>NC_092470.1:4855000-14855000 GCF_047495875.1 Pithys albifrons albifrons
AACCTTCGGTCGCGCTCCTATTGGCTCGTGCTAACCAGCTTAGCCAATCAGCAGCGTCGTCACCGGAGGAGGTGGTTCGCCTTCGGACTCCATTTCCCAGCGTGCACTGCGCGGTCTGTGGACACTTCCGGTTCCGGTAGGCGGGGGTGCGGTAACGCAGAACTGGAGGCGGGGCGCGGCTGGACCCCCCTGAGCCGAGATTCGGGGGTCTGAAGGGGACCGGAGCCCTCCTGAGCTGAGGTTTGGGGGTGTGAGGGGGGCCGGGACCCTCCTGAGCTGAGGTTCGGAGGTCTGAAGGGACCGGGACCATCCTGAGCTGAGGTTCGGGGATCTGAGGGGGACCGGGACCCTCCTGAGCTGAGGTTCGGGGGTCTGAAGGGACCGGGACCATCCTGAGCTGAGGTTTGGGGGTGTGAGGGGGGCCGGGACCCTCTTGAGCTGAGGTTTGGGGGTGTGAGGGGGGCCGGGACCCTCCTGAGCTGAGGTTTGGGGGTCTGAGGGGGGCCGGGGCCATCCTGAGCTGAGGTTCGGGGGTCTGAGGGGGGCCGGAGACCCTCCTGAGCTGAGGTTCGGGGGTCTGAGGGGGGCCGGAGACCCTCCTGAGCTGAGGTTCGGGGGTCTGAGGGGGGACCGGGACCCTCCTGAGCTGAGGTTCGGGGGTCTGAGGGGGGACCGGGACCCTCCTGAGCTGAGGTTCGGGGGTCTGAGGGGGGACCGGGACCCTCCTGAGCTGAGGTTCGGGGGTCTGAGGGGGGACCGGGACCCTCCTGAGCTGAGGTTCGGGGGTCTGAGGGGGGACCGGGACCCTCCTGAGCTGAGGTTCGGGGGTCTGAGGGGGGACCGGGACCCTCCTGAGCTGAGGTTCGGGGGTCTGAGGGGGGCCGGGGCCATCCTGAGCTGAGGTTCGGGGGTCTGAGGGGGGCCGGGACCCTCCGGAGTTGAGGTTCGGGGGTCTGAGGGGGGCCGGGACCCTCCGGAGTTGAGGTTCGGGGGTCTGAGGGGGGCCGGGACCCTCCGGAGTTGAGGTTCGGGGGTCTGAGGGGGGCCGGGACCCTCCGGAGTTGAGGTTCGGAGGACTGAGGGGGGCCGGGACCCTCCGAGGTGAGGAGAGTTCGGAGCTCGGGGCGGAGCATGGACGGGACCGCTGGGCGTCTGGAACTGTCACTGCCAGATCCCTCCTCCGGGTCGGCGGGTCCGGTGTCGCCGGGAGTGGGACTGGCACGGCTTCCCGTGACTCTCTCTAAGGGGTTTGGTGGGTGCTGGGAGGTCTCACTTGGTCCGTTTTCCCCACGATCCAGAGCTCTGTGGGTCGCTGCCCGGCTCGGCCGCGTTCAGGGACGGGCTGCCATGTCCCTGCCGGAGTGGCACATCGCCGTGAAGCTGGCGGAGCAGCCGCTGGCTCCCAAATCCATCCTGCACCTCCCGGAGACGGAGCTGGGCGAGTGCCCGCTGGGCGGGTGCAGCATCTCCCACCTCAAACAGCTCATCACCGGGAAGCTGCAGGAATCCGTCCCGGACCCCGAGCTCATCGGTGGGTGCCCGCCTCAATCCTGTCACAGTTCTGCCACTTGAGGACACCCTTTTCCCATCCTCGTCGTGGCTGGGACACGACATCCTGCTTGGCTTGGTGATGGGAGGGCTCGGCATAGACGGATAACACGGGGTGAGGGCTCAGAATGTGCTCCAGAGGCCCTGCTGCACACACAAGATCTGATCCCTATTTTCTTGGGATCACAGAGCTGCAGTGGTGTCAGTGCCCTTGTTAAGGAGTCTTTGGGCTTCCAAACCTCTCTGTCCTTGTGAGATCTCTTATGAGCACTGTGAGAGAGAGGTTAGCTCTTCCAGGAGAGGTGGCAAAGTCACCTGCTGTGTGTCAGCTTCATGATTTTCTTGTTGAGCTTCAGTTCCACGACTTCCCTGGGCTGTTCCCTGGCCAGATGGGGCAGGCTGCAGCAATAATTCCCCTGGGCTCTAAGTCATACTTAGACCCTCAGCCCTTTCTCAGGGGGCCCCAGATGTTCATCTTTGGGTGTTTCTCCCCTCTAGACCTGATCTACTGTGGCCGGAAGCTGAGGGATGACCAGACCCTGGATTTCTATGGCATCCAGTCTGGCTCCACTGTCCATGTCCTGCGCAAGTCCTGGCCTGAGCCTGATCAGAAACCAGGTGAGGAGCAGACTAGGGGGGTTACTCTTGGACCTCCTTGGGATATGTTTTTAAGGGATTGAGGAACAGATGTGCTTGATTCATCCCTGAGGTTTCCAGGAGGAATGAGTCCATTTGTTTGGGAACTCCCCACCTCTAACAGCAGGACATGGGTGTTAATTTTCTTGCTGATGGAAGAGTTAAGGAATGAGGTAGGCAGTGTGGAGAGGAACGATCCCTTAACTGCCTGTGACAAATTTTAGGGTGTTGGCAGAGAATCTGGAGCAAAGCTCCTGGTTCCTCAGCTCCAGGGATGAGCAGGTTTGTGTGTGTTTCTGCTCTGCCTGACTGTAGAATAAGCTGGGGTAGTTAGGTGTATTTCTTTAATACAGCTCCTTTGGTACATGTAGGAATATATTGCTATATATTTTTATTATCTGGCATTGCAGTAAACTGTTACTCCATGGTCACTGAGACATGAGATGAATCCAAGGACATTAAAGAATCCCCACTGCTATTGCAACACGGAAGTCCCAGTGGGATGTTAAATGGCTGTTAAAGCTGACAGAGGGAGATCTGTGTGTTGTTTTGTTGTTTTTCCCCCCTCAGAGCCTGTGGATAAGGTGGCAGCAGTCCGGGAGTTCCGTGTCCTGCACACTGCCCTGCACAGCAGCCCTGCCTACAGAGATGCAGTGAGTCTGCCTTCCTGCTGTGCTCCTGGGGTGGTGTTTGGCTGTCCCCTCCTTGTGAGAAGAATCCCACAGTGCAGCCTGGGTGGGTGATGCTGCTGGTCTGCTCTGGTTTTCCTGGCAGGTCTTCAAAATGCTGGGAAACAAGGAGTCGCTGGATCAGATCATTGTAGCCACTCCTGGGCTCAGCAGCGACCCTGTTGCTTTGGGTGAGTCTAGATGTGATCCAGAGGATCTGAGGAAAGCCAAATAAAGGTTTAATTCCTGAGAGGGAAAGGGAGAGAGAAAGCCAAATCTGGATTTAATTCCTGATGGTGGGAAAGGAGTGTTGCCCTTGTCTTGGAAAACCAACATTTTTTTGTCCCTTTGTGGAGCATGAGAGTCAGTGACTGCTCAGGTATCACAGCTGTGCTCCACTGTTAATGTTTGGGGATGGATGTTGGCTTCAGAAGGATTGGGGAACAGTGGGCATGGATGCTTTCTCCTGGGCAATGGATACTGGCTGCAGAAGGATCAGGGAAGGATGGTTGCTTTTGTCTCCTGGAAGGTGTTATGAAAATGTTCATAAAATCCAGCTTGCTTGTTCTCACCTGGGGTGGTGTTAGTCTGAGGCAGGTGGAATTTGGGGTGCAGTCACAGCCTGGCTGGAGTGAGTGGGGGCCAGATTTGATCTCACCCTTCACATGGAGCACCCATGGGATCCACTGGGAAAATCCCGTCCCTTGGGTGTGGGACTGTAGTCAAAAGTCTACAGAAAGACGTGAAAGGCTTGAGAACAATAATGAAAGTATTTTATATGATGTTTGTTTATGACTCAGTTCCTGGAAAACAAAATGACTTTTGTTTGACTCCTGTTTCTTGTATCCTGTCCCATGTTTCCTGGTCCCTTTCAGGAGTCCTGCAGGACAAGGATCTCTTTTCAGTGTTTGCAGACCCCAATATGCTGGACACGTAAGTTTGTGTGAGGTGGGACAGTGACTCAGCAGGGCGTTTGTCTCACTGTGTATCAGCTGTTACTCTCTGTACCCTGCCTGCCCGTATGGATACACCAGGATTCTGGCTAGGACACCTCTCCCTCAGCACCAGGAAAGAGGGATACATCACTTGGATTAAACCAAAGGATATTTAGTGGGAGCCAGGGCCAGATCATGAGTTCAGATCTGGATCTGGCTGCGTACAGCAGAGTTGCTCCCATGAGAGTATATGGGAGATGTGAGCCATGGAAAGGTCAACATGGGATCAAGAAGGAGACTCAGCTGGCTGGAGGTGTTTGTGCTGGGCACCAGCAGGGTTGGTGCAGCCAGTGGGGATGGCTGTGCCCTAAGCTCTAAAAGGGCTGATTGCTTACTTTCCCTGTGTACATGGTTCATTCTTGCCCTGTTTCTCTGCAGGCTGATCCCAGCTCACCCTGCCCTTGTGAATGCCATTGTCCTTGTCCTGCACTCAGTGGCTGGCAGCACCCCACTCCCAGCCCCAGAGACGTCCTCCCGAGCCGTGTCCTCCAGTTCCTACCGGGACATGCCAGGTACGTTCAGCCATGCAGGTGATGGGGAGCCTGCAGGGGCTGTGCTGCAGGATCACAGAATCACAGAATGGATTGGGTTGGAAAAGACCTCCGAGATCATCAAGTCCAACCCTTGGTCCAACTCCAGTCCCTTTACCAGATCATGGCACTCAGTGCCACGGCCAATCTCACTTGAAAACCCTCCAGGGATGGGGAATCCACCCCCTCTCTGGGCAGCCCATTCCAATGCCTGATTACTCTGGAAAGATTTTTTTTCTGATCTCCAACTTAAATTTCCCCTGGCACAGTTTAAGCCCATGTCCCCTTGTGGTATTGCTGAGTGCCTGGGAGAAGACTATAGGATTTGCAGGCCAGTGTAGAATTATGGAATCATAGGCTGGTTTGGGTTGGAATGGAAACAGAAAGTGATTCAGTTTCACTCCCTTGCCATGGGCAGGGACACCTTCCACGGGACCAGGTTGCTCCAAGCCCCATCCAATGTAGCCTTAGACACTTCCAGGGGTGGGCAGTCCCCATCTGTGCTGTACTGACACAGTACCCCCCAGGCTGGAGGGACATGAGGTTTGGGTTCCTGAGCTGGAAACATTTGTGTGGTTTGATAGATTTTTGGGGTGGGTGAGACTTACTTGGGGTACTTTGGCCCTGGGGCCTCTCCCAGCCCTGTGTATGCAGTCAGTGTTGGCTGTGGCCTCTGCAGTGCCTGACATGTCTCCCACTGCACATGAACTTCTTGGTGTTTAGGTCTCTGTCCTACCTTCACTGGATTGTCATCTGGTACCTAATTCCTACCAGTTTTCTACATTCATTTTCCTTCCTGGTGCAGGTGGCTTTCTCTTTGAAGGTCTGTCTGATGAAGAAGATGACTTCCAGGTAAGTGGTCAGTTTGGGTGGAACACCTGCTTTGGGCTTGTAATATGGGTTTAACTTGTAGCCCTGGGACTCCAAAGCGTTTCTTTTCCTGTCTGATGAACAGCATGAGCTGCTCTGGCTCCTGAGGGTATTGTGGAGACAAACATATTGATCGTGGTGTGCTTGGATGCTGTTCAGAAGAGGATTTTCCTGAGTGCTGAACACACAGTATAAAAATGGAACAGCACATGTCCTCGGAGGAAACACCTTTGTAGCCAAATGGATGCAGGGGTAGCCATGCATAGATGAGAAGCGTGGGCACGTTGGTCCCTGCCCTTCTGTGATCTTCCTCTCCAAAGGACAAAGTGTTTTATAAAAGAAACTGGATATTCAGGCCAAAAAAGTGCTTTTACAGAGTGAATTGTTTTGTTGCAGGCTACTAACACTGGTTTCAGGCTGGTAGATGACATTAAAAGGATTACAGCCAGTTTCCACAGCTGAGTTGTTGGAAAAAAGCACATTCCACCCTGTCATGTTATTTTTTAAAAGTTCCACCCTTACAAGTTTTGAGTATTTTAGGAAAGGGATCTGTGGGAATGAGTAGGTGAGCCAGATTTTTCTGGGACACAAACACCAACATCAGAGGTGTGGTTTTTATCTCCATGCAGAGCACGAGGTCCACACCGTCCAGCAGCACCTCTGGCTCCCGCCCAGCCTCCCTGGGCTACACGGGGGCTGCGGGACCCCGGCCCATCACCCAGAGCGAGCTGGCAACTGCCCTGGCACTGGCAAGCACCCCGGAGAGCAGCTCCCACACCCCCACCCCTGGCACACAGGTAAGGAGGCTCAGCTCTGGCACACCTGGCTGCTTCAGTTCCTCATGGCTGAATTCTCTTCCTTGTGGGGTTGAGGAGGGAGGGTGCTGCAGGCACTGCTTTGTGCTGGCTCTGGTTCCTCTAAGTGTTCTGATCCATGTATAACTTACTTCCTCGTAGGGTCATTCCTCTGGGACATCCCCAATGTCATCCAGTGTCCAGTCAGGAACACCAATCACCAATGACCTGTTCAGCCAAGCCTTACAACATGCCCTGCAGGCCTCAGGACAGCCCAGCCTGCAGGTCAGCCTCTTCCTTCAGGAGCCCGTGGAATCCGATATCCCACTGTTACAGTGTGGAGGTGGTTCTTCCAGGCACCTCCTGTGGCAGGACATTAAGCTGGAAGGGGCATGATAGACCACTATACAGATTCTGGTTGGAAGTGGGGTGGTGAGAGTGGATTTGGGGAGTCTGCAGCAAGAATTTGAGCTTTCAGAATCTGGCTGCACAATTAGCATTGTGGTTGTGAGCTAGAGGAGGTGGGAGAGTGCAGCATGGAAGAGTGGGCTGTGGAGAGGACTGGTTTTTTTCCTGCTTGGACTATCACACCCACCTTAACTCCTTTTTTTTCCTATATGTAGAGCCAGTGGCAGCCACAGCTCCAGCAACTGCGAGACATGGGAATACATGATGATGAATTAAGTCTCCGGGCCCTGCAGGCCACTGGAGGGGACATTCAGGCTGCCCTGGAGCTCATCTTTGCTGGTGGGGCTCCCTAAATTTTTGGCTGGACTGGTGAGTTGCACTGAGGCAGCCATGACATTCATGGATCTGGGACTTGGCCCTGATTCTTTGCACTGGGGTTCCTCTCTCCAGCATGGAGCAGCTGGAGTGGCTGCTTTCCTTGCTGTCCTGTTTGGGAGCACTGAGCATGCTGAGAGCAGCTCCTCCACCTCCAGATGCTCTCTCCAACCTCTTCCTTCTGGCCACCAGAGACAAGACCTCAGGACTTTGTCCAGCACGGAGAAAGGAAGAGGTGGCTCTGTGTTGGAGACATGACCCCTTCAGTTCTGCAATTTGATCTGTCTGCATATTCTCCTGCCTGTAGTTTTATACCTGCCCACCTGACATGCCCCAGTCCATCTTCCTGTGCTCCCTCTGTATTAAATGGGCTGTATTCCCTTGCCTGTTGTCTGGATTGTGATCTGTCCCAGGTTGTGTTTCAGATCTCGGCGGCGACGTGCTCATGGCACGAAGAGAACTGGAGGGAAAGCTTTGCCTTTGTAGAGGCTGTTGTTTCAGCAGAGGGCACTCCCCTGCCAGCTGCCAAGGATGAGGGTACAGGAGTTCATGGCACCACAAAGTGACAGTAACAAAAGAATGACAAGCACAAGGGTTGAGGCCATTGCCAGAGTGTGAAGTGGAGAAATGCCACTGATGCAGCCTAGTCTGGCTGTAGCCAGTGTTTGCCAAAGTGTATTCTAACCCTGAGTGCTGCCCAGGACCTGGGCTGGAAAACCAATTAAATCCATTTACCTGTAATTTCAATCAGTGGGAGCTGAGCGGAGCCAGACCCGGAGCTGGGCCTGGCATCACTCCGATTGTACCATCAAGATTAATGAGGCATGAAAACGGGAGCGGGTTTGCCTGAAATGCCACCGTGCATGCTAAGAGCAGAAAATACTCTCCTACTTTACCTTCAGGCTGCCATGCTCCCCTCTAATTCCTCCCCAAGCTCTCTGATCCTTGCTGATACCATCTCAGCTATCACCCAGCAAATGCGGGATTGTTCTCTCCAGGATAGCCCTTGACTGATAGGCTTTAATCCTGTCTAGAGGATTAAGACTCTCGGGAGGGAGGAACTGTTTTTATGTTTCAATATGTAGGAGATAAGATGTGATGGACATAAATGGCTTTCCTGACTATACACCCTTCCAGGTTCCTGCCCTCAGCACGCTCTGGAAGCCCAGTCTAAACGATGGGTGGGATTTTACATGTAAGAAAATTGATTAATGCATTCCCATCCTTGGTGCCTTCGCTCCTGGCTTTGCAGGGGGAGGAAGTAGCATATGCAGTGTCCTCCCTCCCTTCCCTGCTGGGGAGAGGAGCCCTGCTGTCAGCCCCCAGTCCTCCCGGGATAACTGGGGATTAGCTGTATCGCAGATGCTGCTGCCTGAAGCTGAGAAGCATTTGTCGGCTCTCCTGGATCTGCTCAGGGTGAGCAGGGCTTCCTGTGAGACCAGAGTGTACAGTTTGGTTTTTGTACTATGTCAATTCTCAGAGTTTACGGTGTCCCAAAATGGTGGGTTTTTTGTCCTGACATCACTCTTAAGATTTGATCCCTTTGTTGATCCACATTTGGTATCAAGTAGTTTTTTCTGCTATAATGGTTATTTCTGCTTCCCCATGTCCCCAGGTAACTGAGAATAGCCTGGATATTTGGGATAGAAACAACTCTCTGATTTCTTTCACAAATGGCATTACTTGGCTGGGAGCAGCGACTCAGGCACATTCCCTGCCTGAACTGGCTGTATCAGAGAGAACTTGGCAGTGCTGCCTCTCACGACGCGGCTGCCGCGTGCGCTTCGCTTCCCTCGCCTGCCTTCGGCTGCCTGGAATAGACGTGCTCAGCAACCAGGCAAATTTAGAGCTGCAGGGATGGAAAGAGAGGCTCTGCCTGGCACCTGCAAGGCTGCTGATGGAGTGGGGGGAAGGGGGAACATTGCTGCAGGAGCTCTTGGAGGAGAGTGGAAGCTCAAAGTGACTTAGAAGTGGCTCTGCAGCAGCCAGGTGAGTGCTGCCTCTCCACCTGCTCCAGAGGCTGAACGGCTCCTGCTCCCAGCTGGGAGATGGATGTGATGCTGGGAGATGAAAGTGATGCTTCCAGGGCTTAACAAGGGCATGGAGTGATAGAATGAGGGAGGATGGCTTTAAACTATTGGTTTAGAGTGAGTATTAGGGAGGAATTCTTCCCTATGAGGTTCCCGGAGAAGCTGTGGCTGCCCCATCCCTGGAAGTGCCCAAGGGCAGATTGGACAGGGCTTGGAGCAACCTGATCTAGTGGAAGGTGTCCCTGCCCATGGCAGGGGGTGGAATGATACAAACTACATTGCCAGTGACCATGACAGATTCTGCTTTTTGGGAGCAAACTGCAATGTGCTGTCTACCACCTGCCCATTCTGTGTGGTCCATCCTTGGTGCCACCTCCCTGACACATTCCCTTTCTCCTGCTCCACATTTGATTGCTCCTCTCACTTTTGGGTTAAAGGTGCATCTCTTTTGTTTGGGTCTCATTTTATCTCTATTCTGCCTGTGTGCCAGACCTCCACACCTTCTGTTCACCAGCCAAACATCTGTGGCCTGACACCTCACTGGGAGCAGACTGGGAAGTTCTTGGCTAACCCTGGGAAAGGGCAGAGATCAAACCACAGTTCTGCAGCATAGGGGGAGGGATCTTCTCTTTCCAACATCAAAGAGAAACTTTTGGTTCATTTTCCTCTTTGCCTGTAGAATTGCTGATAAGGGCAGCAGTAAAGGCAGGTGTTTATAGCAGGGATGGGAGCAACTATTTTCCTTCCTGTGTTTTACGTAATCTTGTTACTCATTCTGGTGCTTGGCCATCACTGTGGACACCTGGAGAGGGAGGGAGCTCTGGTGGGATGTGGGCTCTGCACCATACATGCTCTGTTTTCCTGCCTTGGCCAGCTTGAGGGCTGTTTCACCTTGCCTGTTTCATTTTGAGTTGACTGTCTCAGTGAGGACCAAAACAGTGCTGGAAGGGGGTTAGTTTTCCAGCAAAAGGGTGAAATGGAGGAGGAGAGGAATCTCCTGGATGGCTTTTGCAGTACCTCCACCTTTCTCTGCTTTCACAGTGGTACTGGAGCCCTTCCCATGTGGGTAGTGAGCCCCACAGACAAGCTGCTATCCTGGGAGCAGCCGTTGGTGTTTGAGGCATTCATTGTTTCCGTGTGACACAGATCTCCGGTGTGGGTGTGCTTGGGTGGCTTTGTTGCATCAGAGTTGCTTTCAGTCTTCATTTCTGACTTTCATAACTTGTGTTGGACAGATTTCCATGGGATAATGTTTCTTCTTTGCTCCCCCAGCCAAACAGAAGCTCTTAGTGTTTCCTGCCACAGGACCCACAGCTTTCCCATCACATTGTGGGGCTACACACCTTGGCCCCTCAGCCCCTCTCTGGCACATTAATTCAGAACACTGGTCAAAGTGACTTTCTCCAGTGCTCCAGAATTTGCTTGGGCAGCCTGGCAGGATACATGCAGCAGGAACAGCAGCAGGAATTAGTCTGGCAGAGCCTTTGCCAATCAGCTTGCTTTCTTTGCAGAGAACTCGGTGGTTTCCTGGCTGCTTCCAGCTTTGTCCTTGTAGGAAATGACAATACACATAAGATTATTTAGTTTTTCTTCTTTTTCCAGCTTTGTGCTGGTTCAGTGAGCTCAGGGTTCTCACTGAGGGGGATAGGCAGGGCCAAGGGAAGAAGAGACAGCTGGACCTGATGGCATTTCCTTGGAAATGATGTTTTGGTCTTACTCTTTCTCATGGAAACTTTGGAGGAAGGAGGAAGGTTTTCCTGATGCTGGGACAACTGATCAGAAATAAGGTGAGAGCCCAAAGATAGGGCAGGTGACACAGGGCAAAGATAGGGCAAAGCTTCCTAGCAGCCTTTTTCCTGTGGGATTTGGTCCCTTTCTTAGAACGAATCAAAATTTTCCTTTGGAAGTGACAAAAAGGGAGCTCTGATTTTAGTCATCATCCTTTTAAGGATGCAGAGTTGAGAGTTCATGTGATGTTAATTGAAGAACAGCACAATAAACTTGTGTGGTTTTAAGGCATCTGACTCTATTTTAACCTGGTGAAAGCAGAAATGGACTGAAAATGTCACACTGAGAATATTTCTATTTCCTTCTATATTTTTAATATTCTAATATTCATAAACACTGTTACTTATAAATAATCCTTTGATTTATAGTAGTGCACATAGTTCTAGTCCTGCCTCACAAAGATGAGTTTAAGAGTGTGGTAAACAAAAGGAAAGTTCAGAGGGAAGAAGATAAACATCCCCTGCTCTGTCCTTTGAAGTCCAGGGCAATGGTGGAGCCACTGGCTCTGAACATGAAGCTTCCTGGCTTTGGTCCTCTTGAACTGGGCCTGGAAACTAAAACCAAAACAATAAAACCCAACCCAGTGCTCTTAAGGTGAGATCAGCTGATTTTGGGGAACAATGTGGTCTAGTGGGAGGTGTCCCTGCCCATGGCAGGAAGTTGGAACAAGATGGGCTTTAAGGTCTTTTCAACCTAAACCAATCTGTGATTCTGTGATTTGTGATCATGCAGTGCCCTTGGCTGACTTCTGGGTGTTCCAGTCTGCCAGCACACAGAATGGTTGTCCCAAAATCCCTTGGAGAGGGTTTTTTGGTTTTTTTTTTCCCCCACTACTGAAATAAATACCTTGCTGATTTAAGAACATAGTCTGCTTGTTCAGCAGAGATGGATTAGTTTAGGTGTTCAGTTTGAGAGCTGTGGAGCTCCACTCCAGCAGCCATAAAAGCATCAGATGGGTTGTGTAGGGTCAGAGCCAGAGTTCTCTGTCTTCCTGCAATGGCCAAGAGCAGATGCTGCAGAAAAACTTAACAGGATGAGCAGAGAAAAAAAATACGTCTCTAATAGATTTTCCAGCATCCAGTTGTCTGAGGTTTAGGCACTTTAGAGCTAGATATGCAGTGCTATTAACAGACCCCTCACAGCTTTTTCTTTGAACACAGGTAAACCTGTACCCTCTGTGGCCCCCTGCAGCCAGGACTCCTGTGAGTGGCCACAGGTTCCAACTCTGTTCAGCAGCTGGAAGGAGCAGGTGATCTGCAGCCATGAGACCTGTGGCACAAGTCACTTCTGGGATGGTGGTCCCAGTAAAGTTCTGAGGTTTAATTTTTGGGTGCCTGGGACTACTGTGGCCACTGAGGCAGCAAGAGCTGACGAGGACAGTTGGGAAGCTGGGAGGTTGGGTAGAAAATTGTCACTTAAACTCACTGGAGCAGAAGGAGCTGCTGACGAGAGCAGAGCTCTGTGATCCTTCAGCAGTGCTCGGCCTGCTGCCCTGACATCCTGCAGAGCACATTCTAAACTGTTTACCTTTGTGCTAATGGGTTTGTTTGCCCTGGAACAGGGAAGGGAAGGAGTGCTGTCCATCCTGTCTGCGCAGGATTCCTTGCTGAGGTTTAGCTCCCCGTCATTAAATGCTTTGATCCCAAAGGATTCTCAGTTACACCTAATTTAATCATCCCACAGATCCTGCCAGCTGGTGTCTGGTCATGTGAGTTCATGCCCATTTATTCCTTCTCCACTTCATTTTTTTTAATTCCTGTTTTCCTCCCTTCCCAAAAATCTGTGACCTGGTTGCTTATGGCTTCCTGCAATCACTTTCCCAAATGAGTTGTGTGCGAACAGACTGGACCCACAATAACCAGGAAGCAGGTGACAGACATGGAGCCTGCACAAGGAAGGGCAGAGAGGAGACAGGAAGAAAGAGAAGCTCTTCCTTGCCCAGTCCAGTGGAAAACTGCGTCACAGGGTCCAGCACATGGTGAGGTCCTTGCTGTTCCCCTTCTCCTGCTGGAAGAGATGGAGAACTTCCTGTGTCTGATGGACAGAGAAACCTAAAAACCCCCTAAGCCTCTGTGTCACAAGGCAGGGTCTGAGTTATTGCAGACACTTTGCTTCTGTGTCATTTGGCCCAGGGTTGGCTCACAGGGGCCAAAATGTGAAGGAGGAGCAGGACACAGATCCCTCCTTCTACGTCTGTCCCTTCCTGGCGAGACAGATATTGCTGCTGGAAGTACCCAAACACTACAAGGTCAACTCAATAACTTTAAAGGAGTTTACTTTCCTGAGCAGCCTCTACTTAATCTTATGTGCCTGGTCAGCCTGTAAAGGTCTCTGGCATTTTTCCCAGCAGCAGTTGGAAGTGGTTTCTTGGGAGCCAGGTGACTTGTTTTGATTCCCTGGAGAAAAATGCGGGCTTAAATTCCAACCCATATTATGGTAGGAGATGGGAGTCCAGATTGGACTTTAACTTGGGTGTTGCCAGGAGGACTTTGTGGGTTTGATGGGGCTGACAAAGGGCGTTTATAAATTTGTTTATGGGATGGTGGGTGCCGGACCCCTTCTTAGGGCCTTCCAAAGCTGTTGGCAGATGGGGAAATGAAGTCTTTGAGGAGTCTGAGATGTAGCCATTCCCACAGGCAATGCTGCCCTGAAATCCAGGCTCTGCCAGG
The DNA here is from genome assembly GCF_047495875.1 of Pithys albifrons albifrons. Taxonomy (NCBI): domain Eukaryota; kingdom Metazoa; phylum Chordata; class Aves; order Passeriformes; family Thamnophilidae; genus Pithys; species Pithys albifrons. The sequence continues at coordinate 4,868,312 of NC_092470.1, forward strand.
AAGCAGAGGAGCACAGTGGTCAAGAAAAGGAGCAAGAATTCCAGGTAAGCAAAACACAGTCTGACCTTCCAGGCCCTCGTAGGGAGATAGAGCTGACACGGTGCAGCTCTCATGGTGGGTGTGTGACTAAACAAAGTGACTTAATTCTGCTCTTTTTTTGTTTTAACTTTAACTGCATGGGGTTTTATTTACTGTGCCTGAAGCCTTTGGCACCCCTGTCTCCTTACCTGCTCCATCAGTGAGTCCTCACTGAATCAGCACTGTCGATGCTGCTGGTTATGAGACAAACACTCAGGTGAAACTCACTTGTCAACTGAAAGGGGGAAAAGTGGTTGAGGTCATCGAAGCTGAGTTCGTGACCAGTCCTCAGGCAGGACCTGTGCTTAGTGAATTCTGTTGTGAGACTTGTCTGGAAGGTCCTGCCTGGGTGAGCCCCTGGGGTTTCCTCAGAGGCAGAGGGCAAAGCTCTGAAGAAGGGGAGTTCCAGGTAGGGGGTTTGTGCTGCTCTCCAAGTCCACTGAGTGCAAATCAACTCTGCCACGACTTTCCTTTGGCAAATCTAGTACAAAAACTTATCCTGGGAATGGTTCCTCCACCCCTTTCTTGACTTGTTTTTAAAGGCCTAGGGGTGGCACTTAGCACATGAACTTCAGATCCCTTTTGTGACACTTGTTGGGGCAGTAGATTTGCTGTGCTGTCCTCGGGCATTGTGGCAGAACTGGCAGACTCAGTCCAGCTTAAAGAGCTGATGGAGATGAGCTTGGATGAAAACTGTGTCTGGAGAGGCTGGAAAGTTGACAGCTGCTCCAGGGCTGTGGCTTTAGAAAGGGATGGTTGAGGTTTTGTAGCTATCTGCAAGGAATGTGAGCTGAAGGGGAGAATTTGTGTTGAAAGCAAAAAATGCACCAGCTTGCTGATAAATGATCCGTTTCCTTTCCTTCCCACCTCACTTTGTCATCTGAGGAATGAAAAGCCTGTCAGCACCAAAAGAAACTGTGAGTGGAATTTCACTTGTTTCCTCTCAAAATCCATCCTTATAAGTCTGCTTGTTCCTAAAGGCAAGATGCAAGAGGTAAGAAATAGAAGCTCTCCTCTTCCAAAGTTCTGATCATTTACACTTTCGTCCCAGTCTCCTGGGCCATCAGTCCATCCCACAACAGGTTCCTGCACAGATTTAACAGGATTTTTCACCTCTGTTCCAAAACATGCCATCTCCTGGTCCTGTCTGGGCAGGGATTGTGGAAAACATGTGTGATGGAAGAGGTGAGCATCCTCAGCCTGTTGTGCCGGGTTTAACAAGGTCTCTCTTTGTACTGTGGTGGCAGATAATGGCAGTGTCACAACTGCCTGGGTGGAGGCAGGTTTGTGATGGCACAACAGAGAAAAGATCTTACTGGCTTTCTCAGGGATAGGAGTGTTTGTTTTCTTGATGTCTTTTCCATGGAAGATTTGTCTGTGTTCATGCTTCCAAAGTGTCATGTTCCTCTGATCTGAGATTAACAAAAGATAGTAGATATGTTTCATGCTTAGTCTCATTGCTTACCTGCTCTAATGCCAAGAGACAAAGGAGATTTCATGGAAATTGGGCTGCCTGGGCCACAAACATTCAGGCAAACTGTTTCCTCTGCAATGATGAATAAAACTGTTCTTCTTGGGGAAAATCTGTGCTTCATGAATCTGAGAAGATTCCTGGGGGAGGCTGCCTTCTGATCCGTGCTGGAAAAGAGGAGCGTGATCTGGAAAAAAGATGCTCATAAGTTGCACCATGGAAGTTTTGATTACTGAGTGGAGCAGGCGGAAACCTCTGCAGGAGGAGGCTGAGCGGAAAGTCCGTGCCTGGAATCTGATCACTTGTGTACACATTCCTTGTGGGATAGGGGAGGACATGGCATGTGGTCCTGAGCAAACAAACTGTCTCCCTGGAGTCCTTGCCTGCTTTGAGAAGTGTGTACTTCATTTTTGGATGTGTTCAGGTCACTGTGGTGTGTTCAGCACCTCCTACAAACTGGGACAGTGTTGGAGCAATCAAGACAAGCTCTGGTACTCCCCAGCAGACAAGACATCAAAGCTGTGCTGTTCAGGGGTCTATGGGACAACCTGTCCCACAGGGGGTATATTCCTAGTGCGCATTCCAGATTGTGCCTATATGTTGGAGTGACTCTTCATTTGAAGAGTTATAACCAGCATTTTGGGTGGGATGCTCCTATATACTCACATGTTCCACCACCATCCCTCTTTTCTCCTCCTCTGCAGGCTCTTCTGCTGAGGAGCTGCATGCAGAGATCTCACACAGCTTTAGTTGCACACCCAACTATCTGCTGAGTCTCCAGCTTAGCAAAAGGGGCTTCAGCATCACTCTGATCCAGGACCATAACGGTTGTGTTCCTGGGGTTTCTCAGCTCCTGGTCTAAGAGATGGAGTGGTACTGTTTGTTGAAGTAGAAAGAGCCCTGAGTGGAATGGAATGGGAGGCATGATTAGATAGGATATCAGAAGAAATTCTTTCCGGTGAGGGTGGTGAGGCCCTGGCATAGATTGCCCAGACAAGCTGTTGCCCCATCCAACCTGGCCTTGACCATTTCTGGGGTGGGGCTTGGAGCAGCCTGGTCTAGTGGAAGGTGTCCCCACCTGTGGCAGGGAGTGGAATGACATGGACTTTAAGATCCCTTCCAACCCAAACTATCCTGTGATTCTGTGAAAACTTTTGAAGTCCTAAGGGAGTTTCAGGTTAAATTTTATTCATAGGAATAAGTGTGGAGATGTAGGTGGAACAAAAACCCCAACCTAAAAGCTAAAACCACGTGGAGTCCCCAGCTGTGTTAGTTACGGGCAAGGAAAAGGGAAAAACAAATTATTTACTGTTGTAATGAGGCAGCAGCTCTCCTTGTTCCTCTCTGATCAGAACCCTTCTGTGTTTCCAGTTGGTAACTTTGTTGAGTGGGAGTTGAAAGCCAGTTTTCGAGCCCACCAGCTGCGTTGTGTCATCAGAAGCAGAACAGATAATCACATGAGCAGCTCTCATAGCCCAGCTGAGACCCAAGGTGGATGCAGTTCCAGTCCCCATGTTTATTAAGGGATGGGTTGTATGGCCTAGGCTGATGATTTATGACCCACAGTTCTTTTTTCACTCTTCATTGTGTGAAAGAGGCTTAACTAAGTAGGTGTTTTTCAGGAAGAGAACACCTTTCTTCTCTTCAAGAAAACAAGTGATAGCGTGGTCTGGCACCTCGGGGAGCAATGGGGCAAGTAGGGAAATCCAGCTGTCTCTGGGGCAATGGGCAGTTTCGGGGTGAGCAGGAGCACAAAGTAGTTCAAGGCTGGGAATTGCCATGTCCAGAAGTGAAAAACCAGAATGATCTGTGTTATCACCCTGTAATTACCCAAACAGATACGTGGTTAAAGAGAAAGACGAACCCCCTACATGCAGAGTTGGTGGGAAATTCCTGTGGGTCCTTCAAATTCACCATTAGCTGGCTCATTAATTTTTTTTTTTGCTTCCTCCAAAATGCCCCCCGTCGCCCCCAATGCTGTTCATCTCCTTCAAGAGCAGAGCAGTGCTGGGTCTGAGCTTCAATCCTAACTTTAAAAAGCGCAGCTGCGTCTCATCCTTGCAAGTTCCCCGTGGGACTCTCCTATTCTGGTCACGTCCGACCTCGCTTTCCGTGCACGGAATGCCCTGTCTTCTCATTAACAAACCTCACGGGTGCTGCACAAAGGCTGCCAGCCTTTCCTGGCCTCCCAGTGCGGGGGGTTGGAAAAGCAAAGTGACTTCTAAAGGTTGTGCCACGTGGGGTGTGCTCTGCATCCCATCCTTCTGGAGAATATTTGCATCACAAAAGTGTATTGGGGATATTAGGGAAGGGATCACCTTCAGGGTCACCTTTACCCCAGCTCCAAGGGGGATGTCATTCACTCCCACGCTGGCACGTGTGGGTTTGGCTGGTGTGTAGTCAGCTTGTGATGGGGAGTGGATTTTTGGCGGTGTTTTATTTTACTAGGAGTGGCCCTTCGCTAGTACTGCACCAGCAGGAAGAGGGCTGGCACACGGGATATGCTGCAGCCTTGCTGCATCTTCCTGATGGCAGGCATAGCCCCCTGTTCCATGTCTGCCTCCGTACCCGAGCACGGCTCTCCGGCATCGGCACATCATCTATTTAAAAAACCCTGGAGCCGCCGTCCTTTGTTAGCGGGCTCTGTGCCCTTGGTCTTCCATTTTTAGGCGTATTTTCATTCTTATTTCATTTGTCTCAACCTTAATATTCCCCTTCCAAGCCTCTGTGGGAACTTGTTCGCAGACCCTGAGCCAGCTGCAGCTTTTCTCCAGAGCCTGAGGGTGAACAAAGCCATCAGACCTTCACCTTCCCCTTACAAAACGAGGAGGAAAAGACCCAAAAGGACCAAAAAACCCCCAGTAAACCCTGCAGAGACCCACTGCTGAAATCAGGTGCTAAATGAATATAGAGTTACGAAGCTTTTTAATTTAGTGATCTCTAAGTCCCCGCCCTCTGTCTCAGCCATTGGCTGGACTGGATTTCACCCAGCCTTTTGTATGCGGGAGGCGATGCAGCTGTCAGGCTCACAGGCTCACGATCGCTGCTCCGGAGCGAGTAGAAATGGGCAGGAGCTTGCCTGTTGCCCTCTTGGTGGCCCTGTGGACCGGCCAGCTGGGCATGTGGGCAGCGGGGCGCTCCAAGGTGAACCCCAGGATCATCACAGTGCCGCAAGGTAAGTGCTGTGCTCACTCACCTGCAACCCTGGGATGCAGCAGCAGTCGCTGCAGCTCTCACCTACTCCTGCACTCTGTGTTTCATACCTGGGTCTTGTCTTTTGAGCAGAGTTGGTCTATTTTTATTTCTTTTGTTTCCTTGATAAGACTTTTGAATCTCTGTAAGATCACTTAAAATGCCTGTGGTCTAAGGAAGTGGCTTCTGACTTGCTTGGTTGCCTTTAATTGAATTTTTAGACTATTCTTTTTATATTCTGAAAGCATTTTCCTGTGAGCTGGGTGTAGTAAAGGCTGTCAAAAAGCTCTGAAACAGACACGGTAACCATTTCCCCCAACTTGCAGTTCTCTGGAAATTGAGATATGTATTTGCATAGTTAATGGGCTGATTTACTTACCCTTTTCGCTGCAAATGAGTTTTGCGAGTAAACATTTGCAGAACATTCCTGGTCTCTGGCAGAATATGTAAACGGCACATAAGGACTTTAATCAGATCTGGTCTTAGCAGAAAGCGAACAAAGAAATGTTTTCAACCAGCAAGCTTAGAGTACAGCCTGAGCTTGGTGTGTGGAAGCTGGTTTTATCATGTGTTTTCAAAGCTTTTTGATGAATCCCCTCCAGGGAGGCTCGAACAAAGACCCCGTCTTGTCCCCGGGGTTTGGCTGCGCCGGCGGGTTTAGCCGGGCTGCGGCTCTCGTGCTGCTCTGCAGTACAACAGCTCCTCTGTGCTCCCCATTCCCCGGCAACTTCAGAGAACACCAATTTCCCCTGGTTTGTTCTGCGCCATCTGTTATTCCTCTGCTGGTATTTACTGTGCCCATCCTCGGGATGAGCGAGCCGGGATGAAGCGCCGGGAGCGGAGGGATGGGTGGTGGGTGTGTGCGTGGCTCAGAGGTGGCCTCTGCCTGTCACCTCGGCGCACAAAGGGACAGACACGGGCACAGAGGGCAGGGAAAGGGTGCTCTGAGGATGGCGTCACTTGTGATTGCTGCTGGCAGATGAAGTGGCTGGGAAAAGGGGATTGAAGTGGTGGGGGAAAGAAGGCACAAAGCTGGAGGCAAAGCAGAGGATGGGGTCACACGTTGCTGCCCTGCCCTGCTTAGGGGAGAAGGGTTAAAGTTGAATTGTCAGGGTCTAGTGGGACTGGAAATGCCTGTCCTGGAGTGGAACAGTGCTGAGAGGGAAGAGAGGGATTAAGTGGCTGATTCCCACCTGTCTGTGCACAATGGGGTCATTTGTCCACCCACTGGTGTCAGGGTGGCTCTGAACTCAGGGAGGATTTGTCACCGGGGAGCACCGAAACCAATTAGTGTTATGGCACTTCCCAGGAAGGGGATCAGCTCAGCTTATCTCCCTTCTGTGCTTATCTGTTTCTCCAATTTTTTTGAAGAGTTTAATAGGGCCATGGGTCAGGATGAGTTTCAGTCAGGGAGGTACTGGAGGGAGGTGGCACATTGTGTCCTGTGTCCTAGTTAACAGATTGCATTTTCCTTGGTGTAACCTCTACCATTCAGAAGTAGGTCTGTGGGTGAGGAGAGGAGGGTGGAGAAGAGGAGGAGGAGGATCTGGGGGAGGATGAAGAAATGGGACAGGGCCAAAGGGGATGCTGTGGGTGCCAGGAGGAGCTCTCTTGAACTTCCCCACTGCTCCAGTCATTATTGAGAAATGTCAGCATGTTCAGAAAAACCTGCAGCTCAGCACAGCATGCTGCTGCTGTTTGCAGCCACACACAGGCTCGTCCCTCTCTGTGCAGGTGATGGTGTTGCAGTGCTTGATTTTCAGCTTGACCACCCTATTCCTGGAGGTGGGAGCTGAATGAAGAGCAGCATTCCAGGACCTTTGCATGGTTGTGCTGCATTTGCAGTGGTGCAGTGCTGGCCTCAGCCCTGGGCTCTGCAGGAACTGGCAGCTCTTCACCTAATTAAATTTCTTACACGCCACAGCCCAGCACAAGCACCAGGTACAACAGCCTCAGCAAAGGCACCTTCTCATGCTACAGCCCAGCAGGTGAAGGGAGTGATTTCTGGGGCTGGCCAGAAGGAGTATCTCTCCAGAAGGGAAGAGTACTTGTGTGGGATTCCTCCCTGGCTGCCATGCAGGGGGAGAGGAGGAAATTGGTGCTGGACAAAGCTGCTGGTGTCTTTCCAGCTCTCAGCCTTGCTTCTTACACCAGCACCATGCCCAAGGATTCTGGACTGTCCCTGAGCTGTGCCCTAACTGCACGTACCTGAACCCCCCTGCTATTTTGCCCCCTAGTCCCACATTGTCTGGTTTCCCAGAAAGAAGTAGGTGAAGGGACTTGTAGTCTGGGAAAAAAAGTGTAACCAGGCTTAGGTGGCACAGTCCTGAGCTCTGACCTGAAGACAGTCTGCCTATCTTGGTGCTTAGAGTTCCTGGATTTAAGTAATTTCACAGTCCTGGGGACTTGGCCTGGTGGTATCAGGCCAGGGAGGTGAGTGGTTGGAGCACGGTGTTCTGCAGCTCTGCCTTTCCATGCCTATAAAGCCACTCTGAGGCTTTAGTCCGGGTTCTGCCTTTATTTTGTGTCCATGATGCTGCAGCACAGCACAGTGGGTGGTGAGGAAGGGCCATGCTTTCCCCAGAGATCAGCCTGATTCCATGGAAAGCAGGCTGAGGGACTCCTGAAGCTCTTCCAGCAGCTGGTGCAGGTGGCCAGGTCTGGGTCCATCTGGGCAAGCAGTTATTGCACAGCATGTCTGACTCTGCAGGATTCCTTCCTCTTAGGGGGAAGATGCCTGGAGCAAAGGTCAGCTGCAGACCACTGGTCATAGCTCAAGTGCTCAGGGTCCTTTTTACTGGCAAGGCCTTTGCTCCTGTTCCCCTTTGCAGCTGAACCAGCACAGATAGGCCATGGTATCTTCTGGCCATTCCCTTCCATGTGCCCTGCTGGAGGATGTTTCGAAGTGCCAAGTTCTTTATCTGCTGGTACTTGCTGAGTGGTAGGGAGTTCAGCCTCATTTGCCTGAGCTGGCACAGAAGCAAAGTGCGTGCTGTGTTCTCATCATCCCTTTTATTTCCATCCTCCCCCTGCCTATGTGGATTTTTCCAGCTAAATGCTGACCAGCTGGGCTTTGCTTTGCAAAAGGTGCCTTCCCATCCCACATGGAGCTTTTGCTTGTCAGCACAGATAGCGTGTTTACTCTGCTGATCCATCTGCAGCGAGGGAACCCGCTGTGTCCCGGGGCTGGGCAGAGCTGGCTGGGTGATGGATACGGCCTCTCTCTGTGGAGCGGGAGGGTGACATCCCAGGCTGGCTGTGTCATGACCGGAAAGTCACCGAGCATCGGGAAAACACTGAGGATGGCAAGGAGCCGGAGGGCTGGCTCAGACTGCTGTAGCCTGGGGCTTTTGCAGCACAGAATCATTTTTAGCTACTGCCATGCTGAAGAGTTTCTCTCTGTTTTCCTGCATGTGTCTAGATCCAACACAAACTCAGTCCCTCTCTGGTGGCTGAGTTTACACCTTGGGGTAGGATGGGATCTGGCTGTTTTAATTATTCCCATCTTATTAACAGGTGAGGCTAGAAGCTGAAGGGAACAGGTTCTGAGGACATAAACAGGTCCCTCAGGGAAAAGAAAGAAGGGTTATACACTTGACCCTTGGCTGCCTCCACCACGTGAACTGGTTCCAGCCTACCCTGGGACACAGAGGGCAATTGGAGTGGCAGTTCTGGGAATTTGCCTGTGCTGCCTGTGATAACGTCTGGGCTCAGCTAAACTTGGCTGCCTCCTTGCCTTGGGAAAACTGTCAGCAAGACTTTGAGTTCTACAGAACTTTTCTAGGAGCATTCCCTGCCCATGGGTGTGGTGGTGCTGCAGCATTCAGCTAGAACCTTCCTGAGGGGGCTCTTAGAGAGCTGGAGAGGTACTTTGGACAAGGGCCTGAAGTGACAGGACAAGGTGGGGAATGGCTTCCCACTGATGGGAGAGTAGGTTTAGATTGGATATTAGGAAGAAATGCTTCCCTGTGAGGGTGGTGAGGCCCTGGCACAGGTTGCCCAGAGAAGCTGTGGCTGCCACATAGCTGGAAGTGTCCAAGGCCAGGTTGGATGGGGCTTGGAGCAGCCTGGTCTGGTGGAAGGTGTCCCTGGCCATGGCAGGGCATAGATCCAGATGATCTTTAAGGTCCTTCTAACCTAAACCATTTTGGGATTCTGTGAGATGTGGCAGAACTCGTACTGATGTGGCAAACCAAAAGATTTCTGATGCTAGCACCAGATTTTCTTCTATAGCAACAGCATCACCATTTTCTTGTGGTCTCATGAGTGTGAAACATCTTTGTGGGACAGTTTCACATGAAGCTCTCAGAGCATCACCATTTCCAGGAGAAAGCTTCTTGCTTTCCCAGCAATGCTATTTTCCACAGTCGGCTTGTTTTCACAGGGTGGGTGATGCTGGGAGCAGAAAATGTTGGTTGAAAAACATATTTTGCTCTGTGCAGATTGACAAAGAACAAAACCAAACCAAATAAACCGACTGAATCACAACCACCTCCTGTTGAAAGAGCATGACACAAGAACAACAGGAATGGGAGGACTAAGGAAAATTATGGCTGGAAAAGAGAGCCAGATGCTAATTCGTGCCCAGCTCTGTGCCAGCCTGAGGGCTGCTTTGAGGTCAGGATTGCTGAAAATTGGCCTGGGAAGGTGTTCTGTAGCGGAGGTACTCAGACTTGGTGCCTTAAAAAGACAAACTAAATTTATCCCTGAATACTTGAGTACAAACTAAATCTAAGTTTTGAGTACAAGGTGCTTTTTAAGGAAACTTGTATCCAGAAAAAAGGCTGGAAGGTGAGTTAGGAGGGAGAAATTGTTTTGCAGCCAGCTACATCTGATGGCATGTGGCTATTCCTGGTTGCTCCAAGAATAGGACTTGTTCGTCCTGTTGGGCCCTCTTTTCCTGTCAATCCCAGCTCCACCCAGTGCTGTGTGTGGCAGAGGAGGCTGTAAGAGTGTCACAGGGGCTGGATGTGAAAGCATCTCCTACCAGCTCTAATAACTGTACCAACAGTGCTTTCCTGTAATGACAGCTCTGGTTCTGTAACTTGTCCACTCGCCAGTCTGAGCCCCATTGACTGGCCTTCTGCAGCAATGATTCCATGTCTACTTAGCCACTTGGGTTAAACATTATTCTTTATCGAGTGTGGGTGTCACAGCAGGGAGAGGGCACTGCAAGTTTAAGGAGTTCTAGGGTTTTCCTTGAGGCATGCAGAGCCAGTCTCAGCCAGACACCTGCCCTTGGATTGCTGACAGCAACCCTCGTCATGGGTTTGCTCATGTCTTGGTGTTTTGGGAAGTCTGATCCCGGTGTCTGGTTTCACAGCCTGACTGTGAGGCTTTCCAAGTCTGAGTAATGCAGTGCTGCAGCAAAAGGATGGCTGTGAGAGGAGTGGATACTGTGTGTTCTGCTGGTGGGGGGATCAAGAGGGCAGAAAGGGGGTGCTGAGAAGGTCTTTGTGGCATGCCCTGGCACAAACCTGAATGGCTGTGTAGCTGAGAGTCACCTCATACTCCTTACCCGGGTGAGAAGCCTCCAGCAGCAGGTAGAAGCTGGAAGGAGCATGGCAGGACTCCTCCCAATCCAGTGAGGAAGTCCCTTCCTTGGCTGCACACATCTCATCTGTTTTCTGCAGGGAACCAAAGCTCCAGAGCCACTGATCTTCCTGCCTCTAAACCTCCCTGAGGAGCTTCACAAATGCCCTTGCTCTCTACCCACCTCTGGCTGGCCTCCCCTGGGCTGGGAGGAGGTGGCACGTGCCTGGGAAGGGTTTCTCAGTCGCAGGAGAGTGGGAAGCCAATTAAGTGAGGTTGTTTTGCTGGTGGATGCGGATAGGGCTGCTCAGGGCAGTTTTCATTCTGGAAGGCTTTTTATGATAAATCAATCCCTGGATCTGACTTTCCTAGTGGGAGGGCCTCTCCAGATCCTGCTAAAACCACCCTTTGTTGTGATGACACAAGGTCCAGCGGCCGTTCTGCCATTGTTCCGCTGACCGTATAATAAAATTCCATAATCACAGGCTGCCCTTCCCCAGCTTCCGCCAGGAACAGGCACAGCTCAGGACTGTCATTACAGGAACAGCTTTTGGAAAGTCACAAAACCTGGCTCTATATTTAGCGCCTGCAACCCGTGGGGTGCAGGGAGCAGCTCAGCGCTGGGGCTGGTTGGGAATAATGTACCTGCTGGATGACAGGCTGCATCTGCAGAATCAAAGGCTCTGGACTCGTCCTGATTCAGCACAGGCTTCAGTGCTGCATAATTCTGCGGGGGTGAGCATGCAGGGGATATTGGTGATGTGTTAGTATGCATAGAATATGCTGGCACGCCTGTCATGTAGTCATTTTGTGTTTAATAAGGAGAAATCCATCTTTTCTGGAGCACAGAGCACTCTGGTTTGAGCTTTCCCAGGGTGAGCGGAGCCCTGCAGTGCTGCCCGTGTTCCCAGAGCCCTGATGAAGGCAGAGGCTTTGAATCCAGAGCGTGTTTGTCCCCAGCTGCAGGTGAGGGGTCTCTTTTGTTGCCTGCTGAGTGGGAGTTTGGGACATGCTGACTCTGGCTTGGAGGCCTCTTGCAGAGGAAAAATATCGGCAGCACAGCTCTCAGAAGAGCTTTTGAGCAATCCTGCCCGTACCCAGCAGCTGCATTACCAAACCAAAAGGGTTTTTTCTCCCCCTCCTCTTTATTCCTGCCCCAGCTCACCCCAGCACTGAATACCACTGCCTGCTGCCAAGGCGCTCCCAGAAATAGAGTAGGAATCGTTAATGTGCTGGAATATTTGCCTTCTGGAGTGTAACTCTAAAAAAGCACATTTGTCTGGTTGGTATGTTCTGCAAGCGTGGCCCTCCCGGGCATTTGGGCTGCACATGGACTGAGAGCTTTTGTAGAAAGCTCTCAGTCCCTGATAATGTGGACTGGATTGTTTCCTTGGCTCTGGAACATTTAGCTGTTGATAGTAGGGATCTCTTCAGGGCAGCAGCGTGAACACCCCATGATGGCAGGGCCTGCAGGAATGGGGAGGGAAGAAGCCAGAGAAAAGGCAAGATGGGAGGCAGCTGGGAATGTAGGTTGGGTGAGGATGAACAAGTCCTGCTGCGGAGAGGATGTTGATGTTGGTGGTCTGTCTGTGGCCTTGCCCTTCCCTTAGGGGGGTGCTCGGAAGCAGGGAGGGGTATGAGAAAGGATAATATGAGGTTTCTTGGTGAATGATTAAGTGCTGCTCATCAACAAACTATAACAGGGTCAAGACATGTCGAGAAATACCAGATTAAACCTGTTGCCCTGCCTTGCTGTGTTCTTAAAATGAGAAGGAGGAGTGAAAATGTGTAAGTCAGGTTGGGCTGTGTTTGAGTAACAGCCCCATGTTTCCCCTCCTTGCTTTCACACCTCTGTTTTCTGGGTTTTCCGTAAGCTCGTGGAACCCTTAGCCCAGGGTTTCAGGGCTGTGTCCTCCTGATCCCTCTCCACACTCCTGTGGGATGCTTGTGCTGCCCAGTGCTGAGCTCACTGCATTACTGCATGAGGAGATGAAGTTTCCATCTGGTCACAGATGGAATTTAGGAAGAAAGCAGCACACAGCCCAATCCCTTGATCTCAGCTTTCGGGAACCACATCCATCCTACAGGATGGCGAGGACGGGAAAATCATGGTCCGGGCTTTTACCTGCCCCGGGCTGATGAGAAAGCACTTTGGAAAACCATTAGATGTGCTCTATTCTCTCTGAGCAAGCTCTTAGGATGCATCTGCGGGAATGCCTGGCTGTGACCACAGTGTTCCTGCCCTACCTGGATGGTGCTCTTTCCTGCCCTGTGGGACAGGAGAGGCTGTGCCGGTTTTGGAATATGTAGGAGGTGACTGATACCTGCAACGAGACTTGTTGATGCACTTTCCAGATCCTGCCCTCCGGCTTTTTGGTAGGATGGACAGAAGTTGGAGGACTTCCTGTGGCAGGGAGCTGTGTGGTCTCTTGGAGGGCACGGAGATCTTTGAGAAGCAGGAAACACATGGGGCTGTGTCTGTTCTCAGTTCAGCAAGAAACATTTTTAGCACCAGGCAGCCTGGTTTCCGCTGCTGCTCCCCAGTTGAGGCACAGAGCAGTTTTGGGGGTCCCTACAAGCATCCTGCAGGGGAGACTGCGAGGGGAAGGCAGGCAGCACCAACCCCTTCTGAGCTGTGCCAGCCACCAGGCACTAGCTCTCAGTCACCGTGCTCCCAGTCTGCTCCAGGCTGAACAGGAAGGGAACAGGGAGAGTGTGAAAGGGGAAAAAGTATGATATTTGGTCCTGGAGAAAGCTCTTAGGAATATGGGATAGAAATCTGTAGGGAATCAGGTGGTATTGGTTCTGCTCTCTTAATTTTGCATCCTTCGAGAAATGACTCTGTTGGAGCACAGGCTGAACCGAAACAGTGTGAGGGTGCCCTGCACAGTGAGAGATGTTCCCCACAGGGTGATCCTTTAGCCTTTCCATGCCTGTCCTCTTCCAGCAGCACAGAGAGGTGTCTCTAAGGACCCAGCTTCAGGAATCCTTGGGGAGTAAGTACCCCAATGCCAGGGGTGCAGCTCAATCCCTTGGCAACGTGGTGGTGGTAGAAGACGGGGAGAGGAGGGATCAGCGAGGCAGGTTTTTTCATGTGCAATGAGAAGGAAGTGGTTTCCCACATTTCTTGCCTTTTCACCCCCTTCTCAGAAACCCCTCCACAAAAACGTATCACTTTTCACAAGGCGTGTTGGTGGTGGTGTGTTGGAGACCTTGCAGCTCACAACCCTTCAATTATTCTGTGGCAGGTCAGAACAAACCTCCCCAAAATGCGCCTCCTGGGTCGTCTAATTTAGAGTCAAACTGTTCCTATAAAAAACCCTGTTGCTGAAGGCTCTGCTGGGTCCCAGAATCCCATCAGGCTGCTGCTCAAGGCATCCATCCCATGGGAAAAGGACAGTTATGGGTGAGCAGGGCTCTGAGAAGCAGGTCCCTGTCTTGACTGTGGTTTTCCTGTGTCACATTGTTCCCTTTGGGCAAAGTCATGATGGAAGGAAAACCTAGCACAGCAACTCTCTGGAGATATATTTCCTCTTTCCGAAATGTCTCAATTTGGGAATTTATAGATCATCTAAAAAAAAAAAGCAGCTTGGCTTCTTGCTGGCATCTGTGGTGGAGCTGGGGAGACAGATGGCACATGGATGGGAGTGGTGTGGTGCAGTCCAGTCCTGCTCCCAGGAATGAAGGGAATCCATGGCAGCCCCACGGGGTGACTCTGTCCCTCTGGGATGGGTGCTGTGACTTTCCATGCTTTCATTAAAGGAGATTGGTGGGGCTGATGTCTGACCAAGAAGGTAGGAAATCCAGGGATTGTCCTCCTGGTCTTTCCATGAGGAATAGTGAAACTGAAATGCCACTGCAGAGTGATATTGGAGTTGGAATGGAGAGTCCTGGCCCCAGGTTGGGTGACTAGTGCAGTGGACCGGAATCACATTGCCAGGAAAATTCCTGCTCTGCCCATGTTGGGATGGTTGTCACACATCCTGCCTGTGCTTGGGAAGTGGGAGTGAAAGAGGGATTGATGTCATTGCATCAAGACTGCTCTTGTCTTCCCAAAAGGGGAATGATGTGAAGCAGCCCGGGACACACCGTCCTGACTCACAGCCAGGCCTGCATTGTTGGGAGCTGAGGGCACAGACACAGGGATGAGATCGAGGGGACACCCACCCACATTGCCAGTCCTTGAGTCAGCCTGAAGAAGGCAGCGTTTCCTTCCGGAGCTGATCCCAGTCAGATTGCCGCAGAGTCATTTGTTATCAAGGTCAGAATCACTCACAGCTATTAAAAAAAGGAAGGAAGAAATAAAACCTGGGAAATGGTTGGGAAGGAAAGGGTGTGAGCAGGAGTGTGCTCTCTGTCAGACCCACGGCGGCGGAGCAGGTGGCAGTGCCATCGGTGCGGTGACGCGTGGCCGCGATGACTGACGGCGTTACAACGTGTTACAGTGAGAATTCCCAGGCCTGCCGGGTGGATTGCCTGGGCGTTGGGAACGTGGTGAAGGCTTGGCTGTGCTCGCTGCAATGGTACTGCACCGGTTTAAATCCTCATTTACCATTTGGTGGTGACTCAGCCCTGTGTCCCTGTCCTGTGGCAGCAGCAGGAGGGTTTGGGAGAACATGGGCAGCTTAGCTAAGGACAGCACAGGGGCTGCAGTGAGGAGCAGGTAATTCCAGGGAGCAGGCAATCTCCATACTCTACTTTCCTATCTCATATTCCAAGGTGAGTCCCACTTAATAAGGGCAGCAAGTAAAGGATCTGCCTCTTGCCTGCATCAGCACTACTCCCAAAAGCCAGCAGATACTTATCCCATCCTCCTTCTCCTTTAATTTTTTCTGAGCTATATTGCATTTCTATATTTTTAAATGTTGAACCATCACCTCCATTATAGGAAGTCACTGTCCTCCCCCAGCACCTGTAGGCCCACAAAGGCTCACCCACTAGCAGGAGTGGGAGCTGTGTGAGGCAGTGACTAAGCCGAGTGTCTGGAATGCTGGAGCCAGCTGCCAGACCGGGAATGATGGCGTGTGAAGGGGAAAAGGACAGCCGTAGCTAAGTCAGCCCTCCAGCAGGGCTGGGAGTTGGGGTACTGAGTTTGCCTGCGATAAGGCTGGGTGCCAGCACTGCCTCTCTAGCTGGGCATCTGTTCTGGAGGTGGGAGCACAAAGCTCTGGGATGCTCTGGGAGCCCAACCCTGCCATAGAGCAGGGGAGAACCAGGCTCTTGATGCCTTCTGAAGGGGTTTCTGGACCCAAAGGGAGCCAGAGAGCCATTTGATGTGTCACTAAAGCTGTGTCCATGTCACTCTATCAGATGGGAAGCAGGATTGCTCCCTCTGTCATCTCCATTGTCCTGTGTTTAGGATGGACCTCCCTGCCCTCAGGTCATCCAGAACATCTCCCTTTTCACCTTCTTCCTTCTCCCTTACCTCACCCTGCAGGCATCCTCAGATGCACCAAGCTCCCTCTTTCTCCCTCATTTAATATTCTTCTTCTCCTTCCCTCTGGTGTGGTGCTGTCCAGCTCACAAAGCTGCTCTTTCTCCTGCTCATCCTGCCGGCCTGGGGTTAGCATTTCAATGGACAATGGTGCCATTGATTTGTGCACCATCCATGGGGTTGGCAGTAAATGCCAGCCAAAGGGACTTGGTGGGGTCAGTGAGGCTCTGGAAATGAGCCCTGTGTCTTCTGGAGCTCTGCACTCAGATTTTGGAGGGAAGGTGATGGCAGGGTTGTGGCCTTCCCCCTTCCAAGGGCAAGAGCCTTTCTTTGCAGTGTCAAAAGCAGCCTTGGAGTTTTGAGGAGAGGCATGTCCCATTCTTTGGAGACATAATGGGACATTGCCCCATCCTTGGAGGTGTTCAAGGCCGGGCTGGATGGAGTTCTGAGCAACCTGGTCTAGTGGAAGGTATTCCTGCCTGTGTCAGGGGTTTGGAGGCAGATGATCTTTATTAAGGTTCCTTCCAGCCCAAACCATTCTATGATTCCCTGATTCTGTGATAGTGTGGGCCATTAGATGCCCTTTGCCTCATTGTTCCCAGCTCTGGAAGCCATTTATACCCCAGACCCCCAGTCTGGGGGTACAGGGTTGCCTCCCCATCTTGCCAAAGGAGAAGCAGAGGCCAAGAGGATCAAACTGCTTCTGTAATCTGAGCTGTTTAGGGCTGAGCCTTAACCAGGACCAGCTTTGCAGGTCTACCACAGAGGCAGAGAGACCCCAGCACCCATTCTTGGAAGAACCTTTAAAGGCTCCCTTCCAAATCCAGTTAAATCAGTGCTGGAACCACAACCACTCTTGTGGGCCCTGGCTAGCACTGCTGTTTACTCAGCTTAGTGATTCAGAGCAGTCCCTGGGGAGCTGCAGGATAAATAACACGTTGGCATTGACCAAATTATTGTTTAGGGCTTGTTTGTTTTCGGCTCTTTGGAGAGGAGTGTGTCTGTGCAGGTTGGCACAGCTTGCTGAGCTGAGGCCGTGTTGGGAAAAGCTTCCAAATGAACCCAAAGGTAGCAGGAGCACAGGGTGCGGTGTGAAAAAAGGGTGAGGTGGAGGAGGAGCAGGGAATGGTTGCAGGTGTATGTTTGCCTGGATTAGCAGCAAATTTAGGGGATGGAGGTTTGAAAACAAGAGCAAAGTTTGCTGCAGTCCGGCCAAACCTGCTTGTGGCGTGTTGGTGATGGGGTAAAAGGGCTTTAGGGTTGCATGGGCTCCACAGGTTGGGCCAAGAGCTGGCTTTTTGAAGACTGCTGGGAAAGGGAGAAGGTGTAAAGGGGATTAGTCCTCTCCTAGGCAAGCTTAGGCTGAGTCTGTGGCTAATGGCAGACCTGTCTAACTTTCCACTTGGAGGGCAGACGAGTTGCAGAATCACTCTGAAAGACTCCATGCCAGCTTCTCCAGCAGGCACATCACATGCTCAGGAGTTTGTCCAAGTCCTTGGACAGAGGAGAGGTGCAGGAAGTCTGGGAAGGGGACAAGGGGCAAGCAGGGGCTTTCATCCAGCTGAGCATTCCTGGCCAAGGGTCCCAGCTGGCTCCATCCCATGGGGCAGAGCTCACAGAGGTGTGGTGTTAGTTTCTGTCCAAGGCACATCTCCCCCCTCTCTTTGTGGCTGAAATGCCCTTGCAAAACAGGGCCTGTGGGTTTTTGGCAGGTTACCCAAGCCCTGATGGGAAAACCTTGCTTGTTTAACCCTGCAGGGATTAGAGACCCGGAGAAGGTGCGACCAGGGCGCAAAGTGGAGAATGAACCCACAAATCAAGCAGGAATTCAGTAGCCTCAGTGGCCTCTAATAAGTCTTTTTCCCTTTTGGCTGTGCGGAACCTTGGCAGGCTCCCTGCACTGTGTGCTCCGGGCAGAGGGCACAGTTGGACTGGGCAAGGATTGGCCTTTCCCTGGCCTGCCAAGTGGCAACCCCTATAAATAGAGGGACACGTGCCACTGATTAATTGCTTGTCTGTGCAGGCAGCCAGCTCCCAAGGCAGTCCCAGCCTTTGTGTGCTGGGAGCGGCAGCGTTTGCCAGGAGAGAGGCCCCTTCTTCTTTGGAAAAGGGAAAAGAGGGAATAATGAAAATGGAATTCCTTGGCAGAGGTCAGTCCTGATCCTTGGAGCCTTTTCCCCCTTGGAGGAACAATCCTCTTGTGTCATTGCTGCCCAGTATGGGAGTCTGGGCCATGGCACAGGGTCTCAAAGCTGCTCAGATGTGGCTGCACCCACCAGAGAAGGCTGCAAGGGCAGGGGACCTGAAGGAGGGACAGCAGAATCTGTCTGCTGGAGGAAGAATCACATCTGCAAAGCAGGGCCAGCCTTCTGCATCTGTGCTGGACACAGAGACAGGAAGGGAGGGTGTTCGTAGGAAAGAGGAGCCGGAAAATGGGAAATGAATGCAAAAGAGGAAGGAAAGAGGAGAGGACAGGCAGTTGTTCTTCCAGATGGGCCCGGAAAGCTGCCCATCTGCAGCAACCAGTTGTGATGTTCAAGGTCTTGCAGCCACCTCTTGTTATATGTGGGGTGTGAAGACCATGAGTTGTAGCTTTAGGTGCACCTTTTCCCTGTCACACCTGGGCTCTGACGTGGGGATTCCGAGCCCTGACTGATCCTCTTGGCCCTGGGAAGGAGGATGCTGACGGGACAGGGAGAGGGGTGATGAACTGCAGGAGGCTGCAGGTGCCAAATCTATCAGGCAGATGTCTGGAGTGGTTGTCAAAGGGCAATCAGAGAAGGGATGGAGGCACTTGGATGGTGGAAGGCAGTGCTCACCTGGCTGCTGTAAGGATGGGTCTCTTTGAGCTCCCACTCTCCTGTGACAGGTCCTGCAGCAATTCCCCTTCCTCCTCCTCTTCCTCTATTACAAACCTTGAAGGGGCCAGGTGGAGCTGCTCCATTGTGAAGCTGTCCTGTCCCTGGGGGCCCAAAGGGACAATAGCTCAGCTCTGAGCCTGGGAGCTGCTTTTTCCTGCCTCCTGGCCCTGGGCCAGCCATCCCAGAGGGCCCCCAGCCCTGTGTCCATGTTTTTCTCATCACTTCAAGGACATGGGAAGGGAGTGGATCAGCCATGCAGTGATTTCCCTGATAAATGTACTGTTTCTAGGTGCAAAGGAATATGTGTTTCCCAGGAGTGAGAAGTACCCAGTCTTCTACCATGAGGAAAACAGCTCATCCATCTACATCGGGGGAGAGGGGAAGCTTTACTACTATGACTTTGCAACCTCTGAGAACTACACGGTAAGGATGTTCTGCTGATGAATTGGGCCTCACAGCCCTATAAAAAGTGTTCAGCATCTGTCTCACAGCCCAGACTTCAGGTACTCTATGAAGTCAGGCCTGGAAGAGCCTGGTCTCTGCCCAGCCTGCCCGATCAAACCAGGAAGCTGCAATGTCAGTGTAAGGAATGGCTGCAGCAATGGGAAAGTCTCCTATGCTAGCCATTGATGGGTTCTTCCCTGGATATGATCCTTCTGAGGTCTTTAGTGCCCCACAAGGAGGGTTCTCCACTAAAGGACCCTTTCTTTAGTATGAGAAGTGATGCTCGGACTGGTGTCACTGGGGAGAAGCCACATTCCCATTCTTCTCTGTTGTGGGAGTTCAAGCGTCCTTTCCTCGAAAGCAGGAAGCTCTGAGCTGGGCACTGAGTTAATGGAGCAGGAAAATCCTCATTGGCTTTCTCATGACCCCTTCTTGTCATTCTCAGTGGCCCAAATACTTCCGTTTGTGTTCCCAGAACACTGTGGTTCATGTCTGCACCAGCCACTATTGAACATCTTTTCCTCATAATGACAAATCCTCTTCCAAATCCTCTGGAGAGCATCCCAGTCATTCCTGCCACTTTAGCCCAGCAGTCCCACTTCTCATCACCTTGAGGGCCTGAGGGTCCAACCTAGCCTTCCCAGGGGGTTTCAAATGCCAAGGGTGGGGAAAAAGGGATACATGGCAGTGTTTAATGACCTTCTTGTACTGCTTGGGGCTGAGCCCATGTGGGTTGACCTTTAGAGGGAAGGAATTAATGCATTTTCTCTTTTACCCTAGGAAGAATTCCCAGTGAAAAATGAAGGACTGTGCATGATGTCTGGGAGTTCGGTAGGTCCTACCTGTGATGAAACAGCTGGATGGGTGAGGGTTGGAGGACTTGGATTGAAGGACTGCTGGGGAAGGAGCTATATGTGTACCTGTGCTCTCTCTGAGTGAAGACCTCCTCATGAGAAAGCTGTGAAGCTGTGTAGCAGTGTGTTAGTTAATCCTGGGGGCTTTGCTCTGCTGTGCACAGCTGCTCAGGCTCCTCTCCCTTCTCTTGCAGGAGGACAATAGGAATTACCTCACGTTAGTGGAGAAGTACGGAGATGGGATGTTGGTGTGTGGGACTGGTCCCTGTGCTCCCACCTGCTGGAACCTGGTATGAGCCTTTCCCTCATTTGGGCTGTGCCAGGGAAGGGAAACCACTCTCTTCCTGCCCCAGGGGTGGATTTAGGCTCCTGATCCCACTTAAGGTCCATTTCTGTCCTTCCCCAGACGCAGAGGAAGGAGAGCCCATCATGGGATGGGAGAGGAATCGCTCCTTTCACCCCTGACTCCAACACCCTTGTCGTAGTTGATGGTAAGTTTTTGTATTTTCCTGTTTTTCAGCTGTCATGCTGTGTAGAAAAGGCTCTCTGTGACCAAAAGGGGCACCCTGAGGTTGCCCCAAGGCCTTTGTCCCCTGTTCTAGTTTGCCTTAGAGCTTTTTGCTTTTGCCTCATGGAAATGCACATCCTTTTAGGACAGAGCATGGCACGAGGTTGGTTATTCCCATCCAGGGCACATGGGATTGAGTGTCTGTGTAGGAGAGTTGAAGCAATGAAATCAGTAGGGAATTGTAGAATGGTCTGGGTTGAAAGGGACCTTAGAGGGAAGATCCTGCAGTAATCCCATTGCTCTGGACCTAGAAAGGGGATCCTTCTCAAGAATCTGTCCCTGCCACTCTTTAAGGGAAAGGATTGGGTGAGTCCTGCAAGACCTGCTCAGTCCTAGGCAGTAGGGCCTGAGTTTCTTGACTTGTGTCCCCCATCTCTGTGAGTCCATGTGCCTAGAAAGTTCTTGTTTCATTCTTCTCTTCTCATAAATCCTTCTGCTCCCTCTGGAAACATCCTGCTGCAAATGAGCCTTCCTCTCTCGCAGGTCATGACATCTACTCCACCATCAAGAAGAGCCAGCAGAATGGCAAGATCCCTCGTTTCCGTCGAGTGAGGGGAGGTGGAGAGCTCTACACTAGTGACACAGTGATGCAGAGTGAGTGTGGGGGAGATTCCCAAGGTGTGGAACCCCACCAGGTGGATGTTTGACTCTGTCAGCACACAGCTTGGAGGGGGACATCCTCTCTGCCCAGATGGGATGCAGCTCCAGGGCTTCTTGTTTGGGGTCTTCAGTCACTCCTGGAGCTGCAGGGAGGGCTGATCTGGTTCCCTCCGTGCCAGCTGGGGGAATTTCACCTCTTTGCTTCCCTCACAAAACACCTGATAAGCAAGTTCCTGTTCCTCAGGGTAAGACAATGAAGAAATGAGGTGGCAAGTCCCTTCTCAGATAGGAGGAAATAAGTTGTGTAAAAATGCCCGTCAGCTGCCCCGTGGTGGTGGAAACAGGAAGAACAACTTCCACTCTGGGCAATAAATCTTTCCAAATCCTTAGCCCAGGGTAAGATCCTGAGGCCAGGAGCAGGTTAAGCTGTGCAGAGGACAGTGTGGTGGTAGAGAGAAAGGACCCCCCTGCATTTCCATGACTTTGTTACAGTGTCTCCCCAGTGCCACCTGGAAATGGGAGGTTGTAGAACCCCTGACAAAATTAAAAATGAAATCAAAATGCCAACAGAGTGAAGCAGAACTTCTGCATAGAGAGGGAAACCAAAACAAACCTGAGAGCCTGAGAGCTGCCAGGCTGCTGCTGTGCTGACACAGAGCTCCCTGCCATGGGAACACCAGCTAATGATTCTCAGAGGGACCTGATGCTGCCAAGGATGCCCGTCATGGTAGAAATTTATTAATAGGAACAGCATCACTGGGTTTTCCAAACACAAGCAGCACTGAGGGATCCTTTCTCCTCAATAACAACTCCCTGAGCAAGAGGGGAGATGAGTTTCCTTTGCTGCTAAGCAGTCAAGGCTTTTGCCAAGTTCTTTGGCCTCAAGGGAATGAATCTGGGGTGTTGGGCAGGAGGGAGAGGAAGGGGAACCACTGGGAAAGTGTCACAGTTGGTGCAATTCAGAGATCAGGTGCAGAAGGTGGGCTCAGATCTGTTCTTTCCATGTAGCACAGATGTGCTTCATTCCCTCCCTCAGCTGGAGATGCGTGGTTGGCTGCAGGACATGCTGCTCTGTCCCCACCAGTGGCTTTTCTGATGAATTCTGTGTGTTCAAGCCAAGATTTTCTGATGGCTCACTTCCCTTTTCAGACCCTCAGTTTGTCAAAGCCACCACGTTAAGGCACGAAGAGCCTCACCAGGACAAGATTTATTACTTCTTCCGTGAAGACAACCCAGATAAGAGTCCTGAGGCCCCCAGAAACATCTCCCGAGTGGCCCAGCTGTGTAAGGTACCACAGGAACAGTGTGTGGTGGGAGGCAGGAGCGTTCTAGGGGTGACAGATGGACATGCCAGCTCACCTGGGGTTATCCACGCTTGGATTTGACTCTCCTGCCTCAAACCTGTCCTCTGCCACAGAGTTTGTGTGGGGTACAGCCATGTCCTTTGGCCTTTGCCTCCTCTGGTGCCCATCTTGCTTTTAGGGAAGGTTTTGCCTTGCTGGGATGTTAGAGTAACATGATTGTTGCTGTGACCAGCATCAAACATACCTCTGGAGCATCCCCTGTTATCCATCCAAGGTGCTAGGGGGCTTATTCCTCACAAGTTGAGAACTTTGTGGTGTTCTCTGCCAAACCCTGATTTGCTGCTTTCCCTCTCCCCCAGGAAGATCAAGGAGGAACCAGTTCCCTCTCTGCCTCCAAGTGGACCACCTTCCTGAAGGCTAGCTTGATCTGTGTTGACCCAGTCACCAAGGGCAACTTCAACTGGTTGCAGGATGTCTTCTTTGTCCCTGCAAGTGACTGGCGGCGCTCCAAAGTCTATGGGCTCTTCACAAACACCTGGTGAGAGTCTCTGCAAAACAAGGAGGGGAATGCCTGTCCCATGGGCCAAATCCTTTCTCCCAGCCCTTTAGCATCTCTGTAGAACACATGGAGTGAATGTGGTGATGGACACAGTTGTGTCCCAGCTGTAGGGGTGGTGACCTGTGTCTCCCTGACCCCCTCTTTGTCTCCCTGCCCTCAGGGGAAGCTCTGCTGTCTGTGTCTATTCCTTTGGGGACATTGACAACGTGTTCCGGACATCCAAACTCAAGGGCTATAATGGTCCCACTCCAGAGATCAAACCTGGGCAGGTGAGTGAGGGATAAAAGCTGCCCCATATGAAATGAAGAGGTGTCCCAAGTCCAGGAGAGCTGTTCCCTGCACTGCCACTGCAGCTCTCAGGGTGCCTGGGGCAGGTGAGGGGACATGGAGCAGCCAGGTGAGAGCTGGACAGCAACAGAGGAAGGATCTGAGCCTTGTTGCTAGAAACAAAGGGAGGCTGGAAAAGGTCCAGTGCCTTCATAGAAAGCTTGGGGAGACAGGCTCTTACATGCACCTGGCAGGAGCACAATTGCAGCACCCCCAGGACTTGTGTTTGTTCCCAGGGCAAGGCTGTGCACCACACCTGGGCGTCTCCTCTGGGCTGAGGTGTCCATGCTCTTCCCCTGCCTCACTTCCCTGCCCTCTGCCTTCATCCTGAGGGACCTGTCTGACTGACAGTGACTTTTGTCCCCTCTTGCTGCAGTGTGTTCCCTCGGGACAGCACACCCCGAGTGAGACCTTCAAGATAGCTGACAGCCACCCCGAGGTGGAGGACCGTGTGGAGCCCCTGTCCCCCACCAGGAGCCCCTTATTCCACAACAAGCACCGCTACCAGAAGATCGGGGTGCACGAGGTCTCTGCGGCTGATGGACACCACTACAACGTGCTTTATCTGGCAACAGGTACCGGGCACCTTTCCCTGTGGACATCCCTGGAATTAGCTTTCCGCATGAGGGTAGGAAGCCCGAGGGAAGCAAAGCAGACCCTCATTGCAGAGTGAACAAGGGGCTGTGTTCCCAGCTTGGCATATGTTTGTCAAGCAGAAAAGAGCTGCCAAGTCCCAAGTACTCCTAAATACTTCCAATTTGGCTGCGTAGGCAAAGCCAGAATCAAAGCAGAATCCCGAGCATGTGGGATTTACCCAGTTGGGCTTCAGCCTGTGGGAGGTCTCAGGGCAAGTGTTCTCAGGGGAAGGGAGGGGTAGCACAGCTCTCCCCAGGCACAGCTTTACAAGCAGAAATCCTTTCCAAAGGGACCCACTGTGTCCTTTCCCAGCGCTTCCCTGTCCTGCCTGCTTTACCTCCCTGAGCTCTGCTCATGCCTTTCTCTGCCCTGTGCTGGAATCTGTTTACTGGCACTTGTGGAGAGAATTTCAGGGGCGTTTAAAATTCCTAACCTATGATTAAAAAACTGCAGACAGCTCTCAGTGAGTGGCCTGGGTTGGATTAGGGCCCACACATACTCTAATTGTTCTTATTTTCCAAAAGTCTGAGCTTAAATGCAGTTAATGCCTTGCAGAGTCCCACTGGGAAGCTTGATCCAACATACAGGGCTTGGCAGGGCAATTCCCACCCTCTCTGAAATGGGAGTGGAGACACCTGGGGGGTCCTGATTGCTTCATGAGCTGGGATCACATCTTCCACCTCTCTCTGGTTGATGGTGGGATGAAGGCAATACTGTTTGGGAAGGGGAAATTATGCAGAGGGAGAACAATGAGGATTCCTGAGCCCTGTTCCCTCAGGATGCTGCTTTTGGGAAAGTTCCTGTTCTCTCTGGGTGGCTGGTGTCAGGAATCCAGTCAGACTCTTGGAATCTCTTGGTATCATCATCTCTTCCTCTCTCCGGATGCCTCATCAGGGCTCTCTCCTCTTTTTTTCCAGACAAGGGATCCATCCACAAGGTTGTGGAGCTGCCAGATGGGGTGCAGAACATCATGGAGCTCCAGGTCTTTCCAAACAAGGACCCAATCCAGTCCATGATCCTGGACCACAAGAGGGTGGGTCCCTGCTTGTTCTGTGGGAAGGAAAACAGTGGGTTGGGCTGTAGCTTTAAAATCAGGCTGCAGGGAAGGCAGGGACAGGCAGTTTAGTGCCAGCCTGGGTCTGGAAGTAAAATCATGGGATCACAGAATGGTTTGAGCTGGAAGGGACCTTAAAGCTCATCCAGTTCCACCCACCTGCTGTGATCAGGAACACCTTCCACCAGACCAGGTTGCTCCAAGTGCTGTCCAGCTTGGCCTTGGATACTTTCAGGGATGGGGCAGCCACAGCTTCTCTGGGAACCTGTGCCAGGGCCTCACCACTCTCCCAGGGGAGAATTTTCTTCCAAATATCCCATCTAACCCTGCCCTCTGGTAATGGGATACCATTCCCGCTTGTTCTATCCCTTCAGGTCTTTGTCCCAAGTCCCTCTCCAGCTCTCCTGGAGCCCCTTTAAGCTCTGGAAGGGGCTCTCAGGTCTTCCTGGAGCCTTCTCCTCTCCAGGTGAGCCCCCCCAGCTCTCCCAGCCTGGCTCCAGCCCAGAGGGGCTCCAGCCCTTGGAACAGCTCTGTGGGCTCCTCTGGACTCACTCCAGCAGCTCCATGTCCTTCTGATGACACTCACCAGGTGGCACTGGGACACAGTTCCAGGAAGATCATGCCCTCTGCTTTCCTCCTGCAGGCCATGCTGTATGTTGGCTCCTCCAGTAAAGTCCTGGAGATCCCCATGGACATGTGCAGGGCGTACCGCAACAACTGCCACAGCTGCCTGCTGGCGAGGGACCCCTACTGCGGGTGGGCCAACGGGACCTGCCAGTCGTCCCTGAACCGGTACGTGGTGCCTGCAGCCCGCTGCTCCCCTGGCATAAACACCCACACCCTCGGTATTCCTGTTCCAGGCCATGGCCAACACATGGTTTTGAGGCCATTTTTCCATCACAGAGAGACACAAGCCCATTGTGTCCAGGCAGGAAAGCACAGATGTAGGTGCTGTCCCAAAAAAGTTAGGGATCTCTCTGGAGGGATCCATCCCTCCCTTGAGGGGGTTTTGAGCCCCCAACCCAACAATCTTTGGCTATCCCCAAAGGGGTCCTGGGCAGCATCTTCACCATCTTTTTTCTTCTGGGTCTCACATTTGCCATCACCTAATGGGGAATGTAGAGGGTGTTTTCCCTACCCCAATAATACCAGGTAATAAACTTCTTTCAATCTCATATGGGTGATTCCTTTCCTATCCCTGAAATGCCATTTCCCTGATGTTCTGTTAATGCTTATTCCCATTCCCATCTGCTAGGGAGGTGCTTCAGAACCTGAACTTGGATGCATGGCAAGGAAACTGCCAAAGTGGGGATGTTAAGGAAGGTATGTAAAGGTTTGGAGCCATAGGACAATGCCCCTGGGGGTGGATGGGGCAGCGTGGCTGATTCTCCAGTCTTTGGGTGAATTGTACGAGGTGTTACTACTCATTGCTGGGAAACTGGGAGTGAAATCAAGACACAATCAAGTTAGTGGAGGAATGTATTTTTGAGCTGAGTGAGAGGAATTTAAACTCTGAGTCCTGGGAGGAAAGTCCTGTGAACTTCATGAAACATGGACCAATGTCATTAACACAGAATCATAGAATGGTTTGGGTTGAAAGGGAACCTTAAAGGTCATCCAGTTCTACCCCTCCTGCCATGGGTATATCCCCATTGGCCTAACTGGTCTTCCCTAGGTGCTTGGGGGGAATGTCTGGTTCCTGGGCACTGCTGCCTCATCTCCTCCTTCTCCACCTCTTCCCACAGATGACTACCAGAACATCGCAGTTGTCCCTTTCTCCCGCTATTACCTCAACTGTTCCATCGAGTCCCACTATGCCACCTACAACTGGTACCACAACAACAGCCTCATCAAGACCTGCAACACCACCCACCCGCAGCAGGACTGCTTCCACTTCATCCAGAACGTCAGCCACGGCCACTACGGCCACTATGTCTGTGTCTCGGAGGAGGACGGCTTCCGGCAGGCGCTGGTCAAGGAGCGCCTGGTCAACCAGTTCCGGTTCCTCTTCCAGAAGGGCCAGGCCACCATGACCTTTGGCTCGTGGCTGCAGCTGCTCCTGATGGTGGCTTTGGTGGAGCTCTTCCACTGAAGACAACTGTGTCCCCACCATCCTGCTCTTCCTGCACTTGCTGTCCACTCCTGAGGCGAGATCCCTGTTTTCTTAGACACTCCTTGGACATTGATCTTTGACTGTCCCCAGAGGGGTCCTGGACAGCACCTTCTCCATTTTCAGCCTTGGTGGAAAAGCCTCAGTGATGGAGATGTGACTGCAGGGCCAGGTGGAGCAGGAGTTGGGGACATGCGGGGAGCATTTGCTGTACCAGTGACAGCCTCTCCCTGGCAGCTCTGTTGTCCTGATCCCACTCCGGGTGTGGACATTCAGAGAACTTCTGCTGATGTGCATGCACTGATCCTTAGGGCATGGCCACTCCTCACTTTGGGAACATGCATGTGATGAAGAGGAGGAGCCAGCCCTTGGCCTTCTGAACTGGTTGATCCAAGTGGGGACTGATGCCTCCAAGTTTTTGGTGGTTAATGTTTGGGTTGGCAAGCAGCTAGAACACTCCCAGCGCCACTTGTGTGTCCCCTTCTGGTCTGGAGAATTGGGCTCTGGAAGGGTTTTGGGCTTTGGTTTATTATTTTTGTTTGCAGCTGGCTTTGATGTGGGAGGGAGGTTGGGAATTAGCACTGGAAACCTGCAAGTGCAGGGGCAAAGTTAGCAGTTTGCATGGAAAAGCCTTGGAAGATGATTGAGTTTGGGGTGTGGGGAAGGACAGATGGAAGGGGACCGGAAGGGAAGGTGGAAGCAGAGCCCAAACCAAACTGGGAGGCCCTGGGAAGACCTTTGAAACGCACAAACCCTCTGCAAGCAGCTAAGGGCATTTACCTATGGGCAGCAGGATATCCCTGCTCCCCACACCGCTCCTCCGGGAGAGGGACCGGGCTTCCTCAGGGAAAGAGGCTGCAGATCTCAGGGCAACATCACTGGGCTCAGGGGGGCTGTGTGTCCCCACTGCCCAGAGCAGTTCTGCTTCCCTTCCCCCAGTGAGGGGGCAGGGGAGGCCCAGAGTTTGCTTCTCTTGGGCTTAGAGGTCTCTGAGCAAGACTAAACTGTGAAAAACGGGATGCTCTCCCTGCAAAGGGTAATCCCACTCCTTGTCCAAACCTTTCCCAGTCCAAAACACCCCAGCCTCGGGCTGTGTAAGGGTGAGGGCATCCTGTCTTATGCTTCCAATAACCTGTTGCAGCAGCACAGCTCCTGCTTCGTGCCTGCTCACTCAGGAGCGCCCGAGGGGTCTTTTGGGCAAGGGGGAGATGCCACGTGCCTCTCGTGACCACAGACTATGGACAACGGGCCAGAGCTTCCTACTGCACTACATTTCCAAGGTATTCCCCCCCTGGAATCTAGAATAGAGCTTCTTACATCCCTTCTCAAAGCACTTTAACTTCGTGAACTAACAAATAACCTATTTATTGTTAACTGGTCATTACTGTACTTGTAGAGTTTTATAATATTACAGAAGGTGGGTTCAGATTAGAGAAAAAACACAACAGCTACCAAAAAAACCTTTCAGAACTGTAACCAAAGTGAATGACTGGAATAAAGAATGGAAAAGAGCAGGTGAACGTTGTGTTTCTCACCAGAAGTTGAGGGATGCTACTCTGATGGCGACCAGGGTCTTGCCTATCCCTTTTCCCCATAACCAAGGGGTATCCATGTCTTTTACCATCATGTCCCACCAGCAGCAGCCCTAAACCAACCCTGGATTTGCTGCTTTCTGCTTCAGACTGGCACCTTCTGGAGTGAGAAGTTGGGCAAATTCCCATTGGAAAATCTGGGGAGGGGATGTTAACAGAACCCATGGAAAGCGAGGAATGGAAATAGTGTGGTGGTCCGATGGGTGTGGAACCATCCCATCACCTTCTGCTTGTGATGTTCCTGCTTTTTAGCTGGTTTAGGGGAAAAGGAACTTATTGTTGATAACTGCAGGGGGAAAAAGGCTGGGCTTGGGCTGGAGGGAAGCAGAGAACAGGAATTCAAGCTTTTAAAAGGTGCCAACAAAAGCAGGAGAGAACAATACCTTCCCTCTCTCTTTCAAGCCGTCTATCAAAGCACTTTGGCACAAAGGCAGACCTTGTACAGGGCTTTTGGAGTGTCAGGTCTTCATCCCAATCCATGCCCAGCTGCCTTTCTGTGTGCTATTCTTAGTGTTTATGCTGAGCCTCTTCCTGCAGGAAAATACTTAGGGATGGGGTCCTGAGCTCAAGCCCCGGTTTGCAGTGATGTGTCTACAAAGCCTGGGAGGTGATGGGGACACAAGAGTGGCACTGACAGGCACCTCTGTCCCCCACGCTCTGTGCTGAAGGACTTAGAGGAGGCTTTGCAGGTCCCTGATCTGCAGAGGGGGGTTTGGCAGCTGAAAGCGAAACCCTTCCCTGCCTCCTTTCTTCCTTAGCGCTGCCTTTGGCAGAAAACTTCCCGCTGGCGCCGGCAGCATATGCGGCAGCTTGACGTAAAGAAGGAGAAATGAGCCCGAAAGGCAGGCGGGTTTCGGCAGAGCTAAAACAAGAAGTGTGATTTTTGGCAGCCCCCTCTCTGCCATGGGAGGAGGTGAGGAGCTCACTCGGGACGGGAAGGATGAGGAACAGAGCACTCAGACATATTTTTTGGGTGCTGTGTATGGACAGCAAGCTGTTCATGTTCCCAGCTCCTTGGATGCCAAAGGGAATTCAAAGTTCTAAAATCCCTCACTAAATCCATTGGCAAGAGGGCTGAGAGCAGCACATAAAGCCCCTTGGGAGTGGGATGGAGGCAGGGGGCAGGCAGCAACATTTCCAGTTTGGTTGCCCAGACCATCTGGCTGAGGGCATGGGGTCAAGCACTACAGGAGCAATCTGGGATCCCTGGGAGACTCACAGACACACACAGGGCCTGCAGCAGCATCTCCATCCCCAGCAGGACACCTGTCTCATGCAGCATCTCCATCCCCAGCAGGACACCTGTCTCATGCAGCATCTCCATCCCCAGCAGGACACCTGTCTCATGCAGCATCTCCATCCCCAGCAGGACACCTGTCTCATGCAGCATCTCCATCCCCAGCAGGACACCTGTCTCATGCAGCATCTCCATCCCCAGCAGGACACCTGTCTCATGCAGCATCTCCATCCCCAGCAGGACACCTGTCTCATGCAGCATCTCCATCCCCAGCAGGACACCTGTCTCATGCAGCATCTCCATCCCCAGCAGGACACCTGTCTCATGCAGCATCTCCATCCCCAGCAGGTCTCCATCCTTGCTCCCTGGGAACAGCCAGAACAAAACATGGAACCTTTTGCTAAATTCCCTGAGAAAAGCAGCAAAATTTGAACCCTTCGGGCTTGTTTTATTCTGGGATGCATTTCCACCACCCTCTGGCTGTTTCCTTAAATACAATGAGCCAAAAAGCGGGAACAAACACAGGCACCAGGATTTATTGTGGCTTCAGGGCTGCTGGAGGGGAAAGCTTGAGCGTCACCACTCTCATCCCCACTCTGGCCACATTGTTTGAGGGAGTTATTTTGGGATCTGTGTTTTCAAAGGAGCAGGCATGCACAGGAAGGTCAGGTATTGGAGCAGCTTCTTCAGGCTTCCTCCAGCACAGACAGACCGGGAAGGGCCCTACATCTCAAACAAAAGCCATGAGTATTTCATTTTTTTCCCACCATAGTTATTTTTTTGGTGGGGATATTTCTGCCTCTGGCCTCACCAGAGTCTGCTCCAGGAGGAGGGTTTGCCATGCAGGACAATAGTCCCAGGAAGTCCTGTATCCTTCTGAATCAGATGCCAGAGCTTGTGGGAAATCCCACAGTAGCACCCAGTGGATACACTGACTGCAGGCTCAGCTGAGATGGTGTCTCTGGCTGTAACATCCCACTGGAAAGCTTTTCCTGGTGGGATGAGGGTACAGAGCCACCTCAGAAGTTGCTGCTGGAGCCTGGAATTGGAGTACCCCAACAGCTATCCCTGGATGTACAAGAGCTGGATGGAGAGGTGATGCTGTGTCCTGGCTGCACCTTCCATCCTCCCTTTAAAAAAGCATTTATAGCTCTGTCCAGGGAATTCAACTGGCTGGATCAGTTGCCTGAAACTGTGGCAGTCACTTGTTCCCTCCCAGCTGCCTTCATTTCTTGTCCAACCTGTTTTC
The DNA here is from genome assembly GCF_047495875.1 of Pithys albifrons albifrons. Classification (NCBI taxonomy): domain Eukaryota; kingdom Metazoa; phylum Chordata; class Aves; order Passeriformes; family Thamnophilidae; genus Pithys; species Pithys albifrons. Next base: position 4,899,414 of record NC_092470.1, read on the forward strand.
CAAGTGATGTGACAGCTCTATTTGCAGGTCTTATTTACTGCCCTGTGGCTATTTTCCTATTTTCCAGAGGCTCTCAGGATTTAACCAGCCTTGGACAGGTGTTTATCTGTTCACGTGTTTTCCAGAGGCTTTAACCAGCCTTGGACAGGTGTTTGTCACGTGTTTGCCTGTGACCCATACTGGGAAATGGAGGACAAGGTGTGTGTGGATCAGGGCTGGCCGAGTGGGAAATCCAGCCTTTTACTGGAAATGAGATGACCCAGGAGAAGCTGGAGGAAGTTAAACACGGGATAATCCTTCCTCCCACGTGGCCAGGTTCCTGCTCCCCCCAGCAATACACACAAATGACTTCCCTTTCCAGCCATGAATTTCCACTCTCCTATGCCCGTGGGATGATCCTGCCTGAAGATTGCATCCCATCAAGGTGGGATACCCCATCCCAGCTGCATGGAGACCCAAAAACGAGGCATCAGCCCTGCAGTTTTTAGGTCTGAGCTTGCAGGCAATAAATTAAGAAGAAATTCAGTTTAATGAAACAGGAGAATAAAAATGAGGTAGATTTGTTCCTTTTTTCACATTAAAGCTTGTCCTGGATGGCTCCATCCTCTGGATGCTCTGTCAGCTCCTTAAGCATCACCAAGTGCCTCAGGGATGCTGTGGGGGATGATGACCAAGTGTCAGGTCATCCCCTTCTCTCTGCTCCCAGGGGAAACCCTCCAGCAAAACTGCTTGGTCACAGTTACAGTCGGTTTGCAACTGAAAGTTTCTCTTTTTCAACACAATATTATGAAAATTAGTTCCCCCCGCTCCCTTCCAGCCCCAAATTGAGTCACAGGGGGTTTCTGGGTGGCAGTTTTGCTACTGGAATTTTCCCAACTTACTATTTGTAGGCAGGAACTGAAAGCTTGCAATGAATGAATTCATTCACGGGAGAGCAGGGAAGACCCCAGGATGAAATCACTGCTGAAAAGAGAAGAAATTGTTGGAAAACACATGAAAACCACCGTCAGTTCCATGAGAAGAGTGTGAGCAGTGGGAAGCCAAGCAGGCTGGATCCATGCAGGGTATATTTTTAAGGTAAGAAAGGAAAGCAGCAGGTCCATGTGCTTTTTTCTGATGGATTTCACTCTTCTGTGCTCCTCTCTCCATCCCAGCGATGTGACACTGTCCCTTTATTCTCCCTTCAAAACAGATCCACCTCCTGCCTTGCCCTGCCTGAAGTCAGCCCCATCCCAGCCCACTCCCACTGGCTCTGGGGGGACAGAGATCCTATAGGGATAAGCTGCTCCACCAAAACTTCTTCACTCTCCTAAATCTCCACAGTTGTGGCATTCCCAGCCCTGGGTTCCCAAAAGATGAGACTGAGGAGGGGGATGTTCTGGGGAGATGGGGGTTTGGTTGGATCCAGGGTTGTGGAGCAGAGCTGAGGGGGTCTCAGTGGCCTCCTGGAGGGGTTATTTATAGGGGGGAAGGTGTGAAGGTGGTGAGTCATCCACTCGTTCCCGAGGTGACGAGTCAGGAAACCCCCAGGGCTGCAAAGTGAAAGCCCGACGACGCCCACGGTGTCACCTTTCAGAGGGACGAAACCACAGTGGAGGGGCCCTTCTTGTTCCCAGTGCGGGTGGCACAGAGAGAATGCCACTGGAGAGGGGTGAGACTCTCAGTTTCACTCACCTCAAAAGAGCAGAGATACACCCGAGTCAGGCGAGAAGGTGTGGGGGACCCCTTAGTCATGCAGGAGACACACAAGGTGTGTAGGAGCCCATGAGTTGTCCCCAGACTTTGGAGAGGTCGTGGAAAGGGGAGCAGAGGTGACACTGAGTGTGATGGAGGGCTGTGACCTCGGGCCTGGAGACAGTGGCTGACAGGGCAGAGCTCAGCATGGGGTAGTGTGTACCTTCATGTCCCTTTGTGTCCCTTGGGCCCTGACCCCATGCCCATGGCTGGAGGAGAGTGACAGTGCAGGGGGGAAGGACACTGTGCCACCCTGTCCCCCAGTGGGACTGCTCCGGGGAGCACATGCAGCCAATTGGTGTTTTCATGCTGGGACAAGCAATGGGGGACAAGAGGGGACAGGGATTATGGGGCAGGAGGCGACAGACCCTGTTCCCTGAGAAGGGACCAGAAATCTGGAGCAGGAGTGGGACAGGAACTGTGGGGCAGGAGAGGACAGATCCTGTTCTCTGGGAGGGGACAGGGACTGTGGGGTAGAAGGTGACAGATCCTGGGGGCAGGAGAGGACAGAACCTGTGCCATGCACAAAAACAGGTACCATGGGGTGGGGAGTACAGGGCTGGTGCCCTGGGAGGGGACAGGGCAGGAAGGGATAGATCCTGCTCCGTGGGAGGGCATCCAAAGCCTGGGACAGGAGGGGACAGCTCCTGTGCCCTGGGAAGGGAGAGGGACTATGGGTCGGGAGGGGACGGCTCTTGTGCCCTGGCAGGGGACAGGCTCCACCTTCCGGGGATGAGGGCGAAGACAGTTCGGCGCTGTCCCCGTGCGGTGGCACTGACGGGCCAGGTGCGCCTCCCGGTGGCCGCCACCGTTGTCGCATCCGCCGCCCAGTCCGACTCAGCATCTCCCGCCCCGGACATCCCGCTGCTCACCCAGCTCCCAGTCCCCTCCAAAGACACCCCAGAGACCCCAGGGACACCCCAAAGAGATGCGTCAGGAACCCTTAGTGTCGCTCTCCCCATTAACTCCTCCACCCCGCCATTGTCAGTGCCTGGGGACAAGGGACCCTGTCTGCCACCAGCCTCGGGGTCTGCAGCCTTTGTCCCTGGCTCAGGACACCCTGAAAAGCCTTTCCCTTCTGGAAGGAGGGGTGATTGGGGTTAGGGTTAGAGCCTAGGAAGTGGAGATGTGTCCTCCCACAGCACACTCTGTCCCTTCCTGGGATGACTCTGGCCAGGGGTCCCCAAGCCTGTCCCCTGCTGGAGTAATGTGTCCTTTATTACATCTAACCACCACTATTTTGTCCCCTAGATAATTTTTATCATCTATTTGGCAGATAAACCCTTTATCCCCCCTGGCAGCCGAGTTTTCATTGTCAGCTCTGGCAGCATTACCCACCTTTAGTGGGGTGACACAGGCCACTTGTCAGTGTCACCCGTGGTCACCCCTTGCCGCTCAAGGTCAGCCTGTCACCTGTCACACAAGGCAAGGCTGGGACGGGACGAGGCTCTGCCAAGCACTTCGTGCTGCCTCCTGCCCCAGTGCCCGTCTGTCTCCGGCTCCGGGGGGGCCGTGACTCATCGGGAGGCGGGCGAGAGCATCTCTCCTTGAGCAGGGATAAGAGCGAGGCCACCCTCCCCTCTTCACTGTCCGCTCCAGGCCACCTTTCCCTCTCCGCAGCTCCCATGCTCGCCCGCGCAGCGCTCAAGCCCGGCGGCTTGTGGGGATGTCCCCCTGCCCCAGCCGGGGGGTGTCGCCGGCTTGCGGGGACTGCCACCCCCATGCCCTCAACTCCCCGGCCCTTCAACCAGCTGCCCGGGGACTGGCGCACCGGCTGGCTCAACCTGTTCCGCTTCTGGCAGGAGGGCGGCTTGAACAACGTCCACCACATCATGGCTCGCAAGTTCCAGCAGTTCGGGCCCATTTACAGGTGAGGTGGCGTCTGGCCCCCTTGGCCTCTCTCACCCTGCTCCCCAACCCCAGCGGCTCTTCCAGTCCTGGAGGATGCTGCTATTCCCAGCCTTGCGCCAGCTGGGAGAGGGGGGAATATGTGGCTGAGCTGCTGGAGGAGCCGGGCTGACCAGGCTTGATGCCACAGTGATGGGCAAGAGTGGGGCAGGAGGGGATGGAGCTGGTGCCCTGAGGGGGAACAGAGAACGGGAGGCAGGAGGGGATGGAGCTGGTGCCCTGAGGGGGAACAGAGAACGGGAGGCAGGAGGGGAGAGACCTGTGCCATGGGAGGGGACAGACCCTGTGCCAAGGGAGGGGACAGGGAACGGGAGGCAGGAGGGGTCAGACCCTCTGCCATGGGAGGGCACAGACCCTGTGCCATGGAAGGGAACAGAGAACAGGAGACAGGAGGGGACAGACGTGTGCCATGGGATGGGACAAGGAATGGGAGGCAGGAGGGGACAGACCTGTGCCATGGGAGGGGACAGGGAACGGGAGGCAGGAGGGGACAGACCTGTGCCATGGGAGGGGACAGGGAACGGGAGGCAGGAGGGGACAAACCCTTTGCATTGGGAGAGGACAGGGAATGGGAGGCAGGAGGGGACAGACCCTGTGCCATGGGAGGGGACAGACCCTGTGCCATGGGAGGGAACAGGGAACAGGAGGTAGGAGGGGACAGACCCTGTGCCATGGGATGGGACAGGGAATGGAAGGCAGGAGGGGACAGATCCTGTGCATTGGGAGAGGACAGGGAATGGGAGGCATGAGGGGACAGACCTGTGCCATGGAAGGGGACAGGGAATGGGGGGAAGGAAGAGACAGATCCTTGGGAGAGGACCAGAAACCTGGGGCAGGAGGGAACAGACCCTGTGCCCTGGAAGGGGACAGGGACCATGTGGCAGTGCCTTGTGGATGCAGAATACAGGGAAGATGGGCTGGTGGAGTTAGAGGGGATTCTGCCCTCCCTGATTTCTGCAGGGTCTGGAACTGAGGAGGAAGGCTGGGATTTGATTTCAGCACTGCTCTATATTCCTGCCTGGGTCCTGAGGGCCTAATGCTGGTGCTGAGTGGCTGCATTCCCCAGGATAGGACTTTCCAGAAGGATTTTAGGGCTTGCAAGGGGGCAGGCGGTTGATTTGTGGGTGCTGAGGGTCGGAGTGCAGAGCTGACCCTGTTCTTCACCCCATCAGGGAGAAGCTGGGTGCCTACGAAAGTGTGAATATCATCAGCCCCCAGGATGCTGCCACCCTCTTCCAGGCAGAGGGGTCGCTGCCTGAGCGCTTCAGTGTCCCCCCCTGGGTGGCATATCGTGACTTCCGCAACAAGCCCTATGGTGTGCTCCTCAAGTGAGTTGGGGGGTCCCCTCAAAACGGAGCTCCCAGGTCCTAAAGCCACAGCCCAGCACATGGGGTGGGGAGAAGCTGGAGCACCAAGAGGGTGATGGGGACATTGTCTGGTCCTGTGCTTTGAGGAGTGGCATCCCCCGGACAGGGGACACACCTCTGACCCCTCCTTGGTGTCCTGCAGGACGGGGGAGGCCTGGCGCTCCGACCGCCTGATGCTGAACAAGGAGGTGCTGTCGCCACAGGTGGTGGAGGGGTTTGTGCCTCTGCTGAGCCAGGTGGGGGAGGATTTCATCCGGCGGGCGCAAGCCCAGGTGGAGAAGAGTGGCCGGGAGCACTGGACCGCTGATTTCACCCACGAGCTCTTCCGCTTCGCCCTGGAGTGTGAGTGTCAGGGGTGTGAGCCTCAAGATGTGTGTCCCCCCAAAAAACCCCACCCTTTTTCCCAAGCTTCATCCTCAGATGGGCCAACCAGCGTCTCCCTCAAAGCCAAAGTGTGTAGAGGGGTGTCCTCTCTCCAGGCAGGATGTCCTCTCTCCAGACAAGTGTAGAACAACTCAACTCTTGATAAAACACTCTTTTATTATTTACTGGTCATCTGCTGGTGACCAACCCTACCCAGCCCAACCCTTCCTGACACGGAACAAACAGGAGGCCACACCAGGTCTTGGAAGGGCTGGAGCTGTCCGTGGAATGGTGGAAGGGGATGGGGACGGGTCCCCTCACGGGCGCTGTCCTTGCAGCCGTGTGCCATGTGCTGTACGGGGAGCGGCTGGGGCTGCTGCAGGACTTTGTGGACCCCGACGCGCAGCGTTTCATCGATGCCGTGACCCTGATGTTCCACACCACCTCCCCCATGCTCTACCTGCCACCCAATCTCCTCCGCCACCTCAACACCAAGATGTGGCGGGACCATGTGCAGGCCTGGGATGCAATCTTCTCTCAGGGTGAGTGTTCCTCCTGCCTTCACCTCCCTTCATCATTCCCAGGTCCCTTTGAGGGCTTGGTTCCATAGTGCAACCTCATGTCATCAGTGTGGAGACCTTCTCCTGGTTCCAGAAGAGTTTCCACATCTGGAGCTTGTGGGATGGAGCCGAGGGCAACCATCCAGGTGTGATGAAGGGCAGATGATGGGCAGCATTTTGAGGGGAGCAGCTCTCTCAGAGGGGCTTGTGGCCTCAGAGAGCTTTGGGCACCTGGGACAACCCTCTTGCAGGGTGTCTCCCCTGGGGCAGCAACATCCTGAGGGGTGTCTTCCTTCTCCACCATGTCCCTGGGGGAGTAAGACCACGCCATGCCTCCTTGTCTCCTTAGCGGACAAATGCATTCAAAATGTCTACCGGGACCTACGGCTGCAACGCAAGAGCACCAAGGAGTACATGGGCATCCTCTGCAACCTCATCATGAGGGACAAGCTGCCCTTGGAGGACATCAGGGCCAGCGTCACCGAGATGATGGCGGGAGGGGTGGACACGGTACAGAGCGGGCAGGGTGGTTGGGCAGGGAGAAGGTTCTGGTTGGTGCTGAGCCTTGCTCCCTGTCCTGCTCCAGACCTCCATGACACTGCAGTGGGCCATGTTCGAGCTGGCACGGTCCCCAGGGGTCCAGGAGCAGCTCCGGGCAGAGGTCCTGGCTGCCAAGCGGGAGGCGGAAGGGGACAGGGTGAAGATGCTGAAAACCATCCGGCTGCTCAAAGCCACCATCAAGGAGACACTCAGGTGAGGAGGGGCCCTTGCTGAAAAACACCCCAGCCCCTTCCCTCCCCAAACTGTCATGCATCAAGGGGGCATGTGGGCAGGCCAGGCTGTCCCCAAGATGAGGTGTGTGGGGCTTGTCTCCCCAGGCTGCACCCCGTGGCTGTGACCCTGCAGAGGTACACCACTCAAGAGGTCATCCTCCAGGACTACCGCATCCCCCCCAAGGTGAGCAAGGCCACCGGGTCCCTCCTCACCCTGACCTGGCTGTGGGACCTGGGTGACATGGGGGGAGCAGCTGGGGGCTGTATCCCATCCCTACACCCCAGCAAAGCTCCATGGAGAACCCAGACCCAAGGGCTGATCCCTCCCTGCAGACACTGGTGCAGGTGGGTCTCTACGCCATGGGCCGGGATCCTGAGGTCTTTCCCAAGCCAGAGCAGTTCAGGCCCCAGCGCTGGCTGGCAGCTGGCCCCAAGCACTTCCAGGGGCTGAGTTTTGGGTTTGGACCTCGGCAATGCCTGGGGCGCCGGATCGCTGAGCTGGAGATGCAGCTCTTCCTCATGCAGGTGAGCATCCTGCTGCTGGGGACACCAGGGACCTGGCTCTGGGAGGGACCAAGGAGGGGGCACATGGGTGTCAGCACCTCCAAAGTTTTCTGTGGAATCACAGAATGGTTTGGGTTGGTAGGAACCTTAAGGATAATCTCATTCCAACCCCCTGCCATGGGGAGGGGCACCTTCTGCTAGACCAGGTTGCTCCAAGTCCTGCCCAACCAATCTGTTCCCTTTCATTTCAGATCCTGGAGAACTTCAAGATTGAAACCATGAGAGCAGTGGAAATTGGGACCAAATTTGATCTCATTCTGATCCCAGACAAACCGATCTACTTGACCTTACGGCCACTCAAATCCCAGGCATGAGGAGCCTGATCCCGGGTGACACCCAGCCTGTCCCCATTTGAGGACATCCCCTACATCCTAACAGCCACTTCCAGCTCCTTCCAGCCTGGCTTCAGCCTGGGCTTAGGATTTGGGGGACGTCTGGGATGCTTTCAGGGCCACAGCCTTGGCTTGCTGCGTCCCTGCCTTGGCTCAAGGCTGCGCTTACGCCACAGGGGAGATAAACCGGAGCCACCCCACGGGAGTGTGGGGTGGGAGGGTGGGTTGGTACTGCTGCACCCCTCCAGCTGCACGGGGGTCCCTCACTACCACACTGGGGGCCGTGGTGGTGCTCCTCCAACACCCTCAAGTGTTCTGCTTTGCCTCTGATTTCCTCTGTCATGGCATCCCATCAAAAAAACACTGACTCCTTTTTGCCAGTACTGGGTTTCTCCATCTCTGTCGACGGGCACGGGTTAGGGAAGGGGTGGCAGGGTGTGGGGTCTTCTCCGGGGGGCCATGGAAATCTCTGCCAGGTCCTGGTGAGGGACAGAAAAAGGTCTTGGGGAGCTGTAAGTCCAGCCCTGCCTTTCTGGGGGCCATCAGGTATGGGTGAGAGGACTCTGGGTGGGTAGGGGGATATTCTGGGGGCCATCAGGTATGGGTGAGAGGACTCTGGGTGGGTAGGGGGATATCCTGGGGGCCCTGGGGGCCAACCCCCCCCTCCCTCTTGTCCTGCAGGGAAACTGAGGCATATTCCCTGCAATGTGAGGGTGGGCATAGAGACACATCCCCGCACCCCTCCCCAAACCACAAGGGTGGCTCTGAGCCTCAATCCTTCCCCCTGGAAGCAAACACTGGCTGCCAGCCCCTCTGTGGGGTGTCCTTGTTCCCCCCTGTGTGCTCACCAAGGAGTGAGGGAAGCCATGCTTGTGCTCCAGCAGACGAGTTCCAAGCTCCTGCTTCTCCTGGCCCCACCTCCTCGCTGCCTTCTCCAGCTGGGACAGACACAAACCAGGCTGGCTCTCCCCAGAAAATGGGGGCCAGAGGTGTGTGACACTCCAAGCACCCCACCATCAAGTGGGGTGCAGAGGGGTGATGCCCACCTGCCTCTCCAGCACCCGCCCGCGGGTTTCTGCTTCCTCCAGCCTGGCCAGCAGAGACAGCTTCTCTGTGCCTCCCCAAACGCTCTGTGGGCACAGGGTGAGCAGGAGTGGGAACAGTCATGCTGAATTTCCCTGCTCTTCCCACTGCTCATGGTGGCAACAAAGCCCTACAGAGCCAGAGGTGCCACGAGGTGACGCCCCCATGTGACCCCCCAGTAATGCTTTTGGGGGTGCCACGGCTCTGCCCCCTCCTCCCAGCCCTCTGCCCTTCTCCCCAGTCTCACCGGCAAGGCTGAGGGCTGTGGGGCCATGGGGGGTGCAGGGTGGGGGACCCTCGCCAGCTCCTCCCGCAGCCGGTGGTTCTCGGCCAGCAGCGCAGTGTGCACCTCCCTGGACAGGGCTTCACCTGTGGGATGGGAACAGAGGGGACACTGGGACGTGTCCTGCAACCCTCCCTGTGCAGGGATGGGGGCTAGAGCAAGCCCTGGGCTCTCCCACGCCCAGGGATGGGTGTTGGGGGGCTGAGGACCCACTGATCATGGAATCATAGAATGTATTGGGTTGGAAAAGACCTCCGAGATCATCAAGTCCAACCCTTGGTCCAACTCCAGTCCCTTTACCAGATCATGGCACTCAGTGCCACGGCCAAGCTCAGTTGAAAAACCTCCAGGGGTGGGGAATCCACCCCCTCTCTGGGCAGCCCATTCCAATGCCTGAGCACTCTCTCTGCAAAGAATTTGTTTCTGCTCTCCAACTTCAATTTGCCCTGGCAGAGCTTGAGCCCATCGTGCCCCCTTGTCCTATTGCTGAGAGCCTGGGAGAAGAGACCAACCCCCACCTGGCCACAACTTCCCTTCAGGCAGTTCCAGACAGTGCTGAGGTCACCTCTGAGCCTCCTCTTCTCCAGGCTAAACAACCCCAGAGAGCCCAGCAGATGGGTATGAGACCCCCTGAGGGTTCTCATTCCCTCTTACACCCACCTGCTGCCTTCTCCATGCTCCTGCCCACCCCAGTGAGTTTCTCCTGCAGCACCCGCTCCATCACCTTGATGACCTGTGGGAGAGAGCAGAGCTGTCCCCATGTCACCAGCCAAATGCCAGGCTGTGGTGATCATCTCATGGAGAGGTGGGATGGGCCAGACGGTCCCTTCTGCTCCACAGATCATGGCCCACAGACTGTCCTTCTCACCCCAATGTAGTGCCCCATGACTCACCTTTTCCTGCTGCTGCACTGTCTCCTCCAAGCCCTTTGCCTTGGCCACCTTCTCCTGGCACCTCCTCAGCATGGCTTGCTGCAGTCGGTGGGCTCGCTGGAGCAGCAGCAGCTCCTTCTCCCGGTCGTTTTTCTGTGAGGGAGGAAGGGGAAATTCCCCAGGAAGCTCTGTGCTTGGGGCATCACCTGGGAGAACCTCAAGGAGGCACTTGCTTGGCTCTGGGGGGCATGTGATGCTCTCTCTGCTGCTCCCCTGCTTTTCCAGCCCAACTCCATCCCCCAGGCAGCCTCTGCTCACGTCCATACCCGGATCAGCTCATTCTGCAGCTGCTGGACACGATCCTTCAGTCTCCTCATCTCCGCCGTGCCGGCCACGAGTTTGTGCCTGAGGGCAGCTGCAAGAACCTGTTCCATGTCCTTGTCACCTGGCCAGGGGACCAGGGAGGGGGGTTCCCCAGTTTCCCCCCGCCCCTTCCCCACCACTCACCGAGCCTGTCCAGCAGCTCCTCCCGGGTCATGACGTCCAGGTCAGTGTCGTGGAGCAGAGCATGGCCCAGCTCCTGCTGTGAGGCCAGGCTGTGCCTCAGCTGCCCGTTCTCCACCTCCAGGCTGGTGACATGCCGGCGCAGAGACAGGAGGTCCCCTGCCATCTGCTGCAGTGCCAGGCGGTAGCTGCCCACCTCCTGCCATCCCAGAGCAGAGCTGCTGGCACCCTGTGGCAGCCAGGGCTGTCCCCAGGTCCAAGGGTGTATGTCACTTGAGGGTCAGACCCACCGTGGAGGAGCTAAGAAACATCCCGATTTTCCACTCCTCTTGCCACCATCCATCCTTCTCTTCCTCTTCCATCTATCCTTCTCTTTCCCATCTGTCCATCCATCCTTGTTTTTCCCATCTGTCCATCCATCCTTGTCTTTCCCATCTGTCCATCCATCCACACATTCAGTCCTTCTTTTCTCTGTCCATCCTTCCATCCATCCGTCTCTTCTCCATCTGTCCATCCTTCTCCAACCTTGCATCCTTCCCTTATGTCATCATCCATCCTTCTGTTATCTATCTATCTATCTATCTATCTATCTATCTATCTATCTATCTATCTATCTATCCATCCATCCATCCATGCATTCATATATTCATCCTTCTCTTTTTCATCCATCCATCCTTCTCCAACCACTCATCCTTTCCTTCTCCAAGCATCCATTCTATCCTTTCAAACCTTCTCCTCTCCATCCACTCACCTCTCCTTCCATCCAACAGACCACTCCTCCATTTCCCCATCTTTTCCTACAGCCCCCTTAGGGGAATCTCTCCAGGGTGAGGGGTGAAGCAGTGTTGGATCTGGGAGTCATCCCCAAGCCCTGAGCCTTTTGGGACTTTACAGGTCTTTAAAAGAAGGGATGGGGTGAAGAATAACAAAAAGATTAATGTTTTTAAACAGAAGAACATGGGAGTTTTTGGCACCTGTGTGGTTGGGGGATGCCTTGCCAGGTGATGCTGGGGGGATAAAATTTCCAAGGGATTTTTATCTTTTCAGGCTGACCCTCCTGAATCCCTCCCTGCCATGCTGGGAGGATCCTGGCAGCAGGGACCTTGGCTTGAGGGAGCCATGTGTCTCCAGCTCCCCTGGCCTCTCACTCCCAGCCTTGGGAATGGCCTTGGCCAACAGCCCATGGTGGGGCCAGGGGTGTGGGGAGGGGCTGCATCAGCACCACGTAGCCTTGGGAAGAGGGAGAAGGGGGAGCAGGTGCAGTCAGAGGCTCTGCTGCCTCTCCCCATGTGCCCGAGGGCTGTTTCATCCAGGCTTTGGTTCATTCCCAAGATAAAGGACCCTCCAGCCAAGCTCAAGGGCTGCTCCCCTTACCCCTTCCCAGACCTGCACTGGCTTTCGTGCCCATGCAAGCCAGGACCCACCATGGGGACACTGCTGTCCCCCCACCACTGTCCCCCCATCAGTGTCCCCCTGTCCCTGCTCCTCCTGTCTCCCTGGCACTCACCAGCTCCTGGTGATCTCCAAAGAACTGCTGGGACCTGTGGAGCCAACAGCAGGGCAGACACTGTGAAACACTGGCAAAACCTTGGCCAAAGAACTCTCCATGTGAGACAGAAGCCTGTTTGGGGTGCTGGGGCAGATGGGAGTGCAAGAAGGGTGGGAGGCTGGAGGAGATGAAGAGTAAGATCAGCAGCATTGAGGCAGGAGTAGAAGCTGCTGGGAAAAATATGGGGAGAATGGAGGAAGGAGAAAACCACCCCCAGGATGGTGAGAAGAAGGAGCCAAACCCACAGTGGTCCCCATACCTCTGCTCTCCATGTGGGAATGGCTGTTTTCCAGGCAGGATACTCGCCACAGCATCAGCTGCTGGGAGGGACACACCATCTCGGTGGAGCTGGCAGGAGACATCAGAGTGGAGGGTGAGGATGAGGAGCAGGCTGGGGAGGAACAAGCCCCTTCATCCCCTTTGCCACAGCTGGGAGCAGCTCTCTGGGCTTTCACCTGGAGCAAAACACCTTTGCCACTGTTGCTTTGGGATCAGGATCCAGCTCTGCCCCAAAACCTCTGGAATGACTGGCTGCAATGCTTCAATCATCCTGCTTTGGGGCTCGGATACATGGTATGGCCAAGGCCTGGAACACCTTCTCCTGAGGATGGGGGCACTTAGAAATCCCTGACTTTGAATCCTGGAATCATTTAAGACCACTGGATCCATCCACCCAGCACTGCCAAGCCCAGCACTAAACCACATCCCCAGGTGCCACCACTACACGTAGGATGTGGAAGCATCTCCATGAGCATCATTCCACAGAGGGACTGTTGAGCCAGTCACCCTTGCTAGAGTGTAACAGTGATCTCTGGGTCCTCCACTCCCTTGGTGACACCAGGTGACATCCCCATTCCCACCCGCCACTCCCAGCACTCACAGTGGAGGAGAAGGGTCTGTAGTAGAGCATCATTCCCGCTCCTGGTCTGTCCCAGTCCACCCAGCACCCCATTCCTGCAGTCAGCCCTGCCCACAGCAGGTTGCCAGGCTCCTCCTGCCCCAAACAAACCACCTCCAGGCAAACCTCCTGTTCCTGTGCCACCACCCCAGCTGTGGCGAGGGGACTTGCAGTGATGTTGGGGGGCTGTAGCATGAGGAGAAGATGTTTTTCCCAGGCTCTTTCCACTGGCAAAAGGATTTATGTGACACGGAGCTCCCGACACGCCGGCAGCTGTTGCTACAACACAACTCTCCTCTTAGCAACTCCTCCCTGCAGCAGCTCAGAGGCTGAACTCACCCACCTGCCCCCAGCTGAGAGAATCCCAGGGGCAGAGAGGTGCCCTGGACATCCACATCTCTTCCCCTTCAACATCCCACTGCCACTTCCAAAGCCATCAGAGCTTGTGGAAACTACAGCCCCTTGCTGCTTCCAGCCCTCCCTTCTCACTCCCATCCCACTTTTAGGGGCTTTTTTGCCTAATTCCCTGCTCCCAGCAGTGCAGAGCCAAGGAGGTGACTCGGTGGTGGCCACCACTGGATCCCAGCACACTTGGGTGGCTCCAGTGCTGACAGCACCTCATTTCCATGCATGCAAATGCTCTGCTTTCCCAGCACGATCCCCTGTGTTTCAAACACTCAGTTAATTTCAGAGCACCCCCATCTGGGAGATGATGGGAGGCATCAGGCTTCAGCTCCACCTTGGAGTTTGGCCTGGGAATAATCCCATGGATAATTGGCTGAGCAAACCCCACTTTCATCCTGAGACTGAACTTAAAGTGCTTTAAGGCATATAATTCTTGTCCTAACTTGTCCCTCACCCTGTCCCTCTTTCAGGGTACCCACAGAGACTCCTGTGTCTCCCACCTGCTGCAGCATCCCACATCCATCTCTGCTCCAATGTTTGTCAGGGAACAAAGAGGCCGGTGTAAGTCAATGGAGCCCTTCACTACCTCATCCCATGCCATCAATTTTTCATCAAGGAGATGGTGGGAAGAGTGCAATTATCTGCTCCATCAATAATGCACTTGCCTTGCCTGGGCTGCCTTCCACCACAGCTTTTTCAGGCTCAAACTACCCCTGCAGGGCCTGGAAAAGCACCCCCAGACTGTATTCCCAGCCCAACACTGCTCAGAATCCCATCATCCCAGCAGGCAGCATCACCAGGGACAGGGTTAAAGGTATTTGGAGACATTTTTCCCTACATCTCCTATCTCAAATCCATCTGGAGATCACTGCATCTCTCCTTCCCACAGGGGGCCAGGATGAAAGGCTGGGAATTCACATCTGAAATGATGGAAGCTTTGAAACTCCTGGCACTCGCTATTTATTTTTTAGGTTTTTTTTCCCCCCCTCATCATTTCCAAGCCTCTGAAGCTTCTCCTGCCTTTGGAGCCTTTCATCGTCCGATGAGCCACCCCCCTGCTTCCCATATTTGCTTAGGCCAAGTTTGGTTTTTTTTTTATATTTGCTTAACAAATTGCTCTGAGATACTTTGATGTATCCGATTAGCTTCGACTGCTGGAATCAATTCATCTCTAGATGGAGCAGGAGGGAGCAAAGTGAGACAGGGGTCTGGAAATAAACCTCTGCAGGAGGCAGAAAGGTCCAAAAATGACCAAACACAGGGTGTGCCAGAGGATTCTGCACCCACATGGCATGTCTGGATCCATCCCTGTCTGAGGAGGGGACAACTTGTTGCACATATGAGCATGGAGGCATTTGAGCCCCAGCCTCTGCTGCAGCACAATCTCCTTCCAACTCAACAAATAACACATCCATGGATGAGTATTAAGCCTAATTCCTTAATTGTTAGGAAGATGGGATAAGCTCAGATTTACATATCTGAGGGAAAAAAAAAATTGCTGCAGTGGCTTAGGAAGATCAGAGGGAAAAAATCCAATTTTCCCCTTTTTTTGGGAACAAAAGCTCATGAAACCATCAGGAGATGGTGATGCCTCCATTTGCTTTGCCTGATGCCCTTGTCAACCTCATATATTCCCTTGGGATGCAGGTGTGGATGGAGCTGGGTGTGGTGCCAGCTCCCTGATGTTCCTGGGGACCCAAACCACCCTCAGGACATCTGGGTGGCCAGGTCAGTGGGGAAAATGTTGTTTTCCCCTCTCTACTTCTAAAATCACAGTGTGTTTTATGGGGAACTCCAACTCCCAGGGGAAATAGATATTTTTAGCCTCACACCTCGCAGGATGTGAAAGGCAGCAAATAAATGGCGCTTTATCTGATTAAACCAAGGCTGAACTCCCTTCCCAAGAATGGGGGGCTTGTGCTGGTAGGGTGTATTAACCAAAGCATTACAATTCAATTTAGGAGTTAATTGGATTGCTCTGAAAAGTGCTTAATCTGCGCCACGTCCCATTTAATAGAGACACCACATCTTCTGCTCCCTCCCCAACCTCGAGGATGAGTTTAGGGTGGGCGATTGCCATCTCTCTCCAGCTCCAGGCCCAGCTGCTGGCTGCTGATAGCGTGTTTTACAAGGATATAAAAGCCTCTGGATTACACTGGGAAGCTCAGGGAGGGGAGATGCTCCGTGGAGAGGTGGCTGCTCCACAGGCTCCCACCCTCCCGCCTGCTCCTTCAAGATAAGGCTCAAGGAAGCAGTTGTGCCACCAGCAGGGACTGTGAATCCTCTGCGAGTCGCTGCTGGTTTGTTTTCCTCAAAGAAAATGAAAGAAATGAATGTAAAAAGGAAGACAAAAAAGGGGGAAATATATGCAGCTAGGAAGAGATGGGATAAGTTTTGAGAGCAAATGCTGGCTGAGTCAGTTCCTGGCCTCTGAGGAACAGTTTTCCCCCTCATCCTGCTGCTTTTGGTGATGTCTCCAAGTGATGTCCTGCTCCTGTGATGACCAGTGAGAAAGATCCTACCAGGTTTGGTTTCTCCTCCCAGCATGGATCAGAGCATTCCCCAGAGCTGCTGCTCACCTGTGACCACAAATGGGGGCCAGACCTAAAAAATGCCCCTCCTGAGATAAAAAAAATGAGGGAAACAGATTCCAGCTGTTACTTGGGTTCCCACTGAGTCCTTGTGGGTTTTTTTTCCTCCTAGGAAAACATCCTCATTTGTGTTTTAAGATAAACCCTGGGGATGTGAAAAAGGGAAGAAATATCACCAAACCCCTCCCAGTGCCAGTGGGAGATGGGGCAACACTTGGCAGCTCCATGAAGAGAGAGTTATCACAACGTATATTCAAAAATCTATACGTGGGACCCAAGTTAAATGCACTCCTCTATCCCCACACTTTTTAAGTGCCGTAGGACCAGGAAAGGCTGAGAAGCCCCTAAACAAGGGTGGGTGAATCCCTCTGTGCCATGTTCACCAAGGGTTTGGTAGCACTGCCAGGCTGGGTTGGAGCAGGACACACAAGGAGGGAAACACACTCCAACTCATGCACCCCCAAACACATAAAAATGGTATTTTGGAGACAGTTTTCTCTTTTCCCTGCTCTGGCTCAGTGCTGGTGTCCTCAGTTCCTGCCCCACAGCTGCACCCTCAGCCACCCAGACCCAAGCAGGAGGAGCCCATGCAAAACTCACTTGTTTTCCATCCTTGCCCAGAGCCTGCATCACAAAAAAACCCCCTCATGCAAAGTAGCTGTGGCACCTGGATAATTTTCCAACCCCTCAGCCCACACCCAGCCTCCCCCAGCCCTTCACCCTTGGGTCTCTGCCTCTCCAGCACCCTCTGCTGCCCTCCAAAAGCCGTGTCCCTCTGTCCCCATCCTTGCCATCCCACCTTCTCCCCAAGAAAGCTGCTTTCCCAGTTGGTTTTACTCTGCCCCAGCCCAGTGGGGATGTTGCAGATGGATTTGGGGTGGCTGGCAGGTTTCTGTTATAAATTCCTTAACCTGCCGCTGCTCTGGAGGCAGCCCCGGGGTGGTGACCTCTGGGGTCACATTAGTTCATTTATGGGCCTTTTATTAATTGGTTTAATCCTGCTGGGGGATTTCCACCCCCCGTACCCCCCCAGCCTGCCAGGCACCCACCCTCCTGCCCGCGGGTGCGGGGGCACCCGTGGGTGCCCATTTCCCGGCAAAAACCTCCGAGCATCCCCGGGCAGGGCAAAGCGAGGCATCCCCATCTCAACCGGCTGCATCCCGGCTCCAGAGGAGCGTATTGCGAGGTGTCCCCTCCCCGGTGGGAGCGGCGGGGCTGTCGCTAGATGGGGCTGGAGCCCCGCACGGACCGGCGGCCGCCTGAGCCCTCCTCACCCTCGGCCCCACAGCGCCGCCGTCCTTCCTCAGCCTCTGCAGCACCTTCACCCCCTCCCAACTCGCCAAGACCCCTCTCAGTGGGTGCAAAAGCCCCCTCTTCCTGGCTACAGCAGAGACCACCATGCTGGTGGGAAGCAAGAAATCCCACCCCCCACCACGGCTGCCTCTTCTCTGTGATGTTTTTGGGGACCGTCTGCACATCTAGGCTCTTATCTTACGTCCAACGCTGGGAACAATCACCAGCACGGAAAAAAAATTACAACATTTACTTCTCCCAGCTCCACAAGAGACCCTGTGGCTTGTAAATCCTCCAGCATCGACAGGTCAGAGCAATATGTGTGATGGGAGTGGGGAAAGAAAGGCTTGAAGGAGAAACAAATGTTTGAGGAGGCTGGAGAAAACGCCCCCCTAATCGTTAAGTGCTGCTTGTAAATTATTCATCGGCTGGTAAGAGAGGCACAAATCTATTCCAGGAGAGGGCAGAAGGGTAGGAAAACATGGTTAGGCTGAGCCCAGCGTAAAGCTCAACCTAAGGTCGGAGAGCTCGTCCAGCAGGAAAACTTGGTAAGCGCGGGGAGGGGGGAATGTTAATGCCCCAGCACAAAGGACTTTCACCCCGTGGGAGTCGGTAAAGCAGAAGGGTTACCCCATTCCCGATAATGCTCCTTGCTTTGTTTCCCCACTTTTTAATGAAGGCATTAACGAGCAGATCCAGAGCAGGACCTCCAAAGCCGCAGGGTAAGGATGAGGATCCGGGTTTGATCAGCCTGAGCGGAGCGGGAAGAAGTGACAGGACTGTGATCAGCCGAGTGCTCCCCCCCAGCCCGCCCAGACCCCGCTGCCGGGGGGGCTGTCGTGTCCCGGCTCCCTCCCGCACACACGCTCCATTAGTAGGGTGTCAGCCCCGATTCCCGGGGCTGTCAGGAGATGGGTTTGCCGAGCAAATCCCCCGCGCCGCAGTGCAAGCTGAGTGAAAATAATTTGTGCTTTAGGGGGAAGAAAAAAAAAAACAACAAAGGAAAGAAAACGGCAGCCAAAGGTTGGCGGCATGGGAGGAAACAGTAATCCTATCGGCAGTGTGGTTTTAGCCAGAAAAAGAGAAAATACTCGTGCAGGGGTGCCCAGGGCTTATGCAAAACCTATCTGGGCTCTAGTTGCCCCACTCAGACTTTAAAATTGGATGCTGGAAACATTCTTGAAACCAATTCCCACCGATCCTCACAAGGATGGTCTTGTGAGGATGCAGCGAGCAGGATTTGGGGGTGCATGGAGCACCAGTGCAAGCAAACAGCAGCTCCAGAGGTGAAAACAGAGGCACAAACTGGGTAGCGATACCAGGGCTGAATCCTGTGCAGGTCTGGAAGGTGCTGAGGGTTCTCCAGAGCCCTGGAGTATAATATCAATCAAATTTGGAGCTCACATCCCAATGGCATTTAAGCTGTGCTGTGGTACCTGCCTCCACACACCCCATTACAGGTTTCTATTAAGTTGGGCATAAAGAAGCCGTGGAAAGGGAAGTCATAAAGCTCAGTGGATCAGAAGAATTAAAACAGCTGGAGGAAAAACAAATAGCTTTGCTCTAGTATTATTCTTTTCTTTATGATGGTAATTTTATTGCTAATTTTGTTCTTGCCTTGCTGCCTGAATTTCAGGTGGAAGGTGGGGTCTGGGAAGCCATTGATGTGGAAATAAGTGGGGTTTTGGAAAGAATGGGCCACCTTCACCCCTTCCCTCCCAGCTATTTAATAAGCAGAACTGGGCTTTAGCAACCAGTTATTTTTAAAGCCAGATGGCTTAAAGTACAGGAAGATATTAGGACCACAAGGGCCGGGTTTAAATCCATCCAAGGTCTCCATTTGTCAGTACAAAGGGCTGGAGGAGGAGAAGAGCTGGGTTTTACTTTTTCCTGGAGCCAAAATGTATGAGCTGGAGGTGCCTGGGGTCTCTAACATAATGCAGTGCTAATAGGAGAGAATTTGCTAAATGAATTTGGGATTGAGGGATTAGATTGAAGCTGGTGCATTGAAGTGCTGCCCCCAGCAAGGTGATGGGATGAAGTACCCCCTCCAGCCCCTGTGCCACCCTGAGACAGCCAGGGATGCTCCACACAACACAAGAAATTACTGCTACAACCAGGCTGTGGATAAAACCAGCCACTCCCAGCAAGAAATACATTGGAAGGGAGATTAAAATTGTGCATTTATGTTGTTTTTTCACCATTATGAGTGTGCTTTTGTGGAGGTTGGATGCCATGAATGGGGTGCTGGCATTGCTGAGTGCTCTCATGGGTCCTTACCTGGCCATCAAGTGGATACAGGGGAGTTGCCTGTGGCTCTTCACTACTCTTGAGGGTGCAGAGGGTGGCAAGGTCCAGGCTGGGGAGGGCATCGCTGTCTGACGGGGTCAGGAATGCCGCTGGTCTCTGGAGAGGGAGAGGCAATGGTCTGTGGGGTGGATGGATGGGGGAATGGGGTGGGGAGGGGGCACCTGAGCTGAGCTGCACCCACTGCATGTCCACTCTCCACAAACCCGGAATGCCACTGGAGTGAAGGGGAAGAGCTGTGGGTTGGCCAAAAGGAAGGCTCAAGGGGAGTTTTGGGCAGAGAGGAGATCCCTGAGGAGACAAGGTGAGGAGAAGGAGGATGAGAAAGAGGAGCAAGTCCTGTGCATGTGGTGGTGGAAACAGCAGGTCCATGCCCATCCTCAGCCTTCAGGTGTGTGTGGGGTGGGTATCCAGGTCCTGCAGGTGCAATGGGATGTTACAAACCACTTTGCCTCCCGGTGCTGCCCCCACCTTTGGTGCCGGCCAGATAAGGCCCCTGTAGCTCACCAGCAGCCCCTGCCAGAGCCCTGCCAGACACTGCTGGCAGCAGTAATGTGATTTCCCTGCCCCTCATTTCCCACTCCCGGCCCTTCACATCCCGCTCTCCTCCGCCAGCCTGGCTTTTATAGACTCTCCTCTAATCCGGTTAGAAGGGGAAGCCGGATCTAATGGAATAAACGATGGAGTCCACGTGCTCCTCGCTGCCACCTGAATGGCAAGGTCACAGACAGCGAGCTTCACCCAGTCCAGCCCATCCTGGCTCCCGGGGTGATGTCCAGGACCTGCCTTGGCCCTGGTATCCCTGCACCAAGCCCTGGTATCCCTGCACCAAGCCCTGGTGTTCCTGCACCCACCTGGCAAACCCTCGCTGCCCCCTCCCAGCTGCTCTCCCCTCTCCACCAGCTGAGCAATCAGCCTGAATGCCCTCTCCAAATTGGCCACGGGCATGGGTAGCGGCGAAGTGGCCTTCTCTGGGCTTTCCTCCGTGCCTGCGCCCGGCCTCAGCTCATTAGTGTGGATAAGGCGGGCGGCAGCATCTCCGCTCTGCAGCGGGCGCTGTCCGGGGGCGCGCCGTGCCCTTCCCCAGCGCCGCCTCATTAACACCATCACCAGCAGCATCCCCCGAGCTGCCGCCTTTCATTCTGATGCCGGCCCCGACCTCAGCCGAGCTCCTCCAGCATCAAAGCCGGGCTGAAGTTGCCCCCCGCCCCACCACTCTTCGCCTTCCCGGGGGAGCAGCATCATGCAAAATGCAACAGTTTAGGCTCTGGCTGCAATTACAAGGGCTGGCGAGCAGCTGCTGCCGCCGCCCCGGACTGGTGGCCGCGGCCACCGTGGCCTGTCGGAGCCTGAGCACACGTGCTCTTAATTCAATTAGCGCTGCCCTGAACGCTCCCCCGGGACGGATGGTGGAAACCAACCCATTCCCCTTAACAAAGACATTCCCTGCTTGGCTTGGCTCTTCCTGGCCGAGATTATGCCCCTTGTAATCCCCCACACAATAAGAGGAATGGGGGATGTGTTTGATTGGCAGGTGTCAGTCAACAGCTGCCAGCAGTTTGGCTGTGCCAAAAGCCCTCAGGGGCTTTGAGGGCTCACCAAGAAAAGATGCTCAGCAGGGAAGGGCTGAACATTATTTTTATTAGGAAAAAAACATAGATTAGGAAAAAATTCCTCCCTGTGAGGGTGGGCAGGCCCTGGCACAGGTTGGGCAGAGAAGCTGTGGCTGCCCCATCCCTGGGAGTGCCCAAGGTCAGGTTGGACAGGGCTTGGAGCAACCTGGGATAGTGGAAGGTGTCCCTGCCCATGGTATGGAGTGGAAATGGATGATCTTTAAGGTCCCTTCCAACCCAACCCATTCCATTATTTTATAATTCTCCCCAAACCTTTCACCTACATCTGCATCATGATTTGGGAACAAAACCCCAATTCCGGTGCTCGTGGAGTACAAACTGTGCTGAAATACAGGGAAACTCACGGTGATTCCCCACTCCACAGCCAATTATAAACCCATTTTTTTGCCCAGCCCAAAAGGGGTTTGATGGCCAGGCTGGCACAGTGACAATTTACATCCCAACACTGTGCCAATTTACGACAGGCACCGATCTGCTCCACATTTGGAACGGCAGCAATCACATAAATTAAGGCTGTTTAAGCAGGGAAATAGCCAGCCTGTTGATTTTTTTTTCCTTGCCTGGAAAAAATCCCTGGCTGTGGCTTTTCCCTTTTTTTTTTTTTCAGAGACTGTCACAGTGTGTCAGCAAGTCCTCAGACCCCTAATTTGGGTGACATGACCAAGGCCACTCAGCAAAGGGGTGGCACAGAGGCTTGAGGGGACCCTGGAGGTCCCAAGTGCCAATTTAATGGGCTGAGCAAGGTGGGGTTGTGCCAAAACAAAGTGTAAAACAAGGCTGGTTATTAAACAGGGGATATAAATAAATCCCTAAGTAATAAAGATGCCTCCAGTGTGTGTTTTCCAGCCCTTGGATGAAGCTCAGATTCCCCTGGGAATGCATCCTGCTGACCCTGCATGTGGCTTTACCACTGGCTACCATGTGATCAAACTCATCTTTTTTGTGCAAGACACCCAATTTGGGGTGAAAAAAAGAAAATTTGGAGTGAAGGGAAAACAGGAGTCCTGCCTTGAGGCCCAAGCCAGGACCGAGGTGGACAAAGTTGGCTGCAGATTTTCCCACAGGAAAACCCCCTGGAAAACCTCATTTTTTTCAATGCCAGAGGTTAATTTGCTAAAATATCAGCATTTTGCTGAAGTCTTTGATTTCTTTGTCTCCCTGAGATGATCAAAGTCTTTTGTTTTCCCGTGGGCTCCAGAGGGGCAGGTCGAGAGGATGAAGATGGGGTGAAACAGGTTGGGTGGGGGCACATCTGGGGGTCTCAGTGCCTTTACCAGGAGGCTGCAACCCAGCATTGCCCTTTTCCTGGGATAACACAACTCTTTGCTTATTCCTGGTGTTGGGGTTCTTGGCTTTTAATAAAGCAGGTGCTACAAAACCTTTCCCTGTGGCTTTTATAAGTGTTGCAGAGTTTTGACACAGAGTATGAGTTCAGTTTGTTGATAGCTCCTTATCCATGGAAACCCCTGTCACTGAGGGTATTTTCCCATCACAAAGGGTTGGTGTGAGCATCTGAAACCAAGTTCTGGGCATCCAGACCCCTGGTAGGAGCTGGAGAAATCCCTGCAGCCAAAATTTACGCCCAACTCCGAGTGTGGCGGGTACCAGATGGCACCTTGGGTTTATTTAGCTGCTGTTTGTTATAAAATGAATCTGGGTTATCCAATTCCAGCTCTCTGAGATAAATTAAAAATAAGAAAGGAAAGGAGATGAGCTCAGTAGAGTTTGTTCTCCTTTGCCATCAGTGCAGGGAGAGATGTGGGATGAGAAATTATGGAGAAGGATGGACAGGGATGCTGCAGCTCCTTGCACCTGGAAGTGGGCAGGGATGCTGGGGCTCCTCACACCCCAGGGATGAGCAGGGATGCTGGAGCTCCTCACACCCCAGGGATGAGCAGAGATGCTGGAGCTCCTCAATTCCCAGGGCTCAGTAGGGATGCTGGGACTCCTCAAACCCCAGGGATCAGCAGGGATGCTGGGACTCCTCAAACCCCAGGGATCAGCAGGGATGCTGGAGCTCCTCACACCCCAGGGATCAGCAGGGATGCTGGAGCTCCTCACACCCCAGGGATCAGCAGGGATGCTGGGACTCCTCAAACCTCAGGGATCAGCATCGGTGCTGGAGCTCCTCACACCCCAGGGATCAGCAGGGATGCTGGGACTCCTCAAACCTCAGGGATCAGCAGGGATGCTGGAGCTCCTCACATCCCAGGGATCAGCAGGGATGCTGGAGCTCCTCAGATCCAAGTATGGACAGGGATGCTGTGGGTCCTTCACCACAAAGGCATTCCAAAGGAATTCCCATTTACAAAGGCCCAATGCCTTGCCAGGTTCACCCAAGTCCTGTATTGGCTGTCTGTGCCTCTTCATCCCCATCTGGCCCCTTCTCACTGTCCCAAAGCTGAGCTCAACACTAATCCATGAGCTGAGGAGCTGGAAATTAAGCCCTCAAGCATCCCTTGAAGTCTAGGGCTGCACAAAGTGGGAGAGTCTCTGCCCTTGCAGCTGCAGCAACACCCCCCCTTACCTGCCGGTTTTGGGGCGCTGTGGAGCACAGCCAGCCAGCTGGAGCATATTCCTAAAAAATCTTGATCCCCAGGCAAGAAACAAGGAGCAGAACCTGCCCTCACCCTGCTCGGTAGGAACTCGCTCACTGATTCCCCTCGCTCTGGGTCTGTCTGCCTGAGTCGCTGCTGGGTGAATTATCCAGACCCCAAGGCTTGCTCTGGCTTTCCTGCTTTTTGTTTCCACTCCCAGCTCTTACATACATTAAGGAAAGAAGAGCTTGAGCAGGGAAATGGTTGAGGAAGAGGAGAAAAAAAAAATTACAGCTCCCAGATCAAAACAATAATCAGCTAAATGAATTCTGCAGCGTTTTCCCGCATGACTGCGAGTGATAATTTAGTGCAGCAGCCAGCTGGAAGCAAAAGGATTAATCCTGCACTTAGTGACACCCATGTGAATAATTCATCACACGCAGACCCCTGTTTGCTGACCCCCCTGGGCAATCACTGCAAAGCCCCCTACCAGCTCCCCAGGGATGCACCATCCAGACTGGACCCAAATTCACTTTACGGAGAGGATTTTTGGCTTGCAGACAGGAGCAGAGGTTGGTGGCTGCAGTAATTAGATGGATTGGGCTTGTGGCCACATCCAAACCTGCCCAAGGAGCTGGAGCCAAGGGCTGGAGGGGTTTCCTCCTCCCCAGGAAAAGCAGCCGCATTCCCTCCCTGCTGAGACCTCCCTGGGGAACACAAATGCTGAAGGAAGACAGCTGAACATTTGTCACTTGGTTAACCAGCCTGGCCTTTCTCCACTCAGAGACGGTGAGCAGCCTCTCCCAAACACCAAGCCTGTGCCCTGTCTCCAGGTAGGATTTCCTGGGAATACGAGCATGTGACAAATTCCCCGGGAAAGAGACGGATGTGTGACGGCAAGAGCGATGCTGCTTCTTCCAGCTGCCTGATGACAAGATCCAGAGCCTTGGGACAACATGCACAAGGGATAAAACTGGGATCCAGCCCAGCTGAGAGGTTTGGAGAGAGGGTGGCAGCTCTAAAGAGCTCTACAGAGCTATCTCCTCCCCATCCCACACTCCTCACCTTGGGATTTTCCGTCCCCAGAATCTCACCTCGGATCGAAGGAGCTGCAGGCAGAGCCCCACGGTTGGGGTGGTTCCAGTTGTGGTTTGGAGGTCGGTGCCCTGGGGAAGCAAGTTGGGTTTACACTGGAGCTCTTGGTGGTTTGGCATCATCTGGAGGTGCAGGGCTGTGGTTTGGAGCAGAGATCCTGCTTCTCCTGGTATGCTTGGGAGTTCTGTGCCGGGCATGTAGGTGGGATTTCCATCCCACCATCCCACCATCGCCCCATCACCTGCAGGCGCTGCCACCTGCCCAGTGTTCCCCCACAGTCCCTGTCTCACCTCCACGGCGAGGCCATCCACACGCATCCCACCGCTCCGCGCCGCCAGCTCCTGGAAAACACGGCTGGTGAGGGGCAGCACCGAGTATCCCACGGGAATGAGGGTGCCTGAAGCATCCCACACTATGGAAGGGATGAGAAGAGCTGGATGAGGGCACAGCAGCCAAATCTGGGATGAGGAAGAACATCCTTGGTGGGCTCTGAGACGCACCGGCTTTGTGTGGATAAAACTCAATTGCCAAAGCGGCGTCTTCGGAGAAGATGGTGGCAACATCTTGGCCTTGGAAGAGGAAGGAGGCATTCCAGGATGGCTGCTCTTGGGGACCAGCTGGCCGGGATATCTTAGGAGACAACAGGAAATTTTATATTTGAGGAGGAACACAGCACTCATGCTTGGGAAGGGGTTGCTTTGCAGGCATTCAGGGTCTGTCTCTCACCTCAAAACCCCTTCCCAAACATGAATTCCAGGTCACTTGACAGATATTGAATAGTGGGAAACATTTATCCCCAGAGCTGCCATCCATTGTTGGAAATGGCATCACTCTGTCCCCACCAGCAGCTGCTCCCCTTCACCTTCAGAGAGCCCCACCAGCTCTCCAAAGGTCAACCCTAACACTGACTTCCCAACGACAAGAATTTATTGACAGCAGCTCCTTTTTAATGCTGTTACTCCATCCCTTCAGCCCAGCGGGAATGAGATGCTGATTGGCTTTTCTGCATCAGCACATTTCTGCTTTGTGGGGTCTCCCTCTGCTCACGTTTTTGGATGCTAATGGGCATTATGCACCTCAGAGAGCCACAGAGGTGCATTATCCAGCCTTGGGGGTGTTAGCATTGGGAATGTGGGGTTGGGATGCTTTGGAGCCTGAAAAATCCTCCATGATGGGCTGCACTGGGCAGTGCTGTTAGTGCTGGCTCAGCACCAGGCTGGCTCTCACACTCAGGAGTTTATCAGGGACTCCTTAGGGATTTTTAGCTGGGATATAGCGTGGTCTGGCTGCTGGGAGCCCAGATTGTGTCTGGGAAACACACACGGATTGGAGCAGCTCAGAGCAGCCAGATCCAGCCCAGCACCCTCCGGGCACTCCTCTCCTTTCCCAGCCCACAGGGCTGCTCTTTCAGCTTCAGAAACCCCAAATTTTGGGGAAAATCTCCTCCAAATCACAAAATGCCACCTCCAGTTACTTTTCCTGGCATCGACCTGTACAAGCTGCTGGAGATGGTGCCATTTCAGCCTCAGCAGGGAAGGGAAAAGTCAAACGTGGGAGCATATTGGTGATTTGACCCCGATTGTCGGAGGTGCTGAGCCCACATGGCTCCTTTCACCAGGAGAGGGATGGGACATGACATTCCTGATTTCCCCCCTGATTTTGGAGGTGGGGGCAGGGGGCAGGCTGCTTGCTGGGGCCAGGCTGTCTCCCACCAGCTCGGCAGGACAGATGGACGCTCCGTGCCGGGGCGTCAGAGCTGATGCACTGATTTGGGCAGACGTCTTGGCACAACAACTGTCTCTACCAAGAGCCACCTGGAGGAACACAACAAAGGGGATGGGGAGGAGGAGGAAGGAGACACCTTCATCCTTTTTGGCTGTCCCAGCTCATCTCCCAACGGCTGGTTCAAAGGCAGCATCATTGGCAAGAGCAGAGGTAGAAGAAGCCAAGACCACTGCCTGCCTCTCTCCTGCCTTCCCAAGGGATGAGGCCATCCCTGCTCCTCACAGATGCCTGTCTGGTTGGTGCAGGGCCCAGAAAAGAGTGAAAAGCTCCAGATAAGTAGGTTAAGCTGGGGAATTCTCAAGGAAAGTAGCTCCAAAGGAGATTTATCCTAGAAGGAACCAACATCACAAAGGCTTGAGCTTGGTCCTGGGAGGACAGACACAACATGGCTCTTTGTAGGAGGTCCCATGAATTTGTTGTTGTCACCGGTGTGCCAAACCCATCAGTGTGTCCAAACCCATCAGTGTGTCCAAACCCATCAGTGTGTCCAAACCCATCCCTTTAGTGAAAAAGAGGATGTTGGCCCAACGGGAGCACCCAAGGAGAGCAGAGCACTCAACACACTTGGAGGTGGCTCTGTGCAGGTCTCAGCTAACTGCTGGTCAGAGAGACCACAACTCCAGGAGCCCTGCACAGGCAGGGGAGGGTTAAAGACCCAGGAACCCAAAAAGAGTGAAAGGAGTCCCCTGCTGAAGGTGAACCCAAGTGCTACTGGCTGCAGAAGCTGATGGGAGCTGACAGGCGAGAGGACACGCAGGGCTGGCAGAATTATCGAATCCGATTAACCCGCCCAGAATTTCACTCAGGGAAAGCCATTAACCTCTGGAACCAGAGCAGCAGAGCTCCCTCCTCTTCCTGCCAGACTTCCCCCAGCGTTTCCTCCCAGGCATTAAGAGTTCATCCTCCTGGGAGGGAAGCACATCCTACAGGTGGGGAAACTGAGGAAGGAGATGGGGGGCCATGCAGCTCCCCAGGGAGAGCATCCTCAGGGGTGTGGCAAGACAGACACAGCCCTGTGGGCATGGAGGGAAGGAGGAGGAGGAAGCAGCAGCATTCACACAGGCCAGATGGTTGAGTTTAATCACTCGTCCTCCCATGTTGGGCTCCCACCACTCGGCCCTGGCAGCAGTGCCAGGAATGTGGGGCTCGGACCCAGCTCATGGATCCCAAAACTTCATGGGGGACTGTGTTTGTATTTAGCCCTATAAATCCAAAATAAATACATTTTGGCTGCCTTTACAAGAGGGAAATGTCCCTGGGAAGCAGTAGCCTCGGGGTTGCAAAGATTGGAGAGGGAAGAAATCCAATATCTTGGGTAGTGGACAGGAATTTCCTTCCTATATCTGCTCTGGAGGTGATGTGGGTACCCCATGCCCTGAATCCATTGCCATGGTGGGGTTGGGGGTGCAGACCCAAAAAAGAAGGGTCCTGGTGCTCCCTCCACCTCTTACCTGCAAGAACCCAGGGAGACAGAGGAGGGGGGAGGCATAAACCAATAATTATTGTACTGACTGAAACACACTAGTGATTTTTATGATAATTCAGCGCCTCACGGGCGACTTGGCATTTGGTTGTGCTCCTCTCCGTAATATTTTATTTATGGGCTCCCTGAATGTGTTGATCCAGGGCATTTCAGTCTGAGCCCATCAAAATTCAGTGCAGGGGGGAGGAGGACCGAGCCAGAGAAGCGCCTGCACTCCGCTGGTGTCAGGGGCCAGCTGGATCCCTCTTCTGGTACAGCCAGACATCTGCCCTCGGCTGCCACTTTGCAGAGGTGAAAGGATGGAGCAGCTCCACTTTTGAGGAGTAGCAGCTTCACTCTTGGCTCCTCCATGCCACCTCCTCCCTGACCCAGCATCCCTGCAATCCCCTCCCTCCCTCCCTCCTTGCCAATTTTTTGGCAGCGCTCAGGAACAAAAGAGAGGCCCTCCTCCCACTCGCCAACGATGATGCTGTGTGTGGAAAGGGGAATGTTTCCCTGGCAACAGCTATTTTGAAGATGTGCCTCGTGGTACTTGAGGCCCGGGGAGGAGAAGGTCACTGCCTTCCAGAGGAGGCTCTCAAGCCGGAGGAGGGAGCAGAGCAGGGGGAAAAATGAAGGGCAGAGACACAAACCAGCCTGTGGGTTTCTGGATGTGAGGGCCACATCTGATGCTCAAAGCATTGCTTTGCCCCTAAAGTGTTCCCTCCATGGGGTGCTCAGCTCCCCCACAGAAGGAGGGATGCTCAGTGGTACCCACGCAGGATGGATGCTCCAGGATCCCTGTGGATATGCTCAGCCTCCTACCTGGGGGCAGCCGTGGTTGGCAGATCGGGCAATGCTGAAAGCGGCTGCTGGAGGGTCTGGGAATGTGATGGTGGTGGGGCTGATGTCGGGATGGGAGACGGGATTCTTCTCCATGCGGTGCCTGTGGAATGATGGAAAGGTTAGGTCAGCATATGTGGGGCCACATCCACCTCAGTGAGCTGAGCACCACGGGGGGGGGCTGGCACCAGGGATGCTCAGGTTGTCCCCCCAAGTCACCAGCACCACCAGCTATCACTCACTTGTACTCCTGAACATTGCTCACAACTCTGGCCACGGCAACAAGGGTCCCAGGGGGGGTGGTCATGGAGGGTGACAGCCCCCTCAGCAACACCTGGGAGGTGGGGGGTCCTTGGTGAGGGAACAGAGAATGTGGAGAGGGGAGAAAAGCTGCCAGAGAAGGAGACAAGATGCAGCAGCATCCAAGACCCTGCACACCTCCCTGCCATCCCCTGTCCCCAAGGCCACCTCTCACCTGCAAGGCCACATAGCTGAGGCCATCACAGCGAGGAATGAAGCTCCTTTTGCGGGTGATGGTGACATGCAGGACCATCCCCACAGAGTCCTGTGCCTGTTTCTGGAGGAGAGAAAAGCGTGGGAGGAGGAAGGCCAAGGCCACCAAATGCAGGCACTGGGCACAGACAGCCCATTGCTGGCAATAAAACATCCACTGATAATTAAAGCTCACTGGCCCCTGGAGCCTTCCCAGAAAAGATCAATATGATAAATCCTTCTGTATTTAAATATTTCATCTTTCCCAGTCTGTGCAAGGAAGAGGAAGCTCATTTCTGTCAGCCCGAGAATAGGAAAGGTTGATTTTGGGGGAGTATGGAGTGAGTTTGCCAGGCATCAGCTGTACAGGGTGCTGCTGGTCAAGTCCCTGGGCTGGAGAAATGCCCATGGAGGGGTTCAGGAAGCAGCTTCTCTGGGGCTGGACATTAATTAATGCACAGCAGACCCTTTTTAATGAATGCTCTGACATATGGCCCTGCCCTGCATCTCCTTTCCGGGATCCTGAGGGTCAAAGCACTTCCCAGCTTGCAATCCCATCATTTTTTCCACCACATTTTCCCACTGGAGAGAGCTGAAAAGAGCCCAGCACAACACTTGCCTTGTTGTCACCTCTCCGGAAGCTCACAAGCCTCTCTGAGCACCTTCCTCAACTTGCCAAATGCAATTTTCCCACTGGGATTAGAGTGTTACACAAGGCTCCCTTTGCCCACAATCCCCAGCTACAGCTGCTGAAAATCAAAATACAAGCAGGAATAATGAGCAGGATGGAGGGGTTTGTGCTGTACCTACCAGCACCAGCCTGCAGTGGTGGGGTTGGAAGGGCTGGAGGTGCTGGACTGGCAGCTGAAATGTCCCCAGTGCCTCCTTGGTGGCTTTGTCTTTCACAGTGAGAGTCAGGTCTGGAAGGGAGAGGGTCAGCTGTGAGGATGAGCAGGGATGGCCACAGGGTTTGGGAAAGAAGAGGGGTTTGGGCAAGAAGAGAGGTCTGGGGGAAGGTCTGGGTGAAGAAGGGACAGAGACAATGGATTGATTAATTTTCAGCAGGCCTTTCCCCTCACAAGGCTGTGGTGGAGTGAACAGGAGCAGAATTTATATCTAAACTGAGATAATACACACACATATCTCAAGCAGCCATGAATAGCCTGTCCCAGACATCTCCAGGAAAGCAAAGCTGCCACCAGTGCAGTTAAAATTGCCTTATAAGAAGTGAGTATTTCCTGTTGATCCATCTAATCCACCTCCAGCCCACCCTGCTCAGCTTCCAGGGCTCAATTCTGCCCTGAGCCCTCCCTGCCCAAGGGTGCACAATGAAATCAGCCCTCTCAGTGATTCCTGGTCCCCATCTGTCCCCTGGCATGGCAGCATCACCACGTGGATTCTGGCACCCCCTGTTCTTCCCTCAAATTAAAGCAAAGCTGCAATTTATTTGACAAGCAGAAGTAGGAGCCTTTTATGGGAAAAAAAAGAGGAGTTGATGGAAGGGAAAAACGCCCTCTCTTTATTCTGCCATCAAGAGTTGGGCCTCCCTTCCCCCAGCTTAATGACTGTGCCGAGGCACCTGCCTTAACTCCTGCTTGGCCAGCCTGGGAATGGCACAGGTTGTGCATGTCCCCAAACGAAGCTGAAGAAGGCAAGAGCATGGTCCACGCTTTCCTGAGCTTGGCCTTTTCACTAAGTGCTCCATTTATATGGAAGTGTTCTTTTTCTCCCATCCCCTTGTTGGAAGGAGCACCAGGGAATATGTCCTGGGGTTGAGCGACACAAAAGTGGCTTTTCTGTCTGTCATCACCAGTGATAGATCACACTTGGACTTCTGGGAAATAAAAGGATGGAAACTGTATTGCTGGGCAAGAAAAGGTGTGAGCTGCACCTGGGAATGACATCTCCAGGATGAACACCTGGGGGATGAACATGTCCAAACATCTGGGGAGTGCTGGGAGGTGGAGGAACAGACCTGGAGGTCCCATTGGGTTTCCCTGATTTTCTCATGGTTGCATATGGGGCAAAAAGTACATCAAAATCTCCTCAGTTTCACTGAGGTCAGGGCCTAAAGGGATTAGACACTTGAAGATTGGTTCCCAACATTTGTTTTGTAAGGAGCTGATTTTATAATCAAATCCTGGCCTCTAATTCTGTGAGTTTTATCACAGTTACAGGCTTAGCAGCCCTGGGTGGGGAGTAACAGCATCAGGATGTGGTTTCAAATGATACAAGGTGTGGGATGGCCCCTCAGTTCTGGGCCCCTCAGTCCAGGAAAGAGATTGAGGGGCTGGAGCGGGGCCAGAGAAGAGCAACGAGGCTGGAGAAGGGACTGGAGCACAAGTGCTGTGGGGAGAGGCTGAGGGAGCTGGGGGTGTTCAGCCTGGAGAAGAGGAGGCTCAGAGGTGACCTCAGCACTGTCTGGAAGTGCCTGAAGGGAAGTTCTGGCCAGGTGGGGGTTGGTCTCTTCTCCCAGGCACTCAGCAATAGGACAAGGGGGCACGATGGGCTCAAGCTCTGCCAGGGGAAATTGAAGTTGGAGATGAGAAGAAACTTCTTTGCAGAGAGAGTGCTCAGGCATTGGAATGGGCTGCCCAGAGAGGGGGTGGATTCCCCATCCCTGGAGGTTTTTCAACTGAGCTTGGCCGTGGCACTGAGTGCCATGATCTTGTAAAGGGACTGGAGTTGGACCAAGGGTTGGACTTGATGATCTGGGAGGTCTCTTCCAACCCAATCCATTCTATATTCTATGATTCTATGGCAGTGGGAAAAATCTGGGTTGCTTCCCACTCATTCTGATTCCCATGATATACTTTGGAGGATGTCTGGAGCATCATTACTTGTTCCACCCTGGGCATGTCCCTCCTGGTCCTCCCCACACCTATAAGTGTCAGGACGTGTCTCATCCCCTCTGCTCGGGGTCCTTTGGAGTATGGACTCCCTGATATCCCCAAATTAACTCTTTGAGGAGACAAATCCCACATCCTGGTCCCCAGCATCCCTGTCCCAGTGGTCCTCTGATGCTCTCACCTGCCCATCCTGCATCCTCAGCATCCATTTCCACCATCACCTCCTCCTCCCAGGTGGGTGCATGGGTGGGCACTGAGGATGGACGAGATGCCTTCGGCTTCTGCTCAGCCCCTCCGTTGGTCTTACTGGGAGGAAAAGGGAGGAAAACAGGTGGGTTGCTGGGTGAGGAGAGGGAATGTGGCAGCAGGGAGCTGGGAGAGGACCAGCCCCGCTTGGTGCAGCATCCTGCCCTCAGCAAAGCTCTGCCCCTGCTCTGGGGGGCTGTGCTGAGGATTCAGTGCTGGGTTTGCTCCTGGATCCTGCCGAGCCCCCAGTGACAGGTTTGCAGCCCCTTTTATCCGAAAGGCTATTTCAGACCCCGGAGGCTAATTATCCACAGTATTGATGAAGGGACAGGGAGGAGGCTGCTGGGAAAAGAGAGAGAAGAGTGAATGTTAACGACTGTCATCATTAGACTCAGCATATAACGATGTTGAGCAATAATTATGGTTGTGTTTGTTGCTACAGACCCAAGTAATTCATCTGTGCTGGTGTCACCATAAGGGCTGTTTTGGGGTTATTCCTCCCACTTCTATCAATTAATCATCAATTACTAATTAGCTGGGCTAATTACAATAATCCCACACACACTTTTAATGAGGCTGGAAGGCCTTTTAGGTGGTCTCCACTGCCCAGCAAGACACTTGGTCTTATCCTGGAGGTCCCAAAACCACAGCAGAGTCCCAGTGCCTGGTGGTGTGGTGACCACAAGTCCCTGCAGCCCCACTCGGGGTTGAAAGGGGGTGGTGACTTCCCATTGTGACACAGAAGTCTCAGCCCTTTGAATGGGTTGTTTTGGATATTAAGGTTATAAAATGCCTGGTGCTGGCTCCTCCAAGGAAAGCTCTTCCTGGGGCAGAGCCAACATGGCTCTCAGGGAGGTTACCAGGGCACTGTGGTGACTGAGGAGAGATCGAGGCACTGGAGACTCCACTTCTGGGAGAAAAGAGATTATAAGTCATAATCATTGGATGGTTTGGGTTGGAAGGGCCCTTAATTATCTTGTTCATCAAGGTCCTTCCACCTGTAAGGTGAGCCCAGGTGGGACCAAGCAGGTTCATCCCAGATGGATGGGAGAACACTTACAAGACCTTCATTCCCTCTCCTTGCTGAAGAGCCTGGTCTAATGGACCCTCAGCCACACTGCATCCACATCCTGTGCTCCTCTCCCATCTCCCACATGTCCCCTTCCCCACCAGTGGAGCCCACAGGGATGGAGCTGGCCAGCTTTGAAAGGTGGGAATTAGCGTCAGGCTGGCACCATTGTGGAGGGGCTGGAAAAAACTTGGCTCTCCAGTAATGAGCTCTGTGGGGGATTGCTCTCCCAGCAACGTGCTCAGAGTCCGAATGAAGCCAGACCTCGGCTGGGGGGGTGGGAGGAGGAGCAGGGGGGTGAGAACCGGCTGCTCCAGGCCCCCTTCATTATAGACTTGCCTAAGGATGGGAGAGCATTCAAACAGAGCTGTGAAGTGGGGAGGGGGAGGAAAACAATCCACAACCTACAGGGACATGCCTCAAAAATCACATGAATAGTCTGGGGGCAGTGGGAACAGCAGGGATGGTTTGATGTTTCTTCCTCCCCCCAACCAGATCCAGACCCACTGGAGGGACAGGAGTGGAGCCTGCAGACATGGGATTTCACACCTCAGGGCAGGACATGGCCGGGATGCACTAAGGGCTGCTCCGAGGATGCTCTGCATCCCTCCCTGCTGGCTCTGGGGCAGGCACTTGGCTCTGCCGTGCGTGCGGGGATGCACCATCCGCCCACTGCTGCGATAAAAGATAAAGATAAAAGATAAAGACGGCCGCCCCCGGGGAGTTATTATCTGTCAACGTCTCGGCTGCGGCGCTTTGGGACGGCAGCACGCAGCCACCCTGCTGCTGTGACACCAGGGTATTCCACAAAGGGCTTGGCAGGGCTGTGCCCAGCCTTCAGAATATTTATTTACTCAGTGTTAGAAGTTGTTATCTCTACAGGGTGAGTTATTTCTCGGGGTTGATATCCCAGTTGCTACATTGCTCCTGATCCTCTAACCCTGGATGTTCCATCTTCATCCCACCAGGATGCTGTGGCAAGGAGGGACCACTTGATCTCAACCTCCCCCGTGCTCTGGGTTTATCAGCTGAGTTAATTCTGGACGCAGTCAAAAGGTTTTACTCGCAGGAACGCCCTTTCTGAGAACATCCCATGGCACCACGAGCCGGACCACTGTCTTCACAGGGGAACCTGTGGGCAGGGGGACATCGGAGCCCCCTTCCCCAGGCTGGGAGCAGCCGACGCATTCAGCAGCAACCTTGAGTTGCTTCTCTGGGTGCTGAAGAGCAGAAAGGAAGGAGTGGGGAGGTGCTTTCACCCGCCCGCGGTACTCAATGGAGAGGAGAAGCTGGCCGGAGCCAGGCGCTTTGTGCCGCTAATTGCAAACACGGCTGGCTCCAGCACGCCAAGGTCATCCCTGCCTCCCGCCGGTCTGCGAGCAATTCACCTGCGAGCATGAGGGAGTGAAAGGAAGACGCAGAACCAACCCATCAGTGTCCCTGGAAGCAGGGATGGGGGATTTGCTGGCTGTTCAGTGAATGAGGAGCAGAGCCAAGGTGCTGCCAGGTCTCCAGAGCATCCCTGGAGTATCTGGGGCAGGGTGAGCCAAAACCCCTGTGTGGGATCTCCTACTCCTCAAAGTCTTTCAGGCTGACTCTGCCGAACATTTCCCTCTACGAAGCTCTGGAAGTGCTGCACACAACTACGGAGTGCTGTGGGACGCTGAGTCCGCGCTGAGTGACAGGCACAGCCACAGAGGGCAGTGGTGCTGCCCCCTCCCTTCCACCCCACCTGGATCGCATCCCTTTGAGGGGAGATGATGCTCTGAGTGGCAGCACTTTGAGGTCGGAATGGCTCTGCTGGTTACCACTCAGCTGTTCTGGGGGGATTGGATGCCACCAGACCCCCCACCAGCACATCCCCCTCCCACTTCTCCCTCCCATCCATAAACCCCCACCTTTTAACTGCAACATGCTACTCTCTTTCAAAAGCAAGTGCCCTGAAAAACAATCAGTGATTCCTTTCTGCCTTGGCTCCCTCACTATGGTTACTAAAAGGCCCCTCATGTGTCCTGCATCCCTAATACCCACCTCCCCTCCCCTCCATCACTCCCCTGTTACCATGGCAATGCAGTGATGGAGCAGCATCAGAATGTAAAGAGAGACGCAACAATCACACGCCACCCTCGTGCTATCATTTGGGATATTGATGTTTAAATCTCCGGAGATCATCTGGGTATAATTGGTTTATGGAAATAGAGACAACTCCTGCCGAGGAGTTACTCAGGCTGCCGGGGTGGAGAGTGAGTTCTTGGCATTGGAGGCTGAGAAAGAGGGGATGGGGTGATGGAGGGGTGGCAGTGGGGGCTCCCAGCTCATATGTTGGCCAGGGCCAGCTGATAAAATCCTGATGAAGGAGAGCTGCATCCCCTCTGCCCAGGGATGCCTGATGGGGCTGGCACTGGGCACTCTGTCACACTGACAGACTCTGGGACCCCCTTCACAACAGAGCTCGGGGTTTCTACACTGGAAAACACACAACAAGCAACAGTTTGCTTTACATGAGGAGATGTTTCCAGGCTTTCACAGTCCTGGCTGCTGATTGAGCCCCAACCCTGCATCCTTGTTCCCTCGACACTGATGGATCTACTTGGGTACCAGCCTGCCCAGCATTGCCCTGGGGAGATGCCCTGGAAGAACCATGCTCTGCAGCCAGGCAATGCTCTGAAGGCACTGACAGCTGCTTTCTCCCCTCGATTCCAGGGAAGTGAATCCCCTCTGCCTCTGGGATGGCAGTGCTGAGCAGGACAGCCTCCCTCTCAACACAGACCAAAGCCTGACCGGCTAATTGAGTCCCCTGGCACATGCATAATGCACGAGGAGCCAAGTTCTCCTTACCCAACATCCTGTTTTATTTATTAAAACACTCTTTTATTTATTGTGATATCATCCCCAAACCCAGGCAGCGTTACCCTGTGGATTCTTTGACATCATTTTATACTTTCAATATTAGGAACTCTTTCTTCCCAGCATTGCAGTGAGCCAAAGTGCCTTGTGCCTGCCTTCCCCCATCGCAGGGAGGAGTCCTGTTTCCTCTTCCTGCATCTCATGGAGGTGATGCCAGAGAGATTTACCCCTTGCTGGGGTTCATGAAGAGGGTGGCAGCTACCAAACCCCCTCTTTGTGTCCCCATAATCCCTGCTGTCTCCCTTTGCAGATGCTGGATACTCACATGACAATATATGGCCATGGCACCCGCCCCTCACTTGTGGCTGGCAGATTGCTGGCACCATGGAGGGCAATGGTGATGGTTTCCTTCCCCACTCTGGCCAGGTGTTCCCCACC
Organism: Pithys albifrons albifrons; assembly: GCF_047495875.1. Classification (NCBI taxonomy): domain Eukaryota; kingdom Metazoa; phylum Chordata; class Aves; order Passeriformes; family Thamnophilidae; genus Pithys; species Pithys albifrons. The sequence goes on from NC_092470.1 coordinate 4,936,097, forward strand.
AGCCATGGGTGTGTGCCTGGGACCCTCCATCCTGGCAGGGGACTTGGATACCTGCTGGGAGCAAGTGGAGGATACATAAGGTGGGGAGTGACTGGTTGTGAAGCTGCAGCCACGTCCCTGTCACCCCACCTCGTCCCATGGCCCAGCTCAGAGCCCAGATAGAGGAGATTCCATCCCAGCACAACCCCACATCCCACACTGGTCTCAGATGTTGGAGAGTAAGCCAGGGAGGTGGTGTCCCCTCACATTCCCATCACAGCAGTCTCTTCCCTGTCCCCAGTGTGTCTCCTGTGGCTTAGAATCACAGAATCATAGAATGGTTTGTGTTGGAAAAGACCTCCAAGATTATCAAGTCCAACCCTTGGGCCAACTCCAGTCCCTTTACCAGATCATGGCACTCAGTGCCACAGCCAATCTCAGCTGAAAAACCTCCAGGGATGGGGAATCCACCCCCTCTCTGGGCAGCCCATTCCAATGCCTGAGCACTCTCTCTGCAAAGAAGTTTTTTCTCATCTCCAACTTCAATTTCCCCTGGCAGAGCTTGAGCCCATTGTGCCCCCTTGTCCTATTGCTGAGTGCCTGGGAGAAGAGACCAACCCCCACCTGGCCAGAACTTCCCTTCAGGCACTTCCAGACAGTGCTGAGGTCACCTCTGAGTCTCCTCTTCTCCAGGCTAAACACCCCCAGCTCCCTCAGCCTCTCCCCACAGCACTTGTGCTCCAGTCCCTTCTCCAGCCTCGTTACTCTTCTCTGGCCCTGCTCCAGCCCCTCAATCTCTTGCCTCAACTGAGGGGCCCAGAACTGAACACAACACTCAAGGTGTGGCCTCCCCAAGGCAGAGTCCAGGGGAAGGGTCACTGCCCTGGGTCTGCTGGCCACGCTAGTTTGGATCCAGGCCAGGATCCCATTGGCCTTCTTGGCCACCTGGGCACACTGTTGGCTCCTGTTGAGCTTCCTGTCCCTCAGTCCCCCCAGGTCCCTCTGCCTGGCTGCTCTCCAGCCACTCTGTGCCCAGCCTGGAGCGCTGCAGGGGGTTGGGGTGGCCAAAGGGCAGGACCTGCACTTGGCCTTGTTGAACCTCATCCCACTGGATGAAGTTCACCATGGATGTCACCATGTCATAGCAGGTGCCAGGCTCTCTAGGACACCCAGCAACATGAGGGGAACCTGCACAGGGTGAAATCATCCCAGCATCCCTGCCCAGCACAGTGCTGTGGTGGGCAGCTACACCCCAGTCCACAGATCCCAGGCCAGGTCACCAAAACAGGAATTAACCATGAAAGTCACCTCTGTGTCCCCCATGTTTCTTTGACCTGACAACAAACCCCTCTCCTTAGCTCATCTCATCCTCCTGCTCCCCTTCTCACTACCCCAGGCATCTCTGCAATTTATAGGGACTCCCCAGGAATTGGGATCTCAGCCTAATCCAGGGGGAAAAGGGGGGAGTGCGGTGGCACCCCCACCCCAGCTCATTAATTCCCACCAGCTGATGTGATAAGGAGCAGCAGAGCCACAAGCTGCTCCTCACGCATCCCATTCCTGCTCCCATCACACCCTGGCCAAGTGAGAGACGGTGCCATCCCCCACCCCCTGCATCCTGCTGTGCCACCATCTCAGGCAGCACGTGGCATTAACCCATTGAATATCTCACATTTCTGGGGATAAAAGGGGTTAAAACACACCCCGTGCCACTCCAGGCCCTGAAATCCAAACCTTTCGTGCATCCTTTGGACCTCCTGGGGTTGAAGCAAAAGCTCCAGCCCAGCCAGCAGCCCCCAGGCTCCTCAAAGCTGTGCCTGCAAATCCCCTCTGACGTGTGGCTGTGCCTCCAAACTCAGTAATGAGGGATTGCTTTGCCCTAAACACACTCCCTTGTCTCTTCCTTGTCTGTCCCTTGTCTGTCCCTTGTCTCTTCCTTGTCTCTCCCTTGTCTCTCCCGGGGCTGCAGTGTTGGGCTTGGTGACCCACCGACATAGGGGATAACATGCCCAAAGCTGAGGTTCACTTGTGGGATGGAAATCTGGATGCTCTGATCACCTGCAGTCTGCAAAAATATTTAAATCAGCATTTCCCTCTGTTTTTATTTATTTATTTGTTTAATTGTTTGTTTGTTTGTTTATTTATTTTATTTTCCTGTCAGCTCAGAAGCTTAAGAAGCTGGGACAGCCTTGGTGTTGGTGACAGCCAGAAAGTGGCACTGAAGGAGCAGAAATGGAGCAGAGTGGAGCAGGGAGTGGATCCCAATCCATGACCAGGAGAGGACAAGGATGGTTGGGGGTTTTGCAGGAACATGATGCTGGATTTGCAGGCAGGAAGCAGGCACAGGCATGCAGGCAGGGATGCTCTCCCTGGAGACCCTCTCTCCTGTCAAGAGAGCATCTGTTCAGGCTCCAGTTCTGGAATTTCAGTGAACATTTTCACCCCAAATATCACAGAATCCCGGCATGGTTTGGGTTGGAAGGGATGTTAAAGCTCATCTCATTCCAAACCCCTGCCACGGGCAGGGACAGCTTCCACTAGACCAGCTTGCTCCTGGCCAAAAATTCACTAAAACCCCACTCTGGAGGAATTCCAGCTGGCAGAGCCAGGAATCAACCTTGCTTTAACTGCACAGACACCTCAGAGCTTGCTGACAGAGCCCTGCTCTGGGGTGGAGCCCTGGACCTAAGCAGAGATGCTGGATCAGTGTCTTACCACCATCTTTATTTACAGCTCCAGATCACTATTTTGGGACATTTTCTTGTATTTTCCCCTATTTTCTTTCACATTCCAGGTAACAGGAGCAGGTTTCTTAGTACACATCTTTATCCCCACCACTGTACTTACATCTAAAAACTGAACAGGTTTTAGCATCAGCAACAGTGAGAGCAGGGTAATTATTGAGGATTTTACTGAAAAACTCACAAGTACTTAAGAAAATAAGCTCAGCAGGAGAACAAACCATTTTAAAAATAGCAAGTGTGAACAATGCCAGGCTTTGCAGGCAACCAGAACCTCAAACCCTCAGCAAGCCTGTGATTAACTACCCAAACCCCACCCCCAGTCACTATTCAGAGCCAGGAGGAGATTCAGTATTTCTTCCCGAAAGGGAGAAGAATTTCTACCCTACAGTTACAGGTAGAGCCTGTGCTTGGTTTTGAAATCTTAGTGGGAGAAAAACTGCTCCGTCCTTCCAAGCCACACACTCCCCCCCAGGAGTTTGCAACCTGTAGCTTGCAGAGGTAGAAATAAAATCCATTTCAAGTGTGCCCAAGCTGGTGGCACCACATTTTGAACATTTTGAGGACATTTGGAGAATCACTGACTTCTGCAGAGCACCTTGAGCATCTCCCACAACCCTCTTCCCTGATCCCATGCAGCACTTTGACCCCAAGCCGCCCTTAAATCCTCCTTAACAATGATTATTAATTATTCACACTGTGCTGTTGCGGGGAGGTTGATTAACGGCTCCTGAGCTGCCATCGTCGTAATTTGTTTTTCTATCAACTCTTTATCATCTCCAACGAAGCACCGGGGCCCAGCAGCTCCTTTTCAGCAGCGCTCAGCCAAGATTAAATTGCTTCTGGCTGCGAGCTGACAAGACATAAATAGCCTCAAGAGCCCAGCGTTTAGTTCAGGGAGGACAGGCCAGGCTGGGAGCCAGCAGGGACCTCCAGGCACGGCACGGCGGGGGCTCCTCCAGCCCCTGCCCACACCTGGAGACCACAGTTGTGTTTTCTCCCAGGAATAAGGTCGGTGATTTCAGGGTTCTCCTTGAATTTTGATTTCATGAGGCAGCAAGAGCACAGAGTGAGAGCCTGGGGCTCTACACCTGCAGCTTTCACCTCCTCAGCTCCAAATCCAACCCTCCCAGAGCTCCTTGGGATGCTGCAGGAAAAGACATCAATCCCTGTCCTTTCACAGAAGGAACAGGACCCTTGTGGTCCTTTGTAGTGAGCTCCCCAGCCTGGCTAACACCAGGAGCGATGCTGTCACAGAATCATCCCCAGCCCCAAGCTCCTCCCTGCTCCTGGCAATTTATGAGTAGCTGTTGGGAATGTGTCAGCTTTATCCTCCTCCAGAGACTCCATAAAATAATAGTTGCCTCCATGAACGAAGATGGACTGGAGCTGGTGTGAGTTTTCCTACGTGATGTCTCCCCAGGCTCCTTTCAAGCCTCCTTACGGCAGCTAAACACCAACGAGCTGCTTCCCCTCCCAGATGGGAAATAAAGTGCCACTTGGCTTTAAACAACCAGCAGGATCAGGCCACAGGTTCCACCTCCAGCACTGTGCCATGGTGGGGTTGAAGGTCAGGAAAGGCTGGAGCGTGGCAAGGATGCCCCAGGCATGGGCCTGGAGTATGGATGGGGCAACCCAGAGATGGTCCAGGATGTCCTGAAGATGGTCCTGTGTGTTCTGATGATGGTCCAGGACATCCTGGAGTATGGATGTGGCAACTCAGAGCATGGTCCAGAATATCCTGAAGATGGTCCTGTATGTCTTGACGATGGTCCAGGACATCCTGGAGCATGGACAGCTTGAGGATCCTGGATTCCCAGGTGTCCTCTGGGCACTTCAGCAGATCCAATCCCCTTTCAGCTGGAGCTTAAGGCTCTGGGATGTCAGAGCACACCAAGAGCCCCTCGGACATCACAGAGCATCTCTCATTAATGGGGGGAGCAGCCAACTAACAGCTGATTGGCTCCATCATGGCACACACCTCCAGGCACAGGGAAACCAGGGTGGGGAGAGGGATTTTAGACTTCATCAAGCACCAAAATGGGGTGAAATACAGGTTTACAGCAGGATCTTGGTGGCTAATGTGTGAGGGGATCCTTCACCCACACCAGCCTTCTTCCAACATCCTGAATCCAGGGATTTCTGAATTCATGAATTCATGGATTAGTCTCAGTAGCTAATGTGTGAGGGGATCCTTCACCCACACCAGCCTTCTTCCGACATCCTGAATCCAGGGAGTTCTGAATTCATGAATTCATGCATTAGTTTTAGCAGCTAATGTGTGAGTGGATTCTTTACCTACACCAGCCTTCTTCCAACATCCTGAATCCATGGATTTCTGAATTCATGAATTGATGGATTAGTCTCAGTGGCTAATGTGTGAGTGGATTCTTTACCTACACCAGCCTTCTTCCAATATCCTGAATCCATGGATTTCTGGGGCTGTGAGATGTGTCCATATCAGTCTCCATATCAGTCCTGAGGGTGCCAGAGTAGAGAGTGATACCCCATCTCTGTATGGATTTGCACCCCCTCCCAACCATCACGGCTCCTCGTCTGTCTAACCCCACCCTCGGAAGCAACCGGAGCCTCGTCACTAATCAGGTTTGAGGCTGTGAAATCTCATTTGAGGCTCTATTAATGCAGAGCTGGCACGACACAGGCCCTGGCCTGTCTCCAATGAGGAAAACAAGGAAAGCAATCTAGCTGGGAAAAATGCATCTCCCGGAACGAGCTCGGGGGATTGGCCAAACGCAATTACAGTTAAAAGGAAGATTAAAACAGTATCAGCACTCCTCTTCCTCTGCCCCCTGCTCCCACCCCTGGGAGAGGAGCATCCCGCTGCACTGATGGGCATCCCCAGCACCGTGGTGTGTCCAGCATGGGTGTGATTGCAGCAGGATGCTGCCCTTCAGAGCAAAGGGTTTCTGCCTGATGAATGCCATGATCTCCCTGTGCCAGTGGAAGACCTGTGGGATTATAATCAATCATCATGGAATGCTTGGAGTCGGAAGGGACCTTAAAGCCCATCTTGTTCCATCTCCTGCCATGGGTAGGGATACCTTCCACTATCCCAGGTTGATCCAAGCCCCATCCAACCTGGTCTTGGACACTTCCAGGGATGGAGCAGCCACAGCTTCTCTGCCCAACCTGTGCCAGGGAATTTTCCTTTTCCTCAGGGAATTTCTGAGCTTTGCTGACACAGCATGGAAAGTTGGTGTCCCTCTGGGTCCAGGCATGGACACTTTTCCCCTGTTTGCTCAGATATTGCTGAGGTTTTGCTCCTGGGTGCCTTGGAGCTGCTTGGCATGGAATGGGAGGAGAACACAGCCCCCTGTAATGACACCTCTAATTAGCACCTGCTGCCAGAGAAACCCTTATCCTTGAAAAATATCCTCTACAATGCCATGGAGATGGATGTGCAAGGCCATCCACCAGCCATCAGCTTCCCAAATAAAGAAGGCAGTGCACACATGGTTTCCATTTCTAGCAGCCCACAAGCTCATCCTCCCCCCTGCAAAGGCTCCAGAATGACAAGCACAGCTCCAAACAAGACAAATATCCAGATGGCTGGAAAACTCCATCTCCTCCGACAGCCCCAGCTCAGGTTTGAAGCAAACCCAATTGTATTCCAAAGGGGTATTTCCCAACACCTTTGCAGCAGGTTCAAACTCCCTCGCAAGGAAAACCACATTTTAAAACCCTCGAGTAGATCCCCACAAAAGAAAAGTGCGAGGAAGACAAGGAAACACTGTTTTATTCATCGGTTCATCCTGCCAGTCTCCTCCCTTCCCGCTGCTCCAGTAATCCCCCTCCATGCTCTGCTCCCATTCCTCACTCAGCCACAGGGAGATTTTCCCCTTGGATTCAGGCTGAGCTTGATATATTCTGCTTATTATTATTATTATTTTTAAGCAACTTGTTTCCTCGAGGGGAGCCTGCGGGAGCTCGTTAGAGATCACAGGGCTGTTTCGGGGCGCCGGGAGGGAGGATGTTCTTCCCCCTCGGATGTCAACTGCAAGACAATTTCCCTGGGGAGCCTCGTAGCTGCCAGCTGGGAATCCCTTTGGGCTAAAAATTGCCAAATTCATTTTCCTTCCATTTATGTAGAAAACTCCCAATTCACCTGTCAAATAATGAACTGGGCCGGCAGCCCAGCCCCACCTCGGCTGCTGCATGAGGAGAGTTTTAGACTTTCTATATTTATCAGAGCAATTCCCTCCCCCCCACCTCTTAAAAAGGAGCAATTTTCTCTTTTTAACCCCATTTGCTTTCCTCATCAAGGCAGTTATCTGACACTTAAAGGGACGTGATGACTGAAATTGCAGGAATTAGAGCCAACAGCCTTCGCCTTCTTGGAGCAGCCAGTTTGTTCTTCACAGACCAGCAAATCACAAAGCAGCTCGGAAAACCTCTTGAGGATCCATCTTCACCATCTGAGGAGATTTTTTTCCCTCCATTTTAGCTAAGAAAATGTAATTTGTCACTCTTTACTGGCCCATTTTCACACCAGGTCTCCACCTGGGTAGGGAAAAGCATGCAGGGAATTTTGAATTAACTTGGGCAGCCGCAGCTCCCAAATGATGTTGTGACCAGGAATGTAATTTCCTTGCAATACATCACCAGCAACATGTGTTTTCATCCCCTAAATCATCATCTTTAGATCAGAGCTGTGCAAGCAGCCCTCCACACAGCCGTTTGCCTCGGGTCCCCTTTGGCTCCTGGCTCCCTCCAGCACGGAGTTAGACGATCAAGGAATGCTGAGGGGCGAAGCCTCCAATGAACCCATCAAGGCACACTCCTCCCTGGGCTGACAGCTCTTCAAAGCCCTACAAATTGCTTGTCGGAGCGGCATTATTCATCTCAGCCACGTCCCGGGGTGAGCCCTGTCAGCAAAGTTTGTTTTTCAGCCTCATTGGGCTTGTAGTGAGCTCAGGCAGCCCCATCCCCTCGGCCTGTTGTCAGGACAGCAGGTTGGGAGCAGGGCTGGAGCTGTTCCCCCCTCCCTGGGACTGTCGGCGGGCTGAGGGGTGGATCAGCCCAGCCATCCATCACCCGGGAACAGGGACCTCTGCCCAAATCCCACTGCTCTGCTGATGGAGACAGAAGCTTTTATCCACTTTCATTGCTCGAAAAGATCACAGAATCATAGAATGGATTGGGTTGGAAAAGACCTCCCAGATCATCAAGTCCAACCCTTGGGCCAACTCCAGTCCCTTTACCAGATCATGGCACTCAGTGTCACGGCCAAGCTCAGTTGAAAAACCTCCAGGGATGGGGAATCCACCCCCTCTCTGGGCAGCCCATTCCAATGCCTGAGCACTCTCTCTGCAAATAAGTTTTTTCTGCTCTCCAGCTTCAATTTCCCCTGGCAGAGCTTGAGCCCATCGTGCCCCCTTGTCCTGTTGCTGAGTGCCTGGGAGAAGAGACCAACCCCCACCTGGCCAGAACTTCCCTTCAGGCAGTTCCAGACAGTGCTGAGGTCACCTCTGAGCCTCGTCTTCTCCAGGCTGAACACCCCCAGCTCCCTCAGCCTCTCCCCACAGCACTTGTGCTCCAGTCCCTTCTCCAGCCTCGTTGCCCTTCTCTGGAAGATGAAGGGCACGTCGTGACAGCATCATGATCCCAGAGCCAGATCCTCACCCTGCATCCCCTACCACTGCAGATGGACAGAAATGAAAGATCTCATCCCAAAACCAACACCTTGGCACACTCACAAAGGAAACCCCAGCCTGAATTCCAAACAAGAGGGGCCAAAATTATTCCAGCTGTTGCTCAGAACCCCCAGGGACCCCCTGTCTCAAATTCCTTCAGTGCTTGAGGAGTCCTTTCTTACTCTCTATATCCTGCTTAAAAAATAAAGGTGATCTTTACTCCCAGGGAACGTTTTTTCCCTCACCCCTATGACTTACATTGCACAAAGTCACTTTACACCCACAGGCTTTGCCAGGGGACCTGCTCAGCTCCTTGGGGAATCCAAAAGGATAAAGCACAGTATGAGCAGAGCCGGGAGCCAGCTTGGTCCCCTTTTTCAGACCCATTGAAGCTTCAAATGTCAGAGTAGTTCCATGGAGAATCCAAAGGGATAGAACACATTAGTGGAGCCAGGAGCTGGTTTGGTCTCATTTTTCAGACCTGTTGAAACTGTACAAGTCAGAGCAGTTCCATGGACAATCCAAAGGGACAAAACACTGTACACAAAGCCAGGAGTGGGTTTGGTCCTATTATTGAGACCTGTGGAAGCTCCCTGAGCCTGAGCTGACTTTGCATGGTGTGTATGGGCCGTGCTCCCCATGGGCAGCCCCAGCTGGGTCTCACCCCACTCCCTGATCCCTCTGCATCCTGGTAAACCAGAATCCAGAGGGGGGACACAAGCTGTGTGCAAACCCATCTGTTTGTTGCAATTCTTTGTACCCTGACAGCAGCAGATTGCGGGGCTGGGCTGGGCACTCACTGCCAGCTGACAAGGGAGACTGGAAACAAACTGTATTCTGTGGGCTTGAAACCAAGTTCAGCTGCCAAAGGGATCTCCAAAAGCTGGCTCCTTCCCTCCAGCATCACTGGGGAAGTGAAATGGGAATGGTTTCTGGAGGGAGGGACAGACTTCTCAGGGTTTTAAAGACCTTGAAAGGTCCCTTCCAACCCAAACTCTCCTATGACTTCTGCTGACCTGCTGGCTGATTCCCCTTAACTGAGCTCTGCTGTGAGGTGCCCAAGGACCCTGGTGAGCCCATTTCCCTCTTCTCCTTCCCTGAGAGGAGTTATCCCTGGGGCTGGCAGCTCCAAACCTCATTTTCAGCCATCCTGGCAGCAGAGAGATCATCCATGGCATGTTATTGATCTGCTCGGTGCTGTGCCCAGGTCCTGGGACAATTAGGGAGCCAACTGGCTCTGCAACACGCAGCAGGCATTTGAACAGCCAGCAGAGCCTCCTGCTCCGTGCCTGGGAATACATTATCCACAGGTTTCAGGGAAAAAAATCATTATCCCCGGGCCTTGGCCTTTTGCGGGGAGCTCAGCATTCATCCATCATCCCCAGCATCCTACAGAGGAGATTCTCGGCACAGAATCAGCATCAAGGAGCTGTTCCCCCCTCTTTGGGAAAACAAAACAGATGGATGAGATACTCAGCATGCTGATTTCTCAGGGCACCAGTCCGAGCTGCAGCCCTGAGAGGAAACCCCTCACAGCTCTGAGATTGCCCCTCCCTATCCCCAGCATTGCTGAATCCTCTAACTATTGATCACTCAAGTCCTGACTGAATTTGGACAGTATTTGTTCTCTCAGACCTCAGTTTATGGTTCACCTTCACCATGCACTGCAGGGTCAACATATGATGCTTTGAGATGCTCAGGTTTGGACCACCAAGAGCCAAAACAGCTCCAGACCCACAAGCATCTCCCAGCTTGCTCCAGGTTGCAGCATCCCAGGAGTGGTTTTGGAGGTTAAAAACCACATGCCATGATGCAGGACAGCTCAGCCACCCTTCAACACATTTTCCATCAGTCCAGCCCTCCCAGGAGGGCAGGAACCAACATCCCCCCCGCCCCACTCCAAACCTCCCAGCTTTTAATTCTTAAATAAAATCCATCCTGGCAAATACTTGCTGGGTGACATCAGCAGGAGGTGATTTATTGCATTCCCTCCGGGGGCCCAGGAACGAGATTGCATTTGCTAATGCCTCCCTTACGCCCCGGCCCCGCGCCGCATCCTGCTCCGCATCGCAGCCGATTGCGATCGATCCCCACCCCTCCACAGAGTGTCTGTCTAGACGTTTGCTGAGCAAACTCAATCAGGCCTCGCTAATCAGCATCTCTGGCCAGTAAATTTCTGGCAGATCAGGGCGGGAATAGCACATCTATTTGAAAATCCAGTGCTGTGAAGGGCCAGGAGTTGCTCCAGGATGCCCAGGTTTTGTGGCGCTCAGCATCCTGCCCGCAGGGAGCTGTCCCAGATAGCAGCTCAGCAGGGCTCCAGCACCCCAGAACTCCCTTGAAATACACATTCCAAGTGTCCCAGAGCCACCAGCTGCATGTTCCCACAAAAGGCAGAGAGCCAAGGCACAAAGGTTCGTGTGACAGGCAGCCCCTGTGCAGGGCACCCTGCAGGAGAGAGGAGTGACAACCCAAATTTGGCCCTAAAACCTCATGCACGGAGTCACCAGGGCCAAGGAATACGTGCCAGCATTAAGGACATCCTCATGACTGCACCCTGGCCACAAGCCACCCCCTGCAGTGTCCCTTGTCACCTCTTCACTGCCAAAGCCCAGAGCTGGGGGACTGAGGGAGGGCTGCCAGCCCATCCCTGAGCCAGCAGCGTTTCCCCATGGCCTGGAGTTGACAGACAACCTTGCTACCAATCCCAGCATCCCAGACTCTCCCACCAGGACTCCCTGGAAGGAGAAGAGAGCCCAGAGCATGCCCGGGGAAGGTCCATGAGAACAATCCCATCTCCAGCACTGTGGTCCAGCTTTTCAAGTGGTGTTTTCACAGGTGTGTGAGACACCTCCGAGAGCAGCACAGACAACACAGCAATGGGTGTGTTATTCTTCCAGTGAGATGCAGGAAATGGAGCCCCTGGGGTAAGGGCTGTCTTTTCTTCCTTTGTTTAGACAGCTTTTAACACAACTAATAGGAAGAAAATGCAGCCTGTTGTAGCTCTGACCAATGATTTTTGCTGTCTAAGTCTAAATTTGAGCTGTGAAGTGAAATGTTTAAGATGTGGCAGCCCCAGGTGCCCACACTCATTTTTAAGGCCTTTTGGGTGACACCATCCACTGCCTGGGCCTGGCCAGCATGCAGGGATGTGTTTTGGTACTAAAAATGCAAAGTATAGGCTCTCCTTCCCTCATTCCCACAACCAGCCTGGGGTTGTGATGACCTGGGAGCAGTGCTGGTACCCAGGCTGAGCCAGGGATGGGATGGAGCTTCCCATGTCCCCTTCTACCCTTCCATCTCCTCTCTAGCACTGGAAGCAACTATAAAGAATAGCATTTTATATTAATTTATGATGCTGCCTTCTCCACCAGCTGTACTCACCTGCACTGACAAGGAGGCTGGATCTGGGGTGTACCCTGGAGAGGAGAAGTGGAAGCTACTGCAATTTGGCACAGCAGGCACTGAGGAGGAGGAGGAGGAGGAGGAAGGATGCTCCTCTGAGCCACCCAGGAGCTCTAGGGAGGAGCTGAGCACAGGACCAGCCTGCAGACTCTGGGGGTAAAAGAAAGGGTTTGAAGACACAGCTTTGAGATCCAGAACCCCTTTCCCATTCCTTCCAGTGTCCCCTATAACATCTCCTCCAACATTCCAGGAAGACCCCTCTGTATCCCAGCTCCTTCCTCTAACAGTCAAGCTCAGGACCTCACCCTTCAGGGGCAGAACCTTTGCTAGAAATTAAAAAAAATCAAAGAAGCAAAGAAAAAAATCCCCAACCAAAACAGCCACAACCTCCACAACATTTGTTTTAGACTTAGATACACCCTCTAAGCACCCCTAGGGATTGCTCCTCCACAGCCCCAGTTGCCTCAGGAAAATAAAGAAAAGAACAAACCTTTAATTAACGAATTAAATTATGAATCAATTTTGTAACAGCCCAGCCCTCTCTCCATCCTTTATAGGGAGCACTGCCCAGTTCTCAGCTGCCTCTGATGGGGACTGGCTGCTCCCAGTGCTTAAAACAGTGAGGTAGAGAAGGGTGGGGAGATGCTGGGGAGCCTCAACCTTCCTAGAGGTGTTCCTGGACCACCCAGGAATGTGAGTGGGATACAGGTGAGGTGGAAGTTCTTGTCCTAAAAGTGCTGTAGTGGCAAGATGTAGGTCCTGTGGATGGTAGACCATGGTTGGACCACGCTGTGGCGGAAAGAACCCATAAATGATCTCCTCCTACAGCTCTGAGCATGGTTTGACTTTCCTTGCTTTGCTTGGGTACCTGTGATCTCACCAACACCCTGAAAGCACCTGGAGCTTGTCCCAGCTTGGTCTTTCTCTGGACAAAGAAGGTCATAGGGCCATTTAGGTTGGAGAAGACCCTTAAGCTCAAGTTAAACAGTTAACCCAGCACTAAACCAATGTCCCCAAGTGCCACGTCTATGTGTTTTTTGAGCACTTCTGGGGATGGTAACTCCATCACTGCCCTGGGCAGCCTGTGCCAATGAAGAAATTCTGGGAGAAACTGAGGCAAGGCTGTGCCATTTTCCCAAAGTCACCCCTCAGACCCATGGCCATCTCTCCCTTTCTGCTTTTCTTCCAGCTGGAACCCCTATGGGACCATCCAACCTATCTAGGGCCACATCCCATCCTAAACAGACCTGTTTGTTCTTGTTTTGCTGGTTCATAGAACCACATCCCATCCTAAACAGGCCTGTTTGCCCTTGTTTTGCTGGTTCATAGGACCTCTGGCCCCCAGATCCAGGCTCTCCTACCTGGGGGGAGTGGACATGGACCTCAGTGGGCAGTGAGTCATAAGCTGACTCCGGCGTACGGAGCGAGGAGCAGGGGATCCCCAGCTCTGGGGATGCTGAGGCTGTTCCTGCTGCCTGCTGGTCCTCCTGGGCGCTGGGTGAGCATGGAGGGGGTGCAGTGGGCACGGGGGGTGGCCGGTGCTCACGCAGGGACGCGGTGAAGGCCAGGCGGCCGCAGTGCATTGCTGGCTGCTCGCTGCCCACCCGCAGCAACGCCACCACGGTGCTGTAGTGGTACCAGTCCTCGTTGGTCCTTGCAGAGAGCTTCAACCTGGGCTGGTCAGGGCGGGGGTAGATGGCAAAGAAGGCTTCTCCCACCCGCCTGCCCCTTCTCAGCCTCTCTGCCCACCTGGGGAAGCGCAGGGCCTCGATGTGCAGCCGCACGTCGTGGTTCTTGTCGTTCTTGCAGAAACCTGCCGGGAATGGTGGAGAGTGAAGTCTTCCTTAGGAATGCTGGAGGTCCCAGGAGCATCTCCTGGGCTAGTCCCTCAGCAGCCCTGCTTAGCTCTGCTCTGTGAGCACTAGGAGATGGGTTATCCAGCCTGGATATGTCTAGATCTTGGGTGGAGGTGTTGGCCCACTCTTCAAGCTGGACATGCCCCATCCAAGGCTGGTGAAGGGACTGGAGCACAAGTGCTGTGGGGAGAGACTGAGGGAGCTGGGGGTGTTCAGCCTGGAGAAGAGGAGGCTCAGAGGTGACCTCAGCACTGTCTGGAACTCCCTGAAGGGAAGTTGTGGCCAGGTGGGGGTTGGTCTCTTCTCCCAGGCACTCAGCAATAGGACAAGGGGGCACGATGGGCTCAAGCTCTGCCAGGGGAAATTGAAGTTGGAGAGCAGGAAAAAACTTCTTTACAGAGAGAGTGCTCAGGCATTGGAATGGGCTGCCCAGAGAGGGGGTGGATTCCCCATCCCTGGAGGTTTTTCAGCTGAGCTTGGCCGTGGCACTGAGTGCCATGATCTGGTAAAGGGACTGGAGTTGAACCAAGGGTTGGACTTGATGATCTCAGAGGTCTTTTCCAACCCAATCCATTCTATGATTCTATTCTATCCCATGAAACTCAGACAGCTTTGACTTCAGCTCACAGTTTGGTGAAGGTGTGAGTGCGGCACAGGGAACTGCAAGCCTGAGCCAGGCTCTGCTTTCCCTGGATCTGTGCTGCTGAGTCACCTCCCCTGTGGGACAATCCCTGTGGTGTCCAGCCCCTTACCTCTGGGCAGGGTGAAGGTGAATTTCCTCCTGTGGAAGGAGCAGATCTGGTGGGGATGGCGCTGCTCGATGGTGTCGGTGGTGCCGGTGCTGCTCCGGACGACGTTCCCGCGGTTGATGCGGAGCTGGATGCCGGCGCCGGAGCCCTGGAGCAGCGGGTTCTCCACCGTGAGCCGCAGGGCGTAGCAGCCCTGCCGGTTAAACTGGGCACTCAGCGCCTCAAACTCAAAATCCAGGGTTTTCTCCTCAGCCCTCAGTCGGGAGCGCTGCAGGGCCAGGGGGATGGGAGGCTCCTCTGCTTTGCCCATCATGGGGACAGAGTAGGATTTGGGGATGAAGTCTCCCTGGAGCAGGGAGTTTGAAGGTCTCTTCCCTCGAGCAAGCCTTTCTTGCAGCCTGGGGCAGGTTTCTGAGCCAAGCCAGCTCTGACTCCACTCTCCTCTCCAACAGGGAAAACGCCTGGAGGTGCCCCTGGGTGGATGTTGATCTCACATCTCTGTAGGCAGATTTCAAAGGCTGCAAACAAGGCAGAGAAATCCCCTTCTCTGAAAAATCATCCTTCGGTGCCGTGGGGAGACGCCGAGAGTTTTCCTGCCCCTGTGCAATGGCACAACAGATGATTTGAACTGAGGTTTGTTTGCTGGGAGACCAGGTAACCAGATGCAAAGTGGTGGCTGCCTTCCAGCAAACAGCCTGGAATATCCAGGGTGACGGTGAGTGATGTGACACACGCGTGTGTGCAGGCAGGGTGTGTATTGATGGCTCCTTGAGCCCTTTTCCTTGAGACATCCACCACACAGGAGTGTGCTGGAGCCTCTGGGAGATGTGGGTGTTGATGATGGTACAAGCTCAGACTGTTGCTCCCATGTTTTGCTGGCCCTAATCCTGCTCCTCCTGCCCCCACAGAGTGGTTTTGGATCTCCTCTGCAGGGATCAGGTAGCCAAGTTGGGATCTCAGTGCTGCAGGGAGGACTAGGCGTGTCCCAAGAGTCAGGATTTGGCTGCAGAAGGGGAATTGGGGTTGCAGAGGTGCCTGGAGCAGGGTCAGGAGCATTTTGGGGTGACCTTCTGAGTCTGAACTGCTCTTCCCAGAATTACACGGGCTGCTCTTTCCCACCCTGGAGCACGTGCTTCTGACTGGAGCAACTGGAGCTGAAGTCCCTTCCTTCTAAGCCTCCTGCTGCTGAGCCAGCTGAGCATTCCAAGATTAGTCCCATCATGGATATTTGGGGACTGACACCCAGGGGGTTGGTGGTCTGGGGTGGGCAGGAGCTGGAAGCTCAGTCTGATCCTCACCAGGAGTGCCCCACCATACCCTTCTCCCACTGCCACAGAGAACAGCACGTTCCCACAGTTTTTGGGATGTTTCCAGTGAAATGTGAGCTGGAGCTGGGCTAGCAGGTGGCCCTTCTCTAAGACAGCTCCACACTCCATATAAAAAAACCACATTCCAAGCTCTTCACGCTGTTGCAAAGCTTGAAACAACAAGATTATCCTTGGGGGGAGTGAGTTGGGGGATAAAGATTCTGTTGGGTTTTTTCCCCTAGTATGGGAGCAGCCCAGGCACCTGCAAGGCATCCAGCCAAAACCTGCATCAAAATCTCTGCCTCCAAGAATCCCTTTGGCTACTTGCATGGGTCATGGATGCAGTTCAGAAATAAATCCTGTTGTCCCACACCTCCCTGGAAGCATCAGTTGTATGTCCTGGACCTTCCTCACTTTCTCTTTGGGGAATAAAGATTTGAATTGATGTCCCACCTGGAGGAACTTCCTGAATGTGACCTTGGCTGATGGATTTAATTATCCACCAATGATGAGGATGCTATGGATGTCAAGATGAGGATGCTTTGGAGATCAGGATGAAGACAGGAAGCAAATGGATCGTAATTCAGGAGTTTGGGGCGCTGAGTTGAAGTGGAAGAAAAGGGTGCTGTGTGTGGTACAAAGCTTGAGCTGGCAAAATGAGGAGGTGGAGCCATTCTGCTGACAATTAAGCTTGTTGGGAAGGATTCCAGTGTCTCCAGGGATATGCTGATGGCTGGATTGTTTTCCTGAAAGGGCTGACACCATAAATGCTTTTAGTGGTGCTGGAGGAATTGATGGCTCTTTCCCCTCGTGGCTGGAGACACAGTTCTCCCAAAGCAGAGCTGTGCTGGAGAAGGTGGGTTTTCCCAGCCAAGATCCCAGGGATGGCTTGGATTGAGTATGTGATGCTGCTCCGAGCTGTTCCACCTGCAAATTCCAGCAATCTGAGCTGCAGGTCTCACCTGGAGGTGTCACCATGAGCAGCTGGGACTTGCCCCAGCCCTTGTTGTACTCCTGTGCCACTGAGCTGGGCTCTGCTTCCCTGGGACTCAGCAGCAGGAGGAATCCAGAGATAAAACTGGTGCCTGTGGGAAGGATCATACCCTGGTCCTCAGCTCCCAAATGCACCTGAGAGTTTCCTTTGCCTCAATTAAAACCCTGCCAGGTTCTAATGTGGGGAAGTGGGAGCTATTTCATCCTTAACTAGCCTGCTTAATTTCCTCCCTGCCCTTGTGCAAACACATTACAGAGCCATCATTAATGACAACATCATCAAATACTAATTTTCCCGTAATCTAATCTAAGGCACAGATCATTCCTGCAGTTTCCCAGCTGTACCAGAGATGCACGTGCAGCACGTCTGGAGGTGCCATTTCCATTGTGTTAACATGGCAAACCTGGGGCTGAGCATCTCCTTTGCCCACCAAAAAGGTGAGCACCACTTTCCACAGCTTTGTTGGGGTTGAGGCTGATTCACAGTATTGTGTGAGGTCTGTTTGTCTTGGCAGCCTGTGGGGGTTTTGTTCTGTGTAATGAAAAGGTCTCTGATGGCTGGGGCTCTGCCTGTGTGATGAGCTCAAGGTTTGGGGTCTGGAAAGCTGGGTGTTCTGGCCAAAGGTGAGTTCCTGCTGTCCTTGGCTCTGTTTCTCCATGTGAAATCCCTTTCCCTGAGGGACACAACCCCATCAGCAGTTGGTTTCTATCTGGATCTCAGTGCTCCAGCACCTTACCCAGTGTTACAAGATGAAACAGACTCCGGACATCACAAGTAAAGGCCATTTCTCTGTCAGAAAAAAGGGATTTCCCCATCCCTGGAAGTGTTCAAGGCAAGGTTGGACAGGGCTTGGAGCAACCTGGTGTAGTGGAAGGTTTCCCTGCCCATGGCAGGGCGTGGAACAAGATGGGTTTGAGGTCCCTTCTGTGATTCCATGATTTGGAACAGATCTTATCACATGAGGCAGAGGCTAAGGATGCCTGGAGTGAGTGACTGGTGGTGTTGGAGAGGTGCTGCACCCTCCAGCTGCTGCACAGGACTGGGAAAGGTGTAAGGAGCAGGAAAACCATCTCAGCTCTGTGCTTATCCAGCACAAGCAGCAGCAGCATCTTGGGATACCACTGATCTCCTGACAACCAAACATCCCAGTCTTGTGTGTGGCTTCCCAACAGCTATTTTGGAGTTGAAAATGCAGAACTCCTGGAATCCCAACTCTTTGCAAGCCATTAGAGTGCCTCGAGGTGTTTTGGTAGCTACAAAGCCCTTCCAGGGCTGGTGTGCATCGAATGGTCACTTTGTGAAGATCAAGATGGATATTGCTGGGATATTTTTGCCTGGGAGGGGGAAAAACACCTCTGAGCCTGAATTTCAGCCCCTTCCCTTCCTATTAGACATTTCCCCAGTCTCTCAGCTTTCCCAGGAAGCAGCTTTGGGATCCAACAGCAGTATTTCTCATTTAAAAACAATCCATGGGAAAGGAAAGAAAACCCCAAACCCTCAGGTTATTTTCCTTGTCTTTGCCACAAAGTTTTGGCTAAAAATTAAGCTGAATCTTCAACCTTAATTAATTTTCCTTTGCTTTGCCTGCTGTCACGTGTGGGCTGTGTATATTTTTGTCCAGATTATGTACTTTTTCCTAAGCTGGTGTCTCATGGACTGTGTGTAGCCAGAGGGAAGGGTGTGTTGGCCAAGGAGCAGGTGGATAAGAGCAGTGGCAAAGCTTCCTGTTGCTCCCAGCTGCTCCCACCCATCCCTGGGGCAGAGCAGCCCCCACTTCTCACCCAAAAAAGTTTTGCATCCCTTTCCCACTGCTTTGGGGCTGTCACTTTGCACCCATGGCACTTTCTGTGTGAGCCCTGGGCAGGATTTGGCCATTGCTGGTGTCCCAAACCAGCGAAGTTTGTCCTCAGAAATGTTTGTCCCCAACGCTGCATCCACTGAAACTTTCTTTGCCAGTTCCCAGCAAATAAATCTTCAAGATCTGGGCATAGGACTGGGCTCAGCTGATTTACACCAGTGAGGAGCTGTTCCTTTGTTTTATCCCGGGGGGAAAGAGAGAGGTTTGCAACAACCCGAGGCGGGGATGCGGCAACATCTCTGTCTCTGAGTTTTCCTGCTGACTCTCAGTTAAACCCCGGCTGAGCTGGGGAAAGAAGGGGGTTGGCTCAAGCTGCCGAAAAGCTCTGCCTAATCAAAGGGAGAGCGGAGCACGGGGTTGGTTGTTTTTAATTTTCTAAACCCCAAGGGTGGCCCCCAGCCAAGGCCTCCTGGCGATGGAGGGGATAAAGTTCCCTGAGCCACCGCGAGCCTCCGCTGCTCTGAACTTTGCCTTTAGGTTTGCATGGCTGCATCCCCGCCGGACCCCCGCCAGCCAATGCTTTAGGCTCCGCTTAGCAAAGCCGCGCTTCCCGGAGACCCGCGCCGAGCCGAGTCTCTCTGGCTGCCTTTCAAGGAGGTGGCCCGGCTGGAAGTAGGTAACTTTATTTTGGTCTCCTTTCCTCTTTTCCCACCCCTTTTTTTGTTGTTTCTTCTCCGAACTTGGCGTGGCTTAAACCGCGGAGCCGATTGCTCCAGGTTGTAAATGCGATTCCTGTTTGACTTATGGAGGGGCAAATCCTGCTCTGGTGGGCTCAGAAACGCCACAAAATCCCAGCTCTGCCCTTCAAGCAGGGGTTTCACCTCCGGCTTGGCTTTTCCTGGGGGATGCTCTGCACAGAGCAGAGGGGATGGGGTGCTCTGTCCTGGATCCCCCAGCGCTGCTTCCCACGCCGATGGATGAGTTTGTCAGCAGGTTTTGCTGTGATCCTGCAAACTTTTCCCCTTCTCTGGCTTCAGAGGGGGGTGGTTGTGAGCAGCAGGTGCTGCTGCCTTTGCTTTGAAGGAGGGAGGTGAGAGCCTAAAAATAAACAGCCTCCCTGACTTAAAATATTTAAGCTGCCTTCGCTTTTAAAATACAAAAAGGGATTTTTTTTGCCTTTCTGGTGAGTTTGTTTATGATCTCCGCAGTGGATTTATTATCTGCAAGCTCCATCTCTGCGGAGGGAAAGGGTTTGTGAAAAGCAGCTCCACGGCTCTCTGCGGGTGGTGGAAGTTGAGGTGCCAGAGGGATTTAGAAGGGACGGGGGATGGAGAGGGGGAATTGGATCAGCTGAGAACCAGCCCGAGCTGGGAGGAGGGAGGAAAATCTTACAATGGGATGAAACACTTTCTCCGGACTCTTCCCTGCCCCCGGGGCTTTCCCAATGGGATGAGGAGAGCAGTGAGCGAGTTCACCACCCATCCACTCATCAATGCAATTAGTTCGGCGTTCTCAATCCCCTGGAACTGAGCCTGTCCCCGGGAAGGGGGAAAGGTGGAGAAAGACTTCCTGGAGGTCCCAGCATCCAGCTGGAGGGTCCAGGATGTGTGTGGGCTCCTTGTCACTTGTGTTTGGAGAACTTGGAGACAGATCTGCTTTTCCAGAAAGTCTTCAAAAGGCTCTGGGCAAGGGCTGTCTGGGGCATCTTTGGTGCCTGGAGGATTTTGGAATCATTCGTGGAGGGAAGAGATGGGACCAACTGCCCTCTTGTCCTTCCCAGCTGAGCACAGGGGGCTGAAAACCAACTTTTCTCATCTTATTTTTTGGGGCTGGAACACGGAGTTTAGTGAAGCTGGGGGCTGGCTTGGTTTGTGCTGATGTCAGATCAGATTTTGCTCCTCTGAGCATCATCTGAAACTGCTAAATCCACCTTTGGGAAGCCCATCCCCTTTTTGATGCCCTCTAAAGCCATCCCTGTGCCACCTGGCTTGGCAGGGGCCGATGCAGCTCCCAAATAGCAGTTGTAGAGGAGTACAGGAGGTCTTGCTTAAGCAGCCCCCCTCATTCCCCCCGGCCCAAGGGCTCCCTGAACAATTGTGAAATGAGATCTTTATCATTTTTATTAAAAGCTGTACACAAGGCATCACCATTAGGCTGGATGGGAGGAGGGACGAGGGGTAATTCCCTCATGGCTCACTTCTTCCCCTCCCAGTTTAATTCATAGTGCTGGGGATGCAAAAGCTCCCTGGAGAGTGATGGATAGTGGGAAATGAAGAATATGAAGGAGCTTTACTGAGCCCATCAATCTTGGGCGAGGCTGCTGCGATCAAAGGCCCAGCCTGTTTCAGCAGAGGTTATGCAGAGAAGCAGAGAGATCAGGTTTCGGGGAAACCCGGGCCATGGTGGGGCTGCAAAGCCAGAGAGCTCCTGGTTCAGCCCTGGCCAGAGGAGCCAGCGCCCGCCGAGCTGGGTGGAGAGACAGGGCCCTGCCCTGGATGGGGATGCTGCTCCTGCTGAGCTTTTGGCACACCTGCCCCTCTCCTGGAACACCGGGATTTGCAGGAGTCATAGGATAGTTTGGGTTGGAAGAGACCTGAAGGATTATCAAGTCCAAGTCCAACCCCCTGTCATGGACAGAGACACCTCCTACTAGACCAAGTTGCTCCAAGCCTCATCCAACCTGGCCTTGAACACTTCCACACAGGGAGTGTTCCAGCTTCCCTGGGCAACCTGTGCCAGCACCTCACCACCCTCACAGTAAACCCTTCCCAGCTCCATGTGAGGCTGACAGCCCTCATGGAATGCTTCTCCTCAGCCAAAATGCCAGTTCCCAGTGAGGTCTCTCCTCCAGCACCAGGCAAGAAGAGATTCATTGGTGTCCAGGCTTGGATGTCCCTGTGTCACACCATCATGGCTTGGCTGATGGAGTCCAGCAGGCAGGTTGGAGGCTTTGAAGCACCTCCTGGTTTCTCCAGACCTTTCACAAATGGTGACCAAGGTGTTGCCACCCTGCTTGATGGACCACAAAAGGAGACCATCCCCTGGAATGGGACAACATCCATCTTGTGAGGATGAGTGGGTGGGGCTGGAGGACTTGAAAATCACCTGGTGCTGGACAGTGTTGACTCATCTAAGAATCATAGAATGGATTGGGTTGGAAAAGACCTCCGAGATCATCAAGTCCAACCCTTGGTCCAACTCCAGTCCCTTTACCAGATCATGGCACTCAGTGCCACGGCCAATCTCACTTGAAAAACCTCCCTAACCCTAACCTCTTCTCCAGGCTAAACACCCCCAGCTCCCTCAGCCTCTCCCCACAGCACTTGTGCTCCAGTCCCTTCTCCAGCCTCGTTGCTCTTCTCTGGCCTCGCTCCAGCCCCTCAATCTCTTTCCTGACCTGAGGGGCCCAGAACTGAACACAACACTCAAGGTGTGGCCTCACCAACATCTTGGTCCCAAACCCAGCCAGGGATGGTCAACAGAGCCCTGAGATCCAGGTGTGTGCGATGTCTTGGAAGGGGACATGACACACCACCCAGGGAGATTGTCAGTTCAGTCTTGTGATGTTGCTGCCTGGCAGGGCTCCCTGATCCTTGTGTGCTCCAGGCCTCTCACAAAGCCTTTCTCTCCATCCCTTCCTGCCTTTCTTTGGCCTCCATGTCCCTGAGTGGCTGCAAATCCCGACATGGGCAAGGTGGCATCAGTGGTGAATCAGAGAGATGATGCTGCCTGGCTGGGCTGGTGGGAAGGTACATCTGGTTTCTGTTCATTGTCCTTCTTTGGGTGATGCCAGGGGGAGGTGAGGGAGGCACAGACAATGTTGGCTTTTGGGGCTGATTCTTTATCCTGAGGCTGCTCTCAGGATGCTGTCCCATTGCAAGGCTGGCATGGCTTGCTTTACCTTTCTAAACCCCATCCTCAACTTCCAAACCCTGCCAACCTTTGGTGACCCCACAGGAGGGGAATGGGGTTTCCAGACCTGTGTGTGCACTGCCAGGAACTTTACAGGCTCCTTCTACCTTTCCAGGGGAGTGCTACATTCCTGGGAGGTGAGGTCAGAGCTGCTTCCCTGCACAGGCGAAACCAAGGGATGGCTGGAGAGTCGATTCCTTGAGGCTGGGACACTGGGAGGGTTGAGAATGGGGTCTGGGATCCATCCATCTGAGTTGGATGCTTGCCTGGGCTTGGTGGGGTCCATCCCTCCATGGGGGTGGCACCCGGATTTGGACCAAAAGGTGGAGTGGGGGGAATCTTCTTTCTAGCTGAGTTTTGATGCTCTGGGAAGGGAGTAGAAGATCCCAGGTCTTATATCCTGACATTAGAGCTGGTCCCTGGAAAATCTGGCTGGGGATGTGATGTCCCGTGGAGCATCAGGGAGCATGGCTACGGTGACGAGGTGACAAGTGCCACTTGTCTGTCCAGAGCCAGGGCTGCCTGCAGAGCCACAGCCCTGACTTGGGGAATCTCTTTGAAACCACCCTGGATCCATCACAGTCCCTGGTGAGCACCAGCTGTACAAACAACAGCCCAGAGCAAAGCTGTCGGCTCAGTCATCCATCTCCCACCCATCCCACCGAGGAGCCCTGTGAGAGTTTAGTGACATCCCCAAGCTGTGGGATGGAGTGTCCCGTGGTCCTGGGCTTGGAGGAAGCACCAAGCATCACTGCCTGGTATTTGGGGACATCTCTGGGCACTGCTTTTCTGACGGGGGGGAGATGAGGCATGTTGCTGCTTGTGCAGTGTGGCTTTGGTACAGCAGCAGAGGGTGTGGGGCTGCCTGGGCCAAAATCATCAAAAAATAATTGGGAGAAGAAGAAATGAGAGCTTGTTGGGTCTGGCACCACGACAAATCCTCCTTCCTTTTTATTGCTACAAAGGGAGAGGGGCTGGGAGAGGCCGAATGTCATGTGGAGCATGACACAGAGGGACACTGTGGACACAGAGGGTGGCACAGAGGGACACTGTGGACACAGATCACCAGTTCCCCAGCTGCAGTGAGATCTCATCCCCGTTACAGCAGCCGAGCCCAAAGCTTGACCCTTGCGCTGGTTTTTGAGCCGTTGGCTCAAACAACCCAAACAAAGGCTCCAAGTCTATCAGTGTCCCGCGGCGTGCAGGGAGCGGCCAGGGATGATTAGGTGTGCCCTGAGCGCTCGGGATGTGCGGCCCTGGGGGGCGGGATTCATCCCTTATCCCTGCTCTGAGTCCAGATAAAAGCTGGATCCTTGAAGGCACAGCTGGATTTTGAAAACTCCCAATCCTCCCCCAGCTGCGGGAGTGACCTGAGAAGACAAAGCCTCTTGGCTCCACGGCTCCATCCTGCGTTTCCAAGCACCCAGGAGGACCCACTTGGTGGAAATCCCGTTGCTTTCTGTTCTGTTACCTCTCACCATCTCTCTCCAGCCCACGGAGGGAGGAA
Source organism: Pithys albifrons albifrons (assembly GCF_047495875.1). NCBI lineage: Eukaryota > Metazoa > Chordata > Aves > Passeriformes > Thamnophilidae > Pithys > Pithys albifrons. Next base: position 4,959,999 of record NC_092470.1, read on the forward strand.
GGAGACGGCCATGGCAGCCAACGGCTCCGGTGGGATGCACGATGCCCTCCTGGACAGCAGCTTTGCCAGCAATGATGACCTCGTCTCTGACTGGTACATCTATGAAACCGTGGAGCCAGCTGTGTCACAGGATGAGTAAGTGTCCAGCCCCACTGGCAGGTGCCACTTGTCTCCCTGTCCCTGCCAGGATGACCCCGAATCAGCCAACCCTCCAGCCCAGCTGCTCTATCCCCTTTGCACAGAGCAACATCCCCAGAGCAGCAGAGCCAGGGTTTATGCCTGGGTCAGGGGATTTAAACAATTCCTTTTGGCCTCTAAAATGGCTTCATTTCTTTCATGTGCCCCTGGCAAAAAGTCTGGGCTAAATCCTGCAGTGGGAATCTCTGCTAATTACCCTCCATTTTCCTCAACCTTCCCTGAAATTCCAAGTCAAGTGCATGGGATTGGCCTCCTGCCCTGACCCCCTTGCAGCTACCAGAGAATTTCCTGGCTGCTCTGGCTTAAAGATTCTGGGTTTGGAGCCATCCTCATGACACAGACTTAATCCTCTCCCAGTTCTCCTCCATGAGGATTTTGGCTGGGAGTGAAGAGAGTTGGCAGCACACCCCAATCCACTTGGATGCTCCAACAGGTTCCTGCATGGCACGGTGACCCTAAATAGGTTCCTACCTGCGAGATGGGGCTGAGCATCCCTGGGCTTGCATGAATGTCCTTCCCTTCAATCACCCCATTCCAAATTAGTGTCTCCATGGGTCTTGTAAAGCCTGTTCTCTCTCCATTCATGATGATCCACTTGTTAATTCATCATATTCTGAAGACCAGTGCTGTGTTTCCCTTGGAGATGGGACCCCCCCTCCCCCTCCAGGGTCCAACCCTGCAGAAAAGACCCAGGACTTTGTGTCCTTCTAATTGAGTGTCCTTCCCAAGGACAAGAGAACTCCTGTAGGGAGGGGAAACTGAGGCATGGAGCTGCAGGGCAGTTTAGTCAACGTGTCACCAAGTCTCAAAGCTGGGCATCCCAAGGCCCATCAATCAGGATCTATTGTCCCTCTGTTGACTTACTCCTCTGTGATGGGTTTTACGCCCCTCAAATCACCGATACCTAATCCTGAGGATAACCAGGAGGGGATCCCAGCAGTGACCAGCCCATAGGGTTCCTTCTTATCCCTGATCTTTCTCATTGTGAAACAGCCTTCGAAATCTCCTTGGCTAGCCTTGGTTTCCACAGGTGAAGCCCCACCTGTGGGACATCCACCTCCTCTTGAAACTTTTGGGGAATATTATTGGCTGTCCCCCAAGTCATGGTCAGTGAAGAGTTGGAGGCAGCCCTGGGGGATTTGCTGACCTGGTGGTTTCTGGCTGCTCTGGATTTAGATGCTGAAGCCCTGGTGATATCAAAAGGGGGTTCGATGTCCCTGTGCTCTCAATCTTGTGGGCAGGATTTCCGGTGCCAGGATATTTTTGAACAGCAGGAATTTTCTGGTCTATCCAAGGCCAATCACTGTCAAAGAAAGACAGAAATCAGAGCTTTGCTATCGGCAGCTCATCCTATAAAGCCTTTTTGTGGGAGGTTGGTGACAGTCTTGGACATATGATGCCTGGCACCTCCCAATTTCTCTATCAGACCCTTTCTTGCAGGGTTGCTCATGGGAGCTCCCATCTCTGCCCACCCCATCAGAGCTGGGGGGTTTAGAAGGGCAGAAGGACTTGGAAGGGTCTTTCCCTGTAAGTTATGGGGTTCAGGAGGCTCCCACACTTGAGTTGTGGGGCTTAGGGGTGTTCAGCTCACTGGCACAGGGATTTGCTGCCTGGTCTTGGGAGAGAGTGTCTGGGCATGATGGTGCCTGGCCTTGGGGAGAGGAGGAGGGCTGTGCCAAAGCAGAGATTAAGGGGTGTGACAGAGGCCAGGGAATGAATAAATAAAGCTAAGCCTGGTACGTCTGCCTGGCTGGCCTTGGCTGGGGGGTACAGCTCTGGGACCCCAGGCAGTCTCCATCATTCCCAGGCTGTGGGACTGGTCCTCCTCCCTTGGGAAAGACATCAAAACATCCTACTAGCAGCCTCCCAGCTGGAGTGCAGTTCCTTAGGCAGGAAGGAGAACTGCTGCATTGCCTGAAAAGCCAGAGCCAGAAAGGATATGGGTGTAAAAGAGGCAAAAGGAGGGGTTTGTCCATCCTTGCTGAATTGTTCTGTCCTGGGAGGTCACCCAGTCCCTGTGGGGCCACTCTTGGGAGTTATCTCTCCCTCCTGATCATAAAATCATCTTGTGAGGGTGATTTCATCCCTGGTTACTGAGGGTTGTGTAACCCAGCACATGGGAGTTTTATCCCAGCCTGGCATCTCTGCTGTGCTGTGGTCATGGGGCATCATCCCAGCACCTTTGCTTTGCCCATTTAGGGCTAAAACCAACCACATGTGATTTTCCCCCTGCTCTTTCTAGCATGTTTCCCGGCATAATCCCAGAGTGTGACCCCACCATTTCTCCCAGAATGTACCACATCTGCATGGCACCCATCTCGGTAAGTATCTGACAGGTCCCATTGGGTGAGTTATCTGCCCCATTACCCTATTTGATGCCCCTCTCCCAAGTATCAGGGCTATGCTCTTCAGCTGGAGCTGGGATGCCCTAATAAAAACACCACACATCTCCAGACTTTGTTCTGTACCCTGTGTGGAAGGTTTTGATGTATGGTTGGACTTGATGACCTTGGGTGTCTTTTCCAACCTAAATGATTCCATAATTCTATTATTTCCTCTTATTTTTTCCCAGTATGTTCCCTCTGAGATGTTCAGAGCCTGTAACTCCTCTGAGCAGGCTGCAAAGTGCCTGTCCCTGCTTCACCCATGGCTGGATTTAGGGTGGAGGCTGGAAATGCTGTCTCCATGAAGGCTCCCATCACACAGTATTCCCCTCCATCACTGTTCCCTCCTTTGGTTGTGTTTCTGGCAGCTGGCTGTGCTCCTGGGCTTGTCCTTGCTGGTGAAGCGCAGGCGTCTCCATCGGAGCTGCTGGAACGGTGTCCCGGGACTGCTTAGGTACCCTGACCCTATGGCCCCGTCCTCAGGGTCCTTGTCACCCTGCAGCCAAGGGGGTGGCAGAATGAGACAAACCAGCTTGGCTGAGGGTGGACAGAGTGGCCACAATCTGGTGTCAGCCTCATTCCTTCCTTGGCTTGCAGCCCAGCCAACTTTTTGGAAGAGGAAGGCAACCGAGGGCTGGTGGTTGCAGTGTTTGGCATCCTGTTCTCCTCCCTGTGCGTGCTGGTCTTGGACAGGGACCCTCTGCCACTCATCTCCCACTCCTCCCAGAGTACCCGAGGTAAGGCCATCACCTTCTGACCCTTGGGCACCACACACCTCCCCACCCAGCCCGTTCATACTGACGGCACGGCCTTCTGGGGGTGTTCAGCCTGGAGAAGAGGAGGCTCAGAGGTGACCTCAGCACTGTCTGGAACTGCCTGAAGGGAAGTTCTGGCCAGGTGGGGGTTGGTCTCTTCTCCCAGGCACTCAGCAATAGGACAAGGGGGCACGATGGGCTCAAGCTCTGCCAGGGGAAATTGAAGTTGGAGAGCAGGAAAAAACTTCTTTACAGAGAGAGTGCTCAGGCATTGGAATGGGCTGCCCAGAGAGGGGGTGGATTCCCCATCCCTGGAGGTTTTTCAGCTGAGCTTGGCCGTGGCACTGAGTGCCATGATCTGGTAAAGGGACTGGAGTTGGACCAAGGGTTAGACTTGATGATCTCAGAGGTCTTTTCCAACCCAACCCATTCTATGACTCTATTCTATGATTCTCTTGCATGTTTTGCTCCCATTGCCCTCTCCCATCATCCCACCATCCAGAGTACTGGAAGATCATGGCTTTGCTCTACTACCCTGCTTTCTACTACCCCCTGATTGCCTGTGCCACCGTCCGGCACAGGCTCAGCTACCTCGTGGGCTGCCTGCTCTCCTGGTGCCACTGCGTGGTCCACATCTGGCAGAAGGTGGATTGTCCCCAGTCACCAAAGGTGTGTGTCCCACTTCCTGGGGAAGGAGCAGAGAGATGGCCCAAGGCTGGAGGTGGCTTTCTCCCCACCTCCTTGAAGTGGCACTGTGATGTCACCTGCCCAGGGTTGGGTCCCCAGGCTGGAGTGGCGGTGTGTGACATCTCTGCTTCCCCACAGATATACAGGTACTACTCCACGCTCTCATACATCCCCATCATCCTCTGCCTTGTCCTCTTAAGCCTTTGGTATCCAGCCCTGCTTGTCAGGAGCTTCACTGTCCAGGAGGAGACCTTGGATAAGGAGGTAATGAAGATCCATGGGGCAACTCAGGGAAAACCCCTGGAGGGACCTGCATGGATTTGGGGACTTTCCTGTCCCTCTGCCTTGGAGATCAGGAGATCTGGGGTGATTCCAGTGCACATGTTCCCCACTTTCCTCTGGCGCTGGAGGTGACTGTGTTTATATCACTGGATTTGAAGAGGCAGTGAAAATCCATCTTTGGAGTAAACTCCTTAGTACAAGAGGATTAAGGCATCAATGCATCCCGTTCAGGCCAGGACTGGGGTTGCCTTGTTTTCCCACCAGGGTGGATAATCCCTGGCCCTTTGAGAAGTGCCGAGGCTTTGGGAAGAGGGGAGGGAAAACCTACTTCAAAACAAAGGAAAAAGCCAGCCCAGTATGGACTGAAGTGACCCCCAGGCACTCACTGGGAGCTGCCTGATGGGATTTCAGCCGTCCTACCGGTGTGTCTGGTTTGGGGCTGCTTTGTTGATGGGAACAAGGCAGGTTTGTTTCCACCTTTGCTGTGCCGGAAGATTTGCAGCTCTTATCGTTCCAACACGTTCCTTATTCAAACAAGGGCTGGGACACCACGACCTGCATCCCATACAGAGATGCCAGTGATGGGTGGGTGGCCAGGAGTGGCAGAGCAAGGAGATGGATGCTGGGGGGATGCAGATACTCTGTTTCCCACCCCAGTCAGGGTCCTTGTGCTGAAATCAGGCAACTTATCTCTGCTTTCCTTAAGGTAACAGGGAGAGGGTATTACAAGAAGTACCTAAAGGCGGTCCTGTCCAAACACTCTCGGAAGGGAAGGTAAGGATGGCACCTTCCCATGGCACTGACTACTCAGCGAGCACCTGTGTCAGCCCTGCAGTGGGACAGAGAGGCTCCTGTCCCCAAAGGACACGCTCTTCACCCTCTCCTTCCTCTTGCAGCTCCCCGAAGATAGAAGAGAGCCTCCTCTCAAGGATCCAGAAGTATTTATGCTCCTACATCTACACTCCTGAGGAAGGTGGGCTGGGGGCTGCTCTCCTGACCGCAGCACCACCTCGCCAGACAAGCTGCCTCCCCCTCCCCAGGGACAGCACATGCCTTACTTGGCTCCTGCCCCAAAGCATCTGTGCCATGGCAGTTGCTGTGCACTGCATGAGCAATGCCCCAGCTCTGCACAAACCACGGCCATGTGGGGTGGGGAGATGGACCCCCCATGCCCTGTGGGGATGTGGGTGGGCTGAGCAATGAGGTTCAGGCATGGGGTGTGCCAGTAGCGTAGAATCATGGAATGGTTTGGGTTGGAAGGGATCTCAGAGATCATCCAATCCGCACCTTCCACTATCCCAGGTTGCTCCAAGCCCTGTCCAGCCTGGCCTTGGACACTTTCAGGGATGGGGGAACCACAACTTCTCTGGACAGCCCATGCCAGGTCCTCCTCACCCTCACAGGGAAGAATGCAAACATCCTAGTGCTTGATAGGGGTGTGATAAGAAAATAAAATCTTCAATAAGTGGATTAAATAACTAACAGACCAGGAATGGGGAGCTATGCCTTGCCCTCTCTTCCATGGAAGAAGCAGGGAGTGTCCCCAAAGGTGGCAGCCCAAGGGACACGGCACCCACCTGCTGGCACTTGGCACTGTGGCCATACAAGGTTTCAGGGAAAAGGAGGATGGACCCAGCCAGCCAAAGCCCAGAGCAGCCACTCCCAGCTATATATCCACACAGGATTACCCCGTGGCAATCCCAGCTAATACTGACCATCCTTTCCAGTGCTTTCCCCGGGTTGTTTGCTTTGGCTGCCAGGTTGGGTGGACCTGCAGCCTGATCCCTTCTTCCCCCATGATCCCACATCTTGGCTCCTCCCTCATTCTGTCCTGCAGGTTTCCGGATCCCCCTGAAGCTCGTTGTGTCCATAACCATGGCTGTGATCGCTGTCTACCAGGTGATGCCAGGGATTAAATGCCAAGCAGAATCCCCTCCCTTCCTCCTGGTCATGTCCTCTTGGGGCAGAGGAGCCCAGAGGTCACTGCCATGCCACAGTTTTGGCTATGGGAATAGTATTAACGTGCCTCAAGGAATTATCATCCCCCAGCTGAGCCACAGCAACTGGCCATGTGCTTCCAGGGCTCAGCCAGCCCTAAGTCCTTAAGCCAAAGCAATGGCTTGGCAGTGGGATGCTGTGACCTCGGGCTCACGTGGCAATGCTCCTTCACAGGTCGCCCTGCTGCTCCTGGTATCCTTCATTCCCACCATCCAGATCGTGCGGGTGGGAATGACGAAGGACATCGTGGTGCTGTTGGTCCAGTTTGGCTTGGTGCCCTCAGACAGCCCTGCTGTCCCAGGTGACATGGAGAAGGAGCTCAACATCGTCAAGCACTACCTGTGGTCGCTGGAAGGTGGGTTCCCAGCCAGGTCCTGCATCCATAGGTGGTTTCTGGAGGATTTCAGAACTTATCAGAGAGTTTTCTAGTCCAGAGGATGGTCTGTGATGAGGCAGCTTCCAGAGGGACTTCAGAGCCAGCTGCCAAAGCCACAGACATGGAAGGAGGTGATGTGAGCCTGGTGCTGTGCCAGGCAGCTCCAAGCAGGCACCACGTGCCAAGGCAGGAAGAGCTGGTGGGCAGAGCCAGCAGCACCACGCTGCAGGTGCTGCCCTTTGGCTGCAGGCTTTGATATGTGCTGGAATCAAGCAGATGGCCCTGGCCCCTGGATAATTGGAAGCCTTGGGTGTGGGTAGCAGGGATGCCCCCCTCCCTCCACAGCACTACCTTGGGGTACCACCAACCCCAGGAAGGCTTTTTATGGCTCTTCCTGAATCACCAAACCTCTCTCATCATGTTTCTTTTTTCCCCTGACATCTCCATCCCCCCACCAGACTTCCTCCCTCCCTGTTGCTTCCCCCCCAGCATTCCCTTTTCCGAAAGCACCTTCCCAGGATCTCTCCATCACACCACCTGTTTATCACAACTTGCTCCAATGATTTTTACAGTGCTGGGGCAGCCTAACTGCTTGGATTTCGCTTGGCTGCTTGTCTTTCCCTGTCTCATCAGTTCACACCCAGGAGATCGAGATCCTGGTATCTCGAAGGAGGGAGGGAGGGAGGGAAACCGAAGCCTGGGGCCATGCAGCCCATAACTCACCCCCCTGCAGTGCTCCTGAGGTACATTTTCCAGTAAAATCCCATTCCTGGGGCTGCCCTCATCCAGCCTTTCCCTCTGCTCCTCCACAGTGTGCTACATCTGCTCACTGGTGCTGTGCTGCCTCCTGACCTGTGCTATGCTCCTGAGGACACTGGTGATGCACAGGTACAGATGGTGTCCCTGCTCTGTTGACTTTGTCCTTGTCACCGAGCCAGGATGCAGCTGGACTTTCTCCTCAGGAACAACCTGAAGGCACTTTACCAAGGGGCCGTGCTGGATGTGTTCTACAAAGCCCATATCCTCCGCCCATCCCGACAAGCCATCGTCTGCTGGATGAGTTTTGCCAGCTTCCAGACAGCTTTTGCCTGCTTGGGTAAAGAATTTGGGGGGCAGAAGGGGGGCAGGTGGGTGGTGGATCCCCGCCTTGCACAGTCTACCCTGCAGTTAAGGATCTCTTCCCCGTTTCTCACCCTGTTTTGCAGAGGGGTGGCTGTGAGGCTTCTGTTCCCCTTTCCCCAAACACAATCTGCCCTTCTACGGGAAGGACCATGCTGAACACCAAATGGTCAGGAATTAAAACAGGAGAGGGGGGTGGGGTGATGATTTGTTTTGGCTCAAGCCCAAATATTTTGATTTGAGAAGCTGTCACAGAATCTCCTGCAAAGGACTATCAGTTCTCTCCAGACCTGGTCATTCTGGGTGTTCCTCGCTGTGCATCTTCCCCCTCAGAGCCTGCATCTCCTGCCCAGGAGAAAGAGGCAGCCCCAGGGATGGGTGGAGGACATCAAATAGGGTGTACATCCTCACCCCACCAAGGTTTGGAGATGTTTTAAGGTCTCTCTGCCCCATGGCAGGTGACTCTGGTCATTGTCTGCCAAAAACTAACAGTATCAACACCCCAAGGTCATGCAGGGGCATCAGGTTAGCCCAGGGGCACAATGGAAGGACAGGAGGGGCCACCAGGTCTGTGGTGACCAACCCTTGGGAAAACAGACCTGTTTTGCAGGCAGATTGCAGAGCTCAGTGCAGAGGCAGGAGCTGGGGAGCCCCCCAGGAGCTCCTGGCACCACCTTTCTGAGCCACCCAGTGCTCTGTGCATCCCTGACAGAACTGAATCTCACCTCCTTCTTAAACCTCTTGGGTTTCCAGTGATTAAAGCAAAGCAGGGGCATTGAAGCACCAGCTCGAGCACAAGAAACCGCAGCTGCTGCTGATCTTGGTGTGATTTGTGATTGGAAATCAGAGCTCAGGCTGGTTTTTATGATGAGACATCATAGTTGTGGCCACGGGTGATGGCTGTTCTCAGCAGGGATAATGTGGGGAGCGATAAGAAAGACTGAACTTGCAATTAAATCCTGTGTGCAGCAGGATGTGTTGGGAGCGGGGGAGGCAGGTAAGGATCTCGTGGGTGTTTTGTAGGATTAAAATGAAAGGCCTGCTCAGAAATGAGCATGGATTTGGGAAATAAGAGCAAGAACAAGAACCACTTCTACATCCTCTCCCTCCGTGGTTTCTCTCTCTGTGTCTCCCTCCAAGGTCTCCTCATCCAGCAAGTGATTTTCTTCATCTGCTCGGTGGCTTTTGCCTTCTTCGTTGTCATCCCGCTCCAGTCTGGCACAAGCAGCCCCCTCTTCAAAGTCATTCAGAACATGTGGTGAGTGCTCCCAGCCCTCAGGAAGGGATTGAAGGCCTGAATGGGTGTCATGGACATGACTCTGGTCATGGTGTGCTTTGGGGTGCACTGCTGGAGGCTCTTCCAACTTTGCTGGAGGTTTCTACTGCCTGGAGATGATGTCTCGTGCTTGGGACCCTCCTGGTGTCCAACCTGTCTCTTCCCTCCCACACAGGCCTTTCTGGTTGACCCTGGTGGTTGCTGTCATCGTGCAACATTTGGCAGCTCACTACCAATTCCTGGAGCAGCATCCCCTCCAGAAGGAGCTCACCAACAGGTATGGGCACATGGGGAGCCTTCAGGGCACAGCTGACCCTCCCAAGGTCCAGGACTCTGGGACTGTGTTGTGTCTACACGTGCTTCTGATATGGTGTCCATTGGGCCATGACCTCAAGAGAATTTGAGGCATTTAGATGCTGGCAGAGAAGTTTCTTTAGATGCCTTTGAGGGCCACAGTCCATTTATAGCCTTAATTTTGGTGGGGACAAGCTGGTGAGTTCTGCACTTTGCTCCGTCACCTCCCTTTGCAAGGTAAGGAAGTCCAGATCCCTCAGGATCAGCTGGACCAGCTCAGTTCTGGTGTCCCACATGGTGTCCCAGCCTGAGATGTCCCTTACACTGAATACCAGGGTGACAGGTGGCTCTGAGTGTCCTGCTGCATCCACCAAAGGCACTTCCATCCCCTCCACCTCTCACCTAGCACAGCAGAGAGGCTGCTGTAGGCTCTTCTGGCCTCCATCCCAAGCCACAAGCCTTGTGCTGTGTTTGGTTTCTACGTCTTGGAGGAGAAAAGGAGACTCTGTGTGTGCTGGAGGCCAAGCTCGGGGGTCCTGAGAGTGCTCTGAGAGCCTGGAGTGTTTTTTGTCCCTCCCCATGGAATGGAGACACCTCCAATGGAGACACCTCCAATGGAGAGAGACCATGTCTGCCAAGGAGGGAGGGAAGGGTGGGAGGCTTCTTTTGGCAGGTTTCTCTGTCAGGGAAGGGCTGTAATTCCTACCCCATGGTGTTTGTGTTCCATACTCTGACTTCTCCACCCACAGGCGAGCTCTCTACATAGTCACCTACCTGCTCTTCCCCATCAACGTCCTGGTGGGTGTCCTGGCTGGGATGTGGAGGATGGTCATTTCAGGCCTTTACAATGCCATCCACTTCTGCCAGCTGGACATCAGCCTGCTGAACAGGGGAGTGGAAACCTTTGACCCAGGTAGGGCATGGAGAGGGTTCTCTGGGAACATGGGGGCCCTTCTCCCACCACTGAGCTCCTGAGGGTTCTGATCTGGGGCTCCTCCATTGCCTGGAGCTGCCAGGACTGAGAGCAGCTTCAAACCACCTGCCTTCAGAAATGGGAAAACTGGAGCAAGTGCCTTCTCCTGATATTCACTTGGTCCTGGTTTTTTATCCCTTCTGGATTTCACCAGTGGCCAGACCCCATTTCCTTCATCTTTCCTGTACTAAAGGCAGCAGGGAAGGGACCTCAGCCCTTTCCCTGCTTTTCCTGCTGGGATTCTGGGAGCAGAGTTCATCCCCAGCACTGAAGGCAGAGCAGCTCTGGCAGGGCAGAGCTGGAGCTTGGCAAATAACCCTCCCCTTTTGCCCCAGGGTGGGAGGGGGTGATCTGTGAAGTCTGGCCCCACCAGACTAATTGACTGTGGGCTGTGTCCCCTCAGGCTACCACACTTACTGCCACTATCTGAAAATCGAGGTCAGCCAGTCCCACCCGGTGATGAAAGCTTTTTGCTTGCTGCTTCTCCAGCCAGCCCCAGCAGAGGGGCCGGTGGCACTCCGGGCCAGCAACGTGGAAGAGGGTGAGACCTTCCCACCTTCACCCAGGGGGATGCACAGCCATCACTGTGGGGTGGGATCAGGGTCTTGTCTGCAGCAACTCTGGAGATCCTGGTGGTGTTTGGGGTAAAGGGACAATTGAGGGTTGTGCCTCTCCACTTCTATGCCACCTTTCCTTAGTGAGTGTATAACTGCATCCCAGGAGCTGCTCCTGTGGACAGGCAGGTTGAGGCTTTTCAGGGTGTGAACGGAATCTTGGCAGCCCCAAGGAGAAGGAACTGGGGCTGAAATCAGAAAATCCCAGAATGGCTTGTACTGGAAGGGACCTTATAAAGCTCATCTTGTTCCACCCCCTGCCATGGGCAGGGACACCTCCCACTAGACCAGGTTACTCCAAGCCTTGTCCAGCTTGGCCTTGGACACTTGCAGGGATGGGGCAGCCACAGCTTCTCTGGACAACCTGTGCCAGGGCCTGCCCACCCTCACAGGGGAGAATTTCTTCCCAATATCCCATCTAACCCTGCCCTCTGTCAGTTTGAAGCCATTTCCCCTTGTCCTGTCCCTTCAGCCCTTTTCCAAAGTCCCTCTGCATCTCTCTTGGAGCCTCTTCAGGTACTAAATTATTCACTCCCATCTCCTTCCAGGCATTCAGCTGATGCAGCCCAAGTCGCCTCCTCCAAGCAGAGCCAGGATCAAGCGGAGCCGAGCCCGCTGGTGGTTGGCCTACACTCTCCTCAACAACCCCTCACTCACAGCCTGCCGGAAAACTGCCCTGTCTGACCCCATGGCCAACGGCACCCAGCTCAGCCCCCACAAGCCCTGACCTCCAGAGGAGCCTCCCACCTCTCTCTACCTTCCATGCACACTCCTGTCCCACCCCATTCCTGTCTCTTGTTGACTGCACTCTACTTCTGCACTGACAGGAGTTTTGGGCAGTTCTTGCCCCTCTCCAGCCTCCAGACCCTTTCCAGTGGTGTTTGGGGCAGATTTTTTATCTCTAGTTCCACGCTGAGCCACTGCCAAGGTCCAGAGGTGGAGACAAGGGGGTCACCTCCAAGCCTGACCTGGAAGGCAGCAAGCCAACCTAAACCCTTCTGGCATCTCAGAAACATTTTAGGAGTCACTCCTGTAATGAGCCCACCTGTTCTCAGCAGCTGCCTTGGCAAGGCAGGCACAACTCCCCAGTGCCAGGGTATAAGGAAGGAGGGATAAGGTGTGTGGGGTGATCCTTAACCAGCCTGAGCACAAGGAATTACCTGTATCTCAACATGAACTCCTTGTGGAGAAGATCCTCAGTGCCAACCCCATCCCTCCCTTTCTGCTCCTGTCTCCCTTTGGGCTTCATACCTAACCCTGGGACTTGCCTTTTCCCCCCTCTGCTCCTGTTCTGGGCTGTGAGGCTTCAGAGCTGTTTATTTTCTGTCTGTCCCTGTCCTCTCCCTGCCAAGTGCCTCTTGTTGTCACCCCATTTTGTTTAAAGCCAGCAGCTCCCAGGGCTGGTGTCCCTCTGAGTGAGCTGAGCTTGAATCCATAGACACCAGTTTTACACCTGGCTTGGATGTGCCGAGTCGGGGAAGGTTAATAAATCACATACCTCATTCCTACACTCTGGGGGTCCTTGGTCTCTTGGAAGCTCCCAGATCAGTCAGGGGGGACATGAGGACACCACCATCATCCAAGTGATGGATGGTTCAGACTGCCCTTGCCCAGCAGAGATTCTGTGGTAGATCTGCTTGAGCAGGATGTGATGGGATCAAATCTGTGATCCCACTTTAGGGCAATTTCAATGCAAAACTGACCACTTTGCTTTCCCATCATAATGTTTGGCCCCTAAACCACAGCTCCCATGGAGGATGGGAAGTGAAACCAGGCAGTCTGTGGCTAAAGCACCAAATGGAAATGTGCAAGGTGTTGCTGGATCACCTTTTCCTACACATAAATCCTTGAAATCCTGCCTTAGTGGGCTGGGAGGATGTCTGTGGCAGGCAGCAAGCAGAGCTCTGGGTAAGTTCTACTGGTGGCTCCTTCCATCTCAACACCATCACGAACAACTCAGCCTTGCTAAAACAGCCTTTGCAGCCCACCCTGCACTGAGGGCAGCTGGACCATCCCCTTGTCCCCGGGATCTGCTTGGAAAGGGCAGACCTGCTCTCCACAGGCTTCCAAGGACCCCGTTCCCCCTTGCTGGGATGTTTGCAGCACCGTCAGTGTGTTTTGGGAGGAGTGACATTGAGCCTTGTGCTTCAGGGTTCCCTGGAGTGTCCTGGGATCTTCCCACAGTGCCTGGGTGGGAACCATCCCTTTCCACAGCAGTCTGAGCCCCCTCCTCTCTATCCCAGGGAAGACAGGGGGGCCCTGCCTTCATCTGCTGCCTGCAGGTGCCACCCAGTGTGCTTGGATGCTGGAAATGCTGTCGCTTCTGCTGCCCACTAATCAAACATGATTAAAGTAATCGCATTTGATCACTGTCTGGCACCAAGCACAATGTCACCAAACTGGGTGACAGCAGTGCCACCGGAGGCAGGTCTGGGTTGGTTTCTTTTTAAGACAGCAGGAGCCCAAGGTTCTGTTCCTGCCACGGTCCCAGTTCTGGGATTTTCGGTGTGCGTGCCTGGTTTGCAGGGCAGAGCATGGGAGAGAGGGGTGCTGGGTGTCCTTTGTGTCCCTAAAGCTCCTTTCCCTTGCAGCCCATCCCAACCCACCTCCAGCCTCCCAGGCACTGAAGACAGCCTCGGTAATCCCTAAAATCTTTGGCAGCTCTGGGCTATGGGTGGAGCTGGATTTCAGCGTCTGTTTACACAGCCCTGCCCCAGGCGTCCCGGAGATGCCTTGGCTGGGGCCGTGGTGAGAGATGACAGCCCCGGGAGGAAGACAGGAGGTGGCTCCATGGATTTGCTTGTTTTCCTGGACATAAACAGTGCCCCTGAGGGGGAACTGAGCTTTTCTTCTTCATGGTGTCTTCACACCTCATCTCTCAACCCCCCGACATCGCCATGGCCATGGGGTAGCTCTGCCCCTCTGCATCCACACATCCCTCCCCTCCCAACCCCTGAGTGGACACTGAGGTGGTTCAGGGAGCTGATCCAGTTGCAAACGGCCCTTAAGGAAAAAGTGTCTGTGTGAGGAATGGAAATTCAGGGCTGTGTTACCCCAGACTCGCACCATGGCCATGGTGGGCCTGTGGTGATGCCAGGTGTGATACCACCTGCAGCATCCAATCCAGGTGTGCCATGGCATGGGGCCCTGTTTGGCAGGAATGACTCATGTTTAATATCACTAACCATTTGCTATAAAATCTATGAGTAAACCTGGCCACGGTGGAGGAATTCACCTTTTTGGTGGCAGAACAACAAAGCTACGGGGAGCAGCAGCTTTGTGAGACAGGCAGAGACTTCCAGGCATGTCTCAGGACTACTGAGAGCTTGTATTTGTTTGGGTTTTTTTATCCTTATGCCAGACTCCAAACCCTGTTCCCATCTAAGACTGCAGGAAACTCCTGTACCACACTATTCCCAGGCAAGCTGGGAAAGGAGGATGTCAGCTGGGATAAAACTGATGTTAAAAGTTGTATCGTATGAAATGAAACCAAAACTCTTGTTGGGACCACATTGTTTTTCATCCTGTAATGGGAAAAATATGCTCCTGATTGTTTGTATTCACTTTTGCAAGGAGTCCTGGCTGGTTCTGGGATGTTTCTGCCTCAGGACACCCATGGAGATGTTGGCACCATATGGGGCTGTGTTGGCAAATGGCAGTTCCTCAGCTGCCCCTTTCCTTACCCTGCAGGTTTTCTGGATAAGGAATTTTGGGGCTGGAGAGCTTGTGTGGAGGCTTGAGGCTCTGGGATAGCTGTTTTCCAGCTGATCTTGGTGTGGCTGCCTTCCTGAGCTTGCTACAGGCAGGGATGGGGGGATTTGGGGGTATCCAAAAATGCCTCCTCCCTCCTGGGCCATGGTGGGGGGATAACACAGTGCATGGAGGGATTTGGGGGAGCTGCAGAGCATCTACAGTGCATGGAGGGGTTTGGGGGAGCTGCAGAGCATCTACAGTGCATGGAGGGGTTTGGGGGAGCTGCAGGGGATGCTGCAGTGCAGGGAGAGATTTGGGGGAGCTGCAGGGGATGCTGCAGTGCAGGGAGGGATTTGGGGGAGCTGCAAGGGATAATATAGTGCAGGGGGACCTGGGTGGGGGATGCTACAGCACAGGGAGGATTTGAGAGTAGCTGGTGGGGATGCAAAGGCAAAGGGAGGGCTTTGGGGGAGCTGGGGGATATTATGGGATGGGGAGATGGGGAGGTTTTGGAGGGAGCTGCAGACATGCTGCAGCACAGGGAGGGATTTGGAGGAGCTGGGGGGGGGGAAAGAAGGGGCCCTTTGATCTAAGAGGGTTGGTGTTGAGCTGTGGTAGCCCAGATGCTGATGAGTCTGGGGAATTTGAGGGTGAACAGAGGCAGCACACACCAGCTTGTTTAAAAAACAAAACAAGGTATTTATTGCTGTCCATACAGGTCTGGTTATAAGGTGAGGGGGCTGCAGGGGGTCCATCCACCTCCCACAGATGGTGTAAAAGCTGGACCACCTGTACCTGGAGGTGGGGTAGATGGGGATGCCCAATCCCTCCACCATGAGATAAAGGGTTCTCCAGCACCCTGGGACAGCTGTGTAAGGTATATATGTCCCGCATGGGAATGCTAAAGCACTTAAGGAGTGTGTTTATGGCTTATAGGTCAGCTCAGCTTCTCTCTCTGTAGTCTGGGTTTTCCCGATCTTTCTTCCTCCCACTCCATCATGCAGCCCCTGCTTGGCATCCTGTCAGAGAAGAGCACTGGGGAATTATTTGGGTCTCTTAGAGCTCAGCCCTCCCTGCCAGGATTGGAGCTGGAGCTGGGCAGCTCGGTGGGTCCAGCCCAGACGAGTGTTTTGGACCACAGGTTTCAGTGGTGACAGGGCAGGGAGCTGGAAATCCTGTGACATTCAGAGAAGGTACAGGCACTTTGGATGCTCCCAGCACTCACCCAGCTGGAGCCCTTTGTGTTCCTTCAGGGATTAAGCCTGTGGCAGATCTTCTCCTGCTCCAAAACATGGCCTGATCCAAGCCCATGGCTCCATCCAACATGTCCTACTGTGCCCATCCTGCCTACAAAGCACCATCACATCTCTGTTCCTCAGAGCCACACCTCCTGGGATCCCAGAACCCCATTCCCAGGCTATTTCTCCATTCTCAAACTTGTCCTTCTGTTTCAGGTGAGGTTGGTGGTGGGAAGGGTGCACCTGGCTGGTCAAGGGCCCAGCTGCTGGTCATGGAAGGGATGTTATCCTTGGATCCCCTTCCTGGTCACATCTGGATACTGCAGGTGGAGGGGGGCTCCTGGTGGGCTCTGGGGTTGGATGATGGTCACTTTGGTGAGGGTGGACTTTAATCCTGCAGCCACACTTTGATCTTAGTGGGAGGTGTCAGATTTGGACACCCAGAAAGTGGCAGCAGGTGTGGATCTGCTTGACATCACCCAAACTTGTTTGAAGCCCTCAACTAACAGAGCTCAGCCCTGAACCCCACCTAAGGAGGGGTTGAACTACCAGCCCTGGGCCTGGGTCTTGGTCCCCTTTGACTCCTGACTGCTCACAGTTCCCAGAAGCTCAGCAAAGGCATGGCACTACTTGAAGATAAATGCTACAGAAAGAGGGTGAACCCCCGAGGCACCACTTGCTCCTCCTCCCTTTAACAGCAGAGCAGGATGCCCAAAGCCAGCAGGAGGGTCCCCAGGTGGACCTGGGGCAGGGCTTCTCCAGCTCCGCTCTTCGACTCCCTTGGCATGTGGTAAACGATCACCAGCTTTTCTCCAACACCCGAGGGATCCATTTCAACATCCTTGTAGCAGCTCCTCCCCCCGAAGTGGCCAGCTTGGGGGTCATCTCGGAGCAGGTCTTCAGCTGGATTCTCTGACCCAGCCAAAGCCACATTGACCGAGACATCCCGTGTGCCCACGTCGTTGACAGCGAGGCAGGTGTAGGTGCCTTCATCCTCCTTGCTGAAGTTGGGGATGGCCATTGTGCCGTTCTTGAAGACCAAGAAGTGCTCTTGGCTCTGCTTGACATTTCCATCCCGTGCCACGTTGGGCCCGTTGATCTCGATGCGGCGGCTGGAGGTCTGGATCTTCCACCGGATCTCCGGCGGGGGGCTGCCCGCCACGCTGCAGTGCAGGGTCAGCGTCAGGCCGTCATACATGATTGTGTTGTCCAGGTTGGAGAGGTAGGTGAGCTGCACAGAGGGGGCAATGCAGTGGTGGTCAGGGATATCTGTTACTGCCCGGCCCTTCAGCTTGGCGGGAGCCACGCACAGGGTAGATCCTCCCTTGGTGATGGAGACAGAGGTGCGCTCAGTCCACTTCTTCAGCCAGAAGACTTTACAGGAGCAGTTGAAGGGGTTGTTGAAGATCTGCAGCTGGGACAGGGAGGGCAGGTTGTCAAAGGTGCCCTCAGCCAAGGTGGTCAATTCATTGTCGTTGAGCCAGAGGGAGCGCAGGTCCTTCAAGGAGTGGAAAGCATCCCGGGACAGCCCGGCCAGGCGGTTGTTGTTCATCTTCAGGATCTGCAGACCGCTGATGTTGTGGAGGTCCTGCCAGGGGAAATCTGCAATCTTGTTGTGGCTCAGGTCCAGGTTCTTCAGGTGCACTAACAAGGCAAAAGCCCCTGGTTCCACCAGCCCAATCTGGTTGTAGCCCAACCACAGTGACTGCACTTCTGGAACCTCAGCAAAGGAGCCCTGCCCCAACCAGCTAATCCTGTTGGCCGACAAGGTGAGGATGCTCACATTGGAAGACAACCCCTCAGGTACCTCCTGGAGGTCCTTGTAGGCACACTCAGCCAACAGACGCCCATTCTTCTTGGTCGAGCAGGAGCAGGGGCTGGGACAGGCCAGGCAGGGCCCCAGGAGTGTAGCCAGGACCAGGCAGCAGAGCAGGGACCTCATCCTTCTCCCTGGGAACAGAGAAAAGGTCAATGAATGGGATGGGCCTAGCCTAGATGGGGATCTGCTTTTTCTTGCCAAATACTAAGAGGAAGCATAGAAGAACAAAGCATCCATGTGATTATCCCCAGAATTTTGGCTGGAAAAGACTGTTTGAAATATTTCCTTATCTGAAGGAGACGTTTCCTCACCAAAAGCAGAGCTTTCAACTACAGCATGAGTGGGGAACTTCCCCCTAAAACCTTTTATTCCCCCACCAGAAAATGTCTTTTCTTGATCTTTGATGAAATACCATGCCCACAATGCTGTTTCCACAGGGTTCAGAGTTCACCCTGCTGAGGCTGGAATTAGGAGAAACAGAGCAACCACAGCTCTTTCACAACCAGCTTTCCCCTAAACCATCGAGCTGTTGGGATTTTCAGCAGCCTCTCAGACCTCAAACCAACCCCCTGTCTTTGTGTTTTTTCTGTGCCATGGAAAAAAACCAGCTTCTCAAGTGCTTTTTCTTAGCAAGGGAGAGTGGGGTCCCTCGCTGCTGGAAGTCTTCAGAGTGAAATATTTCTGAGCTAACTCCTTAGTCCCCTCCCTCATGTCTTGCAAAGGGGATGGTGCACGCTCCTTCCCGGCCTCTGGAGGCTGAGTCCCACCAGGGAAGAGGTTAACTGCAGCTCTGCGTGGAGCTGGCAGCCAGACCCCTTTGTCTCTGCCTTGTAGGCAAATTTTACTGCTCTTTCCAGTTCCCAACCCTGTCATTTAAAGCAGGAGGGGGGGACGTTTTATTGGTAATGGAGAGGCTTAATAAGACATGCACAACTGAGAGGGAGGGACAGGACAGACGCAGAAAGGGAGGACCCTGCAGGGATAGAACACCCCAGTCATGGGGTTCAAGGGATAGGAAGGAGCCCCGATAGTTTTTTGGGGGATGGAGGGGAACAGGGGGGGCAGGTTATCTTTGGCTGATGTATTCAAAGCCTTTCCTTGGTGCAATTTAGGGGTGTCCCGTATCTGTCTCAGTCCAAGCTGCACAACTAAGGGCAGATCCCCATCACCCTGCGGCATGAGGGACAGCAGGGCTGGGGGCGCAGCACTGGGGGGATGAACCGAGCGGGGGGTCCTGCATCTTTATAGGTTCTAGAGCACCTTCACTCCGGCTCCCTCCCGTCCCTCCCCCCCAACCCCGCCAGTATCCCCGGAGCGCAGTTACCTCTCCCCGCCGCCTCTCGCTGCCCGCGGCCGGGGCCGGCGGAGGCAGCGCCGGGGCGATGTGAGCAGGGCCCGCACGCCGCATACCAGAGCCGTGAATAACCGCCCTCCCTCCCTCCTTCCTTCCCTCCCTCTCCGGCCCGGCCAGCCCGTTCTCCCCGGCCCTGCCGCTTCCCGGCCGCCGCTCCCCTTCCCGTCCCCCCTGCCCCGTCACCGGCAGTTTCGCGGGACTGGAGCCCGGTCGCCCTCGCTCCTCTGGAGTGGGGAAAAACGGGACCGCCGGTTCCCTCGGCCCTCGTCGGGCTTCTCCTCCCCTCCCCGTCCCCCGGGCCCTTTTTGTTTTCTATGGCACCGACCCACTCCTGGCTGCGGGGGCCCTTCCTCCACCCGCCCGCCTCCCCCGGGGGCTGCTGTCGGAGCCCGGCCCCCTCTGCCCCCAGTTCTCTGCCCACCAAACCTTTCCACCCTCCATTCCTCTGCCCCCCAAATCTCTTTTCTTCTAAAACCTGTGCTCCCCATTCCCATATCTCGAGGTCCATCCTTTCCCACCCCTTTCAGGGCACATCTGGGGGACAGGGCAGAGAGCAAGTGGCTTCTGGAGGACATGAGGTGGCTGGTGAGTTGTCTCTGAGGGGCGTGAAGAGCTCTGGGGGCTTGGGGGTGGCAGGATGACACTGCTGAGGCAGTGGGGGGCCAAAGTAGGGTGGAAAGGAGAATGGTGGATGCTCAGAGGCTGCACTGGGGGCAGGAGGAAGGAGAACAAGATGTTGAGGTACCAGAATATCACCTGAAGCTGTCGAGGTACAGGGAGGTCACCTGGAGTTGTTACCCAGTGTCATGTCCTTGGCCCTGGAATAAATTGTTGATAAAAGCTTTTAAAAGCAGATGGTGGGATTTCATCCTGCAGACTCCTTCCTCCAGCCTGGCAGGACCAGTCGGGCAGGGGTGGGCATCCAGGGCAGGGATGCTGAGCGGGTCCTTGCTCCCCACCCTCCCATACTCGCCAAACTGGGGCATCTCCAGTAGGAAACCTCCCTGCTGTGAGGTTGGGGTTGGAGCAATGTGTGGAAACACCGGGGCGTCTACAGAGGAGCAAGGACCTCCATTCTGAAGCAACCCTTTGTAAAAGACCGTGAGGAAGATGAAGGCGGAGCGAGGGGGAGCTGGATCCCCCTGGGAGAGCTTCACCTCCGTGTATTGCAGCCACAGCTTCCCTGTCTTCACACTTGTGCTGACGCAGCCGTGGCTGAGGGCTGAGGCCGCGCTGCGAACAGGCTCGGGGGTAAAAATAGTGCTGTGCAAGGCAGAAGGTGATTGTTTTGAATCTAGAGCAGTTCATCGGGCGGACTCACAGCGTGGCTGCTGCCCAGGGGTTGTGCTGGCACGCCAGGAAATCTAGGGATTTTCTCTGCGTGGGGTCAGTACCTGTTTTGCAAGGCATTTGGTGGGGCTATCGCTGCCTCCCTTGGTTGTGATGCTCTCAGAGACAAGGCGAGCACAGGGGACGCTTCGTGAATCCCTGGGCTTGATTTTGGCCGTGCCCATCACTCCAGAGCAAGGCACAGGTAAATGATCCATCAATCCCCGAACACCTTCAGAACCCACCCGGAAGGGTACGGGGGCTTTGGACCAGTGGGGGATGCAGGACAGGGGTTATACAGAGGGTGAACTCTAATTCAGCCCACACGGCAGGTGCAAGATGCTGCTCTGACCATTCCCGCGGGGGCCCCAAACTGCACCTGTAAACCCACCAAGGCACAACATCTTTTTTATCTGGGATAAGGGATAATTTGGGAAGGGAGGGTGTGGTGTGACAGCTTCTTTATTTTGGGGCTGTCCTGGAAGAAGGGTGCCAGACACCTTCCCACAGTTTAGGTGGCATCATGTGTGTGACAGCCCGGGCTGTGTGGGTGTGAGCTTGTCAGCATCATGCGCGGGCACTTCCCACTCAATCCCGGGCTGGTGGGCAGGATCTGCAGAAGGGTTAAGTGTTTTAGGAAGGGCTGGACCATCCAGCCGGGATGCTTTAACCCTTTCCAGGAGAAACCCTTTTCTAGGAGAAACCCTTTCCAACCCCCTCGCGGATGCAGAGCTCCATCCCTGAACACTTTCTGTGCCTTTAGGCACCGGGTGCTAATTAGAGCCCTCCTGAAAAGGAGCAAATCTCGGCATAAACCAGCACCAAGATTCCCTGTAGATATGTTAGGTGGGGAAATCTATTATTCTCTAATTAAAGGGAGGAAGAAATGATTATTCTTTTTCTATTCCTTCTATGTTTCTATGCATGAAACTCAATTATAAGTGTATTCACAGGAGGGGATTTGTCTACAAGGGGGAGTCTCTGCTTGGCACCGGCTTTTCAAAGCTGCAGCAAACACCTGGGCTGCTGCAGAGCAGCCTTGAATTCTCAGGATTTGGGGGATTTGGGTCAGAACCCCCTGCCCACTGTATCTTTGCTCGCTGACCTGCTTTGTCTGCCTCCCCCACGCCCCCTGTCATAGGAGAAAAATGCAGAGGCCGGAGTTTAAAACAGGAGGATGGAGAAAGGAGTGTTTTCTCCGGTTTGGGATCTGCTGGGTTACGGAGGTTGATTTTGGGGAGTGTGAGTGGGACATCAGTGGGACCTCAGGGGCCACCCGTGGGTGCTGGTGGTTGAATGACCGCCCCCACATGATGGCAGAACGCCACCTCTCAAGCAGGGACACCAGGAGGGCATGTGGCTTTGTAGCTCCAGATAAGAAAAGCAATCAAAGGCAGCCTTAAATCTTGGCTGTGTAATTACGGACTAAAATCATCAGCTGGATGAGATGGGGGGCATAAATCCACCAGGCACCTTTGAAGGACCGCCAGTCTCCAGGCTGGGAGTGCTTGGGGACCAGGGTGACACTAACCTTGCCCAACAAGGTGCAGGGAGACAAGCGTTGGGAGAACGAACTTGTGTATACACGGGCAGTGTGGGTGTTCAGCATGTATTTGTACATACATTGAGAACACTTATTTCACATGCATAGATACACAGAGCTTATATAAATTATATATATAATGTATTTTTACTCCATGTGTATGCATAAAGTGTATGAGAATTGATATGTACCTGCCAGGGGAAAATAGTATTTGAATTTTTCTGTATAATGAATTTATAGACAGTGTCTACATCGCATATAATATATTTGGGTTATTATATTTTCCTACATACGCTGTAATTACTTATATGTGTATTGTGTGTAGACACTGAGTACATAAAAAGCATGTAGAGTGTGTAAAGACCTAATAGAGTTATTACAATAATTATTCGTGCTTGTGCATAGTGTGTGGATGTATAAAATGAGTGTGTGCAGCACAGACGTGTATAAATAGTGTGAGTACCCACATACATATCATGTGTGTGAATTTATATAACATGAATCCTGCATGTATGCATGGTTTGCGGATAGAAATACATATATATAATGTATGTAGGTGCTTTGCCGGTAGCTGTGGCGATGCGTCTCTGCGCCATCTGCCACCTCCTTGGTGTCCCCTCGGCCGTGCTGGGCTGTACCGACAGCAACACGGGGGGCACCGGGCGCGACCTCCCCCTCGTCCCCATCGAGCACAGACCCGGCTCCACTTTCAATCCCTTTTATTGACTCTTTCACAGACAGAAGCTCGTAGAAAGGCGCCCGCTGCTCTCACCGGCGCCGGGGCTCCCGGAAAGCGGGGCTGAGGGTGGCGGCGGCGGCGACCCGTCTCCTCCCGAGACCCGGCCCCCGCCCGCCCGCCCGCCAGCAGCGCGGGCGCATCTACGGCACAGACACTTGGCTACAAGGCTACTCTACCCAAAACACATCGAGGGGCCCCGCCGGGACCGGGGATGGGACTGGGGAGGGGGGATCGGGACGCCTCCGCCACCTCGGGGTGTGGGCGGGGGGCGCGGAGCTGTCCGGTCTCTCCGAGTGCTGAACGGGGGGAGCACGGGGAGCCTCGGGACCCACCGGGGGACGGAGAGCACCTCCGGGAGCTGCGGGGACCAGGGAGCTCCGGGACCCACCGGGGGACGGAGAGCACCTCCGGGAGTTGCGGGGAGCGGGGAGCTCCGGTATCCGCCGGGAAAAGGAAAGCACCTTCCAGGAGCGGTAGAAACCGGGGAGCCCCAGGACCCACCGGGGAACAGAGAGCACCGTCGGGAAGCGGCAGGGACCAGGAAACCTCGGCACCTACCGGTGTCCACAGGGGAAAACTGGGATGCACCGGAGTGCTGGGGGGCGTCTGGGACCGGACCGAGGCTCGCCGAGCATCCACCGGGAAGCAGCGCGGAGAGGGTAACGCCGAGGAGAGGCGGGGACCGCTCCGAGTTGCAGCGGAGTTCTAACGCGGGGTCCGCGGGGCCAGACTGAGGAGCGGCAGGACCGGACCGGGGAGAAGAAGGGACTCACCAGGGAGCAAGGGAGCGGCGGGACCGGACCGAGGAGCGGTGGGGACATGCCGTCCACTGAACCAATTCCAGAAAAAAAGGTTTTGGGAAGTCGGGTTTTTTTTTCTTTTACCCGTTTTTTCTCTTTTTTCGTTTTTTTCCTCTAAGGGAAAAGAAAATACAGGGAGAGCGGAGGGCAGAGGCGGCCGGGGGACCGGGAATCGTTGTTGTCGCCAAGCCACGAGAAAGGACTGCCGGTACCCGAAATGGAAACGAAATCGTAGGAGATGAGTCCCGCCGGCACTGAGTATCCCCGTGGTCCTGCCGTCTGAGGGACGAGGAAGAGGAGAAGGAGGATCAGACGGGAATCACTGCGGATGGTCCGGTCTTTCCTCGGAGGAAAAACAGCGGCGATGCCTCGGGAAGACCGGGGGGAGGGGACCGAGGGGGAGGTGGAGACCGAGGTGGGGAATGGAGGGGGTGCAGGGAGGCTCAGCGGGGCCGCTGCCGGTAGTTGCCGTTGATCTCCTGGGAGATGGTGACGGCCTCGGCGCCCAGCGGCAGCTTATCACTGTACTCAGAGCGCACCTCGAACTCCTCGCCGTTGGCTTTGGATTGTGACTCTGCCATGGAGCTGGCTGCAACGCTCTCCTCTCGTTCCAGCTCCGGAGCCCCTTCGTCTTCTCTCCTCCTCCTCCACCTGCCTCCTTGTTCCTCCTCCTCTTCCTCCTCCTCTTCTTCCTCTACCTCTGCTTCCCCTACCTCGCTGGGATTGTAGTTCTTCTCGGACTCCAGGTAGGAGACACGGGGGTCGAAGTCAGCAGCCATGTGCTTCTCCATCTGGTCCGGGTTCTGGGCCTTCATGATGAGCTTGTAGGTCTTCCCTTGGTACTTGGAGAGGAGGTGACACCACGTGGCCCCCATCAGAGGTAAGGTGGCCAGCACCAGCAAGAAGATGCTCACCACCACAATGATGATGAGCGAGGGGATCTCTTTTTTGGTGGTGAAGACCACTTGGACCTGGCAGTCCTCCCCAAGGTAGGTGAGGCACACGGAATAGTTGGTGCCGGGGTTCAAGCCCTGGAACCAGTATGAGTTCACCCCTTCTTCGATCTTTGACCACTGGACCAAGGTATGGCCCTCGCTGCTCTGCTGGCACAGGTAGAGCATCCTGAGGTGGACCTTCTCAGGCTGCATGTAGGTGGGTGTGAGCTGCACTCGGGCATCACGCTCTGACACATCCAGAGCAATCACCCCCAGGTCAAACGTGTGCTGCTTGAAGTCACCACTCTGGTTGAAGGCGTGATTGGAGATGTACTTGCTGGTTTGTGTGGAGCCACACTTTTTCTCAAAGGGTGGCAGCTGGAAAGGGATTTGCCCTTCTCCTGTGGACTCTGTTCCAGCTACCAAGGATGGTTGGCTCTGCCAGGTAGGACCAAGGGGTTTGTTCCTCTCATCTGGTGTGAGCACACTGTTCTTCGCTCCCTTGGCCCCAGACTTCTTGTCACCCAGCTGTGTTTTACCTGCCAGTGGGTCTCTCCCAGGCTGCAGTGGGTATTTTTGGGTGCCCGCCACAGCCACGTTGACTGAGGTCTGGTTGCTCCCCATTTCATTGGTGGCCAGGCAGGTGTAGGTGCCTTCTTCCCTCTTGCTCAGATGGGGAATCACCAATGTGCCATTCTTGAAGACCAAGAAGCGCTCGGCGTCCTGTTTGGACTGGTCCTTCCCAGCGGTCTCCTTCGGGTTTCCATTGAGCTCCAGGGTTTGGCTGGAGGTGCGGATCTTCCAGCTCACTTCGGGCGGTGGGGTGCCCGTCACAGCACAGTGTAGTGTCAGGGTGAAACCATCAAAGAGCTCAGTGGTGTCCAGGTTGGGGTAATAGGTGAGCTGCACCGTAGGTGAGGTGCACTGCACATCTGGGATCTTCCCCACTGGCACTCCTTGGAGTTGCTCTGGGAGGGCACAAGTGATGGAGTCCTTCTCAGGGATGGAGATGAGTGTGCTGTCCATCCATTTCTTCAACCACTGGAGTTTGCAGGAACACTCAAAGGGGTTGTTGTAGATCTGCAGGTGGGAGAGGGAACTGAGCGAGTCAAAGATCCCCTCGGCAAGGGTGGTGAATTTGTTGTTGTTGATGCGGAGGGACCGGAGGTCCTTCAGGGTGTGGAAAGCTCCCTGAGGCACCAGAGCCATGTGGTTATTGTTCATCTTGAGCAGCTGGAGAGCGCTGAGGTTGTAGAGGTCCTGCCAGGGGAAGTCCACGATCTGGTTGTGGCTGATGTCGAGGTTTTTCAGCTGCACCAGGATGGCGAAGGCACCGGGCTCAATGGAGCGGATCTCGTTGTGAGCCAACCAGAGGGAGGTGACCTGGGTCACCTCCACAAAGGAGCGCCGCTGCAGCGAGGTGATCTTGTTGGCCGAGAGGCTGAGGGTTGTCACATTGGAAGGCAAACCCGTGGGCACCACTTGGAGATCCTTGTAGGCGCAGTCGGCGAACTGGTGCGCGTACTTGTCCACGCAAGCGCAGGGCTCGGGGCACGCCCGGGCCAAGCCGAGCAGAGCCACCAGCCACAGGGCCAGCAGCGGGGCCATCTCCCCTGCCAAGGGACACAGGGGGTCTCAGGGCTGCCGCCCCTTGTCCCCGCCCCGCTCCCGGCCCCGGTCCCCGCCCGGCGAGAGGCGGCGGCGGGGCCGCGCCCCATTGTCTGCACCCGGCTCCCCACCCGGCTCCCCCCGGCTGCCGCCCCCTCGCCCCTCGCTCGTGCTCATCCCCTCTTCCCCTTCTCGCTCGTTTTCCTCCCTTTCCCGTCCAGCTCTTCCCACCCTTCTCGCTCTCCTTTTTTCGTCTTGATTTGGCTTTTCCTTCTCCTAGTCCCTCAAAAAATTAAATCTCGTTTTCATTCCTCTCTGCTTTAATTTATCCTTTTTCGTTTATTTCTTTCGCTTTTCTTTTTACTTCCTTTCTTTCATCTTTCCTGTCCCCACTTTTCTCCCTCCCATCTCCGTCTCTCCCTAGTTCTCTCCTTCTCTATTTTCCTCTTTCCCTAACCCCCTTTTCGCCCTTGTCCCCCCCTTCCCGCACCGCACCGGGGGTGACCCCGCACCTTACCCGCTCCTAAGTGCTATTAAGCAACACGCAGCCCTTCTCCTCGCCGTTACCGGCCCTCCGCATCCTCCTCCCGGCCCCCGTCCCTGTGGCACAGAGGAGTCTCCTCCAGCCTGGACACGACGGTGAGGGGCGGGGGGACCCCACCCGTCCCCCCGCACCTCTCCGTGCTGAGCTGTGAGCCGGAGCGGGGCCGTGCGGGCACTGGGCTGCCGAGGCGAGAGCGAAAGGGAGGAATTAGCATTTCTGCCAACCTCCCCCTCCGCACGGCTGCCCCCTCCCTCCTCGCCACCCCTTTCCCATCCCACCACCCACCCACCGCCGCCGCTCGCCAGCCTGCGGCGGGGACGGGAGCCGCCCGCTCCCGCGACGGGCGCGGCACACTCTTACTCCCCCGAAAATATAAAATAACCAAAATAAACACCCACCCGGCAGAGCAGCCAGTACAACTCTCGCGCGCTTGGCAGCAGGCGTTATCCAGAGCCCCTCTCCGCCGTTTTGCCTTCCCCGGAGCCTCCCAGGAGGTACCAGAACGCCGTCGGGGCGGAGGAGGGACACGGCTCACCCCCGTCTTCCCGGGACATCGCGGGGCCGCAGCCCTTTGGGAAGCGTTTGTGGATGGGGATGCGGAGTTGGATCCTCCTGTCCCCGGTCCCCAGGCGGTGCTGCCGTCCCCCCACGCCCGATCCATGCGGTATCTCCACGGGCGATGAGCTGCGTGTGCCAGCCCGTCCCGTCGCTCGGCGCTCATTGATTGCAATGCACTTTTAAACACGGCGGGGGAAGGAGATGGGAAGTGAGGGAAACACACGAGCGCTGCCGTGGGTCCCCAAGACGGGACCGTTCCCTCCCAGCTTCCTTCCGAAGGTTTCAGCCCCTTGGAAAGGCGCAAGGAGTGCCCTATTTCCCTCGCAGTTTCGGCTCCATGTGGGGGGCTGTTCTCCCCCTCTGCCCCCCGGCGTGTCCCTCGCATGGAGAAACCACTGATTTTGGGAGCGGAATCGATTCCTGTCTCCCGCCATCCCTCCCTTCTCCCCGCATCCCTCCATCTTTGCCCCACCGGGAGCTCTGTCGCGGGGGCTGGGGCGGACTCAGTATGGAGTCGGATGGGTCCCCGACTCGGCTCTGTCGCGACAGCCAGCGGCCCCGCCTAGAGTTGCGACTACCGCCCCTTCCACATTCCCCACGGGGGCTTGGGACGTCCCGGGGAGCTTCAGGCGTAGGGACTCACGAGGGTCTTAGGGAGGGTCTCGCTGCCTCCCTGCTTGCACGCAGGCAGAGGAAAAGCCCGACCACCTCACCCTCGCCGGGAGCGCGCTCCGCATCCCCGCCCCGAGGCCACGGGGATGGATGGGCGTGTTCTTCCAAGGACGAGAAGCGGGAGGAGGGAGCGGAGAGGGGGTGATGACTGGAGGGACAGAGCACAAGCTGCTTGACAGCAAAATGTCAGATCTGATCTTCGATGACGGCTCCCATCCTCTCAGAAGCCGTGTCCAAAGTCCCCCAGCCTGACACCTGCTGCCCGGCACAGATTTGGCCCAACTCAACTGACACCCCTTAGGGAAAGCCCTGGGAATGGTCCAAGGGGACTGTCCCGAGCAGATGGACAAGTCTACCTCGGAACAGGGGTCTGCAGAGGGGCCACACAGGAGGAAGGCATCGCTCCAAATCCAGTGGATACATCCACAGGGGAGCACTTCCCTGTCTCCCTTCCCGCTGGAGTGGAGTTTGAGCGGCCATGGTGCTCTCAGCACCTTCAGGGCTGAGCTGTGACTCACTCCCATCCCACCCCTGTGTCTGGCTCGTCAGCAAAGCATGTCCTCACCCTCACCGTGCACTCCCAAGCACCAGCAATCAGGGAATTACAGCATCAGACATTTGAAGTTGTGGTTTATAGGCATTTTTCGCTCATTTTGCTCACTCTCCAAACACTTGCGGGCTGTCACCCTCTCCTGAGCCCCGTGGCAGGGAGTCTTGTGGTCAGTGGGGCAGCACTTGGGGGCTTAGCATCTCCAAACAGGCCCACCCTGCTCCTCATCCAGGTTATTCCACATCCCAGGCTGCCTGTGCTGCCGTGGGGTTGCAGGATCACGGATCAGCCCATGCTGGTGTTCCCAAATGGCTGCAGGTGGGAGACACAGGGATGGAAATCTTGCTTTGAGGAGCATGGAAGTGGATTAAAATGCCACAAGGATGTGACCAGTGAGGAGAGGACACTTTTTTTTTTTCTGGTTTGGCTGCTATCCACAGCACTCCACTGAGCTCTTCCCAAGATGCCTTCATCCATCATGCAAGAGGAAGGAACCCAAGTGTCCTAGATACAGTGGCAGCATTTCAGGAGCATTTCATGTTGTGCTAGAAATGGGTCAGGAATGAGGCACGTGTGACAGAATGGATACACATCCCTCCTCATGCTCCTGAGGGACAGACCCTCACCTAGACACATGTGAGGGCACCAGAGCACAAAGCGGCACGGCATGGGATAGACCATCTACCCAGATTCCCACTCACCCTCCCCAGCTGACACAAGGGGGTTCGTGTCACCTGTGCCTCAGTTTCCCATGAGCTGAGCACAGGGAGTAACCACAGCGCTTGGGTGGCTCTGCAATCCACTCAGATGGGAGCTCCAAGAAGGGAGGGAGAGAAAGTGGGAGGGGTGGAAAAACGAGTAGATAGATGTGTAGGTGGATGGACAAATAGATGGATGAGTGGATGGATGGATGGGAGCAATGGATGGATGGATGGATGGATGAGTGGGTGGATGGGAGGATGGATGGATGGATGGATGGATGGATGGATGGATGGATGGATGGATAGATGGATGGATGAGCAGGCTCTGGAGCTGCTCACTTCTTCTCACACCTCACTTACCTCAGCCCCAGGCACCCCAAGTTTCATTGTGCTCCTAAACACGTGGCAAGTGGAGGCTGGCCTGGGGACTGGGTCCACAGCTGGTGTTGACCATCACAGCTCCAGGGACATGTCTCCCACTGGTCAGGGGCACTGCTTATTTCAATCTCCAGTTTGGGCTCTCCTGGCTTCTCCAACTCCCCCAAGATCAGGCAAGTGCATGAACCATCACTGTGGGAGCCTCCTCGCTGCAGGACCTGCCTGGCCAGAGACAGTGTTGCTTTTCCTTCCACCTAGAAAAGTCTTCCCTCAGCTTTGCCTCACCACTTCTCCAAATATTTAAGAGCCCTGACCACTTTGTCCTCACTCTCAACATTCCATGGGATAAAAACCTGTTCAGGTGATAGTAAAGTGATGTTTTTACTAGAAATGTAATTCAGGTAACCTTTCTCAGACTCACAGGGGTGAATCCTCCTCTGTGCTGGACTTCCCCCACCCTGGCCAGTGGACCTGAGCGATCTCACAGGGTACAGTCGACGCAGAGGAACCAGCCCTTTGGCTCTAATTAGTTTTGCATGATTGTTGGGGGAAGAAATCCATTTTCATAACCAGAAAGGATTTATGCTTCTCCTTCTTGCTTTTTTTCCCCCTCTCTTGAGTCCCAGAGCACTTTTCTCAGGGCTGGCGGGGAGTCATTTTATGAATGGTTTAGATTGAGCAATGCATTATTAATAACAGCCAATCAAGCCAGCATGATAATATATATCATTTCAGGAGATTCGCTTAATTCAGTAAAGTTATTTATTGCACTAAGAAAACCCAGAGAGACTCTGATTCTTCCTGGAAGGGGAATTTTTATGGGGTGGCTCTGGGTGGAAGGGAGGTCTGCACCAGTGTCGAAGCTTCCTGTTGGAGTTGAAAGCTGGTGAGGCTTTGGGGGAGCTCTCAAACCATTTTCTCCAGGATTTGAGGCTTGTTGGGTGCAGCTTTGCTCCCTCCGCAGTGACAGACCCTTTTCTAGCCAGATGAATGAGCTTTACGGCAGCTCAGGGCAAGAGAAACAGCTAATCCTGCTGCCGCAGTCCATTGGCTCCGTCATTGTTTTCCAAGGCTTTGATGAAGCCGGTGACAGCAGACAGATGGGCTCTGCCCTCCTCCGCCCGCACCCCTCGGGCGAGGCTGATCCCCCGCACAACCCTGGAGCAGCCACCAGAGGATCCTCGCAGTGAATTTGCTGACAAGCCCTGTGTCAACGTGCCGGCTCCTTTGGGACCACTGCTGTAACAGTGAGAGCTCATCGCTGTGTCCAGGCCATGGCTTGTTCCCAGTGGGCTCCCAGAATAAGGGAGGCACTTTTCCTCCCTGTATCCTCCCAGTTTTCCATGCCTGGCATCTCCTCTTGGGGAGGAGATTCTCACCCTTCCCTGTCCACCTTTACCTTTCCCTGTTCCACTTCACACTTCCTTACCCACCTGCACTCTTCCCTGCTGACCTTCACCTTCCCTGTCCACCTTCACCCAGCTGAAGCCCCCAGAGCTCCTGTCCACCCTTCCCACTCCTCTCCCTCTGAACAGCAACCCAGACACTTTGGTCATGGCCACAGTACCCCTCAGGTACAGGAGGGATCATGGGTGGGCACCAGGGATGTAAGACACGTGGGTGTGAGTGTGCAACAGTCTGAGTGTACAACAGTGAGTGTGAGTGCATACAACAGAGTGTGAGTGTGCACAAGGGAGTGTGTCCACAAGGCAGTGTGAGTGTGCACAAGGGAGTGTGTCCACAAGGGAGTGTGAGTGTGCACAAGTGAGTGTGTCCACAAGGGAGTGTGAGTGTGCACAAATGACTGTCCATATGTGAGTGCACCCAAGCAGGGAGGGGTATGCACAAGCGAGTGTGAGTGTGCATGAGTGTGAGTGTGGACAACTGTGTGCGTGCACAACTGAGTGTGAGTGTGCACGAGTGAGTGCACAAATGAGTGTGTTCACACGTGAGCGTGAGCGCTAACAATTGAGTGTGCGTGGGCCCAAGGACGGACGGTGCCAGCCCCGACGCTGCAGATCGTGTGTGGCTGTACAAAGAGGACACCTGGTGGCGCATGTTACTCACTGCCGTGTCACCCACAGCCCTGCTCGGGGACACCTCTGGCCACCTCTGATTGTCACCACGGCTGCATCAAGCCTGGAGTGGAGGTCCTGGGGGAAGCAAGGTAGGGTAAAGAGAACCCCAAGCATCTCCCCCTCCACCTGGCTGGAAAAAGAAAGAAGAAAGACACCACAATAAATCACACTGGCCTGTGTTGTGCCATTTATTATTTTATATAGTATATATTTATTACTTATATATTGTAAAGATATTAATTTGATTAGATTGTTTCTTCCCCTGAGAGCTGGCCCAGGGGCCTGAACCTTTTAAGCCCAATGCTGGGAGCAGAGAGAGCTTGGGAGTCCTGTTTAGTGCTGCTGAGAGCTTCCCTGCATCCCTCGTGAGCATTCCTGTATCCCCAGTGACCATCCCTGCATCCCTAGTAAGAATCCCTGCATCCCTGTTGGATATCCTTGCATCCCTGTTGGATATCCCTGCATCCCTGTTGTATATCCTTGCATCCCTGTTGGATATCCTTGCATCCCTGGGGAGCATCCTTGCGTCCTGCATCCCTGGTGCAGTTAACCTGAGACCTGGCTGGCTCACACCTCTTCCAGCTCCCGCAGGACAAGGTTGCGCTGAGCCAGGACCTTGGCTGTCTTCATGGTGAGCAGCTTCTCCTGCACCAGGGGCCAGAGGAGGGTGTAGCTCTGCACGTTGCGGTGGGTGAGCACCATGTCCATAGCCAGGTGCACAGGGAGAGCCAGGGCTCCCCAAAGATCCTGCAAGGCCTTGGCCGTAGCCAGGGCGCCTTCTCTAAGCTGCTGCTGCAGGTACCAGCTCAGCAGGTTCTTCAGCCTGTAGGAAGGGGCCTCAGGCACCTTTTCCTTGACAAAGGACAACATATCCACGTAACCACACACAACGTGGCAGAAGTCCACTTTCCTCCCTGTGGTATCCAGGGCTTTAAAGAGAGCACGCAGCTCCGGTCCCCAGACGTTATAGACAATGAGGAGGGGCCTGGGGAGCAGAGAGAGGTACCAGAGGAGGTACTGCACCCCCACCTCCAAGGGGTTGCTCTGGGGGAGCAGCGCCGCCACCGACTCGGGGGTCTGGATCAGCGTTTTGAAGGTGTGGTCTCCGTTCACTGCTGCCATCTCCATGATGTTCTGGGCTGCAGAGGCGAAAGGATGGGGCTGGAGTAAGTGTTTGAGGGTGCCCCTCTCTGTCCCCCAGCCCCTGGGAAAGGCAATGCTCACTTCTCTGATTAACCTTCAGGCTGAGGAACACCAAAGCACCCGGCTCCAAAGGGTCGTCCAAGGGGCTGGTGGGGTCAGTGTTGCTGTGGGGTGAGGTGCCACTCCTGGACCATGTGGGACTGGAGGGTTTCTTGATGTCCTTGGGCTCACTGAAAGCCTGCAAGAGATTGAAGAAGGGATCCAAGTCCCGTCTGCTTGCTTGGACCTAGCTGGGAAGGCATGAGGAGCACTTTGGGTGCACCGCTGGCGCCATGGGCAGCAATCTGCTTGGGGGCAATGCCATGAAAACCACGGGTGTGATGTTCTGGCACTGGGTGTGTGCTGTGTCCAGAGTGGGCTGGCCATGGGGACCCCCACTGAGAGCCCAAAACCAGCATCAGAAACAAGTGATCAAGAGCAAAGCCCTGAAACCAGCTTGTCCTAAGCAGGGTTGGGATTCAGGCACTGACACGCAAGTCCAGGGATTGTTATCCCTTGCAGTTCATCTCATACGGATGCAACCATGCAGGGACATGCCTGAGCAACCTCACCCCATGAGACACTTAAAGATCTCATTGGTTTCTAGAGGAAACAAAGACTGGATCAGGTCAGAAGGAGGTTTGGGGCCTCTCCAGCCTCAGCAGATCCAGTGCCTACAGCAGTGCTTCCCAGGGATGAACAACAGCAGCCACACCACCACCCCCTGCCCAGCATCAGCAGGGATGGACATCCACAGTACCTCCCTATGGGAGGAGTAGGACAGCAGCACATTCAAGAGGGTCCAACCTTGGTTTTCTTCCCTCTTCCCCCCAAGACAATACTGCACTCATTTCCTGGGGCCACGGTACATCCACCTCCCTCCACACCAGCTCTCTGCTACTTCACCTGCAGCTCAGGAGTGGTGGAAACACGGCTGGACAGACATGTGCAGGTTCCTCAGCTCAGGGAATGTGTTTTACCCCTGGGACACCTCTCTCTGCTACACCCTTATATCCACATTGTACTACAGGACACCTGGTTCACTCAGAGATTGCTCCCAGCAAGCTGCTGACATCCCCCAAAGCCCCAGCCTTGGGATTTTTTGCCATTAGCAGGGAGTGAGGACAGGTTTTAGTCCCACAACTCTCTTTTTTCCTTTATCAGAGGAGTCAGGAAAAACAGAACAGGAAGAAATGAATAAGGAAGCCAGCAGTGGGCTGGGATTTAATCTGGGAAGTTTTATTGAAGAGCAAGAAGAG
Organism: Pithys albifrons albifrons; assembly: GCF_047495875.1. Lineage (NCBI taxonomy): Eukaryota > Metazoa > Chordata > Aves > Passeriformes > Thamnophilidae > Pithys > Pithys albifrons. Next base: position 4,993,935 of record NC_092470.1, read on the forward strand.
CTTATGCATTCATGTATACATAAAAAAGCAGCTGTTAACCCCTCATTAAGCCAGTACTGGAAAACCAACCCCCCTCCCCAATACCAAATCAGCCACACTTGCCTCTGATTCCCAAGAGATTCCCTGCTCATGATGGTGATAGGGTATCTCATCTGGGATCCCATCCCTTGGATCATCTCACCACCTCAGCCAGGGCCATTTGGCTGCCACACTCCAGTCTGCAGCACCAGAGCTGTGAAATGCCACTGTGGGGGTGCTCAGGTATTCCCTCCCTGCTCCAGTGGCTTCCCAGAGCATCTCAGCCTGTGCAGGCATAGGACTGATGAACTCTGAGAGCACAGATGCTACACTCCCCTCATAAATTTGATTTTTAGGTAAAATTGATTGGTTTTAAGCTAAGAATAATCTTCCTAGGAAGCCACAAGGACCGACTCCAAAGAGTCGTCTCGGGGCATCCCCTCTCAGAGCAGATCAGGGCAGGATTTACAACTGCTCCAGAAAACCAGGAGCAAAAGTCTTAGTCCAGGAGAACTAGATTTGGAATGGCCCAGATGCCCTGCCACCTGGGAGTACTCAAAGTGGAAAAGAAAGCCACAAGCAAGTCTCTGGGTGCTGTTGGGAAAGGAGAAGGCTCAGCTCCAAGCACAGCTGGAGGAAAGGGCAAGGCACCCCGGAGACGATGGGGTGCAGCCATCTCTTCTCCGGCAGCGCAGCTCAAGGAGGGAGGTCTGACGTTACACTCACCACCGTGTCCTCCTCACTGTCATCTGAGCTGCAGATGATGATGCTGGTGATTTCTGTGGAAGGAACAGGAGGATGCTGAAGCTCCAAGACTGTGATACTGGATGCCATTTGATCAACTCTCTTGAGTTTTGCAGCAGGACCATGAACCACCCAGCCCTTAGATGCACCCCAAGGTGGGGGTAAACTTTCTGACTGTTGCTTCACCCCAGGGATCCTGCACCAGCCTCTCCAGAAGGTGCATTTCATCCTCTATCCTCGTTGCAGAGCCGATCCCAGGACTCCCCACTGCAGGATGCAGCTATGGGAAGAAAATGTGTCTTCCTAAAAAATTTAGTGGGTTTTGCTCCAGGAAAATTCACTACTCCTGCAGCATGAGGCAGAGGAGTCTTTCTACACTTTCCCTGCTGCTATGCTCTTCCCTAAGCTTGGATTTCAGCCACGTTGGAAGCAGGACATGGAGCTGGATGGAGCATCCACATCCACCCCAAGCATTGCTGTTGTACTTATACCCTGGGAAGCAGCTCCCACCCTCTGCTTCTCTGACCCAAGGGAGGCTGGCCAAGGCTCTGAGTGCCTAGGGGTGCAGAGAGGTTGGAAAAGAGGGAAGACCCCCAGAATGCAGGGGAAAAGATGGGATAACAAGGATGGAGACATTCCCAGCTCCCACCTGCATCATCCGTGTGGCTGCTGGTGGCAGCGGTGCTGCTGCAGTTCCCTTTTGGCATGGAGGTGCTGGGCTCTCTTGGGAAATCCCACTGGTCTGAATGGGCATCACTGGGGCCCGACATGTCGTCAGATTCCAGTTTCATTATTTTGGGAGAGACCTGGTTGCCCCTTTCCGTGCAATGGACAATCCGTTTGTGCCATGAGGAGACAGGGAGAGTCTGGAGAGGAGAGAGCACAGGGGGTGGAAGGTGCCGGGGTGGCAACTCCTGGTTCCCAAGGGCTCCTGCCTGGTTGGGATGGTTCTTACCCTGTCCATATGCACCTCCTCGAGGCTGGTGGGTGAGGTGACTGAGGTGCTCTGGTTTTCAAGCTGGACTTGATCCTCTTGCTGTGGAGAGAGCATGGAGCAGCGTTAGGGTGAACTTGAAGAACATCAACACCTCTGCAGGTTTGAGGTGTCCTCAGAAAATGTGGGGGGCAGAAACATCCTCAAGAGGGGGCAAACTGAGGCACAGCCTGGACATGTGGCTTGGCTCAAGGTTTGTGCTTTAGTGATGGTTTTCCCTGTGGAAATTGAGGGATGAAGCAGCAGGCTAGGAGAAGTGGGACAGGGTAGGCACACACATAGGTAGTAGAAAATGATGGCTGTAATGCACGTTCTTCCCTGTCCAGGCAGAAACATCCTTGGGGATTTGTTGATGAAAAATGGGAGTGATGGACTGGGGAGGGTAAGGCAGACCCTTGGGAAAGACTGGGAAAGGTCAGAGGAAGGGAGGATTCATGTTTTGGCTGATGCAGGAGCCCTCCCCACATGGCACCATACAGGGATGGAACAACGAAGTCTCACCACGTAGTTCTCCAGGGCCACTTCAACCATGGGGACAGGTTGGGATTCAATGGGGACAGGTTGGGATTCAGTATCTGCAACAGAGAGAACAGGGCTGAGATCCTGAATTGAAGCCTCCAGAGTTCCCACTCAGTCCTGGCCACAGCTGAGATGGGGAACACCTGCCTGACAGCTGCAGCAAGGAAGGGGCAGCTCCCATCTCTTTTCCCTTTCCCATCTCTTTGGTTTGGGATGGTCCAAGGGCTTAGGAGGCTCTGGGAACCCAGAAATCATCATCACCAGAACCTGTTAGATTGGTGGGAGTCCAAAACAGGGGTCTGGACATATAAGCAAAGGAGCAAATCTTGGCCCCAGTACAAATAAAGACCACAAGAATGGATTTGGGCATCTCCTCATGTAGGAAGCAGAAGTAGAAGGGAAATTGTGGATGCTCCACCCCTGGAAGTGTCCAAGGCCAGGTTGGACAGGGCTTGGAGCAACCTGGGCTAGTGGAAGGTGTCCTAGCCCGTAACAGAAGTGTGGAAGGAGATGAACTTTAAGGTCCCTCCAACCCATGATTCTCTGATCCCCATGGCACACCCTCACCTGGTTGTCCTGTGACACGCTCCACTAGTGCCTGCAGCCTGGCCCTGCACTCAGACAAGTCCCCGTGCTGCCCTCGGTCCGTGACCACTGGCAGCTGCAGCCACTGGAGCTCCTGCAGCGAGCCCTTGATGAAGGGCTGCATGTCCATCACCTCCTGCTCCGTGGCATACAGGCTCATCTTCTCCACCAGCCGCTCGCCCGCCTCCATGCGCCGCAGCACCCCCTCCACGTGCCGCAGCTCCCGCGCCAGCTCCTGCCGGCCCTGCTCCTGACGCGCCTCCACCAGCCCCACCAGCTCCTCTTCCTCCTGCCGGATCAGCCGCACCAGCTGCTCCACGCGCTGCCGGATCAGCTCCCGCATCTCCCGCTGCGCCTCCTCCAGCCGGGCGGCCTCGCCCTGCAGGGACGCGTAGGTGGCCTCGAAGCCGCTCCGGCGCCGCCGCAGCTCCCTGTCCATGCGGCTCAGCTCCTCCTGCCTGCGCTGGGTCTCGCTGCGGATGTCGCAGAACGGCGCGTGCTGGTTGTCCAGCAGCGCGCACGAGCAGCACAGAGCCTTCTCACACTGCTGGCAGTAGATGCTGGCGGGGAACAGGAGTGTCCTTCAGAGCCGGCAGGGCATTGGGGAAGGAAAAGCACTTCTGCTGCAATGGGCAGGATTCCCCCTGTCCAAGGGACAGCTGGGATGGGAAACTGAGGCATGGGGGGCTTTGCCTCACTGCACCAGCTGCAGGTCTGGCCATGACGCTGGGGCTTCAACCCACCTTTGCTCCCCTCCCTCATCCCAGGCTCCCTGCCAGACCAAGAGCACACAGAATCACAGAATAGTCTCCTGAGTCGGAAGGGATCCACAAGGACCATCCAGTCCAACTCCTGGCTCTGCACAGACACCCCAACAATCCCACCATGTGCCTGAGAGTGTTGTCCAAACACCCCTTGAGCTCTGGCAGCCTTGGGGCCATGACCTTTGCCTTGGGGAGCCTGTGCCAGTGCTCAAACACCCTCTGGGCAAAGGACCTTTTCCTGAGATCCAACTTAAACCTCTCCTGGCACAGCATTGTGTGATTCCCTCTGGCCTTATCACACCTTCGTGTCTCCCCAAGGTTGCAGCTGGTCCTTTCCAAAGGCAGGTGATGAAACCCCTTTTGGCAGATTTGCTCCTGCAGCAGCAACCCTAAAGCCCTGGAAACAGGATGGGATGCAGGAACAAGGCACCACTCTCACCTGCAGACAGGGCTCTGGTTGGGGTGACTGGAACTGGTGCAAAAAAGGTTGCAAGACTTCCTGTTGTCTTCCAGGAACTGATGGGCTGACTCGGCACGAAGCTCCTCCACCTTCCTGACTTTGTGAGTCTTCTTCTTGTGCCACCACTGGTGGTCCTCAAAGCACTTGGCACAGAAGAACTCCTCACACTCGCAGCACCACACCAGCGCCGCTTCACCCCGACACCGGTTGCAAGCAGGACCACCATGGCTGGTGATCTGCTTGTAGACCTTCAGCCGGGCCTGCAGGTTGGTGAAGAGCAGGTTGTCCATGTCTGGGATGCCATTGGCCTGTGGGATGGCCGTACAGCACACAGGGCACTGCCCAACAGGCTTGTTCTCACTCAGGCAATCGAGGCACAAGGTGTGGAGGCAGGTGAGGAGCTTGAGGTTGGGGGATTCCTGCCGGCAGCCCTCGCAAAGGAGGAACTGGAAATCATCCTCCACTGCTGGAGGGTGGGATGGAGGCGAGCATGCCGGTGCATCCATCTGGGGTCTCGTCTCCATAGGGGCAGTGGCATCGTCTCCATCTAGGTGGGATGTGGAGGAAAGACCCGCCCCATGAGATGGAAGTTTGGGAGTCTCAGTCCCACCTGTGGCCATCCCACTTCACCCAACTGCTGCAGGGGAGGGATGAGGGAGCCACAGGGTGCATTCGAGGCTTCTCTCCATCTCTCCTGCTGAGGGCGGGCAGGTGGCAGCACTCCAGGTGCTCTCCCAGGGAGGTTCTCTGCTGGATATAAAGGGTTGTGCTCCCTGTTGCCCTCCATGTGGAGCCCTTGGAGGCTTTACTCCACCCTCTCTGACTTCCCTTCCAGGAATTCCAGATCTCCAAACTGGGGTGGGGAAGGGGAATTTAAGCACTTTCCTGCCCTGTGAGCAGCAAAAGCTGGGGAGGGAAAAGGAGGGACCCTTGCAACGGTCCCCAGAGACTCCTGCAAAACTTCCCAAACAGTACTGAGATCTTGGCACCACCCCTGTCCCCAAAGGTGTCCCCTTCCCCACTCTTCGCTGCCCGAGCCCTCCTTCAGCCCGGCAGCACAGACAAACTCCCCTCTGCCAATAAAGCTGGGAACCCACTTACCTCCTCCCCTCCGCAATGGTTTTGTACCCTAAAAATTAACACACGCATACCCCTCCAAGCAGGCAATGCCCGCGGGTCCCTTTGGGGAACTCCGGATCGGGCTTTGTCCTCCTCCCCATCCCGTCTCCCTCTCCAGAAAAGCGGGGAGCCCTTCGTTACCTGCTGGGGGGCCGGGGCCGGGCGGCTGGGGGGCAGCGGGGCTGTCGGGCATGAGAGCGGTGAGAGGGGGAAGCCGTCAGAGTCCACTTTCGTTTCCCCAACCTGGCTGGAAGATAAGAAGGAGGAGCTGGCGGGGAAGAGGCGGAGAAGGCAGAGCGGGGGGGCCCGGGCCGGGAGGGACCGCCGGAGCTGGTGGGTGGGACCGGAGTGAGACGGGGGTTCTCCGCTCCCACCCTCTACCTGCCCTCTGCCTGGGGGTGCCGGTGGAAAACCCGGCGGGAGGGGAATTGCAGGGACCGGGGGCATGTTGGTACTTGGGAGGAATATTGGTACCTGGAGGGAGGGCGAGCCGGGACTGGGAGGACGCTGGAACCGGGGTGGAGATGCGGGTACCGGGGTGGGGATGGGGGTAGCGGGGTGTGATGCGGGTACCAGGACGGGGAAAGAAGGCACCAGGGAGCTGGCACTGGCAGGGAAATGCAGGCACTGTGGGGGGACTCTGGTACCAGGGGGATGCAGGAACTGGGGTCAGGATTCTGGTACCAGAGATGGGATGCTGATACCGGAGGGATCCTGGTACCAGAGGGATGCTGGCACAGGGGGATGCTGGCACCGAGAGGGGTTCGCATAACAAAGCTCTGCTCCATCTGCTAGATAGGACCCCCGAGCGGTGCTGAGGGGCACGTCTGGGTGTTGTCTCGGCTGCAAGAGCTGCTGCTTTGTTTGGGGCAGGGTTGGGCCCCTGCTTCAGCCGAGGGGGCCTTTAAACCCGCCCTATTAAATCCCCCATAGCGCGGCTGATGCATCTCCACTACCTTTGCAGCCGGAGAGACGGAGAGGGGTTGTTTTGGCATGGTGAGAAGGCCACGCCGGAGCAGGAATTCCTGGGAAAAATATCTTTCCCGCATCCCTGTGGAGCCGGGGTACCCTCCGGAGCCCCCCATGGTGGATGTGTGATAGAGACCCCCGTGTTCCCCATGGCCGGCGGAGCGTTTCCCTGGCAGGGCCTCTCCGGAAAAACTCACCGATCCGTGAGCCATGAGCCGTGTCGTCCCTGTGCCGTCAGCAGCCACATGACGAGAGGACCAGGAAGCGCCAAGGGCTCCCTCCTTCCTCCCCTCAGCATCCTCAGCGCGGCCGCCGCTCCCCACGGCCACCCCGGAGGCATCCCCAGCTCCAGGGCAGTGCCCAGTGAGGAGTGACCGCGGCACCGCAGCTTTTATCTCCGGGCGCGGCTCCTTCCCAGAGGATCTCCGAGAGGATGTGAAGCCTCCAGCATCCCGCCTGGGGTGAGACCCCGGCCAGGGAAGCCCCTGAAGGATCGAATTTCTTCCAGCAAATGCCCTCGGTGATTACAGCAGGGCTTGTCAGCTTTCCTCCGGCATCTCTCACAGCAGGGACACTGGTGACAGGGACAGAGGTGGCTGCAGTGGCAGAAGGGAATCAGGATTAGAGGAGCACTTCGGAGCACCAGGAGCAAGGCCCTGTGTGAGGCACTGACACCATGTTCAGCCGCTCTGGATACCAAGCCCTTCCCTTGGGAGACTTTGACCGCTTCCAGCAGTCCAGCATTGGGTTCTATGGGGCCCAGAAGGGCTTCTTCTGCTTCAGAGACAAGCAAGACCTGCTGGGACCATCTGGGAATACTGCAGGTGAGTTCCAGCTCTCTGGGGCTGGCTGGGAATACCACAGGTGACTCCCAAACTTAAAGGGGAATCACTGCCTTCCTCCCTGTTGCTCCTAGTGCTGGAGGGCATCACACTTGCTGGGTGCCCTGCCTGCTGTGGCTGCCTAAGGTGCAGGGTGCATGGGGGGAAAGGGCTTGGATGGGGTTCATGGGCAGGGCAGGGGGGTTTGGAGCAGGTACATCCCCCTTTCACCCCCTTTGCAGACTCCTCCCAGGGTTGGCTGTCCTGGATCTGCCATGGGATTATCACCTCCTTGGTTTTCTTGCTGATGGTTGTCACCTTCCCCATCTCAGGATGGTTTGCCTTGAAGGTAAGTGAGGAAAGCACGTGAGAAGTGGGATGACAACTCACCGTCCCTGAGGGGACTATTCTGAGCTGCCCCTGGTCCTGACATTGCAGGATCACAGGTTTTGCTTCTGTTCTGGTCTAAACTTTCCCGTTCCAGGTTGTGCCCACCTATGAGCGAATGATCATCTTCCGCCTGGGCCGCATTCGGGCTCCGCAGGGACCTGGCATGGTCCTGCTGCTGCCCTTCATTGACCACTGGCAGCGGGTGGATCTGAGGACAAGGGCCTTCAATGTGCCCCCCTGCAAGGTGAGCTGTCATCCCTCAGGGTGGGATGGAGAAATAGCTCTAAAATACCCAGAGCAGGTGGATTTTGGAGTGGTCTGACCCTTGGTGACCCAGCTTTCAGCTCCTCCTGGCAAGGCCAGGGGCATTGTAGGTGGTGCTGTGAAGTCAAGAGTGCTCACCTGCCTGAGGTCAAAAAGCTCCTCTTGCCTTTAAACACCTTGTTCTGTGGATGTTCCTGGCTGGAGACATCCCCAAACCATCAATCCCTACCCTTCCCAGATGCCTTTCAAACTGGAAACTGTCCTCACCATCCAGACTAGCCGATTGGTTTTGTTTCTAATAATCCTCTTAATAAAGACATCTAGGGCTTGTTACCATCTGGGAATGCCTTTGCTGCCAGGATCTACACACAAGGGTTGGGCCATGGGGCAGAGAGTGGAAGAGATCCTGACTCTCCTCTGCCCCAGCTGACCTCCAAGGATGGGGCGATCATCTCCATGGGTGCTGATGTCCAGTTCCGGGTGTGGGACCCCGTGTTGTCCGTGATAATGGTGAAGGACCTCATCGCGGCCACCCGCATGATGGCACAGAACGCCATGACCAAGACCTTGATGAAGAAGAGCCTCCGTGAGATCCAGGGGGAGAAGCTGAGGATTGAGGAGCAGCTGCTGGTGAGGATTGCCTCAGAGCCCTCCCCAAGACACCCAAACCCTTGCGATCTTGGTATGGAAGTAACAGGAAGCTGCTGAAAGTCCATCTGGCCACAGACCTGGCCAAGAAAGGGAGCTGGGAAAATGTAGTGATTAGCAGGGAGCAGATACTTTCAAATTGCTGGAGGTCTGTGGCTCATCTCTGAGGGCTTTGGGTGCACAGAAAAGCTCATGTGTTGTTGGCAGGCTTAAATTTGGCTTCCATATCTCCTCCAGGAAAATGTTTGGAGGAGGATGCAAACAGGAAATGAGTTTTGGGGAGAGAAGCAGGACAAGGTGGTGACAGAGGGGCAATGAGTCTTGCCTACAATCAACCTGGGCCAGGCCAAGATCTTGTGGGTTTATTGTCTACCAGGGATGATTGTAGAAAGAGGCTGGGCCTTACCTCTGGGGTGCCTGGGGTGGTTTGGAGGCCAGAAATGTCCAACGGGGGGAAAGAAAAAAGGCCATGGAAAGGGGAACAAGATAGAGTTGTCCCTGCTGTCCCAGCCTCCTCCAAGCTGGGAGAGCCACTGGAGGAGCAGTTTGAATGTGAGAGTTGACAACTTGGAGGAGGAGGAGGACTATTGAGCCTGGTCTAACACCCCACTGGTGGGCAGCAGTACAGGATATAGGATGCCAGTGGTTCAGGGTGCCATGGTGGGGAGGTGGTCTCCATGGCCATATCCAGCTCTGCCTGTACTGCCAACACCTCTGCCTTTCTTCCCAGTTGGAGATTAATGACATGACCAAGTCCTGGGGCCTGGAGGTGGACCGAGTGGAGCTGAGTATGGAGGCTGTGCTGCAGCCACCCCGGGACAACTTAGCAGGCCCTCCAGTCACTGTGCCACCTGTGCCAGGGCTGGAGGGGCTGGATGGCACCGTTCAGCAGCTGTCTGCCCATTTCTTTGGCAGCACCCTGGCTCTGGCTGGTGGTGGGACCAGCACTCCAGAGGCAGGTAAACAACCCAGGGTCATCTCTGCTGGGCAGGTCTCTCCTGCCCAGTGACCTTTGTGTCTGTTGGCCATTTGACAGAGGAGTCAAAGTCTGGGAGATGTCACGCTCCCATGAGCACAGCACAAACAGGCTGGTACTGGGGAGGAGGGAGGTCTGCTTTGGACACAGCACATGGCACAGTGCCATCATTCCAGCAAGACATTGGATAAGGGACTGGGGGAGGGCAGAAACAGATTTGCAGGAGCCTGGGCTCAAGACCAGCTCATATCGTAGCCTTTCCACCAGGAGAACCTGAGCCTGAGTTTGCTGAGAGTCACATGGGGGTTTTTCCAGAAACCCTGCAGCAATTTGTGCCCCGTTAATTTTTCAGGGGTAATTTTCCATCCCCTCATAGCCAGGGAAGAATAACGCATGGCAGACAGAGGAGCAGGAACTGGCAAAACCAGTCATTCTCTTCTTGATTAGCTGGAAACTTGCTGGATAAGTAGGTTTCTTTTCTCTGGAGACTTTTTCTGGAGGGTCCAGCTCACCACACAAAGGTGTCCCCTCATCTATCCCATTGTCCACAGCAGACAGCATGGAGACAGTGAACAAGGTGGAGCCTCCCACCACTCCCCTCCATGCCCAGAGGAAGCCCAGCACAGATGAGCTGCTCTCAGCAGTGGAGTCTGTCCTCTCCGAGGCCCTGGTCAGCCAGGTGGGAGCATCCTACCAGGTCAACATCGCCCTGTCCAGCGGCACCTGGAGCACCTACTTCATAGACCTCTCCTCAGGTCACCACTCTTTGGGGTAGTTGTGTTGGAGGGTGTTTTGCTCCTGTGCCCCCTTTGCATGCTGTGAACCCACCTAGCTTGGTGGCCAGAGGTCCCAAACCAAACCCCTTTGGTACCTCCACTGAAGCCACCCCAGGGCCCATCAGGTGAGCACTGCAGTTTGGTGACCACGACCTTGAGTCCATGCTCTCTGGAAGTCTAAAGTATAGTTTGTTCCGGGTTGAAGCCATGAATTTTCCTTCAGAAACAGAGTATTGATGGAAAATGAACAGCCAGGTCTCGTGGCTGGCCTGGAGACTTTAGGAATTGTTGACTCTTGTAGAACACCTGTCCAGTGGGGTAGTGATGGGGGGCCCCTGCCATGCTGGAAGATGTCCTTCTACCACCCTAATCCATCCCCCCCATGGTTGCTGATGGTTTTCCTGGTAGTCATGGCCAAAGCAGGACAGGGCTTGGAGGTGGACCACTGTAACATTGGTCTCCATAAGGTGTAAGGACTCCTGTCTACAAAATCCCCCTGCCAGGCCCTTGTCTGTCATCTCACTCATCTCAATCCTCATGAAACATGGGGGGAAACACCAGCTGGATCAAGGCTGGATCCTGAAGCTGCTGTTTCTCCCTCTCCCACCCATTGTGTCCTACAGGCAGTGGACGGGTTGGCTGCGGCGTGCCCGAAGGCATCCCCGATGTCACTCTGGAATTGTCAGAGAAAGACCTTCAGGACCTCTTTTTGGGTGACCTGCGCCCCCTGAGTGCCTACATGAGTGGGAGGCTGCAGGTGAAGGGTGACCTGCACCTGGCCCTGAAGCTGGAGGATCTCGTCAAGGCGATGAAGCAGCGTAGATAGAGCGTGTGCGTGGGCGCGTGTCCGTGTGCTTGTGTCTCTGTCGGTGTGCGAAGGCGTGGGGACGTGGGGGGCCATGCTGCGTGGTGGGAGCCTTGCCATGCTGGAGCTCCTGCTGCCCTCCCTGTGGGGGCTGCGGAAGGTGGATGAAGATCTGAGCAGGGAAACTGAGGCTGAGCTCCATTGCCCATCCTTGTCCTTGGCTTTCCCTCTATTCCTCATCCTCTGCTTACGATAGAATGGGAACCACTTGGCACCTCAGCATGTGCCAGTTTGCTTCCAGTTGCGTGGAATCACAAACTGGTTTGGGCAGGAAGGACCTTAAAGCTCATCTCATTCCACCCCCTGCGATGGGCAGGGACATCTTCCACTAGGCCAGCTTGCTCCAAGCCCCATCCAACCTGGCCTTGATTTCCTTGGCATAAACTGATGTCCTGGTGTCCCCACAACAGGAGCGTGGCCAGGGATTTCACTGGAAGGGGCATGAGCTGAGCAGTTGAGTGGAGGAGAGCCTGGAGACACTGTGGCCAAGGACAGGAGCCATAGAATAGGGTGGGCAGCTGAAAAAAGGCCACAAGGGCTGGCTGGACCAGACTGGATGCCACCAGCAGGCTGGAACTGGGATCCAGCATGGCACCACTGATGGGATACTGGCATTTATGGGGAAGGAGCAGAGGTGGTGATTTGGGGAATCCCCCGCCTTCCCCACACAGTGGTTCGTAATTAGTGATTGCGCTAATTTGTTCTTCAAGATTCTTTTGCATGCGTGCTGTGAGGTGTGTCCACGGGGGGTGGGGACTGGATATAGACACATAGAGATATTTATTTATTTTGTAAGCTTCCTCCTATCCACTCTTGATGGACAATAAACCTGGTGTGCAGCAGCCTTGGATAGTGCTGGGCTCATGGATTCTGCAAGCAGATGTGGCTCCACCCTTTGTGCCTCAGTTTCCCCCAGGGCATGGGAGCTTCTGCCAGTCAAGGAAGCTCCACCGTGATGAACACATGAAGTCCTGGAGTGGTGAGGAAGAGCTGGCAGGACACTGTGTGGCCTCTCTGGGGATGCTCAGCATCCCAGGGTTAAAAATGTCTTGGAGATCCAGGCAGCTTTACCAGCTCCAGGATGTTCTGCAGGACCAATGGGACAAACCTGAGTGGTCTTGCTGTCCTGTTCCATCCGTGTAAGGGGGTCCTTGCCAGAGGATGGGGTGGGGGGAAAGAGAATTAAGACTTTTCCAAAAATCAAATGTTTGGAATTGAAATGTTTGGAATTGAAATGTTTCATGGCTGCTCTCAGACCAAACCACCTGCTAAATATCTTCTTCAAAGCCTGAGGCTGTGTGGCACCAGCCTGCACCAAGCTTTGGAGATCCTCAGGGCATCAAAACCCCCCAGAGGAGTTGACAGTAGTGCTCCACCATGCCCCCTCTCCCTTGGGGCGTTCCAGAAAAGGTGAACTCCAAGTGCTCCTGGTGGCCCCTCATTTGCAGTGGTCCCCTCTTCATGGTGGTCCCACTTTTGTGGTGCTTCCCCAGTCATGGTGGTCCCCGTGGTGCAGATGGCTGAGGGTACTGCAGGAAGGAGTAAAGGACAGCCCGAATACAGGACAAAGAGGGATGTGGAAATTCTCTCCAAGGTGAGGGCTCAGCTCCTGAGCCCCCTCACGGGTTGCAGAGGGATAGGTTGGGCACTGAAACCCCCTTTGGCAGCGCCTGTCCGAAGCACAGCAGGGCACTGGAACCCTGCTATACATTTCTGCGGGTGCTTCTCCTTGGGGAAACCGCTTCAGGCGGGAATCTTGGGGTTCCTTTCCTCCCGGATGGCCGGGAAGGGCTGAGCCGTCTGTGAAACGTTTTCCGGGCGGGACGCGGGGCTGGGAGCGGGCTCTGCAAAGTTCCCCCGCCCCGACGGGGAGGAGGAGTTATTCCCGGAGCCGAAGAAACCGAAAGTACGAGCCGAGCAGGCAGCACCGACAGACAGGGTGGAGCTTGGTCTCTTCCCACCCCAGCATGTCTCTGTCCGGTTCCCGCGCCCCGGTCGGTGCAGGGAGGGATGCGGGAGGGATGCGGGCTGGACGTGGGAGGGGGCTCCGGCGGTGTGGGGGTATCGGAGGGGTCCAGGACACCGGGAAATCCCTTACCCCAAGGCGTGGCGATGGGGAGAAGAGTCTGGGGAGTTTCTCCGCTCCACGGTTTGGTGGGTGGTGGGAGGATGGGACTGGTCCCCAATTCATCCTCCTCTATCCCTGCGGAGAGAGGGACGCAGGAGGCCAGAGGGATGGGCTGAAGGGACGGGGCGTGGGTGTCTGCTCGGGAATGGTCCCCACCCCACTAGGGTGTTATCCAGGGGTCCTTAGATGCTTCCTCCGTGCCCCATCCTTTGTTCTGCCCCTCTGCAGCCCTCCCCAGCCCCATTGCCGAAGGGGGACAGTTCCTGCTCTCCTGTTTCCTCTTTGCTAGAGGGAGAGGAATTGCTCAGCAGGGTCCTGTCCATCCAGCCTCATTACAGTGCACCTTTGTCCTGGACATCGCTTGTGGGAAATGCTTACTCACTGATGCTTGTTTATTGGTTGCTCCAAGAAGGGTTTTTGGGTCACCTCCCCACCAAGTTTAGGTTTCAGAAACTTTTAAAAACACTCCTCAGTGCTCATTCCTCATCCTGTCCCGCTCTCTCCCTCCCCAAGCTTGTAGAAGATGATTTCCAGTTCCTCCTTTGCGAGGGCTGCCAGCAGGAATCCCCCAACCTCAAGCTCCTCACCTGCCTCCACACCTTGTGCCTTGGTTGCTTGAGCAAGAACAAGCCCATTGGGCAGTGCCCCGTGTGCTGCACAGACATCTCGCAGGCCAGCGGCATCCCAGACATGGACAACCTGCTCTTCACCAACCTGCAGGCCCGGCTGAAGGTCTACAAGCAGATGGTTGATGGAGTTGACTTGTTCTGCACCAACTGTAGGAAATCTGGGGAGTTCTGGTGCTCCGAGTGCTTCGAGTTCCTCTGCACCAAGTGCTTCGAGGCCCACCAGCGCTACCTGAGGTGGGACAGCCACAGAGCCAAGAGGGTGGTGGACATCAGGGCAGGCTCTGCGAAGGACTTTCTGGAGGGCATCAGGAGGGCAGGTGGATTGTCCTGCTTCAACCTGGACCACAAGAGCCAGCCTGTGAGGTAGGTCTGAGGCCTGTCCACATCTGGGCAGGTTCCTGTTGTCCCTTGGGGTTATTCCATGATGGGACTGAGCAGAGTGTCCCTGTCCCTCTGATTGCCACCACATCATGGAGAAGATGGGTGGGAAGTAGAGACTGGTGGGCATGGAGGGAGGGTTTGGATGAAACTGGTTTTGAGCTGATGATAGGAGAGTGGGGACAGGATGGACAGAGAGAGGGGACAGTGTGAGAGGTGCTCCTTGCTGGGGGAAAGTTGACACAGATCCCATCCTGCTCCAAGGGCTTTGGGGCTGCTGCTCCAGGAGCAAATCTGCCAAAAGGGGTTTCATCACCTGCCTTTGGAAAGGGCCAGCTGCAACCTTGGGGAGACACCAAGATGTGTTAGGGCACAAGGGAATCATATGAAGCTGTGCCAGGGAAGGTTTAGGTTGGATCTCAGGAAAAGGTCCTTTGCCCAGAGGGTGTTTGAGCACTGGCACAGGCTACCCAAGGCAAAGGTCATGGCCCCAAGGCTGCCAGAGCTCAAGGGGTGTTTGGACAACACTCTCAGGCACATGGTGGGATTGTTGGGGTGTCTGTGCAGAGCCAGGAGTTGGACTGGATGGTCCTTGTGGATCCCTTCCGACTCAGGAGACTATTCTGTGATTCTGTGTGCTCTTGGTCTGGCAGGGAGCCTGGGATGAGGGAGGGGAGCAAAGGTGGGTTGAAGCCCCAGCGTCATGGCCAGACCTGCAGCTGGTGCAGTGAGGCAAAGCCCCCCATGCCTCAGTTTCCCATCCCAGCTGTCCCTTGGACAGGGGGAATCCTGCCCATTGCAGCAGAAGTGCTTTTCCTTCCCCAATGCCCTGCCGGCTCTGAAGGACACTCCTGTTCCCCGCCAGCATCTACTGCCAGCAGTGTGAGAAGGCTCTGTGCTGCTCGTGCGCGCTGCTGGACAACCAGCACGCGCCGTTCTGCGACATCCGCAGCGAGACCCAGCGCAGGCAGGAGGAGCTGAGCCGCATGGACAGGGAGCTGCGGCGGCGCCGGAGCGGCTTCGAGGCCACCTACGCGTCCCTGCAGGGCGAGGCCGCCCGGCTGGAGGAGGCGCAGCGGGAGATGCGGGAGCTGATCCGGCAGCGCGTGGAGCAGCTGGTGCGGCTGATCCGGCAGGAGGAAGAGGAGCTGGTGGGGCTGGTGGAGGCGCGTCAGGAGCAGGGCCGGCAGGAGCTGGCGCGGGAGCTGCGGCACGTGGAGGGGGTGCTGCGGCGCATGGAGGCGGGCGAGCGGCTGGTGGAGAAGATGAGCCTGTATGCCACGGAGCAGGAGGTGATGGACATGCAGCCCTTCATCAAGGGCTCGCTGCAGGAGCTCCATCGGCTGCGGCAACCTGCAGCCAAGGACCAAGGAGAGCCTGGGCCCTTTGCTGAGTGCAAGGCCAGGCTGCAGGCCCTGGTGGAGCGTGTCACGGCACACCCAGGTGAGGAGACACTTGGTGAAGTGGGTTAGGGAGGTGGGAACTGAAAGCAGAGATGAAGGTTATGACCCCTCTATAGGCCATTTAGGTTTCTCATCTCCTTCAATATAATGACTGATCCCATTCCCACCCCTGGAGGTGTTCAAGGCCAGCCTGGATGGAACTCTGAGCAACATGGTCTAGTGGCACATATCTCTGCCATGACAGGCAGGTTGGAACAAGATGATATTTAAATTCACTTCCAACCCAAACCATTCTGTGATTCCATGATTCCATCTTTCTGTGACTTGAGGGAGCTGTACTCCAGCCTTTGCTCACACACTGAGCACTTTCCAGCCTCCCCCAGGGATGGGATGCTGTTGTTTCACCATCACTTCCAAAGCAACAGTGTCTCTTGCCCTTGCAGAGTATGCTGGGTGGTCCCCAAACACAATTGTACTGGGAGGGAATGTGTTTGATCCCTTGGGATGATTCCCCTGCTGCTGTCTCCAGACCTGGGCTATGACCTCCTTGGCTTTTTGTCCACCACTGAGCATGCTCATGTGCTATGGATGGCCCATATAGGAGTCCAGGGGTGATGTCCTGGATGGAGCTTGGGTTTTCCTGGGGACAAACTGCACCACACTCCACTCCTTGCATCTTCATTGCATGGTAGGCATCATCTCTCTGTTTCCCTTCTCCACCTGCCCAGGCATGCTGTGAGGACCCTTGGAGCCCTGACTGTCTCCTTTTGCTTCCTTCATCTCTTCTTCCCACAACAGGTACCTCTGCTTCCCGGCACAACTCCCTGTCTGATGAGAGCACCGTGATCCTTGACCTCAGGCATCCTGGGAAGGATTGCCAGCCACATGGACATCTCCCCCTGGGGCTGCTGGCCCACCACCAGCCCTGTGTCTCCATGTCAGACCCCTCTGGTGGCAGAGGACACACATGTCCAAACCAGGGAGGGGATATGCCCCCCACCATACCCACAGCTCCAGGCCTTCTGATGCAGAGGGAGGAAGAAGCAGAGGGAGACTCAGACACAGCCCATGGGGACACTGTGCCTCCTCCCAGGAGCATCCAGGACACTCTAGCCTCCCTGCAGGAAGATTTTGGTGCCTGGGCCAAGTCCAACATGGAGCAGGTGGACAAATTCCTGAGGATGGGCTCTCACCTACTGCAAGCTCAGCAGGGGGCAAACAAGCACCTGGTGGCTATGACCCAGGAGATCCAGGCCATGTCCCAGTCCCTGGCCACCATCTCCTCTGCTCTGGGACCCCTGGTGCAGCCCGTGGCCTGCCCACAGAACCCCTCCACCTCGGGCATGGACTGGCAATCTCTGCCCTCCAACCTGATGGACTTACTGCCTTCCAGCACCCCACAGAAGGATGACCTGTTGGTTCCAGCAGCTGCCGCGGCCCCTTCCCCCAGAACGCCCCCTCCTGCCATCCCCCCTGCCAGCCCAGCACGCTCAGAGACCCCCAGCCTAGAGTGTGAGTGGGAATGCTCCCAATCAATGCATCCCACCAGGGGCAAGCGTGGTGGGAAGTCCATCAAGAGACTTCGGAAGCGAAGGAAGTGAGGGTCCATTTGCCGTGGACTGTGGCCGCTTAGACAAACTTTCAGAGGTCCCCGTGGAGACCTTCAGGGCTCCATCTCACCTTGCCATGCCAATAAATCCTGGTATGAACAGTGTGTTGGTCTTTTGCTGGGTTTGGGAAGGCAGCAGCTCCCCCATTAATGTGCTCTCACTGCTTCATGGCAATAACTTGCTCAGGAACAGCCTCATTCCACTAATTTTCCTTGTTCATTCCTTCCCAGTGCGTGGGATCTCCTGGCTGATGGGTCTGGGATGGGTGGAAGGGCAGCAAATCCATATGGGACAGCTGGAGGAAAGGATATAGTGTAAGGATGGGGGGATGGATGGTGTCTGGGCTGAATGGGCACCTCTCCAGCCCAGGCTGGAGCTGACTCCTGGTTTTCATCCTCAGTAGCATCTCCAGGAGGTGACCCTTTGAGGAGGTGTCCCCAGAGTCACCTGCAACCTTCTGCAGAGGTTTTTCTTCGAGGCTGCTTGAGCTCTGACTCTTGGGTGGGACTTTCCAAGATTTCACTGGGATGAGATCAGCCAAGCTGGGTGGACATGGGACTGCAAGTCCAGGTCAGACTTTGTCCCTTGAAGGCATTTTTCTGGCTGAGGTGCCAACATCTCAGCACAAGACCTACCACTGCATGCACTGAAACTGCTCTCAGAGACACAGTGGTTTGCAAGTAATTTCCTGCCCTGCCTGGCTCAAATCCCACAGACTGTGACGGTTTTAAGGCCTCCCAGCACATCTCCCACGAGCAGGGCAGAGTTCAACTCAAGCAGAAGTGGCCTTCCACTGGCTCTGTTCTGGTTTCCAGGCTTGTAGTGCATGAAGGACTTGTCCAGCACCCAGAAGTACCAGACAAAACTGTGGCTGCCCCTCTGCATCCCCAGCCTGGGATCAGAAGGGCTTATCCCTGCCTGCAAGTCCTGCCATGCCTGGGAGGTTGAGGGTTGGAGCAAGAAGATAAAGATGATTTGTTGCCCCAGCTCACAAAGGAGAGGTTCCCATCCTCTCCTCTACAGCCATTGAGCAAAACAAAATTTTCCTCACCCTTGTCAGGCAGAAAGGGGACCTTGACCAAGGTGGTTGGAGTGGACAACCCAGGAATGAGGACAAGGTGCCTCAGCAGTAGAGACCCATCTGGGTAAGAGGACTTGCTCTGGGCAGGGATAGACCCATATGGTCACCTTGTTCAGCTCTGCCTTGGTGACAAAGGCCATCTCCGTCCCTGACTGCTGTCTGGGCCCCTCTTTGCACACTTAGGTGTCCATCTACACTCCTGCAGAGAGGGGAAAATCCAAATTGTAACTGTCCTGAGGTCACCAGTGAAGGTGATGAAGGTTGAAGACAATGGTGATGAGTGGAACTATGCTCAGACCAGCTGCTCAGTGTCCCCCATGACTCCCACCAAGGACAGCCTGCTAGAAGAC
Source organism: Pithys albifrons albifrons (assembly GCF_047495875.1). Taxonomy (NCBI): domain Eukaryota; kingdom Metazoa; phylum Chordata; class Aves; order Passeriformes; family Thamnophilidae; genus Pithys; species Pithys albifrons. The sequence goes on from NC_092470.1 coordinate 5,012,426, forward strand.
AGGCCAGGGGACAACAATGAGCTGCATGACTCAGGTAAATTATGTCTGCAGCAATAAATCCATAGGTAGGCTTTAGGGGGTGTAGGCATTGAGGTGGGGCAGTTTGGACCATCTCCATGGATCCCTTAGTCCCATAGTTTGCTTGAGGATCAACACAGGATGACTCATTTACCTGAGACGTGCAGCTCCACACAAGAAAGATGTTGGCTTGAAGACAAGGAAGAGAGCACCAAGAGGTCCTGTTTGCTCAGGGAGGTGTTGAGAAAGCCTGTCAGCCTGGTCCCTGGAGGAACAACTCAAGTAATTTTCCTTCAGATGGTGCATAGTCCTCCTGCTGGCAGTTGTCTGGTTTGGATGGTTCCAAATCAGCCTGAGTCAGCCACAGATATCACCTAAAATTCATGGGCATCTCACGTGGTTCTCACCAGAGTGTGGAAGCAGAGCACTGAGCAGGGCCAGTGCTCACAAGCAAACATCTCTGTTTGAAGCACCCCCAGTGTCACTTCAGTGCCCAAACTGCTTTTCCTCCTGATCCACAGATTCAAACTGGGTACAAGGAAGCTTGGAGGGTGATTCATCTGGATTAACCTGCCCCTGAAGTATTTGTCCACCCACAGAGGGGACAACCTGCTGCTGAATCATCTCCAGAAGGGTGACCTGCCCACACACCTTGGGGACCATTTTGCCCCAGGCTCAATCATTCCAATTATTATTGGAAATAATAATTATTTCTAATAGGAAATAGCTGTAATTTATTCCTGATAATGAAACTATCACTCCCTGATCCGTCCACCAGCAGCCCTGCTACAGAAGGACCCCATGATCTGGAGGTGGGAGATACGGTCTAGAGGTGGGACACACCTCTATGGATCCTAGATGGTTATTCCCAAAAAACAGGGGGAAAAACTGAAGCTGGCTGCACAGCAAGCTCAAGATCTCTCCTGTGAGTAAGGGACCCAATCCAGCATTTTGTTACATCCCAGCACAGAGGTTCTGCAGGGAATTGCTCTCATCTGTTTCCAGTTGCCCTGATGGGAGGGGTGGGAGCAGCTATGGGAGAGGTGCGCTATAAAAGCTCCCTGGGCAGCAATCACTCCTTATGCTGGACCCTGGTAGGCAGAATGAGGCCTGGAAGCAGCCTGGGGTTGGCTCTTTTGTGCTGGGTTTTTGGAGCTGGGGTTGCTTATGACCCTTTGGATCTCTTTAGAGGGGAGGCAGAATTATGGAGGTATGGAGGGAATCCTTCCCTGGGGCAACCCAGGACCTTCTCCCAGCCCTGGGCATGGGTGGATCTGTCCCAGCTCCAGGCCATGGCCCCGCTGCACCCCGTGTCTGTGCAGTGCCAGGAGGCACAGGTGGTGGTCACGGTGCACAGGGACCTGTTTGGCACCGGGCGCCTGGTCAGGGCTGCGGATCTGAGCCTGGGATCAGCCTCCTGCCTGCCGGTGGTCTGGAGTGCCCCTGAGACCACTGTCACCTTTGTGGCTGGGCTGCACGAGTGTGGCAGCACCCTCAGGGTAAGTTGTGGTGAGCTGCCTCTTGGGTTGCACCCTGGTGCCTTGGAGTGCTGGGACTGAAAGGATTTGTGGTGTAGTTGGGCTCAGAGAACTGCTCCAAATTTTTCCTGGAGGCTGAACTCTGGTCAAGAGCAGCAGGAGCTGCGCTGACTTGTCTGGGCTTGTGAGAGCAGAGAAATTAGGAGTTTTTTTCTGATGAATACAGAGATAGCTAAATATTCCAGGGCTGTTCGTGCTGCTGCTGCCACCTCCAGGGTGAAGCGCAGAAGAGCTGGTTTTGGGAGGCACTGCTCCTTATGAATACTCCAAGAAGCATCTGAGTGCTGCTTATGGAGTGTAGCACGAATCTACTTCACCAAAAACTTAAATCTGAAGTGGTCTCTCCCCTGGGAGAGGCTTGGGGGACCATGAGAATGAGGGGCAGCAGATGAAGTCACCCTTTGATACCCTGGGAGTTAGACCTTCCTGCCTGTTGTTTCAGGGCATGGAAGCTGTAGAATGAAAATAAGAATCAGCTAAAGCACCTCAGCATCCAGCTCTGGTGCTGATTAGATGCTGTCCTGGGTCAGGCTGGAGCAGATCCTCATCCCAGAGGATTATTATGTCAGGATGAGTGCCACTCACCTGCCTCCACCACAAATGCTCCTGGCTGAGGATGAGAAAAACCATTTCAGATAATTGCCTTGTCTTTCCCCAGGTGACCCCTGATTCTCTGATCTACACCACGAGCTTAAATTACAGCCCAGCTCCTCTTGGCAATCCTGTTGTCATCCGCACCAGCCCTGCCATGGTTCCCATCGAGTGCCACTACCCCAGGTGAGCCAAGGCAGCTGGTGAGCACCAAACAATCCCTTCTGCTGCCACAGAGAACTCACCTTTGGGCATTTCTCCTCCACAGGAGGAGCAATGTGAGCAGCAATGGTATCAAGCCCACATGGGCACCCTTCCATTCCACCCTGTCCTCTGAGGAGAAGCTGCCCTTCTCTCTGCACCTCATGAATGGTAAGCTTGGGGTGGGGATCTCCTCTGGTGGCCATGATTCCACTAGATGGCTCAGTTCTGGGAAGCATCCAGGGTTTTTCCTGGGTAGAAGCAGTGAAGCCCAAGGCAGCTTCCCATCGAAGAGTGCCTGGTGACCTCTGTCCTTCCAGATGACTGGAGTGCTGAGAGAGCCTCCTCTGTATTTCAACTGGGAGAGGTGCTCCACTTCCAAGCTGGTGTTGATGCAGGGAACCACGTGCCTCTGAGGCTCTTTGTGGACAGTTGTGTGGCCACCCTGACTGCAGACAGGACCTCTTCTCCCCAGTATGCCTTCATTGACTTCCGTGGGTAAGAGCTGGCTGTGTCCTTGTTCAAATAGACCTTTCTGTGAGATCATGGAGATGTCTGACAGTGGGACCCTGCTGGCCCCTGTGTTTGTGTCCAGGTGCCTGGTGGATGGGCAGCTGGATGATGCCACCTCGACTTTTATATCCCCAAGACCCAGGCAAGATGTGCTTCAGTTCACAGTGGATGCTTTCAAGTTTGCAGGAGACTCCAGCAATCTGGTAAATCCTTTCTAAAGCAATTAGCTCCCTTTTCTGGAGGACAGCTTTGCTCCATTAGGAAATTTTAAGTGGGTTTTGTCTAGAATTATATTCCCAAGGCAACTGCCTCATAGCAATATATGAGTGAGGTCATTTGGTATCACTGCAGTGAGATCATGGCCCTCTGAGCCAAGATCAGTTTTAATTCTAGTCAAGACAAGCCCTTCTGATGGACTTTGAGAGCTGAAATCCTAAGTGGCTTGAAGGAATTGGAGGGGCTTGAGCTTCTCTGGGGAGTTGGTGGCCTCACTGGGGACCAAAATCTTGGTTTGTGGGAAAGACATGAAGGCATCTGACAGTTAAACCCCTCTGCTCTGCCTGCCTTGCTCAGATCTACATCACCTGCCACCTGAAGGTGTCCCCAGCTGACCAAGCTCCAGACCCTCTGAACAAGGCCTGTTCCTTCAGCAAAGCCACCAGCCTGTGAGTAGCTGGGACAGCTCCTTGACTAAGGGTGAGAAGCTTGGGCTTCTCACATGGTGTGTCACCTCCCAGGCAGGTGGGATTGGACACCTGGGTGGAGGGTTTGAGTCTCTCCTGAGACCCCAAAGCATATGAGGGATTCCTACCAAAGGGTGGGCCTGTCTTCCAGCTGGGCTCCTGTGGAAGGCACCCCAGATATCTGTTCCTGCTGTGAGATGAGGAGCTGTGGCTTGGCCAGCCCCTCCAGGAGGCTCCATGTGCCCTCCCAGTGGCCAGGAGGACGTGTCCGGAGAGAACTGCCCTCCCAGCCTGGTATGTCTCTTGGTCTGTGCCAAGCTGGAGCTGCTTCACTACCTATTGGCTCCTCAATGCCAGTAGAAGACTTTGGTGAGGTTCAAGTGAGTTGAAGTGCTCACAAGTCCCCCCTTTCAGATCCCTCAGTGAAAGAAGCAGATGTTGTGGTTGGGCCTCTCTTCATCCACAGCTGGCAGGAACACACAGTGAGGAAGGTTCCCTCACAAGGTAGGGCAATGCCAGGGAAGGGGGATGGTTTGGGGGACAAGTCCTGGCTGCGTTTGTAACCACCACCTTCCTTCTCCTTCCTGCAGGTCACCTGTGGATGGTTTTTGGGCTGGCTGTAGTTGCTGGGTTGGTCATCCTGATCCTTGCTGTCCTGGGAGCTCTGACTGTCTGCCAGAAACACAGCAACCCTGTCTGAAAGCAGAAACCAGGGACTTACACTCCATCCAAGTGATATTTTTTTATTGGATAACTGTGAGGAGCTTGGTGAGGAGAGGGAAGAAGTCTTCTTGAGAAGATGGATCAAACCTGCATGCTGACTTTAACTGTGCTGCTTTGCCTCCCTAATCCCAACTTGAATTTCTTCTCCTCCAGCCCTGCCCTCAGCAGGGCTTTGTACAGCCTTATCCCCCTCCATGAACTTCTCCCAGAGCATCTTTTTTGGAACTGATGTGAGAAATTCGCACCTAGATCTGTTTGCTCATCTGTCCAACCACAGAGTTGGGTTTAGTCTCCAAACACTTTAATTTTTGTGGTGGAGCTACAGGTTCTGCTTGATGCTGGAAACTCTTGAGTGAAGCATTTAATAAAACTTGGGCTACTCTCCTCTCGCCTGAAGCTGTTTTTTGGGAGGAAAATGCAGCTTTGCTGGATGAAGAAGGGAGAACAATTTGAGGGTCGGTGGGTTTGGCTTTTCCTGGAACAGAGACAGGAATTCCAACCCTGGCCCAAGGACTGTTTACACATAGTTGTACACAACAAGCCTTGGCAGAAATGTATAAACAGTCCTTGGGCCAGGGTTGGAATTTCTTCCTCTGCTTCCCTCTCACCCCCCTCCAGAAAGGGACTTTCTGACATTTCTGGGTCACACTTGGGGTTTTTTTCTCCTGGTTTTGTGGAATGTTGGCTCTTCCGCTCAGCAGAGTAGCCATAATGGCAAGATATTCATCCCCCAAAACCAGGGCCCTGGTGCTCTCCACAAGCTGGGAGAGGTTCCCATTTTAAGCAGTGGTGGGAAGTGGACAAGTTGAGCATCTCGAGATGGTGTGTTTGTTGTTGGAGCAAATTCAGGTGCCTGGATTCATGGAAAAGTGACCCCTGTGAGGAGCTGGGGTTTGCCTACAGCATGGCCACCCCTTGGGCTGGATTTGTGGAGTAAGAGGATTCCTGCAGCCCCTCAACCTGCCCCAGGGAACTTGTCTTGGCCATAGAAAACAGAGGAAAGGGATTTTTTTGCACAAGCTTGTGTGCCTTGGGGAGTTATCCAGCACCCTGGAGACCCTCAGCCAGATGTCTGAGGATAAATGTCACCTTGCACTCTGTGGTACAGAGTCCCAAGCTGAACTTAAGATTTTAAGTGGCCTAAACCTTCTCCTGGAGAATATTGTCTCCTCCCAGGCCACAGGTTCTGTCTGCTGGGACAAGCTCAACTTTCTTCTTGATCAGCATCTTCTCCAGGTGTTCATTTCTTGGCACAGGTGCAGGGACTGTCTCTGGTTTGCTGAGACACACAGAGGGACCCTTTAAATTGAAATCCTTCTCTGTGCCATTTGGCACAGACAAAATACCTCTCCTGGTGACAGGAAGGAAGACAAGTAAGGGCTAAATCTGGTCAATCAGGAAATGAGAGATGGAAAAAAGCTCTCTGACTTCCCATCCCCCTCCATCAGCACCTTCCTAGGCAGCATCCCTAGCACTGACTGAGGGTTTTGACTTACAACTTTGCTACAGGGGGAAATGAGATGTGCTTTATATAATGGTGGGGCAACACTGAGGTTTGTGCTTTTTCCAGTGCCCTGGGATTTTCTGGTTTCTGCTTTTCTGAAAAAATGAGCTCATGTTCTTTCCCTTCTGTGCTAGGCCATGACCCCAATTCCCTTCATCCAATGTACTGTGCTTGGAATAAAGTTGGGATGATAAAAATCCCCTGTTTTTCATAAGCAGTCCCTCTTCACTGAGTCTATGGGCATATCTCCCACTACTCATCTGAGCTGTGTAAACACAAGGTGGTCCATCCAAGGGATTTATTCTCCTGCTGGGATCAATTTCTGGTACCCAGAGCCCTGTGAGCTGTAGCTCTCCAGGGTGAGACCAGGCATCTCCTGTGGTCCTTGCAGCCAAGGACTCATCTGAGCAGAGATGCTTCCCCCAGGAGGGGGGTGGGCCACATATTTACTGAATCAGCATCGGCTGCTGCCCTTATCTCCCAGGAGCTCAGCCTCTGGAATCCCTGGCATTTCCATGAAAGTGCCAGTTTCAAGGTATTTTAAACACATGGGAGAAGTCTTGGACCTGCTGGTGGCAGCAGCGATGGGGCACTGACAACTGAGGGAAAAGCAGAGGGTTTTATACTGGTCCATAAATCTTCCCACAGATGGGTTTTGGGAATGCTGAGAAAGGTACAAGCCAGTTCCAGGTCCGAACCCAGTGGGATTTCTACTTGGATTGGGCAGCTCAACCTCTGCCCCCAAAACTTTGTTTCTTTTCCCAGAAATAGCTTGGCTGTTCCAGCTCAAACATCCAAATCAGGGGATTTCTGCTGTCTCTGAGGTTTGCCGGGGACATCCTGAAAGATGAAGAGGAATTTAGGGTATGAAAAGGGACATTCCTTACATGGAGACAAGGAGATTCTGGCAGAGAAAAAGAGTAAAGACACTGGAAATAAAGGACAGAAACTCCATAATAATAATAAGGATAATGAGGCTTTTATTAATATATGTATGTCAATAACCCCATAATAATGATGTTCATAAATAAAGGGACTTGAAAATCTATAGGATTTCTTTTTAAGCAGCTTTCCTTGTCTCACCAGCAAAGCAAATAAAAGGGAAAGAGCCAGGGAAGGACAGCAGAGAGAAAAAGGAATGGCTGGGGGTCTGAGATCACTGTTGAGGTTGAAAGAGAGGGTGTTGGGCCCCTGCTGAGAACAGCCACCCTTGTGACAGTGGTGAGGGCTCTCTGTTGCTGCTGACCCACCATCCACATCCCAGCCCTGGTGAGAGCAGGGGGTGCACAAAGCCTGTCTTTGGGATCGAGCTGTGAGCAGGTGGGCTGCTGGCCCCCCACCACATCAGCATCCAAGCAGAAAACTAAAGTTCCAGGGGGACCAATGCTGCCAGGCTGGGATGGTCCCCAGAATTTGGGATCATGGACCCCACTCTCCCCACTGCTGCCACCTCCCCAGCAGCCTTGAAAAACCCCTTATCACTTTCTAACCTAAACAAGTCACTTTGTACCCGTCTCCCCGTCTCCAGCTTCTGCTGAGTTTTATAAACAACTTCCCCAAAGAGGCTGACGAGGATGTTTGCTCTTGCCTTGGGCAGCCTGGGAACGGGGAGTCCCAGCACCCCGGAAATGACGGGGTCACACCTCCCCTCTCGCTGCACCCCTGAGGGCTGGCCCTTGGGTGCCCCCAAAGGGGAGCCCAGGGGCAGATGGCTCCTGCCCATGGGGGGATATAAAGGCTGAAGAGGCAGTCCCAGTTCTCTGTGCCAGGGTTTGCTGGAAGAAGGAGGGATGGGACCCAGAAGCAGCTTGATCCTCACTCTTCTCTGCTGGGTGGTGGGCGAGGTGGCTGCCTACCCACCCTGGGATTTCTCCTGGGGTGACCCAGCAAGCCGGGCGGCACGGGCAGACCCCAACACGTGGTCCTGGGTGGGGGAAAGCCAATCTCCAGGGACCTACAGGCAGCAGCCGGTGATGGTGCAGTGCCAGGAGGCTCAGCTGGTGGTGACAGTGCACAGGGACCTGTTTGGCACCGGCCGCCTGGTGAATGTGGCCGACCTGACGCTGGGGCCGGCAGCGTGCAAGCATTCCTCGCTGAACCGCGCCCACAACACCGTCACCTTCACCGCCGGCCTCCACGAGTGCGGCAGCACCGTGCAGGTAAGACCTTCTCCCTTCCCTGCTCCCTCCAGCCCCGGGATCCTGCCTGGCTCCCCCGTCTTCTGGAGCATCTCCAGGGGCTGTGGGGCCCCTGTGGGGCTGCGGGAGCTGCAGGTGTTGGATGTAGAGCAGCATTGAGGACCACCCCAGGGGAAGGATAAGCAGGTATTTGTCCCAAATTGGAGCATTTTCCCTCACAGCTGCTTTGCCCATTCCACTGCACGGGACAAACCCATCTTGCTTATTTGACCCATTTCACGATCAGACCTATTTCACTCCTGGTTTAGCCTATTAGTTTAGCTCACTGGCAACAGAGCAGGGCTCCTTCTCCACCCCCTTTTCCTCCATTTCTTTGGATTTCCCCAGCATTTTCAGCTGGATACATGTCCTGGTGGTGGTGGTAGGGCTGGGGAGTGGCCTCTTCAATAGGATCTCAATGCTTTCCTGCCCAGATCACGCCGGATTCTCTCATTTACCGCACGCTGCTCAACTACGACCCCAGCCCTGCCAGCAACCCCGTCATCATCCGCACCAACCCTGCCATCATCCCCATTGAGTGCCACTACCCCAGGTGAGACCTTCCTGTCCTTGGTATCCCCACCCCAGTCCCTGGGGATCAGCGTGGGGCTATACCCTGATGCATGGTGGTCCTTGCCCAGGAGGGAGAACGTGAGCAGCAATGCCATCCGGCCCACCTGGACTCCCTTCAGCAACACGCTGTCAGCAGAAGAGAAGCTGGTGTTCTCCCTGCGCCTCATGAATGGTAGGTGGGAAGCCATCCAGACCTGTGGATGGGGATTTGCCACCTTTTTCCCACCCTACTGGGGCCACCACAGCAAACCCCATCACTCCTGCTTTCAGGCTTTGCTCCTGTGAGAGGTTAGGGCTGAGCAGAGCCAACCCCTCTTTGTTGTCACCCCTTGCAGAGGACTGGAGTGCTGAGAGACCCTTCACCGGTTTCCAGCTGGGTGACATCCTCAACATCCAAGCGGAGGTGGGCACTGAGAGCCACGTGCCGCTGCGGCTGTTTGTGGACAGCTGTGTGGCCGCCCTCAGCCCCGGCGCTGACTCCTCACCCCACTACACCATTATCGACTTCAATGGGTGAGCCCCGGGGCACATGGGGGGGTGGGAGATCCACCAGGATGCTGAGCACCCCTCTGCCATCCCACCCCAGGTGCCTGGTTGATGGGAGATCGGATGACACCAGCTCTGCCTTCATCGCCCCCCGGCCCCGAGAGGACATGCTGCGCTTCACAATCGACGTCTTCAGGTTTGCAGGGGACACCAGGAACCTGGTAAGGCTGTGTGTCCCCTGCCAGCCCCAAAAACAGCTGCTGTCCCCACTGGCAGGTCCCCACCTCTCCCTTTCCTCCCTACAGATCTACATCACCTGCCACCTGAAGGTGACCCCAGCAGACCAAACCCCAGACCCCCTGAACAAGGCTTGCTCCTTCAACAAAGCCAGAAACACGTGAGTAGCTGCTGTGCCAGGATGGGGCACATCCAGAAGGTCCCCACCAGCAGCCCACAGTCCCGGTGTGGCACAGGGAGGGGTCACAGACCCAGACTTGGGGGGGCACAGACACTCTGTGAGTGCCATGGGGGGGATCTGGTGATGATCTTCCCACCCTGCTGCAGCTGGGCACCCGTGGAAGGCACCCGGGATATCTGCAGCTGCTGCGAGATGGGCAACTGCAGGTCCTCTGCGCTCTCCCAGAGCCTCAACCCCCTCGAGCGATGGCCCAGCCGCCGCTTCCGCCGCCACAACACCGAGGGTAAGGTCCCCACGGGGACAGAGGGGCCACCCTGGGGTGGCCAGACAAGCCTCATTGCTCCTCCCTCCCCAGGGAAAGAGGCTGAAGCCGACGTGGTCATCGGCCCCGTGCTGCTCTCGAGGGACCTGGGCACGGGGGAACAGCAACAGGAGGGAGGTCATGGTGAGTCACAGAATCCCAGACTATTCTGAGTTGGAAGGGACCCACAAGGATCATCAAGTCCAACCCTTAAGTCAATGGCCCACACAGGGGACTGAACCCATGACCTTGGCATTATTACAACCACGTTTTAACCAACTGAGCTGATCTCAGGGTCAACCAACTGAGCTAATGCTGGATGTCCCCCTGTGATGTGGCCCCAGTGACACCCCTCTCGGTTTTCCAGGCAGGGTGACGGCCGTGCTCAGCGTGGGGACGGGGCTGCTGTTCGTGGTGGCTGCCGTGGGGCTGGTGGGCATCGTGCTGGCCATCGGCGTGGGCCGCAGGAGGTGCACCCACACCTCGGCGTGAGCGCAGGCCAGAGCCCAATAAAGCCTGGGAAGGACAAACCGCGTCCGTGGTGCTCCCTCTGCGATGGCAATGTGTGGACATGGCATGGCTGGGAGGGACCATCCATCCCTGGGACGTGGAAGGGCTGGAGCCCCCCAGCTCCAGGGCAGGGCTCCAACATCTCCCTGTGTTTCAGCCCTTGCTGAGGCTCAGTTTGGGAATGGCCCCATCCATGAGGGACATGGGAGACAGTCCCCTCACCCTAAAGGAATTCCAGAGGGGCTTCCTGGCCTTGTCCCTGCTCCTGGGGGCAGGGGGAGCAGGGCAGTGTGCAGGGCCCAGCCTCGATGATCTCGAGGGTGAGTTGGGCTGCACCAGCCCTGCAGGGTTCCAGGAACAGACCCCACAGACCTCGCAGATGGCATTTTGTGCATGGGAACAGCTGCTTGGTGAGCTCCATGTCCTTTCCCACAGGATTTATTTCAGCTCCAGCCCCAGCGTTTCCATCACTCCAGCATCACTTTGGGTCTGGCTCCAGCCCCAGGGGCTTCATTCCAGCCCCAGGGCCTTCATGTCCCCTCCAGTCCCAGAGTCAGTGTTTCAGGCCAAGCCCCTGTCCTACGACTTTTATTTAATAAATATTTTATATGTCATAATAGCAGAATAAAAAAGTAAAAACATCCGAATAACAAAGCTAAGATGTGATAATACAATAAAATGATAATACAATAAAATAGTAATACAATAATAGGATAATAACAGAATAAGTAATTGAATAATAATAGGAGAATAAACCAGGATTTTTGTATTCTATTATAATAGCTTAACCTCCGGATAACCACTGGGGTCCCATCCAAGGCTCCCTAAACCCTGCCCCTGTCGCAGGGGTCCCATCCGGGGCTCCCCAAACCCTCCTTCTGTCCCAGGGATCCCGCCCAAGGCTCCCCAAACCCTCCCCCTGCCCCGGGGTCCCGCCCAGGGCTCCCCAAACCCTGGGAGCTCTCCAATCCACACCCTCCCTCTGTCCCAGGGATCCCGCCTGGGGCTCCCCAAACCCTCTTCCTATCCCGGCGCTCCCCAAACCCTCTCCCTGTCCAGGGGGTCCCACCCGGGTCTCCCCAAACCCTCTCCCTATCCCGGCGCTCCCCAAACTCTCTCCCTATCCAGGGGGTCCCACCCGGGGCTACCCAAACCGTCTTCCTGTCCAGGAGGTCCCACCCGGGGCTCCCCCAAACTCTGCCCATGTCCCAGGGGTCTCTCTCGGGGCTCCCCAAATCCTCCCCCTGTCCAGGGGGTCCCGCTCGGGGCTCCTCAAACCCTCTCCCTATCCCGGCGCTCCCCAAACCGTCTCCCTGTCCCGGGGGTCCCGACCCGGCTCACGCCGCACCGGCGCCACCTCCCGGCCATCGCCGGAACTGCTTCCCCATTCCCAGCGCCCCGTTCCCAGCCCGGCCCCGCCACTCCCGGTCCGTGCTGGGCTCCCAGAACCCGGGAAGGGCCTCGGGGATCGGGCGCTGGGTGGAAAACAGAATTCCGAATGTGGGGAGAAAGAGAGTGGACGGGCCGGGAATGGTGCGGGAGGTGCTTACATGGGCGGCCCTAAAATGGGGCGCGGCTAAAGGGGGCGTGGTCTGGGGAAGGGGCGGTGTGGGGGGGACACGGGAGGAGATGGGGGGACACGAGTGAATGAGGGGGACACACGGGAGGAGATGGGGGGACACGAGTGAATGAGGGGGACACACGGGAGGAGATGGGGGGACAGGAGTGAATGAGGGGACACACAGGAGAGGATGAGGGACAGGAGTGAATGAGGGGACACACGGGAGGAGATGGGGGACAGAAGTGAATGAGGGGACACACGGGAGGAGATGGGGGGACACGAGTGAATGAGGGGGACACACGGGAGGAGATGGGGGGACACGAGTGAATGAGGGGACACACGGGAGGGGATGAGGGACAGGAGTGAATGAGGGGACACACGGGAGGAGGTGGGGGACAGGAGTGAATGAGGGGACATACGGGAGGAGATGGGGGACACGAGTGAATGAGGGGACACACGGGAGGAAATGGGGACAGGAGTGAATGAGGGGACACACGGGAGGAGATGGGGGACAGGAGTGAATGTGGGGAACACACGGGAGGAGATGGGGGACACGAGTGAATGAGGGGACACACGGGAGAGGATGAGGGACAGGAGTGAATGAGGGGACACACGGGAGGAGATGGGGACAGGTGCAAATGAGGGGACACGGGAGGAGATGGGGAACAGGAGTGAATAAGGGGAACACAGGACTTGGGGGGGACAGTACTGAAGGGGAGGGGACCCCGGGCTTGTGGGGACAGGATGTGGAAGGCAGGGAAGAGGACCTGGCAGTGTGATGTGATGACAGGGTTGCAGCTCCCAGAGCCACAGGATGTCACCAAGAGGGTGACCGTGTCCCATACTCCCTCCCCAGTCCAGGCAGGCAGTGACAAGCACTGGGGGTGTCCTGGGGAGTCCATCCTTCCCATCTCCCCATGGCCTGTGGCCTTTGGTCCTCAGCATCCTGGATTAAAGGACAGCAGTCACCTGTCAGGAGAGATCCCCATCCTGGATGGCCCAAGGACATCCAGTGACATCCCTTGGTGGGTTTTTGTGGTGCCATGGTGTCCTCAGTTAAACACCAGCCCCTCAAAAGCAACGTGCTTTAATGATTTCTGGTTTTAAAGCTCATTAAAATAACAATAATAATAATAATAATAAAAATAATAAACCAAGACTTCCAGTCATCTCAAGGATTCTCCATGTTTATAAGAGCTGGACACACAGAGCAAGTTCCCCATTAAAGGTGATGGGTTTTCCAGCACCTTTGGTCCCAAAAGGATCTGGAGCATTCCAGTGTGGCAGCCACCTCTAAAAGAGGGGTCAAACATCCTTGCTGGGGCAGCACCTCCAAATCCAGGCTGTCTTCTTCCCCCTGGGAAACATGGAATGACTGGAACCCCCCCAAAAAATGCCAAAGGGATTAAGGGCTACAGAGCTAATATGCATTTCCATCATTACACAGCATTTGTGGGTCCCTGCCTTTTATTCCAGCTAAAACCCAGCATTGGATCCCCTCAGGAAATGGTAAAAAAACAAGATTAAAGAAAAGTTATGTATAAAAAAATTTCAAAGAGTCATTCTGGCTTCCCCTCCTTTTAATGTGAAGGCATTGGGGGTTTTTTGAGGGGGGGGTCTTGAGTTGCTGCTAGTGGGCTCTGGGGTCTCTGGTGGGACAGAGGAGCTCAGGCACTTTCTGAAGAGGGGGACAGAGGCTGAGGCAGGTGACATCCCTCTGGCCCTGCTCCCATCAAGATCTGAAAGAAAAGAAAATGAAATCCAGTAAATTCAATATCAGCATTCCAAAAGGGAGTGAGACACCAACCCCCAGCCCCACCACTGGGCAAATCCAGCTTATTTTTTATGTTCACAGAGAAAACATGGAGGGAAGGGAGGAAAAAAGCAATTAAACTGCTCAGGTCCAACCCCCAACTGCATTTTTTCTGATGGCCAAGGGAAGAATGAAGCAAGACAGATGGAAGAGAATGACATGGAAGGACACATGGCCAGCTCCTTACTGGGAAATCTTGCAGTTTGTCGTGGAGACGTAGCGTCCAGTGTAGTGGATGTTGCACCTCACCACATTGTTGGTGAAGTCTGACTCCAGGACGATGTATTTGGGATTCACTTGAACCTAAAAAGGGGGGAAAGGGAAGGAAAAACACCCCCAAAAAAACTTAGTGAGACGGGGGACAAGCAGCACCTAAACCCATGTTAAAGCGATGCCACCAAAGGAAGTCCTGAACACGCTGGTTGGAAGATCCCAAGCCAACCCAGATCAGGAATATTTGTCCCAAAGATCTCCCCCAAGGACCCTTGGCCACCTTCAAGACATAGTTCCCCGGCTGCACATCTGTTATGTCGATCCACTGGCAGTCGATGTCGGCGTTGTAGGTGTCGTAGCAGCCCGGGCTCAAGCCCTGTGGGGAGAAAAGGGGGTTCAGGTGTGTTGGGGAGGGAGTGAACCCTGAGCAGACCCTCCCACCAGCCCCACTAAGGTCACCTGGGTGTGGGAGGTGCAGGCGTAGCGCTTCAGGTTGCCAAAATCACAGGTGGTGTCCTCCAGGCAGAAACTGGCCTTGTGGCCCTCAGCCACCTTCCTGCCCGTGGTGGCATCCAGCAGGTCGTAGTGGCTGAACTCATCCATGCTGTGGTAGTGCCTGGGGATGGAGGGAGGTGACAGTCAGGGTGACCCCCAAAATGATCATAGAATCATAGCATGGATTGGGTTGAAAAAGCCCTCCGAGATCATCAAGTCCAACCCTTGGTCCAACTCCAGTCCCTTTACCAGATCATGGCACTCAGTGCCACGGCCAAGCTCCGTTTCAAAACCTCCAGGGATGGGGAATCCACCCCCTCTCTGGGCAGCCCATTCCAATGCCTGAGCACTCTCTCTGCAAAGAATTTTTTCCTGCTCTCCAACTTCAATTTCCCCTGGCAGAGCTTGAGCCCATCGTGCCCCCTTGTCCTATTGCTGAGTGCCTGGGAGAAAAGACCAACCCCCACCTGGCCCCGCTCCAGCCCCTCAATCTCTTGCCTCAACTGAGGGGCCCAGAACTGAACACAACACTCAAGGTGTGGCCTCCCCAAGGCAGAGTCCAGGGGAAGGGTCACTGCCCTGGGCCTGCTGGCCACGCTACTTTGGATCCAGGCCAGGATCCCATTGGCCTTCTTGGCCACCTGGGCACACTGTTGGCTCCTGTTGAGCTTCCTGTCCCTCAGTCCCCCCAGGTCCCTCTGCCTGGCTGCTCTCCAGCCACTCTGTGCCCAGCCTGGAGCGCTGCAGGGGGTTGGGGTGGCCAAAGGGCAGGACCTGCACTTGGCCTTGTTGAACTTCATCCCATTGGAATCAGCCCATCTCTCCAGTCTCTCCAGATCCCTCTGCAGAGCCCTTCTGCCTTCCAGCAGGTCGACACTCCCTCCCAGTTTGGTGTCATCAGCAAATTTGCTGCTGATGGACTCAATCCCCTCATCTAAATCATCAATAAAGATGTTAAACAGGCCTGGACCCAACACAGACCCCTGGGGAACACCATTAGTGACCGGACACCAGCTGGATGCCCCACCCACTCCCTAGATGTGATTTTGGAGGCTCCCCATCAACACTGGGTCCACAGCAGCTTTCCAGCTCCCTCCTTGGGGACACTAATTGCAGAACCGTGGTGACTTTAGGGACAGGAGGCAAACAAAGGTGACCCCCTCCCACCAAGATCTCAAAGCAAAGCTGCAAAACAGGAGAAAAGCCACTAAAAAGCCTTAAAGCTTCCACCAAAAGGTGGGTTGCTGGGGGGGAGGTTGGGTGGGGACACTCACTGGTGGCAGCTGTGCCACTCCCAGCTGTGCCGGGGCCGGCTGGGCAGGAAATCGGCCGTGCCCTGGTTCTTCACCCGCTGGGGAAACCGCAGCAGCACCCGCACGTCGTAGTCAGTGGCTTCGGGGGTGTAGGCAGTGCTGGGGACATCAGGGAGAGTCAAACCCAAGGACAGAAGTCCCCCAGGTGCAGGGTGGAGTGTCAGCCCTGCCACCCCAAGGAGGAAAATCCCCAGCAAGCGCCTCTGTAGGGAGAGTTTTCTCCATGGAAAAGGAAATCATGAAAAAAGGAGGGAAGCAGCACCCACCACACACCTTCCACCATGCCTTGCTTTGCTTTTCCTTTTGCCCTTTCCTTCCCCCTTCCCTCTTTCCTTCTCTTTCCCCTCTTCTTCTTAATCCTTCTTCCTCTTTCCTCTTTTCCCTTCAACCTTTCCCCCACCTTTTCCTTGTTCTTGTCCTTCCCCCTTCCTTTCCTATTTCCTCTTCCCATTCCCATTCCCTCTTCTCTATCCTTCCCTTCCCTCATTCTTTTCCTCTTCCCTATCCTTCCCTTTCTCATTTTCTTCTCCTTCTTCTCCTTTCCTTTCCTCTTTCCTCTTTGCTTCCCCTTCCCCTTTCCTTCTCCCATCCCCTCCTTTCCTTCATCCTTTCCCCTTTCCTTCTCCTATCCATTCTTTTCTTTCATCCTCCTCCCCCTTCCTTTTTTCCTGTTCCCTATCCTTCCCTTTTCCTTCTCCTTTTCCTTCATCCTTCCCCTTTCCCATCCCTCTTCTCTTTCGCACTTCCTCTTCCCTATCATTCCCTTCACCATCCCTCTTTCCTGTTCTTCCCCTTTCCTCTTCCCTTTCTCCCTTCTCCTGCCCTCTGTCCTTCCCCTTCATCCTTTTCTTCCTTCCCCTTCCCTCCTCCTTTTCCCCTTTCCTCTTTCCATCCCTTTCTCCAGTCATCCCTCACCTCCATCCTCCTCCCCTATCAGCACATCCCCCATTCCACTCTCCAGATCCCCCCTCTCTCCGGCCAGTCCTCATAACCCATTGCCCCAGGCCCCCCCTCTTTCCCCTGCTGTGTCCCCATCTGCCCCTCATCCCAGGACGCCCCCTCCCTCCCTTGTGTCTCCATGTCCCACTAACCCCAGACCCTCCCTCTCTCCCTGCCGTGTCCCCTTGTCCTCCTCATCCCAGGACACGTCCCACTCCCAGGAAAGCTGCTCCTACCTGGCCAGGCACTTCTCCTCGGCGGCGCAGCGCAGCGAGTACAGGTGAGCTCTCTGCACGTAGGTGGATGCCTGCACATAGTTGGGGTCCGGCACCAAGTCGGGGAGACCTGCCAGGAGGATGGGGACAGCCCTGAGGATGGGGACAGGGCTTGGGAACAGCCCTGAGGATGGGGACAGCACTTGGGAACAGCCCTGAGGATGGGGACAGGGCTTGGGAACAGCTCTGAGGATGGGGACAGGGCTTGGGAACAGCCCTAAGGATGGGGACAGTGCTTGGGAACAGCCCTGAGGATGGGGACAGGGTTTGGGAACAGCCCTGAGGATGGGGACAGTGCTTGGGAACAACTCTGAGGATGGGGACAGCACTTGGGAACGGCTCTGAGGATGGGGACAGGGCTTGGGAACAGCCCTAAGGATGGGGACAGTGCTTGGGAACAGCCCTGAGGATGGGGACAGTGCTTGGGAACAGCCCTGAGGATGGGGACAGGGTTTAGGAACAGCCCTGAGGATTGGGACAGGGCTTGGGAATAGCCTTGAGAATGGGGACAGCACTTGGGAACAGCCCTGAGGATGGGGACAGGGCTTGGGAATAGCCCTTAGGATGGGGACAGGGCTTGGGAACAAGGCTTGGGGACACTGCAGTCTCTTCCTCGAAGCAGCCAAGGGGGGAAGTTTTCCTTCCATCACCACCACGTTTTTTTAATTTCAAGCTGCAGATGGAAAATCCTCCCTTCCCCTCCCCTTCTCTCCGGGCTCCTGCTGGCAAATCCCAATCCTCCATTTTCCTACAGCAGGATTGCTCAACCCATCCTCCTGGAAGCGATTACACCCAGCCCTGCCCGGTCCCTCCGTGAGGATCTGTGGTTCTCCCAGGACCCCCAGCCCATGGCAGTCAGGGACAAGGGGGTGGCAAGACTCCCAAAACAGGAGGATCCCTGTTTCCTGCCCTTTTTCCTGTTTTTCATTGCACAACAGGGGTGAAGGTGAGGTTAGTTGTGCTAACCCCAGGAAGCCCATGCTGGTATCCCTCATCCCCTTTAATTCCCACCAGTTCCCTGTGCTTGGGGCCACACTGGAGTGAGGTGTGACAGACTTGGTTTCCAAAATCATTATGGAGCCCCAATGGAGCTGGAACTTCCCCTTCCCAAAGGCTTCTCTACCACCACTGACCCAGAAAGTGCCTTGGCATTTGCCCCTCAAGGACTGGGAGAGGGGGGATGCTCCCCAGGCACCCCATGCCTCAGTTTCCCTTCTCCCATCCCTCTGCAAAGTCCTGCTCTGCCACAGCTTCTCCTTAGGGTCTGTCCTTCCTGCAAGCTCACCAGCCTGTCCCCATCCCCATCCTTGTCCCTGTCCTCATCCCCATCTCTGTCCTCCTGCCCATCCCCATCCGCAACTCCATCTCCACCCTCATCCCCACTCACAACCCCATCCCCATCCTTGTCTACATCCCTGTCCCCATCCCATCAGCATCCTCAACCTTTGCCACAGGCCAATCCTAACTGTCATTCCCACCCTCCTCCCCATCCCCATTCCTGTTCCCATCTTCAAGGCCATTCCTGTCTTCACTCCTTATCCCATCCCTCTCCTCATGCTCATCCCTCTCCTAATTCACACCACCACACCCATCTTCAACCCATCTTTGTCCCAGTCCCCATCCTCATCCCCATCCCCAACCTCATCCCCATCCCCATCTTCACCCCTCATCCCTTTCTGCTTCCCCACATTCATACTCATGCCAAGTCCCCTCCCCATCCCTGTCCCTATCTTCATCTCCATCCCTGTTCCCATCTTCATTCCCATCCTCATCCCCATGCCTGTCTTCACCCTTCATCCCCTCCCTCATCCCCATCATCATGCCCAGTCCCCTCCTCCATCCCAATCCCTGTTCCCATCCTCATTGCCATCTTCATCACCATCCCCATCTTCACCCCTCATCCTCTTCCATCCCCCATCCTCATGTCCAACCCCATCCCCAGCCCTGTTCCCATCTTCATCCCCATCATCCCTCCTCATCCTCACATCCTTTTACATCCCCATTCTCTTGCCCACCCCTCTCCCATCCTCACCTCCATCCCCATCCCTATCCTGGTTCCCGTCCCCACTTTCATCCCCATGCCCATCCTCATCCTTGTCCCCATCACCTTTCAAGGCACCCACAGGCTCCAGCCCCACCAGCTCTTTGCCTCCAGACAGTTTCCAGCACATTTCCTTTTTTTCCCTTTTTTTTCCTTATTTTTCCTTGGACAAGAAGAACAATGCCTCCTTGTTTCTGGGCCTGCCTTCCCTCGAGGGATCACGTCACTCCATTGGAGCTCGTTTCCTGCCCCACTCGCTTGGTCATCGCTGCTGATGTAATACCCAAGGGGGCCTCACATGCCGGGGGCAAGAAAACCAGGAGAGCTTGGAAAGACTTTCCCCCCTCCCTTAAAAAAATTAATAACAAAAAAAGCGATGGAGAACGACCCTGAGCCTGTGAGAGGAACATTTGTCATCATTTATAAAACAGCTTTTCCTCCCTGCTGTTGTTTATAATAAATTCTTGGACGCTCCAGAGAGAAATTCGACTCCTTTACCAACGGGGAGTTTTATTTTCCCCCCACGATGGAGCTCGCCCTGGATGGCCCCGTTGTTATTGTAGGGTCTCACGCCTGACTTTCGGCAGCAAAGGGTCAAACCGCAAGTGCTGGAGTTGTTGGAGTTAATGGGATGGCAGGGTCTGGCCTCACCACCCTGCAAATGTTCCCTCAGCATGGCAGGGCACCCAACTCTCCCCATCCCAGCTGGCCAAATCCTGGCTTTTTTTGCTGAGCCAGCGTTTTCCCACCTCCTGCAAGTGAGGGGCTTGGCAGCCCCCCCCGCTATCGCCTCTGAAACGGGACAACCACAGCAGGAAAATGTTTGTTTTTCCTCCTCGGCCCCTCGGCCTGCCCTGGGAGCTGCCAGAGAAGATTTCCGTCTTCTTTACCGTGAAAATTAGAATAATAAAAAAAGACCAGGCTGCTCCCCACCGCGCTGTTTGTGCAGGTGTGCCGGGCTTAGCCCAAAAATCCCAGCTCCAGCAGCTTTCCGAGAGGGCAGCTGCTTCTCCTCCCTGTGCCCAACACTGCTGGGTCCCAGCCCTGGAGAGGCAGGAGCACCAAAGCAGGGGGGGACATGGGGACACCCTGAGTGACTAGGACACCACTACTCCTTCATCCCATCCCATCTCATATCATTCCTGCAGCACCTCCCAATGCCCCCTTTCATCTTCCCATCCCATCCTCACAGCATCCCTCCTGCAGCACCTCGTGATACGCCCCTTCATCCCATCCCATCCCATCCCATCCCATCCCATCCCATCCCATCCCATCCCATCCCATCCCATCCCATCCCATCCCATCCCACCCCACCCTATCCCATCCCATCCCATCCCATCCCATCCATCCCATCCCATCCCATCCCACCCCACCCCACCCCACCCCACCCCATCTCATCCCATCCCATCCCACTCCACCCCACCCCACCCCATCCCATCCCATCCCATCCCATCCCATCCCATCCCATCCCATCCCATCCCATCCCATCCCACCCCACCCCACCCCACCCCATCCCATCCCATCCCATCCCACTCCACCCCACCCCACCCCACCCCATCCCATCCCATCCCATCCCATCCCATCCCATCCCATCCCATCCCATCCCATCCCATCTATGTAGCATTCCCACAGCATCCCTCCTCCACCACCTTCTGGTGCACCCCTTCAACCCATCCCATTCTATCTCCACAGGATCCCTCCTCCAGCAATTCCTGGTGCACCCCATCCCATCCACCCCATCCCTGCAGCATCCCTTCTCCAGCACCTTTGGACTCATCCCTTCATCCCCCATCCTATCCAAGCTCTGCAGTATCACTTCCCCAGTACCTCCTGACATACCCTTTCATCATCATCCCTTCCCATCTCATCCTACCTCATCCCACCCACTCCCACCCCATCCCTGTAGAATCCCTCCTACAGCACCTCCTGACACCCCATTTCCTCCCTACTGAATCTCAGGATCCCCAGTTGGTTGTTAAACACCTGAAATCAACCCAAACTGACCTCCAAACCCACCAAAGGAAGATATTCCCAGGAAGACCATTATTTCCTGGCCCAGGTGCCCCATCTGTGGGTGATGGCACCCTCAGGTGTCACCACAACTCAAGCTTAGTGGGTACCAAAATCCCCATCACCCCATGGGATTCCCAGCACCCACTTTCATTCCAAAACCAAAGCTGGGTGACCCATTCCATGAGGTCAAGGTGAAAAACCCTTCTGGAAATGGGGTCTGAGTAGGGGTCAGGGTGAGGAAGGCCCTTGGAGATGCCTCCTGGGGGTCAGTCAAGAGTTGAGAACCGGCTCCTTGTCCAAACCCCACAAGAGGGGAGTCACTTTTTCCTGAGGTGGTCCAGCCCCAGAGCAAGATTAGGGTGACCCTTGAGTTCTCCACAGTGGTCATGAGCAGGAGACACAAAGACTCTGGGGTCTCCTCCACATCTCCTCGGCCTGGAGTCCTCCTCCTTGGGC
The DNA here is from genome assembly GCF_047495875.1 of Pithys albifrons albifrons. Lineage (NCBI taxonomy): Eukaryota > Metazoa > Chordata > Aves > Passeriformes > Thamnophilidae > Pithys > Pithys albifrons. The sequence goes on from NC_092470.1 coordinate 5,033,781, forward strand.
CAACCCACACAGAGATGCTCCTCTCCCACCTCCACCATGACTTGGTCACTATAGATTTAGGACTGGAAACTGTTCCAGCTCATCTTCCAAGATATCTCTCTCTGGTTTGGATGGAGGGAGGTGGACAATCCACCATGCTCTCCTAAGTCCAAATAAATCCCCTCATAAAAGGTGGTGGGATCTAATTGCTTAATTAACCCCCCAGGTACCCCAGTGAGGGGCCAGGAATGCCGCACATTCCTGGCGGAGCCGGGTGGGATTAGGAGGCTCTTAAAGAGCTTAGACGCATAATTAACATCTGATTCAGCTTTATAAAGTGTTTTGACCAATTAAGAAACCATCCTGAAGGGTGGCCCTGCAGGTGACAGGCATGAGGGGGCTTTCGGTGAGCCCCAGGAGGTGACAGCTTTCCCTAAACAAACCTCGGGTGGTGAGAGCAGCAAGTGACCCAGAGGAGAGGTCAGGCCACCTCCCTAAACTGGCTGGATGATCTTTATTCCCATCTTAAGATTTATTAATGAAAAATGTGAAGGAGAAGGCCAGGGGCTCCGGCACTGAGAGGTGGGTGTCCTATGGATGCATCAATGACGGTTGTCCACCCACCCATGAGCACCCTGATTCCCCTGGCAGAGCCACAGCACTGTCACCTCCTGGCCCGGCCTCCAGGAATCCTTGAAGGACACAGCCAGTGCCAAACGTGGCAGGCGTCTTCCCATTTCCCTTTGCTGTTTTGGGTCATCTGCAGGGCAGCTGTCCCCAGGCGTCCCTCACAGAGACACGGACTGCCAGCATTCCTCATCCCTGCATCCTTGTCCCTGCATCCCCCACCCTCACACACTTCACCCCCCTCATTCCTCACTTCCAGTACCCATCCACTGTCCCCCATATCCCATGCCCAGCAGGAGAGGCTGCTCCTGGTGAGGCCAGCAGGGATCCAGAGGAAGATCCTCTCCACACAAACCCTGTTCCTGAGCTCTTTCCCAGCTGGACCTTGGGCTGACCCAGCCCGGCTGCTCTTGCTGTGTTTACTCACATACAATGGGCAGGGCTGGGATGAACACTTCCCCCAGCCCAAATCCTCTGGGATGTTTTATTCCCAGAAACCAGGGATAGGGCTGGATGGGTTATGGGGTCAGGCTGGTCAGAGGCTCCAGCTGAGATGGGTTTCCCAAGGGACAGGCAGGGAGCTGATCCCCCAGGCTGCTGCTCCTCACGCCCTCCAGCCTTGCTTCCCATTTCACCATGGAGCAAAAACACTCTTGGCAAGGCTCAGCCAAAAGCCACAGTATTTCATCAGGATTGGGGTTAGTGGGACATGAAATGACAGTGTCCCTGCTGTGACCTCAGTCCCCTGCTGTGGCCTCGGTGTGGCCAGCACAGGGGGAGCGATGGGGGGGCCTGGCTCTGGCTGAGCCAGCACAGATCCATCCATCCCTCCATGAACTGAGCATACCCAGCACCGGGCACACAGCCAGGGTGATCCGGGACACAGCACTGTCCTACCCCAGGAGCAGGGCATGTCCCCAACTCACAGCACACTGCCACCCCATGGACACAGGATGACCCGGGGAGTGGCATCCAGACACCCCAGGAGTACGGGGTGACCCCCAATCCATGGCACACACCCACCCCACACAGGCAGGAGGGCCTGGGACACGGCACAGACCCACCTCACAAGCACAGGATAACCTGGAACATGGCACAGACCCACCTCACAAGCACAGGATAACCTGGAACATGGCACAGACTCACCTCACAAGCACAGGATAACATGGCACAGACCCACCTCACAAGCACAGGATAACCTGGGACATAGCACAGACTCACCTCACAAGCACAGGATAACCTGGAACATGGCACAGACCCACCTCACAAGCACAGGATAACCTGGGACATAGCACAGACTCACCTCACAAGCACAGGATAACCTGGAACATGGCACAGACCCACCTCACAAGCACAGGATAACATGGCACAGACACACCTCACAAGCACAGGATAACCTGGGACACAGCACAGACCCACCTCACAAGCACAGGATAACCTGGGACACAGCACAGACCCACCTCCCAAGCACAGGATAACCTGGACATGGCACAGACACACCTCCCAAGCACAGGATAACCTGAAACATGGCACAGACCCACCTTACAAGCACAGGATAACCTGAGACATGGCACAGACTCACCTCACAAGCACAGGATAACCTGAGGCATGGCACAGACTCACCTCACAAGCACAGGATCACCTGGGACATGGCACAGACCCACCAAAAGGATGACCTGGGACACGGCACAGACACACCCCAAGCCCAGACCCTACACTGGGACTTGCTCCTTCACATCCCTTCCCTTTTCTGTTCTTCACCACTTCAAACATCCTTCCTAAAATACAGAGGGTCTCTACCAGCCCCTCAGTGGCCTCTCAGCCACATTTGTCCCCACACCACTGGGGCAGCATCCTTGCAGAGTGACTGGCATCAGACATGGATGGAGGGTGCTCTGTCCTCGGGGATAACGAAGCACCCAGGGCACATCCCATGCCAGGGACCTGCCACCCACCCCAAGGTGCTCCCCAAACTCACCCCGTCCGCCGTAGCTGGGCCTGTAGACGCTGCCCACGCTGACCCGGGCTTGGCTATCGGGGACAGCCTGGGGGATTTCGGGGCTCCTGGGGGGCAGGTAGGACTCGGAACGAGGGACCCCATATGGCTCCACTGGCCGGAACGGCGGCTGCGGCTCGTAGGGCGGGTACTGACCCCCGTACCCTGTCCCAACAGCCGCTTGTAGGTTATCCGTGGAGGCCACGCCGTGGTTGACGGCTTGTTGGTTCGTGTACGAGTCCGGGCTCTGCTCCGGTGCAATCCCGGTGTCATGGTACAAGCTATGGGAATAGCGCCGGTCCAGCCCGTCCACCGCCTGGGGCACGGCGGGCACGTAGGGCCGCTCGGGCGGCGGGTAGTGGGCTCTGTAGGGGCTCTGCTCCTCGCCGTAGTCCTCGTGGCGGGCACGGGGCTGGAAGGGGTACACCACGCTGGCCCCCGCCGCCGCCCCCGCCGCCACGGCCGCCCCGCCGGTCCCGGTGCTCCGGTAATAGGTAAACGCCTCGTCGTAGGCCCGGGGCGCCTCGTAGGGCTCGTACTGCGGGGCAAAAGGGTACTGGGGGTACGGCGGCTGCCCCGCCGAGGCGTACGCGAAGGATGATGCTGATGCGGATGCTGCTGAGGATGAAGGCTGGCGCGCGCGGGCGGGTGGTCGCCGCTGCGCGGCCGCGCTGTCGCCCACCGGGCCCTCCCTCCAGTTCTCGGGCACCTGCCCGAAGCCGAAGGGGTGTCTCGCTTGTCCCCGCACCGTCCCGGAGCCCGGAGCCTGCCGGCGGACGCTGCCGGCCGCCCCCGCCAGCAACAAGCGGCTGCCGGGCGGGCGCTCCTGCCCCGGCGGGACGTACTCGGCGCCGCTGTTGAGGAGGCTGTAAACGCGGCCGTTGTTCTCCCACTGGATGAGCTGCCGCCACGGCTCCTGCCCGCCCGCCAGCAGGCACAGCCCACAGCCCAGCGCGGCCCAGAGCCCCCAGCCCGCCCGCCGGGCCATCCCGAGCGCCGCCGCAGCGCAGCGGAGCGGAGAGAGCGCACCGAGCGGGGCCGAGGGCGGAGGGAGCGGCGGGGCCGGCACCGCCTCCGTCCGTCCGTCCGTCTGTCCGTCCGCCCGAGGGGGCGGGATGCGCGGGGGGAAACGCGAATTGCGGTGTACGGCGCTTTTTTTCAGCACTGCAGTGAGTCACGCCGTCAAAATTTGGGTTGAATTCGGCGGGGTTTGGTCCCAGGAACGAGTTGTGTGGCGGGTCCTGCCCGCCAGGAGCCGGGAGGAAACGCATCCGCTCCGGAGAAAAGCTGGAATGTCACCTTTTTACACTTTGTGTGGTTGGGGTTTTTTTTATTTGTGGGTTTTTTGTTTGGTTTTTTGTTTTTTTTTGTTTGTTTGTTTTGTTTTGGGTTTTGTTATTTGGGGTTTTTTGGTTGGGTTTTTTTTTGTTTGTTTTTTGGTTTTGTTTTTTGGTTTTTTGAATCACAGAATCATAGAATGGATTGGGTTGGAAAAGACCTCCAAGATCATCAAGTCCAACCCTTGGTCCAGCTCCAGTCCCTTTACCAGATCATGGCACTCAGTGCCACGGCCAAGCTCACCTGAAAAACCTCCAGGGATGGGGAATCCACCCCCTCTCTGGGCAGCCCATTCCAATGCCTGAGCACTCTCTCTGTAAAGAAGTTTTTTCTCATCTCCAACTTCAGTTTCCCCTGGCAGAGCTTGAGCCCATCGTGCCCCCTTGTCCTATTGCTGAGTGCCTGGGAGAAGAGACCAACCCCCACCTGGCTGGAACTTCCCTTCAGGTTGGTTGGTTCCTTTTGGTTGGCTGGTTGGTTTTTGGTTGTGTTTGTGTGTGTGTATTTTTTTATTTTTGGTTGTTTGTTTGGTTTGGTTTTTGCTTTTGGGTTTGGGTTTGCGTTGGGTTGAGGTTTTTGTTTTGTTTTGTTTTTTAACCCTGGAGCGATTCACCCCTTCAAAACTGGGGACGATTTTAAGGATTTTAGTCCTAGGAACCCCCTCCAGCACAGATCCTGCCCTCCCAGGGCCAGGAGGAAATGCATCCACTCGGGATAAAAAAAGTGAAATTTGGGTGTTAAGAGTTTTTAATTCTGCAGTGAGTCACACTGTCAAAAATTGAGTTGAATTCTGGAGGTTTTGGTCCCAGGAACCACTTCTGGTGCAGGGCCTGCCTGCTGGAACCTGGGAGGAAATGCCTCCACTCGGGATAAAAGGGTGACAGTTTGGGGGTTACACCTTTTTTAACCCTTGAATGATTCACACTTACAAACCTTGGGTTGAATTCTGTGAGGTTTGGTCCTCAGAACCACCTGCACTATGGATCCTGCCCTCCAGGAACCAGGAGGAAGGGCTGCAGCCTCCAAGGAAAGTGAATCCACTTGGGATAAACCCCTGAATTGTCAGTCCGTTACACCTTTTTTTTTAACCCTGTAATTATTCAACCTTGAAAACTCTGGATGGATTTTAGTCCCAGGAATCACTTCTACCATGGATCCTGCCCTCCAGGAGCTGGGAGGAAATGAATCCACTTTGGACAAACCCCTGAAATTTTGGGGTTTATGCTTTTTTTTAAACCCTTGAGTGATTGGCGCCTTCAAAATTGGGGGTAATTAACAGATTTTGGGCCTGTGAACCATCTCCAGCATGTCCAACCCTCCAGAAACTGGGAAGAAATTCATCCACTCGGGATAAAACCCTGCAGTTTTGGGGGTTTACCTGAAATTTCAGAGGTTTGTGCTTTGTTTTTGATCCTGGAGTGATTGATTCCTTCCAAACTGGGGACTGTTTTATGGAGCATGGTCCAGGGTCCCTCCTCTGGCACGGATTCTGCTTTCCAGGAGCTGGGAGAAAGGATTTCTGCAGGGTGCTGGCTCCAAACAAAACAAATCCACTCAGGATAAACCCCTGAAATTTCATTTTTTTTTACATTTTTTTCAATGCTGGAGTGAGTCACACCTTCAAAACTGAGGGTGGATTTTAGTCCTTGGAATCACTTCCATCATGGATCCTGCCCATCAGGAGCTGGGAGGAAATCCATCCACTCAGGATAAAACCTGCAATTTCAGCTTTTCACCTGAAATTTCAGGGCTTTGCACTTTGTTTTAAACCCTGGCAAGATTCACACCTTTACAATTGGGGAAGATTTTATGGATTTTGGTCCTTAGGACCCACTTCTGACCCAGGAGCTGGGAGGAAAGGCTGCAGGGAAAATGCACCCCTGAAATTTCACTTTTTTACCCTTTTTTAACCCTGTAATGATACCATTTTTCCCAAGGGAATCCAAATTCCCACTATTTTCTATCCCACACCGATGCCTGATGCCAGGTGAGCGCCTGGAAAAGCACCTTCACCCCCTCACAAAAGCTTTCAGTAGGCTTTGAAGGGAAACTATTCCAAAAAGAAATGGAATTTTCTCCCAGAGTTTCTCTCTTTGGATCAATTTGGGATTATTTTCCTCATGGTAGTGTATCCCAAATGAGGATGAATCCTGCATGAAACAACTGGAATAAAACTAGAGACAAGTTGGCCACTTGGTGCTGGAAATATTAAATAAAAAGGAGGGACCTGAGGAGTGAATCCAGGGAAATATTAAATAAAAAGGAGGGACCTGAGGAGTGAATCCAGGGAAATATTAAATAAAAAGGAGGGACCTGAGGAGTGAATCCAGGGAAATATTAAATATTAAATAAAAAGGAGGGACCTGAGGAGTGAATCCAGGGAAATATTAAATATTAAATAAAAAGGAGGGATCTGAGGAGAGAATCCAGGGAAATATTAAATAGAAAGGAGGGACCTGAGGAGTGAATCCAGGGAAATATTAAATATTAAATAAAAAGGAGGGATCTGAGGAGAGAATCCAGGGAAATATTAAATAGAAAGGAGGGACCTGAGGAGAGAATCCAGGGAATTATTAAATAGAAAGGAGGGATCTGAGGAGTGAATCCAGGGAAATATTAAATAAAAAGGAGGGACCTGAGGAGTGAATCCAGGGAAATATTAAATATTAAATAAAAAGGAGGGACCTGAGGAGTGAATCCAGGGGGTCCCCAATCCTGCTGCCAGCTGACTCTGGCCCCTGCCAACCCCAAATCCATCACCACACTGGGATCATCCCTCCAGCTCAATCCTTCATCTTGTGGAATGAAGAATCAGATCTCTTTGTCCTCCTCTGGATCCCCTGAACCTCTTCCTGCCTTTTTCCAACCCCTCACTCCCATCCTGGCACCCACAGGGGGATATTTGGGGCCAGAAATGAGGCTGAGAAAAAGCATCCCAATATCCTGGGGTTTCCCTGAGAAGCTGAGACAGCACCCCAAAGCTGGGGTGGGCACCCCAATCCCTGCCAGCCCCCTGTCCCTGCAGTTGCCCTTGTGCCACCCGGCATTTCCCTGTTGCTTTAAGTCCCGCCTGTTGGGATGTGTGTTTCCCACATGTAGATTTTTCCTTTTCCCCTTTTCCCTCCCTCCTGCCGCTTTCATTCCCAGCTCCAAAGCTGGGGATGGAGCCAAGCTGAGGCCAGAGGCCAAACCAAGCCTGACCACGGGAATCCCAGTTCCAAAGGTTATTGAAGGGCCTGAATTCCACCAGTGGGGTCCCCCAATTCCCTGCATCTCCCAATATTTCCTTGCTTTTCCTGGCTCCTCCCTTCTCCCCGCGGGGACTGGAAATACCAGAGTTGATGTAATAGGCAGCGCAGTGCTGGCCAGGAAGGAAATCCTGGAGTAACCTCCTCCTCCTCCTCCCACATCCCAAGGCCCCACGGGGGGGACACGGGAGGCTGTAACTGGGTCACTTCCCTCTGCATCCCACCAGGTGGGGAGGGACAGGATTTGGGGGGCTGGAGCGGGGAGGACACACAGGGACAGGGTTGGAGGGGGTCCCGGTAGGTTTGGGCCAAGGGTGGGGGTCCCCTGTGGCTCCATAACCGACCCCCCAGGCCATGGGGTGCCACTGGGATGTGGTGACCAAGAGGACAAGCTGCCACCACCATCCAGGACCCTTCCCAGGGAGAGAGATGGACACGCAGAGCCCCATCCCAGATCCACACGGCCCCATGGCCGCCTGTCCTGAGTGGGGACAGGGACATGGGGGGCTGGCAGTGGGTCACTTCCCTCTGCTTCCCCCCAGATGGAGAGGGGCAGGATTTGGGGGGATGGAGGGAGAGACATGCATGGGGACAGACTTGGAGAGGGATGGAGGGGTTTTGGGGGGGTTCATACACGTTTGGGGGTCCCACCTGGCTCTGCACCCCATCCCATTCCCCAGGCCAGGTGATGCCACTGGCATGTGGTGGCTGAGGGGACAAGCAGCCACCCCCACCCTTAACCCTTCACAGGGAGGGGCACGCAGAGTCCCACCCCAAATCCCCACGGTCCCCACGCAGGTTCAGACCCCGCGGAGAGGGTGCAGGAAGGGGTGGCCAGAGCGCTTCTGTCCCCGGGCCGCCAAGGAGTGACCCCAGGGCCGGTGTCCCGCTGTTTGTGGGACACACCCCCACTAGATGGTGCCAGCAGCCCACGCTTGCTGTGCCACCGCGCCGGAGTGACACCAGCGACAGTCACCTCGGCAGCGGCTTCTCCCCCCCCAGCCACAGAGAAACCCCTTCCCCAGTGTGGTGGAAGGAGGGGCCAGAGGGGCTGGACCCCTGAACCCTTTTTTCCCCCCTTAACTTTTATAGTGGGGAATATAGAATCACAGAATCACAGAATGGATTGGGTTGGAAAAGACCTCTGAGATCATCAATCCAACCCTTGGTCCAACTCCAGTCCCTTTACCAGATCATGGCACTCAGTGCCACGGCCAAGCTCACCTGAAAAACCTCCAGGGATGGGGAATCCACCCCCTCTCTGGGCAGCCCATTCCAATGCCTGAGCACTCTCTCTGCAAAGAAGTTTTTTCTCATCTCCAATTTCCCCTGGCAGAGCTTGAGCCCATCGTGCCCCCTTGTCCTATTGCTGAGTGCCTGGGAGAAGAGACCAACCCCCACCTGGCCAGAACTTCCCTTCAGGCAGTTCCAGACAGTGCTGAGGTCACCTCTGAGTCTCCTCTTCTCCAGGCTAAACACCCCCAGCTCCCTCAGCCTCTCCCCACAGCACTTGTGCTCCAGTCCCTTCTCCAGCCTCGTTGCTCTTCTCTGGCCCCGCTCCAGCCCCTCAATCTCTTGCCTCAACTGAGGGGCCCAGAACTGAACACAACACTCAAGATGTGGCCTCCCCAAGGCAGAGTCCAGGGGAAGGGTCACTGCCCTGGGCCTGCTGGCCACGCTACTTTGGATCCAGGCCAGGATCCCATTGGCCTTCTTGGCCACCTGGGCACACTGTTGGCTCCTGTTGAGCTTCCTGTCCCTCAGTCCCCCCAGACAAGGGTCATGCTCTTTCCTTCCTAGAGCTGGCCTTGAGGCAAGAAGGAAAGAAAAAAGCAGGGAAATGTATAATTTGGGGTAATAAAACTAAAAATCAAGCTTGGGGTGTTATAGGTCCTCTCCTCCTTTCCCCACAACCTCAGCAACACCACAAAAAGTGCCAAATTCAAGAGAACCCACATGCATAGATGGATGGGATGGTGCAGGGAGGTGCTAACCCCTTCTACCACCTCACCTGCATGTGACCAGCTCCTTGCCCACCTCCTGCTTGCCCCAGAGATGGCTGGGATGGGTCTCTAAGGGAAGGGGGTCCTTCTCCCCACACTCCCTTTATGGCTGCCAAGTGTTTTGGAGCACTGGCAGCGCTCTTTGCTTCCTACGCTGACATTCGTCTATCCCATTTAGCAATTAAAGGTGATTTTCTTTTCCCCTACATGTTCTTAATGGAGCTTATAATTAACTCACATCCCTCTTTGCCTCCTGGCCTCATCAGAGGTGTCAGCAAAGCTCTCCTGTATCATCACCTCCGGGTTTTTTATAGCTTGGGTTGCAAATCCAGTGGGTCTCTTTTCCCAAGGGATGAGAAACCCACTTGTCCCCAGGAGATGTTGTCCCTCAGCAGGTAGCCTGAAGGGACATCCACAGGCAGATGTAGATGGCAGGATTGGTGGCTTCACCCAAATTCCTGGCTCCTGCTCCCAGCCCAACCCACGCTGAGAATCCCACCAGGAGCAGCAGGGTTTAGGCAAAGCCTGAGAGAAATGCAGCTTCTGAGCCCTGTCTTCACTCAAATTAACCTCCAGTGCAGGCCCAGCCATGAAAGGTGGCAGGGAAAAGCATCCTTTAATTCCAGGTGGTGCCTGCTCCCTGCACACTTGCTGACACTCCCTCCTTCTGCTGGAGCTTTCTCCTGGAAATGGAATAAAGTTGTCACCGTCCTAATCTCCCCGGCTCTGCATGAGGAATGTTCCCTCCCTTATCTCCCCACAACTCCTGCCTCGGCTTCCCAGCCCCTTTGGATTGCTTGAATGTTTTGCAATCCAGCCTGGCTCTTAGCAGAGCAGGGAAAATCCATCATGGTCCTCGAGGTGAGAGAAAAGTCCATGGAGTTTTCACCTTCCCAGAGGGCACCATCCTCTGATCTCCTGAGCCTGGATCCTCTGATCTCTCCTCACCATCACCCCCCAAGGGCAAACCAGCCTTTGGTGGGGGACACACCTGGACAGGGCAGATGGGGTGGGCATTACCCTCAGCAGCTCTGGACTCCTTGTTTTCCATCCTTCCCATGCTTCCATGGTTGCCACCCTGTTGGATCCATGGGCAGATCCTGAGGAAGCAGCTGGTCCAGATCACAGTGAGCATCTCCTCCTCCTCCTCCTCTCACCCACCAGTCTCAGGGTGAGATGTGCCCTCCCTGGCTCTGCCTGTAACCCCCAGTAACACCTTAATGTAACACAAACCACTCCTTTCATCAGCAAATTTTCTTGTTTTGTTTGGTTTGATTGGTTTTTTTAATTAAATCCTTGCTAAATTAAGGCTTTCCCTGTCCAGGGGAGGTGATCCGAGGTGGCTCAGCTGCCCCAGCATCAGCAGATGAGAACCCCAACAGCCAAATCCCCACCCACCACTGTCTCACCCACCCCTGCAGCATCAGTCAGAGCTCTCAGCATCTCCATGGGGGTCTCAGAATCGCCCTGGGGGTCTCAGCTCCTCCCTCGGGGGTCCCAGCACCCCTGGGGGGCCCACCCAGCACAGATGTCGGGTACCCTGCAGGCTTCACTCATGGATGGCGGGAGATGGAATTAATTAGGGAGGCACAGAGTGGATAATAACATGTTTTTTAAACCATGTTGTTTGCAGCAGACTTCTCTGGAGTGGGTTATTTTTAGGACACAGCTATAACCTAAATAAAGCAGCGGAATTTTGCTGTGTGGCTCTGGGGGGACGATGCTGGCCCGTCCTGGGGGGTGCAGTCCCCACTCTGGTGCTCCTCAAGCACCCCCAGCCCCTCCATGGGTGCAGCAGCACATTCCAAAACAAGCCACCAGCTGGAGGACCCTCATCTCCTGCTTGAATTAACACTGGGTGAATGAGATGATTTAATGAGCAGACCCTCGTTGGGGTCCTGCAGCCCCCCCATGGGATCCTTTCTGAGAGACCCTGAGGTGAAGGAGGTGATGCTCTCTGTGAGCTGGACCAGCTGCTCCATCAGGCTTCATCCCAAGGCTGCTGGAAACAGGGAGCAGGAGCCAGGCTTGTATCCTGAGCTGAGTAGAGATGGGGCAAAAGTGTCTCTCAGCTCCAGTTGGAAACTGGGGGGTGGTCTCAGACACCCAAGTCCAGCTTATCCCAAGGGATGCCCACAGGGATGCTACAGCCACCCCCAGGAGCAGCAAACTTCCTCCACCACCCTCTTCCTCTTCTTGGTCTCCTTCTTCTTCCTCCTTCTTGTCCTCACTCTTTAATATGTCATATTCCTCCTAGTGTAATTAAGTGAATATTTATCAATATTAATTATCCAGTCTGTCCTGGATGGGCTGGAACAGTGGTGACAGTTCCACCAGCAGATGATTGTCCCAAACCTTGCCAGGATGGCCCATGGGATCCCTCAAATCCCTCATTTGTTAACAGGACATGCTCAATGTCATTGTGATCCCACTCCTGCCGTGCCTCAGTTTCCCCTCCTTGCCTGGGAGAGGCCCCAGCAGGAAGCTGAGCTGATGGCAGGGAGGATAAATAAACCCCAACACATCCCTTGGCATTGCCAGAGCCACTTGAAGAGGAGAAACACCACCCACAGCCGTGACAAATGTCTTTGTCTGGCTCTCAAGTGGGATAGGGAACACCCGGAGAGCGGTGGCTGCTTGTGCTCCAGAGTGGTAGGTGTTTAAATATATAGTGAATAAAATGAATAGTTTTGTTTGTTCTGCTCTTCTCTAATTTAACACCTTCTGGGTGAGAAATTACTCTCTGTAACAAGAGCAAATAAGCAGCATTAGTGTAATTGGTTGAGTATTACTCTGCTTTATGCCATATAATTCAACATTAAGACCTCTGCATTTGCTCTTAAAAGAAGGTTTGTTGCTCCAGTCGAGGCTCAGTGTGGGTTAGCCCTGGGTTTACCCACAAACCCTCAAATTCACCTCCTGTTTGCCATTCCCAGCTAGGAAGGACACTTGTTTTGTTTTGGGGTTTTTTTTTGTGGTTTCTTTTCCCTTCCTATTTGCTGCAGAAGCTCTGCAGGATGAAATCTCTCCTGGAGGAAGGGCTGAGAGGACTCGACATGGGGCTGGAGGTGTCTCACCATGATCATAGAATGGATTGGGTTGGAAAAGACCTCCAAGATCATCAAGTCCAACCCTTGGGCCAACTCCAGTCCCTTTACCAGATCATGGCACTCAGTGCCACGGCCAAGCTCAGCTGAAAAACCTCCAGGGATGGGGAATCCACCCCCTCTCTGGGCAGCCCATTCCAATCCCTGAGCACTCTTTCTGCAAAGAATTTATTTCTGCTCTCCAACTTCAATTTCCCCTGGCAGAGCTTGAGCCCATCGTGCCCCCTTGTCCTATTGCTGAGTGCCTGGGAGAAGAGACCAACCCCCACCTGGCCAGAACTTCCCTTCAGGCAGTTCCAGTCAGTGCTGAGGTCACCTCTGAGCCTCCTCTTCTCCAGGCTGAACACCCCCAGCTCCCTCAGCCTCTCCCCACAGCACTTGTGCTCCAGTCCCTTCTCCAGCCTGGACACTCCATGCTTTGAATCAGAGAGGAGAGCAGAAGAGGAGAGAGCAAAGCAGAGAGGCTCAGGAAACAATCCTGTTATGGATCTCAGCAGGGATGAGGTGTAATTAATCCCAACAAATTCACTGCAGAACAATCCCTCAGTTTGGGATAAATTGCCTGTGGCATCAACGCTGGGAGGCAGAGGTACCTCCACAGGCTTTGTGGCAAATGAAGTGGGATGAATTCTCCTCTTTCTGCTGCTGTTGGGCAGGAAAAGGGGTTTTTCTGAGTCATCAGAAGGCAAATGGGGACAGCGATACTGTGGCCTCCCAGAAACCCAAATCCCCCCAGTCTGAGATGAAGAGCAGGATGGGGACACTCAGACAGGCAGAGCCACCTTTGCTCCTCCACAATTCCATTGAGGGAAAACAGGCTGGGATCTTCCCAGATTTGAGCTACAGGGTTAAACGAATTGAGTAAACAAATCCAGGTTGATCTGCTCTGGACTTTTGCACCTGTTTTCCCTGATTTTGCAGAAGAAGCATTGCAAGCTCAGCCAGCACTGACGTGGCTGCACTGCTCAGCCTTCCCCATCTCCTCTCATCCTCAAAGAATTCCTTCAGCAAGGCAGTGTGTGCCCTGTCCATTTAAACTAGGGCACATTAAAAATCTCTCCTGAAGAGGATGTTTGGCTTCAAATATATTGGGATAGACGTGCTTTGATGTCTCATGAAGATGCAGAGGGACATCTGTGCTTCGTCATCGTGGTCTGCAGCAACAAAATAATAATGAAACACCCTCAGCTCTGCCAGCTCTTCCTTGCTGGAGCCTGGGAATCACTGCTTTTAGCATTCCAGACTGGGATGCTGGGCTCTGGTTACCACCAGCATCTCAATGCCCTCACCCTGCCCTTCCCAGTGTGGGAGGGCTTTCCTCCCTGGAGGCTTTTCCAGCTTTCCTCTCCTCCTCACTGCCTTGTCTCATCTCCTAAATGAAGTATGTCAGGCAGCATTAGCTCAGCCTTCCCCTGATCCCTGCCCAGGGAGCATCCCTTGAAAAACAAATCTCTCCATGTCAGCAGAAGTGTCTGGAGTGATAAAAGCTGTTCAGGAGCAGCAGCTCTGTATGACCAACCCCTGAACACTCCCAAACTTAATAGAACTTGGAATATATTGGCAGGTTTCCTGCCCCACCTGCCAGCCTGGCTGAGGATGGATAAATTCCTCATGCTGGGTGGCTGGAATCTCCTGCTTTTCCCTCTCTATCCATCACAGAGATGGGTGGCCCTTGGGTGGCGTTTCTGGAGACATGACAAAGTTCAGCCCTTCCTTGTTCCTCAGCAAGTTTTCCCATCTGTTAAAAAAAACCAAACAAACAACAAAACAAGGGATAATTCTTAGTTTGGGATCTATTTGTCCCTCCCCTGCAGACAGAACAAGCAGGAGAGCTCTGGGAGGTGCTGCCCAGGGTCATGTTGGATGTGGTACCCAGGGGGCTGAGACATGGACAACACATGGAGCTCTTCTCCAAGAGAAACATTTTCCCCTTTGAGGCAGCAATCACAGCTCGTCCCATTCCCTGCTCCATTTCAGGAGGAATTTCCCTCCTTGTGCTTGTCATGAACTTGTCTGGTGCTGGGGAAGATCAGCCTGTCCAGCTCTTTGCAGTGTGAGGAACTTTCCCCTCCTTTTCCCTCCCTTTTTTTCTGCCAGTTTCCTTTTTTTTTAAATTTAATTTTTCCTTTCTTTTTCCCAGCTTTTCCCCTTTTTCTCTCTTTCCCTGCCACCTTTCCCTTCTTTCTTCTTCTTTTCCAACTTCTGCCACTCACCATCAGGATGTCACTTCTGCTCCTGTTTTCCCACAGGATCTGCTCCTGCACAAGCAATGCCACAAGACCTTAGGAATTCCAGCAGGTGCTTCCACATTAGGAAAACCTGGGAGGCAAATGGGATAGGGACATGGAATGAGTTAATATAAAGGGGAAACCTGGAGGCAAAATTTCCAAACCCAGACAAGCAGACTCCCAAATAAATTAACTTAAAAAATTAAACTCTTGAATAAGTTAAACAATAAATAAAGCAGCAACCAAAAATCCTTAATGTTTCTTCTCAGAGGATCCCAAATCTGTTTCCTGGGTTATGGATGAGGGTCTTGCAGAGCTGGGAAAAACAGCCCCAGTCAGACATGTACAGGTAGGATAGGGAGCTCCACAGCTTGTTCTTGATGTTTTCCTTCCAAAAATAAAAGCAATTTATAGTTCAGGGAGCTCCTGAGCCCCAGAAAGCCCAGGAGACCTGATCCCTCCTCAGCTGGAGGATGATGAGAACAAACCGTGGGCACACAGACTTCATCAGGATGGGCAAGCACGGGGAAGGAGTCTGTGCAAATATTAACTGAGATAATCAAAGCCACAGGGAGGGAGGAGCTGCAAGGAAAGGGAAGTTTCTCCTTTCCCTGGACCAGGAGTTGTGGAAGGATCGGCTGGTTGTGGTGACACGGGAGGCTCGAGGTACCTGGACAAACAGGTGCAGGATGCTCAGCATACCTGGGCAGGTGGATGCAGGATATTCAGGGTGCTCAGGATGCCTGGGCAGGTGGATACTCAGGGTGCCTGGGAAGACACATGCAGGATGCTCAGGATACCTGGACAAACAGGTGCAGGATGCTGAGTGCCTGCAAAGACACAGGCAGGATGCTCAGGATGCCTGGGCAGGCGGATGCAGGACAGTCAGGATGCTCAGGATACCTGGGCAGGTGGATGCAGGATATTCAGGGTGCTCAGGATACCTGGTCAGATGGATGCAGGATAGTCAGGATGCTCAGGATGCCTGGGGAGGTGGATGCAGGATACTCAGGATGCTCAGGATGCCTGGGGAGGTGGATGCAGGATACTCAGGATGCCTGGGAAGACACAGGGAGGATGCTCAGGATACCTGCGCAGGTGGATGCAGGACACTCAGGATGCTCAGGATACCTGAACAGGTGGATGCAGGATACTCAGGATGCTCAGGATACCTGGGCAGGTGGATACTCAGGGTGCCTCGGAAGACACATGCAGGATGCTCAGGATACCTGGACAAACAGGTGCAGGATGCTGAGTGCCTGGGAAGACACAGGCAGGATGCTCAGGATGCCTGGGCAGGTGGATGCAGGATAGTCAGGATGCTCAGGATACCTGGGCAGGTGGATGCAGGACACTCAGGATGCTCAGGATGCCTGGGCAGATGGATGCAGGACACTCAGGATGCTCAGGATACCTGGGCAGGTGGATACTCAGGATACCTGGGAAGACACATGCAAGATGCTCAGGATACCTGGGCAGGTGGATGCAGGATATTCAGGATGCTCAGGATACCTGGGCAGGTGGATACTCAGTATACCTCGGAAGACACATGCAGGATGCTCAGGATACCTGGACAAACAGGTGCAGGATGCTGAGTGCCTGGGAAGACACAGGCAGGATATTCGGGATGCCTGGGCAGGTGGATGCAGGACACTCAGGGTGCTCAGGATACCTGGGCAGGTGGATGCAGGACACTCAGGATGCTCGGGATACCTGGACAGGTGGATGCAGGACACTCAGGATGCTCAGGATACCTGGGCAGATGGATGCAGGATACTCAGGATGCTCGGGATACCTGGACAGGTGGATGCAGGACACTCAGGATGCTCAGGATACCTGGACAGGTGGATGCAGGATACTCAGGATGCTCAGGATGCCTGGGCAGGTGGATGCAGGATAGTCAGGATGCTCAGGATACCTGGGCAGGTGGATACTCAGGATACCTGGGAAGACACATGCAGGATGCTCAGTATACCTGGGCAGGTGGATGCAGAACACTCAGGATGCTCAGTATACCTGGGCAGGTGGATGCAGAACACTCAGGATGCTCAGGATACCTGGGCAGGTGGATGCAGGATATTCAGGGTGCTCAGGATAGCTGGGCAGGTGGATGCAGAACACTCAGGATGCTCAGGATAGCTGGGCAGGTGGATACTCAGGATGCCTGGGAAGACACATGCCATTGAAGAAGCACCCAGAAACTTCTGGAAGAAGAACTGGATATTTCCAGGAAGAACTGGACCTCATGTTTCCTCTCAACCAGGAGGTGAAAGAGCAGGAGCACCTCACAGGAGCATCAGCCAGTATGAAAGGTCCTCCCTGGAGAAGTTTCTCAGGGACCTGCTACCAGCACTGCCTTTTCTTCAGGCTCTGCCCTGCCCATTTAGCTCAGTGGAAGGATCTTCTCCAGTGGCTTCTTGTCCACCACAGTTTGGCATCATCCATGTGCCCTCCCTGCAGGTCCAAGCCTGGAGGGAGAGATGTCCATCATGGACAAAACTTGAGACAGGGCAAAGCTGATTCCCTTACCTGGAGAGCTCAAGGAGGCTCCAAGACAGCTCCTCTGCCCTGATTTTGACCTCAGATTTCCTCAAGCTTCAAGAGTCCCACCATCCCTAATGCCCCAAGCTGTACTTGCCTACACCTACAAGTGATGTGTGTAACCCCCACCTCCACCCAGCTCTCTGAGAAGCTGATTTTATCCAGAAAGTTGGAGAGTGATTTCTTTTTCACCCAGACATGAAAAAAAAGAGAACAAGGAGATGTATCTGGCTGAAGGTGTGATATTTTCCAAGGGTCTTCTCCAGCTGGATGCAGCATCTTTTATTCCTAAAGCAGTGACTTTGTCACTTGGAAAAAAGAACCTCCCAAACCTCACCTTGGGTTGGGTTGATTTATGCAGGTTGCATTGATTTGTAACATAAATTTTGCAAGATCATTTAATATTCCTTTTGTTGTACAACTTGGAGAAGCCTAAATGTGAGTCTGAATATAATAACACCCTTCACTGAAGTGAGTTCCTTTCATCCACACAGAAATGGGCCCAGAGGTTCTCTCCCAGCTCTTGGCTTCTCTCTAATGAACATCCATCTCCTGCTTTTCTATATATAATCCCCTCTCTGGGTCACTTGACCTGTCTCTGCAGAGCCCGTGGCTCCAGGCGATGCTGTACCAGGTGCCACATCCAGCAGCTCAAGGCAGAGGAAAGAGGGAGAGAAATGCCATAAATTGGAGTATCCGTGGGGATTTTCAGGTGTTCAGGAATAAAATGACCTGTGCTGGGCTGACCCAGCCAAGGGGGGAGCACAGTGGGGATGCCACCCCTTACCCTGGCACTGCCATGGGGGACAGACACCCATCCTGGTATCTCACCCAGCACTGGCAGCCCTGGTCCTGCTGCAGCTGGTGGAGAGGATTCAGGATTCCATTGCAGCTTCTCTCTGCAGTCCCAGGACAAAATGTCAAGCAGCTTCAGGTGGTGCAGGACCTCCCTATGGTCTTTGGTGGCCTTGACCTCTTCCCTCCTGGACTGGATGATCAAGTTTGCATCTTGCTCCATGCACATATGCAGGGTTAGTTGTCCTCAAGACAGGATAACTGGATTTTCCAGTGTCCAGTTTCAGCTGGACACCAAACCCCAAGTCACTGTAACCCACCCAGGCCCCTCTGCTCCCCTCCTCATGGCTACCAGCACTGGAGCTGCAGATGTAGGAGAAATTCCTGTGCTGTGTCTCCAGCAACACTGAATTCTCCCTGCAGGGATTGGGACAGCTGAAAAACTACCCAGGATTTGGACCCAAATTGGATTTCTTGTTGATTTTTTCCCTCATTTCAGACCCAGAAGGTGTGCAGGATGGGGGACAGGCTGCCAGGCAGGTGTAGCTCCAAGTGATTTTGACAACAAGCATCTCATTTTGGGAACTGCCCCGCAAGGTTTTTCCACACATCAGATGGCACAGAGGATTCCAGGCCTTGGGGATAACAAGGGGGCATCTGAGGTGTCTGTTTGTGTCCTCAGGGGTGACTTTGGGGTCATCAGAAGAGCAACGAGGCTGGAGAAGGGACTGGATGTGGCACTGAGTGTCCTCTTAAACACCTCCAGGGGCAGAGAATCCACCATGTCTTGATCCAATCCCACTGTGATCACCAGCCCAGGGCACTGAGTGCCAGAGTGATCACAGTGGGGTTGGATCAAGGGTTGGACTTGATGAGCTCAGAGGTCTCTTCCAACTCAAGTGAGAAGAGAAGAGCAACAAGGCTGGAGAAGGGACTGGAGCACAAGTGCTGTGGGGAGAGGCTGAGGGAGCTGGGGGTGTTCAGCCTGGAGAAGAGGAGGCTCAGAGGTGACCTCAGCACTGTCTGGAACTGCCTGAAGGGAAGTTCTGGCCAGGTGGGGGTTGGTCTCTTCTTCCAGGCACTCAGCAATAGGACAAGGGGGCACGATGGGCTCAAGCTCTGCCAGGGGAAATTGAAGTTGGAGATGAGAAGAAACTTCTTTGCAGAGAGAGTGCTCAGGCTTTGGAATGGGCTGCCCAGAGAGGGGGTGGATTCCCCATCCCTGGAGGTTTTTCAGGTGAGCTTGGCCGTGGCACTGAGTGCCATGATCTGGTAAAGGGACTGGAGTTGGCCCAAGGGTTGGACTTGATGATCTCGGAGGTCTTTTCCAACCCAATCCACTCTCTGATTCTCTGATTCTCTGATCTGTTCTTGTGGCCCAACAGCCCCTTGTGATGGTGGCAATGGCCAAATGCTGCTACTTGGACAACAAGTTTCAGGGCTTCCTGCTAAAGCAGCTCCAGTTTATAAGCTCATTTAAATTCAGAAGGATTTAAGCTCAGAAGAGTTTCCAGAGCAGATTTGCCCATTCCCAATGTCAGGAGAGGGAGGGGACATGGACAGCAGCTGTACCCCCTCACACAGGGGGAATGCTCAGCACTTTTGCAAGATCCCCCCAGTGCCGTGGCCTCTCTTGGATGGCACAGCCCCATTGCAGAGGAGGGAGGAGCATCATCTCCCCCACCTCCACATCCCTTGAGGATTTAGCTCCATAACACCAGCTGGACAAGGTCTAAGGAGTCACACATCCCAAAAGCACCATCCCCTGCCACCAGCAGGCCAGCCCTGGCCCCTCCAGATGTTTTCCAGACACTGCTTTTAAGCCCAGACAGGAAAATTTCTCACCACCAGCCCAAGCAGACTGTTTTCACAGCTCTCTGCAAGTGTGACAAGGTGTCTGGGCTCTTCTTGGAGCTCTCCAGGCTGCTTTCAGGGGAATGAAAAGCTGTTTTTAGAGGCTTAAAAAAGGGAAGGAATTTAAAAAAAAAAAAAAAAAAAAGGTGTTTCACTGTAAGAATCAATTCTCCCTCGCTGGGCAAAGCTGACTAATTTGTAAACTGCGAGCAGAGAATAAAAAGGAGCCAGTGAGCAAAAAAATGCCAGGCAAGGAGAAGTGCAGAGCAGCCCTTGGCAGTGGGATGCTGCTTCCTCAAGGGCTTACTATTCTCCTAGAAAACTGGGAAGGAAAGAGCAAACTTTCAGAGAGTGATTTCCCGTTCAAATGCCACCTGAGTGGACCTCACAACCCTCTCAGCCACTGAGCCTCTTCACACTGTTGATGGGAATCCTCTTGGCTCTCTCCAACCCAGAGGAGAGTGGGAGCAGCCAGGCAAGGGAAGCTCTCCTGGTTTCAAACCACCCCAAAGCTCATAAGCCACATCAGCAAACCTGCTTGGCTCCTTCACAGCTCCCACTGACTGCAAACCCTGACTCCCTCACTGGGAAAACACATCCCTGAGCCCACATTGCTCCATTTCATTCCAGTCCAAGCCCTCTTTTAGTGGAGGATAAAAGGCAAGAGCAGTGTGGGTTAGCATTGCTAATTAGAAAGGATCAGAGAGGAGGAATTAAGGGGGATGAAAATCAGGAGAGGAAATAGCATTGGAATCTGAAATGTCAGCACCCAGCAGAAGAAACACTTAATGTGGCACCTGGGGTGAGAAGGCAGGTCCTGGAGGGAAGGGCTGTGCAGGCAGCAGGACACAGGACACCACTGATGCTGCTTCCCAGCTCTTTGAAGGGAGCAGGAGCAGGGAAATTCACTTTTTTTTTTTTTTAAACCCAGAACCAAACTAAAGGTGAGTGAATTTGTGCTTCTGCTGCTTCCTTATGAAAGAAGGGGATTCAGGAGAAGTTTCGCCATCCTGGGAGCAGCCTGTGCCCCAACGGTGGCACCTGTGTGGCAGTTCTGCCACCTCAGGGCTGTGGGGCTGCAGAAATGGTGCAGAAAACTCAGGCTGGCTCTGGGTAAGCCAGGTCAATAATCCCAAACTGGAATATGCCCAAGGTCCTGTGTGATGCCAACATATCCTGTGCTTATCAAGCCACAGGTCAGAGACGTTTGATCTTTCAGGTCCTGCCTCCAAAACACCTTAGTGGCTTGTTTTAATCATCCTGTGTATGTGCAGTTGGCTTTTCATCTGCCAAGGAAATCCCTGCTCTGGGAATAGTATCTGGGGGGTTGTTAAGAAAACAGAGTGGTCAAGGCGTATCCAGGTTCTACTCCTCTCCAAGTGGAGTAAAGACAGACCAGGAGGTTTCCCAGACTCGAGGAGTCCCATGTGCCAGCAGGGAGAAGAAGGAGGCTCTGAGCTGTGAGATGCTGGTTTGGGAGAGGCACCGACATCTCAGCAGTGCTGCTGAAGCATCACCGGCTCGGGAGAGGAGCAGAGGGGAGGGATTCACACGCCTGCAGGACTGGAATGTGCTGATGGATGCTGTGAGGTCCCAGGGACAGGAGTTCACCGAGAGATGAGGTCACACCCTGTTCTCAGCCTGAATCTGAGCCCCTGGGCAAGTGCTGAAGGTGCCCAAGTCGTTTAACATCTCTGGGGCTCGCTGATGACCCATTTCCAATGGCTTTGGTAGATCTCAGTCTACATCGCATGTTTAATGTGATTACAAGGCTGTGTAATTGCTGCGTAATTGTCCTTCTTCCTGAGGCTGGTGCACCCTGGGGTTCCAGCCTCTCAATCTTAATTAAAAAGGATAAATCTTAATCAACCTCAATCAGAATTTCGGAGCTTGGGGGGCAGAGGGAGGGTCCCTCAGCACTCCTTTAGGGTGTAAGGGAAACATGAACCCATGTGGGGAAATCAGCCCAACTAAGGACCTCCGAGGTGCTGTGCCCTGTTATTAGGGGTCTAATTGAGGACTCTGTTAACTACCTGAACTCCTGAGCAGCTGATTGTTTGGCAGAGCAAAGCCTGGGGCAGATCCTCCTGCCAGCTACAGAGCATTTCCATCCTCTTCCCTGTTTTTATTGAGGGAAAAGAGCACGAGGAGATGCTTGTTGTCCTCCAGCTGCTGGGAGGCAGGAGCAGATCAGCCTTTTCTCCTCCTTGATTCAAAGTGATGCCACATCTCATTTCTCTCAGCAACAGGTGCAAGAGGAGTTTGAGACTCCCCAGTTCTCCTTCTGCCCAGCCCCTCACAGCTTTGTGTTGTAGAAATGCACCAATCCAAAGGGCCAGGGAGGTGGGATGCAAATCACCTCCTGCCTGGAAAGAAAGGATCCATGCCAGGGATGGGGCACAGAAAGGATCCATGTCAGGGATGGGGCACAGAAAGGATCCATGCCAGGGATGGGGCAGAGCAAGGATCCATGTCAGGGATGGGGCAGAGCAAGGATCCATGCCAGGGATGGGGCAGAGAAAGGATCCATGCCAGGGATGGGGCAGATCAAGGATCCATGTCAGGGATGGGGCACAGAAAGGATCCATGCCAGGGATGGGGCAGAGAAAGGATCCATGTCAGGGATGGGGCAGAGAAAGGATCCATGCCAGGGATGGGGCAGAGCAAATAGGAGCTTGCCAGAGTCTGGCCACCAAGCTGCTGGGACCCAGGGAACCCAAGAATGAGAAGAAAGGGCTTTCCAAGAGAAGGGTTTTGCCATGCAGGGACCTGAAAAGATGTGCTTAAGGGGAAGGGATTTGCAGGAGATGCACAGCTGGTGACAGCCAGGATGGGATCCGAGATGCTCAGGCAAATAATGCTCATGGGAAGGTTTGATCCAATCCCCACCTTCCTCCTGCATTTCCCCATCCAGGACCAGAAGAGACCAGAAGAGATGCCCCTCTAGCCCCAATATCTGTAGGGAAAAGCCACCCAGAGAGCAGAGTGAGATGAAATGATGATGCAGCAAGTGAAAGAGGAGAGGTCTGATTACAAAGAAATGCTCTTTCAGAGCTGTCTTGTTGAGGAGTAACTGGGCCAGATCTCCTACATGAACTACTTTGGGACTGGCAAGGATCTGCCCTGCTTGGTGTCCAGGGAAACCTAAGCAAGTGCAAAAGGGCTGAGAAAGAGTGAAATGAGGAGGAAAAGAGAAGAGAGTGATCCCAAGAAGCTTTGGAGAGAGCTGATAGGGGAGGGGAGCTCAGCTAATTACACCCTCAGAAACCTCACCACTTACAAATGAATTTTTAATGAAAAAAATAATGCTCTTTTCCAGTTATTTCACCAGAAAGGAAAAGCTCTGGGGTTTGCCACACCATCCCTCAATATCTCTGGTGCCTGGGCATCTCAAGAGTACACAGAGAGGTGAAGTAGCACCTTTTTCAGAGAGGTCCTGACCTTGGGAATTGGTACCAGGAGTTAATTCAGTCTCACACAGGCTGAGAAAATGCTCTTTGAAGTGGAGACAGGAGATGGAAACTCGTAGGGTTCAGGAGTTGGTGACAGCCCTGGGAGGGGACGTGCTGCAGAGTCCCCACTTGGAAGCTGAGGTAGAGTTTTCTAAGACAAGGCTGCATCTCAGTTCCAGAGGGTTCTGAGGATGGTGTGGGAAGCCAGAGAGCAGCCAGTAACCCCAAACACCTCCTCCCTCTTCCAGGGGAACCCCCAGGATGTATTTAAGATGTACCCATATCAGCTCCTGGTGTGGCACAGAGGTGGGTGCTGAGCATTGTGACTTCGACCTCCCTTTCAGTATTGAGGCTATCACAGAATCACAGACTGTTCTGAGTTGGAAGGGACCCACAAGGATCATCGAGTCCAACTCTTAAGTCAATGGCCTATACATGGGATTGAACCCATGACCTTGGCATTATTACAACCAAGTTTTAACTGACTGAGCTAATCTCAAGATGAGAGGGAATGGATTTCAAATTAGTTGGACCCATCACCACCAGATCCTGCCTGGGATGGGTCATGCCTACAAGCCCTGTCTTTGTTTTAAACCTTCTTTCATCTGATGTCTTCTGTTCTTGCCTTGGGAGGAAGAGTGATCATTCCCTGCCACTCAGGTTTTATAGACCTCTGCCACCAACCCCATCGATCAACCCTTCCCTGTGCTGAGGACAGTCACGTTGTTTAAGTTTTCCTCATCCATAAGCCATTCCACCCTTCTGATCTCCCTCAACACCACCCAGGGAGCTCCAGTTCCCAGCACAGCGGGCAGAGATGCACATGAGAAAGGCACAGGCACTACACTGAAACCTCTAAAACTGTGATTATTTTCACCTTTAACCATCTCACACACTCCCAAAACTGCTCTTAGGCAGGATTCAGATCCATAATCTGAGATGCTGGAGCGGGGCCAGAGAAGAGCAACGAGGCTGGAGAAGGGACTGGAGCACAAGTGCTGTGGGGAGAGGCTGAGGGAGCTGGGGGTGTTCAGCCTGGAGAAGAGGAGGCTCAGAGGTGACCTCAGCACTGTCTGGAACTGCCTGAAGGGAAGTTCAGGCCAGGTGGGGGTTGGTCTCTTCTCCCAGGCACTCAGCAATAGGACAAGGGGGCACGATGGGCTCAAGCTCTGCCAGGGGAAATTGAAGTTGGAGATGAGAAGAAACTTCTTTGCAGAGAGAGTGCTCAGGCATTGGAATGGGCTGCCCAGAGAGGGGGTGGATTCCCCATCCCTGGAGGATTTTCAGGTGAGCTTGGCCGTGGCACTGAGTGCCATGATCTGGTAAAGGGACTGGAGTTGGCCCAAGGGTTGGACTTGATGGTCTTGGAGGGCTTTTCCAACCCAGTCCATTCTATGATTCTATGATCATTTAGAAGCCTGATGTTCTAAAATCATGTGTCTGTAAGCACTGGGCAACTCTTGACTCCTCTGTCTGGTGAGCTCAGCTCAAGCTGTTGTGCTCTCCTGTCTTCTGCTTCCCAGAGACCATGAAATACTAAGGGGGAAAAAAAACACATAAAAAGAATTTATAAGGGATTTCCAAGGGACTTTTGTCTCCTGCTTGAGCAGGTCAAAGTCACCCTTCCAGAAATGAGCAGAGAGACATGGGGAGATCTTCTTTGACAGAGCCAAGACCAAGAGCCAAGATGGTCTTAAAAGAAACTGAAGGTGCTTTGTGAGGCAGAAAAAGGTGTTGGGTTGGAGGAGTCCCTTTGGGCAGCAACCCCCCATCATCCAAATTGCTGTTTAGCTTCTCTGACAGCCTCTCCCAGCGACCCATTCATCTTCTCTGGATGGAGGGCTGCAAACTCTCCCTTCCTGCCTCCAGTTTTGTTCTTTCAAACTGTTCCATCAAAGAGATCTATGGAAGGCTCCGCTCCCAGCTGACAAGCGATCTATTTAAAGTTTATATGCCTGGGAACAATCACAAAGACTTATTAATGGGAAGCTGCTGAAGGGAGCGAGCCCATGTGCAGCCGCTACACAAACACGTCTCCATTCTCATTTAACACCACCCAGCCTGGTGAAATAGCACGTTCCTGCTCCTCATTCCATCCCCACCCCCCTTCAGTGCTTGGAATTCACTTATTTCCCACCAGCAGGAGTGGGTGGGGCTGAGCAAACCCACCTGAGGGTCTGGCAGAGACAGGATGGCACATGGAGGTCACCATCACCAGAAGGGTGAAGCTGGAGGGACAGCCCATCCCAGAGCTGCAGCTGCAAGGAAAATATGGAGCATCACCTGGGAGCTTCCTACAGGGGATGGTTCTTGTGGGGGAGATGCATCTCCAGCATGGACCAGGTGCTTCAGTCTGCATGTCATCGCTAGACATGGGAATGGCAGAGTCACATGGAAAAGGCAAGTTTAAGATGGAGCAAAGTGAAACCATCACCAACATGTGCTGACTGCTTGGAGTATTTTAACAGAATCACAGAAGGGACCCCTGGAGACCATCCAGTCCCAGCCCCAAGAGAGGGTCACAGAAATGTGTCCAGGTAGGTTTGGAGTGTCTCCATTCCCTCCCAAGGCAACCTGTTCCAATGCTCTGTCTCCCTCATGGAAAGAAGTTCTGCCTCATGTTGAGGTGGAACTTCTTGTGGTTTAGTTTATGGCCACTGTTCCTCCTCCTTTTGCTCTCTACAAATACCCCAGAAAACATGTGGATGGTGTGGGTGGAGGAGGTGGGTTGGGATAAAACAGGCTGGAAGCATGTTGAGCCACAGGATCCTCTCCGCCCCAGGAAGGTGTCACAGGGCATCCTGCAGGTCTGGGAATAGTCCAGACACATTGCTTCCATTGGAAGGAGGAAGGAGAAAGCAGCAGAAAGGTTGAGATGTGGCCTGTGACTTCTCAAGCCAGTCGCAAAGAAATATCCACAGTCAGACAACTCCACAAACCTCCAGAGGGTCCCTCCACCCTTCCCAACCACATGCTGCCCAGGGAAAACCACCTTCTCCAACCCTGCTTTTATTCCAGCTGGGAAAATACAGCAATGAGACAGGAGTGTCCCTGCCAGCCCGTATCAGCTCAGGAGCTCCAGCCATTGCTCTCACATCCACATGCCCTGGGAGGGTTGGGAGATGGGCTGACTGCAATGGGATGAGGTTCAACAAGGCCAAGTGCAAGTCCTGCCCTTTGGCCACCCCAACCCCCTGCAGCGCTCCAGGCTGGGCACAGAGTGGCTGGAGAGCAGCCAGGCAGAGGGACCTGGGGGGACTGAGGGACAGGAAGCTCAACAGGAGCCACCAGTGTGCCCAGGTGGCCAAGAAGGCCAAGGGGATCCTGGCCTGGATCCAAAGTAGCGTGGCCAGCAGGCCCAGGGCAGTGACCCTTCCCCTGGACTCTGCACTGGGGAGGCCACACCTTGAGTGTTGTGTTCAGTTCTGGGCCCCTCAGTTGAGGCAAGAGATTGAGGGGCTGGAGCGGGGCCAGAGAAGAGCAATGAGGCTGGAGAAGGGACTGGAGCACAAGTGCTGTGGGGAGAGGCTGAGGGAGCTGGGGGTGTTTAGCCTGGAGAAGAGGAGGCTCAGAGGTGACCTCAGCACTGTCTGGAACTGCCTGAAGGGAAGTTCTGGCCAGGTGGGGGTTGGTCTCTTCTCCCAGACACTCAGCAATAGGACAAGGGGGCACGATGGGCTCAAGCTCTGCCAGGGGAAATTGAAGTTGGAGAGCAGAAAAAACTTCTTTGCAGAGAGAGTGCTCAGGGATTGGAATGGGCTGCCCAGAGAGGGGGTGGATTCCCCATCCCTGGAGGTTTTGCAGCTGAGATTGGCCGTGGCACTGAGTGCCATGATCTGGTAAAGGGACTGGAGTTGGACCAAGGGTTGGACTTGATGATCTCGGAGGTCTTTTCCAACCCAGTCCATTCTATGATTCTGTGATTCTATGTATTACTCCTGGCACTTTGGGAAGTGGAGCAGGACCTTGGCTCCAGGAAATCAAAGCTTTATCAGCAAAGCTCATCAGATCAGTGAGGAGCAGAGCTGGGATGAATGGACAGCATGGGCACTGCTCCCTCCTCCTCCCACACGTGGGAATAAATGCAGCAATTCCAGCCAGGCCACGACATATTGAATGTGGCTGGTCCAGGGGAATTGCCTGTGCTTTTCCTGGCTTAAAATTTTCAACGTTGGGGTTTTCCTTCTGGAAGAAAAGCCTGACTCTTCTGACAAATAGCTCTGGCTGCACAGCTCAGGCTGTTTGACAACTGATAAAAGACTTGAGAGACTTAAAAAAGAATGTTAAGCATGAGAAGACTTTCTTTGGAAATAAAAACCTGGGGTTGCGAGGCCCAAAGGGGCATCACCAATGGAAATAGGGTAAGGAACACGTGCTGGAGAGGGTCAGCAGGGATCTGCTGGTCCCCCCACCCCTAGCACTGAGCTCCTTCCTCAGCCCACCATCACCAAGAGATCATCCCAGCATCTCCATCCCTCTCGATGCAGGCTCTGGGTTCCTGTGTCATCTATGAGCATTTCCAAGATGGTCCAAGTGACCCCATGCCCTGCTCTGAGCAGCTGGCAGGTGTTCCAGAGAGATGAGGCAGCCAGGACCAGGATTTCTGCTCTTACTGCCTTGCACTGCTGCCAGCACCGAGCATCTCCATCTCAGGGATGGAACCACACAGCTCTCCAGGCAGCAAAAGGGATGATTTTATGGGCACTGAGTGCTCTGCTGTAGGCAAACAGTGCCCAAGGTGGTGCTTAAACCCATTTCCAAGCCTGTGGAGAGGCCACATAAACGGACAGCAATGCCAAGCCTCTCTCTTCCCTGGCAGCCAGGTGGGAAAGGCCATCAGTGCTAGAAAAAGGCATTCCTCAAACACCCACAAGTTCCTCTAATGTAACAGCCTCATGTATTGATTACCTGATGTGACCAAATGAAGCAGCGGCTTGGAATTCCCAGCAAGATTTACGGGCACGGCTCTGCAGCACCTGAGTTTGTGCGAGGACACCAAGGATGTAATTTTTGGTTTGGTTCCATTTGTTCATGATATTACTTCCTTTTATAGCTTCAATAAATTTTTGAAAAAGCACTTTTATTGAGCCATTTCCTAATGAACAATCTCTCCAATTGGCTTCCTGAAAGAAGTCAAGGTAATATTGACGCTTTTATGTCAATGCAGTAAAAAGCAAAAGGATGTTGTTAACACCTCGGAGTTCACAGGTCCTCACCTGCATGGAAAAGCCTTGGGGTGCAAAGAAAAGACCCACCATAAAAGCATGAATCACTTAGAACTGAACACCAGGACTTTCTGCAGAGCACAGGCTTGGATTTTAGCGGGAATTATCTCTATATAGAATCATAGAATTGATTGGGTTGGAAAAGACCTCCGAGATCATCAAGTCCAACCCTTGGTCCAACTCCAGACCCTTTACCAGATCATGGCACTCAGTGCCACGGCCAAGCTCAGGTGAAAAACCTCCAGGGATGGGGAATCCTCCCCCTCTCTGGGCAGCCCATTCCAATGCCTGAGCACTCTCTCTGCAAAGAAGTTTTTTCCTGCTCTCCAACTTCAATTTCCCCTGGCAGAGCTTGAGCCCATCGTGCCCCCTTGTCCTATTGCTGAGTGCCTGGGAGAAGAGACCAACCCCCACCTGGCCAGAACTTCCCTTCAGGCAGTTCCAGACAGTGCTGAGGTCACCTCTGAGCCTCCTCTTCTCCAGGCTAAACACCCCCAGCTCCCTCAGCCTCTCCCCACAGCACTTGTGCTCCAGTCCCTTCTCCAGCCTCGTTGCTCTTCTCTGGCCCCGCTCCAGCCCCTCAATCTCTTGCCTCAACTGAGGGGCCCAGAACTGAACACAACACTCAAGGTGTGGCCTCCCCAAGGCAGAGTCCAGGGGAAGGGTCACTGCCCTGGGCCTGCTGGCCACACTACTTTGGATCCAGGCCAGGATCCCCTTGGCCTTCTTGGCCACCTGGGCACACTGTTGGCTCCTGTTGAGCTTCCTGTCCCTCAGTCTCCCCAGGTCCCTCTGCCTGGCTGCTCTCCAGCCACTCTGTGCCCAGCCTGGAGCGCTGCAGGGGGTTGGGGTGGCCAAAGGGCAGGACCTGCACTTGGCCTTGTTGAACTTCATCCCATTGCAATCAGCCCATCTCTCCAGTCTCTCCAGATCCCTCTGCAGAGCCCTCCTGCCTTCCAGCAGGTCGACACTCCCTCCCAACTTGGTTTCATCAGCAAATTTGCTGATGATGGACTCAATCCCCTCATCTAAATCATCAATAAAGATGTTAAACAGGACTGGGCCCAACACAGACCCCTGGGGAACACCACTGGTGACCAGCTGGATGCAGCTCCATTCACCAGCACTCTCTGGGCCCGACCCTCCAGCCAGCTCCTAATCCAGGACAGGGTACACTTGTCCAAGCCATGGGCTACCAGTTTTTCCAGGAGTATATTATGGGAGACAGTGTCAAAGGCCTTGCTGAAGTCCAGACAGACACATCCACAGCCTTCCCCTCATCCACCAGGTGGGTCACCTGATTGTAAAAAGAGATCAGGTTGGTCAGACAGGACCTGCCCCTCCTAAACCCCTGCTGGCTGGGTCTAATCCCTTGTCCACCCTGAAGGTGCTGTGTGATTGCACTCAGGATGAACTGCTCCATAACCCTGCCAGGCACAGAGGTCAGGCTGACAGGCCTGTAGTTGCCAGGGTCCTGCTTGCAGCCCTTTTTGTGGATTGGGGTGACATTGGCCAACCTCCAATCATCTGGGACCTCAAGCTGAGCTCAGTGTTTAGTTTGAGTTCTCCTGTCTAGTGGGAAAGGTTTTCTTTGCCTCAGGCTCAATGGTCAAGCTGAATATTGAGCTGGGGCATCCCAACCTGAAGGTCACTACAGGGAGGTGGGAGCAGTGCTGGATCTCACCTGGAGGACCGAGCAGAGCTGGAGAAGGACAGCCAGATTTCCCAAAGAACAAAGGGAAAATGGAAAACGGGGTCAGACATAACGAGCACGGATCAAAAACCAGCAGGAGAGCATGGAAAAAGGGCCTCAGAGATCCAGCCAGCCTTCCAGTTTCATTGCCTCACCTTGCAGCAGCACCAACAGACAGCCCATCTGGCTCAGCCCCCGGCACCGGCGCTGGGAGAAGATGCTCCAGATCCAGAAAAGCAGTCAGGGACTGGGAATAGGCAAGAACAACTGCCCCGAGCTTAGCTTTTGAGCTCAAACCCAGCCACCCACCGCAATTAAACAATTGGCAGCCTGTTCTCCGACAGCGTGAGGAGGCTCCAGCCAGTGGAAATCAGGTTTATTTGGCGAGAGCAGGAAAATTACAGGGGCGAGGAGACCAGTCCCACTGAGATCACCCACCCTGGTGTTTCCTCAGAGTGAATGACACCGGTTTAAATTCAGACATGAGGTTATACCCAGGACATATTTCCTAGATAAATAAGCCACTAGCCTTTTCCACTTGTAACCAGGCAACACACAGACATGTGGGTGTAGGACGCCAAGGAATGTTTATATTGGGTATTATAACCTTTATTTACTGTTGGACCAGAGCTGTTGTCTCATTCTGAGGAAGAAAGGAAGGTTTATTGCCAAGCTCAGTGGATATGGACTCCTGCCTTACAGCCAAGCCCCATAGGATGAAAAAAAATGAGGTATTAGATCTCCATCCTCCCCAAGCATCAGATCAAGGGTCCTGCCGCAGCTCCTGGCGGGGGGAGCAGCTCTTTAAACATTTAACATGCTCAAACCAGCAGTGAGAGAGATGGAAAAATAAAAAAAAAATAAAAAGCCACCCGGAGCAGCTTGATTTTCAGCCTTTGGAGACACAAAGCCATTAAACTTTCATGTCCACCCTTCGTCTCCTCCCTGGCCGGCTCTGATCCGATTTAGCAAACACACAGTCCCAGGGACCGGGTCCTGCTGGAGGCAATGCAGGAAGATAAACAGGGAGTCGGAGCCTGGGCTTGGGATGCTGGAACACAAGATGCTAAGGAAGAAAAGGTGGTTTCTTGGGGTTTTCTTTTGAGGCTGACTCGATTTCTGTGTCTTTCTGTTCCACCAGCCCAGCCAGACTGCCAGGGATAAAGGGAATATCATCCCTGCTGTGAGAAAGGTAACTGGAATGGACATATATGGATATTTAAATAATTTGTATAGAAATAAATACATAGAAATATATAAGAGATATAAATAAAAGTACATCAAATTTAGGAATATAAAAACCCAATATGTATTTCTATTTTAGGGAAGTTTTTTTGCAAAAGGATCTCATGGGAATGATTAAAAATAAACTCCTTGGTGTGCTCTCCACTTCAATAATCCAAAACACAGCAACGAAAAACAGAATCAAACTCCAGAATGGTTCAAACTAAGGTCCTGTCCATTTTTCCTCCCCAATCCCTCGTGTTCTGCAGAAGCTGTCCCAGATGCCCCATTTCTGACACAGGGCAGCAGATCTGGGCTTTCCCTGTGGTGAAATGAAACCAGGAGAGGAGCATTTGCTGGAGGTTTGCATCAAACAGCAGCAGGACCAAGTCACCCACAGTAAAAATAAAGCCATATTTTCTGGATGTTCTCCCTCCTGTGCACCCCATGGGTGCCCAGCCTGCTGTGCCACCACTCTTGAGGTCATTTAAGGTGGGACTCTCCTTTTCTCAGCACCCACGGGTGTCCTGCTCCATGGCAGAGCCTGTGAGGTGCAGGATGGTGTCCAAGGTGTCCACCTCAGCTCCCTTCCCACTGAGCTCTCACTCCCTTTTATTCCATCTTGGCCAAAAATCCTCTTTTGGGACTTTTTCCCCACTCCAGGAAATAAATATTTCCCAGATGAGCAGCTCCAAGCAAAACACAACCAAAGCATCCAGCAAATGCATTTGCAGATGTAGCTTTGTGGGAAGAATGATCCCCCCAGCCCCTGGCACAGCCTGATCTCCAGGTCCCAACACCCCAGCACTGCAGGTACCAGCACCACCCACTTCCACACAGCCTCCCTGCGAAGCCCAGATCTTCTCCAAGCTGGAATCCATGAGGATATAGAATCATAGAATCATAGAATGGATTGGGTTGGAAAAGACCTCCGAGGTCATCAAGTCCAACCCTTGGTCCAATTCCAGTCCCTTTACCAGATCATGGCACTCAGTGCCACGGCCAAGCTCCGTTTCAAAACCTCCAGGGATGGGGAATCCACCCCCTCTCTGGGCAGCCCATTCCAATGCCTGAGCACTCTCTCTGCAAAGAAGATTTTTCCTGCTCTCCAACTTCAATTTCCCCTGGCAGAGCTTGAGCCCATCGTGCCCCCTTGTCCTATTGCTGAGTGCCTGGGAGAAGAGACCAACCCCCACCTGGCCAGAACTTCCCTTCAGGGAGTTCCAGACAGTGCTGAGGTCACCTCTGAGCCTCCTCTTCTCCAGGCTAAACACCCCCAGCTCCCTCAGCCTCTCCCCACAGCACTTGTGCTCCAGTCCCTTCTCCAGCCTCGTTGCTCTTCTCTGGCCCCGCTCCAGCCCCTCAATCTCTTGCCTCAACTGAGGGGCCCAGAACTGAACACAACACTCAAGGTGTGGCCTCCCCAAGGCAGAGTCCAGGGGAAGGGTCACTGCCCTGGGCCTGCTGGCCACACTAGTTTGGATCCAGGCCAGGATCCCATTGGCCTTCTTGGCCACCTGGGCACACTGGTGGCTCCTGTTGAGCTTCCTGTCACTCAGTCCCCCCAGGTCCCTTCCTGCCTGGCTGCTCTCCAGCCACTCTGTGCCCAGCCTGGAGCCTGTATTCCTGAACATCGGAGAGTGACATCTCTGCTGCTCCTCCTGAGCCACCAAGTGGGCATTAACCACCCAAATCCAGCTGCTGACAGCCCCCCATGGCATCCACGCTCTCAATCCATAGGGATGGTTAGATATCAAAGCGTTACAGTGATATCCTTGGAACGCCCAGATGGAGGGGTGGTGGGTACCAATTCAATCACGGTTCTTCTCTTTCCAAAACTGCTCTATGCCCTGGTGACACCACACTAGGATGATCACAGCATCAGGCTCCTTGTTTGGACCCTCCTGATGGCACCAGCAAGAAGACTAGAGAGTGTTTCAACATCCAGCAGTAAGATGGATACAGACATGGGATGCCCTTAGGATCATGGAATCATGGAATGATTTGGACTGGAGGGGACCTTAAAACTCCTCTCATTCCAGCCCCTGCCATGGGCAGGAACACCTTCCACTACACCAGGTTGCTCCAAGCCCTGTCCAACCTGACCTTGGACACTTCCAGGGATGGGGAAGGATGATGCCTTTAAGCCAGAAGACCCCCCATGACCACCAACCAAATGTCCTTCCTTGGGTGCTGGTGGCGAAAACCTGCCAGCCCAGCCACCCAGGGGGGATATTTGGAGGAGGGATGGGGCCATCCCTGAGCTCAGTGGATCTCCTGGAGCACTCTGGGAGCTGTTAGGATGGGCATCATATACCTCCAGCAGCTGTAAAAGGTTTGCTTTTGTAGCACCTTGACTCAAAGTTTTGGTGTAATTCTTCGCCTGCTGTTTATCCACTTGAAATCCGATTGGCCTCCTTCTGCAGAGACCTTTCTGGGACATTTTCCAACCTTCTGTCTCTGTTTATCTTGCGCCCTTGGTAGGGGAAGAGAAAAGAAACCACAACCCAACCTCCAGGCAGGCAATCTGGTGTCTTTGCTGCACATCCCAACTTCCTTTCCCTGCTTACCACTCTGTTCTTGTCTCTATTCCTATTTTTTTCCCCCCTTTTCCTGCTCTAATAAAATCTGGGCTTTAGGAGACCGAGGGAAGAGATGGATTCGTTTTTCTGCAGCCCTGAAAGCCAATCTACCTTTCTTTAGTCCACTCAAATGGATCATTTCACCTCTGCAGCATCCCAAGCTCAATTAATATCAGACTAAAAACTGCCTCGTCTGCATGTTTGGAAAAAACTCCGTGGCATTTTTGATGGTGAGGATTTGCTCTCAGCCAGGGATGCAAATCGGGGTGGTGATGCAGGGAGAGAAAATGCTTTTTCCTCAGACCAATTTTTTTTTCCTCCTGTTGTTTCTGACAGCGCAGAGATCAAACTTCTTCCAGTTCTTACAAATTCCATGAATTTTTTGGATGCTAAAATGAAAGAAGTTGATGTTTCCTTTCAAAGCATTCAAGAAAGAAGAGGTGGGGGGAGAATTAAAAAGCTTTCTCCCCCCACCCTTTTTTCTTTTTTTTTTTTTTTTTATGGAAATGCTGAAATAACTGACTTGGATGAGAAAAAACCTGGATGTTTCCAGCCCTGGAGTGGAGCTCTCCTGCCAGCTGCAGGACTCCCAAAAAATCCTGGACAGGGAGTGGGACAGCAGAGGCTGTTTGCCTTCTTCCACAGCTTGTTTTCCATTCAGTAACTCTGCAGAGAGAGGCAAAAAAGGGAGCTGAGCTTTTCCAAAGCTTGGCTGGGAAGGGATGGAGGTGCCAGGGATGGAGGGTCTGGCTGAGGACCTGCTTCCCAAGGGGGGATCCCATTTGCATCCGTGTTAAGAGCCATGGAATGGTTTGGGTTGGAAGGGAGTTTAAAGGCCCCCTGTTCCAACCTCCCTTCCATGTTAGGGACACCTTCCACTATCCCAGTTTACTCCAAGCCCTGTCCAGCCTGGCCTTGGACACTTCCAAGTATGGGGCAGCCACAGCTTCTCTGTTCCCACTCCAGACTGAGCATGGAATTCAACCAGACATGAGCAGAAGGGAAAGAGCCACACCAAAGGACAAAAGGGGAGAGACATCATCAAAGGAGCACAAAGAACATCATCCAGGACACCACAGTGAACATGGAAGGTCCATGGTGCATCCCTGGGGGCACCAGGGGCACAGGGGGGCTCAGGGAAGCAGGACAGCTCCATTCCCAGGGGATCATTCACAGGTAACCCCCAACATCGCCCCAGGATGAAGCAGCAGCTCCTGGGGAAATCTCCACTGGCCAGGAAAGCTCCCAGAATCCTAAAAACACAGGGAGCCTGCACCTCCTCACTACCTCCAGCTGTTCACCTCCTCTACTCCCCCCCTGCTCCCCAAGAACCTCCTGCTCTCCGCCCTCATTATCTATTTTATTAAAGTAATTAACCTTAACTTGGAGAATTTGCTGCTTTTGTGCTGGGAAAGACCCTGAATGACAAAACAGAGTCAAGAAGTTCATGAAACAAAAGGCTCAGGGTTAAACTGCCTTTTGTGGGGTTCACAGGGAACAACTTGCTGCTGTCACCAAAAAACCCCTGGAAAGGGGGGGCTGTATCCCAAAATCAAGTGTCTCTTAGCTTGGCACTGCTGGGAGGAGTTTTTGTCCTGCAGGAAAATCCAAAGGGGAATTTAGTTTGGGTAATAACGAGGTTCCCCCAGGATAATGTTGGAACAGTCCAATGCGACATAAAATATGAAACCCACACATTAGTGAGGTGGCAGAAAAGTCCAGATGAAATTAGAGCTGTAACACCTCACTGAAGTATTTTGACTGTCAAAGTGAAATGAGATTGAAAAGATCCATTATGACACTTTTGCAATAATTGATGGGAAGGGGAGGGGGGGTGGTTGGAATTAATAAACTTCTAGGAATTTTTCCAGTTCAGTAAAATCTGCATGTTCAGCAAGAAAACCACTGAAGCAACAATATCACAGCTTCCCTTTGGGAGATTCCCTGGATATCCCAGAGGCTCAGGGATTATTTTCTTTCCTGCAGGGAGTACTGGCAGAGCCAGCCTGGCACATCGCTGGCACTGAGGAGGGATTCATAGGCTGGGCATGGGAGCACCATCCCCTTCCCAGCCCCAGGACTTCTCACAAGCCAGGAACACCAGGCTGGGAAAGAAAAGCAAGGGAGGGATATACATCCCATTAAACAGTGAGGAAAGGGGGATTTTTGGAAGGGATAAGCAATTTTCCAGGTGTTAACACAGGCAGGGGAAACCCTGGGCTGTGCTGAGCCCACACTCGTGGCTCCCTCTGGGTCTTCACAGGCTCATCAGGTCCATTGTGGCAGTGAGAAGCCCTTCCCAGGGGCAGGAGGACATGGAATATATCCATCCAAATGCATCTGGCCAGCAGAGATGTGGCCCCAGCTTGCCAAGGTGCCCCCCAGCTGGTGATGCTCTTCTGCCTGCCAAGAAGTCCCCCCTGCCACAATTTATCCAAGGGCACAGAGAGAAGGGGGAAAAAAAAGAGTGAGAAATCCCTGATGCATTTATTGAAAATCATTTTGGTCACAGCAGAAAATTGCTGGCAGCTCCAGCCCCATCATCTGAGCAGCTGCCATGTGGCCTCCAACCCTTCCCTGCTGGAAGCCAGCCTGGAAATGAGCTGGCCCCAGCACCACAGGCCTGCCCAAAGGGTGGGAGGAGATTTGTTCCTTGAAATCAAACCCAGTGAATATCCTGGCTGATCCTGCACAGAGAAATTGATGTCCACGGGGTGTTCCTGGGGGGATGCAAAGCCCTGCAAGCTTAGCCTGGGCTGGCACAGGCACCCCCAAGGTGTCTCTGAGTGGGTGAGGGCACATTGGATGAGCAAGAGAAAGATCAGGATGACTGGAGACACGGAGCAAGCATTGTCTGGGACACTGTCCCTGCAAATGAGCACAGCACCAAGAGCCAAGATGGGAGAGGGGCCTCTGTGCCATACCCACTGCCTGTCCAGCCCTGCCTCCTCCTGCACCCAGCCAGAGAAGGAACCATCAGCCAGAGCCCGAGTGATGCCCAAATGTTTCCTTATGCTCTGAAGCATCAAAGGCAAATGTCCTGCAAAAATGCTGAGCAAATGGTCAATCCGGAGCCACAAGCCTCCTGTTGGCACTCAGGCAGAGGGAAGGGTTGGGATACACTTGTTTCTGGTCCCTGTGGTGGCCCAGTGGCTTCCCATGGGCATTGGGTACAACCTCATGCTGGCTCAGCGCTGCCCAAGGTGGGCAACATCACCCTCCTGCTCCTTTCAGCACCAGGATGCCACCACCCAGCCAGAGGTGTGTCCCCTGTCCCTCTGCCACCACAGTCTGGTGACCACTCTCTGCTTCAGCCAAGTGGGACCCTCAGGAGGTGGCTCCTCATAGACCCACCTGTTCCTGCCCAGGAGTCCCGACCAGGCTGGGACTGATGTCCCACTCAGGGGGACAGATGCTCCAAGGCCACAGCTCCAGCACTGCAGAGTCAAGTCTCACACAGATGGGCAGCAAACCCTCTCCCAGCAGGAGAGCTCTGCCTTTCATCAGTTGAACTCCCAGGCACAGCTTTCAAAGGCAAAGGAGAATCTGATGAGCTGCCTCTCTCATGGCAGGAGACACGACAGCCTCGCTCCCTCCCCCTTCACCTCACTGCAATCCCATTTCAGAGCTGTGATGTGCCAGTCTCTATCCCAAGGGAAGCCAGGAGCAATTTCCTCTCCTTTGCACACTTCAAAGGTGCTCGTGATCTGAGGGTGTCTCCCTCTGGTTTCTTCCCCCTCCAGCTCATTTCCTTGTCTGGCAGGCTCTGTACTTCCAGCTCCTCCAGCTCTCTCCCTTGCCCACGTAGCTGGAAAAGAGCTGCACACGGATGGCATCTTGGCTCACCCTCCAGAGGCCCCAGGTGCACAACCTTCAAGGAATTCTATGGTTTTTCCTCTGATTTTTCTCCTATTTTTGAGCTTTCCCCCTCCTGTTACCTGATTTCAGCCCCAAGATGGTGGAAGTTCAACAAGGCCAAGTGCAGGTCCTGCCCTTTGGCCACCCCAACCCCCTGCAGCGCTCCAGGCTGGGCACAGAGTGGCTGGAGAGCAGCCAGGCAGAGGGACCTGGGGGGACTGAGGGACAGGAAGCTCAACAGGAGCCAACAGTGTGCCCAGGTGGCCAAGAAGGCCAATGGGATCCTGGCCTGGATCCAAACTAGTGTGGCCAGCAGGCCCAGGGCAGTGACCCTTCCCCTGGACTCTGCCTTGGGGAGGCCACACCTTGAGTGTTGTGTTCAGCTCTGGGCCCCTCAGTTGAGGCAAGAGATTGAGGGGCTGGAGCGGGGCCAGAGAAGAGCAACGAGGCTGGAGAAGGGACTGGAGCACAAGTGCTGTGGGGAGAGGCTGAGGGAGCTGGGGGTGTTTAGCCTGGAGAAGAGGAGGCTCAGAGGTGACCTCAGCACTGTCTAGAACTGCCTGAAGGGAAGTTCTGGCCAGGTGGGGGTTGGTCTCTTCTCCCAGGCACTCAGCAATAGGACAAGGGGGGCTCAAGCTCTGCCAGGGGAAATTGAAGTTGGAGATGAGAAAAAACTTCTTTGCAGAGAGAGTGCTCAGGCATTGGAATGGGCTGCCCAGAGAGGGGGTGGATTCCCCATCCCTGGAGGTTTTTAAAGTGAGCTTGGCCGTGGCACTGAGTGCCATGATCTGGTAAAGGGACTGGAGTTGGCCCAAGGGTTGGACTTGATGATCTCGGAGGTCTTTTCCAACCCAAACCATTCTATGATTCTATGATGTGCTCCCAGCTAATGCTTGGAGAGGATGAATCCCTGTTGGGTACCACAGAAAGGGGGATTTGTCACAGGGGCATGTGGGTTCAAGCTTCAGTCTCCATTTGTGCAAGGAGATCACATCCCATTCCCAAGGTCTGGGTAAGCCCCTAAATCCAGCAGGAATAACTTCACACCACCCCAAGAAGATACACAGAGGCTGGAGATGAAGCAGAATGTCCCACCGGGGCCCTTCCTACAACGTCACAGGAGACCCAGTTCAGATCCACCTTGCAGAGAGACTTCAATAGAGAGGCAAACTTGGCTGTCCCAAACCAAGAGAGGAATCTGGAGCACAATGCCCCTCAGGGAGAAGTTTGGGCTGAGGACAAATGTTCTCTTCTCAAACTGCTCTCAGGGTCTGGAGCAAATCCAGCAAGAAATTCGCTTGGATGTTTGTGGTCCTTTTAGAGCCCAAATCAGATGGAAACAGTGAAGAAACAGAGGCCCATAGCCTGAAAGAACTGCTCTGGTGGCATGGGGGTAACGGAGCACAGCCTGAGGAGGGGACCACCCCCAACAAGCCCAGCCCATGGCAATCCAAACAGTGTGACCTTCTTGCAGGCACAGGATTTGAGCAGAGAAATGAGAAAGGTGATGAAAGGTTCATCCTGAATTAACAGGGCTATTAATGAGGTTGCAGAGAAATCAAATCCTTTCCTGGTGTCAGGAGGGAGTCACATGTCCTACCACAGGAGAGAAAACCACCCCAAAGTGGTGGTGGGACCAGAACAAGCTTATTTGTCCAGCTCACCCCAGGATTATCTTCCATGTCATGGCTGAACAACTTTGTCTCTCATCCCCCCAGACCAATAGACCAGGTTGAACCAAGTGTATTAACTGGAAAGGGTAGGAATCCAAAAGCCAAATAAAGCATCGATGCAGATTTACATTGTTTAAATAAAGCCTTTGAAACAAGATATTATCCACTGGAAACTCTTAATGAAAATCCAGCAACGTTCTCAGAAGCAGAAATATTCTCAGCATGGAGGCAGGACATCTATTAAAGACAGGAAAATGAGATGAATGGGGCTCAGAGTTAGTGATTTTAAACACACCAGTCGGACATCCTGAATTTAGGCTAATGCCATTTGGAATTAGCTCTGCTCCCAAGGCATCTCAGAGAGTAATTCAGCAGATATTTGAGGGATTAGGAGGTGCTGAAGTTACAGATATTTTAATTTGGGGCTCTGGAACCTCAAGGAACATCATGAAAACAGAGGTGAGTTCTGCAGATGAGTGAGAGGAGAAAACTCCTCTTTGCATATTTAAGGAGCCCAAATGCCATGGGGATAATTGGCCTCAGGTGAATCATGTCAGCCGTTGTGCCCTCCAAAACAAACACCAACAGGCAGATGAAATGACCTTCAAAAGTGTGTCAGCACCGAGGCCAAGATGGTTTTAAGTCAGCAGCTTGGGCACCAAAGGCTTCTGGAAAGGTGCCCTTCGTTTGCTGTCCAAGTAGGGTTTGGAGATTCAGCTGCTGGAAACTCTCTGCCAAGGACACTTCCGTGTCTCTTCCCAAGATCTCCTCCACCCGATGAGCACGCTGAGTGATGTGATTTCTGAATCCAGTTATGAGTCTTAGAGGCACTAAGATTAAAAAAGGTGAAATAAAAATGGTCAGTGGGAAGATGCTGGAGAAACCAGACCAAATTCCCGTGGAGCATTTGATGCCTATGGGGGGTTTGATTTTTTCATTTTTGTAGATTTTAGAAGAACTTGTAACTGTAGTAAAAGGCAAATTTAGTGTGTTAGTATTTCTAACAGCTTCAGTTCAATGTTCATACATGCCAAGCTCTGCCACTTATCAGTAGCTCAAATTCTTTTAGTTGTTTAGACTCTCTTCAAGGTAGAAAGCTGAAGAATATCAGAAAGTTCTGCAGAATGAGACATAAACATGAGCCACCAAACTTGGGTCTAAGAACACTGGTAAAGCTCCAAGAGCCCTGTGTGTGCTGAGGAGGAAGACAGAGGGTCCCACTGACCCCAGACTCAAATCCTGAGGAGGTGTGAGCAGGGACAGGACAGGGCTGGACTGAGAGATGTGGGAACTGGGGATTGGATGGACATTACTATAAAACCCATGGGAATCAGTGTTCATGGGGGGCATGTCATCATGTATTCCTAAAGTACTAAGCCCAGACATTAAAGAATCTACCTCTTTATCTTATCCCACACTAACTTGGCTTGGAGTCTGTTTAATGGGGTCTCTCACAGCATCACATTCCAGCAGCCCCCCAAATCATGAATGAGCTGAACGTCACCTGAGGGATCTCAGATCCTTTAAAAAGGCTCCATGTCATTATATGTGAGGTCCTCAGTAAAAGCAGAGCTTTAAAAAGTCTAAACTTGAAAATTCCCAGGAATTGTTCACCCTCTGTGTCACCTAACCAAGAGGCCTGGGCTGGAGACAGCCGTGGCCATCTCCAGCTCAGAGAGACTGGAGAGACCACCTCAACAGGGAGGAGGGTGCAAGCCCTGCAGGGAGACTGAAAAATCCCCCCTGAGCAGTGTCACTGATGGCTGCTGTTCCTCTTTTCCTGCTTAAAAAAATGGGGAAGGGAAAAAACAAAAAAGGGAGAGAAAAAAAGGATGAAAAAAATATTTACCCAGTTTATAATACTGCTCTGGATCAACATATTAATTATTGATCCAGCCAGAGACGAAAGCAGTCTCCAAACACCTCCCATCACATCAAACTCATGTGAGAGGTTTCTGTCCATCAAACCCTGAAAGGGAACAGCCTAAGAGTGTCTCCAGGTGGAGGAGAAAGCAAAGGGAGAGGAACAGCATCCTGACAGGAGAGAAATCCCAATGTCCACACCAGCTCCGGGAGCAGCAGAGCAAGGAGCTGGTCCTGCAAGACCCATCGCTGGACACGACTCTGAGCAAGGGGAGAAATGCCCCTCCAGGAATTCTGGGGGGTGAAGGTGACAATATCAGCACAAGCTCCTCCCAGCTGTCATCAGTCTGCTCCAGAATTAGGCAGAGCTCTGCTCCCAGAGAGGCCGCCTGGGCATTAATAATTCATGCTAAAAAGCTGAGCCAAACTCCTTGATGTGAGTTTGCAGCCTCCCTTCCCCAGCCAGGTGGGATGGACAACCTGCTGCCACCACAGCTTCTCCTTCAAGAGGTGTCTGAGCTGGAAAAAGAAGGAAAACTTCCCATGGCAAGCTAAAAAAAAATCTCATTCTTAAGCCCCATAGTGGGGGTCTGGTCTTGTCCACTCAGACAAAGAGGGGGAGTAGGAAATAACAATCCTGGTTGGAGCTTTAGGGGAGGAGCAGGGACACGTTGCTCTGTGGTGTAATTATCCACCCTGGACTGCAGCCAGGGCACAGCCCAGGATCAGGGCTGGGTCCTGCTGTGCAGCCTCATTCCAGCAGAGGCACAGCTGTGGAATTTGTCTGATTCCTTCCTGCAGGGACAGGGAAAGGCCAGTTTTTAGCAGTGGGGTGAGAAAGCACCAGAGCCCTGGAGTTGGGAAGGGGAAGGACCCACCCCACAGGCACTCCCTGCTCACCACTGGGTGACACGGGGCCGCCTTTCCCACCTGCCCACACGTCCCCACACACACCAGACCCCAACACCAGTGGTGGTGAGGCTCTACCAGCCCAGTCTGATGGTGGGATAAGGGCCCACAGCATTTCATTGTGGCTTTGAAGGGGCAAAAGGCAGTTTTCTTTCAGCACTGGAGGCAGAGGGAGGTGCTGTCCTTCCACCTGCTCCCACAAGAGCTGGATCCCATTATTCCACCTCTCATGAGATCTTTACTCCAAGACCTGGATCCCATTATTCCACCTCTCATGAGATCTTTACTCCAAGACCTGGATCCCATTATTCCACCTCTCATGAGATCTTTACTCCAAGACCTGGATCCCATTATTCCACCTCTCATGAGATCTTTACTCCAAGAGCTGGTTCCCATTATTCCACCTCTCATGAGATCTTTCCTCCATCCTGGTGCCTGCAACCTCAGGTGTTCAAACCTTCCTTTGTCACCTGGAAACAAACCCACCAGCATTTAGGAAGTGCACACACCAAAAAATGGAATAATAGGTAGACAATTCCAAGGCATCCAATCCAGTTTGGCAGCTGCTTCCCAGGGTCTGAGAGGAGCATTTTGTAGTGTTTGAGGTGGCCAAGGGTCTCTTATTTATCTTCAGTTGCAGAAATTTGGACAAAGACAGACTAGGGTCTTCTGATGGATGTCAGTGAAGTACTTCCAAATGCTGAAGCAATTAAGGGCTTTTCATGGTGTTCCAAGAGCCTCCAGAGTTCACTCCAGAGAGGGGTTGGATCTGCTACTGCATGGGGTGAGCCAGGAGGTCCCACCACTTGCTTGGAGAGGAGGTGGGATCTGCTGGGGGGTTTCAGACCAGTGGGTCCATCAGTTGGGAAGGGAATTGTCATCACTGAGCCACCAACTGCCAGGGAAAGGAACCAGAAGTAAAGGGAGGATTCTGAAAGCCACCCAAGGGGAGAAAGACACGTCTGCCCCATGGTGGGAAGCTCTTCTATCGAGATTTTCATTACTAAGGGCTCCTGCACCCTGAGAACCTCCAAGCAGAGGTCCCATGAGACTCAGAACAAACTTCCTCCTGCCAGTGACTGTCCCATGCACAGGCAAAGAGCCTTGTGTGGTGCTGAGGGAAGTTCCCAGGGAAGGACACCCCACAAGAGGACTTGTCCTCCAGAGAGGGTCCCCCCTTGCTGCAAGCAAGGCTGCAGACATGTCCTCAACATAACAGGAGCTCCTCCCAAGCTGAAGTCTTGATCATGAGGACGTGGGTACCTTCCAGCATTCCAATCAGCTCTAGGAAAGACATAAATACCCCCACAGGGACACCTCTAGAAGACCTGAACTCCAAAATTCCCTGAGACTTGGTGTCCATGGTCAAAGGGACACAGGCAGGTTTGGACGGACCTTGGGTACAGACTATTTTTATCTGTTGTCATTGAGGGTGACTGTGGGACATCTCCAGTGACAGAAGAAGGATTTAATCAGCCTTGTCCCACCCAAAGCCTGCTGATTCACAGGGGGACTCTCTACCTCCAGGGTTCCTACAATCACTGAATCGTTAATAGCTTGTCCTCACACAACCCAACTGTTTTTTCCCCAAGCCTGGAAGTTTCCTCCCCTGCTCATCAGCAAATCAAATTTCTTAATAGCAAAGTGAAATAACCTGAGAAGTAATGGAAAAAAAAAAAGGGAAGGATTAAGCTTTCCCAGGGACCTTGATCTCTTTTATCATCTCATTGTCTTCAGAGGGGTGGTTTTCTTTCAATCTAATTATCTCCTGGATATGTGTTGTCGGGTCTCTTACGCATCTCGGCTTCCATCAAAACAAACAACAAAAAAAAAAGAATTTAAATCCCCTGTTATTGTTTTTTGATGAGAAACTCATGCTAATAACTGCCATTTGGGAAGTAATTTCAGTGACTCTACCTTGTTTTCCTAGGAGAAGTCCCACAGGAGCTCGGCAGTGTAAGAAATGGCCACGAGGAAGAGGCAGCTCTTGCCAAGAAGGAGAAAGGGATATGCATGCCCAGGGTGGTTCCTGAGGGAAAAGTAATCCATGGGAGGTTTTCCATGGCTGGTAGCCACTTTTAGGGAGGATTTCCTACAAGAACCTTTTGCACTTGGGTATGAAACAGAGAGGAGACAACTATGGAAAAAAAGGGAGGATTGCTGAAGGCACAAGGGATGGATTAGGGAAGAGCTCCCTGGGATCATGGAGGGAGCAACAGGG
This sequence comes from Pithys albifrons albifrons, assembly GCF_047495875.1. Taxonomy (NCBI): domain Eukaryota; kingdom Metazoa; phylum Chordata; class Aves; order Passeriformes; family Thamnophilidae; genus Pithys; species Pithys albifrons. Next base: position 5,078,197 of record NC_092470.1, read on the forward strand.
GAAGGTGAAGATCCTGCAGCAAAGGAGGAGGTGCCTGCCCTTGAGAAAGGGGATGGAGACAGTGCTGGTTTAAAGGTAAACAGGCAGGAGAAATGAACCCAACATACAAAAGAGATTATAAGTCAGAGTTACAGTTTAATAACAATATTATAATAAATGGCACAAAGAGAAATTGGGTTTAACCCCCAACCCCAGCAGTGTAACCCACCCCCTGGGGCACAAACACAGTGGGGTTTATTGGCCCCTGTGCTGAGCCCCACGTGGTTCCTCCGAGTCCAAAGGAAAAGGAAGGGAAAACCTGTTGGTGCAGATGATGGCACAGTCTGGTCGAGAGTGGTGGGCTCCTCCTGTCCAGGTTCTGCTCCTCCTCTGGATCTGACAAGGGGGTCCCACAACTCCCCAACCCCCCAGATTCCATCCTCTCAGGTGCAGGTGGGAGCCCCCAGTGCCTCCCCCAGGGCAGGGAGTTCCACACTGGGGGATCTGACTCTGGGAGTTAGGGGGGATTTTGGAATCGTTGCTGGCCCATGAGCAGAGCTGAGCCCTCAGGTGGGTGTGGAGGTGCCAAGGACTTCCCAGAGGGGAATTCTCCCAGCTCATCTGCCAGGCTTCTTTCCCAGCCAGCTCCCAGCCTGAGGGGTCAGGTGTGCCCTGGGCAGCTGCTGCCAATGGTCCATTGTTGACAGTTCCTGGGAAATGAATGGAGGGTGTAGAATGCACAGCTTTGGTCACACCCACACAGGGATAAACTGGTCCCACTTGATGAACCAGGACAGAGAGGAACTCAGGAGATGAGGGGGTGCATGGGGAGAGATGGTGCCTCTAGAGAAGGTGGATTCAGGTGGACAGCAATGGGAATGGGCAGACACAGGGATTGGGACAGCAGGTAGCATGTGGTGCCTTGACCTACTGGGGATTTACAGGCAGCAGCATCTGGGATGTGTGTAATGGCATGGCAGAATTTCCCTCTCCAGAAACAGCTCGACCTCTGGCTCTTCTCAAGCCTGACAGCGCCAGGGTCACGCACAGAATCCAGGGATCTGGTTGTCCATAGAGAACATCCAGCTTTTCTCAGGCAGCAGCATGATCCAGGCAATGGGGAATTCAGGAAAACCCACCAAGACTGAAAGTACAGGAAGAAGGGGAAATCTCCAGACAAAAAGCCTCTCCAAATCCCCTCCCCCTGAAACTGATCTCCTTCCCAGTCCCAGCACAGCATCTGTATCGTGAGGACAACAGGGCACTTCCTGGAGGGTCCATCTGCTCTCACCTCACACTGATCAAGTGAAGGGGAAGGAAGGCCTTTTTTGGTTTTCTGTCTCCCCAAAGGCCCCAATAACTTCCATCAGTTCCAAGCACCTTCCACGTGACAGGCACAGTTCCAGCACCACACCCAAGAGCTGCTCCAGCACCAAACTCATGACAGGAGAAAGGGGTGTCTTCTGTTCTAGATGGCTTGTTGCTAATTTAATACAATAATTAGTGTATTAAAGCACACAGATTAGTGCCTATTGACCTGTGATTTTTGCAGATGTGACTCTTGCCTGAGTCACTTGAAACCTCTTTCCCTGACATGAGGGGCAAAGCAAGTATAATGGAGAACCATGTTTAAATAAAGTGTGTCTGTGTCCAGAAAAAGCACCTGGGGCTTGGAATGGGCTGATTCCCCTCCCCAGGAGGAGACAACCCTGAGCAGAGGTGACAACATCCCACTCTGGGATGAGCATGCTGGAATTAGGAAGGTTAAACAGCAGCAGGACAGTGGGGACGAGACCTCAGCACAACACTGAGATACACTGAGAACAAATTAATCAAGGGCACCACAGGATGTGGCACGAAAAGATAATTTAAGTGCCTGCCCACCAATCCCTGCAGCCTGAAAATGCACAAACAGCACTGAGCTGCTCATTTATAAATAAGCGTTTGACCCGGTCAGTGCTGCTGAGAGCTGGTGGGAAGCGGAACCTGCCAGGAATGCCGAGGTGGCTCTGAGTCACTCCAGCAGGAGTGAGAGGGGGAGAAGGGACATGGCTGGAAAATAACCCAACATGATGTTTGCAGCCACAGTGGGAGCTTGGAGAGAAGAGCTTATTCTGTCCCCAGGACCATGAATCACAGAATCATGGAATTGATTGGGTTGGAAAAGACCTCCGAGATCATCAAGTCCAACCCTTGGTCCAACTCCAGTCCCTTTACCAGATCATGGCACTCAGTGTCACGGCCAAGCTCAGTTGAGAAACCTGCAGGGATGGGGAATCCACCCCCTCTCTGGGCAGCCCATTCCAATGCCTGAGCATTCTCTCTGCAAAGAAGATTTTTCTGCTCTCCAACTTCAATTTCCCCTGGCAGAGCTTGAGCCCATCGTGCCCCCTTGTCCTATTGCTGAGTGCCTGGGAGAAGAGACCAACCCCCACCTGGCCAGAACTTCCCTTCAGGCAGTTCCAGACAGTGCTGAGGTCACCTCTGAGCCTCCTCTTCTCCAGGCTAAACACCCCCAGCTCCCTCAGCCTCTCCCCACAGCACTTGTGCTCCAGTCCCTTCTCCAGCCTCGTTGCTCTTCTCTGGCCCCGCTCCAGCCCCTCAAGCTCTTTCCTCAACTGAGGGGCCCAGAACTGAACACAACGCTCAAGGTGTGGCCTCCCCAAGGCAGAGTCCAGGGGAAGGGTCACTGCCCTGGACCTGCTGGCCATGCTACTTTGGATCCAGGCCAGGATCCCATTGGCCTTCTTGGCCACCTGGGCACACTGGTGGCTCCTGTTGAGCTTCCTGTCCCTCAGTCTCCCCAAGTCCCTCTGCCTGGCTGCTCTCCAGCCACTCTGTGCCCAGCCTGGAGCGCTGCAGGGGGTTGGGGTGGCCAAAGGGCAGGACCTGCACTTGGCCTTATTGAACTTGATCCCACTGGAATCAGCCCTATCTCTCCAGTCTATCCAGATCCTTCTGCAGAGCCCTCCTGCCTTCCAGCAGGTCGACACTCCCTCCCAGCTTGGTGTCATCAGCAAATTTGCTGATGATGGGCTCAATCCCCTCATCTAAATCATCAATAAAGATGTTAAACAGGACTGGACCCAACACAGACCCCTGGGGAACACCATTAGCCACCAGCTGGGTGCAGCTCCATTCACCAGGACACTCCCCAGTGCTTCACTCACCTCCTTGTTCCAGTATTCCCCATGGCAAGGGATGTGCCCCAGGCCTGCATCACATCCCCAAATGCACAACTAATCAAATCCCTCATTAAGGACATGTTTTCTTCCAATATTCTGTCCAAGTGGCGTGGTGGCCAAAGGTAGGAAAAGCTGCAGCCTCCAGCAGGTAAAGGAAGAAAGATAAACAGTCCAAAAGCCAAAATTTATTCAAAGAAGATAAAAAAGGGTGAGATTTTGTGGTTAGATTGATGGTGAGACATAAGGGCAAGAGGGATAATGCAGAAAGGAGCATGCAGAGATTTATCCTGGAGGATATTCCAGATAAACAGAAGGCAGATAGATGAACAGATATAAATGGATTAGATAAATAGACTGTGGGAAGGGAAAGAGGGAAAACCGAATGAATATATGAATGTCCTAGTTCAGCTGGAGGGACCAGCTAACCCTGTGTGGTGGTGATCAAACCTGTGTATTCCACCCCCTCTATTCATTCCCCAAGGACAATGGGCCATTAGCAGCAGCTGCCCAGGGAGCCATTATCTCCCCCACACCCAGCCTGAGGGGGGCGGAGCTGCTAATGGGCCATCAACAGCTCAACACCTCCTGGCTCCCAGAGTTAATCACCCATTGTGTGAGTCCCCGCCCAGGGGGAGGGACTGAGTGCTCCCTGAGGGTACATAAGTGGTGGGTAAGAAGACCTCGGGAACCTTCTCGTCGGATCCAGAGCAGCAGCAGGACCTCGACAGCAGGAGATCACCACTCTCGCCCAGACCACAGCCCTCGCCTGCAGCAACAGGTTTTTCTTTTCCTTTTGCTCTGGACTTGGGGGAGCCACAGGGGTCTCAGCACAAGGGCAAACAAACCCCCTTGGGTTTGTGCCCCAGGACACTGGGTTATACTGCTGGGGTATTGTGAGCTGAAAGCAATTTCCCTTGTGTATCAGTGTTGTTATTGTAATATTATTATTAAATTTTAGGTCTGACTTATAATCTCTCTCGTGGTGAGTTCATTTCCCCTGCTGGTTCACCTTCAAACCAGCACATCTTTTGGCGCCCAACGTGGGGCACGAGAGAGAAGTCAGAACTACAATTTCATTTTGTGTATTTGGGTACAGAAACTCCCTGACTACCATGCTGCTTGATGTATTCATGTGGATGGTGTATCTGGGCCTGTTCATATTTCGACACATGGGGAACCATGTGCCTGTTTTGATGCTCTCTTTAATACCAGGGAGAAGGATCAAAATTGCTTTATTAATATACTATGTTTATGTTGTCATAACATCAGAAGCAATGAATTTCATTGTGAATGTATATTCAGTCTGGTCTGCCTGTCCTGGTTTGGGTTGTTACCTCTGGGGTCTCATTAAAAATAGCACCCAGACTGTGGGGAAAACAGGCGGAGATGGTTACTTCCACCTTTTCACCTCTGCTACAACAATCATTGAAAATATTGAGCTTCCTTTTGATGTTAGGGACAGCATAATCCTGCTGTTAGTGTTGCTTTGTCTCCTCTGTACTGTATACACCATGTTTAGGGTCAGAACTGGGCTCTCTAAGGAGACTTGCTGGAGGCCTGCCCTGGGAGTGGATGATGTTGAGTGGCACGGGAAGTGGGAAGATATGGGCCAGTATTTGGAGACCTTCTCTCCTCAAATGATCTGGAAATTCACCCCGGAACAACTGCAGGACCCTGCCAAAATGCTAAGCTATGTGAAAGGAAGATGCTCTGGTAGTCCCAGAGAGGTACAGCTCACAGCAACCTGCTGGGCCCTGGCCACTGCCTACCGCACACTGCTTGGTGTGGTACAGCATCATCAGGAGGAGGAGAAAAGGAGCAAATCCACAGGCGCCATGTCCACCCAGACCATGACTGAGCCAGAGAGGAAGAGAGATACATCAACTAGCGCCATGTCCACCCAGACCATGACTGAGCCAGAGAGGAAGAGAGATACATCAACTAGCGCCATGTCCACCCAGACCATGACTGAGCCAGAGAGGAAGAGAGATACATCAACCAGCACCATGTCCACACAAACCATGGAGGAGCCAGAAGGACAACAGAAACCGATAGCAGTTGCCCCTGTCCAGAAAAGAAAATCAAAGACCAAATCAGTTCGTATAGTGCATGACGAGGAAGAGTCAGGACCTTCATCTCAAGCAGAAGAAATGGAGCCAGAAATAATCACCCGGTCCCTATCCCTGGGAGAGCTGCGTGAGCTCCGGAGAGAGTTCACACGACAGGCAAATGAGTCCATCTTGACCTGGCTACTTCGAATCTGGGATGCTGCAGCCAATGATACAATTCTAGATGGGAGTGAGGCAAGGCAGCTGGGATCCCTGTCTCGAGATGTTGTCATTGATCAGGGCATTGGAAAGAGACAGGAAACTCTCAGCCTCTGGCGGCGACTGTTGTCAAGCGTGAGGGAGAGATATCTTTGTAAGGAGGACCTCCACGTACAGCAAGGACAGTGGAACACGATGGAACAAGGTATCCGGTGCTTAAGGGAATTAGCCGTACTGGAGATAATCTTTTCAGAGGATGAGAGATTCCCTAAAAGTCCAGATGGTGTCCAGTGCACATCCCAGATGTGGTTAAAATTTGCACGACTTGGGCCAGAAATGTATTCTCGCTACCTTGCAACATTGCAGTGGAGAGAGGGAGAAGACAAGGTGGGTGCACTGGTCAGCAAACTCAGGATTTATGAAGACACTGTCACTGCTCCATTACGAGCTCATGTCTCAGCTGTGGAAACAAAACTGGCTGAACTGGAAGAGAAGATTAAGGAAGGACTCTTCCATATCTCTCCAGAACAAACAAGAGTCTCCGCCATCAGAAGCAGGCGTCTTCCAGCTAAGGAGAAAGGGTACACTCCACGCGGCAATCTGTGGTTTTACCTCCATGAGCATGGAGAAGATATGAGGAAGTGGGATGGGAAACCCACCTCTTCCTTAGCAGCTCGGGTACGTGAATTGCAAAGAGGCACAACTAACACAGGGAATTCTTCAAGGTTGAAGGCTGCTCCGGTCTCTCGTGGGCAAGGCTCCAGACAGTATAGGAATGATGATGTTATGCCCGATCCTCTTGAAGGAACCTCCCGGTCATATTCACAGGGAGAGCGCAGTGAATACCATGACCAGAACTAGGGGGGCCCTGCCTCTAGCCAGGTAGAGGAGAGGGACAATCGGGTTTATTGGACTGTGTGGATTCGGTGGCCTGGCTCATCAGACCCACAGAAATACAAAGCTTTAGTGGACACTGGCGCACAATGCACGTTGATGCCATCAGGATACGTCGGGGCAGAATCCATCTCTATTTCTGGGGTAACAGGGGGATCCCAACAGCTGACTGTACTGGAAGCTGAAGTCAGCTTGACTGGCAAGGAATGGCATAGACACCCCATTGTGACTGGTCCAGAAGCCCCATGTATCCTTGGCATAGACTACCTGAGGAATGGATATTTCAAAGACCCAAAGGGACTGCGTTGGGCCTTTGGCATAGCTGCTGTGGAGACAGAGGAAATCAGACAGCTGAGCACCTTGCCTGGCCTCTCAGAGGACCCTTCTGCTGTAGGACTGCTGAAAGTTGAAGAACAATTGGTACCGCTGGCCACAGCCACAGTGCACCGTCGGCAATACCGCACTGACCGAGACTCTGTGACCCCCATACACAAGATGATTCGTGAGCTGGAGAGCCAAGGGGTGGTCAGCAAGACTCACTCACCCTTTAATAGCCCCATATGGCCAGTACGAAAGTCCAGTGGAGAGTGGAGGCTGACGGTGGATTACCGTGGTCTCAATGAGGTCACACCCCCCCTGAGTGCCGCTGTGCCGGACATGCTGGAGCTTCAGTATGAGCTGGAGTCCAAGGCAGCCAAGTGGTATGCCACCATCGACATTGCCAATGCCTTTTTCTCCATTCCGTTGGCAGCAGAGTGCAGGCCGCAGTTTGCTTTCACCTGGAAAGGGGTGCAGTACACCTGGAATCGACTGCCCCAGGGGTGGAAACACAGTCCCACCATTTGCCATGGACTGATCCAGACTGCATTGGAAAAGGGTGAGGCTCCAGAACATCTACAGTACATCGATGACATCATTGTATGGGGGAACACAGCAGGGGAGGTTTTTGAGAAAGGAAAGAAGATAATCCAGATTCTCCTAAGAGCTGGTTTTGCCATTAAACGAAGTAAGGTCAAGGGACCTGCTCAGGAAATTCAGTTCCTAGGAGTGAAGTGGCAAGACGGGCGTCGTCAGATTCCAACAGAGGTGATCAACAAAATAGCAGCTATGTCCCCACCGACCAGCAAGAAGGAAACTCAGGCTTTCCTAGGCGCCGTGGGCTTTTGGAGGATGCATATCCCTGAGTACAGTCAGATTGTAAGCCCTCTCTACCTTGTGACACGGAAGAAAAATGATTTCCAGTGGGGCCCTGAACAACAACAAGCCTTTGAGCAGATTAAACAGGAGATTACCCATGCAGTAGCCCTTGGGCCAGTCAGGACAGGACAGGATGTGAAGAATGTGCTCTACACTGCAGCCGGGGAGAATGGCCCATCCTGGAGCCTCTGGCAGAAAGTACCTGGGGAGACTCGAGGACGACCGCTGGGATTCTGGAGCCGGGGATACAAAGGATCTGAGGCCAGCTACACCCCAACTGAGAAAGAGATCCTGGCAGCGTATGAAGGAGTTCGAGCTGCCTCAGAAGTGATTGGCACTGAGGCACAGCTCATCCTGGCACCCCGACTACCAGTGTTGGGCTGGATGTTCAAAGGAAAAGCTCCTTCTACCCATCACGCCACTGATGCCACGTGGAGTAAGTGGATCGCTCTGATCACGCAGCGAACCCGGATAGGGAATCCTAATCGCCCTGGGATTTTGGAAATCATCACCAACTGGCCAGAAGGTGAGAGTTTCGGATTGTCCTCTGAAGAAGAAGAGGAGCAGGTGACACGAGCTGAGGAGGCCCCACCATATAACCAGCTACCAGAAGAGGAGAAGCGATATGCTCTCTTCACAGATGGCTCCTGCCGCATTGTAGGGACAAGCCGGAAATGGAAAGCAGCTGTATGGAGTCCTACACGTCGAGTTGCAGAAGCGACTGAAGGACAAGGTGGATCAAGTCAGGTCGCAGAGCTGAAAGCTGTTCAGCTGGCTTTGGATATTGCCGAACGAGAGAAGTGGCCAAGACTCTACCTTTACACTGACTCGTGGATGGTGGCCAATGCTCTGTGGGGATGGCTGGAGCGCTGGAGAAAGGCCGGCTGGCAGCGCAAAGGGAAACCCATCTGGGCGGCGGAGATGTGGCAGGACATCGCTGCCCGGGTAGAGAAGCTGAGTGTGAAGGTCCGTCACGTAGATGCTCATGTACCCAAGAGCCGGGCTAATGAGGAGCATCGTAACAACGAGCAGGTGGATCGAGCTGCCAGGATTGAAGTCTCTCAGGTAGATCTGGATTGGCAGCATAAAGGTGAATTGTTTCTAGCCCGATGGGCCCATGATGCTTCTGGTCATCAAGGCAGAGATGCAACATACAGATGGGCTCGTGACCGAGGGGTGGATCTAACCATGGACAGTGTCTCACAGGTTATCCATGACTGTGACACATGTGCTGCCATCAAGCAGGCCAAGCGGGTGAAGCCTCTATGGTATGGTGGACGGTGGTCGAAATACAGGTATGGGGAAGCCTGGCAAGTTGACTACATCACACTTCCCCAAACACGCCAAGGCAAGCGCTACGTGCTGACCATGGTAGAGGCAACCACTGGATGGCTGGAGACATACCCCGTATCTCACGCCACTGCCCGGAATACCATCCTGGGCCTTGAGAAACAAGTCCTGTGGAGACACGGCACACCAGAAAGAATAGAGTCTGATAACGGCACCCACTTCAAGAACAGCCTCATAGACACCTGGGCCAGAGAGCACGGCATTGAGTGGGTGTATCATATCCCCTACCATGCTCCAGCTGCCGGGAAAGTTGAGCGATGTAATGGACTGCTGAAAACAACCTTGAAGGCATTGGGTGGGGGAACTTTCAAACACTGGGAGCTGCATTTGGCAAAGGCCACCTGGTTGGTCAACACCCGGGGCTCCATCAATCGAGCTGGCCCTGCCCAATCAGAACTCTTGAATACTGTAGATGGAGATAAAGTCCCTGTGGTCCATATGAGAGGTATGTTAGGAAAGACTGTTTGGGTTAGTCCCACCTCGAACAAAGGCAAACCCATCCGAGGGATTGTCTTTGCTCAAGGACCTGGCTGCACTTGGTGGGTAATGCAAAAAGATGGAGAAACACGTTGTGTACCACAAGGGGACCTAATTTTGAGCGAGAAGAGTTTGTAATGTTTCATTGTATATATGTGTATATATATATGTATAGGTAAAAAGGGGATTAATTTGGGAATGACTAGATGGAGTGGAATAAGGGGTGGATAATGTCCTAGTTCAGCTGGAGGGACCAGCTAACCCTGTGTGGTGGTGATCAAACCTGTGTATTCCACCCCCTCTATTCATTCCCCAAGGACAATGGGCCATTAGCAGCAGCTGCCCAGGGAGCCATTATCTCCCCCACACCCAGCCTGAGGGGGGCGGAGCTGCTAATGGGCCATCAACAGCTCAACACCTCCTGGCTCCCAGAGTTAATCACCCATTGTGTGAGTCCCCGCCCAGGGGGAGGGACTGAGTGCTCCCTGAGGGTACATAAGTGGTGGGTAAGAAGACCTCGGGAACCTTCTCGTCGGATCCAGAGCAGCAGCAGGACCTCGACAGCAGGAGATCACCACTCTCGCCCAGACCACAGCCCTCGCCTGCAGCAACAGGTTTTTCTTTTCCTTTTGCTCTGGACTTGGGGGAGCCACAGGGGTCTCAGCACAAGGGCAAACAAACCCCCTTGGGTTTGTGCCCCAGGACACTGGGTTATACTGCTGGGGTATTGTGAGCTGAAAGCAATTTCCCTTGTGTATCAGTGTTGTTATTGTAATATTATTATTAAATTTTAGGTCTGACTTATAATCTCTCTCGTGGTGAGTTCATTTCCCCTGCTGGTTCACCTTCAAACCAGCACAATGAATGAAGTTTTATTTCCCAAATAAATCCCAATCTCCTATTTCACTTTTTGGTTTGCAGACATAAAATGCACCTGCTTTGAGAGACGGGAGAGGAATGATAAGAAACTTCCTCACCTGTTTTCCAGCCTCTGGCAATGTTCACTCCTGACCACAGGATGCTCAGAGCATGGGTGTAACCCCAGAGCCCCCCAAGACCACGGGAAAACTCTGCTGCCAAGGATACCTCCCTGGAAGGAGAGGGGCTGGTGCTCCAGGACGTGCAGGGAAGGGCTGTCTCCATCCTCTGCTTAACTTGGACAAGGGACCCCATGCACCTGTGCCCTCACAGCACCTTCTGTGCTGAACACCCACAAAACCATGTGGGTTTTCCATCTACTGCTGCTTTATTCCTAGATGACAGGAGAGAGGAAAAAAAGGAAGGTAATTTCATTGTAAACAGTGGAAACTTGAAATGAAGGTGAAATTCCTGCATTCTGTCATGATTTACCCTATTTTTCTTTCAGTCTTTCTGTCCATCTTGCTCACAGCTCCCAAGAAGAAGAGATGGGGCTCAGCAGAGCTGTGAGACGCCTTCAATCCTTGCTGGCACCATTTCTGTGCTTGCCAGAAGTGGATGTCTCACTGGAGACCCCAAAACTCCTCAGGCTGGGGCTCAGTCCTGCACAAAGTCACAGGTAAGAGCTTCCTGTGGGCAGGGTTGGACCCAGCCCAGCCCTGGATGATGGGGAGAGTGAGGAGGTGCTGTAGCTGCACCCCAGACCTGCTCAGTGAAGGTGTAAGAGGCAACACTGCACATCCACAATGGAGAAAACATCTGCTTAAACAGAAAAAATATATAAAACAGGAAGCAAGGGATGGATGGATGGATGGATGGATGGATGGATGGATGGATGGATGGATGGATGGATGGATGGATGGACGGATAGATGGATGAATGGATGGGTGGGTGGATACGTGGATGGATGGATGGATGGATGGATGGATGGATGGATGGATGGATGGATGGATGGATGGATGGATGGATGGATGGGTGGATGGGTGGATGGATGGATGGATGGATGGATGGATGGATGGATGGATGGATGGACGGACGGACGGATGGATGGACAGATAGATGGATGAATGGATGGGTGGGTGGATACGTGGATGGATGGATGGATGGATGGATGGATGGATGGATGGATGGATGGATGGACGGACGGACGGATGGATGGATGGACAGATAGATGGATGAATGGATGGGTGGGTGGATACGTGGATGGATGGATGGATGGATGGATGGATGGATGGATGGATGGATGGATGGATAGCAGGGATGAGGACCACACACCTGGTGGGAGCCATCAACTTTCCATGAGCTGGATTTGCATCACAAAAACCCTTATCTTCTGGAATCAGCTCAAGCAAAACCACCTCGAGTCATGTTGCACTTGCTGGAGGGCTGGAGCACACAGCTTCCTCTCAAGAGGAAAAAAGTTCCCTTTTTTCCTGCCACAAGCCTTCAGGGAAAGAAAATGAGCACAGGCACAACCAGCCCGGGGACATCGCTGAGATCAATGGGTCTGCAAAGAAAGAGTTGTTGAGAGATATTCCACAACAGAACCCATCAGAAGTGATGGACAGACAGTCTGGGAAGGGTTTGGATGCAAGGGGGTGTCCCTGAAAGTGTTCACTCCCCTGGGATCTTCATCAGCAGTGCTGGCAGAGCTTCTGAAAGACACCCCGAGGCTTAACCATCACAGTGAAAAATGAAACTCTGCCTTCCCTCCCCCCCACCCCAGATCACCTGTGAGGGGTTCAGGCTAAATATATCTACAGCCCTGCTTGTATTCCGAGGGTTGCATCAGCACAAACAGCAGGACTCTGCCGAGGTGGGGGCGAGGAGAGAGGAGTGGGAGCATCGTGGGCAGGCACAGGTCGTGCCCAGAGCCCTCAGGGCCCCCCGTCCGTGGGAGGGATGTGTGCAGGGAGCTCAGCACGGGAAGCAGGGGGAGCCTGCGAGAGAACAGGCTTTGGGAGCGTGGGAGCGGCGTGGGAATGGAGCTGGAGGTTGTGTTCAGTTCTGGGGCCCTCAGGTCAGGAAAGAGCTTGAGGGGCTGGAGCGGGGCCAGAGAAGAGCAACGAGGCTGGAGAAGGGACTGGAGCACAAGTGCTGTGGGGAGAGGCTGAGGGAGCTGGGGGTGTTTAGGCTGGAGAAGAGGAGGCTCAGAGGTGACCTCAGCACTGTCTAGAACTGCCTGAAGGGAAGTTCTGGCCAGGTGGGGGTTGGTCTCTTCTCCCAGGCACTCAGCAATAGGACAAGGGGGCACGATGGGCTCAAGCTCTGCCAGGGGAAATTGAAGTTGGAGAGCAGAAAAAACTTCTTTGCAGAGAGAGTGCTCAGGCATTGGAATGGGCTGCCCAGAGAGGGGGTGGATTCCCCATCCCTGGAGGTTTTTCAGCTGAGCTTGGCCGTGGCACTGAGTGCCATGATCTGGTAAAGGGACTGGAGTTGGAGCAAGGGTTGGACTTGATGATCTCAGAGGTCTCTTCCAACCCAGCTGATTCTATGATTCTGTGATTCTATATTTAGGTGCTCAGGGGTGAGAAGGGAGAGGGGTGTGTGGCAGGGCTGGCTGTGACCGAGTCACGGCCCGTGGTGGGAGGATGTTCCTGAGGACCAGGGCAAGGGGGTGAGGAGAGGTGGATGCACCTGCAGGTCCCTCCAGGACAGGATGTTCCTGGTGAGCCAGAGCCACCCCCACCCCCTCCACGGTGGTGCCAGAGCGGGCAGGGAAGTGCTGAAGCATCTGGGGTCTGCACCTTTTAGACCTTGATCTCCATCTATTCCCTGCCCTAGAGCATCACCAGACCATGGCAGAGGTGAGATGTCCTCCTCAAAGTTGTCCTGGATTGCCCTGCTGGCATCACTTCTAGGACCTCCGCAGATGCAAAGCCTGGGGCCAGTGTGGTGGCTGTCACAGCTGTCAGGGGACAGTAGCCAGAATATGATCCCAACACCCCATTCCCAAAGGAAAACAACCTCCTGCACCTCTCAAAGGCTCATAGAGATGCTCAGGGTGGTGTTTGCTGCTCACCTTCCAGAAGGAACATCTGAGAGGGGGCCAAGTGTCCCCACCAAATGAGAAGAGCACCAGCATCCATCCCCAGGGCCTGGCCATAACCAGGGCACCAAAAACCTCCCCAGGATCCAGGAGAGAAGAGCTACCCAACCATTTCTCCAGCAGATTTTTGTTATTTTACAGGAAATATTTCCCAGAGCAGCCCCAGAGACCTGAACACCCTGGAGATGTCCACGTGGGCAAGCACCAGCCAGACCCTGCTCCTAATGAGCACGACAGCTCTGCACAAAGCCTGCCAAAACCCAGAGTGGGAAAAGGACAGAAGGCAATCAGAGGAATAGGTTTTATGGAAATCCTCAGTCACTGAGTTTCATAGAATCATAGATTGGGTTGGAAAAGACCTCTGAGACCATCAAGTCCAACCCTTGGTCCAACTCCAGTCCCTTTACCAGATCATTTTGATGAATCTCAAGAGCTACTGCAGCCACACATTCATCCCCCGTGTGAGGTGTCTACAGGCATGCCCATGTTGCTTCTCTGGTTTTCTTCTGCAAGAAAGTCCAGGAAAAATCTGGAAAAATGGAAAAAATCTGATTTTTGGAAGTTTTTTAACATTACCAGGACTTCTCCTGACAGGATGGCACCGCTGAACTCCCCAACCTGTCCCTGCCTACTGACAGCCCTGTCACCTACTTGTCTTCAAAGTCCTCTCAGGTATTGCTGAGGGCTGGGTGGGAGGAGCACCTGAGTGTGGCCCTGCTCAGAGACTGTTAAACAGTTTTCTTTGCAAAGAAAAATAAAGCAGGAGCCATTTTCAGCTTGCAGGAGCGAGGAGAAACCCAGAGCCCTTCTGAGGCCACCACAGCCCAGCACCTGCAAGCAAATATATCACATAATCCCACTCCTAAATGGATTAGATTCCTTCTTAAAGCCAGATGGCCCCTGGCTGTCCTCAAAATCCCTCCAGAAACTCTCCCGACAGCCCAAACCCTTCTGCTAATTTGTTAAGCGCCTCTGTCCTAATTGGCTGTAGAGCTCATTGCTGTGACTGTGCGGCTCGTTTCATCTGCAGAAACAACAAATACAGGCAGGATTCGACTCCTTACAACTGCAAAGCTGCTTTATGGCCCATAAAGGGAGAGATTACCACTTCCACTGCAAACATGCCTCAAAGAAGCCTCGAATTTTGTGCTTTCCTCTCTGCTTGTGTGTTTTAAAAGCTGCTTTTCCCTCTGGTTTAAACCAGAGCTGGAGTTTCCCTGTGCATATTGGTATAATTAAACCCACAGAGTTTGGGATTGTTCTTCCTTCCAATCACTCACTTTGGTGAGTCAACCAAGTAGGGTTGGGAATGCCACGTGCCCAGCAAGGAATTCTGCTCTGGATGTCTGGAAGGGTGACCGATGGCAGCACCTCCTCTGCCCTTTTTGCACCTGCCTTTCTATTTGTGCACTTATCCAGGAAAGGTGCAATTATTAATAATTAAAAGAATTAAGATATTAATCAGAGCATGAATCCTGTGTGCCCTCGTTGAAGATTCCAGAGCTGCAGCTCCAGGTGTGGAGTGGAGCCCTTCCCTAAATGGTCAGCACTTGCACCCTGTTTCCAGGAAACTGAGGAGAAGGAAGCAAAAATCAAGGGGAGTTCAAGATTTGTTTGGTGTCTGGCTTTTTATCCACAATGAAACATTCCACCTGGAGCCACAATCATGGATGGAGACCCCAATTATGGATGGAGACCCCAATTATGGATGGAGACCCCAAGCCCATCCCAGTTCCCAGAGCCAAGGGAAATGGATGAGACATCAAATATATCCCAAACTCTGGAGCCACAGGATGTGGGTGAGGACCTCAAAATCCATATCAAACCTGGAGCCTCAGGGCATGGAGGGGGACCCCAAATTCATCCCAAGTCCTGTAACCATGGGCAGGGATGGAACTCCAGAGCCAAAAATCAAGGATGGGGGCCCCAAACACATCCTGAGCTCCAGGGAATGGATGGAGACCCAAAACACATCCCAGTCCCACAGGTATAGGACATGGATGGGGACCCCAAACACATCCCAAGCCCTGGAGCCACAGGACATGGATGAGACCCCCATGCACACTCCAGTTCTGGAGCCACGGGGACCCCAAACACATCCCAAGATCCAGAGGATGGATGGGGACCCCCAAACACACCCCAACCCTGGAGTCACAGGACATGGATGTGGACCTCAAAGTCCCTGGAAACCCGTGGCAGGTATGGGGCCCCCAAACCCATCCCAATTCTCAGAGCCAAGGGGCATGGGTGGGAACTCCAAAGCCACAGGACATGGATGGGCACCCCAAGCCCATGCCGAGCCACAGGGCATAGCCAGGAGCAACATCAGCTGTTGAGGGGGTTCCCTTTTCTTTCTTGACCCCCTTTTTCTCTGCACACCCAGGACAGACTGTACTTTTCCTCCTCCTCCTAATTCCCATTTGAAGTGCCACCAGGATTCTTCTCAGCACACCTGGAGCATTTTTGGATCTACAGTGGCCCCAGAACCCCCCTCAGAGCCCTGGGAGCCCACGTGGGACCATCAAGATCTCAGAGCAAGCTCCAGGGCACCTCTGCTCCCCACAGTGACCACACCACTCCTCCCCAGTTTCTTTTTCCTTTCACTAAATCAGAGTTTTCTGACAGGGAAAGAAAAGCAACCAAGTGTCTCCTGGTGAGAAGTTTTACCCCATCCCACAAGCCTCGGACAGGTTATCTCCTCCAGCCCCAGGACCTGTTCCAGCCCTTCAAACAACTCCTATTAAAACACAGAATCTTGTCCATCAGCCCTCTCCCACATCATCCATCCATCAAGCTGCACTTCATCGCCTTGAAATGAAAGGAAATTCAGTTTGTTTGATCCTCAGACTCTTGAGGAGCAATTTCACAACAGCTGGTGACAAGGATTTATCCCTTGTCCAAAAAAAAAAAAATGCACAACCCCTCATAGCAGCACCAGGGGATTTTTCTGAATGGGAAGGAAATAAAAACAAGCTGAGATTATTCCTGCAAAGGGGAGGGAGGTGGGAATAATACCTTGTTCTGCTCTTGGCACGTTGCTTTGATCTTTACTTTGTAGTTGCCATAGTGACAAATAAAAAAGGCATAGGTGGAATAAATTGCTGGAAGTTGATGGTGTCCTATATATGTTTCTTCAGTGTACACAACATGCACTCAGCTCTGTTCTACAGCTCACGGGGAGTATTTACACTCTGCCTCACCTTAAGGGATATTTAGGCATGTCCCAGACACAGAAAGCTCCATCACTGGTGGGCCATGGTCTGGGGGAAGGAGGGAGGAGAGGGCTTGTCTTGTCAGCAAAATTAAGTGGTAATTTGTAACTTGGTGATGAGCCCTCGTCGTGTTCCTCTGGGATGGTGCTGAGGATGAGGGAGTCAAAGGGATATAAAGCATTGGAGAAAGGGGGTGCAGCCTGTGGCTGATGGGGAAGGCAAAAATCATCCAAATGGACCTTTTTTCCCCACTGCTCTGATATCTGTGCTAGGTTATATATATATATATATATATATGAAGAAATTTTTTACTGAGAAATTCTGTCACTGATTCATAGAATCATAGAATGGATTGGGTTGGAAAAGACCTTCGAGATCATCAAGTCCAACCCTTGGTCCAACTCCAGTCCCTTTACCAGATCATGCCACTCAGTGCCACGGCCAAGCTCACCTTAAAAACCTCCAGGGATGGGGAATCCACCCCCTCTCTGGGCAGCCCATTCCAATGCCTGAGCACTCTCTCTGAAAAGAAGTTTTTTCTGCTCTCCAACTTCAATATCCCTTGGCAGAGCTTGAGCCCATCGTGCCCCCTTGTCCTATTGCTGAGTGCCTGGGAGAAGAGACCAACCCCCACCTGGCTATTGCATTGCTTTGCCCTGGATTGTTCACTCCAAGACTCAAACTTCAGGACAAAACGTTGCTGCCAGTTCCAAAAAAGTCGAAAACTTCAGGGGGTTCCATTTCTCCCAGAAAATACCCCCAAAACCAAGTCAGTTCCTACTGGTTAGAGAGGATTTAAGTCTGGACAATCTCCATCCTGACCACCTGAAGCTCTTAACTGGGGTGACCTACCTGGAGGTACCTGGTTTTTTTCCCCAGCCACCAATACCTTAATACTTCTTTTTACAATGAAAAAGGAGCAAACCCCTATTAGCATTGACTCCTCTCCTACACAGAGGTTCATTGCAGGTTGGGATGACTCAAAGCATTCCCAGAATTAAACTGGGATATGGTCCCATGTGGGGCCACCCCCCCGGACAGGCTGATCCCCGTCTCATGGAGCGAGGGCTGAATGCAAGAAGCAACGAGGTGCTGCCACAGGCTCTGATCATCCTCATTTTCTCATGTATGGACATTTGGAAATCACTGATTCTTATGTTCAGCCCAAATATTTGAGGGCTCTGAGCCTGAGCAGCTGCATAAGATGCAGAGCAAACAGAGATGATGCCAATCTCCTGTACACAGGATAAAATATAGTAAAAATCAGAGGAGCAGCACCAGAATCAGCCCAGTGGAGGAGCTTTAGGGGCTGAAAAAGAGCCAGGGCAAAAGGAGTTACCAGTTGGAGACACAAGGTAAGGGCAGCATGAGGGCAGCTGGGAAAAGAGGGGACTGAGGGGAGACCTCATTGCAATTACAGTTTCCTTGGGAGGGGCAGGCACTGATCTCTGCTCTGTGTGACCAGGGACAGGAGCCAAGGGATGGCTGGAGCTGTGCCAGGGCAGGGTCAGGGCACAGGGAATGGCTGGAGCTGTGCCAGGGCAGGGACAGCACCCAGGGAATGGCTGGAGCTGTGTCAGGGCAGGGACAGCACCCAGGGAATGGCTGGAGCTGTGTCAGGGCAGGGACAGCACCCAGGGAATGGCTGGAGCTGTGCCAGGGCAGGGACAGCACCCAGGGAATGGCTGGAGCTGTGCCAGGGCAGGGTCAGGGCACAGGGAATGGCTGGAGCTGTGCCAGGGCAGGGACAGCACCCAGGGAATGGCTGGAGCTGTGTCAGGGCAGGGACAGCACCCAGGGAAGGGCTGGAGCTGTGCCAGGGCAGGGACAGCACCCAGGGAATGGCTGGAGCTGTGCCAGGGCAGGGACAGGTTGGATCTCAGGGAAAGGTTCTTCCCTCAGAGGGTGGTGGGCACTGATCAGGCTCCCCAGGGTAGTGGACACGGCACCAAGGCTGATGGAGCTCCAGGAGTGTTTGGATGATCCTCTGGAATACAAAGTGAGGCTCAGGGGATGGTTCTATGCAGGGTCAGGAGGTGGACTCAACAATCCTCGGGGGTCCCTTCCACCTGGGCAGATTCTGTGATTCTGGGTTGTTCACAGAGTCACAGAATCACAGACTGTTCTGAGTTGGAAGGGACCCACAAGGATCATTGAGTCCAACTCTTAAGCCAATGACCCACACAGGAGATTGAACCCATGACCTTGGCATTATTACAGCCAAGTTTTAACCAGCTGCACCCATCTGGCAGGCAAGGAGGTGAGGGAAAACCCAGGCACCACTTTCCAAACTCCCAAAGGCTGCAGGAGATCCCAACAGCTCTGAACACCCTTAAACCACGAGGATGGCACCGTGCTGGAGACAAACAGCCAGCCTGAGGCTCTGCCAAGCCCTGTCTCGCTCTGACACTGTTGACACACAGCCCTTAAGTCAATCCGTGCCCAGCTAATGTGCTGCCTCTGCTGTGGGGTTTGCTGGGCATTTGTTTGCTTTGCTCCGTGGAATCCCTTCCCGTGCTCTGCGGGAAGTGCTAATGAGCTGCGGCGGCTGCTGTTGGGGCACCATCATGCCAGGATAATCTTTGGATAATTATTTGCTGGACTCACCCCAGTGCTGGATGGGACAGTGTCAGTACTGAGGGGCTGGAGCGGGGCCAGAGAAGAGCAACAAGGCTGGAGAAGGGACTGGAGCACAAGTGCTGTGGGGAGAGGCTGAGGGAGCTGGGGGTGTTCAGCCTGGAGAAGAGGAGGCTCAGAGGTGACCTCAGCACTGTCTGGAACTGCCTGAAGGGAAGTTCTGGCCAGGTGGGGGTTGGTCTCTTCTCCCAGGCACTCAGCAATAGGACAAGGGGGCACGATGGGCTCAAGCTCTGCCAGGGGAAATTGAAGTTGGAGATGAGAAAAAACTTCTTTGCAGAGAGAGTGCTCAGGCATTGGAATGGGCTGCCCAGAGAGGGGGTGGATTCCCCATCCCTGGAGGTTTCTCAACTGAGATTGGCCGTGGCACTGAGTGCCATGATCTGGTAAAGGGTCTGGAGTTGGACCGAGGGTTGGACTTGATGATCTCGGAGGTCTTTTCCAACCCAATCCATTCTATGATTCACCAGCTCTCCCTTGGATACCTCTCCCAACCAGTCAGAGCATGGGGAACCAGCCTGGCAGTAAATTAAAAGTTGCCAATGTCAGGAGCATCCCAGGGAAATCTCTGGCTATGAAGGATGATGGAGTGTGGGTTGGGTGAGGCGGGTCCTGAGGTAACAGGTGATAGGAGAGGATGAGCCCGCAAGTGGGTCACTGGTCCTTGCACTCTTGGCTCCCAAAGACACCGTTTCTTCTCCAAATATCATTCCAATCTTTATTTGCCCTCAATTCCTAGGAAAAGAAATGCTATTCCAAGCCACACTCACACAAGAAAAGGCAGGAGGAGCTCACAGGTTGATTCCTCACTATGAGATCTGCTACAAAGGTCAACATTTTCCAGCCCCCCCATCCATTCACACCCCCCATACTTGTGGGGCTCCCCCACAAGGAGAAGACAGCCCATAAATCCAGGACAAATTGTCACAGCAGAGGGAAAAGCCCATGCAGCTGGTGAGCTGAAGAGTCTGGCTGTGGCTCAAGTTCACTGGGGGCAAATTATCCAGCAGAGCTCCAAGAGGAGCCTTGCAAGAGAGGAACAGGGTGGGCTGGGGAGGTGGCTCAGGCCCCTGTGTTTAAAGCTTTTTAGTCTCAAAGACACACACAGAAAAGGGACTTTTTTCACACTTACTATTTTAAAACAAACCCTCAGAAGCTAATTTGACTTGGGGGAACCTCCTAGAACATCTCAGAGGTAACTCAGCTGCAGATCAAAACACCTGGTACTTTACATGGGGCTTTCATCTTCCTGCGCCGCCTCTGCTGTTGCTGTAATTAGAGACAAAGGTCTTCTGTCTCCAGTCACCCCTTCCCTTCCCCTCTCCCTTCCAGAAGATACTGACTCCGTTTGATTTTTGATGACCAGCCTTGTTTGTTGTTGAACACTCCTGCTCCTAAAACACAAGTTTGCACCATCATGGCATTTTTGCAGCATCCTCTTCCCTGCACCACTGATGTTGGTGCACGTCAGGTGTTCAATATGCTGAGGGCTCTGTGGGTTCCTCATCAGCTGCTCCTGTTTAGTGATGCCCACCCAGACCAGGAGTTGCACAGGCAGCATTAGGACTGGGACTTGCCCCATTCCTCCTCTTTTAGCAGGATTTTACCTTCCTCATTTGCAGGTCACAAGGAGAGAGGAGACACTTCTCATACAGCCCTGGAGCTATTTTGCCCTAGGACACAAATTAATGGGTTACAGAGTTAACCAGCTGCTTACATCTGTTCTC
Source organism: Pithys albifrons albifrons (assembly GCF_047495875.1). Lineage (NCBI taxonomy): Eukaryota > Metazoa > Chordata > Aves > Passeriformes > Thamnophilidae > Pithys > Pithys albifrons. The sequence goes on from NC_092470.1 coordinate 5,099,089, forward strand.
CAGTTTGATCTCCATCAATGATGCATGAGCACATCTCCAGGGGCTCAACCTGTCCTGGAAAACCCAAATTAAGGTGAGGATTAACAGCCCCACCTGCACAGACATGGAGCTGTTTGCTTTCATTACTTGTGATTAAAGGCATTGTTCCCAAAATCAGCCTCAAAGAAGACAGAGAGGGTCAAGATGCTTTTGATTAAGGGTTAAGGTGCTCTAAAGCTCCCAGCAGCAACAACATTACATTAGCTCAGTTGGTCAAAACTTGGTTGCAATAACACCAAGGTCATGGGTTCAATCCCCCTGTGTGGGCCACTGACTTAAGAGTTGGACTCGATGGTCCTTGTGGGTCCCTTCCAACTCAGAATAGTCTGGGATTCTGACACCTGGGAGGTAAAAAAAAACCAGGCCAGGATGCCATGCAGAAATATCCAATGGGATAAAAAGTGGGAGTCCTGAAGGAGAAACCCAACACTGGCTTCAGTTGCACCAGTAGTTTGGGGGAGCTTGCCCAGGATCCCAGGACTCTGCAGTGATGGATGAGGGATGTGTGTGGTACCTGAGCCTGCTATGTGGAGTTTTCCTTGAACAGCCAGTTGTGGGACTAATAGGATTTCCAGGGAGATGCTGCCAGCTCCAGGAGGGCAGAGAGCATTCCTGCTGCTCATACTTCCCTTCCCATTATATAGAGAAAGGGAATAAAATAAGCCCAGGTGTGGATATCCTGTGGCCAGGATCACAACCTGGGTAACAACCCGGGTACCCACACACAACATCTGCCCTTTCAATTAGGAGCCTGAAAATGGGATTCTGCTCCAAGTCCAAACCCAGGGATTCCAGGAGTGTCTTTCCATCCTTAACTATGCCCATGATGTGAATGAAAATCCTGCAGAACCCAAAAGCTCCGGAGCTGCAGGGGCACCCTTTGCAAGCCTTAAGGAAGGATAAGGCAAGAATTAGCTGGGAGAAAAGCAACCAGGGAGCAAATAATCTTATATTTTATATTTTATTTATATTACATTTATTTAGTATAAATTTATTATATTAAATATATAATTTATATTTATTTATAATTATATATTATTATATATTATATACAATAATATATAATAATATAATTATATATTATATATTAATGTATTATTATAAATTATTATATATAATTTATATTTATTTATATTTTATATTTATTTATATTTTATATTTTATTTATATTAAATAATCTTATATTTTATTTTATATTACAACCACCAAGAAGCCTCATTACTCTCAGAGGGAACTGCAGCCCTCATCCTCTTTTATACACCAAACCACCCCAAAATCTGCACTGAGAGATTCCTCCTCTTCTCATGGACAGGGAAAAGAGGAATCAAGAGGTAAATAGATCCATCCCCAGTCCTGGGCAGTGCAGGGGCCATGCAGAAGCCAGAGGCTTTCTGGGTGTAAATCCCACTGTTTTGGTACTGTGGGAATTTGTTCCTGTCCTGTCTCCAGCAGGATGAACCAAAGCTGGTAAAAATCAGGGAGAAAATCATCTGCCTTTTCTAGGAAAGGAGAAAATCCAGCTGTGAGTTCTGGAGCAGTAGGAGTTAAAAGTTCTCCTCATCTATCAGCACCATTCGGTCTCCTATGAAGTTCAGGAGGAAGAAGAAAGGGAAAAGTAGAGCCTGACAACACCAAATTAAACCAGCAGCCATCCTTTCCCCCATTCCTTTAAAACACATTGTCTGGAAGCATCAGAGAGAATCCAAAGGATTTTATCCCCCCACAAAACAGACACTCGAGGGTCCTGCACACTGTGGGGGACATGGCCATGGTGGGACCCTTTGACTGAGTCACTTTGGCACAACCCATGGGATGAGCATTCCCATCCCCTGCCTCCCTCCACAGTTAAATCAAGCCCAATTATGACAGGTGTGATTTTATATCAGTGTTTGGCTTTTATTGCCATCATAAACGGTCCAGCTGGCACCAGGCTGGCAGTGGCTCAGAGCAAGAGATGAGATGAGATAAATAAATGAAGGAAAGGGTGTGGGGTTTTCCTGCTGTGCCTGAAATCCATCCCTGCATGGCTCCAACCAACCCTGGGCCAAGGCTGGCAAAGGGAGGGGCCAGAGTCTCACAGGGGAACGTGTTGTTTGAGCTCCATCAGCAACACCTGGGAGCTCCTGGAACCCCCCCCATGGGTGGATCAGGAGAACAGGGATGAGATAATTTGCCTAATGAGGGGATGTGGTTGGTGGGTTTCACAGTTCACTCACCAAACCAAAGAGGGTGGGGTGGAAAGTGGTCCAGAGCTGGCAGCAGGAGGAGGTGGCTGATGACACCCATCCTCAAAGGCCACATTTTGGGTAAACCCTTTACCTCAGAGCCCAAAGGATCAATCCTGCTTGGGGCTGGTGCTATTTTAGTGCCTTCCCCTCCCCATTACTTCATCCACAGCCCCCAGGGCTCAACTTCAGGGCTCTGATTCTGCCTGTTGCTCTTTGCCTGGGACAGAGTCAAGAGCCACAGCCTGAGCCAAGGCTCTCCAGTTCCCCACGTTCCTGTCAAGCCTTTCAGACCTATCAAATTCATTCCCACTCCACCCAAACATCCTGGAGACAGATGGGGATTATTTAGGTTTGGAAAAACCTCTAAGCTCATCAAGTCCAACTGTTCCTCCAACACTGCCAAGGCCACCACTGACCCATGTCCCCAAGTGCCCCATCCACATGGCTTTTAAATTAAGGGATGGGGACTCCACCTCTGCCCCAGTGTGATGGTTTGATCCAGGCCTTCCAGTCAGTCTGTTCCAATGACTGAGAACCATTTTAATAAAGAAATTTTTCCCTGATATCCAACCTAAACCTCTCCTATCACAATCTGAGGCCTTTTCCCCTGGTCCTGTGACTTGCTACTTAGGAGAAGAGAGAGTGTTGGATGTACTTGCTGGGTAAAAAAACTGGATGGATGGCTGAGCCCAAAGAGCAGCTCCCTGAAAACCCTCTTGTCACACCAGTCTTAGAATCACAGAATCATAGAATGGATTGGGTTGGAAAAGATCTCTGAGATCATCAAGTCCAACCCTTGGTCCAACTCCAGTCCCTTTACCAGATCATGGCACTCAGTGCCACGGCCAAGCTCAGTTGAGAAACCTCCAGGGATGGGGAATCCACCCCCTCTCTGGGCAGCCCATTCCAATCCCTGAGCACTCTCTCTGCAAAGAAGTTTCTTCTCATTTCCAACTTCAATTTCCCCTGGCAGAGCTTGAGCCCATCGTGCCCCCTTGTCCTGTTGCTGAGTGCCTGGGAGAGGCACCCTGAGGAGGAACCCTCTCCTGGAGGGGAATCACCAGGGATGGGAACAGCAGAATGTGAAGAGCAAATAGCAAGGGCAGCTCCATAACCCCCTGGGAGGGACCTGGACCATCCCACTGGGAGACGGACAGGAATTCAGTCTGGTTTTCAATTCATGTGAGGTCAAGCTGTCCACAGAAGCTGTGGCTGTCCCATCCCTGGAAGTGTTCAAGGCCAGGCTGGAGCAACCTGGTCTTGTAGAAGGTGTCCCTGTCCATTCCCAGAGGCATTAAAATGAGAGCAACTTTAAGTCCCTTTCCAACCCAAACCAGTCTATGATTCTATGAGAGCTTTCAAATTAACTCAGAGGGCTGGAAAAGGACAGTTCAACTCCTCCCCAGGTATTTAGAAATGGTTCAAGCTAAAAAATAGCAATAAAACAGAAAGCAAAGGTAGCAGGAATTGCCCTGTTTACTGGAGTGATCACACAGCTCCAAGTAAACCCCCGGAGGAGGATGAAGTGTCTTGGCCATCACGGCAGAGCGTCAGAGCAGCTGGTGTGTGGAAAGCAGGAAGAGATTTACTATCCCTGGTGCTTGTGTTTCTCCTTCCCCACCCCCTCTTCTTATAATAATCATTGTAAAAGGCAAAAAAAAAACCCTCTCCTGCACCTCCCCATGATGTTTCCTTATTAAAAAAGTGACAATTAGTCATTTGAAGAAGCAACAAAGAGAGGCAGCGTTGGAGAGGCACGATTTGAATTTCAATGTGTGATGGGAGGGATGGGGAGCTGAGGCTCGGGGAGGAGAGCTGCCAATCTTCCTGAAAAGCCCACGGACACCCCTCTCCACCCCAGCTCTCTCTGCTCAGGGGCCCAAATATAGCTCACAGCAAGCAACCTGCTCCACCTCCCCAAAATCCCCCTGACTCGCTCCCCTGGCTCTGTTCTCTTCCATATTCTGGCACGGACACTTTGCACAGGACGCTGAGCAAGGTGAGGACCAGCTCCCCTGGAAACTGCTTTGTTATTGGACACCACATGCAGGAGATCCCACCCCAAGGCAGATGGACCCCAATAAGCCTGACCCAGGGGCTCTGAGCAGCTTTCTGGATCAGGGGCCCAGGGGCTCAACCTGTCCTGGAAAAGCCAAATTTTCAGGGTTGGGGAGGGTCAGGGGTGGGAAGGATGGATAGAAATCAAGGTGGGATGGGAAGGATGCAGGGCTCAGCCCAGAACTTCCCTTCCCCACACCTCCCATCCTTCCCCACGCCTCCCCATCCTTCCCTACATCTCCCCATCCTTCCCCACACCTCCCCATCCTTCCCCACATCTTCCATCCTTCCCCACACCTCCCCATCCTTCCCCACACCTCCCCATCCTTCCCGACACCTCCCATCCTTCCCCACATCTCCCCATCCTTCCCCACACCTCCCCATCCTTCCCCATGCAATCCCTTTGGAGGGTGTTAAGGAAACATTAGGTTGAAGGAGGCTGGAGGTTTAACATAAAAGCTGCATCTCACCTTGTAGCTCACCCTGATCATGTGGCTCTGAGCCCCTGGTTCTGGTTGACCAAGAAAAGCCCCCAAAAGCCCCCAAATCACCCTAAAGATTCTGGATCAAATCCATGAAAACAGAAGCCACAACATTTCTGAGCAGAGCAAAACAAGCCCGTGGGGGTAGAAGGGGCTAGAACATCCCCCCAGCCTACAGCCCTGCCCTAGATGAGCTCTCTGACCCACCAACCCCAGAGCTGGGAGGGTCTCCCAACTCCTGGAGGGGAGTCTCAGCTTCTGGTCCTTTCCTGTTTTCCCCAGGACACAGCTCTGAATTCCAAGGCCAGCCACAGAGAATATCAATGCAGCCCTGCAGCTCAGCAAACAAACAATATCTTTATTAACATCTTCCTTTTATTACAGGTTACAGGGAGATTTTTTTTATTCCTCTTCATTTCCTTTCTCCTCCTTTTATTCTCCTGACCATGACATTTATGAGACAAGATGGGCAGGATGCCTTTGCCCAGCATCCCCCAGGGGACATCAGCCCCCCCCGGGGACACAGATGCCTCTTCAGGTAGGATGGAGAAAGGGTTGGAGCATTTTCCCCACCATCAGGAAAGGGGGGAAATAACCCTGTATGACTTCTGAAACCTTTCTCTTCCCAAGGAAAGTGCCCCAAGGAGCCAGACACCGCAGATGGAGGGACCACAGGCAGAGCTGGACATGCTCCCTGGAGCCAAATATAGGAGTCCCACTCCCTCTCCCTGCCTCGGAGCCACTGCAAATCCACAGTGCCAGTAAAAATTCCCTGATGATCGGCTCGGAGCATCCTTTCACCCGCGTGTTCCCAGCACCACACCCCGTCAGGGACCTCCCGCGTCCTGCAGCACCTCCCGGCACGGCGGTGGGAGCTCCTCTCGGTTCTCCCCATCCCGAGGGAGACAGGGATGCTCAGCGACGTGCTTAAAAGCAGGCTGACCTCTTTAGCCACGCATGGATGCTGCGGAACAGCCAGCGGGACAGGGAACAGCTGCGCTTCCCTCTCCAGGAGAGGGAAACAACCTCTGGGTGGGGCCGGGGGGCCTCGGTGGGGTCCGGCCCCGCAGCACGTGAGAGGCTCGGGCAGCTCAAACAGGGTCCCTCTATCTATCTATCTATCTATCTATCTATCTATCTATCTATCTATCTATCATCTATCTATCTATCCATCATCTATCTATCCATCTATCTATCTATCTATCAATCTATCATCTATCTATCTATCTATCTATCTATCTATCTATCTATTATCTATCCATCTATATATAATCTATCTATTTGTCTATCTATCTATCTATCTATCTATCTATCCGTCCATCCATCCATCCATCCATCCATCCATCTATCTATCATCTATCTATCTGTCTATCTATCTATCATCTATCTATCTATCTATCTATCAATCATCTATCTATCTATCTATCCATCTATCATCTATCTATCTATCTATCTATCCATCCATCCATCTATCTATCCATCTATCTATCAATTATCTATCTATCTATCTATCTATCTATCTATCTATTATCTATCCATCTATATATAATCTATTTGTCTATCTATCTATCCGTCCATCCATCCATCCATCCATCTATCTATCATCTATCTGTCTATCTATCTATCTATCTATCCATCTATCTATCCATCTGTCTATCTATCTATCTATTCATCTATATATAATCTATTTATCTATCTATCTATCTATCTATCTATCTATCTATCTATCTATCTATCTATCTAATCTATCTATGATGGGCCCATCCCAGCAGAGCCAAGGCCTTCCAAAAACCCTCCCAACCTGCTGCTGAGACCCCCGAGGAGCAGCAAGACTTGGTTTGCAGAGTGTCAACCCCAGGGTTTATTCTCAGTCCATTCTCATGGGGTAAAAATGCACTTTTTTTTTATTATCCCCCTTTTTTCCCTCCCCTGCAGGTGAGATTTTGCATTTAGAGGACAGAGCAGATTGCAGCTTTTAATTAAAAACCTCCAAGCCTTTTCCTGCTCCAAGGTGCTCTAGGAGCAATCCCTAAACAACGTTCAGCAGAGAGGAATCAGCCCTGACTGCTGCTCTGCTTTCAAAAAAAAAAAAATTAAAAAATGAAACAGCACAAGCCACAGAACAGGGAGTTCTTCCAACAATCTGTTTTCCGTACCCTGGAAAATAATAGCAACCCATATGGAAAGCCCACACAGCTATTTTCCAGGTGCTTTGTGTGGCGTGAAATCCACTGAATAAATTACCTGTGCAACAGGGGGCTACTGGGGAGGTGTTTGTTTGCTGCACCTCAGCCCCTCTGGGTGCAAACGTGGGACATGGGGCAGGATTTTTCCCCTCTGTGGGAAAAGTCACCGTAAATACCAGCAGTGTGGGGCATGGCCATGGCACAGCCCTGTTCCCAGCCCAGCTGGCAGCACTTGGGAAAGGGGAAAGGAAAAACTCTGAGGAATATGTTCCAGGCAGATCATGGAGGTGAAATTTATTGGGGTTTTCCCCCTGTTGCTTGTTCAAGGTGTTTATGGCATGCCTGGATCCTCCAGCTGGGTTGGTGCCTGGCCCTAAAAGGGAAACTGAGGCACTGCAAGGGCTTTGCTTCAGAGTGATGTGAAAATCAGGTCCAGGAAGGACAGTGGAGTAGGTAAACAAGCAATGAAAACATTCCAGTTGTGGAGATGGCAGCAAGATTTTGGCTGCTCCATGAATAAAGCCCTGAAACCACTCTCAGACACACGAGTTTGTTTCTCACTTCCATAAAAGCCCCCCCAGCTCTTCTGTTTGATGAGGGGGATGAAGGGCACAAGGACACATTTCCAAAGAGGGTGCTCTTCCTGGTTGGACATTTCCCAAACACCTCAGAAAGATGTTTTCACTTGGAAAGCACCAAAAAGACACATGGTAATTCTGCTCTCCTTCTGTCTCAGCTCTTAAACCTGGAGGTTTATTTTATTTTCTGGGTTTTTTCTGGCCAAAACATCATCAGTTTGGGTACGTGCTCAGGCTGCTTGAATCTCCCTTTCCAGCAGGAGCTGCAGTAGGACCTGGCATGGGATAAAGCAACACCTCCATACCCTAAAACCCCTCTGTGCCTCCCTGTGAGCCCCCTAAACTGACCCTGAAAGGTTCAATCCCTTCTGCCTCCTGTTTGTAACCCAAAACAGGCAGATATCCAGGGAGGGTTTCATTTCCTGGATGTCACACATGGATGGCAAGAACAGAGTTGGGCTCCTACATCCCAAAACTTTATTAGGAATGCCCACACAGAGCCTGATAAAAGATACATTTAATTAAACTAGGAATTCTCAGTCTGATGGGAAGAAAATCAAGCTTGGAGTGAAGATGAAGGAGGCAGTTTGGCTTCTTCCCTCTCCTTAAAAGCATCCAGGAGACGGTTCAGCACAGAGTGGCACAAACTCATCGCAGAGGTTCGAGCTCCCACTCCTCCTCCTCCTCCTCCTCCTCCTCCTCCTCCTCCTCCTCCTCCTTGTCCTGAACCACACCATGTTTTTCCCACCTCCCCATCCTTAAGCCGCTTATTACGGAGTGATGTGGGCAAATCCAGACAGAAAATTAAAATGTTGTAAAAAAAGAGAGGAAAACTAATTAAAGCCACAATCACCCTGCGCCGCAAAATCATTTCAGGCTTCCCTTGCTGATAAATCGGAGGCGGCCGGAGCCCGAGATGTTCGTCCACCTGCTCAAGCTCCTACAGCCCTGCATGGCAAATAGATTATGTGATTAAGGGAGTAATTATGAAGCTGGACGATAAACTTTGATAATTAATAGGCTCTTCCCTCCCTCCATGAGGCTGCTCCTGCCTCGGAGGCACTGCCCGACGGTGCTGTTGATCCCATCTCCTCAAGCCCTGGATAGAGAGAGTGCTCAGGCATTGGAATGGGCTGCCCAGAGAGGGGGTGGATTCCCCATCCCTGGAGGGTTTTCAACTGAGCTTGGCCGTGGCACTGAGTGCCATGATCTGGTAAAGGGACTGGAGTTGGACCAAGGGTTGGACTTGATGATCTCGGAGGTCTTTTCCAACCCAATCCATTCTATGATTCTGTGATTTCTGGGGAGCTTTGTGGGATTGCAAGATCTACAGGGAATTAAAGCCTCCAAAACCCAACTAGCAAAGAGAGGTTTCTGCCTCAAGAAGGGGGTGTCCAGTGGTACCCCAGTTCATTGCAGCAGGATGCTGGAAGGGACCCACATGGACACAATGATCCATGTGGGTCCCTTCCAAATCAATTCTGCGACGTTAACGGGGAACCTGCCACGTCCTGCCCCAACACTTTCTTGTTCTGGTTCTTCATCTCAGTGCTGTCCACCAGGGGGTCCTGGCATTGCCCACCCCAAGATAAAATCACAGAATCATAGAATGGATTGGATTGGAAAAGACCTCCGAGATCATCAAGTCCAACCCTCGGTCCAACTCCAGTCCCTTTACCAGATCATGGCACTCAGTGCCACGGCCAAGCTCAGTTGAGAAACCTCCAGGGATGGGGAATCCACCCCCTCTCTGGGCAGGACATTCCAATGCCTGAGCACTCTCTCTGCAAAGAAGTTTTTTCTCATCTCCAACTTCAATTTCCCCTGGCAGAGCTTGAGCCCATCGTGCCCCCTTGTCCTATTGCTGAGTGCCTGGGAGAAGAGACCAGCCCCCACTTGGCCAGAACTTCCCTTCAGGCAGTTCCAGACAGTGCTGAGGTCACCTCTGAGCCTCCTCTTCTCCAGGCTGAACACCCCCAGCTCCCTCAGCCTCTCCCCACAGCACTTGTGCTCCAGTCCCTTCTCCAGCCTCGTTGCTCTTCATCATGTTTCATCACGTGGCATCTCCACTTAATTTTGTTTGGATTCTCTTTTGGGTTTTAGGGTTTCTTTGGGGGGTGTAGGGGCAGGAATCATTCCCCTGGCATGATCCCTGCTTGGCTGAGCTCCAGGGCCAGCAGATCCCTCCACTGGGTGCACACACGGAGCAGAACAAGGACCTGCTGGTGTCCATCAGCTCCTCCCCAGGCCCGACATCTCCAGGGATGTACAAAGAAAGTTCCCCTTTTCCCTAAAGCCTTCCTGCACAGAGTTTGCAGGAAATTCTGAGTTTTAGAACAGGGAAGGCAAAGTGCTGGACCAGCTCCTCAGAGCTGCATCCTTGTTGCTAAAAGAGTTGAAATTGGTACATTTAAGCACACTCAGCCATGAATCCTGTTAGAATTCCAGCACTGCAGTCCCCAGGCTCCATCTGATGATGTTGTCCAGCCCAAACCTCATCCTGCAGGGCTTGCAGAGCCCCCTCCATCCCCCTCCATCTCTGCAGGTTGATGGGAGAGGCTGTAACTCCACCTGTGATCTTCAAACGCACTTTGAAGTTGGGGAAATTGGGGAAGTTTTTCATTCCTTTCTTGCTTTCCTTTATTTTTCCCTGGGTACTGAACTTCAGGACTTGGGTTTTTAATGAGGAGCAGGCTCTGTGCTGTTCATCAGTGCTAAAGGCCAGCGGGATTTGGGAGCAAGGGCTGAGCAAATGAGCAGGGAGAATGAAAAACCACGAAGAAAAGGAAAGAAGTTCCCTCAGGTGAGGTTTGAAGGGTCCCAGGGGACTCCCAGGTGCAACTGTGCCATCACCATGTGAGTTGTCCCATTTTGCCAGGCCCAGGACATGCAGCAGAGCCTTTGCCAGAGCTAAGGGGTTGCAAAAAAACCCCTCTAGAATGTTTAAAATAAATATTTTTCATATTTAGGTTTTGGTATTGACAAGTTGCTCATCAGACCCTTTAAATGGTTTTTGAGATATAACTCAGGGCTTTTTCCCTGTGAAAGCACCAAAGTACAGCCAAGGATCTGTTTGAATTACAAGCAGGACAAAACATAGGAGGCTGCTCTGATTTAGTAATAACCATAATATGGATATTACTCTCCGGGCTTTGTCATGCAACAGCTTGTATTATTAAATTCTTCACACCCTGGGCTGGTTTCATTTCATAAATTCCGTGCTGGGGTTGACAGACATCTTGGAGCTGAGAATCTTCCCCAGGGCCTGCCCAGGGCGAGGGTTTGGAGGGTCCCCCTGGGCTCAACGTTTGCAATTTTGGCAGCCACTACCCCAAAATGAGAATATTATTAACCCTGGACATATGTCCTGGAGAGAGTGAGGTGGTGGGAGCAGGGGCTGCTTGGTGGCTTTTGGGGGAGTTCTGGCGGCAGCAGAACACTCTGAACACATCCCTGTTCCAGCCTCCCCTCCACGAGGTTATTCCACTGCCAATTCTAATCAAATTTAGGAGAGAGGTTGATATCTCAGAGGGACATGGGGATGCTGCTCCAGCTCCTGGCCCGTGTAAGGGCTTTCAGCATCCCTTGATTTTCCTCTCTGGATCCAGCCCCAGTCTTGTCCCACTGTCAGCACATTTAATGGCCCGAAATTGAGCTTTTTAATTGATGTTTCCTAATTGCTGCTGCTCCTTTGGCAGCTGGGGCGGGTTTGGGGCAGGCACCTGTAGGGCACTGCTGTGGTTTTGTTGGGGGTGGGGGAACTGGGGGCAGATGGATTTTAGGGAAGTTGTGCCACAGGGATCCTGGAGTGTGTGTCCTTTCTGGGACCCCCTGTGTACCATCATTAATCCCCTAAAATTGGGGCATCACGTGATGGATGGGGTGTAGGAGAGGGGGCAGGTTGGGCTGGGGGACTGTGGGGTGTTGGGCACCTCTGATGGGAGCCTGGCCTTGGAGAAGGATGTTTCCATCTCTGGCTTTTCCCTTCCTTTAGGGGTCTCCCTGTTTCCCCCCGAGTCCCCCAGGTGTGGTTTAACCCCATTTTCTGCTGTTCTCACTCTCTGGGGGGCTCTGAAGCCTTACAGAGCCCTTTAGAGCTGCTGACAACCCTCTGGGGACCACCCCAAAAATGTGGCTGCTGGGGGGCTGCTCAAGATGTGAGCACTGGACCCCAGGTTTGGGTCTGTGGGATGAGGGTCCCTGTATGAGCAGGTCCCTGCCAGGCTGAGGGGTCAGGGTGGGCTCCTGGGTGATGCTGCCTCATGCCAGCTCCACAGGGATGCTCCTTGTGGTGCCTGGCCCTGTGGCAGGAGGGCCAGATTGGCCATGGCACTGAGTGCCATGATCTGGTAAAGGGACTGGAGTTGGCCCAAGGGTTGGACTTGATGATCTTGGAGGTCTTTTCCCAACCCAATTCATTCCATGATTCTGTGATTCTATGAACCCAGGGAAAATCCCTTGCAAGGGTTTGTGGGCAGCCTGAGAGCCCAAACCCCTGTGCTGGGTCCAAGGCTCTCCAGAGGGACTGGGGAAGAGCAAATGAAGCCCCTGAACCTCTAAATAGCACTTTGCAGGATCAGACTTCCCTCTGGAGCTGGGCCTGCCTCTCCACAGAACACTCAGGCTCTCTCAGCCCATCAAATTTAAAAAATAAGGAAATCTGTTTCCCAGTAGGTGAAAATGAGTTTGCTTCTGGGAGGCAGGAATCACCTTTCCCTGGTAATTAGGAACAAAGAGCATCATTTACTAAATGTCTGCAAGGTGCTTAATTAGCAAATAAGCAAGTGTCAAGCAATTAAGAGGCATTTTCCCAACCATTCAGAGTGGCAGGGTCAGGAAACAAGGAAGATCAGAGGGAGAGCTTGGCTTTGGTTGTTCAGGGACACTGAAAGGTTCAACCCCAGGGGCAGCCTTGGAACCACATTCCCTAAAAACTTAAAAGGAGAGGTATTCCATGACTGGGGTTGGAGAAAGCATCTCCCATGTAGTCCTTATGCTGCAGGACAACCCCATACTGAGTTCAAACCACTGATGGGTTTGAATGCTGGGAATGCTCTTTGAATGCTGTTCCCACCCAGGAACTACAGGCTGGGCACAGAGTGGCTGGAGAGCAGCCAGGCAGAGGGACCTGGGGGGACTGAGGGACAGGAAGCTCAACAGGAGCCAACAGTGTGCCCAGGTGGCCAAGAAGGCCAATGGGATCCTGGCCTGGATCCAAACTAGCGTGGCCAGCAGGCCCAGGGCAGTGACCCTTCCCCTGGACTCTGCCTTGGGGAGGCCACACCTTGAGCGTTGTGTTCAGTTCTGGGCCCCTCAGTTAAGAAAGAGATTGAGGGGCTGGAGTGGGACCACAGAAGAGCAACGAGGCTGGAGAAGGGACTGGAGCACAAGTGCTGTGGGGAGAGGCTGAGGGAGCTGGGGGTGTTCAGCCTGGAGAAGAGGAGGCTCAGAGGTGACCTCAGCACTGTCTGGAACTGCCTGAAGGGAAGTTCTGGCCAGGTGGGGGTTGGTCTCTTCTCCCAGGCACTCAGCAATAGGACAAGGGGGCACGATGGGCTCAAGCTCTGCCAGGGGAAATTGAAGTTGGAGAGCAGAAAAAACTTCTTTGCAGAGAGAGTGCTCAGGCATTGGAATGGGCTGCCCAGAGAGGGGGTGGATTCCCCATCCCTGGGGGTTTTTCAACTGAGCTTGGCCGTGGCACTGAGTGCCATGATCTGGTAAAGGGACTGGAGTTGGCCCAAGGGTTGGACTTGATGATCTCGGAGGTCTTTTCCAACCCAATTAATTCTATGATTCCACACATCCCCATCCCCTCCCTGGAAGCACCTCCAGCCTGGGGCCAACAAGGCAGCCTTCAGTCAGTTGGAGTCTTTTTGGGACACTGTTGCATTCGTGCCTGTTTGCCCTCAGCACCCCTGGATGTGCCTTGCCATGCCCACAGCAGTGAATTTGGGCAGAGCTCCACTGCAGCCATCCCTCTTTAACAGGTTATTTGCTTCCCTTTTCTGCTCTGGCACATTTCAGAATCTGCAAATAAGTCCAGCGCTTATTTTAGATCATTTTTCAGCTCAGTGACAAAGAGCAAAGAGCAGGAGAACAGCACCGAGGATGTCCCCGTGAACCAGCTTTTAATCCATTTAACAGGAGCTGCACGGCCCTGATCCAGCACTGGATTTTATCGGACTGGGATGCACAATTAAGTCAAACACAGAGCAGAAGTCGAAGTACATTAAGTGAAGTTGTCTTTATTAGCTGACCTTGAGAACTAGTAAGAAAAATAGTCTGGAGATTGCTTGGCAAGTCCAGGATCCAATATCTCTGCAGGTCTGAGGTGGCAATAACCCCCCATCCTGCCTGATTCAGGATGGAGAAGCATGTGTCATACTCCTGTCTTTATCCCATGATGTCCTCCTGTCATCCATCAGCATCACTTTAGCACATGGAAAGGGTTTAAACACCCCTTTGTGGAGAAAGGAGTCTTGGAAAAGGTTCTCCTGCAGCCCAATGAATTTATGAGCCATGAAGAATGGGATCTTGGGAGAAGGCACCACTAGGATGGACACCCAGTGGCTCTCAGATCCTGCTCCTTGGTCCATATGGATCTTCCTAATGGTGCCACCTCCACCCCAGCTCAGGTTTGCAGTGTCCTCGTGGTGAGCACCATTGAGGAATTCTCAGGAGGGGCCCAAGACATCACCTTTGGTTTGGGGATAAACCTGGAGGAAGTCCCCTATCCCAGGGCAGGGAGTGGTTCCTCCACACTCCACATCTGGCAGCTGGGAGGGACCCCACTCCTGGCAGGGATAACATCTGCATCTTGTTCCCCTTGTTTATCAGGGAGTTTACTCGGGAAAAACTAATCAGCATTTTGGAGTTAATCCTTCCATCTAACCCTTACAAATCCCTTCAGCCAGAAGTTTATTAATATTAGCTCCTCTCAAGCAGAAGCAAATAAGCGCCTTTACCTCCCGTTTGGCTTTTTGTTCCTCTCCTCTCACCGCTGTTAACGGGAGCAATTCAATTAAGGAACAAACGACTTCCCAATAAAAATCCTTCTTCGCTGCCTCCCTCCTCCTTTCACTCAAGGACTAATAATGTTTAATTGGGGAAATGAGCTTGGCTGGAGGTGCTGGGGTTGTGGGGAGGACAAGCCCAAGAGAAGAGCAACGAGGCTGAAGAAGGGACTGGAGCACAGGTGCTGTGGGGAGAGGCTGAGGGAGCTGGGGGTGTTCAGCCTGGAGAAGAGGAGGCTCAGAGGTGACCTCAGCACTGTCTAGAACTGCCTGAAGGGAAGTTCTGGCCAGGTGGGGGTTGGTCTCTTCTCCCAGGCACTCAGCAATAGGACAAGGGGGCACGATGGGCTCAAGCTCTGCCAGGGGAAATTGAAGTTGGAGATGAGAAGAAACTTCTTTGCAGAGAGAGTGCTCAGGCATTGGAATGGGCTGCCCAGAGAGGGGGTGGATTCCCCATCCCTGGGGGTTTTTCACCTGAGCTTGGCCGTGGCACTGAGTGCCATGATCTGCTAAAGGGACTGGAGTTGGACCAAGGGTTGGACTTGATGATCTCGGAGGTCTTTTCCAACCCAATCCATTCTATGATTCTAAGTGCAGCCACTGCAGGCTGGGGCCGGGATGGCTCAGCTCACCCCAGGGAATGGGGGGATGCTTGGTTAGAAATTCCCCAAACTCCCTGAACCCTTGAAAGCTGCTCCAAACCAGGGCTGTGGATGGCAGGGAATGCTCTTCAGCTGCCCAGCATCTTGCTGGTGCTCCAAAAATCCCTGAGATTTCTCTCATCTTGATGCAAACCATATGCATTCCTGCAGGAATCCACTGCTGCAGATCCACAAGGACATAGAGTGAACCCAGCACCAGCTGGTGGAAGGCTCAGGACCCACACCCAGCACCAGGAAAAAAAAGGGGATGAAGACAGCAACAAAGCTTGAAAACAGGACAATAACTATGGACACAACTTGCACTCTGCATGTGCAGCTCCAAGGGGGCACCAAGGGGTCTGAGCCCCTCTCCAAGAAGTCCAGACCTGCCTCTGCTGGCTCCCTCTCCAAGCACGATCCTGCCGTGGGCACGGTCCTTGCGGAGCAGCGAAGGAAGGGGAGGATCAGCTCGCGCCGCTCGACAGCTCCGCTCCATCGCAAAGGCCACGGCATTTCCTGGCTGTCACAAAGGATTTGTTCAATGCTGTGCCTCCCCTCCACCTCCTCCGGTGGCAGAACTCATCCCTAAAACCCGGGGTTAGCTGGGGAAAGGAGGTCAGATCGCTCCGTCCATCCCGGGCTCCTTCCCTGCTCCTGGCTCTGACCTGTCTGCCCCGGTGGCAGGAGGACACGATGGATCAGAGATGCTCTGCCACCTGCAAGGAGAAGGCACGTGAGGGCACAGGAGAGGCATCAGCCTGGGAGAGGTCCCTGGTTATAGCCATTAATTCCCCAAACCTCCTGCTGAAGTTGTGGGGCAGCCAGAGGAGTGATCCCCTCCTCACTTTCCAAGCTCTGCCATCCTCATTCCGGATGAGACCTGAGGGGCCCTATCACACCTTTTCCAGCACTGAAACTCTAATGATGGTGAAAAAAAATGCATGGCATGGTCTGAGGGGACGTTCTGACACGCTCCACTCACACTTCACCCCAGGGTCTGCTTGGGCGCTCAGCAAGGAGACCATCCCTGTGCTTTCAGACATTTCCCCGTGGTTTTCCTTCCAGAACATCTCCTTTCCCAGCTCTCTGAGTCATTCTCAATGCTCTCCTGCCTTGCCCCGGGCTGTGTTGAGCAGCATCCCCGCGCACTGAGCGCCAGCACGGCAGGATGAGGGGCGAGCAGCCGCCTCGCTGGTGGCCACGTTTCGGCAGCGGCAGAAGCGCCACAGGAATCCCTTTGGGAAGAAACGTCCCGGTGAGATGTCAGAGGGAATTATCCTAATGGGAGAGACGCGTCTGTCGGGCAAAGGGCGGGTCAGAGCAGGACAAACGCTCTGAGGGGGTTTGACGAGAGCTCTCCACCCCAGGAAAGCTCCGGCCCCAGTCTCAGGACCCTTCCCGGGTGGATTTTGGGCTGGCAGAGGGATGGGGATGGCACTGCCAGGCTGTGGGCATGTCACCCAGACTGACCCATTTTTGGCAGGAAGGAAGGCAGAACCACACAGTGCCAGCTTAATCTTGTTGACCTTGGACCAGGCTTCTTCTTGGAGCTGCTGGAAAACCTCCAAGACTGGGCTGCAGCAAGGGCAGAGCTGCTGGGAAAAGAAGATTTCCATGAAGTAAAGCAGATGAGCAGAAAAACATGTTTTGTTTCCTTTCTGCTTCTTTAGGTCCCCCAGGAGACACCCCAGGAGTTCCCAGCACTCACATCATCACCAGGACCTGTCCCTGAGTCTCCTCCAGATCCATGTTCCTTCCAGTCTGTGAAGTTTATGGTGTTACCCACACACAGAGGGGTCCATCCCATCTTTGCCCCATCAGGGTTGTCACATCCCGCCCATGTTCCCTGAAGTTTGGCCTCACCTTGGGATGGTCAAGATGGTGGTGCCCCAAGTGTGGTCATCCAGGCACATCCACACAGGGGTCACCACCTGAGGAATGACAAAAGGGACAATGGCACCCATGGGGGGATGGGAAAGGGGTTATCTCACCTGCAGAGGCTGAAAATAGGAAAAAATTGCCACCTGCATCAACATTTTCTTCTCCCCTGCAGGGAGAAGACACCAAACTGCTCCACAGGGCACCTGATATGACCAACACCCCCCTTTGCCCCTCTTTAGGCTTCACTGAAGGGGTGGCTGCTCATTAGTGAGCACCACTAATTAAGAGGAATGAACCTAATTTGCAAAGCAAAGGGAAGAGCCTCCACTTGCTCCTCTCTGCACTGGGAGCAGATTGGAGGGGGATTATTCAGCCACTAATGTTGAACCCAAGTACATCCCACCTGGGATAAAGCAACTCCTCTGGGTCTCCAGGCACTTTCAGACCCAGATCACAGAATTTCAGCAAAAATCTGACTTTCTTTTTCCATGACTCAGTCAGAGAAAAGCACAGTTGAAAGTCTTTCCAAACCTTGACAAGCCTGCCTTTGATTTCTTCAAAACAAAATGAGGTTTCCACAAATAAATTAATTTCTTTTCAACGACGAGTTTCTTGGCAGGTCCTCTGACACCTGCTGACCCAAAATGGAAACTTGAGAAATGATTTATTTTTTTTTCCCCCTAATAAAGATACAGTTCACACTGACCCAAATTCGGAGCTTTGTTATTGTTAGTTTTGCCTCTGGACAGCGAATGGAAGAAGCAGCTGCTCTCCCATCACCAGGGGACACCCAACTGATGCATTAGGAGGAATATTATGAGACAACCAGGTGGGAATCAGCAATTCCCACCTCTGAAGGAGGCCAAGAAGGGATGTGGAAGCTTGAAAGGAGGCCAAGAGGGGATGTGGAAGCTTGAAAGCAGCAAAATAAGAGGAGATGTTCTTCTTGGTTTTAAAAATTCATTGCTGGCTTTCAGCATGTCCTGGCACAGGGATGCTGGAGGCTGAATCCAGACCACGAGGCATAAAATCCCCTGGAAACCTCTTCTCCACAAGCTGGTGATGCTCATTTTGTCCTCCAGAGCATCCTCCAGCAAGAAGTCCCATGAGTGAACATCCCGTTGCAATGAGAAAAAAAAAAATAAAAATCAGGCGATTTGGATTATTTTGATTAAATTAAAAGACATGAACCAAATTACACAGCACAAGCTTAGCCTTGGATGTGCCAGGGAGCTTGGCAAGACCTGGTGTGCCCGCGGAAATGGAGAAGGAGGAGAGAACTGAGCCCCCAGCGGTCCCTTGAAGCTCTTGATTTCACCTTTAATGTATTTCGGTGCATGATTCAAGCACATTATCTGCATGAAATGCTGCATTAGCATCAGAATGAGGGGAGTTCTGTTCCATATATTAGAGTGGCTGTGATGGGTTTGAAGGGAGCTTAGCGCGGGAGAGGCATTAAGGAAGTAAATGCCACATTTGTATTCAAAAGAGCTTCCCCTTTTTTTCATTTAAAGCCATTGATCTGAGAAGTGGTGCTTAAGACGGGCTTAGAAAAGCCAGGGCGCATCTTCCCTGGGAGGGAAACGGGTCTGTGGGGAGTGGGAAAGGGAAGCAAAGGCCCGTTAAGAAATAGGTGGCACTGGGGGTTGGCACCAAGGGCTGGGAGGGACGGGACCCTCAGGTGGCATCACTTGCTCTTCCCAGTATGGCCCAAGATGCCTTTTTTTGGTTCAACTCTAGAATTAAAACTGGTTTTTCCAGGCTGGCCATGCCCACCATGGTTTTTTTCCCTGGGGAAAAAAAGAGGAAATTCATTGCCCCAACTCCTGGTAAAGACCCAGTTTGACTTTTTCTACCAAATTTCAAGAAAAAATTTTCTTATTTCAGCTTTTTTTTTTTAATTAGGGTGGTTTTGGTTTTGTTTTTTTAATAGGGTTTTTTTAAATCAGGAATTTTTTTAAATTAGACTTTTTTTAAATTAGGATTTTTTTAAATTAGGATTTTTTAAAATTAGTTTTTTTTTAAATTAGGATTTTTTTAAATTAGGATTTTTTTAAATTAGATTTCTTTAAATTAGAAATTTTTAAAATTAGGATTTTTTAAATTAGATTTTTTTAATTAGATTTTATTTAAAATTAGGATTTTTTAAAATTAGGGTTTTTTAAATTAGGACCTTTTTACAATTAGGATTTTTTAAAATTTGAATTTTTTTTAAATGAGCATTTTTTTAATTAGTATTTTTTTAAATTAGGATTTTTTTAATTAGGATTTTTTTTAATTAGGATTTTTTAAAATTAGAATTTTTTAAATTAGGGTTTTTTTAAATTAGGATGTTTTTTAAATTAGTATTTTTTAAAATTAGGATTTTTTTAAATTAGGATTTTTAAATTAGATTTTTTTAAATTAGATTTTTTTTAAATTAGGATCTTTTAAAATTAAGATTTTTTTAAATTAGGATTTTTTTCCATTTAGGATTTTTTAAAATTAGGATTTTTAAAAATTAGGATTTTTTTTAATTATGATTTTTTAATTAGATTTTTTAAAATTAGGATTTTTTTTAAATCAGGATTTTTTTAAATTATTTTTTTAATTAGGATTTTTTAAATTGGGATTTTTTTAAATTGGGATTTTTTTAAATTAGAATTTTTTTAAATTGGGATTTTTTTTAAGCCAAGATTTTTTTTTTATTCAGGATTTTTTTTTAATTAAATTTCTGTGTGACAAAACAGCTTCAAACCTTTCATTGGAACATCAATAGATGAAGTCCTGGCAAAGAAAACAGCCCTGAACTTGCCACCAGGACAATTTCAATGGTTTTATCCACCAGAAATTTTAAAAAATCTTAATTTTGCTTCAGAATATTCTTTATATCTTTATGCCACTCAACTAGAAAAAGTCTCTTTAGTAGCTGGCTCTGAGAAAAGCCCCCCATGCCTCAGTCCTGTTTAAATCACAAAGAATTTTTCTTACTCTGTTAATGCCAGACAAGGAGCATTTTAGCTGCAAATACCAGGATTTCTGCTGGATTTGGGAGGTCAGACTGGTTTAGTTTCATTATCTGGAGCAAACAGAACCTGCCCTGAAAGCTCTGGGCGAGCATTAACTGGCTCCATCCATCTTTGCCACCTCCAATGGCAATTAATAATCCCTTGTCTTTCCAAATGGAGAAGGCAAGGGGTTAAATTAATTGCTTCTGACCACTTAATGAATCAGGGAGAGACCCTGGGAAGCTCCTTTTGCCTCTGCCTGCAAATCAGCCAAGGAGCATCAGTTATGGAAATATTTATGCCTTGGAGCTGCCACGGGTGTAACACCCTCCAGACCTGGAGCTGTTGCAGTTTGTCACCCTGTGAAATTCGACCACGTGTGGCCCTTGGGGTGAATTAAATAAAGAAGAATTTTTTTCCCAGGGGAGCTGTGAGCAGGACTGGATGATTTTTTGGGTTGTGCAGCCCAGAGCAGGCCTGGACACACACCAGGACCTCCAGTGACACAATCCTGACCTGTCACCAATGTCATTCCTCCCTGGAGAGCTGTGCCAGGAGGGAAACACACCAAGGAAAAGCTGGACGTAGAATCAGAGAATCACAGAATGGATTGGGTTGGAAAAGACCTCCAAGATCATCAGGTCCAACCCTTGGTCCAACTCCAGTCCCTTTACCAGATCATGGCACTCAGTGCCACGGCCAAGCTCAGTTGAAAAACCTCCAGGGATGGGGAATCCACCCCCTCTCTGGGCAGCCCATTCCAATGCCTGAGCACTCTCTCTGCAAAGAAGTTTTTTCTGCTCTCCAACTTCAATTTCCCCTGGCAGAGCTTGAGCCCATCGTGCCCCCTTGTCCTATTGCTGAGTGCCTGGGAGAAGAGACCAACCCCCACCTGGCCAGAACTTCCCTTCAGGCAGTTCCAGACAGTGCTGAGGTCACCTCTGAGCCTCCTCTTCTCCAGGCTAAACACCCCCAGCTCCCTCAGCCTCTCCCCATAGGGCTTATGCTCCAGTCCCTTCACCACTTTACAAGCCTTAATAAATTAACAGTCCCTTCCTGCCAATGGCACTGAAGCCCAGCCTGGAGGATGTGGATTTTATCACCCATCTTCCTCCGTGCTCTTCCTCCATCACCCTGCAAAGCAAACCTGGATGTCCTGGGGACATCCCAGCATTCCCCACCTTTCCCAGGTGGACTCCCACCCTCTGGAGCATCCCCCAAGCCCACCCGTGAGGCTGACGGGAAGAGCATCCCTGATTTTGGAGGAACAGACACCGCTCCCACCCGGATATCTCCCACTTCCAATTGGCTTTCCCCTCACAGCTCATGTTCTCCCTCCTCCCCGGAGCAGGTTGTCATGTCACAGAAGAAGGGAAGGAAACAATGCGGAGGAAATTGATAAGCATGGCTTGAAAGCCAGAGAAAGGGAACATTTGCCTGGGAGAAGCTGTGATTAGATCCGTGTGTGTGTCCTCTGCCAGCATCCCTAAAAATAGCGCTTGGCTGCACAGACTGTCACACGCATGCAGACATGCTCGAGCTGGAGCTATATTTACCAGCCTTGGAGACAGCCACATTCCCAGGAACGAGCCTTGTGTCCCCCTGGGACCGCCACGGAGGGGTCACACGGCGAGGAACAGGCCAAAGGGGTCAGAAGGGACCTCCCTGAGCATCCCTGGGAGCTGGAGGGTGTGGAGACACATGGATGGGGAGCACAAAAATGGGAAATTTCATTGCTGGAAGGTCCTTGAGAATATCTAGGAAAAAAAAATGTCTTGATGTGGAGAGACACACGTGGGACAAAAGCCACCCAGATGGCCACACACTTGTGGTCCAACCCCTCAGCATAGAATCAGCCCCCAAAAGAGATACTTTATTGAGGTGTTGGAGTGAGTCCAGAGAAGAGCAACGAAGCTGGAGAAGGGACTGGAGCACAAGTGCTGTGGGGAGAGGCTGAGGGAGCTGGGGGTGTTTAGCCTGGAGAAGAGGAGGCTCAGAGGTGACCTCAGCACTGTCTGGAACTGCCTGAAGGGAAGTTCTGGCCAGGTGGGGGTTGGTCTCTTCTCCCAGGCACTCAGCAATAGGACAAGGGGGCACAATGGGCTCAAGCTCTGCCAGGGGAAATTGAAGTGGAGAGCAGAAAAAACTTCTTTGCAGAGAGAGTGCTCAGGCATTGGAATGGGCTGCCCAGAGAGGGGGTGGATTCCCCATCCCTGGAGGGTTTTCAACTGAGCTTGGCCGTGGCACTGAGTGCCAGATCTGGTAAAGGGACTGGAGTTGGCCCAAGGGTTGGACTTGATGATCTGGGAGGTCTTTTCCAACCCAATCCATTCTATGATCCCCCAACTCCTCTTCCTGTATTGATCCAAACCCCAGTGGTCGTGGCCAAGTCTTCCAAGCCCAGCATCTGGACAGCACAAATATTTCTACATCCATGGGCTGAAGAAGGTTCACAGTGAGCTTCAGTCCTTTTCCATCTCGTGAGACTGGAGCTTGGTGCCATCAGCCATTCATGGATCTGGGCATGAAGAGGTTTGGAATGAGGAAGGTCCCACAGCTGCTTCCTGGAGAAAGAAAAACTGGAGCATGACCTACATCGCCTGCTGGAAAGCGGCTCCTCCGCCCCCCACCGTGCTCGTTGGCCTCGTGATAGAGCAGGGAGGGTTTAAAGGGACAAAATTGAGGCATTTGAGTCATATTCATGAGGCTTCTGAAGAGGATGTTTGAAGACCGGGGTATTATTATCCACATATGTCTTCCCAGAGGTTGTGAGCAATTAGCATTATTCACAGATATGCAATTAGCATTAGCCAGAGATATGTATTTCGGGTGGGAAAATAAGTGTTTTTCCTCCCAGAGAAGTTGTTTTGTGCACAGTTTGCTCAGCTCGGAGCTCTTTGGTCCGATTGGAAATTGGAGAAGAGCCATTTGCCCCAGTTTGCCCCTGGGAATGGAGGGGCCAGCAGCAAAGGGTGGTTCTGCAACTGCAGTTTTTGTTTAATTAGTGGCTTTTGAAGGAGATAGAAGTGTCTGCAGAGCCACTGGGAACCTGCACAACCAACTGGCCCAGTGCCACCTGCAGCACCACTCCCTTGGGACCAATGGCACATCCCCAGCAGCTCTGCCAGGCCCAGAGCACCCACCCCAATCCTGTACCATCTCTAGGAAAACATGTCTCATCTCCAGATCCAGGACCTGAACTGTGGCTTTGGTTGCAAACCTTCTCCTCTGATGCCTGGGGGTGATGCCTGGGGAGCAGCATCTCCAGGGTGGATCCATTTCCATGTCCTCGCAGCAAAGCTGGGACTCACCTTCATTTCTCAATTCAAATATCCTCTGTTTAACCAGCTCAGTGTAATACCACCTGGTGAAATGTCACTACCAGAAGGTAAGAGGTGAGTTCCATCCCACCACAGAAACGCAGGAGCCTGGAGTGGCTCGTTCTGTGAGCCCAGACACCCAAAATCCCACGGTCAGAGGGCCTGGACTCACCACCCACAGAGGAAAACATGGAAAGCAGCGACAGGAGAGACTCTCCAACAGTGAAAGACTGATTAGGTTCACTGTGCCAACAGCCACAGGTTTTAAAAGAAAGCTGCAGCATCCTAAATTATGCCAATAAACACTAAAACAACCAGCTTTGATTTTACTTGAGAAGAGCTGAGCTGTCTGTAAAGAGGTGCTTTGTAAATCAGGAATTTGAGGGTCACTTAGTGAGGACAACTCCATAAATCAAATCCTTTCTCCTCTCTCTCTTAAAGTTTAAAAGCCCAGAAAATGAAAGGTCTAGACCTAAACAGATACTCAACCACCTACAGGTGTTGTCCTTGACCTGAGGACTCCAGGCAATGCTTCACTCACAACCAGGCTGCAAATCCACTCATCTCATCCCAGGTAGATCCTCCCTTCAATGGTCACCACATCCACAGGGTCCTCTGAACTGAATGCCACAGGTCTCTGGAGACATTAATGCTCTCAGGAGAGGAACAAATCCAGCAAGGGATGCTCCACAGAGCTTGTCAGACAAGGGCAAGGCTTTGGGTGCTTGGCTTAGAGTGCCCTGAAAGCACCAGGTGCTTGGACAGAGAGCAGTACCTGGATACAGCAGGTGACCTGTGCTGAGGTGGGACTGCAGAGCACAACTCAGGAGGCCCCACATCCCCCAGATCCATGTAATTCTGTGAGAGCTCTCCTTCCCAGATCCTCCTCCTGTCCTCCCAGGAGGCAGGTTAACCTGAGGACACAAGGACAGACCAGAAGGGTAGACAGGGACTAATCATGAATAGAATAGAATAGAATAGAATAGAATAGAATAGAATAGAATAGAATAGAATAGAATAGAATCAGTTGAGTTGGAAAAGACCTCTGAGATCATCAATCCAACCCTTGGTCCAACTCCAGTCCCTTTACCAGATCATGGCACTCAGTGCCACGGCCAAGCTCAGTTGAAAAACCTCCAGGGATGGGGAATCCACCCCCTCTCTGGGCAGGACATTCCAGTGGTCCAGCCAAGAGCAGACCCCAGTTCCCTGACCACCCCAATTCCCTGACCCCAATTCCCTGACCCCAATTCCCTGACCCCACCGTGGGCTCCAGGAGCAGCCAGGCATCACCACACATCCAGCCCAGCCTTCCAGCTCAAAGGGACCACCACCAAGTCCTGCTTTTTAATTCAGAAAGAGCCAAACTCTGCAAAAACATGTCATTTATCACCAGCAGCTCTTGCTTCAGGGCATCCCATGCCAGGTGGCTCCTTGCTGTGCCAGTCCCCAGTGTCACTCCCTGCTTTTCCTTGCTGCAGCCAAGGACCTTTACAAATAAATAATATTCCACTCCAATCTGTTGGAGCAAGCTGGCCTTCTCCATGCCTCCAGGGAGGGTGGCAGATGAGGAAGGGTTGAGGATTTGCATGGAAAACACCTGCCTGTCGCCCAGAAATGCTTCTAAAAAGCAAAGAGGCTGCTTGGGTGCTCTAAAAATATCTGAAATCCAGAAATCTGACACTGCATCTATCGAGCAACCAACTCCAGCTTCCAATGCCAAGAGAGGTGCCAAGGAGCCCAGAGCACCATGTTAATGGCATAAGGGTATCCAGGGGCTGGTGACCTGGGGTGAAGGGTGGTTTGCAGTGGGTGGAGACCAGAGGAAGCACCAGGATGAGCTCACAGAGGAAGTGTTGACCCCTAGGGAGCTCTGGGCTGCAGGGAGATGGCTCTGCCCCCCTCCTTGGGGCTGTTAAACCCCTTCATTTTCCTAGAAAGAGCTTTGCTTCAGCATAAGCCTTGAGCAGAGAAACAAGTGGGCTCTGGAGCTAATGCACAAATTATCACAGAATCAAACATTTGGAAGGGACCCACAGGGACCATCCAGTCCAACCCTCAGCCCTGCACAGGCAACAGTCACTTCATGTGCCCCAGAGGATCATCCAAACACTCCTGGAGCTCTGACAGCCTTGGGGCTGTGCCCACTGCCCTGGGGAGCCTGGTCAGTGCCCACCACCCTCTGGGGGAAGAATCTTTTTCTAATGTCCAACCTAACCCTGCCCTGACACAGCTCCAGCCATTCCCTGGCTCCTGTCCCTGGTCCCCACAGGGCACAGATCAGTGCCTGCCCCTCCTCTGCCCCTCATGAGGAAGCTGTGACTCCAATGAGGTCTCCCTTCAGCCTCCTCTTCTCCAGCTGAACAGCCCAAGTGTCCTCAGTGCTTCTCCTCAAGCCCTTCACCATCACCACTGCCCTCATTTGGGTGCTCTCTAATGGCTTAACACCCTTCTTATATTTCAGTGCCTAAAATGGCCACAATATTCAAGGTGCAAAAGCCCTGGCTGTGGAACACCTGGAAATTGCTGCAATAAAAAGCCATCCCCTCCAGGTGTGGAAGGTGGTGAGAGAGGCAGGAGAGAGCAAGGGCCTCGTCTCAAAGCCAGCAGCAGGGCAGCCCTTTGGGATGGGATTACAGAGTGTCCTTGTCTCCAAGCACTCAGCCAGGGCTTGGCAGAGCTCACCAGCTACAAAAAAAACCAAAGACTTCTGATGGCAAATCCAACCTCTGCTCATCCCCTTGGAATGCAGGATCAGGTCAGGCCTTTTCCCCATGGTTAAATCAAGTAGAAGACCTCAGAAAAATCCCACAGGACATGGGGAACCACTTGGTGAAGGAACTCACCAGAGATCCCAGGCAAGTATCAACCAGACCCTGCAAAAAGGATCAAGGAACTGGGTTACCTATCGCTGAAAAAAGCTCAGGGCACAAAAAGCAGACAAAGTTGTCATGGCAGAGGGAAAAATTCAAAGCTGCTTTAATCCCGTGGTGGATCCTCCACCCAGCTCATGCTTCCAAACTCATTAGCTGCCATCCGATTCTTCCTTGACAGCAGGATCGTTAATTTTGCACTTCCCAAAATAATATTTGCCAGGCAGCACTCTTCACTATGATTAAAACAATATTGGGCACTAAAAATATCCAGCTCCTGGGGGAATCCTGCCTGCCTGAGACAACAAACTGCAGAAGACACGTGGAGGAGGAGCTTCGGTCGCGTTAAAGGCAAAGTGGGACCGTGCTCTGCAACGGGGAGGTTGGGAGGGATGGAAGGGCAAAACTAGGGGTGAAAAAGGGACAACAAGGGTGGAAGGGGTTGTTTCAGGCATGAGATGCCTGTGATGGGAGATCCAGGGCTGGGGAAGGGGTAGTGGGAATCTACAAGAGATGAAGTCCAACACCTGGAGATGACCCAGTGCAAGTGCTGGTGCTGCACATGGGTTGGGGAAACCCCTGGGATGAATTCAGGATGGGGGAGGAATGGATGGAGAGCAGCCCCAGGGAGAAGGACTTGGGGGTGCTGGTCGGAGGAGAGGCTGGGCAGGACAGACCTCAGAAACCCCCTCTGTGCCCTGGGCTGATCCCACAATGGGCAGTGGGGAGGGGGAGATTCTGCCCCTCTGCCCCCTCAGATGAGACCCCACCTGCAGAGCTGCCCCAGCCCTGGGGAACAACAGCACAAGGACGTGGAGCTGCTGGAGCGAGTCCAGAGGAGGCCACCAAGATGACCAGAGGGATGGAGCAGCTCTCCTGTGAGGAAAGCTCAGTTGGTTAAAACTTGGTTGTAATAACACCAAGGTCATGGGTTCAATCCCCTGTGTGGGCCATTGACTTAAGAGTTGGACTCGATGATCCTTGTGGGTCCCTTCCAACTCAGAACAGTCTGCAAGTCTGTGAAAGGATGAGAGAATTAGGATTGTTCAGCCTGGAGAAGAGCAGGCTCTGGGGTGACCTAATTGTGGCCTTCCAGGACATGAAGGGAGCCTGCAAGATGGAGAGGGACAATTTACAAGGGCATAGAGTGACAGGACAAGGGGGAATGGCTTTATACTGATACAGAGTAGGTTTAGATTGGATATTGGGAAGGAATTCTTCTCTAGGAGGGTGGACAGGCCCTGGCACAGGTTGCCCAGAGAAACTGTGACTGCCCCATCCCTGGAAGTGTCCAA
Source organism: Pithys albifrons albifrons (assembly GCF_047495875.1). Taxonomy (NCBI): domain Eukaryota; kingdom Metazoa; phylum Chordata; class Aves; order Passeriformes; family Thamnophilidae; genus Pithys; species Pithys albifrons. Next base: position 5,126,670 of record NC_092470.1, read on the forward strand.
GGCCAGGTTGGACAGGGCTTGGAGCAACCTGGGATGAATGTGGAATAAGAAGATCTTTAAGGTCTTTCCACCTCAGGCCATTCCATGACTCTGTGATTATCTCAGTATTTTCCCATCTGGCTCCAGGAGCTCCCATTGCTGGTCAAATCATCTTCCCCAACGGGTTGCACCACTAATATCTCCTGCCAGATAATGGATAAAACATCTGCCTGCAAGCACTTCATTATTCAACCAGCCCCTGTGGCCACATACAATTCATCCAGGCAAATATTTGCATTTTTATTCCATCAAGGAGCAAATGAATTATCAGGCAACACCCGCTCCCAGCACCGAGGAGTCGCCCCTGAGAGCGTCTCTCCATCATGATGGCTTTGTGTTTGCTGATCCACCCGTTCTCTGCACAATTTTTTCCCCATTTCCAACATAAATATGTCTCCATTGAGTTTTCACAGTTATTCTTGGGCCAATATTATCTTTTCACTTAACCCCTGCCCAGTCCCTTGGGCCTCTCCCTCCCCAGGGCATTTCTGAGGGCCCATGGGCTGCACGACCTCCTCGGAGCCGGTGTTGTCTCTCTGGGCCAGGAGCTGCAAAGCCTCGTGCCCTCCCCCATCTAAATCATTAATCCCCACTGCTCTGAGCCCATGGTTTGCATGGCTGGCAGCCAAGGTCACTCCAGGGAGGGCTGCCTGGTGCAGATCAGCCTCTGGTGGATGTCCCACCACCTCCAACAGTCCAGGCAACAGCAAGGACCTTCCCAGCAGCTGCTGGGGCAGGTCCCTGCAGAGCAGCCCCCACGGTGAGCTCCAATTCCAAACTCCAAACTCTGCCTGCTCCCCATTCCCTTTGATCTCCCCTTCATTAGTCCTTCTCCTTCGCTTTTGAGCGTAATTAATACTTCCCTGATCAAAAGCCCTGGCGCAAGGAGAGTTTTAACGACTCTTGTTTCACTGCATGTTCCCATTACAGGAGGGCTGGGGCAGAGGGGAGGAATGAGGCCTCCTTTGAAGCCTCAAAAATGCAGCAGTTTCCCATCCCTCTGCCCAATCCCAGGATCTCACCATCAACAGAGCCAGAGCACACCACGCCCCACTTCATCCCAGCTCCCACGTTCTCCAGGGCACTCAGGACCTACATGATGGTCATTTGGGGTCTGATCAAATGCCCACCTGAGCCATCAGCAGCACCCAGAGGAGCAGGGAAACCACAGGGGGATTCTCCTCAGTATCCAAGTGCTGTCCCTTTTCCTCCCAAGCTGGTGGAGAATTGTGTCCTAAATAACCTTCCCTGAATTCCCCATCCAGCCCTGACCTGTCCCAGTTCTCATCACTCACGATCAAACTCCAGCCCAAGCCTGGAGCAACCCTGGTCCCCTCCAAACCCCTTATAATTAGTGAAAACTTTGCTGTTGGGTCATTGACAAGGAGATAATCCAAGAACTACCTGGTCAAAAATCCCTGGTTTAACCTTCTTGACTACCTCAACCCACAGAGGAGACCCCACAGGGTCTGACTGGCTTGTGGGTCTGAGGAAAGCAGCCACAGCTGCTGAGATGGAGGGAACAGCACAGGGAAGGAGGGGGTTCCTGAGAGGATTTGGGCACCAAAGACCAGCTTGGTCCCCCCACAGGCCATCAGGTGCTGCTTCAAAGGGCCACGAAGCACCACTGGAAGTCTGTCCTGACCACAAGCCCTCACTGACCAAACCCCCCCATCCCGACTGAGCCAGAGCTGGGTCTCCAGGAGGAAGGTGCTGATCCAGCCCCCAGCCTTTAATGCACAGGAGGGTCTCCAGGGCCTCAGCTCCTCCCAGCACAAGGTGAAACACCATTTCCATTCCCCATCCCTGGAGGTTTTTCAGCTGAGCTTGGCCGTGGCACTGAGTGCCATGATCTGGTAAAGGGACTGGAGTTGGACCAAGGGTTGGACTTGATGATCTCGGAGGTCTTTTCCAACCCAATCCATTCTATGATTCTGTGATTCCCCAGGGGAAGGAGATACTGATCTCACACTTCCACCTGTCAGTGAGAAGGTTTCAGTTTTGCTGAGAGGAAAAGAGCCCAAAATCACCATCCAAAGCTCATGGAGTCCTCCCAGATACTCTGGAGACACCCCAGTTTGATAACAGGACGTTGCCCACACACAGCATCCCCCCACCTCAGCATCCTTCCCCCTCCAGCTCAAACCCAAAAGGAAACCAAAGGTATTTTTCCATCCAGACTTGCTTTGGGGGCTGGCCAGAGCTTTTTTAGCCTGGTTGTGTCCCAGCCTTTGCCTCAGCCTGGCCAGCAGCGTGTCCCACCCCGGGGACCTGCCGGCACCGGAGCCAAGGTCACTCCAGCCAGGTGACATTACCCAGCAGGCACATCCCAGGGCTTGGCTTCGCTCCCTGGCACCATCAGCCTGGCCAGACCTTGCAAAGTCACATAAGGTGACATTTTCCAGAGAATTTAACTCTCCCTGATAAAAAGCCAGCTAAAAACCCTCCTGTCTGTACATATTCCTGCTGGGAAACGCTGTTCTGGGGGGAACAGGCTGTTTTCCCTGGCATTTACTCGGGAAACGAGAGGGAACAAGCTCCTTCCCGAGGTGGGAACCACACGAGGTGATTGTTTCCTTTGAAAAGCCGTTTGGTTGGGCTCTATTTTGTATTTTGTGCTGCAGCAGCACGATGAGACAGAGCTGTTCAAAAGGGAAAAGGAGAACACGATGCTCTGATCCGCTCGGACAACTCCAAACACCCCCCTCCCAACCAGGCTCAGCCTTCCCCTTCCTGAAAATGCTGATTTATATTCCACCTGCAAATGAGGAGCAAACAGAGCAGCCAAACGCTCCACAACGCTGAGCCCTCGGGCATTTTGGGAACGAGCCTCTGCCCCCCAAAACATGAGGGTTTTCCCCTCTTTTTATCCTTGCAGCAAGCAGGAGTTGGGTACACACTTCAGGGGAAAGAGCAGGGAAAAGCCCGAAGCTTTTGGGGTCAAAACTTCAAAAAAAAAAATAAAAAAAAAACTTAAAAAAAAAAAGAAAATCATTTCAAGATGTGTTCACAACCTCTTCTTTGCCTAAAGCTGCTGCCACAGACACGAGTCACAGCCCAGCAACTGGAAAACATGGCTTGGGAGCAAAGATTTTATTTGCTCTGCCTTAGCCTTGCTCTGATAGCATAAGGAGGTGGGAATGGGGAAATGTTTCACCTTGTGGTGTCTCCTGGGGACCTGATTCCAGCTCTGGAAGCTTTCATGGCTCAGCAGGGCTGGTCCTCAGATGTAGCACAGCGAAGGAGCAAATTAAATTAACTAAAGGAGGTGCTTTGCTCCTTCTGAGGGCTCGAGAGCTCACAAAAAGCAACAAAAGCAACAAAAAACCCCAAATCATGTTAAAAATAGAGCAGCAGAGCAGAGGGGACACTCAATGCTTGCCACAGCCCGGGGCAACCTGGTCCTGCTCCTCAGAGCTCCATCATCCAGGGATCACAAACCCAACAAAGCCATCAGGACCTGCCCTCAGCCCTTGTGCAAGCTCAGAATTAGGGCAACAAGCTGGTTTTTTCAGTCTGGTTGCCTCTGCATCCCTTAAGATGCCACAGCATAGCTCAGATCCCACTTCATGCCATGCTCCCCTCCTGTCTGAGCTCTGGATGCCGGCAGGAAATGTCTTCTACTGCTTAAAATCCATTTTGCTATCACTTAAAAATCACTTAAAGTTGCTCTGAAGTTCTTTGCTGGTGAGGAAATGTGCCCTCTGAAATCACAGGAGAGCAGGACAGCTGGTCCAGCATCTGTCCTAGGCTGGAAAAATCCATCCAGCCCTGAACACCATCAGAAAGCATTAAAGGAAGAGACAGATTTGGTGTCTCTGGACAGGGGAAAAACCTGTAAATGTTGATGCTTTTATGCACCCCGTGGCAGAAACTGGGAAGTATTAGGGATATTAGGAAGTATTTTATGGACTCATTTTATTTTAATTCCTCCTCTCAGCCCACTTAGCTCTTGCTGTCCCACTGTGTCTTTCCAAAACAGGAAAGCACAATCCTGGGGTAAATCTCAGGAAAGGGACACAGACTCAAGGAATTTCCATCACAGGAGTCATGGCTGGAGTCACGACCTCATGGAGGGCATGGAGTTTGGGACCTTTTTTTCCCCCCTTCTCCATTGTTTTCTAGTGGAATGACATAACCCTCTCAAGGCTATTTTAAGCCCTCGTGACTCGTTTCATCTCAGGGCAGATGCTGATCCCAGAAGCCCAAGGTAATTCCCACATGGCAGGATTATTCCAGGAGCAATGGCACAGCCTGGGCTGGTCACCTTTCATAGATGCTGAATAAGTTTCTAAAAATATCTGAATTTTTTTTTTTTTGTAGCAGAAACAAGGGAGCTGAAGAGGGGAAAAATATCCCAGTTTGCCTTTCCTGATGCGTTTCCCCAGCCCTGAGCTCACCAGAGGACACTGCTGGGGACAAACAGCCCAATTTCTCCTTCCAAAGCCCATCTCAGACACTCATCTTGGGACACACCACCAGGGCTGAAGGGTTTGAACACTTCTGGATCAGAGGGAAATCCTTCCTCGGGGAGTCTCTTCCCAGGACACTTCTTGGAGCAGGGAGGAGCATCCAGAGCTACCACAGGGGCAAGAGGTCCAGGAGGCATTTCAAGCTTTGTCCCCAGGGTTCCTCCTCCACCTCTGAGCTCCCAGCTCTCCCAATCTCTTTCCCCCTTCATTGCACAAAACAAACTTGAGGAGTCTCAGCTTCAAATCCCCCTCAGTGAGGGGTGGAGAGGTTTTGTGGGACACCTCCAAGCTGTTGGATTGGCAAAGGAACTGTGCACTCATCATTTGGATGCACCACGGAGCACCCAAAAGTTGCTGCATCAGCCCCAGCCCTCGAATCAGGGTACAAAAAGGGCTGTGGTGTTCCTGCTCCTACAGCCACAACGTCCCTGGGGCTTCCCAGTGGGCAAACACATCTCCAAAATAAATCCAACCCTTCTGCCTGGTCCCAGCACCTCCTCTCCCTTTCTGCAGCTGGGCAGGAAGGGCTCAAAGTGGGAGTATCAGAGGGAAGAGCAAGGGAAGAAAATGCTGGTGAGATGGGAACAGTCCATGCTCAGCCCTCACCTCCAGACCCCACCCACACCCCATGGGAGGGGCTGTCCCCCTTTCCCATCCCACTGTCCCCCTTTCCCACCCCACTGTCCTCCTTTCCCATCCCATTTTCCCCCTTTCCCATCCCATTGTCCCCCTTTCCCATCCCACTGTCCCCCTTTCCCACCCCACTGTCCTCCTTTCCTATTCCATTTTCCCCCTTTCCCATCCCATTGTCCCCCTTCCACATCCCATTGTCCCCCTTTCCCATCCCATTGTCCCCCTTTCCTATCCCATTGTCCCCCTTTCCCATCCCATTGTTCCCCTTTCCCATCCCATTGTCCCCCTTCCACATCCCATTGTCCCCCTTTCCCATCCCACTGTCCCCCTTTCCCATCCCATTGTCCCACTCCAGGAGATGCAATGGGAGTTCGTGGGGTGCTGTTGTAAACAATCCACTCTATTTTTCCCATGAATTTTAAGGGAATAAATCCATGTATTGCAGTTGGTTCTGTGCTTAAGCCCTTGGCTGAGTAAGAGGAGAGGGACCAAGGCAGGGGGCGATGGTTAATCCCACCCAGCTTTGCAAAGATCCTGGAGTGGGGAAGGTGGAACTGTGTGACTAAAGCAATGCCATCTGAAGTCCCAGGCATGGTTTGAGTCCCAGGCAGAGGGTTTGAGGGAAATTTGTCTAATCCTTTCCAGGTTCTGAAGATTTAAATCCTTGGCGTTTTCATAGAGGGTTTTTCAGCTCCTGAGGAGGGACAGATCCCCTCTGAGACCACCAAGAGCCAGGTCAGGCACACAGGAGGTTCAGAGCACTTTTTCTCAGCATCCTTCCCACCTCCCATCCCTTCCAAGACCTTTCAGCAAAAATAAATCAGTCACAGAATTATTAATGTCTGTTTTCCCCCCAAAGCTCTGAGGCAGCCAACTGGATTTTGTTCAGCCTGTCCCAAAAGGCTCCTAAACAAAAAGGAGCCCAAAGTTGGAACATGCACTGGATGACTTTGAAAACTGAGTAACTGCAGGGAGGAAGCAGCTGGGAAGTCCCCAGATGGACAGACACAGCCCTTTGGGGTGCCCCATGCCCTGCAAGGTCCCCATTTCTTCTTGGATGGGGGAAGGAGAGGGAGAAGCGGCCACAGGTTCTGGATCTGCTCCTCCAGCTCAGCCTCTCCTCCCCAGGCAGTGCTGGAGCAAAAAAAGGCTTGGGAGAGAATTCCTGCATCCTCACACAGCTCACCTGGCCCAAGGAATATCAACATTTGCCTTTAAACCAATCAAAAACAGGAAAAAATTCAGTGTAACCACATCCACATGAGGACTAACAGCAGGCAGGAGAAAGAATTTGCTGGTGGAGAAGCTGAAAACCCAAAGCAAGAATCAGAGCAGGAGATGACAGATGGACACCACCCCTTTCACCTCCATTTTCTAAGCTCTTGAGATGATCCTGAGAAATTTGGAATTCCCAGACTTCTGTAGGCTACAAATCCCTTTCCACCAGGCTGGTTCCTCTCCAACCCAGCTCCTGCATCTCCTCATATTCCTCCTAAAGGCCTGAGATGATGTTCTTGTCCACAGACCTTGCCTAGGAGCCTCCCACCAGGGCAAGAGACACCAAAATGAGCACTTTTTAACAAAAAAAAAAAAAAGGAAAGAAACCGTCAACCAGAGGAAGATTTGGGGAAAATCAGCAAGATAAAAGAAAAGCAGAAGCGTTTCAAAGTCAGCTCCTCGAGGTTGGAAGAAACAGCCTTAATTTCATCAACTGTGAAAATCCATTAGCATCTCACAAAGTCCATTAAAAATTATTCAGCTGGAGGATATTTTATGCAAAAGTGCTGGGAAGCTTTAATAAAACCCACTGAAATCCCTGGCCTGTGGCTGTCACCTCCTGGTGGGATCAGGGGAAGTGGGAGCAGGGACAAGAGCATGGGATGACCCCAGGGAAGGGACATCAGTGTAAGGAGCACCTTGCCAGCTTTGAAGGAAGCAATTCCAAAGTTTTCCAGCCTGGATACATCCTTGGGTCACCAGGGCACGGTGAAGGGTGATGTGCAAACCCTGTCCTGGGCTCACAGCCTGAATCCAAGAGGAATGCACAAGTCCTTTTCTCCTCCCCTCCACCTCACTGGAGATTTTGGGGGCAATTCTTGGCTTTTTCTCGGCCTCGGGTTTATTTATCAAGTCCCACGGCACAGAATTGGGGAGGCAAAAAACCCTCTGCTGTGGCCTCTGATTAACAAAATATATCATTAGCATCCCAAAGTGAGCTGTGCCAGTGCCTATAAATCCAAGGCAGCAGTGACTCAGCAGAGCTGGAGCTGTTCCCCCCCAGTTTCCCAGGTAGTTCCACCTTGGGGTGTGCACGTGTGTGGTCCTGGCTCCGGGGATGCTCTGCAGGTCGCCATGGAAACCCCACACTGCTGAAATCCTCCCCATTCCAGGAGATCCTGTGCTAAATTCCCCCCCAGCCTGGTCTGAGATGCCCCAAGCTGGCATGGACTGGGCTGTGGCATCACTTGGCAGCACAAGGAGGAGGAAAAGAGGATTTGGAGCTGGTTTTAAGCCATTCCCAGCCTTTAAAGCCACCCATGCAGCAGGGAAGGTTCTCTGCTGGTTTGTGTGAGGCTGGGCTGGGCTGCCTGTCCTTGTCCAGCACCAGCCTGGGCAGAACAGGCTCTGTTTTAACTACAGGGACACCTGGGCAAGAGTAATTCAGGGAAATTATGTGGAAAACCACACTATGACATGGATTTCATAGAATCACAGAATGGAATGGGTTGGAAAAGACCTCCCAGATCATCAAGTCCAACCCTTGGTCCAACTCCAGTCCCTTTACCAGATCATGGCACTCAGTGCCACGGCCAAGCTCAGTTGAAAAACCTCCAGGGATGGGGAATCCACCCCCTCTCTGGGCAGCCCATTCCAATGCCTGAGCACTCTCTCTGCAAAGAAGTTTTTTCTCATCTCCAACTTCAATTTCCCCTGGCAGAGCTTGAGCCCATCGTGCCCCCTTGTCCTATTGCTGAGTGCCTGGGAGAAGAGACCAACCCCCACCTGGCCAGAACTTCCCTTCAGGCAGTTCCAGACAGTGCTGAGGTCACCTCTGAGCCTCCTCTTCTCCAGGCTGAACACCCCCAGCTCCCTCAGCCTCTCCCCACAGCACTTGTGCTCCAGTTCCTTCTCCAGCCTCGTTGCTCTTCTCTTCTCAGTTGGGTTGGAAGAGACCTCTGAGATCATCAAGTCCAACCCTTGATCCAACCCCACAGAGTGCCCTGGGCTGGTGATCACAGTGGGGTTGGATCAAGACATGGTGGATTCTCTGTCCCTGGAGGTGTTTAAGAGGACACTCAGTGCCACATCCAGTCCCTTCTCCAGCCTCGTTGCTCTTCTCTGGCCCCGCTCCAGCCCCTCAATCTCTTTTCTGAACTGAGGGGCCCAGAACTGAACACAACACTCAAGGTGTGGCCTCCCCAGCACAGATTTCCCACTGTTTTGGGCAGTTCTGTCTATCCCTGATCAATCCTGCTCCGATTCCCTGCAGATTTAACGCATCTGCCCCCCAAAAACATCAACACCAGCACCATCTGGGGGTTTGAACAGCCTTTCACACATCACATTAAGGGACTCATCCAGTCCCAGGGCACAAAACCCTGTGTTGTTATTGAGCTTAAAGGATTTTCATTTCTAAATTCGCAGCACTGAGCAGGACCCTGGAGCAGAGACAGCCCAAGTTTTCCAGGAAAATTAAAAATATCCCCAAAAACCCCCCTAGGAATGCTTGGCAACCCCCAAATTTCCATGCCTTTGTCCGAGTTTCAGAGAGTTGTTTGTGCCTAGAGGGTGCCAGTGCTGCTTCACTGCAGCATTTAAACACAGAAAAGGAGATTTGCATTTGGAAATTCCCTGTGATTTTGCTTAACAACAACAACAAAAAGTAGTGTTAATTTGAAAGGAATTTTGATAGAAATTCCTGTTCTGGTTAACCAGGGAATCACAACTGGAACACCACAGGCTGGAGAGATACCACAGGGATGGGAGCAGTAACTAACTCAGTGAAGATTAATAATTTTAAGCAGGTAGAAACAGGTTCTGAGCAGTGAATAAGAAGGAAGGGATGGCCAAAATGGGCACAGCTTTTCCCCAATCCTCAATCCTGCTCCAGAGGCAGCAACATCCCTGTGCCCACAGGCAGCTCTGCCACCACCCCTGGGCCAGAGGTGTCCCTGATTAATTATTTATCATTATACGCCATAAATCAGGAAGACTCTGAAATGGAAACCTTCCCATGCAACACAAACAAGGTCACCTGTCCCTTGCCAGGGCTCAGCTCCCACATTCCTGGGTTTAACACAGATATCCCAAAAGATGCTGTAATTACATCCAGCCCTTGTGATGGTCACAGACAGCACCTGGAAAGTCAGATCCTCCATCCCAGCACTTCAGTGATCCAAACAAACACGGAGCCAAATGGGATTTAGGGTGAAGTTATCAGGGAACATCAAGGAATCCTTAAATCCAAGGATCTCAGAGAGCATCACTTTGTTCAAGAGACAAACTAAACCCTAAAATCAACCCTAAACCCCCCAAAATACTCGGGGTCTTCAACAAAGCAGCACATCCCTAAACCCACTGATTTTATCCTTCCTGTTTATATCCACCCCCACCCCCAGCCTGTCCATGCTGGAGCTTCTCTGAGCCCTCCCCAGCACAGCTTGGTGTCCACAGAGCGACAGGAGACGAATGAGAGCCAGAAACTTGGATAAGGTCACAGACAAGGCTTTTAAAAATGTAAATGAAGCCCAAGGAGTTGGCCTAATCCTGCGGGCAGGAACTCTGCAACACACAGGAATGAGATTAGCACAAGGTCCCCTTGGTGCTGGCTGGGCCCATCTGCTTGGCATTCTCCTTGCAGAGGGTCTCCCTGAGGACAGGCTGGAGCTCCCAAGGACATCTCCTGCCCCAGCACTGTCCTACTCAGGCATAATCGTCCTGGCAGGTGGCAAATAGGGGGAAAAAGATGAAATTTTGGGCCGAATCAGCATTTTGTTCCCAGAACATCCCTGCTGATGCTGCATCCCTCCAAAGCAAGGGAAAGTGCAAGGTGCAAGGGAAGCTGGAAAACCCTCTTCCAAAGCTTTGGGGAAAAGCTCATTTTTCCTTTCAGCGTTTATTTGGGTAGGGGGTTTGTTGGTTTGGTTTGTTTTTTTTTTCTGGGAAAAGCAGATGGAAAAGTCTGCTGTGGAGCCCCAGTGCTGGCCCAGAGCTCCTCCAGCTCCAGTCTTGCTGCATCCCTGGGACCTCCCAGTACTTCCAGCTGGCAGCCCCAGCATGGCACAAATCGTGTCCAAATCAGCACCTCTGGGAAAGATTTCCACCTAAATATGTCCCCCCAGACTCCAAAGCTGAAGTTGTTGCAATCCTTGACCCCAGCAGAAGCTTTGCAGGGGCTCAACTCTGATCCCAGAGTAAGGACCAGGGTAGCTTTTCCTTGGCCCAGCCCCACCCTCCTGCTGCCCACCAGCCTCCCACCACCTTCCATGCCCTCCTGGAGCACTTTTAGCCCAAACATAGAAAGCAAAGGGAAACTGAGGCACTGAGCATTGATGCCACCTGCCAGCTCTGCAGAAATCACCATCCAGGAGGTTTTAGTCTCCACTGGAGCATTTTCCCCTCCAGCAGACACCTCAACCTCTCCAGCCAAGCCAAAAATGTGCATTTTTCAGGCTGCCCTTTTGGGGCACCCCCAGCCCTTGCAGTCACTCCCTGCTCCAGCACAGGCAAGCCACTGCAGAGCCTCCCCTCCTGATTTCCAGCACTATTTGCAGGGATAAGCCATCCCTGAGGAGACTCTGCTCCCCTTGCCGTGGTGATTAATGGTGGGTTTGTTGGTAAAACAAAAGGCCATTAAGAACGTTAATATTTGCTCTCCCTCCTCCCTGCCCACTTCATTTCATACTTCAATGCAGGCCCAGCACTGGCCCCGACAAGGAATTAATGAGGGCTCGAAGCCACATCCATCTCTCCTGCCACGAGGGATTGGATCCATCTGCCTGATCCCAGAGACACCCAGACCCACTGCCAGGGACAGGATGAGCCATCCAAGGGAGGGATAAATCCCAGAGGGAATGTCTCCCCCTGAGACCGAGTTTTTCTAATATTAAGGAGAAGAGCAGCATTTCCACCCAGTTTTTAGCTGACCTGGTGATGGAGAGGATCCCAAATCCATCCCCATCCCAGATCTGCAGCAACAGGGACTTCACTATCACCCAAAATCTTCATTAAGGCACCTCCAAACAGCCCAGACCTCACAGCCCTGAAGAATTAGGAAATGAGGAGAGAATCCCAAGCCCCATTTTGGGGTTCTTGCCTACTCACCGGTGCCAGCTCCTCCACAGCTTCCCCAGGGACACCCTCCCCTTGCCAAAACCCTCAGCTCCAGAGAATTCCCCCCACTCTGAGCCCTTCAGATAAATGCTGAGGCCCCTTGAAGCTTTAGATGCTGATGATCCCACCCTCCCCAGGGCTTTTAGCCCCAACACACCCCACTTTGGGAGGGAGGGTGGGTGTCTTTGGAGTTGTTTGGGATGGGGACTTGATTCCCTCCAGTGTTTCATACAAGTCACCATAACACAGGCCAAGAACCCCTTGTGATGGGGCACTTATTTCCCACTAAGACACTAATTAATTAAAACATAACCATATTCTCGAGGTAGGAGCAGTTTATCACTTTCAAAACCCCTTTGGAAATGAGTTGTGGCTTTTCCCACGTGCCATTCCCGCTGAAGTTGGTGGTTTTACAGGTCACGCCTCTGTTGTCACTCCCCTTTAATAGGCTTTGTTTCCTCTCCACAAAAGCTTAAAAGCAACAAGTCGACCTGAAATCACCCGACTGCAACACGTGGCCTGAGCACGTTGGCTCAGCAAAGCTGTCACTGCTCCACACCAGAGGCAGGGTTTATTCCTCGCCAAGTTGGGATTCGACATCCAAGGATGCTGCAGGACACAGGGAATGTGGGATTTGGGCCCTCTGTGGTGTGGCTTTGAGCTGGAACTCGGTGTTGAGGGTGATGCCCACACCAGGTAGAGCTGGAGGTGCCTGGATCTTCAGGTGAAGGATTGGTTTAAGCCCCTGCAAAAAACCCTTCTTGGAGCATCTCACCAAAAAATCCCTAATTCTTGCAGGATCGGAGTTTTATTTCCTCTGAGCCCTGGGAGGGGAGGCAAAAATCCCAAATTCTCACAGGATGGGATGATTTTGATTTCCCCTCAGCCCTGGGAGGGGAGGCCCTTTCCCTCCCCCCAGTCCACACACTGAGCATGAAGGTTTGGGAACATCTCAGAGATTGATTCTCACGTCCCATGTTTCATTTAAGGATAAAGTCCATCCAGCAGGAGGCAGTTTCACCATGAGCATCCCATGGGACTTCTCCCAGAAGGAACAATCTGCTGCTATAGGAAGGCACCAGGATGGGACTTTTGGAGTCTGCAGGCCAGGGAAGGGCGAGGGAGATGGGGAAAAAATTAGAATTTGAAGCATTGCTGTCAACAGAGTTTTTCTGGGATTGTTTTTTATCTCCTCCTTGGTTTCTTCCCATTATTTTCCACAGATTTTTCCCGGGTGTTTGGCACCTGAGGCGCTCCCGGGCTCGGCATTGCTGGCACATATTTCTGTATTCTCACATCTCTCCTCTCTAATCTTCAGGGAAAGAGGAATTGACAAACTGGTGAAAAACTGACTGACACTCCAATCAAAATACAAAAGAAACAGAAATAAATGGCTCTGAAAAGAATCGCTATTTAATTAGAAATTAGATCTGTGCCAGTGAGTCACGGCAGGGAAGAGACACATCCGCGGCTCGGCAGAGAAGGGCACCTGCCAACAGCATGACAATGGGGGCAGTGCCAGCCCAGGGCCACCAAAGGGCTCTGGGGGGCCACAGGGGACCCCCCACCATGGGGGTCTCCTGTAAAGCCTTGCTGAGCCAAGAGCAACCCTGCAGGACCCAGCCTGGCATCACCCTGGAAGATAAAATTCCTGTGAGTCCAAAAGCTTTGCAGAGAAATCCCCTCCCCAGCAGTTTTCCTGTTGGAAAGGGAAAATCCCCAGTAAGTCAGATCTAACAAAAAGCATAAAGATTGGAGAATGAGGGAGGGAGGAGGGAGAGAGATTAGGGAGGTGGGAAAAAAACCACTCCTCTCTCTCCATCACACTCCAGCCATGAGGAAACCTCCACCAGTGGGATACTAAAGCTGGGCAGCACCTGGGGATCCTCCCCAAATCCTCGGGGAGAGCCCAAGGAAGGTGGGATGGAATAGGATCAGATCTGGCAGGGAGATGGAGGACGTGGATCAACCACAAGGGCGATGAGAGCTGAGAAGAGGGTGGGCCATGACCCCCCCAAATCCAGGCTGTGATGCACAGGTGGGAAGAAGCCTCCTGTGTCCTTCTCCAGGTTCTTCAGAGGGGGAATCCAGGTATTGCGAAGCAGCAGATACAAGGAGAAAATAAAATTTAAAAGGAAAAATGCACCGTCTTCCTAGTCTTCCTCCACCAGTGATGAATCCACCAGCAGCTGGAGACATGGTGACATTCACAGCAGGATCAAGGCAGGATGGGGAACATGGGAATGTCCATCCCAGGCTTTAGAGCAAAGGAAAGCAGGAGTGAAGGGTGGGATGTGCTGTGGGCTTGGCTTCTTGGTTGTCTTGTAGAGGCTGATCCTTTCCATCCCCTTTGCAGGGGGACATCCCTTGCTACATCCCTTTATTTCTCAACCTCCAGACACCACCCAGAGGGCTTTGGGTTGTAGAAGACACAGGTTGGGGCTCTAACCTCTCACTGGAGGCTTTGGACATTCCCCTAGGGCCATTTTGGCTGCTTTAGCTCCACCACCATGGACAGGACTTTCCAAGGCTGTTTTTAGGGCAGTGCTCTCACTCTCGTTACTGATAATGGGTATTTTTGATCACCTTTTATCAACCTGGCTGGGACCAAAACTCCCTGGGCTGCTGGTACCCAGCACAGCTGGGGGAGCAGAAGAGCAGGTCAGGGATGGAGCCTTTTTTTCCCCCCAGTCCACCTCTCAGCCACTCATTTTATCCCCCTCTGTAGTTTATTCAGCTCCTCCTCTGCCCAAAATCACTCAGTGTATTTTCCCACCTTCACCAGACCCGCTGTGTGTGTTTGGAGGTGAGACCCCACCTGGGTTTGCATCACTGGTGGATTTCCTGGAGGCAGCACCTCCGAGTTTTACCACCTCCACTGTTTCCCCAAATCACTGTCCCAGTATCCCTGCTGATTTTTGGGATGAGGCAGAGCTGGCATGAAGCTGCTGCTGGAGGAGCCCGGGGGAGCGCTGTGGCTGTGGGGGACCCAGGTGGCCAGGCTGTCCCCAGCTGAGCTTCAGGTGCAAATCCCTGGAGGAGATTCCTGCTGAAAACTTCCCACCAGCCGTATGATTACCCTGGAAAATACAATTCCAATAAATCTGTGCAGTGTGGGATTGCTCGCCAGCATCCACCACACACCTTGGCACTCCCCCTATCCCGGGGCTCCCACCGGGATGTTCTGCAGGAATCAGAAAAGCCCCCAAAGCATCAGCTCACCGCGAGCTGAAGGATGAGTCAGTTCGGGTCCACGCCAAAAAGTGTGTTCAGCACTTTTGAACATTCCCAGTAGGAGGCAATAAATAACATAAATGCGCACCCGCCGCTGGCAGACCTGGGATTGCCACCTATCGTCACCGCTCAGCTCCAGGACGGGAATCTCTCCTTGCTGCCACTGCTGCGAAGCTGGATGGATTTCCCCAGGCTGGATCTCTGCTTTGGAGCAAAAGCCTCCCCTCCTTGGGGTTCCTCCCCAGACCAGTCCCCCCCCACGCACACACTCACATACGAGCCCATGGTTGTTTTCCTTCCATCCAGGGGCCTTTGCCGGGATGATGCTCCTGCATCTTGGGTGGGTTTTTTTACAGAACCTGCTGAAATTGGCCCCAAATATGACCCATAGGGCAAGGGAGGGGCATTTGGCATTCAGGAGGAACCAGCCTTAACGAGCCTGTTATTTGGAGCGGGGGGACAGAGTGAGGAAACTGAGGCACAAACCCCCTTCCTCCGCAACAAAAGACCCCCCCCGGGGCTGCCTCAGTTTCCCCCGGCGCCGCCCCCCGTGCAACGGCGCTCCCGGTCCCTTTAAGCCCCCCCCGCCCGGCGGAGGCTCAGCCCCTTTCTCTGACACAGCAGCCGCCGGGGCGAGCGAACCGGGAGCCGCGGGGAGGCTGCGGCCGGGGCCGGGGGCCGGGCGCCCACCGCCGCTCCGCCCGCCCCATGGCTCTGCCCGGGGCGCCGGGCGCCGCCCGCCCCGCTCCGCCCGCCCGGCGCCCGGGGACACGCCGGCCCTGAGCCCGCACAGCCGCCGGTCGGTCCCGCAGGCACCGCGCGGGGTGCGGGGGCACCAGGAGGGAGGGAGGGCAGGGGGGAGAGAGGGAGGGAGGAAAGGAGGCAGAGAGGGAGGGAGGGGAGGGGGATGCAGGCAGTTGGGATGCGGGGACAGGGGATAGAGGATGCGGGAAGCGGGGATGGAGAATGCGGGCTCCCGGGATGGAGGATGCGAGCTTCGGGGATGGAGGATGAAAGCGGCGGGGATGGAGGATGCAGGTAGCGGGGATGGGAGCTGCGGATACCGACATCCTCCATCCCCGGTGCCCCGGAGCATGCGGGTGCCAGGGCTGAAGGATGCGGGTACCAAGGCTGAAGGATGCGGGTACCAGGGCTGAAGGATGCGGGTACCAAGGCTGAAGGATGCGGGTACCAGGGCTGAAGGATGGCAGCAGCGGGGATGGAGGATGCGGGTACCAGGGACGGAGATGGGAGCATGCCGGGACCCCTCCTCCCTGTGAGCACCCCCGAGCTAGGGGGACGCGCCCCCCCACCCCACTCCGCCTCCGCCCGTGCTGCTTCCCCCTCTCCGGGGGAAGGGGGGACATTTGAGGCCAAGGTGGGTTTTCCCCCCTCTTCAGCCGAGCTGGGATTGGGGTTTGAACCAAGCCGGGAGGAGGATGACGGTGGGATGGACCCCAGGGGACAGGAGGCTGCCTGACACCCCCCTCGCCAGAGGACGGGTCCCCGGGACGAGTGTCCCCGTCCTCCCCACCCCACGGCAGGCTGTCACCTCCGGTAACGTCTCACTCCTTCCAACAGCAGCCGAAGGAAAGTGGCCCCCGGACTCCTCTTGTGTCACGGAAAAGCCCTGAGGGAGGAGGAAGAGGAGGAGGAGGAGCGGGAGGAAGTAAGGAAAGGAGAAGGTGGGAAAAAACCGACAAGGAAGAGCTTGGGCTGGAGCCAAGAAGGGTCTGGATCGCGACGGTGAGTTCCTGAGCTTCACAGTTGTCTGTCTGTGCGTCTGTCTGTCCGTCTGTCCATCCATCTTGCACTGCGAGACCCCACTGAGCCCCGCAGCCTCCAGGTCTCAAACTGGGAGGGAACTGGGGAGGCCGAAGGAAGGGGTGCTGGGCACAGCGTCAGACTCCGTCCTGTCCCCCATTCAGAGGGGTGGGGCTGCTGGGGGGGTACCTGGGGGCTTGTCCTCGTGCCGAGACTGAGATCAAGGCAAGGTGGGAGTGGGCAGAGCCTGCCCCATCCCGCCTTCCTGTGTCCAGAAGGGATGGCTGCCTCACGTTGTCTGTCTGTCCTTGCAGGAGGGGGCACTGGGTTCCCCAGGACACCCGCGTCCAGCTGGGAGACCCCCCACCAGCACCACCCAGGTTGGAGTTGGAGACCCTGGAGCGAGGACCCGGCGTGGGGAGCAGCATCACTCCTCGGGGTCACCCAGCCCTGCGTCCCCTTCCTCGGCATCGGGGAGCAGGCAAGGCGTGAGCCGCTGGATTTTAGCTTCCTGGGACATCCAAGGGACTCTTCCTCCTCCTCCTCCTCCTCCTCTTTTTACCCCATGGCCATCTCACACCTCCCCACAGCCACCGGTTGAGTCCTCAGCGCAGCATTCCCGACTCCGCATGCTGCATCCCGAGCCCGCTCCGCGCTCCGAGGCAGAGCCCCCCGACCCCGCAGGGAGGCGAGCGTGCGGCTGGGACTTCCTTGGAGGCAGGGGAACGTTAAGATGTTGAGAGCTCCCCGGCCGAGAGGGGCTGCGCGGACGCCAGGCCACCCGGCTAGGGGGGAGCAGGATGGACAGAGCCGCTGGGGCCAGGAACCGAGGCCGGTAGGGAAGGATGGACTCCCGGACCTGCCAGGACAGGCAGCCCAGTGACCACCCCAGCAGCAGCAGCAGCAGCAATTGTAGCAGCAGCAAGAGTAATTGTGAACGGGAAAGGATCCGGAGCCGGATGAAAATGGTGATCGGGCAACTGGAAGGCATCTTACAGGAGCTCAAGGAGGTGGCCAAGGAGCTCCGGGAGGTAGGAAAGCGGGTCGCGGTGGCTGGTGATCCTGTGTCTGTCCCTCTGCCTCAGGGTCAGAAAGGTGGGAGCAGAGCCAGCTCAGCACCTGCAACCCACCAGCCCCAGGAGGCACCTGGCTGATGTGCAATGGGGTTTTCAAAACAGAGAGAAAACTGTGTGTGCTTTGTAAAATCACTCTTGACCTTGACACCGGGGTTTGCTTCAGGGCAAGGGACCCAGACGAGGCACCAGCCCTGTGGGTGTTGGTGTTGGGTGAAGCACCATCAGCCTTGGGAGAACTGGTGCCACAGCCCACTCTGCTCTGCCTTGGAGGGTGTTTTCCAGTTCCCTTCCAAACCAAGGAGATGGATGGAGCTGGGATGGTGGGTCGTTCCAGCATTGCAGAGAGCACTGAAAATATGGCATCGGTCCTGGGTGTGATGAGGGGTGTCCACAGGGTGGTCAAAGTGACAGGGTGTCCCATAGCCTGTCTGGAAAGGGTCCATTGCTCCTGCAAAAATATCTATATACTCGTGCAAAGTGTGGTTGGAGTTTTCTCCCAGTGTGGAGGCACCACAGGGATTTCTGCAGCTCAAGTGTCTGGGCCACACATCTCCAAGGTGGAGGGAAAGGGGAATGGGATGGGGTTTGGTAATTTAGGACACCTCTGCAGGTGGTGGGGGAGTGGTGGATGGAACGTGTGTGGTAGCCTTGAGCATGGAGTGACAGATTGCTTTGGCAACAGGGCAGGTGTTGTTTGCATCCTCTCTGTGGCCTGAGCTGAGCATGGGATTATATCCAGAACCTCATCACGCCTCAGGAAGGGCAGAAATTTGCCATGGGCACCCTGGAGCAGCCCCACATCCATCAGTGACATCTGGGTGCCACCAAGAGAGCACCTGTGCAGGGGCACCAACGTCATCCTCGTGGCTGTGGTCAGGGAGGGGACACTGTCCAGCCTGGGGGGCAGTGCCCTCCTTTAGGATGGCTCCACCCTGCCCAGGAGATTTCAGGGAAAGCTGCCCCCCTGAGAAAACCAGCACTGGGGAGATGCCATGTCCTGCCACGCTGTCCCACTGGGTCCCTGTGAGGTCTCAACTGGGCTGTGGCATCCCAAGAGATCTTCCTTTCTCTCCTGGCTTTGCTGGTCTTTCCAGCAGCAGAAAGCAAGCCCAGACACCCAAAGCAAAAAGCTTTTCCCACACCTAATCCCACAATGCCATTGGATGAGCCCAAAACGCCTTCACGAAATCTCTGATGGATTAGGAAAAGCCACAATAGTAATAATCAGGAGGTAGAGTTATCTCCTATTTAGCTGGAGCTCACTTCATGCTCCTCCAGGAGCTTAACAGGCCTTTAAAGTGAGGATGATGATGGCAATTGCCCCCCTTATTGAGCCCACGGATTTAAGGCCAGGTGGGACCACCATGGTTGGGTGAGCATCCCTCTTGCCAAGGATGTGGAGGGATAAGGAGGGCCAGGATGGGGCAAACCTCTGACCTTTTCACAGCTGACACCAGGATGTGCTTCCCACCAAACTTTGGGTGGCTCCACAAGGTCCCTGTTCAGCTCTTGAGGCCAGAAGGATCTTGGTGGGTTGCCCAAGTCAGAGGAGGAAAGAGAAGGAGGTGACCACAGGACACCCATCCTCTGCCTCCCATCACAGGGAGACCCTGCTTGGTGCCAGGGAGGGGGTCAGTGCCCCATGAGATGGCGTCTCCAGAGGGTGCCAGGAAGTGTTAAAGCCTGGAAATGTTTGTGCCATGGAGCTGGCACATCCCGAGACACTGGTGACCTTCCAGGCAGTGCCCCATGGCCCTGCGAGAGCCTCCCAACATCAAGAGACAGAGTGGCCAGGCCATTGTGGAGTCAGACACAAGGTCCACCACGAGGTGGGTTCTAAACTTCAGCCCTTCTCACAACTCCTACAACAGACACATAAAACTCAGTACATCAATTGCAGGCTCCAGAGCTAAAACACACCAATCCAACCAGCTTAAACCAGGCTTGGTGACTCCAGAGAAACAGAGGTCTGGTTTTGCCCAAACCAAGCAGAATTTGGGTGTTAGAGGCTTTGGAAATTCATAGAATGATTTGGGTTGGGTGGGTTTAAAGCACACCTTGTTCCACTCCCCTGCCATGGGCAGGGACATCTTCCACTAGACCAGATTGCTCCAAGCTCTGTCCAACCTGGCCTTGGACACCTCCAGGAATGGAAATCCATCTTCTTGCTCTCTAGATCACTCAGAGCAAGCTCAATAGGGGAATTCTCTTTCAAGCCCACACAGACAAGTATATGGCAGACACCAGGCTGGCAAATGAGAAGCTCTAAGATTTTGGTGAAAGAGAATTAAATAAAATAAGCCCTTTTGGTTGTCTACCTTGCACATAGTGATGGTCTTCCTTGGCTGGTGGTGAGGACCAGGACATGGGGACAGGTTGGGGACAGGCAGGGCTGATGGGCTGAGCTTAGGTGGGCTCATGGGTGGGATCCCAGGTGGGGCTGCTCAGGGACACCAAAGCCCAACACCAAAGCATGTCCTGGCACTTGTGATATTGGTGTTTTCTCCAATGGAGCCACTGGGGGGCTTTGGAAATGTCCATTCCTGTGGCCATCGCCTCTGCTTGGGGTTTCACTGATGGGTCGGGATGCAGGGCTGGATGTGCCCAGTGAAGGCACCAGATGCACCTGGGGAGCTGGAAAACCTTCACTGGGTGATACTGGAGGGCACTGAGTGATGCTGGACCTGCTCCTTCCAGGCTCTCCCTGCACTGGGTGCCAGGACTTTATAAGTTGGAGATCAGAAAAAACTTCTTTGCAGAGAGAATGCTCAGGCAGTGGAATGGGCTGCCCAGAGAGGGGGTGGATTCCCCATCCCTGGAGGTTTTTCAACTGAGATTGGCCGTGGCACTGAGTGCCATGATCTGGTAAAGGGACTGGAGTTGGACCAAGAGTTGGACTTGATGATCTGGGACGTCTTTTCCAACCCAATCCATTCTGTGATTCTATGTCTGGAAGCAGCAGCCAAGTTATAACCACTTTGCCAAAAATAACCCCCAAAGCCATCAACACCCTGTGTGGGCACAAGGGCTTCCACCCAGGGGTGGTTCCTGCTCCAAAACCACTCCCCAGCTCCAGGCACAGCCAGCCCTGGCTCACACAAGCCTTTTCTCCCAGGCTGTCCCTGCTTTGGCAGAGATGTTGAGTCCCAGACCCAGCCAGGACTGTGGGATGCTCCAGCAGGAGAGCCCAGGGCAGCCCCTCTCTGCTGGCCCATCCCTGGGGATGTAATGTGTGACAGGACACGGGCTCAGGCTCCATCCCCATCTCCTGGGAGCGACTCCCACCTGAAGGCTGTCACTCCAGATGTCCGTTTTATGCAGGATGCTGTTTTACCAGTCCTGCCGCTCCCGCTCTCCCTGCCTCCCTCCTTCCCTTTTGTGTATATAATTATTCCCCAGCACTCCAAGACAGGGCTGTATTATGTGCGGGGAAAATGATTATTAAAATCTTTGATTGAAAACGCACACTGGAAGTGGAATTCAGGCAGGAGGCAGCAGGGAAGGCGCTTCCGCCACGCGCTTGCCATGCCGCCTCCCTCCCACGCACCTCCTGCCAGCCCCGGCCCCTTCCCCTGGGGATCAGGGCCATGCCACAGGGGGAAAGATGCCTCAGGAGGTCCAAAGCATCTCCACAACAAGGCTGAGCTACTTCCCACCCTCGGGGGATTAGTGCTGGGAGTGGAAACCATCCACGGTGGGAAAAAAACCCAAATATCTGTTCAAACCCCCAAAAAATCCCACAGGGAGGGTCCTGTCCCCTCTGCAGCTGCTGATGGGAGCAATGGGGTCCCACCACCCAGAGCAGCTGGAGGGGTTCCCTCCAAACCTTTGACAGGAGGAAAATCCTCCCTGCAATCCTTTATGATAATAAATACCTTAATAATGTTGTAATCAATAGGTGATTAGCTGGGAACGCTTGGGGAAGTTCATGGCAAGAAGGTGGCTTATTATTCTAATAACAACATGTTTGGGAGATGTGCAGGATGATTTTGAACTATTTAGCAGCTGATGATGGAGCAAATGAACCCTGGATCCTCGGCACACTCATTTGTAAGGATCAGCTCCGGGAAGAGAGGCCCCTGCAACTCTGCTTCAGTTTGCCAACTCCAATTAATCATTTATTCCTTATTAAATATTTACTCACCTTGCCTGCACCGGGAAGTGGGAAGGTCTCTGCTCCAGGAGTGTTTGGCTGTGGGGGTGGTGGGGCTTTGGGGTGGCTCTTTTTCCCCATGGAGGGAGGAATTGCTGGTGTCAGATGCCTCCAGGATGACTCAATGGATTGGGGAATTTGAGCTTGGGCTGCACAGTCCTGGTGCTCATCCCCTCTGCACCAGCTGGCAGCAAAGTACAGGGATACACGGGCTGAGCCCAGCCTGGAAAAGCAGCTGCATGGCATGGGGAAACCCACCCCTGGAAGTGTCCAAGGCCAGGTTGGACAGGACTTGGAGCAACCTGGGATAGTGGAAGGTGTCCCTGCCCATGGCAGGGGGTGGAACAAGGTGGGCTTTAAAGTTCCTTCTGACCCAAACATTCCGTGGTTCTATGGAAATACTTTGGACACCAAAATTGCTGCTGGAAGTGCTGGGAATGGGCAGCAAGCCAGCAGCTGAGGGAGCTTGAGGGGGACACACAAAAATCCCTGCTCCCACCATAGCTGGGGATGGGATGTTTGGTTCTGGATTGGGAAAACTGTTGCATCTCACCGGAGGGTGGCCGAGGGGACACACACAGGGCCCCCATCAGTGGAGCAAAGGCACCCCAAGCAGGAGTGTATTTGATCTCCCCACCCCAGCCCCATCCTCACCCATCAGAACCTTCCTCCAGCACGGATCTGGTTCCTCCTCCTCTTCAAAGGCCGTGTGTGGATGAAGGGGCCATTAGACCACTTTGATCCCAGCATCTTCCAGCTCCTTCCCCAGCTCCAGGAATACGTGCAACCAATTACCGACCACAAAGCCTTTGAAGTCCCCTCTTGTCCTCCCACCTCTCCAGCACCTTCTCGAGCTTCCGGGAGGTTCAGTTCCCCAGTAGGAAATGGCATGGCCAAAATCTGGGAGCTGCAGCCACCAGAGCCAACTCCCAGCCAGGGAGCTCAGTGCTTGATTTGCAGCCAACAACCAAAACCCCATTAAAACAACAACAATGCTCCAGATGTTCAACATCTGCCTCAGCTGGGGAGGTGAACACCCAATTTAGGACAACCAGGCTTTTATCTGGAAAGCTTCTGGCTGTGTGGAGTGTCCATGGGCGTGGGGAGCAGTGGGAGATGAGGGGAGCACCCAGCACTCCCAGCTGGGCTGAATTGGTGGGAGCTGCTTTTTGGGGTGGGGATGAACATGGCTTAGCTCAGCCTTGCTCAGTGTCCATCCCTCTGGGGTTCCATAGGGATGTGGCTCATCCCTCTGCCTCACACTATCCTGTAACTGCTCAAAGCTCTTCCCTTGGCATGAGAGCTGAGCACCCTTGGCCACCCAGCAGCTGCTCACAGGACACTCAGGATGAGGCCAAGGGGAATTATTTTGCTCCCTGTTTTCCTGCTGCTGGATACCCCCTGTTGGACCAGGAGTGCTCTGCTGTCTCCAAAAAGGTGGCTCTTTGTAGCAAGGTGAAACCTAAAGGTGATGGAGGAAGGGGACACATCCCATCTGTCACCTCCATGGTACTTCCAGCACATGCTGAGGACACCCCAGAACCCCTCAACTGTTTATAGGGGGACAAATCCACCCCAGTTCCCTGGGGGTGAGAACATTTTGGGGTCTCATCCCAAACCACCCCAGGTCTGGTCATTCCCTCCCTCCTTCCCCATCTCTGCTCCCACCTCTTTCTGCCAGCAGCGATGGCCTCAGCTGGAAAAGCTTTGACAACCTGCCTCAGGAAGGAGAAAAGGGGGGAGAAAAGCCCAAATCCTGCTTTACATTTAAATCCTCAGCGGGTACCAAGTGTCACATAGGTATTTAACACCCTCCACCCCCCATCCCACCCCACCACCCCCCGTTTAAAATAGCAAGTGCTCCTAAAAATAGCCCCGAGTGAGCCACTGCTGATGTGACACTAATCCTGAGTGCCACGATGAGGAGCAGGATGGGGACGAGGACTGGGGTGGGATGTGCCTCCTCCTGTCACTGCCCAATCTCAGATGGCAGCATGTCCCTTTAATGAGGATGAGGAGGGACCCTGAGGGTCAGGGACTCAAATAAAAGCCCGGGGAGATGCTTGCCCTGAACCCAGAGCTGTAATCACTGAGGCTTTGTGAAAACAGAGGTGATCTCATTCCAGCTGAGGGTTTCAGCAGAATCATTTGCTGCCTTATTAAAAAATAATAATAGCTGGGTGTTTCCCAAAGACAGCTCTATTCCTGCCCTTTTTCCAAATTCTTTCTTGTCACCAAGAAGGAAGAGCTCACATCATCTTCTTTTTAACTCCTTTCCTCAAGTTTCACCCTTTCTCCCCCAAAGATAAGAGTAAAAAAACCAGAAAATAAAGAAGTCTGGTGGTGCATTGGGAACAGTAAAAATCACCTTTTCTAATTTCAAGACTTCCTTGTGGATGTTCCTAACACCTCAGCACCCTTCAAAGCCAAAGCTTGAAGGATGGATGGGTCCCTGCCTGCCCTCTCTGGAGGTCTTGCATGGCTGGAAAAATAAGTTGGAGATCACAGGTGAGGAGCTTATCTAAAGCCCCTTGCCTTCTGCTCCCTGGGATGAGCACTCAGCTCATTATCCCCAGCTCTGCCATCGTTTGGAGGCACAAAGTCCCTCCAGGATGCAGGGACATGATGTAGGTTCAAGGTCCATCCCACAGGCAGTTCCTGGGATGGGCTTCAGGAGGTCCATCCAGGAGACAACTCAGCTATGGGGCCCCCACTTGGGCTGGGGACAGGAAAGAGGGGTTTATCCCAAAACTGGGCTTACCTGGGCTCCTGGGCAGGGCAGGGTGGGGGTCCCAGGAGGGGCTGATCAGGGTCGTTAAGGTGTATTAGTGCCCATCTGGGGCACATTAGACCACGTGCTCAGGTCTGATGGTGGGTGGGCCACTCTCTCCCATTTCCAACCCACACCCTTTGCCCTGGAAAGATGTTTTTTGGCATCTCTTGTTGCCAATGTGGCCAACCCGCTCCTGCACAGCAACTCCCAGCCCTTCAGTCTCCATTCTCCTGCTTTCACCAGCTGGTCCCATCCCATTCTCAGGTCCCCCCAATCCCAGGTTCCCCCATTCCCAGGTCTCCCATTCCCAGGTCTCCCATTCCCGGGTCCCCCCATTCCCGGGTCTCCCTTTTCCCGGGTCTCCGCATTCCCAGATCTCCCCATTCCCAGATCTCCCCATTCCCAGGTCCCCCCATTCCCAGGTCCCCCCATTCCCGGGTCCCCCCATTCCCGGGTCTCTGCATTCTCAGGTCTCCGCATTCCCGGGTCCCCCCATTCCCAGGTCTCCCATTCCCAGGTCTCCCAGTCCCAGGTCTCCCCAGTCCCAGGTCTCCCCAGTCCCAGGTCTCCCCAGTCCCAGGTCTCCCCAGTCCCAGGTCTCCCCGGTCCCAAGTCTCCCCGGTCCCAGATCCTCCCGGTCCCAAGTCTCCCCGGTCCCAGATCCTCCCAGTCCCAGGTCTCCCCAGTCCCAGGTCTCCCCAGTCCCAGGTCTCCCCAGTCCCAGGTCTCCTCATTCCCAGGTCTCCTCATTCCCAGGTCCCCCCATTCCCAGGTCCCCCCATTCCCAGGTCTCCCCATTCCCAGGTCCCCCCATTCCCAGGTCTCCCCATTCTCAGATCTCCCCATTCCCAGGTCTCCCATTTCCCAGCTCCATGTTCACAGCAGGCAGCAAACACACACACACAGCCCCACCACCCTCACACACCCTGTGCCCCTTGGGCTTGTGTCCCATGGAGGTGGCACCGCTCTGTCCTCCAGAGAGGCTCCTCTCCAGGTTCTCCACAGCCTTTGGTGTCCCCAGAAATGTTCCTACCTGCAGCCAGAGCCTGGAGCTTTCCCACGGGGACCTGGGGCTGATTTAAACGAGGAGGTGCTGCATGTCCACACCTGGACCCCCCAGCAAGCACCCGGGGGGCTTGTAGTTGCCCCTCCTTGGTGCCCAATCCTCGGCAGCTGGGCAGAGCAGGAGAGCTGCATGGGCAGGGCTGTGGAACAAGTGAAATTTGGAGCTCAAATATGGGAATTTGATTAAAATTAGGTCAGCAGAATGTGACGGAGCCACTCCGGCTGCTGGCAGCGTAATCGTCCCCCCGGGCTCCCCGTTTCAGTTGCCCAGACATATTAAATTACCCTTAACTCTGCCCACGCATCCTCACCCACCACGGGGGCTCTGTGAGGAGCCTGCCCTGCTGAGCTGTGCTTTATGGTGCATTTCCAGGGATTTATGGAGCTGTCCCAAACCTCTGCATGTTGGCATCCAGTAAAGGGATGCAGAGACCAAGGGCAGTTCATCTTGTTAGAGCAGCTTTAGGTGGGAAGGGGTGTCTGAGCCCAAGGGGTTCCCTCAGATGGGAAGGGGTGTCTGAGCCCAAGGGGTTCCCTCAGATGGGAAGGGGTGTCTGAGCCCAAGGGGTTCCCTTGGATAGGAAGGGGTGTCTGAGCCCAAGGGGTTCCCTCGGATGGGAAGGGGTGTCTGAGCCCAAGGGGTTCCTTGGATAGGAAGGGGTGTCTGAGCCCAAGGGGTTCCCTTGGATGGGAAGGGGTGTCTGAGCCCAAGGGGTTCCTTGGATAGGAAGGGGTGTCTGAGCCCAAGAAGTCTGTATGTATCTCACAACAAAAATGCTCCAAAAAATGGAGTTATGGGACACAGCAGCATAAAACTGATGAAGAGATGTGCTATGATTAATTAATCTTGGTGGATGGGAGGCTCCAATACCCAATGATGAACTGTGGGTCTGGTGGAGATAAGTCAGGGCTTTTCAGTGGTGTAAGGAGAAGAAGGAAAGAAAAGGTGCCTGGCAAGATATTGCCCATTGATTTATCTTCCCTCAATTACTTTGGGAAATTTGTGGCTGATTTCCACCAGGAAAGGACAGGTGGAAGGGCAGTGGAAGGAAAAAGACAGGGAGAGAACAGCAATAATGAAAAATAACAATGTGTGGACAAGCCACCTGGAAAAAGCCAAACAAGTTTGTGCTTCCAAATGCTCCTTGTGTGGGATGGGGGTCCAGGAGGGGCACAGCCCTGGGGTGCTGGGGGCACCGATGTCCATGGATGCCCAGGCTGGGGATGAAGGTCACAGGATCCATGAAATGGGTCACAAACAGGTGTGAGGAGCATGGAGGGGATCTCCCTGGCCCCCCTTGTCTGCCACTGCCCACCCCCTGCTTGGCAGCGCGGGGACCAGCCAGGCCCTCTGCCAACTCCCCCAGAGAGGGGGGAGGCGAGCCAGCAATCCTGCCAAAAATATGCACTTCCAAGTGCTGCTGAGTTGGATTTCCACGTCGTGCTCTGCCTCCCCCACAAAATAGAGCCCCACATGCCCCCACACACACACGCAGAGACACCAGCCAAGAAATACCATGGATAAACGCGGTTCCATCCGGATGCTGGGTGGGATGGGGGTCTCCTGGGCAGGATTAGTGCTGTGGTTAATGCTGGGCAGCCCTTGAGCTGGATGGGTTGAAGACTTGAAGGTGGGTAATGAGTCTGTTGCATCAGAAACCTCTGCAAGGTCATTAGATGGAGACCGTGGTCCATGTGAGCCATAGGAAGAAGGTCATTCCTCCCTTCCTTCCCCTTCCAGCCCTGTCCATGGCTTGAACATCACTTAGGACATTACATCTATTATTTTGAATATTTTAAGGCTTGTTTTAGTCATGCCCCACATGGCATCTGTCCCTTGTGGCCTGGTGGGGCTGTGACTCCATCCCTGAGCCACCACAGGGCTTGATGTACTCAGCACTGTGAAAGAATCAAGGGCTGGGATCGATCCATCAGTATCCCAGCCAGGGCAGAGGGGTGACAGCACTGTCCCCTCCTTCCCTGCACCTCCCCGTGTATTTTACACCATGACTTTGGTCTATCATCCACCTCCTGCTTTGGCTTCCCCACCCACGGGGAGGAGGTGGTCACTGGGGGCTCCCCATGACCAGGTGAGAGGGCTTGAAGGACACCACGTGCATGGGGATTTGGGGTGGGAGCCATCCCAGGGGACAGGGCAGACCCTGGGGAAGGCCCGTCGTGTCACACTGAGCACCCAGAGGCACCCCAGGCTTGGGGGTTTAGGTGCTGTGCTGCTGGGTGGGCTTTGATCCCTGCTGGAGCAGCTCCACTTGGGCTGAGACCTCCCAGCTCATCCCACCAGTGGTGCGAGGGAAACCAGCAGAGATTTAGGGATCTGGTGTGATTGTGGAGCAGAAACGGGAGGGTCCCACCCAGCGGCTCCTCTCTGCCCGTCCATCCGTCGGTCTGTCTGCAGGTGGTGAGCCAGATCGACCGCCTGACGTCCGACTTCGAGTTCGACCTGGAGCCGGACGACTGGACGACGGCGACGGCCAGCAGCACCTCCAGCAGCGAGAAGGGGGGAGGCACCTTCGAGCTGGGACCCCTCGATTTCACCACCTCCGACATCCTCTCCGACAGCTGGGAATTCTGCTCCTTCCTAGATGCTTCCACTCCCTCCGACCCCGGCGACGGCCCCGAGCCCTCCCGGCCGCAGCCGCAGCCGCCACCCGCTCGCCAGCCCGACTACCGGCTGATGAACGGGGGGCTACCCATCCCCAACGGCCCCCGGGGCGGGGGCACCCCGGACTCATCCAGCGAGGAAGCCTTTGGCACGACCCCCGGGCAGAAGCTGGGGCAGCCCCGCCCGGCCGGGACGCGGGAGCGGGTCCGCTTCAGTGACAAGGTGCTCTACCACGCGCTGTGCTGCGACGACGACGGCGATGGGGACAGCGCGGCGTCCCCGGGGGACGAGGGGCCCGAGGATGCCGGCAGGAAGGGGCCCGCGGCGCCCTCGAAGCAGCCGAGCGGCGGGGCAGCCCCGGCCCGGAGGCTGATGAGGAACAGCAGCACCCAGACCGTGGCCGATAAAAGCACCCAGACGGTGCTGCCTTATATCCCGGCCAAGCAGAGGATTAAAAACAAAAACTGACACCGGATCCGCCGCACGGATTTGGGGAGGGTGGGTGGATTGGGGAGGGACTCCTGGGAAGGGACAGGAAAAAAAAAGTTATATATATATATAAATATATATTTAAATAAATCAATACTAATAATAAAATCGACATGAAAAGGTGGCAAAGAAGACGAATGTCCCAATGTCCCAACTACCTACCCGTCATTTTTCAGGCTCAGGGAATTTTTAACTGGTTTGTTTGTTTTTTTTTTAATGGATAGAAGTTTCAGATCAATAAACCGTCCATCATGGAGAAATAACAACCATAACATATATATATTATATGTATATATGTGCCAAGAGAGGGCTCTGTGAAGGGGAGAGCCAGCGGATCCAAGGCTGTGGATGGGGACAAGGGGGTGCTGGAAAGGGGTGACTGGGCCACGGAGGGGACGTTTGTCCTCCCTGGGACATTTTCTCCCTGTTTGGCTTAAGAAGAGCTGGTGTGATCTGATCCAGTGTCTGAGTGGAGTGGGGTTGTCACTGGGATGTCACTGCCACCTCCAGGGGGGATGGAGAGGGGACTGCAGAGGGCAAGACCACACCAGTCATCAGGAGCAGGATTTCCAACCTTTATACCAGGTCCAGGAGAAGTATTAGTGACCTCCAAGTCTTGCAACCATCTTAAAATGACGTGAAAATTGTCTCCAGCTTTTCTTTACATACTTAATTCTGGTTTCCATTTCAAAAGCCCTGATTTGTGGGGGGAAATAGCTGGACTTTCTCTGACAAATGAAGGAATCTGGTGCTCCAAAACTGCCCCTGGCATTTTTTTTTTCAGCTTCCAGGTTTTGCCAAAGCCTTCAGTATCCAAATCACCCGGTCCTGGGGACAAAGACCCCGTGTCCTCCCCATCAGCTCTTCCTCCTGCAGTGATGCATTTGCACTGCCAGCCCTTGAGCATCCCTGGCACAAAGAGTTTTTAACAAGCCTGGCAGCAAAAAAACACCACCTTGATTCCTTATTTTTAATCCAAGTCAGAGATGCTCCATTTTGAGGCTTTTCCAAGTGTCAGCCCAGAGCCAGGACCCTTGTTGGCACCCAGCACCACTGCCAGGGCAAGGGGTGTGTGAAACACCCATCACAGAGGAAGTGGCAGTGGCCAAAACACTCTGAATTCAACCTATATCATTGCAGGAGAGGAGCCTTTCACCCAAATTATCTTGAATTAAATTTAATTTTTAGTTTTTGGGGACAGTGCATTGCCTGAGGGATCAGAGTATATTCCCATCCATCCTGTTTCCTATCGGGACATCCCAACTCCAGGAAAAACTGGAAGAGGGAAGAGCCCTGGAGATGGGACTGCAGGGTGGAAGATGATGCATCAGCACCTTCAGCATCATCTTCCTCCATCTCTCTCCCTGAAGCCTGGGCTGGCACATCATGGGGAGCATCAGCCCCTGTTTATTCATAAGGGATGGGATGTCCCCACTCCCCTTTCCAAAGAGGGACAGCACCATCCCAGGGAAAGGGGGATGGGACAACTCCCTCCATTCCTCTGCATGTCACCAGCTGGTTACTCATTTATTTTTATGAGCTTTTTACAGCCTGACCCATTGTAAAACTGCAGTACTAACATGGAGCTCTGTGGTTCAATAACTCTTCCCAAAGGATGTCAGGAAGAGCAGGGGGAAAAACATCGGAGCAGGTAGAGCTGCACAAGGAGATGCTTTTCAGCTGCTCCAGATCTGGGAGCACCTGCATCACCTGCAGCCCTGGAATGTGCTGGAAGAGCAGCCAGAGGGGAAACTGAGGCACAGCAGAGGGACCACTCACCTTGGAGCCAGGGATTTAAAAACAATGGATGCAGCCAGGGCTGTACAGACAAGGGGAACAGCTCCATCATCCTCCATGTTTTGATTAGGAATGAATTCATAGCTGTGCCAGCTTTATTTCCTGCTCTCCAACAAATTCAAGCTGTAACAACACAGGCTGTAAGTGCTGTACCCACCTTGGGGTCCACAGATGGAAAACTTCCATGAAACTGGGATAAATGGAGAGGGGGGAAATTCATCTGCCCCCCTTTGCTTGGAGTAAGAGGGATAAAGCCCTCACTGGTATAGAGGTGAGCACAGGAGATGTCTCTGCTTCTTCTCTGCACATCCAAGGGGGGGTTACTGTTGTTACATAAGAGGAAAAACTGCTGGTTTGGGGTTCTTTAGGGAAAAACTCAACACAATGAGAATGATTATTAACACAGATGAGGGGGAGACTGGCAAAGTAGTAAAAATGGCTTTGTTAGACCAGTAATGAAGTTATTAATGATGTTATTCACTGCACCACCAACTTAATTATTAATGATGTTGAATTAACAGGCTTGGTTGTTGCAGGGACAAGATCCAGCTCATTGGGGTTGGACTGTGGCTACAGGTGATGAGGATGGAGTGGAACTGCACTGGGAGAGCACCTCCATTTCCTCTTGACCCTATATAGTGATGCATTAATGAGCCTTTTCCCCACAGCATCCCAGCAATGTCCCTGCCCTCCATCCCCAACCCCTCCCTGGACCCCAAAACCTGTTTGGGAGCACCTGGAACAGCAATCAGAGAGTCACCAGAGCTCAGAGGAAGGGGCAAAGGGCTTGTGTTTCCTCTAGGAAGCAATAAAGAACCATCAGCAAATGAGGACATGATCTGGCCAGTGATCCAGACTGGCAGTACCTCTGCCATGCATCCTGCTGACTTCTGGCTGGGAACGATGCTCCGTGTCTGCTCTGACCGGAGCCAGCCTTTGATGGAGTTTAAGCAAAACTCCATCCTGGCATTCAGATCCTCCAGCTCTGACCCTCCCCATGGCTCCTGTTTGAGATGACCTGAATTATGAGAGGTTCCACTGGGGGTTGTGTTTTGAAGCAGCTCCTCTGAGCTCACCCAGAGGGATCCTCTGGCTCATGAGTTCCAGCTGGAAAGGTTGTCCCCCAGAAGAAGCCACGTCGCAAATCTTGCTCTGGTGAGGACTGAAAATAGTCCTCGAGTGCCTGGAGACTTCACTTCTGAGCTCACTGCCATGAAAGGCAGCTATCAAAGTGGATAATGGGATGTCTTCCATCCTAAGGAAGGGCCCTGGCTCAGGGTCAGGCTTTGGGAAGAGATGGGATGCCCCCAAAAGCCCAACTGCACCCATGGGTTGTCACCCTCACCCCTGGGAAGCCAAAACCCAAGATGTCCCCACATACAGATGCATCTTTTTTTTTCAAATCCATGATGATCCTCTCTCAGGAAACTGAGGCCACCTCTCCCCCTGCAGAGATGGCCTTTGTTTCACACTGACCAGCCCTTGGAGCTCATCAGCAGCTAAAAGCATCCCTGGATTTTAACTGCCCCCTCCCTGCATGCCTTGGGGCTGGGCTGTGGCTGCAGCTGGAAGAGGAATGTTTTATTTCCAAAGGGAGGGGTGATGCTCCTGCCTCTGCTGATGCTGCACAGCATCTTGTCTGGCTTGTTCCTCGCTGTTCCACAGCTGAATTACCACATCTTACGATGCTGCTTCAAGAGGAGCACTCCTTCATCCTTGCTTCTCCAGAATTCAGGAGCTACATCCATCTTGTGCCTTGTGAGAGGACTGTGAAGGCTCTTCCCTCTTCATCTCCACCCTTCTGGCCAGGTTTGTGAGCTCCATGGGAAGAAAAGGAGCATCCCTCCAAAAGCTGCGCTCCCTATGGGGACATCCCTTCCCATGGACTGGAAGCTCAGCTGCATCTGCCCCGTTTGATTTTACTCAGGACCAGGAGTCCCATCCTCCCTCCTCTGCTTATCTCCAGAGCCACAGAACTCCCTGGCAGCTGTTATCTCCTCTCAAGGAAAGGCTGGATGGGGAGGAGGCAGGAGCAGAGGGTACCCACAGTGCTCTCAGCACCCCAAAGTGTGCCCAGCCCTCCTTCCCAGGGTGTTATCCCAGCATCCTGCAATGTCCTGCATCCCTTCACCTCCTCATAGCCAGCCCAGGGCACACTTGGAGGAGTCAGGTGAGGTCAGGGGCACCCCCCAGGACATGGATGAGGATTTTTCTGGATTTTGAATTCCCCTCAATGCAATTTGGCATTGCAAACCCAGCCAGGGCAGCTCCCCCTGCCCACACTCCCCTCCAGGCTCTGCCAGCCAAGCCCTCCCAGTGACTGTGGGATGGAGATGGATAAGCAGAGCCCGGCCAGACACGGGCCTGAAGCAGGTGCTCATGGCCATGGCACACTAATTGATCTTCATTTGTGCTGGCACTTGCCAGCCTGTAATTTCACAGCTTGCTGGAGGCCCCGCACAGCAGGAGGCTGCCAGTCCCTCCATGGCTTCCCATGGATGGAGCAGGAGGTTCCAACCTTCTCCAGACTGACAAGCCAAGGATGGAGCAGTGTTGGCTGGATACCTGAAGGAAAAGTCCTGCTCTGCCAGGGGATGGGGAGCTGGGGCGGATACCCAGCACAGGGCAGGAGATCTCATCCCACCCCAGCAAGGGAGGAAGAGGGGGCTATGGTGTTAGTGAGGTGCTCAGACCATCAGGAAGGTG
Source organism: Pithys albifrons albifrons (assembly GCF_047495875.1). Taxonomy (NCBI): domain Eukaryota; kingdom Metazoa; phylum Chordata; class Aves; order Passeriformes; family Thamnophilidae; genus Pithys; species Pithys albifrons. Next base: position 5,159,827 of record NC_092470.1, read on the forward strand.
GTGAGGATGAGGAAATAAGGTGGGAATAAGACTGTGGTCAGTGGGAATGACTGGAGAAAGCATCCCTGCTCAAGAACCCCAGGCTGAGCTTCTGCAGGCCCCTGAAGCCACAGGCAGGGTGTGGATCCCAGGGCATGGTGCCCAGGCTGTTTAAGGTCCCCAGGGTGGTGGGAGGCCAGACTCAGGGTGAGGAGCTCCAACTGACCCCCTGAGCAGAGCTGGCAGCCCCACCACCACCTCCATCTCTGCAAAACCTGCTTCTCCAGCAGCCACAGCTCCTGGAGCTCAACCCTCCCATCCCTGGATACAGCCCTTGCTCCACCCATGGGAAAAGGCTGTTGATTTATTACCTTATCTCACCCTACAAAATGCACTTCCCGGGTGCTGGCTGGGTGCTCTCCCACCACTGGGTGGCAGTGGGAACACACGGACACGCAGGGACACGTGTGCCCCACACAGGTGCTGCCTCCACCCTCACCCTCCCTCCAGAGCCGGTGCCACAGTGTCCCCATGTCACATCATGCCCTGGATCATCCCTGATAGCGACAGGGCGGCTCCAGCCTGGCCACATCCTGCTCTCAGGAGGAGCATTGCCTCAAAAGATGGACTGAAAGGGCAAATCTGGGACCAAAAATGCTTTTTGCCACCATATCCTGGAGACAGCAACCATCTGGTTCTTGCCTTGATGCCGGGACAACGCTTGGCTGGAGCACCCCCAGTTTTTGGGGCAGAGCCACCCCCAGAAGAGCCACAGGCTCCCTGGAGCCATCAGGTCCAGCTGAGCCTGCCAGAACACGGAGCAGCCCTGGAGGTGCTTGTAAGACAAGGGATGACATGCTTGATGGGACTTCTTAATTAGATCTCGCTAAACCAAAATGTACAGGGGCTCCCCTGGCAGAACAGCGTCAGACAAAACATTAATCACGCTCCAAATAAATAATTAAAACGTTGGGGCTCTTAGAAAGGGGGAAAAAATCAGGAAAACTGACAGGCATCAGTGCCAGCCCATAATAAGAAGCAATGCCATGGGGTCTGCCCCAAGGCCACCTGAGCCAGGTGGGACCCAACATGGTCATGGAAAGCTGTGCCCAAGGTCCCAGGAGGTGTCAGGATGGGATTTAGGGCATCATAACCTCACACCTGGAGTTGTGGGAATACACCCCCAGCTCAGCTTTATGTTAAAATGAGTCTTTTCACAACCAGCATCTACAGACTCAGAGGGTGGATTAGAAAGTTGTGTCCTCACTGGCTGGTTCATGCAGTGCCTGGGATGGGGTTCATCTCCAGGATATCATCTGTGGCCACCTCAGGGACAACACCCAACACCCGTGGTCACCTCTGGGACGTCATCCACAGTCTCTGTTGGGATAACATCTATAGGAGACCCCTGGCACACCATCCAACATCTGCGGTCACCTCTGGGACATTATCCACAGTCACCACTGGGATAACATCCATGGTGCCCTCTGGGATGCTGGACAATGCCCAGTTCTTGGGCTCCTGTGGGATGCAGCACAGGAAAATCTGTTTACCCAGCACTTAGGAATCACTTTGGGGAGAAAACAACAATAAAGGCTTGAAAATAGAAATCTCTCCCTCCCCATCCCTCTTAGGCAGAGTTAACTCAGATTTCTCAGGATAAGCAACGCAGAGCTTGAATTATGCATTGAACCATTTGCATCCAAGAGCATGGTTGAGCTGAGTGGCCTTGTCCCTCCTGGGTCCCAGCCTTCAGAAACTCCCATCACCTGTGCTCTGCTTTATCCTTCCTGCAATGGAGTTATTAAAAACCAAAGCCAGGGCAGTGGTGGGACAGAGCTGCTCCCCTCTCTGGATTAGGGATTTAATGGTTTTCCTCCCTGTGAGGCAGCAATGCTGCAGGAAAATGGGCTTTATTCTGCCAAGGATTGGGCAACCCACTGGCCCTTGCGTTGCACCACCCTTGACCTTCCTCCCAGCCCTTCTCCAGCACATCTATCCCATAAAGCACCACCCCTGACCTTCCTCCCAGCCCTTCTCCAACACATCTACCCCATAAAGCACCACCCCTGACCTTCCTCCCAGCCCTTCTCCAGCAATCTACCCCATAAAGCAGCACCCCTGACCTTCCTCCCAGCACATCCAACCCCATAAAACACCACCCCTGACCTTCCTCCCAGCCCTTCTCCAGCACATTACCCCATAAAGCAGCACCCCGACCTTCCTCCCAGCCCTTCTCCAACACATCAACTTCCATAAAGCACCACCCCTGACCTTCCTTCCAGCACATCTACCCCCATAAAGCACCACCCCTGACCTTCCTCCCAGCCCTTCTCCAACACATCCACCCCCATAAATCAGCACCCCTGACCTTCCTCCCAGCACATCCACCCCCATAAAGCAGCACCCCTGACCTTCCTCCCAGCACATCCACCCCCATAAAACAGCACCCCTGACCTTCCTCCCAGCACATCCACCCCCATAAAACAGCACCCCTGACCTTCCTCCCAGCACATCCACCCCCATAAATCAGCACCCCTGACCTTCCTCCCAGCACATTCCCCCCATACAGAGCTCTCAGGAAATTCTGGACTCCACCAAAACCTGCTTTATTACATTAATATTTGCTGGTAATGAAGCTCACACTTCGAGCTCCAATTAAATTAGGAAAGCTATAATGAACAAGAAGTGGTGCATTAATTCGTTAGCAGGAATTACTCTAAATTACCCCGGCGAATAAGGCACAACTCCAATTTACCGGCGGTGTTTTCAAATGGCTTTCGCTCCTTCATCTCCATTTCCACTGCAGCACATTTTCTTCTGGCAGCAAAAGCAGAAGTGAATTAACTCCAGTTCTTTGGGGAGATGCATTTGTCTGTAAGATGGGAATGAACATCCCTGAGAGATACCAGAAGGTCTCCATTTCAGCTTCTTGGCCACTTATTCACAGGGAAAAGAGAAATTATTTACAATAAACAACTTGAGTGCTCAGGAAAGAGGATTGCAAAGGTCATTGCCTGTGAAAGATCCAGCACCAGCATCCCAGGGCTGGGAAGGGACACAACTTGTCACATCCTCACAAACCTCTGGACCCTCCATCCAAAGACTTTACATCTGAGCTGGTGCAAAATAACCTCAGCAATGGAACAAGCCCCTCCCACAGGTCCCCTCTCCCAAAAAAGAAAATGCAGAAGGTGAGTTTCAACACCAGAAGGTATTTTTCCTGCTTTTTAGGGGGTACAGGGAATATTTCTTTATTTTAATGAGCTTCCCATGTGTTCCCAGGGCTCTGGGAGCTGCTGGTCAGGGACACCTGTGGCAGGAGGGAATGGCTGAAGACCCTGGAATGGGATCAAAGTGCAGCCAAAGGAGCGGGAGGAGCTCCAGAAGACACTTGGGGCAGGAATAGGACCCTCAGGACATCAGTGAGCTCCTTCACAGGGGTAAAATGAGGGTGGAAGGGAGACTCTTGAACCAGGGGTGCAGAGGGATTGATGTTCACATCATTCCCATGTGACAGTAGCCTAAAATTCCTGTCAGGAGCATGTAGTTGTTCTCTTACTCAGTAAATTCCTTCTCTTTTACCCAATTGCCTTGAAGGCCACTTGGAGCCCATAACAAACAACTCCCTACAACAGAGAAACACCTGAATGACCCCAGTGCATCCTTGTCCTCATTATTGATTCCACAATGGGCTGTTCCACCAGCACCCTCCAGCCTTCCCATCAAGGCTCTGCTCAGATGGCTCAGGTGTGCCAGGGAAAGGGATGCAAACAAAGCCCAGCAGCAGCAGCTCTGGGGTTGGGGTGGGTGGGGAGAGCAGGAGGGGTGGACACCACCACATGTCACACCCATTCCTTCTTCATCCATCAAGGAATTGCACAGGGCTGTGTAAAAGCAGACAGGAAAAACGGACCAGCAATGCCACCCACACAAAGTGCAGGTGCCTCTGGGGGCAGTGGAGCAGCACCTGGCACTGCCCAGCTCATAGAGGCATCCAGTGGCACATTCCAGCCTGGTCCTTTAACTGGATAAACACCCCACCAAGGTCCCTGAGACAACTTTGCCTCCTTGATGCACCTACAGCAATCCCAGCTTTGGGAGTCTGAGCTCAGGCTTGGAGTTCTGGGAGCTGTTTCTCCACTCACCCCTTCTCCTCCTCTCAAGTCTTTTTCCTGGTGAATATGGTAAAAAGATCAGTTCTGGATTGATAATTTATTAAAGAATTAATAGCTGTGTTAATTATACTAAAATCTACAGTGTGGTGGGTACCAAAGGGGAAGCCAAGCTCATGGTGACCCTTCCTGGGCTGGGAAGGGGCTTGGCAGGAGGGAACGACAGGCTGGAGCATGGCAGGTCCTTCCTGCTTAAGATCGACCTCAAAGGGGGATTTTCATGCTGTAATTCCCAAACTCTTCCAGATTTCCTCCCCATTTCCCACTCCAAGGACACAGCTGTGGAAAAGCACCAACACCCTTCCAGCAGAGCAGCAGCTCAGCCTGGCCACACACTCAGCACATGTCATCCTGTCAAGGTAAAAATTAAGCAAAAAGAAGGTTTTAATCTCCTGTAGCTCCTCCAGGAAGGAGCTTGTGCATAAAACATGAAGGCTGAGAGCCTGATCAGGGAAGATTCCAGCCAAAAAAAGAGCTTACATGGCTGCTTCACTTTTCCACTTGATTATTTCAGCTCAGCTGCTTAATTCAATGAAAACAGAACCAGAAAACATTTGCCTGAGGCACATCATCCCTGGGCTTTCACTCCCAGCTTGTCTGGGGAAGAGTCCCTTCTCCCCACCCTCCTAAACTCCCAGAGCTGCTTTCCCAGGGCTGGGGAGGCTCCTTTGCAGAGCTGTAGCTTCACGCAGGGTTTCTTGGAATATGCTGTAGGGAGACTGAGCATCCCTGGAGTGCAGCCCAATGGCTGGGGGATTCCAGCCCAGGAGCTCCAGGGCAGGAGAGCTGCTTCCAGCTGCCAAATTTAGGGAATGCCTTTGGCAGCAGCAGCTTTCAGAAGGCAAAAGCAAAGGACCAAACACCTGAGTCAACTTTGCTTCTTTTTACTCCTCATCCAGGGCCAAAAGCAGCTTTCTCAGGTCAGGGCAGGCTGTTAAAGCATCAGGTCTTTGGATTCTCCCAGGAACAAGGCATGTGGTCAATGAGACCAGAAGGAGGGAGGGGAGTCACCAGGCTTGGGGACCCTCCCTGAAGGGTCACCAGCTCCCACCAAGACAGATTTGTGCCTTGCTGTGCTCACCCACAGGCACTGAGCCCCACACTGCATAACAAGGGGATTGATTCCCCTGGTGCAGGTTTATGATCTTTAAACCAGGCAGAACCTCAAAGCACCCTCCAGCCTTGGGATAGTGAAAATAAAGTCAAATCCTGCTGGGACTGGAGATGACCAGAGGCCCAGAACATTCTTGAGAAATATTTATGCTCCCCAAGATCCTGAGAAGTGCAACTGGTTGTTCAACTCACCACATCAGGAGTCCAGACACCAAGAGCTCACTCCCACCTCCAACACCTCCAGCAGTCTAAGCCAAGTTGTCAGGATAAGCCTGTGCTGGGTGGGAGGGAAGGCCAAAGAGCAAACACAGCAATTTAACACAGTTTTAAGCCCTGTCTGGTGCATATTGCCTCAATTTCAGTGTGATAAGGACCCTGTGCCCTACAGCTCAGCTCCACCCACAGAGCAGGAAGAAGCCCCAGGGTTGCTACAAAGAGAGGTGATGGCAATCCAGGCAAACCAACCAGCTGAGGCCTTCCCTTCCTTTAGAGACAAAAAATGTTTCAAGCTGGTGCACCAGGAGCTTTCCCTATTTGTCCCTTTTTCCTTACAGTGGCCCCAGTTCCCCCTTCCCATCCAGCCCCTGCTCTCCCTACAGCTGAAGCCACACTAAATAGAAGTGTCTCCAGCTCTTTTCAGCCCCCAACACCAATTTTTCTCCCAGCAGCAGAAGCCACAGTCAGTCCAGAGTCAGGATTGCCATTGTGTCCCTCAGGACTGTGTCCTCATCCAGGCTGCAACAACTCACACCAGCAAACCTGTTCTCACACCCTCCCATCTAGAGGTCACCAAACTGGACTTCTGGAGTCAGGAAATCATTCAGCATCTGCTTGCAGCACAAATTCTTCCCTCACTCCCCTGAAAATGGGAACCAAACCCCCTTTTCCAGGTGTGCTGAGGATAAAACATCCAGGCAGCCTCCACATTTGAGGGTCTTACTGCAGAGAGGCACCTTCCACTTCCAGGTGCTGAGGCCTCTGAAGTGCTTCCAGAAGGCAACAGCTCTGTATGTCTTTGATGGCTTTTGGCCCCCCAGGAGGTGGCTCACCTGGACAGGAATTGCTTCTTCTCCAAGCAGACCAAATTCTGCCTGATGTTCCCCCCTCTCCTTCCCCACCAAGGAGGGGCAGAAACATTTCACACAAGGAGAGGACAAACATTTCTCTTTATTAGGGATGGAGGTTACAATGACATCCCATGAAGGCAGAGACATTTCCTGCAGAGAAGAAAGAGTCCCAGAGCTGTCAGGCTCAGCAGAGTGGCTGCTGCCAGCACAGTGACCTGGACCATGATGGGAAGGGGAAGGCCTCCAGCAGCACCTGGAAGAGACAAGAGCCACTTACCATACACCAAATCTCTTCCCTTCATCTGCCAGGGGATGAACTCAGAGGCAGCTCTGGGAAGGAGTCCCCCAGACTGTTTGGGTGGTTATACCAGAGTCTTTATCCAGGTGTGGAATCACAGGGGATTCATGACTAGATCAACCTGGAACCACCTTCTGCTGAGACCTGAATAACAAAAAAATCCCCACACACACATACCCTGTGGGGTCTTCTCTGCTGGTCCAAGACCTCCAGAGGAACTCCATAATCCCTGAGCTGAGTCAAGGATTAACAGTGGCCCAACTGAGACTTCAGCCTCTGTCACACTTGAGGGGCCCTCTGAAAAAAGAGATGGGCATGAATGAGTTTACAGGGGAGGTAATTCCTGATCACTCTGGATTTCAAGAATTATAGAAAGATGAAACCTGCAAGAGCAGCTTCTCACACATTTTACATATATATATAAGGACACACAGACACAATCATGGAATGGTTTGGGTTGAAAGGGGCCTCAAAGCCCATCTCAGTCCACCCTTCCCTCTCCATGGGCAGGGACACCTTCCACTATTCCCAGGTAGCTCCAAGACCCATCCAATCTGTCCTTGGACATTTCCAGGGATGGGGCAGCCACAGCTTCTCTGGGAACCTGTGCCAGGGCCTGCCCACCCTCCCAGCCAACAATTTCTTTCCTATATCCAGCCGAAATTCTCCCTCTAAATTTGAAAGTACTTTCCTATGGACTCTAGAGAAGAGCTGGGCTTATCCTTAAGCTAAAGATGTGCCAGCACCTTGGCTATCCCAGCCTGGAGGTACATTTTGGACACACAGAGTCCCACCTTGCTTGGAAGAGACGTCTCTCCTCAAGCGCCTCCCCGGCCATCTGGCCAGAGGGTTGGTCCTCCAGGAGTGTCCTCCATGCAAGGGACAGTTGCCGGTCTCACAACAGCTGCAGATGTCTCCAGTGCCCTCCACAGGTGCCCAACTGAAACAGAATTATCTGTAAACCCTCTCCTCCAGGCTGGTCCCCTCCCTACGTGCACCAGCTACTCACAGGCTGCTGGCTTTGTTGAAGGAACAGGCTTTGAACAGGGGATTTGGGGCTTGGTCAGCTGGAGAGACCTTCAGGTGGCAGGTGATGTAGATCTGGAAGAGAAGTTAAAATTAATTAGCCCTGGATGCTGACTTTATCCCCACCTAAGCAGAGCAGCACACCTAAAACACCCTGGGGAGGAGGGGTTGGCACAACTTCTCACCAGGTTTCTGTCATCTCCTGCAAATCTGAAAGCATCAACCACAAACTGCAGCGTTTCCTGCCTCGGCCTCGGGGAGATGAAGGCTGAAGTGGTGTCATCTGCTCTCCCATCCACCAAGCACCTGGACAAGGATCAGGAGTCAGGGACATGGCAGCCAGCCTGGCAGTGCCAGCCCGAGCACGGCCCTCCTTACCCGCTGAGGTCGATGAAGGTGTATCGGGGGGAGGAATTCCTGTCGGGGCTCAGAGTAGCAACACAGTCCTCCACAAAGAGCCTCAGAGGGACATGGCCCTCAGAAGCCACGTCAGCCTGGAGGTGCAGGCTGTCCCCCAGCTGGAAGCCATTGGAGAGCCTCTCAGTGCTCCAGTCATCTGGAAGGCAGATCCAAGGTGAGGGTTACTGGGGAGAGCAGCACATCGCCCTCCCTTGCACGTGGGACCTCTTCAATGTGCAGCAACCCCACTGGGCTTGACTGTAGCCCAGATTATTGCTCTGTTTGGCTCTCAGCATGTAAGCAAGGACAGAGGGATGGGGAAATGGGGCTGCCAGGTCTGCACCCACCATTCATGAGGCGCAGGGAGAACATCAGCCTCTGCTCTGCTGACAGCGTGGAGTGGAAGGGAACCCACGTGGGCCAGACAGCATTGCTGCTCACATTGCTCTTCCTAAAGGGAGGAGAATTGCATTAACAGAGGTGCCACCCCCACCTGAGGGCCATGGGAGCAGAGGCACAGCCCCCACATGCTCACCTGGGATAGTGACACTCAATGGGAACCACCACCGGGTTGGTTCTTACAATGACCAGGTTGCCAGAAGGAGTAGGTTTGTAGGACAAACTTGTTTTGTAGATCAAGGAGTCTGGGGTCATCTGGAACGAAGATTTGGGAGAGATGGTAAGAGAGGAAAACAAACTATTATCCATAAACTCAGCACCATCACAGACCCAGCAGTGACTGTGCCAGGACACACAGGCCAGCTGTAAAGGCACAGGTTGTTCTCCACATTCCCAAATTCAGTGGGAATGAAGCTTTGTATTGGCATCCCAACAAGGAGGCAGCCTTGAAGTAGGTCAAGGAGCCTCAAAAATTTTGGCACAAAATACCTTTGCTATGTCCACACTGCCCCTCACTGGAGAGCTGCTACAATCAGAAGAGCCTCTCCTCACCCCAAAACCTTTCTCAGGTCATTCCTGGGACCAAGAGCTTCACCAGGGTCAATCAGGCAGCACGTTGCTCTCCACAGCACTTCCCATTTACCCACCCAGTGCTGGTCAGATGCCAGAGAAGGTCCATCCCCACACAGCAGCCCCTCACCTGCAGGGTGCTGCCACACTCGTGCAGCCCAGCCACAAAGGTGACAGTGCTCTCAGTGGGATTCTGGGACACCGGCAGGCAGAAGGCCGATCCCAGGCTCAGATCCGCAGCCCTGACCAGGCGCCCGGTGCCAAACAGGTCCCTGTGCACCGTGACCACCACCTGTGCCTCCTGGCACTGCACAGACACGGGGTGCAGCGGGGCCATGGCCTGGAGCTGGGACAGATCCACCCATGCCCAGGGCTGGGAGAAGGAAGGCACACGGGAACGGCTCCAGGAGTCCCCCCGAACCCTCAAGATTCCTGAGCCCCTTTGAGGGAACTGCCAGGAGCTGTAGGATGCTGCTTCAGCCAGCACCCAGCAGAACAGAACAACAGCTAGGCTACTTCCAGACCCCATCCTGACTCCAGAAAAAGCAGCTTAGGAAGGAAGTGCTGCCCAGGTGCCTTTTATACAGCACTCCCAGCAGCCCAGCCCAGATGGAGCACACCTGGGAGCTGCCAGTGGGACCCGCCCAGCAAGGAGCAGCTCAGGACAATGGAAACCAGCTGAGGCCATCCCTTCCTATGGGGGCATTTCCCCTGACCTGCACTTCGGAATTGACCTGGAGCAGTTTGTCCCATGTCTTGTCTGTTTGGGGTGGCATCAGCCACTGCCACCTCAGTGGCCATCTGGCCACTAGTCTGTTGTCCCTTGCCCCTCTTTGTCCTTTCCACTCTATGAGATGGAGGCAATTTTGGCCACTAACACAGCAAAGGCCCAGCAAGGCTCCCACAGAGATTTCCCCCCTGGTCTCCCCTTCATTATCAGCAATTCCCCAAAACCCAAGTGTGGTGGGGCACCATTGTAAGGTGGCACATGCAAAACTGGAGAGGAGAGATGCAAACCCCACCTGGGCCATGGCCCGTGGCATCTGCAATCTGTCCGTGCCCGATTTCATGGGAATCTGCGCCGGGTAATTGTGTACGGAGTAATGAAGGCATCATAACTGGCTCATTTGCATAGAAAGCAGAGGTGCAAAAGGCGATCTTCCCATTATAGCAGCTGATAAGTGAATGGCAGGCATAATCAAGAGATTAATTGGCCCTCGTGTGTTAATTATGCTAATTGGCACAGCTGCTCGTGTGTACAGTAGGATGACTAATGGCTCTACACCTCGGAGTTGGATGGAGGGCTGGGGTCACTTGGAGCTGTTTGTGTGGGGGCAGAGCCCGGGGAGGGGGGTCCTCCTGCCCAGGGGGTGATGCCCTGTGCTCACCCACTCCTCAGCAGCGTGGGGGAATGAGCTGGGAGGGACAGCTGAGCCTTAATGTTTGTATTGCTGGTGTGTTTCTAATGGCTTTACATGAGTGCCTGGGGAAATGGGGTTTATTGGCTGCAGCATCTTCCTCCTGGGATGTGTGGGGTGGGTTTGGGATGGGGAGACCTGCACTGTTCACCTGCAGGGGATGTCACAGTGATGTGCTGGGTGAGCAAAGCTGCCACCCAGGGATAGGGGTGCACCCAAACCCTTGGGGGGGATCCCCTTCCTGGCCTATCCATCAGGCATTGGCTGCTGTCCCCCTGCAGCATGAATAATGCCACACACACACGTGCTAGCCTCTTCTGGCATGATCTCCATGTCCTGGCCTTGCCCCTGATATTTTTATGAATGATGAATAAATGATACGACAAGAAAAACCTCTCCAGCGGCTCAAGGCTTCTTTATTAATTCAGCAAGAGTGGGTCATCTCCAAATCCAACTCATCCCTCTGATGGGTTGGAGTGTTTTACCAGGCAAGCTGGGTTTGCTCGGGGGAGTTCCCAGAGCTGGAGGGATCCAGGAGGATGGGAGGTGATGCTCATGTGCCCACAGCAGCCAAAAGAGGGTATCCAGGAGGATGGGAGGTGATGCTCATGTGCCCACAGCAGCCAAGGGAGGGTATCCAGGAGGATGGGAGGTGATATTCATGTGCCCACAGCAGCCAAGGGAGGGATCCAGGAGGATGGGAGGTGATGCTCATGTGCCCACAGCAGCCAAGGGAGGGTGTCCAGGAGGATGGGAGGTGATGCTCATGTGCCCACAGCAGCCGAGGGAGGGTATCCAGGAGGATGGGAGGTGATGCTCATGTCCCCACAGCAGCCAAGGGAGGGTGTCCAGGAGGATGGGAGGTGATGCTCACGTGCCCACAGCCCCCTTACCCATCCCAACAGCAGGACATGGCACTGAAGGTCCAGGATTTGACTCTCCTGTGGGGAACCAGCGCTACATAGGTGGGTCCCTGCATCCCACACACCTTTGCTCCTGTTCCAAAGGGAGTGATACAGCTCATCCACAAACCCAAGAAGCCCCATACAGCCCCAGCCCTGTGTCTCCCTGACACAGCTGAAGGTTTCTCTGCTCAAAAGTGGGTTTCTCACACCCTGCAATGGCTCCTGCCAAGGGTTTGCCCCAGGAACAGCACAGTGGGAAATAAATTTCAGGCATCTGGGATGAAAAAGGGATGGGAGATTCACTGGCCTTAAAATCCTGAAGCTGTTGAGTGAGAAACAGCTTTTACTCTCAGCTGGGTGCAGAAGAGATCGATAGGCAGCACAAACACCCCACTCTCCACCTCCCAGCTCATGCTGCAGCAGAGCCGCATCCATCACTGTAATCGGGATTTAATAGCCCTGGAGGAACCGTCCTCTCCAGCTGCAAAGTCCTCCCACTGCAGGTTTCCCCTGGGAATGAAGGACATTCCCTCATCAGTCCCCAGAGAGGGGCTTTGCATAAGGGATTGCAGGGACAGGACAAGGGACGATGGATTCTCGCTGCCATAGGGCAGGGTTAGATGGGATATGGGGGAAAAATCCTTCCCTGGGAGGGTGGGGGGGCCTTAGCACAGTTCCCAGAGAAGCTGTGACTGCCCCATCCCTGGAAGTGTCCCAGGCCAGGCTGGACAGGGCTTGGAGCAACCTGGGATAGTGGAAGGTGTCCCTGCCATGGCAGGGGGTGGGACTGGATGAACATTAAGGTCTTTTCCAACCACACACAACTTCACCACCTGGAATGAGAAAACCCATTTCTCCATCAGGCATGGGAAACAACTGCTCTATCAGCACTTCTTCCCTCTGGCTCCTCTGTTTATTTACCATGGTGCTTTTCCACTGGAGTGTTAAATACTGTATTAATAGGGGGATTTAATACTTCACAGGCACTGTTTAAGCAACATCTCCTCACCTGAGACATCACACACTTCTCCAAGGCTCATTAAACAGCATCAACCTCTCTTCGCCTCTCTTCCTGCAGTGCCAGCTTGGATCCTGATTGGAAAAGCATTGCCAGGGGCATTTGCCATGGTAAAATGACATTGCAATGCCACCTGATCACAAAATGACACCGGAAAGTCACCACAATTCCCTCATTCCCACCATGCTTCAGCTGCACATCCCAAAGAGGAACAAACCCCACGTGGCAAAAATGGGGAATGGAGCTTGGAAAAGATGTCGCTCATTCATCTTCCTGGCTGGAGACAAGTCCCTCCTGCCAGGTAGGGGTTTTTTTAAGCAACATCCCTGTTTCCAATCTCTTAAACGACTCCTGAGTCACCACCATAAACACTCCCAGTGCTTCCTTTCTGCTTCAGATCCCCTGTAAGTGCTGATGGATAAATTGGTTGAGTTACCCGGGATAAATCATGTGGGAAAGCCAAATCTGTAATTAAAATGTCTCTCAACCCCTCTGCTAACTCTGACTTAGCAGGACCAGATGTATTGTGGCCGCAGGGAATAACTCTTGGGATCTGGCTCCAAAAAATGGGTTCTGGGAGAGAGAAACTGGCTCTGAATGTTCTAACTCCACATAGTTCCCTTGGGAATCCCATGGCACTCTTTGTCCCCCATCAGAAGGGTGCGGGACCAGCATCCATGGCACAAGTGAGTTTTTCAAGGGCTTTTTTTCTGACAAAAATGAGGTTTTGAGCATGCCAGGGCTTTGTGTTGGCTCCAACCTGCCCATGGAAAGCAAATTCCCCAAGCAGAGCTGGCATGGATTTGGGTGGTTTCCCCATTCCAATTGTTGCATTGGGAGGAAACAAAAGGGAAATACAATAAAAACTGTCTGTTCAGAACAAATCCTGGATTTTTAGACTGATATAATTCTTTGGGGGATTTTTATGATTCCCACTGCCTCTGGCTTTGTTCCTTGCCTTCAGCAGCTGAGCAGCAGGAAGATCCAGCCCTGAGGCTGTTTCTGCTCTGCTTTCCCTGGGAAACTCAGCTATTCTGTTTGCAATGGCCTTAACATCAGAAAGCAGCTCAGACAGGTTGCTCTGAGCTTTCCAGCTGAATTTGTGTCTGGCCTGGCAATTTTAAGGCCAAAAATTGAGTATTTGGGGACAATGTGGGAGTTGGATAATAGAATCATAGAATCGACTGGGTTGGAAAAGACCTCCCAGATCATCAAGTCCAACCCTTGGTCCAACTCCAGTCCCTTTACCAGATCATGGCACTCAGTGCCACGGCCAAGCTCAGTTGAAAAACCTCCAGGGATGGGGAATCCACCCCCTCTCTGGGCAGCCCATTCCAATGCCTGAGCACTCTCTCTGCAAAGAATTTCCTTCTGATCTCCAACTTCAATTTGCCCTGGCAGAGCTTGAGCCCATCGTGCCCCCTTGTCCTATTGCTGAGTGCCTGGGAGAAGAGACCAACCCCCACCTGGCCAGAACTTCCCTTCAGGCAGTTCCAGACAGTGCTGAGGTCACCTCTGAGCCTCCTCTTCACCAGGCTAAACACCTCCAGCTCCCTCAGCCTCTCCCCACAGCACTTGTGCTCCAGTCCCTTCTCCAGCCTCGTTGCTCTTCTCTGGCCCCGCTCCAGCCCCTCAATCTCTTTCCTCAACTGAGGGGCCCAGAACTGAACACAACACTCAAGGTGTGGCCTCCCCAAGGCAGAGTCCAGGGGAAGGGTCACTGCCCTGGGCCTGCTGGCCACACTAGTTTGGATCCAGGCCAGGATCCCATTGGACTTGTTGGCCACCAAGACTATTTCCTGCTCATCATCCCATGGGAACAAGTACACATAGAAAATGGTGCTTCTTGCAGATCCTTCATCTCTGGAAAACAAAACTGAACCCCAGGGCAGGGCAGGGGCACTCCTGGGTGCCAAGCAGCTTTGGGGTCCAACCCACACCACAGGTCATCCAAAGCATCCCCATCCAAGGGGATGACAGGGACAGGCAGGGGGATCATCCATCCCATCCCACTCCAGGGTGGGGTATCCGGAGAGTCCCTGCGTGCAGGGACGTGGCTCTATCAGTGTTCCCATCCAAGGGGACAGAAGGGCATTATCCATCCCATCCCATCTCATCCCATCATCCAGCCATGCCTCCTCAGAGGGAGGCAGCAACAAAGCTCAGCATCCCCGTTCCCGCCTCTCTCCAGAATTAGGTCAATAGAAAAAGCAGGAAATCTTTATTTAATATTGATGGGGCGAGTGGAGCCACCATCGACCGGCACCGGGAGAGACTCACCCCGGTGCTTTCCAAAATAAGCTGCCAAATGGGACTGTGGGGATGTTCTTCACCCATCCAGAGGGGCTGGATGCACTCACAGCCTCGCCAGCTCCCAGGAGGGATGAAGCAAACACAAGTGAGCTGCTGCCAGCTCTCACTGCCAGGTCCTTCACACTCTGCATCCCTGTTAAATCCCACTTTCCCAGCTGCCAGGTTCACCATTAGCCAGCAGCAGGAGGAGAAGGATTTGGGGCCTTTTAGGAATGGAAAAACAACCCACAGCTGACCAGTCTCATCCCTGCCTGGGTCTTATCACAGGACCCACAAACCAGCACACAGGATTAAGAGCTTGAAGAAGAGAACAGACAGTTTTCTCCCAAAAAAACCCATTCCCTGAACAGCCCCAAAGGCAGGATGGAGTCTGGGGACAACCGGGACAACTAAGCTCCTCCTGGGGTGCTTATCCCAGGCCAAAGCCCAGCACATCCTCCCAGGAACAGTAGCCCACACTTCAGGAGGGCTCATCACCCTGGAGCCACCTAAGGAGTATTTTTCCTGGGCTTCCACAGCTTCATTATGATTTTCACCCTCGCCAGCCTCCTAAGCTCCTATCCCTGCATAGCCCAGGCTGCATTTTGCCAAAACCCCTCAAATCTGCCCAAATAAAAGCCCCAGAAAGCTCCCAGCCAGAGGAGACATCCCCAGGGATGCTGGCACCACCTCAGGACCTTCAACGCTGTCCTGGATGTGGGGACAATTCATCCCACTGCCCGCCAGGGATGAGTTAACCCAGGGGTGGTTAATGGCTTCATTCCCCAGCCCAGTGTCTGGGCACTAAACAATATTAATGGCACCTCCTGGCACCTCGTTAAAACTTGCACTGGCATTTAATTCAGGCTGTAGATCAAACCCCTCAATGCAATCACCATCCATCCCCTCCCTAATCAGGGGCTGAGACCAGCACATGTTCCCTTGTCTTGCCTTTGGGAATATTTTCCTATTGGAATTCAGAGCTTGGCCTCATGGCAGGAAAGGACAGCTAAAAATAGTCCCTCCACAGGTGGTGTAGGAAGGTTCCTTCCCATCAGATCCTGCTCTCATCCCAGCACTGGGATTAACCAGCCTGAATTTTGGAGCCATCTCAGACAGATGATGGCATCCCTTTGGGATTTTCCTCTTTATTTCACTGCCTGAGGGATGAGGACAGGCATTGGCCATTTGCTGCCAGCACTGTGGGATGGATAAGGGCAGCTCAGACGGTGTTGAAAGGGGAAGTTTTTGTCTGGGAATTCATATCTTCAAACTATTTCAAAGTTACACACCCCAGAGACCACACTGAGGCTGAAAGCATTGGCCAAAACAACCCCAAATTTATTAGTGAAGGCACAATAAACCCTTCAGATTCTGGATTTTAAATAATGACTAAAACCAGCAGAAGAGCCACTGGGGACTTCTCTGTCCCTGGAGCAGGACCAGGGGCACACCAACCTCATTCTCCCTGGAAGTTTGGGTGCCCCCAAGCCCCCAGCAGCAGTGGGAGGACCCCCAGGGCATGCACAGAGACAACACCCCAAGATCCCATGGGAAAAGTGAGTCCTCAACCCCACACACTGGCCAGGTTTGCCCCAACCAATCCTTCAGCCCCCAAAGCATCAGCTCTGTCACCACAGGGAGGACAAGGAGGCTTCTCCTGGCCAGCAGGTGCCCCCCAAGGCTGCCCTCCCCAAAAATCCCAAGTCCCAGGCAGGAGATAACCACCCCAATGGGATTTTGCATTAAAGGCAAAAATGTAAGTCTGGTGGGAATCACAGTGTTGCAAAGTGTAAAAATAACTGTCCCCACATGTCCCTGGAGTGGTGCTTCCATCGGGGCCGAGAGCACCGTGCCTGGGGGTCCCTGTGTCCCACCCATCCTCCTGGAGCCTCCAGGGCTCCAGCAGTCACCTCGCTGAGCCCATCACTGCCCCAGAGGCCTCTGGGCTTGGGAAGGGCAGTGAAACCTGCCCTGGAAGGCACCTGGAAGGTGGTTGGCTCAGCTGGGCCACGTAGAAAGAGGCACAGAGGGTGCCTGGGGGAGGGAATGGTGCTGGTTGTTCTCAGCCCCACAGGGGGATGGACAGGGAAGGTCCCTCATCCCACACACACCATCCTGGGGAAGGATGTACCAGCCTTCAGAGCTCACCAGGGATGAGGAGACACAGCCTCTCTCCAGTCCCAGGGCACCCCAAAGACGTGGCCAGGGAGGGAGAAGGGTGATGGGACCCGGGATGAGGGGTGGCAGCAGGTCCAGGTCCTCCCAGGGAACCCAGAGCTCGTCCCCAGTGGGGACATCTCAGCTGGTACAGGGCACAGGGCACTGCCTGGTGGTGCCCCAGCTCCCGTCAATCAATTTCTTGCTCGTTATCTGGGAAGGAGAAGAAAAAACTCAATAAATAATTGATAAACACATTAAAAGAGAACAACTCTGAGGTCTAACTTATAGGTTAACTTGGTTGCAGCAGCTCTGGGCTCTCCTTGCCCAGAAAAACTGGGATCCCCACTCCCAAGGCTGATGTCAGCCTCAGGCAAATACCACATGTAGGTGTGCTTTTAGCCTTTCATCCATCCTCCTGGCTAGAAATGCCCCTGCAGCCAGCAAATCCTGTGAGGTGTTATTATTCAGGCTTCCTTTCTGCTGCAAAAGTGGTCAAGGAGCAAGTGGGAGATGCACTGGCACATGGGGTCTGGCACATGGGGTTAAGCAAGCAGGATGCACTGGGAATGAAAAGCCAAGGGGCCAGGGAGTGGAGTACAGTCAAATAAAAGAGGGAGGAAGGGTTAAACTAGCAGTGATTCACCAGCAGAGGAGGCCAAGCCTCTGATTTACTAAGAAAGGAAATAAATTAAAAGATTGAGATCTTGGGATGGGAATGAATCTGGGATTGACCATGCATGGAAAGAGCTGGAGCCCAACCTGGCTGGCAGCACCAAGCCACGAGCCTGGGAGGAGATAGTGACAGGCAGAAACAGCAGCTGAGGCTCCAATTTCCATGAATTTCCACCTGAAAGTCAGCACCAGGCTGCTGCTGGGGAACTCTGCATGGGGAGGGATGGAGATCTCTGCAAGGGCAGGACCAGCCCCAGCAATTCCTCTCCTCTCAGCAAACCAATGGCAACACTCAGAAGACCCACATTCCTTGCAGTGACCTGGGTTGGTGGCAGGAGGGTTTTCTCAATCCCAAGCTGTCCAAGAAAAGGAAGGATAAGAGAAAAAACATCCTGTGGAAGTGACTGGGTGCATCATTCCATCACTGCTGGGAGATATGAGCAGCAGCCAGGCCAAGAGCAGCCCAGGGTGGGAATGGGTGCTGGGAAATCACTGATCTGGGAAAATCTGACTGAAAACTGGGGTGGGAAAAAAACGAAAATTGAAAATACAGAAGAAAATACCCCAAAATCCAATAGATGCTTTTACATACAGATCTGAGCATCATCTGGAGGTGATGATTAGGGTGAAACCTTCACCAGAGGCCAGCTCATGGTTCTGACAATTCCACTCACCGTCTTTGCTCTCTGTGTTTTTCAGCAGCTGCAGAGCTGTGAAAAGCAAAACAGCACATGGTCAGTCCCATCTCCCTTGCAAGGAAACACCTCCCCAGAGTAAGGAGGTAAAAACCCCATTTTGGGGAACACACTCCAATAATGACATCAATTTCCATTGCAAACCATCCTCTGGTCCCTAAATCTCTCCAGCAGAGGAGACAGCATTGCAAGTGGGGTTGCTCCTGTGCCAGCAGATAAAGGCAATCACTGGGTGCATAATTAACCTGTTTGATGCTTTTTTATTATGGGATAGAGTGGCTTATCAGGGAGGTACCAGGTGAGGGATGTGTTGGAAAAAGGAGGAACATGTGGCGGGCTGAGCATCAAAGGAGGGGCAGTAAAATACACAAGAAACCAGGACCATGAACCCACCTGTCTTGGGTTCTTCCCCCTCCTCATCCTGCTCCTCTGTCCCTGCAAAAGAGCAAGACAGAGTGTGGGAAGTGTGCCAGCACCCACACTGAACTCCACCTCTCTGGAATTTGGGGATGCCCTTTGGATCACCTGCTGCTGGGAGCAACCCACAATCACTGCATATCCAGGGTTTGCTCAGGATCAGGTGCTGCTGAGCTGCTGGTGGTGCTCAGCGAGGTGACTGGCACCCACCTGAACCCAGTGACCCCACGGGGGTATTCCCCCAGCACAGGGCTGTGCCAGGGTGGCACATTCCCTACAAGCAAAGCAGGGAAAGCCACAGCTCCGGGCGAGGCAGCACAGCCGGCGCAGCCCTATTTATAGCACGGCTGCCATCTGGAGTGGCGCTCAGCAAGGGGCTTAGCGGGACACCACGGATATCCCAGCGCCTCCAGGACACCCCCTGAGCACCAAGGGAGGGGCAACCCCCTCCTACAGCACCCACCAGGCTGCCACCCTTGGAGCACGGGAGCTTCACACCCCACGGGCGAGACCTGCCACGCTGCTGTTCCCAGCAGGAAAGCCCATCAAAAATCAGTGTTCCCATGAGCCTGGCAGGCAGGAGAGGCAGGAAGGGTCCCTGCCTGGCTTCTGGCTGAGCAAGAGCCACGGCAAAAGGTTATTCCTGAGGGTGTGCAGCCATCAGTGGAAACGTCACAGGGTGGGAGCTGTGTCTTGCTGCTGAAGGACTGAGGTCAGCTGGCTCTGGGCCACTGCTGAGCATCATGGCCCTGAAAATCCCCTGGCTGAGGAGAAAACACTCTGCTCAGAGGTAGAAAAATTATATATATATTAAAAGATATGCATGTAATTTCTGCAGATGTTTTCCTAGAGAAACAGCCCTCTCTGTCCTCACTGCTGGGGACACGGACAGCCAGGAATCGTGGTGGCATTGCTTCCAATGTCTTTCCTGGAAAGGAGAGAACTGAAGTGGGAGCCCCCAGGGAGAGAGACCCAGCCCTGCAGAGTGATGCCAGCACGGAAAGGCTTTGGCAGAGCAAATGCTTTGGGAGGCAGCAAGGGAAAACAACCGGGAATGCCAGCAAAGCTGCTTCCTCAGCCATTTTCGGAGCACGGCAGCTTTTTAAAGCAACAACCCCCCCCTTTTTGTGCAAACACTTCTCCATAAATAAAAAACCCAACCCAAACAGGAGAAGGATGCAGGAAACAAGAGCACAGAGCATCTCATGCTATTTCCATGGTGGTAAGTGCTAGAGGCACTTGCAGGAGATGCTCCTGGCTGTGGGTACCAGATACATGGAAGATGCTTGGAGCAGGAAAAGGGGGAGACAGGTTGGGTGAGGGGAAAATCAGGTTTGCAAGAGCAAACAGGCAGCCAGCACAGGCTCCATGGCACAGATCTGCTGATGCCACCACCCCCTGCATCACTTCATCCTGTCAAAACTAGTGTGGCCAGCAGGCCCAGGGCAGTGACCCTTCCCGTCGACTCTGCCTTGGGGAGGCCACACCTTGAGTGTTGTGTTCAGTTCTGGGCCCCTCAGTTGAGGAAAGAGATTGAGGGGCTGGAGCGGGGCCAGAGAAGAGCAACGAGGCTGGAGAAGGGACTGGAGAACAAGTGCTTGTGGGGAGAGGCTGAGGGAGCTGGGGGTGTTTAGCCTGGAGAAGAGGAGGCTCAGAGGTGACCTCAGCACTGTCTAGAACTCCCTGAAGGGAAGTTCTGGCCAGGTGGGGGTTGGTCTCTTCTCCCAGGCACTCAGCAATAGGACAAGGGGGCACGATGGGCTCAAGCTCTGCCAGGGCAAATTGAAGTTGGAGATCAGAAGAAACTTCTTTGCAGAGGGAGTGCTCAGGCATTGGAATGGGCTGCCCAGAGAGGGGGTGGATTCCCCATCCCTGGAGGTTTTTCAACTGAGCTTGGCCGTGCCACTGAGTGCCATGATCTGGTAAAGGGACTGGAGTTGGACCAAGGGTTGGACTTGGCGATCTCGGAGGTCTTTTCTGACCCAATCCATTCTGTGATTCTGTGATTCTTTAAAAGATGCCACCACCAAGGTAAACCTGTGCTTATTAACACTCCCCCCATTCGATCGCTCTCTGCAAACAGTTCCCCATTTTCAGGTGAAGCAGCTGTCACATTACCTGCATTTTCCTCCTCTTCCTCGCAGCTCTCCCGGATTTTCTTGTGGCACACGTAGGCCAGGACGACGAGCAGCCCCAGGACGCAGATGGCGAGGCCCACGGTGACCCAGAGCGCGGCGGCGGGGAAGGCGAGGTGCTGGCCTTGCGGGGAGGGGACAGACAAACCGCCCGGGTGAGCATCCCTGCCCCACACCCAGCACCCCACAGTGCCAGGGGGGGTGCTGGCACAAGGCTGGCTTTGGAATCAAACCGTCAGTGCATCTAATTATGGCCTCCCCAGTCAGGGAAGCAGCAGGTTGAGTCACTCCCTAAAATACTTTATTAACCTTTATATAACTGCACTAATAAAATCAGCTGCAGGCTGACCCTTTCCTTGCTAAGAAGCTCAGAAGAAGCATTAGATGATGATGCACTCACTCCCTATGCCCTCTCATCTCACACCAGGAGGGCAGGAAGGATGGGAATATCTTCCCCAGGGTCTGGAACCATAGAATGGCCTGGGTTCGAAGCAACCACAAAAATCATCCAGTTCCACCCCCTGCCATGGACATTCAGTTCCACCTTCCACTATCCCAGGTTGCTACAAACCCCACTGGACCTCACCTTGGACACTTCCAGGGATGGGACAGCCACAGCTTCTCTGGGCAACCTGTGCCAGGGCCTTCCCACCCTCCAGGGAAGAATTTCGTCCCAATATCTCATCTAACCCTGCCCTCTGGCAGGCTCTGAATCCATTGCCCCTTGTCCTGTCACTCCAGGCCCTTGTCCAAAGTCCCTCTCCCTCTTTGTTGTAGGCTCTTTCATGTATTGGAACAGCCTGGCAGGGAATATCAGGGGATATCTCCGGTAGCACTGGGAATTCAGTTATTCCCCATATTACTGCTCCTTCAAATAAAGTCTTGCCCCAAGCCCTGCCCCTCCACTGATGTCACCCCAAGGGTGACCATTTTCTTGCATGTTCAAAAGCCCACCCAAAAGCCACCCCCTGCTCCCAACCAGCAGCAGCCACTCAAGTTTTCCTGCAAGAGTTTGGTGCATCCAGCTAGAAAGTTTATGCTCCATCAGGATCCACCTTCCCAACCCAGCAAATGCTGTACCAAGAGTAATTAAACACCAATTAATGCTATGGGAGAGGGCAAGAGGTTGTAAGGAGCTTTGGGAGGGCAGTGTGGGGAGCTTGGAGCGAAGCAGTGAGGCTGAACATGTTTGATGGGCTCCTCCAGCCTGTATTCCTGAAGTAGGATTGGTGCAGCTGGGATGGAGATCCCCAGATTTAGAGCACACCATGGCCATGGGCTAAGGAGAAGACACCTGCCATGCCCTGTGCCAGTGGTTTGGACTAGATGAGGGCAAGGAGCAAAGCTGATGACTAAGCAGCAAGGACACTGGTTCTTACAGGGACACTGGCATGAGGTCACAGCCTGAAATCACCCTTGCAGGTCCATGGGGGAGAGAGGTAGAGCAGAGACATGAGGTAGCACCACCCAGGGTGGCTTTGGGCCACAGTAAGGATTCCAGATCCCACTGTCACCGTGGTCACCTTCTCCAGACAGAGCCCAGCCCTTCCTTCCCCCAGATTTGGTGGCTCACCCGTGATGGTGACGGATGCGTGGCCGTGCTGCTGCAGTACCAGGTTCTGCACCAGGCAGGAGTAGGTGATGCTGGGCTCCACCAGCACCTGGAGGACGCTGTGCACGTCAAAGAGACCCTCCTCGTTGGCCACCTGGGACGTGGTGATGTTCTCTGTGATGTTGCTGCCCTGGCTGTCCTGCCAGATGACGTTGGCCTCGGGGTAGCCATGAGAAGCATGGCATGTCACAACTGCCAGGTCACCTGGCTTCAAGTCCTTGCTGGGCTCCAGGTTCACACTGGGCTTGGAGTAGGGAGCTGCAAGGGAAAGGACAACCAGCATGACACAATGGAGATAACCAAGGATGAGGATCTGGAGCAACCCAATTGGAGGCTGGGCAAGGCCCAGGATAGACTCCTCCAGCTGATAAGACAAATCAGCTGAAGGCTCCCCAACTTTGGATCATTTATGGCCATGCTTCCAAGTGTTCTCTTAACTGGGAGCTTCTCCATGGTGACAGGGAAGGGATTGCAACCTGCACAGCAGTATTTTGGGGAGACACAGCTCGTTAGTCCCTAACAGAGACATGAAGTCATGGGGAAAACACAGCAAGGGTGGAGAAAGAGGCTCACTGGGGAGACAGAGAGTAACACCCCAGCTGTCCCTGTCTCACCTGCCACCTGCAGCGTCACAGCCGCGCTGTTGTAGTCCCGGACCCGGACGAAGCAGGTGAAGCTGCCCTCGTCCGCGATCTCCACGCGCCGCAGCAGCAGCGACACGTTGCCCCGGGGCAGCTGGTCGTAGAAGAGGGACGTGCGGTTGGTGTAGACCCTGCCCTGGTCTTCCAGTTGGTCCCTGCCACCTGAGAATCTGTGGACCAAGCGCTTGGTGTCTGTCAGCTGCCAGATGAGGCTCAGGTCGTCCAGGCTGAAGTTGGCCTCCGGGGAGAAGGAGCAGCGCAGGGTGGCATCTTGGCCAAAAAGAGCCACCACGGGCTCATCCGGGACCTGGATCTCCATGGCACCTGCAGGAGGGACACAAGGGCAAAAGCACGTGGTGGTGAGACCTGCAAAAGCATCTCCCTAATCCTCTATCTGGATAACATCTAAGCAAATGGAGAGATGACCTTGGGAAGGACCCATGGGCAGGTGGCATCTCAGGACTGTCCCCAGCCAAGCCCACCCTGCCAGATGGGAGACAGTTTCACATCCAGCACCACACCAGGGGCACCACTGCCTTCAGCTGCCAGACACAGCTATGGGCACCCAAAGCTGCACCCCCTGGGACACACAGCCTGGATTGTACCCACAGGAGACAGCACTGGGCACACAGTTCCATGTACCCAGGATGAGCCAGCTCTGGCCAGGCTGGCAGGCACTAGATGGCACCAGTGCTCCAGCACGATGCCAACTGGTGTGCCATGGCACGGTGCCAACCTCATCCCAGTGCTCCAGCACAATGCCAATCATGTCCCAGTCCCACGGCAGGATGCCAACACTGCCAGGGAGAAATCCATCATGCTGGCTGGTCCTGGGGTGCCCACTGGCACCGATGTTCCCTAAAGCAGACCCAGGGCAGTAATTGCCCCCAACTCCAAAACAGGGAAGGAAAGCGGGAAATCTCACCTCAGACCATGGATTTACTTTATATTCCATGCTCAGCACCACTGCAGAGCATAGCAAAGGTGTGTTCCCATGGCAAATACCTCCCACGGGATGAGTGCAGCAATGAGACATTAAATTTGAGGCAAGAGCCCAAGTGGGGAGGATGAGGAGCTGGAGGGGAGGATGAGGAGCTGCCAGGAGGATGAGGAACTGAAGGAAGGAACCAGGCAGCAGGAGGCCTGCCAGGAGCTGCAGACAGACAGACAGGGCAGGACAAGAGCATCAGGCAGCCTGCCTGGCTCCAGGGAGACTCCAGAGTGTCACATCTCCCTCCAGCTAATAATAAATGCCAGTAGGTTTTAGGAACCAGCCTGGCTAGAAGCAGTGCTGGCTGTGGAATCCAAAAAGATTCAGTCCCGACATCTCTCCCAGGTAAGTCAACACCTTCAGGATTTACTCCTCCCCTGGCTTTACAATTCAGCTGTAGCACCTGAAAGGAGGGGTGCTACCACATATCACCTCCACAGAGTAGCCAGAGGACCCCAACACAGGAAAAACACCATGTGGGAGCTGCCACTAGGCAGCTTTGTTTGGACAAACATGGCATTAAGGACATCTCCTGTGGGGTGGTGACACACTGACCCCCCCAGGCTCTACTCACCTGCCAGGCTGAGCACCAGTGCTCCCAGGACAAGCAGTGGGAAGAGCATCCTTGGCACTACCGATGTCTGGGTAAGAAAGCAGGAGTGAGGACAGCCCTGGGACTTCTCACAATGAATCTTCTCTCCTGGAACAAGTGCCCTGAACTGAGGAAAAACAGAAAGAAACACTGAGATGTGCTGGGAACCAGGGACAAAGAGCAAGAGAAGGGAGGAGACCAGCATCAGGCCAGGGATCCCACACCAGCTGTCCTCACGCAGCACCCACCCTGTCATAAAACTTGGGAGGGGCTTCATCTCCACCCTGGCACCAGCCAAGGGATTGCTGCATCCCCAGCATCGGGGAGCCGATGGAGCCGGAGGCAGCTCTTGTGCCGGAGGCGTTGGCCGGTGCCCTGGGGAAGCCACGTGAGCCTCTTCCCTTCCTCCCTGCTTCTCCTCCCCTTTGTTTCTCTCTTTCCCAGCTTTTCCTCGCAGCGCGGGGCTGTTACATCCCTGTCCTCCTCCTCCAACACGAGGCAACTGGCTCACAATGTCCAAAAATTGCTAAAAACTAAACAGAAGCAGCTAAACGGGAGAGGTTTGCAGACTCCTGGCTCTGCCAGCAGCTGTAGGGCTGGAGAGGTGAGGGCAAGCTGCCCGGCACCGCTGGCTACCGTGGCTGGATTCCCGAGCATCCCTCCCAGCCCTGCCAAAAGAGCTCGTGACCCGCGTTCCTCCCTCGCAGCAGAAACGAGCCGCAGATATCGCAGCGCCGCTGCCGTGTCCCATCCCCGTCCCAGCGCATCCCAGAGCTCTGCTGCTCCCTCCGGAGCCTTTAGCACCGACATAGCCAAATTTGAAATGAATCAGTGTCGTGGCACTGGTTTCCCGCGCTCCAGTAGGAACAACTCGGGCCATTGGTGCCTTATTCCTTAAATCCCCCTTAATCAGGGAAAAGGCAGCCCCAAAGCTCTGCTGAGCTCAGCTCCCATGAGGGAAACCGAGGTAGAGGGAATGGGGGGAAACTGAGGCACAGTTTTGCCCCAAGAGCTCTGAGGGAGCATTCCCTTTCCTTTGCTCCCAGTCACAAGGCTTATTTGGGGAAAACAAATCATTCAGCTTTTTTCTTAAACCGTATCTCTGACTCTCTCGCCTTCTCCCAAGTGGACAAGCCCAGAGCCAGCCCTGTGCCAAATCCCAGGCGGTGGGGAAGGGAGGGAGCCATGGTGGGAGAGGGTGATGGGGCATCCCTCAGCTCAGCTGCCCAGACGAGGGAAACCATGACTCATCTCCCTTGGATTTCTTCCCTTTTCCTGGTGATGCTAAAATAAATTACATTTTACGGGTTTCATGCCATGTAAGTCCTGCCAGACCAGCTCAGAGGTGTCACGGGAAGGGGACACCCATGTCCTCAATCCTCCGTCTGCAGCTGGAGTCTCTCCTTCCAGTGACTCAGTTTCCCCATCCCTCTGGTGTCATCCCAGGACAACAGATGGGCTATGCCCCAGACCTGAGCTTCTATCAGAAATCACATTCCTTGGAAGAG
Source organism: Pithys albifrons albifrons (assembly GCF_047495875.1). NCBI lineage: Eukaryota > Metazoa > Chordata > Aves > Passeriformes > Thamnophilidae > Pithys > Pithys albifrons. Next base: position 5,185,912 of record NC_092470.1, read on the forward strand.
GGATGCCCTTGTGCAAGGCAAACCAGGATGGGTGAACTCTCCGGAAACCCAAGGAATAATTAAATCCCCCTAGGAATCATACGTCAACCCTTCCCTATTTTTTATTTACTATCACGCAGCTTTTCTACAATACCCAGACTATCAGCTGCCAAATTATCACTCTGAGGTGTGAAGAAAACATCTACAGATCCAGGAATTAGTCCTTGCTCCCCAGTCCAGCTCAAGCCCAACTTTTGGGGATGCCTGGGCTGAGTCCCCCACTTTGCTCCTCTCCTGGCTGGGGTTTGTGCCAGCCAAGAGCCCAGCTCTGCTCTAGACTATTTTTAGTTGTTGCTCCACTTCTGGGTGCGCAGCAGCAGCTCCTCACTTGGGGATGGGGGACACAGGAAAGCGGGGGTGGAAAGTGGAGTGCAACCCTCAAATTCCAGGTGGGGATTCAGGGTGTGATGTTTGGGGTTAGGAAGGGACAAGGATTTGGGGTGCGATGCTTGGCAGGAGGAAGGCTTGAGGATTCAGGGCAATACCTGGTGACAAGAAGGGACAAGGATTTGGGGTGATACTTGGCAGAAGGAAGGGATGAAGATTCAGGGTGCAATACTTGGCAGGAGGGATGGGGATTTGGGGTGCAATACTTGGTGGCAGGAAGGGACAAGGATTTGGGGCGATACTTGGCAGGAGGAAGGGATAAGGACTTGGGGTGATACTTGGCGGGAGGAAAGGATGTAAATTTGGAGTGGTACTTGGTGACAAGAAGGAGAGGGGGGTTATCCCTTGTCTCAGCCCGGGGAAATGGGGAACAACTGCTTCCTCTCGGGATTACGTTCCACGTGTAGGGTGTGTTCAACCCCGTATATGAAATAGGGCGTTGTAAATCGGATTTCTAAGCATCCCGGGATGCCGCCTTCCCTGAATCCACACGCGCCACGGGAAGCAGCGGGGTCACCGCCTGCCCCCCGGGACTGCCCCGCATGAAAACGGGGACACCCCGACACCCCCGAACACCGGCCGAGGCCCCCCGAAACCCCCAGCACCGGCTTCCCCCTGTTATCCCGGCGGGGATCGGCTCGGGGGAGCCTCATTCATTCGGCCCTCCCGGAACACCGCCCGGGTCCCGCGCCCCGGCCCCGGGAGGGGAGCGGGGGCGGCGGCGGCTCCTCCCGCGGGGCGCTGCGGGGCTGCCCCGCTCCCGGACGAACCCCCGAGCCCCACCGAACCCCCCGGGCCCGGCCCGGCCCCAGCACCGCCCCCGGGCCGGGCGGGCCCCCCGGCACTTACCGGGCAGGCGGCGGCGGCAGCGCGCGGGTCCGGGCGGCGGCCCCGGGCCGATTGGCTGCGGCCGCTTCCTGCCGGGAACGGCGCGGGAGGAGCCTGGAACTGGGCACGGGATCGGGGGCTGGGGATCGGGGATCGGGGCTGGGAATCGGGGAGAGAGGGGCTGGGGAGCGGGGAGAGAGGGGATGGGGATCGGGGACAGCGGGCCTGGGGAGCGGGGACAGCGGGGATGGGGAGCGGGGACAGCGGGGATGGGGATCGGGGAGAGAGGGGATGGGGATCGGGGAGAGAGGGGATGGGGATCGGGGAGAGCGGGGCTGGGGGGTCGGGGACGGCGGGGCTGGGGGATTGGGGAGCACAAAATGGGCAATCGGGGAGAGCGGGGCTGGGCGATCGGGGAGCACAGAATTGGGGAATGCGGGGCTGAGGGACTGTGGAGCACAGAACTGGGGACTGGTGTGCCCGGAGCAGGGGAGAGAAGGCTGGGGACCACTGAGCCGGGTGATGTGGTGTGCACGGAACTGGGGGATGGGGGAACACTGAGACAGGGCACTGGGGAGCACTGACCCAAGGGACTGAGGTATATGCTGGGCCTGGATATTGGGGTGCACAGAGCTAGGGAATCGGAGCTTATAGAACCAGGGGACTGGAGTGCACAGAGCCAGGAGTACACATGGCCTGGGCACTGGGATGCATGGAAGTGGGATAGACATAACCCAGGGCATTGGGATGCATGGAGCCAGGGAACCAGAGCACAGCGAGATGGGATGCTGGGATGCACAGAGTTGGGGGCCAGGACACACCAGTGCAGAGGACTGGGGTACACAGAAGCAGGGAATGTCGGGGTGCACAGGGCTGTGGGAACAGGGAGCATGGAGCCAGGTGAAGCCCTCAAAGCTGGGAGATGCAGACCCAGGGGACTGGGGTGCATGGACTAGGGATTTTGGTGACCTCAAATTCGGGATGGGGTGCACAGAGCCAGGCCAAGGTGAGGCAGGAAGGCTGAGCCATCTCTGGGAAGAACAGAAGGCAGATGGAGTTTGCCTTGCAGAGACCAGGCTGCTTTCACAGGAAAAACCTGGCTAATGATTTACTCACACCAGCTGCCCAGAAGCACCAGTGATGCCACACTGCTGGGCAGAAAGTGCTGCTTGGGGATAGAGGGGAAACCCTCAAATATCTGGGAGCCATGACACTGGAAGGGGACACTCAAGAGGGTCTGCCATCTAGAAAAGCAAGACCTCAGACACATGAGGCAACGGGGCAGCCTCCCTCCTGCATAAGCCACCCAAAGAGGCCACAGTTTCCTTGGAAAACCCATCCTACCACCTTCTGGGGTTTGCTTTTCTGGGGGTGCAGCCTAGCTGGGCTCTGGGGGGACCCCACCATCAACCCAGCAAACTGCTTTTGGCTGGGGCAGTGCTGCAGTGCTGAGCCTCCTCCCACACTCCCAAACATACAATGTCTCCTTTTATACAGCCTCGGGACAGCCAGCACCGCTCCCGACATGCATGGAGGGATATATCCCCAGAGAGCGGGAATGGAGCGTGGCAGGGAAGGAAGAAGAGGAAGAGAAGGAAGAGCAGGGCACTGGGAGGGAGCCAGCTGATTTTTCAGCAGCACACACACACCAGATGTTTCCCCAAAGGAAGCTAGTTTTAGTTTTTAACCTGATTTTCACAAGGGGCCCCTCCACACCAGCAGCTCTTGCCATTTCCCCAAGGATCCGGTGGATTCCCGAGGCTTCATCAGCTGCAGTCAGAGCCTGTGTGGGAGGTTTGGGTCTTTCATTGCTCCAGAGCAAAGGAAGCTCCTCACCCTTTTGATTACAGAGGAAAGCTGGAACAACCAAACCTGGAGAGCTCAAAATTAAAAGGTGAGTAAAAATAACACAAGACATGCTATATTTAAAATCATTTCATATTTTTTTACCCCCTTGCAGGTAGTGGAGGATTTTGCAGTGCTGGAGCTGGTAAAAGGCTGCCTGCCTTGACCTGGGCACCAATAGGGAAGAGCAGCAGGAAGAGGAAAGGATGAGGCCAATGTACCACAGAAGCCTGTGACTAAATCGGGAGCCCTGCTCTCGATTCACAGATGTGCCCTGCAAATCAGGAGTATTTCTTTTCCCCTGCCCAGCCTGAAGTGGGCAGTGCTGGGTGTGCAGAGTGCTGTGTGATCCCAGCCTTTCCCGGCTCCAGGTGAGGAGCTCCTGCAGACCAGACATGGGCCATGGCATAGAATCATAGAATGGTTGGGGTTGGAAGGAACTTAAAGCTCGTCTGGTCCCACCCCCTGCCATGGACAGGGACACCTCCCACTGTCCCAGGTTGCTCCAAGCCCTGTCCAGCTTGGCCTTGGACACTTCCAGGGATGGGGCAGCCACAGCTTCTCTGGGCAACCTGTGCCAGGGCCTGCCCACCCTCCCAGGGAAGAATTTTTTCCCAATATCCCATCTAACCCTGCCCTCTGGCAGTGGGAAGCCATTCCCTGTGTCCTGTCCCTCCATCCCTTGTCCCAAGTCCCTCTCCAGCTCTCCTGGAGCCCCTTTAGGCTCTGGAAGGGGCTCTCAGGTCACCCCTGGAGCCTTCTCTTCTCCAGGTGACCCCCCCAGCTCTCCCAGCCTGGCTCCAGCCCAGAGGGGCTCCAGCCCTGGAGCAGCTCCGGGGCCTCCTCTGGACTCGCTCCAGCAGCTCCACATCGTTGTGTTGTTGTTGCCCAGGGCTGGGGCAGCTCTGCATGTGGGGCCTCACCTGAGGGGGAAGAGGGGCAGAATCCCCCCCTCCCCTGCTGCCCATGCTGGAGGGGATGCAGCCAGGGATGCAGTTGGCATCCCTGCTGGCACATTGTCCTTGTCCTGTTTTGGAGGCTGATGAAGAAGATCCAGCCTTCACCCCCCTCTGCTGCAGCAGGGAGCCAGTGGTGGGATGCACAGACCTTCTGCACAAGACAATTCCCTCTCCCAGGTTCAATCACTCCATGGCATCTCCAGCATCAAAACTCAGCTCCCCAAAAACAAGAGATAGACTCTCACAAAGACTCCCCCCAAAAAGACACAAAGTCTCACACTGCCCAAGGCAGGGCTTCACATCATCACAGCTTCATCACTTTATCTCTTCTCCCAACAGTTCACATGATAAAAGCAGCATCACAACTTTGATATCTTAACCACAAGTGCCTCTCTGCTCCTGTTGGTCTTTGAAGGTACAAAGTGAGCATCTGAGCACCTGGAGCTTTCTTAGTGTTAAATAGAAACCCAGGAAAAACTAAGGATCTTGGAAACAAAGGCAGACTTTTAACATCAAAACATGCTAAAAATTAAAATCTGTGCTGCTTGCAAGTCTGCTTGTAATTAACAATGAAAGGGTTTCCAGGGAGGAATTTAAATAGTAGACGTTCTCCATCCCAAATGATCATTTTTGGCTGATTTTCCTTCCCCAAACCCTGCAGTACCCAAGGTGTGTGCATAAGAAATGTGCATAATAATGACCCGAAAAAATACAGAAAGGACTGCAATTTGCAAGTTTAATTTCATGCTCAGCCAGAATTTGATCAAGGGGAGCCAGAGAGGATGGATGGAGGTGCCAGGGCAAATCCAGAGCCTCCCAAGAAGGTGGCCACAGTGTGTGGGTCAGCACTGGGCATCCCAGAGAGGCTTGCATGGATGTTTCTCCTTCCCATTACCAGCATGGAAATGCTGCACAGCCCCAGTTTACAGCTGCTGAGGATGCAGGAATCAAACATGTGATGCCCAGGAGGCTCTCCTGTATTTCCTCCCAGAGCAGGGCATCTGGCACCCACATCTTCTGGATGGATTCAGTACAAGGGGATGGAGGATAAATCCCACTTTGACTATGTGCCAATTTCCAGCCCCCAGACCTGCCAAGATCATTGAATCCCAGAATGGTTTTGGTTGGAAGAACCTTAAAGCTCATCTCATTCCACCCCCTGCCACAGACAGGTACCCCTTCCACTATCTCAGGTTGCTCCAAGCCCTGTCTAACCTGGCCTTGGCACTTCCAGGGATGGGGCAGCCACAGCTATTTTGGGGCAACCTATTCTATCCTGATCATCCATTTTGGAGACCAGCTGGATTCACTTGATGGTAACTGCATCACCTCAATGGATGCAGCTACTCCACTGCAGAATCCTCGGACAGATGGAAAACAGCTCTGGCTCCTCAAACGAGACAAAGGAACATCATGGTGGCAAAACCACAGGGTGTGAGGGAGCAGAAAGGGGGTTTCAAGGCTTTCTGAACCAAGAGGCAGAGCAGCAAGCCAGTTCCAAGAAAAAACCACTACCACAACACCAAACCTGGGACTCCCAAGCCTTTTTTGCTGAGGCTGCATCTGGATAACCTCAGTGCTGCTCCCTCAGGAGGAACTGAGCCTCGAACACTCCGGATGTGGCCATCCGAGGGGCAGGGGCGGCGCTGGGGCCAGCGAGTCACTCACCAGATGTTTTAGGTCCGTGTGTGGGCAGAGGCTGCTCTGAAGACAACACAACATTTTCACAGCACATGAGGGTCGTTCATAAGCTGAAAGCCCAGCACAGGCTCCAGATGCAGAGCCAACTCAGTGGGAAGCTGGTGAAAATAGGATGAGTTCCCAGATGTGTTGCACACCCAGTCAAGCTCTGATCCTACACCTGGTGGCACCCAGGTATGCACATCCCCCTCCTTCCCAAACACAGACCCAGCAAGTCCCCACCACCAGGAGATGCCCAAAATGGGGGTTTAGAGCCTTCATCTGTCTCTCAGTTCAGACCAGCTGCAGCAGATGGTTTTCCCTAAATTAAGGGAGCTTTTATCCATCCTAAAATCTGCATAAAATCTAGCATGGCAATAACTAGAAATGCTGGAAGAGGTCTGGGCTGCTAGTGCTGTGCTCCCACAACTGCAGATCAACTAACCCCACTGAGTTTTATTTGAAGAATTAGCCATTTATTAGGATCAGCACCCCAAATTCCCACTGGGGAGCCCCAGTGCAAGGGAAGGGATGGGAACATGCACTGGGGAGTGGGGATAGGGCCAACACTGCATTTGGCCAAACTAGTGTGGCATTGTCCTGAGGGGTCTGCAAGGTGAGCACCGGGTCAGCCCACAACATGGGGGTCTGCACTCCCAATAAAGCTCAGGAGAGCCTTCCCAACACGTGTGCCAATGGCAGGTTCCTGCCTGCTGTGCCCAGCAGTCAGCCAAGCCCATGCAGCCTCCCCAGATCTAAAGGTGTTTATTTTTTTAAAATGGTATTAAATTTGCAGCAGTGGTGGGAGCAATCCTGGCCCTGGATCCCTTCCACACATCTCTGCTCTGCTGGGCACAGCTCAGGCAAGATCCTTGGTGGAAGTGACCATTTCCCAGAGCAGAGTCAGAGCACATTAAGGGAGTTTTGCCCCAGTCTGGACTCCAGGGATGTCTGTCTGCCATCAACACCCCAACGCCACACCATTGCCTGCCTCCTCATTGCCATGGGGCCCTCAGGAGCAGGGAGATGACTCTGCCTTGTTCACAGAGGATTCTCCAGAGCCTGCCTCAGAGCAGACACCTCAGGATGAAAAGGCTCCTCTCTGTTCCAGCTGCATTGCCTTTGGGGCACTAAGGGATGAAGAGCCAGCTGGTAGGCTGAGCTGTGCTCCGGGCCCTCAGAGAGGACTTCCCCTCTCCCACACATGGAAAATGAGGCCTTTTCCTTCTCCTTCCTCTGCTTTGTTTCCACATCCTTCCCAGGCATCACTCAGCCCCTCCAGTCAGCCTTGCTGCCATCAGCACTCAACACCTCTCCTACGGCCACCACCTCTGCCCTCCAGCAGCCCCCTGGGCTGAGGGAGGCTGGGACTTGTCATCACCAGACAGCCAGCAAGGACAGCATGAAGAAGGCACAAAGATGGGGCTTTTCCCTCCAAATCTAAGAAATATGAGAACTACCCTTCCACACAAAGGCATCAGCCCCCTGTGTCAGCTCCCTGTGTCATCACAGCCTTCTCTGTCCCAGAACAAGCCCCATAGCAGGATAGCCAGGGCCTGTGCCCCACCATCTCCCTCCAGCCAAGCCTGGGAGGGAGCAGAAACATCACACCTGGAAACCCTGAGGTCAGAGAAACGCTTGGAGTCCAGCACTGATACCTTGCAAAAGGCACCTCTTTGTCCTGCAAGTGACTGAGACCACTGGACACCTCAGCTCTGGTCCATGGTGTCCTCTTCAGTGTAGGCTGAGCTGGAGTTGGGGCAGCAATGGGAAGCTGCAGAGCCCGCCCAACCATGGGGTGAAGGCTCCAGAGTGCTGGCAGAGGCAGGAGGTGTCAAAGATCACATCCATGAATTTCCCCCCTTATCTGATGGATACTCCCACCAGCCCCCACAGCTTTAGAATCAGTTGGGTTGGAAGAGACCTCCGAGATCATCAAGTCCAACCCTTGCTCCAACTCCAGTCCCTTTACCAGATCATGGCACTCAGTGCCACAGCCAAGCTCAGTTGAAAAACCTCCAGGGATGGGGAATCCACCCCCTCTCTGGGCAGCCCATTCCAATGCCTGAGCACTCTCTCTGCAAAGAAGTTTTTTCTGCTCTCCAACTTCAACTTCCCCTGGCAGAGCTTGAGCCCATCGTGCCCCCTTGTCCTATTGCTGAGTGCCTGGGAGAAGAGACCAACCCCCACCTGGCCAGAACTTCCCTTCAGGGAGTTCTAGACAGTGCTGAGGTCACCTCTGAGCCTCCTCTTCTCCAGGCTAAACACCCCCAGCTCCCTCAGCCTCTCCCCACAGCACTTGTGCTCCAGTCCCTTCTCCAGCCTCGTTGCTCTTCTCTGGACCCGCTCCAGCCCCTCAATCTCTTTCCTCAACTGAGGGGCCCAGAACTTTCATGGATTTCTTGTGACAACAACCAGATGCAGCTTTCCAAACACTGACACGTGGCCACCTCCTACCTGTGTGCCGTCATCCCCAGCCAGGACATGTAGCTGGTGTCCCCACTCTGTGTCAAGGGCTCCATCTCCTGACCACACCAGACAAATTGCCTGTTCACAGAAAAGCAGTCAGGAGCCCAGGGCTCCTGGTTCAGTTACAAAGCATGTGCTGCATTTTGATCTCCCAGGAAATTAATTCAGTTCAGAGCAGCTCAGCTCTCTGTAAATATTAGTAAGGTATTTTCTTATCAGAGGAAAGTCACCAGGCTTTTCTTTTCCCCAGCAACACCTCTGCAAGATTACTTTCACTGTGCCTTTCATCAATTCATGGTTTGGGAAAAAGAAGGGTTATCTCTGAAACCTTTCCTTAAGGTCTTTTCTTCAATAAACTCAAAGCCCCACATTGCAACAAACAGCAAACTACATGTAGGCAGCACAGCAGCAACAGCACAGCCAACCTTGAGGGAAATCAAGTGGAATAAATACCTGGGCAGTGCCAAAGTGGAGCCACAGGACGGGATCACCATGTCCCAGGGAAAGCGATGACACCACAGCCTGGCCATGCAGAACTTCAAAAGAGCCCTCACTGGGGAGGAACAAACCAGTCCCAGGTAATTAAGGACTCAGCCCACTTACACACAAGATAAGGTGCACAGGATTCATGCTGCTCCCTATTTATGTGCACATAAACACGTTTGAGGATTGCCTCAAAGCTGCACAGACTTGCCCCAAGCACTGGTTGACTCAACACTTTTATTTACAACTAGAAGTTACATGAAGTTGGCCAAACCTTATAGCAGGTCACGACTGCCCAGAGAAGCTGTGGCTGCCCCATCCCTGAAAGTGTCCAAGGCCAGGCTGGACAGGGCTTGGAGCAACCTGGGATAGTGGAAGGTGTCCCTGCCCATGGCAGGGAGTAGGATGGAATGAGCCCCCAAACCAAACCATTGCATGACTCTGTGATCCCAATCCAAAGCTTTACACTATTCTCTCCCTAAACATAACCTTGTTCATCCATGATGGAAACAGCTGGGAGTGTGAGGTTACATTATATCCCAAGACGCTCTGGATCTCAGCTCCTACCTGGGAGGTGCCTGCCAGGGACCACGCACGACCCAGCAGGGCCATGAGCAGCCAGTCTCTCCTGGCAGCCTCCAGCACCCAGTCCCTGCTTTCTGTCTGCTGTGAGACTCAGGAGGCAGAGCCTGCTGGGAGCCTGTGGATGGACACACAGCCCACCCTCTCCTGCCCAGCATCCCACCACTCCAGCACCACCTCCACAGCACAGCAGCATCCCTACAGCAAGGGGACCACAACACCATCAGTGTCCCTGCTGTTACACACACCAAATACACCTTTCAAGCCAGTTTCCTAGGAAGATTAAGTGTGTGGCTGTCCCTCCTGCCTCCAGGAGTGCACTAGCAAACTTTAAGTCCAAAGCTGAAGGGGCGGTTTGGTTCCTACCAGGCTGGGTAGGAATCCAGCAGGAGTCAGAGAAACACACACACAGCCCAAGGGGGACAGTTCATATTCTGGCTGCCCATCAGCTGCTCCATCCCAGCCATGGCCTGTGCCACAGATCTCCCAGGAGCTCACAGGGGAGAAGGAGCTATTACAGCAGTGGGAAAGGGATGATCCAATGGAAATTAAGCCCTGAGATGGAATAACCCCCCCCCCCCCCCCCATTGCTGCTGCTCCCAGAGCAGCTGATTTCAAGTGCACCACATTTCCAGGCTCACATATTTTTGGAGCCCACCCTGTGCTTCACAGAACAGAGCTTTTTCCAAGAAAAGCCCTTCCCAAAGCAGCTTCTCCATCTCAGCACCATCCTCCTCCTCCTCCTCCTCATTCCTCTCTTCCTCCAAGGCAGCTGCCAGCAAGGAAGGGAAGATGGCAACTGCAGAAGTCACTACAACGCTTGTCTGCGGCTGATGCTTTTGGCTTATAAATTGCAGCTGTCCCGTGGCAATGTGTCAAATGCATCGTGCACAAGATGCCACATTCACACCATTACCCCCATCACAGTCCTCCCCACACCATCTGTTTGGAGCAGGGCCCCCTCAACAGGTGGCTGGTGGGACGGTAAGAGGAACCATCAGCTTTCCAGGGGATCTTGCAGCACAGGATACACCAACTTTCTCCCAGATATCCTGTTGCCTGCTTAGGAACGGTCCCACAAGGAGATTCCCACTCACGGAGGCAGGCGAAGATGTTGTCACGACAAGCTGAAGATCAGCTGTTTGCTCCCACTCGCTTCTGCAGCGGCTTGATGGGCCTCGGGGGAGACTCGTGGCATGGACCCCCCTGGGGATGTGGACACATGTCCCACCTGCCCCACAAAGTGCCCAGGGGAAACACCCCCCAGAACACAGGGACCTCCAGGACAAGTTATCTGAGCTCATGCAAACACACTCCCATGGCAGCTTTTTTTTAACTTTTATCCTGTGGTTTGTTTGGGCTCTGCTCAAATCGAGGCCAAAGAAGGGCAGGTGTCAGCAGAAGCCTGAAATAACCACACACCTCTGCACCCTCCTCATCGGCTTTTTCTGAGCACCACATGGCCTTGGGACTGAGGTTTATCTGAAGTTTGGAAACCAGTCCCAAAGCTCACCAGCATCCCAGGGTACAGCACTGTGTGCTGGAGCCTGGAGACCCCAGGGAGGGGATGGAGGGGAAGAGATGCTCCTGCTCACAGCTGCACAAGCCCCACCTCTGCTCCTGGCACCCCGGGTTTGCTGGAGGACAGCCATCCTCCACCACCCACCCAACCACAGCCTTGGAGAGGCAAACCAGCCAGGACTGCTGGCAGAGACCTCCACAGATGAGATCTCCAGCCTTGCTGCCACTCTTCAGTCTTCCCAGACCTGCCTCTTGCTCCTGGCAAGCTCAGAGCCAGTTCTCTTTCCATGCATACACCCCCAGGCTCAGCATCTCTGTCTAAGGGCCCTTAGAGAGACACATTCTTTGCTCTTCTTTAGGTTACCCTGTCCAATTTATCATTTTTTTTCTTCAAAACTAGTTCTCCTTTCTAAAAGCTCATGGGAAGGAGGTTTCAGACTTTCCACTGAAACTGGCTTTTTCCTCCACCCATTCTTCCCTAAAACTGTAATTCAAACAACTTTAATTGTACATTATTTTCTTCCTGAATTGCCCCTATGGATAATTTATCTTCTTTTAGTGTAGCTGTAGGGAGTACAATCTTATCTTTCAGTTCCAGCAAGGCTGACAATTTCCTATCTTCTGATGCCTTCTGCTCTTTACTATGTCGGGGCTTTGTCAAAGAGTTGATTAAAGCAAAATTGCTTTTTGCTGCAATTTTACTGCAATCTAACCCAGAAATGCCCAAAGAATCACAGTCATCTTTCACAATGCTCATCTGTTCACTGCTATAAATGCCTTCCCTGCTCAGGCTGGAGCAGCTCAGATTCTGTACCAGCCTTAATGTTTGCCATCAATTAAACATCCCCTATTGACACTCCTGCGAGCTTTTGAGGGTGAGATACTGGAGATACTCAGCCGAGCCCGTGGTCACTCACCGTTAGCCCCATTGTTCATTTTCTCCTATTGATAAAAAATATTCTCCTCATAAATTACTTTTCTTTTAGCAAGTGCATCCAGAAGCTGTTCCCAAGCCTCCTCCACTGCAGCTTTCACAGTAGCTCATTTTTCAAAGAGTCTGAAGGCCAAACAGTATCCCCAACTCGCACACAGAGTCTAAAATCTCCATGAGAAATGCACAGTTCTCCCAATTTAGTTCATTTCCAGGCCTTAGCAGGGCACAGAATCATAGAACATCCCAAGCTGGAAGGGACCCACAAGCATCATCAAAGTCCAACTCCAGGCCCTGTACAGGACACTGCGAGATGTGGCACTGACCAGCAGAGCCCCAGCCCTGAATCCACTTCTTGGGGGTTATCACAATACCTTTTGGCTAGTCTAAGATGACTGTAGGATTTTGGCTATCCCCATCCAGCTGGGAGAAGGTTTCTGGATCCAGTGCATCACACCTCAGTTTCAGGAAGGTTTTGGCGTTCCACTCCTCTCCTTCCAGCTCCTAAAGAGCCAAATCCATCAGGAAAATGGTGGGTTTTGTTGCACTGACAATGCCTTGGGATCTCACATGATGCCAGGGAGACCCTACCTGCCAGGAGAGGAGATGAAAACTCACGTTTCAGCTATCAGCACATCCCTCCTCATTGCTCAGACAGGACAGTAAGAACAGTGTGGTAGCCCAAACCAGAAGCTCCAGCTCAGACCAAGAGCACCTACCTGGCTCTGAGAGTATTTGGAGCAACAGGCAGAGGGTGTGGGTGGGTGGGGGTCCCACATGAATCACAGAATCATAGAATGGATTGGGTGGGAAAAGACCTCCGAGATCATCAAGTCCAACCCTTGGGCCAACTCCAGTCCCTTTACCAGATCATGGCGCTCAGTGCCACGGCCAAGCTCAGTTGAAAAACCTCCAGGGATGGGAAATCCACCCCCTCTCTGGGCAGCCCATTCCAATGCCTGAGCACTCTCTCTGAAAAGAAGTTTTTTCTCATCTCCAACTTCAATTTCCCCTGGCAGAGCTCGTGCCCCCTTGTCCTATTGCTGAGTGCCTGGGAGAAGAGATCAACCCCCATCTGGCTATAACTGCTCAAGGCTATTAAAATCTATTAGTGTCCCCCTGGCTGAACACAATTCTTTCTTATGACTGTATTTATTTTGGGTGTCATACTCTTGAGGGAGAAGGGAGCCTCAGGTTTCATCAAATCATTTTTATTAAGCCATTGCATCATTGGCTAAAATAAATGTGCCCTAGGGCAGCACAGCATTCTGATCAGACAGAACCATTAAGGTTAAAAAAACCCATGTCTAATCTAACCTGCATCATGCAGGACTAGGAACATTGTATCTAATTCTATCATTAACCATGCTGTAAAGGCTGGATAATACCTTTGATTTAGCTGGTAAAGGATGACCTGCAGGGGACATTGAAAACAAGCACCACATCGAATAGATGTGACAACCAGTGACAACCCCCTGAGTGTGCTGCCTGTGCTGCCAGGGCTGTTGTTTGCCGGCTCGGTAATGAACTGCCGGCTGGGCCGTTCCCTCTGTCCTGCCCACACTGATCCAGGCTCATTGTCTTCATTTCACTTTAATCCCCGGCGTTTAGGCAGATGGGTATCGGCGTTTCTGCCTGGCTGGCTGCGCTCGGCGGGGCCCGGGGCGGGCGGCGGTCGATGCAAAACCATGATAGCACAGCTGCCATCGGCGGCTGCGGCACGGGCTGCTCCTGCTCCTCACCCGGGAACGGGCACCCCCGAGGGACCTCTGGGTGTGGGTGTTCCCCGGGGACAGAGCCACATCTTGTGGGACTGGGAGCCACGGGCCCGGGAAGCAATCACAGACTATTCTGAGCTGGAAGGGACCCACAAGGATCATCGAGTCCAGCTCTTAAGTCAATGGCCCACACAGGGGATTGAACCAATGACCTTGGCATTATTACAACCAAGTTTTAACCAACTGAGCTCATCTCAAGGCCATAGAACCCTAGAATGTCCTGAGTTGGAAGGGACCCACAAGGATCATCCAGTCCCAACTCCTGGCCCTGCACAGACATCCCAACAATCCCTTAACATCCCTGAGAGTGTTGTCCAAACACTCTTTGAGCTCTGGTAGCCTTGCGGCCATGACCACCACCCTGGGAGCCTGTTCAGTGCCCGACTACCCTCTTAGGGAAGAGCCTTTTCCTGATACTCAACCTGAACTTCCCCTGACACAGCTCCAGCGGTTCCCTCACGTCCTGTCACTGGTCACCACAGAGATCAGTGCCTGCTTGCCACTTCCCCTTGTTAGCATGTTGAAGACCCCAATGAGGTCTCCCCTCAGTCTCCTCTTCTCCAGGATGAATAAACCAAGCGATCTCAGCTGCAGAGATCAAGGGTGGCACAGCCAACTGTATCCCTGGGGAAAAGATGAGGGACCATGTGGCTCCCTTGATGTACAAAACAGCACTTTGGGGATGGCACAAGCTCTTCTACCTCTTGAGCAATCAATGCCTGCTGGCTGGGGGACAAGTCCTGGGGCCACGGATGGTCCTGGGCAACCCCACCTGGTATGGAATTCCCAGCCACACTTGCCCATCAGCTTGGGAGCCTATGTAAGCTCACCCCAGGGCTGGTCCTGGTTTCAGCTCTGTCTCTGCAGTGCTGGTCTCTAGTTTAGCCCCAGCTGTACCTGGACCTATAGGACCTACTGATGAGAATCCTGATCTAGGCTGATTCTCCAGCTCGAGCTCATGTGTGTTTTGTCCCCTTGGAGCTGCCTAGGGATCACCTGGCTGTGCCTGCCCCTGGTTGCCTTCACCAGGATTGATCCTGAGCTGTGGATTGATCCCTCCAGCCTACCTTATTGCTGTGAATGTGCAGGATGACAGGGACTCTTGGCTGACCCCGGCTGCCTCCTGCTCTCCTTACTCAGCTACCTTGGGACTGGTCCTTCCCTGCCAGCCATGGTGTTTCCTTTACTTCCCCATTCCTTAGGGAGCAGTGCCCTTGCAAAACACCCCAGCCTGCCATGGGCACCCCTTGTCCAAAGCCAAGGTGAGTCCCGAGATGAATAAAATGTGATGGGAATAGTCTGGCCTGTGGGGAGTAGCCCCAGGACACAGAGATATCCCTGAAAGCCACCAAAAGAGCCCAGATCTCTGCCCTTGTGCCTCATGGAGCTGCTGAAGCTGAAGCCCAGCTGCAGGCACTGCCCAGCCTGGCTGGAGCAAGCCCTGTGCTAATCCATGGGTGCCACCTGCCGTCTAGTCCTGACGGATCATCAACAACCTCACCTCTCCAGACTGAAAATCGCTCCAGATGTTCAGCTTTTCCCCTGGGCCTTCCTGGAAGCCCCTCGCCACGTCCCAGAGACTGCAAGAGCAAGTGGAAGTGCAGAACAGCTGTGCCCACACATCCTGCCTGTGACTGGATGGAGCTGCTTTCAAGAAAAGCAGCAGGATAATATCCTTTTCCCCAGGATAATGAGGTCAGGGAATGGCTCTTGTGTGTCTGTGTCTGGAAACTTAAGTTATTGGACCCAGTTCCCTAAAAAATGGGGTGGAGAAAAACATTATGGTGTGACTGAGCTGAATGAAAAATTTGCAATTGAGAGAAATAATTTTGGGTTGGGTCAGAGAGAGAGGAGAAAAAAAAGCAGTTTGATTTCTTTTTGTCCCTCTATCTCCTTCCCTGCAGAAAATAAGGTAAGACAAACGTCAGATTTCTGTCATAACAAAGCTGATATCAAACATGATATTTCTCACTGGACTCCTTGTTTACATTACGAATCATCCTGACCGAAATTACCCTTTCTGTCACAATGTTTGTTTTGCATGAAAAGACATTTCTGCTCAGAAATAACAAAGAAAAAATCAAGTTAAAACATTTTGACCAGTTCTGACAGGAACATTTGAACATGTAGGAGGAGGATGGGAGATCACTTGGAATAACCAAGCTGCCATTACCCATGGGGTTGAGATGTGTCAACTCAGCTTTCTGCTAAATAAGAAAGCACATCTAGATTTTTTCTTCAATTATTATTACCCTGAGACTGTTTTTTTTAGAAATCCCATTTTTCTGTGATTTCAGAAGCTTTTCCTTTGACTCTTATCCCTCAGAGCATGTCACTGTGATTTTTACAAGCTTTCCCTTTGCCTCTCATTCTAATGAGAGATCACTAATTTTGCAGTTTAATCTTTTTCTGGCTCTTTAAGATGGAAACTAGAAGGGTCACCTGTGCAGCACCTGTCTGTGAACCAGAGTGCCTTTCTGGTGACTCACCATGCTGGTGTCACCCCTGTTTGGTGGCTTCTGTTATCTGATCAGGTCCATGTTGTTCTCCACCTGCCATTGTGCCTTTGGGGAGATTAATATACATTAATCACATGCATAAGGTCAGAGTTACCTTTTGGGATTGGTGCTTTCCCTGGCATGCTGCCCTGGAAGCATTAACTGATCCTATCCAGCATTTCTCAGCTGCAAAAGGTGAGTTTTGCTGTTGGATGTCAGTGAGTGTTTCAAGCTTTACCCTACACTGTCAGCTGGTCGGTAACAGATTCAAAAGAAGGTGACTGCAAGGGAGGCAAAGCAAAGAAATCCTTCCCTGTGAGGGTGGGCAGGCTCTGGCACAG
Source organism: Pithys albifrons albifrons (assembly GCF_047495875.1). Classification (NCBI taxonomy): domain Eukaryota; kingdom Metazoa; phylum Chordata; class Aves; order Passeriformes; family Thamnophilidae; genus Pithys; species Pithys albifrons. The sequence continues at coordinate 5,202,253 of NC_092470.1, forward strand.
GTTCCCAGAGAAGCTGTGGCTGCCCCATCCCTGGAAGTGTCCAAGGCCAGGTTGGACAGGGCTTGGAGCAACCTGGGATAGTGGAAGGTGTCCCTGCCCATGGCAGGGGGGTGGGACTGGGTGAGCTTTAAGGTCCTTCCCAACCCAAATCATTCTATGAAACCATTCTTCATGTGCCAAAGCATATCAATAAATACATGGAAACAACAGGGATCTCTTGAATGCTTCCAGTTGTAAGCAGACAAGCTCAAAGATCCCACAAAAAAAGTAAAAAAGGATGATACCTCCTTGTTGTTCTCTGAGAACTGAAACTCTTTCCTGAATTTCCTGCTGATTATGGTGGGTTTTTTCTTCCCCTTTGCTTGTTTTGCTTCCAGGATTTTCTGTCCTTTTGCTGAAGTCCTAAGGAATAAGCAGAGAACAATCAAAATTGAGATACTCCAGGTGAAAATATGGTTGTGACTGAAGTGAAAAAGCAGGGATTTGAAAAGAGACATGTCACTGCCTCTCCTGAAATTAGGAATTACCATACCCACACAAGCCAAACACATCACCCATCAGCCTGCAGGGACTCTGCCTGGTGGAATAACAGGCTTTTCCTTACAACCAAGCCACTATATTGAATTTATTGCTGGTGAATCCCCATTCTTTCCTCCAGAAATCCCCTACAAAGACAGGTTGTTGCAAGTGGATTCAGTCATGCATTGCAGAACAACACCTCCTATATATGCCCTATACTATGGCTGAATGTATGGCAGGAATAGATCTTGTTATTAGGGATCTGTAGGAACTCTGCGTCCTCCAAAAGACTCTCGAAGGCAGCAGCAAGTTTTGGAGCAGATCCATCAGCACATCTCCTGGCCATGGTGATCCTCTACCTCAGTTTCATGTGTTGTGTGCTCACAGAACCTGTTACCACAAACCCAGGGATCAGCACCTTCATTAACTGTGCTGGGAACCACCTCCCATGGGAGCCTTGAGGGGAAGCTCCGTGTGAGCCCAGCTGTGAGCAGGGCAGCGTGTCCCGTGTGTGTTCCAAAGGAACACAAACCTGAGGGCTCAGTTATGCAACAGTGGGGAGAAACTCCAGCTCCTCAGCATGCTGAGCTGGTGACAGAGGGAAAAAACTCCTCCTGCTAAGTTGGGCCCAGGCCTGTGGCAGCGTGAGTCACCCTGGGCTGCCATGGTTACAGAATATTACTGTGCAGCTCCAAACCCTGCTCAGGGAAAAGCACAGCACTAACCAGCTCCAAACTTGGGAAACAGTCGAGTGTAGGTAAGGCCTAATACCGAGTGGGTGTTTGCAAGGAGGAGAGTTACAGCAGAATCCTCCAGAGCTGATATTCAGCTGGCAAAACAGCATGCAGAGAGCAGGAAGAAAGACACTGCTGTGTAAACCCATGATTTCTGGATCTTTTTTCCCATTTTGTCTGCTTTGCAAGAGTTACAGTCAGCATTGTTCCACAGAGAGGGGGGAAAAAGAGGATGTTTCTGCACCACAAGAAAACACCCAGTAGTGTCACACAGATGAATCAGCTGGCACGAATAGTGAGTCATGGAAATGCACCATGGAAATTCTCCAGCGCAGTGGAATCTCTGCTGCACATCAAACCTGGCATCCTTGGAGAGGCAGGGGCAGCCAGGATGACGTACAGCACCAGCACATGCCCAAAAATGCTCCTCATGTGTGACCTCAGCGCTGGGAAGCTGCAGTCACCGAGCCCACGATCCTCATCCGAGTGCTGAAGTGCTCAGGCAGTCAGTTCAGCCAGGTTTGCATGGAAAAGGTGTGTCTGATCCTTGTTTTCAGTGAGTCACACAGGCAATAAAAGGACTTGGAGTCTGTTTGCTAAGGCTCACCTGAGCATGACCTGGGCAGGGTAAAGGATGAGGGAGACAAAGTCAAGAAATCAGGACAGTTTGGGATGTCACCACAGTGTCACCCACTCTCCAGCCCACCCTGTTGTGGGCACACCTGTGCCTGCAGAGACCTCTGGATCAGAAACTGGCACTGAGGGCTCTGCAGAAGGATGAAAACCTGGTTTTGATGGATTTTCTGCCTTTTTTTTCCCAGTGTCCTCTGCTGGTCTGTCCCATGATCTCCTGCAGGTCTTGTATCTCCTCCCCACTACTGGCACAGAACAAAGAGTACAAGGTGCAGATCTGACCTGTATCTTTGATTTGACAGGAAAATAAAGAGAAAACCTGCCCAAAGATCATCTACAGACAATATTCAGGATGCTTGGCTGCTCCAGTGAGCCAAGAGCAAGTTTTTGTGCTTTTTGCCCCCAATTCCACCACTTGTGGGGAAACATCTTCTTCATGTGGCTTTGGTTTCCTACTTGTGCATAAAATACATGGCCCTTGAAAAAAGGCTTCTAATCTTTTTATATGGAACAGCAGCAGTGATGGATAGAATGGAGTTTAAAATAATTTTGTCTTTTATGGGTGTATGGACCTGAAGCTGAACAACTTGGGATGGACTCTGGTTCCTCTGACATGCTGCAGAGTGGCACTGAAACTGTTAAATTTTAAGGTGGGAGCAGAGCTCTTGCCCTGTGTTTGTTGATATTTTAAGCCTATGAAGAACAGAAGCAAGGAGGAGTGTGGAGTTCTCTCACTGCAGCCAGAGGGGCCATGAGGGGATGGATCCCCCAGGCGATGGATCCCTCAGGTGGGCTCTGGGCCCTGAGGCAACAGATCCCGCAGGTGGGCTCTGCCATGGCAGCACTGAGCGATCAGATCTCTGAGGGAATGGATCCCTCAGGTGGGCTCTGGGCCCTAAGACAACAGATCCCTAAGGAGACAGATCCCTCAGGCAACAGATCCCTCAGGCAGGCTCTGCCATGCTGGCCCTGAGGGGATGGATCCCTGAGGGGACTGATCCCCCAGGCAGGCTCTGCCATGACAGCCCTGAGGGGATGGATCCCTGAGGGGACTGATCCCCCAGGCAGGCTCTGCCATGACAGCCCTGAGGGGATGGATGCCCCCAGGCATTCTCTGCCATGCTGGCACTGAGGGGACGGATCCCTGAGGGGATGGATCCCTGAGGCAGGCTCTGCCATGGCAGCTCTGAGGGGACTGACCCCTGAGGGGACGAATCCTGAGGGTTCGGATTCCTCAGGCGACAGATCCCTCAGGCAGGCTCTGCCATGGCAGCCCTGAGGGGATGGATCCCTGAAGGGGCAGATCCCTGAGGGGATGGATCCCTCAGGCAGGCTCTGCCATGGTGGCCCTGAGGGGTTGGATCCCTGAGGGATCGGATGCCCCACACGGGCGGGGTCTGCCATGGCGGCCCTGAGGGGATGGATCCCTGAGGGGACGGATGCCCCATGCAGGGTCTGCCATGGCAGCTCTGAGGGGATGGATCCCTGAGGGGATGGATCCCTGAGGGGACGGATCCCTCAGGCACGCTCCGCCATAGCACTGCTGAGGGGGCGGATCTCTCAGGGGATAGATCCCCCAGGCAGGGTCCACCACAGCAGCCCTGAGGGGTCAGATCCCTGAGGGGACAAATCCCTCAGGTGGGTTCTGCCATGGTGGCCCTGAGGGGTCGGATCCCTGAGGGGACGGATGCCTCAAGACAGGCTCTGCCATGGCAGCTCTGAGGGGACTGATCCTTAAGGGGACTGACCCCTGAGGGGACTGATCCCTCAGACAGGCTCTGCCATGGCAGCTCTGAGGGGACTGATCCTTAAGGGGACTGACCCCTGAGGGGACTGATCCCTCAGATAGGCTGTGCCATGGCAGCTCTGAGGGGACTAATCCTTAAGGGGACTGACCCCAGAGGGGACTGATCCCTCAGACAGGCTGTGCCATGGCGGCTCTGAGGGGACGGATCACTGACGGGATAGATCCCCCAGGCGGTGTCCGCCACAGCAGCCCTGAGGGGTCCGCTCCCTGAGGGACCGGATCCCTGAGGGGCCGGATCCCTGAGGGGCCGGATGCCCCAGGCGGGGTCCGCCATGGCGCCGCTGAGGGGCCGGCTCCCTCAGGCGGGGCGGACGCAGCTCTCCACTGCCATGGCGTCTCTGTGCCGGCGCCGGCGCGGAACTCGGCAGGCTGCAGAGGGCACGGCTGGAAGCCGCGGTGGGACCGAGGGGAAAGGACGAAGCCGAAGTTAAAGGAAGAAGCCGAAGAGAAGGGAAAAAGCCGAAGCGAAGGGGCCGAAGGGAAGGCGCCGCTCCGCAGCAAGATGGCGGCGGGCCCGGGCGGGGCCAGCGCTGTCCCGCCCCCTCCCCGGCCCCGTCCCGCCCCCGCCCGCGGGTCTCGCGAGAGCGCGCGCTGCGCTGCGGTGGGAGGTCGGCGGAGAAGGACGGTCGGAGCCGCCGCTCCCTCCTCACCCACCGCTCGCCGCCTCCTCCTGCCCCTGTCCCTGCCCCGGGAGGATGCCGCGCTCCGCGCCGCTGCCCGCCGCCTTCTCCCTGCTGCTGGCGACGGCCGCGCTGCTGCCGGGACCCGCCGCGGCGCAGAATGGTGAGGGAGGAGGGCGGCGGGAGGGAGGGTGGCAGGGAGGGGGCGCGCGTTGCTATGGCGGCGGGCGGGCTGTGGGCAACCCCGGGCGGGCGGGGGCGACCCCGGGCTGGGGGGAGGCCCTGTCTTCTGGGGTCCCTCAGGGGAAGGGGGAGAAGGAGGGGAGGAGGAGAAGGGGGAGCTGGCGCGGCCCCCCCGCCGCTCCCGAGGCGCCTTGTGCCGCCGGTAAAATGGAACAGCTCCTCATCTCCTCCCGCCTACTGAACCTGCATCTGCCGGGCCGCCCTAAATCATTTATAATGCAATAAACCCCCTAGTTCCTTAGCAACTGCAGAGGTCCTTCTGATAGGAGCGTAAAAGAGGGAATTAAGAGGAAAAAAAAAAAAGAGCCCACCACACCCCGAGCAGCGTTCCCCGTGGCTTGCAGGATAGCGTGAGCTAAATCCAGCGCGGTGCCTCCTCCCGGGAGTTCGCAGCCAAGAGCATGACAATTAGTGGCAGAGCGGAGCGGGGCCAAGAGCCTGGCCCAGCCGAGCCTCCTGCTCTGAGGAACATCCTGCAGCGCTGATAAAAATGCTTGTCTGGTCCTGCCAGGCAGGGCAGGGTCTGTCTGCTCCAGCACTGGCTCTGTGGAGCAGCGTCTTGTGCAGCATCATGGTCGGGGATGCTTTGGCCTGTAAGTGCTGGGAAGGGCAGGGATCTCGGCTCATGGGAGACTGATCTGTGTCCATTTGGAAAATTTGCCCAGAAGGAAGCAGTACCTTTTTACCACACCAATTCCACAGTAGTTTTCATTGTTTCATCCTTCTTTCTCTCCCCTGCCTTTCTGCTCTGCAGACAATATTCAGTCCTAGTGTTTTCCTTTTGTTGAAGTGGATTTTGCCTTGCAGCATGAGGTCAGCTCCCTTGGCTCTCTGCTCTAGAGGAACCAGAGAATCATGGAATTACAAACTGGGCTGGGTTGGGAGGGACCTTAAAGCTCACCTGGTTCCACTCCCTGCCACGGGCAGGGACACCTTCCACTAGACCAGGTGGCATTAAGGCTTTCAATGTATTTGACATTGATAGGAGAGATCTAAATGGGAAAAATGATGTCAGATGAAATTTTTGCCTTAGCATATGCTGGTTTTGCAGTCTGAAACCAGAACTGAGCCTGCCTGCCTCTGTTAATCAAACAGGAGCAGCTTTGGCGTCCACACAGTCTGAATGAAAACTGGAGGCTTTCTGCAGAATGAGGCAGTTGTTTTGTGGAGCCTAAAAGAGGCTGAGAAAACCCTGCTGGAGTTCCGTGGGAATGAGGGCCCTGGCTCTTGTGAGCTCCCAGGGAGGTGCTGGTTGGGATGAGCTGTGGATCAAGTGTGGTTCTCTCTTGTAGAGATGCTGTCTTGCTTCCTGTGCCACCCGAGCACTCCCATGGCAGGGTTAATCTGTCTTTGGTGTGTTCCTGCACAGATTCCACCCTTGGATTTGGGTTTTGTGACAAGCAAGTTAAATGGGTCATGTGCCTGAGGCTGTTCCTGTGCAGAGTTAGCAGGCAAGGTGTCAAATGCCAGCAGCTGGGATGGCAATTCCAAATGGCTGGTAGGCAGTGCAAACATTTGGTGTTTGACAGTGCTGACATGTCTGGAGGTCAACGATCAACTGCATTTTGGGCATAGATGGAAAGTGTCTTTATCAGGACTTCCTTGCCTGGCATGAAGCTGACCAGGAGTAGGAGATCTTGGCATGAGGAAGGATTGCAGATCCTGGGTGTATCCTGAAAGCTCCAAGCAATTAAATGGTGAGGGAGACTCTGAGTATTTCTAATGCTGTAGGAGCTTCCACAGGTGAGGGAAAATCTGCTTGGGAAGGAGTAGAGCACTTCAAGTGAAAGGTGAAGATCCCTCTGACTAAGGTTTATTGCTGCTGTTGAATCTTAACCCCAGCTTTAATTTAAAGATTGTAGGCCCTGATGCAGAGGAACAGGTTTTTTTCAGCAAATAATGGCTTCATGAGACAGAACAATTCTTTCTTGGCATGAGGAATAGGTACAGCCATTTCCTGACTTGTGTAAGTCATTAGAAAAACGACGCTGTGGTTTGAACAGTCTTGTGCAAGTCTGTCAGGGACATCTTTAAAAACAAAACTTCCCTCACACGCGGTGCTTTGAAGGTGCAGGGAAGGATCCCAAAGTGCCTATGCAGAGTTTTGTTATCTATTATTGATGGGGAGTCGTCATTGTAATGAAAGGTGATAGTCCAAGTGCTGTTGAACCGTGTGAGTTGTGGATGATAAAGGAATAGACACGTACCTGTTGGAACTGCAGGGCAGGTCACCACTCTCCTGGTGCAGAAAACTCCCAGTGGAATCTGCAGGATTTGTGGGAAGCAGCTTTTTTCTGCCTCTAACATGAGATCGCTGTTGAATTACCAGTGATTTTCCCAGAGTTAATTTAATTCAGAATGTATCAAGTCAGACTCACCTATAGACTTAAGCTTACTAAAACTGGAAGTAGGTTTTTGACACTCGTGTGGCTTATTTTTAAAGCTCTTGCATAAACATCTGAAGATCACAGGAAAATGTGTGTGTCAGAACTTTTCCTGAATGTTCTGCTGAGAAAATTGTCAGGTTTCTGCTGCACTCTGGCTCTTACTCGGATCCAGAGCAGAGTTCAGGTGAAGTGACAGACAGGAGGGTTAGAGGAGAGATGAGGAACAGCTGGAAAAAGCCAGTCTGTCAAGATGATCTGTGTTAAACCTGTAGTTTCCAGTTGGTAGTTGTTGGAAAATCACTTTAATGCACCCAAGCAGACAGAGCATCCTGCTCATGGAGTGGTGCTTGACTTGGGGAATGAAGAGCATGACTTTTCTAGTTGCTGGTTTTTAACCTTCACACTATCTTTATTTTTAAACAAGCAGCTGGAAAACCAAACACTTCAGTGTAGTAATAATTTCACCATAGACTGTTTGGGTTTCAAAGACTGTTTCATAATCTAAAATAGAAGCTTGGACTGCTCCCCATGAAATCCGCAGTGTTTCTTTAGCACACCAACATGTGAGTTGAATTTTTAGAAAGTTTTTAAGTTCTTCTCTTTTCAGAGGTTTGGTCTGGCAAAGTGCAGAGAATTCTCAACCATTCTTGATGACTTGTTATTCATAGCTGGATGTAAGTGGAAATAAACCCAAATGAAGTTAGGTGGTGCTGGTTTGGCTTTGTTCTCTTCCTCCTCTACTTGGATGAAGGAGAAGGATCTAACTAGCTGGCTAAAAACTGGCTCTTCTGTCGGTGGAAACCAGGATAGAAACCACCATAAAATCAGGAAAATGAGTTCAGTTAATTCTTAAAATCAATTTCTTCTTAAAAGGACAAGTGAAAAACCTTCCTGTTGTCCTTGCAGTGCTGTTTCTGAGCGCTGCTTCTCATCCACACTGCACTGATTGTGTTCTGCCGTGGTTTTTAATGGTCTCCAGATAAAGCTAAGGAATGGTTTCATACAGCATTTTTGGAGCAGGAGTGTGGGCTGAGCATCGAGGAGAATGTTCAAAGTTCTGTTCTCCTCCCCACCATTGCTATTCTCCTTCCTCCTACAACTCCCTCATAGGAAACTTCAACACAAGCAGCGTGACTAATGTGTTTATCCTTGGAAACTGCGCTCAATTCCAGCAGATCTCAGGAACAGGTACAGAGGTGCTAACTGCCCGTACTTACATTTCAACATACCTCTGTGTGAAGACTGGATCTTGTTAAACTCATGAATCAGGCGCTGTCGCTTCACAATGAGCTGTTTCTCCTATTTCGGAGGAGTCAGTTGTAAAAACTTGCATTGTGAAGGACAATGCAAGCCTGTGATTCATCCTCAGGTTGTGCAGCCGGAGTGTTCAGGCTCTTCTTGACTCCCTGCAGCTCCCACTGTTTAAATTCAAAGTTAGATAAACTGCTCCTGCTTATCTAGTAGCTGGAAAGTTCTCCTGTAAATCTCATCTAAACCTGCTTTCCTCTCTTTGAACCTCCATTCTTTTTATCGATCCAGTTTAGAGTGGGGTGGAGGGTGTTGCCCTCCTGTCCAGGTTAATTGTCACGGTGCTTCTCGGTCTGTTGTCTTTTCCTGCCTGTCCCTGATCGTTTCTGGGGAGCTTCTCCAGTCACGTTTTCTGGAGTGTGATGTGTAAAACTGGCTTCCAGTTGGGCCCAGACCAAGATTCATTGGAGTGGAAGGATCATTCCGAGTGTCTTGCATATGGCATTGCTGTTTGTATCCCGAGACAAGTGGTTTCTACAGTGAAACATTGTTGACTCCTCGCATCCAGTGGGATCCTTTATGGCGCTCAGACCTTTGCTGCAGCTCTGCTGCTTGGCATTCCTTTGCTGCCCGAACCAGGGGGATTGTGGATGTGCTTAGGAAGTTGCATCTCCCCTGCTTGTGTTGTCACAAGTCCTGTTTTATCTTCGCAGCCAAGCCAGAGTTGGTTTTATCAGTGACAGAGACCCTCGAGGCCATCACTGATCTCACTTTGTTCAGTTTCCATCCACTTATTCCTGTACTGTAGCTCCTGAAAACCATCCACATGGTACACCTGGCTACAGTAATGAGATGTCATTTTGTTTGGGTTTGATATGGGTTTTTATATGATAGAATTATAGAATGGATTGGGTTGGAAAAGCCCTCTGAGATCATCAAGTCCAACCCTTGGTCCAACTCCAGTCCCTTTACCAGATCATGGCACTCAGTGCCATGGCCAAGCTCAGTTGAAAAACCTCCAGGGATGGGGAACCCACTCCCTCTCTGGGCAGCCCATTCCAATGCCTGAGCACTCTCTCTGCAAAGAAGTTTTTTCTGCTCTCCAACTTCAATTTCCCCTGGCAGAGCTTGAGCCCATCGTGCCCCCTTGTCCTATTGCTGAGTGCCTGGGAGAAGAGACCAACCCCCACCTGGCCAGAACTTCCCTTCAGGGAGTTAGGGCAGTGTTAAAAGCTTTACTTAAAATTAGGAAAACTGCATTTGGTCATTCTGCTCTAGAATTGCCTTTGGTTCTGGTTAACTTTGTAGTATGAGGTCAGCTTGTTGTGGGCAAGCTGTAGCAAAGCACAGGTAGCCCACACAGCTTGTTCTTACCCTTCTTTATTTTTGGGCACTTCCAAGCAGATTTCTTCTTTCTGGAGGCTGACATTGCATTGACTGGTCTGTGAATGCCAAGGTCGTGGGTTCAGTCCCCTGTGTGGGCCACTGACTTAAGAGTTGGACTCGATGATGCTTGTGGGTCCCTCCCAGCTCAGAACAGTCTGTGATTCTGTGGTTCCACAGTGTATCTGATCCTGCACACAGCCCATCAGATGTTTGAGGATGGTGTTTATGTGTTCGGTTAAACTCCTCAAGACAAGCTCCTTAGCAGTATTCAGTAATAACTATAGTGGCCTGTCATTTTTCCCAGTTAATTCTGGAGTATGAAACCTGACTTGTGTAAAGTTGGAGGAGGGAGAAAGGCTGTTACAACATAACTGAGAAATTATCAAAGCTTCATATCAAATATGATATACAGTCATTCAAATCATGGTAATTATCTGCAATTTTATTTGCATGGATTTAAAAACCTTACTTGACATGTTAAATTTATTTTTACTCAAAGTTAAACACTTTTTTTGATATCTGGTACTGCATGGGGGGTTTTTTTGGTGTTGAAGGAGATCAAGTCTGGACTAAGTACTATTTCAGCCTGGATGGAATGTCTGTATCTGTGTCAAAACTTGAAAGCCTTTATCCCCATCTAAGATAACTCCTGTAGGCTGATAAAAATTCATGCCCTGTTGATAAGCTCGAAGCTTATTTGGGTCACGTTGTGAAGTCACCACTTGGGCACTGACGCAAACTCATTCAAGAAAAAAGACAATAATTGCTGAGGCTGTGAAGGGATCTTTGTCATGTGTGTGTGTCAGGAGCTGGAGCTCTGCTGTAATTAACAATATGTGTTTTTAAGAGCAAGGTGGGTTTTTTCCACCATTCCTGTCAGAATGCAGTGGAAAACAGCACCTTCAGATCTCATGGAATCACAAAATTGCTTGGGTTGGAGAAGATCTCCGAGATCATCAAGTCCAACCCTTGGGCCAACTCCAGTCCCTTTACCAGATCATGGCACTCAGTGCCACGGCCAAGCTCAGCTGAAAAACCTCCAGGGATGGGGAATCCACCCCCTCTCTGGGCAGCCCATTCCAATGCCTGAGCACTCTCTCTGCAAAGAAGTTTTTTCTCATCTCCAACTTCAATTTCCCCTGGCAGAGCTTGAGCCCATCGTGCCCCCTTGTCCTATTGCTGAGTGCCTGGGAGAAGAGACCAATCCCCACCTGGCCAGAACTTCCCTTCAGGCAGTTCCAGACAGTGCTGAGGTCACCTCTGAGCCTCCTCTTCTCCAGGCTAAACACCCCCAGCTCCCTCAGCCTCTCCCCACAGCACTTGTGCTCCAGTCCCTTCTCCAGCCTCGTTGCTCTTCTCTGGCCCCGCTCCAGCCCCTCAGTCTCTTGCCTCAAGTGAGGGGCCCAGAACTGAACACAACACTCAAGGTGTGGCCTCCCCAAGGCAGAGTCCAGGGGAAGGGTCACTGCCCTGGGCCTGCTGGCCACGCTACTTTGGATCCAGGCCAGGATCCCATTGGCCTTCTTGGCCACCTGGGCACACTGTTGGCTCCTGTTGAGCTTCCTGTCCCTCAGTCCCCCCAGGTCCCTCTGCCTGGCTGCTCTCCAGCCACTCTGTGCCCAGCCTGGAGCGCTGCAGGGGGTTGGGGTGACCAAACCCACTAGAAAAGGGAGGGCATGAGAAGATGCAATCAGTCCAAAACTTTGGCTGTTAAAGTGTGGGGAAAAAGGATTTAATTCTGGGAGGCTGGTGAAACTAACAAAGAATATATCTTAAATTAAAGAGTGCTCTTAAATGCCTAGAAAAGGGCTTGACAAGGATTTTGGCACTGCAATAGGCTCCCAGCAGACATCATGGCAGACCAAAGGCAGACTGAAATAATTTGGTGAGGGCGTACAGCAGGAGAGATTGCAAAAACAGATGCTTGAGTGCATTTTTAAAACCCGAGGAGATACCATATTGACTGAGCACTCTTGCATTTATTTTTTCCCAGAGTTTGTTATAAAAGCTTTGTGGTAGTTAAGTAGAACCAAACTGTAAATGAAGAGGTATTTCAAAATTCCTAATAATGAATTAAATAATGCTAAACTGTTTCAAAGGCAGTTTTAAGTTGGAGTTCAGCTGCACTGTTTGTTAGACTTGTGAAACTTATGCCACTGTTATAATGTTAGAAAGGTCTTACCAAAGAATTAGAAGATCCATAATATCCAATTTTTGCAGCATGTTGTTGATCTGGTTTTCTCTGCAACTTCAAGCAATGGTAACAAATTTCTGTTTGTTGTCCTTTGGTGAAAAATTTCTGCTTAAGGTTTTCTAACCTGAATGTACAGATAGTTTACCTAAAGCAGCTTTTTGTGGGGAACTTCTTAATTCCTGCCTCCTTTGCTGTGGCATCCAGGGTTGCAGGCAGCTGGCTCACATTTTCAGAGGATCCCAGCCTGGTTTGGGATGGAAGGGATCTTAGAGCCCATCTCAGGGGACCCTGAGATTAGTCAGTTGCTTAAAACTTGGTCGTAATAATGCCAAGGTCATGGGTTCAATCCCCTGTGTGGGCCAGTGACTCAAGAGTTGGACTCCATGATCCTTGTAGGTCCCTTCCAACTCAGAATAGTCTGGGATTCTGTGATTGCCCACCTGGCCATGGGCAGGGACACCTTCCACTGTCCCAGGTTGCTCCAAGTCCCATCCAACCAGGCCTTGGGCACTTCCAGGGATGGGGCAGCCACAGCTTCTCTGCCCATCCTGTGCCAGGGCCTGCCCACCCTCACAGGGAAGGAGTTCTTCCTAATATATAACCTGAATATATCTTCTTTCACTTTATAACCATTTCCCCTTGTCCCAAGTTCCTCTCCAGCTCTCCTGGAGCCCCTTTAGGCTCTGGAAGGGGCTCTCAGGTCTCCCTGGAGCCTTCTCCTCTCCAGGTGACCCCCTCAGCTCTCCCAGCCTGGCTCCAGCCCAGAGGGGCTCCAGCCCTTCGAGCAGCTCCGGGGCCTCCTCTGGACTCGCTCCGGCAGCTCCACGTCCTTGTGCTGTTGTTGCCCAGGGCTGGAGGCAGCTCTGCATGTGGGGCCTCACCTGAGGGGGCAGAGGGGCAGAATCCCCCCCTCCCCACTGTGGGATCAGCCCTGGGCATGGGGGATTCTGTGTCCCAGTGCACATGTGGCCGTACCCAAATTCTCATCCACCAGCCCCCCTAAGTCCTCCTCCTCAGGGAGAATAATTCTCATTTCTGCACTGACTCCTGCTCTGTGTAATCTTTATTTAGAACAGGGAGGGTATAGCAGAAAAAGATTGGAAAGTATTCCAGTGAGGTTTGAGGCAAGAGTGAAGAGGTTGAGATCAAAGCAAGCCAGGAATAAATGACATGGAGGAAATACATATAAAGCAAATTTGTTGGATTTAGTAGAGTAAGAAATGTTTCTCAGGTTTGTAGCTGAAGACACACAGTTTAGGCTCTTACCAGGCACCCTGGTTTACACTTGTAGCTTAAGGACTCTAGGAAATAACTTGGAAGCTCATTATTTGAAGAGATCATTTTGGTTTCAGCATTTGCATATGGTAAGACAAGTTCTGCAACTTCCTGTTATGCTGCCAGGCTACATAAACAGGGAGCTCAGCACTTGCCTGGAAGGTTGAGCACTTCCCTGGAAGAGGAAGGGTTGCCTGGGGAAGTGTTTTCAAAATCCCAGAGCAGGTAAAAGTCTTGGGTTTGTGACTCAGAGCCAGTCTGTGCCTGGTCTTTGGAAGTCTCTTGGGTGGGCTCTTCCCTATTTATGCAAATTAAGAAGCTGGGACTTGCCTGGTCTGGCTTCCCATCACCTGCTCTGCTGCATTTCATAGAATCACAGAATGGATTGGGTTGGAAAAGACCTCTGAGATCATCAAGTCCAACCCTTGGTCCAACTCCAGTCCCTTTACCAGATCATGGCACTCAGTGCCACAGCCAAGCTCAGTTGAAAAACCTCCAGGGATGGGGAATCCACCCCCTCTCTGGGCAGCCCATTCCAATGCCTGAGCACTCTCTCTGCAAAGAAGTTTTTTCTGCTCTCCAACTCAATTTCCCCTGGCAGAGCTTGAGCCCATCGTGCCCCCTTGTCCTGTTGCTGAGTGCCTGGGAGAAGAGACCAACCCCCACCTGACCAGAACTTCCCTTCAGGCAGTTCCAGACAGTGCTGAGGTCACCTCTGAGCCTCCTCTTCTCCAGGCTAAACACCCCCAGCTCCCTCAGCCTCTCCCCATGCTGGGAAGTAAAAAACTCCAGTCTGACCAAGGGAGAAGAGCCCTTTTTGTTTGCTACACTGTGTATGATCTGTCCCCTCAGAAACAAGGGGGGTTTCTATAAAGGTAAATTAAAACTTCAAGGCATTCTGGAGGGCTTTGTACAGACACTTCCAAATGCAGGTGAAAGGGTTAACTAGGAACAAATAGGCATTTTAGTTGTACTTGGAGGGCTGTTCTTTTTAACAGTTGCTCTAAAGCTGCACTAAGAGAATAATACATTGAGGTTGCAGCTCCTCAGAGCTTCATTTTGCTTTATGAAATTGTGTATTTGGTGCATTTGGTCCCTGTAAGCTGTAAACAAACACAGTTATTTTGTGTGGTGCCTGCCATGTAATGCTGTAGGTTACATTCACCTTTGGATTTCCCCTTGCAGTGTAAGTGCTGTCACCTCTGACTTTTGGAAATACTAAAGTTTTATCCTATTTGTGCCAGCTGATTATGCAGAATATTTGGGGAATGATCCTTGAGTACCTATAACCACTGAGTACTGTGAGAGCTTTTCTGCTTGTTGCCAAACATGAGGGTTGTATCAATAGTTTAATTTCTTTTTACTGTGTTATTTGTGGTTAGATTTTTTTCCCCCTCTCTAACGTTGGCAGAGGGGAAATGTGGAAATGCAGAGTTCCCTTCCTGGCTCTTTGTTCCCAAAAACAAACTGCTTGATGAAGCCAGGACAGTTCCCACCTCTCCCAAGTTTAGAAGGTGCTGAACGTGATACAGGGCTTAGATATCCAATATCCATGGTTTGCTTTCAGACTTAATTTGTTAATTTTTTTAATTGACAGGGTTTTCAACGCTTTGCTCTGAGTTCTGTACTGATCAGCAGCAACTTCTGTTCTCACTTAAGGGCATAAGATGGTTTTAAGCAAAGCTGCCTGTTTTGGGTCTCAGGCTCCAGAAGCTCCTATTTTTAGCACTGCCAGGATTGCTTTGATGACCCCAATCTTGAGCCATATGGAGTAAGAGGGGAAAAAAAGTGGGGTTTGGTTTCTAGGAAGGTTGGGAGAATGGAGCAAAAATTACAGGACAGGGAGAAACAGCTTTTAAGGAGCTATAAATAACAGCTAAGGCAGGAGCTGTAAAAGGGCATGGATGGGTGCAGAACTTTGGAGTTTTTTCTTTCTTATACCTCCATCTCCAGCTTCTCAAGTCTTGCTTTAAGTAGATACAATAAGGAGTGTGGCTTTTGAGCACCCCGTGAGTATTCTGGGAGCTACAGTTGTTTGTCAGTGGCCTACATTCCCTTTTATCAGCAGAGCACTATCATGTTCTGGTTTGCTGCCCCTTCATTTTTGCCTCTTCTGGGAACTGCAGGGACAATTGATCCTTTGAACCAGCACCTTCCAAGTGCTCACCTGGCCCTGGCTGCCCAGTGAGTACCAGTGTGAGCCCACCTAGTCCTGCTCTCCTCTTTTGGGGCCTCAGTGGGACAGAATGAAATGGATCTGTAATTCCCAAAGGGTTTCCAAATACTACACTGTTGTCTTCTTTTTGCTAAGTGAAACAGAGCTCTTCTCTCCCAGAGGTGGAAAATTACTAAATAAAGCCTTTTGGTTTCTCTGTGGAAAGATGGCAGTGGAAAAACTACCTTTGGTTTAGGAAAAACCTCAGCAGCAAATTCCTGAAGGCTGGGTGGGCGATCACTACACATTCACCCTGTTCTTACATTTTTGCCATGACCACCACTGCTAAATTTGGATAAGTTTATCTACAGGGCAAATTCTCCCAGTACTTTTACTGATCTCTGCTAAGGTATTAAAAAAAATCTTTTAATGCTGCTGTAAAATGGCTGCACAGTTGAACATGGTCTATGGTTCAAGAGACAAATTCTTGGTGTTATCTTGTGAAGAAGAACAGCTCTTTAACATTAACACTGCTGTGATAGAAAACAGAAGTAGAACCCTTTTACTTGGGTTTAGGGAGATGATTCAAATTAGATTAAGGATACCATTTATATTCATGTCAAACAGCAAAATTTCTCTGCAATGTGGTTAAAGAGTTAGTATGGGTAGCACAGTGGTGAAGGTCCATTTTCTTCTTTATCCTGAGAAAGGCACAGGTTTCTCACAGTATTTTATGCCAGATCCCTTTTCTGCTGCCCACTTGGAGTCCAAATCTGCTTGGCCCTTAATTGGATTGCTCCTTTTGCTGTAAGAGAGCTGGGAGCAGGGAGCCTGCTCAGGAGGGCTGTGGGCAGAGCTGCAGGGCTCCCTCTGAGCTACAAAACCTCAAAAGTAAGCACAGCTGGCATTTGGGGGGTTTTGTTGCCCCTCAGCACATTGAATCATAGGATGGATTGGGCTGGAAAAGACCTCTGAGATCATCAAGTCCAACCCTTGGTCCAACTCCAGTTCCTTTACCAGATCATGGCACTCAGTGCCACGGCCAAGCTCAGTTTCAAAACCTCCAGGGATGGGGAATCCACCCCCTCTGGGCAGCCCATTCCAATGCCTGAGCACTCCCTCTGCAAAGAAGTTTTTTCTGCTCTCCAACTTCAATTTCCCCTGGCAGAGCTTGAGCCCATCGTGCCCCCTGGTCCTATTGCTGAGTGCCTGGGAGAAGAGACCAACCCCCACCTGACCAGAACTTCCCTTCAGGCAGTTCCAGACAGTGCTGAGGTCACCTCTGAGCCTCCTCTTCTCCAGGCTGAACACCCCCAGCTCCCTCAGCCTCTCCCCACAGCACTTGTTCTCCAGTCCCTTCTCCAGCCTCGTTGCTCTTCTCTTCTCAGTTGGGTTGGAAGAGACCTCTGAGATCATCAAGTCCAACCCTTGATCCAACCCCACTGTGATCAGTGTGCCCTGGGCTGGTGATCACAGTGGGGTTGGATCAAGACATGGTGGATTCTCTGTCCCTGGAGGTGTTTAAGAGGACACTCAGTGCCACATCCAGTCCCTTCTCCAGCCCCACTCCAGCCCCCCGATCTCTTTCCTGAACTGAAAACATAATCTGTGTGAGGGCAGAATGAGGAGATGTGAGTGGCTCAGTGCAGCCTTTGGCTGCAGGGAGGTGATTTCTGCCCACGGATTAGAATGCACTACTCTAACCTGGTGCTGAAGTCGAATTCCATCTCAGAAACAGCGTGTTTGGTGCTGTGGAGGAGCTGCCCTGCGAGGTTTATTTTTGTCAATAATCTGAGTGGTGTCAGTAGGCCATGGGCGATCAGAGCCGGGTCCGATTGGGAGGGAGGGAGGGAGGGAGAGAGGATCCGGTTTATGATGTAACCCCAGCGCTGGCTCAAAGCACTGGGCAGGGCAGGCAGCTCCATGGGCATGTCCCACAGACCGCGCTGCTCCTGGGGATGCCCGAGGTGCCAGAGCCTGCCCGTGCCCCCAGGCAGGGAGTTGGGAGGAACAGGCTTTGCAAAACAGGGAGAAATTGAGCAGAGCTGGGGAAATGTCTCCGGGAAAAATACTGTTAAAAACGCAGCTTGGAACAACGATCTCGCTTTGCAAAGGGAAGTAAATCTGGTACACAAATTATGGCATCTCTGCTGCTTCTTAATACGTTTTGCTCCTGCTTTGCTCTTCCCTGTGGCTGGAATGCTGTAATTCTGCTGGAGAGTGGCTGTTGTGCTGCTCGTACACTCTGCCCAGTGACATAAGCCCTGAGCTGCTGGAGCTGTGTCACACTGGAGTTAGCAGTTCAAGGCACTAATTCCCTCCAGCTACAGAGAGCATAAACTTGAAATAATTAAAGCATCCCTCCTCTAACCCCCTCTCCCACAGCAGGGCCGGGATTTTACATGTTATTAGGCGGTTTAAACTCTGTTTTATGTTAAAAAATGTACCTAAAATGTGTTATCCCCTCTGCTAATACCATTCCTTGTGCGCACAGAGGAATTATTTTTGTTGCTGAATGGCTTCTCCTCAGCTCTGCCTCAGACTGTGTGGCCTGTTACATAATCCACCAGTTCTGCAAAGGGCATTTCTTTTGAAAGGTCGGTGTATTAAAATGTCCTGCTCCTCCATCACGGATGAGGGGAAGCTTCTGCAGAATGTATAAAAGGGAAAAAAAAGAGCTTTGCCATTCAGAACGTGCTTCCTCCACGCTGGAGAGAAATGCAATCAGTCTCCTTTCACACACACGTTTGTTGGATGGGGAAAGGTCAAAGGAAAATTGAGGAGCACTTGAAACGTTTGGCTCTCTAATGGCATAGTCTGAGGATTTTAAATGACTAATCTGGCACGAGGTAGTTTTGGTTACCAACATTTTATTTGCTTTCAATATCTTTAAAGTGCAAACTGAGTGGTCTTAAGGTTTGCTGAGATCCTTGGCGTGGCAGCTTCAGTGGCTTTGTTGTTACGTGGGAGCCCCAGACAAATTTAAATTGCTCTAACTCTGTTCTTCTGTGCTGAAACTGAATTCATTCCCACTTCTAGAATGGGTTTCTAGTTGTTAACAATTATTTTTTTTTAGCAATATACAGAAGCCTTTCTGCTCCTGTGTCTTTCTCCTTTAGAGAGATTGTTGTCTGTTTTTTAGCTACAACAATAATATTTCTGTAGTTCTTTAAAGACAAGGGATTAAAGATAATAAATGCTGGCTCAGTTAATTTTTTTCCTCCCAGCATGGATGATTGTAAGTCTTTTTGTCCTTAAGATGTGCCAGGGAGAAGCATGAATGGAAAGAGCAGGAGTATAATGCCTGCCTTTTCTGAGGATGAGGCAAGTTTAATTTTTGGAAAAACCTTTAAGAAACGGGTGTACAAATTCTCCATGACAGGAAATCTCTTCTTGATGGCTCCAACGCAGCTTCCTGACAGCACGAGCTCTTTGGAACATCAGACATGCAAAAGCAGCATTTGCCATGCAATGATGTGGTTTCAAAGGCTTGGTGTGACATCCAGCCCCAGGGGGGACACTCCCAGCCCCTCCAGGTGCTGAGGTTGGTGCTGAGTGTTTGTCCTCCAGATGTTGATCAGGGCACATTTTTGCCCTCAGAGTGGAATAGTTTGATGGCTCCAGGTGTTACTGGAGGGAGAGGTGGATACTTAGTGAACCTGGTTACCACTTGTGTCTGCTTTGATCCCTAATCAGTTGACAAGGGAGTGAAAACGCCTGAAGTCACTTGACTGTGGGATCCACCCTCCAACCCAGAGCCCTTCGGTTCGTTGTCAGCCCAGGGGAATGTTTTCTAGTCGTGCCTGTGGCACTCAGGAACCTGAGGACGGTGAGCCTCTTTGGGATTTTAAGATATTTTAATATTAAGATCATCTTGTCTTCCGCTGGGGTTGCCCTGAAGTGAGCTGGGTGTTTTCCGTGAGGAACAACTTTCCATTTCCCTGGAATGGCTTTGTCATCCACGTTTGTTTAATTGGAGTTATGTAAATTGTCGAGTTGCCGAGTAAAGTTCCCCAGCCTTGCCTTTTTTAAAGCATGTGATTGAAATGCCATATAGCTAAATATAATTGTGCTTAGCATGTTGTCTGTGTGCTCCTTGTGGTCTGTGTGAGCTACTCCAAGACAGCTAAAGCAGTTCTTGGCCGATACCCTTTAATATTTTCTTTGAAATACGAAAACAATGTCCTTTCAAAGGCACTGAACAAGTGCATGGCCTTGGTGCTGCTCTGGGTACCATTCTGTCCATCATTAGTTATTGCCAGAGTGTTGATCACAGAATCACAGAATTGATTGGGTTGGAAAAGACCTCTGAGATCATCAAGTCCAACCCTTGGTCCAACTCCAGTCCCTTTACCAGATCATGGCACTCAGTGCCATGGCCAGTCTCAGATGAAAAACCTCCAGGGATGGGGAATCCACTCCCTCTCTGGGCAGCCCATTCCAATGCCTGAGCACTCTCCCTGCAAAGAAGTTTTTTCTGCTCTCCAACTTCAATTTCCCCTGGCAGAGCTTGAGCCCATCGTGCCCCCTTGTCCTATTGCTGAGTGCCTGGGAGAAGAGACCAACCCCCACCTGGCCACAACTTCCCTTCAGGTAGTTCCAGACAGTGCTGAGGTCACCTCTGAGCCTCCTCTTCTCCAGGCTAAACACCCCCAGCTCCCTCAGCCTCTCCCCACAGCACTTGTGCTCCAGTCCCTTCTCCAGCCTCGTTGCTCTTGTTTGTGAAAGCCCCGAGTCAGCGTTCCAGTTACCTCTTCAGACTGTGCACAGAACTAGGAGAGCTTTGTTCTTTCCAGCTCTCCACCAGGAAAAACAGAGCTGTGAACTCCCACAGTTCAAACGTGCCTGCAACCAGCAGGGTGACACCCACGGTTTACAGACTCCTATTTCAATTATTCTTCTCATGCTGGATATTCCACACTTTAATCAATTTTCACATCTTCTGTGGTATCAAACATACAGCTTGTTGCAAAAGCAGAATTGTAAACCCTGTCCACAGCTCATGAAATTGTGTTCTGGACCCAGACAATTTCTATAATAAGAATGTATTTGGGGTGAAGGTAATTCCTAGAAACTGGAAGTATGTTGACACACCAGTGTCTTCCTTCCTGGTGATGTTCTGTGGACTGTGCTTGGATGTGTTTTTTTGAGGGAATTGTGGTTGCTGAGATCAGGTTTTGCACAATAAAAGTGACCATAAAATAACAGTTGCCTTTCCAAGTTGCTGTGGTGTGAAGTTAAGAGTTGCTTTTTTCATTCCCAGGAATCTCTTGAATAGAAACAGGGTATATGTGGGAAAGGATGGATGGGCAGCTTGAGGACCTCAACCTGATCTAAGGGATTTATGTTTGGGGAAAGCACTTGGGCCAGAGGACCTTCAGGAATCCTTTCCAGTCTGAATTCTCTGATTTATAAGCCAGAAGCTGCTCTCTGTCCTTCCTCCACTGTCCTTTCTACCTGAAGGAAGTTCTGGCCAGGTGGGGGTTGGTCTCTTCTCCCAGGCACTCAGCAATAGGACAAGGGGGCACGATGGGCTCAAGCTCTGCCAGGGGAAATTGAAGGTGGAGATGAGAAATAAATTCTTTGCAGAGAGAGTGCTCAGGCATTGGAATGGGCTGCCCAGAGAGGGGGTGGATTCCCCAGCCCTGGAGGGTTTTCAACTGAGCTTGGCCGTGGCACTGAGTGCCATGATCTGGTAAAGGGACTGGAGTTGGACCAAGGGTTGGACTTGATGGTCTTGGAGGTCTTTTCCAACCCAATCCATTCTATGATTCTGTGATTCCATCCACCTGTGCAGCGAAGTGTCCCCTGGTTTCCCTGGGCATATTCCCAGGATGGCCTCACCACAGCAAAGGCACTGAAATAAAACCACTGACTTAAGGATGCTCTGAATTTTACTTCAGCAAACAAATGCAGTTAGTTTGTCATTAAGTCTCTTTGCATGTCAGACTCAGCAAGGTTTGAGAAATGAGGAATCCAGAAAATGTTAACCCTCATGTCTGTGGACTTGGAGAAAGTAAATCCTCAGGTTTCCCTCTCTGTGCAACGAACCTATCGCTGTCATGAGCTCCTCATGCATTTTGTATGATGCTCTCTGGGTAATGTTTTCCCCTCTCCAGCTTTATAAAGCTGCAGGATGAGATGGCAGGAATTGAATTCGTGCATTGCTCCGGTTCTCAGTGCGTAGAGAAGGTGTGGGCTCATCTGGGTGCCTGATAACACGTGGCAGTGCTGGATTAAAGCTGCTTCTGGAATGGGGCAAAGCAGATAAAAATTAATATCAGTTTTCTGGTTTCCTGCTCCCTGCTGATAAAAGATTGGGAAAGCGTCAAACCTACTGAAGATGGGCGATAACAGGCGGGAGGGGTTAGTGCTTGCCTTGGAATTGAGGTGCCTCCACCCTTCTCCACCTCGGTTCCAGCTGTCATATTTTCACGTATTTGACTGATTTTCCGAGACACTCAGTAAAGGTGAGCATTGGAAAGAAACGAAACATTAATTAGATTGCCTTTTTTCCATCCCAAATGGAATGAAAATGCTGCACTTTGACAAAGGGATGGTGAGGTTTCTTTCCGCCCTCAAAAACCTTATCCCTTAATCAACACCCTTCAGTGGAGAGGAAAAAGGTGTTAATTAGAGCAGAGCACCAGCCTAACAAAGCCCAGCTGGGGGGAGCAGGAGAATGGAGAAGGTGGGGCAGCGTCGGGGTGGGGTTTCTTTGATATTCTGATTCAATGATAAATGTTGCCATGTAATAAAGGTGAAACTCAGCTGGAGTGAGGGCAGAGCTTCCATATTTCAGTAAATCCTTAAATCTAACAAGGAGTTTCATCCACCTTCCTGCAACTCCCTGCAGCTCCAGCTTTGAACCTTGGGCAGGGCCACACGCCTTGGTTGTCCCAAACGCAGGACCGTGTGAGATGTTTGCATCTGGTTCTGTTATGGAATCTTAGAATGGATTGGGTTGGAAAAGACCTCCGAGATCATCAAGTCCAACCCTTGGGCCAACTCCAGTCCCTTTACCAGATCATGGCACTCAGTGCCACAGCCAATCTCAGTTGTAAAACCCCCAGGGCTGGGGAATCCACCCCCTCTCTGGGCAGCCCATTCCAATGCCTGAGCACTCTCTCTGCAAAGAAGTTTTTTCTCATCTCCAACTTCAATTTCCCCTGGCAGAGCTTGAGCCCATCGTGCCCCCTTGTCCTATTGCTGAGTGCCTGGGAGAAGAGACCAACCCCCACCTCGCCAGAACTTCCCTTCTGAATCCACATTTTTATCTGTTTGAATAGTTAAAAAATCAGCATAATCCAGAATACATTTAGGAAAAAAATTGTGAAAGTTTAATGAAGAGCCATCCCTCAAACCTTCAGCCCCAATACCTGGTTTGGTGGCAGAGCTTCAGTGCCAAAAGTGAGTAACAAACCAATATCTCACCTGGACCATTTTGAGTAACACTGGTCTGTAGAACAATTCAACTTCACTTTGCCAAAGATATTTGGCTTTTTCCTATTCCATTTAGGAGAGGCATTCCTGAAGGCAGGTGCTTCTAAAAATGAATTACACTGTGTTAATAAGGAGGTTTTGAGAGATCCAGGGAAGGACTGGCTTAGCTGTTCTTCACTTAGTCCGTTGGTTACAACTTGGTTGTAATAATGCCCAAGGTCATGGGTTCAATTTCCTGTGTGGGCCATTGACTTAAGAGTTGGACTCGATGATCCTTGTGGGTCCCTTCCAATAGAATAGTTTGGGATTTAAGTGGAACTGCAGGCAAAGATCTTGATTGATGCACAGCCATCAAATCTGCAGAACTTTTCTAAAGGCCTGAGAGCAGTGGGGCAGTGAAATACAGTGTGTGGTGGGCTGAGAAGTTCTTCCTGATGGCCTTTCAGTGTAGCACAGACACTGTGAGCCTTCAGTAACAGAGCATTTATCTGGGCGTTGTGGGTTCATACTGAAATCCTGTTTATTTTTGCATCAGCTTTGTAACCTCTCCTTTTTGAGCTTTGTGAGAAACAAAGTCTCAACTTCATAGGTTTTTAATTAAACTCATTATATGATAAAAGCAATTTCAGCATGCTGGGTATGATGGACACAAGCATTGCTCTCCATTGCACCCCAAACAGTGTAATTCGAACATTTAACGAGTCTCTACACATACATATCATTTGATTCATTCATTGTTAAGCAGTTTAACATACACCACTATAGCCAAGTCACTCTCACAACCCCAGTGATAACCCACCATAAATTCTGTTCCCCTTAGACCTGGAGAAGTTTTAACTCTTCAACTTTCCTGTTACAATTCATGTGATCCTTGACAAAGTTATAGGAGATAAAGTGATTTAACACTGTCCTGTTTATCTCTCCATGTGGGTGTAAGTTGGAATTTTTGTTTAATTGCCTGGCCATATGTTTTTCCTCATGTCACTGGAGGAGCCCCAATAACCCATTCGTTTTTATTAACACAAATCACACTCAGGCTTCTCACAGGCTTTGGTTTTCTCTCTTCATGCAAGTGGGATTCACCTCAAGATCCCAACACCCTCAGGATGGGACGGGAGCATTGCCCTGCTCTGGGGAGATGTGCCCTGCCTTGCCTCTGCCTGTAGCACCTCCTTGCTACAGTTGTATTCCTCCTGCTCCAAAATGTCCTTGGAAATACATTGTTTTTCCTCACTGGGGTCACCTTTGTGCCCGTGCCCTGCTTTCCACATCTCCAGACAGCCCTTGGGCATCACAACCTTTGCTTTCTGATCCTTGCAGGCTCTGCTTTCAGGACCATCTCAGTTTGACGTTGATGGTCTTGTGCTTGTTTCCAGCTTTAATCTTCTTGCTTCACAGACATAAAAACCGAGATAGATGAGTTTGTTCTGCACTGGTGGGGCTTTTGTAATAGCTGCATTTCATTTAAGCCTGGTTGTCTCTGTCTTTGAGCCTGGTTTAACATTTCCTCTTGTTATCTTGTTTTTATGTTTTCCTAAGGCAAAATGTAGCTTTATTTTCTAACCCCCTTTCTTTAGACCAGACTTGGGGCAATAAATATTCTCCCTGCACTCTCTCCAGTGCCATTGGCATTGATTCTTTTGCAGCTTTTAGTGCATCTTGATTAAGTTTGAGTAACAAAAGGATATTTCAGTCAATAGCACAATCATTTCTGCAGCTCAGGGGTGATTCTCAGGTACTGCTTTTTGTATATTCTGAGGCTGGTGGGTCACTGCTGGCGTATTGTACAGTAATTTTTGGGCTCTCAAGGTCCTGTTTTTTCTTAATCTGAATTTGGTGGTCGTTCACAAATTCTAACACAGTTTGCAAATATGAAAAGCCACTGGATTTCAGTGGAATTCCATCTGCAGACTGAAATATTTCTCTAGGGCATTAGTCTTTCTCCTCTTTATCCACTCAATTCATGGATGAGATCAAACCTTCAATAAACAAACCTCTTCACAAGTGATTTAATATTATTGCCACTTCAGGCAGAAAGCCATAAATAAATTAAAAAATAGATAAATTGGGTGAGAACATCATAGTTTACTTGAATAGCTTTATTTTTCTGGCATTCTGGTGTATCAAGAAGGCTTGTAAAGACCTTGTGAGGGGGATTTAACAGTAGGTTTTCCCTTCTTTTGTGCCTGACAGCAATATCCAAACCCTGAAAAACCCTCCCCCTCAAACACCTCCCTCTTCCTTTTAATGAGGAGCACTGGCTGTGAACAGAGTAACTCATTTATGGCTGTAATGAAATAAGTGCAGCTGTCGTTATAATGCAGATTTACAGCAGCAAAACTTCACAAGGAGGATTCTTGGATTATTCCCTTTCTGTTTGGCACTGAGGAGTCACTCCAGATTCGGGCTGTTCTGCTGCTTCCCATGGGCCTGGATGATCTTTGGGTGGGATCTCTGGATTATTTCTCCTTCCTGCCCCTCCCGAGGGCTGTGAGGTGGTGAGTGTTGCCCTCAGGAATCAGATAGAATTACAAATAAGGGCAGATTATTAGTTTTAAACAGATAGAACATCATCACTTCAGCGAAACCTTTTGGTCTGTTTGTATTGTGATGGTTATTTGTGTTTTGAGATGCTCCTGTCTCTGGAATTGTGCAGAACAGGGGAATAACCAAGAGGGAATGCTGTGCTTGGAGAAGACCAAGTAAGGGAAGTGCTGGGCTCTGAAACCTCTTATGTAAGCAGTGAAATCTGTGGAGTGTCATTTGCTGTTTGCTTCTGAACAATTATGGAAACCACTGACAACTGCCAAAAACCAGGAGGGCTTCGCTTTCCAGACTCCCGTTGTGTTGCAGGGAGCATTCTCTGTAATAATTAGCCTTTTTTTTTAGCTTTGTTGTGTTCTTTTCCAAACAAGTCTGCTTGGTACTGGCAGATTTCAGCTGGTTTTGCAGCTTCTGGCTGAATATCTGACTGGGCAGTGGCCCTCTGGCAGCCAGAGTGTGGCTGGAGGCATCACCTCAGCTTCCTGAGGCTGTTTGATGTTTGTGAGTGACTGAAAATGCAAAACATTAATCCAAGACTGTCCTTCATAATTTAAAGTTTTTATTAATTTATAAATGGAGCCTGTTTGTCCTTCCAGGATTTTACTCTCATAGAATGGATTGGGTTGGAGTAGACCTCCGAGATCATCAAGTCCAACCCTTGGTCCAACTCCAGTTCCTTTACCAGATCATGGCACTCAGTGCCACGGCCAAGCTCAGCTGAAAAACCTCCAGGGATGGGGAATCCACCCCTTCTCTGGGCAGCCCATTCCAATGCCTGAGCACTCTCTCTGCAAAGAAGTTTTTTCTGCTCTCCAACTTCAATTTCCCCTGGCAGAGCTTGAGCCCATCGTGCCCCCTTGTCCTATTGCTGAGTGCCTGGGAGAAGAGACCAACCCCCACCTGGAATAACTTTTTAAAGAGCATTTTTTTTTTATCTCTTGGTGGGGTGGGGAGAGCCACCAAATCCAGTCTGTGGGGTTTTTTCATCATTATGGAGTTACCTGTGCTGCTGACACAGGTACTCAGATGAAGGTGGTGGTGTGTGGAAATATATCATAATTTGAGAAGTGTTTTTCTCAAGAGAATATGAAACTGTTAGAAATGTAGAGTATAAATCTTAAACCCAGAGAATATTTCCTAAGGAGACTTTTTGATGCAGTTGTCCAGTTTAATCTTTTAAAATTATTTTTAGGCTTTGTGCAAAAGTTATAATAGCAGCTTAGTGAATCAGAGTCAAACCCAAAAGCTTTTGACAGCTTTTTATTCAAATTACGGATCCTCCTTTTAATAAGAGGATTTACAGAAGCCTCACATTACACATGTGTCTATTGTGGAGCCCCAGCAGCAGAGCAGCTCAGGGGTATTTTAAAATACCCGAGTAAATATACAATTACAGCCCTTCAGCCCTGCCACAAAGGCTGGAAAAGGAGCCTTCCTGCAGGAATGGTTCCCTGGGAGCCAGGACAGCAGGAAAAGTAGGATTGACTGGCAGCTTTCAGGGTTGGGGTCGCTCTGCATTCGTCTTCAGGTCTTGCACAGCAGTGGAAATTGGAACCTGGAGAAGGGGCTTTGCCTCCCTGAGCTGCTGGCTGAGAGTGGTGAGTCAGTGTCAGGGTGGAAGGGAGGGGAAAATGGTGTAATCTGTGAGAAGGTGGAAGGGAACTGGGCTGTGCTTCAAGCTGCTGCTTCAGCCCGGAGTGTGTGCAGACCATGAGACAGAGCCGGGCTCGCTGTTGGTTTACACCTCAGTGGGAGTACAGAGTGTCCCTCATGGAGCATCCCTGGGGATGGGGACAGCCCAGCAGAGCAGGATCATAGCCCGGTGCCCGGTGCTGCCTCACCAGCAGTGGGAGGAGAACGGTGGGGTCCGTGTTCACCCCCAGGAACACCAGGTGGGGTTGTGGCTGCTGGGAATGAGGGCACGAGCAGTGCACGAGATTTTCCTCCCTCCTGCAGGTTGTGTAGGACTTCTGAGCTCTCTAGTACTGGAGAATCCTGGAGCAAGTGAGTTTGTAGCAGAAACAGTTTCTGAGAGTAATGTATTTTCTTTCTGTGTGTTTGTTCTTGTAGCTGTTACTCGCAGCTGCAGCACAGTTGGTCTTCAGGCAGGACTGTGACAACAAGGAACAATTTCTGTGTGTGCTCCACAGACTCCTGGTCTTGTGTTCCTGCCCAAATGGTTCTTTAGAGATGCATCTAGTGCAGAGTACTCGTGTGATTGTCAGCTCACAGCTCTTTGTTTCACTGTTTCATTAGTGGGTCAAGCAATGGAGGGGTGGGAAATGCTCTTTAATGAGTGTACACCATGAATTTTTCCAAGGCTCTGAGTCCACCTTTCTGTTTTCTACGATCAATTGATTTCAATCCTCTTCCCGAAAACGAGCCATGAATTTGAGGGGAGGGATAAACCGGTGAGTTTCACCAGCTGTGTGGCCCTGTGACTCTGCTCACTGATGGGCAGTGGAGAAGGAGCACAGCAATATGACAGGTTTTGCTGCATAATCTCTGTCTGGCCAGCTGTGTCCTAATCTTTTAGTTTCAGGAGGGGCGGGCGGGGGGGAAGGGACTGGCTTTAAGGCAACACTGTTCTCAATAGATATCTTCGAAAATAGGATTGAAGGACAATTTAGGATGTCTGTGCTCTTAGCTCAGCTCTGAGGCTGGTAAGTATTGAAGGATTTCATGCCATAATAAGGATATTTTGGCCTGAGCACGGATGTCAGCACGGCATCTCCTCTCACAGTGGTGTGGGCTGCTGAAGCACCTTCGCTGCTGCCTGTTCTGCAACAAACCAGGCTTTGGCCTGTGTGTGTTTTTACCACTGAATTTCCCTTTCTCTTAGGAGGTCGTGACTCTCCTGGAGCTGGGATGATCCAGCTACTTCAGGAAAATGGGTCACTGGTATCTTGGGGAATTCCCTGCCTCAGAAGTCCTAAATAGATGGAAGAGGAGGTCAGAGCAGAGCTCAAGTTGGCACAAGTTTAGGGTTTTACCCTTGTAGATAGGTTAGATAAAGAAACCTCCTCAGAGCATGAACACTTAAACCTGGCCAATTATGAGATCCACACAACTCAAAAAGGCCTAAATATCCATCAGCCTCCCCGGAGATCCCTCCTGGCTGCTGGCAGGGATGGACCCTCTGGAGTGGCCAGGAAGACACAGTGGGAGTGCCCCGCTCTCACGCAGACCATGGACCCCCACCCACAGGTGCTCGGTGAAAGTTGTGTTATTGTAGATGTCTTCTCTAACTCTATTCTCTGCCCCTCATTGCTTTGTTGTGTATAAGCTCTTTTGTTTTCTGCCGCTCTGTCACTGCGTTTCTGCTGCCCCTCCCTCTAGCCGGGTTTGTCAAGTCGCCCATGTCAGAAACTAAGCTCACGGGGGACGCCTTTGAACTGTACTGTGATGTGGTTGGGAACCCCACTCCAGAGATCCAGTGGTGGTATGCTGAAGTCAACCGGGCTGAGGCTTTCAAACAGCTGTGGGATGGCGCTCGGAAGCGCCGTGTCACCATTAACACTGCCTACGGGGCCAATGGGGTGAGTGTGCTGAGAATAACCCGCCTTACCTTGGAAGACTCTGGGACTTACGAGTGCAGGGCCAGCAACGATCCCAGGAGGAATGACTTGAGGCAAAATCCCTCCATAACGTGGATTCGAGCCCAGGCTACTATAAGCGTCCTGCAGAGTGAGTCCGGCTCCCACCGTAGTGGCACTGTAGTTCTAGAGGCAGTCTGGTGACCCCGGTCCCCTTGTCCCCGACCCTCTGCCTCCCTGTCCTCTTGTTCTGGCCCCCACGCTGCTCCTCCCCCTGTAGTGCTGACCTCGTCTGCCATCCCTGTCTCTCCTCCTTAGGATCAAAGCACTTGGGAAAACCTATGGATCTGTTTTAGAGCTTCTGTGTGACCACGATTTGTGTTTCTTCCCTACCCCTCTTAGTTTTGTAGTAGGTTTCCAGCCTCCCTGGCTTCTCCACGAGTGCCTTTATATTTGATTTCCTTGTTCTTCCCAGATCTAACTATTTTATTTTGATTTCTTTTGTTCTCTTGGAATCTCTGAATGCCCTCTCATGTGGTGTTGGTTGCATATCTGCTTCTGTATAAATCCTTCCCTTTCAGTTACCTGTGACCTTTAATGTTCAGATTTTTCCATGAAGTCGTGGTGTTTCTTTTCCTTCCTGAACAGCAAGCATGTTCCTAATGAGTTCTCTGATGCAGCAGCACTGAAGTGATGCAGCTATTCCTAATCCAGCCTGTGAAAGGGGAGGGGGGAACATCCTCCCAGAGCTGAAATAATAACTCCAGGTTAAATGACTTTCAGCCCAGGATGCAACTTGGGGCAGCAGAAAAGCTCTCAAGAGCAGAGACCATGGTTGGCCCAGTTTGTTCTTTGTTGTTACAAAACTTTTCCTGCCTTCAGTTTGCTTTTAAAACCATCCTGGACAAATTTGGGATTTAATAGGGTCAGAGTTAGTAGAGGAGAACCCTGTTTTGTTTTGGGCAAGGTGTAGAACTGTTGCTTTTGCCAATAGTGAAGCAACTACCTGGTGAGTTGTAGGTAGAGGGAATTAAATCTGCAAGGCAGAGGTACAGGAGGACTTGCTTTTTGCATGATTAGCCAGTGTCCTAAGCTGACAAAAAATCAGAGCAAAGGTGTTGTCTTGCTCTTGTCCTTTGTGCAGAAATAAACCTTTGGAGTTTTGTCTGGGTACAAAAATGTTAAATCTGTAATTATGTCTCATGTATTTGGATATTTAAAAAAAAAACAACACAAAACCCCAACCCCAAACTCTGCCTTAACTTTAGTGCTGCTGGATCAGAGACCTTCCCTCTGGAAAATGGAAACAGCATCGATACATGTGGAAAAACAGACAGTGAACCCAATGATGTGGATTGACTGAAAAAATTTAAGTGGCATTGGGTGGTTCAGCTCGAACCTGCTCAGCTTTCAGTCCTGCTGAATGCCGATTCCTGCCTGGTCCTTGCAGTCCCAAAGGACTTGGATTGCTTGCATGGCCTGCAGCAGCAAGAGCCTGTAATCTTAGGAAATGATTCTACCTTAAGACAAAGACCAAAGTTTGTCTTCTAGGAAGTGATGTCCCTGGAAATGCCCTTGCCCTGCCCAGACCTGTGGGGTTTCTGGAGAGTGGAGGGTCCTGTGCTCCCCTGACTGTGTCCAGTGACCTGCTGAGGGAGAGAAAATCCTTTTCATATGCAAAGCCAGCCCTTGGGAGTGAATTGCTCTGAGTTTCTCCATATGGAAAGTGGGGTTTTCTGTCTCTCAGGCCCTTGGTACTAACCTGCTCCAGGGACTGGAGTTTAACCTTGTAATCTTCCTCCCCAGTTAACATCTGGTTGTGCTCCTAATTCAGGAACGTGTGTCGTGCCTTCCTTGCCAAGTGCCTTGTGCCCAGGAGAATTGTGCTTTTCTTGTGGTGGGGGAAATGTTGAATCGAGTGCTTGAATGCCTTTACTTTGTAACGTTGTGTGTGTTGAGAGATCTGACCTGCTTGGGAAGCAGCCCCTGTGGACATCCAGCTCCTGCCCGACCCTGCTGGACGTGGAGATCAGGCAGGAGGAGGTTTCCAGGTCAGCCCTGGAAGGTGGAGACCTGGACACCTCTTATCTGAGCCTTCCCAAATTGTCTCAGCTGCTCTGTTGTGTGCCTGGACACATTTTGCCTCTGAAATGGGAATTTTCTCACTAAACAGTGTTGGAGTTTCCAGTTAATAGTGGCCATTTTGCTGCTGCCCTTATTTGACCCCAGCACTGCTGAAAGGGAAGTTCTGGTGTCTGAGAGCACAACCTCCAGCCCTGTCCTTTGAAGACATCAAGTGCAATTTGATTTCTAAAATTTGGCACCAGAGAACCACCATCTGGCTTCTGTCTCATGCCAAAATTGGAACCAGAATTTCACTTATTGAGCTTTTTTTAGTTGGTTTGCTTGGTTTTAACTGTAAAAGCTGCTCTTACATAAAATGGGCAGTTTAAGTGCTGTGCAGAGTGACTCCTGTGGGTGATCACCCTCCTGGATGTCACTGTCCCAGCACTATTCCAGCTGCAGTTTGTCTTCTGGAATTAAATCAGGCTAGGACTGCCTAAATGCTTCTTTTAATTAAAAAATTAAAGTAACAAAGGCAGGTAAAGATGTGTATGAGACTGCAGCTGCCTCTCATTTTCCTAAACTAAAACTTAAAAAGCCCTAAGTCAGACACTGAACTATTAATTCAAATGCATTGCTAACAATATTTCCAGAGCTCTGTGTTTTTCTGGGAATGCAAATGAGCTTTTTGTTGGGGATGGAAAAGCACACAGGGCAGTCCAGTGATGGTACATTATATGGATATAACAACAATTTTGTACCCTGTGGGACCCAAACAGATCCTTGCATGGATAAAATCCCCTGTGTGGGAGAAAGGAGGCAGAAACACAGTTAAAAATGTCCTGGGATTAAATAGACATGGGAAGAAGGACTTCCAAAAAATCCAGCTTGCTGGAGAAGGGGTACACAGGACTGGAATGCTCCATCAGGTAGATATTTTTCCTCTCTGCCTGTCTGGGCAATAATTTCAGGCCAGAGCCCAGAGGAATGTCTGATGTGTTGGGAACTGTGATGTTTCTGACACAACTGGTATTTTCCATCCCCCTCGTTCTGTTTCATAACTTGCATTCCAAGTGCTTTGCAGATGAGCAGCCAAAAGGCTACATGGATAGGACTAAATTTACTCTCCAAATTGTTACCACAAGGCAGAGCAGAATTTACAGGGTTAAAACTTCCTTGAATTGCAAAAATTCTGAAGGTGTTGGTTACTGCCCCAGTTCCTCACCCTTCTGCCCAGAGCGTGGAGAGGCAGCTCCTGCTTCCAGAGGGGTTGGAGCTGCCAGGACGTGGTCAGAGGAAGGAGCAGTTGGGAGTTCATTTCCCCTCTTGGGAATTCATTTCACCCTTTACAGTAAGGAAATAAATCTGAGGCTGAGGACACAGCAGCATTTGAACAGTGGAGACCCTTAGTCCTGGCCTTTAGTCCAAGCTGAAACCAGAGCCACTATTAAATAAGGTTCTTTTTGAAGACTAACAGCAATAGTTCCCAATTACTTTTAACCTCTGTCATCCTGTGTTTGGGTGGTTTTTTACAGAATCCTTGAAACCAGATGAGAGCCACAAGACCTTCAGTAGAAAGGCCTTTTTTCCAAGTTTGGGAAGAAACATCTCTGACCGTGCTAAAAGTTCACCAGCTGTGTTTGTTACTGAGTAAGAGCCACCTGCATGATTTTAAGCACATGTGGCTATCAGTGTAAGGACAGTGCCCTCATAATAATTTTAACACTTCTGAAGGGCTTTCCCCCTCAAAAAAAAAGTGAATTTCCTGTTAACCAGGTATAATTGTGAAGTGAAACAGCCTGCAAAGTGAGTAACTCATGGGGTCTATTTATGCCCAGAGGCTCCCTTTTTCCCCTTTGTTAATGTCTGTGTTTAAGGTTACTTAAGAAACAAAACAGATCCAATTCTAACATGCTGTCTAAGAGCTGCTTTCAGCCACTCCTGCCCAGACTTGGGCCTGACCCAGTGGGGTGTTCACCCCATTTCAGACACCAGGAAAGTGGGGCTGTTTGAAATGCCTTTTGTGCACAGGGTGTTTTCCATAGGGAGACTTCAGTCTGTTTGCAGGGGAGATCCAGAAACGTTATGCAGAAATCTGAGTTTGACGGCTGTTCTGTATAGAAAATGGGTTTGTTTTAAACTTCAGAGTAGAAGAGTTAAGTAATACCCAGAAAGAAGCTTGTGGACGACAAGCTGATCTCTCCCGTGGAGTCACAGAACGTGTGTTTTCCCATGTGTGTAAAAAGTCATTAGTGGTGTCACCCAGAAATCTGTAATGATGTGACTATTAAAATAAACCACCTGAATAACTCTGTTTTTTCCATCCAGGAGTGCCGATCCCTACGGGTGTTGCCTTCACTAGTGCTCAGCTGTTAGTGTGGCTTTCTCCGTGTCTCCCAGCTAGTGCAGTGACATTCCTCGTGTAGTGTCCTTCCCCTCCCGCCTCCCCGTTGGATTCTGGGCTGGTGTGGCGCGGTGCCAGCCGGGGGAGGTGCCATGTGCTGTGTCCTCCTTGCAGAGCCGCGGATCAACGCCAGCGAGGATGTCGTGCTCCACGTGGCCGGCGTGGCCGTCACGCTGCAGTGCAACCTCACCACCAGCCCCAGCCCCCTCACCGCCAGCTACTGGGTGAAGAACGGGGAGGAGATCCCGGGCACCAGGAGAGCCTCCAACACCACAGAGTACAAGTGAGTCCCTTGGGAATGACCTTCCTGTTTAACCTTCCTGTTCCACAGGAGAATGGCAGACTTGGCGGACCTGCTGCTCTCTGTTGGGTTCCAGGGTATCTAAAACCTGAATGATTCCAGATCTTGGAGTCTAAAGTCATTTAGTTCTTCTGCAGCGCTCCAGGCTGGGCACAGAGTGGCTGGAGAGCAGCCAGGCAGAGGGACCTGGGGGGACTGAGGGACAGGAAGCTCAACAGGAGCCACCAGTGTGCCCAGGTGGCCAAGAAGGCCAAGGGGATCCTGGCCTGGATCCAAAGTAGCGTGGCCAGCAGGCCCAGGGCAGTGACCCTTCCCCTGGACTCTGCCTTGGGGAGGCCACACCTTGAGTGTTGTGTTCAGTTCTGGGCCCCTCAGTTGAGGCAAGAGATTGAGGGGCTGGAGCGGGGCCAGAGAAGAGCAACGAGGCTGGAGAAGGGACTGGAGCACAAGTGCTGTGGGGAGAGGCTGAGGGAGCTGGGGGTGTTTAGCCTGGAGAAGAGGAGGCTCAGAGGTGACCTCATCACTGTCTGGAAGTGCCTGAAGGGAAGTTCTGGCCAGCTGGGGGTTGGTCTCTTCTCCCAGGCACTCAGCAATAGGACAAGGGGGCACGATGGGCTCAAGCTCTGCCAGGGGAAATTGAAGTTGGAGATGAGAAAAAACTTCTTTGCAGAGAGAGTGCTCAGGTATTGGAATGGGCTGCCCAGAGAGGGGGTGGATTCCCCATCCCTGGAGGTTTTTCAGCTGAGATTGGCCGTGACACTGAGGGCCATGATCTGGTAAAGGGACTGGAGTTGGACCAAGGGTTGGACTTGATGATCTCGGAGGTCTTTTCCAACCCAATCCATTCTATGATTCTGTGTTGGGGCTTTCAGACTTTCTGTGGCATTTTGTTCCTGCCTTTGATCTGGTTGTTAGCTTCTACTATGATTTGGTTGCTTTTTAAATCTGGCAATACTGAATTCTCTCAGTGAGGATCCAGGCCAGCAGTGTCAACACAGTTGTGGTTGAGAGAGGCTGTTTAACTCCACCATCTGTTTACATGATTGGTTCATCTTCTATATTTCTGTTTTCCCAAAAGAACTTCCAGGTTCTTGGTTTTTCAGTCATTAATGTGTTGCTTTGCTTAGAGATGCAGTTGGTACTTGAAGTTCAGTGTGTCCCATCCAGGAAGCTTCAGAACTTAAACTCCTTTCCTTTAAAATCCTGCCTTATACAACATTGGAAATTGAATACATCTTCCCTAACTCTTGTCAGACTCGATGTAGCTGCTCCTGCTGGAAGGAAGTTGTTGGCTAAACAAACTTTGTCTAGAAAACTTTGCAGCTGTGTCAGTTTACCCTTCTTTAATGATTGATGGTAACAATACCCCAGTGCTGCTGTTGCAGTGCCACACTCTGCAAAGCAGCCTGGGGGGAACTGAAAGAATTCAGTGTCTTACCTCCCCCACTTTTAAGCATTGACTGTTGTGGATCAAAATACCACAGTGGTCAAAGTGTGATTATTTAACTCTTCAGCACCTTAATAGTTAAGGATTGCAGTTGGAGAGTTCCTTATCTGAAAGATGCATTCACTTTATGAGTGACTTTAGACCTTCTGGGAATAAGTGCTGGAAACACCCAGAGGATTGTGTTGGACTGAGCAGCTTTTTCCATGTGTCTAAGCAGTTTCCATGTGTAATGACATTGTTTTATTGCAGGGTTGCTGTTCAGCTGCGTGTTGTTTGACTTCATGGGTTTGAAAAATTAATAATAAAAGCCAAGAAGCCTTTTGGTGAAGGGAGGAAGGGAGGGATGGGGACAACAGCTCTGCAGAGCTCAGTGTGTGCTCAGGGGAAGGTGCTGCCTGCCTGCTTAGGCTCCAAATGAACTGCAGTGCACAATTAGCAGCTGTTAATTGAGTGAATTACAGTGAAAAGATTGAAGTGGGGGGCGGGGGAGGAATAAATTGTGGTTGCCAGCACTTACACGTGTTCTCTCCCTGCCTGCAGGATCTCCAAGGCCAGAGCGGAAGAGTCGGGGGAATACCTGTGTGTGTTTGTGTTCTCCAACTCTCCTGTAGCCAACGCCACTATAGAAGTGAGAGGTACTCCTGGTTTGTGTGTTTGGGTTTGTCTCCTCTCCCTGAAAATGCCATTTCTCTGCCTCTGCCACATCACTCAGTGTCTGTGCAAGGAGCCAACTCAGGGGGCCTTTTGTCCTGAGGCAGAGCCTGTGGCCAAGCCTTGCTAAGAGCAGACTTTATCCTAAATATATATTTATAATATAATATATATAAATACATAAATTTTATTATACATAATAGTTATGTTATATCAGTGGGTTAAAACTTGGTTGTAATAATGCCAATAGGTTCAATCCCCTGTATGAGCCATTGACTTGAGTTGGACTCCATGATCCTTGTGTGTCCCTTCCCACTCAGAATAGTCTGGGATTCTGGGATCATAATTGTAATTCCAAGGGAAAGGCTTGCACACGTTCACAGGGAAGGGTTTCATGGAGATGGGAATGTGGCCGTTGGATTTGTGGTGTACTCAGGGGATACTACAACACCTTCCTGTCTTGTGCATCTTCTGGCATCTTTAGGACCCTAAAATCTGGGATAGGAACTGCAAAATGTGAAAGGTTTGCACCAAGTTTTGCTGTAGTTGCTGAACAAAAGAGCAGCATTTGGGCCAAATAATATGGAGGTGATGGGTAAATACCCAACAACTTCTGCAAAACTGAAAGATGACATTTTGGGGAGTTTCTGGTTCCTCACTGTGTGTTCCTGAGTCTGAGAGCCATTCATGGGTCTGACATGGCAAACTCAGCGTTGTTCCCTCTCCAGAGCAGCACCTCTGGGACCACCCCGTTCCCTGGGGAAGGGAAATGGTGCCACATAAACAAACATCC
Source organism: Pithys albifrons albifrons (assembly GCF_047495875.1). Lineage (NCBI taxonomy): Eukaryota > Metazoa > Chordata > Aves > Passeriformes > Thamnophilidae > Pithys > Pithys albifrons. Next base: position 5,238,637 of record NC_092470.1, read on the forward strand.
TGCCTGATCTAGGACTGATTTTCTGTCTTGGTTTAGAAGTTCTTTCCCAACAAGTTCCTGTTGGCCCAGCTGAGAAGTGTATGGGATGTGAACACACAGAAATGGGCTGTTAGTGATTAAAACTCTGTTTATCTCTAAAATTAATTATTGCTTTGCTTAGAGCAGTTTGAATTCAAACACCTTGTGCTTCTGGTGAGCTTCATCTGAGTGTCTGAGGTACATGGGTGTAGGAGGTTTATTTTCTTTTTGATTTTTTTTTATCTCATTCCATTCTTTTGCTCTAATTGCTAAATCTTCTAATATTATTCTAATTAAAATCTTAAGTTTTCCTTCTCTGGGCCACTTTAGGTGTCAAACTACCTCTAGAGACAGGAAATGTAACTTTGGGAACAGAATAAGGCCTTTTGCAGCTGTGTAGGATCTCTCCAAAGATCTTTTGGGAGTATTTGCCTTAGGGTTTGACCCTGCTCAGTGCCAGGCAGGGTGACCAAGAGAACTTGGCAGGAGGGTTTGCAGGGATGTGGGATTTCATATTGTGAAAAGAAAAGCCAATCTATGAGATTGAAGTACAAGAACTAATCCTACCTGTGATGTTTCACAGGTAACTTACACCTAAATACAGTGAGTAGCCCTTAGTCAGAAGGCAGTGACTCCAGCAGCACTTCTGGGAGGTTTCACCCCTCCAGAGTCCTCACAGCCACAATTCCAGGACTCAGTAAGCCTGTTTTCCAGCTCTTCCTTACAGCAGGAGTGGCTGATGTGCCTTGAAGTCCTCCTTGGCAGGGAGAGGAGCCAGGGCTTGTCTGGGGTGGGAAGAACCTGCTCAAGCTCCCTGCAGACACTGGGGGTTGGAGCACATGCACAGTTTGAACTGGGAAGATGCTTTCCTTCTAACTCCTGTTCCTTGGGAACCTGGGGAGTGACAAATTGGGCTGCATTTAAAGCAGGAGGCAGATGTGATGGACAGTGACATGTGACAGCTGCAGATGCTGCAATTTGATACTTACCTGCAAGTGTGGCATTTGTGGTTAAGCAGCTGTGCACAAACCTAATTGCTAATTGTAATCATGGTGCAGTTTAATCTGCAGAAACACAGGGAAAAGATGGCTCTGAATATGAAAGTGCCCGTGGACCAAAAATAGTGACTTTGTGACAGCTTGTGAACAGCCTCACCAAGTGCCTCAAGGCAGATGCAATCCAGGATATCCACTTGCCTTCCATGAAATGCTGCCTGTTTGCTTCCATATGTCCCTGGAAGTGCTGGACAGGGCTTGGAGCACCCTGGGACAGTGGAAGGTGTCCCTGCCCATGGCAGGGAGTGGGACTGGATGAGCTTTAAGGTCCCTCCTAACCCAAACCTGTCTGGGATTCTGGGATTTCCTTGGTAAAAACCACCAGGGCAGTAGTATATCAGCAGTTGGAAATACTGGGGGGTTTATGTCAGTCCCTCATGCTGTTCTGGGAATTTCAAGTCTGGGTTCCCTCATCCAGCTCTTGGATGAAGTATCTGGTGGAGCCTTTGAGTGTTCTTGCTTCAATTCTCAGAGCTTTGGGAGCATTGTGTGAGTGAGCTCTGAGCTTAAAACAACAGGCTGAGCAAATGCTGGTATTGGGAAAATTCTGCCTTGGCACAGGGATCTTCTCCTGCCTTTTCCGTGGCACTGGAGCCAGCTGGGGAAGCAGGAACAGGTGATTCCATCAGGAGTGGTGGGGATGTCACTGCCAGGCCCTGCCAAGGTGCAGGGGCCAGGCCATCTCCTCCCCACCTCAGGTGGGTATTTGTATTGTGGAAATCCCTGAGGCAGGAGCTCTGGAGGCTTGGAGACCAAAAGAAAGAAAAAGAGTGAAATGCAAGCCTGAAGGATTCTGCCTCTGCAGTGTTCCTGCTCTTACCAAGGTCTTGGGAGAAGGTGGAAGAGGAAACAAGTTTCTGCTCTGCTGCAGAGCTGAGAGCCAGCTGGGCAGGAACATCCCTCCAGTTCCCTCTGGCTGCCCAGAGGCAGCACAAGCATGAAGGAAGATCCTGGATTGTGTAGGGTAATTGAGAGGGCATCTCTTCTCCCTGTCCTGCCTTCCCATCCCAGGCTCCCTTCTCTCCAGCACCTGTCCAGAGCTCTGCAATTCCTCCTCCTCTGAGGCCTTTCTGCCATTGTCTCATCAAGGGACTCTGTCTCCCCTCCTGACGCTCACTCCCTTTGCACCTTTCTGTTCCTCCCCACTTGCTCTTGGCTCCTCACTCCTGGCTGCCTTAGGAAACCTCTGCTGCAGCCTCATCTCTGAACCAGAGATTAATTAGGAAATGGGACACTTGGCACAGCTGGAACTTGGAGAGATCCATGGCACGTCCTCCCTTCTCGCTGCACCTTCAGAGTCTTCACTGTCTGCCCAGCCTACAAAGGGAGACGTGGATTAGGAGCATAATGCAGGGAAATAAATCTTCCAGAGCCCTTTTATAGGTCACCCATAAGACATAATAGTTTTTAGTGCAGGAATATTTTTAGGTGCTTTTGCCCTTGCTTTAATTTTGTCTGTTAATGGGAAACTTGAAAGGGTTTTGTTAACTGGGACATGGGTTTGAGGTGTTACACATATTAGTTCAACTGTCCTTTTTGGCAGTGCTGTAAAACAGCCTGAAAATACCTGGAAATTAAGGGCTGAATGGCTCCTTTACATCAAGTGCCCTGTAAGAAGACAATATGTCTTCTTTTCAGGGCTGTACTGAAAGCAAACCATTCAGAAAGCTGCTGCTCAGTGTGTTTTGTGCCTGTGAGAGACCTGGAGCGTGGAAGCCCAGGGTTCACTCTGGCACAAACCCTCCTTTCTCTTGTGATTTGGTTTAAAACTATCAAAATGATGCTTATCAGACATTCTCTTCTGTCAGAATGCCTAAATGTATGTTTATTTTGCCTTCTTTTTGGTAGCAGTTAATTTAAATTAGTCCTGCCTCTGTTTGCTCTTCCATGTGCTGTTCAAGGAACCCTTCAGGGTCTTTCCTGTTCCACAGTGCAGGAATTACAGACTCTGTTTCAGCAGGGGCCCTGTCTGGTTTCACTGGTGCAGGAGCTCACAGGGGATGTTGTGCCCACGTGTGAACAGAGATGGGGATTCTGCTGCCTGAAAGCTGGAGTAAAATCCAAATCCTTCCTAAACAAAACCTGCCTCATTCTGGGCTTCATCTGGCACAGGAGCAGAGTGGTGTAAGGAACAGTCCTGAGCTGAAAAGCTTCCCAGGAAAGCAGGGCTCTGTGCTAACCCTGTGACTGAGGGTTGCTGCAGGAGTTTTGGGAGAGCAGAGCACAACTTCCCACAGTCTGGGAGAGTAAGTGCTGGATTAATGTCTCACTGGGCAGCACCATGCCCTGAATCACCAATATTGCACTGGGGCTCCCCTCTGGCTGCCTGCAGAAATAGTCCCTGTCCCAGCAGAGCCAGGCAGGAGCAGGAGGTATTCTTGGCTCTTGTGCTCCACTGGGATAACCCTTTGGAGATGGCCTCTCCTTCCAGCAATGTCGCTGCCTCTGGGCTGTGGGAGAGCTCTGGGTCACCCTGCAGTACCAGCTGAGGTGTCCTAGAAAGCCCTCCCTCTCTCCTTCCCTCCTTCTTTCCCAGCCAGCAGCTGACACAAACCGGGCCAGCTGTGCCTGCTGCCTCCCTGGCCCCTTTTCCTGCTGCTGGGGAATGGCTCTGGGAACCAAGTGCTGGCACATGGAGCCTCTGTGGGGTTGCAGCTCCAGGCTCATGAATCCTGTTTCTGCTTCTCCCCATGGGGTCATTTCCAGTCCCTTTTGGCAGCCCAAGTGTGGGGTCATTGTCACCACACATCCTTGTGCTCCACTCCTGTGTTCCTAAGGCTGGAGGAGATCCCTGCTTGTCATCCTCATGGAAGCAAAAACCACAGGCAGGTCACTGGGCAGCTCCTGCCTGAAGAATTTCCTTGGCACCTTTCAGCAGGTCATGAGATGAAATTCCCTTCCCGAGCCATCACTTTTGGAATAAATGTTACTTTCCTCCCTGAGGCTGCAGCCAGTGCTTGGAAAGGGCAGTGCAGGTGCTCCTCAGTGCTTGGGATCCTCAAGTAACACAGCACACAAACCCCTAAAGCTGATTTATTTGCTGCTTGAAGACCTGCAGCTCAGACCCTTCATTTCCTCCAGGTACTGCTGCCCCTTGTAGGCACAGGTGGTGTGTGATCACCTGCCAGCTGTGGGCTGGCCTTGCCTCTCCTCCCACCTTTAGTTCCTCTGCCTGGCAGCTGCTTCTTGCACAAGACCAGAGAGTTGTTTGGCTCTGGGGTCCTCTCCCAGTTCAGGTTTTATGTCTCTCAGAGTATTCTCATGTTCAATGAGGAAAGACACATTTTAGGTGTCAGTTTTATTAAGGATAAATAAAACCTGTTGGTTTTGTTCTTGGCCTTGTCCTTACCTATCCTGGTTATGGGTGGCATCATCTTGTAATTAATTAGCTGGCACCTATCTTAGCCTCATCCTTGTGTCAGAACCTCTGCAAAGCTCAGGGCTGTGTTGGGAATCCTGTTGAAATTTCCACAGGCACTTGGAGAATGCTTGGTTTGATCAGTGTCTCCTTGTGGTATCTTTCCAGGTAAACACAAACACACACCCACACCCACCCACACCCACCCAACACTGTAGCTCAGGTCTTCTTACAGCCTTTTTTGTTGTTCAGAACCTTATTTTGATAATGATGTGAGGGGCAGAATTCATCAGCTGCATTGCTGTCCAATAAGAATCCAAGGCATGAGGTGCTTCCTGCATTTAAAACCCCTTGCCTTTGAAATATGACAATATTAAGCACTTCAACTTGCCAAAGAGTTGTAATGCAATTTTTGGGCTGAGCAGGTTCAGCTGCTGTCTGGTTGTGTGAGATGTTTTGTTCCCTTTGATCAGAACTGTGAAATTTGCTTTGTTATTTCAGCTGCAGGTGCTCCCTCTGTACCTGTGTGTGGGGGCAGTTTGCTGGTGGGGAAAGGAGCCCTCCTTGGAAGGAATTCTGGTGCCTGGGGGTCTTTTCCTGGAGCACCCAGGCTGGCCTTTGACTGGATTATCCGATCAGTGTCCTGCCATCACACAGCAGGCCACGTGTGCTGTAATTAGCGAGCTGGAGGGCTTTAAAGGTGGTCACTGCGGCCCCAGAACCATCTGCTGCGGCCAAGGTTCAGCTCAGGCACTGCACTGATCCAGCCTAATCTCTCAGGAGGTTTTAGGGCTGCTCTGATAAACACAGAAATAAAATCACAGTTTGTCTTCTCTAAGACAGGCTCAGTGTGGGAAAGGAACAGCTTCCAGCAAGCTGGAAAAACTTAGTTTTTGTTCAAATGATTGAAATTACTGTCCTTGTGTTTACAAGCTGCTCCTTTGTTCCGCAGCCACCCCTGACATCACTGGGCACAAGCGAAGTGAGAACAAGAACGAGGGGCAGGAGGCCCTGATGTACTGCAAGTCCGTGGGATTCCCCCACCCCGAGTGGGTCTGGCGCAAGAAGGTCAATGGGGTGTTCGAGGTAAGGACAGTGGGGGCCCAGGCACGTCCCCCCTGCCAAAGCCCCTGGGGAGGAGGGAAACCAGCACCTTGGCTTTAGGGATGTGCCTTTGAAGGTGCTTTATAACTTCTCAAAATGTGGCTGCTCTAAAGTGTGACCCGTGAGGATGGATGGATGGATGGATGGATGGATGGATGGATGGATGGATGGATGGATGGATGGATGGATGGATGGATAAAAAATGGATATTTATGGTATTAGTGTGACAACAGAGCTGCTCGTGGCATTGCTGGGCAAAGTTGGGAACTGGAAAGTACAGTGTCCAGGGTATCTGCTGCAAACTGTAAGATCTGAGTTATGAAATATGATTTAGAACTGCATTTGGCTATAAATTCCTCCCAGTTTTCCAGTTTCACTGGTTGAGCTCACAAGACTCACTCTGAGGAGGTGGCAGTGATCCCTATTAGTGCTCAAGTGAGCATATTTTTTCCATGTAGCAACTGCTGCAGTGAGCAGGAAAATGTGACCAGCAATGGAATAGCAGAAGAGAAGCTGGAAGTTGCTAAAGCCTTTGGTTTTTCCGTCTCTGTATGACCTGTGAGAGAGGCAGCAATTGGAGGGAGGGATGAATAAAAGCCGTTAAGCAAATAACAGGATGGGATGATTGTTCCCTGCCACAGGTGTGAGCCTGAATTCTTATGGGTTGGGGCTGTATGAGTGACTGTGTGTTGGGGGTGGTCAGAGATGTGCAGGGTTCCTTCCTGGTGTGTTTTGGTGGTGTTTAAAGCTCAGCTCCCCTCAGTGAGAGCACAGACACCAGCTATGGGCATCTCCCTGAAATCGCTTCCAGTTTCCATGACACACAAACCAGAGGCACCAGAACTTAAAATTCTTCCTCTTTTCCACCCTTCTCCTCTTCCCAGGACATCAACAACTCCTCTGGCAGGTTCTTTATTTCCAACAAGGAGAACTACACCGAGCTCAGCATCACAAACCTGCAGATCAACGAGGACCCCGGCGAGTACCAGTGCAACGCCACCAACCAGGTGGGCTCCGTGTCGGTGACGACCATCCTGCGCGTGCGCAGCCACCTGGCCCCGCTGTGGCCCTTCCTGGGCATCCTGGCAGAGATCGTCATCCTCGTCATCATCATAGTCATCTACGAGAAGAGGAAGCGGCCGGACGAGGTGCCGGACGGTAAGTGTGCCCAGCGCCGCCTGTGAGCACACCCAGGACGTGTGGGACAGCACGGAGCGGGGCTCGGGGCAGGAACCACCAGCACCCCACTTTGTCCAGCTCCAGGCTCTTTGCTTTCTCATCTGTTCCCTCTCCAGACATTAAGCCTAGAAGGTCCCAACGGTGGGTTTTCCAGAGATCTCAGACCGTGGGGTTGGGAGGGGGTTGTTGATATCTAAAGCTTTTGTTGAACAAGGGATCTGGTGCTCCCATCGCTTTCCTGCTGTGGTAGCCCTGGAAAATCCTGCCTGCCAGCCCTTGGGAGTGTAGGGCAGCGCAGGGGGAGAGTTGGAAGCCACTACTCCATGATGGAAAGTGATTCCCTCTTCCCTGTGGCGTTGGGGTCGGGCACTGGGCAGGGTCTGTAAGGAAACATTACACTTCAGACTAAGGAATCATGACACTTCAGGGGATTGGGACTGCAAAGACACTTCAAAACTGAAATGTTTTTGGTGTTCAGAGGGTGGGGGAGGGCTCTTACTCCGCTGTGTAGCGAATCTGTATATAAGGAAGTCTCTGGAAACCATATCTAGTTGTCATAGCCACTGAGTTAGATTTTATAAAGATTAGTTTTTTATTATCAGGTTTGATGGTAGCAATAATTAGTTAAAACTGTGTTTGTTACATAAAAATGGTAACTTTCATCTTTGAGCCTCTTCTGCACACCTTCCTCTTTAGAGATGGGGGAAAGGGCAGTTTGAGGCTGAGTATTTGCAAGAACCACGCTGAGAACAGGCTTTACTGTGCTGCCAGCTGCTTCCCACAGTGCAGCCACAGAACCTCTCCAAGGACTCCTTGGGAGAAGCAGCTGGAACATCCCCATGCTGTAGGATGTATGTCCAACAGTGGAGCAGGTGCTTCAGAGCCCATGGAGGGGCTGGTAAAGGCAGCTCTGAGCCCTCAGCACCTTCCTGGGCTGCCCAAGCCCTCCCCAGTGGGAGATGCTTCCCAGGAGTGCTGGGTGTGGGTTGTGCAGCCAGGACACCCTGTCGTGGAGCTGCACAAGGGACAGGGTGGTCACCTTTGGGGTGGGAACAGAGGTGTGAAGTGGGGGCAGAACCACCTTCACGGGCCTCACACGTGTCTCGGAGCGTGAGGAGAGCAGCTGATGAAACATAACACGTGGCAGCAGTGGGAGAATGGCTGGGCTTGGACCACTCCTGTGGCACATCAAAACTGGCTGCAGTAGTGCCTGCCAGAGCAGACCAGCTTGTGGTTGTAACCACTGAGCAGCACTTACTAACTGCTTACAGAGCATGTGTGGAGACTGCTCTGGGTGTGCAGCCACCAGATTAAACCGTAGTGCATGTTCCCCTGCATAACTAACAGCTGCCCAGGCACTGAGGGGCCTGTGCTGCCCACAGCGAGGCCTCAGCCAGCCCGGAAAACTTGGAAAAGACAATTTTAATGTCCTCTTGCATCTCATCTCCATGTTGGTGACTCTTGTTCAGAGTTCCCTGACTTCACAATTTCCTTCGATGAAATTTGACAAGGACCCAAACAAGGTATCAGTAATTTGGTATGTCAGTATTCCCTGCAAGAAGTCCCAAATGGACTGAATCCTGCAGGAATTGGCTCTGACTGGACCACATTGCAGTGCAGCCTCTGTGCTGGTGTGGTGAAGCTGAAGGTGCAGAGTTCACTGCCTGTTTGTTGCCAAGGCTGGAGTTTTCCTGGCTGGCGTGGCCATCCCTCAGATGCCTGAGGGATCCAGGCTCATCATCTCCGTGGAGCTGTCCAGGATGATGAGCCAAGGAACTGAGGTTACTCCATGGCTTTTTTGGGCTGCTGTTGTTTTGAGGGCAGCTGAGCTGGAGCCCTGGAGATGGATACACCTCCAGGAGGGACAGATGTTCTCCCTGTCCCCCTTCCTGGAGGACAAAATCCATGCTGAATATCACAACCCATACCTGTGTATTAGGTTTGCCTGGATGAAGGGACACGATTGGCACAATGCCAGCTTGAGTCCTGCATTCCTTGGATACTCCTGCATTTTCCATAGTGGCACTGAAGCTTTCCGTGGTGTCGGGTGGGACATGCCCTGTGAGTGGGGCACTTAGAAATGCACTCGTGGGAAATCGCCGGAGCCTCCTGATTTCCACACGTGGATATTTGAGTCGGTTATCCCTAATTTTATTATTTTCAAGACATGGTTACGAAATGCCAAAGTTAATGTTGGAATGCAGTGGCCTGCTTAGCCTTTGGAATTTCAGCTCCCTGCTTCCCAAATCACAGCTCCTCCAGTGTGTGCCATGGTGAGCCGGAGCGGGAACAGCAGCAGGGCAGCACCACATCCCTGCCCATCAGGGGGCAGCATCTGGGGTCCCTCTCAACTGGCTCTGCAAATCTCTGTCCTTTTGGGTGTGATGTGCTCGGCTTTGAGGGTTGTGGCCACAGCAGAGCTCATGTGAGGCTGCTGCAGCAATGACTGAGCCGTTTGGGCCATTCCTGCTGGGCTGTGAATTTCCTCCTTGGACCACTCCAAATTTAGACACTGAAATTCCTTCATATTCCCCACTATCACCCTGTGTTCAGTGGCAGGATGAGGCTGGGCCTTCCTGAGGCAGATTCTCTGATGTCCTTCCTTAGCCCTGGCGCGGCAGGAGCAGCAGCCCAGCTCCCACAGCCAGGCTGGAGGATGGATGGCCACTTGGGATCCCTGCCCAGTGGATCGTTATTGCTTGGCTGGGCACGTCCTGCTGCTGCAGGATGACTCCTCTGCAGACCAGCTCCCTGTACAGCACCAGAGTGTTGGGGTGCAGGGGTTGCACATGTGGTGTTCCCCCTCTGGGTGCCACAGATCCACCCCAAGGTGCTGCCCACCTTCACTCAGGAATCCTCTGATATCCTCTGATATCCTGGCCACTGCCTGTCCTGCTGAGAGGATCTCAGGAGTAGGAATTTCTGGACAGATTAATGCAAAGATGGCTCATTCAGGCCACTTTAAAAGGATTGTTTTAAACATTTGGGGGAAATCCAAATGCTAAATGTGGTCACTTGCCGTGTGTGCTGGAAAATCAGAGGGTTTGGAGGAGCTGTTCAGGGGACAGCCAGAGCCCCCTCAGCCCCTGGCTGGGCAGAGCAGGATGGATGCAGCGGAGCTGTGTTGGATTGGATCCTGCTGGGAGGTGCAGGTGCCCACGCTGAGCTCCCCAGTCCCACACCCAGGTCATGTTTGTAGGGCTGGCTCAGTTAAACCTCCACAAATGAGGTTCAGGGCATGCCCTGTCAGCCCTTTGGATGAGACCAGCCTGATGCTGAACAGAAGCACCAGTTAGTACTGGGGGATGTGACTGGTTGGAGAGAAATGTTCTCTCTGGGTGAGAGACTCCCGGGTGTCTGGGGTGCTTTCCAAAGTGCCCAGGAACTCTGCCTGGCCAGCCCAAACAGACAATTGAATTAATTTCCTTTCCCTCTCATCTCCATGTTCTGAAGGCTACAGTTGGCCTGGCTCAGTGTCCCAGCAGCCCCATCCCTGGGGGCTGGAGGGTGACAGATCCTGGGGTACAGCTGCAGTTCTCTGTTCACTGCAGAGTGAGGCCACTGAGGTTTCAGCTTGGGGCATCAAGGGCTGGTGTTAGAAGGCACTTTCCCAGTGGAAAATGTGTTCCCTCTGTCTGGAAGAGCAGGGCCACTGCTTTAACTTTGGCATTTCCTGACTGCAGGTGTTGGGTTTGCATGGACCTTGCTTTCTGTGCTCCAGTGAACTGCTTTGTGCCTCAGGCCAGGGCTGCTCAGGAGCTCCTTCGCTGTTATTTCCTCCTTCTCAGAACTCAGATTTGTGAGTTGATTGTTTTTCCTGCTGCTCAAAGGAAATCCCTGGGCATGCCCAGCACAGGATTTGCTGTGGTGCCCCTGGATTAGAGGAACCTGTGAGCCCCCTCACATCCAAATCCCGAGCTGGAAGGAGGAAGGGAGGGCAGACTGCGCTTGACTCCTGCATCCCTTCAATGTGCGAGTTTGGACTTGCTTTACACGTGGAAAAGCAACATCTGGTTCCCAGGGATCGGCCAGGGCTGGGGAATGCAGAGCAGGTGGAGACGGTGCAGCTTCCATGGCTGTGGGGGCAGAGCTGCATGAGCCTGGCATGGGGCTGGATGCACGGCAGGAGCGCCTCGGGCTGGCCAGGACCAGGGAGGGGACACAGAGCTCTGTCCCTCTGGGGCCCAGCCTGAGCTGGTTTCAGGGGACACAGAGCTCTGTCCCTCTGGGGCCCAGCCTGAGCTGGTTTCAGGGGACACAGAGCTCTGTCCCTCTGGGGCCCAGCCTGAGCTGGTTACAGGGGGCAGAGGGATCAGGGGACACAGAGCTCTGTCCCTCTGGGGTCCAGCCTGAGCTGGTTACGGGGGCAGAGGGATCAGGGGACACAGAGCTCTGTCCCTCTGGGTCCCAGCCTAAGCTGGTTACAGGGGGCAGAGGGATCAGGGGACATGGGGCTCTGGGGCCCAGCCTAAGCTGGTTTCAGGGGGCAGAGGGATCAGCCATCATGATGGGAATGTAGCCTAGCAAAGGTTTCTAAAGAAAATGGGATTTCTGCTGTTGTTGGATCAAATAGCACTAAATTAGCAAAGCCCCTGGTTTAAAGGGTGTTTTCTGGGGTAAGTAGAAAGTAAAAACTCCTTGGCTACATTCCCTGTAGGAATGGGAGCAGTTTTTACTTCAAAATCCTTATTCATAATCTTCAGTCCAAAGCCATGAGGTGACTGGGTTATAACGTGTCCCTTTTCATTCTTCCCCTCTCATTTCTCAGCCTAATCCAAAGACTTCCCATAAATGTTTCTCCTGGCTCTGCAGAAGCTCCATCCACATCCCCACATTTTTTTCTAACCCTCTTTTGTTTTTTTCTTGACTTTCCCTGTTCCTGCTATTACTGTAAGTAATTAACAGAAACAAACTGTTTTCACTGCAATGGTTTACCTTGTAACAAGTTGGTTTTTGTGGGTTTTTTTTCCTGTTATCCACATCTTTCTCTCCCACACTTAAAATTCATGAGGGGGGAGAAAATTGTCCGGCAGATGCATAGTGAGTGTGGCCATCAGCTGTTCCCAGCAGCACTGCTGCATCCCAGTGGGAATTGAGCAGCACAGGAGCTGTGTTGTAGTACAGGACCCCGAGCTGTCACAGGCTCTGGCTGCTCCTGACCATTTGAGCTTAAACTGAACAGCAGTTGGGTTTAACAAGGCTCCAGCTCAGCGCTGATCCACATAAGAAGGCTGAGGTATAAGAACCATTCCTGGAGCTGCTGCTCTCCACTCCTCCATGAGCCCATTTCTTGAGGCCCACAGAAGCTGTGGCTGCTCCATCCCTGGAAGTGTCCAAGGCCAGGCTGGACAGGGCTTGGAGCAACCTGGGATGGTGGGAGGTGTCCCTGCCCATGGCAGGGGGAGGAATGAGATGAGCTTTAAGGTCTTTCCAGCCCAAACTACTGTGTGATTGATTCTTAGAAAGTGTTAAAGCACGAGCCGAGACACAGAATCCCTTCAGATGCAAAAATTGGAATCTTAGTGCTGGAAGAACCTGTTAGTGTTTCATTTTTAACTTCCTCCAGTCACAAGATGCTACCCAAGATTAAGTTGCTATTAAAAATAAACCCTGTAGCTTTCCAAAGGCAGTAGAAGAAACTGAGTGACAGCTAAAATGCCTTGTAAATTAAGGCTGGAAATAAATGGGGAGGGGGAGGGCACAAAGCACATTCCGATAATGCAAAGTGGAGGAGCTCAGGGAGACAGATCTACTTGTCATCATCTTCCAGTTTTAATGCCCAGATATTTTTTCCCAGAAGGACTGATCCCATCTGTCACAGACAAACAGCAGTTCTACCCTTTGGGTTCAGAAATGTGTGATTTTGGGGCACCACTGAGCAGGTCATCCCTTATCCACAGGAAGGGCCTGGCTGTGGGGGGGTTTGTTCCTGTGTTCTCTGAACAGTGGGGTTTTTGGAGCCTGCAGGTGCCAGAGGGAATCCCTGCAGCAGGAGGAGGAGGAGGAGGGGTTAGTGTGGTCAGTGCTGATCCCACGTTCTCCGCAGCGTCGGTGTTGCTGTACCAGCGCAGGGCTGTGGCATAAAGCTCGGGTTATATTGATCTTGTCGGTTACTATGACTTCTTTTTTTTTTTCCCCCTTCAATTGCATCATACTCTTAAAAAATGGTGGTAAGTGAGAGCTCTGCATGCTTTGGAGTTTGTTTAACCTCCGCTTCAGTCTATACAACGCACAAGTCATGACGTTAACACTCTTAAAACTTCCTCATTCACGTTCACGACTAATTTGGATTTCAGTTTGCTGTTTTTAATCTTTTCTTTAGTCTGATTTTGTACTGGTTTTTCTGTTGTTCTGTTGCCCCCCTGGTTTCACTGAGGGTTCGGTCTCTGTCTGTGCTGTACTGGGGATGCTTTTCCAGCAATTACTGGCTCACCAGGATAGTGACACACTGAGGACTTTTCCTCAGTCTTTCCCTCTATGTTTAGGGTATAGATGGGACAGGGATGAGTGGTGGGGATCCACCATCTGTAAGTATTCCAGTAGGCTTTTTTGTTGGATCTCTGTTAGGAAAACACCTGATGGCAGCCTTTATAAATGTGAAGCTTTTTTTTTTTTTAACACAAACCGACTGATCTGAGATGTGCATTTCAACATTTGAGCAGAGAAGGGAGAGTGGTTATTTTTCTAGTGAGATCTCCACGGTGCAGTTCGATATTGCTGAAGTCCAGCCAAACAAACTCCCAAAGCTGTCAGTGATGTTTGGTAGAGCCAAGATGGGTCCTGGAGCTGCAGGGCCGCAGGGGCAGGGGGGGCTCTGGGGCCAGGGCTCGCCCTCCTGGAGCTCAGCCTGCCTTCAGATCCTTCTGTTCCCAAAAGGTGTTTGTGGAAGGAAGCTGTAGATTTCCTCTGCTGTGCTTTGTGTTTCAGTACCTGATGTGTCTCTGTATATCTCACTGTATATACAACAGCACATTGATGTCTGGCTGTCCTTCCTAGTCCCAGTTCTCTGTACCGTGTCCGATAGTTACTGTTGCTGGTACTGGAATTCTGTGGACACTGGTGTGTCGCTAGTCTGTTATTTTGGCTGTAAAGCTCTTGGTTTGTGGTTAGTTCTTTATTTTTTGGAGTATTTTTTGTTCCGGTCACTGTCTGTGCTAGCGGTGGCTTTGCCTCTCCGTTGCCTTGAGGCCCAGGTGGAGTAATGTCCCCTTTTCCCGACATTACTCCGGCGTGTGCTCATGCGGATGCCTACACTGTAAGACTGTAATTTCCATAACTGCTTCATGTGCACTAAGCACCCTTGTGGAATCCTGCTGAGAGTTTCTCAAAGACTTCCCGTGAAAAATCCCTCCAGCACAAGGAGGGAATGGCAACTGTTGAGTGCCAAAACCAGCAGGGCCTGAATTGGTCCCCCCAAAATCCATCTATGGGAGCACTGACTTCCTGGATTGGTTCTTGTACTGCTGTTTAAATGCATTTCTGTCTTCTGTACTGCAGCCTGGGAGAAAATACAGTGTTTGAGAATTCCAAAAAAGTCCAATTGCTCATGAAAGAGTTAATGTGAAACATTCCTCATTGGCAGATGGTTTCCCCCTGATTCTTCAGAGCAGTTTTGCCAAGTGACACTGGCAGGATGGTGCTGGCAGTGACCTGGAGGTGTCACAGCTCCTGATTCCTCCTGGTCATGTCGGATGCTGCTGCCCAAGGACCACGGTTGGGGCTGGAATCAAGTGTTCCCCTTCAGCTTCCTCCTAACCTGGTCCCTTCTAATTAAACACTGAGGCAAAACGGGGAGTGTAGAGGTTGTCTCATCCATGGGGGAAGATGAGTGTGGGGGTCTGTCCCCTCTAGGGTATATACCAGAACTACCCATCAGCAGTGGAAAAAGGCTTATAAATTGAAAAATACATATTAAAAACAAAGTCAATGCAAGCAAACAACCAGCAGGATTTTACAACTGAACCGTTGGTTTGTCTCCTCATTTATTTTTTATGAGATTGAACCACTGGAACTTGGGGACAAGATAAGTCTTGACCATGTTGCACCAATCTGTCCGCTACAGTTGCAGTCCTTCATGACCAGCATTCCAAGTGTTAACTAAACCCATTGAAGCAACATACTTGCCATTAAACCCGACTCCAGAACAGTAACTCCATGACTCCTTGCACTCCCGACTGGAATGGCCTTTGATGCTGTAGATAGATCGGTTTGCTGCTCGCAGTGCGGCCGCGGGGCTGGGCAAACACTGACTCTCTTTTTCTTTCCTTCCCTTGTCTCTCCTGGATCGCATCGGGATTCTTGCTGCAGATGATGAACCAGCTGGGCCCATGTGAGTGTGTTTTAGGGAAAAAAATACTGCTTGGATTAGTCTGGGGGGTCATGGGAGGTGACAGAATGTAGGATTGGTATCACATGTGACATTATGGACGGTAATGGACCCTTTGGTGTGTTGTTTGTTGGCACAGGAGGAAAGAAAAGCAACATCTTGCTAGAAAATAAATATTGTGGTAAAATACAAAGTCTGAAATCACTGTGTTGTCTTTAGCCACTTAAAGAGAGGAAGAATGAAATGCTGTTTAAATAGTTTTATACAAATAATTGCATATACCTATGTACAGATTAAGTACAAATAATGTACATTTTCCTTGTGTTTGTGACTGATTTTGGTGCATTTCTTTATCATCTCTGCAGGAAAACCAATTCTACAAACAATCACAAAGATAAAAACTTACGCCAGAGAAACACAAATTAAAAATGCTCATCATGTAAGTATCCCCCGTGCCCTGCTGGGAGCGGGCAGGCTCCGCCCTCCCCTGGCCGTGGCGGTTGGGGCGCGAGGCAAGGCGTGTTCCACGGATCCCACCATTCCCGGCTGCGCACAGGATGGCGCTGGCCTTGCAGAGCTGGGGGGCACCTCTGACGGCCCAGAGCGCCTCAGGGCGGTTTAATGGCCCACCTGCTCCGCAAACACACCTTGCAATCGAGCCCCCGTCCCTGGGCATTGCCGGGCCCTGCCGGCGGCCGTGCCCTCGCCGCGAGCGCGTGGATTGCAGCCCGGTGGCTCGCGGGGTTCACCATTGACTAGCACCTCTTTCTCGTTTCTTTTTTAGAGCTTTAAGTTTCTGAGAGACTGATGGCAATATGACCTGCTAAATTTAAGGGTTGGAACTCTTGGTTCTAGAACTCCAGTTCTGTCTGATTTCTTTTTTTTCTTTCCTTTCCAAGTGAGCAACGATATGACTGTCTAACGCATGCCTTATTTAGCCTCTCCTGCAAGGATGACCTAGCCAGATCAATTTTAATAATGCTTCCGTGTAGAAGGTGTAAACTATTTTGGGCTTGATGTGCTGTGAATGTTGCTTTTTTTTTCCCCCTTTACTCTCTCTACCATGAGCAGTAGCCAGGCGGGTTCACGCATGCGCCATTTTTTACTTCCTGTAGCTGTTAAATTTGGCACCGCTCAAACCGCACCGCTGCCATCTAGTGAGACTTCTTTTGTAAAGTACAGCAGAACTTAAAAATATATACAGTATATATTTATATTGGGGGGAGGGGCAACCAGAAGTCATTGTGGTTCATTTTGAAGCTGCTGATGTTCATTCCTTACTGTGTGGCCGAGAGGAGCGAGCGCTGCCGGGCTGGCACTGGGACAGGGAGACTTTGCAATCACCAAAAGGGCTCAACTGCAGAGCGTGGCGTGTCCTGGTGGGTGGCACAGCTGGGGTGGGGCAGGGGTGGTGGTGGGATGCAGTTGGAAACAAAAACAAACCTTCAGTTTATAAATATATATATATGATTGCTTTTTAAGTGATTTTTTTTTGTTAACTCATGTAAATTCTCAAATCCTTTTGCACTGATGTGTTTGACATATTCTTGTACATTCAATTCAGGCAAACTTTTATAATTTTCTTTTTGGTTTTTTTTTGTTTGGTTTTTTTTTGTTTAAATGATGAAATGTTACAGCATGGTGATATTCTATGCAACTAGTTATTCCTCTTTAGTTTGACACTGTAATTTCTCATGATTTAAAGATTGTAGAAATAGACCTACCAGGGTTCTCATGATGTGCGTAACTGTAGCTGCATGAACTCGTGTTCTGTGTATTTGTTGAAGTGCAATGATGTATAAAAAGTGGATTCACCTGTTTTTAAAAATAAAACACTGACAAAAAACCCCAGGGGTCTGCTTTTCAAACGATTTAATCATCAGAGCTGTGCCCAAGCCCTGGGTGTTCCAGTGGTACCAATGGCGTTTCTAACCTTCAGTGAGTTTCTGCAGTTCCTTCTCCACGTCTTGCACGAAGGCTGGGAAGTGCTGGTCCAGGAGGCAGAGCCGGATGAAGGGGCCCAGCTCCTGCGCAGGCCACACCACCTGCCTGTAGGGCAGCGGCAGCTCGGGCCTGCCCCTCAGCACGGCCTGGGGAGGGGACAGAGCAGGGGGGCTGCATGTCCTGGGGCACAACAGCTCCCCAGAGCAGGTACAGCCAAGGTTCCTCTGGTACTAGATGAAGATGGATCAGGTAGGATTGCTGTGTGACACCCAGCTCTGACCCCACTGTAGTTTTTACACAATGTCGAATTCCACTGCAATTACTGAAACTGGAAATTTAAACTGGAAATGCCACTTTCCTGGGCAGTGTTGCATCCTCGTGAATATCCACTCTGCACCCACTGCTGTGTGAATTGTGTAGGGATAACAACGGTAAACTTTCAAGCTCTTAATTTAACAAAATGTCTTGTAAATCGTGGCGCTTTTGAAGTATTAAAACATCCTTTTCATCCCTGTTTAACCACCTCCCTTCAGCTTTTCCCTGTGGCTGCACCATCCCTGGAAGTGTCGAAGCTGGACAGGGCTTGGAGCAACCTGGGACAGTGGAAGGTGTCCCTGCGCCTGGCAAGGGGTGGAATGGAATGAATTTTAAGGTCCCTTCCCACCCAAATCATGTTTCTATGATTGATATTTAGAGACTTCAGCTCTGTCTGCAGAAGTCATTTCTGCAGAGTCAAACCAGTGCCAAAGCCATTCACTGGGATGTTGCCTCTGGGTATTTATTTGCTCTCAGTGTGTCATTTGTTCTTATGCAAATGGAGTAATTACACCACCGAATACCTGTGTTTGCAGCTTCTTTCCTGGCTCGGATCATTACACAGATCCTGTGTTTTGCTGCATCCTGATGTTCACTCAAGACATTTACCAGATGTTTGTGGAATCTGAGATGGTTCATTCTCTCTCTGTGCCTGACAGATTCTCTTGAAGGATCTGCATGTTGGATTTTTGTTTTTACCTGTGCTAGCTGTGCTACAGATCTTTCTCCAAAGCTTGTGCAGGGATCTGGTAGAGGCTCATCTGGCTGGAAAATATCAAATGCAAATAAGGGCTTGTTACCAAGCAGAGTGTGGGTATGTGCAAGGAGGGAAGCAGTTCCATTTTTAGAGCTGACAGGAAGGGAATGTGCTCAGCTACCTTATGCAGTAAAAAGGCATCTTTTTATGGAACCTGCATGCACATCTGCTCAAGTCTTTAAAAATGGAAGATATGACAATTGAACTACAGGCCCATTATTTCATGTCTAAGTTACAAACTACTTCCCCAAGTGCCTTCAAAGCTGTGTATGAATGCTCACAGGAGCGTGCTGCTGCCTTCCCATGGGTCTGAACACTCGAGCATTTATTTAAGAGTAAGTCACCCTCAGACACCTTCTGCCTTTTCAATTTGCCTCACACCTTTCTCTTGGAGAGGGGGAAAAATTCTGTTCCTACCCTGAGTTTGTTTTCAAGTGTGCCCAGTGAAGCTCAAATTGTACATCTGCAGTTGTAGCAATCTCCACCACTGCAAACCATGAGGAGGTAAACACAAAGACAGGCCAGGGGTACTTACTGGCTCTGATCATGTTTTTACCCTGTATAATTTGAAAATCTGTCAGGTGCTTCCCAGTTCATATTTCACGTAGATGGTTGCAAGAACCGTGTCAGTTCCAGCTCCAGCACTCGGAGCTGATGTTTTTGCTGTCCGCATGTCCGTCCTTACCGCGTGCTGAGTGTCCATGGCCTGGGGGTGTTCCCGGCCGCGGTGGGGCAGCTGCTGGCTCTGCTCCACGGGAAGGTACTCGCACAGCTTCTGGACACAACTGCAGCAGTGCCCCAGCATCTCCTCCTTGGAGGCCCCACCGAACTGCACGCGGAACATGCGGCACTCGTTCTGCTCCAGAACCAGAGGGAAAGGGAACGATCCGTCAATGGCCTCAGACTGCGCTGGTTTAACTAAATCCCTGCTTGTTAAAGTTGGGAAGAAGGTGACAGATTCTTGGGTCACTGCACGGGCTTAAAAGCAAACAAGTTTTCCCTGCTGTATCTTCATTTTTTCCCAACAGCTAAAGCAGAAGACTCTGATTCCCCAGTTTGAAAATCAGTTACAAATATGCAAGAAAAGGTAAGTAAGTGATGCAGGGCCCCTGTCACTAATTAAAGGTTTAGCCAAGTGAACAAACCTTGCCAGGACAACAGTTCTTACAGCTTGAGCAGGAAAATTAAGTTTTATTGTTGCTGCAAGTACTGAAAGGACAGGCCAGTTTAACAGTTTTTGTGACAAAAAATGACATGACACTACAGTAAGCAGTTAACTCTGAAACCTGAACTAGAAGTTCTGGGAATGGGATGTTCCAGTCAGGATTTGTTACTGATGCATCAAACCCAGCCCTTCCTACCTTCTGGTTTACCTGTGTGTGGCTGAACCTGAACACTGTTTGGCTCTCGCCTTGGTGTTCCTTCAACAGAAGCCAACAGGTTGAATGGGAGTGCAAGAAATTGCAATGCATTGCTTCAAACAGTGAAATGCTACTAACAATGAAAGAAGCCCAGACAGCTCTGACCCCCAGTGTAGGTTGTTGGGCTGTACAGTATTTTTCAGTGCCTGAGGTCAAGCACACTGCCCTGCAGTGGGGATGTCAGAGTCTGTCATGTGTGATAAGCTTGTTCTAAGCACCCTGAGCTGATGGAAGGCAGACACATACTGAATGTTTAGGGAGTGAATTAATGGGACTTCCCATTAACCTCAAAACTTCCAATTTAAAACAGTTCAAGTACTAGAAAAGCAGCAAGTTTTCCTTGCCCAGCCTGGCTCATTTGGGTGCTCATCTTTCTGAGGTTCTTCAGTGCCTGGACACGCTGCTGGTCCCCGAGTGGAAGGACAGCACTCATGGCACCAGCCAGCTCTGCCTCACAGCCCCTGTGTTTACAGGCCTGGTATTTTAAGATGTTTGTATCACATAAAATGATTAGGGCAGTGCAAGCATAAAAGCTTTCTCAGTGCATTTCCAAGGGAAAAACCTCACAATAATGTGAAGTGTAGCCCTCACTTTCCCAGTGCCTGGTTATATTTGCTCCAATAACTAAGATATCAGCATAGCTGGGCACATAACCAAGAACTGCTCTGCCAGACAGGTGAGTTCTCAGTAAAATGACAGAAAGGGAACTTCAGTTCCTTTTGGAGACTTTCAAAGACTACTTGTTTTACTTGCCCCTTTTTGCCTTTGAAAATGAATCATTTTTCCTTTCTGGAGAGAGATGATGTCAAGGTGTAGCATAAACTGAGTCCTGGGCAGTCACACCTCAGCCACACAAAAGCTGATGTATTAAAGAATTCTTGCCTGAGGTAACTTAAATCATTGAACCTCTTCCATGATGGGGTGGGGGGTTGAGCTCAGTGAAAACAGTATGAAGGGAAACAACTTACAGCAAGAATATTAAGAACTTTGATCTTGCTCCTGCTTGAGAGGCTCCAGCCTCATTCTGCTGGCTCAGAGTCCAGAGTGCCCTCCTGAAATCACACTGCTTAACTAATGAGTGAGCTCCACTACAAATGCAGTATTAATGACTTGGAAAACCCGAGGAGTACAAGATAAATCCAAAATATATCAGAAAGATGAGCACAGAAGCTTCATACACTGACAGCACTTAGGGCACTGCTTCAGCTACAACTGAGGACACAGAGAAACTGTGGTAGAACCACTGCAGTGCCACTGAGTCCAGTCTGTCCTGTGAATTTGTGGTAAGTAAACATTTAGATGCACCAAATTCATTTTAGATTATGTTAATATTCCTCCCTGCCTGAATTGTCCCTCAGAGCTTTGTTAAGCCCCAGAGTGACTGTGCTGTTGGTTTTGTGTTCCTGGTGGGATGCAGCAGTCCCTGTGCTGAGGGACTGGTCTGTTACTGGGAAAGGAACAACTCAGGTTCATCAGCACCGATTCCTGCCCCAGGCTGGGCCTTGCCTTCAGGGGCAGGCCATGTTTTATACAGAGCTGACAAAAATCACAGTGCAACAGTGTTTCAATTCCAGGCATAATCCATGAATTTACCCCTGAGATACTTGAGAAAGTGTCAGAGTCCATCTAAGAACCAAAACACATGAGATTTTTTACATAAATTGGTAACAAGTGCTGCTTGATTACTTAAAGGCAAACCAGTGACTTACTGTGAGATCTGAGGGGAAGACCAGAGAACTACAGATCCCTTTAGTTGCCTGGAGTACCAAATGCCTGAACCACCAGCCTGCTGCTAAGTGTGCCAGGAGCCACAAAAGGGCTAAATAATTGCTTGTTTGGATAGTTTGTTTGCCAGAGTGAAGTCTGGCTGAGCCATGGCAGATAGATTGTATAACAACTACCCATCCAGCTGTTTTAGCAGGTACATCTCAGAAAGTAGGCTGTAAAACCTGAACATTAGCATTTACAAAAGATACAAGATGACTTAAGCCATTGTTTAGTATCTAGAGCAAAAAAATACATTCTAATTTATACAGACCATTTACAGTATCTCACAGATTCTGTTTTAATTTACCCAGTATTAAGAGACTCTCTCCAGAAAAGCAGAAGTGTTCCAGTGGCTGTTGAAGTGTTCAAAGCAGCTGAACTCACCTTTGCCTGTGCCTGGAGCAGCAGGCAGTCTGCTCTCCTCACTATCTTCAGCCACTTGTGGGAATCAATCAGTGAAAAGCCCTCCTGAAACAAAGCAGGACACAAAACACTTGCACAGCAAACATGCAACACTTGGGACTCCAGGCTGCAGTTATGGGATAGAATGAAATCCCTAATGAAGATCAGGCATTGCAGTCAGGCAGGTTTTGTGTCTGTCAAACAACTGCCAGTATGGAATTTTTACCACTCCGGGGACAGAATCTGTAGCTCCAGTAACACCACCCTGCCAAGGTATGTTTTAATTTCCACATCTGTTTATATTTGTGCATGTTGTCGAGGTCTCGATAAAATAAATGCGGGATAAAGCCGCGGCAATCCGAGCTGAAGTTGCCCAGGAGGGCAGCAGGGGGCAGGCCAGGCCGGGGAATGGGACAGCACCTGCTTTATCCAGGGAGCCCTTTGCTCCAGATGGCACTCACAGAAACAAGCAACAGCTTTGATAATTAGATAAAGATGTTTTTATACTCCTGTTGCATTACTGTCAGTCTCTGCAAACTGGATGGGCTGCTCAACATCCTGTGAGAACACGCCAGGAAGGTGGAACGGCACAGAACAACTGCAAGGCAAGTTTGTGTCTCCCAGGGCACTCTGAGCCCTTAGTTAGCAAAGTCCAGGGAAAAAAAACAATAACAAATTTAGGGCAGGGAGGGAATCAGGCACCTGTTTTATGTGAACTCACAATGCTTTTAACGACCATGGCTTAGGCACATAGTTGGTCCCATATTCAGTCTGTTTTTAAGGTGTTTTTCCTTGCACTGTAGATGAAGGTTGGATAAATGTTGCCTCCTTAAAATAATCACTGTTTTCAAAGAAATCACAGAAGGCAGCCACTGTTTAACTTTCCTACCAACTATTTGATTGATGTTTCCCAGGTTGTCCTTCTTTTATGTGTCCTGTTTCTGAGGTAAAACAAGGGGAAAAAACAGCATTTGGAATTTTTATTTATGTACTCCTAATTATTCGACTCCAACCTCTAAATTTTATTTAATTGAAATTTAAGTTTACTGAAGAACAAACCAGAATTATTTTCTTTTCTCTTGCACCTTGGGTTGATTGTAAATTGCCAAGCAGAAATAAATAACTAAGAACAGCTAAATAAAAGTTAAAAACTCAGTGCACCAGACCTGATCTGGCATGAGCAAGCTGCCTGAAAAAGGAGAAAGAAGATTTTAGACAAACTCAGCTCTGCTGACTGAACTTCACTGTTAAAATGTTTATGTCAGGCATTGCCATTACAGGCAGGATCTTCCAGGTTTTCTTCAGTTCTAAGCAGCAAATAAGGCAAACTTTGCACTATGTTAAAGTTTATTCCTCACAGCTTTTCTGTTACCTCAATCAGCACAGACTGCACTTGAGGCTGAATCACAACAAAATAAAATTCTTAACAATGACAATTCCCTCCTTGTCAAACAATTAAACAGTTATGAATCATGGAATGGTTTGGGTTGGGATGGACCTTAAAGCTCACCCAGTCCCACCCCCTGCCATAGCAGGGACACCTTCCACTGTCCCAGGTCGCTCCAAGCCCTGTCCAACCTGGCCTTGGACACTTCCAGGGATGGGGCAGCCACAGTTTCTCTGGGAACCTGTGCCAATGCATATGAATCCAGGGAAATGAGTTCAGAGCAACAAGGAGGAAAAGCACAATAAACGTATCCCTGTTTCCACCACTGGAAGTTGGGAGGATCTGTGCCAGCACCCAGGAGCTGGGCATGGGGCAGAGCCTGGAAACTGCAAGGCCTACACTGCATTAAGCCTACAGTCCATTTGTGCCTTTCCAGAGATGATGAACTGACTCTGATGTGCTCTGGAGACATGCATTGACACAGAGAAAGCAGCAGTCACTGTGGGTTGGTGCTGCCACCACGCTGACAGAGCAGGGAACACACCGGCTGTGCTGTCCTGGAGCACCAACACCCACTGCTGACAGAGCAGGGAACACACTGGCTGTGCTGTCCTGGAGCACCAACACCCATTGCTGACAGAGCAGGGAACACACCGGCTGTGCTGTCCTGGAGCACCAACACCCATTGCTGACAGAGCAGGGAACACACTGCCTGTGCTGTCCTGGAGCACCAACACCCATTGCTGACAGAGCAGGGAACACACTGCCTGTGCTGCTCTGGAGCACCAACACCCATTGCTGACAGAGCAGGGAACACACCGGCTGTGCTGCTCTGGAGCACCAACACCCATTGCTGACAGAGCAGGGAACACACCGGCTGTGCTGTCCTGGAGCAGCAACACCCACTGCTGACAGAGCAGGGAACACACCGGCTGTGCTGTCCTGGAGCACCAACACCCATTGCTGACAGAGCAGGGAACACACCGGCTGTGCTGTCCTGGAGCAGCAACACCCACTGCTGACAGAGCAGGAACACACCGGCTGTGCTGTCCTGGAGCACCAACACCCATTGCTGACAGAGCAGGGAACACACCGGCTGTGCTGTCCTGGAGCACCAACACCCATTGCTGACAGAGCAGGGAACACACCGGCTGTTCTGTCCTGGAGCACCAACACCCATTGCTGACAGAGCAGGGAACACACTGCCTGTGCTGCTCTGGAGCACCAACACCCATTGCTGACAGAGCAGGGAACACACCGGCTGTGCTGCTCTGGAGCACCAACACCCATTGCTGACAGAGCAGGGAACACACCGGCTGTGCTGCTCTGGAGCACCAACTCCCACTGCTGACAGAGCAGGAACACACCGGCTGTGCTGTCCTGGAGCACCAACACCCATTGCTGACAGAGCAGGGAACACACCGGCTGTGCTGTCCTGGAGCACCAACACCCATTGCTGACAGAGCAGGGAACACACCGGCTGTGCTGTCCTGGAGCACCAACACCCATTGCTGACAGAGCAGGAACACACCGGCTGTGCTGCTCTGGAGCACCAACTCCCATTGCTGACAGAGCAGGGAACACACCGGCTGTGCTGTCCTGGAGCACCAACACCCATTGCTGACAGAGCAGGAACACACCAGCTGTGCTGTCCTGGAGCACCAACACCCACTGCTGACAGAGCAGGGAACACACCGGCTGTGCTGCTCTGGAGCACCAACACCCATTGCTGACAGAGCAGGGAACACACCGGCTGTGCTGTCCTGGAGCACCAACACCCACTGCTGACAGAGCAGGGAACACACCGGCTGTGCTGTCCTGGAGCACCAACTCCCATTGCTGACAGAGCAGGGAACACACCGGCTGTGCTGCTCTGGAGCACCAACACCCATTGCTGACAGAGCAGGGAACACACCGGCTGTGCTGCTCTGGAGCACCAACACCCATTGCTGACAGAGCAGGGAACACACTGGCTGTGCTGTTCCGGAGCACCAACACCCATTGCTGACAGAGCAGGGAACACACCGGCTGTGCTGCTCTGGAGCACCAACACCCATTGCTGACAGAGCAGGGAACACACTGGCTGTGCTGTTCCGGAGCACCAACACCCATTGCTGACAGAGCAGGGAACACACCGGCTGTGCTGCTCTGGAGCACCAACTCCCACTGCTGCTTCAGTCAGAGCCGGGCACGAGCAAAGCCAGATGGCAGTGTAAGATTAATCACAATAGATTAAAAAGGCAGCCTAGAACTAGGCAGGGACTAAGAGCTCAAATGTTTAAAATGTGAAGAGTAAAGTTTGATCTTTCATATTCAGTCAGGTACAAACTCCTCCTGTCATTCTCCACACCTGGACTAGCACAAACACCGTGGTCAAAGGGCACCTGCTTCCTCCATCTCTGACAGAAATCTGAGTTTCTCAGAGGGGGCACTCTGAGTGGAATTAAGCTGAAACAGAAAACAAGATGTTTCCCAAATGTTTCTGAACAAGGCAAGATGTGACCACATCTTCCATGAGCCAGAGAAGGCAGTAAGGCTGATCCTGCCTTACAGCCATTGGGCCCAGCATTAATGGGAATACTTTTGTTCTGACTTCACACTTCAGCATTCAAAAAGCTGTTGGGTAATGAGCTCTGTGATCTGTGTTGGAAGGTATTGCATGTTATTTATGAGTATTTTTTATTATATCATCTAGAAACCCTGTGGTGCTAAGCAATACAGGAACAGGTCATCTATTTTTTGTTAGATTGCAACCCTACCTGAACTAAAAATTAATTATGTATTTAAGAAATGTTATTCCAGTACCAGTTCAGCTTGGCTGGCTTGCATCAATTAGTTTGGATTCACTCATTCACAAGCCAGATGTTTTCAAACAAAACTATGTGTAAACAATAGCTTAGGAAGAAACACTTTTTTTTTGTTACAAACATGATCTAATCTGCCCTTAAATTACAACCAATACTAAAGAAGACAAACAAACCCCAGAATGCCACAGTGAGACACATTCTCCAGTTTGGGCTGCCACTTCTAACAGGGTCATGAAAGGCAAACACAAGTTTGTTCTCTGAGTTCTCAGTTACAGTGAATGTATGTGGTGTACAATGTTACAGATTAAGGACTCAGCTGGGTGTCCCACAGACTGGGAACGTGCATTTGCAAGAAACCATGAGTGCTGCATGAGATCAGAGGAGTTTATTGTGTTAAGTACTATCCCAGTGCACAGCTGCCAGAGTGGTGCTGGCTGGGAACTGAAGCAAGAGGGCAGAAAAGCCAAGGGCCTCAGGACCATTCCGACACAGGCTGGGCAGCACCATGGGACACAATTCCACAGAAAAAGAGAAATCTACTTCCAAAGCTTCCAGGGAGGCACCTGTGACAGTCCCTTAATCCATGCATTTCCCAAGGTAATCTACCAGGACACAAGTGAGGAGCAGAACTATCACAGTGCAAAAAAAATTTCCAACCCCAACAACCAAGGCAGACAGCCAAGGGTAAGGAATAAAGGGATGCTAAGTCTGCATTATCTTTTTGTATGCAATTTTTTTACCCTTAATCTCTTAGAATCTTAAATCTTGCTATTAAGCTTGTTTGATTGTGGAAAAGAACACGAGGGTCTGAACTCATCAAACAGAGTGCTCCATGTGTACAGAGGCAGGAAAGCCAAAGGAAAGGGGAGATAAAGGACACACCAGCCACCCCTGAGGGGACTCAGGAACCAAAAATCTTTACCCAAAGTGTGGGGTGCGGGAGCACGTGCTTCCTTTCTGGGAGTGTTCCCCCGGATGGGCACGAACTACAGCCCTGGAAGGAGAGAGCAGCAAAGATAAATAAGTTCCTAACTCAGGACAGACCTGGATGTGTCACAGGGAGAACCTGATTTGTTGGGTTTTTTTCCCCAAACTACACTTTAGAACAGTGATACTTGTCCAGGGACAGAGAGGGGAATGGGATGCTCATGGGTTTACCTGGTTAAAGCTCTTCAGGGCATCCCATTAATTTCTTCTTTAAATCATCAAATTCCTATGTCCCTAAATCAATAGCATACATTAAACACCACAGAGTAAATACGTGTCATTAACAGAAATCCCTGCTCTTAAAAGACTGTTCTAATAGCTGGTTTAGAGGAATTGGGGCACGAGAACAACAAACATCAGAAGCCCTTTACATCAACATGCAGGATACTCAGCGTGTCCAAAACAATCACGTCAACAGCACATGTTGAAATAAACAAACTAAAATTGAAATTTTTAAGCTACAACTGAGGTACTAAATAAGTCAACAAAACTAAGAATCCTTCTACTCTTTGAAGGAGCAGTCATGGGACCTTTAATAAAAGCACAACTTCCTGTAGGTTTCCACTGTTGTGCCACTCAGCAGCATTAGCAACCTGCTCACTCTGCAGGTTTCTGTCAGGTGTCCTCACTTATTGCACAGGGACCATCCCTGCCCAAGGCACTGCTGTGAATATCATCTCAAAGATTTGGTGCCTGAGTTTCAGGCACTGCAAAGAGAGCACAAGGAACGGGAGAATGTCTGCTGAATGCTTGCCTAATTAATGAGTTATAGAATCTACTGTACCCTATGCACTGGTAGCTTATTAGAAGTCAGGAGGGGACCAGGAGGGCACTAAGGACATTTAGTCTACACTTCAAAAGATCAGGTCACAAATCAATTAGTCTGGATTGATTTTATCCTATTAAGTCCTCCTCACAATTTCAATTTGTTTAATTTGTGGGATATTATGAATTGTAGCACCAGAAATAATTACACTGAATAAAACACCAAAATACAATTTCCATGATGTGTTGATTCAAAGAGGGGAAAGGAAACAAGAGTTGTGGTAAACAGAACGTGATGTATCTTGAGTATGGCCAGAAATTAAGAGAGATGCTGTTGAGATATTACTGTAAAATTCCATTGTCTACAGTATGCAAGAATGAGGTTTCTCTGCCATCAAACATGCAGTCTGTAAGGAAACACTGCAGTAAAAACAGGTCCTAAAAATACATTACGTAATTTAATTCCAAATGAAGAACTTTGCTTAAAAAAAACCCAAAACAAAGCAAAGCAAAACACTTTTTAATTTGCATTACGCATCAGGGATTTTTATGTTCTGTGCTCTGAAGTTCCATTTACCCTCCTCTTCATTCCATTTGGCTGATCACAAGGAGTAGATTTTATTTTGAAAGGAAAACAGTTGTTTCTGTATTTATTAAAAGAAATAAAACAGTTGTTAGGATATGCGAATTTTATTGCTATTTTATAAATATTGTTCTTAGAAACGATCATAAAAGAGCCACAGTTTCACTGGGCTCTAAATAACTATCATTCTTCAAGGAAAAGGTTTCTCAACTCTCCTGCTCAAAGAAAATAACAAGTATTAAGAGAATACATAAATACACCCATCACAGAGAAAGTATTTTGATAGCAAGTTAGAAACACTTGAATGTTGTTCCTAGTATGGATCATGCTAATTCAGCCATCAATTAAATAGGAATTTCCTTTTGTACACAGCTTTTGTGCAAAGGGAGTTGTAGTGAATGTTGTATGTAGGTGAAACATTGAAAAAAATCTATTATTCACCCAAGAAAGTTTTACAGAAGTACAGTAGTTATGGATGTTGAGAAGGAAATGGTGCTCCTGTGACAGATCTTGTGCCTCACCGTGTTCCTGTGCAGAGGTACAAAGCTGAGATAATTGTTACCCAGTTCCCTCAAACCCAGGAGCCTGTGGCACATCAAAAGGTCTGAAAAGCAGGAATTAGAAGACAGATCAAAAGACCAGACATCAACAACTTAAAGGGTGCAAGAAACAGCTGTGTGAGTCCATCAGAGGGAATTTCAATGCCAGGGTATTAAGGCAGCACGTAAGTGTTGGGAACACCTGAGCTGTCAAAGGACACAGCCAGTACCCCAGGCCAGCAGGAAGAAAGGAGAGTACAAATAAAATTATCTCAAGAGTTGCAGCATTCCATCAAACTGGATACATTCCCTCTGGAGCAGAAACTCGTGCGTTATCCCCTGGGACAGAATGTCCATGATGGACCCCACTGAGTGGATTTGGTCTGTGACAGGCTCCAGAACACACAACATACAGAGCCTGTTTAAATATTGTGGCAGTTTGTGACAGCTCCTGACAGCCAGAGACCAGAGGGACAGAGAACCAGCCAGATTAACCATTTCTGATTATTTAGCCAGAGACCAGAGGGACAGAGAACCAGCCAGATTAACCATTTCTGATTATTTAGCCAGAGACCAGAGGGACAGAGAACCAGCCAGATTAACCACTTCTGATTATTTAGCCAGAGACCAGAGGGACAGAGAACCAGCCAGATTAACCACTTCTGATTATTTAGCCAGAGACCAGAGGGAGAGAGAACCAGCCAGATTAACCATTTCTGATTATTTAGCCAGAGACCAGAGGGAGACAGAACCAGCCAGATTAACCACTTCTGATTATTTAGCCAGAGACCAGAGGGAGACAGAACCAGCCAGATTAACCATTTCTGATTATTTAGCCAGAGACCAGAGGGAGACAGAACCAGCCAGATTAACCATTTCTGATTATTTCTACAGCAGTAACAGCCTGAGCTGCAAGCTGGTTTTTGTTATAGGCATCACAATAAAGAGTTTGCAAAATCCCCCACCACTGGAAGTGTCCAGGGCTGGATGGGACTTGGAGCAAGGTGGTTTAGTGGAAGGTGTCCCTGCCCATGACAGGGGGTGGAATGAGATGGGCTTGAAGGTCCCTTCCAACCCAAACCATTCCGTGATTCTGTGAAAATGAATAGATTGGGTGTTTGGTGGTTTTTTCAGCCAGTCAATTATGTTTAAGAGGAAAAGTGAGAGAACTGCAACTCCACCAATCTCTGGGAAATACACACAGGTACCACTGCCCCTCACACCAGTTTAGTTTGCACAGATCTCACCTGCACCATGACCCCAAACACATTTACTCAGAGAGTGCACACAAAAAAACTGACAGGTTGTAAAAACAAATCTGTGTAACTTTTCTCTAACACTTAAGAAAATGATAAGTGTTTGCCTTAAGGCTTGTATAAAAGTATTGCCAAAATAAATGTTAAAAGGCACAAAACTTTGGGGTGTTTTTTAAACTCTCAGTATTATATTTTGCTCACATTGACCAAGCATGTCTGTTCCACCTCTCTTCTGCACAATGTGATAGTCACTGCAGTATCTCAGTGTCTCTTAGAAGCTCAAACAGCCCTGACAGATCCCAGAAATTCCTCCTCTGGCATTTCATGCAAGGCAGCTGTCTGAAAGCTTCACTAGCCACTAAACCCAAGAGCTGCAAGAAAGTGCTTTTCTCAGCCAAGTCTTTATAAAGCTTTTCTGACACTTCATCCCTTCCAACAACACACTTTTATCTGCCCCTGTGACTTGCCAGATTCAGCCTTTGCCAGATGCGACTTTGAAGAGCTGCAGCTTCTGGTTGTGTCTGTTTCATCCTTAATTAGTCAGTAAAACTTACTTGCAGTTAGATTTTATATGGTTATTTCAAGGATAGAGTCACTAGTTAAGTTACTAGTCTCTAGTTAAGTCACTGGTCAAGTTACTAGTTATTAACAGTTACTGCCATGTGATTGGGAGGCTGGGAAAGGGTCAACCCCTCAAGAGGAGCATCTTGCACTGAATCACTGCAAGCAGAATTTGCTAAGAGATGGCAGCAAGTCTCACTTCCATCTGTATTTTCAATACTCCATCTCTTTTTCTTACTCAACACAACTGCTAAAATACTTTCCATGTTCCATTTTAACCTTGTCCTCATGAAATGTGAGCCAAATGAGGGCTCTCCACACTGACAGCTCTGTTAGCTCATGTATTACCTATTCAGTATTTCTAACACACTCACAGGCCAAAAAAATCAAGGATATCCTTGGGTCTCCTCACAGACTTAAATTCCTGTAAGTTTAAGACCTTTTAAGAGGCACAGTAAAAACTAATTTATAAGCTTATACATATTTAAAGCTGCAACACAGTCTCTTACACACTCTGTATTAACAAGCTTTGTTATCTTTACACTGCAGCACCTTCCAGTGGTTTGTAATACTTTTCTAATATATTTATCAGCCAGTTCCTACTTGTTATCTTCACTGAGTACTGGTGCTCTGCACTGAACACACTTAATTCCACCTTCCAGCAAGGCCTTCCCTGTCATGAGCATCAAACCTGTTCTTCCTACACAGTTTTCCTTTTCACCTCTTTGGTGAAATCTTTAATTTAGTAGCTGGTTATGCTTATGCAGAGGCTACAGGAATATCAGCTGACAAACCCTTGTAGCTGTTTGTCTCCAAAGGTGTATGTTGGATGATAGATCACATTATCCAACACAGAAATAACAAACCCTTTGAGAAACCACATTATCAAACCAAAATACTAACGGGTCAGTGGCAAGAAAGTAGCTGGCTCATGTAGCAAATCTCAGAGGAAATTACAGTTTTATCTGTTTCTTAACAATGTATTTTCTCTGTTTTCTTAGGCAGAAGAATCCTGAAAAAAACCCACAACCATAAATTATCTTTCTACATCAGGAGCACTTGGCTTTACTTCTTAATCTTCACTTTTAGAACTACAGCATTGCTGCATCTCAGCTTGAAAGAATGTATTTGGTATTACCCTGATATGTGAAGCAAAAGCAGCACCTGAGAATTACCATGAGCAAAGCAAAATTGGCAGCTTCCATTCAGTGTAAGATGAATTTGAAAAGGGAAATTAAGTTATTACTGGTGGTAACATGAGGAGAGAAACATTCTTAACACTGAGAAACTCACCAGAACTGTTCGCCCTTGAGAAATGAAGAAATGGCCAGACACCACAATGGTAAGGACAAGAGCACCTGATTCTTCATTTGATTCCAACACCTTTAAAAAGATAAACAAAGATAAATCTGTCCCTGTAAGCACAGAGTCTATAATTGCCCTTTCCAATGCAAACCCAAAGGTTTCAAAGGTCAGTTCTGGAAGCCAGGTGGGTAATCTACATCTCACTAATGCAACTTGCCCTACATTCCCACTGACAGAAGGCATGTTTAATGACTTTTTAACTAATTATACCTTGATATACAGATTTAACTTTAACCAACCTTCTGGACTCTTCCAACTTGATCTGTAGATTTTAATACCACCGGTCACTGCTGAATGAAGGAATTAAAAAAAAGGTGGGCTACTAACCATTTCTATCTCTGACTTGCTGACAATAATAATTCACTAAATAAAATTTCCCCCGGTTCCTGCATTAGCCATGGACTTCGAAAAACACACCTGAAAAGCCTCATGTGCTCCTGTTTGCCACACCCCCCCGCCCCCGCCTCCCGCCGCCGGCACCTTCCATGAGGTGTTTCGCCCCTCATCGTCGCCGTCCCTCGGGGGCAGAAAGCGGCCGTAGCGCTTCAAGGGCCACGTTGTGGCGCTGCTGAGGAGGGAGGTGTTTCCGGCAGGGCCCGGCCGGGGCTCGGAGCCGTGAGGGGCCGCGGCCGCCGCCATGTTGCTCTGAGGGCTGAGGAGCTGAGGGGGCGGTGCGCGGCGCTGGGGCGGGAAGGAGCAGCCAATAGGAGAGAGGAGAGAGCGCGTGGCGGGAACCGCTCGCCAATCAGAGCGAGGCGCGCGTGAGCTCGTGCCGCTCCTGCTGCCACCGGGCGCGCGAGCCGCGGCGCCATTGGCCCCTCCGCTCCCCTCAGCGCGATGGTCCCGCTCCGATCGCCCCAGCAGGGCCCCTCGGCGCCATCGCCCCGCTCCGATCCCCTCGGCGCCATCGCCCCGCTCCGATCCCCTCAGCGCCATTGCCCCGCTCCGATCCCCTCAGCACCATCGCCCTGCCCCTCTCCGATCCCCTCAGCACTATCGACCCGCCCCCCCCGATCCCCTAAGAGCCACCACCCCGCTCCGATCGCCCCGCTCCGATCCCCTCAGTGCCATCGCCCCGCCCCTCTCCGATCCCCTCAGCACTATCGACCTGCCCCGCCCCGATCCCCTCAGCGGCATCGCCCCGCTCCGATTCCCCTCAGAGCCATCGTCGTGCTTCGATCGCCCCGCCCCGCCCCGCCCCGCTCTGCTCCCCTCCCCTCCCCTCAGCACCATCGCCCCACTCCGATCACCCCGCTCCAGTCCCCTCAGCGCTATCGCCCTGCCCCGCTCCGCTCCCCTCAGCGTTATTGCCCCGCTCGCCCCGGCGCGGTCCCTTCGCTCGCCCTCGGCGCAGCCCCGCTGCTGCCTTCAGGCTTTCCTCCTCTCCTGCCCTTCTCCTCCGAGGGGAGTGCGGCCACAGCCTCCCCCTGCTCCCAACACCCTCCGGCCGTGGCCGTGTGAAGGCTCGGCTGTCATTTCGTGGGTGTGAGGAGCGCGGTCCGGCCTGCGCAGCGAGAAGGGGGAGCGGGAGGTGAAAGTGACAGTGACGGTGACGGTGAAGGTGAAGGTGATGGTGATGGTGAAGGTGAAGCTCCCACGCGCTGTCAGTGCCCTCAGAGCTGCCCGTGGCTGCAGCCACGCTGTCATTGCACACCCTCCCGCAGGTGAAATTACACAGCCCTGTAAAAATGATGTCCTACATACTCATTTGACTTTCCATCTTTTGGTGTGGTGCTCACTCCACAGAGTTGCAACAGGACTTCTGTGGCAACTGAAGTGTGGTCTGTCAAAAAGCTCTTTTCAGTGTGTGCTGGATGTTTTTAAACCAGCGTTGGCCAACAGCTGGATTAATAAATCAAAATTGCATCCTTCTCCCTATTTTGCTCCCACTCTGCTATTAGTTTGCTGGTACAATTATGGAAGGCTACACTTTCCCTGGATGAGGAGTGAGGGTGAAATGACTCATAATAAGACTGCACTCAGGTATTCCATTTATAGAGCATATCTGGGCCATTAACAATAATGTGCATGAGCCGGTCAAGGTCACTGAGGGGCAGGGAGGGACCATCTGGGACTGCCCTGAGTGGCACTTGTGTGCCCATCACCACCAGCAGCCCCCCTTAAACCATCAGCCTGCCTGAGGGTGCCATCCTGCCAACTTTAATCCCAGTTCTCAGCATTGCCCCCTGCCAGCAGCACATACCTGCCCAAGCTGAAGCTTGTCTGAATAATCCTTCTCAAATTAAGGAGAACAGTTGGTTGGTGAGGCCACACCTCGAGTGTTGTGTTCAGTTCTGGGCCCCTCAGTTCAGGAAAGAGATTGAGGGGCTGGAGCGGGGCCAGAGAAGAGCAACGAGGCTGGAGAAGGGACTGGAGCACAAGTGCTGTGGGGAGAGGCTGAGGGAGCTGGGGGTGTTCAGCCTGGAGAAGAGGAGGCTCAGAGGTGACCTCAGCACTGTCTGGAACTCCCTGAAGGGAAGTTCTGGCCAGATGGGGGTTGGTCTCTTCTCCCAGGCACTCAGCAATAGGACAAGGGGGCACGATGGGCTCCAGCTCTGCCAGGGGAAATTGAAGTTGGAGAGCAGAAAAAACTTCTTTGCAGAGAGAGTGCTCAGGCATTGGAATGGGCTGCCCAGAGAGGGGGTGGATTCCCCATCCCTGGAGGTTTTTCAACTGAGCTTGGCTGTGGCACTGAGTGCCATGATCTGGTAAAGGGTCTGGAGTTGGACCAAGGGTTGGACTTGATGATCTCAGAGGTCTTTTCCAGCCCAATCCATTCTGTGATTCTGTGATTCTATGATTCTAAGTTCATGCCAATTTTTTCTGCTTTTTCTTACTTGGGCTGATGATGTTGGCTTGGCTGATGAATAAGGTTAAAACAGAATGAGTTAACTACTATCTCATAAAATGTTCAGGTACAAGGTTAATGTATTAAACAGCAAATTTTAATTTATTAGAAAATATTAGACTGACATTTATGTCTTATAGCTGTTTTATTTTTCACCTGATGTCACACCAGAGAGCTACTTCAACATCAGAGGAACATTCCAAAATAAACAATTTTACAGTGTTTCCAAAAGGGAGGTGTTTATCTAAACATTTTGCAGATAGGGAAGCACAGGCAGAAAGGCATTTAATGACTTGACAAGGTCATCCAGAGAAATCAGTAATGAAACAGGGAATACAGCGTGGGCTTCCCAGCTGCCAGTTGCCTTCTCTAATCACTGCTTCCCCACGAGGATTTCTCCAATTGTGCTTGTCAAATATGCAGGATTTGCCTGTAGACTTGGGACTTTCTTGGAATCTACAGGAGAAGTTGAATATTGTTGTCAGAGAAAGGCTATATGAGTACACACAGTGAATCTGTTTTTCCCTATTTCAGCTGAAGTCCTGCAGAAAACAGTTTGTTTGCAGTGTCTGTTTTCCAGGACTGATTTCTGGCAGATGTGCTAAAGGCTTCTGCAGGAGGAAAACAAAGGCTTAGTATTTTACCAAACCAAGGAATTCAAAATGTGGCTTTGAAAGAGGCAGAGGGAAACCAAGTTCCTCAGATATTCCCATCTGCTTGTGGGTTTTTGCATGACTGGGGTCTACTGGTTTGCTTTTGCTTTTTGGGTGTAAATGTCTTATTTTACATATCTATAAAGTGAGAATGGTGTTAAAGATGATACACAAGCTCTTGCTG
This sequence comes from Pithys albifrons albifrons, assembly GCF_047495875.1. Taxonomy (NCBI): domain Eukaryota; kingdom Metazoa; phylum Chordata; class Aves; order Passeriformes; family Thamnophilidae; genus Pithys; species Pithys albifrons. The sequence continues at coordinate 5,274,218 of NC_092470.1, forward strand.
ATTCTGATTTCCTTAGGGAATTGCATGATTAATTCTTGATTCAGCAAGTAGACATGTAGGAAAATGGTTAAAATTGAGGGGTTTAAGGGCTAGATAGGCTGCCAGTTTTTTTAAATTACAGAGCAAAATGTAGAAGGACGAGACAGGTAGAAGCTGTCAGGATTCTGACAGGTTAAAATGTGTTTCATCAGAGATGAGATGGCAAATCTCACACAGGTGCTGAGGGTTTATCACTGTGATGTGCTTCAGGTTTGTACTTCACAGACTGCAGTGGTACAAGTTAATTTTCTCACTGCAGAAGTTCTGGTCCTGTTAATAAATTACAGAAACTCTGCCAAAAGCTGAGAGATCCATGCAGGAAGAGAGATCCATTCCTGCACCATATGGATTTGATAATGTGTTAATATTATTGTTAGATGTTTAACAGTTGATTTTGGTACTGGGCATTTTGCTGAGCCATCTACATTATTGATTTTTAATAGTAACAGTGGTGATAACAGCAACAATAAAACCATATTACCGTGACTTTATTGTCAAATGTGAGTGCAGATTTGCCACAAGTGCAGGGGATGGACTGGAGGAGCTCATATAAATTGGACAAATAATGTATTAAGAAAATCAAGGCTACCAGATGCATGAAATGGATAAAATAAGGACCAAAAGGTACATTTTAGAAATTATGGAGGTTTCCCTGTGGTACTGACAACTTCCCATCTGCCTCTACCCAGCTGTGTTAAAGGGATGAATGGGATTTAAGAGACATGAATAATAGGCCAGTGAGAATGCTCTATTCAGAATACTTGATTTATTGCTTTGATTTCTATAATAAATAGTGTTACCTTGTGCTTTAGTTGTGTTGTTAGCAGTTGTGGTATTTCCTGAGGCTTATTCCATTAATTAATGTTTCCTATAGTTGTACCTGCTTTCATTGGAATGTGATCTCACTGCCCACATTTCTCAGTTCTAATGAAACTACAGCATCTTGGATTATTGCAGAGCAGTTCTGTAACCCTTCCCAAAATACCTTCATCCAGTTCTGCCAACATGTGTCAGCAAGGGGGAGATGAATTCAGAAGTTTCTCATGAAGAAATTTGAAGCCAAGGACCGTGTGTTGTTCTGGACTGTGGTGTGGTGACCTCTGCTGTTCTGAGGAGCCATCCAGTCCCACCCCCTGCCATGGCAGGGACACCTTCCACTATCCCAGGTTGCTCCAAGCCCTCTCCAACCTGGCCTTGGACACTTCCAGGGATGGGGCAGCCACAGCTTCTCTGCCCAACCTGTGCCAGGGCCTGCCCACCCTCACAGCCAACAATTCCTTCCCAATATCCCACCTAGCCCTGCCCTCTGGCAGTGGGAAGCCATTCCCCCTTGTCCTGTCCCTCCATACCTTGTCCCAAGTCCGTCTTCAGCTCTCCTGGAGCCCCTTTAGGCTCTGGAAGGGGCTCTCAGGTCTCCCTGGAGCCTTCTCTTCTCCAGGTGAGCCCCCCCAGCTCTCCCAGCCTGGCTCCAGTCCAGAGGGGCTCCAGACCTGGAGCAGCTCCGGGGCCTCCTCTGGACTCGCTCCAGCAGCTCCAATGTCTCTCTTCTGCCAAGGACCCCAACTGTAATTTGCAATTATACTTCATGGTCTCTCTCTTTACTGGCCATGTCAAAATGAAGATTGGATTGACTATCTACACTGCAAGCACAAGAACTGAAGGGTCCTTATGGCTCAGTATCTTCAATTACCCTTTCTTGCCCCAGAAGTTACTCAGTTTTACTGTGTCTCCAGGAACTGATCTTGTTAGTTCCCATATTGTGTCTGTTTGTCTGATAGTGACATTCCTAACTCAAATATGATACCTGAATGCCCCCTTCACTGGATGATCTTTAATGTCCCTTCCAACACAAGCCACCCTGTGATTCTGGGATCTTCCTCCCTAAATTATATTATTTGTGAGGGTGTTTGAGCCTTACAGGGCAGCTGTGGAAGCACATAAAGTAGTGTCTGTTTTGTGCACACTTAGTTATGTGAGGAAAAGGAGCCATAAAGCAGAGTTGCCCACAGTTGTCAGGGACAGACCAAAACCATTGTGAGGCCCCCTGACTTCATGGTGTCATTGTCATTGTGTGATTGAAGACTGTTCCATAAAGCCTCAGACTTTTTCTAGGGAAGGTCACATTTGTTCAGAGCATAATTTATTTGCACTCCCTTTATTTCCTTTTAAGTTGTCTAACTTTAGCACTCACGGCACAGATGAAGGAGCTGCTGCCTCACAGATTTTTCCATTTACATAAAAAATCCACCCACAAACACCCTTCACTGTCAGTGCATCCATTTTGCTGAGTGCACTTCATTTTCCAAGACCTTGAAAACATAAGGGCGTTTATTAATTAATTCAAATTTACAGCTGGGTGGAGGGGAGAATTGCAGATGGGAGATAAGCAATTTGTTGTGTGCCCCTTATTTGATGAGGATTGTAGAAGGAGAAGTAGTCCAAGCCATTGCCAAGATTTCCCATCTCAATCAACTCTGGTTTTCATTTAACCACTGGTTAAGAGTGACCCTACCAGGAAGGGAAAATCTGGACATGGAGTGATTATTGTAAACTGAAGTCCTGACAGTCCTGGATATGGACAGAAGTGGAATTATCTCTGTTTTTACCTCTTGCATGGATTAGCTCTGGATGTTTCCTAATGTAAACCTGTATGTACTGCTATAAACACAGCAATAATGGAAATACTGACTGACAACTCATCACAGTTGGTTTCTTTTGTAAAAAAAAATACAGATTTTTTTTCTTTAAGTTGCATTTACCTGACTTTAGAAGTTCTTGCAGTGAGCTTGTAGGAGAAAATACATCTTTGATTCTTTCTCTAAGCTTCAGTCCCAAAGCTGATGTCAGTGAGAGTTATGTGTGCATAGAGGGGAAGAAAATGTCTTGAACTTTCGTGCCTTTTCAAAGAAGGATATTCCCTCCTCACCACCTTAATTCTGAATTCTCTTTCTAGTCTACTGGATTACCACGTGCTCAACCAAGGATTTAGTGCAGCAGGGTGAATAGAGGACTCTAAATATGCCTAGCTCGTGTCATACATCTGTGCCTCTTCCTCTGTGCCTGAATAGAATAAAACAGAATATTATATTTCAGTTCCTGTTCCCAATATACAGCCATTCAAACCAGAGAATAGTCTTTTTGAGTGTTGGTGACACGAGGTTCTGATGTGCACTGAGCAATTGCTGTGCCTCCCAATACAAAGTGTGCCACGTGGGACACACACCCTGTCCCTCTGGCATCCAACCTGGAATCTGGGCCACACAGAAGGAGCCTCTTGTCCCCTGAACCCCACACTCCAGGAAGCAAGCAGCAGAATGCTAATAAATTTAATTTACTTGCTTAATCTCCCCTGTGTTTTGTATTAATATGAATAGCATTACAGGAGAAGGGATGTGCTTATATAACAAAATGTTCTTCTTCAGCTTAAGGTTAATGTAGTTCCTCGTATTTCCCACATGTAAAATGGGGGGCTCAGTGTCCTGCAGCAGGAACTTCTGTGAGAGTTACGTTCTCTGCCAGCAGCCTCTGAGCCAGGGAATGGGGTGGGAACCATTTGTAGTTTCCCCAAGTCACATGATATTAGATACTGGAGACATTCCCATCTCACCAAAGGTGACAGAATGTGTAGAAAAAGAATATTGATCCAAAGTATGCAGTGTTACACAAGGAATCTTTGCTTGCTCTAATAGCCTAAAACACAAATTAGAGACCAGATCTCTTTCTCCATCACTCGAAGGCTTCTGCTTTGATATTGGATTGCATATGGTGCAGTGTAGAAATTATGCTGTACTGTAATGGACACTGATCTTTTCTTGTTCATGAAAATGAGTGAGATTCATCATTTTCCCTGCCAGCACTCTGGGTCAGGTTCCCTCCAGTCCACACTGCTGAAGTCTCACCAGTGACAGTGCACAGTGTTGGGGTCTCAGTGTTTGACTGACTCAGGGACATCTGACATAAGGGAATGTTCCATGAGATTATCTTTCCTCAGTCAGTACCAGGCACAGGATACCTCCCTGTTCTGGAGTGCTGTCTGCCTGTATATCAAAGACATTAATCTGTGAAGTTGTGATAAGTGCAAACATCAGTCTCTCAGGTTCCCATGTGATACAGGTGGCCAAACATGGCTGTCCTCCACCGTCCCTGATTTCACTGGGGACATTTGCTAAATGGGCAAGAATGATTGAACTTTGGACATTTCTTCAGGATGCAGTTTTATAATAACCCCTTTTCGTCTCTTGAGCCTGCTTTAATAACTCTTAGACCTGAGTTGGGTTTTTTTACCATGTTTTCATACAGCCAAGCATAGTATGATCAGGTGGGGGTTGGTCTCTTCTCCCAGGCACTCAGCAATAGGACAAGGGGGCACGATGGGCTCAAGCTCTGCCAGGGGAAATTGAAGTTGGAGAGCAGAAAAAACTTCTTTGCAGAGAGAGTGCTCAGGCATTGGAATGGGCTGCCCAGAGAAGGGGTGGATTCCCCATCCCTGCAGGTTTTTCAACTGAGCTTGGCCGTGGCACTGAGTGCCATGATCTGGTAAAGGGACTGGAGTTGGACCAAGGGTTGGACTTGATGATCTCGGAGGTCTTTTCCAACCCAATCCATTCTATGATTCTGTGATCATTTGATAAGTATGGAATACCATTTCTGTATTCTAAGTTGTTTTTTGTTAGTGTTAATGCAGAGGCAGCTGCTCAGTTCAGTCCAATTTCTTTTCTGCATGAAAACTGACAGATACCTATTTTCATTCTTCGCAGAACCTGTGCATGATTCTGATCATCCAGCAAGTTCACAGCACAACAGTTTTGCCAACTTCAGCTGATTTCTTCTTGATACTGTTTGACAGAAGGTAAGAGTGAGAGCCTCGCTCAGCCTTCTCTGTTGTTGTTACACAAGACCTGAATAGACAGGGATGCAAATAAATACAATCATAGTTGTTATTCTCAGCAAAATATCAAGTGTGATAGATGGAATGCCATTTGTGATGGAAGATATTTTGTTTTCCTATCTCAGCTTTCCTGAGATAGGGTACTTGCTAACATTCAACAACAGCCTGATGTCAGTGGGAAACTCAGATGCCATTTGACATAAGCTCTCACACTAATCAGAAAAAATGTAATTTTTAAGAGGCATTTCTGTTACCTGAACAGGAATGAGGCTTGGGTCACAGTGGAGGGCTGGAGGTCACTCTCGGGCTGTTTTTCTCCTCACATGCTGCAGAGCAATGTTTTTAAACAGCCCCTTTCCAAAAAGCATTTTCATGGCTTCACATTCATTACAAAAGTAGATGTAAAAATGTCTTAATTCCAGCAGTGCTGTTGTCAAATAATTGTTTGTGTCTGTGCTTTAAGAGGCTGACAGAGAATGTTTTAACTCAAGGGCAAAGGACTGGAAGGGAATGGTTTTATATTTATTGTGCTAACATTTCCAGTGCCTTGGATTATGTTTCATATTCTGTGTAGTGTGACTCTGGTTGAAAGCTGCTGCTGGAGAGAATCTACAAATTACCTAAACTTTCTACCATTATGGCACTTCTTCCCCCCATGAAAACAATGATTTTGCTGTGATTTGCACATATCCTTCATTGGGGATTTCTTTATGCTCCCTGTGTGGTCAGGCAAATCACAGAAGGAATCACATAGGCTACTGCACTGAATTACCTTCACACCATTAGGGGCTTTGCTGGCCTGCTGGTGAGCTTTGCCTGTTGATGTGGGAAACTGCCTGCTCGTTGTTTGCAGGATTTGTGCCTCTGGCCATGAAGCCCAGTCTGTCTCAAGGAGAGTTTCATGCCTTGTGGAAGGCACTGAGCGAGGTGACCCTGCCTCTCTCACGAGGAGAGCTGCCTTTTCTGTGCAGGTGTCTCACTAGTGGAACAGAAGCCATTATACCACAGAGAGCAGGACTTGAGATAGTAACAGAAGCAATGAGAGACTATTTGGCAGTTTTAAAGGTATTATTGGGCAGTGCACAGCAGAGACTACTTAACTTTGCTTTTCTGTGCTAGTGCAGAATCGTGTGCTTGTTAGTAAAGTTAAGCCCTCTTCATATTGAGAAGAAATGAAATTTTCTGGTCCTTTCATTTCCATTCAAAGTAGCAGAGCAAGGTGGTGCAAACTGTACATGTTCTCCTGCACCTCTAAGTTGTGCAAGATTGTGGTTTCTTAAGGTTTTAAAGAGCAAAGAAGAGTAGGATGCATTAATCTGAGAGCTTCTTGTAAAGCAAAGAAAAGTATATTATTTGGTATTTTAAAAGGTTTTATTCTTTTTAAGAAAAATGTATAACAATACAGAACACATACCTGACTGTACAGAAACACACAGTTCATCATCTGTGGGTCTCTTTGCCACAGGTTGTTGTTGTGGATGTCAAAAGTTTACATGGATCTGAAAAGTAATTTGAGAAAAATAATCTGTGATGGGGCATTACTTGTAGAGATAATAACCCTTAGAAACAGAGAGCCCTTGAACCACAGGTTGCTGGAACCTTTGAGAGGATAATAGGGAAGTGTTTTTATAGGATTTTCCTGTTCTTCTACTTTTCCCCAGAGATCCACTTTTACTCTTCCCATGATTCCCTCCCTTGACAATATTCATCAGCTTTTCCATAGTGAAAGTAAGCACCTTGTTCTCCCTCCTTCCCTTCAAAAATTAGGTAGAGAGGCACAGGAGACAGAGGCCAGGAGAAAGCACAAAAACAAATGAGCTCAGGGTACAACAAATGAACAAAAGAGAAAGAGGATTAAAGACTAACAAATATAGGGACAGGAAAACAGATGGGGACACTGAGCAAAACACTTCCAACGGGGGCCACAGCTCCCTCAAGGTGTGCAGCAAGTTGGTGGATTCTCAGAGAGGATTCCCAGTCACTTCCTGTGTAACAGAGAGCCAGTTTGGCCAAGCTCAAGAGACTGCCCAGGACATCTTAGTGCAATTTTGAGGTGAATATACATAAAAAATGTGAGGGTGGAAACAGGATGGAGGAATGCAGCCTGGCACACCTTTCTCAGAGGAAACAGGACTCAGGAGACCCTGGAGTGGACTGCACCAGGAACCTGCCCACTGGCTGCTGCTGGAGGCTGGACTAACGAAACAAACTCTAAGTCTGCACCTCTATGCATGTTCTTCTACTAACTGATCCTTTTCTTAGTTCAAAATCACATTTTTTTAGTTGCTTCTTTGAGTAACAGGAACCACACAGAAATATATGTTGTATTAGCCATGTATGATATGCAGGAAATGAAATCAGGCACAAAATTCAGGCACCATCTTTATCAATACTGCAGCTTTGGAAAAAATGCTTTGTTATTCATCCTTTTAAAAGGGATGAATACAATCCCTTTATTCATTCTTTTAAAATATTCAGACAACTCAAACTAAAAGAAACTCTCAGCATATCACACACAGCAGCTGGGGAGCTGGAATTTTGTGGATTTTGCACACAGGCACACATATTATTCATTCCACCAGCATACACACCTTTATCCTCTGTCTCTTACCTGCTTTCATAATAAGCCTTCAAGAAGAGAGAACACATGTCCTAAACAACTTCTGTCGGTTACTTAATTGCTAAGTGACCTTTTCTGGATTTGCCAAATCACTTAAGCTCAAGCACCACTCATCAGTATTTAATATATACCATGAAGTGCCACTCAATTTGCAGATAGTTAGTTCTGAACTTAGTTGTTATTTCCATGAAGAAGGATTTCCAAATTATTCCCTGTTGTCAGAGTGCAAGCAGACACAACTGGGTAAATCCTCAGCTACACGAAATATGCCAGGAGACAACCATTAGAGTCATTCTGTCACACCCTTTGAACTCAGATTTTTGTAAATTTGTGAATATAACCTTCAGAGTCAGAAAGTCAAGAGACACTGCTTGGGGAAAAAAGTTCATGCCCTCTCTTGTTCTACAATGACAGAAACTTAGACACTCATACTGTGTGACTAAGACTTTCCAAACCCCAGTCTGTGAGGATAAGAGCTAGGAAAAAAAAAAAAGAAAGGTGGGAGTGTCTGTTAATGATGTGGCACTAAGAACTGAGGACATCAGCATACGTTACAGCTTTAAAATTTAGTCTGGGTCGTGTACTAGAGGGATCATGATGCTTACTATTGTTGAAGTGTATGGATTTATTATGGCAAGGGTGTAGAAGAACATTCAAGAAAGAAATGTTCAAAATGGAGTAAAATAGATAGAAGACAAAATGCTGCTCTATCTAAGGGCTCAAAGCACTCTCTGAAATAGCATGAAGATCCAGGAGACACTGGCAAGTCGTTGCTGATTAAAGGGAACAAGTCAGGGAGTGCAGGTTCCAGCTGATGACTTTTCGTATATGAGAGTTTACAAATTCCATTACACTCATGTTAACTTCAGAATTGTTCTTGCTAACTTTCTCCATTGAAGTGCACTGCTTGAAATTTGATAAAATAGAAAAAGTAATTATAAATTTGGCTGGGAGACAGACAGGAGTTAGGTCTGGTTGCATGCGTGGCTGTTCAATATTCATTTTTCTTCCTTTTGCACAGTGACAGGACACAATTTATTTTTACAATTGTATTGAGATATTTTGTGGTTGCTATCAGATGAGCTGTTTGGTTGGAATCTTTTTGCTGTGCTACAAAGCTACTGTTGGTCAGTGCTTTTATCCATACACACCACAGGATTCAGAGTTCAGGGAAAAAAGGAGGGAAAAAGAGAAACTTCCATGTGGGGACATTGCTCATTGTACAGCTGGATCACAGATATAGGTGAGGAAAGCAGTACAGGAATCCATGTGACACAGCTGTGCACTGCACTAGGGAACAGGATACAGTTTCTTGAGGATTAATGACTCTTTTGGGAACATGTGGCCTCACTTGAAGATAACCTTAAAGTTCTTCTCCCAGGCACTCAGCAGTAGGACAAGGGGGCACAATGGGCTCAAGCTCTGCCAGGGGAAACTGAAGTTGGAGAGCAGAAAAAAATTCCTTGCAGAGAGAGTGCTCAGGCATTGGAATGGGCTGCCCAGAGAGGGGGTGGATTCCCCATCCCTGGAGGTTTTTCAGCTGAGATTGGTCGTGGCACTGAGTGCCATGATCTGGTAAAGGGACTGGAGTTGGACCAAGGGTTGGACTTGATGATCTTGAAGGACTTTTCCAACCCAATCCATTCTATGATTCTGTGATTCTATGAATAATGTCCTGTGTCTGGGCAAGCCCTGGCTGGTGACCTACAGAGCAGGATAGATGGAGCTGTCAGGCACTGCTGTGGCCAGCGAAAACTTCTGCAGGGTTTCATGAGAGTGGCAGGTCCTGGTGCTGAAGAAGGAAGATATGAGTCTAACAGGAAATTCAAGGGAAAAACCGCAGTGTCTCAACGTTGCTTTGCATTAGGTTTGGGTAGGAATGATTCTTCCTGCTGGGTGATGGAGGAAGTGGTGGAATCTTTCTTCCATGCTGTGAAGGGTATCTAGGTGTGTCCATGATGGTCATTGCTGTTGCCTAACCAAGCCCATGCTTACCTGGCTCGCTTTAAAAGGAAAACAGATGGTAGAGAGATTAGCTCAGTGATTAAAACTTGGCAGTAATAATGCCAAGGCCATGGGTTCAATCCCCTGTGTGGGCCATTGACTTAAGAGTTGGACTCGATGATCCTTGTGGGTCCCTTCCAACTCAGAACAGTCTGTGATTCTGATTCTGTTCCAAAACCAGTGAATAGAACATAACAGGCCTCACAGCAATGAACTGATGGGCAGGTACAGGTCAGGCAGAGCAACATACTCTTCTCTCAAGTCCACAAAGGCTGAACCCACCTCAGGTTCCTGGAGGAGGTGTCAGGAAGTGAGAAGGGCTTCAGTGTGTGCTGGCAGCCAGTCCCCAAAGGCACAGGGAGTGAGGTACTTACTCAGTCCTTCCCTCCCCTCAGCCCAGCACTGACTCCTGCCATAACGTGATGGGGTATTTTTACTCTGAAAAGGCTAACTTGTTCTACCATGTATGGCAAATGGATCCGTCTGCTGAGCCACCTGGAAGGCCTCTATTTTTAGGCTCTTTCCTCGAAGCAGTTGTAATGTGAATTGACACATTGTTAGCCAAATGCATGGCACACCAGGCAGGGATGGGTCTGGAGCCACGCAAGCCACTGATTGTTGCAGCACTGCAAACAGGGGCCCTGGGGAGAGCCAATTTGATTTTTCCAAGCAGGGAAACAAGCACACAAGTTTAACTATCACAAGCCTGGCTTTCAGCAGCCAGAGCTGAGCAGGCCTAACAAGTTGGTTGTTCAAAGAGAGCAAGGGGATGAGGAGCACATTTAATCTGTGTGGGCAGAGTTCAGACTGTCAGGCACCAGCTGGGACTTCAGCAGACCCTAGTGAGTGTGGCCTGAAGCACACTAGTTAGAGAGGTACTAAAGCCTGAGCTATACACAGCAGGGGTGCAGATTTGACTAACATTTTACATTTTTATTTCTTAATTAATTAAGACATTTTTCCCCAGATCTTCACATTCCTCTTCACTACGCAGCTACTTACAGTCCATGGCCACAAGAGTCCTGAGAGCTCAAGCAGATAGTCCTTTTCAGGGCCACTGCTTTGTCAGGGTACAATCCCCTAATCTTCACGTATTTCCATATTTTCTTTCTACATGTTTGACCTTGAATTGCTGTGTTAAATCACACTCTGCATTCTGCTGGCAGATAAGTCCTTATTTATCACTTTGCCAATCTTTGTTTCATTCACACAAGGAATTGGCAAAGACTTCATCTATCTGTGAACTCTCAGGAAGTTAATTTGAATTATTTTCTCTGTGTATTTCTCTGTGTGCAGGTGGATATCCTGTTTGTATTTTATCAGTGTTAAATGCTGAATCCAGAGCATTTTGGTCCCTTTTTCCTAGATCAGCTTTGAAAACAGCTCACTCTACCACATGGATTTGCTTGGAAATCTGATTTCCTGTTTGCTCTTGCTGTGTTTTGAGAAAAGGGAAATCAAATATCTGCCCCAAATTCTGGCTCTGCAGGAAGTCACCTGCTGAAGTCTTGTCAAGTGGAAAACCTGTGCATTCACAGGAAAGCATTAACACCTACATTGGTTGGGCTTGTGCATCACTTGTACAAATGGATGCAGTTTAGGTGCTAGCTTTTATTAAATTGTGAACAAGGGAGTACTTTGATTCCACTCAGTCAATTTGCAACAGCCTTTCCTTGCTCTGAAATATTGTCAGAATCTCAGTAATCCATATCCCGCCTCTAAAAACACACATTCATTGAGTTTAAAATGATTTCCACTTAGTTTTCTGTTTGGAAGGCTGGCAGACCAGTGTATTATCCAGCAAGTGGCACCCACTGTAGGAGTTTTCTTCTCTAATATCTGTCTGCAGCAGGACCAGGGTGAGGGAGTCAATAGAATCCTGCTCTGTTTGCTCTCTTTTTGCTGTGCCTGCTCGAGATGTGCAGTCGTACCTAGAAATTAAGTAGCACAAAGCACTTAATTTCTGCTGCAGTACAGAACTGTGTGTATGACATGGAGGGAAATGGCAGGTAATAATTTCTCTGGCATTATGGATAGGAGCCAATAAGAGAAGGGGATAAAATCTACATGTTAGTATTGGTTGCTGGGCAGAGCACAGTGAAGTCCTTGCCTAGATTAAAGCTGCTTTCTAAATAATGTGAAACTATTTTATTGGATCTCTATTAATTACAGAGGAATCCAGCTCTAGATGCTTGTTGTAGGAAAATCAGGAATTTCTGCAGCTGTCTGTTGCTTCATTCCATCTAGAATGTCTGCTTCCAGAGACAACAGCAAATGGTTCCTGTCAGTCAGATGCTGCTCCTGAACCTCAGCTGTTGGAGATCCAGGGTAATTGTGGGACACACTTTGACCCTACTTGTCAAAACAATCAGTAACTCAGGGAGAGGATTTCTACCCCGGCTGCAGCATATTCCTGTGGGATATGGAAACTTCTCCCCAGTGTAATGGAGGACGTGATTAATTCTGACTGTGTTGACACAAGGAGGTTATTGAATAAGATTTCCTTGTGAATGGGCAAATCCATTCCCAGAAAAAAAACATTACAGAGATGTCAAACACTCCTATTGTATTCTGAAACCCCATCCCAAGGTTGCATAAAACCAGCTCAGGATGTGCACAATTAAAAGTTACAGAGAAGCATCTGCAAACTTGTGCATTTTATGGGAAAAACAATATGGAAAAGATAGATTTTATTGATGAAAGGTATTAGCTCTTCAACCTGCCTGTGTCTCCTCAGTCTCTGTGTTCTCAATGGCAATTATCCCTTAGTCTCTCAGACTCCAGGATTTTGGCTCATGCTCCCAGTTGTCCAGAGAATCTGATTCCTACTCGAGGCAGTAAATAATCACATTCCACATTTTAAGCAGCTCTGGATTGGTTCATCCTTCAGGCACAACCTGAGTGGGATGTGGAATGAGGTCAGCCCCTAAGGGATGACCAGGTGGCAGCAGTTGAGGCTGAATGGGGTGGCCATCACGGGAGGTGACCAGGCACAGAGGTGTCCTCCTCAGTGCTTGCAGCATCTTGAGGGCACAGGCATGCACCTGGCAACTTCAGTTAGTGAACCAGGAGACTGGCAGAACCTTTCCTGCCAGGAAGGGTAGGATTTATTTCCCCCAGTGTAAAATTTTGCATGTCAAGTGTTCACATCCAGGCTGGTCACAACATGGGTCACTTTGCAGCCACTGGCGAGGAGCCCAGAGTGAGCAGCTCTGCAGGCACATACACACGTGGACAGGGGGAGCTGGGCCTGCACTGACTGTGCACAGAGATGAGCAAATGGCTTAGACCTACACTGCAGACATCATCACTATTCTCTAGAAAAGAAACAAGGACCTTGACAAATCTGATCTGTTTTTGCCTCAAAGGCAAGGTGTGCACCACCTTGACATTTGACACCAAATCTGGGCACGTGCAGGTGGGCACAGCTGACCTGCACATACTTTTCCCCCTACTGAGGGGATGTAGGAACAAGTGACAGATATTACTCATGGTGCTCTGAGCACTGCTGGAAGGTCTTTTGGTGCAAGGTAACGTATGTAGCATAGACACACAGCATTCCCACTGAATTCCCTAAGATTTAAGTGTGCTCCTCTTACAAAGGGAAGCTCCTTTACTGAGGGGTTGCAGTGGGTCCAGAGAAGAGCAACGAGGCTGGAGAAGGGACTGGAGCACAAGTGCTGTGGGGAGAGGCTGAGGGAGCTGGGGGTGTTTAGCCTGGAGAAGAGGAGGCTCAGAGGTGACCTCAGCACTGTCTGGAAGTGCCTGAAGGGAAGTTCTGGCCAGGTGGGGGTTGGTCTCTTCTCCCAGGCACTCAGCAATAGGACAAGGGGGCACGATGGGCTCAAGCTCTGCCAGGGGAAATTGAAGTTGGAGAGCAGGAAAAAATTCTTTGCAGGGAGAGTGCTCACCATTGGAATGGGCTGCCCAGAGAGGGGGTGGATTCCCCATCCCTGGAGGTTTTTAAACTGAGATTGGCTGTGGCACTGAGTGCCATGATCTGGTAAAGGGACTGGAGTTGGACCAAGGGTTGGACTTGATGATCTCAGAGGTCTTTTCCAGCCCAATCCATTCTATGATTCAGTGATTCCCCTGGAGAGCAGTCACCTTGCTGTCGCTGCATTAAGCTTCCTGAAGGCAGTGGAAAGACTTGCAGGTAACAAAAGTCATGGGGAGGTAACTGCTACCTCTCTATGAAGTTCTAAAATGCTCTTTTAGCAGCTGTTGGAAAGCTCTGCCCAGGACTTATACAGGCTCCTCTTTTCCGTGCCCATTCCTGGCAGGGACACTGTGGTGGACCGAGCAGTGTGTACCTGGGGAAGGCATGGAGAGCTGGGAATGCCATGTGATGTTGTTCTGGTGCCACAAGAGAACCAGAGGCATCAACACAAATTATTTCAGCAGGATTGTGTGGCTGCAGGGGCCCTCTTTCCTTTCTCCTTATGTAGATTCCATTGGAATCTCCATATCATTCCCCTGGAAACTGCATATCATGGTCACAATACAAAAGAGTGCTTGATAGAACATAAAGGCTGAAGTAAGGAAAAAAATGGATGATTTCTGCCATCTCATGCATATATTGAACACCTTCTAACTAGAATATAAAGAGGACTCTGTGAACAATCAAGAGATTTTGTACATTTTCTCTCCCTGTGATGTTTCAGGTATAGGGTAAGTTTGGGAATTTATTGATCAACTCCCTGAGTCCCTCACACAGCTTTCTGTGAACATCAAACCCATACACCCCAATGGAGATTATCCATTAAAACACTGGATGATATTGGGAGTCTCATGGTTAGTAGTAGAAGATATTAGGAACCTCACTGTTAATAGACATTCAAAAACTCAGTACACAGAGCTGTGGGAAAGGAATCAGTTCAGAAAGTTTTCTGTCCTTCAGTGATGGAACCAGTTCAGAAAGTTTTCTGTCCTTCAGTGATGGAACCAGTTCAGAAAGTTTTCTCTCCTTCAGTAGTCAAAAATTAGGCTGTGGAGGTTTTGAACTTCAAGTACTTTTTAATATTTCATATACATAATTGCTAGATATAACTTGTATGCCATAAATTCTTTAGTAGCAACTAATTAAATCCTGTAGATACATAAATCAACTAAATTATGTTATTATTTATGTTGTTGTTCGTGTGCAATCCTAGAATGCTCCTTTTACTTGGACAGATCTTACTGATCAAGTGAGATTTTTTCCAAGTAAAATCTAACTTCCATGTAAATTTCAGTCTTTGTTGCAAAGAATAAATAAATGAGCCAGCTAATGTATTGGTCACATAAAGCCAGTATAACTGGGGCTGTAAGCAGACCTTTAAAAGCAGGGGGCTAGTCCTTAAGTGGTTTCAAAATTCATAAAATTAAATGTTATTTTCAGCATTGTGCTTATTTTAGAATTTAATGGGATTCCAGGCAGCTGCCTGTTCTATTTATTTCTGCTTTTGTATATTAATTGGTTATATCATTCCTTCTGCTCCTGAGGTCTGGAGGTGGAAACTTTTACAGCTTAATTAATCAGTGCTTTTGCTGTTTTAATGTCATTGTGGAATCTGGGTTTGGAGAGGATTCTTTTCCTGCTCTTGGCACTGACCCTTTGGGACCCTTTTGTGCACAGCTTCTTTTCCAAAGTGTGGTCAGTCTGGGGACTGGATATCTGGGCTCCAACTCTACTCACTGAGTAAACAGGCAGGAATTCATCCCAATATCAGCAGTGCAGACACTCTGGGGTCTCTTCTATTAAATCAGACTTTTAAAAATCCTTGTTCCACCTTCTGTGGGGGCACAAGGAATTCAATTTGCCTTTGCCATCTGGAAAGGGACGGTTGATCATTTCTCCCATATAAGTGAACAGCTCACTTGTAGAAATCTGATATATTTTAAGTTTGCCTGTCCAACTGAGCTTGTCAGCTGTGACAATTTAAATACAGGACCTTCATCAACACAGATCTCAATTTATTTTTCTTTTGATTCTCAAAATATTTGGTACTTCTTGAAGCATCTTCCAAATTAAGAGTAGAATGTAAACATCCCCACATTGTTATTTATTTGGGGGGATTCTGGTGAAAGGTAACACTTGTAGATGTAGAAAAACATTGAGTGAATTGTTTGGCAGTCAATATTTAAAAGACCTCTGTTGTTTTTGAAGGCTGATTTCAAGCACTTGAAGTGGTTATTCTAAAGGTGAATTCTGTCTGAAATGACACTGAAGCTGATGGGTGAGGGGTCTGCAAGAGCACATCTGAGCCATGTTGTGAGGGTGGTGTGGGGAGGAGGAGTGTGGTGGAAGGAGGAGAGACAATGAGATGGCCAGGTGGAAGGTAAGATATTCCTGAGTAACATGGACCTGCTTTCTCCTGGAGCAGTGAGGTGGGACAGCTAAAGACTGTCAGATGCCACTGGCAGTCAAGGAACAAACCTGTTCATTTGTACTTGTCCCAGCATTTCTGGTCTGTGTTGCTCAGCATCTCTGGTAGTTTTGGCCTTAGTTGTAGCTAGGCCTAGATTAGGCCTTAATTTTAGTAGGCCTCAGTTCAGTAAGCCCAGATAGTGTTATGTAGACTGGAGAGGACAAGCATCACCTGACTTAGCCAACCAAAGAGTTATTTCATATCTGATGTCAAAGCAAATATAAAAACAGGTGTAGGAGATGCCCGGGGTAGTTCTTCCTTCATGGCTGGGGGCTGAGTGGACCTGCTGTCATCACTGTGCTGGGAGCAATGGGCCTTACCACTACTTGCAGCTGTTTTAATTTGGGAAGAAAACATTTTTTATTGTTGGTTTTTCTCCTCTCTGGCCAAGTGTCTCCTGGGAAGTGTCTTTTGGGGTGTTTTGTGGCTGTGGGGTGGTGGAATCTCTATTATTGGGTGGGCAACTAGGTGTGGAGTTATTGTTGCTTCTTTTTACCTTTGTATATGGGTGTTATTTTGTAGTTTGCTTTTAATTTTCCCTTTTTCATGTAAATATATAACCCAGTTTCTGTTTCAAGTGTAAGTTTCCAGCTTTTTCTCCCTTTTCTTGGTGGGGGGAGGGAGCTTTTTTGCTTTGGTTTGTACTTGACATTTTGCCAAGATTTCCAACCAGAACAGCATCCCTTGTCACCTGCCATGAGTTTACACCTACATGGATTTGGGGAAGGAGCATGTAGATTTCCACTGTGTTGTGAAATTGCTGGTTTCACTTTAGAAGGTTTTCTTTGTGTAGCTAAAGGAGTAATTGTTACAACAGCTGTAGAAACACTAAATCCTTCTCACGGATTCCAAAAATAAGCAAATTCCTTATATTCCAGATTTGGTGCCTGAACTGGAAGGGGAGGTTTCATGTCATTCAATGTTTGCTGTTGAATGAACATCACTCTTTGGACTCCCTTGAGATTGCTGTTTCTGTGGCCCCAGCTTGGTTTTGATGAGATAAAACATGAGACCACTTTTAGCTTGAGCTAAAAGACCAAGTTAGAGAAACAAATACTTGCTAGTGAAGGAGCACAAAAGGAAATGTGTATCACACTCAGGCCAATGGGGTGTGCAAAATATTGCCCAAACTGTACAGTATTATTTCACATACTTAAGTCTAATACAGACCTCAAACACCCTCAAAAGAACCCCAAAAGCTTCACTTCAGTGGGGAGAAAAGTGAAGCTTATATGGTGTAGAAAATGCCTTTTTATCAGTCTTTATTATCAACTGGGAGCCTTGTCCAAGACATCACGATCAATTATACCTTTTCCCCCAGAGCTGTTTACTGTAAAAATCTATTTTCAGACCTTATATGTAGTAGCAGCAATAACAGCAACAACAAGAAAGGCAAAGGAAACCGACATTTTCCCCTTCAGGAACAGAAGAATCTATTAGTGGCAGGGGATGCTATTTTAGCAGCGTTTCCGCTGTCCCACTTATTCACTGGTCTGATCCATCCATGTACCTTTCAAAAACCTGCAACAATGGCAGGAAAAAACCTTTAGAAAGGGATGCGTGTCTTGCTCCTGTTTAATTGGTGTGTTGGGTGACTGAGCTCAAAAGGCTCTTTCCGTGTCAGTCCCTGTCCCAGTTCCCGCAGTGCTGTGCGGGGCTGGCACTCCACATTCCTGTGGGTGCCATGCGGTGATCTGGCACAGCTGCCCGGGCTGTGCACCCTAACCCTGCCCTTGGCAGGGAGGGCAGGGAGCTCTGCTGAGGAGCAGGGATGGATGCTCATAGTGGAATGCTGGGAAAAGTGGTGTTTGGTTCTAACTGAACTGAAGAACTGAAGTTCTGTAAGGGCCAGAATCCCATCTGTGTAATGCCTGCTCCATACGGCCCTGCTTTAGGGCTCTGTGTTAGGGCAGGGTGTGAGGGGTTCTGAACAGTGTGAAGACTCTGAGATTGGCTCAGTTGGTTAAAACTTGGTTGTAATAATGTCAGGGTCATGGGTTCAATCAGCTATGTGGGCCACTGAGTTGGACTCAATGATCCTTGTGGGTCCCTTCCAACTCAGAATAGTCTGTGATTCTGACTGAAGTTTGATCCAGCTGGGTAGTCCATCAAAGAGTTCTAGAATCTGAATCATAGACTCATAGAATGGATTGGGTTGGAAAAGACCTCCGAGATCATCAAGTCCAACCCTTGGTCCAACTCCAGTCCCTTTACCAGATCATGGCACTCAGTGCCACGGCCAAGCTCACCTTAAAAACCTCCAGGGATGGGGAATCCACCCCCTCTCTGGGCAGCCCATTCCAATGTCTGAGCACTGTCTCTGCAAAGAATTTGTTTCTGCTCTCCAACTTCAATTTCCCCTGGCAGAGCTTGAGCCCATCGTGCCCCCTTGTCCTATTGCTGAGTGCCTGGGAGAAGAGACCAACCCCCACCTGGCCAGAACTTCCCTTCAGGCAGTTCCAGACAGTGCTGAGGTCACCTCTGAGCCTCCTCTTCTCCAGGCTAAACACCCCCAGCTCCCTCAGCCTCTCCCCACAGCACTTGTGCTCCAGTCCCTTCTCCAGCCTTGTTGCTCTTCTCTGGCCCCGCTCCAGCCCCTCGATCTCTTTCCTGAACTGGGAGTCCCTGGAGCTCAGTGCACAAATCCTGACCTTCGTTTACATAAACTTAAGAGCAAGGAAAGCAAATGGCCTATGAGTATGTGTGACAAATTATCCCTCCTGTTAGATCTGCTCTGGCTGTAAGGCAGGTTTCTTCCTGGAGAGCTTCCCCAGTGTGGATCTACACTTGAAATTTACTGTGCTTAGTAACTGTCTGATGTTTGGACTGGAAACTGAGATAACATAACCTTGGGGGAGTCATGGAATTGCTTATGACCCTATTTGCAAGTTTGGGATATTAAAGTCCTCTTCTGGAAGAAGGGCAAGAAGAAGCATATTCTGTTTCCTAGGAGGCAGACTGCTGGGAAATGAGCATCACTGCTTGAGTGAGACATGAGGACAATTTGCTGAGAGCTCTGCAGCATTAGCAGTATTTTCTTCATTCTGTTGTACTGAGATTTTATAATTCCATTACTTTAAATTCAATATAGCATGGAGGCAAATCCATCTATGAAATAGAAACATACTTCAGTGCATCCACTCATCCTTTAATATCTTTAGAGAGGGGTACATCCCTGTCGTGTCAACATTGTCAAAAGGTTAATATGGGACACGGGCACAGTGAGGCACAGACATCCTTCAGATTACTCACCTGCCCAAAAGCCTGTCCCTTCTTTTCAGATTACAACACTTTCATTGGATATGTATGGTTTTCATAATGATAAATATTTAACAGCCCTGAAGAATTCCAGACTTTTGCATATTTATCAAATGATTCAAGCAGAAAATCTTGTCCTGTCCTTGCATGTGCCACTCTAAAAAGGGAGAAAGTTTACTTTCCATGGCTCATCCAGTTTTAGTCTGGGAACAGAGCTGAAATCATTTAGTGCTCTCTGGCCCCTCATCAGGTGAAGACATTGTTTCTGTTCTGGCTCTCTGGTGCTGTGAGCAGTGGGAGTTCTTGAGGCTCTGGGTGCCAGTGCCAGTTGTTCTTTTTCTAACCCTGTCCCAAATTCACGCAACCCTCCATATCAATCCCCCATCCTAGGTAGCCCTGAGACCATTTCATTTCCTTACTGGCAGTGAATTACATGATGAATGTATGCTAAAGGAGAGAACTGTGAATGAGAAAGTAATTGTGCAAGAATTGCTTCTTCAATCCCCATCCCTCTCATACACACACAAAAGGTGAAGTTACTCACAAGAGGTGAAGTTACTCACAAGAGGTGAAGTTACTAAGAGGGAGCAGGAAGAGCAGGGCTGTCCCACAAGGAAAGGCGAGCCAGCAGCTGAGGGAGACCATGGCACAGGCAGGGGCAGCATCCTCCCACCAGGGTACAGCCCCACAGCACCTCAGCTGGGCAAGCAGGACAGGTCTGGCGACCGTAACGGGCACAGGGTCAGTCCAGGAAAGTCAAATAACAACTCAGGAACAAACATGGAAACAGGTACAGCCACAAGAGCTCAGGGCAGGGCTGGGTGTACCGAGGCCCCAACACTCCAGCTTGGAGAGATCTGTCATTAAAAGATGGGCACTCATTTTCCTGTCTCCTCACACAGCCTGCCTGGCATTGGGAATGCAGAGCTGCTCTTCCCTTCACTCCAAGGAAATGAATCAACTAAAGCCAGGCACGGTCTGACCATCACAAGCAATTTATGGTCCAGCAATTCCCTTGTTTGCTAAAGTGTCATACCAAGGCAATTTGAAATCTGGGTTTATCTTCCCATTTCTTTAACTGCTGTTTCCTGCAAATTCCCAGCACAGAATAAATGAAGAGCACATGGTAATAAATCACTCTTCCTGAGGCTGCTTGGTGTCCAAAGCACTGCAGACAGAGATGTCACACCTTTGTTAGGGTGACAGTGAAGGCAGTGAAGAATGATCCTTCCCCCTCCCTCAGCTCCAGTGGGGAGAATTCAGCCATCACATCTCTTTAGTCCTTGATGTGTGCCAGCTGCCACTCATTAAGCAGCAAGAGAGAATTTGCATCCATCCCCACCACATATGATTTACTAACCAAGGACTGGGAACCCCTTCTAAAGGAAACAACTTGCTCCTACCCCCCCTCACACATACAGCAGCTTGAAGTGGGGGTATCTTTTCTTCCTTAATTCCTAACTATTTTTGAGGCAACCAAATAGCTGACTGATTTCCTAACCACTTTTAGTGTCTTCATATTTTACAGCTCTTCCATGGACTGCTCCTGAGCTGTCCTTTCAGACATGGCATCCTGGCTTCTCCTCCACAGATACTTTGCTCCAAATCAAGACTAAAATATTGGGCTATTCCCCAGACGTCCATATTTCAATCAGATGTGACAGCTGAGTGCTGAGCCCTTTCAGTCCCACGCAGGAGAAGCACAACAGAAGCTGCTCATTAAGGGAGAAGCCAAGTTTTCCCATTTGGGGTCATTGTTGTGAGGTGCTGTTCAGTCATGGGGCCTGTGCCTTGGGGCTGCCTGAGGCACTGCCTCTACAAAAGCTGTTTTAAAACATACTTTGCATCAGATTCCTCAGAGTTAAAGACAATCTGACAACATTTAGTTCCATAACTGTTCTTTTTGTTCCCTATTTTAGCACATTTTTAGTATGAGAGCTTTGTGATAATCTCTCTCTAATCCTACAGAAACCTGTTTTTTGCTGGACTGCCAAGGGCTGTGATCTGGAGAGGCTGGATCTGGGATACAGAGGCACTCAGGAGCATGGTCTTTCTGACACCTGATGGACTTTTCCCAGGAATGATCCCTCTGATTCTCAGCCTCTTCTTTTTCACTCATTTTTGGCTACTAAGAAGGGTTTGAAAGCAAAGGATTCTTCCACAGCTAAGCCATGGTTGGCTTACAAACCTATCGGACTTCCTCTCTGGTTTTGATGAGAAATGAGCCCTGCTTGTCCCTTCAGCTCACTGATCAAAGGGAAGGCACCTGCCTGAGTTACAGCTCACATCCTCCAAAATAACCCAAACGTTCCTGGGGAGGTCAATAAATTGAGTTTTGAGCCAGCTGGACTGCAACTGGCAGCCCAGGAGCAGAGAGGTGCTGTATCTTTTTGTTCTAATTTTCTAGAAAGGGATATAAATATTAATCAATAATTGGTGTTCTGGTTAATAAAGGCACCCATTTTCCATCATCCCAGGGGTAGACATTGATTTCTGTAGAAATCCAGCAATCTCTGATCCACAGAACAGACTTGTTCACTATTTATGACCTTCACTGAATGGTTTTCTGAAAAATAGAGTCAGGGAATTCATCTTGAACGATTCATGGAAATCAGAAAAAGGTCAGGCCCCAAGAAGGTCTGATAAGTATTTCATAATCACAGCAGCACTCTCCTGGACTGTATTCCTGTTGTTCAGTTAACATCTTTGAACTCTCTATTAGTCTCTGATTTCTTTCTGTCTTGCCCATAACCGTCCTGACTAAATCCAGAGACAGGCAATTCCATCACTGTCTCTGTTAAGCTCCCAGCGTTCGTTTCTGAGTTACCACAACAACAAGGATTACGTGACAAGCAAATGAAGAACCAGTCAGATAATGGAGTTTTTAAAATGGGGATTACTGGTGCTGAAGATGTAATGGGCTCTTTGATGCTGTTACTATCTATAGCACAAATCCTTCTCAGTCTTTGGACTGTTGACTTGACACACTGAAAAGGCTCCTTTGCAGCCCCCATTGTCCAGAGAAAGGGAAAAGCTTTGAGCACAGACATCTTCAAGGCACAGGAAAAACACAAGGCCAAGAGATAAGCTTGGTAATTTGAAAGCATTTTATTTCTTTCAAGCACAATCCCAACGTTTTAGCCGAAACTGATACCCCGATTTTATCTGTGTTGCTTTTTCTCCAAGGTGTGCACTCAATACTTTGTAATTTATAAAGATATTCCGAGCTGATCTTCCAGCAGCTTGCAAATCAGCACCTGCTGGAAAGGAAAAGGAAAAAGTTGTCCCTGACACTTGGGCCACTGAACCTCTTGGAGTGTCTACAGGCCTGTCATACAGTGAGGCTGGATACACTATAATTATGAATAAAGAAGTAGCTGGATTTGGAATAACTAGGTTGATTGTTCTTGGTTTGGGAGATACCAGGTAACAGCAGTGGAATAATTTGTGGAAAGGTGAGATTTTTTAGCCTTTTGTCTATAGCATAGTGCTGACTCTTCACAGAGCTGGAATGTCCAGGGATCCTGTTCCGAGTTCTGCGAGCATAGACCCTTGTTGCTTTCATCCAGAGAGCTCTGAGGGTTTTTACAAAGAGATTATCAGGTTCATAATATTGTGAGGAAGTAGGGGATTGTAATGCTCCCTATTTTACAGATAGAAAGTGAAGTTCTTTCCTGAATTAGGGCAACATTTTGCTTTCCAGCAGAGTTATGAAAACTGCCTGCAGGAGCTTAACACACCCCCTCCGATTAGTCCCTGGTTTTGTGAGAGCTCTGTGGGATATCAGGCAATTAGCAAGTGTTGGACTACTTTCAGTTTGCTCTGAGATTGAAAACGTGGCTAGAAGAAAACTGAGGGGTGAGGTTGAAGGCAGCACTTGTACAGCAGTTGCCTCCCTCTGTTTTGACTCTGCTCCTCAGCTGCATTCAAGGACAGGTTCACAGAAACTAAGCATAGTGGGACTCATTCAAGTGTCCTTTCCTACAGATACTGATCATCACTGTCACCGTGAGCCTGTTACACAAGGGCTGCTGTCACTCCCTGCGTGAACAGGCCTCTGCTGTGCCAACACATTTGTTATGTCACACTGCCCAAGTTCACAGAGGCCAGTGCTTCCTTTTCCTTGTCACCTGTTTGCAACTAAGGACTTAAAACATTTGTCCAGGATCTTGCAATAGGTGAAGTGGCTTCTACAGTAACTTCGGAGTGTTTTCCAGGGCAACTGGGCATTCCCTCCCTGTGCTCCAGTTCTGGGTATCAGAGCTGTTCAGGCATTTGTGCTCCAGACCTTTATTTCTATAAGTCTTGAACATTTCTCTCTTCTCAGTTGCACAGTTCATGTAGCATCAATATATCACTGGCAATAACATGTCACTGTCAGGAAACGCTCTTGGGCTCCCTTTACTCCATTCCCTTCCCCTTCCTCCTCTTTACAGCACTCTGTAACACTCTGGATTTCCCATCTTGTATTCAAACCCTTCAGCTGTTGGGAGGTGGCTATCAGGAACCTCCAGTCACTGCTGAGCCAGGCTATACATGCTTAGTTGGGTCACTTTAGTCTTTCTTCACAAATCAGTCCCTTCAGCTCCCTAATCAGCTGGATTGCTTTTTTTCTAAACTTCCTATAAAATCTGTCAATGTCTTTGTGATAATAAAGAGCTCATCCCAGAACACCATGTTATAGTTGTAATTTCACCACTGTGGGAAAGAAGACATTTTACTGTTTCCTTGTTTCATAATACAATTTTGCTGCAGATTCTCCCTCAAAATTCCTTTGTTTTCTCTTCCTTTTTGCTGACAGATTTTAGTGAAAACTTCTCTCCAATTATCTGTTTATCCTAAGGCCTCAGGCCTTGCCTATGGTCACACGTAGCACAGAGGACTTGGGGAAGCTGTAAGTTATTTTAAGAACAGCACTTCTTGTGGGTTTTGTGTGTGAGGAGGATGGTGGGCTTGTTTATCAGGGTGGGCAGAGGTGGTGGCTGGAGTCCCCTGAGGCATACCAGTTCAAACAGGACTGGATTCAGGTAATGAGTCACAGGCAGAGCTGAGAACAGAAGTCAGGAACGCTGGTTACTATTTTCTGCACCAACCTTTGTCCTCACACCTCAGATACACAGGCCCCTTCCTGACTGGGAACGGCCCCTATCTGAGGCCGTGTGCTTTGAGCTGCCCTGGCAACCTGAACAGCATCACTTACACGTTCCTGTGTCTCTGGTGTGCAGACACCCCGGAGCCCCTGGAGGGGGAGCAGAGTTTATTCACAAATGCAGCCGTACACGCTGCAGCCTGCACAGTGTGAACTGATCTGTTCGGACTGGAGCTCGCCAGGGTGTCACCTGTTACACAGACAGTGACAAGGGGAAGCCGTGGAAACGGAAAAGGAGTTGACGTATCAAAGTGTCATAGCAGAGACTGAGGGTGGGGGTATTGAACCAGGTTGGTGCTCAGGAGACACTGGTCCCACACCTGCCTTCGCTGCTGAATGACCATGTGAGCAGGGTTGAATCACCTTCTCACCTCATCCTCTTTGCTCCCTGACCCTTTTTCTAGAACATCAGCCTGCTCAAACAACAGCTGCCTGTCAAGGTGTTCTATGCAGTGCCCAAACAGCAGGGGCTGGGTTTAGCTGGGATTCTATCCATCACCATAATGAAGCCCATCAGAATAGAACAAACAGAAACAGAGCAGAGTAATAACCCCCTCACTAAGTTATTGGAATTGCAACAGGGCTAAATCCCATGCAATCTGCTGAGGACAAGGCTGGCAGCAAAGGGAACTTAAGTAATGCAATACATGGATTTTTAAAAAGGGAAATAAGCAATTCCTGGGGAACTCTAGGCCAGTCAGTTTCACCTCAGTACCCTGCAAGATGGAGCAGATCCTCCTGGAAACTGCACTAAGGCTTATGGAAAATAAGGAGGTGATTGGTGACAGCCAACATGGATTCACTAAGGGCAAATTGTGCCTGACAGATTTGGTGTTCTTCTGTGATGGGGTTACAGTGTAGGTGGGTAAGAGAAGAGCAGCTGATGTCATCTACCTTGTGCAAAGCATCTGACACTGTCCTGCATGACACACTTGTCTCTAAACTGGAGAGATGTGGATTTGAAAAATGGGAGTGCTTTGTGGGTAAGGAATTGGATGGATGGTCCAATTTAGACTTGTGGTCAATGGCTTGATGTCCAAGTGACAAGTGGTGCTCTTTGGGGGCTGGCACTGGCACTGTTTGACATCTTTGTCTGCAACATGGACAGTGGGGATGAGTGCGCCCTCATCCAGTTTGCCAACAGCACCAGCCTGTGGGGTGCAGTCAACCTGTGGCACTGGCACAGGTTCCCAGAGAAGCTGTGGCTGCCCCATCCCTGGAAGTGTCCAAGGCCAGGCTGGACAGGGCTTGGAGCAACCTGGGACAGTGGAAGGTGTCCCTGCCCGTGGCAGGGGGGTGGTCCTTCCCAACCCAAAGCCTTCTGTGATTCCATGAGTTAATACACTCTGGGATGAGAATTCATGACCATAAGCAAGCCACAAGTAAATTTAGGCCAAAAAGTTGGAAAAGAGCTTTGTAAGCATCAAGCCAGGGATGTTCTGGAAGAGTTTCCCACTAAGGAAGCTGGAGGCAAAAGACCCAACCTTTTGTATGAATTATAAGTGGCGCTTTAAAGTTCATCAGTAATAGGATCTAGGGCTTGCTTAATACAGTATTAAAACATGAGCAAATCATGAGGTTTAGGGAAAGATTCCTACTCCATATCTTGCTTTCTCAAAGCTACGTCAAATCTTTGTTCCTTCTCTATTCTTTTCTAGCTTTAATTTCTACCCTGCATTTCATTCACTTAAGCTGAAAAAGAATCTAAAACAAATTTGTAGGACAAACTGAGGTCAGATCAGAGGGTTTGACCTGTCCCTTCTGAACTTGAGAAACTGTGGCCTCCCACTCAGGATTTGTAACAGGATTTTTGTCAGAACCACATTACCATAATGGAGATAATTTGTTCCTTGATTGCATCAGTCCACTTAAGGAAGTTTGCAGCTGAAGTGTACAAGCAAATGCACATTCTTCACCATGAGTAGGAAGGGAGCCTGTGCTCCCCTGCCTGCCACACTTGATTTATGCAGCACACTCCCCAGGACGTGCTTGGTTCTTAAATAGGTCAGTCAATATGTAAAGAGGAACCTTAGCTGGTTATCGCCGTCGAGAAAATCGGTGTCTTGGGTTTCAGCACAATCTGCTGATACAACCTGGTGGGAAAATGGCTTCAGTGTAAAAAGCTACTTTTGTGAAGGAACAAAGCAGAGAGGAATTTGAATGTACTTTAGAGTGGCTGAGAAACTCTGCTTGGTACCTGCCTGCCTTTGTCCCACCTTACTGTGCGTGTGCTCTGAAGTGCATGGCAGAACAACCTTCGTGGCCTGTAACATCACAGGAGTTCTGCCTGAATGGATCAGTGTCCCCCTTGGGCCAGCAGCATGTCCCTGACAGCACTGCTGCATGTGAACATCCAGTCATAACCTCAAGGCCCAGCCAATACATTTTTGTAAGAGCCAAGTTTACAGCATCCTCCTGTCCCAGAAGGTTTTGCAAGACAAGGAGACTGCCAGGTGGGACAATCTTACACAGACCCTGCACAGGGTGTGGAGCGGGAAATACAGTCAGGATCAGTTGTTTCTGTTTGAGATCGTCCTTCATTCTGTGATTCACTGCTTTGTCCTTTCTCCCATGATGAGAAGGAAGGCAAATCTCAGTTGCTCTGTGCTTTTTTACAGGGAGTTACGTATGCAGCTGAAATTAGAGTCCTGAGACTCCTATAAAGGTACTATCTGATACTGCCCAGGCAGAGCCCAGTACAGAATGTTCTTCAGGGCTTCCAGCACTTCTTTCTGAAAACATCTCAACAGCTTTCCTGGCAATGAATCCCTTCCTGGCATCTCTACCTTACCTTGCTATTTCGTGTGTCAGAATGAACCTGATCTAAAGGTTGCTGCTACTGAAAGAGGGAAGCTTTATTTTCCCAGCCACCTCCTACACTGCTGCTTTTACTGCCTCTGGCTCTCATCAGGAGCTTTTAAAAAACATCTTCTAATCGGTCAGACAATTAAAGAAGCAAAACAAAACAACCCACATTTTCTGGTTTAGAAAGTAGGAATGTTTCTGAAAGTCCCATGAGTGCAAGGAAAAGGGAAGGGAGAGCAGAACTGGAAAGGGAAGACCTCCCCTCTTTCAGCATATGCCAGCTGACAGGTCAGTGTGAAGCCACAGCTGTAATTTCATCCCATATTTTCATAAACATTAGGAAAAACTAAAGCTATAACCAAATTGCATGGTTCAAAGAGATATCTCTCCTAATGATGCAAAAATATCTACAAGGGAATTATCACAAACCACAGAGCACATGGATGTAGTTTCCCTTCTTCTAGGTATATTCTGGCAGAGTACAACTCTTAATACTGAATATTCTCCTTGGGTGGGATCTAGCCTAGACTTGTATCTTAAAGGAAAAATAAAGAATGAGCTTGTCCCCATGGAGCAGAGGGTGGTGATTGTGTGTCTGTATTGCTGTTAGTTCCACACATTATTCTGGATGCAGGATATCCTCCCATGCTCCACGGCTGCCCTGGTTTCACCCGTGTGCAAATGGCAACTACTGGGCTCTGATACATGGACTGAAGGGTCGGCCACCTCAGAGACTCGGCTACAAAGCAAGTTCCTCGGTGATTCACAGCTGCTGTCCCTGACTGATCGGCCACAGCTGGCTGGGGGAACCCTCCTCCTGCTCTCTAGTGGCAGAAGCACAGAAAGGCCAAAAATGTTCTGCTGTTCTTTACAAACTCACACTGGCATGACCTGAAAATGGCTGCCAGATTCCAAGTTGGAATAGTTTAATCCAGTGTATATCCACGTGCATAATGTTACTCTGGAGTGTCAGAGCAATCATTATGCTGGATTCTGGAAGCTTCTAAAGTGAGAAGTTTTTGCTTCTGCAGGAGCCCTTGCAGGAATCATTTGCAGGATGGGGATGTCTCTGTGCCCAGGACCAGCTGCTCAGGGTGGTTACAGGCCATACACAGCAAAGGGAAGGAGTCTCTCCCCACTTTGCTGCTGCTTTGTGCCAGGGCAGACCGAGAAACAGAGTCTGTTTCATGCCAGAGCTGAACATTCCTGTGCAGGGGTTCTTAGAGAATAAAAGTGGTGTGTGAGGCTGTCCTGTGTGCTGAAAGCAAGTGGCAGCCTGCTGCAGGAAGTGCCCAGCAGCATCAGCTGCCAGGGGCATCCCAGAGGCCACTCCTGGCAATTCCTGGAAGGCCAGGGAGGTGTAGCCTCTTTCTCTGGAAAGCAGAGGAGCTGGATCTGGTCATAGCTAAGTGGTTTCTGGTCTCTAAGCAGGTGCACACTGCCTTTTCAGAGACTGGAAAACTAAGAGATCAGCCAGGAAAGATGGAGGCAAAACTGGAAGTGGAGTCCTTACCCAGCTCCCTGCCTCATATCCCGGGGTGGCTAACTCACTGTTTAACTGCAGTACCAGTAGTAATAGCAGGGAGGCTACAGGCTCCTGGGGTGCCTGGCAGCTCAGGACACAGTCCTTAAACACATACCTGCAAACACACCTATAAAAGAGAGAGCCCATACTGAACTAAAGGAGAATCTGGATTTCAGAACAGTGGCATGTCCTGTATCATAAACTAAACAAAAAGTTCCCTTTAAGGTTTGATTTAACACAGGCAACTCAGAACAGATGAGCCAGTGCTGGAAAATTGCAGATTATTCCTTTTTTCTTCCCATGTATTATAAAATAAGGACTATAAGTTTTTTCCTACAGCCACCTGCTGACGTGCAAGTAGTACATGGTTTGATAGCTGGGCAGGCAATCCTCAGCTTAAGTGCCTCAGTTGCTGAAGGATCTGTTTTAATCAGTGTTGCACAGCACCCTCTTCTGCTGAGAGCTGCCGAGACGTGGAAATCCCTGGTCTGTCTCTTTTCCTGTCTCTGATGGGCATTTATATACTGAGGAACAAGGTAAGTATAAAAACTCAATTACAGCAAATAGGGGAGAATCAATAAAGGCCTGGGAAGCTGCAGCCACACGGATGGGGGTTCATGTCCGCAGCAGAATCCTGACACATGACATTACAAGAACATGGAGTGCTCAGATGAGTTATGAAGATTGATATTTATGATTATGACTTGCAATTGTGCTATTTAAAAAACCCACCTATTTGGTAATGAAAACCTGCTGGCAAGATCTGATCAAAGAGGTGAAATTGCAGGAAGAGTAAAATAAGATCAGTAAATCAAATGCTCCAAATCATCAGTGAGGCACACTACAATTAGGGCTGAACTGAGGAAGGCAGAGTTATTGGAATTGCAAGCATAAATCCATGTCATGCATGTGCTGCCATTTGTTCTGGGAAACACACACTCACCTCCAGCGCTTCCAGACTGAGTTCTGTCAAGGGCAAAAAGATAAGGACTGTCTCCTAACACAGAGATTCCCATGGACTGCAGCATGTTTCAGTTCACCAGAGGCTCCACAGGCTGTAAGGATCTCATTTTCTCACCTCAGGCCCATGGAGCACATGGAAGTGGAGGGGCAGAGAGACAGGGGGAGGCTCAGACACCTTGGCTGGCATTGCCTGGGAGAGTGTTTGTTGTTATTGATCTGAAATGCAAAACAACCTTGAAACAGCAGGGTCTTCTGCCTTTCCTGATCACAAGCCTTGTCTCTCCTTTTTTTTTTATTTTTTGAATCCCACTTGCTCTATTTTTCTTAGGAAAACTTCCGGTTCCTAATGATCTACTCACCAGCATAGGGAATCTGCAGCACAGGACTCGGGGTGAATGAGGCCCTCTGAACAATGCAGTACCAGCTCCTCTATACTGTTATCTCTTCCCTTATACACTCACAGAAAAAAAGAAAGTGAGGCTATCTAGTCATAGAATTCCAGCCTGAGATTTCTTTTTTGGTCAGAGAAGCCTACTTGGAACATTGGTATCAGATGGAGATTGAAGTGGGTCGTTCCAGTTTCAGTGGTTATGGCAGCTGGTTCATCAGGTCTGGTGAAAACAAACATGGCTTGGAATGCATTTAGGGAAGTGCTTTAACAACATCTGCTCTGAGTTCAGTGGCAACAGCTGGATTTGGGTGTCAGAGGCAGTGTTAACAAGCACAATGGAGAGGAATATTTTGTTCCAATGGTCTGATTATGGCACGAGGAATTGAGAAATCCTGTATTTTAGTTCCTGGCTTACCACTGCTTTGCTGAGAGGTCTTGCTGAAGTCTTTTAGATTCTCTGCAGTGAGCATCTTACTGATTCCATCTCCTGTAGCAATAGCAATAAAACTGCTTCAGTGAACAGCCACAAAGGCGGGGAGCCTGATATGGTACAAATGAGCCTTGCTTAGAAAATCAAGCAAGGCATATGGTTTTCCTGTTTTAATTTTTAGTAGAGAGGAAAGTTGTCCCAGCAGTGCACATGGGAGTGATAATATCTGAATTTCCTGTTCTCACTCAGGAAAACACAGATGTAAAACAACTTCTGTCTATTTTGCCATATTTCAGGAAATGCTCTCTCTTTAGTCTGTTTATAAGGAGAAACTAGAATGAAAGAGTGGATTTACAAGGGAAGGACCCCTCAAACTGATTTGGATTTTTGGGGATCTTTAGCTGTAGTAGTGTGTTACAGAATGGTGAGTAATAATTAGAAAGTGACAGTGAGACTGTTGCAGGTTTTGAATTCTGGTCCAGCGTTGACCCTGGTGTGGCAGCCTGGCCAAGGTAACCACTGCTCCTCCTTGTCCCTACTCAGAAGGTGCTGAGGTGTATTTGTGCACCTTTGGTGCAAAGTAGAGTCATTTCAGTAGCTCCTTGATTTTCTTTCTATGTATACTGCTAGAGGGAACTCAGTAAATGAATGGTTAGCTGTTATTCAGCCTTCAGAATGGCTCCATCCAGCTCTCCAAAGTGCCAGTTTATTACTCATTTTACTTGGCTGCAAGGCATTAATAAAACATGAAGGCTAAAGCTGACTTCATTGCACTTGGAAATCCATGCAATATAGCTACACAGGCTAGGAAATCTCATTATTTGCATTCATTTGCTACAGGAGAACAAACATTTTGCATCAATGAAGTTTGCTATTTGTGAGTTTTAATTTAGATTCACCATTAGGCCCCACTGCACACTCCCAGCAAGATACCTGTGAAAAGCAAAGAGACAACCCCTAAGAATTCGTTTTGAGTCTTTCTTTGAAGCAGGTCTGTACTGAACCTGGAGCTGTGATGGTCCAACCTGGTAGAAGATCTCAGTATCTCCATACTCAGCCCATTTTAAAGAGTGTGCATGTGCTCCTCTCTCCTGTGTGTGCCCCCAGGGATGCTAACCCTGTGTGGGGCACTGACAGAGGGGCTGTGCTGGCAGAACTGTGGGTAGCTCTTGCAAAGGAAGAAAATCAGACTGGATTATACCACTGGTTTTACCAAGGACACATCCAGCACTTGGCTGCCATCCTATCAAAAGCACAGCACAACAAATGTGTGAATGGCCCGCTGGTTTTCCCAGCTTTGGAAGAAACATTTAATAGCCAAGTAGATCGCTATAACCAAAAGCAAAATCCTGAATTCTGAGGACCACAAACCTCCTGCAGGACAAGAACTTGGATAAATATGATCTAGTTTGGTCCACCTGGGAAGTGTCAAAAGGAGTCCTAATGGTTTAACAAATGCCTTGTACATCTTTGAAGCATCACCAGTAAATGGAGTAAGGGAGATCTGATTTATACCATCCGTTTGACTTTTGAAAAGGCTTTGGCAAATCCATTCTCTGAGGAAACTAAGCAGCCAAAGAAGGTAAGGCACAGTCCTAATATGGGTAGACAAAAAGAAATGGAGGGTAAAAGTAAATTGTCAGGCCTCACAACAGTGTCAAAAGAGTTCTTTAGGGATGTCAGCAGTTGAGCAAACTCACAAAAGACCCAGAAAAGGGTGTGAGCGTTCTAGTCACTATTACTGTTCATTTACTTTTTCTGTTTCCCAGGATTTAATATAGAGAAGAAAGTCATTAACATTTAATCTAACTTCTTGTGTGACATGATCTGGGACTAACCCAAACGGATTGCAGATTCAAATCGAGTATCTGGGATTGAGCTAAAGCAGACCTTTTATTGAAAAAAAAATCTAATCTTCTTTTTAAAATTTCCTGTGACAGAGAATCTACGAAAAACTTCACCATGTTAATCTAGAGGTTATTTGCCCTCAACATTAAAACTTATTAACTTAATTCTGGCCTGAAGGCGTGTGGCTTCCAGACAGCAACTACATCTGCTGGTGTGAGGATTCCTCTGTGTTCAGGTCTCCACCTCTCCATGTGGGTACTTACAGATTATTATCAAATAATTACTTGCACTTCCTTTTGCTTAACCAGAAAAGATTAAACTCCCAGGATCTTTTCTATTAAAGATTGTGTTCTAGTTCTTTTCCGCTGAGCAGGGTCTTCCTCTTACACTCGGTGCTAACACCTTCTTTCTCCCACAAGTCTTGAGCAGAGTTTAACCACCTTTTTGAGAGTCTTCTGCACTGGGAGACCTTCCCAGCAAAGAGGAAGGGCAGGATCACCAAAGCAGCTCTGATACCTCTGTCTTGTACAGCATAGAGGGCTGTACATGGTCGAGGGCTACGTGTTCCAGCCTAAAAGATCTCCCTCTTGGAAAAGCCAAAATAAGCTAAAGAATTCCTCCGGCTAATTAAAGTCACAGGAAGATGTTTTAGCAAACTCAGCCCCAGGCTTAATGGGAAAATGAAATGTCTTCAAATCTCACATTCTTTAGGTCTCAGTGTGCTCTGTTCATCCTGCTCCAGTCTCCTCCCTTTAAATGTTTAGTTAATGTAGTTTACTATACCTTCTAGGAGGAAAGGCCATTCTCTAGAACTGAAAGGTGTGGGTGGCAAAGACATGCTCTGAACCTTTTCTCCATCTGAGAAGTTTGGATTTATAAAAGCAACAACAAAATTGTGAGCTTTCCCTCCCCATTACTCATGAACAGGGTATTTTTATCACCACACATTTCTAAGTAAATCCTGTCCCCTAATCCTGTTAACTGAAGCCTTCAAATCCAAGGAAGTAGAAGTTTGTTGCTCCACTGAAACAGGGATTCGTGAAGGGTTTTGCAGAATGGTGAGAAACAAAGACTGAATTAACAAGCACAGAAGTGGCTAATTGTATATACAATTTTTCTTGGAGCAGACTCTGAACAGCAGCTTGTCAAGAGTCCCATGTGACATGAAGTTGCTCAGAAGGGGGAAAGTGGTGGTTGCTGTTGTTGTTGTTTAACCTTAAGTGCTTCCTCTGGGGATGAGTGTGCACTGAGATGTCACCAGCTCCAGGGTGCTCTTCTGCCTGACATCTCTCCATGGGAACAGCAGGAAGTGATGGCAGTGTCTGGGTGTGCTTTGCTGAGCTGTTATCTCTCTGGGTGTGCACAGGGGTTTCACAGCAGCCATGAGCAGAAGCAGCAAGTACAAATAATCATGTCCTGCCAGGCAAGCAAGCAAGCAAGCAAGCAATAAATCAATCAATCAATCAATACATAAATAAGTAAGTAAGTAAGTAAATAAGTAAGTAAGTAAGTAAGTAAGTGGAGCAGGAACTGGACACCACACACAGGTCAATGTGATCGAGTGAATGCCCATTGATCACACACAACATGCAGTTTATACAGGGTTAAAGCTACACACCATTGGCTAAGTTGAACCTCACACCATCAGGCCACAAACTTTAATTGGTTATAATCCATATTTCACAAGTCCAATGTTTATATTATCTCATCGTCACTTTTTTCAAGCACCTGCAGAGTCCTGTGAGAAACTACTGTGTGAATTCCTAGGGAGTAACCTCCTCCCTACCACCCAGCAGCAGCTGGACTCCTTGCTGCTTCTTAGCTGGTTTCTGTCTCACAGGATCCCACATAGATCTGAATTGCTCACTCTTCATTTCTCTGTAGCAACAAGACACTATCACTCCTCAGATAACCTGGGAAGCTGAAGGGGCAGATGGGCTGTGCCACATCAGGCAAGACTTTGTGCCAGTCCCAGTGAAGGAGAGAGGTGCCCCAAGGCATTCTGCAGTGTGTAACTCCTGGGGGCCCAGCCAAGCCCAGGGTGGGACTCTGGCCCAGTTCTCCAGGGCCACAGGCAGCTGATGTACTGAGCAGGAACCAGCCGAGCCATGAGGGAAATGCTGCCAAATCAAGCAGCCACAAATTGCATCTCCACATCATCTCCCCATGTGTGGGGCTGCATATACTGTCACATCATCTAGAACCCTGTCAGAAAGATTTAAGCTTTTTTTTTTCCTTAAAAAGAAAAGAAACAGAACCATTTTCATTCTCCTCCTAAATTGCAGCTGGTGAAGCAAATGCCATTTTCCTGTTTCCCTCGTGTCCCACAGGAAGCATCTTCGTGAAGTTGCTCCATTGAACAGAAGATTTAAGATACCATCAGGCAGTAGGAGAGCACAGGAGGGAATATGATTCTGTCAGCTAATGGTTTAGGGGTAAATCAGGAAGGCCTGTCTTCTGTCCTGCTCCCAGAAATGTTTCTACAATTCACATGGGAAAGGGCATTGTGTGAAAAGGAGACAGAGTCCAGGAAGCAGCATCTAGAACTGCTGTGTGTTGTCCTGCCCTTGCACTGAGCAGCCCAGAGCAGTAACATTAGATGCAGTTTCTCACTGACTTCACAAAAAACCCTTCAGTATTCACAGAAGAGCCAGGTGAGCTCCATCCCTCCCCTCACAAAAACACACACAAGGCTGCCATCCACAGAGGCACATTTTTATACGTGATGAACTGATACCATCAAGGCCATGGCCTCAAGAGTCTGCTGAGCTTTGTTTAAACCCTTACACAAAGGTCAGCAGAGTGTTGAAAACAAATGAAAGCACAGGCTGGTAAAATCAATCACGGGGAGTCCCTGGGTGGGCTCGAGAGGCACTGCAGGTGGGCAGGGCACTCCTGCTGCTCATCCAGCACTTGCCAGTGTTGAATCAGGGCCAGCCCCTGTGGCGCTGGCAAAGAGCAAACCCAAGCTAGTCCTTGGCCTGTATGCCTGAGAACTAGGGAGAGGCCTGCAGGAGAGATATTAATTATCACAGTCTGAATGTGGCTGGCAAGGGGCATCCAGGGAAGGGCAGGCACAGGTAAGAAAACATGGAATGAACCTTCTGCCTCCACCCCTCTGCATTTACTGGGTGTTTGATCTTTGTCAAGTGTACAGCACTTGAACTTCCTTTGATTAGGAAGGCCAGATCTCATTTTATTATTAGCCACTTGGGTAATACATTGGTTCCTAAAATACCATCTAAATAAGAGGGAAAAAAGCACATATTCTCTTTTTTTTTCTCTTTTACACACATACCCTTCTTGTTTCCAGAACCAGCAGGTTTAGCACTATCTTTCAAAAGATAAGGTTTTCAGAATTTCAGCTTAGTTGATTGAGATGAAGAGTGACCATAAAGAATCTTATAATGGAAATGCAGACCCTCCTTTAATGGTGACATTGCAGCACAACTTTATCATGCAGGTGAATGCAATGCAGACAATTCTCCCCCTGCCCTCTTCGTGTTCTTTCAGAACTCTGCCCTGCTCTTGTGCTTTGGATCCCTTCTCTCTTTTCCCTGCCCCAGCTCCCCTCAACAAAGCCTTTTCTAAACCTAAACAAGCAGAAAGGAAACAGCACCGAGCTGGCATTTGAAGACCATGAGGTTGTTACTCTGCTGCCTTGTTGTGTTTCCCTGCTGGGTTTTGGTATCAGCAGGATGTAGATGCTTCAGTAACACCTATAATTAAACAAAAGAAACAAATGACAGACAGAAGCCCAAATTGGACCTGGGGTGCTTTTTTGATCCAGAATTGAGGCAAAAGTTTGATCAGCACAAGCACAAATGTGAACATGTAGACACAGGCAGGTGCAAACTCAGAGGGATAACCTCCAGATTTAGGGTAACAAGACCTTCCTGGTGCTGAGTGGGCTACAGGCAGTACCACAGAAGGGCTGGTTTCTAAAAGCAAAGCCCAGACAGAGAAGGCCTTTATTTTAATCTCAGAATTATTTTCAGCCTTATCAAGTGAAGCTTTTCCCTTTCCTCTACTTATCTCCTTTTCTGACTCTGCTGCTGAGCCACAGACATGGCAGTGGCACAAATCACTCTTTCCCCCCCATGATAATGGGAATGTCTTGGGGACTCAGACTGGCCTAACCTGTTTGCTTTTTGTAGAGGATGTATTTATGCCAGTAAGAATGAAATGCAGGCAGAAATCCTGTATCTCCCTTGCCTTTGGCAGTGAAGTTCTACTCCATTTCAGTTACCGAGTGGGAGGGATAACTCCCTGAAACATCCCTGTGTCTGTAAGGGGCAACGATCAGCTGGGATCTTCTGCTTGAAGCTCTTCTACTGCCATATGGTCTAGACATGCTGACTAAGCTTGGGTTTGCAATTTGGCTGTTCTCAGGAGTTCAGAAATCGTGAATCAGCATGGAAATGTCTGGGTTTGTTGTCCAAAATCACGACACGCCTTCTAGCTGCCCGCCTGGGGAAGTGAAGCTTATTGATTCTTGCTTGGTACCCATCAGTCTGTCAGCTCCCTCCTACTGATATTTCAACCTGTTTGATGGTTGGAAATGAATTTGACAGAAGGATTTTGTCTAAAAGATAATATCTTCCCACATAGGAAGTAGGTGGCTGGAGTAAAGAGAGAATTCTGCTTGAGTCATAGAATCATAGATCTGAAGGGTAATTTAGGTTGGAAGGGATCTCTGAGGGTCTTCTGTTCAAAGCTGCTGCAGCCCATGGCACCAACATCAATAAATGACTAGAGCATGACAGTACAACTGTGAATTATGGAGGAAGGGTTTGTGTTGAATCCCGCACATCAGACATAGGAGACTCCAGCCACAAGGCATAAATCTCTGGGATGTTTCTTCCACAGCCATTTCGCTCACAGAGAGAGCATCTTGTTTCTAATTCATATCTTATTTCAAATGTTTCAATGTTCTGCTTGTCTTCAGCAATTGGAGAGAGGGAGGCATCACTGAAGTACATCCATGAGGATTGTGGGTTCTTAAATCAGAGCTGCAAAGTGCCTGACAGGTGGAATGGCTGGAAACTTTGGGTTTGAAAACAGGATGTTGGGCTTGTTTGATTAACTTCTTCTGAGAGAGGGTTAAAGTCAGCCCTGGCAGAATGCAGTTCAGTAACAGCAGAGTCTGGAGTTCCATTACCATTACCATTGTGGGAGACAGTGGCACATTTCCCAACAAATCCAGCACTGCATGATAATCCAAAATAGTACAGTTGATGTAGACAAGAGATCCATCGGCAGGACGGGTGCAGAGAGGGACCCGTTATTCTCTGTGAGGCTGCAGCTCATTAAATGCTGGTGAAAGGCGCTATTTTGGGAAAGACTCATTTGATAGTCACTGGGCTGATCCACACTGAGCAAACCTCCCCATGGTGTCTGAATCCTGTCCTGAACAACTCCAGATCAGGGTCGAAAAATAAGCCAGTGCTTGTTTTTCAAATGGAAATATGATGGAATATACATTGGAAGGCAAATTTCACCAAGATGCAAGCTCGATATGAGCATTTCAGTGTGAATACTGGAGAATTCATTGGTGGAGTATAATGTAAAAACATAGGTACTTTGTGAACTAAAGGTAATTGGGACTAAATCATATAGTTGCTCTATCTCAGGAGCTTCCTCTCTGAGCTCTGTAGTTTCTCCAGAGCTCCATACATGGTTACTTGTCTCTGTTTTTCTATTTCCATGAAGGTTTCTGTTCTCCAAGGGGAGTATTAAAGGTCAGGTGGCAAGATGCTCATGCTAATCAATCTGTTCCCAGCTAGGATTTTCAGCTGCTTGCTCCAGCGAGGATTACCAGCTTTTGCAAAACATCTAAACATCCTGAAAATCTCAGGGGGGTATTTTCTGCAGTCTGTGACTTTATTCCATAGACACCAACATGGCTGATTCTTTGGATAACATTTCCTTTTTGCAGTCCAGTGGCAAAGCTGTTTGTTATCTGTAAGCACATTCCCAGCAACCCCCTTATATCCTACACAAGTGCTCATATTTTGATCTTGGTTTTAAGGGCAGAGAGAGTGGGATTGCTCCAGATTTGTTTACCACTGGAAGTTGGAATGAATATTGCTTTCCAAGCACTTCCTGATAGAAGCTTTTCTGTCCTGGTGTGTTCTCCTCTCCTGCTGCTGCCTCTCTTGCCAGGCTCCGCAGCCCGTCATTGTCAGGGATCTGTTCAGTGTCTCTCTGTTCCCACTGATGGACTTTGAATCGTTCTTTCTCAAAACCCAAAGCAATTTTTATGCAGCAAAGCTGGACTTTTCCCATCCATCCTGACATCCAGCTCTGTGGGATCCTTCTCTGTTCCCCTGCTCTGTGGGCTGGCTCCCCTGAGCCCAGAATCCTGGCCTGGATCTCCCTTCCCATTGCTCAGCTGTTTCCTTGATCCAGACAGATGCTCAGGTGCTCTCCTGGCAGGGCCTTAAATAGGCCTCAGCAGATGCTCCAGCAGTTCATCCCCTGCTTTACAGCCTCTGTAAGGAACACCACAGAACAGTAAGAAAGCCCTGGCTGAATTTCAATGAGTACAGTGTGACAGCACACTGTGGTAATTAACAGGGCCGAGGGGGAGATAGGATTTGTGTATTTATCATTATTATTTCTTCATTATCTTTTAGGTATAACATAAGCAGCAGAGGCAGCGATTGCAGACCTTACCACCAAAACTCTAAGGTAGAATTTCCCTGTTTTGTAGTGTTGAATATTTCATGAGTTTCAAATGCCAATTATGAGTTACTTGCTGCCTGCTAAGAACAATAGGCAGCTCTGAAAGGACTTGCTCCCATTCTTCCAAGCTATACCGCATGTTCATTGACTCCTTTTTCATCTGACAATCCAGAGGTTCAAGGTGATGGCTGAAACTGTGGCTCAAGCAAAGGTGGCCCTAAAAGAGCACCTTGCACCACTGTTTTCTGTATCCTGAGCTACAGGATATCAGATTTTATGGCTCCCAGTCTATTCTTCTGAAGTCATGAGCTCATTTGGAATGTAATTTTTCCCATTTGCATTGCAGCACTGGCTTTTTATTAAAATAGCACTACATATATATTTCATATATATATCTCATATATATATATATCTCTGAGCTGGCAAAATTCCTCAAGAAACAAACGAATCTTTGGCTGCTTCACCTGCGTTCTCCCTACCAAATCCATTCCCTTTGTGTCTATGCCAAGTCTTGGAGCAGAGTCTGACAAATATTGTTGAAAAGGAGATAACTTCCCTCAAAAACAGTTCCACCTTTTCCTGACAGGTGACTTCTCTATCACTGTGCAGCCAGTGATTACACTTAGTCCTCCAGAAGCTGTAACTTTTCTGAAATATTCTAAAAATATGTCTATAAAGGTACATTTGCTGACATGGAAAGCACTGCCATAATGCTGGCAATAAATTATGTCTATGATAGTAGTTTCATACCATTAGACAAGGATAATTCCCATTCCCCTGCACTTAGTTCTTGGAAGGCTCTCAAATAAAATATTACTTTGAAGTTCTCTGGACACAAAATTGTCATTATATTTTAAGGACTTGAAAAATTCCTCTAAGTTTGGTGCCTGTAGTTTCAGTAAGTTTTTAGAAGTGTTTAGGAACCCAAACTTGGAGACAGAGGTACACAAGAATGTGAATGTATCTTCTGGATTGAGCAGTTTGGGTGATTCCATGAAGCTTGATGTTTCATAGAGATATGTAAAGGTACCTGTGGTCTGTATCTGAGGCATAAAAGGTGTGGCATACAGCCTGGACAGTGGTGTCTGGGAAATGCCAGCCAGAATTCCAGGCACAGGGATCCCTGGGTGCTTCTGGAATGGTGCAGCAGAGTGCCAGGCCCTGACTCAGTCTGTGCACCTGAGCATTCCCTCCTGCTGCAGAAGGGATGCAGGAAGATTCTGCTGCTGGTGTGCTCTCTGTAAGAGGATCTGATCTGTGTCACCACATAACACAGCACTCCAAGAACACTCCCAGGAAGGCCAGGGAATAGAGGGTGGATATTTCCCCAGTGCTCAAATACCAGTAGCTGAAAGAGAACAAACAGCTCAATTCCTTGAGCATGTCCTTTACTGCTCTGTCATTCTCTGGGAACATCAGGGACTGTGTTTAAGAAGCTGCATCAGTTTCAGATGTTGTGCACCTCATTAATCAAAACACATCCTCTTGGAAGGCAGTTGATTGCAGCTCAGGCAGAGAAGTGCTTATCCCTCAGCATCCCTAGTGCCTGGAGGAGGGAACAAGAAGAGGGAAAAGACCTTTAGTGCTCTCACTGGCCTAGTTCACATTATCTGATCTACAGGAACATTTGAAAACGGAGGTTTATTTCCCCATAAAAGCTCATTCTATCAGAAATTGGGAAGAAAATAATAGTATTAAATAATATTTGTGCTGGGTAACTGCACTGTAGAGTATTTGAAATGAGTCACAGCCAGTCTGGGTTGTGGCAGGAGGTGGGAGGAGAAGAGGAGCAGGTGAACACATCAGGAAAGGATTCAGGAGAGAGCGGGCAAACAAAGCTGAGGAAGCATGTGCTGTCTGTGTGTATGGTGAAGTCACTGCTGATCATGGCATTTCCTTGATGTAAAGGAACATCCTGCTGCTTTAAATGGCAGAGTTACCTATTTGAGAGGGAAAAGGTGAATATTTGCTCAGGAAAGCAGAAGTGCAGAGGTGGGTGAGGATTTCCTCCCTGCTTGCAGTGGGCATTCCTTGCCTGTGTTCAGCCTCCCTGCCTTTCTCTAGCAGGTAGGATCTTAAATGTCTGAAACAACAAATATTCTAGAAAGCCTCACATACTGAATCTGTGCAAAGATGTATACAGAAGTCTCTCCTATGGCCAAACAGATTTATAATTTACCTCCACTGGTTTCAAAGGCTTGGCACTAGGAAATAATTTGAACTACTTTATCAGTCTTGAACATAACAGGATAAGCAGCCATTCTCAAATAAGCACAGGCACGGGTAATTGCTACCTCTTTTTCTCCTTTTCTCCAAAATATCAAAAGGGAGACACCTGATTTTAGCTGCTTTGGCCTCCGTTTCATGAGGTGCACTGTGGCCAGCAGTGAAGGCAGGAGGATTCCCACCCGGAGCTGTTCTTTTCCCAGGAGCATCCCCCGGAGCCGCGCCGGGTGAGCCGCAGAAAGTGCTGACTCAGGTGCCAATGGGAGGTGGGTTTTCCCCGCGCCGCAGGGAGAGCCCACGCATCCCACCGCCCGGCCACGCATCCCACCGCCCGCCCAGCCCAGCCCAGCCCAGCCCAGCCCAGCCCAGCCCAGCCCAGCCTCCCCAGGCCAGCGGGGGAGCTCGCGGAGATGCGCCTTGCTTTTATTTATTTATTTTTAATGACTTTTACAGACCCAGCCCCGCAGGGGAGGAATGGTACCGGTTTGCATGACTAACGGGGAGCGAGGGAGAAAAGGAAAAAGGGTCCATCCAACCCTTCGGGACTCTGCGGACGGGCGCGAACGCAGCGTGTTCCCAGCAGGCAAACTTCTGCTAGGCAACACAGGCACTCTCCGAGCCCCTGCTTTGCATGCAAGTGAGATTTTCAAGGTGAACCGCTGTTTTCCCTTTAGATTTGTATTCGCCCCTTCGCACAAAACCCCCCGTGCCTACACAAGCAAACCTGCCCCCAGCAGCCACACCTCTAGGAGGAGAAGGGATCGCCCGCATCTGAGAGAAAAGGAATATTCTCGCTCCTGTTTAATTATTATTTTCATGTTTACGATGCTGCTGTTTCTCGGTCCGCGGCGGCGCGGGGGCTGTGGCCGATGAGCCCCGCTGGCCCCGAGCCTGGGCTGCCGGCCCGCAACGCCCCGTGCCCGCAGGAGCGGCGGCTCCAGCCCCGGCGCTGCCGGGCGTTGCCCCTTTAAGAAGCCCGGGTGCTGTCTCAGGTAGGCAGAGCCTGTGTGCAGTAGTCGCTCCTATGGCAACCCAATAGAATGGGATCGCTTCATGAATATTCCCAGGAGCAGGGGCTGCATGAGGAATAAGTGATGACAGTGATGTAAGCAAGCAGTGGCCGCTGCAGGTTGCAGTTCATTGTGTTATTGGCCGGCAGGTTGAGGAGTTTGAGGCACCCGGGCTTGAGCTTCGCTTTCCGGATGATGTCTGCCCGCCGGGAGACACGGCACATTTGCATCTCGAAGCCAACATGGCAAGGCGGCTGCTGCTGCTGCTGCCGCCCTCCCTCGCTTTCCAGCCAGGAGTGTGTGGCTCTCCTGTAGACTTCTTGCCCAGTGCTCAGGATCTGAGCAGACAGGGATTGCAGTAACACTCACCAAGGGGAGACGAGCAGCAAGTAGCCAAATCGGGACAACGGAGGAGAAGGGGGGGGGATTTTTTGCCTTCCCTCTTTTTTATTTTTTTCCTTCCCTTCCCTTCTGGATGCAGTGGCTGTGTTTTGATGCAGAGCCTGTGGATGCCACAGTCTGGTAAGGAGATGACACGCCAGTCTGTGGTCCCCTCTGCCCCTTGAGCTGGGGGCAGGGACCTAGGGGCAGTGCCGGTTGCCCTCGTTGGGCAGAGCGGGGGTCTCTCCCTCCCACTGAGCAGCAGCAGCAGCAGCATCGGCCATGGACAAGCTGCCCCCCTCCATGCGCAAGAGGCTCTACAGCCTGCCCCAGCAGATCGGACCCAAGGCGTCGATCATGGACGAGGAGGATGACAGCGACAAGGACACCCGGAGGAAAAGCATCAGGCTGAAGCCACTGCCTTCGCCCTCTGCTGGGAGCACCCGGGCCCTCGGGGGGGACCCCGGCCGAGGGGGGGACCCCGGCCTGCTGGAGACGGAGGCCGGCGGCAAGGGCGCCAAGACCAGCACCAACGGGGACTGCCGCCGCTTCAAAGGGAGCCTGTCCTCGCTGACCAGCAGGCACCTCCACGACGCGGCCGAGGAGAAGAGGCTGATCGGCGGCGAGGGGGAGCCGGCCTCCCCCAGCGAGGACAAGAGCCCCCCCGGCAGTGGGGACCTGGAGCAGGGGCTGCCCGCGCCCCCCCCGCCCGCATCCCCCCCGGAGCCCCAGCAGCCCCCCCGGGCCTGCTCCTCCACTTCCATCAAAGTGGAAGGAGGTGGAGGGTGCGACCAGATCACCCCCGATGAGGAGCAGAGGCTGGGCCAAGCCGGTTTCATGCAGAGGCAGTTCGGGGCCATGCTCCAACCGGGGGTCAACAAATTCTCCTTGAGGATGTTTGGCAGCCAGAAGGCCGTGGAGAGGGAGCAGGAGAGGGTTAAGTCAGCCGGGTTCTGGATCATCCACCCCTACAGCGACTTCAGGTACAAACCCCCCCTTCCTGCCCCACTCCAAACCAGCTGGCCTGCCCCTTCCCACACCACCTCCTGCACAGTGCACCCACCCCAACACAACTTTCCTTGTTCATCTCCTAGTCAGGGGAGCTGGAGGACACAGCCAAGATCTGCTCCACTCAAACAATCTGCAGGTTTCATTTACATTGAACCTTAATTTATTGTCCCCACACTATTATAAATTTTAAGTTCTTTTTAAACAAACAAATATCTCTTGCTTTGCTTCATTATAAGGGAAAGGCTCTCCTTAAGTTTAGTGTAAGTGGGGAAAAATGTTCCCACCTGATGCACAACTCTAGGCTAGAAGTGTGGTGTCTGCTGCTTAACTAGTCCTACATCCCCAGTTCAGAATGTGTGCTCTGACTGACTAATGCTTCCCATTTTCACACCTCGGAGTCCTCTCTCCATTCTCCTTTCCCAAGAGTTAGGAAAGGATGTTGCTACTGTTGCTGCTCCTCACAGTGTCTCACTGCAGCATGGCTTGTCAGGAATTGGTATGTGCAGGGGATGGCAGAATTCATTCAGAAGGAACTTAACACCTTCACAGTCTTACAGAGAAAGATCCTCTCTTGCATCAGTACATCCTTATTTCCAAAATTAATTTGGATAGGGAGCAGTTAGCACTGTCTTTATGAAAGTGATGTCTTGCTTTCACTCCACAGCAACATTTCCATGGAGGTTAATAAGGAAATTAACTTGTAAACCCTAGAGCCAGTTTTTGTATAGTTCTGCATAGCAGAAGGGTTGTATTTGGGTATTTCTGAG
Organism: Pithys albifrons albifrons; assembly: GCF_047495875.1. Classification (NCBI taxonomy): domain Eukaryota; kingdom Metazoa; phylum Chordata; class Aves; order Passeriformes; family Thamnophilidae; genus Pithys; species Pithys albifrons. Next base: position 5,318,630 of record NC_092470.1, read on the forward strand.
CAAAGTATTGTCTACTGCACAGGTGAATTGTCCTGTGCAATATGTATGTAAAGTACTGCAATCAATAATTAATTACTTAATGCAATCAATGGCTAAGGTTTATTGCTTCAACTTTAATTACAACAGGCTTACATCTCACATTTAAAAGCACACGGTAGAAGAACATTATTCAATCATGTCTGTCAGACTACATGATTTTATTGAATTCTTGGACTCTTCAAGAAACCTTGCAATACTCCCTAAAATCCGGTTAGCAAGGTAATTGCAGGAAAGAGTTCCAGGTTGGACTTGGGTGCCCAAAGAGCAGTGACAGAAACCTCTTGACACTCCCTATTAGGGATTTAGCAAGTGGCCCACACGCTGAGCAGCCTCAGCACTGGCACTGACCAGATTCCTTGATATTTGCTTGGATTAACAAATGTTATTAGAAGGCTATGTGAGTTGGAAGACTGCACTGTCATTTAAATTCAGTGCATTCAAGTGTCCCGAGCACACAGCTGAGTGAGCTTTTGAGGCTTTCCAGTAGCTACAGCATGATACATAGTCCTTGCAAGCACAATCCTACCCAATTCCAGATTGGAAAGAGTATAAAATTGCCTCCCAGTTGTGACTGATGGAGTAATGGGAGAGTGATCACCTTTGAAAAGAGCAAAACCTACTTCATACTCTTGCCTGTAGATCTTTGTATTATTTGCCACAAGTCTGGAGTTAAAAACTAACCACTGTGCTTTCTTGGGTTATTCTTGCAAGGTCTTCTCTGTGTGTCACACCCTCAAGGAATTTTGGATTTAGTCTTTGGATTGTATTTGGATTTATGTAAAAGCAGCATTTAGTTTGCACATCTTTGTGTCTCTGTATAGGGGGTTTATTCCCTTCCATCTTTATGACTGTTTCAGCGTAGAACCAGACTGGCAAACTCCAGTAGCAGTAGCTGAGATAACCACCTTGCCCAAGGTGAGATGGTCCTAAGAGTTTGGGTTTTTAAGGTTCCTTCTGAACCAGTGCTTATTCCTTAAAATGATGAGGTAAGTTTTTATTTCTGAGGCACTTGGCCACTCCTAGCCCTGTACAAAGGAATGAAATATGCTGGCAAGCTCTGACTCCCCCAGCCAGATGATCCCACCGAGCTGTTCTGTGCATGCAGGTCTCTGTGAATGCATGGTTGACTCTTGGTATTAGAACATAATCCTTCCCTGACATAGCTGGGAATTTGTGCAGAGAAGGCACAGGGAGTTGGATATCTGTACCCTGGGGCAAGAGCGGCCTGGGGCAGATTCCAGGTGGGCTGATCCCCCCTGCCATGAGTCTCTCCTGAAGTGGTGTGAAAGCCCAGCACACCAGCACGGTCTGTGTCCCTGCTGTCACCTGCCAGCCCCAGGTGGGGCAGTGGGACTGACGGGACATGAGGCCAGGAGGAGCTGGAGGCACCACTGCCTGGTCAGGGGGGATATTTTCAGGGGAACTTTGTTCCCCCCTGTCTGTAGGTCACGTACAGTCTGTCTGTTTGAATGTGGATGCTGCTTGGAGAAAAGGCCTGGGCTTCCATGGACAATGACCTGTGAACAATGGCTGCCTTGGAGGAGCAGTGGGAGCCTTCCAGATTTGTGTACCTTCCTTCCCACTACTAAGGAATCTGTACAAGTAACATGTTTTGACCTCTGGAATGCAGCAGACTGCACCAAAGAGCAGATATTACCAAAATATTTGCAATATCCTGACCCAGAGGAGTGTGTGTAGTGCCTTGGGAATTACGCAGTGCAATGCCTGGTTGTTCTGTGCTGTAGGTGGGTGCAGATCCCAGAGCCACAGGATCTCAGAGGCACGAGCTCCATTGTCCTGCACTTTGCTGTCCCCAAGGCTGTGCAGCAGCATTTGGGGTACCAGTTTGAAGTTAATCAATATTCAGACTCCGAACTTGCTTTCTGCCTTTTGGGGAAACCAGTTTCCCCTCTGAGAGCGAGGTGCATCTCCAGCATGGGTGGAGCTCCACATCTCGTGACTCTGGTCTCAGCACAGCTTGAGAGGGGAAGTTTTGCATGGAACACTCCAGCCCAATTTGCTGCTGCGAAATGACATTGGTGAAATCCTCTGACTTCATGGAGTTGCTTCTCCTTTGTGCTATGCAAGAAGAGTTCCCAATTTAGAACTGAACAGAGGCTTTCATCATTGTCTCATTAAATTATCATTTTAGCATCTAATATGGCTAATTCCAGTGGCAAATCTATGACCCTCCAAGAGTAAAGCAGATTAATATAGATTCAGGCTCTGTTGATCTCTGCTTTTAGTCCATTGTGAGGGGAAAAGACATCAAATGACCTTTATAAAAGCCAAGCTCAGTGCCCCTGAGTACTCCTGACTAATGCAGTGGGCTGGTTCTAGAAGCACTTAAAAGGTGTCTTAGCAATTTCTAATGAAAATCAGAATACTGGCTCCCCTTCTGAGGTGCAGATGTATGTGCTGGCAGCTGGAGTTTGTTTGCATCTGTGGTTGGTCACACATCAGTTCAGAGCCAAACTGTATTTCCTAGATCAACATTCATCTGTGACTTTGAAAGCTTTTTCACTGGGCAGATAGAATTGTAATTTATTGCTTAGAGGAAGCATTGATCCAGTACAATTGGTTTAATAAAAAAATTCCAGACAAACAATGATCTGTCTAGTTTGTAGCTGACTGAAGCATATGGGTTGTAGCTGCTGCCCAGAATTGCTTGCAAAAAAAGGGTAGCATGCTGCTTTTAGAAAGACCTGAGAACAGATACACTATCTGAGGGACCAAAATAGTCCAAACAGTGGATGTAAATAGAACTGCACATTATTCACTGCCCAGTAATCTATTAACTTCTTCACAGAGAAGAGAAGCTGCTGTCTCTTTGAAAACAATGGAAAACAGACACAATTACAGATTTTAGAATTTTTGTCTTCATTGTTCTCCCTTACCTGTAATTCTTTTCTGCAAACAGATCCTTGTTTTCTTTTGCTCCCTCTGCCAGAGCTCCCTGGTGCTGGGACCCTGGGGAGATTTCCGTGGCACCAAGAAAACAGATGCTCAGGTGTGAGGTATAAGGTAGGGGAAAGAACAAAATCATTTGCTTCCCGTCATGCTGCAGTGTCATTCAGCCCACTGCCTTCTTTGGGGGAATCAGTGGGATCTACTAATTATAGTCCAAATATCTGAACCCATTAGCACTGATGGGATGGAGTCAAAATGGGAAGGATGTGTGGTTCCCTTTCCCCCTCTCCTGAGCAGACCCTGTTTCCAGTGCCTCTCAGAGCACTGCTCTGCCTGTGGAGATGTTTTCACTGGGAAGGTTTTCCCTGTTTTGTTAGAAGGGTAAACAATTAGTGGAGTGTCCAGCAGTGCTCACTGACTTTGGCAGCTCCCTGAGGTGAGTGTTGCTCCCTGCTCTCAGACAGCAATGCCCTTTTCTCTACCTTCTGCCCAAAATTCTTCTTGTGCCAGCCTTGCTTCATTCCTGCCCACGCTCAGGGGCTGCCCACAGTGGCAAACGCTGATCCCATGACTTGCCCACTGCTCAAAGTACCCATTGTGTGAGCTGAATGTACAGCACATGGAAATTCTGGGTCAGGGAGAGCTCTGCACAGAGGGAAAGGTCAGGGAGCAGCTGCATTAGTAGCAGAACCTGTGCCTGTCGTTGGAATCCAGTGGGAAGTGCAAACAGGCCCAGGTTTGAGGGGCTCTCTGCTCTTCCCTTCCCCTCTGTGCTGGTTTGTGTTGCCTTGGAGTAACATGGGGACACTGCAGGCTGAGGGGGGTCAGATCCTGCTGCCTTTGCTGCAGAGAACTCTCCTGCCAATTCCCAGGGTGGTTTTCTGGAGCAGAACGAGGGGATCCAATCAGGAATAATATGAAGGATAATCCAAATGCTGCTGAACAGCATGGGTTGGGTTTCAGTTGTGTTCAGTGGACTTTGAATCACATTGCAGGAGAAGAAATGTCCATGGCCAAGTCATCAATGCTTCATGTCCCAGCCGACATGTCAGGAGGTGCAAGGTACAGAATCCCACACTAGACAGTCCATGCAGGAATATAGTTTTGTGTACGAGACAAGTTCAGACCCGAGCTTGAAAACAGGAAGGCCTCAGAAACACCTCAGTGTATCACCATGATGTATTTTAAGACTATATTATAATATTATGATATTTCACATGCAGAAAATTAGATAAATAAATACTAAAGCAAGCTTTGAGATTTAACAGTGGGCTGTGATTAGGATTTTCTGCATAAACTTAATTCAGGCTCTTCATACCAATCTGTTTCCAATAGGTGAAGACATTATCTCTTCCACAGAAGCCCATGGTTCCCTCAGTTCACTCAGGGATGGTTCCCTTGGGAAAAGCTATTAAACATTTTCTCCATCTCCCCTTGTAAAATAACACACCTTATTTATTATGTCTTACTCAGATCCTATTCTGAAAAAAAACCCAAACTAATTTTTTTGTGGGTTTGTTTGTTTGTTCATTTGTTGTTTTAACACTGATAAAATATTTAACCATAACACTAATAAATTTTCAATTTGCTTTGTGACACCTTGGCGAGGAAACAGGTACTGTCATCTCCAGGTTGTAGTGAGGTTGCAGAGACTCGTAGAGACTGAGGTCAAAAACATCCAGGAACTGCTGTGGTGGAATTGAGGCCCAGTTTTGCAGAGCAGAAGGCCTTGCACAGCATCCCTTTTGTTCAGAGCTCTGCCCTGGGGGTGCTCCACAGGGAATCTGCCATCCCTGGGACCCAGAAGAGAAGGACACAGGGCTAATGGCCACCTGTTCTGAGAGTAATGGGTGCTTTCAGAGAATGGGGACACTGTAGTTTGGCCCATGTGTTGGTGTGGCTTGGGGAGCAGCCAGACGGAGAAGGAGCCCTGCTGATCCCACCCACCCTCTTCCCAAGCCTCTGGGGGTTGTTACTTTGTCTGTTGTTATAGCAAAAAATCACCATCCACTGTAAACAATGACATCATGTTCTCTTTAAATCATCATCTGAGACTATTATTCTAATTCCAGTTTTGAATTGAGTGCTCTGTCTAACACCTCTGCAGGAACTTCTTGGCAGATGGGGAGTCTCCAGGGCACCACTCACCTGCCCTGGCATCACATCTCATTCCTTATCTCTTCCATTGCAAACCTGCCAGATTGGGCAAGAAATGGGCTCCTGTACAAAATGTCTTGCCTGCACACACCTGCCTCAAGCCCTTCCTCCCATCTTGGAGGAAGCATGAACTCTCTGGGAAGAACTGGTCTGAACCATGTAACAACTGTAACATACCACATAACATATAACATAAAACATAACATAACATATAACATAACATAACATAACATAACATAACATAACATAACATAACATAACATAACATAACATAACATAACAGCAGGCACTCAGCAATAGGACAAGGGGGGCTCAAGCTCTGCCAGGGCAAATTGAAGTTGGAGATCAGAAAAAAATTCTTTGCAGAGAGAGTGCTCAGGCATTGGAATGGGCTGCCCAGAGAGGGGGTGGATTCCCCATCCCTGGAGGTTTTTCAGCTGAGCTTGGCCGTGGCACTGAGTGCCATGATCTGGTAAAGGGACTGGAGTTGGACCAAGGGTTGGACTTGGTGATCTCGGAGGTCTTTTCCAACCCAACTGATTCTGTGATTCTATCTTTCTATAAGTCTATGATTCTATCATAACATAACATATCATAACATAACATACAGCCAACCTCCCTCCTGCTGTTCCATTTTGACTTTGCAGTCTAATTCTTAATACAGCATTTTGTACAAGTGTTAAGGTTTTAAGAAACAAAATCAATCCCTATCCTCTGGATTCATTGGCAGGTGTGGATTGTTCCAAGGCTGTGCTGCCCTGCCCTCTGCTCTGAAATAAGCAGTGGCCATGGCAGGGAGTTACAACAAGGGAACAGTGATGCACCAGATTCCTGGGACACTCTCCAGGCTTCAGAGGGAAACACACTCTGCCTGTTACAAACTCTTTGCTTGTTTTCTCCTTTTCACCTTTAGTCCCACTCTTTTCCAACCTGTTGTTTTCCCCATTCCTCACTTCAAGTTTGTGTTTGTCATCCCACCAATCCCTTCTCCATTTTTGAGGCTTCTCATGCTGCATCTCTTGTCCAGCCAGTCATAGATCCCAATATCCAGCTTATCATCTGATCACTAAGATTTCCTCTTAGTTTTTAGTATCTCCCCTCACCCCTTGCCGTGTTCCATTGCAGTGTGTTGACTTGGGTCTTGACTCAGTCCAGTTCCAGTCTCCATCCTTATCCTTCACATTTTTCTCTGGCTGGGTCTCTCCAAAGTAGTTCCCTCTCCTTCCGTATATTCTTAGTTGCTCTTGTCCTTCCAACTCTTCAAATAATTTCAGTTTTCTTTGTCCCCTTCCTGATTTAAGATTGGATCCTTTTGCCTAGTAATTTAAAACTCTTCCACATTATCCTTCTTTCTATCCTTGGACACTACCAATGTTTAGACAAACTCTACTAACATTTTCCATTTTTCTATTTTTTAAACTTGAAATACCTCAGTCCTTGGAGCTAAGCATTTAAAATGAATTTTTATGGAAGCACAATCTCCACTGCATTAGTATGAAGCAGATTATGTTAGAGGGAAGAATGTGTTTTCTGAAGGTGTTTATTAGTAGGTAGACATGGAATCAGTGATTTCTCAGCACTATTATGAGGAGGTAAACTTGGGTTTTCAGTACAGTGTAATTCTGGTTAGGTAACTGTGCTAGTGCTTTCTGTAGCACTGAGTTTTTTTCTGCTGTAGAGTCACTGCTGCTGCACTGAAATCCATTTATTATACAGATAAAAGAGTGATCTTTGTCTGGAGATAACATAGTGTCATTTTAGCTTGAAACCATTGAAATTTGTCTTTGTTTCTGATGTGTTATGAGCATCTCATTAGCAAGGCCATGAATCCCTCAGTTTGCTCTTGAAACCAACTATCTGAGCTCTCATCTCTGCCAGAGCAGAGATTTCTTCCTTTCTCTTATTTTTGAAAGCTGTGGTGGTGCCAAGGCAGTTATAGGTCAATTGAGTTATTGTTGGTTCTAATTGGCACTCTAACAAGCTATTAAATCAATTTACCTACAGATGAATGTCACTCAGAAAGAAAGGTGCCAACTCCTTTTGAGAACTTCAAAAAACCCATTTCCACTGCTGAGTGTAAGGGAAAGGCCAGGCCGGAGGGACGTGGTTACTGAGAGCATGAGATTCCACCCCTAAATGTTTATGCCGCAAGGTCTGTGGATGAACAGTCCAGGCTGTCCCTGTGTGGGGAGGAATGAGGCTATTTCCAAGAGGAAGAATTATGAAAATCACCACCTCTGGCAGATGCTGTTATATCCCTTTCCTGGTCTGTGACAGAGCATAGGCTCATTTCCCAGCGGAGAGACCTGTGTCCTCTCCTGCTCCTTCCCTGACTCCGTGTCCCACACACTGTGCCTGCTGGTGTAGGTGCAGCACCCACAGCCATCTGTCCAGGCAGGCAGCACCCAGCTGGTGACATCACTGCCTCTTGGGTGTCTATAGGGATCTGTAACTTCATGAGAGGTACTTAGTTGCAGAAGAGTCAGAGTCATTATGGTGGACAGGGCTCTCCCAGCAGCAGCACAGAGCTCATTCCCACACTTTGAGCATTTCTCAGTGAGGTGATTGGAAAACAGTCACTTTTCAGCCTACAGGGCAGGACAAGGTTTCTTGCCCAGGCAGCACCACTCGTTCACCCTGCAGGCTCCCCATCAGAGCTGCTCTGTGTATGACAAGCAGTGTGGAGTGCCCAGGTGTCCTTACTGAGTGGTTTTTGGTGAAGCAGGAGGCAGAGGAGAACACAGCTTGGCTCTGTGCAGCTCCACAGCTCTGCAGTGCTGACACCACTAAACCCAGGGTTTGTCAGCAGAAACAGCACTCAGGACTCCAGAAACAGAAAAGAGGGAGCAGGTGTGTACTGGGCTAACAAGGTGCTGTTGGCCTTTTCCTGCCCCCTTTCAGGTTGAGTGGTTTGCTACCTGGGAAGTGCCTTTACAAATCGGAATTACTCTCCGTGCAGCACATTCACAGTGGCTGACATCAAATATGGTCACCCCGTGTCCTGTGTTAGCTCCAGGCTGTAGGAGAACCCAGTCTTATCTCCCAAGGAGACCCTGCAGGCAGCAGGGGAAGACAGTGCTGTGAGAGCAAAGCAGATGAGCATCCAAAGGGGAATTCCAAGGTCAGCTTGAGGGCCCACCACTTCCACACTACAGGGGCACTGCAGCTTCCCCAGCAGTTCACAGAAGCTAATCTCATTTGTGGTGACTCGTCCAAATGTGCTAATTAAGGATTTAAATCTCTGCCTCTGTGGATGGAAGGGTTGTCTGTGTTTGTGCTTCCATTGTTACAGAGCTCAGAGGCAGGAGAGGAGCTGCAAGTTGCCAGCTGACTCCAGTGTAGGAGCTGTAACTCTTGGGTTTTGATTTTCACAGCTGTGCTCAAGGTGCTTGTGACTGCCAGGAGATGGGTAGCTGTACACAGAGTATCTCCTCATCCCTAGGGGTGCACAGATCCAGTGGGACTGTATGCAGAGGAACTCTGCTGGGAGTGGGTTCTCTTGGTCAGAGCCACTGTTAGAGTGTGATCCTCAGCTCCACCTGAGCACAGTGGGGGATGGAAAATAAGGTGAAGTGCATTTGCATTTGCTTGGGTGTGGGAAAGAAACGTCTTGCAAAGTTATCAGGACTCCAAGGCTCGGGAGGGAGATAACAGCTGCATTCCAGAGACTGGGGGACTCCACCTTAATAAGTCCTTTCCTTCCCCCATGATTTCAGGGCAAGGTGCTCGCTCATCCCTGCTCTAACACTGTCACCCAGGGCAGTGGCTGCGAAGGAGCAGCGTGTGCGTGATGAGTGTGTCACCAGGGGACAGGGGCAAGGTGCAGCCCCTGATTAGCCAGCCCTGCTCCCTGTGTTCCCTCACCTCTGTCCACCTTCGTGTCCAGCTGGAGGTGGTGCAGAGAGGCAGTGCAGTGACATCCTGGCTCTCTGCAGAGCAGCAGGAGTTGCAGAGCGAGGCAGTGCAAAGGCAGTCCTGGACCAGCTCTCCCAACAGTCCAAACGATAAGAGACGTGATAATGATGACTCTCTCAGTGCAGCTTTTCTAACAATAGCAAACCCACTTTCATTAAGCACAAATTCTTGATGCTTGACCTTTCCCCCTTGCTTTAAAGTACTAATGCATGCACAAGTTATTACTTCTATTAATAACAAGAGGAATGCATTTTTTCATCCCTATTTTTCTGTGAATTGTGGGGAGGGCAGGAAAAAGGACCAGTCTAGACTACAGATGATGGTCTGTTCTCCTTGATGCCCATACAAAGCATTTGTATCATTCTCCCATGCTCATTTAGCTGCAGATGCACTTTGAATCACAAGCAATGTACAACAGCCAGAAGGACAAGCTTGAAGGCAAGTCAGGCATCTGTTTTGGGCCCTGTCAGCCACCCTGGACAGATACTTTCTGCCTTGATTTCTCCAGCTTTGAAAAGGAAAATGGTGCTGCCAGAGAGCATGGAAGATGCTGGAGGACTAAAATATTTTATGTAACAGCAGATGCCAGAGTAGATGTCAGCAGGTGTGTGGTAGTTATTTACAGGGCAGTTTCATGAGAATTTCTTCTTGGTTCTCAGTTTCTGTGTACTGCTGTAGATTTGTTCTTATCTCATCCATCTTTTGTTAGGACCCCAAAAATGAGTGGATCTCTGTTCCATCACTGTTCGGTGATTCCTGAATCACCAGTTCCTTTGTCTTAACAGGGAAGGTGGTTACCAGTGCTCTACAGTTCCATGTATGGTGCTGTATTGTCTGGCACATTTAGAACTAGGCTGGAGAAAGGTAGGAAAAAGCCTGCACGGAGAGGGAGACAAGGGGAATTTTACTCTTTATGTCTGTAAATGAGAATTGTGCAGCCCCTGCATGGGGTTTGGAGATGCTCCAAAAAGAAAATGTTCCATCTTTTCCTCGCTAGTCACGTGTACTGCAAGGTGTGCTACCCTTCTTTTTGGGAATATGTGACTCCTGACTTCAGTAAACACTCTGGAATAACAGGTCTGGCACAGGAGATGGCAAGATGTCTGTCCCTTCCTGTGGTGTGGCAACTTCAGAAACATCCCTTTAGTTGGCTGACTGTTGAGTCTTTGGGATAATCTGTCGTGACCTTCGGCTTTTAGTGCACACACAAGTGTGATTGGGATGTGCCAGCCTTGGTTAGGGCCATACACTGTGTATGCTGTGGTTGGAGGATCCAGGGAGTTGGAACAAATGCCTGGGTCAGACACGTTTAAACTCCAGACTTGGCAGGGCCTTTTGGCTAAACCCTGACTGATTTTGGACAGTTTGTGGTCCTTGCTTTTGCAAAACCTCATGGAAGGTTCCACTGTTGGGGTCTCTCCTCTGTGTGTTCCTGTTGTGACTGAGCTCCTCTGCTGTCCCTTTGCAGCACAGGCACTCCTCTCTCATCTGCTCTGGATCCATCACCCAAACAGGGTGGATTCCATTGGCTTCTTGTTCTCTGTAGATACTGGTTGGAAGTTGGGCCTGAGCCTTCCACACACAGGCAGCTCCTTTTGCAGCACAAACAGGAATTTGGGCTAACGGTGGCAAATGTGGGGATGGCCTTGGACTCCTGCTTTTGAACAGGGAATCTGAAAGCTTCATTTGCAAGTAAATTCACACAGCCAAATCTGCAGTGCAGACAAAAAAAGATTTGCCTTGACATCATCTGCCCTGCTCTGAGCTCCGCAGTCAGTCAGGAGAGCAACGCGCAGCTCCAGCCTCTCCAGCTCAGCAGAATTAGGGCTAAGCTTCATCATGAGCTAATGCAAGCTGTTCCCACCCCAAATAATTGGCTGCTGGATGCTTTGTGTCTGTCTAACCATTGCTGCATGTGGGTGGATGTGTTGTATCTGTGTGAATGAGTCTGCTTGGGAAATTAATACATAACATCGGGGGTGCATCTAATAATACAGTGCCTTGTGAATGATGGGGATGTGAGGAGAGTAAACCAGAGCTGAGCACGTCAAAATACTGTACAAAGATCACTCACTGGTACCACAAGGTGGTGATTCCCACATCCTGACCACCACTTATCTCTTTCTTCCCTTCCTTCCACCCTAAACCACCTCAGAAATCTTTCAGTCCTGTGTTTCCTATAGGTAAAGTTTCAAAGCAGGAGAAAAAGCAGTGAAATTTCTCAGAAGGTCAGTCCCCCCATCAGCACAACCCTCTTTGCAGGGCCGAGAACCCCACAGTGAGTGGAAGAGGCAATGCCTATCCATGAGCTGTGGAGACACTGAGGGAGGGATGGAAGTCACTCCAACTCAGGGACATAACCCCTCTGGGACTTGGCAGCTGTTCTAGGGTATTACTTTCACAGGGCTGAGCTGTTCTTAAACACTTCCTCCAGTGTAATCATCACACACACACACACTCTCAGCAATGGCAGCCCATCCAGTTTCCTAGATAAGAAATGCAGAGACAAGCTGTGAAAGAGCTCAACAAGATGCCTTGACTTGAGTCACTCACATTTCCTCAGCCTGGCCTACAAATAATCTTTAGGCCTTGCTTTCTCTAGACATCCTTGTGGCCAAGATTTTTCCAGGGAAGGGGTGCCTCTTTCAGCTAAGGACAGGTAAGTGGAAACCTGTGCCTGCCCCAAACCTGGATGCCAAGATCTGCAGTCCAGTTAGGGAAAAAGACATATGGTTGGCTATACCTCCAGTTGTCTGGTTCAAGGTGGAGCATGGCTTTCCTACAGCTGGTCCCAGAAAAGGGGAGAGGAATCTTCACAAGCTCTGAAAACTGGTTTTTCAAAGGCAAAATATAGGTGGGCCTGGTTAGTTCCAGAGGCAGAAGGGAGGATATTCCAAATGAGGTAGTTTTGTAGGGATATAAGGTACCCTGATCATTATAAATCCGTGGCTGTTGACAGAGCAAACTACTCACCCTTACAGGCAGCCTGATAACATTGCAAGTAACTGTAGTACAGTTCAAATAATGTACTTCAGCTTCACTCAGCCCCTGCCCTGGAGCTGCAGTTTGGACATTGTTCTACTGCATTTCACCCCAGCATTGGCCTTGCTACAGTGCTGGGTAAGGTTATTTCTGCACACACTGACGTTCTTCTGGGTGCAGAAGGATTGACAATCATTTCATTGAAATTAGGTTTTATTAACAGACACATGGAGCCAAAAGCAGGGGTGAGGCTCCATTGCAGCTCGTGGGGTGACACTGGGATTGGGTTTTCCTCCTGGGAGGCAGCTCAGGCCTGTGCCCTGTGCACGTCCCTCCGAGGCACGTCGGGCTCTGTGTCTGGCACTGTCTGAGACCTGCTAATGCAGCAACACCAGATTACACTCACAGTTTGATGTTTGTGCAATGGATCTTCAAAGCAGGGTTTAGTGAGCCCCCTGCTCTGCTGCTCCAGCAGAGGTGTTTTAGAGCACTGAATTTTCTGCTCTTCGCCCACAAAACAGCTATTTCTGAATCACTGATGTCTTTCATGAGGAGGACCCTAATTTACTATCTGAATATCTAACGAGCTAATACAGTTTTGGATGTACTTGAGAGCAGAGCTAATCTGCTCTCTGCTTTTCCTGGACTTCAGTGAAAGACTTTCTGCTGTTCCCCACCAAAGCACTGAGGATGTTGGCTGGAGTGGCTTGCAGAGCTTTCTCCCCAGTACCCTCATCACTGAACCATCTTCCTCCTCCTTTTCCTCACCCTCCCTGTGATGTCCCCAGTGCCAGCCAGTTGGGCTGAGTCACAGCACAGACATTTCTGCTGGGATGAAACAAGAAGAGGAAAGCCCAGGCTTTTGCCTTGTTCTAAGCTTACTTAAACAGAAGAACTAGATTAAGTAAAAAGAAGAAAAACACAGAAATCATGTAATGCAGCATTACTGAAGTGCACAAGTTCCCAGCCACTCTGTGTGGTACCCCAGCACATCCCTGCTCCTGCTGAAATCAAAGGCCATGCCAGTGCCTGCTGCAGTGGCCTTGAAATTGGGTCCTGGGTGTGCAGAAGTAAAACACTACAAGGATATTTCATGTTTTAGAGAAGAGGGCCCTTTGAGAGTGTGTTCTTCTTGGGAAAGCTGGAATTCATTGAGACATTGCTGCCATTGCACATTCCCAAACCAGGGCAGGGAACAGACTTGCCTCCAGGCACCAAGGGAGAAGACATGTCTTTTCTTTTAAGACACAAAACTTAAAAGCCTGGCATAGTCTTTTGTGGCTGTAACTTTCAGACCCCGGAGCATGTTTAGGTTCTTTTAGGGTTTCTTCTTCCAGACTCAGGACCAGGAGCAGATTTTTCTGACCTGGTGGGGAGGACAAAATGGCACTGCCCATCTCACAGTCCCCTGTGGTTCTCTGGGCTCGGGCATGAATGGACCCTGTGATGAGCTCCTGCCTTGCAGAGAGGGAGTCTGAAATTTAAAACAGGTAGATTTAAAATACACACTTACACTTCATTTAGTGGAATCTGCACCTTGAATAGACAGGGAAGTGTTTGGCTATCACTGCCCTGGAACAGACACCTGTCCCACTGTCCTTCTGGTGATCGTTTACTGTGTCAGCAAAGCAACTTGCATGTTTCAGTTCTGCCTGAGGGCTGGGGCAATTATACTGACCGTGTGGCCAGAAATCTTTGCAGAGATTGTTACTGCACATTTGCTTTGTAGCATGTCTGAGCCTGATGCCAAAGTGTAAACACAGGGTGTTTTTTCATTATTTATTGTGTTTTCATGACTATCATATCTGCACTGTTCCAGCTGTTTGTAGAAATAGCTTTGCCGTATTTCTATGAAACAGCAGGGATGTATATTCCCATTTTATGTCAGGCATAGTAATATACAGAGAAACTACATTATTTTCTAGTGAGTTGCTCAAACAGTCTGAACCTGAGTGGTGCAGACATCACAAGTAGTCCCTCAGTGGCAGGACTGTCCTACCTTTCCCTGCAGTGTCCCTCTAGGCAGGATGGAAACTGGCAGGCTGAAGCCTCCTTGTCATGTATTGATGGAAAATGGGCTGCATCAAGCTGAATATATTTCTAAAACAACTTGTTTCTGGCAGGTTGTTCATTCTAAAAATATATTTATTTCTAATTGCTGAGCAGAATGCTTAATGAATTCTTCCTTCCCAAGAACAATTAATCAAAGAAATGATTTAGGACTGCCACTTGCTCCCCCAAGGCTCAATGGCTGTGTTCCATTGGCTTAAATAGAGCAGAGCAAGTCCAGCCCATACTGGAAAAGATTTATCTAAGCATTTTTTGATGGTGCCCATCACTATTTGTCTGCATGTCTCTGGCACTTGGTGTATTGGAATTGCAGCACTGGACATCAGAGTTACACCAAGATGCTGCAGGAAGTTTTCAACCAGTGTTTTCCTGTTTTGTATCTTTTTTAAAGGACACTTATTATGCAAATTCTCCTTTATCATAATGGGGACTTGGAATGGTGAGGAGAAAGAGGCTGCAGTTCCAACTTGCTCTGGGAGGTTTCTTGACAGGAACAAATGACTGGAGAGAATTATGTTGGGTGTAATTGGTGATGCAAAGCATCCTCTGCGGGCACCTGTGCCTGACTATCCTTTCTGGGGAGAATATATTCTAACTGTCCAGTTTCTGGGTTTCCCATTCTCCTGTCTCAGAGTCCACCAGGTCCTCCTCATTTTCCCCAGGTCTCCTGCTGCCCTTCAGCTTTTGCTCGTTTCAGTCAGTTCAGTGCAGAAACTTTTGGGGAGACAACCACAAGAGCTACTCAGGAACTGGAAGGGCTTTGGAGCCCAGTGGCTCCTTGCATGAGGATCTGCCTTTCTGTGGAGCTGAAAGGGGAGCTGAGTCCCCTTCAGGCACTGGAGTGAACATCAGGATTCCTGGGATCTCCTCTCCTTCCTGTTGAGGACCTGTGTGTGAGTGAGGCACTCTGGAACAGGAGCCTCTCTGTGCCTCAGTTTCCCCAGCTGGCAAATGCTGAGGGTGAGACTCCACCACCTGCCCCAACGTGCTTTGAGGTCAGAAGGGAAACAATCCCTTGGGAGCTACATAGTGTTTCAGCACATGCAGTAATTAATTCAGCATCCCATGACTGGAGGGGTCAGTGGGTGCCTTAGGTGAGCACAGCCTGAGCACAGTAAGTTTCTTCTCAGGCTCAAAATAGTCAGAGGCAACTGAACATTTTTTTTCCCCTTAACTGCTGCATTTTTAGAGGGTGATTCATCTCTTGTCTGGGGTCCCAGCTACCTGAATAGCCCCAAAATCCCAGCAGCATTAGTCTTCTTGAGGATTCATTGTGCTCCATTCCAGCCTGAACAACTCATTACAAACAAGAGTCTGATGTTAGCAGCAGGAGAGTTGAGGAGGAAAGGTATTTTGTGTTCTTGAAACTGAAACACACATAGGCAGTACCTCATTACCATTTAGATGTCTTCCTCCCTGCTTCCCCATCTTCTTCCCCACAAAAAGAGGCTCATGGCACTGTGTGCTCAGCCTTGTCTGAGACAGTGATGCCAGCATGAACATTGCCCACCAGGGCTAAAGAAAGGATGTAAATCAGTGTTCTGTTCATCCTGTAAAACACATCGGTAGGAGGGGAATTATCCTCCATCCACCCCAATCCGTGGTCCTTACACATTGCTCCTTTGGCATTTCCTCCAACACTTAAGCCACATTTACTGAGTAGGCAGAAAATTCACACTAGAGTTGCCATCGCTGTAGGCCAAGGTGTTGTTAACTCAGGAGCAACACCTGGTAAAGAAGGCACTTGACTTGGGAGTGAACTCTCTCTCACAGGTGTTCCTACCTCCAGGTCTGTGGTGAGCTGTCCTTGTCAGGGGGGAAAGAAAGCCACCTGCAGCCAACACCTTCTGTCATGCTGCCTTTCCCTCCCTTCAGTGACTCTCTGGTTTAGGAAGTTTGGAGCCTTTAAAATGAGACAGATTTGAATATAGTCATTCAGCAGGCCCCTGGAAAACACCAAACTACCTTCTGTTACCTCTTCCTGGAAGCCTTTTGGGTTCCCACCTTGCCATTAGGCAGGAAAGAGGTTAGGGTTTTTCTCCCTGCCCCTTCTGGCATATCCAGGGCTCACACAGGGTGTAGGAATGTGTGAATGGTGCTGAAGTCTGGCAGATGCTGTTGTTTGTCTCAGACATCAATCCTGGTAACTTTGGAAGTTGAGGAGAGAATATGAGAGAGCACGTGTGGCTGTGAGCAGAGATGGACCTTGGTGGGTAAATTGCTTCATGTAGCTGAACAGTGGCTGCATCAGGCTCAGGTTTGATCCATCCTCAGGCAGAGGAAGCTCTTCCTCTCTTTTTTGGTCTTTCACTGTAAGGGGGCTGGGTTTAAATGGCCACATACTCAGCTAAACCACATGCAGAGTTGTCTCTAAGGCTGCTTAAGCCCACTGATGACTTCACCTGCTGTGGAGATGGTTGTACTGGTGGTGCTTGGTTCAAAGGTTACAGTGTGTACCCCAAACTTCTCTCAAGGAGCCTTGATTAGAGCCTGGATGTTGGAATAATGATAAAATCACAGACTGCTTTAGGTTGGAAGGAACACTAGAGACCATCTCATTCCCCCCTCTGCCATGGGCAGGGACACCTTCCACTGTCCCAGGTTGCTCCAAGCCCTGTCCAGCCTGGCCTTGGACACTTTCAGGGGTGGGCAGCCACAGCTTCTCTGGGCAACCTGTGCCAGGGCCTGCCCACCCTCACAGCCAACAATTCCTTCCCAATATCCCATCTAACCCTGTCCTCTGGCAGTGGGAAGCCATTCAGAGACCTTCTGTTTCACCCTGCTTTCCATTTGTGGAGAGTGGAGATGTGACTTCTAATCCACACTGAGCTGTGCCACAGCAATACCCAGGAGGGACACTTTTGGCATCTCAGATGGCAGGAAGGCTTTCTCAGCTGGCTGAGATAGCCAAGATGACTTAGCTCTCTGCTGCCCGTGTTTGTCACTTCCCTGTGGAGTGCTGCAGAGCATGAGGGCATAAATTTGTCAGTCCAAGGCAAATCAACAGCTCCCAGAGAGCACAGCAATGTCCCCTCCACCATCCCCCACTTTCTAAACTGTGATTCTTACCTAGTTGTGTGACTCATGTCATTTCTCTGCCTTATTTTGGTGTTTAATTTTAGTAAATTTGGCTTCCTAGTGGTGAGGCTGACATCCTCATCTCACACAAACTCATATTAAGAGAGACACGTCAACACAAAATATTTAAGAACCCAGCCTGTCATCCTTGTAACTTAGCAAGAAGATACCTGGTGGAAGATACCAGTTCCATGAATTGGTGTCATGTGTCCTCTGCATTTATTCTGAACTAACAGACATACCCAGAACCCCCCGTGTCCTGGGCTGATCCCACAATGGGCAGCAGGGGAGGGGGGAATTCTGCTCTTCTGCCCCCTCAGGTGAGGCCCCACCTGCAGAGCTGCCTCCAGCTCTGGGCAACAACAGCACAAGGATGTGAAGCTGCTGGAGCAAGTCCGGAGGAGGCCACAGAGCTGCTCCAGGACTGGAGACCCTCTGGGCTGGAGCCAGGCTGGGAGAGCTGGGGGGGTCACCTGGAGAGGAGAAGGCTCTGGGGTGACTTAACTGTGGTCTTCCAGTACCTGAAAGGAGCCAACAAGATGGAGAGGGACTTGGGACAAGGGCCTGGAGTGACAGGCCAAGGGGGAATGGCTTCCCACTGCCAGAGGGCAGGGTTAGATGGGATATTGGGAAGGAATTGTTGGCGGTGAGGGTGGGGAGGCCCTGGCACAGGTTGGGCAGAGAAGCTGTGGCTGCCCCATCCCTGGAAGTGCCCAAGGCCAGGTTGGATGGGGCTTGGAGCAACCTGGGACAGTGGAAGGTGTCCCTGCCCATGGCAGGTTTGGGGAACGAGATGAGCTGTAAGGTCTCTTCCAACCCAAACCATTCTGTGACTCCATGTTTCTGTGATACATGTCTATATCACATTACAGATTATATAGATAGGTGCTTTCCTTCATATACCTGTGTAGAAACCAAACCCTTGGCCCACCATTGCTGGTTTTTGAGATAATTCAGAGCTCTGTAGTGCAGATCCACCTTCCTGACCGACTGTCCAGACACTGGGATTTGACTCATGCTGGATGCTGGATATGGGCCAGGGCCTGAACTTCATAATGTCACAACTTATGCATGTCTTTAGGCTTTCATCCTTCACATTCCACAACATATTCCCAATGACTTGGAAGCTGCAGTGCTTATTGATCTCTCCATTCTCTCCAACAACATATGGCACGTTTCCATAGCAATAGGTTCCCCTGAAGGGGCTTCCTTCACTTCTTCAGTTTATTGGTCTTTTTCATTATTAAATCATCAGAGATAAATGCACACGGAGAAGGGTCAATGTCTGGATCAATGGGCAGCAAACAAAGAGGAACTTTTCCATATTCATACAAGCAGGAGATTTTAGAAGATCAAACAATGCGGAATTGCCAGACCCTTAGCATGGCAGGCTGTTGCATAATGTATTCTGGGAGCAAGGTGGAATCAATACACATCCAACACCTTGACAGCCTCTGGGATTCAGTGTGGAGCCAGCAGAGCAGAGGGGAATCCACAAATATTAATGAGTGCAGGAGGGTGGGGTGTGAAGAGAGGGTTAAGCTCTCCTGGCCCAGCCTTTGTGCCTTCAGAGTACCTTTGGTTAAATGCTACAAATAGAATATGGCACTGAATTCGTTAAGCCTGGAAGGATGTGGGGTGGGAGGTTCCTTCTGATGAAGTTTGATGAGCACTCAGACTACTCCTTCCTTCAGCAGGGACCACAGAGTGGTCTGACATTCCACTGGGGAGAGGAGTCCACCCAGACAGGGCAGAGTGGGGTCTGACCTGATTTCCTTCCGGAGGAGTCTTGTGCTTGTAAACCTCTCACTGAATCTGTACCATATCATCTTCCCATGGCATCTCCAGCCACTGCTGCAATGGATTTCCACTGCACTAATTTGTATCTGTGATCACCTCAGTGGTGCTGTGAGAACAACAATAAACTGGGCTCAGTGTGTAACTGTTGGTTCTTTGGACCTTCAAAAAGAGAGGGAATAAGCTTTCCTTTGAGTTGTACCCACAAACATTTCACTGCTTCTGCAGCTTGTTACAAGGGAGTTCTGCATGAGATACTAATAGATGTGTCCAAGCAAGTGAGAAAATATTAATAATGCTGTTTTAGTGGGAAATGGGATGTGTACTCTGTTGGCCTTCATGCTCCAAAATTAGAGCCGGAACAAACGAAGTCTCTTGTGGCTATCTCTGTTTCTGTGTAAGAAATGAAATCCTGTTTATTTTTACCTTTCTGGGAAGACTGGGTTCTAAGTATAGATTTAAGATAGGGTTTAATTTGTTAGGGTGATATCTGCAGGCAGGAAGGCAGCAGGAGTCGAGGAGAGTGGTCAATTGACTACTTTGTGTGGAATCCACCGTGACTTTTCTTATTCTTGTGCCATGTTTGTGTTTCAGCATTACTGGACATGAAGTGCAGGAGCATATTGTGTCTGAGTGGTACAGTGTGTCTGCAGAGTGAGGACTGGGAGGAGGTGTTCCAATACATTTGCATTCATCAAATGGCAGATTGCACATAAAACTCCTGCAAATGCCTGTACAGTTCCTATTTAGCACACTGCAGGGTTGGGTGGGAGGCACTGACTTTACAGATTGCATGTCCAGAGCTCTCATTATCCCAGGACTCGTGCAAGGTTGGCAGCAGCACCTCCATGAGCCTCTCTACCCTGACTGCCTCAGACTAAGGAAACAACACCCTGCAGGGCTGGCTCAGCCCATGGAGCCGAGCTCAGGGAGAGTGTTGGCTGGGGAGTTCATTCACACCACATGGCACCAGAGGACCCTGAGGCAATGATAGCACTATCTCAGACTTAGTGCTGTTGTCCTGTCATCAGCTTCCCCATCATCAGCTTCTCTATCTGAGGGAAAGTGAAATGCACTTATGAGGAGAGGTGTCAGCAGCTCTTTGGGATAAGGCTCTGGTGGTTTTCTCACATGCTTGAGCAATACTTTTCTTCCGTGGTTTTGGTTCACGACTTACACACTTCAGCACAAAGATGATGCAAAGTGCTCAGGTTTTCTGAGACAAAAAATGGGAAACATAGGGACATTGTTCCAGCAAAGTTGCAGGTCAGGATTGTCCAGCTTGGCTGATTCACAACTCCTGTTTCAACTGGCAAGATGGAGGCCAGAGAAGTGTCTGTGTCTTGGTACATGTAGGGTTTGTGAATTACAATCCCCATCAGCTTCTTGGTGGCTCCTCTAGCAGGTCCTATGGGCAGTGCTGAGCATCCCAGCTGTGTGTCCCAGTTCTACAGGAGAGCCCCAGAGGTCATGCCATGTGGCTTGTTCTCCCTCCAGCAGAGCCCACACAAGGTGAAGGTGTTGCCCTTTCTCCTTAGCTAGTACTGGATGGAAAAGGCATCTGAGCACTGGGCACTGAGCTGGGTACATTGTCCTGGATACAAGGTCTGCTTTGCTGGTCCTCAGTGCTTCTGAATTCTCATGTCAGACTCTCCATCTCAGGAATCACAGAATAGTTTGTGTTGGAAGGGACCTTTAAAGGTCATCTTGCCCAACCCCCTGCCATGGGCAGAGACACCTTCCACTGTCCCAGATTGCTCCAGGTCCTGTCAGACCTGGCCTTGGACACTTCCAGGGATGGGGCAGCCACAGCTTCTCTGGGCAATCTGTGCCAGGGCCTGCCCATCCTCACAGGGAAGAATTTCCTTCCAATATCCCATCTAACCCTGCCCTCTGGCAGTGGGAAGCCATTCCCCCTTGTCTGTCACTCCAGACCCTTGTCTAAAGTTGTTCTCCAGCTCTCCTGGAGTCACTCTGGGCACTGGAAGTCCTGCAGGCAGGTCATCCCAGAGCCTTCTCTTCTCCAAACTGAACAATCCCAATTCTCTGAGTCTTTCCTCATAGCAGAGGGGCTCCAGCCCTGGAGCAGCTCCGGGGCCTCCTCTGGACTCGCTCCAGCAGTTTCACGTCCTTGTGCTGTTGTTGCCCAGGGCTGGAGGCAGCTCTGCAGGTGGGGCCTCACCTGAGGGGGCAGAGGGGCAGAATCCCACCCTCCCCTGCTGCCTATGCTGTGGGATCAGCCCAGGGCATGGAGGGTTCTGGATCCCAGTGCACACAGCCAGGACATGTCCAGATTCATCTCCACCAGCACCCCCAAGTCCTTCTCCTCAGGGCTGCTCTCAATCCATTCCTCCCCAGCCTGGATTTGTGCTTGGAGTTGCCCTGACCCAGAGGCACCACGAGCACTTGGACTTGTTTGGTTTCGTGAGGGTCCCAGGGACACACCTCCGCAGCCTGTCCGGGTCCCTCTGAATCTCCTCAGATCTCCATCTCCTCAGGATGCCCAGCAGCAGAGAGGGTGCACTGGAGCTGCTCTCAGAGAACCAATAATTTAGGCTAACTCAGGTTGCTGTAGTGCCCTGTGTTCTGTAAGTTAAAGAAAGGGCGTCATTCACAGTGCACTCTGTTATAATTGCTTAAATGCATCAGTGCCTCAAACGTGTTGTTTGCAAATTGTCAACTATTATAGCTGGAATAAAAATATTGGTAAGTTACATGTGTATTTATATTTTTACAGTGGGAAAGAAAGGAAAGTTCCCCTCCACTGCTACTGATCAAATTACAGATTATAACATGACTGGAAACCTTTTGAGTCTCGGCAACAGTGTTTTCTGGGTAATAGTTCTACCTCTGACTAAGTTCCTTAAATCTTTAGTACCTCATCATCTATCTGTAATATAGGAGGATAATACCTTCCTAATTATATCTGTTGGGATTTAATTAATGTTTGAACATTACTTTGAAAAATGCAGAGTGTTGATTATTGTTTAATAATGTAGTGTTAGTTTTAAAAATTAATGACAGAGAAGCAATAAAAATGCTACCTTGCTTGGACTGCAAATGCCATTTCCAAGTATTACATAAGGAATAGCTTTCTTAATTTTCCACTTACCGAAATCCATGTAATTATATTTTAAGGTAATAATATGAGCATATGTTCTAAACTTGAAACATGGTTTGGAATTCGGCACTGCTCAGAGGAAATTAGGTGAGCAATTATGTAGATTGAAGATAATCTAAGTCAAAGGCTAAGTACAGACCTTGGAAAATATCTTGCCTCGGGTGGAACTGACAGCTGAATTCAATGAAAATTCTGTCAGAGACAGCACAGGAGCTTCGAGCAATGCAGATGCAAAGTGCTCTCAGGGACACACCGCGTTTGTACCGTGAGATATCCCCAGCCGTGCACCTGCCTACGGAAACACTTGGAAATCCTCACCGTCCCGCAGGCCTGGTGCTGCTGGCAGGGGTTAATCACGGGCAGGCTCGTATCCCATCCCAGTACCCCCCTGGTCGCGCTGACTGGTCCCAGCTAAGGCACCGCGGTGCCTTCGCCCTCCCTGTGCAAAGGGAGATCCGGTGCCCCCGCCAGCCCCAGCCCCGCATCCCCAGGGCCCGCAGGAGCCGCTCCTTGGAGCACCCACGGGGGCAGGTGAGTGGGAGCAGCCCCGTCCCACGCACCGCTCCCAGTTTTCCCTGTATTTGCCTGGCAGTGCAGCTGGATTTGGTGCAGCCCCTGTGCAGTGGGGGCCGCCGACCCGGGCTGAAGGAACGCCCAGGGAATTCTGGAGGAGGCTGGGGCACGGCAGAGCTCTTCTGCTCGCACTATCCTAACACACAGCCCTCGGGAGGTTTATTCAGCATGGCAGAGGATACATATTATTTGCATAGACCGGTCAGAAGGAATTAAAACTGTTTGTCTTCTCCTTTAGCCTGGTCCCTTCCCATTATAGAGCGTTCAGAACATTTTTGTAAGTCATTGGACTGTCTCTTGGTGGGTATTCATGGCAAAGAGGTTTCCAAGGGCACAGGTACTTGAGTAGCTCCCTATAAATAAACGAATTCTTCTCACAAGTGAATTCTTAGACTCGCTTTGCTGGTTAAGTGTCCTTTAGTGTGTTTAGGAGCAGTGAATCACCGTGTTCCTGCCATTATCTTGGTGATAAAGCAACGTTTGTAACTCAACAGTAGTAATACGCCTACTCCTATCTGGGAGAAGTAATGCTTCCAAGGACAGGGAAGGATCTCTTCCTGCTTTTCTCTTTCTCTCTCCTCTGTGTTCAGATTCCTCTCTGAATGGCTGCTTTCTGGAGTAAACTGTCCTCCCACTGTGGCTCCAGCCACCCTCACATGTGCTAATGCTCTTTACAAAGGATGATTTCTATTTCCAGCCCCACTAACAGTGCTGGGAAAGCGCGACCTCTTTCCTGTCAGGATAGTTTCTGGTGAGCACAGCAGCGTCTGATTCCACCGCAGTCCGGAGCGGGGGAAGGGAGTGCTGCTCCGCAGAAAAGGACAGGTTTTCAGCAGCTCTTTAGAGGAATTAAGGAGCAATTCCTCCCCAGCAAAGCAGAGGATGGAGATTCCATGTGGGACTCAGTAGGTGGCACTCTGTTTCTGGAGAGACAGCCGAGCCTTGGGAGAGCAACTGGATTTGTCTTTGGTTTTGGTACCAGATCTGTTCATTGAAGAGCCGTTTCTTGTAAGGTCAGCAAGGTTGGCCGCGGTGTCTGAGCTCAATTCCATTACTGGGGAGAATATCCTGGCTCCCTGGCGTTTCTAGTTAGATGCATTCTTATTTTTGCTTCACTTTGAGGCAGCACCTCACTTCAGCCCAGAGTTGGCTGCCTTTCATCAGGAGCTGGAAACATCCAAAAGGCTTTGTTAATTTAGAGGTGAGGTTGCTCAAGTCTGTTTTCTCCTGACAGTACAAACACTACAGGGCTCGAACAGAAGTTGAGGCCACAAATGTGCCCTGCTCGGGGGCAGGGTTTGAATGCTGTTCTGCTCAGAGGTGCTGCCTGGGCTCACCTCTAACCTCTGAGATCCTCTGCTTCCTCTCCGGCTGCTCACAGCCCTTCCTGAGCTCCTGCACTGTAATTGGTCACACTGCGCCACCGAACAGTTTTGAAAAAGCAAGGTTTATTTAATTTAAAAATTACTTCCCAAAGCGATATTCCTGGCCTGCTGTTACAGCGTGCCCCAGACAGAACAGAAAGATGATCTAACATTCAAACCCCACAAATTAATACCTACAAAGTGTACAGACTATCAAATCAGCTGAGTGACACCAGCAGTGCTTAAGGAGCGTATATTCTTGAAGTGTCTCTGCCACACTAATTCTCAGACGAGTTCTGTTTAAATAATATATTAGGAATTAAAAGATCGGGGGTAGCGGTGCATGTTAAAATGTGATTTTCAGATCCAAGAAGCGTGCAGAGAGTAGGATGTAGTTTGAAAACCAAGTGTGTTTGAACAAGACATCTGGTTTATATAGTGCTGGCTGTTCCCTGTGCTGTGAGCTGTTCAGTTGCACTGAGTCAACTATAATAAAACAATACATTCGTATTTATTAATTTTTTATGTAGGCTCTTGAAAACAGGAAGAGAAGTGAGAAGTAGACAGGATATCAAGGAATATGGCCAAGAGATGCATCTCTGTTAAGCATTTTTGCAAGCCATATGAATAGCTTCTGATCTGGTTACACTCAAGAATCAAATTCAGGTCCTAACCCTTATTTAGTCTCAGACTGCCATGGACAAATCCCATGCCCTTAATTTTGCCATGAGGCTTCTCTGTCTGCAAGAAAGGGATAACAACTCCATCTGCCTCTCATGGGTGCAGCAGAGCCAATTTCATCACTGTCAGCTCCGTGGAATCCCTGGGTGAAAGGAACAACAGAAATACAGGAAACATGGGTTATTAATAGCTGGTGCTTGCCCTTACATACATCACATGCACCGTTAGTCTTTGTGGCCAATAATTTACAGGGAGAGGAAAGATGTTCCTCAGAGCAAACACAGGATGACACATGGATGGTATTAGACCTCTGGGGTGGGGTGGTCCCCGAGAGTCTAATCCAGTGATGCCACACTGAGCAGATCCTACTTGATATGTGTGTAAGATGGAAATGTGCAGGAGCTGTGCAAATCTCAGTAGTCAGATTTAAACTCTAGGCAGTTTTTATTGTGAAGGCAGGTGCTGGAATTGGTGTGCAGGCCAAATTCCTGGTAGTTTCCAGCTTTTTCTGCCCCCTTCATAGAGCCCAAAGGTTGTCTTCTCCCTGACACCTTGGATACCCTTTTGTTAGCAGGGAGGCACTGGGCACAAAAGTTTAGCTTCTGTGGTTTGTAAGTGGTGGCTTTAGAGCTCAGAACTGAGGGGAGCCCTTGGCAATCACCTCGAGTCACTGGTACACCCTTGAGGAGAGCTGGGGCGTAAGAAACACATGGCCATGAATTTCAGCACTTCCCCTCTCTTGCCCATGATTCTCCATGGGCAGGTCAGCAGGAACGGCAGACTGGGAGAGAAGAGCCTGTGAGAAGGGAGTTTGAGGAGCTTAGAACTGGAAGAGTGAGAACTGCTGGCAATCAGGATGCAGACCAGCTGACTGTGAGAGGCTGGGGTAGCAGGAACTGCTACAGCCAAAGCAGAAAGCATTTCACTGGGCTTGTGTGTGCGGAAAACTTCTTATTTACACTGGGAGCCATCCTGCCACTGTTGTCAGTGTCCCCAGGTGCCACTAAGTATGGAAATCACCTCCCAGCATAAAAGTAAGAGTTACAAAATCCAAAGATCTCTGAAGAAAGCCACTTTCTGCAAGCCTGGCCATGCCTAGTTCATGCCATTAATTTGAAACTTGGGAAAACTCATTTTCTTTGTGCCTATCTCCTCCTGTATCCCCGAGGGCAAATTAAAGATGGCTGGGAGGTTATTTATTTTCGGTAATAATGCACACAGTGCTTCCAGACTTCCTGCTATTGTGCGATTATCGAGATTAATTGCCTGGGAAAGCTGCAGCATCATCTCGGGCCCTTAATAAGGAAGATCACAACATGGATTTATGTTAATGCATGTGCTGTGTGACATGGCCTTGCTCTTAGAGCCGTGTGGACAAATCTCATTGCTGAGTGCTGCCAGCACAGACTAAGGGCAGGATTGCATGTTCCCTTCCCTGCAGGGCCATGGCACCTTGAGAGCAAGGAAGAGGGAGTTGATGGCATTTTTAGAAACCTTGTTAGTGAATAACTTTGCTTATTCTGAAATCAGTTCCCATCAGCCTCTGCTGAGTGATTCTGAGAATTGCTGGTGTGCTGCTGGTGACCCTGCCTGTACATGTGCAATAGCTGGAATCTTAAGTATGCTTTTAGGTGCTTTAAAGTGTTGTGTTCTTACCAGGGAGAGAGACTCTGTACAGAGAAGGCTTTTAAGGCATATTCTGCCCTTTTGGTTTTCCTGCTGAGAGTTTAACAAACTGGTGTTGTTGCCTTGCTGTAGAGATTCTGTTGTGCAGCAGCTCAGTCTGGTCCAAGGCCCAGGTTTTAAATGAACAACCATTAACAAAGGTAGAGCTTGAGGAGCTTTAAAGCCAATCCAGTTCTCCTAAAACATTTCAGTGATTTTGACTGTAATGTGTCAGGCAGAGGAGCAGCATGTGTGTGTCCTTCAGCAAACTCAACACTTTCCTCTGTTAAATCATTGTAAATCCATTGCCATCACTGCTGTTGAGATAATTGTTCATTTGCTGTGCCAAGTTAGTTGTGGTATCTCACAATATTATAGTGGCTGCCCCATAGAACACAATGTGGAGCTGATGGAATCTTGGCAATGTGAGTCCACAATACATTGGCCTCTCTACATGTGAAACATTTGGAGGGGACTGGAGCACCAAGGTGGGCAGGAAGGGTCCTCAACAAACTGACACCCAGCAAAGGTTCTAGTCCTCACTCTGGGTGAGTTGTGACCACATTGTCTGATTGTGTATCTTTTACACCGATACCCATGAAAAAATCTTTTAAAATATCCCAAGCAAATAAATGAGGGATTATATTCAGACTGTGTGTACCTTCAAAACAAAAATGAATGTTATTGTAAGGTCCACTGGATAATATTGACTTGCCACTGAGGTGAAGAGAAGCTTCTTGGAGACTGGGCTTCATGGAACAGTACTTAAATGTTGTTGTTACTTTCCTTAGAAATGAAATAGATATTTCCAGCACATGACTCCAAGCTTTATTGATTATTTCTATACAACACAGGAGTCTATAGAGTGTGGACTAACCTCCTGAAGCCCAGGCTCAGTGTAAGCTTGGCTCAGCAGGAAATCTGAACTGAGCACTGTGGAGGACAGCCCAGTCTCCACTTCCATCCTGATCCCAATGCCATCAGAGCTGGCTGCTTCTGGAGAAGGGTCAGACAGTCAGAGCAAGACTCATGATTTTGACCCCAAAGGGCTTTACTGACATACAATCTGAGGCCTTCCAAATTCTCTCTTTATCCAACAGTCACTGTGGTGACTGCAGGTTTGTCAGTCTCTTCTCAGGCAGCTCCAAAGTCCCAGTGGAAGTTTTCAAGTGGGCATGCCCAGCCATGCACTGAATTCCCTCAATTCCTTTCTGAACCCTTGAAGCCAGAGGATGAGTGTTCCTATGATATTAATTACTTAATGAGCACTTGTGCCCTCTGTGCACCAGGCAGAGTAGCAGAGCACACGCAGTGACTGAAGGGAAGTTCTGGCCAGGTGGGGGTTGGTCTCTTCTCCCAGGCACTCAGCAATAGGACAAGGGGGCATGATGGGCTCAAGCTCTGTCAGGGGAAATTGAAGTTGGAGATCAGAAAAAACTTCTTTGCAGAGAGAGTGCTCAGGCATTGGAATGGGCTGCTCAGAGAGGGGGTGGATTCCCCATCCCTGGAGGTTTTTCAACTGAGCTTGGCCGTGGCACTGAGTGCCATGATCTGGTAAAGGGACTGGAGTTGGCCCAAGGGTTGGACTTGATCTCGGAGGTCTTTTCCAACCCAGTCAATTCTATGATTCTATTCTATGATTAGTTCTGTTGACCTGGGCTCCCTGATCTCCTGCTCTATGTCTGATCTCACATGTCTCTGTCTTGCTGTCCAGGTTTTATTGGGATTTGACCATGCTGCTCCTGATGGTAGGGAACCTGATCATCATCCCTGTGGGCATCACTTTCTTCAAGGATGAAAACACTACTCCATGGATTGTCTTCAATGTGGTTTCGGACACGTTCTTCCTCATCGACCTTGTCCTCAACTTCCGAACAGGCATTGTGGTGGAGGACAACACCGAGATCATCCTGGACCCGCAGAGGATCAAGATGAAGTACCTCAAGAGCTGGTTTGTGGTGGATTTTATCTCCTCCATCCCCGTGGACTATATCTTCCTGATCGTGGAGACCCGCATTGACTCCGAGGTGTACAAGACGGCGCGGGCCCTGCGCATCGTGCGCTTCACCAAGATCCTGAGCCTGCTGCGGCTGCTGCGGCTCTCGCGGCTCATCCGCTACATCCACCAGTGGGAGGAGGTGAGCACAGCCTCTGGGGCACCTACCTTCTAATTCTTCCCTCATGAAAGTGCTTGCTTTGAATGCCCATTCTCCTCCTTTATGCCAGTGTCAATGCCAAACAGTTGTGTCTGGGGGCTAATGCTTTGTTTCCAGCAGGTTCCCAACAGGGCCTTCTGCATATTGTTACTCAGGCACTTGAGACTGTGCTGTCAGCTTGAGGATCATCATTTAGATGATGTGTGGAGATGCTGCGTGGGCTGGGAGGAGAGCAGGACCCCTTGCAGGAAGTGTGTAGCTATAGAGCTGCCTGTGAGCACAGTAGTTACCCAGACAGAGAGGGCTTGCCCTCTCAGAGCCCCAAAAGGGCCAGAAACTGCTCAGAGGAAAGGTCTAGAGACAGCTGATTTGCAGGACCTGTGGCATCTGTTGGCCATCTGCTTCTTCTATGTGCTTATGTCTTGAATAAAGAGAGTAGCATGGTGATGTATTGTAACCTTGCTCTCTAAATTCTCTGATGCTGTGTTAAGGCAAAGAGGAAGGAAGAACAATCTGCAGACAAACAGAGTCTCTTTAAAGAAAACAAGGTCCAGTGAAAAGTAAAATCTCCACTACCCCTGGACCCTGTGCTGTTACCAGGGGAGTTCCAGGATGCAGGATGAGTTGTCAGGCAACCTTGCAAGTAACTTGAAAATTAGTTATTTTTTTCTGTCTCTGTGCTCTCCAAAGCACAGAGAAAGTTCCCCATGTCTTTGTCCACACCTCAGGAGCATATTTTCTAGACGAGGAAAGCTGGTCAAGGCAATTTCATCTTCCTCTCCATACTTTCTCTTCTGCTTTGGAGCAGAGCCTGATGCAGAGCATGATCTAATGCAGAGCATGCTCCTGGGAATGTGAAGGGAAAGCAGCCATGCAAGTCATGGCTAGATTGCACCGAGCTGTCAGAACACTAATTCATGATAGAGCTGAACCGTCCTCTCCTCCAGCGTGGCAGACTCAGAGGGAGAGCACTGGGGCATACTGCACAAATTTCGGGCTTCATCTTTGTGGTGCTATAAGTTGTGACTGCCTCCCTCAGAGCAGAGTGTAAGCCCTGCTGAGGGCTGGGGTGACACTGTGCGAGGTGCTGTGCAGATGCTGAGGGAGAGACAGCCGCAAGAACTCACTACTAGGTTCTTTTTCTTTGTAGCACAGGCAGGAAGTGCACAGAGAGGTGGAGATGAACAAAGCAGAAGTGTCCTTCTTGCTGTGAGTCAGGAAGTCAGAGGCTGAGAGAGCAGTGAAGTAGCTCCAGGTCTGTCGTCCTGTCCCATGGCTGCATTCCTTCTCTGTTCTGTACTCTGAGAGTGCTCAGGAGAGGCCAGTTGGTGGCTTAGGCCGCTGTTAAAGTAGTTCCTTCACATTGATTTACAGGCACCCACAGCAGTGCAGAGCTCCCTGCTTGTTGCCTCTGCTCCTTGACTTCCCTTCCATGAGGTGGTGGAAGAGGATTTAAGTATATTTGCTTTTGATTGTACTGAATTTGTTTTAAGAAATGATGAAATGAAAGCAAATCAGTGCCTTTCCCTCTCTTGCTCCTCGTAGTTTGACTGAGCAGCCATTTGTGGTTTCGGTCTCATGACACTGTGGATGTTCTTCCCTGCTGCTGCTGTCCAGGGTGCTGGGTGCTCTGCAGACCCCCGTGGGGATCAGCCTCCCCGGAGCGGTGCAGTGCTGCCTGTGGAAGGGACAGATGGTGCTGGATTGCAGTTTGGGACTGCAATGCAGACTCTGTTATGCATTGCAGAGCTCGCCAGACCAAACACGACCGTCTTTTTGTCAAACAGGGCTCGACCCAAGCAGCAGTTTCCTGGAGAGAGTTTAATACTGGGAAGTTTTCCACCTTCTCACATGGGGGAGGGAAGCAGAGGGAAGGGGTGATCCCGTGTCAGTGGTGCAGTGCCTGCTACAAAGCACCGGGGAGACAGGGAAAAGAAGTGCTGCTTCATCTTTGTGTGGGAGTTGTGCTCCCTGGAACCACACTGGCAGTCCTTTCTTCCTCTCACTCTGAAGTGCCTACAGATAATCCATGTCTAAAAGTCCACATTAATCTTTCCTCACCGCACTGATCGGTGGTGATCTGGAAGTGTTAATTCCTGTAGGATGGAGCAGTGTTGGGCTAGACTTGCTCAGGGTGTGTATGAGGGGCAGGTTGCTGTGCAGTGTTAAAGAAGGGGAAGGACTCTGGGGAGAGGGGTCACGAAGGTCTGTTCTCCTGTGGTCTCCCCACTGTCCCACTCTGTGTCTCATCATCTAGGTGGTGTCCTTCTCTCTTAGGCTCTTTGCATATGACCAGATAAGCTAAAAAGGAGGTGTCAGTGGGGCACATTGGTCCTCTGGAGGGGAGTGTGTGTGTTTGAACTAGAGGAGTGTGTGTAGGGCAGTGTGAGGCAGAATAAACAGAGGTGGGTGGACCAGTCATTGAGGGAGTGGGGGCTGTTGTGTCTGGGCAAAGCATCCCATTGCCCTGTACATCCCACTGCCTCATACATCCCACTGCCCTGTACACTCTGTACATCCCATTGCCCTGTACATTCCACTGCCCCGCACATCCCACTACCCTGAACACTCCATACATCCTACTGCCCTGAAAACCCCATACATCCCACTGCCCCATACATCCTATTGCCCTGTACACCCCATACATCCCACTGCCCCATACATCCCACTGCCTCGCACATCCCACTGCCCTGTACACTCTATACATCCCACTGCCCCATTCATCCCACTGCCCTGTACACTCTATACATCCCACTGCCCCGCACATCCCACTGCCCTGTACACTCTATACATCCCACTGCCCCGCACATCCCACTGCCCTGTACACTCCATACATCCTACTGTCCTGTACACCCCATACATCCCACTGCCCCAGACATCCCAATGCCCTGTACATTCCACTGCCCTGCACATCCCACTGCCCTGCACATCCCACTGCCCCATACATCCCACTGCCCTGCACATCCCACTGCCCTGTACACTCCATACATCCCACTGCCGTGTACATCCTCCTGCCCTGTACATCCCACTGCCCTGTACATCCCACTGCCCTGTACATCGCACTGCCCTACTGGGGCAGTGGCTTCTGATGGAGGGATTGCAGCTGCCTCAGCCATAGCTTGTGCAGGGGCTGAGTCCTGTGTGAGCAGGAGAGGGGCACTCACCACACACACACACGCGCACACACACACACACACACACACACACACACACACACACACACACGGTGTTATCTCCTTGCTCAGCCTCCCAGAACGTTACAGACACACATTAGTGGAACTGGGAGTGAGCACAGGGACAAGTGGCCACTTCCTGAGATCCCAGTGAGCCTCTCCGTGGCTTCCCCTGCAATTGTCCATGCTCTGCATGAATTTATCACTCCCCCTGCAGTGAGGGGAGCGCTGCCTTTGCGAGGCTGCAGTGCTGTAAAGCAGCCAGGCTCTCATCAGTTCCAGATCAATGCCAGATGCCAGGCAGGAGGCCGTGGGATCCAGAGCCAGGGGTTTGAAGTGCCTGCACCACTGTGGCTCAGAGCAGACTGCTCTGACATCCTCTCCCAGATCCCAGAGAAGTGCTGTGGGGACTTCATCTGAGCAAACAACCTAAAGAGAAAAGGAAAGAAAAAGGGAAGAAAAACAATCTAATGCACTCGTGTTCACTGGAGTACAAAAATAAGCTTAATTCCAAATGTAGCAGTTTCATTTGCATTATGCATTTTGCATGAGTGGTCCCACGAATGAATTTACCAGTAGGGCAGAATATAAATAGAGTCCTTTTGAAGTGTCTGCCGTGTCTCCCCTGCAGTAGGAAGCTTGATTGCAGTGTAGGCAGGTGTACATGGACTGGCTGGAGCCTCAGTGTCACATCACCAACTTCAGGGTGTGGGAGCTCCCAAGGCAGAGGTGCAGGAGGGCTGGCACAGCGGGAGTGTGGAACTGCCTTGCCAGGGTCACACCAAACAGAGCTGCTCCAGTGGAGCTGTGTCCCTGCCCAGGGCAACTCTCATCACCTCAGCCTTTGAACTGCTCCAGCAGCTCCTGGGGCTGTCCAGGTTGGTCTGTGGCTCTTGGCCCTGTGGACCTGGAGGCACATTGTCCCAGGGTCAGGAAGCTGGGCCTTCTCACTGCTGGGCTGAGAAACCATTCTGAGAAGGCAAACTCCAAACATGGACATCCTACAGACCTGATCCCAAGGTCACCCATCACAAAGGACACAGTCTGAAACACCGTGGAGCCCACGGACTCAATCGAAGTGAACCATCTCCGGCATATGGGAGTGTTAGACAAGAAAACCTCTTTAGGTTTTCATAAGCAAAAGTGATTGTATGTGTTTTTCTGCTAAGAGCAATTTGCTGAGCTTTCCCTGTTTCATGCACAGCACCTACCCCGTGTTTGGTGCCAGGATGCA
Source organism: Pithys albifrons albifrons (assembly GCF_047495875.1). NCBI lineage: Eukaryota > Metazoa > Chordata > Aves > Passeriformes > Thamnophilidae > Pithys > Pithys albifrons. Next base: position 5,351,545 of record NC_092470.1, read on the forward strand.
ATAACCTGTATTTAAGATCAAACTACTTTGACTTACGAACAAGGAACATTTAATGGAACAACAGTAAAATCCTGCTCCTATAAATTGGTTTCCAAACAGCACATAGGCTAAGATAACAGGAATATTTTGATTTCAGAATCTAAGGGAGTGATTATGATGGGAAGGAAAGGAACTATCTGGTTTTGATATAGATCACAATGATAAGATTATCATAAGTGAGGATTTTTTCTGATTTTTGTCAGAAAAAAATTACAGCTTTCGGTTTTTGCAGCTGAAACCTGAAGAAAAGGACAATTTGGTGATTTTCAAACTATTGTGTCATTGAAAACTTGCAAACTTGGCTGAGTACTGTCCTTTTATTCCCTGGGGTTTCCATGCTACAGAGGAGCTTTAGAATGGAGGGAATGCATCTGCTCAGGCGCCAGTAACAACTTCCCAGTAAAATCTCAGCACAGATTGCATCATCTGAAAGATGATGTCACTTCTAAGAAGATTCAGATATTCAGAAAATTAATTCCAAAGGCTGGAGAGCCTGTGTGGAAGGACTCGGAGAGAGCTTCCAAAGGCTGGGAGGATATGACTCCCAACTGATTTTCATTTTTATTTGCTAATTCCCTTAGTTTCTTCTGACCTATTTGTAGCCTTTCTTAAATTCAATTAACATGGCTAGTGGCCTGGGGGATGTAATGTTAGGCCAAATCCATAACTGGATCCTGGGAGGGGAGGAGCTGGGCAGGATGATTGTTCCCAGGCAGCACAGCAGGGTCCCATTCCACAAGCAGTTCCAAATAGCCTAACAGATTTTTTATCGATATGATTTGCAATTCTGTCGTGTTAAATAGCAAGGCAGACCCAGGAGAGTAACTCATTAAAACCTCTGACCACCCTTGAGTAAAATCAGACTCCACAAACACTGGGGATGTGGCTGAGAGTGGGGGAATGGGCGGGGTTTGGGCCTAAATTTGCATTACCTCATTTCTGAAGGCAGCTTTATCAGGCATTGCTCTTTAATGTCCTTACAGGAGCCATTATTAACTTGCATTATTAGAACCACTGCACAAAGTGACCCAAAATTTGAAGCACCTTTTCCTCTCAGAGAAAATCCTGCACTGAAATCAATGGCAAAACCCCTCTTGTTGACATGTTAGTAGAAGCTTGTTCAAGATTTTACTGCAGCCTTTCCCATCGAGCTGTTTTCACTTGTGCAGCACAACATCCTTGTTGAGGGAAAGCAGGCAACAGAAGGAAACAGATGGTCTCCATTCCTGTACATGGCATTTCCCCTCTCCTGCCCGTGGGCATCCAGGGATCCACCCCCTGCCCTATGCCATGGCACCTGTCAGGACAAAGAAACCTCTAACTGTTCAGGAGAGTTGGTCTTTAGCAGGAAGTTCTATTGCCCTAATGCAAATTCAGCTTCCCACCTGGGCACTGGGAATACAGTTTCAAAAAGAATATCATCAAAAATGGGTTCTAATGAATTATAAGGAGCCAGACAAATATTTGAATAGCTGTGCAGCCACGGAGGTTGCCATAAAGAGGAAAAAGCCTTTTAGTTTTTTTTACAGTCACCTTCTGGCAGTGCATAATGTGTCTTCTGTCAACAGCAGGGTATGATCAGGGAATACATGGCTTGGGGCCTTGGGATTAGGGCACAGAGTCATTTGTCTCTAGGTCAGTAGTTCAGATCCAGCTTGTAGCAAGGGAAACTCATTTCCTGTCTCAGAGATGTGTTTTCTCTGATTTATTCTTACCAGACAGGTGCCTATTTGACAGAATCAGCTGGAATTGGTCCTGGGCAGCCTCAGACTCCCTGTGGCAGCAGCAAGGGGGTTAAATTCCCTCCCATCTGAAGTGAAGTCCCCCCTGATGAGGGTGTGAGGAGTGTTAATAAGAGGGTTCTGCCTGTGCCCAGGCTCTGGTTCTCAGGGTCACGGGGTCCATCAGTCTGGGCCTTCATTGTGGGATGGAATTGCGGAGGTTTTCTAAAGAGACAGGCTGGTCTCCTAATGATCTCTAATCACTGTGATAGCTGGTTGCTGCTCCAGCTTTTCAATTTCCTCTTCCCTCCTCCCACCTTCTCCCTATGTGTCCTTTCCCTGGACACAGTGTAGGTTTCCCTTTCTCTTGGGGAGCTCACGTCCCCCTGTTCCTCTGCCAGCACCAGCTGCCTGCAGCTCAATGCCCATGCTGTGCCAGCTGCCTCTCATTTGCCTTCAGGCCATTGTTTTTTTTTGGGGGGGTGGTTCTGGCAGGCTTTATTATTGCTGTTGTGTTGCAATAACAGAGGGTCCTCAAAGGAGAAGTGCTGAAGTCTGGCAGGAGGATTCCTCTTGCCAGTGTCATTTTCTGAGATTTAATACCACGGAGCTGTACTGGTGGGGTTTGCTCCAGCTGCAGTGCTGAGGACCCTGGGCCCAGCCTGTGGTGTGAGCATCACAGGGGGGACTGACTGGGGACGTGTGACCCACAGCAGGGTCACAGATGTGTCACACTGGAAGGGACCACAGGGGATCATCTGGTCCCATCTCAGAGCACACGGCACAGGATTGACTCCAGATGGTTCTGGAATATCTTCAGTGATGGAGACTCCACACCCTCTCTGGCCTCTGTTCAGTGCTCGGTCACTGCACAGGGAAGAAATTCTTCCTTGTGTTCAGGTGGAACTTCTGGGCATCAGTTCCTGCCCGTTCCTCCTGTCCCATTGCTGGGCCCCCGAGCGGAACCTGGTCCATCCTCAGACACTGCTGGGGTTCCCTCTCGCTGCTCTGGAGGCTGAACAGCCCCAGCTCCCTCAGCCTTTCCTGGCCACAGAGATGCTGATGTTAGGGACAGCTGGGGCAGCCTCTGAAGCCATCCAGAGGGAGGTTCCTGTTACCATTTTGGTTGCTGATACAGTGCCAAGTCTGGGTTTGTCTCTCAGCAGTGTGGGAGTTGTGTTCTGCCAGCCTCACCCCACACTTTATAGCCAGTTTGTCTAAGGCACATTAGCCTTGGCAAGTGGTGGCAAATTAATTTCTCCTCTTGTTGAAGCTTCTTCCAGTAAGACACTATTGATTGCATTCATATCAAGTGGAAAACTGTAATGAGACAGCTGAAGAGAACAGCATTTCCTCGCCTCACTTGTTGTGTTTAGCAAGACAGGGCTGGAAAGGAACGTGCCAAATGTGTAAGTTGTGTGAATGAGGCAGAAGTTTGGCCCAAATAGGACCATGTTAAACAATCAACTTGGCTGATGCAGGAGGAAGAAAAGGGGATTTTGGAGTGTAAGAAGGAACATGGCAGCATGGAGTTGCTTTCTGCCAAGAGAGACTGAAGTCAGTTCCTTCATCTCCCCACAAAGCATCCTTGTGGCTCTGAGCCAGGGGGAAGTGCCACATGGGGACCCAACAGCTGCTCCTGCTGGGGCTGGAGGGAGAGGTACAAAAATATCCCACCCACTGGTGTCATTAAGGAGCTAGAGAAGGATCTGTACCTGGCCAGCAGTTTAGATGTGGGGCACTCTTGAGGCACCACTGGACACCACAGGGTGGGGACTGACTGATCCATGTTAGCCTAGTGAGAGGATGGGGCTGGAGGGAGAGAACATCCGATGGTCAGGACACTTCCCTGTCTGCAGGAGGCTGTGCTGTGAAGCTCCAGCAGAGCAGAGCCTGACCCCTGTCCAGCCCAGGCTCTCTGGGACTGAGCACAGCGCTCAGGCTCCAGCACCACCAGAGTGCCGCCAGCTGAGGAGCTGCTGCCATGAACGAGGCAGCCACAGGCAGGCTCCTGCCTTTCCAAGTGCTGTGGGCTGAGGGAGGGTAGTGTCAGCCCTGCAGAAAGGTCAGGGGCTGCACGAGGGCTCTGCTGGCTGGGGAGGGAAGGAATGCTCCTTCCCAGGGCAGCAAAACCTGAGGCCAGGCTTTGGCTCTGAGTGATTCTTGCTTCTGCTCCAGAGAAAAAGTTGCCAGCCACAGTGCCAGACTCTGCAACACACTGTGTGTGTTGGGAAACATTTGGTTTTCACCCTCTTTTCTTCTTATCAGAAATATGCTAATGGAATGTAAAACAGACTTGCTGCCCCCACTAATTTGAGGTGAAAGGAAGAAAAAGTCTTTCTCAGGAAGGACAAGCTTCACTCCTGAGCCAGGCACAGAGAGGTGTGTGAAGGTTTAATGGGCAGGAGCCTTATTGATGAAGTTATTTTCTGAGCACCGCTGTGAAAAGAGCTGTTTCCAAGACAGTTTCAGGACATGCAATTATCCAGTTTGCCAGCTTAATGCATTCAACTTAACCTCATTTTTGTGAAGCAGAAATCAATGTGGTAACTTTTTCAGAGTTGAGATGACATTTTATTCTTGCTTTTCTCATAAAGATGCATATTTTTAAGCTTCCTTTTCTACTTTAATTCCTCCCTCTCCCAGTTTTGATTAAGCAGGAGTACCCCAAGAACTAGGGGAAAGAGCGAGGCAGTTTCCACATTCCCAGAGTCAGATTAGCATGGAAAATGTTTCTTGAAATATCTTTGCAATACATGGCAAAATTCTCCTTCTTGGAAAAGGTGTTGGAATTGCATCTAGAACTTCAGTACAAGAATCTTTTTATTCATTTCATTCAAGCACCACTTCACCAGGGCAGGATTCTAAAGGTGCTGATCTTCTCCCCTGTTTTTGATTCCAAGGAATGCATGGCCCCTCTTCTCTGCTGTTCCACTGTCTGTCACCTTCTCTACTCCAACATGGTCAGGGGTATTCTGGTAGCAGTTCCTACCTTGTGTCTTCTCCCCTTCCTAAGCCGCAAGCCCTGCAGAACAGCAGCTGCCAGAGCTGTGAGCTGCATAATGTGTGCCCACAAGTTCCCAACAAGACCGTGCCATAAAATTGAAGAGAGTTGGGGTAATTGTCCTGCTTCTCCTGAACATGCCTCCTTTCCTACCCCAGCACTCCCTGACATGGGTGGCACCACCCACAGAGCATTTCAGTCTAGTGACACATGCAAGGGCACACTGCATGTCCAGAGGGAGAGAAGGACTATGGAGTCTGGTTAATTTAATTCCCTGAGAAAGTGGCAGAGATGTCCCTGTGTACCTTGGCAGAGCCCTGTTGCAGGCAAGTCCCTGCTGAACTCGTGACGGTACCTTTGCCATTTGCTCATCCACTGCCTTTGATGACAGCTGGAAAAAGAAAGTGAGAGATGTGATCTGAGAACAGAAACACCAGAATTCCTCTTCCAGCTTCCTCCTGGGCTCGGGTTGAACCACATGCCTGTAGTCCCACAGTGTTCCTTTCCATAAAATGAAGGCAATAATGTAGTGACCTCGCAGATCGCAAACAGCTGCAGTTCATTCACACTTCTGAGGTGCCATCAGGCCTCTGCTCTGACACAGACCCCAAGCAATCCCACTGAGGTATGACATAAACATGCACTTCTGTGCAAAGTGCCCTTTGGCAGGTCCTGTCCCAGGGCTGGGGGACACTGTTTTTACTCCTCTCTGGAAGCAGAGCCCTGACCCAATGTAGCAAATAGATATTTTGATCTTAGCTCACCCCACTGTCTCATTATTCTCTCATGTATCCGGCATCCTCTCCCTTGACCTGTTGGCTTGGGGTCATCAAGGTAGATGAGCATAGTGAGGATGGTGTATCGTGGTTATTCTGTAGCTTCCTGGGGCTTAGGAGAGAAGAGAAATTTGGGAAGTGTGTTTCTCAGGTTTGGATTGAGTCAGGATGGATCATTCGGAAAAGATAATGGTCTGTGCAGTGTCTAAATGGATTTGGAGAAGATGCAGACTGGTCTGAGGGGAGGTCTTGAGGTAAGGAGTGAGTCAAGTGTGGGCCAGGAGCTGAAGATTGGAGAAGTGCAGCTCTGGTGGAGGAGAGAGCAGCAACACCCCGTGGCAGTGAGCACAGGAGGGGAGTTGTGCTGCCACACTGCCCAGTGCTGGGTGTGCCTGGAGCTGTGCCCCCGAACAGGGAGCAGCTGCAGCCTGCCCTCCCCAGGGATCACCTGCAGCCTGCTCTCCCCAGGGATCACCTCAGCCCTGGCTCCACACTCCCTGGTGGAGGGTGAACTTTGGGAGAACCTCTCCCTGCGCTGGCACTGACAAGCAATCAAACAAGCAGCAGCAGTGCTTCCTTGTAAACGCTGGGAAGAAACTGTGAGGATAATGTCCCTTAAAGTAGCTGACAGGCCTGTTTTTTCTCAAGTCCCTGGAGAGGGTGGAGAGTAGTTAAGACACAGCAGCTGTGTTTGTTTTTTCTTCATTTATATTTTTTTTCCACCCAGCAAAGTGCCGGGTGCTAATTCCTCTTGATTTGCTCAGTGCAGCCCAGTTTGGAGAGGCCGTCCCTCGAATAGGGTTGATTAGACTCCTCTCCAGTGTGCATCACCCAAACACCACTAATTCCACTCCATCCCAACAGTGTGCCTGTTTTCTGATGCTGCAAAGAATTAAACTGAAATTGTGTGGTTAATTATGCAAACTTGGTGCAGCCAAAGTTCAGAGACTTCTGTCAGGGCCACTGCACAGCCAGAGGGGATGTTCTTCTGGTGGGTTTGAATAAATGTGTCGTAATGCACTGATGAACTTCAGGTATCACGTGAGCCCAGCATTTCTTCCCTCTCCCTGTATGTCCCTACTCCACTGTCCCTGCCCTGTGCCACTAATGAGTCCTGGGAAGTTTGTGCCATGGTCGCCTCCTGCTCTATTCCCACACAACTCTCTCATCCACAGGAGGGATAACAAGGGCTGTCATTTGCACACAGATGGAAAGAAGAGAAAAATACATGATTCAGGTTGGCTGTGCCTTTTCCAGAGGGCTCTCCCCCTCCCCACAGGGGTGAGCTTTGCCCCTCTGCACTCTGAGCTCCCTTCCAAGGTCTGTTCCCTGCCAGCATGCACAGACATCCCACCACCTGCCTCTTCAGCAGATAAATCACCTCAGGCTTGTGGGTATGAGGAAGGACAGATAAGAACTTTTCACTTTAGCTCTCTTCCCTCTAGACTTGAAAGACATGTTTGTTTTTGTCTTGAGCATAAGGCAGACTCAGTCCATCTCTGGAATGGGAAAGAAATACAGGAGAAGGCTGGCAGAGCATTAGGGAAGCAGAATGAAGAGTGAAAGGAGACAGGAGAAAGGAGAGGAAGAACTGCTGCGCCCCCCAGTCTGTCCTGGCATGGGATTGCCTGTTTGATCCTCTAGGGCTGTTGTCAGACAGGTGTTAAATGTGTCAAGCAGCAATACCTTGTCACTTTTTTGAGTTGTCCATCTGGCAGCATTGTCTTGCAGACTGGGAATGGGATTGATTACTTTGCCATGCTCAGCCAGGGTCTGACTCTGCTTTGGCCTACAGAAAGCAAGAGGGCCAGAGTGGAGAGCTGGAGTTTGCTGTTGCCAGGGGGAAGAGATTGGCTTGTCCAGCATGGAAAGCTGAGAGATCTCTCTTACCCAATATGAGGGAGAGGGTTGAACATGTAGCAGTGGGCAGATTGCAGCTCTGTCCTGCTTTGCTGCCTCAAACAATGCACCTTGTGATACACATGGGAAGAATGCAGCTGTGCTCCAGGGAACCTGAGGGATCCTTCCTGGAGCTTCGCTCATGTCCCGTGGCAGTAACATTGCTGGAGATGAGATACAAGCACAAGAGGCTGCTGCTTCTTGTACATGGATTTTTTGCCCCTCTCCTTGTCCTCTTCCAAGGTCATTTGAGCTGCTGGCAGGGAAGGAAGAGCACAGCCCACTTTAGGAAGATCGAAAAAACCCTTCAGTTTCCATCCTGGCTTGCTGTGAGTGCTGGGAATGCAGAGGATGAGGTTTGGAGCCAGGCTGAAACACGTTCCTCTGGCCTTTCCCCTCTCCCTCCTCCCCTTCCCTGAGACACAGCACGCCACAAGCTCCTCCAGGAGACGGTGCCTTTAAAAGGAACCTTATCACAGAGCACTTTCCCCTTATCTGCAGCCCTCAGACATGGCCGAGCTCTCAGAGTGCTGACTGGGGACCTGCAGCTGCTGGCAGCAGCTTCCATCTGCTGCTGGAAACCGGAAACTGGAAGCTCTCTGGACCTTCCTCCCAGCCCGGCTGCAGCTGTGCATCCACCACACCAGCCATGCACAGCCAAGGCAGAGGGATCCCTCCTCCTTGGAGAGCTTCACCAGCACTGCAGGAAGCTGCACAGGGATCTCTGCCCCCTTGGGTATCAGTATCATGGAAGGGGGACCGTGGGGGCCAGAGCAGATCATGCCCCCACTGAACACCCTCGGGCCTTGGTGAGGTTTGCACACCCCCATGGAGGCTCGTTCTATTGAGTCCTCCCTGCCCCGTGTTCCAGCAAACCGTGGGCTCTGAGAGCAGAGTGGCAAAACTCCTGGGGGTGACAGTGCTGGAGTGCTCTGCCATTTTCCTGCCTGAAAAACGTGGCCCCAGCCAGAGCCACTGCTGGCTGCAGGATGTGCTGGTCCTGTAGGATGTGCAGTTCATCCAGCCTGGTCCTGCACAGTGTGCAGCTCATCCAGCCTGGTTCTGTAGGACGTGCAGCTCATCCAGCCCGTCCTGCAGGATGTGCAGCTCATCCAGCCCATCCTGCATGATGTGCAGCTCATCCAGCCTGCCCTGTAGGGTGTGCAGCTCATCCAGCCTGCCCTGCACGATGTGCAGCTCATCCAGCCTGTCCTTCCCACCCCTGCAGGTTCTGCCAGGTGGATGGGAAGCAGCTGCAGAGCCCACCAGGTGACCCCGATCAGCTAATGGGGTGAGGGAAGGGAGAAGAGCCAGTGCTCCAATCAGTCACTGGAGGGAAGTGGTGCCTGATTAGCTAGCAATTTTTCTGGATACCACCCCAAAACTCCCTCTACTGTTTTGGAAGTGGGGAGAAACTATTCTGTGGAGTGATCTTTCAAACAGAAAAGCAGGGAGAGGATATTTCCACAGTGGTTGAAGTGGAAAGACCAGGCTAAAAGGGATAGAGAATATTTTGTTCCACACAAGGCACTTCCTCAGCACAAGTACTGGGCATCAGCACCCCACACAGTGGCTTCCTGCTCCCATCACTTGTTTGCAGATGGAGCAGAGCCTTCCCTGCCCGACAGCCAACAGCCAGCCCCTTGCCTCTGAGGCTGGCACTTGGGTGCTTTTCAGAGCCAAGAAGGTGGGAAAGTTGCATCGATGTGCCAGCTTAATTGACAGCTGGCACAGCAAAGGGGATGTGCTGATGGATGGGAGGCAGCTGCCAACTTCAGATGCCAGCACTGGCAGGAGAGAGGGCCAGGAACATGCCAGGCTGGCGGTGGGGGAACGAGCCTGGGACATAACCGGGAGAGGTGGGGCAGAGAGGGGTCTGTGTGAAATCCTGGGAAATGTGGCAGGCCAGGTGGTTGGCTGGGAGGCTGCTCTGCAAAGGCAGTGGAGTGCCCTGAGTCCTTGATCTGGAGCCTCCTGGGAGCAGGACAGCAAGCTGTGCACTGTTCTGCTGACTGCTGGCAGGACTCGCAGCCAGGTGGGAAGGGCTGAGCTCCTGCAGCTGGTAATTACAGGAGAGCAATGTCAGCCGCTTGCCAGGCTGGCCAGGGAGAGATCCTCCTGGATGCTGGAGCCCTGGCAGCCGGAGGTCAGCTGTGGCCATCACTGGGAGCAGAGACATCCTCTCATCCTGTCTGTGGGTGTTTGTGGGGCTGACAGCTCAGCACAGCCCAGATGGCCTTGCTGCAGGGTGACAGCACACACTGTCCAGACTCGTGGCTCTGTGGCTGCCCCAGCCTGTCACTGCTGGTCTTCCCTTGATGTCTTTTCAGATGGCAAAGGTTTGCCAGGGCACCTTGGGAGCACTGAATCACAGCCAGGATGTGCTGGGTTGGGCAAGTCCAGGTGCAATCACAGCTGCTCCTGTACTTCGTATCAGCCTTGATTCCTGATGCTCTAAGTGATGTGACTTCCTACCTTTCTGTTAGCAAAGTGATGGTGCTGTCACAGAATTACAGACTGGTTTGGGCTGGAAGGGACCTCAGAACTCATCTTGTTCCAACACCCTGCCATGGGCAGGGATACCTTCCACCAGACCAAGCCCTGTCCAAGCTGGTCTTGAACACATCCAGGGATGGGGCAAAGTCCCTGAAAGACCCTTACAAGTAGTATTTTCCCTTGATGTTTTCTAATATTCTAAATAGTTTTCTCTAATTGCATCCCAATACATTCTGCTCCATAGTCCCCATCTCATCCCTAATGATCGTCAGTGCTTTCTTCCTCACCTTCCTGGCCACATCCACCAGACCTGAAGAAGAGACAATCACCAAATTCTTTGTCATTAGTCTTGTCAAAAATGTTTGTATCCTCCATTTGCACCACAGATGGGATCTGTAATGAAATCCTGGTGTTCAGATCATTTCTTGTCTCTCTGGTGGGGACCAGTAATTCATTAGAGATTTGGACATGAGTCTCATCCTTCCAGAGACTGAGGTTCCTGGTGTTTTAGGGAGATCCAAACTAATAACTGGGATATCAGACATCTGTTCCTGATTCATTTCCACATTCAGTCTTCCCGCTGGGGGCTGTGAAATGTTTGATGCCTCAGACTATTTTGTTGACTGCTCTTGTGAGTGCCCACACCCATCTCTGCTCCCAGGCAAATTCCCTGAAGGAAGTCCCCGGTTCATAGGTGGTCACAGAGAGAAACTTCACTGAATTCCCAGGTCTCACTTAATTCTGGAATATTATGGTGCTGTGAACCCAAGTTTGGTGTAAGGAGACAATATCTTACATTTTGTGAGATTCCATGTGCATGGGACGTGGAGCTGGGAAACCAGGTCCCAGAGGTTCTGAATTCATGCTGAGCCCTAAAAGGGTGGAACGTTCTCCTGTCTGAGTTCTTCCCTCCAGGCTTGGAAATCTGAATAGGTCAAGTTTGGTTCCCTGCATTTGCTTCATCCCATGCTCAGTTTAACCTTGGCGTTTTGAAGCATCCACCACCCCTTCACAGGCTGCTGAGAAACCCTGAACTTTTGGCTTTCAAAACAGCCCAACTTTCTCACCCTGTGTTGCCCTGGCAGAACTCCTTGCTGCAGCTGAATTCCTATTCACTTTGTGGAGGGGAAAGCGCCAATAATGCAAAAAAAAAAAGGAGAAATTGTAGTGTTATTTGAAGCAGAGAGTCATTCAGCCCTAGTGCTAAAGCCTTCTAAAAGGAGAACTTTAAGGTTTCCTGGGAGGAGTCTGGTCCCCACTGCCCTGCTGGCTCCCCTTGCCTGATCCCATGTGCTGCAGATGCTCCTGTACCTCCATCCTCTGCCTGACGTGCTGTGTCCTGATTCACATTTCTTGCTCTGCCAAAGCTTTGCAGGGTCAGGGATCCAGCTTCATTTATAATCACCACTGACACTGAATTATGATTCTGCCTCAGGTTAGAAGTGCTCATGAAAAAGACACTCATTACAGTAAATGCAAACCACTGAAGCTCTGCACGGGTCCCTTCCATCCCTTCTTACAGCATGGCTTGCTCTCCAGGGCACAAATCCAGTCCTGTGGGGCACTTTTCCCACTCCATTAGTACATTTTTCAGGGTGGGGGGAGCAAAAGTAACATCAGCCTTCCTTGATTCCTGCTGTCACTTCAGTTGTGGGTCTGAGCCAGTCCCAGCTTGTGTGGGATCTGCGCAACCCCAGACACAGATAAGCCTTCATGGAATTACAGACTCAGAATGGTTTGAGTTGGAAGGGGCCTTAAAGATCATCCAGTTCCAACCTCCTGCTGTGGGCAGGGACCCCTTCCACTCCCAGGGTGGATGTTCTGAGTGTGTCCTGTGCTTTGCACAGCTCTGATTCACTGGAGAGATCCGGACTGAGGCTGAGACACTCAGCCTTCCTGAACTGACTCTTCATGCTCTGAACCAGAGCTACAGCCACTGCTAGGGATGGAACAGTGTGTGCCACAAGCTGGTTCCACATTCCCATTGCTTATTGGAGCCCATCCTTGCTTCCCTGTGCAGATCCAGTCCTGTGGGCACAGCCTGGAGCCTCTGGAGGCAGAGCCAGTGCAGACATGGCTGTTGCAAGGCTCTGTGAGGCACAGGGGTCAAGGAGATTCTGCCCCTCACTGAACCTCTCTGAATAGCCTTTCAGAGGCGTTGAGAGGGAGCTGTGCTGTCCTTTTTCTGTACTCTATTTCCCCTGGTCTTTTTTCAGTGGTGCTCCCATCGTTTTTGTTTTCTGCCCATTTCTGCTTACACTGATGGGGACACATTTCCCTGCTGCTGGGCTGGGGGTTTGTACAGCAACGAGGTGCTGTTAAATCAGCTTGAAGCTGAAGAATGATCCAGACTGTGGAGGGCAAGGCAGGAGAGGTCAAGTGAGCAGGTTTTGAAGTGAATTCTTGAAGGACTGTTTCTTTTAAAACTGCACAAGGAACCAAGCAGAGTAAATACGAGGGCTCAAAGCAGCTCTGTTTCTGTTTTGTAGTGTAGCTTCTCTATAGAAGCTTCTCCTTCAGAATTCCTTTCCTTCTGGTTCTCTGCTGGAGGAGATAAAAAAGGGAGCAAGGATTGGGGGAGCACAGGGTGGAGACAAGCACTAAAAATAATATAAATGGCCATTGTAGGTTAACCGAGTATAAAAATGCCCCCATTTTAGTTGCTTGGGCTACTTCTATACTAGAGAGTAAAGTGAATTCAGAAAAAACTGCTGAGAATGATTGAGAAGAACCTGCAATAAAGGAAAAGCTTGAAATTCTTTCCTTTAAGGGGAAGAGATTAAAAGAAAAAAACCTGTAAAGTAATAAGTCAGCTAGAAAAAGATGAGGGCTGTATATATTTTTCCTGCCGTATTCATCAAAGATATGGAGCAGTCACTGCAATTGAAAAGGCAGCAAATTCCAAATGCAGTCAAGGAAATGCTCTCTCAGCCAGCAGGTATTGCAGGCACTCAGCCCTCAGAGCTCCTTGCATGGGCAGCACCACTCCAGGGCAGTTGGGGTGTTTGTGTGAGCTCTGCCTCTATCCAGGACAAGAGCTTTGGAAGGTTAAACACCACTCCTGCTTCCAGGTTTAAATCCATCTCTCACACATCCAGGTGAAGTGTCCCAAGGAGGTGGGTTATCAGCCCTCTGCCAGTGCCTGGTTCTGAATTAGCTGATCTCCTGGTTTTGGGGGGAGCAGTTGGGCTCCACAGCTGATGTGGTTGGATCTTGTTAGTCGTGGTTTCAGCAGAAGGGGGTGAAATCATCCTTGTGTACCCTGGTGGGAGGGAGGTCAGGCCCACAGGCCAGGGGAGCAGTGAATCAGCACAGTGGTGGGTCCCATTCCCAGCAGGGTTAAAAGGGAAGGTTGAATAGGTGTAACAGCAAAGCCATTTCAGAAGGAAAACAGCAAAAATTGGGCCAGAGGAAGCAGCTTTATTTAAATAATTCTATCAGGCCTTTTTGGAGAGAAATCCCAGTAAAATACTTTCTGGTCACATGATGCAGCAAGAAGAAAAGGTTTGATGAGGACTTTGAGAACATTTGTAGGAGCATCTTGGTGTCTGGGTTGGCAGACAGGGACCTGGTATCAAATGCCTCTTACTTTTCAGGGGGAAAGAATAAAAACCTGCCTCTGGAAGGGTGTGGCCTTTTAAAAGCACTTTTAATGCCTTTTGCTTTTGGGGTGGTTGGTTGGTACAGGTTCCCTGCAAGGAAAAGGGGTGGCAAGGTTTGAAGATCCCTGTGAAGGATAGAAGGGCCCTGTGGAGGGAATAAGGAGGGGAACTCCCCTTGCCCTTCTCCCCTTGGGGACCTGCCTCAGATCCAGCCTCTGAGGCACAGCTGGACACACAGGGACAGCAGCACGTTCTGACAACACCCCTGGCTTTTGCTTGAATGTACAACATCCCTGCCAAACATTATTATTACTATTACTGTGATTACTGTAATATTGTTTTGTTATGCCCCTAAAAGAGCTGTAAAAACCTCCTCCTCCTCCTGGGCTGTGGCTCTGGGGATTTTTGCCTTGATACCTGTCATCAGGGAGCATTTCCTGTTGGATTTCTAATTAATATGGCAGCCTTTAGGGACTCTGTTCCTGCCCAGCATATATTAATGGAGGTTTAGGAATATTTTAGGTAGAGTTTAAGTACTGCTTTTAAACATCTTTGTTCTGACTTAGTTCATTTTTCAATGATCTATATAATCTATATACAACCACAGCAGGAATTAATCTGTCATACTTTCATAAATATAATCTGTGCTTCTTGTTAGTTAAGAAACAGTTTCCCCTGCCCTAGATTCTTAAAGCAAGTAACAAATGCACCAGGCACTTCCCCCTTGTCCCTCCTGGGATCGGTGCAGCCTTTGTGTGTGTGTGTCCAAAGGCTGTGGGAGGGTCCAGGATTCTCTGAGGTGTATTACTCAGGGAGTTACTTGCACTGTGCTGTCCCCTTGAGAGATCCCTTCTCTAGGAGCACGTTGCAATATGGAAAATAATATATTGTTATTATTACTCCAGGGGAGTAGGAGGGTGTTTGTCTCCCTGTTCCTCATGCAGGACCGGCTGTGACATGTGTGACACAGCGTGCAAATACATTTGCATCACTGAAATCTCTCACTGTTGAGGACCCCCAAAAGATGATTCAGACCCTGGCTGGATGTTTTCAGACTTGTGTCTGTCAAAGCAGTTTAGGAAAAACCCAGCACTAGGAGCAGCTGGAGTCTGTGCTGCTGGTGCCCCCAGAGCAGCCTGCCCACAGCTCGCGCTCCCCCGAACTCACCCAGGCACTGCTGGGACATGCACCAGGCATTCTGTCTGTGCTCTCTGGAATGTCCCAGCAAGGACATGAAGGAGTGCCCAGAGTGGAGCGTGGAGACTTTGCAGGCAGGTTCTGGGCTGTGTGGAAGCCGGGCCGTTGTGCTGAGCATCCTCCTCTCCTGGTCAGACTCAGGGACGCAGCACGTTGGCCAGGGCGGCTGCACTGGCTGTGCCACACTCGCTGCCTCCTGGAGCAGGAAACCATTCCCAGCTCCAGGCCTGCAAGGATGCTTCCTCCCAGGGATGTTACAGTGGCTACCAGCGTCACAGAAGTCAAGGGTGGAAGTTGTGCTTGGTTGCCGTGGTTGTAATTGAATTAAAGCACAGGATTGAGTTAGGTGGAAAGTGCTCAATCTCCCTGCAGAACATGAAGCATCCTGGCAGGCTGTGCCAGGCTGGAGCAGCAATAGGTTCTGCTTTTGGACAGAAATATAATCAAACTATAAAACTCTTCTGCTTCCAACTGCCCGAGTCCCTCTGGGATGTGGAGGAGCCTCACCTGCCTTTGCAGACCTTGCCTTGCCTGTGCAGAGGGAATTGTTTCAAAGACAAACAGACACCTGCTCGTTCCATTTTAGGCTGTACATTTGAGGCTCAACTTCCTCCCATGTGCTCCTACAGAAACCCAGACAGGGTTACTAGTGGGATAATATGTGTGTGCTTTGCTCTCTTGATTGCAATGCAAACTGCATTAAAGAAATAATGCTGATTGATCAAGAGCAAACTGTGTGAGTTCTGTAGTTCTTCAGCAAGTCTGCAGTTACAGGGCAGGACCTAATGAGTTGATAGTATATCTCAGGTGTTAATCATATGGATCCCCAAGGATCAATCTTGGGTTTTAAGAAGTCTGTTCGGAATTTTAAACTAAAAAATTTGAGTGGGACTGAAAGGAATAAGAAGACAAAGGTCACTGCTGATTTCTTCTGCAACAGCTTTCTCTAGATTGGGAATAAGGGCTATTTTACAGGCAATCTGAATTTTGAGAAGACTATTTTCTTTCTCATTTGAAGAGTCTGTTCTCTTGATCTGATTTTCTTTCTCCCGTATTCTGGTCGTGTGTTTATGGATACAAATCCAGCTGGCAGTCCCCAGTGCCCTGGGTCAGGCTCTTGCATGGAGGTGGATGGAACAGGGAGGCACGTGTGGCAGACCAAGAATTCATTTAGTCTGCTCTCAGATGCTTCAGAGGGAGCAACTCCCAAACAAGAGCTCTAAAATAATATTTCAGTTACTGAGTTTTAACTTCTACTTCTCGATCAGAGATCTTGCACTAAGCTGTCACTTAAAGGAAGGCAAACAGCTTCCAAACAGTGCATGGGACAGCCCAGCTTTAGGACCTGTGGTGCTGCTGGCAGGAAAGAGGGTTGGGATCCCCTTAATCAGCACACTTCCCATACAACTCTTTAGTTTCCTCACTTGGAAATAGATCCATGCTTCCAGGGAAAGGCTGACACTGGCCTAGGGAATGGCATACCTGGATCAATATTGCCATAAGTATTTTGTCTCATTACTGGTCCAAGCCAACTGTTTCAATTGACTTTGTGCATGAGCTCAGTGCATTCAGGGGGTGTTTTCCCACTTAGCTCAGTGAATTTTTGATCAGACAACAAATGAGTCCCTCTGACATAGGCTGCAGCCTGGACTCACCTGTATCATCTGAGCCATCCATGGATTACCTCACTGTGCTGCTCAGCTCCCTTTTCCAGCTCCGTTTTCCACCTCCACTGTGTGCCAGCCAGCACAGAACCGTGTGGACCACCCTCCCAGACCACTCAGTGCTCCTTCTGGGTGCCATCTCCAGGCCTCCAGGCCTCAGTTCCACAGTAGTTGTGTTTCCTGTCCCCTTCCCAGGTATTCATGCTCCCCTTCCCCCCAGCCTCCCAGGTACTCCTTTCCCTGGGCACATCTATGTATAGCTACTGAGCAACACAGACCTTTTGTCTGATGACTCTGGTCATTCTTAAACTTCCAAAAAAGCCTGTGACCTATTTCCAGAAGTGATTCATTGCCAGCCTCTCAGGAGAACTACAATTCCCAAAGATGCAGATAACAGCCATGAGAGACTAAAAACAGCCTAGGCAGGTGAGGTATCTAATTCCCCCTGAGAACAAGACACCCAGCCTATTTACAGCTCTGGGGGCTTGTTTTCCTTATCTTTTTCTGAAGACATTTAACTGTAGTGAGAGATCCTGCTGAAAACCTGAGCTGTAGGCGTGTTGGGAACATAAGCCCCATGGAAAAGCAAAGGGGAGCTTCCTCCAAAGTCACAGAGGTGCTGGAAAAAGCCCTGGCCCCAGTCCTGGTGTTGCTGTTCCCTGGGAGGTGAAAATGCCACTGTTCCTCCGCACTGGAGGCACCAGCCAGCCCTGTGCCTGCTGTCTCACACCCATGGGAGGCACAGCTCGGCTCAGCAGGGGCAGAATCCAACCCCAAATGTCTTCTCCTAGAGGTTTAAAGAGAACTGTGCAGGAAAGATGTTCGTTTGAGTTGTGCTAGAAAATATTTTTAAAAGTCTGTGTCACGTTGCCGTGGTGACAAAAGTTCTTAAAATGATGAAGATTAAAGTCTAGGCTGGGAATGGTGGCATGGGGAGAGGAAGGGGGGCTGCTGTCATGACAACCTCAACTCCGGGAGTGCAAGAGGCAAAACACACGGTGGTGGCAGGATCTTTGGCGTTTATATATATCCATAAACATCTGCCATTTATACCAGCCTTCTCAGTGCTAATTGGTCCTGCTATTTCACCTTTCTCTGCTGTAAATATTTTCCAGTAGACAAAAGTCTCTGAGGGGGAAGGCAGGAAAATGCTTTTTTTTTTCCTTTCCTTTTTCCATGGACACTTTGCTGTTCTTTGTCCACAGCCCCTCAGACCCTACCTGGAGAAGAACTTCCATCAGGCAGAATCAAGCTGCCTGGGAAGAGTTAAGTTGTGTCAGGAGGAGGGAAAGGCTTGCATCATGTTCTCACAGAGCCCCACAGCACTGGGCAGGATCCTGCTGCCTCCTGCATGCACAGACACACCGAGGCCTCTCTGGGGTGTGAAGGGCACTCCCTGGGCTCCAGCTGGTACCACAGGCAGTGGTTAGAGCAGGACATCAGAGCTGGCATCCCTAGCTTGGGCTCAAAACTTTGCTCTCAGCTTCCAGTGCAACCTCTGGCAAGTGGCTTTTCCCTGTGAAGTGCCTCGTTTGGTCCATCTATAACAGTGGAGCTCACACTGGAGATTGGGAAGCACAACCAGATTAATGTCAGCCGAGCCCCCTGAGACCTTCCTATGAAAACTGCCACAGCAGCACAAAGGATTATTATATTTTAAGTGTAAAATCTGCTTGGATATCTCTCTTTAACACCTGGCACTCGGTGCTCTTCCCTCAAACTCGCTGTTCCAGGCAGCCCTGAGCCAAGCACATCCACAATCTCTTCCCCCGTGAGCGTTAAACCCAATGAATCACAGCCCTGACTCTCCTCTCGCAGTGACTCAAGGCAGCATCAGCAACTCCGCTGACATTGATTATGTCATTTGGTGCAAAGCAAGCATAAAAAGAGAATCAACCCCAAACTCTTGCCTTCATCTAAAACTTGATCTTCTGGCTATAGTTTTCTTTGCTGGCACAGCAGAAAGCAGGCAAAACCAAATCCCACAGCACTCCGAGCTGTGGAGCACAGCCTGAGTCTGCACAGTGCCTGCAGCTGTAGCTGTGCTCCGCAGATGATCTCCCGTCTCCAGCCCATCTGCTGTGCTGCCTGGTGCTCTCAGTGTTGTCCCAACACAATCTGGATCCCAAACTCCCTCCTCCTGTACTGCTGAGCCCTTCTGCCGAACTCGCTGTGATGAGCACAGCCCAAGGCTGTCTGACCCAGAGCAGATCCTTCACAAGGGCCTCCTGCTTCCCAGGGCACTGTGAAGTTGTGAATAAACCCAACTGCACTCTTTTACACAGTTCTCTTCCTTAGCCAAGCCTGTTTTCAGCAGGCTGAGCAACAGTTGCCTTGGAAATCCAGGGTTTGCATCTATGTATAGTGTAGTGGCAAGAACAGCATCTTGTCCATTTTTCCCAAAGAAGGTGTCCATTCTGCACCAAAACCCTGTGAGTTACTTGAGACAGCAAACCTTTTGGAGTAAAATTAGTTTATATTTTGGCACAGCTTAAACGTGGTATCACTGGAAGAATAAATGGGAGGTTGGGGAGGGTGAGGAAGGAGGAAGTGTGGGTTGGATGATGCCTTCCCCACAGCAGCACCAGGAGAGGGAAAGGAGCAGCTGAAGCCTTTTGTGCTGCCTTGCTGAAACATTGTGTTTCCCAGTGGGGTGGGTTTACTCAACGGGCAGAATTCCCGGGGGAGCTGCCCTTTCCCTCTCAGCTCCAATTTCCTGTGTGTGCTCACAGAGTCGCTCAGGGGGTTGGCTTTGTGCTCCCTGTGGATGCTCGTGGCTTCCATGCTTCGGTGCTCTAATGTGCATCATCCTCTGTGTGCCTGGAGAGGATTTTTCCTCCTGGGGAAGCCCATCCTGCCAATTCCATGTTGTTTGTCTCTCCCCTTG
This sequence comes from Pithys albifrons albifrons, assembly GCF_047495875.1. Classification (NCBI taxonomy): domain Eukaryota; kingdom Metazoa; phylum Chordata; class Aves; order Passeriformes; family Thamnophilidae; genus Pithys; species Pithys albifrons. The sequence goes on from NC_092470.1 coordinate 5,370,830, forward strand.
CTTCAGCCTCCCAGGATGGATCTGCACATCAAGGCTCTCAAGCCCTTTCCCCTCTTATGTGGGTTGTGTCAGTCAAGACTCATGCTGAGTGTGGAGAAGGTGACATTTGCCACAAGATTTGGCACTGATTTTGTGGTAGTGATCCCAAAATTAGCAAAACCACCAGTTTTTCAATGGGCTGCCTTTAGTTTGAATGCTGGCCACAATGAGCAAGAGCTTGTGGTCCAGGATGGTTCCAGAACTGAGCAGGATGAGGCCCAGCCAGTGCTTGTAGGTGATGCACAGAGACACAGCAGCTGCTGCTGCTGGGACTCAGCACAACCACCCTCAGTAATCTGGGTAACAGTATTTTAGGCTCAGAAAAGCTCTTTTCAGTAACCACCTATCCCCACTATATCGGGAGATTAACACTGAGGTTTGAAAAGGCAGCTAATGCCTCTGTGAGGAAAATGTATCTCTAGCTCTGTTATCTACAAAAGCCAAGGAAAGAAAGGAAAAGACATGTCAACTTTCTTCCCTGTAGTGCCCAAATACTCTTCTTAAACTTAAGTAAACATGAATTTCCTCACAGCAGAACAACCTTAACTCTGACCCTGGAGCACTCAGAGCAACATATAATACTGTTTTGATTCTCTTTGGAGATTTATATTTCCTTTTCAGATCTTTGGGTTTCTTAAGACATAAATGAAGAGTAAATTCTTTGCTTTCTATTAAGCTGGAGCCATGTCACAGCTCCATGATTATCCACAGGGGATTTATCACAGTTGCATATTAACCATCATGTGGGTACAGACACCAGCACAGGCTCAGGACCAGCAGGTCTCTTAGTCTCGATGTGGTGCTACAGAAGTCCTGCAATGTTGCTTGTAGGGCAGCGAGCAGTTTCACTGCTTCCCTGTGGTGCAGAATCTGTTCAGAAAGCCTGTGGATGGAAGGGAGTCTGTGCAGAGCCAGCACTCAGCTGCCAGCTCTCCCTGGCAGGGTGTGCAGCTCCGGCTCAGCCGTGCTGGCTCCAGTCGGGATCATCAGGATGTCTCTGCATGGCTGTTCCCAAACCCCCAGGAACACCCTTTTGTTCCAAGCATAGAACCTCCCCTACATGAAAAGCCAGCAGGGATGTGCAGTCCCATCCCAGCCTGGATGTGCACTCCCATCCCAGCCTGGCTGTGCAGTCCCATCCCAGCCTGGATGTGCACTCCCATCCCAGCCTGGCTGTGCAGTCCCATCCCACACTGGATGAGCAGTCCCATCCCAGCCTGGCTGTGCAGCCCCATCCCAGCCTGGCTGTGCAGCCCCATCCCAGCTTGGCAGCAGAGCCTGCCGAGCTGGGAAGCTCAGTGCAGTGACAGGGGCTGTGCTGGAGGGGCTGGGCTGTCAGAGTGTGCCCAGAGGGAGCTGCCTCCCTGCACAGCACTGCCCCACAGTCCTCTCCATGGAGCAGTCCAGCCTCCACAGCCCCTGAGAGACAGTGACATGGCCCTCATGGATCACAGGAATTCTGTTGGGCTGTTGCTTTGATAGCCCCACCAAGCCATGTGCCAACACAAACCAACACACTAATTAAACACTCAGCTTTGATTTCAGCCACAGCCCTGCTTTCACTGCCAGAGCCAGGCCCCATTTGTCCAAGGTGTCCTTGATTTCTTCCAGCTGCAGAGCTGAGGTTTGAGGTGCTGTAGCACAGACCCATCGGAGACAACTGCACTGAGTCATTTGGGGCTGACAAGATTTCAGATTCATTCTGATAGGATCCTGATAGCTTGTTCCCTATAAGTGGGTTTTCCAAGATGAGGGTCTTACATAACTAAATATGACTTTTTCAGGGAAGTTTTGGTCCTCCCACTTTGCCGAGCTGTCCTTTCAGAAAGCATTGTAAGGTGTCCTTTGGCTGGAAGGACAGAGCTGACTTTGTGGCAGGGATTCTGAAGCCACAGCTTGTTTTGGACTGCCAAGAAACAGGGATATTAGCTCTACCAAAGAATGTCCCTGCAAAGAGGTGCTTTTAAGTGTCAATCCATGCTTTACCCTTCTCCTCCTTCCTCCCTTTTTCCCAATCACAGGGAGCAGAAAGGCAGAAAGCACAAGCAGTTCTGGGGTGAAGGAGGTGTGATGCTCTGGGACCCAGCCTGGGTTGTGTTACAACAGGACAAAAAGCCCTGAGTGTTAATGACAAAAACCAGAGAAGCTCCAGTTACCGCTCATGTTCCCCTGCTCATGGACCAGCTGTTCTAGAATGTTCCTTCCCCGCCCCTCCCTGTCGAGCTATAGAATTGCTGTAGGGCACTGCAACACTCCAGCACATTACTGGAGTCAGTATTCCCTGCAACACAAGCACCTACTTGCAGAGGATTTCTCAGGGGAAGGTGTCTGTTCACACTCCTGCAGTTATTCCAGGCGAGTGTTGCCTGGTTTTCTCCTGCATGTGAATGCCAATGTATTCCAGGCTGGGCCATGAGCTGGTACCTCCTGAGACCAGCATTTGGGATAGGAGATGTTTTGCATGTTCAGACATGTTCTGAACGTGTTTTACATGTTCAGACTTTACAGCTGGTAATCCAAGTTTGCTCATGGGAATTCTGGAGTCCTGGTGCATCTCCTTCTCATGATAATCTGTGCCACAAACCAGGTGTGCCACCCTCAGGGGTGTGTTCCATCCAGTGACTCCAGAAACATAGTCCAGATCTCAAGGTCCAGCCTAGGTGAGCTGAACCCAGCCTTGCTCTCTCTGTAGGCACTAAAGAATAAAGGCTCTCTGCCCTGGCCCAACTAGGAGACAACCCAACCATCATATAAGAAGCTCTATCCATTCACCTGTCCCCTAAACCATCCATTCCCTCAGGCTCTTTCTGTGCTTTTAATCTATTAAAGGACAGAAAGGCACTTCCTCGGTCTGACAGGACTTCTCCCTGTCCCTGGCTGGAGTTTCCTGGGTTACAGGAGGGCTGGAGCTCTTTGAAAACACACAGAGGTGTGAGAGGAAAAGTCATTAGCACAGTAAAACCCCGGTGACACAAAAGATCCATTCAGAGATCCTTCTGCAAACTGCTGCTCCAGCTTCATTAAAAGCACAGCCCCTGCTTTCCCTCCCACAGACTGGATTCGCTTTGGGTTATCTAAATGAGAATGATCAGTTCTGCAAGGGGAAGAAAAAAGAGGAAACCAGGAGGAATTATTCTTTATGAATTATGTGCTCAGCTTTCATACTGACCTATTGAGTCAGCACTGAGAGCTGGATTTCCTAGAGCAGCCTTTCATGCTGGATTTTGGATACATTCTTCTTTTCAGCCCAGAAATACCATAGAATGGTCTTTCTCACACTGACTGACATTGTGGGCTCCAGCTGCATCTTGGATGCAGCAGAAATGATGGAGTGTAGCAGCATTTATCCAAATCTTTCATCCTTCTAGTTTCCAGCATCCTTCTGTGGCTTCTTCCAGGCCTGGACTGAGCACGTCAGCATCGCTCAGCGTGTGACCTCGTGGCACCCTGATTAGGTGGGGAAGTGTTAATATCTGGTGTGGAAACAGGCATCCAAATTGAACAGCCAGCTCTGACAGCGCAGTGATGAGCCAATTCCAACTGGCAAACCACGATTCCTTTCCTAGATAACACTGATGACAAAAGTTTTCTGCCGTTTTAGCTCTTGAACTGACTCGCTGTGGGATGAGAGAAGGCTGACCCGTGGCACAGGCGAATGTGGCAAGTACCCAGTGCCACGGGTAGTGGGAGCAGAAGCCAGGGGTGGTGTGGACTCAGTGATACAGTCCCACAGCACATCTGTGTCCTGTCCCTTGTGTCAGACACCTCCTGACCTCATCTCCTTCGGAGTCACCTGCCCCTCCAGAGGTGACTCCCTGGGATGTCACCTGAATCCACGTGCGCCCAGGCTCGGAGGAGCCCGGGCACTGCTGTCACATACACCTGGGTCAGGGTCTGTGTTCCTTCTGGCCTTTTCCATGAGAAGGTTGTGTTTGCAGGTTTATTTTACGTTGGAAGAATGAACAGTTAATCCTGCCACATCCCTAAGGAAACAATGAGCTTGGACAGGTGTCACTGTGTGATCTGCATGGCTCACTTGGAGGTCACTGCACAACACACGGGGTGTCACACTGTGGAGAGGTGTGGTGACAGAACCTGTGACTGGGCAGGGCTGGAGCAGCCTGGGGGGCGTGAGGGCACAGCTGCAGAGGGGACAGGGCAGGTGACACGTGGGCCACAGTGGAGGGGCTATGGCAGGGCTGCTTGGGAGCCCAGAGAGAGCACAAGGGGCTGCAGGAGAGGCCACACAAGCTCTGTGGAAAGCTTCCAGCGGGATTAGGACAGAGCTGATTGAAATACACTCTGGGAGGGAGCACCATCCTCAGATCAGAGTGGAAATGCAGGAATAGAGCTGGGACATGCAGCCTCACCCAAGTCACAGTAGTCTTCTTTGCTCCTCAATTCCTCTACTTTTTGTTCCCTTCCATTAAATCCAACTAGGACATGGTGTCACCAGCTGCAGGCTGGGCTGCAGAGCAGAAATGCTGTGTGTGCCTTCAGACCAGGCAGTGCTCCTGAGCAGGCCCAGCCCTGGCAGCTGACAGTAGTGAGTCTGTCTGCTTCGTTCACACGCAGCTGGCCAATGTTTCCCCCTCACCCTCTCCTCTGCCAGAGACTGCAGGTCTGTGTGTGAGGAGCAGGAATTAACATTCCTCCAGATGAGGTTCCAGGGCAGGACACGTCAAGGCAGGACACATTGGCAGGGCTGGGCCGTGGCTGTCAGGCCTCCATCCATCCCAGTGCTGTGACAAACTGCTGTGGAGACATGGCAGCATGTGAAGAGGATGCCAGACATGTTCAGCATCTGTGTTTTCAGGATGATGCACTGGAAGGCAGCACACTGTGTGGTCCTTACAAATCCAAATCATTGCCTAGTGCCAGGCTGAATCATAACATCATTCAGTATCCTGAGTTGGAAAGGATGAATTAGGATCATCCAGTCCAACTCCTGGCCCTGCACAGACAACCCAACAATCCCACCCTGTCCCTGAGAGTGTTGTCCAAACACTCCTTGAGCTCTGGCAGCCTTGGTGCTGTGCCCACTGCCCTGGGGAGCCTGTTCACTGCCCAACCATCCTCTGGGGGGAAGAGCTTTTTCCTGATACCAGGAAGGTGACCTCTCTCCATGAACTCTGTTAATGGCAGAAGAGCCTGAGCCACACAGAGCCAGCAATGCCTCTCCAGAACCCACCAGTTAAGGCAGAGAAAACCAAACCTGGGTGGATACATAGCTCGGGGTAGCAGCCACCACATGCCCAGTGTGTCTGTCATCACAGAGCTGGGCATTAAAGAGCAGAGCACCCCAAAGTCTCCACACCACACCACTGCAGGGGAAACAGTGTCCATCATATGCCTTGGCCACATGAGCAGTTGGATGATAAGGACCCTCGAGACCTGGCTGCAGAGCTCTGCTGCCTGAGGACAGGTTTCTGGGCTTGCTTGCTAAGAACTGCTGTACAGCTTTGCCGTGGTTCTCTGTTCCTTGCCCACCTTTGCAGGGGTACAGCAGAATACAAGAAATACAAGAAAACAGATGAATCAGATCCTCTTCTAGAAGTCTCTGCTGAGTTTGAGGCCATTCTTTCTTGCATTTGATACGTGCAGAGACTGCAGCTGACATCCAGTACAAAGACAGCTGCCACCATGGGTCACTGTGTAACATATATTCAGCAAGAACAGAAATCAAAGAAGGGCATTGCAGTTAAAAGATGTAATGATAGAGTTTATTTCCGAGGAGTGGCTGATGTTCCAGAAATATTTGCAACCAGCTTATTTTATAAAATGAGTTATGGAGCTTTTAATGTTAAATTAGAAGGCAAAAACACAGGGCAAGAGGGGTGAATGATTATGATTTTGTATTTTGGCTTTTAATCTGTTTTTCAGCTGGTTCTGCTTGCATACGGTGCCTGACCTGAGCTGATGCAGCCTTTTCTGTCACTTTAGCAAGTTCTTGACCCTGATACTGCGTCTAATTATGTTGGGTTGGTTGTTTTGGGGGGAGCTACCATCTAATCTGCTCCCTGTCGGCCCCTGCAGATCTTCCACATGACCTACGATCTGGCCAGTGCCGTGGTGAGGATCGTGAACCTCATTGGGATGATGCTGCTGCTGTGCCACTGGGACGGCTGCCTCCAGTTCCTGGTGCCGATGCTGCAGGACTTCCCCGACGACTGCTGGGTGTCCCTGAACCGCATGGTGGTGAGTGCCAGCCCTGCCGGGCCCTGGGTCACACCCCCCAGCGCCCACATGCCATCCCCCAGCTTCCCAGTGCTGCCCAGTACGCAGCGCTGTGGGCACGAGGCTGTGGGCACGGGGCTGTGGGCACGGGGCTGTGGGCACGGGGCTGTGGGCAGCGCTGCTGTGGGCACGGAGCTGTGGGCACGGGGCTGTGGGCACGGGGCTGTGGGCAGCGCTGCTGCGGGCACGGGGCTGTGGGCACGGGGCTGTGGGCAGCGCTGCTGCGGGTCCCGCCGCGAAGGCAGGAGCCAGGCTCCCCCTCCTGGCGCCGAACAGCAAGGAGCAAGGATGGAAGCCGTATCCTAATGGATTCTGGGCACACCGTGCCAAAGGAGGAGGCACAGGGGGTCCTGGAGCCATAGCAGGGGCTGATCCATGATCCACATCAGCGGTCCCAAGGAAACTGTTGAGCTCTGTGCTCCATACGCTCTTGAAAGGCTGGTGTAATCACCCGCCCTCCTCTCCGTGGAGCTGCACAGCATCCCATGGGGGTGGGCTGACACAGACCCTGCCAAGGCACAGCTGGGAATGCCTCCCGTCATGGGATTAGGAGCCAGACTTCCCAACGCCATCCCAGGCTGTGCTGCCCACTCTGCTGTGTGCTGTGAGGGAGTTTGATACCATATGGTAAATGCACGGGGAGTTCATGGTACCTTTCAACCATCTTGCTGAGAATTCAGGATCTTTTATTCAAAGGGACAATGTCCAGTTGATTAAGCAGCACAAACTGACAAAGCTTAAAAAATTGCCTCTTATTGCAGCTCTTAACCTCCAGATTCCCCCAGCCAATTTCTTCTTTAGAAAAAGGAAATAATCAGGCACTCAGGCAGAATAGAACAAATGTAAAATGTATAAAAGATGTGCCAGCTCGCCATGCCTCCCACATGCAGAGCTATGGGCACATGCTGCCCATGCCTGAGAAGAGTGAGCATCCATGAAAAAGTCATCTGTTTGGGGTTTATTTATTCATTCCTTTCCTCTGCAATAATCATTCACTTCCTGCTGCTGAAAGGTGCCAGACTGACAGTTCTGGAGACGAGAACCCTCTATTTATCTCCAGCAGAAGAACAACCCATGCAGCAGCTGCCTGGTCTTCCCTCACGCTGCCTTTTTATTATTTATACAGCAGGAGCAAAGATCAGGATCCCATTATTCTGTTCAGGTTCAAGAGTACACACAGCTCCTTATCCTGGGGAGCTCAGAGGTGCAGGCTGAACCCATCCCCATCCCAAGAGGAGACTTGGCTGTGGTGCCCTTGCAGGACAGGTTCAGAGCAGCACATTTGAACCATGTTCCCCTTATCCCAACATTTGTCTGCTGGCCCTAAATGGCGACAACTTCTCATTGCTCTTCCTGTCCATCCCAAGGGGCAGAGACAAAAGCTGGAGTTGCAGCTGCCAGTAAGATAACTATAGTCAAGGGGAAGGGTCTTGAAAGGTGGCAGGAGACAGGACAAGGGAAGAAAAAGATTAAGCCAGCAAGACTGGAGAGAGTGGGAAAAATGCATTCCAGAGGCAGGAAGACTCAGCAGACTCTCCAGGAGGGGCAGGGTATCAAGCTTCTATCTGGAGCAGAGCCTCACTCATGCTGCAGTCTTGTCTTCCCAGCCTTGAGAGCCTGTGAAGCTGGGAATTAAACTGGCCTTGTGTGACTTTTCTTTTGCTTCCTCTCTGCAGCTAAATCACCTTCTTTTTTTTTTCCACTTAATAACAGTGAAAAAAATATTAACTCTGAAAATGGATCCTCAGGAAACTGGGATCGAGAACTCAAGAGATGTTACATGCCCCACCTATAGTTCAGGTGGCTTCCACTCCAGGAGTATGCCAATGTAGAACAGCTTGAGATAGGAGTACTTAACAAAGAGAGTAATTAGTTCTTCTGGAATTGGATGGGTTTTGCTCGCAAAAATGGTTTTTTAGTCTCCTGAGACAATCTCCAGATGTTGTCATTGGGATCAGTGATGGATGTGGATGGCATTTACATAGAGTCTACAGTGAATTAATAGGAGAGGCAACTGAGTCAGGAAATTACAAGAAACTGGGCTCTTCTCAGGCTTTGGTGGCTGGAGAGTGATGGAAGTTTCCAGAATGACTGAGTGCTGTGATGGACAGGATTGGGAGGGAGAGGCCAGGATGGCATCAGTCTGTGCCAGGGAGCCAGTAGGTTGGATTCTGGGACATTCTGTCCTGACCTGGTCATAGCTTTGAGGACATAAATATACTTTGTGCACGACTGCCCTGATTACACACAGGAGCCACAAAGCTGGGGTGGAACCACTGTAGGAAAAAGGAATCTTCTGAAGCTGCTGTAGCCAAGGGGAGCTGGAAGTGAGGTGCCAAATGCTTCAGAGGCTTTCTCCTTGAGTGTGCTGGTGCTGCTCTTCCACGGCTCTGGGGTTTCCCACCTAGTCCTTGGCAGCCCATAAAACCAGCTCTGCTTTCGATGCAGCAGGGAAAGGAGATTCATCACCTCCCATCTGCTTTCTAAAGGTTTGATCCTCATCCAGGGGATTTGTGAAAGGTCTGGTGTTGCCAAAATCATATCAGGGGCTCGATAAATCCCCGAGTCCACTTCATTTTGGTGTTTTATGTGTGCACCATGCTCCATCTGTAGCAATTGTGAAGGAGCTGGTCTCTGGATGACTCCTGAAATGGCAGGGAAGGATGTTTTTAGTATTAATTGCTCAGGCCCAGTCCCAGGGGCTTCAGCATTAGCTTCCCTGCAGAGCAGTTTATTAAAACTGGAAACACTGGTGAGTCAGCTGCAGAGTGTGTGTGCTGCTCCCCGAGACCCCGGCCCGGCAGCTCCTCATCCGAGAAACCCGAGCTGTGCTGGGACCTGAACGCTGCTGGAACACGTGGCTCTGTCCCTCGGGTGTTGTGCTGAACTGATAAACCCTGCAGGGAAGGCAAATATCCCCGTGGCAAACACAGCGACCTTGCACGGCACACACTGATCATCCTCCCTGCCCCCAGAAGAAGGGGAGCACATGCACTTACAGCTCATCCCCCCTCCCTGCTCGCAGCACTTTCTCAGGGAGCTGCTGATAGAAGGCAGGAAGAGAAGGGGTGCAGCACGTGTTGTGGAAGACAGAGCAGTCCTGCATGGCTGTGCTGTGTGATTCCTGACTCCTCCAGGCCTCTGGTCCAGCAGGTCCCTCCTACCCTCCCTCAGCAGGCACTCGAATCTGAGTAGCAGATTATCATGTTCTATAAAATCTGCCAGGGAGCAGCAAGAATTGGGCTGCTCCATGATGGGATGTGAGCCAGGAGCCAAGGGCAACAGGCCCAGACAGTGCCCTCCCTGACCAGGGCACAGCCCTACCTCTCCAGAACAGGGTGGGCAGAGCAGAACTGGTGGTAACTGGGCATACTGACCATTCCAGGGAAGGCAAGGTGACAGTCACATCCATGGGCTACCCAGGGAGTCCAGTTAGGAGCAGCATGAGCTGGGACAGAGGCCGGGCTGGGAACAGGGCACGGTGGGAGCTCAGGCAAGGCGTGGGGCCAGGCCTGCACTGCAACGGAGCCCCAGGGGCAGAGGGGCTGGGTGGGGTCCCAGGCAAGGCTGACTGGGGCAACTGGGACTGGTGCACTCAGAGCCCTGGGAGAATCCCTGCTGCGGGTGCAGGCCATGTGGAGCTCTCCTTGGAAACAAGCCCAGAACAGACGCTTTCTGTCCGAGGTGGTTTCATCTATCACAGCCATTTTCCCCTCCACTATTCCCATCCTTTAAACTGGATCTGGCAGTGCGTTTTCCCAGCCCAGCAGTTCCAGCGCTGTCCAGGGGAGGGCAAGGATGGTCAGAGCCTTTATTTCACAGCTGGATCTGAGGGCAGCGTGGTAGCAAACCCGGAGTTACAACTCAGTGGCCAGATGAGATCACGGCTGAGACACATGTGGGAGCTCACTGGGCTGAGATATGGCCTTTCACTACTATAGCTCCTTAGGTACCTGAAATGTTCATGCTGTAAGTCAGAAATCCCACTGTGCCTGTGAACTGTGTCCCTATCCCAGGAAATTCCAGTACTTCTCTGTGTCTTTACTTCTCTCATTAGTCTTCTCCAGTGAGGAGGATTCAAGCAGGCACACTCAGTGTACATCAGAACCAAAACACCCTGCAAGACACCATGCCTTTCCTTGAGGTGTTTCTGTAAGGCACTACAGAACCCAGCACTGCCTTTGAAGAGTTCCAGGAATGTTGTCTACAAGTATTTAAAGATGCATCTGAGCAGAGGCATTTCAGTCCACGATCTAATCCCAGAGAAACCCTTCTAGCACCACCAGCGTGGATATTAAAAACAAACTAGTCCAAGAAAGTGCTTCCAAGTAATTTTAATTCCCTTTTGTAAACACTCTCCATGCCTGGCATGTGTTTGGGATAACATCCCCCTGGACTATGTTCAGTTGAAGCACAGATCTGTAGCTCCACTTTTGCTTGCTCTGGGATTTGGTTAACAAGGAGTCATTTCTTTCCTGCAGTTTAAAGCCTCGTTTACCTCCACTAATGGGCCATTTTAGCCACTCCAATATATTTGAAGTGGTACAGCCCACCCACTGCGGGGGCTGGTGGAGTGGGATATCATATCGGGGTGTGGCTCTTGGGGAAATGAGCTGTGCCAGGATGAGGCACCTGGTGCTGGCAAACCTGCATCCACAGGACCTTTGGAACCACCACTACTAGTCTGGCCTAAAGTACTGTGTTCTTGAATTGCCTGCTCATTCCGTGGAGAACAAGGGCCTAAAATCTGAAGTTCTGCTGAGACCTGTAAGCAAAGAATCATCACATCAGCAGTGCCATGAGAATCCAATGCTCTACAGATTGTATCCTAAAGGTAATTGCTTTGAAAGGCTTCCCCTTCGCAGAAGTGTCTCTCTGTGAGCAGTCCTTGATCTCCTCTCCCAGCAGACCACACTGCTCAGGATTTGTTTGAAACACTCCATGTTTTCCTGCAGCTCTGGCTCCTCAGCCTGTCATTACTCAGCCATCTCCTCAGTCTGTCCTCACAGGGGGCTGTGTTGCTCCTGGGAATTGAGGTTGGAACTTGTGAGTTCCCAGGGAGCCAGAAGTGTTTCTGCAGGCTACAGGGCTCAGTATGTTGGATGTTAGACTTTTGGATGACTAATTCCTACAAAACACTGGCAAGCTTCCTCGTAAACAGCACTCCTGAGCAGCAAGTTGCTGGAAGAATGGCTTTTAAAACTCGAGCCTGCCTGGTGCCCAGATGCTCACAGCCATTAGAGACCCTGGCAGCCAGTTTTCTGATACATAACATTTTAGCTCAGCTATTCTCACTTTGTCTCTCCAAATTCCCTTTGGAATTTCAGGTTGGCATTTCTTTCCTCCCTGCTCTCAGTTCTGCTGCCACACTGAACTCAGGGAGCAGCAGTATTTCTTCAATGCCCAGTGAGAAATGGGGAAGAAAGTCATTTAACAGGGAAGGGATGGGACAGGAACCTGCACTGCTCCACCTGCCCCAGCACAGCTGGGAATGTGCTGCCCACCTTTACAGATGGTGCACCATTTCAAGCAAAAGTCTCTTCAGGATTCCAACTTCCCTGCTGAAGGACAGCAGATGGGATAAAGCTGTGGATTTACAGCATTTGCCATTCTCTAACTGCAGGAGCCATGGCTTTAGACTGCCAGTACTCCAGGGCTGAGGGAAAGGGCTGTCTCTCCTGGAAATATTAGCAGTGAGGGTGCAGGGATGGCTATGTGACCTCTGTGATGCTTGGTGCCTTCGTGGATCAGGAGTGGGGCTGCAAAATGACACAAAAACAGAGGGATGAAAACAGAGCCCCCCTCCCTCCCTCCCCTTCTTTGGCCAGGACTCTTGGAACCACAGTGTAGACATGGAGGCAAAGGAGCAAGAGGATTCACTCCTTGGGCCCTTACACCTCAGGCAGCCCCATGGCCAGACCCTTCCTGCTGCCCTGGACACAGCCCTTTGCCCCACCTGTTCGTGGCTCCCCTTTGGTGTCTGCAGCTCCTCACACACCCGAGCAGCTGCACAGCCAGGAACAGTCACCAATGGCCACATTGTCTCTTGCCTCTCTCTTGGCTCAAGGGTAGTTTTTTCCAGGGGAACAGGTTCCTGCTTTGTTAGGAGGTGAGCCTAGACAGGCTGGCGCCGGCAGGGAGCAGGGAGCACTCTCTCCTGGGCTGTGAATGTGCAGCTTCTCCTGTGTCTGCTGCCCTGTCACGGGAGTGGCTTTGCCCTTCTTATTGCAGAGTGAATCAGGCCTGTCTTGCATAATGTAACAATAGGGCCGGTAACACTATTGCCTATCTTTGTCCACCTGCTTATCTCCTAACCAGGATCAGCTCTTTCCAGGGGTCCCAGCTCTCTCCAGGGGTCCCAGCTCTGTGCCAGAGCTCCCAGCCCGCAGTGCTGTGCTTTGACACTGCTTGCCACCCCTAAGATTACTGAAAAATTTCCACCTGCCTCAGTGGCTCTCAGAGCTGTTTGCAGAGGTCATCTCCTGCCCAGGTGACCACAGTTAGACACCTCCAAGAGGTGCCCAGTAAATCCAGGGCTCCCACTGGCGCTGAGGCTGCTGAGTGGAGGTCACACAAGTGGCAGTTTGACAGGCCTTCTGTGCAGTGACCTTCCGAGTTGCTGTGGTGCGTGTGTCTGCTCAGCTACATCCATAACACTGACACCTTCCCAGGAACAGAGAGAAGGCTGAGGAGTGCACAGGTCACGTGCTGCAATGAGTGTCACGTAGCAGGGGCATTTTTCACATGCCTTGTAAGAGCAATGTGTGATGACAGTGCATTTACTTTACAAGGTTTTATGGCAAGGACTTGCTGGCAGATAATACCCACAGGACAGCAAATGTACCTTGAGCTGTTCCATGAAGTCAAGCTAATCAGAATAATCATGAATCTTATGCTGGTTTTTCTCCCAGTGCCATGATGTAATTGCTGAGGTGCTGCTTGTGTGAGTTGCAGAGGCAGAGCACAAGGTGTCCTGGAGGAGGCTCTGCCTTCCACTGGCCTCTCCTGGCAGGTTATTGCTGCTCTCAAATGAGACCATTTGTAGTTGTCTCAGCTCCCTGAAAAAAGCCCCATTTTACACTGAGAAGAACTTGCTGTCTGGATATTATCAGCTTAATTTTCTGCCCTTCCCACCTTCTCGGGTAATGACCACAGATCCTGGCCATTTCCTAAATTGCTGGGGAGTGATTTTCCCCACTCTAAGGTCTTGCTGCTGGCAACCTTGCTTAGGGAGGGTTTTACCAGTCTTTTACCAGTTCTCTGTTAAAGTCCATTTCCCACTGGAGTAATCACTTCCTTCAGTTCCTCCTCCCACACGTGGGTCATTGTGAAAATATCCCAGTGCATCATCTCAGTTTATCCCAGGTTACCAACATGTCAGACTGTCTGACTTTCTTGCTGGAAAGAGTACATGGAATCTGGAAGAACCCTGGCCAGAGTAGGTAATCTTAGATGACTAAACCTGTGCTTATTTTTCCAAGTGGAGCATGCCAAGCTCTCCAAAGCCATCACAAAATTAAATTGCTTGTTAACATGTGGAGTGGTTTGAACATGGATTTTTGGGTTTAACATCAGCTGTGCCTTTCTGACCGTGTCCATGTGCCCAGCACCGTGTCCATGTGCCCAGTGCCATGTCCATGTGCCCAGCACCGTGTCCATGTGCCCAGCACCGTGTCCATGTGCCCAGCACCGTGTCCATGTGCCCAGTGCCATGTCCATGTGCCCAGCACCATGTCCATGTGCCCAGTGCCGTGTCCAGGTGCCCAGTGCCGTGTCCAGGTGCCCAGTGCCGTGTGCCAGTGCTAATGCTGTGCCTGTGTCTCTGCAGAACGACTCCTGGGGGAAGCAGTATTCCTACGCCCTGTTCAAGGCCATGAGCCACATGCTGTGCATCGGCTACGGGCAGCAGGCGCCCGTGGGCATGTCGGACGTGTGGCTCACCATGCTCAGCATGATCGTGGGGGCCACCTGCTACGCCATGTTCATCGGCCACGCCACCGCCCTCATCCAGTCCCTGGACTCCTCCCGGCGCCAGTACCAGGAGAAGGTAAGCACTGGGCTCAGCAGTCCCCTGTGGTGGGCACTGACTCGGAGGTGCTGCGGTTCTTTGGCCATCCATCCCCATCCATTCACTCAGACAGACCTCTGGAAGAAACCGGGGCAAAATCAGATGACCAACAGTAATGCAAGTGCGTGATTCTTGTTGTCTCTGCCTGTCTTTTTAGAGCAACGTTGTCAATGTCACTGCTATCTGAAATTCTAAGTCACTTTTTCCTTTCCAAGATCTTGTTTCAAACCCCAAGTGAATGTTCCAGAATGTGCAGCTTTTGTTTTGCAAGTACTCTCTTTAAAAGTATCCAGATTATTCACTTCAGTGCTCATGAGTGAAGCTACAGAACAAACCCCAAAGCCCAGATCAAAGCTCGGGAGCTCGGAGCAGGTTCCCCAGGTAGCTGTGGAATTAATGGCACTGTTGTTGAACTGCAGAGGGGAGGGCACAGACAGAAGTGTCACAGCTGATCAGGCTCCCACCACAGCCACGGGTAGTGCTGGGTTCAAGGTGATGCTGTGAATCTGTGAGACTGTCAGGGCATCCAAAAAATGCACCTTCCCTCAATTAGAGGGGCTGGGGAAGCCATGGGCGAAGAGGTGTTATGGTCAGGGTCTGATGGATACATTTGATCTGGAGTTAAAGAAGAGAAATTGGTCCTATTCTGATCTTTCCAGGTACAGTCAGAGTAGGTGAAAGGAGAGCTGTGATTCAGCTGGGGAAATTATGGTCAGCATACACAGTCCAGGTGAATTTTATGTCCAGGGAGGAGGTGGGATGGTCTAGGAACAGATTTCAGACACGGGGATTACACTGGGCCAAGGAAAGAGAGCAATGCAGAGAGGGAGAGCAAAGATGACCAGGGGCTGACTCATGCTTTAAGAATAGGGAATATACCAAACCACAGCTGGAGCCAAAAGAGGGAGAAAGCCCAGGAGAAGAGCATGGAGGACTGGGAGGCATCCAGAACACTGGGCTTTGTATAGAGTTTTACCTCTGTTACAGCTCAGACTAATTCTAATGGAGAGCAAGGCATGCCAAAGAGAAGGACACTGCAGCACTAGGAATGCAAGCTGATCAAATCTCTGGATGCAGAGTGTTTATTCAAATGTGTTTGAAGTAGCAGAGAAGTCAAGGACTGATTTGCAAATCCAACCACCTGGCCAGCCTAGAGCAGCCAAGGTTACACCTGCAGCACTGGGCACTCTGGGCTTTGTCTCAAGCCAGGTCTGAAGACAAGGGCAGAAGTTGTCCCTGGAAATTGGATTCCAGTCAGTGCTCAGGGAAACCAGTCACCAGGAAGGCAGCAGGGACTGCAGTGGGGGTGGCAGGAGCAGTGTGGAATGTTAAAGCCATATTAAAATGTGGAGATGTGAGTGAAAGGGTTAATGGATCCAGGAGAAGAGCTTTGTGACAAAAGCAGCAGGAAGAGGATTTCACAAAGGGTGTATTTCTTGTGTGGTGGTTTTAGCAGGTTAATTTCCCAAGTTTTTCTCATAGGATCAAAGCCTCAGGGATTGAATACATTCATTTTCCTCTTGCAAATGGGACAAATGATGGCCTAAAAACAAATATGTATTTACTTTCTGCATTCCTTAGCACTTGAATAGCCATGATTAAAATGAGGCTGCTTCGTGATTTGCAGCCCTGCAACTCAATTTAGTTCAGTCCTCATGGGACAAAGTGCCTGGTGAAGCATATTATAGAGAATCTCAACAAGTTTGGAGGTCGATTGGTAGAAGCAGCAATTGAGAGACCTCTGCTGAGGGCACCTGTGGGCTCTGCCTCCCTCCTCAGCACAGCTCAGCCTACAGGGACTGTGGTAGCTGTTCTGGGAATAGCCAAAAACAGGGGAGAGAGTGGGGAGGGAGAGGAGCAACACAAACACCACCCAGGAGAAGGTTGTAGCTGGAAACTGTGCTGAGAGGCTTTGCTTGGTGTAACCCCCAAGGTTCAGGAGTGGGTTTTGGTGAGGTTTCAGATTGTCTAGACCTCTGCCAAACCAACTTGTTCTTCCCTTGTACAAACAGGGCTTTTGAGAAGAGGAATAAAAGCCAAGCTGTGCTGTCTGTTGGCTTCAGGAACAGGGCTTGCCTCCCTCTGCCTTGGATTCATTGGGCATTTGGACATTCAATCCCTGTCCTGTCTAAATCTCCTCCCATACCATCTCACCTCCTGCCCTGCTGTTTCTGCAGAGCAGGGAGGCTGGATGGGATAGATGGGGTGGTGGGAACCATGGAGAATTTGGAGAGGGAGGTTGCCCCCTTCAAACCAGTGGAGTGCTGAGGTTTCCTGAGCACAACTGGGGAGTCCCCTGTGGCACAAAGCACTCGCCCCACCACGGGCACTGCAGGTGGCACAGCCACCATGCAGGTCTGCCCCTGGCCCCCCCTGAACAGCTCTGACTCAGGACAGCCCTCTAGATGTGGCACTCTGAAGGGACTGTTTGATTCCCAGTCCCAGAGGCAGAGGTAGAAGGGACCTGTCTTTTCCATCCTGCATTGCAGGGTGTGTTATGGTCACAGAGTCAGCAGCTGACCTCTTAACCTCCGACTGGTGTCAAACTCCACAATATCTTTGCACCAAGACTGGTGTCTGTTTGCCACATGTGAGAGAACACCCCTACAGGTCCATCCTGAAGGATTTTGATGAAACATTTCCCAAAGTCACATGCAGTTCCATGTTATAACTCAGTCAATCTGACAGCTTTGACCCAAGGGGGGAAGCCCCACCTACCTGTTCTCACCCAGTGTTCCCTGACACTATTCTCAGCTGTGCTTTTCATACTTTCCAGACCTTCACTGAGCTGATAACTTCTTCCAGGTTAGTTTTCTGCTGGTTTAGTGGGTTGAATTAGCTACTTTAGAGCCCAGTGAGTGCCAGCAGGTGCAGGAGCTGCTGGAGCAGATCCATGAGCAGGAGCAGTGGTGCAAGGGGTGCAAGGCCCTCTTCAGCTGTTCATGGATCAGCTCAAACCTTAACATCTAAGTTCATGATTGACTGCAAAAGTACCCCACAACCTGCAGTAACTGTGGCTCACGTGAGAAGAAGAGTGTCTTCTGCCCAGGAGAGGAATAAACTAGATGGATATGGAAGTTATTTTCATCCTTTTTGGAGGTTCTCCTGTTAATTTCTTTTCCTAATTCTAGAGCTCAGGTGGATTAGTATTTCTGTCAAGTCACCACACACACAGAGACACACACACACAGACACAGACACACACACACACAGACACAGAGAGACACAGACACAGACACACAGACAGACACACGCACAGACACACACACACAGACACACACAGAGAGACACACACACAGAGACACAGACGCATGCACAGAGACACACACACAGACACACACACAGACACACACACAGAGACACACACAGAGACACACACACAGAGACACACACAGAGACACACACAGAGACACACACAGACACACACAGACACACACACAGACACACAGACACACGCATAGATACAAACACACAGACACAGACACACACACAGACACACACACAGAGACACACACAGACACACACAGACACACACACAGACACACAGACACACGCATAGATACAAACACACAGACACAGACACACACACAGACACACACACAGAGACACACACAGACACACACACAGACACAGACACACACACACACACACAGACACACACAGATACAAACACACAGACACAGACACACACACAGACACACACATAGATACAAGCACACACAGACACAGACACAGACACACACACACACACACACACACAGCACACACAGACACAGACACACACAGACACACACACACAGACACACACACGGACACATACACAGATACAAACACACACACAGACACACACACACAGACACACACACACGCCCCCACGCACTCTCATCCTCCTCAGCAGACTCTGTAACCTTGAGGCTTTGGGGAGGGTGATGATGCTGTTCTGCAGCCACACTCCTTGGAACAGATCAGAGGCACTCAGGCACTCACGCTCCTCTCCCCCATCCCAGCAGGATGCAAGCAGTGATGGGCATCGTGCAGGGAGCCTTGGCTCTCCCTGTCATCTCCCCAGGTACACACAGAGGAGTGACTGATGGGAGGCAGGAATTGCTGCTGTCAGTGTTGCAGAGCCCAGCAAAGCCCTCATCTCTCCTTCCAGAGCCTCATCTCTCCTCAAGATCTGTGCTACACTGGCACTCTCCAGCTCTCTGCTCTCCACATTCATTGCCCTGCTCCTCCTCCTCCCTAAGCAGTCTATCCAGAGCCTCTTGTTCTTAAAATATATCTTGAAACTGGGCAGATCCTTGCATATTCACTTGTCAGTATTCTGTAGAAGCACGTGCTGCAGCATAGTTGCAAGGGGACAAGCAGGTAACACTGACGAGAGTCACTTAATAAATTCTGCAGAGCACTGGTGACATCACCTGTCAGTTCCTGAAACAGCCCTGCCCGGCCATCAGCACAGCCCTTCTTCCCACACTCTATCCCATGGTCTGGCTGTCCAAGCACTTTTTTATCCAACTGTCAGCATCTCAGCCTGAGTTCAGCAAAGAGTAACTGGGGAAAACTTAGTCATTTTAACGGCTGAGGTATAACAACTGGAAAGTTCCATCTCTGTTGGAGATGTTGGACCAGTATTTGTTGGAGGGGAATTCAGGCACTGCCCTTGTGCCTGCAGTGAGAGCTCAGAGTCTGTCTGGGCTCAGGCAGCCTGTTTTCTTTCTTGGAGACCAGCAGTGGAGAGTGTTACTGGGCAGCAGGTTTAAGGAGTCATTTGGGCTGGTTTATGGTACATAATGAAACTGTGGAGCTCACAGCTCCAGGGTGCCATGGAGGTCCCATGTTTGATTAGCCTGAGAATATTTAGACAAATCCACAGGAGGAAAACCTTCCAAGTGCTGTTGATTGCTGAGGGGCAGATACACCCCTGACAGTGGGTCAGAAAAGCCAGGAGGGTGTGGGCAGGAGCTGCAGTGCTGTGTGCCTCAGTTACTCCTCCTCTTCCTCACCTGAACCTGCCAGACACACTGCACCGGGTGAGAGGAGCCCTCAGGCTTCACAGCTGCCTCGATGTTGAGGCTGGTTTGGTGTTCTGAGCTGCCTCCAGTGGGTGTGTGCAGAGAATTGGGTGCAGAGATCCGAGCTGGGGTCCTGGATGCAGGATAATTACATTAGTCTGGCAACTTGCCCTTGCTGATTAGCCCCCCCCTCCACTTCCCCTCAAGCCCAGCTAATTAACCCAAGCACAGCCCTGTACTGAAGCTGCATTAATTCTTGTGGCTCCAGGGCTGGCTTAGCCAGGGCTGCCTCAGGGACAGCACGGCACAGATACATGGAGCAAACTCCTGTCAGCTGCTCTGAGACTGGAGCTGGGCAGAGACTGCCAGAATTCCCACCCCTGCCCTGCCACAAAGCTGTCAGTGGGAAACTTCATTACCAGTCTGGGCAGGATTTGAAGGGACATTCCCAAGAGGATTGGTCACCAATGCCTGTAGGTTCCCAGGTGGCATTCTCACATTCCTAGAGTTCAGAGGGGTTCTGTAGAAGTCCCCTCCTGAGTACCATCCATTCTGATGTCAGGAAGGGTGCAAAGCCCCAGTACCCTGCTGGTAATGTGTGTGAAGGAGAGGGCAGGGAGTGTGCAGCACTTCAGAAATTAAAGGTGTTTGGAAAACTTAATCAAATGCAAAGTGTAATCAAATTTCCTAATTGGAAAAAGCTTGGAGAGCCTTTGCTTCATCCTGTCATGACTGCCCTGGTTGTGTTACCTCAGTCTGTGCAGAGGTGGCCTGAGAATTGTCATGTCCCGTGTTGCTGTCAATCAAAGCATCTGGGCTTGATAACAAGGCTTATAAATGATGTACTCTATTGATTGTGTCTCTAAGCCTCTGATGTGCCTGGGCCTGGAGTCTCAGCACTGCCTCAGGGTATTTTATTCTGTAATCAGGGTTTTTTCACTGGTTTGCAGAGTCAGTATGTAAGAATGTAAGAAATAGGCAGTGGGGTGTTTTGAATAATGAGTTTTCGACTCAGCCAGAAAATCAGAAATTTGTGTCAAGTGTTTAAAGGTTATTCAGTTCTTTTCATGAAAGAATCCTGGGCCAGTTATGGAAATGTTTTCTGAATGAAAACCTAATGGTTTCTTTTAAAAATGAATTGCAGTGCAAATTGCCTTAACAAAGCCGGGGTGGAGTAGTTTTTGTTCTTGCAGAGGAATACTTCACTGGTGAACTTGAGCTTGGTTTGCCCATGTGTTACTAAGAGAAGCCCTATTTTGAAGTAGTAGAACATCTCAGTTTGCTGTGTCAGGTGCTGCAGATACAGCTCAGATTTTGACATTACTTTGTGAGTTGGAGTCAGACAAACAGTTCTGTTGTGTGAGCCCCTTGGTGGGAGCCTGCTCTGAGCAGTGTCTGTGCACGCACAGGGGCTGCCTGTGTTGTCATGGAAAGGGAAGTGTTCTTGCCTCAGCAGTCCTTGGATCCCAGTGTGGGATTTCAAACTTCATTATCAGTTTTGTAATTCATTTTGGCACTTGAACTGTAAATAAATAAATAAACTGCTCACCATGGAAGCGCGAAGCCTCCCCGCCGAGCCGTCTCTCCTGGCAGAAGCTGCTCCCAGCAATCCACATTTCCAATTGCACACACTCACTGTTCCCTTTTCCCCATCTCCAGCCCTTGTCTGGTGGCAGGTTTTACCTCACCTCCCTCTTTCTGCTCTTCTGATGAAAGTACTGTCAGTCCCTTTCCCACACCACACTCCAGGTATGTGGATTCAGTGGCATGACCTGACATCCAAAATATCCTGTGATCTGAGTTTTGAGGGACTGATTGACCAGGTTCAAAAGTGCCCTGTGCTGGACTAGTGACTTACCTCTCAAACCCAGCAAGATCTTCTCCTCAGGTGCTGCTCCCAGGCTGGAGGTATCCAGGGAAAACAGGCTTTTTCCATAGCCAGGATGAGCAGGTCTGTACATGGTACATTCACCATTGCACCACTTTCCTGGGATGCACAGGATCAGACCTTTTGCCTGAGCACCTGTAAGAGCAGACAAAGAGGGCATTGCCCACAGCATTTCATGCAGAGAGTTCTGTCCCAGAGCTCTTGGACCTGCTCCCCTCAGAACCCTGCAGGGAGCAGACACTTGCATTGCTGGCAGCAAAGGTGCCTGAGGTAAACAAGGGTTTCATCAGGCTCACTAGTGACCCTACCCAGTCTGTTGCCACCTCCCAGCCCATAAATGGGATTATCTGAAGCACAATCCTTGCCTGAACAGGTGCTGGTGAACAGCACTGGGAGTAATGAATGCTGGATAGAAAGTGGGGAACCAGTTCTGGGAATTTTCTGCTGGCGTCCATGGGCTTTGTACCACAGTGAGGGGTGAGGAGCCTGAGTGCAGGTGAGGTGGTTTCTGAAGGGAACAGGCAGGAGGGGTGAGATGTCCCAGGTTTGTCAGCAGGTGACATGCAGCACAGAATCATAGGATTTATTGGGTTGGAAAAGACCCCCAAGATCATCAAGTCCAACCCTTGGGCCAACTCCAGTCCCTTTACCAGATCATGGCACTCAGTGCCACGGCCAAGCTCAATTGAAAAACCTCCAGGGATGGGGAATCCACCCCCTCTCTGGGCAGCCCATTCCAATGCCTGAGCACTGAAAAGTCGTCTTCTGGTGGCCAGGTGAGTGAGTGCCCTGGTACAGAGGTTAACCCAGTCTTTGGAGGAGCTCAGAGCCAGGACATCACAGAAAGCTTTTGCAGAATGGAGGTAGTTAACAAATTGCTTCCAAAGCTGAAGAGTAGAGAGATTTGGTTTAAATTTAGCTCATTAATCAAAAAGCAAGAGTAGCACTGATAGTTTTAGTGCTGTGCTCAGTGTGGTCTGAGCTGTTCTGGTTGAACTGGTGTTGAAATAACCACTGGTTCCTGAACAACCTGCTGCAATTTACCTGTACCAGACTCTGATCCCCCCCAGTTTCTCCCATGCAGCCACCCCAGCTGTCCTCCCCTCCCACAGGCTCAGCATAAGCTGTCTTAGCCTGCACCAGTTACAGATCTCTGCAGAATTTCAGGAAGAAGGAAGAGAAAAAATTATAAAAGTGAGTAAAAAATTATAAAACCAGCAAAGATCACAACAGAAGTGTCAGTGTGACTGTAGTGTGTTAACAGAACTTCTCTTCCCTTAAACACTCACTGCTGGAGTCCTCCTGTGACTGCAGGAGAATGGGTGTCTCGATCATTTTGAGTAAGATGTGGAATAAATCCTGAGGATGGGAATGTGAATGGCTTAAGAGACAAAAAGGACCCCAGAACTCAGGATTTATTTGGTCTTGATGATTACCTAATGCTGGGGAGCTGCACTGTTTTACTCCTAATCAGAGGTCAGGGAAAATAAAATGGAGATGGATCTGTGTCCCATCCAGACCCTCCATGTGGTGGATCCCACAACTCCATCTTTCTCCTCATGAAGCACTAAATCCACTTGGGAGAGTCCCAGCATTGGACAGAGGGGCTTCTTGTGGCTCTTAATCCGCTTTCCCAGGATATGTCCTGCCAGTGTGGGGAATTCTGTCAGGACATTATAATCTTTCCCTGAACTGAACATGCACTGCCCTGCTGGAGCCTCCTTTTCCTTGCACAAGTGCATCATCCCTTGGTGACTTCCATGGAGTCCAGATGTGGAGACTGACATTGAAATTAAACCCGATCCCACAGTGAGTTCATCTATTTCTAGAAGGATGCCAACAGTATCATAGGACCACGGAATCTCCCGAGCCAGAAGGATCCCACAAGGATCATCCAACTCCTGGCCCTGCACAGGACACCTCAAGAGTCACACCATGTGCCTGAACCAGAACTAGGGCAAGGAAATAGTTGAGCATCTTCAGCCAGTGATTTATTCCTGTCAGAGAGAGGATTCATGACAGAGATTGAGGGCATGGAAGGAGTTAAAAATAATATTTAGTTGCCTTTGGACTGTGAGTGATCTGAGCTTTGGTGGAAGGGGAGGGGAGTGGTGAGGCAATGAGGGAAAGTGGCCTGTTTTAGAAGCAAAACACTCAGCTAAATGGTTTCCTTTTGATATATTAATACCTCCTTCGAGGGCTTATTTGAGGAAAAACAGACTTAAGAAAATGAGCTGGGATTTAAATGGACTTGATTGTCTTCAAAGAGATTTAAATAATTCCTAAATGAGTCTTTTTAGTTGAACTCAGAGAGGCCACTAATCTCTGAGCACAGGTCAGGCTGAGGACATGGAGACAAGTGCGAGACTGAGCAGACAAGCACGAGGGAGGAAGGAGGTGAAAGGGACTGGGGGAGGGCCTGGCCACATCTGAAAGGCACAGAAAGGGGCATGGGTGGCCTCAGAGAGTGCCAGATGTGCATGGTGCCATGTACTTGACCCTGCAGGAGCGGGGCCTTCACCCTGGCTGAGCAGCTCCAAGGAAAGGGGGAAAAGCCCACATGAATCTTCAGTTTATCAACAGAAAAAAGGACTGATGCTTTCATTTCTGAGCATCTCTGCTGGCTCCAACTCTACACAAAGGAGTTCAGGGCCCCCAGACCCTCCAGCTGGCTGGGTGAGAGGAGGGAGCACTAGCAAAGGCAGCAGAGACAAGATACCTACCTATTGTTAACGATGACAGAGAAAGATGGTTTCTTATTTTACAGTTTTCTTTTATAACCATGATTTTAATTTCTAATCAGAAGCAGCACCTTTATTTCTGGTGAAGTAAATTTGTCCTGTTTTCCCTCTGAGCCTTATCTGGGGACAGTGGTGGCAGGAGAATCTGACAAGCCCCAGGGACATTGCAGAGCAGTAATTTATTGCTCTTTGTTACAAAGCAATAAATCCATGTACAGTAGCGAAAAAGCAGAGTCTGAGTCTCCCCATCCAACCTGTGCTTGTGAATTTGAGAAGTATGGGGGTGTTCTTCCCAAGAAGCAAAGGCCAGTTGAAGATGGATAGCAAGGGCTTGTGATGGAGAGAAGAGGGGTAGGGGCAGGGAGGTGGCAGCACTGATGAGAGGCACCTTGTGTCAATGCTCCAATTCAAGGCACAGGACTAAAACTGAGGGTATAAAGTGATAATTTTGGTAAATAATTTTTTCAACAAAAATGCAGCATTAAAGCAAGTAGAACTTTCTGTAGATTCAAGACAAATTTTTAAAACCTGAGTCAGCAAAAGCTAATGCCTAATGAATTCCCTTTCCATGGTGCGTGTCCTGCTTGTCTCATGCCTGGTTTGCCAGGCCCCATGGATGTCTCACTCTGCAGTGCATCTCCAGTGGCAGCTGAGCCAAACTTTCTGCATTCACCAGCATAACCTGCAAGGTTCTCACAGGGCTCAGGCCCACATGTGAGACCCTGGTTTCTGCTCCCTTTCCCTGTCCCTCTCCCTCCCAGGATCCAGCATATTCTGACCTGGCACAGCATTCTGCCCGTCCCTGCAGAACCCCAGCAATCCAGTAATGAAGTGCAGGGTTCATTGCCAGTGCTCTGCCCAGGGTGACTCGCTTGACCTTGATCAGGCTGGAGGGATCATGAATATTTACAGTCAGCTCCTCTGCTTTGGAAATGCCAGGAAAGCCCCAGTATCCCCTCTGCCACCTTGGCTTCCTGGAGCAGTTCCTCCCCTCCGTGGTGCAGATGGAGCTGTTGGCACGCGAGGCAGGGCCAGCACGGGCTGTACCAGAGCAGCAAAGGGGGTGTGCAGGAGCGGCTGCAACCAGCACAGCCTCAGCAAATAGGCTCTTCAGCTGCACTAGAGGGACATCCAGGGATGGATTTAGCAGGGAAAAGAGAGAAAGGAGGGATGGAGAAGGGGCAACACAGTCTTTTTGTCAGGTCAGGATCATGCTCTCTACTCCTACCAGTGAGAGGGAGCGTGACCACTGCAGTGCACACACCTTGTCCCTGCAGCACTTTCAGGGTATGAGGACCCACTTACAGCCCTGTGCTCCTGAGGAAGTGTCATTTATTCTTAGAAAACACTCTGCTCTGGCATCAGTCAGAGCCTGCCCTGTCCCTCTAACACAATGGAAACCCAAACCATTAAAAAATGTGGACAGGTTAGACAGCAGGAGTGCATGGAGCAACAGGAGCCAGGAAAAGTGAAGGAAATCAGGACCTGTGCAGCCCTAGATGGGAAGGCAAAGGTGCCATCATGGCAGGGCAGACACAGAGGGGAGGAACAGCAGGCCACAGGTACTGCAGCTTCAACCAGGTAATGCAGATCTTGGTCCTGTGTGTCCTTCAGTTTGTCTGTGACTGCTCACCCAGGGCAGGTGTGTTCTGTTACTTCCTGTGGCCCCTGGTATGGAGAGTCCTGTGCTCACTGAGGCCTTGAGGTGCTGCAAGTCTCTGCCAGGTCACACACCCTGGCCACCACTCTGCTGTGTGCTGTGGAAAACCTGTGGGAGCACAATGTGCTTTCCTTGCTCTCATCCTGCACGGGGATTGGACAGTCTTTGCTCAGCGCTGTTTCCTGAGAGGAGATTCCCAGCTGAGCACTCCCTACTCAGCTCTGCTCCCAGGAACCTGGGCTGGTCAGCACCGAGGGAGTCAGGACTCATCTCCACAGGGTAACTGGCTGAGGATAAGTTTAAAAGTTAAAACATGGGGCTGTCATTTGGGGAATACAACAACCAAGCCTAAAGACTCGCCGTGGGGTGGAAGAGTTGTTCTCTCCTGCACCAGAATTACCTTCCTGGGCCTGGCTTGGCATGAAGGGAGCAGATGTGGGGATGGTCTAGCACGTGGTGCCCATGAGCAGGCACCATGTGTTGCATGTCCTGGTAATTCCTGCTCTTTCTCTCTCCCCTGCACAGTACAAACAAGTGGAACAGTACATGTCCTTTCACAAGCTGCCGGCGGACATGCGGCAGCGCATCCACGATTACTACGAGCACCGGTACCAGGGGAAGATGTTTGATGAGGAGAGCATCCTGGGAGAGCTGAGCGAGCCCCTCCGAGAGGTGAGCGGGGCAGGGAGGGGGCACTGCATGGTCCTGGCACCTTGGGCAGCTGTGCAGCTCCTGGGGCAGTGTCTCAGCAAGCTCTGTGTTTCTCTAAAACTCTGCATGGTGTGCCGGCCTCATCTGTGCCCCGTCTACTGCCTGTGACAGCAGGCAGAGTCAAAGGAAGGAGGAGCCTTCTAGCAGGGCCCACAAATCAAAGGGGTCTTTACAGAAGCCCCCCTCCCCAGCTGAAGCCTAGGAATGCAGGTTCTCCCTGGTATGTCACCCACAAGCTCTAGAAGGTGTTGTCCTTCTGTATTCCTCCCCCTGTAATGTGCCTTCACAGGAGAGAGAAGAGCTGAGGAAATGTCAGCCATGTTTTAAAACTAGTTTTGCTGAAGTCTCAAAGGTCAACCCTCTAAAACCCCCAGTGAGGACAAGACAGATGCTCTTCCCTGTGTGCCTGGGGAGTGCTGTGCTGAGGTGATTTACTCAGTATCACTTTCTGCCACTCTCTGGGTCTGAGCTGACACACACAGAGCAGCTCCTGTGCTGTCACACCCCCTGAGTGACACCGAGCCACAGGAGAGGCACAGCCCGTCTGCTGTGTGACAGCTGAACAGCTGAGCTGGGGTTTCTTCAGCCAAGGCTGATGATCCAACCCATGCCCCAGTGACTGGTGGCTCCTCTCCCTCCCCTCTCCTGACACTGTCCCAATCTGCCGGGGATAATTCTTTCTCCAAGCGCATCGGCACATTTGTGCAGTTTAATATCTCACTGACAAGCAAGGGCAGCAGAGAACGTGGAACTGCCAGGGTGAGTTATGACACCTTCCCAGAGAGGAACCCTGGGCTTTCTCATGCAGCATTTCACCAGTGCTCTCCACCTCTCACAGTCCAAGGTTTCCTGTGGAAAGAGGAACACTGTGTGTGTTGGGGAGGTTGGGAGTGCTGTCCCTGCTCAGAGAGGAGGCACAGGGCTGAAGGCAGTGGAGCAGGGTGTGGAGCTGCCAGCTCCAGCTCTGAGCATCCACAGCCCCTTCCAGCCTGCAATGGGGGAGCCACACCAAGGGAACGGCATTTTTTTCCCCCACTTTATAATGCACAGGTCAGGTGGGGGATCTGCATGACTAAACATACATGTGTCTTATCTGTTCCCTGTCCCATCTTTTCTCCCCCTCCCCCCCCCCCCTCCCTCCCTCTCTCGTTGGCATCACTCCACGGTCAGGAAATCATCAACTTCAACTGCCGGAAGCTGGTTGCCTCCATGCCGCTGTTTGCCAACGCAGACCCCAACTTTGTGACGTCCATGCTGACCAAGCTGCGGTTCGAGGTGTTCCAGCCAGGTGATTACATCATCCGGGAGGGCACCATCGGCAAGAAGATGTACTTCATCCAGCACGGCGTGGTCAGCGTCCTCACCAAGGGCAACAAGGAGACCAAGCTGGCTGATGGATCCTACTTTGGAGGTGCGACACCCGTTGCTGTTCTCACACATTCCCTGAATTGTCCTGGACACACAGGGGTGGCACCACGTGGAACTGGTAGCCCAGGCACCTCCTCCTCCTCCATCTCTGCTCACCTCACCTGCCTTGCAGCTTCCTACAGAGGAAATGGTGCAGTGGGATGTGACTGGGACCCGTGGGCACTGCAGGAGTTTAGATAATAAATACCAACTAAACAAAAAAGGGAGGTTTGTTCTTGCAGGTTCATTTGCTTTTGCCCCCAAATACTGACAGATCAGTGAAGCTGAGAACCTAAAGGTAAAAAATGGCCCATTCTCGAATCTGCAGGCACATTTATAGTATCCTAGTCCTGCTGTCTGGCATCTACTACACGAGGTGCTGGATAAACATAATGGAGGAAAAAACATAGTCCATCATCTCCCCAGCCTGTGGCTCAGCAAAATGTCATGAAGTTCAGCAGGCAGGCAAAATGTGTCAGCAGCAGAGTTCTGGGACTAGCATGAGGTCAGAAAGATGCAGGGTATTGCTCTTATAAGTAACATAAAGCCCCTTCTCCTGTCAGAGCCCTGTGGAGAGCTCAGACAGCTGGAGAGAGGCAGTAGATGAATGTTTTGGTACAAGGGCTGAACGTGCCACCATTAATGAATTGCTAAGAGGAGGAGAATCAAACCTGCCTTCCCTTCTGTGAGGCTTTTTCTCTTAAAAAATCCCTATCATGCATTGCCCACACTCCTATTACTCTTAGTTCCCATGGAACAACCTGTCTGCACCTACCTGGAGTACAAGGATTTTGCACGCCTCTAGCAAGCTGGGATTTGGAGTTACAGGGTTGGAGCCAGGATACCCTGACTGACAGACTGGATTGAAATTGCCTGTGGCATTCCATGTGTTTTAGATACCACACACACAACTCTTTGGGGTAGACTTAGCGTGAATGCCAAGAGTGTTGCTGGTGGATTCACACCCAACATACACAGAGAGCAGAGCGCTGTCAGGCTTTAGGTCACACCAGCTGTCTTGAAGTGCCTGTCTAAGCTGCCCATACTCTCTGTAAGAAGTGGAAAAGCAGGATTTGGGAGCTCTCTGTTGAGTGTTTGAGGAGTTATGGTTGAGTCAAGGGCTTTCTGTTCTGTAACAGCTGAGCATCCTCCGAGAAGGGGGTGACTGCAGTGTAAATACTCCAGGAGCTGATAGGTGCCATTAATGTAGCTTTCCCTGACATTCTAAGATTGTGGTATATCCACAAAAATCTTTGAAAATTGTGAAAAGACAAATGTTCCAGGTGTGCAGATCAAAATTACACCCAGGCACCAAAGGCACAGGTCAGCACAGAGCCTTTACTACAAATCTAGAGAGAATTAGCTTCAGTGAGAGCACGGCTTGACCTTGTGCCCCCAGTGCCCACGAGGAGCTGGAGAAAGACAGTTCCTCCAGCCAGAATGCACAAATGGTATCTTTGATAACCCACCATAACAAAACTTGTCTGGCTAATTAGATCAGCAGAATCCCCGAGGTGCACTTGTGTGCAGCAGCTGCCACAACCGAGCCCCTGGTATTTGGAAATGTTCGTGCACAGGCAGAGCATCAGCACTGACCCTGTTTTCAGTGGGGGGGAGGTGGAGCCCAGCTGGAGAGGAGGCTGGGTGTGAGGCTCCCTGCAGGGTGGGGGTGCCTGTCCCATGTCCCCTGTGCCCTGTGCCCTGTCCCTGTCCCTGTCCCTGTCCCAGCCCTGTTGTCCTTGCAGAGATCTGCCTGCTGACGCGGGGCCGGCGCACGGCCAGCGTGCGCGCCGACACCTACTGCCGCCTCTACTCCCTGTCCGTGGACAACTTCAACGAGGTGCTGGAGGAGTACCCCATGATGCGCAGGGCCTTTGAGACCGTGGCACTGGACAGGCTGGACAGGATTGGTGAGTAGAGCTGTGAGTCTCCTTATTTACCTGCTGCCTTGGCAACCCATCCATTGCCAGGCTGGGTCCTTCGTTCCTTTGATGGAGTTGTGAACCAAAGGAGTTCCCAGCCTGTCTCTCCCTGTCTGACTTCAGCTCCCTCAAGATGCCCCATAATCTAAACCTACTGAGGGTAAGTTTAGATTAGTTATTAGGAAGAAATTGTTCCCTGTGAGGGTGGGCAGGCCCTGGTGCAGATTGCCCAGAGAAGCTGTGGCTGTGGACTGGATGAGCTTTAAGGTCCCTTTGAAACCCAAACCACTGTGATTCTACAATTGTTTCAGCTCATAGTGACCCATCCCAGGATGCTCTCTGACCTGTGCTGAAAATATCCTAGTGTAGCTGCAGAAGACTGGGATAAAATTCCTTGGCATTTAACACAGGGAGATTAAGTGACTTATGCAAGATCATGCAAGAAGGCTGCAGAGCTGAGAACTGAGCATTTTGGACTCCCAGTCTAAGTTCTTTATCTTACTGTACATCTCTCATTATCCATCTCTGCTTTCCAAATGGAAAAGGTCAGTGGAGGTCTGAGTACAATGCAGAAGGTGAGGAGGATAGTGGGGTGAGGGGGGTAGGGAATAACCTGGCATCCCACCAAGGGGTGCAGTGCCTCTGGGGCTTTTCCTGCCAGGAACATTGTATTCTGTGCATCTCATTACCTGCTGCAGATCAGAAAGTGTGACCCCTGAGGAAAAGGTTCTGGGCTAAATATGTAATTTGGCAAAGCCCCCTCCAATGAGTCCCTGATGTAAGTGGCAATAGGCCCATCACTTGGGTTGTTTAAATTAGATGGTAAAAGCCCGGAGAAAATGTAATGTCAGGCACATCCAGGGATGGGCCAGCTTGGCTTTATCTCAAATTCTTTAGCTCTGGGTTGTCAGTGCTGCTCAGCTTCCCAGCCTGATCTTTCTGGGACTGTGGATACAGGTGGCCAGGGTGTCCTGTGCTTCTTGCCTTTTGCTGTGTCTGCTGCACATGGAACTGAAATTCATGGACAATTCTGAACCATCATGAAGAGCCTCACATGCTTCTTCCTCAGGGAGAAATTCCCTTCCACAGGCAGCTGCAAAATGTCAGCATAAGGTCAGAAGGTGACACAGAGTAACTGGAATAACAGGCCCATTGGTACAGAGCCCTGGCATTGCCCCCCTTGCTCTTGCCATTCCTGACCTGAAACAACATCAGTCCCTATGCCATTGAAAATCCTGCTGCTGTTCTTGTTTCCTTGGCAATCAAACTGGAGAGCTGCCTGTTCTCTCAACCTTACACCTCAACTATTGCAAAATAGCATCTCCATAACCCTTCCAACCCAGTGGTGCCCAGCATAGTTTGACTGGAATTGCCCCAAGGAGCCTAAGGGAGTTCTGGGCACCCTTCTGAATCTGGCAGGACCCTGGAAATCCCTGTCTTTATAAATAAGGCATTTCTTCACTTCCCCTGGAATGTGCCCTGTGCAGACAGAGCAGGGCAGTAGCACAGTAACAGCATGTGACTTTTGAAGGAATTCAAAGTTACTGCATTCTGCTGAGACTCTGGGAAAGTAGAAGGATTATCCTGGAGGACTGAAGGGAAGGAACAGCAGTTCTTGAAGCCAGGTATGAACAGAAGCAGGATAATGTTTTTGGTTCCTGTCACGTTCTGCTCAGGATCTGTATGCAAGATGGAAGCAAATGAGTTTCTTTCCAAGTCAGTGGTGCATCCACTGACTTCCTTCTGCCCAGGTGACAACATGTCCTTGGGAATTCCAAGCCACAGTGAAGTGGTTCAGAGGGCTCTGTCACTATTCTGGTACCATGGTAAGATCCATCCAGTATTCCCCCTCTGCAGTGAGGAATCAAAAGAGCAGGGAGGAAAATCTCACTCCATCCAGTCCCAGTGACTGCAGAGATGTTTGGGATTCCCTGCTGATGGAGGGTTTGGAAAGCACAGTCTAAGCTTGTCGAGGTAGCAGGACAGGCAGGTGAGCACCAGGACAGGGCTGGCTGGCCAGCGGTGGGATGAGGCATTCCCTTAGCAGGGCAAAAGCAGTTGGGAAGCCTGTGGGTGGGCAGAAGGGAGGAGAGGGGCTGGTGCCCCTGATCTGTGACCCCATGGCTTCCTGCAGTCATGGAGAGCACAGTCCCAGGGGGCTGTGAGCCACACTGACCCCTCTGTGTTGGTGTTGGCACCTGCCTGTGCCTGGCTGGGGAGGAGCTCCCCAGGTGTTCTGTACTTGTAGAGCTCTTCAAAGACTGGAAGGGATTAGTCTGCATGAATTGACTAAGGCTGGAATTCTACAAAGATTTGTAGCCCTGCTGAAGTCTGAGTAACTTCAGACTCTAAAAACTTGTCAACCTGCAGAATATCACACGCTTAACGCTCCACGGGCTCAGGGTTGGAAGACTGACACTCAGAGAAATTAGGCTGATCACTGATTAATGGTCATTTTACCACTGATAAAATGATAGCCTCTCATTCTTGTCCAAGCTGTAAAATTCTTTATAGGAGTTGTGTGTGGAAATGGTTCTATTTCTCCAGTGAGTAATTCTTTGTCTGACAGCATTTGTGAATCGTCCCAGTTTGTGATGTCTCCGTTACGTAAGTCACATCATCCTGTTCCTGACTGCCTTTGAAACTGGCTTTCAGTGACCATTGAAGCTTAAAATTAGATTTTCACAAGTATTTGCACTTGTAAAACACAACCACTTAAATGTTCATTGAAAGTAAATCCAGCACGGGCTGTGAATATTGTCAAATCAAAGTTCACTGATGCATTCACAAAATATCGGGGGACAATTATTTTCCACTGTTCAATGTGCTGTAATAAGTGCCATAAATGCCTGTCATTAGGTTCTCACCATCCCTGCCAAGGTCACTGGTGAGAGCTGAATGCATCCTTAAAGCCAGAGGAAGCTGGTTTTTCATTTTCATCAGGAATTTTTTGCCACATAGTTTAGAATGCTTATATTTTGAATGACACTTGCAAATGTTTGGTTACAAGGATGCCAGTTAGCTCAGGATTAAAGATGCCTCGTGTTTCCTCCAGGCATTGCAGATGCTAAAAAAACAAAGAAAAGCCAATCCAATCTCTAAATATAATTTATGGTATTATTGCAGTATGAGAGTGTCTGTTCAAGATACTACAGTGGTAGAAATTTTAAAAGCTTTGTCACATAAACAAGCCACAAAAATAGCTGTCCCCAAACTTTCTGACTGCCAGCTCGTGATCCCACT
The DNA here is from genome assembly GCF_047495875.1 of Pithys albifrons albifrons. NCBI lineage: Eukaryota > Metazoa > Chordata > Aves > Passeriformes > Thamnophilidae > Pithys > Pithys albifrons. The sequence continues at coordinate 5,403,761 of NC_092470.1, forward strand.
TCTGCAGTTGCAATCCTGTTGGGTTTGCAGCCCTGCCTGTCCAATCCTGACTAATCCTCTGGGATCTGCTGCCTGCGAGGCCGGGCTGGCCTGTGTGAGTGGAGGTGAGCTGGGGATGAGAGGAGCTGGGCTCACTGCCAAGCTCTGCCACGGATTCCCTGTTTGTCCTTGTCCTGCCTTTGCTCCGTGCCTCAGCTCCTCGTCACTTCTGCAGGGAAGGCAGTGCTGTGCAGGTGGAGCTCAGGATGTTTCACAGCTGCTCCCTCGGGGCAGCTGCTGGCCAGGATCATGGCAATGAATGGAATGGGGTGGAGTGTGTACAAATAAACCCGTGTGTGCTCAGCAGCAGCTCCACACTGCTCCCAAAGCTGTTCCTGCACACAGGTGAGTAACCCCCAAAGAGCTGTGCACAGGAGAGGAACAGCATTATTTATATATATACACACACATCTTTTTGGGGCTGCTGATACAGGCACAGGTGATGGAAGGCTAAAAGTTCCTGTGGCCCAGGTAGGCAGTGGGAGGGGGTGTGTGCTTTGGCAGAAGGCTTTAGTTCAGCATCCCATTGGACTCTGCCCAGCCCTTTCCAGAGGTGGAATGTTGTTATCCATGTCCTGACTAAGTGACTAAGTGAGGGGAGCAGTGGCTGGCGAGAGGCAACACAGGTTCTGTCCTCTCTCCTCACCTGAATAACCACAAACATTAATGTCTGTGAGGAATCAAAGTTCAGATGCCACTGTGGGTATTTCTCTGGCTTGAAATGCTCTCCCATCCTTTCCAGCACTTCAACCTACAATGAGCTGAATTTATTCCGCAGAGAGAAAAAGGCTTTTAGAGTGTGATTTGTCTCTCCTAAGGTGGCTGTCCAAGATGGCTTAGTCAGATCCCACCCTGGAAATGTGTCTAGCACAGGGTAAAAGCTTGGACTGAAGCAGGAACCGAATGGTTGAACCTCTTTTTATTTGGAAGCGAAGACCCAGACTCGGAGTATTTTCTGTTTAGCCTCAGGAAAGGTATCAGTAACTCACCAGCCATGAGGGAATGTAAATTACTTCAGCTTAATTAAGGTGAACTGGCAACAACCCTGTTCACCTGAATATGAAGTACCATTTCTCATGCAGCTCCAGAAGGGAAACAAAGCCTAAGACACCCCGAGAGAAGGAACAGTGGGGGAGGTGGTGAGATCTCAGGAGACCTGCCCTTGACTTCATCAATCACTTTGATCTTTGCTACCTGCATCGAAATAAACACCTGCTCAGATAACATTTTACCATTCCAACAGCTTTATAAATAATTTTCAACCCTCTTTTTAATTGCATGTAGTAGGACGTGCTTACCAGTGACACCTCCAGTCTCAGGGGATTTTTCCTGCCTGGAAGGCACTCCAGCAGCTCTCTGCAACCAGCCCACACTGCAAAGCACCCAGCTGACAGAAAACCAGTGCCAGAGTGTCCAGACTGTTCCAGAAAGTGTCCCTGTCACAGCTGTCAGCTCCAGCAGGGCACTGAGATTGAGTGTAAGAGCTTTGGCACTTGTGCCTCTTGAGGAGAAGCACCTTTTCGGCTCCAGTCTCCAGGGATAAGTAGCAGGCAGGACAGGGAGTCACAGCCCCTCTGGAATGACACAGCTCTTCTCCCCTTCATGGATATTCACATTCTACCCAGCTCTGTATATTCAATTTACTTCTCTGCAAAAGTCTGCATGATGGGCATAAATGTGAAGAGTGGGAGGGAAGAGCTCTATTTGTTTTGAATTTTGTTTAACTGTGATGAGATTCATCAGATCACATTATTCACTGTGTGTCATCTGACCTGCAGCAGTTTGGCTGCTTCTGTCTGTTCAAAGAGATACAGGTACCTGTTTGGTTTGTGGAGGAGGAGAAGCAATCAGTGGCAGACCTGAGCTGTACTGGGAGGGAAGACTTCCACTTGGAAACAGGGAATTGTCCATTTTAAATGTACCTTCCGAGTTCAAAGGGCACAGCTTGAGCAAGAGGGAAGTCCAGGATGCAGTGGGTGGGTGTGGGAGAGCTCACACATCCCATGGCCATGGCTTTACATAGCTCTCAGAGAAGTTGATCTGGAGTAGTTTCTAGAGCAGGTTTAAGTGTTCTGAACTCCTTTGAGGATGCTCTTAGGGTTGATCCTGCTGGCTTTGCTGAGCTCTTTTCCAAGAGCTCCTTCAATTCCAGGCAGAAACTTTCCCACAACAGTTCCTGCAGTTCGGTGTGGGTTAACTTACATTTGAGAGAAGGTCAGGCTTGGACAGGGAAAGAGCCCACAGACGGGGAGATAAGAATTATTTGAAATTCCCTGCTCCAGCTGATTTCCCTGTGCACGTGGGCTCTGAGACAGCAGCAAGAGCTGGAGCAGTGAGACCTTCCAGCCAGGACAGTCCCAGAGCAGAGGGGCCTCCCCAGCCAGGGCAGCCCCTTTGCAAAGGGCACTGAGTGTGTCCAGAGTTTCCTGTGATGCCCCTCTGGGGGTGATGGCAGCAGGCTGGATTCCCACAGGACCCCAGCTCAGGCCCCCAGTGAGCCCTGGAAGGGAGGGCAGAGACCCCCTGACAGCTGGGATGTGCTGCCAGCCCCGCCCTGCAACCAGGGGCCCATTGAGGACCAGTCCTGTGAATAATCAGTGACGACCTGCAAGAAGGAGCTGTGTGGTGGGGGCAGCCACTCTGACAGCAGGCCAGGGCATAAGGCAGCCTAATACAGGGAGATTATTTCAAATACATGCAAATTCAGAAAGCAATTTAGTGACCTGAATTCTTAAACTGCAGCCAGTGGGCTTAGAGAGAGAGCTGAAAAGAAAACTGAACAGAAAGTCACAGCTAATTTCCCCTGTGTCTATGCAGAATTTTAACAACAGAAAGCTAATTTTGATTATTTGATAGAAGAATTATTGTTGAGTGGTGGCTCCTTTTATGAAATCACATGAGCCTTTCTCCCTGTTCTTTTGTGTGCTATCTACAGTTGAGGAAAATCTGACTTTGCAGTTCTTAATTAAGGGAGCAACATCTGTTTGCTTCGTTTCCATAATTTTACATACCCCCTTCCACTTCAAAGCACCAGTAACTTTGCTGTGAACATCTTCAAGGCTCTAAATATCTTCCTTTTTTCCCTATATTTAGCCCATTGTTGCAGTGAGGAAAACAGGGAGTTTTTAGACCCCAGAGGGAGTTCTAAAGGAATGGAGGGGAGGTGGTGCATGGGGTGGTTGCAGATGGTTGCTCTGCCAGCTCTGGGCCATTTCAGGAGTTTGTGGTTTCTTTAGGGTGAGGTTTGGGTGGATTGTTTATCTCAGTACCTCAAACTCTGCTCAGCACTTTAATTTCTGTGGGATAAACATCACAGAAGGACAACCTGTCACAGAGATCCCTGATTAGATTGAAAGGGGGCAGAGTCCCTTTACCTTTCTCCTGATGAAGCTTCTCCCTGGCTTAGCAAGAACACAGGACTCCCTGCGGGTGGCTGAGCAGAGCTGGCAGCTGCAGAACCTCATTTCAGCGAGGGTTACACAGAGCAAACTCATCAGCCTTCAGCCCTCTCACTGCTGACTCTCTGCTCTCCCTCTGGGCAGGGGCTGGGACAACAAATCCAGAGCAGGAAAATGAATTTGAGACTGAAGCAGTTTCATAAATAACATGAAGAGGAGGAGGAATAATCTCAGCCCCAATCTCAGAACTACTGGCCCAAGCAAAGTTACTCCCACTCCCTCGTTCCACTGTGGGGTTATGTCTCATGCAGGACCTGAGTCAGACCTGGCAGGGAAGTGTTTGTCTCACCAGGACTCTGCTCTCTGTCTGTTCTCATCTGGTGCTGCTTGGAAGGAGGATTTTCTCCAGAAGCAACTAATAGGACTTACATCATATAAACATCATGTAAATGTTGCAATTCATTGGAATGGTGAAACCAATTATTTTTTCAATTTGCCAAACAATTGCAATTTGGAAAAATGATTTTGAAAAATTCCTCTCCCTCTCAATAACTGAGACAACATTTTCAGTAATTTTCTACAGTGTTCTGGAGGAGAAATTTGATATTTTCTTGGCAAAACAGGCGAGAAAAATTTGCTCTAATGAAACAGTTAATAGATGCAAGCTGGGCTCAGGAAAACAGTAAAGTGTAATGTAATTTCAAAGGAAAAATGAAGTGCTCTGTTTGAAAACTAACAAAAATAATCATTGCAGGTTTTTCACTGGTGTTACATTATCAATTTGACACAAAGTTAAGGGACTTTGATCAAAACATTTCCAGTCAAAATAGTAGGCACCTTTGGAAGACATTAGCATAGTCTCTGCTCAGTGTTCTGCCAAGGAAACCAGAGTCTGGGGAGCATCCTGTGTGCAGTCAGGGGCTCAGGCCATGGGAACAGCAGTCCTGCATCTTTCCAGAGTCCTGGAAACATCCCTGTGCTTCCCATTGGAACCCAGAGCTGTGGGAACACCAGTCCTGCATCCATCCAGAGCCCTGGAAACATCCCTGTGCTTCCCATTGGAACCCAGAGCTGTGGGAACACCAGTCCTGCATCCATCCAACAGCCCTGGAAACATCCCTGTGCTTCCTATCAGAACCCAGGACTGTGCTGGGAATTCCAGGCTGGCCAGGCACACAGAGCAGATCAGCAGCCAAAGCCAGGTGACATGGAACTAAGAGAGTGGGCTGAGGTGTAATGATGGAAAGACAGAGCAGTGGCTGCTGTTGAGCTTTTCAGGAGCTGTTCCTCCTTCCCCTGCCCCAGCCATTCCTCCTGAGCCTGGATGTGTCCAATATCAGGGCAGCAAATGCAGTAATGCAGCTCTTTAGCTCTGAGCTCAGCATGGTGTCCCCATCCACATCCTGACCTTGCACCACAGATTCCCCATGCTGGGATTTGTACCTTCAGCTCCAGAAAGGGAATGATTACAAACCTGCAGCCTGAGCCCCTCGCTAGCTCAGCAGTGCTGGCCACACTCTCCCTTCCCTGCCAGTTGCAGTTAGGCAGGCTGTCTTTTCTCCATGCTCCCTTTCTGTCTAAGCAGCAGTTTGTGAGCCTGCTTGTATGTGATTCCAGCAAAATCCAGGTGGAAATGACTCTGTGTTTGCAGTGAGACCCTCTGCACTGTTCCCTCCCTTTCACTGCAAAAATGCAGTTTAAAGGTGACTTTGGTGCTCCCTCTGGTGTGCCTGGCTGTGGGTACAAGCAGGATCTGTCTGTTTAGGGGCATCCAGTGCTAGTCCAGTCCAGTGTACAACAAAACAGCCATTATATAATATCCTACACATGCACTTCCAGCACAGACAAGCTCTCCGGTCCTTGGAATTACTTAAGCAGCTCAGAACCCTGTTTGCCTTCGGGACCATGTCCTTCCCAGGCTGGTATCTTTCCCTGAGGTGAGAAAAGAAAGCCTTTCTGCCTTGTTTTTTTTTGCTTTGAGGGAGTGATTGGCAGGAAGTGAGACACAGCAGCATCCCATCCCACTACCCTCATCAGACATGTCCCAGTTCAGCTCCAGGACTTTTGTCAGCATTTCAGTGCAGCTCAGCCCTCTGCAACCACCTCTTCCCTTACAAAGTGATAAATGCTTGATTTTGAAAGTCAGAGGAGAGAAAAAACCCTCAGTGTGTTCTTCCAGTGCTTACCTACAATTACAGTCAGATTGCTCCTTCTTTTATTTATGGGCTTGTCTGAAATCAGTGTCTCGGTTCCTGGAATGGAAGGGAATGCTTCCTAACAGTTCCCTTTGTCTGTGAGCTCCCTCATAAACTGCTGTGAAGTCACCTCTGTTCCAGGAGAAGCTGAATACACTCTACTTACCCACTGATGTTTTTCAAGCCTGGTTCTTATTGGTGTTTTCTGTACTTTTCAGGCTTTGCAGCCAGAACTAAACTTGCTTTATCTTTCCGGTGTCACATGTGGCAGTGACTGGTATCTCCCTTGTGCTCCACAGTTTGCCCCTTATTTGTGCAATAATTATTTCAGCTGTTTCTGGTGGTAGATTTGGAACTCAGTGAGTTCAACACTCTACCATTTCAGACTGACATTTTGGGTCACTGGGATCCCAATTCCCCTTCAGAGTGCCATTCCAGTTCTTTCCTGCCAACTGGCTGGACTACAAGGCATGTCCTTAAACTCTTTTATCTGTTACACATTTAAAAGATACATCATGTACTAAAAAACCAAACAGCTGTCTGGATGTCATCTAGATGGACCTCAGGTCATAAAGATGGACATGGACAGGTGAGCAGGGCCAGGTGTGCACACACAGGACATAGACAGGTGAGCAGAGCCAGGTGTGCACACACAGCACATGCAGGGTGGGCTGAACCCTTCATATTCCAACAGCTTCAGCGAACAGGAGTGAGAAGGAGCCCACAGCCAGGTGCTGTCCTCAGTTCAAACTGGCAGGTTTCAGGAGAAAGGACTTGAAAAGACAAGAACAGGGATCTAATCCATACTAATTTAGTAAGAAAATCATTCCAATCAGCATTTGCCAGCTCCTTATAAATCAGTGCTGGCACATTACCAGTCCATGTGCTGTGATGGGAACAGAGATATGGAGGCTGCTATGTCCACACCAGAAACCCCCTCCTTTGGGAAAGCACCTGTGCTCTGGTGACAGGACATAGCCCTGAATGGTCCCCTTCAGCCTGACTGGTTCTGCCCTTCAGGCCAGGAGTGCATCCCTTCAGTGCAGGTGCACTCCTAGGCCAGACAAACTCACTCCACCACATTTTCCAGCTCATTGCAAAGGCAAAGCACTGAGTTAATACTTTGCTGCAGGCTGGGAAGTGCAGCTGCAACATGACATTTCTAGCCTGCAGTTTCCCTAAAGCTGGGACTAGAAGGGCATGGCCAGGTAGGATGGGAGCTGCAGGATGTCTGAGGGTCTTACCCAGGCCAGCAGAGCTTTTCCAGTGCAGAAGGTCATAGAATAGAATCACAGAATCCTTGGGGTTGGAAAAGACCTCCAAGATCATCAAGTCCTTCTGTCTCTTATTCACGGAGAAATTTTCTTTCAACTAAACACACATATTTGACTCCAGAGTGAACCAGTTGCATGAGACAGATGAGGAAGACGTGTAGCTAAAGGAGTGCAGCTGAAGACTTCCCTGGACTTATATTTTTGAGAATTTATTCTCTATTTCTAGTGGAAACTCAGACTGTGAGGTGCAAGATAGGAATCTTCCACATCCATAAGCTTTGCTACCAGTCTGCCACACTTGCCAAAGTGGCTTTACTGCCTAACTAAGGATATGTATCCTGTCAGGCTCAGTTTGTGGAACCTTGAGGTTGTTCATACCACAAAAGCAGAATCTGTGATGTTTGTCATCTTGTTGCTGGAGCAGAGACTGTGCACAGATCCCATGAGGACAGTGCCAACAACTCGAGGGAAGTCTGGCAGGAAGCTTTGAGGAAGCCTCCCATGTTTTGACATCCCAAAATGACTCCTTCTCTCTTCACTTTCTCTACAGGAAAGAAAAACTCCATTCTGCTGCATAAAGTCCAGCATGACCTGAATTCAGGTGTTTTCAACTACCAGGAGAATGAGATCATCCAGCAGATCGTGCAGCACGACAGGGAGATGGCTCACTGTGCTCACAACGTCCAGGCCGCCGCCGCCGCCGCCTCCACGCCCACCCCGGTCATCTGGACTCCCCTGATCCAGGCCCCCCTCCAGGCTGCAGCAGCCACCACGTCGGTGGCCATCGCCCTGACCCACCACCCCCGGCTCCCCACAGCCATCTTCCGACCTCCAGTGTCCGTCCTGGGCTCGCTGGGGCAGCAATCCAACCAGACTCCCAGGCAGCTGAAAAGGTTTCAGTCCCTGATCCCGTCGACCGGCCCCTCTGCCGTTGGCTCTCCCTCCAGTACTCCATCCCAGCTGCACACACCCGGAGCAGAAACCCCCTCGTCCTCCTCCTTCCACATCCAGCAGCTCGCAGGATTCTCGGCCGCCGCCGGCTTAGGCCAGTTCCAGGTGGGATCCCCTCCAGGTGGCTCAAGCCAGCCGGGTTTGAGCAGCACCTCCTCGGTGGGACTGAGCCAGTTCCAAAATGCACCTTCTGGATCACCCCTGGGTGCAGCTCAGCCTGTTCAGCAGCAGCAGCAGCAGCAGCAGCAGCAGCAACAGCAGCAGCAGCAGCAGCAACAGCAGCAGCAGCAGCCACAGCCAGCCCTTTCCAGCAGTGGATTTGGGCACTTCCAGCAAGCCACAACCAGCTCCCCATCAACGTCCCTCACCCAGCTCTCATCAAACTCACCCCCCAGTCTTCTCAACCAGTTCCAGCCCACCACCAAACCACTGCAGGGGGGACAGTTACAGCAGCTCTCGGGCAGTGGGACTCTGGGGGGGATGAACCACTTCCAGCCCCCTCCTTCTTCCAACTCTCCATCCTCCAGCCTAAGCCAGCTGGCACAGGCCTCAGGTGGGCCGTCCCCGGGCCTGTGCCAAACACATCCAAGTGCATTAGGATCTGTAACGGGAACGATAGCCCAGCTCCACCAAGAACGGCCTCCCTTTGCCTCCATGTCTCCACTCCAACAGTCCGGTGTCGCCTCTCCCTGTTACACCCCTTCTGGCCTTAGTCCTCCCAGTCAGAGCCCAGTGGCAACAAGGACTTTGCCGGGCGGCGCTGCCGGGCCGCGGGGCTCGCAGGGCTCGCTGCTGCTGCCGCAGCCTGCCAGCCCTCCTGCTCTGCAGCTGCTGCACACCAAGGCACCGCCGGGACGGCTGCACCAGGACATCAAGCTGATCTCCGCGTCCCAGCCATCGCTGCCCCAAGAGCTGGCGCAGACACTGGGCCACAGCTCTCCTCATTCCTCTAGAGAATCTGTTTCCAGCTTCTCTCCGTTCCCTGGAGGAGGGCCTGGGCTCCTGGGCAAGCCCTGCAGCTCGGTGCCCGGGCGCGTGACTTTGCCACGGCAGATGTCCTCAGGTTCTTTGCCGCACCCGCTGGTGTTCGGCGCCGGCGCTGCTCCCCTGACTGCTGGGGGGCGGAAAGAGTCCATAGTGCTCACAGGGGATCTGGAGCCCGTCAGATCCAAACTGCCCTCCAATTTGTGAGGACTCCTCCCGAGAGCTGGTTATGGCAGCCCTGCAGTTCAGCTCATGAAGCATTTTTTTTTACTTTCCTTCCCCCCCGGCCCCCACACCCACTTTGTTTTCTCCATTTCTTTTGTTTAGGTTTAACTGTGCTTAGAAACAAAGAAAAACACATGAAAAAAAAACAACAAAAAAAAAGAAGATAACCAGGTATTCTTAGAGCTATAGATTTTTGGTCACTTGATTTTATAGAATATTTTAATACATGGAACAAAAGGATATGAGCAAATTTAATCCAACGAGGTAACGCACAGACGAGGCGTGTGCCTGAGCTGGAACACGTGAATGATCAGCCATAGAAGCCACCAAAAAAGGTTTTCCTGTTGAGACAAAGATCCGAGGTTGACGTGGGCTGTAGAAGGGGACATCGGGTCAGGTCTGTAGCTGGTGTTTTGAAGCAGCCCTGGTTGGGCTCGGCTGTGACCCTGGTCCACAGCACCTGGCCCACTGTGAGCTCCAGAAGGTGTCCCTTCCTCCCATGTTCCCTTCTCTGCTCAAGTTGCAGAGGAAGTGAGAAGAGGGGGGAGTTTCATTATTCCAGACCCCTCTAGGGACTTTCCAAGGGCTCAGTTCTGGTTTGGACTCCACCTGAAGAAAATGAAGGTGACCAGGAAGTGGATGAGCCTCACTTCAGATTGTCTCTTTCTTACTCCACTTACGCTCTGGTGGGAACAAGGAGCAATCCCTTGTAAGTCACAAGGAGGGCAGTGATTATCCATCCCCTCTGTATTTTTGCCATGGATGTGGGCAGTGCACACCAGGCAGTGACCTCAGCCTGCAGAACAGCCCAGACTTCAGCCTCTCCCTGGTTTGGAAAGTGTGTGTGCAAAGCAAGGGGAGGGATGGAGAAAGCAAGCACTTTACCTTCCCCCTCTCATGTTACTGTCTGTGTCCATGGGCTGACTGCTTTGAAGAGAACTAGAAAAGGATTGAGAAGTGTGGTGCACTCACCCTGCCCTCCTCCTCCTGAGCCCAGGGGAGTTTGAGCTTCGAGGCACCCAGGGTGGTTCTGGTGCCCAGCCAAGGATCCTCCAGATTTCCAACTCTGTTTTTACCATTCAAACGAGATTAGACCAGAGATTGGGCCAGCCATGGTCTGTTCTTCTCCCCTGCTGAGGGGTCCAAAATCCTTTGTTTGATTTCACCAGCAATAAGAGCTGCACCTGATGGGCTTTGGTCTCATCCTGCAGCTGCAGCACCACTGGACACACCTGGGGCCTGGCAGGCACCTGGAGCTGGAGGTTTTGGGCTCCCCTGACTGAAGGCAGGCAGAGTGATGAGGACAGGGAAAGGGAGCATTGGGTGCACAGAGCACTGAGAAGATACAGCCTTTACCTCTGAAGTGAATGTCTCCTTTTCTGTTACATTGATCCTTTCTCTGTTTTGGTTTTTCTTAGGCCAAGAGGTGTCTACACCTCACTGTAAGAGTCAGGTGCTCAACTTTTCTAACCCTTGTTAGAAACACATCCAGCCTCCCTCTGTTTCCAGCTACCATGGGGTCCCTCCAGCCCTCAAAGGGAAAGCAGGACTTCATGCAGCAGTGCCAAAAACATACCATTATCCCAGTAATGATACAGGTCCCTCAAACTCCCTCTCTGACCTCCTCCCACCCCCAAACCTCTGGCTGACAGTTGTTTTTTATACCGAATTGTTTGCAAAACTCTTGACATGTGCCTGTGTCTTGAATGTTGCTGCAGCATTCCTGGGCACTCCTGCTTCAGCGTGCTTTGGTGGCTCAGAATTCAGATGTAATCAGCTTTGGTCTTCCTTAAAGGGTCAGGGGAACTCTAGAAATGTTTTTTCTACTGGCTACATACACCTATATATGTGTGAGTGTGTGTGGTGGGAGGGGTGCATGTGTGTGTGTGTGTGTGTTTGTATAGATTTTATATATCTATCTATATATACACACATGCTTTTATATATATAGTATAGTTATACACATATGTAGTCTATTTATGCACACATGTAAGCACACACACACACACATATATTTATATATATATATATCCTAGTTTTAAAATACATGTCAATTTTGACCCTCCTGTAGGACTGATTGGCAGGTGATAATTATAACCTATAGATCCTGCTTTTCCAAATATGTACAGGTTCATCTTGAAACAGGAAATGAAGCAGACTCACAGACCCTCTCATATTTTCAGAGGTATGAGGCAGTTCCTAGAAGGAAGACTCACAATATCCTTCTCAGTTTTCTCTTTGGTTTAGCAAACTTTTTCCCCCGTGTGCTGGAGGCCCCAAGAATGTGCATCTGGAGAGGTTGGGAGCTGAGTTTGGGTCTGGGGTGGGGGAGCAGGGGGAAGGTCTCCAGCCCAGCAATGCCAGGCCCTCCTGGCTGACTGTCCTGTGGCTGCTGCACTGGTACTTGAATTCCCCAGCCCTGGGGATGCTCAGACAAGGGAGGGGTGCAGGAGCCCCCTGGGCTGGCTCTGGTCGGTGTGTGTTCCATCCACCACTGCTGAACATCCTCCTTTGCTTTGTTTTTCACGGGGATCTGGTTGGGTTTCCCGTTCTTAGCAGTGCAGTAGCCAATATTGAGTTATTCCCACTGGACCCCGGTCAACACTAGGCTTGTCTCAGTAGGTGGAACTATTATTATTATTATTATTATTATTATTATTATTATTATTATTATTATTATTATTAATTTTTGTTTTCTTTTGGGGGGAAGGGAGGGAAGAGTTCTAGGGGTGGGGTTTGCAATATAAAACACACAATAAAAACCTTAGTAAATAAAAACATGAAAAACCCATCCCTGTGACTTGTTGTCTGCTTTAAGTGGAGAACTTCAGGCAACGTTTAAACTTCAGGCAGGTTTAAAGAAGAAGAATCCCTTGGGTGTCATTTCAGTCCTTTGCCTCACTTCTGCCTCTGCTTTCCTGATCTCTTTAGAGCTTTAGCGGCGTGTTCAGCACCTCACACCTTCTCATTTGAAGTCTGTATTGAGCCATTGCCAGTAGAAGTGTAAAACTTTTGCCGACACTTGAATTTTTAACAGTACAAGAGACAAATCTGGCAGTTGTTTTGCAGGTGTGTGTGTGAAGTCCTTCCCATCAATGGCAGACTGGCTGACTGTGTGATCCTCGGAGAAGGGCCTAAGGAGCAGGACACAGATGTGAACACCCCGGAACAGGGACTGTCACAGAAAGCACAAAGCAGGGAGGAAGGAAGCAGCTGTTTCCAGGTCTCAGGCTCAGCTGGATGGTGATGCCAAGGTCAGGAGCTCGTGTGTTTTAGGAAGGTCAGTCTGGCCTCAGCTCTCAGCTTTCATTTCACTCCTGGGATGCCCTCTCAGAGTTGGTGTCCAAACCCAGTCTGGGAGTGACTCCTGCTCAGTCAGTTGTCCTGGAGCTTCCATGAGGGAAGTTCAGGCACTAAAAGGTTTGTTTTGCCTTTGGAAATGAATTTCTGTGCCAGGCTTTTTTCTTTTACATGCCATTACTATCACAGAGGGAATGGGTTGGAAGTCCTGCCCAATCCAGAATTTCTTTTAAAATTGTATTTCAGAGAAGATTTGTAAACTTTCAGGTTGAAATAGAGCAAAATCCAAGTTTTGAGCTCTTGAACTTCCCTGTGAAACTTTCCTTTTGTTTCCCATGAGCAGGTTTTGTCATCCAGGCAGGGTTCAGGGCACAGCCCCACTGCCAGGAGCTGCAGTAGGATGGGCAGGACCACGTCAGGAGGATCTCATGCCCTTCCTGGGGGAGAGCAGAGCACAGGAACACAATATCCATGAGGAGGAGGAACCAGTGACACACCTGGGAGCCTGGTCTGTACCTTTCCCAGAACATCCACCACCTGTGGGCAGGTGTCTGCTCTGGGCCACCATGTATCAGGGTGGCAGTGACAGCTTTTCCCTGACCAGAGGAAAGCCCCAGCTCCACTCTCTGAAGGAGCTGGAGGAAGCCCCATCCAGTGTAGAAAAACATTTGGAAAGGCTTGGCTGGTTTAGCAGGTGTTGGTGCCTCCTTGTCTTACTGGAAGGAACAAAGACCACACTGGGATTTCATGATCTGGCTGTCAGGGCAAGACCACCCAGACATGAGATCCAGGTCACTGCCCATCAACAGGGCAATTTCTCCACTCCCTCATCACCACCTTGAGAAGACCCTGAGGTGAGGGCTGAGAGTGGGAAAAAGGCAGGATCACCAGTTCTTGTGATTTCTCCCTTTGCCCAGTTGCAGTTTGGCCAGGGCTGTTGATGGGAATTTATCCTTGTCTTGTGAAACTGTCCCAGACTGGCTGCCCACCCCACTCACCCTCCCCCCTAGAGAAGAGGGAGCAGTCAGGTTTGGGGGAGAGGCAGGAGCTCTCAGACTCACTTCCTGGGCCCTGTGAGAGATTTTGGGGTGTTGGACACAACAGAACAGACCAGTTTGTGGCAATGCTTTCCTGCAGGCACTGGGATTGCCTGGTCCCTGCACCAGCCAGCCTTACACAGGAAGGAGGGTGATACCAGAGCCACAGGGACAAACAGGCTGAGGCTGTCACTGGGAAATGAGGGATTTCTGCCTCTCTGCAGCCTCACTGAGCTGTTGGGTGGTGAAGCTCGTGGAGCACTGTGTGGGCAGCACCCTGGCAGGACCCTGAGCGTTTTTCTCCAGTCACAACCACCCTAACAGAGACGCTGAAACATCCTTGCTGTGTCCCCAGGACACCTCACACAGGGGATGGGGTTGTGCGTGCCCTGGCTCAGTCCTTTCCTTTAATCTTCTGCAAATTCAGGGATCTCGTAGCCCTGGGCACAGGACCTGTGAGCTCAGATGAGGCAACTGGTGCCCTACACCCCTCAATACCCAAAAAGAAAAGGGATTTGCACCTTCTTCCTCCTTGCTGGAGGAGTCATCAGTGCCATTTCACTGCTCATAGCCCTGAAGGACTTTCCCAGCACTTTGGGAATACCCCTGTGCCAGAGCTGGAGCAGGTCACCCACCTGAGCTGCTCTGCAACCACCCCCTGCCAGCCTGCAGAGAGCAGGAGCAGCCCCAAAACCTCCCTGTGGGATGGGACACAGCGAGAGGGCAGGAGGGTGAAGGCACAGGATGTTCCTTTCCTCAGGGGGTGGAGTGGGCAGAAGCCTTTGCAGCCCAGCCCATCTCTGCCAGCAGCCTGTACCTCCCTGGGACAGGGACACAGAGCTGGAATACAGACCTAGGGGAGGCACCCCAAGGTGGGAGTAAACTCCTGGAGCCCAGGGAGGGAGAGGAAGATCCAGGGTTGGCTTCTCAACAGTGCTGGGAATCCTACTTGGGCTGAAAGGCTAACCAGGAGTTTCTGCTTCCCATAGGAAGGGAGCTGGAGACAGAACTGGCACCAGTGTGGGCCCAGCACCCAATGGGGCAGAATCCTTTCCCTTGGAGGTGAATCTCCCTGCCCAGCACTAGTGGGTGGCAGCTGTCACATCCCTAAGCCCCTGAGAGGTTCAGCTGGGACATCAGCACCATGAGTCCCAGGAGAGGGGAGAAAAGAGCCCATGGCAGGCCCCCAGGAGCCCAGTGCCAGTGCTCTGCCCAGAGCTGACCCCAGACCAGAGTCATGGTTTCAGGACTGAAGCCCAGGAACTGGGGGCTACTGGCATAAACAAGCAGTCCCTTTTTGCTGGAGGCACTTTGATGTTACAGACTCCCTTGCAGACTGTATCCCACCTCATCCCTGGCTGAGGTGACCTGTGGAGAGGGATGTGGGTGGCCCTTTCCCACTGCTGAGTTAAAGCTGGGCTCAGTATTTGCCTTCAGCAGTGGGAAGAGAAGCAGGGCAGGGCAGGCAGCAGTTTGGTTTTACTCTCAGGAGTTGGAGGTGGTTTTGCAGCAGCTTTTCATCAGCTTTGCAGTTCCTTGGTGACATTTCTCCCTTTCCCCACACAGAGAAATGCTCCCAGGTTCTGTGTATGCCTGGGGCCCCCCATCCTCATTTCCAACCCAAGTCTACCCTCAGAAATCTGCAGAAATTAAATCAAGCTGCTTAGACACGTTGTGAGCAAGCTCCCTGCAGAGCTGCAGCCTTGGCTGAAAGCTGCTTTTCTGCAGGAGGGGACACAGTGGAGGAGCTGGGACACCCCGAGGTCCTGGCCCCAGCTCACAGGTCCTCAGCCCCTGTTTTTCAGCACATCCCATCAGTGCTGAAGCCTGAGGTGTTCTGCCTAAGGTGTTGGCTGGGAGGCCTCAGGGGACACGCAGTCTGACCCTGTCTGTGAGCTCTCTGCTCTCAGTGCCACCCTCCCCAGGGACCCCCAGCAGCACCCTCGGGAGCTGAGGCTGAGCTGGGGGTCTGACCTGCTCAGGGCTGTGCTGGGGGCAGAGCCAGCATGTCCCCAACCCTGTCCCTGTCTCTCTGCTCCCAGCAGTCCAGGGGACTGCTCTCTGGATGGCCAGGGTGTCTCCAAACCCATCCCCTCCCTGCCTGATTCCTCCCCGATGGAGGAAAGAAAAGGGGCTGAATTCTAACACAGTTTATGTGCCTTGGTTGTGTCACGTCACTTTGCAGAGGCCTCAGACATTCAGTCTCATTGATTCCAGCACACCTTTGCCTAAGCCCCACTTTGACATTAGCTCTGATTTTAATGGAGCTGAATGTGGTGCCATCTACTATGGCAAATTAGGGGAAGAAAATCTGCCTTGGTTCTGCCATTTACAGCGGCAGGAAAGGAGATTGATTTTCTTTTAAGCAGCATTGCAACCCAGCTGCCTCCAGCTTCCAGCTGACCCCAATCACAGCAGCCACTGTTCTGCTCAAGTCCTAAAAGGAGCACCTGATTAGAAGAGACGTTGACTGAAGTCTCTGAGAGAGGAAGATGCTCTTTTGTTTCAGTGCAGGAGGCTCAGCTTCCTCGGTTAAAATGGGAGCTCTAGCCCAGCAAATGCCAGACCTTTTGTGGGAATTCACTGGGTGACCTCTTGGCCTAAGCAGTGCAGGGCACTGCCCACGGGAAGGGAGAGGGAGCAGCCTGGACAGCATCCTGCCTGTCCCGCAGTGCCAGGCAGGATGGCGTTAACAGCATTTCCCAGTGCCACGTGTCTGAGCGCCTTCCCCTCCCCGGGAGCCGCTCTCCCTGACTGTGCTGCAAATTAGAGAGCCCTTCAGGGTCGTTTCCTCCCTCTTCCCTTTCATTTTGTGTTTTTGTACCCAGCTTTGTTGGGCTGTGATGGGGATGGACGCGCCGGCACTGCCTCTCAGAGGAGCCACGTGCTGTCCCCTCCAGCCCCGGCTGTGCCCAAGGCTCTCAGGTGTCCTGCCCACCCGCCGCAGCCCAGGGACGCTGTCGGCTCCAGCCACGTGCGAGCCGGTCCCTGCCGGCTGCTCTGCAGGGCTCGGGACTGACTGTGGGGCTGCTCCAGCCGCAGGGACCCGGCGCGGGGCCGGGAGCGGGGCTGGGAACTGCTTCCTGCTCCTGCCGATGCTCCTGCTGGCCCAGCTGCCTCACCGTCCATCCCGGGAACAGCCCCTTGGGTGGGGCAGAGCACACGCAGGTGCTGCTGGAGCAAAGCCCCACAGCCAGAAGGGCCGAATGGACTTGGGCAAGCTGGGATTTCTTGTTCTTAGGAGGAAAGATGCAGGACGGGGCTTCAGTACTGCTCCTTTGGAAGCATTCCTTCTTTCTCCCCTCCTACCAGGAGCAGCCTGAATGTACTGCCAGGAACACAGGACCTCTTCTGGGGAGGGAGGGGGGACAGTGTTGGGGGCAGGACAGTGCTCTTGACTGCACTTTGAGGGAATATTAACCTTTTACCTGCTGCCTCAGACTCCTCTTGTGGCAAAGATTTCAGTGTCAGGACACCCTGGTATTTCATGTCCTGTGAGCCTCGTGCTCCTGGAAGGGCTGTGGAACTGAGCACATACATTCTTAGCTCTACAAAGATGCTTGAGGTGTAGTTTTAATCAGCTCTACCGTGAAAGCTCCACCCCACAGACCCGTGGTGAGGATACCCACAGGAGCTGCAGATACCTCAGTGATGAACAGGGAGACCTGGAGGCACTTGGGACATAACACACACCTGCCTGTCTCCAGCAAAGTGGCCTCCAAAATCATAGGGTGTGTTTCAAGTAGTGTGAAAACAGGCAGACACCAGCCCTGGGCACTCAGGAGTGTCCTCTGGGAACCTGTGAGTCACAAGGACTGAGGACTCGGCATCCATTTCTACTTTGCCCTTGTGTTGTTCTTTTCTTGATGGGTTTTCAATGGCTCTCACAGCCCCTAAAGCAACCTTGGCTAGGAAGGGCTGTCCCCACTCCAGCCCTCATCCCACTGACACGCCACTGCTGCCAACTCCCTGTCCCCAGCAAAGCAAAGCCCAGCTGGGTGGGCAGAACAGCCCCAGCCATGATTGGCTGGTCTGGGCACTCAGGCAATGCCCTGGGGCTGGGGCGGGGCCCTGAATGGGGATGAAGATTGGAAACACCTGGGGAGGGCGGGACAAAGGGGCACGTTCCAGTTTGACTTCTCACAGAACTTGCAGCAAACAGCAGGTTCTTCAAGGTCTGCGTAGGTAAGAGGGGTGGGTGGTGGGAATTTTCTGGTGGTTCATTATTTTAAGCCCACTTTTTGGGGCATGGTGGTGGTCCTTCTAATTGCTGGCTGCTGGGAGCAGCTGTGGGGAAAGGCCCTGGCTCTGTGCTCCCAGTCCACACGGAGGACTCTGTGCCCCCTGGCTGTAGCTGCCTTCCACTTGGAGGTGGTCTGGGGGATGTGGTTGGAGTGGAAGGTTCTGGAAGGTGCTGTGTGTTGGTACCCGGATGGTGTGCCCTGCCTTTGGGGTCCCCTCGGTGCCCACATGTCTGGGACAAGCCCCATGTCTGGGGGTGCCTTGTCCTTTATGGCTTCACCACCTTCATTGTGCTCCCAGCCCCACTTTCCCAGGAATTTCTTCCCTTTTTTCCCAACTGGGAAGAAACCACCCCAGTTATCTGTGCTGGTGCCCAGAGCTGGGCAAGGGAGGGCAGCAAATGCTATAGGGATCCAGGAGGGAATGCAGCCATGTAAACCCTTCTGAAGCTCCTCCTCGCACCTCCGGCCTGGTCTCCAGAGCATGGGGATGCTGTGAGGGCTACGCGGCTCTTCAGAAGGGGATGGAGAAATCTGTAGGAGCAGGAGCGGGTGGGGGGGGTGAAGTGAGAGGGCAGGATATGGTCCTGCTGGAAGGATGCTGCTCCCTGGGCTGGGCAGGGGGTTCTTCCTGGGATACGGCAGTGATACCCTCACAGGATAACACAGGGACAGCCCTCGAGGTTGGGGGTGCTGAGAGAGAGTTTATGGAAGGCACTGTATGGGAGTGATGGAGAGCCCCTGGGAAGGTTTCCCTGGCAGCTGCCAATGCCTCAGTGCCCTTCTCCGGTGACAGGGATTTCTTGTTGCCAGGCTGCACATCCCCGCGGCAGACAGATTGATGGGAGCAGTGCGGGAGCGGGGCTGTGCCTGATAAAGCAGCAGCAGCTGCCAGGGAAACCCCTGTGCGGGAGGGAGGGAGGCGCCGGCCCTGCCGTCCTCCGCAGCGCTGCGATGGATGGAGCGGGTGCCGTTACCATGGCGACAGTGCGGAGGAGAGATGGGCTCTGGTGTTTTCCTCACGTACAGGGATGCCAGGATCCGGGAGGATGCTGCCGGGAAACGCAGTCATCCCTGGTTTCCCTGTTCCACAGGGGAACCCCCTCTCCTGGCTCTCCCTGGCCAGGCACACACCGTGTGACCGATCACAAACCTCAGTCCTGCAGCCCCCACCCCCGGGCAGTGCCAGGTGTTGTCCCCACCGCAGTCCCTCTGTCCTGCTGCAGGATGTGGCCTTGGGGTCAGCGTTAGCAGTGGCTTCGTGCTCCCTCTGAAAGGGTCCTGAGGGGGGCTGAGCTCAGGGCAGGGTTATCCAGCACCTGCCCCTGGATGCTCCAGCCCTGTCAGAACCTGCCAGCCAAGGGACCATCACTGGAGTCACTAATGGGGCTTCTCTTGCTTTTCCCCTCAGGTTTGCAGCCCGGGGCTGAAGACCCCACCTCATCTCTAGGGGAAGATAATAGGAGGTGGAGGCACTGACAGTCAGCCCACAATGAAAGAGGAGAAAAAGGGACCCAGCAAAACCTCTGCCTGTGGCAACCCAGCCTTCCCTTGCCTGCAGCCTGCTGAGGGTGAGTCCTGCTGGTTTGCATTAAGTTAATGTGTGATGATTTTATTGCTCTATCCCTGCATGTCTTGTTTCATTCTCCCAGCCTTCACAGTGCTGGGGCTGCTCAGGAGGCAGGAACCAGGAGTGTCTGGGGCAGGGGATGGATGGGGCTCTGCAGCTGCTTGAGCAGCACCACCTCTTGTTTCCAAGGCTGCCACTGGTGCAATTGTGTGTTAGAAAAGAGCTGTATTTAAACTGGCCCCAAGACCAACCCGCTGTGGGCAGAGCACCCTTGGCTGCTGCCTGAGGGTGGGATGTCCTGGGACAGCCTGGTTGGGGAACAGGATTTCCTGCTAAGAAATGATCCAGGAAAACCAGCATTTGCTCAAAGCTCCAGTGCTGTGGGGGGCAGCTGTCATGGACACTGTGCCTTTGGAGAGGGAGGGCTGGAGAAAAGGCAGTGTGTGCTGGAAGAAGGCTGGAAAACAGGAGCTGGAATTGGGAAGCAACTGGGAAACGTTGATTCTTGGTTACCGAAGGAAGGGAACAGGTTATTGTCCTAGTGCAGCTGCTTCCAGCCCTGTGCAGGATCCTGTGCAGGGTCACAAAGTCACTCTCAGCTGGTGGAGAACACGTTTCTTTCCCCACAGCAAGGGGGTCCAACAGCATTCCAAGCAGGCTGAAGGCTTTTTTTCCCCCCCTTCTTGTATTTTAGTTTGTCTCCCTGGCACTCTGTGGCATTCAGGCTTTTTCTGCCCTTTCACAAGGCTGGATCTGTGGATGTTTTCCACTCTTTCACTTTTATGTGCATGATCTTGTGGCCACTTTTCCACCTTGTGCCTGCCAAGGTCTGACTTCCCTTTTCCAAACCTGCTGGTCTTGCTGCTGCCTATGCCCTGTCAGCCCTTCATGTTTGCTGGGATGTCTGTCCCTGGATTTCCAGGGGGCAGCACTTTGGAGAGCTGACAAACACTTCTGGAGCCAGGAATTTTGCTGTGTCTGCTTTTGGAAGGTTCTAGAGAGCCACTGTGCAGCTCCAAGCTTGGCTTCTAAGGTGCCACAGCTGATACTGTGTGTGGAGGGGAGAGGTGTAGCCTGGCTGGAGGCTCTGTTGGGCTGGGGGAGCCCTGATCCCACAGGAACAGGCTGGGAGAGCTGGGGGGGCTCTCCTGGAGAAGGGGAGGCTCCAGGAACACCTGAGAGCCCCTTCCAGAGCCTAAAGGGGCTCCAGGAGAGCTGGAGAGAGACTTGGGACAAGGGATGGAGGGACAGGACAAAGGGGGAATGGCTTCCCACTGCCAGAGGGCAGGGATAGATGGGATATTGGGAAGGAATTGTTGGGTATGAGAGTGGGCAGGCCCTGGCACAGGTTGGGCAGAGAAGCTGTGGCTGCCCCACCCCTGGAAGTGTCTAAGGACAGATTGGACAGGGCTTGGAGCACCCTGGGATAGTGGAAGGTGTCCCTGCCATGGCAGGGGGTGGGACTGAATGGGCTTTAGGGTCCTTCCAATCCAGACCATGCTGGGATCCTATGAAAAGTTGTAACGGTTCAATATTTTTGGCAAAGGCTGTGTAGTTACATCATGTTCAGCCCCTGAAGGATTGCTTTTATTGAGATTAATTTGGCTTAAATCCAGCCTCATTTCATGTGGAGATGGATGGCCGTTCTTAATGGGGAAAAGCCTGCAAGTGTTGCACTGCTCTACTGCGGGTGTGCGAGGCAGCCCCTTCCTCCTGTGTCGGGAGCCACAGCCAGGCATGGAACACCTGCGGCTGGAGCTGTTCCCTGAGCTGCCCCTGAGGAGCAGCAGCGCTAACGGGAGGCTCCTTAAGCACAGCCATTCCCTCCCTGAGAGCTGCAGCTTCGCTACCAGCGAGTCACCGCTGCCACCTGCTGTCCCCGGGCTGTGCCACAGCCCCCGGCACAGTCACTGCAGGGTGAACTGTCACCTGCTCTAGAGCAGCACAAACCCCTCCCTTTGTCAGCTGGAGTGACGGGCAGGGCAGCACAGGGAATTATCCACTGGCCAGAGAGAAAGGCTGGCTTTGTACTAGAGAACCTGGAGCACCGGTGATGAGGGAGCTGGGGGTGCTCAGCCTGCAGAAAAGGAGGCTCAGGGGGACCTTCTGGCTCTCTGCAACTCCCTGAAAGGAGGGGGAGCCGTGAGGGGAGTCAAGGAACAGGGACAGGAGGAGAGGGAATGGCCTCAGGCTGTGCCAGGGCAGGCTCAGGCTGGACATCAGAAGAGATTTCTTCCTGGAAAGAGTTCTCAAGCATTGGAATGGGCTGCTCAGGGAGGAGGTGGAGTCACCACCCCTGGAGGTGTCCACGGGACAGTTGGATGGCACTCAGTGCCCTGGGCTGGGTGACAAGGTGGGGATCAGGCACAAGGTGAGGTCGGTGACCTTGGAGGGCTTTTCCAGCCTCAGTAATCCTGTGCAAATCCCAGACTGGTTTGGGTTGGAAGGGACCTTATAGCTCATCTCATTCCAACCCCTGCCATGGGCAGGGACACCTTCTGCTATCTCAGGTTGCTCCAAGCTTGAGTAAATACAGGGCAGGGTTTTCAAGCTGCCTGTGTGTATCCTGGGCCACTCTCAACTTACTGGACAATGCCTTTGCTCCCCACTTCTCCTCCCCTGGACAGGTGGATGTGCATGGCAGTGACATCCCTGCCCAGCTGCAGGTCCTGGCACCCCTTCTGGAGGGTCTGGGGGTTCTGTTCCACCCGAGGCATTAGTGTGGGTGTAGATTTCATGATCAGCAGAGGGATTTGATGAAGGAAATGGGGAGCAGGGGGTGCAAAACCTGCAGGAGCAGTTTTCCTGTTTGCAGGGGGCAGGATGTGGCTGATGACCAGTGTGAGTCTCCAGTGTGAGAGAAAGGCTGGAGTCAGCATGAGGGGAGCAACCAGGGTATCAGTTACTGCACTTCAACAGCTGCAAAGTGCTCTGTTCCATTATTATAGTATTATTTTTCATGATTTACTAATGTACTTTCACTGATTTGGACCCGTTCCTTCTCTGCCTGCTTATTAAAAGGTGGTATTTTTACATTGCTCTGCAATAGAAGGCAGACAGAAGGATGTTGCTTGCTCAGTGTCTGTACAAAGGTTGAGGGGGATAACAATGTTCCTATTCCTTCTCTGGAGAACACAACCTACCAACCCACAGAAAAAAAAAAAAAGGCAAGTAAAATCCCAAACCTGGTCCCTGGATTGATTAGGAATAATTAAACAAACTCTCCAAGCAGCCCAGAATTTGATTGGATTAAAAAAAGTGTATTGGACATCCAATACCAAATAATAAACATGAAGTTATTAAAAAAAGCCATAGAGGATACAGCAAATACTACAGGAAAGCAAAAAAATTGTACAGAAAGGTCGACGTTTACAGCAGCCTGGAAATCATTCTACATGAGGGTGATAAAACAAGATACAGGTTTGGTTCTCTCTCCCCACATGTCTGAGGGAAGCTGTCACTCAACAGCCCAACTATGACACTACAAGGATACACAATGTTCCAAATTTAAAATCACAGGATATGTAAGAAAACGTAGCATTAAAATGTGAAAAAGTGCAATACAGATTGTACACTGAATTGAATAAATGTTTTTTTCTTTTTTCTTTTTTTTTTCAGTTTAACCTTAAAAAACCAACTTTGAACAGTTGTTTTATCATTAAAAATATTCCCCCTCCCCAAATTCAATGACAATATTAACATTCATGGTGTTAGACATAAGGAATATTCACAAAGACCCCCCAGCCAGGAATACTGTGTATGTAGGATGGTATTTCTTTGGGTATAGGTAAAAAATAGGCAAAGGAAAAGGTTCACACCCTCCTTTCAGGCCAGGATGTGCATCTGGTTCTTTAAATACATATTCTGTAGCTCATTTTGCCCTGAATTGTACTGATTAGAAGTCCAAACATCAATTATCCCGGTGGCCCACAGTGCCCCAATTAATTTGATTCCCTCCCCTCCCTCAAATAATAAATAAATGCAGGAAATGTCCCGGAAAGGACAGGGAGTGACGGTGCAGCCCCAGCCCTGCTGTCTGTGGGTGATCCCGAGGCTCTCCCCTCTCCTGGGGACAGGGATGGGCACCTTCAGCTTCAGCTCCATGGGGAACAGAAGGTAAATGAAGCAGAATTCCTGTTTGTTGCTGACACTGAGGCAGTCACAGCATCCCCTCTGCTGTCCCCACAGCCCTGGCAGAGGCTCAGCAGGGCCCTGGGAGCCCAAATCCCAGCAGGAACAGGTTCCCCTCTGAACCAGCAGGAAGCTGGAGCTTCCTTTAGTCCTGTGGAATTGCACACAGTTCATCAGGCAGCTGGGCTTGAGTTTTCTTGTTTCCCTGACCTACAGCCCCTCCTCAGGCTGTTCCTCCTGGCAGGGAAGGGCAGAGCCAGCAATCACACCCAGGGAACAGGAAAGCCCTTGTCCTTCCCTTTTACCTTCCCTTCCTTTCCAGACAGGTCTGTGAACAGCACCTGAGTCACTAATACTGCTTTTCTTTTTACATGGTTTCCTAAAGTGTAAAAAAATACATTTTTACCTTGTTTCTGGCTCTGGGGAATCCTCCAGAGCAGGATCTTGGTGTATGGCCTGGGATGGAGACACGGGCTGGGGGCTGGAGGTGCTGCTGCAGGACCCTGGGGCAGGGAGTGCCCCCCAGGCAGGATCTGGGGCTGGAGGATCCCACAGCAATCCCTTCTGGGAGCCCCAGCCCAGCCTGGGGGCTGTGCTGAGCCCTCACTCTGCACTTGGCAAGGTTTGTGATGCATCTTGAACTAACAACAACAAAACAGTCGCCCAGATAAGCTGCATGGAGTGTCACCTAAACATAAGGACCCCTAATTTACAGGAGGAAATTCTTGCAATGTTTCTAAATGAGATCTCACTGCAGTTCAGTGAGCAGAGACACAGTTATGCTGAAGGGACAAGGAAGGACTTTACAGAAGATGCTTCATGTTCTTCAGTCTCCCCAGTCACTGGAGAAAGACAGGAAAACAACAAGGATGACCCCTCCCCAGGGACCCCCTCCCCTTCCCCAGCTACTTTCCCCCCACTCAAAATATTGAAACTGCACAAAAAGCGACAAACAAGCCTTTCAAATTACATTTCAATTCAAACAGACTGGTAATCTCACAGTGATGAGAGGAGAAAGTCAGGCTTTTAATAATTATAATATAAAAATAATAAAAAAAGCTTACAAAGAGCAGTGCAGCATCCCAAAAGGCCATGGATTAACTGCCAGAAGGGGACGTAATTATACGCAGAATAAAAAACGAAACAGAACAACCCACACTGGCAATGAATTTCCATACACAATAGAACAAGCAGTCAAACCTCAGCCTAGGCTGTGGAAAACAACAGTTTCTCCCTTTTTTTTTTAATTACAATATTTTTTCTTTTTATAAAAAAAGATAAAATAAAAACACAAATAAAATTGTACATAAATGCCAATGTCCAACACTGAAAAGGCAGGGCAATCACACCACTGAGACAAAACCTGACCAGAACAGAACTAACGGCGAGTCCGTTTGCTTTCCTTGTGTCTGGAGCCAGCCTGGTGTGTCCCATCCTGCACAGGGGCTGCTTTCACCTGGCCCTGCCTTCACTGCAGGACAGGGACACGCAGCTCCCCTCTGGTTGGTTCCTCTCCTTCCCACGTTGCTCTCATGTGCTGTCCCTCTTTCTGGTTTGCTTTTTTTTTTCTCTTTTTTCCTTTTTTTTTCCTCTGTACAATTCCTTGTGTTCCAAGGCTGAGTCCCAAGCCTTGCGGGGCAGTTTGGAGTCATGTCCTGTGGAGGTGGTCATGCCGTGGTGATGGCATTGAGGTCCTTCATGAGTCCTTCCAGGTGGGCCATCTCTTTGGTCAGCTCATCCGGCTCGTAGGTCTGGGGAGAGGGAGAGGGTCAGGCAGGGAACATGGAGAAACCCTCAGGGACTGCTGGGGGCTGTGGCCCTGACTCAGGGATAACTACAAGTGGATTTATCCACAGTTACAGGAATTAACAGCTTGAAACAACAACTCTAAGGGTGACCTGGAGCTGTGTCAGAGGAGGCTCAGGTTGGATATCAGGGAAAGGTTCTTTCCCCAGAGGGTGGTCAGGCACTCAACAGGCTCCCCAGGGTGGTGGTCATGGCCCCAAGGCTGCCAGAGCTCCAGTAGCGTTTGGACAACACTCCCAGGGATGTTAAGGGATTGTTGGGGTGTCTGTGCAGGGCCAGGAGTTGGACTGGATGATCCTTGTGGGTCCCTTCCAACTCAGGGCATTCTATTCTGTGACTCTATTTTCAGTGCAGCTCTTTGAGCAGTTGTGATTCAGAGTCCCACTGACTAAACCATGGTCAGCTGACCTGTGTTTTTCCTTGTCTCAATCCCTGCCTGAAGGGAACAGCTGCCTCTGAACCAGAGCAGGCAGTTCAGACAAACCTTCCCACCTTAGTGGAGAAGAAAAGGTTGAAGGAATCACTTCAGCACAAGTGTTTTGAGAATCATCACCCTCACTAAAAATCAGCCTTAGCTCAGGGGTCCAGTTCCAGCTGTGCTGCTGAGCCATCCCCCTGGGACATTCCTGTGCCAGACACACACCACAGACCAGGGCACCTCCAAACCTTTTCTGACCAAGCCCTTCCCAGTTCTGGGCAGCTTTCAATCCTGACCCTGCTCTCACTTCCTTTCCTTCTACAGACAAACCTGCTCCTTCATTTAAATAGCAAAGAGCTTCCAGTTTACCAAACATCTGGATTGGACCAGAAAAGTCATCCCTGTCCTGGGTCCAGCACATTATCTACCAACTACTGACAATGACAAGCAGCAGCAGCTGATGGAAACTCACTCCTGCAGGCTCTCATAAAACCCAGAATTAATTAATTCAAGTCATTACCTAACCCTAAACCCCATAATTCAACTCAATTTAATTTTAAAAACTCGAACTAGCAATTTAATTTATGTGATTCAATTTAACTAGTGTTTAGTGTGCTGACTCCACCTTGCACTAATTTATCAGTGAAAAAGTTTATAAATGGCTCTATTGAAATATTACCAATTTGCTGATGGAGAAATTGATGGGTATGGGTTTGGTACTGACCAAACAAGACAAACAAAGGAGCAGTAACCTCTAGACAGAAGGGCAAAAAGGCACCAGATCAACTTTCTAGACCAGCACACACAGAAATAAAATCAGGAGGGTGACAAAACACTTGACAAATGGAAAGGACAGTGAAGAAAAAAAGTAAAATAAGTTCAAAATCAGCATTTCCTGTAGCAGTGATCCAGCAAACACCCGTGTGATACTAAAGACAATACCTGATTCTAGTGCTCCAGTAGCTGCTGGAGTAACTTCTTGGCCTGGATTTGAAAGGAAACAGCTCTTCCAGTGCCATCCCCCCCCAGCATCCTCACTCCTGACCAGCTGCTCCCAGAGCAGCCCAGCTGGGGGCACCTTTCCCAGGAGCCGGAGCCACCTTTGGGATGGTGGCAGGACACACACTGGCATCAGTGCCCAGAGCTCCATGTGCAGGGGCACCGGGAATGCTCTGCAGCAGCAGGGCTGGAACAGGACCCTGCCTTGTGCAGAACGTGATTCTCCTACACTTTTATATGGATTCACAGGCAAGGGAGGTGCTGGAATTCTGGAGCCTCCTGACCCTCTGCCTTTGCAAGTGCCAGTGTGGAATTCCTGATGTTTCCAGGTGTGACACAAACAAGGAGAGACTCCCCAGCATGCTGAGCACTGCCAAGGCCAGGCCTGGCAGCAGTACCTACGCTTTCCGAGTCCTCCAGCATCCGGGTGGTCTCCTGCACGTCGGGGGCACTGGGCACCACCACGGGCATGGGCGGGCGGGTCCGGCCCAGCGTGCCGATCGACGCTGTCTTCACCGCGTGCACCGCGTGCGGCGGAGCTGGAAAGCAACGGCACAGGGTCAGCCCTGGGGAACGGGGGCTTGGCTGGTTCAGGAAGCTCCTGACAGGAGGAGAGCAAGGACAGGGGGAACGGCCTTGAGCTGAAGGAGGGCAGTTAAATTGGATATTGGGATGAAATCCTTTCGTGTGAGAGTGGGCAGGCCCTGGCACAGGTTGGCCAAAGGAGCTGTGGCTGCCCCATCCCTGGGAGTGTCCAAGGCCAGGCTGGACGGGGCTTGGAGCAACCTGGGATAGTGGAAGGTGTACCTGCCCATGGCAGGGGGTGGGATGGGATGGGTTTTAAGGTCCATGCAACCCAAACCATTGTGGGATTCTATGATGAAGAAAGAAGGCAACAGATGAAAATGAGCACTTAGATTTTGAAGTGTTGGGTCTGAATTTTTGTCTAAGTTATTTATGTACAGGAAAAGACCTTGAAAATGACACCAGGAAAAATCACTGACACATTTCCCTTGATGCCCAACTCCACCTCCAGCCCCCCAGGACCCTCCCTTTCTTGGCAGTGGTGTGCCCATCCCCTCACCTTGCTGGGTCAGCAGGGGCGTGCTGGGCAGGGCAGGGTCGTAGGAGGGCCCGGCCGGGGGCACCGCGGGCACCGCAAAGCTCTTGAGCGGGTGGGACGGGCGCACGTGGGCCGTGGGGAGCCCCTGGGCAGGGTCCTCCTCCTGGGCACTGCCCAGGTAGGAGCCCGTGGAGCCCTCGGGGTCCTGGTGGTCAGTGCCTGGCGGGGCCGAGGCTGCGGGCAGCGTGTCTGTGCTGGGCGTGTTCCGGACGGACTCTGCAACACAAACACGGTCACTGTGCGCCCAGGGCGGCCTCGGGGCACGTGGGCACAGGGCGGGCACGTGGGCAGCACCTGGGCCAGGTCACTGCCACAAGCTCCCAGGGGAACTGGGATGCAGCCCCAGGTCTGTGTGGCTGCCCCTGCTAAGGAGAATCATGGCCGGGAACACTCTAAGCTGGGAGCTGAGCCATTCCACATCTCCAGCAACACCAAATCAGCTTTGCATCTGCACTGACTGACTACGGCCCCATGTGGTGAGTCCTCAAACAGCACAGAACACAAACCTTCATTCTCCTACCCTTGAGCACCTCCCAGTGCCAGCATTTTTAACTAAATCTGTAATTTAAGCTACACATCAAGCACTGGTGCACACACCGGAGCCCAGGGTTTTTTTGAGATGGGCTTGAAATCTATTTACTTATAATCACAGAATAATTTGATTTGGAAGGGATCTTAAAGATCATTTAATTCCAGCCCTAGCCATGAGCAGGGACACCTTCCACTATCCCAGGTTGCTCCAAGCCCCATCCAGCCTGGTCTTGGACACTCCCAGGGATGGGGCAGCCACAGCTTCTCTGGGCAACCTGTGCCAGAGCCTGCCCACCCTCACAGCCAAGAATTTCTTCCTAAGAATTTCTTCCTACTTGCTGAAAGCTCCGATGAAGGCCCAGGCTTTGTGTGTTTGCAGCAGGCTCCACGCTGGCCTAAGGAACAATGAGATGGTACCTTACACCTGGGGCATTGTGATCCCACCTGGAGCACAGGCAGGGAAGGATCTGGGCTGTGGGAGCTGCCACTTCACTGGTGCAAACCTCTGCCTCTCACTTACTGCCTCCCTTGCAGCCCCAGGAACTGTTCTCATAAGGAAACAATACTTTTGGCTGTGACACCTTAAAACATTGACCTTAAACTACACAAGTTCAGCATTTGCTCCATCTCGACAGTTTACAATCTGGCAACAGTGTGGCTTTGGAATTTTTCAGAGCACTGGAGACATTGCAAGGACTATTGCAATGGATTGTGCTTCCAGCCTGGAAATGCTGCATGGAAATCACCCCCATTTCTGTGTCCCTCAGGAAGATTAACAAATGTCAGCTCTCAGGAGCCAAGTCCAGGTTTTTCTCCTCTCCTGATTTGCAATGGAACTAATTAAGGAAAAAGCTCTCATCAAGTAGCTCAGATTTAATCTGATGTTTCAGGGCTTTAGCCTGAAGGCTTTAGCATAAGGAATCCTCCTGTTTGTGGCTGTGTGTGGGACATGGAGCCTTCTTTTCCAAGGCCACCATCATGTATCCCAAGGATCTGTACACAACAGCTGCACCTTCCCAGGACTGTGCCTGCATTAACCCCCCCTGAGGATCACACAGCGGCACTGACCGAGCTTCAGGCTTTGAGTTCCACGCCTTTCACTCGAGGCTCCATTAAAGCAACCCCTGCCTGGTGGTTTGTGTCTCACCTGTGGAATTGGCCCTGTCTGAGAGGGACATGGCTGTGCCCAGGGGCCAGGGGCTGGGCTGGTGGTGGAGGTAGCTGCGGGTTGGAGAGGCGAGGCTGCCGGAGTGGAAATGGTGGTGGGGGTTATCGAGTGAATGGATGGGATGAGCACTAATCACAGCTGTGGATGAACACAAGACAGAGAAACACTTAACACACGCACAGTGCTCATGGACTGAAAGGCACCACACCCTCCCTTCCCCACACAGCCACTCAGCAGAGTCACAGTCCACCTCCAACTCCTGTGGTACCAGACCTAAACCATGCACAGGACAAAAACATCCCCTAATTACAGGTGAAAAAGCAGCAGCACCAACACAAGGCACATCGGGACACACTGCTGGATTTCAAGGAAGAGAAAAGTTCTGATGAAGAATAAAGAGAATACAGATCTATTATCCACATACAGGATCCTGATAAAGAGAAAATGCGGTGTGTTAAAAAGGAAACAGTCCTTTGCACCTTAATATCCTTCCAGGGGTTTTGTGTTCCAGTAGACACAGAAGGAGCTAATTTGGTACACACCATTACTGCAAATTAGCTAAAATGGAAGGACTGAATTATCCTAATCTGGTACCTAAGAGGGGAATAACTAGATCTGGATACTGCAGTGGGTGGGAAGATGGGAAGGCCCAGAGCTGAACACAGGGAATGGTGCTGGTGGTGCTTCCTGAGAAAGGGCCTCACACACCAGTGTGAGCTTCCCATGGAGCTTCTGCAGAGAATTATCTGACACATTATGTTTGTGTTTCCACTTATTGTAAAATAGAAACTGCTGCTGGAGGCCCTTAGAGCTCCTGGAAACAGGATGAAAGTCAGAGCCACACAAACAACCTCAAGCCCTGAGGCACCAGCAGACCTTGCACCTTCTTCCTTGCACTTCCCTCCCCATCTCCCAGCTCTGCCCAGGCCTGGTTTGTTCTCCCTGGGCAAGGCAATGGCTCACAAAGGGAGGGAAGCAGCCAGGCTTTTCCAGGGAACACAGCAGGGCTGGCATCCCACAGGGCTGTCAGGGCTGGGGCTGCAGGGAAATCACCCCCATGGCTGTACCTGCCACAGTTATCACATCAGCCTGCACACAACCAGAGGCACAACTGGCATTACTGCCTCCCTACAATGTGCAGCACCACTGGCACCTGCTCATCCTGGCTGGGACTGACATGCAGGTTCCTGAGTACCTTTCAGTGAGTAACAGCACAAGGAGTGCTTTGCTGGGCTCCTTCTGTGGAGACTGGACAGACACAGGACCCTGTATGAGTTCACCTCATCCTGAGTGTGTCCAGTGCTGCCTCCAGCCAGAGGAAAACACTTATTGCTGCCTCCTCTGTTTGGGGTCACCCAGGTCTGCACCCATCATGTCCCGGTGCCTGGCAAGGGACAGGAACTCCCCAGAATCCCACAGCTCAGTGTCCCTGTTGGACACCCATGTCTGACACAGACCAAAACTAATCAGAGTAAAGATTATTAGTGTAAAACTGCATCCTCTGCTTCCCCCTCCTCCACGGAAAACTGGGAGACAGCAAGGAGCATCACACTGCTTACTGTAAAACCAAGAAAAGAGATGTTACTCTTGTAAAAAGGTTATAGAACAAGGAAACACTTGAAAATTCACAAACTGAACTAAGCAGGTCACCAGGACACCTGAAAAAGCAGGGAGAGAGCAAGAAACCCAAGTACTCACTTCAGGTAATTAAAGCAAAGAGTTATCAAATGAAAACAAAGAGACTAATCTGAAATCATTCCTTAAAGACACGAGGGCTGTGGCAGCAGGGACCTGCCTACAGGTGGAACATGAACACAGAGCTCAGGGAAGTCTAAAGCTCAGCCCAGGAGAGCTCAGTGTTGCCTCCTGTCCTTGCCACTTGTGTTCTCACACAGCATTTCAGTCTGGCTGTTCAGAGGTTCAGCCAAGGCCCTTTCCATCTTGGAGTCCTCACTTCAGAACTATATACAGTGTTTAATTCTTAAAATATGTCATAATAATAGCAGCAGTAGTGGCTTGGGTGTCAGAGAAGGGTCCCTGCAGACAGGGGTAAACAGAGTCCCTCAGAAGAGCGTCCTGCAAGAGTCCTGCAAAAGGAAATCCCTGATCTCAGAGCCTCAAGACAGTAAATATTCCAATAAAGAGAACCAGCAAATTTAATACAGTTAAATGTTCAAAAAGGGTCCACTCCACTAAGCTGCTGCTGAGGGAAGGCTCTTGTATGGACTGAAAGATGGTTGCACATACAAAACCAAGGGAGGGGTTTGATGATGGATTTTCAAGGGAGAGGAGAATGAGCAGCAGTTCTCAGGTAGCAGTGCTGGGACAGTCACTTCTCTTTCTCAGTGACCCAGACACAGAAGCAAACAGAGAAATCTTCCCATTTGTCAGGAATAGTGGATAGGCAAATGCTATTCTGGTGGCCAGGAGCTCCAGAAGGGCCTCACAGGGCTGAGTGAGAGGGCAAAGATCTCAAGGAGCTCACAGTAAAGTCAGAGAAGGCTCAGAATGGCAGCTCAAGAGATACAGGGGATGGAGCAGCTGCCTCATGAAGGGAGGCTAAAGAGGAGACTGCCTGAGCTGGGGAGGAGAAAACCAGCAGTGGAGAACCTGACAGAGATGGATCAGGTCCCCCTGCTCCTGTGGAACAGCTGGGCACTGGCAGGGCTCAAAGGGAAGGGCAGCCAGGCCCACAGGTCTTCCTGGGAAACAGCAGACTGGGATGGACAGACACTGGACACACTCCTGACTCCCCCCTCCTACAGCAGTCGTTCCAATGCAGCTGCTCCCTGTTCCCTCTGCCCTTGCTCCAGCTCTGCCTTCCCCACGAGGGGGTTCAGGAGCCTCCTCTGCGCTGCTCCCACTGCGGAGAGGCCGGAATTGCTCAGGGCCAGTGAGGAGGAAGGCAGGGGTGGGTGCCCTGTGTGTGGCACCAGTGTGGCTGCTTTGGGTGCTCCAGGAGTCAGCAATGGGCTGGGCACTTACGCTGAGGTGGCTGAGAATCAAAAGGCATCATCATCTTGGGCCTCATCCCCCTCCGTCCTGCCAGCGTGGACATGCTGTCCTCAGACTCGTGTCCTGGGGGAGAGACACCAGGGGTTATCCACTGGGGGCTTACCAAGAAAAAGCAATTATTTAACTCCTGGGTCCTCAATTTCCTCATTAAAACATGTGATCCCTCCTTTTCAGGGAGTCTTAGAAACGAGGAATAAACTCAATTCACTACTTGGAAAATGAGAACAAAAAAAGAGTAACTAAATAATATCTCAATAAAGTGATTTCACCAGACACAGTAATACACATTTAACATCTCATGAGCAAAGCACCTGTTGATCTCTCACCTCTGTAGGAATTCCGCCTCTGGTGGATATTGCTGTCCATGGAATTGTCAACTGGGGTGATGTCTTGGGAATTGCGAGGGATTGGGGTGTCTGTCATGATGGGGTTGGGATCTGGAGACTTGTCGATGGGTTTGAGCTCCAGTCTCTCATGATGGATCCAAAGGTCAGGAGGTTTGACATCTTTGGAGTTCCCTTTGTACTTGTGGGAGCCATTCACTGATTTGCAGGCAGCTCGTTTCCTGGGAGGGAAACAGGAGATGTTCTCAGATGTTCTCAGATGTTGCATCACTTGTTGAAAAAGGCACATTTTCCCTGAGATTTCCCTCAGCTTTTGTGTCCAGCTGAGCAGAACCTTCCCACTGCAGGAGGCTCTGAATTCTGCACACAAGCACAGCTGACATCTCAAAGCACATCCTGCAGCTCTGATGCCATGGATGTGTCCCGAGGGTCCCATATCCTGCAGGCCTGTGCTGTGCAGCCCCAGCTTTCCCTGACCAGCACTGAGCTGGCAGAGGTGGTGGCTGCTCAGAGCACATTCCAACCCTGCAGTGCCAGGGCACACACTGTGCCACCAGCCCAGGCTCAGACACTGCCAGGAGCTGCACAGGGAGGGTCCCAACAGCCACACCCCCCGACAGTGGGCAACACTGAGGATTAGTGGCAGCAACACTAATTTCAGCACTGCTCAGACACACCCAGGGGAGGAGGTTTTCATCCTGCTGAACAGCAGCAAACTGTGGTGAGGCAGAGATTTGGGGTGGTGGAATTCAGGAAAAGGAAAATGTTGGGTTCAGGCACTGCTGTCCACACCTGTTCCTCACAGTGATGGGGAAGGTGTCCCCTCTGGGTACCACAATTCCTAGAACTGGCTCAGCCAGGGCTCAGGAACAGCAGGCAGAGCCTCCCACGGAGGTGACTCCCAGCCAGACATGCTCCCACAGTCTGCCCTGAGCCAGCTGGATCCCTGACACACACACAGCAGGACTTCCTCACTGCCCAGGAGTGTCATTTAGGAATGCAGGTTTCAAAGGGCTACTTCTGCTCTTGGAGAATAAAATGCATCTCCTGGGCACGGGCCCACCCACCTTGCCCTCTCCCTGGACATCCTCAGCTGCCAGACACTCCCACACCCCGGCCCCCTCTCCTGAAGAACCTGCATTTTTGCAGGATGGTGCAGTTTCAGCAAAGCAAGTGGAAATTATCTTCCAAGTCTGGCTTTTAATCTCATTCTTAAACTCTGTTTTGCATAACAGCATCTTTTCAAACTTAAAATAACACCTTTCAGCTCTGGTCCTTCAAAGAACATGCAGAAAGAACCTTCAGGAGCCTGTAAGTGGGAGCACCACCACTGTGGGCTTAACTCAGGTGGTCTGATTGAGGGAACAGTTCAGGTACACACCTTTGGAGCACTTTTCTAATTCAGATTCCACTCCAGCAATCTGTCTAAAAACTGGGTATTACCATGCACAGCTTGTACACTGACTCCACGGTGAAGGACATGCTGAGAGCAGAAGGGAGAAGCTGCCTGAGTTCTCCCAGGTCCAAACAGAGGGACTGGCCCCAGTTTGGAAACAGTATCTTAAAGAGCAGTTTCTCCTGAGGGAGAAGTGCAGGTAACACATGAGAGAGTTGTCCCAGTTCCTGAGGGGGCTCTTGCTGGTTTGTAACTCTGGAACAGTGACTGGCAAAACCAGACCATCACCACTGACAGCCTGAAAGGCTGAAAAGGAATAAACTCTAAAGCATCACCATGAAAAGAGGAGATGACAGACCAGGTGAGAGAGGCAGGGCAGGGCAGGCAGGGCAGGGCAGGCAGGGCAGGGGGCCCCAGAGACGTTACTTTTTCTGGTGGGACGTCGTGCGGCGGGTGCAGAAGACAGCGACGATCACGACGACCACGATGGTGATCACCCCCACGGACACGATGATCACCAGCAGCATGTTACTGTCCAGGGGAGAGGTGGGACTTCCATGGGGACTGTTACTGCCTGTGAGAGGTTGAGATGGGAGAAAGGGGTTATTATTACATAGGAGAAGCAAGGAGTGCCCACCCAAGGTGTCTGGAACCCTTCAGATCAGCAGGACAAGATGGTTTGTTTGCTCGGATCTCTGGGAAGGGCTTATTCTTTTGTAATCTGCCACCTGTATTTCTGTACAATTGTTAATCTGGAAGATGATTCATAGATGATACCAAAATTTCAGTTCAGCCTGTTCAAACAGGTATCACATACAAATTCAGTAGTCAAAGGAGAGCTAATCTGGGATCATGCTCAAACCAGGGCACCCCAGGCCCCTCCTGGGAGCCAAATCCCACTGCACGCCCAGAACCCGACAGGGGTCACTTCTGTCTTATCAAACACTACAGAGTGTCACCCCAGGGCAAGGGGTCCCCTCCACCAACCAGGGCAAGGAGAGGAGGTTTTTCCTTGCCAGGATGTTCCTGCTGCATTATCTTTGCTTGTGCCCCACAGCAGCCCTTTCAGACTGCCCTGGGAAGCAGCTCTGCCCATGGAAATGCCAGGACAGCTCTGCCAGACACCCCAGGCAGCAGCCCCAGGGCAGGAGCGTGACAGGACTCCCTGAGGGGAACAGCCACAGAGGAGGGTTATGGAACAGATGCCAGGAATGTTTTCTGGGTGAAATGCATGGAAATGGGAAAGCTTTGCACCAACACTCACCTCCAAGAGGGGGTTTGTAGTCAGGTCCCAAGTCCACTGGGCGACCTCCCTTCCCTGCAGATCCTGAGGCTGAAAGACCAGATATGTTGGAATGTTACACACACACTCTTTTGCATCTCTGAGTTCTCTTTCATAACTTCTCTGAGCTCCCAAGAGCAGTTTTCCCCCTCCTTTTCTCTCCCCACAACTTGTGTGGGCTTTGCAGAACACCTGGATTTCTCCAAGAAAAGAAACTTCTCCTAAAGAACTCTTCCCTTGTTTCCTGAGTTATTATTTTCCTAACTCAGCTTAGGAGCCTCTACTAACAGGACAATAAAAATCATTTGCAGCAATGCACAGGTACATGTTGAGGCAAAGGGCTCTGCCACACTTGCAATCACAGTTAATCTTCCTGAACTCGGAGTTTTCCAAGTTTCCTTTCCCAACACCTAATTAGAGCCAGTGTGAGAGCCAGGAAATAAGTGGAGGATCCAAAGCACAGTAAATGTAATATTTAGGCCCAGTCTATCCATAAAAATCTGTTTTAACTCCTCTCCATTCTCTTCTGGTCACCACAAGTGACAACAAAGGCTCACAAAAATGTTTTTGGTGAAACCTGAGGAAACCAATTATCAGTTACATCCAAATCCTGGATCTTTCCCCCTGTGCTTTCACTAAAATGCACTAATGCAAAAATTAATGAGAAAAATACTGAACTAAGGGAAACATTCAGCAAGGTGCAAAGAGCAACATTCCTCTGGTTACAGGAACCCAGAATATTTTGCACATTTTTACTTTGTTCTACCAAAAAAACCCCACAACCAGAAAGTCAGAGGGTTTGGCAGCTTCCCAATCAGGACAAGGATTTTTTCAGTTAAAAACCCCCTTTAATCAAGAAGTAATAAGTGTTAAAGGATGTGTAACAAATGGAAACTGTGAACCTCAAGTCAAAGCCTGTAAATTACTCACTGAAATCAAGACAAATGGCAAAACCAGCCAAAGGGAGCACAGGAATTCTGATTAAACCTGGGCAGGGTGATAAGGAGGAATGTTGTTTGTGTACAGCAGGAGTTCCAGTCCACAGTGATGGGAAAGATGGAGTGCAGGACCAATGTGCCATAAACAGACCCAGAGCAGCTGCCAGGGCAGAGAGGGCCCTGCACTCCCAGTCCTGCAGCAAGGGCAGAATTGAACAGCATTTTGAACAGCTCAGCTTGGATATATTTGTGTCTGGATGGCCCCAGAACCTGCACTGCAAAGATGGGGAAATAGCCCTGGGTGAACTCTCTGGATCCCTGAACCTGGCACTGAGGAGCTGTGGGAAAAGGGGAGGATAAAGACAACCAGCAATATTTTAGAAGGACAATTAGACACCCTGAGCATTTCCAGTGCAGCAGCTGGAGCCTTGACACAGGTGAGAGAGTGGAAAAGGGGGTGGAGAGGAGATGGTTCCTGCTTTATGTCCATCTTTCTGCTTTATGGAAAACGGGTGATTTGCATAAAACTAAGAGTCAGACTATAAACATGGCTGGGAACAGTAACTATGCAGATGTAGAAATATAAATATATATATAAAATATACTGCATTTAGGCCTCCCAAAAACATTTTACTGAGCCCTGTACAATCCTTTGTTAAAACAGCATCACAAAGAAAGCAACATGGCACCCACTAACAAGGTAGAGTCCAAATTAACTGATAAGAATAAGAATTAGAATTGAAAAATCATTATTCAGGAGGAGTATTTCTAATGAGTTCTGCAAAGACCTGTGCTTGGCCAAGGGCAGTTCAATATCCTTAATAACACCAGGGAAGAGAAGGAAAATAATGTCCCTGAGTTTGAGAGGTGACATAAAATCAGGGGGCAGGTAAGAGGAGAGACAATGTCCAGTGTCACCTGCACAGGATCCTTCCAGGGACACCCTGAGGAACTGAGGATGAAATTTAGATACCCAACCAAGATGCTTCTCAGTATCCAATTCCTAAACCCACAGATGAACAGTTTAAACCTTTAAACTGCCCATCTCTTATGCAGTGAGACCTATTCTAAGAACAGGTTAAGACAATTTACTAGGAATTGTTTTTCATTTGGCTTGTGAAGCTCTGGGTTACCCACTGGGTATCTGCAGCCAGGAAATCTATTTATTTTAACTTGATGTGACTTCAGGATGGTTTTGCAAGGATCAGAGACCTTAATCTTTGCTTTTGTACCAGGCCAGTGCAATTCCTTCAACCCCTGACAGCAGCATCAGCCACCAAGTGCTAGAAAAGTGTGTGGAAAAACAGCATCATGTGCTTAGGACAGAAGAAAACCATAAAGCAGGGACAGAAAAAAAGAAAGACAGACCCATCAGGGCCAGAGAATGAAGCTCACTATAGCTGGGTCCTTCCCAGTCCTGAGTAATTTGCTGGCTCTTTCCTAAAGTCCCAATTCTTCGATGCTGTCACAGAGCAGCTCTTGGGCTCCTTTCCTGCATTTCCTCTGCCTTCTCCCTTCCCACACTGAAGCTGCTGCCACGATTTATAACCTGAGTGTTCCAAGAGGATTCCGAAGCAAAACTCTCTCAGCTTTTATGTTTTGTAAATAATGTAATGGGGCAAGAATTAATAAAATTGTTACTAGAAGAACATCTCACTTTGGGCTGGTAACCATGTTCCTGTAGGATGGGAAACATTTAGTTCTCTGCTGAAATGGGGTTAGAACAGGGAGGAACAGAAAACAGCAACTCTTCCCTACAACCTTTTCACCTTCCCCACTTCTCTCCCGCTGAGCCTGAGCAGGGACAGCCAATCCCAGTGCCCAGTGCCCAGATCCCAGATCCCAGTGCCCAGCCCTGGCACAGGGGCTGGCAGGGATTTCCCCCAGCAGTATCTGGCACACAGGGGGGAAAGCACATTTAATAACTTACTGCTGAGTAACAAGTTGCAGAGCCAAGTCCAACCCCTCAGCCCCTTTAGGATCTCTCTAATTGCAAGTCTCAGCTATTTGCCAATGGCCTTTTAACTCATCCCTTCAGAGCAATTCTTCCCTTTTTATTGGGCTTGTAGGTTGTTTGGAAGAAACAAGAACAGCCTTGGGACATTCACCTTGTAATTCCATGCAGAAAGCTCAAAGCTCCCATTTTCCAAGCAAACATTTTAGAGCTTTAAGGCTTTTAGGAGCCAATGTTGGGCTCCTCAGGAGAGTCTGGACCCCAAAGGAGCTGACAGGCAGAATCTCTCCTGCACGAAGCTTTCCAGAGGGAGCATCCCTGCCTTTCTTAGCACAATAATCCTGGATGTGGAGCTCACAACCAGCACTTGTGCTAATCAGTTTGATCTTCCCCCCACACGTGCTGAGGTCCTGCAGTAACAGGCAGGGCCTGGATGGGCACCATTGAATCCAAACCCATCCCTACAGGAGGATCCCAACCCGCATGGCCCTTCATGGCACATCTGACTGCAGGGATCACTTTACACTCTCAACTCCAGACCACAAATAGGACTCCCAGTTCTTCCACAACAGGAACCTGCCCATTTCCAGTCAGAGCACCAACTATTTGGTTCATTTAGAAAATGCAACAGCACATGGACAGTGAAACCAGGATGGGTGAAGGATGGAGTGAAGAGAAATGTGGCTGTTCATTTACCTTGGTCATTGGGCATTTTATCTGAGGACTCAGCTATGGGGCAAGCACAGGGAGGAAAAAACAAGAGAGACATCACAAGGCTTGAAGAGTGAGACAGAATTTCAAGTTTCACACAGCACAGGCAGACTGGCTACAGCTCATTTCTGACCACCAAGACTCACATGGAGAAGTGTCCAAGGCCATGTTGGACAGGGCTTGGAGTAACCTGGACTAGTGGAAGATGACCCTGCCCATGGCAGGGGTGGGACTGGGTGATCATTGAAGTTCCTTCCATCCCAATTCTATGATATGATTCTATGATAATAAACTCATAACTTTTCTTTCTCAGCCCTGAGGACCCTTCCCAGCTACCTCACATTGGTCCCCTTTACCACCTGCCCACCACCACCAGTTCTCCATGTAGGAGCCTGTGGTGTCCCAGGAGCTCCCACTGCCCATCCCAGGCCCTGTCAGAAGATGTGGCACAGCTGTTGGGATGGTACTGCAGCTAAACCTGAACGACCCAAGTGCCCACCAGTCCCAGCACCACTAACCAAAGAGCTGAGCACCAGCTGCATGTGGATGAATTCCATGCAGAGCAAGCCAACAGCACATTCCATTCCACCCAAACTCCAGGCTGCCTTTTCCAGTGTCAATACAGGCTGCCTGCTCCTGGTGCCCCTCCTGGAGGAGGGAGTGCCACGTTACCTTTGGGGGTTCTGAACTGCACGGCCTCAGACATGGGCCCCATTCCCTTGGAGTTCCGGGCCTGGATTTTGAAGTAATAGGGCGTGTCCAGGGTCAGCTCCTGGATCTGGTGGGTCAGCCTGTTCCCCACCACCGGCTCGATGACCCAGTCGTGGATCTCGGCGTTCACGTCCGTGCTGTAGTAGATGATGTAGCCTGTTCCCAGGGAAGAGAGCAGAGAGTCGGGAAGGGGCCTGGGGGTATCCAGATGCTGGGAATGCAGTCAGAGTCCAGCCACCTTCCCAGGCGTCACTGCAAACCGTGACATGTGAGAGCGAAAACGCCCTCCAAAATATCAAGATTAGTTCTGACCACATGGAGAAAGAAACTGCTTCTTTTCATTTCTTGACCTATTTATAGACCATATCATGTAACATAAGATGAAGCTGTTGTTAACAAAACATCCTCCAAGTATTAGTATTATATTATTTAAATAATGTTAAGCCCACAAAACACTCTCATGCACAGATAAGCCACGTGTGTTCAGTAGTTTATAACCATTTTACTGTTCTCCACAGGATTAACAAAGATGACAATAATCTGAAGAGAACTGAAGTTGTCCTGCACATCCCAGGAAAAAAGATATGGGAGGAGTTTATGTTCTGCTACAGAAACATACTGCAATTACAAATTAATATATAAAATAGAAGCTTTGGAGTATTTTTTAAGTAAGAAACACAGAACCTCAGCATAAAATAAATACTTGAACCTATGACTATACATATTATTAATTTATATTATATATTATTTATATTGCCTATATAATATATAAATATCACAAAATATGCAATATATTTTTATAGCACACATTAAATTTCTAAATTATTTCTAATATTCACAGTATTTATATGATTTATATTTATTATTTGATATTTTTATATATAATGTGGATTATACATATTTTATATGTGTGTGTATGTGTATACAGATATACATATATATACACACACACATATATGTAGTGACTATATATATACACACACATATATATATATGTATATATATATTTATATATATACGTATATATATAGTTTAGAGCACCACAGTGGCACAAATAGTGAGTTAACTTGTGACTGTCCTCATTAATATTTAGCAGGTCTAAGGATGCCCATCTGGAAGCCAGGCTGGCCCAGCATTCCAGCCCCATGCTATGCCCGCCCCAGGGAGATGGGAGCTGCAGAGCCCAGTATTCCCCAGACAGGCTGCCCAGGGCAGGAATGACATCACCCCGCGGGTTTTATGGCATTGCTCAATGCGCAGTTACCGAGTCATTAGTTAATGAGTCATTAGTGGAGCTGTGCCTGGTCAGGGCTGTTCCCACCAGAGGGCACTCGGCCCCTGCAGCCCAAAAGCTGCCTCGGCCCTGCCAAGGGGAGCCCGTGTTTGGTGCACTCGGGCTTACACTTAGTATTTTATTTCATTTTTTAACCTGCTGCTTGTGCACAAACTCCAAAGCACTGAACGTTTTTGTTCTACCCGTGTGGGTAATCAGGGTTCTCCTTCAGAGCAGACACTGCAGGGGGATTTTTCCCCTGGAAAAGGGGATAATTTTGCCAACCACGTGCAGGTCACTGCGGTCTCTTTGTACATGGTCTGTCCCCTCCCGTGTGCCCCAGGGTGGGTATTTGTGCCTGCCCTGCCCCAAGGGCCCTCCCTGCCCAACACCAGCCAAGTCCTTCACCTGCACTTCACATCAAGGCTCTTGTTCTCCACTCAAACCTTCCAGCCCTTTCACAGGATCTACCTCAGTCTGGTCTCCTGCCCTGCCTAACCAGGTGATCCTGCACTGTGGGTAGTTCTGAGCACTAAACCAGAAATGTACACTGCAAACAATATGCCATTGAAATCTGATCCAGGCTTAAAACCTGGAGTAAAAACAAAACAAAATGGAAGGGAATTATTTCAGAAAGCCCTTTGAAAAGGGAATCCAAACAGAAATTACAGACAGGACCGAGGAATTATCACTTTCTGTAAAGTGATTTATCCTACATGGCAGGGATGCACTTAAAGGCAAATAACAGTTTACTCCTAATGGTTCTGCCAAGGGACTAATAAACTGCCTTTAACTCTGTTCTGTGACACAAAAATGCCACAAAGATGACAAAGAGCACTGGGATGGCTTCTCCTAAATAAGCCAATGATGGGCCAGAGGCATTATGGATAAATTCTGGAGGCCTGCTATTAGAATAACACAAGCTGAGGAAGGCAAAGGTTACGGAGATATTTAAACTTCCAATTATATTTTTGGTCCCACTCCAATTTCCCACTGCAGTTAGTTTAGATCTTAATATATTTTTATGAGGTACAAAAGTAAATAATTAATCTGAGCCACTACAGATCCTGACAGAGCAGACATGGAGCTGCTGGCAGCCCTGGGATGACAGGGTCACACAGGAATGCCCTGCTGGGCACTGCCCACCTGTGATCTTGCCGTTGGCCTCAGAGGGAGGCTGCCAGTTCACGATGATGGTCCGGGGCTTGCCCTCCTTGCTCACCACGGTCACATCCTTGGGAGGGGACGTGGGCACTGCAAACACACAAAGCCACAGTGTCAGCCCCACTGGGTACAAACAGCACCCTCAGCACCCTGGAGGTCTGTTTTATATAAATACAGATTATTTTGGTTTATTCTCTTTTATGTTACTTTTATAAGTCCACCACCTACTGGAGTGGTCTCACTGGTTTGCTCCATTCACTGGCCAAAGTCACCTGGAGTGCAGCACCTGCTTCCCAGATGGAATTCCCCCCTCCCAAGGCACTGCTGGACCACATGCTGTGACTCAGGACTGAGTCAGCCCAGGTGTCCCCAAACACACAGATCTTTGGACAACTGGGGTCAGCGACTTCTCACCTGAATTTCTTCACTCATTGCAATAATCTTACAAACTGGTGAAAGAAAAACATTTTACATTGGCAGGCACATTAAATATCTCCCCGGTCTCAGGTTTATGGTGGGGTCAAGACCTGGAGGTTGTGGGCTCCCTATCCCTGGAGTGTCCAAGGCCAGGTTGGACAGGGCTTGGAGCAACCTGGGATAGGGGAAGGTGTCCCTGGAACTGGATGAACTTGAAGGTCCCTTCCATCTCAATCCCTTCTGAGTTTCTATGGTTCTAGAAATGCCAATTTACCACTTAAATCCAGATCAGCAAAGTAAATCCACCAGCAATTTCAAGTCTGCAATAGCTGACTGACTTCACTGAAGGCTTATCTGTAATTTGGAAGGGAATCTGCACCACAGAAGCATCTGAAAGGCAGGAGTGTTTGCTGAGCACAACTGTCTATCCTTTCTCCTTGGGTTACCTTGGAGTAAATCCACCTTATTTCCTGGATATAATTTACACACAGGAACAGCAGCACTGAGTGCTTGCAGTGCTTCCTGCATTTCAAGAGCCTTATGTATGTTACCAGTTAGAAATTCATCAGTCTCTGCTCTGGGATGGGCACCTGGTGCCCCTGGTGAGGAACAGCTGGGAACCAGGCACAGCCAGAGCCCAGAACTTACTGCAAATATTACCCCAAACAAGTAATAACAAGATTCTGAGGAAAAAAATCAGGAGGAGTCTGTAGGAAATCACTAACTCTGAGCCCAGGATCCTGTATTTTCCTTCAGCATTAGCTGAGGAGCAAGCCCTACACAAGGCTGCTACTCAGGATATTCCAAAATAATGAGCCACTCGCTCAGGAATTTGGCCAATAATAAAAATCACAAGATCTTTTATGAGGGAATATATTTAGCTCTTTTTTTTATTTTTAATTTTCTTCTTAGTTCCCAAGTTTTTAGGTCATATTTGCAAATATTCTTTCCAACCACTTCAACTTGAGATCTATTTGAATGCAATGAGAGCTCCTGAATCATTGCCCATGGAGGAGTTTCAAACTCTTTTAAGATCTTTATCTCTGCAGCATTTTACAGTCTCTGCACTTGGTGCAGGGCTATGGGTGAGGGTTGTACATGTCAGCAAAATCAGCAAACAGGGTGTTTGAACTTGGGAACAGTTGCTGGGATGGGAAAGGAGCCTCAGCTCAGGGCTGGTCCCACATTCTGAAATTCCCTCCAATAACCACAACAGTGTTTTCAAAAGCAACTGAAGCTCACTAAGGCTTTATGGGGCTTCAGAGGAAGTCCAGAGGTTTCAGATTTTACCCTGGTTTGCTTTGCCTCATGCTTTGTTACAGAATGTTTGGGAGCTCTCACTAATTCTTTGCACGCTTCATTTTTTTGGCTGTACTTTAATTTAGCATAAGAACTCCAGGCTCATTTGGATGGGCTTTTTGTCCTTTACAGTTCAGTTAAAGAGAAACCTAAGCATAATAAGCAGTAAATTTAATTGCCCAAAGTTCATTTAGCACTGCAGGATAAAAAGAGCTAATGAGGGGCAGGTCGGGGAGAGGGTCTGGCCCTCACAGTTGCTTTGTGGGCCCAAGTTTCTCCTGGCAGCTACAGACCCTCTTCTGCTCTGAACAGGAATTCAGGGCTCATCTGGATGTCTTAATTCCTACTGTGACTTTTTTGTCTTCATTTGCCTC
Organism: Pithys albifrons albifrons; assembly: GCF_047495875.1. NCBI lineage: Eukaryota > Metazoa > Chordata > Aves > Passeriformes > Thamnophilidae > Pithys > Pithys albifrons. The sequence continues at coordinate 5,448,029 of NC_092470.1, forward strand.
ATGCACCTCCTCACTCTGTCATAATTATCACTACACTTAGAGCAAATTTTAATTATTATTTGCTGAAGTATTTTCTTTGTATTTCCTATTAATGTGCTCTTTTTGAGACATTTCAAGCACACCCTTTTTTCTCTCCTGCCCATGAACTGTGGTACATTATTCATCACTTCTCTGTAATTTGATGTAAATTCTCCTGCATGCAATCATCCCTTGGAATTCTGAAGTATGTTGTTGTTTTTTAATCAGAATTTCTAACTAAACTATTCAGACCAACATCCCCCCCCGCAGCAAGTACCATCAGCAGAATCATTTAAAAAGCAGAGAGCTGGCAGACTTGGCATGATTTGTCTGTGCCCCAGCAGTACCCAGTTCGAAGGTGGTCCCGTGGGCTGTCATGCTCCAGGTGCTGGATCTGCGCCCCTTGGTCACCATCACCGAGAACTCGTACAGCGTGTTGGGCTTCAGCCCCGTCACCAGGTAGCTCAGGGTGGTGGCATTGGCAGTCTGAAAGAGGGACAAGTGTCAGAGGTAGCTCAGGGTGGTGGCATTGGCGGTCTGAAAGAGGGACAAGTGTCAGGGGTAGCTCAGGGTGGTGGCATTGGCAGTCTGAAAGAGGGACAAGTGTCAGAGGTAGCTCAGGGTGGTGGCATTGGCAGTCTGAAAGAGGGACAAGTGTCAGAGGTAGCTCAGGGTGGTGGCATTGGCGGTCTGAAAGAGGGACAAGTGTCAGGGGTAGCTCAGGGTGGTGGCATTGGCAGTCTGAAAGAGGGACAAGTGTCAGAGGTAGCTCAGGGTGGTGGCATTGGCGGTCTGAAAGAGGAACAAGTGTCAGAGCTCTGCAACCAGCAGCCACAGCACCCAGGTGTTCCAACATTTCCACACCCACAGTCATTAATTCCAGGATGATTCTCTGTCATGTAAATTCATCAATCAAACACTAACGTGCACTTGGTTTACCCTCAGCCAGAGATTCCTCCTGCAATCAGCAGGAGCATTTAATAGCAGTCAATTAGAAATTACACAAGGCAATCCAAGGTCTGGGGCCCACTTGTTATGCAGTGTTTCAATCACTGTTTACCTGGGGGGGTAATTTACAGCATTTCATTAACTGGGCTGGCTGGGGAAAACAATAAGCACAGCTAATAACTGTGCTCCAAACCGGGGGCTGCCTCCCACATTCCTGCAGAGCTGTCACTACATTCTTCAATACAATAAACAGTCAACTAAAGATACATCAGTAACACTTGAAGAGAATGAAGCTTTACTAATATGGTGATTTTTTTTCAGAAAAAAAAAATGGTTTTCTAGGATCACACACCAGAATTCCACATTTCTTGTGTAGAAATTTCAGAATTTATAAGTAAGAATTTCTATATAGAATTTCTAATGTAGAAGATCTTACTAAGTCTGCACACTTGATTTTTTGGCTGTATTTTAATTTAGCATAAGAACTCCAGGCTCACTTGGATGGGCTTTTTGTCCTTTCCAGTTCATCTAAAGGGAAACCTAAGCATAATAAGCAGTAAATTTAATTGCACAACGTTCATTTAACACTGCAGGTCGTTACACACAAATAGTGGCATTTGTAACTCAGCCATTTATAAATATCTGGTATTTGCTATACATGGCTGGAACATCCAGAGCACGTACTGGAGTTTGGGGGGACAAAGGAAGGTGCATTCCCAGGTATGTGTATCCCTTACCTCGACCTGTAGCGATGGAAACACGGAATTAAAGAGTTGTCTGTCTGTGACAGGGCAACAATTGGGCACAGCCACTGCCCCCAGAAACATCTCCAGATAATTCATTCTCAAGGTATAGGCACATTTCCTGAGGCTCTGTGAGTAACAGTCCAAATTCTGCAAGAAAACCCTGAGTTCTCAAATATCAGGGAGAGCCTTTTCTCCTCACACAGTTCAGGAATTGTGGTCCAAGGGGTGACTGTACTTTGTGTCGAGGATTCTGGTCCTTCATCGACACCACAGGGGTGGCCAGTCATCAACACTCACATAATGAACTAGAATTCCATCCTCTGTTACCCTTAAACCTTCACTTGGTGCACACTCAGTGTGGCTTTGGAGTGAATGGATTGTGGCTGAGTGGCTGTGACAAAGCTGGACTGGGCACAGCTCCCTGGGCAAGGAGGGAGCAAAGCCCCTGGGCTGGGACAGCACCGGAATGACGAGTTCAAAGGGGAAGTCTCACACTGTGAACTGCCTTACCCTCAAAATGCACAGCAGTTCTTCCTCTCTGGAATGCCTGTGGGAATTCCAACAGCACCAGAGCATCCCAAGGTTTACAGCACCTCGTTTCTCCTGGTCACAGCCAGGCTCCTTTCACAGGTCAAAGTTCTGGTTTTGCCTCTGGCTCTGAATTCTGGTCTCTTTTACTCTCCCTGCACATCCCCTTGAATGTAGAGGACACATCAAGGCCCACTTGGAGGGTCAGACTCCTCTGCTTTCTCCAGATTTTAACATCACTCCAGCTTTTAAGATCCCAGCCTACCCCATAGCGCCAAACCCTCCATAAATATTACCCTGAACAATTTATTTCCCTAAAAGATCCAAGATAAGGTTCAGTATTTTTGGTTCTGTTGAGAGCTGCCTGATGGATCCCAGGGAGCTGCAGGACAACCCTGTGCCCCAGTAAAGACTCTTTGGAAAACTGCTCCATCCTTGCAGCAACACAGTTCAAAGCACAGTGAAGCCTTTTAGGAGCTGCATCCCATCTGTCTCTGTGTTTCCAGGCTCTAAGGTTGACACAACTCCTGTACTAATTGAGGAAAACAAAGCTCCTTTGGGTGGAACCACTTGTGCTGGGAGACAGAGCTCCTCTGGCAGCAGTTTGGGAGTGTCAGTGAGAAACAGCAAAGGGAGAAAATCTGAATGGATGGTCCCAACACCCAACTGAGGGATGAGAGGGGTGGATGAACCCACCCTGTGCTGACCAGATGTAGCTCTGGATCCTGCAGAACTGGCAATTCCTGTGCCAGGCTGTGGGGCAGAGTGGCAGGATGTGGGTTCTCCAAACATCCCGAGTTCCACAGGACAGGGGCAAAGACCTCACACTGCTGTCCTTTCAGGCAAATGCTTTCTACAGGAATTCTGAGCCACATTCCATCATTACACACTGGTTTTGGTCAATAAAACTTGTTTTCCATTGGCCACCAGCACCAGAAACAGGGGGAATATTTAATTTCCTGCTGGGCTGTTTTAAGCAATTAACTAATGAAACTGTAGCTTTATTTAAATCACTTCCAAGACACTCTGCAAATGACCCAGGAATGTGGGCTTGCCTTTAGAGGACGAGTGCACATATAATAACATCTTTTCATTTCAATGAAAATCTGGATTATAACAAGATGGCTCTGCAGGAGCATAAAGGGAGTTCCACTGGTTGGGTATTTTAACAACCAGCTCCTCTGAGTCTCATTGCAAATGTGAAATTTGCAGTCAGCACCTTTGAGGCCTCCAGGTAACTCTGAAAATTAATAAAAAAATCTAACCAACCAACAAACTAAACCCCAAATCCAGCCTCCAAATCAAAACAGATGAAAATGGAGGAAGGCAGGGACATCATAAAGTTATTGTTGTGTATTTTGCATCCCTTCAGATCCCCAAGGAAAGGTTTACTATCAACTTGGCATGAACAGAAAAGGTTGTAAAAGAAACTGGAAACCATGAGGGGAAACCTTTTCCCTGCATGACTCACCCCCAAATTCAGGTTCTCTGCTGAGCAAACGTCACTCACTGTGACCTTCCAATTCCCCTCTAAGGGTGAGTCCACCCCTGGCACACCCAGGGAAGGATCCAACTCTCGCCATGTCCATGGCTCTGGAAGTGTCTCCAGGAGCTGCTCTTCCATCCACTCCCACAGGACACAAAACCGACCTGGGCCATTCCTGCCCCCGGAGTGACCCCGGGCACAGCCCTGCAGGGTCTCCTTGCCCCAGCTGTCCCTCCAGCCTGGCTGAGCAGGAGGCTCCTGTCCCTGACCCCCAGCCCGTGGTGCTGCCCCCGGGTACCTTGTACTTGGTGTTGGCGGGGATGTTGGTTTTCCAGCGCACTGTGTAGTACCGCGCGTCCGTGATCTTCTGGTTCTTGGGCAGAGAGTTGTCTGCCCACGTGATCCGGATGGTGTCGTGGCTCAGGATGGAAGCCTGAACTCCCACCGGGGGCATCATGGGAGACGGGTCTGGCACTGGAGTGTATGGAGCATTAATAACAAACAGATCAACCTCGGAAGTGTCTGGGGGATCAGCCGTGGGCAAAGAGGCAGGGAGTGCAATTAAAAAGGGAGGAGGAGGTGGCATTTTAATGTAAACCAAAACAAAAAAGGGGAAATGCAGGGTAGTGCAATGAGATGGAGGGTGAGGATGGAGAAAAAGAGAGAAAAGCCAGAGTTAATAGGTGGCATCACACTGGTCAATAACATCACTCTTGTATTTCTTCCTTTCTACAGACAGCAAGACAACAAAGACATGCTGACATAATACTTAATGCTATTAGTGTTCAGTGCACCCAACCACAGCCTGAGAACCCCAAACACACAGTCATTTCAGCTTTATTCATCTCAGAGTGTCCACTGAGTCCTCTTCCAGAAAACAATGAGGAGGACAAAGAGCTGGACTCCCTCTGGATGGGGAAATGTCACTTCACACACACACAGGGAGCTCCCAGCACCTTTTTTAAAGGCTGTTACAGGCATCGAGCTCCACAGATCAGACAAATCTGCAGCAACTGTGACACTGCAACTCGTGTCCTCTAGAGAATCTCTAAGGATTGCTGCTCTCCAGCACTAAACCAAAGCATTGCACCTACACCACAGCCCTCGGTGGCAGCCCCAGGGAGCCCAGCGAGCCCTCACAGGGCAACAGCTCACCTGCAGACAAGGTCCTCTGCCTAAACTTTTTCATTTATGTATTACAAGAATGAATTAGAACTTCCAAGATCATGCCTGGTGTAAGTGACAGCAGAGTGAGACTCAGACAAAGCAAACACGGGCACCACATTCAAAATCTCAGAGTAAAACTGCAAAAAAGCTGTATTTGTCCATAAACCCCCAAAAGAGGGTTGTGCCTTTAGAACTGCACCCCCAGGCTCTGTGCTCATGGAATGTTAACTTTGGGAACAAGGACATCTATTAGTAGTTGACAGGTAAGTTTTGTGATTCACAAATGACCCTGATTTTAGGTGGTTTAACATGAAGCGTGCGAGGCAAGCCCTGAGCAGTGAGGGCAACCAGTTAAAGGGATGGGAGCACTGGGTGGCACTGAGGAACCAGGCTGTGCCATCCCACCCACCCCAGTGCAGCTGTTGGGCAGGGCTGGGCAGGGCCCTGCTCCTTACCGGAGTGGGGCCGGGTCACGGCGCTCTCGTACAGGGGGATCCCTTCCCCCACGTTGTTAAAGGCTTTCAGGGTGATCACATAGTGGGAGCTTGGGTCTGAAGGGAAAAAACAGATTAGAACAACAAATCAATCCTGTTTGCTGCTTCTCCATTTCCTCTTCGTTCACTATTTTAATTTTTAACTGGAATACATGAAATAACTTGACTAAATTCGAACTGAAAGTCTCCACACAGACCTTCTGTTCATGTTCCCAGAGTCCCAGCCTGGTCTGGGTTGAAGAGACCTTAGAGCTCCTCTCATCCCAACCCTCTGCCTTGGGCAGGGACACAACAGCTCTCAGTGGAAGTCTTTAGTCACAGCAAATCCCCTTAAGTACAGCCAAAAGAGCAGAGAGCGAGAACAATTTAAAACAAACACTTTCAGTTGCTACTCCAAAATGACTCAAACCTCCAGTTTTATGGAACTTCTCACTATTAACACTTCTTTGCCTTTCAGGCTATTTTACCCACCACAGAGACTCTGTGGAGGGGCGAATCTATTTTCCTTTTAAAGCAGCTGTCAGTGAATGTTGGTGACGTCTGAGCTCCCTTTTTGCCCAGAGCCCCCCGTTGTGCCGCCCCCAACGGGCACGTGCCGTGTGCCAGGGCTGGCCCCCTCGGCTCACCCAGGTTCTCGATGGTGTAGTATCTCTGTTTGTAGTCCACCTTGATGGTCTGGGCGTGGGGGGAGCCGATGCCGTAGCCGATGGCGTAGCCCCTCACCACCACGTTCTGGTTCTCTGGGGGGGTCCAGCTCACCACGATACTGGTGACCAGCGGGCGGACATGCAGGGAGCTGGGAACCTCAGGAACACGAGTTTCTGTCAAGGAAAAATGATGCATTAAAGGCTTTCTCTCCAATAAAGGTAAGTAGGAAGGTCAAACAAAGCACTTTCACTCTGTGTGAAATGAGCACAGAGAGACCGTTGGTGTCCGAGAGCTCCAATAAACAGAGCTTTGCACACTGTTGTATTTTAATAGATCCTCTCTTCAAAAGAAAGGGCAGTGGTACTGAAGAAGCATCACACCTGCTTGGGGCAGACTTTCTGAATGGTTGTGCATGTTCTTACCCATTTTTTCAAATATTTATTAGATTTATCCCACCTTTCCCCTCCACAAAGCAATCTACTTCCAATTCCATCACGTTCCTCACTTGTGGGTATTAAAGTAACTAGACTGAAAACCCTGATGAGGAAAGAAAGGTTCTGAGCTCGTTGTAGCATTAAACAGGATATTCCAAAGCTCTGAGAACTGCACCCTGCAAAGGGTTCTTCACATTTGTCCTACCCTTGTTGCTGCCTGAACCCCTGGGTTCACATCATTCACAGAACACCAGCAGGCACCACACAGCCAAACTAAAGACCAAAAGACAGGGAGTCCCTACAAAAAAACCCCCAACACAAATATCCCAATCCACAGAGAGATGGAATGTGGATCCTTAAAACCAGGACTTGCACAACATGTCCCTGTAAGCCCCTCATGTTTTTACTAAAAGGTTTTTTCCCCACTGTTGAACCTCACAACTGTCCCTACAGTCTCCACAACTTTGGTTTAACTTCTCAGAAATTAAATAAATCCTTGTGTCATCCCACTGGAGCCACGTGTGCCCATGGATTATAAATAATTCTGTGCAACAGCACACTGAGCTCCCCACTCTAAAATACAACCAGGGATTTCTGCTCCCTGCAGGGATTTCTTTTTAATGAAACTTGCTGCATTTCCCTAAAAACATTTAATAAAGCACCACAACAGGATTATTTGGATCATAATACACCACTGCCCTGCCAGCCCGAGGGGGTTTCTGGTCTCCAGCTGACACAGCCATCAATTAAAGTTCACAACTATTAAATACAGCAAAGCTCCAACTGCAGCCTGAGAGGTGACATTTTTAACTGCACAGAAGTTGGTGCACTGGGGATAAACTCTGTACACCTGTTTAACACCTCCTGCTCTGCACTCCTGGGGCACCTGCACCGACTCCAGCACTGGATTGTCACACTCTGGCTCCCCTCTACATTGAGGAGGCTGTCAGGTGAGTTATTTGCTATTTAAATTCAAAAAGCAGCCATGGAATGAAAAGAAATTATGCCTTCCATGCCTACTGAACCTGAGCAATGCAAGATTAGCTGTAAATACATTTGCATGGTGTTAAAATTATCCCCATGAGCTTCCTGAAGAAAGAAACCCCAAAAATACACATCACCTCCCCAGTGTGCACACAGAGAGATCTCCCACATGTACAGAGTCATCTGGAGACCAGGCTACGTTGTCTTAACTGTGAATTTTTATAACTTTATTCATTGGAAAGAATACACAGAAAGAAATTCAGGGCTGCAACTTTCCAAATTTAAATGACAAAGTCAACAGAAAAGGAAAAGGTTCTTTTCTTCTCCCTCCCTCTGCCCTATTTAAATTTAAATTTAATCCTGATGCTATCCTCTGGCAAAGTATTGTTAACTCTAATTCAGGGACCTTTTCATTGCCTCCTGAAGTGCCTATTTACAGAGCTCTGCTCCAGTTTGGGGACCTCATGGTTGTGTCATACCCACTTAGGGGAAGACAGAGAGAGATGAAAGTCATTTCAACTCTGAGAAGTCATTTGAAATATCTACAGACCTGAACTGCTCTGTTAACACTGGAGAATGAGCAGTAAGAACAAGGATTAAGTGGAGTATCAGCTTTGCAGAGCACAGAGACTGGGGCAGGGGCTCTCCAGGGCTTTCTGAGAAGGATCTTCCAACAGTGGAGAGCAAATATTGAAACGCTTTCATTATTTCATCTTTCAGCTGCCAGGAAAACTGAACCTGAGGCCACACAGATGTGAGAGACATGACTGGATCCTGTGGCATTAAGCTGGAATGACCCTCCAGCTTCTTCTACAAAGCCAAGAGTGGCCCACAAAAAGCAAAAGGGAACCTGTGTGCAATGCACTAATTAAAGCCTCTTCTGAAATGGGAACAGTGTACCCAGAACCAGCAGCTCCAGGCAGGGAGTTCCAAAGAGATTCCCCACAGCCATCCTTTAAAAACAGACTTTTCTTCCATTTTGCTGGCTCTTGGACAGGTCTGGCAGATAATCACAAAATTGCTGCTTTGAATTCTGCCAGAATCAGGTTCCCACTTGCAAATTATTCCACTGTAGGAAAGACCAAATGTCTGGACCAGCTATCAAAGGTCAAAATTCATCACAGAACATTTTCTACTGTCATTGTTAAACTCTGCACTGGGAAAACAGGCTGCTACCATGGTCCTGTATGTATCCTAATCCACATCATGAATCCATGGATTTGGTGGAAGAGCCTTCATTGCTGATGGGGGATATGGTCTGAAAATATAACCAAACTCCCTTTTCCCCTCAAGCAGCAAAAGAACAGTTACTGTGGGTGAGAGAAAGCACAGCACCAATGGAACATGGGGTAGGACTGCAAAGGGCTGTGGGTGACAATGTTTCCCTTGATTTCTTTCCTACTGTGGCATCTCATTGTCACTCCTAAATGGGTATATCACACTTAGTGCCAATAAACAGCACTAAAAAGTGTAGAAGCACCGTTGGATTCCAAGCCATTCCATTGATTTGGCAAGGATTTTCTGTTAAAGCAGAAAATAATTCCACTTAATCCTAAATAAACCCCATTGTACAACTAGAACACAGCCAAACCAACAGCAAACACAGAGGTTTGCCTTACAAGAGGCAGTGAAACCCCCAACAGAAAGCTCAACAGGAGCCACCAGTGTGCCCAGGTGGCCAAGAAGGCCAATGGGATCCTGGCCTGGATCCAAACTAGCGTGGCCAGCAGGCCCAGGGCAGTGACCCTTCCCCTGGACTCTGTCTTGGGGAGGCCACACCTTGAGTGTTGTGTTCAGTTCTGGGCCCCTCAGGTGAGGAAAGAGATTGAGGGGCTGGAGCGGGGCCAGAGAAGAGCAACGAGGCTGGAGAAGGGACTGGAGCACAAGTGCTGTGGGGAGAGGCTGAGGGAGCTGGGGGTGTTTAGCCTGGAGAAGAGGAGGCTCAGAGGTGACCTCAGCACTGTCTGGAACTGCCTGAAGGGAAGTTCTGGCCAGGTGGGGGTTGGTCTCTTCTCCCAGGCACTCAGCAATAGGACAAGGGGGCACGATGGGCTCAAGCTCTGCCAGGGGAAATTGAAGTTGGAGAGCAGAAAAAACTTGTTTGCAGAGAGAGTGCTCAGGGATTGGAATGGGCTGCCCAGAGAGGGGGTGGATTCCCCATCCCTGGAGGTTTTTCAACTGAGCTTGGCCGTGGCACTGAGTGCCATGATCTGGTAAAGGGACTGGAGTTTGGACCAAGGGTTGGACTTGGTGATCTTGGAGGTCTTTTCCAACCCAATCCATTCTATGATGCCCCCCAGCCCAGCTCAGCCCTCACCATCCAGGTCACTCTCGAAGGTCTCTGCGGACACCCAGTCGGTGGCGGGGCCGGTGCCGTTCACGGTGAGCGCAGCCACTCGGAAGCTGTACTCGGTGCCACGCTCCAGCCCTGCGGGGACAACGGGGACAGCCCCAGTCAGCAGTGACAGCACAGACCCCTATCCACAAACACTCCACCCATCCCCAGGGACACACACCTGCCACCCCACTGACACCCGCGGGGCAGCGCCGGGACAGCCCCCAGCCAGGGGACAGCTGGGGGGGACACCAGAAGGGGACACCAGGAGGGGACACCAGGAGGGGACACCAGGAGGGGACACCAGGAGGGGTGGGGGGGGGGCACCGAGAGGGGACACCTGGGAAGGGGACACCCAGGGGGGAAACTAGGAGGGGACACCTGGAGGGGGCACCCGGGAGAGTCCCCCAACCAGGGGACACCAGGAGGGGACACGCAGGAGGGACACCTGGGGTGGGGACACCGGGGAGGACAGCCAAAGGGGACACTTCCCACTGCCCCAAGGGCTGCTGCAAGAGACTCTGAGGTGCTGTGTGCAGCCAGCAATAATTTACAGCTCTTAATTAGCTCTAATTACTAATTACACCCATAACTAAACCTAGGGGTGGCACAGAGGCAGCAGGTGAGCAAACTGTGCAAACTGTTTAGTGTATGGAAGTTTATAATAAAAATAATAATAACAACAACAACAACAATAATAATAGCAGTGGGGAAGTGCACTCAAAATTTGATATATGGAACCTCCCAACAGGCTTTGTTGTGCCAAAAATACGCTCAAGTTACAGGAACTTCTCAGCTCTGTGAGAAAACTGAGATTTACTAAGTCATAGTGGAGTTTCAGAGGAAAACATCAGGACATCTTGTTAAAAACTGTGTATTCCTTTTCCAGAATTTCACAATTTCACAATTTCTGTTGGTTTACTGAGATTTTAAAAATGAGCAAAATGTTGTCTTGCTCCTGATCTCATGCACTGCTTATCTCTGCTAAACAGCATTCTAGTTCTGGGACCAACATATAATTTACACTAAGTGATGGAGCAGACTGGATTTTAAATGTACAAAATAGAGGATGTATTACAGCCATGCTAGAAAGCAGCAGAGAGGTTGATTCCAGTGCAGGTGGGTGGGATGATGTGCAGGGATGGCCAAGGTCAGACACTGAGATTGGGGACTGATCATCACCTGCAGAGCAGGTGAGTCCCCAACCCCCTCCAGTCCCTGGTCCTTCCCCACACTTCATTCCTGGCACTGGGGCAAACATAGCGAGCTCAGGGTCATCTTCTCCAGCCAATCCCCTTCTTTTATAAACATTTTATAAGGAATATCCAGTCCCTTTACCAAATCCACGACAAAATCAGGTCACCAGCCCTCAGGTCCCACCCGCAGCCCACGCGACCTCAGAACTCACCACACTCCTCTGAGATGGGACTCAGGTTGCCTTCCAAGGCAGGACCCTGTGGAATCCTCTCTCTGCCCCCCTGCCAGCCCCCCCAAGCCCCTGCAGCCCCAGCCCTCTCACCCTCAATGAGCTGGGAGAGCTGGGTGCCCCCCACGCTCTCGGTGACGTCGCTCTTGCGCGAGACCTTCCGGTAGCGGATTTTGTAGCCGGTGATTTGCCCGCTGTGGGTCCCTGCAGGAGGGGGCTGCCACTGCAGCAGGATGCTCTGGGGAAGGCAGCACAGCAAGGCATTGGGAAACAGGATTTTAGGAAAGGCTTTTAGAAAAAAAACTCTGCTCACAAGGACCAAGTGTTTAATTGTCTCTTCTGCAGTGCCCAGGACATACAAATGTGTGTCTGTGTGTGCACACACTGGGAACAGCAGTTAATCAGCAGGAATTCAAGCTCTGGTCCTTCAGACTTTTGTCCCTGATTAAACCCTTCTCATCAGCAGCCTCTGGTGCACTGTCACTGTCTTATTGCATTCCATCATGACCAGCCCACCACTGGACTGGAGCTCTCAGCACTTCAGTCCAGCCACTCTCCTGCTGGGCAGCTCACACACAGCAGCGTGGGAGAAAAGGGACCCCTGGCAGCTCCAAAATGTGGTCCCTCTGAGACCCACCAGCCCTTTATTTACCCATTACCAAGAGGAACTTCTCCAATCTTACCTTGGAATTCCGTACCTCCAGCGTCAGGTTCTGTGGTGGAGCACTGGGGACTAGAAACATTGAAGGAATTACAATTCCAACATTTTCAAATGTTGTATTTCCATACCCAATCCCTCCTTGCTCTCATTCATTAAGGAAGCACAAACCATACTGGTTTAAGACACTTTATAAAGGAACAACCAAATCCTCCCAGAAGTACTTTCTGACCTACAGTGACTGGCTGAGGAGGGTTTCTGTATTTTCATCACAAAGAATTCATTACTCAGGTCCTTCCTTATTACAGCTATCTAAATAGAAATGTTTGATATTTAAAAGGTACTTCTCATAAACTATCAGAGACAAAATCCCATTCAGTATTTTCCCAAAGCATATATGTAATTAACACACTGCTTGATTTGGGGAACCCACATTTGAAATTCAGGTCATGGGTTTTTTTACTGTGATTTTCTGGAACAGAAAAAGCTCAGAGTCACCATGTCCCTGTGACACAAAGTGGGGGAAGAGCATCACAAGGACAAGTCTGCCTTTAAGCTGCCACTCTTTGCTAGTTCTTTACTCTCTGTAGCATCTTACAGCTCATGGCTAGACCAAAAGGCAACATAAGAGAGAACCTGAGCCCAGGGAAATCCTGGTGCCAGCACATCAGAGTCCCAAATGTTACCCCAGGGCAGAGCTGAGGGTTTTCTGGCAGGAAGGGGAGGCTCCAGCACAGCACAAGGACATGGAAGGAGCACACCAGGCACAGAGACTGCTCCAGCCTGAAGAACTTTCCAAATAACTCACCCCAAAGAACACTCCCAGTGCATGAAGTGAGAGCAGCCCTGGGATGAGTGAAAGGTGCACTGGGTGGGGTCAAACAAACACCCCTCACCCACCACCCCATGGCAGAAATGGAGATGGGGAGGATTTGCTTTTCCCTCCCTTGCCCACTGAACTGAGTATGAAATCACCAGACCTGGGAGTAAGTGCTATGGGCTTTAAAAAACACAGGTGAGAGAAGGAGGTGACATAAGGCCAAGCTTTTTTTGCTGGTTATTCCATGCAGATGGTGCCTACATTCAGAACAACCTTAAAGTCGTGGGTTTCAAAAGGAGTGATGAGTAATTCATGCATATATTGCCAGCCTGGTGAGAGCAGGACAGTCAGCTGGACACCAGAAAGGACATAGAATCATAGAATGGATTGGGTTGGAAAAGACCTCCGAGATCATCAAGTCCAACCCTTGCTCCAACTCCAGTCCCTTTACCAGATCATGGCACTCAGTGCCACGGCCAAGCTCAGCTGAAAAACCTCCAGGGATGGGGAATCCACCCCCTCTCTGGGCAGCCCATTCCAATGCCTGAGCACTCTCTCTGGAAAGAATTTCTTCCTGATCTCCAACTTCAATTTCCCCTGGCAGAGCTTGAGCCCATCGTGCCCCCTTGTCCTACATGTGCATGTAAATGTAATCATAAAAATATAGCTCAACACATGCACAGTTCATGGGCACAGCACGGTTTGGGTTGGAAAGGACCATCCAGTCCCACCCCCTGCCATGGCAGGGACACCTTCCACTATCCCAGGTTGCTCCAAGCCCTGTCCAACCTGGCCTTGGACACTCCCAGGGATGGAGCAGCCACAGCTTCTCTGCCCAGCCTGTGCCAGGGCCTGCCCACCCTCCCAGGGAAGGATTCCTTCCCAAGATCTCCTGCCAAATGTTTCCATAGGAAAGGTGTTGCCTGGCATGGCACAGCACAGGCACCAGCACCAGAACATGCTCAGGCCTCAGAGACTGGGAGGGAAACGCCTCAGCTGGGATGTGATGCAGAGATTGCATTTCCAGCTGTAATCCCTGATCAGGAATTCCATGAGAAGAAAAGCAATCCTCACAAGCAGCACATAAAGCTTGGTTTGAATGGTAATACCTGCAGAGCCATCCCTGCAACAAGGCACCGGAACAGATTAGGAGCAAAAACCCACATCAAAATGCAGATGCTTGTTAAGTCATGGCTAAGGGAAGCTTAGGGAGAAATCCCTGCAGGGAGCATGGAGATTGCTCATGGACCCTGCAATAAGGAAACACAGGAAGAAAATGTGCATCATTTCCTCAAAGATTTGAGACCTTGCAGGGGGAGAGCAGCAAGGTTAATAGCAGGTTATGAGATGGGAAGAAGCAGGATGACATCCTTCAGAGAGCTTTAGAAAATAAGTATCTGTGAGTTAAATGTGAAAACAGTAGATGGAGAAGAAAGAACTTCAGGAAAACTTGAAAATTAATGAATGCTCCTTCAAATTAAAGAGCTGGAAGCCCTTTAGAGAAATTAGGTTAGCAAATGGTCAGGGTAGGAAAGAAAAAGACAAAGATAAGGCCACACAGCCCCCCTTGCATTTGTAGGGTGGGAAAGGGAAAGAAGAGCTTTCCATGATGTCCCCACAGGGGACTCACAGGGTCTCTCCAACTGAAATGTCAATATAAGGGGTTATGGAAGAGCTGGACTTGAGGAAAAGCAGCATCTTGCCAGGGTGAGGTGCAATTCCTCCAAGATTTCTAAGGGAACTTGGAAATGAAACAGTTGCACAACTTATATAACCCCTCCCAAGTTACCTCAATAGTGGGAGATGGCAAATGTGATGCCAATACCACAACAGGATCCCCTCAAACTCCAAGGAGCAAATCAGGAACTTTGATGAGGCAAATAAACTGAAGCAACAATAAAGCATGAAATTCAGAGGGAACAGGAGTAGTAACAGGAGTAATGTTAAGTACTTCTCACTTCTTCAAGGGAAATCCCACATCACAAACCTGCTGGAGAGCTCTTAAGGAATGAGGCAAGAGGGGATGGCAGAGAAGAGCTCGCTGGAGTGAAGAGCTGGTTAAAACTAAGGCAGGAGTTGGTTGGAAGGGACACAGTGGGAGATGAGCTGTGGATCCCCCATAGTATGGTCTGATGGTGAAGAACTGCAGGAAAACCTTAGGATGTTTCCACCTCTGTGCTCAGAAGGAGCCAGAAGTCAGTCAAAGGGAAGTAAAGCCTCACTTGCATCTTTGATACAATTTTACTCCTGTCTACCTCCCTTTTAAAAGCACATAAGAGGAAAAACACCTGGAGAGAAGTTCAGAAAAGGGCACTGAAGGTGGAAACAGCTTCCACAAGAGAAATGGGTCACAATTCCTGTGACTTGGGAACCTGGAAAGTGGGTGGATGAGGAAGAGCACAGCAAAGGGCCACAGAGGGACAGAGGGGGCTGTGGACACTGGTTATTGCCCCTCCTCAGGCAACAAGTGACACTAACACAGAGCAGGGGCAGAACAGACAAAAAGGGGGGATGGTTCAGAGGAAATTTATCTGTAGAATCTTTGTCCACTTGATGGTGTGGGTTGAAGAAGATCCTGACAGGGTTTCATGGAAGAGAAAGTGAGCCCCAGAAACAAGCTCAGACCCAGAGAGAATTTGGGACAGATCTCCTCTCTGCTCATCTGATCACTCCGGGGGAGATGATTCCAGGCTCCACTCACTTTCTGTCTGACTGTTCCTATATCTAATCTTCTCTATAAAAACTATGAGTGGACATTAACTTGGATCATCCTACAGTTGCTTGTGTATCTCTGTTTGCTCACATTACCTCTTCATTTGCCTTATAAAAACTACTGGCAGCAGGTCCTGCTTTCACCATCACATGCCACAGGTTTAATGTATCTGTGCTGGAGTGCAAACAGAGACACGCTACGTTTCCCCACAGGAAAACAATGAAAATGAAAACACCCCAAAAATGAAAAGTCTGTTCATATATAAAAATGTTAGAGAACCCAAAAATAATTGGGAGCTGTTGCATACAATGTATTTATTTTAATGTCTGCTCTCAATGCTTTGTAGACTCATCAATCCATGAAATAAAGTGCTGATGCAGGAGTGAAGGACACCATTGTTCCATAATCACAGTCCCAGATACTCCTGCAGGTGCAGTGATTTCCCTTCCCCCAGTCTGAAAGGCCTCTGGGGCATCCTGACCACAAACAGCCACATGCAGCAACAACACTACTAATGAAACAGGGCAACAATGAGCAAACCCCATAAAAGTCTGGTTAAAAATTCACTGACAGGAAATTGCCAGGTAATTCCTGCAAACCCCACAGGGAATAAGGAGCTTTACCATCGGAGAGCGTGCGGACGACGACGTCGTGGGTGGAGACGCCAGGGCCGTGCTTGTTGTAGGCGACGACACGGAAGGAGTACTCGGTGAACTTCTTGAGCCCTGTCACCGTGTGGGACAGCCCGGCCACGTCCACGTCCTGCCACGACAAACACACCCCCATGGCACTGCCACCCTGCCCAGGAATTCCTGTGCCACACACGGGACCTGCTGCGGCACCCGCGGATCGACCCCGGCTCATCCACACCCAGCACTGTGAAGGTGCCAACTGTGGGGAGCATGAGAAAACTTTCCCTGTCCTGTTTCAGTCCTGACATGGACACTGGCTCTGCACATGGAAAGGGACCTGGAGACTTCTCTATCAGCAAGAATTGTGACTATCATTTGAATAGTGGGATGCAGAATTAGAAAAGGCATCATGCCTGT
The DNA here is from genome assembly GCF_047495875.1 of Pithys albifrons albifrons. NCBI lineage: Eukaryota > Metazoa > Chordata > Aves > Passeriformes > Thamnophilidae > Pithys > Pithys albifrons. The sequence continues at coordinate 5,464,483 of NC_092470.1, forward strand.
TTAAAAGAAATGTAAAAAAGTATTTAAGGGCTAAGAAAAATATTTTACCCTTTGCTTTTTAAATCTGGAATCATACTGATATGCAGTGGGATGGGAATGGGGCTGTGACGAGTGGGATTAATCCTCATTATTCTCAGGGGGCAGCCTAAACTTCTACAGAACACACTGGATGCTTTGGTGGAATCATAAGGAAATTCAATCAATTGGATGCTCAGCAGTATCAAAATATCAATCTCTGGATCCAAGAACTCAGGAAGTACAAACAGCTGAGATCAAGGATCATGCTAAAATCAGTAGTTTGCCTGATATACTAAAAACCAGCCCATAAATGTGTGCAGGCATCTTCTCCATCATCTGTGTTCTACTCTCATGATCCAATGGACCTCCCCAAAAGCTACTCAATGCTGATGAACCCACCAAAAACAGGCCATCAGCAAAAAAATTTTAATTCCAAGCCATACACATTTCATACTGGAACTTTAAATTCAAACCCTTCCACATTTCAGACTGTCAGAAAACCAAACCCTTCCCCAGGTGTTTCTGGGAGTTGAAGGCACACCCAGCACACAGGCTGCAGGTGGGTGGTGTGTCTGTACCTGCTCGGTGTCCTGGCCCTTCTCCATGTAGTAGAGTTTGTAGTTCTGGATGTCGCCGTTGCCCGAGAGCGGCGTCTCCCAGGAGACGGTGACGGAGGTGGGGGAGCTGGAATACGCTCGGATGTTGGGAGCCGGGCCCGGCAGCTGGACTGCAACACAGCAGTACAACCTGCTAGTCCTGGAGCTGCCCAGGGTGGGCACTGCAGGGACAACCCCACCCTCCATCACCCCAGGAAACAGCTTTCCATTTTCCCATTTCAGCACTGGCATGGAAAGGTGGGACCAAATTGCCAAAGGAGATCCTGGTCCTTAGGTCACTGTCCTTTTATCTGGAATGATCCTAACAAGGGACAGACTCGGCATTTTTCCCTCTTTCAGTTACAGAATATCCTGAGCTGGAAGGACCCACAAGGAACGAGTCCAACCTGTAAGTGAATGGCCCATGCAAGGATCAAAGCCATGACCTTGGTGTTATTAGCACCATGATCTAGCCAAGTGAGGTAAGTTAATGACACTTTAAAAGCATTCACTTTATAACAGTTTAGAGAATTTAACAAGGAATGTCTCATAAGTTCTTAATAGTGGCAAGAAATCCAACCAAGCCACCAGCCTGGAAAATCTTTGGAAACTATGGTCTGCCAAGTGCAACTTTTAAGAGCATCAACTTCTGGGAAAGGTCGTGAATGGGGAAAACAAAAAAAATAAAACCAAAATCAACCCCAAAGTTGAGGAAAACTCAACCCATTCCAGCTCACCCTCGGGCTGCGTTGCCACCTTCAGCGGGGCCGAGCTCTCGCCGGGGCCGTGCCGGTTCTGAGCCACAACTCGGAACACATAAACAGTCTCTGGCATCAGGTTCTGGATCATCACTTGTGTGTCTCCAGGACGACTCGTATTTTCAACACGTTCCCTGCAGGAAGGAAAATGTTTGGGCACAGAGACAACCACTGATCAGTAAGAGGGGCTTTGAGGGGTAAATGAGGAGCAGTTGTGTCCCGCTGGAATGAATCCCACGGAATGGATCCCACGTGTTACTGACGTGCTGGTTCACACTGTGCTCTCTGCACAACACAACAACCATGTGCCTAAATTGCTGCTGACAAACTGCTTCAAATGGTGCAACTTCTCTTTGAAAAGCGCTGAAGTAACAGAATGAACTGCACTTGACAGCCCCCAACTCTCAGCAGTTCTTTGTTATTCCCATAACAGCATGTGATAATTCACAGTGACAGTTTATCCTGCAGCTCTGAAGCCAAAAGAAAAACTATTTAAGCAGCAGAGTCTGGTGAGATTTGGGACATTTCTATTAATATCACGGGGCTGCTTTTAGTGTGTTCTTCAAAGGAGCTGTTTTAACGTGTTCTTGTTCCTCCAAACTTCACTGTGTTCCTCACTGGTGATTGGATTTGTTCAGGATTCCCAGGCCACGGCTGTGGCTCCAATGCTGGATCCACACATGGACTGGAGGCAACAGGAGTCAACCTGCCCTTCTGTGTGAGCTGTGAGTGCCTCCCACTTGTGCTGTGCACATGGAATTGGCCTCCAGTGGACCTGAGTGGAGATTCCAACTTCCAGCAGCCCCACAGAGACAGAAGGAATGCACTTTGCATGGGAAGGGGCACCTCTGTCAGGCCAGCATTTTGCACCGTGGAAGCTCAATCCAGCTGGGAGAACACACACTGTGCATGGAGGCAACAGGAGGGCCATGCCTGGTGCTCAGTGACCCCCCACCAACCCCTGGGGCCCAACACTTCCCACTGCACCCAGGAAACTCCATCAGTTCTTATCGGGATTTAGGGGAAATTAGAGGATTGATCATTAACCAGTGACAGACTTTATTTCCAATCAGGCCATTGGCAGCTGAACTTACTGGAGCTGCCTTTGGGTCCCCCTCTGGAAAGGAGCTCCTGTGAATGTGAACAGCAGCAGTGCTACAAAAGCAGAAATCAGAAACTTCCCACTGTGAAAAACAAGGAAAATGTGCCTGCTGGGAATACAATCCTTCCCCTTTGCCTGCCAGGCTCTCTTTGGCTCTCTGCAGGGACAGTGAGTCTTGTCCATCACCACCTCCCATTAAAGCATTTCTGATGCAGAAATCTGGTGTTTCCCCTGCCCACCTGCCAGCCATCCTGCTTCAGTTTCCATCATGGAAATACGATGCCAAAATCCCCATTTTTCATTTATTTCTTCTTAGATCCACCAGAGTGGTTGATTAAACAGAACTTGGCTGAAAACATTCTGCAATCCCTGTTGATTTCTGCACTATTACCCTGTAGCTAAAGAGAGGGAAACAACCCACTCGCTGTAGCTAAACACCTATTTACACCCATTTTCTAGAATGTTCCCCTTCGTGAAGCTGAGCTAAAATGGCACTGCATCAACAGTTCCATTTATTTCACATTTTTGTTCCTTTTCACCACTGATTTTTCCACTTCTAGCAAAATGTTTCCTTGCAAGAACATTCCCAAAAGGAGTTTCCTTTAAGAAGAGCCTTAGCCACAGGGATGGGATCTGAAAGCCCAGACTAAGTGCCAATGGATTCACAGCTGTGGGATAACATCGGGCTCCCATTGACATGCAAAATATTGCATTTTCTGCCTCAAGGGTAAGAGCACTCCCTGATTCCATCTGGGAAAAAAAATAACCAACAAACCAAGGTTATTATTTAAAATTAGAAAAAAAATCAGAGTTATTTTACTGGAAAAACAACATTTACCAAAAATAAATAGACATGTCAAAGCACTGCAATTTTCAGTAATAACCAGGAACGTGCCCTCACAACATTATGGTAAAAATATGGTGAGATTCATCTAATTAAGTGCTGCATGAATCTCTCCTTTATGCCCTTGCTGGGGAGCCTGGAGCATCTCTTTGGAATGCTGCTGTACCTGGTGGGATAACAGGCACAGCCAGGTGGGCTCCACAGCACCTGCATCACCCTGAGGATCACTGTGACTGTTCCAAGAGTCCAGTTTAACCCCCAGCAAAGAGCTCTGTAACCTCCAGCCAAGGTTTACAGCAGCTCCTGAGCACCTCAGGGAAGTCCCCAAACACCTGTTTGTCTGCAATGCCAAGTCTGCAGTTGCACTTACATACAACAACCAGCATTTGGGGGGTTATGAGGCAGTGGATGGTGCCTGTGCCAGCCCTGTCAGCTGGGCAGGAGCTGCAGACACACTCTGACAGTGTGATTACACACAATTAAGCCCCATTTTCTGTGTCTGAAGCACACTACAGTGAACCATGAATTTAACAGTCTTTGAATATCTCATATGTGAAATTTATCCTCCTGTACCAGCAACATGCTGGTTATTTCTCTTATTTTTGTCCAGATCTCGAAGTCTGCAGTTCTGAGTTTCACGGAATTAAACCTCCCCTCAGCACAATTGGATTTTCACACCCTTTCCAGGGGAAGGAACTGCCTTCAGGGTGGAACAAACCCCTAACACGAGGATGAAATAACCCTGGCACTGTGTAAGACAGTAATTGCACCTGATCAGATCACTTGGGGTGCTGCAGAGCTGTGACAGTGAAGCCACGAGACGTCCCTCCACCCCCATGTCACGGCCTCAGCTCTGGTGTCACCAAGCCTGGGTGGGACACAGCTGGTGACACTGTGCAGCCAGAGAAGCAGTAACTTGTCACCTCCACAGCCACCTCCACACTTTGAAAGGCTCCTCTCAGAATCATGGAATGGTCTGGGATGGAAGGGACCTTAAAGATGCTTCAGTCCCACCCCTGACACCTTCCACTGTCCCAGGTTGCTCCAAATTGGCCTTGAAACACCTTGGATATGAGCAAAGTAAGGAAGTAGTGGAAAAACTAATGTTTTTGAGGCCAAGAAAATGCTACTAATTGCCTGAATTAATTGCCATGAGCCTGGACTAGATGTCTACCCACAGAATTAAGGAAGAGCAGGAATTTCCCCACCAGCAGCAGTGTGTGCTCTGTTCTCTTCCAATGACTTTGTTGAGTCTCATGCTCTCGTCAGTAGGGAGACATAATTTTCCCTTGGGTAATAAATCTGATAAGCTAAATTGCAATTAATTAAGCACTGCTACAAATGATTGTTAGCTCCAACTTCCTCAAACTTATCACAACAATTTGAAACCATAATGCCGAGCAGTAGATCCTGTCAGGAAGGAAAAGGGGTGGATTGATATTATCCATTGGGATAATATGTCATAAGCTTGTGATGGGGAGGAATTAATCTAATTTCTATTTACAGGGATTATTAGGAGGGAATCAACATTTAAGCAAAACCTACTGTGGTGTTTAACCATCACCTACCACAGAGTTGCCTCTGCAATCAGAGTCAATTTACAGAGTTTTAAAGCCCCACATGCCTCCCCTCTCAGCAGCACGTGGGTTCTGGGGGTGTCCCTGTGCCTATGAGAAACAAATAAACGGGTTTTTTCAAGCAAATTAATTAACCAAAAGTTACAAACAAAAAAGGGAAATGCATGCATGTTAAAGGTTTGGGGGTTTTTTTACTAACCTATAGGGGTATTGTGGAAACGTTAAGGTTGGGAATCAGATATTGTAAAATAAATGTAAATGAAGTAAACCCCCTCCACTTGACAACCACAGAAACAGCCATCTTAATCAAGACCCTGCCTCTTAATTAACATAACATAACCAATCAGAGGTGAGGGAATGCCCTTTCGGTTGTGTGGATGGGGTGGGATTTAGGAGCCTTTAAAGGAGGGAAATCTGATTTTGGAAGGGTGCATTAGGGGATTGGAATTATCCAGGGTACCACAACACGTGTTTGTAAGTGAACCTTTCTGATTGTTAATTTCCTTTGCTTCATGGACTTTGTTATCCTTGGAAAAATTCAATAAATAGAAAATTTTTCTCACATGCCCACTGAGGTGGCACTGCCAGCAGTGTCAGCGCTCCTGACACGCTGTGACAGCCCCTGCTGCTCTCAGCTCCCAACAGGCTGCTCAGAGCAGGCAGCAACTGTTTGTGGTCAATCAAACTGTGCCTGTGAAAACTCCTCCATGCAGCAACAAGGCCAGAGGAACTCTGGGCACAGGAGGGAGGGGAACACACCCCTCTGAGCCCCCACTGAGCACTCCAGGATCACAGTGTCTACAAATCCAGCATGAGGGAGAATCACAGAAGGGATTGGGTTGGAAAAGACCTCCGAGATCATCAAGTCCAACCCTTGGGCCAACTCCAGTCCCTTTACCAGATCATGGCACTCAGTGCCACGGCCAAGCTCAGTTGAAAAACCTCCAGGGATGGGGAATCCACTCTCTCTCTGGGCAGCCCATTCCAATGCCTGAGCACTCTCTCTGCAAAGAAGTTTTTTCTGCTCTCCAACTTCAATTTCCCGTGGCAGAGCTTGAGCCCATCGTGCCCCCTTGTCCTATTGCTGAGTGCCTGGGAGAAGAGACCAACCCCCACCTGGCCAGAACTTCCCTTCAGGCAGTTCCAGACAGTGCTGAAGTCACCTCTGAGCCTCCTCTTCTCCAGGCTAAACACCCCCAGCTCCCTCAGCCTCTCCCCACAGCACTTGTGCTCCAGTCCCTTCTCCAGCCTCGTTGCTCTTCTCTGGCCCCGCTCCAGCCCCTCAATCTCTTGCCTCAACTGAGGGGCCCAGAACTGAACACAACACTCAAGGTGTGGCCTCCCCAAGGCAGAGTCCAGAGGAAGGGTCACTGCCCTGGGCCTGCTGGCCACGCTAGTTTGGATCCAGGCCAGGATCCCATTGGCCTTCTTGGCCACCTGGGCACACTGGTGGCTCCTGTTGAGCTCCCTGTCCCTCAGTCCCCCCAGGTCCCTCTGCCTGGCTGCTCTCCAGCCACTCTGTGCCCAGCCTGGAGCGCTGCAGGGGGTTGGGGTGGCCAAAAGGCAGGACCTGCACTTGGCCTTATTGAACTTCATCCCATTGGAATCAGCCCATCTCTCAGGTCTCTCCAGATCCCTCTGCAGAGCCCTCCTGCCTTCCAGCAGGTCGACACTCCCTCCCAACTTGGTGTCATCAGCAAATCCATGCAAAGAGCCGTGGTCATTACCTGTTTATCCCCTCCTTGGTGTAGAAGATGGAGTAGGTGAGGTTGTCCCCCTGGGGGTCCGAGGCTGGTGGCCGCCAGGTGAGCCTGATGAAGCGAGTGGACACGAGGGTGGCCACGACGTCCCGCGGGGCCGAGGGCAGCGGTCCTGCTGTGGCTGGTGCTAGATGGTCATTAGTGGCACTGGTCAGTGAAGTGGGAGGCAATGTTGGGATGGCAACATCTTGGCATGTGCAAACATTGGGGAACATGAAGGGCAAACATCACCACGGTTTAAAAAAAAAGAGAACAGGGGAAAAAAAAAACACAAAAAGAAATAAACAAAACCACGATGGGAAACAAAAGAAAATGAACACACAAAAAAGGCCATTAAACTGAAGGCTGACATGCAGGCAGAGGTAACTACTGACCACTAATGGGGTATTACAGGACATCACTTGGAGCAAGCAGACCAAACCTCCATTGTAATGAAGTGGCAGTGGGGAGGGAAGGGTGAAACTGGGGATAAAATCCGACCTCGGGAGAGGACATACCAGCAGCAAACAGTACTGTCATTGCTTTGTAAACCACATGTCATACCACACCCCTAACAATAAAACCCCAACCTGCATTAATTATTCACAAATACACCCAGAACCCAATTTTGTACATTAGCTCATTAACATGCAGGATTCATTTATACTATTTTCAATCATAAAAAAATGACAGACTGAAACCCAACACCGCTTCAAGTGCAAACTCATCCAGGTTTTGCAGTTACATCATTTCACAAGTCGCTGCTTTCTGAACTGGGTGGGTTGTGCCACTGCCTGTGGCCAGAGGGGTGACAATCCCAGGGCACTTTCCCTAAGGACACTGTTTTCCTGCCACCAACAGGAATCCCAATTCCTCCCTCCCATAACACCTGTTACATCCCCTACAACACCACCCCCAACATGAACAGCTCTGCCTTCGGATCATACCCACACTCTCCAACTTTGCAGCCTGAGTCACGTCGTGTTCCTGTGTTGCTGCTCCAAGCCAGGATAAATCCCAGGGATTATTGCATTAAAAGGCTGGAGTTGACAGCACAAGCTGCACCGTACCAAGAGCTGCTCTCCAAATCCTATTAAAGCAATCCAACCAGCAAATCTAACAGTGACACTCTGAGCAGCTGGACCCCAATTACCACCAAGTATTACAAACAGCACAATTAGTAACAAAACCCCAAAGCCCTGAGTTTTTGGGGATTTTTAACTATTTATCAAGCTTAAGCCACCTGATGACATTTTCCACACGGGAATCCACCCTGCCAAATATTTCTATTCACTCATTAATTATGGGAACTAACTACAGTGGCTCTGATTTTCCTGAGAAAGAAGTTCAGGACTAGTAGAGCTGTTGCTGAGAGCTGCAGCCTCTCCACCAGAACACGTGGATTTGTGTCTTGATACTCAAGGAGAAAACCTCACAAACAACCTGACTACATGAGGAAACATTGTCTGAACGACCCAACCTCCAGGCAGACACACTGACATGTCTTCCATCAGCAACAACCTCATTTTAAATTGTCAAAATCCCCTTGTCAACCCAAGCATCAGCTCACAAGTAGGTCTGGAATTGGCAGAACTCTCATTTTTCCTTTTCCATTTCTTAGGCAGCTCCTGACAATGACATAAGAACAAACCACTGGTTTTTATCAGGTTTGCACCACGTAACTCCAGCTCATGGACAGAACTGAGACAGAATCCCAGAGCCAGGAACACACAGCTTTTGGTATTCAAAAGATGGAGCACAGAAAGACACGTTCTCAAGGGTATCTTCTTAATTATCCTTTCCCCTAATAGCTGAGGATCCCAATTAAGTATTCTCCAGCAGCCCCCCACGATCAATAGACACCATTCATTTCACATTCATTGCAAAATCTATTTTTATCTAAAAATCCCTATTTTTATGTTCCACAATTAGATTTCTTGCAGAAATGCACCACGTTCAGCTCTTCTGGGCTTGGACAGAGCCCCATTCCCCCAGGGATGCCCTCGATGGTGCAGATCACTCAGCAGAGCCCTGACTGAGGGCCAGGGGATCTTCCCAACCACCATCCCTGCTCCTGAGCAACAATCCCAGTGCCAATCCAGTACCACACCTGTGGGCCTGGGGACATCAACCAGGCTTCTCCTGTGTTTAAATCCCAGACATGTTAATATTCTTGGACTGGAGATCCCCTCACTGCACCAATCATTACTCCTTCCACAGTTCCCAAGGAGGAACAAGGAACTTTGTAGGACCCTCCTGGGTGCCCATCACTTTCCATGCCTTTCCCACTGTCCTGCCTGCCTGGCTTCCACTGCACTTCAAATTCCAAATTTCTGTTCACTTTACACTTCAGCTGACCACATTTCCCTTCCAGACAGCTTTAATTTCCCACCCTTCTATTAACTAATCACATTCACAATATAATTTTAACCCATCAAAGAGTTTAAGGAATAATCTGCAGGGAAGCTGTTCTGTTATAGAAACAAACTTGTGTTTCACAGCTGCACCAGCCAAACACCCTCTGAAGGACCATCTCCTGACCCATCCTGGTGAGATCTTGGATGGTTTCACACATTTATTACAAATACTTAACATATGAAGCCCCTCTGCTTTTTAAAAAGAAAGTTAAGATGTTCCAGCACAACAAACTCCTTACAGCCACTACTGCACTTCTTCATTTTGACTCCAGGAGGCTGCAAGACATTCATTTCTACTCTATGGACTTACAAAGAAACCCCCAGAGAACACCAGCAGGACAGCCATGGCTTTTCAGAGCCTGACATGCAAACCACGTTACCTTCCACTCATACTTTGTTTCCTTTCACCTGCTTTGGCAATATTGTCAGGTGATCTGCTTCAAATTACACAGGTTTGATGCAAAATGTGCATCTTGCCCAGCCTTAAAAATCATCCCATTTGGTCAAAGTGGACTATTTTTTAAGTTCATCTGCTAAATCTAAAAGCCATCCCAGCCACTCATGTATTTGTCTTCCCCTGTAATGAAAGGGATCCATCTTTACTCCAGTGAAGTGCACACAGTGCTGGAACAACCTGCAGGCATCGAGGTGATGAGTCTGGGAGAGCTGCCAAGATCTCCCACAGCAACAGACACTCAGTTTTACCCTCCCACAGCAACAGACATCCAGTTTTATCCCCCCAGACCAACAGACACCCAGTTTTAACCCCCCCAGACCAACAGACACCCAGTTTTACCCCCCCCAGACCAACAGACACCCAGTTTTACCCCCCCCAGACCAACAGACACCCAGTTTTACCCCCCCCAGACCAACAGACCCCCAGTTTTACCCACACACACACCAACAGACCCCCAGTTTTACCCCCCCAGACCAACAGACACCCAGTTTTACCCTCCCACAGCAACAGACACTCAGTTTTAACCCCCTAGAACAAGACATCCAATTTTAACCCCCCCCAGACCAACAGACACCCAGTTTTACCTTCTCAGACCAACAGACCTCCAGTTTTACCCCCCCCACACACCAACAGACACTCAGTTTTACCACACACACACACCCACAGACACCAGTTTTAACCCCCCCAGACCAACAGACCCCCAGTTTTACCCCTCCCAGACCAACAGACCCCCAGTTTTACTCCCCCAGACCAACAGACCCCCAGTTTCCCCCCGTGCAGGGCTCAAACCCAGGAATCCTCCTTGCGACATCATTCCAGGGAGAAAAGTCACACACCACAAAACCCTGACAGCTGAAAAATAAACTGTGAACCACACACAGGACAAAGAACCTGCAAACCCCCCATAAGGGAGGCAGTGACAGAGGGAACCCCCTGAGCACTACAGGTGAGTACCAGCTTGGTGGCAAGTTGGTGCTGCTGATAACCCTGGGACAGTCACAAGGCTGGGCTGTTCCCTTCCTTTTTCCCCTGTTCTTCCCCAGAATGCCTGGAGTGCCATCCCTAACTGATTTGTACCCAGCCATGTGAGCAGAGCGCTCGGCAGCGCAGAGCTGTGTTAATGAGCAATTACACCACAATTAGCTGAAATGCCAATAAGGAGCAGCTTTATTACTCGCAGCTTCCCCGCTCGGTGGAACACGTAACGTGCCACACAAGGCTCTTCTTTCCAGCAGATCTTTCAGCACTTTTTAAAACCTAACTGCTGGAATACTCCTTGCAGAGCTATTCCTACCCAGTTTCACATGGATCTCATTTTCAAAAAAGCACGTTCAGCAGGTGACAAGTGCTTTGCACAGTCATTCATCTCCTGCCGTGCAGTAACTGGGAGCAAAGGATGGCAGAACTCCTGAGAACCACTGGCAGTGAGTGGAGCTGCATCCCCAGGGCAGGGCAGAGCAACTCCCCAGAGAGGTGAGGGGCAGGAACAGGAGCAGGAGAACATTTTAACACCAAGACTTCCAGCCAAGACAAGGGTAGGAGAACATTCCCATTGCTAATCTTTAAGTCCCCTCTGTCACGCTTCTCTTTCCAGGGTTCCTTCTGAGCAGACAGCAACTACTGCAACTATTTATCAAAGTATTTTGCAGGGTGTGCAAATACCCACAAGGATTTGGACTCAAATAAATGAGATTAGAGCGTGGTGCAACTAATGCCAAGGTTGTGGGCTTGATCTCCACAAGGACCATTCACTTAAGATGGTCCTCGTGGGCCCCTTCCAGCTCAGGATATTCTGATTCTAAAATAAATAACCAACTTATCTAACTCGGACCCGTCCCTGGCAAAAGCACAAAGTTTTAATGCCACCAACACTGGGCTGGTGACATGGAAGAGGATAAAAGTGTCAATTAGCTGGACACACTGGTGTGGTCCCAGCTTTCCATCTGGTAGGGAAAATTTCCCCTGGTGCTCTCAGTGTAACTCCCCATGGCAGGATGACAAACAACCGGAGCGTGCCTGGGGTGCTGCTCCACTGTCACCCCTCAGGACACCAATGGCACCTCTGTCCAACGTGCCCCACCTGAAAACTGCTCACTGGAATGCCCTGGTTGTTGGTTAATTATCAGAAATATTTTCCATGTTGTCCAGCCCCTCCGGTTCAGATTTCCTCTTTCCTGTGGTGCGTTATTGGCACAGTCAGGGCTTCCTCCTGTTTGGCAATAACATTCCAGTTGTACCCCTGGACACAGCACACAAAGGAACAGGGGACAGGAATGTTATCTGTCATCTGCCCCAGGTGCTCCTGTTGTCTGAGCTCCCCTGGCACCTCACAGGGCACTGCCATGACCCACCCTGGGAAGGGGGGATTGGAATTAGGAATTGAGATGCACAAACACTTGAAGAACTGGTTAGTGACCATATTTGGGCTACTCTTGATCACATCTGGGCTACTCCTGACCACATTTGGGCTGCGCTTGACCACATTTGGGCTACGCTTGACCACATTTAGGTTATCCTTGGCCATATTCAAGTGTTTGCAAAGCCCTGGTTACAGCACCTGTCCAAGGAGAGCGTCAGGGATTTGGGAGCTGAGGCAAGAGGGTGATCCAGGTGTTTCTGGGAATCTCAGAATTCCAGGATGTGCTGAGCTGGAAGGGACCCATAAGGGCCATCGAGTCCAACCCTCAGCCCTGCACAGGACCAGCTCCAAACAGCTCCTTACCTTGAACACCTGACAGGGACTTTAGAGCTTTTAGGTGTGAATAAATCTTTGATTTCATCAGCAAAGACCTACTGCAACTACTACCAGCAAATTATTATTTTACAAAAAAACCTGTTGGAAAAAACAGGACCTGGGACATTCAAATCTCAACACATCTAGTATTTTAGCTGTATTCCATTAGAAAAAATACCTCAGAGACACCGAAATGCTTCACTTTGACTTGGGATGTTCATACAAAACTGTTCACTCAATAAATAACATTTTTTCCCATAAATCACTATTCAACTGATTCCAGAAAGGTAATCAAGACTTTCAAACTCTTTCCTTTCCCTAAGGCACCATGTTCCTAAATTTGAACTTTAGTGTATGCATTAGTCCTCCCCCTCTGGAACAGAATGATTCAACTCGTACCAGGAATCAGAGGCTGTGATGCTTCAAAGAGTCACACTCAAAAAACACTGATTTTCTTACCCTTATAGAATTTTAAAATAACAGCAGCACTGGGCTGCAATGCAATATAACAACATAAAATAACAAAACTACCAACCCCACACTACACACCTTCAAAATTTCGCTTTCTGTCCTATTTGTTCTCTGTGTTTTCATTTATATCAAACTGTTGCCCTTTTCCAAATGCCAAATCCATAATTTTAGGACAGAAGGGACCTTGTCATTCCCAGCTGTTCCCTGTGTGGCAACATGTTCAAAGAAAACCCAGATCCCTGGCCCTGGAAAGTTCTCACAGGCCAACCAGATCACTTATAATAATGGAATCAACTCCTTCCCTTGAAAAACTAATTAAAAGCAATCTATGGGATGCCTGTTCTTCCACTAAGAGGTGCACAACTGAAATGGTGACTAAAGAGACATGGCAAGGAAAGTGTGTTAAAGAATGAACACACATTTCCTGACTCTGGATTTCATGATGCCAACCACCATGGCCCTGTTTACCTGGTGTAAGACACAGATCTGTGTTTGCTTGACATGAAAAAACCCAAATTCAGTGTTCTGTAAACAAAATCACGCCTCATGAGACATTGAAACTGCAAGACTTTGTGTGTGATTTTCCTGCATAAGGAAATGAGTCAGAAAGAGAAGCAGGAGAGCATTTGGAGCAGCACCTCCAGGGGGGACAAAGGGACATGGAGCAACATCTCCAGGGAGCACAGAGGGACATGGACCAACATCTCCAGGGAACACAGAGGGACATGGACCAACCCCTCCAGGGAACACACAGGGATATGGACCAACATCTCCAGGATGCACAGAGGGACATGAAGCAACATCTCCAGGCAGCACAGGGGGACATGGACCAACATCTCCAGGCAGCACAGGGGGACATGGACCAACATCTCCAGGCAGCACAGGGGGACATGGACCAACATCTCCAGGGAGCACAAACAGGACATGGACCGGCATCTCCAGGGAGCGCAAATAGGACATGGATCAACATCTCCAGGGAGCACAGGAGGACACGGAGCTGCTGTCCCTGGCACTGCCTGGAGAGCCCAGCCTGCAGAAACAAGGAGCATGCCCGGGGAGCTGGGCCCCAGCCCCACTCCCTGTGTAACCCTGGAGCACCACGGGGATGCCCCACGGCACTGCTGGGCTGTCCTGCAGAGCTTTGGCCACACCTGCTGTGATCAGCTGAAAATCCACCTCACACTGCCCTGGGTGCACAGAACCAGCGAGGCCCAGACTGGGTTGGGGTGGCAGGGACGTGAAAGTCCATTCTAGTCCCACTCCCTGCCACGGCAGAGACACCTTCCACTGTCCCAGGTTGCTCCAAGCCCTGTCCAACCTGGCCTTGGACACTTCCATGGGTGGGGCAGCCACAGCTTCTCTGCCCAACCTGTGTCAGGGCCTGCCCACCCTCACAGCCAACAATTCCTCCCCAATATCCCATCTAGCCCTGCCCTCTGGCAGTTTAAAACCACTGTCCCTTGTCCTGTCCTCACTTTTCAAGGAGTCAAACCTGGACATCCTCCTCCTCCTGCTCTTTTTCAATGCTACAGAACTTTGTGCTGCTATTCCATCCTGGACCAGCTCACTCCTTTTCCACACTTGTATCTCCCTGGGTCACCTCACTCAAGGGAGAGGCTCAAGGACATGAACCCAACAAGGCACTTGGAACCAATTTTGTCCTTCAGACTAAAAAACCCAACCACAATCCCCCACCCTGAGGAACAGACCTTCCCCCAAACAACATCCCTCATTTTCCTCAGAAAATGGATTGGAGATGTTTGCTTATTTATCTCCCTGTGCCGCCACGTTTCGCCCGAAGCAGGCAGGCAAAATGCCTTTTTTTAATTTTTAATTGCCTTAGATTAATTTACATCACCACTGGGAACGAGAACTGCTATTTACTCTTCACTCAATGCACACTATTGCAAAAAACCCCACCAAAAATACATAACAAGCAAATGTTTAACTAATACCCAGTGATTAGGATTTTGAAGCATTTATTTGGTTGTGTTTCCCAGAGTAAAGGGGGCTCTGAATGAACTGGGCTGTGTGAATAGAGCGATAAACACGAGCCTGTGTTTGAAGGGAAGTCATAAAACCCCTCCTGATAACGAGCCCTCCTCCCGCTCTCATTTCACCATGAAATGCTTTGGTGGAGAGGAAACAATTTGATTTTTTCCTGTCTCATCACAGAACCATTAACAAGGTGTGCTGGGCCCTGCTGACCCATCCCAGGGAGCTGCTCCCTCTCACCTGCCAGAACCCCCCAGCCCTGTGCAGGGTGGGAAGGGAAAAGACCCTGCGTGGATTTTGGTCACGAGACTCAGGTTACAACAAAGGAAATGAGCCAAACACACCTCCACCTGTCCCTCAGGAGCTCAAACCTCCCTGCTTTGAACCGGATTTTGTTATCAGAAAGGAATTCCAACCATAACAACATATTGCAAAACGATGGGTTTGATCTTCAAACTCAGTGGCGAATATTCAGGGGTTTAAAAATTCAGTATGTTTTTTAACAACCACCCCTTGAGGAAAGAGACTCAAAACCCCCAAACAAAACACACCTCTAGAACCCAAGGCAGGAAACCTGCCTGGAAAAGCACCCACCGATCCCTGCCCAGGGTATCCTCTTACTGTAAATATTCATAAACTGAACTCATAGCAGGATTAAGAAACCTCTTGAGAGCAGCAGAACCTGCAACAACCTGCTGCAATTTGACTTTAATAATAACAGGAAAGCAATGATTTTATTTCAAAAGCCACCGTGTTATATTTGAGCAAAGCTCTTTATGGAGCAGTTATTAATAAAAATACCGTGTGCTTTCAGACAGGGGTTGTTTTTGCACCAGCTATTTGCATATTCCAAGATTTCAAGATTCTGAAGTTTCACTGAGCCTCTGCCAGTAACTCATTCTGCCCCCTTGAGCAGATCCCTGCCCTTCCCACCTCTCCTTCTGTGGGGTCTGCTGGGAAGCTCAGTTTTCCCTCTGTGTTTGCACACTCAGGTAATGACAGAATCATAGAATGGATTGGGTTGGAAAAGACCTCCGAGATCATCAAGTCCAACCCTTGGACCAACTCCAGTCCCTTTACCAGATCATGGCACTCAGTGCCACGGCCAAGCTCAGTTGAAAAACCTCCAGGGATGGGGAATCCACCCCCTCTCTGGGCAGCCCATTCCAATGCCTGAGCACTCTCTCTGCAAAGAAGTTTTTTCTGCTCTCCACCTTCAATTTCCCCTGGCAGAGCTTGAGCCCATCGTGCCCCCTTGTCCTATTGCTGAGTGCCTGGGAGAAGAGACCAACCCCCACCTGGCCAGAACTTCCCTTCAGGTATTTCGGGCCACCAGGGCTGGAAATGCCATAAATATCCCAATAATCCTTGAACCAGGCAGGTTTAGGACTGAACCACTCTGTGCTGGCAGAGCAGGACCAACCCATCCCTGCAGTGTCCAAGGCCAGGCTGGACAGGCCTTGGAGCAACCTGGGATAGTGGGAGGTGTCCCTGCCCATGGCAGGGGGTGAAACTGGATGAGCTTTAAGGTCCCTTCCAACCCAAACCATTCTGGGATTCTGTGCCCACGACTTGACTATTCAGGATGTATTTTCAAAGCAACAGGTTAAACTGAAACAAATGAACCCACCAGAAATTCCTGCTGCTGTTCCACCCTGCTGCTCATGGATCCCTCCAACAGCCCTGGATTCTGAACTGCAGGACTTGGTTTCAGTGGCTGCTCAGAGTTCCCTTGGGATCAGACACTCAGGGGGGACCCTGCAGGGCTGTGCCAGAGGCATAAATGGGGTTTAGCTCCAAGAAGTAACTTGGAAGTGGAAGGTAATTTCCCTCAGTTTGGGAGCTGCTGCCACTTGAACAGCTCTGCAGCACCAACTCTGCCATCCTGGAGTGCAACGGATGAGGCTGAACAGGCTGTTTGTGTGTCAGCATCGTCCTCATTTCTGCCCAGCTCTCGATCAAACTTATTTAATTACTCATTAACTACTTATTTAACTACTTGTTTCTTATATGAACTCTATTTTTTCTTCCATTTAGGTTTATATATACACAATTATTATTTTTTGAAGGGAGAGAAAGTGCCCACAAACCCACCTTTTCTCTTGTGCTCTATTACCACATACAGGACAACACTATTAGATGTGGTGTTTGATTTTTATATTCATTCCAACTGGGCTTCTCTGCTAAAGGCCACATGAACCTGCTCCTTGCTGCCCATTCACAGGCCAGCTCAGACCCACTGTTTTTATAGGAACTGGATGAGGTATCAGGATGTTTGGGAATTCATATAAATGACCCAAAAGCCAATTGTATAAACTCTTCCTTAAGATTTTTTTTCATTTTCTATTTTTAAAGGTGCAATATTCTTTTCTTTCTTTGTATTTCTAACTCTAACAAGAAGAGCAAATCCCATCAGTGCTTTTAAAATGCCACTGCCCTTCCCCAGGACAGACGTTGGGAATTTGGCCTGTAAATCCCACCCAGCACAGGGGAATTTGAGGTTATTCCCTGGATGTACATGATGGAGTTTTTAGCAGGAGTGCAGCATTCCAGATGTGGGTTACTGTGGTCATTGACCACTGTTCAAAACACCTGAACAATGAGATTTAAAAGCAGTTGTATGTAAATTGGTGCTGAAGAGGAGCAGGAGAGAGGGCAGGGACAATCCAAGGGGGAATGTCCATCCCCTGTGACCTGGACCCAGGTATAACTTTCCTCCTTTATTTTCCTTCAGCAGCTCCAGAGATGATGTGTCACCAGGAACACAGAATCCACGTGTCTCCTAAAGACTTTGGATCCACAATTATTAAGTTTCTCTTTTAGGGAAGAGGGGCAACAGGAGAGGGGAAACAACCAGGAAAACCCCACACAGGCTCTTCTATCGCCATGAGAACGGTGACATTTTGCACCCAGTTTCATTATTCAAAGTGAGACTTCTTTGTTGGATTTATTGCATTTCCCCCCCATACAAACCCCGTGAGCCTTTCCAGGTTATGCTGCTGAGGCTGCTGGGGAAATGACTGACACCAGGAGAGGCTTCTCCAGCTCCACGGATCCAAGTGCAGAGTCCTGTTACATGCCCAAACTGCAACCAATGCTCTGCCTCCTCCTCCAAATGGCTTCAGCTGCCTCTGCTGTTACTGTATAATTTAGCAACTTTGAAATATAAGCAACCAATTAAGGCCATCCCCACATGTTTGTTCTCCCCACTGGTGCGAGACTGACAAAATCTGATATTTTCCTTTCCAACACGAGCCTGGGATCAATTACAAATTAAGGGTATTTCTGTCAATCTTCCCAGCCCTGGATATGAGGAATAAAGGCAGAGGAAATGCCTTGGGCAGCGTGACAGATACCAAGCCACAGCTAATCCTGCCCCTGCACTCATCTGAAATGAGAAAAACACAAGCCACTAAAGCCAAACAGGCAGAGAGACACGCTGGGGCATCAAACCTGCAGTCAGTGCCTTCCCCTGATGATCTGGATTTCCCCCAGAACCAGACCCAGGCAGAGGAGCCATCACTCAGCAGCTGTGGCTGCTCTCACTGAACACACTCGTGTTTCCGGAGCGGCACCGCTTTGTTCCCAGGAAAATCCCTCCTGACAATCCATTATCCAGCCAGGCTGCCAGGAACACATGAAATATGAGCATAAACATCACTGGGATGGGAGGGTTTGGTCAGTGATACTGAGGTGAGTGTATTTGTTGTTATTACCCTTTCTGGTGGCAAAGAGATTTTGATTGGAGTGTGGAGCTCTCTTGGGAATTCAGGATTAGCCTGAGGAGATCAAATGGACTCGGAGCCTTCGAGCCTCTTTCACAGTCACTGCACATTGTATGCACATCCTACCTCATTCCACTCACACAATGGGACAATAAACACAGAATAAATGCAGGTGAAGCACAGAAAACATGGATTAATGTATGTTGAGTGTTCCTCACAATACCTGGAAGCTTTTTGCTCCTCCAGGTCCTTGCTCTGCCCCCACCCAACATTCCTGACGTATTATTCCTCTTTCCAACATGACACAGAATTTCTTTAAGTCCAAGTGCCTTTTAACCATTAATTCCCCTCATGAAAACCAAAATTAAAGACTTGTGTTTCGAGGCACAGCTGCCTCAGTAGCAGCACCACAACCCCTGTTTGTGCCAAGCAGCCTCCAAGGGGAGTCATGGCTGGTGTGAATTCCAGCAGGAGCTTTCAAATTTCTTTGCCAAGTCAACTGTAAATACAGTCATAAAACAAGAAATGAAAACTAATAAGCACAATCAAAGCCTCCTATAAATTCTGTTATGCCTTCCTGCAATTCACTGCACACTGGCAAACATTAATCTATTACTAATTTAATCTAAATTAGAGCAATTTATTCAAAGCTCATGCCAGCTTTAAACATGAATAGGCTACTGAGTGCAGGATATGAGAACTGTTTAGCTCCCCGATTCATCAAGTTAAAATTCAGGAAGTTTGAGATCTAGGGTGGTTTAATCAGTTCAGCTTCTCAATAAGTCTATATATAAGCAGGGCCCATAAAGAGGGAATAAGTAAAGGTCATTTATTAAACAGGGATTGAGTCAAGAAATGCAACTTAGTGAATTCAAACAGCTCCCAGGCCGTTTGGAACAGACATGCAGCCATGAGAAACACAAATGCTGCCTTTCCCTGAGGAATAATAGCAAAGTAATGTAAATTAAAATCAAAATTAAACCAGAAAAAACCCTCTTCCAGCGTTAAAGAGGAGAACACACTGCTGTGTTTACAGAAAATTAGCAACCAAGTGTACACAACCAGCACAAAATATTCCCAGAGTTTGGCTTTGGGTTTGACTGTTTGAAGTCAGTTTGTGATTTCAGATGCTGTTTATGTTCCTGAAACACAACGCTCCAAATGAGACTTCCAAGCTGTTCCTCCACCATCTGAGGCTAGTTGGATTCCCTAGGCCTGGGATTGAGGCAGCAAGTTGGGAACACTTTCACCTCCAGCACTGCCACTGGTTTCTAAATACTTCATTTTCGGTGTGAGGTTGGATTGTCACATTCATTGCTCTTCAAGCACAAACCTTTGCACCTGCTGAGCCCAAACCCACAGGGATGTTGTGGGCACAGGACAGACAAAGCAGGGAGGAACCTGCCCTGCTCCTCATGTCTGCACAGGGCTCATCACTCTGGATCTTCCATTCTCCTGCCTTTGGCCCTTTCCCCACGTGAGACCAGCTGGGTCTTTCCCACCTGCCCAGCTTCCAGTCCAGCAGAGCTGGGTGCCCTCAGCACAACCTGCTGCCCCAGCATGGGCTGGGCTGGAAGGGACTTTAAACATCCAAACCCAACCCAGGTCCATCAATCTCCAGCTCCCTCCAGTCCATGATCCACCTCCTTTGAGTGCTTTTAGCTCTCGACAGAAAATGTGAATTTTTCTCTGCAAGGCTTTGCAGCATCACTATTCAGTTTTAATCTACAAATCATTTCTCTCCTGGTGGACTCTGTGACTCCTCCTGAAAGCCACTCCTGAAAACCACAGGGACCACAGGTTTCATCTCCCTTCCATTAAGACACACAAAATTGTACAAGACAGAAAGAACACAAAGACATTTCTGTCTGAGTGCAGAAACAGAAGAGTCTGCAGGAGGAACACCCAGAGTCCTTTTCTGTTATTCAATGAACTCTTTTCATCTTGCTCTGCCATTTCATCCACAACACCCTGCAGAATTTTAAAGTACTTCTTGTAGTCTCCAAGAACTCCACAGAATTCCATAGACTGAGAAGGTTTTTACTGGATTACCTCGACAACAACACTAAATGTCTTGATTCAGAATATGTGACTCTAAGAAATACTCTAAAAAACCACCCCTGTAATAAACTGAGAAGTTACATTTGATACCTGTGAAATCATCCAAAATAGGTCCTGAACTCCCAGGTGAAGTGTCAGCCCCGGGGTCTGAACCAGGCAAGGGGTAAGTTGTATTTCTGTAATGTTTTGCACATGGCAAATACCCAAAAGTGTAACTGGGTTTGCCAAAGCAGAGCACAAACCTGTCAGTGCCAACTTTCACATTTCTTTCAGCAGAAGCCAAAATTTGTCAAAAAGAACTTATCTTTGCTCCTGCAACAGAACAATGGAACTTACAGTTATGGAAAACACAAGAGTATTTCATGTATCTTGATTTAAATGAGGCTTTTGACACTGCCTTTGACACCCAGCTGGAGCTGGGAAGTGTTGCTGGTGTCAGTGGAGGGGACCTGTGTGGAACTTGCGAGTCCAGGTCACCCCACGGTGCCCTCCAAGAGCCCAGTGCCACCTGCAGGGCACGACTGACACCTCTGCAGCACAGTCTGAGCTGGAACCTGCTGACCCCAGAGCCCCTGGATCAGATTTGCTGATGTTCTCCACCATCCTGGGTGTCAGAGAAGCCCCCACCCATTCCACCCACCCTCCCCACCTCCTGTCAGGGCCCTGAGACAGCTCACAGCCAACCCCAGCACAGAAATACCCACAGAAAATGAAATTATTCAAGCAGCAACGGGCCTGGATGGAATTCAATTGCATCAAGAAAGCACCAATTTAGGTCAATAAATGATGTCTTTAAAACTCCCTCAGAATTAGGATTCAGATAATGCAGCTCAGCAGAGGAATTAAGATCATACAGAGCAACTGAAGTGCTGTGAGACTTCAGTCAAATGTGGTTTGTAATGTCCAACTGCCACCAACACCAGAACTTTTCTGTTTCTCTGAGGGAGATCGGCAGGAAACACAGACCACAAAATTCTTCTAATTTGGCTATTACATTAAAAATACAGACACAGAGATAAAAAGGGTCCCCCCACACTGCTCAGACCTCAGGCCTTCTGAAACACAGAGGTTTGGAGGATCTCAGGAGTTCATCTGAACCCCCTGCTAGAGCAGAGCCACCTTTGACCAGGTTCCTCAGGACCTTGTCCAGGTGTGTCTTGACTATCTCCAAGAACAGGGATTTCCATCCTTCCCTGGGCGGCCTGTCTGACTGAACTCTTTTCTCCCATCAAGATTTTCCCTTTGGGCAGCCTTTCAACCCTGCCTGAGCTGAAAGATGCTGTTCAGGAGCATCAGACTCACTTCTCTCAGTCATGGCACATCCCAGTCCACCCCATGCTCCCAAATTTGCTCGGTAGGTCCCCACTGGCTCTGCTATGCCAATGTCTTCCTTCCTAATGTGGCCCAGCTGGTGCCAAGAAGGGGGAAATAATCACATCCCTGGAGTTCCTGCCCATCCCACCAAGACCTTTCCTGCTGGTGTCCAGCTCTCCCACAGCCTGGCGTCCCTCAGGGCTCTGTGTCTGCTGGTGTTGAACTGGGAGGTTCCTTCCAGCCCCGTCTCCAGCCTGTAATTCCCAATTCCACCTCCACCCTCCAGCCAGACACAGACACCCTGAGACAAGGAATTCCAGCCTGCTCCCGAAACTCCCTCTCCTGCTGCCACCCCAACACACACCAGGTGGTTAAAAACCCGCCCAAGAACCAGGATCTGCAACCTCCAGTTGTGTTAAAGCTTTACCTTCTCCTTGTCCTCGATGGTCTCCACCAGCCACACAGGACCACGCTGTCCTTCCATCCTCCTGGCTGGCTCATCACCCTCTCCAGGGTGAAGGCACACTGGAGTCAAGCCCCTCTCCTTCCTAAAGACCCTTCATGCATCCCTTGGAGCTCTCCTGAGATGTCTCTGCAATCCCAAAGGCCTCACAGCTCTGCAACTACTTGCAAACTTCCAATTCCTCCTCCCAGTTTGCTGTGCTGGAATGTTAAATCACATGCAGGATATCCTTGCCTGGATAGAAGCCTTTGCTCATGACAAAATTAAATTTAAAGAAACAAACAGTTGCACCACAAACCATCCTGCCATGGTGTCCTACAGGACACCAGCCCTGTATTCAATTCACTCACTGAAGATCTCACCCCTG
This sequence comes from Pithys albifrons albifrons, assembly GCF_047495875.1. Lineage (NCBI taxonomy): Eukaryota > Metazoa > Chordata > Aves > Passeriformes > Thamnophilidae > Pithys > Pithys albifrons. Next base: position 5,487,121 of record NC_092470.1, read on the forward strand.
TACAACCCTCAAAACCTCCCAATATACTGGGAAAAAGCAATTTTTGCAGCATAAAAGCATAAAAACCCCAGAACACACAACACTTCAGAGTTCTGGAGGTGACACAGTGCATCCCAAATGATGTTTTGAAATTGTTCTCCACAGAAAGTGGCATATTTGTTTACAGTCTATGATTTTCTTTACACAGCATTCAAGCATCACTCCTTTTTTTTCCCTGTTGCCTGAGTACTTGTCAAGTGCCTTTCACAGGGGGTGACAGGGAACCATCTGCCTCCCCCTCAGCCCCACTGCCACCTGTTCTTTTGCAGTCCCCAGAGCAGGGCTGAGCAGCCCCACATTCCCAGGACAGGGCTGGGTTGCAGGGCCTGGCTCAGTGTCCCCTCCTGCCACCAGCACTTCATCCCACAGAGGTTTTCACACACCACACCCAATAATGCTGCAAAAACGGGACAAGAAATGGCCTTGCTATAATCAACTTGGTGTCTCTGGTCCATAGCTGGGCTGGGCAGTGAGGGTTGGAAGCAAAACAAAGCTGGGTTTGTGTAAAAATGGGTGGAGAGAGATGTGAGGGTGCTGAGAAAGCTCTTCCTTCTCGCTGGGAGTTGCTGAGTCCTCTGTGGGGACACCTGTAGGACAGGAGGCCACTCACCTGTCACCCCGCGGGCAGAGAGAGGAGCAGAGTGACAGAGGCACGTGCAGGGACTGTGGCCACTGAGGAACCTCCTCTCCTGGGGGAGCTCCCAAACTGCCCCAGGAGCAGAGCCACAACCCCAGGGAGATTCCCAAAGGAACGGGGTGTCCAGGGGAAGGGCAGGATCTGAGAAACAGGGACACAACTCCAAATCCCAAAATGTTTGAAAAGCAGGTGAGAGGCTTTCCAACTCCCCTGCACAATTCTACACCTGAAGTTCAGCACAGGGGATAAAGAGGATTTAACTCAGACCACTGACCTGAATCCTCCTCCCTCTGCTCCTCTCCCAACCTTCTCAATGAAAAAGACTCATCCTAAAAATCTGTCATCTCAATGCCACAATTCCTTTATGTACTCCTGAAAGAGTTGTGGACTCTCCACAGCCAATCCATTTCCAAGTACAGTCTAAATTTATTAACAGAATTACCAAAGCTGAAAACTAAATAACCCTTTCAATTCAGCCAGTCAATTCTGTTTTAGTATTTTCCACACAGAACTTTTGTATGTATGAGAAGCTTTCCCAATCCCCAAAAAGCCCAAACTTATGTGTGATCAAAGATTCTGTTAAGCTCATTGCAGCAGCTGAGAGTCACCCAGAGCCTGGTCAGTGTGGCTGTGCCTGACACTCACACACACACACCAGGCACCAGGTAAAGCACCAACTCCTGCTCCCTGAGAGCCACAGGTACACCAGAAAACCTTCCCCTGTAGCAGGAAAATGTTTTTCCACACTTCCACAGGCTTCTACTTCCTCATTTACATTGAACTCATTAGAGATCAATTTGACAAGCAAAAGGGCTAATGAGAAATAGTGTGTGGAATGGCAGCTGTTTGCCAATTCCAGCTGGGAAGGAGCAGACACAACAGCCAGGGAAGGGATGCACTGCTAACCAGCAAGAACTTTGCTCACATTTAATCACCATTTTTTCACCGAAATTACTTTTCAAATTGGCAATGTTGGTATCTCTCATCATCAGGTATGAAATAAATATAAAAAAAGGCTTTTTGAATTAATGATTGAAATAGTGAGAATAGTTTTTGCTCAATTAGTGTTCTGCATTTTCATACCAAGGTTGCTGTCACGAAAGAACTTCTGTATGTGATACCTTTTCCCTGAACAGTTTCCTTCTTTGCTGTTCAGATATTTTGAGAAATATTTGTATTTTCTCCACCTGTAATGCCAGTTTCCAGCTCAGCCCCAGCACATTCACTCCTCCCTGCACTCCTTCTCATGCCATCACCCACAGCCAAGTTCCAGGTACTCCCAGAGCTGTACCATGTGGTTTTCCCAGTGCTGGAGAACAACCCCCCAACCCCCCCAGTGACACATTTCTAACAGGGCAGGGAACAGAGCGGTGCCTTCACACCCAAAATGAGAGTCCAGCACTGCATCCACATCCTTTGGCAGCATGCAAAAGAGAAAGGACAGCATGGTAAGGCAAAGCCCTTCAGGATGGCAGGACAGGGAGGAGAAACCACCCAGCAAAGGGCAGTGGAGGGAAAGGAGGAGGAGAGAGAGCACAGGAACTGCAGCAATAACAGTGACAGTCCTTTACAAACCACTGCTGGGGACTGGGGGCAAGCACAAGCTTGGGCAGGGCTTCAAAACCCAGGGACATTAATTATTCAGTATCTTTCAAACGTGGAGAATATGGAATAGCATTTCTGCTTGGCAGATCTGGAAACCACTCAGGTGATTAATGCAGAGCAGAAATTAAATTACTTTTAATAGTTTTTCTGGCAACCTGATGACAGTGGAGCAGTGCTGGATCCAGATGCTACCCCAGAGGCTGGAATGGAATCCCACTGCTCCGACCTCACTGCTCCATGGCAGGAAAGCTGCTGAATCCAGGAGAGGGCATCCTGCATTCCCCAAATAACTGTGGGAAGTACCTGCAGCTCCTCAGCCAGCAATGGAACACACCCACACCCAAACAGGAACTCAGAGGAAGCTGTAAGAGCACAACTGCTCTACAGAACAGTTGGAAAATAACTAGGAAACCTCTCTTTATGGCACATTCCTACCAGTTTACTCTGCACAAACCCAGGGGTAGCACTCACACCTGTTCAACTTCCAAGTGTGAACTTCCTTCAAGCCTCCAACCACACCTAAGACTGTTTGTCCTAAATCCTCTCCACCCAAATAAAAAGGAAGTTAGAATTTTAGAACAATTTCCCCAAAAGGCAACATAAAAGCCCCTCTCAAAGCGTAGTTTTAGTAGTTTCTTGTCTGACTCATCTCTCCTCTCATCCCTCTTACTCTTGGTTTTCTTCCTTGGGCTCTTAGAATTATTTTAAGAGCTGAAAGCAGAACAAGCTGATGCCTCAGTAATGATATTTGTACTGTCCTTTCTTTGGTCTTTTATCCTAATTACTCTCCTTACCATCCCAACCACGCAGGCTCTGCAAGGTGAGCCCTGGCAGGAGCTGCACTGACTGGAGCACAGTAACAAATATTTACCTTAATCTGCAGCTGTAACTCAACAAATGTGCAGCTGCAGTTTGCAGAGATGACAAAATTGACTATTTTTTACACTAAAAGCAGAAAAAAAAGCTCCTGACAACACACTGGAATGTCTTTGATACTGATTTGGGGTGGGCTCCAGAAGTGCTGCTTTTGCAGGTTTGTGATTTCAGGGATTGTTTTCATTTTGGTTATTGTGTTATTATTTTTAAATCCCAGCCTGCAAATGTATTTCATACTTTTGCTATGACTTCTTATTGCACCAAATATTTTCCAAAATACAGGGTGAATCCTACAGAATTCCTTAATTCCCCCTCAGGAACTTTAAGTGTACAGAAGATGATTTCAGACCATCATCCTTCTCTAGCTACTACATCCTATTATAGCCCTACAGATATAACCCCTGACGTGGAAAGGTCCCTCGGAATGTCCCTCCCCATCCTTTGGCTCTCTGCTGTCCCAGTTCATCTTACCAAGGTCCAGGATTATCAGCTGGGCTCCAGCCTGTGCATTCCCAACATCATTTTCCGCAATGCACTGATAGAATCCTTCGTCAGACTTCACCAGACCCAAAACTTGCAGGTTATGTTCTTTCTGAGGAGCAAAGGGGAAAAAAACACTCTAAAAAGGGCTGCAATTGCCAAAACAATGGTGTCATCAGGGGACACTTACTGTGGCAGGAGGAATTCCAATGAGAGCAGGGAAGAGCGTTTGGAGCTGCTGTCAGAGCTCACCTGCCGTGCACTGAATCTCACATTAAAGTGTCCAAAGCAACAGCAGCAACTCCCACTAAAGGCATCATTTTCCAGCCTCACACACCACTGGCAGGTCCTGCCATTTCCCAGCCATTCTGGTGGTGGTTTCAGCTCTGCCTGCAGTGCAGAGCTGCCTGTTACAGCCCCCCAGCCCCAGGTACAGCCAATTATACAGCGAGGAAGTTCTCAACTAGGCCTTAATAATGACCTGCACTACATCTACAAATTCCCTCTGTGTGCCAAACCCCATGATCAACTCAGCTGTTATTGTGGTTCACCCCCTGCTTGAAATTGTAATTTTTATCAGGCACAGACGATGCAGAACCAGCCACTGGTCGTGGGGAGCTTGTACTTGGACAGAGCATTTTGTCACCCTGCTCGTCTGTCTCCTGTGGAAAATCTAAGCTATAAAGACATCAACTCACACAACACAAGCAACATGCAGGAAAGGTTTCAACAAACCATTCCTCCTCCAGGCCCCAAATACCAGCAGGGCAAAAGCAGAAGGCAGGTCTGTAAGAGAACTCAGTTTCCATGAAGAGATGTAGGAGAATGACAGAGAAGTCAACAGCTTAAAATCCCCCAGAATGGACAACAAACTTACGACGATCTTGAAGTAGTCGCTGGGGATCACGACGTCTCCGTTCTTGACCCACTTCACGGTGGGTGGGGGTTTCCCTGTCACCTCACACTCGAACACGATGTCCATGGACTCGTGGGCGTAGATGTTGGCAGGTCTCTTCAGGAACTCTGGGGGAACTGCAGGGAAGGGCAAGAAACACAGAGGGTGGTGTCAGACCCCCGGGAAACACCCGGGGCGGTGTCAGCCCCCCGGGAAACACCCGGGGTGGTGTCAGCCCCCCAGAAAACACCCGGGGTGGTGTCAGCCCCCCGGGAAACACCCGGGGTGGTGTCAGCCCCCCGGGAAACACAGGGGGTGGTGTCAGCCCCCCGGGAAACACAGGGGGTGGTGTCAGCCCCCCGGGAAACACAGGGGGTGGTGTCAGCCCCCCAGGAAACACCCCTGACCCACAGAGGTGGCCCTGGGGACTTGAGCAGCTGCAAAGGTGGCAGAGCTTTGGAGATCAGGGTTTGACAGACACTGATACAAACCCGGAGCTCTTTTAAAATTACATTTGGGCCTGGTTGGACAGGGTTAGAGCAACCTGGTCTGGTGGAAGTGGCCCCTGCCCATGCAATGAGATGAGCTTTGAGGTCCCTTCCAACCCAACCCATGATCCAGCCAATGGTCTGAACTTGGAATGGCCTCTTGAGAATGCAAATAAGAAGAAATCAAACCAAAATGCATAAAGTGAAAAGCTAAACCTCAGGGAGTTCTCTGTTCTCAGCACTTCAGTCAACAGGAAAACAAAAGTTAAAATACATTTAAAAAGACTTTTAAAAATGAGTGGACACAAAACTAAGACGAAACTCTCCTGGGGCACCACTGCCTTGTGTTCCTGTGCGGAAGGTCAGGTTGTGAAGCAGACAGTGCTGCAGTGGCCACAGGGGGTTCAGCAGGCACAGGCCCATCCCTGGTGCCCATCCCAGTGTGGGGAGTGAAGCATTTGGTAACTCAGTACAACAGACAGGTTCTTCATTCATGGCTTGTACCAAAGGGGGCACCTCTGGGGCTTGGCTGCCTTTAACATATCCCTGAGTCCCCAGAATAACCTTAATTAAATGAAAGACATTTAAAATCCATAAAAACTCAGAGACATGGAACTTTTTGGTAAACACAAGCCCCAAGTGACCAATGCAGAGACATGTTAGAGCTTTATCTGTGAACATGTGCCAAGAATCCCCAGCTGCCTCTGGGTCTCTGCAGTCCCTTACTCACCTACTACGAAGAGCATCCACCTATTTGTTTTCACTATGCTCCCTGACAGAAGGGCATTTGCTTCCTTGTGCTGGCAGCTCTGGCTGCTGGAGTTCCAGGAAAGCCCAAAGCAGCCTTTTGCCCTTTAATATTTAGCAAAGAAAGTCAATATGGAAGGGCCATGGAGTTCAGACAAACAGTTTGCACACTTGGCCTGTCGATGGGATTTATTTCATGCCTGGGCTAAGGAACCCTTGACCAGGTTTTATTTCTTCATTTAAATGATGGCAAAGGTTTGTTGGGGGATTTAATACTTTGAAAACAGAGAGATGGAGATGAGCAGCTCCCCCATGTTCTGGATTATAAATTTATTAGGAGAACAATAACGTAAGAAGTGGTTTAACTCTCAGCTAAGAGTGTAAACCTGCACAGAGCTGCTCCAACTCTCACAGAGGAGCAGAAGTCTGGGGCTGAGCCCAGCTGCCTGTGACTTCAGACTTCATATCAACTTCCCCAAAAAGCACCAAGCACACCATAAACCCCACCTTAATTCAGGCATTTTTGTGCTTGCTCTCTCATGGTTATCACTGTACTCAACTCTGATATTTGAAAACTCTCTTCTGAGTTTGTCACCAAACTGCTGTTATTTATTTCCTATGAAAATTATCTTTTTTATTCCTCCCTGGCATTTACACTCAGCACTTTTATTTACTGGGAGCTGCACTATTACAGAGAGAGTGCTCAGGCATTGGAATGGGCTGCCCAGAGAGGGGGTGGATTCCCCATCCCTGGAGGTTTTTAAACTGAGCTTGGCCGTGGCACTGAGTGCCATGATCTGGTAAAGGGACTGGAGTTGGACCAGGGGTTGGACTTGATGATCTCGGAGGTCTTTTCCAACCCAATCCATTCTATGATTATACTTCTCCCTCCCTTCCCATCATCCTTTATCTTGGCCACCTCAACAAGTGGTGTTTGCTTTGCTCTGGTGTGACAATTCACCCACAGCTCCTCAAACCCCTCTGGATTCATCTCCAAGCCCATGGAGTTTCACAGATACAGATAATTCCAGAAGTGTCTCACCAGTGGCTTGAGCACTGCCAGGAGCAGGGTGTGAGTAGCTCAGCCAGTCTGTGCCCCCTGTCCTGGTGCTCGTGCCCTCCCTGGGTGCCCCATCCTGCTGCCCCCCTGGCACAGCAGCGCTCGCCCATCGTTAGCCTGTTTTAACTAATGAGTCATTCTGTTCCAGGCTGCCTGATCAATAGTTTATGTGCTCATTTCCTTTCCATCTCTGTCTCCACAAGTATTCACACACACACATACATTGATTCCTGCAATGCCTGCAGAGTTGAAAAAAGGGAATATAAATATTGGAAGAGTTCACTTTGCCACGAATGTGCAAATGCTTCTGTTTCCATTGCACTTGTTACAGGTGATTTTGTTTTCTCTTAACCTGTCACAGGAACCCTGACAGACACAAACCAGAAACATCTACTGCCAAAATACAAGACTGGGGTGAAAAAAATCATTGCAGAGTCATAAAGGGGTTTGGCTTGGGAGGGACCTTCAAGCCCATCCAGTCCCATCCCCTGCCATGGGCAGGGACACCTTCCACTGTCCCAGGGTGCTCCAAGCCCTGTCCAGCATGGCCTTGGACACTTCCAGGGATGGGGCAGCCACAGCTTCTCTGGTAACCTGTGCCAGGGCCTGCCCACCCTCACAGGGAAGAGTTGAAACCCCAAACTGAACCCCAGGGAAGTTCTGGGATGATTTCTGTGTTCTCCACTAATGTTTAACCTGTACTGAAGACACTGGAAAGTACTCCAGTATCTTTGGCAACTGGTACCACCTCAGAATGGGATATCACCCAGCAAGGGAAATTCAGATGGAATCATAAGATTCAGGATTTTTTTGCCACAAAACCCAAAGTTAACTTGATATCCTATTACCTGCTCTTAATTAAGGAGATTAAGAATTTGAAACACAGTATTTTTTCCAAAGTGACTTTGCTTTTCTGGCTTATGGAGCAAATGCCAAGAGGCTCACAAAGGGATAATAACACGAGAAGTGCTTGCTTTATCAGTGACTTCCCAGTTAATGAATTAATAAATGCTTTTCCCCCACACTTGCACGGTTTAGCTGTGTCAGTGTTTAGCATTAGCACAATGCCAGTACAGATGTTTGCAGCAGAGGAGTTCAATTGATAACCACAGAGCAAACGAGCCAATTACCATATAAAACAAGATTTGTAAGGGAAGATCTTGTGTTCTGTTATTAAACAATTAAACTTCAAAGACGACTTGGCAGCTCAGCCCCCTCTCCATGTTAGCAAACAACTACTGGGATGGCAAGATGTTGGCACAGAACTTCCCACACCCCCAGAGAGCCCCTTCCAAGAGTGCCTGCCACCCTTCCAGAGGGTTTAGAGACAAAATATTTTGATCACAACAGTGATCAAAAGAAGAAATTACACACACACACCCCTCCAACCTATCTACATCAGCAGCTTATTCAAACTTCAAAGCTACATCTCAAAAAGGTGAAACATTTGAAAAAATAAGAGGGATTTTTTAAGCAAACTGCTCTAAAAGAGCTGAGGAACTGCACATGTCAGGAGGAATTGCACTCAGGGTGATGTGGGAACAGGAAGGATGCTGGACATGGATCCCATTCCACCTGTACAGGTGAGCAGAAGAAATGGAAATTCTGTGCTGTTCAGGGGGCAGTTGAAATAATCTGCTTTCAGTTCAGCCACTGGGGCTGCTGCAGATGGGACAGAAACTCAGGACATTCCTCCTCCCCATCTCTGGAGGAGCAGCTTCCCCTCCAGTGCCACAACCCCTCATGAAGGGCCCAGGCCTGTGTTCCACAACCCCAAACCTGACACTTCAACTCCACATGCAAGGCAAAAACTCAAGTTCTGCAGCATAAACCACCCCCAGCTTTACCTTCCTCAGCTACAACACAGGGAACCTTCCCCTCCAGGAACCAAATCCAAACGCTGCTGTCCTAGATCAGAACTCATTTTAAGGCAAGTTAAACCTTCCCAAAAGACAAATCCCCTCCCTGCTGTTCCCAGAAGGAGAACCCCAAAGCAGAGCCTCCTGTCCCAGCCTTGAGCCACAGGAGAGACCCCCCAGAGGCAGAGGGAGCTCCAGCAGGGAGGGCTGCTCAGACCACTAGAGTGGGGGAAACTTCTAAAAGTCTGCAATTTTTAAACAAAATCAATCCAAAACTGAAGGAGGGATGAGCTGTCCTGTTGTGCTCCCAGCACAGGAGCTGGCCCAGGGTCTCACTTCCTCACGGACTGAAAACACTCTGTTGGGCAGGAAGAGCACAGGAATGGCCTCATGTGGACACTAATAAAACACAGGTTGCAAATAGACTTTAAAAAGACTTCAAAAGAATTAATAAATAAGCTGTTGGCCCAAGCACAGCATCAGACAAACCCAAAATAAACATGACCTACTACTGTGAAGTTACAGAATCACAGGGTGGTTTGGGTTGAAAAGGAAATTAAAGGTGATCAGGCCCCAGTCCCTGCCCTGTCCACTATCCCAGGCTGCTCCAAGCCCTGTCCAGGCTGGCCTTGGACACTGCCAGGGATGGAGACACTTCCAGGACTATCCCTGTGTGCTCTGAGGCAGCATCAGAACTTCTGTAACAGCCAAGGCTGCCAAAGCAACACCTGAAATTCCAAATAGGAATTGTCAGGACTAGACTGAAGGAGCCACTTCTGCCTCCTCAGCCACCTTGATCCCTAAAAATTAGGAGTGTTTTCCAAGTCACTCAATTACATCACAGCTCCTGACACTCCTCCTCATCCCCTCCCTCCATGACAAAGGTACCCTCAGCCATCAAACACAAAGGCATTTTCTAATTCCCAAAGTTTCCACAGATTCCAAACAGCAGCTACACAAACTAAGCAGACTGGCTCAACTTCCACAGTGCATCCCAACCAATCCCCACTGCAGCATTCCTGGTTAATGCCTTCCATGTGGAACCCCATCCCTATGGATGCTGGGGGCAGAATCCTTATCTTCTATTTCAGTTGACAATTTGAATTACCAATGGTATTTAACCTGGACATTTTACCATAAACCCCATTTCAGATCAGCTTAAAATGGTAATCCCAGAGGAATTTATTTGCTCCTCCAGGGAGAACAAGCTGGTTCATCATTAGGATATGCTGCAAATCCTGTTAGAATCCTTAGAAAAACTGCATTTTCACAAGGGCAAGTTTGTTTCCAAGAGGGATTGAACTGCAGTGTGACCATCACCCTCTCAATCCATCCCCTCCTGTCATTCCCCAAAACACTGAGAAAACCACGTGGATTGATGTTTGAATGTTTGACTGCACAGCTTTTGATTATCTTTGATTTTATGAGTTAATTGGGCAAATTAGCTGGTTTTCTTCAAGTGCATCCTTCCAAAAAAAAAGGAATTTACACTTTAAATGGAAATGAGGAGTTATAAAATTCTTCCTTAAAAAATGGCAGAAATATATGAAGAAGTGCTCTGAAAAATAGATATTTAAAATCCAAAATTATGTTTGCAGCAAGTCAAAAGTCTTCCCAACCTCTGAGCAAGGCTCTCGTGTCCTTAAAACACACTTAACATGCAGCAAACAAAAGCTGACAAAAAGGAATCTTTCCAAGCCCTCACAAACACAGAAGTGTCAAATTAATATAAAAAACCAGCACACCAAGACACAAAAAGGTTATAAAAATGTAAACTCCTCCATGCACAGCAATTTTATTGCACCGAAACCAAAGCTGCAGTTTATGCACAGGAAGTTTCTGTGGCAGTGAAATTATGTAATTAAGTAAATGGTTATTTTTTAATATATATTTTAGAAACTGTATATTTTATAACCAGCTCTGTGCCTGTGGCATCCTCCCGGTGGGAATTCCTTAACAGATGAAGCAGAGAAAGAGGGACTGTTTTTATGTTCTCTAATGACCTCGTTAACCTCTGCTCATCAGCTGAAACGGCCCAAAATGAGCATTTAATGGTCCATGTTTTGCTCCCATGGACTGTCTGGTCCCCAAACACCAACTCCGTGGAGAGCTGGAGTCAGTGGTGGGAGAAGGGCAGGGGGTGAATTCATGTGAGAACAAATATTTCACATTTCCAGTGAGAAGCCTCCATTCAGATATTGCTAAATACAAACTCTGCTTCAGAGGCAGCCCCTAAACAAACATTTCAGAGGCAGAAAGTTGGAAACCCCTCCATATTCAGTGACAGGACAACCAAGAAACAGGATGAGGGTGAATAGTACACAGAACAATAATAAAGTGAAATTACAGTGATCAATTAGGAAATAGAATAAAAACTCAGCATATAATTCAATAAATGCACTTTTCAAGGAGAAATAATAAATTGTGAATTTATGGAATAGGAAGCAATAGAGAATGAACTTTGCAGAGAAAGGCCTGAAAAACAAGGACTTCATCAGAAATACAGCTGGGGACAAGGCTCCCAGTATTGGACTGGTATGAAAGAACTGGTGACACTGGAAGCCCCAGAGCAGCTCCCAAACCTCCTCCCTGCAGCACTCACCAAGGTACCAACCAGCCAACAGGGTTATTTGAGCACCACATTTCAAGGAAAACATGAACTCTGATTTACAAGAAAGCAAAGAAAATGATCAATGACTCAGAAAATTGGCTCCAAAAGGAAAATGGAAGAGCTGGTTTGGGTATTTGAGCCATGGGAGGATTATGCAGCCTTGCAACTGGACACCTGAAACAGGAGCTGAGCACAGAAATCCTCACTGCCACACATAGAAAAATGCTCTCTGTGTGTTTTATAATTTTTTATTTTTTTATGCATCATTCTTGCACAGGAAGAGCTCCTACACTGGACTAACACCTCGATCCTTGCCCTAATACTCCAAGCAATTAATTGCTCCTCTCCACCCTGGGACGAAAACAGATTTTTCTTCTCAATATGAGTTTAGTAAAATAAAACTGCCCCTTAAAGCACCTTCTAAACCTGCAGGAGTCTCTGAGTCCAGCAGAGCTCTCATTAAAAGCTGGGAGGTCTGACCTGAGACAAGGAGAGGTCACGTGCACATTCCCATGATGGAACTGTGGGAATTCCTGCAGGTGCAGGTGGAGATATTTCCTAAGAAAGAGCAGATACCTTTGGGTTTCCTCGTCCTGGTTGGATTTTGCCTTTCAAAAAGCTGCCCCTGGGACCCAGGTGGGTTTTCAGCAGCCCTAAAGCTCCCAGTGATGCTCCCTCAGAAAAATTACCAACTTTTGTGTGTTTTGGAGTCAAAGCACCATGAGATGTCTCTTGGTTGTTGCCAACGAGGAGAAATGAGCATTCATTTCCTAATTCCTTCCCCCAGGCCACTCATGATGGTAATTTACAGAGAAGAACCAGTTTCACACAGCCCTGATCAACCCAGTCCAGTGGGAGCTGTCCCTGCCCATGGCAGGGGGTGGCACAAGATGGGCTTTAAGGTCCTTCCAACCCCAACAACTGTGTGATTCCAGGACCCCTCTCACATCCTACACCTCCTCTGGCTTCACTGCACCCCAAGGCTCTGCTGTATTTATGAGGAAAGGGAAAAAGAGCCACTCACCCCTTTGAAACACAGGGCCAGATTTGGACAGTGCCACAGTGATTTGTCTGCTCAGGTGCCTCTTCCTTCCCTAACAATTCCTAACATTTAGTTTGCTTTGTAAGGCCTTGCATTTCCAAACACCTCCATGTTCCAACTTCATATACACCCATTTTATGGCCATGCCAAGCCTGGTGGGTGAGAGACCATCAGCACATAAACCTACAGGACTGTATTTCCCTGTGCAGGACACTGAACTGCACCTGCCACTTCAGTCCTTTACTGTTCCCTACACAGTGAGGTGTTCCCGAGGCTTTTCATTTGTTCTCACGACCCCAATGATCTCAGGAAGGCAAAGTCTGTCCCCCCAAATCCCCGCTCCCAGCTCACTTATAGAAGTGCTGAGCAGGCTCAGTGCAGACCCAGCTCCACTGCTGGAGCCAGCACTTGATCTCCACTCTAATTCCTGTTAAACAATTAACTCATTCCCTTTTACTGCAGGACAACATTCCCTCTGACTCCCAGCACTGACATTCCAGGCTCTCAGTGGGTGATACTGTCAGAAAGGTTTGGGAAAGGAAGGGCAACAACAGCAGCAAAGTGTGGCTTTTCCCACACAAAACATCCATAAACTGATTCAAATGTCTAACACCACAACCTTTTATTGCACTTTTTGTCCATACAACTGGCCCAGACATGGGATTAACTCACCCACAGCCTCCCAGACCACCCCCAAAAGATCTCTAAAAACACCTCATGTCACACTGACCAAGTATCTTCAGGCTGATTTTTGCAGAGTGCTAATTTAAGTGGTAGGTTACACAGCACACTTGGGAACTCAGGATTTCACACTTCATCTCGCTGAGAAATGTGGAGTGAACACCATCTGCTCCTGCTGATCACTCACTGTTCACTTCAGGGATTTGATTTGAATTATTTCACCAGCTCTGCAGTTCAGGTAGGACCTCCCTCCAGCTCTCTCTATTTGAACAAATAAAGTATAATTTACGACAAAAGTTTCCAATTTTGCAGAGAACACGGGCAGCAAGGGTTCACTTTTCTGCTCCAGGCCATCTTCTCACCCCTTTCTCTTCACAATCCATCATCTCTAACCCTGTGCTGTCCCTGGCAGGCTCCCAGCTCTGACAGCCTTGGAAAAAACTAGCACAAGATTTGTATGTTATTAGCAAGTGACTGAAAGCTTTGTATTAATTTACTTGCAAATAAACATGAGACTAATAATTTATTTTCTTTGTCTTTCAGAGATTTCTGGTGAGGTTCTGGAAGTGGTTATTTTCTCTTTCCAGAATAACTCTGGGCTGGGGTTGGGCACTCACTGGGAACTTGTGCTGGGTTTTTAACCTTTTTTTGTTTTTAGTAAAGCTCCTCAACATTATGTAGATCTTCCTTTATAAGACCAAATGCTGATGGTGATGATTGTTGTCACCACCCTGGAATGGCGATCAGTTTACAGCACTAATACCCTAATAATTACCCTAATAGCCCTGATACATTTCAAATTTGAGTCTGGATTCTCCACCACCACAAGGCACTACATCGCCTGTGGGGAGTGTGGGCTGGGCAGGGGTTGCTCAGGTCATGGGGAGGGACCAGCACTGCCCAACACGGCACTGCTGAGCTCTCCTTGCCAACAGTGAGCCAAGAGGCTGTGGCTGGGCAAGCTCTGGGCTCCTGTCAGCACAGCCCCAGCAGCCCTGGGGACAGGGACAGGGCTCAGCCCTCCCTCTGGGCAGGTCTGGGCTCCTGTCAGCACAGCCCCAGCAGCCCTGGGGACAGGGACAGGGCTCAGCCCTCCCTCTGGGCAGCTCTGGGCTCCTGTCAGCACAGCCCCAGCAGCCCTGGGGACAGCGACAAGGCTCAGCCCTCCCTCTGGGCAGCTCTGGGCTCCTGTCAGCACAGCCCCAGCAGCCCTGGGGACAGCGACAAGGCTCAGCCCTCCCTCTGGGCAGCTCTGGGCTCCTGTCAGCACAGCCCCAGCAGCCCTGGGGACAGCGACAGGGCTCAGCCCTCCCTCTGGGCAGGTCTGGGCTCCTGTCAGCACAGCCCCAGCAGCCCTGGGGACAGGGACAGGGCTCAGCCCTCCCTCTGGGCAGCTCTGGGCTCTTCACAGCCCCAGCAGTCCCTGGGGATGGGGACAGCACAGTTCAGGGCTCAGCCCTCTGGGCACCTCTGGGCTTCTGCCAGCACAGCCACAGCACCCCTGGGGACAGGGACAAGGCTCAGCTCAGGGCTCAGTCCTCCCTCTGGGCAGCTCTGGGCTCTTCCCAGCCCTTTCTGGGTGCTCAGCACCCACCCTGCCCCTGCCATGCTCAGCCCCACACTCGGGCTGTGTCCCAGCAGGGAAGAGCAAAGGAAATGCTTCCCCCAGCACGGCCCATCCCTCCCTCAGGAGGTAAAACTCCCTCCCACACACACACCTGCTGTGGGGGAGACACCAGCAGTGGCCAAAGTGGGATGTGTGACTGTAATTGCTGCCTGGTTTGGGCTGTTCTGCCATGCCCTGCACACCGCCCTGTGCCTGGAAGGGCTGGCCCTGTGGGGAGCCCCAGCTGGAGCCCCAGAGGGGCAGGGACAGCCCAGCCCTCCTGCAGTGACAATTCCAGGTGTGTCAGGGTGGGGCCACCAGGTGGGAGCTGAGCAGCCCCTGCACTCCAACCAGCAGCACCCAGGGGATCAGGGGGAGGAGGGCAATGCCCCACACAGCTTCAGTGAGGGGAAAGGATGTGCCAGAGCTTCCTCTGCCATTTCCTGCATGGATAGAGCACTGAGCTCTGCTCCAGGATCAAAGAAAAGCTGCCCTGTATGATTGTTCAGTGGTGCCCAGTGACAGGACACAAGTTCCACCTCAACAAGAGGAAGAGCTTCTTTCCACAGACAGGGCAGGGCACTGGAACAGCTGCCCAGGGAGGGCATGGAGTCCCCTCTCTGGAGACATTCCAAGCCCACCTGGGTGTGCTCCTGTGCCACCAGCTCCAGGTGACCCCGGTTGGACTGGATGTCCTCCAGAGGGCCCTTCCAACCCCAACAATTCTGATTCTGTGACCTCAGAGTATCTGAACCCACTAGTGGGATTTTTCCCACACCAATCTAAATTGTTGTGGTTTTGCACACAAAGGGTGAACATGAAACTTAAACCACCTATAGACTAATGATGCACAAATTTGCAAATTCCTTTTTCCTTCTGTGTGACAGTTTTGCCTCAAAACCTTCTGCACTGTCACCTCCCCTCCAGTGCTTCTACTAAAGCCCCTCTATGACCAGTTTTTATTTTAGATACCAAAGATTTATTTCCTTTTTGTTAAGACTAAGCCCACCCTTTGCCTAAGGACATCCCTTGAAAACTTCTGAAGGCACAGACTGGGATTAATGTGCTGTTCTCACATGAACTTCCCAATTAAGGAGGAACTCATGACAAAGGACAGATGACAAAATACATTTCTATATCAAAATGAGACAACCAGATCATATGTAAAAGCTTATCAACTGTAATAACCTAAGCCAGAGCTCACTCAATGCTTATCAGAGGGTATTACTGATTATCATTCAAAGCAAACCCTCCAAGCAACTCCGAGGATGATTTGAAAAGTAAAAACCTTAATCTAGGCATCAATAATGTAAAACTGTTACATTCATTATTTCTCTGTTTTACTAAGCTCTCCTTCCCCAGCCCTTCTAGGAGAAATCATGCCTGTTTGACCCTGAACCTCCTCCAAGTACCATGGAAACATCTGAATAACAAGAACGCTCATCAAAATTTAAACTTCTTAGAGCAGCGCCAAAGGCAATGAAATTTTTATTGAATTCCAGACCCTCATTTTCCACCAAAGCACCAGAAGCAGCAGACAGCCCTGGGCACCAGGCAGGCCTGGAGCCTTTAGGGTCTGCTTTCCCATTTCCAGCTATTTCCAGCTGAAACCCTCAATTCCAGTCACTCGTGAGTGAAGCTGCAGGAGAAGGGTCTGTTTGGGTCCCTCCTGCCCCTTCCCAAATAAAACACCAACAGGGACCCTCCACCTCTCCTGAGACTATTTAATGAAAGGATCTGCAGCATTGTTTTAATCACCGTTACTTCAGGACTTAAGGATATTTATTCTGCAGATATAGAAACACACACACACACACATACATATAAATATATATGAATATCAACACAGCAAGGCCTGTGCAAAATGAACTAATAATTAATTTAAAACTTGTGTGATATTGCCCCTTCTAGAGCTTCTTTCAGATAGAAGATAATTAGGAATGCAGACAAGTTGTTCACTTTTAAGATCCCTTTTAACTCCATATTACTTGGGTTTGGTTCTCAATCAAAACACCAAAAGCCACAGTGCTTTTGTTTTGGATTTAAAAGAGCAAGTAAAACCAGGTAACTCTCTGGTTTTTACATATACATACATTTCTGGCTTATCTATAGATATATATATAGTGAATCTATAGGTATATACAGTGTGTCCATAGCTCAGGTCTCCACCTACAGTGAGTGACATCCAACTACCTTGTTAAGAGAGAGTTTATAACTTCCCAAATTGGGAATATGTCAAGTTTTCCAGCATCACTTTCTTCCTTGAATTGCAGTGTTCAAATCCTCAAATCCTAAGTTTACAATAGCTGAGATAATTTTGATGAGTGAAGATGAAAAAAATGAACTTTAATTGTTCATTTTGTCAAAGATGCACAAGAAAAGGGAGATGCCTGGAGAGAGGAGAGGGAGTTGGAAAAGAGAGTGAATGGACCTGGATTGAACCAAACCCTGGACAATGAGGTGCTTTCCCAACTGTGCC
The DNA here is from genome assembly GCF_047495875.1 of Pithys albifrons albifrons. NCBI lineage: Eukaryota > Metazoa > Chordata > Aves > Passeriformes > Thamnophilidae > Pithys > Pithys albifrons. The sequence goes on from NC_092470.1 coordinate 5,504,226, forward strand.
CCTGTGGATGTCCAAGAGGCAGATCCCATTTCCGAGAGGTGACTGAGGCCCCTGATCCAAGGCTGGACAGAGCCCCTCGCCCTCTCTGGGGCACAGACAAGTCACAGCTCCAAAGGGACACACTGGGAGAGGCTTATCCTGAAAAATCAGTGTGTGAGTGTCTCACATGGGCACTGAACAGCTGGATACATTTCATCTTCATTTTGCTGCGTCCCCGTCAATTTTTGCAATGGGTTCCCAAGCACTTCATTTCAGCAAAGTGCAGAAATACATTCATTAGTGGGTATGAATGATTCAGGTTCCATGGAGTTGAATACCAAAACAGGAATAAATATGGATTTGAATCGAGCATGATAAATAAATCATGGTACTACCCCCTGAATGAGGAAAAAAAATATCAGATATTGAGTATTTGCTCAATCAAGTAGTACTATGAAGTTGGAGCACTGCACAAGGCTGCAGATCCTGGGGAGAAAGAGCAGGAGAACAGGAATTTTAAGGATTTCCTAACTTTATCCCATAAGAAGGGGAAGGAGGAAGTGACAAAGGAGAGCCAGCAAGCCTTGCCATGTCTCAGCTTGGCCCATTCCCTGCAACCTCACAGGGTGGCAGAGCTGAGGGCTCAGGAGCTGCCAGAGGCCAGAAAGGACACAGGTTTGGAAATCATTTCACATCATTTGTTCACTGAATGCAAATCAGCTCACGTGAGGAGAAACCAAACTGGGGCTGGGAACAGCAAAGACAACTGATGGGATCAGCTGAGCCCCTCTCACGTTCTTCAGGGCACAGTGGGAATGTCCAGCCCACAGGGACCAGGCACAGCTCTAGGAAAAATACCTTTTTTCTGATCAAGTTGGAAAAAACATGAGAGTTAATGCTTGTCCATATCCTGCCTTGCAATGACAAATTCTGTAGCTGCCTTTACACATCGATTCCCATTTATCCAACTGCCTTCATTTCCAGCTCAGTGAATTCAGGCCTATCTTCACATCAAAGTCCCTCCTAATTCACAAATCCCCAAAATAGCCTTAATTACAATCCACTCCAAGAACAGCTTCTGTGTAAGGAACGAGAGAACAAGACTCCACAGTCTGGAAAGAAACAACTTTATGAGAGGATCCCATAAAGGCTGTAAGGACATGTCCTGGTGTGGTGGGGGAAGCACAGACTTGCTCAGCCTTTCCAGTGCAGGCTGGGGAAAGAAAAATCCAATACATTAAACAGATTGGCTCAAAATAAAGAAAAAGAAGGTGCTGTTCCTCCCAGAGCCATGGGATGAGGTGAATACAAGATGTTTATGGGGGCGATGGGAGCAGGAGGTGGATTAATAGGAAAGAAATCCATGAAGGATTGATAAACAGTGGGGAAACTGCTCAGGAACCCCCCAGTCTGCAAACAGCTGGAGATTGAGCCATTACTCAGGGGAAACAACAAGAATTCCCACCCTTCAGTTCAATTCTGCCAGCCTTGGACACTGCCAGCAAGAGGATCAGGAATCTCACATAGACTGAGGAAACCAAGGTCATGTTTTGCAAGAGAACCAGCTTAGGATTTGAAACCACATCATTCTGCCCAAGTACAGAACTCCTGACTTAAGTTGCTGTGATGGATATGAAGATGATGATGATGAAGCAGAGCTTTGCTGACAGTCCCAGCAGTCCCTGGAAAGCACTGCAGAGGCTCCAGCAGAGCTTTATTCCTTGGGAGCTCCTGCACTTGCTCACAATGGGCGTAATTTCACATGAATTAAGAGGTTAATTGTTGAAATCTTCAGTTCTCCTGCCTGTAATCCTCCCAGTTGCTGCCTGCACTATTCCAGTTGTAATCAAAAGAAGAAGCAGGAGATTAGCAACTCTGAAATCACCCCTATAATGGTTAATCACACTAATGATCGTTTAAGCAAATTAGCAGAGCAAGAACCCAGCAAGTGCAGATTAAGGCTGTGACTGGAAGGGAACCTGCACTCAGTGCCAAGGACAGAGGCATCACAGCTCCTCGAGCTTATGTAAGGAAACCTCCTCCCCAGCTCCACAAAGCCCCCAGTGGTTATTGTCCCTTCCCACTCCATGCAAATTCCTGCAGAGCTGTCCAAACCAAAGCTTCAACTGAAGCACAATGATCTGAGCCTTAGGGGTTTTTCTGCAGCAAAAAGAATGTAACAGGATAGTAGCCTTGAACTTTTATTTTTCTATTATCTTCTCACTAGAACCACCTTCCTAAGATATGGTTTCTTCTCTCTACATGGCATTTCATGATGTGCCAGAGGAGGCAAACAGGCCAAAGATAAACACTATAAATCAAAGCTATGTTATTGTTGACATTGTCAGTAAACAAAGTTATTCATTATACATGTACTGGGAGAGCTGAAGAAAAATTATTTGCCCAAAGGGGAAAGGAATGGCAAAATTATGTTTTAAGAATTCTCCCTAAAGCGTCACCCACAGCTTACATAAATCATTAGAATTTAGAGAAATGTGTGTTCCACAGCACTGACTCAACTCCCTGAACTATGAGCTGCTATAAACTCACCTCAAAAGAGATTTTCAGTTCAGAAAACCGACTGTTTCAGACTGTCCTTCCAGCCTCTTTGGCTCCCAAACCCCTGTGTGTGTTCCAGCCAACACCGAGGGCAGCGTCCCTGCCACACACCACGGACCAGGCTGGGGGGCAGGACCTCCAATCCCATCCAGCTCCAGCCCCTCAGAGCCCTGTCCAACCTGCCCTTGGACACTCCCAGGGATGGGGCAGCCACAGCTTCTCTGTCCAGCTGTGCCAGGGCCTGCCCACCCTCACAGGGAAGGGCTGCCCACAGCTCTGGGTGTGACATCCAGCCAATTCCTCACCCACTGAGTGGGCCATCCAATAAATCCACATCTCTCCAGTTTAGAGACAAGGATGTCATGCAGGACAGCTTGAGATGCTTTGCACAAGGCAGATGACACCAGCTGGGCTTCCCTCACCCACCTGCACTGTGACCCTGGTGTAGAAGGGTCACTGAGTTTGTCAGGCCCCATGTGCCCTTAGTGAGCTGTCACCAATCTCCTCCTTATTCTCCACATGCCCCAGTGCAGCTTCCAGCAGGATCTCTTCCATGGCCTGGATGGGCACTGAGGTGGCACAGACTGGCCTGTCAAGGTCTCTCCTAAAAGGTGTTCCATCAGGATAAACAAAGAACAGACATTTGAAGCTGGAGCTCCAAAACACTCTGGAGCTTGATGAGTTTCGAAGCACAAACACAACTGTTTTCAAAGGCTGCCAAAACTTTCACAGAATCACAGAATCGATTGGGTTGGAAAAGACCTCCAAGATCATCAAGTCCAACCCTTGGTCCAAATCCAATCCCTTTACCAGATCATGGCACTCAGTGCCACGGCCAAGCTCAGTGAAAAACCTCCAGGGATGGGCCATTCCAATGCCTGAGCACTCTCTCTTTCCCATCCCTTTCAAGTAGGATTCCACTCTGCAACATCCCTGTGGAAAAAATACACTGTCCTGCTTAAGGGACCTGCCCCTTGTGTTTACAGAGCTGGGGCTCCACACAACAGAAGCACTTTGGGGGAAGGTTTTGTCACTTGCACTGCTACACCCACTGCAGGCAACACACTCACTCCTCCCTAAAGGGAACTCCTCAGCAACCCCAGTTCTGTGAACCAGCTCACCAGGGACTGGGAGGTTCCAGCAGCCCTTTCAACTATTGCAACTTCTGATGAACACAAAAAATCCTGATATTCAAATCCTTTGTCACAGGACAAAGCACTTTACTGAAACTAAACCCATCTGATGAGAGTCAGAGGCACATGACCTGGGGGATGGCAGCAGTGCTTTGGGTTTCCCTACAGGGAGCAGGGTATATCCTCACTTGTAAAATGTTTTGTTTAATGTACACTGAGACTACACTTAAGCTCTGAAGAATGTGAAAAAGAGAGATCACAGATGAAACCTTTGAGACAGCACTTGAAAATAAACAAGACCAGCAGAGCTGCCAGGAATCAGGACTGCTTAGAAAAATACCGTAAAAATATCCTTCTGTCATTTATTAACCATTAAGTAGGATGCTGTGAGCCTGGATTCCTTCTGTCCAGTGTCTTGGATCCTGTTGCCATTCCCTTACAGGTGTCCCTCCAAGTGTCACTGAGGAGCACAAAACAACTTTATTCCACAGCTCACACCTGCCCCACAGGCAGAGCAGGGTGTGGACCTTCCCCCGACACCACAACCAACAAACCCTGTGTATTCCAGGAACCAAAACTCCACAGTGATTTCCTTTTACATTATTCTCCTCACGAAGACAAACTAATTAACTGCAAGGCTGCGGAGGGAATAAGGCACCACAGATAACAACCCGCCCCCTTCCCACAAATTACTGCATTGTTTCATCTCTGTAACTTTGGGATGAACTTCCCTGCCAAGGACCAGAGTTTGGATAATGAGACATCCAGTGGCAGCAATAATCTGGCTCCCACTAGAGAAATCAATTATCTGGTGGGATGAGAGTCAGCCTAACCATCATAAAAATTCCACTTGAAAGCAAGTGCGTGTTCGCTGAGCGGCCCCGGCTCTCCCAGGGCTGAGGGACGGAACGTTCCCCACCAGTGCCAGTTCAACATCACCCACAGTTTTCATCTCGGAATTTGGGGGTGTGAAAACAGGGCACAAGTTTCTGTTGAAATGGACGAAAAAAATTAAATCCCATAAATTCAAAAATTCAACTTAGGAGCTTGAGTCAACCAATTAAAATGGAGGGATGACCCTGATACACAGAGAAAAATACTTGCCATTTAGGGCACAACTCCTATAAAAAGAGCTCTCACTTAGAGGAAAGAAGGCATTTTAATGAGCTGCTTCTTTCACACATTCACATTTCTTGGAAGCCTTTGGCATGTGCAGCTTCAAAATTACTACTGAACCTTTCAGCTTTCAGTTTGTAATTGAAATTGTCATCTCTTTTTGACGGGGAATCAAACCAATAACAAAAAACCTACAGCCTAGTGGAGATGTACTATATCCTTGAATCCCTCCAAGTATCCAAGAGCACTCAGAACCATGAGCCAGCTGGGTTTACCTTTCCTTCAGGCACTGACTTCAAAAGTAGTAAATCCTGTGTTGGGAAGAGCCTGTTCCTAACTATAAAGTCCATTTTTAGTTTGGAGACCAGACAGACACATCTCAGTATGAAACCTGGACAAACCCTGCGCTCCCCACGACTGCCTGTCTGGGCCAAAGGCACTCACAGCCACCTCAGCTTCTTGTTTCAAAAGCCATTTTGGGGAAAAAAGTATTTCTTTCCCTAAAGCAGCAGCTGGTTGAAACCCTTGTTAATATGATCTTAATTTATTAGAAATTCTAGCTGAAAGAGAGCCCAGCTTTTACAATTCCCTCAGTTCAATATCACTTTCGACGCTGCAGATATTTAAGACACTGCTGCTTAATTTAGTAACATTTTCATTACCCCCAAGGATTACTCCAGAACATTTACAAGGAAAACCATTTCTGAGAATTGTATGGGTTACTGATAATCTGGTTTTGTCTTTTTTAATGGTATTTTATATTTTTACATATATATATATATATATCTCAAAGGGGTTTTTTTTTTAATTCCAAGTATGTCTCATCTTCCTGGCACATGCAGTTCTGGGGCCATTACCTCCCAGTCCACACACAATTCCATCATGGACACTCAGCCCAAAGGATCTCGTCTCTATCCTCAGTAACCCCTACTCATTTTGGGCCGTTTTGCAAGTGTTTGTTCAGTACCACAAAAAAAACTATACAGCACCTCTGCAACACAAGGAAAGCTCTCCCAAATATGATCAGACTGTCCAGGGAATTACAGATGTTTCACAGAGAAGAACCTCACAGGTAATGCTTGTCAGGTACTCAGAAAAGACACTTTCTTAAGAGAAAAAGCCTCCCTTGTAGCACAATTATCATCCCCAGACAATTGTGGAGTCATTCCAGATGGCTTGTCCCCAGGATGGAGTCCAAGCCCAGACCTGCCCCATCCCTGGTTCTTATCCCCAGGATGGAGTCCAAGCCCAGACCTGACCCATCCCTGGGTCCTTGTCCCTGGGATGGAGTCCAGGCCCAGACCTGCCCCATCCCTGGGTCCTTGTCCCCGGGATGGAGTCCAGGCCCAGACCTGCCCCATCCCTGGGTCCTTGTCCCCGGGATGGAGTCCAGGCCCAGACCTGCCCCATCCCTGGGTCCTTGTCCCCAGGATGGAGTCCAAGCCCAGACCTGCCCCATCCCTGGTCCCCGTTCCTAGGATGGAGTCCAAGCCCAGACCTGCCCCATCCCTGGCCATTCCTGCCAGCCAGCAGGAAGTCCTGGCTGTGGGAAGAGCACGTGCAGCTGGGTCTGATGCAGCAGGATGGTGACATTCCCAGTCACAGGTGATCAAAGAGCAGGACTGGTGCCAGGGACACATCCCATGCCAGCAGCTCCGCAGTGGGTACACCCATTTCCAGTTCCTCATCCCGGCCTCACAGGGGGTGGATGTGCCTGCAGAGTTGTACATCCCTCACTCCCAGCTCTGGAGCCCAGTGTAAACCAGAACACATCTGTTGTTGCAGTGGTGCCCAGTCTGGGGCCTCCACCCACCATGGAGACCTGGGGATGGTCCCCATGGGGGTCACACATCACCCTGTCCTCAGCACCAGCTTTCAGGGATCATCCTGGGCTTGTCCTGGCCACAGGAATTAGACTCTGATCACATGCACAGCACAAGGCACTGACAGCAGGGGCCTCTGCTCAGCCCTGATCCCAGGAAAGGTTGGAAAAGCATCCCAGCCCTGGGCTTCCCAGTGCTCACACCCTTGGACATGGCAGCAAGGAAGGTATCAGGGCTTGGCAAGGCCCCTTGAGCTTCTGCCACAGCAGCTTTTGCTGCTCCCCAACAGCACCAAACACTCAACACTTGCACTGCTATCAGGGAATGAATCCTCCCTCAAAGGCCAGCCAAGCTTGTTCAGGAGTTTTGGAAATGCAATTCAAGAAAACTAATTGTTGTGCTCCTGCAAAGAACTGTGGCAAACTCTCTCTAACAAGTTTTACTGGCCCATGTTTCTGAAATAGTGCAAGAACTGGACAAATGATCCTGCTGGTCTTAGAAAAACATCAAGAAAGACTAAAAAAAATGTACAACAGTTCAACTACAGAGCAAGATTTAGAGAGAGAGCAGGAACTGAGAGCCTCTGCTGAGCCCAACTCCTGTGGGCAACAGAAACCAGACTCCAGAGTCTTTAATCACACAAGTGTGACTTTTGCATCATGCAAAGAACATTTGATTTCTGTGGGTGTTCACATTTAGTATGAAGAATTACACATCTCATGGAGATGGGCTCTTTTGGTGCCCAGGTACACCTGAACAAGTGATGTGGCTGTAAAGTACCACTGGCACCCCCTCCCTGTGCCAGGTGTGTGCTGAACAGGTGTCTGTGACATTCTCACTGGCAACATTACCCTGAATACAAATGGAACACAGGTGGAAATTCCTCAGAAACTCCCTAGATCCATATTTAATTGACTTCACAACCCCATAAACATTAAACTACACTTAAGAGCAGCAGCAAGGGCTGTTTGAAAAGTCTTCACACAACAGAATGAAGTGCAAAGTAGTGACCAAAGCAACAGAGTTCACCTTCCCCTCACCAGGTCCTGGACTTACTGCCTTGGCTTCACACCACCACAGAAGAAGATCACTAACAGAAGTCTCACTACATTTTCAAGGGTGAGAAATGACTCATACAAAGCCAAGGTGCTCCTTTCACTTCCAGCAGCTTCCCAGGCAGAGCAGTCCTGGGACAACCAGCAAGGACAATTCTCTGTGCCCAGTACGAGCTTTTGGCAGCCTCAGTTTAGAGCAGCATCTCCTGAATCCCTAATTGAGCTGCAGCCTCTTATCAAGACACAGCACTGAGCTTAATTAGAGACAGAAATCGATGAGGATCATTGAGAAGGTATGAGAAAGGTTTGGGCAATTTTCAGTGCTGGTTCAAATTTCTCCCCTGGAATTGTTTCCAATAATAATGAAAGCTTAATGCAAAGTGAGAGTTACCCAGACACATTGCCCTCTGCTGCAGCTGCATCTGATGCTACAGCGTCTGGAGCAGGATGGCACCACCTTCCACCACAGCAGCTGCCACAGAGAATGCTGGAACACCAGCCCAAGACCCTCCACGTTGAGGCTCTTCCTTCTGCAATTGTGTTGCTTTCATTTTATGACCAACACTGCAATACAGACATTTTTTGCTACAATAAGGCTTTGCCATTAGCATCAGCCTTTTCAGCAATACTGAAAATATTCCCAGCATTTCTTTTCAAAGCAAAAAACCGATAACTCTATCAAAACACTTCTTCTGCATTTGCTTTTCCCCCAGTTTGCTCTGGCAGCACAGACAAGGCAGTGCTCAGCCTATTGCTACGTGCAACCTCTTATTTATCACTACAGACACCCACAGTTGGGCTTTTCTTTTTTTGTTTTTAATTTTATTACATTAACAGAGCAAATCATTTAATGCACAGCATTTAAGATACACTATCAGACACTGAATGCTGTCCCAGACACCAAAAGCCAACATTCTGCTGTTCCAAAAACTCATTGAAAGGGAATAACAGACGACAACAGAGAGCAGCTCTGCCTCCTCCCCCCCAAACACAGGGATTCATTTATTTTAGAGACTTCAGATCTGCCATATCAATTCTGTAAGGGGAATGAAAATGGAAAATTTTTTGGTTTGTGGTTCATCATTAACTGCAGTAAATATTTCAGCAGAGAGGGGAACTCATGGGCCCCCCTCCAGCAGTGGGGCAGGGGCAGGAAGCCCACGCTGTGACCCAGCCCAGGCCCAGCACTTGCAGAAATCCCCAGGGCTCTGGGCACAGCCATCACTTTGAAATATTTCCCAGATGAAACATGAACTTATAACCTTCCCCCCATTTCAGTGTCCCTCCAGCTCATCCCCAGTGCTGTTTTCAGGCTGGGTGGCTGAACACAGTGCCTGCCTCCCCCCCAGCCCTGCTGTCATCACTGCCCACCCTTATGGAGGGAAGTGCTGCTGATCCTTTCATGGCTGGGGACAGCAAACACATTTTCCCCGTGCTCTCAGCTCCTGACACGTGCTGGAAATAAACCTGTCCCCAGGCTGGGCAGTAAGGGAAGAGCTCTGTCAACAGCCAGGGCAGATGGCACTCCTCACACACCACGTTCCTGCCTCCACCATGGGAAGGGTCCTGCTCTTGCCAGCCCAGGACTAGGATGGCACCAGCTTTTGGCACCCAAGGAAAAGTGAGCAGGTACAAAGGTGCTCATACACCTTATCCATTTGGGACCTGGCCCCACAGACTGTCTCAAATGTGGGATTCAGCAGTGTTCACTTTAGGGTGAGACTCTCTCAGCTGCAGGTCTGCCCCACGACATTCCATGTTCTCTTCCATATCCAACATTCCTCAAATGCACAGTCAAAGACTGGGGGTGTGTTATGGGTCCATGAAATCTCCTGTCACTGAATCCTACAATGGTTGGGTTGGAAGGACTTTAAAGCTCATCCCATTCCATTCCTTGCCAAGGGCAGGGACACTTCCCACTAGACCAACCTGGTCCAACCTGGCTTGAACACTTCCAGGGATGAGGCACCCAAACTTCCTTCCACAGTGAAGGGAATTCTCTGACCTCCATCTCCCAGGGGTAGATAAAGAGACCAAGGACACAAATTTGTGTAGTCTTCTGGACCCTTTAGTACCTTTCTAGTCAAGTACTCCTTCCTAGTTAAGGTCATTTTCCTGGTTCAGTCCCCCTGTGGTGTGTAGGGGAATTAAACCATTCTTGAAAACAACACCAGGGCAACAAAAGGCTCCTCTAACCCTTTTACCTGCCATGAGCCCACAGTCCAATACAGGTATTTCCTGCCTCATGAGACCCCTGAGGGCACCCCACCCTTTAGGGATGGTCAGGAATTCCATCCTCACTGCCAGGGAAGAGCAGCACTCCAGTAACCAGCCCAAGGCAGCTTGTTGGGACCACACCAGAGACACCTGTAACCTGCCAGGGTTTTATATCCTTGTTAAAGGACAAAGAAAAGCTGCTCTTAGAGCAAAGCAACCTTTAATGAGCACTCTTTTTAGCCCAGGCACAATTTAACCTTCCAACTGGATAAAGAAGGTTGTTTCAGCCTGGAAAATTCAGTCAGTCCACCCTGGGAAAATCTCAGTGAAGAGGCACAAACAGGGCCATCTTTTCACTTCCCTGCCCCAACACTGGCAGGCAATGGGCACCTTCCCCACCCTCAGCACAGACCCACTGAAATGTAAGAGAGGGAAAAATGGATCGGCTGCCTTGGCACAACCCTGAGTGCTCTGCTGGAATCTCCCACCAGAAAACACAGGGGCTTCAAGGAGAGAGGCAGGGAAATAGGAAAGACAAGGGAATTAGTACCCCAAAAATGGATTTCCTGTCTGAAATTCTGTCAGATTCATTTCCAAGAATGGTAGAAGGAGCTTAAATTAAGCAAAATCATGCTGTTATTAGGTCTAAGAAATGACAATTTCTCCAGCCCACAAGAAAATGATACAGTGATCAGATAAGAGCTACTCAAGCCATTCAGCCCTTCAGCAAAATATAGCACTGCAGAAATACAATTACTCCCCACAGGGACCTCTCAAAGGAAAGGAGAGTTAAGATTAGAACTGAGAAGTAAAATCAGAAATGCCACTATCCAAAATGCATTCCACAGAGTCTTTAGTATATTGTAACATTCGGGCATCACAGGATTTTCCTTCAAGTGCCAGGTATGTACCAAGAACTCAGCACACAAGAACTGGCAGAACATATTCTAAATCTTTACAAGCAACTGAAGAAACCCTTTCCAAGAGCTCAGATAAGGAACAGAAGGTCTCTCTCCAGCTCACTTTCATCCCCCAGTGACCTGGCTGCATGTCCTGCATTAAGGCTGTAATCTCACTCTTATCCATGACTTCCCTAATTGCATCCTATCATTAATGTTATTAATTGCTGACACTGCCCATAAAACACAAAGCCAATTCTGTAAAACACAGAGGCTGGAACTGAACTAAACACAGCACACAGAACTGGGTTCAACCACCAGCGACTGCTCCAAAGCCCCAAACGTTTCTAAGGCCACCAAAGGACTATTTCTAAGGCCACCAAATCTTTACTCTTTTGGCCCAAAATACAAGGTAAAAACATTCTTCATGACCAGAATTTGATGGCTTTCAACATGCTTTGAGCCCAAGTACTTGCTTTGGGCACAGAGGTTTTGTCCACATACAAGCCTTTATTCATGGTTGTTCAGTGATTCATTTTATCCCACCAGCCAACTCTGCAGCAGCACAGGCCCTGAGAAAACAAGTCAGTGAAGCTCCTAAAAGGACCCTGCACACATGAACCACTTATTACATGCCATGTATGAAGAATTTTAAACTCTTATTAGATACAATTAACAAAAAAAAATTCCTCATGGAATGTAAGAAAGGTCAAGAAATAAAACTACTACATATATTTCTCCTCTCTCCTTTCCAAGTCTACTTTCTTTGCTTATCAAATCTGCTTTATCTATTTTTTTATGTAAAGTAAGATGTTTTTAAAACAGCATTATCAGTATTTCAGTGCTGTTTTTAGTAGGAATAGCTTGCAAGAATAAGCAAAACAAGTTATACACACAATAAACCAGCATATTACTAAATATCTCAGCTTTTATCTTCTGTCAAGCTCCCTGAAAACAACAGAATATTTAAGGAGTATGAAAAACAAAATATGTATGTCCTTTCCAAAGAAAACCTACGTTGTAATAGCTCAGGTCAGCTCCCAGATGTGACCAGCCATGCTGTGGCCTTTGTCTTCCTTTAAATGTTGGCATTATATGAACACAGAGCAGCTTTGAACCGTGCTCAAGTTGCATTATATAACACTTGACTTATTTGACTATTTATGAAATTGTGAGCAGTTTGAACAGTAAATCGGAGTGTGAGAAATGCTCACATTTCACCAATGAAATTTAGAGGGGACAAAGTCATCAAAGCAAAACTAAACTTTCATTCAACAAATTCATCTGAATGGGGTGTGTCCCTCTGGCCTAGAAGACAGACCCAGAACAAAAAGAAACAGAACTTTTTATACCTTTTCCAGGCCAAAAGGTCCCTGCTGCCTCTTCCTATTGGCAGGAATTGGGGGCTCACAGTCTGGTCTGATTTGCTGCCTACCCAAGACCACCCACCACCCTCCAAAAAACCACTGGAAACTTAACTACCCCCTCCCTCTATTTTCTTACAGTTCCTTGAGCTTCAGCAAAATCCTAATTCTGTTTCTAACAAGAGTAACACACCAACACTTACAGCAGGATTGGAGGGTGGCTTGCTGTGGGTTTGCTTTGGTGTGTTTTTAACAGGGCACAACACCCCACCAAGGGGGTGAAACAGCACCTTTAACTGAGCACAGGGTATGTATGTGTATGGCCAGACCTGGTGAACGCAGATTTGGGCAGGGCTCTCCCCACGTGCCCTTCCAGCCTGTGCAGTGGATGTTTTAGGTGAGGCTCAGTGTGCACAGAACTGGCCCCACCGTTTCAGTCCTCAGGTCCATTTGCCACGGCCAAGCAAGCTTGGACAGTGACAGGGAAGTCCTCGGGACTGTCACAGCACCCGGGACTGACCGGGGCTGACCCTGCTGAGCATCCGAGATCTGATGGGATGGGATGGCAGGGAGGCTTTAACTGCCAGGGGACGGTCCCACTGAGACTGGAACTCGGGTCCTTGGGATTCTGAGTCCAGAGGGCCCTCCATTACACCACAGGACCGCGCCAGTGTATTTTTAACAGGGCACAAACCCCACCAAGGGGGTGAAACAGCATCTTTAACTGAGCACAGGGTATAACTTTTGTGAAGCACCACCTGGAGAGGGGCTGTCTCTGGACAGGAGTCTCTGCCCTACCTTGCACTGTGAGCTCAGCCTGTGCCTCCGCGGTGTCGTTGCCGCTCTCGGCGATGCAGGTGAAGGTGCCGGCGTCGCCCTCGCCCACGGCTCGGATGTGCAGGGAGCCCCCGGCCAGCAGCTGGAACCGCCCGGACCTGCGGCACAGGACACAGTGTGACTGCACTGCCACCACCCCCGGCACTGCCCCGCTGGGCCAGGCACACCCACAGCATCCCGAACACCCCATCACATCCCGACCCTCCCGCACGTTCACAGCCAGTTCAACCCCATCAATTCCACAGGAGTGGCTCATCTTCTTCCACTCACGGCTTCAGTAGTTCTTAATTAAAAGAGAGCCAAGGTATTTAGTCAAGAGCGACCAGAACTGCAGAGAAATGAAGTCCCGTAACCACATCATTAAAAAGAATGCGCTTTGCAGATGCAGCTGGAATGACTTATGGCTAAAGCTGAGTGAATAGAACATGACAGACCTTACAGCACAAGGAACAGCATTGCACATTATATAGCACACAGTAATTGAATTTCTGTGAAAAGAACAGCCATTTCTAGAGGATTAAATATTTCAGAAAAAGATACACGTTAATAAAAAATCCAAAATACAAATTCATCAGGTGACAAAGTGCCTGTACAACATTTCCCCCTCTGACTTGTGAAGGGTGTCTCATTCAGCCCTTATAAACATCTGCTTTTGACAGTAAATGCAGGAGATAAACGTGGCATTTGATGCCCCAAGCAGCACCCTCAGCCCCCAGACACACCCACCCACCACTGTCCTGCACCTGATCCCCCACATCTGTACGAGAGTCTTCCAAGATCCTCCAGCACTTCAAGATTCCACAGTAAAATGCCAAGGGCAAAATGCCAAAAGTCCCCAAGCCAAGCCACAAATTGTGCCTGGATGCTGACCCAGAATCTTCCTTCTTTCCTCCCTGGGACCCCCTGCCTGCCATCCTGAGCCACAGCTCCTGGGCAGGAAGGGGCTGAATCCTGTCAAAACAGGGATTGAAAAGTACATTCCAACAATTGAATTTGATCCCTACAGAGAGTGGCCAATGCACAAAAACCAACCTCGCTGAAATTCCTAGGATTATGTTGGTAGGACCAATCCTCACCTGCTTGGAAAGGGAAATTGCTGGACACAAAAACTTGTGGCTCATCTCACTAAATTACCACATAAATACTGATTTTTATGATACTTCTATAATTGCTGATCAATGCCTCCTGATTCAAAGCATTCAGAAGCAGAGCAAGCAAGACCATTACTGGAATTATGTGACAGAAACCAGTCTTAGAGCATCCGGAGACGTCCCATCCAGGTATTCCATAAGGAAAGCCATCCTGTTTCCAGGAGCAACTGGAGGACCACAAGAGGGTTGGTAAGGAAGAAGTGCATGGAATTTGAGTGAAGCTGTGTTAAAAAAAAAACATACAAAGAGCTTCCCAAATTCTGGGAATGTCACTGAGGTGTTTGTGTGGGAATGGAAGGGTTAGACAAGACGAGGCTGCACTAAAACCAGGCCTAAAGGAAAACACAGGAGTGAGACAAGCCTGGGCCTTGGCACCTCCAGAGGTGATGTTTTCTACCTTCTTTTATTTTGTGAAACAGCTGCTTTGATTATTTGTTCTTTCATTTGTGGTGAATTAACCTGAGTAGCAAAGAACGTGCTGAGGGCTGGGATGAAAACAGGGAGAACTGGAGCCAACTGGGACATGTGCTGGATGTGCCAGGGACAGCCAGGTAGGAGCTGAGCCTGCCAAATCCCAAAGGAATGGTGAAAGGCTATGGGGAAATCCCTGGCATGCCACTGTTACCCACCCAAAAGCAACCCATGCCTTAGGATGCTCCTTTTCCCACTGGAAAAGGAACAATTGCCTGGTGAGGCACCAGAATAACGTGGTTATGAACTAGGAGTTAAGGTGTTACTAAAACTATCAGAAATTACTGATGTTGTCACTTGGGCAACAGAAGTTTGCCAGAGGGGATCTCCCAAACCACTTGTGAGGTAGTGGCACTTCCAGGAATTCCTTTGGGAAGAGCCAAGGTCACACCGTGCTCAGCCATCACAACTGTGGGCTGTGCTTTTATCCTCTCAATGATTTTCCCCAAGAAAACCCAGAGCTGAGTCCAATCTACCAATATGTGACCCAACACAAGCTCAATGGAAGCAAACAATCCTTGGGGATTCCCTCTGTATGAATTAGCTGCCGAAAAATTCTGGGCTTAAATGAAAACTGCCTTTGTAATAAAGTAAAAACATCTTAATTTTGTAAGGACAGTGAAGCATTTCCACAAAAGAGTCAAGAAATCAGATTTCAGACACTGGAGACAAAGAATCAGCTTAATATAAAAGTGATAACATAATTTGAAGTGTCATTAAAAACAACAAAGATTGATCATTCAGATGTCAGGGAAGAGGAAAATCAAATTCCAGCCTTTCATGTGCATTCCATGCTTCCCTCACTCACACACCCCTGTTCCACAATTGCTGAGCTGCTCTGGATGCCTCACTCCCAGGCTTTTTGTGTTTCATTATCACAAAATACAGTGAGCCTTTATTAATTTACTGTAGTCAAACTGCCACTTATACCCTGAGGTTTGGGCTTTTTTCCCCCTCTTTTAAATTACTATTCCCAAAACATCTTATAATCTATTTGCTGTCTTGGTAAAGTACAGCAGATAAAATTAAACAGTAAATTAGATTATTTTGTGGAATCTACTACCAGAAAAATCTCCATAATTACTCTGCTATGTTTAACCTTTCCTGAGCTGGGCAAGTGTAATTCACTTCGTACCAATCACTCAGAGCCCTGCAAACAGTAATTGTGTAATAATTAAAATACCACACGTTCCTGGGAAGCACTGAGGAAAAAACCCTGGGATGGGGAAGTGATGGCACAAGTGCAGAGAGCAGCAGCTCCAGCTGAAGGTGGCACAGGAGGCTCAGCTGTGCCACCCCCTCACTGCAGGACACTTGAACTGCACAACCAGTCATGGTTTTCTGCAGCATTTTTGCAGTGCCATGAAATGTTGCTGAACTGAACAGCCCCAACCCACTGCAGGGTTTGCTGCACTGCAACAGCCTGCTGAGAATTTCACTGTTCAAGTCCTTCCAATGGATTCATTTCGGATTCACCATCTCACCAATTGCAGCTTTCCAAAGAATTTGTGGGCCTTGGATTTGTACTTCCCCCATGGAAGTGTCCCAGCATAAATCAGGATACACAATATGTTTATATGTTGCAGCACATGCTGATCCACACCCTGGAAAGTGTCCAAAGCAGATCCTCTTCCAAATGTTTGACACTTTGTGCCCTAAGCTCTGAACACCCTCCTTGGCAGCCACCTGAAACTTCACTTTTCAAGTTCTGAATTGTGCAAAGCACAAAAGTGCCTCTAAATTTGCTGAAGAACTGACCCTCACACAGCAGGATCCTTACCCAGGCCAAACATTTAAAAAAAATAATTTTTTATGATAAGGCTTTTTAAAAATTTTAAGAAAGGCTCAAAGTTGGCTCAAATCTGACAAACTTCAATCTGTACTTACCATTTCCATCCCAGCCTTGTGGGTCAGATAACACCAACACTACAGCAGATCTTCCTTCAGGAAGTTCCTTGCAAAGGGCCCAAGGTTTGTGCCAATGGCTCTGTCCTTCAGTGCCTTCCCCACCTCCTTTCACCTCACTCAGCATTCTCCACATTCCTGGCAGAGATACTGCTCATTTTGAGTTTATGGAGCAAATCCAGCTGGAAAAGCAGGATGGATCTTCCCCCTGCTGACCCACCTGGGCAATGGGAGGGCTCCACTCACGTGCCAGACCCACGAGCCCTGCACCCTCTGCCAGGGATTGGAACACAAGTCTGGGGCTTCCTTTGGATTCTGAACCTTGGATCTGGAGCTGAACCTCAGCCTAGAACAGGGTTTGGCCTTTCCCATTCCTTACAAACGATGGAGGTTTGAGGGAACTCCAACACATGGAGATCCCCAGCTGGAGCAGTGAACCAGCTCCATGGAAAGCTGCCAGCAAAGCCCAACACCTTCCCAGGGCTCATTACTGAGTCCAGTTCCTCACTGTGGGACATTCTCCCTTTGGAATTGTGCACACAGCAAGGATGGTCCCAAAGGAGCAGCTGGAAGCACCTCGAGCAGGACCCAGGGCAGGGATTGAGGGAGCACAGAGCTGACCCACACACCCCTCTGCTCTGCAGCTCTGAGGGCCAGAACAGCCCCAAGCCCTGGTAATTCAGCCTTTGATGGACCTCCCTAAGAACCACGAGAAGTCAGCAGTCTATCAATTGTATTTCTTTGAAACCTCCAAGTCAGAGAGTTCTGAAAGGATTCCTTGAAGTTCTGAGAGCTTTACTACAAGGGAAACTCTGAGCACTGCGTTCACTTCAGTTTCTCACCCAGCACTCAAAGCTTCCTTCTCCTTCACTCTAATTAATTTGGGAAATATTTTATCACAGCAAACTAATTTCACAATATATTGCATTACAGGCTGGCTGTCTGAACAACTGCCAAGGCTGTCATCATTCAAGTTTACTCACATTTATCCATTAACATAAATCTTATTGCAGTCTTCAACAAATAATCCATCAAATTTAATCACCTTTTTTTTCAGGTCCTGTAACAAGTTGTTAATTCCAAAGCCCCACCACTCCCACCCCTTAAAAATCATCTTTTTCCTATAAATACAGGTTCCCATCCATATCCCCTTAGCAATGCAGTTTGAAAGGAAAATATTTAATTTTGCATTAGATTAATTACCACAGTTGTAACAAAAGTCAAAATAAGGTTGTGCATTGAATAATTTCACAAGGGGTCAAAATCAGGGACACACCTGCCCAAAACACCCAGGTTTTATTTCCTAACCCATACACAGAGACATGTTTCAATATATATGTCTGTACCTACCTCTGTGTATCTTAATGTCTAAACACAACCCATCATTTCAGAGCTTTTCCCAGGCAGAAGGCACATTAAAACCTGCCCAGACGAAAAGGATCAGTTTTTATTTCAGCTAAAGAACAGCCCTGCTAAGGAAAGTTGTGCTTTTCTATCAAAAGGGGATTTCAGTACAAATTAAATGTGATTTAATTTGTAATTACATTAACAGACCATGCATAACAAGCTAAGGTAGCTATTTAGCAGCAGTAACTGCAGGCTTTCCTCCAACAAAGAATCTTAATTTCTGGAGATTTTCCAGTTATTCTATTCAAACAAATAATACAATGGCTGTTGGGCTAAATGGAGTTTAAGAACTCTTTCTTTTCTGCTGTTTGAATCTCTTCCTGTTAAGCCACAGTCACGAGCAGCAGACTTAGGACTTTGGCTCACTTTAGAGAACAATGAAGGAATCTTATTCCCATAGAGGGGGAAAGGATCAAATTCCCTCCTTTACCCACCTTAACAGTAAAGTCTACAGTGAGCACACATTTCACTGTTAAAAAAAAAAGGCAAGAACTAAAAACAGTTAAAAAGTCAACTGGAACCTGTTCTTATAACAAAGGGCCATAAAACCAAAAACTAACACTTCATATTCTGGAAAATCAGGTCAGATCTGGCTGGAATTGTGTACATATAAAGGCCAAGCACATTTACTCATGTTATGCCTCAGCCCTCCAATACAACTTCTCACTCTGAATTCTGAGCATTAAAAACCCCTGTGCAGCCCTTGGGAGTTCTCATGGCAACCTCCCAGAAGAGCTCCTAAGGGAATTCCAGCACTGCACCCAGGTGAGGGCTGGAAAATGTGGGCTCTGTATATCCAAAAGCAGGAAGAAAATCAAAGGAGAGCTCTCTGGCAGGTGAGCCTGAACCTCCCTGAACCTGAACGTGCTGTAACCCAGGGAAGGGTGGGGTGGGGGGCAGCAAAAATTCATAAGGATGTGACATGACACCACTTTGCATAGTAAAAAAACAAATTAAGATCTAACCAGGCCCATTTATCCGGACATTTCATCCCACTGGGTTGTGCAGCTCTGATGAGCCAGTGCTGGCCTCGGAAGGAGAGTGATTTCTTATGGGGTGACAGAACAGGCTGTAAATCCTGTGCCATCAGTCTGACACCAGCACCAGGCACGGAGCTGTTCCTCAGCCACACAGCTCAAATTAGAGCCCTGAATTTCTTTAATTTAAGAGTTGCCAAAAAAGAGATATATTATATCACTGCTGCTGCAGAGGCTTGTGCACTGCTCTGGCTGCTTCCTGTGGCAGCCACGCCACAATTCACCTCTCCTTGTTCCATGATTAACTCAGGTCTCCATTAATCTCCCCACGACTTTGGGGGACACGGAGAACATTCAAGAGGCTGGTTGTAATCTCCTGGTTCTGCTAAGCCTGTTCATTAGAGGGACAAAAATGCACTTGATAAGATTTGTTCTGCTTTTTTAATATAGATTTTCCACCACATTATTTTGAGTGAATACACCAGCAATGACAATGTGTAACAAGTTCTCGCTTGATGCACTCCTGAAAGCCCACACTGTTTTTTAATCATGCCTAACATTTAATATTCTATTTTCATGATAAATTATGTAATTCTGCTTTAAACAGTTATTCTTAAACTCCCGTGGAACATTTTGACACATAATGGACATTTTCATTGCAGAAAGCGAGTGCAGAGCTTCACACACACAATACACCAACACAAAGTTGTCTTTGTTTCCCTGCAGCATCCTTATTCTCTTAATTGCTTCTTTTATTCCAGTGGCAATCTAAAAGTAATACATTCTTAATAACCCTCCTGCTTCAAGTAAGATTTCTTCGTTTCAGATGGCTGCAAAAAAATACTGTGAGTCTGTTTCACAAAACTCCTGAAATTCCTCCCCTGTCCCAACACTGAGTGTCGGAGCCCTCCAGCATTTGGGAACCGGCTTCTTCCCTCTGGTTTAAAATTCGGTACAAAGGAAGGTGGGCACCAATCCCAAATCCTGTTCCTGCTGTAAGATGCAGATAGGGGTGTCAGCCACTACTCACCCTTCTGTGAGCAGCTCCTCCTCGTTCCTCATCCACCGGATGGAGGGCACCGGGAATCCCGCGGCCACGCAGGGGAACAGGGCGCTCTGCCCGCTCAGCCTGGACAGGGCCGTCGGCTGCCTCAGGAACCTCAGCGGCTGCGGCTCCTCCGGCTCTGCAGGCGGGTTGGACAGGACAAAACACCCATCAGAGCCCAAACCAAACCCCAGCGAGCCAAAGAGAACCACAAATGAAACCTCCCATTCCCGTCCTGCAGCTCCCCAGGATTCCATCACCAGCACACCCCCAGCTGCGTTACCATCTCCCCCAGACATGCAAACTCACTCCCCACCTGTGGGATTCTCACTCTTCCAGCTCCCTGGGAAACTGTTTCAGCTCAAAGCTACAGCCCTGAAACTGGAACTTCCACTGGTAGAGATTGAGTGTAGAAAGGTTGAGGGGTGAGTTTGTCCAGCCAGCCTTGGGCAATCCCCTGGCTCCATCAGGGAGCTACTGAGGAAGTGCTTTTACACACTGGAAAATGAAATTGTTGCAGCAGAAACCCACCCTAAGTGAAATAAAACCACCAGGTCATGTGCACAGTGAAGTAACACGAGCTTTACATCCCACCATGGTTTTCCATCCTTAGGAAAACGGGGAATCCTCTGAATTAGTTTTGCATTGAATTGAGCTGGAGAGAGGTTTGCTTCTTTTTTTTCCTCCACCTTAAGAACAAGCACAAGCCAAGTGCACATTTACTCAGTGTGTTACTACAGTTTGTACCCTCTGTCTCTGCCCTGCACCGTAATCAGTTGTACACACGAGGTGCAGGGTTGGGCTGAGTGAGTTACTCCCACTGCTCATGCTGCTCTCTCAGTACCCAAGTGTGTTTGTAGGTGTGAATGACAGCAAAGCTCCAGAACTAGACAAGCCCTCAAATTATTTTTGGCCACCTAAATAGGGGCAGACTCTTCAGTACCTCCTCTGCTTCTGCTCTCCAGAGCACATTCTGTGTCTCATCACACTCAGGCTCGGCTGTGTCTCCCCTGGGCCCGATGTGATACTCACAGGCATTTCTGAGAGCTGTTGTTTTGGTGTTGTGAAGCTCAAAACGCTAAAAATACCGGGGAGTGTTTACAGCCCTGAGCTCAGGGCACGCACGTGCTCCAAGGCACAGCACGAGGAGCCTGCCAGGGATTTGAGAGGAGCAGAATGGGTGGAAATCCTGTCTCCGAGCCATCCCAGGCAGAGGCAGCCAAGCTTTGAGCAGTCCTGGATCTCACCATCTGTCTGGGGCCCACACACGAACCATCCCACGGCTCTGCCCACGGTCCCTGTGAGCAGGAACTGTGCCAGGAACATGGATACAGCCAGGCACCGATCCTGCCAGGAGGAGAGGAGCTGAGCCATCCCCAGACACACAGCCCAGCCCTGCTCAAGGCTCCCAAAACCGAGTTCACCTCCCAGGTGAGTGGAAACTGCATCCAAAAATTAAGTGGGATTTTTTTGCATTGTATTCCTATGTTTGAAAATACCTGCTATTAAGGAGCAGAGCTCAGAAATGCACCCTCCTGTTCAGCGGCAGCCTGGTACCAGAGGAAGGAGAATATTTAAGAAGCAGAACATTGTCCATGGATCTAAATCCAAGTGTGTGTTGGGTGTTATTTCAGAGACTGGGAAGCAGAGTGATGGGGTCACTGTCAGGCACATACCAGGTAACTTAAAAAGGAATGAACTGAATAAAGAAGAGATTAATTCAAATCCTTCTTTCAAATACATCTCAGACCAAACAATCAATTACGGGACCACTCAAGATTAAGGGAGTTTTCCCTTCAACATCTTAATCTCACTTTTTTTAAAAAAGCCTGCTGGGAGGGTTTTCACAAAACTTCACTGTTGATGCTTTCAGATTTATGAACCAGCAAAGAAACAACATCATTTGTATTCCCTAATAGAATTTTATTTAATCACCTTCCACAAAGCACTCAAAAGCAAGTAAACTGTATCTGGAGCCAAAAGAATCCAAAAGATCAATGCACGTGGAACTTTATCAAGAAATCTCCAATTGCCAAAAATCAGAGAAGTCTTGAGCATTTGAAGGGCTGCAGAAACACAAAGGCAATCCAAACCACAGTAATTCAATTAAGCATCTTTTCCCAAAGTGCAGTTCCTCAAAACCTGCATCCTTAGTTGAAGGAGACAAGGCCTTCCCTTGAGAAAGGCCTCATGAACTCCACGAAACAAATCCCTCCTTCAAGGATGATTCATTCCCAAACCTGGCAAAAACCCCAACTTCAACAGAGAGCTGCAATTGTATAATTGGGGTATTTTAAAGAATATTTCAGCCTTTTAGGTAGAAAAGTGCTATAGTAAGAAGAAACAGAACTGTTCATTGACAGGGACTCCTGAAGGTGCCACCACCTGCTGCCTATGCCAGGTCAGGCCAACCACAACACAGCCCAGTCTAACTCTGGAGCCTCCCAGGCTGGAAGTTCAGCAACTCCTCCAGCAGCTCTCCAGGCAGCAGCAACGGAACCAGAATTCCAACAGGAAGACAAATTTAGAAGAGCCAGCTCTGGAAACAATTAAGAAACCCCATACAAAACACAGTTCCTACTTCCCTAGTTTGGGAAAGCACAATCCACATTCCTGCCCAACTTGTGGAGACTTTTCAAACCTTTGTGCTGAAGAGCTGGTGACACAGCTCTGTGCAAGAGTCACTGGGAACAGAACACACCAAATGTACCCACACTTGACACCAGTCCTGGACTTTTGTTATTATAAAAATATCTCAACATTTCAGTAGAGTAACTGCACCTTCCAAAATAAAGTCATTCCCCTTTGGGGATTGGAGACTTCCCTACAGGGCCTGTTGTTTAAACAATCAAAGTTTACTGGATATTTGGACAATTAAAAGCACCTCAGCTTCAGCATCCCAAAACCAAGGGACTGAGCACCAGCTTCTTTGGGAGAATCATAGAATCAATTAGGTTGGAAAAGTTCTCCAAGATCATCAAGTCCAACCCTTGGTCCAACTCCAGTCCCTTCACCAGATCATGGCACTCAGTGCCACGGCCAAGCTCAGTTGAAAACCCTCCAGGGAGGGGGAATCCACCCCCTCTCTGGGCAGCCCATTCCAATGCCTGAGCACTCTCTCTGCAAAGAAGTTTTTTCTCATCTCCAACTTCAATTTCCCCTGGCAGAGCTTGAGCCCATCGTGCCCCCTTGTCCTATTGCTGAGTGCCTGGGAGAAGAGACCAACCCCCACCTGGCCAGAACTTCCCTTCAGGCAGTTCCAGACAGTGCTGAGGTCACCTCTGAGCCTCCTCTTCTCCAGGCTAAACACCCCCAGCTCCCTCAGCCTCTCCCCACAGCACTTGTGCTCCAGTCCCTTCTCCAGCCTCGTTGCTCTTCTCTGGCCCCGCTCCAGCCCCTCAATCTCTTGCCTCAACTGAGGGGCCCAGAACTGAACACAACACTCGAGGTGTGGCCTCACCAATGCAGAGTCCAGGGGAAGGGTCACTGCCCTGGGCCTGCTGGCCACGCTATTCAACAGGATTTGAACTTGGTGTTCAACCTGAGAAACTCAGAAATCCCCAAACATTTATACTTAAAGAAACAGTCGCTTCCCTCTTTGCATCATGTCACAATAGCAGGAAGTGTGAGATTTTCCAAAACAAGCCTTTCCCCAAAACCCTTAAAAGCTGCACCACAAGATGTGCCCAGCAAGCCCCGGAGTGCCCCAGCCCGTGTTGGGCAGCGCGGGCAGGGCAGGAGCCCGGCCGTGGGTACCTGGCAGGACGCTGAGCTCGGCCTCGTCGCTGTACTTGGGGGCGGCGCTGCCCTCCAGCAGGCAGCGGTACAGCCCGCGGTCGGCGTCCGACACGTTGCTGATGATGAGGGCCCCGCCGGGCGCCTGCAGCACCCGCTCGTCCAGCGGCACCGGCTGCCGGTCCTGCTCCCAGCGCACCAGCGGCGCCAGGTCGGCGTTGGCATCGCAGTTGAGCACGGCACTGCCGCCCCTGGGCACCGCGGTGGGCTCCGGCTGGCTCGTGAACCGGGGCAGACCTGCACCAGAACAGAGAGAGTGACACATCAGAGGGGTTCTCAAGGTGACACCACGGCTGGGACGTTCAAGGCTCGCCTCGTGAATGCTGTTTTTAAAACATGAACTGCTCTCCAACTCTTTAAATCTCAACAGTTGGTAGCACAATTCTAATTGTGGATGGTGTAAAGGCAAAGAAGCCCAACGATCATGGAACCCCAGAAGAGTTTGGGCTGGAAGGGACCATAAAGTTCATCTGCTATGGGCAGGGACACCTTCCACCATCCCAGGTTGCTCCAAGTCCTGTCCAGCCTGGCCTTGAACAATTCAGGAATGGGACAGCTGCAGTTTCAGGAGTAACAAAATACTGATTAACTCACAAAGGTAGTTTCAGAAACAAGAAAATGTTCACAACAAAACAGAACTTGAGTTCTCAAAACAGTAACTTCTGCTCACATCTCTAGAGCTGCTGCTGTCCCCAAGGAGGAAATGGCACACAAGTGGCACAAATGAAGCCGCTGTCTCTGTCTGGGACAGCTGAATAAATTAGCCTGGCCACAGGCTGTAAGAGCTACTGATTCCCTGGCAGTGGGACACAGACCCCTCCAGTGCCCACCCAGGAGATGGGAACATGGAGGCAGCACAACACCTTCATTTACATTCTACCCACCACCTTAATTTAGCACCTACAGCTACAAAAGCCTTACAGAGCCATAAGGTCAATATATGCATAGATTCATACTTGTATATTGACATTCTCAGGTCAGTGTAGCTGAGAGCTGAGTTTCTCACAGCCCACCACTGCACAACAACCCTGTCACCTTCTGGGTGAAAACTCTCTCCACAAACACCCACTCAGTGGGTTTGGAAGGCCATGCCCTTGAGGGAGTTGCCAAGGTGGGCTCTCTGGGAAGAGGCTGGGGACCCCCGTGCTGCACATAGGTGGAGCTGGTTCCATGGAGGAAGCCAGTGAAGCTCCTGGCACATCCATGGCAAGGGAAACCACGGCACAGCAGCAAGGAAAGTGTGAGAAACAGTCCTGTAACAGACAGGTCAGAGGAGGAGGCAGGAGAGGAGGAAGGGCAGCTCCAGGAGCCACCCTAGGTAGACCAAGATGCAGAAGAATTGGGAATGAAGGCAGGAAGTCGAGCCTGTGAAACAGCAAGAGGGCAGGGAGAGGTGGTTTAGTTTGTTTTCTTTCTACCCAACTTAATTGTCAAGAAATTTAATCTGCCCTAAGCCAAGGCAGTTTTGCACATTACAGTAACTGGGCAGTGACACACAAACATTCATCTTCTTTTCTCCTCCATCCTGTTCAGGAGCAGAGTGAGGAGCACCTGGGGGGCAGCTGGTCACGGTCAACACCCCCCAAGTACTGTGCACAGGGAGAGTATCAGATCTTCCCCAGAAACACCCTGTCCACTGCTACTGCTGTCAGCAAATGGGTCAAAAACAGCAGTAAAATACAGCAATGGGGAGGAGGGGGCAAAGCACAGGATGGGAAAAGTCTCCCCCTTTCCCTGTTTCATGAGTTGCACAGATTAAATGACAGCATTGTAACTATCCAAGCAGGAGAGGGGAGTGCTGGAAGCAGTGGGATGTGAGAAACTCCAACTCAACACCACTGCTCCCAGCTGAGATCCCCAGCCAGAAACAAACACAAACTCATTAAACACAGGCAACACCTCGTGGTTATCCATGAGTGAGGCTGGGACAGTTCAAGTCAGCTCTCACCTCTCTCTCTTCCTCCAGCAAGTCTGAGCGTGAAATCCCTTATTCATGACCCTCCATTTTCAGAAGTTTGACCCAACTGGGAGAATTTGCATTTATCTCTTGTGAAGATGATTCTTTCACCTTGATTTACACACACAGCTCCTTTCCAAACAGTTCAATCCAGTATTTTTACTGTCTCACTTAACACAGATGCACTGAGAAGGTACCAGCAGTAGGAGCAAAATTTCCCTGCATTTTTTAAGTACACAGTTCAGTGCTTTGTCATTCTTTCTTCCTTCAAAAGGGATAATAAACAATCACTCCAATCAGAGACTTCAACTTGACATTGAAGGATGCAAAACACCCATGGATGGAAAGCACTGTGTGGCTCTTTGGTGTGAGGGGGCAGGAAAGGAAGGATGAGCTCTCTCTCTCTCCCTCCACCTCTGGAGCTTCCCACCAACACCTGTTCCCACGTGCTGCTTCTCAGTGACACTCTGGTGCTGAAACTCCACCTCCTCCAGTCCCCCATCCATATTCACCACCTTTGATTGCCTAAGAAAGTATCCAACACATGCACTTTCTATCAGTTCCTGCTTGGATCCCTCTTTGCTTTCAACAAAATCCCTCAGGTGT
This sequence comes from Pithys albifrons albifrons, assembly GCF_047495875.1. Taxonomy (NCBI): domain Eukaryota; kingdom Metazoa; phylum Chordata; class Aves; order Passeriformes; family Thamnophilidae; genus Pithys; species Pithys albifrons. The sequence continues at coordinate 5,530,522 of NC_092470.1, forward strand.
TTTTGTGGGGTTTTAAACCATCCAATCTTTGCTCTCCAGTTTTTTGTAGAAATCTTTGTAGAAGCAGCAAGAAGCAACATGTGATGATGTCACATGTTCAGGCTTTTCTCATTTGAATGAAAAACTTCTTTACTAGGACTGCAGAATTGTTCATTATTAGCACCCACTGAAGTACAAATTTTAATACATACTTTTAACAAAACTGCCCTTTTTTCCCCTAGAAAAGTAAGTGTGACCCAGGCCAATGGCAGCAGCTGTGCTCCTCTGCAGCCACAGCCAAGCTCACAGCAGAGTCATGTGAGCAAACCCACAGAACAGCATCCTCACAGCCCATGGCACACACAGACCTACAGTAAGGACCAAAATGCACAAACTCACGTGGGAGATAAAAACCTGCTCTCCAGCTCTGCCAGATCTCTGGTTGATGTGAAGAAAACAGACTGAGCATAAAGCACGTGTGTAACTGGGGAGGGGGAACCACACCAGAGACCTTCCCAGTGCCAGGAACAGCCACGCTGAGCCCCAACACCCAACACTTCCAACACACAGATCACACCAGTTCCTGCCCTGGCCTTGCACAGCCTCATCTCCAAATGTTACCCACTTCTCCCCTCTGGGAACAATACCTGGAGGCTCCTTCCACAACCTCATTCCTCTGAGAAACTTTCTGTTTCTGGCTTCCCCTCCCACTGTACTTCCAACCAACTTGAGGTCCTTTGATCTTGACCTTATTTTGGTACTAATTATTTTGCATCTTTGATATTTATCCATTACTCCTTCCCTCTAAGGTACTCGTTGGAATAGAAATCACAACTTCTTTCTTTCAACTTTCCTCCTGCTTAATGAAGCTCCTCCGATCTTTAGTTCCTTCCCCTTGCTCCCCTAACATCCTATGGACACAGAATGGCAGGATAATCTGGGCAGGAAGGGACTCATCCAGAGCAGAGTCAGCTACAAGGCCAGAGGGCTACTCAGGGATTTGCAGTCAGATCCCAAATATCCCCATGGATGGAGACTACGCAGCTCTTGGACAACCCATTTGAACACATGACTGTCCTCTCGGTGCAGAATTTCCTCCTAAATCCAGTCAGAACCTCTCCTGCTTCAATGTCTCCTCCTCTCCCACCATCACAATGGCAAATTGAAGTGCCTGCTGTCATTTAAGATCACAAATATCCATGGAAATACTCCAGCAAAACTGCTTCTCTGTGTCTACTGCAAACATCTTCCCGACAGAACAAACCACCTCAGTGGCGCTGCACACCAGCAGGTTACAATCAACCCCAGAACCCACCAACTCTCCTTTGTCTCTCCTAGACCCCCCTGCCCTCTGCCCCAGCCCAGCCCAGTGCCCAGGACAGCCCTGCACTGCCTGACACACACTGTGCTGTGACACTCCACCATCAGTGCGTCTGGAGCGATAGTTAATTCCCCCTGGGAGGCCCTCGAGGCCACAGCAATGGCACCAAGGCCTCCTGTGAGTGCCACACTTGCTAATTTTGCAGGTAAATACTTTGTTTTTACAGCTAAATGGCTGATAAGGCCATTAACCAGGATCCTCTAAACCCTGGTCTCTGAGGCATCTTTCCTTCCTGAAAATCTCCTTGGCATAACCCATTAAATGTTCACAATTACCTCCGATTCTTATCTCTCTCAATATGCACATTAAGGCAATTCTTTCCCCAGCCTGGAAGAGGGTCCTGATTCTCCTCCCTTTGCCAGGTGAGCCCCCTGAGCTCTGTTTTCACCTTCCCTCTTTGCTCCATAAACCACCATTGTACAATGACCACAGTGGCAACTGAAAGCACCAGTGAGAATGTTCCTGCAGGACTAAACTCCTGCCATTTTTAACATAAACCTCAAATATGCCTTAATTTAACCCCCTTACAAGCACTATTCACTTCCTGGACAAGACAGGCTTTGTGCATTCTGGTGTGTGCAGGTGCTCCTTTGAGGCTGAATAAGCTTTATTTAAGATGGTTTTATTACTCAGTGGCAATGAAATTACAGTTGATTTTCCAGGTCATCTTAAACGCCACTAAAACCTTTATTTCATCATAGTCCTGTGTGTTTTTAAAATATACATTTTAACCTAGGCTATAATTTTGTCCTAAAGAGTAATTTTCTCTTATTCTACAATTATTGGCAATTTGCAATGCTTAAAAGCTTCTACTGTGGAGGAGGAGCCTTTGCTTTGGCCAACACACAACCACAAAACAATAATGATGGATTACAAAAGGCACTCCAAATACAGGCCTTAATTAGTATTAATTCAGAGACCTGTTTATAAATACAGCAGCAGGTCCCAGAGTGCTGGCACACCTCCTGCAGCAGAACACAACCAGAAAATACCCTTCCATCTGCAAGCCCACAACCTTTCCATTACTGAGCTGCTCTTTTCCTCTCCAAATTATCAGTTACCCACTCCTAAACCTGCATTTCCTTAACCTTTTAGAACCTTTTTGGAACACATTACCATGGGAGCCAATTCAGTCTTTCAATTTACATGAGAAACACAATTAAAACTACTGTAAAAAAATAACTTTTTAAAAAAGTTGGTGCCTTTTCTCTCAATGGTTTGTATTTCCCAAACACTTCAATCAACAAGATGAAGCAAGATGCACTGACAGTCAGAATCCCAGAGTGGTTTGGGCTGGGAGGGACCTTAAAGCCCATTCAGTCCCACCCCCTGCCATGGGCAGGGACACCTCTCACTATCCCAGGTTGCTCCAAGCCCTGTCCAGCCTGGCCTTGGGCACTCCCAGGGAAGGAAGGGACACTCCTAAAGAGGGAGCAGCCCCCTCTCCTCACCCACACACTGCAGGGTAATCAGTTGGAGACATCCCCCCATCTTATGGCAAATGAATGCAATGATAAATGACACTTTGGGGTTTTGATATTAAAGACAATTTTTGGTGTTTGTACACACATTAATCACTCTGTGTCAGCACACATACATTATGTATCGATTCTGGACACCAAAGGAAAATACCACTGACCCAGCAGAACAAAGGTTAATAAACTCAGTTTAGGAGGGATGATTTTCCTTTTGGAATGTTCTCTAAACACAGGCAGGAGAACACACAAGCAACGGTGCAACTCTCACAGCACACAAGGGGAATTGGATGCATCACAGACTCCACATTTTCTGCCAGGACAATGCAAATGGGAAGGAGTGGGGGAAGCCAACTCTGTGCTTATTTTCTCCTTCCTTTTGTCTCTCCCCTCCCCTCATCAAAGCCCACAGCAATGGTAGGAATGTGAATGAACAATCTATTAATGCAAATGCGGTGCATTCAATCAGCATTCCCAGTCTAAGCCTTACGGAGATTTGTGGCCCATTGTCTCCATTTCTGAAAAAGATGTGCCTAGAAGAGCAATAATTCCCATGCTCCTGGAAAACACAGATGGTTAAAATTCTGGCTGCCGTCAATGGAGCCAGTATTTCATCTCCTGGAGTTTGCACTAGTGGAGGAATTCACTGCCCTGATGCCAGCCCAGCTCAGCAGCCCCTCTCTGACTGTGGCCAGTGCCAATCATTTCCAAGGAGAGTGAAAGAAAAAACTCTTCCAATAATCAACAACTACTAAATAACTCCCTCACATGACTGTTGTAGCCAAGCTCAGGGCCCTTCCTGCCTTCCCTCTGAACACTCAGCAGCCACTGGAAATGCTCCATCGTATTTAACAGATGCTACTGCCAAACACACATTTAATTCCTTTTGGATGCTACTACCCTTTTGGGATCCATCCTGCCAAACCAACACTGCCAAGGAGAAGGAAGAGAAGAGCACAACCTCCTCATCCTTAGGGAACAGAAGGCTGCAGAGGAATCCCCCTTTCCCTGTGGACCTTTCCTATGTGGTCACAAGGCTTTCCATCATGTGAGTCTCCTCTATTGCTCCTGCACAGACTGGGATTTAAGAGAACACTTTGTATAAGCACTAAACAGCTCTAAACACACACTCATTACATGTACAGCTTCCCTAAGCTGCTTTCAGACTTTTTGGTGACATCTTGATGTGCTCAGCTAACATTTTCTCTGTTATTCCCCTGATTATTTCTAATGCAATATGGAAAAAGCAAAGCACGGGAGCAGCTGACAGGTTTCCCAAAATTCTCTCCTCCTGTCTACCAGCTGTGAAAATCCCCTGTTGCCCAGTGTTACTCTCACACTTTCTCATCTCCCACCACTGCCACCCTGCAGCTCCCACCTCAGCTGGGCTGGGAGTGACCCCACAAATCCCTCACAATCCTAAAACACTTCCATTTCTCCCCATTCCTCTCTGCCTAAGCAAATTTGAGTGGATGACAAATCCAGAGCTGTAGCTCCTTTATCCAAACAGCCTCTGGGGAAGTGTGAGGATTTCAGGCCCCCAGGAGAACAGAAACATGATTCCCCATTGTCAGGATGGCTCCAACATCTGTTACCCCTCAGCAACGCAGCGGATCACAAAGATGCTGCAGATTTTGTTAGTGCATCAGCTTCTCACCCCAACCCTGTTAAAAAATTAATAAGTCCAGCCATCTGTGGCTACTTCATTAAATTATCACAGCTCCTTCTCCCAGCATTATTCAGCATCATTTGCTGGAGCAGCAGAGGTGTGAAACGGCCTAAAATACACTTCTGTTAATAGGACATATTTCATGATTCTCACCAGCAAATGGATTAGACTTTGTAATTGCAAACCACTCCTGGAGAACATGAGTCCAGCACTACCTGACTCAGGGTACAGCCAGATGCTGCCAGTCCTTTCCACAAACACCAACCAGCACATCATTCTCCCCCCTTGCTTAGGGAATCTAGACAGGAGAGAACAAAACCTGGTCCAAAATCTGGGCAGGAGACATGGGCCAGGAGTATTCAAGACAAGGGGCAGGAGTATTCAAGACAAGGGGCAGGAGTATTCAAGACAAGGGGCAGGAGTATTCAAGACAAGGGGCAGGAGTATTCCCACATGGACTATAACAGGGAGAAAGGAAAACCTACCAAAGGCCCTTGTTGGCTGAACAAAAGCAGGAAGTTTAGGGAATATAAAATGTGAATGAGAAAGTTCAGGACAAAAGCAGAATCCTGAATTTGCTACACTCAGCCTTCACAGCACCAACACCACAGCACGTGCTGATTTACAAAGTTGTCCCCTGGCCAGGATGAAGGAGGAGAGGAAAAGGGAGAGGACTCACCAGCATCACACACTGACGTGTACCTGTACATGTACAATAATGCACAGAGGGACCTCGTGGGACCCCAGAGCTGGTGTGAAGCAGCAACTTGAGCTCCACATCTCCCAAAGTCCCTTCCAAGCTCAATTCTCCAGTGACACAATGAGATGGGGAAGCTACACAGAAAACTATGGATAGACACAGCAAAACACTGCACAGAATATTGTGCAAAGAGGAGCAGAATTAAACCTGCCAAAACAAGGTTTTCTAACAGGGAAACTTACAGCAAAATTGATCATGCCCTGGAGCACCAGGTTGGACTGCAAGAGTTTGAGGTTCTGCTCAGCCCCTCCCAGACTTGAGCTCTGCCACAGACCCACAAACTAAAAGCAAAACTAAGACAGAGCCACAGAATCAATGGGTTGGGTTGGGAGGGACCTTAAAGCCCATCCAGTCCCACCCCCTCCCGTGGGCAGGGACACCTCCCACTATCCCAGGTTGTTTCAAGCCCTGTCCAACCTGGCCTTGGACACTTCCAGGGATGGGGCAGCCACAGCTTCTCTGCCCAACCTGTGCCTGGGCCTGCCCAAAATCCTCCCAAAATCTACTAAACATTCAAAAATTGTAGAGGGTGTTTGGAACAGGAAAACACATCAGGACATTCTGACGTTCTACCTGAGAAAAACCATCAAATGCAAATTCCAGTCAGGTGGTACCAAGAAAACATCACAAAATTATTCCAGGAATGAAATGGGAGCAAGAAAAACAACTGAAGGAAGATCTTCAAGAATAGGGAGGTCACTGATGCCAACCACAACCACGAGAAAAGTGGCAGGGGATGATGAGGTGGGGGTTGTCAGTCCACAGCACATGGTCAGGCTCCAGGAATGGTGCAGGAACACAGACAAAATAGCTCTGCCAGTGGAGGAGGTGACACAGTGCCATTAACTGGAGACAAGACCTCCTGTTAGAGAGGCCAACCAGAAAAGCTCCAGTGCAGCAGGAAAAGCTGCAGTGCCCACAGTGGATCTGAACTCCACAGGCACTGAGAAACACACTCAGAAATTATGATGCCACAAAAGATGAACTCAGGGCATGCAAACCATGGAGTCATTTCTTTGCTGCTGCTGAAGATCATTCTAATAGTGAGGCCAGTGAAGAAAGCCCTGTGGGATTTCAGGAGAAGCCCTGAAGATCAGGCACACAGATTGCCTCATCATTTAAGGAACTTCAGGTCTTCATCAATAGACTGCCTAAAAATAAAAACCCTACAGGCTCACAATTACTCTTTTTAAAACAAAATTGAGAGCCACAACAAAAGAAGAGCAAGATCCGAGTGTTGTGGTGAAAGAAAAGAGCTTGACAGGTTAAATAATTTTAGGCCCAGGCAAGGCTATCAATTACGGAAGCTCATGTGAACAAGCTATTCAGAGAAGATTAATGCACAGAGAGGACTGTCAGGATAAATTTATCAAGGAACTGGAAGAAAGGAAAGATCTGAAAAACTTTTGCAGGCAACTCTATAGACAGTGACAAAGACAGCTGGTACCTGACAACAGGCATTTAGAGACAGGAAATAACCTCAACAATTTCACTGAGAAATACTCAGAATGCGTGAAGAGCAAAGAAACCCCACAAAAATGGAGTGCTTGAAGGCTGACAGGAGACATAAACACAAAGGAGACAACTTCTATAGACACAAACATGTAGCTGAAATAGATGTCTGAGACAACAAGGGTGCGTGGCAGAATAAAGGAGAAACACTAAAAGGCGTAGAGGGAGCAAATCATTTAACAGAACTGCTGTTCAGTGCCAGGGATGGGGACAGGAACTGCTCAGGTGGCACTGCCACACCTCTGATCTCCAACCAGCTGCTGCCAGTGGAGCTCAGCACAGCAGGGAGGGCTCTGCAAAGTCTCCTCCATGGCAAAGCCTTTCCTCGCTCAGTTTTTAATCTGTCCAGTTTAAGAGCAGATTTGATGGTGCTTTTAAGCCAGGACTGACTTCAGAGGCTGTTGGAGAAGAAGCAACACCTTTCCAGAAAGCTGTAAATTATCCACAGACATTTCCCTGTGCTCCCCCCAAAACAGGGTTACAAATGCAAATGAAGAGGGGTTGGAGAGGGTTAATAATTTTTAACATCTTTATTTCTTGTGTATTTATGCGAAGGGCGAGACACATTCCACACCTTCAGGGATGTTACCACGAACCAACCTCACTGAAATCAACCAGAACAAGTTACATAACTTAATTTTTCCTTACGAAAAATAATTTTCCTTTATGAAAATTGTTTGAATTACCTTAAATAATTATTCAATTATTCAAGACTTCCTCTTGAATTTTTATTATGGAAATAGAAAGAATTAATGAGATACATACTTCTGCCTTGATGCTTCTTACCCTTCCTGCCTTTGTGTCCCCTTCACTTGGGTAGGGGGGATACTACAGGTTCTTCTCATTTTCATAGAATCATAGAAAGGATTGGGTTGGAAAAGACCTCTGAGATCTTCAAGTCCAACCCTTGGGCCAACTCCAGGACCTTTACCAGATCATGGCACTCAGTGCCACGGCCAAGCTCAGTTGAAAAACCTCCAGGGATGGGGAATCCACCCCCTCTCTGGGCAGCCCATTCCAATGCCTGAGCACTCTCTCTGCTAAGTTTTTTCTGATCTCCAATTTCAATTTCCCCTGGCAGAGCTTGAGCCCCCCTTGTCCTATTGCTGACTGTTTTCAAACACAATATTCAGTTCATCAAAGCCTGAACAACATCAGCATAAAGACCTTCACTTTGACACTCAGCAAAGCTGGAACATGTTGCTGGATCCTGGGCTGGGACAGGGAGAGAATGAAGAACAGGCTGCAGATGGAACCACCACCTGCCTGACAGGCTGGGATTTCGGGAGCAACCTCTGCACAGACCTGTCAAGCAAAACCCCAAAAGGGATTGCTGGTGCTGACATGGAGAGATAAATAAGGGAAAACATAAGTTTGAGTGATAATATTAACAGAGGAGGAAAGTTCAGCCAAGTTTCCTGTTTAGGGAGTTGATGCCCCATCAACATTGTACTCATGTCCCACCACCCAGAGCCATCACCAGCACCTGCCACCAGCCCAGGGGCTTCCAGAGACTTGGCAGCAAAGCTCCTCTCCCCACAGATCAACTCTCTTGCCTCCCATGTGCTCCAAAGCAGAGGTCAGGATCTAAATGCACACGGCAGAAGCTTCCACTGCTGCTGATTTACAGTAAGTTTGGATTATTTTAACTAAGTTAACACAAGGACAACTCTGCTGCCCAGATGCACACAGGATCCTCTCTTTGCTCATTACAAGACTTGAATTTCAGTCTAGAAAATGCCCATTAGTTTGTTTTTATTCTGAGCACTACTATTACATCACTAATAAAGCAGAAAGCTCAGCCATGAGTGCTCCCCTCTCCCTGTGTCCCCTCTGCTGTGGCTTCAGCAGAGGATTTGTCACCCTCCACCAAGCACAAATAAGCCTTAACTGGCTCACTGACCCACAGAATTAGGGACAGGGATAGTATTAGTCAGAATAGGCTGTTTGATTTTGTTTGATATCAGGTGTAGTAAACTTTAAATACAAAAGCTTAAGAAAATCTCCATTTTTTAAATAGAAACTAGTTTTAATCCCATTCAACTGGTAGAGTCTCTCCACCTTGGCTGCAACTCTGTCATTAGATATCAGTGAGGAGTTTCAAAACAAGCAGGTCACATTCCCCTGCTGGGGGTGTCCTGCAGGATCCCAGTGATCCACTCAGCTCAAGACAGTCCTGCAGTCGTTGGAAGGGGCAGGAGCTCTGAATTAAGTCAGAGCTCCATGTTCTGCTCTCAGGAGCTGGGGGAGAGAACACAGCACTCTAAAAACCAGGATAAATTGACTGGAGAGACAAGGTGGAGAGACAAGGATGTGAAACCAGGCTCAAGGAATGACAGGATGCAATTCCTGGTGTGCACCGCACGGAAATAAGGGATATGGACCAGCTGCTGCCCGAGGGGGAACAGACCCCGGGTCAGAGCAACCCTCCAGAGCCAGAGAAGTGTCTGTGCTGGTGCCCTGCTGATCCCTCCAACACTTTCAGATTATTGTAGGGAACAGATTCAGTTTGTTGTATTTCTGCCAATTCACTACAAAAGTGCTGCACAAGTCCCAAGGCCTCTCCTGCCATACCCCATAAATAGAACTGAACTGAACCAAATTCTGAAAGAAAAACTGCACCCTGAGCCTTCAGCAGCATTTGGGAGGGGCACAGGGGTTCTTCCAGAGCAGAGTAAAACACCACCAGTGATTCGTTTGGTGTTTCTTTGGGGGTTGTGGGAAAGGCAGAAGAAAGGACACAGCTGATATACCAGAGGTCTCTCCCAGGCAAACCTGCCCAGGCTGCACTCCCAGAAAGTGAGGCCTCAGTATCACCAACTAATTACCTCAATCACTTTGGCTCTCACCCCCTGAGATTATGGAGTTGCTATTCAACAAAAGAATAAGTGAATGGCCAGGTCTACTAATGCATTTTTCCTAAGCTGGGACTGAAAATCTGTACCAGGTCTGAAACTGGACCTTTGCCTTCAGCCCAAGCACTAACACGGAGCAGTTCAGAGGCTCACAGAGACTTTTTTCCTCCTTTAACTGGACAAATGTGGATTTTAAGAATTGAGAATGACATCAGGTAGAACATTTATTACCTTAAATGTCTAAACTCTCACATTTTCAGTAACAGCTGACAGAACCTGCACAAACTGCATTTGTGGTAAAACCACCTTTCCCATTTGCCTGTCACAAAGAAATGCATTTTGATCTGAGCCAATTGAGGAGAAATGCAGATGGTTTTTTGGAGAAAAATGTATTTTTGCAAGGAAAATTTATCACCCATGCCACTTACTGGTTAAGTGCTCTTAAGTGCCCTCCTCTGAAGCACCTCTGCTCTTTGGGTTTTTCCAATTCCAAGGTACAGAATGTTCTTTATTCATGAAGATCTGCTCAGGAGTATTTTCCCTCCCCTGCTCTTACAGGAAATGTGCAATATTGAGTAAAAATGTGCTGTTATTTCTCACCTAATCACATCTCCAAGGAGCTGGGACAGTTTGTCTCCCCTTCAGGGATGGCACAGACACAGAGCCCAGCAAGAAATAAAACACTGTTCAGTTGTGAACATTCAAAGTTTGGCAGCCACGACCCTCCTGTGACTGTGCTGGGCAAGCTCTACCTTTAACTGCAAGCCCAGATCCATCCAGGCCATGCTCTCTCCCACCAGCTGTGCTCAGGAATGTCCTGGATAATCATTTCTTGGCCACAGCTTTACCTACTGTGTGTCATCCAAAGACTGTAATGGACAGAGAATGACTTATCTCTACCTGCCCTCCTCATTTACAGCATCCTGGCACATTATAAAAAGCAACACTCTGATTAAATGTAGTGGAGAGAAAGTCTTTATGAGCCCACTGAGAAAAAGGCAAGTGTGGAGATCTTCTGGAGACAGAGTAATGAGCTGCAATAGCAGCGGGGTTGGGCACGGGCATCTCCTGGCTCAGAACTCAATTAACTTCTCCAAGCCACATGGAATTCCAAGCCCACCCAGGCCTCCTGGAATTCCAGGGACAGCTCTTCCAGTCAGCACTCTGGAAGCCCAAAGCTGGACACGTGCAAATGAGCCTGGAAAAGGCCATGCAGGCAGCTAAAAACCAGGGCAACTCCTCAGGGGGAGCCCATTCCCTACAGGTGATGTGTGGACACTGAGGAGATCCCACCAGCCCAGGGGCTGGGCCCTCCCTCCTGCAGGGGCTGTGCTGGCCATAGAATGGATTGGGTTGGAAAAGACCTCCAAGATCATCAAGTCCAACCCTTGCTCCAACTCCAGTCCCTTTACCAGATCATGGCACTCAGTGCCACGGCCAATCTCAGTTTCAAAACCTCCAGGGATGGGGAATCCACCCCCTCTCTGGGCAGCCCATTCCAATGCCTGAGCACTCTCTCTGCAAAGAAGTTTTTTCTCATCTCCAACTTCAATTTCCCCTGGCAGAGCTTGAGCCCATCGTGCCCCCTTGTCCTATTGCTGAGTGCCTGGGAGAAGAGACCAACCCCCACCTGGCCAGAACTTCCCTTCAGGCAGTTCCAGACAGTGCTGAGGTCACCTCTGAGCCTCCTCTTCTCCAGGCTAAACACCCCCAGCTCCCTCAGCCTCTCCCCACAGCACTTGTGCTCCAGTCCCTTCTCCAGCCTTGTTGCTCTTCTCTGGCCCCGCTCCAGCCCCTCAATCTCTTTCCTGAACACACTGAGCTCAGAGCCTTGAGCTCACACACACAAACACACTACAAGGGTCTCAAACAAACCATTTGAGACTTGACCCTACAGGGCAGGAGCACTTTGTAACAGAGGTGATTGGCCTGGACTTTTTCTAAAACTCATTACAAAATTCAGGTTTGAAAAGAAAATTTCTATGAATATTTAAAGGAGAAGTAAAAATATGAGGAGATTATTTAGCTGAGGTAGGGGAAAAAAAAGTTTTAAGTTATCTCCAAGTGCTTTTAGAATTCAACTTGAGGTCAGGACCAAGGCAGGGACAGCTGCCTCCCCACAGCCCACAAAGGATCCTCTCTTTGCTCATTACAAGACTTGAATTTCAAAAAATTCAAGCTCAAAGCCAAAAATTGCCCAATGCAAAGACAAGTGGAAGAAGAGGAAGAAAACTGATTGGATTGACTTGGGGAAAAAAAGATGGCAAGAGGTGAAATAAGTAATTTAGTGCTCAGTTAAATGGATACACAGAGCTGATGAATCTGTATGAATAAACTCAGTGCCCCTGTAATGCTTCTAAACTTTTAGATCCTTGTGTATCTGTTCTCTCAATAAAAGCTTCAGGAAAGGTTCAACCAAACCAAAGCAAATAGTGCCTGTGGGAAGATCATCTCAGGAAAGGTTTTCTGCTGGCATTACTGTACTTTTTATCAAAATACACATGAATTTGTTTTTCTCAAGATGAATTACAGACACAGTTGCCCAAAACTTTGCAAATCTATTTTTAATCTGTGTTTTGCAAGAGCTATTCCAACCCCTCACCCTTCTTAGGATCTAACTGGCACTTAAGTATCAAAGACAGATTTGCATTTCAAAAGCCAATTAAGAAAACATACTGTACCAAGGCACTGATTAAAGTGCTGTGGCTTTACATAAATTAGGCAATTCCTTTGACTTTCCCTGGTTCAAATCCATCATCACAATGGGGAAATCCTACACATTACAGGGACTGTCTGACCACCCCAGCCTGTCCCTGCACTGCCCTGCTGATGCCAACCTCACCCTTCATCTGCTGGAAGGAACCCAACTGTGGAATTCTGCACTTAGTGGGGAGGAGATACAGGTCCCCTGAAACTGCTGATCACTGAAGACAACTAACACATTCCCTGCTGTTTGCAGCTCCTAAAAAATCACAGATTTACTCCTGCAAGTCTGGTAGAACAGCAAACCCCTCACAACCAAGGGGCAGCAGCACCCAAATTCAAGTTACACACTAATTCAAGTTACACACTAATTCAAGTGCTGAATTCAATGTTCTTCACAATACAATATTTTATCACAGCTCTGACTGGTTTTTTAGATCTAAAGAAGGCAAAGATCACTTTTTTTAGGAGTTTCAGTTGCCACAGAAACTCTGATTCTCACCTCTCCAAAGCCCCAAAGGGTAAAGGTTTGTCATGGAGTATCACACATAGAAAAGGTTCTTAAAAGCTCCTTGTTGCCCTGCCCTGTGCCTGCCCTGCCAAGACACCTCCTTAGCACTGTCAGGTCAGACACCAAGGCAGTCTGTGTGTCACAACTCCTCCAGTCCATCTGAGCATCCACAGGTGTGTCTGGGGCTGAGCTTTGCCCACAGTGGGTCCCTAAGCCCCTCTGTCACCTCACAGCCCCTGTGCCATCAGCCACCCTCCAGCAAGGGAAGAGCTCCAGTTTCCAACATCCAAACCTTTTGGATCCATCAAATTAGAATATCTAGACAGTCCCTTCAACAATTTGAGCAGCTTATCCCAGGGCAGCAGCCTCAGTCCTGCAGGACTCGGGCATTGCTCAGCTCAGGGAAAACAGTGCAGTTCTGAGCCTAAAAACTCCAGCCCTGTATCCCTTCACTTAAATGATGGAACACAACGTGGTTTTACTGGATTTCCCTTGCCCTGGCCCACATGACTCCCCAGAACTGCCATTTTCAGGCAGTGAAGTTATTCAGTGAGTAAGAGGCTGTTAAAAAGTGCAACCCACATTTCATACAATGCCCTTTCCAAGGAATCAGGTGCATCAGCCCCACCCAAACACCACAGCAACCAACATACCAGAAGAGGGGAATTACCTCCCTCCCACTGGAATTTTGAGGCCGAGGAGAGGACCTTACCATGAGAACTATCCCCACACTCACCACAGCCCAAAGCTTCCAATTAAAACAACAAGGGTGGGAAGGAATATTAAAAACCACTGTTGAAACTGAGGGATTCAAACGAGGACAAGGAAACCAAAACAATTAAACCAGAATTTAAATATTCCATCACTTATTCCCAAGCCTTCAGCAACCAAACCACCTTTCCCCCCAAGGACAGGATTAAACTCAGGGCAGTCTGGCACAGCTCTTGGCATTTCCCTGGGTCGGTAAATAGGAATTCACAGCCCTCACACCCCACACCTGTCAGAGCTTTGGGAGCAGCAGGAGGAGGTTGCACAGCCAGAGGATGCTCAGGGGCAGGTTTCTGATGGACAGGATGGCACAAGGCAATGCAGAACATGTGTCATGAGCACTTCCTCTAGTTGTGAACAATAAAAGTACAGTTTTTATTGCAGGGAACTGATCAATAATCTTATAATGCAGCTGTCAGGCCAATAGGAGTCAAAGGGACAACCAGTTGTGTGGTAAAGATCCATGTTGCCCTGGGTTAGACTAGATGGGTTCTGTTCTCCAGCAAAGACTTTTTGAAAACAAAACTCACCAGCACTGCAGTGCTGTTTGTTGGGGGGGTTTCTTAAAGCACTAAAAGGCTCTTGGGTTTTTTTCAAGTACTAGAAGGCTCTTGAAAATTCCACCATTTCAGAAACAATCAATTAAAATAGTACCTTCTACACAGATAGTGTAAAATGGAACTGGAAATTTGGAAGGCCTTTTGGCTTACCTTCATTTTTAACCCCATTAACCCCATCTAATGATCATATAGAGCAGAGTGATGGCAGAGGCAGGAGGCTGAAGGAGCTCATGTGGAAAGCAGCAGAATTAATCCTGACAGCAGCAATGCAGGGAGGGGGGAACTGCTGGGAGATGGGTGTGAGAACTGCTTTTATTGCCCACATTGCCAAGGAGCTCAGAAACATACTCCTCATTTAGAGACTCAAAGTCACTCCTTTAAGGTATAAAACCCTCATTTTTCTGTTTCTGACACTGCTGATGCTTCCCAACAATGCTACAAGCCACATTAATGGAAACAACATCAGAATCTCAACGATGGGAAGCAGCAGCTCTGGGAGATGTCGGAGCCCCAGTCAGGAAGAATTCATTACCTCAAGACATTTATTAAGCAAAGAAAAAAAACTGTTTGAAAAAGGCTGGCAAACATCATTAGAGAAACAAAGGAAAACTGCTTCATAGGCTTTTTGTCTTAGTTACAGCACCTTAGTTTACCTTTTTTTCCCTTTTTGGTTGGATTTTGAAGTCTCACTCTTCCTGGGTAATTACAAGTTCCGCTGTTACAAGGCACACAGTCTGACACTCCCAAGCCCTGAGATACAAGCTAATGACCCAAAACCAGATCACTTTCCCCAGTCATAACCTTTATTTTCATGTGCAAACTTCACTCCCTGACTGCTTTCTATCCCCTAAAGAAAAGCCATTACCAGTCAAGTCTAAAGGTTACTCAGAACACCAAGGCTGAGGTTATGACTTGGCCTTTTTAATGGAAAACTTTAAGCATTTAGTTGGTACTTTTCCAACTTCCTTGCTCACAGTTGATACTCAAGGAACAGAACAATACAACCCCCCAACTCTCCTTCCTCTACCTGTCTCCCAGTCCTGTCAGGAGCTTCCCAAAGATTAGCTCAGTTGGTTAAACCTGGTTGTAGTGACACCAAGGTCATGGGTTCAATCCCCTGTGTGGACCACTGACTTAAGAGTTGGACTCGATGATCCTTGTGGGTCCCTTCCAGCTCAGAACAGTCTATGAGTCTGTGACTTGTGTTATCTGCTTCTTATGAATACATAATTTCCAGTATTATTCTCAGATTGCTAAGAACTGCAGCAGATACCAAAAAAAGAAACTGAAAAAAGTTACTTTAAGTTTGTTTATACATAAAGAAAGCAAAACTCTGCCTTTCCCCCTCTTCTAAGCTGTGGTAAACCTTCATTTTGGTTACAGACACTTGACAGTTTTCTTAATCCAATTCTCTCTTTCCTGATGTTCAGCACCTCCTGAGAAACACCCCACAAGGAGCTGCTTTGATGAACAGAAAACACCCCAACTTCCAGCTCCTGAGATGCACAATCCCAGTTTCCCTGACACCTGATCATAGAACAGAATCATAGAATGGATTGGGTTGGAAAACACCTCCGAGATCATCAAGTCCAACCCTTGGGCCAACTCCAGTCCCTTTACCAGATCATGGCACTCAGTGCCACGGCCAAGCTCACCTTAAAAACCTCCAGGGATGGGGAATCCACCCCCTCTCTGGGCAGCCCATTCCTCTCTGCAAAGAAGGTTTTTGAAATGAAACCCCCCTTTCCTCTGCTGGGAAGCCCCTCCCTCCTTCCCAAGGGCAGATCCCCCTTCCCCACGCCCTGGGTGCTGCCGGCCAAGCCGAGCCTTACCTGCCACGGTGAGCTTGGCCGTCCTGCTGACGATGGTGCCCAGGCTGTCCACGGTGGCCACGCACTGGTAGTGCCCCTCGTCGGGTTTGTTGTGCTTGGAGTGCACCACGCTGTGGATGAGCAGGGAGCCGTCGGGCAGCAGCTGCCGCCGGTCGTCCGACTCCAGGTTGAGGAAGGTGCCGTCCTTCCTCCACTCGATCCTCGGGGCCGTGTCGCAGCGGGCAGAGCAGTTCAGCAGCGCCGGCGCTCCCCGCACCGCCAGCACGTCCGCAGGCTCCACCGCGAAATAGAAGGGAGTGAAGGTTCTCACCAGGGACCCTGGGGACACAGAGCACACCACGCCAGTTACGGTGATGCAGGAAGGGGTTTGGATTGTTGGTTTACACTTTTTATAGATTTTAGGAACACAGTAACTCAGCAAAGTAGGTCTAGTGTGTTAATATTTCCAGCAGCTTGAGTTTAGTGTCTTTCTATCACTACCCCTGTCCCAGAACAGTGAGCTCAAATTCCTTGGCTGCTTAGGCTTTTTTCAAGGTAGAAGGTTGAAGAATATCAAAAGGAGACAAACACAGGGCAACAGAGGGCAGAGAGACCCAGAAGTCACATTGGAAGTCACATTGGAAGAACCCCAGGAGCCCAAGGAAGAGGAGGAGTGATGAAGAGGAGGTCTATTTGACCCCAGCCTCAAATCCTGAGGGGGTGGGAAAAAGTTGAACTGGAGATGTGTAAAGTAATGATTGGATAAATCATACTATAAAAGCCATGGAAATTAGAGCTTGCCCACACACATGTCAATGTATTCCTGGGTGAGCCTGGGTGCTCATTAAAGTCACTACCCTCTTATCTCCTACCAAAATTTGGCTTGGAGTCTTTCTTACAGACTTTTCAGGTGACACCGGGTTAGCTCCCCATGTTTTCCAGCACAACACGCACCCCCCAGGAACCCACAGGGAGCACAAGAGCCATCACTGCTCCCCAATTCCTCTCCCTTGATGCAGGAAGGATTTTTACTTTTTGATTTTTTCATTTTTATAGATTTTAGAAGTAACTGTAGTAAAAGGCAAATTTAGTGTGTTAATATTTCTAACAGCTTCAGTTCAATGTATCAGTAGCTCAAATTCTTTTAGTTGTTTAGACTCTCTTCAAGGTAGAAAGCTGAAGAATATCAGAAAGTTCTGCAGAATGAGACAAACATGAGCCACCAAACTTGGGTCTAAGAACACTGGAAAAGCTCCAAGAGCCCTGTGTGTGCTGAGGAGGAAGAGAATGATGAAGACAGAGGGTCCCACTGACCCCTGACTCAAACCCTGAGCTGTGAGCAGGGGCAGGACAGGGCTGGACTGAGAGATGTGTGAACTGGGCACTAGGTGGGCCATATTGTAAAAACCACAGAAATCAGTGTTCAGTGTGTGTCAATATGTATTCCTGTGGGCCCTGGGCCTGATATTAAAGGACTTTCCCTTTTCATCTTATCCCACACTAACTTGGCTCAGTCCTGCTTTGCTGGGGACTCTCAGGGCATCACCCTGGATATACTGAAACAGCTTGGGCTGTGTGACAGTTCCCTCTGCTTTGACTGGTTACATAACAATAAAAGACTCGCACATTCCAAGGAATTCTCATCCCTGTAAGATACTTCCCTGCTCACATGGCACCTCCATGTACCCTTGAGGTTTGCCCTCAGCCTTCCTGGGGTGGGTGCCACTCACAGCAGGGCAGTTGTTTGGTTTGTGTAACAAAGATTAGGAATCAGCAGGAATAATCCAGGCCTCAAGAGAAAGATTCTCCAGTTCTGAGCTTAACACATCTTGAAAGTGCCATAAAGCATTTTTTTACCTCCATTCTAGTCCAGGATAAACATGATTACTTTTCCATTTTAACTATTCCCAAAAGAGTTCTGTAATTAACATCTACTTTGCATTAAGAAGTGAATTTTAATTACTGTCTTTCTGGTGTATTTGGTCAAGCAGAAAGATTGGCTGTCAATATCACTTTGACTTGTCGTAACTTAATCATCCAGAGAAGAGACAAGACAAATTCTTCCAGGGAAGAACAGTTTTCCACATCAGCACAACACTGGGCAGAGAGAAGATGAAGTCTTGGATGTTAAAGCCAAGCTTAGAAATAACACCCTCCTGCACTCCTCCCAAACCATTTCATCTTTCACAATATGGCTGATAAACAAATGCTGAAGTCTATTACGGCCACAGGAAAGACAACTGGGCATTTAATAATAAGATTTGTTTCAGGAAATCACAGAATAAATCTGGTTTTTGAGAAAAAGTACAAGCATGAAGGCGACCTTGCCTCGCAAACAAAGCCTGTCCTGAAGTGCTGCAGCTCCTTCAAACCCTTGGCTGTTTGTGGATTTACCTTCTAAAATGACCTTAATTAACAAATTGATATGATTCCCTCATCACTGAACTACACAGTCTCTGGTCCCCAAAGAGCATCCAGCTGCCCTGAGAGGGACTCCAGCCTTCCTGCACTTCCTCAGCCTATTGTCCCTGCCACTCAGAATTCAAGGAACTTGGAGATAAGGCAGGAGTGGTGAGAAAGAAACAACAGATAAATTATGCTTTTGTAGCTGATACCATTCAAATGCTCCTCAAAGAGGAAATGAGGGAAAACAGTCTGGAAAGAGTGACATTTTCCTAGGGACAGTGTCAGCCTTGGACTGGAGACCTGCGAGGTTGGAATCCTTGAGACTGTCTTTTCTGAGGATGCTAAAAAAAAGCCCCAAAACCCCCCAAAACTCCAAATATGCACAATAAGACATCCAAACCAAACTATAAAATTTCCAGGAGCTGCTCACATTACTCTGGTTTGTACAATCACACCTGTGCTGGATGTTCTCTCTTCTCACTATCTGCAATCCTGAGTTTCAGTTCTCACACACCAACCAAATGACAGAGAAATAAGTTATGGGCAGCAAGAAAATCTTTAACCTGTTTGTCACTGTAATATCTCCCAGTGGCCCAGAAATCTAAAGGTTTTTTTTTAAATTAAAGGTTCACCTCTGCAGTCCCTGAGTTTTCCACTCAAGCTATCAACCTTTTTTCCCCTTGATTACAAGATTCTGTAAACTGCTCCAATACAGACCCAGATCCCTATGAGAACAAAATACACTCTTGGGAGTTCTGTTTTCCTCTGGCTTTCCAAATGAAACCCAGGAAGCCTTTGAAGGGGCAGTGCCAGCTTTCTGGCTGCACAAGTGGGAAGAAGCTTCCTTTTGTTATCCTGGCAGTTTCTGAAGACACGAGCACTCCAGCCCCAGCCTTACATGGCTGAGGTGTGTCCTCCAACACTGCCTGACAAGAGCTCTTCAGGAATTCTCGTGCTTAGGAAGTAACTTCAGAACAAACTACTCTGATCTCAGTTCTGCCGAGTCCACATGAACCACCTCACCGTGTGTCCCGAGGTTTCCCTACCTCCAGTGCCACAGATCCAACACTAACCCACTGTTCCCCCCAGAGCTATCCCACAGAGATGTTCTCCTGACAACCAGCATCAGCTGCATTCCAAGAAAAGGACTTCAACACCACATCTGCAAAGGGAACCACATCCCATCTTACAAGGACCAAATGCAATAACCATCCACGAAGAAAAAGGGAAGCACAAGTATCATTTCAGAAGCCCCTTTACCAAACAGGATGATAAATTAGGGCAGCCAAACCCATATCCAACAAAATTACCTGACTTCAGATTAGCAGCACACCAGGGTTGGGTTTGGAAGGAGTCAAACAGGGCTGGGATGAAAAAAGATTTACTGCTCCTTGTTGAGGAAAGATGTGGCAACAAGGAGATGACCCCTGTGCTTCTAAGTTGGAATCCAAAGCAATTAAGAGTATGGATATGACACCCCTGACACGTGACAAAATCCAGCTGGACCTGCAGGAACTATTCAGGAGCCCTTTTCATGTACTGCACACCAAGGATAAAAGCTCCAAGGTCTCTTCCTGCAGGATTGCCCTTTTTAAATGCTTTCCACCAGAATGTAATTAACATTCCCAATGGCCCCTGTAATCCCAAAAACACTGTCATGCCCTTCCTAACCCAGATCCACACAGAAAGCTGCCACAGGAATGAGCCAAAGTACTTTAACTGAGATGTTCCCCACACTACCCCCTGCAGGCTCCAACAGGAGCTCCCAAGGAACCTGCTCTGTGGGTTTGTTCACACATTCACTGCTAAGGAGCACGTTGTCTATTGTGGCAAATTGCCACATGTGCAATCTCTAAATAAAATGTAAATATTTCCAGCGTGGTGGGGTTTTTTCCCCAGACAACACTGGAGACATTCTGCACTCCCCAACAAGCAGAATTTGTCTGTGGTATTACAATATTCCACAGCAGAACCAGTGTTTACACAAAGGTATGTTTTCTGCTTAATATTAATTTTTCCCTTATAGGGGATAGAGAATTAATTAGACTAAATTAAACTACATGTAATGGCAAAATACACCAGCCAACCAAACATCCTTGGGATTTGCCTTTTAATAAAACACCTCCAAAGCCCAGCCATGGGGGGTGGGAGTTCACCATACTCAAAAACCAAGGTCACATTTCTAAACTGTATTCTCTGAACACCATTTCATTTCCTTCTTTACAAAGGCTCTGCAAGCCACACATTATACAAGATGAAAATTACATTGCACTTAAACATCAAGAAAAAAGGGGAGAAGTGTAAGAGCTACCCCTGACTGCAGAGGTACAGCATAAATCCTGCTGTACTCCCATAATTCCAGCTCCAGGCTGACAGTGGAACCTGCAAGAGCAAGTGATGTAACATTATAAGATAAGTAATGCCTTGTATAAATCTCGGCTTCCCCAGACTTAGTAGATTCCTTTCTCCTTCAGCACAAGCAGATTTCCTCCTTGCATGATTTAAGACACTATAACAGTTATTCATCAGAAGGAATAACTTATCTCTGCCCCAGTGTCATTAGGAATTGTGGGCTTGGAATGCTGTTTGGGAGCGCTGTGGTGCCTCAGTCCTCCCAGCCCAGCAGGGAAGGGGCTGTTCTGAGATGCCCAGGGGACAGAGATCCTTGTATGATGCTTGGAAGGAATCCCTCCCTGGGAGGGTGGGCAGGCCCTGGCACGGGTTGGGCAGAGAAGCTGTGGCTGCCCCATCCCTGGGAGTGTCCAAGGCCAGGCTGGACAGGGCTGAGAGCGACCTGGGACAGTGGAAGGTGTCCCTGACCATGGCAAGGGGTGGAACTGGGTGATCTTTAAGCTCCTTTCCAACCCAAACCAGTCTGATTGCCTGATGTTACCCAGTTGAGAAGGTCTTCAACATCATGTGCCAACAAAAGCACAAAAATCAGAACAGTCATCACAATTATGGCAATTACCATAACCTACAAAGAGATAATATGTTTCAAAACTTTGCCTTAGTAACTCAAGAGCATCCCTGCCTTGCAGACCATCCAGGAAACAAAGCACCAAGTCAAGCACAGCAAACTACCTTGCAACGTGGCTTTTACAGCTTTGCTTATACTTCCAGTTACCTTCCACTTATTAAATAACAAATTACTGTTGGCTTAATCTTAACTGCCCTTCCTGATGGACCTCAGGCACAAAATTATGTTTTTAAAAAAATCAGCCCATTAAAAAAAGTGTGCAGAAATAGAACTAGAAAGTCTCCAATAGCTCCCAGTGTGTCTGCAGTAAATCACTGAAAGGAAGCCCCGCTGCATGTACTGCAGCCACTCCCTCTGTAAGTGATACCATCTCCTCATATATTATTAAATAATGGCAAGAAAAACAAGATAATGATCAACAGCCAAATCCAAACACAGATTGTAATCTCCACTATCAGGTGTCTTTGAGATGCATTTATCTGGTGTTGGGTTCCACCTCTCCAACACCTCGAGGGGGTTGGACATTTCCACCTTGGAAGCGACTCCACTAATCAGTGTTGCTGCTGAGCTGTCCCAGGTCCTGTGCAAGGGCTGCCTTCGGCCACCAAGCTCTGAGTCACAGCCCTTGGGCCCCTTCACTGAGGGGCTGCACCTCCACCAGGGCTGGAAAACCGATGGGAAAAGGCAGCACCAGCTCCTGCTGCCGCAGAGCCCCTGAAGGACTCGCTGGAACCACTTCTCCCAAAGCAAATGCCCACCAAGGAGATGCTCCCCAAGTCCTGTCCAGATTCCCACTCAAAGGGTTTGCTTCTCACAAGGATTTTTTTCACCTACCTCAAACCTGCACCCCACAAAAAAAGGAAACAAAACTGCCTACTGGCTGTGCTTCAAAACCAGGTCCTGGGGCACCTTTTTGTTCCTCCTGGTGTACAAGGAAAAAAAAAATCCTTTGTCACCACAGACCAAAAATGTGGATTTCTTTCAGGTTGTTTAAAAATATCCTTGGGTTTTATAGAACTCACATCTGGGAACTGCATCCCACAAACCTCTCACCTTCTGCAAGGAACATCCTTTCAAGGCCATTTTGCTTTTAAAAATCAAAGGAAACAAATCAGACCATCTCATGCCATATGTTTGAGTTAAGCCAATGCAGGAACCTCTCTGAACATCCTAACTGCAAAATTCCTTCTCATAACCATTCCAGGAGGAGGGTTTAAAAGATTTTATCCACCTTTTTCTTTTCTTTTCTTTTTTTTTGTGTGTGTGGAATTATCAAAGATATTTCTGTCACTTCAAGAAACTGTCACTTTTTAATACCAGCAATGCTCCCTTCAAAAGCCACCTCAGTCCCAGGGGACCAGACTCAATTATTTATTTAATTTTTAATTCTTCCAGTGACCACATTCATTACTTTACCCATCTGGGCTAAGAAAATATCCTCCAGCATTTCTCCACAAGCTGACTAGAGGGCACTGTAAAGACACCTACAAAAGGGAGAAAGTGTCTTTCTGTTCCTCCCCATGAACAATAGCACTTTGACTTTTTCCCAGAAATAGCTCCCAGATGTTGGCTGCTGACAATGCTACAGTTGTTACAGCAGGTGAAGAGGAATTCCCATCTTTTCCTGGAGTAATGGATTTCCTCTCCTGGAGTTCCAGTCTTCTGAGCACTCAGGCACAGAATCTCCCTCTTCAGATACGGGAGACAAAGAGTGGGTTTCGAAGGGTTAGGAAGAAACAGCAAACCCATTGGTGAGGTTTAAAAGACAACACCAAGAGTTCCCTCCATCCTGCCCTGCTCACACTTGGAACCCTTGGGATCCCTCCATCCTGCCCTGCTCACACTTGGAACCCTTGGGATCCCTCCATCCTGCCCTGCTCACACTTGGAACCCTTGGGATCCCTCCATCCTGCCCTGCTCACACTTGGAACCCTTGGGATCCCTCCATCCTGCCCTGCTCACACTTGGAACCCTTGGGATCCCTCCATCCTGCCCTGCTCACACTTGGAACCCTTGGGATCCCTCCATCCTGCCCTGCCCACACCCTGCATCCCTTGGGATCCCTCCATCCTGCCCTGCCCACACCCTGCATCCCTTGGGATCCCTCCATCCTGCCCTGCCCACACCCTGCATCCCTTGGGATCCCTCCATCCTGCCCTGCCCACACCCTGCATCCCTTGGGATCCCTCCATCCTGCCCTGCCCACACCCTGCATCCCTTGGGATCCCTCCATCCTGCCCTGCCCACACCCTGCATCCCTTGGGATCCCTCCATCCTGCCCTGCCCACACCCTACCTGGGCTCCACTCACCCAACTCCCCCGTGGCTCTGGGTGCTCTGACCCCAGGAACTGGTTCCCCCAACCCTCACAAGGCTTTGGCTCCCTGTGGACACTCCCTGCTGGTTTGCAAACCAAGCCCAGATAACCAGGGAGCAGATTCCTGGCCTCAGACAGGGTGGGGTTTTTTGTGAGACTGGTACTTCAAAAATGGTTTAGAATATAAATAATGGAAAAAAAACCCCACACATCACCAAGAGAATTATTTGCTGAAGCCAATTACTCAAATATTTCCCAAATGTAAACACACTCCAGCATCCAAGGGCTGTGCATGGAGGGTAAAGCAACTCTTCAAATGCCAACGAGGTCATGGGGCACCCAACAGAACAAACTCAGCTGAAGGTGCAGTTTGGTGAGACAAGAGCTGCTCTCAGGGAATGATCTCCTTCCCCCAGGCCACCTCCTCAATGCACAGCTCCAAGGATGGAGATGCCAAGGGATGCCACGGAGGAGTGGGAAGGGCAGGGGGATGCTGTTAGAAAGTGTGTGACAGGGGCTCCAACCACAGACAACAACCAAAACAGGCCCACAGGAAGAAACATTGGGAGGAGGGAAAAGCTCCTTGGTTTCTATGAGAAGCTTAAAGAGACAAAAAGGAATGAACATGAAAAAAAGGATGTGAGAATCAAGTGGGAAGTTGCTAAACATCATTTCAGTGTCTTTCTGAAGACAGAGACCTGTCACGCTTCATGAAAGAGGAAAAAACTCCTCAGAAACACCTTTAATGTTGGATCAAGGGAGGAATATCTGAGAGGACCTGGGAACAGCAGAACAGCCACATCGCAGCAGAGCCAAAGGAATTCCTGTCCCTCAGCCCAGAGTGCTGTCCTGTCCCTCCCAGCAGCCCAAACTCCAGCAAACCTCCCCAAACTCAGCCCTGCCACCTGCCTGGCAACCCAGGGATGCCCCAGGCACAGGAGGGGTTTGTTCCCAACAGCCCTGCGAGGAAAAGAACCAGCAGCCTGTGCTGGCACCTCGGAGCTGCCCTGGAGGGCACAGGGCCAGGAGATGCAACCTGAGGGTCCCTAATCCAGGGGGCTGATGTGGTAAATTCTGCACACTCAGCACAGCTAATTGTAGAGCCCCTTTCCCTCTCTGGTTTCCTACCCAGCCACTGTCCAACCACATCATTGATCCACAATATATAAAAATATAATAACCTGAGCAATGTGGTAATGAGGATTTTATTGATCTCCCAGGAAGTGAAGAAATGGGAACAGCAGGAAGGTAAGGAAAAGATGCACATATGCACTACTATACACACAGCACAATGCTACCAAGAATCACATTTTAAAGCCTATTTCCACTGATTTTTCCACCCCACAGAATTCAGTATTTGTGGCAGTGTTCATTACATGGTGTCATGGTTTAACCCCACAGGTAAACTGAGCTGCAATAAGGACCAAGTCCCCACAAATTTAAGTCATTACACCACTCTTGTAAACATGAGCTGGCCAACCAGGGACCTCAAAATTGAGATTTTCTTTTCTTAGCAGAAACACCCAGAGCAGCACGACAGGCACATCAGTCACAGCCAAGCACAGATGCAGCAGGTGCCCTCAGGTGACACAGAAATCTGGCCAATTCCAGCCACACCAGCACAGACAATAACTGGGGAACTCTGAGGAAATCAGAGGCAACCAGCAGCCTCACCAGTTTGTTTGGATTCCCACTGAGCAGAAGGTTGCTGAGTGTGTGTGAGGAGCCCAAACTCAAAGCTGGGGAGTGTGAAGATAAACCCTCAGAGATGCCCAAGGTGGTCAGTGAAGGAGTTGCCTTTCAGTGAAATCCCTGGATTTCAGTCAAACCCCAGGAACGTGCCCCATGTCCAGCACACACCACTCTGGGGTTTCAGGCCTTCTCCTTAGTTTTGATTTATATTTCCATGATTTATATTTTCATTTTCAGATATGAACTTCATCCATACCATAACTTGGATAACAGTTACATTATATATTTACACACATGTTCACACTGACCTCCATAACCAGTTACCTTTCAAACCTCTGTAATTTTTAAGACAGGATTTAAAAACTGTAAAGCCCACCAAAAACATCAGCTAGAAGCATCTTATCAGCATCATCAATTCATCAGCCATAAGAAAAATAATACCTAATATGGGTTACAAATCCAGGACGTTACTGCACCAGAGTTTAGCTCCAGAACTGGTAAAAATGCAGATATATTTGCAGATCCAGAAATTAAAGTTTGATATCCAGATCAGGTATTAAAAAGACAAGGATAAATAGTCATAAATGAGCAACATTTGAGCTGTGGCTGAGAATAAGCAAAGAAACAACATCCCAGACAGGTGCCCACCAGGAAAGGAGCTGCAGCAGGAACTCAAACACATGTCACTGAGCCAACAGCTCCTTCAAGTTACTGTTTGTTACTCTGAGCAGTGGGTAAAGCTCCCCATTGGTGCCATCTCAACAATAAACCCGTTTCACAAATTTCAAACTTTTTTTTCATCCTCTGCATTGTGAATCCTGCAAACATTTAATGCCCTTTACCCAGTTTGGCTGGAGATGGCCAGCAACACCCAGCATGTGCCACGGGTTTGGAACTGGCTCTGCCAGGCCCAGCACTCCCTTCCCAAGGGATTATCTGCAAATCTGACCGACCCTTCATCATTGCATGATCTGCAATAAAACCCAAAATATCCCCAAGTTTTATTTCCTGCAACTTAATTATTTCAAGTGCAGTGAATGTGCACATGGGGCAGAGCGAATTACTGGAATTTTTTTCTTATTTTTGTATATGAAATCAAGCAGCCATTCTTCAGGAAGGGAACTGCAGCCCATTAACAGCATATTTGTATTCAAAACAGATCTATAAGAAACCCTAATTGCACTAATCCGTTATTGTAACTTTGCACTGGTGTTATTTTACCCAGCTGACGTTTTTCCATGACAAATTCCTACTAAGCTGGTACTGAGTTCTTTGTAAGCCAAGGAAAGCTCCAAGAACAGGAGCAAAGGCCTCGGTTTAACTCCTGATTCCCGAGATCTCCTTTTTCCCAAGGTGGTGCACAGTTAACTCCCAGGAAAAGGGGCGAAGGGGATCCCCAGGATAAACTGACATTCCTGCACCATCCCAGAAAGCACTGGAGTTGTCTAACCAGGATGGAGGATCCAGCCCCTGGGACACCAATGGGGCATTAATGCCATCACCTGATCTCAGCTGAAAGGGCAGTAAACCAGACCCAAAGCCCAGCCTGAAAAGCCTCACACAGATTCCTGTCTCTTCCCAAACCAACACCACGGGTTGCTGAGGCAATGTCTGATCACAGGCAGCACTTTCATCTCCCTATTCCCTGCCCTCACCTCCCCAATTCCCAGGCTCCACTGGAGCTTTGATTGGTGCAGCTTTTGTCAGGATGGAATAAAAGCCCAACTCTGACTTTGCAAATATATTAGCAAAAACATTTGCAAGTATTAGCTTTGCAAATGTTTTATAGATGTGCAGCAAAAAGATTTATCTGTTCATTTATAACACAGATTATTTCAAAGTGGGAAAGTGTTTCAAAAGAACTTACATAAGAGTGGAAATACAAATATCGCATATATTAAATAAATTATCATAGAGATATGGGTATTACATGAGTTACTAAGACAGAAATGCTTAAGAAAAGCAAATTTGTAGGTCATTATTAGAAGGAATTTGCTTATACTCTTTTTATCCTGACTTCTCCATAACTGTAAAAGTTCTCAGCTCAGTCTCACTAAACACATAAACCTCCTGAACACTAATTTGACTAAGGAGAGTGGGATTTGGGGCACAGCTTCTCAGATCCAGCTGAGAGATGTGCGTTTTGGGAATGTGCCCACTGAAAAGGGGCAAAAAGGCACAGCAGAACAGGTTGTTTCAGGCTGTCCATCCCCAGCCCACAGCTCTCTTCAGTGCCCACTCAGGCTGCTGCAGCCTGTCCTGCTGCCCTGCAGCCCTGGGAGGAGCCTGGCTCCATCTCCAGGATAACCTCCCTCCAGGCTGAGCAGCTCAGTTTAATCAAGTCTGACACTGCCACACTGGGGAGCCCCAAACAGGATGCACAGCTCTGGATGCTGCTTCCCTGGGTCTGCTGGCTCTGCTCCAGCTGATCCCGGATGGATTGGCACACACCTGACACCTCCCTGGCTGTTTGGAAGGTTCCAGGACAAGGCTTTGCTCTGCCCAACACGAAGCAGGACTTTTCAGCTGAAATAAGAATATCACAACAGGACCCAGCCCTGCAGTCTGTGTATCATGTCAGAGAACAGTGCTCCATTCACACAACTTCATTTCTAAGCTGTTAAACAAACAGACAGACCTGCTGAAATATTAATTTGACTAATTATGGCAACAGAACCCTAGAAGGAACTAACAACTCCACCACAACAGAGCAGTACCTGTCTGCAGCACTGACAAGCCTCAGACGTGGAACAGATGGCTCACCAAACCTGGGCACACTGTGCTGGTTTCAGCCTTGGCTTGGGCTCTGCAGCCTCAGCTTTTAAGATGCAAAGACTTACCTGGCTGGGGATTGCCTAAGTGTGAGCTACAGAGCAGGACTGCGAGGTAAAGATGGGACTCCAAGTATTTACAACACAACACTTCTTCCAATTCATAAACTGTAACCAAAATTTAAAGTGTTTTCACAAGACAGACATTCATCTTCACCCAACAAAAAGCTCTTCAACCTGCTTGCAGAGCACACACAAAACACCTGGCCACTTACTGCCCAAAGTAACAATCTGGGATGATAACACTTCCTAAAGTGTAATCTGGCTGCAGTTCTCTGTGGCAGAGACCTCTGGAGCTCCCCCAGCCCAGCCAGCCACCCCAGGCAGGTCCACGTGGATCATGTCACTGAGGGAACCTGTCAGCCCAGCTTTTGGCTTCTCTCCTTCTCCAAGGAGAGCAGGAAGTGTGTGAGTACCCAAAATCAAAAAGCTAAGTGAGATACATGCCCCAAACTGGCTTTGCATTATTACACTTCACAGAATCCCATAATCACTGTGGTTGGAAAAGCCCTCCAAGGTCACTGAGTCCAACCTGTGACTGATCCCCACTTTGTCACCCAGCCCAGAGCACTGAGGGCCACGGCCAGTCATTCCTTGGACACCTCCCTGGGCAGCCCCTTCCAGTGTCTGACAACTCTTTCCATGAAGAAATTCCTCCTGATGTCCAACCTGAACCTCTTCTAGCACATCCTGAGGCCATTTCCTCTCCTCCTGTCCCTGTTCCCTGGAGCAGAGCCCGACACCCCCCCCCGGCTCCCCCTTCTGTCAGGGAGTTCAGAGAGCAAGAAGGTCCCCCCTGAGCCTCCATTTCTCCAGGCTGGGCCCCCCCAGCTCCCTCAGCTGCTCCTCACACGTCTGACTCTCCAGAGCCTTCCCATTTCTGACAAATCCTAACTGTGAGCTTTAAACACCTACAAATTAGAAGTCCCAAAGCGACAGGAAGCAGCACAAAGCCACAGTAATTGTAACATGAGGAAAGATTATTTTTGAGGAATCCAGTAATAAAAGGTACCCAAAGTGCCTGATCCATCTGTCACCACACTTGGGCACAGGGAGGAGGGCACAGCACACCCAAACACCCTGGAAATCCCACCTTCCAGGGGTGCAGATGGGCAGGACAGCTGTGCCCCCAGCACACCAACAGCACCAGGGCAGGGTTTGCAGCTCCTATTTGAGAACAGCAACAGACCTTTGGAGGGACTTGGGGGCTGCTACACACCCTGACCCGACACAGGCACGGCCAGCACTGCCCACCTGCTGGCACTGCGGTTCCAGGTGTGCTGTGCCCCCCCAGCACTGTGAGCTGAGCTGCTCGGGCGCTGCCAGTGACCACAACAGCACAGGCTGGACACTGAACTGTCCCCAAACACCTCTGCACACCAGTCCCAGACTCCAGCCCAGCCTCAAACTGTGCAGGGGGATCTCAGCCCTCAGCTGCAGCTCTGGGAGGGCGGTCACTGAACCTGCACAGGGGCCACTGCTCCCTCCCAGCCCAGCAATACCACCAGGACCTCACTACCCTTCACTGCCAAGCTCAGTTCATCCCCTTTCAATGATGTATCAAGAACAGCGTGGCCAGCAGGCCCAGGGCAGTGACCCTTCCCCTGGACTCTGCCTTGGGGAGGCCACACCTTGAGTGTTGTGTTCAGTTCTGGGCCCCTCAGTTCAGGCAAGAGATTGAGGGGCTGGAGCGGGGCCAGAGAAGAGCAACGAGGCTGGAGAAGGGACTGGAGCACAAGTGCTGTGGGGAGAGGCTGAGGGAGCTGGGGGTGTTCAGCCTGGAGAAGAGGAGGCTCAGAGGTGACCTCAGCACTGTCTGGAACTGCCTGAAGGGAAGTTCTGGCCAGGTGGGGGTTGGTCTCTTCTCCCAGGCACTCAGCAATAGGACAAGGGGGCACGATGGGCTCAAGCTCTGCCAGGGGAAATTGAAGTTGGAGATGAGAAAAAACTTCTTCACAGAGAGAGTGCTCAGGTATTGGAATGGGCTGCCCAGAGAGGGGGTGGATTCCCCATCCCTGGAGGTTTTTCAGCTGAGCTTGGCCGTGGCACTGAGTGCCATGATCTGGTAAAGGGACTGGAGTTGGACCAAGGGTTGGACTTGATGATCTCAGAGGTCTTTTCCAACCCAATCCATTCTATGATTCTATGAAACCCAACCTGCTACACACAGCCAGGGCAGCCCTTCTGCTCTAGTTCAGGCTCCTACCAGTGCCAGCACAATGTTTTTGGCACATCTTTCACACCTGCATCCCGGTCAGCACCTGCTGTAACCACCTTTCTGTTTTAAATACATGTTGATAGAACTGTGTTAAAATACAAAGCCATGTACAGAGTTCCAGAAGATGTTACAGCAAACCTTTTCCCAGGTTCTTTCATAACTCCTGCTGTAATTTGTCCCTACCAGAGAAAGCCACAAGCCCTGGGAGCCGCAGGGCACCCCTGGCCACCACAGACACCATCACAGGGCTAAGAATTCCTTTGGTCTCACCTTCCCTGTCCGCTCCGAGGTTTTATTTAAATAGCCTGGGCAACCTTCTCCTGAGAAACTCTCCTAACCCAAACCTACCTCAACCATGGTATAATCACATAATTAGATTGTGGTCCCTGGTAAGTCTGCTATTAGCACTTCCAAGCCATGTTTAAGGGGATGAAAAAGCTTTATTTCAAGTAATTCACAGCACAGGGTGACTATCACAAAGGGGCAGCTCTGTTTTCAAGCGGAGTAATTTACACTTTTTAAACAAAAAAAAATCCAAGAGAAAAATTGTCATATAATGTGTAGTGGAGGGTTTTTTTATTTTTCTTGGTGGAGTTTTTTCTTTGTTTTATGATCTACAGGCAGCAAACAGAACTGCTGAACAACCTCCTTTCAGTCATAAAAGGGGTGAAATGCAGCTTTCCAGGAGAGCCAAGGACTCATGTCACTGTCAAGCATGAAAAAGTCCCAGACAAGAGCATGTAAAATCATTGTATTGGCTCCGTAAAGGAACATGCCCTGCTACAGATGGGATTAGGGGAGAGAGGGGGGAAACTGAGCTGGGGAACTTGTCACAAGAAGCAGCATCTCTGATGCACTTGAACATCACAATTCTGCAAATACAAATAAAACCTGAGCATGTTCAGTGTGGTTTTAAATCAAAACCTGTTAAGTCGGTGTAAAACACTTTTTCTTGCATTTTCTGGCTTTGCCTCACTCAGTACCACACAGTGCTGAGTTCTCCTTCCCTTGCACACTATTACCTTGCTTGCACATCAGAGTGAATATAAATCACAGAATATTAAGCAAAGTAAGATGCTTTGCCTTTATTTCATTAGGATTTCCCTGCAGCAGAGATTTCTTACAGCCAATATTAAAATGTAATTACTTTGCCTCCCCAAGTTTTCATACACACAGCTTGCATGTACAGGAATTGTATTTATCTTTGTAAACATGAACTAAGAGAGGGAAGGGAAAATTATTTCCATTTTTCCACGCTTAGCGGTTTCAGTTCTAACAGCACCTCCTCCCCAGCCCAGCACATGAAGCCAGGCCATCCATGCAGGGCTCAAACAAGAGTTTGTGCCAATAACAAAACCAGAGGAAGCCCAACCAAGGCAGGCAGATGGGCCAGAGCTCAGCGAGCCACGGGCTGAAGAGGGTGAGGAATCCCAGGAAGTGAGACATTGCATAACAACATCCAATCTGGGCACCCAGAGCTGGGGCACCTGCACCCCACATTCCACTGGCTGCACACAATGCAGGCAGCCCAAAGGCAAGCTTGAAAAATGATCTTACACGAGTTAATACTGACTTATCCTTATATACTCGTATATGGAAACAGGCACAGCAGCCCAGCTGTGCAAATGGAGGTACAGGCTGATGTCTAAAGCACCAATTAAGCCAGACCTATCAACGGGGCAGCTGATAAATCCCTGGGTTTTGATAAAGCAGAGACAAGATATTTGAGACTTCACCAATAATGGCATTAGATCCACCCTGGCATTCCAATTAATTCCCCTGCCACAGTGTCCGAGTGCTCCCCATGGATTGCTCAGCCAGGCAGTCACTGCTGGCCCCACTTCTGCGTGTCTGCAGCCTGGGGAAGGAAATGAGCCTGGGCTGCAGCTCACCTGTGTAAGGCTTAAAATATACACAGAAAGAGGTAACCTTGGACTCCAGGGCCACCTCTTCTAAACTGGTAATCTGGGCCAACTACTTTTAGCACACAGTATTTCATCAGTGATGGTGAGAATAATAATTATATAGAGATACTGGGGAACCTGGGGCTGCACTGCAGGACCACAGGATGGAAAGAGACCACAGAATACCAAAGGACACTCCCAGGCACTCAGCAATAGGACAAGGGGGCACGATGGGCTCAAGCTCTGCCAGGGGAAATTGAAGTTGGAGAGCAGAAAAAAACTTCTTTGCAGAGAGAGTGCTCAGGCATTGGAATGGGCTGCCCAGAGAGGGGGTGGATTCCCCATCCCTGGAGGTTTCTCAGCTGAGCTTGGCCGTGGCACTGAGTGCCATGATCTGGTAAAGGGACTGGAGTTGGACCAAGGGTTGGACTTGATGACCTCGGAGGTCTTTTCCAACCCAATCCACTCTGTGATAAC
The DNA here is from genome assembly GCF_047495875.1 of Pithys albifrons albifrons. NCBI lineage: Eukaryota > Metazoa > Chordata > Aves > Passeriformes > Thamnophilidae > Pithys > Pithys albifrons. The sequence goes on from NC_092470.1 coordinate 5,563,330, forward strand.
AAGGGCTCTGTGTACACGTGAGAAAAGCAAAGCCCCACAACCACAGGGCACAACAAACTCTCCTGAGTTCCTTCTGCACCAAACCCAACTGCCTGGAGGGCTGGAGGCTGCAGAGCCCCCCACCAGCCCCAAAGCCACACTCACACCTGAACACTGAGCTGGGAGCATTGCAAGGTTTGCAGACCCTGCTTTTAGTTCAGAGAGGGGAAAATTAACATGGTCAAAACTCACTATTACACTAAGGTGTCTTCGGCATCTCATCGATTAAATTAAATATCATTAATTTTGCATGCAACTCATAGATCATTCTCTAAATGCTATGCCAAAAATCTAATTGAGTCTTCATTAAGTGATCAGATGGGAAATGGGAGCTCTTCCCCCACTATTCACTTCAAGGTTAAACTGCAGCTCGCCAAGGACTGTTCAGAACTGCCTCAGACCCTCACCCTCCATCACCACACAAACCCCCTCTATTTTATTCACTCCAGATTCCCCCTTATTAGCCAGCTCCTCCTCCCAGCTCACCAGTAACCTTGAAGGGAGGAGAGGTGGAGCTACTGAAGAAAGACAAAGAGGCTTAAGAAAAAGGAAATTATTTCAGGCTACAATTAGAGTACCTTCCTTACCAGCCTACACTACACTACTTGGAAGCTTAAATTTAAATTAAACTCAGGTTGCATTTTCAGCCACCTGCCTGCCATTCATTCCCTTTTTGTGACACAGGACAGAACAGAGCTCACCTTCACCACCGAGTGCCACGGCTGGTTTTGGCCACCCCTCTGTTATTTGTGGGGGGAGAAATCTCCTCTCTGGTGTTTCACAATTAGCAACCAGACTTAAAAAAAAGTGGGTAATTTAATGAACAGAGGGCAACCCCACTGGTATAAAGAGCAAAGCATAAGAGGCAACAGAGTTTATCACTGTGAAGAGGGTGTGCTACTACTCACAAAGTCAGCCTGGAAGATCCTGTTAGACCAGGACTGTCATCAGAATCAATTTTCCATCACCCAGGATGGAAAAAGCCCTCGACTAATGCCAGGCAACTGAGTGGGGATGCCAGAGGCCAGGTGGGAATACGGGCAGGCTCCTGACTGGAGGGGGATCCAAGGGGTAGTGACAGGGCACAGCACTCTGGCTTTGGGAAACTCCTCTGGTGCTTGGGCTGAAGGAGGGCACAGCTCTGGGGCAGGGAAGGTGCCCTCTCACACTGGGCACTCCTGGAAGTTCAGGGCACGTTCTTTTGACTTGGTTAGTTCAAGAAATGAACACCTGCCCTTTGTCTTCCTCTATCCTCTTTTGTTACACCTCAGGAGAAGGAATATCAACACAATCCAAGTCATAAGTGTTTTCCTCATCACTCCAAAGCTGTACATTCCGACTCAGCCTTCATCATCCTGCCCTGCAATTACACCTCTAGATCACAAGCTCATTAAAACATTTTTTCAGCATAATTTGTACAGGTATAAATACATTTTTTCCATGAGGAATATCCTGTACAGGTGGTATTTTGAGTCTCTCCAAATCATGGATCCATTACTGAGCCCAGCTGAAAACAAACTATCAATTTCCACTGAACTATTGATCAAGTGAGGTCAACCCCAGCAAGAGATGCAGAGTCCCAGGAATCTCCAAGCAAGCAGCTGGAATGAGCCATGGCATTTCCGACCCCATACAAGGAAAGGAACTTAGAAAATAGTATTTAAACAGCTTGCTGGAGTGCAGACTACTTGTGGGAGAGCTTCAGGAGACTGTGCACTGATTACAGTGAAATAATGTGACCCCCACTTGCAGAAAGCAGAGCTGGTTTTTTGAAGCCTGTTCCCTGAGCAGCAGGAAACCTGCCTGGTTCCCCCAGCCTGAAAGTGAAAATAAACTCAGGTTATCTCAGTTAAGGTGAGCCACAGGGTGGGAGGGATTGCAAGGAGTCGGGGGAGCCACGTTTGCTTCGCAGTGAGGCACAGCCTGTGCTGTGGCAGGAGTGGAACAAAGAACCATTTTGTACACACTCGTTGGTTCCCAAGAGCTGGCACTGCCAGGGGCTCAGGTGACGCTGTGCCAAGCCCCAGCCAAGCAGGTGTGGGGTTCCTGACTGCCTGGCATGGCACTGGCTGCAGTCTGGGCTGGGCAGCACTTCAGTTGCCCACTCACCCTCTCAACAAGCTCCTTTCCATAGAATCATAGAATGGATTGGGTTGGAAAAGACCTCCGAGATCATCAAGTCCAACCCTTGGTCCAACTCCAGTCCCTTTACCAGATCATGGCACTCAGTGCCACAGACAAGCTCAGCTGAAAAACCTCCAGGGATGGGGAATCCACCCCCTCTCTGGGCAGCCCATTCCAATGCCTGAGCACTCTCTCTGCAAAGAAGTTTTTTCTCATCTCCAACTTCAATTTCCCCTGGCAGAGCTTGAGCCCATCGTGACCCCTTGTCCTATTGCTGAGTGCCTGGGAGAAGAGACCAACCCCCACCTGGCCAGAACTTCCCTTCAGGCAGTTCCAGACAATGCTGAGGTCACCTCTGAGCCTCCTCTTCTCCAGGCTAAACACCCCCAGCTCCCTCAGCCTCTCCCCACAGCACTTGTGCTCCAGTCCCTTCTCCAGCCTCGTTGCTCTTCTCTGGCCCCGCTCCAGCCCCTCAATCTCTTTGCTGAATGAGGGGCCCAGAACTGATGTTCTCATTCCCTCCAGCCTACTCTGCAAAATGAAACTGAAAACCAGAACGACTTATCCTGGTAAAACCCTCGGCGATGTAACCGGGGCTCCGAGTCACCTCCGAGCTGCCGGAGCCTCACTGGTTCTGGGCTGCCCTCCTCTCAAAGGGCCCACTGTGAGGTGTGCCCAGGAGCTGCAGGCAGGCCTGGCCCCCTTTGTGCTGCCCAGCACATGGTGGGGCTGCCCAGGTAAAGCCTCTCGGCTGCTTTAACTATTCTTGCCCAACCTGCAGCTCCAGAGTGAGCCCCGTCCTCCCAGCAACAGGGAAATCAAAAGCAAGGCAGGGAGAAGAACAGTCTCTCAGTCATGCCACTCCAGCAATAATGTTTTTTCCAACGAAGCTTTCAGCAGTCAGAAATGGGAAAGATTATAGACACAGAGCCTGCAGTTCCATTCAAAAAGATCTTTGTTAGCAGCAGCAATGAAAAGAGGAAAAAAGCCCAGAAAATTCCTCCACTTAAAGCACAATCTCCAAACATATGCTTACAATCCTGGAAATCTTTGGGAGATTCAGTGTGCTCAACAGCTGCAGCTGAGCTTACAATGAACATTGCAAATAAATGCTAATGAGATGCTTATAGATCCTGAACAAATTGATTTACTTGAGATCTTGTCGAGTGTCTCCTATCAAGGGTTTGTCAGAGTAAACAACCAAATCCTTATAAACAGAAGTGACTCATTCATTACAACTGGAAAACGACATAATAACCCAAGCTTTAGTCCAGCAAGATGGGAAAACAAGCTGCACACACACACAATTCACCAAAAAATAATAAAAATCAGACTTTTGAAAACACCATTAGAAAACATGTCTAGTTTAGCTCATCAGACAACTACAGATCTGTCTGCAACATCATGAGTACATTGAAACACTCCAAGTTATCAATGTAAGAACCAGCCATAACAAAAGCCACTTACATAAAGCTTCGGAATAAACCCACGTAAACCAGACACAATGAGCTCATGCTCATGTGCCAAATTGTTTTATTGCATGTTGTTTCAGTACAACTTGTGTGTAACCAACACCTCGGAAATGCAAACCCATTTTCTTACAAAAAAATCTTACTGTTTGGAGGTTACATGTTATTGTGAACAGCAAATTATGGAGGAGAAGTAAAGCTCCAGCAGCTCTGCATCAGAATAGTAACATAAATTGAATAAAACTGGGATGATTCCATACTATTACAACTGTCCTGCATGGAGAACTCTGGGAATCCTTTTGGGACAGTCATTCATAAGATGTGAATGTTTAATAATGTTATAATTGTAGGCAGGGAAGGTGGTAACACAACCAAGGAGCTCCTCCTAGAAAACATAAGCCCAAGGAAGTGAAATCGTCCAAACTGGGATAAAAAGCAAAGGCCACTTTATTAACACTAATGGTCCCTGGGGAGGTTGCCCAAAAAAACTCTTTAGCAGGAAAAGCAAAGAAATGCAAGAAATATGAATCCCTTCATCTTTTCCCTCTCCACAACTCCACTCAGTGGAATCCTGGCAGCTTTTCAGGGAACTCAAACCCACCAGTCTCCACCTTCTGCTCAGGCAGGGGCAGGGGCAGGGGCAGCCCCAGCCCCACAGCCCCACAGCCCCACAGCCCCACAGCCCCACAGCCCCACAGCCCCACAGCCCCACAGCCCCACAGCCCCACAGCCCCAACCAGGCCATTTCAGGAGATCCTGGTGAAAGGCTGATGTGCTCCCCTGCTCCCACCTGCTCTGCCCCTGCCTGCAGGTACTCCCAGCTCCAGGGGGAGGATCCCATTCCCAGAGGAAGGGCAGGGCTAGGGGGTTGTTCCACCTGCAGTTGTACCACAGATCTCCATCACCAGCATCTCTCCTTGTACTTGCACAGAGCAGAACATCAGCTGTGACACCCCAAGAGCAAACTCCCTTTGAACTAAACAAAACCAAGTCCTCTGAGCTTTCAGATCCTTCACTGGGACCAGGGAAGGTACAAGTCTGCTCATTTAGCCATGTAAAGCCATTCCAACGTTTCTGCAACAACATCAAGAGACTCCAATCCAGGTTTTCCCAAAGCTCCCAAGTGAGTGACAGATCAGCTCTGGCGACTGTGAGGCACAAAATGAAATCTATCACAGGAATTCTCTTCCAGGGCAAATAGGAAGTTCCCACTGCTCTGTCTGCACCAGAATCCTCATCAGGGGAGCTCCAGCTCCCATTCCATGGCATTCCTGGGAAGGTGCAGCCCTGGCACACCGTGCTGCTCCTCTGTGCTGGAGTTTAAGCACAGACTAATCCTGATTCAGTCTCCTACAGAGAGAGATCGATGGGAAATACAGAAATCCCTTGAACTGGAGCCATTCAGGACTCAGCACTGGGATGCCAAGATAATCAGGAAGCTCTTCTGCCATCCTTGGACCCTCTCACAAGCCAGGAGTACAACACAACAACACAATGGGATGTGCCCTCTGTGAGAAATACTCATAATGCTGCAAAATGGCATTTCTGGGGAACGGAGGTGATGGGAAGTGACTCCCCCACCCCAAGTGCGGGGCTTAAAACCACATCAACTCCCTGCTACAGACACAGGGCCACCTGCAGCTCCTGCACACTCTGCCTCCACCAGATTGATGCAGTTTTATTGGGTTTGGGGAGTCTTATAAGCTGAAAAACATATGGGAATGGGGGTTATACAGAGAGGCACTTTCCAAGATGCTCAAGTCAACCAAAAACCCCAACTGTGTCCAGGCAGTGCCTCTCGTCACCTCTGGCCAAGCAGGTCCCCTGAAATAATCCTATTCTTGAGAAAGACAAGACTAAGAGAACAAAGAGAGAAAGGATAGTGTCAAAACAGGACAAAACAACAAGTTCACAGAATTCCTGTCTCGCTCAAACTGATGGCAGCAGCCAAAATGAAAACCAGGACTACTTAGAATTTTGTAAAATGTCATAGGAAACCCCAAACCACATGTTCTAACAAGGTCTTAGTGCTCCATATGAAAACTGAGGCAGTGAGGAGCAGTTCTGCACCTCTACAAAAACAAACAAAATCAGGCCCACGAGGTGAAGAGGATGAACTGGGACAGCAAAGGTGCTGAGAGCAAAGTCTGGTGTATGAAATCAAGGTACCCACAAAACCATCTCAGTTCAGAACCAGCCCTTCCTCTCCCCACTCTTCTTGGCTGAGAACTGCTCAGCACATTCCAGGGCCAGGAACACAGCACAGAACCTCAGATACACCCCAATTACTGCTACAAGAGGCCACCACTTTAAGCAGTTTAATATAATGAGCTCCAGTGGTGAACAACAATGTCCATCTCCAAGGTGTGAGCAGGAACAGAAGGGGCTGCAAAGAGGCAGCACTTCCCTGCTGCTGGCACAGCAACCCCTGCAGCTCCCAGCCCCAAACGGCCCTGTCTGCTTGACCAGTTCTGCCCCTTCACCTGCCTTATCTGCTCAGTTTAACTCTCCCTCCTTCATCAGGCTGATGATCCCAAACCAAATAATTTGGTTTGGCTTTTTTTTTTATTCTTTAAAAATAAAGAGCTCTGGGAAAGAGAGAGATTAAAACATAAACAAGTTAGGCTTTAATACAATGAATTCTTAAATAAAAGATAAAGCTTAGAGCATTTTCCATTTGAAATTACAGACATCTATAATATCTACCAAGTTCAATAGGTTTTTGTTATTTAAATAGGATTTTATAAAAGGGGGTTAAGATGAGCTATTTCAAAAAATGACAGAACAGATTAGGAGATGGGAGCAGTAACCTTTCCACAGTAGGAGTTTCCATAATGGTGTTTTGGATACTTTACTTCCACCCTCCACAGAGCAGTGATGGGATTTTAACCGTACACAGATTAACAGTGCCACCACACACTCCCAGAAAAGCTATTTCCCAGCTCCTGGATGCAAATGGAAGGCTGCCTCGAGCTGCTGCTTTTCCCAGGATGCCACTTTGCCTTCAGAAAAGTCTCACACAAAAAGCTGAAGCTATTTATTAAACTGATCTTTACCAAAATTACAATCAACCCAACATGCCAGTGTGCTCAGGCAAGCAGGCTGGGAAGATGGGCATCACACCATCAGTTTTCCACATCCAGGAAATAAGGATTCTTGAGGCTTAACCATTTTGGAAAACAAAGTAGTTTTGTCCTTTAAGTGGAGCAGAATAAATCCCTTCCCACTCCAGCATGGAGTGTTTGCTGAGGAAAGGACACTCCCAGAGCCTGTTCTACACTCCCAGACAGCTCCAGCTTTTCTCAGCCTTTCAGATTTGCCCATGGTTTTGTTCCTGCAGGAAAAGAATCCACAAAAGCCTCACAGGGAGCTCTCTGAGAGCAGAATCCACAGCAACACACAGCACAGCAATGGGTTGAAATTTGTGGAGTTTTCCTTTTAATTTGCATCTTCAAATTTTAAATAAAACCAGCAGATGCTGCATTTAAGAAGCAGCAAAGACAGAACATCCAGATGCTTATTCATCCCACAAGAACACTGGCATTTTTCTAAACATGAAAGGGAAAGATTTGGGGGTTTAGTCTCTGCTAAACTCCACTGTCCAACTTCCAAGCCTTTCCCAGGGCCTTCCTTTCCCTCTCTCTTTGGCAGAGATGTGATGGATTTGTACACAGGCCCCAGACCTCAATGGCAAACCCACCCATTGGGTCAGAACAGGAACACTGTTTGGTTTTCCTACAGGAGAGACCACCTGACCATGGTGTGAGTGAGAAACTTGAGACACCTCAAAAAGGGCACAGAACAACAGGTTTGTTTGGGATTAAAACAAACACACATTTCTGAATTTTTAATGAAAAACATTTCACATCTCTCCTATAACATTAACATGGAGAACGTGGGCAGCGTCCTGATAGTGCTCAAGGAAACTCAAATCCTGAGCAATCCTAAAATCACAGAATCATTTAGGTTGGAAAAGACACTTAAGATTGAGCCCAACTGTTAAGCCAGCACTAAACCACATCCCCAGGTGCCACACACTCCAGGTGGAAATGCATGAGCTGTAACCCCACTACAGTCAGAACCACACACAAATTTAACATCAGCAATAGGACAAGGGGGCACGATGGGCTCAAGCTCTGCCAGGGAAAATTGAAGTTGGAGAGCAGAAAAAACTTCTTTGCAGAGAGAGTGCTCAGGGATTGGAATGGGCTGCCCAGAGAGGGGGTGGATTCCCCATCCCTGGAGGTTTTGAAACTGAGCTTGGCTGTGGCACGGAGTGCCATGATCTGGTAAAGGGACTGGAGTTGGACCAAGGGTTGGACTTGATGATCTTGGATGTCTTTTCCAACCCAATCCATTCTGTGATTCTATGAAATAGGAATTCTGCCATTGATAAGGGTCAGAATTTATCAGAAGTTTGTAGTCAGACCCTACTCCTTCAGCACAGGCCAAACTTGTAAACTGAGAAGACAACACAAGAGATGCCCAAAGAAGTCAGTGATGAAGAAAGTCTCTCCAGAAGTCCTAATTTTTATCAAACAATTAGAAGGCAACTCAAAAGCAGTAACTATTTGCAGAGAATAATGCCATAAAGCATTAGAATGCATTTCAATTCCTTATGTTGTCTCTGTCCACAAGCTTTAACTAGAAAAGTCCTGTTTCTAACACATGTAATTGAGCACTGGATTGTCTGACCAACAAGTGTGAAAAGCTCCCCCTCACTGAGACTCTCCTGGTCAAACCTGGCAGACCCTCAGGGATGTCTCTGCCCTCACAGAACACCCGGCCCTGTAGAGACAGACCTGTTGGGATTTTTTTAGGAATCAGTCACACATAAATCCTGTAACTGCTGGTTAACAGGCAGGGAATGTGAGGACTGCAAACCCAGAAGCAAATCACCAATTCACACTTCTAGGCAGTGACACTCCTGTTTGCCAACTGATGTGGCCCAGCAGTGCACTCAAAGGAGCAACCCTCCCTGCACACTGTGTCACAACAGCTCCAGGATTTGCAAAATACAGCACTCCCTGAATGGGGAGGTGTAGAAGCAGCATCACAAAAGGATGCAGAGAAATGCTTGAGAAGCAGCTGGAAGCCCAATTTCTGTTTAAGTAGGATGCATTTCCTAGAGTTGTCTCCACATTGATTAAGAAAACATACATAAAGCCACACTGGGCAGGACCTACAGTTCAGTTTCCAGGAATACAACAGCAGCTTTTTTCCAATATGACTATTTTAAGTGCAAACACCAAAGCCTGCCCATTCCCTCCAACTCACTCCCCTCACACTCCTGCAGTGCCTGGAGCTGATACACAGAAATTGCAGGGGTAAAACCACTGCCCAGACGGCGCTGCCCCGTTTCTGCCATTGCCCAGCACAGCCAACCCCTCCGTGCTCCTGTGCCAGCAGGTCCCACGGGTTCCAGCCCCACTGTGGGATGTGGTTTCTCTGCAGCTCTTTTTTAACAGAGCTCTGGGTTTCACCAAGTGACTCATCCCATTTCAGGGTCCACCTCAGGCTCTTCTCCAGCCTCTGCCTGACACAGAAGGAAACATGTTTAAAGGCTCCAGGGAATTACATGCTATGCCCAGGGCAAAACACCTTGAGACAAACTGAGAGGGCAAACTCTGTCAAATCTGCCTTTTAGCACCACCCCAGAAATTAAACATTGACACTCTTTCCTTTTGCAGAATTCAAAGCAAACCACAGTAACAAGTGGTGGTAACACTGAGAAATAAAGCCCTGCTGAGGTGTCTGAGCTGCTGCAAAGTGCTGGTTTAGTGACCAGGCAGGAAACACCACCGCTTGTTCCTCCTCCCCAGCAGCAAGGCCAACGGTGCTGTGCATTTGCTGGCCTTGCAAAAGGGAAGATGCTTTCAAACATCTTTACTGTCGTTTCAAAGACATAAATCCCCCCTCTGCCTTCACAGCGTGCCCTTCGCAGCATTTCCGAGCCTGAAATAAAGTGCCTGTGGAATAAAATTGGGCACTTTCATGAACTAAATCTGGGATCTAAATAAAAGTGCTGCTTTCCCATAACAAGAAGAAAAACACGGGCCAAGATTTTAAAAAAAGAAGAACCAAAGACAAGGTGAGAGTAGTGCAGAATTAACCTACTATATACATTTCTATGCCTTTGCCTCTTGGATAATTGCTAAGGTAAGATAACACAGTTTCACACTTTCTTCAAATTGCAAAGAAAACATGGTGACATAAAAGTGATGGAAACAATCAGCACCACAGGCTTGGGGGATTTGGAGAGGTTGAGGTGTCTGGCTTGTGGGGTTTGGTTTGTTCTTTAGTTAAACCAGCATCTTGTGCCTTCAGAACTACATAGTTTGAAGGTACTGCTTCATAAAGGTAACAAGTTATACCTTTTAAATGGTACACAACGACTGACAGCCCTTAACAAAGCACACTCCTTAACAAAGCACAGCCTTTTAAACAGGCCCTACCCACAGTATTTAACATCACAGTGGCAGTTTTGATACAACACGTGTGCATTTGAAACCAAACTGCAAAATACTTTATCCAAAATTAAAACTTTGCATGCAGCAATTTTACTGGACTTCAGCCATGGAAGAGAATTCTGAAGTGAAGCTGCATTAATTCCTAAACACAGAGAATGAGTAGCACGTGAATAATTCAGTGATGCCTTTTGCTCCATGTCAGCAGCTTTGCTGGAGGAACTGATCTTTATGAAGTCCCCCAGGACCCCAAGAAGTTAAAGATGGGCCACAAACCCGTAGGATTTTGTTGTGCAGAGGCAACAACGCTACTCCAGGTGTGAGGGTGTCGTGGGTGCTTCCCAAACACGGGAGTTCCACAAAATTCACAGGGCCAGGACAGCAGATCCATGAGCTCATCCCAACCAAGTCAGCACCTTTCCAACCACTGTAAGTAGGAACAGGATCCTTCATGCCCAAGAGGAGTTACAGGAAGGCTCTGGGATCCCAAAGGTCTCTCAAGATCTGCTTTAAACACCACCCTCCAAGGCAGAACTGCCAGCCCAGACCCAGGAGCTCCTGGGAACAGGAGGAACTCACTGCTGTGGAACTCCCTGGGAGGGCTGAAGGACCAGGAAATGTGGCCAGAGGGAAGAGGCTCTGACAGAGCAGGAAAGCAGATGGAATGACAGGAACAAAACATAACCAGGGAAGAACACTGAAAGAATAAGAGCCCATGGGCAGGACCCACAGGACAGCTCCTCAGCAGGACCCTGGGGCAGCTCAGAACCACAATGGGAAGGGAGGTGCAGTCCCAGCATCCACCCAGCTCCTCTTTGCACTGCCTGGCAGAAACTTTAATCATCATCTTTTCCACCACATCTTCACCCCTGAGTGATGGTCCTTCCCTGCCCAACCAGCCCCATCTCCTCAGCACCACAGCCCCTCCCAGGGAAGCTCCTTGCCCTCTGAAGATCTAAGAGCCTCCTGAGGCACCTGCAAACCCACAGCTCTGTCCCCTCAGTTCCACATCACACGTCTGACTTGACAAAGAACTTAAATAATGGAAATAGCACTAAGACCAAATCACTTTCCCCTCATTTGCTCAAATCCCTGTGTCAGTTCCAATAAAGAATATGCAATCTGCTTTTATGACAGGCTCTATAAAATGCCTCTCTTTGTCCCATGTGGGTTAGATGTTAAGAAATACTTTACATGAAACAAGGGAACTCTGGAATTCATATACAAACAGAACTATCCTGCTGTTAGTCAAAAACCAGGAGAAAGTTGTGTGGCAATGCCTACAAAGATGACAGAGGATTGACCAGTTTATTGTGTATCCCCTGACTGATTTTTACTGAAAACAAAGGGCCATATTAGCAATGAATCTGGAAGATGGGGAGGAGGAAGTAAATTAAAGAGTCAGTGAGAGGATAACTGATGCAGTGAAGCAAATCAAGTGTTTCAAAGCTACTGGGACTCTGGAACACAGCACAGCTCAACAAGAATAGAACAAAAAAACCAAAGCAATGAAATCTTCCAAATGTAACTAACCACTTCTCTGGAACTCAAAACACCAAACTACCTTAACTTTGACTGCTGAGCACTCAACATTTGAGTACTGCTACAAATACTTATCATTAGCCAATATTTCATTTAATATCTGCAGTGGATTCTCTGAACTTCACCACACCTTCAGCAAAACAGCTGTGGCTGTCCCAGATGGCTCAGCAGTAAATATGAAAGGAGTTCTATGCCAGGGAGAGCCAGAGGCACGACATGGAGAACACATGAACAAACAGAGCCACAGAAATACAAATTTCATCTCCTACCTAAACATCAAAACATATGAAAGTCAGTTCTATATGCAAAGCTTTTCCACTATTTCCAGAGTGAGAGCTTGTACTTAAAATAAAACCTACAAAAGCTGCCCTTTGCTGTGGACACACCACTCCAGCCCAGGCTTAGCCCACCATCCCGGTCTAAGTGATACCAAACACCACATCAGGTCATGCTTTTGGCTTCAAAAATAAGGGACTCAAACCTAGAAGGACTCTATTTTTATTTTCCCCCTACTCACAGCAGGCTGTGGGGTAAATTAATGCCTCAGTCTCAGTGACTGTGGATTAGGCCAGTCCTGTCAATAATTAATACATCTCTGAAAGCAAAAGCACAGCAACAAACCAGACCAACCAAAATCCCCTCCACTGTGGCACCAGCCTTTACCCCTGCTCAGTGTGCACACACAGACTTGAAAAGGGACAAGATTATTTGTGACCTTAACTAAGAGTTCTGAACATCAGGGTTGGGGTTTCTTTCTCCTTTCCTTTCAAGAAATGCCTTATTAAACAAACATTTTTATTGATAGCAACTCAATAAATGAAAGAGTAGCAACTATTACCATTTTTAACTGGCCTCTCCCTTATCTAAGGTCTTAATCACCCAAGTTCTTTTCAAGCCTTGGGGACTCCAGACCCCTAAAGCACCAAATGGGAGGCAGTGAACAAAGGCAGCAGCCCTGCTATTCCACAGGCTCGGGCATTGTGATCCATCTGCTGGAAAACAACAGATGAGGCAGCAACAGACCTTTAGCAGCCCCATCCATGGAGATTATCCAAAGCAGTTCCCAATTACAAAGTGTGCATCAGATGGGATCCATGGCGAGCCACGGGCAGCGTTTGGATACTCCCCCTGTCCCCCCTCTCGCTCTCCATTTCCCCTGTCCCCCCTCTCGCTCTCCATTTCCCCTGTCCCCCCTCTCTGCACTTTCACACTGCACAGCCACTCCAGCCACCACATCTGCAAACAGCTTGGAAGGGAAACAATTCCTTTGCAAATTAGCAGATGGTTAAAAAAATTTGTTTTAACAACTCTAAGCATCAAACAATGAAATGAAATACAGAAATCCAATCAGCTGGAGTCTAAATTAATTTCCTTGTGAGGACATTTTTCTTCAATCAAGCCCCTGTCCTGGATAATCCTGGATTTCAGCTGGTTTGTCCAGGGTGCATCTTAACGAGGCCACTGTGGCTGAAGGACATGACCCGATTTCTTCCGAGGTCAATGGTTATCAGTAGGACTGCAACAATACAAATTTCTCCCCTGAAACACAAGAAAAGCACTCAATCTGCAATACTCTGAGTTTTCACATCTGAGCTTCCATTTTGACAGAAGTTCTTCAAAATCAGCCCTCAGTTTTTGCACGACCAAATGCAACTGCTTGGCATCAACGTCAGGGATTTGGGGAGAGATGGAGCCCCGTGGAATGTGAGGTGCTGCCTGCCAGCCATCAACCCAGCAAGACAAAGTCCTTTTCTTCACCTTCAGAACATGTTTCAGAGTGTCTGTTTCTATTTCCTAGACTTTCTGTGATGAGTGGGGCAAACTGAGACAAACGCAGAGTTCTGGTCCTCAGGGCTGGGCAACACAAGGATGAACTTTATCACTCAGCTCACATTTAACTGACACCAGTTTGAACACTTTTCTGCTACAACCCCAGAGCTGTGCAGTGACAGGTCAGGTAACTCCAGCTGTGCTTCCAGACATGTTACACCCCCTCACTCAGCCACCACTCCAGCTCCACCCTAAGCCAAGGTTTTCTTCTCCCCCACAACAAGAGCAAAGTGCCAGCCCAGACTTCCCTGTCCATCACACACCAGCAAGAATAAAGAATAAATGCTGGACCAATTCTCCTCGATTAATGTCAGGTGAACTGAACTCAGACACCTCAGGGATTGTCCAAGATGGTTAAAGGCAAATAATTCATGCTCTTGGTGGTGATTAAAAATCGTAGGTATGGCCAAGCACTGGTCATACATGGCCTGAAGGAAAGCTGTTATTTCAAGGAGAATCACAGGACAGATTGTTTAAAAACTGAGCATCACTTCAGGACATTTTAGTCAGTGAATTATGCCCTAAATAAACAGTTTGAATTAACTGAACCCATCTGCCTCTGGGGCAGCTCAGGAGCTACAGCAGTTGCTCAAGGTTTAACAAAACCACATTTAAAGGGGAAAGGGTTCCCTGCCCACCCTGGCACAGTCCATGAAGTGCTGCTGCTTGAGGAGGATGTGCCTTGGATGGTTCTGAAACAGAGATAAAGAGCACAAGGTCCTAAAGAGAACCTTAGCCCAGTGGTAATTTACAACAAATCCTCAACACCAGAAGTCCTCCCTACATGCCACTGGACACTTTGCTTAAACACAACAGAGCCTGCATTTAGAGTTCCTCTTTAGGCTGAAATTTGCCTTTTTATTCAAAAGCATTACCCCCACCCCAAACTACATTTAGTCAATATTTACTAGACTTACAGTTGAGTAAATCAAATTCTCTTCTCGTGTCCTTGCACCTACATTGGTTTTACCACCAAACAGCTCCAGCACTGGTCCATGCAGGCTTTAAGCCAGAGGAGCCAGTATACAAAAAAAAAAAATCCAATACACAACCACAAGGGCCACATCAAAGTAATTCAGCATAACCAGAAAGCACGCTAAGCCAAATTAAACCCCAGTGCCTTCATTAGTGGATGGTGAAGTCTGTTTATGTTCAGGCATTCTCTACTTCAGAATTCCCACCAACAGTCCCTGCCCAGTGTGCTGCCGTTTCCTGGGAGCTGGAGCAGTGCTGGCAGAGCTGGCAGCACCCACACGGCTGGGGCGGCGACACGGCCAGCTGGGGGGCACCTCAGGACACCACAGCCCGACCCTCAGGACACCACCGATCCAGGGAAACAGCACTGCCATGGGAACGGCAGACACCAGCAAGCCTGGGAGCAGCCCCGTCCCCAGTGCCCGAGGGATGGCCCTGCCCAGCACGGGCTGGGCTGTCCCAGCTCACTGACGGCTCCTACTGCACGGGATGTTCTCCTTTCCAAACCCACAGAGAGGGGTGTCAGTCACACCTGGAACCCTACAGGGCCTGACCCATCCCCAGTGCAATTCCAACAGACAGCAGCTCCCCACACAGTGGGTAATCCTAAGGAAAGCATGGATTGATGTGTGCAGGGACACTGCCCCATGGCCCCATCCTGCCTGTGGCTCTCAGGTGACTTGGAGAGCTCCAGAACCAAGGGCAGACCCTCCACTGCCTCCTGCCCCAGCACCTTCTCCTCTGCTCCCTGCGGGTTCCAGCCCTGGGTTGGTAACACACAAGTCCCAGCCCTGCACAGGCTGTAGGTGGACCATCCCCTCTAATAATTTTGTGAGCAAAGTATCGGAGAGCTGAGTGGAAAATACTTCCCCTGGCTCAAGTGTGAGTCATTGTCTTCCATGGAGCAGTTTGGGGACTGGGTGAGGATTCCCACACAAGGCAGTTCTTGACCAAAAGGCAGATCCAAGCAAAGCTTTATCCATAGTTCTCCTGCAAAGTGACTGACCATTCCACTGCCAGGGTCCCCACAGGGGCCCTCCTCAGCAGAGTTAACAAACACACATCAGCTCCCATAAAAACACAACTAAAACATTTGAAGTAACAAGTACAGCAAAGGTACATTAGAACTGCCTCTTCTCTCCTACAGTGACATCAACACAGCAGAAATGTGAGGACAAAACCCCAAACTGCTCTCAAGGAGAAGGCTCAGCAAGAGACATGAATGCAGGTTGGGGATTTAAAGGGCTGATGGGGGTTTCATGAGTACAAGAGTTCTCAGCCAGAACTCTCCCCTGGTGTGTTGCACCACAACCACCTGCCCTGGGGATCAGAGTAGTGCAGCAGGAACAGCAAAATTCTGAAGCTGCAGAAGACAAGCAAGTCCAGTGAAAACAAACAACTGGACAGAACAGGAACATACAGAATTCCCACTAATTGAATTCTTTACAAAACTCTTGAGGACCCCACAAATCTTTCAGCTTTAAACAATTACTAAAAATGTGAATTTCAGACTGTTGTCATGAGGCTGTTCTCTTAGACAGCAGAAATCTATAAATATTGGATCAAATTCTAGCACCACTTCTTACATTGTTAGCTCTAGATTAAAATAGCTCTAAATTCTCTTCCTTGTTCAAATCCCTTTCCAAACCCAGAGAGGGGCAGGGAGGGATGAGCTGAACCCTCCACACTCACCCTTCAGCACCAGTTACATCACACTCTGCCTGAAGGTCTCAAGAGTTTGACTACCACTGAATCAGGTGCCACCCAAACATAATTCTTCACTGCAAGTCCTGCAGTTTCCAATTTGCACAGAAAAATGTGCAGAAAGGAGGAAAAGAAACAAGTTAAATGACCTTCTAGAGTTCGTTAGTGCTGTCCGTGGATTTCTGTTCTCCTCAGAAGTAAATCAGTTTAATCACACCCCAATTAGTGCAGTTCCAGCAGGCCAGGACAGCGACTGTGAGATTTGCTAACTCATCCTACAAGCTGCTGAAATGTCTGACCCACTGAGAGGCCACGCCTAAAAAAAGAACCCCAAAATCCAGGCTCAAACTGCAATTTAGCTGAGCAGTGAAACTCTGCATGTCAGAGATGGAAACAGCAAGCCCCAAATCCTTCTGTCCACCAAAGAGCCAAACTTGTGTCAGTATTTCTGCTGCTTTTAAGTAAACCAGGCTCATTTTGTACATATGTACATTAATTAGGTGCTTTTGTGTTATATATGAGCACACACAAGCTCTACATGCAGAAACTCCCGAGTCTGTATTTGCAAATCTTAAGCAAATTTGACAAAGACCATTTATAAGAGGTCCCATAAATGCATAAAAACCAAATCAAGTCAAGGAAGATTTACACCTCTCAAGATGAAAATGGCCACAAAGTCACTGTTTAGACCATAAAAAAATCCACACAGTATTTCAATGCTAATTACAAATATACTGCTAGAAACATTCATTACTTTGCTTGCAGAATCATTAATCACTTCCCTCCTCCCTTTCAGATTTGTGTTACAGAGGCAAACCAAAGCAATAGGGATGCTGAGACAGTGAAAACACACCTGTGGTTACAGAGCAGCAGTGCCCAGGACAAGAGCACATCTAATTTCCTGGTGGAAATCCTGATGGACAGCAAATCTGCAGCTCCCTGGGACACTGGGACAAGGAACAGCACCTGAGCCACATGGTGAAAGCACTGCCCCAAAATGCACATCGTGGTACCTGGCAACAATTTTCCTTCACATCCTGTAAACTCCTCTGACCTTTCAGTTCTCCTCAAGAACATTCTCAAATTCAAGAAACACTTTATGTTGTCGGAGTCAGGAAAAATCTGAACTCCAACTGCCCAAGTCTGACAGTACAAAAAAGCTGTTCCTCATCTACATTATCACAGGGCAGAAGGACAGGCTGATTGCATGTTCTTGCAGCAGTTGCTCCCCAACCCTTATTCCACATGGGACTATGTACCTGCAAGCCAGTGGGTCTGATTTACATTAATAACACAAAAACCAAGAGCTCATGCCTATTACAGCAGTCAAAGAACACTTAATCACCTAAACCACTCTTTATCCTCACAGATTTCAGTTCTAACAACACCCCCAGACACAAAGGGTGGTTAATCCCATGAAAAGATACACCTTTCTTTACAAACCCATCTGCTCTAGAGAGGACAAAGCACAGGGGGACAGCAGGGCAGGGACTCCCACCAGGGCTGGCTGGGAGGGGAACGGGGCAGGGAGAGGCAATACCAACAAACCACAGTCTGCCAGTGCTGAAAACTGGCAGGAGAGAGGGCACAGCACCAGCACCAACCCTGAGGCTGCTTCCAGAGGAGGTGAAGTTCAGCTGGGGAGAGCCAGGGGGGTCTGTCCCACCAGATGTTCCACACAGGAACAGTCACTGAGGCCCCTTCCAGGCCTGCCTCTTGTTACACTTTCCTTGCCTGTTTTCTCTGGCTTGCCTGTTTTATCACAGACAGAAGCACAGTGAGGTTGCCAAGCAAACCCCAAACTGGGCCCACAAGGAGCACAGTGACACTCAGAGCCCTGTCCCCCCAGGGCAGAGCCCTGCACACCACAGAGCTCTGCCATGGGCTGCATCTCCCAGCACAGTCACCAACATGTTCATCTTCTCCCAGGCACTCAGCAAGAGGACAAGGGGGCACAAGCTCTGCCAGGGGAAATTGAAGGTGGAGAGCAGAAAAAACTTCTTTCCAGAGAGAGTGCTCAGGCATTGGAATGGCCTGCCCAGAGAGGGGGTGGATTCCCCATCCCTGGAGGGTTTTCAGCTGAGCTTGGCCGTGGCACTGAGTGCCATGATCTGGTAAAGGGACTGGAGTTGGACCAAGGGTTGGACTTGATCTCGGAGGTCTTTTCCAACCCAGTCCATTCTATGATAAGAGTCTGAACTCTGAGGTCCCATTTCTGACATCCAGTCCATCCAGAAACCCTCCCTGACTGAGGAACAGCTCCATTTTCCAAGCTCTCTGGAGCGCTGCTGAAGTCTAAGCCCTTCAGAGCGAGCACAAAGGAGCAGAAGTTCCCATTTCCCAACAACTTCCTGGATATTTTACAATTGCTTCCCCTCAGGAAGTTGATTCAGTCTTTGCGGCTCCAACACCAACAATTCTTGT
Source organism: Pithys albifrons albifrons (assembly GCF_047495875.1). Lineage (NCBI taxonomy): Eukaryota > Metazoa > Chordata > Aves > Passeriformes > Thamnophilidae > Pithys > Pithys albifrons. The sequence continues at coordinate 5,581,904 of NC_092470.1, forward strand.
GGAGAGACAAGTTGTCCAAGAATATTAAAAGCACATTCCTGCAGCACACACAGACCTGGTTCTGGCTCCCTAACAATGGGTTTTTCTTCTGGCCAAACCTCTCACCCCAAGCAGGAGAACAAGAAGGAACTGATCAGGTTTTTATAATAAATAAATGCTTTTTATAATTAATCCACAAGCAGCAGGATCTCTGATCATCAATGGAAGAGCAAGTCCAAAAGAAGGAATGGAATATGGAGGAAACCACCACAAAAGTCTGGGGGGAAGGATTTCTTCCATGGCACATTTAACCTGATGCTCCAGGCTCCAAACCTGTCAGGATTTCACGGGGGGTGGCCATTCAGTGCTTAGACTAAAGAACTGATCTATTTGGATCAATCTGTTAATCCTATTATTCCAAAAACAAGAAAATGTCATTTTCTTGTGTAATCCCATCCCCTGCTTGTTCTAAAAATAATAATTTTATTATAATAATCATCTACCTTCCCCCCTAAAGCCAGGCTGATAATTTTCCAGATGATACTCTGTAATCACCAAACCTTAATTTCTGGAGCAAGACAGATATTTTATGTACCTCATCAGGCAATCAGACTGCTTCAAACCCATCTGTATTACTTTTCACATAATGTTATTACACGAGAAAGAAATATTTATGAGAGAAAATTACTTAATATGAGCATCAAGCTGCTTTTCTAGAGAACAATCTTCAATGCTGCCAACACAGGGAAAAGTTGTTTGGCTGTTGTTTGATTCTTTTTTAAACAACACACACTAAATGCTCCTTTCTCCCAGTTTCCCCCTGTTGTGCTGAACAAAAGCCTCTGCCTCTGGCTGGAGCTGCAGAGCTTTGATCAGGGGGTGCTGTGATCTGCATCTCCACTCTCAGACTGCAGCAGAACTCACAGTTACCCCATTTGCCTGTTCCTTATGAATATTTTAAGGTTCTGTGAAGTATCTCCTGCACTCTCCTGGCAGCAGCACAAGCCTCTTGTCTGTCAGAATGCAGCTGACTACTTAAACTCTGCTTCCAGTGCTTATCCAGTGACTTCCCCCTCCTGCTTGTATGAATTTCTTTTAAATGTCAGGCTTGTACTGCCAGAATATTTAGTTATGCATTAATAGAAATGTTGATTTTAAAGCAGGCAAAACTTTAAATATTTAGATTTTTTTTAAAAAATCAGCTATAAATGATACTCTGTGTTTAAATAATATTTTAACCACTTGGCCAGAAAATATTCAGATAATATTAAACAAAATTTACAGGAGCTCATGGGTCAGGAATTGCTTGAAAGTGAGATCTCAGATTTGTATGGATGGTGAACAGTGATAACTTCTAATAATGTTTTTACAACTTGCTTTAGGTAACCAAAATCATAAGGGATGAACATCATAGAATGGATTGGGTTGGAAAAGACCTCCAAGATCATCAAGTCCAACCCTTGGGCCAACTCCAGTCCCTTTACCAGATCATGGCACTCAGTGCCACGGACAAGCTCAGTTGAAAACCCTCCAGGGATGGGGAATCCACCCCCTCTCTGGGCAGCCCATTCCAATGCCTGAGCACTCTCTCTGCAAAGAAGTTTTTTCTGCTCTCCAATTTCCCCTGGCAGAGCTTGAGCCCATTGTGCCCCCTTGTCCTGTTGCTGAGTGCCTGGGAGAAGAGACCATCATCACCAAGTCTTTCAGCAAATAACTATAAGCTATTTTGCTGTAATGTCACCCAAACCCGTGGGTGTTGATCACTTTAACCTGCCCCAGGATGGAGGCTGCTCCTTCCCAGACTCCAGGAGTTGGCAGGAGCAAGGATGTCCTTCCTCTCTTCCCAAGTCACCTTGGGCTCTTCCCACCAGGCAATGTGCTGTAAGTGTGGGCAGCAGAAAGGCTCTGCTGGAGCCTTGGGAAGGAGATCTGTGATCCCAACACCCTACCTGCAGTTCTGAGCCAGCAGAGACACCAACCCAGTGCCCTGCTCTCCATACCCACAGGTAGGAAACTCCCTGAAGGGAAGTTCTGGCCAGGTGGGGGTTGGTCTCTTCTCCCAGGCACTCAGCAATAGGACAAGGGGGCACGATGGGCTCAAGCTCTGCCAGGGCAAATTGAAGGTGGAGAGCAGAAAAACTTCTTTGCAGAGAGAGTGCTCAGGCATTGGAATGGGCTGCCCAGAGAGGGGGTGGATTCCCCATCCCTGGAGGTTTTTCAACTGAGATTGGCCGTGGCACTGAGTGCCATGATCTGGTAAAGGGACTGGAGTTGGACCAAGGGTTGGACTTGATGATCTCGGAGGTCTTTTCCAACCCAATCCATTCTATGATTCTAGGAACAAAACATTCTCATGCCCAAGCCTGTGCCCAGAGCTCTCAACGTTGAGAGATTAATGGGAACCACCCCAGCAGCCTGGAAGTGGCTGAGCAGGGAGCAAAGGGAACATTAGTGCCAGGCCACAGTAATTGATTGGGTTTGCTTGCAAGCTCTATCTTTCCCCTCAAACTACATTTTCCCTGCATATGGTTTCTCTTTCTGCCACTTTTAAAGTGATTTATTCCTTCAGAAGGAGAATTAGGTCTTATTTTGATCAAATATTTAGGACCTTTTAGACATTAAAAGCCACAGATTACAAAGAAGGAAGGGTCAAAACAGTAAAGGCAGATTAAAATGGAAGATAAGCCACAAATATTGAAGTCAGGAATGAACAAACAACTAGCAAAACAAGATTCAAAGAACTAAGAGGCTTATCCTCCCTCCTCGCCACGTCTGGCTCCTTCCTGCTAAATAACTGGTACCCAGATCTCCAGCACACAGGAGCTGATGAAAGGGGCTGAATGTAGGTCAGCAAAAGCCTTTTGGATCCAGATCCAGACACTAATTAGATCACTTTCAGTTATTTTTTTTTAAAAAAAGGAGAAAACCTGCAAAACAAAGGGTTTACTCCTCAAAACATTCAGAATTTCTTTTTGATTTTCTCTAATTGGCAGTGGCCTTTGCTTTCCAAGCAGCTGGTTGCTGCCCCAGCTCTGAAACTGTCCCCAGCACACCCCAATAACCACACCAAGGAAGAACCTCCAGCAAAATTAAGGCTCAACAACATTTGCAGCGACTCACAAAGACATGGGGGGCCTTTAAATATGTTTTCAAGATGTAAAAGAATTCTTTAGTTTTACTAAGAGAACACTGACTGTTTTGTTTGACGCTGCCAAAACCCACAAGGCAAAAAAAAATCCCATTTTTTTTCTCCCCTGAAGTACAGAGTATAGCTCAGTTCATACAGGGCTCCTTGTACCAGCTTGTTTATGCCTTCTCTCCTGTGAAACAAGCCTTTATGTCTCCACAGTGGAAAAACCCACTGGTTTATATCCTTTTCGAGATGTATGCAGCCAATTAAATTGTAAAGTAATACCTGTTTCAAAGTCTAACTCAAAGAAACGATACATTCCTGGCCTGGGAGCAGAGCCAAGGAGGTCACCTTACACCCCACGGTCACGTGAGAACACCCAGCTCTTGGAATTCCATATTTTGACTTCCACGGAAAGCAAAAGGGGGAGATTGAAAGGAAGAAATATTGTGTATTCTCTGCACACAAACTGTGCCCGTTTCTCAAGTGATCAAGTTAATATTCCAAGGAAGGAGAAAAGACAGTTCAAGAGTTCAGAGTGATTTCAAGCCATTCAGAAAGACTCGGGGAAGTGACAATTGCCGGTAGCTCCGCACTTTGCAGAACAATTTTAGTGATGAATAAACTGTTCTGTGACCAGACTATATGCATAAGAATGGTGTGATCTGCACAAAACAACAGTGCAACAACACAGCACAATAAAATTCACTTGTCAAAGTAACAAGCCAAGTAGATTTATCTCCATACAAAACTGTTATGAAAAGACCCGACACGTTTTATTCTAATTTTTAGTTCTTCTCAAAACAAACAGCATGGAAAGAGCAGAGCAGCTCCTGGAGAGGACAGTGACCAACTGCTGCTGCAGCTCCATCTCTGCAGAATTCCTTGGAGTGCACAGCAGCCAAATGGGCAGGGATCTACAAACACAAAATCCCAGACTATTCTGAGCTGGAAGGGACCCACAAGGATCATCGAGTCCAACTCTTCAGTCAATGGCCCACACAGGGGATTGAACCCATGACCTTGGCATGATTACAACCAAGTTTAAAAAAAAAAAAGTCCCCTGAAGTTCTCATGCCATGGAGACTCTTGGATGGCCACTGGAAGTCTCTAGTAAATTCACCACAACAAGGATTTTGGTATTTTTGTGACAACTGTGTCTGACAAGCTGTTGAGTCAAACTCACAGATTGTTTTCTTCTGAATTAGTGAACGTAATTACCGTGTTTTCTGTGGAGCTCTCCAGGCACAAGGCAGCTCTGCTTTAATATATTAATATATTAAACCTCTCTGCTTTAATATATTACAAACCATATTGTTTAGCCCACATGAAAAATTCTTGCCATGACTACACATTTAATGAGCTTGATTCCTCTGTCAGATCCATACCACGCCACAAAATTAATACCCACGGAGAAGACACTTTTCTACCTGTTTCTCAAAATAAGATCCCAAGAACCCAGGAAAGACAGAGACAGGCAAGTAGTATTAAAATCCAATTTTGCTACCAAAAAAATAAAAATCTTTATATTGATTAGCTGCTCAGTGCTCACAGAAAGAATGGACTTAATATTGGCATCATCATAAACATCAGTGAGATTCAGAACACTTTTCAAGCAAAGGCTACATCAAAGAACTGCCACACTGAGTCAGGGCTGGACAAACAATATCCAGAACACTCAGCTGCGTTTCCTTGTGACTTGGGCATAGCCCAGTGCTTTGTAAGGCTTCAGAATAATATCACAACTTTAGCCTCAGAAACATAAAAAATTTACTTTTTTTATATAAGCCATGTGTGAAATCAATTGTGTTGATGGAAATATAATTGGAACATATTTACATCTTCAAGGCTTTTCTGCATTTGACTCTGGGTTAACAAAACTCACTTTGCTCTCATAGTAGACCTATTTTTCCTGCCAAGATGTAAAAAATCAGGATTTATTTCTCTGCATAAATCTACAAAGTAGCTTTTCCCCGTGAAAATATTTCCAGTGCAGGCGTGCATTACAAACCATAACCCAGCCAAACTGCTGCTATGAACTGGGGAAGCTTTGTCTTTGACAGGCATCCCATTGGAACCAGCAGTTTGAGTTCTTAATCCTTCTAGAATTTATCACCACTAAAAACTTACGATTTTGATCCTCCCCCTCAATACCCAAGGCTGGTACTGGAGAGGCACCACAGGGCAGGAGTCGCTCCAGGTGAAACGTGTAACCTGGTCCTTCATGCCCAGAGTTACAGGGAGGCAAATAAAGCTGCAGAAAAAATCGATCCTCATCTCCTCCTGCACCACAAGTGTGTGTTCTCCCTCCTGCCCAGCCCGGGAGGATGCTCCGAGTGTTCTCCCTCCTGCCCAGCCCGGGAGGATGCTGTGTCCTGTGTTCTCCCTCCTGCCCAGCCCGGGAGGATGCTGTGTCCTGTGTTCTCCCTCCTGCCCAGCCCGGGAGGATGCTGTGTCCTGTGTTCTCCCTCCTGCCCAGCCCGGGAGGATGCTGTGTCCTGTGTTCTCCCTCCTGCCCAGCCCGGGAGGATGCTGTGTCCTGTGTTCTCCCTCCTGCCCAGCCCGGGAGGATGCTGTGTCCTGTGTTCTCCCTCCTGCCCAGCCCGGGAGGATGCTGTGTCCTGTGTTCTCCCTCCTGCCCAGCCCGGGAGGATGCTGTGTCCTGTGTTCTCCCTCCTGCCCAGCCCGGGAGGATGCTGTGCCGGGCTCTGGCTGCTCTTCCCAGGGCAGGGAAGCCTGGCCCGGCTCAGTCCTGCTCCACTGATGCCCACCAGCCTCCGCAGCCCCCTGTGGTGGCCTCAGACATTCCTGTGCTCCGTGAGGCAGCGCAAACATCCCGCCGGGATTGGAGCCGGTCAGGCTCTGCCCTGCTCGCTGCCAGCCCAGCCCAGCCCGGACGGACAGCGCGGCCACGGCTCTCACCACCAGCGCCAACGGCGCCGCTTCCCCGCTCCAATTAAGCCCCCTCAAAGCCCCTGCCACTCCGGCAGAACTGCAGGGAGTGTCCCCTTCGGTCCAGGGAAAAAACACCAACGAGAACAACCAAAATTAGAAAGCAAAACTTCTCTTCCTATTTCCAACCCAGGCACAGCCAGCAACTCTATTCTTCTCCTGTGCAACTTCGTACCAGGGAGGTCAAGGGTTAAAGTGGTTTTAAAAAAGCGTTAAGGAAGGGAAAATATTTTTCCTACAACGAGGAACACTTGAGAAAGGCTGGGAGCACCACGCTAACAAAGAAAACAGGACTGAGGAAGGGGGCCCTCACTACAGCACTCAGGTTTGGATTGTGATTCACCTCCTCTGCCAAGTAAATACATTTAAATGAAATTATTCCACGCCAGTGTGGCTTCCAGGCCACATTAAGGTAGTAAGAGTCTCATAATTATACTCCTCTTCACATATTTAAAAATCCTTTCAATGTTTACTTGCAAAGCTAATTGCTGACAGCCAGAAAGAGCATGTGATCCCTCGCAATCCCGGGCTGGGGGGGAGGATCCTCCCTTCCCATCCTCCCAGAGCCTCCTGGTGTACAGCCAGTCCCAAAGCTGGAGCAAAGGGGGCTCGGGGGGGGGGCCCTTAGTGCTCTCTGCAGCCCCCTGACAGGAGGGGGGAGCAGCTGTCCCAGGAGACAAACTGAAACAGCCTCAACGCTCCCCAGGGGAGGTGTAGGTTGGATATTGAGAATTTCTTCACTTAAAGGGTTGCCAGCCCTAGCACAGCTGCCCAGGGCAGTGGAGGAATCCCCACCCCTGCAGAGACACAGGTGACAGGTGGATGTGGCACTTGGGGACATGGGTCAGCAGTGGCAGTGCTGGGGAACCACCAGACTCGGGGACCTTTCCCAATCTAAACAATTCCATGTCTCATTCTCTGTGTGCACTTTATCCACCTCAAACACCTTCCCACAGACACTGGGCATGCAAAAGGCAACACAGGATCTTTTCCAGGTTGAAAACAAAAGCCACCAACAAACAGATTCATACAGAGAATTTCGGATTAAAACTCAACAGGGATTTTTAACTACAGGACTTACATGCAGTTTCCTAATTGCTATTTTAAGTTTAGCTTGTGGATGCCACAAACCAGTTTATGGCCACATTCCAGAGGGACAGTCCAAAAATCTGCATTTTTGTGCACCCAAAATCAGGAAACAACTTCAGAAAGATCTTACATGACATTACAGTCGTGCTCAAAAATATCTCCAAATTAACAGCACATTTTCTCAAGAATTCACAAGCTTAAAGTGACTGTCCTATTGACCAGAGCAGTTCACATTTTCTGTGATAGTTCAGACCACCAAATTTCAGTTTTTCAGTCAAGTACAGTTAGCTAAATGCTGCCAGATGGCACAAACAGTTCTAAACAGACTTCCACCATAAACATTTTTTATTATAGTTTTCTCCACAGCAAAGTTTGAAAGTGCAAAAACGTACATAAAGGAGAGAAACTGAATCAGGTCCTGTTCTACCTTTAAAGACAACACAATTAGACTTCGGGAAGACAAAGCCCAAGCAATCAAATATCACAGCAATGCTTCTGATTTTATCAGAAAGCTGTGAAATCCAACTTAGTGGGGACTCTGGGGGCAAACGCTGAGAAGGCTCTGAGGGTTTACCCGGAGGGGAGGGAGGAGGAGCTGAGCTGAGAGGACCAGCAGCACCTCCCCCAAACGGTTTATTAAAGCACGAGCCCCAGCATCAAAGCACACAATAAATAATTAACATGCACTGCCTTTGTGATAAGGTATGAACTTGAGCTTTCTCCTAAGGTAAATGATTTGTAAATGCAAATTTGTCCAGCTGCTCCTTTCCTGCATCAAAAGCCTGCTCAAAGACAGCATTTATGAGCTTTCTGCCAAATATTTACACCATCTTAATCAGGTTCTGAGTTATGTATGTGCTTATTGGTGGACTGAAATGCAGGTCAGGTACAAATACAAAAATTAAAAGGTTTGGGTTTTTTTAAAGTTGGTTTTACCAATCTACTCAAGCTCACACTTTCTCCCCATCCATAGTGAGCAGCAACACCCACAGAGACATTTCCAGCCCCTTCTCCCACCCCCCTTTCCCCCCACACCCACATAGGAAGACTTGGAAACAAGTATTATGTTTTTTATTCTAAAAGCATTTAGGAAATGGCACCTCAGAATGAAATCACACCCACACAGCCACCACTGAAGGCTCTGTTAGAGCCTTGGGAGGGCACATGAGGAGTTGCAGCATGAGCATGGATGGTTCTGATTCCAGCTGCTCTAAGTCTGCACAAATTTCACAGCCTGTTCTGAGCTGGAAGGGACCCACGAGGATCATCGAGTCCAACTCAAGTCAATGGCACACACAGGGGATTGAATCCATGACCTTAGCATTATTATCATAAAAGGCAAAAGGAGGAGTCACATGTGGCTCTGCTTTTACAGGGATACCACTTTGGTCAGCACCCAACATCAGCCCATCAGTCCCTGGGAAAACTGCCTGAAGAGGAATTCTCCAGGTGATGAAGAAAAGGGTGTTCTTGGTACAAGAATTCCAAAACTCCACTTAAGAAGCTGCAACAGCTTCCCAACAACAGTGATATTCCTGCTCACTGGCAGAGAATGGGGCCCCTCTGGAAGCCCTGGGAGAAGGTGAAATGCTGTCTGTGAAACCACTAATGAGAACGTTCTAAGAAACCCTGCAGTGACATCCAGAGCAGCTCCCTGGCCATGAGGGACCAGACTGGTCCCACTCATCGCTGCTTTCAGGTGCTCCGAGCAATGCCAGGACCTGGACATGGCAGTTTTCCAAAGGGCTGTGGTCACAGGCAATGCCAGGCTACAACCACACAGCCAGAAAGAGGGAATTACAGCACATCCATCCAGGTCTCCCTTGCTGAAACCAAACCCTATGTTTTTTTCTGACCCCTTAGGACACATTTCAATCTGTCTGAGCAGTTTGAGAGCATTTTGTAACTTAAAACCATTTCTTGGTTTTGTTCTGTGACGAGTCACACAAGTTTTTTGAAAAAGACCTAATTTTGAATCTTTGGGCTACTGATACAAATCATGAACTCAACCTACAATCCACTTTTGTCACAACTGACATCAAGTCTGCACGAGTTACAAGAAATGAGATGCCACAACAGAGGTGGTTCCCTAAATGTGTTGTAATTGGAGGTTGAGTTGACCAATTCAATCCTGCAGCTCTGCATCCCATGGGAACCCCAATCAGGACAGGCAGTGAATCCAGCTTTGCACTTGGTAATGACTCCACAAGGCACCACCAGTAGCTGTGAGGCAAAATCTACAAAGGCCAGTTATTATTTTAATTTTTTAATGCACCCTGTCACTCCCTGTCCTCCACTCAAGCACTCACACACAACAACCAACAGCCCTTCAGCACACAAGTTAAGAATGATAAAGTTACTCACATTACAGGAGCTAAATTAGATTTAAGCAATCAATATGTTCCATATATTCATCTGTAATAACAAAGATGCATTTGACAATCTTTCAAAGTCTTCTGCAGACACAGGAAAGCCTTGCATAGGCTAAACTCAGGGAAAACATTTTTAACATCACATGAGCAAAAATAAAGGCAAAAATCTATTGCTTACAGATCGCTATAATTTTAATAAATGAGCAAAAGACATGCTTGAAAATGCTGCACTAAAGTGATAAAGTGTGGGCAGGATGAATGCAAAAGCAAAGATGAAATTCCAAAGCACAGGCTCAGGCTGTGGGACAGTCAGAACCACCGGCCCCTCCACAGCAAGTCCCAAAGTGAACAACAAACAGGACAAACCAAACTGCACATGGAGATCAGACTGAGCACGACACACTTTCAGCTGCCATCCCTGCTGGCTTTCTCCCCCCAGGCTGGTTTCCCCAGGGAAATGAAAAACTGGCAACAACAGTAAAGAGAAAACGATACTTCAGAAAACCAGCACTTCAGATTTGGGGCTGTCAATGCTGTTTCCATGAGCACATGAGATTCCAACCGAGCTGAGCCAGGAAAAGCCTTTAACCAGCCCTGCCTGGAATGGAGAGTGTGCTGGATCCTGCTTTGGATGTATCTGAAGGCTGGTTCTCCTTCCTCCATGTTCAGAAATCGACTCCTGTGCCCTCCAGAAGCCTCAGATGTGAAATACAAAAAAGTCCATGCACGTGCTGTGGTGTTGCCTTCCAGATTCTGCCTCACTTAGAATTATAGAATTGATTGGGTTGGAAAAGACCTCCCAGATCATCAAGTCCAACCCTTGGTCCAACTCCAGTCCCTTTACCAGATCATGGCACTCAGTGCCACGGCCAAGCTCAGTTTCAAAACCTCCAGGGATGGGGAATCCACCCCCTCTCTGGGCAGCCCATTCCAATGCCTGAGCACTCTCTGCAAAGAAGTTTCTTCTGCTCTCCAACTTCAATTTCCCCTGGCAGAGCTTGAGCCCATCATGCCCCCTTGTCCTATTGCTGAGTGCCTGGGAGAAGAGACCAACCCCCACCTGGCCAGAACTTCCCTTCAGGCAGTTCCAGACAGTGCTGAGGTCACCTCTGAGCCTCCTCTTCTCCAGGCTGAACACCCCCAGCTCCCTCAGCCTCTCCCCACAACACTTGTGCTCCAGTCCCTTCTCCAGCCTTCAAACCAGACCTACAGTTTTTACCTCACCCACAAGGAATACCACGTGTCTCTGCTCACAGACAGCACACTGAAAGGAGAAGAATGTGGAGTTGCACTCAATGGCACAGCTGGAAAACCTCCACAGTTCCAACTGGACACTCCATTTTCTGTAGCTATGGTTTGTGTGGGTTTTCTTCCACCCACTTCTTGAAAAAGTTACATAAAACCACAGCACAAATGGTCACCAAACCACTGCAGCCACCTAAGCCACCTCTGACCTCACAGTATCCAGATTATTTTTCCAAAACTACCATAACTTCAAATAAGGAGAGAAGCCAAAAGAATCCATAGCAACAAAAGAACAACTGCAAAACCTAAAATTAAGGCTCTGAAGACCTGAACTAGGTATAGACAAACAAGTACATGTGAAGATTTGGATAAATAAGCTATTTTACACTTCAAACAGAAGACAAGTCACGTCAGATTCTAGAAAAGGAAGCAACCTGGGAAAATGAGGAGGGAGGGCTGTCCCACCCCAGATTTGTGGTGCACTCTCTAATAGCCCTTAATCCTAATGAAATGTGTCCCATAAAATGTGCTGTTGCAAACAAGTCAGGAAAACTTGTTGTGATTTCAGATGGGATCCCTGGGGACTGTCCCTGTGTCAGCACCCACACAGGTACAGGGCACTGTGCCCTTCCTGTGCCTGCTGCAGGTGGGTCCAGCAGCCTAATGATTCCTACCTATTACTATTCTCTCCCCAAGCACAAAAGGAGTAACAAAGCCCTTTCAAACACTCTCCCCTTGAACTGCTGTGCAGAATCACAAGAATACACAGTGCAGGAATCACAGAATCATAGAATGGATTGGGTTGGAAAAGACCTCTGAGATCATCAAGTCCAACCCTTGGTCCAACTCCAGTCCCTTTACCAGATCATGGCACTCAGTGCCACGGCCAATCTCAGTTGAAAAACCTCCAGGGATGGGGAATCCACCCCCTCTCTGGGCAGCCCATTCCAATGCCTGAGCACTCTCTCTGCAAAGAATTTCTTCCTGATATCCAACCTAAACCTCCCCTGGTAGAGCTTAAGCCCATGTCCCCTTGTCCTACTGTTGGTTGCCTGAGAGAAGAGACCAATCCCCACCTGGCTACTGAGCTCCACACCCTGAGCACCCCTCACCTCCCTGCCAGCCTCCCAGGCTGGGAACATCCCTTACACTTCATTTCAACATTAATTTTTTCCTGAGAGAAACTGAGCAATGTCACCCTGAGCCATTCAATTTGGCTGGCAGGGTCCTCACACTGGGGTTGCTTTGGCTGCCAAAGGTGCTTCCCACATCCCTTCACTACCACACTGTCACATCTCTCAGTTTTCTTATGCTCCCAACCACGTTTCCATTCGGTGTTATCCTTACAGGATGTCATTACTGCTACAGGGATGATTTTGCAAGTCCTGGCTCCAAAAAGCTACAATCCAGCTGCTAGAAATGACACTCCAAGCAAGGCAATCATCATCAGTGGAGGTTCCCCCTGGACTTCAGCAATGAGCAGCAAGCACATCCAGTGCCCTGCCAGACCTCTGTCCTCCTCTGGAACTGTAACCTGGTGGGCAGTTTTGCATTTCTTTCCTCAAGGGTAAGTATTTTAAGATGAAACCTGTAGCTTTATTCCCACTTCAGAACCAGACAAACAAATGAGATTCCAGCGTGGGAAAAAAGTAACAAACCAAAACAGTAATTAAAGCTGAATTGAGAATTCATTACCAATCTGAAGATAAACTTTTATGAAACATTTTATTAGCAAATTCATTGCAAAACAACGATGTTCACTTTCTGACAAGGTTCAGTCTGTAGATCTGGAATCTATATGGTGTCATATATAACATTAAATACTGAAATGGTGACGTGAGACACACAGAATATTTTGCTCACAGAGCTTTTCACACTCATATTTTAAGCCATATCCCTGTGCTCATGTCACCCTCTCCCTTCTGCCAGTACAAGGACTGATGCAGGAGCACAGCAGAGCAGGAACCGACCCAACCCTCCACAAACACTCAGGACAGCCCATGGAAGGGCACGGGACACAGGGCCCCCTCCTTGCAGGGCACTGCCAGCTTGGAACACTGAACACCAAAACAGATTAACATTTGGCTACGACTTCATCTCAGCTGTGCCTCCTGTCTGCCCAAGCCCATTTCTAATAAAAGATGCACAAATGGACAGTGAAACACCTGCATTTCCTGCACAGGGAGCACTGAGAGCCCAACCCCGTTAAACGCCAATTCCAGCGGCACTGGAGCGTCCTGGAACTGCTCAGGTGTCCTGCCACAGCAAAACCATTTCTGGATGCAGCTTGCTTGATTTCCAGTTCTTTTCTAATTCCTCCCTTGCCTGTTTTCCAACAGGAACATTTGGCTTTATGAATTGCTTTTGGAAATATTTCATCTCCTTGTTAACACTCAGCTCTCCTCTCTGCTACTACAACACAGCAACAGCCATCGATGTCAGACAATTATTCAATTATTTGCAAGACACGTGGATGTGGCATTGGGGAGCAGGGCTAGTGATGGCCTGGGCAGTGCTGGGGAATTCTTGGGACACCTCTGGTATCTTGGGGGGCTTTTCCAGCCTCTGTGATTCTGTGATTATTTGATTATTTCTTTTAAGCAGTGGGACAGTAACCTCTTAAAACTGAGGACAAGCTGTGCTCCACTTCTCAGTACTCACTGAAGAGATTTTAAAAGTCACTGCAGGTCTCATGACTTATCTGACTTTTAGCAGCCTGTTCTACTTTTAGGAGGAGGAATTTGTGGCTCTCCCTTCCTCACTACAGTTACATTATAAGGTTTCAACACACGAACCACAGAGCTGTGTTAAGAAGAGACGTTCAGGCTCATTAACTACAGAGGAAAACTGAGAAAGATGAAGCTTATACAGGACTTGACTCCATCTCAGCCCAACTGGAAACAAGCTGTGGAACCACAACACTGGAAACTCGAGGATTAAAAACCTGGAAGTTTCTCCAAGTGCTCAAGTCTGTTAGTGATGGCAGGAACACAAAGGTGGCTCTGCCAAAAGGAAGATAAAAGAGGAGTCAGTGGGACCAACACAATCAGAGCTATGGCTTTTACTTCCAACACAACATAGTGAGAAGTGCTGCTATAAATATCTGTAATTTAAAATACAGGAAAACATTTATGTATTCAGAGTGTCATATAAACATGAAGACAAACTCAGATTCACCATGGCTCAAAATATGCAAAAGAACACACAAAACAAAGCAAAACCTCTCTAGAAAAGCACTCATTAAATACTGGCTGGAAGCTGCACACAGAACAGGAAATAAATGGAGGCTGTAGAAAAGCACAATATCTCTTCAGAGCCAGATCAAGTCCAACTTCAGCACATTAACAGGCAAGAAACACCAGTGAAGCCCACGCTGGCACAACCCCGAGTCCTGAATGCCCCACACCCAGCAGGGCACTGCTCTGCTCACCTCGGGGGCAGCAGCAACACTGGGCACATGTCAGGAGTTAAAAACACATCAAACAAGGTAAATTTATCAAAGTATAATAACAACAACAGCAGAGAACTGTGCTGGGTACTGACACACACTCTGACCCAGTGTCACAAAACGTGACAGCTTCGAGACATCCAAGACAGACATCAGATAAAAACAAGATAAAATATATTAAGAGTCCACATATGTGAGGTAGAGTTTAAAACCCTCAGAAGTCATCCATCCTCCCATGCCAAAGTTTAAAAAACATAAACAGGTGATAAAGTCCAACTGCTCTACTGATGAAGCTCTGAAACCCAAAGGATGTAAAAGGCACAGGTGACCAGAAAACAAGGAGAGTGAAATTTTGGGGATCAGTGGGCAGAATTACAAAAACATGGCTTTTTAAGGCAATAGTAAAATAAAACATAATAAAACACAGTATGATTCCCTCCTGTATGAGTAACTTAATTAAAATCTTACCTAGCAACTACAAGGGACAGCAGTACATTCAATTCTTTGAACAGACAGATGAATTAGTGGGTAATTTAATCACAGAATGGTTTTTCCTCTTTTAAAAGATCTCTGGACAAAACTTTATTACTAGAGGATACCAAAATTATCATCAAATGGCTGTGCTTCAATGAGACCCAAAACCCCTGAATCAGCAAAATCCCTGCTATCCAAAACCAGCCATATGAGCCAACACCTCTGCAATGCTCTAAGAAAAAGGAGATCAATTGACTAAAAAGTGAAATTCAGGCTGAGCAGAATAACTGAATGTCTTCAGTGGTACCAGCACCAAACCAGCTGCAGAAAATTCACTGCTAATCTGTGCACAACAATATGTTTGGAGGGGAAAAAGCTCTCTCTAGTGTACAATTCACTGTTTCCAGATCAGCCTCACTCAAGGCAAAATTTCCTACTGAATAACTATGAACACAAGAGGAACAGGAGGAATAAAATGCTGTCACACCAGAGATGACCAGTCCATTCCATCCCCAAAACGCCACAATCAGGCTGGTCATGTCACAAGAGACTGCAAGTGAAAATCAGTGAACACCATAAAAAATTCCCTAAGTTTGTGCACTTGGAGCCCAGTGAGTTCCCGAGGTGGACAGACCCTCCTGATCAGCACCTTTAGGGAGCTGGTTGTGTTTTTTCCAGCTAGTGTCCAATTCCAACATATCCAGAAACAAAGAGTGGAGTGATTGTTTAGTCAGTGTAAAGAAAGAAAATTCCTTTTCCTTTCTAGTAATTTGCTACCTGAGCAGACTGTGAACAGGACATTAAATGGTTTTCATTAAAATTAAACTTTAAACCTCTTCATTTTCTACACAACTCAAACATCTCCTGGTTGTTACACACTGCAGGGACATACCAAAATCCCAAGAAACTTCAGCAGCAGAAAACTGCCAGTTCCTTCCCTGCCAGTTCCTTCCCTGCCCTTGGGAAGAGCAGCTTTAGCAAGAAAAAGCAAAACTGTTTTAACTGATGCAAAAAGGATAGATCATCAACTGACATTCTGCTTATTTTGTAAAATTAAGATCCTCTTCAGCATGAATGAAAATGGTGAAAAAACCTGGAAATTAAAGCACCATACAAAGCAGGGTTCCAGTTTCTAGAGAACCCTGTAACTATACACATACAGATCCTGCTTATCTGTTTAGATGGAATTAATCAGGATTACCACTTTCATCTTGGCAATTTCACTGGAGGCTGAAATCAATAGCACTCAATCAGTAAAATATGACTGTTGTTTCCACAGTGCTGAGGAATTTTCTCTATTAAGAACAATTTTGCCATTTTTAAACTCAATGGCCTCAGGCATGATATTGAAATACAGAATGCACAGAGGTGTATTTTGGCAGGACAATCCAATCCTGGGTGTCTGGGACTGTTTCCTTTGCACTCCCTGACAACCCAACAGTAGCACAGATTCCTTCTGGGAAACCAGCACTAATTAGTTATTAGCAACAACTCCACTTACACACCCTCACAGGCAATGCAAAGTGAAACTTTAGACATCCTGCATCAATAAAACCACTGCACGTTTAGAAAAGTTGGCTACAAACACACTGGCAACATTTTACACACCAAATCATCCCCATGAAACTGGTGATGGTACAAAAATTCACTTTTAACCCCAGACTTTTAACACACAGACTGATGTTGCCCAAGTTAAATGTTTTTCTAGCTTGAAAGCAAAGGTTAAGAAACATTTTATATCACTCTTGGTGCTGTTTTCCTAAACTCCCCCTCCATTTCCACACACTTATCACCCTCCTCATCTTGGCCAGGCAGCAAACCCCAGTTTGGTGCCTGCAGAGTCTTCAGACTTCTCTGAAAGGCTTTGCTTGAGGGTTAATTTATGTAAATCACGAGGGCATTTTATCATCAGGAACAACCAAATACTCTTCTTTATATAAGGAAATATCTCCCATATGTGACTTCCTTACTTAAATTGATGAGTTTGCAGGAGGTAACTGAGCCAAGGGATGGTTTTTTTTCAATGAC
Organism: Pithys albifrons albifrons; assembly: GCF_047495875.1. Classification (NCBI taxonomy): domain Eukaryota; kingdom Metazoa; phylum Chordata; class Aves; order Passeriformes; family Thamnophilidae; genus Pithys; species Pithys albifrons. The sequence goes on from NC_092470.1 coordinate 5,598,621, forward strand.
ACCTTTTGTTTGCTGCTTTTCCCCGTGGTAAACATTGGGCACAGGTGTGTACACACACCTGGCAGTCCCAAACCCAAGCGTTAGTTTATTAGGAAAGCTCCAGAAGCCAGTCAAGTCATTTCCATGGGTGACTAATGAACATGCAGTGTAAGATCCATGCAACTCGTCCATATGGAATGGGAATATCAAGCAGAGAGACTCGTGCTCTACTGACTTGGGACACAACCAAGACCTGAATATTTCTGCTCTATTTTTAACCAGCGATATAATTAGAAAAATCAAGCAGCACACACGACACAGAAACAAATGATGACCTTCTGTTTCCAAGGACCCCCAAGGATCTGTGTTCCCATCCTCAGCTCCTCGGGAGGAGCATCCCTGGCAGCAGCACCTGGGAGTGGTTCCCAACACGCCACATACGGACCCTTTGGGTTCTGGGCACCTCCTGCAGCTCCAGCCCCACCAATTACTAATTCCATTCACTGGGACTTCCCAAACCAGCAGTTTATCCTCTAACAACAAAATACATATCGACTCTGAGGACTCTGAGAATACCAGGGAGAGACAGAACAAATTTCCTGCTTCTGAATAATCTCATTTGCAATCTTAATGGTGTACACAGGCTATCACAGCTTTCCCATTGAAAATTAAGTGACACCAACTTCATTTTTATTCCCAATAATGCAATCCTGTATAGAATCAAGTTTTTATGTTAATCTCAACTGTAACAAACAGTTAAAAGAGGTGAGATTCAGCTTAATTTAAAGCTTCTTCCAGATTTTTTTTTGTTTTATTCTCTTAGCTAAGTGAAACATTGTCCTAACTCTAAATTCAGTATCTAATCTCACCTTACCTGAAAATCAACCAACTAGACTGGAAACACACTATTGTTTGCAGATACACCAATAAATGAAGTTATACAGCTTTTTTTCCTAAAATAATTCAGCTGCACTCTTTTCTTCTTCAGAGAGCAATGACCAGCTATTTATAGATGGGATCAAATGTCCCTCCAACACACACAGCCCAATACAAAGAATATGGGCTTCCAAATCTGCAACTTTCTGCTCATCTATGGCATTTTTATCCCCACCAAAAGGCCAGCACAGGGGGGGTTTTTGCATTAAAACCCCCTGCTCTGGACACAGCAAACAGCACTTCACTCCTGACAAGCAGAGCTGAGTAGGTTTGACCTACAAACCCAGGGCTCCTCTGCCTCTCCAGCCCTCAGCACCAGCTGAAGGAGGCTCTTCCAGCATCCCAGAGAGATGAGGCTTCCCCCAGAGCATGGGATGGAAGACATGGCACTGTCACCCTCACAGCTAAAACACCAAGGGGAGCACTGTCATGTAACAAACATCTGTGCCCGAGTCCCTCTTACAACAGGGAGACACTTAAAAGTGTCTCTGCCCCAACACAAAAGTCTGTGGAACATCCTCTACTTAAGTAAAACCAGCAGCCATCAGGTGGGAAATAGTGTGAATTAAGATGAAGTCCATCCACTACATATGAAGTATCTTATCTTCATTGAGACAGAGAATCAAGAGAGCCTCTCCCTGCCTTTAAGGACCAGGTACAAACACCTTCAGGCAGGGAAAGCCCAGCTCCTGGTCCTTCCCGGGGATCCCATGGGACAGCACCCATGGACACAGCACAAAGGCACCTTCCACAGGACAGAGAGAAGAGGAGTTCACCACAGCTTCCAAGATTCCCACAATACTTCTAAATTCCTGCTCCAGTGAAGGTTTTATTCCATATTGTTTCAGCACATTGCTCCTCCTCCTTGGCAGATTTAATTCACAGATTTGGCTCCAACAGGCAGAACTTCACCTACCAATTTGATTTCCTCAAACCACAAAGCGTTGTTTTAAACTAGCCAACAACAACCAAGACAGCCGTAACACCAGCGAGCTGCCAGGAGAGCGGAAATACGGGATAACAATCTTCACATGGAAACATTTTAAACACCAGAAAGTAACTTATCTGCTACACATGCTCTGTTCAAATCCTACTGCAATATTTTTCAAAGCAAAAAAAAACTGCTTCAGGCCTGGAATCTGCAAAGCTTACAGTGTGTAAGAGAATAAATAAATATATTCCCTGGCAACAGGAGTCAGCACACATGGTTCCATCAGTGGAGTCCAAGATGAGAACTACCACAGACATCAGTGCCTAACGTGATTTGAAACAGAACAATTACACCATTTAATATGAGACTTTAACCATTCTCTCTTCCCCAAGTTGCTAAAAATCACTCATTTGACGAGCAGTTTTTCCCAAATTCCACTTGCACAGAGCTTTCTCTTAAAATACCAAGAGTCAACCAATCTACAGGGGAATTTTTAAAAAGAAAAAGCCCAGCATTCAAGCACAGATTTTCTTTCAAGCTTCTTTTGGAGCTTATTGCTGGAAAGGAGGAAAAAAGAAGTTACTTTTCAAAGCCAGCATTTGGCCAAACGAGCAGATAACATCGCTGTAAAGCCAGGGAGGCTTTTGCGGTATTAATGGTCTCATGTAGGGGCTTTTGAGAAAGCCTCCTCTGCCTCACCTGGGCCAGGCTGCGCCTCCCGTAGCCTGCACAGAGCCAGGATTCAATCACGGATCATTAAAGGTAACAATGGCAAAAGGTGTGAGCGCGGCGGCGGCGGCGCTGCCAGACCGCTCCTTTCTGAGCTACTGCGGCAGCTCCGGGGCAAGTTCGCGGTGCCCACAGGTTGCCGGTGCCGAGCCCGCCGGGGCCAGCGCCGCTGCCGGGCCGGGGCCAGGACGGGCCGGGCAGTGCGGCAGCCGCGGGGCGAGCGCGGAGCCCCGGCCGGGGTGCGGGCAGGGCACAGCGCCCAGCGCCGGGCTCGGGGCTCGGTGTGCTCAGCCAGGTGCCGGGCCGGCGGGGGGCTCGGCAGTGTCCCCGCCGGTGCGGGCTCGGCGCGGGCTCGGCGCGGGTCCCGCTCGCCCCCCGTCCCCCCCGTCCCCCGCCTTACCCGTGGGCGCGCTCCGGGGGCCGCTCCGCGCGGCGGGCACGGGCTGCAGCAGCACCAGCGCGATGCAGAGCGAGCCGAGCAGCAGCCGCCGGGCTCTCCGCGCCGCCATCGCTCCGCTGCCCGCGCCCGGCGGCCGCGCCGGCCCCTCCCCCGGGGGCTGCTGCCGCCTCCCTGCGCTGCCGGCCGGGATGGGATGGGATCCGTTCAGCCCCGCCGGGGCGGGAGGGAGGGCGGCGGGAGAGCGGCGGCGCCGCGCTCTGTCCGTCTGTCTGCCCCTCGCTCGCTCCGTCCGTCCGTGTGTCCGCCCGCCCCTCACTCCATCGCGGGCCGGGCTCCGCCGCTCCCTCCCCGTTCCCTGTTCCCTCCTCCCCGTTCCCTCCCACGAGCCCCGCGGGGCGCGCGCGCCGCCTCCCGCCCGCCCCGCGCCCCGCCCGCACACGCGCATGCGCGCGCGCTCCCCCCTCACACACAGCCCCCCGCGCCAGGTGTGCGCGCGCCCGCCCCTCCCCGCGCGCCACCGCGCCTGCGCGCGCACGGGGGCGGGGCCGCGCCCTCCCCTCAGGGCTCCGCCGCCCCCTCAGGGCCCTCCGGTCGCTCCGTGCCGGCACCTCCCGGGATTGAGCGCCACAGATCGGGGTGTTCCGCTCCCCGGGACCCGCGTGTGCTTCACGGCGCGGCACCGAGCCGGGTACGCCCGCGGAGCGCCGCCGGAGCGTGCGGGATGGAGAACTCCTCACGCCGCGTGCTGCTGCTGGGAAGGGCAATCCGCTGCGACCGAGAGACCCGAAATCACGCTAAATGTGTAAAAACAACTTGTGGAAACTTGTTTTCTGGGGGTGGAACTCCGCTCCTCCGGTTGTTGTCGCCCCTCCTAATAAACGTGTGTTTCGAGCATAAATAAATGTGAATAAAAGGCCAAACATTCTCCGAAAAAGCAAATGAAATGCATTTTCATTCTCCGGGGGGTAATTAGTTTCATACAGCATTTGCCTTTCAAATCTAAATCATTGGAATGCCGCGCCGCTTCCAGCCGGTCCCAGCCCCGCCGCCGGATCCCTCTCCTTACAAAGGACAGTCACAGCTATAAATACACATCCCTCCTTCATTAATCACATGGAGCGCACCCTTATATTTTTTTCCATCTCAGCTTGTTGCCCACTAAATTATATTTTTCAACGCACGCGCTGTCCTTGCTCATTTTATTATCGACTAATTGAATCGTCTCTTGCAGGACATAAATTATGTAGGACCAGGGCTCGAGGTAACCGGGACATAACCAGCCCCCTGGGGCACTGCGGGATGTGCAACGTGGGTACATCCCCACAAAAACGTGTTGCAAAATGTTTTAAAACTAGTTTTAAATCACTTGTTCCCCCCCAAAGCAGGTTTTTACGCTGGCAGTGAGACTCCTGCTAAGGGAAGTTTCCCTGGATAAGCTCAGTGTGTGCAGGGAGGGTGTCCCCCTTGTTGCAGGCGGCTCAGGATTGCCGTGAAATCGCCCCTGATCCAGCGGGATTTGCAGGGTTTGCTGCCAGGCACAGCCCCGTGCCCCCAGCCCAGGTGTGGGTTTGGATGTGCACAGCCAGCTCGGCGCTGACGTGACTGCGAAGCACCAGCTAACACAGGTGTCTGAGGCGTTTCTCCTTGTGAAACTCGCTTCATTATTTTATGTTTCTGTCAGGAAACAGGGGGGTTGGCCACTAAAAATATCCCGGAGCATTTTCACAATGGAATAATTACCTCCTCAGAAGGATGTTTGGGTTTCTCCAGCTTACCCTTGCCGAGTTACGCTGCTATCTGATATGCCACAAGGATTACCAGCAACCAGCTGTAATTCATCCTGAAAATGGAAGCGGTGATTAAAAGGCAGGACTGGTAGAGTAACTGCTATTAAAGCTGGTTAGCAATTCCCATCATAAAATCCTGCCCTCAGTCGCATTTAATAGGGCCAGAGTAACCACTGTGCCAAAATTTAAGCATCTGAAGTTCGTACCTCAGGTTAAATTATAAACATTTCTCCTTTTGTTCTGTCAGGGATTTTTGAATCTTAAGATTGGAATGATCACTTTATCAGAGGTGTTCCCTCAAACCCTGCCAAGAAAACCCTCCTGAAAATCCCACTGGTGCTTTGCAGAGGCTTCCCAGAGCTTCCATGCCCCTGCAATTCCATCCTCATTGCAGCCCAGGGCTCTGCGACTCACAGTGGACCTGCACTTCCAGTTCCCAGCTGCTCTGGACCATGCCAAGGTGCAGGTAGGAATGGTGAGCAGGGAACCTGTCCTTCCAGTCCTCTTGGGAAACATGGAGCAGGAAGCTCCTTGAATAACATGGGCTGGGGACTGGAACTGGATCTAGGACAGGTAAGTTGGCAGGCTCTGGAGAGAGACAGGTTCTCTGGGGAGGAAAAACAGGTCAGCCTGGAGGAAGGGATAAAGGAAAGCTCATAAGGAAAAGTCTGGAAGCCATGCTGTTGGGAGAAGAATTAAAATCAGGGTGGGAATGGGAGGAAATTGCCAGGAGGACATGCAGCTCAGGGACACCTGGAGCTGTCCACAGTGTCTGAGGGAGAACTCGCTGGGCAGACGGGTCAGGAGGGAGAGCTGGAGCAGGGGGAGGGAGGAGGAACCTGAGGCTGGGTGTGGGATGCGGCAGGGACAACGGGAAGAGGGAATTCACTAGACCCAGTGATGTAGGAATGGGAATGACAGAGGATTTAGGAATGGGAAACTGTTGGCACCAGGAATCTGAAACGCACTGAGAACGTACCTCGTGCCCCCCCCGTGCTGCAGAGTGTGCCAACCACTCAGACAGGGGATGCTCCCACATTGCTGCCAGCTGCATCAACGTCAGCACAGGATTAAATTGCTGGGCTTTCTAAGGTTATCTCTAGACTGAAAAGAAGTACATATTTATTAAAACAACAGTGGTGAGGCTGCAAAGGAACACGCTCCCCAGTTATCAAACGCTGGGATCAAGGCAGCCAGTGCAGAAGGATAAGCCTGGCTCAGACACTGAACCAAGGTCAGGGAACCCAGGCAAGTGCCTCAACAACTTCCACTTAATTTACTACAAAAATCAGATGTAGGTATGTTATGCACACTGAGAGGAACTGTGGGGTGAGCAAGTACAGCACTGTGGGTGGGGGTGGTGACTGATGCTCCAGGAAAGGGCTTCAGCTCTGGGAATCCTCCAGGATGCAAAGCACAGTCCTTAAACCAGATGCCTGGGCTGACATTTTAAAGCCTGATCTACAGAAGTGAAGAGCACTTGCAGATAAATCTGCAATATCTGAGAATGTATTCAGCTTGTGACTCAATTGGATACTTCACCATGTCCTATTTTCTGACAAAATCAGGCCACTGAGTATTTCTAATTGGATCTCTAAAATGAAAAGATATTTTTTTATTATTCCGTCTGTACACCAGAGTTCCTCATCTGTAAAATAAGGGCAACACCAGTTCTCACTCCAGTGTTGAGAAAATGAATTAAGAGTTTGTGAAGTACTTGGATACCATAGTGATGAGTCCCATGGAAAAGCTCAGGAGGAAATGAATAAATCTGTCTTCAGAACAATATTTGAATAGTCTGCTGTAAATAAAGCACAGGCCACACAGTGGAACAGCGAGGAGAAAATTAAGTTATTACTTGGTGAGCACAGTCTATTCTGTACAACGAGCGAGGCCGGGAACCTGTCGAAAGAACAGCGTGTGATCTAATCACAATTAAATACTGGATCATAATGCAAATGCACAAAAGGGACAAATGACAGTTGCATGGGCCACCTTAATGTGGCTATTTCTAAACTTTTAAACTCTTGAATTAAAAGAACCACCACTGTAGGGCTGCAAAGGTGTAATATACATGTATAACTGATTTCCTCACCCTTTAATAGTAGGAGACAATATATTTGCCTCTTCTACCTCAGTCACTTAAGCAGAAAAAGTGTTTCTCTCTTCTCTGAGATATCTCAGCCTTACAGCCAAGATTTATCGCTGTCATTCACACACTGGCATTGTACAGATTTAGATCCAGAATTTACCTTCCTTGGGAGTCTGCACACGACCATCAGAGACAGACACTCTCCAGAGAGGGGTCCTGAGGAGGACCTTCATTTCAGTGATTAGAATGTTGTGTTTTGCTTGGAGTGGTTCCCATTGCAGGCCAGCCCAGCGGTTTTGGTGCAGAGGCAAGGTTATGGAACAACAACTCCCTGATCTTCTGCGACTCCTCAGTCCCGAGGCTACGCTGAGCCTTCCCGACTCCTGCTGAGACTTGGAGCCGCTTCAGAGCGGCTGTAAATTGCACTGGGTTATCTGTCGCCCGCAAGAAGGGTGATGGAATTAGGATTCCACTGTTCAGTGCCACTCTGGTCGTGCCTGTTTTTCTCACCCTGATTTCTCTATTGCTTAGCAGGATGTGAGGTGACACTGAATCGTTACACCAATTTATTGTTATCCAGAGAATTTGCCATTACTGGGCATCCTCTAGCAGCGGGTTAAGGCAATTTGGGCAGAAGAAGGGGCTGCAGCACAAATAAAGATGTGGCTCATTAAGTTCAAGACTTAGAGCTATGAGATCCCTTCAGTTTAACCTGCTGTGCAGCCTCCCTTGTGTGAGGCATCAGCTCCATCCATGGAAAACTTCTTGCAGCGATGACCTGTCCAATTATTCCTGTACAGGTCTCCATACTGACTCCAGCACCAGTGGCCAGCGAGGTGTGCTGGCTTTCATCATTCAGAAGGGGATAGATTTATTTTTTTTCATTTATTTTTCACATTTATTGGTCACAGATGTGGTTTTGCAAACTGCTCCGAGGTTAAAAGTCACCCTCCGGACTTTGCCGAGCAAATTCTGGGTTAGCAGGCCATGTGCCAGAAACCCTCCAACCCCAGCACGTACTTCTGTCATTCCTGATGTCAGCAGCAATTCCAGCTCCTCACCAGAGTCAGGGAGGGTCATGTGTGGAGGCAGACCTTCCAATCACTGAGGTGAGCTCCCTGGGAAGTTTGAGAGGAAGATGGAGCTCCCTGAATCCGTGGTTAACGAGCAGGGCAGTTGGTGTGAAATGCTTTTAAAGCCTTTGGTTGCTGAGGGAGGGAGCTGCTCAGGTCTATTCCAATGTTTGTTTATTTAGGGATTGCAGAGGTAGATAGAGGGAACCTAGAATCCAAAATGCAGGGTTTACTGGAATCCAGTCCACAGTTTAAAGGAGAATAATAATCTATTTGTTATCAGGATGTGCATAATGATGTGGGATGTGGCTCTTCTCTCCAGAAGGAAAGAAAGCCAGGTAAGCCCCAAGGGGAAAGCCTGATGTCATTGCAGTCACTGGGATTTTTGCCATCCATGAAAGCAGAGTGAGGTTTCCTCTCTGGGAGCCTGTCCTGGGATGACACCATGTCACAGGCATTCACAGCGTTATCAGTGACATTGTGGTTGGTGTTTTTCTGTTTTGGTGGTTGCCATTACTGTTGCTCTCAGGTGAGATCATCACTGAGGACACACTGACCACTGAGGCTCCATTCTCCTTCCCCAGAGGCTGTGCCCTCACTCCTCCAGTGTCCCACCTCTCCCTGAGCTACTGCAGCTCATCTTTGCACTGAAAGACTGCACATCCAGTAAGAGGAGACAGATGGTCCATGCCCTCTCCTGCAAACAGGATCAGCCTCCTTTGCAGCTTAAAAACCACATAAGCCAGGCAAGGATTCCAGGTGGTGTTTATCCCAAAGCATTTCCAACAATCCCACAAGAATGTTAATTACTGACACCAACCATCTTCTCATTCATATAATGGGAGTGCCTAAAGGTCTTACCTGAGGTTGGGTCCTGTTGTGTTAAGACACCGTAGGATCACACAGGGAAAGCAAGTCCTTTCCCCAGGGAGGTTTTAGTCCAGGCTATCCTGACAGGAAGTCAGAAGAAAAGCAGAACCATGGGAAGGTGTTGTGAGTCACCAAAGGTAGAGCAGCAGGTCCACATTTCACATCTCCTTAAGTCTCAGTTTCTGCAAACACCGTATTTTCTCTTGGTGTCAGTGCCAGGAGGGAAGTCTGAGAGAATTCAAAGTGGAGAGGAAAACCATGGAGAGGAAAAAGGATAAGAACAAAAGGAAGATTTGATGCTTAGCACATAGAAAAGTCATTTGCCTCTGGGCTTGGGAAACCAAAGGAACAACCTTAGACCAGAAGCAGAGGATGCCTGGAAAATGCAGAGCCCATCACTCCCAGGGATCCCAGCACACCTTACAGACAAACCTCGGGACCAACAGCTGCACAGCCCTTTTCTCTGTGTTACCAGATGGATCAGACATACTGATGGATCAAAAGCAAAAGCTCGGTGTTGGATCAAATGGCAGGAGTCCTTCACTCCCCTTGTTCTTGATTCCACTGTTGTATCAAGACCTACAACTCCCACAAGTCCTTTGCTCTTGGCCTGTATCTCAGAAGATGACTGTGTGTGTTTAAAATGGAATAAACAGATAGAATGGTTCCAGGAGCTCCTGTTTGAAAAGAGTGGCTGAAATTTCCCTCTGCTTTAAATGGCAGGAACTGGAGACACTGAGTAGTATTGGAACCTTGTGACAGAATAGCAAATGTGAAAATTTACCTTAGTCCACTAATTGAACAGTTCAAAACCAGTCATTACTATGCAGTTGTGAGAGAGGGAGGAGGAGCCACAGAAGTAGGAAAGAATAAAGATATCAGACAATGGGACAGGAACAGACTCCCTGGAATGATCTTGTTCATACACTTTCAGATGGCCCTTTAAAGTCAGAGTTTTGGCTCTGCTTCCTCTAACTGGAATTCTCCTCCAAACCTCATCACCCCTTCAAATGTCATGAGGGAATTTCCTATAAATATAGTGGATTTTTCACAGAAGAAATATCATATTTCATTTTTACCATGTCATCTGATAAAGGGACAAGTTTGAAGAGTTGTAAAATTAAACTTCTCAGAGCAAGACCTTGTTTAGACAGGGCTTCCACTCCCCAGGCTGGTAAGGTGCCACTGAAGGCCACCTGAGTCCTGGGGGACTTGTCTTTCACCAGAGTCTGTGCCTCCCAAAGCCCCTTCCTGCCAGGAATGGTGGTGCTGGAGCACCTGGGAGTGCTGAGGAACTCCAGGCAAACCTTGGTGTGCAGCTGCTGGAGGGAGCATTGAGGTCTCTTCCCAGGATCAACAACAGGGACATAGCCCTGAGTTCCTAAGAAGAGACACAAGGTCATGCTCCCACCAGTCTCTGGCCTGAGAGCAGAGCTACACCTTGACTCATTCTGCATAAAATTCATTTTTAAGTCATTTCTAATCTCTTGCAATTTTTAAGCAACTCCAAAAGCAGGGCAAATTAGCCAACATTCCTTCCTAGTGCTCAGCAGTCCCACTCCTTCCCTCCAGTAGCACAGCCTGACTGTTTCTCAGCTGCAGGACTGAGCAATGTGGGGACACCAGGACAGCTGGGAAAGCAAGGAACAAGTGTTGTGCCAAGGAATGGTGCTGCACTGACAGCTTCAACACATAAAACGTGGGCAGCCTCCACACAGGTGAAGTTTGACTCACTCAAGCTGCCAATCTGACAGTTCTCACACACATTCCTTTTACTTTCTTTTTTTGGTTTGTTTTTTTTTGTGGGGTGTTTTGTTTGTTTGTTTTGTTTAAACATCCCTTCAGGGCAACAGTTCTGGAAAAACACCATCATTGTCCCACCTATCCATGCTCCTCCCAAGAGACCAGTGATCAAAGCCAGGAGGGCTCCGATGGGGTGTGAAATGTGGGTGATGGTGAACGTGGGATTCTCCCTGAATCACCTTGACAGGCACGTTGGGATCTCCGTGGCTGCTGTCACACCGGGGTTTTACCAACATACTTTTATTCCTTGAGTACCTGAACAGCAGCTTTAGAAATCAAATTGCAGTGTGAGTGCCACAGGCTGCAGCCCCTGACTGAGCCCCTAAATCAGACTAATTGAAACAACAAATATGCCTGAATAGCAGCTCCCTAAGAAATGTCCCTACACCACTCGGCTTTCACTCCCGAGGGAGCCTGACAGGACTTATCGACTGCCTGGGATTTCTGCGACTGCATCTGAGGTTTATTGATTCTAAGAATTATGAAATGTGTTTCAGAGAGCTCTGTGTCCAAGTGAGACACAAAGGCACTCAGAGATCCCGAACGGAGTAGAGGGAAGGGCAGGGAAGGAAAAGCTGCGAGTTCACCCTGACAGGGATCAGTGGGGTTGGAACATCCCTGCCCCAGAAAGGTGAAGGTGCTGATCCACCTTCCAGTGACCAGGTATCCCCACACTGTCAGTGCTGCCCAGGCTGCTGCTCCACCTGCTTCCCCTCCACTAACACACATTTCTGAGGGATGCTCTTAGAAGGACCAAAGGCTGAAATGGCATTTCCTCCCTGCTGGCAGGGAAAGTGGGGAAGAAAATGCTCTTACAGGCAATGGACATTTTGTGCACAAGCAAGATGCTGTCACATTCCCAATGGAATCCAGCTAAAAAAGATCACTACCAAAAACTAGAGGAAATTTAGATGCTCAGAACAAATTTACATTGCTAAAAATGGGAAATTGGTAGAGAAAGTGGTTCAGTGTCTCAGAAGTTATCAGAAGTGCCCTTCATTTCTGAAAGCACAGAAGTGTAGGTGTTCAACAGAAATCAATTTCTCAAAAAAGACTCCCTTCCATGTTCAAACACCTGCAGTGGGGGCTGAGCAGAAACTGAGGTTTATGTCTCAATCATCTGAACATTTGGATTCCACGAGGAAAAGCAATGGCATTTTTCAGCTGGGAGCCCTCTGAGGCAGGTCACAAATAAGATAGATTTGACAGAGGGAGAAAAGCTTTCTCCCAAATCTCATGTTTTCCTAGTCCCAAATGGCTGCAGTGCCCCTGTTCCCTCCTTCAGGCCGATGCCTCCTCCCGGATCTGTTGGGCTGTCCTTTCAGGACGGAGTCCCGCGTTTCCCGCTGACCTCCCACCCACTCAGCAGCAACCAGCAGCACTCAGCTGCTCCTCTGGGGTGTCATTGCAGATCCCACCACTGCTCCAGCTGCCAGGACATTCTGGGAAGCACTGCCTTTGAGAAGGCAGCACAGCGGAGGACAAGGAATAGTAGTACTGACATTTCTTTCATGTTTATTGCTACTGTGCTGTCAACCTGTGTTTTTACTAAAGAGCAGAGCTCATGGACTATACTTAGCTTAGAAAGAAAGCTGTAAAAATCTACCACTGAAAGACATCAGGAAGAAAAACCTCAAAAACACTCCTGTTCTCTTACTCTCTCTCTCTTTTTTTTTTAAGTATTACATCCAATTTCTGGCAAATGCAGCAGCCCACTGGGTGTGGAGCCTCCAGAACCCTCCTGAAGAAGCCCCCTCTGTGCACAGGCAGCAGTGGGAGCAGACAATGCAGCAAGGCAGATGCCTCACTGTGAGCAGTTCCCACACCAGAAAGATGAAGGAGTTGTTCTTGTCCTTGTTCCTGGCTACAGATGGTTCCGGCACATGAAAGGTTTTGCTAACTTTCCATCAAGGAACGTGGGAATGCCAGCACAGCCCCAGTGTGGACAAATCCCCTGTCTGGAGTTCGTGGGCCTGGGGTGGGTGGGGTGACACTGCAGCAGGAGGGCACAAACCACAGCCTGAGAGATAAATGGATATTAATTAATTAAAGTTGAACACCAACTTATGCACTGGTAGGAACTTCATTACCTCCTCCTCAAAAGCTACATGCAGACTTTTGGAACTGAGCAGTGGCACAGCCCTAACTGAGCTACTCCAGGGGGGATCTTCCCTCTGACCAAAGGGATCCCTTGGTGAATGTCTGGGGAAAAACAGACAGCAAAAAAGATGGTCTGGAACCTTGGCAGCATATAAAGTTGTGTTGGAAAGCCTTGTTCACATCAGAACACCCTCCCCAGGTACCTGAGCAAGAGACTGTGGATTTAAAAATACAAGGGAAGGCTGCCCATGGTGCTGAGTAGACCTGAATGAAGAACACCCATTTTAAAGCTCATCTCCTATATGGAGTTTTTACATGGAGCACAACTGACACCAGAGGAATTGGGGAAAAGGCTCCCAGCTCTGTGAAAGATAAGAGGAAATGCAGAACTGACAGCAGTGGACACTCATGGGTCACCAGAGAAAGGGGAAAAACACAACCCTTTGTGATTACAGTCAAACACAAATAAATATGTTGGAAAAGAACACTTTCTCTTTCCTGCAAGCAGTAAAGTTTGGGGGAAATGGTCTGTGCCAAATATTTCTCTCTGCTGGAGGCACCAGCAGGGCTCTGACAGGCACGTTGGAAAACAGACCATACGTTTGTATATCCCACATATATCCCACAGCCCCCATGGGAAACATCATTCCTCAGGCTGCCGTTGGGCTTGAACTGTTCCAGGGGCTTTGATAGCCCAGGATCTGTGTAGCTGGTGTTTTGTTCTGAGGGAAAAGAGCAGGAGCACATGACCAGAAGCTCTGATCAGCTATTGAAAGACCCAGACCTGCAGAGCTCATCCAGCACAACTCCTTTGTAATGGAAATGCCATACTTAGGCATGAAATTAGGAAAGCAACGTGTACAAGCACATTACCAGAAGATTGAAGTCATCCCTGGAATTCCTGCCCCAGCAGAAAAGGATGCAAAGTTAAGATACCTCTGAGTAGGGAACTGTCGACTTGATTTAGCTGCCCAAGCAATCAATGACAGATCTTTAGGAGTGTCCAGTAGCCCTAACACACAGATCTTCCAGGGAAACTGAAAGGAGCTAATTAATAGCCCCAGATAAACAGGATGAAATGCAAAGCTGGACATAGATCTTTACAGACCGGTGCTGACTGCGCTGAATTCTCTCCCTGCACTCCCACTGCTGACCCAGTGAGGCAGAAAGATTAATCTTGTACAAAAAGCTTTTGCTTTAGACTTTTTGTAAAGCCCTTGTAGGCTGTCTGCTCGAGTGTTTCCCTTGGTTGCAATTAGAGACAGTTTAGTCTTTGCTTATAGTCTTAGCTGGGTGTAGTTTTGCTCTCTCCTGTCCCCTCTCAGAGGAGCCTGAAGTGACACCTCTCTGTCCTTATTCCTGTGACTCATAGGAAGTGAATTCCGTAATAAATCAGACTGTTCACCCTCCAGATTGACTGTTCATGTCAGCAGGGCTGTCCTGTTTGCAGTTTGGAACCCCCTGGTGCCCCGAACTCCAGCAAGGTAATGATGTTACTGAGTTAACACACAAATCCCTGGGCAAGAGATGCTGAAAGGTCATGCAAATCCTGTTAGTTCCCAAGAGGTGCAGGGTGAGGGCCCTCACAGGAGCTTGAGGAGGAGTTTCAAGGCTGGTCTTGAACATGAGATGCTTTCTGGGTAATGTACTAGGGGCCATCTGGCCTCTTCTAGGAAAAGTAAAGAGACATGACTCTGCTCTGAGGACTGCCCCACGCTCACAGGGCATCTGCCAGCACACATGGGCACTGCCCTCCTCTGCCAGGCCAAGGTCATTTTGATCCAAGTATTTTAGGGACAAATGCCAGGCTCCAGTGCCTTTGAGAAGGCAGAGGAAGAAGTTAAACACTGAAAATTAAGAGTCTGCCTTGCACAGGCAGCTCCTGCAAGCAGGGAAAGCCCAAAGCAGGTTTTTCAGGATCATGACTTTGGACTAAGGTGCCTAAATCTTGTATAAATTTCCCTTCAGATGTCTGCTTGGATCCAGCCTTAAATCTCCCTATTTTTTTCCCAGTGGAGAACAGCAATACTCCATGGTGTGTCACAGCATCACTGTTAAAAAGTGATATCTCTTCAGGACCCAGGTTGGAAGGTACTGCACAAAAAGCTTCTATTTTGTAACTAAAAGGTAGAAGAGGACATCAAATAACAGGGGCACTGAGAGGACTCATAAAATCACAGAATCCCAGATGGGTTTGGGTTGAAAGGACTTCAAAGCTCATCCCATCCCACCCCCTGCCATGGGCAGGGACACCTTCCACTGCCCCAGGTTGTTCCAAGCCCTGTCCAGCCTGACCTTGGACACTTCCAGGGATGGAGCAGCCACAGCTTCTCTGGGAACCTGTGCCAGGGCCTGCCCACCCTCACAGGGAAGAATCTCTTCCCAATATCCCATGTAACCCTGGGATTCAGAGAGATGCAATATGCTTGAGAAAGGTGAATCCTGGCTCTGGGGCTGCAGCTCATGTGCTGTTCCTTGAACAAGAGGCTCCATTGGCTCCAGGAGGTGCCTTTCTTTATGGAAGCTAAAGATCATTAAAACCTTCCAGAGAAAACCAAGAGATGCAGCCAACATTGCCCCTTCCCCCAGCTTCCCGTCCCTAACACAGCCCCTTCACTGAGCAGGAGGAGCAGGCTGTGCTTGGCCTGATTTGGAAGGGAGACATGAACCCCACTGGCTGGGATCTGGCATTATCCAGCTGCACCTCAGTCTTCTCTGCCCCATCAATCCAGTGACCCAGAAGTCCTGGAAAAGAAATAATACTTGGAGTTGTCAGGTCATTCATCTACAGAAAAACCTGTCAGTGGATATTACCAAAGGGCAGAGCATTTTTTGCAGGCCCACACAAAAACTGTTGGGTTTGTCCCAGGCCAATGTCACGTCCCAGAAGGACAGCAAAGTCAGCACTTTGGATGCTGAAATTACCAGCAACCAAGAGAAATACATTAACAATTAGTGGGAATATTGAGAAATAACAAGAACTAGCACAGAAACCGCAGTGGTGTGTGCTGGCAGGGACGTGCCCAGGCACAGTGTGCAGTGTGTCCCAGGGACCTGTGGCCATCCACAGTCTGGCCCATGAGCTACACAGTTCCCAAAACTTTCCACTGCCCTGAATTCCTTTGGTAAACAGGGAGCTTCATGGACCATTGTAAAGCTCTAACAGCCTCATCTTGGTTTGAGCTCAGCTTCTCTCCTGGACTGACAGGTATTTGGGAAACTGCAAAGATCACGAGATCATTCTGGGAGGGGAAACTGCCCTCCCCAGATGTCCCCCCACACTCTGTGCCCACAAAGCTGCCTTCAGGACACATGGCCCATCCTGCAGCCTGGACTCTGAGAGATGAGCAGGGCATGGGAAGAGCAAGTGGGAACCTCTGGAAACCTGAAAGGCTCGTGGGACTGAGGAAGGGAGAGAGCACAAGCACTGGCCCCTTGTCCAAAGGCTGCACACCAAAATCACCAGTCACTTCTTGTTCTGACTCGGTGGAGTCAGAGCCTGGAGATTTAACTGCTGCTGGGAAAGGAGGAAACTCCTACTTGCCTGCACAAAGACTGGGAGTTTTCTTCCTCTACTCCAGTGGAAGTTAATCCAACATGTGTCCAATGACCTGGTCACCACTGCCTCAGCCAAGCATGAATCCAGCGGAGTGGGTGTTGGGAAGAGACCTGGGCTGGAGATGTGCTCCCACAGCTTCATTTAGATCCTTCCTGATGGGAGAAGTTGAAAACCAAAGATGTTTCCACTAAACCTACTCATCCAATTAGTGGAGCACTTTGTGATACGGATCAGTGTAACACCCCGAGCTTTCCCAGGATGGAGCAGGACTGTGCAGACACTGCACTTTTGGGAAGCATCAAGAGCCAGACACAGGAGCTTTGTGGCTTTTGTTCATTGGTCCTGACTTGCTCTGACTGCTCACCTGCTGCCCATGAACACCCCGTGGTGCAGTTGTGTTTGACATCCCTGTAACAAACCCTGATTTATATGGCCCTGCACAGTCCCTCCTCCTTTGTGTGGCCTTGGGAGCAGCGAAACAGGAATGCTGAAAGGGAGCTCATTTGAATCAGTCACTACCAAAGGAGCAGACATCTTCAAAGAGCCTTATCTTTGTGAATCAAACTTCACCCTTCCCAAATAATCAGGGGTTTTTAATGAAATGGAGCTTTTGGGAGTTGGCAGAAGTGGACAAATACTCCAGTGAGCAGACTGAAAAACCCAGGTGAAAGCATGACTGAGATTCACAGAGCTACAGATTAAAGGAGAGGAAGGATCCAGAGAAAAATCCAATGTGCTACATTCATCACTCAGTCATTCAATTACAAGGATTTGAGCAGCTGTCCAGTGAAAGGAGTTCACACTCCCTATTTTATGGTGTATCTCTGATGCTTTTCCACATGGCAATGCAGCAGATGAGCCGTGCTCCTTTCCACACCCGTTCCCTGCAGAAAATCTGCAAACCATCATCATCACTGATGCTTACTAATTTAGCATCCATGTCATAACATTCCCTGCCTCCAAAGCATGGCCACTACTTAACGCCCTCCTTGCTTTAGGAGTGTGGTTTTCCTTTGGTCTGCTGGGAACACCACGATTATGAGCTGCATGTGCCAGAGAGGCAGGGCTGGGTGGGGAAGCAGAAGGGAGGCTTCAGCTCAGCAATGATAGTACCTATTTTTGGGTCCTGGAGCCAAGCTGAGCTGCTCCCACTCTGTTCTGATGCTCCAACACGTGTCAGTCGAGGTGTCACCAATCCCAGGCAGTCGTGACAGTCTGGGGTGCTGGGATTCAGCGTCGTGGGGGAGGGAAGGCAAGCAGCAATTTTTCTGAAGCCTGTGGCAGGAACAAACAGTATCGTGGTGACTGTCATTTGAATGTCAATATTTAGATGAGCTTGTTTTTCAGTCTGAACAGCCCATTACAGCACAGGGGCTGTACCTGGCTCTCCCTTCCACGGGGCTGCAGCAGGACGTGCCCTCCTCTGGAACATCCACCCTTGGGCAACCATGGTGATAGTTTAAGATGTGGCTAAACACATTGCAGGACCAAATGCCCTCCTGCTCCAGTGCCTGGGATACATAAAATACAAACCACCACTAGCTGGAGTGAATTCCCATCCCAAGCCTGTTTTACAGAACTACAGCGCTTACTGGGGGCTGCACAGTATTTTCACAGCACTCCAAGAGCTACAGTCCCCAGTTCCCCTGAGAGACAACTTATTCACATCCCAGAGCCCTCAGACAGCACATGCCAAGACCTCTGCTTGCATCTCCAGTCCTTCTCCATGGCTCCACTGCAGGAGACAGCCCAGATTCTCTCTTGAAACTCAACACTCAGCCTGGGCACCGATCCATGGCAAAGGGGCTCCCCAAACCAGGCCACCTTGTCCCTCCTGCCCCCAGCAGCCTGTTCCTGCCTGGCACCATCCCCTCAGTCCTGCTCAGATGACACTTAGTGGGGAGATGAGACAAAGCTGTGGCTGCCCCATCCCTGAAGTGTCCTAGGCCAGGCTGGATTGGGCTTGGAGCAACCTGAGATAGTGGAAGGTGTCCCTGCCCATGGCAGGGATGGAATGAGATGAGCTTTAAGGTCCCTTCCAACCCAAACTACTCTGATTCCAAATCCAATGGGATCCAAGGGAAAACAGAGGGTGAGGAGCAGCAGCTCCCCTTGGCACTGCTGCCAGAACAGCCCAGCTTGGGCATTTCTGCTGGGCAGCACCAGCACAGCTGGAGCCAGGCCAGCACTCTGGGAAAGCAGGGAACCAAAAGCCAGTCCTATGGCTCTGCTGCCCACCTGCCACAGGAACAGATTCTCTTTCTTCAGCTGCTTTTCTTCACTACATTCTTGTTGAGCAGCCCATGCTATCGAGGGATTGGGAACACAGAACACCTTCTCCAAACACAGAGCAGTTATCTTTAGAATGGAGCAGTGAAAGGAAACAACACCGTGTAGACATTGCAAAAAGAAAGGGTTCACTACATTTAAAAAGAAAAGTTACATTCTTGATCAAGGAACAAACCAATCTGAATAGTCACAATCACATTTTGCAGCCTTGTAACTCTTCTTGTCTTTTCCAAACACCTGGAGAAGATGAACATCTGAAGAAGATGAACGTCTGAATCCTCTATGTGAGAATCCCTTAAACCAACTTAAAGTTGGGGAAAATACACAGCCAAGTGTTGCTGTGGAAAGCTGGAGTGAGCTCAGCCCCCAGTGAACGGTCCCTGGTCTGGGACGGGGCTGGCAGAGCTCAGCTCCTCTCAGAACCAGCCCCATCCTGGGTCCTGCCAGCCTGCACAGCCCCAGGGTCCTGCAGCTCCGTTCGTGGAAACACAGGTTGCTGAGGGAGCACAGCACTTACTTAACCACTGTGGAGTTTTGGTATCCACAGGAAAACAAACCTGGAAGCAGAGTGTATTCTCATGATCAGTGAGTACAGAGCAGTATAAAATGTCTGCTCTGCTTCTTTCCAGTCCAGCCTGTGCCTTTGAAGTCATGGTAACAGCTTTTGGATCCGAATCCTCTGATGAGACTCCTTGATTTATTAGGTAAAACATCTGGAAAAAATGAGGACTTGTGGCAGTGTAAATCCTCCAGGAGCAGAGAGGTTTCATCTGAGCAGTGCTCCTGTCAAACAGCAGGGAAACCTGAGCCCTGGCCACTGGCTTAAGGGTGCTCCAAGGCTGCAAAGCTTAGAACGGGCCCGTTCACATCTCACTCAGTGGCCCAAAACCAGCTGTGAGCAGAGGAACATCCACCAGCCAACAGCCCTTGGAACTGGGACCACGCCAGGGCTCTGGAATGGTTTGGATGTCAGTAGCAATCCTGCCCTTGGCATCAGGAAGGAGCTCCTGTTGTAAATCACAGCACACTGAGAGCACTATGGGATGTAAGTACCTGCCTGCCGCCTGCAGAGACAGAGGAGCAGCCAAACCCCACACACAGGGCGTGGGGAGAGTGCTCAGGGGGGCTTCTGCAGCCCTCACTTACAGCAGGAATGTTGGGGGGACTTCTCCATCCCCCCGTTACAGCAGGAGTATTGGGAGGACTTCTTCGTCCTCCAGTTACAACAGGAGTGTTGGGGTGACTCTTCCATCCCACAGTTACATCAGGAATGTTGGGGTGGCTTCTCCATCCTCCAGTTACATCAGGAATGTTGGGGGAACTTCTTCATCCTCCAGTTACAATAGGAACGTTGGGGGGACTTTTCCATCCCTGAGTTACAACAGGAGTGTTGGGGTGACTCTTCCATCCTCCAGTTCCATGAGGAATGTTGGCTCTGGTGGGACAAGAAAATGACCAGCCTTGGACAGGGCTGGTTTGGAAGGAATGAAGCCTGTGCAGGTGACAAACAAGGAGACAGGCAGGTTGTGGAGCGTATTCCTTCCTTTATTTGGAATCAGCCCTGAGGTAAGGCAAAAAGGAGACAGGGAGCAGCAGAACAGCTTGCTGTGCTTTGGAGTTCCTGTTAACGGCGATGGGAAAACGGCGGTGTGTGCATCTGTGCAAGGTGTTTGTTAGAGGAGGGCAGAGGCAGAAATCACCGAGGTACTTGACTCAGAATTATTTACTCTCTGCCTCCTCCACACAACAACCCCTGCTCCAAATTTCAGTGCTGATGCTCTGGGGGAAATCCCCCGAGAACCATCCTTTGACAATTATTTTCCCATCTAAATCCCCCTTCCAGCAATTTGAATAACAGAGTACAAACACCAGCCCTGGTGCCAATGTGCTTTTTGGAGGGGGCATAGGACCGGTGGAGGAGGGGCAGTTTGGGGAGGCTTTTTTAATCAGATAAATTATTGCTGGGAAACCAGCCACTTCTCTCCATTCAATTTGTACTCTATGGGGAATCCATCTAATACCCCTGCTCGGAGTGTGAAGCAGGACCAGTGCGATGCGGTATCCAACGAGAGAGGAAGGCAAAAGATGGGATGGACTGCAGGGAATGAACAAACAATGGGAGGAAGGGGCTCTGGAAAAGCCTATGGAGAAGAAGGAAAACCAAGGGGATGTGTGTGCAACTCCTCACACAAGGGGGAGGGAGAAAAGGGGTTTGCTCATTCTGCCGTAAGATTGGAGCAGGGTCAGTGTGGGCAGCGTGGGATGGGGTGGAGTGGGGCAGGATGGGATGCAGTGCGGTGGGATGGGGTGGGGTGGGGCGGGGTGGGATGAGGTGGAGTGGGGCAGGATGGGATGCAGTGCGGTGGGATGGGGTGGGGTGGCTCAGACCCACAAGGAGCTTTTCACCTTCACCTTCAGGGAGGTGGTGCAGCTCCAGGCAGGATGGAGGATCCCATCGGGCACTGCGGACTTTGCAAACCCAATGAATTCACCCCGTTGCCCAGTGGAACTGGGAACACGCCAGTGCCCCCACACCGCAGCTGTAAGTGGTGGGTGCTTTGCCGGCCGTCAGAGAGAAGCCAAGGCCTGGGAAGAGCGGCGGTGCCGGCACACGGGGCTCCAGCCTGCAGCACGTCTGGGAATCCTGCCCTGCTGTCTGGGCACACCTTTCATCCCTGTTTGTGTTCCCTGCTCCCCTCGGGCACCGCTGGCTGAGGCTGCACCTCCACCTCCACACACGAGGGACGGGCTCTGTCCCAGGGAGCTCCTCATCCAAACAGGGACACAGCTGGAGGAGGGGAAGGAAAACAGGTGCTCGGAGCAGGGAAGTGATTTCCCCGAGCCCTCAGTGCGAGTCAGGGACCAAACCCAGCCCAGAACCCGCTGCCCCGCGTGGGACTTGCTCCCTTTCATGTGCTAACACTGATTTAGTCCAGAGGCTTCCCACTCCAGCACTTCCCAGTGACTGCAAATGCACACGGAGTTTTTAAAGAATTACAGGGTAATGGCACCTGAATGGGTGTCGTGGTGCACTTTCCTGGCCTTTTATTCTTCTTTATAACAAAGAATTAAAAGCTTTAGCGGGAGAGTTGGCAGTAAGCTCAGGAGATGGGGAGACTTCTGAGGATGATTTCCCAGATTCTGGGAGTGACTACAGTACAAATAATGGTAGAAAATAAAGGAATTGACTCAGCAGGAGGCAAAAGGGAACAAGTGGAAGAGTAACTCTGCTCTGGAAAGCTGCGAGGAGAATATGACACAAAGCAGAAAGGAGAAATAGAGCCAAAAAAAGAAATCAGACGTGTATTTCAGAGAGATTCCTTCTGACAGCCTCACTGTCCAGAAACTGCTGAGTGAGAGCAGCAGGCCTTACACAGAGGCCAGGGATCCTTGGTCCAAAACAAACCAAAGAGATGCTTTTAATCAGAGCTCATTTCCATCTGCCATCCAGGCCCCACTGTCTCCCAGTCTCAGCAGTGTGAAGGTGTCACTCCTGACATTACACCTTCCTTTGCCAGGCAGAATTAATGCTTGAAGCAACACTAATATGAGCACATAATTAAGCCCCTCTAGCCCACCTACCAAATAAACTTATTTCCAGACTCCAATTAACCTCTGAGGTTATTACTTGGGATAAGAGACCTCCCTAGAAAAGCCAGAACTGCTGGTGCCAGGATGCAGAGAGCCCACTTGTTCTGCAAGTGTCAGGTTATGGGGTCACCTTAACCTTGGATCCTTGTCCAGCTGAGACAATCTTGGGAATAAAATTAATAACTTTTTGGCATTTTCTCCCTTTCTAAGAAACGGAGAAAGTGTTATCTCTTCCTCCTCATAATTTTTCCTTGTATTTTGAGTCCCCAGACACAGGTACTTTGTTAAAGCACTGCCTATTTCAGAGGCTTTATACAGGACTGGATGAACTCCAGTGAGAGGTATCCAAGCTGCTTTGTGCATTTAGTTGTCCCTAAATGTCTTTTTTGGAATCTGTTCCAGATTCTAATCATTTTACATTAAGACTCAAGGACTCAGTAACCTCCCCTCTCCCAATCTCAAATAAAACAGAAACAAAAAAGCCTTCAACCCCAGATGAAGCACAACCCCCTCCAAAATCCCAGCCTGGAGCCATCTTTCATCTGTCTGTTCTCCATGACTCCTGCACTCCACAGGATCTGCAGAGTCTCCCTGTCCAAGGAAAGAACACACCCGACATGAATCAGGACCTTTCCTTGACAGGAGCAAGGTGTGGGGGCTGCTCTTGGCCAGCAGGTTCACATTAAAGTGCTGTTTAAGCCTCTCCAATATTTCTGGAGCCTCGCTGGGCTGTGGGAGTTGGGGGCTGCTCCGCCCCTCCACACTGGTTATCATCCTCCACTTCTGCACCTGACACCATATGCTCTCTGGGAATCCTCTGGGCTCAGTAAACTGTGGACTGAGCCTCCTTATCCTGCTTCTCTTCTTCCAGCAGTGGGGACTCCACTCTGGGTTTCTTTTTCCTCCATCCAGCTGCAAACTCTCAGGTAACTTGTGGGAATTTTGTATCAGTGAAGTTACTCCCAGCTCTGACAGTTTCAGAAGGAATTCAAGGGGAGGGAAGAACAGCAGGAATACCATAGGATACCTCTGCAGAAACCAAGACTAGTGCAAAAGGGCTGCTAGAAATCTTGTTTTCATCACCCACGAATTCCCTGATGCAGGAAAACATACCCCACTTTCCCTTCTTTCTCCCATTTGCTGCAAGTTCCAGCAGGAGCAGGTTCTGCTGGGAATGGCTGACCATGCTGGAAGGTGAGAGCCGTCATTCCTACGCTCCTGCCCTCCCCACATCTCACTTCAGCCCAGAAAACGGGAATGGCTCTGTGTTTCCCAACCCCCCCACTCCTCCCCACCCCGTCAGGGCCTCTGGGGCAGAGCCAGAACTCTGCTGTGTCCAGGCCCATCTGCTGCTGTTGCTGCCCCTCACCTGGAACCCCCATACTCCACTCAGGGTATCGCGCGCCAGTGTAGTGGGAACTGCAAGGAGCAGCCAAGGATTTCAGGTGGTGACTGAGCAGCAGGAGGACAGGAATACAAATCTGTTCTCGTCTAAAGGCCCTAAAAAATAATTGGAAAAAAAAATCAGATGAAAGAGGGAATTCCAAAAAGTCAGTGATGTTTTCAGCAGCACAGTCATTCCAAGGAGAGTTTTTCTCGTATTTTGATGAGAATTTGAACATTTAGAACCAGAAGGGTAAAAGCACAAGCATTCCAATGTCTGTTTCCCTGAAATTACCCTGATCCCTCTCCTCTCTGCAGTTTAAGGTCTCTGCAGGAGCTACAAGCCTCCCCTTCACCCAAACCTGTGCTGCTGCCATGACTGCTGAGAGCTCTCTATGCAGTTTAACTCAGGGCTACACCTTTCCAGGAGTAAGAGGGGAGTCAGACTGGGAATGTCTGTGTGCCTTGAGGCCTTCAGTGGGTGCCCAGAGACTGTCCTGCAAACCAGAGCTGCCATTCCCACAGCCTGGGCCTGCAAGGGCTGCCAGAGGGACCAGGGGCTTCTCCCTCCAGAGGCTGATGGATTCAGGCACTTTCTGTATCCCAGCTCCTTGCCAGCCAGCCAAGCACAGTGTGCAACATGCCTGGGCAGGCTGCAGACACTGCCAGGCTCCTGCCAGGCAGCTGCAGGGGTGGGAAGCAGACAGGCTGTGGATCATGGACATGGTGTGGCTGGAGTGGGAACCAGGACCCCACAGCTCGGCTGGGCCCCAGCCCCACACTGCTGTGTCCAGGCCCTGCCTGCTCCCAGCTGCAGCCTCCCAGCCCAGTGCTGCTGCCTGGCTGGGCAGAGAACACACAAGTTGTTGCTGTTCTGGGCCCTTCTCAGAGTCAGTGAAAATCAGAAGAGCCCAAAGAGCTGAACTGCCCCAACCAAAAAACATGGGTGGCCAAAGTACTTTTGCTGCAGCCCTTTCTGCACTTCACACCTGGAGTTGTTAATTCAGCCAAGAAGTGGCTAAAGGAGCAGCAGCAGCATTTGGGATGGTCTCTGCTGTGCCATGGGCTCTGGGAGAGCCAGCCTGGCCAGAGATCCCTGCCATCCCATGGGGGAGAGCACATGTGGCATGTTACAGAACAAACACTCAGAAACTTCACCCTCTGTGTGTGGACAACAACTGAGAAAGAGCAGGAAGAATGGGAAGGTGGAGAGGATGGATTCTCAAGGAGGAAAAGCCCACCACAGGTTCCTTGCACCTGTCCCTCTGCCCCAGGATCACAGTGGACCTGCTGCTCAGCCAGGAATGCCCCTGGTTTAGGGATGAAGGTGCTGTCCCCCTGGGCAGTTCCCTGGCCCTGCCCTATGAGCTCAGCACAACTGCACAGATCCCACTCCAGGGCTGCAGTTGGGAAAGGGGCAGCAGCTCCTGGCAGGGGAGGAGCAGACTGAGGCACCCACTGTGGCCAAGGCAGCCACTCTGCTGTGACAATCCAGCATAACATTCCCTTGCCTCTCCAACACCAGTGTCCCTTCCCCAAGCCATGTGTGGGGTTGGACTGTTGCCCGTTCACAGAAACACAAACCGACAGAGTATCAGTTTATGCGGTGCTTTATTTGCTGGGCCCGGGAAACCTGGGGACTACTGTCCTAAGCCAGGATTCCAACGAGCCGTTCTCGAAGACAGCTTTTATACTTTTTCTACAGCATTGTACGTGCACAAAGACACACGGTCTCGTTCATAAATCAGTTACATAGGTTATATGTATACAATTGATGTCCGTCTCCAAGGGTTAAAAATCTACCACGCTCGTCTAACACAGGATTCTGGTTAATTAGGCCCCCATCACCAAACCCCTTACATATGTTGATTCTAATCTTATCTTTAAGCAACAGTTTGTTTTCTTCCTCAGGTTCTATTTACTTCACTAATCGCTTTAATTATTGTTCTGCTGTTCCTAGCAAGTTCCCAATAGTTTCTGGGCCCCCACTACTGTTTCAAGTTACCTCACCACAGGCCCAGTTAAACCCCGTAAACCTTAGCATAACTACTTCCACAGTTAGATTTACAAATATATTTGTAACAACTCCCCCCTTTTGAGCATCCTTCGAGCTTCTTTTTCGCAAGGATGCTCAATCATTCAAATAGTTGCCTCCGAATAGGGCGGAGGAGCTGACATATTAGGATTCAAAGCTCCCGGTATAATCATTTCTTTCCGAGTGACAGCCTTGATTACTTGGCGTGTGTGCTGACTTTCTTTTAGAATCATTCCTAAAAGACACTTATAAACAATTAAAACTGCCACAACAATTATTACGATTGATATTGCATACTGTATAATCGAGGAGAGCCAACCAGAGACCTGGATTCCTAGGGAACTAAAGATTTGTCCAATCCAGTTATGTTCTGCTTCTTCTTTTACCTCACGTACCTTATTTTCGATTTGTCCCAATTGACGAATGTCATTCTCGACATCTTGAGTAACATTAGGGATGTGTATACAGCAGTGCTCATTTCTACCATGCAAATACCCACAAACACCGTGTTCTTTGAGAAGTATCATGTCCAAAGCCATTCTATTCTGTAAAGTCATCCTAGAAGTAGCCTGCAATTGGATATTTATAGCTTTGAATCCTTTCCTGGTTACCGCTGCCAATCTTTCAGTTTGACCCATTAATTTAAACAACATCTCCCTATTCCGATAGGAGGCAACTGGTGCAAACAAAGATTCTAGAGCCCACCCAAATTTAACTCCCCCTGAGGGTTCATGCCAACCTTCTTTATCTAATCCTAAATCCTGCAAATCCTGATCCACACTTCGTCTACTTCGTAGTTGTTTTTCTTCCTTAGTTAATTTTGATTCCTTCCAAAAAGGGCATAATGTAGGAATTCCTAAAGTAATTTGTGTAATCAGTCCATCTAAGGGCAAGTGAGTTGTCCACTGCCCGTGTCCTAGTACCCATACTAAATTTCCCGGGCTATGTACAGTTGAGTATTTACAATTAACAGCCTTCTCTTCCTGTTCTATAGTAATATAATGTTTATATCCTCTACACTCACATCCCCACTTCAATACCATTTTTACGGGAACAAGTCCTATCTGATCCTCTGGAGTGTCGCATGTAAATACTTGGGTACAATTCCATTCTTCTAGCTGCGTATGAAAATACCTGGAAGAGGTTTCAGTGGTAAAAACCTTTAGGTGTGACTGATCTTCTGTTCCTGTCCACTGTATGCACCACTGCACCTTGCCAATATAGCTATAATGCTCCGAGATACTAGAACCCCAAGTAGTTTTCCATTTTTTCCAGATATCAACATCATGAGTAACATTCCGGCATTCTATAGTATATTGTTGTTTTCCCCATTTTATATTTTGTCGTGGTGCCCCAGTACGGGCGTGATCACAGGGTTCATCAAAAGGGGGTTCGATATAACATCTACCTGTGTCCCTTTGCCATACATAATACGTAGGTTTCCTTTTGCACTCTGTTTCTGTCATTACCCGTTTAGTCAAACATATATCAGCCCCTTTCAATTCTGGTCGAGGTACTTTTCCAAATACTTTATGACATGTCCATGAAAAATTCTTGCCTGATAATGGCATAACAGTTACGGGGATTATCCCCCACGGAATAGGATCACTTGCAGTCCGGGGAATAGGTAAACAGGCGGTAATCTGAGATACATTTTGTATCAAACCAAAATCTCTAATTAGACCTATCACTAAGTTTTCACGATGTCCATATTCCTTTTCCCAACCTACCCCTGAATTCGGGGAGTCAGTGACAGGTTCCTGATCAGAGGAACCTATCACCCGTAACTCTACATTTCCCTGGTCCCTACTACTTTGAACTGTTATTGTACATGTATAGTGTCCCGTCCACATTTTTGTAGCTTTCGGTATATGCATGATAGAAGTGCCCCTTCGCATCCTTTCATCCCAAGTCAATTTTGAAGTCAATTCTTGATCGTCATCGGCCCCATCCCATCGAGCCTTCCATCTAGCTTTAATTTCTCGGAAACCAACTCTCTGATCGCAAATAAATAAACAAGTTAGATTGACAGCGTTCCCTTCACGTACAGTTACATAAGATCTTGGAACTTCAACCGTTACCACCCCTCCCACTGGAACAATCCACCACCACAATATTAGGACTGACTTCGCAATATTAATCGGGTGGGTGACAGTGGTTCTACTGTCCATTTCAGAGGAACCTTTTTCACCCTGGTGTAATGGATCCAGTTGTCGATCCCTTGAACCTTGACGGCGGTATATGTAGTCATAATCACTTGGTGAGGTCCGTCCCATCTCTCCTTCAACGGCTCCTCAGACCACTTTCGCACATACACCTGGTCACCCGGAAGAATATCGTGTGCTGGATTCTCCAGGGGTAAAGGCCGATTCCACTGCAACGTCCCTCTGATTGCTGTAAGAGTTTTATTCAGAGCCAAAACATAATTAAGCAACATTTGATCCCCAGTTAAATGAGGGTCCCCCTGATATGTAGCAGCATGATAGGGTTTCCCATACAAAATCTCATATGGGCTAACTCCCACCCTTTCCCTGGGTTTAATTCTGATTCTTAGCAGAGCTAAAGGCAATGCCTGCGGCCATTGGATTTCTGCTTCTTGGCAAATTTTTGTAATTTGATTTTTCAATGTTTGATTCATCCGTTCTACCTGTCCGCTAGACTGAGGCCTCCAAGGGGTATGTAAATCCCAGGAAATTCCCAAAACTCTGGAAAGATCCTGAACAATCCCAGCCACAAAGTGGGGTCCCCTATCTGATGAAATTCCTAAAGGCACTCCAAACCTCGGAATAATCTCCTTTAACAACGTTTTAACCACCTCCTTTGCCTGATTAGTTCTGCAGGGAAAAGCCTCTGGCCATCCTGAAAAGGTACACACATAAACCAACAAATGTTTAAAATGTTGGGCTTTAGGAAACTCAGAAAAATCCACCTGCCAATAATCCCCAGGCTGTGGCCCCACTTTAATTATACCCATTTTTACCTGTTTCCTTACCACTGGATTGTTTTTAATACATACCGCACACATGGCATTGATCCTCTTTGCTAATGTTAACATCTGGTTTGAGAATATTTCTTTCCTTAAAAATTTTACTAACGCCTCTGCACCCCAATGGCACTTATTGTGTTCCACTTCAAGCACCTGCTTCATGATTTTTACCGGCAGTATCACTTGACCAACAGGGGTTACATACCATCCTTTGATATTCTTCCGTGCACACATCATTTGTGCAAGTTTCTCGTCCTCTGGAGAATAATGAGGCACTGTCTCCATATAAGATGCAGCAGGGTTTTCCCGGGTTGGTAATAATGCCATCTGAGTCCATACTTCCCGGGCAACCTGGCGTGCCACCTGGTCTGCTTGTTGATTACCTTGAAATTCTTTCCCCGAATCGTTTTGATGCCCTTTAACATGCATGATTGCTACTGCGGTAGGCTTATAAATTGCTTCCAACAACTGGAGGATTTCTTCTCGATGTTTTATCGAAGACCCCTGTGAATTAAGCAGTCCACGCTCTTTCCACAGGGCTCCATGCACATGCACTACTCCAAAGGCATACTTAGAATCGGTCCAAATGTTCACCTTTTTTCCTTGGCTTAAAATTAGAGCTCGCACCAAAGCCCAAACTTCAGCTTTTTGCGCTGAGGTACCCGGTGGTAGTGCTTTTGCTTCCACTGTCTGTCGCAGGGTGACCACTGCATATCCAGCATACCTGGTGCCGTTTTCCACAAAGCTGGATCCGTCTGTGAATAGTTCCCAGTCAGGGTCCGGTAATGGTTCATCTTTTAAGTCCTTGCGACTGGCATAAACCTGTTCAATCACTTCGACACAGTCGTGCTCCAATTTCCCTTCCTCCTGAGTAGACAGTAAAAATTCTGCCGGGTTAAGGTGGTTGGTTAGTTTTAATTCGATATCGTCCTGCTCCCTTAGCAGGGCCTGATATTGGAGCATACGACTTGAGGAGAGCCAATGTCCCCCCTTTTGTTCCAACACAGTAATCACCATGTGGGGCACATAGACTGTCATATGTTTTCCCAAAGTCAATTTGCGAGCTTCCTGTATCAGTATCACGGTAGCTGCTACCGCCCTCAAGCACCCCGGCCAACCACTACTCACTGCGTCCAGCTGTTTAGAGAAATACCCCACCGGCCTCTTCCACGACCCCAGTTTCTGGGTGAGGACTCCCAACGCCAGCTGCTGTTTCTCATGCACATATAATTGAAAATCCTTGGTCAGGTCGGGCAGTCCCAAGGCCGGCGCTTCCTTAAGGGCTTGTTTCAATTTTTGAAACGCTTTTTCTTCTGCTGGCTCCCAGGTAAACACCTGCTTCTTTACAGCCTCATACAATGGTTTAGCCATTAGTCCATAGTTAGGGATCCACAGCCGGCACCATCCAGTCATTCCTAGGAAGGATCTTAACTCATGGTGATTACGAGGCACTGGAATGTCACAGATTGCTTTTATGCGGGTCGTTCCCAATCTACGTATGCCTTGGGAAATTTCACAACCCAGGTAGATAACTTTCTGTTTTACCAACTGTGCCTTTTCCCTAGAAACTCGGTATCCCGCTTGCCCCAACATGTTCAATAGATCAATAGTCAGTTTACAACAGAGTTCTCGTTCTGTGGCTCCCAGGAAGATATCATCTACGTATTGTAGAATTACATATGAAAAAGGTGAATCTTTTACCTGAGTAGTTCTCCATTCTTCCAATTCTTTGGCTAGCTGATTACCAAATATAGTAGGTGACGATTTGAATCCTTGAGGCAATCTGGTCCAAGTCAGTTGGCACTTCCGTCTCGTGTCTGGATTTTCCCATTCGAATGCAAAGATGTGCTGACTCTCAAGTGCCAGGGGTATGCAGAAAAAGGCGTCTTTCAAGTCAATTACCGTAAACCACTGAAATTTCTCAGAGACAGATGTTAACAGCGTATACGGATTAGCTACCACAGGATATATATCTTTAGTGATTGCATTAACTGCCCTTAAATCCTGCACCAGTCTGTATTTTCCATTTGGCTTCACTATTGGAAAAATAGGGGTATTATATTCTGATTCACATTCCCTTAATATTCCCAATTTCACAAACTGATCAATCATTGGAGCTATTCCCTTTCTTGCTTCAAGCCTTATTGGGTATTGTTTCACCCTTACCGGTTGCGCTCCTTCCTTCAGTTTTACTACTACCGGCTCAGCCGCTTTCGATTTACCAGGGATCCCCGTCTCCCATACCCACGGAGTCACAGCCTGCTCTATCACCTCTGGTATCGTCTCTGGTTCTACTTCCTTAATCATAAACATTTTTGCTAAGTTTTCTTCTGGTATTTCCAATTTTACCCTATCCTTATCAAATATTATTCTTGCTTGTAAAACCGAAAGCAAATCTCTTCCAAGTAGTGACTCTGGGCTGTTCGGCATATATAAAAATTGATGATCAAATTCCTTCCCCCCAAATTTAATATCAAGCGGCCGCAGGAATGGCCTTTCTTCCACCTCCCCAGACACCCCAACAACCAGTACTTTCGATTCACTCAAAACTCCCCGTAATTCGTTTACTGCCGAATAACTAGCCCCAGTATCCACCCTAAATTCTACCGGCTCCCCCTCTATTTCCATGACCACCTTAAGATCCTGGTCTAGTCAGCTTTGAGTTTGAGTATTTCCCATCATCAGTGCCTGAGCGACACTTTGTGGATTATTTGCAAATGGATTCATTCCATTCCCCACAGCACTGACCAAGTTAACCCCGGGCAAAGAACTGCCACCCATTTGCATTCCTTGGCTGAGCGGGCATTCGTTCTTCCAATGTCCAAATCCCTTACAAAAGGCACATTGATTAGGTCCCAACATCCCGCGCATATTCATCCCTTGATTGCCGAAGCCACCCCTTCCAAGTCCGCCTCGCCCTCGGCTCCGGCCCCGACCCCTAAAATTTCCTGTATTTCCCCCTGTCGCTTGCTTCAATACTGCCAACATACCTGCCTGCTGCTTCTTTGTCGTCTCCTTTTCCCTATTATTATATACTTTCCATGCCACCTCTAACAGCTTTTCTAAGTTCCGCATTTCTTCTCCTTCTAATTTTTGCAGCTTTTTCCTAATATCCTCCTGAGACTGTCCCATAAATATTAAAGCCAACTGAAGTTTACCAGGTTCTGATTCTACATCCAAGTTA
Organism: Pithys albifrons albifrons; assembly: GCF_047495875.1. Lineage (NCBI taxonomy): Eukaryota > Metazoa > Chordata > Aves > Passeriformes > Thamnophilidae > Pithys > Pithys albifrons. The sequence continues at coordinate 5,630,348 of NC_092470.1, forward strand.
GTATATTTTCGAGCCGTATCCTTCAACCTCTCCAAAAATGCCGACGGAGATTCTCCCTTCTCCTGCCGAACCGAATACAATTTCGACCAATTCATTGTTTTAGGAATGCCATCTCGAATTCCTTCAACCAACAACTCCTGATATGCCTTAAGCGCCTCATATCCCCTGGCTGTATTAGGATTCCATCCTGGGTCATCCCTCGGCACTAACTCATTAACCGTACTATGGGTTACCTGAGCCCTTATCATGTCCCTAGCCCGGTCAGTCATAACTTTCATCACCATCTCCTTTTCAGTAGAATCCATAAGAGTATCTAACAGAACTTGGAGGTCATTCCAGTCTGGTGTTTGCGCCTTAATAACCATTTTTACTACCCGTGCAACCTTCTCCGGATTCTCCCGATAAGCTCCGGCTGACTGTTTCCAAATCATCAAATCGCTAGGTGAAAACGGGACCTTAACTATAACCCTTCCACCATCTGCCCCCACCGCCTCCCGTAGAGGTGCCATCAATTTAGGCCGCACGTCCCCCTCCTTCCCCTTTTGCCTTCCCCGGCGTGTGCGTCCAGCTAATGGGGTTCTTTGTACATCACCCCTATTATCTAGCTCCGACTCTTCGTCTGAAGAGGAGGGAGCAGAGGTCTTTCCTTTTCCTATTTTAAGGCTTTCAAGAGAGGGACACGGAGGTGCACTAGGGGAGACCAACAACGACACATCTTCCTCCGGGGGCTCAATAAAGCGCAACTTTCGCTCTTTACAACCCACACATTCATTATTAATAGTTTCCAAAACCAGCATACCACATTCTTTTAACCATTCAGTTTTTCCTTTTAAATGATAAAACAAATCTAAGTAAGGTATCTCATCCCATTTATCATTTTCCCTTAAGAAACCCATCAAAGGGGCGATAATCTCCGTAGTCATTGTACCATTCCGCGGCCATTGCATTCCCCCCGTTTCATATTCTGGCCAAACATGATTACAGTAATCAATCAAGTTCTTTTTCTTCATAGTTTGTTCAAAATTCCCCGTTTTCCAGTGCTTCAACAAACACCCGAGGGGGGAATCCTCGGGAATATCCTTATCGTTAGAAGACATTATCCCACAGCTCCCGAATGACAACATATATAACAGAAACACGTACGACGCTGCGACTAACCACCAACCTATATCCCCAACTTGCCAATTCTAGTCGCTATCGAATGGCAAGTACCGGACCTGCACGATTCCTATGTACGTGTCTTACGGCCGGTGCCTAGGCTTCCAATACCAACCAACCAATCTTACCACCCCCATTCAGAATAAAGCCACCCCCCTTTCAAAATAAAGCACCTTCGGGCTCACCTCTATGTAGTTGTCCGACGGGCGCGGGGCCGGGCACGAACTGATGACTCCCCGAGGAAAATTCTCGGTGCCGGCTTGGAGTGGATCAGGACGCGAACCGCCCCAGCAACCCTCGGAGCCCCACGTTGGGCGCCAGAAAACTGTTGCCCGTTCACAGAAACACAAACCGACAGAGTATCAGTTTATGCGGTGCTTTATTTGCTGGGCCCGGGAAACCTGGGGACTACTGTCCTAAGCCAGGATTCCAACGAGCCGTTCTCGAAGACAGCTTTTATACTTTTTCTACAGCATTGTACGTGCACAAAGACACACGGTCTCGTTCATAAATCAGTTACATAGGTTATATGTATACAATTGATGTCCGTCTCCAAGGGTTAAAAATCTACCACGCTCGTCTAACACAGGATTCTGGTTAATTAGGCCCCCATCACCAAACCCCTTACATATGTTGATTCTAATCTTATCTTTAAGCAACAGTTTGTTTTCTTCCTCAGGTTCTATTTACTTCACTAATCGCTTTAATTATTGTTCTGCTGTTCCTAGCAAGTTCCCAATAGTTTCTGGGCCCCCACTACTGTTTCAAGTTACCTCACCACAGGCCCAGTTAAACCCCGTAAACCTTAGCATAACTACTTCCACAGTTAGATTTACAAATATATTTGTAACAGGACCACATCTGTTTGAGGACTTCATGGTGCAGAGTGAGAGCTGAAGAGTCCAGATGTGTTCAGAGGTGCCAAGTCAATGCCTGTTCAGCTTCCCCAGCCCCAGCAGAACTCAGGCAAACTCCCTGATGCCCAGACACACTCCCTGGAGCCAGCAAGGTGCTGGGATGTCCTGGAAACAGAATGCTCAGTGGGCGAGGGGAGAAAGACCAAAATCAGACTCTGCAAAAGGTTCCTGCCTCATTCACTCCCAGAAATGTTCTCTTTCAGCTGAACTGCTCCTCAGAGTAGCTGTGTCTGCCCCAGTGCTGCAGCTCCAGTGCCTGGAGCAGGACCCCTGAGCACACATGCTGCTCATTAATGCTAATCCAGGAGCAGGAACGATCCGAGCACAGAACCTCAGAGAGGATTAAGAACACAGACACCACCTCCCGGGGCTGGGATGCAGGGAGGGATCCAGCCTGAACCTCCTCCAAAACATGCACTTGGATCTGGTTGCTCTGGTTTGAACCCGACTCTGGCAAGATGGAAAGAGCTCAGGGAGATGGTGAAAGAGAGGAGGAGGAAGAAAGGAAAACAGTCTGTTCCCTTAGCCCCCCAAAAGGCAGCGTTTCACTGCTGAGGCTCTCAGTGTGCACAACAAACTTGCCTCCCTTCCCTCGCTCCCGCTTACATTGTTCACTTTCCTGCAAATTGTTTCCACATTCTGTATAAATAACCCCGGTGCCAGCGAGGGGGAGGGGGCGCGGGGAAGGGGTGGGAGGAAACCCAATGGCTTTGTTACTTTGGGGAAGAAGGTGGAGGATGGCGAGGAGCGCTGGAGCTGCAGCCCCGGCACACACAGCAGAGTCACCACCGAGCGCTCAGACCTGGAGGAAGAAGAGTAAACAAGGGGGAGATTATACATAATTATAGACAATCATGTTGCCGGGGATAAACAGGAATCAAAAGCACGGAGGCACTGGAGTCTGGCACATGCCCAAGCACAGAACAGAAGCCAGGCAGCGAGAGGCACCGCGGCTGCACCGCGCTTCCCTTTGGGCCTGGTTTCACTTAGCTCAGGGCTGGGGTTTTTTTCCTCTCTTTTTGGCTGGAGGCATTTCCCCATAAAGAGAGGAGCCCATCCAATGGGAAACAGAAGCCAAACTGAAGTCAGCAGAATCGTTGTCTGTGACATTAATGGATTATTACCCTGTGAGAAACGTCAGAAACATTTGGAAAAGATACAGCCCGCTTAGGTCAGCAGAAACAGCAACAGGAGTTTCTGAACAAAAATGGCCTTAGAGATGCTCCAGAGGCCATGCAGGAGGGTCCCGTGGGCAGTTCCTCCTTGGCAGGGCCAGAGGGGAGGCTGCAGCTCAGGGGGACACTTGGGCCCTGCTTGTGGCTCCCCAGGGTTTGCCAAGGGGCACAGGGGGGAAATGAGGAGCAAACAAAGCCAAGGAGCACAACAGAAGCAAGGCAGATGGCCCAAAAGGGCTGTGCTGGAGGGGTTTGGAGGAGGACTTAGGGGGATGTAAAAAAGAGAAATTAAAGGTTTCTCCTTCATCCTTCTTTTGCCTCCCTTGAAGGCTGTGCAGAGCTAAAGGGAAGAACAAAGGAGGCAGCCTGGGCCGGTGACAGAAGGAGGGTTGTGCTGAGCTCTCTCCCAGGCACTGTTTGAAATCCAAACAGCTTACAGTCCACTGGATGCTTAAGCCATTTTCCTGATCTCTCAGCTGTTCTTCATTGAGAACACAAGCAGAGACTTCAAAGCAAAAAAGCAGAGAGGAAAAATAAACATAGAGAAGAAATGGCCAAACCTGTGTTTAGAATCTGTGCAAGAGCAGGGGAAGCAGGGCACGCACACAGGCTCTTTCACCTTCTCCCTCTTATACAGGTACTCTAAATGTCCTTTCTCCTAAGGAAAGAAAAGGGATTTTTGAAGGGAAGTGACATTTACTCTATGAGAACAGTGTCACAGTTTGGGGAATGATTTCACCTGAACTTCTTGGTTAATAGACTTGGTGTATTTTCTGTTATTTCCTCACTGTGGGCATTTTTCCTCGAGTATTTCTTACACTGACAAGCCCTTCACCAGAGGGGGAACCTGTGTGTGCACATACATGTGCAACAGCTCTTTACTGGCCATGGAGGAACTGGTCAGGTATCACAGATGAAGTTGGTCCAAACATAAAACAGGAGTCACATTCATCTCAAATCTAAGGGCAATAGATCAGAAAGAGCAGCGGGAAATAATTGGAAAATACAGTAATGGGTTAAAAAAGCCATTCAGGGTCCAAGTCTTATATACTCTAAATTCACATGGACTCTGTGAGGTAATATTTAAGCAATCTTCCCCCATGCCAAGTTACAATAGCTCCTTCTAAACATCCCAGATAGTGCACAGAACCAAGAATAAAAGCAAGACAACACAACAATAGCAAAAATAAGCCGAGTCTGTCCTTTACCCACATGCCCATGGGCCACATGGGGCAGAAAGAGTGTCAGAAGTTGAGCAACATGGTGACAGTATATCTGGGCAGATTATATCCACTTCACTTTCTCTTTCATTTATACCTGACCAAGAAGGGGGAAGGAGACAGAGCTCTTGTCCCGATGTTCTGTCAAAAATGAAATGAGGTTACTGGTCTCCTGCAAGCGCCGATGAACATCAATCACAAAACTCTCATCAAGGCAGAAAACGCAGTCCCTCGGTGTATTTAGACAGCAAGAATTAGAAGTTTATCAAGCTGGAAAGAGCATATCCTCAAGGGAGAATGGATTTCATAAGCAAGCAGCAAATCCTTCTCCAGGCACCTCAGTGCGACTTGCGAGGCTGCGAGAAAATCAAAAGAGCTCCTACCTAAAGAGAAACACACAGCGAGTGCTCCCAGCAGGCATCGGAGGAAAAGCCCTTGGCGGGAGAAAGTGTCAATCCCTCCTCCCCTCTTCCTGCTTTCCTGAAGCAAAGTGGGGAAAAAGACAGGGGAAACAAAACAGAGAATGATATTTGCATTGTTGCTTATTTTTGCCCTGCCAAATAAACCTGTATGTGCTGGAGGAAAGGTTTCCACTGGCTCGTCACAAAACCCCTGCAGGTGGGTACGTCAGCCCTGGCTTGGGACAGGCTGGAGGCAGGAATGTCAGACTGACACTGAGGTGTGTGAGAGCTCCCCAAGGACCCAGGGCTGCAACAGCAGCTGCTGAAGGTCGGCAGAGGCAAAACTCGACTGTATTTCACTCTGGGAACCCCAGTTTGGATACTGGAACCTTGCCATGGGGAATGCAAATATGGCTGAAGCAAACCTTTACTCCCAGCCTGCCTGGCTGCCTTGGAGCGAGTCCCACTTCTGGAACACCCAATGACAAAGGGCCACAGCAGAATGAGGGTCTTCCCCCAGCTCCTCACTGGTGGTGCCAGAAATCCTTGTATTCCCAGCCCTATTATCATGTCCTGAAGTGTCCAGCTGTGGGAGAGGGGACACTTCTCCCAGGTCAGGGCTGGGACCACTGCCTGGGGGAGAGTGGAGGATGAGCTGCACCACCAGCTGCAGCCCCAGTCACCAGGGCCCTCCCCAAGGCCCCATCTCCTGCTTAGGTGCTCAGGAGGCAGATGTTTAAAACTGCCACCCAGAAAATGTGCTTCTCCATCACTGTTCAGGTGCTGACATCCCTTACACATCCCCTTTGGAAACAAGCATTTCCATTGGCATGGAATGCCCCTCGGCATTGCTGGGCAGGGGTGAGCACAGCCCTGCAGGCCAGAGCTGCTGGGCATGGGCACCTTCCAACACGCTGCCTGTAATGAAGGCAGCAGGGGAACACAACGTGTTGGTTAATGAAAAAAGTCCTGCTTTGAGCTTCTGAAGGGTTATTATGAGCTGTGGCGTGATGGAACTCGAGACATAAGTCTCTTTATATTTAATAATACATGTTATCGATCTTTTCCTGCGGAGAAACTTCAAGGAACATCTTTTTTTTTTGTTTAAAATCTTTTGTTGTGGATATTGATTATTCATTGAAAATCTAAGCCCCAAAGATGTGACCAAATGTTTTTACAGAAACCCCTCTGATTTCTGCACCAAAGCAGACATTTCCAAACAGGGACAACCCTTCTGCTGTAGAGGATCACAGCGCTGACGGTGAGTTTATAATTAGCCCATACAAATGCATATGCAAATGCACATAACTGCATTTCAGAGGCAACTACTCAGCCCCTAAAGCAAAAATGCAGCTACAATGGAAGCTAGAGAAATGCAGCAAACATTCTGATCTTAGCAGATAATTAAAGCAGATTAATAAAAGCCAGTTTATTACCAGGGTTCCCAAACTGTCCTCAGAAAGGCTCCCAGTGTCAGGGCTGTGACATCCAAGTCCTGTCTGCTGGGGAGGCACCACTCCCTGACTTCACTTTTAAATCGCTTTCTCACAGAGAAGATCCACCAGCCAACGATTCAAACACCTGTATTTTTATACCTGATGAAGGTGCCATCGTTTAAAACACGTGTTTATGCTTCTTTAAAATCCCAGATCCCCTCCCAAATACTGCCTGTACTGCAGCTCTGATGGGATTCATTCTCCGAGCTGGAGAGGGGGCTGAAGCAGATCGGAAAACAGGGATTGAGATGCACATGAGACAGAAGGAAGCAAAGAGGAAAGGAAGAAAGATCAATTAAGGATCTGATACCGGTGAGAAAACAAGCCCAAGTGTGGTCCCTAAAGCTGCCGCCGTGGTCCCCAGGCGGTGGCAATGGCACAGGAGGGACGCAGTGCTGTGTGGCAGGAGCCCAGCGCCTGTTACCGACCGGGCTCAAATCCCCAGATTACAATAAGGCAGCTTGAAGGTGACAGATTCCATTGTTGAAGGTGATACAATTCCACGTGCGCGCTGCAAAACAAGGGCTGGAGCTGCGCCCGCGGACAGGGAGGGAGCGCCCCAGGCGGGCACTGGGAGGGTTCTCCTCGCCCCGCGCCCTGGAAAGCGCTGGAGAAGCGCCCGAGAGCCCCAGGGGGGTGCCGGGTTTGCTCCTGCCTGGCCAGGGCAGGCGAGCCGCTGTTCGGGATCTCCCACCTGTGCGATGGGAGGTGATGGCGCTACCGGAGAGCGGCAATTCCCGGGGGGATAACAGCACAGGAACAGCCAGGCAGGATCCTGCAGGATGAACACAGAGTGAGCAAACTGGTCACTGCATCTTCTTCTGTTCATGTTTAGTTTAACTGCTCTCCCCCAATGCCCTCAGATCTCTCATGAGGGTCACACCAGCACGGGCCCATCATGAACAATGTGTCCCAAAAGCTTCAGGCTTTGTTTTCCAAAATAACCCTGGTGCTGTTACACAGCCACACAGCAAAAGTCAGACCCTCCCTGCCCTTCACTCGTGCCCACTTTGCTGCAGAGGAAGGGCTCAGCAAGGACTGGTCACACAGAGGAGCAGTTTGGTCTGGACACTGCCCCAGCCTGGCTGCTTGAAATGCAGGAAAGACTCAGGAACAGAAATGTGAAAAGAACAGGAGAATCAAAGCCTGAGACTAAAGGAGCAATTAGACGAGACTCAGAATATATTTGAGTCAAATCAATCCATACAAGAATTTCAGTCACGGTGTGCTGGTGCCCACACTTCTCCCTCCCTCCCAACCCAGGGCTGAGATCCAGCCTCTCTGTCTGCTTCATCAGAATATGCACGAAGTGCAGTGACAACACGTCTCCAAAGATGCTTTATCAGTTTTGCAAAGTCCCAGTTCATCCTCCTCTTGTGGATCCATTTACATATTGATGTATTTATTCTCCTCTCTCCAGGCAGGCCCCATGAGATTAAACTATTTTATTTACAAAGACATTGGGGTTGCAGCTCCTAACAATTAATTCAGCAGGATGGAACTTTGCCTGTGCTCTCAGATTGATGTGTGATCAGAGAAATCGGCCCCGTCAGCGATTCGGGCGCAGCCAGGGCAGGACTGGCTACACCCCACCCCTATCAACAAGTCAATACCTGCTGCAACTGGGAAAAATGAATTGGGGTGGTGGGAGGACCAATATGCAGAAGGGAAAGATAATGAGGCAGCAGAGGGAGTGATGGATAAAATCTGAAGGAGAAACTTTGCCAACAGGGCTCACCTTCAAAGGCTGGTGCTCCAAGTGGTCTGTGCCTCGTGGGGCCTCCTGGGAGTTCCTGGGAGCTGCCCCTGCTCCACCCCTCCATCCAGGTGAGGTGCACAAGGCTGCAGCACGTGCTCCCGTTGGATTCTGTGCCTCCCACCAGGTGAAACAGGTCCATCAGAGCACTTGAGGCTCCCTTGAACACGGGAGCAGAAACGTCACCTGCCTGTTCAGCCCGGTATAAATCTGGCACACCATTGCCTCTCCCTGACAGCAACCTCATGTAGCACCGGTGTTCTTCCCAGACTCGCTGACATTTCAGAATTATGTTTAGAGACCTGGATGGGAATTTAGTTCAGGAGTTTTCTGCTGCACTCTGTCATATAAATATCCCACCCCACCCGCTGTTGGGTCTATCGGTGCAGAGCGAGCCTGTGCTGGTGCCTCTAATTAAGGGGCTGAGGCAGCCCAGGGAAGGGCACTAAACACTGGTGGAACCCTCTTAAAAGTCAGCACGTGTCTCCCTAGTAATTCTCACCCTGATCTTTTGCATGGCGCTATCGCCAGGCTAATTAATCACCGATGTGAGCTCGAGCATTAATTGGAACAATGAATCATTTTTTTTGTCTGTTCCTGGCCACTTTTAGCCCATAGGAATGCGGGTGCTGCCGTTACTTTAATAATTATTATAAATATAAAGCCAGCAGCACGCACTACATTTGGTAGGCATTAAAAAGGATGTGGTATTTGGCCTGGAGCATTAACAATCTGGTGTGTGCTCAGGGGAGTGATGGATGCAGCTCACTGACAGGCTGGAAAGGTGCTCCCTGAACCACTTTAACTCAGGACACTTTATGAAGGTGTTGGGAAAAGCCCAGGTTTTAGGAATCCAGTGTCTGGATCAACAGGCTTCGGCAGGTCTCGGCCACTCGTGGCTTGTTGGGACTGCCAAGGTGCACAGGGATTGGCACATGTCTCCATGTGCTGCACGAGGAGGAGGAAAAGCTGCTGACGGTGCTGCCCTGAGAGATCAGATTCTAAGTGTGTGAAATGACTCAGGTGCATCCCTGTCCTGCCCAGGAACAGAAGCCGCCTGCACAGGGCCTGGCTGGGCTGTGGGAGGCACAGGCTCAGCACACGGTCAGGACTCAGTCCCAGTGTCGGGCAGGACAGCTCCAGGGAGAGCCTTCGGGGGCTGGGGAAGACAAAGCACAGCGATGAAAACAGAGCTTTTTAGGGAGGAAACAAAAGCTAAAATGTGAACAGCCATAAACCCCCAATTTGTCACTAGAAGGACAGTAAATATTCCCTCCCCTTGCCAGCCCGGGGGCTGGAGAGAAGCAAAGAGGCTGAAGGAGAGCTCAAGGTGAGGCCCGTTATTTACTGCTGCTGATGAATAAGGAAACCAACCCCCACTTCGTGTTTTCCTACAGGATAGGAAAAGCTCTGGGGTGCTTAGCAGGCTGGTTAGTTGCTCCTTTCCCTCTCCTCGGGTGTGTTTTACACACCCCTCCAGCGAGACGCTGCACCACTAGTGATTGTTCACATACAGAAAACACAGGGAGTTCTCCTTCGCCTCCTCTCAGATCCAGCACATCCAGCGGGGAAGAGCTGGAAAAGACACCTACCAAGACAGAGGTGGGGAGAAAAATGTAAAAAAATATCCAAAAGGATTTGTGTTGGGCTTTACAAAAATGCAATATACTTCTCTGCGCCAGTTTAAAAGCACAGGCTTGTTTGAAGTTCCCAGGGAAGGCGGGAGCACGGGGCAGGAATTGGCAGGCTCCGATTTGGCTGCTTTTCCTTATTATGAGAAAATACACTCTGGTCTCCTTGTGCAAGGGTATGAATTCTTCATCTCATATTGTGTTTGCACAGAAGCGTGAAATACATCCTGAGATTGGTGCCCGTCCCCGGCGCTCGGTGCGAGAACAAGGAGTGCACTGAGCGCGGGGCCCCGTGTCGGGCTCGGCACGGCGCTGAAAGGGAGAGCCCGAGGCACGTCCTCCTCCTCCTCCTCCTCCCCGGTGCTCGGGGGCCCTGCGCTCCGAGTCTGGCCCCTGTGGGAAGCTCCCGCCTTCCCCTCCGTAAATGTTCCCCCCGCGGCCGCTGAATCACCAAATAATCGGCGGACCCGTGGGAAGGGAATTAAAGGGTGGTTATCGCACCGCCGCGTTCTGCTCACTTTATTTGTTTTAAATGACCATGAAAGCAAAGCGGGGAAAAAGAAAACACACAAGTGGAAACTTAATTGAGCTGCTGAAATGTCTTTAAAGGAGCATTATGGGCTGGATGGCAGTGCCTCGGTCGCACTGGTGGCATTTGCTCACATGAGTGGGCAGCTGATGAGGCAGTTCGGGGGACACTTCCCTAAGGGAGCTGCACATCTCACTGCAGGTCTGCAGCACAGCACAAGCACAGACACCCCAAACTGGGCAGGACAGCACCCAGCTGCCAGCACCTGGCATCCTTCTGCCCTACAAGGGTCTGAGTTTTGGTTCATGGCAGGGTTTGTTACTCCAAGGGGAATAGCCAAGGCCATGCTGAGGCACAGCTTGTCCCTCCTGGTGCCAAAGACCACCTGCCCTGGCCACACTGTCCCCCAGAAGCTCCACCTGTGGGCAGCAGGAAGGGGTAACCTGCTCCACTCACCATGGGCACTGAAGGCCCCTCAGGCACAAGGTGACAAAGCCAGCTGAAGCCATAAAGTGGCCTTGGTTTGATGCTGTCTCTGTGGGGAGGTTTGGGAAGGGCTCACAGAGGGGCTCCAGGGCTCACAGAGGGGCCCCAGAGCCCACAGAGGATTTGTGGGCAGGAGAGCACATCACAGAGCTGGGCAGCAGCTGGAATGGGACAGGAGTGTCACAGGAAGAGGAGGGAACCTCCCATAGAGGTGGGCAGCAAAAAAAGACCAAAATGTGGGGAGAAAACTCTGGCAGGGAAGAGGGAGGACCTGCCCTGACCAAGTGGCTGGAGCTGGAAGGCAGGAGACAGGGAGCAAAGAAAAGCCAAGATGTGGAAAGGCAGGTACCACAACTGAGCACAGACCAAGCCACCCACACCTGAGGGAGAAGTCAGGGTGAGACCATGTGGGAAAAGGGGGCTCAAGAGATCCAGTGTGGGAGCCCAGGGATCTGACAGGGAACCTGCTGGACCTGCTGGAGCAGCCACACTCAGGCTAATCTCCGAATGGAACAGAACTTGCCTCTGGCTTGTTACACACGGTTTTATTATGAGTCCAATATGCACTGAAGTAAAAAAAAATGGGTCCCTCTCTAGTCAATCTTCTGCTGGATCTTAAAATCCTCTAACTTTCAGGAAACTATCAAAAAGTCCCAGTATTTTGATGCCAAAGATCTGAGTCCTGTGCAAATCCAAACAAAGGCAAATGGGAGGAGGGAGAGCTGAGCTCCTCTGCCCTGCTATGTGTGTCCCCCTGACACTGGCCAGGCACTGCACAAAGGGATGGACCAGGTCCTCTCTGATCCCTTTGTCCAGCCTCCTCCCCATGCATGGACCAACTCCAGCCAAGGAGCAGTTTTTGGGATGCCCTGGCTCCTGCTCAGCTCCTCCTGCCCATTTCCATGCCCTTGATGTTTCCTCAGGTGCCTTCCAAGCCCAGGAGCTCCTGTGAGCCTGGTGCTCTGAACTCCGGGCAGGTGGCAGGGCTGAGGTGGGGGCACACATCCCACCTGGGCTGGGAAAGGAATTTAAAGGGGCAGTCAGGGATGGGAAGGGGGATGGAGACCTTTCTCTGCACCTCCTGCTCCGCTGGCTCTCACTAGGTCAGCACTTTCTGGGAATTGCTGCGTTGCCAGATGTTGATTGGGCATCTGACAGGAGATGAATAAAACCAATAAAGCTCTTATTTCTGGCTATAAAAACAATAATGAAAAGCAGACAGGGATGGGGGATAGGCTGCCCAAGGCTTTCCCAGGCCACACTGAGCCGAGTGCAGCAGGAGCTGCCTTCCCTTCTTATTTCCTCCTGCCTGAAAGCCAGGAGCAATAGCCCTGAAATGAAGCAGTTGGATGATATTGTGTACAATCAGAATTCCTTGATTCCTGTCAAAGGAACTCCCTTTTGTTTATTTTGCAGGGCCTTTTCCCACTGGCAGTGCCAAGCTCCCCAGCCAATCCCACGGTGAGATCAGGACTCAAGACCCAGGCTCTGCAAACCAGGGCAGCTCCAATGCCTCCTTGAAGGCCAAGTTACCTCCTTTCAACAACTGTTCTGCCTCCAGCTCTGCACAGGAGAGCTCCTGTTCCCATGCCAAGGGCTGCCCTGCTTCCCAGGCCTGTGTCCCACAGGCACAGACGTGCCCAAGCTTTCAGCTCCTGTGTAGCTAAAGACCAAGTTCTGAATATCAGCCATTTCCTTCGTGCTCTGCTGTCCCAGCCTGGGGATATTTGGCCAGTTCTGAGCAGCTCTGAGATTGTGGGATGCATTTCTGCCTAGAGCTTTGCCTCACAGCTGCTGGCAGAAGAGCTGCCCTTGTCCCTGCCTCCAACAGTGACACCTCTCCTCTTGGGAAAAGCTGCACAAGGGGCAGATCACAGGATCCTAAAACCACAAAATGATAGAATCCCAGAATCCTGGACAGGTTTGGGTTGAAAGGACCTTAAAGCTCATCTTGTCCCACCTCCTGCCATGGGCAGGGACACCTTCCACTATCCCAGGTTGCTCCAAGCCCTGTCCAACCTGGCCTTGGACACTTCCAGGGATGGGGCAGCCACAGCTTCTCTGGGCTATTTGTGCCAGGGCCTGCCCACCCTCACAGGGAAGAATTCTAATCTAATCCTACCCTCTGTCAGTGGGAAGCCAGATCCTACCACGCCCACACCTCTCAAAGCCAGATGACAGCTGCTCTGGGTTTTGGGATTTGGAGGGTGAAGGTTTGTAACCTCATAACCTGCACTCTAAATGAGCTCCTGGGCTGCACCTTCAGAGATCCTGAACAACCCACAAAACCTGAGGGTTGATGGCAAAGGAGTCTCCCTGGCACGCTGGTGCCTGCACTGCTGTGCTGGGAATGCTGGCACTGAGCTGTGCACACCCAGACTGGCTCTGGATGAGCCTGCAGATCCAGCTCACTCCATGGCCATCAGAGCAGTCCTGCTCCCTGCTGGGCTCAGTTCCAGGCTGGCAACTGCAAAGAAACATTCCAAATGTGCATTAACACAGTTCTTGAGGTGGGCACCCCCACAAGGACAATGCCCAGCCTGGCTGGCACATGATGGCAGGAGGCAAAGTTTCATGACTGTGGTGTAGCTGCAGAACAGATCAGCTCCCAGGCACCTCATAAAGCCAGGAACAGGAGCTCTTCCCAAACAACACCACCTTCAGCCCAGAAACTACTGCAACCCACAGGGGAAACCCTTCTGTTGGACCTTGGGAGGCCAAGGAGCTAATTCCTGATCCCAAACCAGTGAGCTGCTTCCATCCCACAGGGCATGACCTGATACACTTGTGCAAACCCCTGGCACCAGCAGTGACACACACACCTATGCATTGAACACCTCTGGTCTCCCAAGCCTTAACCTCAGTTGCCAACATAATGGACCGGGAATAAATATTTAAGGTGGAAAGCATTTCTGGAACCTGGCTGTTCTTCAAAGGCATATTTACTGGATGTTCCAATAGCCACAACTCAATAAACATCCAGCAATATTACACCGGGTAAAAATACCTGGGATAAAAGGAGAGTGAAACTCCCAGTACCATTTTATTCAGTATTCTTATCAATGATCTAAATGACTCTGTATAAATCCTTGTTGTGGGGAAGTTTGCAGATGCCAACAAGATTGGTGGGAGGGAAGCAAGAAGCGGGACTGGACTATCAATACACAGGGATCTGACATGACTGAGGGTTGGCCACATGCCAGTGCAACATGATTTAAAAAGCCAAATGCAAGGGAAGGCATCAGAAACCAGAAATGCAGGTTCCACTCACAGGACTCTGCCTCAGAAAGGAATTGTTTGGAAAAGGACTTGGAAGACATCACAGGGATCTGCTGTAGCCCTAAAGCTGTCATAAAGGAGGGCCTCTGACGCCTGGGTGTTGAGAAGGGACAGTGGCAGATTCCAGCAGGAAGTTTTCCTTCTGGTTCACAGCTCCAGCAACCTGCTGGAAGGCCGTGTTCAGGTTATGTTCCTTCCTTCATGGAGAAAGGGAAAATACAGGAGTGACTCTGCAAAGCCAAAGCATGACCCTGGAGCTGGGAAACGGGAGCTGTTCCATCACTCCTGAATGAGCTCAAGGCTTGTCCAAGACGTGGCTGAGACAGGATCTGGTCACTGCTACAGGCACTGATACAGGGGATGGCAATTGTTGGAGGGGTCTCTGGGGGACAATGGCACCTCTTGCAAGACAATTGCAAATTTAACCTTGCAGCAAAACTGACAGAAAGAGCCATGCAGGCTGCCCAGCACTGCAGGAGCATGTCAGGGAACCGGGCAAAAGGACAAGGGTGGGTGTTTTCCAGAAGGTGCTCTTTAACTCACCTTTGGGAGAAATTACACAGGTGGTTGGTTAGACTTCATGTGGCTGTAGGAATCTCTGGATTACCAGACTGGATCTAGTCCTTGCACAGACTGTTTAGAGCAGGCATCTCTTTGCATCTGAAGGAATGGAGGAAGTGCTGTGGAACAGCCCTGGCAGATTTTCCCTGGCTGTCTCCAACCGTCCCTGGTGCTCGGGGGATATTTCTGCCCAAGCTCCACATCCTGTAACTTATATGGCTGTCTCTTCCCAAATTAAGCAAACACAGATTGCCTCCTGCCGAGCTGAAAATCTCAGTATCAGTTTCTCCAGTCCTCCCCAAATCCTTCCCAGTCTGGCTCTGGAGAAAATGCATAAAGAACCCCCGTCTGCTGCGAGTTCCAGCTGGGGAGCTGCACGGATATCAGTGAGGTTTCAGGGTGTAACAGAGCAGAAACCAGCTCAGCACGCTCATCTTCTCAAGCTAAGTCTGTCCTTCTGTTTGGATAGATTAGCTCTTCCCTGCATTCCCCCTGCTCAGGGATGCCAGCCTGGCCCCGGCAGCCGCAAGCCTAGAACAGCGGGAGGCCCGGCTTCATCCAACACCAACTCCCACATCTCCAACAGCGCCGGCTTTTGTTCTCCCCGTTCCCGTCTGATCTCTTCAGCCCTGTCTTACATTCCTCCTTCAGGGCCCCCTCCCAAAGTTACTCCACAAAACAGGATGCTGCCATTCTGTTTCAAATCCAGACTTGGCATCTCAACAAAAATAAAAAGGGCTCCATCGTTGCACTGACGCACCATGGTCCTTTTCTCATCTTGGTTTGTCAAGATGAACTGTCATAACTGATCTGCTGTTTGGATATGCAGGGAATGCATGGAATCAGGCAGGGGGATACAAGGAGTGTATTTCCTAGATAAATAACAAATGTATTGCAGAGGATAAACTGATGGGGCTGATCTTACCTGTCCACCTTCCGGCCAAGCCAAGCTGGGAATCCATGTCACAGCTACTGGGGAGCTCCACTTCTCACCGCCCTCACTCAACGCTGTCCCACACAGCACAGCAGCTCTTGGCTCCTAAATCCCAGCTCAACAGTAGCAACTTCTCCACTTGCAGGCTGGGTCCTGGGTGGAGTACCAGGTGCAAGTGTGCTCAGTAGGTTCCACATCTGCCCAGACAAAGCCATCCCCTCCCTTGGGAGCCACAGCGATGCTGATCATGGAACAAGCAGCTTCCTGGCTGCACAGTATTGCTTCCCTGGAACAACAGCATTTCAGAGCAAATGTGTTATCAAACAATAACCCAGGCTGTGCACATTCACGTTAACTTCCCCCTGCTGTTCCCAGGGCTGAGAGGCTGCTCTGCCCAGCTCTCTGCCCTTCTGTGCCCATGTCAGTGCTCAGTTGGGTCTGGAGCAGGGCAGCCCCTTGGAGGTGACTCTGCCAACCTTCCCATTTACTGCAGAACTGGATTCCTTTCAGCCTTGAGATGAGCTCCACAGACCCATACAACACACCCAGCTGACACTGAATGCTCCAAGCCATGGGGCCAGACCAGACCTAACCCACAGAATTCCCCCCAAAACACACAGAGTGGCCCAGCTCCAAATGTTTCACTCCCCAGATCTGTTCCTGTCACACTTTGTTGCTTCCTAGTGCAGCTCTGGGAAGCCTCTCTGCACCTGCCTGTCTCCCTGCAGGACCTCACAGTGTTTCCCACACAGCTTGCACAGCCCAATTAGCTACATTTTCTCCCATTCCACTCCATTATGGTTTGGCTAAACAAGGTTCCCTCTAGCAGGAGGTGGAAGGTTATAGGCAAGGAGCTCACAGCTTACCCACAGACTGGGGCTGCCCCATCCCTGGAAGTGTCCAAGGCCAGGCTAGACAGGGCTTGGAGCAACCTGGGACAGTGGAAGGTGTCCCTGACATGGCAGGGGCTGGAATGAGATGGGCTTTAAGGTCCCTCCATGATTACCCTGTTGTCTGTGAGTGCAGCCTTCAGAGGTCCCTTCCTTGGAAATCTGGCCTGGACCAGCAAACCCTTGGACTTCTCTACCTCACTGGCAGGCTCTCAATCAACAAAAAGCCAGGACTGAGGTTGATAGGGAACTGTGTGCTCTCATGCCGGAGGCCCTGAAGGAAACAGAGGTGAATTTCCACAAAGAAATAACCAGGATCATTAGGGATTAATAATTATTTAGGATCTGATAAGCTACTGCAGCATTAATTTCCTGCAGGTTTTCCCTGGGCTGTTGTGTGCAGGACCCAACACCGTGTGAGCCCAGCCTGGCGAGACCTGCTCATCCCCCAGCCATCTTCCAATTAGCACAGAGCTGTGGTGTGATGAGTAACTGTGTATGCAGAGAGGGAATCTGCATTTGCCTGCCCTTAAACAGGTTACTGTGATTTCTAATGAGTGCCAAACAATTGCAAATCCTCCACAACCACAACAGGTCCCTGGCCAGTGTCAAGTCTAATTCCACTAAGCAGGGGTACCATTAAATTCTCCTGTGATGGCTGATGTTGAACTGGCAGTAGGAATGAGTTATACCCACTACACAAGGATTTCAGATTTCATCTTTGCTTCTACCTTTGATTTATTGAACAGATTTATTTTCTGGGTTACATTTTAATATTTTTGCCCTTCTATTAATGATAAGCACTGTCTGAAGGTTTGCACTTGAGCGTCTCAGTGCTGAAGGAATTAGCAGTGCCTGGGCCTGCTGTGAGTGTACCTGGCCAGCTTTAAGCACCTACACTGACTCTGAGACACAGGTGTGCACTCCCATGGCAGAAACCTCAATTCAAAAGCATCACTCTTCTCCCAGAAACGAATTCTGCCTCAGGAGCTGATTTAAATCAGAGACCAAAATAGAGGAAAAATCACTCTCCTGTTATTTTCACTCTTCCCCTGCTCAGAATCTCATGCTACAAATCAGCTGCTACTTATAGAACATCTTCCAAAGCCTGCACGTGGTTTCCCAGGGTGGCTGGAGGAGGAGTGGGGGTGGCACTGTCACTGCACAGCACAGTCAGCACAGCCTCCCAAAAGCTGCTCCCAGTTACCTGCTATCAAACATTGCCGGGCAAGTGTTCACAGTCAGTGTCTTAAGGACTCAACAAATGCAAAAAATTGAGGAAAACCCTCTCTGTGTCCTCCTGCTGGTGATTCCTGCCCCCCCTCCACACCCTGCAGCACAACCCCCCCGTTCCCACTGCTGAGACCCCACTTTGCACCTCCAGTTCTGCAGCTGCTCAGAACATCTGGGCCCAGTCAAGATCTTAACCTGAGTCTCCCTACATAAGTTGGCAAGATTTTACTGCCAAAAAGTAATTTCTCTGCAAAGAAAGGCCAGTAAGCCTCACCTGATCCCTTTAACTCTGTATCATCTGCAAATTTAATGATCCAAATGCTGCAGTGCTGTGTAAGTCTTTAACAAAAATTCTACAGAGCCCCAGCAGAGGATCTGCTCCCCAGGGACACTCACCCTAAACTCTGGGCCATGGCTCTGCCTTCTCCCCAGTATTTCACTCTGTTCAATAATAGATTATTTTAACCTACATTGAGGGAGTTTAGACCATAATCCATCAGGCAATATTTTCTTAAAGCCTTGCGGGCAACCAGATAGATTTAAACCATCCAGCCTGATAGTTATTTCATTAGCATAAGTGATCAAATTAGTCTGACATGATTTACCTGCAATATATCCATGCTGACTCACTCCCATTACAGTAAATTTATTCTCCCTAAAAAAGTCAGCTGCAAACTAACTGTAAATGAAGATTTCAGAAGAACAACATTCATCTGGAATCTCTGTCTCCTGTTATTATTTCTGTTGTGAGGGAGCGTGGGCATTTTTGGGTCGTTTTGGGAATGGGCCAGACTAAAGGAGAGCCAGAGGGTACAGGAACAAGTGGAGGAACAAAAGAATTATCTCTCCAGAGGGGGCAGGTACAGTCAAGGACACTTGACTCCTTTCAGAGAGAGAGACACAGAGCAAGGAATTAAGCCTGGCATGAGACACTCAAAATAGGATTTCATCTGATCTGATTTTCTCTGGATCCTGACAAAGCACCTTGGGAAGAGAGAAAGGAGCAGGGACAGGGAGGTCTACCTTGGAGCCTCCAACCACAGACACCACCACCACCTTCTACATCTAATAAAACCACTAAAAAAACTATTGCATGGCCAAACTATCCTCCTCCAAGGAAGAATTTCATTCCAATCATGTTGAGAGGTGCCAGGAGAAAAGGAGGCTCAGGGGGGACCTTCTCACTGTCTCCAGCTCCCTGACAGGAGCCGGGGCAGAGGTCAGGCTCTGCTCCAGGGAACAGGGACAGGACAAGAGGGAATAGCCCCAAAGATTAGGCTGGATATTAGGGAATATTTCATCATGGAAAGGGTGGCCAGGCATTGGAAGGGGCTGCTCGGGGCAATGATGGAGTCCCCATTCCCAAAGAGATTTAAAAGCCACAGGGATGTGGCCCTTGGGGACATGGGTCAGTGGTGGCCTTGGCAGTGCCGGGAGTGGTTGGACTCGATGGTCTTAGAGGGCTTTTCCAACCTAAACAACTGTGTCATTCAAGGAGATCTTTCTCCAAGGAAACAGGGCTTTGGGGGAATTTGCTGGAGTGGAGTTCAGTTAGGAAAGATTTCCTTGCAAGAGCTGGGCTGAGCCCAGGGAACTAAAATGCCCTGGTATATTCAGTCAAAACACAATTGCTCCTCTTCCTCCTGCCCACTGTGCCCTGCTGCCTCCCCCAGGCACCTCCTCTCCCAAGTTGCAGGGAAGCTCAGGAGGCCTCCCAGCCACCCAAGGGACACAGAATGGTTTCTCACAGTTTCTCTACCCACCATGGTGACTTGCAGAGAACAATGTCCATCTATCCAGGGTTTGCCCACACCTGAATGCAGCCACCAGCCCTCCAGGAGCAGCCACAGCCTGCAAGGAATGCTGCTGGCACAGTGCAGAGCCACTGAACTGGGGGGCTGGGGTGGAACTCCAGCTCTTCTGCTGTCCTCTTGTGCCACCTTTAGGCATGTCACCTTCCCCTGGTGCTGCCTTCCCTCCCACCTCGTCTGACGTGGATTCAAATCTGAACTCTTCAGAGAACAGAGCAACTCCTGCACCCTGAGCAGCTCAGGGTGCACTGTGCAAAGATGTCTACAATCTGCCTCCAACTCTTTTAGTCAAACCAGAGGATTTTCTTTCATTTTGCTCTTTGCTAAATATTCAGTTGAGATTTTTCACCCAGGATTTGAAGATGGGAGAGGAGGAAGAGATATTTTTTTATGCAGGCAGGTAATGACAGGCCAAGGGGGGATGGTTTGAAACTGCCAGAGGGAATATTGGGAAGGGATTCTTGGCTGTGAGGGTGGGCAGGCCCTGGCACAGGGTGCTCAGAGAAGCTGTGGCTGCTCCATCCCTGGGAGTGTCCAAGGCCAGGTTGGACAGGACTTGGAGCAATGTGAGACAGTGGAAGGTGTCCCTGCCATGGCAGGGGTGGAACTGGATAAGCTTTAACATCCCTTCCAGCCCAAACCATTCCACAATTCCACATCTTGGGAACTTACCATGTAGCACCTGTAGGTTAATTTTTGTCTGGGGCAGCGTCCTGGTATCAAAGAATGCCCACGAGGGCCACGCCACAGCAGCCCTTGGGTAACTTGTGTTCCCAACTGAATCACTCCATTATATTTTTAATTTGAACTGCGTCCTCCAAGACAATGAAGCTACAGGCAACATCATGCTGAGGGCAAAGGGAGTAAAGTAGTTATTAAATGGTCACAGTTAAGAGGCAGAACAGAGGTCCAGCCATTAAAGCCTGCATGGAAAACCAAGCCTTTCCCACTCTGTAATCCTCTGTCAGGCCTCCCCACTGGCTGGCACAGTAAAATTATATAGCCAGAGATGATATTTTTTCCTCCTACATATACTGTCATTTCGTTTCTCAGGAAAAAAAAAACTTTCCAAGCTTTCAAGTGTTTAAAAGGAAACGTGACAGGCACTGAGGCACTTCAAGCCTGCTGTGCTGGATCCAGGGATAAGGTGTGTCCTTGAGGAAGAGCAGGTTCCAGTGAGGATCCAAGCCTGGCCAGCCAGCGGCCTCAATCCGGCAAAATTCAGTGTGTTAACAGAGGCTGAGGCACAAACTTGGGAACCTTTGACTTCAAAAGCCTTTAGCACATATTTCAAATTATCAGAGGCTTCAGTGACTCAGGAGCTTGGTCAAACCCAAGGACCTCTAGGAAATTAGGAGGTTCTGTCTCCAGGCACAGGTCTCTCCATGTAAACCCCTCAGTTAGCCCATAATCTGTTCCCTACCAGGAAATCAGAGTCCATTCTCCATCACCACCACCAACATCCTGACAGTGCTACAGGAACCCTTTCCTTTTAATTACATGGAGCCAACCACATACTGTGTGATTAGTAAGAAAAATGAATTATTGAAGTAACTTGTATTTAACAAATGCTGCCATTCTGACTGCCACTCAGTATTCAGTCACCATAAAAAGATGTTCTTCTTATGCAGGAAAATAGATTTTTCCTGCTTCTAAGATGCTGCAATTGGAGAATTTTTCCAGGCTTTTCAAACATAAAGTCCTGTGTCCTTATTTGAAGGGTCAGTGGTGACAAGGCAGATGATCAGGCGGCCTGATCTCAGGAGCAGGTTACCAGCTGGTTAAGAACTGCTGTGAATGGAAGAAAACAACATAAAAAATAATGGGGGAAATGACAGCCTTTCTCCTGTTTGACAGAGATCTTGCTTTTTCCTCTTCTTTCCCTTGTACACATTCATAATTTTGTAGACAGGTAATTACATGTCTGATGCAAAGACCATCCCTCCTAGTTCATGCTTCAGAGCTGGCAGAATTTAGTTACAGTTTCATCACAGCAATCACAGATGCAGAAATGCAGCTGGGGTGGAGGTGGAAGAAGAGCTCACTTACCCATCTAATTGAGGAATTCCAATGGGAGACCTGGAATCAGACATGGAGCTGCTGCTCTTGCCTTTGGCTTCATTTTCTAGGGATGGGGAAGAACTGAGCCGAGCTCAGCCTTCCCAAGAGACAGGGATCCAGGCCCTCCCAGCTCCCTGGGGAGCAGGTGAGCACCTGAGCAGGACTGCACCAATCTGCTCTCTCAGAAGGGTTAGTTAAGTGGGGTGAACCGAGACTAAACTAAACTCGAGCCAGTTTCCTCCCACCAGCTCAGCACCTCAGCCCTGCCATTCCCAGCTCTCCCACTCCAGAGCCAGCCTGGCCTCCCTGCCCAGACCTGCCCTTCCTTTCCCACGAAGCCCCACAGCTACATTCCCTTGGACTGAAAAACTCCAAGCAGGCAATGGCTGGTAGCCAGGTGGGCTAGTGAGCACTTGTCATTTGGGGAGGGCAGGAGCAAGAAACATCTCTGAATTTAGGGCATGGTAGCCCAATCTCCCAGCCTCCTCTGAAGCATGGAGTGGATTCTGCTCAGGAGAGGAGCTGGTGCAAAAGAACTACATGGAATTCCTGTAAGGACACTGGCCCAGAGGCTCCACTCCATTGCCATCAGCTGGCCTGGGAGGTGAGGATGAGAGCTGCTCTGCCAAGATTGGGTGTAAATGAACAAATCAAACTACCAGAGAAAAAAGCAGGAGTGAACAAACATTTGCTTTAACAGCAGCTTCCACTCACCTGGATCTTGTCAAAACACCTTTATCTCATCACCAGCACTGCTCAGCATCAGCCGTGCCATCCACGTCGGGCAAACAAACCTCCCTCAAGATGTGAAGATAAAAGGGAGGAGTGAGAACAGCTTTGCTGGTTTTCCAGTGACAGCATGGCCAGTAGAAAAAACTGATATTCCCTGTACAGAACCAAAGAGTGGATAGGAAATGAGCCCTGAAATTACCATCAGACTTTTCCCTGTCTAACAGACGCTTGTTCTTGAGGTCTTCAGTCATTCTTATTTCAGGGTCGTGCCTGGAAGCAGCTCTTTCTGACACATACCCATAGAACAAGCCAGAAATGCATCCAAAACTGCTCCTAAGAAGCTCCAGCCTTGGAGACTCTCCCTCTCCAGCCCAGGGAATCTGCTCACACCATTACTTATTCCTACCACTTGTCCAGCACATACACTGAACATCCCTTGTTTTATGTTAAGTCTATTCTTGTCCTCCCACTACAGACCCATCCCTCCCTCTTTGCCAGAGTGTGACCAGGTGTCCTCTAAGTGGTTTCTTGCCTAAACTCCCAGATCCTGCCCTGTGCTCCACAGCCAAGTGTTCCCTAGATCTGTGATCACTCTGGTCTGCTGCTCATCTCTATCTCTGTGCACCTCCTGCCTCCTCACTGAGGCTGTGCCCACGCTGAACAGGCAGGGACTGTTTTACAGATCTTTCAGGTGCAATTTCTATTTTATGAAAAAAAGGATAAGAAATTAAAAGATTTGGCCAATCAAAGTTGTGGGGGGAAAAAAGACACAGGAGCCCTGTCAAGCAACAGCCTAAAATAAGCTTTGGATGAGAAGATAAAATCAGGAGCACCACAACTAAACTGGGATGTCTGGTCACTTTAGGTCTGTCACAACTGCCCTGCTGGTGCTATTGAAGTGTCTCGAGCAGCCCTGTAGCAGCATGGCCCTTTCTGAAGCTGCCAGGGCCTTTGTTCCTCCCCAGAATAGTGTCCTGCTCGTGCACACAGGGGCAGGGCAAGGTTGGACACCGTGCACTGCATTGTACTGTCAGGCTAAATAGAAGCTGATGGGATAATAATTAATTGCAGCCTCCCTGTAATAAAAGACAAGACAAAGCCAGAGATATAAATAAAATCATCAAAGGGACTCACAGAATAGGAGCTGTGTCTGCACTCTGTGGGCAATTTACAAGCCAAAGGAAGGTTGGGAACCCAAGGACTGAAAAGCAATAAAAATCTATGGAGCCCTCACAAATCCGTGACAGCGTCTCGCTGATCTGTCTTGTTACCAGGCAGAGGTATAAATCCCCTCAACACCTCTGTTGTTTAAGGAGCTGGAACGGGAAGGGAAGAACAAGGCTGGCGGTGGGAGTGACCCCCAGCTCACTCAGCCCGAGCCGCGGGAGGTGCCCTGGCAGAGAATGGAGGGGACAGAAGGCACCCAGCGAGGCCGCCAGCCGGGACAGCGGGCCGGGAGCGCTGCTTTGATGGACACGGGTTTAACTCCCTTTGTACCGGCAGCGCTCCCTTCCTTATGGCCTGCACAAAAGCGAGCCCTGCCCTGACCTGTGAGCTGCCAGCCCCAGCTGGCTGTCCCTGCTCCCCGGCTGTTGTCACCTTCAGCTCAGCGTGGGGAGGAGCTGGGGACAGGCACAGCCGGAGCTGGAAGGGTCCCCATCACCACCCCAAACCTCCAGCAGCTGCAGCCTGGAGAGACAAGAGGGAGTACAGAGAGGGGAAACCACCCCCTGCTCTCCCCACGAGGCTGCGAGAGAGGAAAAGGGATAGAAAAGAAGATGGACGTCACTGTGGGGACGGAACAATTCTGAAGTGACTCCTCATTTTAATGTCTCAGTCTCACTAAGGGCAGATAAAGAGATGCCTCAATACACTCGCACGTGACACAAGCCCCTGCTCCACAGCCATCCTGCAGCTCATCCCACTCAGCCTCAAGGACAGCAGGACTGAAAGGAAATGATCAGGTGCTGATCATGAGGAAGAGACACGGCCCTCCCAGACATCTGGGCCAAACGGCTGCTGGTCCAGGCCTCTTCTCCTGGGAAATGGGCTATTGTAATTCAGCTCATCTCCATATGGCCAGGAATCCCACCACAGGCATACAGAGGCTTCCCTCATTCATCCCTAAAGTGGATGGAGAGACCAGGAAGAGAGGGAAAGCAACGAGGTACATCCTCTGCCTCTATGGGAAAAGCTTTTCTTGCTAAGTGGGTGCACATCAGGGACAAGCTGGAAATACAGATCCCAAATCCCAGCCCCACATCTGCACTTTATGTTTTTATTTCCTTCCCCTCTCTTCTTAAAATTCTCCTCAGAAACTTCTCTGGATGAATGAAGCCAAGGTAAAGAAACATCAGCTAATTGAAACAAATTGAATTGCACAATATCCCCCCAAAGGCAAACACAATCCACTTCTCAAACAACAAATAAGCCCTCAACTAAACAATAACTTCCTTAATGTAGCCAGCACCCAATACCTAAACAACAAATAAAACAACCAGAGAGAAAAGTCACTTCCCTTTCCCTGCTCCTGCCTTGCCAGGACTTTACATCCCCACAGCAGCGATGTTGGGAAGAGGAGTGTCTCCACCTGCAGCATGTGGGCTCTGTCCTGCTGGGGATCTGCTGGTGGCCACCAGGGAGGGGGATCGTCCCAGATCACCCCTGCCCTGCCCTGTGTGTCTGTGCAGCCCAGGCTGGTCAGGGAGAGGAGGTGATGAGGCCCCAGCCAGCCCTGCAGGCAGCACAGCTCTTCCCAGCCCAGGAACCTGGGCTCCAGCTTTGCCTGGGCTCCAGCTTTGCCTGGGCTCCAACTTTGTCTGGGCTCCACATTGGCTTCCATATGGAAGGACCAGAGTTGGGTTTCTTGGCTTTAGGGATCAAGTCTTGGACCTGAAAGGAGCAGCCTGAGCTGTCTGAGCTGAGGGTCAGTCACACCTTACCAGTCTGAAGGTGACCAACTCTCTCTGAGGGCCCTTCCCAGCAGTGGGGATGATGTGATTTCCATGCATAGAAGTTGGACTCAGTGATTTTAAAGCTCTTTCCCAACCTGAATGAGTCCATGACTCTCCAAGGACTCGGACGTGCGATGGCAAGAGCAAGCTGGGCAGTGCAGCATCTCCTACTTGGCTCAGCAGAACTCAAAATGGATGCATATTTCTCTCACCAAAAAGGCCAGGGCGGTCTCCTGTCACCTGGCAGTGAGCTGCTCTTCCTGCTCAGGGAAAGCACATCCCTGTCCGGGTGCAGAGCCAGAGCACAGCTGATGTGCTGTGGGCGGGAGAGAGAGGCAGACTGAGAGTTAATCCGAGCCCTTGGCTTCAAGTTGAGAGCTACTACAGGAGTGGGAGAGATCTGGAAAGCACCCAAGTTTTTGTGGGGCCTGCCACCAGATTCTCCCTCTGGCTTGCAAGCAATCCTGTAGGTTTGCCAAAGGAAGAGCAGCTCTGCCACAGCCCACTCCCTGAGGCCACCCTTGTGCCATCTGCCATCTGGGGCACCCCTCTCACTGCTCCCTCATCCAGCTCAACTAAGAGGAGCTGTCCCTTTCTGTACTCTACATGTGTGCAAACACTTCCCTTCTGCCTCCCAGTCCCTGAGGATGAGCTGATTGGGGTCCATGAGGAATTAGCAGGTGTACTGCTGGTGTCCCACATTTCACATCCTCAGGCTCCACAAGTTTTAAAAGACACAGCCCAGCTTGCTTCTCATGAGCACTTCAATTCCAGACCTACATGAAACATCCCTTAGCAAGGCCATATTTAGAGGGATTCACTTTGTGGTCTCTAGGGCAGCCAGGGATCCTGGACCCAAAAAGTCTCCAGAGACTGTAGCTTGATGAGGAAGGCTATGACAATCCTTATTCCCTCATCTCAGGAGCCCTCAGTCACTGTGAACCTCAAAAGTGGGGAAGATCTGGCCCAGGTCTTTGGTAGGTGATAGCCACCAAAATGCTCTGTGCAGCTGCTCCCTGTGCTAGGAGGACACAGGCTTGGTCATATCAGCCCCACAGCTCCAACCTCAGATATTTCTTACAGCACTCAGTCAGGAAGGGCCTCCTCACCCAGCTGGTGCAAGGTGCAGGGCACAGTCCTGGCTGTGATCTCTGACCTGAAAATCTGTGCAGTTCCTAAGCTTCACACACAAACCCAGGGGCTCACCCCCCAAAACCCTCCTCAGCTGCATCCCTTCATGGCAGCCACAGTGCAGTGGATGGGCAGAGGTGCCTGCTGAGCTGGGAGTGCCCCAGGGCAGCACCGTGAGCACAGGGCAGGCCCTCGGAGGCGGCCCCGCCGAAGGGCAGAGCCCAACCAGGGCCGAGTGTCAGCAGGGCTCTCTGACAGCCCTGCTTGACTCTGCTCTGCACACAACACACACGAGCAGAGCTACTTACCCGAGCTGCAGGAAGAGCCCTGACAGAAGAGGGGCCATCACCTTTCACTGAAATACAGTCACTTAAAAAACTAACATTCTAAAGATGGAACAGACGCTCATCTGTCACACCTTCAACTGTGAGATATCCCCTTCCTACCACCAGCCTTTTTTGTAACCTGCATCCAGGCAACGGAACTTCGCTCACTGATGGAGTCGTTACTGCTCACACTGCTCAACCAGCCCCAGATAATTCCTGCTCACGGCTTGGGAACGGCTCCTGCTCAATCGTCTGGAAGGTGATTAAACACTGCAGCACTTAGATCCACACTGGCAGCCAGGCAGGCACAGGTCAGAGGGGACAGAGAGGATCTTGCCATGTGAATATCGAGTTTAAAGAGAAGCCTCTCTCTGATCCTGCTTCCAGCCCCTTGTGCAGTGTGAGCAGGAGGAAGGGGTCAGAGGAGAGGCTGCCTGTGCTGTGCTGTCACCCACAGCAGCACCCAGCGAGGGGGTGATCTGGGACCAAGCTTAGAAACTACTCCAGCCTCTGCAGGGAGGGAGGGGAAGGGGGCAGGCACCTCCTCTGCCCACTCTGAATCCTGGACTGTTGCTCCTCTGATCTCAGCTGCTGGCTCACAGCTGCAGGTGGCTGAGCAGCCAGGACCTTGAACCTCCTGCACTGATCGTTCCCAAGCCATCCTGCCTGACCTGCAATTTAGGAAACATGGCACAGATTCTGCAGGTGTGTGAGCACACACACACTGAACCAAGAGCAGTTCAAGTTCTTTTATCAGGAAGTGATAACACCTGGACTTTGAGTACATATTCAGGCTAGTTCAGTGATTAGTAATTAATATTCTCAGTGATAGGATGTGTGAAATGCAAGCAGGAGGCTCTTTTGATCTCCTATCCTCGTGCTTTGGGATCCTGGACTACAAGGCACAAGGAACAGAATGACTACAGCCCTGGTGTGTGGGTGCTGTGTCCCATGAGGAATGCTGCTGTCTGCCCTTCCTGCTCTGCACCCCAACACCTGCTGTGCTGGTACAGCCCACCAGGTCTGTTGGAAGGAGGCAGTGGGGGTGAGAACTCATGAGTTTTGAACAAAAACAGAGGTCACATCAGGGATGCCATGGATCCTATGGATATGGCACATGTACGGAAGGGCCCAGCTCACCCCAAGGGCTGGGCAGGTTTTGAGCCTTGGGAGAAACTGAAGACAACGATACAAAGGCTGGAGGCATTTAGGCTGCTTGGGACAGACCTGGGCTGGGCAGATGCCTCCAGCTCATGGTGCTCCAAGGCACTGCTCCCCAGGGACACCCGTGTCTGCTCCTGCAGACCCAGCAGGAGGATGGTTCCAGCTCATGGTGCTCCAAGGCACTGCTCCCTGCTCCCCAGGGACACCCATGCCTGCTCCTGCAGACCCAGCAGGGGCAGGAGGAGCACACAGGACAGCCCTGACAGTCTAATCAAAGTATACTGCCACTGCTGTGAGAAAGAAATGCTGTACTCTCTGGTTTATTTCTGTTTTCGTGCCCTAAGAGAAAAAAAAAAAAGACACCAACAGCTCTCACTGCTGTAGGATTCTTGGAAGCAAACACTCCATCCAGCTGAGTTCCTGCAGACAAGTGAGGACTGGATCAGGACTAAGCAGTTGTGCTACAACTCTCCCTGTAACTGAGTTTTACAGTCCCTGAGGTGTGCAGGCCTTACATTAATGCTCCACTTGACTCTCCAGGCTCTCTCCTTCACTCACAGGCTCCTGATGCCAAGTTGAATCCTGTTGAATCCTACAGCAGCGTGCAGAGGCACAGAGCCATTTTCCTGAGCTCCCCCTTTCAGGCAGATCAGATTCACCTGCCACAGCCACAAAGCAGCTCAGAGACAGAACAGCATCCTGAGAGGCTGTCCAAGGGCAGGATGGCAGAGCTGCTAAGTCCTGAGGGGACTTGTCAGCCTAAACTTTATCTGCTGGAGACCTGCAGGCCCTGAGCTCATGCTTGCAGAGCACTGAGCTCACAGAACAGCTCCCACATTGCAACAGTAGTGTTTCTCTTCTTTACAAGAGTTTTTCTCCTTCACAAAGGTGGTGTTTCACAAGCATTTGCTTTCTCATGAAGTGTTTGCCACAGCATGTCTGGTGGTGCAGAGCTGCTGGATAGACATGACATGACTTCCTGACCACAGTCCTGTGAACTGCTCAAGAACAGCCACAGAGAATCACAGAATATGCTGAGTTGGAAGGAACCCATCAGGATCATCTACTCCTGGCCCAGTGCAGGACACCCCAACAATCCCACCATGTGCCTGAGAGCATTGTCCAGACACTTTTTGAACTCAGACAGGCTTGGTGCTGTGAGCACCCAAGGGAGCTCCCATTCCCTAACCTTCTGGCCTGGACAAACCTTATCATTCCAAGGCCTGGATGCTCCATAAACCATGTGGCCACAAGGATCAGAGCTGTGTGGAAGGCACTGGGCTGCTATTGAGGGCTGTGAAACAGAGGTACTTGGGTCACTCAGTGAAGACTGAAGCTGCCCTGACTGTAGGGACCCTCTTCCAGAGTTTAGGACAAACCCCTTCTCAGAGTGACAGGCAGGGGCTGGCTGATGGCTGCCTGCACACCAGGGACACAGCTCTGGCTCAGCAGGGCCCTCTGTTCTCTGACTTCATCCTCATCTCTGGGCCGTTCTGAAAGGAAGTTTGTCCAAGACAAACATGTGGCACACAATGCCAGCCTCTGCGAGGAAGCAGATTGAGCTCTCTGTGCAAACCAGCAGCAAAACCATTCCTTGGTGGCTCCTGGGGACACTTCAAAGGCACCAGCAGCCAGAATGCCGCTGCTGCCCTGGGGGAGGACTCACTGAACCCCTTCCATGAATGAGAAGTAAAAATTAAAGCAGTTCCATTTGGCACATGCATCCCAGTAAAGATCCCTGAATGCTCAGCTTCCCACTGAACCTACGGCGGGCTGTTAATTCGTTATTCACTTCCCAGCCTGGAAGGAAAAGCATGTTATACCCGAGGGCCAGACCTGATGAACAGAGCCATAAATCACGCAGTTTACAAGACCAGCAATTAGGAAACAAGCCGACAGAAGGGAGAGCCCTGTCAGTAATAAAGCAGACACACCACAGGATCTGCTGAGTGCTCAAAGCAACGGGGGACACGCAGTCCTTTCCACACTCCATCTCTAATTCTTCCAGTCATTTGCTGCCTTTTCCCTCTCATCTACTTCCCTTTATTTCCTCCTGCCTTCCCTCCAGTTTTTCCTGTGTTCTCTTCTCCCTTTTTTCCAAAAAGCCTATTCTTCCAGCGAGTGCAGAACACACCTGCTGAGCAAATGGATTTGCCAGCTGCTGCCCAGGAGCAGAGGCACGTGCTGGGATAGTGGACACACACAGGCCCACGGGAGCAGGGTGGGATGGGGGAGCAGGGTGCTGCTGTCCACAAAGGATGGCACAGGGTGGGGGACAGCCCTGGAAGTCCCAGGATGGTGATGTTGGGGGAGCAAGTGGCAGTGGCAGAACTGCTCAAGTTAGGAAGGGGCAGGGGGACTCTGAACCACCTTGCCTGTCTCTGCCCTTCTCATCTCCTAGATCTCTTTTCCAGCACCAGTAGGTTCAGTTCCCTTGACCTGGACAGCGACTTCCCAGACCCTTCCTACATCCCCTGCTCAATTCCTATTCCCTATCATTAGACATCTCTGCAAACCTGCCCTTGCTTTGCTCACTCCAAAAGATCTCCTGGAGTGGGGTCACTGAGTGGCCAAGGGGGTCTAGTGGGTTTAGACACACTGTTGGTCGTGGTCCCACAGGCAGCTCTGCACCACGCTGGCCCAGAGAAGGGAGGCAGTGCCCCCGACACTCCTCCCTGGATGCTGCATTCCTGTGGAGCAGAGCAGCTGTTCCCTGCAGGCAGCACAGGCACACAGGTGAAATCCTAGTGCTGGACATGGCTACTTATCCACCTCTCACACTCCCCTCCTGCTCCACACACTACCACATCTCCAGGACATCACATATTTGGGAAACCACAGCCAGAGGTGACATATTTTGTCTGCATTAGCCTTTGTCACCCGCTGTGTGCACCAGTCTCGCTGCCACAAGAGGAACATGGCTATTTATGGGCCTTATTTTGTCAAGGAAGGAGGGAGACCAGACACTCCTCCAATCATCCCAAGACTGAATGGATCAAGTTATGCCAACAATTAAGTATATGATATTCCAGTGCAGCCTGGAGGAACCTTCTGCAAAGATTTTGCACCGCCTTGGAATGAGCATCATCACTCCAATGCCCTCCCAGCTGCCTCTGGGTTTACGCTGAATGAAAAGGCTAAAGATTTGTCTGGAAGAGTTTCTAGTCCACGAGAGGAGGAAACATCTCCTCTAACCTTGAGCACAGAGAGATTAATAATGCGCCTCCCGCAGTGCTGGGGCCGGCAGGCTTTGAGGAGCTCTCTGGCAAGTGCCATAGGAAGAGGCTGCAATGGAAAGTTAAGTAATTAGGTCATTGAAGAGCAGAAGGAAGGAAAGCAGAAATCTTTTCTGACTCCAGAGAAGGAGCAAACAGCTGCATTCCTGGAGACAGGCTGCAGCAAGCTCCACAAGGAGCTGGGGAAGGGAATGGATTTCAAGGCATTGAGAAAAGCAAATCCCAGACACAAGCCCACGGCAACAAAGCACACTCAGCAGCTGGGGACTCCTTGGGAGAAGATGGGAAATCCTCTTCCAAGGAAGGTTTTTCCCACTCAGATCTTGGCAAGCCACTGTGAGCATTTACATTTTGCTTAGCCAAGGTCTCTCTCAGGCCAGCCAGCCACAGAATTCACTCCCGGAATGGCCAGTGTTGCTGAACTACCACACCTCACCCCAAATGTGATTGTTCATTTAATGACAGATAAGATCCCAACAGACCTTGCCTTCAGGCATCCTAATCCATTAGCTGCAATCCCCTGGATTCCCAGAGCCAGGGAGCCCCCATGGAGCTGTGCTGCTGCTCATCACCTCTGAGCACTGAGCCCACCAACAACCTGTCACAGGTGTCCAGCTGCACCATCCGAAGTCCCTGAGCTGTCTATGGTGTAGAGTACATAAGAAGATGAGGGAATACCAACTGCTGGCACTTGGGCCACGGGTTTGTTTTCCCAGAAATGTCACAGAGGCTTTCCAAGGCATCAGGTAGGCTCTTGAGTGGCACTCGAAGGAAATTCCAGCCACTTGGCTTTGCCCCACTCTGGGAAGGTCAGAGCTCCACAATCAGCCATATGTTCAGTCTTGGCCTCCCCTCACAACGCCAGGACATGTCTGTGAGGAACAAAGCCAGGGGGAATGTTGACGGATCGCCACTGAAACGGAGCCTGTCCTTGGCTTCTGCCCCAATTAACGCTGCAGAGGCGGCGCAGGAAGGCCCTGCCTCGCCAGTACAGGGAGTGGGGTAGGTAATTAATTAGTGGCCTGTTGGGATCCCGGCACCTCTCACCCACAGCCCAGCTCCACGGACTGATACAAAGGGGATTTATTGGAAACACGGCGGTTTCCCCATTAAGGCCTTGAGCTAAACAGAACCAGTTTTGAAGGAAGCTCATTTACAGTCCTGTCCTGTGACTGGTGCTTGGCACCTCAGCCTGCAGGTACAGCAGGAGATTGGAAAGGAACCTGAATACAGGAATAACAGAGAGAGCCCCTGAACTGATCTGTGAGTGATTTGTGTTCACCAGCCTCTGTAAAAAACCAGCAAGAGCAGAAGGACACCATAATGCCTTCCTGCAGTAGGAAGCTGGGGGTGAAAGGTATCTGAGAGCTGGAAGAGAGACAGCAAACCAGAACTCAGGTGTCTCTTTTCACTGCTCCCTACAGGGGCAGTGACAATGGGTGACATCACAGCACCAAAGTTGTCAAGCCCAGGGCAAAGGGAAAGGACAGGAAGGGCATTAGGAAATCACATCAAGGCAGTCCAAAATGTCTTTCAAAGATGCTCAATGACAGTTATATCCCCTTATCCTAAAAATTAGAGTAGGTCACTTGCAGGTTTTCACCTCCTGGTCTTCCTCCAGCTGAAGTCATGGTTCCTGCAGGACTCCAGCCCTCACTCTGAACCAAGTTTATCCTACACCCAAACATACCAACAATAAGCCTGGTCCTCTCACCCACCAGATGTTATGTCTTCTTTGCTGCTCTCACCTTTCCCAAAGCTCTATGGGCCCAATCTTCCCTCTTGGGCTCCCAGGCCTGAGTGAGCAGGACCATCTGACCCACAAGCTTAACTTCAGAGAGGCACAAAATATCCTGAGTGGGAAGGAACCAACAAGGACCATTAACTCCAGCTCCTGGCCCTGCCCAGGACACCCCAACAGTCCCACCCTGTTCCTGAGAGCATTGTCCAAACACTCCTGGAGCTCTGGCAGCCTTGGGGCTGTGCCCACTGCCCTGGGGAGCCTGTTCAGCACCCACCACCCTCTGGGGGAAGAACCTTTTCCTGAGATCCACTCCAAACCCCCCTGTGACACAACTCCAGCCACTCCCTCAGGTATGCAAGTGAACTGGGACAGGTAGCCTGGGCTGCTGCTGCTGCCTCTGTGCAGCCCCACTTCACTGCAACCCCTGGGTGTAACCTCCTCCCAGATGTTTGCTGGACATCTTCTGCTCAACCCTGCAGTTGCCCTCCCTTAATAACAAGCTTTCTGGCTCATTAACCTCTTGTTTTGCTTCTCTTCATGTCCTGTACTGAAGCTGGAGCCTTTCCAGCCCTCTCCTGGCTCAATTCCCCTCTCCCTTGCAGCCCTGCTGAAGCAGGAGGTCTGCCATGCTCCTCTTATCCATCTATCAGCAAGTCACAACATCTTTCCAACAGCAGTGACTTCCCATTGGCCTCTCTCCCAGGTGACACTCACACTGGGAGCCATTGTAACCTCTCCTTTCAGAGTCCTGTGATATTCCTTGGCTAAATAAACTCCTCTTGAAAAGATCAGGATTTTCCTCTCCAACAGACACCACTTTCACTCCTCTCAGTAGACCCGCATTTTTCCACATAAAGCTGTCAGTTCCATGAAAATGTCAGCTCAAGGCTCAGCAACCACCAAGAAACAGATCAAGTGGAATGAATCATTTGGAAAGCAGAAAACAGAACAGAAAACTCTATGATTCATCCACACCTTGGATACTGTGGGCACCCGCGGTCCCTTCATCTCAAAAGGGGGTATCAGAACTGAAACAGATTCTGAAAAGAGCACAACAGATGGTTGTAGAGACACAGCATAATTAAAAGCACAATTACTGAGGCACAATGAAGTAGGCTCAGACTTGTTAGTGTGCAAGGGAAAAGGCTCCTGGGGAAAAAGTAGGGGTGTGAAGTCATTATTGCTGTGAAGGGGCCTTGGCTCTTCACCTCCTCCTCCAAACCAAGAGCTCAGGGCCATGGATGGAGCTCAGAGGAGGCACCCCAGGAGACTCAGCCCAGGGATTCCATCCTCTCCTGCTCGTGAAGCTGGCACAGAGTCTTCAAGTGTCTCAGGAACACAGGCCAACCTAGTTCACCTCTACAATTCCCATTATCCCCTTACTCTCAGTCAAAATTCCCCTTTTCTCTATCATATTAGGAATAAAGCCCATCCCCATGTTCTCAGGAGTGAGTTAATTATACCAGTGCCGAAGGCCTTTCCTTGCCTCTCCCCATCTGTCACCTTCCATTCACCATGCAGGATCAGCCCCCAGCTCCCATCAGCTCCTAGCACCAGTCCACCCACCACATTTCCAAGGAAGCACTGCCATGCTTTTCTTTACTCATGCTTCTAGCAGGGAAAAACACCCACAAAGCTCCTCGCTCGTCTTCTTCAAAACCTCCTTTTGCTGTGACTCTGCAGCCAGTTTGACAGATCACAGTCAGGATCACTTCACTGCTCCTCTGCTCCCCTCCACCAGTCTCACACTTCGGCAGGAGCTCTCCAGGACAAGCCTCCTCCTATTCCCTGGCACAGTTCCATATCCCAGAGCTTGGGTTTGGAGCACTCATGCTGAGAATCTACCACAGGAGCTCCCTCAGCTGCATCCCTGGTTCAGCACCTTCCTCTTCTGTTCCATTTCTTCCTCTGAAGGACCGTGGGAGGGACACTCAGGCCTTGTGCTGCACTGATCCCACTCTCTTCCCAGACTGATTGAGCTGGGCCAGGGCACCCAGTGGTGGTCTAGGCTGGCCCCAAGTCCTCTCTAACAGTCT
Organism: Pithys albifrons albifrons; assembly: GCF_047495875.1. Classification (NCBI taxonomy): domain Eukaryota; kingdom Metazoa; phylum Chordata; class Aves; order Passeriformes; family Thamnophilidae; genus Pithys; species Pithys albifrons. Next base: position 5,665,209 of record NC_092470.1, read on the forward strand.
GCTTGGAAGGAAAGATCTTAGAGCCAGATTTGTGTGTGGAAAAGTTGGAATCCCATCAAAAGATTGTGACACTTCATCTCTTCAGCAAAACAATCTGAGCTGCTGCATATTTATTTACTGTGATGCTCTGGTTCTAAAGTGAATTTCTAACCCACCCTGGGTACACCCTGGGATGGGAATGAGCATCATCCTTTCCACACTTGGAAAAGCCCATGCAGAGGCTGGAGGAGCTCTAGGAGCACAGGGGAAGTCTGGTGGGTGTTCGGTCACTGATAAACCTGCTTTGCAAGCAGAACCTCTGCCAGCACAGAAAAGGGCAAAGATTTTGGAAAAGACTTCACACTCAGCTACTGAGCACTCAGCTCCAGGAAAACCCAATTATCTGGGACAGGGGCTCAGAGAGGCAGAACAATCCCTGCCCTTGAAGAAACACAAAAGCTGACTGGATGATGTCCAGACTGACTGGACCTCACTTTGAAGCTGGCTCTGAGGACTCCCTGAGGCTCCTTTCACCCCCATTATCCTCTGGCTGTGGGACTGCACATCCCTGACACAGCAGGGGGGTCTCAGTTGCACAGTGGACAGCAGGGCTGTTCAGGCCAGGCCTGGAGCACTCCACAGGGCTCAGCTCCCTCCTCACCCCCTGGCACGAGGTGCCCACACCACAGACCCATCTGGCTCAGCCCTGAGCTGGTTGTCTTTACTTACAGAACAGCTCCTGTCTTGACAGCATTCCCACAGTCCTGCAGATAAGCCAGAGGGTGCCCCTGGAAAAACAAACTGCAGGAAAACTGAAGTGCTGGAGCAAAAGGCTGACTGGCTTGCATTTGGATTTTAGTAAAAATGCAGTTACATCAATGTTTGGCTCTAAAAAAACCCTTCCAGGTCTGAAAGCAGTTCCTTTGAGCCTTGCTAAAGTGGAGCTCTTGGCAGTGGGGTGGTGGCAAACACCAGTTCCCACTGACAGACACAGGATGGAACTATCCCTCCCTTACACCCTGAGACACCCTGGGATCGGCATCCTGTAAGGAGGGATTTTACATCATGGAAAACAAGGGGTTTAGAAAGCCACTTTATAACCCAAAACATCAGAATAAATAAATGTGCAGCAGCTCAGATGTTTTGCTGAAGAGATGAAGTGTCACAGTCTTTTGATGGAATTCCAGCTGATTCCACACAAAAATCTGGCTCTAAGACCTTTCCTTCCAAGCAGACTGTTACTGAGACCTTCCACCAAATGGATCAATGCACTGACTGACCACTCTCCTTTCGGCCAAGACCTTCTCTGGCCCATTCTCTCCTGCTGCAAAGCCTGGCTCTCCCTAACAGTGGAGAGAGAGGACCAAGCTGCAGGACATGGGATGAAGAATGTTGGGGTTTGCTGCTTTGCAAATAATTTCACAGATCTGTTGTGAACTGAGACCACTTGGATTTTCTTGGCCATTTCTGGCCCTGCACCCCCAGATGAGGGGGCACAGTTCTGCTAGCAGGGAACTCAGTCCTAAAGTCCTTGTTCAGAGTTCTGTATTCCAGGAGTCTCAGGAAAACAGGGAGGAGCAGAGACAGCAGCGTGAGGGGAAATGAGAGAATTCCCTTGGAATAATCCCTTCCATAGAGAGGGGTTGGAGCAACTATAGGTTCTTCCAAGTCTCCAGGATCAGTCAGAAAGGGACTGGGCTGTTGTTTCCAAAGCCTGACCCTGGAAACGACACCCAGTAAGTTCACAGAGGTGGGTCCAGCACTGGACCTGCCCTTGGTCCCCACACATGCAGTGGCAGGGGGTGCTGGCAGCCCAGACAATCCCCCATGGCATGCTCAGCCCTGGCTGGTGTGCTTTAAAATAATCAGTGCATCCTCCAAAACGCTGCCTGCATTCCTGTTCCTGAAGCTGCCTGCTGGAAGTGCTAATGTGCTGTTAGACGCTGTGTGATGATTATGGATGATAAACATAATTATTTTGGGTCCTGATTGCCTCTGCTGTCTCCGTTCTTTTGCTGATGTGTAAAGCAATCTCAGTGTTATCAGTTTTATGGGCAGAGTGTGAACACGCACATTTACTCCTGAAGGAAGAGCCAAACCTTCAGGGAAACGACCCCCCTGAGGCAGAGCTGTGCTGAGACAGACTCCAGCCTCTTGGAACGTGGAGTCTTTAAGATGCACCTGAACACAGCCCAGCCAAGGTCAGAGAGGGATGGAGGTGGGTTTCCTTCTTCAGCTGCAAAACCCACGGCCAGGAAAGCGTCGGTGACCAAGCAGTTGGACTGACCTCTGCCCAAGGCAGAGCTGCCAGGCACAGCTCACAGAGCTCAGCATTTTAGACAGCTGAATCAAATCAAGTCTCTAAAGCAGCACAATGGCCCATTCAACCTGTGGGTACCACGTATGGAGCCGGGAGCAGGGGAACCCTTTTCCACCCCAGCCAAGAGTTGATTGTCCTTGGATCAGGACCAGCAGATGTCTGAGATTGTGATCCAGACCTCAGATCTCTGACTTTTGATTAAAACACTGACAAATACATCACCTAAAAGAGAATATTTGCTTTCCAGATGTGGGAATAAATAGACAACACTGCTAAGCCCTATGGGGAGGATGTCATTGGTCCTCATACACATGCTGTGACACCAGTAGGGACCTGCATGTGACAGTGAACCAATGGAAGGCCCAATACTTGTGTTCTGTCATCTCCTCTCTACTGTCATATTGTCCTGTTTGTAGCCTTGGACTGTGAACTTCCTTTCATACAATCCCTGCCACATTCTGAGAGAGATGGAACTGGCCCTGATGGCCTGCACAGCACTGGAAACTTTCCTGCCAGTGCAGGAGGAGGGGGTTTACTGGGAGAAGGCTGAGGGGCAGCAGGAATAGTGGGATTGGCAATGGAGGCTCAGCAGGCAGCCCTGCTTCCCTCCACACTAACCCCATCATGACCTGGCTCCACAGAGACAGCCACTGCCTGCAACGCAGCAGTCTGGAAAACAACCAGCTCTTTAAGTTTTATTATTAAATAAATAAGTCAATCCCTCCATCACGAGGCGCTGAAGCCAAAGTGGCCGAGGGAAGGGTTGGAGAAGCCAGAAGAGCTCCAGTGAGAGCAGGTAACCAGAGATGTGTTTAGCACGGAGGGGAAACAAGGCTGCTCATAGGGGCGGCTGCGGCACCACAAGCAGCCTCTGGGCTGGCCGGGCTGTGCAGAGCAGCTCCCGCACAGGCAGCGCGACGCCGGGCCCTGGCTGCCGAACAATCGGCTCTTATTCTCTGCAGACCAGCCCAGCCAAGACTGCAGTAAACACACAGCCCCAGAAACGCGTCTGCGGATGGGGCAGAGCAGGGCTGTGCTCTCCCTGCCAGACTACAAGCTCTGCTCCGCAGGGGGGTTTCACGGCGAGGTTTCTGTGGGGAGGAAGTGTTTACAGTGGTAAAGGCAGGGAGTGGGGGTTCAGGAGACCTGGATCCTATCCCTGGCTCTGGGAATTGGGAAGGCTCTGACTGCAGGAAATGCACACTCTTGTAGGAGTCATATTCCCCTGTCCATCCCTCCCTGCTCAGGCACAAAGTGTTGCTCTCGGAGGAGCACAGAGGCACAGGCTGGTAACGCTCCCTGACCTTGCAGGGGTATTGCAGAGCTGAGTGATTGATGCCTGAAAGGCTGTCAGAGCATTTGGGATGAAAGTCCCTCTGGAAGGTACGAGAAGACATGCACACACGGGTGCAGACGCCTGAGAGAGAGACAGGCAACTCCCTCCATGCCTGCAAACACCCCCAGCCCCGCCGGGCCCACCACTCCTGCTCTTAAATATTTACAAGATGGGCCTGCAGAAAACCTGGGGTTTAAAGCACAGCAGCCAACACTCAGCTAACAGCTGCCCTGACAAACCCAACCCACTGCTCTGGCTGCCCAGACTCAGCCCCAGCTCTGCATTTTCCTCACAAAACCAGGCTAGTGTGAAACCAGACTGAGCCTGTGGCAGACACAGCCCAGCCCAGCCCTGCTCACTCCTGGGCTGGACCCAGTGACCTCCTCTGGCCTCTGGCATTGTTCCCTCTTCGTTTCATCCTCCATGTCATTAACGTGCTGCTTACCCCCTCTTTCAGCTCATTAATGAAGACACTAGAGACAGCTGGACCTAACCCTGAACCCTGTGGCATGCCTTTGGATAAACACCTCCCTGAGCAGCTCCCATCACCTCTTCCATAGGAGGGACCTTGTCTGGAGGTATGCAGAGCTGTTGGAGCAGTTCCTCTGCAGTGAGCCCCACAGGCAGAACCCACCAACTGCACCAACAGCTTCTGTAACAAAACAGAAAAGGAAGCAGGAAGGAACATCACCCTCTCACAGGATGGCTCTGGTTTGGCTGGTTACAGTGTTTTATACAACTTCTGGGTTCCCTTCCTGTCCTAAATGGATCTGTTAACTTTTCTAAATCTTCTCTTACCTTGTTGGCTGTGTTTCAGGAATAGGTGGCAGGAGTCAATCACAGAAGACCAGTTCAAAATGTTGTAAGATACTTCCCTCAAGTGGAGGGAATAAAAATCACTCAGCTGTGTGTCACAGGCTCTGTGTGTACCTCAGGTAGGAGGAAGGTAATGAGGGATGGACACCTCCATGAGACAGAACCTACCAACCTGTGTGAAGGGTGTTAGGAACACAGAAACACCACCAGTGATAGTGCAGAGCAAACCTTCCCACTCTCTAGAGCTCGGGGCACCCTCTGTGTCAGATCCCAAAGGGGTCTGTGCTCCCAGAGCCCAGCAAACACCCCACAGACAGCTCATGTACATCCATGCCCAGGTTTTGGGAACAGCTTGAGTGTAAGCTGAGATGAGTGACAAGTCTTCCTACATGGCACCCAGCAGAGATGGAAGAGACTGCTTAGAAGCAGCTTGAGGGTGAAATCCCTGAGTCCTGCAGAACAAAGCTCCACTGCCTCCCAGAGCAGGGCTGCGAGGGACAGGCAGGAGGGGAGAGCCAGGCCCAGGGACTGTGCTGGCAGAGCTGCGCTGGGTGGGATCTGCACTCACCCCCAGGCTTGTGTCTCATCTCCTGATCACTGTTTTCCTCAAAGCATGCAAGGAAACAGAAACAAAGAACTCTGATTTGACTGTAGTTTTACAGTTGTGGAGATGGCAGCCCAGCCTCTTCCCTGTGAACATTTCATCTCCTGCAAACAGAAAGAGGTAAGAGGGGCTTAGCACGAGGCAGGATTTGTCTCTGCATCTGATCAGTCCAACAAAGGGACACACAACCCGTTTATTACTGGAAATTAATTGTGCCATCAAGGCAGATGCCTGCAATTACTTCTGTTAAATATTATCTTTCATTAACTGCAAAATATATAATTAATAAACTTGCCCCCTCATTTTTGTTAAGTTTCACTGCAAAGACCTTATTACTGAAATAAATCTCTCCAGCAGCACATGTCGACAGAACAGAGGAAGGTGCACGCCTCTCTGGGAAATGGAATTATGAGGGAGGAATAATCACCTCTCTTCGTGGCCAGGACTGTAGAGACACCCCACTCTGACACCAGTTGTTTAAGCTCGAGCTGCTTGGAAGCAGGCATGAAGAATCTGCTCTGGCTGGCAAGGATGGCTCAGTCTCAAAGCAGTCGGGCTCATCTTTCACTGGGAAGTCTGGAGAAACAAAAAATAAATTGCATTTTTTGATTTACGGTCCGTTAAAGGAGTTTTCTGACTATAAAGCTGCTCAGAACGACCTCGGTGGTTAGGCTGGTTCTTTTACAGGCCCTGTGTTCCCCCACCTCTGAATGCTGTGCTAGAGCTCCGTGACTGATCTGCTTTCCACGAACATCAGAACTGTTTGGATTCGGGGAGGTTTGGCCGTGGCTGTTAAACCATCCCAATTAGAAACGCTTCAAAAACGTCGCTGAAATTTGACTCCAAGCATGAAATTCCCCTTAGACTTTGTCTCTACTTGTGATCTTTACCTCAAGTTAGCTGATTGCCAGATCAACCAGGATAATTAAAATATTTCCAAAGGATGTTTGGGGCAGCACTTTTTGCCTTGCTGCAGGCAACGAATGTTCGTGGTTTGCCCGAGGCTGATCCCGCTCCTGCCTGAGCTGGCAGGGGCAGCACGGATGCCAAGCATGGAGAGAGAGAGGCTGCTCCATCACCACCCTCCCCACGGGGAAAGGGCACAGGGATTGGTGGTGGAAGGAGGAGTTACAAGCACAGAATACAACTTCAGGGTATAGACAAGCCATGAAGAGGCAGACAGGAGAAGAGGCTGAATGGATTTTAAGGAAATGCAATGATTTCCCAGCTTTTCAAGGTACCTGGATAGCCCCTGGCAGAGCCAACAGGTTGCAGAGACATTCCACCCCCCACCCCAGTAGCTTCAGTGCAGATGAGCTCACAGGGACACACAGTCACAGAATCACTGAGGTTGGAGAAGACCTCTAAGATCACCAAGTCCATCAGCCCAGCCCCACCACCATGATCACCACTAAACCATGTCCTCAGGTGCCACATCCACACATTTTTGGACACTTCCAGGGATGGTGACTCCACCACTTCCCTGGACAGCCTGTTCCAGTGCCTGACTGGCCTGTTCTGTAAAGAATTTTTTCCTAATATCTAATCTAAACCAGTGCAACTTTCCCTCCAAGGCCCTGGTTTGGTCCCATTTTGGGCTGTTCACCAGGATCACTGAGGTTGGAAAAGCTCTCCAAGGTCACCGACTCCACCCTGTGCCCACCCTGTCACCCAGCCCACAGCTCTGAGTGCCACAGCCAGTCATTCCTTGGATGCCTCCAGGGGTGGGGACCCCAAACCTCCCTGGGCAGCCCCTTCAATGCCTGACAGCCCTTTCCATGAAGAAATTCCTCCTGATGTCCAGCCTGAACCTCCCCTGGCACAGCCTGGGGCTGTCATCTTGTCCTTAGCTGAGAACAAGGGTTCTCACCTTAACCAGTGTGCAGAGCTTTTGGCAAGGAGATGAGCTTGGGTAGGGAGGGGGTGTCAGTTCCTGGCCACCCATTACCACTTTGTCCCCCCATTTTGCAGCTGAAAAGGGCTCTGTGGGTCATGTGTGCTGGAAAGGCACAACCCTGGACTCAGAGCAGGTCTTTTCTCAAAATACTAGAGAACCTCACCCTGCTACAGCCCTGAGTCCAAAGAAAGGGCTCCCTTCTCCACATCATTTAACTGCCAATTAAAAATGGTGTTGGACAAATGTTAAAACAGCCAACCAATTTGATTACACAAAAATTTAAGAGTCAGCAAATTATCTAGTGAAATGATGCATACAGAAATGTTAATTCAACAGCAACTGAAACCTTCCGCAGTTCTCACCATCTAAAGATGATCATTCTCAGCAAGAAAAGAGGGGCCTGAGCATACTGCCCTTGCTGAATAAATTATAGAATATTCTAGCTCTCACCTCCACTGTACCCTACATGCAGTGACATAAATAACAGGGGCTGAGGGTGAGTTTAGAAGTGGGTTTGGCATGGAAGCTCTGAAACCATATTATACAGCCCTTTGCTCTGGGAGAGAGGCTCATGTATCAGTCCATTCCCACCAAGTGTCTCTGTGCAGAATCTTTCTGTGTCAAAGCCTGATTTTACTGTCCTGTTGACAAACCCAAGGACACTCCCCCGTGTGCCAGACACGCTCCAGCCCTGAGGAGTCCCTCGGCACACGCGCCCGGCCCAGGCGCTGTTTCATCCCTCAGGATCCCCGCTGGGTCAGACAGGAACGCTGGAGAGGGAAAATGCAAGAGTTAAACAACTTAACTCTCTGGCTCTCCGGCCACAGGAGGGGGAGGGAGCAGGGAGGCAAAGCATCTGGCTTGCCTGCTTCCCCAACAGCCTGGCGGGAAGGCTGCTGTCAATTCCGCCTTCTGCCTTGTTGGAAGAAAGTAGAAGTGACAAGAGGCCCTCCAGGCAGGCAGCCAGGAACCAGAAATTCAATTGAGCCACCTTCTAAAACTGGACTTCTTTTGGAGACCCTTTCCCTGAAATTGTTTTGACTTAAAAAAAAAGACTGTCATCGCGGTTCAGGGCCAATTCATCACCCCTGCTCTCCTGGCTCCCCTCCCTCCGCCAGAGCGGGATTTGCACAAAAGGATTTCCATTTTCTGGGCTGCTCTGCAACCAGCCTCCCCCACAATAAACACAGACACATAAATATGCACACACACACACACACACAAACACAACACAGTTATTTATAGGTACAGGCATTGCCACAGACAGAAGCACACACGGGTGTGTTCCTTTGCTGGATAACACGAGGGCTGGAAGTGCTATGGCAGCTGAATTCGCTCCACATTCGCAGCTCAGGAAGCAGAGTGTGGGCCATACGGTCTGTCCCCAGGGCTTAGACCAACTGGTTATTGGCTGGTGCTGCTGTTCCTCTAACAAGCCCCTGGATGTATCGCTGGGGCTGCAGAGAAATGCAGCAAGAAGAGCCCTTCCCTGTCAGCAGCAATCCGTCACTCCGGGATCGCACCCACCCCGAGCTGCACAACAGCTCCTGAGCCTCGTGTCGGGGTTAGCACAAAGGTCGGGCTGCAGGTAGGCTGGGGGGTCTTTATTCCTGGGAATGTGCAGCCAGCTTGAGGCACCGTCTGCCCTGCCTGCTGCAGCAGGAACTCCAGCCTCACATATGCCCGGCTATAATTTCAAACGAGGGAGCATTTCCATTACAACCCCCTTTTATTCCCCATGGATTTATACCTCAGCTTTTCGGCTCCACTGAGGGGTGGACCTTCCTGACAGGCAGGGAGAAACTATTTTTCCAGTACAGTGTTTAAATCCAGCTCAGCCTTGCTGGGTTGTGAGATGGAGAAGGAAATTACGTATGCACACAAACACTTACAGGCACACACAAAAAGCTCACACAAACACATGCCCACAGAGAGATCTCCTACAAAAAACCAGACAAGCCAATGCAAATAAGCTCGATTTTAAGAGTGAATTAATTTGGCTCTATTATTCTAAATTATTAACAAGTTCCAGCAACCCTAGAAGACAATAACCACACTTTCATCTGGGTTAAGTGGAAACAGAGAACGTGCACTGATATAGATGATATCAGTACGAATCTGTGACAGCAAAGTTGGAGGCAGAAACCCGACCCAGCCGGAGCCCCTCTCCTTGCAGCAGTGTGTTACCAGCCCCCCCTCGGAATATTCCAGTGCAATGAATCACCCTCCAGCAGCACCAGAACCCCCCACTCTCTGGCTGCCAGGTGAAACCTGACCTGCACGACACTGCAATCTGTTTATGACTTGCTCTGCCTTAGTAAGCCCATTTTGGTGGGGTTTTTTAACTCTCTATTGATTCTACTTTGATGTCGTCCAATAAAGCACATTGACAGAAGCAATTTACATTGGCCAGTGCCTCCAATTCCAGGAAAGCCTTCCTGGCATATGAAGACAGGTTAATCACCTGGTAAATACCAGACATGTTACCCAGTTATACCAGTTTACCAGGCTTGTTTCATCCATGTCCATAATTGAGATGAGGAACGACCTCCTGTTTCTCCCACTCCCAAACAGAAATAGGGATGATTCTCTCAATGATCACTTACTAACACCCCATAGAAATGCTGGGAAATGTGACAAGGATTTTCCTAATCTTAAATGGAAAGTTCTGCAAGTGGCCACTGAAAGGAGATGAGTATTTCCTGACTTCTGATGGCACAGAAACCAATCCTGTGGCACCAGAGCTGGCACTGGTACCAGCAGGGCTCAAGGGCCTGGAGATTACAAGATGCTCCTACTCTCATTCACTGCACAGGTGTGTAACTAAAATTGCTCCTGTGCCACAAAAATCTCGATTAGGCAGGTAGGAATTCAATGGATTTGTTCTGTCAGCTGGAGCTTCTCATGACACAGTATTCCCTTTTCCTTTCTGGTTTCACACCCTGACCTTCCCCCTGAGGCTGGGGAAGCACTAAGAGTATCATTCAGGGAAGATGTTTAGTAGATGTTTAGGTGGTTCCTAAGTGTAACCTAATAGTTTCCTTGCCTGTTGCTCAGGGAGGGCAGAGGAGGAGAGCTGAGAGCTGCAGGAATTGCAAAACTGAGCTCAGTTCAGCCACAGAGCAGTTTAGAGTTCCTGTTGCATTTTTCATCTAAGCACAGCAAATCCCCCCACTAAGCACCAGCCCAGGCGGCCACAGCTCCTGGAATGGTAACTGGGTGAGCAGCAGGTACTGGAGAGGGCACACAGCCAGGGACAGGGGGAGCAGCTGGAGAGGGACCGTGTCCTTCCAGGGAGGCGATGCCACCTGTCAGCAGCACCCGGAGCCGGGCCCTGCTGTGGGGCAGCTCCACTGGCATCCCACTATGCTGGATTCTCACTCATCCGAAGCTTCCTGCAGTCACCAAGCACTGATAGAGTTTCACTCCTCACCAGCTGGAGCCCCAGGAATGGGAACTCTCCAGAAGAGCTCAGGAGCTCCTCCACAGGGAGGAGGATGAGGGGTGGGTCAGAGGCTGCACTCGTGACTGACAGAGCAAAGGTGGCCATCAGGCTCCTCCTGTGCCAACGAGGGCCTTGGGTGGTAAAAATGCAGCTCAGCACCTACCAAAGAAAAAGAACATAAAGCACATGTGGCCTCTAAATCCACGTGGATGTGCTGTCTCCATGCCAGGCTCAAGCTCCAACTGCAAGACGGGGGACAATGCAGGGCAAGACACATTAATTTGCCATCAGACCATGAGCACCTAACTCATGGTTCTTCATTTATTGAAAGAAGGGCTGAAGAGCCTCCTGTCCCCCCCCAGAGAACCTTGATTAGCACCAAAAGGAGGAGGGTCTCCTCCTCCACTGATCCCCCCGAGCTCCCCGGGCAGTTGGCTGTGCCCAGGGATGATGGACAGGCGTGTGGCTGGTTAGTGTGGCAGTCAGGCTGGAGCACAGTCGGAGAGCCAGGAAGAGGGAGAGGGGCTGCAGCAGCCCTGGGGGAGGCATGATGGACACAGGAGTCTGCACAGCCTCAGCCTGTGACCCCCCAGCATGTGCCTCCCTCCAGATCCACCGTCGTTCCCATATGGCAGTTTCCGAGTGATTGGACTGCTGGGGCCTGTCAGGACAAACACACGGCGCTCCCTGGCATTCCACCCAGGAGTTATGGAGCTGTCACTTGCCCAGGCTGTCTCCAAACGGTGCCAGCAGGCCTTGGTGCACTGCTTGCTTCTCACCTGATTGGCATTTTTGGATGCTGTTACTGAGAGGCATTTTTGGAGCTTCAGGACCTGCTGAGGAGAATGAGGCCAAATTCCCAGCCTTTCTGCCTCCCCACTTCTGCCCTGCTTTTTCTTTTCTGGGAAGTTTTCCCATGCTAAGTATAGTTCCTAACAGGTGCATGACCAGAGGGGACTGTCAGGGACACAGCTGTCCCCACAGAGGCCTGGATCCATCTCCATCTGTCTCACTGGAGCTCTCCATGCTGCCGAGCCCAGCTCCTCGGACACAGGATGGGGGAGCAGCAGAGATGCAGACAGGCAGGAAATCCACATACACACACACAGGGAGGATGGTTATTCCAGGGAATGCCACAAACAAAGCCTCTGACATCAAACTAATGCATCCTTTGAGGCTCTAAAGACCCCTTGCCACACGCAGGCAGGCTGCCAGCTAACTCATCTCTCTTCCTTGCCGTGCTAACAGCCTGATGCCAAGGTCAGGCTCTAAATGAAAGCTGACTGCTCTGTACTCCCCTGTGCCTCATTTGGGGATGCCACAAGACTTGTCAGAATCAGTGGCAGAAAATATCTGACTGGGGCCAAGGCCAAGGCCTGAAGTGGCTCCCTCGCCCAGCTGCCAGTCCAGGCTCCCACCATCCTGCCCCACACCAAGACCCTTCCAGCTGGGAACTGGGGCTGGGGCTGCAGGGGAGGTAAGACAGTGACACAGGGAGCTGAGATCCCTGGAACACACCTCAAAGTGGACAGTGGACATCAGGAGGCACCTCCAGATGTGCACAGTGGTGACAAGGTCCTCACTTTGTGGGGGACACGTGCTGGGGTGACCCTCCTGGACACACAGGTGTCTCATCACTGTATAGGGGTACAGAAATAGCAGAAACAGGGGTAAGCAACAACCCAGCTCACAAACTAAAGGTGCTTCCTACCCCTGAATACTTTCAGGCGGATCAGACATGAGGAAATAAGCATTTTGCAACACCCCACTGTGTGTTCCAGCAGGAACAGCTGATCTGGTTCACAAATCTGGGTCCCAGGATGTGGCTTAGCTTAACGGGAGGGTGATGAAAACCACCTGCAGGGAACAGAGTGGCACAGTGACATCACCACCACTGAAAGGACAAAGCAGGTTTCTGCAGTCACACTGTGTTCCACAGAACCTGCTCCATGCTGTGCTCCAGCCACAGATCACAGGTCTACACTCAGAGAACCCAAGGGCAGCATCTGAAGCTGCAGGAACTGAGCCACAACCAGCCCTCAAAACTCTGCCTGGGGCTCAGCAAAGTGGTGGGATGTGCTGGGTGAGATGGATGACTACAAATCCTTGGCAGAGGGAAAATCCATTTCCTTTCTTCGGTTCTTTGTTAAAATGAATGTTAAAATGAAACCACACTGCTGGTAGCAATGTCTGCCCACGACACCTTCCTACAGGAAGGACCCTGTATCCCGGGATTTGGGGCACTGCAGGGGGCAGCTCTGTGGCCAAGGAGGTGGCACAAGGCAGTGACAGTGACATGTGCACTGCCCCTCCTAAGGAGCTCAGTAGGGCTGCTGCATGTGATAGCAAGGTTTGGTATCACCTTAACCTTCTTCTTAAACTGCCTTCCCTTCTTACGTCTCAATTACCACCCCCTCCTCCAGGTTTTCAGACCTACGTGTAGTGACTTTCCTTTCCTCCTTTCACAACAACCCTTTTCACACAGAAGTGCTGACTGAAGCTTTCTGGGTCTCCAAAGACTCTTCCATCACCTCGGGGCTGCCAGGGCTGCCAGGCTGAGTTATCACAGGTCCTGCCCTCCCCTGCCATCAGTACCTGCTCACCAAGGCAGCCCCTGTCCAGCCCAGGCAGAGAAGGACAACCCTGAGCTGCAGGACTCTCCCACAATAAGGGAAGAGCCATCACAGGGAAGGAACAGGAAAACAAATTACCTCCAGGCATCTCTGGATAGCCATAATGGAGTTTGGAAGGCCCCAGGAGGGAATGAGCTGCGGGGAGTCACAAACTTTTCAGTCCACCTTGCACCAAGGAGCCTCCACCAGGCACTGTCCCCACCCTGTGCCCAGCGTCCCATGGCTCCTGTGCCACACAATCTGACAACTCTCCCTGTCCCAATCCAACTCCTTCCTGCCAGGTGGAGGGTCCCACTCCTGTCCTGCTGTCAGGACCTGTGTGATTGTGCCAGCCAACACTTGTAAGTCACCTTCCAACCAAAGCCCAGACTAAACCAGGCCAGAAGCAACACCAGCAACACCCAGACCTCGAGCAGCACAGCTGGAACATCTGCAGCATGATGCAATCCCCTGCCTGGCCAAACATGGGATTGTGAAAGGGTTTTACTGCCCTTCCATGTCCTCATCCAGCTGAGAAAGCTGAAGAACTCAAGACATGGGTGAAGTTCTCACTGTCTTTGTTTTTAAGCCCAGATTCCAACTGCTTTGGCTCCAGAACTCCTGCCAGCACCCTGCAATGAGCATGGTCACACCCTGAACATGCCATTGCCCAACAGGACCTGTCACCAAACACAGGAGCAGGGCCACCCAGCACCACAAACCCAGCAAAGGGATCTGAGCAGCCTGGCCCAAACCCCACCTTACCCTCCAAACAACAACCCAGCAGGGTCCAGCTGATGATTTAAGAATCTGTAGCAACATTGTCTGGATTGGGATTGGTCCTGGCAGTCCCAAAACACCCAACATTACTGCAAAGCTTTTAGACACAGGGTGTTCTTCACTCTCGGCTCCTGTGTCTGCATGCAAAATTCCACTTTTGCTACTGCAGAAATGGCATTCTCAGCTCTCACAGCTGAAGACTCTGAGAACACGGCTCAAGGATTAAACCCCTCTAAACTAGAAGGATTTGAGGCCAATGTTGTGACCATCTTGGGCACTTCTGGCATTCTTTGCAGTTGGAAGAAAAGGGGCAGAATAGAGGGGGCTTGACCAGAGGACTGGGACAGCTCCCTCCTACCCAGGGATTGCTGGAGGCAGAAGGGCTGGCAGAGAGGAGGCACAGGGAACAAAAGGAGACATCTGAGAGACATTTACAAATGGATTTCTAAGCCAAAATTTCCCTGCAGTCACGCCTGCACATCTCTGCAAACATACCTGGCCTCTGAACTGTGGGTTGAGGACAATTTAACCTGGAGTCTGAACAACAGGATTAAACACTGGATCAGCAGAAAAATGGTTGCAGATCCTTATGATTGCTATTGGAGAGTGATTGTTTCCCTGAGAACAGTGTGCAAGTGTCGGTGCCTTTGTGAGATTTAATGGCCCAATTATCCCGGGCTGTGTCACCTCCTCCCGTTGTGCATGCCCAGCCCTGCTCTCCTGCCTCCATTCCCCGCTCCCATTTTGCCAGCAGGCAAACACACCTCTGCCACTCCTTCATGGGGCAGGGAGAAAAGGTGGGCTCTGGGGTGGGTATCTCACCCTAAAGATGGCTACTTGGGAGCAGGACTTCTTCCATGGGTGAAAATCTAAGTTTCTACTTAATTCTCGTTAGAGTTGAAGTCATGCCAAGCTCTCCTCCCAAACATCGCAGTGAGCCACCGTCCTGGTCTCTAACAGCTCCAGCCTCTGTCACACACCACCTGCTCAGCACCCCAGCAGGCTCCCCCCAGCATTCCCAGCAAGGGATATCCAAGGCTGGGATGTCCAAGGAAAGAAGGACTGACAGGGCACAAGTGCTTCCATCATCTGAGGCAGGTGTGAGGAGGTTACACCTGGCCATAGATCAACCACCCTCCTATTAGCCCCACAATCCTACTCTAAGGAATATCCTGCAGATATTCTGTGGGCAAAGAAACTTCCCTTTGGTCCATGGCTGCTTGTAGAGCCAGACCTGAGCCAAACCCAGCAGAGCCTTGGGAGTGGTCAGTGCTGCTCCTCCCCACCATGGCAGAGTAAGGCCACAGCAGGAGTTAATCACAGAATCCCACAAGGGTTTGGGTGCAAAGGGACCTTAAAGCCCATCTCGTTCCACCCCCTGCCATGGCAGGGACACCTTCCACTACCCCAGGGTGCTCCAAGCCCCGTCCAACCTGCCCTTGGACACTAATTACTTACAGAGCTCAGGAAGGGGCATGGACTGGGTGGGGTGGTGGGGAAGGGGCAAATCTGCTCTTCTGCTCTCCTAAGAGCAGCCTGTGGTAGGTCATCCAGTACTTGTTCTGAACACCATCAGCTCCTCACTAGGGCATCAAAAAAGCAGTGTAACAACCATAATTAAGAGAGTTTCACCACAGGATTGACATTAATGTGCTAAAGAACAGCATCTGCAGTGACTCCAGCACCAGTGACAGCGAGAGCAGCTCCTGACTCTGCTGCTGCCTGCCAGCTGGGGTCAGGGGGGAATCTTCCCTCACAGGGAAGGACTGCACAATTATGGGCATTATGGGATTTTTATGCCTTCCTTCAAGGCATCCGGCTTGGCTTCTGCTGGAGACGGGATGCTGGGCTGGAAGGGCCATTGGTCTGTTCAGCTCAAACAGTTTTTATGTCCTAATACAAAATTAATGGTTTTCTCACTGTGACTCCATGTGGCAAAGCTGCCTGTTCTGACATTCTGACTGGCAGAGCAGAAGTGGGGCTGAAGAGTCATTTCAGACACCAGCACAGTCACCCTATTCTGTTTGGGGAGCAACATGTTGATGCTGGACCCTGATGGGCTGCAGTGCTGAGCTCCTGTGCTCTCATCCCCCTACACCAAGGATCCCAGACCCCCAGATCTCTCTGATACAGGTGGGTTGCAGGCACCTGTGTCCTCTAAACCTGACTGTGCCAGCTCTTCAGCAGCCTCTCTTGCTGCCTGTCAGGTTAGGCAGGAACAGCTGTTTTAAAAGCTGTGCTTCAGGACACACACGGAGGTTCTTTCTGATGGTATGGAACAACACCTCATCCATCACTCAGATAACCAGGCAGAGCCACTCATCCTCACTGGGTGACACCTTTTATCTACAAACACCTACTTTGACTCTCAACCAGCCTGTGAACACATCAGGAGATTTTTACCAAGCCAAGGGCCTGCTTTCCTGGCTCACATCCAGCATGGTGACAGAGGGTGGAAGAACTGCTCGCTCCCACCAGGACTTTCTCAGGGTTTCTCTGAACAGTCACTGTGTCCCCCCTGACTGGAGCAGGCTGGTTTTGTTGAGCTGATTATTTTGGTGTCCAAGTGGGAGCCAAGCCCTGCAGTTGCTCTGTGTGTGGTTGGCTTGTGGCTTGCCCTGAGGGAGTCCATGGCACTGCTGGGAATTCTGCTCCCAGAGTCCTGACTCAGGCATTCTGCAAAACCACAAGGCCTGCTGCTTCCAGGTCCATCTCTGTGCTCCTGTGCCTCTGCTGGGGCCAGCAGAGGGATGGAAATGGCAGGATTTGACCTGCTGGACCCACAGTAACAAGAGGTTTGAGCAGCAGTTGTCTACCCACAGTGCAGCTCCAGAAGCCAATTCCCTTTGTGTACAGCTGTAAAACTGCAACAAGTCCCACCATCCTCATCTTCCTACTTCCACCAGATCCTCTCAAACATCTCTCCACCCCACTGAAGGCTCCTCTTCTCCATGCCACTGCCATTCCCAGCTGCCTTCCACTCTCAGCTTGGCAATGCCCACAGCCCTTTCCCACATTCCCTGCCCACCCTGGCTCACCAGCTGGCTGGGGGAGAGCAGGTCCCAGGTTCCCAATCCAGGAGTGCCCACACAGCCGGGCTGGCCCTCGCTGGGGCCTGCAGTGTGACACCAGACGGCTCTGACCACTGGTCAGACTGGGCTGGAGTCAGTCAGTGTGCCCAAGAACAACTGAAAGAGAGCTGGGAATGAGAGGCATCCTCACTGCATAGGCTGGGTTTCCTAAAAGGATGGGATCAATCACCTCCAAAGTGATTAACTGTGCACTGTGACCCATGGGGAAGCCTTCACCCTGACCCCAGCTGGCACACAGGTTATTTCACTGGCAAAAAGGACTGAAAAATCAGGACCTGACTCTGAAAAGGGGAACTTCTCTTGGTGGTCCTCAGACCTCAGTGACAAAAGGGATGGCACAGAACGCCTAGGCAGTGAAGCAGAGCCCCTGAGCCCAGGCTGTGACACTGCCCAGTGCTGCAGCCCTGCTGTGCCCACAGCACTGTGCTGAACTCGGCCTTCCCCCCAGCTCTGGCTAGGGGAACAATGTCCTTACTCCTGCAGGGATGTTGACCAAATCATAAAGATGTAATGACATTGTCTGGGCTGACGTGCTGATCGATGCTTTTCATGCAAAATTATGCTTTCTGAGACTAATAAATATTGATCCTTTTTGTTCCTGTGTAGCACTGCAATAAAGAGTGACTTAAATGTCTTCCAGCACAGCTTTCCAGCCCCCAGCTCCCTGGCAGCATCCCTTTGCATTTCCTGCTGACACTGGTGCCAGTGCCTGATCCCAAGGAGGGCACAGCACCCCTGTGAACATCCACCTCCCTCTGTTTTTCTGCTCATTGAACAGCACTTATGTTACAGTGGTTCATGGGAAGCAATAGGAAATGAATGGAATTGGAGGCAGTGCTGGGGAGGGGGAGCAGGGTCACGTCCTGGGCACATTTAGGATAATAAACAGGAGAAACTGGGCCAAGTGCAGAACAAATAGAGACCTTTATGGCTGCTTGGCAGGGGAACGGTGTAAGCTCCAATGGGCTGGGTCAGAGGCTTCAGACTCCTTAAATCAAAGCTCTGGAGCTCGGCAGCAAGTGTCTGGTGACAAGCTCTGCTGGACACAAGGATCCATTCAGCCCTGCTGAACTGATCCATGTGGCAGCAGTTCTGCTCCATTTGCTCACTCCTCTTCTGGAGAGGGGTCAAGCAGGCCCTGCACTTCACACCCGCTTGGCTCTCCCCTCCACAGCAGCGTGTCTGGCAGCAGGGGCTCCGGCTGCTCCCACACACCCACGGGATGATCCCAGAGCGATGCCACGGCACTCCTGGGGCAGGTTCCTGAGCTCTCACAGGGCTCTGGGACCCTCTTGTCTCCAGGTCTCACTCCATCACCTCTTCCCCTCCCATCACCCCCACCACGGGAAGAAGAGCCTTTCCCTGTCTCCCAGGAGCGCAGAGAAGGAGCTGCACTGGAGAACATGAGGTGTGAACTCACATCTGGGACTGCAAAGGGATTGATGATGACAGGCAGAGGCCTGGCTTCAGTCACTGCTGCCTGGCAGCCAGGCAGTGATTGGATTTGTGCTCTACACATACTTTGGGAGCAGACTAAGGGATCCATACCCATCGTGAGCAGAGGGGTTCAGCTGCAGCACTGAACCACAAAGAAGGAAGGGCCAAAGGTCCACAGCTCTGCACAATCTCAGGGAAATGTGTCCTGCTCCCCCTTCCCCACACAGACAGCTGAGTGCTGAGATAGCTTCTAAGGCAAAAAAACCAACAAATAAATACACTGTCCCTGGACAACAGAGCTTAAAATATGATGGCATCTCCCCCAGACTGTGAATGAGTTCCCTGAAGAGCTCGCTCAGTCCTGAGACCCTCCCCTTCCCCACTCCCCTCCTGGGAAAATTCGAGAGGCAGAGGGCTGCTGCTCCAGCAGATTTGCAGGAGTGGGAGTTGAAGAATCAATGAAGCTCTGAAAGCCAGTGGGGAAAGTCATTCTGCACCTTCCTGACACTAGGAATAAATGATTCAGTGCAAAAGGAAAAAAATAATACAACAACCCTCAAATGAGGCTGGAATTACCCACTGGAGAGATATTTCATCTTGAGGAATTGTGTTTGCTGCAGTGTTCATCTCACTGAGCCACAGCAAGGCTTTAATATCCAGCAAAAGGTCAAACCTAAATGGGAGTTGGTAGAGCCTGCTGGAGCTCTGACGCCAGACGGCTGCACACACACACGAGCTCCCAGCCCCTCACACGGAGCAGCCACACCAAGCCACGGCCTCAAACAAGCAGTGCAACTGAGCTGGACCACAGAGGAACATCTCCCTTCCCAGTGGGATCCCTTCCCAGTGCGATCCCAGACACAGCTCAGCCCAACAACATCCTGCACTCGCTCCCTCTGGACTGGGTACAAAAGGAACAGACCTGCCTTGGGTGTCTTGAGCAGGGTGAATTTGGGGAGAATGCTGGGAACTTCCAGATTTTCCACTCAAGGAATCTAACTGATGGTAAAGCAAGGTGGGATGTCAAGGTCCCTGAGGGTTGCAGGGGGCAGCTGTCAGCTCCTCCTCAGCTGCAACATCAGTGCTTGAGGGATGCAAGAGACTGCCAGTGCCCTGGTTCTGACCTGGTCGGAGCCCAGGGTGGTCTGGGGGCTGTGGCAGCTCCCTCCTCATGCCCATCAGCTCCCCATGGACAGACAGTTTTTCCCACTTTTCCCACTTCTGCCTTGGTACTGCTGCTGTCTCACTCTCACACAGATCTGCTCAGCCTCTCCTTGGGTAATGCCTTCCAGGAGTCTGGCATCCCTCTCCCAGGCTGTAGCAGGATTCCAGGGGTGAATGATGAATTAGGCAGACAGGAGGTGAGGGAAGGCAGAGGTTCCCAGGCAGCTTCCCCCCTACTCTTCACCATGACAAAGGTGAGAGCCCAAGAGAAGCAAGGAGTGAACTGAGCCCTTCCTGTAACATCCATCACCCTCCCAAGAGGAAACAGCGCAGGTCAGTGAGCCAAGCTGGGCAGAGGGGGATGTTACCCAAAGCAGAGCTGAAAATCTGCTTAAACTTCAGTGTTTAGAGCAAAACTGGTCCCAAGCTACAGGCAAACTCCAGACCCTGCAATGAAACAGAAAGATTTGGGAACTAGCAACCCTCCAGACAGCCTTGAGCCTTCCACCTGCCCCCTCAGTCATCTGACACAGCTGGAGCCCTCCTGCCTTCCTATTCAGGACCAGCCAGTGCACCTCCATCCTGCCTTCCTGTTCAGGACCAGCCAGTGCACCTCCATCCTTCCCTGCAATGCCAGCTGTCCTTTCAACCCCTCCCAATGAACAAGCTGCCATCCATGATGGGTACCATGCTGGTTCCTGTGCCAGTGTGGATGAACATCTGCTGGGGAATCACCTGAAACTACCACTCTCGTTTTCACTGTGACTCAAGCCAGATTTCCCAAGGTACAGAGAGATTAAATTTCTCTAAGGTTAACACAAGATAATTTTTTGTTCAAATATTTACAGTTAAAGCTCACCAGAAAATCAACAGGATTCTGCTGGACAACTACCCACATCCCCCAAAGGCAAACAGGGTTTTTACATGGTATTTCAAGTATCCAGAGACAGCCAGAATTCAGCCCTCCCGAGTGTTCCTGGCCCAGGCTGGGTCTGTGTCATACATCCAGGGCTCTGAGGGAAGCAGGAAGAACTTGCTGTCCTTTTCTCCCTAATAATGGTGGCCACGTGGACATGGCCAGAGAAGGTCACCAGCCCCTCACATGGTCACACTGACAGAGCAGAGGAGGGGAGACCATGTCTGAGCTGTACCCAGCAGCCACATACTTGGGAAGCCAGAGCTGTGGAAAATGGGGTCAGGTTGCTTCTCCCCATGTTTGGCTTTGTGGAGCTGTTTGTGTCTCCTGGATGCGAGACCTTTCTGGCAATGGTCCAGAGCTGTCATTTGGAGATCTTGTCCTTTCTGTCCAGGATGTTTAAATTCAAGCCTCAAACTTGTGGTTGGCAGGGAACAGGGGCAAACAAACAGCCAAACACTGTGCTGTCAGTTCCTGACAGCCTGGCCTGCAACAGTTATCCCTCCTGTCCATGAGGAATGTCCGAGTACAGAGGCAGTGGCTGGAGGGCCACAGATTTAAGCTGCTCAGGCCTAAGTACAAGAGAAAATTTTAAAAAGCCCAACAGCCTGTAAGAGTACTGAAACATTTGGTCTTTGCTCCCTCCTCTAAGGGTCTGTTGTTTCCCTAGCAGAGGGAAGGCTGAACTCACCCACAGCTGCACTGAACATCTGGGGACTTGAGGAACATCCCCTGACTGCTCCCAACCTTTCTGTTTGCTGCTCCCCCACCCCAGCCCTATTTTTGACATGCCAACCAGCATTTCAGGCTCCCCTCACCCACTGCTGCCACTGTTCCTGTGAGCAGTGTGTGCCCCTGAGCCTGAATGGCTTTCTGGGAGTTCTGTACTGCTCATGTTTGACAGAGCTGCTGTGCAGGTGCAGGAGCTCAGGTGGAAACCACCCTCTCCTCTCTCTGCTCCTTTCCAAAGGTGAAAGGGTTAGAGGGGAGCTCACCTGCTGCTGCTGAGCATGGGCTGGGTCCCTGTGTGAGGGGCTCTGAAGGGAACACAGACATCCTCAGATGTTACTCCCATGGCATGAGTTGGCTTAACAGCCCCCTTTCCCTGGGTGGACAGTCAGCTTCTCCAGGGAGTCAACGACTTTCTAAGGCTTTTCAAACAGGCACTGGGATGAAGCTCCCACTTTTGAAGGGTTCTCATCTATCCCAATGCCCTGTATCCACTCTGCTCTCTCACACAAGCTCGTCCTGCAATGCCACCCCATGCCAGCTTCCCTCTCTGCTGGATGAAGAAACATTTCCATGCAGCCATGGTGTTTGTGAATGATCCCCTAAATCCACCAAGCTCGCAGGGAATGCAGGGGTGTACACAACTCCTTCCTCTGGGTTGTCACTGTTAGCCCCTCTGACAACACAAGCTCCAGCCCTGCAGCTGGCAGGTCAGCATTCCCTGTGCTGCTGAACAAGGAAACACAGAGGGAATGCAGACAATATCCTAAACAAATCCGCTGTTTACAGAGTCCCCTGTAAACTGTTTACATTGTTGGGCAGAAACCATGGAGGAACAGCAGCTGGAGCTATTCTTCCCAGTGGGAAGAACTCCACTCCTGTTTGCTCCACTCCAGTGAGAGGGAGTGGAGCTGACACACAGCTGGAAAGGCTGCAAACACATGAGAGGAAAGAAGAGGCAGCAAAATCCCAGGACATCCCACTCCCCCAGCCTGCCAGGACCTCTGGCTACCCCAGCATTGTCTCCTGGAGGAGGGACGTGGCATATCCCTGAGGGATGAAGTGGAAAGGACAGCCAGCCTTGGGCTCCTGAGCAGTGCCTGGCGTGGTGAGGAGGAGGAGACAGCCCTGGCCCTCCCTGGAGCTCCCTGGCTCTGGGACACATGAAGTGCCTTGTGACTCTCACCCCTCGGAGCCGCGGTGTGTGGTGCCAGAGGCCACTGCTGTATCAGATACATGGCTAAAAATGGGGCCTCAGAAACACCAGCAAGAACATTTTGAAGTGCTGGCATAAAATAAAAGCCTCAGTGTGCCTCTAATCTGCCCTGTTTCCTGTCCATGGAAAGCTCTTTGAAGTGCCTGTGCACAGGGCAGTGCTGGAGCACCCGCGGCCCAGCTGACCAGGACCACGTGAGGCTGCAGACACAGCATGACTGCCCGAGCTGTGGGGCTGAGACTGAGATGGGCAGGAGGGGCTGGGGGGAAGGCATGGAGGGGTTAAACCCAAAATACACCCTGGTTCAGTCCCCTTCACACTGGAAGGTTCGTTTTGTTGCTTGAATAGCTGAACAGGAGGTGAGAAAACAAGGCCTCCACTCAAGGGAAGTGATAAGTGCTCTGAGCCCAGAAGTAGCATGAAATGGGGTATGTGGGGATGGGCAGGAACAGTAAGGACAGGGAAAACATCCTTCCTACACATGGCATGGCAACCCTGGCCTGCTGATTGGAAAAGAACAGGTACAGTGATTAAAATGCACAAATGAAAACAGGTAAATTCAGTTGCCCAGAGAAGCTGTGGCTGCCCCATCCCTGGAAGTGTCCAAGACCAGGTTGGACAGGTCTTGGAGCAATCTAGGACAGTGGAAGGTGTCCCTGCCCATGGCAGGGGGTGGAACAAGATGACCTTTAAGGTCCCTTCCAACCCAAACCATTCCATGGTTCTATGAATACAGGTACAAAGATTTTTTTTAAGACAGAAAGTGGTTAAACTCACCCATCTGGTGTCCAAGGGCAGGCAGGGACATCACAGTGCTCCATCAGCAAGGGGGAAGGGAAGGTCATCCACATTTACTCCCAAATGTAGAAGGACTTCACTCTCAGCACCAGTCCTGCCTTCACTCTCCATCCAGTCAGACTGCCAGGGCCCAGCTGTATCCCTTTCCTGGCCAGAAGGAGGATGAAGGGGTCTCCCAGCAGAGCCAAAGATCCCAACCAGCAGGAATATCCACTCATAAGCTGAGCTTGAAGAAATAAAACAGGAGAAAAAAACCCAAACTCTGTCAAGATGAGCTGTAACAGAAGATCATCAGGTTCCTTTGCTGGAGTAAAAAATTCAGATATAAAAACATTTTTCAGAGCCAACCCCAAAGAAAATTTGTCTAGTTTGGCTTTCACCAGCTTTCATGGACATACAAAAATGTCAGCCAGCTAAAATTGTGAATGACAAGGCTCTCCTAAACAAAAACTTGAGCCATTTTGGTTTAAAATAAGTCAGAAAGGACTGAAGTTGTAATCCCATGAGTTCTGGGTGGGTTTCCTTGGCTAAAATGACTTCCTGAGTTTGCCTTGAATGGCAGATATTGTTGCTTGACTCCACATGGCTCAGGCCCAGTGACAGGGACCTTCAGATTCCACAGGGATATCCCAGTGCTCCCCAAGCCTTGAGAAACCCCCTGGGGAAGGCACAGCTTGGAATAGGTGCTAGGAATTTTTGGTGAGTGAGCAGCATTTCACACTTCAGATTTAATTCTTGGTCCTGTGGATCACTTCTCTTCACACAACCAGCCACTTTAGAGCACAGGCAGGGGGAAGAGATTCCTCCATGCAACATCTCCGGTGTGAGCAGCCTGCCCAAAGATCCCCCAGGCAAGGGCAGAGGGACAGCAGAGCAAATTCATCTCCTTCAAATTCTGTCAGTCCTGATGGGACAAACTGGTCAGCCCATGTGTCCTGCTAAGGGCACAGGGCTCTGATTCAGCTGAGCATCTCCTCCCTCCCCATTCACAGGGTTTCTATTACTATAAACCACTAAAATCCAGTCAAAACGACCAGGAATTAATCCACACACCTTCCCAGCACGAAGCTCCTGTCACACGTGTTTGGCAATGTCCCAAAGCCATCCACTGGAATGCTGTCAGACATACCTGGAGCAGCCCTACACCCCTCTCACAGCTTCCAGGGGCAGGCCCATCCCTCCCTGATTCAGAGGATGAGTGGGATATGGTCTGTGCCAGTGAGAGCTGGGGTAAAAGCTTCTCAGCAGAGCTGAGAGGTGGCACTGGCTGGTCTGGGGTGAGGGTCAGTGCCCCCCATGCTTGCCCAAGGTCAGGGAGGGGTGGGAGCTGCCCCCACATCTCACCAAGTGTCTGTCTAGACAATCCTCCCCACTGGGACTCCGAGGGCCCTTCCACACACAGAAGTATTCAGGAATTCCGGCAATTAATTCCCTGTCATCCCCAAATAGCACTGCTGTGTGGAGGAGTGCCACAGATCAGCAATTAAGGGGCAGAGGCAGAGGGGAAGGCAGGCACTGCAGGTCACACCTGCGCTGCTCCAGAGCTGCTCTGGGAGAAAGCCCTTACCAAGCTCCGGAGGGAACGGCACCTCCCAAGTCAAACCCAAGTAATAAGATGGTCTTGTAGGGGGAAAGATTAATCATTATTGGCAGCCAAGAATGTGCAAGTCTGACAAAAGCCAAAGGTTTTTTTATTACAGTCCAACTGCAGCTGGGAAGGCAATGTTAGCTAAGAATCATTAAACCCATTGCAAGAATAAATTTTCTTTGGACCAAACCATAAAATGGGAGTAAAATCCTCTTAAGCCAGAGGCAGCTCCTAATGGAACAGACATTATTATTTTTTGCAAGCCAAAAATAAATAAAAAATTGTTTTAGATTATTAAGTGAATAGATTAGGCTCCAAAATGGAAAATATTTACTTGAGCAAAACCTGCTTAATTTAATACCTACCTCAATTAATTTTTAAGTTTGGGATTATAACTGAATGGAGTAACAACATTTTCTGCCTGTACAAACAGCGATTTGTGAACCCTGTTTGCCCAGAATTCGGGCAGGAGGAGAAGTATCTAGGAAAACTCTGCCTTGCTAACCCCCAGGTAACACCAGTGCTGCTGCAGTGCCAGGGCTGAGTCTGGCAGCTCCTGCAGGCCTGGAAGGTGAAGCCAAGGTCCCTTCTCACAGGCAGTCGTTAAATCTCCTGGAATGTCTGACCAGGAGGTCACTCTGATATTATCAAATACGAAAAATATTACAGAAAAATGGAAGTAATTTCTTTCTGCAGTCTGATTCAATCCCTGCTTTCAGGGCAAGCGTGGTGTGCTCCTCCAGTGCTTTTCCCTCACTTCCAGAGAGCAGGAGATACAGGAAGGGAGTGCAACTCCAAGCACTCACACTGGCTCTGTATGCCCAGGTGGGATAACACACCTGCATGATCCCTTCTCTGAGGCAGGCAGTGCAAGGAAGGAGATGTGTCCTGTGCCCAGGGAGCTTTGCCCACAGCCAGACACTCCTCTGTGCCTTGGACAGTGTGTCTTCCACAGCCCTCACTGGCTGTGCTCCCATTCCCCTCTCCAGAGGGGATCCTTGGATGCTCAGACCTTGCAGGCTCTAAAAAGTTACCTGATCCAGATGTGGCCTCTGCACAGTGGATTTTTTGCATCAGCAAGTCAAGGGAGGGGATTCTGCCCCTCTGCCCCCTCAGGTGAGGCCCCACCTGCAGAGCTGCCTCCAGCCCTGGGCAACAACAGCACAAAGACGTGGAGCTGCTGGAGCGAGTCCAGAGGAGGCCCCGGAGCTGCTCCAGGGCTGGAGCCCTTCTGTGCTGGAGCCAGGCTGGGAGAGCTGGGGGGTCACCTGGAGAAGAGAAGGCTCCAGGGAGACCTGAGGGCCCCTTCCAGAGCCTAAAGGTGCTCCAGAAGAGCTGGAGAGGGACTTGGGACAGAGGATGGAGGGACAGGACAAGGGGGCAGGTTTAGATGGGATATTGGGAAGGAATTCCTGGCTGTGAGGGTGGGGAGGCCCTGGCACAGGTTGGGCAGAGAAGCTGTGGCTGCCCCATCCCTGGAAGTGTCCAAGGCCAGGTTGGATGAGACTTGGAGCAACCTGGGATAGTGGAAGGTATCCCTGCCATGGCAAGGGGTGGAACAAAACTACCTTTCAGGTCCCTTTCAACCCAACCCATTCTACGACTTTATGATTTGACTGAACACTGTCAGTGTCTACAGAACTCACCACTGCCCAAGGGCTGGAAATCCCAACCACTGCACTGTCCTCCCCTTTGATTATTTTTCCCCTGAAAACCCCTCCTCAGGGCTGAACAAACACATCCACCAAACACCACTCGCTATCCCCATCACCTGCACGACACATGGTTTTCCTACAGACAAGGATTCCTGCAGCAGTTCCACACCCCACTGGCACAGGGCTGTCCCACCATCAGGCCCCAGCCTGGGAAGCACAGCGTGGCCAGTGGCTTGCAGCTGGCAGCCAACTCTGACATCCTGCTCCTGGAAGTACACACTGGGAAGGGGAGAAACATTTGCTTACAAACCTTCCTGCCTGGAAGCACTTCTGCTCCTGGCTTGAGCAGCTCAATCTCAGCCCCCAGAGTGTACACTTGAGTGTATTTCTGATGTCTTTTGGGGAGGAAGATGAGAAAGCAAAAGGGTTTAACTGACATAGACCTTGCTGGCACATCAAAGCTCTGCTGTTTTTGTTTTCCAGACAGAGACCTTGTTGCTAAGTGCTGGTGAGTGCTGCAGGCTGGTCCAGGCTCTCCACACAAATTACTGGTGCAGGTCTGGTTGTATGTTGAGAGAAGTCAGTGGGGACAAAAACGAGAGAGATGTGGATTCAATATTGAAATCTCAGAGTAAAAATGTGGAAAGTCAGATGACAGCAACACAGAAGGTGAGTGGTATTACAGACCCAAACAGCACTTAAATCCAGGTAAGAAACAGGAAGTCTGCAGCAACAGCAGAATCACAGGGTCCATCAGAAATAATCACAAGTTAATCAAGAGCTGGGAGCAAGTAGAGTCCAGAGCTCGTCAGGAAAAAACATGTCACCAGGATTATGGGCAAACCTTACAGGGTAGCTGTGATTCTGAAGGCCTCAGAGTCAAATTGTGATCAAAGAGCAGTGCAGGCAGCAGAGGAAACAGCATGGAACCCAGAACTCTCCTACAGGCAAAGAGAGGTGAGTGACAGCACAGTAGATCCTTCCCAAACCACCCCCCAGGTCCCAGGAGCAATAGATGGAGGGCTGCTCACGTGACACTGACTGACACACTGCAAGGCTGTCTGTGGGAAAGGAACGAGAGGGGTAATTTTATTGTCATGTACTGCAGGGGGGTGTAAGCAAAATCACAGCATGAGAAAATGACAGTGTATCTGTCTGAGGTCATTTGCATGCCTGGATAATCTGTGGGAGGAGAGCCAGAGTTGGTGTGTTTGACAGAGACAGCACAACAACATGCCTGGGAATTGGAAGATTTGCAAGGCCTGAAACCAATCTGGTGTTTGCTGCTCCCAGAAACCAGGATGACCAGACTTAACAATTTAGACTTTCAATGATTACACTTTCCTCCCTCATTATGGGCTGTATAATGGTCTCCTCTTGCTGAGCACGCAGTGGGGATGGCACAGAGGGACACCCACGCTTGGAAGGGTGTGCACATCCCAAGGACACGCTCAGGGGACACAAAGGGACCGTACAGTGCTCCGTGCAGGTGACAGAGCACAGACAGGCGTGAGAGCAGCTGCTGTGGGAAGGCAGTGAAGCAGTTTTCAGGAGGGATCTGGAAGAAGGAGAAAAGGCTTTGTTGGTGTTTCCAAGTTGCTCCTCCGCTGCAGAGGGAGTAACCTGGGAGAAAAACGCGGTGGCATGTTGGAACTGGCATGGCTGGCAGGACAACTTGGTACCTCTGCAGTGGGAAATGTACCCGCTGGTTGGATGGAGCAGGGCCAGAGAACAGCCCATCTGCAGAAGGCACAGGCACTTCAGAGCTCCTGTGAGGGAGATGAGGGCAGGATCAGTGAGACAGGCTCTGCACGACCCTGTAACACTGCACTGCCAGAGGCTCCCAGGCAAATCCCAATGATAAGGTGTGTGTACTCTGCACAGGACTGATAAGTGTGGCAGAAATCTGATTGCTCTGAAAACCTGGGCATCCCAAAGGGAGCACAGGGGGGAGAAGTTGGATTTTAGAGATAACCTTTGGGCAGAACCATCTAGCTTTCAGTAGAGCCCAGATATGGGTATTTAGAGACAGGTCAAATCAAGGAGGACTGAGAGGGAAGACTGGATGGTAGGAGACATAAAGAAAGGAGCAGGGAAGAGCAAGCACAAGGAGATTTAAAACTCCTGAGCTGAAGGCAGTAGGTAGGTGTCTATGAAGGGCTGTCAGAAAGCAGCCTGTGAATTAATTTGGACAGTGCAGGAGGAGCTAGGAGGAAAGTGATTGCTCTGAGTCATCAGCAGGAGACTAAATATGCAAAATTTGTAAATAAGGTCACCCCGAGAGGGAATGCAGAGGAGGACAATAGGAGGGCTGGGCAAATGGCCAAGGATGGAGCAGGTGAAGCAGCTAACAGTACTTGAGGATGGTGGAGCAGGACAGGCACAGCCTCATCAAGGGCAGGGGCAACCCTGTCCTGCTCCACAAGCAGAGGGGAACAACCCCAGCAACAGCAAGACCTGTCACCACCAAACCCAGAGAGAAAGCACAACACCTTGTCGGGAGCCACAGACTGGAAAAGACAACCGCACAGCCATAGCTGTCAGGGAGCTGTGGGGGAGGCTGAGCCTTCCCAGCGTTACTCAGCTGCTTCCCAGGCTCTGGAAGAGCCAGAGCTCGTGTTTGTCATTGCTGGGGCAGGAGCAGTGGGATCCTGAAGGCCCCAATTGACCCCAGGCTCCAGAGCCAGCTGGCCAGATGCCACGGCCTGAGCTTACCATTACCTGGAGCTGGCTGGGAAGCAGAAGGCAGAACGCAGGGAATGGCCAGGTTACATTGTCACTGGGAATGGCCTCTCATTTGTCAGGGAGGGATGGGGGGTTGCAGGTGTTAGGCAGCCAACCTGAGAGCTGAGCAACAAAGAAATCCTGAAAAAAAGAGGATCCATTTCTAGGCAGAGAGGCTCTTAGCAAGCTCCAGGCAGAGCGAGGGGAAGGGGAACTGGGAATGGACCAGTGGGACAGTGGTCACAAAAACAAAAGGGCTGCATTAAAGGACCTACTCTGGCACATAAACCAGATTTAAGCAATTTTGCTGCTGCCTAATCTGAGGTTAATAATGAGCCAGATGTCTTACAACCTGGAAATTCCTGGCCAAGTCAGTGGAGAAAAGCAAGTGAGGCACTTAACCCTTAAGGAAGTGGTCTAAACGTCGTTCTGTTTCTGTCTGAGAGCACACAGCACAGCCAAACTGCTTTTGGGTTTGAAGTACACAAACCCTGCTGGCAGCAAGACACACAGCCCTGGTGTGGTGGTGTGCTGTGGTGAGCAGCCTTAACATCTCTGTCTGGCACAAGCCCCAGAGCAAAGCCCAGTGAGCTGGTCCCAGGGGTGAGTGGCAGAGGTTATCCCAAAGCCAGACTTCATGAAATGCAGAGTTAGTCAGGACAAGATGGCCTGGTCTCCACAGGCTGCTGCTTACCTGTCCCAGCAGTTCAGAGGTTTTTATACACAGCTTCATTTACAAGGAAATCCAGTCTGCAAAGCACAGCTTAGTCCAAATTCCCACTGCAAGACTTCATCAGATCACTCCGGGCTCCAAGACCACTGTCTCCATTCAGTAATAGCCATTATCCCCAGGCTTTGTGTGTGCTTATGTTACCCTTCCATTTTCCCTTCAGATATGACAAGCAATTCCTAGAAAATATGTTACAAGCTCCTCTGCTCTGGAGTTCTGCCACCTCTGATTGCACTCATTTGAGCCAAGGATGTTGTTCCAAAGTAAATCAATAAACAAGACTTAAAAGGGTCCTACAGACACAGGCTGGGGGCAGCACCACAGCTCTCCCCCCTCCCCAGTTATCTCTGCTGTGCTTCAGCCTAACCAAATAAATGGGTGAAATCCAAGCAGCAAAATGCTTCCCAAAGCTCCCAGTGCTGCTTTGCATATGGGATTGGGGGCAAGGGCCTGCCTTGCAGCTGGGAGGCCACCTCCAGTGCTCAGAAGTCCCTGGAGTCACCAAACCAGGGACTTGTCACAGCGCTGATCTGGGACAGTGGGAAGGTGGCTCAGGGATGACCAGCAGGGACACACCCCATTGGTACCCACAGGTGAGGTGCAGCCAGGGGGGTCTCCTGTCTGCCACAGGTGGTCCTGGGGACACCCAAGGACACATCTCAACCCCATTGAGGGACTGGAATGGTGCATCTGGAAAGCCTGGACTCAGAAAGGGGCCTTGCACCCCACTCTTACTGAAGACTCTTACAGGGCCCCTCAGACTTGCTATCACATCCAAGGAGAGCACAGAGAGCATATCTAGATTTACGTGGGGAGTGCACATTCACCCCTAACCCTCCTCTGCACTGCCTGTGGCTCCTCGTACCCCCCAGCACTCCAACAGCCATTTGGGCACAGGGAATGCCCCTTGGGAGCCTCCCAAGAAGCCAACAAGACTGTACCTCCTCAAGCAGCTCCTCTGAGGTCAATCCTAATGCAGCCCATGAGCAGAGTATGGACTGCTGGCTACACTTCCCCAGGGAACAGCTGAGATGTGGGTTATTCATCACCAGGAGCTGTCCTGCTCTCCAGGATCAATGGATCAGGCACACAGGGTGAGGGAACTACCAGAGAAACCCAGCACAAAGCCTGCTTGGATGCACTCCCAACAGGATTTACAGAGCACACTAACTCCACTGCTTGAGTTATTTGGATTTGGGTGGTTTTTTAAGTTCAGAATCTCCAAAGGCTGTGTAGACACAATGGTGACAGCTCAGCCTGAGAGGAGGGATGCTGTGAGAACATCCCCTCACTCTGCCACCAAACAACTGTTGGGTTTTGACCTGGCTGCATCTTCAGCTGAGGTCTCCATTACCTGTGTGCTGATGGTTGTACTGGTGTGTCTGCCTCGGGCTGACTCAGGACATCTGCCTGCTGTTCTCAGCTCTGCTGCTTTCTCTCACTCTAAAATAAAACACATCATTCAGGGTGGCAGTGATCTCTTATTTTGGTTTTCCTCATGGTCTCTGTTTAGTGCCTCTGTACTGTGCTTCCAAATCCAGCACTGTGTGTGCAGAGCCTGATTAGGGGAATTCACACCACCAAAATACACATCCTATGTGCTCTTCACAAGCAGTTACACACAGCTCTGGAAGAGCCTCCCACACAACACACTGGCATGGTGCAGCTCCTACTACAGACACGTGGGACAAGCAGTGCCACATCTCCTGCACAACAGGCTTACTCAGCCCCGCAGCACTGAGGGACCTTGCTTAAGGAAACATTTTCTGGGGAATCAGAGTGAGATCCCACAAACTGCTGCTCTTTTTGGTGGGGTCTGTGCTCATTTGCAGAGTTACTACTCCTTGCCTGTAAGGGTGGAGGCCAAGTTTGATACCTCAGAGAAGCTTTCATAGAATCACAGAATGGACATAGAATGGATTGGGATGGAAAAGACCTCCGAGATCATCAAGTCCAACCCTTGGTCCAAACTCCAGTCCCTTTACCAGATCATGGCACTCAGTGCCACGGCCAAGCTCAGTTTCAAAACCTCCAGGGATGGGGAATCCACCCCCTCTCTGGGCAGCCCATTCCAATGCCTGAGCACTCTCTCTGCAAAGAAGTTTTTTCTGCTCTCCAACTTCA
This sequence comes from Pithys albifrons albifrons, assembly GCF_047495875.1. NCBI lineage: Eukaryota > Metazoa > Chordata > Aves > Passeriformes > Thamnophilidae > Pithys > Pithys albifrons. Next base: position 5,697,171 of record NC_092470.1, read on the forward strand.
CTTTCCCCTGGCAGAGCTTGAGCCCATCGTGCCCCCTTGTCCTATTGCTGAGTGCCTGGGAGAAGAGACCAACCCCCACCTGGCTATAACCTCCCTTCTGGTAGTTCTAGACAGTGCTGAGCTATCCCAGCCTGCAAAGAAGGTTCCTCTGAGCTGCACTGAGGAACACAACTGCCAGAGGCCATTCCCATGACATCCTCATTGTTCAGATCCTTCCGGAGCAGCACCAGGGAACTGAGCTGCACACACCCCGTGGTGCCTCGGTTTCTCTCTGTGCCTTCAGCACAGGCTGCCCTGCCCCTCACTCAGGCAAACCCCAAATTCAAAAGGCAAAACTCTTCCCAGTGTCCATGCAAAGCAGACCCTCATCCCTGTACATCCTTGTGGAGCAAGGGGAGCTCTCCCACCTTGCCCAGGATTGCAGAGTCCCTCACGTGGCCCCAGTGCCACACCTCCTACCAGAGCCCCTGCTCATGCTGGGGACCATCCCCTGCTCTGGGTGCCTGCAGCACTGAGCACCTCTAGAGGTGCTGACCCACAGGGTAATCAATGAACACAAGTGATCACTTCTATTATCTGAAACTCGAAGGCAAGTCCACTCAAGTCAGAGCTGGAGCTGCACTCGACCAGGGCACAGCCTTTGCGCACTCGCTCTCCCCGGCTGCTCAGGGAGGCAGGTGGTGTCGTTCCTAGAAGGTGAATAAATTATTATTGCAAATTACTCTGATGAAGTGGCTTTTATTAGAAAGCCAGACACAAAGGGAGCTTGCTGATTGGCTACCGGTGATGTCATACCCAGCACAGCACTCAAATGCAAAGATGCGAATTTTCTCATCTGTATTTTGCGTATAATTTTCATTTTCTCCTGGCAATAAAGACTCACCAGCAGAGTCTTTCACCCTGGGAGGGTGAAGGGGGGGGTCTGAACCGCTCAAGTGACTGATGAAAGCAAAGTGGCCTTTGTTCCTCTGTCTCACAGGGAACCCCAGGCTAACAGTTTGCACCCACAAAGGAACTGTGGTTTATTGTTCTACTACAAACCCACCGCTCCATTTTCTTAGGGGGGTGGCAGAGGAATTGGCAGGTTTTTGGCTTGCATATACCAAAAATCATTCTGATCACAGAGATTTTGCTCTTTTACAAGCTGAAACTTAAAGTGCAGATAAAGTAACAGGCTGGGTATCATTCTGATCCTCAGCAAAAGGCGAGAACAAGGCAACCAGGCAACAAAATCCAACTAATTATTTATTTTCCAAGTTTCACATCATGTTTTTTCCTCCCTGCAAAGCCACTGTGAGGTCTGTTGGAGGGGCAGACTCAGTGCTCAGCACACTGCATGCTTTAATTTCTGTTCCCTAACTGAATGTCCTATCAAACTAACAAAACTTGCCGAGCAAATGTTCCAGCTGTAATGATTCCTGGATGCAACAGGCACGCAGGTACAGCTCAAACAGAGGAACCCTGTGTGGACAGCAGGCACGGAGTATCCCTTGCCTCACTGAACTGGAATGAACTCCCAAACCCAGGCAGCCACGTGAAGGCTGTGGTGAGCTCTGCAGCTCCCTCAGCCAACGCAGCCGCAGTCCCAGGCTCCAGCCCTGCTGGACCTGGACACGGAGAGTGGAAGGTTTTCCACACCTCCCTCCCTTTATGTGCCGCTGAGGTGTCAGTTTTGCCAGAAGGCCAAGCACAACATTTCCAGCCCTGGGAACAGGCTCCTGCTTGTGTCGTGCAAACACTGGGCTCTCCTCCAGCAGACCCAGCACAAAGCCCGAGCTGACCCACAGCACTTGCCTATTCCCCTTTGATTGCAGCTCTGAAGCCATTTGTCCTACAAGGGCAGAAAACAAAACACATCTATCACTTGGAAGATGTCCTGGAAACCCCCAGATAGTTGCACTGATGAAATTGGACACTGATGCTGCTGGAGAGCTCAAACATAGTTAGATTTGCTGTTCCCAGTCCGGAGGTCATGACTCCCTGCAACATCATCAGCTCCACTTTATTCCAGGTGGCTTGAAGTTGGAAATCATTCTCCCTTATCACCCAAAGATTTGCTGAGCTGCCTGCCCTCTGAGGATAACAGCAGCTGCCCTCAGACTCCTGGATGCTGCATCTGAGGCTTTTGAAGTCCTGAGGGTGAAGGTGCAAGACCAGCCATCCGGGAAGGAGAGCGCCTGGCTGCGAATCAGAGTCAAAAGGCAGCAATCCTAGGAGAGGATGCTGGCTGAGGCACACGGCCAGCATCGGCAAAAAGGGCTCTCAGGTTTAAGACCTGGAACAGATTCAAATCACCCCTTTTAGATGTGACCTCCTTTCCTGTCTGAGGGAGACAGCAGAGAGGAGAGGGAGCCATGAATGTTGGATCCAGGCCCTGCTTTGCCAATGTGTGGCTTGGCTCTGCATCCCTCTTTGCTTTTACCACTCCCTGTGAGAAGAGAGGGTTATTAAAAGCATCGGAAGAACCTCAAGTAAAACAGTTCTATTGTTTTTTAAGAGCTTTGTTATACATCTCTGGAGCTCTGGCTTGGACCACCACAGACCAGCAGCAGGAAACTCAAAATAGCCTTTGGATATTGAATTACTGTTCAGAACCGTATCAAATTCCAAAATTGCAACTACTGGCCAATAAAAAAAGCCTCTGTAGGCCATAACACATCCACACAGACAGCACAAACAACAAAACCATCGTGCTGGGACTAACCGAGCTTCCCTTCCCAGCAGCCTTGCCCCAGTCTGATTCCAGCAGCATTATTCCCCCAGGAAGCAGCTGGGCTCTGGGGGAGAACAGGGTCCCACCTACTCATCACTCACCTCACAACATGAGCCCCTCTATTGCTTGGCTTTTAATGAAATGGGGGGTTGCTGTCTCAGGCAGCCCCTCCCTTGCACTTGAGGACAGCATTAGAATCATGCCTGGATTATAATACCCAGTAAGCTGTTCTGAGGTGATATGAATCAAAGCCCTGAAAGGGGGATTGTGTTTAATTAATCGTGGTTGACAGATGAAGGTATCGATCGTAGATTGAGAGGTTCAGGATTGGCCCGGGGGATAATTATTGCAGGGCACACTGTATTAGGGTGATATTTTTTTCATTTCTGGCAAAGTAGGAGGGAAGCAGGGGGGAAATAAGTGAATAATTGCAGCTAATTAGAACTCGCACGTACATCCCAAATTAATTTGTTTGAATAATCAACCACCACCAGAAGTCTGATCCAAAAGGAAAAGGAAACAAGTGCTCAGAAAAAACTCAATTGGTCTCATAAATTCTGCAGTCCCAGGTCTGGAATAAATGTTTTACAGAATTGAGGCCCTAAAATACAGAAGGGGAACTGGACAAGATTACTGAGTGGAAACACTTGCATTTGCCTAAGATGCACAGTAGGTAAGAGGGGCTGGGAGGGATGGCAGAGTGCCGGGTAGCACATGATGTTCTTGCTGTCACCTTCTCCCTATCCCTATCCATGTGCAACAGGCCCATCCCGCAGGCCCAGCCTGCCCACCACCCCTTGGCAGGCGGGGCACGGGAGGTGCGGGATGGCTGCGGGGATCAGCCGCTGCCCTGCTGTCGCCGCGGGGTGAATGGCGGTGTCCGGGCGGGCGGCGGGGGCAGATGGAGCCGCACCCCGCGCCCGGCCCGCGGGAACCCCTAATCTCCCCCGGCAGCCGCTGCTACAAACGCTCTCATCACCAACGCAGCGGGGGCAGCGCGGCACAGACAGGGAATCATCTAGCAGGGGGTTAATAAAAGGACTGGAGCAGAACAAAAAGCCTGTCAGCCGCCACAAGATGTGCTCTCCACCCCTGCCGCCCCCCAGGAAATTAAAAACCGGAGCCTGTGGTGTGCGCTGTTCCCTGCGGGACCGGACGGGGCAAGAGGATACAGAAGGGTAGGGTGGGATGCGGGGCGTTGGGTGTGAAATGCTTGTCCCAACTGCTGTTTCTGGTGCCATGTATCAAGTGCAGTTACTCTAAAGGACGAGGCTACCTGGTCTTTCCAAACCTGGTGAGACCAAGGCACATTTCCGTGTGCTGTTCCAGCGGCTGCTCCTGGAGACAGTCCACGCGATCCTGCCAGGCCGGAGGGCCAGGCTGCTCTGCCTGACACCACTGAAGTCCGTGCTAGCACGTTTCCATGGAAATGGAGAGGGAACGAATGCCTGTGACACGAAATACCTTTTCTGATGCAGATTCGGACCATTTCTAACATCTCTTTCTAGTGACAACCTTCAGGACTGGATATTTTAAAGGCACAAACAAAACTGAACAAGAAGGGGGAAAAAAATCTGACGGTATGAATCGAAACCCACCATCCTTTCTGGTGACCAGCAGCTGAACTCTAAAGCACATTAATGCGTTAAAACAACTTTCTAGGTAAATAGACGCCTGTGCAAAATATAATTCGCAGGCTCCTTGTTTCTCATAAGTGGATCGTGACGATCTGCCCATCCTCTCTTCAGGCTGTTTCGGGTGAAGTTTCCAGCGCCGTTTCCCCTCCAAGGGCTGCCATCCCTGCGCTCGGAGGTTCCCTGGCTGTGGCTGTGAACCCAGCCCGGCACTGCTGCAGCTACAGCAGCGGGCCCGCAGCGCCCCCTCCCGCGGCTCCGGGGTACCCCCGGCACCGGGACAACGGGAACGGGCACCCCCGGCATAGGGACAGTTCCTGGCACGGGCACCTCCGACAGGAGCACTCCCGGCACTGGGACACCCCCGGCACGAACACTCGGCCGCATTCCAAGGACTGCCCGGCCTCCGGACAGGTCCGCAGGCACCCAGGCATCACCCGCCGAAAATAACCCCGGCAAGCACCCAGAACAGCACCGACTCCCACGCACCTCGAGGGATTCTGGCCAGCAGAGACAGTGTCTTTGTCACTCCACTGCTTTGCAGCAGCACTGGGCACTTCGGATAAAGGTGAAGAGGTTCACAGCAGTTTTTACTGGGGGCCTGAGTATGGCATCTGCCAGAGGAGTGTGGAATAAAGCACTTCCCCCTCTCTTGGATGCCAGTCTCTGCCCACGACCCAAGGTCTGGCTGCACCTCGTGGTGTCCTGAGCAGCCAAAACCTCACTGGTCTGCTCTGGTACCACCACTGGGGAGGATTTACAGAGCCTCTCTCAGCAGCTGCTCCTGTCTCCCACTGTCCCAGCACTGTGCTCCACACCACAGACCTGCCTACCCTGGGATCTCATCCCTCAACCCATGGGTGCAGCAGCATAACACATTGTAGGAGGAGAAACGTGAGATATTTGTGAAGTCAAAGGCAAAGCAAAGACAAATTTTGTCTCTGTAGGGAGTTTGCCTGGTTTGCTTGGGATTATTATCATTTTAAAGGGCAAGTTACTGCTCCTAGTGCTGGGAGCCAAGAAGCTTCATGAATACAGATACATTGCACAGACAGAATAAATAAAGTTCATCTACAGTTGTCATTTTGTATTTCATGTGGGTGAAAATGAAGTGTCCCATCCCCAGGAGATCCAGAAAGGGCTCTGGCCCCTTCATTAGACACAGAGAGGAGGCTGGGCATTAAACACAGCCTGAGATGCTCAGTGATTCCACACTGACAGGGGAACAATGTGCTGGAGAAGTCAGCATTCCTCCATGGAACACCACGCCCAGGGAGCAAAGGTGTTCTGGCTCCCAGGAAAATACTTGAAAACTGGAAACACTCCTGACCTTCCTCAGTGCAAGTGACCACTATCAGAGCCAGACCCAGCTACAGCCACAGAACGTTCAGCACCATGCAATGGTTGCTGGAATAAAGTCAGCAAAAGAAATTACAAATGAAATAAAATGGGATTTCAGTGGACCAGAACATTTCATTTGGCCCAAAGGCAAATGAGAAGCCCAGGGCTCCCTGTGAACCAGAAGCAACAGCACTGTGCCATCTTCCAGCCCTGCTCTCCCCAGCATGGGCACTCACAGTATCTGGCCAGATGTGCCCTCTGGTCCTACCCTGGCTTGTGCACCAGCACCTGCTGCTGGGAAATGGCTTTTTGCAATATCCCTTCCTGCCACATCCATTTCAGACAGCAAAAATAAACGTCACATCTCTCACATCATGTTACATGTTCTCACAAATCTTTCTGGCCAAGACATCCCCTGCAACATCAGCCCTGATTCACACACCACCTGACCTCAGGTGGTCTGGCACCAAAGGGATTTCCTCTGGGCTTGGGAAGGTTGTTCCTTCTTTTCCTGCCAGTGTGAAAGCTCCTGTGTCTGCTGTGTGGGAGGTGAGATGTGGGTGAGTGCAAGCCAGTGCTGTGTTACAGGAGGCTGGTTTACACAGGGTTGTAACAGGGCTGAGAGTCTGCTCCATGACAAGCTGGTAGGTCTGTGTTTCTCCTGCCTGCTGCTGAGCACATCCCACGAGACCACATACATCCCTGTCCTCTAAGTCTCATTCATCCTACACCTGCAGTGAGTGAATGTATTTGTGGTTTCAGTGAACTACGAGTGAGAACTCACCTGGTCAATGGATTCTGCCAGCTTCCAAGTGCATGATTTATCCACAAAAAGCAGCGTAACACTGTTACAATCTCCTGGAGGTAGTTTCAGGCGGTCTTCCCCCACTGCTGGCTATGGTAACATTGTAAGTATCAGCTTCAGGGCATGCAGACACCAAAAAGTGAGGAAGATCTCCTCTTGCTGCTCTAGGCTGAGGAACATACCAAGTCCAAAGGAGACCCTGGCAGGTTCCACATGCCCCTGAGTCTATCACTGAACATACATACTCACTGTAGCATCAAACACTGCACTGGGCTGCCATGCCCACCTCTGGCAGCCCCAAAGACTCCCCTCTACTGGCTCTGTCTCCTGCAGATGTGTTTGTGACAGCAGTGGTCCCATTGCTGGGCATGGCATCAACCTCAGGAGAGTGACAGTGACACTGCCCTGACAGAGCTCTCCTCGTTGAGCCACCACCAGTGCCCACAGCTACTCACTGATGTGGGCAGGCCCCACAGCCACCCCTCCCACTGCCCTGCCCACAGCTCCCTCCCGAGCTCAGATTGGCTGTTATTCCAGCAAACAAGTGAATCCCAGTAACGTGAGGACACCTGCAGAGTCCTGGCTTTGCAGGTCTGGAGTTTATAGTTTGTTCTCCCAGGGTGACATTGGAGAAGAAAATCAAAATGCACAGAACACACAAAAGGAATCTTTAAAAGGCATTTTCTGCTTTAGGTAGCTCAAGAGATGAGCAGGTCAGCCTTGTCTGAGATACACAGGTCCTTCTCCCTGCTTTGTCCTGCTGACTCCTTCCACTTCCCCAAAACACCTCATCCGAGTCTCCTGCCATGCAACAATCAGGTCAGTCTTTCCAGGGGGCTGCAGTAGCTTATTTGTTTCAGTATCTGCAGATGTGAAGTGGGACCTCCCTGGTGCTCCTCAATCTTCACAGAGTAGCAAGTATTCACAACTCTAAGTCCATCTTGCACAGTTTGCTCTCAGATTGCTGCTAACTGCACTCACATTTGGCTGATGCCCTCTGTGTTTTCTTTTACCCAGAATAAAGATCTCATTTTCCCGTTGCCCTGTGGTATTTATTACTGCAAGGTTCCTCAGGGTCCCAGCTCTGTACCCTTGTGTCCTGTTCTTGTCACACAGACACAAGCTGCAGCACTGTCATTTCAGCAAAACACACCAAAGGCATTTGGGGGGCACTAACAGTGGCATTTTACAACTGCTCCTTGGGGATTTGATCCACTCCTTCTTCGAATACCCTCTGTCCTTGAAACACAGCTTGAACTTTTCACATGAGACCACAACTGGTAAACATTCCTGTGCTATACAGAGGCATCTTTGCTCTGTGGATCACAGTGACGTGCACAGGAAAGCCACTGCTCTGCTGCCACTCCATTTACTGGCAACATGACACAGTCACCTCTCAGTTCCCATCACTGATGGATAAGACCTGCCATGGGTGCATCACGTGGAGTGAATGTCTCCCTAACAGCTGTCTCTTTGGTAGGGCTAACCGAAGGCTTGCAAAAGTGTGAAAGGTTTGAAAGGAATCTGGAGTTTACACCTCCTAATGGCCTCTGAACTGGCAGCACACGCCTCTCCCGACCCCAGGAACCCAGCAGGTGTCTGCCACAGACTATTACCAAACCAGGATTTCATTTTAGGTTTATTCCCCCAGCTCTTGTAGCAGACTAATGACTTTGTGATTATGATTTGCCTCAGCTTCTGTCTTGAAGACAAGTCTGCCTGCACCTGTCTGAGAATGTCACAGACTCCTGCCCCTCCTGCTTGCTGTGCTGCTGAGACACTGAATGACCCGCAGGAGAAACCCTTCCCTTGGGGAGAAGGACAGTAACACTCCCCTCATTTCACAAAAAGGCCACAGGAAAGATTCCTGAAAGCTCCTGCCAGCCTAGGAAATTAATCTAAATCCCTACTCAGAGGGATTCAAGTTTAGCTCCTGTTTATGGCACCTGCCAACTGAACATGCAGCTCCAACCAGCCCTGCCAGGAGCAGGGCAGCACCTTGTCCATCTCCCCTACCTGTTACCAGTGAGCAGCACAGGGCTCACCACTGTTACTGTCTGCCCTGCCAGGAGCAGGGCAGCACCTTGTCCACCTCCCTTACCTGTTACCAGTGAGCAGCACAGGGCTCACAACTGTTACTCTCTGCCCTGCCAGGAGCAGGGCAGCACCTTGTCCACCTCCCCTGCCTGTTACCAGTGAGCAGCACAGGGCTCACAACTGTTACTCTCTGCCCTGCCATGCAAACATTTCTATTTCAGTGGAAACGCTGAAGACTGAGGGAAATCTGACAGTCCATGGCTAAGCTGCACTACAGCGCCAGCTGGGAAGTGGGTGGAAATGAATCTTTTGTCACACAGTTAAACTGCCTTTTCTCCACATTAATTAATTCACAAAGAACATATCCCTTCATGGGTTTCACAGCTGCAAACAGAGCCACTCTTGCCTCCCCTGCACTATCTGTCAGTTGTACCATTAGAGTGGAAGAGCTTGCTCTGTTATTACTCATGTGATCAAACGATGGGAAGAAAATCCTGGCCCTGGCTTTCAGTTCACCTGAGGTTCTGAGCTGCCCCACATGGGTTTTTCTACACCCAAACAGGTGGTTCTGCCTTGTGTCTTGAGCACATCCACAGGACCATGACCCCAGGCAGGAGCCCCACACGGACTCACAGCCCAGCACTCCTGGTCCAGCCCAGTTCTATTTTCAGCCCAAATTTACCTCAGTTTGTATGAAATGCCAGGTGTCTGTTTGACATCTCCACCACAGTGGCAACCCTCAGATCACATGTGGCTTCCCATGGACCCGATCCAAGGAGTGATGGATGGCTGGACGAGTGCCCAGCTGAAAGCTCAAGGGCCCAGCAGTGAGAAGCATCTCAGCACCTGTGTCTTGACAGAGACAGGCACAAGCACAGCCCTGCAAACCCAGCTGTCCACAGGCTCCTGCTCCTCATCTGGTAACAGGGATAGTTGGATAATCTCAGAGCCTGCTCATCAGGTGCTCAGTGCACAGCTGTGCCCTCTCCCTGCCCAGTGTCCAGGGCAGCTGCCCAGACCTGTCATTCTCACCTTCAGCTGCCAGCCAAGTGCTAAATCCACAGCAAAGAGTTATCAGCTCCCTTCCTGTAAGGGAGCTTGATTTGGGAAAGGCTTCCTCACACACCTCCATATTTGGCATCTCAGGACTCCACTTGAAGTGAAACCAAGGTCAGTAACACCCCTCCTCTCCAGAGCAGGACACAAGACAGTCATGGCACATCCGAGTGCAGACTCCCACAGCCCACCAGCTCACCTCTGGAACAGTGGGATACCTGGGAAAGGGAGAGTCAGCCATCCCTCACTGCTCTCTCTCTAGACACAGAGGAATTCACAGCCCTCCACAGCATTGCTCTGAAGCTGAAGGGTTCCTGGTTAGTCAACTCTTCCTTGCACAGAGGCTGGTCTAGACCAGCAACTGTTGTTCCTCCTTGCTCATTTTTTTATACTCTATCGTTTTTGAGGTTGATGGGCAACCAAAACTGTCCTTGTATGCCTGTGTGTGGCTAAAGAGAGTGTTCTGTCAGCAGCTGATTCCTCAGAAGCAAGTAATTGAAAAGTCTGAGCATTCCCTTTGGAGATGAATGACCTCCTCCAGACAGCAGATGGAGTAACCACTTGCTGCTGAGCTCTTCTGCACATGTGATGTTTCAGCTCGAGGCAAAACAGGAAGGACAATCTGTCTTAGCCTCTGCTGAGAAGGGAAATGTCATTTCTGAAATCCAGAAAGCAGCAGAGGCAGCAAAGCATCAGTTTTGCTTTCTGCTATACTTGGGCAAAGATGAAGGAGGAACAGTCTTTCTCAGTGTGTCCAGCATGAAGAGGCTTTCAGTGCAGTGTCTCTTCTCTTCAGCCCATCTGCCTCATGTTCCAGAGCACAGCCCATAGTCCCTCAGTGCTACAGGCACAACAGCCATTCCTACAAGAGATGTGCAGTGCTCTGGGGCAGAGATGAACCATCCCATCATCCTGAGGACACTGCAGGAAAGCATTCAATCATGCAGAACAGAGACAGCAAAAATCACACACAGACCTGCACAAGGAAGTCTCTGCAGCCTGAGCTGGTTGGTCACCCAGCAATTTCCCTGAGAATTCACCCAGTTCTCACTTTGATCTCTCCTGGTTAGCTGCCTTTTCTTGTCACACACATTGCCCAGCCTAGAGGCAACACACCATCACAAAACTTACAGGTGCCAAAAAACTACAAAGGAAAAGGGAATTTCATGCTCACAAAGTCGTAGCAGTATCTACACACTCACATCAGCAAAACCAGACCTCAAATGAAACTTACAAAAGGAGATATTGTCTTCTGGATTTCTGTGGTTTCCAGTGTTCATAGTTTTATTTCCAGATCATAAGATATTTTCTTTGAAATCTTTTTCAAGCCTTTCCCCCACAATCAGTTTCAGCACCCCCGTGCTGCTTCACCTCCTCTTTATTTTATAAACCATTTTCTGGGTGTTCTGAGTGTACATCACTTTTCTCAGCTGTTTCATTTTACACCAAACATTCCATGTCCTACACTTCCTGTCACTCACACAGAAGGAAAATACCAGGGATGACTTTGTCACTGCAAACTCTCTGGCTCAAACCTCTGTGGACAGATCTAGAGCTGACAGCTTTGCCAGGCACCACTATTTATGAGCTGTGTCTGTTAATACACAACACAGGGATGTATGAGAGTGCTTTACAGAGTGAACTATGAAATACACAAATAGGTTTGGCAGTCTCAGAGGTGAAATTCTGAAGTAACTGCCTCTCAGAAGACCAATACACACATTCATTGCAAAATCTGATTCAGGGCTTCAGTTAGCACGTTAAAACATGCCCAGCTCCAACACTGCACAAGGCACGTCCTGTCAGTCAGCAGATGAGCCGCCCTGGGAGAGCAGAACTGTCCCCGTGACTGCCACAGCCTGGAGCTCCTGGAGCTGCAGCATGGGCTGGGCTCACCTGGCTGAGGAAGAGGAGGAGATGGGGCTCAGGAGGGTGGAGCAGGGGTGGCCCTGGGGCTGCTCTCAGTGACACCCTGTAAGGCAGGCTCTGCTCGGATGAACAGCGTGTACCTGATGTCACCACCACCCCACCGTGTCCCCACCCTGGGCCACCCTCCCACAGTTGTGTGAGTGACTGGAATGGCAAACTGGCAGCTGAGCCAGCAGCAGAGATCTGCTCCCCACAGAGACACACCCTGTGCCCCAGCCCCAGACTGGCAGTTCCAGACATGCATGTGACACTCACTGAATGGGGAACACAAACAGCCTGTTTTCATACAACGCTGAGAGCACGAGTGTATTTTTGCTGGTCAAACTGTGGGGCTCTCAGCCACAGACAGAGCCTCTTCCCTCCCTCCTGCTCACACAAATCTGACCTGAGGCTGTTCCATCCCTTGCAAAGTACCCCCAACAGCCCCCACACAGAGCACTGCAAGCAGACAGACCAGAGCACAGCAAACACTTCAGCTTCTCTATTCTGGTCTCTCCAGGCCCACCTAAATCCTTCTTCTACAGTCCTACAGTCCTCTGCCACAGCCAGGGCTTCAGCCACAGCCTAAAGGGCTGCAAATCAAAGGCTTCTCACAGGTCCAGCTTTTGGCATTTTTCTGGAATGGTAACAGAGATCAGAAATGTTGCACCTCTGGTGTGTATTTTGCTGGTGGGGTTGTTCTACACCAGTCTGTTAGTCTGAGGTATGTGTTGAGGTTTTGTACCACAGGAGAGAGGTCAGGCTCAACAGAAACCAAACCTTTCCAGGCACATTCACATTACAACGACACCAGCACTGCTGTTAGTGCTGAAATGATGAGAATATAAATTATAACACCTACAATACAGAATCCAAAGTACGCATGAAGAGATACAATCTGCATAACACTCACCAATGAGTATGCAAATTGGATGGATTTAGGGGACTGAAGAATAATTTGAGAGCTCTGGTTTCAGAGTTGCTTCCCAAAGATAAGATTGAGCATCTGTCATTCATCTCCTATCTTGCCAAACTGAGAATACATGAAAGCACTTACAGCATTGCTCTGCTCATACATACCCATCTTTTTTTCTGAACAGCACAACACACCTGTGACTCACCTGCTCACTCACACGACTGTTTACAGGGCCACCCCGACAGACAAACAGGGCTTTGGCTGCCCTGTTGTTCTGCAGCTCTCAGCACCTGACAGTGTTGTAGTTGGAGCCTCACAAGGGCCAGAATGGAACTGCACTCACAACACCTTCACGCCAAAGTTTCCTCCATTCCTGAGGGCAATTTCCTGACCTGTCTTCTTCCCACGAAGTTTTTAGCTGTTCCATCTCTATTCATCTGAACCATTTACTGCAGAAACAAGGGAACTGTTCCCAAGCTCAGCAGTCAGTGCCACCACCTCTAATTGCTCGGGGTGTTCCCCAGCACAGGGGGTGGTTCACGCCTGCTCCAGTTCCCATGGATTTTCTGGAAGCCAGGCTGGGCACCACAGGGTGTGAGCCACCAGCACTGCAAACCCCAGCAATTTGGCTACAGCTGAAAGAAACACATCAAACTGGATGTGCATGCTGCCAGCTCCAGTCCTGGTGTCTCAGCCAACATGGAAACTGTTTTGAGGTCTCAAAAACTGGGAGGGGGCAAGGCCTCTAAGGAAGATTCATAACCAGGGAGGGAGGGAAAGAGATTCACTGTGCAGCAACACCCACTTCTGCAACAACAAATCTGTCCAACGTGGTTCAGATTCTGCAGAACAGCCACACAATTGGCACCTGACAGCTTCAGACTCTTCCCAGCTCTCAGATTATGCTGATACCAATTATTTTAAACTGGGATTTGCATCTTTCCCGTGCGATCCTACTGAAGTGCTACACTACTGAGGAGAGGTTTGCAACTGCCAAGATGTGAAAGAGTGTTTGTTATTAACACATCACTACATAATTAGGGGCTTGGCAGGGGGCTGGGCATTCACATGCTATTTGCTCTGTTGCTGACAGCACAAGATGGAAGTCTCCAGGTACCCCATTAGGTGACAAGTGAAAATGAGTCCTGCGGCCAAAACCAGGCAATTTGGCACAATTTAGTAGAGAAATGGCATTTTCTGCCCAAAAAGGGCCCAGAATTGGAACAGCATGAGGTGTTACAGATCGAGATTGAGCTGTGCTGGCCAAGCTGAGTGGGTGTCTCACACAGCAGAGCAGCAGTGGGTGCTGAAGTCCAGGATTGAGATCTGCTGGCAGAGCTCGAATGGGGAAGGCTGCCCAGTTTCTGAGAACACCACGGAGTCTGTATTTTAATTAGAGTTCCTCTGCTCATCTGCACAGCTCAGCACAAACTTTCTGAATTTTACAGGCCTTCTGGACCCATCCAAAAACCCAACCTTGCCCTTTTTCCTCCTTGTCCTCCGATGGAGCCTCACCAGTAGTGACCACTCATCACCCCAATGTTTTCTCCCGTTGGCTCCCATGAAATGTCCCAGGTAGACACCAATTCCCTGCACATGGACTGATGTGTGAAGAGTGTCCAGCCTGGACTAACTGAGGCCTGTGACCAAAGGCAGGGATTTCAGGGAGCAGCCTGATAGCAGGGAAGGGGTGATGACATGCATATCATAGAATCATAGCATGGATTGGGTTGGAAAAGACCTCTGAGATCATCAAGTCCAACCCTTGGTCCAAACTCCAGTCCCTTTACCAGATCATGGCACTCAGTGCCACGGCCAAGCTCACCTTAAAAACCTCCAGGGATGGGGAATCCACCCCCTCTCTGGGCAGCCCATTCCAATGCCTGAGCACTCTCTCTGCAAAGAAGTTTTTTCTGCTCTCCAACTTCAATTTCCCCTGGCAGAGCTTGAGCCCATCGTGCCCCCTTGTCCTATTGCTGAGTGCCTGGGAGAAGAGACCAACCCCCACCTGGCCAGAACTTCCCTTCAGGCAGTTCCAGACAGTGCTGAGGTCACCTCTGAGCCTCCTCTTCTCCAAGCTGAACACCCCCAGCTCCCTCACCCTCTCCCCACAGCACTTGCACACACACAAAACCTGAATAACAGCCTGGGGAAGGCAGAGAGAAGGGGTGACATGATGGGAATGCTGGACAGGACCATGCAAACCCTGCCCTGGCTGCTGCCCAGTGTTTATCAGCTCTGGCTAAAGATTCCATCCCTGGCACTACGGATACACATGATGGATCCCAGCAACAATAAAGGAATTCATAGTTTGGAAAAGCCCCTCCCCATCCCACACTGTGCCACAGGCCTACAGTTTATCTGGCCCAAGTAGGTCAGAGGGAATGCATTCATTTGCATATGTAAATTCAGCTTAACAAGGAGTAAAGGCAATTGCTCCAAGCTTGTGAGTCCAAAGTAAGAAAAACAGGGCTTCAGAGCTCCTTGGGAATGGGAAGCTTTGGCTTTCACCCCTCCCTGCTGTTTCCTCCCCTTGCCCACCCTCAGTCCCCTTCCTCTTGCCTCCTGTCTAATGACGCTCTGGCAAACCCCCATTTCTCCACACCAGGCCTGTGGTCAGGGACTCAGTGAGGCCAAAAGCTCAGCCATGGAGGTCTGGCAGCCCTGAGTGGCCATGACAGCAGGTGCCATGTGTGCAACTCTCCATAGCTGATCTTCAAACAAGCAAGGAAACACGTCCTTTGTCTGCTTCCTGCACAGAAAATCTTCCCACCTTCCTTCTTTTTTAGCTAAAGGGAACAAGTTCCATTTCCAATAACTGAGGACTGATTAAAACCATTGTCCCCCTACCACCCCCAGTCACAAGCAGCTTGTACCCTGAAACAGTGGCATGAAAAAGGTTTCCTATACAAACCACTTCATAAACCAAGGAAAAGAAACACACAGAAGCTACTGACATTAAGTTTTAACTCTTTCCATTCTAAAAATCCCCCAACTCCTACCTTTCTCTTCCCATGCTTTTAACAAAAGTATTCCAGTGAAAACTCTTGGAATCAGTGTGTCACATTTTTCAAACAACACACAGCACTATCCCAGAAGTAATCAGCTTGTTATTTCCATAATTAAACAGGTATTTAATTAATATCTTTTATTCAGCCAGAGTCAGCTCCTATGAATCCAAGAGCCCTGTGTCCCTCTCCATTATCTCTAACAAAATTCATGGGTGCTGGGTGGCTCAAGGGAAGAAAATAAGGAGCTTGATTTCAGTTCTCAGCTGACACTTTCACCTCTAATTTGGCTGTTTGAGGCAAATCTAGATCTCCACTGGCTTAAAAATAAATGTCATCCCAGAAATGGCTGTTTAGCTCTTTAATTGAATGTGTTCTCTGAGGGAAGTTTTCCTAAACCTTTTATTTTTGCTGGCAGATGGTAAAATGAATCTTTCAATTACCTTTGCAGCCTCATTTGAGTCCAGTGACAGAACTGCTCATGGAGACTGAACACCAGCAGTTCATGGAGACCAAACAGGGGCAGCTCCTCCTGAGCAGCTTCGATTTTGTTGATGCAGAAACTGGACCTGTTGTAAAAAAAGACAACTTTAGTCATCAGGGCAGCAACTGCATTAGCACCAGGTGACAACTAATCCCTCCAAAATGGAACTGAGGCTGAATTCCCCACAGTATTGCCATGTTAGATTGTGTGCAGCCAAACCCTCTGTCACCACAGGGCTGTAAGGGGGTCCCTGAGCGGTGCCAGCGCTCCGGGTCAGGGCTGCCCTGTGGGCACGACTAATTATGATGTGCTGTGACAAGGCTATAAATACCCACAGTCCCACAGGTGAAGCCCTGATTGCAGCAGGGATTTTGGGCAGGTAGTGGCTCTGTTCTCACACTGCCCGCCTGGACTGCAGGGCTGTTTGTAACAGCCAGAGCCTGGCAGGCCGGTCCCCTGGGGAGTGTGGAACCAGCGAGGTTTCATAACCACAGAGAGCAAACAGCAGCCAGAAAAGCACCGAAGGGGAAACAATTAAATTTGTTCAAATGAAAAAGCTACTGACAAAACCCAAAGACCACCTGAGCAAAGGAAAAGGGGGGTTACATATTAACAGAGCAGCTCTGGAAGGCTGAACGTGGTCTGAGAGATGATGATGTTGTTATGGGGCACTTCAGCAGGAACTTAAATATTTGAGGAGAAAGAACTGTTTGAAAGATTCCTTGAAGAGCAGGGAAAGTAGAAAGGCCTCTAGTTCGTTTTCAGCATTCTGTTCTTAATTACATTATCACAATGCTTTAGGTTCCCCCAGTCAGTACCCCTGGTCACCATTCCCTGCCATGTGAAGAGGCTTTTCCTCACCCTCTCCTTCCCCAGTAATTCCAGCCCCCACTGTGCACCTGTCCTGCCCACCTTGTGCTCTGAGGAGCAACTTCAGAGGAGAGAAGAACTAAATGAGAAAGTCCTTTATGGCAACAACCAGTAAGAAATGGAACCTGATGGGCAGCCAAATGAGCCCTGAGGGCCAGTCAGGAATCCGTAATGGCTGCTGGCTGGATACCAATCCTTGCATCCTAAATAGAAGAAAAAAATCAACCAAAACCAGCGCCTTCTGCTATCCCATCTCCTTTACTGTTTGCTTTGTCAGACTCTGAGGAGATGACAATCACTCACAACACAGAATTGAGAAAGAAAATTATCGGCTGCCTCAGCCAACGCACCGTGGCACACAGTTGTCAAACTCCTGCAAATTTTGTTATAAAGTCTCTGAGCAAACGTTCCTGTGATTTCTAAAGAAGGCCAGAAAAGCTCCCTTTCATTAAAAAGGGAAACCTCCCTCTCTCCTCGCTGCAGCTCCTCTGTGCTGGAGGGCAACTCATCCTGGAGAGG
Organism: Pithys albifrons albifrons; assembly: GCF_047495875.1. NCBI lineage: Eukaryota > Metazoa > Chordata > Aves > Passeriformes > Thamnophilidae > Pithys > Pithys albifrons. The sequence goes on from NC_092470.1 coordinate 5,714,462, forward strand.
GCACCGAGAGGGTAAGACCAAGAATTGTGCAGCAAAAAAAAAGAATTTAACACTAGGGTTGGTGATTGACTTCAGTCAGTGCCTGGTTTGCTGGACACAGGCCATTAGAGAGCCTTTGGTGTGAGGGAGAGCAGAGGAGCTGGGGGCCCACAGCCACAGTACTGCTGTGCCTGGGCAGAGGGCAAATACAACACAGATCACATAGATGTTGGGAAACAAGAAAGAGAGAAAAGGAACGTAGGGGAGGGAGTACCACACACAGAGGAGGGTGCAGGCACAATGCCCAGCCAGACTCCAGCTCAACGCTGCGGAGGGCCCGGCACCACGGCAGCGCTTACCGCGGGCTCCTCGCCCGGGCTCCCGTTGCCTGAGGGAGGCCATCCTGGGCCCCCGGCCGCGCGGAGCCGTGAAGGAGCCACGATGGAGCTGCCGCTCCGCCATTTCCCCTCACGACGCGCCGCGCCATCTGCGCCGCGCGCGCTATTCCCGTACCGCGTTACGCAGATTGCGCAGCGGCCGGGCCATAGGCAGGCTGCGCCGCGCGCTATTCCCGTACCGCGTTACGCAGATTGCGCAGCCGCCGCTCCGGGCCGTACGCAGGTTGCGCAGGCAGAGCACTATTCCCGTACGGCGCTACGCAGGTTGCGCAGCCGCCGCGCCGGGCCGTACGCAGGTTGCGCAGGCGGAGCGGCGCGCCGCGATTCCCGAAGCGGTTTACGCCAGCCGCCGGTGGCGGGGGCGGGGCGCTACGGAGGCGGCGTACGCAGGCCCCCGCTGGCGGCTCCGCCTCGGCCGCGGCGGGGGACGAGCAGGAGGAGGAGGAGAAGCGGCGGCGCGGGCGATGTGGCAGCGGTCGGTGTGCGTGGGCCTGCTGGCCCTGGCGCTGGGCTACCTGTGCGTGCTGGGCCCCGAGCTGCCCCCCGCCGCCCTGCGCCAGCTCTCGGCCTCGCTGCTGGGGACGCTGCGCCGCGCCCGCTCGCTGGAGGCGCGCACGGTGGCGGCCTGGCAGGCGGCCATTGTCCGCCCCGCGCGCGGCTGGGCGCGCGTCGCCGTGGGGTAGGTGCGGGAGCGCGCCCGGGCCCGCGGGGGGTGCGCGGGGGGTGCGCGGGTGCCCGGGCCTGGGCACAGGAGCCGTGTGCGCGGGGGTACCTGCACCTCAGGTGAGACCCCACCTGCAGAGCTGCCCCAGCCCTGGGCAACAACACCACAAGGACGTGGAGCTGCTGGAGCGAGTCCAGAGGAGGTCCCGGAGCTGCTCCAGGGCTGGAGCCCCTCTGGGCTGGAGCCAGGCTGGGAGAGCTGGAGGGGCTCACTTGGAGAGGAGAAGGCTCCAGGGAGACTTGAGAGCCCCTTCCAGAGCCTAAAGGGGCTCCAGGAGAGCTGGAGAGGGACTTGGGACAAGGGATGGAGGGACAGGATGAGGGGGAATGGCTTCCCACTGCCAGAGGACAGAGTTAAATGGGATATTGGGAAGGAATTGTTGGCTGTGAGGGTGGGCAGGCCCTGGCACAGGTTGGGCAGAGAAGCTGTGGCTGCCCCATCCCTGGAAGTGTCCAAGGCCAGGTTGGACAAGGCTTGGAGCACCCTGGGATAGTGCAAGGTGTCCCTGCCCATGGCAGGGGGTGGAATGACATGACCTTAAAGGGCACCTTCCAACACAACCCGTTCCATGATGTTCCCAGGAGAGCCAGAGGCAGGTGCAGCTCCTCCCCAGGTGCTGCTCAGTGACCCAGAACGCTCCTGTGCGGTGATTTCAGGGGGGCTCTGGGGTTCAGGCCCCTTTGGCAGCGTGCAGAGACCTTACACCCTGTAACACAAACTTACATCCACAGTCTGAGGTGCTTGGAGCTCCCGATCCATCCAGCACAGGCTGGCAATAAATATGTACCAAAGACAAGTTTATAAAGTGGAGAAGGGAGCAAAGAGCCAAGGGAAGGGAGAGGAGAAGGCAGTGGATGTTGAAAGTACCTGCACATGAACAGTGAAAATCAACATCCTCTCTTTCTAAAATGGAAAGAGAACAAGAAGAAAGTTCAGGAATATCACATTGATCTTAAATGCTGGTTTTAAGTGTGATCATTAATCTGCATGTTATATATAGCACTTGTCTCACTTCCTTTTAAATATAAGGACATGGCAGGATAACTTGACTTTGACTGAACGATTCGGCCTTCAGGTGCTGGAAGGAGTTCCCCACCTCCATGGCTGTGGAGCTGTGTCAGCAGAGCAGTGTGACTTGGTTTCATACCCTGGGGTCTTAAATGATTCATTAAAACATGAAATTGGGGCTAAAATTCTGCTTGAGCTTATAATTTCCTTTCTGTGCAAGGGGATTTCTCTCTCCTCAGTGCAGGAGTTGATGCACATCCAGAGGATTTCTGGGCTGGTTATCCTGTCGACTGGAAAACCTGAGGGCTTTTCATGTCCTTTATTTTGTGTGATGCAGCTTTCCCATGTTGTGGCCCAGTGTCCCCTGGAGAGGTCCCTGCCAAGGAGGAATGCTGGATGCTGGACTGTCCACTCTGACATGGAGCAGGACCTGACCTGGGGAGTGTGGGGGATGCAGAGAAAGTCAGAGATCCTGCAGAAGCTGTGTAGATGGTTTGGATCCCTGTCAGGGAATGTGGGGCAGAGGAACAGAAATGGCATTTGACAGCAGGTCCACAAGGTGCTTAAATAATTGCTGGTATTGTCTCCTCAGGAAGTAGTTGGTTTGTGTTGGCATCTCTGAAACCACAGGGTGAAACAAGGGCAAGTGTTCACAAATTGTCTTTGTGGGGGCCTGGTTCCAGCCAGAAACCTGTTCTCTACTCTGCACTAGACTATGATTAAATTGATGTAATTGGTAAGAAATGGGGACTGGAAGTTAGACTTTCCACAAAGCCTGGACCTGCTGAAATGGTTCTTATCCCTCCCTAACTACTGCAGGATTTTTCTCCTGCTTCCACTGTATGCTATTTCTGGAAGTTAAGGATGGTCCTTTAGACATTGCAGTTTTCAAATATTTCAACTGACAAATTGCTCTCTTGACTTCTTGTAAACAGAACCAGCCTGAGTGGGGAGTGTGTGTGTGGGTTTGGGTATTATTAGGAACAGTTGAAACTCAAGAGGCTGATATAGCAGCCTTAATACTTTCAGTTTTCTTTTTAACAGTTTTGAATCACATGCACATTTTAAACCCCAAGTATATGTATTTTTGAATTTTTAAGAATTAGAAATTAAAAATGCCCTTCTTGTTGTGCCTGTTCCTCTTTTGAGCGAACCTAAGGCAGGAAATGAAGCAAACCTGTCTTGTAATATACTCACTGACCTTTGGGCCATGAGCTCGCTCCTCCTTGTTTTAATTCAGCAGAAAGTTTAGAAATCCCTCTCAGGCAGGTCAAAGGGAGAAGGCTTTAGGAGAGAATTCCTGGGAATTCCTGTGCCTTTGTGAGAGGTTTTGTTCATTTGGTTGGTTGCTGTCCCCCTGGGCAGCCGGTCTCACTGCGGGTTGGTCTCTTCTCTCAGACACTCAGCAATAGGACAAGGGGGCACGATGGGCTCAAGCTCTGCCAGGGGAAATTGAAGTTGGAGATCAGAAACAAATTCTTTGCAGAGAGAGTGCTCAGGCATTGGAATGGGCTGCCCAGAGAGGGGGTGGATTCCCCATCCCTGGAGGTTTTTCAACTGAGCTTGGCCGTGGCACTGAGTGCCATGATCTGGTAAAGGGACTGGAGTTGGAGCAAGGGTTGGACTTGATGATCTCGGAGGTCTTTTCCAACCCAATCCATTCTGTGATTGTCTCAGGGCTGCCTTTGAGTCTGTGTGGGGTTCCCAGGACATTTTCCTTGTCTCCTCAGTGTCAATGCCTGTGTGGACGTGGTTCTGTCCGGCGTGAAGCTGCTGGAGGCACTGGGGCTGGAACCTGGGGATGGGAAGAACCACGCGGTGCTGAGCTCCGGGCAGGACCTGAGGGAGGCCTTCACCCACTTCATGGAGCGCGGGGCGGCCGCCGAGCGGTTCTTCAGCGACGCCGCGGCATTCCGGGACATCGCACGGACGGCCTCGGAGCACCCCGCGGCACAGGTGGGGCTGCACCACCACAGCCTGGGGCAGCGTGTGCCTGCTCATCCCTGTGGCCTTCACGTTCCCTCTAGAGAGAGAGCAACTCCTTCAGGAAAGGAACTAGGGGTGTAGCTCAAGTGTGTGAATGGTCTCCCATGGGATTCTGCCCCTGCTGCAAACAGGAGGGGGTTGAATGGGCTTTCCCCTGCTGATGTTCCCAAAATGAAATGTCAGATGCCTCTTTAAGAATGTTGTTATATGGGAATCAAATTGGGCTGAGGCTGTAAAAGTGGCTCTAACACCTTGGAATGAGGCAGGGAGTGAGGAATCACCTGATTCGTAGCTGGATTCTTCCACTGCCTGTTTTCTGTCAGCAAATCACAGAATGGTTTGGATTGAGAGGGACCTTTAAAGCTCTTCTCCTCCAACTCCCTGCCATGGACAGGGACACTTTCCCCTATCCCAGGTTGCTCCAAGCCCTCTCCAACCTGGCCTTGGACACTTCCAGGGATGGGGCAGCCACAGCTTCTCTGCCCAACCTGTGCCAGGGCCTGCCCACCCTCACAGCCAACAATTCCTTCCCAATATCCCATCTAGCCCTGCCCTCTGGCACTGGGAAGCCATTCCCCCTTGCCCTCTCCCTCCATCCCTTGTCCCAAGTCCCTCTCCAGCTCTCCTGGAGCCCCTTTAAGGCTCTGGAAGGGGCTCTCAGGTCTCCTTGGAGTTTCTCTTCTCCAGCTGAACCCCCCCCCCGCCCAGTTCTCCCAGCCTGGCTCCAGCCCAGAGGGGCTCCAGCCCTGGAGCGGCTCCATGGCCTCCTCTGAGTGTCTGTGACCCTCCTGACAATCCATATTAATTTTTTTCAAAGCTCCCATTAGAGTTTTCTTACTGGAAAGTTTGACCTTTCTTACCTGAGGAAAGGTGAGAAGGTTCCTCACTCCACATGGGCACAGGTACCAGGTTTCACCTCAGTCTCAGAGTGGAGGAAGAACTGCTGTTGTTTTTCAGCAATTCCCTGTCAGCCTTCCTAAAAACCCACTGGGTCACCCTCTGCCACAGAGAAGCTGCACAGGAGTGAGGGCTGTTAATGTGCTGAATGAGCTGATTTTTACAGCACTCTTGATGTTATGAATTAACTGATTTTTACAGGGCCATTACCTGAAGATGAGTATTTATATTAAAAAAGAACAGTCAACTTGTTGAGATCTCACAGAGAACTGTAAAGTTGTTTTGCCTTCAGCCCTAAGAAGCTTTAGTAACTTGGGTACTGCTGGACCCTGTTCTAAAAAGCCAAAATCTCCAGCCTGTGCTGAGGACTGAACACATGTAGAGGTCCCAGAGCAAATGGGGCCCACCCCCTGCTGTTTGTTTTACAGCTCTACGTGGGAGGAAATGCAGCTCTCATCGGGCAGAAGCTCGCGACAAATCCAGACCTGAAGGTACCCACATGCTCCAGTGATTGCACACTCTTTGCTGGCCTCTATTTGCTCCTCTCACGCTACTTCCCTGTAGATTTGGGGGATCTGGCAGTTACTTCTTGGGTTGTGGTAGAAGCTACAATTGGCCTTCCAAGTTTGAAGACGTAGCTGATTTTTAAAAATGGAATTAATAACTTTTTAAAAGTTGTTTAGGTGATGTTTACATTTTGGCAAGGGACATGGCAGGGAGACCTTGGTTGTTTTGTCTTGCTTTCCAGATCCTCCTCTGTGGCCCAGTTGGTCCCAAACTCCATGAACTGCTTGATGACAACGTGGTCGTGCCACCTGAATCCATGCAGGAAAGAGATGAATTCCATCTTATTTTGGAGTATCAAGCAGGTACCTTCCCAAAGTCTGAGTGTTATTTGTGAATCCTGAACATCACTGAGATTGATGAGCAGACCTGAGGGGTCTCATTCTAAAGCCCCACAACACTAAAATGGTCCCTGAAAACACAAAGGTACCATTTAACCACATGGAGATGAATCTCAGGGTAACTCTGATATGATGCTAGAACAAATCCATGTGTTTTCTTGCTGCTGCTGGAGCCCATTTAATTTGTGATCTCACCATGGAATAAAACAGTTTGCAGCTCCTCCTTGCCTGTGTTTGCTCCACCCCAGGTGAGCAGTGGGGCCGAGTGAGAGCTCCCACTGCCAACCGCTTCATCTTCTCCCACGACCTGTCCAACGGCGCCCTGAACATGCTGGAAGTGTTTGTGTCCAGCTTGGATGAGTTCCAGCCAGACCTGGTGGTGCTTTCGGGGCTCCACATGATGGAAGGGCAGAGCAAGGAGGCACGACACAAACGCCTGATGGAGGTGAGATCCTGGAACACCCAACTCTCCTTGATTTCCACTCCAGCAGGGCCTTGATTTCCCAGGCTGGAAGGTGTAGGTGGGCTGTGCCTTCGGCTCTCCCACAAATCTCAGTGTTGCCTGCTAAAAGGAGACTGGGAACTGCAGGAATAGCAGAAGTCTCATGCTGTAACACTGCCTTCTCTTAGATTCAGTGGGTGATCCAAGGAAGAAGGGCTGGTTGCCTGGCTGGAGAGCACTGACCTGCTTACTGGGCTTGTCTGGTGGCTCAGTCACAGCTTTTCTATCCCAGATACCAAGATCATTCAGGTTATTATCAACACTTGCATTCCTTAAGCAGCATCTGTCTTACACCACCTGTTTTACAGCCCCTTCTGGTGCAAGGCACTGGCCTTTTTCTGTGTTCTGGGATCAGCTGTTCTACAGTTCCTTCACAGTTGTGAGGTTTTGGAATCAGTCCATTAGAAAGGTGCTGAGCTGGATGCAGATCAGGCTTGGATACAGTTTTCCTGCTCTGGAATTCTGAAAACTCAAAGTTCTTTTAATTTCCTCCCCTCAGCAGTACATCCACTGGTCAGACATCTCCATTTGGAATTGTGTTTAAATCCATACACAGGAAGATTAAAGGATGTGTAGCTCAAGTCAAAACCCTTTTCCTCCTTCTGTTTCTTAATAAACACATTTCAGTGCTGTTTTTTTCTCTTTTCCTGTAGGCAGTGGCCTCCATCTCTGATATCCCTACTGACATTCCCATTCACCTGGAGCTGGCCAGTATGACTGATCAGGATTTTATGAGCAACATTATGCATCAGGTAAGGAAAATGAAGGGACATCTCTTTTTGTCAGGTTCAGCATCACAGAGCACACACTGGAATGTAGAAGTGAAAACTTAAAATATGGAAATGAAAATTTAAAATTAGGACTATCCATTCAAAGACTGAATTTGAGCTGAGTTTATAATTTAAAAAAAAAACTCGATTTCTTTGCAGAATTTTTTTTGCTGCAGATCCTGGTGGTTCCTTGTTCATCTTGACACAGCTCTGATCTGTGTTATGAATGTTTCATGTGGAGTTGATGTTTTGTTACTCTTTGCTTGTCAAACTATTTGTTTAGAAAATTAACTGCACCAAGTGGAATGTGTCCTTGGCTGAGCAATTCTTGCTAATCTGGAGAAGTGCGGTGAATTTGGGCTGCACCTCTGGCAAAGTGTGTGCTGCTCCTGCTGAGCACACCAGGATGCTGCAGAGCCCACCCCCTGAGGGAGGAAGCCCAGACCCTGAGATTAGCTCAGCTGGTTAAAATTTGGCTGTAATAACACCAAGGTCATGGGTTCAATCCCCTATGTGGGCCATTGCCTTAAGGGTTGGACTCAATGATCCTTGTGGGTCCCTTCCAGCTCAGAACAGTCTGTGATCTGCAGAAAAACAGTATATAGGACTACTCACAGACCTGACCGTCCCTTAAGGCAAACGCGCGGTTCCCGTGTTCTGTTAGCAGGTCTTCCCCCTGGTGAACTCGATCGGGCTGAACGAGCAGGAGCTGCTGTTCCTCACTCAGGCCGCCTCGGGCCCCCACGCCTCGCTGGCCTCCTGGAGCGGCATCCCCGACGTGGGCGTGGTCAGCGACATCCTCTTCTGGATCCTGAAGGAGCACGGCAAGGCGTCGGAGCGGCCGTCGGACCTCACGCGCATCCACTTCCACACGCTGGCCTACCACATCCTGGCCACGGTGGACGGGCACTGGGGCAACCAGGCGGCGGCGGTGGCGGCCGGGGCCAGGGCCGCGGGCACGCAGGCCTGCGCCACCGACACCATCGACACCAGCAGGGTCCTGCTCCAGGCCCCCCGCGAGTTCCTCACCTCCCACACGGAGGCTCCCGCCAGGATCTCCCTGAACCCGGACGAGCCCGTGGTGCACTGGCACAGGGAGGGCATCTCGTTCCACTTCACGCCCGTGCTGGTGTGCCAGGACCCCGTGCGGACCGTGGGGCTCGGCGACGCCATCTCAGCCGAGGGGCTGCTGTACTCGGAGGCCTTCCCTCAGTAGGCAGCCAGGACCCTCCTCCTCCTCCATCTCTGCTCAGCACCCACGGGTGGGACTGGAGGCAGGGGCGCCATAGGAACAGAACGGGGTGTGGTGTGTTTTCTGGGTAGAACTGAAAAAGAGCCAAAGAATAATTCCAGGTATGAACTGTCGGCTACATTCCAGTCACCCGGCAGTGACTCGAGCACTTCACGTGCAGGTGCAGATGTTTTAGTATTTAATGTGAAAAATGGCTTTGTCTTAAGCAGGGGGGAGGGACACAGAGACCAAAATTCATGGCTGGTGCAGGTTTGCTGTTGCAGCTCAGAGTGGATCATGTCTGGTAGTGCTGGGAAGTGCAGCAGCAGAATTCCCTGCCTATGGATCCCAGGGAGAGCACAGCAGTGCCGGCCCTGCCTTGCCACTGGTGAATTCCAGTTGAAAGGCCCGTGGCTTGTCTCCTCCCAGTACATTGCAGACCTTCCCCTTGGCCGGGGGGATGATGGAATTCTCTCCTGGCGAAAGCACCTCCCCTGTCCCCAGCCCGGAGGGAGCCACGGGCCCAAAATGTGATGCAGACTGTACCTCCTGCAGGCTGTGCAGGTGATGCTGGGCACCTGGGACTGAAGGTGGCCAGCTGAGCCCCAGCAGCCTGTGCTTGGCTTTTGGGAAAGCAGGAGTGAAGATAATCAGGTTTTCTATTTGGGGAGAGCTCTGTTTCCCTGCAAGGTGACCCCCCCAAAGCATTACTTGTGTTTGCTGCACACTAAATCCCTTCTCTGCTGAGAGCAGGGGCTTCCAGCTGGTGTGTTCCAGAAATGCTCTTGAGTGCTGGAGACTTGTGTCTGGTTGTTTGAGAGTGGTTGTGCCAAATTTTTCAGTCTCCCTGCTCTCCATTCAGAAGGGTTAATATATTAGGGAAGGCCCCTCTGGAAGCTCAGCTGCTGTAACAGCATTTTCCAGGTAAGACTGAAATGAGGAGGCCTTTTAGGGTTTGATTTTGGGGTTTACTTGACTAGGTCACCAATAGTTTCTTTGCTCTGGCCTTTGAAATTAAAAAAGCAGAATCACATGTCCTTGTTAAATACTTTGCTTCTACTTTTTACCTCTTCACAGCCACACACTACAAACTGCAGAGCCCCAGCCTGGGTTTCGTCCCCTTCCAGCATGGTTTTGTGTCTGGCCACTTCAGGAACTCCAAGTGCATAGCTCTCCCAGACATTTTCCAGTAGAACTGGATTAAATGCCACCAGCATGTCTGGGCAAGCCTGTGCCTCACCAGAGCTTGTAGGAGGTCGTTTAAGGTCAGTCCTTGTGTCTGAGTGCAGGGGAGGAGAGTCTGTCACTCAGGGTGGAGTGATCTGTCTCAGTAACACTGTCATGCTGCTGTCAGGGATGTTCTCCTGTTGGAAAATCCATCCTGAATGCTCTGCAAGGATAAAAATTGGCAGCTGTTGTACTTGTACTGACTCAGCAGACAATGCTGGCTGTCGGTGTGTATTCAGCTCTCCCTCTGAGCAAAGTCTTGTGTGTTGTACAGAGCAGAAATGCAGTCAGTGCTGGGTTTCCTGCAGCTCATCCCATCCTGAGCTTCCCTTGCCTCTCAGCATTTTATCTTGGTGTGAGATCTTCTTAAGACTGGAAGTATTTCTATGCAGATTATTTTTTATTATTGATAAACTGTAGCACAGGACTTGGTGTTCTGTTTTAGTCTTCCTAAGGGAAAAAATGAACTAAAACCCCTCTCCTTTCAGCTGTCTGAGAGGTCCAAGGCCATTAGCAAAGCTATTTAGCAGCCTGTCATGGTGGCTAAATAGGCCACCAAAGGCCATGGACCTGCCAGCTGGAGAACTGGGGCATCCTGGGTCCCACTTTGCTCACACTGGGCCAAGCTGTGGCTTCTTGATTTGGAAACAAAACTAAACACATGCAAGCTGTCCCCAGCAATGGCCCTGCTGCTGTTTCACTTCTCTGTTCCACACACACTTGCAGGGATGTGAGGCTGACTGGACTGGCATTCCCTATGGCCACTTAAAAGCACAGGACTGCACTCCAGACCTTGTCCTGGGGTAAAGTTGTGCTTGTACTCAACAGGAATTTTTTTAAGCTACTTTGAATAAATAATTGCTGTAAACAATTACAGAAAAGGAGCTTGTTGCTTAGAAATCACCTGGGCCTGAAAGCTAAGCTCTAGTTATTATTAGTTCCTCTTCCTGCTGCTCCTGTTCTTCCTGCCCAGGGAACATCTCTCCTGTGGTGCCCTGGGAATACCTGGCACTGAGTCATGTCTCAAATGCAGCAGCTGGTGATGGCCAGGCTGCTGCTCTGTCCAGAGGTGCTTTCTCAGGCACACAGAGCTCACCTGCCACCAAATTGACTTCCCAGGGATAATCCTTCACAGCGTGAGCTGCTCTGGGGAGTCAGTTCTGAAACAATCTATATGATAATAACTGTGCAGTGCAGGGAGGGGCCCAGCAGCCCCCACGGTGTTTCATATCCTGTGAACATGATGTGCTTAACTTCCCTCTGCCTTCCCAAGGCTCTGACAGGCAGGGTGGCACAGCTCCTGAAATCCTTGCCCTGCCTGTGCAGTCCCAGCCTCTGCACAGCTTCAGTAGTGACAGCAAGGAAAAGCTGCTCCAAAAGCTGCAAAATTACCAAAGCTTCAAAACCAGGCTTGAACCGGCTCTGCTGCCCCTGATCTTCTGTCTCTACAAATCATAGAATGTTTGTTCTCTCCTTGAAATCCACAGTGCTGGATGACTCAAACCTCAGCCAGCCTCACACTCCCAACAATTCCACTGGAAATCTTTATTTACATGTATTTTGCTGGAGGTGCAGCAGCTGAGCTCAGCATTGTGACATCTCTCTATGATAAAACCTGTGCACTTTAATATTTCCACTTCTATGTCCCTGCAGCCAGTGCAGCCACCTTGGATTGGTTTATTTTGTCTTATCAATGATCCAAACTGGGCATTGTTCCCATCTTTTCCGTGCCTGTCCCTTGCTGAAGGTCAGGTGGTGGATTATTTGAGGTGTGAATCACAGGAGGCTGGCAGAGTCCCAAAGGACACGTTCCTTTGGTGTGCCCTTGGTGTTCTGCCATGGGAGAACCAATCCCAAATCCAACTCTTTCCAGTTTAAAGGCTCTTTACCTATTTTTTAACTCTCTAGGGGAGTTATTGTTTTACTTCTGTGTTTCCTGGTTACCTCCTGTTGGGATATGTGAGATCCAGCTCAGTGTGCTCTTCCCTCCCAAATCCCTTTTACAGAACTGGTGCTGATAAGTTCTTCCTGAGCCTTTAGCAAAGACCTCAGCAGCTGCTCTGACCCCTTCTGGATTGCCTTAGAGCTCAGCTCCTCTCCTCAGCCACTGCAATCCAGAGCTTGGACAGCAACAGAGCACTAGATCCATTCCAAAACCCCATGGAAAACTCTCAGCACTTGTGCTTGGCTCTTTTATAACTATTTATTCTGTAAGGATGTACTGAATTACCAGGAATTATGTGCTAGAGCGTGACCTTTCCAGCCATGTCCTGAGCAGAGTTGAATAGTGGGACAGTTCTGTGGGAATGGCACAACAGAACTTGATTTCCACAACCTAAAAGTTGGGTTGGGGCTATTTCTGGCACCTGCAGCTTAGGTAAGCAGGAAGCCAAGCTTAGGAAGGCCGAGGGTTGCCAGGGAGTGACCAGCTGGAGTGTCTGTGCCAACATTTGGCACTGGGCGCTGCCTCACATGTCAGAGCGATGTGCTCAGAGCAGCTCCTGTCACACAGTGTGCTGCCTTGCTATTCCTGGGCTAAGGAAACTCACCAACTTTTAAGGAGAACAGAAGGAAAATAGTGGGTTTGATTAAACTCTGCAGTAAAACTTGGATCTTGGAGCCGAAGTGCTGGTCCTGTCTGCTCAGAGACGTAAGAGGACGTTCTCTTCCATAACAGATGGAGCAGTTCCTTGTGTAATATCTCAGGTGGATCCAGGCTGAGTTCTCAGGGAGCTACTGATCCAGACTGGTGGGAGGATGTTCCCCCAGCAGAGGGAATGTGCAGGTTGGAAATGGCACACGTGGCCATTCCTGTCTGTGCCAGGAGCCTGGGAAGGTGCCTGTTCCCGGAGCCGGGATCGGCCTCTGCTGAGCAGATCTCACAGCACTGAGGAGCACAAATGCTGGCAGGAATGAGCTCATTACAATGCAATGGGGGCCATGAAATCTCCTGTGAGTTTCTCAGGAAAGCTGCTCCTCGGTGCAGCCTGGGGGAAAGTGGGTTCGGAGCTCACCTGCATCTCCAATTAAAAACATGGATTTTGGGGAGCAGTTTGGTTTGAGAGAGTGGTAAAGCTTTCCTTGTGTCAGAACTGGGTTTTATCTTATAGAAAAGTCTTGGCAGATGAAGTACTTGTTATAACCCGTGCTCCTTTTGAGTGCATTTATGTGTGAAGCTTATTACTTTAGTGAAGTTTTACTTCTTGAGCACTGGGCTTGTCTGTCTCTGTGGAGGAGGCTTTGCCAACTGAAACCCACTTCCCAGCTGGGAAATCTAAATTTTTAACATCTTTAAGGCCCCTGTGTCCACCGTGCTCAGGCACAACTGAGCAAACAAATACAGGAGCATGGCAGGTATCCACTAACCCTGCCTGTGCCATAAATCAGCATCCAGTTGTCTCAGGGACCTCAAAACCAGATTTTTTGGGTTGAACTCATATTGCTGGATGGATAAATTATTACTCTTGGCTGAAACAAGGTCTTGCTGCCCAGGCATTTGTATTTGAATGTCTTCTAGTTTGTTTGCTGTGCAGCAGCCAAGCTGCAGAGAACCTTGTGAGCTCTGTGATTTACCCTGGCTCATCAAAGATTTTCCTAAAAAGGGCAAGAAAAATCCTAAACCAGATGGTTTCTCCTTCCCTAGAAATTAAGCTCATTATTGTTTTCCATCTTAAAATTTCCATTATGAGGGGAAAAGAGAAGATTAGAATTATGGTTGATGCCAGAAACAGGTTTTGGAGCATAAGGTGTGATTTCCAAAATCCCTCAATGCCTCAGTGCAGTCCTGCTGAAGAGTCCCTTGTTTAATTCCAGCTGAAAGAACAGTCCAGGCTCATTACCATTAGCACAAAAAAGCTCTCCAGAAAGATCCTTGGAAGTTACTGTGTCCAAATGCCATCATCACCAGACCCAGGGGAGGAGAGGGGACAGGACAAGAAATTGCAGTACTATTTATTATCCAACTGGAATTACATATTTAAAAATGCTTCCCATGAAGTAGGAAGGTGCTAATGCTCAGTTTTACAGAAGGAAAATTGGTTCATTATCTATGTAACCTTTTCACCAAATTATATATTTAAAATAAATCCCTTCACAGGTACCATCAAATGCTGTATGTGCTCCCTCCTATGTGACATTTACCCTATCAAAGCATCCCAGGACAGAAATCTGTCCTGAACTCAAGTTTTGGGGCTCAGGTAAAGAATTCCCAGCCCTTTCCTACCCCGTTCCTCATCTCTTCCTCCCAGGCACTCTGTTACACGGCAGGAACTCCCAGAGTAAGAATTTTAATGTGAATAAAAATGTCTGCACTGTACCTGATTCACCTGCTCCTTGTCTGCTTTGTTTCAATTTGCCAGAGCTCCACAAAAAATCCTGGTTTCTTCAGCTCCTGGCAGGAGGGAACTCTGACAGGAGGGAACCCTTTCAGGAATGCTGCCCTGGAGCTGCCCTGACACAAAACCCAGCAGAGAGAACAGCTGGGGGAGAAAAAGCCACATTTAAGATCAGGAGTTTGGGCCATCAGAACAGAGGGGAAAGGGAGGGTTCCTACTCTGGTGTTCTCCAGGGAGCAGGAGAGCACTTCACTCCTGGCTGGGCTCTGAAGATGCATTAATGTCACTCTGGGTAACAGCAGCAAACAGCCCAGCTGAGGGTTGGGATGGACCCAGGGCCCTGGTCATGATGCTTTTATGCTGCTGCCTCAGAGAAGTTTCCATTACTAACCTTCCTCTCTGTTAATAATGGAGGGATACAATCCAACAGTGCAGAACTAAAAGCAGGAAATACATTTTCAAACAGCTGGGGAGTTTCACCAAGAACAGAGCCCTGAAGCTTCAGTTTACTGTTTCTTTATGGAAAATCAGCTGCTCGCCAGTTCAGCCACTGGAAGGGTTTGGTTCCCCTCGGGTCCTGGATCCCAAGGCATTACTGCTGGCTTTGCTAAATGTACTGGATGCCATGGGATCGTTCTGGAGGGCTCACACCCAGCCTGTGGAGAGCTGGAGCCCCATCTTCCAGTCTCTGCAGTGACCACACTAAGAGCAGCTACACACAAACCTCTTCGGTCACTGCAGCGACTCCCGGGGACACGGCCGAGCCCACGTGCTAAAATCACTGACAGAAACAGCTGCATCCTCACTAACTGAGGTGGGGGAAGCCCAGTGGGGCAGGGGAGGGCAGGTCCCTTCCCAAGTCCCAGGCAGCCCTGGAGATGCCCAGAGCCTGTCCTACTCTGCTGCCTGCCGGCTCCGGCGCTTCTCCTTCCCCGGCTCCTCGTCCCCTGCAGGTGCTGAGTTCTCCTCAGGGCTCATTTCCGAGTCCTGTTCTGGTTCCAGAGGCAGTGAGGGAGGCTTTGCTGGCACAGCTGGTGTTCCAGCACCTGGGGAAAGGACACAGGTGGAGTTACTTAACACACATTTTGTCTGTTCTTTTTGCCCTCCCAGCAGCCTGGAGATGCAGAACAATGACAGCTATTAATTACTCTCAGATTCTCTCTACCCAGCATTAGTTCATTGATAAGGAGTTATCTGAGAGATCTGACAGCCCTAAGTCCTGGTGAAAGGAAGCTCAGGTACAGTGTCTCGCTCAGCTGTGAGAAGTCAGTACAAACTTGGGAATTAACTCATGCTTTGGAAGAGGAAACAGTTCCCAGAATCCCAGAATGGTTTGGGTTGGAGGGACCTTAAAGATCATCCCATCCCACACCCTGCCATGGGCAGGGACACCTTCCACCAGCTCAGGTTGCTCCAAGTCCCATCCACCCTGGCCTTGGACACTTCCAGGGATGGGGCAGCCACAGTTTCTCTGGGCAACCTGTGCCAGGGCCTGCCCACCCTCACAAGGAAGTGCCACTTTCAGCTTCCCTGAAGTTGGTTTATGCTCAAGCTGGAGCCCAAAACAAAGTCCTGTTTTAAGTTCACAGCTTTAGGAAATTCAGGGGGAGTTTTCAGGCAGTTAAAGTAGCTACTTACAGAATTAAAACAGGACAGAGGTTATTTCTACACTTAAATTTAGGCTGACAAGTGGTGGTATGAACCAGCTCTGTTCTCTGATAAGGACAATAAAGTCCTCCAGGTAAACCCCAAACTGGTGTGTTTTACTTTTCAGATTTTCTGGCTAAGTCTTCCCTGCATGGTAAGTTTATTCCATGTGTGAGAAATGGAGCAGGTCCTTAGGGATGCCAAAGAAAGAGGCCTGCATTACACAACCTCTCTCCTGGTTCAGAACAAGAGTGACAGGAGATCACCACGAGGAGCAACATCTCTGGCACACTCCTTAGCAGACAAGGGCGGGGTCAGGCTGGGAATGGCGGCTCAGGAGATGCTCCTACCCAGCCCCAGCTGTGCAGCCCTCAGGGTAAGGCTCACAGAACCTCCTGAGAACTCTCAGTCCTGTGGCCCATACTAAATGCAGCAATTTCTGCAAGGCAGGGCCTGGCTGGGCAGCTTGGGAGCAATCCAGCTGCAGTTACTGTTGTAGGAGAAATATAAAATGCCTCAGAAAATTGTCCATCCTTTCCCTTCTCTCCAACAGCCTGTCTGTGCAGGTCAGCTCCTGGGCTCTTCCAAAGGAAGGCAAGAGGTCTGGTTGCTGGAACCACCTCCTTCCCAGAGCAAGATTTCAATCCCATGCTAATGGAATCTTCCCCATCGTGCCTCAGACAGGGAGACTTTCCTGGCTTCCCACATCCCTGCAAAAGCAGGAGAGTGTAATGCACCACAGAGAGCACCTTCCTTAACTCAGAATCTGGGAAAGTTGTCACCAAATCCTGACCTCACTGCTGTGTAAGCAAGTCGATCCCTTCCTGGACATGGGGGAAGAGAGATTTCTCTTCCCTGCTCCCACAGCCCCACTGGAAGGAGAAGCAGAGCAGCCTCACCTGAGGGAAGCTGCATGGTTTTCCCATACCCTGCAGCAGAGGACATGGCCTGCCCCAGGGCCTGGTTGGAGCCCAGAGGCTGCTGCGTGCTGGAGGATTTCCCTGACCCAGCAGGTCTCTGCTTGGATTTGGACTCTTTAGAAGGCTTAGTCCAGACCAGGCTCTCCCCAACCTGCAGGGCAGCTCCCATCTTCTGGGCCACCTCCACCATCTGCTCGAGAAGCACAGAGAGAAGAGCAGTGTAAGCAGCAACTCTTCATACAACAACAAAGTCAACATCTCCACAAAAAACCCTGCAAAATGAGAGCTGTGCAGAGCTGGCTCAGTGCTCGGGGGAAACATCTCCACTAATTCATTCCCTTAATTAAGAGGGAATCTTGTCTTGCTGTGTATTGATTGAAGAACTGGGCTTCAAAGAGCAGGAACGAAGCGAGCAGCTCTCAGCAGGTGCCTGCTCTGCTCAGAAAAGCTCATAAGCACAATTTCTTCCTAATAACTGGACTCCAGGTCCAATCTCCTCCTCCCCTGTTGCCAGCACTGGTATGGCTCTCCAGCCCTGCCACAGGGGAGGACGTACCTCAGGGTCAAAGTCAGGGGTGCTGCCCTCTCTGGCCGCATTCACCCTCCTCTCCATCTCCCGGTACTGGCTCAGGGCCCCCTCCTTGTCGCCCTGGTTGTAGAGCAGGACAGCGTAGTTCAGGTTGATCAGGGGGTTGCACCTGCAGCAGACACATGGGAGGCACCTCATTCCCCACGGGAACACTTATCCAGGCTGGAAGAAGGCTCAGGTGAGCTCCAGCAGCAGAGCTGGACACACCTCAGTGCCCAGCACTGGCAGAGCAGGGGCTGCAGAGCCAGAGCCCTTTGGCAACAAGGTCAAGTCCCTCATGTTTGGTGACACACCCGGGTCTGGGCTCAGCAAAGCCCCCCCATGTCAGTGACATTATAAATCCCTCCCCCAACAGCCTCCCTCTCTGGACAGCCAGTTCCATGCCCTTGGGGACCACCCCAGGACGGTCTCAGCTCTCCCAGCCCCTTGGTCCTGGGATCAGCCGAGCAGCAACAGGGGCTTTCACCACACTGTGAAAGCTGATCTTTCCCTGACTTCCCTCAGACTCTCCCAGCATTCCCAGTATGTAGGAGAACAGCTTGGCACAGGAGAGGCAGTGGAACAGCCTCCTGCTTTATTGGTTTCATCTTACAATCTAACATGCTGCAGAACTGGCTGTTTTCATTTCAATTCCAGACCATGCTGTTTACATTTCCACTCCTCACCTCTTCTCTCTCCTTCCCCCAGTGAGAACACACACAACTGCAGGTACTGTTATGGAAAAGCAGTAGGTGATACCCAGTACAAAGGCCCTGAAGAGGAGACTCACCAGAGGCAACACAGGTACCTGCACACTCCTGCCTCCCTTCCTGCATGAGGATTTCACAAGGCAGAACTGCTCCCTATGCTCTCATTTTCCACAGTATCCATTTTCTTCACTAGGATACATTCACCCCGACAGCCCTTCCCACCGGGCCCAGCGTGGGTGGGTGGAGGGCTCTGCCTGCCCGCAGGTCCCGGCAGGAGCCCCCGGGAGTGTCCCTGGAACGGGTCAGGAGGGATGCTCAGTGCTCTGACAGTGCATGAGCGAGGGACTGGTGCCCTCTCCTGGAGTGTGGCTGGGATAACTGGAGCCATCCACAGACTGGGGGCCAGGGCAGAGGGACAAGTGAAGGAGGGAAGGATCCTGCTGGCACTGGGCAATAAATAAAGTGTCACCTGCAGGCCCTGACTCTCCGTTCCTGGCGAGGTGACAGCACTGCAGGGAACAGGGCTGTCAGAAGAAATCTGACTGTATCTATAGGCATGGTTTCTCCTTTATCTGGGAAACTGGAATGCTGAGCCCACCACAGAATAAACCCTCATCCCTGTCTTTGCCATAACACTGAAGAGATCAGACAGTCCTGGGAACAGCCAGTTTAAAATTAATTGAACCTTGTGGAGCTAATGCGCCACCTTCCAGAGGGGAGAAGCAATGTAACAGTCAGAGAGAAATCAACAGCTCAATGACCACAGAAAGGACAGTTGTGAGCTACAAGCAGAACTAAGAACACCTTTCCTAAAGGCTTTTCCAAGATGTTTTCCATTCCAGCCCCCAGCAAGGCACTCAGGCCACTACAAAAGCATTCCTGGCGATGGAAACCAACTCCACATTCTTCAACCCTGCCAAACAGCTCTGAAGGTGCCAGCAAAGGGAGCGTGGGGGACATGGATCCAGCCACACAGTAACTGGTTAAAGCACACAGGGTGTCAGCTGAACCAGCCTCACACAGCCTGGACTTTCCTCCCAGCAGGCCCAGCAGCTGGAATTCATTTTTGCTTTGATGAGGGTTTATTTTCCTGGTCAGACTGTAGAGCTGGAGCATCCCAGGAGTGCCAAATACTTGGGCCAAGTTGAAGAGCCTAATTTCTATTCCTTTGAGCAAAGCACACAAGCCCATGACTAAGGAGTCTGAGAAATCTTTGAGGTTCTGTCCTGCCATGCTGGGCATGGAAGGGTGATTGGGAATAGCGTCCTGGAATGGTTTGGATTGAAAGAATCTTAAAAACCATCCAGTCCCACCCCCTGCCATGGGCAGGGACACCTTCCACTATCCCAGGCTGCTACAAGCCCCATCCAGCCTGGCCTTGGACACTCCCAGGGATGGGGCAGCCACAGCTTTGATTTGCTGCCTGAAATGATGAAACACCATGAGGTTCAGCTTAAAATTTCTGAAACCAAATGCTCTGATTGTAAGACCTAGACTGCAAACATAGATGCTGTTAAGAAAAAGAAGGAGCAAGGACTACTCTGCTGCCCTTTTATTTGCTTTATACAAACTTCCTGCCCATATTCTGCAGCTAAAATCTTCCCTCTGCCCAGTTCTGCACAGGCTTTATCCCAGGCATTTCCCTGCTCTGCCCAGCACTCAAACTTTGGGTTACAAAATATGTTTTCTTCTACTGAATCTGCTCCACTGTGTATAAATATTAACTGAAAGGAGGGCTGGAATCCAAAGTCATCCTCACTGACTCACTAACCAAACAGCAAAACAAAAGCCAGCTTTGCGTTGGTCTGAAATAAAATCCCTTTTCATTTTTCAGAGCTGACTTGATTAAAAAAAAAAGTCATTTCAAAATGTTTCCCTACTGCAAACCATGTAGGGTCAAAGCAGAGCGAGGGGCAAAGGGAACCAGGTGCAGGGAGGCAAAGCCACACAGGGGACAGCTCTGGTGACACTCACCTGTCCAGGGCCACAGCTTGCTCATAGGAACACTTGGCATTCTCGATGTCTTCCAGGTTGGTCAGAGCCACTGCACCAAAGCAAAACACACACAGGAGTTGCTGTTTCACAAGGAGTTCATTTTTAGGACAATGCTGAATGTCATTCAGTCATAAAACAGGTGCCAGCAGGGCTGTCTGGACTGCTGTCAGGATCAACCCTGCTGCTCACAGAATTAGGAATGCCTGGGCTGGGAGCACCTTAAAGCCCATCCAGTCCCACCCTCTGCCATGGGCAGGGACACCTCCCACTAGCCCAGGTTGCTCCAAGTCCTGTCCAACCCTGGACACTTGGAGCAACCAAAGCTTCTCTGGGCAACCTGTGCTGGTGCCTCACTCCCCTCTGAGTAAATAATTTCTTCCTAATCTCTAATCCAAACCTGCTCTTGATGTCACTTCTGACATGTCTGTCTCATTTCATCCCAAAAAATATCCAGTGCTGGAAACCCACATCCACTCCTTAGGCAACCCAACCCCAAACTCATACAACACATAAAGTCTTTTCCAACATTTAATCTGGATCTGACTGCAATTCAACCTTCTATTCACCCCAGAGAGAACAGACTGGGGAAGAGCTTCTCACTGAAGCCTGTATGTACTATTTCTTCACTTCAGCCCACACTTTGTGTCCCTGTGCTGTTGCATCCCCCCAGCTGTGTCCCTGTTGGAGCAGGACCATCACACACCTGCCAGAAGCATGTAGAGCTCCCCCATCCTGGGCTGGAAGCTGATGGCAGCACTCAGGAAGTGGAAGGCCGAGGCGTATTGCTGCATGGTGAGGTGCACCAGCCCCAGATTGTACAGGATCTTCCAGTCAAAGGGAGCCAGGTAGTTTGCCCTCTTCAGGCAACTGATAGCCTGCAAAAACAGGGACAAACAGCTGTAACAGCCTGCCCAGAGCACACCTCCTGCCTGTGCATCTCGTGCTGGCACGGAGCTTGGTGGGGATGGGAGAACAATGGGAACACGAGCCTTACAGCCACGTATTTCTTCTTGCCGAAGAAGCACATGCCGATGTTGTTCCACAGGGGGGGGCTCTCGGGCACGGCGCTGGCCACCACCTTGTACTTGGACAGCGCAACGTCGAAGTCACCGTGGGCCTGCATCATGCTGCCAGCGGCCAGAGTGGCCTGGGGACAGCGGGGACTGCTCAGGGACACGCCGGCCCACACACAGCAGGGACACAGCTGGGCTGGGTTATCCAACTAAAAACATCTCATGGGATGCTATTTAACTTTTTCAGGTGTTTTCTTGTAAGGGCTGCCCAGAGCAGTGGTGGGGAGGAGATGGGGACTTGAATCTCCTATCACAGAGCAGACCAAGGTGAAGAAGGGACATGTCTGTTCCTTCCTGCACTATCTTAACTGTCTCAGAAATGAGTTTGCTCAAAGAAGCTGGAACACATCCCTGGAAGTGTCCAAGGCCAGGTTGGATGGGGCTTGGGCCAACCTGGGATAGTGGAAGGTGTCCCTGCCCATGGCAGGGAGTGAAACTCACTGATCCTTAAGGTCCCCTCCAACCCCAACCAATCTGGGATTCTACCAGTATCACAGTATGATCATATTTTACTGCATTTTTGGGGAGACAGAAGTATCTCTTTGAGTCTGAGTCTCTGAGAAGATCTATGCACTAATGGATTCTTTTCACCACCAAGCACAGATAGAAATAGTTCTGGTACAAGTTAAATGGGGAGTAAAACATACTCGAGCAACACATACACAAAGCTCTCCCAGTTCTCACTGACTGGCTGATACTGCAAATTAGTGGGAAAAAAAGGAAGTGAGTACAACACACTATATTTAAACCACACCAGTTAACTCCTTCATAAGATTTCACAGTGACAAGTAACATTTGTAAGCATAAAGGTGTTTTCACAGTAACTCATGTTTGTCAGCCACACATTTCAATGCTCTGCACTGTCAATAGTGAGAAAGGGAGAGAAATGAAGGAACACCCCTAAAAAGGGAAGCAGTTCCACAATCAGGAATGAAGCCTATATGCCAAGCTCAGCTTTCCAGGCCAGAGCCAAGGGAATATATAAAACAGCTGGAAGCACAGACAGGATTACCAGCAGATGGGAGAATAATACAATGCAGTATCACTGGGATCTGTGCTCTGTGCTAAGGAGTCACAGGACCCAGCACAGATCCTGGGATTTTGGGAACAATGCCTAGAAGACTCTCCTTCCAAAGGAAATTCCACCTGGATTTGGTGCAACTTCAGACTAAAAAGCAAAGGGATCAATCTAACATCCCATCTTCTGCCTCCTCCCCTTTCTCCACCTCCACACACCCAGCTCCCACCCAGGGAAACGTCCCAGAAATGTATTTCAGACAAAGCTTTCTGGACATGACCCCTTCCAGCCTCTCCAGGCCCTGGACAGAGATGGGAGATCTGATGCTGGAATTGGCTTTAGGAGGTGTCCCATCATCATTCCCACTCCCCACAGTACCTTGTAGTTGCCTGGGTCATACGTAAGCGCATTTCCAAGGTGTTCAAAAGCCTTCTGGTAATCCCCTGTCTGGGAAAAGAAGTAAATATGCATCAGGAATTCAGGAATAAGGGGGTTAAGAAGGAGAACAGGTGCTTTGTGAGCACTAGAGTTTCTGGTTTGCTTACATATTCACAAAAGGGAATTCTACAGTGCTCCCATGACACACACACGTTTCTGTTTGACCACAGAGCAGATCCTAAGAATTCATTTGTGCTCTCACTTTTCCATACCAGAGTGAGCTCTGGGTTGATAGTTCTCTGCTCCTTTATCCCAGAAAAGAGGCTATGGATTGTTACTCTGCACCTCCTCAGTTCCCTCACCACAACTTCCTCACACCCCAGGGCTCTTCTGTCCAGGTGAGAAAGATTTCCCTTGTCTTCCCACTGACTGCAGGTGTTGGTGGGCCTGACTGTGGCCATAAATGAGCACATGACAGGTGAGAGTCACTGAAATCCCATGGACTGGAGACAGGTGAGCTCTCAGGTCCCTTTCAAATTAAACCATCCTTTGTTTGTGAAAACAAACCACCTGAGAAATCTGTGTTTTCAACTGATTTCACTTAAAGTTCATCCAGTTCCACCCTCTGCCATGGCAGGGACACCTTCCACCAGCCCAGGTTTCTCCAAGCCCTGTCCAACCTGGCCTTGGACACTTCCAGGGATGAGGCAGCCACAGCTTCTCTGCCCAACCTGTGCCAGGGCCTGCCCACTCTCACAGGGGAGAATTTCCTCCCAATATCCCATCTAACCCTGCCCATGGGAAGCCATTCCCTTTGTCCTGCCCCTCCATCCCTTGTCCAAAGTCCCTCTCCAGCTCTCCTGGAGCCCCTTCAGGCTCTGGAAGGGGCTCTCAGGTCTCCCTGGAGCCTTCTCCTCTCCAGCTGAACCCTCCCAGCTCTCCCAGCCTGGCACCAGAGCAGAGAGGCTCCAGCCCTGGAGCAGCTCCGGGGCCTCCTCTTCCTCCACTACTGCCTGTTCCTCTTTGCTTGTTCACTCCTTGGGAAGGTTACCTGTGGAACAATCCACCAGCCCTTCCCATCCATCTCCCAGACCCAGGGATAAGCACCCCTTTGTTATTTAAATCAATTCCCATTTTCCTCTGTGGTGCATTAACACTCACAATTTCATGGCTGCTTTTGTGGGATAACTTGCACAACTCCTGCTCCAGAAACAAGGTAATGACTAGTCATGTTTTGTTATACTTGGAGGATTTATAACAGAATTAGGGCAGTTGCCAAACAGAATTCCTGCTCTGGCTCTGGTCCAGGGAATCAACTTGCTTTTAACAGCAACAAGAAGATACAGAAAAGCAAGTTCTGTCCTGTTAAATTCAGTCTTTAGAGAAACAAGTGCAAGCCATGGAGAGGTGGATAGAAATGATTTTGAAAATAATTAAGCTCGTGATATTTAACAGCCTTCAGTACCTGCAGGTACAGCAAGCCCAGGGCTGTGAGGAGGTCTGTGTTTTCTGGAGAAAACCTGGAACACAAAAGCCAGAAGGGTTATGTGGGTTTGCTTATCAGCCCTTCCAGAACAAGGTAAAAACAAACATGGAATAATGATGCCACATTACTCTTTTACCACTCCAGGAAATTCATGTCACTGTTATTAGTACACACAAATATTAGAACAATTGCCACCATGGGGACTTCCTTTGAAAAACACACCACCTCGGCTTCCCAAAGGTCCTCTGGATACCAGTGGGAAGGCAACGAGGCTCTGTGGGAGAGATCTGGACATGGAATAATATAACGTGGGTTTGTTAAGCTGCAAAGTGAGTCTGCATCAGTGACCTGGAAATACAAAATGAGATTTTCCATCATCTCACATAAACCACCCTGTAAATCCATCCATCCTAAGCCTCTCAGGCCACGTGGGACAGGCAGTGCTCAGCATTTCTGATGGATCCTACACAAACTCCTCATCAAACTTTCAATTCACCCTATAAAAAGATTACAAATAAACAGGATGGAAACAACAACCTAAGACAAAAAGCAGAGAGAGATACCACGTGTGGCCTCACCACAACAGAAGTCAAGACATAGGAAATATGATCTGCACTATTACACTGGCACCTCTAAGCCTCAACCAGAACAAACTGGCTGTGCCTGCTGGTACACAAACATGGAATAACACTATCCTGGAGCTGGAAACAGCAAGAAAAATACAACAGGCGGATGAGAACAAGAGAAAAAAGAGGAGTAAGGAAGAAAGGAGGGCAGGCGAGCACTGGGATAAGATAAATAAACCTGGTAAGATGCTTAGCAAGGATTAATTACATAATAAACATTCTAGATTGGTCCCAATGCCCACCCAACCCAGCCCACTGTCAGGGAGCCGAAGGCAGACACGTAAGGAAACACTGGGCAGCTCCTCCTGCAGCTCCTGACATGCTCCTGCTTTTCCTTGGTGTTGGCCTCCACTACAAAGCTACATCTTAAAGGCACTGGTAAATCAGATGCTCAGGAATGCCCTGAGTGGGTCCTGAGGAGCAGAGATGGGGTGGGATAAACTCCCTGTGCCCCAACCCACCTCTGCTCTCACACTCACAGCTTCCATCCGCAAACCACTCCACGGGGAAGCAGCATGAGAGACCCAGGCAAGGATCTGGGACAGCCAATCAGGGTTAGATTGTTCTGGCAGATAAACCTTTGGGACTGATGAAGTCAGTTTTGGATCAGTTTGCTCCCAGGCATCTCCATCCGTTTGTTATTCCACTTTCTTGGCAGCCCTTCCAGCAGCTCCCTCCTTCCCTGCCACACTGTCAGCAGGAGCAGGAGCACAGCTGAGAGCAGAGACAGCTGAAGGGCTTGGAAGTGCCAGCTTTGCTCAGAGACTCTATAATTACCATTAGCTTTTTAATCATGGCCTCAATTCAGATCTGGGACACCAATCAATTTTCTCCTGGCATAGGATAGGAATGGGCAGATGGAAAAAGGAGTATTTCTTACTCTACAGCTTTCTTATAGATTTCAATGGCTTTATCCACCTCCCCCTCCAAGAGGTGGATTTTCCCCAGCATCATGTAAGTCAGGTCGTGTCTGTTGAGCTCCAGGGCATTGTTGAGCTGGTCTCGTGCCTAAAGACACAAGCAGAGAGAACAACAAAAAATGGTGAGTGATTACAGAGCCCCCACTGAAGCAGCAGCCCAAGAGCAACCCTCCAAGCCAGGGAAGGAGAAGAGCCAACAAACACCCCCTGAGCCCAGAGAACACGAAACCCAGCCCAGCTAATTGGACCAAGCTCTGCAGCAGCAGCCACGGGCGTTTAGGGGCAGGAAAAGGCAACACAACATGCTTCAAACCAAGCAGGAGGCAATGGCCTCCCAAGAAGGAGAGAAGCAGGGACCTGTTCCTGGATTTGAGTTTGTTTGGTTTGAGGGAAGCTCCAGATCTGTCAGGTGAACAGGTACTTTACAGCCTATTCTTCCCTAAAATGCTTGTTCCAGCAGTGAGCGTGGACTGCCAAGTGAAAATCCCAGAGATGTGAGCAGGTCCCCGTTTGGAAGGTGTCAGTGCAGACAACAAACCCCAAGTGTGAACCTGCACTCCAGAGCTTTCTGTTCCACAGGGATGCCTCAAACAGGGAATGCAGCTGGGGATTGGTGCACGGGCCACAGCACCCACCAGGAAGAGCAGCAGGGCCCAACTGGAAACAAAAATGTTCTGAGTGCTGGTTTTTCCCTTACAAACTGGATCAGAGGCAACCCAGGGCTCACCCCCAGCACCCAGGGGATGCTTAAGTGAGGAGCTGGGAATGGTGTGCTCAGACCTGGGACTAAAGCTCCATTTCAGCTTCCAAGAAGTCCTTTTTCAGCTCCAACGCTGAGAGTTAGTGCTGCCCACACTACAGCCATGCCCTTCTGTGACTTCTGCTCCAGGCTTGAGGAAAAAGGAGCTTCAGACACAGGAGAAGAACCTTTCCATGGAGAAAAAGGTGCCTGCTGCACCCCCAGCAAAGCAAGCCCCAAACTTCCCTCTGGATCCTGTCAGACCCAAGGGGCCGCAGGTTTCCTTCCAGAACTCTCCACATGAGGTGCAGCACTTTGTGCTGGAGGAACAGCTGGGACTTTACCATCACATTTCCTGCTTCAGGAGGATGGATCTGGATTGCTGCTCCTACAAAGCCAGCACTGTTCAAGGGTCTGGCTTTAAAAGGCTCAGAGTCAGAAGCAGCTCTTGTTTGAGCACAGCTGGTTTTCTGTCCAGTTTAAGGTTTCTCAAACATTCTGTTTAAAACCAGAAATGCTCCCTGAAAAATCTTAAATTTCAGAAAAAGCCTCCTGTTCTGCCATAGGCTCCCTTTATCCGACCTCCCTGACCTGCAGCTGACTCAAAGTAGCTCAACACAAGTGGAAACAGAGACAGCTCACAAACCTTTGCTCCCAAAAACAAACACTGAAGTCAAACCCTCTCGCTGGCTCTGGCTGCAAAGGACCCGCTCCAAGATACCAAAGAGAGGGAAAATTTTGGGATGCTTCCTGCTCCCCATTGGCATTACCTTGTTGAAGTGTTTCAGGTACATGTAGCACACCCCCAGATTGTGGCTGATCTCCTGGATGGAAAAAAGCCAAACCCAAATCAGCGTAAGGTCTGAAACAGAGAATCTCAGGCAGTAACAGTCAGCACTGCCCACACCCTTCTGGCTTTGTAGAGCAAGTAAACCTACAAATTCAAGTTACTTCAGGCACCGACAGAGCTTAAGTGGGATTGTACATGAAGGATTACAGGCCACGGAGACAAAAACCATAGAAATGACAAATGTCTCTTCAGAGAACAAGGAGCACAGGCTGGTTCCTTCCCCATGATGTCACTCTCCCAGACTGGGGACGCTGCCTCTTGGTGGCTCCCAGTCTGGCTGTACATCACCAGGATATGCACCATGTCTAGCCCAGCTGGGCTAAACTGGAAGACAGGCCTTAATTTTCCAAATCAGAAGTCAAGCTCAGAAGGGCTGATATTCCTCTGGCTTCCTAAACACAGGGTAGGATGATCACTTAGGGATCCTAAATACTCTGGTAGGAACCATCTCCTACACACTCTGGTAGGATCCTAAATACTCTGTAGGAACCATCCATGCCTCTAATTCCTCACCCATAGTTTAACACACAAGTACCTGCCACCTTCCCCATCCCAGCACATCTTGGTGAGCTGAAAAACAAGGTCCCCACTCCTTGTTTCTATTCTGGTGACATTTCACTGCTTCCCCAGCTTAAACAGCCTTGACCTTTCAGAGGAAACTCTCTCATTTCCCCATTAAGCCCCCTGGAATGGCATTTTCCTCCATGCAGCCTCTCCAGCTGTGTAAGCCAGTACTGAGCAGTGACTCCTGGGTGCTGCAGAACAAGGGAAGAGCACAGCCTGGCTCTGCTTCCAGAGCTGAGCCAGGAATGGGAAATAACTCATCAAAATCCCCACTGACATCTGCCTGCTGGGTTGCAAATAGGGTTACAGGATGCCAAGGAGCTCAGTTAGCAAAGGGAATGCAGGTGGGAAAAAGACCCAGGGCAGAAAAGGTTTCTGAGTTGTCTGGCACAGGATAAGTTGAATAAAACCAAAGATATCCTTGGATCCTGAATTTTATATGTACTGAGAAACAAATGAATGAGCTCACATACTGCAAGCCTATCCCAGAAACGCTCCTACAGGCAAAACAGTCCTCTGCAGAAGGCTACCAGTCCTCTCAGTGCCACAGCTTTCCCTCTGCAATGCTCTTCCTTCTATGTCTCTTTATACAGAAGGGATAATCTAAACATTGCTGCTGTATTTTCAATGGTGTTTTGCATCAGAAAAGCTTCCTCAATTACTCAAGTGAGTTTTAATAACTGAGGGTTTCCAAACACTTCCCACACTTCCCTCAAATTGCAGACATGGTTGTGTTAAAGTTGATCCTTTGCAAAGCTCGTGTTGCTCGACTCTCTGTGCCCCAAGACACAGTGTGGGGTTTTGCAGGTGGAATGGTGCCCGGGTCCTGTGAGCCCAGCCAGGCTCAGGGCACAGGCAGTGAGAGCTCACCCTGCCCTGGGACCAGCCTGCAGCTCCTCCAACAACCTGCAGCTCCCTGGACACTCACCCAGTCCTTCTCATCGAGCTTTGCTGCTTCGTTGTACACTTCAATGGCTGCCTTGTGCTTCCCCAGGAGAAACCTGCAAAAGGATTTCAATTGTTTTGTTTTTCTTGCTTTCAGACCCTGCTGTGCCACCACTCTCACCTTTGCCAGTGAGAAATGATGCTATTTGCTGGTTCTCCAGAGAGCTGCATGAGAAGTTTAAAATCTCAGCAATCTCGGCACTCCCTCTTAGGGCCAAGTTCATCCATCCTGACATTACTGGAGATGCAAGGAATGAATTCCCTTTGTCTCTGCAGCCTGCCTTTGTCTCCAAGGAAAGAGACAGGTGGACTAACAGAACATTCAGAGACAGAAGGGGGTCTGTAGGGCAAGTTTGCCCAGCTCAGGTGAGCAACTGTGTCTGTGAACTAGAAATCAGTGTCACCTCTCTGCTTAAAACCCAAAGAAAAAGAAAACACAGTATCAGGCAGGCAGATTGTAACAGAGACTCTGCTCAGAGAACAACCCACGCTTCTGGGAGCCAACCCAAGTGCAGATAAGGAGGAAACATGTCTGGAATTAAGCAGCCTGGGAGAAAAACAAAACATGGAAGGTCCTGGGTGGCACATCAAAGAGAAACAGTACAACACCACTCACAGGGATCGTGCCACCTGCTTGAGGTTGTCAGCACTTCGAGGGTTCAGAATGGAACATGTCTGGAAAAGTTCAAGAGATTCTTGAATCTTGCCCTCCAAGCGAAATATCAGAGCTGTAAGACAACACAGAGCAGGCAGATGAGTCCATTATCTGCAGGAACAACGTGCCTCTGACAGCAGGGAGGGAAGGGGGTACAGGTATATTATAGCAACGCTCCTTTGGTCCTGCCCACTCCTGCAGCACTCCAGGGAGGTGTGTCTGGGGCACAACATCACACTCTGCCTGCCTGCAGAAACCTGGGGCCAGAACACGGGCTGGAAGTTCAAACCCTGGGCAATTGCTTGTACAGATGCAGGCTGGATTTCCCTCCTCCCCAAATCCTACAGTAATCCAGCAAATCTCTGCTGTCCCCACCACTTGGAACTGGAATGCCAAGTTTTGGGGGACTTTTTTGGGGGCTAGAGAGGGCAGGGCAGGAAGAGAAATTCCATCCTTAGAGCCAACAGTGAGACAAAATCACCTGAGGAGGGGAGCTCTCACTGAAAACAGGCAACTGTAGCACCACCAAACACACACTGAAGGCTGAGAGCCCACAGTCCAAGGAGGGATCAGTGACAAACACAGAGAAAACAGAAAAGCCCATCTGCCCATTTCACGTGGAAATCCCAAACTCCAAACCCAGACAGAGCAAGCAGGGGAAAAAACCCCAAATATTTCTTACTTAACAGCTGTATGTAGTTCCCTCACCTGTTGCCCTTCTCACTGTTCACTCAATCTGCAGTCAGGGGTGACAAAATGAACTTGGGACGTACCTTGGACATAGACAGCGTATTCACAGAGCCCTTGGGACTCCTGGAGCTGCTCCTTGATGACTGCCTGGAAGGACCAGAGTTGTAAATTTGCATCATTTCAACAGAGATCTGATTTCACTCACAGAAACCACAACTCCACCTGTGATAAGGGCCCTGGACTGTGACTGGGCCAGGGGAGAGCACTGTGCCAGGAATACTGGGGCCCTTTCAGTGTTCCTCTCTTCATTCCTATTCCCAAGGATAATTAGGTACTACCTGGGGAAAATGCCACGAGGCATCTCTGGATGAGGCATCTCTGGATAAGGCATCTGCTGATAAGGGTATCTACTCCAGGCCATTTGTGAAGAAATAAATTGAATTGGAGCAACTGCAGCTGAGTCAATGAAAGCCAAATGTAGAAATGAGGAGGGCATGGGGAAAAAAGCCTGATGGCAATGTAAATTCCTGCTGGCTGCACCCATGCAGCTGCCAGTCTGGGCTGAGGGTGCAGTTTGGACATACTCCACAGTCACATGTGACCTGGAATTATAAAACTGGTGAAAAACAGTGACCTTTGGGAGAAGGAACACTCTGGGTAGGAACCAAGGGCATCATTTCTGCTGAGACTCCACTTTTGAGCTGAAGTGGAGGAGACAGAGGCAGGTAAGAATAACGTGGTGCTCATCTGGCACTCCAGACGTGTCTGGTCAGTACCAGCATCCCCAGGCTCTGAGAGGAGTGTGAGTGAAAGACCTGAAAACTGAACATCAAACACAGCACATGGAAGGAAAACTGTTACTGAGAAAGTTATTACTGAGAGGATATTAACTGAGAAGTTATTACTGAGAGGAAGGAAAGTTATTACTGAGAATCCTGACTCGGAAGAAGAGTGGAAGCAAAAGGAAGAGCAAGGCTGGGCTGCTCTTCCCTCACCTGTATCTGCTAATTTTTCTATATAATTTACAAAGTGCATTATTGTAGAACATTCAGCTCAGAAATAACCACACATCTCAGTTTGGATACTCTGTATTGCTCCATCCACATAAGCCCAGATTCTCAGAGCAAGAGAGGGCAATAGAGAGCTGTCTTTTAGAGAGATCTGATTAATTCTACAAACCCTAAAAAATTCCACAGCAAAAGGCTCTGAGATGAGAAGTATGATCTGTAATCCCAGCTTTCTCCCCCAGGTTTATTTAAGCCACAGACAGAATTTAGACACGCTGGCAGGAGACCAACAGTCCCTGTGTGATCCCAGGGGATGCTGCAGCCACAGGCTCTGTCTGCACCTTCCTGGAGGGGCACCTAAAGGGTTAAAATCAGTCCAATGCCTCAACTCTGGGGAGTTGATGTTGGTAAAGAAACAGCTTCTAATGGCCTTTTAGACCACTGAAAAATAGGGAAGCTTTTAAAACCTGTTAGAGAGGGAGCATTTCAAAGTACTGAGTGGGAAAGACCAACATTAATTAACGCCACAGGTCATTTGTTTCTTAACTAAGCCTTAACAAAAACCTCATGATTTTAACAAATGCCCAGACTCTGCTGTAACCAGGGAGTTACCAGCAATTTAGGCCTTGGGGGATTCTGCCCATACCTCTTCTGGTTTGGAAGGCACCAGACCCAGGCAGCAAGTTTGAGAATGTCACTTCTCATCACACCTAAGGGCATCCAGGTTGGCTCTGTAAACCCAGTGGAGAGAGGCAGAGAGTCCCGAGGGCAGCCCAGCCCTCCTGGAGCTGCATCACTCCCTGGCCGTGCCTCTCACTCCCCAGGGACTGATGAGCCACCCTGGCACGCTGAGGTGCCTGTGCTGGGACAAATCCAGCCCTCTGAGCACAATTCCCTCACATCCAGGCAAAAGGATGGAAGGTCATTTAACCTGCCATGGTCTGGTGCCAAACTCTTCCAATTTTACAGCAGAAACCCTGTTTAGGGAGCTCTGAGGAAAGGTTTTGCTGCCTTTTTCTTGGCCAGAAGAGCTGGCCTGCCAAGCAGAGGAGTATTTATGAGCTGTCTTCTCTTGATCTTTTCCCTTTTCCTTGCTTCCATGACTGATGAAGACATGCAGAAGTCAGTGTTGCCATTATATCATCCACTTGTTATTTTCTCTGGTTTCCTGAGCCTCGTGTTTTTGTTTTCTGTACTCTGTGATTCTACACCCCATCACAGCAACTTATACCAAAGTAATCCAGTCAGACAACAAAAAAGGGAAACAATTTTCTGTTTAGAGTACTGGTCCAACTTTTGTTACATCTGTTCAAACCAAGATCTGAGATGAAATCACTCTGCTGATGATCCAGCCCTCTGGCTCTGTTAATTAAGAGCTAAATGAATTTCCTCAGCCTGTCCCTTTCTGGAGCACACCCTGAAGCTCTTTAGCAGAGAGACAAGTCTTGACCGAGCTGGTGTTTCAGAAGACAAAAAGTCTTTCCAGATCTTCTTTGCACATGACAAAAGCAGAATAAGAACTCTTATTCCCCTCCTCCTGCCTGCTGATGGATCATCTTCATCCCTCTTAGATCATGGAATGGTTTGGGATGGAAGGGACATTAAAGCCCATCCAGTCCCACCCCCTGCCATGAGCAGAGACACCTCCACTAGATCAGGTTGCTCCAACCCCAATCCAGCCTGGTCTTTCACAGCTCATACTCATTTTATCAGGAAAACACACCATTTAATAATAATTTGCCATTTCCTTAGTCCATGAACAGTTATAATCCTAAATAAACAACCAATTCCAAGACCAAGAGGAATTAAAGGGTGCAATGGATCATGTGTAAAATGAAAGAATTTTGCTCAAGGGTAAGCAGGGTATTTTTTATTTATACTTGCTGGTAATGTTTTCCTCAGTTGGAATGTTTTCATAGCATCTCTGCAGCACCATCCAGAGACCTGCGCTGTGCAACTGTGTTATTATCAGTCTGGAAAACCAAATCCATCACTTGGAACAGGAGAGGTTTGCAGTTCTTTCCAATTTTCCACTCCTAAAGACATCCTGAGCTCACATATTGCTCCAGAGAGCTCCACACACAGATCCTGGAGGCAGCCAAGGATTTGAGAACATTGGAGTCATTTTACTTAGATTTTCTGTTGGTCCCCTTGTTCCAAAACAAGTCAGGAAGGAGGATGCTTTGAAAACTGTCAAGAAAACTGTTTTTTTATAGCATCAATAAAATAATTCCCCATGGGAAGTCCCCGAGGCAGCTCTTACCTTGCACTCCTCGTAGTCCCTGCGGACGTAGAGCAGATAAATCAGCCAGTTCTTCCTCTCCAGGATTGGCAGGTCTGGTGCTGTAAAACATCCACATGTAAACATGTAAACCATCCACATCTACATGTAAAACATCCACAGGACACAGGGAATCAGCAGTGGACCTGGGAGAGAGATCCCCAGCTGCCAGCACAAGGCAACTCATTCCAGAACTGCCACTGCAGCGAGTGGTGCAATCACTGATTTCACCTGAAGGCTGGAACATGGAAATCTAACCAGGCTTGGAGTCTATTTTACTTCCCAAACTAGTGGAGAAAGTGCCTTGCTCAGGACAGAACCATGAAAGATCTCTTAGGAGGAAACTTCCCCCTGGCCTAGTGGAAGGTGTGCCTGCCACTGGATGGGATTTAAGGTCCCTTCCAACCCAAACCAGCCTGGGATTCCAAAAGCCTTGAGGCACCAGCTCCTTCTGGAGCAGATCCTGGAGGAAAGAGCTCCAAGCACTGGCCACACACACATGTTAATTCAACAGTAACACTGGAGGAAATAAGTTGGATTCACATTTTGAAACTAGGGCAGAAGAATTAAAGGTCTTTAAAATAAATTTCTGGGAGTGAATGAGCAGGAAACAGGTGATACACACAAGAGGAGATTTGGGGGATGCTGGCGGTGAATAATTTACACAGGTCAAACTCAGGTCTTTGAGAATGTGAAGGGACTGTGATGCATCATAGGGAGCTGTTGTGAATCACAGAATCAATCAATGAATCGATTGGGTTGGAAAAGGCCTCCGAGATCATCAAGTCCAACCCTTGGTTCAACTCCAGTCCCTTCACCAGATCATGGCACTCAGTGCCACGGCCAAGCTCACCTTAAAAAACTCCAGGGATGGGGAATCCACTCCCTCTCTGGGCAGCCCATTCCAATGCCTGAGCACTCTCTCTGCAAAGAAGTTTTTTCTCATCTCCAACTTCAATTTCCCCTGGCAGAGCTTGAGCCCATCGTGCCCCCTTGTCCTATTGCTGAGTGCCTGGGAGAAAAGACCAACCCCCACCTGGCCAGAACTTCCCTTCAGGCAGTTCCAGACAGTGCTGAGGTCACCTCTGAGCCTCCTCTTCTCCAGGCTGAACACGCCCAGCTCCCTCAGCCTCTCCCCACAGCACTTGTGCTCCAGTCCCTTCTCCAGCCTCGTTGCTCTTCTCTGGACCCGCTCCAGCCCCTCAGTAGAAGGGCTGGCACAAGCAGGGGTGATGCTCGGGCGCGGGCCCGGCGCTGCGGTGCGGGGTTACCGCTGCGGGGTTAAGGCGCCGCTGAGCATTTATCAGCGCTGCCGATGCGCTGCCGGGCCGGTGTCTGCGGCTCACCGGTAACCATGGCAACCGCCCAAAAGCTCTGCTCGCCAGGCAACATCGTGACAGAAGGAGCGCAGAAGGAGCGCAGGGCGAGGCTGGGGGGCCACGGCGCCGGAACATCTCCCTTTGGAGCCCCTGGGAGTGCGGCCCCGGCGGGCACAGGGGCTCAGCCCCAGGGCACAGGGTGGGCTCGGGGGGATCAGGTCACCACCGGACGGGAGGAAAAAGCAACTCTGCAGCTGGAAGGGCTGGATCATGCAGCTCCGGAGACAATACCCGTGACAAGTGTGTCCTTCTGGAAACGCCGAGCTTTGATTGTCTCTCAAGTACACCAGGCTCTTCCCCACAACCCACACCAAGACCAGGATCACTGGGAGATCCTAAAACCAGCTTGGAAAACATTTCCTAAAGCTTTTCTCGTTTCCTTGCTCTTCCTTTCTTCAGTTCCAGAATATCCAGTTAGATTTATATCAGAGCTCAGATTTAAGTGGGCACACCAGCAATTTGAGGTCAAATCCCTTCTAAAGGAGGTTCAACTACCCTAAAACAAATAGAAAACTCACAGTCCAAACAACACAGTAATCCAAACAAACATAGAAGTAATCCAAACAAAGCAGTAATGCCAACAAAAGAGCAATCCAAACAAGAGAGTAGTGCAAACAAGCAGAGCTTACAGAAACACACAGATCTGGGATCCAAATGTTCCCAAATTCTGCTCCACTGTGGAATATCTGGATATTCCTAACGCATTCTAACATGTGTGTTCTCAGATCAGATTAAGCAATTTCTGATGCCTTTATGTTTTCCATTTGTCCTTCTTAGAGTGAAACCATGAAGGGAAGAGCCCAGAGGCTTCCTAAGCAGTTACAAATGGATTGAAACCCCACAGGTTCACCCAGACTTGGTGTGCTGCTGTTCTGAAGCCCCTTGAGGGGCTCCACAATTCATGAGCACATTGTAATGACTTCCCAGTGGAAGCTGCTGGGGGTGCCAGGGTTCCACAGAACTTCCTTTTCCAAGGAACACGGCACTGGGGGTGCTGGAAATGCACTGCCCCATCCCCAAGGCCAGGTTGGACAGGGCTTGGAGCAACCTGGGATAGTGGAAGGTGCTCCTGCCCATGGCAGGGGGTGGGACTGGATGGGCTTTAAGGTCCCTTCCAACACAGACCCCATTTTTATGGAAGCAGCTGGACATGTGTGCCCTTCCTGCCTGGCATCTCCTGGTGCCACTATACAATATAAAACACACCAAACCTGGCACACCTGAGCACTTCCCACCTTCTTCTGTAGGTGTGGATTTAGGGGCAAACACTGCAAACCCTGTTTGACCACAGATATCCCACTAACAGACACAACCACAGTATCCATCAGGATCTTGTGCCTACTAATGCGGCTTCAAATTAGGAAATCCTGCAGCTGGCTGAAATAGGGAATAATCAGAAGACCCTCCAGACACACCCTGAGGGGTCTCCAGGCATCTGGAAGCCAGACTGTGACTTTACTGGGAGGTTAAAAAGCACCATTAAAGCCTAAAACATACACCAATATTTAGGGCTAAGCTAAGATGGAAGATTGGTTGTTTAATTCCTGAGGGAAAGAGCTTTTTCACACTTCTAAGACAAGAGGGATGTCACACTCCACTCCCACACCACAGAAATGCCTGCTGGGAACAGGGAGGGGAAGGGAGAAATGCTGAATGTCAGAGTGAGGGCTGAGCAGAACATCAGGACACAAAGGAAGAGAGTAAAACCTGAGGAGTGGCCTAAAAGTGCTGGGATGGAGAGAGAACAGAGAAATCAAGACCCACCACCAGACCCAGGAGTGAGTAACCTTCACATCTGCAGAGAGAAACCAGCTTGGCTTCCCCCAGTGATACTGTGAGCTGAGGATCACTGGAATTGGGAAAACACATGGAGTCCTTATGCTCCTAAAACTCATCTGGAAACAGCAACAAACCTGACTGAGGGGATATAACCTCCTGTTTTGTTTGCTTTCTCCCTAGGACAAGCAAACTGAAAACAGGCAAACAATTCTGATACTTAACAAAACAGGTGTCTAAATTTATATGTAAACTTGACACAGGAACATATCTCATCCCCAAAAAATGGCCGTGGGGAGTGAAGGTTCATTACCAGGCTCTTCACCCTATTGGGATGCAGAAAGAATTAATGGGAATTATTTATACACCTCTCCAGAGCCACAACCACCCAATCTGCACTGCTGTTTTCCCTCAGGGCAGTGGGACACCTGCTCCTGGTGCATTTATCTCCCTGAGGTTTGGCCCCCAGGCCTGCTGAGAAGGACTGTCCCAGTGCAAGGGGGCACTGGATTTTCCTGAGGAAAAGGGAAATATAAACCCCTGCCTATCTGAGACTCTGGTTCAGAGAAAGGGCAAAAACATCTTCCTCAACACAGGGTCCTTCAGGAGTTTCTCCTCTGTCAGTGCTGGATGAAGACACACTTCCCTTTGTCCCCTCTGGCAGAGCCCTCACAATAATCCAGGCACTGCAGGGACACAGGTTAGAAAATGGAAGTTTAGCTCTTTCTGGCAGTGAAGAAACAAAAAGCCACCATTTTCTGTAAATCAATCTGCCCCAGGCCGAGTCCAGGAAAACACAGTTCAACCAAAAACTTGGTATCTACAGCAAAGAGTCATTTGGCCTCCCTTTTGTGGGATTACAAAAGTCCTGCACCAGGGAGTCAGGCACCAAATATATGATTAAATACCTCTGAAGTGTGTTTTGATTGAATTCCAAAGGGAATCCATCTGATCCCCCACCTTCTCCCTGGCCAGTGATTGATTGCAGGAGCCACTTTCAGCACTGTGATTTTTCTTTCTGACAGTGTTTCTTCAAAGGAGCCACTGGAGCAGAAACCCCGACAGAATCGGAGTGAGATCATCAGGTTTGTATCTCTGCTGCTCTATCATCACTCTTCCCTTTATTCATCCTCTTATAGATTTTCTCAAAGGACTGAGAAAAAAATAATAATGAGAGTTATTCCTTTTTGTGTAAACCTCCCTAGGAAATTATTTTGTGCTTGTATCTTCATATTGGGTAATTACAGCTTAGAGATGAACTATCAAACAGTGGGGTTTAGAGTTAATAAAAGGGTTTTAAAATTGCTGTAAAAGAGAGGAGAGGGAAAAAAAAAGCTCTTATCAGATTTCGTGGGGGAAATGATTGTTAAAGCAGCAGCACTGCGAGGGGGCTCAAGAACATGTTTTAGTCTTACCAGAATGAAATACTCAGGTTACTGGAAAGGGTCCCAGTCCCAGCTCACTCCTGGTCCCCCCAGCTTTGAACCCAACCTGCAGCATCTTGAGCAAGAGCAGCAAGAAGAGCCTGGAGGGGCAGCAGAGGGGCAAAAGACTCAAGAAGACACAAAGGAGAACCTGTTACCGACCAAACCCCACAATATCCTGAAGCACAAATAACATATGGCACAAGCAGAGGACAGAAAAGCTTCAGAAAAGTAATTAAATATAAGTATTTCTATTTTTTTTCATTCTGCAGAGGCCTCACAAGCCATAGATAGTGTGGTACCACATACATGGGAAAGGTTCTCCAAAAGGACTCCGCTGTCCCTTCCCAAATCCTAATGCATAATTCCACGCTGTAAAACAGCACTAAGCACAGAGGTATTTTCAAAACTAACAATCACAGAGGCAACACCTCAAGTCTCTGTTGTGATATTTTGCTGTTGAGGCAGCTGCACCAAAGCATTTGATAAAATGCATCTTAGAATCCCAGAATGTTTGGGGTTGGAAGGGACCTTAAAATTATTCTTGTTCCACCCCCTGCCATGGGCAGGGACACCTTCCACTAGCCCAGGGTGCTCCAAGCCCCATCCAACCTGGCCTGACACTCCCAGGGATGGGGCAGCCACAGCTTCTCTGCCCAACCTGTGCCAGGGCCTGCCCACCCTCACAGCCAACAATTCCTTCCCAATATCCCATCTTGCTCCAGACAAATCACAGTGGGAAGCCCGGCTGTGGTGCAGGCAGGAGGGATGGAGGTGATCAGCTCCCACCACCGGGCAGGGCTCGCTCCAATGCACCAGCACTGGAGATTCATTCCCCATTTTCAAGGAATTCTGGCCATTGGCTTATCAGCAAACTCCCCACAGCTTAAAGGCCATTCAGCTGTCACTGCAGCATCCACAGCTGAGAGGCAGCACATGGAATTCTCTGCGGACTGACCCTCATCCCAGCGCTCATTCCCAGCCCAGCCCCTGTGGGTGTGTGCCCACATCAATGCCAGTGCCACAAGCACTTCCACTCGCAGGGCAGAGCTGTGGGTACAGCCCAGTATGGAGCTCTGTGCACTCATATCCATGGTAAACAAACTTGGGAAGGGAGGATGAGCCCAGCTGTGCAGGGCTCCTCTTTGCCTGGAGCTTCACCAGCTGCCAACACGAGGAATTACGCTGCCGTGAGTAAATCCAGGGACAGAGAGGGGATGAGCATCCCTGGAACAAAAACAACATCAGAATAATGAGGCACAAACTCAAATAGCTTCTGCAGAACAGCTCCCCACTGCCAGGGAACTGAATTTTCCAAAATAAGGTATGAAAATGAATAGAAAGCATTTTTAAGCTCTAATATCAATCTTTTTATCAAGACTTAAAACTATCAGACTGCCTCGGTGTGAAAGGAGCATCCTACAAATTCCTAGTACAGCCAAATTTAACAAGAAATCCCCTTCCTTCCTCTGACTCCTTCACTGAGACTGTGGCATTACAAACACATTAGAGCTTTGAAAGAAAACTAGCACAGGAATATTGCTCTTCCTACGCCCAGCTCCATCCTTGGAGCTCGAAAATGGAGCCATAATATATTCACAACTCAGCAATAATGAAAAACCACCCCAAAAACCAGCACACCCAGAGGAGGCTCTGGGAGCTGCATTTCACTCATGGTGTGTGAGTGAATAGTGTGAGAATACAGGTATTTGTGTGCACAGATACCTTGAAAATGGATATAAACAACAACAGCAGAAGGAGCAGCCTCCTGCCATAGCTGTTGGCTGCTCAATCCCTTTCCCTGCGTTCTCCCCTTTGCAAATTGCTGCTGGAACAGCCTCAAATCAAGCCCTACAGCCGGGTGGCTGCTCGTTATTTACAGTGGGCTGGGGTTAATAAAACCCCTCACACACAGCCCGGGCTGGCGAGGGGCCGTAACTCATCCCTGGGAGCTGCTTCCCGGGGATTAACAGCTCCCCAGGATGCAGGGAAAGCTGCAAGGAGCATGGAAAACAGCAGCTGAAACAAAAAAAAAGCATCATTTCTGACTCTCCACCTCCCCCTGCAGGAAAATTAGCCAAGGATAGATGGAAAATTGTATCTTAAAGCTGATTTATAAACCAGGGCAAAGGGAATAAAGGGCATTTTTTCTTGGTGCTTTACATGGCATAAATCTCAGAGCTGCTTGCTCAGACTTCAGTGGGTTTTCTGATTTAAGACATTTAAAGTTCTGAGTTACTCCAAATAAAAATGGTTTTCCTTGCAAGATAAATACACTGATCATTCAATTAATTTGCCTTATTAGTAGAATTAATTTATTCAGTTGCCTCCTGCTGTGTGCTGCTCGAGTCCAACCTTAAGGAGAAGTGGAATGACCTGTAAATAAACACACACTTGTGATCCCCTTGGACCTCCCAGTGCTGCAGTGAAGGTCCCAGTGGCACAAACAGTTTGGTTACTGGGAAATCTCTGTTAGCAGCATGAGGCTGGTGAGACACCACTCTGCAACCCTGAATCCATCTGGGAGGGGGTGAGACCTGCACACATTTCCACAAGTACATTATCCTCATCATTATCCCACAAAAAATTTGATTTAGGCTGATACTGCTCAATTCAAGTCTAAAATTTGATTCAAACACTG
Organism: Pithys albifrons albifrons; assembly: GCF_047495875.1. NCBI lineage: Eukaryota > Metazoa > Chordata > Aves > Passeriformes > Thamnophilidae > Pithys > Pithys albifrons. The sequence continues at coordinate 5,754,715 of NC_092470.1, forward strand.
AGGTGAAATTTAATAACAAACCTTTAAAAAGGAATTTGAAAAGGTAAAGTCTTTGCTTAAAGAATGGAATCTGAAAGCCTGTTTGCTCAGGCCAGTTTTGCCCCTGAGTGCTGACTGCTGAGCAGAGATGCTTTGAGCAGAGGAGAAACAAAAAACAGGGAAAAAAACCCCAAATCGAGGCTGTTCCACCTGACAGTTCCCAAATCCCTGAGGATGCAGACACTGCACTTGGAGGCCCCCAACCCCTGGCATGGCATCCCAACTGTTCTGCACTAGATCCCTTTTTTCCTGCTGGTGCCTCGTGCTCTCGGAGGCAGGATGGAGTCTGAGCTCCCTCGGGGTGTCCGTTTGCTGATGCTGTTCCCAAATTTGGGAGGCAGAGCACACCCTCGCACAGGGCTTGGAATAAAATGCCTTCCCAACAGCAGAGGTGGCCCGAGGTACTCGGTGCTGGCTCCTCCCACAGCAGTGCTGGGATGGGAGATATTCCCCCTGCAAACCGGCTGCAGGCATTCCCAAAATAACCAACTCCTCATTAATTCCAGCATCAGGAGCGCAGTGGTTTGGGGATTTCCAGTCTAATCCTTCCTCTGGCTTTGATTCCTGTGCTTAGTCTTTCTCTGTCGTACTTACATGCAAATTGAAACGAAGCAACAGAAGGAATTTGTAACAAAAGCTTTTCCTCTTCAAAAGCAAACTAAAATTCTAACAGGGAGAGGACCACAATGCAGCCACAACAGTCTTTGAAGCCTCCCATTCCATGGTGAATAACCCCTGGAACCCCTCAGCTCATGCACTGCCAAGGAATATTGGGCTAGAGGAGCACTGTAAGAATATCTATACAAAAAATATACCAGCTGGTCTTGCAAACATTTCAGCACTTCCTACAAGACCCTATTTCATGAGTTCTTCCAGCCTTGTTTCCTGAGGATGAGGTTTTCCAGGTGGGATGTGTGTCCCAGGATGAAGGTTTGCCTGGATACCCTCGATCTTCCCTATGGCACAAATGTCTTAACGAAACAGTCTTAATTACACAGTCCCAGAGCACACCAGGATTTCCACCAGCTCCTAATGATGACGGGGATAAAAGTGAGTCATGGTCAGGCCGGGAATGAAATTGTTGAGAAATATGAACAAACAGTGACTAAATGCCAGGACTTCTGCAGCTGGAAACGTCGGTGGGAAAGGGGACAGGCCCTGGAAGGAGTGAATGGAAATGTTTTATTTAGAGAGCCCTCAGTGACAGGTCCTTGTACAGCAAGTGCCACCATTCCTGTGCCGTGGATCCTGTTGGAGAGCTGGGTCAAACCCAGCAGGTGACAATGGCACTGGGGACTCAGTTTGCACAGACCACACCACGTCTGGCTCCTGAGTGAGATGCTTCTCCTTTAAGCAGATCAAAATTGAGACACAAGGGACTTGCCCTGGGCTGTCTCTAAGGTAGAGGAGAGGAATAGGAATCCTTGGGCAGGGATTCATCCCGAGAGGGCAGGGAATGGCACCAGATGGGCTCTGCATGCCTAAACAGGTGATGTGCTGAGACTTGTTCTACATCACAGAGATCTCAGTGCAAAAAGACGAATCCTACCCTTCCTAAACTTGTCATTTACCAATTTTATATTTTTAAATGCACACCAGGAGTTGCCATTTTATCTGCAGGTAGCACACCAACAAACTGGAGCTGAAGGCTCTAAATCAAAAGAAACTTGCCTGGCACCAAGGACTTGCAAAAAAACTTGGAAAAACGAATTTACTCGAATTAAAAGTTGGCATTAAAGTGTTCCCTGCTGTGCTGCCTGCACAGAATTCCCTGCTCCTGTCAGCACAGACATTAATGTACACACACAAGAGGGCAGAGCTGTGCTGGCACATTCCAACTTAAATATGACCAGTTCTTTGTGCTGCAGGGATTACTGGGCTGTTATTTTGGGGAGAAGAGGATGAAGTGAAGGATATTATACAATTCAATGCTAATCCATTTTTTTAATCTCACTATTCCAAACTAACAGATGCACCAGATCCTGAGCAACACACACACACACACACACACACACACACACACACACACACACACACACACACACAGAGCTACTCCCCACTTACCCTGAGAGATGGAAACACCCAGGTCTCTTACATAAAACAATGATGTAATTACCAACTAATCTATCTTAGTTAGAAACCATTTTCTTCCCACAAGGTTGGAGGTTCAAATGGACTGAAAGATCTTGGCTTGCACATGGCCAATGGAAAGGAATGGCTATGGACTGATAAGGGGCTCCCCCCGACCACGACACTCCCACTAAGGCCTTTCTTTCTGACACACTTAGAAGTATTAATTAATTTAACTCAAGGGGGTTGTTTTTATCTGGATTTCTCAGGCAGCTTCACTCTTACAAGTTCAAAGGCAGCTTTGAAGCCGGCTCAAAGAATGGATTTATATTGATTTAAGAAAATGTATCTGGAATTCAGAAATTATCAGCTCTGCAAGTGCACGGAGTCGACTGCTCGGGGTCGAGAGCTCCTGCTCCTCAGGGTGCTCCAGCCCCTGAGACACTCTCAGAATCCCTCAGGATATCTGCAGGAGCAGCAGGGACCCCACAGGCTCACTGGGGTGAGCAGGAGACACTCATCCAAAGCCACTTATCAACCTCTGCATAATCTCAATGTTATTTATTATCCAAGAGCCACGTTTTGAGACTGTTCCTCCTCACGGGCACTTCCTGACCAGAGTCAGTGCCCAACAAGGGGAGCTTTGCTGCCCAGAGAACAGGTCCTGGTCTGTATGAGAACCCACTGGCTTCCCTTGGCTTCCAGGATGAGCCCACACCCTTCAGTACTCACACAGGCCAAGCAATGCATTGCAAAATATCCCTTTACATGGTATTTTTCACTCAATGTCTCCAAATGTTCTGCTAACCAAAAGCCTGCAGCATCCAAAACCTGTCACTGCATATTAGGCCAAGCTTGGGGTTGATAAAGGGAAAGAAACAAAAGCCAAAGCGCTTTGCCAAAGGTCACAGTTAATTCCTTGCTTCAAACCCTAGAAAAAACATACCTACAAAGCATCCAAAAAATATCCCAATGCCCAGGCCTGGGAGAACATTTAATCCCTGCTAATACTTTTATAGGATTTTCACTTTGAAAATTATCTACCTGACCCTTCCTTGGAGGTGGTTGGTGACAATTCAGGATTTTCCTTCTTCACAGTCTAATGGATTTCCAGCTCAAGTTCTTCCCAGTGATTCCAGTGAATTCCATTTTGCTTTGGTGTATTTATTATACTATGTACATATTTAGGATTCTACCTTGTCATTAAACATCATCACTGCAGCTCACACAACCTGAGGTCTCACAGTCATGTAGAAATGCAAATTAATTTAAAATGGTCCCATTAACCTCTGAACTGTTATTAGACAAACTTGATCTCAGAACTGACTTTCTCAATATGTTTTTCAGTGATTAAGGGAAATAAATTCCAGTGATGCTCCATGAAAACCAACAATACAAGCCAGTCAAAGTGTTTCTCTGCTCCTGTAAAATGACTTGCTTTGCCTGCGTGGGAAAAGGGAAGGGCAAAGATGGGAGGCAGCTTATCTCAATTCCAAACCAGTAAAGCATTTAGGAAAATATCTGATTAATTTCAAATGCAGGAGGGAGATTAACAGCCCATCCCAGCAGGCTGACATTAACTCCACACTGCTCCAAGGAACAGAGCTCCCTTTATTCCCCTGGGGAATAAATCCCAACACAGGCAGAGTTATGGATCTTGATGGAGCAATAGAGGAAACTGACTTTGGGAACAGCATTCCCCAGGGTGGGGGCAAGGACAAACTGAGGAATGGGGTTTGCAGCTCCCGTGTCACCTGCTCAGCAGTGACTGTCCCCACAGGGCACTCCAAGGGGGCATCACCAGCCCCATTCACTCAGTCCTGGGTGGAGACATTTCCCTCCCCACTGCTGTGCTCAGCTCCTGCCACCACCTCAGGCTGCTCCAGAACCTGAGACCTCCTTCAGCCTCCTCCCACACTCATCCTCTTCCCTGTGGGCTGACCTGCCTGCAAGCCAGACCTCCCAAACCCCACCCTTTTGGCCCAGCAGCCACTTCAAGAGCAAATTCTGCCTCCCAACTCAGAGTTATTAAGAGTTATAAAAATTGGTTGTCAAACACTGGTTTTAGGTTTCCCTAAGGAAAGGATCATGGGAAGAAAGCAGGACAGTAAGGGGAAGCTGCTCCACTCAGGTTCAACAATATTCAACATATTCTCACCTGCATCAGTGAAAATGTGGTCTCCTGGTTAAAGCCACAAAACCCACACGTGTATTTTGTCATTCCAGCAATTTCTGGCAGATTTGAGGTCCCAGTCTCAGAAACACACATTTAATACCTCCCTCCTACCCAGCACTAACACAGACAACCCTGTGATGATTAAAACAGGGCTTCAGTGGTGACTTGGTCACACTCTGCTCCCTCTGTGTCCAACCACAGTGAGAGTGATTTCACCCACACCAAACTGCTCACAGGCAACCAGGTTACAGCACAAGGTCTCTGCATCTCACAGACCTGCTTGCATTGATGTTGGGTGATCCTGGAGCTTTATCCTGCTTGAAAACACAATGCCAACATTAAAGGGCAAATTGCTGCAACAAAAAGTGGCCATTCAGTGTTTTAAAATGCCAGTTTAAAGTAAGTTTAGCAGCACTGTTCTGTTCAAACAGCACTCAGGGAGCCTGGCTCCTTAGAGTTCACCATAATTCTCCTCAGCCAAACTAAAATAGGATGAGATATTTAATTAAGATGTTCTAGGAAGATCCTTTTTAAAATACCCACTGTCATGGGAAAAAAAGATGCTATTCTCTCCTGCCAAATTCCACAAAAACATTTACAACATCCCTTGGGTCTCCCTCCTCCTCTCCTCCATGCCCCCAGCCCCTCACCCACGCTCACAGGACACTGTTACATCACTCCTAGTCCAAATCTTTTTGCTGCCCTCATTTCCCAGAGATTAAACCATCAGGCAGCTCAAATCAGCTTTCCCAGCTGCACTGAAGTCAAATATTAAAAGGCAAAGCCCAAAGGCTTCCAAGGCATTTCAGTCAGAGCCACCCGAGGTGTGCCAGGCACTGGAGATGCCTCAGTTTACATGAAGAGATAGAAAATACAAGTACAAAAGTCCCAAGCTTTTGTAATTCATCCCAGTTTCCTTGGAGCAAAGGGTTGTGTCAGTATAAAAGGGAAATCCAGAGCCACAAACAGATGGGACTCGCATGATGAGGCAGAACAGGGGGGGGTTTATGGAGGGTGAGGTCAGAACCAGCACCTTTACAGCAAAGGATGGGATTGAACCATCTCCCCAAGGAGCCAAACAGTGAAGCCTCAGTGAAGTCACAGTAATTGGTTCAGTGAACAATTTCAGTCATTTTAGAACAATCCTCACTCTAAAGGAGTTGCCAGCCAAGATATAATAAATCTGGGGGTTATTTTTACTTGCACACAGGCCTGAAGCAGCTCTGGGCAATGTACCAGAGAGGCCTCAAGCCCCATCTCCAGGTCAGCCATGCTGTGCCCAAGGGCTGGAATTCTGCTGCCAGGAATTCAGGGAGCCTGAGCTCCCCAGAACAAAAGCCAAGTGGCTCTGCAGCTTCCCAGGGCCTGCATGCAAGAGGAAGGACTTCATCTAGAGCCCAGTTGCCACACAAGCTCCTTTTTGATGCCAGCATTATCCCAAGGCAGTCTCCATCCCAAGGAACAGAGAAGATTTCATAGAATGGATTGGGTTGGAAAAGCCCTCTGAGATCATCAAGTCCAACCCTTGGGCCAACTCCAGTCCCTTTACCAGATCATGGCACTCAGTGCCACGGCCAAGCTCACCTTAAAAACCTCCAGGGATGGGGAATCCACCCCCTCTCTGGGCAGCCCATTCCAATGCCTGAGCACTCTCTCTGCAAAGAAGGTTTTTCTCATCTCCAATTTCCCCTGGCAGAGCTTGAGCCCATCGTGCCCCCTTGTCCTATTGCTGAGTGCCTGGGAGAAGAGACCAACCCCCACCTGGCCAGAACTTCCCTTCAGGCAGTTCCAGACAGTGCTGAGGTCACCTCTGAGCCTCCTCTTCTCCAGGCTGAACACCCCCAGCTCCCTCAGCCTCTCCCCACAGCACTTGTGCTCCAGTCCCTTCTCCAGCCTCGTTGCTCTTCTCTGGCCCCGCTCCAGCCCCTCAATCTCTTTCCTGAGCTGAGGGGCCCAGAACTGAACACAACACTCAGAGTGTGCTCTGACAGGCACATCAAGGCAGAAAAATGGGCAAAGGACTGAGCTCCCTGATTGAACTTCCCTGAATGGGAGGGAAGGAAGGGAAAAGGAAGCTTCTGGCTGGCACTGGGAGCACATACTCTTAATTATAATGTGAATTGCTGGGGCCCTCTGGACACTTGACAAAGGGAAATCAATTAAAAAGCAGTGCAAAGCTCAGGCTGGGTGGGCACAAAGCTCTGCAGTGCCCAAGGTGTGTCAGGGAAGGGGAGCACAGGAATGAGGGAATGGGGGAAAGGAGAGGCTCCAGCACCAAACTGTGCTGCAGGAGTTACCAGATCCCTGACAGAACAGCAGGATTTGGTCAAACCTTCTGAATCAACAGCTGAAATTGTTCCTGTTCCAGTTCAGATTCAACCAAGATTCCAAACCGAGTGAATTAACTTGATTTCAACATGAAAAAAATGAACACAAACAAAAGCAAACAAGCAATAATTAAACCCAGTCACAACCTGCCTGAACTGATCTCACTTTTACTTCAAAACATGGAAAATGAGACACAAAACCCAACAGGCCACAATGGCAGCTTCCCAAGATCATTTCCTTAGCAAGACATTGTCCTGAAGAACCCAAAGCGAACAAACCCTTGTTATTATTGAGAAGATAAATGAGCATCAAACTCAGTAGCAGCCCTACAAGTTTGTACACAATAAAATAAAAATAAAATAAAATACAGCCTCACAGATTATAAGCAAACATGACACAGGCTGTGGGTGCAGTAAGTCAGCCAGGACAGCACTGAGCTCACAGAGACCCTACAAAAACACTGGTATTCAGCAAACTGCAGCCTAGACGGTCTCGTCTTTTCCCAGAGGACATTATTTCCTCCTAGCCAGCTGCACACACTGTAAAAGAACCCTTAAAACCAACCTGCCCAGGAAACACAATCATATCTTCAAACAAACCTTTCTTAGGCCGCCTTTTGGGAGGTTCTGTGGCCGCTGGCAACGAAGAAACCTGGAAAGACAGAAAACAGGAGCAGTAAATACACCAGGCAAGGTTTCTTGGAGCTCTGCTCCAGGAAATCATCAGAGAGGACAACTGGCAAATCCCAAAAGAGAGTATAAAAATAGCAGCATTGCTGCTGGAGAAGCTGAGCCCTGCCAGGCAAGGCTGGGAGTCCTGGAGCTCATTCCCTTCCGTGGGTTCAGGGCTGTCCATCGGCATCCTGGAAAGGGAGCATTGCCTTGAACAACACCCAAACTTCAGATCCTAATTAGAGATCATGCAGAAAACAAGTCAAAAACGTTTATTATCAAGTATTTATGAAATTAATTAGAGCAAAGCTGTTCCCAGAGCCCACAGGGTGTGAGGGCAGCAAACCTCAACCTATAAATACTGCCCAGGCCATGGGAGATAAATGCATTTTATCCCATTTTCTCACTTTGCATCCAAAATCAAGTTTTCCCAGAAGAGAAACAGGATTACACAGGGAAGCATTTCTCTTTTTTACTTCAGTTTAGGGGGACGACACGTTGCTCACTCCTCTTCCCTGAGAGAAACAGGATTTCACACCCCTGTGTTGCCTCCCCTTCTTACATCAACAATCTTTTACAGCACAGATTCAGTCAATCCTTGTTCCTTCCAGCGTTTTGGGAATATTTGCTAATTCCATCTTTGTTTTACTGGAGATGGGGAGGATCAGAGATGCTGAGTACAGTACCTGAGACGTGAAAAATAACCCAAGAAAGGCTCTTCCCTTTTTTTTACTGTTTACTTCTCCTGGTTTTTAATAGTTTCTATAATTTTATTCACTTTTCCTATTCCCATTGTGAAAAGCTGAGTTGATTTTTTCAGACAATTCCCCAGATCCAAGCAGCCACTCCTCAGGAGGAATAACCAGCACAAACCCCTCATGTTTTTGTATGTTTATACTTTTTTATAATCTGCACAAATCATTCCAAGTCCTCTCACTGTGCACTGTTAAGGCTTTCCTGCAGTTTCTCATATTTCCTCCTCACCTGAGCAGCTTTCCAGGCAGCCTTTTGTCCAGATCATTTCAGATACACTGAACAACCTGGGGGAACTCACAGCAACCACAGGAAAATCATGGAATGGTTTGTGTTGGAAGGAAACTTAAAATTAATCTTGTTCCACCCCCTGCAATGGGCAGAGACACCTTCCACTATCCCAGGTTGCTCCAAGCCTTGTCCAACCTGGCCTTGGACAATTCCAGGGATGGGGCAGCCACAGCTTCTCTGCCCAACCTGTGCCAGGGCCTGCCCACCCTCACAGCCAACAATTCCTTCCCAATATCCCACCTAACTCTGCCCTCTGACAGTGGGAAGCCATTCCCTCTGTGCTGTCCCTCCATCCCTTGTCCCTCTCCAGCTCTCCTGGAGCCCCTTTAGGCTCTGGAAGGGGCTCTCAGGTGCCCCCTGAGCTCCTTCTCCCTCAGCGCCGCTGCTGCTCCAGCCCCTCGCCAGCCCCACTGCCCTTCTCTGCACACTCTCCAGCACCCAAACCCCGACCATTCACATTAATTACTTCAACAAAGGATGAACTTCCCTCATGTTTTTCATACCAAGTGCGCAAAGATTAAAAACTCGCATTTAAAAGCACCTCCCGCCTCCCGTCACTCCCCTCACCTCCCTCCATCTCCCCTGTTCTCCCTCCATCTCCCCTCCACTCCCTCTACTTTCCCTCCCCTCCCTCCATCTCCCCTCACTTCCCTCCATCTCCCCTCCCCTCCCTACATCTCCCCTCACCTCCCTCCACCTCCCCTCCCCTCCCTTCGCCCCGGTGCCCCCCACGCTTCCCGCTGCCTTTCCCTCACCGAGCCGTCTGGCGGCTCCGCCATGGCGGCGGCGGCCCGGAGTTGCCATGGCGACCGCGCGCCACTTCCGGGGCGGCCATGGCCGCGGGGCATGGCGGGGCTTGTCGGGAGGGCCGCGGGCCGCTCCCTGAATAACACCCGAGAAAACACAGAAATAATCAAACGCCCCCGTGTTGGAAGGTGTCGCTGGAGCCGTGCGGTGGCTGCCCGTGAGGAGGGGCGACCCCTCACGGCGGGGCCTGTTCCCCAACATGGCGGCCCGCGGCGGGGGTGCCCTCATGGCCGGGTCAGCCCCGGGGCCCGGAGCAGGAGCAGCAGCGGGTTCTGCCACGAACAGGGCGCCAATTACCGCGGCGGGTTTGCCGCCGGCTCGGAGGGCGCCACGGGCCGGGCTCCCCTGGGAATTACCGCTGGGAATTACCATTGTCCCGGGGTTTCCCGGCGGGCACCGGCGCCGAGGGCGCCGCGGGGCGCGGTTCTAGTCCCGGAGCGCGTTCTCCCACGGAACAGGGGGTGGTGCCAGCACGGAGGTTTCCTTTGGGATGCAGGGCCCGCACTCTCGGCCTGTCCCTCCCTGCTCCGCTCCAAGCGTTCAGATTCCCAAGGGGAAGCCCGTACCATCCCACCCCTCCGGCAGCAGGAAAAGCGCAGGGAAAGCGGCTGCGGCCCCTCACAGCTGATGTGCAGGGCAGCTCCAAAGGGATAAAACCACGTCCCTGGGATGTCGGTGCGGCTGGAAGCACATTCCATGCTTAGCCCTGCCTGGTTGATCTGACCCCTCCACACCTTCGGTCCCCCTGGAAGCTGCAGAGGCAGAGCCTGGGAGGGCACTTGCCTGGCGAAAAATACCACAGGAGGAGTTCCTATACAGGAGTAAATTTAATAAAACCACCACCAATTGTTTACTTTAACATAGCTCTTATTACAGAAATCATAAAAATGGACTCAATAGCTAAACTCGTTAGTTATTTCCCCTTTTAATTGAAAAATACTCCGCTGATTTCAGCTTCTGCTGCACTAGATGGAGTGTGAAAGAGTTGCCAGGAGAGGATGCCCAGTGATTGAGCCCAAAACAAACACAAAGACAATTCCATCAGCTTTCCTTTTCCATGTTACGACTTGTTATAATGTAAGTGAAAATTAAAACAGCAAGGAAGGGTCCATTTGACAGATGAAATGGGGAGGGAGAGGATATCCACAGCCGAAACCTCGCCGAAGTCTTTGGAGAAGTGGAGCCAAACACCCCTCCTTGTCCTGCCCCGGGATCCAAAACAAACCTCTACACACACTCACACCCCTCCTCTGGGTTCAGAGCACGTGTCCTGCGTGCACGGGGGGAATGGAGAGCTGGGTTGGGGCAGGAAAAGATCCGGGGCCAAAAATAAAACAAGAAAAAGGCAAAGCATCCTGACCCAGAGCTCCAGGAGCTGCGTCCGTCGCCAGCAATGGATACACACACAGGCCCGGGGAGGGCCCTGCACAGAGAGGAACTGCAGGAAGAGGAGAAACCAGACTGCTCTGGGAAGAGCCTTCCAAAAACAAAAATAAAATATATAGAGATATATTCACTACACCAGCACACGCTTCCCCCACCCCAGCCCAGGGAAAAAAAAACCAAAACCAAACAAAAGAATCAAACTGAAAGAAAATGCACAGCAAATAGACATAATCTTGAAGATTTTTAAAGAATAAATATTTTTTTGTAATTAAACATTATGCAAACACGTGCCACGCTTGCTCTTTGTCCATGCATATGCGCTATATACAACTTTGAAAAATACTGTGTTGTCCTCTTTTTGTTTTAAAAGTCATATACAAAGGTTGGTTTTTTTTTTTCCTTGCTGTGTACCCCCCTCCTCCCCTCCCCAAAAATCCTCTTTACGTCGAGCTAATCCACATTCAGCCGTGGTGTACTTGGGTGGCAGAGAGGAGGAGGGGGCAGGAGAGCCACCCCCCCTTACCAAAGTCCATCAGAATGGCTGGTTTGGACATGAAAAGCAGTGTCAAGAAACTGGTTTAAGTTTCATCTGTACTACACACAGGAAAAGAAAGAGAGAAAAGAAAAAGGAGTCGGCTTGGAGGATGAAGCTACGTTACAAGTTAAAGTTGGAGGGTTTTTAGTGCGTCTGTCACACTCTTGGCCGCCTAGAATACTGTTGTACAATGGTTTATCTACCTTTTTTTATTACAATATAATTTACTTAATTTTTCTGTTAACAAAACAGAATCCCGGTACTACAGACCAGAGGTGTAAGAGGCGGAGCAGCGCCCTGGGTGGGTTTTATTGGAATTGCATGAGCACTCTAAGATGGGAAAGGGTTCAGAGTTCGTTCCTGCGGGGCCGGGCTCAGTCCTCGATGTACTCCCACAGGTCCTTCTCGTAGCCTTCATGCACGTGCTGCAACAAAACCCTCCGTCGGCTCTCGCAGTATCTGCAGGGAACAGGGACAGCGCGGGAGAGGCGGGTTAGGAATCGCAGGGCGTCACCGACCAATCCCAACCCACATCACGCCTGGCTTCCCAAAGAGGGGAGGGGTTCCCCCGAGGAGGGATTCTGTGCTTGCAGCACGTCAACAGCCCTAATTAAGACTCTGGTTACTCCAGTCACTCAGCTTCAGGTCCCTTGCTGGAAAGCGTGTAATTTGGGAGTTTTCCAGGCAAAACTATCCCCACAGTCCCTACAACTGAGAAGCCTCCAGCCAGGTGGGGGTTGGTCTCTTCTCCCAGGCACTCAGCAATAGGACAAGGGGGCACGATGGGCTCAAGCTCTGCCAGGGGAAATTGGAGAGCAGAAGAAACTTCTTTGCAGAGAGAGTGCTCAGGCATTGGAATGGGCTGCCCAGAGAGGGGGTGGATTCCCCATCCCTGGAGGTTTTTCAACTGAGCTTGGCCGTGGCACTGAGTGCCATGATCTGGTAAAGGGACTGGAGTTGGACCAAGGGTTGGACTTGATGATCTCGGAGGTCTTTTCCAACCTAATTGATTCTATGAGTCTATGATTCTATGAATAATTGGAAAAGGAGGAAGCAGTGGCTGTGGTTTGTGGTGGCACTTGGAATGGGATGAGCTCTCCTCAAAGATGGGCTGGTGCCTGCTTTGAGCCCCATCAGGAAAACAAAAATGTGGGATTCAGCTTGTAAAAACTAGCTGGAAGGATTCAAGGCCAGGTTGGACAGGCCTTGGAGCATCCTGGTCTAGTGCAAGGTATCCTTGCCCTGCATGAGGTGCAAATGGATGGTGCTCAAGATCCCTTCTATTTCAAACCATTCCATGATGAAAACCTTGGGAGTGTTGACACAGTTTTAATTCCCAGTGGAGATGGAAGCAGTCCAAAGGGTTACTGGTGTGGCTGGAGAGCAGGATTCACCTCACACCTCTACACCTGGCTCTCAGAGGGACACCACACCCATGGGGTCCTCCCACCTACATGCACTGAAACAGAGGGACACATAAAACTGATCCCAGAGCCTGGTCCAGTCCTACCCAGGACCACTGAACCTGAGGAAAAGGGGTATCATACAACATAGCAAAGGATGTCATGGTCATTTTGGGCGCATTAACCAACTAAACAGATAAAAAGCAGAAAAATATTTGAAGATTTCAGATTCCAAGAGCAAATTCTAAATGAGCAGCAGACACTTCTGGATTCAACCCCTTCCAGCAGTGATCTCCAAGTCTGCAGCACCTTTAGAGATGTGAGGGACACGACAAGTCTCAGTGAGAGCTTACAAGGCCCCAGGGGCAGCTGTGGGGCTGGTCTGCACCCAACCCAGGCTCCAGGGTGAGAACTGGAACCCAGGAGCCACCTGCCCAGTTACCAGCTCCTGCTGGGACCTGTGTGGTTCAGTCTCCAGGCAGGTACACGAGCCAGGGTGGCACCTGAGGGGCTCTGGCTGCTGGGACCCGGATTGCTTGGCATGGTCACACATCCATCCCTCAGGAGTAATCTCTCAGCAGGGAGCTATCCCTGATCACAGCACAGGCTAACACCTGGCAGGAATTCCTCACCTACAGCTCCGTATCTCATCAGACTGAGGATTTATCCCAATAAAGGAGTCCTGGCTCTCCCCACTGCTGTCAGCTGTTGCAACAGAAACAAACCCTCGTGCACGAAGTCCCGCTGATTTTTGGGAGCATGTGATGGCAAACACACATTTTCTGCCTTCCCAACTTCAGTTACTTTCCTGCTGTGGGGTGGAGGTGGGGGTGATAATCCCCTTTTCTAGAAATGTCTTTGCAAGCAGAGAGATCCAAACAGCTGGAACCAAACCAGCCCTGAGGGCAATTCCTGCAGCTTCCCAGAGCTCTTCAAACCCACCTCGATGACATCCTGCTCCCAGTCTTGCATCAAAGAGCACCGTGCAGGTCAGGATTAAGACATGACTGAGCTAGTTAATCAGGGACCTGCACGGGCCTGACAGATGCATACTTTCTCCCAGAAATGTGAAGGCAGGTTTGGGATGCTGTTTCCAGGCTATATTAGGTTTTAATTTCATCCCTAGAAGAGCATCCAGGTTCAGAGGACTGAAGTGAACAAGCAGCTTGATCTGAAATACCAACTTAATGGTGGCCCTAAAGGGTAAGTTACAAAATGTCTCCAAAAAGAAGAGTAGGCAAGTCTTTGGCAGCACACGGGGGCTGAGTGACTTGAGCAGGATGGGCCACAGGCCCACCAAAGCTTAACAGCTCCTTCCACTCCCCACAGGCCATTAGTCACTACGGCTCACCCTCCTTTGGATTTTTTCTTCCCCCTAAGCCAGGCATAACAAATTCAGTGACTTTGGCAAAATGCCTCAGAAACACAAGCCATAATCCTGTGACTCATCCGCATTTTCAGCTTTGTACTTTTCCACTGTGCAGAAGTGATTCCCCTGGGAGTGCACACAGGCCTGGCATCTGTGTCACCTGGCCCCCATCCCCTCCTCAGCTGGACAGGCTGCTCCCTCCCTCCTCTTTAGGGACAGCTTTCCTACACCATTTTGCACAAATGGCCCCTGCAGACTAAAGGAGCCAATTGCTCCCTGCTGGCAACTCATCCCAGGCCAAAGCTGGCAGCCTAGAACAACAAAGTCACTCCTTGTTCTTTGGCCCTCGCTATGCAGATCCCACCCTGGTCCTGGACGCTCCTTCTGTGCGGGAACAGCAGTGCACAAACAGCCATTGCTTCTGGTCACAGGATTTTTTCCATTCTGGGGTTGGATCTTCCAGCTCCTGCTCCACAGAGCAGATGGGAGACAGCTCCCCCCGGCTGTCACCTCCCCCGAGAGCTGGTCCCAGCAGGAACACGCTGCCTGCCTGTGTGTGAGGGCTCCTCCATGAGGATCCGGGCCTGGCGCAGCCCCTGCTGCTGCTGCTCCCAGATGCCCAGGGACTGGCTGCTGATCCCAACGGATGGCACAAAGCCAACAGCAAACAGCTTCCCAGGGATGTGGCTCTGGAGAAAGCTGTACCTTGGCAAGTGCTCAGGCACTACCTGTCAGAGGGGATGGCAATGCTTGGGCAGCTTTGAGAGAGAGGAGTATCCCAGCACAAACCTGTACTTATCCTGTACTTTCTGCTTTATGTCTTGCAGCGAATCTTGGGATATATCTCGCTCCAGGTACCCAGAAAGCACCTCTGTAGCATTCTCTAAGTCTGCTTGGTTATTCTGCAAAGACAAGAGCAAAACAGTATTTGGAGGGGTAAATATGTATATATGAATGCATGTATATATACATATATAATAATTTTAATTCAGCACAACTGGAATCAGTACCAAAATAAAAAGTGGGATTAGGTATCACAGAATCATACACTGGTCTGAGTTGGAAGGAAACTTAAAGCTTATCCTGTTCCACCAGGTTGCTCCAAGCCCCGTCCAGCCTGGCCTTGGACACTTCCAGGGATGGGGCAGCCACAGCTTTGTGATTCTGTGGTTCCTCCAGCAGACAATCCCCACACAATGCCCAGATGGGCCTCGAACTTTTGCACAACAGAACATTACGACAGCTTTGATTTGGTAAAAGTGGGGCCAAGAGGTCTCAAAGTATTAAATCTCTATTTCCTCAGGTTTCCAATCTGAATTCCTGACCACCACATTTTCTCCTACCTCAAAGATAATGGACTGATTATTCTTTTTGAGGTAGAAGGCAAAGACGTAAGTGTACATGAGTGTGGCACGACACTGGCAGAGGACGTCGACTGCTTTCTTCAGGAACTGCACCTCGATCCATGACATGTTGTGCTGCTGCATCTCCTCCATCTTCTGCTTCACCTGAGCGTAGAGCTTGTGCTCGAAGCGCAGGCTCTGCATGTGGTTCATGTAGCGGTTGCAGTAGAACAGGTACCTCTGCAGGGCTGCTCGGGATCGCTGTGTTAATTCCCATTAGGGAGAAAGAAAACAAATAGTTAAAACAAAGTAATGGCTGCAAGAGAAGTAAACCCTGCATGAGGCTCTTCCTGACCAGGAGAGTGAGCTTCCCTTCCCAAGGAGTTTCCTCTCCTCCCACACTGACCAGACAAATTCAGGCAACCCCGCTGACCCCAACACTGGAGGTGACAGCCCAGCCCTGTCTCGCTGGCACCAGGGACTTCCTAGCCCAGCTCTGACATCCTCACTCCCAGACTTGGAAGTAACCACAGTCACACTGCTAAAGCCTGATCACATTTGTGTTTCAGCCTCTCAATTCAAGGTACAGCACTCAAACGCTTCCAGGGTCATGACAAACAGTGAGAAGATTTTATCTCTTTTTTCTGGCTAATACAGAATTCTAATTAAACAATTACTGTGCTCGTGTTAAGAGGGCAACCTCAGGTTGATTGTAGAGCAGGGAAAGGCACCGTGTGCTAAATAGTGCAAGAGAACCAAGATGACTCAATTCACACTCATTAATCTTATTTTCTTCACACTGACAAGACCAGCTGTAAAAAAATAACACCACGGGCATGGTTCAGCTTGTGTGTTGTGGATGTACAGAGGCAGCACAGACCAGCAAAGCCATCCCTATCTTAACATCAAAAGACTTAACTGTCCCTTGGATTTGTGCCCAAATCCATGAAGTTCTTCAGAGCAGATGTGGAGGTTTACAGAAAGCACAACCACAGGGCTGGTGATCTCCCTCATCACCAAAGGTTATGGACTCACCTCCTGTGCATCCCTTGCTGCCTTTGCATCATCCTCATTGTAGCGATTACAGTTGTACCTGTAACGGGGACACCGATTCCACAGATTTCAGTCCCAATCCATGCCGTTGGCACCACGACCTCCTCGCCTTCCAGCAAGGCACGCTCCCGAACTCACCAGGCAGATCCGTGGGGCTCCCAGGGGCCCAGACACACCCAGCAGAACTCCGCCTTGCAGTTCTGGTTCCGACAGACCATGTGGTTGCAGCCCCCGTCCTTCTCGATGGTGACGTGGCATTTCGGGCATTCCTGTCCACAGGACAGAAAGCACCATTAGCAGGGCAAGCACAGGACCCACCACAGCCTGGCCAGTTGGAAGGGCTCCCACGGCAGCAAGAGAGAGCACGTCAAGAGAAATACATGAATTAATTCTTCCCTTTGAACATCAAGATCCTCTTCCAAGTCAGGCCTTAAAATACTTCCAAAACTGGAGCAGCTAGATAGCAAAAATAAGGAATAACACATTTTATCTCTGCTGCTTTCACACTGGGACACTGGATGGGTCACTTCATGACCTTCCCCAAAATCCCAGCAGCAGTGGTGGCCTGGAACAGCCCTGGAAGGGCCTGGCTTTCCTCACCACCGAGTGTGGTCCACGCCAGGCTCAGGCTGAGCTGGTATCCCGCCGATACTGATCCGAGGCACCTGCAGCTGCCAAATGCCATCCAGAAAGGATCTGATAACGTGCAGCAAGAATCTAGTGTGCTTCAAAGAACCTGCTGTCAGCTAAAAAGACACTGCTCCTCCTGAGGTTTTTCCGCGTCTCCCATCAGGTCCCTTTTTTCCCCTTCATGTGACACCTGACTGAAGAATTTTCCACAAAAGCTCACATGGGATTTCCCTTTCAAGGGTGAGGCCTCTGACAAATGTGAGGATCTCAAAGAGCAGCACTGCACTGGCAAATATCTGGGGAATAGTTTGGGTGTTTTGTAACAACAATATCCTGGTCTTGATGAGCTTAGAAATCAACAAATCAAAAAGCAGCACGTGCAGAGGAAAACACTCTGAAAACAAAACCAAAACCTTTTTAAGCCAGATCCAGCTCGTCCCACAACCACACACCAGCCTTCACAGCAGCTTCTGCACAAGCCAGTTTTTATCTACAAGGCAGCAACAAATATGTCCAAACAGGAAACACACACACCTGTAAGACCAGCTGCAGCTTCTGGGTGAGAAGCTTGTAAAGCCTCCTCCCCAGCTTGGAGCAGGTCTGCTGACCAGAGCCACCAGTTCCTGTGCTGGCATCCCGAGAAACAATCAGGAAAGGAAGAAACCAACAGGCACAATTCCTCAGTAACTGCTGCTTTTGCACAGGACACAAACCAGCAGGTTCCTGTACACCCCCTCTGAGTGTGCCAGCTATCACTGCTTTCTCAGTTTGCCTGTTTGTGTTGTCAGGGACCGAAGATTTGCACACCAAACCAAAGGGTTCAAGCAGCAACCAAGCACATGAAGGGGATTTTTGCACACCTGCCTCCTCCCAGTCACCTGTGTTTGTCCTGCAAACTGAGTAGCTGCAGCACACACAGTGAGTGAAGGACAGCAGCTCCTGTGCTGGCCCTCTGGTCCCTGGGACTCTCCATAGGATGGACACCCACCCAGGGAAGCCGGCTCCCAGTTAGGCACTGCAGTTCTGTGAACTGCACAGCCAAAATGATCTCTCCTTTGAGCAGAGCACCCAGTGCACCATCTCTTTTCCTTTTCCAGGCAGCCCTCCTCCCTCTACCAATCCTGCACCAACAAGTCACGACTCCAGGTTTATCCCAACAATATCCTTCCCAGCTGAGAAGATCCCTGCTCCATATGCCCACCAGCCAGGGTGGCTAACAGGCACAGACAGTGGCACTGCCCCTGTCACAGCACGGTGGCCCCGGGACACCCAGCCGTGGGCGGTCCCAGGGCTGTGCAGCTCCTCCACACACATCCCATTCAGTGAGGTGCCGACATTCCTGGGGGGGACGTGGCTAATCCAAACAGCTGCCGGGATCCCTCCTGCTCAGCACCATCCCACAGCTGGAACAGAGGGAGGAGGATCCCGAGATGAGTGGCCAAGCTGCAGAGGTGCCATGAGGCACATCCACACCACGGGAATTTGGGGCCATCTCACCCCCAGCAAGGCTCTATCGGGAGCACGGGAATTCTGCCCTCCTGGTCTGGAGGTGGGACAAAGCTTTGCAGTGTGTCCACAGTGCTCAGGGCTTCGAGCTCCAGATGCAAACTAGGACAAAAAACCTTTCCAGAGCCTGAAGGGGCTCCAGGAGAGCTGGAGAGGGGACTTGGGACAAGGGCCCAGAGGGACAGGACAAGGGGGAACGGCTTAAAACTGACAAAGGGCAGGGTTAGATGGGATATTGGAAAGAAATTCTTCCCTGTGAGGCCCTGGCACAGGTTGGGCAGAGAAGCTGTGGCTGCCCCATCCCTGAAGTGTCCAAGGCCAGGTTGGACAGAGCTTGGAGCAACCTGGGACAGTGGAAGGTGTCCCTGCCCATGGCAGGGGGTGGAATGGGATGAGATTCCAGTTCCTTTCCAAGCCAAACCATTCCATGATTGTATGATCTAATTACAGCCCTCTTGTCACGGGGAATGCCAGCCTTTCCAAGCCTTTATGCTCCTGTCAAGCAAAGCACAAGCAAGAGAGGTGACACAGTCCAGATCCAGAAAGCTGTGTACAAGTGTAGAATTTGAATATTATTAAGAAACAAAGCCATGAAATTCACAATCTAAAGAAGTGCTGAACACCAGTAGGAAAATAAATCGTAGCTGCTCAAGGCATCAACACAAGTGGGAGAGATTTATAGATTAAAGAGGACAGGCAAGGAAGATCTTCCCGAAAATTACGGTTGCACAACAACAGAATAGGCAGCAAATCAATTTACTAAACCTGCAGAGTATTCTGCATGTTATCAGTCATACCAGGACACAGAGGTGACCTCATTAACATTGTTCCACCCAAACAATTCCATGCTGTCCCTGGAAACAAAAGCCTGGGCAAACCTGGCAAAGGAGAACAATCCTGATTCTGTCATAAAAACCCCACCATAAACCTCAGCTGCTGTTTTATGAACAGGAGGCTAAATAGAAACATTTCTTATTTCAGGGCAGGTGAAAGGGATTGGTCCTCTCCCCAAGTCCCAGTGACGGACATCAGCCTCCCAGCCACGTTCACAGCAACACCTTCACCTACACCCCATCCTATGAAAAAAGAATCCCCAAACACCACGAGGATTTCTTAATGCTTTTCAACAAAACGCAAAACCGCTGAACTTAATTATGGTTAGCACAAAGCAGCACACCCTGACAACACCTGGAGTCACAGAGCAAAGCTTTTTCAAACATATGTGAAACACCAGCCCATCCAAGAGGGAAAGGTGGCACTTGGACCCCTTTGGGGAGAGGCTGTTCACATCCGGCACAGTGAGGAACGAAGGCGCACAGTTCAGGGCTGGGGAGAACCGTGAGCACTGCCAGAACCTCCACGCCTTAGAACAAGTGCAGGATTTCCAGAAAATACGGAGGGAGTGTGTGCTCAGACATTAAAAAGTGACCTGAAAAGGGAGAGAACTGGGTTTGTGCCATTTTATCTCGCTCAGAGGAGAAAACAGCCCACAGCTCCTCTGGAGGAGGAAAACGTGCCTGGTTTGTGCCTCAGCCACTCAAGCCCTGTCTGGCCCAGAAGGTGACGTGGGATGTGCCAGGAGCAGCAAGGCTGGGGCATTTTTAGTATCAGATGAACAATTTTCATTAACACCAATTTGACTTCAGCAACAAAACCCAGTGCCCTGGGTGAAGACTGGCACCATTAGTCTTCGTTCTTCTTCCTTCAGCATTCCAAGAGGCAGGAAGATTAACATCGCTGACACAGCTTTGGAACAGGCTTCCCCTACTTATAGGCTACTTTCAGCCAGTCTTGATACACCTGCAGGGCCAAAATTAAATGCACAAATCCAAGTTTTCTCTAGTTTTCAGTCCTCTGAGTGTCCACTTAACAGAAGTAATGGATCTCTGAGGTGTCTTTATTCCCAAGTATCTGAAACCTGCCTAGTTTAACTCAAGAAAAGAGCTACTGAGGATCCAAGTTTGTCCAACAAACTGAAAAAGAAAGCAATGTGCAAATCCTTGGATTATTCAACTCTGTTCTTCAACAAGACTCAGAACTAAAAGCTTGATAAAGAACTTGTATTGCCTTATCAGAACTTTAAATTAATTTAGTGAAAGTAGCTTATTTTAAGAAAAAAGCCATGTACTCCAGCACACAGCTACAAGGGCTGTATCTCTGGTAGAAGTAGAAGGAATTTAGGTCTCCTAAGTGCAAGCAAATGAATTCAAAAGGATAAAAAAATTACACTGGAAACCACAGAACTGGCGTCTCAAATCTCCTCATTTTTCATTCAGGCCATTCTACATAATTCATCCAAAAACACATCACATCATTCCAGTTTGGGAACAGAACCCAATTCTGCTGGGTTTCACTTTTCTATTCTCTCACACAACAATTGCCTAATTTTCCTTTCCCATTCTGTCCCCTGGGACAAGCTGGAACAAATGTACCTCACATTCTCCCATTGCAAAGGATTAGCCAGATTTCAAGCCCACATTCCAGAGGATTGGTATTTGTCTCTTATACCTTCATCTTGGTACACAGGAAGTTTCCTTCCCTGACTGGAGCCCACAAGGGACAGGGCTGCAGCTCAGCCTCATGCCCGGATGGCTCCAGAAAGCCCTTTCCAAAAACAAGACACAGCAACGGAGCCTGTAGTCACAATGGCATCACTTGGGGAGTTTTTCCCACTGAAAATGGGGATTTTTGCATCTAATGGTACCTGATTCCTTTCTAGGTTCTTCAAAATGAAGATATTCAACGCAGACTTTGGGCTCTGACTCTCAGTCCCTGAAGCCAAGAGCTGTGCTTCGACGAGCATGACTGCCCTGTTTTCCTGCTAGGAAAAGTACAGGGAGAGAGAAAGGACAGATGGATGCGTGCTCCAGCTGTGCAATCCCATCCCAGCCTATCCCTGCAGCCTCATGCTACGGCAGGACAGGGTTCTGCTCACTCCAGGAGGCCCCTAGGTCTCTCCATGGCTCTGCCCAAGGCCCAGCAGGCACTGAGGCAGGAGCAGGTGATGGCTGGGGGGCTCTGGGCCCACCCGGTTCTCCCAGGGCACAGCTCCCAGCAGCCAGAGCCTCACATCCCCACGTTGCCCAACCTGATGCCCACAGAAGGCAGAGATTAGCACCAGGGCTGGGTTACTCTTCCTGACATCTTCCCCCTCAGCTGACTCCAGCATCAGTCCAGGGAGAACAGGCACCCTGGACATGGACACCACAAGGCTCCAGCACAGCTGGCTGCTCCTCCTGGTTGCAGCCTGCGCTCCAAAGTATTTCCATGTAGGAGTGTCTTGGAAGATATCAGAGGAAGTGGCTTAGACAGTGATGTTCAAGGACAACAGCTCTGCTGCTCACACCAGACTCCAGGAACTAAGGGACAGGCTGGGCTGGTGCCAGATGCCACCCTTCTGATGGGTGTTTCTCTCCCAGAAAATCTTATTATTCCCAAAGCAGGGGCAGGTACAAGATGGGAAACCCCAAGATCACCCCCCTGAGGAGCAGCAGCAGGTCCTGAGGACTCTGACAGGCAAAATAGGGCTGTTATTGTTCCAGTGTCCCAAATATTTGACAGCCAAGGCTAGCAGTGCTTACACTCAGCCTTTTCCAAACTACTGGCTGCTGTTCCTCAGGTTTAACAGGAACAGGACCTGAAGACCAACACACTGAACAAACACAGTTCGGTTCTTGAGCCAACAGCACACACTCGGACAACACCAAATTCCCTCTGCTGACAACATTCAGGCTCCAAGCAGGGACACACAGCCCTCAGCCCACTGGACACTGCCCAATTCCAGCCCCATTTTAACTGCAGGATGGGTGTTTCACCATAATGCAACATTCCAGTTCAATGAAAACCAGGCAGGCAGCCCCAGAAAACAGGAGGTTGCTGCAAACAATGGCATTAACCAGTTACACAACAGAGCTAAGAAAACAAAGCAGCCATTTCCTCACTCCCTCCCCACCTTCCTCGGCCCTCCCAGGAGCCCCGGGCCTGCCCCTCACCCCCAGGGCATCTGCTGCTTTTGTTTCCTTGCCACCAGCCAACCTGGGCTTTAATTCCTCCCCAGTGATCCAACCCTCAAGTTTCAGGCAAAGTTGGGCTAACTAGGATGAGGATGAAGACATTTACATAATAAAATCTCAACCAGCTGTTCTGCCAGTCCGGCCCTGGAACGCTGCCCAGTGGAAATGAAGCCCCGGGATTTGCGGGCAGATGTAAATGATCCCAGCAAACCCAGACACGGGTGGTGGGAACACATTCCAAACACGGGTGAGGCACAGGCCTGCCTAGGGACGCCATGGGTGCCAGACATGAGTCCAAAGACAGCTCTTGAGCCTGCTTTGGTGTCCAATTAACTCCTTCTTCCAAGAGCAAACACCACTGAACCCGAGGACACTCACTTGTTTGCTCTTCAAACAAGAACACTTCAGTGTACTGTGCATTTTAGGGCTTGCTCTTAACATGGAACAGAAAAACAATCCTACTGCAGAGGAATTTGGCTGATGTTCCTTCCATCTGATAATCTACATAAAAATCTATATATAAAA
Source organism: Pithys albifrons albifrons (assembly GCF_047495875.1). Taxonomy (NCBI): domain Eukaryota; kingdom Metazoa; phylum Chordata; class Aves; order Passeriformes; family Thamnophilidae; genus Pithys; species Pithys albifrons. The sequence goes on from NC_092470.1 coordinate 5,777,613, forward strand.
GAGGAGAAACCCCCTCACCTTTGTGTTGGCCGCAATCCAATTAGAAGTTTCACTGTCATCATCACACTTCTTAATCCATTTCTTTAACCACTGTCAGAAAAATGGTGAAAGAAGAGAGTTAAGTCTAAATACAGGAACTGCAAATGTTCCCAAGGCACCTGCTTTTGCATTAAGGAAAGGTACACAACACCCCATGGGAATAGGGGGATTTGGTGCTGGAAAACTGTGCAAACAGCGGCTAATTTAGTGCAGAGAGTTCCTGCAGCACCACCCTGATCCAGCGAGCACCCACCCAAACACTGCTGCAAACTCACTGCTGCTCCTCAGCTCAATCAACACAAACTTCATGTTGGACTCTGAAATAATAAGGACATTTTGGCTTTGGGGTGACCTCACTGTGGCCTTCCAGGACCTGAAGGGAGCCTAAAAGAAAGATGGAAAGAGACTATTCCCAAGGGTCTGGAGTGTTAGGACAAGGGGGAATAGCTTCAAACTGACAGAGGGCAGGGTTAGATGGAATATTGGGAAGGAATTCTTGGCTGTGAGGGTGGGCAGGCCCTGGCACAGGTGTCCAGAGAAGCTGTGGCTGCCCCACCCCTGGAAGTGTCCAAGGCCAGGCTGGACAGGGCTTGGAGCAGCCTGGGATAGTGGGAGGTGTCCCTGCCCATGGCAGAGGGTGGGATGGGATCACCTTTAAGAAAGAACTCCGACGTGCTCACCTTGCATTTAACAGGATCATGCCAGTTTTCACCACAGTTAAAGCTGTGAGGGCAAAAAAGGGGTAAATAAGCAAACAGGGCAGATAATTGTAGTTTTAACTAAACAGGGCAAGTTTTCTTCTCGTTGTTCTACCGAGAGACCAAAGCCAGTCCTAAGGAAACATCTAAGTCAACACTGCCCCCATCATCAAACCCCTCAAGTGTCATTTCAAAACAGCACAGGACATGGGGCAATGGCTTCCCACTGCCAGTTAAACGGGAAACTGGGAAGGAATTCTTCCCTGTGAGGGTGGTGAGGGCCTGGCACAGGTTGGGCAGAGAAGCTGTGCCTGCTCCATCCCTGGAAGTGTCCAAGGCCAGGTTGGACAGGGCTTGGAGCAATCTGGGACAGTGGAAGGTGGATCCCATTTCAGGTCCCTCCCACCCCACAGCAGCAGGGATCCCACGGACCCCATGAGCTCACACTACCACCCTGCCAGGGCAGCGAGTGAGGGGCAGCCCCAGGTCTGTGCTCACCAGAACTGACGGCCGCACTTGCAGCGCACGGGTTTGGCGTCCGGGTACTGCACTTTGACGACGTGGTGGCAGTCGGGGGCGGGACACCACTTTAACAGTCGGTTACACTGTGAGCAAAGCACAGACACAGCGTGGGACACGACTCCTCCTGCCCCCAGCCCTCCGCCACATCCATGAAACCCAAACCCTCTGCACACAAACAAGCAGTGAGAGCTGGATCCCAGTGACTGGGTTCTAAAGGGAACTGGGACAGTGGGAAAGGCTTCCAAAGCACCTTTCTCCAAGTTTGTTTTGCTTGCTACAAGTTTTATTTTTGCTTTTGCTCAAAGCAGTTTTGCAGCTTTACTTCAGATGACAAATGTTTAAGGCATGTTCTCCCTTACTACAATGTTTCCTGGTTTTCAATGTAAAGTATCTCAGGCAACATTCGGGAACTATAAATATTAAGTGCTCCTCAGAACCTGTGTATTCAACAACAGCTCTTGCATTCTCTTCATCTCTAGGTCTTTTTCCTAAAGGTTTTTTCATCTTTTCCTGCAACTATCCCTGTAACCCAAAGGGCTACAAAACAACCTCTAGTCACACTTGATTAGAGATTATGCAAAACAACCTGCTCTGCAGTTATAAAAAAGCCTCAAGTCCCTGGTTTGGTACATGTGCAAGACAAAAACAACCTAGAAGCCATTAAAAATTTCAAATAAAAACTCACCTCTACAAAACTATTGGTTATTAAATGCTGGTACTTTAATTTAACCTTGGAATCTGTGATCAGACGCCTGTGGGAAGGGAAGAAACAGAAAAATTGTAGCAGAAGACTCATTTTTCCCATACATATCCAGTAAGTTAAAACCAAGAAATGTGTTTGATTCATCCTTCTACACTTGCAGGTATTTTTTTGTACTTACCTGTCCTCTATCTATTTGTTAGATCATTATTATGAAAACTACATGTCTTGTATTTAAATATATATATATATATATAAAATAAGCTTCAAAACCAGAAAGCTCATGCATTTCAAAAGAACTGACTCATTTAGTGTGAGGATTTTTATTAAAAAACACTTTCCCAAAGAGCCCAAGAAACAAAGCAAATAATTTAATCAGTTCATTTGCATAAAACATGCACATTTTGTGGTAAATCTCCTTAAAAAGCTCTGGAACAACCGCTGTGTGGTTCCCAACTTTGGGAAGCCTCCTGTTATCTGGGCTTCACTGGAATGCCACAGCTCCAGCTGAAAAATTTAATGGTGTTTTAATCTATTTAGCAAAAGAAGTTGACTTAAATTGAACACCACTGAGGGTACAGACAACATAGACTTTAATTCCATACACAGACTTTACTTCCCCATTGGAACTGGGAGAGCAGAGGAGAACCAGGTGATGGGAACCCTTGAAGGGGTGGTAACCACTGGGCACACCAACCCCAGTGGCATTTGCAGACTGTCCAGTCTCCACACACCCCAAATAATCTAATTAGGGATTGCTGAGCACTTCTATAAATGTATTTTAGACATGACTGAAGTGTCTCCCCATCCATGTACACCTAAAGCTGGACTAATGTGGTGATCCTGGTTTAAATCCTGCTTTCTACAGGCCATAAATCCTGGAGTTCATGGCTTATCCCTGGCAGGTGCAGCCCAGCCCCAGAGTGCTCCTGCACGTTATCCTGCCAGGGCTCAGCAGGGATGTTGCACAAATCCCAGCCTGGGGAGCTCCTCACCAAACCACACGCTGGTTCTTACATAAATCACAGCACGTGGCACTCAATTCCCAGGGCTAAAATAAAGCAAATCAGCTGACAAAGCAGCTCTTCAGCCCCCTGTCCATGCAGAGTTTGGGAGTCAAACTTAGTGAAGATTGGAAAAAAAACCCAAATTTTAATTTAACACAAATTGTAAATTTCACTTTTTTTTACCCCACACTTGGGCTTCTAGAGACAATATAAAGGTGACTTCAAAAATTTACTGTATCATTAGAATATATCAGGAACTGGAACTGAAATTAACAGTCCTGCCATGACCATCCACACCACACAATCCACTGTGTTTTTGCTTACCAAAATGCTTTGAATGCCCCAAGTCAACCTCACCTGCTCTAGATCCTACAACACCACTCAGGTCAAGACCTTCAAGAACTTTGCCTGGAATATTATTGTGTTTTGCTAAATCATAAATAAAACTAAACAAATTAAAAGACTAAACTCCTGCCCAGTGCCCATAAATCCTATTTTGGTGTGCATCTTTCTGTGAGCAAAACTAGAAAAGAAGCAACTTCACCAAAAAAGCCAGGTTGGAACAGCAAGCTCTTGAAAAAATAACCTAAACCTCTGATCTCTTCCTGGGAGTTTAGTTTTGAACTACACAACCTCAAAACATCATCCACAGATGGGAATGATCCTTTATCAGACCATATATTCAACTGAGGCAGAATTCCCTATGACCTCCAAAGAGGAACCCCAAATCCCTCTGCTCCCACTGAGTGAAGGTAGCCTGCCTTGCTCATTAAAGAAATTAACAGCTTGGCATGGAGTGAAAGCAATTCCAGCAGCACCAGCAAAGGTGAGTGAGGGACAGCCAGGGATCACCCCCAGCCAGGCTGGAGGTCCTGGAGCAGACCCTCCCTCCAGCCTTCCCATTCCAGTGCAACAAGGAAACAGGACTCCAAGCTGGCTAAATAAATACTCACAGATCCAGAAAAGTCACCTGAATTGCCAGGTTTGGACTCGTATGGAGATAATCCAACTTGGAGATTCCCACCCTGCTGAGGGTCAGGGCTGAGAAGGGACCACATGAACAACCTGCCCCATCTGTGTCCATGTTCTGATGGATACAGACTGATGTCTCTACACATGGCATCTTAATCCTACATTTCTGTAGCTTGGGAACCTAGAGCTGCAGACCTTGTAAAAGGAAAATACCCACAAAGAGAATAATTAAGGACACAGAAGTGGGTACAGACTGTACTTGGAATTCCTTACATTTTATTCATGCCATTTCCTAAGGTTGCCACAGTTGTCCATCTTGGCTTGTATAGGAAAGTATCAGACTTTGGCAAAAGCATCTTGTCTCCCCAGAAATCCACGTGAGATCAGGGAAAGGTGGATTTTTACCTCTAGAAAATGTTTCTAGTTTTACTCAGATAAAAGGACCTTGTTTGCTTTAGCATCCAGATGCCATATCACCATCCCAGGCCTGCTGTCTCTGCCATCTCCAGGCCAGGGGGAATCCCATGACACTGCTCCCCTCCTCTTCCATCCTTCCCTTGCTGCTGCCACCATGGCCTGCAGAGATTTCAGCCACTCTACTTTAACATCCCACTCCAACTGCTGCAATCAGGGAAACACCCCAAGAGTTTCCTGCTGAGAGCGTTGCACACCAAAGGCTGAAGTTCACACTGGTAAACAAAGATCTCACTCAGGTTACCCAAGATATGCCAACTTCAGCTCAGTCTCCACGCACTGAACTCCACAAACCAGCCCTCAGCAGGGAAGGAAGGCACTCCAACTCCTTCCACTTCCACACAGCCCACACTCCATGACTAACCAAGGGCCACTACTGCAGAGGATTGGGAAAATCACTGCTCTGAAAGCAACAGATAACAAAACCCAGCAAATTAATATCAATGAGTGAGTCAGGCTTCAGGAAGGAGAGTGTAAGGTAACAGAGTAAGCCCCCACTGAGATGCTTTTCAGCAACAAGAATTAAAATGAACTTAATGAAGGTTCAGAATTATAAAGGATATTACTCATTCAATAACCTCCCCCAATATAAAGGAGAAGGAAGCTGATGGAATTCACTGCTCCACCACAGATGAGCAGTCATCCTACAGCTGGACAACTTCATCTCTGCACTGGCACAGGCTCACACATCAGCTCAACCAAACCTGGTGTCTGAGGGACAGCTGCTCCCCATCAGAGGGCATAAAACACACTCTGCTCCAGCCCACAGGACTCCTGTCCTCTGAGTCACCCACCAACTACAGCTACAGGACTTGGGCTGGCCTGGGCAGGAAGGCCTGAATTCCTACATGAATCAAAGGAAACAAAATGCACAAAGCAGTTAAACAGGGTTTGGAAATTCTGCTCTCACACTGACCAAACTGGTCAGGGAGTCCTTCCTCCCAGTGCTGCTGCCATGGGGGTTTTTCTGAGACATTCTGGTATCAAAACAGACTCCTTTGCTCCTAAAAGCCTCCGTGCAGTCTGTTATAAGCATTTGAATGCATTTTAACAGCACACAAGTAACAAAATGCAAAGAGAGGAAAGCCAAGAGGCAGGAACTGAGCATACTCACATAACTGTGTTGTCGTCCACTAAGATATCACAGCCATGGGCAGGGCATGAAATGGTCTGAAAAACACAAAAAGGGCGTGGGAGGAACAGTGTTTATCTTATTTTTGCTTCCCAAAAAATTCCAAGGCAATAGACTTCACTACAATCCACAGCAAAGAGTGCCTTGGCTCTCCCACCATGTCCCAGGTGTGCAAGATTTCTTCCCCCACCTGCACCAACCCCACGGAGTTCCCTCCAGATTCACCTGTGGCAGAGGCTGCAGCCCCCAAACCTACAGGGCTTGGGTTTAATTTGCTGCTCTTCTGGCTCTTTAAACTTTACTGGTAAAGACTCCCCCTTCTCTCCTCCTCTTCAATACACAGAATTTCCAGAAATAAGCCACGAGGTGAGCTGACATTTTACCTGTCCCATGCCTTCCTCCATTATTTTGGTAGTTAAATATTCACTCCAGCACTGCATGCAGAACTTGTGTCCACACTCCAGGCCAGTGAAGTACTGCAAGGACAGAGAACACCAGGCATTGGCTCCACAACTTCATCCTCCTGGGACTGTGCAGTTCACCCCCCACACCTCTCACCCCCCACCTGAGACAGTGCCATTTATTTGGCATCATCCCCACTGCAGAACGTTGCCCAGGCAGCTTCAGTCACGCTCCCAAAGCCAGACTCTAATCCCCAGCCCCAGCAGCAAGGAGAGGTGTGGCCCATGTTTCCATCCTGCCTGCCTATTTAGGTTTATCCTTGTTTTAGGAGTGTACACAGAGCTCTCTCCTGTTTTACCCTGTAAATCAGTCAAATAAATGCAACACCAAACAGGTCACAGTGATAACATTATACAGTCTTATTCCTCCTTTTTTCCCACTTGGCACACATGGGTGCTGCTCAGAAGTCCCAGACCTCCTTGGGAAACTTCCCCCTGAAACCCAGATCCTCATCAGATGAATTGGCAATCACCTAATTGGCAGGTGTAAATTACTAAATAAAATTCAGTAATGATCAGCTGTCACAGAGCAACAAGGACAACTCCATCCTTGTCAGCATCATCTGCAGAGAGTATCAAGATGCCATCTGGGACTGAGTGGTTACACAAGGGGTGGAGAAGCAAACACTGCTGAGGAAAGACTGCAAATGAGGTACTCAGGTCAGCTTGGAGTTATTTTATACCCAGAGCCAGGGGCAAGGAAAACTGTATTTAAAACACCTGTACCACTACACAGGTAATATTTGCTGGCTTAGCTTTTCAAACAATCACCTCCTCAGCCAGTGAGATAAAACCAGAACTGCACCCTGAGATACCATCAACCTGAACGAAACTCCACACAGGAAAGGACCCAGAATCCCCTGCGGAACAGCCAGAAGCAGCAGCAGGATGGTGGGAACAGAGGAAAGGGGAGCCCATTTTAATAAAATCATAGAATCATAGAATTGATTGGGTTGGAAAAGACCTCCCAGATCATCAAGTCCAACCCTTGGTCCAACTCCAGTCCCTTTACCAGATCATGGCACTCAGTGCCACGGCCAAGCTCACCTTAAAAACCTCCAGGGATGGGGAATCCACCCCCTCTCTGGGCAGCCCATTCCAATGCCTGAGCACTCTCTCTGCAAAGAAGTTTTTTCAGATCTCCAACTTCAATTTCCCCTGGCAGAGCTTGAGCCCGTGCCCCCTTGTCCTATTGCTGAGTGCCTGGGAGAAGAGACCAACCCCCACTTGGCTGGAACTTCCCATCAGGATAGTGGGAACGAAGGAAAGGGGAGTTCCTTTTAATAAAATGTTCTCCCCAGACTTGCTCCTTGACCATTACATTTATTTTATGCTTCAGCTGGGGTTTGCAGAGAGAAGGTGCCTGTCAGCACCTCCTTCCCACAGCTCCCACCCAGGCTGTGATTCACTCTGGTCTGGCTCCTGCCACCAGCACAGCTTGGAACCTGCAAGCAGCAACACGCTTCAGTCTGACCTGAGCAGCCACTGGGAAGGGAGCTGAGCATCTGCCTCGTTCCAGGCCCAAACAGAGACATCCACCCAAAAAAACTATCCAAAATACATCAGAGAGGAGGCCACGCCTGGGTGGTCCCAGGCACACCAACACCAAGGCTGAAAACAGAGACCCTCCAGCTTCTGAACCCTCCCTGAGCAGCCAGCGAGGGATCTGATGCTACACTGGTGCTGCTGCACCTCAGGGACGGCCTCTGGAGCTGCAGGAGGAGGACAAGCAAGGCCCAACACCTGTAACCATCCCACAGGCAGCACTAACTCCTCCCAGAGTTATGGCTTCTCCACGTGTGATGGGAAGTAAGCACAGACAAGGGAATGCACCCTAATACTCCAGCAGCAGGCACAGCACACATGGAGAACCACCACAGGACACAGCTTCACTTAAGGCTTGCCTTGGTTATTTCAGGTTTGCTAAATGTCCACAGAAAGGCAGCCACCAGGCTGCAAGGAATGCCAGGATCATGGGTTCAATCCCCTGTATGGGACATTGACTTGAGCTGGACTCGATGATCCTTGTGGGTCCCTTCCAACTCAGAACAGTCTGTGTGTGATTCTGTGAATTCACAGTATCTCTCTACTCTTCTTTACTTTGAGGGAGTTCCCAATTATTTTTGGCTCATCCAACAGGAGATGCCAAGGGAGCCAAGCAAAGGGCTGACACAAAACCCTGGTGCCAGGGAACAGTGACTCCTGAGGCAGCTCTGGTGTCCCCCCCAGGCTGGACAAGGGCAGGGTGTTCCCAAAGACATCCCACCCTGCAGCCTGGCTCCCCCAGGACCCTGGTGGGGGTGGGATGCAAGGGAGGAGGGAGGCAAAGCCACCACCCTCTCAATGCCTGTCTTATCAATAAGGGTTTCACCCGAAACAACTGCTGGGACCCAGCACTGCTTGATGGGGACACAGAGAGGTTGAAAATCTCCCTGAAGTTTTCAAACTTGCAGGGTTTGAGAACATTAAATGCCTCATTTTGCTTCTCAAACCTCAGTCCACAGTTCTTTGGACATGGATGGTGTTACAGAGACTTTGTAGACAAGAGCCACCTGCAATGACCCCACAAAAGGGGAATAGTCAAGACTGTGACATTCCTGCAGTAACTGTACACTGCAAAACTTCTTAACAACTCCAAATTCTCACCTTCCCATAGGCTGAAAGGGGATCTCAAGAAAAAAAATGGAGCCTTTATGTGGAAAAAAAACTACCTGACCACTGCAAGAGGATTTTCAAAGCTGAGATTTCAGGTTTGGTGCTAAACATAAACATAATCCTACAATTTATAACTGACATTGACTAAAACAGCTTCAAAACAGATTTCAGCCACCTTAGGCACAGACACTAAAGCCTTTTCCTACAGACTCCAACTTTCATGTATGGCAAAGAAACAGGGGTTCCCTCTGATGTGTCTTGAAATAACACCAACAACAGAGACAGCCCTGCTCACCTGCCACTTCCCCTGGGCCAGCTAAAAATCTGCTCTTCTACCAACTGGGCCACTACTATTTTAGTGTGCTAGGTGAGCTACAAACCCCAAAGTGTCAGTGTGCTCTGTGTAGCTGTGTCAGGAGCCAGCCAGCTGCTTTCCAGGCAGCACAGGTACCCCCAGCCAGAGCAAGGGCCTGTCAGCTGCGAGTGGCACCTCAGCCAGCACAGCAACTCCATGAAAAAGGGGAGAATAATGTATTAAGAACATAAAATCTAAATGTGATGTTTCTACAAAGCCCTTTTCTAGAGATGGACACTGAGATGTCTCCTCCCATTTTCATCCCTCAGCCTTCCTTCTATTTTCATCTAAAATGTTGCATAGCCTAAAATGAAATTTATTTCCTTATTACCTAACATGGAAAGCCTGCGGTGATTAAATAGGAGGATTTCAGTAAAAGGTAGAGGGCCAAACTAATTTCTCAAGCTTGTCTTTGTTTTCAAAGCACCTCTATACAAAGCAAGCAACAATTCACCTTTCCAGCTCTTCTCCAAAAGGCAAGTCAGTGCACACAAGGCTTAAGAGCAGACACACAAAGCCTTGTGGTCCCTGGCTCGAGAGCAGCAGTGATCTCAAGGCTCAGAATATGAGGCCTGAAACTGGGCTTTGCTCAGCTCTGCCTGACCCAGGACAACAGGGCACTTCACCCCAGGCTGCTCAGGAGCCTCAAAGCTCACTGTGGTTCCCATCCTTGTGAAAACACACCCAGAGCAGAGTCCCTTCTGTCTGGGAAGGTCAGGCACATGTTTTAGGGTGTTTTGGAGGGGCAGGAACAGCAGCTCCCAACCAAGGAACAATTCCTCACTATGTCATCCTGCCTTTTGGCAAAGCCACGGATGAACTGTCCTGTTTGAGCCTCTCCACTCACCTCCCTTTCCCCCAGGATCTCCCAGCCCTGCCCCTGGGAAGTCACAGCAGAGCCTGGACCTGGGATTTAGGTACAGGAATGCTTCCATTTTGTCTACAGCCACAAAAAGAAGCCCTGCCATGCCCCACCTCACCACAAAGCCAGAGGCTGACCCAGAGCCCCAGCAGGCACTGTCACCCTCATCCTCTCCCACTGTTCTACAAACAGGAGAAGATCTCAAGACAGCCACATTTTACTTCTACTCTGTTTTATTCTAGACTTTCTAGTTTATTTTGTGTCATTATTTACCACTTTTAAAAGCTGTTTCCTGCCCTGCCATTCTAGTCACATAAATCCCTTTGCCCATCATGCTTTCCACAGATTTTTCTCCTTTCATGTACCATTTATTTGCACACCTCAACCAGTATCAGACCTTGGCAAAAATCACCTGCTTGCTTTTTTCTGAGCTTTCCTGCAGTGCTGCCCAGGCCCCAGCACCCTCAGAGGCTCCTTGCAGAAGACCCTGAAGTTTCAGACAGGCAATGTGGGGAGCTGCTGGTCAGACACTCACCGAGTTTGGGTAGTTCAGGTAGCAGATCTGACACGACATATCCTGGGCTGACGACCTCGTGTTCATCTGGCGCGTCCGAGACTTTTTGCTTGGATTGATGACATGACACTCTGCAAAGAGCTTCTCCAAGTTGCCATCGAAGTACCTGCACAACACAGGAGAAAATAAAAATTCAGCTCCCTTCACTGTAAGTCATTTTTCCATTCTATTTGGGAGTTACATGTACAAAGCTGCTTTTAATATCTGCAAACTGGCACAGCCAGGATGTCTCACCAACCCTTCACTCCCGCACCACAGAGGGGGGCACTGGGCAGCTACAGCACCTCAGAGATCCCCACCTGAATTGCACAGCCCTGAAATTCAGGTACCTTCAGTTCTTCGGCTGCATTTCAAGTAATTCACAATTCCCTCCAGGGATTGCTTTGCATTCAAACTCCAGGACAGGAAACAAGAGCAAGAACATCCTACTTTGCAGTCCAGGCACTGGGGCACCTTCCCAAAGCACAGGTCTGAGGGCCCCAAGTTCAATTCTCTTTCCAGTTTCAGCCTTCCATTTTTCTAATACTCTACTCACCAGCCATTTGAGTATCTTTTGTTCCCAGTCAACCTGAGGTATTTTAACAACCTCCTAAAAACCACAATTCCAGGTTTACAACACTTCTAAAGATTCAGTACCTTGTGGAAAGGAGATGCACAATTGGGTGGGGGGAGACAAAACAGCACTTTCTGTTTCCTATTCCCTTAAAGAAAAAGATACTGGGTTGGTACAAAGGCTTTTAAAAAGCTCTTCAGCTTGGGGAGGAGGACCAGATTGAAAGAATGGTTATTAGGCAGCTCAGCCTCTTCCCAGGATCTTTCACATCTTTCTCCAGCTTGCAGCAGCTGCCAAGAACTCATTAAATCAGACAATTAACCAGCTCCATCACCTGCACATCCACCCCCCAGCCAAGCCCAGTCAGGCATCACCCAGCTCCCTCACAGCACTGCCTACCAACAAGGCTTGACTGACAATTAAAAAGTATTAATTTTCCTCCTGTTTCATATGTTTCTCTATGCAGGTCACACATTTTAGATCTCAAATTTCAGGACACTGAATTTGGGAGGAAGTGGCACTGCAGCATCCACAAGGCTTTGCCACTGTTCTTCAGGGTTAGCTCAGGGATTTAACCAAGTTACTGTGTTTGCCCTGAGAATTAAATTTGGAAATTTATATATTATATTTAAATAGAAATACATACAATTGTAATTTTGAACACTTGAGTGCATGAATTCAGCGCAGCCCCATTATAGGCACTATTTGTTCATTAGGAGTTGTGGATAATTATTAATTCCACAGGTTTACAGCCCTCCAGCTGCTCTTCCAGGCAGCAGGACGTGCTCCATTTGGGGAGAGCAGACACAGCTGGGGGTGATGTTTGCAAGGAAAAGAGTTTTAAAAACAAATGCTGCCCCTTGAATCCTGGTACTCACAGCCAGCTCAGTGTTTATGGAAACACCAGAGCAATTTGCCATGGTGGGCTGGTCCTTAAGGGTGAATATCCACACCAGGAACTGGGACTTTATTCACCTGGAATTACTAACACCTTCTAAATACCCATGGATAGCATTCCTGCTTCCCAATGCTGTTTTCTTTCATGCATTCTCCTTCTGAGGAAGTAATTTCCACAACTATTTGCACGTGTGTCTGACTCAAAATCATGATGTCACTGGGCCATAACAGCTCTGGAAAAGGGAGAAGAAAACCTGGATCTTCCAGAAAACATACAGTTCCAGCAGATACTCTGGAATAAAGCTCTCCAACTGCTCCACCACTGCTTATGCAAACACACCAAGGGCTCAGTGGGAGGGCTGTGCCAGTTCCTTCAGTGGTTAGGAACAAATCCTAATTCCAGTTCCCATCCCCTTTTCCCACTTGCTCCAGCATCACCACAGGCCATCCCTGTGAGCAGATCTCCCTCTGCCCTTCCTGCCTCTTTGCTCCAAGGATTCCCAGGCAGCAGCTCCAACCCTTCCCTACCACAGCAGGTGAGCTCCTCAGACATTCCTCCACTTCCCTGGCCCAGCAAACCTTCTCAAGCCCCAACTTCCCTTTCCATTCATCCTCCTTGAACCCAAAGGAGCTGCGACCCAAACCCGGTGCAATCCCAGGTAAGGTCTGAGCACAGTTCCCACAATTTCACCTCTCCTAATGCACCCCAAACAATGTGTCCCTTCCTTCAGAGCTCCTCCACGACAGCAGTTCCACTTCAATCCCTACTAGAAACCCCAGATTCCTTTCCATCCCTGTTGATGGGACCTTCCATGACACTTTGAACCACTTCCATTGCTGGGATCCTCCCAGTTGTCTGGTTTTTAGCCCATTATACATCTGGATCCTCCTCTGAACCAAATGCCCCCAAACAGATTTGTACTAAGCAATTAACACCAACATTCATCCCAAAATTAACTGATAAGGGATTTAACAAGAGGTTCCATCTAGGATCACTAAGGATTTTGACTTTTCCTCAAGTTTCCTCTATAAAGGGTTAGTTCTTGGTACCTTCACCCTGATTTTCCCTCTAGGGAGGAGCACAGCACCTTCAACAGCCCTTAAATCCTTCCTTCACAATGCAGATATTGAATAAATCCAGCAATTCTGATAAATGAGGATCTGTCCTATTAATTCTTCAAAATGCATTCTCTTCATCACTAACTTGGGGGTTTCTGCTATTTTAAAACTAATGGACAAACTAGTGAATTATTTTCAAGTCCTTCTACTTACCAGGACCACAATGGCCTCAAGTCTTTTTGGCAGAGGGATCAAGCTGTCAGCTCCTTTATCTCCTCAGCATTTCCTCCTGCTGTCTCTAACTGCCTAATCGCCCTTTTCTAGACATAATCAAATCCTATCCATGGGAGTATCAAAGATAAAAGGCCTTTTCACTGCAAAAAAATGCTTCTAGTACACACTTTGGGATATTTATTTCTGTGAAAGAGCAGTTGTGAGTGTCAGAGCATCGGTGCATTCACAGTAAAAGGTATCTCCCCATCTAAACTCCTGCCACACACCATTTTTCACCTGCTGAATAGTGTAAAGAATTTATTTGCCCCAAGGAAAGTGCCAGGTACCCAGAGAAGAGCCAGTGTGGGCCACCCTGGCATCGCTCCTCTGCTCAGAGGCAGCAGGGACATGTGGCCACCAAGATAAGCTCCTACAAAGGGGCTGCTGCACCTCTGGCTGTGCTCCAGGGATTAAATCAGGCCTTGGTTACATGCTGAGACACTTTGCTTTTGACAAAATGACAGGGAAGGCACATAAAGCAGGAAAGCTGCATTTTAGTCTCCTCATCATGCAGAGGTTCATCCCCAAAACTCCCCTCAGGAGGGAGGGACACCATCAGCCACAGCAAAACTGGCAGGTAATCAAGATAAAGTTATGAGCTAAAGCACCTCCTCCAGTTATTTCTGAGGTTCTCTGGTCATTCTGCACCTGCTGCTCTCCTGTCTCTGTGAATCAAGCTCAGGAGACAGAGGAAAAGATAATATCTCACATCTTTATTCTCCAAAAAACATGCAGCATATCAGAGGCTGAACCCGAGCACTTCCACTACTCATTTCATCCTACAAACAAACCCATCCAATTCCCAGTTTTGCTTTCCAACACAAATAATTAGTGTTTCACCAGTGGGACAGGGCAGTTTTTAATTGTGGCTGTTACTTCATGGTAGGTGGACCTGTAACACATCTGCCCTCTGAACAGCACCAAGCAATTGTTCTGTGACAAACCTGCACAGACATAACAACCTGCTCATTAAAAATATGCATAACAAGGTTAAAAGAAAAGAAAAGGTGGTTTAAAACATGGAAATGTTCATGTCAGGAGCTCAGACCTCACCACTTCCCCCAAGAGCAGGCACTTTGTTTATGTGCCCTCCTCCAGGCCAGCTCTGATAAGGCTGCTGTGGGTCCTGCTGACTCACCATGGCTAAGGGGAAACAGGCACTGACACGGCACTGCCAACACCCCCCCAGGAACAGGCACTGCCAAGTTAACTGTATGTTTGGGGTGTTTTCCCCCCTCTTAAACCTCACCTGTCACCACAGCAATCACAAAATCCTCTTGAGCACCAAAAGCTTTAACACAGCTGAGCTCCCCAAAGGATTTCATGGAAGTTATTTGGTGAAGAATCATAGAATGGATTGGGTTGGAAAAGACCTCCCAGATCATCAAGTCCAACCCTTGGTCCAACTCCAGTCCCTTTACCAGATCATGGCACTCAGTGCCACGGCCAAGCTCAGTTGAAAAACCTCCAGGGATGGGGAATCCACCCCCTCTCTGGGCAGCCCATTCCAATGCCTGAGCACTCTCTCTGCAAAGAAGTTTTTTCTCATCTCCAACTTCAATTTCCCCTGGCAGAGCTTGAGCCCATCGTGCCCCCTTGTCCTACTGCTGAGTGCCTGGGAGAAGAGACCAACCCCCACCTGGCCAGAACTTCCCTTCAGGGAGTTCCAGACAGTGCTGAGGTCACCTCTGAGCCTCCTCTTCTCCAGGCTAAACACCCCCAGCTCCCTGAGCCTCTCCCCACAGCACTTGTGCTCCAGTCCCTTCTCCAGCCTCGTTGCTCTCCTCTGAAGTGACAGAAAGCAGCACCAGGTACCCCAGAGGTCACGTTTTGATGCTTCTCTAACACCACAGGACACCAGCCAGCACCAAACCTGTGAGCAGTGTGTGACAGGTCTGCATGAGCAAGGGTCAGGTATTCCATTACTCACAGGGGTAATCCTATAGAATTAAGGGAAGTGTTTTAACGAGCATGTTTACCTGGGGATTTGTAAATATTAATGGGTGCTTGAAGTGTTTTGTTGAAAACTGTAAAAGCCTTAACAATAATACCTCACATGGAACTGGCTGACACCTCCCTTTGAAAACAAAACCACAGCCCAATTCTTATTTTTTAAACTGATGGCAGCCTTTAACAAGCTTTCAGTGAGCAGGGACAAAACCTGCTGAATGCAGGGATGGCATTCCAGTTGCACTCGTGCAGAGGCACCTCACAGGGAGATGGAGGCAGCCAGGGAGGGTGAACTTGAGCCTGGCCACGAGAGCCAGCCCAAGAAACTCAAATACAAAGAACTGGACACACATTGCAGAGCAGGAACTAAAGCAGAATGTTTAACAGCTGCAGCCAGAGTTAAACAGTGGCTATATTTGTAACATAAAGCTTTCAGACTTCCAACATCAACCAAAGGAGGTCAATCTCAGAAAAATAAAGCACGGGCTACAAAGCTGTATAAAACAGCACCACTTCAGAAAAAACACATCTAGGCTAAACAAAACATAAGAGATACCTGAGCACCATCACTAACTGAAAATGTTACATGGAGGGGGCTAAAGGTGTCCTAAATCCATTAGCCCAGGATAGCAGAAAGATTTATACTCCAAAACAATTACTAACAGGCTGAAAACCTGTTGCTCCTCCTTCCTCGGGTGACAGAGCACCAAACTACAGGGGCAGGTCAGTGACATTTACCAGTTCAGTCCCACCACCACCTGCTCCTGGTTCACAGACCACAGAGCTCACACCTTCCCATTCCCTGATCATGGGGAAAAGGAAAGGGTAATTAACAGAAAGCCAAACAAACAATCCTACCAGGCCCTGGGTCCTTCTGTCCTCACCACCCAGTGGCCACTTAACCCCTGTTAGACCAGCAAAGACCACAGCAACCAGTAAGTCCCTGTACTGCCTCTGCTGCTCCTTCTGGTCCACGTTGATTCTGCCCCCAACTTCTAAAGTAAATTGAATTCTCCAGCTCCCTCAACTCCCTTCAACGCTGGCACTGAAAAAACCCTGTACATTAATTGCCCCTGCAGCTGGATTTGGCCTCCACTGTGTAACAATAAACTATAAAAAGAACCTTTACCAGCAACATTCCTCAAAGGGGAATCAAAGATGAGAAATAAGGGGGAGGGAGAGGCAAAATTCAAGCCATTATTTACACACACACTGAAGAAAACCTGGAGCTGCAGAGATGAAGACCAATGCAGGAACATTATCAGTCAGGAACAATTTAGTCTTGGCCAGACTGGTAAATAAACATGTCAGGAATACACATGCCAGCATGACAGGCAAGAGCAGCTAAATCCAAATCCAAAACACTCACAAGATAACAGGAACCTGTTCCTGCTTGCTTTTTTCCACAGCCTGTCCAAATGCTATGCCTGTATGTGTTCAAACTGGAAATCCCTCTTTCCAACTTCCCCAACTTCTAACTCTGATAGGGATTAATAATATTTAAATAAGGAATCACTCTTAGCTGGGAAAGGGGCAGCATTTAGGGCTTACATAAGAGATTCTCCTGCTACACACCATCCATCCATCCACACAACAACCCAGGAACGTTTCCTGCAGGTCTGGAGCACAAGGTAGCTGCATGCTAAGGTGGCCTCTTACCTCTCCATCAGCTTCTCCTTATCCCAGTTGAAATGGCTAAGCAGTATTCGAGTGATAGTCGCTGGATTCTGGTGAAAGAAAAAGAAAATAATCAATACTTGAGTAACAAAGCTAGCAGGAGAACAACAAGCAGAGATTTGAACAGGCAAAGGGAAAATCAGTGGCTCTGATAACAACACCTGTGCAGACAATACGTGTTTGCCATCATAAGCTGGACTTGACAGATGGAAAAAATAAAAAAACCCACTTCTGTAAATCCAAGTGTCTATATAAAATGAGGATTTGGTTCAAGACTTGAGGAACTTTAGTTACTGCTACCACATGAGGTGTTCAAGTGCCAACATCTCCACATAATGCAATGCCAGGATGTCTGTGAAATGCAGGAGGGGCTGATTGCCACCCATCCTACCCATTTCTGCCACAACCTCCACACCACCTGCAGAGCAAGAGCATTGCTTGTTTGTCCCAGCCCTGACCACCAAAACACCTGGGCTGGAAACCCACTCACAACACAACTGGCTGCCAGTGCAAGCCAACAAAGTCCTTCGAAGTCCCCAGATGTTCACAAGGCACAAGATCCAGAAAATACTCATAAACCAGAAATACAGCCTTGAAAGCTGAGAAATAGGATGGAAAATAAAAGCTGGTTTTCACTTGTGTACAAGTTTTTCTTCCAAGTAAATCTGTATCACCAACCAAGGGTTTGGTAAAGCTGAGAAACACAACAAACCAAATGACTTCTGTTCCAACCCAGAACCACAGCTCAGCTCCCCAAATCCACACTCTGGGCTCAGACTGAGGACAATTTCCATGCAAGGGAGACAAGAGCAGCGCCCTGAGAGCTGCTGTGTGTACTTTGCCATCTGACACCAAAATGGAAGTTTGCCTGAGGGCCAATGTTCAATGGACGCTCTGAAGCTGTTGAAAAGTAGGACAGAAACCAGCAATGTGATTTCCTGAGCCCTCCAGCTACAGCCACACCGTGGAGCTGCCAGAAGCCACTGCTGTCCCCCGCGGCAGCAGCGATCCCACCCCACCCCTGCACGGCCTGTCCACACCAGCACAGCCATTTCGTGCTGCAAATACCAGCTCAGACACCGATCTCCTCTTTAAGTTGTTTTTTTCATGGAATCAGTTCCCCAATCTGTTTGATTGCCTGACCACACAAGCAGCTGCATTAGCACGGGGGAAAGCAGGGCAGCATCTTTCACCACCAACACCAACAAAATCTTCACTGAAATAAAGCCCTCGGGTGAAAACATAAGCACAAAGAAGAGTCTTGTGGTTCATACTATAAAAAGTGACACTCCTCTCCTTCTGCAGCATGTTCTGACTCTTATTAATGCCAGCACAGATTGTTTAAGGCCAAATTCAGAATTTTTCCAGCCTAAAAAGCCCATGTGAACAAAAGCAGCTTTGGAAAGGTTAGACCAGCTGGGATGGCAAATCTACACAGTATGGGGCAGAAAATACCAGAACTGGGGATTGCCAAGCACAGTGTGGTGAACAAGTGGTCCCAGCCCTTATCTGAACCAGTCACACAGGTGATGTGGATCCAGCTCCTCACTGTGACTCACAAGGTGCCTGGTTGACAACCACCTGCCAGCAGGTTCCCAACAGCATCCAGCCCTGACCCAGCCTTGCAGGGGAGGGGAGCAAGCACTTCAGCTGCTCAGGCCAGTCCTGCCAGCAAAAAGCTGCACAGGGATTTAAAGATCTCCTTCAATAAAATGCTCTTCCAGCAGCCTCTTGCAGGGTGTACTTTTTGATCTTTCTAGGTTGCTTTGCTTTTGGGTCTCCACAACATCTTTTCCTGTAACTCTGTCATGTAGCAGCACCTAAAGGAGCTCTTAAAAGCTCACTTAGACACAATTCCTAGAGAGATTTAATCAAAGATGAAAATACACCTTAGTAAATAAACCAATCTTATCTCTAGATTATCTTGGTTATGATACCAGCTCCTACAATTCTGGAGTTATGAGTTTCAGGCAGACAGGAAACAGCTCTTCAATACAAGGAGTCTTCACTCAGCCCAGAGATCTGCCAGACGTACACAGAAACACTATTTCCTTAATTTCTCAAGCAACAGCATTAACAGAGTTTTAATTAAAATCAGCCTGAAGTCTTGTCCTACCTTCTGCCACAGCAGCCCACTTGGCCACTTATTAAGGCTTTTGGGAATATCTATTAATCACTTAATAGGCTGAGAGGCAGCTGAGATAGTAGTCTCTGGCCGACTTTTTAGAAAGACAGAAGGTTCCCCCTGCACTGCAGGATAAGTTATGGCATATTAATAAGGAACTCAAGTGGTCTGCAGTGATTGTTAAGCACAACAAGGCAGATCCAGCAAATTCCACTCACTGAAGGACGTGTGGCCATGGAGAACAAGAGAGTTTTGTTTGTGGTTTCTCCACTTTCCCAACACACTGGCACTGCAGCTTTCCAAAACAAGACTCCCTGGTTCAGACCCCCTCAGGTATCCCAACAGTGCAATGCCAATAATAAAGCTTCTTATTGAAGATTACACTGTTTTATCACCTTCTCCTGCCTTGCTGAGCTCCAGCTTCCTTCAGCTACAGGTTCAACATGTTCACTTAAAAAAGAAAAGGAACAGCAGCAGCAGGACAAGCTGTGAGCAGAAGGAGCTGGGCTGCCTGCTCTTGCTGCTGCCACATCCAAGATGTGGTACTCAAAACTGAACTGGTTGTCCCAGGCACTCAGCAATAGGACAAGGGGGCACAATGGGCTCAAGCTCTGCCAGGGGAAATTGAAGTTGGAGAGCAGAAACAAATTCTTTGCAGAGAAAGTGATCAGGCATTGGAATGGGCTGCCCAGAGAGGGGGTGGATTCCCCATCCCTGGAGGTTTTTCAGCTGAGCTTGGCCGTGGCACTGAGTGCCATGATCTGGTAAAGGGACTGGAGTTGGACCAAGGGTTGGACTTGATGATCTCGGAGGTCTTTTCCAACCCAATCCATTCTGTGATTTTATGGATACAGAAGGCCAGGATTAACACAGAAGCCCTTGCTCCTCCCTGCACACAGACACAACCTCAGCTGGCAGCACATGGGGAGCACAGGAGACAGGCAGGGAGGCAGCTGGGAGACAATCCACAACTAAAAACAAACGCCACAACCTCTGGCATGAAGGGCTGTTGCAATTCAAGGCCAGACACGGCACCAGGGCACCAGGAGCAGCTGCTCCATGGGAATTGCTCACACACACACAGTTATTTGGGAGCAGTGCTGGAAGATCAGCCACAGCTTCCACCCCAGGGAGAGGCGAGTCCTGGACCTCAGGCACACAGGACACCAACACAGTGTGGTGTTTCAACTCGGTTTCTGTTCCAGCCCTCCATCAGCCCTGCACTGCTCACCACTCCCCAGCCACGGGTCAGGATGCTCCTGCTGTGAAAATCGATGGAATATTTAAACAACACTGTGTTCCACAGCTCTGGGATGGTGCAGCCTCTGCTGTGCAGCTGGCTGGGCTCCTCCTCTGGCACAGGGGATTACTGCCTACAACCAACACCTCCACGATTCGCTACGAACAGGATACGCTGCTCTCAGGCAGGATTACTCCCGGGGCTGGGAGAGAGAGCTCCTCCTAAGGCTGTTTTCTGTTTACAAAGAGGAATTTTCCTATGGCGAGTGAGGGAACAGCCGACACGTCCTCCTGCGATCTCCTGGTCTGGTGAAAGCTGACCCAGCACATCTCCCTCCCAACAGCCACCTATTGAATTTTGCATGTCGGAGCCGGGGCCGAGGGCAGGCAGCCTGTTGATATTCAGGCAGGAACAAACCCGAGCAAAGCAGCCATTTTGTTGAAAATCTCCAGGCACTTCAAAAGATTCCCTAACAAAACATTCCAAATACAGCTCTGTCCAGAGAGAAACACGCTCCTTCTGCAGGGATTTTGTATGTATTTGTTCAGGCTAACAAAGGAGCCAAGTCCCAGCTGTGCTCCAAACAGATCCCGCTCACCTCGGCTTTGCACTGGAGGCATTTACATTCACTGTCCTTATCAGTGTTGCCAGGCTCCAGCACACCAGTGCAAGCAGGAGATACAGCCCTGCACAAGTCTGGACTTCTCCAAAGCAGCATTATTAATTCAAATAAACCCCCTTAATTTAGTAGAATTTAATTCACCTGGAAGCTTGGTCACTGATACAAGTCAGAATTCTTTTTTGCTGTCAAAATAAGAAAGCATGGATTGGAAGGAGGAATCTGGATGCACTTAAATGCATAAATGAATTATAAATTAAATATTATTAGGACATTAGCTTAAATCAAAATTTCCAAGCAGCCCAATTTGCTGAATGACAGTTTGGAGCACTTCATCCATTCATGTTTCCATCCATCAAGATGAGCTGCACAGTTAATTCTTGCTGTTATTACCAAGAAAAGCACATTTTACAGTTCAGCTTCTCCTCACATGCTGGGAGGAAGCTCCTGGTCCAGTTTCAGCATTCACTGCAAATAAAAACCACTTGAGAATAACTTAAGCTCAGGTCTCCAGTGAAATCCTTTCCCACCTCCCCCAGACACTGTATGGATAAATTCTGGTTTGTTTCTTTCCATGCCATGCCTGGGTTTGTTTTCCACACATGGCAGCTTCTGTATTCCAAGAGCTTTCATCCCAACTGCAGCATCTCCAGCCCAACAGCAGAAGCTTTTACACCAGTAAGGGTTTGATAATGGTTCCAGTTGGGTTTTCTGCACTCTGGAGACACTGGGTTTGCCCAACCCTCACACACCTGTGAACAGCTGGAACCTCAGCCATGTCCACTGCTGTGTTCCATGGGGACATCCGTGACACAAAGCAGGATCAGCAGTTGGAAACTTTGCTTGGTGGAGGAGCAAAGAGCCATCAAAAGCTAATGCTGGTCTGAAACCAAGCAGCACAAACATCTGCTCCAGTGAAGTGGCACCTGGGGACAGGGTGTCACAGCACCCCTGTAAATATTTAACAGCCAAGCCCCAGTGTTTGCAGTGGGAGAGGACCAAGTGGAAATTCCCACTGCCCTCCTAAATCAGGAGAACTCTGAGAGGATGAAGATGCTTTTCTGACACCCAACATCACAGTTATACTGGGAAGACTAAATTCCTGATAACTTGTGTCCTTTCTCCACGGACAATATCCACAGCAGGGCTGTCGGTAGGGTCAAATATCCACCAGCAAAACAACTAATTGATTTTCTCTGCGTTAAGTTTTCTAAGTTCTCTGCAAAGGGCTCAAATTCTCCTTTTTCTGGTCTCACTGGTCCTTCCACATGATGATTAAAGGAAGGGGGACTGCCTTTAGCCAGTGTGCAAGCAGACGATCAGACTCCAAGATGTTCAGCATAAATGTGTCCCTTAAATGCTGGTTAAGTCTCAAGTTCTGGGTGATCTCTCTCCCATCTGCCTTTGTTACTGGGCACTACTGGAGAACATCTATCACAGGGTGCTCAAAGAGCTGTTTAGCACAGGAGATACAATCCAGCAGAGCAGGATCACACAGCATCTCCAAAGCTTGTCACATGCACACCCTGCCAGGGGAGGAAGAGCTGATGGATCACCTCCATGTCATGTCTGATGGGAGCAGGGAGAGCAGGAGCAGCCCCACCAACAGAGGGAAGTGACCAACACCACACTCAGGGCACCAAACCTGCTCCGTCAGGGAATAACCACGTGGGCACCAGCCCCAAACTCTGCAATAACCAGCTCTCTGCTCTTCCCTGGCATCTTTCCCAGCCCCTCACAGGGAACCTGGGACATAAACACACAGCTAGAAAGTGGTTTAAATCAGCTTTTAGTCTGTTAAAACACATCACAGTAGGACTGTCAGCGAGAGGTTTGCACTGTTCTGTGAGCGCACTGAGACCTTCATTTGTGGAGATCCATTCACATCCATTCTTTCCAGAGACAATTAGAGGGAATCTTACAAGCACAAAACCTCCTTTCTAGCAGCTTAATGAAACTCCCAGGAACCCAAGGCAGAAGATGAGATCCAAGTGCTGAGTACTTCCAGGATGTGATCTCCTCAAACTTGCTCATTTTTAGACAACACCAATGGGGCACTCTGAGAAGCTCCTGGAAAAGCTGTGTGTAATCTAACACTGCCTGGCTCGATCACAGCCAGAACACCAGAGGGCTGCTGTGAGAAGGGGACAGCAGCTAAGCAGGTCAGTCTGCCACCACCCACCCACCCATCCTCTCCTCTCCTCCTCTGCCATCCCCTGATGGCACAACTTCCAGGTGGATCTGGGACACTCCTTCACCTTCCAAACTTCCAAAAGACAGTAACAACACAACAAGCAGCACTGATTCTTCACACACTCACTGAGGGGATTGTCCTTGCATCCCACATCCCACTGAAGCCGCACTACAGTGACTTTTTTGAGTTTGAGTGCTGAACCACCCAGAAATGTACCCATTTCTGCCACTTGCATTTCCAAACAACTCCACACAAAGCCAGGTTACTCCCTGTGACTGTTGTCATCTGCTGTCCCCCATCTGGCATTTGCCACCTCACCTTAACTTCCCATTAACACATCCACAGCCTCCAGCTTTGATGCCCATCATCTCCTTAGCTCCCACATCTTTCTTCATCTCATTAACTTCCCTTCACACACCATCTCCTAATGCTGAAAATTAAGTTTAACAGAATCACTGAATTAGTGCCTTACGTGATGGCACCAAATGGCAGCTCGATCTGATGAACTCAGTTTGTAGGAACTTATCTGAGCTTACTGAGTGTTTCCAGCTCTGATGAACACGTGCTCTTCTAGCAGGGGAAGATAATAAAAAGCAACTTTGGAGAAAACTCTATTACTTCAGTTAATTGGTTCAAGAGACAGAAATGAAGCAGTCAGCTGCTTCACATTTTCTCTGAGCCTTTTGGAAAGCTTTCAGGTTAATGATTAGGAGTTGCAATGAAGAGCCATTGTCTAACAGAGCTTTTAAAATCAGAAAAAAACACTAAAGCAACAACTCCAGGATGAATTAGCAAATTTGGAAATGTAAGAACTGAATTCACACTGTAATACTTCTAAATAAAAGGAAGATGGGATGGATTTGCCCTGCTGCTCTCAGATGACTGCAGAAGCTCCAACACAAATTAAAGACAATCAGGGAAGACATTTTCCAACACTTCAGCTGTGCTTGCTTCCAAACCAGGAGATCTAGGGTTTGATGATGGAGAGATGTTAACCTTTCTTTTATACACTTAATTTTAGTAACATTGTGGTTTCTCTTTCCTTTTGTTACAGTATGAAGTCAACCTTCACAGAGCACAGGTCTGAACTGATGTTTCACTGCCCACCACAGCAGTATCACCCCAAGTATTCCCCTCCCTCTGGTGTCACCCAGCACAGAAATCCCAACATGAGCAAAAGCTCAACAAATCTGGGTAAGCAATAGCAGCCACGGCTCCAGTTTCCGTACTGGGAAGCGCAGTGAGATCACACGGATGCAGAGTACGCTGCAGAGCGGGAGGATCCAACCCATTGCCTCCCACTCACAGATTTGCAAAGACTTGCCTTAAAAGAGTAGGAGAAGGCAATGGCATCATTTCCATGGAGTTCTCCCAGTTTACTATTTCGGCAGCTCCGTAACATCTCCCCTCCCTGCAGAGGCAGCGCCGGCCCACAGCGCTGCGCTGGGGACACCCAGGGAGCAAACCCCCCAAGCTTTGGCCATCCCCAGGGGAAAGGACTGGGTGGGGTTGGAGTCCCTGCTGGTATCACAGCAATTCCCCCTCACATCAAAACTCCAGTGAGCATCCATTGTCGCAGAGCTGCTCTGATGGGCTGAGAATCCACAAAATAGAAATGGGTATTTAGGAAAAGCACTGACAGACTTTTGTGTGTCCCAGTCCCAAGCACAGTCACCTCCCCTGCTCACCCATAAACAAACACCACTCCCCCACCAGTGCCCACAAAGCATATTTCAGCCCCTTCCCTCCTAACACGACTGCTCTCCCAGATGCCCAGGCTACATTTTTCCCCTTCTATCCTACATGACCCCAACCCTATTAAACTTCTCACCCCACCACACTTCGTTTGGACCTGTCACAGTTACTGCATTGCTCCTATACACTGATCACAAATGTACCCAGCACCATCAGAGGAAGAACTTGCTTTTCTCCAGATCACAAACACCCCAATGGCAGAAAGAAGCAACATTTGGTAGTCAGCTCTGCACAGTCTCCAGAAGACTAGAAAATCACATGGGGATGGTTTTAATTTTTGTCTCAGAGCTAAATAACAACTCACTAATGCTGGCTTTAATAAAATATACCATGTTGCTTCAAGAGGAAAGCAAAAACACATTTTGCCCCGGAAGGAAACAATGCAGAGTGAAGGCAGAGTTAATGACTGGCAAGAGGTACCAAAACACCTCAGCTCAGCCCAAGAGCACAGGTGAGAAACCTTTTCCCTTACACAAGATTTCAGAGAGGCCGAGGAAGACTCCAGACTCTCAGAACGGCTCAGCTATGCACCAGCCCTATCCCTGGCTGAGATGAAGTAACAGCCAGCCAGGTTATTATTTTAACCTGAGCAGGGCAGTAACTGGGCAGGACCAGCGCAAGAACAAACAGCTCAGACAGTATTTATTTCAGCAGCAGCACAAGCTCGCTCAGACCCAGCTCCTGGACCTGCCCTGGGCCGGTCGGTGACCAGAGCACGAGAGAACAGACACTGAACTGCCCTGGGGAAGGGGGTCACTGGTTTATTTTAACCCAGAGCAGGATCACTGGGTGGCCACACAGCCGAGCTGGCACAACTCAGACAACAGGGACTTGATTCCAAGAAATTTGCCTCAGTCTGCCAAGAGCCCTGTGTCAGGCATGTTAAAGTTGGGTCTCCTCCACGTCAACAGACCCCCCAAACCTTCCAGACCCAAAGACTTTAAACTATAAATTACATTATACTGGTGTACAATTTGATGCAAGTTACAGCCAGAGGCCCCACTTCTTTCCCCCTTTATCCCAGCAGGACTCTCCCTCTCCACCTCGGTGTCTGGGGGCTCCATTCACCTGGGCTACCCAAGAACAGATTGTGATAGTGAACTGTGGCAGTGCTGCCACCATCCACAATGACGTGTCCTCAGCGTAACCACGTGAGCCCCACGAGACAAACACTTTCTTTTTTTTAAGGTCTTTTATTAGTCAATGTTGGAAAGACTGGAAGTGGCATATGTCAGGTCAGCTACCCATCACGATGATAAAAGGCAAACAAGGCAAAGCACCACATTTGGGTTTCAGGGGAACGCTGTGTGCAGTGACTCAACTCCTGAATGGCCTGAGTATTTTTGGGAGAGCACAGGTCTGCTGATGTGAGCTCCAGAATCCATCCCTCTGCAGGCAGAAACAGATGTGAAAGGAATAAAGCTGAAAGAGGAACTGTACATCTGCTTTTTTTCCTTTGAATAATTTTGTACAAGTCTTATGGAGTCCCAAGAAAGCCTTCCCTGCTCTTTTCCCTCACTCCAATATACACCAGTGCACTGACTTGGCTCTTTCACCAGTCAGCCCTGCCCACTGCCAGGGCTGTACCCACATCCTGGGCTCTACAAATCTGTAGGAGATTGGCACTGCTCCTCCCCACTGGAGAGGGAAACTGCCGGCTCTGGCAGCTCCCACTTCAACAGCTCCTGCAGCACAAAGAACAGGCCCGCTCAGCCCTGGCCAGCGAGCCCCTTCCTGGACTGCACAACCCAGGACTTCTTCGTGGATTTTGCACATCCTGATGACAACACAACTTTGCTTTTCCTGCTCTGAGAACGTTCAGGGGCATCACCTGGTTCTGGGGCACCAGCAATGTGAACTGGGTGCTATGAGCACTCAGTGGGGGTATCACAAATAACTTGGAGAACAGTCATGCCATGGCAGACTTGAAATGTTTAGAAAGAAATCAGGCAAACTCTGAGAGGATGAAGATGCTTTTCTGACACTCAACATCACAGTTATACTGGGAAGACTAAATTCCTGATAACTTGTGTCCTTTCTCCATGGACAATATCCACAGCAGGGCTGTCTGTGGGGTCAAATATCCACCAGCAAAACAACTAATTGATTTTCTCTGTGTTAAGTTTTCTAAGTTCTCTGCAAAGGGCTCAAATTCTCCTTTTTCTGGTCTCACTGGTCCTTCCACATGATGATTAAAGGAAGGGGGACCCCCTTTAGCCAGTGTGCAAGCAGAGGATCAGACTCCAAGATGTTCAGCATAAATGTGTCTGTCTCTTAAATGCTGGTTAAGTCTCAAGTTTTGGGTGATCTCTCTCCCATCTGCTTTTGTTACTGGGCACCACTGGAGAACATCCATCACAAGGTGCTCAAAGAGTTGTTTAGCACAGAAGATACAATGCAGTCAAACTGTACAACACTTTAAAACAACTGCTCAGTTCCTAAAAATCAGTTGTTTCCAGAATACTCTGACTGTGAACAGTTTTAGCCCCAGAAAACAGAGCTCTCAGACGTCCTTGGGGGAAACAAGTCACTATGCAAACATCTCACAGGTCCTGAATCCTGACTTCCACCTCAGAACATTATAATTAACATTTTCCAACAAATGGACAGGAAGAAGAAAACTGTAAGGAATGATAACTTCTTCCATGAGCACAACGAGGTGGCACCCACAGAAACCTGTAAGACAAAGGTCTTACATGACAACTAAGGAAAAGCCAACCCAGTTAGTGTCATCTCTGGTGGCAAGGGCCAGGTTAGCTCAGAACTATCTGGATACACAGTCACTGGTGGCATGTTAACCCTTCAGAGACATCCTGACTGATGAGCAACATGAATTTGTAGCCAGGGGCAATTTACAAGTGCATTAAAGAATTTTTATGCATTAAAAAAAAAATCTTAAGATTCTTCCACATTCTCTTTCTCCTCCAGGCCTCAGCTTGGTGAGCACTAAGTATTTTATTTTTCTTCAGTTCTCTGGCCCTTATTTGCTTCTGATTCTGTCCCTTCCTCAAAGCAACACCCACTTTTATGATCCATTCCCTCCTCACTTGGACAGTGAGGATTTCTCCCCTCTCACTGAAGCAGCACCAAACTCCACAGTATTCCAGGAAAGAAAAAACACCTTGGGCTGAACTTCATCTCCCCATCGCTGGGAAAATACCTTTTATACAGACAATGCCACACCTGGACAAAGGGGCAACAAACCCACCCAGTGATACCTTAGCCAACAACTCTCAATCAAGGAAAATAATGCTAATTTAGCCATCTTAGGAAGCTCTTCAGGCCCAGGAAGGCACTGCCAATGCAGCAGTGCTTGGGGATGTAATCTTTGGCAGCATCTTGGGGCTGGCAGCAGCCCCAGCGCAGATGTGGTTATGGCTTGTACCACTTCCCTGCAAAAAGCAGCTTTACCTGCAAAAGCACTTTGTTCTGCTGGCACAACCTGCATCTGCACTTGGGAGGCCTGCCAGCATCCTTTCCCCAACAAGCCTCTTCTAGCTCAGACCATTCTTTAATGATGACTTGGCAGTTTATTTACCATACTCTGCTCATTTATTCCTACTTAGTTTTACAGCCAACAAAACGCAGCCCTGGCAACATGTTATTTTATAAGCCGGGATTTCCGCTACAAGAAGTAATTTTGTGTGTTTACACCCCAAAACTTTTCCCTCTGAGGGCTCTGCAGAAGCCACCTTTGAAGGGAGGATATTCTGGAGGCAAGAGGAGTTTGGCAATCACTTGTTCATTCTTGTTCCCAACAAGATGTACCTCGAATTCTAACTGCAGTCTCTAATTGCTGCAGGTATTTTTAACCAGCTACCTGAGCTCCCTCGAGTTTGGAGAGAACAGTCTGGTGGGATTTGACACAGAAATAGCAAAACACAACTCACACAGCAGTGGGAGAAGATGGGAAACCTCCAGTATTTTCACTATTTTCTTGTTTAAGGGCTTTGCAGACTTGTCTGTACACAGACTTGCACCCAGGAGTGTTTCTAAGGCAGCTGAGCTAAACCAGCAGGGAGGTGCAGATCCTATTCCCTATTCCCTGTCAGGAGGGAATAGGAAACAAACCTGGATGAGTGACTTTGTATTTGATGGACTGTGCACCAGCTGACAGGGACATCCCCCTGTTCCTTTCCTGTTAAAATATTACCGTCACTGAGGTTCTCCAAGAGGAAACCCCACCTCATCAGGGCTGCTTTGTAACTGATGTGCAGGAGAGCAGTAGGAATAATGACACTAATGACTGATGAATAATTAAGCACACTGAGCAGGCTGGCACTCAGCCTTGCCCAAAATCCCAGCACTGCCTGCAGAGAGATCCTGGCAGGGGACAGCAGGACAGCAGTTTGGGAATTACCCCATGGCACAGGAGGACAGAGATCCCACACACTCTCCCTCCAGATGGTCTCGGTACCCACCATCCCAGTCATCCCTAAAGACAACCCCAAGCCCTTCCACTGTCCCCTCCTACAAGTTATCATCCCATCCCAGATAACAATGTTTTTAACCACACTTTCAAGTATTAATTTCAGCTCTCTTAGTAACACAAATAAGGATACTTCAAGCCTGTTGTTCTATCAAGTAAAATAGACTGGTTATTACAGAACAAGCTAATGCACACCTAGAATGTGTATAAATACACCCAGAATGTGTATAAATACACCCAGAATGTGTATAAATACACCCAGAATGTGTATAAATCAGAGTATCGCCTTTATATGCTCAGAGAGTCTTTCAGTCATCACAGAAGTATTACAAACTATCAAAACGAAGGCATCTGACACAGTATTTCATTAGCTCTTCATACTATTTAGAACTTGCTATTTTTTATTAAATTGTTATTTTATATTACAGTTATTTTCCTCCATGCACACTAGGTGGGATTTTACCCCAAAGACTTTACACTGTTGCTCCCAGAGGAAAAATTATGCTGCTAACTAAGAGCTGGCATGTTGCTCTTCCTCTCTTTTCAGTACAAAGTTTTGATACACACTGATGAGCCAAGCTCTGCCACTTCCAAGCTCCTGCTCTGGAATGTAACCTCCAGACATGGCTCCACACCACTCCTATTTCTCAGATCCCAGATGACCAGGACATAGACTATTAGGAGTTAACTTATTCTTGAGTTATTCTTCCCACACAGGAAAGCTCATTCCAAGGGAGACTGTTTATTTAAGCGAATCCTCCCGGTTTCCCCTAATTCCTCTCCACATTTCTATCTGCCAGACAAAGGAATGCTGATTGCATTTGTGTTCTGTTGCACAAGAACACACCAAACCCACAGTCACCAGCTGCAGAGGGGGGCAAAACTTTGGAAGACTGTCCAGAGGTCTTCTAAAAGTTAAAGAGGCACCTGTAACTGTACACATAACCAGAACAGGCCACAGAAACTCTGAGGTGATGATGCACATTCGTGTCTTGTGCTCACAGTAGAGCTGAGCAATTAAACACCATCACTTGCGGCAACTGGAGCAAAGCAGCTGCTCATGGGTCAGTGGGCTGAGGGATGAGAGCAGAGAGGAGGCACCTGAGTCAGAGTTCTCTGATTCCCTTCAGTCTTTGGCCCTGCAAGCAGCTCCATCCAGGCAGTGAGGGAACAGGACCTGCCCTAGAGCAACACCCAATCAACCATGGCCCTGCTGCAGGTGGGGGTCTCTGCACACCCCAAAAACCACCTCCTGGGACGAGCATCAGACACTCAAAGCACCAGAAGAGTTGTTGGTGTTTCAAGCCAAGCAGCAACAGGAGCCCACCAACCACAGCCCAACTGCCTCAGCTCAGAAAACCAGACAGACCCAAAGGAAGTGGCCCGAGCTGAGCAGTCCCCACTCACCACCCTGCACACGCACACAGCACGCACACAGCACGGGCAAAAACAACCACAGCCTGTCAGGATTTTTATGCAGTGGGGCTGTTCACAAACCAGCTCCTTCCTCTGTGGCTCTGGAGAAGTTTTGCTGAAGTTTTGCTGCCCTTTGCAGGGTAGCACCTGACCTGCCCCTTTATGGAGGCTGAGCAGCTCACCAATACCAGGAAGGAAGTGGAAACCTTCAGAACCACTTCAAATTTTCATTTCTTTACCTTGGAAGAGACTCTTCACGCCTTCTCCTTAATAGGCATAGCAAATATTAACTTAAAAAAATAAAAATCTTTGAACTCACACCCGAAGCACTCAGTTATTTTGCCAGTTGACTATTTTCAGGTGCAATTATATGGATTCTTCTGGTTCTAATAAGTGTGTGTTTTCCACTTTGAGAGGACTGTGCCCAAGTAGAATCCTCTTGAGCAGGAGCTCCTACTCTGTCCTGATCATGTGCTGGAAAACCCACCTTAGAGTCTGCATCCTTCATCTGCTGAAATAACACAGAGTACTACCCCAACAATCACAGACCATTTTTCTGAGGGGCTAAAAAGACAACAAACCAATATCCAAACTTTTAATTTCCACCATTGGGATTATCTCCTCCAGCTCCCAAATTCCTCAAATCACAAAGCAATGAAAGCCTGATCTTCTGTGAATTAAAATACACCTTCTCCATATGAAAAGGCATATTGGTGTTGGTGCTGCCTCAGACCACAAGTCAGGCAAAGAACTGAGTCACAGAAAAAATCTTTTTTCTTTTGCACCTTTGTTTCAGCCACAGGTGCAGTCCCAGAAGACCTAATTTGGAAGCGATGGCCAGGACAGAATCCCTGTGCTGTCCCTGGAAACAACAGGTGCCACATGGTGCTCTGGGACGTAAGTTTTTAACCAAAGAAGGTATGAAACCAGGAATGTCTTGGAAAAAGTTGGGAGGAAGGACCTTAGCATGCCAGCATAGAATCACAGAATGGATTTGGTTAGAAAAGACCTCCAAGATCATCAAGTCCAACCCTTGGGCCAACTCCAGGCCCTTTACCAGATCATGGCACTCAGTGCCACGGCCAAGCTCAGTTGAAAAACCTCCAGGGATGGGGAATCCACCCCCTCTCTGGGCAGCCCATTCCAATGCCTGAGCACTCTCTCTGCAAAGAAGTTTTTCCTGTTCTCCAACTTCAATTTTCCCTGGCAGAGCTTGAGCCCATCGTGCCGCCTTGTCCTATTGCTGAGTGCCTGGGAGAAGAGACCAACCCCCACCTGGCCAGAACTTCCCTTCACCATCACTAAGTGGGCACCAGTGAGAAACCACAGCAGCTCAGGAGAAGGCCAAGAAGCCAAGTTTTAGGTAGGTGGGATGTAGGATACAGCACAGTTACTCCCAGATTACAGCCAAGAACCTGTTCAGAGGGTGAGCAACTGTCCCCAGCAGCTGCAGTTGGTTCCCCTCCCAAATACATCCACAGGGGACCACAAACCTTTTGCTGTCACACAGAGTTGCTGGAGCCTGGCACTGAGGGCTGGCACTGGAACATGCCCATGGAGCAGCAGCGCCATCCTCACCCACTCCAGCAGTTTGCCCTCCATGCTGCTCCACAGGGAGGACACCAACAGAGTGCATGTGTCCCTCTGAGGCCAGTTCTTTTCAAGTTCTTCCCTCTTTACCAGCTGGGTGCCCCATCACTCTCAAAAGTTGCCCCAAACAGAAGGTAACACGACTGGCAATGTCAAAATGCACCATAACAGCCCAAGGCAGTTGCACAAGGGCTTACTCAGTTCTTCCAGGGAACTTCGACACTGTTGAAAGTTATCAGCGTAAGGCTCTGGATCTGAAATTATTCCCAACATCTGGAATAAGTTCTCAGCCTAAAAACAAGGAAAAGATTTGTTGCCAACAGTTGCATCTGAGTGCAGAGTGGTTCAAACACTCACCAGAGTGAGCCCCTCCAAACACCAGCAACAATGACTCGGCATTGCCACACCCCATAAACAAGAGTGTCTGGAGTTACACGGGCACCGCAACCTCTGAAAAGGCACCGACTTGTGAAGTACAAACTCAGTTACATGTGAAACTCAAGCACTGAAGAAGCCTCGCAGTTTTCAAAGCATTTATTTACACAGCATTTCCACTACAGTTCAAGAACAAAAGCTAAAAGCAAGCTAAGGAATCCTACACAGGCCAAACTCAAGGCTCCCAGCATTGCCAACACCTGGAGGATGGTGAAGATACTTCACTATTACCAGTATCTCCATTATCAAATTACTTTTTTTTCTCCAGCTGACTTCCTGATCCCCTTGTAGCCTTGTGCAGCTCCCACCCAAACCCTCCAGCCCTCTCCCAAACACCAGGATCTGTATTCCAGGCTGAGCTCAAATGCACCATTTGGCAATGCCGAGCAGCTCCAAACCCTCCCAGGCCATTTTACAACAAACAAGGCTGCAATTTCCTTGCAGTTGCTGCAGCTACTGAATGACTTGATGAAATTCAGCAGCAGGATGTGTTTGTATCTGCCCAAAAGCCTCCAAACTCTCTCTATGGCTGTCAGTGATCCAGCACAGACAGCTGGAGAAAACCCCCTCACCACTCAGATCCTGCTAATTCCAAAGCTCCAGAAGTCAGGACTGGAACCATGACCCCCCACAGGTAAGTTTGGGACTGAGCTACACAGGGAGGCCTTTCAGCTTTCACAGTTACTTCCCATAAAGTCACAGCTCTAATGACAAATCCCAGTCACCACCTTCCCTAAGAGGAGGAATACACTTCCAGAAAGAAAAGGCTCCTACAGATCAGTTCTGTACAAAACCCTTGACTCACTGCTCCAACATGAGCTCAGCATGGACATCAACCACCATCTCCTTCGACCATCACCCCAACTCTACCAGCACAGCCACATTCTTGTTCATCTCATTCATGGAGTAAAGGGGAAGAGAGAGGAGTTTCAAAACAGAAAACAATTCAACAGGTGCCAAGGACACCTGAATGGACACAGGACTGCCCTACACTGACAAAGAGCATCAGAGGGCTGGGGTTTATTTCCTATTAGGAACTTTAACTTATGCAAGGCTAAAACGAAGGGCTCAGAGTACAAAAGGGGAAGCTGCGTTTTCATGACTAATGATGCTTGAACTCCCAGAAATAGCTCTTGTTTCGCATCAACTGTGGTCTCAATTCTGACTACTCTGTGGCAGATCAGCTTCCAATTCACTGTACAAACAACTGCTCTGCTTTGCATGGCAAGAATGGTGCTGCTCACTGGCATTAACCCCACGGGGAACAGCTACAACTCTATTTACTATTTAGCTTTTGCTTTTTGGAAACAAACATCTGAAGTAGCTAAAAACACAAATGTTTTCAGTTTCATTTTAAAACCATCCCAATACACACCAGCCCTCATCTGCATCCCCAAGGACCCCAAGAGAAGCTTGGCTTGTTGTGATTTTTGGAAAATTATGTAGAGAGAAAACCAACCAGCATCAAATGTTTTCACACGTGGCCAACCATGAGATTTACATTTGGCCAAACAGAAACCTGGAGCATTAAGCAAATGGGTCATTTAAGTACAAAGTTAAAATTCCTCTGGAGACTTAACAAGACTTTTCTACCTGGTAACATTGAAATTTAAAATAATACTAAAACAAATTATACTCAGAACTACATGTCTTTGCAGTGAGGGAACAGAAAACATGTAATTTCCCAAAGCTTTGCAGTGATTGCTTATACCAGACTCCAGGAATGCTTTGTCACAACAAAATTTACTCCATTCCTTGGAAATATTATGTGCATTCCTACTATAATGAAACACCTTATAAATGCCACGTGACAGAAACACAGAGTTTAACAAAGCATTTCCTGCCAGCATCATAACATTTCGGGCCCTGACATGAATTTTACTCTCAAATAACTAACCACACAGGGAGGTTTGCTGGGAGCAGACCCGGACGGAGCAGCATCAGCCTCGAGTGCTCCCGCCCACAGACTCCCACCTGATGCTCCTCAGGCAGCTCCAAGCACTCCAAGTTTCCAAGATGTCATCTCTTAACACTAAATACAGCTTTAAACACGACCCTGTACAACAGCAGCAGTTCCTGTTGCTCACTGGCAAGGCATCTCTGTTTTGGACAACATTTTTGGAACATACTGCCCACAGAACGCTGAATTTCCTAAGTTGTGCCTGGAAATCAGGATGTTTTGTCCAAGGAAGTGAAGCCACTGTTTAAAAAGACCCTTTCTGCAACAAGGGGTTAGCCCTGGCTGTGACAGAGCTCCATTTAAGCAGGGCTGTGGAATTCTGGGGATATCTGCACTGCCTCAACTCTGCTGGCCTCTGGAAACAGCCTTTCCTCAACAGACACAGCTTTGTAACTTCAGAGGGGCCTGGCCTGGGCTTATTTTAGTGGCACAGCTTTTATCCAGTAAGGACCTGACCTTCACCATGTAAATGAGAAACCTGTCTTTGCTGCAAATGCTCTGATGTTCCACATCACCTGCTCTGCTTTGAGAAACTTTATTTAAAGCCTTTAGTAAAAAAAAAAAAAAAAAAGATATTTTTGGGCTAGACTAACTTTTGCTGGATGCAGTGATGTCACCTCCTTCCAGATAAAGCCCAGGTTTGGAGCTCACCATGCTCATGATCACATGGCAGGTCAGGCACAACACCCAGACACATCCAGGATCCTGATCCCTGCTGTGGGATAGGGAAAGGAAACGAGTCCCAGCTCCCGTTGTGCCACCTCAGAGCTTCATCCCAGTATTCTCAACACCTCACATTACAAAGTCCAGAGGGAATGAATGTGGTCAGTGACACCACACTGATGTCACTGGAACGCTCCAGAAAAAGGTGAGCAAAACGGGGAAATGAATCCAACCTGGAAATACTGGAATTGCACAAGCTTGCAACAAGGCAAGGAGAACACTGGGCCAAGCCAGGCTACAGAGGCACATCATGTGCTCTACTCAGAGCAGAAATAAATATGCCATTCTAAACATTTTCCAAGTTTATTTTCAGAAAAATCTAGAGCAAAGATGGAAATAGCAATCTAATTAAAAAAAAAAAGAAGTTAAGAGTGGCAGCAAATTATTTGGACAAAAGTTCAGAGAGGAAGAATATGGGCAAGGCATTCAACTGTGGGAAAATGCCTTTGGGAGGAGGAAGCCTTTTGTTCCACACCACCTCTATGTCTAGGTTTTTGCAGTCCTTTGCTAAGTTATTCTGCCAGCGGCTGGAAAACCACCAGAAATCCGCCTGTTTACTCAGACAACTACAATCCCAAATACCACGGCAAATGGCTCCCTGCTCCGCCCAACCAGCAACAGGAGGGAAGGGATACTCCGAGCTGAGGTTTGGAAGTCTCAGTCAAGTGACAACACAGGGTTAAGGGGTTATTCAGACCCCTATTTTTGCATTTGGAGAGCAAGGGGAAATCCTGCTTATGCTCAGACAACGAAGAGCAAGTGTAAAATATTCTGAAACCTGCCTGGTTCACTGCAAGTTCAGTGGTCTTGAGAGGCCAAGTGACAGAGCAGTTTGGTGCTGAGCAGGCTCACAGAGCTCACTCCATGCCACAGTGAGTCACGGGCTCTGTGACCAGGAACTCTGCAACAAGTTGGCTCCTACTTCTGCAAAGTCCCCATCAGATCAAATCCCTGTCCTGAAAAGTTCATATTTTTCCTTATACAGCTTGTATGTGAAAATTACTAAATAGAAGCGAAAATAAATCTCATTCAGTCCCTTCACCTTCAGCACTGTCAGCCAACAAACTGCTCAAATGGAGTATTTCAATATAGAATCATAGAATGGATTGGGTTGGAAAAGACCTCCGAGATCATCAAATCCAACCCTTGGTCCAACTCCAGTCCCTTTACCAGATCATGGCACTCAGTGCCACAGCCAAGCTCACCTTAAAAACCTCCAGGGATGGGGAATCCACTCCCTCTCTGGGCAGCCCATTCCAATGTCTGAGCACTCTCTCTGCAAAGAAGAACTTCAATTTCCCCTGGCAGAGCTTGAGCCCATCGTGCCCCCTTGTCCTATTGCTGAGTGCCTGGGAGAAGAGACCAACCCCCACCTGGCCAGAACTTCCCTTCAGGGAGTTCTAGACACTGCTGAGGTCACCTCTGAGCCTCCTCTTCTCCCTAATTACATCTGCCAGGGCTCAGATACCCTCTTGCAGATACTTCAGGGTACCCTGTTCCCTTTTGCTTTTGCTGCAGCTGCAAAACAAAATCCCATTTATACCTTTCTCCTGATCATGGAGAAATCACTGATTATAAAGCACAAGACCTGCAGCTGAAGTTTGCAGGCTTGGGGAACCTCTGCATTACATCCTCCCTAGAACAAGTAACTTCAAAGCACTCAAAAACGTAACCACAAAACATCACCATTTGCTACCAAGAACCCAAGGCAGACACCCAGGGACCGAAGCCATCCAGTACTTGACTGGAACAAGTGAATCACAGCTCTGCACCCGAGGATCCGCAGCAGGATCCCGAGCCAATGGGACTCCAGAAAAGGTTTACTGAACCAGAAAAGCAGCAGCAGCAATCCTGGTTGGACGCCAAACACAAGGAAATAAACAGAATGGAGCCCTGGAAGATTTCACCAACAGCCACACACAAGTGGGGATGAGCAAATCCTGAAGCACCACCTGAACTCGAGTCACTCAGCTCAGAACAGCCCAGAAATTCGATGGCAGGAAGTTGGCATTTAACAGCCCTTCACAGCAACTCAGTGTTTTCCTACCCTCTTCTGAAGCATTCAAAGGCTTAAGTTGATTTTGAGTGCCCAGTTTCCCCATGACATTCTGAACAGACTGGCTTTGTGCCCTCTGCTCTGCCAGAGCAGGAGGAACCCCTGCGTTGGTGAGGCCACACCTCGAGTGTTGTGTTCAGTTCTGGGCCCCTCAGTTCAGGAAAGAGATTGAGGGGCTGGAGCGGGGCCAGAGAAGAGCAACGAGGCTGGAGAAGGGACTGGAGCACAAGTGCTGTGGGGAGAGGCTGAGGGAGCTGGGGGTGTTCAGCCTGGAGAAGAGGAGGCTCAGAGGTGACCTCAGCAGTGTCTAGAACTGCCTGAAGGGAAGTTCTGGCCAGGTGGGGGTTGGTCTCTTCTCCCAGGCACTCAGCAATAGGACAAGGGGGCACGATGGGCTCAAGCTCTGCCAGGGAAAATTGAAGTTGGAGAGCAGAAAAAACTTCTTTGCAGAGAGAGTGCTCAGACATTGGAATGGGCTGCCCAGAGAGGGGATGGATTCCCCATCCCTGGAGGTTTTTAAGGTGAGCTTGGCCGTGGCACTGAGTACCATGATCTGGTAAAGGGACTGGAGTTGGACCAAGGGTTGGACTTGATGATCTCAGAGGTCTTTTCCAACCCAATCCATTCTATGATTCAATGAAGCCAGGGCAGCCCCAGGAGCAGAGCAGCAGCCACAGAGGGGCTATGAGGGCAGACCTGCAGAGCCCAGCACAGGGTGACGCTACCACAGCCACCCCAGGGTGAGGAGCAGCAGATCATCACCTAAATCAGCTTCTCTTCACTGGTTCTGCAATGCAGAGGACAAGCACACACATCAAACAGACTGAGGGCAGTGTAAGAGGAATGAAAAAACTCTCTCAGATCAGAAATCAAGACCTTCTCTAAGAAATCAGTTCATAAAGAATGTGCAGGTGAGTCCAACAGCCAGGTCTGCAAAATGCACAAGCAGGAACACTCAGGACTCCTCATTGGCAGCAACTTTTCCACCACTTTTCTTAGGCAAAAATAAGGAATATGGCAGAATCTGTTCAATAGCATCAGTTAAGTGCTATGACTGTCAAAGTTTTAATCATTACACACAGACCCACCATTTTAATGGCTGTTTCAAAGAGTTAAACCCTGAAGCTCCCAACTGTGTGCTTGCCAACTGTCCCCTCCCTACATTAGGATCAATAACTGGGAGCAAAGCAACAACCCTGCTTAACGATGAGATCTTCTTTAACTGCAGGGTAATCAGCTAATCCGGGCAGCCTCCTTTATTCAGCTTTACATGGGCAGCACTATCATTAAAGTTATAAACTTTAATTTGACTCAAGGAATGCCATTTACTAATTTAGCAGGCAAATGCTTTTACAGTTGTTTGCATCAAGCTCCATATAAACTACAGGGGATTTACAGCACATCAAGCAACATTTTAAAGCTGCTGTTACAGAGCACAGGACAGTTGGGGAAAAGCATTCACTGAGGCATCTCGTGTTTAAAGGGATTTACCAACACACACAACCAGCAAAACAACTGCTTTCTGGGCACAGGATCCCTCAATATTTAACATTCACAGAATTCTCACATTATTCCTGTTGGCACACAGGGGAGTAGCACCTCCTATTTACTCCAAGTATTGACTAAACAGGAACAAAAGAAAACCCATCACCTGCAGAAAAGTGAACGGCGTCAGAAACTTAGTGGTGAGCTGGAGCCAAACCTTGCCATGAGTCTTTAGAAGGGAATGCCAAACCGCTTCAGTGCCTTGAATTTTTAACCCAAAAGCACAGGAGGAAACAGATAAGACTTAGATACTTTGATCTAGAGAGGGTAAATGTTACTTCGAACTCGATTTCACTTTTAAAGAGACCGACTTAAAAACTGGGGGTTAAAAAAAAAGTTACGGTTGTGAAGGTATTGCTCGTACCCCTCCTGGTCTGTGCTGGAAATAAACACGACAAGGCTCAACCCCTGAGAGTGGCGGAGAGGGGAGGGAACGGCAACAAAACCAGAGTGGGGCCTCTCCCGGAATTCCAGGGCTTCCCATCAACTCCGCCGCTCAGCGAAGGAGCTGGAGGGGCTGAACCCCCCGCCGACCGCGAGAGGACGGAGCGGGAGAAAGGAAAACACAGAGCTCACACCCCCGGCTCGCAACTACACAAAGAAAGAGGAGCCCTTTCAGTGCCAAGGGCCTCGTTCCCGACGCTTCCACGGCAGGAAGCGAGATCCTGGCCGGCCCCGAGGGGCCTCCAGGGGGAACGGGGTGAGGAGGAGCCCTCTCCACTCCGGAGGGTGCCGAGGAGACCCCCGTCACCTCTGGAGGGTGTGAAGGAACCACCTTCACGGGGGCTGAGAGGGGCCGTCCCGTCATCCCGAGGGGACGTCCCCGTAACCTGGGGGGGGTATAGAGGAGCAGACCCCGCTCCAGCCCCGGCGGGTCCCCAGGAGCCGCGGTCGTCCCGGGTGGTCCCGGCAGCGTGTGCGGGGCCGGGCCCGCTGCCCCTCCGGAGGCGCTCCCGCCCCCCCAGCCCTTCCCTTCCCTTCCCCGGAGTGTCGCCCCCAGTCCCGGGGCCGGGGGCCGCACCTGGATGACCTCGTTGACCTCGCGGATACACTCCACCATGTGCTGCAGGATCTGCTCGGCCGTCAGCACCTCGTAGCGATAATCCTCCTCCTGCTCGGGGCCGCCGCCGGGGCCCGGCCCGCCGCCCAGGCCGCCGCCGCCACCGCCGCCGCCGGGGCCCAGCCCGCCCGTCTCGCCGCCCAACAGCCCGTCGCGCTCCCCGCCGACGCGCAGCCCGGGCTCCACCAGCTCCACCTCGCCCAGGTCCAGGTTATCGTCGGGCTCGTCCTCCTCCTCGTCCTCCTCGTCCTCCTCCGCGCCGCTGTCCTCGCTGCACTCCTCGTCCTCGTCGAACTCGTAGTTGTACCCCTCGTCCGAGTCCATGGCGAGGCGCTGAGGGAGCGGCGGCGGCCCCCGCGGCCTGCCCGACCCCGACCCCGACCCCGCCGCCGCCGCCGCCGTTGGCCCCGGCCCGGCCCGGCCCCGCCGCGCCTCAACCGCCGCCAACAAAGGGCCGCGGCCGCCGCGCTCCGTCACCGCGCGCCCCGCGCGTCACCGCCGCCCGCCCGCGCATGCGCGCGCCGAGCGCCTCCGACCGACCGCCCCGCCGCCATCTTGGGCGCGCGGCCCCGCCCACCCCACACACACCCCCGGCCGCCGCCATGCTGAGTGTGGCACCGACCGTGAGGGGAGCGGGCACAGCGCGGACACGGGCACGGCACAGCGCACAGGAACGGAGCGGCGGCGGCGGGGAACACCACAGCGCACGGGAACACAGCGCGGCCATCGGCACACCACAGCGCATCGGCACGGAGTGGCGGCGGGGAACACCGCAGCGCGGCCACCGGCACCGGGTGGTGGCGGCGGGGAACACCACAGGGCACAGGAACCCCACAGCGCACAGAAACGGAGTGGTGGCGGTGGGGAAAGGCCTCTGCGGTCATCGGGCCCAACCGATGGCCCAACGCCACCATGGCGACCAGATCGTGGCACTGTGTCTTTCTTAAACAGCTCCAGGGATGGCAACTCCATGACCTCTCTGGGCAGCACATTCCAATGTCCAATCACTCTTTCCGGGAAGAAATTCCTCCTGATGTCCACCCTGACCCTCCCCTGGCACAGCTGAGGCCATTCCCTCTCCTCCTGTCCCTATTCCCTGGAGCAGAGCCCGACCCCCCCACCTCGGCTCCCCCTCCTGTCACGGAGTTGCAGAGAGTGAGAAGGTCCCCCCCGAGTCTCCTTTTCCCCAGGCTGAGCCCCCACAGCTCCCTCAGCTGCTCCTCATCACTTGTGCTTCAGAATCACAGAATGTTAAGGGGTTAGAAGGACCTTAAAGATCATCCCATCCCACCCCCTGCCATGGGCAGGGACACCTTCCGCTAGCCCAGGTTGCTCCAAGCCCCGTCCAGCCTGGCCTTGGACACTTCCAGGGATGGGGCAGCCCCAGCTTCTCTGCCCAACCTGTGCCAGGGCCTGCCCACCCTCACAGGGAAGAAGTTCTTCCCAATACCTAACCTAAATTTCCCCTTTTTCAATTTGTGCCCATTACTCCTCATCCTACCCCTACAGTTCCTGACAGCAGTGGGTGTGGCTGGGAACAGGAGGCTTGGGGGATTCATCTGCTTCCCCCACTGCCCACCCGGTCTGGGCTCCTTGGGGCGACAGGACATGAGGTGGGGCTGGGGTGTGGAACCCTCCTGAGCTGTCCAGAAGAAAAGTGTGGAAAAGACTCCCAAGGCCATCCTAAATTTGAGTGGTGTTGGGCCTGTGCAAGTGACTTGTGAGGGGAATGTGAGGAACATGTGAGGGGAATATGAGGGATGTGTGCAGGAAAATAGGTTGCACTGCCTCAAAATCAGAATAAAACTGTACTAAGAGCAACCAGGCAGAAATTCTCAGTCATTCCATGGGATAAACGCACACCCACCACCCCTGGAGGGACCCTGAATGTGCTGGGTGGCACCTCCGAGCTCCAGCACTGCCTTCTGATCAGCACAGATAATACCTGGGGTTTGGAGGTGCCAGGCTTGATTCCCTTTATTCTCTGTTAACTTGGCATTTTGCAGGGGGAAGAACAGACATTAGTGGATTCATCACCAGGCCAGGGACTCACTGTTTTTCCCTCCTGGCATTGCTGAGTGCCCTCAGCAGGTCAGGGATGAGGGGCCAGCACCGTTCCCAGGCAGTCTCATCCCTGTCAGAGCCTCTCACCAGGACATGGAGCCACTGGCAAAGGGCAGGATGGACACAGGGGTGCTGCAGGGGCTGAGCACCCTCTGCCCCAGCTTTCCCTGCTTCCAGCACCCACCATGCTCTGCCCAGTACAGGGGAAGCTCACCGGGGTAGTGGAACACAGTAAGGTTGTGGTGGCCAAAAACAAGAGGGCACAGTTTGCAGGTGTCACACACAAAATAGTTTATTAAACCACTCCCTGAAGAAAGGAAAGAGGGAAAAAATAGGTAAAGGTAAAAGCTAATTCTAACTTCAAATTACACAATATATATTGTAAAATCTCACCTATAGCCAAGTTTCTATAGGTTGTATCACAGTGTCTATAAACTTTATTACAGCTTTGAATTGGATGTCACTTTCTGCACAGATGTTCTCTTTGCTGTGAGATACTTATCTCTTTTACATTCTTTTCTTATGCCTGCTTCTTCCAAAACCTTCTTATCTCATTTTGTTTTTGCTAGCTTGCTGGTTTTTCTCACAGAACTAATTACTACCTAGTAGGCCTCAGAATCTGTTTGCAGCTCTAAAACCTTTTCTAACTCAAAAAACCTTTTTAATCCTTACACACCAGGCTCGCTGTCTGCAGCCATTTGGGGAGCGCGTGGAACTCCGGTTGGCTTGGAAACAAGGCTGCAGCCTGGGCAGGAGCAGAGCCAGCTGCTGCCAGCCCTCTGCTGCTGCTCACCACAGGTGCCAGGGGCCAGCACAGCCCCCACAGGGCTCCAGGGCCACCCTCTCCTGCTGCTGCCTCATGCCCTGGGGCATCATCTCTTCCTGGGGTGAAGCGGGGCCGTTCGGATGTGGTGACATTACTCACCCTCTCTGCCTGGATGAAGGTGAGACTCAGCAGGGCAGTATGTGGTGTAGGTGTGACAAATTTCATCAGCTGTTTGGGGCAAGAGTCACCGTGGATGACCAGATGACATGATCCTGCTTCCTGCACTTTTTCCAATACAAATCCCTTGTGAAACAGGAAGAAAATTAGAAGCCACATCCTAAAGGGTGTTTATTTCCTACTGGAGCACAGCAGGTGTAATGATGGCTGCAGCAACAGGGGTTTATGCAGGCAGGTGCCCTGGGGGATCCAGGGAGATGAAGTGTCCAGTATCCTGGGT
The DNA here is from genome assembly GCF_047495875.1 of Pithys albifrons albifrons. NCBI lineage: Eukaryota > Metazoa > Chordata > Aves > Passeriformes > Thamnophilidae > Pithys > Pithys albifrons. The sequence continues at coordinate 5,820,907 of NC_092470.1, forward strand.
AGATGTCTGCAGAAACCTCACTGGGTACCAGGATGCCTCTTCAGGCACACAAGGAGATCTGAGTGTTTGTGTGGACCTGTGGTCCCTGAGCTTTGCCCAGGTCAGGAGCACACAGGGTGTGGACCAGGCACACACATTGCCTCATGCCATGCTACCTAGTCAATAAAGCCAGTTCCCTAATTACCCTACTCATTTGGAATTGCAAAGGCCAGAGCATTAATCATCCTCCCCTATGTAAATATAAGTAGCCCTGGCTTCGTTCAGCTCCAGACACACCAGCTGGACATCTGCCAGGCCTCACATGTCAAGCCACAGGGACTCAGGGGGTTGCCCCAGGTCCTTTCCTGGTGTTTTGCCCTTAAGGGGGGCTGTGTGTCACCACCTGGGACCCCGTGCTGGCACTGTCCTGCCCAGCTGGTGACATACCCAGGTCCTGGCCAACATGGGAGAAGGCACAAGCTATTTTGGGGCTGCTCATCTGCCCCACAGAACCCCAAGAAAGGCACTGACTAGAAAGAGGGATTTTGCTTTATTGGAGTTTTGCAGCTCTGGACACAAAAACCCTTGGCCAAGGTAACCTCCCCAGCAGTGTGTTTGGGAAGCAGTTGCTCCTGGGAGCAGGACCTGTCCATCCCTGGGTGCCCAGGTTGAGGCTGCCGGAGCTCAGCCTGGAGTCTTGCACAGGGCCTGGCCAGAAGAGCTGCTCTGGAGCCAGGATGGGAGAGCTGGGGGTGATCACCCGGAGAAGAGAAGGCTCTGGGGAGACCTGAGAGCCCCTTCCAGTGCCAAAGCTCCAAGAGAGCTGGAGAGGGGCTTTGGACAAGGGGGAATGGCTTCCCACTGCCAAAGGACAGGGTCAAATGGGATATTGGGAAGGAATTGTTGGCTGTGAGGGTGGGCAGGTCCTGGCACAGGGAGGGCAGAGAAGCTGTGGCTGCCCCACCCCTGGAAGTGTCCAAGGCCAGGCTGGATGGGGCTTGGAGCAACCTGGGATAGTGGAAGGTGTCCCTGCCCATGGCAGAGAGTTTGATCTACATGATCTTTAAAGGTCCCTTGCAACCCAAACCATTCTATGATCCCAGTAATTAACATTTATGAACGGGGCTGAGATCTTCCCTGTGACATTCTACATACATAGGAAACAAGTTCCCCTCCCACAGTCACAGCCTTCACTTCTCCAGCTGCAAAAAAGGGATCAGCACTTCACAGCAATAGTTACACTAATACTTCCAAAAATACTCTATGGTATGAAATTTTAGCCATTCATTTTGCAAAAAGTTTTTGTTTATTAAAAGGTTTTCAACCCAGTGGTTACATATGGGGCCTTGGGCAGTGTTTCTTGGAGATGGTTGGCAAAAGATACCTGAGGAAAGCCGGGCTGCTGCCTTCAGTTTATCCCAAGGGGATCTGCGCTGCCTCTGGGGATTTTAGGACTCCAGCTATGGAGGAAAGCTGAGAACTCTCCTCTGCCCACTCTGAGACATAATTCAGAACTCCATAGACACCTGGCACGTTTTTGTTTTATTCTTGCAAGAGCTTAATTACCCAAGTGATTCTGGTAACTGTTAACACTGGAGCTGACAAGAATAAAGTGCTGCCTTGCAATCACCTTGCTCAGTGAAGTTAAGCACACGCTTACGGGATTTATGGCAGGAGCGCCTCTGGGCATGAGGAGTTTGTCACGGTGCATCCACAGCTCTGATTGATTCCAGCTCAGCCCCACAGCCTGACTGGGAGCAGCTGGGGACAGCAGCCACGTGTCCCCAGCCCCTGCAAGGAGTCATAGCATGGCAAGCCCTGACTCATGATACCAAAATTGCCAGAGTGTTGGTGGCCCACACCACAATCCACCCATGGATTCGTGGTGAACATCCCATCCCAGCCAGTGTCCCCCCTTCCCCACTGCTCCTTGAGCCAGGTAGGATCTCCAGAAAAAGCCCTTCTCCTCTGTCACCAGTGAACGTGGACAGGGAGAAAGGAAATCCTGGAGCTTTCTAGATGCCTTGGGTTTGATTTTGGGTACTGCACACTTATTAACAGCCACAAGCATGGGCTGAAGTGCCCCTTGGCTCACACCACCCCAAACCTGTGCGAGCTGGAGATAGTTCAGAGGAAAAAGGCTTCACAAATAAATACCAATAGCGCAAACATTACCAGGCTGAGCTTAAGTCAGGACCCCAAATCCTCTGCACTGATTAACACATCTCACCTCAAGCTTTTTGCCTTCAACTCCACTCCCAAGCTCATGATTGTTGGAATACTCCTCCTTGCTCCTCCCTGCTCGCTCTGAGTCTCTCAGGCCCTGCTCCCTTTACATGTATGTGCTCTCCCAGCCAAAGAGGTCCCTTCTGTTCAGCCCCATCTGTGCTGAGAAACTCCATCACCACGTGCATCTGCTAAACCATTTGATGGCAGCACTGATACACCGTGGGCCAGGTGGGAATGCAGGGATATGGAAACGAGTCATCCTGTGCTTTGAAAAGCACCAGGATACGTGTTGTGGCTCTGAAAGCAGCCTGCCATACACCAGCCTGCTTCAGCCCTGCAGAGCAAGGAGGTTCCTCATGGGCTGAGCTGTTAGAGCTGCTGAAAATACCCTGGGTGTGGATTTAGGGTCATCTTGTGTTTAGGATTTTCATTGTGCACATGCTAAAGCTCCACCAAATGTCTCTGTGGGTTCTTGCTGGGTGTTTACATGTGAGCACTGCTCTGCTTGATGAAACAGGCACAGGTGGCTCCCTGCCAGCATCTGTGTGACCGTGCCAGGCAAAATCATCCCTGAAATACAGAAATGTGCACCAGGAGGGTCCACACCTGCAAGAACCCAGCACATGCTGACCATACTCCCACCAGACCACCACCACAAGTTAGAATACTTCAACCCTGCATCCCTCGGGCCTGCAATCCAAATCCCATCATTATTTTACCAAGGATGAAAGGGAAGGTAAACAAGCAAATGGAGAGAGTGAGTTTGTCCACAAAGCCTCTGAGATGTCAAGATCCAACTCACGGGTCTACAGGCAGATGCAGGTATTTCCAGAGATTATCTGTGTTTTCCAAAGCCCTCTTCCAGCCACACCACTAGTAGGTCCCTTGAGCTGGGAGCTGCTTCATTCAGGAGTGAGTGTGCCCAGACAGCATTGGGTCCAAGAGCAGAGCAAACAGAAAACTCATGCCCTGAGAAGGTGCTCATGAAGGGCTCTGTTCCTCCTTCACTGGCTCAGATGCTTCTCACCAGCACAGGAACCAGCATGCAAAATACCCTCCTGGTTAAATGCAGAAGCAGCCAACATTATAGGGAATTAGGCAGCATAATAAATGAATTTATATATTTAAAAATGCTGTGGAACAAGGAACTGCACTAACAGCCCAAAGGCAAACTTCATGCCTTGAAGGCAAACAAACCAGAAAGATCCAAGTGTGACATCAGCCAGATTTTATAACAATTTTTATCAGAATAATTAATTTGGATATCTACCACATGCATTGTTGGCTGAAAGCAGATGACCCAGCATTGTCCTGGTGCAGCACAGTTTTCTGCAGAGTCCCCCAGCAACTTGGACTCCAATTCCTGCAGCCAAATTGATGACAAGAGTGGTTTGCAGGTACCCCCACCATGGGTCTCACCTAAGCTGGTACATCCCTGCTATGGGCTTACTCCCTCCTTGTTCCTTGCCAAACTAACCCAAAAGGGGCTTCCTACGTGGATGTATTAACATGGAGATATGCTCTGAGACCACGAGTCTGTTTGTTGAAAAGCTACTGAACAACATCAGCAACTTCTGGCTGCTGCAGCTCCGTGCCTGCCACAGAACTGTGCGTAATCGAGTTTCTTCCAGCCAAGCTCCACAGTTAAACACATGCTTAGGCAGTTTTCTTATGTAAAGAAACATTCCCAAATCAGACTGTTAGTCTGGATTAATGTCGGCCAGCTACAGAGGAACTACAATGAGTCATCCCCCAGGGACATCAGGTCCCCTAAAATAGCAACAGCAACCGAATGCGTAGAAAGGCTGGAATATTTGGACTGAGGGCTCTGATCACAATGCTTTACATAAGCTGCCGAACACACCACTCTCCCCAGGCTGAAATGAGGATTCACCTCAGGCCAGGGCACTTCCACAGTTCCATCTCACGTGCTGACATTTCCTGATGCCACATAGCAGCAAACTGGCTTGTTTGGGATATTTTTTTCCTTCCCCTGCAATTTTAATACAATGCAACTATTTAAGGATAAGTCCAGAGATGCTGGAATCAATCAGTGTAGTCAGAAAAGCAGTGGCATCAGCCAGTGCTCTGGAGGTTTGCATTGGGAAAGGCAACAGACCTGGCTCAGGACCACAGGGGCTTCGTGCAGACCAGCAGCAGGAAGACTGGAACACAAGGAATGACACGGGCTGTTTTCCCAGAAGTCTGGCACAGGCTGGAATGCAGGTGTTCTCCTCCACACCCCTTCTTGCTGTATGATGAGGACAGAGATAGAGAAGGGCCAACGTCCTGGAAGAATCATGAGGAGACAGTCTGGCATGTGCCTTTGTGTTGAATTGGGTTCCTGCCACTTCTCTGTAGGAAAAACAAGGGGTAGGTGAGGATTGTCCGGAGCCTGAGGCAGCCAACAGGCTGGAATTGCTGCAATCAGCCTCACCTGGGACCTCCACCATGACCTCCATTAAGCTGAGGTCCAGGCAAGTACTTTTTCCTGAGCTCTCCTGTGGGTGTACCTGCTCCCAGGTATTCCCACACTGAGCTTGGACTTCCCTTTGTGCCTCTTGTTCACTGGGTGGCACCTGAGCTGTCGCTGTCACCTGGCTGTGGGGGTACACCCACCTTGTAAGGCTGTTCCTTGGCCTATCCTGTGCCTGTCTTTGATTCCTGGACTGCATTCCCTTAGGTAGACAAATGGCCTACAGGGGTGGAGAAGGAGGCTGCAGCGCTGTGTAGGTGCTAAGCTCATGGCAACACCATCTGGCTCTTTGGCCTGATTGCTGATAGAGCCCAGTTTCCCTGTCTCAAGGTGACCCTTAGTCCCCTTCCTGCCTTCCCCCACTTGAGATCCCCAATTAGTTTTTTACTAATCTCATCAAATTCCCACAATCCCATTTAGACCCAAACCTAGCTGTGATCTCCTCCTGCTGCTTGGCCTCCCCACAACTTTTCCACCTCCAAAAGCTTCCCTGGAATCTCACAGCCTCCTTCAGCCCTGGAGAGCACCTCCCTCCACTCCTCTCCAGCCCCACTGAAACCCTTCCGTGTCCTCCCAGCTCTTCTCCTTTCTCTATCAGACCCACACTTTGTGCTTTTCTAACCTTTGTCAATGCATTTCTGGAGGTTTTTTCCACAAAATCCTTTTTTCCTGTTGATCCTGTTCTTTCTACACTGCTCATGTGAGGGACAATGCCTTAAATTCCCCACCAGATCTTTCTGTGGTTGTGTCCTGCTCACGCAGTGATTTTTGCTCTTGTGTGATGGGGCCCTCTCTCTTGTCAAGCTTTCTTCTGTACCATTTGTTTAATTTCCTGCTTGCTCCCATGCCTGTGGCTTGTCTCCCAGTATTCCATAGCTTGCAGTTTTCTGGGACAACATGTTTTTAATAATTTGATGGAATTGGTTCCTGTGTAGGTTTGTGCTGGCAATTAGATGGGTAAGACCTGGGCTTAAGGCCTTTATTTGACTTGGGGATTGCTGAGGAAAGCAGAGTTGGAGAGAGGAGGCAAAACTAAACTGAGTTCACATGAGGTTAAGGCTTTCCTTGGAAAAGCCAAATGCCATGTGGAAAGCATCTCTCTGCAACCCTTCATTGTGAGGCTCTGTCACAGGATAAGCCCCCTTTTTTTGTACAACTCCATCAGTATTTCACCTGCCACTTAAAAAAACATCCTTGGAAACCTGTGCAGGGCTGATTTATATCCAGTATTGCTCATAAAAAATATACAACACCAACAGAAGATGCTCAAACCTGAGGTGGATCCAAAGCCTGGGCAAGAGGTGCTGGTTTCAAACTGACAGAGGCTCTAGTTTGGTCAGATCTAAGGAAGGAGGTATTTACTGTGAGTGTGCTCAGGCCCTGGCACAGGTTCCCAGAGAAGCTGTGGCTGCCCCATCCCTGGAAGTGTCCAAGGCCAGGCTGGACAGGGCTTGGAGCACCCTGGGCTACTGGAAGGTGTCCCAGCCCATGGAATTAAATGGTCTTTAAGCTCCCTTCCCACTCAAACAGTTCTGTGAGGCTGTGAAAGCAGCATGGGAGAAATACGTGTTTTAAATCATTAAGCTCCTCAAGCTCCAAACCAGGCTGGCTGAGGCTCCCTCAGGGCAGGAGGCACGGCCGGGGGGGGGCAGGCAGGGAGGGGGCTCCAAACCTGGGGCACTGGGATGAAATTCCCCTGACCGAAGGGCTGCAGGGCAGGCAGGGAGGGGGCTCCAAACCTGGGGCATTGGGATGAGATTCCCCTGGCCGAGGGGCTGCAGGGCAGGCAGGGAGGGGGCTCCAAACCTGGGACATTGGGATGAGATTCCCCTGGCCGAGGGGCTGCAGGGCAGGCAGGGAGGGGGCTCCAAACCTTGAGCATTGGGATGAGATTCCCCTGGCCGAGGGGCTGCAGGGCGGAGGCTCCAAACCTGAAGCACTGGGATAAGCTGCCCCTCGCTGAGGAGCAGCAGGGCTTTGCGGGGACTCATTCCCCCGGCGGGGCAGCGGTGAGGGCTCGAGCGGCGGCGGCGGGGCCGTGAGGGCGGGCCCGAGCTGCCATTTCGCGGCCGCCCGTCCCCCGCTGCCGGGCGGTGCCACCGCCTCCCTCAGGCTGCGGGTGCGACATGGCGGCGGCGGGTCCGCTGCTGCTCCCGCTGCTGCTGCTTCTGTCGGTGCTGCCGGGCCCGGCGGGCGCCGTGTGGCCGCAGCCCCAGGCCCAGCGCTCCCCGCCCGGCGCCGGGCGCTGCCCGCTGCCGCCCGGCCGGTTCCGCTTCGCCGCCGCGGAGGGCTCGGCCGTGGGGCCGGGCTGCGAGGTGCTGGACGCCGCCTTCCAGCGGTACCGGCCGCTGCTCTTCGCCCGCCCGACCGGTGAGGCGGGGTGGGGGTGCCTCTGTGCTCCCCGGCGCTCTTCTGTTCTGCACGCCCGCCGACCCCGAGCCCTCTGTATTTGGGGGTGAAACCACGGGGTGTGGGTGCCGGCCTGGCTGCCCCTCGGCTCGGCGGCGCGGCCGGGGCGATGTCTGGAGAGGGGGAGGCTCAGGGGGCACCTCATCACTGTCTAGAACTACCTGAAGGGAAGTTCTGGCCAGGCACTCAGCAATAGGACAAGGGGGCACGATGGGCTCAAGCTCTGCCAGGGGAAATTGAAGTTGGAGAGCAGAAAAAACTTCTTTGCAGAGAGAGTGCTCAGGCATTGGAATGGGCTGCCCAGAGAGGGGGTGGATTCCTCCACCCCTGGAGGTTTTTCAACTGAGCTTGGCCGTGGCACTGAGTGCCATGATCTGGTAAAGGGCCTGGAGTTGGACCAAGGGTTGGACTTGATGATCTCGGAGGTCTTTTCCAACCGAATCGTTTCTGTGATGGTGCAAGGCTCCTGCTAGGCACACATGACAAATCTGACCCAATTCGGCACAGCGAGCACTGGTTATCTTCATTTCCTTCCAGGGATTAAGCTCTTGCTGTGGAGAGTTCCTCCATCTCGTTTTCGTGCCCTTTGGACAGTGTTTCACCTCCCCATTGCTTCATTTTCCTTCCTTCCCTCGTGGCTACAGGGAGAGCCACTGCTGGTTTGCAGCCGCTGTTGCTCCAGGGCTGCTTGGAAGTCTTGGCTCTACCCATTTCTACCAGCTCTGGGTGTCCCCTGTGAGGCTTTACCATGAGGAGACTTGCTGCATCGTGTGTGTTCTTCCAACTGTGTGTTCATGCCATGGAGCTCCTCTGCCAAAGTGGAGCTGCTGAAGGTCCCGAGGCGGTGAGGCTTTTCTGCCAGAGAGGGATTAGCTCTTGGATCCATCCTGAAATTGTAGGGTAAGATGAGGAAAGACAAAAGCTTGGAGAGCTTGAGTTTGCTTTGGGACAGGTTCTAAAGGTTTCTTGCACCGAGATGTAGTTGTGATAGCACCCATAGCATATCAGGGATGAGCTGCAGGAGATTTCCTGGCTGCGGGGCTGGCACACGGATGCTCAGTGGCTGCGTGGGTCTGCTGCAGCCTGAAGCGCTACATCCAGGGAATATGAAGTGCTTCATTCATCAAAAAGAGCTAGTAACTCTGCTCCCGAGTGTTTTAAATGTCAGTGTGAACTCTGTTGCTGCTGATCAAAGCCGAGAAGGGTGGTGGCGTTGGAAGCTGCTTGGCTTCGTGTTGAGCACATCGTGCTTTGAAAAAGCAGGTTTGAAACAGAGAAGAACCGTTTGGCTTATTTTATTTTTTCCACTCTTGTGAGTAGCAGTAGAAATAAATTTTGGTTTGGGAGCCGAGAAGACTCCTCTTGGTTCTCTTTTGCTGCTAGGAACTAAAAACAGCTGATCTAATTATTCATGCTCTCCTGTTCCTCTCAGAGGGGAAATGTGACCATCAAATCACTTGGAGCAATGTTGTGATCACAAGATCAAGCTCACATCATCCCTTTCCATACTCCCTGCTTTATGATATTTCAACTACACAAATTATTTTAAGGCCTTTTCTCCCCTCTTTGCCTTTAGTTTTGGGGGTTTTGTTCACATGGGTGGTTAGTAAGAACAGGCAATGGAAACCCTGGGTGGAAGAAAATAATTTCTATTAATAGAGAAAAGAAGTGGCAGAGACGGCATTGCCTTTGGGGTGTGGTGGTGGAGGTGCTTGCTTGGCCAAGGGGACTGTGTTTGGGTTGGGCAGTGTCTCCCTGGGCAGGTTTAAATGCAGTATGTGATGGTGGGACCACTTCTGTTGAGGCTCCTCAGCAGGATGAGCATGTCCTGTGTCCCCAGGCCCAGGGGCAGCCGTGCTTGGTGAGCTGCCGCCTTCCCGAGAGGAGGGAGCAGGTCTTGCTGTGCTGCTCGCACATCTGTGAGGTTGCCTTGGCTACCAGCTTGTCTGCAACCAGCTCAAAACAGAGGGCTAGCTTCAAGCTGTTTTCCTTCTCTCTGCAGAGTTTCGTCATTCCTTCATGGAGAAATCTGGGGGTCCTGGCTCCTGTGAGCTGTGGAGCACGGGCTCCCTGCATTTCACCCACATGCTGCCAGTGCCACAGTCTCCCTGGAGTTTCCTTGGTGCCTTGGCTCACTCCAAACCAAGCTCTTTATTTTTAGTGACCACTTTGAGCATTGACTGTGCCCAGGAATGCCTTGGGGTTGTAGGCATGAAGCTTTGGTGGGATGAACAGGGTCCCACCCCACTGCCCCATGCTTCTCCTGGCCACAGAATGTTGTGAGTAGTCCCATGTGTCCCAGTGAAGGCTGAACACCTCCCTTTGGAGCTGGAGGAGCGACTTCAATGAGGACTCAGGCCTGTGCATCCTTGGAAGCTCTCACTCAGTTAGGAAAGGGTGGCCAAAGCTCCTACATGGAGTCTGAATGTGATCGGGTTTATTTCTCCAACCACTGCACCTGGAACCTGCTCTGCAGAAGGTGGAGTTGGTGGTCAGGAGCTTTTCTGTGCTGGCTGAGGTCTTTTGGTTGCCTCTTAAATCAGCAAGGTCTATCTGCACCCTTTCTACAGGGTTTCCTTGCAAAGGGTAGGGCAGAGCTCTTGGGCTTGTGCTTTGTTCCCAGTGCTGGGAGAGTTTGGGAACATAAAGCTCTTTTCCCTCTTGGAGAAGATTTGACTAGTAGTGGCTGTAGCTTAGAGCCATGGCTGGTGTCCAGAAAGCCTTAGGGGCTGCTGCTGGTCCATGCTCGGATGTCTCTCCTCTCTTGTGTGCTCCATGAAGCTTCCCTGAGAAGTCCCTCATGGGAATTCCTCCCCAGCAGACCTTCTCCATGCAGAAGGTTGGGATCAGCTCATGTGCTCCTGGTTGGCTGTGTTGAAATTAGCCCCTGCTGAACATCCTTCTACCTGTTTTGGGGTGTGCAGGAGAGGGTCCCCCTTTCTGCCACATGTGTTAAAATCCATGTACTCCTGTTTCTTCATCACTAGCCAGGCTGGGAAGATGATGGTGGGCTTGGAAGCAAGGAATGGAGCTGGGATTGAGTTGATGTCTGTCCTTTGCAGAGAGTGAGCCATCCTGGGGGACACCCTGCACACAGCTGCTTGTCTACATTTCCACACCAGGCTGTGATGTGTTTCCCAGACTAGACTCCAAGGAGAGCTGTAAGTTATCAGGGCTGGGAGCAGGAGTGAGTAACTGGAGTGGGAATGTGGCTGTTTTCTGTGCCCATCACTGGGACACAGCACTGTGCAACAGTTACCCCCACTCTTGGGGAGACACCAGCCCCCCATGTTATTGAAACACTGGGGCAGGGAGGGTGCCAATAAAGCAGTGGGGAGAGGTTTCAAACAGCAAAAAAAAAAACAAAATTCAGTTCTCTGAGTTCCCAGGGTACTGTATCTGCCCCCTGCCCAGTGCTGGGGCTGTCGTGGCAGTGGGGTCCGATGCCAGCACAGCCCCCTGATGCTTGTTCCAGATAAGCTGGTCGTGTCCAAAGGCTCCGTGCTGCTCTCTGCTGAGACCATCTGGGGAGCCCTCCGAGGTGAGGCCATTCCCAGTCTCCCTGCCTCAGGCCTTTGGGCTTGTCTTGCTGTGCCTCTCTCCTTCCATAGACTTCTTTGTTAATTGAGCTCTGCTCCTTTTGGGGGAGTCTGTGCTGAGGAAGGGACTGTGTGTGGTTTTCCTGCAGGCCTGGAAACATTCAGCCAGCTCGTTGGAAGAGATGAGAACGGCACGGTGAGTCCTGGCCTCATCTCCTGGGACAGGCAGCTCTCCATAGTGCCCCTACCTCCATGGGGATGGGCTGAGGGTTGCTGGAATGCTCCTGAGGAGGAGGGGGCTACCAGCAGTGTGGCACAGCATTGCCAAAGGCCAGGTGGAGATTATGAATCCAGCCAGATCCCTGCCTTCTGAGCAGGTAAGGAAGGGCTGCAGCTCTTTCTGGCCAGCAGCTCTTTCTGGCCAGCTTCACTCTGGGTAGTAAGGGCAGCCCTGGCCCCTCAGCCCTGGGGACAACAGTGACCCTGATTGCCTCCTGCTAAGGGCTGTGTGCCCAGCATCCTGCTCACGTGTTCCTCGTGTCCCCTGCGTGCAGTACTACATCAATGAGACCGAAATCGTGGACTTTCCCCGCTTCCCTCACCGGGGACTGTTGCTGGACACCTCTCGTCACTACCTGCCCCTGAGAGCCATCCTGGAAACTCTGGTAGGTTGCCTGTACTGGGAGACAGGATGGTTTATTTGTGTGTCCTGTCTTCTGTGACAACTGATGCTGCCTTGTGTGGGTGATTTCTCAGCTCCCTTTGTAAAGAAGAAAACTCTGAGGTGTCTTGAATTCCTGCAGTCGGGTTACTCTTCAAGCCTGTGTTGTTTCTAAGGCAAGGGAAAACACTGACAAAGGTGGGTGGTAGTTCTGTGCTCATCCCAAGCAGAATTAAACTTACAGGTCTTCATCAGTGGCTCAGTTAATAGGGAGAACAGGGATTTTACTGTGAGCAGAAGTACTCCTGGCCCTCTGCAGCTCTTTGTGGTGCCATTGTCTTTCAGGAGAGGTGTCTGAATCCCTCTTGGATCCTGAGGAGCACTGAGAGACTCTGCCTTGTCCCCTTTCTGTGGCAAGCTGGGTGACCTTTCAGAAGGGACAGGGGACATTAATCTTCATTCCTGTTCCTTCCCAGGATGTCATGGCTTACAACAAGTTCAACGTGTTTCACTGGCACATTGTGGATGACCCATCCTTCCCCTATGAGAGCTTGACGTTCCCAGAGCTCAGCAGGAAGGTAACCCTCCCCAGTCACCAAGTACCCCCCAGGTGAGCAGATCCCTCCTTCTGCTCCTGAGCAGGGCACTGAGCATTCCTGTGTTCCCAGGGAGCCTTCAATGCCATGACCCACGTGTACACAGCCAGCGACGTGCGCGCCGTGATCGAGTACGCCCGGCTGCGCGGCATCAGGGTCATCCCAGAGTTCGACACTCCCGGGCACACCCTCTCCTGGGGTCCAGGTGAGGGGCAGACCCTGCTTGCTACTGCTGTGAGGAGAGCTGGGGTTGTTCCAGGACCAGGAAAAGGATCTACCTCAATCCTAAAAGCTGTGTGTGGGGAGCCATGTTCCACAGGCCAGCTTTGAGGGGGAGCACACACTCCTTTGGGACCCAATGGTTCGTCTTCTGGAACAAAATCCAGAAGAAAAACATTTCCACCTCTTTTTGTGTCCAAAGTGTGTGATTTTGGTGGGTTTTTTGGAACATCTGCTCTGCCAAAATCATGATGGATATTGTAAGGATCTTTTGTTTAACTAGGGGTACAGCTGACCAAGCTTCCTCGCTCTGCCCAGCTGTGCCTCAGTCCTGTCACAGCACTCTCTGCTGCAAGGCCTGCAAGTGTCTTCTCTTCCATATCAGGAAGTGCAAGAAGCTCCAGGAAAACATTCCATTGTCTTTCTCTTCCCTTCTGCTTCCAAATACCATGCCTGTGCTGGAGTTCACCCTGTGCTTCTGGTCACAGCCAAAGCTGTGGCTGCCCCTGCTCTCCTGTCCCGTGGCAGGCCCTGGGCTGTGCTGAGAGGGGTCAGGGGCATTGTAGGGGGTGACATGGCCACGTTTTGACCCTTCCTCACCATCCTGCATTTGTTATCATCCAGGTGCTCCAGGCCTCTTGACTCCCTGCTATGTGGCCCAGGAGCCTTCTGGAACTTACGGGCCCATCAACCCCATCCTTAACAGCACCTACGAGTTTGTGACCAGCTTGTTCCGAGAGGTCAGCGCTGTGTTCCCAGACTTCTTTGTCCACCTTGGGGGCGATGAGGTGGATTTCACGTGTTGGTGAGTCTGAGATCAGTCTGGATGGAGACTAGGAGGAACTATCCAGGACTGGACTCCCAGCCCCTCACTTTTTGGTCATGATCTTTGGTGTCCTGCTCCCCCAGGTCAGCAGGAGAGGAGGTACCTGGGGTTTCTGTGCTCATGGTGGTGCTGATTATAGGGAGCTGCTGGTCCTGGTGCAGCCACAGCTCTGGGAATGCCTGGGCAAGCCTGAGACTGATGTGGGAAGAACTTGACTGTGTCTTGACCTTTCTCCAAAGCTCATATTGTGATGCTTTTATTTTCTTCTCTTTGGCACACAGGAGATCCAATCCAAAAATTCGTGCTTTCATGAAGGAGATGGGCTTTGGTGAAGATTACAAAAAAATAGAGTCTTTGTACATCCAGAGGTAGGAAGAGGGGCATCCAGGGCCTGCAGCTACACTGTGTGACCAGCACAAATGTTTCCTGCCCTCTTGGGGACACCAGAGCTCCTTTTCAGAACATCCCCTTTGAGCATGTCTCCCTGATCCCAAAGGAAACATTTTACTGGGAGATTGACCACAAGAAAGCCTGGGGCTGAGGAGAAAGACACCCCATAAAGGGCTGTGCTCTCCTCCTTCAGAAGTGCCTTCATATCCTGCTATGGATGTTGGGAATATCTATGCTGCTGCTGTGGCTGTATGTAACCACCAAAGGGTGGGTCAGGGGGATCACCAAAAACTCAGTACTTTTTGCTCTCCAGGCTTCTGGACATTGTCTCTTCCCTTGGCAAAGGTTACATCGTGTGGCAGGAGGTGTTTGACAACCAAGTGGAGGTGAGAGCTGCCTCTGCTGGGGTGAACAGTGTCAGCACCCCAGTCAGACACTGGTGTGCTTTGCGGGGCTGTACTGGGGCTGGGGGGGTTACTCTGTTACTGGACTGGAGCTGATCCTCAGATGGCGCTGCCAGGGAGGTGCCCTCGCGGTGGCTTTGTCACACTGCTGCCAGCACTCTCCCTCCAGGTTCTTGTTTGGGCTCCTGCAAGAGGTAAGTTTTAACCCTGCCCAGGACACTGCAGGTTGCCTTATCCCTCTCTCTATTGCTCCTGCAAACCAGATGGGAGGTGGCTCAAAAATCAAACCCAATTCTGCCTCACTTTCCCTTTGGGGTGGGGATGGATCAGGACACTCTGGTTGTGGGGGCAGATGATGCTCTTGTCACCACACTGATCCCCTGCATGTTTTTCATCTGTTGTCCTCAGCTGAGGCCAGACACCATCATCCATGTGTGGAAAGAGGCAATGATGAAGTACAAGGAGGAGATGGCCAATGTCACCAGGGCTGGCTACCAGGCCCTGCTCTCCGCGCCCTGGTACCTCAACCGCATCTCCTACGGGCAGGACTGGATAGAAGCCTACAAGGTGGAGCCCTTGGACTTCAAAGGTGTGTTCCTTGTGTCCCCTTCCCATATGGCATCTGGCTGGCACACAGAGGTGATGCCAGGACTCCTGGCTAATCCGCTACCTGAACGCTGTCCCCTCTGCAGGCAGCCCTGAGCAGAAGGCCCTGGTCATAGGTGGTGAGGCCTGCATGTGGGGTGAATACGTGGACATCACCAACCTGACCCCCAGACTCTGGTAAGAGAGGCCACGGGGAGGTCACTTGAATCACGTCAGGCCAGGCTCATGTCCCTTTCCTTTGCCACCAAGTGTCACATGCTGAGCTCGTGGGTTTGGTCTGTGTGTGGCACCTGTCACTGTCCCTGCAGCACCTCTGTGCTGGTAATGGCTTCACCAAAGCTGAAATGAGGGTTTGTGAGGCTCTGATATGCTCTGTACAACCTGCTACTGCAACCAGTGTGTGTTTAACATCGTCTGTCCTGTCACCCTGATCCACTCCTGTTCCACATGTGTCCAGGAGTGGATCTTTACATACACAGAAGCCTTTGTATGTGGAAGGACACTGGTCAGGAAAGTGGTTGGGAGCTCAAGTCTTTGTCTGAGAAGCTTTTGAGCTCCCCCTAACCTGATTGCCTGTCCCTCATCCTCAAGGCCGAGAGCTGGGGCCATAGCTGAGAGACTGTGGAGCAACAGTACAGTCAGGGACCTGGAGGATGCCTATGCCCGGCTGTCGGAGTTCCGCTGCACCCTGCTCGGGTAAGTGTCCTGCCACAGCTGCCACCCCTCTGGGCACAGTCCTGGGAGAGGCAGTGAGGGCAAAGGGCTTTCCCTGCTGCAGAATGACCCTTGTTCTTACGGAAAGCCCTGTTTTTCCTGCTGCTGGTGCGTGGGCAGAGCTTGCTTTGTGCAGTTCTGGAAGACAGGCCCCTGCTGCTGACGTGGGCTGGTGGCTCTGGCGAGGAGAGGGCTTTGTGCTGAGGAAGGAGGGGGCCTGTCAGCTATTGCCACCCCTCCTGCAGCACCAGCTTCCCCAGGAAACCTGTCCTCACCACATGCTCCCATGCATGAGCAAAACCAGTCTGTAAGCGCAGGATGAAAACCTCTCCCTCCTTTTCACACCTGACACTGGGCACCTGTGGCCACCCTGCTCTTCTGGAACAACTCAGACCCGGCAGTGGGCTCTGCCTGTGCCCTCTCACTGATGCCATCTTTCTGTTCTCTTCCCAGGCGTGGTGTCCAGGCAGAGCCTCTCTACATAGGATACTGTGAAAATGAATTTGGTGAGGTCTGAAGGGAGAGCCACGCTCACCTCGGTCACTGTGCACGCAGGAGGAACAATTCCCAAAAGCTGCTGCTTTGGCAAAGGGACCCCTTCCCACTCTGTCTTCTACTATGACTTTGTTACAGTGAATATTATTTTGCCTTGGTGTGCACTCTTTGCTTCTCTTTCTATTTTTATTTCTTTAAATCTATAAATAAATGACCCCAAAGTGGAAAAAGGTGCCTTCTCCTGCTCAGCTGGGGCTTGGGAGCCTGTGCAAGGGTTATTGTTAGCAGGAGATGGGTAGAACTTGCTCCAGAGGTGCCCGTGGAGGAGCCTCTTCCCATCGGTTCCAGAGCTTGCAGGGTGCCTGTCAGCTGGATAAACTGTCCTTAGTCTCTGCTGCTGTCACAGGGTTTGCTTCTGCAGTCATGTTGTGCTGTGGGTTCCTGCCCTTGTCCCTCCTCTCTCCAGTGTCTAGGTAGGATGTTGGCCTGCAGGCCACCACCTCTGTTTCCCCAAACCCTGGCTGCTGCCACCTCCTCTGGCTTCTCCTAGCAGATGACACCCTGCAGCCTCTCCAAGGAGCCCTTGCAAACCTGCTAAGTGGTGCATGGGTATTGTGGAATCACTGCTCAGCTCTTCAGGCTGTCACCTCTGCTCGGGATTTGGCCAGCTGACCCGTCCTCCTCCTGCTCTGTTGTCCTCAGGGTGAGGGGCTCAGCTCCAGGTGTCCTCCATCCAGAGGGGTTTCTTTGGATGGTGTTTTTCTTGGAGAAGAAACCAGTGGTGCTGCTGTTTCATAGAACTGGGACATGTGTGACTGTTGTCCTCTGATGGTTGGGGTTGCCGTGCTGGAAACGGTGTTCAGCTCAAAGTAGGGAATCTGGGAGAAATCCTGGCTGGATGGGACTGTTTTATGTGTGTTTTATGTCTTGGTCTTAACTTAGTGAAATCCACTGTTATGGCTGGAAACCTTTTATCATTGAAACTTAAAGTAAAAATAGTGAATTAACAGTTATGGCTGGCTCATATTTATGAAAGTGGGATTTTTTTTCCTTTTTTGTTTTCCCCAGCATGGTGTAAAGTGGTGCCTTGGCCAGGTGCTTTTGGCACTGCAGGGATCTGCTGCTGGTAAGGCTGAGGGCAGGGGGGACTCTGGCCCTGGGAAGGGTAGTCTGTTCCCAGGGATGATGCTCTGCTCCCCAGGCATTGCTCTGTGTGTGCAGAGAATCTCTTCCCCACCCCATCCCAGCTCCCTGCCCTCATTCCACTTGTCCCTCTGCCTTGCTGGGCTCCCTTTCACCCACAACCAGGTGTGAGAACCCACGGGGCCTGGGTTGCTACTCGGGGGACTCCCCAACTCAGCATCCCTCCCATAAAGCCTGGTATTGTGAACCAGGTTAAGCATCATCCCAAAATGGTCCCATTTTTCACAGTATCTGCATCAGCATTCCCCCCAAAACCACCATCTTGGGGGTGGCTCAGCGACATTCCCACCCTTGGAAGGACCGGGATCCCGGGAGCACCCTGTTCTCCCCGCCGTGACATCGCTGGGTGGCCCATTCCTTCCAGAACATCTATTTTGGTCGCGTAAAACTTGCCAGGGAGCAGAGAACAGGGAACAGGCAGTGTGTGAATCACTCGGGGCCAACGGGTTTAAAAATAAACCCAAGCGGCGGCGAGGAGCAGCCGCCGAGCCCCCGGATTCCAGCAGGATTGTGCTCCCAGCATCCCCAGCCCACCCGTGGGCGCCGGCACCGGCCAGGGGGGTTTATTGGGACACACAGGCACGTGTCTGCTTGTAAATGTGTGTGTGTCATGTGTGTGCTTGTAAAGGTGTGTGCATCCTGTGTGCACTTGTTAACGTGTGTGCATCCTGTGTGTGCATCCTGTGTGTGCTTGTTAATGTGTGTGCATCCTGTGTGTGCATCCTGTCTGCACTTGTTAACGTGTGTGCATCCTGTGTGTGCTTGTTAATGTGTGTGCATCCTGTGTGTGCATCCTGTCTGCACTTGTTAACGTGTGTGCATCCTGTGTGTGCTTGTTAATGTGTGTGCATCCTGTGTGCATCCTGTGTGTGCTTGTTAATGTGTGTGCATCCTGTGTGTGCATCCTGTGTGCATCCTGTCTGTACTTGTTAACGTGTGTGCATCCTGTGTGTGCTTGTTAATGTGTGTGCATCCTGTGTGTGCATCCTGTGTGCATCCTGTGTGTGCTTGTTAACGTGTGTGCATCCTGTGTGCATCCTGTGTTTGCTTGTTAATGTGTGTGCATCCTGTGTGTGCATCCTGTGTGCATCCTGTGTGTGCTTGTTAACGTGTGTGCATCCTGTGTGTGCATCCTGTGTGTGCTTGTTAATGTGTGTGCATCCTGTGTGTGCTTGTAACCGTGTGTGCATCACGTGTGTGCTTGTAAACATGCGCATCCTGTGTGTGCTTGTAAATGTGTGTGCATTGTGTGTACATCGTGTGTGTGCTTGTAAACACATACACACACTTCCACACATGTGGTTATGGGTTCCTCACACATGTGCACTTGTGCACATGCAAACACATGCTTATTGGCCCCTGCAGATGTGCCGCACATACTTGCACACACATGTATATGGGCCCTTGCACACATGTGCTTATGCACACACATCCATATGGGCACTTGCACACATGCACTCACGCATCCTTGCACACACATGCACGTGGGTCTGTGCACTCATGCACTTGTGGACATGCACACACATGCACATGGGCACTTGCAGACATGTGCACGTGCTTATGGGTCCTTGCACACACATGCCCTCATGCACATACATTCCTGTGGGTTCTTACAAGCACATACATTGCAGTACATGCTTGCACACACGTGCATGCTTGCACACATGTGCAAATGCCCACACACGGTCCATTGCATGGGCTCACACACAGGCCTGGAGCTGTGTGTACCTGTGCACGCCCTTGCCCGTACTCACACATGCGTGTGCGCTCTTACCGCCACATGTGCACACTTGCAGCGTATGTGCTTGCACACGCTTGCACACACACAATGGCGTGTGTTTGAACATACATCTACATTCTTGTGCAGACTTGCACACATGCAGCATCCTTGCACACCACACAGCACACACTTGCACTCTCACACACAGCTGCACAGTCGGGGCAGTGTGACGGGGAAGCCAGGCACCGCTGGCTGCTGCTCTGGGACTAATTAATTAATTAACCACCACACCAGGTATTAAAGCCGCTCGGTCTAATTACAGCTTTTTTGGGTGACGGGGGATGCAGCAGGGAGGTGCTTCCCCCTCCCTGTCTGGGGCAGCCCTGGGGGCAAGTGGGGTGATGTGGGGTCCATGGAGATGAAGAACCCTGCAAAGTGTCCAAATTATCCCTTTTTGAGCTTTTTCTGTGTCTTTAAACCCTGATCTAAGGTGAAGAACTGAGGGGTGTTAACACTGGAACCTACTGAGGGGTGGAGGGAGGAAGGTGGGGGACTGCTCAGCCCCTCGGCCAGCCCTGAGAGGGATTGGGGAGGAGGATGGGGGGCAAGGGGGAGGTTGGGGGTGTGGAGGCGTGCAGGGGGGATGGAGGTGATGGGAGATGACAGGGGGTGTTGGGGGGACCGAGGAAAAGGAGGGAGATGGCAGATAATTGGAGTGATGGGGGGACGAGGGGAAAGGGAATACATGGGGAATGAGGGGTTGCAGGGCATGACAGGAGGTGATGGGAGGGATGAGGGGGCTGATGGGGATGATGAGGGTGATGGGGGACACAGGGGACAATGGACTGGGAGGGTGATAGGGGTGATGAAGGGTGATGGAGGCATGATTGGGATGATGGGGGTGATAGTGAGGTGATGAGGGTCAGGGGGAGTGAAGGGGGGGATGGTGAACATGAGGGCAATGGGGATGATGGGGACACTGGGGGGGGTGATGGTATGAGAGGGCAGTGGGGTGATGAGGGGGGTGGGGCTGATGGGGGTGGTGGGGCTGATGGGAGTGGTGGGGTTGATGGGGCTAATGGGGATGACGGAGGTGATGGGGATGCTGGTGATGCTGGGGGTGCCAGGGGCGGTGGGGATAATGGGGATGATGGTGATGCTGGGGGTGATGGCGATGCTGGGGGTGCCGGCGGTGCCGGGGGCGATGGGGGCGCCGGGGGTGATGGCGATGATGGGGGTGCCGGGGGCGGTGGGGGCGATGGGGGTGCCGGGGGTGATGGCGATGATGAGGGTGCCGGGGGTGGTGGGGGCGATGGGGGCGCCGGGGGTGATGGCGATGATGAGGGTGCCGGGGGTGGTGGGGGCGATGGGGGCGCCGGGGGTGATGGCGATGATGGGGGTGCCGGGGGCGGCGGGGGGGGGGGGGGGGGGGGGCTCCGCGTCAGCCCGACAGGGGGCAGCAGTGAGTAGCCCTCCCGCCCTTCTTCCCGCCCCCCGCCCTGATTGGCCGCCGCCCCCTCATTATGCTAATGCGGCGCGACTGGGCGGGGCCTGGCAGTGACGTCACGGGCCCGCTGGCGGGCGCGGGCCGAGCCGAGCCGAGCGGGGCCGAGCGGGGCGGTGCCGAGCGGGGCCGAGCGGGGCCGAGCCGAGCCGAGCCGAGCCGAGCCGAGCCGAGCCCAGCCGAGCGGGGCGGTGCCGGGCGGGCGGGCGGTGCCGGGCGGGCCATGGCGGCGGCGGCGGCGGCGGCGGCGGGCGAGGCGGCGGGGGCGGCGTTCAGCACCGCGAACAGCGGCCGGGTGAACGGGCTGAGCCGCCCGCCCGGCGCCATCGCCATGAAGGACCACGACGCCATCAAGCTGTTCGTGGGGCAGATCCCGCGCAACCTGGAGGAGAGCGACCTCAAGCCGCTCTTCGAGGAGTTCGGCCGCATCTACGAGCTCACCGTGCTCAAGGATCGCTTCACCGGCATGCACAAAGGTGCGGGGGCGCCGGACCGGGGGCACCCTGGGCGGGGGGGGACACCCTGAGCGGGGCACACGGGCGGGGGCTGGCCTGAGGTAAGGTACCGCTCAGCTGGGATGCCCTGAGGTGTGGGGGGACCCTCAGGTGATGTAGCACTCAGGTGGGACACCCGGGGGTGGGGGGGGACCCCTCAGGTGATGTAGCACTCAAGTGGGACACCCGGGGGTGGGGGGACACCCTTCAGGTGATGTAGCACTCAGGTGGGACACCCGGGGGTGGGGGTGGGGACCCCTCAGGTGATGTAGCACTCAAGTGGGACACTCGGGGGTGGGGGGACCCCTCAGGTGATGTAGCACTCAAGTGGGACACCCGGGGGTGGGGGGACACCCTTCAGGTGATGTAACACTCAGGTGGGATGCCCTGAGGTGTGTGGGGACCCTCAGGTGACATAACACTCAGGTGGGACACCCCTGAGATGTGGCATCTGAGTATGGGGCACCCCTGAGGTGGGACATCCCGAGGTGGGGGAGACCCCTGCCGTGAGGTACCCCTCAAGTGGAGCATCCTGAGATGGGGGAAACCTCTCAGATGAGGGGTCCGGCCCCTCAGGTGGGGCACCCTGATGTGAGGACACCCCTGAGGTGAGGTACCCCTGAGGAGGGACACTCAGATATGGGGCTCTCCTGACGTGAGGTACCTTTCTGGTGGGATGCTTGAGGTGGAGTGCCCTGAGGTAGGGGTACCCCTCAGGCGGGATGCCCTGAGGTGGGGTGAGATCTCTCAGTTGAGGTGCTACTCAGGTGGGACAGCCTGAGGTGGGATAACCTGAGGTGGAGTACCCTGATATAGAGGGACCCCGAGGTGAAGACACCCATGTGTGAGGTATCCCTGAGGTGGGACACCTTGAGGTGGGACACCCCTGAGGTGAAGGCACTCCTGAGGTGAGGTACCATTCACATGGGACAGCCTGAGGTATGGCACTTAACTATGGGGCACCCCTGGGGTGGGACATCCTGAGATGGAGTGCCGTGAGAGAGGGGTACTCCTAAGGTGGGATATCCCGAGGTGGAGCACCCCAAGACAGGAGAACCTCTGAGGTGGGACATCTCTGATGTGGGACAAGCCTGAAAAGAAAGCACTTCTGAAGTGTAAGCACCCCTGAGATGGAATAACCTGAGGTGGAGCACCCTGAGGTACAGATACCCCATAGGTGGGACACTTTGAGATGGGGCACCCATGATCTGCAAGTACCCCTGAAGTGGCACACACTGGTATGGGACACCTCTGAGATTGGGATACCCCTGGGGTGATGTACCCCTGAAAATGAGGCACCCACCCAAATATGGGGCACCCCTCAGCTGAGTTACACCTGAGGTGGAGGGACCCTGATCTGGAGGAACCCATAAGTATGGGGCACCCTAAGGAGGGGATACCCCTGAGGTGAAGGCACCCCTGAGTTGGGGGCACCCTTGAGGTGGAGGTACACCTAATGTGGGCCACACTACTGTGAGGTACCCCTAAGGTGGAGGTACGTCTGAAGTGGGGATACCCCAGTATGGGGCATCCTGGTATGTCAACCCCCTAAGATTGCAGAACCCCAGAGGAAAGGACACCCATCAAAGGTGGAGGAACCTCTGGAATGGGGACATCTGGGGTGCACCTACCTGAGGTTAGAACAGAGCACCCCAGGGCTGGGAGCACCCCAATGGAATTTTGGACACTGCCTGGGTTGGGGGCACCTGTCTGGCTCTGAGTACCCACATGAGTTTTGGGTACCACTGGAGCACCCCGAGGATGGAGGCACCCACCTGGGATGCAGGCACCCACCATGGCTGGGGCAGCCCTGCCCACGCTGTGACACACCGAGGGGCTCACACGGCACCTCTGAGGCCCCTCCAGAATCCCCCATTCATGAGCCGGGATTTGCAGCTCTGGAGCAGGGTCGGGCCACTCAGAGTGTCCCCTGGGCAGGATCCACACGCTGTCACCGAGCCCCTGTGCCACGAGAAGCACCTGCTTTGCTGCGACTTTCTGGGAAAACAAAACTCGGCACTTGCAGATGCCACCATGTCGATACCCTACGGCCGTGGGGCAGCCGCTTGGACTCCACCCTTCTTGGCACCGCGGCCTCCAAAATGTCTCCAGGTGCCTCCCAAGCTGTTTGTGTGCTCAGAGCAACGGGATTCGCACCTTCGCAGGCCCCCTCGGCGCTTCCTCCATAACAGGCTTCAACGGCTGCGGCCCAGCCGCATGATTTAATTGCGGACACTCCTCTAATTTGAATGGCATCCTCCCTCCCGGCGAGGCTCTGGAGCGGAATCGCTCCCGCGCTGCCCTCCAAACTTCTCCGGAACGCCCGGGCACCGTCCACATTGTCGCCTGCAGAGAAAAGGAAAAAAGGGAAAAAAAAGGGAAAGAAGAGCAGGGAGGAGGAAGCTAGCGTGATTACGGATGGTAAACACTGGAAATGGCACCGGGACTGAGGCAAGCGGCTGTGCTGAGCTCCGCTTCCCACCCACAGCGGGGTCATACTGAGCCGGGGGGATCTCTCCTTGCTTCCGGTGAGGACAGATGTCCCCAACACCCCAAGGCAGGCGAGGGACCCCATCCCTCGGTGTCCCCCGCCCTGCCACCGCACTGCCTCTTCTCCCAGGCACGCTGATTGTACTTATTAAGAGTTATTAATACTTAATCAGCTGGCGGATTTAATTGTGCCAATATTAAAAATGCATCAATGTCAATTTTATTCATTAAATATTTACTTTGTTGAAGAGAAACTGTTTTGCTGCTGTTTTAATATCACTTTCAGACGCTTTTGGATGTGACCCCGGCAAACTGGGGGGGAGCCCTCGGGGAGGGAGTGGTGCAGCGGTGGCACGAGGACCGGGAATGCTCCGTGAGAGATGGAGGGAGGAGGACCGGACCCTGTCCCCAGGGCTCGCTTGTCGCCGCCAGCTCCGTGCGAGCGAGCGGCTCGGCTCAGCAGCGTGAGTCAGCGTGGGAAAACCTCACCCCAGGCGCATTCCCGATTCCCGAAGCACCGCGATGTCGGAGGAGCTGGAGTGCCTTCGCCACACGAGTCTCATCCCAAGGAGGATGCTCGGGGCTGGGAGAAGCGTGGTAGCAAGCTGGGGGGTGTGGCCTTGACAAACAGATCTGCTTCATGGAGGACGTGGACTGTGGCCTTCCCCAGAGCCTGGGGCCGGGGCAGCACTGCCCATGTGCTGCCTGCTCCTGCTTTGCTCCTTCCTTAATCCTGCTGCTCCATCTTCCACCCAGTTTTAGTGGTGAGCTCTGGCCCCACTGGTGCCCACCTGATGTCTGGGTGTCAGGGTACCAGGATGCCACATGCCAGAATCCTGGGTGCCAGAATGCCAGGGTGGCAGGATACCATAGTACCGAGGTGCTGAGTGCCACCATGCCAGGTTTCAGAGATGCTGGATGCCACTGTGCCAGGATGGTGGAATGCTGAATGCCACAGTGCCAGGGTGCTGAGGTGCTGGATGCAAGGGTACCAAAGTGCCAGATGCCCCAGTGTTGAGTGCCAGGGTAGCAGGGTGTCGGGGTGCTGGGATGCTGGATACCATGGTGCTGGGACACCTCAGTGCCGTATTATCCATGCCACCAGCCCCCCATGTGTCCGGGGCTCTGCAACAGTGCCAGGCCACACACTGACCCCTTCTCTCCATCTCCGCAGGCTGTGCCTTCCTCACCTACTGCGCCCGCGACTCGGCGCTGAAGGCTCAGAGCGCCCTGCACGAGCAGAAGACGCTGCCCGGGGTGAGTGACACCAGGGGGGTGGGGTGAGCTGGGGTGGGGACCGGTAACACCTCCCGGGGAGTGGGGTGAGCTGGGGTGGGGGCCGGTGACACCTCCCGGGGGGTGGGGGCCGGTGACACCTCCCCGGGGGGTGGGGGGGGCCGGTGACACCTCCCCGGGGGGTGGGGGGGGTGGCAGTGACACCTCCCCGAGGGGTGGGAGCCACTTCCAGTGGCCACAAACCGAGGCATCGATTTTCCTGCTGCCCGCGTGCTATTGCGCTTTCTGTGGGCTCCGACCTCCCGAGCTTAACAAAGTGAAAATAAATATTTAATTATTTGCCTAAATAAAAATCAATAGACCCGCGGGTTGGCTGGGGAACACGCTGGGGCCTGTGAATATCAATCCCTGCTGTGGGTGTGTGGGGTTGGCAGAGGAGGACGAGGACTGAGGGGACAAGGTCTGAGGGGATGTGGCTTCCTGGGCTGCGCTGTCACCAGTGGGGCTGGGCATCAGTAGGTTTAAGAGGCAACAGCCCGCTTTGGCAGCCTAGAGGAGGCCTGAGGGTTCTCATCAGGTACATGAGTGTGCAAGGTGTGTGGCTGCCTTGGCTGCTGGGCCCTCGCCCTGCACCCCAGCACAGGGTGAGCACAGGGGGAGCGTGAGCACATGTGTGCATGTAGGCACACGGGCATGTGATGTGCCCTGCGAGGGCACATGTCTCTGCACATCCTCTGTGCTGGGGCATGGGGACCATCTGAGTAGTGTGACCATGTGCTCACACCTCTGTGCTGGTGCTCACACCTGCGTGTGCTCACCTGTGTCTGTGCACACCCCTCTGTGCTTGTGCACCCCTTGTATACCTGTACACACCTTGTGCACACCCCTGTACCTGCTCACACCTCTCTACCTGCTCATATCTCCTGCACCTGTGCTCAGCCCCCATACCTCTGCTCACACCTGTACCTTTGTTCACACCCCTGTAACTGTACTCACACACCCTGCATCTGTGCTCACATCCTTATACCTGTGCTCACCTCTGTACCTGTGCTCACTCCCCTAAACCTGTGCTTACACCTCTATAGCTATTCTGACCCCTGTACCTGTGCTCACCCCTGTACTTGTGCTTACACCTCTGTACCTGTGCTTACACCTCTGTACCTGTAGTCACCCCTGTACCTGTGCTTACACCTCTGTACCTGTGCTTACACCTCTGTACCTGTGCTTACACCCCTGTGCCTGTGCTTACACCCCTGTACCTGTGCTTACACCTCTGTACCTGTGCTTACACCCCTGTACCTGTGGTCACCCCTGTACCTGTGCTTACACCCCTGTACCTGTGCTTACACCCCTGTACCTGTGCTCACCCCTGTACCTGTGCTTACACCCCTGTACCTGTGCTTACACCCCTGTACCTGTGCTCACCCCTGTACCTGTGCTCACCCCTGTACCTGTGCTTACACCCCTGTACCTGTGCTCACCCCTGTACCTGTGCTTACACCCCTGTACCTGTGCTCACCCCTGTACCTGTGCTCACCCCTGTACCTGTGCTTACACCTCTGTACCTGTGGTCACCCCTCCACCTGCGCACCCCCCGACCCCCTCGCACCCATCCCCGTCCAGGCCCCGCCCCCGTCCATGTGGGGGCGTATCCTGGGATGGGGCGTGTCATGTCCAAGGGGCGTGTCCCCGCGCGGCCCCGCCCCTCGGCCCGGCCCGGCCCGGCCCGGCTCGGCTCGGCGGGGCTGCGGCCGCCCCGCCCCTGCCCCGCCCCCCGCGCAGCTGCGCGAGCCGAGCCGAGCCCAGCCGAGCCGAGCCCAGCCGAGCCCAGCCGAGCCGCCTCGGGTGGAGCCGCCGCGCCGGTCCGGCCGGTCCGGCCATGCAGCTGCCGCAGGTGCCGGCGCCCGGGCCGCGGCCGCCCGTGTTGTGGGTGCCCGCCGGGTCCAAAATCCTCTGCATCGAGGTAGGGCCCCGCCTTTGTTTGCCGCCGCCTCTGCTCCGCCCGGCCCGGCACGGCCCGGCACCGCCCGGCAGCCTCTGACCGTGCCGGCGTGGGGGGGCTGCACCGGGAGGGTTGTAGGAGGGATGCGGGTGATGCTGAGGGGCTGCATCTGCTCCCGGGGGTGCTATGTGGGAGTGGGGGCGATGGCGAGGAGCTGTATCTGCTCCCGGGGGTGGGCACGGAGGGGTGTTGGCCGGGGATGATGGTGCGGGGATGTATCTGCACAGGGATTGGGGGGTGTGAGCAGCGGCGATGGCGAGGAGGGTGTACTGAACCCAGGGATGGGGATGGGAATGGGAATGGAGGGGTGTATCTGCTCCCAGGGATGGGCTGGGGGTGGGGACGGAGCAGTGTTGGTGATCAGGATGTTTTTGCACACAGGGATGGGGATGGAAGGGTGTTGATGAGCAGGGTACATCAGCGCACAGGGTCGGGGTGAGAGGGTGTTGGTGTGCAGGGTGTATCTGCACCATGGATGGGGATGTGGGTGTTGCAAGGTATTACTGCACCCAGGAATGAGCATGGAGGGGTGTTGGAGAGTGAGTGTTATCTGCTCCCAGGGATGGGAATGGAGGGGTGTTGCTGATCAGGGTGTATCTGCAGCCATGGAAGGGGTGTGTGAGTGGGGGTGTTGCTGAGCAGGATGTATCTGCTCCCACTGATAGGGATGGGGATGGGGGGTGTTGGTGAAGGGGTGTATCCGCACCCACGGATGGAAGGTGTGGGTGTTGCTGAGCAGGATGTTTCTGCATCCAGGGATGGGGTGCATGTGTTGCCAGGGTGATTGTTGCTGATGAGGGGGTGTTTGCACTCAGGAAGGGGGATTGTTGCTGTGTTTGTGTGTGTGTGTTGCTGAGAGGGTGTATCTGCATCCAGGGATGGGGAAGGTATTGGTGGAGGGTGTTGGTGAAGAGGTGTATCTGCATCCAGGGACAGGGAGGGTATT
Source organism: Pithys albifrons albifrons (assembly GCF_047495875.1). Lineage (NCBI taxonomy): Eukaryota > Metazoa > Chordata > Aves > Passeriformes > Thamnophilidae > Pithys > Pithys albifrons. The sequence goes on from NC_092470.1 coordinate 5,848,045, forward strand.
GGTGGAGGTTGTTGGTGAAGAGGTGTATCTGCATCCAGGGATGGGGAAGATATTGATGGGGGATGTTGGTGAGGAGGTGTATCTGCACACAAGGAAGCTGTGTGTCAGTGTGGGTGTTGGTGAGCAGGGTGTACCTGCATCCAGTGACGGGGTGTGTTGGTGGGCAGGGTGTGTTTGCAGGCAGGGATGGAGACTGTGCATGCCTGTGTTGGTGAGGGTGTGTATCAGCCCCCAGGGATGGGTTTGTTGTCAGTGTGTTGGCTGGAGGGTGTATTTTTCCACCCTGGTTTGTGTGTGTGTGTGGCTGCAGGTGTGCAGGGGGCCGTGCTCAGAGGGTGCTGTACCCACAGGCAGTGGTGGGGGTACAGCTTTACCCCCCCGAGTGTGCACAGGTGGGTGTTGGCGGGTGTGCAAGCGTGTTGATGTCTGTGTGTGTGTGTAAAGAGGTGCTGGGGGTGTCTTTGCCCTCAGTGACAGTGATGGGGTGTGGGTGCACGTGGGCCGGGCGAGTGGCAGCAGTGGGGCTGTGAATGTGTCGGGTATGTGCTCCCATGGGTGTGAGCAGATGCAGGTGTGCACACGGGTGTTGCATGGGCTCCTGCACTGGGGGTGTGCTGGGAGCTGCTCAGGTGCACAGGCCCAGGTGTGTGTGGGTGGTGCTGGGGATGGGATGTGGGTGCTGCTGGGGTGTGCCGTGGCCATCCAGAGCAGTGTCCTAGGGTGTCACACTGTGGGTCCTGCAGCCACAGTGGGGAAACTGAGGCAAAGGCTGTTGTGTCCCCGGTGCTGGCTGTGCACCCCGGCATGCGTGCCCACGGTTGTGCAGGATCCATGGCAGGTGCTGCAGGTGTTGTTGTGGGTGCGTGGGTTCTCCTGAGGGCTCAGGGTGTGCGGGTGTACGTGGGGCTGAGTGCAGAGGGTGCGTGGCCACACGTGGGTGTGCACCAGTGCTGGCTGTGCAGCGCTGCGTGGGCATGAGCGCGCGGCTGTGCTGGGGGCGGGGAGGGGGTGTGAGGGGGTGTGTGGGTGTGCATGGAGGGTGCTGAGAGGTCTGTGGTGGTGCTCAGAGAGGTGTGAGTGTGCAGCTGTAGGGGGGTGGGGCTGTGTGTGTGGGTGTGCCTGCGTGGCTGTGCACGTGCAGGGCTCTACGGTGGTGTGACTGTCCCCAGGCTGGCTGTGTCCCCTCACTGTGGGTCACCCCCGAGGCTCAGGCAGGGTGTTCCTGTGATGGGTGACTGCCTGTACGCTGGTTCCTCTCTCCCTGTGCCAGTGTTGGCTGCCTGGGGGCTCCTGGTTGACATGGACACCAGGCTCCCACGGGTGCCTGCTGCTCCAGTGTCACCCGCCACCTCCATCTCAGCTCATTTGGATGCGTGATGGCCTGCTGGATCCTCCGGCTGTTTGTTGGGAGGAGGAGGAGGGTGATGCTGAGGAACAAAGGCCAGAAGTGACCGTGTCCCTCTTGGCAGTGATTCACCATGGACTGGCTCTCTCAGTGCCTAGGCAGTAGGAGGGGTCCAAATTTGTGTGGGGGCAGTGCCCAAGCAGTCAGGAGGTGGTTTAGCAACCCTGGGCCTGTCTGGGCTGTGGGACAGCACTGATTTGCTGTGGAGTGCCATAGCTGGGGCTCTGTGGGTGATGAGACACCCCAGCCAAGGTCTCCTGTCACCGTGGGGTGTGACCATGTCCTTGGGGCAGGGGAGATGGGACGGAATTGGGAGTGGATGTGTGGGTGTTGGGGTGGTGGAAAGGTGTGTGTTGAAGAGATGGGGGATGGATGGGCAGGTGTGAGGGTGCCATGGGAATGGATAGGTGTTGGGGGGATGGATGGATGGATGGATGGATGGATGGATGGATGGATGGATGGATGGATGGATGGATGGATGGATGGATGGATGCTATAGGGACAGATGAATGCTATGGCAGTGGGTGTTGGGGAATGGATGAATAGAGGTTGGTGATGTGGATGAATGCTATGGGAATCGATGGGCATTATAAAGATTGGTGTTGAGGATATGGATGGATGCTGAGGAGTTGGTTGTGTGTTGAGGAATGGTATTGGAGATAGGGATGTGTGCTATGGGAGTGGATGGATGCTATGGGAATGAGTGTTGGGGGATGGATGGGGGGTGAATCCTGGGGGGAGATGGATGTCTGGGTGATTGTGTGAGTGTCTGGGATGGGGGAATGAATGGATGGATGGGTGTTGAGGGGTGTGTGGATGGGTATCAGGAGCGGGGGCAGATGCCTGGATGTCTGTTTGCAGATGCCAGAATGGATGAAGAGCTGTTGGGCAGCAGTGGTGATGGAGTGGATGCAGTGCAGGGGTGGTGTGGGGACAACTGGCCACAGTGGGAAGTCTGGGTGCCACAGGAGTGGGTGCAGGGGGTCACCGAGCACCCCATAATGGGGACACGGCAATCCAAGGGTACCAAACCCCCTTTTTGGGAGTGTCCAGAGGCCAGGGCAGTTTCTCCCAGGCACGGTGCAGCAGCCCTGGGGTAGGTTAGCCAGTCCCTGAGGCCTGACATTTATAAACATCAGCCGCTCCCGGGGAATCAATACAGTTTAATAACCGGCGAGCGGAGACGGGAGACACATCAAAATGACACTCTGCGGCTCCGTAAATGTTATTCTAAATCATCCTCGCTGGGTTTATTACATTAAGCATACAGCAGCGGGCACAGGAAATTTATTCCAGCAAAGGCCATCACGCTGGTAAATGGGGCTGGTGGGTCAGTGGAGGTGGAGCAGCCCCTCCCGAACTGGGGTTCCCTTCTCCTGGCCACAGAGGGATGTGGGGGCAGGGGTGCTGCTTTTAGGGTCTGGTTGCTGTCACAACCTCCGAGGTTTGAGGTGAGCCAAATTCTGCCCCACACGGGGTGGATGTTCGGGGGACTGGTGGCACGGATGGGTGAGGTGTCCCTCTGTGCCACCCTGTGGCTCCTGGGAACTCAATCCCTTCCCTGGACCATCCCCAGCTCTGTGCTGACATTTCTCTCCACGTTTCCCTGGAGACGAGGTGGTTGCTGTGGAAACCTCCCTCCTCTCCTCTCTTATCCATCCTCTTCCTCGCCCTGATGAGAAGGGGGACTGGCTCTGCCCGGGTGCAGCCCTGAAATTTGGGGACCCCCTCTGGGGGTGCAGTGGGGGCACCCCAGGATGAGGGTGCACACTGCGTGGGGGTGACTGCCCCGTGTGTGCTCGAGACATGTCTGTGTGTGCACCCCCACGCCGTCATGCGTGACATCTCGCCGTTGCCGTGACGACCCCATCGAGCACATGGCTCGGGCTCCGCAGCATCGCGGGGGAAGCATGCTTGTTGCCATGGAAACAGCCATAATTGTAGCGTTTTTCGGCTAAAAGAGGGGAAAAAGGAGGGGGAGAGAGGAGGAGAAATGGCTCTGTGGGGCAGCAGGCCAGGGATGTGTGTGTGCGCCCGGCGTGTCCTGCTGCACACGCGTGTCACACTTGCGGGTACACACGGCAGGGACAAGGAGGAGGCCAAATTTGGGTGAGGTCTGGGGAAAGGAGGGTGGTGGCGGTGGTGCCGGAGGGGCCGGGGCTGGCAGGGTGCTGCTGCTGCCTCTGCAGTCCTTTGCAGTCGAGGAAAGCAGGCAGGCGGCCAAGCCTGGCACTGGCGGCCCGGCGGGCGCCTGCGGCACCAGGTGCCCATCCCCAGGGCCGGAGCATCGCCCTCTGCACGTGGCATGCCCAGGTTGGCGTGGCCCCGAGCCCCGGATCTGTTCTTGCAGGTCCCTCCCCTTGTCCCTGGCTCCCTGTGCCAGTCTGTGGCCAAATCCTGCTGTTCCCCATGGGAAGGGTTTGGGGGCACCACACTGACCACCCACTCCTGCTTGTGTGTTGCAGATGAACCGCCCCATCCAGGTGAAGCCGGCCGACAGCGAGGGCCGAGGAGGTAGGTCCCTAATTCCCTGGCTGCCTGGCACAGGCAGGGGAGCACAGGGTCATCTGGGGGAAATGGGGCACGTGGTGTCATTGCAGAGGCTGCTGTGGGCAGTTTGATTTGCAGAGAAACCATGATGGGAGCTGCCTTTGCTGCTGGCATCCAAACCTGAGCTCGGGGCAAATGCCATCTTGTCTCCCTGTCCTGCCAGCAGGGAGTGGGGAACATACCGAAATTATCATGGGAATGTCCTGACATCATCCTGGTGTCATACCATGAGCATCCTGGGGGACAGAGGACAGCCAGCCACTCTCCCACGCTGCCTTTATCTACCAAACCACCCAATTCCCTGCCCAGAGCTGCCTGCAGGGCCCTCGGCAGAGTTGGGGTGCAGGAGTTGGCCACACATGGCCTGAGTCCCTCGCAAACAGAAACTGCCATCCCCTCACCCTGAATTCTCTGTGGGTGTTTGCAGCTCATGGGACTGCAGCATTTCAAGGCTGAGGTGATAATTTGGGTAAAATTGCAGGAATTGGATCAAAATCCCTCAATTGCTGTGTCGCTGGGCAGGCAGGTGCACTTGGACACATGGGATGCTCCCATAGGGCCCTCTGCCTTCAGCAGGCTGGCCAGGCTAGATACCCCCCTATTCAAACCCCGTTGTTAAACACACCATGAGCTGGTTGCGGAATGTCCCAGAGCGACCAGGCAAATAAATTAGCCACTTACTGAGTGTAATTGAAGGATTAAAAATCGATGGGAGAGTGGGGGCTCCCGGCCCCGGCCCCCTCGCCCAGAAGGTGATGCTGGGCCGCCCAGCCCGCACCCCTCGCCGGGAGATGGTTTATGTTTAACCAGACAACACACAAGCCCTATTCCCTTAACTAATTTTCCCAGTACCTTAACGGACGGAGCATTCATCGTCTACTGCCGTTATTTATTTATTTCCCCAGCAACGCTCTTGACAGGGCACCTTATTTTCTTTGTCAAATGCCATTAGCGTGCGGCGGGAGCGCACAGCCGCACAAGACAGATGCTGGTAATAATCATGAAATTCTCATTATTTACTCTCCTTCTCTTGTGTTTGGGTTATTGATGTCCCCCGGGCACGGCCGGAGGCTGTGGGTTGTTCTCTGAGTCGATCATGTGAAGGCAATGCTGCTGCTTTGTGGGTTCTCTTTGTTCCGTGCCATGTCCTGCCTCAGTGCCGGGGGGAGCTGGCCCCTCCACCCCTGGGAAAAGCCCCAGCTCCACTCCCTAAAGCAACAGCTTTTCCCGGCTTCACCCCTCAGCAATTTCCCCACAGGAGAGCTTTTCCCACCCCGAGTGTTCTGTAGGATGGAGGTGATAAACCCGGGATTGCTGTTGCTCTCTCCCCATGCTCTGGTGTCACCTGGCTCTTTGTCTCCACACACCATTTGTGACAAGGGGATGGGATGGTGAGTGACATCCTGCTCTCCAACGGGCTTGGTTTTGTTTTTAGAAGACAGGAAGCTCTTTGTGGGCATGCTGGGGAAGCAGCAGAGCGAGGACGACGTCCGCCGCCTCTTCGAGCCCTTTGGCCAGATCGAGGAGTGCACCATCCTCCGAGGGCCCGACGGAGCCAGCAAAGGTGGGCTTTGGGGTGCCAGGTGGGCATCCTGTGGACCCCCAGTGGCCAAATCCAACCTGTGCTATGTCCCTTCTGTGCCCTTAGGTTGTGCCTTTGTGAAATACGGCAGCCACGCTGAGGCACAGGCTGCCATCAACAGCCTGCATGGCAGCCAAACCATGCCGGTAAGTGCCAGGCTCGCACCCTGCACCGTCCGACCCCACTCTGCCTGCCTAATCCCATCACCAGCTAATTTGATCCTCTGTCTAATTGGATCAAAATCCTACAGACAGCAATTTGTTGGCCTCATCACCCCGAGGTTCCTCCTTGCCTTGCCAGGACACTGAGCCCCAGGGGCGGGAGCGCGGGGCTAATTCCCTCCGTGCTGGAGAAAGGGGCTGTTTAATTAACGCCAAAGGTCAGAATTGTGAATGAGGAGGAAAAAGGGAGCAGAGGTCAGGGAGCTGCCACAGGGGAGAAAAGCTGGCTATAATTAAACCTTGCATCGATCGCTGGTTGCTGCCAAAGCCAGGCAGCGTCCCCAGGGCCAAGGATGCTGCCAGCACCTGCAGTGGGGACACATTTTGGGGACATTGCCATCAGCCCCATCTTCCCTCCCACTTCAGGGTGCCTCGTCCAGCCTGGTGGTGAAGTTTGCAGACACGGATAAGGAGAGGACCCTGCGGCGGATGCATCAGATGGCAGGGCAGCTGGGCATCTTCAACCCCATGACCATCCAGTTCGGCGCCTACGGGGCCTACACGCAAGCGGTAGGAGCTGCTGGACTCCTAGGGGGGCTCTGGGGGCCCCGTGGGTGAGGGGACTGGTTTGGCCCATGGAAGTGCCAGTGGGTGTGAGTGCCTGCGTGGGCTGGTGTAACCCCCTTTTGGGGGTACACAGAAGGCTTCACCCCCCAGGTGAGGATGGTTATAGAGCACAGAGGTCCCATATTTAGTATCACCTAAACCTCGTGTCCCTGGGTCTGGCAGCAGGTGGCTTTTATCCCTCTGAGCCCCCCATGTCCAGGTGCAATGTGGGGATGCTAATTTACCCTGTCTTCTCCCTCCTTCTCTCTGCCTCTCACTCTTTTTCCCCTTTTCCCCCCTTTCTTTCCCTAAGATCATGCAGCAGCAGGCAGCCCTGATGGCGGCTGCCCAGGGCACCTGCCTCAACCCCATGGCCGCCATCGCTGCTGCCCAGATGCAACAGATGGCCGCCTTCAACGTCAGCGGGCTGGTGGCCGCCCCCCTCACCCCCTCTTCAGGTAGGACCCCCTCCACGTGGTGCTCAGCACCCTTGGGGGGCTGCGGCGCTGACTGCCCCTCCCGCAGGTACGAGCACCCCGCCAGGGATTAGCACAGCGCCGGTGCCCAGCATCGCTGCGCCCATCGGCGTGAACGGCTTCAGCCCCCTGCCACCCCAGACCAACGGGCAGCCCACCTCCGACACCATCTACACCAACGGCATCCACCCATACCCAGGTACCCGCCTGCCTGAGGGCTCTGCCATGGCCCACGAGGCTGGGGACACCCCCTGAGGCTGGGTACACCCTGTGGGGCAGGGGACACCCTGTGGGGCTGGGGACACCCTGTGGGACTGGGGACACCCGCTGAGACTGGGAATACCTCCTGGGACTGGGGACACCCACTGGGGCTGGGGACACCCACTGGGGCTGGGAATACCTCCTGGGACTGGGGACACCCCCTGGGACTGGGAATACCTCCTGGGACTGGGGACACCCCTGGGACTGGGAATACACCCTGTGGGGCTGGTGACACCCTGTGGGGCTGGGGACACCCCCTGGGGCTGGGGATACCCTTGAGACTGGGGACACCCCATGGGACCGGGGACACTCCTGGGACTGGGAATACCCCATGGGGCTGGAGACACCCCCGGGGTTGGAGATGTGTGCTCTGCTTGCACTGGATGCTCCGGGGGTGCTCCCCACCCCAGGATGGATGGACCAGTTGTGCATCAGATCCCCACCAAATTCCCTCCTCCTGTGGCATTGTGAGCAGTGCAGGGAGGAGGGAATTCAGGAAGGGAGCAGCTCTGCCCCTCCGTGGTGACGCTTGGCCGAGCCCTTTCCCATGGGAGCTGCATGTCCCTGGCTTTCCCTGGCTGATTCTCTCTTCCTTCTTTCTTTTCTCTTCCCAGCTCAAAGCCCCACCGTGGCAGACCCCCTCCAGCAGGCCTATGCCGGCATGCAGCACTATGCAGGTCTCAAACCTCACTGCCCACTCCTTCCATCTCTCCTCTCTTTGCTCCTCACCCTTATTTCTGGGAGGTGAACATCCCCTTGGGGTTGAACACTGGACCGGGGCAGTGTGTGTGTGGGCACGGATGGATGAGGAGAGCACCAGGTGCTGTGCACTGCCATGAGCTCCAGGGCAGAAAAGGGGGAGATGCCAATGAAAGCACCATCCCCTCGTCCCACTAACATGGATGTGCTCCTGGCATGGCCCTCCGTGCAAATTTTGGATGGAGGAAAGAGTGTTTTAATGCCCATGGGGCTGAGAGAACTCGGTGGAGGAGACCCAACAGTGGTACCTGGGAGAGGGTGCAAGGTCTGGGAGGTGACAGAGAGCTGGCTCCACACCAAGACACCAGCAGTCCTCAGATGTTCATCATATGGCCAAATCTGATGGCCAAGATGGGCTGTGGAGAGAAGGGAGTCAGAGCCTTCTGTGGAAGTGCATCAAGCCCAGAAGCCATTTTATTAGAAGCACAGTCAGCAACGTCCAAATTTTCAACAGAAAATCAAGTTTAGTACCCCAAGTGTTTGGGGTTTTTCAACTGGAAGTGCTGTCTTTCCTCAGCCTTGAGGCTGAGTTAGTGCTTTCACCAACATCTTTCCTGGGAGAGCTGTTCCCACATCTCTGGTGTGCCAGGAAGGGTGGGAAAGGCAGAGCCAGCAACCCTGGAGCTGGAGGGGCACTTCCACTGCGGGTGACAGTGGGGCACATCCCTGTCCCAGCCCTTCCTGGGGCTGGGGTGGGTGCCATGGCCTCAGCTCCGTGTTTCTCTTCCAGCAGCATATCCCACTGCCTACGCTCCCATCAGCCAAGCCTTTCCCCAGCAGGCACCGCTCATCCCGCAGCAGCAGCGAGAAGGTGAGGGGTGGGGTCACCCCATCGTGGGGCAGGGGCTCCTTAGTGTCCCCCCGGGGTGACCCCACCATGCGGCTCACGTGTGCTGTCCTTTGTGTGTCACCCAGGTCCCGAGGGCTGTAACCTGTTTATTTATCACCTGCCCCAGGAGTTTGGGGACGCAGAGCTCACGCAGATGTTCTTGCCTTTCGGCAACGTCATCTCTGCCAAAGTCTTTGTGGACCGTGCCACCAACCAGAGTAAATGCTTTGGTAAGTCCTGGGGTGTGGCTGTCCCTGGTCGGAGCTCCAGCTCTCCTCAGCATCCCAACTCAGGGGTCCAGCTCTCCTCAGCATCCCAGCTCAGCAGTCTGGCTCTCCTCAGCATCCCAGCTCAGGGGTCCAGCTCTCCTCAGGATCCCAGCTCGGGTCTGGCTTTCCTCAGCTTCCCAGCTTAGAGATCCAGCTCACTTCAACATCCCAGCATTCCCCAGTCCCCAGCTTGGGGGTCTTATTCTCCATCCTTGGCTCTCCCCAGTGCTTCCAGCTCAGGGGTCTGGTTCTCTCCAATATCCCTAAATCAGGGGTCTGGCTCCTTCCAACATCCCAGCTCAGAGGTCTGAGCATCTCCATCTCAGGGTCTCATCTCTCCCTGAAGTGTCTGCTTGGGAATCCATCTCCTTCCAACATCTCATCTTGGGGGTCTGTCTCTGCCTGGTCTCTGGCTGAGATGTCCCTGTCTCCCTCATATCCCCAGCTCAGGGATCCAAATCTCCCTCTCACAGATCTTGGTGTCCCCACACATCTTGTCACCTTGGTGTCCCCATAGGCTCTGTTACCGTGGTGTCTTTGGAGGCACCTCAGTGTCCCTGCAGACTCTGTCACCCAGGTGTCCCCTGAGCCCACATATCCCATCCTGGTGCTCCAACAGACCGTGTCACTGTGGTGTCCCCACAGATCCTGTCACCTCAGTGTCCCCACAATCCCCATCAATTTGACAGACCCTGTCACTCCAGTGTCCCCACAAATCCAATCCCATAGTGTCCCTGCAGACCCCTCCAGTGCTGCTGTGGACCCTCTTATGCTGGTGTCCCCACAGACCCTTCTCACCATGTCTCTGCAAATTCTGATGTCCCTAAAGATGCCACCAGCCTGTCACCCAGTCCCCTGCAATCCGGGGCTGTGCTGTTACCCCACAACTCCCTCTCCCAGCACCCTCAACTCAGAGCATCCCACAGGGTTTCAGTGCTGCCTGGGCTGTGTCGATGTCTGTGGTGACAAACCCGTCCCTCGCCCCCAGGTTTCGTCAGTTTTGACAATCCGACGAGCGCCCAGGCAGCCATTCAGGCCATGAATGGCTTCCAGATTGGCATGAAGAGGCTAAAAGTCCAGCTAAAGCGGCCGAAAGATGCCAACAGACCCTACTGACCGCAGCAGAGAGGTGAGGGGCACAGGGGCTGGCCCGTGGTGCCAGGGGGGGTCACGGCCATCGGGGTGGGCTCCCCAAGGCATTGCCGTGTTACATCTCTGACTGTGTGCAGGGCTCTCTGTGCCTGGGACCATCTGTGTGTTTCCAGTGGATTTGGGTCCTTCCCTGCCTCCCCCAGGAGGAACCAGCCTAACAGCCCCTTCCCTCTCTTTCAGGTCGGGTGTCCTGCGGTGTCTGATGACTTTCCCCTTCCCCAAGTGCAGTATCCAAACCCGTAACTCTCTTTCTTTGCAACACATCCCGGAGGAGGATAAGGAGGAGGAGGAGGAGGAGAAATCAGCGAAGAAGAGAGTGTTTTGGTCGTAGCTTTTCCTTTTTGAATTTTTTCCCAAACTGGTCTTGTTTGTTATTTAATGGGAACGAGAGGAGGACAAGGAAGGAGGGCAGCGATGCGACGCCGGGGCTGCGATTCGCCGCCGGCCGCTCGCCGGGACTCACCGATCCCTCCCCGGGAAAGGGCGACGGCCCCGGGCAGCCGGGCCACGACCTACCTTTGTTTTTGGGGTTTTTTTTTAAAGCACTCATTTGCTGCTACCGATTTCCCAGGAGAAATGAGGAAAAGAGGCTCCAAATGGATTCTTAAACCAAAGCCGGTGGGACGGGACCAGCCTCGGGCGCTTCACCTGGAGGATGCTTGTTTGGAAAATAAAGAAACACGGCAAGATTTTCCTTTTTCCCTGCGATGGGGAAAAAAAGAGAAGGATCAAAGTATGTTGGACTTATAGAAGATATATATAAATAAGTATATATATATATATATCCCATGGAGCAGGGTGGCGGGACACGCGCTTCCCCTGCTTGTCACTGGCACAGGGACATAGGATTACTTGTTTCAGAGTCATATCATTCCTTAGAGTTTAGGGACCAAAGGACTATTGCTTTTTTTAAATATATCTATAAATAAATTAATTTAAAAAAAAAAACCAACAAAACACACAAAAAAACGTTGGGAGAGGAGAAGAAAATCCACAAAAATTAAGAAGGTTGAGTAAAAACCCTCAGGCGTTCAGAGCCATGAGTGTTTCCTACAGGGCTCGGATTTGGGGGGCTCAAGGGCTCGGTTTTGGGGGCCAATTCATGGCTGGGGATGGGGGGATGCAGAGGGGATTTTTGGGGGGGCTGCAGTGGCTCCCCAGCCCCCCAGCCCAGGGGGAGTCAGAGCCCCTCGGTCGCCTCTGGGCGAGGGCAGAGCGATGCCGTTCTTTGCATTTTGGGTTGGTTTGGGGGGTGGGGGGGTTGGGGTTGGGTTTTTTTTTTTTCAGCCAAAAAAAATTAAAAAAAAAGAAAAATGTGGTTTCGGCAGAAACGAAGCAAAGCGAAATAAACTTATTTTGTCAAACTCGTCACCTTGGTTGGTTCTTTGGAGAAATCGCTGCCGCGTCTGTCCCACCACCCAAAGGCAACACGGGGGACCCCTTTCTGACCAGCTCCTCTCCAGCTGGGCTGGAGCATCCACCGGGCATTTCATGAAGTCTGTGAGCGTCTCCTTTTATTTGCTTTTTCCCAGGAATTCCATTTTTTGGAGAAATTCACTGTGGCTGTGGAGGGGTTGAGGCAGGACCTGATCCCTGTGGTTCTACCAGTCTTTCAAGCAACGCAGGAACTTCCAGGGTATGTTGCTGTGTCCCACAGGATGTCCCTTCACAGCTGTGGGTACACCCAAGTGATTGCCAGGATCCTGGGGAAGTGACTGGATTTATTTTTTATTTATGAGGGGAAAAACCCCAAACCCCATAAATTTAAGCAGAAAAAGCCCCAAGGGGTGGGTGGCAGGGCGGGTGGTGAGGGGGCAGTCACCGGCCTGGGTTTGGGTGGCCCTTGGGTACATGGAGCAGCTGGTGTGGGACAAGTGGGGATGGACAGATGTCGGGAGCCCTGTAGGGGGGAGCAGAGGGCAGGGACATGGCAGAGGTGACACTGAGGCTGCACCTATCGGTGTGATGAGCCCATCCGGTCTCAGCCAGTGACTGTATAAAACCAGGATAATTTTTATGTCAATTCTTAATTTCCTTTATCAATCCTGGCTGAAATTGTGACTGACCCAGACAGCCCTCAGACCGTGGGGAACCTCAGTGCCCAGCCAGCCCTGCCACCCCCATGCTGAGCCCTGGCAGCCTCCAGGGCTTCTCCAGTGGATTTTCATCCAGGTTTGGGCATAGCAGGATGCAGCCATGCCGGCACTGCCTGTGTCTGTGGAGTTATGGGATTGGCTTGGGCTGAAATAAAACACCATCCCGGGGATGTTCCTTCTCCTTTGGGTCTCTGCTGCAGCCCCAGTCCCTGCAGGGTCTCCTCAGTGGAGTCCCATGTCCCTAGGGTGGTCCCATCCCAAGGCACAATCCCTTCTCCATGATGTGGGCCTCACTCCACAGCACCATCCCTTTGCCATGGTGTGATGGCTGTGGGATTCCCTTCCCTGAGACCCAGCCCTTTCCCAAAGCCACACTGTGAGATTTTCCCCATGAGTCCATCTCTTCCCCTCAATTCTATCCTTTCCCCACCAGCCCATCCCTTCCCAGTGTCCCCATTCCTTTCCCACAATTCTCCTTCCTCACAATCCCATCCCTTCTCTGCAATCCCATCCAGTTCCCTCGATCGGATCCCTTCCCCATAATCCCATCCCTTCCCTGTGCCCCAATCCCTTCCCCACCATCCCCTGCCCTCCCCACGCCCCAGACTTTAACCTCAGTTCAATCCACCAACACACATTCCTTTTTTCGTTTTTTTCTGTGTTTTTGGGTTTGTTTTGTTTGTTATTTTTTTGCTTCTGTTTCTCATCGTTAAAAACGCCGTTGCTGCCAACGCCAGGAGGGGCAGCCCCCGGCCCCGCCAGCCCCCGTGGCCTCCTCTGCGCTGCCACAGGGTGGGGACACCGAGGGCGGGACAGGGAGGGGACAAGGGACCGCCAAACCCGCCTGGTGCTCACGGGGTGCCCGACGCCTATGTACAGGTGGAGCCGCCGGCGCCGGGCCCGGCTCTGCCCTGCCCCGGGGGCTCAAATCCCGCTCGGCCTTGCCCGGGGGCTCGGCTCGGTGCCCGGGGGGTCCCGGGGGTCCCACCACTGCCACCACTCAGTTTGTGTACACCTGAGTCCCGATCACACGCATGATCTCCTTCTGGATTTTGGGGTCCTGAGTATTGATATTGGCGTCTCCCACCTGGCCGTCTTCGTACCTGGAAGGGGAGGAGGGGGGTGAGGGGTTGTCCCCAGGGGGCCCCGCATGTGCTGGCAAGGTGGCACAGCCAGAACTCACACAAAGAAGAAGCGGGTGCAGACGTGGTCTGAGACGGGGCAGACCCAGATGTTGCCGTGTTTCTGCAGGTCCTTGGAGGTGATCACTGCCAGGGGAAGGGGCTGTTGGACACGGGATGGGGGATGGAGGGCCCAGCTGGGCACAGCCCATCGGGGGACCCTCCCTCCCTCCTCCACCTGCCCAGTGAGCCTGTGGGTGCTGCCTGTGCCCCCTGTCACCCCCTCGTGTCCCCAAACCTTCGCAAAGCGCGATGCAGTTCAGGTTGCGGCTCTGGAGGAAGCGGGACTGGATGGAGCGCGTCTGTGGGGAGAGCAGCCACTGTCACACCTTGTCCCCACCCCCGTGGGTGGCAGATCCCCATCCCATCCTCCCCAGCCTGTCACCTGGGGGATGGTGTTCATCCGGTTGTACCGCTGCACCAGCTCATCCTTGGACGGCATCCGGTGCTGCCCTTTCCCCATCCCTGCAGAGAAGGAGGCGGTGGCCGTCACCCCCAGAACACCACGGGGGTGACAAGGGGACACGTGCCACAGACAGGGATGGCTGAGCGCTCCCACCCTGTGGCCATGCCCTGGGAACCCCCCAAAAGCAGGAGCAGCAGCTTCTGGAGCCTAGAAATCATTGGGGGTTTTGTTCCCTGGTGTGTGGGAAAGCCCCAGCCTGGCTGTGAAGAGGCTGGTGCAGGTGATGGATGTGGGACACGCCAACTCCCGCGTGGCTGCTCTGGCCGGCGCGATGCTGAACCTGCCCGGGCCCATGCACAGAGTGGGGACGGGAGCGCAGGCAGGACTGGGCAGTGCAGGCAGCCTCTTACCTGAGTATCCAAAGGAAATACTGGAGATGGGGCTCAGATAGATGCCCTTGCCATAGGCTGCTCCATGCAGCTTGCGGGAAAACACCAGGGTGAGCGCGGCAGGGCCACCCCGACAGCTCACGCACGGTGACAGCAATGGCAGCCTGGCACTTCCCACTGCCTGTCCCCTTCCCTGCCTGCCTGTCCCCTTCCCTGTCTGCCTGTCCCTGTCCCTGTCTGCCTGTCCCCCTCCCTGCCTCCCTTCCTCCCTGCCTGGTGCTCTGGGTTGTGCCGGTACCTGCAGTTTGGTGTAGGAAGCGTTGACCAGCCCGTTGCGGAGGATGGAATGCCAGTTCTCAATGTGAGAGCCGCTGGAAAAAGCCAGCCCATGTCAGCCCCACGTCATCCCCATGTCAGCCTCACATCAGCCCCACAGTGCCCACCTGGGGGCTCCCACTGTCCCCCCGCCAGTAACTCACTGGAAAGCGAAGGTGCTGCCGTAGAGTTTCTTGGCCGTGCGGAACCGCGCCTCCTTGGCCGGGGGGCTGCTGAGCAGGAGGAACTGGTGGGAGGTGTGCATGAACTTCAGCTGCTACCAGGGGAACAGGAAGAGCAGTGGCATCGCCGGCAGGGAGAGAGGACAGACGGACGGATAGACAGACAGACAGACGGACAGAGATCATGCACGGCCGCCTGGCCCCGTGCTCGGCCCAGCCCAGCTTTGGCTGCTCCAGGACTGCCAAGAGGGCCATGGACCCCCCACCACACAGCCCATCCTCCACCCTATACACCATATCCAGCCTCCCAAGCTTCCCAAGCTCAGTCCCCATCCCAAGGGACGTGTCCTATGTCCCAACCCTTCTCTGGTCCACCCCATATCCTTACACACCTTATCCTGCATCCCACAGCCCACAGCCTACATCCTGCATCCCACCTCCTGTACCCTTCACCCCACCTCCCATACCCTTCATCACTCCTTCCATATCCCACATTCCATACTCTCCATCCCTCAGAGCCCAGCCAGGCCCCTTACCCTGCTGAGAGGCAGCTTGACGATATGGGATCTGTTGCTGGAAATTATCCTTGGCAAGTGGAGGAGGAGGAAGAGGAGGACAGTCAGATGGGGTGGTCCCACACTCCCCTGGGAGCAGGGCTGGGCTTGGAGCCAGGTCAAAACCTGCCCTCATGCTATGGGATGGTTGTGACCCCCCAGGATAAAGGAGCTAAAGGAGCTGTGACAGGGATGCCCGGCTGCCCCCCACCCTATCCCCTGTCCTGGGGGTTGTGGGGCAGTGGGACGGGGCCACAGCACCCCTGTCCTTACCACTGCAAGAGAGGATGGGCCAGGGGGTCCAGCTTGTCCATCTGCTTCTTGATCTCCAGGTAGGATCCCTGGCAAAGGCAAGAGGTGCAGATGGGTCCCCCAGAATCCACCCAACTGTGGGTGGACAGAGATCAGCATCAAAATGCCACCCTGGGATTGGATTCCACGCTCAGGGGGTCTCACATGAGGCTGTGGGGCCACACCACGTACCTGGGTCATCTCCCGGATGGACATCACACTGTCCAGGGCCTTCTGCAGCCGCTCGTAGTTCTTCTTCTACATGTGGGGCAGGAGAGAGGTTGCCATCAGAGGGGTCCTCAAGGCTCCCCATCAGAAGGGTCCTGGGGGCTCCCCCCAGCTCCAATACCCCCCAGCACAGGGGAGTGTTGCCCCCAGCACTTACCTTGGGGTTAAAGGCAAGAGTTTTGGGGTCGTTGGGGTCCACCACGGAGGGATAAGGCTCAAAGATGATGCTCTTGCGAGGGGACTCGAGGGCAGCGCGGCACATGGCCACCAGCAGGTCCACCACCTTGGGGCAGAGCAGGGGGTGAAGGGGCAGCGCCCCGAGGGGTTGGTGGGGTCCCCACCAATCGCAGCCCCTACCTCAGCGCCTGTGGCCACCTCCTCGGCCGCGCCCGACATGACGCCCAGGGTGTAGAAGGAGAAGACACAGAGCTCCCGGGTGCACACGGCTGGCTGTGGAGGGACAGGAGTGTGGGAAGGGCTGGGACAGGGACACGGGGGCACAGCCCGTGCCCCACCAGCCCCTGTTACCCCACCTTGAGCATGGAGCCATTCTGGAAGACGTGCTGCTCGTCACACACCACACAGTACTCGTTGAGTGTTGGGATCCGCTGCTCCGCGTACTTCATGATCTGAGGGCAGGACGGTGGGAGTCGGTCCCTGCCAGGGCCACGGGGCTGGGAGGAGGCTCTGGGCAGTGGGATGGGGATGAGGGGGATGTGGGGCAGTGGGGAGGATGGTCTGGGCAGCAGGAGGGATTTCAGTAGGACATGCAGCAGTGGAAAGGGTGCTCTGGGCAGCAGCAGGATGAGGATGAGCAGGACATGGGGCAGTGGGATGTGGAAAAATGGTACATGGGGCAGCAGGGAGGATGCTCAGGGCAGCAGGATGAGGATGAACAGGATGTGGGGCAGAGAGGAGGATGCTCCAGGCAGCAGGATGAGGCTGAGCAGGACATGGGGCAGCAGGGAGGATGCTCAGGGCAGCGGGATGAGGCTGAGCAGGATGCAGGACTCACCTGGACGAGGAAGCCGTACTCCAGCGTAGGGATGTTCTTGCAGTGGCCGCCGACCTGCGACGGAGCCAGAGCGGAGCCAGCTGCGTTATCCCCTTTCCCACAGGCACCCCCAGCTCTGCGTGGCACCGGCAGCCCCCAACCCCCCTGTCATAGTGGGACCCCAACATGCCAACCCCACCCCAGTACAGCAGGACCCCCAATAAGTCAACCCCCCATCACAGCAGGACTCCCAACATGCCAATTTCCCCCTTCACAGTGGGACTCCCAACATGCCAACCTTTCCCCAGCACAGTAGGACCCCATTATGCCAACTCCCCTGGCACAGCAGGGACATGGCACCAAGAGGGGGTAAAACCCCCTCAGACCCCCCAGTCGGGTCCCAGCTCCCCATGAGCACCCAAGGTTGCTGGGGACAAGAAATTCTGCAGGGGCTCCCCACACCCCATGGGAGTCCCAGCACCCCACAACAAGTGATTTGAGCCCAGAGGAGTCCCAGGGAAGGGAAAGGAGAGCAAACCCCGAGGCGGGGTGGCACCCACCAGGATGTTGAAGGGGGCAACACCTGCCTGGGTGCTGGCGGGGGGGTAGCCAAAAACTTCCACCTTGGGGTTCTTCACCATGCAGGACACGGAGCGGTTCATCAGGCGGTTCACGCGAGCCTCGGGGATGCCCAGTTTGCCCTTCAGCACCGAATCTTGGATAACAGGGAAGCTGGGAGACCTGTGGGCACAGAATGTCCCTGAGCACCCTAGTTTGCCACTTCCATCACCCAGCACCAAAGTTATCCCTCAGCCAGTTGTTAGGGGCAACCTCCACCTCCCCGGGCTGTGGTGGGGAGCAGCAGCATCCATGTGGGAAAAGAGGCACAGTGCCAGGCCCCACCCAGGCTGAAGGGACAGAGGGCTGGTGCCTTGGGGACAGTGCCAGGGTCTTACTTGGGGATGGGGGAGAAGATGCTGAGGCCAGCACGGAACTTCTTGATGGTGCCGCTCGTCTTGAACCAACTGTGCCGCTTCTCCTGCTGGGTCTTCAGGAAATCGTTGCTGAGATGTTTCCATTGCTGGGATGTGAACATGCCCAGGATCCTGGCAGAGAGGTGGCATGGGTGCCCTCAGCTGGTGCTCAGGTGGTCCCAGCCACCCCCCAGCCCCTTCTCTTCCCCACCCACAGCCAGTGGTGAGCCCAGCACAGGGTTGTGTGGCGGGTAAAAGGTGGTGGCACAAGGACATGCAGCACCTGGCCAGGTTGGGGGCAGAATGGGGACTCCGGGGGCCACCTCCACCCCACCCTTGGGTGCCTGCCATGTTTCAGCTCTTACTTCTTCAGCTGCAGACCCAGCCCAAAGCCCTCCTTGTTAGATGGCTGGAACACCTCGATGGATGGTTCTGTAGGGAGAGAGGAGGACGAGTCATTGGTGCCGCTGTTGTGCCTGTCCCAAGGGCACAGGGGGCACCATGTCCGGCCCATCCCCGCTCACCGGGGCCATCGAGGTACTGGGAGAGCGAGAAGCGCAGGCGGAGGACGATGGGCTCCGTCCGCAGCACCTTCCACGCCGTCGCCACCTCCTCCTGCCACAGAAGAGCTGCGGTTTGGCACAGCCGTGGTTTGGCACAGCCATGGGGACACAGACTGGGGAAGGGATTTGGGGACCCCCCAGGTGTGTGTGCCCACCCAGCCTCCCTGTGCCAACACTGCTGGGCACATCCCAGGGACTCACATCGAGGAAGCTGATGTTCACGTGGAGGTCGATGTCCACGTCATCGATGGTCCCATACTCCCTGTGAAGACACGTGGTGCCATGGCATGGGTAGGCTGGCACGGTGCTGGAACAGCGGCCCAGTGCCCACCCTGCCAGGGTGAGCAGGCTTGGGGGACAGTGACAGCATGGGTGACTCCCCATGTATTGAGTGTGCACACCCCTAAGACTGGGATGGCATGGGGAGAGTGCCCAGATTGTGGATGTGTGCCTGGAGATGGCACAGCCTGGTGTTCAGGGGATGGCATGGCCAGGTGCCCCACGGGGGCTATGGCTGAGTGCCCTGGCAATGGCACAGCCAGGTGCCCCAAGGATGGCACAGCTGGATGCCTGGAGATGTCACAGCCAGGTGCCTTGGTAATACCATAGCTGGGTGTCCTGAGGATGGCACAGCTGGGTGCTGCAGAGATGGCACAGCCAGGTGCCTTGGTAATGCCATAGCTGAGTGTCCCGAGGATGGCACAGCTGGGTGCTGCAGAGATGGCACAGCTGCGTGTCCAGGGTGCCACAACTGGGTGCTCAAGATGGCAATGTGCCTGGGCATGGCATGGCATGCTGGGGATGGCACAAGTGGGTTGCTCTGGAGATGGCACAGCCAGGTAATCCAGGGATGGCACTGGTGGATACCTGGGGGTACCACAGCCAGGTGCCTCAGGGATGGCACTGCCGGGTGTCTGGTGATGCCATGGCCAGGTGCCCCAGGGGTGGCACAGCTGAGTGCCCAGGGATCCCACAAGCAGGTGGCCTAGGGAGGCTACAGCTGGGTGTCCTGGATACAGCACAGCTGGGTGCCCAGGGGTGGCACAGCTGGGTGCCTGGGGATGCCACAGCTGGATGCTCCAGGAGTGCCATGTCTGGGTGCCCAGGGATGGCACAGCCAGGTGAGCGGGTGCACCCACCTGACGGCCACGGCATTCTCACTGTAGATCTCCTTCACTGCCTCGATGTCGGCGTCCAGCTGCGGGTGCCGGTACAGGTCGGCGGCGCAGGTCCCCTGCGGCACAGCACCCACGGCACCGTCACACACGGAGCCCCCACAGCCCCGCGCTTGGGCTCGGGCTGGGGGTCCCTGAGCCCCCCATGGCACCCATGGGACTCAGCACCCACCTGGACGCCGTACAGGAACTCCTCGGACTCATTGTCCCCGTCGGAGTCATCGTCCGTCCAGTACTGGCCCTTGAGGTCCTGGGGCAGAGTGGTGGGGACAGTGGGATAGGGGGGAGAAGGTTGGGTGGCAGCAGGGATGGGGGAGAGGACATGGGGAGAGGGCTGGGATGTGGATTGGGTGGGATACTTTACCAGGGAGTGAAACAAGGGGAGGAAACTGGGGGAGCTGGTTCTGGGGAGAGGGTTGGGGGCAGTGGATTGGGGAAATGATTGGGGGATGCAGGATGAGGGGAGCAGTGGGATGGGCAGGAGGATGAGGGGAGTGCTTTGGGGTCAGCAGGATGGGGCTGTGGAATAGGGGCAGTGGGATGCAGGGAGCAGGGTCGGAAGAGTAATTTGGGGGGCAGCAGAATGGAGAAGCAGACTGGGGGAAAGGATGGGGGGGCAGAATAGAAGGGAGCAGGATGGGGAGAGCAGAATGGGGGAACAGGCTGGGACAGCAAGATGGGAACAATGGAATGGGGGAGCAGGATGTTGGGGTAGAATGGGGGAACAGGATGGGGACAACGGGATGGGGGTGCAGGATGGGGATGCAGAATGGGGATACAGGATGGGGACAGTAGGATGGGGATACAGGATGGGGACAGCAGGATGGGGACAACGGGATGGGGGTGCAGGATGGGGATGCACAATAGGGATACAGGATGGGGATACAGGATGGGGATGCAGAATGGGGATACAGGATGGGGACAGCAGGATGGGGACAACGGGATGGGGGTGCAGGATGGGGATGCAGGATGGGGATGCACAATAGGGATACAGGATGGGGATACAGGATGGGGATGCAGGATGGGGATGCACAATAGGGATACAGGATGGGGATACAGGATGGGGATGCAGAATGGGGATACAGGATGGGGACCGTGCACGGAGCTGCCGGGGGGTCCCGGCCTATCGCGATGGGGTTCCCTCCCCTACCAGCCCCATCCTCGCCCCGAACCGGAGGACACCGAGACACGGAGACAGAGAGGGGGACACGGAAGGACTCGGGGGTACAAGGAGACACACGGAGGGACTCGGGGGGACACGGAGGGACTCGGGGAGACACGGAAGGAGTCGGGGGGACACGGAGGGCCGCTGCCCGCCTCCCGTTTCCCCCCCCCGCCACTGCCCCGCGGGCCGTGCCGAATGTCGCCGTGTCCCCGCGTCCCCCCGGCCCTCACCATGTCAGCGCGGCCCGGCCGGCGCGGGCGCCGCCGCCATGCTGCCGGGGGGCGGCCGCCCTGACGTCACACCGCGTCACCGCGCGCGCCCGTGACGTCACCGCCGGCACCCCCCGCACCCCGGCTGGGACCGGAGCGGGGTTGGCGGGGCGGGCACGGCGGGGACATGCGGGGCTGGCCGGGCCCCGTGCCCGCAGGGCCCGCAGAGCCCGCAGTGCCCCCAGTACAGGCCCCCCCTGCTCCCAGCGTGGCGTCACCGCAGCCCCCAGCACAAGGTACCCTGTGGGGGGTCATGTTGAGTCCCCCCGCAGTGTCCCCATGGCCCAGCACAGGGTCCCCAGTGTCCCCAGTACAGGGGACCATTTAGGCCCCCATATGGCTGTCACAGTGTCCCCAGTGTCCCCAGTCCAGGGTGACTGTTTTGGGTCCCCATATGGCTGTCACAGTGTCCCCACAGCCCAGCACAGGATCCCTCCATGGTCCCACCACAGGAGGGACCATTTTGGGTCCCCAGATGGCTGTCACCTGTTCCCATCTGTTGGGGATCCCAACACTGAATGCCCAGCGTGCCCAGCACAGCAGCTCCAGTGTCCCCAGTACACCATCCCCAGCATCCTCAGTGCAGATCCCCTCATGGTCCCCCACAGCTGTCACGGTGTCCCCACAGCCCAGCACAGGCTCCCCAGTGCCCCAGCACAAGGTCACCAGTATGCCAGTACAGGATCCTGTCATGGTCCCAGTACAGGGTGACAATTTGGGTCCCCCACAGTTGTCACAGTGTCCCCACAGCCCAGCACAGGGGCTGTGTGGCGGGTCCCTCTGTCAGCGGTGTGTCCCCAGTGTCACCACGATCCCAGAGGAGCAGCTGTGATGGTCACTTGTAAAAGGTCCCCACAGTCCTGGGACAGTGTCCCCAACATCCCCAGCCCAGGGCCCTCATGGACTTGGCACAGGGTAGCCCTGTTGGGTCCCCACACAGCTGGCACAGTGTCTCCAGTGTCCCCAACACAGTGTCCCCCCTATCCCCAGCACCTCCAGCCTGGTGTCCCCTGTGTCCCCAGTGCAATGTCCCCGGAATGTCCAGCGCAGTGTCCCCAGCACTGTGTCTGCACGGCCACACCACAGAGCAGCCACGCCGGGTCTCCAATGTCCCCACTGGAGGGTCTCAGCGCCCTTCAACAGCCCCCCAAAGTGCCCAGCTCAGCAAATTCAGAGATCCCTGAGGACCCCCAAGTGGCGAGGGGCAGTCGGAGGGACAGTAAATTGTGACTTGGGGGGATGTGAACTGGTGGTCGGTGTGAATTTGGGGGGATGTGAGTTGGGGGGATATGAGTTGGAGGTCGGTGTGAGTTGGGGGTCAGTGTGAGTTGGAGGAATGTGAGTTGGGTGTCAGTGTGAGTTGGGGGTCAGTGTGAATTTGGGGGGATGTGAACTGAGGGTCGGTGTGAGTTGGGGGTCGGCGTGAGTTGGGGGGCGCCGCCCCTTTAAGAGCAGCGGCTCCTTTAAGGCTGCGGCCACTCTCCGTCCGCGCGCGCGGCTGCTGCGCCGCCTCCTCATTGGCCGGCCGGGCGCGTGCCGTGACTCAGCGCCTCCCCCCGCGCCTTGTGCGTCCGCCGGTGAAAGGAGTGCCGGCGCCCCGCCCTCGCGGGCGGCGGAGGGATCCGCGGGGGGCGGTGCTGCGGCCGGCCGGGATCACCTTGGCGGGGCGCGGGGGCGGCGCGCAGAGCGGCGGCGGCACTCGGTGGGGCAGGACTGGTGCGGTGCGCGGCTGAGCGGCGGCAGGTAACGGCGGCCTGAGGGGCGGCAGGGCGGCCGCGGTGCTACCGCCGTTATCCCCGTTAACCGCCGCCGCGAGAGGGTCCCCTCACACGGCGGCTGAGGGGAGGGGGCGCGCGCCCCATGGGACGGTTGGTGTGGGGGGCTCGCGGTGCCGAGCACGTGGCCGCCGGCGGCCCGGACCCCGCGACCCCACAGCGGGTACCGCCCGCTCCGAAAATCCCCTGCGACCCCCACACCGAGAATTGCCCACTCTGAGCATCCCCTGTGACCCCGCACCGGGAATTGCCTGCTCTGAGCATCCCCTGTGACCCCGCACCGGGAATTGCCTGCTCTGAGCATCCCCTGTGACCCCGCACCGGGAATTGCCTGCTCTGAGCATCCCCTGTGACCCCGCACCGGGAATTGCCTGCTCTGAGCATCCCCTGTGACCCCGCACCGGGAATTGCCTGCTCTGAGCATCCCCTGTGACCCCGCACCGGGAATTGCCTGCTCTGAGCATCCCCTGTGACCCCGCACCGGGAATTGCCTGCTCTGAGCATCCCCTGCGGTCCCGCACCAGGTATCACTCGCTCCGAGCATCCCCTGCGCCCCCGCGCCGGGAATTGCCCACATCTGCGAAACCCCGCTCCGACTATCCCCTGCGGTCCCGCTCCGAGCATCCCCCTGGCAATCGGGCGCATCTCGGAGCCCCCGCACCCGGCTGCGCCCGCTCCGTGCCCGGGGCCGTGCGGGGCCGGGCTGGGGCCATGCGGGGAGCGGGGCTAGGCTGGAGCCGTGCGGGGAGAGGGGCCATGCGGGGAGCGGGGCTGGGCCAGAGCCGTGCGGGGAGCGTGGCCATGCGGGGAGCGGGTTTGGGCCAGAGCCGTGCGGGGGAGCGGGGCCGGGCCGGGGCCATGCCGGGGAGTGGGGCCGGGCCGCTCGGGAGCTGCTGGCCGGGCTGTGCCGGAGCAGCCGCCGGGAAGAGGCTGAGTCAGACGCGCCCGCTCGGCCCCCCCGTGCCCGCACTCACGTAAGAGCCGGCGGATCCCGAGCGGCTGCGGCTCAAATCAGTGTCCGGCTCGCTGCGCTCGCCAGTGATGCTGCAGCCTCTGCCCACCCCTCCCCGCCAGGAGAAGGCCCCTTCTGAATTAATCTTCCGCCGTAATTGTGCCTGCTTAAACACGTCCAGTTGATTTGGACAGTCTCTTGAACTGTGAAAACCTCTGAAACGTGTTTAAACCCTCTTTGCAGGGCTACCAGGGCATGAATAGTGCTTTTGTCGGCGGACAATGGCAATCTCCCGACTGTCTCTTCAGAGCAGTAAAAGTAGACGGCAATCTCTAAAAACCTGCTTTGTCCTGATAGGGCAGCTCGGTATCGCCGAGACCCAGGTTAACAAAAAAATCAGTGTTTTACAGAGGTTTTTTATGATGCTAATGTGTTAACTTTCCTGCTGCTGCACATCATGACTTGCCTTGGCTCGAAGGTAGGATGATAAAGAGGCTTTTTGGTTACTCAGACACCTCCTGGAACTTGTTGTGCAACCAGGAGTGCTTAATTAAAAAAAATCAGTCCAAAGCGCATAATTTCATGCCCGATATCCCGTTTATAAAGCAGAGTTTCGGCTAATTTAGTGCACTTTGGTGGCCTAATGAGCCGGGCTGATGCCGGCGGGTTTCCAGCCCATCAGCGGATTAAGCAGGAGCCTTTTGTGCCGAGGCAGGAAGCGCTGCCGAGAGCCACGTGCTTGAACCGAAGACTTCAGCCTGTGAAACCCTTCCGAGAAACTTCGCTTTCACTAGATAACGACCCTGGGCACTCCGCAGCAGCCTGCTTTTTTTTTTTTATTGCTTACTCCTTTATCCACCAGAAGCTGTAAATATTATTAAAACCTTCATTTCTTGCTGTTAGCCCTTGTGCTCCTCCACCGGCCTTAATTCCCTTTGCACCCGCCAAGCTGATAATTTAATTTGATGGGAACAAGACGTTTCCCAGGCTGGCCGGAGCACGTGCTGGTCCTTTATCTCCCGTTGTTTTCCCAGGGGAAGATGGAGCCGCAGCGTGTGGTGATGGATGGCACGTAGGGAATGGGGCTGCAGTACCGGGGCGCTGCCACGTGCAGCGACCTCCATCCTGGAGGGGGGATGCAGCACAGCCATCTACACTTTCACCTATTCAAATGTTAAAAGCAAGGCCCCAAACTTCGCTTTTATCATGCAAAGCAGGTTTTTACAGCTCGCCTGAAGGCAGCCAGGTGCTTTTTGCCAGGCTGAAAGGCTCCTTGTCCTCTGCCCGGTTAAGCCTGTAGGTGTGTCCTACAAATACCCTCGAGATAAGTCTTTCTCGTCACCAGACATCCGATGCTTGTCCGTTCCTCGCTTATTTTCTTAGTTAAGCCTCCTCTATGCGTTTGCCTTGCAGGGAGGCTGAGCCAGGGCTGAACCATCAGCACACGGGGAAAGTGCTGCTGTCTCCCGGTGCTGGCTGGGCCTGACCTTCCTTTTGCACTGCCAAAGAGCCGGAGAGGCACCCCGGTTGTGGGGCTCTCCTCCCGTGGATCCCCGGCTCCCTTGGGCCTGCCGGAAGCAGGTGGTGGCTCCTGGGTCCCTTCCAGGCTTGCAGGAAAGGGGTGGAATTTTGGGGTGGCCATTTTGTACTTACATAACCTGGTGCTGTCCCCCCTCCCGGCGGAGGGGGTGCCAGGCAGAGCTGCATTTCTCTGTGCTTAAGTGTCTGTAGCCTCTGGGATGAACGAAGCCGATGTTTTTGTAGGCTTTTTTTGGGAATCTGAAGGCCTGCCTAGTTTCATAGCCCTGCCCTAAACACTAACTCAAACCATTTCTGCCTCTGGCCGGGGACTCTGGGAATGAGCAGCGTCGTTCTGCAGCACCAGGGAGGTTGTGTAAGTGAGGCTGAGCAATAAATCCCGAATCATCACCCCCAGCCCCCCCCCCCCCCCCCCGCCGCTGCAGTTCCTCCAGGCAGTGACACAGCTCTGCCGGTGTGGCCTGGGGACAGGCCCTGCTGGAGTTTCCACTTCCCGTTGTCCGCGATAACAGCGGAGACTTGGCCCAGGGTGGGGTTTGCCGGGGTGGGGGTTGCTCCTCCTTTCTCCATCCCCAAGGGCACACCCGGAGGTGCCGTGATTTTAGGCTTTCTAGGCTTTCTGGGCTGCCCCGTGGGATGAGCTGGCTGGAGTTTAGTCACCTGGCTACTGCTCAACCGGTCCTGACCTCAAACGGCTCCTTCTGGAATATTCAGGAACTGGGGAGGTTCCAGACAGCACTGGGACGCCCTGCCTGAAGCACAGGCAGCCCAAGTAATAAACTTGGGAATTTAATCCTTATTCCCTGAACAAGGAATTCAGGTTTATTCAATGCTGGAAGCATTCAGGCTGTGTAGGGTATTGCTTACCCCCCTTCCTCGCTCAGCCCAGACTGAGTGCTCTGTGTTTTCAGGTGTCCTTGAAGCCCTTGCTCCTGTGTTTGATTTTAAAAAAAGCAGAGTGGTGGGAAATGCCAGACATTCCTGTTATAAATACGGGACTGGTCATTCCAGTAGAATTCAATCGTCGCCTTGTAAATGCTCAGTGATGGAAGGCAGGAGGGAGTGTTAAAAAGTGAATTTTGGTGGTGGCAGGCACGGTGCTCTGGGCAGATGGGTGTTTGGGACGCTTTTTGGCTCCTGCGTTTCTGCTCTCGCCCCTGGACAAGGTCGTGGTGTCTGGTTAATTTTTCTGAGCTCACTGAACTGCTGGGAAGGGGGTTCTGACTGGAAAGCAAACTTTTGCTTTCCCTTTATAATGACTTTAGAGGGGTTAAATTTATATTTGCAAATTACTTGAGTGGGTGGGGGATTTCCATGAGGCAGGGAGAATTCTCCTGACTGTTGTTCTGAACTCCCAAGTCATGCTGTGGATGCAGTTTTCCCTGTCAGGATCCCGTTGTTCTGTATTCCTCTTGTTCCCAAAAGCTGTGCAGACCTGCCTGCCTGTGCGGGGAGGTGATTTCTCAGCAAAGGCTTGTTGATTTTGGCATCCAGAGCAGCCGGCGCTGCTGTGCAGGTGTCGGAGGATGCAGCAGCAAGTGTTAGAGGGCTGAAACAACAGTGTTGTAGGGCTGACCAGAGGGTTTTCCTATAATAATGAGACTTTGTTGGGCTTTTCATGTGGGCAGACCTTCTTGTAGCGACTCCGGTGAATCAGCAGCTTCTGGCAGGGCTGAGGGAAAAGAGGCTTTGCCAGGTCAAATTATGGTTTAGCGTGGCCTGAGCACCCTGTGCCGCATGGCAGCGGCGATGGTGAGTCAGGGCTGGTGCGCGAGGAGCTGCACGTACGTGAGGAAGGGCTGCGGAGCAGGGGAGGAGCCGCTGCGGCGCCGGGCGGGCACGCTGCTCCTGCTGCCCACCCCAACAGCAGTGCGGGAGCTGAGCTGGTGTGTGCCCCTCACGCTGCTCCTGCTGCCCACCCCAACAGCAGTGCGGGAGCTGAGCTGGTGTGTGTCCCTCACGCGCTGCTCCTGCTGCCCACCCCAACAGCAGTGCGGGAGCTGAGCTGGTGTGTGCCCCTCACGCTGCTCCTGCTGCCCACCCCAACAGCAGTGCGGGAGCTGAGCTGGTGTGTACCCCTCACACGCTGCTCCTGCTGCCCACCCCGACAGCAGTGTCTCTGTGCCAGAACTGAGCTGGTGTGTGCCCCTCACACCACACACGCTGCTCCTGCTGCCCACCCCAACAGCAGTGCGGGAGCTGAGCTGGTGTGTGTCCCTCACGCGCTGCTCCTGCTGCCCACCCCGACAGCAGTGTGGGAGCTGAGCTGGTGTGTGTCCCTCACGCGCTGCTCCTGCTGCCCACCCCAACAGCAGTGCAGGAGCTGAGCTGGTGTGTACCCCTCACACGCTGCTCCTGCTGCCCACCCCGACAGCAGTGTCTCTGTGCCAGAACTGAGCTGGTGTGTGCCCCTCACACCACACACGCTGCTCCTGCTGCCCACCCCAACAGCAGTGCGGGAGCTGAGCTGGTGTGTGTCCCTCACGCGCTGCTCCTGCTGCCCACCCCGACAGCAGTGCAGGAGCTGAGCTGGTGTGTACCCCTCACACGCTGCTCCTGCTGCCCACCCCGACAGCAGTGTCTCTGTGCCAGAACTGAGCTGGTGTGTGCCCCTCACACCACACACGCTGCTACTGCCTCCCACCCCGACACAGCTTGGGGGGCCATCAGTGCCTCTGTGCCAGAACTGAGCTGGTGTGTGCCCCTCACACTGCACACGATGCTCCTGCTGCCCACCCCAACATCAGTGCCTCTGTGCCAGAGCTGAGCCTGCTGAATTGGTGTGTGCCCCTCACACTGCACACGCTGCTCCTACTGCCCACCCTAACACACCTCGGGGGTCCATTAGTGCCTCCGCACCAGAGCTGAGCTGGTGTTTGCCCTTCACACTGCTCTGTGTGTCACTGTGGGGCTTTGCCTGGGGCAGCAGAACCAAAGCCCTGCTCTACCCCTGCCTTAGCTGAGCCACAGCCCACATTTCCTATCAGCTTATCTTATAAAGTGAAGGCAGCTCGTGGCTGCTCTCAATATCCCCCATGTGCCCAGGGGATGGAGTTTGAAGTCAAACCAGTATATGAAGCCAGAACTCGTGGTTTGCCTGTGCCAGTAGCCACCACCTTGCATCGCTCCCTTACCGAGGATTCCAGCCTGGGCAGGTCCAAGAGACAAAGGGCTTGCAGCTGCCACTGTTACCTGAGAACAAAATCATTGCAATTAGAAATGCCATGGGGCACTGGTGCTGCTGGGAAATGAGTGTCCATTCATCCCAGTGGACAGTTAATCTTCAGCTCAGCTTCTTTTTGGGATTGTGGGATGTTCTTTCTGTTTTAGAAGTACTGTAGTCCTGAGGAGCCAAGCAGTCCAAGTTCAGAGACGTTTTTTTAATCCAGACTTAAAAAAAAATAAACAGCTTGAAATTTTGTGGTGGTTTTCTGCTGCCCTGGTTGAGGGGGAGTGCAGGGGCAGGGGAGACTTGCAGCATCTTCAGTCGAAGAGGGGCTTTGAGTGTATTAAATCTTCAGTCTTTTACATGTTCTCTGCCAAGGTGTTGTGTTTAATCAACTCCAGTCTGCTTGCCTGTCCAGGCTTAGAGGCTGGGGTTTAGGCTTAGGCAGACTTTGCTGTGATTAGGTGCTCTGGGCAGAGGATTGCCCGTGTCCAGGCATACCGCAGTCACGCCAGCGCCGAGCTGCCCCGGTCCCAGCTGGGATGGGAAGCGCAGGCGAGGCTTGGAGGAGGAATGAGTGGAGAGCTGGGAGGGAGGAGGCAGAACCTCTGCCTGTGCACTCAAGTGCTTGACTTTTGTTGCGTTGTGTAGCTCCAAGGGAAGACTGGCAATGAAGAGAAGCTATGAAGGGAACATCTGCATAGAAGGCAGGTGAGCTTTGGGTGGTCCATGTGGGGGATGACATGGAAATAGAAATGTGTCTTGCCTGTTAAGACTCTCAAGTAGGAACATAAAGATAGTCTGACCCAGTAGCAGCTTTCTTGTAATCTCCATATTCATCACGTGGGTGTGTTGGTGTCTCTGCTTGCTGGGCAGGTTGGGGTGATTCCCAAACCTGGCACCGCTTCCTTCCCTTGCAGACACAGGAATCGAGTGACCATGTCAAAGCACCACGATGCAGGGACTGCTTTCATCCAGACCCAGCAGCTCCATGCTGCCATGGCAGACACCTTCCTGGAGCACATGTGCCGCCTGGACATCGACTCGGAGCCCACCATCGCCAGGAACACCGGCATCATCTGCACCATTGGTAGGCGATTCCTGGACTGGGGAGAACCACAGCTGGGTGAAACCTGTTAGGGAAGTTGTGAGAGGGATGCAGCTTTCATCCCTTGCCAGGGTTGAACTTGTGTGGTGAAGGAACATGACTTTCCCTTGTTTGCCTAACCCGTGTTACTGGTGGGAGTGAATCCTGACCCAGGGAAATGGGAATTGCTTGGGTTCTGTGGGCAAGTTAAAACAACCTTTGCTGCTGCAGTGCTGAGCAAGCCTGTATCCAGTTACCTTTTCTTTTCCACATGAAACAGCCTGGTGTGTGTGGGTTACCTCACTATTTTTACAAAGTTAATGTTCAAACTGTTTCCTCCTCCTAGGCCCAGCCTCCCGCTCCGTGGAGAAGCTGAAGGAAATGATTAAATCTGGAATGAATGTTGCCCGTCTCAACTTCTCTCACGGCACCCATGAGGTAAGGGTGGGGTCTGAGTTGATGCAGGCCTGTCCCTCATGGAGAAGGGAAATCCAGTTTCATCCAGACCAGCCTTGGTGTGAGAGCGTGAATAGCTCTGCTTTTGGGAAAAGCACACTGTACACACCGAGCCTGCATAATTGCTGATAACATTAAGTGTTTTCTGGGCCTTTCTGAACACAGGTCAGGTTGGTCCACGCCCTACCCTGCACTGGGGAGCCAGGTAACTGGGATTTGACACTGTGTGCCAACTTCTTCCCCTCACATTCTGCTGCTGCCTGCACAGAGAAGCAGCAGAAACAGAGAACACCTGTCCCTGTTTTGCTGCTGCTGTTTTGCACCTCAGCAGGAGGTCACAGTAGCAGTTGTTCACCTCCCTTGATTCCTTGCTGGGGGTTTGGCAAGCAGGTAATCAATGAATAACCCTGTCTCAGAAGGATCTGTTAGTGATTTGGTGTAATTACTGTGCCCTATGGCAGGAACAGGCTCCTTGGTTTTCTGGCTCATCAGCTGCTCTCCAGTGGCATTCCTGGCACTCAGGAGGGTCGTGGGACATGGTGTGGTGAGCTTAGAAAAATAAGGTCAAAAGAAATCAACACTTTCCATGGCAGACAAGCCCTCACTGCTATAAATAGCTGAGATCCTGAGTGATACTGGAAGAGTTGAGGATCCCATTCCAGGTTGCCTGGAATGCCACCCTGAGCCTTTCTGCTGAGGTTTTTTTTTAACCTTGGCTCCTTTTCAGCTTTCAAAATGTCACCCAGTAGCAGCTGAAGGTGGCTCTGCTTACTGACCCATGAGCCTCGTGCTGTGTAACAGCTTGGCCTCTCACCCTCGTGGCCTTTAAAGGGCACAGGGCAGTGTCAGAATTGACTTAACTGTGAGCAGCCATCAGACCTTGACTAAACACCTTGGGGGACAGTGTGCAGGGCCTGCAGCTGGGGAATCTGCTTGGGGAAAGGGGTAGTGTGCAGTGACTGCCTCCTGGTCTCAAATCCTGGCTCTCAGGCCGGGTGACACATCAGGGAATTGGTGACTAGGCAGAAAATGGGAATTTTCACACCATTACTGTCCAGCAGAGTGAGTGGCTACTGCGGTCTGTGAGCCTGTTGGCTGAGGTTGAGGACAGGGAGTGTGGCTTTGGGTGAGGTCTGATTGCACATTTCACACAGATGGGGTTGGGTTACTGCGGGCTCTGGTCTGACTGTCACCGTCAGCCATAGCCAGTCCTGTTTGTGTCCCCTCCTGGTTCTTCACTTTCCAGTGAAGCCCCAAAGATTTTGTCTCTTGTGAGTGCTTCAGTTCTTGTGTCCACCTTGAAGTATTTAATGGGGCTTCAGCTTTGGCAGAGGTGCTTTGGCACCCACCTGCCCCTTTTACATTGAACACAAATGGCTTTTGCTTCCAGCATTCCTGTTCTGCATACATAACTCTTGAGGAAGTGAGGCTCAGCCAGTCCTTGATAGCAAACTAAAATGGAAAAGTCCAGATGACTGGGAACAGATAAGTTTAATGGCAGTGTTTGGGCAAGTTTTCTGTGCTGCATCCCAGGCTGTGGTGCCCACAAGGGTTGGGGCTGCCTCAGTCCCAGCTTGCACACTCAGTCAATAAACTGAGTCATTTTCCTGCCCTGAGGAGTTATCAGCTGTTGGGTATCTCTGGCCAAGGGCACAGATGTGAACTTTAGCACGGCTTCTTCCAGCCTCACCTTCCTGGTGCTGGATTATTGTTCCTGAGACACCTGGGTTGGTGTGCAGGCCTTGTGTTGAGGAGTGTGAGTGGCACGAGGGAGCCTCTAGCTGAGTTCCAGGTGAGACAGGTCAAAGGGAGACAGGTATTCCAGGCGAGGCAGGTCAAACTCTGTCAGTGGATGGGCACAGAGAGGGGAAAGGGTATTTCTTATCTATGAAAGTCAGTCAAGTGTTACACAACTCTTACTAGTTGTAAGTAGTTCAGGTTATCTCTTAATGTTGTTTAAACAAGTAAAGTAAACTGATCTGCTGGTCATCTGAAGCACATTTGAGAGATTGGGATGGGAGTTTTCCCACAAAACTGTCCTGAAACTGGCAGCATTAGTGGAATGTTCTCACAGGTGGGGGTTTGGAAGCCATGTGTGTGGTGCTGGAGCATTGGACTCCTGCTGTGATTGCTTTGGCTCCCAGTAAAATGTAAATATTTACATGGGTAACATCCTCTTAGTAAATTCTTTATCATTTAGGGAGATTGAAGCCAAAGAGTGAAAAGCTTGTCCACCTGCAGCACTGATGGTTTTCCAGTGGAGTGTGTGTGGGAGCTGCAGTGCAGGGAATGGGGAATGGCATCTTTCCTTCCTGCTCTGAGGGAAGGAGGAGCACTGCCATGTGTGATAGAGCCTCAGCAGTGACATTGTTTGCCATTCTGGTGCCTTTCCAGCTGCTGATGTTCTGCTGTGTGGAACAGGCAGTTGTTCAGCAAAGCTTTTGGAAACATCGCTCCTGAAGGCCTGTTGGACCCTGAGCCACCTTCAAACAGCAAATGTGTGTGTCCTGATGGAAAATCACTTCAGCTGGGCCCTTGGGCTGTCTCCTTGAGTTGTCCTTCTGGAATTGGAGCTGAAGGCACAGCCATATAACTTCCAGACTCCACTTTCATGACAGGAAGGCCTTATCCTTATGCTCTGCTTTTCTGGAAGCTTAGTCTGGGTTAAATTTTGAAGGTAGAACTGAAACTGAGCATCATTTAAGAGCAGAGCTCAGCTTGGACAGTGTCTGGGATGCTGTTTCCCAAAAGCAGTGGAGTAGAAACAGTCTGAACATTCCCATCTTTTTTTCCTTGCCAGTATCATGAGGGCACAATCAAGAACGTGCGAGAAGCCACAGAGAGCTTTGCCTCTGATCCCATCACCTACAGACCTGTGGCTATTGCACTGGACACCAAGGGACCTGAAATCCGAACTGGACTCATTAAGGGAGTAAGTTGCTCTTTTTTAATCCCACTTATTTCACCTCATGAGACTCGTTATCATGTTAAGCCTGTAGCCTTTTCCAAACAAAAAGTGTCCCAGGAAACAAGGTAACCAACCACCTACCAGAAGTTTGGCTGAACTGCTGCAGGCTGGGAGGTGGCTGTGTGCTATCTTGTCCTGGTTTTGCTGACACACCTTTTGGCACCCAGAGTGGCACAGCAGAAGTGGAGCTGAAAAAGGGGGCACAGCTCAAGGTGACCCTGGACGACGCCTTCATGGAGAACTGCGATGAGAACACGCTGTGGCTGGACTACAAGAATCTCACCAAGGTTGTAGAAGTTGGCAGCAAAATCTACGTGGATGATGGTCTGATTTCTTTGCTGGTTAAGGAGAAAGGTGGGTGATAACCATTCCAGCTACGCCTGCTTGGCATTTCCTTGGAACATGTTTGTGCTTTCCCTCCAGGAAATTTTTTAGCTTGCAATTGTGTATTAAAGAAAGGAGGACATAGTTATTGATGGTACAGTGAGGCACCAACTGAATTTTCTCTAGTTCAAGTGTAGGAATTTTCCGAAAAGAACTTCAGCTGGGTTTCACTGGGCTGGCATCTAAACCCCCTCTTCAAAGGGGGATGTGTAGTGGGGTCATACCAGTGCTCATGGTCAGTGCCTGTTCAGCCAGGCTAATTCATGCTCTTAATGCAGGATTTAACCAGTTTTACACAGCATAGACCCCGAGTTTTGTGGCTGGAGACAAAGCCAGCTTTAACTGGTGATGTACAGGCAAGGTTAGTTCACGACACTCCCCTTATAGTGCTGCCTAAAGTGCTCAAGCGTCTAAACCCTGAACATGTAGGGAGATTGAGGTGAGGCTTTTGGGCTGCCCAGTTTGGTGTTTCAGGGCTCCTGTGAGCAAAAGTGCAACCTGAGAGCCTTTCTGGGGGAAGACAATTCCCACCTCCCACTCAAAACGATCAGCATCTTCTCCAAGAACAGCCTAGAATTGTTCCAAACCAACCTGTTGTGTTCCCAGGGGTGGCCTGGGAGCTTGTGTGGCACACAGGTGCTCTGAAGGGATGTGCTGTGCCTCTTTATCTTGTGTGCTGCTGCTGGAGCTGCCGCTCCCAGGCAGGGAGGGGGTGTAGGAGCTTCCCAGCAAACACTGACCTTGGGAATGTGTGTTTCAGGCAAGGACTATGTCATGACGGAGATCGAGAATGGTGGAATGCTCGGCAGCAAGAAGGGTGTGAACCTGCCCGGTGCCGCTGTCGACCTGCCTGCAGTCTCCGAAAAGGACATTCAGGACCTCAAATTCGGCGTGGAGCAGAATGTGGATATGGTGTTCGCCTCCTTCATCCGCAAAGCCTCTGATGTCCACGCCGTCAGGAAGGTGCTGGGGGAGAAGGGAAAGAACATCAAGATCATCAGCAAGATCGAGAACCACGAGGGTGTGCGCAGGTGAGCCTCGGGCAGGGAACACCTCAGGTTTGTCAGACTGAAATAAATCCACTCACACTCCTTCTTGTAGCCTGAGACAGCTTTGTGTAGCACTGAGTGTGTGCTCTGCCTTGGTCTGGGCTTCCTTCCTCCTTCCTTGGCATTGCAGGAACACAAACAGCCCGTGAAAAGCCCATGTGCCAATGGCATGTTGTGTTCCAGAGCAGTGCCCCTTCCAGAGGACGAGGACAGAGCAGATGGGAAGGTGCTTTGCAGAACAAATGGGGTAACACAGCTCTTGTCTCACTGTCAGGTTTGATGAGATCATGGAGGCCAGCGATGGCATTATGGTGGCCCGCGGTGACCTAGGAATTGAGATCCCGGCGGAAAAGGTCTTCCTTGCCCAGAAGATGATGATTGGGCGCTGCAACAGGGCTGGCAAACCCATCATCTGTGCCACTCAGGTACTGGAAACACACCAGTGGCTCTTCATGGCTGGAATCTGGCTGGGAGAAGAGAATGTTGGGAGCCATTGTGGCTTGGTGGTGTTGATTAGAAAGGAAGATGCCAAGAGCAGAGAGAGTTTGCTCGTAGCTGAGGAGTTTGTGTTGAGGCCCTTCCATGTTTGGGATCCTCCCCAGTGAGGTTACAGGACCTCTCAGGTGCCTGCTGAAGATTTTACACCTCAAAACATTATGAGACAATGAGCCTCTTGGGCTGCCAGTGCATCTGGGTAAAAATGGCACAATTTGCCTTTGCATCTTGGGGCAGCATATCTGTGCCTGACAGGGAAGACTTGCTGTAGTTTCCAGGTGTCTTACAAGATGCACCCACACTGCAGCATCAGAAGGAACTGAGTAAAAGATCCATCTCATTCTGGGAGCAGTGGGGATCATGTGTAGGCACTGGGAGAAGTGGTTTCCTGGCTGTGCTTGCTCTGCACACAGGCTGTGGGAGCAGAATCTCTCTCCAGGCACCAGTCATCAGATGAGATTCTGGATTCCCAGTGATCTGTGGTCCTTCTCTTTCCTGGATTGCTGCAGAAGCGCAGCCGGAACGCTGCCTCAGGCAGTATCCCATGGGAAATGAGTGGTGTTGGCCCAGTGGTGAGATCCAGCTGGGGAAAGCTGAGTGAGACAGGAGAGCTGTCCAGGCTTGGTGGTGTGGAGAGGGATTAGGAAGAGTTTACCTCATGGGAAGTTGTCCTATTTTCCACCGTCTTGAGAATGGAGGCTTAGGAAGGAAGCTGTTGGAGTTGTGTTCTGACTTCACTGCTCTATACATTTTATCTAAAGCATTTGAAATCTTGTGTGGGGTGAAGGCGGAGGTCTTGGCCTTTATGATTTCTAGGTGCAAACTCCTCAAATTTGAGAACATAGGCCTGGATATGAGCTTTCCATAGCTGTGTGCAATGCCTCACTCTGCTCTAAAGAGCTCTGAGTTCCTTGGGCTGAGCCTGGCGCTGAGTTTATTTGGAAAGCTGGAGTGTTGTGTCTGGGATGTTGTGTGGGTTAAATCTCCCTGGAAAAGGAGTAAATATGGAATGGGTATAAAATGGAATGGGTTGTTTTCCCTCACTGGTAAAAGCTTTAAATCAGAACTGGTTTGGGGGCCAAGCTCCTTTCTGTTCTATACCCACAAAGAACCCTTCTTCATGGAGCTCATGGAGAATTCTCCTGGAGTCCTTAGGATGCATCCCACTCTCCGCCCAACCTCTCAAGGGTGTTGAAGCTGCTCTAAAGAAGCAGCAGCCGTTTCCTTTCAGCAGCATCCTGATCCCTGTGGGTTCGTTGTTGTGTTCCAGATGCTGGAGAGCATGATCAAGAAGCCACGGCCGACGCGCGCCGAGGGCAGCGACGTGGCCAACGCGGTGCTGGACGGAGCTGACTGCATCATGCTGTCCGGGGAGACGGCCAAGGGCGACTACCCTCTGGAGGCCGTGCGCATGCAGCACGCGGTGAGTGCCGCCCCGCGCCCAGAATCGGCGTGGCTTTGCCCACACTCTGCTGTGGGTGGGTGTCTGTTGGCCAGACGTGGGCCTGAGGGCCTGGCACCTCACTTTGGGTGCTCCAGGCTGTTGTCAGGCAGAGCTGAGAGCTGCTCTGATGGATAAAACTTCCCATTTCTTTTTGCTTGGGGCCGGGTAAAGGGGGCTTTGCCAATACCTTCATAGAAGATGGAAGTTTCATCCACTGTCCTATTGCAGTGGCATATTAAATGCCTGAAACTTCTGCAAGGTCAAGGAGCTGCTTAAGCAGTTTATCTGTAGATAATGGAAGGTTTTGGCTGACTCCAGCGTGGGAGGGGGTGGGGGCAGCTCCTGAGGCTGATTTACAGCACTGCTGCATCAGCACCTGGTGTGTGCTCGGTGGTGGGGGGTTTGTTGCATGAGTACTGACAGCACCATATTTTTACATGCCTGAACTGCCAGAAACCTCTGCTCTGCTTCAAGTTTCAGATGATAAAAAAGCCTGATGTCAAGTACCTATGAGTGTTGCTGCTTCCCAGTTAGCAGTGCTGTGAATCACAGCAGTGATAACTCTCACCAGTTCTAACTAACCAGTTTTATTTGCAATTCAGGTTTTATAGATTAATCAACTCAGCCAGTGTTGGTTTGCAGTGTGTTACCTAAATACTTTTGTCTCAATATGGAGTGGTGTTTTTTGCACGAGGCAAATGCAAAATATGACTTGATGGTCAGTGGCAGTGGCTGCTCCTTTCCAGGCCAAATGCTAATGGTGCATCTAAAAGCTTTTCCCTCATTTTCCACCCCCTAAATCACAAGGGTTGACTTCCTACCAAGAGTTGGGAACTTGCTGCAGCAAATGTTACCACCTGGGTTTCCATCCTGGCATTCATTCTGTGGCCTGGGCAGGTTGTGTTGTACCTGTAGCCTGAACTCAGGATTTCTTGCACCTGCTCCCCTCTTCCTGCAGACCTGGGAACAGTGGTGTTGGTTCCCCTGGGGAAACACTGAAGGCTTTAACCCTCCATGCAAAAACTGGAACACAGATGCACTTTATTGGTTGTAAGATGCTCCAGGCAGCAAGGTGCCAACTCTGGTGGTAGGAGCATGTCCCAGAACAGCCAGGGTCTTTCCTCTGAGCTGTTTCCCTTGGTGTTAGTCAAGCCCAGCAACAGTGCCCTGAGTAACCATGGTGTGGAGATCTGCAGCATGGCCAGAACAGATGGGTATTTCCATCTGAAGTGGTAAGTTTCCAAAGACTGGGCTGGCTGATTCCTGCTTAGGGGAGTGGTCTTCCTTCCCCTTCCAGTCGTGATCCACACTGGTCTTCAAACACCACCCTGGCCATGCTGTTGGAGGGGACCAGGGTTTAAAGAGCTGCTCCATTTGCCTTCCTCCCACCTACCCTGATATTTCCACCCACACACCAACCCTGTATAGCCATTCCTGCACGAGCAGATCCGGGTGTGGGCTGGATTAAAGGATTGCTGTCCCTCTGCAGCTGCTGCCAAAGCAGGACACGTGTGTTCCCATGTTCATTACACCTGGGGAAGGCAGGCATCCCTCTAAACTTGGGTTTGCACTGTGTTTTACGCAGAGCCTCTGCCTGTGTTCCAGGAGCTGAAGATAACCTGCCTGGCTCCCAGCTCCTGCATCTGGAGGGAGTTTTGAGGCAAACACTCCCATTTTATCTGAAGCCAGCAGTAACAAACTGCTTTGAGACGAGTTGGCACTGGCCTGCTGTTCCGGCCTGCCCCATGTGTCCTGTTATTTTTAGACATAAGATACTTAACTACTTTGGCTTAAACTGGTAACTGAAAGGGATAATTCCCAGCATCACATAAAATAAATCATTAACACTAGAGTAGGAAAATTCTGACTTTTTAACTCCAAAGCTTTCACTATAATGACATGTTGATCTTTAATTAAACACAGACTTGTCATGCTTTGTACAGTGGCTGCTCCCTTTCTGAAATAACTGGATGAAGTTGTCCTTGAGAACATGATCCACCTTTGCATGCTTTCCTAGTCTCTGCAAGCCTTCTTTATTGGGTTGTCAGGGGCTGAGACAGCTTCCTGGATTGGGAGTTGTCTCTAACACGAGTGATTCCCAGGATGCTGGGATGAACAGGTTACTGAACCTGTTACCAATGCTCAGCAGGAACAGAAAGTCCTCAGTTGTGCCTCTGTCTCTCTCATCTGTCATGTCTGGCACTGTACAAACACCTCAACGTCCACCTTGTGACAACCCCATAAGGAAGACTTGTTCCTGTTTATTTCCTTATTACCAAGAGAGAAATTGATATCCCACTTGGGGGTGAAACTGTCTTGTCTCTCAAGTTAAACTAAACCTTTATTGACTCTCAGCTTAAACTAAATCTTCATTTGCTCTCAATTTAAACTAAATCTAACAAAGCTGAGAGGACCAGTGTCCCGCCTTGAGGGCTCATGTTGCAAGTGCATTGATTGCACGTTGGCTCCATGAAAACTATGACAGCAGAGCTCTGTGGTGTTGGGAGAGTACGAAAGGAAGCCACAGAGATTCCCTCTTGAGGAATTGCAGGCAGGACCGTGGGCAGGCTGGTAGGTGGCACAAGAGTCTCAAGGGAGCCATAAACAGCCATGACAAACTGTGGTCTGACTCTGAGCTGGCCTGCTCTGGTTCCTGAAAAGCAGTTTGTGTTTGCCTGCTCTGACAGGACTCCAAAGTACAGTAAGAAGCCACCTTTGGAAAGCCTGCCCAGTGCCCGGGGCCTGGCAATCACACGGTGTGCTGGGTGTTAGTCTGGGTTTACATCCAGCAGACTCACAACCTGAGAGCCAAAACATTTCACAGCTTGATCCTAATACCCTCTTGCATGTATTACTATGATAATTAAGCAAATTAACGTGATCTCATGTTCCTCTGGTATATCTTTCCTTCTTTTCTTTCCTGTTCTCCTCCCTGCCTCCCTCCCCTGGGGCCTGCAGATCGCTCGGGAGGCCGAGGCCGCCATGTTCCATCGTCAGCTCTTCGAGGAGATTTTACGCCTCAATGTTAACCAAAGGGACCCTGCCGATGCCATGGCGGCGGGCGCGGTGGAGGCCTCTTTTAAGTGCTTAGCTGCAGCCCTGCTAGTCCTGACCGAGTCCGGCAGGTAGGGCTCGGAGAGGGGCTCGGCACCGGCCCTTCCACGGCAAAAACACGCTCTGTTCTAACACTGCAGCACCGCCGCGGGCTGAGCTGATGTGCCAGGCAGGGACCCCCCCGCAGGCAGGAGCAGAGCCAGAGCGCCTGGCAGTTGGCATGAGTGTGTCACCTGAGTGTGGGCATGGCAGGGCGAGGTGCTGCCAGCTCGGAAAGGGCCCCTGGGAATCCAGTGATTCCTCTCTGGGCTGTGCTGTTGGGTGGCCGAGCTCAGAGTGGGCCGGCCATGTGGCCGTGGCCCCGTGGCTGGAGCACCTCGCCCTGCGCCGTGCGCGGCGTGGCTGCTGGCAGCGTGTGTCATGCCCAACGCCTGTCGCTCTCGCAGATTGCCCGGGAGGCCGAAGCCGCCATCTTTCACAGGCAGCTGTTTGAGGAGCTGCGCCGCCTGACCCCCCTCAACTGCGACCCCACCGAGGCCGCTGCCGTGGGCGCTGTGGAGGCGTCCTTCAAGTGCTGCAGTGGGGCCATTATTGTGCTCACCAAGTCTGGAAGGTAGGAGGGCACAGGTTCCCCCAGGCCCAGCCTGCTGTGTGACAGGGTGGGGGAAGGAGGATCCCAAAAGCACAGCCTGGAGAGAGCGGTGGAGCCCAGTCCTGGCGGAGTCCCTGGTGCTGCCTGCGGTGGGAGATGGACTCGATCCGTGTGCTCCGAGTTCCTGAGCCTGTCTCTGCCAGCGTGTCACCGCCAGTGCCAGCTCTGCCAGTGGCACCAGCTGGAAGAGTCAAGGAAAAATAAGTGTTGCAGCTTGGCACGAAACCATCGATGTAACAGTGAGGCAGAAGTTCAGGGAATGCAGAATCTGGTTTTTATTTTTTTTTTTTAAATCAAGGCCTTGGCCTTTCAGAGCATCCAAATTACTGGTCCTTTGCTGAACTTTGCAGCCATCAGCCCTACTTGCC
The DNA here is from genome assembly GCF_047495875.1 of Pithys albifrons albifrons. Classification (NCBI taxonomy): domain Eukaryota; kingdom Metazoa; phylum Chordata; class Aves; order Passeriformes; family Thamnophilidae; genus Pithys; species Pithys albifrons. Next base: position 5,888,266 of record NC_092470.1, read on the forward strand.
TGAGCCCAAGAGGCGAAGAGGGACTGTGTAGCCTGGGATTGTTAGGGAAAGAGAAAGCTTTGGAAATTTCCTTTTCCAGGCTTCCTTGTGCCTGTCTGTGAGTAATCTCTGCACAGGCAGGCGTCTGGCAGGTACCCAGGTGAGCTCAGTGACTGCAGGTGAAAGAGAGGCTGGAGTGGTGTAGTTTGGGATTTCTGTCCAGTAGTGGTGGCAGCTGCCAAGCAGAGGCCTGTTCTTCCAGTTGTGGGACTGCAGCTGGAGCCTCATGGATCAGCTCTTCCACCTAGAGGAACCAGGCTGCCTCTTCCCAGTGCACGTCCGACCATAAGTCTCGGGTTGCTTTCTGGAAGAAAACCAGGATTTCTCGCCCTGGACTTACACCAAAGCAGTAGAATGGCAGCAGAGGTGTGGTGGTGTGTGCTGGGCACGATCTGCCTGAAGATTTGGACCATTGGTGGTGAACCCTTCTGATTTTACAGCTTTAAGTGATTTGAAGCAGCCACTTTGTGCAGAGATAGATGAGGGAACCAACCATAAGTACAGAGTTCTGAATACCCTCGTGCTTCTAATCTATCTTGATGTCGAGAGTTCTAGTCTTACACTTGACCTTTTTAAAGAGATCTGAACTCTGATCTTTGAATATTTTTAGCTGTGGATTCAGTTAACCCTTTGAGTACCTGGATGTCCTGGAGGCAGCTCGGACAGCATGGGAAGGATTGTCTGAGAGCTGGCACGTGTGGTTGGGTGCTTGGAGCATCTGCTGCTGCCTGCTTTAAACAGCAAACTTTGCAGCTGAGCGTGGCTGAGCTTGGCTCCACTTAACAAGGCTGCAAAAGTGAGTGGAGATGCTGGCATGGCCCTCAGAAGGATTGAGCTGCCAGTGCCATGGCCTTGCAGCTTGAACCTGTGTTAGTAGGTGTGCTGAGGGAAGGGGAAGCCGTAGTCCCACCCAGGGGGTGCTGCTGCTATATTAAGGCATTTTAAAGCATTTTAGGGACCCTCTGCCCTCCTTCCCAGTATGAATGTTGGGCTCTGTTGCATTTGCTTCCTGTTGTGTGCAGGAGCAGAGCTCTGTGGGGAGGAACTGGCCTGTTGCTGCTTCAGCAGGTGGCTGGGAGGGAGATGGCTTCCTCCTTGGCACACTTTGGCTGGCACCGGCTCTTTCCATCCCAGAAACCGGGAGCTCCTCAAAACAGAGGGCACTTGCAGGGACCCCTGTTGGGAGGCCAAGGCCTGCTTACAGAGCAGGAATAAATGGCATCTTGCCAGCTTAACATAGCAACAGATACAAGGAAAGGCTTGTTTGGGGACCAAACACCCCAATGGCACTTGCTAAACTGGGAGGTGAGGTGGTGTCTGCCCAGTTGCCTAACTGGGAATTTGTCCACAGTTGGTGAGTGGCTCTTGCTGCCATCTCCATGCAGAGATGGTCACCTGCGTGGGCATCCCTCGTGTCCCCACCGGGGTTCTGGGGAGCCCTCGTGGGTCGCTCGTGTCCCCACCGGCTGCGTTTCCCCGCAGGTCGGCACACCTGGTGTCGCGGTACCGCCCGCGCGCCCCCATCATCGCCATCACCCGCAACGAGCAGACGGCGCGCCAGGCACACCTGTACCGCGGCATCTTCCCCGTGCTCTGCAAGGACCCCGCCCAGGACGCCTGGGCTGAGGACGTGGATCTGCGCGTCACCCTGGGCATGAATGTCGGTGAGTGGCCCCGAGCGCCCACGGGGCCTTTGGGGGTGACCTGTGGGCTGTGACAGTGAGAGGAACCGGCTGCCTGTGTGGTAACCGGATCCCATTGGGAAACAGGCGGGGGTTGCGTGAGCTGAGCCGCATCCGATGGGGAAGTGGGGCAGTGGGTTTGTCACGGCTGCCCTAGAATGGGTTCCTACAGAAGACCAGGTTGGTTTGAAGGTGGTGAGTGTTGGAACTGTGGCACTCAGCACTCTGAAAGACAAGGGAAGCCTGGAGCAGCGTGACTGTTCTCCAGCTCCTCCGAATCCTGTGTTACGGAATTCCAGGCTGTGTGTAGCAGAGCCCCCCAGAGCACATGGGTGGGCAGCAGGAAGGGTGGGTTTGATACCCACCAGGAGCAAGGACTGCCGAGGGGCAGGGAACCTCAATGACTCAGGGAGTGGGTGACAAGCACTGTTCTCTCCACAGTGAGGGGACAGGGCAGGACCTGGGCTCTGACCCCTCCCTCTTCTCTCCCAGGCAAAGCGCGTGGGTTCTTCAAGAGCGGCGACCTGGTCATCGTGCTGACGGGCTGGCGCCCTGGCTCCGGCTACACCAACACCATGCGCGTGGTGCCCGTCCCCTGAGCGCCACGCTCGGCCTTCCCTCCCCCTGCCCACCTCCCTGCCCTGCCCACCTCCCGGCCCCTCTCCCCTTGCATTAGACCAGCCATCGCTTGCGCTGTTCTCCTTGTCCCTAGAGTGGATGTAGGTTGCTAAACATCACCCAGTGCAGCAGCAGCAGGGGCAAGAGACCTTAAATCACTAAAAGAAATATACTTGAAGTGTTTAGTTTTTTAAAAAACCTCTCCCCCGTAGTTCAGTCCTGCCTTGATGTGTTTTGGAGTCGGCGTAGGAGGGTCCTGTGTGTGGCCAGGACTCCTCTTTCCTGGTGACTGTCCTCAGGGTGTGAAATGTCCCTTTCCCGGCCGTGCTTTGGGTGTTGGGGAAGGGAGAGGCGATTTGTGGTCAGCGGTGCCACCAGACCCCTCCTCGCTCGAGGCAAGCTGCTCCTCACCCCCTCCTGGGGGACCACCCCTGCCCGGGCCGAGTCCACCCCCCTCTGGTGATTTTGGGATGGGGCAGGAGGAGGGTGTTGGCTCCATGCAAGAGCTTCCCGTGCTCCCCTTGCAGCGTTGTCTCCTGTGTTAGTCGTGTCCCCCCACCACCCCAGAGCCCCCCCTCACCCAGCACTCCAAGGGCCCTGGGGCGGGAGAGCACAACTGTTCATCAATAAAGAGAAGCTGAAGCACCTGCTGGCCGGATCTGCTCTTTGGGAGGCTTTGGTGGGGGGTCTGTGGGGCTTGGGGGGTCCAGGGGCGGAGTCTGTGAGGGCAGGGGCAGGGCCCGGGGGAGCAGGGGGTGTCTGCAGGACTTCTGGGGGTCCCATGGAGGAGTCTGCAGGGGCTGAGGGGGAAAACCCCCTCTGTGGGTGGGAGTTGGTGTGTCCTGTCCCCGGGGGACAGAGCCAGGGGCAGCCCCGGAGCCCGGGGTCCCTCCCGGGGGGGCTCAGACCTGCGGGGGTGCCTCGGGGCTGCGGCCCCTTTAAGAGGCGGTTCCTTGGCCCGTTTAAGCGCCCGGTCCCCGCCAGGCTCCTCCCCCTCCCGCTGTGGGGCGTGGCCTGGCCGCGTGGGCGGGCAGCCAATGGGGGGGCGACCGGGGCGAGGCTCTGCGGCGGGCGGCCAATGTGTGGGCACAGGAGGCGGGGCGCTGCAACGAGCGGCCAATGGGAATGCGCAGAGGGCGGGGCGCGGCGGCGGGCGGCCAATGGGCGGGCGCCGTGGCGGCGCGAGAGGGCCGGGGGGCGCGGGGCATGACGGCGGCGCGCGGGGCCGCGCGCAGGTACCGGCGGGGGCCGGGGGGGGGTCCGGCCTGGGGGGGGCGAGCGGGGACCGGGAGTGAGGGGGGGTCGGGCCCGGGAGGGGTCGGGGTCGCGTCCCCCACCCTGCCCCGCCGCTGCTGACCCTCGGCCTGTCCCGGCCGGCGGCGTCGCGCTGAGGGGAGCGCGGAAACACCGACACTTCCACCTCCTCACTTCCCTGAGGGGACGGAGCGGGCCGGGCGCTTCCCGCCCGGGAGCGCCAGCTCTGCTTGAGGGGAGGGGGCTCCGGGTGGGGGCGGCCCCGCGGGTGTCCCGGGCGTGGCCCCGGCGGTGGCCGAGGCCCCCCGGCTCGTCCCTGCCCCGCTCCCCCGCTGGGCCGGCCCCGCCGTCCCCGCTCTGTCCCCGCTCTGTCCCCGCGCCGTCCCCGCGCCGCGGGGCGTTCGCAGCCGCTCCCGGCGGGACCCCGCGCTCCGCGGGAACACCGGAGCGGGGTCTCGGCCCAACCCCTGCCGGGACCCCCCGGCCCCGCGGGGGAAGCCCCGGCACTCGCGGGAGGGCCCGCGGGGCTCCCTCCGGCCTTGACCTGCCGTCTCTCTCTGTGTCTCTCCTGCCAGCGCCGCTCGGCTCCGGCCGTTCCCCCCCGGCATCCCGGGGTGGCTCCGCTCCAGCTCCGACACGCGGGACTGAAATGACCTTGGACGCCGGGACCAAGGGCAGCTCTCCGGATCCCGCCTGGGCTCGCTCGGGCCGCGGCCGCCCGCCCGCCGGGGCCTCCCTCCGCCCCTGAGCCACTCAGGGATTTTTGGGAGGCGGGATCCCCGCCCGGCTCGCCCCGGCCCCCCCGCGCGGCCCCGGCTCCGGGGAAGGGATCCTGCGAAAATCACCCGCCGACGGAGGGGCTCGCGCCGGACCTTTTCCAGGCTGGATCCCAGCGCCGCGTAAGGGCAGGGAGGGGCGATCCCGAGACAGGGAGAAGCACCGGGACTCGCCTGGGGGTTTTGGGGATCGGTGTGGGCGGGGAGGGGGTGGCCGTACTGGGCAGAGAGGCAGCAGGTCGCTGGGTTGTTTTCCCTTTCCCGGGAACTCCTCTGCCTTCTCTCAGGAACTCTGCGTGCTGACTGGTTTTATCCCACTTGTAGATTGGGACACTTGGGATGGTGATTTCCCTGCACGAGCAGCTTCCTGGTGAACAGATTCTTTCAGGAGGGTGACAGTGTGAGCTGCTAGAGTTTTCCTCACTGTGCCGGCACTGGAAGCAGGTCTTGGAAGGGAAACCTCTGTGTCACCTGTGCCTGGAGCCCAGTCTTGTCTTATCCCGTGCTCCTGAACCCCAGATCTGTGTCACTGACGCAGCTGGAAGCTGGGATGGAGTGAGATCTGCAGAGGGGAGACGAGGCAGATGCTTCTCATGGCCCCCAGACACTCCCTGCAGCATCCCAGTGCCAGTGCTGTGTCTGGGACTGTCTGACCCAGGTGTTGGCCCCGGTGGTGACCATGAGGGGTAGAGGAATCAGGGACAGGACCATGCAGCACTTCCAAGTGCTCTCCAGCCTCTGCCTTTTCTCATTTGAGGGGATTTTTGTGTGTTTGGTGACCTCGGGGGGATTCTGATGCCCTCACCTCGAGCAGGGGGTGCCTCTCTCCAATCCCTGTGTGGTGCCCCTTGGTGTCAGCCCCGCTTAGGGATAAATCCGCTCACCCGGATTAAACAGTGCAAGAGCTGGGGGATTTAAAGGATGACGTGAGGGGAGCTGGAGTGGGCTGAGCTCTGGGGAGGGATGCTCCAGATTGGGTCAGGGCCCCTTTTCCAGCCTGGGAGAAGGGCGGGTGGAGGCTTCGGTGCCTCCACGATATGAGTTTTGCCTTCAGGGCAGCGTGGCATCACCCAGCAAAAGGTGTCTGAGGAATCAGGCAGGGAAAACGCCTTTTGGTGTGATGCCAAGGGATAGTATTTTGGTGCTTCTTGTCAGTAGGGTCTCCCTTCCCCTTCCAGACACATCCTTTGACCTGAGTGCCTAAAAATCCCACAAACTCAGTGTGTTCATCTCGTCCCAGTGGTGCTCCGACTCTGGGGCTGTGCCAGCACTGGCTGTGGGGATCCAGGAGCTGGTTCCCAGCCCATTCCCAATCACACAGCACTGGTGACTTGTGTTTGGTTCTCCTGCACCCCCATGGATGCACTGCAGGTTGTGGGAGCATCCCTGCGCCTCCAGCCGGGGTTCAGCCCAGCTCCATCGCATCCCAGACAGTGCTTTGGGCAAGACCCTGAGGTTGTGGGGCTCACATGGCTTCACTCTCACCCCGTTGCGGTCCAGCAGCCCCATCCCGGCTCTTCCCGTGCCTGGGGGGGTTATTTCCCATGGCTTTCCCTCCAGATGATCCCCTTGGAGCAGGAGCAGGAGCAGATTGTGTCTAGGGATGTACAGGCGGTGAAAGAGTCAGCCTCTGAGTGTAGGAAGTTTGGTTTGGCTTCTCTGCCCGGTCTGTGCCGCAGTGCCGCCGCATCACCCCCGCGGGCACCGGGACGGGCTCCAGCTCCGCACTCATCCTGCCACCCTGCTGCGCCCCACCTGCTCCGGCATCACCCCCTGCCCCGCGAGCCAAGCGCTTTCCCTGCCATCCTTTCCTCTCTGTAGGGCAGTGGCTGTTTGCTGGCTCGGCCGTGTCGCCGGTCCCCTGGGATTTGGCTCTGGGTGCCACGGCAGTCTCCGGTGGCGGTTTGCCGAGGGTGGCAGCGTCACCTCGGTGCCCTGCCAGGTGATAACCTCCCGGCGGCGCTGGGCCCGTGTTTACTTTACCTGCCGCAGCTGATAAGCGCCTCTGATAACATTCCCGAGGGTAAACACCCCGCTGGAACATGCGGGAAGCGACTCAAACAGGGAGCTGTTGCGTGGTGAGGGCTCTGCCTTGGAAACACGGTGCTTTGCCGACCAGGAGGAGCAGACCCTGGCTGAAATCCATCCCCACAAGGAGTTTCACAGGCCTGTGATTGTCCCCAGCCCAACCTCCATCCCTGGAGGAGGAGAGGCTCTGCTTTGCTCGGCTTAATCCAAGGGAGCTGCAGCTCCTTGGCCGCTCGGTTGCAAGCACTGGGGAGTTCCTGGCAAAAAATTGCCTTTTTTTTGGTCTCCACGTGACTTGAGAAACTGCAGAAATACTCTCGCTGTCCTTGAGCGGCAGGTTCCGACGTCTCTGTGCAGGCTGGGATTGAAGGGAATAGATGTAGAGCCCCAAGCCCCTCTTGCCCTTGCCCTGGGAGGCTGACGGGGTCTCCTTGCAGTGCCACGCCGATGCATGAGAAAGCAGCTCCCCTGAAGAGCCCCGAGCCCAGGCACGGCCGCGAGAAGCTGGAGGTGTCCCACAAGCAGAAGAGTTTGGATTCCCTCGACGGCAGGTGAGGAGCAGCATCCCAGGGGCTCTGGTTGAGTGTTTTCTCTTTCCTCTCTGCCATGGCATCCCTGCTGCCTTAGAGCCCCTGAATGGAGCCCACCAGCTGGGGGGGCACAGAGGGACCCTCCTTTGTTTTTCCCCTCAAATAGTGAGAGTATAAAAGCAGGGAAGGTAGAGGGGTTTGGGGAAAGGAACACTATTCCCATAGCCGAGGTTGTTGGGAGGATTTTGCTCTCTCTGTGGTTTTTCCCTTCATCTGGCAGGGATGGGGATGGATACCCCTCTGCACTGCCAAAGCCAAGTCCATCCTGCCCAGGCACATTCCCAAATTCCCGTTCATGTTTCCCTCAGGAAGCCATGACCCAGCCGAAGCTGCTCATTTCCAGCTCCCAACATGTCCCAGGCTGCTTCCAGGGCAGTTCTGGGCTCCTTCCCAGAGCTGGGGTGTGTTTTGGGTACAGGCACCCCCATCCTGGTGCCTCCACTGTCTCCCATCAGAGATCAGCCCTTGGCAGCTGTTCCTGAGCCTCAGCAACGCCTGATGCCAAAATAAATCACGGAGACACCCAAAATGTGGCTTCCTGGGGTCTCTTCATGTTTTCCATGTCTCATCTTGCCTCACACATGTTTTAGGGGACAGGCAAGAGACCTGGGGCTCTTCCTTACCTGATCATTGTTATTTTTCCTTCCAGCCTCCGCCTGAATGAAGCCCTCAAGGATGAGGACATCAAGAAATGCCACCGGGAAGTGGTGAGTCTTTGGCTTGGAGAGCAACTGGGCTGTTTTTTTGGGGCCTGTTGTCTCTGCAGGAGCCCGGCTGGGGCCTCAGGTGTGGGCTCAGGGCACCAGAGGCAGCTCCTCGTGCAGGGCAGAGGCTCCTGCCTGCAGTTTCAGGGGAGCTGGTGTTGGTTTTGTTTGGCTGTGCTTTGTGTTGCAAGCACTTCCACGATTTTCCATCCAGAGCAAAGGAAAAAGTGGAAATGTTGTCTAGGAGCAGCTCAGTTTCCATCCCTTTGAACCTTTTTGGTTGTTCAAATCATGCCCAAAGCAGAGGTTTTTGGTCCATCTACAGACAAGAGATGCTCTGGAAGAGGAAGGAAAAATGGGAAGTGGTGTTTTGCCTTTCCTCAGAAAGAAAATGGAGGAGAAAAATATTTTTCTGGTTATCCAAAGGCATCTGGGAGGGTGTCAGGGTCAGCAGTGGGTCTGTGCTGGGGCCACAGGGTGTTTTTTGGTGGTGGTTGGGGGTGATGCCCCTCCTGTTCCCCCGAAACGCCCCCACCGGCACCCCCACCATGCCGGCGTCTCTCTGGGAGGTGCCGGAGCCGAGTCCAGGTGCTGCTGAGCCTTGATCCTCTTAGGGCCCGGCTCATCCAGTGACAAGGTGTGCAGAGCAAAGGTGACCTTGTCCCTGTGGGCAGGAGGGCTCTGCCAGTGCTGCCCACAGACCAGTCTGGCTGTGCCAGCCCTCCCCGCATCCTGGCAGAGCAGCTCATCCCATGGAACTGGCCACATCCCTGGGCAGCACCCCGAGGGCAGGGGGCACAGATCTGCCGTAGGGCACCGGCGGAGCGGATTTATGGAAAGCGTTGAAGTGCTTTGGAGCTTTGCCTTCCCCACAGAGGTGTCTGAGGGCCGCCGTGCCGAGCCTCCCGCCGCGGTGCCAGCAGGCTTTGAAGCAGCACCAGGAATATAAATAGCTGGATGGCGCGGCGCGATGGGCGCAAAGCAAGTGTTGTCACCGTGTCCCGAATAAGAGAGAGGAGGAGGAGGAGGAGAGAAACCGCTGGGCAAAATAAACTGCCTGCGGATGAGCCCAGCAGCAAAGCGGCTCCTCGCTGAGGCTCGGCAGCCTCCTTAGATATTCCGGGAAATGCTTATCTGGGAGGATGGCACAGCGCTCGCCAGGGGCTGGATCATCCAACCTTCCCCTAACCCCCTGGGTCCGGTGTCCCCAGCCCGGTGGGACCCCCCTGCGCCGGTCCCGGGTGCGGCAGGGAGAGGTTTTCGTGCAGGAGGGTGATTTTTGGGTCTCTTTATCAGCAAGGTCACTGGATAACTTTGCTCTGCTTCGTTTTCAGGCCGCTAGCAAGTACAACTCCCAGTACCACAAGCTGTTCAAGGACATCCCGACGGAGGAGAGTGTGCTGAAAGGTGGGTGGCAGGGCGAGGGACAGGCATGGGAGCGGCAGGATCTGGCACACGCTCTGCCATGGCCCTCTCTCTGCCTTACAGTTTGTTCCTGTGCACTCCAGAGAGATATCCTCATCCAGGGAAGGCTTTACATCTCCCCCAACTGGCTCTGCTTCTACGCAAACCTGTTTGGGAAGGACATCAAGGTAACGTAGGGACCAGCTCACCCTGGTCCCATGGGGCTGGTAGCCACAGCTTATCCCCTCCTGTACCCCAGTACCACCAAAATCCCTGTCAGAAGCCTCTGATGGGATGGGCGCTGTGGCTGTGCCTCCTGCTCTGATCACCTGCAGAGCTGGCCTGGAGAAACCAAATACAGTTTTGGTTTAAAATTCTCTGATGCAAAACCTCCCACCAGCCGCAACGATGTTTGAAGGGAGATCAAAGGTTTCAGAGAGGGGGGGAGAGGTTTGTATCTCTCTTGGCTTTTCTTCTTGATTTACCATCTGATGTTTCCCCATTAGTCTTGTGGCTGACAGGGATCTTGGGGAAAGATGACTTCCTTTAAAACTGGGCTGGAGGACTGAATTATTTATACTCGATGCTTTAAACAAATATCTGATACAGGCTCAGGGTTTCAGTGAAGTTACCCTGCCAAAAATTACATCCTGCCTTACTTTTCACCCTCCTGGGTCTTGCAGGGGGGCTGTCCTGGTGGGTCTGAGGGAGACCTGGTGGTGCTTGTGCCATGCCCACGCTGTGTCCTTGCCCTGCAGGTTGTGATCCCGGTGGTCTCCGTGCAGCTGATCAAGAAGCACAAGACAGCTCGGCTGCTGCCCAACGGCCTGGCCATCACCACCACTGCCAGCAGGAAGGTACCACCAGCACTGCCAGCTCTGGATGCCCTGCTCCGACCTGGATGTGATTGGAGAGCAGGGAATGCAGCGATTCCCGTCCCTGGTTGGGAAGCGAGTGCTGCTCTCCATGCTGGCTGCCAGCCAGGGCAAACACCCTCTTGTTCCTGAATTTCACTTTGCTTTGCTTTGGTTCCTGAATTCCACTTTGTTTCTGGATGAAGCAAAGCCCAAGTGAAACACTGCTGAGCCTGACAAATCCCTGCCAGGCTCATGTAAACCTTTAAACTCCTTAAACACAAGCAGGGAAAGGGCTGGGACTGGCATTCAGCCGGAGCTGTCGGAAAACTTGGATACAGGGCTGAATTTCCAGCTTTTAAATCCTGTTGGATGTTGTTGGCTGCATTGAGCTGACGTAGTGGGTCCAAGTCCTCGCCTGCCCGGGTGCTGCTGCCAGCACTGTGCGTCACCTGCCAGGGAGGGGGTTATTCCTGCGGGATTTTGGGAGGGGTTATTGCTGTGGCATTTTGGGAGGGGGTCATTCCTGCTGAATTTTGGGAGGGAGTGGCACAGGGCAGGACCTGGGCATTCAGATTTGTGTGTGCCTGCCCTACAAATTATTTGTGTTGTGCATCAGGCAGAGTCTGGCCCCGTGTTCCCCCTGATCCATGGGGATGTTTTCCATAGGTCCTGGCCCTGTTTCCTGCTGTATCCCTCTGGGCTGAGCATGGGAAAGCCCATAGGAACAGCAGCTGAGTGAAACTGGCCCCAAAAAAATCTGGTCCAGGTTTTAGCAGGCTGCAAAAATAACAGCAGGGAAGCTCCGCAGGGAAACGCCTGTGAGGGGAACACGGCTCTGGAAAAGGGCAGATTCAAGGGCAGGACGTCTCTGCCTGTCCCTGCCTGTGGAGAACTGGACTCAGGATGGGGGGAACCTCTCCCAACAGCTTCTCTCTTTCTCTTGCAGTACATCTTCGTGTCCCTCATCTCCCGCGACAGTGTCTATGATGTGCTGAGGAGAGTCTGCACACACCTGCAGGTACCCCCCATCCTACATCCAACGGCCATTCCATCTGTCTGTGGCTCTGGGGCTCTGTGCTCCCCACTTGGGTTGAGCAGGGCTCTTCACCGCCATCTCCAAGGCTTTGGCATGCTCCCAAAGCACTCCCAATTCCCAGCATCCCCGCTCTGCAGCAAGGGATGGGAAGAGGGGCAGGATCCGTGCCCTGGGCACATCCTGGTCCCACAGGCATTTTCTGGGTCATGGATGAGGCAGAGCCCAGAGTTTCTGCTCCTTCTCAGGGTGTGTGTATGAATTATTTATAAGCTGGTGGTAATACTCGTTTTGCCACTCCACACATCTCTGCCTTTTGCCCAGATCTAAAGTTTTAAGGGGAGGAAAAATGGTACAAAGTAACAAAATTCAAATCATGTTGGGGAAGGCATCCATCAGCCCTTGAGCTGGAGAGGGGGACTGTGGGGACCTCTTCTCCCTGCCTTTGAAGCACATGGGAAGTGGTGCTGCAGCCCTGCCCCACCCAGAAGGGTTTCTGCCAGCTGTGCTGGGGCGGTGATTTGGGTGACTCAGCCCTGTTGCCAAATTGGGGGGATTTATTCTTTGAAATATGCTGGGCTCTGCTCAGATACTCCCTTTTTTCCCCCCTGATGGTTTATCCCCTCTGCTGTGAACTCAGGCCACTGCAGAGCCCCTGGCTCAGCCATGACCCTGTTGGGCGTTCGGTGATGGGAAGCAGTGATGCAGTGCCCTGTCCTCTTCTGGGTGCTCTCCTTCAGTCCCCAGAATTCTGTGATTGCATGTTTTAGTAGGTGCCCTTTACAGACTCATCAGAAAAGCCAAAATGCTGTTCTATGGCTCAGGTTGAAGCAGGAAGAGGTGGCACCGTAACACTTGATTCTTCTTCCCCTCCAGGTTTCCAGTAAGAAGAGTTTGAGTCTGAAAGAGCTGTCAGAGGAGCCGGACGCCGTGTCATTGGTGAGGGGCAGGGCAGCTCTGGGAGAGGGAAGGACCTTCCTGCACTTGTGCTGTGGGTGGGAAGTGCCCACCAAACCCTCTGGTGCATTTGAGCAGCTGCTTACAGAGCAAGGGTCAGTTCTCTCCCCTCGGTGCCATCAAAGGCTGTGCTGGGATGTGCCTGTTGCCTTCAGAGCTTGTCCTCTGGCATCCACTTCCCCACACTTGGCAGGAACCAGTGGGTCAAGAGGACCTGGCTGAGCACAGCTGATGACTTGGCCTGTTGGTCTCAAGGGTCCCTTTACAGACAGAAAAACTTCAGAGTGATTTGGAAAATGCCACTGCTCTGCTCCCGCTGGCCAGTGCTGTTTGCAGCTGTGAATGTGGATAACAGGCTGGGAACGTGGTTGAGTTATCCAGAAACCTGTGGGATGGCTTGTAGCTGGGAGGGGAAAAGTCTTCTGAACCATGTCATGATCCAGGGAACATGGGGGCTGCATCCTGCACCTTTGGAGCAGGGTGTCCTCAGGGCTGGTGGCCCTGAGCAGGGTGCAGGAGGTGACACCAGGAGGTGACAGGTGGGATGACCCCTGTGCTTTTTTGGTCTGGTGGCATCCCAGAGGCTAAAGATTAATTTCCAGGGCTAAACTGGGAGTGATCCAGGCTTGCAGTTTGTCCTTCTGCTTTGGAGGGATGTCCTTCAGCAGTTCCAGCCCTGGGGACTCAGGTGGGGGAACCTCTCTCCATGCCAGCTGCCACTGTGCATGATTTGATACCTTTTCGGGGCACTTTTTTTCCCTTTTGGGGCAATGCCAAGGTGGAGGATGGAGAATGCCAGGTGGAGGATGGAAAATTCCAGATGGAGAATGGAGAATGCCGGGTGACCGCCCTGAGCTTTGTGGGGTGGAGGAGGCAGCAGTTGGTATTTGGGGCAGGTGTGGGGTGTGTGGGCAGGTCCTTCTATGGCAGTAGGAACCTGCCTCCCCATGGAGCCATCACAGAGGACCAGCTCCCCTTAGGATAATGGTTTGGATGTGCTGGTGCCTGATGGAGATGCCATAAAAGTTGAGTCTGAATCCTTGGCACTGCCATGGGAGAAGCCAGGACATGGCTCACCGGGGCTGTTCCTGCAGGAGGTGATCGTCCCCGAGGGCAAGTGGAGGAAGGTGTCACCTGCCTCGCTGTCACTGTCACTGCCAGATGCCAACTACCAGTGCATCCACCGGACCTCTGTCAGCAGCCTGAGCACCAAGGAGAGCTCCTTCACCTCTGAGGAGCCCCTGGTTTCAGGTGAGGGCAGTGCTTAATGCAGGCACACGGGCTGTGCCCTGCTTCGCACACAGGGCCGAGCGTAAACCTCCATAAACAAGCACGTGTTCATCCATCCTCTGCTCTCGTGGAGGGGAATTCTGCCTTCCAGACGGGCAGAGCTGAGGCTGGGAGTCAGTGGTAGGGCCCTGAGGATGGAATGGGGTCCTGGCCGTGGGGTCTGAGCCCATGAGGGAGGAATGTTTGATGTTCCCGGGTTGCCTGAGCAGCAGGAGTGTCTGCCGAGTGTTGCTGTGCTGCTGACTCCGGGTTTGCCTTCCAGAAAGTGCAATAAACACCGAGGAGGAGCTGGAGGTGGAGCAGAGCTGCGTGGCGGAGCTGAGACCCTCTGACTACCAGCTCCTGAAGATCTTCATTGTGCTGTAAGTGCCGAGGGTGGTGGTGGGGGCTGGGGGTACACTGGGAATGTTGGTCTCAGCCACCGGTTGCTGAGCACTTGGCTTGTCCCTCTGCTCCCAGCATCTGCCTCCTGGTCGTGTCCTCCTCGTACCTGGCGTTCCGCATCTTCCGTCTGGAGCAGCAGCTCTGCTCCCTGAACCGGGACTACCTCTCCCGCGGGCACAGGAGGTGAGGGACCCTCGGGGACACTTTGGGGCAGGTGGGTCATGCCGTGTGGAGGACACAAGGAGTGTGGTGCAGTGAGCAATGGCTGAGCTGCAGGACATGTTCCAGGGGTGCTTTGTCCCTTATCCTGTGCCTGCTGTTGGGCTGGCCAGTGACAGACCTCACAGTGCCATCACCACTCCAGAGGTGATCCCATCAGCTGCTGGTCTGAGTGACTGTGGGAGGCTCTGCTCTCCCTGAGACTCTGGACCTTGGGAAGAGGTTTCTTCATGGGTTTGGGGCTCTCCAGTTGTAGGAGCACCAGGACGTCTCACTGGAGCTGGGCTGTGCCCAGGGGTTAACAGGACCATGGGCATCAGCAAGGGATGGACAGAAGTGAGATCTCCTTGGGTTGGAGACATCAGGGGGTCACCGGGATGGGGTACGGAGCCTCTGCAACTGTTCCCCACACCTTACCCCACCCTCTGCTGGCAGGTGACCGTGACCCTGACACTGGCTGTGGACAGACTCCAATGGTGACAGCCTGCCTGCGGATCCCGGTGCTGTGACCTCCCAACCGTGGGTGTTACACGTGGCCCAGCTTTCCCTCCGCCGGTAAAATGGGACCAAGTATTTTCTCTCTCCTTACGAGCACTCGCTCCCAGCAGGACTTCCCAGCCAGCTCCTGGCCACTGGTGCCAACTCCCCATCCCTCTGGAAACCCGTTTTCTCCTTGGGACACTACTGTGCCATAGAACCAGACGATGGCTCAGGGCTGCTGAGCGCTGGGACCTCCCATTAGGACTTGCTGCTAAAATGGACGCCAGTTTTTATTCCAGGCTTGGGTTTTTAGTGTTAAAAGATGACCTTGGGCTCAACGGGAACCCCTGGACTTGTGGATGAGCTGTGGCAGCTGCTCTGGCTGACCCCACCTGTTTGTGGAATGGCCCCAAACACGGGGTCTGTGGGGATGGCAGGAAGGGGCCACCAGGCCTGTGGGGCATCACCTATCCCACACCCAAGGGCCCCAGCCCTTCTTTCCTGGGCCATCTCGGGAAGGGGAGGGTGTGTGTATCCCCTGCAAAGCACTTTAGGGTCCCCCTAGACTGGGTGACCACCCCTGGCACTGGGGCCGAACTAAGGCTTCGTTAGTCCCGCTCACCTCATCGAGATGTTTTGAAAAGAGCCCGTGGCTGGCACTGGTGAATGACCCGGATCTGTGCCCTGGTTTGTGTTAACCTTTTCACCATGTGGAGCCGAGTGCCCCGGGACTGGCCCCACAGGGTTTGTCCCACAGCCTCCCCCCAGGGGCACGCTGTGGTGGCAGGTGATACCTGTGCAATTCCCTTGCATTTTCTTTCCTGGTTTTGGGAACTACAAGTGCTGGTGGGGCCAAATCCCTGTGCCCTGGGGCAGAGTTTGCTGCTCACTCCTGGCTCAGAATGGCTTTTAAAGGAAATGAAAATAAACCCTGGATTTTCTAACACATGGCTCTCTGCTACCAGTGTCCTCGCAGTGGGGATGGACTGTGAGCCCTAAAACAGAGCACCCCAAAATCTGCACTGTCCCAGTGTCCCTGCAGGAGATGGGTGACGTGCAGACAGCCCTGTGGGGACTCAGGGCCATGGATGCTCCCAGTGCACAGGACAGGGAGGTTCTTGCACTAGATGGCAGCAGAGACTGCGGGATGGGCCACGAGCTGGTGGCAGGGCCACCCTGGGGACAGCAGCTGCCTGGGGAGGGAGCTGGGCTGCAGCCATGTCCTGCTGGGTGGAGAGGCTGAGCCTTCCTCCCCTTCCTCCTCCTCCTCCCCCTTCTCCTCCTTGAGCATCCACAACCCAATTCCACCCCATCTCCCCAGCCTGGCCCACGTAACAAAATGCTGAAAATGGATGAAATGCATGAAAATGGCCCAAATTGAAAGCCACAGTGGTGGTGAGTGTTGGCTAAGTGGGGACTGGGGTGGTGTCACCTGTTTTGGGGGGAGATTTAGCTCCCTGGGGTGCCAGAGGGGTGATCTGGTTGTTTCACAGCTCCAGTGGGTGAAAGGCACCGGCCTGCCCTGCCAGGGACTCACACAGCTCGTTTTCCTGGTGCTGCTGCCCAGATGGGCTTGGAGTTGGTTTTCCTACAAACGAGTTGGTGTTTAATGGGTTCAGCCTCAAAGTGGGGCTTGTGACCCCAAAGCAGAGGTGTAGAGGTTGAGGATTGGGTGGGTTTTGGTCTGGTGTGTCCAATCTGGGGATTTAGGTGCTCCTCAGTAGGTGTGGGGTCCCTTGTCCCCGAGCCAGGAATGTGACAGTGGCGATGGCCACCTCAGCTCCTCCTGGGGCTCTTTACAGCCAGCAGTGGGACAACCCGTGGGTGCAGTGATGTGGAGGATGTTTGGAGGATGTTTGGAGGAGCACCAGGACGAGCTCTCGGTGTGGTTCTGGGGGTCCTGCTGCTGAGAGCTGGTCGCAAGGCTCTGGTTTTGTTTCCCAGCTGGTCTTTGCCCCCCGGTCGGTTTGTGGTACCTCTCCTGGTGACGACGCCCTGTTTGAGCCTGTTTGCTTTTCTTTGTGTAAAGAAACGGCACATAAAAGCCTCACGTGCGGGGAACGTCCCTGTGGCTCACCTGGCTGGCTTGGGAACAGGGCTGAGGAGCACAGGGTGGTGCTGGATATGCACAGCCCTGCCCTCAAATCCCCCTTCAGATCCCCCTAGCATCCTGCCTCCTTCCCTCCTCTCCTCCCATGCTCTCCCTCAGCCCAAACCAACCTCTCAATCAGACAAGGAGCTGCTGCCAGCCCACTGAGTCACAGCCACTGTGCAGTGACACTCCGTGGGGCAGCAGGAGCCACGGCATTAGCAGGGACCTGCACGGAGCACAGATAACACTGGCAAGCACAGTTTAGTCTGAGTTTTATTCTGGATTTGGGAGTGGCAGTGACGTGGCTCCAGCACAGTCCCCTGGAGCCCAAGGTGAATCCCCTTTGGCAAGCAGCTCCGCTGAGCAGGTTTTCCTGGAGGGCTGGTGCTGGAGGGATGCCCTGGACCACCGGCTGCTCTCGAGTCTGGGCAGCACAGGAGGGAGGGTAATGACCTTGTCTGGCCCCACAGCTGGGGGTGTTTGGGGGGAGCCTGGGCTGGTTTCTTGCCTTTCTCTGGGCAGCAAGGGAAGGTTAAGCCCTTCATCCCCTTGGTGCTGTGCTGCTGCACACACTGCTAGGGCTGGGCCCGTGAGGAGCTCCAGGTTTAAAGCAGTCCTTCCCCCTTTCCTTTTCTGAGGGTTATATTTAACCCGGATTTCCCTGATCAGGTCGGTGCGCTGGGGTGTGGTTGCTCTGCCAGACACCACCTGAGCAACCTGCTCTTTGCTTCTCACCAAGCGAGAGATTATTCCTTATCCTGCAATGACATCTCAGATCAATTTTTATTTTCCCCACTGCTAAGCCTGGCTTTAAGGAGAGGATCCGGTCCGAGATCCCGTCACCCAGCACGGGAGGGGAAGTGTTTCGGTTTGAAGTGCATCAAGGACTTCAAGGAGCCTGCAGTTATCTTTGGCTTTTATACCTCAAACTCTGTCCTTTTGTTCTGCCTGGTGTGGGGTTTTTTATCTCAAGTAACAGAACTGGTTTTGTGTAGAGGCAGCAGCAACACTAACGAAGGTTGGGGAGCACTGACAAACCCTCCCTGGATGGAGACAACCTAAAATCCTAATGAAAAACTCCAAGCTTCAAAGAGTGAGTGTTGCTTTTCATCTCAATTAAGTTTCCTTTCCTAGGATTGGGTTTCTCAGCGTCCTATTAGTCTTCCAGCTGTTCAGAGTTGGGTTTTAATTTGCAGTAAGAGCAAGCAGGAGTGGGGGACAAAAAAAAAAGCCATTGCTGTGCAGCCTGGGAGCACCAGGGTGAAGAAACCTGACTTTGGTTTTGCCCTGTACTTTAATTAATCCTAGCATTTCCTTTGGAGTCTCATCTTTTGACATCTCAGTGTCAGGTTTTCAAAATCCTGGCTGCTAAATCCCAGACTGCTCCAATGCCACTAGTGGGAGGCACAGAGTAGAAATAGCCACGATAAAGCACTTGGGGACTGGGGTTTAAAGGGCATTTGCTAAACCTGGCTTGGAAGGACAATGCCTAGAGCCAATTAAAGCCACCTAATGAGGTGTGCTGCCTGCTGGGCACAGGTGAAGTGTCTTCAGCAACTTGTCTTGCCACAGCAATTAGTGGAAAAATTCATCATCAAGAGGGTTTCTTTGAAAGCAAAGTGACTTTTGTCATTAGAAAGGCCGGTGATTTCCAGAGGGGACTAAGGCTTTTCCCAGAGGGAATGGGGTGTTCAGGGGGTGTAGCCATGCTGGAGGGGTTACATTCTTCTTCTTTGGGACAATCCTGCGCATGGGCACCTCCCTCAGGCACTGGGGGTGCTGCCTCGTGGATGGGGAAGGCAGTTTTGGGGGGGCTGGCAGTGCACCCCCATCACTTGTGTGCCAGTTTAGTGATGAGGGCTCTCCACTCCGCTCTCCTCTGTGTGATGTAGGCGGGGGTGAGGTGCTGCAGCCCCGGCTCGGGCCGGCCCTGGCAGTACCCGTGGCACAGCGCCTCGGCGTTGCAGATCACGTACATCCCACAGTCGTAGCTGTTCTGCTGCGCCGGCGCCTTCTCCTCCACGAAGGTGGCTTTGCCCCCTCTTTTGCCCAGAAAGGCCTCCAGCTTCCCTGCCACCTGCTTGGCATGGGAAGAGTTGCACTTGCTGTGGGAATCATAGTGGGCGAAGCACTTCTTGTCCCTGAAATACACCAGCAGGCTCCAGTGGGTGCCCCCGGCGGCCTGGCTGGAGTTGTCATTGATGGGCAGGAACACCAGCTCCTTGTGGGGAAGGTCCAGTGGCTGCAGGAACATGGCTATTTCCTCCTGGCTGAGGGCACACTTGATGAACTGGGCCACCTCGGGGCCGATGAAGCAGACGCGGTGGCCGAACTCCTGGAACTGCTCGTTGGCGAAGTACTCGAAGGCGAAGCCGATGATGTGGTCGTTGAGCCAGTTGGGAGGTTCCAGCAGGGCCACGTCTGACTGCCTCAGCAGGCTGTCCATGTAGCTGAGCACCACGGGATCCATCCTGCGGCACTCCGGGGAACCGCCAGAGCTGGAACAGACAAGGGGAAGAGCAGTTTAGGGATTGGATCACACCTGGGACACGATACAGCCCAAGAAACACCTTGAGTTCCTTCTTGGCAGCAGCGAGCAAGAGCCTGGGATTCCCAGACATTTTTGAAGGGTCACAAGCAGACAGAGGAATGTCAGGTTGAGCCAGACTCTTCTGCAGCTCTGGGAACAGTGTGTGGCTCCACGTAGATCAGTCTTTCACTGTGAGGATCTGAACCTCAAACCAAAAGGATTCCAGAGCAGTTCCTGCTCAGGAACACGCACAGCTCTGCAGGGAAACCAGCCCTGAGCTGGGAGAAGTCTGGTGGTGTTTGGGTGTTCCCCCTGCACAGTGACAGTCACGGGAACTCTTTGCACAGCTGGTATTCCCTAAGAAAAGCATGTCTGACAGACACAGGGCCCCTGTCACCAAGCACAGAGTGCCCCAGCTCCGTGCCAGATGCACAACCTGTTCCAGGAGAACCTGCTGGGCCACCAGCACAGGAGGCACAGCCTTGAGTAAGGAGTAACAAAGCAAAACGAGATCACAAACCAACCAGTTCCTCACCGTGGGAATCTCTAGGACAACTCTCTGCCTACTCAGATTAGGAATTACGAGTAGATCTCCCAAAGAGAAAGTTAACTCCCTTCTATCCACCCTGGTTTTAGTTTTGCTATGATGTCCCCCAGCCCTCCCGGGCTCCTCAGCTGTGGCAATGCACCCTCAGCCCCCCACTCCTCTCCTGGCCAGGATGGGGCTGGAAATGCCACATCTGGAAACAGCAGTGATGTGGAGCTGGTTTGGTCTCACCTCTCCCTCGCCTGCACCAAGGGCAGCACGGAAGCGCCTTCGGATTTCTGAAAGCCCTGTGTGAAAGCTCAGTGTGAGAACATCACTGTAATGTGATTCACTAGAAATAAGTCACTAATTTTCCATCATGACAAGGGGAAATACATTGGAGTGTTGTGCTGTTTACGTGTTAGGAAGAAGTTGATTTGAATCACGAAAAATAACCCTTCCTGGCCTGGGATGCACAAAATGGGGATTCATCTCTCAAAACTCTTGGCAAGGTCCCACAGCACATGATGGGTAAGGAAGAGAGTGGATGAGGTGTCGGAAGGAAGGGCCGAGGTGAGTGTTTGGGGCATGGAACAGGCAGTGAGTGTGTGTGTGTGCCGGTGGATCCCGGAGATGCCGAGGGCAGGAGTCACCGGAGGAAGGGAGCAGCCCTTGTTTACACTGAGCCAACACAATGGTATTTGGACACGTTTCCGACTTAATGAGCTCCAACTATTTCCAAGTTCGTGGTGCAGATCCTCATACTATAAAAACAAAAATTGGATTGAAATCCCAGGAACTTTGCAGCATCCCTTAATAGAGTCTGGTTTACAGCTGGACACCCTCCAAACACCCAGTCTGGGGGTCTCACAGGGGCACTGCTGAAATACTTTTCCATGTACCCGTGAAATGCCCCAAAGTTTCTTTTTCAGCATGTTCTTTCTGCTTCATCTTCTCCTGGAGGTGCAGAAGTCCAGCAAAGAGTTTTCCACTCTGGTCCAAATGGGATTAGGGGTGAGGGAAGTGTCAGTCCTGTGCTCTGTTCATTTTCCCCTCTGCAGGAACATTGCTGTTGTTTTTTTTCCTATCAAGACATTTGGCAGGTTCCTCCAGTCAGGAAGGAGAATGGTTCTAGCAAATGCTTAATTGCCATGAGCCACTACTTTTAATTTTATTGCCATCTGGTATTTGTGAAGCTGCCTGTGGGTTCTGCAGGCTGACTCACCATGTGCAGCTCCAAGGAAAACCCTCTGGAGGCTCAACACGGCCGGAGCTGGGGCAGGTGAGCGGCTGAACAGTGGCTGGTGGGGCTGTGAAAAGCCACAGGGAGGGGGCTTTGTTTGGGAGAACCTCCCACTAAAGCTATAGATGGATCTGCAGGGAAGCCAGGATGTGTATCTGAGCCTCTCTGATGCCAAGAGGGTCAAAATCCTGTCATGGATCGGGAGCAGCTCTGCTCAGCCACAGCCAGGACTCACTTCCTGAAGGCCCAGGTACACTCTGTTCAGTAGTTTTCATAAAAATAGGGATAAATACTCACACAGGCCCAGAGCATTTGCTGTAGGTGCCAACAAGAGTCTTGCTGGTTCATTTTATTTGCATATTAGTACTTGGAATTTGTTTAAACTCCTTGAAATCCTTGGCTCCTCCAAGGGATTTCAGCTGCCCCTTTTCCAGCACTGAGATGAGAACAGCAGGGTGAGAGAAAGGAGCATTTCAACACAAATGCTATAATTTCATTTGTAGATTTGGTGCTGTCTTGCATCAAGAGGGCAAGAAGTCAAATTTCCCTCATGGAAGTTGTAATAATTTAACCACGAGTTTGATCCATGACGGGCTCCTCCTTTCCAGGATGCAAAGCCAAGCCTGTGTTTTCCAACACTTAACAAAAAACCATCTCAGACCTGTTATTGTCACACCATTAAAGACAAGAACCCTCTGCAGGTAATTGTTGAAGACACTGGAGGGCCAGGGAATGAGACTTCCCAGTAATGGAGCATAAATAGGCAGTGGTGGAGCAAAGGGAGCGTGAACTAAGGATGACTCAGATTCCTAAAGTCTATTTTAATTTATTAAAGGTGCTCAGAACCTGCAGAGGGAATACTTAAGGTGACACATCACCAGAGTCCTGTTCCTAATTTGAAGAATATGGAGGTAAATATAACAAGTCACCTGGAAGACAAAAAATCCAGGGAACAGGAGGGACAGAGAAGGTTTTATCTTTTAAAGATCAAAAGGCTCCACAATTTAACCACAAGACCATTCCCTTTTCCTGGAGATGCAGGTTTTGGACACCAGGTCTTGAGAGTGAGATCAGAGAAGGAACATCCATTTCTCCTTCCAGTGGGCTGGGCTGGGTGACACCTGAGCCTCTGGATTTATCTGCCTCCTGACAGAGCCAGAGAACAAACTCAAGGAAAATTAAACTACTAAGCCAGACAAAGAGCACAGCTGTCTGCTCTTCTGTGAAACAGAAGCATTCTCTCTGTAGCTGTGGGTTATAATTCCTGCACAGGACAAGGACAGAGTCTCTGAGGGTTCAACAGGTCCTGAATGCCAAAATCAGAGGAAAACATTCCTAATTCTGTACCCACACAATGCCCAAACTTCTCTATTCCAGACAAATTCCCCAAAGCAGAGCTCAGAACCTCTCTTGGTGTGCAAGCTTCTCCTGGAGCAAGAAGCCAAGAGTGACAAAAAAACCAGAAGGGTTTTGCTCCCAGGACGGGGTTGGCCAAAGCCAGGAGTTTTCCAGGAAAAGACACAGTGGAAGGAAGGGCTGAGGGCGAGTGATGGCACCGGGAATGTGCCGGAGGAAACAGCTCAGCTCCCCCAGCCCGTGTGAGCCCCACCCCAGAGCACTCACCTCCGGAGCAAGGGGCAATCCGGGGAGCTGCGGGAAGCGCTGGGAGGGAATGCTGTCTGCCTGAGAGACCTGGATGGCACAGGAATTTGGTCAGGAGAGGGAATTTGGTCAGAGGGAGGGATTTGGGGTGTCACACACCCCGTGGGAGGAGGAGCAACGAGCCTGACCCCGAGCCTGACCCTGACCCCGAGCCTGACCCTGACCCCGGGCCAGACTTTGCGCCTGGCCCCGGCCTCTCCCGGCGCTCAGTGCCCGGGATCAGAGGGCCCCAGCATTCCCGGGAAGCGCTCGGCCATCCCACGGCTCTGAGGGGAACACACGGGAATGACGGGGCGGGCGGAGCTCCCCCGGGCCGGGGCCGGGGCTGGGACCGGGGTCAGGGCCTGGCTGGGGACCCCCACCCGGTGCCGGTGCCACCCGCTCCTCCATCTTTACCCTTTCGAACCTTTTTCCCCTTAAAGGCGCGCTGACGCCTCCGGGCCCGGGGGGCGAGCGGTACCGACCCCCGACGGCTGCGGCCGGCGCGACGCCCGGGCAGGGCACCCAGCACCGGGGCCGCACCGGGGCCGTGTCTCCCCCATCCCTGTCCCCGTGTCACCCCATCTCCCTCCCCGTGTCCCCCCCGGGGACAGGGATGGGGGGACACGTGTGCCCCCTCCCCGTGTCCCCCCATCCCCATCCCTGTGCCCCTCTCCCCGTGTCCCCCTCCCTGCCCCCCCCACCCCGTGTCCCCTCCCCGAGCTCCCCCTCCCCGTGTCCCCCCATCCCTGTCCCCGTGTCCCCCCATCCCTGTCCCCGTGTCCCCTCCCCGTGTCCCCCCATCCCCCTCCCCGTGTCCCCCCATCCCTGTCCCCGTGTCCCGTCCCCGTGTCCCCCCACGCCTCACCCGCCGCCTCATCGCCCGGTTGCCGCTCGCTGCCGTAAAGCGCCTCGGCCCGGTTGTCGCGTCGTCACGACAAGGGGCGTGTCCCCGGCGGGCGGGGAGGGCGGGGCCGTGGGCGGGGCCTCGTTGGCGGCGGCACCGCCCCCTGCCTGGCCCCGCCCGTGGCGCGTGAGGGCGGCGCGCGCGCGCGGGCAGTCGGGCAGCGCCCGGGCGGCGGCGGCGGCAGCGCCCGTCGGTCCGTCCGTCCCTCTGCCGGCTGTCTGTCCCTCCGTCCGTCCGCCCCCCTCCCTCCCGCTTCCCCCGCCGGGGACCCCCCTCAGCGCCGACCACCCCTCAGCACCGACCCCCGGAAGCCCCCTCAGCACCGACCCCCGGGACACCCCGGAGCACCGACCCTCCCCAGCACCGACCCTCGGCAGCAGCGACCACCCCTCAGCACCGACTCCCGGGACCCGCCTCGGCGGCGGCGGCGGCTACGGGCGAGGGATGCGCCGCGCCCCGACACCCAGGTGAGCGGCGGCGGGGAGCGGAGCGGGGACGGGCGGGGGCCTGCGGGGCGCGGGCGGAGCGCGGGGGTCGTGAGGGGACCCCGGCGGAGCCTCGCGGGGCCGGCACTGGGAGCCTTTGTTCGGCGGCGGGAGGCGAGTCCCCCCGGTGCTGTGGGGATCCCCCCGGTGTTGTGGGTCCCCCCGGTGTTGCGGGGTCTCCCCATACGTGTTCGCCCCCCACGCGTGACCCCTCAGTGGGTGCGCGGTGCGGGGCGGCCCCGCATTCCCCTCCCGTGCCGCTCGCCCCCATCGCGGGTGGGTTGGACACGCAGGACATGTTAAAACCAGCCTGGGCGTGGGGACAGATTCACCTCCCTCTGTGTCCCCAGTGCCCCACCGGGGGCCGCGGGCTGGGGCTCCCCCGAGCCGAGCCCCCGGCCGTGGCATCGCGGTGCCCCCGGCTGTGCCAACCCGCTACGCCACGCAGAGCCATTCCCCGCTGCCCATCAGCCGTTCCCACCCCTCGGGATGAGGTATTCCTGCGTTTTAGCGCAGTGTTGGACTCCACGGCAGCTCCCGCCCCGGCACACCGGACCTTAGCAGGAGCGCTGCTCCTCCGGAGCTTCAAACAGTCGATGTTTCTTTTCTGGAATTTTCCGAAATGTAGCCAAAACGGCCTTTGCTTTATCCCCCCAAAAAATAAAACCCCGGCGGCTTGACCCGGGGTAGGACCTGCCGTGAGTTCGGAACTGGGCGTTTTGCTGCCCTTCTGCCTCTGGATGGGCTCCCTCCTCCTCCATCTGCGCTTTGCTATCCCGAAATCAAGCCGGGCTTAGTAAAGTGGGGAGCGTGAGCTCAGCAGAAATCCTGGCTTTGCCATCCCTCGCTGCAGCGCGGTCCCTGCCCATCGGCAGATCAAAAAAATAATCACGTAGCGGCAAAGGAAGGAGGAGATTTGCTGCTACGGCAGGAGAACCGGCGCGGTGTCTCGCTCGGTCGATAACCGAGCGCTGCAATAAATCGCTGTGTAAACAGATTGTTAGGTGGAGAATTGGGTTTCTGGCCGCCTCGAGTGTTTTCCCGGCTCTTTTCCCGAGGGAAGTGGTATGAAATGACAGGGGAGCGTTGTCTTCCCGCCGAGAGGTGCGTGGCCGTGGCGGGGACGGGCTGAGAATGCTTAAGCGCGACCTTACAGAGCTGAGCTCATCGAACTCCGGCCGGGTCGGAGGCTGCGGTAGAGCATCTTCCCTTCAGCCCCTTGTCCTGTAGTCACGCGATCGTCACGATTTCCTCTCCGTTCCTTGAGTAAACTCGCCCATTTAGGCGACTTTTCTCGTTGTTTAATTTCATTAACGTAAGAGGCTTTTCTACGCGTTTTTTCCTCACAAGGGCTCTCCCAACCTTCCCCCTCCGTCCTGGCCATGATTTTCCATCTCCAGGAGTGTTTGGGGAGCTGTCACTTCGGCTGCTGACAGCAGGGAAGGGAATTCAGCAGCCCTGGCACACGAGTAATGAGCTTTTGTTTCCTGGGCTGTCGATGATGATGCAACTTTATATTTATTTGTTTATTTATTTATTGCAATCGATGCATAAATCAGAGTGGCTTTAGAGATGTTTCCTCTGTACTGAAAGGCCTGGGGTCCATCAGCAGCACTCGGAAAAATGTGGAAAAAGCTGCATTTGAATGTGTGTGTTTAAAATGTAGCTCAGTTTTTCAGTTATTTCTTCTGTGCAGCCACTGCTCCCGGTATGCTTTATAAACTTCGTGTTTTTACCTTTTTTTCTTTTTATTTTTTGTGAGGAAGCTGCAATTTAAGATCTTAAGGTGCCAAGTGTCTGATCTGACATCTGCTGCTGCGGCATCTTTCCCAAACACTGGTACTAAAACACTCTGACTATCAAAACTTCGGGATCCTTTGCTAGGAAAATGTGAATGTTTTACACTTAAATTATATTTATCTGGGATGTTCCTGGTGGTTGTGAGCGTTGGTTGGGTTTGTAGGAACCTCTGAGAATGGGAAGCACACAGGGTTGGGCACTTGGGAAACATGAAACACGAGTCACCTGTGCAGCCTTAATTTAGCTCCTGTCGAGGTAGGGCTGGACTTAAAATCCTCATCCCCTGCTTGACTGTTGGGCGGGTGGAATCCAGGTCTGGATGGGAGAACCTCCACATTCCCACAGGTCAACAGGGGGAGTACTGGGAGCACAGGGATGGTGCTGGTCCCTCCACTGGTTGGTGTTGCAGCTCGGCACCACTGAGCTGATGACGGGACCGGCACTGACCATCGCAGCCTTGGGGCCTCATGGGACACGTGGGCTTGGAGCTTAAATCCCTCCAGTCTGGGAAGACCAGGAGCAAACTTCAGTGTCTGAAGGGGGCCTGCAGGGGATCAGGAGAGGGACTCTTCATCAGGAACTGCAGTGACAGGACAAGGGGAATGGCTTCCCACTGCCAGAGGGCAGGGCTAGATGGGATATTGGGAAGGAATTCATCCCTGTGAGGGTGGGGAGGCCCCAGCCCAGGTTGACCAGCTGTGGCTGCCCCGTCCCTGGAAGCGTCCAAGGCCAGGTTGGACAGGACTTGGAACAACCTGGGATAGTGAAAGGTGTCCCTGCCCATGGCAGGGGGTGGAATGAGACGATCTTTATTGTCCCTTCCAACCCACTGCTGGGATTCTGTGTTTCAAACGTGCCCTGAGAGTGTCAAAAGCCATTGGGGTGGTTGGTTTTGGTGAGTGTAGCATGGCTGTTTTTACCCAGTTGTAGTTCTTGCTCCAAACCGTGCAACTTTTGAACTCAAATTCCTTTAAAAATGCATTTATTATGGAGCAAACAAGGTCGTTAAACTGCTTGAAGCATCTTAGCCGGTCAAACTCGCTTTCAGAAATTCCTCCATCCCCTCAGTTTGTAAATAAAGTGGGATTGTGTTCCTGCTTGCACACGAAACACCAGGGTTGGAGGCACGTTCGTTGTGTCATTGATGAAGCTCCAGGTCCTGGAGTGCAGCTCCCTGGGACAGGCTGGGTGCAGGTTTCGGCTCTGGAGGATTGTTTTGATTGTTTTTGTGTTGAGGTTCAAAGGAGTGTCTGATTTTCTCAGGCTCAGGTCCTGCGTGCGGCGTTGGCTTCACTTCCTCTCGAGCAAACGGGATTTCTCCCCTCTCGAAAAGTAAACATGAGCATAAATATTTAAAGGATCGCGGCTTAAGTTTGCAAATTTGAGACTTTCTCTAGCATTCCTCTGGACAAAGGCAGCAGGGTTGGAGGTTTGGGAAGTGTCTGGTACTTCCCTGCTCTGGGGAGAAGCTTGGTAATTCTCCAGGCTTCCTGCTGCAAAAATGTTCCTCTGTGTTTTCAGGTTAGGTGAGCTGGGATCATCACAAAGCTTGGGTGAAATGCTGCAGCTGGGATGTCTGCAGGTCATTGGAATTGAGGCTGTTTTTATGGAATTTTATTTTCCTTTTGCACAGGCCAAATTGTTCTGTAGGGTTTGGGTATACATGTGAAGGCACAGGTATTGAGGCTGTAGAAACCAAATGTGAAACTCTTGCCAGATAATGGATAAAAACAGGAAAAAAGGGAAATGGAATAGTCTTTGTTCTCTCTGTCACTCTTTAATATTAAATCTCACTGGTAGGTCGATTGCCATAGTGAGATGTGTGTCTCTCTCCTGTCATTGCTGCAATGTCTTAACCTCTTTGTCTTGGAATGAAACCTTTAAAATCAAACTCACCAAACCACTTGACCTCAGAAAATACAAAATTCAGAAGGGAAGGCGGTGGAACAGGGATTTTTGGAGTTGAACTCATTTTTGTGTCTGTTTTTAAAGCATTACCATGAGTTACAGCTCTGCTAGACCTCGTGGTAGAGTTGTTCTGTCTGTGGGCAGGAATCTGTAGCAGATGGATTTCCACAAGACTGGAAAAGTCTTACAGGTGAAGTGAGAGCTCTGTGTCTTTGCCACAAGTGCTTTTTATTTCTAACAAAATGCCCATGATTTTAATGCTCCATCCTATGGGGGAATGTGGGACTGCTTGGGTCAGGAGGGACTTCAGGAGGTCACTTGGTCCAAAATTCTGCTCCCAGCAGGGCTGTCTGTGGGGTCAGGTGGAGTTCCTTGTGGCTTTAGGTGTCTCATGTTGGTCATCTTCCACCTGTGGTTTGGGGATTGTAGGAAGAGAAGGAAAGAGAAGTGGTTTGAGCTGCCCTGGAAGGGAAGTGTCCAAGGAGAGTGGGGCTATATGTGATCCATGGCAGCCCTTGCTCACGGAGCACACACTTCCAATGTAGGACTGTTAAACTGCTGCTGCCTTTCCATGAGTTCCTTTGGCTGATCCAGTCTCAGGCTCCAGCTGAAAGAGGATCTGTCCTGGCTGAAGTTTATCTTGGGAGCGGAACAGGGATAGTCTGGGTCCGTTTGCTGATAATCAGCATGAAGCTGGCAAGCAGCTGGCTCTGCAGCGTCTTGGTGGAAACTCCTTGGAGGTTTTCCAGGCAAAATGAAGTAAAGAAATAAATACCTGTTGGTTTAGGGATTATCGTTACTACCCTAATTCCTTTCTTGCATTGCAGCTTCTCCTTAGGCACAGATGGGCATCCCTTTGGAGGGATCTTCCCAGAGAGAGTGCTCAGGCATTGGAATGGGCTGCCCAGAGACGGGGTGGATTCCCCATCCCTGGAGGTTTTTCAACTGAGATTGGCCGTGGCACCGAGTGCCATGATCTGGTAAAGGGACTGGAGTTGGACCAAGGATTGGACTTGATGATCTCAGAGGTCTTTTCCAGCCCAATCCATTCTATGATTCTGTGATCTCTTCCTTGTGTAGGTTTTCAAGAGCCTTTGGCTGTTCCCACCGTGCCAAACCACGGTGAGACAGAGCCATGGGTTGTAGTTTTGGCTCTGTTGGTGCTTTTTGGCATCTCTCTTCAGAGTTTCACTGAGAGCCTCGTGAACAGACAGAGCGAGGTCTTCAGCCAAGGCAAGTTTTTGGCAAGGGAGATGGGGCTCAGGAGTGGAAAGGCCAAGGTGTGCTGAGGGTGCTCAGGAGCTGGTGGGGCTGGATCATGGAAAACAAAGAGGACAGGAGCTGGTGAGGCAGCAAATCCCCCTGCTCTTGGATGGGCAGATGTACAGTTTGGGTACAGATAGTTGTGCTCTCTCCACGTAAAGCACCCAGACTCCAGCTTGGAGTTTGCTTTGACTCTTTGAGATCTGGCCCTCCGTCCTCCCTTGAGAACAGGATCCCCTTCATTGCATCCTCTTTCTGTTGATGTGAGATCAGCATGTGGAGAGGCTCAGCCAGCTGTGTCCCATCCAAGCTCTCAGCTCATCCAAACTCTCAGCTCATCCAAGCTCTTCTCTCACACACCTGCTGGGTTCTGTTGCTGTTTTTGCAGCTACAAGCCTGACTTAAGCAGGTGCAGGTGTAGCTGTGCCATGGTCTCCCTTCATCTCTCCTTTGGGTTCTGAAGTGCTTTTAAAGGTCTCTTCCAGGTCCTGGAGAAGGTTTTATGAAATCCCTGTAGGTGTTGGGGCCCCTGGGAATATGCTGGCGCTGTGTCTGGGTTGATGCCCTTGAGGGAAAGGCTGGATCACACCCTTTCAACCCTGGTGTTTTCAGTGGTTCCCAGGAACTGCTCAGTTTCTCTTGGAGAGATAGTGGTTTCCATACCTGTAACTTGTAGGAATTCCTGCAAATCCCTCCTAGGAGCTGTAGGGAGCAGAGCAGGGGCTGTCCCACTGGGATGCTGTGTGCAGTAGCGAAGGAAAAATATGATTTAAAATACACAAATGCTTTGATTTTACCACCTTTATTAATGCAAAAATATGTGGGTTTCAATATGAGTTTTGAGTGTTATTTGCTGATCTCTTCACCTTGAGTCACTTCTGGTACACTCCAAACTGACCTTGAATCCTGGAGTTACTCTTCCTTCAGACGCCTGTTCCAGGTCTCCAGTTATCTCCATCATGCAGGGGGACTCTGACAGCCTCTGTGCTGTTCTGTAATCAAAATTCTTCCCACTCTCTTCTGTTCCTTGCAAAGCCTGACCTTTAGGAACGTCTCCTGGATATGGTGTATCAGGGTTGAGCAGTAGTGGCAGAGGAGCATTTAATCCACACAGATCCATCTTTGGAAAACCTGAGCTTTAAAACCAACCCAGATTACGAATGTTTTTGATAGACCGCCAAGAATTCTTTTATTGTGTTCAGCATCTACATGGTTGGTTTGGAGGGATGAACTTAAAACAAGTTAACTGAAAATATTTACTTTAGGAGACTTCCGTACCTCTACTGTCTTCTCATGCTCCACGTAAATATGTTGACTGAAATAAAACTTCTAAAAAAGTTGCAGTTTTAATTTCTACAGGACTTGTCTCTCAGCTGTTGGGTCGGTTTGTGCTTGTTGGGTGCACAGGGCAGCTTCCCCAGGGAGGAATTAGTAAGTGATTTAATTGTTAAGGAATGTGATCCCATTAGGCAAAAAATAAATAAATAATGGGCCGCAGTGGATCGTTAGAAACTTTGTGCTTGATTAAAACAATGCCGAGCAAATTGGAAAGATTTTGTGGAATAAGTGGGGTTTTTTGGAAGGGAGAGGCTCTGCGGGTAAATAACCTTTCTGGGGGTTTCTTGGAGAAATGTAAGTGCAGGAGAGCCAGTCCCTGCTCCTTAACTCACCAACTGCCCTGCAAAGGGAGCATCATTATCATAGAATCATGGAATGGATTGGGTTGAAAAAGCCCTCCGAGATCATCAAGTCCAACCCTTGGGCCAACTCCAGTCCCTTTACCAGATCATGGCACTCAGTGCCACGGCCAAGCTCAGTTGAAAAACCTCCAGGGATGGGGAATCCACCCCCTCTCTGGGCAGCCCATTCCAATGCCTGAGCACTCTCTCTGCAAAGAAGTTTTTTCTGCTCTCCAACTTCAATTTCCCCTGGCAGAGCTTGAGCCCATCGTGCCCCCTTGTCCTGTTGCTGAGTGCCTGGGAGAAGAGACCAACCCCCACCTGGGTGTGGGGATTTGTGGGATTTGTTGCTGCGGGCGGTGGCAGGGATGGCTGAGCCACTCCAGCTCCACAGAGGGACTTGGACAGAGCCGCTGGTCCTTCTGCTTCCTTTCATCCCAACGTGAAGCTCCAGCAGAGCTGCTGAGGGACACGACGGCCCCGACGCCTCGCCCGGTGTTGGGGCCACGTCTGGCTGAGCATCAAGGGCATCGCTCCGAGCTCATCCCACGAGCAGGAGCAGCGGCCACGGCTCGCACAGGCAGGTGTTGCATTCCCTGGCAGAGCAGGGATAATCGTATCCACAGGCACTTCTCCGTGCCCCCAGGTAGGAGAGGAGACAGCAGGACAGCGTGGGGCAGAGGTCAGGCTGGAGGAGCCTGCAGCAGATAACAAGGAATCTCAAGAGTTTTCCTCAGCTATGAACAGAATGAACTTACCGAAGGCGACCGAGGCGTCTGTGGGAGGATTGGACACACCAAAAATCCATCAGCTGCTCCCGCCATAACCTCACCCGGCTCCGGGCAGTGCCAGGAGCATCTTGACTTGTCAGAGCACTTGTTTCACAGTTCCCTGCTCCAAACACTGTTGTGGTTTCAGTGCAGTCTGCAGGGATTGGATTAAGGAGTTTATTAGCACTGATAAGCATTAGCAGCAATATTTCTTCTCTGAAGGCTGAAATGGTACCTCTCAGAAATAAATGGCCAAGAAAGAAGACTTGGCAGCCGTTGTCTGTTCCTTGCCCCAGCACATTTGTGGAAAAGACATTGGAATCATGTGTTGTTCCAGGCTCAAATCCCTTTGTAATTCCAGGTGGGAGCTGCTGCCTTCCAGTGTGTTGTTTCCAAATTCAGTTGTTCTATATGTTGTGTTTCTATCCTAGTCCCTTCATTTATGTGATTTAAATCCCTGTCTAGAGCTGTGAGATTCCTCTGTGGTGAACAATACAGTAAATATGAGGAGAAAAAACCATTCAAAAATAAATAATAATAAATAATAACCTTCAGCAAATGGGGTAAGAATAATGAAACAGCAAAAAAACTGCGCATCAAAGTCCATGTCTGAGGTACTGAGAATTCATCCTCTCACCTAAAAGTCTTTGCTGGGGAGAAATAAGATCTGAACCCTAAAACAAGGGGGAAAAAATCCCTGCCTGGATGTTTTCCTGTATTTTGTTCTCCTTGAGGGAAGGTGTGAATCTCACCCTCAGCGTTCGCTGCCTGGTTTGTAGCAGCATTAGGGGTTTCCTCCCCTGGTTTACTTGTCTGTGGTGCAGCTGCTCCAAGGCTGCTTTCGTTTTTGTTTGCTGGGGGAAGATGTGAAACCTGAGCACCCGAAGCTGAAGGAGCCGTTTCGTGCAGTTGTTGCAGTCGAGCGAGTGGCCCCGTGTGAGAGTTTCTCGGTTGCACGCAAAACTCGTTCCAAAGCTGGGTCTAAAAGTAGCTCAGAGTTACTCGTGGGTCAGGCTGTGTGTGGTGGGGAGATTGGGAGCTTCTGTCTTGTGTTGGGTTTATTTTTAGTAAAAATGAAATCCTGGAGAGAACAGCTCAAAAAAGTAGTTGGAAATTAAAACCTCCAGACGTGGATTTACAATGGATTAGGTGCAGTTTTTCTGCATTATTTATAAGTTATTTTTCCCTGTCCTCTGCACCAAGAAAAGGGTTGGGTTTTTTTTAATTCTTGTGGGACTGGATCAACTTTCTTTTCTGTTTTGGTTTTCTGGGAGCATTAATCTACATACTTTCCTTTCAGGTATGTTCTTCAGGGGCTTGGAGGGGACAGGTATTCAAAAAACTTGAACAATTTTCCTTAGGTGAAGGATCATTCCGGGTTCAGGTGCTGCCATTACCAGCAAGACTCCAGCCAGCTGCAGCTTCATTTTCTAAATGTCTGAACACTGAAATTCCTGATGGTTGTAGAAATGTGTGTGTTCTGTGCTTTGGGAGCCGGAGCTCTGGAACTCTGGGATAACATTTAGTGAGCGGCACTGGTGGATTTGAAAAGAACTTCAGTCTGAGGTGGGAAATTAATCACCAAAAATATCCAACCTGTTTGGTTTCCAAGCTCCATGTGGGGTGCAAAATGATTGCAAAGCTGCAAAGTCAAGTGGGAAATAGTGAATTAGGAACATTGTGCACACCAGAAGACCTTGGGATGCTTCCTGGGGTGGGAATCTTCATCAGGAGCAGCCCATGGAGGTGCTGCCCTTGGCATCCGGGGAGTGGGAGAAGCGACATGGAAGGAAACAAAGCTCAAAACTAACCACAGAAATTCCTTTGTTTTCGTTCTGGATCATGATAGCTGGAGTCTCATCCTTTTGGGAAGAGCAAGATGGAAGATGCCATGGTGGGAGGCAGGACCTGGGTCAGGCCAGGTGAGACCTGGGGCGTTTTTCCTGATGTCGCTGGAGACTGTGGCTCCATCCTGCCCCTCCTGGTGCTCAGCAGCTCTGAAGTCTAGACTTAAACTTGGTTTTGAAGGGGTTGTTTTCGGTTGATTTTTTTTCCCCTGCTGTTTTGGGGAATTTTTGTGTTTGTTTTCTTTTTTTCCCCCAGGGTACCCCCAGCTCAGGTAGGAATCGCTGCCCATTGTAGAGGCAAGTAGGGAAGTAGATTTTCTTTGGTGACATTTACTTGCTGATAAGACTATTTTTTAAATGCATTTCCTTTCCTCATTCTTTTCATGCCTTTTAATTCCTCAAGAAACAAGGTGTGAGGCCTCCTGGTGCCTTAGTGGAGGTTGGAATCCTCTGGGTCTGGTGCGTGTGCTGAGATACACAGGCAAGCCCTGGGTGGGTGAATTTCGGGTGGGCAGCCCTGCAGCTGTTCCTGTTTGGAGAAAAACAAGTATTTTGCTCATGTTACAAAGCATTGCCCAGGATTTGTGTTGCAGGAGAAATTTGGGGTCAGCGTCACTGACCACAACGTGCTGAAAAATTGTCATTATTGGAGCTCTCTTGTTTGATTTTTCAGTTTTGAAATGCTTTGTTGTCCTGAAGCTGTTGATTTTTGGGCCCAAACAATGCGAGACAGTGGCTGTGGTCTGCAGGGTGGGGCTCAGAAAGGTCTTGTTGCTGATTCCCTTGGCTGGGAAGGGCTAATTATAGAGACAAACTGGGGAAGGAAGAGAACGGGGTCAATTAGAGCATCCAGCACAGTTTCCTTTAAATTAGAGGTTGGGCTGGAGAGATAAAAAAAACCCAACCCCAACATTAAAGAGGCACAGAGTGAGATTTGAAAGGCTCTGGGGCACAGCGAGCTCAGCAGCTACAGCAGATTCCTGCAGTCTCAGTTTGAAGTAAAGAACATGTGGAATTAAGAGTTTGATTACCAGAATTGCCAAGCTGAACTGGAAAGGCAGAGATGTTCCTACTGGTTTTATTCTGTAATATTTTTTTGGATAGCAATAGGTTGGGACAGTGAATGAAGCAAAGAAAGTGATCCCTCCCCTGTACTGTGCATTGGGGAGGCCACACCTTGAGTGTTGTGTTCAATTCTGGACCCCTCAGCTCAGGAAAGAGATTGAGGGGCTGGAGCGGGGCCAGAGAAGGGCAACAAGGCTGGAGAAGGGACTGGAGCACAAGTGCTGTGGGGAGAGGCTGAGGGAGCTGGGGGTGTTTAGCCTGGAGAAGAGGAGGCTCAGAGGTGACCTCAGCACTGTCTGGAAGTGCCTGAAGGGAAGTTCTGGCCAGGTGGGGGTTGGTCTCTTCTCCCAGGCACTCAGCAATAGGACAAGGGGGCACGATGGGCTCAAGCTCTGCCAGGGAAAATTGAAGTTGGAGATGAGAAAAACCTTCTTTGCAGAGAGAGTGCTCAGGCATTGGAATGGGCTGCCCAGAGAGGGGGTGGATTCCCCATCCCTGGAGGTTTTTAAGGTGAGCTTGGCCGTGGCACTGAGTGCCATGATCTGGTAAAGGGCCTGGAGTTGGACCAAGGGTTGGACTTGATGATCTTGGAGGTCTTTTCCAACCCAGTGGATTCATTGATTCTATGAAATGCCTTGTCCCCACCATTGAGTAAAATGGATTTTCTGGGGAAAGGGATTTAATTTTAGGTCTTTAACACTCAGAATGGTTTATTTTCATAACAAGACTACTTGCCTCTTTGTAAATGTAAAGTGGATCAGGTTTGCCCGTGTTTTATCCTCTGTTGGAGAGGCCACTATGGCCAAACTTCTTTTTCTTGGAGTTGCCTTATGGGTTTAGAAGTTTCTTCCCCTGGATTTGTGTGTGAGCCAACTGGGATCAGAGGACACAGCACTGAAAGGTGCTGCAGCCGCTGTGCAAACTCTTGACTTGGAGCTCTGCAGGTGTGGAAAGCCATAAACCCCAGCTGGAATTCCTGCAAGTCAGGGAACAACCAAGAAAGCTTTGCAGTGCTTTCCCCCATGATCCTCCCTGTGTCTTAACACCCTCTTGCCTCATCGCCTTTTAGGACAAAGCCATGTTTGGGTATTTTTGCTTCCCCTTTTCCTGGGAATTGCAGTGCAGAGAGGGAGATGGCAGAGGAGGGGCAGAAATCCCAAGTTTCATTGGTGCTTTTCAATCCAGATTGGCCAGTTCCTTGTGCCGGTGGCGTGACTCATCCCGGGCTTCCTCACTGGAGGCCACTTCTGGCAGGGCATCAAAGGAGCAGCCGGTGCTTTCAAACCAGAGCTGGGCCAGGATCTTCCTGGAGCAGGGGCTGTTTTTCTTGTCCTGGGACCTCTCGTTGTGCAGAAGGTGGTGAGAGGCTCCCAAGGGAATTTGTGCGCAACTCGATGAACTCATCCTGAGGGTGAGAAGGTTTCTCCTTGCTGCTTGGAGCAAGGCTCGTGCCTGTCCTCAGGGTCCTGCCCAGCCGGAGCCGGGTCGGAAAAGGCCCCTTGGGGTCAGCGGCACAGTCGGCAGAACAGTTTGTTCACTTCTGGTCTCTCCTGTGGAGCTGACACGCAGGTGTGTCAGGGAATTCTTTAGCTAGGAAGGGTATTTGTAGTGTTATTTTTCCTGAGGGTGTAGGTAGGTGTGCTTTGCTCAGGGCTGTGGGGCCAGCAGAGACTCCCCTCCTCTGTTCTCCTGGCAAACCTGATGATGGAAGTGCTTCTCCCTCGTTTTTGGTTAAACCAAGTTGGCTCTAAATCTTTGAAAGGGAATTTGTTCATAAGTTTATTTACTTGGAGCCAGGAGTGTGAACAGTTCCACCAGGAGGAGTTTAGGATTGTGCCAGCAGGAAAAGCAGGAAAAGGCACAGTTGAACCAAGGAGAGGAATCAACCTGCAGGATGTCACCAGTGACTCAACACAAGAACTTCCTCCCTGTGGGCTCTACTTTAATTTTTAGGGATTTTTTCCAACTGAATCACATTGTCAATGTTTTGTAGGTTTCTAATATTGTTTTATAAATGGTTTATGGTCTTATATAGTATTTTTAGGCTCATTTGACTTGCTTATTGTATGTCCTGTGTGCCTGAGTTACAGCAGGGGTTGCAAACATCTTCATTTGAGATGGATCCATAGGGTCCGCCAAGGAGATGTCCTGGCACACCTACAGCCTTAGATGTGGGATGTTTCTGCTTTGGGACAGAAAACTGGAGAGGAAGGGAGGGTTAAATATTTAGAGGCTTTGTCTTTCAAATGTGTGACAGGAAGGTCTTGGAATATCATGAAAGTGGTGGCTTTCCTTTTTTTCCCTTGAAGGGTTGGAACTGGAGATGGGCATCCTGAGCTGGCAGAGGAGTCACTCTGCTGATAGTGATCTGAAGTGACACATGAGGAAGGGCCTCGGAGGTACAGATGAAAAATGCCAAGTTAATTCAGTGAGAGCCTATTGGAAGTATTAGAAGGCAAGAGAAGAGCAACACGGTCGGATGAAACTGGTGGGTTTTGCTGCAGTGACCTGGCAGGGCAGGATGGCCCCTCCCTGATCCCAGGGAAGCTGGAACACGTGCCTGGAAGGGCAGCTTTCATTTTTTTAGGAGGGATTTAGCCCCACCAATTTGTAATGTAGACAGTGACATTTAAATCCCAGATCACTCTGGTTCCTCTTTTGCTTCTATTTCACACACATGTTTCTGTCCTTGTGGTTATTTCATGTGTGTGACATGGAATTTTTGTTATGGTTTTCACATCACCTCCTTACTCTGCACCTGTCTCCTGCAGTCCCTGGGGATTTGGAGCACTTCTATATTACTTTTTCTTATTGAACAATAATTTTTCTTACTTTTCCCCAGCTGATGTGGATGAAACAATCTGTGCTTTCCCTCCTCCCCGTTGTGCAACATTTTGTCGTAATTTAGGACATTTTAAAACCCAGCTTCCTACTTTTTTTTTTGTAAAGTCATCAAATTAACATTTTTATTGCCACAGAGCCCTGAGTTGATTTTTCTTGTTGCTTTTGGTCAGTCAGCACAACTGTTGAGCCCGTGAAGCTTCGCTGCATTGCCCAGTTCTGTTTTGCTGTTTGATTTTCTAATTAGTCCTTCAGCTTCAATACAGAGTGTTGCAATTTGTGATGCCCCGGGCGTATCTGACAGCCGGGTTGGGTTTATTTCTAACAAAAATTTTCCTCAGTCACCTGGGGAGGGTCTTGTGTGAAAACTGCCCACAGGAAGCCACTGCCTGGCAGGACATGCAGGAGGGAATTCTCTGTTAGGTCTGGGATTTTTGATAGTCTCACTAAATTTTGCATTAATTCAGATGTTTGATCATACCCAGTGCTGCTCCTGCTGCTGTATTTTTTCCCTCCTCAGCCAGGTCAAGATGTTAGACCTGGCTTTCATTTTCTCCATTTCCTATGATTCTCAGTTAACCCTTTTTTCAGGAAGCTGGTGCTTCCTGCAGCTATTTGTAGTTGTGTTGTCTGGGAAGAGAGAGGTGATTCCGTGCCCTGAAATATGAGGAAGCCTTTGGGAAGATTTGTTTGGAGGTCGCAGGGTGGGGTTCTTTGTGTGTTTAAGGCATTGTCAAGGTGAAAGCCCACGGAAGCAGCACCTCATCAATCTTATTTACGGTGTTTGAAGAATATCTGATGCAATTGTGCCTTCCTCTATACAGGAAATCTAATCTCCACTTGAATTAGCCCTTGGAATAAGGCTCCTGCTTTATAGGCAAGTAGACAAATATCAGAGCCTTGTCAGCAAGAGCTTTATCCCTCACTGAGATAAAACGTTGGGCTCCAGCACAGGTTATTTATGCACAGAAAACAGACTTATCAGCATTCCTGGATTGCCCCCATGGCCGAGAGCGGGCCCTCCTGCCCCCGAACAAAGCCTCATTTAGCTCCATGCCTTCTTCCCCATCCCAGAAATCAAATATTTCCCCGTTTTCCCACGTGGCCGGTGTTCCTGGCGCTGCCCACGGCGTGCATGCAGAAAATGCATAAAGAATCCGGTGTCCGTGGGCAGCTCCGCGGCAGCCCAGCCCTCCGACCCGGCGCTGGAATAAGTGCAGCCTGTTCCCCGGCGCCTACACGGGCTGCTGGCCAGGCAGGGAGGAGGAGGATGGTGAGGGTCAGCAGCAGATACAGCCTCTCATCCATCCTGCTCCGGAGCACAGGGATCCTGGAGCTCCATCTTTTGCTGTGGAACAGAATGAGTGACCCTTCCCCTGGACTCTGCCTTGGGGAGGCCACACCTTGAGTGTTGTGTTCAGTTCTGGGCCCCTCAGCTCAGGAAAGAGATTGAGGGGCTGGAGCGGGGCCAGAGAAGAGCAACGAGGCTGGAGAAGGAACTGGAGCACAAGTGCTGTGGGGAGAGGCTGAGGGAGCTGGGGGTTTTTAGCCTGGAGAAGAGGAGGCTCAGAGGTGACTTCAGCACTGTCTGGAACTGCCTGAAGGGAAGTTCTGGCCAGGTGGGGGTTGGTCTCTTCTCCCAGGCACTCAGCAATAGGACAAGGGGGCACGATGGGCTCAAGCTCTGCCAGGGGAAATTGAAGTTGGAGATGAGAAAAACCTTCTTTGCAGAGAGAGTGCTCAGGCATTGGAATGGGCTGCCCAGAGAGGGGGTGGATTCCCCATCCCTGGAGGTTTTTAAGGTGAGCTTGGCCGTGGCACTGAGTGCCATGATCTGGTAAAGGGCCTGGAGTTGGACCAAGGGTTGGACTTGATGATCTCAGAGGTCTTTTCCAACCCAATCCATTCTATGATTCTAACTCAAAATTCAACCTAAACAGATCATAGAATATCCATGTCAATTTTGAAAGCTTCTGTGTGTCTGGGTCTGGCTTGGTGCTCCTCTCATTTGTGCTCCTGCAAATGTTCACCAGCAGAACTCATGGGACTGAAACCTTCTAACACCAGACTAGTCTTGGCCTAGTAATCTTCTGCCTGTGTTGTTCACCTTAACCCTGAGCTGGTGACCAGAGTCCTTGGGCACTGAGAACACGGACACTCTCCTTTGGGAAGCTGCCCAGATCTTGGTGTCGGATGCTTTGTCGGCCTCTCAGCCTGACAGGATTGCTGTTGGTTGGTGGGATGGCCCTCCACTCATTTGGATGAGCCAACCCTTTTTCTGGCATCCTGATCCAAAGTCAGAGTCCCACTGTGGGTGTGTTCAGCAGGAGTTTTGGTGGATTCCTTGTGCTGTTGGCACATAAAGTGTGAAGAATACTTGCCATCCCTAGAAATGTTTTGGGTTGGCTCTCTGTCTGTCTCGGTGGTAACCCCACCTCAGTTTTGGCTTTCCTCATTTCCAGCCACAGAATAGACCGGCCAGATGATCCCGGGGAAGCAGCATTGGAGTTGTCACCTCCTCTGCAGGAACGTGCTGTCCCCATTAGTTTTGTTGGCTTCATCCAGAGCTTCTCATCTGCTTCAGTGAAAAAACAGCTGGTTGAACTTCCCCTAGTGAAGGTTGATGCTCTCACCCCAAACCCCACAAACCTGGCAAACAAGAACAACCTGAAATTGAGTGTCACCCCGGGCATCCTGCATGAAGGGCCATGGCAGGGCCTGCTGGATGCACAGAATTTCTTTATAAAACCAAATTAAAAGCACGTTTGCCGTGGCTGCTCGTCGAGAAGCCGCTTTGATTTATGTTCGTGCATCTTCTGCTTCCGAGACGAAGCCCAGCATGGCTGAACGATGAGGTTCAGGGGCATAGGAGCCAAACAGATGCACTTCAGAAAATGAAACTTCAATCTTGGATTGGCTTAGCTCATTTCCTGGTGTCGTAGCCTTATCCCGATGATGGATGTGCCGTCGTTGCGAGTCCTGGAGGTTTTTTCACCTCCCTTGTGTGGATCTCCTCACGCAGCCGAGCTCGTCGCTCCCCGGCAGCCTCGTTTCCAGGCCATATGTTCTCCGAGGCGTTCTGCAGGGATAATTATGCAGATCTGTTGGAGTTTCCCATGTGATGCCAAGATGTGCTGTGCTTTTCAGGGAGCAGGGGAAGGCACGCGTGCTCTCAGAGGTGACTGCTGAAGTCATTGATGTCTTGATGACTTCCTGAAGTCTCCTCTTGTCTTATGGAGGAGCCAGGGAGGATGGACGTGAGGACAAGGGGATCGTGCAGTGACTCTGGAATGTTTATTAGACTTATTTAACTCTCCATTTCCTTGAAGAGCCATTTCTAATCCATGATTTCCATAACATTAATTATCGGGAAGGTAGGAGTTCATGTGGTTGCTGTAAATATGAATTTAAAGGATTGAGGATCTTTCCTGCTCAAATCCCCACAGCAAACTGTAAATGTAAATTATAAAACTGACTTATGGACTCAGAGAAAGCCCAATCCCTTTTGGGATTTTTCCTATCTAGCAATTTTTTCCTATCTAACAAGTCATGGAGAATAAGCTCAGCTGCAATTACGAATGGCTGCCAAGGCTCCTCTAATTTACCAAATCCCCAAAGCCATGGATTGAGGCTGACAAATTTAACAGCAGCTGGATGGTACTAAAAGTGTTGAAGTTTTCTCTCTTTACATAAATCTGTGAGTTTGTTTTGAGGGGTTCGTGTTAGAGGTGAACAGGTTGTGCTTGGACTAAAGGTGTGACTGAAGTTCAGAATCTTGTCTTTTACTCTTTAATTAAAAAAAAATCCCCAAACCTCTTTCTCAGAGAAACAACAAAACACAAGCTAAAGGTCTCATTCTTTAAAAAATCACCTTTCAAACCTGATCATCCTCTGAAGGTCAGGGTTAAGGACTTTTGTCCAAGTCAAATTGCTGATGAGTTTCACCACAGACTTGATTGGAAAGGCTCAAGGGGAGTGGAAAATCCATGAGGCTCAAGTGTCAAGTCAGTGAGGACAACCAGGAATACAAGTGGGTTCCTGTGTGTCTGTCAGACCCCAAATTCCAGCAGCTTAAATGTGTTTATGTCCTTAAATGTCCAGGAAACTTCAGGTTACTTCGTGCCTGCAGCCAAGTGGTAGACAAAGAGAATAATCCAAAATGGTTAAAATGTGTTTTTCTGTGGAAAATGACTTTTGGCTGAGGGTGGAAAGATGAGATGAGTTAGGAAACAAATTTTCTGTCCGGAAAAGTCACTTAAATCCCAGGTTTCTGATCCAAATCCTGGTATGGGATTCCTGTGCATGCAATATATGAGGGACAGAGTCTCATGGGGGGACATGGAGATGGATCTGTTATGAACAGGAAGAACTTTTTGCGTCATCTCATCTCTGAACCCCCCTGACTAACCCATCACTGTGTAGATACCAGGGATGGTAAAGAAATACGGTCTGTGTTGGTGCCCTCCAAACAATGCACGTTGCTGGGCAATAACCTGGCGCTCATCCCACCAACCCAGGCAGGTCCTGGGGATCTTCTGCCAACACCCACGTGCCTCCTGCCTCCCTTCTTAGGGCACTGGTAATTTTTCCCTGGCATATTTGGAAACTTGCAGGAGTAACACACCTGCACATTCCTCCCTCTGCGCTCGTGCCGGCAGCTAATCCCGACAGCTCCAACAGCTCCGTGTCTCCGGGGGCTTGATGAGAGCTGAGAGGTGGCATCTGCTCTGGGATGAGGGAGAGGGGCTGGCTTGGTGTATGTCATGGCCCCGGGCAGCTCCTGTCCTAATGTCTCTCATTCTGCCGGTGAAATGGAGTGGAAGCAATTCCAAAACCCAATAGGTTAAATATTCCAGGGTCTTTTTATCATTTTATGTCTGGATCTCCCCTTCACCCCCCACCCCTCCCTGTTCCATAATGACCTTACTTTGCCTCCAGCGAGAAAATGGAACTTAATTTTGTTGACTTGTCTTTTTAAATACTCGTTATTGGATTTGCCCGACCTCTTTTCCTGACGGGGAGAGTTGTGCTGGCCCCGGGCCAGCGAATAATTCGTCGTAATCTGAAAGCGTTTGGTTAAAAGGATTTGCAGTCCCTGCACTGAAAGGATTCTCAGGAACTCCGAGGTGTGTTGGTGGACTTGGGTGGAGGAGCATTTGGACATAAACCCTTTGAGTGGGAAAAAGATGAGGTGTGTGCACAGGACTGGGAATGTTTCAGCTGAAATACTTGTGGTGTGGGGAACATGAATTAGGGGTTTAATGACTTGGAGAAGGGAAACGGGACAACGTTTTTAGGTGGGATTCTGGAAGGGGGTTTTGAACTTTAGGGAGGGGTCTGTGATCTTACAGCCTGTGTTAACATGGCAGAAGTTTTGCTCTCTCTTGTTCTCTCTTGAAATACTTGTGGTGTGGTGAATATGAATTAGGGATTTAATGACTTGAGGAAGGGAAATGTAACATTTTTAGGTGGGATTCTGGAAGGGGGTTTTGAACTTCAGGGAGGGGTCTGTGATCTTACAGCCTATTCTAACATGTCAGAAGTTTTGCTCTCTATTGTATGGCTGGTATTGGATTCTCCTAAACCAGCTTCTAGTGTTGGAGAAATCCATCTGTTTTCCGAGTGATGATGTGCTTGTGGAAAACCACTGAGATCTGGGTGTCTTGGAGTGCCTGTCATTCCCATCCCTGTTGTCCTTCATGTAAATAAAAGGTGGAAATGAAACCAGGTGTTACCTGAGCCTGTTCCACCAGAACCAGCATCACATTTCCGTGGCTCCAGATAACGCCCGGCTGACCTTGGCTGTGTCCTGTCCCCTCCAAGGGCAGGGATGCCAGCTCTGGGAATTGTTCCAGGCTTATGGAAGCTATTTGCTTGCTCATGATCGTTTTTGAAAAGCTTCAAGGAACTTGAGGATTATGTTTCTAATCAGTTCTTCCCTGCACGTTTGCTCAGTGCAGAATCATCTGTACCAATGGCACATAAACTATCTGGAATATATGCAATATTTTTTATTAATACTAAATATTGTTTGTTAAGGGAGAGGCTTAAACCCAGGTGTGCTCCAGTGTCTGGAGGAGTGTCTGTGTCTCACCTCCTGTGCCAGGTGGAGCTGATGGTTTTCCACACTGAGATTTGGAGCTCACTGTGTGTTTGTGGGAAGGAAGTGCCTCAGCTTGTGCTTGAACATGGAAAATTAAAATTGGGAGGGACACGTTGGCACGTGATGGAAAGGAAAAGGTGAGAGAGCCAGATGACTTTCTCTGGGAATAACCCTACTAGTCCTTGGATAATTATAGAATCACCTCAGGCGTGTTCCAACCCAGGATGTCCTGGGGAAGGCTTTAGGTTTACAGCAGGTTTTGTAGGAAACGACCACAGGAGATGGAAAAGGGATTTTTTTCCCGTTGCATCGGGCACCCCGTGTCGGGATCAGAGCGATTATCCTGCTCTGCAATCCCGGCAAACCCCGGCCCGGAGCCGCTGCGGGAGCGCCCGGCGGGAATGCGGCACCA
Source organism: Pithys albifrons albifrons (assembly GCF_047495875.1). NCBI lineage: Eukaryota > Metazoa > Chordata > Aves > Passeriformes > Thamnophilidae > Pithys > Pithys albifrons. Next base: position 5,931,693 of record NC_092470.1, read on the forward strand.
GCTGTCGGAGCAGCTCTTGGGCAGCCCTGGCTTAGCAGAGCTGCTCCTTCTCCCCTGCTGGTTCTGCCTGGGATGGGGAATTATCTCGGAGATGTTTAATTCCAGGCTGCTGCAATCTGTCTTCTAATTCCTTCAGCCATCCCAGTGTGCTCGGCCTCTCTCCGGGCTGTGCTCCGGGGCCCTTTGGTCTCCCTTTGGTCTCCCTTTGTTTTCCCTTTGGTTTAATCTTCCCTTTTTGAGGATGTGACAGGTCAGAATTTCTACCTGAAGGGAAGTTCTGGCCAGGTGAGGGTTGGTCTCTTCTCCCAGGCACTCAGCAATAGGACAAGGGGGCACGATGGGCTCAAGCTCTGCCAGGGGAAATTGAAGGTGGAGATGAGAAAAACCTTCTTTGCAGAGAGAGTGCTCAGGCATTGGAATGGGCTGCCCAGAGAGGGGGTGGATTCCCCATCCCTGGAGGTTTTTAAGGTGAGCTTGGCCGTGACACTGAGTGCCATGATCTGGTAAAGGGACTGGAGTTGGACCAAGGATTGGACTTGATGATCTCAGAGGTCTTTTCCAACCCATACATTCTATGATTCTGTGATTCTTTTTCATGGCAGTGCTCTATCCCAGTGGAAAATCATGCCTGCCAATGGAAAAGGTGGGAAGCTCAGCCCACACTTTGTATTCTGGATGGAAAAATGGTCCTTAAGACAAGGGAGGACACAGGGAAGTGCTGAACAGAAGAGAAAAAGTGTGCTGGTTTGAATATGCTCAGGTTTAATCTGTGCCCATTGAAGCATTGAAATCATTCCACTGCCAGTCTGGTGAATATTTCAATTTTTGCTGCTTCGTCTCCCAAGAAACCAGATCTCCTGCTTCCAGATGAGGTGTTTTTTTCAGGAAATATAATGAGATTCAGGCTGTTACCTCGATCGACTTAATTCCTACCTTATTGGACTAATATATTGATTTAAAAAATAACTTCATTTTCCTGGATGTGCTTTGAATTGTATTTTCTCCACAGCCATGTTCCTCTGGTGCCCTGTTTTGTGTGGAGCTGTGGCTTGGCTGGTTAAGGTGGGAGCTGTGACCCAAGTGCAAGGATGAAATCCTGATCCCAACCTGTTGTGTTGTTCCAGCTTTTGCCCCAAAGTGGGAAGATCCAAATGAAATGCAAAGTCGATGTGTGCCTTTCAGCCCTGGTGCCATCTCAGTCCTTTTTTGTAGGTTCTGTTTGTCCTGCTTGGTGTTGGGTGGCCACAGGGCCTTACCTGTTTGCCAGGTTTGGGAGTCAGGGATGCTTTCCCTCTAATCCTTATCAGTGATGGACCATCAGCACAAGGCATGTGAGCCCCCATAAATAGTTTTAAATAACCCAGAGACACCATGAAGTGCAGGTTTATTACAGCAGAATGCTGGGCTAGAGCATCATCTGTAGATCCTTGACAATTCACTGCTAATTTCATGTGAGAAAGGTGAGTGATGGCATTTCTGAGGGATGCATCGACTCCCTGGTGCCCATCATCGAACATCCTGAATTTCTGGAGCCTCCAGACAGCATTTCGGAGCCCTCAGGAAAAGCAGAAACCTGATGACCTTAAGGAGTAGCTGGATTTATCTTGAGCAGGGCTTGAGGTTCTGCTCAGGTGAGGCCCAACCTGCAGAGCTGCCCCAGCCCTGGGCAACAACAGCACAAGGACGTGGAGCTGCTGGAGCGAGTCCAGAGGAGGCCCCGGAGCTGCTCCGGGGCTGGAGTCCCTCTGGGCTGGAGCCAGGCTGGGAGAGCTGGAGGGGCTCACCTGGAGAGGAGAAGGCTCCAGGGAGACCTGAGAGCCCCTTCCAGAGCCTAAAGGGGCTCCACGAGAGCTGGAGAGGGACTTGGGACAAGGGAAATATTTTGATTAAATACTTGAATAGCTCCCCCTTTTTTTGTTGTTTTTTTTGTCTTCTCTGTCTGATATCAGTGTTTTCAAAGAACCACAAAGCTTGTGTTTTCAGGTATCTGCCAAGAACTATTTTTAGTGGAGCTGTCAGCTCCAATTCAAGGGATTTTTCAGTACTTCTTGTGTTGTGGGAAGGTTTTTGTTTTTTGGTTTCATGTCCTGATACTTCCAGAACACTCTTCTTCAAGTTTAAAAGCCACTCTCATGTTGTGGCACTTTCCTGACAGTTTAATTTTGACATAGAATATATTGTTTTGTGGCTTGTTTAAATCCAACATCCTGTTCCTGCCCTTGCTTGTAAATTATCATCATCTGTGGGCTGAATATTTTTTATAAATATGGCTTTAGAGGAAGAACCCTGATTCTTTTTTCTTTTTTCTGTGAACTGGTTGCTGGAAGTCTTGTTTAAAGTCTGACTCATCCTGTTTGGTGTTTGTTTTGGTTTGGGTTTTTTGTTGTTTTTTTTTCCCTTTTGTAAGGTAACTAAGCAGATCTGGCAGCACAGCTTTAATATTCCTTTCCCTTTGATCTTCAGCAGCATATTTCTGAGTGCTTTAAGATCTATTCCCTGTGCTGTACAGGCTGTGTGGGGAACCTGCAGGTTCCTACCAGCTCTGCATCAGTCTCTGGGTCATGGAATCCTGGTCCTGCATGGATCAGGGAGCAGAGGGATGTTTTCAGGTTGCTGTTACAAGTTTTGACTAGTTTTGAAAAGAAACCCTGATTTTGGAGGATTTTGAAGTGCTCAGTGGAAAGGAGTGGAAGGTCCCTGCACTGTCTGGCTGCAGAGGTCAAATTCCTAAAACACAGGGGTGATTGATCAGTTGTTTCTATTACTGCTCTAAAATCTGTAGGTTATTAAATGTCCTGAGCTGTCTGAGATGCTGAACGTGGGGAGGAGGCAGATGAGGCTCGGCATCATCTCATGCTTGATGTGAAACCGAATCAAGGCATGAGCAGCCACTCCATTTCCTGACAAGGCTGCAGCTCCTGCTGCCCACGGCTGCCCTTGGTGGCGTGTGGAGGAGCTGATTCTCTGGGGCGAAATGATTCCATCAGCACATGGGAAATGGGGAGGAGGCGCAGGCAGAAGGGGCAGCCGGAGGGAGAAGTATTTGAGGGTCTAAGGAGGGTTTTAAAAGGATGAGGATGGACTGGAGGGGAAGCCTGGGTCATTTTATCTGGGAAATGAGAGTTGTAGCAAAAGGAACCAGCAGCTGCAGGGGTAGGGGCACATGGACTCCCAAAGCAAGTTTATTCCTGTTTGGATGCTTAGGAAAAGCTGGATTGTGGCTGATCCCAATTCCAATGGGATGAAGTTCAACAAGGCCAAGTGCAGGTCCTGCCCTTTGGCCACCCCAACCCCCTGCAGCGCTCCAGGCTGGGCACAGAGTGGCTGGAGAGCAGCCAGGCAGAGGGACCTGGGGGGTCTGAGGGACAGGAAGCTCAACAGGAGCCAACAGTGTGCCCAGGTGGCCAAGAAGGCCAATGGGATCCTGGCCTGGATCCAAACTAGAGTGGCCAGCAGGCCCAGGGCAGTGACTCTTCCCCTGGACTCTGCCTTGGGGAGGCCACACCTTGAGTGTTGTGTTCAGTTCTGGGCCCCTCAGTTCAGGAAAGAGATTGAGGGGCTGGAGCGGGGCCAGAGAAGAGTAACAAGGCTGGAGAAGGGACTGGAGCACAAGTGCTGTGGGGAGAGGCTGAGGGAGCTGGGGGTGTTTAGCCTGGAGAAGAGGAGGCTCAGAGGTGACCTCAGCACTGTCTGGAACTGCCTGAAGGGAAGTTCTAGCCAGGTGGGGGTTGGTCTCTTCTCCCAGGCACTCAGCAATAGGACAAGGGGGCACGATGGGCTCAAGCTCTGCCAGGGGAAATTGAAGTTGGAGATGAGAAAAACCTTCTTTGCAGAGAGAGTGCTCAGGCATTGGAATGGGCTGCCCAGAGAGGGGGTGGATTCCCCATCCCTGGAGGTTTTTAAGGTGAGCTTGGCCGTGGCACTGAGTGCCATGATCTGGTAAAGGGACTGGAGTTAGAGCAAGGGTTGGACTTGATGATCTCGGAGGTCTTTTCCAACCCAATCCATTCTATAGTTCTATTCTATGGTTGTATAAGTAGGAAATGGAGCTGAAACCTGGGCAGTCAGTTGTTTAACTCTTGTTCATTAACAAGGGAGCTCTACCTAAAATAGTAGAGAAAGGGGTTTGGGTGCTGCCCAGGCAGGGATTGTTCATTCTGAGCCTGAGCAGCCTCAGCTTGAGCAGGATCTGCCCTGTCAGGAGGGACGTTGGGATCATCTTGGCAGAAGAGGAAGCTCACGGGTTTGTGTTGGTGCATTGCAGGTGATAGTTCTTGGGAAATGCAATAAAATCAGGAACACTGGAAAATTCGATTTGGAGTGGATTGTTTGCCAAGAAGAGTTTTCTGTGAGGCTTTAAAACATCCCTTCCTCGCTATTGGTCACGGTCCAGAATCCTCTGTAAAGTGAGGGGAGGGAGAACATCAGCACCACATTATTCCATCTTCTGGTGCTGTTACACTTCAATTCCACTTTGCTCCTAAGCTGCATTATCTTCTTCAAAGGAACTTCAAAGCTTTAAGACCACAGGAAAAATATCTGAAATTATTAATTACTACTTGACCCAGTATTCAAAAATAGCACCGTGACATTCAGTTACATAAATTGTCCCTAATTCTGTGTTTTCAGGGAAATACAGCACAGGAATCCCGATTTCCAGAGTGATTTGATGTTTGTTTTGCTGTGTCCATGGGCTTCACGAGCAGCAAGGCTGAGGAATGTTGATTTCTCCTGGCTTGTGCTGGAAGTGGGATGAGTTTCCCAGGGAAGGAGACTCCAAGCTGAGGATCTGCTGGAGGACACAATTCTCCAACCCCATGAGATCCTTTGAGATGGATTTATATAGTGACAAATACCAGTGTATCAATATATAGAGTTGATATATATCAGTATATGTATGTCAATACTTAAAATACTCTGCCATTCCATCATGACTATGAGACATAATTTCTTGATGATAACATATAAAAATAACTTTTTTTTTCACGAGCTGTCCTTTATTTCTGCTATCTTTGGAATCTTTCGAGCGTTTAGGTGCCAGTGTTTGTGCATCTTTGGTGCTTCTGGGAGGACAAGGACCTTTTTGCTCAGCTGTTATTGCAAGTGTGGTGCTTGTTGGAGCTCTGAGTGGTCCTGGAGTGCTGCCTCATCCTGCAACGGGCTCCTGTTTGGGTGCAACAGGCTTCTCTCCCACAGGGCTGGATTGGGGGAGAAGGATCCCTCCACTTCCCCAGGTTTGTTCTCTGGAGCTCCTCTAGGATAGAAGCACCTTGTCCCTAACACTGGTGTAATTCCTAAGCTCTCAAAAAGGGATTTTCTGCAGCTATTTTGGGGCTGGGAGATTCTCCTCAGTGAGAATTCCTTTAGTTCTTGGCAGTGTCTCTCTGCCCTTACACTTCTTACCCTTCATTTGTAACAGGCTCAAAAAGACTTGTAGTGGCAGCACTGCTGGTTTTCAGGCTCCAAGCAGGGAAGTTTGGGCTTCAAAGGAAAATATAAAAGGTGCTTGGTGAGGTGAGAGGCTGATGCTGAGTCCCCATGCAGTTCCTGCAGCCTTTTCTCTGTGTATGGGCTCTGCCCTGCGCTGCATCCATGTGGGATTTGACAGGGATCTGTGTTTTGGGATCAACTCCAGGTTTGTTTCCAGTTGGCTTTCCAGAGGCTCAACTGCTCTGTGTACACCTGTAAGAAGCAAATCCAGCGGGTCAGGTGGGAAATCTGCTCCTCTGGCTGCTCAGGGAGCAGAGATGCTGTGTTGGTGAGGGAGGCTCTGCCCAGTGCTCGAGCCCAGAGTTTATCTTGGAAAGCCTGGAGGTGCTGGGAGTGGGATTCACTTTGTGTTTGGGACAGCATTGTCCCACCTCTGGCCAGTCACTATTCCATTAGTCATGAGAAGCGGCAAAACAACCTACAGCAAGGATTTGTCCCCCAGAAGTGTCCAAACACTCGGGATACACCAGACTCTTCCTGAGCTTCTGGCTTTTTGCTGGTCCCTGCCATTCCATTGGCTGTTCCCATTGGCCACCCAGGGAGTGTGGGAGCAGCAAATCCAGCGACAGCCATCCTTGCAGCTGAGACAGGATCCAGCAATTCCCTTTGGGTTTTTTAAATTTCATTTGTTATGTTACTATTTCTTTAGTTTCTGGCAAAAAAAGCGTAGGGAGCAGCTGGAGGACCCCATTTGTGGGGACACATTTTGGGAGGACAGCAGTGCTTTCCAAAGTCAAGAGGCAGTGACTCACATTGGGAGCTCAAGAAAGAGGAACAATCTGGGGCAAGATTTTCCTGGTACTGCTTCTTTGGGTCTCCCAGCTCCACACAGAGATGCTGAGGTGGAAGATGGGAATCACTTCTCCCATGCAGTTGCCTCAGTCAAGACCTCCCCAACCCTTCCTGCAGTCCCTTGGTTTAATTTTCATTTTATTGACCCTAGTCCATGTCTTTGGGGGCATCCCAGGAATCCTGCAGGGAAGAGCTGCGGTCGCTGCTGAGCCCAGATTTCCTCGGGCGCTGATTCATCCCCTGCACAGAAGGTTCTTTGACCTCAAGGGAAGAGTGAGTGGTCATGTTGTTATCCACATCCTAATTCAGTTCCTCTTCATCAGAAACATTTGTAACATCTTCTAGGAGCATCTCCTTTCACAACAGCTTTTCTTGTAGTTCTTTTTTTCAGTTGGGTGTTTTTTCTTCCCATTTCCATTTTGCCTCAGCTGAAGGGTCTGGTAAAAGCTGAGAGGATTCCACAGGAGATGCCTCAGCAAGAGCGTGATGAATGTGTAACATCATCCTCACCCATCCTCTGGCTCTGGAGGAGAGGAGCACTGAGTGTCAGACCACAGGAGAACATCCAAACCTCAGGACACAGGGTGATTGCAGGATCTGGGAGGGATTATCATCTACTGAGGTGCTTTTTGTATCCATGGACTGCTTAAGATCAAGACATGTTGGATTAAATTGTGGCTGAACAGAGCCCATCTCTGAAAGAGAAGAAGAAGAAGCACCTCAGTGCCCAGCAAGGGGCTCCCAAGCGACAAACTGAAACTCAGGTGTCATCCTGCACTCTGGAAGGGAAGAGACCAGGAGCTGGTAAGAGTTGCTTAAAGTGCTGAATACAAGTGAAAAATATAAGGAAAAACCATCCTGATGGCACCTGACTATTTTTTTCAAGCTGTTCAGCTCAGGAGCAATACAGGAAATGCTTCCAACCTTTTTTGGTTCCAGTGTGGGCAACTGTACATCTCTGGGAATGATTTGCATGGTTTGAGCTGTGGATTCACAGCTTCCTCTGTGTTCTGGGAACCCCCCTCAGAAGCTGAGCAGCTCTGGCTGTACAGGCATTGTCCCCTTCTGCCAGAGACAGGGTGGTTGTCACAGGCCAAGTGGGGCTTCTCCTTTCACTATGACTCCTGATAAAACAGCCAGAACCCAGTTTATGAACCCAGCTTGTACTGGGGACATCAGATAAGTTTAACTCCAAAATCATTTGGGTTTGCAGCACTGAAGTGGCACCAAATTTCTAAGTTCACCCACATTTGCCTTGAACTTGTAGCAAGACAAAGCAGATTCAGCAAGGGAGAAGAATTTCTTGGTTAAGGAATTAGGACCAAATGGAATATTTTAAGGGGAGAGGAAAGAAGGCACTGAAGCACTGAGAGGTGTGGTTGGGATGTTGCTGCCATGGCCTGGGTGTCCTCAGTGGGTGGGTTGGTGCCTCTGGGGGTTGGTTTTGGCTCTGTCTTGGCACCATCACGTCAGATCCAGCAGGGACTTGTGTTCTGCTGAGCCTCCACTGCTGTGTCTCCACTTCTGCTTTCATTTTCTGTTCTAATTTAAGTTGTCTCAGTGCTCTGGCATCTTCCTCAGGTTCCTCATCCCAAATAAACTGCTTTGAAATTCAACCAGAAGACCTTTCTTCTGTATATGGACCATCCTGGAGTGCTGATAGGGATTTTAGTTCCCCATCCAAGCTTATCATCCCTTTTGGAGCAGTAACTTTGAATTACTATTACAAACATGGTTTAAGATGTCCCTGCTCAATGCAGGAGGGTTGGACCAGATGCCCCTCATGGGTCTCTTCCCACCCAACCATTCCATGGTCACTGTAATGCTTACAGATGCCACTGTTCCTGCATTAGGGCTTTCATTCTTTTGGGCAAAACTGAATTTATAGAAATTTTGCACCTCCTGCTTTCCCTGCACCAATGAAATCTGTGTTTTGGGTACCAGCACCTCCTGCACTTGCACAGGATGTTCTTTGAGTTGGGCCCAGGGCGATGATGAAGTGACCAGTGATGTTCCTCTCCCATCAGCAAAGAGTGGGGAGAGAAAACCACGGCGAGCAGGGAAGAGAAATGATGAAAGCAGAAGGTTCTCTAGGTGCTGAAATGACCTGACAGTGAACCTGTGCAGTGATAACCGGGGTGCTGAGCTGCTCCCTGCATATTCCACCTCTCTGGGCTGTGGTGGCAACCACAGACGTGTCACCCTTGATGTCCCCAGGGTGTTATTTCGGGGACCAGCAGCACGAAGCTCTTTGCTGCTGCAGGAAAAAGTCCAGAGAGCTCTTGTGCCGATGGATTCAGAACAATCAGGGAGGTGTGTTTGGAGTGGCTGTTTCTCTGACAGATTTTTTGTCTATATCTGGAATTTCTTCCCCACGTGGTTGGTGTGTTGTGACATGCTGATGATGGATAAATCCAGGCTGTCTTGAGGGAACCAAACCTGTTGTGTTTGCCTGAGGTTGGGAATGGGGAGAAACTCTCTATTTTTGCAGTCCCTCGTTGGGTTATGGGATGTTACAATAAACCCAGTGAACTTTGCTTCCAGAGTTGCCCCTTTCGCAGCCTCAGCGCTGACACTGATCTCTGTTTTTTTTCCAAATCATTCAATATTTGGCAAACTCTGGCTGTGATTCCAGGCTTCAGCTGTCACAGGTTATTTATGCCGGGTATGGATGTTTCCAGCCCTCAGTTTATCTTGGATTTTTGCCACGTGTTGCTCACGGTGAAAGTGAAAATACTGAGATTGGGCTTTGTGAATGTGTGTTCGACGTGGTCAACTCGTAAAAGTTCACACAGAATGGAAAAATCAGCCACTATTTGTAAGTTATGGGGCTGCACAAAACCTAATTAACAATTAAAGTGTTAGTCTTCTTCTGTCAACCTGCTGCCAGTCAGATGATTGTTGTCATTTTTATCAGGGCCTCTGAGCTCCTTGAAATACTCATTTATTTTGGTTTGTAGGAGGACACAAGGCCTGATTTGTTACTGTATTTGGAGATCCTGCTTTTTACAGTGCCAGGGGAATTATGGTGGTGGAGTAAAAATGAGCAAAATCAGCATTCAGGGTTAATTTGAGTAAGAATCTTCATTCAAACATAGGAAGTGGAAAAGCATATAGAGAATATTAAGCTGAAAGGATATGATGGGAGGATTGGAGCCAGGCTGGGAGGGCTGGGGGTGTTTGCCTGGAGAAGAGAAACTCCAGGGAGACCTGAGAGCCCCTTCCAGAGCCTAAAGGGGCTCCAGGAGAGCTGGAGAGGGGCTTGGGACAAGGGATGGAGGAACAGGCCAAGGGGGAATGGCTTTAAACTGCCAGAGGGCAGAGTTAGATGGGATATTGGGAAGGAATTTGTTGGGTGTGAGGGTGGGCAGGCCCTGGCACAGGTTGGGCAGAGAAGCTGTGGCTGCCCCATCCCTGGGAGTGTCCAAGGCCAGGCTGGATGGGGCTTGGAGCAACCTGGGATAGTGAAAGGTGTCCCTGCCAGTGGCAGGAAGGGACTGGATGGGCTTTAAGGTCCCTTCCAGCTCAAACCATTCCATGATTTTATATTGACTTAAAATGCCATAAATGTTTCTTTCACAGGCATGTGAGTCCATAAATTTTTGGCCAGAGCGTTCCCAGGAGTTTGCAATACACAAAAGGTAAAAAGGACTGACATGGGGCAGCATTTTTATGTGTTCCCATTTAAATGTAAACACCAGCCACGAGAAAGCCCTTTAATTAAAGCAGTGCAGAGAGTCATGGGTGGCAAAATACAAACTCTGTGTCATTCTTTTCGTGTCACTGTTTATTTTTTGATGTCCAAGCACAAAAATATTAATAATTTTTAAAGTGTATAGTGGTTAATATGACAGCCTGCTTGGGCAGCTGTGATTTAGGAGAGCCTTTCTCCCTGCCATAGGCTAATTACCTAATTACACATCTCTCATTAGGATGTTTTCTCTGAAATACTTCAGGAAAGCTGAGTGTGTGCAGGAGGTGTTGGTGCTGAGCAGGGCCGGGCTCGTGTGCAGCAGTGGTTGGGAGACCACAAGTAATTAACTTCATTAACGTTGTTTTGACCTCACCCAGTACCCCGAGCCACGTGTGGGGTTGTTACCAGTAAACCTTGTGGTCCCTCTGGGGTTTATAAGACTCGAATTGACACCCCTTTGCTGCCTGACCTCACCAAATTTGTTAGTCATTAGTGGCAGCTTCTGATGTGCAAGTGCTTTTGTGGGGGGAATTTGGCTCCTCTTCATTCCTGGCCTTGCTGGGGCTTTCAGCGTCTCCAGGGGGTTCACGCTTGGCTCGTGATCCTGCTGGATTCCAGTTGTTTGGATGCAGAAGGCACAGCTGTTTGCTGTTACACCGATTCCATGCAGAATAAGCATCTCCAGAGGTGCAGGAAAGCGTTTGGGTGGGTGGGGTGGAGAGTCCTGATGCTTTACAGCGTATTTATGGAGCGTGCAGGGGGCAGGAGGGAGGAGGGAAGGTCAGTTTGCTGAAGGTAACCAACTTATAGCCCTGTTTGCACCTCTCACCTGAGTCTTGGACACGCTCTGAGAACACCAATAAAAATAGCCAGCCCTCCTGGCCTCAGCTTTGAAGTCAAATCTCAGTGAGGACTTACAGAGCTTAAGTTTGCTGGGCTTTTTTTTCCCCATTCTCGAGGAAAATCTTTGGAGCCGCAGAGCTCCACAAAGCAGGGCCAGCCCAGCACTTGGCTGACATCATCCCCACTGCATCTGTGCCTGTAGTAAAGCCATAGGAAAGCAGCTGGAATGCTTCCCAGAGCATAATGTATGTCCTGCTCCCGAGCAACGCGCCGTGAGCGCCTGCCAGATGGATTTCACTGGGACACATCCAGTGCTCGGCTTTGAGCAGCGCGTGGCTGGGGATAATAAACTCCATGAAATATTGGAGAGGCAGACAATGCAGCAGAAAATTGTGCTGCTCGTTTGAGAGCCTCAGAAATGAGACACAGCTCCAAATCCCGGCCTTGGAGTGGGTGAGGAGGATGAGGGTGGCTATGCTTGGACTGAAGGCCCTGGATCTGGGAGCCTGGGGAGCAGCACAAGGACAGGGCAGCGAGTGAAGTGCTTCTTCTGAGTCTTCTTCCCAATAATGAGTATCTGGAGTTGCCTGAGATCAGCTCAGTTGTTTAAAACTTGGTTGTAATAATGCCAAGGTCATGGGTTCAATCCACTGTGTGGGCCACTGACTTAAGAGTTGGACTCCATGATCCTTGTGGGTCCCTTCCAACTCAGAATATTCTGTGATTCTAAACCTGTTGTGGGTTTTGACCTCATGTTTTTTGACGCTCCTTGAGTGTTTTGTTGCTGCCATGAGGGAACTGTCACAGTCATGAGGTCCTGCTCCAATGGGGCAGCGCTCAACAAAAAGCTCAGTATTAGGACAAGTTTAACCTTAGGATGTGCATCACTTATCTGTATTGAGTCACCTGCCCAGATCCTGGCTCTGAGGGTCCTGCATTTCTCCACAGTTCCCTTTTTGCTTTATATGGAATAACTTACCATCTCCCAGGGCAGTTTGGAGTTTGTCAGAACCAACTGATGGAGAGCTGAGGACCATTAACTCTGGATTTACTTTCATTTGGGGCTGCTGGGGGGGGGGCCTGTCATGTTCTTGTAGTGTTGAAGTTTGAGAAATCTGCTGCTCATTTGGTGTTTCAGCACTGGAGGTTCATGTTCTGGGGGTTTTAAGCAGTACAAGAGAATGAAAAATTGTGACTGTATGAGAGAGGTGGCTGTAATATTTCATACCTGGTGTCAGATATGGACTCCTCTGTAAAAGGGGGACTTGCTAGGGGGAAAGTGCTGCTGTTTGAATTCTTACAGGTTCAAAATCTCCTAGACAGGAAGAAAAAGGAGTTTATCTACCCCTCAACAGCACAGGACCATGGAAAAATTATCTGGGGCAAGGGCCAGGTCCACAGAGGAAGGTGATGGTCATTTTATCTCAGAGCTAAAATTTGAGGGTGCTGTGCCACACACCCATGGGATTGGTTCAACAGGACATCTGATGTTTGCTTTACAGAGTGCAGGACACTGAAAATCGAAGGGTCTTTTTGAATCCTTAATGCTTCTGTTTCAGGCAAAATCAGCAAAAGCTTGAGGTGCTGTGGGACTTGCGTGTGAGTAGAGGGGAGCCTGTGCTGAGGGCAGTGTTTGGGTGTAAATACCTTCATTTCTTTGGAGTGGGGAAACCCTGCTCTCCTTCCTTATGTCGGTTGGGAATCATCCTTTGCTTTCTTTGAGGCGATTGGCATCATGACTTGAGTTGCTCTGTTGCATCTCCTGGTGCACATTGATGTTTTCTCAAGGTGCTGAACCACCCAACCTCTTTTTGTTTTGCCCTTTTCAGCACTGCTGACATGATGACCTGACAAGACGCAGGGCGGTCCTGACTATGCGGCGCAGGAACTGATGGGACAGGATCCAATATGAGTGTGAATGATGTTGGAGGCAGACGACGCTTCGAGGAGAGCGAGTACACGCTGCACATCTACCCCGGGAGCATCGCAGAGGGCACCATCTACTGCCCCATCGCCGCCCGCAAGACCTCCACGGCCGCCGAGGTCATCGAGGCCCTCATCAACAAGCTCCAGCTGGAGAAGACAAAATGCTACGTGCTGGCCGAGGTGAAGGAGTTTGGAGGGGAGGAATGGATCCTGAACCCCACGGACTGCCCGGTGCAGCGCATGATGCTGTGGCCGCGCATGGCGCTGGAGAACCGCATCAGTGGCGAGGATTATCGCTTCCTGCTGCGGGAGAAGAACCTGGACGGCTCCATCCACTACGGGAGCCTCCAGTCGTGGCTGCGGGTGACGGAGGAGCGGCGCCGGATGGTGGAGCGGGGCTTCCTCCCGCAGCCCCCGCAGAAGGACTACGACGACCTGTGCGGGCTGCCCGACCTGAACGAGAAAACGCTCCTGGAGAACCTCAGGAACCGCTTCAAGCAGGAGAAGATCTACACCTACGTGGGCAGCATCCTCATCGTTATCAACCCCTTCAAGTTCCTACCTATTTATAACCCCAAGTATGTCAAGATGTACGACAACCACCAGCTGGGCAAGCTGGAGCCCCACATCTACGCCGTGGCAGACGTGGCGTACCACGCCATGCTCCAGCGCAGGAAGAACCAGTGCATCGTGATCTCGGGAGAGAGCGGCTCGGGCAAGACACAGAGCACCAACTTCCTGATTCATCACCTCACTGCCCTCAGCCAGAAGGGATTTGCCAGCGGAGTAGAACAGATTATTCTTGGAGCTGGCCCAGTGCTTGAGGTAAGATGGAAACAACAGGAGCGTGGAAATGTTTGAACAGTGGAAAAGACCAAACTCAAGTAGCTGGGGTTTGTTATGCCACTGCTCTGGGATTATCTGCTCTATGCTGATAGCACAGTTCCAACAGCATTAGCAGTGGGAGAAGGTTGTGTTTCTGCCTATAGGATCCTGCCTGCTTCCAAAAAAAAGAGGAAAAACGGGACAGCAAGTGGCTTTCTGCCAGACTTATCAATGGTTGGTTTTCACTCAGGCATTTCTTAATGCTGGTGATGTCTCAGTGTGAAAATGAGAAGTGTTGGTAGCCATTCCTCACAGGAATTGCAAAGAGGATTCATTGCACACAGTGTTTTGGTGAGGTTGTGTTTATGGAGTCTCTGCACTCATCCCCTCCATCCCTTCCCCAGCTCAATAGTAACTTTTATAGTCAGAATTAGAATTTCCAATTATTAATGCCTGATTTGGCTGGTGCAACTGGTTCCTTTAGGAGGACTTTTCCTGCATGTTAGAGGTGAGATGAACGGGGCCCTCAGCTTGCAGATCTGAAGCTCTGAAGAGGGATGCAAATCTTCATTAGTTAATTTGCCTTGAGTTTGCCTTGTAACTCTCTGAGATGGTTTTCCTTGGGATTGCTTTGCTTGTTGAAGAGTTTTATTGGTTAAAGCCCATCTGCACATGGGTGACCTGGATCAGCCTCAGCCCTGCCACGGTGCTTGGAAGGTGCAGGGAGGTGATTTGGTGGCTGAATCCTTTTCTCTTAAAATAAGTGGCTTTGACTAAAGTAGAGTGAAACCCACAGATTTGGGGACATCTGTTTTGTATTTTGAAAGGGGTTTTTTGGCAGCTGTAGACAGAGGTGTCTATATTTACATGTCTATAGACATATATGTCTTCATATGTCTCTATCCCATTACTGAGTCTGAGGACTTGGATCAGCATCAACTGCCAGCAGAAAACTGGGAATCAGAGGAAGGGCTGGTGCTCATGGGTGTCTCGGCTAAGGATGAGCAAACAGCTTCAGCTGGCAAAGCCAGCAGGATTTTATTCCTGTTTTCACATAGGGTGGAATGGGCTGAGCCAATTTAATCTGGAGTGAGAGGAGGATTGTGTTTGTTTGAGATGGGATTTGCCCTGAGAAGCGGCAAAGCCACTAAAAGGGAAGGTGCAGAGATTGAAAAGGGAGTGAATTTGGGGCAGTCTGTAGGAAGCTGTGTGTTAATTCTTTGGAAGCACACAGGCAAGAGGACCCCCTGTCCTTGCACTCACAGCGCTTCTCCTCTGTGTCCAAGAGACTGTGGAACTGTTTCTTCCTGGAGTCAATGAGAAAATATCAGAGCAACCATTTAATGGTGTCTGTAATTAATGGTGGTTACTGTGGTGACCTGAGGAGGTGACCACATTAATTGAAGAAAACCGGTATGAAAACCATTGCATTCCACCTGCAGTCCTGTTATTCCACCTACAGTCCTGTTGTTTCTTTGAAACACTTCTGTGGTGGTTGGATTTTGGTTTGCTCCTTGAGGCGTCATGTTGGACCAAGGTCAATTTATTGTTCCCTTTCACAGTATCAGAGGGAACATCTCTGTCTAGTGGAGATGGAGATCCAGGAAGGAGAAGGTGGAAGGAAGTTTGGAGAATTGTTTTTATCTCAGGTTCCACTTTTCTCAGGGATAGGTTGTCCACGTCCTTGGCTCTTGGGTGAAGAGTGGCAGCACAAATGATTCACTGGTAACGCTGCTTTGGAGGTGGCCACTCACTCCTTCTGTTCACAGGAGGAATCACAGGGTGGTCTGGGTTGGAAGGACCTTAAAGCTCCTCCCATTCCACCCCCTGCCATGGCAGGGACACCTTCCACTATCCCAGGTTGCTCCAAGCCCTCTCCAACCTGGCCTTGGACACTTCCAGGGATGGGGCAGCCACAGCTTCTCTGCCCAACCTGTGCCAGGGCCTGCCCACCCTCACAGGAAAGAATTTCTTCCTAATTTTTCATCCTCTTTTCCTTTAAAAAAAGCACCTTTGTAGTTTCTCCTCTTGATTCCCTTCCCACTGGACAGGGTTGCTCCAAGCCCCCAGGTGGTGGGTTGGTGTGTTGGGATGAGGTGGAGGGCAGGGATGCACTGTGTGCACTCACCCACTCAGCCTCTTTGCTTTCCTGTCGCAAGATCTGCAGCTGTTTTTAAGGAAAAAAAAGTCTGACTCCTGTCTGCTCTCTTTTTGCTGTTGGAACAGCAGTTTGCATTCCTTTGCTCTGGCAGCTGGACGGCTGCTGTGGTGCTGCTGCTGCTTCCAGGGCTCTTGGAGAAAGTGAGGGCAATCCAGAATTCCTTCTGCTCTGCCAGCACCATCCCAGAGAGTCCCAAATCAGCCAGGCTGGAAGATGAAGTGGACATACTTCTGTTTTTCCTTGCCGTCCTAGAATTCCCTAAGAAAGGGCTCTTCAGAGCAGAGCTTTGGGTTGTGTTACCCTGCAAACCATTTGCAGATCTGACCTTTTGATTTGGGGTTGAAATTTTTTACTTCTCTGGAAGCTTGGAAGCCAAACTTGTGTATTGCAATGTTTTTCCCTCTTTTCCTTCGTTCTCCTCCTCTCCTCCAGACACCTTCTGCGATCCCTTTGCTTTTCTTCTGCCTATTTAAGGTTTTAAATTATGTTCAGCTCAGCTTTGGCTTTCAGGAGGCAGCGACATCTTTGAGCTGCAACTCCTGATTTAGGGAATGGAGCAACTCAGAGCTCACTTGGACCTGTTAATCTCTTTCCCTGCTTGCAAAGTGTCTCCAGCAGGACAAGAACCTCCTGTTCCTGGGAATGCCGTTGCCGCTGTGCTCGCACGGAAGCAGAGCAAAATTAAGATTGGTTTATTACTTACTGCAGCTTTGCTGTTTTCTTAATGTGCCTTTTTTGAACAGCTTCAGGCTATTGTTTGGGATTTTTTTTTTCCGTGAGATTCCTGTGAACCTTTTCCAAATGGGACTTTTGGGGATGGCTGTCAAGACAAGCTGTTACAGCTCTCTAAACATCACCCAGAAGATGCACGTGGTTTGATGTGTTTCCTGAGACCAAGTGTGTCATTTTGAAGTCCATTTGATGTAAATTCTATGGATTCTCTTTTTCCTATACTGAGATTTAATAGGAGTGTTTTTTAGTGGTACTCCTTGGAATGGAGCACCATGGTTGGCATGGTGGATATGGTTGCAATATGCTTTTTTTTGCTATAAATTATATTATGAAATATTTACTTATATATATATATTTATCATAAATTATATTCCTTAAACATCACACTTATTTTTCCAGTAACAAAGTTCCTATTGGCTTAAAAATAGTACTTTACTTTCTCTTTTTCCTCTCCTTCCCCCCATTTTCTGCAAAACCCGTTTTTGCCTGTAGGAACTTGCTTTTCCAGCAGGGTGTCTGTAGAGCTGAGCTTACCAAAACTTTCCACTCCGGCTCTTTGGGTTCAAGGATGAGCTTGTCAAATTCCTCTGTTTTCTGGAGTTACCCGAGAAAGAGCTGCATGTGCTGCAATTCCATTTGGTTTCTGATCCGCTCCCAATACTTGTGAGGAAAACTTCCTTCTGCTCAGCTTGATCTATCAGGATCCCAGAGTGTGTCCCTCCAATGCCACGTAGGGCGTTGAGATTTCACTTCGATGCCAATCTTGATTGACATTGAGGAAGTGTGATGGTCACACAAATCCTTTATTCCAACTGCTCTTCTTTTTGGAGAGGGGAATAGAAGGATCTTCCCTTGAGGGAACAGCCTCAAGCTGTGCCAGGGGAAGGGCAGGTTGGATATTGGGGGAAATTCCTTCACACTGGCAGAGATGTGGATGCCCATCCCTGGAAATGTTCAGGGTCAGGTTGGAGAGGTTGAACATCCTGATCTAGTGGAAGGTGTCCCTGCCCCTGGCAGGGTGATTGAACAAGAGGACCTTTGAAGGTCCCTTCCAGTCCAAAGGATTCCATGATGCAACCAATGCTGTCCTGGAGAACTGTGGTTTAGCCACAGGGATATTTTACTCTATAAGGAGGGAATTCGTTGAAATTACTTAGGACAGTGTTTGAAGACCGTTTTTTTTCTTTAATCAGATTAACTGGAAACATCCAGACAAACTTTATACTGGAATCCCAGCTGTTTTCCTAGACTGTAACCCTTCAGGGTGGGATGTGGATGTGCCCCCTGCACTGATCCATTGTGAGCATCCCCCTCCATCCCCCTGGACCACGCTTCAGCTTTCCTGGGAATCTCAATACAAGTTCATTTATTACATCTAGCTAATATTGTTTTCCAATTCTCAGAAGAAATGCTGAAGTAGGAAACTTCTTCCTGGCTCAGCTGTGCCCAAAGGTCTCTGGGCAGGTATCAGGTGAGCCTTGATGTAAAGAATTGTTTTGTCCTGGTTGTTTTATCATCCGTCCCTTTTCCAGCGTCTCGTTTGTCCCGGGGGTGCAGCCATGGCAGCTCTACATGCTGAGCATGTTCTCTGAGCCACTGTTTATTTACCTCTTTAAATATCCCACTGGTGATCCCCCAGTTGCTTTAAGGACAACATAAAATATCCCAAAGCCACATTCCTGGGAGAGGCCGAGGGAGCTGCCCAGCCCTTTGTGGCTGACGTGCTTCTGCAGCATCTCTGCCGGGAAAAATTGGGAATTGATTGCTTGGATTGCTTTGGAAAAATGGCAGTGAGTTTTCTGTAGAGACAGCACTGCTCTTTGCATTCCCAGGGGATGGTGGTTTGCACAGGAACCTTGGGAACGGCAGCTGGAATTGCTTTTGGATTTCTGGAGTGATATTGCACAACCTGCGTGTGGGGAAGTCGGGGCTGCAGCCTGAGGGTCCAGAGCTCCAGAAGCCCTGATTTGTTCTTATTTCTTCAATCCTGATTATGGGCTTGGTAGAGCAGAATGCAGGCAGCACCTCCAAGGGCTGGAATGTTGTTTCCTAGGCCGTTGCGGCCGTGCCCAGCCTCTCCCAGCTGAATCCAGCTCTGGCAGCAGCAGCTGGAGCTCCGGCCCCGGAGAGGTGGCAGCGGGAACAGCCCCGCACTGCCGGGATTGCTGGGGATGCTGCTGAATGTTTCCAGAGCCAGACAAAGAGCCATTGAGAGGAGGTAAAAAAATCAATTAACTGGAAGGGTCAGGCGTGTCCTGGACTTCCAGTGCATTCCAGTGGCACTGGGCAACACGGAGATGCCAAGGCTCCATGTGCAGCTCCCTCTTCTGCTTCTCCCAGGCAGGTAGGGCCAGCTCCATCGGCAGATCCCACCCCCTGAATTCCTCTGGAGCCGGGAGAAGGGAATGCTCTCTTCATATAGGAATGATGGTGCTGTTGGCTGTGAGAAAAAGACATTTGCAAAGAGACCATATTCATATTTTCACCTGGAACAGCATTAAAGGGCTGTAAACTTTGAGTGTATCCCCTTTTTTTCCCTATTCCTGCTTGAAGCAGCATTAATAGGAGATAAAATTTCAGTGTATTCACATTTTTACCCCCTACTTGGAACGGTATTAATGGGAGGGAACCAAATTCCATTAAAATGGCCTTTACAAAACAAATAGATTCTCTGACTCAGTCACAACGTTCCGTTTCCAATACACTGATTTTTTAAGTAATGAGGTTGTATCCTGTGGCTGGGGAAGTTTTACATCCAAAGGAATGGATTTGTATGAAGGGGAGAGGGAAGATTTATTCCTCTGCTCATTACTCCCTTTTGATTCTTTTTAGCCTCTAATATATCCAGTTCTCCTCGCTCCCCTGTTGGAGTTTGGGGCAGGTGTTAATGCAACAGCCAGGAGTTTCTCCCGTTTTATTCTTCCCTCCCAGTGCCTGGAAAGGTTCGAGAGGGAGCTTATCCAGCTGATGCCTAATGTGGGAAGAATTCATGCAGGCAGTGACACAAAGGGCTCCCACAGCACCAAGTGCTTTTCCCCAGTGCCTGCAGAATGCTGTTATTCTTCAGCTGGGGAGATTTGACACTTCCAGGCTCTGTATCAAACAGCGACTTGTTCATCCCTTTCTCTGACGCTGAATTATTCAATATTTTCCCTTCAGACTCTCCCTGCCACAGCCAGATGGGCCGTATCAGTGGCTGAGTTTAATACTATTATTATTTTTCATTATTTGCTGTCTTCAGCAAATATTTCTTTGCTCCAAAGTCCAGAGTGTTTCGCTTGAATGGCAGGAATTGTTCTTTCTTCCCTGAGATGGGGTTGTTATTAAGGCAGGTTTCCATGAAGCTGCTTTTTCTCCACCCTTAAGAATTAGCAGCTATTTTGTTTCCAGGAGGGAACTGCTAAATAAACCCTGCCCTTGCTGGGTGGAGCACTCACCTTGGGGGGCATCCAGACTTTACAGCCCCCTAAATATCAGGATCTCTGGATATCCAGGCTATAAATATTGGTGTATCTCTACCATCTAATCCTGGCTCTGACCCACAGGGACCATGTGTTCATGCAAACCCAGATGATGCTCAGCATTATGTACTATTAGAGAACACCATTTGTAAGTATCTTTCTCTGTCCTGTTGCCGCAGTGTATTTTTTACTTGGGTTTATAGTCATCTTTTTTGGCAACACTTGAATGTCAAGGTGCACGTTGAATCAGCCATGAGGGAAGGGCTGACTTTCTGAAACCTTATTTTTTATTCTCTCTATTTATCAAATAGTGTAATTACAATGCAGCCCTCTGATAAATAATGTTTTTGATCAGAGGTCATGCTGTTACTGTGCAGTAAGGCTTCCATGAGGACTTAATAACCCAGACAAGGACTTTTTATCCCTAATGTTAATACAGCACCGTGTTTTTCTAGTCACGGAATGAGAAGTTAATGCCATAGCAGGGATTGTGTTTCTTTTCCTCCCTCCCTCCTCCCAGTCAAAATACGGATTTTTTTTGGTTTTCAGGACCATTAACTGAGACCCTTTTGACTTTTTTCGTGGCTGGGGAGCCTGTATCAGATTAGACGTGCTGGGGGGGTGCCAGGTGGGTGCTGGGGGGGTGCCAGGTGGGTGCTGTGCTGCAGCCCTTGGTGGAGAACAGAAGGGCCTCTGAGAACAAGGAGCCTTTGTGGGACAGGGACTACACCCGGCTCTGGCGGTGGCACTTGGCAAATTGGGGATTTTTAACGGTTCCTGGTGTCCCTGTGGCTTTTCCAGGCACGAACTGTGAGTGCTGTCCCTGAACACCTCTGGGCAGAGCGTTGGGGTTTGTTGCCCCAGGAGCAAAGCCCTCTCTTGGCTGCTCCATGACAAGGTGTCAGTGGCTTGTTGAGCTTCAGAATTGGAACAAATTGTTTCCCAAAGCAGCAAATTAAATTTTCTGACTCTGTCCTCCGTGTTGTCAAGTGGGAGAGGTGCCCCCTCTGTATTTATAACACAGAAATTTCTATTTGTAACACAAAAATTGTTGTTGTCACTTATTTTATACAGTGGAGAGACAGAGAGAATGTGGTTAGTTATGGAAGGGACTATGGTGGGTCATGTGGTCCCACCTCCCTGCTCAAGCCATGTCACTCCAGAGCACAGGATTGTGTCCAGATGGTTCTGGAATATCTCCCATGATGAAGACTCCACACCCTCTCTGGCCTCTGTTCAGTGCTCGGTCACTGCACAGGGAAGAAATTCTTCCTTGTGTTCAGGTGGAACTTCTGGGTGTCACTTCCTGCCCGTTCCTCCTGTCCCATTGCTGGGCCCCCGAGCAGAGCCTGGTCCATCCTCAGACACTGCTGGGGTTCCCTCTCAGTGTCTGCTCTGGAGGCTGAACAGCCCCAGCTCCCTCAGCCTTTCCTGGCCACAGAGATGCTCCAGTCCCTTCAACATCTCTGCAGCCTCTCCTGGACCTGCTCCAGGAGCTCCATGCCCCTCCTGCCCTGAGGAGCCCAGAACTGGACACAGCACCCCAGCTGTGCCTCACAGGGCTGAGCAGAGGGGCAGGATCCCCTCCCTGACCTGCTGGCAATGCTCTTCCCGATGCACCCCTGGGTCCCACTGCCCTCCTTGGCCTCCAGGGCACACTGCTGGTCAGGAACAGCCTGGTGTCCACCAGGATCCCCAGGTCCTTCTCCACCGAGCTGCTTCCCAGCAGGTCATCCTCAGCATGAGGTGATTCCTCCCCAGGCGCAGGACCTGCATTTGCCCTTGGGGAAGTTCAGACAGTTCTGTGAGCCTGGACAGTGGCTGGAAAGTGACCCAACAGCAAAGGACATAGAGGTGCTGGTTGACAGTAGCTGAACATGAACCTAGGTGGCCAAAAAGGCCAGTGGCACCTGGCCTGGATCAGGAACAGTGTGGTGGCAGCAGGACCAGGGCAGTGACTGTCCCCTGTACTGGGCTCTAGTGAGGCCAAACCTCGAGTGCTGTGTCCATTTCTGGGCCCCTCAGTTCAGGAGGGACATTGAGGGGCTGGAGCAGGGCCAGAGAAGGGAATGGAGCTTGGTAAGAGTCTGGAGCACCAGGTGTGGCTGAGGGTGCTGTGGGGGCTCAGCCTGCAGAAAAGGAGGGTCAGGGGGGACCTTCTTGCTCTCTGCAACTCCCTGGCAGGAGGGGGAGCCAGGAGGGATGTCGGGCTGTGCTCCAGGGAACGAGAGATAGGAAAGAGATCATTGCCTTAAGCTGTGCCAGGGGAGGTTCAGGATGGACATCAGGAAGAATTTCTTCGTAGGAGGAGCAATTAGACATTGGAAGGTGCTGCCCAGGGAGGTGGTGGAGTAACTGTCCCTGGAGGTGTTTAAGGAAAGCCTGAACATGCCATGGTCTGGTTGACATGGTGGTGTTGGGTCAAAGGTTGGACTCAATGATCCCAGAGGTGTTTTCCAACTCATTGATTCTCTGATTCTGTGGTAACTGCAGCCCTGCAGTGCTGCCAAGTCTACCTCTCATTTCCCACCTCTGCTACAGCATTTTCTTTGTGTTCCCACGTCTAACAGGTATAAAAAACTTTACCCAAGTTCCTCCTGCTTTGACCCAATGTCTTTGCCAAATTCAACAGGAATCCATCAAAAGGAGTGAGGCAATCAGGGAGGCAGAGCTGCCCCGACTGGTTCACCCTCTGAGGTTAAATATTCTATAGAGCTGAGTTAAAGCTCAGCAGAGGGTGGTGGAACTGCCCTCCCCCAGCCCACGTTGCACAAGCCTGGTGGAGCTCATGGCAGCTGCTCAGCGTTGGCAAATAAAATCATTGTTTGCCGTGTTTGCCGAAAGGATCCGCCTTAACGGCAGCACCGGACTGGGACTCGCTTTTCTTGGCTTAATTAAGATGGATGAGGGATAAACGTCCTGCCAGACAGTTGAGCCTGTGGTTTTGTCACAGGGATTGGGGATTTGGGCTCTCAGGGCAGAGGGAAGCTGAAAGGACAGACTGAACTTGGAGACTTTGCAGCAGTGAGGGTGTTTTGCAGGTTATTGATTTTTGAGACATATAAAGCATAAACCCAAATTATGTTCATTTTGCATCAGTGTGAGCAACAAAAGTTTTCTCTGACAGGGTGGTTGGTGTCCCCCCATCGCTGTTTGCTCCTGGGAAGCCTTGTGCTGTTGGGAAGCACCGCCTGTGTTGTAGGAAAGAGCCCTGGAGAGCGAGACTCTCCTGCTTTGCCCACGGGGATGGCAAAGGATCCATCTCATCCCATCCCTGCCAGCACGTTGGGCAGGGGGAGGCTCCCCTGCCAGCCCCACCACTTGCAGGCATCTGGAGCTCAGGGATCTCTGGTTTTTATTTGGGAGAAAAATCCTGGCCTTGGAGGGTGAGCAAAGGAGAATGAAACCACATGGATGAAATGGGCACATCCAAGAGACAGGCAAAATGTTTATACTTTAATCTGCTTTATCATAGAGGAAATTGGATTTTTCTGGGAGAAATGACTGGTTTGGGGAGCAAAGGTTTGGTGTGGTGGGTCCGGTGGGAGCTGAATCCCAAATACTTATTGCTGGAGCACTTTCCAAAGCAGAGCAGATCTAATCTCTCCAGGTCTCAGCAAAGCATCTGACATGTTTGGAGAAGAAACAAGAAAGAAATAAAGGGAGAAAGAAAAGAAAAGGAGATAAAGCAGAGTTAATAAGGTGAAGTCTTTTTTTTGAGGAATTGCTGCTTTCTCAGAATTCTCTAATACAGGCTGGAAGGTGTGAGGGGTAGTGCTGAGTCTCCTGTAGAAATTCAGTTGAGGATTTTCTTGTACCTTACAAAAATCTCTGTGAAATTGAATTATCCTTTAATTTAGGAGATTGTCCTGAAGAGTAGAAAATTCTGTAGTTTTTTTGTCCTCTGAACCAACTCTGAGGTTGTCTGCTTAGGACAAACTTCTTTACAAGGCTTGTATCCATGTCTTCATGCAAAGGGAACTTTGCACACTTTGGGAATCCTCCTGTGTGGTTTGGTTTAGGGCTCTGCAGAGCGTGGAGCTGGAAGCGTTGGAGTGTCCCGGGCTCCGGCGCGATGCTCGAGGAATGCGTGTGAGTTATGAGGCTGAACTCAGCCTTTCTGGGCCAGAGTGTTCCTGCTATTTGGAGGCCTCTGCAGCAGAGGCAGCTTTGCCAGCAGCCCATAAATTTGAGCCAGGCCTTTTTACCTTAGTCAGGGAATTCAAGCTGAGCTTTCGTTAGGCCGGGCTTGGCGTGCTCTGATCCCGGCACTGCCAGGCCCAGCCCAGGGATTGCTGCCGGTCTGGGTTGTCTCTGCTTGGGCTGTCACATTCCCGATCCCTCCATTCCCACTGTGCCGTGTTATTCCTGCAGCTGTTATAGGGAGAGGTGGATGTGGACAGTCAGCCTGGAAAAACCTCTCTGCTTGCTGTGGGCACTGAGATCATAGAATGATAGAATGGATTGGGTTGGAAAAGACCTCTGAGATCATCCAGTCCAACCCTTGGTCCAACTCCAGTCCCTTTACCAGATCATGGCACTCAGTGCCACGGCCAAGCTCAGCTGAAAAACCTCCAGGGATGGGGAATCCACCCCCTCTCTGGGCAGCCCATTCCAATGCCTGAGCACTCTCTCTGCAAAGAATTTTTTTCTGATATCCAACTTCAATGGCACCGGGATGTGCATTCCAGGGAAAATGGTACTGAGGGGTTCGGTTTAATTCCTGCAAGGAGCAGCCAGAGGAAAATGTGGGGTGGGGTGAGTTTTGGGATGTTTCTTACTCAAGAACACACAGAAATGGGCATTACAAGGGGGTGATGATGATAATAACAATAAAATTATAATAACAACAACTATAACAATACTTAATAATAAAATTATTGACAAAATAATTAATAATAATAATAATACACAGAAATCTGCATCACAGGTGTCATATCAAAGTCCAAAATAGTGAGCATCTTATATTAATAATAATATCTCCTTTAATAATAATACAAATGCTAAGGTAAATAATAATAAATGCTAACACTAGTAATAAGCATAATAAATACAAGCATTAATAATGGTAATAACAACAATAACAACAACAATAATAAATGCAATATAATATTAATGTTATGAATGCACACACCAATCTACATTGCAGGTGTAATATAAAAGTCTAAAATTGTACATATAGTAATTATATACGCTATAATAATAATATATGTTAATATCTGCTGTAATAGCAATATATGTAATATAATAATTGTTTTCTGAATGCACACAAATCGGCAGTGCAGGTGTCACATAAAAGTACAAAATTGTACATAAAATAATAATATCTGCTATAATTATATCTGCAGTGCAATATTAATATAATTATATGCACATACAAAGAAACATGCATTGCAAATGTCATAAAGATGCCCAAAATAACAAATCTATAATGATATTTACTGTATTAATATATGTAATGTAATAGCAATATAATAGTATAGAAACACCCAGGAAAATCTGCATTGCTGGTGACACATTGAAGTCCAAATTAATATGTATTAATATATAATAATTTGTGTAATAGTAATATATTTATATTCACATGTACACAGAAAAATCTGCATTGCTGGTGACACATTGAAGTCCAAATTAATATGTATTAATATATAATAATTTGTGTAATAGTAATATATTTATATTCACATGTACACAGAAAAATCTGCATTGCTGGTGACACATTGAAGTCCAAATTAATATGTATTAATATATAATAATTTGTGTAATAGTAATATATTTATATTCACATATACACAGAAAAATCTGCATTGCTGGTGACACATTGAAATCCAAATTAATATATATTAATATGTATTAATATTAATACACAAAAAACCTGCATTGCTGGTGTCATAGACACTCAAGATTATATATATATATATTAATGATATGTATTTTAATAGCAATAATAGCAACAGCAGCAATTATAATAATAATAATGGTGCTGATGTTTGTAGTAATCATAATAAATCTGCATTGCTGATGTCCAGTAAAATCCCCCAAATAATTAATCAAGTAAAAAGCTTTATTTTAACTTTATTCTCAAGCTCTAACCCGAGCAAACCCTTGGGGTTTGTATGGGGTGGACACCTTGGTTCTTTTGGCCAGTGTTTAGCACTGGGACTTGGTGCAATATGTTAATTAGTGCATCTGTTAACGAAGGGCGAGGTGTGTTAATGGTATGTTGTGTCAGGTAACTGGAGATGCAGCTCCAGTACTTGGGCACAGCACTGGGAGGTGGAATTTGGTTTTATTCCATTTATGAATTCAGTTTTAAAGGGATCTCTGTGAATCCCTGGGAGCAGCAGCTGCCCAGAGCTGGGATGAGGATGGCCTGGAATTCCCAGCAGGGAATGTGGCAGGGAATGTGTTGCTGGGCAGGGAGTTTTGTGCAGCAGATAGAACACCAGGTTCATTTTCCTTCCTTTCTTTTTTTCCCTGCAAGTGGGAGCATGGCAGGACCTGCTCCTGCATCTTCTCTTTGCCACTGGATTTTGCTTTAAATCCAAATATTCTGTTGTACAAGTGTTGGATTAGCATTAAATGGGGAAAAATAATGGGGTGGGGAGAGCAAAGACCTTCCAAGTCCTTGTGGCCATGAAATATGTCTGAAAACCCAGTGTGGGGCTCACCTGCCTTTCCAGCTGCCCCTGCAAATGGCCAGCCAGGGTTCAATTCACCCCCTGCTTTGCTTTTCCTCCCCATTTTTGCCTCTCAGCAGCTTGGAATGGTCAATAACCCAAGTCCTGCTGCTCCACTCGTGTGGATGAGAATCCACCTTCCGTTCTGCAGAGAAACTTCGCAAACTGCCCCGAGTCCAGGTGCACAAACTCCTGCTCTTCTTGCATATTCCCAGCCTAACAAGTGGGCATCCAAGAGCTGTTAAACCTGGATTAATCCTGGGTTTGGGCTGTTCCAGGAGGGATTACAAAGTGTAATCTTGGTATTAACGCCTGGAGGCAGGAGTGGAGCTTCCCAAAGTGCTTACACAGCACAAAGGAATGGTGCTTTGGGCTGTGGGGGACCCAACAGAGCCTTCTAGGATTCCATCCCAGCTGGAATATCTGTAATAATAGAGATGCAGCCTAAAGAACCTCCTGCAGAAGGGAATTATGTGGGTAATGAGTGGGTGCGGACCTGCCCGGTGCCGTCGGGTTTTCCCCCCTGGCTTGTACAGCCCTTCCCTCTCTACAACATCTGGTTTTCATCTGCTCCAGGAAAGCCAAACAGTTTCAATGAAACTGGGAGAAAACACAAAGCTTTTAGAAAAGCCCCAGCCTATTGGTGTTAGCCTGGGTTTCAGCTGGGGTGAGGAACTGGATTTATCAGGTTATGGATCCTCACTTGGATGGTTGAGCTGATGCATTGACTGATTTTAAGCAATTAGAGCTTAACGAGGGCTGAGCGGTGTTCTTCCTGAAATGGCAAATAACATGAGTTGAGGTTACTCTGGGATTTGGTGCATCCTCCCTGGGTGGGAACAGCCTGTGTTCAGTGGGACTGGCTGTGGTTCCTCCAGGATTAAGGACATGGAAATAGCTGTGGCACATTATCCTGTAGCAAAGACGCGTTTCCTAAACTGTCAAATACCAGATATATTGAAAGAAAATAAATATATAATATAAATACGAGATAGAATAATTAAAAACCTCACCATACAATATGTGAGGTATATAAACATCAACGAAATGCAATATATACACGAGACACAGAAATATGGAGTAACCCCACATTGTTTTCCTTCTCTCTGCCCCTTTGAATCTAAATTAGGTTGTCACTGAGGCTGATGTTAAAGCTGGCGTGGGTCAGTGCCCCCCACATCAGCAACCCCCCTTGACTAAGTTTTTTAATTGCACTTTATTGATCATGGGGCTTTTAAAGACATCCGTGAGCTCTTAGCGAGGCTCAGCGTTTGTCCTGCTCCCCCGGCATCGACCCCGGCAGCGGGAACTCCAGGAATACTCAGACTTTCTGCTCCCCATTTAGGCTGCATAATTCCTGAGGGTCAGGAGATGGGCTGCTCTCGGTGGGGCTTTGGGTGCTGTGACAGCTCCATTAAGATACAATTACGAGTAAGCAAAATATTTCTGCTTTTACGTATCAGTTATGTCAGTTCAGGAACAGAAACAGGCCTGGGAGGAGCTCTTGGAATAAGTGGGACATCTCATCTCCTGGCTTAAAGCATAAGAGCAAATATTGAAGGAGCCCCAAGTGTCTATTTTGATTTAATGGTTGTAATTTTTAAATTGCTTTATGGTTATCATGTTGTAAGATCTTCACTGCTAATTTTTCCAAAGCGTTTGCTTAAGTTTTGAGCTTTCAGCTGGAAATTCAAAAAGGAATATAAGTTTAAGTACAAAGTGGAATAGGTTTGAGCTTATGATTAAGTTGATGCTTTGAGAGAAGATGCTGCATTCCATGGAACTGTGGGATGAGTTGGGTTAGGAGGAATCTCGTTTATTTAACTTGAATCAAACCACAGTTGATTCTCTTCACCTTCAGTCCTTGGGACCCTTCAACTCAATTCACACTTCAGTTTCTTAGGACCCCAGTTCCTCTGGGCAAGGCTTGGGCAGGGCACTTGAGATGCTCAAGTGCCTTGAGGAGAAATTATGGTGGTTTATTATTTTCTGCTCCCATTTCCTTCCTTGCCAGCAAATCAGCTCAGTTTAACTTTGTGCATCTTGCTGGGCCAGGGCTGGGGCCGAGGTGAGGAGGGTGTGGAAGGTGCAGTTCAGTGACATGGGACTTAAATGTGTGGATAATTCCACAGGGGTATTTCCCGGCCTCTTTCTACCTCTCACCTGAGTTATCTTTGGTGTGTTTGTCTCCTACAGTGGCAGTGGGAGTTGCAAACACAGCAGTAATCCCCAAACAAGATGCTTTTAGGCTGGCTGGGGATCTTGATCCAGTTGTGATCCCAGGGAGCAGCAGAGTGTAGGTGGGAACCTTGGAAGGTGATGCTGGTGTTCAGCATCACTTATGGTCAGACTCGAATTTTGGAGGTCATTAGCACCAATTCCATCCTTTTTCCCCTCTTTTTTTGTACACTCCCTGACACTGTGGGATTTTTTTTCCACGCCTTCTTTCAATTCCCATTTGGGTTTAAATTATTACAGTAACTTCAGCCTGGTGAGTTTTCAGTAGCTCCCCTGGTCCTGGATGTCATCCAAGGGGAGCAGGAGCAGTGAAAAGGAGATGAGCAGGGTAAGGCCCTGGGAATCGGATGCCGGAGCCGGGTGACCGAAGCCTTCCTGCTGAACTCCGGCCAGCACGAGGTAGGACAATTGTGCTGCTGTTTTCCTCCAGAGTTATAAACAAGAGGATGAGGCTCAGCAAGAGAAAGAAAGGTTTCTTTCTGTGGTTTCCTTTGGGTCAGTGCTTCAGTTTCCTTTGCCACCCTCCTGGGCTGCAGGCAGAGCTGTTCAGAGGAGAAATGCTGTTTTCACACAAGTTTCATTTTTTAATGGAGTGTTTCACTTGCTGATTCAGGTCAATGAGGAAATACATTTAGTACCTTCTCTTTAAGATGCAAACAAGCCCCTCCTCAGCTCCCACTGATGGGATTTTTGGGAGGTTTATAAAGCTGCTGGTTCTGAGCCAGCAGGAGCAGCATCCCCATCTTTCCCACCGGGATAAACAGATGCACTCCAGCGGTTCCTGCTGCATCCTGCCTGCATTTTGTAATGCACAAAGGAAACAGAATCGTAAGAAGGTTGAAATCATAATAAATGCACATCATCCCAAAGGCAACTGGAGTGGCTGGGCCCCTTCCTTTAACTTTCAGAGTGTTGTGTACTTTATTATTTAAGGGAGGAATCTTTCAGCTCTACCCCCATAAAATCCTTCCAGATCCCTCTAGGTGATATATGTGGAGATCTTTAGACCCTGCTGTGCCACTGGAGCAATGGTGTCCTTGGTGTTCTCTGCAGCCTCAGGTCTGGGTGGGGTGTGATCAGGTTGGTGTCTGTCAGTGGTGACTTTAGAGCTCCACGTGTGGAATAAAGGCTTTGGAATTGGATAATGGGCATTGGGAGAAAATGAGATCTGGATCTAAGACACCTCCCAGTGTGACTCCTCCATGTACACACACTCAGTGAGTTGGATTAAAGCATATAAACCACCATCTCTGTAGTTCTGCCTCGTGAAGGGAGATCCAAGGCACAAAAACCGTGGGTTTAGATGTGATGTTGTCATTTGTTCTTTATCGAGAGCACAGACATGGTGTGTTGGATCAGTGGTGGTGCAGTCACACTGACCCTCTGGGTGCTCTGTGCCCTGTAAGGGTGTTGTTTGCTATAGGTGGTGGCTGCAGAGCTGGGGTTGTGCCCTGGGGCACCACTCTGCCCTTGGTCCCAGGCAGGGATGCTCCGGTGTTCCATCAAGTGCTGGGGTGCCAACAGCACTTCAATAAATGCCAGTTCTCCATTGGTTTCTGCCAGCCAAGTGTCACTAGCCTGGAGAAGAGGAGGCTCAGAGGTGACCTCAGCACTGTCTGGAACTGCCTGAAGGGAAGTTCTGGCCAGGTGGGGGTTGGTCTCTTCTCCCAGGCACTCAGCAATAGGACAAGGGGGCACGATGGGCTCAAGCTCTGCCAGGGGAAATTGAAGTTGGAGATTAGAAACAAATTCTTTGCAGAGAGAGTGCTCAGGCATTGGAATGGGCTGCCCAGAGAGGGGGTGGATTCCCCATCCCTGGAGGTTTTTAAGGTGAGCTTGGCCGTGGCACTGAGTGCCATGATCTGGTAAAGGGGCCTGGAGTTGGCCCAAGGGTTGGACTTGATGATCTCGGAGGTCTTTTCCAACCCAATCCATTCTATGATTCTATGATTAGTGCCGACCCACAGCTCAGTCTGGTGTGCTGCTCTGAGTTAGGTCACTGCTCACTTCCCACCTATAGCTGGGAATGTGGCTCTATTTCCGTGATAAATTTTGTATCACTGCTCAGCACACGGAGGGCTTGTTTTCCCCTTCCTCCGCACATCCCTGGGCTCCCCTGGCTAAAGATCCTTTTCTCCCACTGGGTTCAACTGCTGAATCTCTTTGTAAATTCACAAGAAATACTGTGAATTTGTGCTTGAGCTTTTCAGTTTCTCTCAGCCTGGCAGAAGAGTTGTGCTCAAATCCTGCCTGGGTTTTCCAGCTAGTCCAGTTAGGCTGGTTAAAGGTACTGTTACATTTGGCTACAAAATTTCCCACCTCTCTTCTGTGTCCCATCCCAGCTCCTTTGGTACCAACATCAGATTGGGATTTTAGCTTATTTACTATATATTTAGTTACAGAACAGTTCCCAAAAGGCTTAAACAGGCTGCAGTGAGTGTTCAAAGGCTGAAGGAAGAAATGCTGAGCTGGATTTTATTGTAGTGAAGCTTTCAGGTCTCTACAAGAGGAGTTGTAAACCCTTTGTTTAATTACACCATGGTGGAGAGGAAACACGTTGGCTGAGTATGGTCAGAGTAGGGAGTGAGCAGGGAGAGTTTGTCAGACTGGTGGGGGTGAGGAAACAAGAGAGGGTGTTACAGTATGAGATGTGATTCTGTGAATGCCTGCCTAGTGGAGAGCACCACTCCAGAAAAACTGAGGAGAAGGAATTCCCGGAGCGTGCACTCTCACAAAGCTTTGAAATTAATTGGATAATGAAGCCTGGTTTGCCTTTGCTCGGGCAGGCAATGCCCCTGGGAATTTTCCAAGTGAATCTGCTGCCTTTCTCCCGTCACTGCCGAGTGTCGCAGCAGAAACTCCTGCACAGCTCCCAGTGCAGCCAAGGGAACAGCGCCCGCTGTTCGGGGCAGCTCCCGGCCCTGCCTCCAACACACCCCTCCCTTTGCAGTGTTCTGTACTGTAAATGTGTTACTGCACAGACACATTACCCTGTGTCCTTCTGGAGAGCAGCCTGGTTTGGAATGCTGCTGTTCCCCAAAATACTGGGCACCAAGACTGAAGAGATGGCAAAGTCAAATGCTGTTAAATGCCTTTGGAGACTCAGTTTGTTCTTAGGTGTCCTCAATGACACAGCATCTTCCTCCTGCTTCCCTTCCCTGCCCTCCTCACACCTGGGAGGACCTCGGGGTCAATGCCATGAAATTTGGGAGACTTATTGCAACTGGTGAGGGGAGATCCCAGAAGGAGGCTCAGTGGTGCTCAGATCCTCCTCTAAAAATTGGGCCTGCATTCCTTCCTCTGCTTTGCTCCATTTTGGGTCAGTCAGTCCCAGGTGGGGGGTTTGGGCAGGCCCTTTGCTCCTTGCAGTCTTGCAGAGATGTTGGATGTGTGTGGTCACTGCACAGGTTAATACTCTGTTAGAAATCCTGTCCCTCAATGGAAGATACAGCCTCCAAGTGCATTTCTTGATATCTGCATGGAAACCCATGGAATAGAATGAAGGTGCTTTCCAGTCCTCCCTTCATGACATCTCTTGCTTGGCCAAGGTGGATGATGAGGAGCTTCTGCTCATCCTCACGCAGGGAGAAGGAGCAGCGAGGGCTCTGCATCCTTGGAATGCAAACATGTCTGTGCTGGCACAGGGGTGGGATTGGTTGGACTCCTGCCTTTCCAAAAAGGAGAACACACTCCAAACACACCGTCCCAACCATGTGGCATTTGCAAATCCAGCCTGGGAGAATGTGGACAGCAGAAAAATCCCTGTGTTGGTTTGGACTGTTTTCTGCAGCGTGGAAAGTTGGAATAAAAAATCTCCCCACGTTTCCCTTCATTTCATTAATTCAGGGCTTTCTTCTCCTGCTGGATTTTCTTGTCGTTAAGAACCCAGAGCTGTTCTGAGAAATCCCAGCCTTGGCACTAGTGAAGAACATTGCAGAGAGCTAAAGAGGTGGTTTTGGCAGAGCAGCCTTGGAAGTGAAAGCTCCTTCCCAGCCTGGAGCCCTCTCTCCTGACAGACGGAATTCCAGGGCCGTGCCCGTCTCGTGCCGCGGGCCATCGGCTGTGCCGCTCACGCCGCAGCTGCTCCTCCTTGGGCAGGGAACGGCTGGGGCGGTGTCAGATGTACCCCCAGACGGGTAACCTGTGCCAGTCTGTGGAGAACCTTTCCATCCTGACCCCCAGGAAACCCACGTTCCATCCCTGTGGGAAGGTAACAGGTGGGATTGTCCTCTTTTGCTGAAAATAGACCTTTATGCAGTTCTATCCTCTTCTAAAAGAAACACCTGATAGGAGTGCGTTAGTTTTTAAGATTTTTTGCTCCCTAACAATAACCAATGCCAGCTGTTCTTTTTCCTGGCCCTTATCAGATATTCTGGGCCCTGATAAGAGAATTATTTTTTCAGTGATCCATGAGATAAATTTTCAGTGCCTCATGTCAGTCTGGCTCCTGCAAGTGTTGTGGAGAGTCAGTCGTGTGAGGAGCAGCTGAGGGAGCTCAGGGGGCTCAGCCTGGGGAAAAGGAGGCTCAGGAGGGACCCTCTCACTCTCTGCAACTCCCTGACAGGAGGGGAGGGCCGGGGAGGGGTCGGGCTCTGCTCCAGGGAACAAGGGACAGGATGAGAGAAAATGGCCCCAAGCTGTGCCAGGGGGGTTCAGGTTGGACATCAGGAGGAGTTTCTCCATGGAAAAGGCTGTCTGGCATTGAAGGGGCTGCCCAAGGAGGTGGTGGAGCCCCCCCATCCCTGGAGGTGTCCAAGGACTGACTGGCCGTGGCACTCAGTGCCCTGGACTGGGGGACAAGGTGGGCATCGGGCACAGGGTGGAGTCGGTGACCTTGGAGGGCTTTTCCAACCTCAGTGATCCTGAGATTCTGTGATCCCAGTACTTCCTAATGAGTATTTTTATGGTCTTTTCCATTTGAACCGTGCAAATAAGAAGGAAAGGCAGTTTTAGGGATCCATTGGACACCCGAAGCTGCCTTGGCTACTGGAATGTCACAAATGCTGCAAACCACGAGCCTGGCAGCGCTGCCACAGTGAGTGAGGGAGGGAGGGGGTGCTCTGAGCCGTGGACAAGGCACAGAAATTCGATGCTGCTGCTCAATAGCGCTTGAAATTTTGGAATTGCGTCAAGAGGAGTTGCAGATTATTTATATAATCCCCCAGAAAAGCAGGGAAGGGCCAGAGTCGTGTGTATTCCCGTTTAACCTCCTCCTTCCTCGGGCCATATTTTATGTGGCAGAAAACAAATGTGGGTTTGGTTGTGTTGATTTGGGGGCAGAGCTCTGGTTTTATTGGGTTTTGTTTTTCGGGGAGGGGAGTGTGTGTTGTTTTTTGGCTGTAAACAGCAGAAAGTGGCCGAGGTCTGAGAGGAAGGAGGGCAGGGCAGGAGCCAAGGCGGGGCTCGGGTTTCAGTGGTATGTTTTGGTTGCTGCTAACGTGTTTTTGTTTTTCTTCATTACACATATTTCTCCTGGGAAAAGCAGGAAAAACTCTGTGTGTCAAATATACATCAGGGCTCTGAGCCTCTGCTAAGAGGTTCCAGATGGGGAGGCGTTATGGGAGGGACACTTTCTCCTGCCTTTCGGTTTGTGGCATTAATTTTGGTGACAAACTGCAGGAAAACTCGTAACAAGCCCAGAGCGAGCAGTGAGTGCTTCTTTTTTTTTTTCCCTTTTTTTATGAGCATTTTTTGGGCTATCCAAGAATGCAATAGGAAGTTGAAACTTCATTTCCAAACATTTATGGCCCCACGTTGAATCATTATATGCAAAAAAAGGGAAAAAACCTAGAGTTTTGAAGGGACTTTGAGAGGCCTCCTCCAGGAGCTGAAGAGTGGCCAAGCCCAGATCCCTCTCCTGGATTAGAGGGTGATGGTTGGTGGGGTGGGGATGAAAGCTGCTGGAGATGCCTCTCCTGGGGATGAGACTCTTGCTCACGGGGGATGTTTCACTTCTGTCTGGGCAGGGGCTCCTGGCTCAGCTGAGGTGACGTTGTGCTGGAGATGTTCCTCTTCCAGCAGACCTCCCCAGGCCCTGGTGGGGGCTCGGTCACTCAGGGCATGGTGCTGATAACACCCAGGCTGTGGGTCTGATCCCCACAGGGGCCGTTCATTTACAGTGATCCTTGAGGGTCCCTTCCAGCTCATGATATTCCAGGACTCTGGCTTGTTTCCAGACCTGCCTGATGCTGAGGGTCCACAGCTCCACCCCCTGCAGCAGCAGCAGCGTGGCAGCAGGAGCTGCAGCTCTGGCATGGGCAGTGCCAGCTGTCATCACCAGCTCTTGAAATCAGGGAGTCCCAACTCCAGCTGGTGCCTCCGAGTGCCACGGGGGCTGCGAGGGAGTGACGGCAGCGATGAGGGCTCGTGCACAGCAGGACATGCTGTCCCACAGCGTTCTCCTGAGAGACTGTCCTTTCCTGCAGGGATGGTTTTGTGTAAGGAAAGTACATCTTCAGAAGCAGGGCTTGGTTTGTGTGTTGTGCCGTTTGGAACATCCGTGTTTCCAAGGCAATGTGCTCCTGGCCAAAGAACCCCCAGACCGTGTTCTTCTGAGGGGGATGGAAAGCCCTGGGTGAGGAGTGGCTCAGTACAGCTGGATGGGTGGAAAACTGAGGCAGATGCTTTGGAGACAGGAATTTATCCCCATGTTCTGCAGAGCACTGAAACTGCCTGGTTTGGAAGTGGAGAAATCATATTTTCTTTAAGAGGGGCATCAGGGCAGTGGTGAACAGCTTTGGAGACCTTGAGGAAATGTAGGCAAATGTGGTGCACCAAATGTTCTCTTTCAAAGAGTGTGTTATCATAGAATTTCAGACTGGTTTGGGTTGGGAGGGACCTGAAAGCTGCGCCCATTCCCCCCCTGTCATGGGCAGGGACACCTTCCACTATCCCAGGGTGCTCCAAGCCCTGTCCAGCCTGGCCTTGGACACTTCCAGGGATGGGGCAGCCACAGCTTCTCTGCCCAACCTGTGCCAGGGCCTGCCCACCCTCCCAGACAAGAATTCCTTCCCAATATCCCATCTACCCCTGCCCTCTGGCACTGGGAAGGCATTCCCCCTCATCCTGTCCCTCCATACCTTGTCCCAAGTCCCTCTCCAGCTCTCCTGGAGCCCCTTTAGGCTCTGGAAGGGGCTCTCAGGTCTCCCTGGAGCCTTCTTTTCTCCAGGTGACCCCCCCAGCTCTCCCAGCCTGGCTCCAGCCCAGAGGGGCTCCAGCCCTGGAGCAGCTCTGGGGCCTCCTCTGGGCTTGTTCCAGCAGCTCCACATCCTTGTGCTGGGGCAGCTCTGCAGGTGGGGCCTCACCCAAGGGGCAGAGGGGCAGAATTCCCCCTCCCCTGCTGCCCACCATGGGATTAGCCCAGGGCATGGGGGGAATTCTGGGCTTCCAGGGGATGTTGAGCTTCTCCTCCACCAACACCCCCAAATCCTTTTCCCCGGGGCTGCTCTTGAGCTGTTGTTTGCAATGTGAGTTAGTTTGAAGCAAAGGAAGCCCACGATGCTCCTGACACCTCAAGGGGTCGTTTCAAGCAGTTGCAGAGCAGTTTTAATGCATCTCAGTGCTGACTCCAGCTCTGCATAAGGGGATTAGGAAAGGTGAGGAAATTGTGGCCTGACTTGCTGTAGTAACACACAATCTAACATGTTCTGTAGCTTATAACCTGTTTGGTCATCTCTTCAAATACATCTATTAATGGGTTTGGTTTTTTTATGTCAGTGGTCTGTTGGTGCTCTGTGCCTGTTGCAGTGCTTGTGTTGCCTGTTGCAGGAGTGGAAATTCTCCTCCTTAAGGCACAACTTGTGTCCGCTGGTCATTTGATTGCTCTGTGATTGTTTTATATCTCAGTCCTCTAAAAATATCCCTTGAGGCACCAATTAAGGAGATTTTGCCCCACCCTGGGACCTGTGGGGCACTTGCTGTCTGTGTTTGATGGAGCAAAGTTTGTTGTTTGGCTGCAGAACACACGTGTTGGGAGGTGGAGTGACCACTGGGAGCTTCCCACCTTCATCCTGGGATACTCCTGTAAATCCCAAGTTCAACCCAGGATGAGGATTTTTTCCACCCAGACATGTATAGTTTGCTGGAGAACAGGAGTGTGTGGCTGTTCTTCCCAGGGCTTTGCACAGAAACATCAGCGATGAGCAGAGGAGCAGGAATGTCAGCCAGACCCTTCGGATTTGGCAGCCTCTGCTCCAGGATCCGTTGTTTGCTGATGACCATCTGCCAGCCCAGCCGGGATTTTCTTCCCAGCACGCCACTTGCGTAGGAAAACTCCCTGTTTGGGAAGAGGGCTTAGGCCGGCGGCTTTGGCTTGTTTTGGGGTTTTCCTTTCATGCACTGTGGTTTCGTGGCAATTCCTTTCTTTTTCTAGAGCATCACTTAAAGGGAAGAAGCTGCAATAGTTTGATCCTGTGCTTAAATGTGGGAAAAGGAGGAATATTCTGCCGGCATTGAGGCGTTGCCAGGAACACAGGTGCCAAATCCTGGTCCTTACGTAGCTGCCAGAGCAGAGCTTTAAGTCCCCCAGACAAGGAGGGGATGTGGTGACGTTTGTAGAGCTTTATCTTGGGTGTCTTAACCCCAGAATGGTGCTCTGGACATTTCCATTACATTGGCACTTCTTTTAGTCAACTCAACTGACCCCTAAACCTTCTCCAAGTGCTGCTCTCCCATTAAAGGTCCTTCTCTTCCATATTCGTGTTGGGGGTGTGAACTCTACGTGCACAAACAGTTGGAACTGAACCTGAATTTTAAGCCTAATTGGTGCAAAAAATTATTGGTTGATTGCTCCAGGCACTGAGCTCCTCTCTGTGACCAGGGACAGGCCCCAGGGAATGGCTGGAGCTGTGCCAGGGCAGGGTTAAGCTGGATATTGGGAAAAGGTTCTTCCCCCAGAGGGTGGTCAGGCACTGACCAGGCTCCCCAGGGCAGTGGGCACAGCCCCAAACCTGCCAGAGCTCCAGCAATGTTTGGATGGTCCTCTGAGGGATGTGGTAGGATTGTTGGTGTGTGTGTGCAGGGCCAGGACTTGGACTGGATGATCCTTCTAGGCCCTTTCCAGCTCAGGCTATTCTGTGGTTCTGTGATGGTGAGTTGATTCCACATAGGTCTGTTGTTGTAACCACCTCCATCAGTTCTCATGGAACAGCAGCAGCTGCAACTTTGAAAATACTTACTTTTAAAAATACTGAGTTCATTTATTTCTCACAACCTTCCCAAGTGTTGCCAACCAGGGGGTTCCTTGGGGTTTATCAGCTAAATTAGGGGTGCGTTGAGGAGGAATACCTGAAAAT
Organism: Pithys albifrons albifrons; assembly: GCF_047495875.1. NCBI lineage: Eukaryota > Metazoa > Chordata > Aves > Passeriformes > Thamnophilidae > Pithys > Pithys albifrons. The sequence continues at coordinate 5,969,828 of NC_092470.1, forward strand.
GTGGATATAACTCCTGGTATGTGTGAGGGGCAGGGAGATTTTAGATCTGTGTGCACCTGTAGGGTTTTTTCAAACTCTGCTTGCTCCTCACAGATCTCATGGCCACAGCCAAGTGTTCTCTGAAGTGTTGAAGGCAAACATCCATTTTTAAAGAAAAATATAAGTATTTTTTTCATTATAGACCTTGAGTTTAAGCTGGTTTGTCAACCTTTGGGGTTCAGAGGTCCAGAGGAGGCCCCGGAGCTGCTCCAAGGGCTGGAGCCCCTCTGGGCTGGAGCCAGGCTGGGAGAGATGGGGAGGCTCACCTGGAGAAGAGAAGGCTCCAGGGAGACCTGAGAGCCCTTTCCAGAGCCTAAAGGGGTTCCAGGAGAGCTGGAGAGGGACCTGGGACAAGGGATGGAGGGACAGGACACGGGGAATGGCTTCTCACTGCCAGAGGGCAGGGATAGATGGGATATTGGGAAGGAATTGTTGGCTGTGAGGGTGGGGAGGCCCTGGCACAGGTTGGGCAGAGAAGCTGTGGCTGCCCCATCCCTGAAAGTGTCCAAGGCCAGGTTGGACAGGGCTTGGAGCACCCTGGGATAGTGGAAGGTGTCCCTGCTTGGGGCAGGGGGTGGGACTGGATGGGCTCCAAGGTCCCTCCCAGCCCAGACTCTGCTGGTTCTGTGATTCCCCACAATGGGGGGTTTGCTCTGCAGTCAAGCAGCAGCAACAGGGGAGGAAAGAGCAGCGAGACAGAGCTGAGTGGGGGTGTAAAGGTCAGGGGGTGGCAGTTTGGAGGCTCAGGCTGTTCTGGGGGAGGGCTCTGCTCAGGCTCTGCAGCACAGGCACTATAAATAATTTGTGGTTTGTGCTTCTGGCCGTGAGAGCAGCGCTGGGTTCCTGGGCCATGTGGGACACAGAGGCACAGCCAGCAGAGCTCCAGACTGTGCTGTCAGTGCTTCAGCCCATTTAGTTGCTCAAATCAGCTTTTCAGTGTGACTCTTGGCCCTGAAGGATTCCCATCAAAGCTCTTTGTCTTTGCAGGAATTCAAGTTGTTGCTCAGAGTTTTTGTTTGCTGGTTCTTGAGGTGTCCTGGTCTCCTCGAGGTGGCTCCTCATGGAAGGTGAAGGTCGGGAGATGCATCAGAGTGGTGTTGTTGTAGCAGAGCAATTGGGGCTGGGAGGTTTTATCAGGCACTGAACTGAAGATTTAAAAGCACTTCCCTGGGCAGAGGCAATAATGGGAAGGGATTTAGTGAGGCTCTAACTCAAGGAGCCTACGTGCAGTTTATGTTCTGGCCATAATTCAATATATTTCTGTTAAAGAGCAGTAGAACAGAGTGCTGGGAGCTTGGCTGCAGGTGCAAGGAAAACGAGGGAAAATGATCTTTGTCATCCAGGTGTTTGTGTTTCAGGATGCAGGAAGGGATTTGGGATTTCAGAGGAGAATTTGTGAATGCCCTGGACACATAAAAGGACCTTAAAATCTGAAAATTCCAATATGAGAATTCCATATGGGAATGCAGCTCTTTTTCCATAGGGAATATTGCTGTTATTCCATATCCCATTCAGTTTGGGTTATATATAGAACAGAACACTGGCAATTAGAGGAACAGGAGCAGGTCCCACCCTCGTCCTGCCTTCCCAGCAGCCACTTTGGGAATGTCTCTCTCAAATGCCATCTCTGGGAATTCTGTTAAGGAAATCTGCTCATAAATGAAGTGCTCCTGTCCCTGAGGAACCTGAATTCCCACCCACCCTGCCCCAGCCTTGACATTCAGCCCCACTTTGAATTTGGAAAAGGACCAGGTGGTTTGTAATGCCTTAATTGTCACTGTAAAAACAGGGTCATTTGTTCTCAGAGGTGTCTAAATCAGGAGGAATTTCTTCATGGAAAGGGCTGTCAGGCATTGAAGGGGCTGCCCAGGGAGGTTTGGGGTCCCCACCCCTGGAGGTGTCCAAGGAATGACTGGCCGTGGCACTCAGAGCCCTGGGCTGGGGGACAAGGTGGGCACAGGGTGGAGTTGGTGACCTTGGAGGGCTTTTCCAGCCTCACTGATCCTGGGATTCTGGGCTGTTACTGCCAGGTGAGAACAAGTCACTGTGGTGCTTTCCTGGGTGCAGAGGTTTGGGAAACAACCTTATTTCAGGAAAACCATTCCAATAATCCTTGTTGTGGCTGTGAGCTGGAATTAATCTGGAGTACATCAGTATTTGGTGCAGGACGAAGAGACCCCGAGCCTTGGGGCCACAGGAGGAGGAACTCGGAGCATTTAGCCAGGAAACTGTTCATTCCCTTTTTCCCTGCCATCCATGTCAAGCAAGGAAACTGTTCATTCCCTTTTTCCCTGCCATCCATGTCAAGCAAGGAAACTATTCATTCCCTTTTTCCCTGCCATCCATGACAAGCAAGGAAACTGTTCATTCCCTTTTTCCCTGCCATCCATGACAAGCATCTCTTTGTGCTGGAGGAAGGGAGCTGGTTCTCCTCTGCCTTCTCCAGGCTGTTGGATCCCAGCACCTCATCCAGAGGGATTCTGGGCTCCTACAGAGGGATGTATTGAGTTGGGTTTCCTGAGCAATGTTGAGCCCTGGCCAGGAAAAGCTTCGGTCTCCCCAAGAATCCTCGGAATGCTGTCACGGAGTCATGTCCGTTGAGCTGCTCAGCAGCTTCGAATCAATGACTCAGGAAAGGGCAGTGATATGAACAGAAGGGAATTTGTTTGAGACGAGTTTTAGCTCATTTAGAACTTTCTGGAGGCTGAACTATTCCATTCTGTCCCCCTGCAGAGGGACACGGTGTCCTGGTCGAGTCGGATAAATGGAATTAATGGCCCTTTTTTATAGCCCAACAGCCCTGCTGAGGAAACCTGGTGAGGAAACCAACCAAAAATGCCTTCAGTTGTCTCAAATCAAACCCCAGGCCTTTCTTCAGCTCCCTGTTGGCCCATTCCCAGCCTGATGGGGCCGTGGAGTCACCCGGAGTCTGAAGGAAAAGAGGGATATTGTGGGCTGTGATTTCTGTAGTCAATGGGGTTGTAAAACATGATGTGGCCTGGCATGTTAATCCTGAACAAAGCTCCTAAAAAGGAGGAATCTGGCTGTTCCCCACTCCTGTGTTTGAAATGTTTTCTCCTAAATGTTCCTTGCTACGGAATAAAACAGATTTATTCCTGGGCAAGGCTCTTCCCAAAGAAATCCTCATAAATAGACCTTGTTTCTCTCCATGAGCAATTACTAAAGGTACAAACACAGGGAGTCAAACTAGAAAGTCCTTTTCATGTTGTTCTTTGCTTAAAACCTTTTTTAAATTAGATGAAAATTTCTTAAATGATATAAAGTAGTGCTGCCTCCTGTTTGGGCTGTTCAGGTTCATCTTGCTGCTGGCTCAAATGAGCAACGTTAATTAGGTGAGCAGCGTTAATTAGGTGTATAAAAAATTTATCTCATTGCCTTAGGATGCTGCCTTGGATTAGGAACAATCCTATTGCAGGGAAATGCTCATAATTTAATATCATTTAAACTAATATCTAAATAGAAGGTGCTTCTCTGGGGTGTCTTCAATCTCAATATTCTGCTTAAAAGCTTCTTGCTGTGTCTCTGCTGGGCAGGGGAATCCTTTGGAAATCCTAAATAGATCCCATCTTTTAATGCCAAAATGCCTGTTTTGAGGGAGAGGATGCCTGGATTTAGGAGGCCTGGATTTAGGATGCCTGGATTTTCACCTCCAGAAGAGTTTTGGGGGTGTTGGTGGAGGTCTGGCCATCCTTGGTGAATGGGGAGGATTTGGGGAAGAATAAGCAGGAAAAAAACCAGGAGCAGCCTGAAGAGATGTCAGTCCTGGGCAGGGGAACATTCCTGAGCTGCAGCCCTGGAATCATCTCCGGAGCTCTGGAATCATCTCTGGAGCTCTGGAATCATCTCTCCAGCAGGACCTGCTCACTCGGCAGGTTTCAGCCACCCCAGAACTTGTTCTAGTCAACTAAAGGGAATTCATATGCAACAGCTTGAGTTTAAACAAATCCCTGGATTCAAATAGTGGGGAAATCACCTCGTTATTCCGCTGGTTCTTAAATCCTTAATCCCCGGCAGGCTGTGGAATCAGCCTGGGAAGAGCTGCAGGACCAGAGGTGTCACTGCCCTTCCACCAAGGGCTCCTCTCTTTTGGCCTTTCTATTCTGCTTTTGGTTGCAGAGTTAGATCTGCAGAGGTCATTTGAAAAGCTGCAGATTAGGGCTGTAAAGCCCTTTTAATCTTTTCTAATAAACAGCTGAGCAGGGACTGAATCTGTTGGGAGCTGCACTCTGATGTTAAACCCCAGCACTAAACGTCCCCACATGAGCAACACTTGGAAATTATCTTAAAAATTATAATTACCTTCAATAAATTTGGCATAGAAGAAGAGGTGAATGAGGATGAAAACTGGTTTAATAAACAAAGCATTAATTGGGCCTGGTGGCCTCACAGGTCCTGTCACCCTGGTCCAGAGGATTATTGAAGTGGTTTAGGCCCAGCTGAAAACAGCAGTTTCAGTTCAGAGATTTCTTTTAAATGGCAAGAAATGACTCTGTGCAGTCAGTGCCTCACAGAGACAGGGCTGGAATAAAAGCTTTGCATAATAAAGACTTAAAAGCATTTTGATTTTGGGAAAGCAAGAGCAGCAGATGGAAACGAGGGTGTCTGAGATGCTGCAACACCCGGGCTGAGCCAGGGCTGTCTCTGGCATTGTCTGACATCTGAGTGGCCTTCAAAGCATTTTTTCTCCCCTAATTCCATATATAATTAAAAAGCAGCTTCCTCCAGCTCATTAAAATGTAGAGTCCTGTTGGAGCAGTGCAGGTTTATATTTATTTACATGAATAAAGCAAAGCCTTAATACAGACTGGAACAACTTCCAACAGTAAATGTCTCTGGTGCAGCTCATGCTTGATTTTTATCCAGTGTTTGGCTGCTCTTCCTGAACACAAAACTGCACAGGAATATGGTCCCCAGGAGCCTGTGGGATTTTTTGGGAACCATTCAGAAAACTCTCCCCAGCTCCTTTCCATCAGTTCTAAATGACAGGAAAATCCCTGAGTGAAGCTGTTGGTGAGATCCATGGGGATAAGGCAAGGTGGTGGCATTCTCAGGTACTGATGGCATCTCTCTCTTTTCACAGGCTTTTGGAAATGCAAAAACAGCCCACAACAACAACTCCAGTCGCTTTGGGAAGTTCATCCAAGTGAATTACCAGGAGACGGGCACCGTGCGAGGGTGAGTGGGGTTGGTGCTGTGTCTGCCCAACAGGCTCTGACGGGGGTAACACAGAGAAGGAGGGTCATGTTTTTGGCCAGTGTTTCCCAAAGTGGAGACAGGCAAGGAAAAACATCTGGGGTTTGGGCATATCCAGATCCACTGATGTGGAAGTGTTGGTGTGTCCGAGCTGCCAGTGGGAACACCCTGCTGAGGTGGGAGCACACCTGAGCTGGCTCTGAGCCACCAGAGCTCTGCAATTAATGTGGGCTCAGATTTATAATGTGCCTGAAAGGCAAGTTCCCCCTTCAGACAGGAGTTAAGGCAGGAGAAGGGAATGTTTTAGCTGGGGTGGGTTGGGGCTGGAGCAGGGCTGGGCAGTGGAAGTGCAGCCCTAGGCTGAATGAGAGGTGTCCCAGGGCTGAGGGACCAAAGTCTTCTTGTCACTACCTGATTCTCCACATGCTCCTGGCTCTCCCCTGGAGTCTCTCTGTGACCCATCCCTGGAGCTGTGAGGGCCTCTTCTCTCTCCCAGGCCATTCCCAGGAGCCATCGTGGTGCTCCTCAGTTTATTTCAGCAGCTGAGATGTGAGAGCAGCCCCAGGAAGAAGAATTTTGGGGTGGGGGGTCATGACAAGCTCCCAGCTGTGCCCTGGGCTGATCCCACAGTGTGGGCAGCAGGGGAGGGGGGAATTCTGCCCCCCTGCCCCCTCAGGTGAGGCCCCACCTGCAGAGCTGCCTCAGCTCTGGGCAACAACAGCACAAGGACATGGAGCTGCTGGAGCGAGTCCAGAGGAGGCCCTGGAGCTGCTCCAGGGCTGGAGCCCCTCTGGGCTGGAGTCAGGCTGGGAGAGATGGGGGGGTCACTTGGAGAGGAGAAGGCTCCAGGGAGACCTGAGAGCCCCTTCCAGAGCCTGAAGGGGCTCCAGGAGAGCTGGAGAGGGACCTGAGACAGAGGATGGAGGGACAGGACAAAGGGGGACTGGCTTCCCACTGCCAGAGGGCAGGGCTAGATGGGATTTTGGGAAGCAATTCCTGGCTGTGAGGGTGCGGAGGCCCTGGCACAGGTTGGGCAGAGAAGCTGTGGCTGCCCCATCCCTGGAAGTGCCCAAGGCCAATTTGGACAGGGCTTGGAGCACCCTGGGATAGTGGAAGGTGTCCCTGCTTGGGACAGGGAGTGGAACCTCCTGAACCCAACTTTCTCTTTGGCTTTAGCCCATGGACACAGATCCTCACCAAGGGACTGGAGCTGGCTCTAAATGAGTTGGGCTTTGTTAACTCTGCTTTTTGTCAGGTTAATTAATGCACTTGGAGAAACACAGAGTAGAAGCAGCATTTCAGGAGCTGTGTAATTCCTGCAGCTGGCTCAGAGGTCTCTTGCTGGGACTTTGTTGGTGTTTGAGAGCCTTGCTGTTCAATTTGCTTTTCTTTTCCAGCAGAACGGTGGCACCCCAAGCGCTGCCGTTCATTCCTCACCGAGCTCGGGTTCTCCGTGTCCCTTCCCGCTGCTTTTGCATCCCACGTCCAATCTGATGTGCTTTTTTCCCCCTGCTTTAATTCTGGTGCACAATTCTCTTAAACCCCCACTTTTTTCATACCTCCTGGAACTCAGGGGAACACGAAGCCAACGAATGCCTCAATTTTGTGTTACCTTGGCACGATGTGGCAGCGCTGTGGTTGTGGCCTCTGTTTATACTTGGCAGAAAAGTGCCTGTAACGTTGTATTAATATATTCTAGTTCATAAAATAAGGGAAATTTTCTCTCCTTTTTAAAAACTGGGCTTTCTTGGCCTTTGCTTGCACAGTGTGATGTGACTGAGCTCTGCTATAAGTTTGCAGTTCCCCCCACCCAGTGAAAATAAAACTTGTTTAAATATAAATGTCAGCTCTTCCTGGCATACAAGGCCAGGTCTTTTTTTCATTAGAAGGATTTTTTTTGAAAACTTATCTCAGATTTTAAGCACAACCCAAATCAATTATCACCCTGTGTTCTGCATATCATTTGCTTTGCTAATGGGACTGTGATTTGCAGCCCCAAATCAGAATTTTCCTCTCTTCAGAGGTCGGAAATAGCAGTTGAAGATTTGCTTACGTATAATCAACCCAAATTTACAGGGAATTTCAGCTTTGGAGATGTAAGAGGCAGGAGGCTGAGGGGGAGCCAAGCCCACCCCATGGAGTGAGGGCTGGGAAGGTCTCTCAGCTGGTAGAACAGGAGCAGAGCTGCAGTTCAGGCTGTTCCCTCCAGGCCTCGGGGATTTGCCGTGTCCTGGTCAGAGCTCAGCCGGTTCAGGACGGGCTTTGCCACCTGGTCAGTCCCCATGGGATGAGCAGGAACCATAACATGGAACATGCTCTCCAAACTGCAGGAGGGCCACACAGGAGAGGGTTCAATCAAGCCCCAGTGCCCAGTTGGGGTGGGGGATGTGTGTGAGGGATCTCAAACCCCAGGAACCGGCGCTTCACCCACCCCGGGCTGGGGCGTTGGCATGGCGGGATTGGTGTAGGAAATATACACATAGATACATAAAATATATATAAAAACAGCCTCAGGTTTCAGTCATGTGCTTTAATCAGTGCTTTACACAAAATCATCCCCTTACAGCTCCTTTTTTTTTAATCTTAAAGATCAGTTTGACATAGTTGACAACGGTAAATAAAAGGAAAACATTTGGAGGAATCAACTTTTTAAGACAGAAATTGGTTTTCATTTTCCCATCCTGTTCCAAGAGGGGATGGGTGTTGTTCTTGGGAAGTGGGTTTGTTACAACCTTTGCACTAAGCAAGGAGCATTTGACCAAAACAGCATCTGGAAAAAAAATAATAAATTAAAGTACATTAAAAAATTAAAATAAAATTTAATAATGTACAGATTTGCCTTGATTTAAATAGTGTTTTGGACCAGATGACCTCTAGATGACCTTTCCAACCTAAATTGTTGCATGAGAGGGATTTTTTGGGGTGGGTTATGCTCAATGACAGGGGAAGGAGGTGGACATGGGGCAGGCTGTTGTCCAGCTGTTACCTGGTGAGATCCCAGCAGTGGGATCTGGGATGCTCTGTTGTGTGTCTCATTCCTCTGTTCCCTGACCCTGCAGTGAATTCTTGGCGTGGCTTGGGAAGGAAAAATTGGGGGTGTAACAAACCCCCCAAGGAATCAGTGAGGAATATCCATGGACTGGTGTTATCTTCCTCACAGGAAGAAACAGGAATAAACCTTTCAGAGAGAGGAATGACACAGCTCGGCTGTCTGTCTGTCTCCTCCTGTCCAGCCAGATCATCCTGGGGAGAAGTTGGATCTGCCACTTCCAGTGGCCTCTTCTGGAGCTGCCATAAGAATTTTCACAGCACCTCTGCAGCATGTCCAAATGATTTCTGGTTTATATTTTAGGGGAAGGAAAGGACAATTAAGAAATAAGTAGTTCTGGCTTCCCCATCTGTGTTGGAGCAGTGAGTGCAGAGGCATCTCCTGGTTGAACCATCCCAAGGTTCCCTTGGGTTTCCCGGTTCCTGCGTGGCTCCTGCTGTTGGTGCCACGTCACTGGAAAAACACAGCCCCATCATCCAAAGTGCCACTTAGAGCTTGGGGTTCTAAATCCCTGTCATTACTGGTTAGGGTTGTTTGGAAGAAGAAAACCTGGGCAGGCTTGGCTTAAGTGGCCAGGCTTGAACAAAGCATTTAATATGTAAATGGAACATGTTTGTTGGGGAGGCTCTGGGGAGAAAATGTAAACTGCAAAAGGAGCTTTCCCAGTGGTTTCTTTATTTTTTTTTCACTGCAGCCACGAGTTCAGAACGTGAGTTTTTGGTGGGAAGTGGCTCTTCTGGAGGAGGGAATGGGAATGCAGTAAAGTCTCATCTTGCAGGGTTGTGCAGGCAGATACTCCTTGGGCTGCGAGCGGTCGGACTGTGCTGGCTTGGGATGGAACAGGGATCTGAGCTCGTTCCTTGCTGTCAACATTTCTCCCTGCCCGGAGGCTGACGCATCTGAGCTCAGATTTTGCAGATCCAAGTTAGTGTTGGCTTCGTATCAAACCAAAAAAACCTCAAAAGCCAAACATAATATTGGGCTTGTTCTGCCGAGGAAGAAATTTATATAACTAAGTGAAACAAGGCTGAAACTGCTTTGTGTGGGGACCGAGGCTGAGCAGCCCCAGTGAGGCTGCCTGTGCTTGAGTGGAGTGCTGGGACAAGGAATAACAGTTTTATTTGTTCCTTGCAGAGCTTATGTGGAAAAATACCTCCTGGAGAAGTCCCGCTTGGTCTACCAGGAGCACAACGAGCGGTAGGTGCCCCTTTCGCCTGCAGGGCTGGGTTTGCCTTCTCTCTGTGGCACAGACACTTCAGACCTGCCTGGGCTGCCCCAGCAGCAGCATTTCCACACTCCTGACCTGGTGCTACAGAGAGAAATGATGCACTTTCTATCTCTGTTGTTTAGGGAGAAATGTGCCACCCAGAGAAAATAAACTCTGTTATTTCATCCACAGTGTTTGACTTCTTAGAGCGTGGGTTGGGTGGGAAGGACCTTACAGACCATCTTGTTCCAAGCCCTGCTGTGGGCAGGGAACCTTCCACTAGAATATTGTCAGATTTCATTTCTGTTTCACTGCCTTTCTGATTCCTGTCAGATGGGTTATTACATCCCACTTGTTTTCTTGTGCAGCTTGTGAGCTGTTTAATGTCTAATCTGGGGGGAAGATGCTGTTTTATTTCTGGTTTACGGTTCTTAACACACTGAAACCTTCAGAGGGGCCTCTAGAAAAAGCCAAAATTACATAGAATTGATTTGAATTGTTCTTTCTTAATTGCAACATATTATTTGTTGTATATTCCTCTCCTCTCTCAGTAATTATTACTCCAATTTTAAATAATTTTTCTCTTTCTTGTTGCCTTTCAACTCTTGGCACTTGTGTCTGTGTTTCCCCTTGGAGACAGATGTGTGAGAAGTTTTCTGGAACGCTCTGGGGCTGATCCTGGAGTTAAAGAGCATCTTCAGCCCTGACAAATGTCCTCTTGGGTGTTGCAAGATGATTAAACTCGGATCCTCTTGGAAAACATCCGAGATAAAAGCAAAGTTTTAATTTTAGAAAGGAATAGTGTTAATCTATGGTGGGGTTGTCTGGAGGCAGCTGAGTGTCCCTGGGGGGGGTTCAGCATCAGGAGTACTCAAGTCTTTGGAATATTTCAGCAGCCACAATAATTGAAGACTTTTCAGTTGTGTCTTATTGAAATGCAACTGCAGAGTCATTGCCTTTTTAATGGTAATAAAGTCTTAAAAATAATAATCCCTGCACTGCAAGGGAATCTGGTGGGATTTTAATAAAGGAGGAGGGTTGGGCTCTGCTCCCAGAGAACAGGGACAGGAGGAGAGAACACAGCCCCAGGCTGTGCCAGGGCAGAGGCAGGTTGGACATCAGGAGAAATTCCTTTATGGAAAGGGCTGTCACGCATTAGAAGGAAGGTTTGGAGTCCCCACCCCTGGAGGCATCCAAGGAATGACTGGCCACGGCACTCAGAGCCCTGGGCTGGGGGACAAGGTGGGCATTGGGCACAGGGTGGAGTCGGTGACCTTGGAGGGCTTTTCCAGCCTCAGTGATCCTGGGATTCTGTCAGAACACATAGCACATTCTCCATGACTTGGGTGAATCCCTCGTATCCCCCTGCAGTGAGGAGGGGCCATCTCCAAGCTGAGCTGTGAGTGTGGAAGCTCCAGGCTTTGGTGCTGAGGTCTCCCTGCCCTCCCTGCTTGGTGCTGCTGTTTCTTTTCAGCTCTAACATGTTTTTTTCCCTTTGTCCCAGGAACTACCACGTCTTTTATTACCTCCTGGCAGGAGCGAGCGAGGAGGAGAGATCAGCGTTTCACCTGAAGCAGCCAGAGGAATATCATTACCTCAACCAGGTGGGAATTCTATCCAGGAATACAATACAGGGCCTTGCCTTTTCTGCTGCTGATATTTCATGCTAATAAAGAAAAGGGGTGGAGCAGTAAAAATGGGTTTTCTTAAAGCTTTACAGGAAGCCTCCCAGCGCTGGGAATAATTCCTCCTTGGCAAGGACACACCTGGTAGTGTGGGGAAAATAATCAGTGTTTTCCCTGCCTGGGATGTGTTGAATATATTGAGGTTTGGAGGGAGAAACAGTAATAATTCCTCTGTTAACTGTGTGAATGTTGTTTCCTCATTAACATCTGTCTGCTGAGCAGGAGAGAAAGGGGAAATGTGGGATACTTGGATCTAACACCTTGCATGAGGTAGTTCTAATCCTGCAGCTTCCTGGCTGGCTTTGAATTTAACAATTAATAGAAATCCAACCACAGCAACCATTGAAAATCTGGGAATTAATAATGAATGAGGTGTTACCAACAGCCAAGTGACCTCAGTTTATATGTTAATAACTTTACAATTAACTGGTTGACTGCAGATGTTTGAGCAGTTGTCCACTGGTGCTTGTGAAGAGGGACTTGAGAGAGGGAAAAAGGAGAAGGAATATGTGGGGGAGGAGTTAAGTGATCCTTAATTTTAACTAATTGCAATTTTCTTGGCACTGGAACATGAGAAGCAATAAATAAAAAGTGATTTAACCTTTAAGCTGGAGAGAAACTTGAACTCACAGGTTTAGGCCTTTGGCCTTTGGTCCTTCTAGAGCTATAATTCCATTCTGGAATAGTCTCAATTACCAGGGACTTCTTAAAGATGTTTTTTAAGATTCATGCCCAAATCCATTGTCCGGTTGATGACCCCCACCCTGGAGTGGCAGGATTGGGAAATGTGCCCAAAGGAGGAGCACACCAAGGGCTGGAGGTCTTGGAGCCTCAGGCACGTTGGAGAACATGGTGTGATCTCCAGCACTGTCTGTGCTGTGGTTCTGCAGCGGGAACATGCCAAGATGGAATGTTTTGGCACATTCCCAGGTTTTGTTGGGCCATCCAGTCCTTTGGTGTTAGTGGAAAACGTTGCCTTTAATTACAGCCCTTTCTTTTTAACAGCAGTTTAAGGGCGTTAATAATGAAAGTGAAATCAGAAATCCAGTGGCACGTGGTGTGTGGAACCAGGAAAATGTTCTAATTTAGGGTGAAATGGGTGTGTTAATTTAAATGAAGGTTTGGTGGGACAAGTAGGCTGGGGGAGGATGCTGAGGGACCTCCAGTGGAGTAGGGAAGCAGAGGCTGGACTTCCCTGGACACCGTGTATGGTCAGGACTGACAGTCTGAGGTTTTAGGGGTTTTTCTATAATAATTAGAGTTGGAGAGACCATTTACCACTGACAACTGTAGAAAAAAAGGCACCTTTAGATGTGGGCAGGGCATCATTCACACCATCTGATAGTGCAGGAGCAACTTCCCCCTGTTCTAGAGGTAAAAGGAAAATAAGGAGAACCAAGGAAAAAGAGAAATGGCAAAAGAAATTTGGGAATCACGTAAGGGGGAAATTAGAAAACGGGCCTTGAGCATTTCCAGTCACTTCTGAAATGGGTCCTGGAGGAGTCCCTGCCTTTTAAGTGGGAAAAGAACCAGGAAATGAAGTGTTTGACTGAAGATTAATTAATATTGAGAAGCCATAAAGTGCTGAACCCCCCAAGTCAAGGGTGACTCAGCCCTTCAGTCAGGACCCTTTGCCTCCTCCCGGTGTGTTCTGACACCACAAGCACTCAGCCCTGCAGGTGAGGAGTGACCCAGTCAGAGACTGCACCAAAACCTGCTGCTCCTCAGGGTGCTGGGCTCTAAATGCAGGGAGCAGGTTGGAAATAAAGATTTAAAGTATTTTTTAAACACAGGTTTACTTAAAGATCCCAATTATCAGGTGCACCCACCTCTATGTCCCCTGCAACTCCCTGAGTGTTTCCTCTGCTGGTTATTCACCTTTATCCATTTCTAAGTCAGTGACTTGCAGGGCTAGATCCTCATTTTCAGCTCCTCAGGAGCTCTGGGGCCTCGTTTCTCTCCCTCCTGGGCCTGGTCACTGATGTGCTTTGATTCTCTCCACTGCACCTTTGTCTGGAAAAAGACACAAATTCCTAAAAAGCTTTGGAGTGTTGCTGGAAGAGTCTCACTTTGCAGCACTTACGTGTGCCTGGAGCAGAGGCTGAGAGTAGAAACCAACCCAACCTGCTCTTCAGCAAGATTTGTGCACCAATGGCCCTTCAGCTCCAGGTAAAGCAAAGCTTCCTTCAGCTCTGCACTGAAAGGAAAGGATTTCAAATCCACTGAGCTTCTTGTGTGAGAGGACACTGCGGGCAGGAGGCAGCACCAGGAATGCACAGCGTGATAAATCTGCCCTGAGAAAAACCCAAGGGAGGAAGGCTGAGACAGCCCTTGTCCTCAGGGGGCAGGTACTGGGGGTGTGTGGGGTCTGGACCTGCGTAACCCACTCTGCCTTGTTTCAGATGGCAAAGAAGCCCCTCAGCCCGAGCTGGGAGGAGTGTGGCTGTGACTCGGAGCCGGTCAGTACCACCCCGCGGGCACCGCTGGGCACTGCTGCCCCCCAGGCTGGGCAGGGACACCAGCACAGCAAAGCCAAGCTCAGCTTCACCCATTAACTCCCCTCTGCCCTGCCCTGCTGCTTGTGGTGGTCCAGGTGTTCTTCTCCCTTGCCTTTTTTGGGTTCCTTCCATCTCCTCCAGCACTTAGGGGTGGCCAGCTCTCCACAACGATCTGAATTTTGCAAACTAAGGGGGCTTTACCCCTTCTTGACATAAGACTGGATGACTTATGGGAATTGTGATGTGGCAGCAATGTGAAAATTGAAATTCCTTGCTGACAAAACAGCAAATCGTTCTCTTGGAGCCCCAAGAGAAGCATCAGTTCGTGCTGGTTGTGGTGGTGTATCTGCTCTCCAGCTTCCAGGGGAAAGAACAAACAAAAACACCCCCTGACCATCTGTGAGAAAATCAAATCCTGATACTGTTCAGAGTGCAAAAACAATTCCTTCTCCTGACACACTCCTGCTGGCGTGTTCATCATTCCCACATGGATCACCCCAAAAAAGGCAATGGTGAAGCTTTGCCCCCTTCAGCTGGTGATGTGCCTGGGGGTCTGTGTGTCCCGTGGTGCTCCCTGGGGACTGTCCTGCATGTGGAGGCATGTTTGGAATCGGCTGCATGTGGTTCCTGTCGGTTTGCCGTGTGCTTGGTGGTTGCCAAGCTCTTTGTGATGCATCTGGAAGAGTGGGGGGTGAGCTGGGAAGGGGGGTGACACTGGGGCTAAAGGAGTGTCCCAACAGCAAGATTGCCCTGTGAAATCCTGAGGAGGGGAGGAGGGAAAGGGATCCTAACCCTCCCCAGGTTAAAAATATGGGATGTTGGATTGGCATCCTTCATCCCTCCTGCCTGGGGGTCCTGCAGGAGCAGGGGCTGTTCTGGATGGACTTCTAAGTTGCAAAGCCCTTGGTTGCTTTAGGGATGGGTTGGGACAATTTCCTGGAGGAATTGCAATTAAAACACCCCCCAAACCCACCTGTCATTACAATTTGACTGTTCCGCTGTTTGGGATCATTTTATTTGGGATCATTTGCTGTGATATTCCTGGGAATCACGTATTTGCTTCGATTGATTCACTCTTAAGGTGACCCTGGGCCTCTCCCCATCTCCATGGACTCAACCTACTGCAGTTGGGTGGTTTACAAAGCAACTTTATTTTATCCTCTCTAAATTTTTCCATGGAAATCCATGGATTGCCTCGATGTGGCGATGGGAAGCAGGGGACCCACTTTTCCTGGGAAACTAATTGCTCTGGCAGGATATTTGGTCTGTGGGGATGGAGTTGCCTGCTGGAATCTCAAGGAAACTCCTATCTTCTATAATTATCACCCCTTGCTCATCCATTAGGAAGCGGTGCCGGGCTGGAACGCTGCGGAGAGCACCCGCTTTCAAGGAGAGAATTTGCTAAAAGCCCTTCCATGCGGATTAATGAGTCGGGCAATTGTTATGTAAATCATTAATTAAAGTGCCTTGGGCAGAGATTGTGCCACTTCCGAGCCATCCCTGGGATTTGCTGTTGACTCGTGACCTCAGTGGGGAGGAACGGGGCCAGCAGATGGAAGTGGCTCCTGGGATGTGCTGTGCCCCTGGAAGCACCGTTTGGCGTCGTTGGAAAAGGTTTTCAAAAAGCCTGATTTGCAGAATTTTGGGGGTTATTGTGATCCTGCCCACTCCGGGTGCCACCGAACGGGAGTGGAAACGTCTCTGGGTTCTCCTCAGCGTCGCTGCGGGGGCTGAGGAAGCCAAACGTGGAGTTCAGGAGGGACAACTCCTTATCCTGAGGTTTTGTGGAGTCAATAATCACGTTGCTGACACTCCATAGTGTGGGTTGTTGTGTACCCTGGGACACAAACAGCTCTTACAAAGGGGGATTTTCAACCTTCTCCTAGAAAAGAGGATAATGTCCCTGTTCTAAGGAGTATTTCCCAAGTTCAGAGTGTTCTTTTCTCCTTAAATCTCAGCCCCTGCCTGTGGATTTTAAGTGGTTTTCCCATTCAACAGCTCCAAATTCCCTTTGTCCATGGAGCATTAACTTGTCCCTGGGGACAATTGATTCCAAAGTGTCGATTTTCTTGTCCAGTTGCTCTTCTCTGGCGTGTAGTCGAGGGGCTGGCACAGCTGTGGGCGAGTCCCTCTGCTGCATGAAAGATTTTAAATATATAAACAACATAATACATAATTATATTATTATTTAAATAGAGAAATAGTATCAATAGAGATTTAAGATAAAGATTTCCCCTCAGTCAGTAGCTCTGGCTGTGATGATGCTGATGTGGTTGAGAGGATTTAAATGCTACAAGACAGAAAAATAACCTCATCCCATAAATTCTGTATTTCTAGTTTATTTTCTGGGCTTTAGAGAGTCCAGATCTTTCCAAGTATTCACATAACCCTATTTATTCCAGACTTTCCAAATTATTTGGACAAAGTTTTGCTTGGGTGATAAATATGATTTACAGGAAAAGGATCAAAATAAATGATGTGGATTCAGCTGCTTAAATAATTGAAAGGCATAATTTTTGTTTCTATTATTTCAGTAGATTTTAGTAGAATTTTTTGGAATTAGTAGAATTTTATAGAATTTTTAGACAATTTATTTATCCTTGGATTAACTTGTAGAAAGTCTCTATAAAAGTGTTAGTAAAATATTCAGAGATTATTCTGGGCATTATCTGAAAAACTAAACTGTTCATACTCATGAAACCCTCCAAGAAGTTACAAAATACACTGGATTTTAAATTCTCCCAGTTCCTGCATTTTTAGGTAACTTCCCTGGAATTAGAATAAAGTTAGTGAAAAACATATTTAAAGCTTTCCCACGCAGGGTTTAACTCACTGCTAATTGACATGAAATTTGGGGGATTTTTTTAAAACTGAGTTTTCCTCTGTAGTCATAGGAATTCTTAATGGACCAGGATATGGAATAAACTACCTGTAAATAGGAAACAAATTTCATCTGTTTGTATGTGAGTTGTCCCACACTGATTCTCCACTGGTGTGAGAGGGCAAACCTGGGAAACAAGGATGTATCTCCAGGAAAAATTAGCCAAAAATGTTTTTTTCCAGTGCCAGCTTGGAAGGGTTGCTGATCAAAGGCTTGGGGGCCACACAGTGATGTTTGTGGAGCTCTGGCTTGGCCATCTGGATGTGTCCTGAGATAGTTTCTCACTCCTTGTGTTGGAATTCCCAGGATTGCTTCTCCGTGGAAGGGGAGGACCTGAAGCACGACTTTGAGCGGTTGCAGCTGGCCATGGAGATGGTGGGATTCCTGCCCAAGACACGCAGACAGTGAGTTCATTTTCCATGGTATTAGTTAAGGCCACCTCCGTCGTGGCCTGCGCTGAGCGAGGGTCACCCTTGGGAAGGAGTTGGTGACGCCCTGGAACGAAGTTGTCCAGAGAAGCTGTGGCTGCCCCATCCCTGGAAGTGTCCAAGGCCGGGTTGGACAGGGCTTGGAGCAACCTGGGATAGTGGAAGGTGTCCCTGCCCAGGGCAGGGGTGGAAGGAGCTGAGCTGAAGGTCCCTCCCAACCCATGCCTGGTTCCAGGATCATTGCCGTAGTTAATTCCTAGTGCAAAGGCAGCGTTGGCAGGGGGTGACATCTTGAAGTACTTTTCAACTGTTCATGAATAGTCATGACTTACTCTGCATGTCATGAATCCAGATCCTGGTTCAATCAGAAATCCTGATCATCACTCATCACACTTAACCCTCTGCATGCAATTGCAGTTCAGTAGACTCGTTTTTCCCTTAAATCACTGCAATTGCTGGTTGGAAAACTGGGCTTCTTACCTGGATTGCAACACAGCACCTTCCACTGGCTGCAGGGATTTCTGTGAGGGTCATCTTCAGCCAAACCCCCGAGATAATTCATGGAATCATAGAATGGATTGGGTTGGAAAAGACCTCCGAGATCATCAAGTACAACCCTTGATCCAACCCCACTGTGATCACCAGCCCAGGGCACTCCGTGCCCTGGGCTGGTGATCACAGTGGGGTTGGATCAAGATGTGGTGGATTCTCACTCAGTGCCACATCCATAGAATCATAGAATGGATTGGGTTGGAAAAGACCTCCAAGATCATCAAGTC
Organism: Pithys albifrons albifrons; assembly: GCF_047495875.1. Taxonomy (NCBI): domain Eukaryota; kingdom Metazoa; phylum Chordata; class Aves; order Passeriformes; family Thamnophilidae; genus Pithys; species Pithys albifrons. The sequence goes on from NC_092470.1 coordinate 5,987,608, forward strand.
CAACCCTTGGTCCAACTCCAGTCCCTTTTACCAGATCATGGCACTCAGTGCCACGGCCAATCTCATTTGAAAAACCTCCAGGGATGGGGAATCCACCCCCTCGCTGGGCAGCCCATTCCAATGCCTGATTCCTGCCGTGTTGATTCTTGGCTTGAAAGTCTTGAGTATGTTGGGATGAATTTGACATTAAAAAAATTACCTCAAAGACATTTCAACCCAACCAACAATTTTCAGCAGCTCATCCTTTATCCCCAACTTATAACAAATCAGTCCTGAAATTAAAACTGCATCTTCTCTGTCTGTGCCACACACATGGATAAACCCAGGAGTGCAAACTTCCAGTTTGAAAACGTTCAGTGTCAGCAGCACCTTTATCAGGTTTCAGGGACCAGATTTGTCCAGGGTGCAGTGAGGGGGTTTAATTGCCTGAGCAGAGCAATCACTCAGTAGCAGGGCCAAGCAGAGCTGGATGGCACAGTAAATTCACACTTTTGATTTACTGTGCAAAGGATTTTTCTTGTATTTCTTCTGGTGAGTTTTGCTTGTCAAAAATAAGGTGAATTCTTCACTGTGTGAGGAAGTTTATCGTGCTCGGCATTGTACAAATGTAACACGAACAGGGAGCCACCTTCAGCTGAGCTTACACAGGACAGTGTAATTATTATTGTATTTTTATAAGCAGGTTTTTTATACCAAAATATGAGATTTCACTTCTGTGAGAACAGAGAGATTTTGATAATTGCATCCCTGTAATTCCTGATAAAAGGAATTGGTACCTCTGGTTTGGAGAGAAGGAAGAACTGCTTTGGGAAGGTGAAGAGTGTTGTCCAGACAAGCTGGTGGCATGGCTGGGCATCAAATTTGGGATCAGTCAGGATTAGAGAGGGTAGAAACAGGGACAGACAGAGTTTATAGCTGAAGTCACCCATGACTCAGGAGTTGGCCTTTGATGATCCTTATGCATCCCTCCCAACTCAGGGAGTCTGTGAGTCTGTGATCCTGTTTTTCTGGAGGAAGAGAGAACTTAAAAATTACCAAATTGCCCCTGAAACAGAAGAATTAGCTGGATAAATTTCTCTCTGTGTGTCTCAGCTGCTTGTACATTATGAAAGCATTTTTGGCTGTTTTGTGTAGACTTGTTGCTTTGGCCTAGAGGTGAGGAGGTGACAAACACATGATCCTAAGGAGGATCCCCTGCCTGGCTGAGCCCACTCTCCCCCTTCTTTTAGGCAATTGCATGATAAATATTTCCTCTGGATATGAGGATTGCTCAAGGATCTCTGTTTCTCTGACAACATGGGGGTTGTGTTCTAACCTCAGTTTGATTGTTAAATGGTTTTCAGGGAAGTGCAAGGCTGGTCCTTGACTGAGTGAAAACCTCTTTGCCATGAATGGGACACTTTGGATTGAGAATTAGAGGAATGAGCCAAATAGGAGTGAGACCCTTGGAGATTTTCTCATTTGCTTTATGAGAAAGCAGTCGGGTGAAGGTGAATTGTCTGTGTTTCCTGTAGGATCTTCTCCCTCCTCTCGGCGATCCTGCACCTGGGGAACATCCGCTACAAAAAGAAGACCTACAGGGATGACTCCATTGATATTTGCAACCCCGAAATCCTGCCTGTTGTGTCTGAGCTGCTGGAGGTAAGACTTGGCCTTCCCCTGATGAGCCACCTCTGGTTTGGAGCAGGTGATTTGCACTTTCACCACAGAGCGAGTTCTCCCGTGCTGCCTTCCCCGTGGGCTGGTCCTGTTGGCCACTGGACGATTAGAAAGGTGTTTTAATGAGGGTTTTACTGCAGGTTTTTTGCCTCTTCAGCTTGAGGGTTCATTGACTGAAAATGCTGTTTGTGTGGCTGAATTGGAAAGATTGCAAAGCAGGTTTAGCCTGGAGAAGAGGAGGCTCAGAGGTGACCTCAGCACTGTCTGGAACTCCCTGAAGGGAAGTTCTGGCCAGGTGGGAGTTGGTCTCTTCTCTCAGGCACTCAGCAATAGGACAAGGTGGCACGATGGGCTCAAGCTCTGCCAGGGGAAATTGAAGTTGGAGAGCAGAAAAAACTTCTTTGCAGAGAGAGTGCTCAGGCATTGGAATGGGCTGCCCAGAGAGGGGGTGGATTCCCCATCCCTGGAGGTTTTTCAATTGAGATTGGCCGTGGCACTGAGTGCCATGATCTGGTAAAGGGACTGGAGTTGGCCCAAGGGTTGGACTTGATGATCTCGGAGGTCTTTTCCAACCCAATCCATTCTATGATTCTATGATTAGGTGTGGGTGGGAAGCAAACCTGCTCAGCTCCGTGGCCAACCCTCCCAGTGCCCTGGTGCTCCTCAGGTCTCTCCAATACCTGTCTGAGAAGCTGGAACTGTTCTAAAACCACGTAAGACTCAACTCTCAGGCCCACGGTGGTGGGGATGGTCCTGTGCAGGGTTGAGTTGACTCACTGATCCTTGTGTGTCCCTTCCAACTCAGCGAATTCTGGGACTCAACACCTGGACAGAGGTGGCCAGAAGCTCTCCTTGCTCTCCCTTTTCTTGAAATGCTTTAAACTACTTGGAACTGAAATGTTAATCTTGCAGTTTGTTCTAACAATTCTCTTTATCCTTTTGTACTCCCTGGATGGGTTGGAAGGTTAATTTTTGGGGATTTTATGGTAAGCATCAGAAGGCAACTCATCATTTTGTGGACACTTGATGCTTTTCCCATCCCTTCCATTAAATAGTTGTGTTGTCACCTGACCTAAAGAACTTGGGAATTGGCTCTCAGGGATTTTCATAGCACTTCATTAGTGCCTTGAATTTAGGGAGGAGAAGCTTCTGTAAAGCCTGGGGATGAGCAGCTGGATGCTCTTTGTGTCTTGGCCTTGGAGATGGCAGAAATAAACACAAGGAAAATATGAGTTGGGAGGAGAATGTTGTTGATTTTACCCTGTAAAAGTGGCCAAGTGAGTTAAGTAATTGTTTTTTAAAAAAGCTTTGGATAAGAGGGTGATTTAGGGATCTGAAAGAGTTCCAGGCTTTGGGTCTTTGCCCTGATTTTGCAAACAAACTCTTCTGAATCATCTACACCCTCTGAGGTACTGGCGTGTTCTTTACTCCTGAACATGTGAAATGATGCATCAGCAGAGCCAGACAAATCCAAGGATGGCTTAATGGTCTGGAACAGCATCCCCAGGGAGTGTCAGCAGGATGGGAAAATAAATAAATAAATATTTTTCGCCATTTTGAAAAAACCCAATGACCTCTAGACTGTGGTGTGGTTGTGCAAAGTGATGGATTTCTGTTCATCTCGGTGATCCCTTTGCAAGGTAAATGAGCACAGAGAACATAAAGTGCTTGTTAATTAATCAGGGCAGTGCAGATCTCAGAGGCGATGTGGGGAAATGCCTTGCTGGGTTTGGAGAAGTGTCATTGGTTGTCCTTAAAGTTGCATTATATGGGAATTAATCCCTGGAACTGCAGCCATTGGCTGCCTCCGAGTGACAACTTTCCAACAGAGCCACTGAGACCAGCTGGAATCAGGGCAATAATCCCATTATCAGAATTGATTCCCCCTTCTGAAATGGCAGGTTTGTTGCAAATCTGAACAGATGTTGTTGCTTATTCAGATTTGACCAAAAGGGAGAACCAAAGAGGTCAGAGATGAAACCTCATTCCAAGGAGCATCCACCCCACCTTACTCATGAGCTGGCTGTTCCCAAATCCCCACAGTGTAATGAATTCTTCTCAGCCAGACACCCAAACCACTACTTGAAACATTTGACACTTTGTGTTTGGTTTCATTTGGGTAATTACTTTTATTAGGTTTTTTGTGTGTGTGGTCACTGCACAGTGAGCACTTTTGCTTTCCCCATTGTTCCTAAAATTATGAGTTGGCTTGAAAAAGTTGTTAATCCCCTCCCTGGGTCTTGGCATGACTTGCTAAGACGGGAAAATCATCACAGAATAAAAATAATAGGATTTGACAAAGAGTTGGACTTCCTTTCATGGAGCCACTGGGAGCCTGATGGGACGGTCTGGAGTGGAGCAAAGTCATGGGACAAACCCCCTTTTCCGTGATCCAACACTTCCTTATTCTGGGGGAAGGTTTGGGTTGGGTTTTATGCACAAAGAACTCACTGGATTTGTTCAGTCAAGGATTTGACATGGAAAAGAGAAGGAAAAATTCACCTGGACTTGGTGGAAAGGTTCTGAGAAGCAGGAGCTGTGCTGGCCAAGGGAACCAACAGCCTGACTAAAAGGACACATTGAAGCAAAACTAAAGTGTTTTCCCTCTCCAAAGGGAAGGCTGATCCAGGTTCCTGTGAGCTGGGATTGTGTTGGAGCCTCCAAGGACAAGGGGGGGACTTTCCCTGCTGCAGCAATCAGTGCAACACAACCCCACTGCACAGCCACCCTGCCTCTGGAGAGTGGGATTTGTATCCTGTCAAGTGGAGATTTTTGGGAGGCCTCTGACAGATCATGATCTGCTTTGGGTTTGGTTTTCAGAGATACCAACACCCCATCCAACATGTCCTTGCTTTATTAAACCCTCCAGCCCAGCGTTTGTTGAAACAGCAAACTGCAATATCGGGTTTTGGCCAGACTGCAGGTCATTGTTTCATTTACAGTAAACCCCTGATTCCATTTTTTTGTCAGGAATAGACACAGCCTGTGGATTATGTGATGCTTTTGGCAGGTTTTTCACGGCCTTTGTTTAAACTCTGCTGAAACGCCGTGCTGGGGAGTGATGTCAAGGCTGCCTGATGGATCCAGCAGACGTGGGGTCCTGTGCAAGCGCTGCAAATATCTCTGCAGAAATCCTGGAGGCTCGTGGAAAACTGGGCAAAACTCCTGTGCTGCTGGGGGAAAAGCTTGGAAAGGCTCATCTCTGGGCTTATCAACAAAAATAATCTCTTAGAAATGATCTAGTTGAGCTTAAGAAAGGTGGTTTTTTCCATTAGAAGAGGAGAAATGTTTTAATTGTTGATTTACTAACAGGGGAAATTATTTTCACTGGGGAAGGAGGTAAATCCTGTCTTTGCTCAGTGGAGCAGTTTTATATTCAGTCTGTAGGTTTAGTAACCAGCCCTGATGCAAAGAAAGGTAAATAAAAGTTACCAGGTGCCCTCAGTGAGCTTTGCCAGTACTCCCTGTGCGTTGGGGCCGTTTGGGTTTGGCTTCCACAGGAGATTTATGTGCTCAACTTCTACTAAAAAATTGTCTTCAGCTTCCCAGAGGGATCCCACAAACGTTGTGCTGCTGCTGTGATAAACATCTTGGAAAGTAATTGGGGAGCTGAGGATTATGAGGCAGACAGTGCTTGCATCCAGCTTTTTCTCCTGGATCCATTTTCCAGGCAGAGTTTTGGAGAGTCACGGAATGATTTGGGTTGGAAGGGACCTCCAGAGTTCATCTGGTCCAACACCCCTGCAATGAGCAGGGACATCTTCATCTTCATCAGATGCAAAGTTTGAGCCAAAACTCGAGTCAGAAAACTTTCATAGAGTTATGGAATATCCTGAGTTGGAAAGGACCCACAGGGACCAAGTCCAGCTCCTGACCCTGCATAGACATGCCAACAATCCCACCCTGGACCTGAGGGTGTTGTCCAAACACTCATGGAGCTCTGGCAGCCTTGGTGCTGTGCCCACTGCCCTGGGAGCCTGTTCAGTGCCTGACCACCCTCTGGGAGAAGAACCTTTCCCTGATATTCAACCTAAACCTGCCCTGGCACAACTTCAGCTGTCCCCTCAGGTCCTTTCTGATCCTCTGGTTATTTGAAAGAAAGCCTGAGGAAAAGGTCCAGCTCTTTTCCAAGAAGGGCTGATAGAAATCTGAATGTATTTGCTGTTACTCCACCCCAGGCAGCTTTTGAACGAGCCCTCAGCACTGTCATCCCTCTCTCCAGTATGGGAGGAGAGACAAAACCTGATGTTTTCTTGCTGTCCAGTTGGAAGTGGTTCATTTTCCTTCAGCTGCTCTAAGATAACAGCACAGCAGTGCTGGAGAAGCAATCCCTGCCTGCCTTGGCTGCAGCCCAGCCCTTGCCTGGCTGCTCCCACCGCGCTCTGCCAGCTCTCACAGCCGCTCACCGTCCTGGCTCGGGGAGCTCTGCCCGTCCGGCCCCTGGCGCTGCTTCCTCTTGCGTGTGGCGCCGTGGCCTTAAATCTGCATTTTGTCCCTGTAATTAAGACATAAACTCCTGCAGGCCCCGTCTGAGGGGGAGAGCAGGACGTGCCCTTCAGCACCAGAAAGCAAAACTGCACGAGCCGTGACCTCGGAGTGAAACTCCCAAGGTGCAGAGTGAGGGAATGAGGGTGTTCTCTTGGCTGCTCTGCTCCAGTGGGGCTTATCCCTGTTTCAGTGGGGCACACCTGCTGAAGGAGGCAGCATAGGGTGCAGGCAATGGGAAGGCTGCTCCAGGTGTCCTTAGACATTGGGTTTGTCTTTGGAAAGCTCCAATGGCTCCTCATTGGTGTCAGGAGTCCAGTACCCTCATGCTGGAGCTGGGGAGCTGGGGGTGTTTAGCCTGGAGAAGAGGAGGCTCAGAGGTGACCTCAGCACTGTCTAGAACTCCCTGAAGGGAAGTTCTGGCCAGGTGGGGATTGGTCTCTTCTCCCAGGCACTCAGCAATAGGACAAGGGGGCACGGTGGGCTCAAGCTCTGACAGGGGAAACTGAAGTTGGAGATGAGAAAAAACTTCTTTGCAGAGAGAGTGCTCAGGCATTGGAATGGGCTGCCCAGAGAGGGGGTGGATTCCCCATCCCTGGAGGTTTTTCAACTGAGATTGGCTGTGGCACTGAGTGCCATGATCTGGTAAAGGGACTGGAGTTGGACCAAGGGTTGGACTTGATGATCTCAGGGGTCTTTTCCAACCCAGTCCATTCTGTGATTCTGTGATTCTGTAGTGTGACCTTCAGGGACGGTCAGGCTGATGTTGCTGTGCCCGGGGTGTTGGTGCTCTGAGGTGATGAAGGAATTGAGATCCAGCTCCATGGGGTGGTAATTCCAGGCAGAGACCCGGGGAGAGGCAGGGATTGCATTCCCATCCTTGCCAAGTGTGTTTCTGTACCACGTGACCCCTCTGGACTAGAAGATTGAGGTTCCACATCCTCTGGTCTCATCCATTTGGCGAGCTGAGGAGGAAACCAGACTGGACATGAGCTGAGAATAGTGAGGGATGGTGTGGGCAGTTGTTCAAATGGTTTAAAATCCCCGTATTTGCTGACAAATCTGGGACTTGGAAGCGTTTATGTTGTTTAGGAATGTTTCTTTGGAGTGTTTTGATTAGGAACCATCTGATCCCTTGGATAATGTCTTGGTCCCTTGGATAATTAGGAGGACTTGGCTGTGGGTTTGCCTGTCCCTGATGTGGGATAAGGGCTGGTGTGAGACTCACTTGCTCCCAGCTGTGCAGCTGAGGGGCACCATCTGATGGTCCTGTGGTCACAAAGTGCTGGAAAAGTGTTTGCACTTCGCCCCCAGAGCTGAAAATTAAAACCTCCCTGATTTCCTTGGAAGCAGAGGAATAGAAACCAAGTGTGAAATCTTGCTGTTGGCTGCTGGAGGAACCAGGGGATTATTTTTCTCCCATTTGGTTTTGAAAAGTGAAATCAGATCGTAGGAGCTGGAGGCTCCAGGGCTGTCCTGGGCACTCCTGAAATGACCCTCAAGGTGCTGACGCCGGATTGCCGATGACATGACCTTGCTGGTGGGTGACATCATACCCACATGGCTTGATGTCTTCTGCTTTCCACAGCAACAAGTTCTTGTCAGTTGGTGCTCCAGGCAAAGTCAGTTATATAGGAATGCCCTGGAGTTTCTCAGGGAGACTCCCAGGACCATATTTTTGGTAGAAATAGTGTTTTGTACGGAAGAGCATCATGGTTGTGGTGGTTTGGGAGATTCCTGGACTTCCACATTCCTTGGCATTTCTTCTTCATACTAATTCCTCTTTCTGCTCATTCAGACTTGGAAGACCGTGGGTCACATGAGGCCTGTGGGGCCTGTGTGACCTATAGGGCCCAGGGAGCCCATGGGGCCTAATTCCTGGATTAAACCATTAAGTCAAAGTACATCCAGTCAGAGAATTTGTTCAGTTGGAAAAGGCCTCTAATGCCATTGAGTCCAATCATTTCCAAAAGTTTCCTGTTTTCCACATCAATTCATGAATTGTTTCCCTGTGCTAAAAATATGGCCTTGGATGAACTCAGGAATGGGGAATTTTGGTTTTCATCAGAGATATTCTGAGCAGGTGTGGTGCTGCCTGGGGTCCTTCAGGGAGGAGAGACTTCAGTGCAGCTTCTCAAGCAACATCATCTCTGTATCAACCCACATCCACAAATTCCAGGCTCCAGGATTTTCTCCCAGAATAATTTCTCTTTTGACCTGGCAGTGTAGCAAAGATCAGCCCTCAAAGTATTCAGGTCTAACTGATGGATCCTGGTAGAGAGGGCACCTTCTGAGTTCCTGCAGGACATGTCAGAGTAAGAGGGGCTGGAAAAGAGGCTTTTTCCCCACAATTGCAGGCCCCACGGAATGTGTGGGCACCTCTGGCCCGTTTGCTGCAGTGTCTGTTGGCACAACTGAGTTTGGTTCTGCAAACCAGTCTCTGTGAGGGCTGGAGGGGGACTGTCAGCTCCAGAGAATAAATATCAGGCCCTTTTTGCAAAGGTTTCTTCCTCTTCCTAATTCCTTCTCACCCTGAAAAGCACAAACACCCCCCCCCCAACCACTTGGATCTCTCTTAAACTGATGACACTGTTTGACTTTTGTAGAGTAATTTGTAGGGTTTCACCTTTGCCAAGAAAAAGTGTGGGAGGGAAGAGCTGCATCAGGAAGGAAGGAAACCAACAGGAAATGCTGGAAATGCAGCAAATCATGTTCCTTTGGAGACTGTGGTGTTTGGTTTCTGATGCTGAGCTGGCTCCTCCCAATGGCTGCCTTGCTCTTACCCACTGACCTTAACCCTGCAAGGGCTGCCAAAAATGTTCTCATTATTTTTTTTGAAATCCATTCATAAATTTCGAATTTACACCGAATTTTAAAATTTTTAACTTGAAATGGGTTGTTTTTGTTTTTTAGGGTTTTTTTAAAGGGATTTGAAAAGAAATGATCCTAAAATAATCCCTAACATCAGTATTTCTGTTTCAGGTGAAGGAGGAGATGCTGTTTGAGGCCCTGGTGACCAGGAAGACAGTGACTGTGGGGGAGAAGCTGATCTTGCCATACAAACTTGCAGAGGTCAGTACATCATGTTTATTGTCAAAAAGGCAAATCTTGGGGTGGTTTTCAGTGCTTTGAGTTGTGCACTCAGAGTTTCTTTCAATTTTCATTATTTGTGTCAGAATAACATGGGAGCAGCTAATGGGGGTGAATTGAGGAAATGATTGGCTCTCCTCCTGTGCTGCTCCTGGAAGGTTTGCACTTCACTCTGATGGATTTGAAGTGCTTTGATGCTTTGTGGCTGTGTAAGGGCTCTCCAGAGCACAGCTGGGTGTGCTGCTGAGTGTCTCTGATTAATCTCCCCATGCCATTCCTTGAGCTTCCTCCCACAGCAGAGGGGGAACCCAGGACCCCCAGAACATTCCCCTGTACTGTGCATTGGGGAGGCCATACCTTGAGTGTTGTGTTCAGTTCTGGGCCCCTCAGCTCAGGAAAGAGATTGAGGGGCTGGAGCGGGGCCAGAGAAGAGCAACGAGGCTGGAGAAGGGACTGGAGCACAAGTGCTGTGGGGAGAGGGTGAGGGAGCTGGGGGTGTTTAGCCTGGAGAAGAGGAGGCTCAGAGGTGACCTCAGCACTGTCTGGAAGTGCCTGAAGGGAAGTTCTGGCCAGGTGGGGGTTGGTCTCTTCTCCCAGGCACTCAGCAATAGGACAAGGGGGCACGATGGGCTCAAGCTCTGCCAGGAAAAATTGAAATTGGAGATGAGAAAAAACTTCTTTGCAGAGAGAGTGCTCAGGCATTGGAATGGGCTGCCCAGAGAGGGGGTGGATTCCCCATCCCTGGAGGTTTTTAAGGTGAGCTTGGCCGTGGCACTGAGTGCCATGATCTGGTAAAGGGGCCTGGAGTTGGCCCGAGGGTTGGACTTGATGATCTCAGAGGTCTTTTCCAATTCAATTGACTCTATGATTCTATTCTATTATTTTTCCTGGGTTCCAAAGCACCTGTGTTGTGTCAGTGCTGGTTCCTGTCTGGAGGAGCTGGAGGTCTCTGTAGGAACCTCCCATTAGCTGTTCCTCAGACCGCTCTGGGTCCTTCTGTGATGCTTTGGAGCAGCCACAACTCCGTCAGCCACTCCCGGGCTTGCGGGTGACCAAACTGGGATTTTTCAGGAATTTGGAATTATTCACAGAAACACCTCTTTTTCCTCTGTCATTCTCCAAAATACGTGAGTTCTGTTGTTCTGAACTCCTTGTGTTGGCTGTTTCTGCCTCTCCAGTGCTTGGATCCCCCAGCTCAAGCACTGGGAGCGCTCCCAGCTGGTCCCTCTTCAGCCCTGTGTGAGAACTTGCCACATCCTGAGCGGTGTCTGGGGGAGCTGCCTGGAGTGTTGCAAACAGCCCAACACAGTGTGTTGTCGGGGTCAGCTGCAGATATTTCGACTTGTTTTTCCAGGGGGGGGAAAAACCAAAAAGTATCTTTTCACCACTTTGAGATTGTGTGTCTCAGCTCAGCAACTGTTACCAGCTTTTATCTTTGAAGGGTAATTGTTGCCTTTGTGCAGGGCTTGAAGCTCCCTGGCAAAGGGCACACGGAGGCTGTGCTGGTGTCTTTGGGATCGATGTTTTATGGGTGTGGTGCTTTTACTTTTTTTTCTGCATCTTGGGCACAGATTTTTTAAAAAATGGCTTGAAAAGTTTACAACTTTATAACCACCTTTCTGCTGGAGGTTACTTACAGTAATAGCACGGCTTGGGTTGGAAGGGACCTTAAAGATGATCTTGTTCCACCCCCTGCCATGTGCAGGGACACCTTCCACTGTCCGAGGTTGCTCCAAGCACCATCAACACTCCCAGGGATGGGGCAGCCACAGCTTCTCTGCCCAACCTGTGCCAGGACCTGCCCACCCTCACACCCAACAAATTCCTTCCCAATATCCCATCTAACTCTGCCATCTGTCAGTCTGAAGCTATTCCCCCTTGTCCTGTCCCTCCAGGCCCTTGTAAATTGTCTCTCTCCATGCTTTCTGTTGGCTCCTTCAGGTCCTGGAAGGCCACAGGTAGGTCACCCTGGAGCCTTCTCTTCTCCAGGCTGAGCAATCCCAGTTCTCTCAGCCTTTTCTCACAGCAGAGCTGCTCCAGCCCTCTGATCATCTTGGTGGCTTCTCTGGACTCGCTCCAGCAGCTCCATGTCCTTGTGCTGTTGTTGTCCAGGGCTGGGGCAGCTCTGCAGGTGGGGCCTCACATGAGGGGGCAGTGGGGCAGAATCCCCCCTTCCCTGCTGCCCAAAGCTGTTTTGGATTGAAACAGCTGGAAATGGTCTTGCCTTGCTGCTCTTTCCGTTGAGATCCAAGAACCCTCCTGAGACCTTGGTGTTAACATTCCAGGACATCCCCATGTCACTGAAGCTGCTGCAATTGCTGAACTGAAGAAGGCACTGAATGAGAGACTTAGTTTTGAGGGGAAAAGTCAGCTCTGCTTTGTAGCTGCAGCCTCTCCAGGCTGTGGCACTGATGGCAAACATGAGCTCGATTGGAGCTCTCCAGCTGCATCTCCAGCACCTTCGAAATTCCACTGAGCAAGGACATCCCATCCATAAATAATGCTTGGCTTCACCCCTGGCAGCTGCCTCTTATCTCCTGAGCCAGACTGGCTCATCTGTCCCAGAGCTGCTCCTGCAGCCATTCATTTTCCCTTTTATAGCAGCTGGATGGGGTTTTAATGCAGTGGTTGAAACGGCGGCGTAATTTGGAGTGGAGCGAAGGTCGGGAAGGTTTAGGCTGGGAGTGAAAGGAGCCACTTGTGTTCTGAGGGCAAGGGTTGGTGTCCAGAGCAACCCCTTTGTCAGCAGAGAGATGGTGGATTAATGGAGCCAGGAGCAGTGCATGGGTTTCCAGAGAAATCATGGTGCAGTGTTTGGGAACAGCAGCCCAAATGCTGTGGAGGGACCCTTGGAAAAGGCTGTGGAATCAGCAGAGCCATCAATGGTGTGAGGAGTGATTTGAATTCAGATCTGTCTTGACCATTGGGCATCTCTGCAGCCACAGTTCCTCTTCTCCCTAATAAGGTAAAATACAGGAGGCACGTTGGTGAAATGGGGAAAAATGTGATTTTAATGGCAGTAAATAACACCTGTGGGTTGCTGTCATCCTTCTCCAAGTGCCCCCAACTCCAGACTCTGGGCTTTTTCCCATGTCTTTTTCCTTTTCTGTTTTCCTGCTGAGGTAGGGAAGTTTTATAAGCTACAATTAGGTATTTAAGAGAAAAAACCCAGATCAATATTGAGTACCTTGACAGGTGTTTGGTTGGAAACCCCATTCAATGGGAGCATTGGACCAAATCTTGGTGGAGAACTGGGGGTTGTTAAAAATCTTTCTGTAATCTGAGCACCCTGTTAAGTCTGTGTGAGGAACTGCCCTCCTGGGCCAGGTCTGTCCTCCTGCTTCTACATAATTGAAGGAATTCAGATTTTGTCCATCTCTGCTGCAGGGCTCCAAGGCCATTAGTTCATGCCTTGACTCACAGTCACTGATCTCTCCCAAATCCAGCCTTTCCTGGTGGTTCCACTCCCCCTTTCCATCGTCCCAGATGTCCTTCACCTGCTTCTCTGTTTCTCACCAGTCTCTGCACTTTTTTCATGTTCTTCATCTGATGAGGAAAAACTCATTATCAAATTAAATATATCTGTTAGTGAACCCTCTTCTACATTCCTGCAGAAAAAAGGAGATTGTTTCCATGATGTTTTCATGTAACTGTGTTGGTATTTTACTGTTAAAATGCTTAATTTTAACAGATCTTTGTAGTTTTCAGCCATTTGTGATCAGGGACATTTCATCCCTGAGGGTTAGTTAATGAATTAATTCACACTTCCAGAAGAAATCTGATGTGAAATTGCACAACAGAAGGGAAATAAAAGATGTGAGAAAACTACTTGGGCACCAACTGACCTGATTCTTCCCTTCCTTTAATTTTGGAGAGCTGTTGGGAGCTGGTTGGTTGATGTGATGAGTGTCACTATAAACATGCCTTGTATTTAACTTACTGTCTGTTCATAATTGTAAGTAGAAAAATGGTATCCTAAATCCCAAAGGAAATGGAGGGATGAGCTGTGTGTCCAGTTAGAAGCAGGTGTTGTGGAGCAGCCTCAACCCCCCCATGCCCTGGGCTAATCCCACAGCGGGAGCAGCAGGGGAGGGGGAGATTGTGCCCCTCTGCCCCCTCAGGTGAGGCCCCACCTGCAGAGCTGCCTCCAGCCCTGGGCAACAACAGCACAAGGACGTGGAGCTGCTGGAGCGAGTCCAGAGGAGGCCCCAGAGCTGATCCAGGGCTGGAGCCCCTCTGGGCTGGAGCCAGGCTGGGAGAGCTGGGGGGCTCACCTGCAGAGGAGAAGGCTCCAGGGAGACCTGAGAGCCCCTTCCAGAGCCTAAAGGGGCTCCAGGAGAGCTGGAGAGGAACTTGGGACAAGGCATGGAGGGACAGGACAAGGGGGAATGGCTTCCCACTGCCAGAGGGCAGGGATAGATGGGATATTGGGAAGGAATTGTTGGCTGTGAGGGGGGGCAGGCCCTGGCACAGGTTGGGCAGAGAAGCTGTGGCTGCCCCATCCCTGGGAGTGCCCAAGGCCAGGTTTGGACAGAGCTTGGAGCACCCTGGGATAGTGGAAGGTGTCCCTGCCCATGGCAGGGGGTGGATTGAGATGATCTTTAGGATTCCTTCCAGCCCAGTCCGTGCTGTGGTCCCGGATCCTGTACCTGTTTACGTGGCCAGATGTCCCTCAGCAGTGGGTGCCCCATGGCTGTGGAAGGACCCCCCGGAACTGTTCTGTGACCACAATACCCAAACTGCAGCTGAGTCTGGGAAATGCTTTTCATTCTGCATGAACAGCTGCAGGTCCATGTGGAATCAGCTCCTGATGAGGTGGAAAAGCTGGTTCAATTCCTGGAAGATTTCCAAACCCAAATATTCCAGCTGATGTGTACAGAAAGAAGCAGGGGGTGACAAGCCTTGACCCATGTTTTTAGTGGAACAGTAAAGCAGGAGAGGACAGTCCAGGTGTCCTGCCAGCCTTTGCTTTCCTTGTCCTTTCATCCTCTGAGGTTCATTGTCCCAGGTCTGTGCCAGCTCAGCTGACCCAGAGAAAGTTCTTGGAGTTGGGAGGAGGAGTTGGGTTTGTGTCCTCTGGGAGAAGGGGAGAGGAGAGAACCTTTTCCCAGGAGCAGTGGGATGAGCACATCTGTGCCTTCTGGTGCCACAAAACCATTCAATGCTATTTTTTCATGTCACCAAGTGTCCCTTCATCCCAACCTTCTTTACCAGGGACGAGTTTTATCTATGGATCACGAGACCCTTGGCACATCCAGAAATAACCACCACTGGATGCTTATTTGGGGTGTTTGGAGCTTCAGATCAGTGAGAACATTGAATTTTCAGCATGTGAACAGTTAATTGGCAGAGACACAAGACAGAGAAGCTTTGCAGAGTGTAATGAGAGGAAAAAAGTACTTCATTGCAGCAAAGAGCTGATGTATCATTCTCTTACGTCCTCGTAGTGGGACTGTCTGATGCCTTTTTCAGACCATTACAAGGGAAAAGGAATGGAGTTCCAGGGCCAAATGGCATAACATTACCTAAGATGTTAAAAAAAAACAACAAAGGGAGAGATCACAGTTGCAACTAATCCCAAGCCTGAAAATATTAGAGGAGTAAAACTGGGAATGAGACAAAATAATTAATAGCGTGTGACGAAAGTCGGATGAAAATTCTCGATCCTGAAGCACGAGGACACTTAATGGAATAGAAAGTGGCAAAACTGCTGGAAGCACCTACTTATCCCAAAGCCCATTAGCTGGGGAGACTCACTGTCACCACGGGTTGTTATGTGAGAGCTCAGCTGGATCCCTTTGAAGAGCTCCTGTTGATGAGTGTGCTTGGTATGAACAGAAAAATAGTCAGGGAGTAAAAGTGAAACCCCACAAAGCTTTGAAGAGCCAAACAAGTGTCTCAGGGCAGTCTGAGAGGGCAGAACTTCAAAAGAAACCTTTTTGTGGGATGAGGTTTCTCTTTTTCCCTGTGCCTTGGTGATGCAATGGGGATGGGATGAGTAGTGGTTTTGTCACTGGTGTCCTGCATGGATTCCTGCATGGGATGCAGCATCCTTCCTTTTTTGGGCAGACTAGTTCATCAACATTGGGGTTTTTAAGCTATTTCATGGGGTTTTTCACTTTATGGTGTGATTCTCTGCCCTGACATTCCCACAAAGTGGTGTGTGGGAGATGGTCTGGGATCTGGTGGAACAGTTTGTGTCTGAGGGTCTCCCAAACCTGCTGAACTTTGTAGAATCCCAGAGTGGTTTGTGCTGGAAGGGACATTAAAGCCCATCCCAACCCACCCCCTGCCATGGGCAGGGACACCTCCCACTATCCCAGGCTGCTCCAAGCCCTGTCCAGCCTGGCCTTGAACACTTCCAGGGATGGAGCAGCCACATCCTCATGTCCACAAGCTGTTCCAGTCCCTCCTGTGCCACTGTGGGAAATCCTGTGTGTTAACTGTGTTCCTACTATTTATTTGGCACTAATGTCTGGAAAAACAAGGAAGACATTGGGATTTCAGGATTCCTGAACAAAGCCCAAAATCAGGACTTGAGGAAGGGAAATGCTGATTTTCCATGACCTGCTCTGCCTGTTACCAACGTCCTGCTCCAGCTGCTCTTCCCGTCCTCAAATCCATTCTCATCTCTTTAAAGGATTCTTTTAACTGCATCTGATCATGAAAAGACACTGTAATTTCACTGAGTCCTTTTAGTTACTGAAATTTCTGCTGAGATCACGTGAAAAGTTTTCAGGGAACGAAATCAAACCACTCCTGGGTGACTGAGTCAGCTCTTCCCACGTGGGGATGTCATTTTGGTTGGCATGTGGGATTTTTGTGTACAATCCCAACCTGATTAAGTTCAGGCTGATTTTTTCCTCAGCCTGAGGCTGTTTGTCAGTGGCTGAAGGAGGAGGAGGAGAAGGTGGAAAAGCTCCATGGCTGGGCAGGGTGTGTTGCACAGGATTTGCCTTTCCAGTTGTGACAACTGGGGTGTGAGGAGAAATAATTCCACTTTGAGGAAGCTTGCCAAAAATAAAAAAAAAAAAAAGCTAAAAATACCCTGTAACAATGGCACTGATGCACTGGCAGAACGAGTTTGTCTGTGTTGTCCCTCTGCTTGGGAAGGGCCGACAGAAAGGCAGGACTTGGCTTACAAAAGCCAAGGGGCTATTTTGGGTGGTGCTTTGGGGGTGTTTGTGCTGAGCAAATTGCCCCAAATGTGACCTCCAGGTTCCTCCTCAGGTCAGGTCACACAACCACTTCTCCAAGTTATTCACTGATTTATGTCCCTGTGGAAACACGGCCTGGGTGGGAGCGCAGGTGGTGCTGTTGGATACAACAGGCTGTGGATGCACAAGGTGGAGGAAAACAGAATCCCCTGCTCTGGTGCCCACCCCATGGCCAGCAGGATGGACACACTGGCCTGTGATGAAAATATTCAAAATTATTTTAATTATTTTTCTTTAATAATTTTTTTTAATTAGTGGTTAATAGTTTATTGTTTCCTATATTAACTATATTCCTATAGTAGCAGCGCTGTTCCAAATAGCTCTGCTGAAGGACTTCCTTATCAGCCTGGTGAGATACTGAGATGGGAATGTTTTCACTCTGGATAAACCCTTTGCTTTGACTTGTCCCATTGGGATTTTTTGGGAAGGATGTTGGCACAGTTTGGAAAATGCCCTAAAAGTACCTCTGAGTGATGGAGAGAGACCTTTGTCCAAGAAGGTGACGTGAAGGTGCTGGGATATCAATCCAAGGCAGGGGGTCATGGAAGGCACTGGGAAATGGGTTCTGG
Source organism: Pithys albifrons albifrons (assembly GCF_047495875.1). Taxonomy (NCBI): domain Eukaryota; kingdom Metazoa; phylum Chordata; class Aves; order Passeriformes; family Thamnophilidae; genus Pithys; species Pithys albifrons. The sequence continues at coordinate 6,004,628 of NC_092470.1, forward strand.
AGAAGGGAGAGCACAGGAAGGTGGTTGATCCATGAAGCTGGAATGTGGAACCCAAACCCCTGTGGGTCTGGGACCTGTGTCACTGCTGCAGTGACAAGTCCGTGTCTCGGTGCCGTGTTGGGGCATGACGCGGCTTCGGATGGGAGGGACATTCCAGGCTATTTTTTCTCACTGGAAAATCCACCCATAAGTTCTGGAAAACATCATTGCCACTTGCATCTCCTGGATGCAATCCATTGGCAGGACACCCCGCTGCCTCCCAGCTCCAGGGGGAGAGGGGCAGGGCCGTGCCAGGATGTGGCAGGAGCCAGGACAGGGCAGGGCTCGGGGCTTTGCTTGGTTTTTAAAGTGCAGAGTGTGCAGGAACATTTAGAGAAGTAAAGCTTAAAGATAAGCCCATGCAGGAAAGTTTGTGTTCTTTTTAAATCAATTTTTCCTCTTTTTATTCATCATTAGAAATTAAAACCTGCATTTTTCACTCCTCTTCTTTCACTGATGCTTTTAAAGTTATTTTTTCTCCTTCTCTGATCAAACATAAAAATCATTAAGAACATTTTGGCAGGCTGAAGTGCACGTGGTGCATAAGGGGTTGGAGCTCTCTTAGGCACAGCTCCCAAGGGAATGCCAGGATTTGAATATGATGTGAAGATAAAACAGGAGTGTGGAAAATGACATCAGCCTTCTCCAACCCCAGCATGATACAACAGTGCTGGATGCCAAGGCAGGGATTAAGGCAGAGGCTGATATCCTGCAGGAGCACTTTCCTCTGGCTCTTAAGCCTCTGTTTAAAATAAAAACCCTAATCCTGCTCGTCCCAGCCATGTCCTGTGAGCCAAAGGGGAACCTCAAAAGCTGCTCAATCCATTGCTGTGGATCAAACCAAACGTGCAACGCACTCAGGCACGAGAGGGAGGGGAGTGGGAAGGGCAGGAACCCTCAGTTCTCTGTGGGCACCCACGTGGGAGACGTGGGACTGACGTGATGGGGGGAACCTGGTGGGAGATCAGTTTGGGGTGATGAAAAACTCACTGTGATCCGTCCATGGGCACTCACAGGGAAACCCCCCCATGCCAAGGGCTGATCCCACAATGGGCAGCAGGGGAGAGGGGGATTCTGCCCCTCTGCCCCCTCAGGTGAGGCCCCACCTGCAGAGCTGCCTCCAGCCCTGGGCAACACCAGCACAAGGACGTGGAGCTGCTGGAGCGAGTCCAGAAGAGGCCCCAGAGCTGCTCCAAGGGCTGGAGCCCCTCTGGGCTGGAGCCAGGCTGGGAGAGCTGGGGGGGTCACCTGGAGAAGAGAAGGCTCCAGGGAGACCTGAGAGCCCCTTCCAGAGCCTAAAGGGGCTCCAGGAGAGCTGGAGAGGGACTGGGGACAAGGGATGGAGGGACAGGGCGAAAGGGAATGACTTCCCACTTCCAGAGGGCAGAGTAAGATGGGATATTGGGAGGAAATTCTTCCCTGTGAGGGTGGGCAGGCCCTGGCACAGGTTGGGCAGAGAAGCTGTGGCTGCTCCGTCCCTGGAAGTGTCCAAGGCCAGGCTGGATGGGGCTTGGAGCACCCTGGGATAGTGGAAGGTGTCCCTGCCCATGGCAGGGGGCGTGTTTAATTGATCTTTAAGATCCCTTTCCACCCAAACCACTCTGATTTTGCTCAGTGAGGCACTAAAACCAGGAGAGGTATTTAGATCTTGCCTTGTTCCAGTGACTTAGAGTTTCTCATCATTTTGTTTCCAGACCAGCAATGTTCTCCCAGCTTTGGTGACGAGTCACAGGCGTGGTGGCAGGTTCTGTATGTTGTGCCACTCTCCTTCCTCACCATCCTCCTCATTTTCTGCTCCTTCCCTGTTTAGCTCTCCCAGCGTTGTGTCTCTCCCTTCCTTGGGCTGCTCCATCTCGGAGCAGAAATGACAGTCCCAACAAACCACCCTCAGCTCTTCTCCTCTCCTGCAGCCACAAACCCAGGCTGGAGGCACCTTCCAGCTGGGGGTTTTTCCAGCCCTTGTGCAGCAGTAACAGTGTCAGGGAGAACAATGGGATTTTCATGGTATTTTTAGTCCATGTGGTCCCTGCTCCTCCAACATGAGCACTTGGGGAGTGTCTGGCACCCCTAAGCCCTACTCAAATCTAAGTGTGTTTTGAGTCTGCTTTATTTAATCACTTAATTAATAATGATCATCATCACTGAGGTGCCTCTGTGCACTGTTTCCAATTGACTGCATGTCCAAGGCTTCTCTTCCTGGTGCTCACATCCCTTTAGGAGATCCAAGAGCTTGAATTCCTCTTGGTTTGGCTTGTTCTGATCTCAGAGAATTCCTCTTCACGCTGGCCAAGCATTGCTAATACCTGTGTTTTTTTAAAACAAGACATAAATGTGGATTTTTTTAGACTAGAATCTGCTTTCTTCCATAATTTACATGTAGCATAATTTTGGGGAATAGATAGTTTGAGGCAAAGAAGGAAACAAATGCACTCTTTTCCTGATTTTTCTGCTATTTGGAAATTAAATGTAGCTCTTAAACCCACAGAAGTGATTGAAGGAGGGAGATTTTCAGCTGGAAATCTTATGTAAATACCAGGGCAAAATTCAGTAGGTATTAAAATATGGTTTTGTCCTCTGAGTCATCTTGGAATGAGGCATTTGTGTTCCAGTAAGTACAGATGTAATTATGAAGCTGAATTTCACCTTGGAGAATAAATGGGGGGAAAATGGGAATGGCTGATAAGGATTTCAGGGCAACCATTAAATGATAAGGCAAATCCAACTCTGTGCATGAGAAGAACTCACTGAAGGATTCCTGTCATCAGGGTATCAACAGTTTGCTGGGATTTAGTGCCAGATCCCTGGGAGCAGAAATGCCAACTGATTCCTCGAGGAACACACTGAAAATTTATTCCACATGTTAAAAGGAAAGCAAACAAATAAAGCTCCCAGAGAGCCACTGAAAATCCATATCCAATTTGGGGTTTTGGAGGGACTCCTAAAGAGGAAGAATTCTAGTGCTGCTTTTCAGTTCCTGAATATTTCATTGGAAGCACCTTTCATCCTTGTATAGAAATTCTAGGAAGCCCATCAAAGGCCCTGAAGGAAAAGGGGATATTTCCTCTCTTCCTGTGCTCAGCTCTGATTTCCTGGAGAGAAGAGGAATCTCTTTTTCTGCTCTACACAAGCGGAAAAGGTATTTTGTGGTGCCTGATTTTGCTTCAATCACTGAACTCCTGTCCTTGTGTTTTCTGCCAAGTCTTGCAAACTCCACAGTTGGAAAGAAACGTTTCTGACCAGCCTGGGATTACTGGAATTGTGAAGGGTGTGTGGATAGGGGTCTGAAGGGAGAACTGTTGGTTGTTTTCCTGCTGGAGGGCAGGAGACACCGGCACACGTGGCTTCACTCTGGTCACCAGGAGAGGAATCCATAGGTGGTTCCTATGGCTGTGTCGAGATCATTCCTGTTTCAACAATTAAATTTTTGGAGCTGTTGCAAGTTACCCGTGGGATAATTACATGGAGAGTGGCTTGGGAAGGCAGATTTTTTGAGATGGGTGGGAGTTGTGCATTTGTAGGGAATGCTGGTGCTGGTGGTGGGTTTATCCAGTGTGAACAAGTAATGTGGATGACATCCATCATGAGATACACACGCTCAGAAGCTCCAGGGAAAATGCTGGAAAACTGGAGGAAAAAAAGACCAGCAAGTCTTGTGGAGTTGGAGAGCAAAGCACCGAGTCTGCTGGGCTAAAACAGAGCGACAAGTCAGGCTGCCTTCTGACACATCTCGTGTAGATCCAAGGAATTTTGCAGTCGTGCCTGAGAAATGGCATTTAAACATTCCCTTCTCAAGTACTCGTAGTGGAAAATCTGGAGAGGGTGCAGTGACCTTGCTCCCACATCTCCGTTGTCCCCTAGTGGAAAACAGGGATGTAACAGCCTGATGTTGACCGAAAAGCGTTGGAGTTTGGGGGTGTTGGCCAGCGGGTCACTCAGCACGTCGTTATGGCTGTGCCTGGATTTGCATAATGCTGGCAGGTGGGATAAGGGCTGTCAGGGTTAATTAACTGCCCCGGGGTTTAATCCTGCTCAGGGCTCTAAGTGGTTTTGGTGCTCACACTCACTTTTCAGTTGGGCTCATTAAGTCCTCTGCTCATTATCCGAGTCCCTGCTCAGGATTTGGGGTCTCAGCCCACAGTTCTGGGCCTGCCCCCCCTCCCTAAGCTGTTTTTTACAGCAGTGACCCCACATGGGTTGTGGTCTCCAATCTGAGTGTTACAGGGTGGTTTATTCTCTGCAAAATGGGCTCTGGGTTTTCCTGCCGCTCTTTCCCAGAGGAGCGTGTGCTGGGGGACAGTGGGGGTGAAGGGATGCCCAGAAACCCTCCTGAGCAGACCCAAAGGTATAAATGGCTGCTCAAATACAACATTAATTGTTTCTTTGGTGAACTGGTCATTAGAGCTGCCCATACCCAAATATCCATTCCCCCCCCTTGCTGCATCAGAATCTCATTAACTGAATGAAATCTTGCAAAGAAACCTAAAAATGTCTTACCTCAGGATCTTAACCAAGGTTGGCCAACCCAACAAGTGGCATTTCTAGCATACAATAAATAATACAGAGATCCTTTCTAGCCTGATAAGTGCAAACCTATTGATTAAAACCTTGTCTTCAGCTTATTTCCTGCCTCACTGAGCCAAGGTGTGTTTGATCTGTCTCCGTTTGGGATCAGCAGGATTTCTTTGTGTGGGTGCAACACGTCGCTCTCGCTTTGATCCCCCGGAGAGTTGTTTGGGCGTTGCAGCTGCTCTTTTTATTTTGCTTTGAGAGTGAACTAAAACTGGTTTGATGAGTGTCACCATGTTCCAGATCTGCCTAAATGTCACTCAGCAGAAGAGACCAGAAGCTGTAGGTGATGACCTAAACACCAGCCACATGTGGTACGTGCTCTGTATTTCAGAGAACAGAATTAATTTATGTGGGATGATACAGGAATAATTAATTACCCAATAAACACAGGACAAAATCTTATTTTAAATGCTCTGCTGCACCTCCTCTGTTTGAACAATAATATTCCCTGCTAGTCCTCAGATTGGGTAGCTGGGTATATATTTAGGATAGGGGACTATCTATAATGTAGCATCACCCAGGATCTCTTCTAAAGAAGAGATATTTTATCAAAAGGGAAAAAAAGCCACAATTAACACGTAAATCACCACAAAAAAGCCCCTTTAAACCTTGAGTCATTTGAAATAGACGAATTTCTGTGCTGGTATTTTAGAAATAGATGAAGGCCATGTGCCATCTTTGACTCTTCAAGCCAATTAAAAATAGCTCATTTTTGAAAGCTGCTGCTGGTTTGGGTTCCATAGACTTTGGATATCATGAATGTTGGGTACCTTGGACATTGGGTACCATGGATATGGAGTACCATGGATATTGTGTACTGTGGACATTGGGGGTCATGGACATTGGCTATCATGGTGCCGTGGGTATTGGATACTGTGGGCATTGGGTGCCATGGATAGTGGGTGCCATGGACATTGGGTGCCATGGATAGTGGGTGCCATGGATGATGGGGACCATGGACATTGGGTACCATGGATGGTGAGTACCATGGACATTGGGGACCATGGACATTGAGTACCATGGATAGTGGGTGCCATGGACATTGGGGGCCGTGGATAGTGGGTACCATGGACTTTGGGTACCATGGATAGTGGGTACCATGCATACTGGGTACCATGGACATTGGGTGCCATGGACATTGGGTACCATGGACTTCATTCCCAGAGCTGCTGGGCATTGCTCCCTGTGAGCAGGGCCATCCTGACGTGGGATGTGAGCTTGGAGAGCCCACTTGGGAGGGCCCCCACGTCTCCCAGCAGCACTGGAGCAGCCCCCCGGGGTGTCAAGGCCAGGTCCTTTGCTGGGTCCATTATGGGAATCCAGGAGGAGACTGCATGGACCACGAGTCAAAGCGAGCATCCCAGGCCAGGAATTGTCTGGGTTTGTCGATAACACAGAGAGAAGAAATTGGCTCATAAAGAGCCAGCAGATTTGCCAGTGAGATCTGTGTGTAGGTGAGCTCCACCCACTGCTTTCTCCATGTGTTACTCCTATCTCCTGTTCCAGCTGGAGTTGGAGAGAAATGCAGACCATGCACTGGGTTCATTGCATGTTGAGAGTGAAATGTTGGCAGAACAGCTTGTGGTCACACTAAATGATGCCATCCCCAGAAATCCAGGAAAAGAGGTGGGAACAAACTGATGAGTGATGGGATTCTGTCATTTGGGGTCAGTGAAATGAGGCCACTCAGCTGATGTTCCTCGAAGGGAGGATTGGTGAGGATTTCAAGGCAATGTGTGACAAACCCTGATTTGTTACAGTTCAGGCTTTAATTGGAATAATTATGTGTGAACCTTCTGTTTCCTTTTTTATTCTTCTGTGGTGGCTAAAACGAACTGAAATTTAACAGTTGTGGTACTGTAAGTTTGTAGGTGATTAATATGACCCAAGGCTCTACTCGAGGTAATGATTCAAACCAGAGAAGACCCAGAAGCAGCAAGAACAAAGATAATCTTTAAATATGGATTCCTGCTTTCTGGTTCTGTCTGGAGGTGCCTGTCCCAGAGCTCAAGGACCCTCCTTTGATCTTGGCTTTCATCCCATCAAGCGAAATCTCTTTGATCCTGGCTGGGAGCACCATGGTGGGGATGTTATTCCTCTTGCTGGCAGAGCTGCTGGAGGAGCAGTGAACCTGCTTCCTGTGATTTGTAGCTCCCGTTGGCAGGACCTGGAAAACTTCAAGTTTTCAGGAACACTCTAGAGAAGTTTGGCCTCTCCTGGTGCCCGTGCTGGTACCAGGTACCACCTGGGCCGGCGGGTGCTTTGCCATCACTTGCTCTTATTATCGACCCTCCTCCTTCCTTCTCCCCCAGGAAAATTTTCAAGGATCTTGGTGAAGTCATTATATATATTTTGTATATTTTATGTCTATCACAGAATCCCAGAATATGCTGAGTTGAAAGGGACCCACAAGGATCAACCAGTCCAGCTCCTGCCCCTCACAGGACTATCCCCAAGGGTCTGAGAGTATCATCCAAATGCTCCTTGAGCTCTGGCAGCCTTGGTGCTTTGACCACTGCCCTGGGGAACCTGTTTGGTGCTCAACTGCCCTCTGAGAGAAAAACCTTTCCCTGAGATCCAACCTAACCCTGCCTTGACACAACTTCAGGCCATTCCCTGGGATCCTGTCAATGAGACCCACAGAGTATATATTTATTTTCTTTCCTTTCACCACCAGTGATGGGATTTATGGTGGGATCTCATGTATCCTCCCCCTGAATGCACCAAAAGGACCCAAGGCAAAGTCAGCCCAGCCCTGGGGTTGCAGCAGCTCCGTTGTCGCACACGGTGTAAACTGAAACAGTGAACAAAAGCTTTGGCAAGGGAGCAACAGAAACGTTGGACATGGGAGCCTGAGAAACAAAAGCCATTTTAAATGCAGAGCAGGAATCCTTTGCAATGCCCTTTTCTACTTTTCCCCTCAGGCTGTGACTGTGAGGAACTCCATGGCCAAGTCGTTGTACAGCGCCCTGTTTGACTGGATCGTGTTCCGGATCAACCACGCGCTCCTCAACTCCAAGGACATGGAGGAGAACACCAAGGTAACGTCCCAGCAGCTCTCTGGGCTGTGCTCTGGTTTTGATACAGGTCATGGGGTGAAACCTGACCTGAGCTGTGACAGCACCTGCTTGATGTGGGGTTAACTTTCCCTGGGTTAATTACAGAGGACATCGTTTTGTTACTTGGTGTTTGCGGAGCTCTGGAGGGTGAAACCCCTCCCAAATTATACCCTCAAAGCAACCAGGGAAGGGATTTTGTGGCAGCCACAACAACCTGTTCGCCCACCCCCTCCAGGAGCAACGCAACTGATTTTCCTCCTGATGTGTAAAACTAGAGGGCTGTAGGTAATCGAGAGGGAAAAGGGAATTCTTGCTAAGATGAAGTGTTGGGAGGAAGTGGCCCCATAAAAAGAGAAATAGGGAAGGAGCTGTGGTGTCTGTAGGGGCACATCTATAAGGAACAGAAGAGTAAAATTATGGGGGAAAAAAGGTCTTGATGGGAAGAGGGAAGCCAGTGCGGTGCCACACCACCTTCCCAAGGAAGGGATGGAGGAATGGCAGGAGGTTTCCTGTGGCAGCAGGGGCTGGATGCCGTGACCCAGGACATCCTCTCCTAAACCTCCTGTGTATCCACCTGCCTTTGTCGTGCCAGGGGGACACAAACACCAAAATTCCCAGGGATATGGATGTGTCCATGCACACACTAACTTGCAACTCCCAACTACCCTTGGCTTGGGAATTCTGGGGGTGTTTTTTTGGGGGGGGTTGTGCATCCAAACCAAAGCCACAGCAGCTGGAAGGAGGGTGGTTGTGCCGGGCACTATCAGGGTTGTGGAGGCTCCTGGTGCAGTCACTCCTTTGTTGAACTCCTCGTGGAGCCTGGTTATGGGCTGGAAATAAATCCATGCCTATAAAATTGGATCTCTGCTTTTCTGACAGAGAAAGGTTGTTCCAGTGATAACACCCAGCGAGTTTTCTGACTGCACATGTTGCCTCTCCCTCTGTTTAATATTTCACCAAAATGTTGTGTTCTTTCGTGATTTTTTTCCCCGAATCATCACAAGTTTTGTCTGGCCTGTCAGGAATAAAACCCCCGCACTGTTTGTGTATTTGGTGAAGCAGAAAAGGTGGATTTGCTTTGACAAGAAAATGTATCTCAAATGCTAATTAATTTTTATTACCAATCCAATGATTTTGAAATCATTATTTAGATTAATTTAAATACGTATTTAAATATGAAATTAGACCAGGACACTCCTGCCTGCTTAGTCAGCATGTTTGGAATGGCAGGATGTGGTGGGTGTTTATGGGCCATTAAACTCCAGTTCCCACCTCAAATCTCAGCAGGTAAGAGCTGGAACAGCCCAAATTCCTGCTGTTTTCCAGCACTACTGATGCACATTAACCCTCTGCCTCCTGCAGCCAGGACTCCCGTGGAGCTCAGCCACCTTCCCCTTGCCTGTTTCGCTGGCTCACCTCCTGATTCCCAGGTTTCTGACCCATTTGTGGCCCCACATCACGTGGTGTACCCGTGAGATCCAGGTCAGGCGGGGAGCGCCGGGAGCGGCGTTTCCCTCGTGCCGGGGCAGATCCGGCACTGCTGGCACGTGCCCAGGGCCCGGAGCTGCAGGAACGTGCTCAGATCCAGCCAGGCCCTCCTGGGCTGTGCCCCTGCCAGGTTTCCTGGAGCAGGAAGGCAGGGCACAAAATCCCAGGAAATGTCCACTGCTCAGGCAGGAGGGTAGTTTGGTAGTTCATCCCAGAATCTGCTGAGTGGGAAGGGACACACAGGGACCATCCAGTCCAACCCCTGGCCCTGCACAGGACCATCCCCAAGAGTCACTCCATATGCCCCAGAGCATCATCCAAACACTCCTGGAGCTCTGGCAGCCTCGGGGCTGTGCCCACTGCCCTGGGGAGCCTGGTCAGTGCCCACCACCCTCTGGGGGAAGAACCTTTTTTTGAGATCCAGCCTAGCCCTGCCCTGACACAGCTCCAGGGGTCTTGTCCCTGGTCCCACAGAGCAGAGATCAGTGCTGTTCCTCCTCTTCCCCTCACAAGGATTTCCACAAGTCCCCCAGAAATCATGGAAATGCCCAAATCCCCCCTGTCTTCTGGGCAGAGGATGAAGGAGAGATTTCCATGCCTTGCACGGGGCAGCTCCATTAAACATTGACCAGCCAGTTTTCCCTCCGGTGGTTCTACCACGTCACCTCCTCACCCCTTGTTTTAGCCCCTGACTCGGCTCCCTCCAGCACAGGGGGAGGAGGGATCTCTCCCTGGCCTGGGCAGGGCTGGGAGCAGCTGCTCCTTTGCCCTCAGGGAATGATGTGGCAGCAGCAGCCGATGCCCATTTACTGGGGGTTTCCTGCCACTTCACAATCCTCTTGAAACCCTTTTCAACTCGTGCCTGGAGGAGCCCCAGCTGAGGACAGAGGTTCTTCTGAACCTCCCATGTGTGGTCCTGGCGTTGGGCTGGGAGGTGGCCTGGGAGCAGTGGCATCTCCAAACCCTGGAATGGGGACTTGGATGACATCTACGTGCTGGCGTCTACCAGATCCCTCAAAAATCCTTGTAAACACCAAATCCCTGATTTCTGAAAGCAAAATAGAACCTTGTGCCTCAGCAACCCCTGAGTGGGCAGCGGGTGCAGAGCATGTGACTCACCCTGCAGCAAATGGCCTGGATTGATCCCAGCCCACACTGGCCACCGATATTCCTTTGACTTTTAAGGGATGTTTCGCAGTAATCCTGAAGGTTGGGAAGGTGCAGGAGGTGTCAGGTGATGGGTTTGGGCAGAGAGCTTTCCTAGGTGAAAACCACGTTTTGCAGAGGTCAAATAAGGCTCAGAACTGAATTCAGAGTGTTCATGGGAGAAGTTGATGAGAAAAATTAACATGGAAGTTTATCTTGGTGAATGTGAATTTTGATTTCAGTGGGACAATGGGAATGGAGACAATTTTCAGATCCCAGTGTGTGTTTATTTGATGTCAGCAGTGAGGAGGAGATCAAAGATGAAACTGGGTTGAAAAAAATAAACACTTGGCCATTGCTCTTCCCTGTTTTCAAGCAAGTATTTGGGAGATGTAAATCAGACCTTTGATATCCAAATTCAGTTAAATGTACAGTGAATGATTTTGGGAAAACACGGTGGGATTTGGCTTGTCTTGCTTGCTGAGAGGATTTGCAGAGTTGTGAGTAGGTTATTTCATGGTCTTGGTTCGTGGTGATGGCAGAGCTGCCGTGGATCGGCTTCACTCCGACTCCTTTTCCTTGGCCTTCCCTCCCTCACTTCCAGCTGCTTTTATGTTCTCCTGATCCCCTACAAACTGTCTGAAATTTGACCTTTATTAATGAGGTCTGAGCCTTTTCCTCCTCTGGAGAAGGAGATTACTAAACCTCGGAGAGTCTCTTATTGAATTCCCCTTCCATAAATCAGGTTAGGAATTGTTACAAGTCCATCTCGTTGCTCCAAACGATGATGTAGTGGAGAATGTGGTGCATCAAAAGACATTTCGAAGGGGTTTTTTTAAGCTTTTCCCATTTGGTTCTTGTGAAGTGTCTTAATTTGCTCCTAAATCACCCTGCTGCTGGTTTTGGGTGATGTGCTGCCTCCGTGGGGGTGGTGGGGAACTCGTGACCAGGAAGGAAATCAAAATTAATGGCCAGGGCGAAAAATTCATGCTTGGATTCATGAAGAATTCATGGCCATGAAGGAAAGTCATTTGAATTAATGGCCATGAAGAAAATTCATGGTTGGATTCATGAAGAAAATGCATTAAAATTAATGGCCATAAAGAAAATTCATGGTTGGATTCATGAAGAATTCATGGCCGTGAAGAAAAGTCATTTAAATTTGATCAGCTAATTAATTCTTGATGATGTGACCTGAAGCAGAGGAAGAATTGCTGAATACACAACATGTTTAATATGCATCAGTTCATTAATTTTAGGGTCCAACTTCCAAGTTTGTGGCAGATCTCTGCCTCTGTCTTTATGTAAATCCACTGTGTGTATTGGGATGGGGTAGGTCAGAGGGGTCCTTTTAGATTCAGTGGTGGTGGGATTTGGGGTTGGTTTGGGTGTTGGGGTTGGTTTGGGTTTGGGGGTTGGTTTGGGTTTGGGGTTTGGGTTTGGGGTTGGTTTGGGTTTGGGGTTTGGGGTTGGTTTGGGTTTTGGGGTTGGTTGGTTTGGGGTTTGGGGTTGGTTTGGGTTTGGGGGTTCGTTTGGGGTTGGTTGGGTTTGGGGTTGGTTTGGGGTTTGAGGTTGGTTTGGGGTTGGGGGTTGGTTTGGGTTTTGGGGTTGGTCGGTTTGGGGTTTGAGGTTGGTTTGGGTTTTAAGGTTGGTTTTGGTTTTGGGGTTGGGTTGGGGTTGGTTTGGGTGTTGGGGTTGGTTTGGGGTTTTGGGATTTGAGGTTGGTTTGGGTGTTGGGGTTGGTTTGGCGTTTGATGTTGGTTTGGGTTTTGGGGTTGGTTTGGGATTTGAGAGGGATTTTTTCCAGTGTTGGCTTTGGAATATTGTAATACAAAGGCATTTTAAAAAGATTCAAAGGGATAAAAATTTAAAAAATAGTAATAAATAAGATTTTCCCCCTGACTTTGAAGCAAACCTCTTTGTGATGGCCAAAACTCACCTCTGTGATGGGGTGACATCCCCAAGGTGCATTTGGGGTGCCATAAATGAGCTCCAATGTTCACTATTGTTGGAATTTTGGGAACTGGGGAGTTTGGAACCTCCAGAGCACCCTCTGCCAAAGCCCTTAAAACCCCAGCTGGGTTTCAGTGTCCTGCCTGGGTTCTTTTGGAAAATCAGAAGGTCCTTTTTCACCATCCCAACCCCAAACTGCTCCCTGCCTTTAAATCACACAGATTTTAAAACTCTTTATAAAAAATCCGCTTTTAATCACAGTAATTCTGCTGTAGATTTGATGTGCTAATTAATGCAGTCACACTTTTGAATTTGAAATGTTAGTTTTGATAAAGAAACAACATTAACACATAAACCACACTTGGCAAGTCGAGGTCTAAGTTCTGTTTCATGTTTGTGTGATTTCCTCGTGGCGCCTCTTCAAAGGGTGGGTTTGAAACTGAAGAATTAAAAGATTTGTAAAGAAAACTCCTTTGATTCTTTTCTTTAAATATTGGGCTGCAAATTTAGGCTTGAAACCACCCAGATCACAGGGGTTTAACAGTCAATTTAACAAAACAATGTCATTTATTCAGACATCAGTGGGAAGAATGTTTTTGCACCTTGCTGCAAGAATTGATTCTGGACTGGTAGATTTGTGCTGTTTTATCCTGGAAAATCTGATATAACCCTTTTGCAAAGGTACAGTGGGATTTTTTGGGGGCCAGAAAGCAGAAAAATAGCCATAAATTCCAAATTTCTCTGCTCAAAAGCTTTACCAGGTGCCATCCACTGACCTGTTTCTTTTGGGAACTCCACAGCAAGTGACCTGATTCCCAGCAGAGTCTGCCAGGATTTCTGTGGCGTGGAACTGCAAAAAACCCTTCAAAACATTGAACTTGGTATTCTGGAGGAGTCTGGGAGTTCCACACACCACCAGTGCTGGTTTGTTCTGTGTGACAATCAGGGCAGAATGAGCCACCCCCACCTGGGTTGATACCTGCAGGGGCTCTGTTAAATACTGATTATTTTTGTAGTTCTGGGCACGTTTAATTGTGGCTGTCAGCAGAGATCTATCAAAAGACAGCTTGAAAAATGTGATATTTTAATGGGATTCTTTTATAACTGAAGTAGCTGGTTTTTGCTTTGTATGTTTGGCTTTATAAATGTATTTCTACGCCCACATTCAAATATATTTGGTAGCAGTTTCAATGGAATAAGTGAATCAGGATTGGCAAAAACGGAGGGGGTTTTGTGCTCAGTTATTTCATCTGAAATGGAGTTCGTGGGAGCTTAAAAACCTCACTCAGCTTAAAGTCTCCACTCGTGGCAGGGCCTTAACTATTCCCACAGAGCATCAGCACAGTGCCTGGGAAAGCTGGTGTTGGGAAATCCATCAGGGCTCTGGAATGGGAGCATTTTATCTTCTGAGTCTTGGCTTTATGTGGTGGAATGGAGACTTTTCTCCAGGGGAGTTTTGGGATGGGTGGTTGGGATCGGGATTTGTTGGTGCAGGGATGGCGCGAAGGGAGAGAAAAGGTCACGTGGTCCTGTTTCCATCGTCACTTTTTCCATGTAGAATATGGATAAAATAGGAGCTGCTGATTATACAGAGGGTTTAAGGAGGATTCTCCATGAGATGTATGAAAACAAAGACGAGGCAGAAGCTTTACTCGTTAGGCTGGTGGTTAATGAGTGTCTGGGAACAAAAGGGCTCATTGGGAAGAGCCAGAGCAGGATCGACCCTCGAGTGGAGCAAATCCCTCTGCCAGGCTCAGTCCTTGCTCTGGTGGTTCCCAGTTCCCATCCTCTGTTTCTCATGGACCTTTCTCCAAGTGATGCAAACCCTGGGAAGGCGGCCAAGGGCCTCCATCCCTGGCGTGGCACAGGCAGGAGAGTCCGCCTGGCCTGGGACAGGGAGAAAAGCCTTTCTGAAGGATGAGCATCCAAAGAGCTCTTGGGGAATGGGTTAGAGCCTCATGCTGGAGCTGAAATGCCTTTTTCCTGCTGTTTTTGCTTGTTCCAGCAGCTGGACATGGTTCCCTGGGCAGGAGTGGGCACAGAGGGAATATTTTCCCCCCACATGGGGTGATCCGTTGGAAATGGCAGCGTGGGGAGGTTTGTGGATAGTCTGGGTTACATTCCTGGCAGTGGAGTTAGGCTGGGCTTGGGAAGGAAGTCCCACACAATCCAGAGGGTGGATAACACCAGTCCCATGAAGGCCTGGCAGCCCTCGGGTTTGGAGGGGCAGAGCCAGGGGGGTTTCTCCTCCCTACTGGACCTTTGGTGGTTCATTTGGCATTCCTGATGCTTTTACCTCTCATTCATTCTATCCAGGTTTCTTCAAAGATGGTAATTTGTCTGTAAATTTTATAAAACCACCTCTAGAAGAACTTTTTTCTTATGTCAAGTCCATCTGCCCAGGTATCTAAAGTTACATGTTGTCTCTCTGATTGGGTGAATTCTTCCAGATGGCACCGTATCAACAATTCCAGGAAAATTCCCTCTATTAACTCAGTTTAATTCTGTCTGTATGGACTTGGATTATGGACTACAGACACACAATCCACCCACTTGCTGTGCTTTCACTCTAACCCTCTCTCTTACTTTCCTTGCAGACTTTATCCATTGGAGTCCTCGATATTTTTGGGTTTGAGGACTATGAAAACAACAGTTTTGAGCAATTCTGCATCAACTTTGCCAACGAGCGGCTGCAGCACTACTTCAACCAGCACATCTTCAAACTGGAGCAGGTCAGTCTGCCTCTGAGTGTTGACATGAGTGTGTGGCACTGATAAAACCCTTAAATTCTCTCTTTAGTTCTCTTTTGTTAAGGAGTGTCCTCTGAATTGCTCAGATTTAACCTCTCATTCCCCACAGGGACTCCAGTAAAATAAAACCCAGCCAGAGGGTTGTTGGTTTTAAATAAACATTTTGGGCTACAAAAGCTTTATGAAGACCTTACCCATTGCTCTTCTGTCCCCTTGATCTGTGCTCAAGACTCATCCATGAGCAATTCCTTCCTTGCCTTTGCCTGGACTTGCTGCTGCATCATTTAATATCCCAAAGAAGTTATTTTTTGGCATCTGTTGAAAATGCTTTTTTTTGTTTTCCAGTGTTGCTTTGTGAGGAGGGAGGGGAAATGTCACTTAATTTGTGTTCTCCAAGGTCAGACTTGAGAGTGTTACAACCTTCAATAGTTCTGGCAGATTAGGAAAGGTTGGACTTTAAGCTTTGCTTGAGGTTTGTTCAGACTGGGTGTCGCTTCCCAGCCTCAGATTAGCAGATAACAAAAATCCAGGCTGTAATTCAGCAGGGAACAGGTACAGGAGGGGTCAGTCTGTTAATGAGGACAGGAGGAGGCTTTTCCAAACAACACCCAACTGAAAGTCCATGTTGGAGTATAAGGATGATCCAAAATTAGCAATTTAGCCCTTAGTGGATCTTTTGGGGAATGTTTGCTCCTGAGATTGGTGGTTGCTGTTAACTCTCTGTATTTTTGGACAGTAAGGTGGAGCAGAGCTGCTCAAACTCATTTAATTCCAGTTTTCACGTGGCTGATGCACCAGCTCAATAGATGCTCTGAGAAGGGAAAGGGAAAACCTGTGTGTGTTCCTGAGACCAGCTCTATTTTCCCATTATCCCCCATAAAAATGCCAATTTAACACTTTTGCAAAGCCAAACCAGCTGGTTTTTTGTAAACCTCACTGACACACTTCCCTAGAAGAGATTCAGGAAGGGAGGACCTTTCCTTAGAGCTGGGGAGAGGTGACACCTCAGGGGGGTGGGATTTCAGGGCCCAGGTTTCTGCAGCTCTGCTGTGTTGGTGTCATCCCTGATGGACTTCCTGTGGCTGGGCTGGGATCCCCTGGATCCTGACAGGAGCACTGCAAGCTCTGCTGGTGGGAAATGTGGACGTCTCATACAGTTCAGGTTCTGTAAATATGAATTCTTGGGTGAATGGATTGTGGGGTTGAACCATTTATTTTGCTCATTGTGGAGTCCTGCATGTGGAGGAGGGAGTTGGATGGAAAGAAAACTTGATGATAGAGGAGACTGAGGGGAGACCTCATGGCAGTCACAGCTTCCTCAGGAGGGGCAGGCACCGATCTCTGCTCTGTGGGGACAGGGACAGGACCCAGGGAATGGCTGGAGCTGTGTCAGGGCAGGTTCAGGTTGGATTTCTTCCAGGGAAGGCTGCTCAGCCCCCCCTGCACTGCCAGACTTTGTCACTAACAGGGGGTGCCTTCAGAGCCTGTTTGTGTATTTATGGAGAAAGGAGGATTTAGATTTACTGTGTCTGTGTTGTGTTAAAAATATATTTGTTATACATCTATTTTTATACAAATGGCTGTGTGTATAAATTCCTTTTCTACTTAAATTGAGACCAAACATAAAAATCCTCATTCCTAAGTGAAAACATTGGATTGTCAGCCTTGGAATCTTCTGGAGGGATGTCGGGAACTCGAGGCATCCACGGTGTCTGCGGCGCCGGCACCGACCCAGACGTTGGGCTTGTTCATTGAGGACCTTCTAATAATAATGATGATGTTCTCCCACCCCACGGATTGCTCATGAGCTTCCCAATAAGGTCTTCCCACCCTATGGATTTCTCATATCAAGCCCATTTTAATTATCAATTAAATGATTCTGCTCACGATGCCAAACCTGCATTTGCTGAATGAGCAATAAGTGTTCCATGGGAGGGAGTCATTCCTGGATGGATAAATCCTGGCTGGACAGGTTCCCCACACCTTGTTCCCTTTTCCAGCAGTGAACATTCCCAAGCTGCCCAGGATGGATTTTAGGATGCAAATGTCCAGGAAGGAGCTTTGACAATGTTTATCTCCCTTCGTTTCTCATCTGACAATGGCCCATTTGAACATATTAGATAATAGAAGAGTATTTTGAGGATTATTTTAAGCTGGGAAGTCAGCTGGGAATGGAAAGAGACAGGGAAGGGGGTAAATTCCTGGTTTCTCACTTTGCAAACACCGCCTGAGGCTGAGGCAGATGGTGTTGGAGGCAAGAAGGGAGGAATTTCACACCCTGCTGTTTAGTCGGGAATTTTTATGCCAAATATATTCATTTCAACATCCCAAAGTAACTGTTTGTTGTGTGGCCCTGCCCGAGTTGATGTGACAGGAGCACGATGGGAAGGGTTCCCACGTGGAGTTATGCTGGGAAGAAGGATTTTTCACTTGATTTCCCACTCTAATCTGGGAATTTTTCCTGTGTAAATGAGATTTCCCTGTGCCTTGGTAAGGGAAGGCTCGGGGAGAGGAGCTCCTGGAGCAGGGCTGGCTCCAGCTGGGAGCTGGGGGAGCAGCTGGTGGGGCTTTTCTGCTGCTCTGGGGAGATTAAATGTGAGTTTGGGGCTGTTGCTCAATGCTCACTGCAGCCAATGGCAGTATTCCCATGGGATATATAATCCCATGCTCCTATGGGATAAAGCGTCCTGGGCACTGAAATGCCCAATGCCCTCCAGCCCTCGTTAAATCAGCAAATTTTTTACCTTTATATCCCATGAAAGGGCAACAAATTTCATAGATTGTGTCAAAAACTTTAGGTCTGATTTTCACCCCCTTTGGATCTGAGTTTCTAAGCCTTCAGTTTGTGCTTTTGGACAGATGGGAAACTTAAGATAGTTTTTATTTTGTATTTTTATCACATCTCCTCTTTCATTTCTTCTCTGCTCCTGGTCACTCCCTCCAACCACCTCTGAATTTTACCACAGGGTTTTGGGGAGCAATATTAATCTTCCCCATTCCCCAGGGAACATGACACTCTAGATAAGAGTGAGTTTAAAAGTTGTATTTAATGCTTTCTCCTCTAATTGTTTTTATTTACTTGGTTTTATTCACTGGTTTTCTTCACTGTTGCCCATGGCTGGATATGAAGTAATTGATAATGGAGCACGTGTGGATGTGGGAAGGCACATCCAGCATCTCCAAGATTCTGTTGGGCTCGTGGGTGTTCTCTCCCACTCCAGATCTGTAAATCTTTAAACCCAGCCTGGATTAGGACGTGTTTAGGTTTGGTTTAGCACTGCAGTAACCTCCTGATAACAGCCCTGGGCTGATGCTCCCAGGCAGATAACAGGACTTGGTTCTCAGCACCTTCAACTCTAAAATGATGGGATTTTTCTGTTCCTGGCAGGAGGGTTTCCACCAGGCCTTGTGGAAGGTTTTCCTGCTGCTCAATATTTGTATTTGAATTTTAAGCCCCTTGTTCTGAGGGCCTTAAGCAGTGTTTTTATGCTGGGTGGGTGGGGGCAGGCAGGGTTTGTATTCAGTAGTGCTCAGCTCTCTTTGCCCGGCCCCAGGTCCCCCTTTGGTGACACATCAGCGTCCCTGTCCTGCCCGTGTCACCATGCTCAGGGCACCAAAGTTGTTCTGAACGTTTGGGAAGTGTGAATCTCCTCGTGGTGCCTCCACAGGTCACCTGGAGAACCATCAGTGGCATCCCACCCAAAAATTAAATGAAAATATGGAGCTGCTGGACTCTGAAAAAAACCCAAATGGCTTTTTTTAGTTCTTTGCTCCATTTCTGTTGCCAAGTCTGGGATTTTAGTACTCTCCTTTCCAGGGAACTTGCATTGCTCCACTTCCCAGCTGTCCAGGGGTGGGAGGAGCAAATCCACACATTTGTGCTGGGACTAAGGGTGCCAAAACCAGGGCTCTGTGGGCTTGGCTGCACTAGAAACTTCTGCAGATAGTGGTGATCTCAACAGTTTGGGTCTTGATGGAAAGATGGTCTCATAGGAACAGGCCATTTGAATCGGCCCCTGGACATAACTCTGTTGGAAGGTATAAATTTAGGCTGATTCTGAATTAACCTCCAGTCTGAGGTTTTTTGGTTTGAATGGACTGAAGTGTTTCATGTTGTCTTTGTCTTGTCAAATGAAAACCTCGTGTTGTTTGGATGGAATTCCTTAATATTCCAGTGCTCTGCAAGGATCCTGCATCCAGCAAAGGATGGCAGAGGCTTTATTGTCCTACTCAGAAGTGAAGGAATATTCTAGAGGTGGGAATATTTTGGAGGTGGCTTTTATGGATTTAAAAATTCCTGAATTCCTCAACTCTGCAGGAAGACAGTCAGGAGAAGATGAATATAGAAATCATATAGAATATTAGTAGCTGCAATTTATATCAGTTTAACGTACATAGGATTTTACCCCAAAGCTTCTGCCTTTATGTGGACAATCTCTGAGACCAGGAAACACCCCAGGGATGACAAGGGTCAATCCCAAAGCCACAGTCACATCTTATGAGCTGTGATCCTGAAGGCAACCAAGCCAGTAACTGGAATAATGCTAGGAAAAAAGGAATAAGGGGAGGGTTTTTTCCACTTGAGCTTTGGAATGGTTCCTGCTGCTGCTGTCTCGAAAGGAGAGCACATGCCTGAGTTATTGTGGAAAGGGCTGTTAGCTGAGGACTTTAATCCCTCTTCACATTTGGCCAACACAGCAAGAGGTTGCAGTGGGGATGGAATGAGGGGAACAACCCCAGAGCCTGGGACTGAGTGTTTCTGACCCAGCCCAGAGGAAACAGAAGAGCTGAGGAGGGAAAATGAGCCAAAATCCTGCAGCTGAAGGAACTGAAGCCAGGAGGGACGTGACCACTGGCCTCAAGTCTGTGGAAGAGCTGAAAATGAACCTAGAGAAGTGGAGACCTTGAACTCTGGTCATTTGGGGTCATTTACCAGAGTGCAGTTAAAAAAAAACTCAACATCTGGCATTGCTAATTAGTGATGTTGCCCTGATTTCATAGAATCACAGAATGGATTGGGTTGACCTCCGAGATCATCAAGTCCAACCCTTGGGCCAACTCCAGTCCCTTTACCAGATCATGGCACTCAGTGCCACGGCCAAGCTCAGCTGAAAAACCTCCAGGGATGGGGAATCCACCCCCTCTCTGGGCAGCCCATTCCAATGCCTGAGCACTCTCTCTGCAAAGAGTTTGTTTCTGCTCTCCAACTTCAATTTCCCCTGGCAGAGCTTGAGCCCATCATGCCCCCTTGTCCTATTGCTGAGAGCCTGGGAGAAGAGACCAACCCCCACCTGGCACAGGAGAAGTTTTTGGTGTGGGGTTTCACAGCCCCATTTCCTGTGTGGCTGCCAAATTCCCACATGGAGTTATGGCTGTCTCCAAGCTCCTGGAGCAGAGGTTTGTGCCTGCTTTGGGTGTGTGGAGACCTCAAACTCTGCATAATTTGGGGGCAGCAAAAATGCAAGGGCCCCACAGAAGTGGTTCGAAGAGTGACAGTAATAAAGAGGTGAGTCCAGTCACCTCCCCCAGCCCTCGGGAGCGCCGAGGGAGCTGCTCTGGGATCAGCTCCGAGATTTATTGCTCTCCGGGTGCTCCGGCCAGGCTTGAGCTGGCAAAGCTGGGACTAATGGACCCTGCACTCCATTAAGGGGCTGTCAGGGGCAGGTGGCTGATGAATGATACCAACTCCCACTGCCACCATCCCTCTCCTGCATCACTCGGGAGAAGCTCCGGAACATGCAGGAACTTCTTTCCTGGGCTTGTGCTGAAAATGCAGCGAGTTTTACTCAAATAGCTGATTCCCAACTCCCTGTCATTTCCAGGGAAGTTGGGAATGTTCTGTTGGGTGTCTCCTGTGTTGTAGTTGCTCTGCAGGAACTTAAGGGAAAAGAATGAAAAATTAAAGTTCGTAATTTGGAGTTGTTCCATGTTTTCAGGAGTTGTTTGCCAATGGGATGGGTTATATTATGAACCCAAAAGGCTTTAGGGATGTTAAAACCTCCTTGTAGGCCTGCACAGAGTCTGCATTGCTGGGTTAGGGTAAGACAACATCTCCAATTCAGGACCTTGTAGGGGTTTTCAGCAAAGATTTCCTGGTGAAATGTCTCAAAGCACTTGAGGCTCTTTAATTCTAAAAATAATATTTGTTGCCTTCATGTTAATTTTGGATGAGGAGAGTTGGATGAACCTTCTGTAGTTGTTTGCTCATGTTAAAAATAAAGGCAGGCACCCATAATAATGATTTGGATTGTTAGAGAGATGCATCAAATCAGGATTTTGAGGGTTTTTTCTTTTTTTCTTCACTTTTGCCATTGAAATGTTCTGCAGCAGAGAAGCAAAACCACAGCTTGGCTTGGTGGGGCTTTTCCTACCACACAGAGTAAGGTGCACGTTCCAGTTTCTCATTTAGAGAGTGAGTCACAAGCCTTACAAGCATATGATAAAAATTATGATTTTTAAACTCTGCTTTCATCCAGATGCCCTTAAATAATTCCTGCATATGAGCTCTTGAAGTAATCCAGCTGAAAATCTGTCTCAGAGGAGATAAGCTTTATAAGAGAGGAAGAGTTTGAGTTATTTTGGTGGAAATTAAAAAGCTTTTTTTGCCTCAACATGAATTTGGGGACAGATTCTCACTCGTCCTGGAGAGGGCTGTGGTTCTGCTGGTCTTGGGGTGGTGACATGGCTACCTGAAGGGCTCTTGTTAGCCATGAATAGTGTGAGATCCAGAAGTGCAGAGCCCAGGGAAGCAGGAAAGGGAGTTTTATTGCTTTTTTATGTCATTAAGGGAATATATTGTATATATGTATGTACCACCACGTTGGGTGACCCAAATCCCCCGTGCCCTGGGCTGATCCCACAGCGTGGGCAGCAGGGGAGGGGGGGATTCTGCCCCTCTGCCCCCTCAGGTGAGGCCCCACCTGCAGAGCTGCCCCAGCCCTGGGCAGCAACAGCCCAAGGAAGTGGAGGTGCTGGAGCGACTCCAGAGGAGGCCCCGGAGCTGCTCCAGGGCTGGAGCCCCTCTGGGCTGGAGCCAGGCTGGGAGAGCTGGGGGGGTCACCTGGAGAAGAGAAGGCTCCAGGGAGACCTGAGAGCCCCTTCCAGAGCCTAAAGGGGCTCCAGGAGAGCTGGAGAGGGACTGGGGACAAGGGATGGAGGGACAGGGCGAAAGGGAATGACTTCCCACTTCCAGAGGGCAGAGTAAGATGGGATATTGGGAGGAAATTCTTCCCTGTGAGGGTGGGCAGGCCCTGGCACAGGTTGGGCAGAGAAGCTGTGGCTGCCCCATCCCTGGAAGTGTCCAAGGCCAGGTTTGGAGCACCCTGGGATAGTGGAAGGTGTCCCTGCCCATGGCAGGGGAGGAATGAGATGAACTTTAGGGCCCCTTCCAACACAAACCATGCTGTGATTTAACACCAAGCCAGGAGAAGGAAAACAAGAATCCCTGCACAGCCAACCTGTGTCTGAACAAACATCTGGTGCTTCTGAAATTATGAAATGCCGGGTGATTCTCTGTGGTTTAGGTTGTTCCAGGAGGGTTTTTTTATCATTCTTTCTGCCATCACAGGAAGCATCAATGGCACACAAACAAAAGAGACTTTCATTTTGGTAAATTGTGCATCGATTTCCACAAACCCATTTGAATTTCACCCTTTATTTTTGCCTGTACCAAACATTATGTCCTCTGTGGGGCTTTTTTAGGAGGAATATAGAGCAGAAGGAATTAGCTGGCACAACATCGACTACATAGATAACTCCTGCTGCATCAACCTGATCAGCAAGAAGCCAACGGGGCTGCTCCATCTGCTGGATGAGGAAAGCAAGTGAGTAGGAAACTGCTGGCTTTGCCAATGATATTTGGGTTTTCACTTCAAATGTGTTTATCCTTCAGTTTTACCTCTTGTGATTCTTCCCAGGAAGGTGCTAATTAGCTCACTGGGCTGATTGGTGTCTGCAGTTTGGTTTTTGAGGTGGTAATGCAAGCAGTGTATAACCAGCAAGCTGAGCAAAAAACCTTGACAAATTACCATTCCATTTCTTTTTCCAGAATTTCTTCCATTAAAGGGAAGGGGAAAAGTTTCCTTTGCTTCTCTCCTCATTTCTCTCCCTGTCTCTTATGGTGTAACAATGGGAAGGTGCTTGAGGTTGAGCTGAGCGAAGGCAGAAGTGCAGGTTGTGCTGTTGTTGGGGTATAGGATGGATTCATCAATTGCTGGTGCAGATGAAGCCAGGAGAAGGAAAGCAAGAATCCCTGCACAGCCAGCCTGTGTCTGAACAAACATCTGGTGCTTCTGAGGGCCCTCCTGTGCAGGGGCTGCACTTCCCCAGGGCTTCAGGGATGCAGCTCAGATCTGCATCCCTGGTTCATCCCTATGGAAGTTCCCAGATGGGTGTGTGCCTCTCGGGCTGTCTTTGGGTGGAAACCTGGGAGCAAAGCGGCTCTTCCATTGGATACTCCTGCCAGTTCTCTCCATGTGAAGGGCAGGGAAAGGCCAGGTGGGTTTGCTGAGGTCACCTCTGATCCTCTGGCCCAGAGCACAAGGTCTCCTCCCCCATTTGCTTGGAGGTTTCTCCTCTACCCAGCGATGCTGCCCCAGCAATTCCATGCTGGGCTGAAACACCTCAATTTAGGGAAAGTTGGAAAATACACCCCCAAGGTGCAGATTTACACAGAGCTGGAGGATGGAGGGTGGTCTTGCTCCTACCCAGGGTCTCTGCCCAAGCAGACACAGAAGTGGAAGCTCAGGATATCTCTGATTTCCCATTTGTGGCCAAGAAAGAAGAGTTTAAAAGACTTCCCTGTGGGTTCACAGCTCTCTCCTGTTTAATTCTCTCCACTCAGTTTTCCTCAAGCCACAAACCAGACGCTGCTGGACAAATTTAAGCGTCAACACGACGGGAACTCCTACATCGAGTTTCCGGCGGTGATGGAACCGGCTTTCATCATCAAACACTACGCCGGCAAAGTGAAGTACGGAGTCAAGGTCTGTTCCCCAGCTGTGCCCTGGCAGTGGTTTCCATTGAAATCTGGGATGGGGAAGGACAGGCTCCACAGACATGTTTTGGAGAGGACTTGGCTCAAGAAGAGATGTGAGGGTTGGGAGAGAAGTGTTTGGTGAAAAGCTGATGGGGATTTTTGGGCTTCCTGTTCTCCTCCACATGGGCAGTTGGGGGAGGAATTCATATTGGTGCCACATCCCAACAATAGGTTGGAATGGGGTGTCTGGTGACCTTTCCAGGCTTGGTTTGTGGAGAAAACCTGAAGTTTTCCTCATCAGTGGCTGTTTCTAAGGCAGGTCACATGAGCTCGGGTCTCAGCATCCCCCTGTCATGGGTCCTTCCTGAAATCCCACACGATCAATTTCAAAGTTGAGCCTATTTCTAGTCATGGCAGTTACTGGCAGAGGGAATTCTGGTGGGCAGGGGAGCCTGGGGGAGAAACAGCCTCTGGATTTAATAATTTTTCTGATGGAGTAAATACCCATGATAAGCATCAGAGGTGATGGTCAGAAAGAGACATCTAAATGGGAGCAGAAAAGGAAGACAAAAACAGCATTGAACAGTTGAGGAAGATCTTGCCCTGAGTTTCACGTGGATATTGTTTATTTTTCCCTCTTCTCTCCCCTCGCTCTTCCTCCTTCCCCAGGATTTCCGGGAGAAGAACACGGACCACATGCGGCCGGACATCGTGGCGCTGCTGCGGAGCAGCCGCAACGCCTTCATCTGCGGCATGATCGGCATCGACCCCGTCGCCGTGTTCCGCTGGGCCGTCCTCAGGGCCTTCTTCAGGGCCGTGGTGGCCTTCAGGGAGGCTGGGAAACGATTCGTGGAGAAAAAAACCGGTACGTCTGTGCCTCTCCTAACACTGTTTTGCATCAGCAGTTCAGGTCTAAAATATTGTCACACTGGTTTAAGTAGCCTGATTTAATAGGAGTTATCAATCTGTTATAAAACTCATTAAATAGCAGGTAGGTTTTTTGCAGAAGTGTCATTTAAAGGTGCATTTGGATTTTAGCATATTACAAGGTAATATTTTCACTTTCCTGCTCCTTGAGTTTTTCCTTTCTGTAGGAGGCACAAATAGGAAAACCTGAACATTCCAACAGAGATGTAGAAATTACCCAGCAAAAGAGACCAATTTGTTCTTAGGAGTTCTTGAGCTGTTAGAAACAGCAAAAGGCAATAATTCTTCTCTGTCATTTTCCAAGCTGTTCACCCTTTCAGCTCCAAGAGAGCGTGTCTCTTGTGTAGCAAAATTCATGGCTTTGCAGTCACCCAGAACTGCTTCACGGGCACTAAATTAATGGGAAGTGGTGGTGCATCATCATGCAAGGCCTGGCTGCGCTTTGGGAGCATTTCTCTGCATCAAGCAATTTGGGGCAGACAGGAACAAGCCATTCCTGTTCATCTCTGGGCACAAGAGGGCTTGAAATTCAGGATGAAATTAGAGCCTTGGCAGGGAAAACGTCAGCTGAGTTAAAATTAAGCCCAGAGCTGCCCCCTGGATTATTTTTTGTTCAGAGAGATGCATTGTGGAGGAGCCTGGGACGAGGGGCATAAGGATGGAAACTGTACAAGCAGAAAGAATTATTTTCTTGGGAGTAAATCCCAAGAAGAGCAGGAGGCAAAAAATGAGCTTTCAGCTCTTCCTGTCGAACTGCTCGGGTGCAGTGGGAGGGGGAAGATGTTCCTTGTGCCCCAGAATGTGTCTGGCACAGCCAGGCATGTTTGTGGAAAGTGGGGCTTCATGACACCGAGAGGGAGATGGCAAAGACCTTTGGCTTCCAAAGCCCATCTTTGCTTTTTCATCTTGCACAAAGCCCAGGCTGAGCTAAAGGAAACTGGCCCAGGACATGATAGAAATGTGTTCACTCTTGGGAAGTAAGAACCGATTTCAAGCCCTGCTTCACTTTCTGTGTCTCTGGTCGTGCTCATCTCCTCACTCCTCAGCGGCCCTTCTGCTCCTCAGTGTGCAGTTTGTGGCCATAACTTGCTTACATCTATCTATATCTATATCAATATATAGGTATAAATTGGAGTCCAGGAGGTTTGCAGACAGTTGTGAGACTCAGTTCTTGCATTGCCTTCTCTTTCCATGCCAAAACTAACTAATCATAGTGATGGCTGAGTTTCTAAACCTTTTCTAGCATGTGGGGCTGCTCTTTTATCTGTCTGGTGTCCTTTGGCCTGTTTCAAATGCCTGTTTTTGTGCTTTGTAACCTCTGGGGTTTGAGTCAAAGAGAAAGGAAAAACCTACAAATGCTCAGAAAGCTGGAGAAGGTTTGTCTTCAACCTCCTAACGACCCTCAGACCATTTATACCCTTAATTTCTGTGGGCATCAAGTTGGGTAAAAGTCATGAGAAAGTCACCAGAACTGGTGGGAGGAGGTTACCTAAATCCAGTTCCCATACTGAGGTCACTTTATCCATGGGGAAAGCCCTACAACTGATGGTGGAGCTGGCACTCACTTTAAGCTCTTCCTGCCTTCTTTGGGGAGGTACCCACCATCTCCTGGCATGACCACCCAGACTGGACAGGGCTTGGAGCAGCCTGGTCTAGTGGAAGGTGCCCCTACCCTTGGCAGGGGGTGGAACTGGATGATCCTGAAGATCCCTTCCAACCCAAACCATCCTGGGGTTCTGCCCTCTGCCTGGGTCACCCTTAGTGAGGTGAGATCCATAGCAATGTTTCCATCCACTTTGGCTGCCGTGGCTTCATGTCCACCTCCCACTCAGTTGTGTCCTCCACAATCCATCCATGTCACCACAGCACCACAGAGCAGGTGGCTGTGGACGAGGGGACCTGGCTGAGGGCCTGGCCTGTGTCTGGCCAGTGGGATCCCCCCAGTGCTGGGTGCTGGAAGCCCCTTCTCCCCAAACCAGAGCAGAAAAGCCCCAAAGTGATATTTGCACCTGTGGCAGAAGATGTTTGGGAGTGATTAAAGGATCACTAAAATAACCCCATCTCCACAGAAAAAACAGAGAACCAAAGACAGCACATTTGAGGTTTATTTGGGGTTTTATCAAACTTTGATGGCTCTAATGAGCCCACAGACATGGGGCTTTTGATGCAATGATGGTGGCCCAGTGGGAATGACTCTCTCATGTGTGTTCATACATGTGTGCATGTTTAATACCCATGTAGAATTCTTTTTCAAGGCAGGTGTGGTGAGGCAGCAGGGAAATACCTGCAACAGGCTTCTTTCATCAAAGGCTCTTTGCACTCTCCTGTCTCAACCCCAGCTGGGACTCTCTCTCTTTTCCCCATCCAAGACACCCCTGCAACACCCAACAGGGATTTTCCTGGAAAATCCCTGGCTTATGGATAAGCAGCTCTGCAAAAATTGTGCTCTGCTTTCCCTTTGCATCATGCTCTTGGTTATCTCCTCCATGCCAGCAGTGCCCACCAGCGCTGCGGATGCTTCTGGAAGGACCATCAGCACTTTTTCCTGCTGGCTTTGGGGACTCTGCCTATTTTGTGCTCCTGATAGTGCAGCTTTTGGTAACTGGGATTGTCCTCGTGAACCTGGAGGTGAAGAGCAGCCAAGGGGTGTCACTGGGAAGTTTTTTGGGTACCTTTCTCACCTGCCCAGGTGCTGCCAACTGTGCTCGGATGGAACACAACCTGCAGTTGGCTGAAGGGTGGAATTCTTCAATAATTTGGTTTTTAATTATTTTTAGCAGTGAGGATTGAAATGGTCCAATAGAACTATGTGTTTGAACTAGATTTGTTTGTGAACTTGGCTTAAAGGAACATTATCAAGTGGTTTAGGGAAGAAATTTGGCCGATGGGCTTTTTTTGCTGTATCATTACTGCAAATTTATTACACAAAAAAACCCCTAACCCTTTGGTGGAAAAAATGGTGCTGTTCATATAAACCAGGCTGTGGAGACGCCCAGCTTTCTCAACTTGGTTTTGCTGGACCCAAATCCTCTTTCTGATGAAGGTTTTGTGGTCCTGGGGCCATGCCCACCCTCGGTGGGCTCTGCAGTTGGGTTTGGCCACCAAGGGTTGGTCCTTGGGTCAGTGCCTGCTGTGGGCCTGCACAATAACGCAATAACACCTCAGCAAAAACAATCCCGGTGGCTTCTCCAGATTTGTCTCTGAAGCTGGGCACCAAAAAACCCAAACTCCTGTGAAATAATTAAAAACCCCCACCTGTGTTTGCCAAATAAGGGTGACAGCAACAAAAACCTCAGTCCTTGAGGTCCCCCTGGTGTCAGTGTGAGGAGGACACCCCTTGAGAATGTTCCTTTGGGGAGTTCCTTTGGGACCTCTCTGATGATTCGATGTGTTGGTATTGAATGTTTCCGTACGTGCTGACACAAGGTGACTGCTCGGTGACCTCACCGCCCTCACGGGAGCGCCGCGTGTCCCTCGGCGTGGCCGTTCTGTGGTGACGGGGCGGTGCTGCCCCTTGGCACGGAGCCACCCGTGTGACTCTGCTCCTCCCTGCGGGCACAGCTGGGCCACCCACACTCCTCTTGGCTCCTTCCAACTTGGGGCCAAACTCCAGTCCCCCCTCGAGGGATGTGGAGCCCTTGTTTAATGCAATAAATTGGTATTTCTCCCTTTAATTGCCAATGTCTGAGCAAAGTGTGGCACTGGGCTGTGAGGTGAGAATTCCAGGTGGCCCTGCCAGGGAGTTTCTGTGCTGAGAATTGCGGGAACCTCCTGGCAGAGGCACAGGAAGGGTTTTAAAATTAGCAAAAGTAAATTTATCTAATAATCTAATTTTTGCCCAAATAATCTTGGAGTGATTATGAAGTGATTATGCTCTGGCTAAGAAGGATTACAGTAGGGGTTGGGATGTGGTCCAGCTCCTGTGCCGAGGAAACCAAAGTTAAATTGTGTCGGCACGAGCCTTGAGCTCCCACGTCCCTCGGGCTCAGCCTCGCCCCTCCCCTGATTTCTGCTCACATAATCTCTCTCTTCTCTTCATTTTTTTTTGTTTTTGTTTTTATTTTGCTTCCCAAGGGCATGATGATGCAGTGCCATGTGCGGTTTTGAAAAGTGTGGATAGTTTTAGCTTTCTCCACCACCCAGTCCATCAGAGGAGCTTAGAGATCCTGCAGAGGTGCAAGGAGGAGAAGTACAGTAAGGCTCCCCACCCGCCCTCCCCCCGATACCACACTCACACCAGAAATGGAAACCAGGTGCATTCCGTGTCCAGAGGGTAAAAAACAGCGCCCCAGGAGCCTTCCAGCTTCACACCAGTGCCTTGGAGCAATTTAGAGCCTGTGGGGAAATCATCAGGCAGAGCTGGAAGAGGAAAATGAAAAGCAAAGTCACCTCTCTGGAGGTTCCCCATCATTTCGTTGGCGGTTTCCCGCTGGCGTTAATCAGGAATATTCCTGATACCAGGCACAGGGCTGGTACTGCTGGAATTCAACTTCATTTGGGTTTGACTGGGCTTCAAAACTAACTCCAGCCTGTGAAAATATTGTCTCCAAGGGCTTTTACTTCAATCAGAGGCATTTGAAGTTTTATTTTATGGAATAAGTCAAGATGCGCTTGGTCTCCATTTCTTCCTCCTCACTCCTCTGTCATGTAACAAACTCATCCTGCATGACCACATGGACAGTCCTGCCTGCACTGCTCTGTTTTGTTTACATATATGAGGAGAGTTTTGGTGCTCTCATGTTTAGATCCCCCATTTCCCTGCCATTGTCCTCTTCCCTCGTGTTGCACGTTGAAGCCGACGGCCCCCGAACTCGGCTGTGCACGGTCTGCACGGGCTGAGCCTCGGCCCAGGGGGCTGAAACCTCATAAAATTTAGGGGGAAATGCAAACCAGCACTTTTTCTCTGCAGGGCTGAGCGTGGTAAGTGCAGTAGGTGCATGTTAAGCCTTCACAACTCTGGGTTTCCTGTTAGAAACCTCCTGTCGGGTGTCTGGGCTTCCTGTGGGGTTGGGAGAGCAGAGCTGGCTTGTTCTTAATTTAGACTTTCATTCTGATTTGAGCTGCATTATTTTTTCCTGCAAGTTCCCACCACTGCTGTAAGAAAATATAAAGGAGTAATACTGAATTTGACTAGATTTTAGATTTTATTACATGGTGGTGTGCTGAGTGACCTCACTGATACTACTAAGAAACTATTGAGAAAGAAGGTGATTAACAGTAGAGTGATTTTACTTGCAATTAATTCATCAATTTAACTTTAATTTGCAAGTTTACTCAGCAGTTTGGGAAGGATTTGAGGGGGTTATTTGCAGTTGTTTAGATGGGAAGAAGGAAATTCCTACAACTCAAGGAGCTTTAATGTAATGGAAAGAAGCAAAGTTGAGCTCAGCATCTTAAACCCTCACTTTTTATAGACCAGTCCACACATTTGGGCTCTCTCAGGATTAACCCAATGTGTGGATCTGGGATCACCATAGTTTGGGAATTGGCCAAGAGCATCTGCCCAGACCAACGAATAATTCCTGTTCAGCATCCAGAAACCATTCCCACCTTCCCACAGGGTGTGCTCCTGCTTTCCTGGGCTCCCCAGCTTTGGCTAAAACAGCCTGCCTGATTTTTCTGTGCAAATTCAGCAGTCTGGGGGCTCTGCAGGCAAAGCTGTTTGGGCTGAGCTTGGCTCTGGAAACTGGACTTTCCCAGAAATCAGCTGAGGTCACATCCATGTCATCCTTGAGAGAGGAACTGAGATCATCTCCTTGTCTTGAATAGTGCAATTACTTCTGAACAAAGAGGGAAAACTGATGGATTTGATGAGCTGATAGAGAGATTCCCTTTAGGTGCCTGCACATTCAGCCTCCAGAACCAACTGCACACCCTCCCCTGGCCATCCCAGCTGCTTCCTTTGAGTCCATCAGTTCAGAGTCTTCCTCCAGAGCGAGGTTTAGACACCCCTGAGCTCAACACCAAAGCTCTGCTGGTTGACATTCCCAGTAGACTGGGATTATCCAAAGCTCCCCTCAACAAGGACAAAGACCTGTTGGACTAATCAGCCTCTGTGCTTTAACAGGGAAGTATCCAGGCATATTTACTGTATAAAAGTAGACCCAGCTGGACCTTTCTTAGTCTAAAACCAGCTACAGAAAGGACTAATGCACTATTTCAAGCAGATTTCCTGTTTATTCCTGTTTTTTCCCTCTTTACAAATGGGTTTCTGTGCTGTAAACCAGCAAGTTTGGGCAGAGAAATGCCAGTCTTGGAAGAGGTGAAAGAACACTGCTAGGATAGGAAATGTAAGAAAATAAAAGGCTTAAATGGCAAAAAAATGGATTGAAAAGAGTTTGGAGCTCAAGGCACTTGGATGGATTATCTGCCTTGTTTTCCAAAAACCTGCAGAGTTGGAGATGCCAAACATTCTCAGCAGGAGGGGTTTGGTCCTGGCTTGTAGCACAGGAGGGATCAAAGCTGACCTGTGGCAGCACATCCCCAAATTCCCTTTTGCTCACATTCCTGGGACATGTGGGCACCTTTAGATACAATAACTTCACCAAGTGGACCATCAGCCCTTTCAGGCACCTCCTGCCCAACATTCAGCTCCAAGACAAGCTGTTAAAACACCCCAACAGGTTCAGGAGAACAGGAGATGTCCTGTCTTTAACAGGATGTCACCCTGGAGCTTTGGTAGGAATTCACCTTCTCCTCAGGGATCTCAGGCTCTGAGGAATGGCAGAGCAGCAGGACCAGCTCAGGTCTCAGCATATTTGCTTTATGTTCATCTTTGAGAACAAAAGGATCCTCAGGACACCTTTTAGCCCAGCACCTGGGCAGTATTAAAGAGGAAAATGATGAATGTGGGTTCCACTAAACCAGAGTTTAGACCTCTTTCTTTTTAGAGATTTTTTTTTAGCATTTTTTCCACTTCTGATGTCTCAGGGTAAAATAAAATCCATTTTCCCACATTCAGGTGAGCCCTGAGATGTTTCCTGACTCACAGCAGCAATTTCCAGACACTTAGAAAATTGCTCAGCTGTTTTCATGTCAAACTTCAGATTACCAGATCTTTAAATTTCGGTGGTTTAGTGGCTTCAGGAGTGTTTTGTTGTCTCCAAAAATTGTCTCCTGTCTTTCTGAAATGCTTGGTTACAAAACATTCCCACTTGGGGGAAGATGACAGCTCAAAACAGCTGCTCTTGTAACCATGTGTGGCAGCTTCCTTGGCTGAATATAAAATAGATCTTTTATTAGAGGTATCTTATTCTATATAAGTTTCTCTAAAATAGATATCAGAGGATAGCAGTTCAATGGGCAATCAAGCCTATAAAAAGCAGTATACAAAGTATCTCCTACTTGCTCTACATGCCTCAATACCTGTAGGGAGGAAGAGAAGTGTCCAAGGAATAAATGGCCATTTTCCCAAGCACTCTCTTTATGTCCAGGTGTTTTGCCCAAGCAACTGGCTTGTCCCATGCATGGTGGAAACCTTGGGAATCTCCTGGCCCTGCACAACATGGGTGGCTGGTCCCCTCCATCCGCTTCTTCCTTCATGTTTGCTGGGACATGGTACATGTGTGGGAGGGCAATTAGAGGGCTTGAGTGGTGTTAATTAGTCCCGAGGGTGATGACTGTGGCAGAGGTGGGAGCAATGGGCATGTCGTCATCCTTGGCACCCGGGAATGCCCAGCCTGTGCCAGGACACGCCCATGCTCCTCCTCAGGGCTCAGCTGGGGCTCTGCCAATGGGCTGTTGGGGCCGAGTCAGGGGGAAACATCTTCCTTCATGTGCTGCTTCAGGTATCACTCGGAAGAGCCCACGGACACCGCTCTCTGACCTGCAGGGAGTCAACACCATCAACGAGAGGACCCAGCGGTAAGGCCCTTTCCACGGCTGGGAATGTGGGCTGGGAGAGCATTGCCTGGAGTTACAGGTGACTGTATTGGAGTTCCTCCCACCTTGGCTCTCTGTGTCCTCTCTTGGTTCTCTCTGTGTGATCAGATCTGAACATCTTTGCCTGGCTAAGCAGCAGGCAGGGAAAGCGACTTCCCTGTGTCCAAGGGCAGCATTTGGAGGTGGGGTGGTGGCCCAGGTGGTGAGGAGCTTAAAAAAAGTGAATGGATGTGCCAATATCAAGGAATAATCATTTAGGGAGGGTGGGTTTGGGGGCAGAACTGCCCTCACACGGTGTGTGGTGGCTCAAGGCACCCCAAAGTGGGGAGCTCTGGGAGTTACAGGGTTTGAGGTGGAACCTTGCCAAATGCTTGCCTGTTTTTGAGGCAAAAAGCACATTTAGCTCAAAACTATTCGGTTTTTACAGATTTTAGGTAGAGTTATAGTTTTTAATCCTTCCTTGAAGGTTCTGGCCGTGTGAGCAGCTGCTTAATGAGCCCAGCTTGCTCTGAGAGTTAGTTCTACCCTTGGAGATGCAGATCTGTGCCTCATGTGCAAAAGCTTTTACATATCCACTTCAGAATTAAGTTGCTTGTGAAGCCAGAGTCTTCATTTCCAAGGGATATCCAGGCACTGGTCCTTTTCCCAGCTACTCTTGTGCTACCCCTCAGCAGACCCCAGAAAGTCTGATTGTCCCAGTCCCACCTCTGAAGGGGCACGGTGCCTCTCTGTTTCCCTCTGAGCAGAGGGGTGTGTGTGCTGGGCAAAGACAGGAGGTCAGAGCAGCCTCAGCTCCTAAAACCCCTACCTGAAGCTGCAGACCTCCAGCTGTGGCTTCATGGCTGCTCTGAGTTTTGAGAGGAGCCCAGAACAGGTCAAGAGGAGTCTGAGACTGTCTCCTGAAACATGTCCATCAAATCTTGTATCTCAGAGAGTTCCCTTCCACACAAGGTAAAATATCCTTTAAATACATGATCAAACATCATTTTTAGTGGCTTTAATGTCAAATGGCCATGACAGAATTTAGATGGGCTTTTTTTTTCTTTTGCCTGGCTTTGTTCATCATGTGCCCTCTGGGTGCCATCAAGACTAGAATGTCCCTCTTGCTCTGAATCCCTTCCCTTTGAGAGTGCTGATGGTTCCCTGCTGAAGGAGAACTGAGTGTTCTCACATCATTACAAGTTGACTTATTTGCAGTGGTCAGAGAGGATGGAATTTTTATTGAATTGATGGATGGAATTCACTTACTGAGTGAGAGGAGAAGTCCATGTGGTGCAAGCACTTCCACCCTGGTCTGGGAAGGTGATGTGACCCTGGTTGTCTTCACATTAGTCTTTCCCAGCCCTCTTTCTCCTGCTGCTGCAGCTGCTGGTGCTCAGATCTGCTGGGCCCATGGCAACGTTTGGGGCAGGGCAGGTTGGTGTCTCCAGAGGTGACGTTTACTCTCTCTCTGGCAGCTCTGCTTGCGCAAGTTTCCCTCAACATAACGTAAAGTGAAACTTTGTCCCTGTGGAGATCCCCACATGTAGATAAGAGGAGTCCTGCAGTTCCTCCAGCAAGCCTGGGGTGCCTGAGGAACCCTTGGGAAGTGGGATGAGCCCTGGGTGCCTGAGGAACCCCTGGGAAGTGGGATGGGGCTTCCCTTGCCTGCCCAGCTCCAGCTTTGGAGCTCGGGCTGCCAACAATTTTATAGCCCAAACCATTTCAATTATCTCAGCAAGGGGCCATTGTAAAGGCAGGGAAAGTCCTCCTGACCCAGACAATGAGGGGACATGATTATTTACCGTGGGGTTTGGTCTGTGGTCAGCTCTGTTGGTGTGGCTTAACCCACCCCAGCAGGGAAGACGACTTGCCTCAAACAGCCAGAACTGAGAGCAGCAACTGCTTTGTCTCTTCCTCCTCCTCAGCAGCTCGTCCTGCCAACAGCCTCAGTGTGGTCCCTTTACTGGTATATTTGCACAAAATGTGCTTTCAAGCTGTCCTTACTCCTGTGTTCCTCCTCCTGTGGTACCTCGGGAGCGCAGTCTGGGATCTTTGCTTCCCTTGGGCATCAGCAGTGATGGGTCTCCAAATGCCACCTCTGCTCCTTCCTTCCCTCTGGAAGCACAAACTGGATCTCTCACAGGATCTCTACACACTGTCCTGGGCTTTTGGAGCAGGCAGGTGATGGGTGATTTTGCTCTGAAGAGTCATATCACACACGATAAATGGTGGTATTTCAGTTAAATTGCTCCTGTTGAGCAAAAAGAGGTGAATACAGGGGTGCAGGTCTAGAAGAGAGACTTCCTTTACCAGCTTTCCAGCAGATAGATGGGCAAGGGATTTATGGCACTAAATTAAACAGGAATTTGATTTCAAAGCCTCTCATGATCATGTGGTGGCTGATAAGGCTGCAGTTGTACATCCAACCCCCAGGATAGCCTGGGGCTTGTTTCTAAAAGCAATTTTGAGGCATGACATCACACAGGAAGTCATTGTGGAGGGTTTAGGGAGCCAAGAGCTCTCCTCTGATCTCAGAAGAAAGTGGACGGGTGGTTTGCACATGCTGGGGGAGACCAGCCCTCAGCAGAGCCATGTGTGGTGAGAGCGCCTTCACCGGCTGTGGGGTAACAAGAGCTGTGCCATGGGCAACCCAAACCACTGGGGCTGGCTGGGATCCTGCTGGTCTGGCTGCACTGATGACACTTCAGCGTGCTGGGATGTCTGAGCAGGTGCTGCTCGGTCTGTCTGGAAACAGCTGGTTGGGCTCAGTGAGAGAATTGACCTCCAAAGTTTGTGTCAGTCCCATATTTGTGGAGCCATCCTAAACTGGCCATAATAAGCAGAGCTGTCACTGCGTTTCTTGGCTTTTTCAAAACCACGTGGGAATTCCTAGGGTTTTCCCTTCTCTGGTCTTGTTCAGAGTCCCTGTATCCACACCCATCTCCAGCTGGAGAGGGCACTGAGGTTGGCAGGATTAATGAAGGGTTGTAGATCCCAAAAGTGGCTTCTGAGGTTTAGTGGTGTCCATCAACTGGTGGGTGTTTTTCCCACCTGTGAATAGGAGGTGTCTGAGGGATGGGAACCTTGCTGTAAAGAGAGAGAAGGTGGACAGGAGGGATCACCTGGATATTCCAGCTTCTCACCAGCCATCATTAAATTGAACCTGCTGTAAAAAAGCAGGTCCTGGAGTGCTCAGCCAGGGGTTTACTTTGCTGGGATTCATCCCTTCTTTGAATAGTGGTATATGTCAAAATGCTGATTTAGTGGGGCCACAAAGGAGTCTGAGGAGCGCTATGGCGCGTCAGGAAGGAGACGTTGCTGCAAGGCTCTGGCTCCAGGCTGAGCTTGCTCAAGGAGCAGCTTTACATCCTTTGTTTTTTCATTTCCATGTGACACTTGAGGTCTGCCTTTCCTCCAAATCCAGGCTTTGGAGGCAAAGGGCTGCTTTGTTGTCAGACCTCAGAAGTGGCCTGTACCAGAGGCCCCGTTTAAACCACTGTGTTCTTCAGCATCCTCATGACCTGGTGTTGCTTGGAGTTCCCTCCTATTCCATTTTCTCCTGGCTGAGGCAGCTCTGGGGGTGGTTGCAGACCCCACATCCTTCCTTAGATCACTTTTATTTCATGTGATGGTTTCTGCAAGGCTGATTAAAAGTTTAAAATTTTAAAAAAATAACAACCCACCACCAAAAACACACCACGAAGCCAGAAGTCTGGCCATTGGGTGCTGCCCATGAGAGACCTCATGTAACCCCAGACGCCACAGGAAGGCTCCTCAGCTCTGGAAGTTCTTTGCCCTGATGTGTAGTTTGGTCACAAGGATCGATTTCCCTCCCTCCAAGAGAGTATTTTGGTTCCTCTCCCCATTCCCTCCAGCCCTCCTGCAGCCAGGGGAGTGTTTCTGGAGCCCACAGCAATTCTGCTCCACAGCAGAGAGGGCCAAACTGGGGGCCTGATTTGTGATCAGGTCCCAGTGAGAGCTTCTGGGCCAACCCATCAGTCCAGCTGGGTCTGACAGCCTTCTTGGTGGCAAATAATTAGTTTGTTCCAAATTACATTTGCTTTTTCTTTTCCTAATGGAATGATTGTGGGAATTAGAGGCGGCAGAGTCGGCACCAGTGGTCATGGTCCAGAGGTCACATGGCCAGAGGTCATGGCCTCCTATCCCTAAGCCCACCAAAGGCATCTGGAGGTATCTGCAGGCTCCAGATTTCTGTCTGGGAGAGCTGGAGGCTGTTATTCTCCTGCTAATGTGATGCTTTTAAGAATATTTGATCTTTGAAAGGTGCTTAAGCAGCCAGTCACCTCATGTGGGGTCTGGCACCACAGACTCATCCCATGGGAGCAAATTAATGATGGGAAGAACAAAGCCCAGGCTCATTTTCTACCCATGGATTTTTTTAGGACCTCTTTTATTCTATCACCCAACTGTGGGTTTCGGTGTCGGTGTTGCAGGGACTCCTACGCGGTCGGCTGGAATGGCCGGATGGGGATGAGGCACAGCAGGCTCGCCAGCCCCGGCGCGCTCCTGGACAAGGACGGCATCTTCGTCAACGCCACCAACAGCAAACTGCTGGAGAGGGCCCACGGCATCCTCATGTCAGTACAGGAGGGACTCTGGGCTTATTCCTGGGGGCAGCAGGGGTGATGAGAGCAGGTGAACAGCCAGCAGAGCAAACTGCAGGGGTTTCCAGTGGACTTGGAGGCGTTTCCCAGTTGGGTGAAAGTGATCCCAGTGCGTTTACATGTCTGATTTAACTCTTACCAGTCATTCGTAATGGCAGAGCCAGAGAGGGGGGAGGAGGAGCAAACCTGCTGGTCAGCCCAGCGATGTGATGTGGTCACAGTTTTTAACATTAGGTCAAAGATTCCACTATAAATTGGGTGGGGAAATGATGATTCTCGCTGCAGCCTCGTGGGAAGGTCCAGAGAACATCCCATGGTGGTGGAGTTAATGTGGGGTAGGAGAAGCAGGAGGGTGGTCAGTCCTTCCCCTGTGCCGCTCCCTCACTCTACCCAAATTACCAGCACCCCATCATTCCTATTGGAACTATTCCTGTTATTTGGGTGCCTTCCTCTCCAGCCTGTGCCACTGAAGTTACAAACCCACCAGAGCAGCCCAGGGGCAGTGCAGGGTGGGGGCAGCAGCTGCTGAGGGGGATCTGGAAGGGCTGGTTTCACAAACTCCTCCGTTCCGCTCGCATGGATTAACCTGAGCTGTATATTTATTTCCTCAGGAGGAATAAGAACTTCAAGGCCAAACCAAACCTCCCAAAGGTGGGTGAGAAGCAGCATTTCTCCCTTGCTGGTCTCTGGGTCAAGGCTGAAGGTGCAGTGATGAGGTGCTGGTGGGTTATGAAGGAGATCACTGTGTCTACACCAAGACATTGCTCTGCTCGACTCTGTTCAGGGCTCTTTAATTTAAATTAACCCAAATTATTTCAGCCCTGATTTGTGCTGGGAGAGAGAGGTATGAGTACTTCCATCCTCCTTGGAGCTGCTCTGTCTCCTCTTTTCCTCCTCCTGGGAAGGAGCACGTACGTGCTGGTGCAATTCAGTAATTAAATCTCTACACTGAAATGAGAGAGCGGGTGATGCAGGAGGGCTGGTACCTGGCAGACAACACCCTTGTCTGATATTCACTGTCCCTCCATCTTGGCTGCACTTACTGCTTTTTAAGAGATGCCAAGAGATCTGTGGGACCCAGAACTACATCACATGTTGTGGTCCTTGGTGGTGCTCCATTGGAGGCTGGGACAGGAGACCAGGAGCAGCAAACATCAATTTGACTCCTCTCTGCACCCCTCTTGCACCTGGAGAGGCAACGATGCAATTCATTGATTAATTGAATCATGGAATGATTTGGATTGGAAAGAACCTTAACGCTCATCTCAATCCACCCCCTGCCATGGGCAGGGACACCTTCCACTATCCCAGGTTGCTCCAAGCCCTGTCCAACCTGGCCTTGGACACTTCCAGGGATGGGGCAGACAGAGCTTCTCTGCCCAGCCTATGGCAGGGCCTGCCCACCCTCACAGGGAATCCATCTCTCCGTGTTTCCCATTGAGGTTAAGTAGGGTGGTCATCTCAGGAAGTCCTGCAGAGGGTAAGGAGGGATATAGGACAGCAGGACAATAACATCTAGATTTTCTATGGAGTCTCTTTTTCCACAGCACCTGCTGGATGTGAAGTCCCTGAAGCACCTCACGAACCTGACACTGCACGACCGCATCACCAAATCCCTCCTGCATCTCCACAAGAAGAAAAAACCACCCAGCATCAGTGCCCAGTTCCAGGTAAGCCCTTGATACAGACCTGGATTAAAGCGAATGCTGCTCAGGGTCCCCAGGGTGCCCGGGAGGACACTCACAGGGCCCATCCTGCCCCATCCTCACCACCATTTAGGCCATGGATTCCACTGAGGACGTGGCTTGAGGAAGCTGGGAGACACCTTGGAGCTCTTTAAAGAGTGTAAATGGAGAGAACCAAGAGTGGTGATGGGTATGGTGGGGGATGAGAGGTGGAGCATGATGGGACACAGGGATCACAGAACATACTCTGAGCTGGAAGGGACGCACAAGGATCTTCAGTGAATGGCCCCTCCAGGGACTGAACCCACAACTTGGCACTATTAGCACCAGGTTCTAACCAGTCTGATTTCAGGACGAGCTGCAGAGGGGAGGTGTTGCTGCAGCCCTGCCCTCTGGGACCTCACTTTCCAAGCTGTCCCATTCTGGCACTTTCCCCACCAAATCCAGAAACTGCAAAATCCCAAAATGACAGTTTATGTAGTTTTTTTTCCTTGCATCCAGCACAACCTGTTCTCAGCCAGAATGGGAATTTTGATAGGGGCAGAAAGGTCAAAATCATTCTGAACCATCTCCAGACAGGGAGAGAATTCAGAGCAGGGATTCATCCAGCATCTGCTGTGCTCCAGCCACCCATCCTGGGAATTGCTGCAGGGAAAATCATCCTTCAGGGCCTTGGCAGTGCTGGGCTCACAGTTGGACTCGATGATCTTAAAGGTGTTTTCCAACCTAAATGATTCTGTGATTATTCTGTACATGCAGCAGGGCTTGGGAGCTGCTCCAAGGCACATGCATGAGCAGGTGGTGATATTAGAAAGCAGCTTTGCAGTGAAAAATTGATTTCTGAGCAAGTCTGGGCTGGGTTTGACTTGTAAGTTTGATTACTTTGGGTCTTTTTTGGAGATGTGTGTCATTTTTAGAAAGTCTCCATATGTAGGTAAAATTAAATAATTAAAAAGATATGCAGACACACATATATATAAACATATATATAATTTGCAGAATGCACATGTATATATTTATATGTGTGTATTTATGTATTTGAAGTAGACTTGGAGGCATTTTCCAGTTGGGTCAAAGTGACCCCAAGATATCTGACATGTCTGATTTATATATTTATAAATGCATGTATTTTTATTGCTACATGTTTTTATATTTATATACTAAGCTCAGTCTAGTCTGGTGATGTTCTGCTCAAAATTCACTTCTGCAGAGTTTCAATCATTCCCATGGGCTGGTTGAAACAGGAATGTCTTGGAGTGAAACACCTTCCCCAAACCTGGTCACCCTTCCAGCCAAACTTTGCAAAGCCTCAGGGGGCACAACTTATATTTTTAGATCTGTTTTCCTGGTGCATCTGAATCAAAGACCACTGATTCCATTGAACAGGTGTTGGAGGGAAGCATGTGGAGGGAGAAAGTGGTGAGATGGCTTTTCCAATCAGGGGCAGAGTAATCAAATTGTGGTGCATGGAACTCGGTCAACTGGCAGGAAACACAACTGGTTCCTCTCACGAGCTGGGGGCTGGTTTTTTGCAGATAAACTCTGCTTTGTGCCTCCACACTGGGCTCACAGCTGCTCCATCTCCGTGGATTTTTACTATCCCTATGCTTAGGGTAATCTGTAGCTGCCTTGGAGGGGGCTCCAGGAGCAGGGATGGCTTTCCCTGTGGAAAACCTAAAACTGCAGAGCCTCCCGTTTATCCCGTGGTGCCCTCGAGGCAGGGATGAAACAATTCCTCGCCCCCTGAAAGCCCCAGTGCAGGGGTGAAGGAGTGGGTGGCTGGGAAGGTTTGCAGGCACAGGGACAAAGGAGCAGGGTACGGGGTTAATCCGTGACCTGGCGTGTCCTTTGCGGATCGGTGATGGCCGGGGCTGGCGCCAGATGGCAGAGGGTGCCTGGACCATCTGCCGCCCGTGGGGCCCCTCTGGCTGCCCAGGGAATGGACACGGCCCCTCTGGCCACAGCCCCTCTGGCCACAGCCCCAGCCCATTCCCACAGTGCCCAGAGCCGGAGCGCTCGGCTCGCTGGGCTTTCCCAGGGCTCTGCAGCAAAGGGGTTACGGCCATTGGAGTGTCCAAAGGAGGGCGGGAAGAATGGGGAAGGGCCTGAGGGCGCTTGGTGTGTTCAGATGCAGAAGAGGAGACTGAGGAGAGTCCTCATTGCAGTTAAAACTTCCTTGGGAGGGGCAGAAGAGGGGCAGGCACTGATCTCTGCTCTGTGGGGACCAGGGACAGGACCCAGGGAATGGCCTGGAATTGTGTCAGGGCAGGGTTAGGTTGGACATTAGAAAAAGGCTCTTCCCCCAGAGGGTGGTTGGGCACAGACCAGGCTCCCCAGGGCAGTGGGCACAGCCCCAAGGCTGCGAGAGTTCCAGGAGTGTTTGGATGATCCTCTGGGGCACATGGAGTGACTGTTGGGGATGGACCTGTGCAGGGCTGAGGGTTGGACTGGATGGTCCTTGGGGGTCCCTTCCCACTCAGCATATTCTGGGATTCCCTTCCACCAGCCTGTGTGGGCACAGTGGGCTGCAGCAGCATCAGTGCTCATTGACAGCTCCCAAAAGGCTTTTTTTTTGTAAAAACAAAAGAGTAATTTCAGATTTTAAGAAGACCAGGAGCTCTGCCACATCGTGGCATTCCCTCTGCTCCCGGGACAGGAACAACAGGGATATTTGCATGAGGTGAACACACATAATGCAGCTGCACCACACGTGCCTGGGACCCAGTCCTTGCTCCTTCCCAAATCCTGGATGTGGATGAATTTTATTAAACATGAAAGGCTTCCTCTAAAGATGCCTTTGAAATGAGCAGAAGGCAGAAAAAGCCTTCCTGTGAGCAGATTTGGAGGCAAAACGCTGCTTTCCAATATCACACAGGTTGTTAACTCATATATTCAAAATTTTCCAGCTTTGCTTTTATGGGAAATATCCAACAGAATATCCTTTACACCACAGAGTTTTAAGCCCTATTAAAATCAGGACTAACTGACTCCGGAGCACGTTCCCAATGCTGTGTCAGTGACGAGCTCAGCAGTGGGAGATACCCGAAGTATTTGTAGGGCACAGCAAAAAAAATGCATCTGGGCTCAACACTCTGGTTTTCAACGTGGTTTGGTTCAAAGAGCTTGTGCTTTATCCCAAAAAATCCAGAATTTGTGAGGTGGAGGGATAACATCCTGCTGGAGCAGCTGGGCAGAGAGTGATGCCAATATAATTCATTTTTATGGGCTAGACTTAACGGTGGTGAAGAAACAAGAGGAATTCATTTTAGGCCAATGGTAAAGTTTTGACAAATCTGGAATAAATGCTGGAGTTACCTTTGATAAAGGAAAGTTTGATGGTGGTTTGTTGGTGCCTGGTGTAAATTCCTGTCTGGGAGCTCCCATTCATGGCTGGGCAAGGCTTTTGGGGCAGGCATTTGGGCTCTGGCAGAACCAGGAATCTCAAAATCCAGGCCAGAATTGTGTTTATCCCCTGCTGCTTTGTTGGGTGCAAAGACACAACCAGCCAAGTTGTTTGGGCTGGAACACTCATTTTGAGGGTAATAATTTCCCATCTGCCTGGTTTACTCATCATTTACTCCAGCTGTTGTTGGTTTCTGGTGTGAGCATTTGGATTTTCATTATCCATGGGGTTCTCCTCTCCCTTTCCCTGTGTCCTCTCCTTTGCAGGCGTCACTCAACAAGCTGATGGAGACCCTTGGCCAAGCAGAGCCATATTTTGTCAAGTGCATTCGATCCAACGCCGAAAAGGTAAATCCTGCCCTGGGAAAGCTGCTACAAATCAGCTTGGGAGGCAATTTTTACTGGGGTTAGAAAGAAAAGAAAGTCTCACATGGAGTGGGGTTTAGGAGACATGAGCAATGGATGTTTTCACCTGGGTATTGCTCCTGATAAACTGTGCTGGCTTTTCCTGTTGTTATGGAAACACATATGAAATTATATCATTCGAATTTATATGAAAAATACATTGGCTTTAATAAATGACTTTGACTCCTTAGAAGTCCTGCCACCCATAATAGAGCTTGACAGAGCCTTAAATCCACTTGTGCTGGGTCTGAGCCCTAAAGCTTCCTTAAAATAAGGTTTCTATGGGTAAAAGCAGATACTTTTAGAACAAGATTCATTGATCCAGCTGACTCTACAAGGCATCACATTTCTTGAATTTGACTTTAGGTATTTGTCTCATGGATTAAGGACCCTGAGTTTAAAATGCATGTTACAGAAGGGGTAGTTTGAGGATTAATCCTCCAGAGTTTTACTGAGGCTGAAGCTTTATGCCTTGGAGATTATTTAATTGCTCAAAATCTTACCCATTAGCTAGGCCTTTGGGGGGTCTAATTCAATTCAGGGGCTCCAAAAATCTTTATGGCTTTATTTATCCACTTAGTGTTTGAAAGTCTCAGAAGCAAACAGGATTCAATCCCAGTGGGATTAGGGCAGTTCCTGGGGACCCACGTTCCCTCCCTCCCAACGTGTATGTCATGCAGATGTGCGACATCTGCT
Source organism: Pithys albifrons albifrons (assembly GCF_047495875.1). NCBI lineage: Eukaryota > Metazoa > Chordata > Aves > Passeriformes > Thamnophilidae > Pithys > Pithys albifrons. The sequence goes on from NC_092470.1 coordinate 6,048,212, forward strand.
GAACCCTTCTACCCCTCCACGCACTTCAAAGCTTCAGGGAAAGGAAATATTTGCTCATCCTTGGCCTGGTTTTCCCCCTGCAGCTGCCCCTGCGGTTCAGCGACAGCCTCGTGCTGCGGCAGCTGCGCTACACGGGGATGCTGGAGACCGTCCGCATTCGCCAGTCGGGATACAGCTGCAAGTACTCCTTCCAGGTTGAGTCCAAGGGCTTCTGTCTTTCACCACCTTTAGTGTCATCAGCAGAGTTCTCTGAGTGTTGCAGGCTCGATTTGTATCGGGGTAATTAATTTACAGCTCAGCAGGGCACTGGGTGTGATGGGCTGATGTCCACGTGGGGCAGTTCTGCACCATGCCCTGAGCCCCACGAGCCTCTCTAGACCTTGTGAGGGCTCCAAGCCCTCCTGCAGCCCGAGTTTTGACCAAAACCAGTATATTTTGTAACGTGGCCTCCCTTTTTGCAAGCAAAATATCTGATTTGCACATGCTCTCCTGCATCCCGTTGCGTCGGCATTGGCTGCGTCCCACCGGGAGGGGGATCAGCATCCTTGGAAACGCTCAGGAGTTATCCAGCTTTTCCTGTTTTCTGCTTTTCCATGTGTTAGCCAGGTTTTGTGCACATGTCAATCCTTTCATGCTTCACTGGTGCTGATTTGTTTCCTGCTGGTGGCTGCTTTGGGGCAGACGTCGTGTCCGGCGCAGCAGCTGCTTAGGAAAGGAAAAATGCTCCATAACTTTTGCCGGGAGCAGGGATCCCAACCTGACCTGGGAGCAGCTCTGCTCTCATAGCTCCTCTGCCCTTTGAGTCCTCCCAGCAGTAACCCACAGAGCATCTCAGAGATGCTTTGCAGATGCTGGTAACCAACCCCCTTCCCCAATGGCCCTTGCTGAGGATTCAGAGCAGTTTTCCCTCAGGATGACCCCGTGGCTCCTGCACAACCTCTCCTCCCACACTGCAATCCGTTTGAACATGGCTGGCTCCCTGCTTTGATGTGTTTCCTGTCAAACCACAAATAAGGGATGAAACTTGGTGTTCCCCAGTCCATAAAATGCTCTCTGTCCTTCTGCTCACTCCAGAGACCCCATTTCATGTGGCTAATGGAGCAAATCCGTTATTTATCGGACAAAGGGATGCAGCAGGACCCACCTAACCAAACCTTGGGCTTTCTTCTTTTTCCTTCTCAGGATTTTGTGAACCATTTCCATGTCCTTCTGCCACAAGGAGTCAGCCCATCTAAGCACAACATCCATGATTTCTTCCGGAAGATAAAACTTGATCCAGACAATTACCAAGTTGGAAGAACAATGGTAAATGTTCACCCTCAGCCCAGCTTTCGAGACACAGATATAACATTTGCCTGCATTTCTTTATGATAAATTAACATCTTTATATATAATTTCGTTACTGAGAATATTTTTTTCTGTTTGCCAGAATCCAATGGCTTAAATGAAACTTAATTTATGAACATGAAATAATGAGTAATACTGGATTTTTTTGCTGGTTGTAACAAGGCAGCATCCAAGAAACTCTGTCTGTGTGTAGACACAGCTTGATCTGATGGTTCTCATCCCCTCTCTGGGGTGAACAGTGACAGGACCCAGGGAGTGGCCTGAAGTTGTGCCAGGGGAGGTTTGGGTTGGATATCAGGGAAAGGTTCTTCCCCCAGAGGGTGGTTGGTCACTGAACAGGCTCCCCAGGGCAGTGGGCACAGCACCAAGGCTGCCAGAGCTCAAGGAGTGTTTGGATGATGCTCTGGGGCAGCGGGTGAGACTCTTAGGGATGGTCCTGTGCATGGCCAGGAGCTGGAGTTAATGATCCTTGTGGGTCCCTTCCAACTCAGCATGTTCTGGGATTCTATGATTTTGCCTCCCCTGATGGGCAAACAGAGACTCTGTGACTCAGAGCTTGGCCAGTCACAGGCTGCCCATGAAACTGCAGACACCTGTCAGAAGTGGCCTCACAAAAAATCAGCTCCTCAACTTCCTCCTGGGCCTCCAGGACACAGAAAACAGGAGGATTAAATGCCTTGTCTCATGGGCTGGGAGGCTTTCCGTGCTAGTGTGTTTTGTGGGGCTGTTTTGGGCAGGTCTTCATGAAGGAGCGGGAGCGGCAGCTGCTGCAGGACCTGCTGCACCAGGAGGTGCTGAGGCGGATCACACTTCTGCAGCGCTGGCTCCGCAGCCTCCTCTGCAGGAGGCAGTTCCTGAGCCTCCGGAGCGCCGCCGTCACCATACAGGTGGGTCTCAGTGCCGGGGACCTTGGCAGGGTAAAGTCCCTGAATCCTACAGATGGAGCCCATGGGTAAGATCAGGGCCCCTCTCTGAGGAAGGAGCTTCCAACCAGGATTTGACTCCTAGTGCCACAGTAAGTTGGGAATGGGGCAGGCAGAGCTGGAAGGGTTGCATGAAGGCAGGTCCCCACACAACAGTGAATATGAGTCAGCAGTGCCCTGGCAGCCAGAGGGCCAACCATGTCCTGGGGGGCATCAGGGGCCAGGGAGGGGATTGTCCCGCTCTGCTCTGCACTGGGGCAGCCTCACCTGCAAAACTGAGGCAGTTTTGGTTACCACAATATAAGGAAGATACAAAGTCATTAGAGAGTGTCAAAAGGAGGGCAATGAGGATGGGGAAGGCCTGGAGGGGCAGCTGAGGGCACTTGGTGTGTTCAGCTGCAGAAGAGGAGACTGAGAGGAGTCCTCATTGCAGTTAAAACTTCCTCAGGCAGAGGAGGGGCAGACACTGATCTCTGCTCTGTGGAGACCAGGAACAGGACTCAGGGAACAGGTTTCAGGTGTCAGGGCAGGTTTAGGTTGGATAGTAGAAAAAGGTCCTTCCCCCAGAGGGTGGTGGGCACTGACCAGGCTCCCCAGGGCAGTGGGCACGGCCCCAAGGCTGCGAGAGCTCCAGGAGTGTTAGGAAGATCCTCTGGGGCACATGGAGTGACTGTTGGGAATGGTCCTGTGCAGGGCCAGGGGTTGGACAGGATGGTCCCTGTGGGTACCTCCCTGCTGAGCTTATTCCGGGGTTCTGTGACCCCCGTTACAAGGAACCCCCTGCTGTGTTTGCAGAGATTTTGGCGGAGTTACCAGAGCCGAAAACAAGGCGAACCATCCCCAGACCCTCTGGTGCTCAGCAAAGCCGCCGTCATTCTGCAGACCCACTGGCGCGGCTTCGTGGAGCGCCGGCGGTTCCTGCAGATGCAGTTTGCAGCCCATCTCATCCAGAGCTGCTGGCGGCAGCACCACCAGCGCCGGCACGCCGCAGCCACCACCATCCAGGCAGCCTGGCGAGGCCACTGTGCCCGGCGGGTGTACACAGCCAGCAGGACCAGAGCCGTGTGCTTGCAGGCGGCGTGCCGGGGGTACTTGGCACGGCAAAGGTAACACCTTGGTCAGGCAGGAATGTGTTTTGTGGTGATGCCCACTGGGGAGGGAGGGGGGTGATGGGAAATGGGGCACTGCGGGGACTTGCAGAGCTCGGTGTCCCCTCGTGGCACCCGTGACCCTCTCCCGACCTGCGCTGGCCCTTCACTCCACGCTTTCTAACAAAGGAGTTTATTTAGCTGCACATCCTGCTCTTGGAATAAGCAGAGCCTATTTCAGGTTGGAGCACGTAGGCAGTGCAAAGCCAAGGCCATAAATACTCATGAGAGGTTGATTTTCCCCTTGGCAGCAGCACCAGTTTAAGTAGCCTATTTTTAACTCAGATTGCCTCACCGTTCTGGTGCTGCGCTGGCTCACAAGGACAAGGGATACCGGAGGGGACCAGGTTTGCAGCCATGCCTTGGCTCGCTGGCCACGGGGCAGGTCACGGTTCGCTCTCCGGAGGTGCTGCCTGCAAGGTGTGGAGCACCTTGACGTAGCGTGGAAGATTTGGGAGCTGCAAAGAGCTCTTGGCACCCGGTGCAAGTCCTTGCCGGTTGTTCCAGAGGCAGCCCGGGCAGGATGGCAGAGATGGAGAAGCCAAGGGGGTGCGATGGGTTAAGCTTTTGTGGCTCTGACAGCTTACGAAGGAGCTAGACCAGGTATGAAGGCTGGAGCTGCTGCTGTGGGCATGAGGGGACCTTCCAGGTGCATTGGGGCAGTCCTTGGGTACAGAGGTGGCAGAAGAGGAGAAGGGTGAAAATCAAACGTGCCCTCATGTTGCCTCGCACCAGATGTGCGAGGAGGGGTGTTTGAGGTGCCCACAGTCATGATGGTAGTGGTGCTGATGAGATGCCACCAGGGCAGCACCTTGAAGGGTTGTGAGTGGGCACAGGGGTGCAATATCCTGTTTTTCTGCCTTCTTGCAGGTTTAGAGCTTTGAAAGAGCAGCGCTTGAAAGAGCAGCAGCTGGAGAATGGCCTGTTGGGGAGAGAAGAGGATGGACTGGAGGCAGACAATGTGTTGGAAATTAAGGGCTCTGACCCATCTAAGTGGGAGGACAGCTCGTTTGAAGAGCGAGTGAGAGCTGTAGAGCAACATAAATCACTGATGGAGAATCATCAGGTGAATCACATGGACCCCCTGGATACATCCCTGTACAAAAGGCACGAGAGAGCCAGTAGCCAGAGCGGGATGGACACTGAAGAGGAGATCATCGTGAGAGAGAGACCCAAATCACTGGAGGATCTCAACCAGAAAAAAGTGGTTCGTGCAAAGAGAGAAAGCCGGAGGATGCGTGAGCTGGAGCAGGCAAAGTTCAGCTTGGAGCTGCTCAAGGTGCGCTCCACGGGCGGGCTGTCGCCCTCAGAGGAGCGGCGCTGGTCCACCGAGCTCGTGGCTGAGGCACTTCATTCCCCTCAGGGAACCCCCGAGAGCGAAAGCTCTCAGGGGAGCTTTGAGCTGTTAAGCTGTGAAGATACTCCAAGTAATAAACTGGTTTCCTTAGTCTTAGACGAGCACGAAGCACAGTCGTTTTCCACAGACTCCCTGCCCAGCAGTCCCCAGGCTATCCTGCAGGAGAAGGCTTTCTGTGCAGCAGATGGGAACAGTGGAATATCCAGCAGCAGCCAGATGCCTTCAGACTTGGAGGTGCCTGATAACCTTCCCGTAAAGGAGCACAGGGCTGGTGAGCCCCAGAATGTTCTAAAGGCACACCCAAGAGAATCCCTCCTTTCCAGCAACCTCCCTACCTTCTATGTTCCACCACAAGACCATGTGAAGGTGAAGCTGATGGAGAATAACCTGAGGAATAAAGCAGTGGAAAGAGAGGAGAGGACAGTGGCATTTTCTGAGGTCAGGAAGGACTCTGAGCCAGGCCAGGGCAAAGCCTTGGGAGAACAGGAAGAACAGAAGCCATCTACCAAGAGAGAGGAACGTGGAACAGTGACAGCAACACAGGCCCTTTCTCCAGACTCTGTCATCAAGAGGCTGGAAAAGCTCAATGTGGAGAAGGAGGAACGGCAAAAGCAACTTCAGCTGCAAAACGAGAGGGAGATGATGGAGCAGATCCGTCAGCAGAAGGAAATTCTGGAGCGGCAGCGCAAAGCCTTCGAGCAGCAAGGCAGGGTGGAGGCTTTGCAGAGGACTGAGCAGAGCAGAATGAAGGACCCCTCCCTCAAACCAACCAAAAAGCCAGACAGCCGGCCGCAGTCGGTCCTCATCCCGCCGCCCCAGGGCAGAGCAGAGCACGGCCCCAGCCCCGGCATGCCCCCCATCCCATCCGTGGACATCAAAGGCCTGACCGTTGGGGCCAGGGGCAGCTCCCCAGCCCACAGTGCCCCCAGGGACCGGCCCGTCAGCATGTTCGTGGAGCGCAGGGAAGGGCTGGAGCCCCGGAGCCACTCCAAACCGGCTCTGGACCCCAAGGACCACCCGGGCAGCCACTTGGCAAGGACAGAGCGCCTCCGGCAACCGCGGCTGCCCAGCCAGGCCTCTGAGGAGACGAGGGCAAGCCCCATGTTCTTCACACCAAAAGACAATCCCTTCGGGCTCCAGTGAGTAAGGAGAGGGTGGGCTTTCTCCTTAGGCTTTCTCCACAGGGACCTTTTTGTACAAATGGTTCAGAATGTTGTTTCTGGAGACTACAAAACTTGTAGTGAAACAAAACCAGGTTTGAGTTTAGCTCAGTTGGTTTGAGCACAGTGCTAATAATGCCAAGGTTGGGGGTTTGATCCCTGTAGGGACCATTCCCTTATGTGTTGGACTCAGTGATCCTTGTGGGTCCCTTCCAACTCAGGATATTCCATGATTCTTGGTCTTCTGGCAGCAGGCAGGGAAAGGTCAGAGGAAAGGGGGGAAAAAAGCTGGAAATACAATTTCTTGGTCTCCTATGGCATTATGTAAGCCAGGGAAGATAATCATGGACATCAGCAGGTGAAGGGACTCCATAAAGAGGCCCAATACTTTCATTTGCCCTGGGTGAACAGTGAGAGGAGTTCATCTCTCAAGGTAAAAGATGATGAAAAAATTCTTAGGATTTTTGGGTGGTCAGAGCAGAACTCAATGAGGCAAAAAACTTCAGGGTTTTCCTTGTTTCCCATATAATTAACACATCCAGCCAAGCCATTTGGACAACCTGACCATTGCAGATTAAAAACCAGCAACTCTCCAGAGAAAGTTTGGGATGTAGATGCACTTTTGGGATCGTGTGGCTCACATATGTAATTAATTACACATATAATGGGCTTAGCAGTTGCTCAGCTCTGTTGTGTTGCTTAACAATGGGCTGCTCCAGGACATAGTCTGGAGACCAGAGCAAGACCTTGGGACAACCTTTGCTCCCACTCTGTTGGGTTGCTTAAGGTGCCTTACCTAATTTGGGGTGGTTTTGGCCACCAAGCTCAAAAAAGACATAACTCCCCTCCCTCCAAATACTGCTGCACCCTTTCCAAGGCCAAAGCTCCCGGTGGATAACTGTTGGGAACTCAAGGTACCTCCAAGTGTGGTGGTCTTGCAGTTTCTGTGCCATTACTCTGGGAGAAGATTCCTGTTTAAAATTTCTTTTCCTGGTTCATGCGCAGAACAAGCAACAGGGAAAAGAATTTCTGCATTTTGCTTTTTATTCTGCGAAAGAACCATCCTTGATGGATAAAGGTGACAGGCAGAAAGTTATATCTTCTCGTGCTTTTGGTATTAACTCAATTCGTGAAGAATTCCAAGCAGTTCCGAAACCTCATGACCCCACACTTGCAATTTGGTCTTGACTGCTTGGGCTGGGCAGTTGTGGGAAGGCTTTTGGGAGAAGATGGAACATCCCTGTTCTGTTGTGTTTCAGCAGAGAAGCAAACCATCAATGCCTTTCCAAGGGGGAACTAGCGAGGAAGCCGTTTAAGATGTCGGGCTCTGGCAGAGGAGAGGTGAGTTGGGACTTCTTTGTTTTCTATTTTCATTGGAAAGGGGGAAAAGTAACTTACTCTGCCAGTGTTCCCTCAAAAGCTTCAAAGAAGGGAGCTCTGAAGCACAAGGCATAGGCAGAGAAGGGGGATATGATGGCAGAGCTACTTTCACACCTCTTAAAATAAAAGCCCTGAAGGATTAATTGGCAGCAGCTCTGGATGATCCCGCGATGCTGAGGGCAAACACTGTCCAACGCCGTCTTGTCTTGGTTTGGTTTAACCTCCGTTTGAGTAACACCCATGATTGTCCATTCCCACTGTCCTGTCCTGGTTTTTGTTTTTCCTGGCCCTTTGCTTTTTTCCCTGGATGTCCCATCGCGGCCCGTCCGTGGTGCCGCTCAGAGATGTCTCATGGCGGCGTGGGTAGACCGTCCCTTTCGTTTTAAAACCCTTCTCGTTTTGTTTTGTTTTATCCTTTGGTCAAGCAGGTTCCCAGACCGAGCCATAAAAAGAAAGCCCGCATGGCGCGGACGCGCTCCGATTTCTTGACTAGAGGTACTTTTGCTGATGGGGAGGGGGATACGGAGGAAGAGGATTACGATGGCAGTTTTGAGTTCCTTCTCTCCTCTGAGCCACCTCCTGACCCCGAGGCGGTGCCAGCGGCCCGGCTGGGGCAGGCCTGGTACAGTGACTCCGAAATGGTAATTTTCCCAACCTGGTGGGGGAGATGAAACCCAGGGAGCGAGCGGAGCTGTGGGAGCCTTTCTCTCTGCTAACCTTAGCTGCACTGATCCCTCCAGCGCTTCTTTTCCCGCTCCCAAGGATGCTGTAGGTGGGGAAACACAGCAGAAATAGAGGCAAAATCATGGAATCAGAGAATGGCCTGGGTTGGAAGGGACTTTAAAGCCCATGGCATTCTAACCCCTTGCCATGGACAAGGACACCTTCCACTAGACCAGGGTGCACAGACGTCCATCCAAGCTGTATTTCTTGGCCCTGGGGATGTTTTCTGGCTTGATTTGATACCCACCACACTTTCCATGGCTTTGCTGGAGCATCACAACTTGTATTGCACAGCTGCCTGTTTTGGGGGGTTTAACCTCAGCAGCAAAGTTCCCCTTTGAACCTTTGGACCTAGAAATGGTCTGCACACATCTACAGAAAAAATGAAATGAAATATTACACAAAAAGCAACACACAGCAAAGAAAGTTATAAAAATCCTGCACTTCCTCTTACTTTGGATTTGTTGTCCTTAGCCACAGTATCCAGTAATAACTCAGTCCTGTTATCAGAGCGATGCTGGCACACTGTGTCTTACAGAAAGCAAATCCATGGAAACTGGGCAATAAAACCAGAGTGAGAATGAAATGGGGTTTAAAACAAAACCAAACAAACAACCTGAGTGGTTTTTCCAAGCGCAGTCTCAGTTGTCCCTTGCCAGGTCCTACTTGAGCCTATGCTGTGGAGTATTTGCATCTCAGGCTTAATCTCCCTCCCACATAAGCTGCTTTTGGAAAATCACAAACCGAGAGGTTTCAGGAGTAGAAGAGGCCAACAGTCTCCAACCCACACTGGTTTTTTTTCCTGAGGTGCTGGAGATGTTCCCATAGAAGTGTGGATAAACACCAGGAATCATCTCCTATGCGAGCTTGGCTGGAGCGATGGGGAGAGCTGCCTTGTTCCTCTGCTCCAGCTGCGCTGCAGGACGTGGGGCTGAGCATAAAACCAAAACACGGCATGAAACCCAAAGCCAGCCCTTTATTTTGTGCCACAGCTTTGCTGTGGGTCCGGCAAACATCCCGTCCCATCCTAAAATCTGCTTTTCCAAGAAAGGCAGGTAGCCAAGGAGGGCTTTTCATGACTTTTCTTTTAAGGGCTTTTATTATAAAGGATAAGTTTTCCCAGAATAATTTCCTCTCTGGAAGTGGGCAGAGATTTGCAAATTCCTTGGGTTTTTTGATAAATTTCCATGAGCTTTGAGACTGGAGTATTCAAAACATGATTGAAAGATGCAGCTCTATGAACTGAGATGGCTTGGCTGCATCTTTGTGCATCTCCCTGCTCATGGATTGGGAAAGGGAGGATTTTGTGCAGTAAAATGCATTTTTCCACATAGAATCACAGAATCATTTAGGTTGGGAAAGATCCCTGAGATCATTCAAGTCCAACCATTAGCCCGGCACCAAACCATGTCCTCAGGTGCCATAGCCTGGCAAGGGGCTGTGCTGTCCCCGGAATGCCGCGCTGTGCTCCTGGAGCTGCCCATGTACAGAGGGGAATTGTAGCTGTGGAAATCCTTCCCGCTGGGACGTGGAAGGTGCTGGGCTGGCACTTGGCAAGCTCCATCCTTGGGAGCATCCTGGCTCACGCACTCTTCGGAAGTTCTCCTTGGGACTCTGCTCCCCTGGTTTAACAGCTCTCACCGCATGCAGTAGGAGTAGGTGCCAACTCTCTCTTGTCTCTCCTGTGTCCCTCTTCTCCTCTGCTCTCCATCTCTGGCTCTCACTGTTGGGCAGCACTTTCCCCCCTCGTGTGGTTGAGTTCTGCTTTGTAGCCAACACTGTCCGTGCAGTCGTGTGCTCCGCGCTCCCCTCCGTCTGTGTGTCCTGACAACGTGTCCAGTGTTTCCATTTGTCTTCTGTATTGCAGGTTTGGGTCCAGCCCTTGGCCTTGTGGCTTGTCTGGGTCAGGATCATCACAAGTAGCACAATTTAGGGGCTATTTATCTGTATCAGAGCCCAGTTGGGTGCTGTAGATGGTGGGGCAGCCTGAGATGGAGCGACACTGGGGCGTGTTGGGTTGGGTGCACACTCAGGGGGTTGATGTCTGTGCAGACACATCCACTGTGTCTTGTGATGGTCACATGAAGACGAGTTGGGCTGCCCATTTTAGAGTGGCTCAATGGCTCCTTCAGACAGCTCCTGCCCCCAGCTACAACTTTCCAAAAAAGCCTCTTTAGTGTCCTGCTCAGCGGCCGAGAGCTGCTGGAGGATGAGAGAGAGATCCTGTGCAACCTCGTGAAGCTGAGCATGTGATGGCTCACCAGCTGCACTGGCCTGAACTGCCTGTTTTGCCCATTTTTTTGATGGCATCAAGTCACTGGTTGTGTGTCCCAGTGGAAACTGATGCTCCTGACCCATGTCTGGGGTATCCCAGAGCAGCAAACACCAAGAGCATCTGCAGCCAGAGCTGAAAGCCAAGGTGCACCAGTACATGGGGTGGCTGCTGCCAGTTGACTCTAAGGTGCCTTTAAGGCTGAAGGGCTTCCAGACAAGACCAAAATTCAAATGTTGCCCAAGATTTTTGGCTGGTGAAAGCTGAGGCTTAACCTACGGTGTGGTGAGACACATCTGAGCGGGAGGAGCAGCCCCTGGCTGTGGTCTGCAGGTATTAACAGCCCTGTGGTTGGCACCTAAGCCTGGAGAGCTTTCCTGCAGCAGATAAATGGAAAGGCCTTGGCTGGCAGAACCACACCAGAAATACCCTCTGAAAACACCCTTCTTTGGAAAAGACTCCATAGAGAGAGACCTGGAGAATGAACCAGTCGCTTTGCCCCACTCTCCACACTGAAACTGTGAATTGACAAACCTCAGTTCAAGTATCTGTCACCAGCTGATCCTAAGCACAGCTGAAGAGCCAGCAAAGAAAGAAGATCTCTTGTTCTAATCCATCCAGAGGGATCATTTTGCTTCAGGAAGCTTTTCCATGCCTGCTGGGACAGGTCACTTGGCCACAGTTACCTCATGGGTGGGCAAAACAGGCTGCTCTTTCAGAGGGAAAGTATTTGGTCTGTTCTTCGTCCAGGAGACAAATCCAGACACCCAGTTATTGCCATTTGCCCTCCTGATGCTTTGTGGTGTTCCCCAGCCAGGGATTTTCTGATGCAGAGGCTCATCTTGACATCTGAAAAGGTTTCCCATCCAGACAAGGACCTTCCCTTTGGCAAAGTCCCTCAACCAGAGGGATCTCACACCAAAAATGCCTTTTAATTCTAATTTTCTAAAGCTGGAAATTTAAAAGGTTGAAATTACTCAAGCAAAACTATATTGTGGGAGCAAATATTTTAATAGATCATTCTTAAAACAAGTAGTAAGTTTGGGCTGGATGGAGATCATTTCCATGGGGTTTGAGTTGGTGTCCCTCCACAGTTTGTGTGTGATCATCACCTAAATGTAGGAATGACAGGAACAAAAATCCCTCTGATGGTTTAGGCAGTTTCTGACTTTCCCAGTGACGATTTTGCTTTGTGTGCTGCCATCTCCTGGCTCATAGAAAGGTTGGTCCAGGAGTGGGAAATAAAACTCTGAAGAGGAATAAATATGGTAAATGTGACTCCCCTGCAGCCCGTATTTTATAGAATTTTATTTAAAATATTTTTATTATATATTATTAAATACTTTTAATAGAGGAAAAATGCTTTAAAACACAGTGAGTTCAGCAGAGACATTGAGCTGATGGGAAAACTACAGGAGATACTGAGCTATCATCTCCCAAATCCATTCATACAACCTGATTCCCTCCTTTCCTCATGGTGAAAGTGTCTCCTCCAGGAATCCAGCTCCAAAATCGCAGCTGCAATTGGAAAAGAGAGCAATAATTGTTTGGGGTTTTTTTTAAACATGGCAAGACTATTTCTGACCTACTTCACAGGATCCCATTAGGTTGAATTACTGCAAATTCATTCCACCCTTTAAAATGATTCCAGGGCATTTTTTTTAATGGTGGCAAAATTGAGGTATTTTCTATTAAATGAAAAAATTCTTCATTTAAAGGGTTCATTTGGATGTGTCCTTGGCACAAAGACTTGGGTCTCCTTTTCAGTCAAGTCCTCAACTTTACAGTTCTGGGAACTGCCTGCAGCTCTGCTGGGGCAGATCCAGCTGGTTGAAGGTTCCTTTGGGGCTGAGAACACCACAAATCACTTCATCATGGCTTGACATGACCCTTCTGGGATGGAGATTTGGGATCAAGGTGCTGGAGCAGTTGTGCAGGCTGAGCAATAAGGACCCGTGGTTTGGTGCAAACTGATGTTCATCACTGATTGCTCATAGGGAAAGAAGGTTGGACCTCCATGTAGAGCTGGAGGAAGGGAAACACCTTTCTTTTGGGAGTCACCAATTTCTTTGGTGGCAGCTGGCTCAGCAGGACTGTAGGCTTTCACCCATAGGCAATAAAGACATAGCATGAAATATCTAGTTTTTGCTAGGGAAAAAAGTGCTCCCAAGAACTGCCTTGTTTTTAAATCTTCCTGCTTGGACTCGTTACAGACAGTGCAGCGATTCGCCGCTGGGGAAGGCCAGACCAAGCTGCACAAAACCATGTCCCAGGGGGAGATCGGGAAGCTGGCGGGAACGCAGAAGGGCCTGGCTCCGGATGGGAGGTAGGAAATGTGGCTGGAGATGGGAGACATGTCCTTCCTGTGTCCTTCCTGCTCTCCATGGCCTTGTTGAATCCTCTGGGCCCCTCTGGAACTCCACCATCCAAAGCAGCTGCAGTTACTCATCCCACCTTTCCCACACGACCGTGGATATGCCCAATTAAAAGAGCTGTCCTGCTCACGATTCCATTTCCATGATGTGGGCCAGACGTCCCACCCCAACCCACCCAACTGCACGTGTCACACTGAGGTTTCTTCCTTTGCTGAGGATGAGTAGCCACATTTCCCTGGTAGAAATTGTGTGTATTTAACTCCTCAAACACCAGGAAGGTCCATGGGGTTGTGTTGGGTAGGAGGACATTTTCCTAGTTAAGGCAGTTCCTCTTTCCACGACTTATTTCCAGGCCCCATCGAGCCAAGATGAGGTTCTGGGTGAAGGGAAAGCAGGGGGAGAAGAAGACCCCCCGGGAGAAGCTCGCTACCCAGTCGGAGCTGCTGGAGCTGTACGCGGAGCAGGAAGCCCCCGGCAGGGAGGTGATTCCTGGCTTGCAGCTTGGAGAAGGTAAGAGGGGGTGGGACACAGTGCCAGTGTTGTAAGGAGCAGGGAATCTGGGTTGGGAAATTGGGAAATGGCCATGTTGGCTCATGTCTCTTAATTCATGGATGACAAGTAGGTTAGAGGGTGGGATCCATAATGGATCTCAAGGAATTCCATGTAGCTAATCCTCCTGCCCACCATCTGGACAAGGACAGATGTTTTCCCTCTGGAGGCAGGAAGTAACCAAAGGAGAAGTGACATTTAATCTTCCTTGTGAGTACCACCCAGGGCTGTTCTCCTCTGCAGGTTTATTCCCATGCCCATCTCTCTGGTTCAGTGGCACGATAATTTTGCACCTGCCCTTCAGTCTCTTTCCCTGTTTTCATTTATCCCCCACAGAGTTGGGTCCTCACCACCTCACCCCGCCACGGAGTCCGGAGCTGTCCGGGATCTACCGGCGGGAGTTTAAGGAGAACAAGGAACCCTCTCCCAAAGTGAAACGCAAGCGCAGCGTCAAGATCAGCAACGTGGCCCTGGAGCCTGTGCAGTGGCAGAACGACTCCCTGCAGATCATCACCAGTGCCGCCGACCTCAAGAGCATGGATGAGTTCCTGCTGAAAAAGGTAACTCCTGTCCCACACCAGCAGAGCTCCAAGAGCAGGCTGAGGCAGCAAAGTCCATATTATCCAGGAGGCAGCTGTCACAGTGCTAATAATTAATCTAAGGCTGCTTGGGAGAAGTTTCTAGTTGTCAGAAGAAACCACCCTGTGGTTGTGGTAAACATTGTCTGCCTGTGGTAGAGCAGCTGCTTGTTGGTGCAGCTTCACCTCACACAGAGCTCTGCTGCAGCACAAGGGACATGGGTGAAAAAAACCCCTTTGTTTTCCCAGATGAATGAACTGGACAACGAGGACAGCAAGAAGGACACGCTGGTGGATGTCGTGTTCAAGAAAGCACTGAAGGAATTCCGACAAAACATCTTCAGCTTCTACTCCTCAGCCTTGGCGGTGAGTGACTGGATGGCAGGTGAGAACTTCTGCCTCCAGGAGAAATGGGATGCTCTGGGTCCACCTGGGGGTACAGAAGTTGCCAAGCCTTCCATTCCTGGTCTCCTCATCCCAAAAGAGGGATGTGCTTCCTCTGCGTTCAGTGTGGTGTAACTCCTCCCCCTCATTACCCAGCTCTCAGAGTGCGCTGAGTGTAGATTCCTGATCCGTGTCACAGCTCTGCTCCCAGCCAAAGGGGAGATGACAGAAAGTCAATAAACTCCAATTTGCCACTCAAAGTGCCTGGGAACCTTTGGGAGTGGTGGAAATGTCTGATCCTTTTTTCCTCCTCTTCATTCTACTTGAACTTCCCCTGAGCAGCTGCAAGTCAGTGAGGCTGAAATAATTGTCTGGGGTAGAAAAGGCTCCGTAAAAGTCTGGGCTCTGTAAAAATCACTTTTTTTTCTTCTGTTTCCTTAAAAGATGGATGATGGGAAAAGCATCCGCTACAAGGACCTCTACGCCTTATTCGAGCAGATTCTGGAGAAGACCATGAGGCTTGAGCAGAGGGACTGGAGTGAGTCTCCAGTTAAAGTCTGGGTCAATACCTTCAAAGTCTTCCTGGATGAATATATGATAGAGTACAAACCCCTGGACTACACTGTGGGGAAGGTACTCAGCACTTTTCTTAAGCCCCTTGAAGATTTGGGAACGGTCTTTCCGTGGGGTTGTGCTTTCTGTAGACACGTGGGAATCCATGTTGTCTTCTCTGCTCTAACTGAGCTGGCCCACCCAAGCCAGCATTAAGTGACTCAATGGTTGTGTGTCACTGGGCTCAGCAAACCCCAGTTCACATCTGGGCTAAGCTGGGCCTTGGCCAATGCCAACATGTAGATGTTGCCTCCAGGGTAAAGCTCCAACCAACCAGCTTGGATGGTTGAAAAGGCAGCTTCTGGTGCTGCTTCTTTAGTTTTGGGTGTTTTGTTCAACCTTTGAGGGACAGTGAAAAACACAAAGCTTCCCTGAAGATGGGAACAGTTGTCCAGGGAAATTCTGAAAATGAGGTGATCCATAGGAGAGTTTTCTAGAGTGACTCTCCTGGGGTTGCAGGTGCACTGGAAGATGGGGCTGGAAGGCACCAGGCAATGTTAGATATGAGGCCTCTCTCCTCTTTCCCTGGGGGAAATGCCCATAAATACACTTAAATCTCTTTCTTGTACCAGGTGCCAAAAACAGAACGGAAAAAGAGAAGGAAAAAGGAAGCGGATGTGGTGAGTTGACCCCTCTGTGCCTGTGCATTAACAAATGAATGTCCTTGGGGCCAGAATGACAAGACCTTCTCATGGCACATCCTGTGGTGAGATCTGAACATCAGCCACAAAAGGATGTGCTGGAAAGATGGAGGATTTGGTTTGCTTGGCCAAGGTTGTTCTCTGAAAACATGTCCCACATCAGCCAAGCATGAAGAGCCGAGAGTGAAACATTGCAGCTCCTGTTCTCCTAAAGGATATGGTAGTTCTGGGAAGGATGCAGGGGCAGAGCCAAAAAAGGAGGCTGTGGATGCGTAGAAGACCTTAACTTGGGGAAGTTGACCAGCCACCCTCAGTCAAACAGTTTCCAACTGTGGTGGTTGGGTTCCCACACAGGCTGGGTGTTGGTTTGGGTTGTCTGTGGGGTACTGGGCTGAAAAAGAAACAAGAACAGCAAAGAAAAGCAAATACCAGCTCAGAGTTGGAGAGCTGAGCACATCTATCTCCCCATTCTGCAGCAGAATGAGCATCCAGCTCCTTTTCTCACCACACAACCTTTGTCCTCACAGGTGGAAGAGCACAACGGTCACATTTTCAAGGCAACTCAGTACAGCATCCCCACATACTGTGAATATTGTTCCTCCTTGATCTGGATCATGGACAGAGCTTCTGTTTGTAAATGTGAGCACCCCCTCTTTGGTCCTTCTCACCTGCTTGTATCACAGGGATGAGTTTTGGAATTTGCAACTCCACTCTATTAATTTGGGGTTTTTTTTGCAGCTGAAGAGCTTTTGGGACAATTCTTAAGGGTTTCTGAAGCCAACTAGTGAGTCCCTCCCAGCAGTTATCATGGCACAGTTAGTTTTGTGCTCTGTGTTACACGTCCTGTCCCATCAGGTCATGTGGTCACCCTGTTGGATCAAACCATATTGAAGTGTCACAGTCAGAGGGATGGGAGTCAGGTGTGGAAAAGTGTTCTCAGGATGCCTCTGGGGATCCTGACCATGGCAAACCCATCTGGCTTCGCCTGCTTGACCTCTTGGCATATGAATTTTTGGGGAGATCAGGAAAATGAAAGAGGGAGGATGGGAAGGGGTGATCCATTGCTTTGGTTTTTCCACCCTTTCTGTGACTGGGTTGGCAGCATCAGCCTTGGGGTAGTTCAGGGCCAGTGCAGGAAGAGCACAGATTAGGTGCTGTTTCCAACCTTTCTGAGGGCATCCATGTCTAATAACTCAGAGTGACTCATGGATTATATTCCAAGTGGATCTATCAGGGAGGGTTTTAAATGTTTCAGGGACTTAAATGTGAGACCTTTCATTTTAAAGCTTCATTATTTTAGTTTGTGTAGATCTAATACAGACTTGGCCCCTGGAAACTGCAAGTTCAATGTGCTTTTGGCCTGCCAGCCCTGAGAGGAGCTCCTTAATCATGTGAATTCATATTTCTCCCACGATGTGACTTTTGGGATGATTAAATATCCCTTTTCTCCCTTGCAGTGTGTAAATATGCTTGTCACAAGAAGTGCTGTCTTAAAACCACAACCAAGTGCTCCAAAAAGGTAAATATCTCCTTTCTTTCACTAAATTCCTTCCCGATGGTGAGCCCAAGGTTGTGTGAAAATTATTGGAGGCACAGAACTCGATCTAATGCTGACAATAACCCTGCTGTGAGCAGGAGCTCGGACCAGAGAACCCTGGAGGTCTCTCCCAGCAGTGCCTGGGTGTATTTTGGGAATTACGCAGCGATGAGTCACTGCAGATCTGCCCAGTCATGCAGGAGACGTTGCAGTGTCGTTCCCTGCCTTGGAACCACGCCGAATAATAGGAATTTGCCTCATTTTATGGCTTTTAAGGAGTTGGAAATGGGAGGTTATTTTTGGAAACACTGGTTGTTCTTCACCCTTCTGGTCCCTGCTCAGGTCACAGCGTGGTCCCCAAGCCAGGAAGGGGCATGGAGGATGTTCTGTCGCTCCCTGTCCTCCTTAAGAGGGGAATTAAATATTGTTTCCCAGTTTTAAGGGTATGGAGAACAGGGAATGAACGCAGCAGGTCGTCCTGGCTAATGATGAATCATCAAGATTTGGTGGGTTTTCTTTTCCACTGCTTATTTTGTGCCCAAGAGAAGGATAACAGAGGCAGGAGAATAATGTATGCAAAGCTTTGTCAGCTCCCTAGGAGGCTTCTCAGAGGAGTCCAACCTCCATAATACACAGCCCCCAGAAAGCTGCAGGAGTACATTGTTCCCGAGAAATAATCTGAATATATACACTGAAGACATAGATATATATGAATATATTTGTATTTTGAGTACATAGATTATTTTTGCTGCACTGCTTCCCTTTCTGGCACTATTTCTGCAAGAGCTGGGAATGCCTCCTGGTGAGTTTCTGCTCTAAAATCTGGAAGTTCAATGAGATCTCAGATTTTTTTTCCAGAGTAGCCCAGAGATTCTTGCAGCTTTCTTAGGGTTTCTCTGCACAAGGAAGTTCTTGTGCTGCACACAAGGAAGAGGGTTCACCAACTGCCCACTTGGGCAGTTGGAAGTTCTCTAGGAAGGCTCCAGCTTCTCTGTGCTTGGTGGATTCATGTTATTAGGGTTATTTTCAGCGACAGGGAGCCCCAAAGCATCAATTATGAGAAAGAAACAACATAAGGCTCTTCCACACATCTTCTCATGAGGTTGACAGGATGGATGGAAGGATGGCATTGAGTAGGAAAAACAAAAATGCAGGAGTGAGTGTCAGGGGAGCTGGGGCAGCACCATCCTGCTGATGACTGGGTTTCATCTCCCCTTCCCTTTGCTGGGACTGAGATTTGTGTCAGTGTTTTATTGGGTCTTTTGACTTTTCCCACCTGGAATCTTGCATGCAGGAGGACTTTGTTCACATTTGAACTTACCAGATACCAACTCTCCAGTGAATGTTCCCAGCTGGCAAAAGGGTCCTTCCTGACAGGTGGAGATGGGTTCTTTTGGCTCCTATTTTGGCACCATGTTCGCTCACAGATATTTTGTTCTTGTCAATGTTGGGAGCTGGTTTAAGAAGACAAGGCTCAAATTTACCTGTTCTGCTTCGTGCATCGTCTTTGGGGGGTGGAATCATCCCTGGAGATGGTGCCCAAGGGACAAGAGGTGGAGGAGGAGGACCTGTATTGGCTCTGCCAGCCTGAGGATATAACCACAGTGGGGTGGCTAAAGAAAGAAACCCCAAACGTTTTTACTTGAGTTGCATGTCCAGGGGCAGATTTAGCACTACAAGACACATGTCCTGTCCTCTTGACACACAGGTTGCCTGGATCAGCTGAAGGAGTCTGGAAGCAGCTGGATCCAAGCCCTGCAGCAATCCTAGAAGGATCTAACCCCTGTTGTGCTTTCCCTGTGCAGTACGACCCCGAGCTGTCGCCGCGGCAGTTTGGGGTGGAGCTGTCCCGCCTGACCAGCGAGGAGCGGGCGGTGCCGCTGCTGGTGGAGAAGCTCATCAACTACATCGAGATGCACGGGCTGTACACAGAGGGCATCTACAGGAAATCAGGGTCCACCAACAAGATCAAGGAGCTGCGGCAAGGCCTCGATACAGGTAAAGGGAGGGGGAAAACCACCTGGGGAGGAAGGACTGCAGGCTGTGCAAGGGGTGCGTTCACAGCACCAGCCAAAACTCAGGTCACCAACTTGTGCATTTTTGGGTGCAATCCATGAAAAAAGTCATTCTAGATGGGAGCAAATGTAGCAACTGATGCCAGCTGGGAAGGAGATCCTGGTCCTGCCTGAGATTATTCACCCTGGAAAATGCATTTCTCTCCAGTGTTACCACATGGAGCTGAAATAAGGTGCTGGGTTTCTTGCTGTCAAACACAGTGTGGTTTTGGGGTGGCACATAAGCGTGTTCCATCAAGGAGCAGCTTATCATGGAATGATTTGGGTAGGAATGGCCCTTTGAAGGTCACCTTGTCCAACCCCCCAGCTTCACCAATGGTTCATATTAATTATTGGCTTTTGCTTTTTTCCTTTTTCCTCCACCTGCTGCCGAACCCAGACATTGATAATGTGAACTTAGACGACTACAACATCCATGTCATTGCCAGCGTGTTCAAGCAGTGGCTCCGAGATCTGCCCAACCCTCTCATGACCTTCGAGCTCTACGAGGAGTTTCTGCGGGCGATGGGTGAGGACCCTCCTTCACTCTCCCATCCCCTTGGCAGGGGGGACCACTTCTCATGCTCAACTTTTTCTTTACTCATTGGGCCCAAACCAGCTGGTTTTGCCAAAATATATTTATCTAGTTTCAAAGTCTGTTTTTTTGGTTTTCGGTCTCAATTTTAATCTCACCTTTGGTGACTTTTGCATCACATTTCAGCAGATTTCAGCTCCAGAAGTTCTATCTTTTAAGTAGTAAAATTAAACAAGTGTTAAAAAGTATCATTCTAAATAAGAGGAAGAAGTGGCAACTGCCCCTAAGTGCTGGTGATTTCTCCACAGGCCTCCAGGAGAGGAAGGAGACCGTGCGGGGGGTGTACTCGGTCATCGACCAGCTCTCCCGCACCCACCTCAGCACCCTGGAGCGTCTCATCTTCCACCTGGTGAGGTACGTTGGGCCTGGACAGCTTTAGGGAAGGAGAGGAAATAGCTGAGGCCGAAAGCAGGAGACAGGGAGGAGCTTTCAGGTCCATCATGTCTCCCAGGAGGTGGCCCCAGAGCTGTTTCCCTAAATGATGGTTAGGTATTGATGAGCTCATGGTTCCCACGGGTCTGTGGTGCCTCTCACCTCTGCAGGGACAATTTTTGGGTGGAATATGTTGGTTGTTTGCCTGCCTTGGGAACACCTGAAATGTGTTCTGGTTGGGTTTTCTCCATGCAGCAGAGCAAAGTGAGACTGCACCACAGAAACACCATCTCGGTGCATCCGTGAAGAGGATGAGGTGCAGTGGAGGTGCCTTCACCCCTGACTTCTCACTTAATCCCTTTTTTCTCAGGATTGCCCTCCAGGAGGAGACCAACCGCATGTCAGCCAATGCCTTGGCCATTGTCTTTGCTCCCTGCATCCTGCGCTGCCCCGACACGACGGACCCGCTGCAGAGCGTCCAGGACATCAGCAAAACAACCACGTAAGAGCACAGAGCTGCACCAACCCCACCCACAGCCTGACAGCCCTTGGGGTGCTCAGGGGGCTCAAAAAGTGACAGCTTTGGCATGGACATCAGAAACATGGAGAAAATGCACCTTCACAAAGACTTCTCATATCGTCTCAATCCCCAAGAGGGTGTTAAATGGGGATTTTTGAGTGATGAAGGACCCCCAAGAGCAGATCAACCTCTGCTCCTGCTCAGCTCATCTCATCAGGAGAAGGTGGAGCTTGTACTGATGTTAATTTTTTGGCAAGCAGGTCTTGATTCTTACTTAGTTTTGGCTTTTTCACTGGAGGGAGTGAGTTGTTTGGTCTGCAGCAACATTAATATTAATAAACTTAGATTTGTTCATGATGTTTGCCATAACTGCAAAGGTCTTACAGAGGAAAAGCAAAGCACTTGCCCAAATTCAGTTTGGCTCATACTAAATAGATTTTAAAATAGATAATGGAGTCAATTATAGTAATGGGAACCCTCCAGTGAAGGGCTGGGCTTCCGAAAGAGGTGGTTTTACCTCCAGGAAGTATTAAAATTGTTGAAGACCAGAACGTGCATGGAGAGACAGCTGGCAGGAGCACTTGGCCTTCACTGGATTTCACTGTAGCTTCTCCCTTAGGCTTTAGCTCCAGCACATCCTCTCGTTTTATTACGAGGAAGGGCTCATTTTTTCCCCAAACACCCTCCTGAAAGCATTAAAGTCAGCTCAGCTAAACAAGGTGCTGCAGCATCACTGCATGCAAGCAAGTTGTCCTCTCCAGGTTGCTATTTCCTTGATCTCTCTTCCAAGGAGGAAAATTCCTCTGGTAGGATCCCTGGTGATATTTAATTTCTGTGGTTTGTGTTCCTCAATCCATCTGTAGCCCATTATCATTCTTTATAGGGAGCTTTCCACTGCCCTCTGGGTTCCAGCTGGAACTTTCTTCCTCTGTGCTTTTCTATCGGGGCAGATCTTCAGAATAATCCTTTCCTTGTAATAAAATGAGAGGATGTGCTGGAGCCAAAGGAAGAAGCTACAAGAAACCCTGTTGAAGGACAAGACAGCTCAGATCAAATCGCTTCCTCTTCCCACTTTGTCTTCTTTTGGTTGTTTTTCCCCCCTCAGTTGTGTAGAATTGATCGTCATCGAGCAGATGAACAAATACAAGGCTCGTCTCAAGGACATCAACAGCCTGGAGTTCGCAGAGAACAAAGCCAAGAGCCGCCTCTCCTTGATCCGCAGGTCCATGGTGAGATGCCAGAGCCCTCTCTGTCCCCTCCTGTCCTCTCCTTGCCCCTGAAGCCACCCTACCTTATCTTCTCCTGCTTATTTCAGCCTCCCAAACCCCTCACAACCTCCCACACCATCTCCCGCAGGACAGGGACCCTCAACCCCGTGGTGGCTCCTCACCTTTTGCAGGGAGTTTTACCAAAGCACGAGGAGGTGGGAAAGGTCCCTGGAAATGTGGTCACTCCAGCTCAGATGTTTCTTATCAATGTTTCCACCTTCATGTGAGCTTGTTTGGTCCTGAGTTGAGTCAAGCCTTTCATTTGCTGGCTTGACATCGCCCCATGGGAGACCCGGACCATTGTTTTTTGTGCTCAGTCGCATTATCTGAACGCACAAGGAGCTTCCCAAAGGCTCTCCCTGCTCCTGCATTGCCTTTTTGGGAGCCTCGAACCCATCTCATTGAGCTTCCATGCTTCCCGGGGGGCCTGCGGATGCACGCTCTGCTTGGCTTGCCGGGCTGCGGGAGAGGGACGGGCTCGGCGCGGCGCCGACATCCCGCGCCTGTCTGAGCCCCGAGCAGCCCCTCTGCTCCGACCTGCCCACCGTGATCCTCACGGACACGTCGCTTCTGCTTCCTGGGCACGGAACGTGAGCAGGGGCTGCCCAGGGCTGTGGAGCTGGTGCTGCAGCGCCGCCCCGCTCACCCCAGTCGGCACAAACCAACCCCCCAAAAGGAGCAAGGCGGGTTTTGGAGGGGCGGCGGCATGTGCACTCTAACCTTCTGCTTTCCTTTTCATCTCCTCTCGAACGCAGAAGCCCGTACTAATTGCAGTTAGATTTATGAGCATAACCCGCAGTTCAATCCCGGTATGTATGACGGCAGCGCGCCCGCGTCCCTCCGTGTGTGTCACCGCCGCTCATTCCAGCTCTGTCCCACCGGCCATTGTCCGTGACGTAGCCGCCCGGGCCCCGAGCGGGGGCTGCTCCTCAGGGCCTCCCGATCCTCCCGCAGGTGCCCCGGGCGCAGGAGTTGGGGACGGCCACGCTCGGCCCTCCCTGCACGCAGCTCCTCAGAAAATTGCCTCCTATCCCTCTTCCCTTCCTCCTTACTTTATTTTCTCTTTTATTTCCTTTTTCCATCCTGTGCTTCCTTCTTTTTTGCTTTGCTTGACTCATCCCTTCTCTTCCTACCCTGGTTTCTCCTCGTTCAGGATGCGTTTCAGCATCGTGTTGCTTTCACAGTGAGGCTGTTCTGGAGATGGGGGAGAAAACCCCTGGCTCAGATGCCTCAGGGAGCACGAGGCATCCAAAGGTCTTCTCCAGCTCCTTGGAGCTCCACCCCCTTGAACACAAGGTTGGGACACCCAGGTTTGAACTGGGAGTGGTCCAGCAACCCCTGTATTCCCCAGCTCCATCACAGGTTGACTTTGAGTTTCCAGTGAGACCACCATGGGCAAGAAAAGTGCCTGCAGGATTTTTGGAATGCTCATGGAACTGTTTCTCTCCCTACCAAGTTCAGCCCATGATGCTTCCCCCACATCTTTCATCATCTTTGAGGGTCAGGAGATGGAGAAGAGCAAAATTCGAGCTCTGCTCCCCTGATGCTGAGCATGGCGTTTCACAGGGGCTTAAATCCACGAGCCAGTGGGATCTTTGGGATCTCAGGGATTTTGGCTAATAGGATTCAGGGAGCTGCACCTCAGCTCAGGAGACCACGTGAAAGGTGTCGTCAGAGGAATGCCGGGGCGCAGGAGAGGCTTTGCTGATGGAGAAAGATCTCTGAGATGTGACGTTAAAAGATGCAAAGGGTTAAAATGGAAAGGAAAAAAGGGAAGCTCCTTTATCCTGAAAACCTGCTCTGGGCATGTGGGTTATCAGGAAGAGCCAGGGATGCCACAGACACAAGGGAGGAAAGTTGTGTTGCAACAAGCTCTTCAAAGAGATGCAGGTTCAGCCTGGGTGATGGTTGTCAGGGCAGGTGTAGCAAGTGATGGGCATCTCTGAGGTCCTGGTTACTTCAGGATGTGGAATTTGGGAGATGGGATGGCTGGTCATGGTAACAGTGAAGGTAAAAGCTATTTAATGTCTGTCATGTCCCTCATCTCCAAAAATCCATGTTTTCCTTCTGCTCCTTGGAGCAGATCTGTAGAGCTGGTCCTCACATTAAAACAACTGCATATATAATATTCCTCCATATGCACCAATCCCATTTGAGTCCTTATTTTAATATTTAAAAAATCAGGTGGTTCTTCAGATCTGCTTTAAATGTCCCCATTTAACCCTGGGCACAAAATTCCTCATTTACTGTCTTATAGCAGACCACTGGAGGTGGTCGTGGTTTCTGGATCTCTTGTATGTGAGGTCAGAGCATGGACAATATGACTGTGAGCTTCTGTTTGCTGAAGGGGTCAGTGGAGACCCTTGTGATGCTCGGGAAATACCAAGGGTGAATGAGGGAAGGATGTGAGACTTGATCTAAGGATAAAGCAGGAGCCTTGGTGTGCTCCCACCCACAGCCAACACAACCATGGCCGAGCTTCCCCTGGCAGGGACTGTGAGCTTTGTGGGAACCTGTCCTGCCACCGGCTGGGCGTGCTCAGAGTTGCACTTGGTCTGTCAGCGTCATCCTCACCACCACCATCTTCACCACCTCCGTCCTCAGCCCCTCCAACATGTTGAGTCCTGGTATCTCTCCCAGGTTTTTGAGGGTCTGGGGTGTGTCTGCCAGTGGCATACTGAGGACCGATGGCCGGGGCCATCTTCTTCACTCCTTGCGAGAGCAATGTGGTTGGCGCCTGAGTGTTTGCCAGATCACCTTGGCTGGTGATGGTGACACTGTTGTCTCTCTTCAGGGCAAAGGACGCGTGCGGCGCGGCGCCTACCCCAGCCCGGCATCCCCCGTCACCGGGCGCTTGCCCTCGGTGACAGACGTCCCTGAGGAGACCGTGAGCAGTGAGGACGCCATGGAGATGGAGGTGACGGAGCAGCAGCAAGTGGCCATGCAGCAGGAGGAGAAGGTGCTGACAGAGCAGATCGAGAACCTGCAGAAGGAAAAGTGAGTCTGGTCAAGGGTCCAAACCACATCCCCAGACCTATGGATGTTGCTTGGCATCATGACTGGAGGCCTCCAGCCCTCCGTGATCTCTTGCTGTGCACCCCTCTCTTCTCCCCACCTTTTTGGTCCCATTGGTTCAGTGGGACTGGGTTGGTTTTGGCAGGGAGGAGCTGACGTTTGAGATGCTGGCACTGGAGCCCCGCGCCTCCGACGACGAAACCCTGGAGTCCGAAGCCTCCATCGGCACCGCCGACAGCTCCGAAAATCTGAACTTTGACTCCGAAGGAGCCATCTCCGATCGCTCGGGTAAATCCAGGCATCCTTGGGTTTATCATGGAATGCTTTGGGTAGGAAGGGACCATAAAAGGTCACTTTGTGCACCATGGACAGGGACACCACGTAGGGTATATCGGGGTTTTCTATCTCTTTGGGAAGGGTTATGTGGGGATTTTTAATTCGTTTAAAGCCCGCAGTTCACATGGGTGCAAAGAGGAGGGTTAAGGGTTAAGCCGTGTGGCCCTGGGAAGCTGCGTGGTGGTTTAGTGGGAGGTGACCACTCCTCCAGTGCCAGTGACGCTTCCTCCAGCAAGATGCTGGGAACACTGTCTTGGCTTCATGGTCTGTCCCCGGAGAGCAGCGCCGGGCTGGTGGGTGCTCTCGGGGTGTTAATCCGCCCGTGGTCCTTGTGCCCCTGCAGAGAGAAGCGTAGCACTTACGTCCCTGCGCCCCGCCAAGGCCGAGGGGCCGAGCCGGCTGCGAAGGCACCCCAGGATGCGGCCGGACTCTGCGGACCCGGCCGACGCCTCCATCTCCTCCTCCTCCCAATCGTCCACCTCCTGCTTGCCCCACCTGCCCCGGAAGCGCTTCCAGATGTACTCCAAGTCGCCTTTCTACCGAGCGGGGGGACACGGTGACTCCCCCGAGCCCCGGGCGAGCCCCGAGGGCTCAGCAGGACCCCTCCGGTACCCCGAGGACCGGCCGCAGTTCACCACCCGCGGGACGTTCAACCCGGAGAAGGGCAAACAGAAACTGAAGAGCGTGAAAACTTCGCCCCCCAAAACCAAAGAGCCCCCGGACGGGGGGACGGGAGGGGGACGCAAGAGGAACCCCGAGGCCGATTGCGCCGCCGCCCAACCCCTCGTCCTCCTGGGGAGCAACGAGTTCATGGTCTGAGGTGCTCCACCCGGGGCCGCCTGGCGCACCGGGGCGTCCTCCCAGTCGGCAGCGCTCCCACGGCCTCCTCGTTAACGCCAGGAGGATGAATTCTTAATTACAAAGGCCGGGGGGGATGGTTTTAACGGTGGCCTTAATGGTTGGGGGGTTGAGACCTTTATGGGTCGGGGGTTGGATGGGGATGGAGGCACCGGCCGGCCCTGCGCCCTTCCCCTCGGAGCACCCGCGGCTCGGAGCACCCATCGCGCCGCCAAACCCTTGGGCCGAGTCGCCCGTCGGTAGGAGAAAACCAAGCCTAAGAAAACCATGGGAAGGAGATGAACCAAGCCTAAAATCCCACGGGATCATCCGAGCCGGCGCCGGCTCCGCTGCAGCCAAGCCCTCCGCGCTTTCACCGCACCATCCACGCCAACGCCGAGCGCATGGAAAAGCGTTAAAATCTGCCAAAAATCACCGTTTTCCTTTGGGGTTTGATTTTTTAACGTGACCTAACCACCTTTCCTCTTTTTTTTTTTTTGGCGACCATCAGTATTAAAAATTAATAATAATAATAATTAATAATAATACTCGAGGACTACTTGAAGCGATATTTGTTTATATGCCGGTTCGTGGAGTTGAGTGTAAATATATATATTTTTATTATTTTTTTTAATATTTTTCCCCAGACAGAACTTCTTTTTTTTTCTTTTTCCTTTTTTTTTTTTAATTATTATTATTTTGGGGCCGGGGAGGAGGGAAACGACGGGCTGAGCCGTTCCTGGTGTCACTGCTGCTGTCACCAACTATCACTCAATAAAACAGTGAGTTTTATTGTCAGCCAGAAATCCCTGGAGGTGTAATTAGCCCATCACAGGACTAATTAACAATGCTAACTAACGACTCGGCTCTTAATCCCTCCCGTGTGTCGTCATCGTCGCCCTCGGTGGCGTCTGGAGAAGCTCCAGGTACTGGAAAACCTCTGGAAAGGCAAAATGAGGAGCCCTGGGGCACTAATTAGATTAATTGGGGCTGAATCCGTCGCTCCAGGTGGGCTGGGCATCACATCTGTCCCAAAACGCCATAAAAATGGGGGAAAGAGCTAAAATTTGAGTTTTCCGGAGTGTTTGGTCGTTTCCCGGCGCCCCCGGGTTCTGTTGGACCCTCGGGCTCTCCCCCCGCCCAAAGGGCCGTCGCTTCCCCGGGATGGTTTATTTATTGGGGTTATTTTTTTATTTGATATTTGAAAGTCCGCTTTTGTTTTAATCTTCCCTTTCTTTGTTTGCCACCGGGGCAGTGACAGAGGCCGGGGCGGCGGGAGCACAACCCGGGAGAACAACTGAGTCATTCCCCTTCCAAGGGGAAAACAGGAGGAGAAAAAGGGATTTGGGGCCGGCCCGGGATGCTCCGGGAAGGTGGATGTGCCCACAGCGGTGAAGGCTCCTGGGGAGCTGCCCCGAACTCCCTGGGAGCTGGAATGAGCAGGAGAATTCCAATGCTCGGGGCCAAACCAGCCATTTGGGAGCCTCTGGAGCCAAAACCCCTGGAATTGCCCCCAAAGCAGATCCCTGGGAGGCTCCAGCTCATCCTCGGGTTTCTTGTCCCAGTGGGATGAGAGCAGGGAAGGCAGATCTGCTGCAGGCAAATATATATATATATGTATCTCTATTTCTTTTGGTCTATACATATACTTCCCTTATATATAATTTATATATAAGGAAAATATATTAGAAAGAATATATTATATATGTAAAGAATATCTCTAACAATATATATATTCTATATATAAAGAAGATATACACAAATGTACAATTAAAAAATAACACAAAGAAAGATTATATATAAAGACTAAATACTTTGTATTTTCTATTTCTTTTATATATAATCCATATTTATATATAAAGAAATATATGAGATATATACTGTGTATATATATTTCTTTATGTATATATGTTTATATGTTTATATATATATATATATAAAGAAGTATATCAAGGAAATTAATTGTGCAGTTCCTGATGTATATATTTTATATATTTCTATATATAAAGAAGTATATATAAAAGAAAAGTGTGCTATATATAAAGAATATTTATTACTTTATATATATTTGAATGTATTTCTTCTATATGTAGAAACATATTTAATATATGTTATATAATTTAAACATTTACTCTATGTTTAACATATATGTTTACATATGTTTCTTCATATGTATTTATATATTTCTTTAGCTAAAGAGTGTAATTCTCTATAAAGAAATATGTAAAGGAAATATATATATAAAGAATATATATTTTCTCTCCCTTTATATATAATATAGAGAGAAAATAAATTTCTTTATATAGAGAAATGTATGGAATATATATAGAATATATAAAAACTATATTTCTTTATATATATAATGTATTTGTGGTTATTTATATAGAAAGACAGAAATAAAAGAAATATATACATATATATAAATATATCTGAAATCCAGCAGGAGCCAAGCAGGACTGGGGGATAACGGGATGTTCCAGGGTGTCCATTCCCGGGCTCTCCCACCGCTCCTTTGGATACACTTGGGGCCCGAGGGGCTTTTCCAGAGGGGAATGTGCTGACACTGGAAAGGAGAAGGGGCTGCGAGGCTGAATTATTGTTATTTTTCATGGGGCGTTTTCTAAGTAATTTATAATTGTGTAAATGAAACAAAGGCTGTATTGTCAGAGGGTTTATGATCCCGCGCTCGGAGTCTGTAAAAACGGACACAACCAGAGAAATAAACGTGTCGTTCTCTAAAGGCGCAGAATTCCCGGTGGGACGCGGCGCTGTCACACACCCCCATCCCAAATTCCAAGGACTGGGAGGGGTTTCCTCCTTCCATCAGTGTGTGGGTTTTCCCGATCCCCCGACCCCGCAGGAGTGAGGGGCTGGGCCGGGGGATAATCCCATTCCCTTGGGATTATTTAGTACTGATTATTCACATTCTGATTATTTATGGTCAGAGAGTTTCTGTTTCTCTTGTTTGATATTCACAGTATTTATTTCTATACAGATTATTTATTTTAGTTAGATTATTTATATTTAATTTATAGCCAGATAATTTATTTCCTGTTGATCTATATTCAGATTATTTCAGATAATTTCTATTGAGAGTGTTTATATTCAGTTTATTTTCCATTTATTTAGATTATTTCAGATTTTTTTATTTTATTTCCATTGACATTTAATTCAGATTATTTCCAAACAGATTATTTAGATTTATCTCATTTACATTCTGATAGTTTATTTTCTATTTATTCCTATTCAGATAATTTAGTTTCATTTTCTTTCTCTTCACATTATTGCTATTAATTCTGATTGTTATTGGTTATTGATTATTCTGATTTTATACAGTCAGATTATTTATATTTATTCAGTTATATTCAAATAGTTTATTTTCAATTCATTCAAATTATTTCAGATTATTTAGTTTCATTTGATTTTCTTCACATTACTTCTATTAATCGAATTTATTTTCTGATTATTTAATTCCAAGATTATTTATATTCATTTTATATTTTTTTATATTATTCCTATTCAGATAATTTATTTGCAAAGTGTTCCTATTCCGATTATTGATTTTTATTGATTTCTGCTCAGGTTATTTCCACTCAGCTGGTCCCGCCCCCTCCCCCGGGGGGGACCCAGATCAGTGTCACTTCAAAGCCCCTCTTTATTCCCAGTAGAAAATGGGGGGACACAACTGGGAGCCCCCCGGGACATGAGGATGAGTGAAGTGGTGGCAGGAGGGTCCTGCACCCCCAGACGGTGTCACCCTCTGGCCGGTGTCACCCCCAGGCTGGGGTCACCCCCAGGATGTCCATCACTCCAGGCTGGGGTCACATCTGGGCTGGGGTCGCCCCTGGTGAGTGTCACCCCAGGCTGGAGTTACAGCCGGGATGTCCATCCCCCCTGTGGCCACTGTCACCTCCAGGCTGCCATCACCCTCAGCCGGTGGCACCCTTGGTCCTGTGTCACTCACAGGTTGGCACCACCATTGGTGAGGTGTCATCCTCCACCAGCATCACCCCTAGGCTGGTGTCACCCCCAGGCTTGTATCACCCTTGGCCATTGTTACTCCTGGCTGGTGTGACCCCCAGGTTGGCATCATCCCTGGGCAAGTGTCCCCCGGGTTGGTGACCCCCCCGGGTGCCAGGAGTGCCTTGCCTGGGTTCCTCCAGCATTTGGGACAGAGACACTATAGAGACAGAGACACCCTTGAGCTGCCACCCCAGTGAAATGCTCTCAGGGGGACACTCAGGGACATCTCTATGCCACCTGCTGTCCCCAGTGGAGCTGGTCCCACCTCCCAGTTGCCATCCCACAGTCCTGGCCACCTCCCTGGAGACAGGACCATGGGCACCTTCACACCCCAGGGTGAGGAGGCCCAGGGTGGGGTGACAGGGAGCCAGCACAAGGTGACAAACAAGCCAGGTGACAGCGGGGTGGGGGGTCAGTTCTTGAACATGTCACACAGCAGCTTCTCCATGGGGGTGTTGCCGATGGTCCGGCGGAAGAAGAGCAGCTCCACGCGCTCCGAGGAGATGAAGCGCAGCGCTGGCAGCAGCAGCAGCAGCTTCCCAAACCTGGGGACAGGGCGGTGGCCATGGGTGTGGGTCCCTCCCCTGGCATCACCAACAGGGACATGGGGACAGTGGTACCTGACAGGTTGTCCGGGGTAGTGGGAACGGTTGTGCTGGCCCAGCATCACCTGTGACTGGTCCTGCAGGTTCTCCACCTGCTCGGGGTCCTTCAGGCCACGGGTCTCTGCGGGGACAAGGGGGTGACAGGGTGGGGTGGGAGCAGGGGGATGACCAGCTGGTGCTGGTGGGTGCCCTCACCTGGTTTGAAGAGCACCACGGCCTTCATGCAGGCAAACTCAGTGGGGTCGACAGCCAATGCCTTGAAGCGGCCAAGGGTCTCCTGCAGTGCCCGGACATCCAGGGCGGCCGGCAGCAGCTTCCCGGGAGCTGGCTCGGGGACAGCCAGCAGTGGGCAGCTCTCCAGGGGCATGGACCACTGGATGGCACAGAGCAGGAACAGCTCGCTCCATGCTTCCTCCAGCAGGATCACCTGGGCAAAGCAGGGGGAGCCCCAAAACCTCCATCACCCCCAAGCCTCCAGCACCAGCAGCCACCACAGGGGGTTGGGCTGAAGAGCATCTTCTATGGGAGGAGGCCCAAGAAGGTTGTGGTGATGCTCCAGCCATCCACAGCCCACTGGCTGCCTACATATTGTGGGGTCCATGTTGCCCCATAGATGGATCCCCAACCCCACCTGGTCACGGAAGGGGAGGTTGGAGAAGACGGGCAGGTTCTTGGCCCATTTCACGGCCATGAAGAGGAGCCGTGCTGAGGTCTCGTAGATGTTCTCGGGGCTGGCTGCCGGGTATGGAGCCACCTGGTACTCGCCGGTCGCCCGCTCTGGCTCACTGCCTGTCACATCCACCGTCTCATCAGCTGCGGGGATAGAAGAGGGTGCTGGTGGTCACCACAACACAGGGACAACTCCCACCCATCCCCTCCCCACTGGCAGCCACCCACCGTCCTCAGGCTCCAGCTTGGCACAGGTCTCGGCCGTCATCAGGCTGGCCATGAAACGATGGTTGGAGGGTGGTGTGGGCGCTCGGGGACCCGGGGTGACAGTGACAGTGGCACCGGGACCACGAGGAGCAGAACAGGGCGATGGGGGCACCTCACATGTGGCGGCCACGTGCTCAGGGGGCAGCTCAGCGTCCAACTCGATGCTGTCCAGCCGCACCTGGGCTGTGCTGCGGGGCTGGCGCTCGTTCTGCACCGCTGCGGCGACAAGGTGGTGTCAGCACCAGCCACTCACTGTCACCCCCTGCCATCCATCACCGTGTGTGTCCCCCCCCACTCACCATCCTTGTTCATGCCAGCCTGCAGGCACTTCTTGAGCCGGCAGGCCTGGCACTGGTTGCGGTGTGCCTTGTCCACCGGGCACAGCCCCGTCCCCGCCTGGCACCTGTGGGGAGAGGTGGCCCCTGGTTTGGACCCTGTCCGTGAGGAGGCTCCTGCTCCCATGGGTGCCCATATCTGGGGGTGCTTTGTCCTTGTTGGGTGTCTTGTCCCCCCCACCATGGTTTTCCTCCAACCAATGAGTGCCCTACCATGATGGGCACCCTGTCCCCAGTAGGTGTCCTGTCACCAGTGCCTGCCCTGTCCCCCACCACGGGTGCCCCATCCCAGTGAATGCCCTACCGTGATTGGTGTCCCGGCCCCATGAGAACGCCCCAGACGCTGCACCCCCCAGTGCCTCCCCCACTGAGTACCTGTCCCCTAGTTCCTGCCATGCTTGGATTCAAGTCCCCGAGGGTCCCTGCCTCACCCCTTGCCCATGCCCTGGGGTCCCTGCCATGCTGGGTGTCCATCCTATGGGACTCTACCCCACTGGGTGCCTGTCTCCAAAGTCCCTGTCTCACTGGGTGCCCATCTCCCTTTGTCCCTTCCCTGCAGGATGCCCAATCCCCTGGCTCCCTATCCCAGTGGGTGCCCATCCCCTGGAATCCCTGCTCTGCTGCGTGCCTTTACCCTGCTGGGTACCTGTCCCCCCACTGCTGCCCCACTGAGTGTCCATCCCCTGTATCCCTGCCCCTCTGGCTGCCCATCCCTGGGATCCCTCCCCTGCTGGGCATCCTTTCCCCATGGTGTGTGTCCCGAGGGTCTCTGCCCCTCTAGATTAATGTCCCCCTGGTTCCTGCTCCCCTGGCTGCCCATCCTCTGGGGGCCCATCCTGCTGGCTGCCTGTCCCCCCACTCCCTGCTCCATGGGGACCCCCGTTCCCACCTGTAGATGAGCTTCCTGCGGACGCTGCGCTTGAAGAAGCCGCTGCAGCCGTTGCAGGCGTAGATGCCATAGTGCTTCCCACTGCTGGTGTCCCCACACACCTTGCACAGCAGCACCGGGCTCAGCGCCTTGCCCGGGGCCGGGCTCAGCCCTGCGGGAGTGGAGCCATCATGTTGGGGGTGACTCTGGACACCCCATGTCCCTCATCCCTCCCACCAGTCCCTGCTGCCTCCCAGCATCCTGGCAATGGGGTGGCTCCATCTCCTCTGCTCCAGCCCAAGGACACAGATGGCAACACCTCAAGGACTCCACACAGGGCTCAGAATCACCCCAGCACCCAGGGAGATGCAGGATGTGCTCTTAGATGACTTTTAAAAAACAAAAAGGGATGGGAACACCAGGCGAGCCAGTGAGGAGATGCTGAGCATCCCAGAGGTGGGCTGCAATCAGGGCTGGGAGGTGTCCAGCAGAAAGGACAGCTCTGGGGACATGGGGCATCCCAGAGAAGGGTCACAGCAGGAGGCAGTGGGAACCCTGTAGAAGGGCTGGGGACCACGGGGATCCAGGAGAGGGTTGTGACTGGGGACCACAGGCATCCTGGAGAAGGGACATAGCAGAGGATGGCAGGGATCCTACAGGAGGAACACAATGAGTGGATTGGAAACTGCAGGCATCCTGGACTAGAGAAGGACCACAATGGGGATCCTCAGAATCTTGGAGAAGTGTGACAGTTGAGAACCCCAGGCAACCAAATGACCCTGATGGGGACCCTGGGCATCCAGAAGAGGGATCCTGATAAGAACTCTGGCCATTCTGGGGAAGGATGACAATGGACAATCCAAACACCCCATGGAAGAACCGTGATGGTGAAGAACTGGGTGTCTTGGAGATGGACCATGATAGGAACCGAAGGCCATGGCCACATTGGGAACCCCAGGCACCTTGGAGCTGGACTGTGATGGGGACCCCAAGTATCCCAGAGGAGAACCATGAAGAGGACACCCAGAATGACCACAACAGTGGCCCAGCCATCCTGAGAAAGCCCCCACCAGTGCCCGCGGTCCTGTCGAGCTGCCCCCGCTCCAGCAGAACTTTCTATCTCTTACCTGTGGGGCTCTCATCCAGCCCGGCGCTCACCACCGACCCCGCCGGAGACGTGGCCATCCCGGACCCGGCGTTCCCGACCTCTCCCTGTCCTGTCCCTCTGACTCCGCCGGGGTTGGCCTGGCGAGGCGGTGGGTGCTCGGACAGCTCTGCGTCCAACGGGGCTCTTGCCTTGCTCTCTTCAAGGCGGCTTAGGCGGGCGCTGTGTAAGCAGCCGCCTCTTTGTCACCCTCTTAATCTTTAGTGTCTGCGAGGGGCGGGGGGGGATCAATCAGCCACGCGATGAAGAATTAAAAAGGTGCTGAGCCCCAGACCTGTAACCCTAAACCCCGCGACACCCAAGCCACCCCCCCGCGCGCCGCCTCGGGCCACCATGGGGGTGTCACCCTGTCACCGCGTGTCCCCCCCCCCCCCTCAGCACTGCGAGGCTGAGATTGCGGCAGAGGTGGGAGATGGGGCTTGGGGTGGGGACCCCCATATGTGTGTCCTCCCCCCTTGGGACCCACCGGGTCCTGTAAGCGCATAAGCCCTTCACTAAGGCGGTTAGAGGGGAATAACGAAAAGTGGTAATTAAGGGGGGTAATTTCCCTACCCCCAAGTAATTAATTACCGGCCCTGATGGCGAAGGGAGGGGGGATGCTCAGTGGGGGTCCCTCTGTGCCTCAGCTCTCCCTCCGGGGGGCGGGGAGGCCCCCGCGGGTGTTGGGGCTGCTGACACCGCAGCGGGTGGGGGCCAGGTGGCCCCCGGGGTTATGCAACCACCGCTAAACCCTCGCGGTGACAGGGCAGCACAATTTGGGATTTGAGGGCTTTAGCCGCTAAACCCCCCCTGCCCAGCTGAGGGGGGTGGCGGGTGGCCACTGTCACCCGGCCCGGGCTGTCCCCAGCGATGGGCCAGGCTGAGGACAGGGGGGGCCCGGCCCGCTGTGTCCCTTCCCTGAGGGGCTCAGGGGCGTTGCTGCCGGGGAGGTGTCCCAGGGGACAGGCATTGACAGCACATCCCTGATGAGGGTGGGTGGCAGTGACACCAGTGGATCCGCGGGCTGGGGCTCACCCCTCAGGCATCTCTGACTGCTGTGCGGTTCCATCCCCACTGCCTGCAGCATTCCTGCGTCCTCACTGCACTGCAGCTCCATCAGCCTCGCCTGCACCATTGCTCCATGTTCCTGTGTGCAACATCATTCCATCACCCTTCCTGCCTGTACATGGCTGCACTGTCCTTCCTGCCCATATATGACTCCATCCCTGTCTGCACCTCAACTCCATCCCTCCCTTCACCATGGCTCCATCCTTGCCTTCACCATGGCTCCATCTCTGCCTTCACCATAGGTGCATCATCCTGCCTTCACCATGGCTCCATCCCTGCCTTCACCATGGTTCTATCCCTGCCTTCACCATGGTTCTGTCCTTTCCTTCACCATGGTTCTGTCCCTGCTTTCCCCATGGCTCCATCCCTGCCTTCCCCACAGCTCCATGTCCCCAGCCTCCTGCAGGCCTGGGACCCCCATCCCCCTGGGGTGTTCTGTCCCACCCCACAGTGCCCGCCCTGACCCAGATCTCTGACCGTCGCCATCTGCAGCGCGGCCGCCCTCCTCCCGCGGCAGAATTATGACGCGGGGCTAATGCATTGGGAGCAAGCTGCCACCTGCCCTGCTTGGCCCTCCGGTGCCTCCAGACCCTCACCCATGGGTGAAACACCTCCTGGTGCCATCTCTGAGGGTGCTGGAAGCACCTGCACCCCGGGGTGCCAACCTGTCCAGGGGTGACACAAGGACCCAGGTGACAGGGCACACCGGGCAGTGGCCAGCGTGGCGATACACGCTGAGTTGGCTAATTTGCCTGTCCCCTCCTTGCCGTCGGGTAAAAGCCAGCTCCGGAGCAGGGATTTGGGAGGGGGATTAGCCAGGCCAACCATCTGCTGCCAGCCAATCATCAACACCCCCAGGAAAGCCAATAATTACAAAAATATGGTTTCCCACCCCGTTTCTCCACCACACCCAGCTAGGCACTCGCCCCAAGGTGGGGTCTCTGTGGAGCAGTACCCTGTCCCCTCCTGGGGATGAGCACCCAGCTGGGCACCCATGGGGGCTCAGCCCAGCCTGTTTTGGGGACCAGCCCTGATGCTGCGGGCCAGGGGCTGTGGGTGGTGGGTGGGGGTGAAGGAGCAAACGTTAAAGCCCGCAGCGGGGTCGTGACTCGGCTCGGTGACAGACGCTGGGGCAGATGCCACAGGATTACTCAGCCTAAAACCTTGGGATCTGCCCCCCTCCTCCCCAGCAGGCAGAGAGCGTTTAATTACTAATTTACTAATTACCCAAAGATGCTGGTGATGGGCTTGAGACCTGTGGTTGGGAGCAGCCCCAAGGCTCCAGCCACCCTAATCCCACTGGCCACTGGGAGCTGGCGGATGTGCCTTGGCCAGAGGACAGCTCAGCTGGGGACATTGGGTGACCCAGGGAGGCACTGCAGTCCTGGCAGTCCTGTGCCTGCTGGTGATGGCATGGCCTAGTGTGGAATGGGAGGGAACAGAGGGAATAAGAAGGGGGTGTTGGAAACCAGGAGAAGTCAACAGCGATCAAAGGCAGATGGTGAGGACCCGGAAGGGATGATGGGGACCATGACAATAGGCACCAGGAGGGGATGATGGAGAGCAGCACAGGACAATAGAGACCATGTGAGAATGATGTGAACCAGGAGGGTGTGATGGGTGTGATCAGGAGGGGATGTAATAGGGGTGGATAGGGATCATGAGGGGATAGTGAGGACTGGGATGGGATGATGGGGACCAGGAGGAAAGAAGATGAAGATCAGGAGGAGAGGATAGCAACTGGAAGGGGATGATGGGGACCAGAGAGGGACAGGAGTGACAAAAAGGGGCCAGTGGATCCCAGAGAAATTATGAGGACCAGGAGATGGTGATGGAGACTGAGAGGACACACTAGGGACCAGAAAGGGTGTGATGAGAATCAGATGGCACATCAGGATGGCACAACAGGAACCAGGAGGAAATGGTGGTGTTTAGGAGGGGACAAGACCAATCAGGAGATGACATGAAGGTCCAGGAGAGTGGCTGCAGGACTGGGGGTGGCTGGGAAGGGTTAACATGGTTGCCTGCTCTGAGCCAGGTCCAGGCCAGGCTCAGGTTTCAGCTGTAATTAGCTCTTGTTTATTGGAGGCTCCTTGATAAATGATTCTTTGGAGGTTGCCCGATGACAGAGGGTGACAGTCACCCACCCGAGCCCTGCCAAAGCCTTCACTGACCCCCGGCACAAGGATTAAAGTTTAATGTGACTCCAGAGCTGACCCCGGTCATGCACCGCCCCTGGGGACATGGGGCTGGGGACAGGCTGGTGGCCCTCCTTAGGACATGGGGCTGGGGACAGACTGGTGACCACCCAGGGCCAGAGGGTTTTGGCACCAACAGGTAATTTGTCACCACCTCAGTGGCCACTGGCTGTCAGCGTATTGTGGCCACAGGGCTGTTTCGTGACTCCTTTGGGGTCACCCAGGATGTTTGTGGATGAAATGTCACACCAGGTTGGATTTGTCCCCCTGGGACTGGCCCCGCATGACGGGCACTGTGCCATGGTGTGGCCAGTCTGGGCACATTCCTCAGCACCAGTGGAGCCATGTCCTGTTGCCAAGAGCCGCCAGGGTGTTCACTGGGGCGGGTTGAGGTTCTGTCTCACAGCCACCTTCAAAGCAGCAGCAGCTTGGGGACGACAGTGGAGTGAGAGGACCTCGGAGGTGTCCCCATGGTGAGGAAGCAGGGCATGGCACAAGTGCCAGAACTGGCACGGTGCCCGAGGCCATGAGTTTTGGCAGGGTGACGTGTCACTGCAACCATTTGGGGACAGAGAGGTCCCCAAGGTGAGGCAGGCATGGTCCTTGTACCCAGCTCTCCGGACATCATGTTTTCTCCTTGCAGATGAAACTCCTCGCCCAGGTAAAGGGGGAGCCAGCAGGGAGGGCACCTGCACCCAGGTAGTCCCACCCCTCCACCGTAGCATCCAGAGCCCCTGGGGCCCATGGCTGGGACCTGTCTGGTGCTGAGTCTGGGGGGTGGGAGGGGCCAGAAGGGCCTAGGAGGCTGCTCTGGGCACACAGAGGTGGGTGCTGTCTGGGGTGGGTGCTGGCAGGGATGGGTGCTGGCTGGGGTGGGTGCTGGTTGGGGTGGGTGCTGACTGGTGTATGCTGGCTGCGATGGGTGCTGGCTGGGGTGGGTGCTGGCAGGGGAGTGCACAGAGGTGGGTGCTGGCTGAGATGGATGCACAGACGTGGGTGCTGGCTGGGATGGGTGCTGGCAGGGGTGGGTGCACAGAGGTGGGTGCTGGCAGGGGTGGGTGTCAGCAGGCAACAGGTGTCACCAGGGTCTTGGTCCCCATCTTGCTCTGCCCCCTCTCCCCCACAGGTGAGCTCCTTCGTGCAGACCCTTCAAGCCCCTGACTGTCTGTTCCTCCAGCCCTGGCACTGGCTGGGCTCCTGGGTGAGACACGTTTGGGGGTGCTGGCATGGGGACCCCACCAGGGGCTCGGGCAGGGATGTGGCAGCAGACCAGGCAGAGGTTGAGCCATGCATGGTACTAGTGCCCTGGGGCTGACGCCTGGTTTGTCTCCCCAGGTGAGCAGCTCCAGGCAGGTAAGTTCTGGTGTCCCTGCTGTGCTCTGCACTGCCCATCTCAGCCCTGGCACAACAGGGCCAAATTCTGCACATCCTGCCTTTCCCTTGGCACCCATGGGTGGTCAGCACCTAGAGGAGATGGCCCCTTCCTGGAGAGTTTCCCATCCATGGGACCCTGGGATGCAGGATGTGCCAACAGGTCGGTGATGCTGCCAGTGTCCCAGGGGCACCAGTGGCCCTGAAATATGGCCGGGTCCCCAGGTGGTGGCCGGGGCAGTGACCACAGCAGGGTTCTTCCTCTGTGAGGGTCTGCTGGGACAGCACTTCGATGTGGTCCCCCATGGAGTGGCTGAGCCCCAGCCCGGGGATCTCTTCCTCTTCCCACTGGCCTCAGGGGGCCCCAGCTGGTGGAGTGCCCACGCTGGCATCTACTGTGGTAATGGGGAGATCATCCACCTGGAAGGTGAGCCCCGGGAGGTGTCATGGCATGGAGACATCCCCATGGAAGGGACATGGGGTATGGAGTCCCCTTTGCCCCGCAGGCAGCTCGGGGATGTCACCATCGGGGATTGTGGCCAAGCACGGCAAGAATCACCTCCTGCGAACACGGGGTCCGGCCAAGGTGCTCCGGAGGAAGGGAGGGATGGATGTGGCTGCCCTGCAGCGGCGGATCCGGGCGGCCATGGAGCAGGTGGTGGAGTACAACGCCATTACCTGCAACTGCATCCACTTTGCCCTCGCCCTGCTGGGGCTGGGCCACCTCGCCAGTGCCATGGTGGGTGCCATGGCCAGAGCGGGTGCCACCGCCCTGGGAGACCTTGACACCTGTTCCAGCCAAGCATCACCACAGCCTTCCTTCCTTCCCAGGTGTCACCAGCGCTGCAGTGATGGAGGTGGTGGTGTTCCCAGGGGACATGTAGGGCTGGAGCATCCTTTCCTGGGCTTTGGCATCCATCTTGTGTAGCAATAAATGGTTGCATGGAGACCCTGTGCCAGCCCTGTTTGATGTGTTGTTTTTTCACTTTTCCCAAAAGTTGTTATCGAGTGCTGTTCCACTGTGGCACACCCTGGCGGGAGTGGCTGTTCTTTGCTCCCTGTGGCCTCCTGAAGACAGAAATCCGCCTCTTTCTTCATTGGTGCTATTTGGTTTTGAACACAGAAATTAATATTCTGTGGGCTACTGGGTTGAAAATGGGCCAAACAGCTGGACCGGATCCGGCTGGAGGCCAGTCATTGGTTGTGTGCCCCAGGGGTCAACACTCGGTCCAGTCCTGGTCAACACCTTCATTACTGGTCCAGTCGACCAGGCAGTTCCCAGCAGGGTTTGTTGCTGACACCAAGCTGGAAGGGGTGGCTCACATGCCAGAGTGTTAGAACCAGAGGGACCTGAACAGGCTGGAGAGATGAGCCAACAGTAACCTCATGAGGTTCAGCAAGGGGAAGGTGCAAAGTCCTTCCTATGGTGAGGAACAACCCCAGGCACCAGGAGATGTTGAGGAGCGATCAGCTGGAAAGCAGCTGGGCAGAAAAGGCCCTGGGGAGTCCTGGGGTCCAGCGATGTGCCCTCAGGACACAATGAAGGCCAACAGCACCCTGGGGTGCATTAGGAGGAGCATTGCCAGCGGGTGGTGATCCTGGCTCTCCTGGAATGCTGAGTCCTGTGCTGGGCTCTCCAGGGAGACCTGGAAATATGGGAGAGAGACCAATGAAGTGCCACCAAGGGTCTGGAGCAGCTCTCATAGAGAGAGAAGTTGAGAGAGCTGAGGCAGTTGAGCCTTGAGAAGGGAATGTCCAGGGGTAAAGAAGATGGAGCCAGGTTCTTCTCGGAGTCTCCTGAGGGTTGGGGTCTCTAGGAAGACTCCAAGGTCCCTAGAAAGGCTCGGGGCTTCTGGGTGGCCTGGGATCCCCCAACAAAATTGGGATCTCCAGGAGGGCTGTGGGATCCCCAGGGAGGTCAGAGATCCAAGCAGGGTTGGGGTCCCTGCAAGTGCTGTGGGGTCTCTGGGAGGACTGGAGTGGGTGTCCCCCCTTCTGCTCGTGGCAGATTAATTGTTGTGTGTCAGTGAGTTGCTTTATTAAATTCTGCTCCCTGAACTGAGCCTGTTTTCTGTCATTGCCTCACTCCTGAGGGATGGGGTGGGAGCACTGCCTGACCTGCACCAGCCCACTTTTAATATGTAATAATATAAATATGCCTATCATGTTATCCATACTAATATATAATATAATCTACAATATCTATAACAATACCTATAAGAATAGTATAAACTAATAGAATACCAAATATATCTAATATATAATAATTTAGATATCGTATATCATATATATTATCTATCATACATGATACACCATATAAGGTAGAATATATAATGATAGAATATAAAATATTGAATAATGTAATAGATTGAATAATATACTATATACTACATGCCATATACTAGGTACTATATTTATATAATATCCACTGTAGTGTAATTAATAAAATCTGCAATATAATGTAACATAGTATAACAACTATAATGTATAATATATACTATATTAAATACATTACACTGTATATAGGTTGTAGAATGTTGAAGGGATTGTGGCTTATGTGTAATATAGTATGACAGAATACAAAGTGTATATATAATATCACAAAATTAATGTGATCTGTAATGTATTATAATCAAACGTAAGGTGTAACATGCAATATATGGTATCTAGCATATAGCATATTATAAAATATATAAATTATATATAATTTGTAATGTACAAAAATGTATATTATGTACACTACATGATGTATTATGTATGAAATACACTGTAATATGATGTGACAATATATTATAGCATCCTGACATAATTTACCATAATACGATCTAATTTAAATATGCCTAATTATAAACGTTATGTATATATTATTATGCACTTTATTATGCATTATAAATACATATATTATTATGTATATGTTATTATGTATGATAAATTATATGTATAATATATATTATTATGTATTTTAAATTTTGTATATCATTGTAATAATAGCATTTAATTCTAATCTGGTCTGACGTGTGAGCTCTATGATAGTCACTCTACAGCCATGTCCCCAACGCTCCTCCTCCTGAAATCCCACCTGTACTCCCGCTGCCCGGCACCCGAAACCGTGCGGGGGGTGGGAGTGCGGCCCGGGGACCCTCCCGGGGGTGCAAAGCACCGCTGCCATCCCGGTGCGGGTGGGGGTCGGTCCCGCCGGGCGCTGCCCCGGGGCGGAGGTCGGGGCCGGCCCGTCCCCGCCCGCGCTGACAT
Organism: Pithys albifrons albifrons; assembly: GCF_047495875.1. Taxonomy (NCBI): domain Eukaryota; kingdom Metazoa; phylum Chordata; class Aves; order Passeriformes; family Thamnophilidae; genus Pithys; species Pithys albifrons. The sequence goes on from NC_092470.1 coordinate 6,089,995, forward strand.
CAGTGCCGGCGTCCCCCCCGCATCCCGCATCCCGCATCGCTCCCGCCGCCATGGCCGCCAGCCCGGCCTACGGCGAGGAGAAGGGCGGCTCCTCCAGCCTGGGCGAGCCCGAGTACGGCCACGACCCCGCCAGCGGCGGCATCTTCTCCTCCGACTACAAGAGGTGGGGACAATGCGGGGACAGGGGACACGGCGCGAGTCTGGCCCGGTGGGCGTCAGCGCAGGCCTCGGCCGCCGCCCCTGGCGGGGACGCAGTACCCGAGCCGGGGCTGGAGCGGTCCCCGGGATAGGGACGGGGATGCGGATGGGGATCGGAGGTGGGGACACGGATGGGGACAGGGGATGCGGTCACGCCGCCGCCGCTGCAGGTTGCAAAGGCCGGGGAGGGCTTTATGGGAAACCGCGGAGTTTGGAGATGGCGTGGTGGGTGAGGATGTTCGGGGATCCCCACTGCACCCCCTACCCCTGGGCTGGGGCATCCCGGGCACAATGTTCCCACCGCAGCATCTGCTGTGGCTCGCCAGGGGTGACAGCACCCCCTAGTCGAGATCCCCAGCGTGAGGGGTGGCGCTGACAAATGTCACCCCTGCGTGGGGCAGGCTGCTGGGGGGACAGGGATGCAGAGGAAAGCAAGGGGTGCCCTGGAGCTGCAGGAATGTAGGGGTGTCTTTGTCCCACGCATCCGTGGCAGTGTCCCCCACTCTGAACATGTCCCCCACCCTGACTTCTTGGCACTGTCCCCAGCCTGGCAGTGTCCACCCTCCCTATACCCCTCTGATGCTGCAGATGATGTACCCCTCTGGACGTGTTCCCCCTCCCTGACACTCTGGCAGTGTTCCCCAAACATGATAATGTTCCCCCATTCCTGACTCTCTGGCAGTGTCCCCCACTCTGGATGTTCCCTCCACCCATGACCACCAGCAGCATCCCCATCTCCCACTGCCCTCCTTCCCTGACCTCTTGGCAGTGTCCCCTACTCTGCAAGTGTACCCCTGTATGGCAGTGTCACACTCCCTACCCTGGCTGTGTCCCCCAGTATGACAGTGTCTCCCAACCCTGCTCCATTGGCAGTGTCCTTCAGTCTGGCCATGACACCCCAGTCCTGACCTGCTGGCAGTGTCCCCAAAGCTGGATGTGTCCTCTCACCCCTGCCCTGCTGGCAGCGTCCCCCAGTTTAGCAGTGACCCCCACCCATGACCTACTAGCAATGTCCCCATCTCAAGAGTGTGTGTCTCTTCCATGACCCCTGGCAATGTCCCTCAGTTTGGCCAAGTCCCCTCCTCTCTGACCCCCTGGCAATGTCCCCTGGCCTGACTGTTCCAGCAGTGTTCTTCTGCCCTTAAGTCTGGCAGTGTCCCCTGACCTCCACTGGCAGTGCCCTCCACTCTGGCAGTGTACGCCCTATCTGGTCAGGTCCCTCCATCTCTGACCCCACTGGCAATGTCCCCTGATCTCTGACATTCTGGCAGGGTCCCCCACTCTGGCAGTGTCCCCATAACCTGCATGCTGCCCTTTGCTGGAGCCACACCAAGTCTGTCACCATCTCTGTGAGCACATGGGGCAAGACAAATGTGCCAAATGTCACCCCACCACCCAGGCAGGACATCCACAGGCATCCCATTGTGCCACCCCACCACCCAGATGGGTGCCCCACCATGATGTGGAGTTTCTGCCCAGGACTGAGCCACTCAGCACCCAAAGAAGGAGCTCCCTGCAATGTCCCCAGGCCCCAGCTGCAGGTCAGATGTCATACGGGACGTGACATCCCAGGGTGGCCTCATCCACTGGGAAGGGCGTTGCAGCCAAGGCTGCAATCCAACCCTAACCCCAGCATCAGGTTTCAGCCGGCTGTGGCAGGCACCAGAGCGGGGCCACAACCCTGCCACAGTCCCCAGAGCCACCACCCCCAGCTGCAGCCATGCTGTCCCTGCCGCCAATGCAGAAGCTGCTGCGGCAGCTCCCAGTGGGACCAGCCATTCGGCCAAAAACACCAGAGGGTGGTGATGTGGCCGAGGAGGTGACAAGCCCAGTGCTGGCCACTGAGGCTGGACAACCCGCCTGCTACAGCGCCCTGCGAGCCGATGAGCTGCGGCCACTCGCCGGCACCGAGCCTGCAGTGGCCACAGGTACCGGGCCACCGCCGCGGTAAGAATTCCCCAAGGAGCCCCCCCAGGGCCTCTGGTGGTGGCTCTGGACAAACACTGTCCCCTGGGTGCCACCCCCACCTGCTACAGGTGGAGGCAGCCTTGCAGATGCCCCCAGTTTGGGGAGAACAGATGTCCCTTGGAGGACAGTGATGGCAGCCAGTCTTACAAAAGTCTGGTGCCATTTTCCCAGTCCAAGGAAGGGACTGGGGAAGGGCTTTGCTGTGGGGCATGCTGGCACATCCATGCCACTGTGTCCATGAGGGGGCAAGGAACACCCAGCCAAGCCGGGATGGAGCTGGTGATGGGCACCTGTGATCTGGGGACACTGTAGGGTGACAACCACAGCCGGGATGGGACGGGGTCCTTGTCCCAGTGCCTGGGATGGGGACAGCACTGGCTGCCAGCACTATGCCAGTCCATCCAGCTCCTTTTTCACCTGGTGGTAACCCAGCTCCCATCCCCATAAATATTGCATGGCAAAGGGTTGGATTTCCAGGCTGAAGGGGGCCTGGGAGCAGAAAAAGGACTGAAAATGGGAAAAATGGAAACGGGAATTTTTTGCCCCCTGGCATGGTGTAGGCACGATGACCTCAAGGAGATGCTTGACAGCAACAAGGATTCGCTCAAGCTGGAAGCCATGAAGAGGATTGTGGCGGTGGGTGTTGTCACTGGCAGGGACTCCTGCTGGTGTCAAGCTGTGCCATGCTGGCTGCCTGGTGATACACTGCTCCTTTTCCCCCTAGATGATCGCCCGGGGTAAAAATGCCTCTGATCTCTTCCCAGCTGTGGTGAAAAATGTTGCCTGCAAGAACATCGAGGTGAGGACGGACTTGGGTAACCCTGGTGGCATCCATGGGTGGTCCCTAGGGTCTGGTGCCTCCTCTGCAGGAGAGGTTTGGGAATGGGCTGCGTTTTGAGGGGCTCTGAGGTGGCACCTTCACCCCGCAGGTGAAGAAGCTGGTCTATGTCTATCTGGTACGCTACGCAGAGGAGCAGCAGGATCTGGCCCTGCTCTCCATCTCCACCTTCCAGCGAGGACTCAAGGTGGGCTGGTGTGGGAACTTGGGGGAGGCTGGGGTAGCAGAGAGCCCCCACTGCAGCCCCCACATGTCCCCACAGGACCCCAACCAGTTGATCCGTGCCAGTGCCCTGCGAGTCCTGTCCAGCATCCGCGTGCCCATCATTGTGCCCATCATGATGCTGGCCATCAAGGAGGCCGCCTCCGACATGTCCCCGTATGTGCGCAAGACGGCCGCCCATGCCATCCCCAAGCTGTACAGGTAACAGAGGGATCAGCTGCTAAATTCTGGGGGCACCAAGAAGGGTGTCAGCTGCTCCATGCAGGCAGGGACAGGCAGGGATGGGGAGGAGTTTGGTCCAACTTGTCCTGCTCTTCCCTTGCAGCCTTGACGCAGACCAGAAGGACCAGCTCATCGAAGTGATTGAGAAGCTGCTGGCAGACAAGACCACGGTGAGCAGGGCGCTGTGTCTCCCTCACCCTCTAAAACTTGGGACATCACTGGCCCAGTGTCCTTGTGGGAATGGAGATGTCCCCATCAAATTGATGTCCTCATGGGGATGCAGAGCTGGCAGATTCATGAGAATTCCATTGTCCCCATTGATCCAGCAACCAGATAGGGATGCCGCCATCTCCTGAGCCAACATCTTTGGGGGGATGTCACTGTCCCCACTGATCCAGGATCCTCCTCATGGGGATGCAGATGTCCCCATCAGCTCAAGTCTTTGTAAGGATGCAGCCACCCCTACAGAACTGGCATCCTAGTGGGAATGCTGCTGTCCCCAATGGGGCAACATCCTTATGGGGAATCCACATCTCCACTGAACTGACATCCCTACAAGGAAGCCACTGTCCCCACCAAACTGGCATCCTCATGGAGATGCCACCACCTCCACAAAACCACCAAACCAGCATCCTCATGGGGATGCCATCATCCCCACCAAACCAGCATCATGATGAAGATGCCACTATCCCAGTGAGTCACCCTGGGCTTTCCCTCCGCAGCTGGTGGCCGGCAGCGTGGTGATGGCATTTGAGGAGGTGTGCCCAGAGCGCATCGACCTCATCCACAAGAACTACCGCAAGCTCTGCAACCTGCTCATCGATGTGGAGGAGTGGGGGCAAGTGGTCATCATCAACATGCTGACCCGCTACGCACGCACCCAGTTCCTCAGTCCCAACCAGAACGTGAGTTCAGGAGCCCAGGGTGCCCTGGGAGCCTCAGGGTGTCCTTGGAGCCCCCAGGGAAGTGGGCGTGAAGAGAGGGTGCTCTTGAGGGTGCAAGGTGTTCCACTTCCCAGCAGGAGTCCCTGCTGGAGGAGAACACTGAGAAGGCTTTCTATGGCTCTGAGGAGGAGGATGCCAAGGATGCCAAGGCAGAGGCGGCCTCGTTGGCCAAGCGCAAGCCCTATGTCATGGACCCCGACCACCGCCTGCTCCTGCGCAACACCAAGCCCCTGCTGCAGAGCCGCAATGCCGCGGTGAGACCCCCCACTCCAGCCCTGTCCATCCTCTGAGGCCACTGGTGGTGTCCATCAGCCTGGGCTCTTGATGTCCCCACCAGCCATGGAGCCACTGGGGACCGTGAGGGACACCCAGGGATGGGCGACCCCACGGTCAGGCTTCCTCTGGGTGCTGCTGTGTGGGACTCTGGGGGACACAGCCATCCCTCAGGGTGTCTCCATGCCCACTGGGTGTGTCCCTGCAGGTGGTGATGGCTGTGGCACAGCTCTACTTCCACCTGGCACCCAAGGCGGAGGTTGGAGTCATCGCCAAGGCACTGGTGCGGCTCCTACGGAGTCACAGGTCTGTGGCATCTGGGTTGCAGTGGTCTCCTACCCATCTACCCCAGATGGTGGGACCCATGAGGAGCTCCAAGACCCCAAAAAGTCCATTCCCAGAGGGACATCAGGTTGGAGGGCTTTTTGGGCAAGCCTAGGGCAGAAATGGGGTGGCAGCATCACAGTGGCACCAGTTTGTGGTGGGTCCTGCCCCATATTCACAGGGACTTGCTGGAAGGTCCAGCCCTGCCCCACTGATGGCGGTCCCCTCTCTGTCCCCACAGCGAGGTGCAGTACGTTGTGCTGCAGAACGTGGCCACCATGTCCATCAAACGGCGGGTGAGTCTCAGACTTGGTGTGCAAGGAGTTGGCCCTGTTGACTCTGGAGCGGAATGAGGGCTACCCAGCAGGGTCATCAGAGCCTGCAGGTGGCCTCAGCAAGGTGGGGATGAGTATGGCTCTTAACGCCACTGGCTCTGCATGCAGGGGATGTTTGAGCCCTACTTGAAGAGTTTCTACATCCGCTCCACGGACCCCACGCAGATCAAGATCCTCAAGGTAAGCTGGACACACCCAGCAGAACCCATCAGGGGTGGCTTTGGGGCTTCATGGAGCCCTTTCCTTGGGTCAGCTGTCCTCATGCCCTGCAGACAGGAGGACAGGAAGGCCCCTGTGCCCTGGCACCATGTCCCCATGCTGCCCAACTCTTCCTATTTTCCACAGCTGGAGGTCCTCACCAACCTGGCCAATGAGACCAATATCTCCACGATCTTGCGGGAGTTCCAGGTATGCCACGCCCACACTGAGGCCACTGGGGTGTCACCCTGGCATGGCTCTGTGTGCTAAAACACCACCATGGAGGGGACAGAGGAGAGCCCCACCAGGAGGAGTGGGCTGAGGCCATGCCAACCCCATGGGTGGTTCCAAAGGGCCCCAACATGTGACCACTGCAAGGTGGGATGCCTGGCACTGGCACTTGAGTGACAGGTCATGTGTGTCCTCCATGCCTGTGCAGACCTACATCCGCAGCATGGACAAGGACTTTGTGGCAGCCACCATCCAAGCCATTGGGCGCTGTGCCACCAACATTGGGAAGGTGCGGGACACCTGCCTCAATGGCCTGGTCCAGCTCCTCTCCAACCGTGATGGTGAGTGCACATGGTGGGGGTGAAATGGGGTCTCCATCACTCCTGGGGCAGGACCCTGCTGAGGCCAGGTCTCTGCCCACAGAGCTGGTGGTGGCTGAATCTGTCGTGGTCATCAAAAAGCTGCTGCAGATGCAGCCAGCCCAGCACTGTGAGATCATTAAGCACATGGCCAAGCTCACTGACAACATCCAGGTGGGTCAGGGCGTTGTGTGACATGCAGGAGTTGCGGGGTGGCAGCAGTGCCACATGTCCAGGGGCATTTTGCAGGTGCCAATGGCACGGGCCAGCATCTTGTGGCTCATTGGGGAGTACTGTGAGCATGTGCCCAAGATCGCGCCCGATGTTCTGCGCAAGATGGCCAAGTCCTTCACCAACGAGGAGGACATCGTCAAGCTGCAGGTCATCAACCTGGCGGCCAAGCTCTACCTGACCAACTCCAAGCAGGTACCAAGGGTGTGGTCCTATGGCATGCCTCAGTTTCCCCAGCCAGGAGGGAGAGGCTGGTCCTGAGCATGTTCTCTGGCACAGAGCAAGCTGCTGACCCAGTACGTCCTCAACTTGGCCAAGTACGACCAGAATTACGACATCCGCGACAGGGCTCGCTTCATCCGCCAGCTTATCGTGCCCACCGAGAAGAGTGGGGCACTCAACAAGTATGCCAAGAAGCTCTTCCTAGCCCAGAAACCTGCTCCTGTCTTGGAGTCCTCTTTCAAAGGTACCCATCCCTGGTCACAGGCTATGGGGATATGGGGCTGACTGTCACTGTGATGCTGCATGGCTGTTCCTGAGCTGCTCCCACCTCTCCCCTTGTTGTAGATCGGGACCATTTCCAGCTGGGCTCACTGTCCCACCTGCTGAATGCCAAAGCTGTGGGCTACCAGGAGCTGCCTGACTGGCCAGATGAGGCCCCCGACCCCTCCGTGAGGAACGTGGAGGTGCGTGGAGCACCTTGGCTGCATGGGGAGGGGGCCAAGGTGGGGGCACTGTCTCAAGGTCTAGAGGGAGCCCCAAAAGTTGCCCACGTGCTGCTCACCTCCCCCATGGCCCCTCTCTAGTGCTCACACACCTGCTTGGGATGGGGCGGAGACAAGGGCTGCTGTTTGGGTCCCCCACCCATGGGTGATGCACCCACTGCATCAACTCTGTGCTGGCAGGTTCCTGAGTGGACCAAGTGCACCAGCCGGGAGAAGAGGAAGGAGAAGGTGGAGAAGCCTTTCTACTCTGACTCAGAGGGCGAGTCGGGGCCCACAGAGTCAGCAGACAGTGGTGAGGACCCAGAGGCATGAGGTCACTGTGGCAGGGCCATCAGACAGGTGCCACAATGGAGGAGCATTGGACAGGGGACACTGCAGTGGGGACATCCCATCGTGGTGGGGACATGGCAGGAGGCATGGAGGGAAGCAGGGGTGGGTTGTGAGGATGCAGGAATGCAGTGAGAGGATGCAGTGAAGAGGCAGCAGCAGGTGTGGGATGCATTGGGAGGATGAAGGATGCAGTAGGACAGTGTGATACAGCGGGAGAATAGGAAGATGCAATGGGAGAATGGGGGGATGCAGTGGGATGATGGGATGAGGTGGGATGCAGCAGAACATGGTGGGAATGCAGTGGGAGGATGGGGGATGCAGCGGCAGGATGGGGGGATGCAGTGGGACAAGAGGGGGACCTGGTGGGATGTAGCAGAGGGCTGAGCTGTGTCCCCTTCAGAGCCTGAGTCTGGCAGCGAGGAGAGCGGCAGCAGCAGCAGCTCTGGCAGCTCCAGTTCCGGCAGCGAAGAGGAGGAGGAGGAGGAAGAGGAGGAGGAAGGCAGTGGGGAGCAGTCAGAGGACAAGGAGGAGGAAGAGGAGAAGAGGCTAAAAAGGAAGGAGAAGGAAGGCTCCCGGCAGGCACCCACAGGGAGTGCGGGCAGGTACCCCCTGGGAAATGGGGGGTGCTCCCAGCCAAAGCTCTACCCCAGCCCACCTGAGCTGGGCTCTCCCTACAGCCCCAGCGAGGAAGAGGAGGAGGAGGAGGAGGAAGGGACAAAGAAGGCCAAGAAGAAGAAAGCCCTGCAGGGGAGGAAGGGCCATGCTGAGACTTCATCAGAGGAGGCCAGCACCTCTGAGAGCAGCTCCTCTGGCTCCGACTCAGGCTCTGAGGCGGAGACCAAGCGGAGGAAGGCGGTGAGGGCTGGGCTGGGCTGGGCTGGGGGATAGGCAGGGGGACACTCAGACCCCCCATTGACCCCCCTTCTTTGCCTCCCTACAGCCCCCCAGCAGCAAGGCCGGCCCCAAGGAGATCTCTCTGCTTGACCTGGATGACTGTGAGTGGCTGCCCAGGACACACGGGATGGCTGTGGTGGTGGTGCTGAGAAAATTGAGCCAGAGGCACCCACCCCAGTGGGATCAGGGCCTTGTGGGGCCTTTGGGAGCTGCAGGGTTGGGACAGGAATGGGTGGAGTGAGGGGTCCTTGTCTGCAGAGGATGGCTGTGAGGCAGGCAGCTGTGCCCATGGGATTGTCCCCATGTGGCTGTGCCCGGGGGGTTGTGTCTACACCCATGGAACTGTGCCACCAGGGCTGTCCCCACAGAGCTGTGCCATTGGAGCTGTCCCTGTGTGGCTGTCCCCATGGGGCTATGCCACCAGGACTGTCCCCACATGACTGTCCCCATGGAACTGTGCTGTTGGGGCTGTCCCTGTGTGGCTGTCCCCATGGGGCTATGCCACCAGGGCTGTTCTCATATGACTGTTCCCATGATGCTGTGTCACTGGGGCTGTCCCTGGGTGGCTGTCCCCATGGGGCTATGCCACCAGGACTGTCCCCACATGACTGTCCCCATGGAACTGTGCTGTTGGGGCTGTCCCTGTGGGGCTGTGCCCAAGGGGCTATGCCACCAGGGCTGTCCCCATGGGGCTTTGAGCTCTATTAACCCTTTCCTCTCCTCTCTCCCTCCCCACCCTGCAAGTCACCCCCCCTCCTCCGCAGCCCGTCCCCGCCAGCAGCATTGTCTCCACTAGCCTGGTAACTGACCTGGAGGGCCTCACACTCACCGACACCTCCCTGACACCCACTGTAAGTGCCCCACACACCCTCCACATGGGGCTCCCAGGGCCCTTGTCACCCATGGGGGCTCCCAGGAACTCTGTCACCCAGGGGGGCTCCCAGGGCCCCTGTCACCTGAGGGGGCCGCAGGGAATGCAGGCAGCCCACACCGGTCCCTCGATGCAGCTGCTGAGCCCGGCGTTCGGCGCGGTGAAGACCTATGAGCTGCTGCACCGCATGGCGGGCGAGGGGCTTGCCGTCGAGTACTGCTTCAGCCGCCGGCCCTTCCCGGGGGACCCTCACATGGTGGCAGTCCAGATCCAGATCTCCAACAACACCGATGCTGAGGTGAAGAACCTGAGGGTCAGCGAGCCCAAGCCACTCTCCGGCATGAGGATCCAGGAGTTCCCTGAGATTGGTATGGCACGGCATGGCACGGCACAGCCACGATGCTGCTGGAGAATGGGGACAGGGGTTGGTGGGTAGAGGGAACCTGGGATGTGGTGGCAGCCCTGTGGTTCCAGAGTGCCTGGCGCCGGGGGACACGGCCAGTGTGGTGATGGGCATTGACTTCTGTGACTCCACCCAGGCGGCAAACTTCCAGCTGTGGTGAGCATCTGGCACTGGGCAGGGCAGGATGGGTGTCCCCAGCAATGGGGGACAGTGGGGAAAGGGCAGCAGGTGCTCCAAGGATGGGGAAAGTGGGATGGGCACCAATGCCCCTCCAAGGGATATGAATCAGTCAGGAACAGGGAACAGCAGGACAGGCCACAGAGTATCCCAGGGGATGGGGGACAGCAAGACAGGGCATGGGGTATCCCAGGGGATGGGGGACAGCAGGACAGGGCATGGAGTATCCCAGGGGATGGGGGACAGCAGGACAGGCACCAGGGTCCTTCCAGGGGAAGGGAGAAACTGGGATGGGCACGGGGTGGTTGGGGGACAGTAGGAAACACACTGGGCTCCCTGCAGGGGACAAGGAGCTGGTAGCAGCTCCAGGCCCAGCCTGATGGGTTCCCCCTATTCCCAAGCCCTTTTGTGCCTCAGTTTTCCTGCAATCACCCCTGCCCGGGACAGGAAGTGGAACATGAGGAGGGACACATTTTGAGCATGTGCCCCCCTCACCCACCTATCTCCCCAGCACCCACACGCGCCACTTCTACGTCTCCATCCAGCCACCCGTGGGGGAGCTCATGGCCCCCGTCTTCATGAGCGAGAACGAGTTCAAGAAGGAGCAGGGTGAGTGGGGGACAGGGAAGGGACAGGGCAGTGTGCGGGCACCCACTGCTGACACTCACCCCTGATTTTGTCCCCTGTGCCGCCCTCGCTGTGGCCATAGAGCACCTGGCACGGCCGGGTGAGGGTAAGTGGCTGCTCAGCAGGCCCCTAGACTAGCTCTGCTTCCCTCACCCCCTCCTGCACCCCCAGCCTGTGGGCTGGGATCACCACCCGGATGTTGGGGTGGCTCTGCTGGGTCCCCACAAAGCATGGAGGGCTTGTGCCACCCCTGGTGCTCCCAGCATTGTGTCCGGTGAGTTACAAGGATGCCTTTGCCCCATGTTCTCATGCTCCTGGAGCAGCACACCACCATCCTGGCCCCATGGATGGGGGGCTGTGCTGAGCAGGGGTGCTCAGTGACTGGGAGTACCCAGCCCCACCTCTGCCAGTGACCAGAGCAGCTCATCCCCAGGTAGAGACACAGGGATGAGCCTGGGCAGGGTTGTGAAAGAAGGATTTTCCCAAATCCACTGAATCCTGAATCAAGAGCAAGCAGGGCAGCCAGCTCGGGATGTTGTGGGGGACTGGGATGCTGGAGGGGCTTGTTTTGGGGATAACAAAGCAGGGCCCAGCAGGGAGCATGGTCAGAGACAGGCAAGTTCCTCTACTTCCTGCTCCAGGGAAGCTGACTGGCATGAGCGAGATCACGGAGAAGCTGACACTGCCCGAGAAATGCCGGAGCGACCATGCCATCGTCCAGCAAGTGACCTCAGCTGCCAACGTGGGTCGCGTGCCCTGCGGTGCTGGCAACGAATACAGGTAGCCAGACCCCGTACCAGGATCAGGCAGGTGCTGTCACCAATCTGGTCCCACCCAAATCACAGTGGGGACACTCAGGGCTTCCTTTAGGACAAGGCACCTGCATGAACCCACACGTGCTGGTGGCAGAGGGTGGCAGGTGCCTGCCTGGCCCCCACTGGAGCATCCCCAAGGACAGGAGGGTGACAGGGACAGTTTGCCCTAAAGTTCTATGTTCACCATCTGGTAGGTTTGCAGCCAAGACGGTGACAAGTGGGAGCCTGGTGCTCATCACCCTGGAGCGGCGGGAGGGCGGCGCAGCCCAGCTGACTATCAACAGCGAGAAGATGGTTATTGGCACCATGCTGGTGAAGGATATCAGCCAGGCCCTGGCACAGTGATGGCCGGGCTCCACTGCACCCACAGCTCTGCCCTCCCACCCTCTCTCCCCCACACCACTCCCCAAAACATTCCCTGCCCCGATTTCTGCCCTGATCCCACAAGGAGTGGCAGGCAGCAACCCCAAGGCCAGCTTTGCTGCTGGGAGGAAGGAGCGGGATCAGGCACATGGGATGCAGGGAGATGTCCTACTCAGAAGGGTGGCAGCAATTCCAGCCCTCATGGGGCACAGCGTGCCCCCAGCCCCTCACCACCTTCTCCCCATGTAACCCTTATTTATTATGTCCAGGATCTCCCAATAAAGCTCTTCTCCAACCTGCTCCCTTCCCTTCTGCTCTGTGTGCACAGCGGTGGGATTAGCCCCAGATTCCCCCCACGGTGGGCCCTGCCAGCCTCTTTGGGGCAGCCGTAGGGACACTGGGGGACCAGCCATCCCTTAGGCAACTGGGAACATGCAGAGTCTCCCAAGGGTGCAAGGGTGCCGGCTCCTGGAGAATGTGGAATTAGGGTGAACACCCTGGGGAATGAGGCATTTGCTCCAACCAGGGCTCTGAAGTCTTGGGAGAGTTTCATCTATTTATTCACGGAAGAATTGCTAATGCACACAGAAATACCTGCTACATCAGGGCTGGGTCTGTTCTGCAGTGTCACTGGAGGAATTCCTGGGGCTGGTTCCATGAGACTTTTCATCTCCAAACTGGGAATAAAAAAAAGGAAATTTGACTCTGTATTAAGATCTCTCCTCCCAGCACAGGCTGGGTGGGATTTCAGAGAGTGCTGGCTCTCTCCATCCAAAGCTGCAGCCCAGCACAGAGCCAGGCCCTGCACTGGAGGCAGAGGATGAGCAAAGGACACACAGGAAAATCTGAACGCCAAACTGCCTCCGCTGCTGCAAAAAGGGTGAGGGGCTTTGTGCTTTTTCTGCGTAAGAAATGGGATAAAACCACCTTTATGTTTTCTGATGGGTGAGGAATCGCTGGATGGGGCAGCAACACTGGCTGTCAAATGCTTGTTCCACTGGGAAACGCCCATTCCCAAACCACACCAGTTGGAGCTGCAGCCTCAGCACTGCCTCTCACCATGGAGGGAGAACACAGCCATGAGCCTCAGTGATGCCACCACTCCAGTCCCCTTAGGGGGCAGGGAGAGTGCCACAGCCTGCCCCACGCTGCTCCACAGTGTGTGGAGAGCTGCTAGTGTGGCCCCAGGTCAGGGCTGGCAATGCCACCACCTCCCCCCACTCCACTTAGGGGGGCTGATTTAACCCCTCAGGCATCCTGTTCCCCCCCATGAAGGTCTGATTTAAGCCCTTGGGGATCTCATTCCCTTAAGGGGTCATTGAGCACCACATCCTGTATGTGGAGAGATGTCAGTGCCCTTGGGGATCCCATTTAACCTCTTGGGGGTCTCTTTCCCCTTGGAGTGGGGTCAGTGAGCACCATAAGCCTGTGTGTGGAGAGATGTCAGCTCTGAGGCTGCCCTTGGGGACCCCACTTAACCCCTTTGGGGTCCCATTTCCCTCATGGGCGGGTACAGTGAGCGCCATATCCTGCATGTGGCAACTGCCAGCACTGAGGTGTCCCTGGGAGAGGGGCTGCACCTGGACAATGCAGAGCCACCACGCCCCCGTTCCCTCTGTGGGGGCTGATGGAGCCCATTCCCCTCACAAGGCCACAGCAAGCAGCACAGGTGTGGAGAGCGGCCAGCTGTGAGCTGTCCCTGAGGGGCAGCTGGACCCAGGGGGCAGCCTGACACCACAGTGCCACCACCCCAGTTCCCTTAGGGGGCTGATCCAAGCGCTTGAACACCCCCATCTGAACCCCTCTGGGGGTTCCATCTCCTCAAGGAGGTCCCAGTCTGCATCCCGTGTGCAGAGAGATGCCAGTGCCGAAGCTGCCCTTGGGGACCCCATGTGAAGCCCACAGCAGTCTCACCTACCCTCACTGGGGGCACAGCGAGCCCCACATCCTGCGTGCAGACGCTGAGCGGACCTCGGGCGGGTCTCTGACGGGACCCCGGGGGGTCTCTGAGCGCCCCCCCCCCCCCTCGCGCGAGGCCCCGCGGGCGGGAACGCACCTCAGGCACCCCCGAGGGCGCCACGCGGCCGGAGCGCGCAGTGCGCATGCGCGGCGGCCCCTCCCCTCAGCTGCGCCCCCTCCCTCCCCCCCCCGCCCCGACCCCGGGCCATAAAACCCAACGGGGGAACACACTCCCCGCTGCTCTCGCTGCCCCCGGTGTGCCCTTGCGCATCGTCCCGGACCGCCCGCAGCTATGTCTTTCCCGCCGGTGAGTGTGACCACGTGCTGCCGTCCCGAGCCTTGCGAAGCTGCCCCCGCCACGTGGTTGTGCGCGGTGGAGGGTGGGGAGGGGGTTCCCGCGGTTTAACCTGCGTGGATTTGGGCTGGGAAGCTCCCCCCATGCCTCCCTCGGTGGAGAGGAGATGTGGACCCCCCCCCCCCCCCCCCCCCCCGTCCTTCAGGAAAGCGCGGGATGGGATCCTCCCGTTCTCTGTGCGAAGTGCTGAATGGGGTCCGTCTTCCCTTTGCCCGCCCCGGAGGGGTCCCGCTGCTGAGATACCCCCGAGGGAACGGGGCTCTAAGGGAGCTCAGCTCATCAATAGCCCCAAGCTGCCTTCAGGGAAGCACTGGAGGAAACCAGGTCCCCGTCCAGCGAGCGAGTGGTGCCTGCGGTTCCCTTCATCCCAGTTTTTTTTGGGGGGGTTAACGTGGGCTGGGGGTTGCTGAGCTCTGGTTTGGATGGTGAAAGCGTGTTTTGGCTGCAGGGGATACTTGTGCTTTTGCAAGTGGTAGTTTTGTGTGCCTCTAAATCGCCTGTTTAAGCGTGCAAAGTGAACAAAGCTGCTGCTGTACTCTTAAAGCAGGTGCTGCCAGCTCCGTGTGGTGTCCGGCTGCTGCTGGTGACACAGGAGTCTGGGTCCCTACCTGTGCTGTGTGGGCAAGGGCGACTTAAAGACAAGTCTGAAAAACAAGTTCTTTTTTTACCCTTCATTATTCCCCAGCTGAAAGCAATTAATGCTCGTTGCGGCTGCCCGGGGGATGAGTTAACAAGGTGCGCTGGCACCTGGAGCGCTGCTGAGGCGCTACAGGTGAGGCTGTGCAAGGGTGGGAGATGGGCCCTGTGAGGAGCTTCAGGACCCCGCTGCTTTGCTGCAGTTTGAAACAGTTTCCCTACACCAATTAACAGCTAATTCAGCGTCCATACTATGCTGCAACAGGCGGCTCTGGGTATTGCTTGTGTACAAGGCTGCTTGAGTGATGGTTTCAAAATGTTTTGCTCTAAGAAAAAAAGCCCCAGAAGTAGCTGTCTTGACAGGGAATTGTCTTTAAAAATGGGAGTTTTGGCAAAATTAGTGTTGTTCTGGAATCAGTGCTCCCCTGTGAATTAAGACCATCTATATCCCTTTCAGTTTTGGTTCCAGCCAGCTGTGTCCAAGATGTCTTCATGCACTAAACCCTGGGACACAGCTACTTGCCTGCTTCACAGTATCCTCAGGAGCTAATGCACATCTTAGCCATACTGGCAGCCAAACTGTGTTTAATGACTTCCCTGAGGATTAGGATATCCTAATCCTGTGCCAGTGCTGTTGTGATGCTGCAGGTTCTGCCTAGCCCAGGGATTTCATTATCTCTAGGTTTCCTGTAGGTGTGTCTGCCTTGGGGCAGTGGAGGTGCCTTCATTTCCACTTGCCTTGAACAGCTTTAGACGGTTTTGCTGCACAGGTGTGTTATCCCACTGACTGAGTGCTGCAGGTTGTGCCTTGAGTGGGACCTCCTGCAGGTGAAGTTGTGGGTTCCGGGGTTGGCTTGGGGCTGGTGGCCTGGGAACGCCGGAGACATGCCAGCTCCCTGAAGCACAGCCAGCAAACAAGAGAGCTCTGTCGCGGCAGTAAGGCTTGCTGGTGGCCTCTGTTACTCTGAGGGAGGGGGAAACTCCTTATTTCTTGGCGCTTGTCTTCTCATTTCAGTTTGTTTTGTCCAGACTGCTAGAGGTGTCTGGAGCCTGGCAGTGCCCTCCTGGAAACCTCAGTGTCCTGGGGATGAATTTTCATGCTTGGACAGGGTTTCTTCATTAAACGAAGATGGGGAGGACTGCACTCCTGCCTTAAGTTTTACCTTATTGTATCTGTGTCCCAGCTTGGCCACAGGGATTTAACCTGTAGCCTCAGTATCGTTTGCTCTGTGGTGCTGTGCCTGCTGCAGAGAACTGAACTCCTGCTCTCCTTTGTGATCCAGGAACTTCCCTAGAAACTCGTTCTTTAAAAGGCAGTGGGTGTCTTAACAGGTGTCAGGAAGTGGTGTTTGACCCCTAGTGGCTTTCAAGCACCTCTCAACTGGATCAGTTTGGTATAGCTGTCTGCTGCTCTGGATTGGGATTGTGAGCTGGATGGAATGGCTGTTTGGTCACCCCAGGGTGTCTCCCCTTGTGCCCGGTCACTGCTGGGGCCGGCAGAAGGACCCCCCAGTGCTGCTGGACTGGTGCCTCTGGGAGCAGCGGGGATCGATGGAGCGTGGGCTGCAGTTGCCTTGGGAAGGACTTCAGGGAAGCTTGGGGAGGCAGCGTTGCCAAATCCTTGAAGGTAGAGTAGGGAAAGCGAATCCAAGCTGGGGTCCGGACTGCTCGTCTTGGTGGAGGGATGCCAGAGCAGAGCAGACTCTGAGGACACAGTGTCAGGGCAGGACTTGGTGGTTTTGGTATATTTCGCAAATATTTGCTATATTTCCGAAGCAGAAGGATTTGGGTGGATTCTCCAGCTAAGTGTTTGTAAATTGTTTCCACTGTCCTATCCAGGCTGCTGGGGCTGGTTTGAGCCCTGTCTGTTCTGGAAACCTGCAGAACTCTTCCCAAAGGATTATCTTTGTCTTAGGGATTGAAGGAGGGTGAGTGATGAGCCCCTTCCTACAAGGAGTTGGTTGTCAGCTCTCCATGTCCGGGATGCTTGCAGTATCTCAAGAATATCCCTGGCAAAGGTTAAAAGCTCTGTAGTGGAAGGGATTTTTGTGGAAAAGCTTGGCTGTGCCCTTTCTGTTCCTGTTTGGGGCAGGGCTGGCGTTGCCAGAGCTGCGAAGCATCAGAGACTAAATGAGCAGGAACGGGTGCGGTGCTCGGCTCGCTCCTCGGAGCTGTTTTGTCTCGCTAGCACAGACTGCGAAAAGAAAAGCTTTGCCTCCCGCTGGAAGTGGTTCTTTAGCAGGAACAGGAGTAGAATGTGGAGTTCCATACTTGTGCCAAGGCAGCCTGATGCGGCACTTCTTTTTATTAAAGATGACTGGCAATACTTCTGTAAATTGAGCTTCTGTACTCCAGCTGCTCTTTATAAAGAAGACTTAAAGCTTGCTCTGCCTGTTCCCTCAGCCTGCAGCTCGCTTTCAGCCGGACCTGTTCCACTCTTGGAAATGCTCCTGCAGAGCCCCAGGACCTAGTGTGGGGGTGGGCTGCACCTTTCAATAGCCAAAGATCCCAGTCCTCAGAGCTGAAGAGATGCTAATAAACCTAAATGGGCTGGAGTTCTCCAGCAATTGTTCAGGTCCCGCCAGGAGGCATCGTGCGAGTTGACAATTCAGTAGCTTATTCCTGCTGCTTCCAGGACGGGATTTCGTTTGCTTTTTAGCTAAATGGTGGGAGTTGGAGAAAACCATCAGATCGAGCATTATGGCAGTAAAACTGCTCCTAATGACGAGGTGGGGGGTGGAATGCAAGTACCAGACATGGGCTGGGCTAAAATTGTCGTCTCTGCATGAAAGTCAGTTTAGACCTGCCTCCTGAAAGATCAGCAGGAGGTGATTTGGAAGTAAAACCGGCTCGGAGCCTCAGACTTGCTGCGAGTGAAGCAGAACTGTGGGGTAAGTGAGGCCCGAAACTTGCAGGAACGCATCCAAAAGGTGGAGCCTGTATTCAGTGTCTCCTTAACAAGTACAAATGGCCCAATTTAGAGCTTCGGTGTGTGTTGGAGGAGCAGGGGCTCGTTTGCCAGCCTCGCTACAGTTCAGTTTGGATTTTTGCTTTAACTTGATTTGCTTAATGGCCAGGATTCTGCTCCGGAGGCCGGGACTGGCGGGGTTGTGATTCCGTGATCCTCTTTTTAATACCGGTCTTAATTGCCGGCGATACTGATTGCTCGGCAGAGTTTTTGGGTGGCGGGCAGACTTGTCCTCGGCCCCAAAACGCTGGGAGAGAGGTGAAGTTTAGCGGCTTCTAGATTGGCAGGGGCTTGAATGTGGTGCACCTGCTCCCAAACGAGGCTGGATGTCAGTGGCTTGTGAGCAGAGCTGGGGAAGCAGCTGCTCTTCTCGGTTCTCTGGATCGGCACCAGGGAGCAGGAGGGGGTTGATCTTTCTCATTCAGAACCTTTGCAAGAGGTAATCCTGGTTTGGGATGGTCCCATAACCTTGATGCTGGTGGATCCGTGACTGTGGAGGGATGTGCTAAAGCGGAGCTGGTTTGGGGTGATAAGCTCTTTTTGTGGTCAGGAGCTGCTGCCTGAAGGGAAGATCAGGATTTGATCCTCGGTCTTTCCTCAGGATTTTGTGCTGTTTGATTAGCTGGGAAGCAATGGTGGTGTTGTTTTTTGGTTGTTTTTTTCTGCAGACCTTTTTTCTGAGGTGATTGCTGCTGGCTGGGATTGTTCCAGGATGTTGTTCAGAACTCTGACGAGGGTGGTGAGATGAGTCCTGCTCTCGCTGTGCACAGGAGGAGCTCCTGTGGTTCTTTATGGTGTCTGCCTTGACCATGAGCATCTGCCCGTCCCCCTCCTCCCATCAGGAGGCTGATTTTGGGGGTCAGGCGTGTGCCTCTATTCCTCAGATCCGCTTTAGCGTTATGACGTGCTGTATTGGTTGTGTTCACAACCCAGCTAGTTTGGCTGCTGTGGCTCTTAGAGCCCATCCCTCGTACTTGAGTGTGACAGGCAGTCTGCTCCGATGTGCTGTGCTGACAAATTGCTGACCCGTTTGCTTAACTGCTTCTTTAATGCCAAGAATTGGGCTTGAGTGTTGCTAAGACCTGAAGCTAAAGCTAATGTGGGTATTGGAGGCACTCCAGCTTTCCGCAGTGTGTGGTAAGCTGAGTGCTGAGTACTTGCCTATTTGACACGAATACTTGTTCTCTTTTACCAGAAGGAAGATCCTGGGAGGAGCATCAGAGACTGCTGGGATAACCCGAATGCCCATGCACTTTCCACTTGCAGCAATGCAGATATATTCCGCCGAATAAATGCCATGTTGGACAACTCCTTGGATTTCAGTGGAGTCTGCACCACTCCTGTCACAAAAAGCAGATGTGACACCCTGCCAGGTGATGGGTTTGGCTGAGTTGAAGGGGGTGCTGGTGGAGGGCAGAAGGCACTCAGTGGGACCTGGTGAACATGTGGTGGTGGTTATGCTTAGTGGTGTGGTATTGGCATCTGCTTGTGATCAGAAGGGTGATTAGAGTCAGGGTTAATGCTGGTTTTGTGCCTGAAATGGGTAATATGTGTATTCCCTGGCAGTGTGGAGGTGCCTGGGAAGGCTTGCCTGCCTCCCTGTGATGCTGCAGGTCACTGTGTGGGCAGGGTGTGAGTGCTTGCTGCCTGACCTGCCAGCTCATGTGGATGGTTCCAGCAGGCTTCTGTAGCCTGCCTTTCCTGGAGGCAGGATTCATCTGCTCACAGGGTTGGCAAGGCTCATCTGCTGCATACATTGAAATTGTGAAAGAATTTTGAATAACCGTGTTTGCCACAGGTCAGTTAACCTGTATTTAAGAGCACACTGAGGCAGGCAGTACAGGTGGGTGCAGACTTTCCTGCAAAGCAAGCTTGCTGTGATGAAATTAGTGTTGCAAGGTCTTGTTTGCTCCCGACTGAGGGGGGTGGGTGTGTTCTGCTGCCTCAAAACAGAAGCTCCGTGCCAAAGCAGGGTGTTGGGTCTGGGCTTATTTTTATCTGAGTGAAGGACGTGCTTTTGTCCCTTTGCAGCAGCTCAGGTCTGCCAGTAAACGTACCTGTGTCTGATGTTGTTCTTGCCAGAGCACCTCTGAGCAACTGTGCTTAGTGCCAAGGATTTGGGCACTTGAAAGAGATTACTGTTGCCTTTCCAGTCTTTGAGTTATAGGGTCAATAAACACTTCAGCCGTTATTGGAATCAAACTGACCCTCTGGATGTGTCCCAAAACAAAGTGAGAAGTAAAGGACTAAACCTCCCCAGCTAGTGACCTTGCAGGCTGCTGTGGGCAGAGCAGCTTTCTTGGTAGTCACTTGGAGATGAGGTTGGCTTGGGCTCATGAATAACCTCAGTTTTAATCGAATGGATGTGTGGAAAAAGCTCCAGATGGGTGCCTGTTTGCTACTTGTGCAATGCAACTTTGTTCTGGGCTGGTGAAATGACTGCTACCAGATGACTTCCAGTGCAGCTTAATCTCCCGGGTATTTGAAGGGCTTAGCACTGTGGACCAGGGGCTGATCTGGCCATGTGATCCTGTGCTGGCACTGCAGAAATACCAGGGGAGGTGAATCGTTGGCTTCCATGGCCAGCAGTGCTTGAAATGTGCCTGGTAGAGTGGCATTGGAGGATGTGCTGGCTACTCCTGAGCAGTTGAGTAGTGAATGATAACTAAGTGAGGTTAGTGGTGCATTTTTAGAGATTTGCTGTTGGACTGAGCTGGTTTGTCCTTTTTTTTGTCCCCTGGAACAGTGGGAGTCAATGCTGTGTCTCATGTGGATGTATTGGAAGCATAAAGGAGGAATAAACCAAAGTATTTCTTTTATCTCCATACAGTGAGTTTGAGAGAGTTGTTTCTGTCTTATTGAACATTTGGAATGGAAATAATTCACAGCATTGTAGAACATTTCAGGATATTTCCTAATTAAGTTTCAGCTTATTTGCCAAAGTTAACCTGGTTAGTAAGGGAATTCTCTGCTTCCTATGGCAAATTCATCTTGTGAAGCTGTGGGCTAGTTACGGTTTTAGGTCTGGGCCTAGAGCTAGCACATCAATTTTAATTTGCAAGTGCTGTTTTCTAGACTTTGAGAACTCAGAGAGATGGGGGTGTTTGCCTGATACTGAAATGAACCTGCCTAATGACCTGCTGCTTGTAAGTCTTTGCTTGCTCTCTCTGTTCCTGTGGTGTTTGTTAGGGATGTCTGGAGCAGAGGGTCTGTCGTGGTGTGGAGCTTGGTTGGAGACCCTGAATTTCCCTTCAGTCGAGTTAAACTGCTTGTGTTTCAGGGTGATCAGTAACTCCTGTTGCAGATGCCTTGCAGGGCAAGTGCAGTGGGACTTGAATGTAAAAAAGAAAGTCTTACTCTTGCAAATATTATTTTGCTGCAGGAAAACTGAAGTTGTGCTTTGGGGATACCCCAAGTACCTTTTCTTGTTCCTTCTGTGACACCTGAGGCCACTTTCCCCAGTGAGTGCTGGCACAGCCACTTGTGCAGCCTGGGGACCAGGGAGGGGGGTCCTGCTTAGCTTGTATTGAATCCCCTGTGCAGTGGCACAAATAGTTGTTGATAGTGTGAAGAAAGAATTCCTCACTTCCCAAAGGATCCTGGGTGCTGCTGAGCCAGGGCTGGGAAGGGGCTGCCTTGGGTACCCTCAACGCTTCAGGTGGTGGGAATATGGTGGTGCCTCTGGGTTATACAGGAGACTGGTAAAAGCACAACCTGGGCCAGCAGTTCCCAGGGTCCAGGGTGGGCTGGTGGGTGAGTCAGCACCTGCCAGAGCATGGGCAGCTCAAAGCTGTGGGGCTCCTGCAGTCCCAGCTGTTTCCTCTGTGGGTAAGAAGGGCCTGAATGCAGCAGCTCTGCAGGCTTTGTCCTGTGAGACTGAAAAGTGCTTCTGTTACTGTTGGATTGCTAGTAAGAGTCTTCATGAAAAAACCTGGCACTGTCAGCAAGGATGTGAATCCTGGGACATCTGTGATCCATAACTGGGGAGATGCTTTGGCACTGGGACCTGAGTATGAGTTGTGCAGAAATTCACACCTGATGGCTGTAAAGCTGAGCACTAAAGTTTACAATATAGCTACTGCCCTGGTTAAGCCCTGCAGCAGGGTGTTGGATATTGAACAGGGATCTCCTGCCTTCTGTGAGCCTGGCTTTGGGTTGGGTGACCAATGGAGCAGAGATCCTTTGTAGCATTTTGCCACTGCTCCAAGTCACTTCTGAAGAATTTTTGAGCCTGTGGCACTTCTACTTTGTTCAGGGAATGCTGGTGTACTCTGATTAGGCTAGATTATCATACCAGGCTTAATGAGCCTGGAGATCCACCATAAATGTAGTATCTGTAACAGGTGAAAGGATTGTCTTCTTACAACTTGAACTCTTTCAGTGGGAGAGCTTGGAGAAGAGATTTTGTTCCAGCAGTGTAAATGCTTGGACTTTAATCTATTTGTGGTCCCTCAAGCTTTTCAGTTGTCATCTTGAGGTCAAACTAAATTTATCCTTGTGTTGAAGAAGGCCCTTTGAGCATTAAGAGGATTACACGTGGTGGAGAAGGGATGGCAGACGTTCATGACCTTTCATTAATGCTATTGAGGAATCACGTGTGGGGACACCTTCCTGGGCGCACGATGAGATCAGCACAGCAGCCTGAGCAATGTGAGAGGACAGGCTGATTCAGCACTCCTGGACCCACACAGCTGGAGTGTTATCCCTATCCAGGCAGAGCTGGGACTGCCACTGGAGGCTCAGCTTGCCATGCCTAATGTTTAGTCTCTGTACAGATCAGTTTGCAGCTAATGATAATCCTTGGTGAACATGGTTGCCCAGCCTCACCACCACCCCTGAGGTTTGGGGGGGCTGCTCCAGGAGCACCCCAAGCACCAGGCTCTAGCTGCTTTCCCAAACCTCAGGATACGGTGCAGCGGTGTGGGGAGAGCTGTCATTGTAGAACCTGTCTGGTGGCTTCTGGGACAGAATCACGGTGCTCCAAAACACTTGCCTGTCAGGCTGCTTCTGTCCTCTGTGGAGAAAGGCAGAACCTCCTCAGTGCAGACATCAACCTTCAGGGTCTTTTAGCCTGCTGTTGGAGGTGGGAGAGAAAACATGGCCTTGACAGAGGAGGGAGTAATCATCTGCTGGAATGCTGCCTGTCCTTGAGCAGCTGCTTTGCAGGGAATGTGGTTTTAAAGCTGCTCTGCATGTTCATCGCTGATCTGAATAGGAGTCTGAGCATGGCCAGTTTTCTGACAATAGCAGGTGATTTGTTTGCCGGGCCTTGCTGGGTGGAAGGTGCTGGTACCAGATTTTGTTTAAACCCTAAATCAGTTTTAGAAATAATCGTGTTCTGTAGGCACAACTTCAGCTTAAGGAGAACTAGGAGTAAAGCTCCCACTTGAGCTTTTGTGTACCTGTATATGGCTTCAGCTGAAGACAATGCTGGCTTAGAAAAACTTTAAAGAATTATAGGTGCCCCAAATGTCCCAGAGGTATTGATCTCCCTTTCGTTAAGCTCTGCTCATTTAACAGAGACAAAGCAGCCATTATTTTACTATAACTTGACAGTCCATTGTGTGACTAAATAGGAGATGCTTCCGTTCACGGGAGTGGCTTCAGGTGCCAAGGTTCAGTGTAAAGGTTGTTGGTTGTGGCCCATCAGGTCCTAATGATTCTCAGTGTCTGCTTTAGTTAAGGAAAACTGAAGGACAAATGCAAACCCAGACGAGCCGCTGACTAAATCGGCTTCCTGTTTGCTCTTAACTGCAGTCAATTAATGACCTATCACTTGTTTAGCCATCCAAAAAGTGTCTCTGATGGTGGTACGTAAATTCCTTTGCGGCCTTGAGGAAGGTGCCAGACAGCGTTGAATGCAGCTGACCTGGTGCGAATGGTCTTAGATCAGGGAACAAAACGTTGTAGGATGCAGAGACCCAAAAGGTAGCTCTGATTGCCTGGAGAGCGTGCAATTTCCAGGATCTTGAGGCAGAGCATCAGCAGGAGCTCAGAACTATTCTGCCTACCCCAGAGGAACATGGAATGCCAGGTACACATCTCGACTACTGAAATTCCACGCGTGTGTCCAAGGAGAGGAGCACACCTACTGCCTGTGGTCCTGGCCTTTGGATTTCAAGTGTCACGTTGACAGGTCTTCTAGTGGTTCTAGTAAATGGTTTTTTGAATCAGATCAGTGTTCTGCAGAGAACAGGGCCTTGGCCTGTAGCTGCTGAACTCTGCAGCAATCACAGACTGGGTGGTGTTCCTGAAGATCCAGCAGTTTCCTCAAGTACTGAGCTGTGTCATTCAGGTTTTGGTGCTGTAATTCTGTGACAGCCTCTGTTACTCTTGGAAGGAGGGAGAGCAGCAAGACTGTTGCAGTGTCTCTTCCTTGGTTTGTAAGTAGCTGTTTGTCAGCTGTTGAAGTGTTTGTGGGTATGGAATAAGGCAGATTCCTTCATCCGGCTGGGAAACAGGTCACACAACTGCAAGTGTCTCCAGTTGAGGGAATCTTCAGATTACAGGGGAGATGCTTGGTTGCATTTCAGAAAAAAACAAGTTACTAGAGGTTTATGACTAACAAATGCTTTTCTAGGTCCCTGTTGATCTCCATCGTACTCTGGGAATACGATTGGCTCATCCTGTAAAGGCTTATACTTGATATTTGCTTGTCTTGTGTGCAAAATGCACCTGAGAGGCTTAATTTTCAGGGATGCAATTCCCAGCCTTTACAACTGGAGGTGTAAAGAGGTGTGAAAGGCAAAGCAATGTTTCTGCCAGCTACCTTGCAGTTTGTGACCTGAAGAGTGCAGAGCTTCTCCCTTTGCCTCTTGGTTCTCTGGATTGGTTTGGAAGTTCAGCCTTGGTCAGAGCTTTGGTCCATGAGCTGAGTCTGGTTTTGTCAGTGAACAGAGTTTATACCTAAGCTGGGCTTATCCCTCCTCTGCCTTCAACACTTGGGGGCCTCATTCATGGAGGGGCTGCCTCTGTATTTGGGCTCTGCTGGAAACCAACCCAATGGGAGCAAAGGGAGTACTCTTTATGGCAGTGGAGATGGTAGGAGTGGGATCGAGCTTGTTTGGTTCCTGTTCATTTACCATTCATGACAAAATCCAGAGGAACAAGGCAACAGCTTTTAAGGTAAGCCCCACTTGCTGGGTTGTTAGCTGGGTTTGTGAGTGGCCTGGGTATGGAAGGCTCAAACATCGGACCATCTCTGCACTTGGTTGAAGCTCACCTTTCCAGAGTGTCTGATGGCACAGGGATGCTGCTGCTGTGGCATGAAGACTGAATCATGCTCTCTGCTCCCTTAACTCACCTGCCAGAGCCTGCCTGTGGATCACAGCTCCAGTTGCCAGGCCCTGCATGTCCTTCCCATACAGGCTTAGGCTGTAATTTCCTAAATATTTTCCTGTTTTAAATGCCTTGTTGGTGCAGCCACCCTGCATACCAGATCAGGGGAATGAGCTGGGCTTAACTCCCTGTGGCTTGGTTTTAACCAGATAAGCTCCCCAGCCCAGCTTCCTGTGTGGAGACTCACCTGCCTAAACCTGGTGTGGGTGGGGTGGGACAGGTGCTGGGAGCTGTCCCTGCCTGCAGGTGAGAGCTGAGCTCTGGATGTCCTCTCCTTTAAGAAGCATTTGTAATGTCTTAAATCCAGTGCTGACAGTGGAAGCCTGGAAAATGCAGCTTTCCATGGTGGGGGTGGTGTGGAAAGCTGTCTGGCCTGTGCTGCAGCGTGTCCTGGCTCCAGGGATCTCCTGGACAGGCAGAAACAGGAGAGGCACCTGCTCTGAGATTGGAGAGGGAGCATTTCACTGAGGACTTTGATCTCGTGATGCTGCTGAAATCAAACCAAACCAACTTGGGAGGTGAGAGCTCAGTCTCTCCCCAGTGCTCGGGCACAAGCCCAGCACAGCACGATTCCTTCTGCCAGGATGGTCGGCTTCCAGTGGCAACTCCAGGGAAAAATCCGGGTTGGAAAGACTCATGCTGGTGTTTGGGGCTTGGAAAAATTCTGCAGCAAAGCATTTGGGTTGGGCTGTGTCAGGTTGCAAAGTGAAATTATTTAGTATTTGGTAGGCATTTAGCTATGAGTAACTTGAGGTTATGACTCTTTAAACTGAATTTTTTTGTTGGAAATTTAATTCTTCCTGCTCTAGTATCTGGTTAGTTTTGTCTGCCTACAACAATTGATTGCTTTGTAACAAATTTCCAGACTCTTGACTTTTAAAAATAACTTCCAGAAATCTGCTTAAATTCTCTTAAGTTGATGTTTTTCCTGGATGACCTGTAGCCATCTTTCAGCCTGGCTGGGAGTGTTAAAGGGGAAGCAGGCTTGTGCTGGGCTGTTTGCTTCCAGTGCAAAAAAGTCTAATTAAAAACTGCTGGTGAATTCTGCTCTATGCCTGAGCAGTTAAAGCTGTAACTGGATTGCAGGGAGCTTGTCTTTATTGTGAATTGAAGTCATCAGAGGGAATCATGGATCTTTTAAACTTGAATCTGATTGGATTTGATTAAACTAAACAGCTTATTTCCTGAAAAATGCAGATAGTGAGGGGGAGAATGTGGCTGGATGCTGTGGAGTGAGCACTTCCTGTTGCTGATAAATTTCTTCCTTATTTTTCCTATTTCTTCAGTAGTCAGTTTCTTTGAAGCTGTTTGTGTTCAAGTTGTGTAGTCTGTCAGTGCTGTGTCCATTCTTCTCAGAAGATGAAGCTTGGTGGGAATTAACCTTTTGAGACCTTGCAAGCTCCAGGTCCTTAAAGGGCAGGGAGTGTCCTGCTGCCTGGAATCTGGGCAGGAGCACAGCACTTGTGCATTTTCATAATCGGAGGACTGCTGCATATTCATATGGGCAAGTTGTGGTTGCTGTGGGAACTGAGTTGTCTGAGTACTGTGCCATGTCCTCTCCTCCCTATGTCCAAAACAAGCAATCAAAAACTCTCTGGGAGGAACTGATGCATTGAAACACCCTGCTTGGAGAGGCAGTGTGGTGCTGCTGGAGGAGTAGTTGATGCTGTTACAGGTGCTTGGTATTAATGTGACTGAACTGGCACTGCAGCTTGTACTAGTACTACCAGGAGTAGGAAACACCCTGGTGGGTGCTGTCTTGTGGTCTGCTGTGGAGGAGGCTGCAGCTGGGAGGGGAGAGGTGGAATGTTGCCAGCAGGTATGGTTTTAGCTGCTCTGATCTTGCTTGTGGTGCCACAGCTCCCTCACTGGGATCTGGGGATGCTGGCAAGTCCCCAGATTGCCGTGGGTGAAGGTGGGTCCCTCCTCTGGTGGCATCAGTGGCCTGCTACGTGTAGGGTACCCACCTGCCACCAGTCCTTGCCTGGGCTTTGCTCCTGGGTATCCGAGTGGCACGGGATGTGGTTGTGGAAAAAGAGGCCAGGAACGCTGTCAGGCTGTCTGGGATGGCCAGGGCTGCACGTGAGGGGTAACGTGACAGGCTGGAGTGACTGCAGCACCCGCGGAAGAGCCGGGAGTGGTGTGTGCGAGCGAGGTGTACATCTGATGGCACCGTGGGAGGCTGTGGGGGCAGGGGGAGGAGGAGGAGACAGCTGCTGCTGCTTGGAGCTGGCTTATAAATGCCCTCTGACTCAGATTTTGGGTAGCACAGCTGAGCATCTTGTGGTTTCATCAGCCCCCAGATCCCTGCGTTAAACTGGAATTCTCAGACTATGAACCTGCCGTGTTTCCTTAGGCTGTTGGCACGGGCTTAAACCGAGGCAAGAATCTGGAGTCTCCAGTACCGTAGGCTTGTGAACACCCTGCAGGGGAGGGGAGGGCTGAAAAGGGGGGACCAGGCGGGTGGAAGGTGGTAAACAGGCCATGAAAAATTCCTGTTGTGAAATGGGTCCAGCCAGTCCTCTTCCTCCTATACCAGCAGGATGTGCCCACTCGTACTGGACCCGAGATAATGGGCTGCTCTCCGGGTGGTGGGGGGTTGAAGGTTATCCTTGTTACTCAGGGATAAACGAGTCAGTGAGGCACAGTGGCCAGGCTGAACCAAACAGATTATGCCAGCAGAATTGCGAAGCTTTGCATCGGATCTGAATCGGAGCCAGCAGCTGGAGACTGGCCAGGACTAAAGTGTTTTTGGATTTTGTGGGTGGAGGGAGGCGGGGACAGGGGAGCTGGGTAGCACTAAAACTAACTGTCTGCTCTGTCGCTGCTGCTGCTCTCGTCGTTGCTGGGGGGATTGTTGCCTCCAGCCTGGTGTCTGCCGTGCCGGGGAGCCCTGCTTTGTCCTGCCTGCCTCCCCTCATTCACTGGAGCTGCTCCTCTCTCTTCCTGCTGCTGTCTTGTCTGTCGGGGGAAATCTTTTCCTTTCTTCTTACCTTTATTTTGTAAGAGCTGATGCAGTTCTCTTGCATGGCTGAGTGACGTCACTGTCAGCACAGTAAGCATCAGCAGCCTGGTCACATGCTGACCCAGTCAGTAATGCAGACGGGATAGGAAGGTGGAGGGGCTGAGGGGGGTGGGGGGCTGGATTCTGGACATATGGTAGCCCTCCCTTTTGGGGTGCAACTGCTGGTTGCAGAAGCCGTGGCTTCAGAGTGGCACGAGACCTGGCTTGGGGCTTAACGCTTTGGAAAACTCCTTTTAAAAAGAAAAAAGCAGCCCTGAACTCTCAAGCTTCTGTTTGTTCTCCATCTGAGCAGACATCCAGGACTCTGAAGAAGCAGTGGCAAGCAGGATGCTTTTCCCTACGTCCACGCAAGAGTCTTCCCGTGGCCTCCCAGACACCAACGATCTGTGCCTTGGCCTGCAGTCCCTCAACCTGACAGGGTGGGACAGACCCTGGAGCACCCAGGACTCTGACGCTGCAGCACAAACCAGCACACAGTCCGGTGAGTCTGCTGACACATGCAGCAACAGTTGTTGGATTCCTTGTATGTTTTTGGCTGGTTTCAGGCTAATGTGGAGAGATGTGCTTGTGTAACAGGGTGCTGGTGGGGGCTCATGGGGGCTTCTGGACCTGTGGTGCTTGTGTAATGTGGCTTCTGAGTTGGAGAGGCTGTGGCTGCCTGTGCCACAGCCCCCTCTGCTCTGCTGTCAGTTCGCTGCAGATGAGAAGTGCCCGGGGTTGTTTTGCTCAGAGCTGTTAACGCTGATGGAGGAATAATCTCGCTGGGAGAGGAGAAACCCTCTTGCTGCGTTTTGAGGGAGTGGGTGGGGGGTGTGGTGTCAGGAGGCTGAACCCTCTGGGTAGGAGTGAGGCTGAACTTTGCTCGGCAGCCCCAGGAAATCCCTGGTGGCAGATAGTTCTGCAGGTGCAAGAGGGCTGTGTTTGCAGAGGGACCCCCCTGCCTGGCTGAGAAGGTCCTGGCAGCCCTGGCGTTGCTGCCCAACTCTGCTGTGGGGTGTGGTACAGCCAGCACCTGACAAGTTCAGCCGGCAGCTCACCGGCTGGGTGGGAGACTCGGAGGGATCCTTCTCCACTCCCACACTCAACTAGAAATAGCGGGCTGTGCCTGGCAGTGGGCTGCAGGAGATGCAGTGGAATGGCTTCTTGTTTTAACTCTTTTGGTCCAGCGCAAACCTACGTGATGGGCAGGGTGTGGGCTGGCAGCCACGAGCTGCTGTCTCGTGTGCCCTTCCCCCTTAATCCTCTCCAGTCTGTTTTTGCGGCTGGGATTGGCTGGGGAGTTCTTGGGGTGCTGAGTGCTTCCCCTGGAGTGATGTGGGCTTCAGTTAACTCTTCAGAGACACTAACAGCCTTTTCTGTTAAATCACAAGAAAAAAAGGGTGCTGTGTGCTTGAACTTTTAGTGCATCCCTTTGGCCTGGTATTGGAGCAGAGGGATAAAACAGGAAAGAATTCACTTCCCAGCCTTTGAGAGCTGTAAAAACCAGTTTCACAAACGGTGATGTGTTCGTTCAAGTATCAGTCCATGGAAAGATCTAGTGCTTTGGCAGAGTTTGTACAAGTTCAGCCTGGTTGCTACAGAAACTCATCCCTTTATAGCAGCATGCTGCTGCTTTGTTAAAAGGGGAGTGCATCGCTGTGCAGACTGGGGTGACACAGAGGCCCCAGGCATGGAGTTGGTGCTGACAGGAATGTAGAGAGCTGCTGGGGTGGGGCTGGACAGTGGGATTTGCCATGTAGATGTTTGGAGGGGTAAGGGGCTGCTGTTGACCACCTGCATCTAAGGGATGCTGCCCTTGGGATAGGAGGAGCTTCTGGGACACAGCAGCAAATGTTGTTGCACGAGTTGTAAAATAGCAAAAAAAAGAAAGCTCTAGTGAGGTGGCAGAGTTTGAACAGCTTGATCAGGGCAGCTTACTTGGGTTTTTGCACCTAATTTGCACAAGTCTTGGTGTGCAGGCCTGCCTGTAGGCCCTGGCGCGGGCACTTGAGCTCTGCTTGCAGCCAGGCTGCTGTACTTTATTAAGCCTCGCTCTGCTCCAGAGAGCAGACCTCCACATGGTCCTGTGGGCTTCCCCTAATAAACCAGGGAATACCACACACTCCTGTCTGCTCTCCTTTTGTTGCCAGCTGAAGCCTTGAAGGAGGAGGCAGAAACAAGTTCTTAGTGTGCAGTGGGCTGGCCTGAAGCCTTAGAGCTGTACTCTGAGCCTCTCCTGGCTGTTGGCAACCTGTGGTGCCCTGCTGGTCCCTGTGTTTCAGGGTCTTTAGTGGGTGAAGAGTACACTTACAGCAGGTGACACCCCGATGAGAGGCTCTGCTGCTCCTCAAGCCCCAGCCCCAGGCTCGGTGCTGCGGAAGAGGCTGGCACGCACGGCAGCGGCCGCTCAGTGCGGATGTCCCAGCCCCACTTGCTCTGCTGTGCCATCTCCAGTGCTCCCTTGGCCAGCTTCCTGCCAGGCAGACTTGGCAGAGGTGTGGTTGTCCCCGCAGCGCTGGCACGAGCTTGGGGCAGGCTCTGTGCCTCCCAGGCCAGGCAGTGGGGCTGGCAGGGCCCTGTTGGGTGGGGGGGGTCCACTGCCAGGGCTGGAGGGGCTACTGATTTCAGGAGGGAGGTTGATTTGGAGATGATTTGAAGGTTCTCTGTTGACCTCCCTGTGGTGTGCAGAGGGTGTCTCTGGTGTCAGGTGCCCCTGCTGACTGCAGTGCATCGTGCTGGAGCTCCTGCTGCTGCAGAGGCCTGGGAAGAGCTGTGGAAAGGATCAATCCTCAGGCACAGCCCTGGGCTCTGGTGATCTGCACCTGCTGTGTGTTTGTGACAACCTGTGGTAACAACTGCTGGAAGATGGCACCCAGTGCTGGCTGGAGAGGCCTGTTTCCTCACTCCTGGTATTCCTGTTGGTGCATGAAGTTGAGGTGGCTGGGATGTAAAAGCTGCCCAACTGCAGCTGTGCTGCTTGCACAGAAGAGGCTTTGGCCTTCATCAGCTCTGCAGAGGGTCCAGTGCCCTATGACTGGGGGTGTCATGGTTCAGAGATGGTGTTCTGCCTCTGCTTCACCCTCCCTTCCCAGGTGTGCAGCAGCTAGGCCAGGAGTGCTCTGTGACCTGGCCTGTTACTGTCCAGCTCTGAGAGCACTGGGGATGGTGTGTGCTGGCTGATGAGGTGAAAGGCTGGTCTCTCTGTGCAGCTGTTACATTGCTTCAGCCACCCCCACCTCCTATGTCTGCTAAGCCTCAGTCCTTCCTCCTTCCTAAGAGCCTTGGAGTGGCAGTGGAGCTCCTTGGGAGGGCAGAGCTTACAGTTTAGGAGTGTCTTTTGAAAAGCTGTGAAACACTCTGGGTGGCAGAGGAGTTGTTCTGTGTCTGAAAGCTGTGTGGATCTGAGTTGTTGGCAGATGCCAGTGCTTCCAGGTGGCCTGTTCATGCTGTGACAGGAAGAGGGAGGACGTGGCAAGGATGCTGCTGTGTCCAAGAGCTGCTGAAGCCTGGGAGACTGCGGCTGGCCTGGCCCTGAGGGGCTGGGCTCTTCACTGGGGGTGTCCTGTGAGCAGGTGAGGCTGCAGCAGTGCTGGGCTGTGTCTGGGGACTGGGGAGGGTTGGCGCTGCCAAGCAGAGCTGTTGTGCTGCTGGCACCCAAGCGTTTGGAAGGTTCCAGCAGTGACTCAGCTGTGCAGACCCACAGGGAGGTGGCTGGAAGGGTGGAAATACAAAAAAAAAGCTAACAATCTGGCTATAAATATTGCTGATGTGGTCGCCTGCAGTGCTGTGCTTGAGTACTGATGAGCTGGGACCTCCTCTCCTGTCCCTGCCGGTGCAGAGCTTCCTCAGCCTGGGAAGGACCTTCGGCTGCAAACCCATCTGGTGTCACCTTGTGCTCCCAGGGCGGTGTCACCACACAGCTTGGTGCAGTGAGAAGCAGGTGCCTGCTAATCCAGAGACTGGAAAGTGGTGGGGATGGTTTGTACACCCCAGTCCTGTCTGTGTCCCCATTCCCAAGGGACCACTGAGCCCCTTGCACCCCAACAGGGTTGTTTATGAGTTTTCTTTCTGCACCTGGCACTGTAAAGCACTGAGAACATGTGCTGAGCCCTGGGGAGTGTGCCAGAGACAATGCCAGTCCCCAGTGCCTGGAGAGAGGCTCTGTGGAGGCAGAGGCTGCTGCAGGCTTGAGCTGCTGGCAGTTACTGGCTGTAGGATTGAACTGCTGTCTCATAGCAGGCAAAGCGTCTCAAACCCTCTGCTGCCACTAGATCTGTCAGGCTGGTAATACTTCAGCAAGTCCCAGAAACCTGATCTGTGGCCTGGGGAGGGACTCTTGCAGGAAACTGGCCTTGAACACTTCCAGTCCTGCCATTCCTGGCTGTATTTCTTGAGGCAGTGTTTCCCCATCTTTAAAGCAGATGCACAGTAGGCAGACACATGTGTTAAGATCTGTGAGTTCACTGCTCTGCAGGGGCAGGGAGGGGTTAAGAGGCAGTGAGGTGGAACTGCCCTTGATGGTATCCTTTACCTTCACTGCCCTGTTCCTCAAGGGGCACAAGTAAATGGGGTCTCGATCCAATTTTGCCTGGAGAACAGCAGTATGCAGCAGATCCCTGTGCAGATTTTGGGTCTCCCTGGCTGGTTTTCAGATGCTTGGTCTGGCTGGTCTGTCCTGCCCTACATTGGGAACTGTCCCTATGTGGGACAGCAGACTTGCCCAGTGGGAAATCATCCTAAAACCAGTCTCTTAACACAAAGTTTGTAGCACTCACTTGGGAGGGTGTTTTCAGGAGGATCAGATCTTCTGGAGAGGATGTTGGCCTCTTTAGGTGAGCTCTTCTGATGGTGTCTGATGGAGCACCTTGCTGTATGTACCTCTTTGCTTGTGGTGCACCCCTGAAGCTGCTGGTGCAGCGACAGATCTGAGTTTTTCCTTGGGTCTGCTCTTGAGACTGCAGCTCCAGCCTTATCCGTGCCCTCTGCGGGGTGGCTGCTGCTGTCTCATTCTCCAGCCTGCAAGGTTGCAGCTCCAGTTGCTCTACTGGTCAGATGGCCTGTGGTAGGGAAATGCTGCTGAATCCTTGCAGCCTGTGGTTCTCCTGCTTCCCAGAGCACAGCAGCTCATTTTTGGAATAAGCTTGCTTATCTCTAGTTGCTTAAAATCTGCTAGGCTGCAGCTGTTGTGTGTTGCCTGGCAGATAGCAGAGGCCTTGGAGCACGGATCATTCTGAAGTCTTCAAGGCAAAACCTGCTTCTGAAGGATCAAAGAAAAGACCTGTTGCCCAGGAAGAAAGGTTGTCATGGACTCACACTCCTCGACAACAGAAGGGATTCATAAGCTGCTCCCACAGGTTGGGCTGTTTTCAGTGTCCTCAGATGCTGTGTGTGGTGGCAGGTACCTGAACGTGCCCACGTGAGCGTTGCTGCTTAGCTTGGGAGTGGTTGTTAATAAGTACAGCAGGGCAGTCACTGGCCTTCCTTGAGCTGCTGGTTTGAGTGCTCAGATGCAGAGCTTGGGACAGAGGATTTGAGTCAGGGAATTCCCTAGTTCTGTCTCCGTAATTTCTGCTGGGCTAACCCATACCTGCTTTGTAGGGCTCTCCCTGTGTATGTTTAGGTCTCTCCCTATTGGTTTTCCTCCTGTCTTTCGAACAAGTGGCTTCAGAAGATTTAGTTGTACCCTCAGCTCCTGTGTATTCCTGCTTGACTATGTAAAAATCTGTCTCCTTGTGCTAGAGGAATGTTTTAGAGGCCCATCCTGATAGGAGACCTCAGCAGCTGGATGACACTGGGTTGGCACCAGAGTATCCAAGGATGGTTTTTCCTGCTCCCTAGTGAAAGGGGAGCTTTGGGTGCAAGGAACAACACTTCTCCTGAATGAGACTCAGATCTAAGCCTAGGTCTGCTTAGAAAACACAGTGAAAGGTTCCTTCCCACTGCTAATGGGGTGGCTACTGGGGCAGGGAGACAAGGCTGCCTCTTGCTGTCCTCGGACCTGTGCCTGGTTCAGGAGAACAAGTATCCAGAGTTTTGACGGTGGTCCTGAATTCCATATTCTTGGTGCCTGTTGCCTTGAAAGGAAGACAGGCTTTCCCAGCAGCCTGCAGATGTCCAGGGAATAGCAGTGGAAGCACAAATGTGGTGGTGGTGCCTCCTGTGTGGAGTTTATGGAGGATAATGGTGTAAGAGAACAAAGCTGGGAGCTGACTCTTCTGCTTGGAGCATGTACTCTGAGAGTACCTAAAAGCTTGTCCTGTACTATCTAAGCTCTTGTAGGGCTTTTCTAAGGCCATACTTGCTGTGGGTGCTTAATGGGCACTTGTTCCTTGAGTGTGTTTCCATAACGGCTGCTCATGCTCCGTGGGCTGATTCCTTACTGGCTGACTCCAGCCAGCCATGCTGGTGAGTGGGAAGTAGAAAAATACTTAATAGCCGTACACTGCTCATGTGGCAGCAGTATTGGATCCTTAACAGAATAAAATATGTATCAAATAAGTAAAAGAAGTATCAAACCTGAGCTTGCAATTGGTTTCTAATGGAAGTTGCTCTTAATCCACCTCTTAAAGCTTCCATTTGAGCAGCTTCTCCTAAAACAGATTTATTTTTATCTGTGCTGATGCTGTAAAACAGAGGATGCAAATAGAGGAGTAACTGGAACAGGAACCCAACCAGCATTGCTGCTTGTATTCAGCCAGAGCTGAAGTGTGTCAGGGCAGCTCCAGTCCTGTGCTGGAGGAGCAGGGGGCACCACGCCAGACCCTCCCCTTGGCTTCTCTCAGGAAGGGGTGTTTGATTCTGGCCTCTGGAGTAGCTCAGTGTGCAGAGTGTTTGGTGGTTTGGAGAACGTTTCCCATGGGTCAGTCTGGAAATGAGCTTTAATAAGTGTGTTCCCTTTTGAGGAAAGCATTGGAGCTGCTGTTTGGTGGCTCTGAACTGTTTGAGGTAGTGTAGTATGTGCAAGCTCTGCCCTGGTGTAAGGTTCATTCCCAGAATTGTGCCAGTCAGATGAGGGGTGGGTGGGTTTTGCTCCAGCCCTTCCATGTTTCTACATGGATGTCACAGTGGGTGGGATGGTTCCTTGCTGGGCAGAGCTGACCATAAAGGCTCTGTCTGCTGCAGCTCCATGGATCGGAACATGGGAGCTGACTAGAAGAGGCCCTGGATGTGTTTCTGGCTCAGTACCTTCACTGCAAACTCCACAGTGTGTGCTGGCCATGTGGAGCTGGGATGGGGAACAGCTTTGGGAGCTGCTCTTCCAGTGTGCTGAGGCTGCCTATAGCAGAAGGTAAGAGTGATGCCTGCTCTTCCTCTTCCCTACCTCTGGCACAGGCCCCAAAGTTCAGCATCATCTGCTGCCTTAGACCCGAGTTTGCCCTGGTGCTGTGTTGTGCCTGGGCACAGTGATAACCAGGTGTGGCATTGCTGGGTGATCGGTCACTGCAGTGTCACCACGGCCACGCTGGTGGAGAGCATCTGGCCTGCTTGTACAGCTGAAACCCCTCTAGCTGACTCTTCATAGAGTGACTGCATGTGGGACTGTTGCAAGAGGGCTCTTAGTAGGCTGTTTGGTTTTGGGTTTTTTTGTTGTTGTTAGTTTTTTTTTTAAGAGTAACTCAGGTTGGAAGGGACATCTTGAGGTTATCTGGTCCAACGGCCTGCTCCGAGAAGGGTAGGAAAGCAGCTGGAATGTGGCAGAAATAACAACAGGCCAAGGGGGCTGTAGAAACTAGTTCCTGGGCTTGCCACAGTGTTCCCAGAACAACGCCTATTCAGATGATACCTCCACTGGGCTGGCTCTGAAATGATCCACTTCCAAGTGGTGCCGTGGTCCTTGAGCAGTCAGTGCAGGGTCACTGCCCAGGGCTGCAGTAGGGCTGAACACATGGGGTGTGGGCTTGAGGCACCAGGCAGGGCATCTCCAGCCAGGGATCTACATCTCCTTGTGCCTGTTCCCTCAGGTGCTGGTGAAACAGCTGAATCACAGGTGCTGTCTGTGCTGCCACCAGCACAGTGGCTGCTC
Organism: Pithys albifrons albifrons; assembly: GCF_047495875.1. Classification (NCBI taxonomy): domain Eukaryota; kingdom Metazoa; phylum Chordata; class Aves; order Passeriformes; family Thamnophilidae; genus Pithys; species Pithys albifrons. The sequence continues at coordinate 6,125,826 of NC_092470.1, forward strand.
CCGGGCATGGCAGCTGCTGCCACCCCTTTAAGAGGGATGTGGGGAAATGTGTAGCTCCTTGTCCCTCTGACTGTTTTTTCTCCCTGGGAATACAGAGGGAAGGTGAGGCAAACCCTCAGAGCTGTGATGCTGAGGTGTGCAGACCTCTGGAAAGTAACTGGGAACCCACAGACATCACTGGTGGGGGTGGGAGTGCTAGTCTGTCAGTGGCTTTATGCCAGCTGAAGGCCTTAGTGAGGCTTGTGTGCCATTTCCCAAAGAAAATGCATTTGGAACTAAAGCCTGCTTTTTTTCCAGTTGTTCTTTCTTTACTTGTTCTGCCTTGCCTAGAGGGGTATGGCCAGCAGCCTGCTCTCCTCACCTCCCTCCAGAGAACCCCCTGTCTAAGGGGGGTACCTTGGACTCACCACCCCCAAACTGTGATGCAGCTGAGGGTGAGGATGAGTCATTTACCCTTGTTAGCACAGGTAACACATAGCAGAGTTTGCACCCTGGATGTTGCTGCAGATAATTGAGAGGAGTTTGGTACTTAAATATAGAAGTGTTTGTTCTTGAGGCTTGCAAAGCTAAAGCTTGTTGTGCAGAATTTGACCTGAATATGTTGGCTTTTAAATCTCTCTGGGACTGATACATGTTAAAACCTGCTGTACTTCAGTGTTCTGATCTTTTTAAAGACAATCGTGGTTGTGGCAGCCTGCTTAGTGAATGCAATTACCTGGGCACTTCTAATCGTGAAGCCCATTTGAGCTGTCTTTTCTGATTTTTATATTCACTTTAGGCATCTGGTAACACATCTTGGAAACACACAGGAGTGAATTCCCTGCCTTGGGAAGCAGTGAGCCTTGTTGTCAGCCAGGCCCTGCTCTTGGTGCTGTAGGAGGACCTGTGCTCCCTGGTGTTAATGCAATAAGCTTCTCTGTGTTCCTAGTTCTGCTGCTGTTTCCATTTTTCAGGGCAAGTGACTTACCATGTTGGTGCCAGAACCAAGAATAGACCTCAGGTGTCCTGACTCTAATTCTGTGGTTCAGCTGTGGGATCATGCTGCCTTTTTTTATTCCTCTGCCCCGTTCTTAGCAAACCAGAAATAGCTGCTTGAGTATCCTCAGTTCTTCTTCGCCCCAAATGAAGAATCTGGGAGGGCAGAGGTGGTTCTTTTGTAGTTCAGAAACAAAAGGGGCTGTGCTGTAGTTCTTAGTCAGGTAATGGTGATTGCTGCTGGTTTGATCACATCTGCCCTTATAGGAGCTGGTTTTCTCAAGGGCTGGCAGTTGCCTTGAGATGATTGAAAGTTGTGGTGATAGAGCCCAGACACGATGTGTGCTTTGGACTTGGACTGGCTCCTCTTACAACAGCTTTTTTCAGTGGAGAATTGGGAATGAAATCAAATTGGGAGTATTTAAGCTGTACAGGACCTGGAGGTATCCAGAGGTGAGCTCTGTGGGCCTAAGTGGAGGACTTCCCCTCCACCTCTGGCCTTGTCCCATGACTGCTCCACTTAGGAGAAAGAAATTCTTGTGCCACTGTTATTGCTGCGGCTTTTCCTGTGTCTTTGTGCCACTGTAGGAGTTTGGCCTGTAAATGGACAGGGGTAATCCAGTGTCTGCCTTCCCTGTGCCAGGCAAAGCCCATTCCCATGCTGTGTGCTGCAGCCCCACATCTGTCACCGCAGCTGGCTGTGGCTCTGTCCATGTGGCTCCAGGCATGCTGGCTCCTCACCAGGCAGCTCCAGGATCCACTGCTGCGGGCAAGAATTGGGCTGGAGCATTGATCACCCCTTCCCTTTTGAGCTGCTGATGGAGGAGGAAGGCTCATGCTGGCAGCTTGTCTGGCTGTGTCACTGCCTGACTTAGAGGTGTAACTGGAGCTGTAGGAGGAGGTTGAGGTGCCCATTTGCCTTTCAGACATGCAAATGTTTCTCTTGCTATGGAGTTGCTTAGTGTCTGTAGGAGGTGCTGCTTTTTGGCTGACTAAAACATTCAGCTGCTCCCACCCCACCGGGGCAGAGCTTGACTGGGTAGTAAAAACTGCAGACAAGCTGTTTTTCTGGAATTGCAGCAGGCTATTGTTTAGGACATCAGCTTTTTTTTCCCCCTTTACAAGCTTTTTTGATGCATGACAAAAGAAACTGCATTGTATTCAGTCTCCAGAGCCTTGGTCATGCTGCTTCCCTCCCCTGCTGTCCTGCCCCAAATATGTACGTGGCCCTGCAAACTCTGAGCCTCAGGTGTCACCCAGTGGAAGCAGCAGCACGGTGGCACTGAAATCTGGCTCTCCTGCCTTAGTTCTCTTGGTAAGAGCTTTTCTGTTATCTCTGCAAGGAGATCCAGGCAGAGGGGTAGATTTCCAGCCTTAGTAGTTGGTGGATGCAGAGGAGGTCTTAAGTTTACCATCCTTGCTGAGTAATCTTCCAGCAGATAAACTTCTAGTGTCTCCTTAAACTTCTGGTGTCTCCTCTCTGGAGTCTGCAGTGTGTTTCTGTTTAACCCTGCTAGTGGTGCTGGTGAGCAGAAGGGACCCGCTGAAGGTCTCGGCATCATAGACCTGCTCGTCCAGGTCCAGAACTCTTCTAAATAGGCTTTTTCCAACCTGCAGTGAGCTCTGAAAGGCTAGAATGTGTCTCCAGAGCATGATTTCAGAGAGTGCATATGTGTATGTGTGTGCTCCCCTCACACTCGGGGCTGTGCCAAGCATGGTGTGGAACCGCCTGTGCTATGAAGCCTGCAGGTGCCAGACATCATTGGCAGTGCAAGAAATGGGGCCTGGCACTCTGCTCCTGCAACAGGATTGCTGTTCTCAGCCAGGGGGGAGCTCCCACTTGTGTTCCGAGTGTGGGGAAAGGAGCTGGGCAGCTGTCAGGTGAGAGGGACTTTTGCTCTGGTTGCCAGGTAATGCCACAAACTGATGTACTGAGGAGTGAAGAGTGTCAGTGCTGATCTTGTGTCTCTTGACTTGTTCTGCTGGGTGGTCTCCCACAGAGCCGAGCAGAAGCACTTGAGAGGACAGTGTGGTGGTGGCAGAGCTGCTGCTCAGCTCTGGCTGTCAGGACTAAATTCAGTGCATGCTCCCTGTGGTGCTTAGTGCCATGGTCTAGTGGACAAGGTGGTGATCGGTCAAAGGTTGGACTTGATCTTTTCTAACCTAAATCATTCTATTGCTCTTATTTTAAGGCGTTACCCAAAGTATTAAGCTGTCATTTACTATCAGCATAGTCATTATTTTCCCAAGGCCTTCCCTGAGCTGCCAGTGCTGGTAAACCCAGCTCCCTGAGGCTCATCTTTACCTCCATTTCTTATAGAATAGATGTGGGCAAAGCTACCAGCAAGGTCTAAATATCAAATGGCTGTAAATTATGGTATGCAAGGAAGACCTGTGTGCTCCAAGGTTCTAGGCAGGTGCTGGGAGTCTTAAATGGCAGGTGGAAGAGTAAAAGCTGTTCTGAGGCTGTGTGGATTGCTTGTCGAGCATCTTGCTGTTGAGGCACCTTTTCCCAGGATCTGCTGTGAATTGCAGCTTGTGCTGATGGAGTGACCTGCTTGAGACTGGGTAAACTCATATTAAACATGGTAGTTCAGTGGCTGGTAACTGGATTTAAAGGATAATTTGGGGCCTGTGGGCAGAGTTGGCCTTGAGTTCAAACCAGTGCGCTGTGAAACCACCACTGTGGGCTCAGTGTAGCTGCTTATTTCTGTGAAGTGTCTGGTGTGGGTGTGATGGCTCCAAGAGGCTTGTGCTCCCCTCAGGATCTTTAGGAGCCCTGGGGTGATGCAGGAATTAGGGTTTATTGCAACAGTGTTGGCCTGACAGCATTTACTGGGGAAAGCTCAGTTAAGGAGAACAAGTTGTTTGTAAAATGCTCCTTCTCCAGCGAGAGCCCTGCATGCCCATGACCTGGCAGCACCATGTGGGTGCTGTGGCTGCTCCATGGAGCTCTTAAACCTGCCAGTGCTGGGCTGAGATGGAGTAGAGTGCTCTGGCCTCTGCATCAGTCATTAAAGCTGCAGTAGCATGGCAAAAGTCAGCACAAAGTTTCTATTAAAAGCTCCTTTTCCACTGTCCCCTGCAGAGGCGTGTTGGCATGTGCCTTCCTTGCAAGCATGGAGTGGAGGCAGGAGAAGTTCCAGAAGCTCTCCCTGCTGTGTGTGAGTGGTGGTGGGAGTTGTGTTGACCCTCAGTTAAAATTTCCCCTCTAGATGTGAAAAATACTTAGTGCTCACTTTTTTTTTTACTTAGTTTGAGTGTTTCCCTGATGTTTGCTGTTTCACTCTGGGACTTTCAGGGATGCTCTTGACACCAGAAATTGCTGATGCATCTTGTGTCTGCATTGGGAATGGTTATTCCCTTCTGTGAGCTTTCTGCTTGGGAGGGGGCACAACACCCAACTTCCCAGGAAGAACTGTGGCCACAAGGACTTTTGAGGGCTTTTAAGTGGCCAACCTGTGTTGTGCTCTTGTGCCCCATCCCCCAGGAGGGGTTGGGGGTGTTGGAGCAGGGTGGGAGTTAGAGCAGGATTCCATAAGGATAGGCTGAGGAATAAGATCTGGTGTCTATGCAGGTGTTTCCTAGGCTACCTGACAGGCTGGATTCAGGGCATTCAGCCTGTTCACTAAGCAAGAGTAAAGGAGGAAATGCTGAGCATGGCTTATGCCTTCTCCTGATACCCCTGTGAGTGGCTGTGGGTACCAAGTGAAGCTGAGTCAGGCCCGGTGGGGTCATGTGGGGTCTCCCATGAGTTCAGTGTACCCTGCAGAGCGTGTAACCAAGTGCTGCCTGTGCAGAGCTGTCAAAGCTACTGGAGTGGATGGAATCCATCTGCATTAACAGCAGGATGTCAGCGCTTCCAGGACATGAGGTTAGGAGTGGGGCACAGTTGAAGCCAGCAGGATCTTGCCTTGTGGTAAATGCAGAGACAGTGGATCCCTTTAAAGGCCAGTAGTCCTGCTACTCTGGTGTGCTCATACTGGCCTTACTGGTTTTGTAGCTGTGTTGAGAGCTGAGCAATCCTGGGAGAAATGTGTAAGTGGTGGCAGAGATGAAGGTGACATAAATGGGGCAAAGCAGCTGGACCCTGCAATGCCTTTGGGAGCTCCTGCTGAGCCCCCAGACCTTTGCTGGTGTGTCCTGAATGGAGCTGTGGTCCCCTGTCTCCAGCAACCAGGAAATGAGATGCAGGACAACCCTGCCTGGTAGCAATCTGCCTGTCACTTGCTGCTCCAGGTCTCTGGAATGCTGTGCAGCTGGGGTCAGCACAGGACTGCTCCATGCCTGGCGTTCCAAGCCCACTGTGCTCGCTGGCTGGGGAGGAGGAGGGCAGGAGCGTTTGGGCCATGGGATCAGCTGCTTTGCTTTGCCTTGCCTCTTGTGCTGTTTAGTGACTAATCAGATTTTGGAGCCTGTCGGACAGATTCTGCTGTCTCCCTGGAACAATATGCCAGCTGTATTTTTAAATGCGTCACGTGGCTTCTGAGAAGTCGGTGGAGCAGCGTAGCACAGCTCGCCTGGGCTGGGAGATGCTCTGCCCTGCTCTGAGCCCTGACTAGGAGGGACCAGCCTCCTCTTTGGCTCCAGGAGGGAGCAGCCTCCTCCCTGGCTCCAGCTGCCTGCATTCCTTGGCTCCTGGGGCTCTGCCCAGGTAAGGACTGCTGGGCTAGCTTGGATTTCCCCTGGCTGCGGGGCTGGGTGTGAGCACAGGTGCTGTTCTTGGGGAGAGCCAAGGGCAGGAGGTCCCTTTCCAGGTGTGGTCAGAGGTGAGTGCATAGTTGTGTGCTGTAGCTGAAATAGGGGAAACTGCCAGGGATAAGGCTCTGCAAATGTGGGAAGATGCTGTGACTGTCACTCAGAGCTCTACCTCGGGTTGGAGGAGATGCTTCAAGTAAAGGATCTATCTGTAGCTCTCTGAGGTCTGTGTTGGTGTTATGATGTTTCTCCCTAAGTGTGAGACTGGAGGTGCCAGTTTCCACAGTGGGTGTGGAATACCACTGGATAAGGTGACTTGGGTCAGATACATCCCAGCATCTCTCCTCAGGCACCTCAACAGCTTTCTCTGACGCTGTCACTGTGTTGTCTTGGTGTCTGACTGTAGTGCACTCCAGCATGATGGCATTTTACTTGGTTTTGGGGGTGTTTTGGATTATTAACCCTCACCTGCATGGGAACTGATGAAAATTGAGGCTAAAACCTTGTGGTCTAGCTGCCTGAGATCAGGTGGGGCTGAAGGATCTTGAGTGAATCCCAAACTTGCCTTGCTGGAAACTAAAAGCTTCATGATAAGCTGCCTTGTTTTTCAAGCTCTGAATAATTGAAACCATTTCTGAATGCTTTGCTCTTTCCGTTGGGTTTGGGGACACATTCAGCTTGCTGAGACTTGCTCCTTTTGAATAGAGCTGGCTGGTGTTGTGCCCCTGTGGGATTCTGCATGGCTGAGCCTGCCTGTGCTCCCTCTCCTCCTGGGTGGCAGCTGCCTGGACATCACTGATCAGCACATGACTTTATGACCCCTGAGTGCCCTGGTGCTCTGCTCAGGGGACAGATCTGTTTGCAGAGAGGAATTTGCTTGGATTCTGCTCAGTGGGAGGCAAACCTGCTGTGTGAGGGAAGCAGTCTGACATGTCCCTGTCTGTCTGCTCTCAGGCAGAGGCTTGACCAGACAGGCTAGTTGTGAACACCCACTGGGGATGGGGTTCACTGATGGCTGCAAAGCCTTTCTGTCAGCAGGCCAGGCTGGCACCTTTGGCTGCCCACAACTAGCTCCTGGTGGGGTTCTTGTGAGCAGTGTCCCACCTCTGAGCCTAGAAATGCCTGCTGGTGTGCCCAGCGTGCTCCTCTGAGCCTGGCCCTTGCTGTGTGCCTGCACAACTGGGGGAGCTGCCCCCTGCCCCAGCTCCCAGCTTGCTCCAGCACAAGCAGCAAGAAATGGCATAGACTGGTTGGTCAGAGTGGCCTGTCTGGAGCATCTCTGAGGTGCATATCCTGGTCATGGGTTCTCTGATTCTCTCCCAGACACAGTGGGATTTCTGGCTGATCTCACTTTCAGGGGGGTAACCCATCCTCATGTTTGTCAGCCACATCAGGCTGCTGCTGGCTCCCAGCTGTGCAGCATCATGGCACAACTGATGGCAAAGAGCTGTGGGGAGAGTTGGTACCTGCCAGAGATGCCCCCTCCTGATGTGCCATTCACGGGCTGGCAGGAGCCCAGTGCCTCTGCCAGGAGAGCTGTGGGGAAGGTGATGTGTGGTGCTGCAGCACTGATGGACTCTCTCTGTTGCAGTTCTCAGCATGCTGAATAACCCTCTCGGGAATGTCCTGGGGAAACCCCCACTGAGTTTCCTGCCTCTAGACCCCATTGGTTCAGACTTGCCAGAAAAGTTTTCCACGCCATCGCTGAGGAACTCTCGCTCCCTCCTGGACTCACGCTCCAGCAGCCCCTCAGACTCGGACACCAGTGGGTTCAGCTCTGGCTCTGACCACCTCTCAGACTTGATTGTAAGTTTGGGTCTTGCACCCACTCTGTGATTCCTGGGGTCTTGCTGCATTTCTGGGCTGTGGGGGGGCTGCCAGGGAAGGGAATGCTGTAGGGAGCTGTCATGTCCACACTGACACAGCCCAGGGTTTGGGAGAAGGGCTGCTCATGCAGTCCTTCAGCACAAGCCAGTAATACCCTGATGGGTTTTTTTTTCTAAATTAATGTTTTGGCCTTTTGACTCTTTGCAGCCCTGATGGGTTGCAGTGGCTCCCAGGGAGGTCTAAGAGCTTGAGCTGGTTTGGGGCAGGGGAGTGTCTGTGCCCTGATTCCAGCAGGAAGGTTGTTGATGAGCACAGCTGTCTCCAGGCTTGAGCTTGGACTTCTCAGGAGCTCCTGTCCCTGCCTTTCTTTGCCCTTCCTGTTTGCTGGCTACACTTCTCCATCTGAGGGCTGTTTCTTCTTGAGCAAACTGGGTCTAGCCTGCTCCTGTTCCCTAAAGCACAGCTAAATTTGGAAGGCAGGGAGCAAGGCGAGTGTCAGTCTTGCTGCCCCAGTCTGTGCTGAGCTGTGTGAGCAGCAGCTCTGGGTGCCAGTGGGACAGCCTGGCTCCAGCCAGCTCGGAGGGTGCTGCTGCATGGCTTGGCCTTGGCACAGGAGGATAAAGCTAGGGGCTCCTCTTGGCTGTGCCACAGTGTGGCTGTGGCCTTGACCCCTGTGTTGGGATGGGTGTGAAGGACATAGCTGATTGGATGCAGGGTTGATTCTGTTGTACTGCATCTCATAGTATCACGATCTGCTCTGGGAGTGGCTGCAGCACCCCGGGCAGGGATGGTGGCAGGCAGTGCAGGGCACAGGGTTCTGTGCTGGCCTTGTTGGGAAGGTCAGGTTGTCCAGCACAGCCCTGGCGTGGGCATCTGCCGCAGGGATGGATCTGCAGCACAGCTGGCACTGTGAGCTGTGCAGTGTCTCGCATCCCTGCTGCTCCATCAATCTGTGCCTTTCCCTCCTTCTGTCCCGGGAGGGGCACATTAAACCTGTGAGGGGCTGTGGCCAGCAGTGCCCACTTCCTAGTCAGGTAGGCCTGGAGCTGGTCTGGGAAGGTGGGATCAGTCTGGTGCCTTCAGAGCCTGTGGGTGCTGCCAGTGAGCCCTGCCTGCTACAGCCATTCCTTTTGCGGTTGGCTGGTGCTCCCCAGGGATGACAGTGTCCTTGGGGTTGTACAGGAGTGGATAACTCTTGGCTGTGTGGTCTGTGAGGTGTCTTCTGCTTAACAATCCCTGCTGCTAATCCAGGGCATGGGGGAATGGGTGCAGGGATAGGCCTTTCCTAGGAAAGTTTCAGTCCTGTCAGGGTGCTGGGGCAGATGTGAGGCTGCTTTCCTGCCTCTGACAGACCACCTCTGACAGACAGAGCTCCTTCTCCTGCCATGGGTGAGTGTATAGCCCCATTGTGATGTCTCACCTCTGACATTATGTGCTCTTATTCTGGAGCTGAATTTCAACATGGTCTTTCTCTTACAGTCAAGCCTTCGCATCTCCCCACCTCTGCCCTTCCTGCCTCTCAGTGGGGTATCAAGAGACCCGTTGAAGATGGGGGTGGGATCCCAGCTGGATCAAGATCAGGCTGCCCTGGCTGCAGTAACTTCCTCTTCAGCCAGTGCATCAAAAAGGTGGCCTGGAGCATCTGCGTGGCCTTCCTGGGATCTTCTGGACTCTCCAGAAGACCCCTTCAGTATTGAAAGAGAAGCAAGACTTCATCGGCAAGCAGCAGGTGAGTCGTGAGGTCCTGGCAGGCTGCAGGGCCAGGGGAAGGTCCCACACCTCTGGGAGGTTCAGGCACTGTGACCGGACATGGAGCTTGCAGCAGAGCAGAGCTTTCTCCAGGCACAAGCATGGCTCTGGCTCTACCTGGTGAGAGAATAGGCAGCAGCCCAGGCAGCTGCCTGTGACTGTGCAGCTCTGCTTAACCTGTAGCTGGGGAATATGGGGAGACCTGTGGGAGAGTGGGAAGGAAATGATCCTGTACTGAGCATTACTGGTATCTGTCCAAGCTGTGAATGAAGCAACCTGCACTTGGAGTGGGCAGCTGCCTCCCCGAAACTACAAGAACCCTGTCTACTCCTGCAAAGTGTTCCTAGGAGGAGTCCCATGGGACATCACAGAAGGTGAGCAGCCCCTGGCCCCGTTTTGAGGCCGTGGGCATTGACAGTTGGGAGGGTGCAGGATGGACTTGTGTGAGGCACACTGACCTGTCTTCTTGTGTCTGTAGCTGGGCTGATCAACACTTTCCGTGTTTTCGGCTCCCTGAGTGTGGAGTGGCCCGGTAAGGATGGCAAACACCCACGCTGTCCTCCCAAAGGTAATATGCCTAAAGGTAATAGCGACACGGTAGGGTTACTTTTTTCCCATGCTATGTTACAGCACGGATGCTGGGATGGTACGGCTGCATGCTGGTCACTGGATGGTTCAGAGCACCCTGGGTAATGTCCCACCCTCACCTGGGTCTGCACCTGGGCTGCAGTCACCCCCCAACCCAGTGTCCCCACCCATCCCTAGCAGGGCTGGACAGAGCTGTGGGGTGGGGGGAAGAGTCCTCTCTGGCTTGTTTTTGGAGCACCATGTGGGGCTGTGGCTCTGGACAACAGCTGGTCCTCATTGCCAGTGTGTTGTTAGTCCAGATGGGCACCCCCAGCACACTGACAGCTTGGGGACTGGTGAGCAAGCAGTGCCCAGGGCCTGATCCTGTTTGGAACAGCTGGGCTGATGTGTTGTGTAAGCAGGAACGAGTTATGGGGTCGGAGGTGGCTGATGTGGAGGCTCTCTGGTGCTTGCTGACCCTGTTCAGCCACCAGAGCAACGTCAGGCACAGTGCTGGCACCATGGAAGTGACTTTAAAACCCTGGACTTAAATTTCTGAGCCAGGACATCCTAAATGTGAAACAGAATCCATTTTTCTGCAGGCCTCACTGTGGCCAGGCTGATGGTGCCCACTTGGCATGTCTAGGTGTGTTTTGTGCATAAGGGGTCAATGGCTGTGCCATTCTGCCCCTTGTGCAGTGCTGGATTTGGGCTCTTCCTAGCTTGGTCAGACTCTGGATCATGCAAAGAGTCTGCTGGGAACAGCAAGAGCTGCCACACAGATACTTGAGGTGGCATCTGAGTGATTTTTTGAGGGTGTTTGCAAACTGGGATGATCCCTTTCTTCTCCACCACAATTCTAAGAGCTGCTTCTCTCCCTTCCCCTCCAAAGGATACGTGTACCTGGTGTTTGAGTCAGAGAAGTCTGTGCGTGCGCTGCTCCAGGCATGCTCCCAGGACCTGCTGAGCCCTGATGGGCTCAGTGAGTACTACTTTAAGATGTCCAGCCGCAGGATGCGCTGCAAAGAGGTGAGCAGAGCCACGAGGGCAGCAGGAGGGGGGGTGGGCATGAGATCCTTGGAGAAAAGGAAAGCAGGGCTAGAACAGCAAATGAAGAGGTGCTGGGTCCTGGCTGGCCTTAAGGGATGTCTTCCTGTGGTGGGGATGTGTCAGGGCAGTGTCTGTGTCCTTCACAACAGCTTGTGTCAACTGACATGGAGCCCCTGGGTTGTGGCAGACCCTGCCTTCAGCTTCAGTTAGCTGGAAAGGAGCATGGGAACAGGGATTTTACTGCTCCATGCAGCTTCTAGCACACTGTTGCTTCTGGAGTCAGACTGGGATACCTCTGGTGCTTTGCCAGGCATCCTCTGCTTGCAGAATGAATGGCTTTTGCGCTACCCAGGCAGATAGTTTGGATCCCAGGCTGCTCCCCAGTGCAGCCTTGCCTGGTTCTGACCTGTGCTGTGGAGGAGCTGAGGCTGCTGGAGGCTTCTCTTGGCCTTCCAGGAGAGGGTGACCTCAGATCAGGGACCACTGCTTGAGTTTGGGGAGTTACAGGATAGAGATGCAGCTCTTACCTAGACAGGCACAAACTAACTGTGCTCCAGACAGCTCTTCAGGTGTCTGGCAATTGGCAGTGCTTCTGTGCCTGGTGATTTAGCTCTGCCAGAAGCTTCTCCTCTCAGGAGCCCTCCATCAGCTGCTGAGCAGATGGGAGCTTCTGTTGAAGCTGGCAGTGGGTGGGTTGTTCCAGTGATCCCCTCCCACAACATGCTCCTGTGCTGGGAGGCATCCGACTGGGCCATCAGCATTAGGTGCCAGTGTGTGGATTGTCTTCTGGCTGCCAGCCCCAAAGAGACTGGTGTTGCTTTGGATTCCAGTTTGCCTGAAAGCAGGAGTTGGTTTTGCTGTTGATTTGATGGACTCTCCAGAGGCATTTGGAGTTCCAGAGCTGTGGATGCCCTGGATGTGGACCCTGGGCAGCAATAAGTGACACTTGCAATTCCAGGGGTGTGGTGTGAGGGTCTGGGATGACTCCTGTGTGTTGAGGGCACAGCATGTGGCTCTGCAGGCCTGGGCTGACCCCCACCCCATGTGCATGTGGTTCCAGGTGCAGGTGATCCCATGGGTGTTGGCTGACAGCAACTTCGTGCGCAGCCCATCGCAGCGGCTCGACCCCAGCAAGACGGTGTTCGTGGGGGCCTTGCATGGGATGCTCAACGCAGAGGCCCTGGCAGCTGTCATGTATGACCTGTTCGGAGGGGTGGTCTATGCTGGCATCGACACAGACAAGCACAAGTATCCCATTGGTGAGTGATGATTCTGCCAGGATTGTGCCCAAGAGGAGGCTGCAGTGGTGCCCTTGGTCTGTCCTTCTGTTGGAAGAATGCCCAGGTGCCAGGCTCTGGGAGCAAGTGTTGTCCAGCCTCTTCCACAGCATGTGGTCCTCACCTCCTGGCCATGGAAAGACAAGACCAGCCTTGGGGAGGGCTGACAGAGCCAATGTGCCTGGGAACTGGAAGGTCCTGGATTATCCCAGAGCAGCTTGAGGGTTCTAATACTCCTTTAGATATTGCTGAGGGGGTTTCCTGCCTTTGTTCAGTGCTGGTAGTGGTGTTTGAATGCTGCTGCAGCTGCTCTTCCATCCCCAGAGCTGAGATAGCTGTGGGTCTTCCCCACACTTTGGCTTTTGTCACTGGAGCTGAAGCATTGCATGTCATGACACATGTCCCCTATACCTCCCTGGTGGCCTCATGGCCCAGGGGACAGCACTGAGGTGACTGATGCGCATGGAAAAACCCAGGCTTTCCAGGCTCAGGCTCCAGCAGGTCACAAACTTGGGGAGGGACTGTCAATCTGGTATTGCTAGGCAGGAACATCATCAGAGCTTGGTAGTGCAGAGCTGTCACTGCTTGTCTCTGTCCTTGGACAGTGGCCAGGCTTTTCTGGGCAAGTCTGTGGTGCTGAAAAGCCCCTGAAGCGGCTTTAGGAGGACAGTCCCAAGGGGGGTGGGTATGGGAGAATGAGTATTAAAGCAAATTCTGTGAGCCCATGGATGAAGTGTCACAGAACCTCCGTGTGCAGGCCCTGTGAGGTCCCAGAACATGACCCCAGCCTCCTGTGGTTTGTATAGAGCCTGGATTTCTCCAAGTAGGCAAGACCCCTCTCCCAGCCACTCAGTGGCACTTGCACCCTTGGAGCTGTGTCCTAAAGTCACAGCAGTCTGCACTCAGGTTTGATAACTAAGCTGTGCCCTGATTTTTTTTGTGCTGATTGAGTTGTCTCCTGTAACCCCGAACTGGATCCAGGCCCCCAGAACACATTTGCTGTGTTCTGTGCAGTGCTGTGGAAGCAGAATGGATGGGTTTAGGTGACATACTTGCTGCTGTGGCTGTACTGGAGGAATCTGCTGGTGTGTCAGTCCTGGAACAACCAGTGTTCCCCTTAGGCCCAGAACAGAAACTCTGAGGAAAGCAAGAATATGTTTTTCTGGAGCTAAACAGAACTTGGCTGGAAGCGAGTGGCGCAGGAATGCTGCTGACTGGCAATGAGGCTGCAAAACACAAGGCTCTGGGGTGAGGGGAAGGCTGGAAAGAAGCTGCTGAGCTATCTCAGCACCAGCATATTCCAGGTGCAGGCGTGAAGCTGCTGCGGTGCCGCCCTCCAGCTGCTGCTCCTCCTTGGGAGTGTGGGGCCTGGGGAAAAGCGAGGGCAGAGCCCCCAGGCCCTGGAGACCGTCTCCCTTCCAAAGCTGATTCTCTGGCAGTGGCTGAGCTGTGCTTGGAGGAGGGTGGTGCTGGTAGTGGCTCCTCCTCAGCCCTCACTGGTTCCTGCCTAATGCTTGTGGCCTGGCTCATTCCAGGGTCGGGACGTGTCACCTTCAACAACCAGCGCAGTTACCTGAAGGCTGTGACAGCTGCGTTTGTGGAGATCAAAACCACCAAGTTTACTAAGAAGGTGAGTGGGGCTGGGCTGGTGGGGCAGCCTGGGGAGGGGTGTCTGTCTGATGGGTGGTACTGCTGGGACCACCATGGCCCACACAACCTGCAAGAGGAAGTGGGGACCTGCTGCTCTGCCACCCTGTGGGGTGCTGGGGATAGATTTGGGGTGCCCAGGGAATGAACAGTCACCCCAGCACTGCTCTGTACTCACTGCCTGGTTCTCCTATAGGTTCAGATCGACCCTTACCTGGAGGATTCCATGTGCCAAGTCTGCAATTCCCAGCCTGGCCCATTCTTCTGCAGAGACCAGGTAATCTCCTGAGCCAGAAGTGGTGGTGTTTGTTGGTGTCCAGGAATGCTTCCTGTCCTTTCCTGAGTGGGCAGAGTGGAGTGTCCAGCTGGGAATGAGCCCTTTTTTTGGAGGAGGTGCTCACCAAGAGCCATAGGCAGCTTTCCCTCATCTCAGTCTGGGAATGCTGTGAGGCTCTGCTCTGCCAGCCTGTTGTGGTATGGGCTGGTGCCCCCGAGGGGAGGTGAGGCCACTGTCAAGCTGGAGTCTGTGTGTCACCCTTAGGGTTGATCCTGAGGCTGCCTGAGATGCAGGCAAGTCTGGCTTGACCTCCTGTCAAATCAACTTGACTGGGGTCTGGTGGCTTCCCATGGAGCCGGGGTGGGAGATGAGCAGCAGCAGGCTCTGTTCTGGGAGCAGGGATGCAGGGGGATTGTGGGCAGAGTCCAGCTGCTGCCCCAGTACCCACACCCTGACTTTTAAACTGTTCAAAAGATGGAAGCTGGGCACAATATGCCATCTCTGGCACTCCCTCTCTCCCATCCACAGATGCACTGTGCTGGTGGGGGCTGGGAAACTGGGCAGGGAGGGAGGGGAGAAGCTGCTTTGTTTCTGGGGGACCCTTTGCTGCTGGAAATGCCCCAGCATTGCCCCTCTGCTCTGCCCACAGATCTGCTTCAAGTACTTCTGCCGCTCGTGCTGGCACTGGCAGCACTCCATGGAGGTCCTGCGCCACCACCGCCCGCTGATGCGCAACCAGAAGAACAGGGACTCCTCCAGCTAAAGGGTGCCAGGGCCGCCGCAGGCGCAGGGAAGTCCCTTGGAGAACCTGCCGAGTTGGGAGCAGGGGAGCGCCTGCTGGAGCCAGGCTCAGCTGGGAATGTTCTTCCTGAGGACTGATGGGGAAAAATTAGAAAAAAACAAAACAACAAAAATCTTACATTCATGTTTGCACTTGCTGGTCTTTTTGTTTCTGCACTAATGCACAGTGAGTTTTGTTGGGGTTTGTTTGGGGGTGTTTTGAGGGGGGGGAGCGCCCCTCAAGCCATTCTGCAGTTCCCAGACTTTGGTTCCTGGTTTGCTGATGAGAAGCAAAAATTGAAAAACAAAGAAACCCAACCAACCAAGGGCCACGTGTCACGGGGGCGTCGCCGCAGGCGCCTCTGCCTTGGTTTTTTTATTTTTTAAAGGCGCTTTTTTACATTCCTTGCAATACCGGTGGAGAGAGCGCAGGTCTCATTGGTCATTGTTTTGCCGTTGCCATACAGTGCCTTTCCATTCATTTACCCCCACCTGGACGGCGTGACCTGGGTGTTCAGCTGGCGTTTTTTACTGTAACAACAAGGAGACTTTGCTCTTCATTTAAACCAAATCATATTTCATATTTTACGCTCGAGGGTTTTTACGAGTTCCTTTTTACACTCTTAAAAACAGTTTTTAAGTCGTTTGAAACGAGAGATTTTTTTCTTTCCTGGCAGCTTTTAACATTATTGCAATTTGTGTCTGGGGGCTGCTGGCAGGACGTTGTAAATCAAGGGGTTTGCAACGGGACAGGCCGGGCTTAGTTTTTGTTTTTGGATTTGAAACTGGATGGGATGACTATCTCTGAGCTGCTGTATATAGTTTTAAATAGTTTGTTGCACTTTTTTAAGTTGCACTTACGGGGGGTTGATAGAGGTTTTTAATCACATGAAGTCACAGGACTTAAACCTTTTCTTTTGTAACAAGCTAAAAAAGGGCTGCGTTTTGGTGGACGATGAAGGTTCCTGGGAGCCCTTTCTCTTAGAGGGGACAAGTAACTTTCCTTTCCTTCCTGAGACGTTTGGAGCAATGGTGCAGTCGACTGAAATGCTGCTGCTGGGATTTGAGACCTTTAATTATGCCGATTATTATTATTTTGTTACTTTCCCCTCTATTGGAAGCTGTGTGCCAAAGAACCAGTGTCATAATTTCTCCCTCTATTATGACTTTTTTCTTTCCTGCTGAGCTGATGTTGCATTGTTGCATATCCCAGCTGCTCTTTGTGGGGTTTTGTGAAGCTGTTTGTGAAGTCTCTACCTCATTGTAGTATATGCAGGCAAGACTGCACTCTCCTACAGATGCGTGGAGTAAGCTGTGGTGTAGTTTTTGGCACATAATAAACACGTTGCAGCAAAAAAAAACTTTCTTGTGCTTTCTGGTGCATCTCTACACCTGTGAGGACTGTGGTGTCTCTACAGAGGTGGGGAAAGGTTGGGGGGTACAGGTTATGGATGCTGTGGGTGACTTGGTGGGCTGGAGCTGTCCTGGGCAGTGCACTTGTACCATAGCCTCCAGCTGGAGCTCCCGTAATTGCAGCAGCAAGGTAATGGGGTTAATTAGAAGGGCCAGGGGGCTCCTGCCCTCGGTGCTGGAGGGGTGATACCCTTCAGGGCTCAGTGGGAGGAGAGGAACTCCAGGACTTCTGCCTGCAGGTGGCTGAGTGGGACTTAGGGTGCATTGGAGGTGCTCACAGTGGACTGACTCCCTTGGGTGCCCCATGTCGCTGGAGGTGGGATAAGGTGTTGGGCTCTGTTCTTGTACCCTTTTCTCCCTCTGCAGCCACTCTGGTCATACCTCCTTCAGGACTGGGTGATCCTCCCGTGCGAAGGGCGAGTTTGTGAGTGCTCAGTGTCCTCCATCGAGCCTTCTGGCCTTTTATTGGTGTCCCAGCCCCGCTTCCCGGGCTGCTCCATGCGGGGACACAGAGCGCTGTTTGGGGTCCGGATGCGGCCGCAGGGCGGGCGGCGCTGGGACCCTGCGGAGCTCGTGCAGAGCCAGGCCCCGCCCACCAGGCATTGGCCACGCGCACCACTCCGCTACCGGCGCTCTCCGATCCGCCAGGGGGCGCTGTGGACGCCGCGGCCTTCCGGCGTGTCCCGTCACCCTCCGCTCTCTTTGCGCGGCCGCCGCAGACATGGTGGGTCTGGGCCCCACCATCCGCCGCCATCCGCCCGCCGGGGAGCGGCGGGAGCGGCGGTGGGGACCGGGGAGGGCCCGGGGGGAGCGGGGGGAGGGACTGTGGGGGGCGGCGGGCGCCGGGATGGCCGGAGGCGCTGGGGCGGGGGCGTCGGGCCTGGGCCCAGCGGGGCTTGACCGGTGCTGCCCGCGCCCAGGGACGCGTCCGGACGAAGACGGTGAAGAAGGCGGCGCGGGTGATCATTGAGAAGTACTACACGCGCCTGGGAAACGACTTCCACACCAACAAGCGCGTGTGCGAGGAGATCGCCATCATCCCCAGCAAGAAGCTGCGCAACAAGATTGCGGGGTAAGGGGCGAGGGGGGTCGGGCACCGGAGGGTCCCCGCGGGAAGGTCGGGCCAGGCCCTGCATTCGAAAGTGATCACGGTCCCTCCCATGGCCGGGTCATTGATAGTGCAGGGAGAGGAGCGCGAAAGCTTCCCCGTGTTTGAGGGGGTCTGTTCCCCCCCCAAACTCTGTTGCTGTCGGACAGTTCGTCCCTGATGTCCCCGGGAGGTGGCGGCACATCGCCGGGGTGGGCGCTGGCAGCTTCATCTCATCCTGCCGCGATTCCGGCACTGGGGGCGTGGGAAAGGGTGGCGGGAGCCCCGGAAAGCCCTGGACACCCCTCTGTCCCCGCAGGTATGTCACTCACCTGATGAAGCGGATCCAGAGGGGCCCCGTCCGCGGCATTTCCATCAAACTGCAGGAGGAGGAGAGGGAGAGGAGGGACAACTATGTTCCCGAGGTGAGGCTCCGGCTCCTGCCTCGGCACATCTCCATCAATGGGGCCTGGTTTCTTTAAAAGACTCTCAGCTCAGAGGAGCTGAGGAGGGTTTGGATGGAGAGGGCTGATGTGGAGACCTCCAGACCTGCTGCCTGGGCTGGGAAGGGCAGCTGACTTCTTGCATCTTGATTTTCCTAACTTAAATAAGGGGCAAAAACAAATTATTGGGAGGCAGGAGGGTATTTTAGAGCAGCTGGAAACCTGCCCTGCAGCCAGTGTCACTGGAGAGGAGAAATTGGTGGCACCCCCTCACCTTAGCCCTGTGCTCGAAGTCCCACCTGTCACCTGGGTGAGGCACTCCAAGAGTATTTCCCCAGGTTCCCGAGCTTTGATCCCGTTGCTCCTAAATCCTGTGGCCTTCAGGCATGATACATCTGGCCCCTCTCCCAGATCCCGGCAGAGCTCCTGGTTTCTGTGCTGCACAAACGGCTTGGTTCCATTACCATGGCACTCCCAGGGCACCAGTGCCAGGGTGTGGTTACCTTTGTATCCGAAGGTTACAGGGAAGGAACTCTAAGAAGAGAAGGAGCGTCTCTGCTGCAGCTGTTGGTGCAGCATCAGCTGAACCTGTGCTATTTGTGGTTTCTTAGAAAAACCCTGTTGTGACTTATCTTTTGGGGAATGAAATCCATGGAGATGGAGGTTTGGGGGCCAAAGAGAGCCCGAGGAGGTTTCTCTGGGATTAAAGAGCAGGAGAATGCAGGTCTGGAGAAGGGATGCACTGAGGGCAGGTACAAGTGTCACTGGTGACTGCCCAGACTGGTGCAGTTGTGGCCCCAACTCTGGCTCCTCAGCAGCCTTGGCCTGGAGCAGGTTGGGCCTTGGTTTTGCAAAGATTTGTCATAAAACAGGCTCTTCTCCCTGAGCATGGCCTCTCACTGTGTTCTGTCAGGATTGCTGGGCTCCATCAGGGTCCTCCTGGCTCTGCTGCTGGAGCCCTTCCCCATAGTGGGCAGCGAGATCCTGTCTGTGGCCATGGGGACACCCTGGGGGCTGTGGGGCTTTGTCAAACCACATCTTCTTCTTACCTCTGTCCCCAGGTCTCGGCCCTCGACCAGGAGATCATCGAAGTGGACCCAGACACCAAGGAAATGCTGAAGCTCCTGGTGAGTGACCTCAGTTTCCCCTGCCTGTGACATGGCCTTGGCACAGCTCCCACTTGTGTTGGCTGAAGGCTCCATCGCTCTGGGGACATGGCAGAGGGTCCTTCTGCCCTGGGTCCTGCAGGCAGATTAATTCCCATGTAGCTTTTGGGAGGGGGGGGAGAGAGATATGGTGGCTTTGCCGTGGGCAGGGTGAGTGTGCTCCTTTGCCCTCCCCTCCAGGGATTCCCTGACCAATGAGCTGATCTCCGGAGTGCCCCATGGTGTGCCACAGCACCCTTCTGCTCCTCCCCAGAGGAATCTCTCCCTGCCCTTGGTGGTCACTGGGCGGGGCACTGTGGCTGATCCTGTTGTTCCCGTACTGTTTTCTAGGACTTTGGCAGCCTGTCCAACCTGCAGGTGACACAGCCCACGGTGGGGATGAACTTCAAGACACCCCGAGGAGCACTCTGAGTCCATCCCTGTGTGTCGCTTTTCCAATAAACGCGGGGAAACCACCTCAGCTTGCCTGGTCTTTGGACACCTCTGTCCCTGGGAAGGAGGGAGAGGGTGGCTTCTTGAGTGCAGAGGACCCAACAGCTTCCCATTTGTGGCATCTTTTCAGGTTCTTTCCTAGGTTGTTTGGGCTGTGAGGAGTAAAGGTGTTTTAGAGGCTTTCCTGCTTTTGGGTGCTGGGAGAGGACAACCACGGTGGCTTCTTGGAGCTTGTTGGAGGGTGTCCCAGGTTTGTGCTTCTCTGAGCAGGCAGCCCAGGGTCAGGCTGTGGCAGAATAACTGCTTTTTATAACCCCCACTGGTCACTTACAAGTGCTTAAGTTAAAGGGAAAAGTCTTACAATTCCCTGATACAGTATAAGCAAGGAGAACTTGTGTGTCCCTCAAAGGAAAACTGTTCACAGCCATGGCTTAAACCCTCCCCTTCTGGTAGGAATAAAAAGACAAAATATTTGTGTTTTGGGGAGAAATGTCTGTATTTGTTTGTTGTGAAGTTTAAGAAAAGTAAATATTTGCAGTGAATTTAGCCAGTGTTTAAACACATACCGAACACACTGAGCTGCAGTAGGATAATTTATAAATCCTTTCTGGCAGTTCTTAAACTGAAATTTTTGCTTCTCCAGCCATCTATTCCTTAAAATTTCCTTTTCACTTTGGTCTTCCTCTCACAGTAAATGCTAATTTTGGTTTGAACCCAGTAGGCTGCATAGCCCGATGTGCCAGGGATGAAATCATGGAGCTCGCCTTCGTATTTCTTCATGTCCCGGGCAGAGGCATATCCTGCACAGGATAAATGGGCTCACTGGGGTCCCTGCTCCCTCTGCTCCATCCACAGGCCTTTCCAGGTGTATTTACCTGTCACCATGTTGTTTATGGGATATTCATGGAGAACCTGGTATGGAAATTCCCCCTGGGCAGGCACTTCAGAGTCTGTGCTTCCATTACTTTATCAGGAGGGGAAAAAATTGGTGTGTTAGTTCTTATGCATTGGGATTGCTTGGAATTTGGGGGGTGTGTCCAAATCCCCCCACCCAGGGTAGTAGGAAAATACCTCTCATCCAGGTCTAGCACCTCCTCCTCTGGTTCCTCCTCACAGCCATTTCTCGCTGCCTCCGGTTCCTCTGGTGGATTTTCCTTGGGCTACGAATACCAATACAGGACTGAGTTAAACTGTGCCCTGGGCCCTCCTGGAGCACTTGGGACATGCTCTGAGAATGGAATTTTTAGGGTTTGTGATTTCAAATGTAATTTAGAGCTTGATTTTAAATCTAAATGCGTTTTTGCTTCAAAAGTGCTAGGAAGTTGCTTTTAGAGGAGAGGGCACAGAAATGAGAGGGAAAGTGCTGTGCCAAAGGGCTGAGCTCTGCCTGTGACAATCAGAATCCCTGGAACAGTGTGTTGGGAGACTGGGCATCTGTCTGGGCAAGGTTTTCCTTGGCCCTGAAAGGTATTTATAAAAACGCTTCTTACTATCCTTTACAAATGTGGACAGATTAAGTTCCGACTGAGCTTTCATCTCTCTAATTTTCTGCCTGACACTTCCTGAGTTGCATGCCCATTTTTCCTAAGTTCCTGTGGAAACTCTGCTTAGTGAGGAAGTATTGAAAACCATCATTTTGTGGTCACTGCACCTCCAGCTGTTCTGAGACACATTTGATTCCCTATGTGGACTGAGGGTCTGGGATGAAAACCCTGGAGCTGACAGAACTCTTTATTTTTTTAAGCCACATCTATAGTATGTATTTCTCATCTTACCTTTTCTTTGGGGATGTCTGCCTGCTCCCAAATAAAACACCCGATTTTCCTTCTGATTTCTGCCAAGAACAATAAAATAAATGATGGTGAGGGCATAAAATAATAGGACTGTGGCATTGCTGCCTTTGCAAGGGCCCAGCACTCACAGGTGCCTCTGAGAACAAGCCAAAGGGCCAAGTCCTGGCCCTGGGCAAAGGCAATTCCAAGCACAAATTCAGGCTGGGGAAATGGATTGAGGACTTGAGGGTGTTGGATGAAGGCTGGACAGGCCCCAGCTGTGTGCACTGGGTCCCAAACCCCTCTGTGCCCTGGGCTGATCCCACAGCGTGGGCAGCAGGGGAGGGGGGGATTCTGCCCCTCTGCCCCCCTCAGGTGAGGCTCCACCTGCAGAGCTGCCTCCAGCCCTGGGCAACAACAGCACAAGGATGTGGAGCTGCTGAAAAAAGTCCAGAGGAGGCCACAGAGCTGCTCCAGGGCTGGAGCCTCTCTGCTCTGCAGCCAGGTTGGGAGAGCTGGGGGGGCTCACCTGGAGAAGAGAAGGCTCCAGAGAGACCTGAGAGCCCCTTCCAGAGCCTAAAGGACAGGGACTTGGGACAAGGGCCTAGGGAGACAAGGCAAAGGTGAATGGCCTTTAGTGGATAAAGGGCAGGCTTGGATTAGAGATTCAGCAGAAATCCTCCTCTGTGAGGTTGATGAGGCCTTTGCAGAAGTTGCCTAGAGAAGTTGTGGCTGCCCTGCCCCTGGAAGTGTTTAAGGCCAGAGCAGCCTGGTCTAGTGGAAGGTGTCTCTGCCCATGGCAGAGGGTGGAAGGAGATGGGCTTCTTTTAAGGCTCCTTCCAAAGCAAACCATCCATGATAACAGATGAAGTAACTCCAGCAAATGGAAATTCCCTCCCTGCAGGGAAGTAACTGGGGTTTCTGGTTTGCACCATGGCTAAGCTCATGGGGGGACCTGCTGGAATTAAAATCCAGGTAGATTTTTTTCCATGACCTTCTTGCAGGCAAGCAGGGGGCAGGACAAAGTGGCCCAGAACCACCGATGGCTTCTCTGTGGTGCCAGTGCGTGCGCACGCCGAGAGGTAACGCGAGTGAAAAACAGTGGCTCTGCCCTCCATGTAACTGAGGCTCTCGTGTATGCTGGAAGAGAAAAACAACTCGTTTCCAAAGTGAACCTGGAAATAAACCAAACCCAAGAAGTCTGGAGGGATGTTGTCATTAAAACCGGCCTGCTTTGTTATTTTTGGCAGCAGTGCCTGATTTCCTGTGATTTTCTAACTGAGATTCTGGCTGCCAGCAGCACCCCTGGAGAGCAGCCTGGGAGAAGGAAACCATGGACTGGGTAAACATATTTGTAGGGGTTTAGTGGCCCCACTCCACTCTTGAGGTGAAATATCTTTGGGAAGGGAGGGCAAAAACTCGATTTTTCTTCATTTATTCTCCCCACTGGTCCCTGTTCACACAGCTGAGCAAGGAAGGGAAGGTGGAGGGTGCTCAAGTTCTCACCATCCTCCTTAGAGGGTAACTAAATATTGTTTGTGGGGCTTAAGGGTATGGATAATGATTACATTTTCCCCAAGAAATTATCTAAATATGTACATGGAATATGTATTTTATACATATTGATACAGTATATAATTATATGTAATTCCCCTATGGGAACAGCCCAGTCCAGCAGCAAGTGTGGCGGAAGGAAAGTCATTATTCTGGTTTCCTCTGGATTCCCCTCCCACAGCTGGATCAGGTGGTGGCTGAAGGATTCCAAAAAACTAAGCCAGTTTTAAACTCTGGTGTGTTAAATAGAAGCTGCTTTGTTCAGCCTAGCAAAGTCTGCAGGAAACATAGCAATAGCCCCCCCATAGCAACTGCCCTAACAACAGCCCCTAAATATATTTACATGACAGTAAATAAATATTCACTGATATTGAGGAAATGAGAAAGATCCTGAAGTCTTTCCTTATATTCTTATGAATGTTCTGGAGCTCTCTATGTTTTCATATTAAGCATTTCAGCCCTTTACCAGACATTTTTACCCCACCATTCCTTTCAGCGTTAACTCACACCAGCTTTTTACCTCTGGGTTCCTTTCTTGGGGATGGTGTCACCTCTGTTTTAGACCTTGTTTTTCCAGCAGGTAATTCCCAGGCAGCAGGAAATTAGTACAATTAGTTTAATTTATATCAGAGTTAAGCTCAGCTCAACACATGGATGTTTTTTTTCTTTCTGTCTACCTACAGTGTAGCATGGTTGTGATCTTCCAGACTCCACCAAGGAGTAAAACCTCGACAGACCCATACCAGGACTTTAAAAACAACCCTCTGACTTTTACAGGAGGTCAGTATCCAGGAAATACTTTCCATTAAATACATTAAAGCCATAGACAAATGCCCCCATCACCCACCTGCGGGTGTCAGGGTGGGTGGCATCACTGCTGAAGAGGTACTCGGCGTCCAGCCAGTGGGTCAGTGCCCCTCCGCCGGCCACTGTGGGGGACAGGGGGTGAGGGGAAGATGGGCACACCAGGGAGTCCACACCTTGGGGTGACCTGCAGTGGGGACAGCTGGTTGTGGGGCCACAGGCATGGGACCTGAAGTGAGAGCTGTGATGGGCCCCCACGGCTGTGGGACTCCCACTGCCCCACTGAGGGTCAGTTGGGGCTTTTCCTCAGTGTGGGGGCACCACTGGCTGTGCTGGCACTGGAGGGACCAGCCACAGCATGCTCTGCCCTGTCCTGGGAGGCTCAGACCCACTGAGAGGTGATGGGGTTGTGTGCCCACTGCTGTGCCCTGCTGAGGGGTGGCAGGGCTGGACCCCCCTTCATCCCCACCGAGGGGTGGCAGGGCTGGACCCCCCTTCATCCCCACCGAGGGGTGACAGGGCTGCATCCCCCCCATCCCCACTGAGAGGTGACAGGGCTGTACCCCCCTCATGCCCACTGAGGGGTGGCAGGGTTTTGTCCCCTCTTCTCTGCCCCACCGAGGGGTGACAAAGCTGTGCCACTCTCCTCATCCTCACTAAGAGGTCACAGGGCTTTGGCTTCTCTCCTCATCGCCACTGAGGGGTGATGAAGGTGTCCCCCTTCATCCTCATTCCTCATTGAGGGTGACAAGACTGTACCCCCCCCCTGCCCTGCCGAGGGATGATGAGGCTGTGCCCCCATCAAGAGGTGACGGGGCTGTGTTTCCCTCTCCATCTTCCCTCGGGCTCCTTGTCAGCTCGGTGTCCTCCCGGGCGCTGCCACCGCCGGTTCCCCTCACCCCAGAGTCCCCGCGGGCCCGGGCTGACACTCTGCGAGAACCAGGCACGGCGGCCGCGGAACATCGCGGCGGAACGGCCCTGAGGGGAGCCGGGACAGCCCTGTGGGATCAGCCCTGAGGGGAGGCGGGAACGGCCCTGACGGGAGCCGGGACAGCCCTGAGGGATCAGCTTGAGGGCGGGAACGGCCCTGCGGGGAGGCGAGAATGGCCCTGAGGGGAGATAGGAACTGCCTCGAGGGAAACAGCCCTGTGGGGAAGAGGGATTGGTCCTGAGGGGAGAGGGACAGCTCTGAGAGGAGACGAGAACTGTCCTCAGGGATCAGCCCTGACAGGAGGCAGGAATGGCCCTGAGGGGAGCTGGGACAGCACTGAGGGATCAGCCCTGAGGGAAGCCGGGCCCGGGCCCAAGGGAACAGCCCCGAAGGGAGATGGAACAGCCCTGAGGGGGGACAGGACCAGGCCTGAGGGAACAGTCCTGAGGGGCAATGGTGGCAGGAAAACCAGCCGAAGGATGGTGTGGGGAAAACGTCTTGGAGCTGTGCCAGGGCAAATTTAGGCGGGATATCTGGCAAAAGTTCTCCCCTAGAGGGTGGTCGGACTCTGGAACTGGCTTCCCAGGGCAGTGGTTGCTGCCCCAAACCTATCAGTTCTCAGGGAGTGTTTGGACAATGCCCTCAGGCACATGGTGGGACTGTTGGGGTGTCCTCTGCAGGGCCAGGAGCTGGACTTGATCCTTGTGGATCCTAAGGTGTTCTAGAAGTTTTTCTCCCCAAACCACCCATATTTTATTGACTGAGGAAACTACAGCAGATTTTCTTGTGTTTCATAAAGCACAAATGAGGCTTGTTTTATATTTCAAACTTCCCAAGCCATGCCTCATGATAACCTATCCACTGGGAACTGTTGTTGAAAAGCCAGAAGCAGTGACACCCTGGGTATTGGAACCCCAAGGATGCCAGATAAAACAGAAGGTGTATCCAGATACTGAAATCCAGGTATTACTCAAAATCAGCCTCTGGGGTGGTCATGTGTTCTTGTTCCTCCACAGACAGGGGATTTTTGAGTAAACCATCCAAGTATTTCCTAAGTAAGACCAGGAAAAAAATGCCACAGATGCAATCAGGGGAAAGACTCCCCCAGTGTGAGAAGATGCTGACGTGTCCTTTGGAGATGGGGTGGTCTCATGTTACCTCCACAGCATCTTCACCTTCTGCAGTCAACTCCACTTGTGTCCTAGCTAGGATGAAGCTTTCCTGGTGAAGTGGTTACTCACCTGGGTACCCACCCAGAGTGGTTACTCTCTACTGCTCTTGAGGATAGTAAAGGTGGAGCCGAGCTGGTAGAAAGTACCCTGATGGCCCTTTGCGATCCACAGGGGACCAGAATGTTCTCCACAGCAACTCGGGCTCACATAGCAGGTTGTGGTGCTCCACTGGGTTACTGGGGGAGAAGTCCACACCTTTTTCCCCCTCCCAGATGATCTCCTCCCACCCAAGGACCTCTGCTGGGGCTGTGACAGTCCCTGGCCAATCCCCTGTGCACTGGATCTGGTGGGTCCTCCTGTCCCACACTGGGTGACATGCTCTGTACATGATCACCCAGCTGTGACAACCTCACCCCTCCTGGTTTTGGTTTGAACACTTAAAAACCTGAAGGTATCACCATAACCAGGCCCTGCACACCAGCAATCTCCCACCTGGGTGCTGGAACTCCAAGTCTGGATTTTCCTAATCCTTAACAAAAAATATGGTTGTAATAAAAGGAGCTACAGAACAAGCCACGATCCCTCAAAAGCCTCAGGTGGGTGTTTTGCAACACCAATCACTGCAAATCTTAATAAACCCCAGATGGGTTGTGTGACTGCCAGGGTCTCCAGGAACCCTTGTTCACATATAGAAGATCCACCTCAAGTTATCACACTGATTTCTTAATAAAAGAAAAGCAGGCTAGTGGGAACAGATTTTGGGTAGTGCCGTCAACCCCCATGGTGTGACAGATGATGCCCCCAACCACTCTTCTCCATGGGGTCAGCCACAGAGAAGAGAAAAACAGAACTGAAATTCACTGACACATTTCCTCCAGGCTCAGCTTTACACCCCACAGCCCAAGGTGCATCAGCTGGAATTTTCTGCCCTTGGAGTGGGCACCATTTCCTGCCCCTCACTCCATGTCCCACCCCATGGCCCCAAGGTTTCTTTATCCCTTTTTTATCCCTTTATCCTTCCCTTCAGGGCCACACAGGAGCCTCCAACCAGGCAGATATAACATCAGCCAGAAAAGTCATTACTTCTTTTTTTGTAATTGATGGAAAATTAGTTTTGCACCTTCTCAGTAGCTGAAAAAAGCACAACTGAGCATCACTGCCACAAAGCTCCAGATCCACTCACAACCCAGAGGCCACGGGGAGCCCATGAAATCAGCTCATGTTATTGAATGATTCAAAAAAACATTTTAATCACTGACTTCATTAGAAATCATGTGTAATTTAAAGCAGTGAAGAGTTAAAATTGTTTTTAAGCAGTAATGTGTGCATTTATAGCTACCTGCTCAAAAAGCCCCCAGGGCTACTTCAGTGTACAAATGGTATTTTAACAACAAGCATTATTAAAGAATTCCTTGAAGCAAGATGATCACTCATAAGTGGACATAAGCTCAAAAAGATTTTGACTTGCAAGCAGAATTCTTCACACCTGCATGGGAGAGAGGAGATGGACATCAATCACTCTGGTCACACCTTCAACCATAATTATTTTAGGCATGAAAAATGGTTTCCTCAAGAGCACTCTGACTGCACTGTCCCAGCTGCAGGCACAGGCCCACCTTCCAGTGAAATAAAAATCCTGTAGAAACTGCTTTTCCATCCCCTTTCTGGAGGGGTTCAGAGTTCAACAAATCAAGAGGTTCCTTGCTCTACACCCCAGGCAACTTGCCCTGCTCTCAACTCCTCCACTCCAGCTGAGCAAATCCTTGTCCCCAGACCCCAGTGAAGTCACCCATGTCCCACACCCAGTCAAGCTTGGCACCCCTTACCACTGGTGACCTCGAGGCTGACGCCCCACCCAACCAAAGCCATGGTGCCATGTTGCCACAGGACATCCAAGACCCTGCCTGTGGCCCAAGTCCCCATCCCTGCTGCACAAAAGCTGCCCAAAACCAGAAGAGTGGCCATATACAACTCTGTAGAGCTCTACAAGAGTAGGGTCATTTCAAGAGAAGTCCTGCCAAGCCTTGTCCTGGGCAGTTAATCATTATCCAGCCTCTACCAGGGCATTTACATAAGTCGTTTCAACCAGTGTTATGTCACCTGCACTACATATCTTCAGGTTGCCTTCCCTGATCAAGGTTTAAACTAGACTTTCTCTGTTGCTAAATCCAGATCAGTTACACGAAGACAGTTTGGAGAATATGAAGCCCTCAAGCTCTGAGACACTGGTGATTAAACCCAGAACTGCTTCTGGTTTGTGCCTCATGAATCCCACACTGTGCTGCCCACCTGCTGCAGGGTTAACCAGCCTGCCTCCCACCATGGCACGGGGATTTCCACCTACAGCAACTGCTTCCTCCCCAGACAGCAAACAGCACCGTGGAGCCTGAGGAAGCACTAAGAGACCTGTGACAACTCTCAGTGGTACATGGTAGACACAGCGAAGACATGGAGAGAAGGTTTTCTCCAAAGGTCTCCTTTCTTTTGACTCCAATAGGCAAGGGATAGCCAAGAACAGGCCAAAATAGTGGGTAGAAGGAAAGTGGGGAGAGTCCTGTGCCCCAAATCACCAGTAACTACTTTTTGGGGGTGCTTGCCTCTATTCCTTGACTCTTCAAGTTACACACTCTTCCCCTACAAAAATGGGTCTGTGTCCCCCTCACCAGCACCAGCATAACTCACCATGGATGATGCCAGACACAGCTCAGAAGTCTGGATCTGCAGGGAAGGACAGAGCATTAGACTTTGGTCGAGACAGCAACCCCTCCCCAGTCCTCACAAGCCCACCCCCACTGGGTGTAACCAGAGAGCTGCCCTCGGCTGGGTCACCACCATAGTGCCCACCACTGTGTCCTCCTTTCTATTTTAAATATAAAACCAAAACCACTGTGTGAGCTCTCTCCTATCCGCATGACTTCATTAGGGCAGAGACTGGACAACACAGCACCACCAAATCCACGACACCGTGGCATGTTCTCTCTGAATCCTTCATGGATACGTGTAACAGCCTTTGCAGCTGAAACCAAGTTAGTTTTCCATCTCTAACACAAGACCTTCAACACCCCACCCTATGAAAACATCCACTTCCCATGAAGCGGAATGGTGACACCATGGTTATAAACTACAGGAAACTGAGGAGGAAGGAAGGGAAGGCGTACCCCATCGGTAGATCTGTGGCTCCGTCATGGTGGAATGCATCACCCTGCAAGCGTACTCGTCACCCTCCGCGGGAGAAAAGGGCGCGTAGACCAGGCGCTGGAACCGCCACTTCTCGTTGAAGGATAAGTCCCCGTACTTGACGTCGGGCATAGGTTGGCCATTCTTCAGGAGCTCCACCTCGATCTTGGGTGGGTGAAAGTCGGTGATGAAGCAGTGGAGAGTGTTCTCCTTTCCCTCCACAGCGCGTGTACGGGCGTAGACTTCGACCTTCGGCGCCTCTGGAGAGGAGAAAAAGCGCGGTGTGAGAAGGGGGGCATCGCCTCGATGGCAGCGCTCGCCCACTCACTCACCCCGCACAGTGACCGGACCCGGGACCCCCCAGCCCCTCAGTCCTCCCGCAGGACCCTTCACACCGCCTCCGGCACTCACGATCGGTGGCGTCCCCCGGGCCGAGCAGCGCCAGCAGCACCAGGACCCCGAGTCCCAGGACACCCTGCCCCATGATAACTTCTCGCCGTCCCGTCACGATACCGACTGACTCGGTACGCCCCCGCGCCGCCTTTTCTACCTTCTCACGCCGCGACCAATCGCGACGCGGAGCGGCCGCCGCGTCATCAGTCTCTTGGCAGAACGGGAGCGCCGAGGTTGTGTCGCGCCAGCGCACTGCGGGGAGCGCGGCACTTTCGCATTCAGTTTCGTTTCTGCCGTGGGGCCGGGTGCAGACAGCTCGGGGCGCGGGTCACCCCCGCCCACATGTGAGCCCAGGGGGGCAATGCCACCTAGCTTGTACCGGCCACAGTGTGGCCACAGGCCCAGGGCAGTGATCATCCCCCTGTACTGGGCACTGCTGAGGTCACATCTCGAATTCTGTAGTCGGTTCTGGGCCCCAAACGACAAGAAAGACATTGAGGGGCTGGAGCGTGTCCAGAGGAAAAACGGAGCTGGGGAAGTGGCTGGAGCACAAGTCTGACGAGGAGCGGCTGAGGGAGCTGGGGCTCTCAGCCTGGATAAAAGGAGGCTCAGGGGGTGACCTTGTCACTCTTCCCAGCTCCCTGACAAGAGGGTGGAGCCAGGGTGGGGTCGGGCTTTGCTCCCAGGGAACAAGGGGCAGGACAAGAGGAAACAGCCTCAAGCTGTCCCAGGGGTGGTTTAACTTGGATATGAAATAAAACTTCTTCCCTCATTGGACTGTCCAGCCCTGGCACAGCTGACCAGAGCAGTGGTGGAGCCCCCATTCCTGAAGAGATTTTTAAAGGCATGTGGATGTGGCACCTGGGGACATGAGTTAGTGGTGGCCTTAGCAGTACTGGGGGCGTGGTTGGACTCGATGGTCTTAGATGTTTTTTCCAACCTAAATGGACGTATAACCCACATCTTGCAGAATATTTTGCTTCCAGGGATTGCATTATGCCAATAGCCTAGAGTAGCACAGTTCATCCACCTTCCTTTCTGAACCTCCCCTGAGGCCTGTGTGGAATGTCTCAGTCCAGCAGCTGCAGGGTGAGGGATTGACTCTGTGTTTTGAGTGCAGCATGGACTCCCCAACATCAAGCATGAGAAACCCAAGGCCAAAGAGCCAGGTTTTCTGGTGCCTTGGCTGGGAATGCCACCAAGCGGCCTGGTAATACTGCTTGGAGGGGGGAAAAAAAGGGAAAAGAAAGGAAGGTCATTACTAGCAGGAAGAAAACAGCGGCATCATGGAGGTCCTCTAACACTGGGCCCCTTCAGGACTTGCTTGCTTACTACATCCTATTAAAACCTAAATTAAACAAATAAAGCACCTACTGAGAACATCCTAAAAACAGCACGTAAAAAAGAAGAAAGGAAAATGCTGAAAACACTTGTTACCAATCCCCACTGCCTCAGCTCCTGCTGGGTTTGCTGGCTGCCTGGTGGGTGGCGCAGTGGCCACACAGCTGAAAACATTCAGTTTTCATTGAGATAAGCAGACCAGCTACAGCCAGAGCCTTATCAGGGATGGCAGGGCTGCAGGAGAAACTGTCTCCAAGTGCCATGACAGTGATGGAGCTGCCATCAAGGTCATTGCATTGAGGGTCACCGCCCCAGTCCAGCCCCAACCCACAGGCAGTCTGGCCCTGCTCAGGTGGGCAATCCCCTCACTCAGGTGGGCAATATGCTTGGCTAGAGAGCACTGATCACACAAAGAGCTGATGGCAGGATATGGACCCCTTCCCTGCCTTGTGGGACACAAATCCCTGGTGACAGCTCCACCATAACCAGTGACACCCAACAGACTCTCCCCACGAAGAGAAGCTGAACTACAACTCTTTTCCACATGATATTTTTAAAAGGCTGCAATGATTTGGTCAGAGCAGCCAAATCTTCCTTTTGTGGGGCATTTCTGCTTTTATTGGCAGATAGAATTATTTGGGAGTGGTTGACATAATCAGGATGTTCTCAGCACTCGGAGGGGACAAGGACAGCCCACTGTGCTTGGCAAGACACAGAGATCCCCAGCGCTAGTGTTGCCCGCTGTGCTTTCAAGCCCACACCTCTACATCTCCAGAGCGCTTCCGTCCAGGCCACATCCCACAGGTTTCCCCTAACTCCTCAGAGGGATATCAGCTCAGAGAACGCCATGGCAGGCAGGAAGAGACGGGAGCAATGGGAAAGCCGCGATGGGATGTTCTGCTCCCCAAGGGCCGCAGGTGGGGGTCAGTAAACCTTACCATCCTCTTCATGCCCTCCGCTCCATCCCCATCCACGCCCGTCGCGGGGGGCACGGCCAGGTGAGTGCGCATGCGCGGAGCGCAGATGGACGCCGCCATGCTGTACGGCGGGCTCAGGCGGGGAGGTCAGCTGGGCGCCGCCATGCTGTACGGCAGGCGCAGGTGGGGAGCTCAGCTGGGCGCCGCCATGCTGTACGGCAAGCGCATGCCGGGGCAGCGGGGGCGGCCCGTAAAAGGCGGCGGCGGGGGCAGCGCGGCCCCGTAGAGGGTCGCGGGACGGAGACGGGACGGAGACAGGGCGGGTGGGAGGGAAGAGGCACCGCGGGATGGCGGAGGGCGGCGAGCCCGTTGTGAGTGCCCGCCCTGCTCCGCTGCTCCCTCCCCGCAGCCGCTTCTCCGCGTCCCGCCCCCTCCGCGGTGCTCGTTCCCCGGGGCTGGCGCTCCCCGGAGCGGTCGGTGCCGGAGTAGGCGCTGCCCCGTTGGTGCTGGTGGGGTGCTCTTCACTACCTTGTGCTGCTCGCGTGCTGCTCGTGCCCGCATAGCGGGGTGTTCACTCCGCAGCCCAGTGGTGTCTTAGCGCCAGCCGGGCTGGTGCTGTCCCGTGCCCGCATCCTCCGGACTCGGCAGGCTCAGCTTGCGGGTCCTGCCCTCGCTGGCAGTGCCAGTGGCTCCGGCTCTTCCCTTCTCCACCTGGCAGCCCTTGGGGCTGCCTGGCACCACCAGCGGGGTCGGGGGGAGGTTGGGGACCCCTCTGGGAGAACGTTAGGCTTACCGCTCCCTTAGCGAGAACCCTGCTGCTTCCGACTCCAGATCCTCGAGGACTTCTTGCTGGGGGAAGATGCACCTCTGCTGGAGATGGCCGAGGAGGATGAGGAGCTCGACCTGTACAACGAGATGACTTTTGGGTTAGGTAAGACCTCAGGGGAGCCCCAGTGTCGGGGAGATCAGCCAGCACCCAATGCAGGGAGCAGGGACCCCCGTGGGCACTCACCCACCCTGCCCTGTTCTGCTTCCCTGCTCCAAGACCGATACCCCATGGAGGACACCCCAAAACTCCTGGTCCCACCAAATATGAGCCCTGAGGTGGCTGAAGTGGTAGCAGAGGAGACTGAAGCAAAGGAAGAACCAGAGCTTGGAGTGGCTGAGCAGCTGGTGGAGCTGGGAGAGCCCCTGCAGGAAGGAGGGACAGAGCTAGAGGGGGAGCAGGTGGGCTCTGAGTTGGAGGAAGAGGAGCTGGAATCTGAAGAACAACAGGAGGACGAACAGGAGCCCTGTGAGGAGCTCATTGACTTGGGAGACCCGGCAGTGATGAGAGCTGTGCAGAGCAAACCCACGCTGGAGGTGACGTGTGAGCGGGGAGGGGGATCCTGCTGCTCCCCTCTCTGCCCCCACCCCTGTGGGTCCTGCCCCACAGAGGGCCCTGGGGGAGGAAGACAGATCTGTAACTCTTCTTTCCTTGCAGAGCCAGGACTCAGCGGTGCTGGACAGTAGGATTGGTTCTTCTTGGACAGAGTTTGGCAAGGAGGACATGGTAAAAATGTCCCCTCCCAGCTGGTCATGAGGCTGAGTGGCCCTGACAGTGTTCCCTGCCCCTCTCCTGTCCTCTTACCCCATGCCTACCACCTCCATGTCTTCCAGCTGGCGATGGATCCTGTGATGTGGGGCTCCTGCTCTGGCACTATCCCGCCCCACCCTGTGCTGGAGGTGGGTACCCCCATCCTCTGGAGGTGCACAGATGTGTCTTGGGTGCCAAGGCTGTAGATGGAGCTGCCCATCCATAGCAGAGCCTGGGTTTGAAGGCAAAACAGTTGAGTTTGGGGGGATTGGGACTCCCATGCTGGGTGTCCCTGTGGGTTCCCAGCTGCATTATGTTACCACAATGGGAGCCCAGCTGGTGCATGGTCTGTTTGAGTAAAGACTGAAGGTTTTGGTGAGCTGCCTGATGCTGGGGAAATGAAACTGATCCCAGCTGGGCCCCATTTCTACATCCTGCTGCCTCCTCCTGCAGGATAAAGCCATCCTCCAAGTCCTGGAGAGGCCCCCACCATCTGCCAATATGGCTCTCAACTTCCTCGGCTCCCCCATTCAGAGGGGCTATGGAGGCTCTCCCCGGCTTAAGCACCCCGACTTAAGACTGATGTCCCCCAAGTCCTTCCCCCAGCGCTTTCTCCAGCAGGTAAAGGTTGGTGGAGAGGCTCTTGCATTCCCTCTTTCTCTGCCCCCCTGTCCCTGGAGGTGCAACCTGGAGAGACAAGGCTTGTCCCAGTGACGCTTCCCGTCTCCTGCCTCACAGCAGGTGCCTCCGATGTCTCCTCGCTCCCTGTGCCCACCTCAGCCCTTCCCACTAGCTCACAGGCCCCCTCCACTCTTTACTTCCAGCCAGGTAATACTGTGCACTGTCAGACACCACAGTGTCCCCACTGAGGTGGCTCTGGAGGGGATGGTGATGGTGGCAGGATCCCAGGGTGTCACCTTGCAGTGGTACCAGAGTGTGTGGCCCCTGTGGAGGTGGTAGCTAGAAGCCAGCACAGAGTTGGCTGACTTCTCTGGGATGTTTGGAAGGGAAGGCTCAGACCCTTGATTGCTTCTTTCTCCCTCTCAGACTGCAGGGTACACATCTCCAGCCCCTTTCCAGTCCAGCTCCCCCACCATGGGCAGCCCACCGCAGCCCCTGGCCATGCACTTTGGTCCCATTTCCCCCTCCTTGGACCCTGCTCTCTTCTTCAGCCCTTCAGCCAGCAGCCAGCTGAACCTCAGGTAGCAGGATTGGGGTGTCTGGGTGGGACCCCACAAAGTAGCTGGGGGGGTGTTCTGAGCCCCCTCTGACCCCTATCTGGTCTCCCCTGCAGCACACCCAGCCACATGACCCAGCTGCACCCCCAGCATCAGCGAATCCTGACGCAGCGGCAGGGCAGGCAGGTGCAGAGGTATGGGGGGGGGAGGGAGGTCCCCAGGGAGCTGGAGGGTGCAGGGGGGGCTCTGAATGGTCACAAAAGGCTGGGGTCTTCTCCTGTGCCAGTGTCTCCCCCAAGAAGCTGTGGTCTCCTAAAGTGGACCCTCATGCTGGGCTGATGACCTCCAAGGAGAAGGACTGGGTCATCAAGGTGGAGATGATCCAGCTGCAGAGTGAGAACATGGATGATGACTACTACTACCAGGTGAGCTCCTGCTAGCAGCACCTGTGGCTTGTTCTCCTTGGGGCTGGGCTTTGGGAGCTAGAGAAACCCTCCAGGGTGGTGGAGGGTGCTCTTGGCTATGCCTGTTTTTGCAGTGGTACTACCACCGGCTGGAGCGCAGGCAGGTGGAGGAGGAGCTGCTGGGTGGGCGCAACAAGCTGGAGCGCCCAAAGCTGGTCACCCCATTCATCCAGAAAGTGGAAACCTATGACTCTGGTGAGGGTTGGGATGAATGTTGGAGGCTGGGCAAGGGGTTGTGGCTGTGGTCTCACTGTGTCCCCCATCTCACAGTGGTGCGCATCGCCGGCTCGCTGGGCCAGGTTGCCGTGTCCACCTGCTACAGCCCTCGCCGGGCTATCGATGCTGTGCACCACGCCCTTGTGGAGGAGGTAGGTGAGGGGAAGCCAGGCTGGTTGGTGCCTTGAATTGTCAGGAATGCTGCTTTGAGCTCCCCCTGGACTGTGGAGCAGCTATAGGAGCTGCCCCAAGCAGTGGGATGGGGGAGGTCCCACCTCAACAGTGTAGCTTGTCCCCAGCCAAGGGGTGGGATGGAGTTTCAGGCAGTCAGAGCTGATTGTGGTCTCCCTGTGGGATTGCTCTGTGTCCTGAAGCTGCCTCTGATCCCCAGGGAGCAGCTGGCCCAGCACTGGGCAGTGCTGTCTGGGGCTTGCTGTAACCCTTGTGCCTTCCTTTCTCCCCTCCCAAAGGCTGCAGGGAGCCACCGGCTGCGAGCACTTCACAGGATTGAGAAGGTGAGTGAGTGGCAAATCGGGGCAGGGTGGGATGGTCCAGGTGCTCTGTTTGCATCCAGGGATCTCTCCCAATGGGACATCTACCTGGGCAGAGCAGGGGCCAGGAATAACCAGTTGGTAGGAGATGCTCCAAGCTTCCTCCTTACAGTGTGCCCTTTCTCCAGCTCTTCCTGCAACTGCTGGATGTGGAGGAGGTGCAGCGGAAGATGTCCCTGGCCCTGGGGGAGGAGCAGCAGAGCCAAGAAGTGGAGAGTATCTACCAAGCCTTGAAAATCGGGGCTTGCAGCAGTGAGGAGTGAGTCTGTGCTGTGGGGAGAGGGGAGTGGGCAGTACAGCCTGGTCTTCGTGAATCTGAGATATGGTCATGGATGAGCAGGTCTGGGTGTTGGGGAGTGTTGGATACTGCCTGCTGTGTCACCATGGGCTGTGCTGACCCTGCCTGTGAGCCTTGTCCTCCACTGGAGCTGATGCTCATCCTTTTGGATGTGGACAGAGATGCCCCAGGTCTCCCAGGATTTGTGCCAATGGAGCCTTCATCCCCAGGGAGGCAGAGGATGAGTTCCTGCAACTGTTGTGTGTGAGGAAGGGCAAGAAGCTTGTGGCCCGGCTGCTGCCCCACTTGACCCAGGAGCAAAAAGAGAAGATCCTGCTGACCATCACCCACCATCTGCCTTTCCTCATGAAGAAGGATATGCTGGATGAGGTGAGCAGCATCAGCTGGGGCAAAGATGACCTGCGCTGTCTCCTTCCCCCTTTTGCTCACACTGGGGGGATACCCTGGGTGATTGAGGGGGGGGCCTGTCTTGAGGGTTGACATTAGATTGGAGTCTCTTCCCTTCTCCAAGGAGGAGGAGAAGGGTCTCCAGGAGAGCTTAAAGCAGTCCTGGTGGCGGTGTCCCTCCACCCCAGGTGTTGGAATGGGGCTGTGGCTGTGACTGGTCAAATGATCTCAGATTCCTGCTCTCCCCTCTGCCCTGCCAGTCTCTGCCCCTGCTCTACAGCCCATTGAATGATGTAGTGGGCAGGATGACCTTCAGCAAACTCATTGAAGTCCTGCAGGAGCTCACTCAGCC
Organism: Pithys albifrons albifrons; assembly: GCF_047495875.1. Lineage (NCBI taxonomy): Eukaryota > Metazoa > Chordata > Aves > Passeriformes > Thamnophilidae > Pithys > Pithys albifrons. The sequence continues at coordinate 6,162,297 of NC_092470.1, forward strand.
TCTGCCTGGGTCCCCTGAGCTCCCCCTTGCCATGGCCTTGAAGAACCAGGTATGTGGCCCTGAGCATTAGTGTCCCTGGGATGCCACCACTGCTGGCTCTGATATTCCTCCTGGTGCTTCCCTGCAGTTTGGGATCTCCTTGCTCTATTCCCTGTTGAGCCATGGGGAGAGGCTGCTGTCATCGGATGTGCCGCTGGAGCCTCGGAGTGGAGACTTTGAGGCGTGGTGAGAGGCTGTATGAGCTTTTGAGGTGGGGGGTTTGCCAGCCTATGGGGTGCTCACCCCTGTGCCGGTGCCCCCAGGACAGACACGGTGTACCTGGTGGCTCGGGAGCTGTCGCAGGTGCCCAAGGCCTCCCTGGTGGAGCCTCTCTTCTTGCCCAGCAACCTCCTCTCGCTCTTCTGCCGCTACCTGGACAAGCAGACTGTCCACCACCTGGAAGCCAAGATGGAGTGAGTATTGCCTGGAATGGTTCCCTGGGGATCATCTGGGAGAGGAGGAGTGGGACAGTATTGGGGCCTCACTGCTTCCAGCCCCCTTTGGACTTACCTTCAGACCTCCCTGGTGCTGAGTTGATCCTTGTGCCTTTGCTTCTGCTTCTCTGGGGTGGGTCAACAATCTGATCCTCCAACCTCATCATTCCCTGCAGGTGCTCCCCACTGCCATCAGAGGCTGCCATGCTGTGCTGAGCCCTGGGAGCTGGGAATGGAATCTGGGGCCAGCGGTGCTGGGAACAGGCAGGGCCAAACACCATGACTTTTGAGTTTGGAAGCAAACACTTACCCTGGTGCAGGGCACTGTGGGTGATGTGGGCACTGGCAGGGGTGATCCTGCCCTGCCCTGGTGCCTGGGAGCACAGGGAGGGGAGGTGGGTGTAACTTATTTTGGCCTCACACCTGGCAGTGGTGTCAGGCCCAGGATCTGCACAGGGGCTCTGGGAGCACCCAGGGGGTGGAATTTGTGTACAGCACTTGATACAAAATAAAAAGGTGATTAACCAGCAACTTTGTCTCCTGTGGGCATCGCTGGACATGGACACCCTGGTCTGGGATGGTGGAGATCCGGTAAAGGGGAAGGAAAAGCTCAGAGGACCCAGAAAAAGAGGATCAAAGGGATGGAGCAGAGGATCCATGTGTCTGGGGAAGAGCAGGGTTGAGTGTCCGGGGACTGGAATGGGCTGGAAGAGAAGGGATGTGGGAGAGGAAACATGGGTCAGAGCTTGACCTGTGGGGAAGAAAAGATCTGTGCAGGCATCTGGGAGCCCAAGGGAAGGATATGGGGCATCTTAAACATGCATGGGTGAGTCATAAAGCACCTCTTGTCTCCAGTGAGCTCCCAAGAACTCTTTAGTCCTAAAGTGCTCCTCACACTTCATCCTTGGGGAGTTTTTGGGACAGCTGTGTTCATCCCTAGATGTCCACTTTAAAACTCACTGAGGCAATCCAGGAGGATCCCTGTGTAGGGTCCCACCTGCCAGCCAAAGGATGGATCTCACAACTCCTGGAGGGAATTTCAGACAGGAGGGAACAAACAGCTGTTCACTGATAGAAGGAATGGGGGAGGACACCAGAGAATTCTTCAGATAAAGATAAGCTGTGTTATATTTTCTGTTTTCTCCTTGCCTGGGAGCCAGCCTGGATGAAGGATGAGAGTGTGACATGGCTGCAGCCATGTATTAGACCAAGTGGAAGGGTTGGAGGTCTGTGCTGGATTTTGCTGCTTCATTGCAGCAAACAGCTGAGGGAAAAGAAGGAAAATCCATCTCTCCTACAACTGAGGGGCTTACAGCACCTAGCAGCTCCCTCAGTGTTTCCCACCTGGAGAAAGAGACCTTCTCCCTGGGGCAGCACTCAGGAATTAATCCAGCTGAGGGGGGTCTGGCAGGTCAGGGTCCCCCATATGGTCCAGCTGCATCTGGATCTTTTCCCTGAGCCCACAGCTGGTGGAAGTCCAGGGTGTCTCAACCTGGCTCTGCCTCACCTGTTGCCCTGCCTGGCTCCTCCTGGCACTGTCCTGAGAAGATCGTGGCCCACCATGAGTGGGCTGTCGCTGCCATGAGGATATGGGGCTCATCCTGGGATGTCTGGGGTGAGCAATGGGGTTTATCCTGGGACAGCTCCAGGGTCTGGGACTCATCTTGGGGCATACAGGTTTCATTCTGAGATGTTTGGGAAGTATGGGGCTCATCCTGGCATGTCTTGGAGATTCTGTGGGTTAACCCTGGAATGTCTTGAGGGTATGGAGCTCATTCTGGGATGTTTTGGGGGCTACAGGGCTGGGGGTGGTGGTGTGGGGGGGTGTGGTGGTGGGTTTGAGGCTCATCCTAAGATGTCTTGAGATCCTGGAATGTCTTGGAAGTCATATAGGTCTCATCCTAGGATGTTTTGGGTGGTATAGGGCTTATCCTGATGTTTCTGGGGGACTATGTGGCTCATCCTGGGACACCTTGGGGCTTATAGGGCTTATCCTGAGGTATCTTGGGAATTGTATGTGACTCATTCTGGGATGTTTTGAGAGAGTATAGATTTAGTCCTGGGATGTCTTGGGGGGTATAGGACTCAGCCTGGCACATCTTCAGGGTGTGGGCTCATCCTGGGACATCTTGGAGGTTGTATGGGGGGCTCATCGTGGGCCATCGTCAGGGCAGTGAGGGCAGGAGCCATCCCGGCATGTGTTGGAGGGAGGCAGGAGCCCATCCCCTGTGCTCCGGGGGATACGGGCCGACCCCCCTGACCGGGCCCACCCACCCCGTGCCCGGCCCCGCCTCAGGCGCTGAGGGGGACACGGCGCCCTGGGCTCACCCACTTCCCCCGGCGGATGGGGGGGGGCACCACACCCCCCCTTCACCGCCACAATGGTACGGCCCAGTCCCCTGTTTCCATGGTGACGGTGCGACGCCTGCCAGCGGCGCTGAGCGGCGGCGCTCATTGGCCGGCCTTGTGTGGGGCGGGCGGGGCCGCTGCCCAATCCAGAGCCCGTCCGGCGCCGTGGCCCCGCCCACTCCGGGGTTAATACGCGGGGGCACTTCCGGCGGGGCGGCCGCAGGCGGAAGCGGCGGCGATGGCGTCGGGCGGCGGCCGCGGGTCCCGCTCTCCCTCCCCGACCGAGCGCTGTCCGCCGCCCTTCCCCGAGCCCCGCGCGCCGGGGGCCCCCGACAGCGACTCGGAGGGCGAGGACATCTTCACTGGCAGCGTGAGTGCGGCCCGCGGGCGGGGCGGCGCCTGCGGGGTGGGCGGGGGAGGCTGCGGGGCCGGGCCCGGTGTCTGCCGGCTGCGGCTGGGCATCGTCTGTCCTTGGGGAAAATTGCTCAAAGGTTCCCCCAAAATAAAAGGAGGGTGATGGCTCTGGGCTCGTGTCCGTGCTGGTAGCCCAATGTCCCGTCCCGCCCCCAGAGCGGGAGCCGCGGGGTGGGGGTCGGGGGGCGGCTCCGGTCTGGGGTTGAGAAAGGGCTTGTGCTCGGCTGCTCCCCATTTCCCCGGGCTTGTAATCTGTCCGTTCCTGAAGAACTGGTGCCCAAGGCCAGGTTGGACTGTGCTTGGTGCAACCGGGTCTAGTGGGAGGTGTCTCTGTCCATGCATGGCAGGGGGTGGAACTGGGTGGGCTTTAATGTCCCTTCCCACCCGAACCATCCCGCAGTGGCAGCTGCGGCTCAGCCGCTGTGCTGAGCAGCTTGTGAGGCTTCACGGGACGGGGAAAGCCCCGTCTGCCTTCCCTCAGTGCTGTCAGCTCTGGTCCCCACGACAGCCAGAGGGTGCTGCTGTGGTGTTCTCTGCCCTCAGTCTGGGACTGAGGCGTGAACCGCCAGTGCAGCAGAGGTGAGGTGACAGGAGGCATCCAGTGTCCCCTGCTCAGGGGCAGGGGCTCACCGGTGCCTTGTGCTGGACTGCAGGAAGGTTTTGGAAGGCTTGGTGGTGCTGGCTCAGCAAACCAGGTGCTGTGTTGCTGCATGAATTCCACGCTGAAGGTGGAGGTGTGAAGGGTTTCAGCACTTTCCTTCTTTCTAACAGTCTCCTGTGCAGCAATTTCAGGTTTGCTGAAAGCTGTTGACATTAACTCACGCCAGCTCTGTCCTGGTGTTTGCTCCAGGCAGTGACCAGCAGGCAGGAGGGGAGTTAAAACACTGGCTGGTGCTTTACCAAACTGAATCCCTCCCCAGCCAGCTGGTGGCCTCCATTCCTTGAGATCAGCATCTTCATGGAGTGAGGATCTCTGCTAGAGAAGCTCTTCCAGCAGGCTGGAATGCTGTGGGGTTGATTCCCTGAGCTTTGGGAGCCTCAGCCTTTGTCTCCCAGGCTTTTTCCAGCTGGCAGCCTGGCAGGAATTGGTGTCTGTGGCAGGAGGCTCTCCAGGAACGTTCTGCAGTTTCTCAGGCCAGACAGGTCTCGAACAGAGCATGGCTGTGACCATGTGAATCCTCTGGGAATGGCACGGCCAGGCTTCTCCTGCCATGGGCACAAATCTGGAGCTGCCCTCGCTCTGCTTCTGGTGCAGCTCCTGCCTGGTGTCCTTGACCTGTGCTCGTGTTGCCAGTGGCTTGGGAACAGGGAAGGAGGCAGGTCTGGGAGGATGTGAAGAGACGCAACCTTGGGAGGATGAAACTCTCGTACTGCTCTGGGCAAAACAGCAGCTGGGTTGTATGTTTTGAAAACAACTTGTAAAGTACAGTCCTGGGTCTGGCAAGAGGCAGATGCTGGTACCTCTGGCAGGCACCAGGTCATGGAGAAGATCTGGAACTTCTCAGGACCTTTCTTTGGTGAAGAACTGGAGGATGTAGTTGGTGGCTCATTAGTTTGCAGCCCATCAAAAGGGATGAGTGCTGTGGAATTTCACAGGAATCTCACAAGCCTATGCTGGGAGGGGAGGCTGGGGAGGTACAGCAACTTATCAGGTGTTTAGTGATGTTGTTGAAGCCACTGTCATAACCAATACTGGGCTTTTCCATTCGACCCAGTGGCTTTGCTTGTCTCTCTGCCCTTGAACGTTAGGAAAACACTTTCTGGGAAGAAGGGGAGGCAGATCCATCCAGCTGCTCATGTTCAGGTGGCTCAACAGCTCTTGGGTGTTGTGCAATAGCCAGCAGACCCAAATTTAACCAGAGCTGGACCTCATCTGTCTGTTGCAGAATCACAGAATCTGCTGAGTTGGAAAGTACCCACAAGAATCATCCAGTCCAACCCTCAGCCCTGCACAAAACCATCCCAAAGAGTCACTCCGTGTGCCCCAGAGAATCATCCAAACACTCCTGGAGCTCTGACAGCCGTGGGGCTGTGCCCACTGCCCTGGGGAGCCTGTTCAGTGCCCACCACCTTCTGGGGGAAGAACCTTTTTCTAATGTCCAACCTAAACCTCCCCTGACACAGCTCCAGCCATTCCCTGGGTCCTGTCCCTGGTCCCCACAGAGCAGAGATCAGTGCCTGCCCCTCCTCTGCCCTTCAGGAGGAAGTTATAGACTGGGAGGTTGGATCCCTGCATGACCGTGTCCTTCTCTAGGAATGCTCCCAAGGCCCAGCTCTTCCCAAATGAGCTCTGCTTCCCTGTGCTGAGCATCAGCCTGGCATGGGGGCCCCTCTGCCTGCACACGTGGTTTTGGGGGGTGCTGAATCTGCCCCTGGGACAGCTGGTATCGTGCTGTGGGCCAAGCTGAATGAGGCCACAGCTCCTCTGTAGCAGCAGATGGAGAAATATGAACAGGGCATGGTGCTTTCACGTCTGAGGAACTAAATTTAAGGCAAACTGGAAAGCAGTTATGGTGGAAAACTGCCTTATCCATGTGGAGTGGGATTTCTCTGCCAGCTTGAAAAGCTCCTGCAGCAGGTGGTCTGTGTGAGCCCTGCTACTTGTGGGTCATGGGTGGTACCAGCCCTCTTGTTGACTTGGGTACCAACCCAGGGACCCTGGGTGGGATGTTTGGGGGTCTCTGCTCCCCGTTGTCCGTCACTAACAAATGTCCTCGTGCCTCAGAGTGCTGTGATCCAAGCTGGGAGTGCTCCCTCCTTGAACAAAAGGTCCTCAAATATGGGAGGACTCACCATCAAATGAGTGTTTTGGTGGCTGGTTTTTTTGCCACCCAGAGACATGAGCCTACCTCGAAGAGGAGCTGCCTCAGCCCTGCTTCGCTCCGTCCGGAGCAGTGGGATCCGACGGCCTTGCCTTGCTGGAGAGAGTGCCAAGGAGCCTGTCGGTCCAGAGCCGCTGTAATAGAGCTCCATTTACTGCCCGTCAAAGACCCATTCTGTTCTCCCCTGGGACATACAGAATAGCACTGCTGTCCCATTCTTCCTTGGAATATCTGTCTGCCTGCAAAATGAGGGATGATTTGGGCTGAATTGGGATGATTGAGGGATGGTTCAACAGGGATGAAGGAGCAGCTCTGCCTTCTGCTGGGGTGGGCGGGTTGGCACACAAGCTCTCAGCTGGGCTGTCCCCTTGTCCCCAAGCCTGTTCCCAGCAACCAGGATGGTCTTTCCCAGTGAACCCATTTGCCTGTGGGCTGACACGTCCCAGTGACCTGCAAGCTGCTCCTGTTCTGCTAAAAATCACAGTGGAAGCTGGCTGTGGAGTTTGGTGTGACACTTGATGTCCTTAATGGTGGCAGAGATGGTGACACTGAAGGGTGGGAGGAAGGGCAGTAGGGTGGAGTGAGAAGGAAGTGAGATGTTTGCTGCTCCATCCCTCAGCAAAAATGACCTCCTGTCTGTGTGCTTTTAATCCTCTCTCAGAGCAACACCCCGCCCCCGAAAAGGGAATCTCTTCTCCCTGTGAGCAGCCCCTCCAAAGAGAACGGGGTTCATGTGGAGCAGGATGATCAGGACCTATTTGCAGGTGAGTCTGCTGGGTGTTTGCTGGACCTCTTGGAGCTCCAGGCCTGGAGTCATCTGCTTTTGGTCTTGGAAATTTTAGGACTCTTACAAGTACATATCTCAAACTCTTGTTCTGGCCTGTGTTGTGTCTGGGAAGGTCAGAAGAGCCTCTTGCAGGTTTCCAGGATAGTCATGCTACAGAAATACTGTTTGGGAGCTGAAGAGGATAAAATATTGGTTTGGTTTAGTTTTGTTGCCTTAAACCTTTGGTGTTGAGTGTCTCCTCAGAGTTAAAAGACTTTCGTTCTCCACCTTTTCCTCCCTCCATGCCAGTGGAGGAAGCATCTCCAGTAGGGACGTGGCTGTTCCCATGGCACAGGAAACACAACACCCCTCAGCAGGGGAAAATGAGGAGGCTCAGACCTTCCCCAGCCCTGGCATGGTGGGACAGCTCTGGAAGAGAATCAGTTTTGGAGACCTCTGCGGAGAGGTGGAAGTTTTTACATCCTCTGGATGGAGAAGTGGCCAGGGAAGGAGCTTTCCTCCCAGGCTGGCCTGCCTGCCAGGTAAAATCCAGCTTTAGCTGTTGCAGTGTGCAGCTCCTCTAGCACACAGCAAGGAGGTGATGCCTGGCTCCTTCTGGAGTAAGAAGCTCATTGGATTAACATAATGTTCTCCAGCAGGAGTGATCAAATGCTCTTACTGCTTTAAGTCGTGCTCTTCCCAGTGCTTACAGGTGTCCTTCTGGTGGATTTTTTTTGCAAATTAAGACTATTGTTACTCCCATGAATTAGAGAATATTGTAATTGCCTTTCCAGAAACCTCAAGAAGAGAGGCTGACCTTGAAATCTTCTCTTGACAGATGCCACTGTGGAGCTGTCCCTCGACAGCACACAGAACAACCAGAAGAAGGAGGTGGCCAAAGCATCCAACCCTTCCCCCTCGTTAGACGTAGCTGCAAGTTCTTCTAGAAACCCTTCAAAGAGCTATGAGGAGGTGAGAGAACTGCTCTTCCAACCTGTCCTGCTGGTTACAGTCTGTCCTTGGCAGGAACCTGTCTGTTTACTCAGTTATAAACATGGATCTGAAATGATGTAATTACTGTAATTGCCATATTGGATATCTCGGGTCGTCAGTCTGGGACAGATACCACTGGAGTATAGCTTAGGTCAGCCTGGTGGCATTCCTGCCCGTGTGGAAGTGCAGGCTGCTTCCACAGCTGGAATAGCAAGTGGTGGATCTGGCCCTGGGGGTCCAAGCTGTGACTTGGAGCTCTGCAGAGTTTCACCCTGGGTCTGAGCAGTTTGTGTGGCAGTCTGGGCACACAGTGGTGTAGGAAGGACAAATCCAGTTTGGGAACCTTGGAACATGTATCCTGGACACAAGTGAGGGGCTGGAGGGCTTTGTAGAGCGGCCCTGGCTGGACTGAGGTGCCCTGGTGCCTAGTGGTTTGGCATGGGTTTGAGCCCTGGCTTCCAGGTTTTAACTTGCCGTCCCTGTGTGCTTGCTCCAAACAGCTGGAAGAAGAGGAGCAGGAGGACAAATTTGAGTTGACTGTGGGAGTGAGTGACCCAGAGAAAGTTGGTGAGTTACTCTCCTGTCCTGCACAGTGAACATGCTTAGAGGAGCCAGGCTTGGCCACGGGACCCACTGCAGCTCCAGCTGTTGGGCTGTCTCCAAGCACAGACCAGATTCCCAAAGAAACTTCTCCAAAACTTCCTCCAGCATCTCAAAGAAATGATGCAGCAAACAGCAAAGTGCCTAGGGTGAAAACAAGCAAGGCAGAAGCAGCTTCTGGAAAGCCAGAGAGTCAGGAGTGGCGTTTTGGGATGCCTGGGGCCTGGAACTGTGACATGGCCTGTGTAGAGCTGGCATGGAGGAGGCAAAGCTGCCTTAGCCTGAAACCAAGGGTATTATTCCATGCTCTGGCACCTTTCCTAGCAGCTGTGCTTGCCAGGGAAGCAGTTTTGTCTTCAACTGAGAAGGAAGAAAGTTTCTGTCTGTTGAAAGTGGGGGTCAGAGAGCCTTGTGCAGCTATGTGGAAGTTCCTGAGCTGCAGAGAACCCAAGGGAACACCAGTCCTAGCCAGAGGAGGAGCCTCACAAGTGGCAGCTTGTTCCTGCTCCATGGCTTGTGATCTCTGGAGATGGCAGGTGTAAATCAGAAGTGGATTTAGGGGTAGCACCGAAGCTCTGAGGATGCCCTTCAGTTGAACTACCAGGTGAACAAAGGGATTTCTGTGTTAGCTGGAGCAAACTGCCTGTGGTGTTCCAGGATCCGGCCCCATCCAGTCTGACCCTCATCCCATGAATAGACTCTTCATGTGGCCCACAGCCCCGAATTGTTGGGTGCTGAGCAGATGTGTGGAGCCGACCCAAACGCCGCCGGCACAACACGCGCCTGATTGTCGGCACTGGCTCTGTGGGAAGTGTGAGGAGGGATGAGCAGGCACGTTGGGGAAGTGGCTGCTGGGCAGGGGTCCAGGGCCACGCAGCAGGATGCTGCCTGTAGTTCTGTGTGAAATCCAGGGCTCTGTTACACCCAAAATCGGGAACACCCAGGCAGGAAAAGGCCAGGAGCCTTGTGCTGGTGTTCAGGGGGTAGTGGAAAGTGCTGATGTGATCCCAACACCTTGTTTCTGTTTTTCATAGGGGATGGCATGAATGCCTACGTAGCCTACAAAGTGTCAACACAGGTATGTCTAACTCCTCTATGTCTAAGGCTCCATTATTTTTCCATGCTTAAAAGCAGCTGGACTGTCTGTCCTTAGCCAAGCCAGCAGTGACCTAAATAAACAGAAGCCTGAATGCCTTGTTCCATGGATTCAGAAGTTATAATCCACAAAGGATGAGCCTAGCTGAGGAATAGGGTAGGAATCTATTTGAAATGAGACTGGCTTTATTTTCCCAACCAATTCCCTCTTTGCAGTCCTGAGTGATAGGGATACTCTGCATTGAAGGGAGCAGCAGGAATGAACTGCAGACACTGGGTCTGTTGCTGAAGTTTGGTCCCAACAGCAGCATCAGATTAAGCTGACCTGAGCTCAGTGCTCACTGCAGAGCTGCTGCTGTAGCTGCTTTCATGTCAGGGCCTGTTCCCCTCAATTGCCAAGAGAAATGTAGCCTCCTGCAGTTGCTGAAGTGCTTTGGAGTGCTCCACTGGGCTCTGGACAGTTGCTCCAGCTGCCTGTACCACAGCTGCTGGGCTACAGGCCCCCTATGGACTGAAGAGGGGACTAGAATACTTGTTATTGTGAATTCCTGCTCTGCAAACACAGCCCAAAACACAAGTGGCCCCGGTAATCTTTAGGTTAACTGAGGGGGGTCCCTGGTCCCTTGTGGAGCAGGGTGATGGGATTAGGCAGCAGGCGGGGCTTACCAAGCAGCCTGTGGCTGCAGTATCAGCTGCTTGGTTATTTAGTGCCATTAATGCTGCTTCTTGCTCTAAGGAGAACAGCTGGGAGGAAAACTGGGGAAAACGTGGGCTAAAACTTGCTCTGTTCACTCCTCGCCTCCTGCAGAGCTCACACTGTCCCACCTCATCCCAGAGGTGGCAGGTAGAGCTGTCAAGGCTGTGTGCTAGGTGAGATTCCCTGCGGATGTCTGACCCAAATCCCATCTCTCCCCCCAGACCAGCATGCCGATGTTCAGGAACAAGCAGTTCTCGGTGAAAAGGAGGTTCAGTGACTTTCTGGGTCTCTATGAGAAGCTGTCAGAGAAACACGCCCAAAACGGCTTCATTGTCCCTCCACCGCCTGAGAAGAGCCTCATAGGTGAGTGGTGGAGGTGCAGGGCACAAGCACTGGGTCTTCACAGCTCTGGTAGGTCCTCCTGGTGCTGAGCTCTTTGCCAGAGCTGAATGAAGTTGCAGAGCAGCCAGGGAAAATAATCTGGGTTCTGGGGCACAGACAAAGCTCTCATTCGTTACTTGAAGCTCTGGGCTTAAGGCCTTGGTGGGGTTCAGAGATCCTGCTTGGCTTACAGTAAAACCTCTGTGGTGTCACTGAACTGCTATTCACTTGAGTCCAGACCATTGCTTTGCCTCTTTTCTGTGTCAAAACTCCTTGGGTTTGAATTTTCAAGTAGCTCTTGCTGATCTAAGGTCTAATTATTTTTGTAAGACACCTCTGCAGTCACCCTGATATTCTGTAATAAATCACTTTACCTTGTGTGTGAAATTTAGAGCAGCTCATTAATCACATCTTCTTTCTGTGCCAGGCATGACGAAAGTGAAAGTTGGGAAAGAAGATTCCTCCTCTGCAGAGTTCCTAGAAAAACGTCGGGCTGCTCTCGAGAGGTACAACCCCAACAGCTGTCCCTGAACCAAGGGAGGGACCTCTGAGAGGTCTGGTCTTGCCTGGTGGCATCACCAAAGTCCATAGGGAGGTAGGAAAATTGGTGGGTGAATTAGGACATTGTTGGCTTTGCTTCCCAGCTGCTGTTCCAGAGTAAATACCAAGCATGTTGCAGCTCACTGTGATGGCTCAGAGCCAGGTTTGCTACAGCCAAAGTAACTCGGTGTGTTCCTTCTCTCAGGTACCTCCGGAGAGTGGTCAGCCACCCAACCATGCTGCAGGACCCGGATGTCAGGGAGTTCTTGGAAAAGGAGGAGGTCAGTGGTGTGGAATAAGGTCGCTCCAAGTTCCTTGGAAGTGCTGAAGGAAATGGTACTTAAGCAGTTAAGGAGGCAGGATGCTGCAAAGCTCCCCTGAGAGAGTGGGAATGGGAACTGGGGTAGTGTGTTAACAGCAGGTGCCCAGCAAAGCTGGTGGATCATCCCCTCAGCTGGACAGGGGAGAAAATAGAAGTAAAGGCTTGTGGGTTGAGGTAAGGGCAGGCAGAGATCACTCAGCAGTTACCTCACAGGCGAAATGGAATTGTGGAATGGCTGGAATTGGAAAGGACCTTATAGCTCATCTCATTCCACTCACTGCCATGGCAGGGACACCTCCCACTATCCCAGGTTGCTCCAAGCCTTGTCCAACCTGGCCTTGGACACTTTGAGGGATGGGGCAGCCACAGCTTCTCTGGGCACCCTGTACCAGGGCCTCCCCACCCTCACAGGGAACAATTCTTTCCCAGTATCTCATCAAACACTGCCCTCTGGCAGAGGAAAGCCATTCCCCCTTGTTCTGTGACTCCAGGCCCTTGTCCAAAGCTGTTCTCTAGCTCTTTTGGAAGCCCTTTAGGCACTGGAAGGTGCTCTAAAGTCTCCCTGGAGTCTTCTCTTTTCCAGGCTGGACGCCTCCAGCTGTCCCAGCCTGTCCTCTTCTCTTCCTATGTCAAAGCAAACTTTCTCATTCCTTTCCAGCTCCCAAGAGCAGTAGGCACCCAGACCCTGAGTGGAGCAGGAATACTAAAGATGTTCAACAAAGCTACAGATGCTGTCAGTAAAATGACCATCAAGATGAATGAATCAGACATAGTAAGTGTTGAGCCACCCTGGGCTGTCCCTGTCCTTGCTTTGGAGGCACTTCCCCAACCCCTGCTTTGGGTGCAGGGAAAACCCCATATGTGGGAATGAGCTGTGGATTTACCCATTCCAGTGGTTCGAGGAGAAGCTGCAGGAGGTGGAGTGTGAGGACCAGCGGCTGCGGAAGCTGCACGCGGTGGTGGAGACCCTGGTGAACCACCGGAAAGGTGACCGGATCGGCTGTGCCAGTCACACCCTGGGCAGTGCCTGTGGGGGGTCGCCAGTGCCAGGTGTCATGGGGGCACTTCCTAGGAGATTGGACAGTGCTGTGAAGGACTCTCAGTCTCTTCATTGTGGGAGGCAGAAGTGAAATGGTCACCCCAGTTCTTCTGTCCAGCTCCACAAGCTTGGGATGGTGGTGTGGAGGGGAACCTGTGTCTGGTGGGATCACAGACTCCCAGAATGGTTCAAGTTAGAAGGGACCTTAAAGCTCATCTCATTCCACCCCTTGTCATGGGCAAGGACACCTTTCACTAGGCCAGGCTGCTCCAAGCCCTGTCCAGCATGGCCTTGGACACTCCTCCAGGGATGGGGCAGCCACAGCTTTTCTGGACAACCTGTGCCAGGGAACAATTCCTTCCCAATATCTCATCTAACCCTACCCTCTGGCAGTGGAAAGCCATTTCCCCTTGTCCTGTCCCTCCAGGCCCTTGTCCCAAGTCCCTCTCCAGCTTTCTTGGAGCCCCTTTGTGCACTGGAAGGAGCTGTAAGGTCTCCCTGGAGCCTTTTGTTCAGGCTGAACAGTCCCAATTCCTTCAGTCTTTCCTCATGGGAATGAAGGCTGCCATAGCAAGCCTGAGCAGAGCTGATCTTAGTTCCTCTCTCCCAGCCATCCTCTGGCAGGAACTGGGGATGTTTTCCTTCCTCTACATGTTTTGACTGACTCCTGCAGAGCTGTGTCTTCTACTTCTCCTTCTCCTTGTGGCTGGAAGCTGCTGGCTCTGACCCAGCCAGTGCTGGCCCTTCCAGCTGATGTATCCTAGGGCTACGGAAAAGAAGCAGCTCGTTGAGCTGAACCCTGGGCTGGGAAGCACCTGGTGCAGCCAGGCCCATGTCCTGCCTCTCATCCCATTTCTAGAGCTGGCGTTGAACACAGCCCAGTTTGCCAAGAGTTTGGCCATGCTGGGAAGCTCAGAGGACAACACGGCCCTGTCTAGGGCGCTGTCCCAGCTGGCTGAGGTGGAAGAGAAGATTGAACAGCTGCACCATGAACAGGCCAACAATGACTTCTTCCTCCTGGCTGAGCTCCTGGGGGACTACATCCGCCTGCTCTCGGTTGTGAGGGTAAGCACTCCATTACTCCCGTTCCTTGTACCCAGCTTAGGCTTAGGGATGCCAGGAGGTCTTCCAGACTCAAGCAGAGGGCACACAGGGCATGTCTTCTCCAGGAACAGGGAAAATGTTGGTTGTGCAGGTGAGCATGTAGTCAGATTGGAAAATGGTTGTAGGTGAGGCTTGGCTGTGTCACTGTTCTCCAGGGGTAATGTGGAGCAAGTTGATGCCTTGTAGATGGCTTCAGCCCTTCCAGAGGTGAAGGCTGAGGCTGTGAGCTGGTGACCTGTGATCCAGGTGGTGCAGATGAACCTGCCAAGTGCCTTAGTCTTCAAGTGTGGTGCTCTGGCCTGCTTGCTGGAGGCTGGAAGAAACAAGTCCCAAGAGAGCAGCAGGTCTTGCAGGCTGAGCCCTTCTTGCCCCAAACACATCCTACCTCTGAGCAGGAGTTCCTGGAGGCTACAGAGGCCAGAACACAGCCTCCCTTGTCTGCCAGTCCATACTGGGAGCTGTGGGTGCTCCAGAGCAGAACTCAGTCGGTGTTGTGTCTCAGCTTTGGTCCAGGTCTCCCTTGGCAGGTGTCCACTTGGCAGCAGAGCCCCTTGGAGCCACTCTGGCAGTGCAGAGCTCAACCTCTGCCCCCTTCTTCCCTTCAGGGAGCCTTTGACCAGCGCATGAAGACCTGGCAGCGGTGGCAGGATGCCCAGACCATGCTGCAGAAGAAGAGGGAGATGGAGGCCAGGTTGCTGTGGGCCAACAAACCTGACAAGCTGCAGCAGGCCAAGGAGGAGATCTCAGAGGTAGAGAATGGGGAGCGTGGGATCTCTGCTCTGCTCCTGCCCTCTGTGCTCCAGTGGAGGGACTTCTGGGCTGGGAAAGGGGTCTTCTGGGCTGGGGAAGATCTCGTGAGCAGGAGGGACAGGTGTCTATGACCAAGCTGCACCAAGGGATAAGCCAGCCTTTAGTGAAGGTGCTCCTGGTCCCACCTCCCGTGACTTCCCTGCAGAGCTTCCCAGGGTGGAGACCACGAAAACTGGGCTATGCTTTGGCAATGCTTCTCACGTGCCCAGTTGTGGCTACAAAGCCCCTTGGAGAGGGGAGCAGGAGTTCCTTCCCCTACCCCGAAACAGCACACTTCCTCTCTCCACAGTGGGAGTCCCGTGTGACACAGTACGAAAGGGACTTTGAGCGGATTTCTGCTGTCATCCGCAAGGAAGTGATACGGTTTGAGGTATGTTTGGGGCAGCCCTTGGCTGGAACACCAGCCTGGGTCAGCCATGGGGCATTGGGTATCCAGCAGTATCCATAAATCCAGATGTGAGAGCTGGGGCATCACTGAGGGCTTTTGGCTGGGTATCGGTTCAAATGGAGGTGGGTAGGCAAAGATCCTCCATGTCCCAGGCCCTTATGCTGGTCTCCTTGTGGGGCCCCTGGAGGAACAGGAAAATCTGGCAGTTTCTTTTTCCAGAGGGTTTTGGTGGTTGGCTCAGCCTCATGCCCATCTCTTGCAGAAGGAGAAATCCAAGGACTTCAGAAACCACGTCACGAAATACCTTGAGACGTTGTTAAACTCTCAGCAACAGGTGAGTGGCCCCTGGTGTGGTTTTACCTGCAAGTTCAAGCTGAGGTTGGGAGCCCCTCAGGCATGACCCCCCTCCCCTGCAGGTTCATCCTGAAGGCTCCTGACTCTCTCCCTCTCTCCTCCCTGCAGCTGGTGAAGTACTGGGAAGCGTTCCTGCCCGAAGCCAAGGCCATTTCGTAATTGGACAGAGTGAACAAACCTGAATTTTGCCTTTTTTTTTTTATATATATACACTATACCTCCTCTTTTCCACATGAGCGACCCCTCGTTCCACATGCTGGAGCTGGTAGAGGTGTCACCCCCAGACGAGCAGCTTGTGAGCCAGTAACTCTTCTAACTGTATATTTTTCATTTAGCAACATATATTTTCTTACTGAAGAGAAACTAGTTTCCTGCTTCCAGACCAGACCCGCAGCCAGGGGGTTACCAAGATCTGGCAAATGTCTATTTTTCAGGCTGGGTTTTAGGGCTCTAATGATTTATCTTACTCCTGCAGTGCCATTAAAATTCTGTAATAAAACTTCTATCAGGGCAAACAGGCTCTGAGCGTTGGGGGTGGGAGCAGGGAGGGGTAACGGCACATCCTGTGGGGTTTGAGGGAGGCAATGCAGCCTCCCCAGTGTTGTGACTGGGACAGGGATGACCTTGGACACTGCCCTGGCCACCTGTCCCTGCTCCTGATTAGGCTTTGGCTCTCTGCCTTGCTCCCAGTGGGAGCTGTTTTTAGGATCTGAGCTTAGCAGGGCTTTGTAGCAGTTCCACTTTATGGCGTTCCCCAAAATCCATTGGGGACCCTTTGGGGGTGTGATGCTCCTGCCCACACCCCGTGACCAGGGCCAGCTTTGCCCCTTCAACTGCCCCCCACGAGTGGATTTCACCAAAACCAATACCCCTTCTGTCTTAGAGAAAGGGAAAATGCAGTTCGGCGTGACTTCCCACTTTCCTTTCCCCTTATCCCTGTAAAGCGGCGTCCCTGCGGCTCCTCCAGCCGCCCTCCCCCCTGTGCTGGATGTGGGGCCGCAGGACCCTGCCTGGCGGTGCTCTGGGGGCCGTGTCTCCGCCGTGGGCGCTCGGGGCGGTCCCTGCCCGACCCCGCAGCCCTTCCCCGCCCCGTGGCCCCCCCGCGCCCCCCGGGCCATGATCGCCGTCTCCATCCCCGCGGCGGAGCCCCCGGCGACTTTGCGCAGCCCCGACCGGGCGCACACGGTGAGATGGGGGCTCGGGGAGGGTCCCTTTGGCGTGGCGGGGGGAGGTTTGGTTGCCCACGAGGGTCCCGGTCTGCCCGGGGAGGATGGAGGGGGGCGTCTCCCTCTGCCCCGGGGCTGGAGGCTCCCGCCAGTCCCCAAGGGTTCCCCTCCTGCCCCGGGAGTGGAGGTCCCTGCGTGTGCTGATCCGAGGTTCCCCTCCTAGGGAGGTCCCCGTCTCCCCCGCGATGCTCCCATGTGCCCAGGGCGCTGGATTCCCCCGTGCTCCGGGGAATTCGTTTCCCACTGTTCCAGGGTTTGGAGATCCCCACATGTCCCCACCTACTCCAGGAGTGGAGGTCCTCCTTGTGGGGGTCTCCTTTGAAAGGAGGTCCTGCCTTTGAAAGTGGGGTGTCCCTGGTCTGGGGGTCACCTCTGCCCCCCGTGCCTGGGAGTTACTCTCTGTCCAGGGAAGGTGGATGGGGGTGTCTCTCTGCCCCGGGAGCTGGAAGTCCCCAAATGTCCCCAGGGGTCCCCTATCTGCCCCAGGAGTGAGGAGGTCTCCCATCTGCTCCCTGTCGGTGGCGGGGGGGGGAGGCCTAGTCCGTGGGTCCACTCTTGGGGGGTCCTCATCTCTCCCGGGATGCCCCCACGTGCTCTGGAACTGGAGTCCCCTGTGCTCCTGCTCCGGGGGATTTATCTCCTCCTGCCCCAGAGTTTGAAGGTCCCTAAGTGTCCCCCACCTGCCCTTGGAGTGGAGATCCTGCCTGTCCCTGAGGGGTCCCTTTGAAAGGAGGGTCCCTGCGCCGGGGGTCCTCTCTGGCCCCATAGATGGGGGAATCCTTGTCTGCCCCGGGAATCCCCATCTGCCCCAGGCACGAGTGTCCTTCTTCTGCCCCGGGGTTGAAATGTCGCCAAGTGCCACCCCCTCCCTCACCACGATGTCCCTGCCTGCACCCAGGGTATCCCTGCCGGGTGGAGGTGTAGGAGAAAGAAAATCGACCCTTTGTCCCTGAAAGAGGTGGGGGAAAGGGTGTCCCTGGTGAGAATATGGCACCTCTGTTCTTGAGATGGGGTCCTTGTAACTCCTCTCTGCCTCCGGAGTGGGGACTGCGGGTGTGTCCTTCCCCAAGAGTCTCTAGGGGTGGTCCCTGCCAGTGCACTCTACCCCTGCAAAGGGACATCCCAAGTGCCCTCCCCAGGTGTGTGTGTGTGTGTGTGTCTCTGTGGGTGGCTGTGTGTGTGTGTGTGAACTGAGGGCTCCTGTCTTCCTGGGAAGATGATGGGGATGCTGAGGATGAGGATGATGAGGACAATGAAGATTATGGGAATGGTGAGGATTCTGAGGACAGTAAGATGATGGGGATGGTGAGGATGGCGAGCACGATGATAATGGGGATGGTGAGGATGATTGTGAGGATGATGATGATGGCAAGGATGATGAAGATGATGGGGATGGTGAGGATGATGAGGTTGCTGCCATTGCAGGTGTTCCGGGTGGAGGTGCTGTGCAATGGCCGGCGGCACACGGTGACCAAACGCTACAGCGAGTTCCAGGCACTGCACAAGCGGGTGAGACCCCCCAGCTGTGCTGGGAGGGGACACAGGGAGAGGACATGGGGAGGCCTGACCTCGTGCTCCCATGGCCTGTGCTGCCCTGATGCCCTCCACACTCCACCCCAGATCAAGAAGACCTGCAAAGTCCCTGACTTCCCCCCGCGCCATGTCCCCCACTGGATGCCCAAAGCGCTGGAGCAACGTCGGCAGGGCCTGGAGTTCTACCTGAGGGTGAGGTGTGCACAGCAGAGGGGTGGGGTGGGCTTTTTGGGGTGCTGACCCTCCCTGGGCCACTGCAGGGTGTCCTGTACCACAATGAGGAGCTTCCTCAGGATGTGCTGGACTTCCTGAAGGTGCGGCGGAGCCAGCAGGGCCCCAAGGCCAGCAGCTCCCCGTGAGTAGATGAGCCCTGCCAGCACATGGCCCTGGATCATCTCCCTGACCAGTGCTAAGCACTCCAAGACATGGAGTTGGGGATGATGGGGTCAGGCTGAGGGCTGATGTCCCCTCTCCCATGGCAGCACCAGACTCCTGCCTTCCCAGCGCCCCGTCATCGGCTTCTGCTTTGATCCCTATGTGAGGCCATGCAGCACTGGTAAGGAGCAGGACCATGGAGCAGGTTCCCAAAACCTCTAAAAGGCTCTTCTGGGGCCAGGAGGGAACAAACTGCTCCAGCTCCTCTCTTTCCTTGCAGACCTGCCCAACACTGTCCTCACCGGGGTCCTGCAGGGCTTCTACTCCTCAAGCTGCACGCCCAGCCAGGCAGTGCCCCAAGGCTCTGGAATGCCAGGCTCCCGGGCACCTACCCAGCTTCCAGGGCTGCAGTGGTGAGGAAAGGATCCCTGTGGTGAAAATCAATCACTCCTCCCTCCTGGGCTGGGGCAGGAAAACTGAGTGGGAGAAGCCACGGGGACAGCTGTTCTCCCATCACCATCCTAAGTGCCTTCATTGGGAGAGCAGGAGCTCTGCCTTGCCCTCAATGATTGTGGATTGGTGCCTTTAGATGTTGAACCATGCTGGAAAACCCCTCTGCATCTGGGCTTTGGTGCAATAAATCTCTTGGATTTTATTGCCTGGCATAGTGCTGTGCTGTGGAATTATGTGAAGCAAAGCCAGGGCCAACCGTGGCAGCATTCCCAGCTGCATGGGATGTGGAAAAAGGGGGATGGAAGGCTCAGAGGTGAATTCAGGTAAGGGATGGGAAGGGATTAACATCCCTCCAAAGGCAGGAGAGAGGCAGCTCCTTAAAAAACACATTGGTCACATTTATTGGAGCCTGTGCTTCCTACAAAAGCGATGGAAGAGGAGCCCGTGCCCCATCCTGCCGACTGGGAGAGGGGCCCGGACTGTGGGACACAGCAGGACACAGCAGCTGCTCCCGTGCCCCAGGAGTGGGGCAGCCCCAGGCCCATGGCCCCTCATGCCCTGGCAGGTCCCTGGCACCGGCCCCGCCGCACCCGCTGGTCCCTCACTCTTTGGCGATGGCGAACGGCTTCTCCACCTCGATGGTGCCGCAGTCAACGATGGCAACGTCCTTCAGGGGCTTGTCCCGGCTGTCTGTCTTCGTGTTCTCCACCTTCCGCACCACGTCCTGGGCACAGAGAGGTGTGAAAATGGCACACATGGGCAGGGTGAGCTCAGCTGACCCCTGTCTCTCCCCAGCCTGGTCCTGCTGTCCCCAGAGCATCAGCCTCCCTTTCCCCCCAGGCCCTCACCATGCCCTCCAGCACTTTGCCAAAGACCACGTGCTTCCCATCCAGCCACGGCGTTTTCACAGTGGTGATGAAGAACTGGGAGCCGTTGGTGTCCTTTCCAGCGTTGGCCATGCTCACCCAGCCTGGCCCATAGTGCTTCAGCTTGAAGTTCTCATCAGGGAAACGGTCCCCATAGATGCTTTTTCCTAACAATGGGGGAAAAAAGGCACTGTTGGTCTCATGGAGTACGTTGTGGGGTGCTGACGGTGGTGGCTCCCAACACAGGTTGGAGTTGGGGAATGAGCACTTCCAGAGTGGTAACAGCACTGCCACAGGGAACAATGAGCTAAGGGCTGTTGGAGGCAGCTGGAAGCACCCCATGAACTGGGCAGGGAGGGTTATGCCCCCAGGGATTGGAGCTCGAGGCTCTGAGCACCCCAGTTACCCAGCACCCCACTCTGCTCTGAGGCTAAGTCTCCATGAGCTCCATGCCCACTTGTTTCCACAGTGCTCCAGCTCCACGCTGGTCCAAGGACAGCAGCTGGATCTGTGGGCTGGCATAGGCCAAATTACCTCCAGTGCCATCACCACGGGTGAAGTCTCCTCCCTGAATCATGAAATCCTTGATCACACGGTGGAACTTGCTCCCCTTGAAGCCAAATCCTTTCTGGGAGTGGGGAAGAGAGAAATGAGTGAGGCAAAGGGATACCACAGAGATTCCTGCACCCAATGCTGCCCCAGGGGGCCGAGCAGGAGCCTCTCAGGGACCAGAGTGGTCCAGGGGGCCCATGGGTTCCTCACCTCTCCGGTGGCCAACGCCACAAAGTTCTCCACTGTCTTGGGCACCGTCTTGCCAAAGAGCCCAATGACGACACGACCCACGTCCTCCTCCCCGATCCGCAGGTCGAAGAACACCTTGGGGGGTGAAGGAAGGTTAGGGGGGCACCAGGGGACTCACCTTACTGGGCCAACCCACCGCCCCAGAGTTCCACTCACCAAGTCCAACCAGGCCCCAAACCTCACTGGGTCCAGACTCCTCCACCTCCCTCGCTGCAACCCCTCCCCCTGCAATCCCAACTGTGACCCTCAAGCCCGGCCTTGAGCCCAGGCCTCTCCCACTTCATCCCACTTTCCTTCCTCCCCACTCCAAGCTGGGCCTCCCCAGCTTAGCACCCCCCGAGGTGGGCCAAGCTGCCCCAGGCCTTCCCCCCACCATGCATGAGCCCCCACTCCAGGCGCCCCCTCGGGCTCCCCTCCCTCGCGGCGTCCCTTACGCACCTCCCTCCCCTCCATCTCGGCCCCCTCAACCCCCGATCCCCCCCAGCCCATCCGGGCCTCCCTCACCCCCAACATCCCCGCCAAGGCCTCTCTCGCCCCATCTGGGCCCCCGCCCAGATCCCTCCACCGCTCCCGGCCGGGCCCCTCCCGACCTTGGCGGTGACCTTGGGTCCCTTCTTGCGCTCATCAGCGCGGGAGGCCGCGGGCAGCAGAAGCAGGAGAGCCGCGCCCAGCGCCGCCGCCGCCACCAGCACCTTCATCCTGCGCCTCTCGCAGCCCGGCCACAGCGCCCTCCGCGCCGCCGGCATCCGGCCACGCCCGCCACGCGCCCCCGCCCGCTCCGTGCAGTGGTATCGCCCGCGGTACCGCCCGCCCGCTCCGCCCGCCCGGGCGCGACCAACCGCGGCGGCGAAGGGGGGAGAGGTGGCGCCTTCCGGCCGGGCGGGGCGCGGGGCGGCTGCCACGTTGCCCCTCGCAAGGCGGTCGCGGCGCTGTCAGTCAGAAGCGGAGCGGCGCGGTGATTGGTCGCCATGGGGGAGGAGGCGGGAGAGGGGCGGGGCCCAGGGAGTGCCAGCGGCCAATGGGCGCGGCCGGAGACGGGGGGCGGAGCCAGTGGTTGAGGCCGGTGTGTCCCTGGGGCCGGTGTGTCCCCGGTGTCCCCCCGGGCCGGAGACTGGGGCCGGTGTGTCCCCGGTGTGCCCTCGGGCCGGAGACTGGGGCCGGTGTGTCCCCGGTGTCCCCAGCGGGCAGGGGACACGGAGCGGGCAGAGCGAAGGAGCGCTCGGTGCCCCGAGCTGTGCCGCCAGTGCAGCCCAGTGGCTGCATTTTCCACCTTTGAGGTTTGTCTTTTGGGGGACTGACACTGACCCAGAGCTGACACTAAATAAAAACATAATTCCCACAAACTCAACTAATTCCAGGATTTGTAATCACGGATTGGTTTCAGTTGGCAGAAACCTTTAAAGGTCCAACCCCTGCTATGGGCAGGGGGACATTGTGCTAAGATGCAACACCCCAGCCAGTCCTGGGTGCTTCCAGCCTGGTCACTCCTGGTATTCAAGAGGAATTTGGGCTTCTCTACTTCCTTTTTCCAGTTTTTATCCCACACTCTCACCCACTCTTCAGTCTTGCCAGGGGAAGAGGTGAGGGGGCAGGTCCCAACATCCCTCTCCCTGTGGTCCCTCTCAAGGACAAGGCCCCCAGATGGCAGAGCTGGGAATATGCAGGCACATGGAGAAGGGAAATTGGTGCAAACACAAATGGCCAAGCTCTGTGTGGCTGAACCATACATGGTTGTAAAGCACAAGGTGTTGAGAAGGTCCCACAAGTTCCCACCTTGTGCACCATCCCCTCCAAGGAGGGCTTGGTGCTTCCCAGTGGAGATGAGGGTGCCACGAGTGCCCAGTGGACCCAAAGGAAGACAAAACACAAGCACCATGCTCAGGCTGAGGTAATAAATACATCTATTCATGGAGAACAATGCAGCAGTGCAATGTTTTATTGAAAAAAAATAATAATAATCATCTCACTTGATACCTCAGAAGACTGCATCGCAACGTTGGTGGGCTGAGCCGCAGGGAGACACGTCAGAGGCCAGCCCAGCACCCAGGGAGCCCCCAGAGAGCCCCCTCCCCTCCAGCCCCGGGGTCTCCCCACTCCCACCGCTCCCGGCAAGGAGAGGAGGGTTTGCCCAGGTTAATGCCCTGCGTCCGACCACAGCATGGCTGGCTCAGTCTGGCTGCGCCTCCTCGTCACCTCCGAGCTCCCTGGGGACAGCGGTTCCCTCAAGCACAAGACTTGCTGTTAACCTGCTTTATTTGCCTTTTAATTTAATTTTTTGTTAAAAAGCCACCCCACATCTTTGCCCTTTTTTTCTGAAGAGTCCAACGTACGATTATAGTGCAAGAGGGCTTGGTACAAGTGAGCATTACCAGCATGCCGTGGGGGGACAGTCCTCCCCTACAAACACATCATCGTAGGATTAAAAGAACATCTTATCTCCGGAGAGAAGCTGTAGTGGGGCACCGTGAAACAGCTTTCCAAACAACCCACTTAAAAACAAGGTCAGGAAAGTTTCTAAACAATCAAATACATTCACTTAAAAAAAAAAACAAAAAAAAAACTGAAACAAAAGAAATCAAAAACATTTAAGAACAAAACCTGTTGAGATGGCCCCTTTTTCCCCCCGCCCTCCCTCACCCTGCAAACACTTACATATGCTGCAACTACAAGCTGCTCCTTGAGCGGAGGCAGCGAGGAATGACCAAACACGGCAGGAGATGCAGAAGGAATCGAGTTCTGGTGACAGGCACTTAGTGGGGCTTGGGAGGGCAGCAACAGAAGTGTCTCAGGGCCCGGCTCTGTCTGCAGTGGGCAGGGCGGCTCCTGGGGAGTGCCCGTGCCCCTGGACCCCCCTCCCAAGACGCCAAACCATGGTTTCCTAGAGCAGAGAGGGGAACACCTGTGCCAGAGACATGGGGCTCCTGGGAGCCCCTGGCAGCGGAGGAGTTTGGGAAGAGAAAGGTAGAACGTGGCCACAGTCCCTGTCCTCCCTCTGGCAGGAGGGGATGAGAGGGCGAATGTCCTGGCAGGAGCTGAGGGGTCCCTTTCCTGCCTCTTTCCTGCCCTGGCCCATGGCATGGCTGGAGGAAAGCGCTTTGCAAAGGGAGAAGGGGGTGTACGTGTGAGCCGAGAGCTCTGCGCTGCGCTCGTCGGGATAAGGCATGGAGAGAACACGGCCAAGAGACATCCCGGGGGGATCCTGGTGAGTAGCAAGGCCCTTCCGCTCTAACCAGTCTCCTGCCTGTCTTGAGGATGCATGCGGAGCAAGCCTGGAGCTCCCCACCCAGGGTGATCTCCTGCCCTCTAAGCCCACTTCTGTCCGGCCAGAGGAACTGAACCTCCCAGGAATGGCACTCCGTGATCCCCAAGGTATGCAGATCATCATTAAAACAAATAAAAGGTAATGAGATCTTGTCTCTCCCTTTCCTCCCTTCATGCTCTGTGATTTTGGGGTGAGCCAGGCCCAAGTTTATGACAATTGAAGTCCTGCAAGTGAACAGTCCCTGCCTGGTCTGGTCTGACACGTGGAAATACAAAGTCCAGGAAACTTATTCACAACCTCCCAAACAGCTGCGTGAGTTCTCCCACTGCACCGCCACCTCTCTGGGAACCCTTGGCCAGCCTTGACCTCCTCCGAGTTGGGAAACACTGCAGCAGGAGGCAAGACTCCCTTGTTTTTATGGGTGTGCAAAGTGCCCCAAGCCCTTTCCTTGCTATTGATTTGGCTCAAAGTGGTGCAGGAAAACTGTGGCTGCTCTGAGGGGTGGGACAGTGTCCACCGTGCCTGGCCCACACTCACGGAGAGGACATGAAGGCTATTCCAGTCAAACCTATCTGACCATTGGGAGATGCAACCAGTGTTAAGGCATAAAGTATCCTCTCCCTGCTGGGGAAGCTTTGCTCCTGCTAAGGTGTTCTCAAGAAGGTTCACTACCAGCCCATGGAGGGATTTGGGAAGGCTGCTTGGCTGCCCACACTTCAGGAACCAGCTGCTTCCCAGGAACCTCAATCCAGATCTACCTCTTAAACCAGCACAAATTCCTTCAGCTCAGCAAAGCCGATGCCGCTCCCTCCTGCCAACACTGGGTGACAGCCTCGTGTCTCCCAGCCAGCTAGGTCAGGCACGGTGTAGGAAACCATGGAAGGGACATTCACCGGCAGCTAGGAAGGGTGAGTGGAAATTCAAGTATGCTTTCCTCAGCACGCGGCCCAAGGCGGGCGTCGGAGCCCCAGCCTGGCATGAGGGTCATGGACATCCCCACTCGAGGACATTCCGTGCACCCATCACCTTCCCCGCTGGATTTCTGCCTGCGCTGGCGCGGCCACGCACAGATCCACAGATACAATGTGCATCTGTAAATGCTAAAAATAATAAAAAGTGCAACGACGTCGGCTTCTTTAAAACAATCCACATTGCTCTGTTACCGTCAGAGGAGGGAGGTGTCAAGGGAGCCAGAAAAAAAACCCTAACTGGAACAGTAGATTGCAAATTTCTCACAGCTTGCACATTACAGTGTAACTGTTCCCAAGGAGCCGCAGAGGGAACCTGTCTCTTCCCACTGCAGCCGTCAGGCCCTTCTCCCAGTAACTCTCCTTCCTGCCCTGCATCCTCCTGCCCTCTCGACAGCCAATCGAGCCTATGGGATTTCTTCACTTAATTAAGAAGGGAGGAGGACGGAGGAGCAGAGAGCGCAGGGGAGGGAGGGGAGGAAAGTGAGCAGGAACTAAGCACAGTCCTCAGGTTTGCGTGAACGATGCCTTCGCCGTAAACAACGGGAAGGAGGGTCAGCCAGCCAGCCCCCCTCCCAGGGCGACCAAGACCTGAGCCAGCCACAGTCCTGGTCCCAAAAGGAGCTTCAGGCTTGGAGTGAACGAGGGAGACCATTCAGCAGATCCACCCCAGAGTGGTTTGTTTTGGAACGTTTTCTTCTCTTTTTGGTTTAAAATGTCACTTGGTTTTGTTTTTTTGTATTTTTTTTGTTTTTCTCTCTTCCTCCTCTGCCTCCTCCTCCCCCCTAAAGAGAAGCCCCTTCCAGTGATTCAGGGCAGGAGCTGCAGGCGCTGTGGTTCCTGCAAGGCCCAGGAGGCACCTGGTCACTTGTGACGCTGAGCCGTCTTCTTCCGTTTCCTCTTAAAGAAGCAGCAGCACCTGGGGCACAAAGGACAAGGAGAGTCAGCCCCGTGTTCAGTACCCCGGGAAGTCGCCACTGCCCCCAGGAGTCCCTGCGCTTGGCCACATGCAACAGCACCTCTGTGTGCCAGGCAGGGGGCCTGGACACACCTCTGGCCCCTGGGATGGTCAGCAGGGGCTGGTGGATGGTGACACCACCAGCCTGGACTGGGAGACCACCACAGCCAGTAAGCCACGTGCTGAGGGGATACACCATCAGGCCCCTGAGTGCCGGGTGGGCTTCTCCCTCCTGAGGCTCGACTGGGGCAGGAACACAAGGAGCCGTCTGGGAAAGCAGTAAAATAAGGATCCAGGTGCTCCGCTCCCTCTGTCCGACCCTGGAGGAGGCGGACTGGGACAGCGAGCCCTGGCTGCTCTTCCCAGCCATGAGACACACAGTTTTCACCACTGTTCACTAAAAAAACAAGTTCCAAAGAGACCTTGGCTCAGGGACCAGGTTTCTTTACTGAACCTTTCACCAGAGCTTCCGCCTCAGATCAATCACTCAGTGCTGGGATACAGAACCCCTGCTTCTTCCCCCATCCGGTGTGAGGGAGGTGCATAGGCCTGGGGACTAGGGGAAGCAAGAAGGATGGAGAGTGGAGGCTGAGGTGGGGAGAGGAACGCACAACGCAGCTGAACCGTGAGGAGCAATGGGTTCCCTGTGGGATACACAGGGAGCAGTTGCCCAGATCCTACAGTTCTGCTGGCTTCCTACAGAATCCCTTGGTGCTGAAGGTGTTATCTGCTTTCCTGCCCTCAGTCCACTGTCAGGAATGCTCTGCACAGGTGGCTTGTTCTGTGCGAGTTCTCCTGAGCTATGTGTCTTTCTCCATGTGCCAGGACAGCCATCTCGGGGTGATGCCAGAAGACAGCTCTTCCAGGCTGGTGGAAGGGATGCCTGGCTAAGCAGAGTAGACCATAGAACCACAGAAGATCCTGATGTGGAAGGGACTCACAAAGATCACTGAGTCCAACTCCTGGCCCTGCAGAGGACAGCCCCAAGAATCCCACCCTGTGCCTGAGAGCGTTGTCCAAACACCTCTTGAACGCTGACAGGCAAATGTGAGGATACAAAGACCATTTTCTCCTACAACCATCTCTTACCAACAGATTGAAAACATTCAAAACCACTGTAACAATTCCCCAAACTATTTTCCACTGGGTCCTTTGTGGAATGGTGGCATTACACCTCCATCCTCTTGGAGCTTGAGGAACAGATTTGTTCCTACTCACACCCCAAAGGTGCTTGTCCTTGGGTGCACAAGCCTTACTACGGGGTGCAAAAGCGATGGGTGACCGCCACCCTGCCGTGAGCACAGACTGTCTGCTGCAGAGAGCAAACCCCTGCCACAAAACCATGTGGGAGAGTCCCCACAGCCCCACAAGTGGAAGGACTCCTCCCACCACAGGGACTAAAGGCCAGGAGAATAAGGTCCATGATTGCCTCAAGGTTCCTGACCGGGCCCAGTTTGGAGATGGGATGAGGAGAAACACCAAGCCCTTGTCCTTGCAGGAGCCTCCATTGCTGCCCACCTAACCTGAGGTGTGTGTGCTGCCTGCAGCCCCCCTGGCCCAGCCTGGAACCCCCACCCCAGGACTGCTCTTGTGCTTTTTGTGTTCCAGGCCATCTGTCCCCCTCTCCTGGTTTAACCTGTTGCAGTATTTCTCTCCCACAGCAGCCACCTTCCTTCATGACGTGGGCAATGTAGGTAAGGGGGGACGTCACAGGGAGAGAGGATGGAGGATGCACAAGTGATGGTTTCACATGCAGCGGGTAAGGGAAGAAGGGGCTGAGCAGCACTCGACTCCTTGGGTACCCAGCGAAGGGAGCTGACTGACTTCTGACTGGTTTTCCTTGTGACTGTCTTTTTAGGCTCTTACTCAAAGGTCCAGGGAAGGGTTCAGGAAAGGAAATCCTGGCAGTTCAGACAGGCAGAGGCAAAACACCAAAATAAAAGAATAAGGCAGGCTGACAATTACAGAACGTGATCTCTCTGCATGCAGACGATGCCCAAGAGAACAGCCCCAGACTACGACATACAGAGAAGCCAGAGATGCCAGAGGTATTGGAGGTGATGCCTACGGAGAGCAGGGCAGAGGCTGTCAGTCTCCCATCCAAAAAAGGACATTCCTCGCCACACACGGCCCTGGTCCCCTCGCTCTGGGGCCATTCCCACCTATCAGCCCTCCCTAAGATACAAATTCCTCATCTGAGCCTCTGCTTGGTCCTTTGCTTCCTGGGTATGTGGTTTCCCCAAGGGGCAAGGAGGGAGGAAACATTTGCATGGGACAACCTGATATTGGGATGCTACAGCTACAGCTTTGAAACTCTGATAAAGCCCTGAGCTGGGCCTAGATCTGTGCTAATTCCAACCCTTCCACCTCTTCTTTCCTGGAGAAGCCCATTCACCTGCAACTCAGCTGGCTGGAAAGGGGCTGCCTCCTATCCACTTTCTCCAAGCAGGGGCTCTGTCACTAATGAGGACTCCATGGCCTTGTCCTTCCACCCTCTCTGATCTGTGCTTCTCCAGAGGAGACTCTCCAAGGAAGTGACTGCCCCCTCCCTGGGATACAGAGTTTTCCCTCCAGAACCGTATGTGTGAGGAATTCCTGCAAGAGGCTTGGCAAGCCTGGTCCAAACTCTGCCCAGCTCCACCAGGCATCATCTGCACACGGACATAAACATTTGGGGGAGATGGAAAGCCAAATAGGAAAGGATTAAAGTCTGATTTTGCATCCATGTTTCAGAGATCAGCCAAATTACTCATCCTAGTGTGGCCGCTCAGACACAGCCCACACCCTCCCCAGTATTGCATGTGGCCCTAAAATCAAAATAGTTCTGGGTTGGCTTTGTCTTTGTGGCTTTTTAGGGTTTGGTATGTTTAGTTTTGCCAACCCTAGTCTAGTCTGGTCCGCTCCCCCTTGCATGTGGACTGGAGAGAGGGACTCACCACAAGTTGAGCATTTTCAGGCAGCTACAGAGAGTGTAGAGAAAAAACACAGAAAGGAAGAAAGAGCGATTAGTTCACAGAGGTGGGATGGAAGCGAGTCACCACAGCCATGCAAACATGCAGTGCAGAGGCAGACACACACCAGACCTGCCCACCACCCGCCACAGCCCTCACCACCTCTGCCCTCGCCGTGGTGCCGCTGACAGCCGCCACCTTCTCCAGGGGATTTCCACCTTTTCCCCATTTTCCATGGAGGCACCAGGCCCACTGGGTTCTTACATGGGCCTGGGATCAGAAAGGGACTCTGGGCCACCATCTGCTCTTGTCCCCTGCAGCTCCAGCAGCAGCAGGGCCTGATGATGGATCTACATCTGGAACCTGCCCTCCAGCGCAATCCACGTCTGGGATCAGGAGCTTTTCTCCAGCACACTGCAGGCAGAAGCACTGGCACAGCTCTGCCCTTTGCAGTGCCGGGGAAAGCCCTTCCTGCTCTTGCACGTTGTCTCCAAACACAGAGCTCCGCTCCAGCTCCTGCCAGCTCTCTCCATCCCACTTTGCTGCAGAACACAATCCCAAAGTCCTTTGCCCTTCTCATGTGCCTGAAGGGATTTCTGAACATAGATATGAGGAAGGATGAAGCAAGTGCTCCCTGTGGCAGGCAGAATGAAGAGGACTACACTTGGGAATTACAAGAGACCCAAAAGCTGTCAGTGCAAAGCAGCTTATGCTCTGCTTCCCAGCACCTCCAAAACCAATTTGGGAGCACACAAACAAGGGCTGGAGAGAGGCAGAACAACTCCATGTCCCTGAGGGACAGGGCCTGGGCAGCTCAGCTCTCCCATCTGCCTTGACAACTCCCCTGTACATGGAGTGGGGGCTGAACACTGGTCTCACTGCAGGACCATGGGCTGCAGGTGTTCCTGCTCCTTCCTTGCACTGGGTTGTTGTGTCAGAACTGTTAAGAGGGACAGTGTGATCCCTCCTAGGAGCCACATGATGGGGGGAACGCCCTTCAGAGCCTGTGACGCCAAACTGGTGGTCCCTGCTGGCCACACTAAGAGGAATGTTGCCCACTCTGCAACCTGCACCTCAAGATCTCCCCCATCCCGCCATGCCTGAGGAGCCTGCACCAAATCAAATCTGAGGCTCACTCCTTGGGCTCGGAGGAGAAGGTGTGTCTGTTGCTGCTGGGATCAAGGCCAGGCCAGCTAGAGTGAGATCCTGCACAGGTGCTTCCCGAGGGAGAAGAAGAGAAGACCTTCAGGACAACCAGCACAGATGACACATACCCAGGCACCTTTCCCACCCACACACTCTTCCTCACACCTGCCAGCCTCTTCACCCAGAAGTGCCCACAGAAGTTGGGGCAAATGATGTGGGACAAGTGGCACCAGTATCATCCAGTCAAATAAAAACCAGTTAGCTGGGCCATGTCCCAGCACTGACCAGTTCAAAGGCAGCCCCAGCCCCACAGACCCCTCGCTCGGGGAACACCAGGATTCTGTGGTGAGCTGCCAAGGAGCTGGTCTAGTTCAGAGGCAGTGAGGAGGTGCCATGTTAAGGATCATGCAAAAGGTGACACGATGGTGCTGGAAGAAGCACATGTGCACAGAAGGCCAAGATGGGCAAAGCAGCAACTCTGGACACCAGTTCTCACTCCTGACCACAAAGTACAGGAGAGGTCAGCTCAGAGGGAGCACCTTCTCCCCCACAAGCTGATTCTAGTTTCTCTCATTCAGCTTCCTTAGAGCTGGACCAAGAGAACCCACAGGGAGAACTACCCATCCCCACAGGAGTTACTTTCGGACCGCTCTGGATACCTGGCACCCACTTCTCAGAGCCAGAAATAAAGTCTCAACTCTCAGACCAACGATCTCTTCACTGAGCTGTGCTCGAGCTACTCCTACACTCTCAGCACGAGAGCACAGTGCGTTCTCCCTTTGGAAAGGGGGATGCTCCCTGGGATTTCTGAAATCAGCTCCTGGTATTTCGGGATCTGTGCCACCATCTATCTGGCATGACATGCTCTGAGTAAGAGTTATGTTCTCCAGGCATGACAAGTGTCAAAGAGAAGCAGCAGCAGCAGCAGCAGCACTGAAGGCACCATGCACAAAAGCAGCAATATGCAAGGAAAAGGGCATGGGACACGAGCATTGAGTACTTCCCCACGGGAAAACATCCCCACTCGCTTCCCAGGAGGAGGACTAATGACCAACCAGTGGAAAGCCTCTTGTAAAGCAAACGTACTTAGCTTCCTCCACCACCTCCACCTCCGCCTGCGCTGTGATGGGTGCGTTGGAGTGTGCTCCTGTAGGGTCGTCCACGTTCAGCTCCCCATTGGTCGAGCTCACCACCTAAACACAAAGGAACACCTTGTTAATGAAGCTCCCTGACAGAGGATGCTGTGTGGGAATGGGAAATCTGTGGGATAACTGTCTGCTTCCATCTCCGCACCCTCTCAGAAGGCTCAGGTTCTGTGTGTGCCTTTGAGCTGCTGGCCTGGTCCATCCCAAGCAGAGAAGCAGGAAGGGGACTGTTCACTAATTCCCAATCCCATGCCTACCATACACTGTTCTGGCTTTGGAAGGCCACTTTGGGAGTGTAGCCACTGGTGTGCAAGGCAAAAGGAGGCATCTCCCATGGGGTGGGGGTCAAGGTGCTACCCAGAACTCCTGGTGTCTCTGGATGACCTGACCACCGGGGATGAAGGGAAGGAGATGTTCCCTCACTACTCAGTATACCCATCCATGTTCATTCTGAAGTCTCCAGTCCCACCAGCAGCTGCTCTTTCTGCTGACCAGGTCAGGACTCACATGGTGATCAGTGCTCTTCTTGAGTGACAACCCCTTGGCTGCTCTCCATGCCCCTCCCAGACTGATCACACCACGGGCCCACCCAGGTTCTCCAGACCCCCACGCTTCCCACGCCACTCTGCAATGCTGGCGCTTAATTGCACTGTTCCCAGGGCTCTTCCCACACCTTGTTCAGCTACTTATTCAATACCATTTTCCAAAAGGCTTTGATTTTCCTCCTCACTTTTCACATGATGTTGCCTCATTTTCAGGGGGCAAATTCAGCCTTAAAGGAACCAGTGGATCGAAGGTGCTGACCCCCCAAGGGTCCAGCATGAGCTGAGGTGTCTATTGAGAAACAAACTCAGCCTCCGCAGACCAGCAGCCACACAGCAGATTTCCTGTTCTCAGCTGCACATAAGCAGAATTTTAATGCTTCCAGTGGCACAAGGAGGCTCATAAACTGCTCAGGTAGCTGCATTAGTCCTGCAGCTACAAAGAAACCATTCTCCTTGCATAGTAAAACACAAAGAAAAACATTACTCTGTACTAAGTCATACAAGCACAGAACACTTTGTGTTGGAAGGGACCTTTAAAGCTCAGCTTGTTCCATCCCCTGCGGTGGGCAGGGACACCTTCCACTAGACCAGGCTGCTCCAAGCCCAGTCTAACCTGGCCTTGGGTATTCCTCCAGGTCACTGTCTGCTCATGTCTTGAGATTGGAGCTACACATTCATCAGATCCTCCTTGTCTTTGTTTCTCTGCTACTCTGTACAATATCTTTAAATGAAAAAAGGAACATGGCTAATCAAGCCAAAAATCATTGAACCCAATAAAATATCAGGAAAATGTAAACATTTCAAACTAATCTGCATTTCCCTGAGGGACATCCTGCACCACTCGTGTCCTTGGCTCAGCTCTGTCCCGCTCCAGGCACTAATCCCCTTTTCACCAGAGTCAATTTTCAGAGTGTTGTGTCTGACAGCAGAGCCAGCTCTTGCAGCAAACCTTGGCCAAAGAGGCAGCGATACCAGTGTTCCTGTTTGCTTGGATGATCCCTGTAGCTTCTCTCCAGCACTTCCAGCCACCTCACTCTGGCACTAGTGCAAGAAGGTCCCTCAGTGAGCTTAGGTGACAACCTGAGCAGGTAGGACTTCACAGAATCATGGAATGGTTTGGGTTGGAAAGGACCTTAATGCTCATCTCATTCCACTGCCTGCCATGGGCAGGGACACCTTCCACTAGCCCAGGTTTCTCCAAGTCCTGTCCAACCTGGCCTTGGACACCTCCAAGGATGGGGCAGCCACAGCTTCTCTGGGCAAACTGTGCCAGGGCCTCCTCATCCTCATAGAGAACAATTCCTTCCCAATATCCCATCTAACCCTGCCCTCTGGCAGTGGGAAGCCCCATTCCCTTGGCATGTCCCAAGTTCCTTTCCAGCTCTCCGGGAGCCCCTTTAGGCACTGGGAAAGGGCTCTGATGTTTCCCTGGAGCCTTCTCTTCTCCAGGTGAACACCCCAGCTCTCCCAGCCTGGCTCCAGAACAGAGGGGCTCCAGCCCTCTAAACACTTTGGTGGCCTCCTTTGGATTTGTTCTAACAGTTCCATGTCCTTCCTGTGCTGGGGACCCCAGAGCTGGAGGCAGCACTGCAGGTAAGAGTCTCACTTGAGGGGGCAGAGGGGCAGAATGCCCCCCTCTCCAGCTGCCCACACTTTGGGATCAGCCCAGGCCACGTGTGGTTTCTGGGCTCGGCCATGTGCAGCCTCTCACATACCTCCAGAACCACAGCCTGAGTGTTACTTAAGTGACAGGACCAGTGAGATTGCTGTACTGCCCATGACGTTGCTGTGATTTGAGAATTCAAGGGGTTTAACACATCAGGAGGGAGAGGTACCTGCACTGATCCTCCATGTCGATCTGCAGCCAAATGAGATGTCAGGTACGAGGTATTTGTCTGCCGGCTCGGCTGGATCTCCCACTCCCCCCGGCGATCCGACGACGCCTGCTCATGAGTTCAGGGGCACGACAGAAACAGGAGAGAGGGCAAAAGGTAAATGAGGGGAACAAATAAAAAAGTGTTGACTAGTGAGTTTGTTTCTTTGCAAAAAGCAAGGCATTTACACTTTTAGCTGGGCTATAATTTCCTTTTCCCAAGTGCACCTCGTCATTTACGTCTGCACTGCAGTGATCCACTTCTAGAGTGGATTTTGTCTCCTCTGGCTGATGAACAAAGAGGAAGATCTATTCCAGAACTTCACTCTTTCCCACATGGATTTCAGCATAGAAACAATCCCACTGCCAGCATTTCACTCTGTCTGTCAGGTCACACACACCAGAGCGCTCAACATGGCAGCGAGATTGGATACACAAACTCAACCTCCCTCAAATACATCATTTTAAACTCAGATTTGCAACATAAACCAAAGGCAAACATCTAATTTCACCCAAATCCAGTTCCACACGCTGATTCCTTGTGCAGTGCAGAAGGAAACATCCACCACACCTCCTCGACTGGAGAGAGGGTTGGGGGGTTTTTGGGTTTCCGCAGAAAAGCAGATAAGAAAATTTTGCTAACAAGTTTCCTCTCTGTCCCCAGCTGATGCAAATATTAGCTGATTTAATGAGTAGAATTTTATTTGTTTTTCTAGAAGAATCATTTTGCATTTGCACATGAAACTCCTGTGGGTCACCCAGCTTTGTAGACAACACATCCAGTGCCCACCTAAGACCCAGGAGGATCTCAGTGCACCTGAACCCAACTGACCAGCAGGAGGAACACAAGACTGGGAAGTGTGGGACAAACAGATCTATGTTGGCCTCAGGTCTCATCTGAATGAGACACCACTGATCTGATCAGGAAACAAGAGGCTCCGGTGAATAAACAACAGGATCCCAGCAGTGAAGGTGAAGCAGGAACCAAAGGGAGGTGCCTGGCACACAGAGACTCCAGGAACCTCTGAACAAACCTCAATGCCCACTAGTAAACTTTCACTTGACTAGAGCAGAAGCAAATCCAGAAAGTGGGGAAATTAAAAGAGAAGTCTCCTGGTATTTCATAAAACACCTGTTGTTGTTCCCTTTGCTCTCACTCCCTGCTGGAGGGACCCACAGTGCTGCTCCTCCTTCCGAGCAGCCACCAAACCCAGGAGCTATTTCCCTATGGGTGGTCTTGTCATAGGATCACAGAGTGGTTTGGGTTGGAAGGGACCTTAAGGATCCTCTGGTTTATAAAACCTTCTTATTACATGTTCTTCCTGTCAGCTGGAGACACTGCTCACACTTTCTGTCCTTGGTGATTCCCTTGGAATATTTTTTAATGGCTGTAAGTGACAAGATCAGGAACAACTGGAGAATTCTAATGAAGGTTTTGTAAGCTGGTGGAAGGCAGATCCTGAGTCCTGCTTCCTTCACAGCCCTGGCCAGCCCAGGGCATGAAGCAGCACCATGGTACTTCAGCACTGGGAGAAGCAAACTCCTGCCCAGGAGCCTGGAGGTAGTTTTCCAGGAAAGGCTCCAGTAGCCACAAGAGCCAGATTTGTCTCTTTAATTCTACAGCCAAGTACGTGACAAACTAGGTTTGAAACTGGCTTGAGCTGAGCCCAAAGCAACCCAAGGAGTGACACTGAGGAAGTGATGCCTGTGAAATTTAGAATGGAGTGGAATGGAATAGATTGGACAAGACTAGACTAGAATATCCTGAATTGGAAGGGACCCACAGGGAACAGCAACTTCAACTCCTGGCTCTGCATAGGACACCCCAACAATCCCACCATGTCCCTGAGAGCACCCTCAAAATGCTCCTTGAGCTCTGACAAGTCTTGGTGCTGTGCCCACTTCCCTGGAGAGCCTCTTCAGGGCCTGACCACCCTCTGGGGGAAGAACCTTTTTCTAATATCCAACTTAAACCCGCTCTGACACAGCTTGGGAGCATCGAGTTCCCATTAACACTCCTCACCTTCCTACCACCTTCCAAATCACATGACAAGACTAAAGACAGAAGGGGTAGAGCTCACCCATCTTTGATTAAATACTTTCACTTCCAAGAGGAAAAGGCTACAAAAAAGACATCACACATCAGCTCCTTGCTCAGAGTGAAATATTGTAAGAGATCTGCAGTTATTATACCCAAGAACAAAAATAAGGCCATTAAATGTGGAGATCCAAACTCACACCTCCAATTCACTGCTTGAGACGTTTCTTTTTTCTCCTTTTTCCCTTTAGAGAAATCCTTTGCTCAAGACTTAAAAGGAATGTTCCTTGGAAGAGAGCTGTTTGTGTTTTGGTGAGAAGAACCTGATTTTCCCTGTGTTATATTAAATAATTCATCATCCTAAGTAATGTTTAGGTGAAAAGATGACAAAAGCTGCTGCGCAATCCCACATCCAGACTATCTGTGCAGCTCCAGAGAACAAGCTGCCTGTATATTTTGGGACTAACACAGACTTCTTTGGACCTCATACTATAACTGGTGAACTAAAATGCCTGAAAATGAAGCCAGGCGTCACTGTCCAGTCAAGGAAACATGATGCCTCACATGTAAACAGCATGAAGGTCTGTGGTCGAGGTGGACAACTGGAGATTCCACCCAGAACTGGGGGTTAATGCATTAATCAGGGAATTTATTAAAGTAGATTATAGTGGCAGGGCTCACACACCAGCCCACATTAATCACTGCACAAACACTGCACTGCATGTGCTGCCAACCACCCGGCTTCCTATGGCAACACCTACAATGAGAGGTGTTCATCCTGACTGTATCTGATGGATTGGGATGTATCCTGGTCTACAGTAGCTGCTCGGCCCTTTAGTGCCCAAGGACAGCTGAGCTCAGAAAGGTTATGACACCTCACACTTGGTTCTCCACCCCTGAACCCCCGCTGGAGGAGCTGAGCGGGGGCAGCGCTGGCAGCCGGTGTTGAACAGCACAAAGAGGTTGGAGGAGCAGAGCGAGCCCAGATCCACTCCCTTGGAATAAAAGTACAACAGCTCCAGCCAGGAGCTTCAGTTGGAGACCTACTGAACGTCTGAGCAGTTCTGCTAACGCAGAAAATCCAAACTCTCAACACCAAGAAAACAGTACAATAAGAAAGGAAAAATGGGGAAATTCAAATGCAAGTTGTGGCAATTCCTCCAGATCATGACATGCAGCCTTCCCAGGGGTCCCTGCCCTGCCAGACCTTTGTGCTCTGCAACACTCACCCTGGGAACTGGATGCTCCACGAAGGATATATGGGTGTACATGGGACACACATCCCTACTGCAGCCACGCACTCCTTGGGCAGAGGGCACCTGGGGACAGGCTGCCATTGCCACATCTCTCAGCCTACTCCACATTCCGTGTGCCATGAGTAAAAGCAGCCCTAAAAATGCTGCAGGTCAGGGCTGGATTGTTGACTTAACCAGCTTACCCACAAACAACAGAAAAACGACCCATT
Source organism: Pithys albifrons albifrons (assembly GCF_047495875.1). NCBI lineage: Eukaryota > Metazoa > Chordata > Aves > Passeriformes > Thamnophilidae > Pithys > Pithys albifrons. The sequence continues at coordinate 6,199,049 of NC_092470.1, forward strand.
CCAAACTGAAATCCACTTGGTTCACAACCCCCAGGAATTCCATTGGTTGATACAGCATTTCAACAACCTGCTGCTTTGACAAAATTCTCCTCAAACCACAATCTCAAAATTAAGCAGGAATTGTCCTTGATACGACAAAGAATCAGCCCCAGCCCCTTCTAATGTCACATGGCATCTGCTTCTCCAGTGCCAGAGGAATTCTGAGAGGTGCCGGAGCCATCGTGAGCAACACACCTGATTGCGAAGGGCCTGCTGGGATGGTCGATCCCGGTGGACGTGGCTGTCTCTTGTTACCGCAGATGTCCCAGAATCCACGTGCACAGATCCCACGGGAGTAGGCTGGAAAACAAGGTGGTGGTTAAGATAAAGACTCTCACACGCACAGACCCACCATGTCAGGCTGGGAGGAAGCAGGAAAACATCAAAACGCTGCCCAAAGGTAATAACCACAGAGAATTACACTCAGGGCTATCAAACCCTGATGATTTGATGGTGGACACCAGCATCAAATATCTTGTATAAAAATTAATTAAGAAGACATCATTAGGTGTCAGTCTTGACATCAAATCACACCTAGTGCGTCTCACACGGGGTTATTACAACTGAGAATATACAGACTTGTTTTCCTCATCTCCTCGTCTCGCCACTTGTAAAAATCACGCTTGCATAGAAACAGGGTGTGTTAAAATTAAAGCTTCATCTGCTTTCTCCTCACCAAAGTCATAATCCCTGCTCCCAACACCGAGATCTCCATAGCAACCACCGCGGCTGGCAGCAGCAGCACGCTTGTCTTACAAGGTGCTCTTTATCAATCGCCTTTGTAATTAAAGAAAAATGATGAGAAAATCTTGATTCACAAAGGGAATGATTTCTCAGGAACTGTTTTGGGCACAGTAAACATCGGGAATGCTAAATATAGTTGGGACGGTAAAGCGCCGGCAGCGGTGCCAAGTTTAGCTCTGATGGAATTTGATGTGGCACCAGTGAAAATGTATTTACAGGTGTCACTGCTGGTCTTTGGGGTGGGTTGTGAGCAAGACTCAAACTAAAGAGCTTCAGACCCTTTTACCACATTTTCCCACAGCTTTTGGCCAAGGTCTTCTTGTGTATAACTGGCTTTTGATAGCAGAAATGATGTAACAAGATCAGGATTATGGTCCAAGGGAGTCATGGAATTGCTGAATGGAGCTTGGTTACTCCGACACAACTTCCTTGCCATGTGCCATACAGAGTTGGTTCATTCCCTCAAGTGTCTGCCAAGATATTCTGAGCTCAGAAGGGCAAGGTTAGATCAGGTATTTGGGAGAAATTCTTCTCTGTGAGGGTGGGGAGGGCCTGGCACAGGTTGCCCAGAGAAGCTGTGGCTGCCTCATCTCTGGAAGTGTTCAAGGCCAGGCTGGATGGGGTTTGGAGCAGCCTGGGATAGTGGAAGGTGTCCTTGCCAATAGCAGGGAGTGGAACAAGATGGGCTTTAAGGTTCCTTCCAAACCAAACCATTCCATGATTCTATTATTCACTGAGCATCCATCAGAGCCCTGCCTGGATCTCCTGGATGTTCTCAGTAAGAACTTGACCATGAAAGGGGTCTTCTATGATTCTTCTGCTTTAAGATGGATTTTAGCTATTCATCTCCAATCCTGTGTTAGACTACAGGGAATTCAGTCTGGTCATGTTCACTGTCACAAGTGGGAAAGTGGGGCTTGAATGTCCCACCAGTACAAGCCCAGAGAAGTGGGAAGGGGTCTCTGTCCCTCAGGGAAATTTCAAGGCACTGCAAGAGCCCCCTGAACACAACGCCAGGACACTTGAGTGTGTTGAGAAGTGAAAAGATTTGACCCTAAAGTCACTGGCATTAATTGGGATTATCAGGAACAAAAAGGCAGAGGTGTGGGGGCACCACCTGGAAGGCAAGGCAGGGGATTTCACAGGGGCAACTCACAATTGGCCTGCCGACCCAGTCGTAGGCGTAGTCGAAGGTGTAGCCTTTCTTCTCAAACAGCTCCGTGAAGATGGTTCGCAGATAATCGTAGTCTGGCCTCTCAAAGAAGTCTAATCGCCGAACGTAGCGGAGGTACGTGGCCATCTCCTCTGTGGTGAAAGGGAAAAGGCAGCAGCTTTTATCCTGCATCTTTTGAATGAGTTGTTAAAACCAAGGTCAATTCACACTGTGCAAGAATTGTCTGGGCTGCCTGTGCTGCCTCTGGCTTTTCTTCTGCAAGTAGAGGTTTTTAGTAACAGCTTACAATGGAAAACAATTCAAACACTTCTCAAGCAAAGGTGGAAATCCCACCTCTGCTCCAGAGAGCTGCTGCTCCACCTCCAATCTGACTTCCACACCTAGTTTTATTCTGCACATTTGAATAAAATAAATACAGTGAGAAATAAATTCACCGAACCTGCCAACAGGCTGCTCACAGGCATTTAAAATGTTGTTGCCCAGAGAAGCTGTGGCTACCCCATCCCTGGAAGTGTTCAAGGCCAGGCTGGATGGGGCTTGGAGCAACCTGGGATAGTGGAAGGTGTCCCTTCCACAGTGGAATGAGATAATATGTAAGATCTCTTCCAACCCAAACCATTCTGGGATTCTACTATTCCCTGAGCATCCATCAGAGACCTGCCTGTATCTCCTGAACATTCAAAACAAGAACTTCCAACCCAAACCATTTTGGGATTCTGGGATTCTATGATTCTATAAAATAGCCACAGACATTTCATGTGGCAAAGGAAATCAGGAGATGTTGGTGGGCTCCCTGTGGCACCCACGATCTCCAGCAGCAACCAGGGTCTGGCTGCCCAGACTGCTGCGCTGCCCAATGTCATGACATCTGCCAGAGCCTTGAATATTCCAAACTGGACTTTGAGGGGAAGCTCCAAGGTTAGTTTACCTAAACAGGATTAATTTACACACCGGGGTTTGGTATTAAGCTAATTAATTGCTTTCTTGCATCTGGGTTATACTTTGCATGCACAGAGGAGTGAGCCCTGGGAGCTTGTCCTGCCTCTTCCCAGCTCTCCCTTGGCTCAGGTACAGACACAGCAATGTGGCTTTGCCTGTAGCAAACAAAAATAACAACAGCTTTGCTTATTGATACTTAACTCCCTCCTGGCTTGCAGCTTCCATGTCACATGGAAGTAAAAGAGGGAAAAAAAAACAGAGAAGAAAAAATCTTCTCTTCTGAGCACCTCTGGATGGTGGAGGAGCAACCAGGTTTAGGTGAGGAAGGAATAGAAATCAGTTCTCCCATTTCCCATCAGCCCAGACCTGCAGGGGTGACCAAGCTCTGAGCAAGAGTGTTGGGAAAAAAAGATGAGAACATCCAACCTGAAGCTGTTCTGCTTGGAACTAAGTGGATTTTGGAATGACACATGTGGGGAATTAGCATGACTTGAGTGGACAACAATCCCTTTCCAGGATTGCTGCTACTCATGCTGGGAAAGAGCCCTGTGATACAACAGCTCCTACAGGAATGGGATTAATTCTGGGTGCTCTCCTGGATGTCAGGACTTCAGAAAACACCCAGAAACACTCCCAGGCCCACTCTGTGAAGACCACAGGGCACCTGGGGAGGACTTTAACTTTGTACCCTTTTTAACTAGAGAAAAGGTGCTGGGCTTGGCTAGAAGCACATCTTTAGTTAGCAGTCTCCTTAAAACTGCTGTCAGAAGGTGGAAGTCAAGGACAGACAACACCATCCCATCTTCCAAACTGGCCACCTACACTTGCAACACCTGTAAAATCTTCCGTTTGAAAAAGAATTAACTCGGTACATCCAACATGGTCATTTGGGAATGGGAAAATAATGGAGAGATCTTTTGGAAGGAAGCCAAGCAGGCACACAAGGCCCTTGTGCACTGCCCAGCCACCTTGATGGGAAGAGTTAAGCTCATTTTAAGCTCTCATGCCCTGATAATTCATAGCAGCAGCTTCAGTTGTTTGCCAGCCTGAGAAACAACATGATGGATACACATAATCCAAATACTCTGTGCCAGAGTAGCTCAGGACCATCCTATTTAACAAGGTCTATCCACCTCCAGCTGCACTCACAGGGTCCCATCAGGGCTTTACCTGGAAAGTTCTCACAGAGAACTTCAACTGGAGTGTTTCTCTTTGTGTCCCCAATCTTCTGATACCTCTCTTTTAAGGTGTCAGCCTGCAGCGCACAAAGACAAAACAGTTGTGGAGAAAGAGTTCAACCATGTGAGAAAGGACATGCTGTATGGGAAGAAAAACAAAGTATTTAATGCCCACTCCGGGTGGCATCAGAAGATGTTACTTGTAACTGAACTGCCTCCTGGACTACACTGACAGGAACATTTTATGGGTCACGGGCAGAGGAAATCCAAGGCCACATTCCAAACATCCTCAGTAAGGAAAGGCAGACCCTCATTAGTGTCTTACAAGGCTCCTTTCTCACAGCCCCATCCTGAGGGCCATGCAGGGAGGGTTTCACAGGAGCAGCAAACCAAGCTGCAGGAGCTGGGATGGCACAGCAGGACCTCCCCCATGCTCAGGCCACTGGCAGCACAAACAACTGCAGAACACCCAGTGCAAGGCTAGTCTGGGTCTTCCTGTGGGTAACAGAATGACCCCACGCAGGTAACGACTTGCATCAGTAACACTTCTCCCAAATCCCACACTGCCTCTCCTTTCACCCCCACACTGCCTGTCACTGGGACAGCACTGACCAAACATTGGTCATCAAGGCAATGGATTTGCAGTTGGATTTCCCACCTAAATCCCCTCTGAAGCACAGAACTCTGCTCCAGTTGCATCCTAAAAATGGGGCTTATTGCCTTCATTTCAAAGTATGCCAATTAGACTGGGCAGCAGCTTAATTAGCATCACAGATGTTCTCTGAAAACATGGCACTGACAGTACAGACCAGAAGCATGAGCTGAGGAAACCTACAAGAGCAAAGCTGCCACATTCTGGGTCAAGCTGGAGAGCCTGTGTTTGCCCTGGACCTCAAAAGGGGACAATTAGTCCTGGACCTCAAAAGGGGACAATTAGTCCAGGACAATTAATTCTTGTCAAGTTCAGCACTGAACTGAGGAACTTTTGCAGAACCTTTTTGAAATCCGTAACTATTTTAGAACAATTTACAGAATTAATTTACAGCAGATGAGTTCCACTAAACCCTAAGAAAGTATGTACTACAATAACACACTTACAGAGGTGTGAACGTAAAGTCAGAGAGATTCTGATTTCTTTCATGACCCTTCATGCTTGGAAAACCCTTTCTTTGCTTTTTCTGTCACATGTCTGATAAGGCTGAGCTCAGACTAATTCTGGATAGGTGGTGACAGAAGAGCTTAACAAGGTCTACCACCCAAGCTGCTTCCACTGACCATCAGTGTCCTGCTGAGCAGCTCCTGAGCCCAAAACATCATCTTCTTTCCCCAACAGGAGTTCTCATCTACACTGATCAGATTTGGGCCCTTCACTCCCTGCAATTCCAAAGCTGAACACAGTAGCTTAATCATCAGGGAGGTGATGGAGAAATGAGGATGCAGCTTCCAAGAGCTTCAGAGCCAGCAAATGACTTGCTCCTGGTTAACTCCGCTGATGGATGTTGGCGGCACTTGATAACTCAATTGCCTGCAGGGCCTCCTCATTGTACACACATCCCATAAACTCCTCAGCACTGAGTGTCCAGCGTCTCTGGAGGGAAGCCAAGCTCAATCTGTCTGCCAGAAAACCAGTTTTTCAAGCTGAAGTCCATCTGTGCATCTAAACCCATCAAACTGCTCCCATTATAAACACAGATCCCAGATGCAGCTGGGGGATTGTGTGCCCTAACTGGAATTTCATAAACAACCACTGTGTCCCCGTCGCGCTCCAGCTCGGGGCAGCTTCCAACCACAGCTCTCATCGCTGTCCCTGAACCTCTGCTCAATCCTCTCTCCCAAACTGTACCAATAAAGTGCCAGGTAACATATTTCTACCTTAAAATCGTGCCTGTAGCTACAGCTAATGCCTCATCCTTAGACTTCAAGGACACAACAGAGAGCACAGTGTTTCTGGCTGGGTTTTGCCAATGTTTCCCCAGTGGATTCTCCTTTGGGCAGAGACCAGCCAGAAGTTTTCAAGGGCAAAACCTAAAGCTTCAACTTACCTTCAATCCCTGCCAGGGCAGGCTGCCTCGGAGGAAATACATGAACATATGGCCCAGGGCTTCTAAGTCATCTCGACGACTTTGCTCTAAAAGAGGAGAGATGACAAATTATTCCTGCAGAGTCAGGAATGGCTCTGAGATCTCCTCAGCAGCCACACCTGTATCTGAGATAAAGGTATGACAGGGACATTCTCTCGCTGTCTGCAGCTCAGATCTTGTGCAAAACCACCTAGAAGCTGTTTCAAAAACCAGAAAACATGCTAAATCAGCTGGAAGGCATAATAAGACAGGAGCTGTACGACAAACAGCTCAGCCTGTCTGGGATAAGTCTTAATTGCAGAGGAATAAAGCAGTTCCCCAATCCTTCTCCAGCCTGCCAGTGCTCATGGTGCACCTGTCATGTGGGGCTGGATCATTTCCTCTGGGCTCCATGGGAACAGGGGATACTCACAGCCAGCTGCAGGGAACTACCCTTGCACAGTGCCAACCCCCTGGCAATCACTCCTGCATCTCATTGCATCAGAGCAGGTCAAAAATAGCTCCTTCCAGAGCTGTGAAACACTTGCTGCTGTTGCCATGCAGATGTTCTGATTATAAATGAAGGGGTGAACAGGGGAGCCTCGAGCCAAAGGAAAAAGAATCCTTAAAATTAAGCTCCCAAAATGTATCCAAAAACCCAAGGGGGGATAGGAGAGAACAATAAATGTGGTGGCAATGGCACAGGACTGGGGCTGGGCTAGGGCTCACTGAGCTCACAGACTCGTTTGGTGCAACCTCCTCGTCTCCAAATCTCCACCTGCACCATATAATGTGCTTCACAGCCACAACCAGGAGCAGATCCAGCCCACAGGCTGGACAGACATGAGCTGGGCCTGCTGCTGCATCATCTGCACAAGAGGAAGGCAGCGCCTTGCACAGTGTGACTCCCTCACAGGCAGCAGGAACTCAACCCTCAGCAGATGCCGGGAGTGAGAACACTTGGGAGAAGGGAGCTGAGGTGACAGTTCCTGCAGGTTACCCTCATAAAAAGGGGAGAAAAAAAGAGGATGTCCTGGGTAATTCAGTGTGATGCAGTGATGCAGATGAATTTCTCAGGAAGATGCTTGAGTGCACTTGTCTCTCAGAAAAATTGCAATCAGACGCCTTAGTTTGAAGTGTGAAGAGATTGATTCCACCTGGGCTGGTCTCAGCAGTGAAGCATCAACCTCTCAAAACTCCTGGGGGCAGAGACAGCCCCCCCTGGCTGGCAGCCAGCCCTGGCCTCCTCAAATACACCCCAGAACTGACACTGACCCTTCCCCTGCATGAGGCATGGTGGGAGCTGAAAACCTCCAGGAAATGGGTCCTCAGGAAGGCACGTGGTGCACTCCAAACACAAACACATCCTCCTTCCACATCACCTGCACCAGCAGCTCCCAAGCCTGCTCCTGCTGTGCTTTCCCATTCCTCCAACCCCTCCTGACACTACATTTTCCAACATTAGAAGTTGGGTTCATCCCTCCTTGCTCCCCAAAGAGAGTGAACTCTCCAAGTGAGGTGGAAGCCAGAACACTGGGAGGCCACTCAGAATATTCCATTATCTTACTGCCTGCTCCTATGGATTTAAGTGAATATAAACATTTTATAAGGGTTGTTTTTGTCTTTCAGCCACAGAAATGTAACCTTCTGGTATGAGAGAAAGCAGTGAGGAAAGGAGATGAAAGCCAGGTTTAAAATTAGTTAAATTATTCATTTTCTCCAACCAATTACTAGGGCAGGAACATCCAACTCTAACATCTGGAGCTGGAAGGTACTGGGACAGTGCTGTGCTATAAAAATCTATTTGTCCGTCATTTACTGTGGCAATCACTGCCTGCCTACTTGTCTTTTATCAGAGCAGAGCTGCTCCCAGTTATTTAGTTCCCAATAAAAACTATAATTATGAGGCTTCCAACATTTCAGCTGCCTCAATTCCTCAAAAGAGAGGGGAAAAAAAAGCTTCACAACTGTAAACAGCATTGCAGCATCAGGAGGCTCACAAATAGCTTGAAGGGCATGAGAGAGTAGTAAGTCAAGATGCCATTGGAGCCCCACTAGACTCACACAGCAAGTTGGAGTGTGTCCAGAGGAGGGACTGGAGCTGGGGAAGGAGCTGGAGCACCAGGAGCAGCTGAGAGAGATGGGGGGTCTTAGCCTGGAGAAAAGGAGGCTCAGTGGGTACCTTCTCACTCTCTCCAGCTCCCTGACAGGAGGGGGAAGCTGGGGAGGGCTTGGGCTCTGCTTCCAGTGAATAGGGACAGGACAAGAGAAACTGCTCCAGGTAGCACCATGGGGAAGTTTAGGTTGGATACTGGGGAAAATTTCTTCACTGAAAGGGTTGTCAAGGCTGTCCAGGGCAGTGGTGGAGTCCTCACTCCTAGAAGTGTTCAAAAGCCGTGTCAATGTGGGCACCTGGGGACCCGTGATGAACACGGCAGTGCCAGGGGAGTGGTTGGACACAATGACCTTAGAGAGCTTTTCCAGCCTCAGTGATTCTGTGACTCTTGAGGCTCCCCCCGAGCAGACAGACCTTTGCCAAGGTGGGTGTTGATGGACATGTATCTCGCCGTTCCAGTCAAGCTCTTGTGCTCCCTGTAGGGTATGTGTTTTTTGGTTTCCGGGTCAATGTACTCCTTCGCCAATCCAAAGTCTATGATGTGGATGACGTGCTCCTTCTTATTGCCCTGCCGGCCAATGAGGAAGTTTTCTGGCTTCACATCTCGGTAGATGAGGTTCTTGGAATGCACATACTCCATCCGAGAGATCTGCACAATGACAAGGAAACAGTTATTTGGGTGCAGACCAGCTACCAGAAGAGCTGGAAGAGGAATTCTCATCCCCTCCTTTCCCTGGCTATTGTGCTGTGCTCCCTGACTTTATTCCCACGGAAATGGCAAAGGCTGTTTCTGAGGCGTTATTGCCGGGATGCAGCTCTTGGCAGGGAGACAAGACTGCAGCAGCCTTTTTGTATTGATTTTAAACATACTAAACTGGCTACCAGGAGCTCTTCCCTTGCCCACCGCCTTCCCTTGTTGCTCTGTGTCTTACCACCTTCCTCCCTCGACCCATATGTTGTCTTAGACGCGCCAGATTCTTCATGAAGGGGGATTTGTGGGAAGGCAGAAGCTTTATGATCCTCAAAGCTGACTAAAATAATAATTAATCTTATTGCTGTCAAGTAGGAATAGCTGGAACATTTGTCAGTTTTTGATGAACACTGGTCTGGCAGTATGACTGAAAGGGAAGGTGAAGGGCAGGAACTCCACTTCCAAGGTGATGGAGGGCCTCCCACAACACATCTTGTTCAGAAGTTCACCATTAAAGTTGCTTCTGAACCCAAATATATTGCAGGGGATGCTTGAACAGGTCACCAAGCAGTTCTCCTTTGAGTCCCTAACTTAAGAGATGATTCAAATTGGAAATAACTCTCAATTTCATTTAATTTGTTACCTTTAATTGCCTTTTTAGGTTTCAAATTAGAATATGTGAATCCCCATTTTGGGCTATCCTGGTTGCAGCTGCCCCACCTGCTGTAGGACATGGTGGCTTTGGTAAACAAGGTGCTTGTTTGGAGAGGTCATTGAGATGGATCCACATCCACGTGGTTTGCAATGCTATGAAACCACCACAAAGCTCCCACAAACTCCCAGCTTTGCACTAATGAGTGTCTGAGTGTCAGTTCCCAGAGGTCAGTGTTGCACCACTGTGATGGATCTCAGGATGGTGCACTCAAGTTTGGGGAACATCTAAGGGAAGAGTCACCAGGTGGTCACCCCTCCTGGGTGGATCCCAGCTCTCGACCACTGAGCCAGCTCTCCCTGAGCTGAACAGCAGGGAACCAAATCCCCATCAGCCCTTCCAAACATCTTGCTCGCAGGGACTGCCAGCACTGTTGGCCTGAAAGATGCCCCTGCTTCCCCACTTACTGAATCCACACACCAATCCACAGGGCAAACCCAGATCATTCTTTCTCCTTACAGACCTTGGATCCACACGTGGTTTAAAGCTTCATGTGTGTATGATCCCTCCATCCGTCTCTCAGACCCTTTGTAAGGAAAACCTGCTGCATTTCCACTTCTTGGAAAGGACAGACAGGAGGGGGCAGCACTTTGTGTAAGATAAACAGCTGTACAGGGAGGGCAGCAGAAAGGAAAAAACTGGCTGCAGGTGAATCAGGCTTAAAAAACAGGACTTGCTCAAAGGCTCTTCAAAGAAGGAACTGGCACGTGCTGCCGCTCCCCTTCCCTCCACACAGTGATTGATTTCAATGTGCTGGGAAAATGGGTTTCACGGCTAACAGCCATTATTTCCAATCAATTACAGGCTGATGCAGAGCAGAGCAGATGCTCTTCAGCCATTCTTCACGCTTTGAATCACCTACAGGACACAGCAGCAGCTTGGGAGACAAAAAGATACGTCGGGAGGCAATTCAAATGAAGATGCAACCCTTGAAAGTGGAACAAAGCACTTCCTCGCCTCTCCACATGTAACAAGCTCTCAAGCAGAGCCTGACAGGCTCATTTGATTTGTTCCTGCTACCAGAACAGCTCAGTTGTTGAAATCCCAACAGCAATTAGACAACCTGAAAGGAGCCTCTTTTTTATGTTCTTTAAAAACTCACAGCGAGTTGCATCAGGCAGGACAACAACCTGGACAACCAGCAGTAGCACTCAGACATATTTATTTACCTGCCTTTTTTCCTTCCATCTGCCTTTTTTTTGCTTCCATCACACACACACAGATGCTGTGGGGTCTTTCATATTCCTTCTGCTTTACTTCCACCTGCTTGGATGCCTCATGCTGGAGAGCTGCACTCAGCCACGATGGGTGGAAGTGACTCTCCGAGCTAGAAAGATGTTTCCTACAGCAGCCTCCGTGCTTTATTCCCCTTGACAAGATGCTCCCCCTGCTTGTGGCTGCTGTGATGGGGAGTATCTGGGCCACGCTGTCCTCCCAGGCTTGGTGCCTGAGAAGACACGAGCAGTGCTGGTTGGCACGACCTCGGCACGACTCACACCCATTGCACGGCTGACAGAGCACTCCAGAAAGGTGCTGGATGGAGAGATGCAGTGCCCACTTCTCTGGGTTTGAACTACAGGCTCTAACTCTTCTATAGACAGAGAAACCACTCAAGGAGCTGGGACTACTTTGGAATTGCTTTTACACTGAAAAAACAGCGAGCACAGGAGCACTGGGGGTGGATGGAACACTCTGCTTGTGAATTAAAGAGGGATTTTCATGGTCACGGCTGGCCCAGTCCATCCTTGGAGCACAGATCTCCATTTCAGGTGTCAGAGAAACCCTTAGGGAGGGAGAGAATCCCTTGGCACACGGCAGGACCCCTGCGCTGTGGCAGAGAAATGAGAGGATATTGTGACATTTACCAGGTGCCAAACAAACCTGTGCTTTCATTTGCCTTCCTCTTGCCAAGGAAGGAAGTGTAACAAGCCCTCTTCTCCCGAAAAGGTAACTCTTAAGGAGCTGATCTCGATGGCAATCCAATCTCTACACCCTCTTAATAAATTTGAGCCCTTCTTCCACTCATCACCTGCTTGAATATAGATCAGATCAGCAGAGATGTAAAATTCACTTTGTTTAGAGGCAATTTTGATGCTCACTGATGAAAAACCTTTTTGCCATGTCTCGGTTCAGATCACAACCATAAACCCTCTGGCAAATTTTGAATAAATTTGACCAAGGCAGGGCCCTCCAATGCTGATGTTTTTGCTAAGGAGAGCTCAGCTCCCATCGTTCTGTGAGGTTTCAGTCTCTGAACAGCCTGGTAGCACCAAACCAGTAAAACTGGTAGGACTGTGGGAGGGTGCTGTGCTCCCTGTGTCCTGGGGAGAGGGTAAGAAATGAGATGTTCCTGGGATGTCCAAACAGAGGGAGGGAGCTGGGGCAGGTACCGGGGCAGGGCTGTGTAAGGGACATGGGACACATGTCTGTAGGAATCCAGCGTCACTGGTTCTGCTGCGCAAGGAGCAAGTTTCTCAGAAGCATAACTTGACCTTCCCTTCATAGGCAAGAGTTCTTCTCACACCTGAGAAGTTTCCTTTTATAAGACACATGGAGAGAGACTTTTTATCAAGGCCTATAGGGACAGGACAAGCACCAACATTTAACTTGGGAGAAGGCAGGTTTAGGTTGGAGGTAAGGAAGAAATTCTTCCCTCTAAGAGTGGTGAGGCCCTGGCACAGATTGCCCAGAAAAGCTGTGGCTGCAGCATCTCTAGAAGTGTTCAAAGCCAGGTTGGACGGGGCTTGGAGCAACCTGGTCTAATGAAAGGTGTCCCTGCCATGGCAGAGAGGTTAGATTAGACCTTCGAAGGTTCCTTCCAACCCAAACCATCCTGTGATTCCGTAACAGAAGGAGATTCTCTCTCCAGCCAACAGACAGCCCTGAACCTGCACTGACCCCACGCTCAGCTCCCCAGGGCTGGCAGACCCGAGTGGCCCCACGGAGGCCCCGCTGTCACTCACCAGCTGGATGGCAATCATCAACACCGTCTTCAGGGTGAACGTCCTGTCGCAGAGGTCAAACAAATCTTCCAAGCTGGGACCAAGCAGCTCCAGTACCATGGCATTGTACTTCCCACATGGCCCGAAGTAATACACCTGGGGAAGCCCTTCAGCTGGAAGGGATGAACAGAGTTCACATCAGTCAGCAGGACAAGGTTAATTCCCTTTCTCCAGCATGTACAACTTTCTCCAGGCAGAGCTTTACTGTTACTTCTTGAGTGATTCTGTTTGATGTTGCCCAGTAAGGAAATAAGTTCCAGCACACACTGTGAATGAACCCAAGGCCAAACCAGTGCAAGTTCTGCTTGGCTACACCCTTGGACAGACAAATGGATTTCAGAGCAGTAACATGACCACATGAAAGCATTGAGCTTTGGCAGCTTAAAGACTTGGACTTAGGGAACAAGACACAGAGTTCCCTTTGCTGCACTGAACACCAGGCAGAGAACAAGCCCAGATGTTGCTGGCACTTGTCAGAGCAGTTAGGAAGATGATAGCCCTTGGAGAACATGAGGCATGGCCAAAAAAGGGCTGCTTTGTCAAGATAACACACAGCCCTTGTTTTTTAAGCACAACCTTAGACAAAGTTTACTCTTACTAAGGAGAAAGGGAAAAAATTCTTTTCAAATAAAGAAAAGTTTTAAATTTTTACCCATCACCATGTAAAAATAGGTGATCATAGTCATTAAACATATGTGTGCACACACAACTATCAACATCCAACTGTCAGGAGCCAGAGACCACCTTCCCACCCAACCCAGCTCAGCGAGAGCACACAGTGTTGGGGCTCAGCTGGCAGGGCATTTTTGGGTGGATCAGCTTTCTGAAAGGGATTGGAAGGGAAAAAACCAGCCTTGGTGTTGGAACACTCACAGAGCTGCACAGTGCTCCTGGAATTACCTTTGAGTAAATCAGAGCAGCCCATCCAGGAGGAATTCAGTGCAGGGCTAAGTGCTTATTTTGCCAATCAGCACCTGCACAGCACTTGATGCCCCAGCATCAGCATGAACTGTGTAACACTCTCAAAAATATATAGATTTCCAGTCAACACCTCATAAGCAGTTCCAAAACACAGTGGAAGGGTTTTGTTTTGAAATATGGGGGTATGCCCTATTTCAAAACAAAGAATTTGCTTGAAACCCAAAAGACTCCTGCTACTGAGTGTAAAGGCTGAGCCTGGGGAGCAGCACTACAGAGCTCCATAAATTCCAGAGCATGGGATCTGAACGCAGCGTGATCATTCATTTTACAGCATGTTTGAAGTGATGCAGTCACACACCTATATTTATATAAGAGATCAATGTTAGGAACAGCAAAATACTCGACTAATTAAATGCACGGTCTGGTATCGTGATGTTTCTCAGGCAGCAGAACAGGGAAACACTTCAGGCTGGAGTGTGTTGGCAACACAACAAATGCAAGTCCTTGTCCTACTCCACATTTAGGGAAGCCTCGTTAATCCACAGCGCTCTTCAACCTGCCAGCTTTGTCATAAATGTGGTGCTGAGATTACTGAAGCTTAAATGTTACAGAACTTGTGCTCCCAAGTGTTGCTCCAAAGGAACAAAATGTGGCTTGACAAAGATTACCAGAGGATGGTTTTAATCTTGTTAACTTGGGGAATCAAGGTAGGTATCCATCATCAGGATGCACTAATGGGGTATTACAGAGTATTGCAGGAATTCCCTGTCTAACCAGAGTTTTGTGTCCCATGCCAAACGTTTACTCAACCTGGTTTGGGGAGGCTGCTGCTCCTAACAGAGGTCTGTGCTTTAGGAAGCTCTAACAGCCATTAAATCCTCCAGGAAAACAGGATGGTTTGAGGCAGAAGCAATTCAGAAAGCCCAACAATGAAGGCATATGATCCAGGCAGCTCCAAAATGCTTTCAAATATCCCCAAATCACCATAAATGGCAATTTCATGTCATCAGCTTAGTGCTGAAGGCTGGAATAATTGTGACAGTTCTTGAAGTAACTCATGGCGAACTCTGGGTTTTCAGTGAGGTCTGATGAGGAATTATTTACATAATCACCTCTAACACCAAGATCAGCATCTCTACTTTTTTAGAGATAACAGAAGAACAATAGAGAATAACAGAAGAACAGAATATTCTATGTAATGTTTAAAACTGATACCATTATAAATTGTGAATACAGATACACAGTGAGCACTTCTACCACAACTCCTACAATTCTCAACAAGTGTAAATCAGGAGGAAATTGGAATTAATGCTGTGCTAATTAAGGTATGTGGGAGAACAAAATTGCAGAAAGGCCCTTAAGGAAGGTGAAGGATCCTGCTCCCAGAGCAAGGGAGAGGAGAACATTTACAGCCTCACTTGGTCAGCAGTGGGCACTGCAATTAAAATTCAATTCCTACTGGGCATAAAGACCAGGAAGATCCATTGCAGCAAGACCCAAAAGGTGGGGGCTGCACATCACAAAATAAGCAACACAACTATTTAGTGCCCTCTGGGATCCCAATGCCTTCATCTTTACCCACTCAAAGCCTTGCAGTCAAGAGGTTGAAGCACCTCCTTGGCTTTAACCCTCAGGAAGGCTCTGCTCGTTGCGGGAGCTCTGACAAGGTGAGGTTGTGGCAAAGAACATTAAAAAAAGCACCCTAAGGGCCAACCTACAGGAGACATTATTGGCTTTAGGTGTACTTTTAGGGTTTGATTTCTCTCTCAGGGTTTTCAGCAGCAGTGCTGCCAACGCAGAACTTCCCTCTGCCTTTACCAGAGTAAAACTGCTGTTACATATCTCTGATTTCCAGAGCCAGGCTCATCGCTGAGTCCCACACCCCAAAGAGCATCGCTGACAACCCGTGTGAAGCCTCTCAGCCTGAGACAGAGCCCTCAGCTCCACACAAGTTATTGAAATGAACTCAACTCACTGGAAAGGGGAAAAGCCCGAAAGAGAAGTTGTGAGCTTGATGTACCTATTAAAGGGTGTCTGTTGGCAGATGAGACTGGATGGAACTTGAGATACAGCTCTGGACCCATTTGGAACAGTAAGAAGAGTCAGCCTAAGAAAATCTGCATCACATTTAACCACAGCCCATTTGCATAATTCATGACGTAACTTGGCTCTATTTCAGTGACTGTGTCCTGGTACCACCGAGTCCATTGCCACGATGGACAGGAACTCCATAAATATCAACAGCAGATCTGTAAATACTTAAGAAGGACTTTGCCAACAAAAGAGATGGATGGAGCAAAAAGGACTTTTTTTGTCTGGGCAGGTGGACTTGAGGTTTTTAATGCCATTGGCAGAGGACTGGAAAGGTCACACAAAGCCAGTGCCATGTCACAGGTGAGCAGTTCTGGAGTCAAAGACTGCAGAATGAAAAATCACTGGCAGGGCAGAGTCTCATTTTAAGGACTCAAAGGTAAACTCAACACTTGAAGTACAAACCACAATCAGTTTAATGCATTAAAACTAGGAATTGCTTCATGGCATTAAACAGGACCAACAAATTAGGGGAAGAAAAACCAGGCATGTCACGTGCAGGTTCTCCTCTGGAAGAACAGCAGTTCATTATAGTGGAGGCCCTGCAAGCAGAAATCATCTCAATTTGCTTAACGTCTTTGGTGTTGCTGCTGGGTGATTTGGCTCAGCTACACGGAAAAGGCCCCGCTCCACCCTTGCTCTCACAGAGAGTTTATCACCCCAATAAACACAGACTGATCACTGCACTGGAATTCACAGGCAAATTCTGCTACTTCAGCAGAGCGATGTCTTGGAAAAAATTCAAGTTGAGCACAGCGAAAACCCAGAAAAGCACTTTGGAGATTAAAGCCTTGTGGCTGGAACGGGAGAGAGCACAGACAGCAAAGCCAAAAACTCGGACTCTCCTTCCCCCACGCTCCTGAGCAGACACATGAGACTGGCCTTGGCTTTCCTGGGATGCTAAACCCTCACTGCCCCTGGGCTGCCACCAAAAGGGACCATTCCATCACCCCCTCAGGGCTGAACAATAAGTTGGGTCAACTCAGAAAAACCTTGGCTTAGGCTTGAATGGAGGAATGGGAACAGGAACAAAGACCAGGACCACTGCTCTTCCAATCTTCACCTGAGCAGGACTAACACCTGGAACAATACTTTAAGTAGATTTCCATCACAGGAGAAACCAACCTGACTGATCCCAGTCATGCAGCCACAGGCTTTACAGCACAACTAACGGCCCTAAGAGCCCCTCAGACACTCAGCACACTCCAACAAGCCACGTTAGTCCAGGCACATGGACATTCCAAAGCCAGTTTCAGGACCAGTTATGGAATGTCGATGGGCAGAACTGCCAATCAAAGGTTATGCCCAAGGAAAATCAGATTTTGCACTGCCTGCCCCACATGGAAGGCCTGGAAAGCAGAACCCACCTGCTGCAGCAGAGCACATGGACTGATGTATGAGCATGACAGGCTACAAATAAACCTTATCAACAGCCAGAAGCCCAAAATACACCCAACTGCAAGAAGCTACACATGGCACCTGCATCAGTGAAGGGGCATAACCTGTGTCCCTGTAGAGCAAGTAACCAGGAGACACCCACACCTTGGGAAAAGTGATCAGTACCAGGAGTTCCTGAATCACCCCTGTTTTTGGCTCCCATGGGGAATTGCTTTCCACTGCTCTTCCATGTGCTGTGCACCAATAGAGAAGTTAATGTTTTCAGTTTCAAGAATTAGAGAAGAATTTCAGACACTCTGTTCATTCAGGTTTCAACACTGAACTCTGTTGCAAAGGGAAGACACTCCTGAGGAATCCCAAAGCAGACATCCAAAAGAGAGGCAGGGCGGATCAGTCCAGTACCCAACAAAGGGCTGATGCTTCATACAAACCACACTATGTGAGCAGCAAGAACTCCTCCTCATCAAGAGGGATGCAGAGACACTCCAGCAGCAGCAGTGCACAGAAAGTTCTGTGCGATTTTAAAGCAGCCCTGATGAATGGGCCATAGATTGTCTCAAAATTCTCATTCAGAGCAGAAAGTTTATTTTTACAAATCACAGAACACAAAATTACACGATGAACAGCATAAATAGCAACTGTGTGAGAGCCGAACATCTATAGCTAAAATTAAACATGTTCCAAACAAATTAAACAAATTGCTTTAGAGTAGTCAACCCGTTTAAGCTGATTACACTAATGAGGATCTACCCTTCTCTTAATTTTCAAATCAGAATAAAATCCTGGCTGAATGAGAAGCTTTGTGATCAACATCGACTGGGCCAAGATCTGAGCTTTTAACCTCTTCAAAAACACCTCATGTAAAGCTACCTGAGCACGCTGGTTAATGGGTCATGTCTGTGAGCTGGGACTAGCAAAGCTCCTTTTGACCTTCAGATTTTGGAATAATCTGCTTCAAAAACAGAAAGAGGGGAGAAAAGTTGAGACAAGTTTGTTACTGGGAACAGAGCTCCTAGAATCACAGAATGGTTTGGGTTGGAAGGGATCTGAAAAATCATCTCATTCCAACACCCTGCCCTAGGCAGAGACACCTTTCCCTGGACCAGGTTGCTCCAAGCCCCATCCAACCTGGCCTTGAACACTTTGAGGGATGGGGAAGCCACAAGAAGGTATTGGATCGATACCTTCTTCCCTGATGACAGCAGAGTGAGCTTTTGATGAGAAGAGGTGACACTCAGCACAACGGTGAGTTGTGAGGAGACAGAGCTACTGTCATCTCCAACGAGGTCCACAAGGACCTCAAGACTCCATCCTCACCCCAGCATATTTGGTGCCTTTTCTCAGGACATGCAGGATGTATTTAATCCCTGCTGTGCTTTGAGTAGCTTGATGGTATTTGATCAACCGAAAAAAAGGTATGGA
The DNA here is from genome assembly GCF_047495875.1 of Pithys albifrons albifrons. Taxonomy (NCBI): domain Eukaryota; kingdom Metazoa; phylum Chordata; class Aves; order Passeriformes; family Thamnophilidae; genus Pithys; species Pithys albifrons. The sequence continues at coordinate 6,217,536 of NC_092470.1, forward strand.
AAAAGGAACAGAAGAAAAAACAGACACGGGAAGGACAGAAGGAAGAACATATTTGTTCTTGCTGCTGGTAAAAATCCAAACTATTTGATTTTTACTTCACTTGCAGAAAAACAAATTTCAGGATGGTTGTGTTATTAGAATGGGGTGGCATTGCATCCTCCTTGGGTGGTACAAGCTGGTTTCCTGACATCATGGCTTGACTCTACCAAACGACTTCTCACATTCACAAAGAAAGAAGCAGTTGCAGAGAGGGTACCAAGAGGACATTCACATTTGTATTCATACAGATAAAAAAAGATTGGGAGGAGAAACAGCCCTACTGGAAAGGCTGAATGCAGGTAAACTTCCAAAATCTGGGAAATTTACCCAGGAACACCCATCCACAGGCAGTTTTTTAAGCTGCAACAACTAAACTAGTCAAGTGAAATTGTTTCAATTCTTGACAAATACAAAAGAATAAAGTGCTTTTCTGCCAAGTTTCAGGAGACTGAATTCACATTTCTAGGGCTCAAAGGATATGGCTGCACTTGAATCTACACATTACTGTTGGATTTTATATCAATATAACCTTTGCAACAACCTCTTGCTCCAGTGATTATGGCAGCTGGGTCGTAGAACATCTTAGAAGAAGGATAAAACAAGTATATACTTTTATAAAAGTTATTTTAAACTATCCCAAAACATTCTAGCTTAAGTTCCAGCTTAATTACTTATCTTTTCCCACACACTTACAATACAAAGACAAGGGCAGAGGAAAATCATTGCACAGGTTGCCCAGGGCAGTGGTGGAGACACTCAACAACATCCCCAGAGGGACTGAAAAGCTGTGTGGATGTGGCAGCTGGGGACAGGGTTGCGTGGTGGCCTTGGCAGTGTTGGGGGAATGGTTGAGGTCAAGGATCTCAGAGGGCTTTCCCAACCTCAATGATCCTGTGATTCGGCTCTGCTACAGGTCCCTGGGTCAGCTGAGCTCTGCTGGGCAGTTCAAAGCCAGACCATGTCAGAACAACCAAAATAAATAAACAAACAAACTACACTCCCCAAACCTCCAAGAACTCAAAAGACAAATTGTTTCCCAGTCTGTTTTCTGTGGCTGTGCAGTTCCTGTATTGGGTCAGCTCTACCTGCTGAGAGAGTTAAGAGGCAGGTTTTGGCCACTTCATTTTAAGCAGGTAACAGAGAAGTTCCGATGAAATAACAGAGTTATTTTCTTTCCTTTAAGAACAACGTCATAGATTCATGGAATATCCTGAGCTGGAAAGAACCCAAAAGGATCATCAAGTCCAACTCCTGGTCCTGCACAGAACACCCCAACAATCCCACCCCTGTGCATGACTGTGCTGTCCAAATGGTCCTTGAGCTCTGGCAGCTTTGGGGCTGTGCCCACTGCCCTGGGGAGCCTGTTCAGTGCCCAACTACCCTTTGGGGGAAGAACCTTTCCCTAATAGCCAGCCTAAACCTGCCTTGACACAGGCGGGGAGCATTGAGTTCCCATTAACACTCCTCACCTTCCTATCACCTTCCAAATCACACAAAACTAAAGACAGAAGGGGCAGAGCTCACTTATCTTTGATTAAATACCTTCACTTCCCACAGGAAAAGGCTACAAAAAGGACATCACACATCAGCTCTTTGCTGGGAATCAAGTATTTTGAGATCTGCAGTTATTGCCCCAACCTAACCCTCCTCTGACACAGCTCCAGCCATTCCCTTAGGTCCTGTCCTTGGTCACAGTGAGCAGAGGTCAGTGCTGCTCCTTGGGAGGAAGATGGGCACATTATGCATATGAAGTGATGCATATTAATTACATCAGAGGGATAAGATTCAGAAAAATCAACACCAGAAGTTCTTGGTTTTGAGTGCTCAGTTGCACCCAAATTCAACTCCAGAAGCAGTGCCAAGGCAGAGGCTCCTTCTTGGCAGATGAAAAGCCCTAAGAAAGCAGCAATAAAAGGCTTGTGCTGAATTCCTGCTGTGCTGCCCAGAGAACCATCTTGAGCTGATCACACCATGTCACGAGCGGCTTCTGCCCTTCCCAAGCTCATTCCCATTGGAGACTGTGGGCTGGAGGCAGAGCTCTGACAGGCTCCTCCTTGCTCCCTGTCCACACGCCAGAAATCCATAGCAGGAGTTAAGTGATGCTTTAAGGTCCCCGGGTGCCAGCCAGGATGTGACACAAGGGGGTGACACTGCCACAGTGACACTGCTGAGGGATCTGGCAGCCTGGATGATACAGCTCAGCTCCAACCACACCTCTGTGCAGTGACCACAACAGCAATTCTAGCCAGGGTGGCACAACAGCATAAGGCAAAACTGGCATGTCCAGGCAGGATTTGGCATTGATCCAACAGCATTTGGGTCTGGGATGACATCAGATGGGTCCAACTCAGCGGGATAAAGCAGTGGCATCTGGGTGCTCAGAGTAAGACGATGCTCTCAGGCAGCTGAAGCTCAAGCTTCACACCAGACCATGGTGGGACAATCTGATGGCACTTTTGGCAGCACATCCCTGTGTGCCACCCCCCAGGTGTGTTGGGATCTGTCTGCAGAGACGTGAGGGCAGCTTGGCCCCACAACACTCGTGCTGGTCCCACCAGGAGGGTGGACGTTTTCTCCTGCAGCAGCATCAAACTGGTAAGTGATGGGTGCTGAGAGTCAAAGACACATAAACCCCCCCCAAGAAGCCAAGAGATGGGCATTCATCAGTCCCGTAATTGCTGTAGGTTTGGAGGGAAAAAGGGATTTTTCAGATGAGTGGGAAAGTGTTACCCACAAGGTCCTTCCAGCCTGAGGGAAAACCTCCCACTCCCTCTTATCACAGGAGAACCTGCTGCCAAACAGAAGTTCAGAGGCACTAAATCAGATCCCACCTCCAGGTATCATCTCTGTTTCACCTTAAGAGAGACGAGCATGAGAGGGTAGGAATGGAATTTTGATGGAAAAACTGCTGTTTTCAGGTAGAAAAATTATTACAAAACTGCAGAACTCCCCCCTGGTCCATCACAGACTCAGGGGAGAGTCTGTGGCTTATCTTTTACCGACGGGAGGAGGTTATTCAATAGCAGGCAGAGCACAGCTCTGAAATGCAAACTCCAAACCACAGGACAGCTGGTCTGGGAGGTGGGCAGCCCTCGGACCGGGACTTCACTTGCGTCAAACCTCCCTGGCACAGCTCAGTGTTTCACCTTAAAAACCTTTGGCACGTGTAGGATGCCTCTGCTGCTTTGGAAGGGATCCCACTAAATCATGCACCCACCTTCCAAAAGGGAAAATCAGCTTTTTTTGGATCGAGGCAGCTCAACACCTGCCACAGCAGCCCCCCGAAAATTTTATAGCTCTAGACCTCAATTAGTTTCTGAGTGCAGCATCCTGATGGCTTGAAAAATGTTCACAGAAAGAGTAGGAAAGGGGGATGAGCAGAACAGCAAGGCCAACTGTTCGTATAGCCTTATTAATGACCCTGGCCCTAATTGTCAAATTGGGTTTTTCATTCAATATAAATAAAAATTCCGAAGTTTATCTTCAAACATCACAGATCATGTGGACTCCTCAGCTCTGGAAGTGTTCAAGGCCAGGTTGGACGGGGCTTGGAGTAAATCCACTAGTAGCAGGTGTCCCTTTCCATGGCAAAGGCGTGGAATAAGAGGGGCTTTAAGGTCCCTCCCAATGTAAACCATGTGGGGCTCTCTGATCTTCACCTCCCCACTCCAATGGCTGAGACACTCCAATTCCGAAGCACATCCCAGGCTGCCAGCCAGCAGAAGATATTTCAGGTCAGGGTTTGCTAGAAAGCACCAGAAGCAGCACAGAGATCTTCATGATTAATTGTCTGTCCCTCTCCTTGAGCCCAGCTGGACCCACAGAGCATTCCAGCAGCGGCACATCCCACAACCTGCTCTCAGCAGACCTCGCTGACTATGAGGAGAACCCAACAAGCCATCTGGGATGACTCAGATGAGTCCAACTGCTACAGGTTTATGGCCATGTCAGGCTTCAAGGAAAAGTGCCTGCAGGAAAGGCATTTTTCAGCCGCCTGGTATCTCTGGGGTTTGATTTGTGATCCCTGCCACAAATACCGGAAGAGTAAGAGATGCAGGAGGACTTTTCAGAATATAAAAAGGAAACTGCCCTAATCCCATATTCAAATATTAATGGCCTCGCTATAAAAGCATCTGATAACTTCCAATTGACAAAACCTAAATGTAGCCCAAGGAAGTCAAAACTTCTGATGGTGAGATGCTGAAATGTGCACATTCAGGAAGCCCTTCCTAGCAAGGGAACTGCCACGTGACAAAAAAAAGCCAAATATTTTTAGATAATAAAACATTATTCTCAGGAGATCAACAGCAAGCCCGCTCTGAAAGCAGCAGGCTCTAACCAGCCACCTTACAGTAATCCAGAACATTTCATCCTGCAATTCAAAAGCTCCAAAGTCCAAGATTCCTCAAGTTCAAGCTCCCTGGACTACCCTAACTTTACAATGAAGCTGCTGATCACCATTCATGTACCATGCACCATTAGGTGCAGCTCCAGTGCCCCTGCTTTTTGTCCAAAAATGCCATTTTCAGGTAAATGAAAATCATATCTCTGTGTTGAGCATCTCCAGTTACTGCCAAGGGCACGTTTCTGTGCAGGATTTGGGAATGGAGAACAGTTTTTCCTCACCAGTAGAAAATTAACCCAACAACTCCAAACCTTTGGGTCTGTCTCAGGGATCTGAGGGAGGGAATGATGGACACAAGATGTGGCCCAAAGGTTCTAATTGTTTTCCTTGCAAAAGGGTATCAGTTTTGTGTGACCTTGCACAGATGAGTCACTTATTAAATGCTTGTAGTCACTGAACACTTGGATTCTAAAATATTTCCAGTATTTCAAAGGAGGCTGCAGTGCTCCTCTGGAGTGATGGAATGTGACAGGTATGAACAAACCTTTCCACAGCAACGAAGCAGGACACAAAAGTACCTCAGGTGATGACCATGTGGAGCTCCACACCAGTCCAAACCCACTTTGGGGTGCAGAGTGGCAATCCCTGAAAGTGTCCAAGGCCAGGCTGGACAGGGCTTGGAGCAACCTGGTCTAGTGGAAGTTGTCTCTGCCCATGGCATAGAGTGGAACAAGACAGGCTTTAAGATCCCTTCCAAACCAATCCAGCCTGTGATTTTATGATCATCCCCACCCAGCAGCTCCATCTTCCCCCAAACCAGCACCCAGCTGAGGGGTGACCTGGCTCAGCTCCTGGTCATGGCAATGTTTCCATCAAGGTGGCAAATATGAAGAGGGTTTTCTGAAGATCAAAGCCATCGCGGCCACAGCTAATGGGTATGTTCACACTCCTTAATTAAAGAGGAGTGTACACCTCTGGCACTATCCCTGCCTCACGTGGCCTCGAGTTCCTCCAGCTCCCTCAGGGATGAGCACTGGGCAGAGCGAGCTCCCTGTGAAATCACCAGTGTTGGCAGAGTGCTCCATTACGGCGACTTGTTTACACCCATCCTATAATGAGCCTTACCAAAATGACCCCTAATTGCCAGATGAGTGACAGCATTGTGCAAACAGCATGGAAAGAATTTCTCCATAAAGGACACCGGTGCCTACAGAGTGTGTGTGAGTAAAGCAAGAGCACCACAGAGGAACGTGCTCAACACAGGCGATCCCAACAAGCCAACTCCATAGGCAGCATGGAGCAGCAGACAGCTCAGCCACACTGGAGAGGATATATGCAAATATTGACTAGACTATGCAAAGGCTCAGTTATTTATACCACCTTCATTTCCCTCGGTCCTACCTCCTGACAAGTAAACAGACTGCTGCGCTCTGGAGAGTTGTGCAACAGAGAGAGAGCCCGAAGTAAACACACCGACTCCATCCTTCATTAGAGGTGAACTTGTTTACAAAGCAGGAATTAAAACAAAAGCACAGAATCCGTCAATATTCTATATGTACCGACATACCCCTCCCTGACTCAGAACATTCTGCTCCTACACTGTGACTCATCCACTGCGTGGGCTGGGGACAGCAGAGATCTCGCTTTCCTGGGATTCTCCAGCGTATCAGACTCCTCTCCTGCTTCCCATCACGCCACTGTGGAGGCTCATGACGTCCAGCATCCACTTGCCAATGTCACCTGCCCGTCCTGGGTATGAGCACTGGCTCCACAGCTGTGGCACAGGACCCAACTGGGCTGAATGAATCACATGTGCCAAGGTGGGACTGCGAAGGGTGGGGGAAGGTGTGACTCATCTGCCAGCTGATATAAAAATAAACTACTACTGAATCAAAAATGCATGACTTGTGCACACAATGTGCACAGGCAGAAGCTGTCACTATGTGGAAACTCCATCATTGGCTCTGTGCAGCCACAAGCCACATGGAAATAAGCAGTGCTCCATTTTGCCTTCCTAAAGTGATGCTTCCAGGGAAGGCATCCCATACAGCCCCAGCAGTCAGAGGGAGAGGTGTCAGAGGTGATCTGAAAACCTCTTTATTTCCTGTATATCTACTGGTCACTGCTGGAATCACAGAATGGTTTGGGATGGAAGAGACCTTACAGATAAATCATTCTCCAACTTCCTTGCCATGGGCAGGGACACCTTCCACTAGCCCAGGTTGCTCCAAACCCTATCCCATCTGGCCTTGGACATTTCAAGGGATGGAGCAGCCACAGCTTCCCTGGGCAACCTGTGTCAGGGCCTCACCACCCTCACAGCCAACAATTCCTTCCCAATATCCCATCCAATCCTGCCCTCTGACAGTGGGAAGCCATTCCCCCTCGGCCTGTCCTTCCAGGCCCTTGTCCAAAGTCCCTCTCCAGCTCTCCTGGAGCACCTTTAGGCTCCGGAAGGAGCTCTCAGGTCTCCTTGGAGCCTTCTCTTCTCCAGGTGAATCCCCCCCAGCTCTCCCAGCCTGGCTCCAGCCCAGAGGGGCTCCAGCCCTCAGAGCAGCTCTGTGGCCACCTCTGGACTCGCTCCAGAAGCTTCTGAAGAGAAGACAAGATTCTTCTAATCTGGAATCAGCCTTGAAACAAGATGGATTGTATCCCAGACTGCCTAAAACCTAAAGGAATTCTCATCCTTCCCTGAGACACCCTACGGACCAACCATCAGGTCTCTGACTCTGTGCCCGTTCTTTGCTCAGTTCTGTTCTGCTGCCCACACCAAGGTAAAGCACTGAGACACTATTTTAGGTTATTAAATATTTAATTCCACAGTGAGACAGAAGAAGTCAGCAGATGGTCACTGTGCAGCAGAGCCTCGCTCGACTTCTGGGGGGAGAAAAGTTCAAGGAAGAATCGTGGAAAAGAATAAGCAAACATTCCTCCTCTTAGAGGGGCAGGGAAGGGAATTATAGGGAGCTGTTAATCTCTCTACTACAGGGAAGCACTGAAATATCAGAGACAGCACCAATCACCCTCATAAGCACAGCAGAGTTGTCTGTTAATTGCTTATTCCTGACCCAGGACTATCTCCGGTACCTACTTCTGAATCCATCGGATACGTCCACCACTATTGAGCTGTTCTGAGCAGCACCAAAAAGAGCCACATTCCTACAGTTTAGATCCCTCTATCAAACTTTTCCCTGCTCCAGTATAACTTGATCATGTGTGAAACATCTTAAGATGTCTGAGACACATGAAATCCAGTCTGCTCCTTGGCTAATCCAAGCTGACTCGTGATCCTCATCCGAGCCACGTGGCAGGCGGAAAAGCTGGGAGAGAACAGATGCAACTTTGGTGGCTTGTCAGAAAGTCTCTGAACATGGATGCTGATGCAGCACACGGCACAGAAGGCCACAGTGTCACTGCTGAAGGAAGAGGCAGCTCCCACAGCTTCCTCTGTTTGCATGGAAACACCTCACACAGAAGCTCATCCAGGATTTCTCTTCTGAATAATTGGGCTATTTGCAACTGCACCAAGAAAAATGAAAAACTAGACTGAAGAGCTTAGAAAAAGCAGAAAAGACTAATTTCACTAGGTTTTGATGATGACAAGTGAAGCAGGTAACTCATACCCACAATCATCCTTCACGCTTTGATCCATGATCAAGTAGGACCCTTCCAACCTAAGTTTTCCAACCATTAGTATCCAAGAACAATACACTTCAAAAATGTTTATTCTGAACATGCAAGAAGGAAATCACCACTTAAACTCTTCTCATTAGGAAAAAAAGCCCCATTTTTCTCCAAATGCTGCAGATGATGACAATTTTGCCGTCTTGGAGTCAGTGCTCACTGGGACCATCTGGTTGCACAGGCAGTCAAAGGCAGCAGTTGTGTTGATGAGAGGCCCAGGCTGCCACCGCGGCATCACAGCAGAGCTCTCACCAGTCTCACTTTTTCGGTGAGCGGTGGGAGGTTCACAGTGGGCCACACGTCATTTGGCAGGATTAATTGGCTAATTTATTGAGCAGTGTGTCACGTGGAATGCTCCCGTTGTTCTCTGAGTCATGCACTCCATGGGTTTGGACACTTTCAGGCTTCGTTTGGCAACTGCACGATAATTTCAAGCAACCAGACATCCCTACTGGAACTTCAAGACTGTTAGAGCAGTTTTGAAGCAAGAAGCATTAAGGGGAGCCCGGCACTTCCAACATCACTGAGAACAGACCCCTTCATTTCCACAAAGTCAGCACATATTTAGCTCCAATCTGTTCATACAGACAGACACTCTTCTGATCCTCCGTGTGCTGTGCAGACACCGAGTTAAGACTCCTGTTCCTGGCAGCCTGGCTCCACCAAAATTTATTTTGGTGATATTCCAGGTTTCATGGTGAGCCCAGAGCTGCGGTTCACATCCTCCACCCGAGCTCTTGGTCCTTTTCCAGTTGTTTTAGCAAAAGTGTAGTGCAAAAGCTTCTAATGGCATCCAACAGCTTCTGAGAGCCGGGCGTGCGGTGCCCGTGGGACCACATGGAGACAGAAATAGCCAGGTTGTTCAGGAGGCTGCTCAACAGCCTCTTGACAAATGCTAGAAGATGGTACATTAGAGATTAGGAAGAAATTCTTCCCTGTGAGGGTGGGCAGGCCCTGGCACAGGGTGCCCAGAGAAGCTGTGGCTGCTCCATCCCTGGAAGTGTCCAAGGCCAGGCTGGACAGGGCTTGGAGGAACCTGCGATAGTGGAAGGTGTCCCTGCCCATGGCAGGGGGTGGAATGGGATGAGCTTTAAGGTCCTTTCCAACCCAAACCATTCCATGATTCCATGAATGTCCTGAGTGGGCGAGTATTACAGGATGGAAAGTTTGGATTTGTTAGGAACAGGAGAAAACCCATTAAAAATAATGAATCTAACCAAAAGAAAGCCAAGCCTTGAACTTTTGATCAGTTTCTAAATTCCTTAATAACATCTTCAAAGAGTAGTAGGAAGCCAATCAGCACAGGAAGAGCAGGTTTGGATTCATCTCAGAGATCACAGCCCCAACAGAACTCAAGCAGGGAGTTCAACTTAGGATTTTCATAATATATTATTACCAGAGTATTTCTGGATGTCCACTGGCCATCCTCTGTCAGTGTATGCTGGGTCCATTCAGGGAAAACAGAAGAATAAAATCAGAGGAAGGTGTAAAGAAATTACAGCAACATAGGAAACTTGGCCAAGCCCAAAGTCAATACAAGATCAAGGCATAGAAGGAGCAAAGAAGGTCTTTGCTTCACTTCTTCATGCAGTGGAAGCAAAGCTTGGCATTGGAAACAGCACATGCTAAAGGGTTCTTCAGGTTTAAAAAGCAATCATAAATTTAGAGAAGAAAAATCCAAACACTGTTAGACTTAAGCCCTGTATTAGGGAAATCAGAGACTGCCCCCAAAAAAGATATAAAACCCTCCACCTTTGGCTTATCCTGTTCTATTTGTCTCCTATTTGTTGTAGACTCTGGTCACACAGAGGATACTGAGCCCAAGGGCTTTTGGATGCTCTTATGATTTAGTAAATACCAATGAAAACTCTATTTCAGGTTTTATCAGGAAAGCTCTCTGCTTCCTACACAATTTCCTGGATTTTAAGACTCTTTTTATCACCTTTATAAGGTAATTCTACACACAAATAACCTTCCATGCATTGGTAGACCCAATGTTTTACAAACAGACTCAAATGGCTATTTCCCAGATCAGTGAATCCTCAATACCTCGAGGTTTTAGGTCCACACAATCACCCAGTGTCATCATTATGATCTTATTCTTGCCAAATCTCGTCCAAAACTATGTGAGGGCAGAAGAATTTGGCCAGATTGATAAGTTCAAGTCAGAGTTAGACAACAAACACGACGGGGATGCTTGAATTAATAAGGAAATCCCACACTTTTAATAAGCTTAAGGTAAGTTTACTCACCTGCACTTCCAAGTTGTTTATAAAATCTGTATTCTAAATGAAGTTGTGGTGCCCGGGATTTAATTGGTTCCTAAGACAGAAATACAGAAAGAAAGTTCAATCCAATACTTAGAAATTTGTTACTATGCATAATTAAAACACTCTAGACTGAAAGTCTGACAACAGACTTCACCATGGCATTTAAACAAGAAGAAAACAAAAAGCAATAGGATTTGCTCTCTGGAGGAGAAATAACCTCCTCATTTAAATACAAATCTCACTCACAGCAGTGAAATTCAGGAATCATTCCACAAATCTCCCAGTCCTTGAAGAACGACCCTGGCCATTGGCAGAGGGAAGTCAAGGTTGCAAAAGCTCAAGCCCCAAGTTCACTTTGTGGGCACTGTGGTTGCCCACAGGGTTTTTGTTGGTCACCAGCCTGTATTTTTGAGAAATGTTGAGTCATGTGTGTGTTTTAGGTCAGCCCAGTCGCTTTGCAGCAAGGCCCACAGTGTGGCCAGACAGTGGGAAAAAGGAACAAGTTTCCCCCCAGCAGTAGCAGGTGTCAGTCAAACATCTCAAAGCACTCAAGAATATTCTATTTTTATGCACAGAATAAAAAAATTCAAATGGCTAAGTCTGCAGTGCACCCAAACCATCCCATTTGTCAACTGTTACTCATCCGTGCTTTACGCACACGACTTAATGCCCACGATCCATCAAGGCATTAACGTGCAAGATTACAGGGCTTCTAAAAATATAAAGTTATTATGAAGAGGATTAAGAGACCAGAGTAATTACATTTGCAATAAAACTGTGCACTTGGGACAGGCAGGGATGCGGGTTCACCGACTGCCCAGGCAGCTTGGAGATGGATGTTAACACTGGCCTCGATTTTCTTTGACCTCTGGTCTGTACTAATGTTCACACTGGGTGTGAACTCCATGTTAAAGACTCTTTTTGAAGTGGGAAGAAGGATTTTTGTCCAGGGATTCTGGCAATTCAACTGCCAGCCAAGCTGCTCCTCATCAGCTTAAGTCATCCCCTCTACTTCCCAGCAAGGGGAACGAATGCTCCTCATGCTTCTCAGCTTAATCATAGAACCCCCCCAAGGTTGGAAAAGACCTCCAAGATCATCAGGTCCAACTTCCCTGATGTTTAAAAGCTTCAGAAGTCAAAATCTCACAGAATTCCAGAATATGGTGAGTTGGAAGGGACCCACAAGGATCGCCCAGTCCAACCCTCAGCCCTGCACAGGCCCATCCCCAAGAGTCACTCCATGTGCCCCAGAGGATCATCCAAACATTCCTGGAGCTCTGGCAGCCTTGGGGCTGTGCCCACTGCCCTGGGGAGCCTGTTCAGTGCCCAACCACCCTCTGGGGGAAGAACCTTTTCTAATGTCCAACCTAACCCTGCCCTTCACCAACTTCAGACCATTCCCTCGGGTCCTATCTCTGGTCCCCACAGAGAAGAGATGACCAACTACTTCAAAAACAACAGGGAGAAATATTCTGAAGGCAAAACTGAACCTGCACTGGAGGCAAACATAAAGCAATGCACAAACAAGTTTGTTACGTCAGTCACATCTAAATTAAGATAATTGCTGCTGGTGGCTTGAGGGAGAGTCTACAGACACCTGCAGAGTGCAGGGATTCAGGGAACAGTTTATTTATCCCAGAAAAAGGAGGAAGGATTGATGTAGCAGGATGTGACGCGGCTCGTGACGAAATCAGGCAGGGAGCCCCGAGGAGCTGCTGCAGCCTCAGCTCTGGACCTTTGCCAGAGTCGTGGCAGCTCCCAAGAAGATCATACCGGAACAGATGGTTGTCCTGTAGGCCCAGGGCTTAAGGATGCTGGCAGATGTTGTGTTTGTAGCAAAAATAACCAAATTGCTGCTGCCCAATACAGAATGCACAGGTTGAACCAACACTGCCATCACAGCCTTGAGAGGGTCCGGCCCATCCTGCAGTTGTGCATCACCAGGCCGGCCTCCTCCAGGGAAGGAATTCCTACCACGTGCAATCCAGCTTTGAAAACCCTCAGAAGATTAACCCAGGTGCCCTTGATCAAGGAACTCAGCTGCAGGGCAGGACCAGCAGCTACACAGTGACACCACACAAGGCAGAACACAGGGACTCATCTCCACTGTCCAGCAGTTTTCCAAGGTGCAGCCTCACCTCCAAAGTGAAACCTAAACTCCACAAAAGAAGCCTCATTTTCCAGCTTGAGCATCATGACAGGAGGCAGGAATAGCTGAGACAGCAAGGCTGCAGTGGCGGAAGACAATTTAACGGCTAGAAGGACTTGGAGCAGAGCTTTGACTTGGTCCAACAATGCAGATAAAAGAAAACATTGCCTACAAGTACATCAAAAGCAGCTACTCCACCACTAATCCAGGAATTATTTGAAGGATAAAAGAAAACTGCAGTTAAATCCACATGTAAGAGCAACATATTTGCTGCTGAGCAGGCTGAGTAATTCTTACTCCTGTGGAATTTTGTCCAAGATTAGGAGACCAAGAAACCCCAATCTCTTCTACTGTTCCCCTCATAAAACTTCTCCAAAATAGGTATGAGAACACCTGAAAGGACACTGGGTGGCAATTCCAGCCCTTCATAAGGGAAGGACCAGAGATCTTTAAGTCTGACTCATGACAGGGCAACCAAAACTGAAATGTGTTGCAGAGTAACTGCTTTAATGCTCAGCTATTTGAGGGGGGGAAAGAAGAAAAAAAGAAGGGAGAATGCGACCAGAAACACAGGTCAGATGAAGGCAGCCATGAGGCAATGCCATGGCTGTGGAAAGGCTTCAAGTTACTGGGAGGAGTCACTTCAGGCACTTATTTAAGAGAAGAAGCACCCTTTGGACTAGTCCCGTTGTGCTTTACCTGGATTATTACTTCCTTATGGTTTCCAGTGTGATAACTTTGGGGCATTATCTTTGAAAGCAAATTAGGAGCGTTACTGACTGAGTAAAACACCTCGGCTGTGTACATGGGACATCTTCTACTGCCTAAAAACCAACAGTCCACCTTTCTCATGGGGATCCATATCACAGGTATCTCCTATGGAGACAGGCTGGGAGAGCTGAGGGTGTTCAGATGGAGAAGGGAAGGCTCCAGGGAGACCTGAGAGCCCCCTCCAGTGCCCAAAGGGGCTCCAAGAGAGTTGGAGAGGGACTTCAGATAAGTGATGGAGGGACAGGACACAGGGAATGGCTTCCCATTGCCAGAGGGTAGGGTTAGATGGGATATTGGGAAGGAATTGTTGGCTGTGAGGGTGGTGAGGCCCTGACACAGGTTGCCCAGTGAAGCTGTGGCTGCTCCAAACCTGGAAATGTCCAAGGGCAGATGGGATAGGGTTTGAAGCAACCTGGCCTAGTGGAAGGTGCCCCTGTCCATGGCAGGGTTGGAACTGGATGATTTTAACTGTCCCTTCCAACACAAACCATCCTGTGATTCTGATCCTTAACTCCACTGCAGGTGCTCATTTATTTAGTTTAGGGAATATCCTCTGACATTTGTCAACAGGGTTGGAAAAAGTCTCACCTGCAAAGCCCTAATTATTTTTCATCTACTGTGTATCATAAGGAGAATGCCAGAGATATGGAATCTGTGGCACTTGAACATGATCACAATTAATGCACCAAGTCCATCTTGGTCTTCTGTAACTGGAGTGATTTCTGTCATTTTGCCAGACAGCATCGCCTGGGCAAACAGGCAGGTTTGCTGCCAGTATCAAACTAGAATCACCACTCCAATTGCAGATTTTAGGGTTTAGATCATGATTAAAGAGCGTTTGGGTGAGAAGAGTTTCATCAGCTGAAGACATTGAATCTGACAATCCTCAGGGACCAAGAAGAGTCTTGGTTTACAGATAGGAAAAGTTAAGGAGTAAACACAAACTACTGGGCTGTGAGTTTAGCAATATGGAAGAACTACAAGTGAGGGAGTTCCCCATCCTCAGATTCCAGAGGATGTGACTGTATCTCCTGACTACTCAAAACAGCAAGAGGAAAGACTGACCTTTACCAAATTGGATCTTGTTTTGCCTGTTGCATCTGCAGCCTCTCAGCATTGTACCAGACCAAGATATCCTGGTCCCCAAGGAAAGCTGAACCACAGAAACACCCCCTTTCCTGCCTCTTGACTCCAAAAGCATGGAGCAGGAGGCTGCACCATGCCAGGTTCCTGACCAACCGCTCTGACAACTGGAGAATCCATAGAGTCTTGAACAGAAAGGCTCAAGCCATGGAGCAGGAAGAGGGGGCAAACACAACCCTCAGTGCCCTTCACTGGGATCTGGGCAGAGGAACAAGGATAACTTCAGAGCAGTTAGGTATGAAAAACATTCAGCAGGTGGAAGGATGGGTTCTTCCTCTGCTTTTAGTGTTCTCAGGAATTTATGTTAGTATTAATAAGTCATTCTAGTTGAGAGTGAGAGCAGCAGTGAGCTTAGAGTGAGAAATTTGCTTTTGGTCTGAATTTTTAACATGAAGTACAAGTCATTTAAGGACACCTGAAGCTTCTACTCACCAGTTTGATCGCTACATATTCATTGGTGTAGAGATTTTTACCTGCAAAGAGAGAAGAAATATAACTTTTAGTTCTACATTCAGCACTTGCAGCTCGAGGCACAATGATGAAGAGTGTCACTTCTGCCAGAGGGCTGCAATTCCCTCATCGTTCCTCCCTTTAACAACGTGTAAGCCTCAAAATCATCAGATCCAGCAGTTCAGCAGGGCAGGCAAACACCCCCTTCCCCTCAGCACAAGGTAATTGTGTTTTAGGGCCACCCTTCTGCTCCGTGCATGCATTAGAGGAGGTATCCCAGACACATGGGGTTTTATTATCCACATCATGAAGACACCTGGGGAACAAAAAATGAAGAGACAGAGTATCATTTCTTTTGGAAATATCTTGAAATGCTGGACAGTGAACAATTTCATCTTGGGATCTCTCAGGAGTTTCACCAGGTTAATCACTCTCTGGGAAGAGCGAAGAAGTGTACGATGAGCACAACCAGCCGAGCACACGTCCAGCTGAGCCGGAGCTGGGACCTGCCACAGCTACAGCTGGAGGGGAATATTTCCTCCAGGAGCCTGTCTGGTGTTTGAAGGGAGCCCCTGGCCGCCTCAGCGCCCCATGGCAGTGATGCACAGCTACATGTGTCACAGAGCATCTCTCCCTGTGCTCTGAGGCTGCCAGTTACAGTACCACTCAACATCCTCTGGCTCCTCTGCCAGAGAATCTGAGCAGTCACCCCCCTGTACCTCCACACTGCTCATGCCTGACAGCAAACCCTCCTGGAAGAGATCCCACCAGGCAAAGATGCTCAGGCAGCCCTTGGACCTGCCCTGTCCCACCACCCTGACACCCTCTACCTTTCTGACCTCCTCTAGTCCCACTGTCCCCTTTGAGGAGGGCAGCTCCCACCACAGGAAGCTCCCCATGGATTTACCTAGGGGAGTGTTGACCTTGGATCATCACAGTCACAGCACAAGTCATGCTTTCATTGAGCAACTGCAGCTCTAAAATGCAGGAGCACTCCAGGATGGAAGTTATCAGGGCTTATTTGTAGCATCAGCTTTGCTTGGCTCTGTTACACATTTGTTTTCCAATTCCTGTAATGGATATTGATGCTTTGAACAGCCCAGCTCCTGAGAAAGCCCAGGACAGGGAGTGACATCGTTCAGAGCAGGCAGGAGCCAGAGCAGCTCTGCCATATCCACATGGCAGCATTAAAACCACGCCGTGTCCTCCTCTGCACACGGATACAACACAACAGCACTGGGAGACTCGATCAAGTTAAAGACATTATGAACATGAGAGAAGACAGACAGTTGTTATTAAATCCTGAAATATCAGGGGGAATTTAGTTTACTTTATAACAGCTTCATGTTTTCTGCATTTCATTTCTTTTGATGCTTTCCCCACTGTATCGCTTGGGGTAGTTCTGACCTCTGAATTTGGGATTGGGTTAACATCCATGAGGAAGGCACAATTTTATAGCTCCAGCCTGTTCTGGTAACTGGTGATGCTGTTTAACACAGAGCAGGCATTTAAATGGGAGGTTAAATACCCCCAGCAAGGTGTTTCTGCAGGCAGAGATGAAAGCTGAGCCCCAGCATTAACCCCTGACATACAGAGTGCTTTGCATCTATTTCTTTCCAGTAAAAGACATAATATTATGCCCAGAGTGAAAACAAAGGGTAGAAAGGAAGGTTTGCAGTTTCATCAGGAATACTCAAGAGACTGGAAAGCACTGAAAGGGCTGAAAGGCCAAATCGATGGAAAAGCAGGTGGGGATAAACTGGTTCACCCTCTGAGACAGACCAGGGCTGCAGCCAATGTGGGGGGGAGGAGATGTGAGGACACTGAGGGAAGGCAGCATAAATACAACTGGAGTATCTGCTCTGCAACCCCCCAACACCTCACCACTGGCTCCAGACTGAGATCTACCCCTCAGTTTTATTGTCTCACTGTCCAAGTGCAATGGTTTATCCTCTTTCCTCCTGCAAGGCAGCACAGATTGGGATGGAAGAGCAAAGGCACCCAGGAGACAGTGACCTGTGCAGTGAAACAAGCCCTGAACAGAAGCTGCACCTTAACTTGGCATGACAAATGATCCGTACAATTGTGCTAACAAAAGCCTTTCAAGTTGAGGCAAAGCTTTGGATGGAGCAGTGAGTAAGTCCATGCCTCAGTTTTGGGGAGTTTCACTGACAATTATAAACTACGTATTCCAAAGGAGAAGTGATGCATTAAGTCTCTGGCATTCACGTGGGAAATCTCCCCGAGTGGATTTCTCAAGGCCTGGCAGTGAGACGTGGCAAATGCATGGACAGATTGCAGGCAGCAGAGGAGCCCAAGGTAAGCCATCTCCAAAGTGAGGCATCTGCACAGACAGCAGACTCTGTGGGCCCTCAGGACATGCCTGATTGTTGTCCCTTTCAGACTACATGTCTCCAACTCATGTAGATCCAACCCGGGACCTACTCTCATCCCTGCCCTCCACCCCCCACATTGTTCTCATCCAATATTCACGTTATGCCTTGTTATTTGGGAACTAAAGCTCCAGTACCAGATGCTATTATCATCTTTAATTATTTATTTGATTGTTTTACTTGTTTGGGAGCAGAGCTCCTGGCTTCAAACTGCAGCCTGGGTGGTTCTTGCTTTAGCGGGGCACCTTCCCAGATCTGAACCAACTGCTGTGACCTGGCAACCTAAAAATAAGCAGCTTTTTGCTAGTTTGGGGCTTGCTGCTCACTGCTGAGATGTGCTGAATCTTCATGAGAGCTCTGTGTGAATCATGCTGACATCTGACTTCTGGATGCACATGAAAACATGGACTTGTCCCCAAGTCCCTTCAGTGCAGCAGCTCATCAAGGGAGGAATCGAAACATGGATCCGAACTGGCCCATCCTAAAAATTTTTTCCCCCTCAAAGCAGGGAGAAAAGCTGCATTAATGGCAATTTTTAAATACTTGGAAATGCCAGATAATGCTGGTATTAGAGCAAGAAGGTTTAGGCTGGAGGAAGTCCAGAGGAGGCCACGGAGTTGCTCCGAGGGCTGGAGCCACTCTGCTCTGGAGCCAGGCTGGGAGAGCTGGGGAGGTTCAGCTGGAGAAGAGAAACTCCAGGTCTCCATGGAGCCCTTTCCATGGCCTAAAGGGGCTCCAAGAGAGTTGGAGAGGGACTTGGGACAAGATCCTGGAGGGACAGGACAAAGGGGAATGGCTTGCCACTGCAAGAGGGAGTCCTACTGCAGAGTTAGATGGGAAGGAATTGTTGGCTGTGAGGGTGGTGAGGCTCTGGCACAGGTTGCCTGGAGAAGTGAGGCTGCCCCATACCTGGAAGTGTCCAAGACCCGCATTCCCACTAAGCCACATCATGCAGTGCCATGTCTACTCATTTTCTGAATACTTCCAAGAATGGTGACTTCAACACTTCCCTGAGGAGCCTGCTCTGGTGCTCAATCACCCTATCAGTGAAGAAATTTTTCCTAATATCCAACCTGAACTTCCCCTGGTGCAACTTCACAGAATCCCAGAATACACTGAGTTGGAAGGGACCCACAAGGGTGACTGACTCCAGCTCCTGGCCCTGCACAAAACCATCCCAAAGAATCACTCCATGTGCCCCAGAGGATCATCCAAACACTCCTGGAGCTCTGGCAGCCCTGGGGCTGTGCCCACTGCCCTGGGGAGCCTGTTCAGTGCCTGACCACCCTCTGGGGGAAGAACTTTTTTCTAATGTCCAACCTAACCCTGCTCTGATACAACTTCAGGCCATTCCCTGGGTCCTGTCCCTGGTCCCCCAGAGCAGAGATCAGTGCCTGCCCCTCCCAAGAAGTTTTAACTGCAATGAGGACTCCCCTCAGTTACCTCTTCTCCAGCTGAACACACCAAGTGCTCCTCACACAGCTTCCCCTCAGGCCCTTCACCAACTTGTGGCCATTTCTCCCTTTCCTCCTATCAAATGCTGAGGTTTGTGCTCATCTCCCCACCCCAGCTCCTCAGTGGGCTGGGATCCAACTGTGCTGCTCCCACATGCTCCAAAAATGTCCTATCCCCAGGGCAATCTGTATTTCCAGCAAGAAAGATCAGCCCTGAGCTGGGAGCTGGATATTCACAGCAAACAGCTTTGGTAGGTTCGTGCCACCTCCTCCCTGAACAATCAGCTCCTGATACAAGATCAGCTTGGAGAGAAAACACAACACCTGAAAATAGAGAAATTCTTTGGGGAATTGGAAAAATCTTTCCCCCTTGTTTATCAGGGTTTTTCTGCCTGTGTTACTGAGGTTTAACTTCTCCTAAACCACATAAAAAAAAGCCAAAAAGCAGAGGGCACACCATTCATCCTCGCAGGACAAAACTGTTATCAGAGACTTGTACGCTCAGATTTCACCTTCTCCTTCCCCCCAGCCATGATTACCACCAGTCTGTGCAAGAGAAATAGCTGCTACTTGAGCAAACAGGAGTTCTTAAAGTGATAGTGACAGGCAAAAAGCAAGAGAAGTTTAAAAAAAGGGTAATAGAGTGCCTGGAAGGACCTTACACCTAATTGTTGTTATCAGTATGTGTGGCTTGTTGCCCAAATTCTTTGTTAACCACCATTAACAATACATGTATTATTAAAAACAAAAGAGCTACTTACCTAGCAGGTATTGCATTTCCACAGTTAAAACTGAATTTCTCTGTCAACTGACTTTTTCAGAAGTGAAATCTCTTCTCCAAAGACCATGCTATGAAACTGTACATTACTCACAAACCCAGTACTGCTAAAATTTTGAGAAATGTGAAAAAGAATCATGGAAACTGGAGCTGCAGCCCCAGCACTGTGGGCAGCAGGGGAAGGGGGGATTCTGCCCCTCTGCCCCCTCAGGTGAGGCCCCACCTGCAGAGCTGCCCCAGCTCTGGGCAACAACAGCACAAGGACGTGGAGCTGCTGGAGCGAGTCCAGAGGAGGCCCCGGAGCTGCTCCAGGGCTGGAGCTCCTCTGGGCTGGAGCCAGGCTGGGAGAGCTGGGGGGCCTCACCTGGAGAAGAGAAGGCTCCAGGGAGACCTGAGAGCCCCTTCCAGAGCCTAAAGGGGCTTCAGGAGAGCTGGAGAGGGACTTGGGACAAGGGATGGAGGAACAGGATAAGGGGGAATAGAACCCCACTACAACAAGGCAGGGTTAGATGGGATATTGGGAAGGAATTGTTGGCTGGGAGGGTGGGCAGGCCTTGGCACAGGTTACCCCCAGAGAAGCTGTGGCTGCCCCATCCCTGGAAGTGTCCAAGGCCAGGTTGGACAGGGCTTGGAGCAACCTGGGCTAGTGGAAGGTGTCCCTGCCCGTGGCAGGGAGTGAAATGGGATGAGCTTTAAGGCTTGTTCCCACCTAAACCTTTTTGTGAATCTGTGATTTGGGCACCAGCTGAATAAACCCAAGAGCCTACACCTGCAGAGATCCATCACAGCTGCTGAATCTCAATGCAGAGCTTGGATTACAAAGCAATTCAACATCTCCCTGGGGATCCTGAGATCCTGCCATTTGGGAAAGCACTGTAAGGATCCAAACTTATCTTCAGCTGCCAATTACACTTCTGTGCAGGAAGGTGGGAGTTTCCGTCCCTGCCCTTGGTTTCTCTCCACCTTATCTCTGCTCCTGTGAATCAATAAAACGTCTCTGATGTAATGCTGAAACCAAACTACCCATGTACTGGGACACACCATCAGGGAGCTGGTTAATCTTCACACTGCGGAGAAGCAGCACGTTGTGGAGATGCAACAACCCAACCTCAGAGTGAGAGATTACACAGGTTATTTGAATATGACATAGATTCCAAGCAGGAATCTACTTAGATCCTATCA
Organism: Pithys albifrons albifrons; assembly: GCF_047495875.1. Lineage (NCBI taxonomy): Eukaryota > Metazoa > Chordata > Aves > Passeriformes > Thamnophilidae > Pithys > Pithys albifrons. The sequence goes on from NC_092470.1 coordinate 6,238,194, forward strand.
ACAGTTACGTGCTATAACCTTTTGGTTATGTGAGGCAACACTGGTGCTTCTTCCCCCACCTCTTTTAAAACACAACCATTGTTTGGTTAGGACGACTTAAGAGCCCCATGCACTGCTCTGCATTGGGCTCTTGTGCTGTCCTAAACAAACAATGCATTAGTGGGACCATCTGTTTGGGCAACCAGCTGCAAGATGTGGTTAGAAGACCAACAGCCCATGAAAATTCACAGGCTGTGGGGCTGGCTGAGCGGAGCCAGATGGCCAATCCCACACCCTGTTCCTCACCAGCCAGTCCAACACACAGGACATAGCCAGGAGAGCAGGATGGGGCAGAAATTAGGGCAGTGAGGTTAGAGAAAGATGTGGAATGGAGTCGGAGTCTGCTGGGAAAGAGTCTCACCCATCACTTTAAAAGGATGTTCTAGCTTATGAACAAAAAACTGAGAGCAAGATTCAGCAATTCACACAGTTAAGAAGATTTTTTTCACCTTAGGCAAGACATTCAGCGCTGAGAACAGTCTTCATTTGTTGGGATTGTTCAAAATTTGCATCTTTGGCCTCTCCAGTGTATTCCCTTTGACTTTATGCAAATCAAAATCATGCTAAGAGTTACATCTTCTGAGTCAGAAGCTTCAGGTAAGGCAGCTCGACACTTGGGAAACGAGACAAGTGCACGCGTTTCTCGAGCCAGGGGAAGTTTTTATGTATTTATATTCCAGTGGTGAAATGCTAATTTGCATAATGCAGGCCACTAAAATGGTTACTTCTTACCTAGTCTGAGTTCTCCAAAGTTTCCACACCCAATCTTCTTGCCCACTCTGAAGTTGGGTCCCACCATAAGAACGCCAGAAGATGTTGATGAGCCCGGTCGAGAACCGTGTCCGCTCCTTCCCGGCATTCCTTTTGTCGTCCGTTGCCTTTCATCCTTATCCCTATTAGGATGGTCCATGATTTTAGTGAAATATCTCTGCCAGCAAGCTGGCAGAAAGTAATTGGAGTACACACTCTTCTCCTTAGAACAGAAATTTATATCCAAAAGTATCAGCGTCAGGGTTCAAGAGAGTCATGGAAACTCATGGAGTTCTTTTGGCACCAGATCCAGCTTCCTAATGCATCTTGATAATGTACCAAGGGGTCGATTATGTTCTTGAGAACTCAATAAAGGCAGGTTGCTTTTGGTTTCTTACCTGGGGAAAGAAAGAAGATATGTGAAATAAAAATCGTTATTTTAAAATACCAAGTGAGAAAAATACAACAGGCCAATGTCCGGAACGTTCCCGGCCTCGAGGAATTTAACAGATCTAGGAGAACTTTACCATTTTCTTAACAGTTTTCTGATAAAAAGCCACAACATTATGAAGAGATCTAAGTGATGCCCATCCACTGCTTGCTCTGTGTCCCATCCCTGGAACTGTTCCAGGCCATGCTGGATGGGGCTTGGAGCAACCTGGTCTAGTAGAAGGTGTCCCTGACCATGGCAGGGGGTGGAATGACATAAGCTCTAAGGACCTTCCAACCCAAACCATTCTGTGATTCCACTGGAGTTTTCAGGACTGACATCATACTCACCAACCAAAGCCATTCCAACAACACCAGCACATCAGCTGGACACTGTGAGGAGATCACATCCCACCTTTAAAGCCACTCAGAAGTGTAAAGTTCGTTTTCTTCTCACTTCACACATTTATAAAGTATTACACAAAAGCCAATGAAAGGTGCCAAGAGAAGAAAATTCTGAAGCACTTAAGTGAAATTCTCCTTCCTTTCACCTCTTTCAAGTTGATCTAGAATATCCTGAATAACCTAAGTTGGAAGGGACCCACAAGGATCATGAAATCAACCTCAGATATATTTGCTAATTGAAATGTCTGTATTACAGATATGACCAAAATTAGTAGCCAAAGTGAGATCACTTTTAAAAAGGCAAGTTTCCTGAAAGCAACAGCCACATACAGTACACACTCCTTACAGAACTTAGTTCTCCCCAAAAATACGGTGTTGAAAACCAGACATTACAATGACATTAGGTGAAGGATTCAAGAGCCAAGATCTTGAAATCACAGATAATAATTGAATCATAGACTGGTTTGGGTTGGGAGGGACCTTAAAGATCATCTCATTCTACCCCCTGTCATGGGCAGGGACACCTTTCGCTAGATCAGGCTGCATCAAGCCTAGCCCAACCTGGCCTTGGACACTTGCAGGGATGGGGCAGCCACAGCTTCTCTGGGGGCAACCCGTGCCAGGGCCTCCCCACCCTCACAGCCAACAATTCCTTCCCAGTATCCAATCTAAATCTCTTCTCTTTCAGCTTAAGGCCATTCCCCCTTCTGCAATCACAGCTGGCTCTTGCAAAAAGTCCCTCTCCAGCCTTCCTGTAGGCCCCCTTTAGGTACTGGAATTCTCCCTGTCACTCTGCCCAATGGTGGATCCCCAAAGAAAACATCACACAGTGTATCTGCAGCACATCTGCGGGGTCTGGAAATCACCACGTCACCTGAGAACCTCTGTGTCCCAGCCACACCACCAGTTCAGCCCTATTGACCCAAAACCTGAAGTGTCAAGCTCCCAACACGCTTCCAAAGCAACGTGTGAAACACCATTTGTGATTCAGCACCATCAGCTCACACAGGAGAGCTGGAGATGCTCATACACAAGGAATTATTTAATACAACCAAACTTCACTCATCCCTCAAATTAATTCAAGATTTAATACTTAGAGCTGAACATGGGTAAGCAGGAAGCATCCGTTTACCAGCAAACTGGATGAACTGGTTTTTCATTGGAGACATCCCCACGTACTTGCAGGAGACACAAGCACAGCTGTGTCCAAAACAAATTCAAAACAAACAACATTGAGAAGGACAGCCAGTGAAACTATGGAATTTTGCTGTGGAACTGAAATCTAATGTGAGGATGACCTCCAGTAGATTTAGGTGCTTCTGATAAAATTTTGGAAAGGTAAAGCTGGAGCATGGGAAGTTTTGGTCTTTATCTGCTATGGCAAGAGAAGTAGACACCGACCATTTGAGCCAAATGTTGTTTTAACTTTCAGTTAAAGCTACAACTTCCGTGTAATAAAACATATGGATGTGACACTTGGGGACATGGCTTAGTTGTGGCCTTGGCAATGCCAGGGGAATGGGTTGGACCTGATGATTTCAGAGGGCTTTTCCAACCCAAACAATTCTATGATGCTGGAGTGCTTCTAGGGCTGGACCCCTGAGAAAGATGAGCAGAACACAGGAATTCTAGGAGTGAAAAACAGCAGCACTTTGGAAAACACACTTGATCCCATCAAAGCCATAGAGGAAGATTTATTTCCCCTGGAGACCAAAGTCATTATTTTCATCAAGGTTAGATAATCCATGAGCAACAGCTGCAGTCCTCAGAAAAGGAACAAGAAAGAAATCTCTAGCAAGGGCACATACACCCAGTTTACCTCTTGCTCAGCACATCTCAGATGGGACAATCAACTCTGTTCTCCTCAGGCAGGTTAAGCACAGAGTCCCACCACACATTTTCTGCCTTGTGAAATAAGATGTTACAGGGTATGAGCTGCTCTGCCTCCATCCCTCCCCCGCTCCCCATCTGGATAAGATCTCCCCGGGGAGAAGGATGGAAAGGTCACGCCTGACAGTCTGCAAACACTAAACATCCTCTCTCGGCTGAAAGCCTCCTGCAAACAGGAATTCAGAGCAGTGATGGATGAGCGAACCAAGCGTTTGAGAACCTCTTTATTAGGGCCCAGCAGATGAGCAGAGCCCAGCTGCCAGCACATGGGGGGATCACACACAGATCTTACACTGTTGTTACTACATATGGAAAACAATAGTAGTAAATATGGCAACAAATATGGCCTTTGAGCACCAGCAAAGCACTTGGCTTTGGAGGAGGAGCAGCAGAAGAATGAAGACCAGACTGCAACTTGAATTCAGTCACATTAATATTTAAAGGCTGTTCAGAACACCAGGATGATTTCCTGCCACAATTCAAACTTCTTCATAATGATTTCCCTTCCTACCTTTCCACCCACTCAGCAAGATTGCTCCTCAAAGTTACTTCCATTTGAACAGAGCTGCATAAAGATATTTCCCTAATGATGACTCAGCCCAATTCCAGGGTTCATTTCACTACAATACAGTTGGAGACACGGGAACAGTTATTTAATGAAAGACACTGGCTTGAAAGGAAATTACTTGAAGCACAGTTAGCTAAATAAAAACCAACAGCTCTGTGTCCTACACACTTTCAAACACTTAGACCCAAGATCTAAGTCATGACCTCAACTCTATCAATAAAACTGCAGTGCTACAGCTATAAACCAGTTTCTAGATGGTGTTGAATCACAGAATGGTTTGGGTTGGAAGGGACCTTTAAGATCATCATCTCATTCTATCCCCCTGCCATGGGCAGGGATACCTTCCACTAGACCAGGTTGCTCCAAGCCCTCTCCTACCTGGCCTTGAACATTTCCAGGTAGCACTTGAAGGCAGCTGCTGTTGGTGCTGAGATCAGTGGCACAGAGTGGTGGGAGGGAGGCTCAGATCATTCACGACTTCGTTGTTACGGCACAAACACTACTCAGAGCCACCCAGTGAAGCCCTTCAGTTTGAGAGCAGCCACAGGAAAGTACAACGCAAATGAGAGGCTGGTGTGAAGAAGTTCCTACCCTTCCTACCCTTCAAAGTAGAAGCTCACGTCCCTTGCACTCAAAACATTTTTGATCTCCTTCAGTTACCCTGGAGACCCTTCCAGGGTAGGAATGAGAGCTGCCCAAGTCTTGGTTTGTGGCATGATTTCAGAAATCTGTCCAATCTGAACTTGTGAATGAACTCCCTTTTCTTCAAATCAAAGTAAGCAGATCTGGTCCAGGTCTCTGTGTGGTTTTGATTCATGAAAAGGAGTCAATACACACCAGAAATCAAACTGCAAATGCCTGGCAGATGGAACAACACCCCAACAAGCAGCAGTTTAGCCCTACAATTCCTTTTTTCCTCTTTTAAGAAGAGACCTTCAAGACAGCCCCGTTTTCTGTTGGATGAGTGATGTTACCCTGCTGTCTACAGACACAGGACCTCAATTCCTCAAAGCACCTCCAAGATCATTGCTTCAGGACAAGGCATGTGCCTTCTCGCTGGGTTTTCCAACACCCACCCCATGTGCCTGTATAATACATCTGGTGAATCTCCTGATCTGGACAGTGCTTTCCAGACAAGATCTGCCACTTCCCACACGACTTCAAAGCCTAGAAAATCCTCCAGGGCTTTCAACTGACATGTCATAAACATACGGATATGAGCTCACCAGCTTCCACCCTCAGACCGTGTAAAAAAGTAGAGCCTTCAGCAGCAGAAAACTCTCCTGCTTTGCCACAGATTGGGACAAAGGGCTCACCTTCTGGAACAGGGACAGCAGCCAGGGTGCGGAGAACAAGGAACATTTGGAAACCAGGACATATATGATGTGTTCACTCACGTTCTCAGCATCTGCCAACTCATTTTATGAGCTTACACCCCTAAATTTAGGGGAACAAGCAGGCTTTGTGTCCTCTGCCTCACCGTGTGCAGTAAGAGCTTCTGAGGCACCACCGCTCTGCCTTTATTCAAACACAACTAGTGAACTCTCCTGTAAAACCTTTTGCTCTGCTCTCTTCTACAAGGACACAACCCACTGGCTTCAGGTCCCTTCACGCCTTCTCATCCTCTCCACCTCATTTCATCCCTTTCATGACATTCCACTTCTTGTTCTGCTTCTGTCCTCCAACAGATCTCAATAAAATTTTCTTTTCCCAAAACTATCCTGTTACTTCTGGCAAAGCTGCTGTTCTGCTCATAAGAAAGTAAGTTATGAGATGTGCCCTGCTCCTGAGGAGAAAAACGAACAGATAACCAAATACTTTATCTTAGAATCACAGAATCATTAAGGTTGGAAAAGACCTCTTAGATCATCGAGTCCAACAGTTAACACAGCACTGCTGTGTTCACCCCTAACTCATGTGACTGCGGGCCACATCCACGTGGTTTTTGAATACTTACAGGAATGGTGGCTCCACCACTGCCCTGGGCAGTCTGTTCCAATCCTTCACAGTGCCTTCCATGAAGAAATTTTCCCCAATATCCAACCTGAACCCCCCCTGGTGCAACTGCAGGCCATTTCCTCTCATCCTGCCCCTTGTTTCCTGGGAGAAGAGTCTGATCCTCACCTGGCTCCCAGCGCCTCTCAGGGAGTTCAGAGAGCAAGAAGGTCCCCTCTGAGTCTCATTTTCTCCAGGCTGAGCCCCCACAGCTCCCTCAGCTGCTCCAGACCCTTTCCCAGCTTCATTCCTTTCTCTAGACCTGCTTCAGCCCTTCAGTGTCCTTCTTGTTGTGAGGGGCCAAAACTGACTCCGGGATTCTCACAGAATCACAGACTATTCTGAGTTGGAAGGGACCCACAAGAATCACTGAGTCCAACTCCTAAGTCAGTGGCCCACATAGGGGATTGAATTCATGACCTTGGCATGATTACAACCACATTTTAACCAACTGAGCTCATCTCAGGGTTCAAGGTGTGACCTCAGCAGTGCCCAGCACAGGGGACAGTCACTGCCCTGGGCCTGTGTCCACACTATGGCTGGTGCAAGCCAGGATATTGTTGGCCCTTTTGCCCACCTGGGCACACCTGGGCTCAGGTCCAGCAGCTGTCACCAGCCCCCTCAGGTCCATTCCTGCTGGGTTACTTTCCAGCCACTCCAAGACTGGAGCATTCCATGGGGTTGTTGCAACCCAAGCACAGGATCCGGCACTTGGTCTTGTTGAACATCGTAAAACTGGCCTTGGTTCAGCAATCCAACCTGTCCAGATCCCTCTGACGATCCTTCCTGTCCTCCAGCAGGTTAACACTCTTGGTCCGACCTGGAAGAGGACCCTGCTCTGGTGCTTCACAAGCCAAGGAAGGGAGGATTCAAGGCTGAATGCTTTCTCCACTCAGCCATGAGAAATCTTTTTTTTTTCCTTTTTCTCTCCCACTCAAGAGCTTTCTGGTTATTGTGGAGGGTCTTCTACCAGGAGATGCATTTCATCTCCCCACCTACACCCCAGCAGCACCTGCACACAAGAGATCAGCATTTATCTGTGCTTCTCCAACCAGCACTAGACTGACCTGGTTTCAGTGTCCTTGATGTTGTGCAAAACAACAGAAAAACTGAAAAAGTAGGTCAAAATTCTCTGTGGCAGTTTCAGGCTGGGAACAGCCCTGACAAAGCTGGCTGCAGACTATGGTGAGCAGGTGCACGTCACGTCAGATGCCCCACACTTGCAAGATTGTTCCCACCTCTGAAGGCTGCAGATGCCTTTTAAACATTACAAACTGCTCCTGTTGAATCACTTGACCCAGCGATTTAATCTTCAGCTTGTGCAGTTGGTTTTGTTCAGGAGGCACAGACATGGTATTTAAGTTTAAATTGCTGGGAAGGGAGAAGGATGGACAACTACAGATCACTACTCTCATTCCTTACTCATGAATGCCCAGGACTGTCAAGGTGACTTCCTCCAATTACAGTTTTTATGGACAGGGATGAACCCAAACAAACTCACCCCCTTTTCCATCTGAGAGAAAATGAACTTTTGTGAGACCTTTTCCTTGAAGACCTTTTGAAGGTGCTAAAATACATTAATTGTACAATCCTCAACTAAATATGTTGGCAAGTTCCTTTTTCAAGTGGGTCTTGGTTGATCCTTTCACCGAAAGCAATCCAAGCACCCATTCTCTAAATTCATTTCTGAACTTTGCTTTCAATCCCCTCCGCACAAGCTCAGCATGGAAACCAGCAATTGTAGGGAGGAGAAAAGAAATTTTACTTGGCAATTTAAATCTTCCACACAAGGAGAGTCAAAACAAAGCATAAAGCATTTTCCAGGGAAGTGGTTTGTGACTGAGCTCAATCCATCGACTTCTCTTCCCCAGTTGAGTCCCAGCCAAACACGCGGCAGCAGCCACGGATTCATATTCCTATGGATGTAACAAAGCACTAGAGACCATAATCTGACAGAAAAAGAGGGTTAGTGCTGTTTGTGAAGAGGTGGATTATCCTGGAGCAGCTAAAGGAACAGTTGAACACTTGAATAAAATGAAAAAATCCCCTAATGAAACCTGAGCTCTGCATATTTTCATTTTTTCTTTAGGCTGGGCAGAGAAAACACTGAAAAACAACTGCCAGATCAGCTTCACTCTACCTTCTGAGGCTTGAGCAGAACATCAGACACCAATCCTCTGCAGAAAAGCCTGCCAGAGAGCCAAAGCCCTGCTGTCAGCAGCACCAATCAAAGCAGGTGCTCAGCCCACACGCTGAGCCTGCCCAGCACCAGCCCCAGCACCCTTAGCACCCTGGGGGGTCCTGCAGCCCCTGCCATGGGAGGGAACCCTCACACCACCAGCAGTTTTGAGATCTACCTCCTGATTTTACAGTAACCCACCCCAGCTTTACAATCCAACACTCAGAAACTTTAAAATCAGAAAAGACCTCCAAGATCAGCAAGTCCAATTTTTGAAAGGCTTTTCAAAGAGCCTGATGGTCAGGATATCAGCTCTGCTCGCAAAACAGGTTGTGTGAAGCCCTGTAAGATCAGGTTCCAGCAGGAAGAGAGATTTATGGGGTTGCTACAGAGGAAATGAGGAAAAAACTGACAGCAGCAAAGGGTCTGCAAGAGACCTGGGGCAGGATGAGAACCCTGAAGACATTCTCTTCTCTGATATCCAAGCATCTCATACACCTGTATTTTTAATTTCATCTTAAAATGCTTAAAAGCAGAAAGAGGTGCACCATCCCCTTCCTTCCAGGCAATGGATTTGAAGAAGAAAGGGGCAAAGATGACTTCTAGACAGCCATGTGCATCGATCCTCAAGGAATGACCCACACCAGGAGGGTTCAGGTGCATCCATGGTGGTTGATGGATATAGTTTGCAGTTACTGGTGTCAATGACGAGCATGTCCTCCCCAAGACCACCATGGCAGCCCAGGCTCTGGAGCAGCATTGGATCACTGGCAGCAAAAGTGATTTTGCAGATTTACAGCCTAATGTAACACAGATGCACCTCAATCATCCACGAGTGTTTTCTCTGCACACTGCCTGGCAAGGAAAAGCAGCCTGGAGAATGAATTGCAGGCAGGCTCCAAGAGCTTGAAAAGACTGGTGAATTTGGCAGCTAAACACAAAAAACAGCCCGAAAAACCTTTGCAGTATCCAAACCATGAAGTGCCTTTTTTCTGCTTTCAGAAAGGAAAGCAAGTTATCAAGTTCAGAGCCAACACAGCTCTCACAGTGTGAACGTGTGTGTGGGGTGGGGAAAAGCCTCTTCCTAGAAGAAAAGGCCTTTTGAAGTTGAGGAGATGGGGTCAAAGGAAACGAAAGACCCTTGATGGCAAGGGTGGTAGTGGAGCCCAACAGACAGCCCTGAGGTGCTGAGAGGCATCTGGCCACGTGTCCAGGGCAGACACTCAGCAGGTGTTTCCCCTGTGGAAGGACACTTGATATTCATGTCAAGTCCCACCCAGTATCCATAAAAAGTGTCATTATAGACCAGCAACGAGGGGGGATTCAGGTGGAGGCTCTCTGTATCCCAGCCTGAGAAGAGCTCCAGGTCCCCAGGCTTGGCTTGTGGTTGCTGGACGGGAACAGGCTGCCTCTCTGTCCCATCAATACCCAGGGCACCTCAAAAAGCTGAGGACAAACAAGGAGAATGGTTTCTTTGTGGCCTCCTATCAGCTCCTTAAAATGAGATTTTCAGACAACACAGGCCAGATTCAGGATGAACCATCAGGTGCTCAGTGTTTTTACCTGATGGCTCAGGAGACAAGAGAACATTTGGCCTCTTGCAGCACTGGGCCCTAAACACAGGTGTAAGGGCTCTCTCAGTGTCCAAGGGTCACTACAAAGCAGCAAAGCCTTGGAGAAAATTCCACTTCCGTGCAACAGGCACATCAGAATGAGGTGCCCTCAGAAAGGCAGTTTCACACAAGTACCTAATTCAGTGCGAGGGTTAGGGCACCGAGTGCCAAAGGAAGATGCAGCCCAGCAGGTGAGCCCTGCAGGGATGAACAGCAGCCATCAGCCAAAGCACATCTGGCCGTAAGAGGTGTCCTTGTCCTTCTGTAATGTGAGTATGACCCCACAGGAACTCAAGCAGTTGTTCCAGCACAAAGCCTCATATGAAGAGAGGGGAAAAAGAGAAACGCAGAAGAAGAGAACATGTCCAAGAACAGTTTAGGTAAGTAGAAGGCACAAGTATGTTCTGTGCAGCTAAACACTGAGACCTGGCCTGGCAGGCAAAGCCCAAATGTCCCATAGCAAATGGGGAAGAGGACAACTCTGCCAAGTCTGTGTCACTCCATCCCACAGACTCTCAATGTTGCCCAACAGACTTAACTCTGGGTTGCTCATCACCAGAAACTCCTCGTAAGAGCTGGGGAACGAACTGGAAACACAGTGATGTAAGAGACGGTGAGCTGGAACTGCAGCATCTCTTAAAGCAATAGTGATGGTGATGCCAAAAGGAGAGAGGTGGAGCACACGAAGGGGAAACACAAGAAAAGTTGATACTTTATGACTTAATGTAGATGTAATTTCATTTTAATGCCTGAACTTCACTTCTCCTTATGTGAAGTCACTGTCTTTTCCAGTAGTCATGGAGAGAGGATCAGACCACACTGTCACCTCATATAACGAGACATTTGGCAGGAATTCAACTGACATCACCTACATATTTTCCTTGCAACTAAACCATGCCTTGAAGAGGAAACTACATACCTGAGACCTACATGGGGAGAGAAACCTGCCCCAGCCTTTAATGTGCTGTTTATTTGGAGGCAAATTGCTGTTGGACACGGGTGACCGACCTCTGCACCTGGTTATGAGGTTTAGAGCACAAGGGAGCTGAGAAGGTAAGAACCAAGACTCCTAAGTAATAAATCCTGCTCATTTGTGCTTAATAAATATGTTGCTTCAGCCCCTGCAAACAAATTTCACCGCTGCTGCCAGCACCCTGATCCCCTGCCAGCACATTCTTCTCTCCCATCTTTGTTTTCAGTAGAGGAAGGTTTGCATGGGGATAGATTACTTCCATTAAAAGCTGACAGAAGTCAATATTTAAGGCACTGTTACACTCAAAGCCTGAAGCCTTTCGCAGCAATTTGTCTTCCCTTCCTGTTATGGCATTATAAAAACTCCATGTCAACACTGCAGCCCCAAAAAACAGTCCAAAAAAACCCTACCTATCCCACAGGGCAGCATCCTCACAGTACATAAAGAACCACCTTTTCCCTTCTCTCTGAGATTTAGGACTCCCCTGTTCGGATCTCCCAGCTCTATGTCCTGATGAAACAGTTCAGCTGTCAGAAGAGTTGGATCTGCATTGCCCACATCACTGAAAGATGCCAGGAATTACCTGTAGACCAAACAAAATACCCACTGGACAAGCACAACTTCCCTTGCAGGAGAGCCAGAAGATGTTTAGATGCTGTCTTGCCTTTTAAAATTTCATTTATTTTATTTTTCTTCATTTATTTCTAAACAAAGCAAAGGTCGCTCAGTTTGCTGGCAGAGGAGCCACCTCCTCCCCAGGGCAAGGTCCAGCCTTGGTTACTGGTTTCATTCTGTGTCTGCCAGTGGCTGCACCCACACAAACCTCATCCATAAAAACCTGCACTTCCTCAGCAGAGCCATCAGGCACCCTAATCCCAAGGTACACAGTCAGACAGTTGCGTTTGTTCACAGAAAGTAAATGTTTGTGCCCAGTTCCTTCCTCAATGTGGCACGGAAGTGCCCGGAACACCCGCCTGCAGGGGAAGCCAAGCAGAAGCCATCGATACTCCAGAGAGCAGCTACACAGCTTTAAAAAAATCACAGTACTTGAAGGTTTCTATTGTTGGTTGATTTTCCAAGGGTTTTCTTCCTCAAATCTCAAGGTAGCAAGTTGTCAGCGCCTTGAAAGCCTTCACATGCTGGATGGGTGTTTTAGATTCTTCCAGATGAGTAGGAAGCACCCTCCCATACCTGTCATTTTCCTACCTGTGATTCTCAAGTGAAGATTCTTTGTAAAATCACCCTGAGATGAGGACCATGAACTAAGACAGGTGGAGCAGCATCAGGAGATGCAGCCATTTCACATCAGCACCCCTGGGAAACCACCCAGCACACCAGGACATGCCTGGGTGGCACAAGCAGCATCAGAGATGGCAACAAACACCCTCTGGTTTCTCACAGTGACAATCTGCAGAAGCTCTGGAGGTATCTTCTGCCTGTGCCCACCCATCTCACACATGGGCTTTCATGCACCATCAAACTCATCAAATTTCCCCCTTTAAGCTCCCAGTGATGGGACAAGTTTAAATTTGGGAAGGATCAGCCTGGTATGAGGCATCACCACCCCTTTCTTGTTCGCACTCTTAACACAGGTTGACAAACAGGGGTGCTCAGACATCACCTGCCTTTGCACCAGGTGATGGAGAATGTCAACACCAAGAGGGTGTTAATGTCTGCAAGGACATCAGGTAATCCCCAAAACCTCTTCATCCCAAGAAAAACAACATGAAGCTGTGTCAGGGGAGGTTTAGACTGGATATTTGGAAAAAGTTCTTCCCCCAGAGGGGCGTCGGGCACTGAACAGGCTCCCCAGGGCAGTGGTCACAGAACCAAGGCTGACAGAGCTCAAGGAGAGTTTGGACAATGCTCTTAGGAACAGAGTGGGATTATTGGGGTGTCCTGTGTAGGGCCAGGAGCTGGACTTGATGATCCCTGTGAGTCCCAACTCAGGATATTCTATGATTTATGATTTTTCAAGCCACAAAACTAACTCCAAAGCCATATCCAGCTTCCACAGCACATTTATTTTCATTATCAAAGCCAGTTATTGGGTGATGCTGCTGTGCCAAGGCTATGGCAGCAGATTGAATTCACACCAACCTCTGCCACCACCACCACCAATAACCCTTTATCTGCCTGCACCTGAACTCTCTGGTCAATAAGGCACTCACAGGTAGTGAGCAAACACTTCAGCCACCTTTTTATGCCACATCACCTCTCCATTTTGGTCACTTCCATTCAGATCTGAACTCCCCAGTGGCAGAAGAGAATCTCCACTGAAGCTCTTCCACACCTTGAAGGAGGACACTGGATTCCCAACCCACAGCACATCCAGCTCTGAGCAGTGTCAGCGCGTGGCGGGAACAGGCAGCGCTGACACAAACGTTCAAGCTCACGGTGCATCCGATGGAGCAACGTCAGCTTAAGGCAACGGCCTGTAAACCAGCAGGGAAAGCGGCTGAAGAGATGTCGCAGTTTTGGAGAGGTAATTTTACATGACAGCTTTTCCTGCTTCCCTCCTTTGCCTCATGTTGAGGACTTTGCACAGTTCACAGCCTGGCTCCTCTGTTTGCTGTAAACTCCAGACGTGCCCATGGAAAGGGAATATTGTGCCAAAACAAACAAATCTGCCACCCACTTGTGGTCCAGCAATCTATTAGGAAGGAAAGGCAAGGCACTGCCATAAAAACTATAAATACCCCCTGGTATGGACAAAGTGAAGTCCTGCAGCTAACAAAAGCAAGGATTTTCCTCCATTCCCTGAGGATTTAGACTTATGTGTTGGCACTCTCCCCTTTGGGAAATTTCTAACCTATTCATGTGTTTCACAGGATGGTTTGTGTTGGAGGGAGCCTTAAAGACCATCTCATTCCAATTCCTGCCATGGGCAGGGACACCTTCCCCTATCCCAGGTTGCTCCGAGCCCTGTCCAGCGTGGCCTTCAACACTTCCAGGGGTGGGGCAGCCACAGCTTCTCTGAGCAACCTGAGCCAGGGCCTCCCCACCTTCACAGCCAAGAATCCCTTCGCAATATCCCGTCTAACCCTGCCCTCTGGCAGTGGGAAGCCATTTCCCCTTATCCTGTCCCTCCATCCCTTGTCCAAAGTCCCTCTCCAACTCTCTTGGAGCTCCTTTAGGCACTGGAAGGGGCTCTCAGGTCTCCTGGAGCCTTCTCTTCTCCATGTGAACCCCCTGAGCTCTCCCAGCCTGGCTCGTGGGAGTGCAGGTGGAGGGTCAATCACATTTGACACAATATTCCATTTTGGGTGGCCAGTAGCAACATCCAGCCAAGATCACAGGAGCACAGGAAATGCACAGCGATGCTCTGTGTCGGAGCAAAGGACTTGGAGACTGTTTCATGACCTGTGATATCATCAATTAAATGGTGCTGGATGGATTTTCCCCACTTGACTACATTTCTCCAGCTTCTATGACAATCTGTGCAGCCTCCTGATACCTGCAGCTCACAGAATGGAGCTCTGCAGCTTTGTGTCACACAGGGCAGCTCATCTCCTCCTCGAACCTGTGTCCTTCAGAGCTCATTTGAGGTTAACCACCATCCTTGTTCGCAGCACTGTGTCCCCAAAGACAGCATCTCAGAAAAAGCAACGCTGGATACAATTTCAGCCAACTTGGACATCTATATCATAAAGGTTTTTTTTAACTATTTTCCATTTGCATTGATGGGTGAGAGAACAAGAACGGGGAGAACATTGTTTTGTAACAGAAACTGCCCAGATTTGATACTCATTCACCTGGAGAAGAAAGTTTGGGAGAGAAGGAAACTGAGGGCCATCTGACATCTGTCATCTGTTATAGGAAATGTTAAAAATTGGACTTCCCAGCATCTGAAGACAACATTAAAATGGAAAACAAACTCTCAGCCACCATCTTTCTGCAGGATGTGTCTCAGGACACGGGGAAGCTGCACACAGAGAAGGGAACAATCTACTTCAGTGTGGTCAAACCCTTGTTTGAGATGGATCATTGCTTGACCACCTCTATAAAGCACTGAATGTCCAACAGCTGCCACCACCTTTCCAGGGGACTTTGCTTCACTACCTACACTGTCTGAACTGATTTACAGCCCTGCAAACCTCTGCTGATGCTTGAGGAAGAGAGGATGACAACAACCATATATTTGCCTGTAGAAATCGTTCACCATCACCTGCCAGCTGGCCAGGAAGCAGGTCAGATAGTCCCTGTCTGCAGCTGATCTCTCCTCTTCCACAGGGCACATGGAAGGACTTCTGACAGGAAACAGGAGATGCCACTTCCAGGAACCAGCTCTTCTGGTGTCCCCTGAAATGCCACCAAATACAGGTGACGATGCCCACAGACCCTCTGACCTAACCCTAACCCTAACACACACACATGCTGGGAAAATCAAAGGAGAATGAAGATTTTACAGCCTTTTCCAGGAATTATCCCCTGGATTACTGCAGTAAGTGCATGTTAGCACTGGAGTTTGGTTGTTCTAAGGACAGGTCAGTTATACTGCTTTCCCAATTCATGTTTACACATAAGAAAGCAGCTTATACCTGAATCTTCATGGCAATCAGATACAAATCTCAGCTATTAAGCTTTAGTTTTCCTGGTGGTGGTTTTCTTTCCCAGGAAAGCAATCACTGAGATCAAGCACCCATGCACAGCTCAAAACTAGCTCTCCCAGCTCTGTTTAAACCAGAGTTTGGGTGTGAGTCAAAGCTTTGTATGTACAGTGTTTCAGAGACTCCTGGAATCATGGAATGTTTTGGGTTGGAACAGACCCTAAAGCTCATCTTTTTCCCCTGCCATGGGCAAAGATGCCACTCATTAGGTTGGGTTGCTTCTGGATTTGATCTTACAGTCACTCAGATACACAGAAACAAGTTTAATACTCGATCATCTACAAGTGTTGAAGGGAAAGGGGTTCAAGGTGCTACTTCAAGCACCAGTCTCACATCCTACTAAAAAAAAAAAAAGGGACATTCAACTCATCTCCTGCTTAAGTGATACCAAAACTTCATGGTAGGCATGTAGAGCTTCAGAAAAAAACCACTAAAACAAAGTGTAACACGTACCAAAATCCCTATGGATGATGACTGGGGCATCCACACTGTGTCCTGAAGCATTTCCAGGACTGGGAAAGTCTTATTTCCCACAGACCCTCTGACCTCTGAAACCCTGAAGTCAGACTCTGCAGAGTTGAACTTCTCCACCCAATCCATATTTCTTGGGCACAGAGCTGTCACCAGTAGCCCCAGTTAAAGACCAACACATTTTCTCTTGAAGATTAACTGTCCAATACACACCTCTATGTCCAAACTGCACAACAAGGGGCAGCACAATGGGAGCAAGATATCCCTGTGGGGAAGGGAAATTACACAGCTCTGCTTTGATTTATCTGGTCTCTGCAGAGCTGGACAAGAAAACAACAGACCCAAAAATCCTGTCTGAGATCATTCAACCCCAGCAGGGGTCCCTGTGCAGTCTTGTCCCACACAGAGCACTCCTGGAAGGACAGTGCTACACAAAACCCCCAAAATAGGGATGTTTCAGAGGCAAGAGCTGCTGGCACCTTCTCGTAGTGCCCACCAGGACCATTCACCCCATGACCCCCAGAAAAACACTAGGACACCCTTTAACCTCGGATAAACAACTGAGGCAGGAGTTGGGATTCCCATGGAAATATGAAGTCGAGTCAGTTTAGCAAAGCACAAGGATTCATCACAGAAGACCTACAGATCCATAGCAAGATGTTGGCAAATCCACCAGACAGACTTAACCCATACACAGCTAATTGTCCCACAAATGCTAATTCTCCTAAGGCAGCTTGATCCCACTCTCTGCTCCCAACAGCACATTTATGGAAAACCATGGAAAAGGCCTCACAGCATTCCACAAAACCCAGGATCCATCACAGCACAAATGAAACTGCCAGGCTTGCAGAGGGATTTTAGCAAGGAAATGGAAATCACGCTGACACACAATTGTTCCGCCCCCCCGTTCGCCTTCACACATTTCTCACAGGTCAATTTTAAAGAATTAAGTCTTGTTCAGAGAAACATCTGGTGGCTGTTGCTACAGGAAACCGACTATCTGCAACATTTGAGCAAAAATAATGAGTTACATAAAAGCCAGACTGCATAAGCAAGGACAAGTGTTTTGCCAGTCTGTGAATCTCAAACCTCACATGAAACCTTGAGTTTTATTATTGGGTTAGAATACAATGAAGTGAACCCATGCACACAACCAAAGCCATGAAGATTCGAGTTTTCTCTAAGTTCATGAGAATTTAATCATGGTATATTGGAATTAACCTTCTAGCCAGCAACTGTCCTAAAGATTTTCTGTAAACAGCAGAGACAGATGAATTACAGCTTAAAAATGGACCAGTTCAGCTCTAGGCACTTTCAGACTTAGTTCAAGCCAGGACAAGTTAAAGAGTTCAAGAAGAGAGTTTTGGTCTTTAATTCTTTGAGTCAGGAGTTCTCCCACACCTAGTGGGAGAATATTTTCCCTTAATGCTACAGATCCCCTTTTCCTCAGGGTTTTTCAGTGTCTGGAGACCGACACCCACCAGTTGATGCTACACGGGGCTGAATAGGAAGCAGAAGCTGAGCAGGAGCTCTGATGCATCACCATTTGCATCCCCAAGACCACCCAGAAGACTTTAAGATCTTTGATGGGGGCCCTCCAGCTCCTGAATTCCCATCACAGGAGGGGCAGCATTCCCGAGAACATCTCCGGCAGACAGTTCTAATATCCTGGAATTGCACTTCACATGGTGTACCTTTCTACAAATAGATATTGCTGTGCTTTAGGAGAGCTTCATCACTTCAATAATCCAGAAGCCTGATGGATGACTAATACAACAGAAAGCTCCGTGCACAGAAGGATATTTCAGCTTCCACACATCACCAGAGCCGCTCTCGGGATGCAGATGGAGAACAGCGGAGGCACCTCCGGCTTTCACTGCTTTCCCTGGTTCTGCCACGGGCTCCAAGGCTGCAGCTGCTGCTCCTCTTGCTCATTTACACCATTCAGGGGAAAAAATCCACTCCTAAAGCCAGATTCCTCAAGCAGGATGTGGCTCCTGAACCACAGTGGCAGCTCCTTGCTTGTGGGGGGAATGCACAAATGCAGGAGGGGCAGCACCTGGCGCTGCTTCCACTGGAGCTGGGAAGGAGTCAGGGCACCCTGGGGATCCCCAGGCAGGGAACATGCAGGTGAAGGCACAAATGGATGAGTCATGGCAGGAATCAGGGTGCTGCTCACAGGGGCAAGTGGAAGTCATGGAATGGGAAAACTAGAGCTCCTTTCAATACTAAATTGAAATATATAAAAAGATAGAAGAAGGCAGGAAAAGGATAGAAGTTTCACCCAAGTGAAAAAGCAGGCTACAATCCCAAACCTCATGGAAATAGGCTTATCTGATTCCAAAAAACTTCCCAAGATCCCAGACATTTTACAGGCAGGATTCAGAAAAACAAGGCAATGCCTTCAATCCCAAAGAAACCCTTCACAAGATCACAGCAGCAAAGCTTTACACAGCAGGGACTTATCTTTGAGAAAAAACAATGTGAAGGAAGGCACAAACAGAAGACACAGTCTCTGCTGGACTCACAGAAGGTACTGAAGCACTGCACTTCACCAGCCTGAATTGCTCAAGCTAAAGACTTTTCAACAATTAATGACACTCCTACTACTGCCACCAAAAATAGACAAATTGGTTTTAGGGGATGAAGCTGCAAAAATAATTTGAGATACAATATCAAGCAAAATTGAAACCAGATTTCTCCTCCAGGCTGGAAGCTACTGAGAGCATGAAACTGTTGTCCATCCATCTGCCCCCCCTCAGCTGAAATTATCAAAAGGCAATAGCTCATGAAGCTTTCTACAGAGAAAATTCTAACTGGAAATTACAAATCAGAAAGTCTTTGTTTTGTCACATCATTTTGGCCAAAAACAGGAACAACGTTCCCAAAGGATGCTGCACCATTATGGCCCTAAACAAAATGTCCCAAGGACTTAATCAGATCACTTAGTCTACACAGAAGAATAGTTTATCACCATATAAATGCTTTTTCAGAAGTCCAGAAAGGGAAATCTAGTGCCAGTTTCAGACTTTACGTGCACCCAAAAACTTCTTGTGCCAAGCAGGGACTTGCACTCTCTCAAGGTCACCCCCTCACCACACCACAACACTTGCTGGTTTATTTTCAGGAAATCAAGGGATCTCTCCATGCTGGAGTCAGTCCAACACTCTCACTTACAAATGTTATTCCTTTTGACTTCTGGAGAGGAAAATTTTCCCAACAACTTCAGTTCTGAGTTCTCTGCTTGTTCCATAGGTCAATTGTTACTGAATAAGCAACCCAGTCCCTATTTTACTTGTCACACTGGAAAAAACATGAACAGAGCACATCAGCCCTCCTCTCAATAACAAACTTAAAGCACTTTCAGAGAAGCTTCAGTTCACCACAAAAGACTCCAAACTCTCCCTGACTTTAATCCTGCCCAGTTTCCTTCTTGGAGCTATTTGTCACTGACAGGCAGCATTGCAGTCACCTCCTTTTCAGCTCAACACGTGTGCTGCTAAAAATAAAGCCAGGGAAAGGAAACAAGGGATGTAAGTTCCCAGAGAAGTTACTTAGGATGAAAAATGCTGAGAAAATTGAGAGGAAAAATATATTAAAATGGATACAAGGAATAAGAATTTAACAACTTGCACTCAGGTCTCCAATCATCCTTCCACGGGCTTGGCAGGTACTTCACACACCCCAGTGTGAAGTTACCACATTTTAGTGCCTTCCTTTATATACAGAATGGTTTGTGTTGGAAGAGACCTTAAATACTTCATTCCACCCTTCTGCCATGGGCAGGGACACCTTCCACTAGACCAGGTTGCTCCAAGCCCTGTCCAACCTGGCTTTGAACATTTCCAGGGATGGCGCAGCTACAGCTTCTCTGGGCAACTTGTGCCAGGGCCTCACCTCCCTCACTGGGAAGGATTTCTTCCACATAACTCACCTAAATTTCCCCTCTGTCAGTTTGCACCCATTCCCCTTTGTCCTGTCACTACAGTTCCAGATGAGCAGTCCCTCCTCAGCTTCCCTGTAGACCCTTCAGATCCTGAAAGGTGCTCCAAGGTCTCCATGCAACCTTCTCTCCTCTCCAGGCTGAACAGCCCCAACTCTCCCAACCTGTCTCCATAAGGGAGGTGTCTCTTAGCAAACAGAATCATAGAATCATAGAATCAATTGAATTGGAAAAGACCTCCGAGATCATCAAGTCCAACCCTTGCTCCAACTCTAGTCCCTTTACCAGATCATGGCACTCAGTGCCACGGCCAATCACACCTTAAAAACCTCCAGGGATGGGGAATCCACCCCCTCTCTGGGCAGCCCATTCCAATCCCTGAGCACTCTCTCTGCAAAGAACTTTTTTCTGATCTCCAACTTCAATTTCCCCTGGCAGAGCTTGAGCCCATCGTGCCCCCTTGTCCTATTGCTGAGTGCCTGGGAGAAGAGACCAACCCCCACCTGGCCAGAACTTCCCTTCAGGCAGTTCCAGACAGTGCTGAGGTCACCTCTGAGCCTCCTCTTCTCCAGGCTAAACACCCCCAGCTCCCTCAGCCTCTCCCCACAGCACTTGTGCTCCAGTCCCTTCTCCAGACTCGTTGCTCTTCTCTGGCCCCACTCCAGCCCCTCAATCTCTTGCCTGAACTGAGGGGCCCAGAACTGAACACAACACTCAAGGTGTGGCCTCACCAACACAGGGTACAGGGGAAGGGTCACTGCCCTGGGCCTGCTGGCCACGCTATTTTTGATACAGGACAGGATCCCACTGGCCTTCTTAGCCAAATATGGTTGGGTTTGGGTTTTTCAGGAGGGAATGTTTGAGTTCCATGCTAAGGCACTCCAGAAGACCAAAGGCACGTGATACTCACCACACGACTTTTACCTTCTTAGGCTTGTTACCCAAAATCACAGGGCAGCGAGTGCCGGGGCACGGGAGGAGCAGAGCAGCCAGGCAGGCATATCTGTACTGAACCTGGGGAGGAAGAAAGGGCATTTTAGAAAGTCTCCACACAACAGTTCACACCAGCAACTTCCAGTCTTGTGGTATTCTACTTAAAAAACAATAAAGGCATTGATTGTTTTCATTTGGATGTGGCAGCTTCCAAGTACCGAGGATGAAATGGCGCCACACACTCCTGGATAAGAGGAAAATCATTACCCTCATCCAATGTCAGGGCAAACTCAGAGCTTTCCATGCAATAAATAATGGGAATTTAAGTTCAGAAGGCAGTGTTTTCTTAAAATTCAGATGGTTCTTGCTATTCAGCAATTTGGGGGTTGCTTTTTGGTAAACTGTGTTTCCCCACCTTGGGAAACAGGTTCCCAAATCTGACCTTCCATGACACAGCACCCCTGGGCTGGCTCCATCTCCTGAGATGCTCCAGGCACTTTGGTCAGAAGGAATTACAAGGATTAGGGTTTTTTGGTGACTTTTTCTCCTTAGAAAATACCCTCCTGAGCACAGAGCCCCAAACAGCAATTTTTGAGGAGGCATGTGCTGTGCAGGGGTGTGGAAGTCAAACCAAAATGAAACTCCTCCTGGAAAACTCTTCCCAGAGTAATCAAAGTCATGCTGCTCTTTTCCCCACTCAAAACTTGGGCATGTAACATCCTTCAGAAGAAAACACTCAGGCAGTTCTAATGAAAATGAGATTTTTAAAATCAGCTTTAAGTTCTGAGCAGCTCTAACTGTCAACTCTAAGACAGGCTCTGCTGAAACAACATGTGGTGCTGACACAGGCTACAAGGAACAGGCTCCGCAGTACCCAAAGGGCATTCCAAGTCCATGCCTAAATTAGCACTTCCATCCTTATTTTCCCAACTATTACAGCAAGGATAAAAGTTTAAGGGTCCACATTAACATCTTACACCTCTTTCTTGTTAAGCATATGGGGATACTGGAGAGCATTTTTGCCTTCTCTGACATCAAGTGCCGGACAGCCCAGAGCTGCCGTGGCCGCACTGCCCAGTGACGCCGCTCTGACTGGATTACACACCAATTTGGTGTCCACCTCTGCCCTGTACTTTCAGAAGCTTGTGGTCAGTCCAGTCCAAGTCACATCCGTGCTCTCCCAATGCCATTCCTGGTTTCTGTCCTCAAGAAGCTTGGAGGATTGCTCAGTGGTGGTGTAGCAGGCTTCAAAAGCCTCCAGAGCTCCCAACTATCATTAATCAATCCTCCTCTACAATTATCCAGCACCAGCTCTGGAATGAAGCCAACCACTGGCGTGAGGAACATACACCACCACTCCAGCTGAGTGACACCCATCCCTCTCAAATGAAAAGGCATCAGGGAGCTGAATGGAGTCCTCAATATTAAGTTTATTGCAAAGCATTTAAGGCCAACTTTTGTTATACTTGACACTAAAGTGACTCCAAGTTATTTGACCGGGTTAGAGGCTGCAGCAGGGAAGAACCAGCCAAACTTGTACCAAACCAAGACTTACAACAAAGCGAAAACAAGCACCTATTCCCAGGGAAGGAGGAATTGCAGCTTTATTTAGTCACTTGTCATCCACTCCTGGGCAAAGAACACAAACATCCAATTACCATGACAGTCCACGTATTGAAATGCTGAATACCCTTTCAGCTGTGCTGTCTTGTTGCTTTGAACACGCCCCACTTAAACTTAGAAGGAAAACCAAAAATTGTGCACAAAAATTCCAAATGGGGTTCATTGGCCAGCAACTTGCTTGGTTTCTTTACATCAATCCCAACCTCTGGTAAGAGGTGGTGACTCCAAACCAGGATGCGAAACCTAAAACTATTTATAACCTGCTCCATGGTACAATGATTCACTTTAGGAATAAAGGTAAATAAATCACCTCATGCTGTCCCAAGGTTCAGATTTGAACCAGGGGTGAGGCATAATTCATGTTCTGCTTGAAGAACAAGAGGACCAGCACGTTACAGAGGATCAGAGTGTAACGTGGGAAAACCCCCTGTGCTGGCCAGGCTCTGCCACTTCCCACTGGCAAGGAGAAGTGACAAAACCCATAAACCCAACCCCACCTGATTCGAGACCTTTCCTAACAGAGCGTTCGACCTACAGCACAGCAAACACAACTCCCACGTTCACACAGATGGGACACTGGCATCTCGAGAGCCCCTGAGGTTCCAAAGGCAGAGCTCAGTGTCCATCCTTTTCCTGGCCATACACTCAGCAATCCTGTCCACATTGAATGAGGCCGGGAAGGCAGAAACCTCACTTAGCTGCAAGCACAGCATGGAACAGAAAGACACCTCTGGCAGGAGCAGAAAGCAATGGTTAACAACTAAGAGTATGTGGACAGTCTGGTTACAGCACCAGTTTATCCTGGTAAGAAGCTTCAGCCTTTCCTTTTCAACCAAGCCTTGCTGCCCAAAGTCCAACATTACGGAGAACTCACATCCCTGCATGAAGGAAAGACTAAGGCAGAAAGAAGAATGACAATGAAACCTTGAACAGCAAGAGGGACCCTCTCTAGCTCTTGACAGATAATTAACTCTTTGTATTTAATTAGCACCTCCAGACATGAAGCCTATTTCCTGTGACATCTACTTGATGGCTTCAGTGAAGCCACAGGTTTGGAGTTGCACAGCTCAGCTCAAGCTCAACAGGGCTTGGCATTGTACAACCACACAGAAGTCAGGCAGGATCCTTTGATAAGGCTGCTCTGCTTCCTCCTGGGCACTTCAGAAAGCAGAGTTATTTATTTTCCAGAGTGCCAAATGCAGAAGGACATGAAGCATTCAGGGGTGTGGAGCTGGGCATGGGTCCCACACTTCCGTATTCAGGATGTGCCCCTCTGCATCACTGAACAGAACTGTGGCAAAGCCAACTCTTCTCAGCACACAACCAATGAGCAGTGTCTTGGTCAGCCTTTTTAGGAAGAAATTCTGTACTGTAAGGGTGGTAAGGCACCGGAACAGAGAGGTTGTGCACTCCTCATGCCTGGAGTGTTCAGGACAAGACTGGACAGGGCTCTGGTCTACTGGAAAGTGTCCCTGCCCATGGCAGGGGTTGGGACGAGACAAGCTTCAAGGTCCTTTCCAACCCAAACCATTGTCTGAGTATCAGAAATCACAGAAGCACCATCTCGGCTGGAGAAGCCCCACAGATCCCCTAAACCTCTTCCAGTTGTCAGTGAGAGAGAGCCAGGCTCCACCAGAGGCTCTAAACATCACTAGATGTTTTCCCTACTACTTTTCAAAGCAAGGAGCAGATGAGAAGCTTGTTTCAGTTTCAGAGTAAAAACTAATTGCTCTGAAGGTGGGTGTGAAAAGCTGCTATTTGCTACCTAGAAGACGCAACCAGGCCTTTTATCTCCTCTGGATGCCAGGGAAATATGTGCCAGCCTGAACCGAGAGACGTGACTTTCATGGCACAGCACTTCAAAGTTGAGGTATAGCAGAGACACCTTTGGGCTCCCCAAGGAGGACTGTGCTGCTGCCACAGCAGGGAAGGTGACTCCACAAATTCACTCCTCCTCAGTTCTCTCAGGAAGCTGGAACACAGTTTTTGGATCTTTTGTTCTTCAGCTCATTATTATTTTATTACCAGTTAGCAAGCACAAAACTCTGGGTAACACTTACAAAGAGCTCCTCATCTTTGGGCTGGAAGTGTTTATACTCTTCCCAAATAAGAGAAAGAGAATAATATTAAAATTCCAACCTAATGGATTCTCTCTACTCCAAAGTATTCACACCACCCAGCATGGTAAAAAAGGTAAGATGGCTCCCACCATTAGATGATGGAACAAAACCTCAAGAGCAAACACAATGTTCCAGGACTCATGAGCTTGGACAATGACAGTTTGGCTTAGCAGTGCACAGGATGTGTA
The DNA here is from genome assembly GCF_047495875.1 of Pithys albifrons albifrons. Taxonomy (NCBI): domain Eukaryota; kingdom Metazoa; phylum Chordata; class Aves; order Passeriformes; family Thamnophilidae; genus Pithys; species Pithys albifrons. Next base: position 6,262,923 of record NC_092470.1, read on the forward strand.
GTTCTCCAGAAATGAGGGACTTACTTGAAAAGCAACCCATCAGTCCTGGACCACAGGATGTTCAAGAGAGCAGACTCTCCAGCTCTTCCACACTCAATATGGAAAAAAATAAGGTCTCTACAGACCATTACCAGTGCATGGGAAAGCCCGTTCAGGACACCTCAACTCTGCCAGACAGCTTCAGCACAAACCTGTAAGCATATGAAGCTAAAGTTGTGTCAGGAGAGGTTTAGGTTGGATATAGGAAAAGGTCCTTTCCCCAGAGGGTGGTCAGGCACTGAACAGGCTCCCCAGGGCAGTGGTCATGGCCCCAAACATGCCAGAGCTCAAGGAGCATTTGGACAACACCCTCAGGGACAGGGTGGGATCGTTGGTGTGTCCTGTGCAGGGTCAGGAGTTGGACTTGATGATCAGTCATGTCCTCCAAGAGCCAAAGAGGTTAACCAAAGAGTACAGCCCATGCAGCTTCACCTCCAGTTTGGAACAGCAGCCATATGCAAATATTTGGGAAGGGAAGGAAGACAGCAACATACTGAACTTCTTTGTGTGTTTTTCCACCTCCAGTGGTTTCTATTTTCAGGCCTTCCCAAGTTAGTTTGGGCTTCTGGGTGTTCTGGGTGCGATTGCCGGGGTTGTCCTGCAAAGGGCCAGGAGCAGGACTTTGCTGATCCTTGTGGGTCCCATCCAACTCCACATATTTTATGATGAAGGACGTTTGGTGCAGCCTCTTCATGAGCACATCCAGTTCTTCTCCAGACTCACACAAACTTTTTGTAGCCACAACAGCCCCTTGGCTGCCTGAACAATATCCTGTGAGCTCCACCTGATCCTCTCTGAAACTCAGGGCAGCAAAAGTGTGGACTGTCCTCCCACACCCCCTACTTACGATTTTGTGACCTGACCCACCCCACTGCTGAGCCTTTAATGTCAGCTGAATGTAAATAACCACTTCTTGGCAGAAGGGAAGGAGTGAGACATGAACTTTGACTGCACAGATGAAAGAAGCAGCATTTTGCTGGGAATAAATCAACAGTGTTATCTGCCAATTATCACCAGATATCAAAACCAGCAGGGCAGCAGTGAAGCAGAAAGGACCCCAATGACACATTAAGGTTGTCTGCCCTCAATGCATGGAAAGTGGATGGGTCAAAAGGGGAAAAGCCATACCTTGTTGAGTAGATTTTGTTGTCTTTCTGCCAAAACCAAATGCATTTCAACACCTGGAGAAGAGCTGGACAGAAAGCTGGATGTTTTAACCACTGCACTTGAAGTAAAGCTCCTGCCTCGACTCAGTAATTTGCAAATTCCTCCCAGAACAGACCCCAAAGTCAACATCTACACTCATTCTGCTCAGCTGGAGAAAAAGAGAGGCAGCTTTTATCCCACACTGTACTTGGGCACTGCTTAGAACAGCACTTACCAGTTGACACCTGGGTAGGAAATTAAAATTATAAAAACCTGCTGCTTGCAAAACCCATTTGACATCTCTGTCCCAATTCCCTTATCTCAGGAGTAGCCCACACATTTCCAGCACAGCAAGAGAACACTGCAAGCAGGTCTAGATCTCAGTTCTGCCTTCAGAAAAGGAAAACGGCAAACATTTTTTTGGAGTTACCTCATGGCATGTCCAACTGCCATCCCAGCATGGGAAGGCTCAATATTCCCAGTAAGCTCTGGGACCTGCGTGTACCTCTAAGGCATTATAAGAGCCTACATTTTGTTAACAGCTGAATATTGAAGACTTCAACCCTGATGCCAACGCTCCTTGGGATGAAAGGGAAGACAGCAATGCCTCAAATAATATATGGAGACTATAAGATTTAGAGAAGGCAGGTTCAGATGGAGTCTCCTCTCAAAACAGGAATGTCCTGGAATGAAATTCTTTAAATCTTTTGACTCATCAGGAACAGAGTCCTGCTTATTCCAAATTAAATTTCACTTTATATGTTTTCCCAGAGTGTACTTCAGATACTCCCAGCATGGAACTCAACTCTGTGCTTCCAGCACCAATCACTCCACATGATGAGGTCTGATGACATCTCAGCCTGGGAGCAGAGAGATGTGATGGCTCTGGTGCAGACACTCACAAAGATAACTCTATTTTATCCTTTCCATGTGAGCCTCTGCTCCCCAAACCCTCATCTGTCTGGTACAGCCTCCAAAGCCTGAAACTCAAACAGGGAAAGCCCACCCAAGGAGTATTTTACTTTTCACTTCAAGATGATTTAACCTTTTCCCCTCAGCAGCTGCAGATACTGTGCAAGGAACAGTAGCCTGCAAGAAAGAGAACGTGTGGCTCTGGGAAAAACAAGCACATATCTTAATGTGAAACATCTGCTTTTTACTCCTCTTCAACTGCAAAGAGTTTCCCTTTAGGCTTCCCCTAAAACAAGAGCAGAGGGTACCCCATGACAGTGCCCAGTGAGGGTTTGGGTGTCATGAGCTCAGAGAGGGCCAGAATGGAATATCCACCTTGACTAAATATTGAGTCACGAAAAATATTTAAAAGTGGAATTTCAAACTCTCATTATTGTATCAAAAGAGGCTTTAAGGAACACTCTGATCACAACCTGCCCTAAGTGCCTCTACACAGCACTTGCTCACCTTCATCTATCTCCAAACCTTGCAGCACCTGCCTCACACACTCCTATTATCATTACCAAGGTGCACTTTACTCGTATTTTGTATTATTTTCTTCTTTTCCAAGGATCCCTTTCTGGGTTTCATGTGTCATGCAGTTAATATCCTTCCAGCATCTGCACAAGAAATGTTTCCACCCCCAGTCCCTCTGGGAAGAGGGATATACCCCTCGTAAGACAAGTTTAAAGTTGTACCAAATGGCATTTGTGGTCTCAGGCATGGGCGAGTTCACACTCCCAGGTGTCAATCCCAGCCCAGCACATCATGCAGTAATACTTTAAAAGAAAAATAAAAAAATAATGCCATCTAGTCTAAGTGCTTTTCTTGCAAGATCCCTTTGACTCACATCTGAAGATGAGGTGCTTCAGTTCTTCACATGCTTTTGAAGGAAGAATAACAGAGCTCTGGCTGCTCCCACCCTTTACAGCAAAGATGATTTGATCCACATCCCTCCCTTACGCCGGTTTACTCAATCATTACAGACTCTTGATTTAAGGCTCTTTCGAACAACCAGCTCAGCTGAGACTCCTCCTCAAGCCTAAGCACAAGCCACAAACCCAAATGCAGATATTTCAGATCTTTTTTCCCTACCTGAGAGATTCAGAAAGCTTGTCACATGCTCAGGTGACACTGTGGCTCTCTGAACAGAGGGGGTGACACTGAGTTAAGCTGACTAGTCTCCATTCCTCCAGGCCTCTGCTGCTCCTCAGGAGTTTTTGGAGACTTTGTGTACTTTGCTGCTTCTGGATGTCCCTCCTGGTTCTCCCTCCTCGACGTGTGAAACCCACAACAATCCACACATGCTCCAAAAATTGAGAGGATGCCTGCAGTCTAGAACTGGCACCAGGGTGGAACAGCATCTCTGCAGGAAAACCCAAGCGTGTTCTCTGTAATGTGGAGCAACCAAAGGGCTGCAGCAACCCCCTGGAATTCCTGCTGGCTTGTCCACTTAACAGACCCACTGGTGAGCCAGTCTAACTCATTATAGCAACAGGAGAAAACCAACCCAACAATACCTGGAGAGCTCTGTGCCAGGTTATAGAGTCAGGGCAGCTCAGGAACAGGTTTGACAAGCGCCAGCAGCAGTATATGGGAAAGGCAGGACCAAAACCTCCCCTTTTGTGCACTGCAGTCCCCTCTATGGAGGTAACAAAAAAGCCTTCAAAGCCTTACAAGCTTTGAACACTACACAACAGGACACTTCAATCCCAGGCAAGGTATTGAAACACCAAGTTTCATGTTTAGGTACAAAACTACATCAACAGTTCTGCATCTGTGCTAAAAAATCCTGTTTTAATAGCCCAATTCCTGATTAAAACTAGATTTTTAGCAGGCACAGAGCAGTGAGCTAAAAAAGCAACTCGGGGTCAGTCAGCCATGACATGAGCACAGGCAAAACAGCACCAGGGACGCACTGCAATCATTGTTATACAGACACTGCCTGTAATTAATATGACATGTGTTAGGACATTAACATGTGCAGCTTCACTCGTGGTTGTCCCTGCCCCGTTCCGGGCTATCACTGTCCCACAAGGAACGCCCAGCTCCCTGCTGGATCCCACACCAGGGAAGCTGAAGAGAGGCATTGTGATCACCTCCTCCCACTTTCTGCATAAAAAGGTGGAATTTCAAGAATTTTTCCCTTTTAAAGGGACCAAGATCTTCATGTTCAGTTACTTTTTTCATCCCTTATTTCTAATTTTATTTCCCTCATTTCTGTTTCTACCTATCCCACCCTGGAATGCTTTTACTCCTGAGCCACAGTGTGTTGTGTGGCACATTCCCTTTGAAGAGGCACAGCATGGGACAGCGGGAGGTGTGGACAGTGTGCTGGGATACAGCTGGACGTTTCTCCTCCTAGAAGAATCCCTAAGACACCTTCCAGAGGTTTTCCTGCCCCAGGATTCTGGAAAGGCAGTAGGTCTTAAAGGAATAACATCAAGAGAACATTTCTTGTGTCAACTCCATCCACAACAACAGTGGATGATCCAGGGAGCAGCAAGGTTCTGCAGACTTCTCCAAGATCCAGCTCTGCTGGATTACAGATGTCAGCATGGACCTACTTCCCAGTCCCACTACCATTCATTTTCTGGACCTGCTGACCCCAAGTTTGTCCAACCACATTCTGAATGCAGCTAAAACAGCAGCTTCCACAAATTCCTATAACAAGATCCAGAAGTTTGTTGCCTGCTTTTTAAAGAAATCCTTTTGCTCCCAAGATTCTCAGGCATTTCACACTCCCCAGGACAGGCAGCTGCTCCTCTGCCTTCAACTCAACTTCCCCTCCCAGTATGTTTTCCAATGCTGGTGAAGGTGCAACGATCAGAAACACACACAGCAATAGATGTAGTCACACACTCACCCACTGCAATTCACTCACTGTATTACTCAACGACCCTAATCCTTCATCAGATTAATATTTCAGCCCTCCAAAAAATAACACAATGTGTACTACCTGCAGCAAACAAGAGACCAGCGTGCCAACAACAACCCAGTCACTGTCGGGGAGATGAATCCCGGCGGCTCCAAGCTGTGCCCATGCCAACAAAAAGGCTTTTGCCCACTCACCTGCAAAAGAGTTTCTCTCACAAGCCAAAAAACCACACCACTCACTGGGCTCCTAAACACAGCATGGCAGACACCTGAAAATCCTGTTCCACTTCCCAGCAACAACTCTCCCCATTCCACTGGCAGAGTGCTACCAACTTCAGAGGAGTCTGGCATTTTTGGAGGGTGGCAGAAGAGCTCCAGAAGCCTGAGTACACACTGAAGGCATCTTCTTCGTTATGCTTGTAGGATGAATTATGTATTTAATTAGAAACAGCTTCAACGAGAAGCTGCTAAAGCTGAACACGGAGGCAACACTTCACACGGGGAGGCAAACCCACGCAAGGAAGCAGATGCCAGAACCGGCCACCTCTGTGCACCGTCTCACACACACTGCAAACTTCTCCCAGAAGCTGGAGCAAAGTGCTCTTTTGCACAGATAAACTTAATGTTACCTCAAAGGCAAACATTACCCTTCTCATAGTTAGGAAATTGCATCTGTATGAAGCTGCTTTGATTCAACTTCCGCTTTCAAGCCCTAATCTCCAGCGTGGCTGTCAGAGACCTTCATTACCAAGTAATCTGCTCTGTGCACCACATTGTGTCTGTCTTCTTTGAAGACTTAATACCCACCGGTGAGGATGGCTTTGTACCAGTAGATCACTCATGGACCTTCTGCACTGCATTCAGATCCAGAGTTAATTCCTGCCAACAGCAACACTGGAGGCGTTGGCCAATGACAAACACAAAAAGCTTTTTGGCGTCATCAAGCCTCAAAGCTCTGTCCACTACAGAAAAGCAGCATTTATGTGTTGATAGAGACACAAGTAAGAAAAGTCCTTGCAGCACAAGGTCATACCAAGCTTGCTAGAAGACTAAATTTAGCCACCTGTGCCTCAGGCAAGTCTGTTAGTTATGGGAAGCTCAGATACTGGTATGGAGCACTGGTCCCTGGGTAAATCCCTTGGAACACTCGACTCCATTTAATTGCAAATGATCTCGAAGCTATTAATGGGGAGCCCGATCTCAATCCATCAAAGAGGAGATGTCTTTGAATGCCACACAAACCCAGCACCAGGACACCGAGATCCTGTCGAGGCTGGTTTGCTTGAGTGGTGTAAAGTACTACTGTGTTCGGTGTCAGAGTCGGCAGGAGGAGCTCAGGAAGATTTAACAGATGGAGTTTCAGCACAAATGTATTTTAGAACACCTCCTTAGCAAGCACATTTCCTACTCTAACACACCTCATGCTACAGTTCTAACAGCTACACAAGAGCAGATCAACGAGAACTCAGGGATTATTCCAAGCTTTTGTAAATGTTAGCAGAGACTGATCAAACAGTTTGTGAAGACAAGCCCTGGTTTACCAAAAAGTGTCACAGCAAACAGTTTCATCAAACATTTAATTTTCCAAGCCAAAAAGGCAGTGGTGACTCAGCTTTTTTCAGCTGTGTTAGAGGTCTTAGGATCAACATGAGCCACGAGCCTGGGACAGCTCAGCTGAGGTTCAATGTCCAGGATCACTCCAAGAATCTAGCCATGGGAAAAAATAAGTTAGAGAACCTGGTTTAAAGACACAACTGCACTATCTGCCTCAGCCCTGCAGGTTTTGAGAGATGCTGAAGAACCTATTTCAGTGCCAGAAACCCAAATGGGAGCATTAGCTCAACCACACAAAGTCAGGCTTACTATGACTGCACCAAGTCTAACTGAGCACAAGGTTTCTTGTACTGAATGTTGAGTGTACATGGTCCAACGAGGCACCTGGAAGTCACACTCCAACCCTCCACACCTCTGCAAGCAGATGGTGACACAGAAAGCTGCCCAAATATCCATTGCTGCTTTTACACCAAACCTGTCTCTGCAGTGACTACAGCCAGGAGGGTGCCAAGACCCTCAGGTCCCCCAGACAAAACCTGGCTCTATTACCAACCACAGCACTCAAGTTACCCTCAAGCTCCTGTCTTTGATCATGTTTTCTCCTTAACATTGAAGCATCAGAAAGAACAGAACAAGTGGTTCCAAAACATCCCGCTCCCAATGATGGATCTTGACAAGCAAAGGCACTCTGGCACACACAGTAACTCCTAACATTTAGAAATGATAAAAAACACCACGTACCAGAGCTGTACCCAGCAAATCCAGGCAACAACAAAGGGCTGTGAATTGCTTTGGAGCCTAATACCAGTTTTGGATGGTAACCACAGAATAACAGGGATTTCAGCAGAGATATTCCCCCCACGGATGCAGAGCGCAGCCCAACGATGATTTACCAGCACTGGTGTTGCATCTACCACGAGTCAAACTGAAGCTTCAGTGCTGCCAACACTGCACAGAGATTCCTCAGAATGAGAAACCCGTCAAAACCTTCCCAAACAGAGGACAGCTGGGAAGCAGGATCAGATGCCGAAGTGGCTACAGGCCTGATCTCAGCTGCAGGATGATCATTTGGAGAACCTGAGGGCCTCCAAAGCATCCAACCTGGCACTGAAGCCAAGCCAGCTGAGGTAGTCCATGGCTTGCAAAATGAGAGGGAGCATTATCCAGGGTGAGGAAAAATCATAGAATCACAGACTGATTGGGGCTCATAGGGACGTTATGAGCCATCTTGTTTCAATTCCTGCCATGGGCAGGGACACCTTCCACTAGACCAGGTTGCTCCAAGTTCCATCCCACCTTGCCCTGGAGCTTCCAAGAACCTCACTACCTGGAGAATGTACACACAGCAGGTATTTTGGGAGCGTTTATTTCCATCTAAGAAATTACTTAAGAACATGTTGGCTCAGTCCCTCCCTCCAAGCACAAACCAGGGTGCTGTGACCTGCTCCTGCAGCCCTGCCAAAAAGCAACAGCAGGAACAAGTCAGCATGATTCTCCTAAAAGAGGGACCTTTGAAGTCTAACCTGGACTTGAAAAGAGACAACTACAAAGCCTGTGGTCTCTGCTTCATTAAAATAAGACGTTGCAGGTTCTTAAGTTTCATCTGCTCATTGAAACTTGGTCTTTTAAGATCTAGGAAATAAAAACAAGCTGTAGAAACTAAACTGGCATGGTGCATTACAAAGGAAGACAGTTACATGGTGCATAAGGACAGCCAACTTAGCCAAAATGGGATTGCTACACAATGAAGCAGCTTGTACCAAACTTTCAGAGTTCAGCTCTTTCACGACACTTGCCAGAACTGCCACTGTCAGTGAACAATATTACAAACCGTATTTCAGAGGACTTCCTCTCATTTGTTTTAGTGAACCTAAATACGCGTAAGAAAGATCCCATCTATCCCTGCCCTCTGGCAGTGGGAAGCCATTCCCCCTTGGCCTGTCCCTCCATGCCCTTGTCCCAAGTCCCTCTACAGCTCTCCTGGAGCCCCTTTAGGCTCTGGAAGGGGTTCTAAGGTGTCCCTGCAGCCTTCTCTTCTCTTAATGAACAGCCCCAGCTCTCCAGAGCAGAGGGACTCCAGCCCTTGGAGCATCTCTGGACTCTCTCCAGCAGCTCCATGTCCTTGTGCAGTTGTTCCCCAGGGCTTGAGGCAGCTCTGCAAGTGGGGTCTCACCTGAGTGGGGCAGAACCCACCCCCCCTGTTGTCCACACTGTAGGATGAACCCAGGACACCAGTGAGTTCAATCACAAATTAAGCTCCACAGCAAATCTCTGAGATGGAAGTGACCATATTCTCCAACACAAAATAAATAGCTCCAAGGAAAAAAACTTCAGACAGGTTGGTCTCATAGAGTTCAAGCACATTTCTCCTATTGATTTGACTACCTTTGGCACTGATGCACAGTGATTCCTTGTGAGCTGGGAAAAACCAGTAGCTCTACAGGAAGCAAGTATTCCAAGGTTTTCTTAGCTCTATAGGAAGCAGGTATTCCAGAGTTTTCTTAGCTCTACAGGAAGCAGGTATTCCAAGGTTTTCTTAGCTCTATAGGAAGCAAGTATTCCAAGGTTTTCTTAGCTCTATAGGAAGCAGGTATTCCAAGGTTTTCTTAGCTCTATAGGAAGCAGGTATTCCAAGGTTTTCTTAGCTCTATAGGAAGCAGGTATTCCAGAGTTTTCTTAGCCTCATCGCAAACTGCAGGAACTCGCCAGGCTTTATCACTAGACATTAAAATACATACATAGGACAGCAGCTACTCAGGATATTTAATAAATCATGTGGCCTCCTCTAATGCCCTCCTGCCCCCAACGTGGCCAACCTCCTCTTGCAGAGCTACGGAAACGTGACAGCTTCAGGAAAAAAATTGGGACTGCAGAGAAACCTCCACTTCTTTCTTTGTAAACAGCCACAATTTTCCCAGCCTAAAGGAATGTCATAATATAATCATAAGGGGGGGGGGGGGGGAAAGGAGTAGGAGTGCAGAGGCAGACAGGAAAACAGTTTTCCCATCTCCCCACTGAATATCCCCAATTCCTGTGTTAAATGATCAGAGTAGCAAATCCAAGCTATTCAATTGTCTTCCACAACACAGAAACTGTCAGGCTGATCTTCAGGGTGGAATTGCTGTCAACTCTTCAGGCTATTAAGCTGTTATCCGGAAGAGAGTTGCTCACAGATGAGCAAACCAAGCCAGAAGATTCCGACAGGTAAGAGACATGGATCCATTGCAGGAGACAGGCTGTTCTAAATGGATCCGACAGGAAGGAGGAACATATGAAACGCCAGGAGAAAATGGTGGCAATCTCACCCTGATTGAGCTTCATTGTTTCATTGCTTTTGCCAATTTCTATGAAAAAGGTAGGGAGTGTCTGATGAACCAGAAATCAAATGGGTAATTTAGCCAGGAGTTCAAATATCTCATCCCACTATTGAAAAAGAAAGGTCTAAAGGGGTTAATTTGGATCATAGAGATGAAGCAGATAAAACAATTCTGAGATTTTACCTTTCCATAGAATCACAGAGTGGTTTGGGTTGGAAGGGAGATTAAAGCTCCTCATGTCCCACCCCCTGCCATAGGCAGGGACACTTTCCACAAGGTTGCTCCAAGCCCTGTCCAACCTGGTCTTCAGCACTTCCAGGGATGGGGCAGCCACAGATTCTCTGGGCAACCCATGCCAGGGCCTCCCCACCCTCATGGGGAAGAATTTCTCCCCAATATTCCATCCAACCCTGCCCACTGGCAGGGGGAAGCCATTCCCCCTTGGCCTGTCCCTCCAGGCCCTTGTCCAAAGTCCCTCTACAGCTCTCCTGGAGCGCCTTTAGGCTCCGGAAGGGGCTCTCAGGTCTCCTTGGAGCCTTCTCTTCCACAGGCTTAACATCCCAATTCAACCTCTCCCCAGAGCAGAGGGTCTTCAGCCCTTGGACCATTTTTGCAGACCTGCTCTATCAGGTCCATGTCTTTCTTGCACTGAGGACCCCAGAGCTGGACACAGTGCTCCAGGTGGGGCCTCATAAGAGTGGAATACAGGGGGAGAATCCCCTCCTTTGAGGTGCAATCTGTGCATTCCATTCTGCTGCTTCTGCCGTTGAAGACCAAAACCTTCAGCTGTCTCAGCTCTCTGCAGGTCAAGGTGACCACTGCCAAAATTTCATCAAAAGCAGGAACTCTGCAGGACTCCACAGAGTGTGTCTGCAGTGAGTCCCTCTTTGTACGGGAATGACTAAATAACATTGGGAAGGAGCCGCTGCCCGTGGTCTGCACAGGAACAGCCAGCAAAGGATGGGGAAATTTCTGGATGCACAATTCATGCTGAGAACAAGAAGGCAATGACCAAGAGCTGCGTGACAGCATCTCAAAGAACTGCTCTCACACTCATGCTTGGATTCATTAGGAACTGGGAAGGTTTGGGGATGACGGAAACCTGTACTGACTGAATGAACGAATCAATGGATGGATCAGTCAAGATGGATGCAGAAAAGGCAGAGAGAGCCAGCAGATCCAGAGGAGGATGTATTTGGAGGATGATACAGCTTTGGGAGGAAAGAAGGTGATTCATAAAAACCTCATCTTCTCAACAACTCCTACAGATGGGATGACAATTAGCCATGTAAAAATCCACAGCTAGGAAAAAAATCAATGGAGTGCACCTCAGATGGAAAGACAAAACCAAGGTTCATGAATGTTAAACACAAGGTCTGGGTAGAGTTTAGAGAGAAGCTCCTGGTCTTTGATTCTTCTTCACCCCTCCCTAACAATTTGAGCAGTCAAAATTCCACCCATCACCAACCACAGGCCTTCATAAAATCATGGAATGGTTTGAGTGGGAAGGGACCTTAAAGACCATCTTGATCCACCCCCTGTCAAGGGCAGAGACAGCTTCCACTAGCCCAGGTTGCTCCAAGCCCCGTCCAATATGGCCTTGGACACTTCCAGGGATGGGCAGCCACAGCTTCTCTGGCCAACCTGTGCCAGGGCCTCCCCACCCTCACAGGGAAGAATTTCTTCCTCATATCTGACCTAAACTACTTCCTTTCTTCACTTGGATGGCGCTGGAATATGTGAGCCTTATGGCACAATATGACTATGCCATAGAAGTAATCAAAGCCAACCTCTCCTGGACAGCAAAGCCAAGTGGAAACAAAACCTGAATTTATAAGGTGTTATTAAGAAAACAAACAAAAAAAGGTTAGAAATCACATGATTTATCACTCAGTTAAAGAATCAATAGACAATCTCCCAAAAGATAAAATTGTGTTTTACACCCACCATGCTGAGCTTGGCCATCTCCACTCTCCCTGCTTGACCCCAGAAGCCAAGTACACCAGGCTTTGGGTGGCAAAGGACCACTCAGAAGGCAAGGTGACAGCAACACCCTCCCGCAGGAGGAGGATGGAGAAATGCCCCTTGGTTAAACCCGGTACCTGAAGCACACCTGGCTCAGCTTTCACAGAGCGATTCAGCAGCCTCTGTGCGACCCCAGACCAGGCAGCCACACCAGCTAAACCAGAGCTGGCCCAAACCCAGCCTAAATGACCACAGGGCTGATTATATTGTACTAAATGAAGTCATGTCTCAGGGGTCGGTTAGGGGCTGTTCCCTTCTTTTCTTTTCCTTCTTCCTTTTGCAGCGGATGGAACACGTGAAAAAGGGAAATGCAGCTGATATACTCCCCTGAAAAACCCAAGAATCCTACATGGCAGGATCCTTCAAAGCTCTTTGGAGAACAAAAGTCCACAGGATAAAAGGAAAAATCCGTCATGACATAAATAACTGGTAAAATAGGGTAAGGAAGGGGGAAGAACACATCACTGGTTGGTTTATAGCAGAAGGGACTCGCCAAAGGATTCTGCTCAACGACACTGAGCTGTGCAGTTACTAAGATGACAACATTTGCTACTCTGAATAATTCAGGATGATCAGTAAATAAGAGCCATGACTCCAAGGAATTGCAGTAAAATCTCGTGATGCGAGTGGGTGATACAATTCACAGCACAGCACATCAGGAACAACCATCCTAACTTTGACTTCAAAAAATATGACAGACTGAACTGAAGCCAACCTCGAGGGAGCAGGAACACAGCGGAGTGTTTAACAAACCCCTTGGTTTTTACATCACTAACAAGCAGAATGTCTGTAATTACAGAGACAATAATATAGGAGAAAATACCTCTAAAACACCTCTAAAGAGGCACCTGCACCATAAATATCAGCACTGAGCTGATCAGCACCTCTGCCAACCTCCCTTGTTCACCTGTGCCACCCCTCCTGCCACACCTCTCTCCAGGAGGCTGGAGTAGAGCAGGCAATGACATGAAGAGCAACAAGAAATGTGGAAGGAAAAGTCTAAATATATAAGGACAATTCAGCCAAGAGACCACCAGGAATAGAAGAAGTTGTTTCCTAAAATCATGAAAATCATGAAGAAAAGTGTGAAGGTTCCTAAATTCAACACCTGGCTCAGGGAGGTCATGAACTGCTGGAGAGAGAAAAATAAAGCTCTATTTCCCCAGATTAGATCTGCTGTGTTTGTGTTCTCCCCTCCCCGAGCATCTGCTCCTGGTTACCAGTGAGCAGGATACCAGGCCAGATGGATTCCTGGTCTCATCTGGTAGCACTTTTTAAGGCATTACACAGGATTTCATCTGTTAACCTGAAAATTCGCAGCGGCTGATTGCTTCCAAAGAGCTGGAAATGAGTTTAAAAACCACAAAAAAGGGGGCAGTATCAGGGTAGGGAAGACAGCAAGTGGCTGTGGATGGGATGGACTGAGGATCTCACCCAGCTGACAGCTCCCTTCACAGCGGAGCTCTGAACCTGCCCAAATATTTTACAACGGTGAGTCTGGAATAGGAAGTCAAGTTTGTCAGCATGGAGAACTGGAACAACATAAAAACTCCTATGGAAGAGCAAGATAGATGGGTTGGAACGAGGCACAGTCATACACTTCAGACTTCACAAGAATCACAGAATCATAGAATTGATTGAGTTTGAAAAGACCTCTGAGATCATCAAGTCCAACCCTTGGTCCAACTCCAGTCCCTTTACCAGATCACGGCACTCAGTGCCACGGCCAAGCTCAGTTGAAAAACCTTCAGGGATGGGGAATCCACCCCCTCTCTGGGCAGCCCATTCCAATGCCTGAGCACTCTCTCTGCAAAGAACTTTTTTCTGATCTCCAACTTCAATTTCCCCTGGCAGAGCTTGAGCCCATTGTGCCCCCTTGTCCTATTGCTGAGTGCCTGGGAGAAGAGACCACCCCCCATCTGGCCAGAACTTCCCTTCAGGCAGTTCTAGACAGTGCTGAGGTCACCTCTGAGCCTCCTCTTCTCCAGGCTAAACAAACTCAGCTCCCTCAGCCTCACCCCACAGGACTCACTACTATGAACTGCAAAGCTCTTTAATCCAAGGAAAAAGAGAGAAAGACTTGCCACTGTGACCTGCGAGCCACCAACCTGACTCAGACATGAAGGATATGGGCACAAAGGAATTCCCCATGCACGGCACAGCATCCCTGAGAGCCTTCCCCTGCCATTCCAGGCCCGGCTCCACTCAGGGATTAGCTTTGAGCAAACACGTGCAGGGAGGAGAACGACTAAGAACATGGAACAGAGCAACTGCAATGGTGGTGTGTGTGGTTTGGAAACAAGGAGCCAAGAGCTGAGCCAAGCTTTCCAAAAACAGCAGAGAGAAGAGCTGATTTTAGGAAGCAACACTGGCACAAACACAGACAGGTATGTACCAGCCACAGATCAATTTACTGTGAGACTCTGGAGTGAGTTTCCAGCCATCATGACCAGATAACAGAACTTTCCACACACAAAACACAGCAAGAAGCCCAAATTGGCCCAAGCCTGCAAGGACTTTTGGCCCGCAGTTAAAAATGCACAGTTATAGACACACAGAGGAAAGCAGAGAGCTGAACCTCTCATCCTCACCACTCAACAGCTCTTAAAAAATAAAGAGGCACCAGCCAAGTCTAGAAAAGCAATTTCAGGGCAGGCACCGTTTGAAGAAACACTTGTATCCAAAAAAAGTTTAAGTCCTTCCACAGGGCGGGAGCACAAAGCCCTGATTTTATCAAGCCAATAGTCTAAAATTTCACTGGAGTCGGCAAGACTTTTGCCAAAAGGCTGGAATATCAGCAGTGCCGGGGTGCTGCCACTTCAACACGGAGAGCAGAGATTTGCCTGGCCAGCTCTCACCTCCATCCCCCATGCTTCCTAAGTACAACCATGGGGGGTTTTATTAAGAATCACTTTTTTCTACATACCACAATATTCAAATTCCTTTCCTATCTGGGCACACCTTGCCAGTGGTCACCTTTCCCAACTTCTACTGACATTAATCATCAGTGGCATCTCCAGCTCACCCCTGACTCCAACAGCGCCAGTGTGAGCCCAGCTTCACATGGAGACAACCACTGTGTGCATCTCTCTACACCAGCAATGTCATGCAACCTGAATTCTCTCATCAGTAACACTTTGCCACCTTGTCAGCACTTCCAAAACTTCAGCCACAGGCAAGCAGCGAGGAATCCTCCATGGATTTTGCTGTCTGAATCTCCTCAAACTTGTAACTCAAAGGCACTCCTTGTATTTTTTGGAATGTGTCTGTGGGAAAATGCTGCTAATATTTGATAAGAGTTTCTCTTCGATAAGAGCGAATGGGAACAAAGCTCCTGATTCCCAGTTCACCCAACCCAGAGACTGAGTTCCCAACACAGCACTGAACCAAGGATGTAGTGATGGTTCACTTGGGTAAATCACAGCCTGTAGCTGCAGAGCTGAAAGAAGGAAAAGGCAAGTCCCAAAGAACTCGGGGAGTGGCAGCACAAGCTGGTTACACACAGGCATTAGGTCACTGATAAAAAAAAATCAAGTCTGAGGTCACACCCATGACAGTGGGACTTCAAGCAGGTTGCCAGGAGCCTGGCAAGGAGAAATGGGGAAAGGTGGAAAACTCCACATGAATTCAGGACATGGGAGGCAGCTGGACAGACCATGAGCTTGGAGTCTGCTCAGGATGCTTCCTATGAGCTGAAAAGTCATTGTTGAGAAAGGCCAAAGAGGATGGCCAGCAGCAGTGAAACACTGGGAAAGGAAAAGTCAACCTCATGAGCCAGCTGTGGCTGCCCCATCCTTGGAAGTGTCGAAGGCAAGGCTGGACAGGGCTTGGAGCAACCTGGTCTAGGGGAAGGTGTCCCAGCCCATGGCAGGAGGTGGGACGAGATGGGCTTTAAGGTCACTTCCAACCCAAACCGTTCTGGGATTCCATGATTTGGACCACACAGGGAACTCCAGCCCTCAGAGCTACACACTGTACCAACACACATAGAAATAAAAGCTTCCCAGGTATAAGGGGGATGTACAACTTCTTCACACAAGTAAGCTGCCGATACACCTCCAGTTACATGGAGCACTTCACTTCTTTACACCGGGAACACCACCAGGTTCTGGAGTTCCCAAGGCACCTCCAGCTCCCTCCGCGGCAGGTCCCAGCCCCGCACTCTCGGGACAGCCCCCCAGACCCCAAGCGAAGGTCACCAGTCTCTCCTCACCCCAAATCGCCCCTTTCCATCCCCTGGGCAGTGCCGGCGCACAGACCCCGAACCCGCCTCGTACCCCCTCGCCCACGCCCCGGGGGGAGCTGAGACCCTCAGGGGCCGCCGCCCTTCCCGGGGGTCCCTCGGGCCGCTCCACGGCGGCTCCTCCGCCCGGCCGGAGCCGCTCCCGCCGCACCGGGAGGGCTGGAGCGGCGAGCCCGGCAGAGCCTCCGCCGCGGGAGGGCGGCCGGGCCGCGGCGAACCGACCGCCGGGACCCCGCGACCCCCCGCTCGTACCTGCTCCGGCGCTGCGCTCCCCGGGCGGGCCGGGCCGGGCTGCGCTGGGCCGGGGCCGCCGCCGCTCTCCCCGCGCCCGCCGCGGCTCCTCCCTCGGCCGCGCTCGACGGGCACGGCCCGACCCGGCAGCGCTCGGCGCCGGCGCCGCCCCGCGCGGCTCCGCCCTGAGCCCGCGCCGCTTCCGGGGCACCGCGGCCGCCTGGAGACCGCGTGGCGTTGCCAGGGGGAGGCGGCGGCACCGGACACCAGGCATCGAGCATCGAGCATCGGGCATCGGGCCCCGCGCACCGCGCACCGCTCACCGGGCATCGGGCACCGCGCACCGCTCACCGGGCATCGAGCACCGCGCACTGGGCAGCGGGCACCGCGCACCGGGCATCGGGCACGGGGCATCGAGCACCGGGCATCGAATACCGGGCATCGAGCACCAGGCACCGCGCACTGGGCACCGCGCACCGGGTACTGGGGCTCGGCTCGGCTCGGCTCCACCGGCGCTCGGCTCGGCACAAAGCTGGGCTCAGCATCCACGGGGGCTCAGCACCACCCGAGCTCGGCTTAGCACCCGCCGGGGCTCAGTGTCGTCCTGGGCTCAGCACTCACAGGGGTTCAGCATCAGCCGGGGCTCAGGATCCGCCAGGGGCCTGGCACAAACCTGAGCTCATAATCTTTCGGGGCTCAGCACTGCCTAGGCTCAGCTCAGCACCCACCGGGACTTAGCACAAGCCTGAGCTCAGCACCCACAGGGGCTCAGCACCTGCCTGGGCTCAGCTCAGCCCCTGCCTGGGCTCAGCATGCACCTTGGCTTGTCACCTCCCACACCACAGCCCTGGTCCCCTGTGCCTTCTTGGTAGGGAAAACCTTCCTCCTGAAACACTTCACACCCCAAAAATACCTCTGTGTTCCAGGTCTTAATAGGAAATACGATGGAGAGTATTTACTGTGAGGGTGGGCAGGCCCTGGCACACATTGCCCAGAGAAGCTGTGGCTGCCCCATCCCTGGAAGTGTCCAAGGCCAGGTTGGACAGAGCTTGGAACAACCTGGTCTAGTGAAAGGTGTGCATACCCAGGGGGTGGAATGGGATGAGTTTTAAGGTCCTTTCCGAACCTCAACATTCTATGATTCTGTGGCGGAAAAACCCCTGAGGTTGTTGCCTGGACAATCCCTGGCTGCAGCTACTGCTGCTGAAGAAGTTGGCATTTTCCAGATGGATATTTTTAAACTATCATATTCAGAGAATCAGAGAATCCCAGAATGGTTTGGGTTGGAAGGAACCTTAAAGACCATCCTGTCCCACCCCTGCAAGGACACCTTCCACTAGACCAGGTTGCTCATTCCTTGAAAATGGTTAAAAAAACACAGTGAGGAAAAGCTTCATCCATGGAGTGTAGCCCCCCAGCCTGGGGACAATCTCATTATCCAGCCACACAAATCATAGCTCTTCAGCACATGGACCCCACCAAGGATGAACCACAGAGTTATTTGGAAATATCTCTTGGAAAATGTGTCCAGATCCAGAATTTAGGCATTAAAATTGTATATTTCCTCTAGTACCTCATGTTCCTGTGGCCAAGCTTGGAAATCTTCCTCTGGAACCATAATTAACCTGAAAACACATCTCAGTTACAATGAAAATTGGTACTATTTCACTTCAGCTTTTTTTGCTTGCTCTTTTTATTTTTAAATACTTATGTGCAATCAGCAAACAGATACAGGTTTAATAAAGGCTTACTGTTTCTTTTTAAGCCTTTTCAGTTTTCAATATTGCTATAAAAATTAGAATTCCTCAATCCAGCCATCTGAACACCCTGTCCTGGCAGCATCATATTGAATACCACCCTAGGCCTGTTCTCCAGAATAAGCTTATTTTGCTTATTCTTTGTGTTATTATTGAAGAAATTAATAATCATGTGGATATCACAATATCCCCCCATCTTTGATCAAAGGGAGAAAATATTCATCTCCCATTTTTTCTGGTCTGAACCATCTGGGCTGTCCCAAGAAGTGTCTTCAATCTGAAAAATTATTTGTCATCAATTTTAGTCCAAGTAATTCTTTTGCTAAGTCCTATTAAATGTGCAGATTCTCATTAGCCCTGTGCTAATCCCTCAAGAGTTGATCCAAAGACTGGCCTGTATGTGGAATGACACATGAAGGGAGCTCAAACCTGACCCCAAAATATTTGGGGGGGCAGGGAGGGCCATCCCAGCAGAGGTTTTACTGAGCTCCTCATCCTCAACCAAGACAGGTGAGAATCCAGACCAATTCCCAAGTGCCTTATTAGGAACAGAAATGAAACATCCTGCTTTTTCTTCTTGCAACTGCTGCAGCTTCTCTGGTGGGGATGAAGCAGCTCGTGGCCGGCTGGAGCTGGTGGGCAGGACAATCGCCCTTTGTCCGGAGCAGCGGGAAGGACAATGAAGCTCCTGTTGAGGATCAGGCACAGGGAGGCACCACCCCGAGACGGCAGCGTGGGCAGCAGGGACCCCGCAGACCCAGACCTCGAATCCTTCTGGGTAATGTGCAAAGAGGGAAAAATCAAAGGCCAAGGAAATACAAAGATTAAAAGCACATTTTTTGGCAGAGGAGTGAAAGCAGAGGAGAAACCGTGTAGAGCAAGAAGGTACCAGGGTCTCTTCCTCTCCTGATAGAAACAGCTCTGTAAAATCTCAATCCAGAGCAGGATTATATATGAACAGGCTTGGAATTTGCCAAAATTAATAGTGCTCCGGTGTGACAGGGAGTCTGGTGTGACTCCCTTAATGTAAGCAGGCAGCACCTGAACTCAGACTTGCCAAGTCCGTGGCAGCAGTTTCATTCTGAGGAGTGGGAATTGAAAAATGGATCTAAACTGGACATTTTTTTTTTTCAGGAAAAGCCTTGGAAGTCAGAAAAAGTGATGCAAACCCCTAATGTGGGGGATGAGGCCCCGAGGTCTGGCGCTGGATTTCCCTGTCGAGGTGAGGGGTCAGCAGATGCCGGCCCCGGCCCCCTCCCCTCCGGCTGCGCCCCCAGGGCCGGGACATCTGCTGTCCCCGCCGCCCAGCTGTCCCTGCACCGCCCAGCAGGAGCACATCCCTCCTTCCAGCTCCATCCGACACAAACGTGCCGTCTGGCCTGGATGGGACATGAGGAGGCTGCTGGGAAAAGCTTAAAAAACACTCTGGAGCAGCAGCAATTTGTGATTATCCCTACTTGGAAAAGGAAAAGCTTTAGGCTAGGCTATGGGGTTGGGAAAAGATGGGCTCTGTCCCATCACTCTTGCTTGCCCAAACAGTTTTGCCTCAAGATTTAAAATTCAACATATCAGACCCTTGGAAATTCTTGTTTCCTAAACATTTCCATCTCCTCTCCTAAACACTTTGTGTGCTCACTTTGCAGCTGCTTTTGGAGCATCCGCAAGCTCCTGCAGAAACACATGCCCAGTCGTGCCAGCAGTGAATCCCTGAGCTCTCCTTTGTGATGAAGGTACATCCAGCATCCCCCAGGAAAAGTCTGGACCTTCAGGCATGGTTTGGGGGCTCAGCTGAGGACAGTTTATTGCTCATTAGTACTCTCAGGGCTGCAATATTCTCGAGGTCAGGAGTCAAATCAATCATTTGGACTATGGACAGAAAACCCCACGTGCTGGGATGGGAATAAAATCCACTGGGGGGAGCAGGTTCCCCTCACTGCCCACCCCTGTCCCTCCAGCATTGCTGGGTTTGAGCAGGACATCGGGACTCGGCACGGTGGGTGATTTTCTGCTGCCATTTCCTTACCTGAAGAGAGAACACAGACTCTCAGGAAACGAGCAATTCCAGTCTCTCGTCCATACGTTTATATATTCCCTGCACGTTTCCTAAATAAATAAACTGGTCCAAGGCAGAACGAGTCTTGCTCCAGTCCCTGGCAGAGCCCGGTGCTCGGAGCTGCAGAGGCTGCTGACATCTATGGTCAGCCCAGGGTATTGGTGCTTAAAAGTATTGGAATCACAGGCTGGATTGGGTCGGAAGGGAGAAAAAACCTCATCCTGTTCCACTCCCTGCCATAGGCAGGGACACCTTCCTCTAGACCAGGTTACTCCAAGCCCTGTCCAGCCTGTCCTTCAACACTTTCAGAGATGGAGCGGTCACTGCTTCTCTGGGCAACCTGTGCCAGGGCCTCAGCACCCTCACAGGGAACAATTCCTTCCCAATATCTCATCTAACTCTGCCTTGTGTCAGTGGAAAGCCATTCCCCCTTGTTCTGCCCTTCCAGTCCCTTGTCCCAAGTGCCTCTCCTGCTCTCCTGGAGCCCCTTTGGGCACTGGAAGGGGCTCTCAGGGAGCTGCAGTGTTTATATGGATTTAACCAAAGTAGAATCCTTCTCAAGTAATTCTTTAAACTCACAAGAAATTACCTCAAAATTAAGAATTACTTTGTAGTTATAATAGTAGTAATAACTGACCAGATTTCCAGCTGATTTTTCCCCTTAAAAGGTTCTCCACTTTACACCTCTTCCCCTAAGACTCTAGAATTTCCCTTCCACAGAGAAAACCTGTTAGGTGCTGTATCCATCCAGTGATCCAGACAACTTACCCTTCTCTTAAATTTATTTCCACCACCATACTGGCCCTTCTTTTTACCCTGATGAACTTTAATTATTAATGAATTAGCAGTTAATTACATGGCTGGATTTAAGCACTTGTCATGATAGATAGAAATCCTTCAGCAATGTACTCAGGGTGCCACAGCTGGGATCCTACTGCTCCCTCAGCAATCCAAGACCTCCAGAGAGCTGTTTTAAGGAGACTTTTTTATTGGAGCAACAATAGCTGGGAAAAAAACAACCAGGCAAGCTTTTGGATGTGGAAACCCTCTGCAAGTCTGGTCTTCCCTATAAATTTTATTTTGGGCTGTCTGAGTCTCCTGTTCCTTACCTTGCTCCCTTTTGGATTTTCTCCCTCATTTTCAGAAGAACTGGATGCTGTTCCCATTTCCCTACAAAGTCAAACTCAAAGGTTACCAGCAGAGACACAGCTGGAGGCAAATCAGCCTCAGCACAGCACAGGCTAAAGGTCACCCTCCTGTATTCCCAACGGTGTGGGAACACATCCAAACACACACCTTCTCCTGCATTTTTTTCTTCGTCAAAACTGAGTCTCAGATTTAAGACTGCAGTTCCTGATTTTATGTTATTTTGGCAGGCAGAATGTATTTATTTTTTTTATTAGATGAAAAAGCAGGTTTAGCTGCTCCTTAATAGCGAGTTTTGCTCTTTCCTGAGGTTCACAGTAGGGTAGGTGTGGATCAGGCAGGCTCCTGTGCCACTCACAGCCCTCCACAGCCTCGTGTGTTCGGCTCCATCAGATTTTAGCTGTTTACTGATGTGTGTCAGAGGGATCCAGCTCAGGAAGTGCATGAACTGTTGGGGCAAGTCCAGAGGAGGCACCAAGTTGATGAGAGGGCTGGAGCAGCTCTGCTGTGAGGAAAGGCTGAAAGAATTGGGATTGTTCAGCTTGGTGAAGAGAAGCTTTGGGGTGAACTAATCGTGGCCTTCAAGCACCTGAAGGAGCTGGGAGGAAACATGGAGAGAGACTATTACAGGGACCTGGAGGAACAGGACAAGGGAGAATGGCTTCTAACTGAAATAGGGCAGCATTAGATGGGATACTGAAAGGAATTGTTGGCTGTGAGGGTGATGAGGTCTTGGCACAGTTTGCCCAGAAAATCTGTGGCTGCCCCATCCCTGAAAGTGCTGAAAGCCAGGTTGGATGGGGCTTAGAGCAGCCTAGTCTAGTGGAAGGTATCTCTGCCCATGGCAGGGGGTGAAATGAGGTGATCTTTAAGGTGCCTTCCAACACAAATTATTCAGGGATTGTATGATGCAGGTCTCCATCATCCTCCCCTCCCCACCTGGCAGCTGCACAGCCCTCCTGGGGCACTAAACACAGGTGACCCCAGAGGGGAGGCAGGGGATGAGCAGATGTGATTAGAGCCCAGCAGTTTTAGATGTTTCCCAGGCAGTTTTAGAGGAGAAATGGGGACTGTGGATACAGCTAATTTGGCAGGTGAAATGTCAAAGGGAAGGTCCACCATGGTGTCACTGTGGCCATGGGACCTGTCACCTGGTGATGTTTTGTGTGATGTCAGGGCAGAGAAGTCTGTGGTTTGTACAGCACATTACCATGAGCTTATTCCCCTTAATTTACATAATTTTCTGTTAAAGTAATTCAAACAACTAGCACTGCTTTTCTGTGACATCCCTCCTTTGTATCAGCAGATTTTTTAGGAAGAGGCTTTGACAGCAGCCACCACCTTCCCCACCAGAACCACACCAGGCTGATCTACTAGAGCTGCCACTAAGTTCTCCTCATGTGCTAAATTTAAATCTCCTAAATTCCCCTTTTCATCCACTCAACACCACTCTGATCATTTGTGGAGCTTCTGAGGAAGAGCAGAAGCAGAACCTTCAAGATTAAGACCCAGCACAAAAGCCCACTCGCTTTTTTTCTATAAATTACCCCAAATATTGCATGGGAGCCTCAGGCAACTCACAGTAACAAGTTTTATTTAGTTTTGGCCTTTTATTGCTCCCCAAGCTTTCAGGGTTTTGATTCTTTGGAATTTGTTTTAATTAAACTTCACCTCTAATCATAGTGAGTGCCAGCCCATCCACCTCACCAGGGTCTTTCCAAAGCCTGTTTCCCATCTTTGGACAAAGAAATCTTCACTAACAGCTTTGACTTCAATAAATACTCGACACAAGTGTGTGATCAAAAGGCTTCAACCTTTATTAAAAAGATAAGGATCTGCTTTCTAAAAACAGAACAACCACAACCATGGCAAGTCCTGCACAAGTGCAAGGCAATCAGAAGATGAAAGACAAGAGCTGCCCAACATGCAGGAGGCACCGAGGAACTCAGGGAAACGGAGACAAAAATGAACCCAGTGATTTACATTCAATGCTAAGTGCCAAATTGTATAAATTAATTAATTTCTCCAGAGTGTTCATGCTGTCTCTCAGACTTTTAGTCCTGTACAACAGGTGAATGGAAGCCATAACAAACTATAAAAAACTGTAAAAATGTACAAAAACCAGCTTGAGTAGGAGGAGCAGTTTATCATGAAAATCGAGGTCAGATCATGTCTACTCCTCCTCAGAGGACTCTCCATTTTGAGCAGGATCCGGTGGCAGACTCCGAGCTCTGTAAGAAACATTTCAAAAGCATTAACAGAACCCAATCAAAGCTTTGAAAGGCAAACAAAGCCCTTTCCTTAGAGCTTGGGTGACCTAAATGACATCAATTAACCCCAGACAGCACCTTGAGGCATCAGGACTGACAGATCCTGCTTTATCCCAAGGGTTACCAGCCTAGATGGAGCAGCACAGACCTTCCTTCAAACGGGAAAAAAAACCATTCCCACACCAAGACATCCCTGGAGAGGCTCGAGGTGTCCCTGACCCACAGGGCCACACACAGGTTCCACATCTTTCTTTGGAAGCTGCAAACTCCCATTTCACAGCTGAATTTCAACCTGACTAACTTACTGACCAAAAGAGGTTGTGCAGTTGAGCGGGTACAGCTCTTGCTTCTTCCAGAACACACTGGGAAGCTGCAATTGTTTTGGATGGGGACACTCTGTGTTCTCCTCTAACCACACCTTCTATTTCACCAAGAGGTAGGAGGCACTTAAAAGACTTTATTTGCTTGTCCTGCAGGGCAATTCCAGGTTGATTCTTATGGGACCTCCCCTGGCAGTTTAGGAATATCTGTATTTGTTGGAAAAATTGAGGTTCAACAGAGAATTCTGTATTGAAAACAGGTGTCTATAAGATACTATTTTACCCTGCCACCATTTCAGTCAGAAGGGCAGTCTACAAGTTAATTTTTGAGGTTTCAGCTTGGAAAAACAATTCAATTTCTGGCACATGGAAGTGGCCAGCACTCTCCTAAGCTCTCCCAAAACATTGCTGTGCTCTGTAGGGACATGAAGTTTTTAAGTCTGAGCACTAAGAACTTGCCTGAGCTACCAGTTACTCCACCCATTTTGAGAAGGCCCCCCTGAAGTCCCTGGAGACAGATGCTGCACTTTCCCAGACTTTGCTGGGACCACTATTTCCATGAGTTTATGAAGGTTTGGAGACACACTGCCAACTTTTCAGCAGTTGCCTGCTCCTTCATACATTGTATTTTCACAACAGTCATGGGGGAAAACTAATCACAATATAAGGACACCAACACTCCTGTCTCATGCCCCCAGGAATGTCACTCTCCAGATTATTTGGAGATGCCAGAGGTTTTGCTCTTTAGTATTACCACCCAGACCATGCTCTGACAGCCCACATTAGAGCAGCACCCCAGCTGCCCCACGACAGCTCTGCAGCTGGTTGTTTGCCACACTCCAGGGAACCTCAGTTGTGGTTTTGTTTTTTTTTTCAAAGGAATCATAGAATTGATTGAGTTGGAAAAGACCTCCGGGATCAAGTCCAACCCTTGGTCCAACTCCAGTCCCTTTACCAGATCATGGCACTCAGTGCCACCTCCAATCTCAGTTTAAAATCCTTCAGGGATGGGGAATCCACCCCCTCTCTGGGCAGCCCATTCCAATGCCTGAGCACTCTCTCTGCAAAGAAGTTTTTTCTGATCTCCAACTTCAATTTCCCCTGGCAGAGCTTGAGCCCATCGTGTCCCCTTGTCCTATTGCTGAATGCCTGGGAGAAGAGACTAACCCCCACCTGGCCAGAACTTCCCTTCAGGAAATGAACGTTAAGTTTAAGTTTAGCTGAACCAGTCCCCGAAACTCCCCAGGCGTACAAAATCTGTCCGTCCACGTTGCGTTTTACCCCACGTGGCGACACTTCTGCATCTCCTCTGCCCCGCTCGCTGCAGGGATTTATTTGTGTGACCCCCGGCCCTGCCCGACACCCACCCCAGGCCGCTGCTCCCGGGCACGGATCCGTCGGGCGCCCGGTTCTCCTTGGGCGGGACCCGCAGCAGGAACTCGCCGATGCTCCTCTGCCAGGCGGGGACCGGCCGGACACACACCGGGTTCAGCCCCGCGGGGCGCCCGCAACCTGCGGGGAGAGAGTCAGGGACCGGCGGGGAAGGGAGGGGGAGAAGGGAGTGAGACAGGGAGGGAAGGGAAAAAAGGGAGGGAAGGGAAAAAGGGAGGGAAGGGAAAAAGGGAGGGAAGGGAAAAAGGGAAGGGAAGGGAAAAAGGGAAGGGAAGGGAAAAAGGGAAGGGAAGGGAAAAAGGGAAGGGAAGGGCAAAAGGGAAGGGAAGGGCAAAAGGGAAGGGAAGGGCAAAAGGGAAGGGAAGGGCAAAAGGGAAGGGAAGGGCAAAAGGGGAGGGCAAAAGGGGAGGGGAGGGCAAAAGGGGAGGGGAGGGCAACAGGGGAGGGAAGGGCAAAAGGGGAGGGGAGGGAAGGGAAAAAGGGGAGGGGAGGGAAGGGAAAAAGGGGAGGGGAGGGAAGGGAAAAAAGGGAGGGGGGAAAAGGGAAGGAGGGAGAAGAAGAGAGGGAGGACAAAAGGGAAGAAGGGGGAGAGTGAAAGAAGGGAAGGAAGGGAGAGGAGGGAGACAGGGAGGAAAAAAGGCAAGAAGGAGAGAGCGGGAGGAAAAGAGGGAAGAAGGGAGAGAGAAGGAAGGGAGGAAAAGGCGGGAAAGAGGTGGGAGAGAGGAAGGGAAGGGAAGGGAAGGGAAGGGAAGGGAAGGGAAGGGAAGGGAAGGGAAGGGAAGGGAAGGGAAGGGAAGGGAAGGGAAGGGAAGGGAAGGGAAGGGGAAAGGAAAGAGAGGGACGAAGGAAGGAGAGAAGGGGAGAGGGAAGGAGGGAGAGAAGGAAGGAAAGCGGGAAGAAGGTGGAGAGGAAAGGAAGGAAGGGAAGGCAGGCTCACCCTTTCTGGCGGCCGGTGGCGGTGCCGCGTTGAGGCTGGCGGGGCCCAGCGCCTTCCGGGGGGCGCGGGCGCCCAACACTGCGGGGACAGCGCGGGGTCAGCGGCGGCCCCACTCTCTGCCCCCTGCCCTGCTCATCCCATCCCATTCCATTCCATCCCATTCCATTCCATTCCATTCCATCCCATTCCATCCCATTCCATTCCATTCCATCCCATCCCATTCAATTCAATTCCATCCCATTCCATTCCATTCCATTCCATTCCATTCCATTCCATCCCATCCCGTCCCGTCCCGTCCCGTCCCGTCCCGTCCCGTCCCGCACCCTTGCGGAAGGGGCCGCCACGCTGGTCCGCCTTGGTCCGCACCATCGCGCTCTGCCCGCCCCGCCCCGCCCCGCCAATGGCGGCGCGGGCACCGCCCCGCCCCGCCCGGGACCGCATCCCACATGGGATACCGGGAAGAGACTCTTCCCTGTGGGGCGTGAGGCACTGCCACGAGTTACCCTGAGAAACTGTGGCTGCCCCATCCCTGAAAGTGCCCAAAGCCAGGCTGGACAGGGCTTGGAGCACCCTGGGCTAGTGGAAGGTGTCCCTGCCCGTGGCAGGGGGCGGGACTGGGTGATCCTTTGGGTCCTTTCCCGCTCAAACCGTTCCCCGGCTCTGCGAACGGGCCCGGAACGGTCGCGCCGCGGTCGCGTTGCCGGGGGGAAGGGAAGGGAAGCGGAGGGTGCCGGGCGGTGCGGCGCCGTTTCCCGCCCCCCCCGAAGATGGCGGCGCCCAGCGAGCTCTTGGCCTGGTGCGTCCAACACCTGCGAGGGGACTTCGGGCTGGACGTGGGCGAGGAGGTGGTGAGGTGAGCCCCTCGACACCCCTCCGAGTCCCCCTGGATCCAACACGGGGGGAGCGGGGTGTGTCAGAGCAGCGCTCGGGGGCTCTGGCCGGGGGTGCCCCTCGGGTGGGGGAATTGGGGGCCGGGAGGTGGCAAGGGGGTGTGTGGGGTCACAGAGTCACGCACTTAAAGGGCTTTGTTGCTTGTCCTGCAGGACAGTTCCGAGTTGATTCTTATGGTGGGCCTCCAGGCACTTTAGGAATATCTGTATTTGGTGGAAAAATTGAGGTTCAGCAGAGAACTCTCTGTTGGCAACAGATTGTCTGTAAGATACTATTTTTCCCTGCCACCATTTCAGTCAGCAGGGCAGCCTTACAAGTTAATCTTTGAGGTTTCAGCTTGGAAAACAATTCCATTTCTGGCACATGGAAGTGGCCAGTGCTCCCCTAAGCTTTTCTGAACCATCACTAACGAAGTAAGTCTGAGCACTGAGAACTTGCCTGGGCTACCAATGTCCCCTGAGGTCCCTGAGATTCCTGGGAGCATTATTCCCATGAATTTACAGAGGTTTGGAGACATACCATCAACAGCAGTCACCTTAACAAACACATTGGTTTGGGTTGGGAGGGACCTTAAAGCTCATCTCGTTCCAACCCCTGCCACAGTCTTACCACAGTCTTCACGAAGCTGATGGGAAAAGCACCTGTGCCATTAAATTACTGGATCAGACTTGGAACAGCAGCCCCTTCCCCACATTTCTCCACCCACCTCCTCCCAGGTACATCCTGTCCATAACCAACGAGGATGAGATCCGGGAGTATGTGGTTGACCTTGTCCAGGGCACCGATGGGAAGAAGAGTTGGTTTGTGGAAGAGCTGCTCTCCAGGTGGAGGAAATCCGCCCAACTGCCCTCGGAGCCTTTCTCGGCGTATCAGAAGAAGGACGGTGAGTGCCACAGGGGAGAAGGAATCAAAGTCTCCACTCAGCTTGCCCTGGTTATTGTGTTTATAAACAACTCCATGCCATGAACCCCTGCATGGATAGTGGTCCCATTCCTGATCCTGAGGACAGTTTAAAGCTCATTTTCGGTCACCAAGTAGAGTCCAGGGACATCTTTCCCTTGCTGGTGCTTACCTGGGATCTTTGTGTGCTTCCACACGCTCCCAGAGGCTTTGGAAGTGCCACGGGCAGGAGACCCAGGGAAGAAGGGGAAGCGCAAAGGCCGGAACAAGCAGGAGACGCCGGTGTACGCCGAGCCCAGTGTGCACGTGGAGGAGGTGAAAACCCCCCTGGACCTGGCCAAGGTGAGCCTGGTGGGGACACTGGGGTGGCTGGGGAGACTGGGAACCCCGGGGTGTGGGAAAGGGAAGGCCAAACACAATAAAGGTGGGGTTGGAAAATGAAAATGAGCATTCAGAATGTGTGGGGCTGGTGGGCCCAGGTGGGATCTGGTATCTGGCTTATGTCAGCCATAGTGTGGCCACACGCCTAGAGCAGTGACTGTCCCCTGTGCTGGGCACTGCTGAGGCCACACTTTGAATCCTGGGGTCAGTTCTGGGTCCCTCACAACAGGAAGAACGTTGAGAGTCTGGAGTGTGTCCAGAGAAGGGAATGGATGTGGGGAAGGGGCTGGAGCACCAGGAGGAGCTGAGGGAGCTGTGGGGGCTCAGGCTGGAGAAAAGGAAGCTCATTGCCCTGTAGTTATCCTCTAACTTCATTAAAATTTAAAACAAAACAAGTGAGAGAGCTCTGCCAAGGTCACTTGATCTGCTTTTGGGTTTTTTTCTTTATGGTGGCACTGTTTTGATTTGGCAGTTGCGCTAAAACCAGTCAGGCTTTTCTGGGGAACCTGGCAATGCTGCATCCACTTGTCAGTAAAACCAAACTGAAATTCAGAGAAAGGAATCAGAATCACTGAGGCCAAGTCTCAGAAGGAGGAGCAGAATTTATTTTACAGCTCAGAACTTGAACCTGCTGTGCATGGAAAACCCCTACTGTGGTGGCTGTGTTGGGTGGGACACAGGAAAGCTGCTGGGAGGTGTCCTGGCTGTGAATGCAGTGGCCCTGCTGCCACCAACAGCTCTGTGTTGGGACAGGCACACAGAGGGCATTGTCATAGTCTAAATAATCCTTGGAAATAAATCTGGGAGTAGCTGAGCTGCTGTTTGGAGCTGTTAAGCCCCTGTGAGCTGCTGCTGCAGCCTCGATCCGAGCAGCTCCAGCTCACACAGGCAACAAACATCAAGTGCATCAGCAACATCCTTGTGTCCTTGCTTTGTTTGGATTCCTTGGAGCATTTCTGGCAGGCCTGAGCTTGTCTTTCCGTTCAGTCTGGGGTCTGGTCCAAGTTTCATTGCAGTGAGTCTCCTGGCCTGCCCAGGGGTCAGCCCTTGCTCTCTGCTGCCAGTTTGGCACTTTGAGCACAGTTTGTTTGTTTATTTTTTTACTTCCCAGGCCCAGGAGAGCAGCAGCAGCAGTGTTGGCAGCACTAGCATTTCCTCTAAGAAGAAGCCCAAATATGTCAGCCTGTACACCAAGGAGGGGCAGGACAGGCTGGCTGTGCTCATCCCAGGCCGTCACCCCTGCGAGTGCCTGGGCCAGAAGCACAAGCTCATCAACAACTGCCTGGTGTGCGGGCGCATCGTCTGTGCCCAGGAGGGCTCTGGGCCCTGCCTGTTCTGCGGGGCCCTGGTGAGTCACCAGGGGGGTTATTTGCCCTGCTTGGACCTGGAGAAGTTTGCTGGATTATCCTCTTTAGATAGAAGTTCCTCCTGCAAAGTTCTAAAATGGGGCAGGAAAGAACCTCTTGGATGTTTCCCTCATCATTTATGTCAGTTTGGAGCTTGTCTGGTTTCTGACAGTCTCCTGTGCATCTATCACATCAGGGTCCAAAATCTGTGCGAGGCTTCAGCCCCATCCTGGGCACAGCCCTGGTCACCTTGTCAAGAGCAGGAGTCACAGCCAGGCTCGTGTCCTGATTTTCCTCAACACTTGTGCAGTATGGATCCTTTGGGATACCTGTTACACACACATTCCATTTAAAGGGCACCTTTTGGAGAAAGGGGGCAAGTTATTGATGGCAGATGAGAGGAAATTCCTCTTCATATGAGAGGAAAATACTGGTTGGGCGGACAAAATGTTTTAAATCAGATTTGTTGCTACTGTGAAAGGTTAGTTTTAATGCCAGTGGCCAATGAGGAGAGAACATCTCTGAGTTAAGGGTTGTTGATGACCTTCCCTAGTATTTGTTTCCTTTTTTTCCTTAGGTATGCACTAAAGAAGAACAGGACATTCTTCAGCGGGACTCCAACAAGAGCCAGAAGCTGCTGAAGAAGCTCATGGCAGGTCCATAGCAATTCCATACCTAGAATAGAGTGAATACAGTCAGTTTGTGTATGTTGTTTGCTTCAGACTTCACTGAGCCACTTGCCCTGGTGTTTGTGGTGGGTGTTAAAGGGATAGATTGGAAGTTGACTCCTTAGATCCTCCCTGCAAGCCTCAGCAGCATTCCTGGGCTTCAGCAGAGGTGACAACTCTGAGTGTCAAATGGCAGTGCATGATGTCCTTACCCTGCTCCTTTGGCATTGCAGAATCAATCACATGAACTGGATCATTGTAGCAGTCCTTGAAAAGTAGGATAAGTCTCCTGTGGAATGTGTGCTGTGGAAGATGAAGTGCTGCTATCTGATGTGCTTGGTCTGGAGAGGTGGTGGTTAATATTTCCTAATGGCTCTTCTTGTCTAGCACTTATCTTGGGAGCTAAAAATAGGAACAGAGCCAAGGCAAGCAAGAGGAAATAATACCAAGTGTCCCAGCAAAGACCTGTGCATTGTGGGGATGTTTGTCTGAGTTTAGCTGAAATACAGCCAAGGTCATGGTGTTCTTGGTGGAAAAATATACTTTGCTGAAGAACTGGGGGAATATTTCTTCTTCTTAGAGCTGCTGAGATGGCAGGAGGGCCTGAAGTCCTTGGCGGCACTGGCTGGTCATGGAGCTGGGTTGTTATATCCTCCCTGCTGAGATCCTGGTGTACTTCAGGATCTCCTACCTTATCTGTTTAGTCTCTCTTCCCTCCTGACCCTGCCAGCTCTTGCTTTGTTATCTGAGTAGGTGAAAGCTGCAATGTGGTTTGCTGTTTGTCTTGGGAGTGAAAAAACGTGGATCATTGACCAGAGGGAAATGGAGGCAATTGTTTGCAGTGAAGGTGTTTGCCTGCCTGCTGGAATACACTGTTTGTGCCATGGGGGCTTTGGGGCAAACCTTTTGTGGGTTTATTGTTGTTCCCTCTTGTTTGGTTGGTTGAGCTTGAGGCTTTTGACAGGAAGGTTAAGAAGGAAGAGCCTTTTCTGGGAGTTGATTTCTCCATCTCTGCCAAGAGTGGTCTGGAGAACCTGTGTGTCAGGGAAGGGTGTTGTTTGTGAGAGGCACAAACAGCAGCAGGCTCTGGAAATCCCTGGAATTGGCACTGATCTGTCCTGGGCAAGAGACTCTTTGTGAGGGTAACAACGGGTGGGAAAGGGTTTGGCTTTTAGGAGGGGTCTCCTAAAAAATCTGAGCTGTTGCTGGAGAAGAGAAGGCACCAGGATGAGACCTTACAGCCCCTTCCAGTGCCTGAAGGGGATTTATTAAAAGGAGGGAGAGGGACTTTATTATAGACAGGCAGAGGGTGATAGGACAAAAAGGAATGGTTTTAAACTAAAAGAGTAGATATTGAGGTTGGATATTAAAAGAAATTCCTCCCTGTGAGGGTGGGGAGGCCCTGGCACAGGTTGCCCAGAGAAGCTGTGGCTGCTCCATCCCTGGAAGTGCCCAAGGCCATATTGGACGGGGCTTGGAGCAACCTGGGCTAGTGGAAGCTGTCTCTGCCCCTGACAGGGGGTGGATCAAGATGGTCTTTAAGGTCCCTTCCCACTCAAACCATTCCATGATTTTATGAAGGCCTGTGGTTGGTGATGGGTGGAATTTTGACTGCTCAAATTGTTAGGGAGGGGTGAAGAAGAATCAAAGACCAAGAGCTTCTCTCTAAACTCTACCCAGACCTTGTGTTTAAGTGCCTGCTCCTCTTCCAAGGAAGGATTCTGTGAAATGGGCTTGAGGGAAAATCAGGCTTTCAACCTCCTTGGAAAAATGCTGGGCAAAGTTGCTCTTTTAGCTCCTGGGATGGCATTTGGTTTAGGGGGCACATCTGCAGCCTGGCCCACTCAGACTGGGCTTGAACTCACTGACTGCTGAGCTGTGTTTTGTTTTCTATCTCAGGTGCTGAAAGTTCAGGGAATTTGGATGCCATAAGCAAGGACTTGCTGCCTCGCCAGGAAGCGAGACTCAAAGCAGGCCTGGAGATGGCTGTGAAGCACAAAGACAAGTTGTTGGAATTTGACAGGACAAGGTAAGATGCCAGGTGAGAGACTGTAATGAAATAGCATAAATGACCTGGCAGGCAAGCTGCCTTTAGCAGGAACGTTGGGAATTCCGTCTGAAACCCGGACTTCAGATGGTGTTTGGTAGAACAAGAGTGAGCCCCTGGAGTGGATTCTGTCTGGGTGGCCTTGCTTTGTGTCCCAGTCACTCCAGCTCTGGAGAGACCAGACAGGAGCAGATTGGAGGGCAGGTTTGGGGCAGGTTAGCGGCAGTTTTGGGGCAGGTCTGGGGTGGTCAGTGCTCTGTCCTGGTCCCACTGTGCTCATCCTCTGCTGTGGTGGTTGTTCCTCACAGTGTGCGTCGCACCCAGGTCATTGACGACGAATCGGATTATTTCGCCACAGACTCCAACCAGTGGCTCTCCAAGCAGGAAAGGGAAGCTCTCCAGAAGAGAGAGCAGGAGCTGCGGGAGCTGCGCCACGCCTCTCGCCTTGCCAAAAAAATCACCATCGACTTCGCCGGCCGGCAGATCCTGGAGGAAGATAACAGCATGGCTGAGTACCACAGCAAGTGAGTGAGCACTGGCAGTGTGCCCGAGAGCAGGGAGGTGAAAAATCCTCATGGGTGGTGGTCTGACATTCTATTAATGCTGCCCTGGAAGGAGATGTTGCAGAAGGCCTGTCTCAACAGAACCTATTCAGCTCAAATTCACACCAAGCTGAGTTCCTGTGGTAGGGAGGAGTGACTGTTCAAATTGGAAATAAACTGAGCAAGGAAATCATTTATTTGGAGAAGATGAGTTAAAAAATGCTTTGGGTCAGGGTGTTTGTGTGTGGAGAAGGGAGACATTGCCAGGGGAAACAGGGAATTGTCATGGCTGTTGTTTGTGCATGCAGGCTGGATGAGACCATTGAAGCCATTAATCGTGGTGGGCTGAGTCAGCCCGGTGGGAGCCCGGAGGAAAAGGCAGCGCTGAATTCTGGTGTGCTGGTGAATCCCCGTCTCCTTCAGCCTGCTCCTTTGGTCAGTGGGAGTTCTAATGATTTATTCCAGAGGAATGACTCATTTTGGGAGAGTTCAAATTAAGAATTGTCAATTTTAGCACATCTGTAGTATTCCATAGGATCACAGAATGGTTTGGGTTGGAAGGGACATAACAGATTGTCTTGTTCCACCCCCTGCCATGGGCAGGGACACCTTCCACTAGCCCAGGTTGCTCCAAGCCCCATCCAACCTGGTCTTGGACACTTCCAGGGATGGCATGATTTGACAAGCTGTTTCAGCATCTCACAGTAAAGAATATCTCCCTAATATCTAATCCAACCCTGCCCTCTGTTAGTGGGAAGACATTCCCACTCTTTCCTCCTCTATGTTCTTCAGTGGGTGTCTCAGTTTGGGCCAGAGAAGGTTTGCCAATGTCCTGCTCTGTTCCCTGCTCCTGGTGGGTTGATTTGTGGGAGTTTTAGCCTCCTGCCTCCTTTTCAGGAATGCAGGACAATTT
The DNA here is from genome assembly GCF_047495875.1 of Pithys albifrons albifrons. Lineage (NCBI taxonomy): Eukaryota > Metazoa > Chordata > Aves > Passeriformes > Thamnophilidae > Pithys > Pithys albifrons. The sequence continues at coordinate 6,296,869 of NC_092470.1, forward strand.
CTGAGTGTCAGAATAAGGCTGTGTTATCCTTTCAGCTCTATTTTATGAAGCCTTTTCTGCCAGATTCCCAGTTTCCAAAGAGCATAACGGTAATATCTCTGTTCTTAAATGAAGGAAAACTCCAAACAGGATTTACACTTGATACACATTGTTCTTGGAGAGGTGCTAACCTTTTCCCTGTTTTGTTTGAACACTCTAGTGGGTGGACCAAACTGGTTTGCTCCCGCAAAGGAAAACGGTTCATTCCATGGATGCTGGAAGTGAGTCTGGCTCGGAGCGGAGCAGACTACGGATTCAAGACCGAGAGCTGCAGGAGATCTCTGATGATGGTTGGTGCCTCAGCTTGCACCAGCCTTGGGCTTCCTTGCTCGTGAGAGGAATCAAAAGGTGAAGGTATCCCAGGCAGCTCCTGCTCCAAGAAAGTGGAAAGTTGTGTTCCTCAGAGCACCTCTGTGGACAGTGGCTTTGTACAGTGATTGGTAGCTGTGATAGCTCCAGGTTTGGAAGCTGTGTTTCTTCTTCCTATGTACTGATGGTTTGAGGATCTGGAGAATGTTTTTTTTTTGCAAATATCTAACCTGGAAGGGACAAGTTTTTTCCCACTGTGGGAATGTAGAGAGAGGCTGAGATTTCTGTGCTGTAGTTGGGGCACACCTGTGTAGAATTTGAAAAGCAAATAAGCTGACTGTGTTATGTTATGTTATTCTGGTCTTTTTGGCCTTTATAAAGAAGGCAACAATGGCACCAGGTTTTAAAAAAACCCAACCAGACACATCCCCCTTTGGCACTGCCTTCTCCCTCTGGGCTGGAAATCAAGGTACCAAGAGAAGCTCCTGCTGTTAACAGAGAACAAAGAATCTTCCTGAGCCTTTTTTCCCTTCACTGATTTTTTTCATTTTAGAGAACAAAGTATTTCACTTCCCAAGCTAAAGATGCTATAAATCTTAAGGTGCCTGGATCCAGGTGTTCTGGGGATGCTGCAGCCACCCTGGTGCAGCTGCAGAACTCCAGAATCCCCCAGTGACTGCTCCATGCAGTCGCCCGTCCGTTAGTGCTTCCTCAATTGCTCCTTGTGACTTTTGGAGCTTGTACGGGTATTGTGTGAGCAGATTGTCCTGCCCACGTGTGCTGCTGGCCTTGCTGGGAATTTATGTCCTCTCAAACTGTGAGGACACGCTCTGCTTTATTTGTGGCATTATTTTTTGCCCATCTCAGCTTTTCTTTGTGGTCCTGACACATTGCTTGAATTGGGATAATCAGGGCAAAGCTTAGCAGCAGGAATTGGGTATATTTGATTGAAAAATCTGTCCATGTGGGTGATCTCTGCTGAATTTTTAGTCCAAAATTCTCCTCTGTTCTCTAGGGTGGAGGGCAGGACCTGGTACACATCTCATCGAGGGAGGTTGTGGATTGCAGCCACTGCTAAAAGACCTTCCCCTCAGGAAATCTCTGAACTGGAGGCAACCTACAGGATGCTGCTCCGGAAAGGTGAACTCTCCTTGGATCTTGGAATGATTTGGTACATTGAGCCACATAATGAGTAGTGTCAGAAATCCCTCTCTGCTGAGCAGTTATTGCTGCTTTGCTTTTAACCTTTTGGTCTTTAATTTCTCATCATCCTTTCTGCATTCCTGTCAGAAACAGGGAAAGCTGTATATAAAATTAAATTTCCCAGCCTTAGTCCCGTCATGGGGAAGATCCTGAGCTGGATAAAGCACAGCAAAGTGTTAAAATTGTGTCCCTGGGCCTCAAAAAGAGGTGCATGGAGGAAAAGGAAGGGCACTGGGGCCTGGAAGACCCCAGCTGTGTGGAGGGGCAGTGAGTCCCCTGAAGACATATTTCTTTTGCTGCAGATGTGGAATTTCCAAGCGATTATCCCTCAGGATGCCTCCTGGGCTGTGTGGATGTGACTGACTGTTTATCACAAGAGCAATTTCAGGAGCAGGTGAGTACAGCAAATAACCCTTTCCAAGCTTGCATTAACCGGTAGACCTTCAAAGGGGTGGAACTTGCCTCTGGAGAAGACATTGAGGGGAGATTTTAGGCTGTGTTGAGAGAAAACACAAGTTACAGCAGAGACTTGTGTGACAGAGAACATGAAGGGACCTGGAAACTCAGGACAGTGTGGAAACATGGAAAACTCTGCAGCCATGGTGGTGCTGTGCCACAGGACCTCGTCCCTGCCCTTTGGTGCCAGTGGTACAGGAGAGGGTGGCTCGGCCCATGCAGAGGCATTGTGGTCCGTAGCTGCTGGATATGCCTGGTGCTTCTTCCTGGAGCTGGTTTGGTTGGAATAGTGAACCAGGACCATCTTGTGAGATGGAATAGATGGATGCTTTGGGATGGAACCCACCAGGACTTTGAGCATCTTGCTGTGAGGAGCTGGAGTGGCAGCAGCAGCTGGGACTGTTTCTCAGGATGTGCTCCTCTGATTTTCCGAAACCCTGTGAGGTTTTTAGCAAGGAGGGATGCCTGGAAAGACAGGGAGTGTATTTCTGGTGAAGTCGTGTTTCTTAGTCACTGGAGGAAGGCAGGGAGATTGGAGTACGAGCAGCAGAGGGAGCTTTGTGACTGGAATACCATGAAATCTCCAGGAGTATTTGGCCTGGTATGGGAACAAGCCTTGGGAGAGAGAGAGAGAGGAAGGGACACTGGGGCCAGTGTGGGGATTTTCTTCTGTAGCATCCACTAACTTACAGCTTGGTCTTAAACTGAGATCCTTGTCCATCTTCTGCTGTCTGTAATAGTGGTGGAAAAATATGTCCTGCTCTCACGGTACTTTTCTTTCTCACAATTCCTCATCTTCCTTTGTGGATGTGATCTCCAGGCATTGGTAGAATGGCTTTTACAGCATCTTCAGTCTGGGAATTGCACTGTAGGTAACTGGCTTTTAATCTTCCCATGGAGGACCCTCACAATTAGCCATGTTCTCTGGAAATCCCTCCCTGTTTGCTGGCACTGCTTGGCCACAGAGGCACTGGAGGAAGAGCAGTGTATTCCAAGAGCACTGTTATCCCCCCTATTACATCGGTGAGAGATTTCCCTCTCTCCTCAATGCTGTGGCAGTTCCCAGGCTGTGTTTTACTGGCTTTTTGCTGCTCCCACATTGCAAACTTCTTATAACTGCTAATTTCTTGCCTTTCTGCAGTGGTTTTGTCCATTTTTTCCCAGGATTGCTTTAAGCAGGGTTCATTTCCCTCACTGGTAAGCTTGAATCCAGACATCTGAGCCTCTTTCTGCCATTGCTTGATGAGAAAATGTCTGGTTTTGTGGGCTCTCAGGAGCAGCAAGTGCATCTGAAGGAAGCTGAGCTGCATTTAATTGCAAATGTCAGCAAGATGACCAAGTGTGCAGTGCCAGCTCAGAAATCTGAGTTGGATCTTGCTGGGAGGATGTAAATCCCTGTTTCTCATGTGAGTAATTCAGCCCAGGTTCATCAGGAACCTCATGTCAGCACCGTTGATCCAGCCCTTTCCCAGTGCGCAAAGATCCCTCCTGGCTCCGGCGGAGAGAGAAGGAAGATGATGTGTTTTCCCCACTTCTGGCATACAGAACCATGGGATATTTTCTAGAGGTGTGTTAGCAGGCAAAGTGAGGTGATGCAGAGCAGAGACCTCGTGGGGATTGAGCCACCACGGAGCTTTTCCAGGCGTTGTGCTTTGACTCACACCTCTCCTCCTCACCACCTCCTCTTTGAAGCTCCTGCATGTTCCAGAAGAAATCATTTCACAAGTGCAGGACGAACCACAGTTGCAGGTTATACCTACCTCCCGAAGATGAAATAGTTCCCTGGCTTGTTCATGTTGTTTTGGTGGTGGTCTGGCCTTTCCTGGCAGCCATGGAGGCTTGGTTTGGCTCTTGTGAACATTTGTACCCCTCAACAAGGGAGACTTTTCCTGGTCTTGGTTCTATTCTTGATCTTGGGACTTTAAGCCTGAAGAAGAAAAGGCTCTGGGGAGATCTTAAAGCCCCTTCCAGTGCCTAAAGGGGCTCTAAGAGAGCTGGAGAGGGACTTTGGACAAGGGGTGGAGGGACCAGACAAGGGGGAATGGCTTCCCACTGCCAGACAGTGGGGTTAGATGGGATCTTGGGAAGGAATTGTTGGCTGGGAGGATGGTGAGGCCCTGGCACAGGTTGCCCAGAGCAGTTGTGGCTGCCCCTTCCCTGGAAGTGTTGAAGGCCATGTTGGATGGGGCTTGGAGCAACCTGGTCTACAGAAGGTATCCCTGCCCATGGCAGGGGGTGGAATGAGATGGTCTGGAAGATCCGTTCCCACCCAATCCAGTCTGTGATTCTGTGATTCCATGGCCTGTCCCTTCTGTCTCTCCCATTCTCTCTCAGCCCTTTCACTGCTGTCACCCACTCCCTGTTTAGCACCGTCTGCAGATTTAATTTCCCTGCTGTTTGCATCCTCTCTCAGGTTGCTAATGAAGATGTTGTGGCTCCCTGCTGGTATTTTTGTCATTATTGTCATTTAATTTTTTAATTTTTTTACGCTTGCGCTCAAAAAACCAAAATTAAGCAATGATGCCCCAGCAGAGTCAGACTCATTCCTGCCTGAGTGCTTGTATTATGATTGGAGAGGGTTTATTTATCCACATTTTTACTGGACATGTAAGCCTGGCCTTGCATCACCCCTCAGAGGGCTCAGTCCTACCTACCTCTGCCCTACCTGCAGTATTTGAGGCCCATCTGATATTGCTGAGGTTGGTTGCAGGTCTTCAGGGCTGTATGAGAAGCAGTGATGGAACAGGATCTGATGTGCTGTAGCTGGCAGGGAGCAAAGGGAGAGCAGAAGTGTCCTTGGGACAAGGACCAGTGGCACGTCAGGTGACATTGCCCTAATCCCAGTTGTGCTGCTTATTGCATGAACTAGTTAAATCTGCTCCTCTGGGTTGCTCCCAGGTAGAAAATAATGCAGCCCTTGCAGCAGGCTATTTACACCTCATTTTACTGCTCAGAACTCTGATCTCTGGATTGATGCAGCTCTAGGAGCAGAAGTTGTTGTTGGGTAGGAAAGTCCAGCCCAGATGTCCAGTGTCACCTGCCTTGTCTGCAGTGGACTGAAGCAGGAGCTGCTTCCTGAGCTCAGCCCTGGCTGGCTGGTGCCAGGAGATCCCTCTGAAATCTCAGAATTTGCAGTTGAGCTTTGCACATCTTGCCCCTCCTCAGAGGGCGTTCTGAGCTCGTTTCCTTCTCTCCCTGGCAGCCATCCAAAACCCCCTGGTAGAGACCAGAATGATCCCTTTGTTATGCTTTTCGGCGCTAGAGGTGACCTGGAAACTTTCTTCCCCCCACGGAGCTCCAAGTGTTGACGACGGCTTTTCCTTGCTCCGGGGCTGACGTCACCGACACCTTGAGTTGAGCAAGGAGCTGCCCTTCTTTTCCTGCAGAGGTGTCAGTGACTTCAGCAGCACCCACTCAGGATATGTGGGATGGGGCAGACAGGGCTTGGCAGGGCACTAAAGCCAGAAGGGAAGTGTTTACATTGATGCCATTTCCATGTGCTCTGAAGTCCATGTTCGTTTTGCTAATGACTTTGATCCAAGAGACTATTTAACTGGGAAAATAATGTTTCCTGCTGCTATTTTGGTGGTTGATAGGTGTGTTTGGGCTTATTTTGAGTGCAGGCACACGCACACACCAGTATCTATCTGGCTCTAGTTATTATCCCAGGCTGAAATATTGGGTAATTATGTTTGATGGGAGTTAAGTGTTTATTTTTCATTTCTAGGTGATCGCTTAGTGTCCTTAAATCAGCACAGGGGAACACAGTGAAGCTATTTTTGTGCCACAAGATTGCAACTATCATGTAAATAGCTCCAGCTTTCCCTGTCAGGAAATGTGGGTTTAATCTCTTGGCCTCCTCTTCCCTCCCCAGTGAAAAGAACAGCACAAAAAATGAGACTCAGGTGCCCAGTGTGCAGGACTCACTTTAGATCCTCAAATAGGAGTGGAGAAGGGTAGAGACTTTCTACATTTAGCCTCCAGAAGGTGCCTGTTTAGATTATCTCCAAATAAAGGAACAATAGCCCACTGGAAATATTTTTCTAAGGAGTTAATGAGAGGGAGAAACACAAACATAGACATTGACATGTACTTTGAAGAACAGTGTAAATACATAGAGACTTTTTTATGAGGACCTTCTCCCTGAAGGAAAGGTTTCCTGGTACTGGCTCCAAGCAAGACAAGTGCCTGTTTGTGCCATGCTGTAGCTGTCCTGGCACCTTCCTCACCCCCACCACTGGGATATTTGCCTTCTCATTCCTGAGGCACCTCTCCCAGTGAAGGATTTTTAGCTAGATCAGATTCCTCCTGGAGCAGTGTAGGTGGCTGTTAATGATTGCAACCCATGAGAGGCCTTTGAACTTTACAGGTCCCTGCGTTCTCCTGAGCTGAATTCGTCTTTCCCACATAACCTGATGCCAGATCCTGTGGTGGATTATGTTGACTCACAGGGTGATGCATCTCTTTAATTCAGGTTCTCACTCCACAAAGCCCCCTGGTTCGTGGTTCTGGGAGCACAGCAGGAATGCAGCTGGTTTGGATTAGAGAGGGTAAGAGATGGGGGAGTTTTTCCGTATGGGAAGTGCTTTGGTTTTCATCAGAGGCTCTTCTGAGGCTCCAGCTGCCTTGCATACGCCAGCAGGTTTGCTCAGGCCACTGCTCAGGCTGTTAAGATGAAGGAGAGATTGTCACTTGATGATGATTAATTTAGGAATGCATTAACATGCCAAAGAAATCGAATGATAGAGGCCTGCTTGCCCTCTCCTCTGGTTTCCTAGACCCAAGGGAAAAAGCGAAGCCAAGGCTGAAGCATATGACTTAATTAATGATGACTGTGGACTTAGCCTCTGCTACCATTTCAGCAAACTACTCACGAGCTGGCAGGGCCTTTTCCCTCTCTCAGATGTGGTCACTGAGACTTGCTGCCTTCTCAGTGTTTGGGTTTTATTTCATCCTGAAACCAAGGGTTAGATAAAACTGACTTGGGCCCTGGCTACTCCCCGACCAGGCTGAGCTGTGACCACCCTTTCCGTGCTGACCCAAAATGTTGGTGTCAGCTCCAAAATACAGCCGTCACCATACATGTACCCAAGGCCTCTGTGTGTCATCCATTTCCTAACCCTGAACAGACCAGTCACTCCGTGTCCTGGTCCTGTGAGAAATCTCATCCCGCTGTTGGGGTCGAATCAATGCTGGGAGCAGCTGCTGGGTCACACACCTCCTCAAGAAGCAGCAGCAAGGGTCAGTGCAGTGAGTGGCAGCTGCCCAAGGGAACCAGGGACACTGCTGCCTTCTCTGTGCAGGGCTGTGTACCCAGAGTTGGGGTTTTCCCAACTCTTTTCTTTGTGTGTCCTAACCCTGTGCTTCCCAACTGTGATTTATGAAAGACTTTGTGAAACTGCGTGAAGTTGTCTGACTATGCAGCTGGCACTGTGAGGTGCCTGTGCCAGAGGCTGGTGCCCTGCTTCCCCCTTGTGTCTTCCTCCCCATGGCATTTTCCTCCTCCATGCCAGCTCTATCCAAGAGCACGGGCAGTGGGCTTGTGTTGGAGCTGAGCTTAGCCCTGGTTCAGCTCTCCCTTGGCACGGGGGGATAAATCAGCTCTTTCAGCCTTGTACCCTCCCAAATATTTTTCCAAATCCACCCAGTTTCTCCCGAACTGGTCATCAGGCACTCTGTAAACATCTCCAGCCGTTCCAGGGTTTACCAGGGGCGGGTGTTGTGTCAGGCTGGGAGTTGAGGCGCACAAGGGTGTTGGTGGCTATAGGGCCCATGACGCCAGTTCAGAGAGGGCCAGGGGGTGCAGCATTTGATGGCTCTGCCGAGTCCTTGGGGTTTCCCCATGGACAGACTGCTTGGAGTGCACCAGCACGAGTTTGAGTGTTAAATCTACATTTCAAAGTCCTGTTATTACATTTTAATTGCTTCCCCTGTCCTGCGAATCAAAGTACAGCCTGTGGTGTGGGAGCAGCAGGATCAGAGCAGGGCTCCAGGCTGGGAGGTGGAGAACACCCACTGGATGGATCTGCCCAGCCAAGGAAACGATCCCCCAGTGATCCCGGCCTGCTGCGCCTGGAGCTGGTTGTGTACCAGCCAGGCATGCAAGGGGCAGAGCAGGCGAGGGCTGCCAGGCATTGTGGTGGGAAGAAGGGGAAAGGAAGGCCGGCTCGCAGAATTCCTTGTGCATCCTGGCACAGGGAACGTGTGCCAGCACACGAGCTGCCAGCAGCAGCTGGAAGCGCTCAGGAACAGCAGGGAGGATGTTGACTGCAACAATGCATCAAGGCTGCGGTTTGTAACCTCAATAGTCAGGCAGTTAAGTTTTTTTTTCTCTTTTTTTTTTAACAAAGACATTTTGATTGCCAAATCCATAACCATTAGCAGCTGTGGTTTCGAGCTGTTCCTTCCTCACACGTTGCAGTCTAGACCTGACAGGCTTTCAAACAAAAGTTTGGCTGCCAGCTTTTGTTTGGATTTCTTTGTGATCCTGCTTTTTTTCCTTCTTTTCCCGTTCCGTTGATTCAGATTGAACATGGATGTGTATCCCAGCCTCTGTGGAGCAGCTCCTCTGCATCCTCGAGCAGTTCTGTGGCCAAGGACAGCTTGTAGTGTTCCTTGGTTGCATGTTCTGGATGTTTCTGCCTCAAGCTAGAAAATCTGGCATTTCTAGGAAGTTGGATCTGCTTTAGGGTTTCTGTTTAGGAAAATGTTACATTTCTGTCAAGCCAAAGGCTGAGTGCTGAGGCAGAGGGATCAGGTCTTTAAAAGATGATGCTTGAAATTGTTCTCCAGAGTTGGAAGTGTGATGCAAGGCCATGTCATGAGGGAGATCAAAGCTCTGAGTGAAGCGCTTAGGGCTCTGCAAGTGCTTTCCAGAACTGGAGGGCTGAGTCAGGAGGTGACAAAAAGCAGTGGCAAAGCTGGGTCAACTGTTCCCAGTTGGGTGTTACCTTTGTGTGATTGTGCCCTGGAGCACTCAGGGTAAAGGCTGGGTTGAGAAAATTGGCTAGATAATCCCCTAAAGGGAATGTCCTTGCAAAGAGATGATGGAGACCACTGTTGCCAGAACAACAGACAGGAAACTGGTGTTCCAACACCACTTTAGTTGGAAAAGTGACGAGGACGGATGTGGCTTGGGCACAGTGGCACCTCCATCCAGTTAAGCATCATCCCTCTCATTTTTGATGTCTCCATTTTCTTCTGTATCCACATGTCCATGGTGCAGGCATTTCTGTGAGTGCCTTCTTTGGCTGTGGTACCCGTGGCACTCCCAGAAAACTGCCAACTTCCTTTTCCTGTTTGCAAACCACTAAAGAAACATTTTCTATCTGGATGGTGAACAATTTCCCTCTGGAGAGGAGGAGAAAATGGCTGTTTAGTAGTTAATTACCTGTTACGTTGCTCTGACAGCGATGAAGCTTATGAGGCATGAAAGAAGAGCAGATCCGCCTTTCCCACAAATCACCAAGAAAACGGGGTGAAGGAAGTTGGGCTCCCTGGGGATGCCTCACATTCCGCTCTTCTCCTTGCACGTGGCCAAGGGGTTTCTCCAGCGCCCAGGAAGAGCCCAGTGTGTGTTCCTGCCTGCTGGGGAGAGTGATTTATTGCCCCTGCTGGTTCCAGCAGCCCTGCTCTTTCTGAGGGGATGCCGTCTCTGCCAGGATGGTTTTTTTCCCTTTGAATGCGTTTTACGGTGAACTCTCTTGCCAACACACGGGCTCTGCTTGCTTTTATTCTTTCCAGACAATGTTGCTTCCAGTGCTGCCTCTTTTATTCCAAAGCTCTTGGAGACCAACAGGGAAATGAAGGCTGGAGCTGGTGTCCTGGCCCTGTGCTGCCTGGCACAGCAAAACGTGTTTTCCCTGTTGTTCACTGAGGAGCCACGCCAGGAAAATGATTCACCCCTTTCCATTATGAACCTTGCAAAGCATCTCAACCCCCTCCTCACTGGCGGTGCCCCTGGCCACCCCTGGCAGCTGTAAGATGGAGAGGGTGGCAGTGACCCGGGGAAGGACTACAGGTTCCAGCGTGCAATTCTCCACCACTCGGGCTGACCGGGATGTGCTCTGCGGGCTCGGGGGGGGGGGGTGGAGGACAGCCCTGGCTGCAATTCAGTGCTCTCTGTAGGCAGGCGTGTGTGAAACGCTGGGGCTGTTCCCACCCTGGTGTCTCCTTTTGTGTCCCGGGGCCTTAATGAGAGCGAGGGATGCTCCTGAAAGGTCGCTAAGGGAGCTGCTGGGCAGCGTTTGGGCTTTGTGCTGGCGGAGCTGCTGCTCCCTGCACGCGGTGCCTTTGTTCGTGCCTCGGATGCGCCGGAGCAGAGCTCATCTCGTTAGTGATGGTTTGGCTTCCTCCCAGCACGTTTTCCTTCGGCTCTCCATTCCCTTGCCATCGGGTCACGGCACTCGGGTTCAAGCCAACGCAGCTTATCGGAGAGGGATGAAGAAATCAAGGGGTTCAGGGCAGCCCTTCTCCAAGTTTTCTTTCCAAGATGGACTCAGGATGTGATAAGGGTCCCGAACACTGCATTGATATCACTGAGCCTGCATGGCCCTGGCATCCCGCTGCAGGGTTTACCCTAATCAGGGAAAAATTATTTAACAGATTGGTGTAGGGGGGGGAAATAGCAGGAGGTTTTTTCTCAGCTGTCAGAGAAGGTGGGTTCGTGTCTCTGCTGGCTCTGAGCTGGCTCGTCCCCTCCTTTGCTCTTTTGCTGTGGGCTGTGGAGCAGGAGGCTGGCAGCCCTGCTGCTATTCCTGGTGCTGACAAGCTGCTGATGGGAGACGAGGGATGGCGAAAACAAAGTGTAGGGAACATTCATTAGCAATTATCCCTTGCCTGCAGCTTGAGTGAGGTGGCTGTTGGGGACATCTGATAGCCACTTAATATACGTTCAAAGCATTGGCTCTGGTGTGAGAGTGAGTCTGGTGGCCAGTTTTCGGAGGAGCCCAGCCCTCAGCTCCCTTTTCCAGCTACATTTAACCTCAAGCTCTTCCTGTGTACATTAAGCCCTTGAGATCTGCTTTTCTTTCCCCTCCCAGCTAATCTCATCACAGCCAGGATCTTACAGACCTGTTAGCAGCAAACTGAAGCCCAACTGGAGAGGTGGGATGAGCAAAGAGAGTGGTGGTTGCGTGGACGCTGGTGCGTGGAGCGCATTTATGGGGTTTTCAGTGCAAAGCAGTGGGCAGGTGCAGCAGTTGGTAAAGCTGTGCTGGCTCCTCACAGCCCACGGAGCCCACAAGCCTCCCAACTGCCTCATTGCCAGCCGGCTCCAAGGTGGCAGAAGGTCTGAGAGGAGGCTGAATCATTTTACATTGCATAACCCCTCTCTTTCAAGCTTCTCTGCTCATCTGCAGGATTGGAGGAGGATGGGTTTGCTCCTTCTTGAGGGACAACCTGGCCTCTGGACTGTTTTTGTTGTAGCCACCTTCTCCTAAATGCAGAGTTGCTTCTGTGTAGAGGCAACATGAAGCCTGGAGTACTGCCACCTGTCTTATTAACACCCTCAAGATGAGAATGATGAGTGCCATTGAATTTAAGAAGGAGCTTCCCACATCAGACCCCTGTCTGGATTTGATTCTTGGTCTCCAGAAGACAGGGAGCATGGTGTCCCTCTGAATTGACCTTTTATTTGAAAAACTGCTGTTGCAGATCCTGTTCACTGGGGTTTGTGGAATCCCAGACTGGTTTGAATTGGAAGAAACTTAAAGCCATGGGCAGGGACACCTTCCACTAGACCAGGTTCCTCCAAGCCCTGTCCAACCTGGCCAGTATGACAGGATATGCTCTGTCCTCTCTCCCTGCCACATTCAGTGTGGGGTTTGGGCTTTTATTCCAAGCCTCAGGTTTGCTGAAGTGCTGATGGGCAGGCACCAGTGTCTGCGGGACGTAGTAGTTGGGAATAAATTTGTTCTGTGTCTCCTAAACTTCTGATGTTGCAGATTGTAGAGTGACTCAACTGACCTCTCCCAACAAAAACATGGAGAAATGAGGTTTTTTACTTGTTAGACGCTTGGGCAGCTGTGGAAAATGTAATGGAGGCAAATGTGTTTGGTGTCATGGTGGCAGCATCTCCACTGAGAGTGGAGCTCCCTAAATTTCTGTGGGATGAATGAATGGAATTAAGTCATAGAAGGGACTGGGGAAAGAAGGGAGCTGGGCTGTAGGGTTGGCTCAGCATGTTGTGAGGGCTCAGCCTTATCTTTCTCACCTGGGAGCATCCTGTCTCTAGTCAGAGGAAAGGGTTACAGCTCTTTCTCGACTCCAGCAGGCAGGAATATTCCACTTTTTTTGTTCAGCAGGATGGGATAAGAGGTTTCCAGGGTAGGTACAATAGGAAGCCTTAAATGTAGCGTCTGGACAAGGGGCTTCTGGGAGGGAGATGCCAGAGGAAGGAGTGAGGCTTTTTAAAATGCAGGACATGAAGGGATTTGGCACAGGGACAGAAACATACCCTGGGAGCGAAGATGAAAGGCTGTGGTGTGGAAGCCTGAACCCGAGTCGCAGCTGTGGCATCCGCCTCGGTCTTGGGATTGGATTGAGCTGGAAGCTCTTGGAGCCGAAGGCTTGATCCTGGCTTTGGATGAAAGCTGTCAGTGGAGAAGCCAGCCTGGCTGTTGCCTTCACTGCTGAAGGCAGGGTCCCTGTTTGGGGCATGTTCTCTGGCTGGGGGCTGTAAGGGGTGTGAGGGGGACATGGTGGTGTTGAAGTCTGCCTGGGAGATGGTGGCTGAGGAGATTTGGGAAGCAGCTGCACTCCAGGCATAAGACCTCTATGACACACTGATCCTGGACAACCAACATGGCTGAACCAGGTGTAGTGGAGCCAGGATGGACCACCTCTGTGGCCAGGTTTGGGTGGTCCCTCATGCCCCTCTACCCTATGGAATGACCTTTGGAGACTGTGGTGACACAGGGGCTGCTGGATACTTCAGGTCCTCTGGCCATGGAGGTGCCAGCAGTCACCCACGTGATGCCAAGAGCGATAAAGCAGCACCAGCATTTCACACTCTGCAGGCATTGGCCGGGGATATTCACATTGGCTCTTGCTAACCTTCCAAGATCCTCCTTCCCTGCAGATGGGAAATGAAAATACTTGGCACTAGCATGGAGCAGTGGAAGCAAGTCAAGTAAGGTGACTCAGCCAAAAAAAAATAGAGAGGAGGAAATCTGTCCAAGCCTGGATTGGTGCAGCAGGTCATCAGTGTGCGGCTTTTCCTCCCCAGTGTGAAGCAGCTGAGTGCACCTACATCTCTCTCTCTTACTCAGTGTACAGCCCTTACATGCTGTTGTAAAATGAGAGGGGCTGGAAGCACTTTTCCTGGTTGATCCAATCCCAGTGTTGGGCTTCTGTAAATCCCCCCTAACCGCTGGCAGTGCTGCCAAACCCCACTGCAGCACAGGGAGAGCAGGTCGCTCCCTGCTTTCCTCTCCATGCCCAGCTGTTCCAGGGCAAATCCAAACTCATCTTGGCAAGTCGGTGAGAGCTTTTCAAACACTCGGCCTAGGAGTCATTTGTTAGTAACAAATGGGGGATTTGCCAGGACACGCAGCTCCATCTGGTCTGGCATCCTGTCCCCTCCAGCAGCCTTGACGGATCTGCTTGGGGAAGGCAGGGGAGCAGGAAAGAAAAAGAAGGCAGTTTTCCCATGGAAGGAAAACCACTTCTGCAGTCTGTTTGAGCAGGGTTTTCTGGGCTGGAGCACCTTCATGGCACGCCCTGGTCTCGGTGCCTGTCAGCGCCAGCTCTGCAGCTCGTGGACAGTCTGAGGTGAGGGTTGGAAGATACATTTTTATTATTGTTTTGCATTTCACCTCTGAATGCCAGTGAGGCTGATTTACAGCCAGTCAGCATTTTGGTGCACTTCAGCATGGAGTGGATTTTTTCTCCTTTTTTCCCCTGTGGTTAATGAGAGAAACAATCTTAGAGGCCTTTTCCAACCTAAATGCTTCTATGATTCTATAATCTGTTTATACTCTTCCTATAGAATTCCCCCATGTCTTCATCATAGTGAAATCCCTCTGCAGAGTCCGTGCATGGTGCCAGCTCTGAGCTGCTTCTTTGAGCCATCGCTTTGGTGTGCTGCTGCTCTGTTGCTCACCCTTTAGATGCAGATAAGTCTCAAGCGCTGCATGTCCCACAGCAGGACGGTGCACACTCTCCAAATCTCCAATCTTTGTGTTTGGACTGAGCTTTGTGGGGAATATTTGGTGATGTATCTGTACCTGGGTCACCTGGAGGTGGCCACCTTTCTGGTGGTCATCTTCATGCTGGGTTTGATGGGTTGTTTTGGTTGAGGTACCGTTGTGCTGCCTGTGACTGGGTCGGATTAGTGGGGATACCCACATTCCTGGGAATGCATTGGGATGAAAATCAGTCCCATGCTTGTCCCAGTGAACAGGCAGGCTGGGGAGGGAAGGGCCTTGACTGCCTCCCTGTCGACACCCAACAGTTCTGATCAGCTTATGCCAAATGTGAAACTGCAGAGGAAGCACAGGTCAGTGCTAAAGGAGTTTGCGAGCAGCCAGGGTGAGCGGATCCAAAAAGGCAGCAAGCTCTGGCAGAGGCGCGATGAGAAGAGGCTGAGCAAGGAACTCACTGAATTACACCCAACCCTGCAATTGTTTGGTTTTTTTTCATTGAAAGTTCTTGAAGTGGTTTAGTCTGCGCTGCTACAGCCTTGGTATAACCCAAGTCTTGGCTAAAATCCCTCTGCTCCTGCCCGCTGAGCTCCTTCCACACCCGTGCAGCCGCCCTGACTCTGTTCCCTGTGTCTCACTGTGTTTTGCAGTATCCGGACCTGAGCCAGGAGTCCGGGTCTCCATTTGTCTTTATCTGCACTAATCCCCAGGAGATGGTTGTGAAGTTTCCCATCAAAGGAAAACACAAAATCTGTAAGTAGTAAAGTTTCCCCAGCTGCCCCATTGGCCCTCGAAGCCTGCTCCCCTCGGCACCCTGGCTTGCCTTTGCCAGATGAGTTCCCAACCTTTGCCCTCTGCTCTTTGATCTGGAGGTGTTTGTTTAATGGCTCGAATACATCTGTAATATTTTTTTTGTCTTCGGTTCCCCTTGCCCCAGATGTTGCTTCCTTCCAAATACATGCCTCTTCCTGCCTCTGCAAACACTCGGGAGTCACAGAGCGCTCCTGTGGGCGACTGATCCGCTGCCGGTGTGGGCCTGGGTTGGGATACGAGCTGGTGCGGTGATGCCTGGGTGGATCCACGCAACCTCCTTGTCCTGTAGTTCCAAATCATCCTCTCACCTCTGAGGATGGTGAGGGCTTGAACAGCAAGAGCTGCAGGGCAAGATGGATGTTCCCCATCCACAGGCCAGTGGGCTGGGTTGTCCTGGCAGAGCTCTCAGGGAAGTGCCGCAGCATCTGTCTGCGCTCCACTTGCCAGTGTTGTTAGTCCCTTTTATGAGCCACCAGCCCTTCCGCAGGCTGCCAGTTATTCCTGCCGGCTGCTGTAAAAAGGATGGAGGAGGGATGCGGCAGCTGGGGAGCCCACAGTCAGCTCTGGCCTTATTAGCAGCCTCCCCACCACACAGCCCAGGGAAGGAACCGCACACACTTGCAGGGGATGTGAAAAATTAATTTAACGGGCTAAAAGCAGCAGAAACAGGAACAGTCTTGGCTGTTTGTTTAGCAGAGCTGATGCCTGGGTGTTCTCCCTCGTTTGCCGTGTGGATCTCCAGGAGTAGTTACCTGGGGCACAGGAGAAGTGGGATTTCTCAGGACTGGTTAATAAGGGCTTTTGAAGCACAGTGTAGGATTACTTTTGTTGGTTTTGAGGTTTTTTCCCCTCTGTGTTCAGGGAAGCACCTTTCTCCCACAGCTTCAGTTTTGCCTCAACTGTTGAGGTGTTTCTGCAGAACTGTTTGGTTTCTTCTCTGCCTTTTGGAGCAGTACCTGCAAGGTGCATTCAGCTGATAGTGACCAGCAATGCTTGGAGAGCTGCAGCACTTGGATCTCACTCACAGCACAGTCCTCCTGCTGTATGGGTCATTCTCAGTACCACTGAGCAGGCAGGAGTTATTTAGGATGCAAACATCTCAGCTGTGGGAGAACAGCCTTGTGGCTGTTGTGTGCTGGAGCAGCAACTGCATCTTCTTTTTTCCCTTGTTTCAATCTCTCCTTGCTCTTGTCCAGGCTCTCATGCCCTTCCACTCCCACATCTGCCTCCATCCATCGAGGGGTAGGAGATGGGGACGCTGCCATGTGGGGTGAGCGCAGGATGACCGGCTTGTGTGTGTCTGCCTCGCTGGGTGCAGGTGCTGCCAGTCCCCTCCCCATCTGTCACATCATCTCCTTTGTGTTGTGACACTTCCCTGCTTGGAGAAGGATCAGTCTAACAGCCTGGAAGGAAGCCGGCTGTGCTGGCGGCTGCCTGCTCTCCTGCTGCTGGCCCTGCCTTCCCTGCCCTCCATCCCGACAGGAGCTGTCACGGGAGCAACGCGAGAGGACTGTGGAGCTGCATGTTCACCCCCCGGAAGGGACATCATCCGTCTGGGTGATATTTGTGGCAGCCTAGGGAAGGAGCAGGGAAGTCTTTGACCTTTTGTTGGGGCAAGGCGCTGTTTTAATAGGAGCTGGCATTGCATCCCAGGCAGGCAGAAGCTTAATTCTCCCAGCTGGAAGCAGAGCAGAGGGAAGGTGCCGGCTCACATCCCCACCTGGGCTCGCCGGCTGCCCCGGTCTCCTTGAAAGCTGGCTCAAGCCATGACAAAATGCCAGTTTGTTGTGTTGGGAAGCCAAGCCACAGGGTTTTTCTTGCCAGATAACAGCATGTGGGCCTCGCCGCGATGACATCCGGATGCTTCTCCATTGCGAATCAGTTGTTTCTAGCAGCCTGGGGATGGGAAACCCCCCCTAACATGGCTCAGTTTTTGCTTCCAGGGTTATTGTTTGTGAGGAAGGGTTGGGCACAGTGCTTGTGTTGCATCTGGGAGCGTGGCTCTCCGCAAGCACATCCCTGTGTAGTTTTAGCACGTGAGGATAAAGCTTGCTGGCTGTTCTCGTGGGAGTTTTCCTTGAATCTTGGCAAATCTTCCCTGAAGCATTGCTGAGAAACCTCCCTCCAACAGCCGGCGGCTGGAAGAGCACGGAGGAGCGGGCGGAGGGACACGGTATGCGAGAGGCCTTAAATCATTGAGCGGAAAGAGCTGGGGACTCTGGGGCTTTGCCTTATTTTTAGCCTTTTCTTAAAGGTTACCTATGTGGTGTGTGATGTTCGCCAGCTGGAAGAGCAGAGGAGCTTCCCTACGGTTTTGGGGTCCAGGAGGAGCAGGCAGGAGTGTGAAATATGACACTGACAGCCCTGGTGGCACAGTGCTGGTGGTGGGGCACCAGAGCATGGAGAGAGTGGGAACTTGCTGTCTTCCTCCTGCCAACACCCCCACGGTGTGGGGACAGGCTGGTCCGAAATGCTGCTTCTGGATGGGCTGGCTCAGTGTCCAGCCATGGCAAGGAGAGGGATTCTTCCTTATCCTTAGGTGGTGGTGGGTCAATTCTTCTCTGAGATGGCTGACAGAATGGAGGATCTCCCAGACCAGCTTCCAAGCTGTGTTTCAGTTTGTGAATCAGTCACCTGCAAACCCTTTTCACTGAACTGGAATTGAGAAGCTGTCTTGGTTTGGAGAGAAGGTGATGGTCTCTGGCTGGTGAAGCACCTGCTTCTCAGGCACATGGGCATTTACTATCAGTTTTTGAAGCAGTGGCCAAAGCAGAACTTACGTGGAGCTTGATGGGTCTTATCCCCACCACAGGTGTGCTGTAGTTGGATTGGAGCAACACAGTTTTCCCAGGGACTGCATGGGCTGTGCATCATTCACGGACTTGATCCCTCACAGGGATGATGCCGAGGGTGAAGTGCTGCCAGCTCTGGCTACATCCACCTCACTGGGATTTTGCTGGAGTGGACTCTTGTCTCCTCTTAAGATGGAACTCTGATCCCTTTGCCTTCTCTTCTGATGGGATCCCATGTTCCTCCTGAGGGATGCAGGGGATGCTCCCCAGGGATTGGGGCCACCCTCTCAAGCTCAGGATGGGGCTGTGCAGTTTTTGCTGCTGCCTTCTGCAATACGTTGGAGCCCCGTCCCTGCTCCCAGCTACATAGACAGGCTGAGGCTGGCATTTGGAGGACGAGAAGACACAGAGCAGCATCAGGGAGGCAAGTTCTGAGGTAGACGTGGCATTAGAGGAGGTGACTGGGGCTGGCACAGCTTCTCTGGGAGCTGCAGGAACTTTGCCTGGACGAGCAGGAGCATCCTTGCTTTTTTATGGACAGGAAGAAGGGGATGGGGATGCTCCTCCAAGGCAGCTCATTGCCCTCCTGGCTTGCTTGCTGTGCCTGGTTTCTGGCTTCTTCTGCAGGAATTCCCCAAATCCCATGTCCTGGTGTCCTGCTTCTCTCCCAGGTGGGAAAGCAGAGCTGGCAGCCAAGGCACTGTGAAGGACAAGGGGAAGCAGTATTTGCTCCAGGTCTCACGGGAGCTCCTGGCTGAGGTTCTCCCAGGTGGCAAAGGCAGCATGGCCCTCCCAGGTGGTGGCCTTGGAGGCCACCAACCTGGCACTTGGCAGCTCAGGGTGCCCATTGCACCATCATCCCCAAGCTGAGGGTTTGTTGTCCCCAATCCTGGCTTTCAGCTGCACCATGGAGAAACACATCCCTGACACGGTGCTTGACGGTCCCCTGTCTCCTCTGAGTGTGTCAACACACATCCCGCGGGTGAGCACAGGGATCAGTACCCTCCCTGGTAGTGGCAGGCGAGTGCTGGATGTTAATTTACTCTCCTCCTCACTGAATTTCCCCCTCTCCGGCGTCTCTTGGCTGCGTCGGACACGCTTGCCCCCGGCTCCCTGGTGTCGCGCCTGCGGAGGAGGCCGTGGCGGCTGGAAACGCCTGGCTCCTCAAGCAGGATAATTGGATGTGACAGGAACACACTAACTAGGAGACCTCTCTGCCTCCAGCTCATTTGCATTGCAAATAGCATTTAAAAATAAAGAGTGATGAGGGTTTGTTGTGTTTTTTTTTCTTTAATCCTCTCTTTACAGGGAAGCTGGATGCAAAGATCCATCAGGGAGCGAAGAAGGGGTTAATGAAGCAGAAAGCCGTGGGGTGAGCACCAAGGAGCAGTGCGGGTTCCCACGCAGCACCCGAAGGGTGCCAGCATGGTCCTTGGCTCCAGAAAGCAGGTGCAAGACAGATCCCTGATCTCAGATTGCTTTTAGGTATCGCTCTATCTGTTGTATTCCAAACGCATTAAAAGAGACATGTTTTCACCAAGCTCTGTGCTTCGTGGGAAGCCACAAGGGTGGGTGGGAGACGGAGCTTGATGGGATGGAGTTCAACAAGCACTGGCATCTCCACATCCTCCCAGGAGCAGTGAAACCCCAAGATGGGTGAGGGGAGCTCAGAGCAGCAGCCAGCCCAGCTCCATCCTGACTTTGGCAGCCTCTTCCCAAAATGTTCTTTGAGGTATTTTTGACTGGATGGGGTCAGACACATGGAGAAGGGCAGGAAGCTGGGGGAGTAAGGGAGATGGCTCCCGACAGCCAGAGGGTCTTCTTGGAGGCTTTCTGCTTGCAGGTGCCGTTCCAGCCCTTGGAATCGCTGCTGAGTGCTGAACCTTACATCCCTCTCTCCTGATTTGTACCAAAGCAGAAGCCACCCCCTAAAACCTGCCCTCCAGCAGCTGTGTGTAAAACACCTTCTGAATAAGATGAATTTTGCCTTTTTCTCTAATCCCCCCATTCAGCCTCTCCCTGTGTCTCTGTGTCCATGCTCATTACACACTGGTGTGCACTGGGCTGTGATCCTTTCGTGCCATGGTGCTCCAGGCTTGGCTTGAGAACTCCTCCTCATCACCTGGAGCCCACCTGCTCTGGGGAGGATGGAGCGACCACCTAGCACTGCTGGCATCCCTCATCCTCCTCTTCTCCAGGGACATGGTGGGTATTGCCAGCTCAGCTGCTTGGCACAATCCCTGGTTGCAGGTTGTCTCAGCCCTCTCCCCCATCAGAGATGAAAAGGAGGGTGCAAAGCCTTTGTGCAGCTGGATGCTGCAGCACTGGAAATCATCCCATGCCATTTGCCTAGGGAATTGTCTGCTGGCTCTGCTGCTTGTGGGACCTCTGATGTGCTAAAAACGGGGCTGCATCCAACACTGACCCACATCGTTCCTCAGTGGGAAAAACCCTGCAGGTGTTTCAGGTCCGAGTTGCCCACCATTGGCACGGAGGTTGTGGTGTGGAAGCTGCTGTTTGGCATGGCTGAGGGCAACAGGCTTCTCCTGTTTCTTTCCTCCTCTGGCTGTATCCCCCCATCTGCTCTGTCTGTTGTGTCCCATTGCTATGGTCCTGTCAGCTGTGCTGGGACTCCTGGAGAGATTCCTGCACTCTTGTTACACAGAGATCCTCTTGTCTCAGGTGGATGTGCCTTGAGAGTGAGGGAGGATGCCTGTGGTGCCTGTAGGGACAGAGATGGAAAGGGGAGCTTGGGAAGTTATCCTGGGATCCTGATGCCTTGGGAAGGAGGAGGCAGGAGAGGCCTTTCTTGTGGGCTGAGTGGGAGAGATAGGACATGGACAGTTGGAAGTCCAAGCACCCAAGGAGGATGCACCCAGCACCCAGGGGCTGCACACAGGCTGGGCTCCACGTGCCACGGTGTTTACAGCTCCTGCTCCCTATCCCAGGGGCACAGCACCATCAGACAAGATTGTGACAGAGTGGGATCTTGTACCATCCCCATCATCACACAGGATCCTATCTGCCCATCACACCTAGTGCCTGGCAAAATCTCCATCCCAAGGCACTGCTTCCCACCTGTACTTAAGTCAGGCTTTAATATGAACCCGTGATCCGTGTCCACCTCCCGCATCCACCTTCATGACAACAGCAGCTGCCTTGCCACCTCCCTGTCCTTTATGTCACCTGCAGGTTTCATCTCTGAGAGTTTCACGTTCTCCACCATCATTGGTAGGATACATTGAGTCCTGCAGGGGCTCTGACAGCCCAGGGCAGGCTGGATCATGGGCCCTGCTCATGGTCATGGCAAAATGTGCCATTGGAGAAATGCTGAGATTGTTCCCAACGGAGCTGTCTTGCCTGGCAGCAGTTTTATTTTCCTCAGGTGTTAGTGACATCACTTATGTTTTGCTGGGGAAGATGCTGTTCCTGTCTGATGCTGGTTTTCCTACCCTTGGAAGCATCATTCTGGTTTGGAATGTGCCCGACATCAACACCTAATGTCCAGAAAACCTTTTAGCCAATGCTTCAAAATATTTTGGTAAAACATGACCTGGTTTTATTAATACAGGTTGTCTTGGGGCCTGTCAGAATTGGCTTTGTGCCATGTGAGAACAGTTTCTCCTTTTCATTGGGATAAGGAAGGATTTTTCCTCTTCCTCTCTTTTGGGCTGTAAGAATTCTTTTCTCATCCCTCTTTTCCTGCTGCTTTAAACCTCTCCTGGCTCCCTCCCACCAGCCCCAGCCCCAATAGCTGGAAAGACACGCAAATCTCAGCCCTTCACGGCATCCCACCTTCTTTGCTAGGGATTTGGGTCTTGCATTATCATCCTTATTGGGTCAAAAATCTTTGGAAGAAATCCGTGTCTCCTTTGATGTCCTGAAACTAGAGGAGGAAGACACCTGCTGTCCCCTGGGATGGTGGCACTTCTTTGGGCTGGAATACCCACCCCAGCCCCTGGCTGGGTGGGTCGAGGTGGTGCTCCTCTCTCCATCATGTTTGCTGCAGGACTATGTTTTTGCAGGACTATGTTTGTGCTCCATGCTCAGCGCTGTTGGATACCAGCTTGGATCATTCATCCCATCTTCCATCAGCACAGCTTGATGTACTGGTTTGCCTTGTGCTGGGCTGTTTTTTGGGGGTCCTGGTGACAGGGCTGGGACATCCCCATGAGGATGAGCTGAAATTTCCTCACCAGACAGTGGGGCTGATGCTGAAGCTTTGGGAAAGGGAGCAGAGGGGTTTGGGGTGTCCTGGGACCAAGGCTGAGATGTGCTGAAATTTCGACCCTAGTCAATGGGGCTGGTGCTGAGTCTTTAGGGTGGGAATCAGAGAGTTTGGGGGACATGTCACCTCCTGGGGATGAGGATGTCTGGGGATCCAGGTGCTCCTTCTGACGAGAAAAATATTTGGCGAGGAAAAGTGGCAGCGTGGGGCACAATGGGGTGGGTGGGGCACAATGGGGTGGGTGGGGCACAATGGGCTTTTGGGGTGGGTGGGGCTCCTTGCATTTCTGTGCCCACTCAGGGAGCTGAAAGGGTGGGCTGGGGCGGGCCGTGCCGCAATGTCACGCGACACCGCTCAGAGCGTGAAACACCCCCAAAAGCTCTTCCCCGTCCCCTTCCGCGGTGCCACCGCGGCGGCTCCGGCTCCTCAGGCGGGGGATGCTCCGCTCCGGGCTTTGCCGAGTCCCGCTCCCGATCCCTCGTGCGGGGGAATCCGCTCCGTGTTTCCCCCCGGGTCTGGGGACGCCGCTCCGGGTTCCGCCCTCCGCGTTTTGCGCCGCGCCCGCCCCGCCCCGCCCGGCGGACCCGGCGCGGCCTGCGCGGCGCGGCCTCAGCGCGTGGCGGCCCCGGCCGGCCCGGCCCGGCCCCGGCCCCGGCCCCGCAGCGCCGGCCCGGCCCCGCATGGACCGCACGTAGGGCGGACACCCCAGCGACTGGGTGAGTGCGCGCCCGGCCGGCCCCGCGCCCCCCGCCGCGGGGGGGGGGGCTGTGGGGGGGGGCGGCGGTTGAGGCTCCCCTCGGGCATCGGGCCTCGGTGTCCCTCCCCCCCCCCCCCCCCCCCCCCCCCCACCGCACGGGCTGAGCCCGGGGCCGCCGCCGTGGGCCGTAACCGCCGGGCCGGGGAAGTATGTACCCCCCCCCCCCCCCCCCCGTTCCCCTGTGACCCTTGGGGACGCGGCTGTGCCGCCCTCGTGATCCTTGAGGACGGAGGTCTGGGTGCCCCCGCGTCCACTGTGACCCTTGGCGACGCGACTGTGCCGCCACCGTAACCCTTGGGGACAGTGGTCTGCGTGCCCCCCCCCCCCCACCCCATGCCCCGTGACCGTGCAGGCTGTTGTGTGTCCCCTCCGTGACCCTTGGAAACGGAGATTTGGGTGCCCCGCCGCTTGGGACCATTGGGGATGGCGGGTCTGGGTGCGCCCCCCTTCGCTCTGACCACAGGGGTCGAAGATCTGCCTGTCCTTCCTTCCACCCTGTGACCATTGAGGACGGGGCTGTGTGCTCCCTCCTTCTCCCTTGTGGCCTTGGGGACAGGGCTGTGCCCCCCCCGTGACCCTTGAGGACGAGGCTCTGTGTGGCCCCCCCCACCCCGTGACCATGGGGACGGTTGTGTGTCCCCCTCTCCTCGTTGGGAACGAGCCCCCACGCGTGGCGTGGCTTTTGTGGGTCGGGTCCTCCTACGCCACCACGGGGGTCCCACTCAAGATCCCCGGGGGGCTCACCCTGTACGTGGAGTGCGGATCGCTACGGCTTCAGGGGACGAGGGCCTCGTCCTCCGTGTGTCCCGGGGTTATGGGGTCGACACGGAGCCCCCACGGCTGCGAGGGGGAGATCCACGTGCGTGGGATCACCGTCGTGGTAGGTTTGCGGGGGATGGTCCAGGACTGGGGGCAGACGGGGAGGAGGTTCCCGAGGGGCAGCGTTGTCCCCAGGGGGACATCTCCGTCTCTTAACCCTGTTTCTCTGCAGGATGAATTTGGGGGGCACAAGACCAGAGGGACCCCGAGAGTGGAAGGGGAAGGGGGAGTCTCGCCACAAACCCCACAAGATTAAATTTTCCCCAAGGCGCTGAGTGAGTGTGAGTTGTTCGGGAGTGGAAGTCAGACCCTGAGAGCAGAGCCTCTCCAGGCATCACCCCCTGGGCTGTACCATGTGCTGGTGACCTAATGCTGCAGGACAAGCTGCCCTCCGAGGCCTTCGAGCCCCCTTTGAGCGCCCCGATCCGGGGGTGACACTGGCAGTGACAACGTGGCCAGGTGTCCCTTGAGGGCTGGGGCAGCCGGCGGCGGGGCGAGGAGAGAGTTCCTGCGTGCAGCTCTCCCGCCCGTTGTGTACACGGGGAAGGTCACAGGTTCAGGTCTGGACTGTGAGATTTGGCTCCCCTCCATCTCCCAGCAGCCCTCTTTTTTTCTTCCCTTTCCTTTTTCCCCCTTTCTGGGAAGGCCCTTTTCCTCTTGGAGGAGGTGTTAGCCACTCGTTTTCCGTGGCACACACTGGAGAGCCCACAGGCCCTCTCCCCCTCCTCCAGAAGATCCAAGGATGCCGGTGGTGGGGCTGGCGGTCGGGCTCCGGCGTGCACAGGCAGTTCCTCGCCTGGACATCCTCAGGAAAACCTATTTCCACGCTTTGTGCGATGACTCCGGCATCGGATTATGCTGCACATTTCTAGCTCTTTGTTGGCAGTGTGCGACCGCACACACATGGCACTCGGAAAATCCGGGCAGCTGATTTTATTGATTAACTCTGGACCAGAAATAATTTATAATTTATTGTTTTGAAGCCGTTTCGATTGCAAAACACAAATCCTTGCCCTTTTACACCCTTGTTAATCCATCGAGGTTTTCTCCTCTCCTGTGTAGTGGAGAAGGGAGACGTGCGCAGTGCTGGGAGCGTGGCGCCTCCGTGGTGCAAAGGGACAAGGATTTAATGTTTCACCTGGACTGGCCTGCTGTGCAGGGCGAGGGCTGCTCCCGTTAGAGCCACTGGAGGAAATTAATTAACATACAAGTTGTAATGACCTGTAATTGAGTACGGCCAGGGCACGAGGAGGGGGTTTTATTCCCTTTTCCAAGCTGGGCACTTGGAGCTGGTCTGTGTGTTTGGTGAGTCGCCATTAGGCTGCTCATTAGCCGGAGGGGCCGGTTTGAGAGTGCACAGAGGTGTCTCCTAACACACTTGTTACCTCTGTATGGGCTGAAAGCAGTGTGGTTTTTTGGGATGGACCCATCTGTCTGTCTGTAGCCCCGTGCTGGATGGCAACCCCAAATAATCCCTCCCTTGTTGCAGTTGCAGGGTTGCAAAGTCCCCTCGTGCTTCCTGCACTTGGCATGTCTAATGTCGAGGGTCATGGCATTGCTTCTGTTGCCGCAAAAGCTTTTTCTCTGTAAATTGCTTTTGGGAAGAAAGGGCTCATGAAGGCAGTTGAGGGTTTTTTGTGTGGTGTTGGAGGTACTCAACAGCTTGTGTGTCTTTATTATGAATTAACAAGAAGGATGGACCCAAGTTTGCTCCGTCTGGTTTTTTAGCTTGGAGAACAGGGCTGCCTCGAATCAAAAATTGCCTCTGGGTTGTATTTACAGCGTATTTTTAATTGTGATTGCATAAATTAAGGAAAACCAGTAGCTACCTGGTCTTTCTAGCACTTTCACATGGGTGCCATTCCCAAAACAAAGTTGACGTCTGTGTGTCGTGTCCAGGCTGTGACCTGTGGTGGGATCCCATTCCTGGGCTCAGCCGATGGCAGTTGGGAACCAGAGTTGTGTGTTGTGCCTGATGTACTCAGAATTTCCTGTGGGTAGGGATCATTCTCCTTGTGCTTGAGGCAGGAAGAGGCAGAGCTGGGCTGTGCCTTGTTGTGCTTGCCCTTGGCCAGGCTGGGAGCGGGGATGCACCTCACAGCAGTCCCGCTGTGCCCCGCATGGCACGGCTCTGATTGGGATTAGGACCTGTGGTCGCTGATGCAATACTAGTCCCAGATGTAATGCAATAAGCCTCTTTGTCCCCTTTATCCAGAGCATTATGTAAATAAGATGGTATTTATGGTCCCAGGTATGTTGTTCCAGGGCTGTGTGACAGCCTGTGTGTGCAGCGATGCCCTTTGAGTGTTGGCACCGCTGCTGGTGTTCCTGGCCGCAGGCAGGGACCTGCTGGGGGCAGATGCTCCCCAGGGAGCACATCATGTGCTGGCTCCCCATGGAGAGGAGGTGAGGCCGCAGGTGACCTTGCCAGGGACTGGAGGCTGTTTAACCGAGCTTGGTTGTATGTACAGGGTGAGGGCATCAAGCGGGTCGGTGTTGGGGTCTGCAGGGGTGGACCTCACAAAGAGGTCTGTGGTTACCTTTGCAGGCTTCCTACAGAACACGGACTGCT
The DNA here is from genome assembly GCF_047495875.1 of Pithys albifrons albifrons. Lineage (NCBI taxonomy): Eukaryota > Metazoa > Chordata > Aves > Passeriformes > Thamnophilidae > Pithys > Pithys albifrons. The sequence goes on from NC_092470.1 coordinate 6,323,000, forward strand.
GGTTACCCAACCTTGGGGTTGTTGAAATCATGTGTCTGTTCCCAAACCTGCCTTGTGTTCCTCTGCAGCTGATGGGGATTTGTGGAGAGGTTTTTTGGGAGGCACCAAAGTCCCTGAAGCACCTGGAGATGGCCTGGCTGTCTGCAGTTCTCCTATGATACTTCTTCTGATGCTTTGTGGACTCTTTGGGCATGGGGAGAGCTGGTCCCTTCCCTGTGGATCTCACCCACTTACTCAGGAATCTCATATTTTGGGTGCTTGTGATAGTGGCTGGAGGGACAATGATGCTGTCACATGGGGGTGCTTCACTCCATCAGGGTTTGAGGATGTGAGGGGTGTGTTGGGGAGCCCATGTGGGTGTGAAAGACCTTTTGTAGGATCAGGGGTAGGTAGATGAGCTGGCTTGGAGCATGCAGCTCCTTTGGGAGCTCATGGTGTGACTTCTGAACCAGAACTTTGGCCAACCCGGCAGCCGCCAGTCTGCTTCGTGTCCCTGTGCCAGGTGGACTTGAATGAGGAAGGATGTTGCTTGGTGTTGGGAAAGGGCAGGAAAAGACATCCCACTGGGATATAGCTTATTTTGCCATGCAGATGCACTTTCTGCTACTGGGGACTGATGCCTTGAGGTATGATGTGGTGTCAGAGGAAGGACTAAGATTGAGCTTGGTCAATCCTACAGTAAGAAAACAGAATGGCTGCCTGACCAGGAAACTTGCTCTGGGTCTCCAATTGCTCCTGTGATTGCCTGGATTTTTTTAAATTTATGAAACTTCTTTAAAGGAAACTGATTCCCTTCTGCATTTGGATGAGAAATCAGTTTTTGAGATGAGCCCAAGAGGTTGTTTTGTTTTCGCTGCAGCTGAGTGTCCTTCACACGCACAGAACCCACTGACGTAGCTGCTGAGCGTCAGCTCAGATGTGGTGTGAAGGGGTATGAAAGGATGCAAGTGTGTTTTTTTTGTGGATGAATAAGGATGATTTCAGGACAACCTTGATATTTTGTATTTAAGTGTTAAATGCTCAACTTCTACAGTTCATTGCTTTGTGCATGGGGGTAAGAAAAGGAGGGAAAAGGAAAGATGATGTTGTGGCTTTATGCTACTCCTTGCCCAAGCACAAAAAGGTTCTGGGCTGTTCCTGGGCCACTCAGCCACCCTTCCAATGGGTGGAAGGATGAGATCTCTGTACAGTGCTATGTTGTGTGCTGTGTGGTTATGATTATTTATTGATAAAAGAAATGATTTTAGTGAATTTGCTGAGCCTGTTTGTAGTTTGGCTTACACAGACTGTTACTGGTTCAAGCGGGTCCAAAATTTTGGCTCAGAGTTCTCCCGGTGCTTCTCCAAGGGGATGAAGGGCGGATCTGGAGGATTGTGCCGTGCAGCTTTAAAGGAGTGAAAATGAGGTGTGTAATGACTTTGCCATGAATCCAGTGGGAGAGGGAGAGTCTTTCTCATCTCGGGGAGAATTACTGCTCCTTCCCCAAAGGTTTAGCAGCCATGGGGAAATTTCTTCTTGTCCTGAGGATTTTCTGTTTATTTTTGAGGGGGTTTCACATCTAATCTTCACCTTCCCTCTGTATCCATCACCACAAGTAATTCCAACTGCACTAGGACTTCCCAAATAACCCTAGCCTGGTTTGATACATGGTTCTGGCTGGGTTTTATTGTATTCCTGTACATGCTGGCTAATTCACAAAATTCGGCAATTTGCAATGGGTCATTAGCGCGAATTAGCAACTTTCTGATGGATATCAGAGCTCTGCAAATGTGCCGTATTAATCTAGGAGATACACCTATTTATTATCCCTCCTAGGGAAAAAAAAGGGGTTTTCTCGGCGTGGTACTCGCTCTGCTTGCATTTATCCCTGTCTGCATCCACCTTCCCTCCTCCTTTACTTCTCAGTCTGGTTGTTTTTTTCCCAAAGTGTTCCCAGGCTGATGGTGTGACAGGAAGAGCGATTACAGCTGCACGCACTGGCCTGGCTGCAAACGGAGCCTCAGCTCAGGGAGCCAAGGTGCCCTAATTGGTTATCGAATGAAGGGAATTAAAGGCATTAATAGGTGAAGTGGCAGCTCCTTCAGTTTTGCAGTGGCAGAGAGATGCGTGTCCTCTTCTGAAGCCTGGGAAGCGGCCAAGGCTGGCTGCATGCTCTGCTCCTTAAAGGAAAAATAAAGGAAATAAAGCCAGAAGCTCTCCTTTCCCTGGAAGCAGCCTGGCAGCAAGCAAGCCAGCGTCTGTCCGTCCTGTCTGAACTGCCCTGGTGATGTAGGGCTGTGGCTGGGGGACACTGCTCAGCTAGGATCACTCCAGTGCTCTTCCTCTGGATGGAGAAGATGGAAAAGAGATGTTGACTTTGGCATAGAGTGGCAGTGCAGCAAGTGGTTTCCTGTTCCTGATACACCTCCATGGAGGGTGAACCTTGTTGGAAACCTGTGTGTCTGCGACCATATGAACCCCTCTTGGGATTGGGCCCACCATGGGGCTGAGGGATGGCAGGGAGACCAGGAGCAAGGAAAGGAGCCTCCCTGCCTCTGGAGCCCTGGAAGGAAATGGAACAAATGGCTGGTTCACAGATGCACAGCACCCTGGGCTTGGAATGCTGCTGACAACCTGGGTGTCTTCCTGCATCCCTGCTTGTGGCATTGGGTGAGCAAGACAAAAGAATGAGCTCCCTTTTCCAGTACTTACTCCAGCGGTTATTTATGCCTCTTGGTTGTCTTTGGTCTTTGCCAGCTCTTCTTTCTTCTCATCTCCATGACTGATGCTTCAGGGATCTTTCCTGGTCACATCCATCTTGCTGCTTCCTCTTGCTGCTGGCAATCTTCCAGCCTGTGCAGAGCTCTGAAGTTTGGGAGCCTTTTGGGTTATTTTTCCATGCTCTCTACCTCTGTCTGGGCTGCATGTGAGAGCAGGTCACCAGTTCAGACACCTCTTAAGACTCCTGTAAATCAGTTTCCTTCTGTCCTGGGGTTAGAAAGGGTGTAACTGGACTGGCTTTTAAATCCACATGACTGATCTGCTTTTGCAGTGGAAACCACTACTCTGCTCAAGGGACAATCATCCCTCAGGTTTGCCCCTATGGGAAGCATTGCAGTGCCGAACAGATTGGCTCAGACGTCTCATTTTGAGTGTTTAATGTTGTTTTTGGCACCAGCCAGCAGTGACATGGCTGGCTGCGCTCAACACGGATGGGCTTTGTGGTGGTAGGGGAGCACCAGGGCTGTGTCTGGTGCTGCCGGAACGCACTGTCTTGTCTGGGGCAGACTCATTCGAAGCAATTCTGAGTTAATCCTGGCTATTGCTCACAGCATTGCTTTTTTGCTCTTGCCACTGTGTAGCTGCCAATGGTCTGTGTGTCAGCCTTCAGCAGCCAAACCCTGAGGTGACGCTTCTCTGCTCCCGCGACACTGCCTGTGCCTGCCGGACACCTGCTGGGTGCCACGTGCTGGTGGTGCCATGACACCCACAGGGTGGGACCTGGGGATCATGGGGTGAGCAGGGGATGCAGTTCTTGGGCTGTTTCTCATTACTGTTAAGCTATTGCATGCAGGTGCAGGCATGGCGGTCACACAGGGGTGTCCTTCAGCATGCAGACACAACAGTGAGGGATAAATCCTGCTGCGCATCCCTAATTCAGGATAGGACTGAGAGCTGAGCTTGCAGATGGGAAATTGCTTCCTTGTTTTAACCATCAGATGCTTTTTCTCCCATGCATGCAGGTTGTTCAATTCCTCTTTCCCAGTACAGCCAAATGGTTAGAGCACTGGGCACCAGTTTGCACTTGAGGATGTAGGTGTGGGGCTGCTGGGAAGGCTCTTGACCGTTTTCACCTGCCAGAGATTTTGGAGTCTACAAGGTCGTGCTTGCTGGAAGATGCCTAGCCTGGCATTTTTGGATGTGCAGGCTGTGATCCTGCCAGCACCCAGAGCCTGAGCCTTGCTGCTCCCTGCTCATTCCATGGCAGAGGCTTGGGAAGGGACAGGACAGTGCTGTCAGAGCTGTAACAAAGTGTTGGCGTGGCTCTTACCTACTCATGCTGTACTTGATGCTCCTCCAGTCCGTGCTCCTGAGTTACCTCAGCACCTTGGCCGTCTCTGCAAACCTGGCTCCTGCCTGCCAAGAGAGTCCTCAGGTCTCTGTAGGAGGGCTGTGTGTGCAGAAACATTGCTGGACTTAAAGGCAACTACAAAGAGGAGCCATGGAGAAATCAAGGGGCAACAGATACAAGTTGCAACAGGACAGGTTTCATCTCAACACAGGACAGAAGATTTTTATGGTGAGAACAAACATTCAGTGAAACCATCCCCACTGGGACACGGTAGAGTTTGTGTCACTGGAGGTTTTCAAGATGCCTCTGGACAGGATGGTGTAATCTCACTTGGGCTTCCTTTCCCATGAAAGGTTGGGCCAGGTGACCTTTCAAGGTCTTTTCCAACCTGGTCTGCCCTCCGTTCTATGACCTGAGTCATGTTGATGTGTATGTTCACACTTGTGTGTAATGGTGGTGCTTGCTCAGCTTCCCACCGGAGAAGTGACTCCAGCAGTGCAATTCAGCAGAGAGCGAGCAGGCGTTCTAAGAAGGTGCTGTTTGCATTGCTGTCCTTCATAGGAGTGGAATGGAGTATTTGGTGCCTTCATGTGGGCCTGTAGGTATGGATTTGCCTCCTGCTTGAGCTGAGGGTCATGTACTTGTCTGATGGTTCTCACACTGATGGTTATCTTGAAATACGAAGCTCTTGGACTTCCTTGTGAGTTGTCAGAGGAAATGTGAGCTATGTTTCATTCAGTACAGAGGTAGGTACCTTGAAAAAATGCACCAGTTGAGAGACATCAAAATGAAATAGTTGTAATTCTGAAGAACCTTGGGCTCTTGAGGCACAAACAGGCAAAAAATTGGGACTTTGGTGACGGGACTTCCAAGACTGATGGGAGGATTAAAGAGGTACTTGTTCCAGTTTTCCCCATTTCACAATGTAAAGGTAAGCCTGAAACATTTGCCTCTCTTTGTGTTCCCCCTTGCTGTGTGCCTTGCGTATGGGGCCACGCATGGCCTGTTGGGAGCTGAGGGAAGCAAGGGATTCTGGCAAGGGCAGCTTTGCCTGTCAGCTGTGTTCAAGAATATTGGGTTTTTCAGCCCTACATTGAATTGCTCATGGTGTTGAGGTTAAAAAAGTGTCACTAAGAAGCAAACGCTGACTTTTAACTAATCTGGTGTTTTCTTCAGACTCTGGCACTGTGCGCCTGTCTCTTGTATCAACAGCTTTGCTAAATGTAGTTGTGCTGAATGTTGCTATAAAGGTCATGTTTTAAGGTCATGAGTGGATGTGAGGTTGAATTTTGATTCCAGATGCATCTTTTGCCTGATGAAGAATGTGAAGTAGATGCCTGAGTGTGTATTTGGAAGCAGGTGGGTGTTGTGGCTGGTACATCTCCAGAGCTTTGCCTGGCCGCTCACACACCAAAGCTCTGCTCACCTATCCAACTTTCTCCTTTTCCAGCCTCTTCCAGTGACCTCTTCTGCCCTGATTTTTTCATGCCTGGACTGAAATATTTCAGGCTTTTCTCAAGAATGCCAACAAATGACTCATCTCTTGAGCACTGCCCTGTGTCAGGTTCATCTCCAGTGTCAAGGCTCAGCCTACAGAAACTTGGAGTCCCGGCCTAAGTTTGGCAGTGTCTCCCCGGGTGCTCCGGCTGCAGTGCATGCTGGAAGATGTAGTCCTGGTGGGGTGCACCTCCATATTAAAAAAAGAAGGATGGCTCCATTTTATTCAGATTGGGTTCAGCCTTCTCCCTCCTGGCGGTTTGCCGGTGCTGTCCCGCTCAGCCCCAAGAGCAACCGAAGTTCTCCCGGCGCCTTGTGCGAGCGTGGAGGTGGGAGTGCAGCTCCTCCATTCAAAATCTTGCTTAATTCCACATTGAACAGCTTGTTTTGAAGCCCTGTGCTTCGGCGTGTTTTGCAACAGCTCGGACTCCCGCTGGGCGCAGGCGGTGGAGGGATCCTGCCCATGTTGGGTGGCAGTTCTGGAGGGTGTCATGGCAAATCTCCTTTGTCTGCTACGAACTGACTGATGTCTGGGGGGGAGCAAACCCTCCCCCCCTGCGTGATTTCTTGAGCTGAAAGCAGCAAGTGAGTGAGGAAGCTCCTTTGTGCAGATTTCTCCGTCTCCTCTTGTTCGTGCCAGCTGGCTCGCGTTCAACATTTCTCTTTTTTTCTCTCTCTCCTTTTTTTCTCTTCTCTCTCCCCCAGCTCTGGAGAGAGGGGGCGGGGAGAGAGGGGAACATCTTAAAAAGAAATCTGCAGAAAAGACATGGGAGTTACTTAACAGAAATCCAACCCAAACAAGCCCAGCTGGGGGATTACAGGCCCGGCAGTGGGAGCTGAGCGGGGAGCGAGTGTGGCAGCTCGGGAAAGGCAGCGCATTCCCCTCCCCACCACCCCGAGTTTCTTTAGTCGTAAAAGGAAACAAAAAGGGATCTTGTGTGGAGGCAGCGGATGGGGAGAGTGGCCGGCTGGCTGCCAGGCGCGGGAGGAAGGGCCTCGCAATGCGGCCCCTCATGCTGCTGCCTCGGCTGGGGGCTTGTGGGGAGCCCTTTGGGGGTCTTGGCAAGCTAAGGGGGGCAGCAGCCCTTCCACACCACTGCCTTTTCCTCCCTGGGGAGGGAGTGGAGGTATCTGCTCTCCAGGGTTGCTTCTGGCTAGAGCGAGCATCTTGCTGAACCCTCCGCTCCCTGCTTCATGCCCTGCTGGAGGAAATGCCGCGTCCTGCAGATTTTCTCCCCCCCTTCCCCATCCTCTTTTGCTGCTCCTTCTTGCGGGCATTCCTGAAAGTTAATCAGGGTGAAAATTGCAGTCGGTCATGTCTGGAAGCCACCAGAGGCTGATCCTGGAGCGCTGCAGGCTGGAGCACATGGCTATGAGACAGTCTCCCTACGTGTGGGCTGGCTGCTGCCAGAAGAGCTTTCTCGTACATCTTGCTGCCCTTGGGCGGTCAATGCTTCCCCACTTTGGTCTCTTGGCCTCTGGTAACTGGCGGAGAAAGCCCGAGTGGTGCTGGCTCGACGGGTTTCAAGCATCCTGTACTAGTTTTAGCACAAAGAGCCGGGGGCTTGTATGGTTTCCTTGCCGCCTTTTGGAATGCGAGTGTTCTGGTGGAAAAGCTGTCTCTAGGTGTGTGTGCAGCCCTGAAAGTGAACTTTCAGGTTTGTCTCTGAATATGGTTTGGCTCTGTCCCAGCCTGTAGATGCGGATTGTAGAGGTCTCAGCACCTAATGGAGCTGAATTATTCATGTCTGGTGCTGTGTGTGTGCAGCATTCCCAAGCAGAAAGCTGTCTCCTTGTAGGATCTGCACTACAGGACTGCTCTTAAAATGCTTCGTTGGCAGGTCTCCAGGCCAACAAGTGAGCACATGCTTTTCATGTTGCGCGGGGATCAATCCTGCGATGGCAGGAGGTAAGGGGAAGGACACGTTTACAGCTGAATCAATCTCCTTGCTCTGTTTTCTGAGATGCCATGATTTGTGGTGGCGTTACTCCTGCAGAGAGGATCTGGATGGCACCCGATGCTTCTCCAGCTTGGGCAAAGCAGGCTGTGGGAAAGGCACCTCTCTCTCTGGGGCATGGGCGGTGGGAGCCAGGGTTCTCCATCTACCCCATAACAATGACATGACAGGTTGGGGATCCCCAGAAGTCTGGCTTAGGACAGGGACCCAAAATGCTCCTTCAGCTGGAAGGTTAAGCCTTCAAGAGTGGAAAAGAGAAATGGGGAATTAGAAGTTTTGGGGAGGGGGTTTTTGAGCTGTGGGAAATTTTTTAGAGTCATGTGCAGTGGAGGATGTTCAGGGGTCCCCCCTGCATTGTGTAATGGGGTCCCAGCCTTCAAGTCTGGGCTGGAAAGTGCTGATCCCTGCTCCAGTCCCTCTTCCCATGGTGGCATGTCTTGAGCTCCCTGGCCTGCTCTCGGCATGGCGTGCCTTCCCCCGTCTCTTGCCAATCCAGCCTGTTCCTGTCTGTCCTGTTTGTGGTTCCCTTCCCTCTGCATTAACAGAGCCCAGACTCCCTTGGCACCTCCTCCATAGGGCAACTGTCTTTGCTCCTCCTGTTTTCTAACCCTTTGATTGTTCCTGGCTCTCTAATTGCTGGGGACCCAGTGGACTTCTGGACTGCTTCTTCCTTTTGTTGTGGTAGGAATTGGCAAAAACTGCTGCTGTTTGCAGAGTTTCAGACCCAAGTCCCGCTCATCTGCTCTCCTTATTCCACATGTATAAACAATATTTATGGAGATGTGCGTGCGTGTGTGCACGTTTGGAACAGCAAGGTGAATTCCCTGGTGGGAGTGGAGAGCCAGCCAAGACAGTGTCATGGAGGTATTGCACAGAGTGGGTCATGCTGTGCCTGTTGCAATACAACTCTATGGATTGTCCATTGCTTTCCTGCCGCTGCGAGGTCATATCCTTGTCCCTTTCTCCCTCTGATCTGAGCTGGTCATGGCCCTTTGCTTGCTCCAGCCTTGGGTGGGCAACTCTTGGATTTGGAGGCTGAGCCTCATTCTCTTGCAGTAGCTCCTGTGTGTTGGTCCTGCACAGCAGTGCCATGTCCCCCTGTCCATTGGGGTTGTTCGTGGATTCTGTGCCTCAGCTTGGGACTGGGAAGAGGCTGCTGCCAGCCAAAAATCTGGTTCATTCGTCTTATTACCTGCTTTGCTCATCCGCACAAAGAAATTGTTGCAGATCCATGGCACAAAGAGCTGGCTGTGCTGTGCAGGGATGAGATGGTCGCTGCCAATCACCGGCCCCATCGGTGCTTTGGAGAAGGGCTCTGGAGAGGCAGGTTGATGGGGTTGGGCTGGACACTCTGGCTTGGGACTGGGGAGCAGGTGCTGGGGCAGGAAGAGGAGGAGAAGGCGGTGGTAGAAACACGCAGGGCAGCTTTGGGAAGCCGTTAGCAACTCCGGTGCACAAAGTGATCTCCTGATTCGGCACTTTTGCTGCCGCTGAAATGAGAGGTCAGTGCTTTTCATTTCCAGCTTGCACGCAAGCCCTCAGCTCCTGGGGTTAAAAATCTCCGTAATGACCTGTCAGAGAGTGGATTATTAGCTGTACAGAACCAGGGATGGTGTGGGGAGCAGATGGAAAATGGTCTGGCTGCAGCAGCCTGGCTGATGAAAGAATCCCTGGCATTTTTACAGTGTTTGCATCTCTGGAAACGCACCGTGAAGCTGCTTTCCAGGCTCCTGCCTGCTGGGGTTTGAAGAAATTTGTGTGTGTGTGTTTTTTTCTTCCCTTCCCTTCTCATTTCTCTTTAAGTCACCTGTTTTTGAAGTGTCACTTGTAAATAGTACCAGGAGGCAGCAGACTTGGAGCTTGGCAGGGAAGGGGAGGACACTGCTGCTGGAGAGGAGCTTTGTCCAAATGGGTGGTCAAAGATTTCTTAAGGGTTCTGGAGAGCAGGCAGCTGGGCCGGGTGGTGCTGGGAAGAAGCTGTTACATGTGTTAATTATGTCTCGTCAGGATAATTGCCACAACTCGGCTGCTGTGTCAGGTTGCGCGTGGGTGTCTTTTTTGTTTCCCTCTCTGGGCAAAGGGCTGGGAATCTGGGAGGAGATATTTTGGGCTCACTGGAGTCAGCTGTGGTGTGGGCAGGTAGGATTGAGACCCCATTTCTCAGGTAACACTGGGTACTTGTACAGTTCCATCTTGGTTTCCCATTGGAAGCTTATCATGGAGGTGATGGTGGTAAATGTCTCAAATCCGAGTTCTGTGTCATACTGCCCAGAGGTGTGGGATGGGAACCCTGTGCTTCCCGCTGCCATTTGGCCTTTGGTGACTGCTCTGATGTGTCCCAAGTGTCACAGGCACTCTGAAGCCTTGGATTTATTCCCCACTGAGGCACTCGACTTCCCTGGCGAGCAGCTCTCGTCCCTCACAGTGAGGATGGTGTGGAGAGGAGCCCTCCCTCTGGGTGGCATCAGCAGAGGAGGAATCAATCCTCCTTCCCAGGGGCACCGCTCGATAATTCAGAGGGAAATGGCGAGCAGGGAAACGTGTGAGTAATGTCTTGTTGGAGCCGAGAGCTGTGACCTGCCAGGGCCGGTATTGATCGAGGACCGGTGCCAGATGGCCACTGCTGTGGGGGTGGCTGCGGAGCAGCCCCAGCCCGCGGGGTGGCAGGAAGATGCTGTGAGGGGGGATTTGGGAGGTTGAGGGTTTCACCCTGCCTAGATCTCTCCTGTCTGCAGGTACAGCTGCTGCTGAGGGCAGATCTGGCTGGCCACGATTCTTTGTCTATAACCTGGTTCTCTTTGCTCTCTCTTCCAGCAGCGATGCCGTCACCTGGGCAGACCCCGACCACTGGAAGCCCCCCAAGGACGTAGGTGACCCCCAGGGTGTGGAGGCAGGGAAGAGCCTTGAATCGTGAGGGGCTGTTAACTCTAAGATGTCCTTGAGCAGTGGAGCTTCCGGAGGGAAAGGAATTGATGCGAACCCGGTTGAGACGTACGACAGCGGGGATGAGTGGGACATTGGTGTAGGGAATCTCATCATTGACCTGGACGCTGATTTGGAGAAGGATCAGCAGAAATTGGAAATGTCGGGCTCCAAGGAGGTGGGGCTCCCGGCACCCAACGCAGTGGCGACGCTACCGGATAACATCAAGTTTGTGAGCCCAGTGCCAGGCCCGCAGGGCAAGGAGGGCAAATCCAAGTCGAAAAGGAGCAAGACTGGCAAGGACAGTGGGAAGCCGACCCCAGGGTCCTCCCTGTTCACTCCCAGTGAGGGAGCTGGTGGCAAGAAGGAGGCTCAAGGACGCTCTGGGGATGGCGCGAACTCGGGTGGTTTGGTGGCCACCGTCACCCCGAAAGGCTCGGAGAAGTCGGCTAAGGCGTCTCGCAGTGTGGCTGGCTCCAAGAAGGAGAAGGAGGGTGGCTCATCCAAAAGCAAGAAGGAAAGGAGTGAGGGTGCAGGGGCTGCGGCAGAGAAGGAGCCCAGCGTGCTGCAGCCTCTGGCCCTGGCAGTGAGGGTGGGACAGTATGACGGGGGCCAGGGCACAGAGCCTGCTGCTGCCGAGCAGCTTGGAAGTATAGCTATTGACACGGGAGCTGCGCTCAATCCCTTGGGAGTTAAGTCGGAGCTGGAGGATGGGGACAGTGAGTGTCGGCAGCTGAAGAAGGTGAAGTCGGAGAAGGTAAGGAAGGTGTCAGGGTGTGGGTGATGTTGCGGCTTTTATGCCACAACGTTCTGTAGTGGGTGGCAAGGGAATGGAGACTGTTTTGTTCTGCTGGGACCAATGCTGGTGATGGCTGGTGTCTCTTGGTTCTGGAGTGAAGGTGGTTTGGCCATGCGATGTGCCAGTGTCTGGACGTGGTATTGGAGTGGCACTGGTCACGGTGATGGAATGACACTGGTCAAGCCATGCCTGGCTGCTGGGAACTGTTTGTCAGCAAATCACCTCCAGTCACTCTGCTCCACGCACCATCCTGCTGTACCCGCTGGGATTTGGTTTCTTCAGTGCTGTGGCTCTGCTGAGCAGGTCCCGGCCTTTCTAGGCTCTGTTGCTCTGCAGTCAAGGTGATGTCCTGGTGCTACACCTACTCCAACTTCCAGAGGGACACACAGCATCTGCATCCTACTGACTTCCCCTTGAGTACCAAGGCTCCTTGCAGCTCCCAGAGGAATTTATTTCTTTCTGGTTGCATCATGTGCAGAGAAAGATCCCTTGATGTGTCAGTGAATGTGGGATCTGTGTGGGTCCGTGGGTGAGCACAAGGAACAGGGCTGACAGAAGTCACCGCCTTGTTCCTGGAGCTGCTTATGGTTTGTGGGCTCTGTCCCACGGATGGTGATGATCTGGCCTGGGCTGGCAAGGACTGTGGGTGATGTTTGATGTGTTGCTGCTCCGCTGACATGTGGCAGCAGTGTGGAGCTGGCCAAGCTGCTCTGCCAGGTCACCAGGGGCACGAAAAGCCCCACCAGTGGCACACGGCTGACGGGGTGGTTACCTGTCCATCTGGGCCGCGCTGGGCTGCGTGGCTGGACACCATCGCTTTGGGACTTTTTTCTTTTTTCTGAGTTATTGCAGTGGCTGATGAGACTTCTGTGGGTGGATGGGGAAGACTTTGAGCACGTGGAGGTCTGCACTCTCCTCTGTGCCACCTGCACGTGGATGTCACCAGTGTGTGCCCATGAAGCCACATGTTCACTGGGCATGGGGTGAACATCACAAGCCTATGCATTTGTGGTGGCTTGACTCTCTTGCCATCAACATGTGCTGGGATTGGGAGAGGAACTGGGGAGTATTGGGATGCACATGGCAGTGTCTGCAGCCAGCAGCTCCCAGGAGGATTTCTGCTTTGGCATAGGGATCATGCTGTGGGCACCAGGATGGGTGGGAAGGACATAGTGGATGTGGGAGAGGTGGTGAGACCAGGGTTTTGTTGGGGAGAGTGTATGGAGAGAAGAGTGGTGGGAATGGTTGGCCTTGGGATGGCTGTGGGACAAGGGCTGCTAAATAGGTTGGTGCTTTGTTCACTTGAGAGGAAGACTCCTGGGGCAGGTGACTGAAGCCTGTAAAATTCAGGAGTGATTATGGAGATGACGTGTTGTTCTCTTGTCTGTTCTGGCAGCGGAACCAGAGTGAATGAAACCAGGAAGAGCAGCGGATGCTCTTCTACACAATGTAGTGGAATGCTGCTATGGATGCTGAAAGTCCACCTGTCTTTTTCTGGGGCACTTGGGTCAGCGTGTGGAGGAAAAACACATTGGGGCTTGTACAGGACAATGTCTTTTGGCTTGGGAAAAGCACGAGGAGGACAGAGGCTTGGGAAGTGGTTTGGGAAGTATCTCAACATGCTTGGCTGTTATGTTTCCTCACAGCCATCTGTGCTGGCTGCTGTCACAGCCAGCACTGGAGCCGGCTGGACCTCGGGTCATACTTTGCATGACTTTACTGTGCTGTTACTATCAAAGATTTATTTCTTTCCTTGATGCAGCTGCAGAAACCCTCTGCAGCCAGAGATGTCAAATGGAGGTGGGATGTTGGTGAAGGAGGAGCTGGACGTTCCCTGGCTGTGTGCACTGGTAGCCAGAAACCCTCCATGTGCTGGGCTGATCCCACAGTATGGGCAGCAGGTGAGGGGAGATTCTGACCCTCTGCCCCCTCAGGTGAGACCCCACCTGCAGTGCTGCCTGGAGCTTTGGGGCATAATGGCAGAAGGACGTGGAGCTGCTGGAGTGAGTCCAAAGGAGGCCACGGAGATACTCTGAGGGAGATGCACCCCTCTGCTTTGCAGCCAGACTGGAAGGCTCCAGGGAGACCTGAGAGCTCTTCCATTGCCTTAAGGGGCACTAAGAGAGCTGGAGAGGTACTTGGGACAAGGGATGGAGGGACATGCTGAGGGGGAATGGCTTCCCACTTCCAGAGGACTGAGTTAGGTGGGATGTTGAGAAAGAATTGTTGGCTGTGAGGGTGGTGAGGCTCTGACCCAGATTGCCCAGAGAAGCTGTGGCTGCCCCGTCCCTGTAAGTGTTGAAAGCCAGTTTGGACAGGGCTTGGAGCAACCTGGTGTAGTGGAAGGTGCCCCTGCCTATGGCAGGGAGTAGAACAAGGTGTTCCTTAAGGTCCCTTACAACCCAGACTGTTCTGTCATCTCCATGCAGATACCCTATGAGGACTGTTCTGCCATTTTCCTTGTTCAGATTCAGGCACAACCGCCTCAGCGGAGTCTCAGCCTGGAGGGCTGATCCCTGTTTTGAGAAGGGATTTAACGTCTGGATCTGCAGGAACACGTGTTGCATTTGCACTTAGGAGGAAGCATTGACTGTGTTTCATCAGCCTCCTGAGGGCAGCAGGGTGGCTGCCTTTGGGTCGGGAAAGCTGTGGGCGAGGAGAAGAAAGATGTCTACACTGTGAGGGGTGGGAACACAGTTTTGTGTCTTGAGGAAGAGCCTGAGGCTCGGCAGATGCCTGGGGCAGGGTGGAGGACAGAGGGGATGGAGTGGGGATGTTGTGTTGGGCTCATCCTGTCTCCTGAAAGCTGTGGAAATGCCCCAAAAAGTGCACGTGGAGTCCAAAGAAGAAAAGAGTGGAGGTACGTGCTGGCAGTGGGAGGGCAGCACCTCTAGGCAGTGCGTTGAGGGGTTGAAGGGGGCAGGTTCATTCCAGTCTGGGGACAAACCCTGCCTGGGAAGCGAGAAACTTGCTCAGACTGAAACAGGAACGGCCACAACGTGACTCAGCCCAACCTTTGGTCTCCGTCAGCTTGTCCTCTGCTTAACCCTGTGCTGCTCCTGCTTCCGTTCTGGGCAGGGAAGCTGGTCTCCATCTGCAAATGTCGGAAGAGAGACTGTCTGGCCCTTCGGTGGCTTCAGCCCAGGGTAGGCGACCTCCCCACCTGTAGGTATGTGCTGAGATGGCCCCTCCAGCCAGGAGGTTCTGCTACATCTCCATGGCTGGATGAACGAGCTCTTTAAGCAGGGAGTATTTTTCCTTGACAAGGTGCTTTGGTGCCCCAGCCAGCCAGTTCATGCCCCAGGCCAGCTCACCCTGCTCGCCTCTGCTTCTGCTTTTGTGCTCTTTCAAGATCTCACTGCAGGGTTTGGCAGCCCTCCAGTCCTCACTGGGTGTAGGAAGAAGCTTTGCTTTGGGTTCTGTCAGACACTCTTCCATGCTGGTTGGTGGTCTGTGGTGCTGTGTCCATGGGCGAGGTCACCCTCGCTCTGGTGTCTGACATTGCAGCAATGAAGCCTGTGGACATGGCCCATGGGCTTCATGGAATTTATTTTACCAGTGTGAACCCATGGCTCCTCTGGTCAGTGCTTTCCAGAGTGAAGCCTCAGGAACTGAATATTCCGAACACTCCTTTTGTCAGTGCAGATTTTGGCCTTGTCCAGACTTGTTACCTGCTCTCCTTGAACTCAGTGCCATCAGTGTGCTGGGACAAGGGCAATAACTTCTCCAGGGATAGGGCTGATCATGATGAAACCCACTGGTAATAATTCTGTTGAGCCCATCCAGGGTCTCTTGGATGGGCTGAGCACCTCACACAGGTTTGCCTCAGGCTGTGGTGTGTGCCTGGGCAGCTTTTTGGACCCCCAAAAGATAATTGGGGGGCCAGCAATGGCAAAATACTTCTTGCAGGAGGGAGAGAAAAGAGCTTGTGCTGATGGACCCATGACCAGAGTGTGGGAACCAGAGACTGGATCAGCCCCTGGATCACTGGCGATGGGGGTTTGGTTTGAGAGGACAGAGGCATTGGGGAGGGAAAGGCAGTTCTCGACGAGCAGCCACGCTCAGCAAAATGGCCGTGCACAGAGGAGCAGTGCTGGCTGTGCACTCCCTGCCCCACTGGCTGCTCTGGCAGGGCCGAGCTGCCTGGTGGCCGTGACAGTGGGTGCTTGGTCGCTAGCTCTGCACCCACCTCTCTGCCCGTGCCGTGGCCCCTGCACCCGCTTCTGGGTACGCTGGGCCAGCCAGGGGATGTTGAGCATTAAACAAAAGAGCCTTCAGCTCTTGGCTGCCGCTCCGGCTTTGTTTTGATTGAGAGGTTGTTCAGCAGGAGGAGGGAGGGGGGTGGGTTTTTTTCCTCCTCTTCTGACGAGCGTCCAGATGCGACGCTGCTGCAAACAAGGGAAAGGCAAACAGAAGCCACTGGAGACTCAGCTCTTCTGAAAAGCCTCTCTGGGTCACGTGCCCTGCGGTTTCGGGCAGCCAGGAGGGTGGATTTGGTTGTGTTCCTCTGTGGAAGAGGGGGTGGAAGCCACTGGTGCATTTTTTTCCCCTGAATTTCCCCCTGGACACTGTGTGGTTATGATAACCCTGTGTGTGCTCAGAGTGGAGATCCCTGCTACGAGTGGCCTGATGGCAAGGGGATGTTTTAAGGGGGGTACACTGCAATGGTTGGACTTTAAAACTGATGTGAAAATGCACTTGTGGCTCAGTGGGAGGAGAGCGTGGCAGTGAAGGGAGTGGGTGGTGACACCATGCCACGTAGCACCTGCCATAAAAGAAATATTCCCCCCAGATACATCCCTGGGGTCTCCCTGCCACTGCTAGCTTGTCTGGCACTTTGCAGTGTGGCCTTGGTGTCACCTGTGCGAGACTTCTTCACCTAATCCAGGGACATGGACCTGTGTAGTGGCTCCAGCGTTGGTCCTACAGCCTGAGCAAGATGTGGGATGGACTCCCAGGTGTTCCTCCACTTAATTCTTTACCTGGAATAAATACACAGTTGCATTTTTGTAGCCCTTTTTCCATTTTTTGAGAGAGGTATGAGTTTTGAAGGTGGATGCACAGTGTTGTTTGGGGTGAGGGGTGCTTGGATGACTCCAGCTTGAAGAGGTGAGATCTCGCAGTGGGTCTGCTGCATTCCAAGCCCAACAGGAGGTGGCTGTAGACTCTTGAAGGGTCTTTTCTTGATGTGGGGCAGAGCCAGGACGGGACCTGTGGGCTGATCCCAGCCTTGTGCTTTGAAGATATGCTTGGAATTTTGACTGGCATGGGGTTCGTTGTCTTGGGGACAGAGTTTGAGTGGAGGTGTTTTCCTAAAAACAAACCTGCTTTACAGCCCCTCCAAAGCTGGCTCTGTCCCTCCCTTCGGAGCTGGTGTTCACCCTGTGCTTCATTTTTCAGAGGAATTTTTAGGGGACACGGGAAGCCCAGTGCTTGGGTAAGGACATGTTTGTACAGAAAACACTGGGCAGAAACTGTTTCCCCACCCATTGCTCCACAGGACTCAGCTCTTTCCAGGGAATGGCAGCCAGAGTGACATTGGCAGCCCAGGGAGGAGCCAGGGGAGTGCAGGCAGCTGCTGGTTCTTGCCTGCTCTGCTTGCCCTGGTTCCTTTTCTCCAGCCACACTGAAATCTGCTGCCTCCAGAGCTGCTGACCGGGCTGCGTTGGGAGGCCTTGGGAATGACACTGTTCGTTTGCTTATCGTCCCCGGCCCCACTGCCTGGAGCTTTCTGCTCCAGGAACAAGGCAAGAAGGGGGCATGCAGCCAACATGTGTCAAGAGCTACAAAGGAGGAAATTGGCCTCGTTCACTTCAAACCATGGGGTTAGTCCTGGAGTTTTGGCTCCTGCTGAGAGGTTATTTATATGTGGGATATTTTTTTATAACCACTGGATGTAGCAGGCTGGGAGTTCCAGCTGATCCCACCTCTGAAGGCTTTACAAAGGGAAAATTGCATCTCTCCCTGGTTGCTTTCCCAGCTGGCAGCGTTAGGAAGGACTAAAGGGCTGAGTTAGCTTTGATGCCCGACCCATCGGCGTTGCTGTATCCGAGTGAATTAGTCGTCGTGCCAAAACACGGCCCCTTCTCCAGTGGAGTGGGAGCAGGACATGCAGCTCCCCGTCAAGGACATGGTGATGGGAAATGGAGCAGCAGTGGGAAAGTGGAGAAAACATCTCCCTGCTCCTGAAGCGTGAGAGCGAAATGACACCCTGAGAGCGGAACCACACTGCGCTAACGAGGGGTTGACAGAGTGGGGACAGAGGGGGAATGGCCCCTTCTCTGCTTCCTTGGCACGAGCGACCTGCAAATCCGCTCCCCCAGTGCTTTGATTAGAGATTCTGATGGCAAGGCCGGCGGGTGATTGATCCTGCTGACTCACGGACCTGGTACCTCCTCCGAGGGCAATGGGAACTGCTGGAGATGGGTCAGATTTGGAGGCTGACAGGCTCGGGTAGACTGTGGTGGTTTTTGCTTTGCTTCCAGGCTGGCGGTGGCTGCTCATTAGCCTAATGACCCCAGTTACCCAGCACCATTTATCTGCCAAGGGAGATTTCTTTAAAGGAAGATTTGCACCTCTCAAGCACTGCGACCCCGAAGGCTTCAAAACCCAGCGAGCTGCTCCCGCGGCCCTGCCGGGGAGCTGATGCGGGGGGAGTGTGCCAGGAATAACCCGCTAATGAGCAAAGCTGCTCCTCCAGCCGGCAGCCAAGGAGGCCGCGGGAAAGGGCTGCAGAGCTCAGTGCTGCCTGCGTTCCTCCTCCTCTGCTTTTAAAGGCCGTTTGACTGGGGTTTCGCTGCCTTTTCCCTGTTTTCTGCAGCCATGGCGTCTTCTGTGCCGTTGCTTTCACGGTGCTGTGTTGGTTTGCTGCTGCTCTTGAGGATGCTTTGGGCTGGAGCTGTGAAATCCATCTTCCCTGTGAATCCTTGTGTGCAGGCTACCCTGGAGGTGTGCTGGGCAAGAGGGCACCCAAATCCCCAGAGCTGAAGGCAGGTGGGAGAAAAGACTGTGGTGATCACAGTGGACTTCTGGAGTGACTTTGAGACATTCCTACTTTGTGGTGACCAGCGCCTGGAGCTCGAGCCCTCATCAGGTGCAAGAGGAGCCACCCCAGGGCTCGGAGCTGAGCCAGCAGCTGGGAGAGCAGCCCAGGGCTGGGAAGCAACTGCCGGGCTCCGGAATGATTTAAAGCCACCAGCAGCCTGACGATATGTTGTATTTGGTGACAACATCTGCTCGAGATATTCCTGTCCCTGTTACTCATTCCTGCCCACGGACCAGATCAGGGAACTGATCTGATGTAAATAAATGCGCTCGGGGTTTTCTGGGGTGAACTCAGGTTGTGGGCTGGCATGGGCGGGTGAGCTGGGATGGGTGTAGGCATAGGCAGTTGTGATGGCATCTGGGGCTGAATTCGGGGGGGCATGGGCAGTGGTAGTGACACCTGGCACTGGGGACAGGGACTTTGCTGGGGCATGCTGTGGTGTGAGGAGTTAGGGGCTCACTGGCCTCTTACAGGGTCTCAGCACCACTCTATCCATGAAGGCACGTGGTGCTCATACCCACTGTCCCTCCTCCCACCCTGCCCCCAGCCTTTCTGGCTGAACCTTGCCAGCTCCATCCCAGCATTCTGTGGGCAGGATAAATCCCTTTGCAGGAAGGTGCTACCACAGAGTTTTGTATGTTGTGGTAAAGGCATATGCTCATATCTGCTGATGTTTCCCCTGGGCTTGACACTGAAGTGGGTTTAAAACTTGGTGTCTAGATTTATTTTTAAGTGTTGTCTGCTCCTTATGCTCTTGGGGTGTCTTGAAATATGTCATGATGAATAGTGTGGAAAGCACACCTGCTCTACGGGGCTGAACTAGAATTCTGGTTGGGATGTGGAGGTCACTATGTTTTACATCCCACTGAGGGGATGGAATATGCATTTTATCCAGTGCTGAGGAAGCAAGAGGACCCATCCAGGCTCTGGGCTGCCCTCCCTTGATGCAAATGCTGGAGCCTCTGTGCCTCAGTTTCCCCCATCCTCCACATGGATCAGATGCTCCCCTGTTAGTCATGAGCTTTGCTGGTGAGAACACTGAGGATGGAGAAGGCATCATTGCAGCTACAATTCCTATGGTTGTGTCTCTGTGTTTTTGTTTTTTCCCAAGCTAGCAAGTGATTTCATTCCGGGAAGCTCTCTCACTCTCTCAATTAGCCATGGAAATGCAGTGTTGTGATATTTTCCCCAGGTGCTATGCAAACGAACGCTGTTCCCAGACTCCCCCCGCTCCCCCCCCATCCCTCTCTCCACTTGTTGGGATGCAGGTACGCTGCCTCCTGCACCAGAATGGCCCCACACTCAGCTGTTTAACAGGTAGCTGTGGTGTGTTTCAGGGTGAACTGTGTGCCTGGTGGCCACCAAACTCGGGCTCAGCCCTCAGAAAAGGACCCTTGAGCTGGGGCTCAGTCTTGGGCTCAAGCAGGGCTGGAGAAGGGAGAGTGGCATCCACCCAGCAGCTTGTCTGTGGATGGTGTCTGGTGGAGTCGTGGAGTGTGCTGTCCAAAAGGAGAGGCAATCCTAAAAGGAATTGGTGCCACTGCAGCTGGTGTTGGTGCTGGGATGCTCCATCACCCGACGTGGTGTGGTGGCAGGGTTATGATGTCCTTGTGATCCCACACTGAGCACAGTGCGTGCTGAGACTCACAGCTGATGTGACTACAGTAGCTCCAAGTGAGTGTTTCCAGCTGGTGCTGCCCTGTCAGCTTGGGATCCCAACCCACCTTCCGCAGTGAGACACCGAACCCAGGTGTGTGCCTCCATGTCCCCTTGACCCATCACAGCATAGGGAAGAGATGCCTTTTACAAGGACAAGGGAGCAAAGAAAGAGTTCACTGAATGCTCAGGCATTAGAATATGCTGCCCAGGGAACTGGTGGAATCTCCATCCCTAGTAGTGTTTGACAGGAGTGTGGATGTGTCACTTGGGGACATGGTTTGGTGATAAACATGGCAGTCCTGAGTTAATGGTTGGACTCAGTGGAGGTCTTCTCCAGCCTTTATGATTCCGTGGGAGAGAAGGGAGGATGTCAGTGCTGTAGTCAGGTGGGGAAGGGAGGCTTGGAAGAACAGGAGAGCGCCAAGTCTGGGCTGTGTGTGCTCAGGGGCCAGGGGAAATGGTTTTCAAGGACTGAAAGGGGAGGATGGCTGGGTGCCAGGCAGCTCTTTGAGGTGGTGACTGTCATCAAGCAAAGCTGGCCTGTGCTGGTGAAGCCTCTCCCGCCTGGGCACTGGTGAGACTGGTGGATCTATGGGATGCCTTGTATACAGAATGGCATTTTAGGGTTTCCAGGACTGTTTGCTGTTCTGTGGCTTGGAGGGGGAGGAGCGTGACTGTGTCTATATATCACAGAGCTGGTTTGCTGACAGGAAGGTTTCTTTCTTTGCTCAGCATTAACATTTCAAGGTGCAGGAGCTCTTTGGGTATTTAGTGTTTTATGGTTTAGCAGGCTGGCTCTTAATGCTCTGCTTTGTGGGCAGAGTGAGGGAGCTGGAGGGGCTGAGCAGTGAATGTGCCTTTGAAGGAAACCAGCCTTTTGGTTGAACCCTTATGGCCACAAGCAGAGCTGCCCTGACCTGGGGGAAGACTCGAAGCCCCTTGGTAGCCAAGAGACTGGGTGGTTCAGCTCTTGGGCTGGACCTGGATCTTGCATCAAAAAAGCCAAGGCTTCATGTGAAACCACACCCCAGGCTAGGGATGACAGATCGTGCCATGGCTTTGTCAAGTCACTGCTCATTTGTTTGTGGAGGAGCCATGTCCCTGGAAAAGTCCCTGCTTTTGAGAGGCTCACAGCCTGTGTTTCTCCCTGCTGCTTCCTGACCAAGACAACAGGGACTGTTGGTGTCCCCTGTGAGAGATCCCTCAATGGTAGCTTAGGCCAGTGGGTGTGTCCTGTCTACGTGGTCTCTGTAAGTAGGTTCAATGTCTACCTGTTTCCCCAAGGGCATGAGGAGGTGCCTGGCATTGAAAACTGGAAACGCTGGGGTTTCCAGGCTGTGTACTCCTCAGCAGTGCCTTGGCTCTGGCAGGAGCATCTTCTCATGTGGGCCCTGCAAAGGCAGAAGGCCCAGCGCAGAGGGCAGCAGCAGATCCGGTTCTGGTTTTTCTCGTTGTGTGAACAGAGGCTGTTTTGGGGTTCCTGTTGCACCACCTCTGTACCCAGTACTTGCTGTGTGCTTGAACCCCAGGGCCAAATCATCTGCCTCTATGCAGGGAAGAGGCTCTCCTCAGCTACTCATGGCTGGGAGAAGAGGACAGGTGAAATGAAGCATATCTTTGTGGTGTCTGATGGTTTCCACCCTTTGGCCACAGGAGGGAGAGTGACCAGACTTGCAGGTGCCTATTTTTTCTGGGCTAGAAACCCAGGCCACAGAAGCAGCCAGATTTTTCTGGGCAAGGAGGGGATCCAATTTGGTGCAGTTCCCGAGCTGGTAGCATTAGGAGCCCATGATGAGGAGCTGGCATCTATTTCAAAGCTGCCATCATGAAGCAGAGCATGTTAAGATGGGGTGACAGACTGGGAGTTTGGTAAATTGAACATTTTTGGGCATGGAGACCTGTGTTACAGTGCGATACTTTGCTCCTTACCCACTGCTCTGCTGCTGTGTTGCCCAAAAGGCTTTGGGAACATTCCTTCTTGGTGAACCCGTTTCAAACGTGGCACTGAAACAGCACCTGGTGTGGTGCCTCGGCAGCCCTTGTTGACTGAGCAGTCCCAGCCTCCTGCCAGCCAGCAAGGCCATTAAAACCCAGTCTCCTCTGGGAGCTGATGGTCTGATATGGGAGATGGGAAGAGCATCGCTTTCAATTTCCCGTTGAGCCTAACAAGGCGGTGCGGGAGACTCCGATGGTTGGGCTGTGCTGGGGGCTGTTAGCTCAGGCACTCAGAGCCGCCCTCAGGTCCTCTCTGCTTCTCAGTTCTAGGAAACGGAATAAAGAGAAAACCACTTAGGAGGATTTTAATCAGAACTTGGCAGAAGAACTTAAGGAAACCCAAGAAATCTTCTGACAACCGCACTTCACGCTGAGATTGCCGATGAATGGAAAGGGCAACACTGGGGCCGTGGCTCGGGTGGGTTGGGTTTCTTCTGGCTCGTTTAATGGGATCATATTAACGTTCCTGCCCCCCCCGACTGGGTGAGGGGAGGGGGAAAATAAGCCTTCAAATGTTCTGGAGACTTGTCAGCTGGAAATGAGGCTGAGTCCTCTGGGAGTAGTTGATGACAGTCATCCCAGACTTGCTGGAGGTGGCCAGCGTGGCTTGGGAGGAGGAGATTGCTTAATTTATGGTATTAGTGGCCTTGGAGTGCAGAGCAGTATTGTGGTATGGTTGGATTTCTTCAAGAAGTTGATCTTGGCAGGCTGGAGCATTGGGCCTGTGTGAACTTAATGAAGTTCAACGAGGCCAAATGCAAGGTCCTGCCCCTGGGCTGGGGCCATCCCAAACACAAGTACAAGCTGGGGAAAAATGGATTGAGTCCAACCCTGGGGAGAAGGACCTGGGGATACTGGTTGGTGACAACTTGGACATGACCTGGCAATGTCTGCTCATAGCCCAGAAAGCCAACCTGGACTACATCCAAAGGAGTGTATCTGGCAGGTGGAGGGAGGGAGTTGTAGAGAAGGAAGACCTAAGAACCTCTTGCAGTGCCTAAAGGGGCTCCAAGAGAGCTGGAGAGTGATCTGGGACAAGAGCCTGTAGGGGCAGACAAGGGGGAATGGCTTCCCACTGCCAGAAAGCAGGGTTAGATGAGATATTGAGAAGAAATTCTTCCCTGTGAGGGTGGTGAGGCCAAGCCCAGCTTGCCCAGAGCAACTGTAGCTGCCCCATCCCTGAAACTGTCCAAGGCCAGCCTGGACGGGACTTCGAGCAACCTGGTCTAGCAGAAGGTGTCCCTGCCCTTGACAGAGGGACCTGGAGTGAGTTGATTTTTAAGGTCCCTTCCAACCGAAACCAGTGTGTGATTCAGTCGTGCTCAGTTGTGGATGTGAGTGCTGTTGGGAGTGAGAATGCTGCCCTGAGGTTCAAAGCTCTTGTGCATGATGTCTGGGTTCCAACTAAGATATGTGTGAGGAGTGGACAAACCTGCTGTGATGGGAGATTTCATCAGCTCTCCAGCCCCTTGCCTGGAGCTGATGGCAGATTTCCCGTAACATCTTCTCAGCCCAACTTTCTCATTTTGGGGTTTGGCTCAGTTGTAACTCCTTCTGTAAATGGTTATTTTTGAAAATCTGATTAAAAATCCATGGAGCAGTACGAGTAGCTTGACCATTTAGGGACAGGAGAGCTGCAGGAGCTGTTCTTGTGTGTGTGTCTTGCAGCTGGGTAACCCAAACCAGCTTTTATTTTCCGATTCCTGGGGAGTGGAGCATGTAGTTCTGGTTTATGAGCATGGGCCTGGAGTTGCTGAGCAGAAACACCCCCCAGGCTGTGTTTATTTGTAAAGGCCTCTTTGAGACTCTGTTGTACTACGGCTTTTTGCTTTATTGATATTCCAACATCTGGATTGTTTTCCTAAACGTGCTTTTGTCCAAGGAGAGGTTAAGGGAGTGAGAACTGTTCTGATAAAGCTGCCAAAAATAATCTTTGCTTGAGACTAAGTACTGCTCTTGGGACTTAGTCTTGTAAAACAATTTGTGGGTGAGCACGAAGAACAACCCCAGGAAGCCCTGAGTGCTCCAGATGGTCGCTCCTGCTGGGGGGCTGGAGAACTATAAATTCTCCACGAGAGTGTTTGAGTTTGTCACGTGCTGCCTGAGGTGATCTAATAGCGGTCAGGGAAGTTGCAGGAAATTGTGGTTGAGGTGACTGAATTCTTCCTTGAGAGGAGAGATCTGCATGCACGTAGTCAGATTGATGGGAACAGTCTGGAACCTGCTGATACAGACATTCATCTTCCTTGTACCTGCAATGGACTGCTCATGGATGGGTTGTCATCTCCTGTGATGAGCTGATGTAACGAGCCTGATAGCTGGTGTAGCTTTAGGTGTTGAGGATGGGATGGTGGCAGCGTGGTACAGAAGATCTGTGAGGTATTGTATGAAGAGCCATCTGAAAAGTAGGTTGGTGCAGCTTTGGAGTTGGGTTTGGCTGTCGGCACCTGGGAGGTGCTGAGCTAAGCAGAGCTCAGCAGCCTCAGCACTGCCCCTTTCATTCTCCTCCTTCTGGCAGTATTTTCACTAAAAATCACATGTCCGTATGCTGTGACTTTGTTTGACAACTTGTGCAGTGACAAGGAGCTGCACTCCTTGCCTGACGAGACGTGTAGGTATGTACAGCATGTGTTCTCCCAACTTGTGTGGCCGTGAAGCAAAATATGGTTTGGATACCATCTGCTTCCCAAGGGGCAGAGTTAGAGCTGCTGCAGGATCCATAGGATCCAGCCCTGGCTGTGAGCTTTCCTGTGCCTTCTCCCAAAGCACCTGGGAATGGTTTTACTGGGTGAGCTCGGTTAATTCACAGTTAAAAAGGTCCTATTAAAGTGTGCTTGTAGGAGGACTTTGTTCCCAGCCTCTTGGCTGGTGGTTTGTGTATCCCACCTGGAACTGACACCACTGCCCCCATGAGCATATGATAAAGTCATGTCCCATAGAATGTGCTGAGTTGGAAGGGACCCACAAGGACCATCTAGTCCAATTCCTGGTAGCCTTGACTCCATAAACAGTTTTGATACTAACTTGGAGGAGGTCATGTTGATGGGACTATGTGTTCCATCCTCAGGGGCTCCTCTAGGCTCTAGGAACATGGACTTTGGACCATCACCATCAGAAAGCATCATCAAAAGCTACCTCAGTGACTCTGCCCACAATGCTCTTCAAATTCCCAGGATGACTGAACACATCAGTGCTGGGCAGGAGCTGTGCTGGCTCCTGGCTGGGCTCATGGGGCAGAAGGGGGAGTCTGGCTCTGGAGGCACGTTGGAGGGCTCCAGCTGGCATGACCCAACAGGGCTGAAAGCAGCTGCTCTTCCACCTGGGCCAAGAATTCATAGAGGCTTAATTACCCTGTCCTGGTGCTGGGCTGGAATGCTCTTCCAGTGTCAGATTTACTGCTGGTGGCCCCTGGTCACCGAGTGTCTGGTGCAGCTTCTGCAGCTGGTGTGTTCCCAGTGGGACAAACCCCTGGTGGACCAAAACTTAAATTTCAGCATAGTTAATTAGACATTTTTGAATATAATTTGAATGTCCACACTGCAGCTTGTTTCTTCTGGAGAGGGGATTGTACTGTGTGTGGTTTTGAGTGAAGTGTGACCAGTTTGATGTAGGTTTTGGTGCTCTCCCTTGCTCAGATTGTCTCTGCAGAGGAGGAAGGAGTCTTTAATTTTTTGTGTATTTTTGTGGCCAGAGCACCACATTCCTGGCTGGGCCTTTTGCAACCTGATGGTGTTTTGCTGGGAAGAAACTATTGACTGGAGCAGCTGCCTGGTCTTCACCCTGCAGAAGAGATAGTTTCAGGGGAGTGGGGATGGACAGGGAAACTGCCACGGGCTTGCAGCTTGAGCTAAAGGATCATCCCTGAATCCCTGCAGGATGTCAGTTGTTGGCCTGTGGTTGTGAGTGCATTACCTGGATAAGTTGGAAGGTGTCCCTGCCTGTGGCAGGGAGGTGGAACAAGATGAGCTTTAAGGTCCAGCCCAAACCATTCAGTGGTCCTGTAAGTTGAGCTTGGCTCTGGCAGGTGATGGTTTCAGAAGTCATGTCCTGCTCTGCAGGTCTTTGCCCCACTATCTGTGCCTGTCTTCCTGTGGCTGACTGCTTCAGTGCCTCTGCTGTTCCCTTCTGTTGCCCTGGTGGGGGAAGCAAGGGAGCTGGAGGAGCCACATTTGGTTCCACCTTGGTGTTTCATAGAATCACAGAGTGGTTTGGGTTGGAAGGGACTTTAATGCTCATCTCATTCCAACCCCCTGCCATGGGCAGGGACACCTTCCACCTTCCACTTTCCTGTCTAAACTGGCCTTGGACACTTACAGGGATGGGGCAGCCACAGCTTCTCTGGGCAGCTTCATATGGGCAAAATGGAAGTTTGCCCTTTCTGCCATCCATGTGCTTTATGAGTCAGGCTGTCCTGGGTGGCTGGCTGGGGTGTGAGGTCCTGCCACACTTCCTGCTGCTCAGGGAAGACTAGAGGCATTACCTTCCTGTTTGATGGCCTCTGCCTGGAGAAGGGAACAGGGTACATGCGGCTGAGATTGTTCTGCTTTGGGATCTCCAGTTTTGCTGTTATCCTGAACCACTTCCAGCCCAGTCAGATTTCAGGACTCAGCTCTCTGGACACAACAGGTATTTGGTGATGATCTCTTTGAATATGGCAGATCTCAGAGGAGAGTTTCTCCACACTATATTTGTGTTCAGCCTAAGCTTGGTGTGGGATCTTTCCTGCCTCCTTGTATGGTCATTGCTGCTACCCCAGGAGATGTCCTGGTTGCTCCTGGCCACCCCTCCCACACCGATGCTCAAGGGTTTGTGCAACCATGTGGGGAACTGGGTCAGGGAGGTGATCCAATTAAAAGCTGTGCTGGGCGACATCAAAAGCGGGTTTTAACCAGGCGGTTTTCCAACACTGCACAAATGCTTGTGTTGGAAAAAGAAGGCTTAGGGCCTGGGCAGGAATAAACACAGACATGGATAGAGCATGGTGGGATGATTTGTTCTGGTGGGTGGGCTGGTCCAGGAAGGTTTGCTGTGTTGGTAGGCAACCATAATGACAACAAACCCAACTCCCTCTGGGATTCTGGCTGCTGAGGCTTTGTTTCCTTCACAAAGAGCTCAGTCTTGCTCCCTTGTGGATGGGCCGATGTTCCATGGATACCATCACTCATGGAGAGCCTCCTCCCCAGGTGTTCCAGAGGCTCCTTCTCTCCCAGGGGTGCAGCACCAAGGGCTGTGGGCACAGGGGGAGGCTGGAGCTGCACCGCACCCATGCCCATCCTTGCTGCCTGGGGCGAGGGGGGTTGCCTGCAGTAATCCCGACTAATCCTTTAATCTGTATCAACACTGATAGGTATTAAAGCAGCAGATAAGGTTCAGACCATGGCTTGGAGCTCAGCGATATCCCCACCCTCTTCCAGCTAAATCTGGGCTGATTGCGCTTTCTCTTAAGGGGACCATGCGTGTTTGCTGAGCAGCTGCACTGGGTTGAGAGGGTGGATTAGCTGCTCCCAGCTGGAACATGCCCTTGTTGCTGGGCTGAAGCTTGCCAGACAAGTCCATCGATCTGTCTACGTATGTTCCCAGTGACCGCATCCCGTGCTTGCTGGAGCAAACCCTTCCAGTTGTGTGTTTCTCTGCCGGTCTGGAGCAGTTCTGCTGCCTCCTGCTTTTTACCCGGGGTGCCCAGTTGGATCTAAGCCTGATTTGGCTATAAACACTTCATGGCATTCTTAGGCAGCAGTGTGAAGCTTTCCTGAAGAAGCTGCTGCAGATCTGCAGTTCCTTGCTGCCCGTTGCTCATAGCAGAATTTTCCTCCTCCCTCATCTCAGAGCAACACTCCCACCCCCACATTCTTGTTCTCCAGGCCTTCCATACTCTCTTCTTTTTGGGCACCCTTCCTCATGGCTGAGGTCTGTGATGTTCTCCCTTGTACAGCTCCTGGACACCTCTGGTCCCCACCAGTGATCCCACACAGTGAAGGCAGGGCTCTGGATCTGTCTGTCCCATGTTTGGTGGGCAGCAAACCAAGGTTGCTAATGCCAGGAAAAGCAGCTCACAGTTGAGTTCACTGTGCAAAACAAACCATCCATGTTGGTTTTGCTGTTGTAGGTTTGTCCGCCCTTTCCCCGTCCTCTTCCAGCTTCTCCCCATGCTCATGGGATTGCTCTGAGTTTGCAACTGGTTCTCTCATCAGCAAAGCCATGGTTAATCCTTCCCATAAATCCTTTAAGCTGTCAGCAAACAACCCCCTTCTTAAACTTCTAGCACGCAAGCTTGGCTGGGATGGAGCCTGGCTCAAACCCCCAAGGTTTTATTTTTGTTTCCAGATTATCACCTCCTGGTTCTTCCTGGTCCCAGTTCTGGCCAGCTCTGGCATCTCCGCCACCATGGCTGTGGAGCAGCTGATGTACTATAACCTGTGGTGATGCATCCAAGGTGTAAAAACATTCAGGTTCTGGATTACTCAGTGATGGGTTCCAGGTGTGTCAGTTGGTCTGAAGGCACAGGTGAGGATTTGTTCCTTAAGTTCCATATGGATGAGGTCTCACCTCTCTGAGGAGCCACCTGTCCTGTGGGGCACTGTGTGTTGGCCCCACTTCTGGTCTACATGAGCTGGACATGCAGCTGGTTGGGCAAGAGTGGGCTAAAAAATGAGAATAAAGCTTTTTTCTTGTCATGCTTCCCTGTCTGCACCCAAACCCTCACCTCTTTGCTGTTTAGCTCTTGGCCATGATGATGATGTGACTGTTTGGCTCTTCCAGGTTTATTTATTCTTTCAAAACACAAGGTTGGATTTGGGTTGTATTTTCCTTGGTGATCAAGTTTGGAGCTTCAGGTATTATATATCTTCTTTTGGAGGAACTCCGAATGTCCCTGCCTTGGAAAATCAACATCCTCCAGGGCGTTTAGCAGAACCCAAGTGAACAAAAAATCAGTTTCTCTAAGTCTCAACCCACATCTTGACTTTCTCTCCTGTGAAATTTGACTTCTCCCTTAAAACTCCTGATGGAGTACACTTTGGAAGTGATGGGATTCGCTTTGCGGGGCTGTCAAACAAGCACCACAAACCTTTTCCCCCTGTTCATCCCAGAGAGAGGAAAGGCTCCGAGACTCCCTGAGGAATATTGAATGGCATCTTGCAGCCGAGCAGCTGTGTGTGGGGATTACTCACTGAAACAGAAGGAAGGAAAAAAAGGTTAATGTGGTGTTGGCAGGAGGCAGCTCCAGGAGCTCGTGTCCTTCAGGCCTCTGTGGTTCAGCTTGGCGACTCGGGTCCAGGTGGTTCTCAGCTTATCCCTTGGGTCTGCCAGAGGAAACAGGATTTGGAGGAAATGCCGTATTAAATCTAAATTTCTGAAAAATTGATTTCTTCTAATTGATTTTTGGGGAAAAAAGTGCATTTGTCAGCATGGGCTAATTGCAAAAGGCACGTGGCTTGTGAGTGCGGCCCTGTGAGCACCCTCTGTGCACAGGCTGTTTTCCTGCTTTCCTGGCTTCGTGTTGAGGCAGCGTCGCACCGGTGTTGGGATTCACGGAGCAACCGGCTCTACCTGGTGCCTGTAACACCACGAAACCCCTGAGGCCAAATTTGGGGTGAGTTGAGGTGGGAGAACACCCACGGGCAGATGCCAGGCAGCTGCAGAGCTGCTCCCATGAGCACAGCTCCTGCTGCTGGCTGCCACTGCGCTTTCCAGGAGCTCCGGGAGGATCAGCCTTCAGGCATTACATGCTTTCGTGCAGGTTAATGTGCTTGCTCACCTACCACTGGCAAGTATGGGCTTGAACAAAAGCCATTTGCCTGCATCTGTGGGGTTTTATTTATTTTTTTTTTTCAGTTGCAAACTAGCTGGGTGATCTGGGCTCGGCTGCTGGCACTGTGTCCTGCAGCATATGACAGATAATCGGCCTGGCTGCTGGCCCACAGAGAAGGAGAGGCTTCCATCCATGTGTGACCTGGGAAGGCATGTTGGCTACATAAATCACTGCCTGCTGCTGCTGCCGGTGCCTCACACCTCTCTCCAGCTTCTTGGCAAACTTGGTATCTGCTGGGAGGCTCTGGATGGCTCCTCGCCGCTGGGCAAGCCTGTTATCAGTGACCGTGCAGGGTGAAGAGGCAGGACAGGCCTCTGTCTGGTCCCCTCTCCCCCTTTTATGTCATTGAGCCAAGAAAATAATTGATAAACTGCCAGCTCACCTCTCTGCCTGTGCTCCTTGTGCTGGGGAGCTCAGCTCCTTACGGACACTGGGACTGCTGCCCGGTCCCACCAACAGCCTGAAACTTTCACAGCCAAGGATTGGTGGTGAAGGTGGGTTTGCTGCATTTGGAGTAGTTACTCAGTGCTCAGCCTTGAGGAGCATCAAGTGTCTACCTCATAGGTGTTAATTTCACCAGGTCTCCCCTGCTCTGCTGGGGGCTGTCCTGAACTGTCCTGGCAGCAGCTGCCTGCTGGGAATGGGGCCTGCACTGCTAAGGCTGTTTCTAGAAGGAGCAAAATCAATGCAGTGACATGTTGTGGTGTCCCCTTTGGGGGTGTCAAACAGGCTGTTCCTGGGCGTATCCTTGGAGAGAAGCTTCTGCTGGCAGCTGAGCCTTCCCTGCCAGCTCCCTGCTCCAGCCAGCAGAGAGCCTTGTGCTTCTCCTCCAAGCACACCTGAATTCGGAGTCCAGCTCCTTGGAGTTTTGAAGCCACCAGCAGGTTTGCTCACAAGCCGTATGAGAACTTGAGATCTGGCCAAGGATCGGAGCTTGGGATTGCCAGCATAAGTTCTGGGGTGCTTCACATTGTAGGAAGCAGGTGGGATGAGTCCACTGGTCTCGGAACAGGCTTGTTAATGATCCAAAAGCCATTTTCTGTCATGGAATGAAGCGCACAGGGCTGGCTTGGTGGAAGCACGGTCAGACCTGAACCTTGCAAGCACTGACAGTCCTGGCACTCACTACACAGAGCGAAAAATTGCCGTAGTGAGTTATTCCAGTGGGAGCAGAGGCGAACAGAGCTGCCAGGGGATGCTGCCTCTGCCTGGCTTTGCCATCCCAGAGCAGGCACTGGCACAGGCTGGGCTGCCAGTGGGATGAAGAGGAGGGTTAAGTGAGACCACTGCAAACCAGTTGGTGTAGAATTCCTATGGATGCTTTCCTCACTTGTTTGCTTTCCTTTCAGGGTCAGGTTTTCCAGCTGCGTATCAGACCAGGATCTCCTTGACTTCCCATTCCTTGAAGGTTTTTTCTGCAGCTGTCAGTGCTGCTGTGTTCAGGCTTTTCCCTAAGCTCTGCTTCCCATGGCTGAAGACGCAGCAAAGCTGGTCACGGATCCTGGCGCTTGCTTTGCTGCTCTTCAGCGATGATGCTTTTCTGGCATCCCAGCGCCTCCGCTTTCTGGGCTGTGTTTAGGGAGCCACAGTCTCTGGGATCAAGCTGTGGAGGCTTTGAAGGATGATGCTTTCCTGGGACAAGCTTCACTCTCCTGCTTGCTGCGGTCAGTCGGATGGTCAGTGAAGGTGACAGCTGCTGAGGGACTGGGCTGTGCTTTGGGTGGGAGCTGTGGTGCCGTTGCAGACCAGAGCTCCAGAGCGGTGGTGGGAGGCTGCATCTCCAATCTCTGCTTGCCCCTGGCGGGGGTGCTTGCCTGGCTTGTCACCCTTGGGAAGGGTTTGTGGGTGTGGAGGGATCAGAGACCTCAGTCTGGGCTAAGAGATGGCTTCGAGTAAAGGACTTTGGAGCCACGTAAGTGGTCCGGGTACAGCACAGGAGATGCCCTGGGAGCAGGATGCAGGCAGGGAGTGAGGCTAGCACAGCTGCAACTGTAATAGTGCCCCTGTCCTTAGGGAAGGAGTAAATGTTTTTCCCTTGCTTGCTGCATCCCTTTCTCCCAGTGCCCTGTTCCTCCTCCTCCCTGCCATTAATTGCTTAGTGGTTGCTGATGCAATTAAAGTAAGATGTGTCTGCAGCCTCGGCACTCACCTCCCTTCTCCAAAGTCTTCCTCTGCCTGCCTGTGAGGAGGTGGGAGCTGCTGGCTTGGTAAAGGACAGGTCCCACTGCCTCGTGCCCATAGTGTTGATCCCTGGAGAGGGGAAGTGGCTGAGCCAGGGGCAGAGCAGGGATGTCTGTCCTGGCCTGAGCAGGCGATTGGCTGTCTCCTGGTGCCCCTGAGGATGTGAACAGGCTGGAGCAGGGACCGTCTGGCTTCCTGCAGCTGATGTATAATGGCCACAGCTGCCAGGCTGAGGTGGTGATGCCTGATGGGCAGGACATGGTGTGGGGCTGGGGATCATTTGTGCAGCAGCTAAAGCTGCCTGAGCAATGAGTTACGGTCTCTGGGCTTTCAAGGGAAGAGAGTGACAGTCATGGACCATGGGAGATGCTCAGCTAAAGGAGCAGGACCCAGGCTCAGCAATCTCCGGGATTGGCAGCTGTGGAGGCAGCTGGCACAGAGGGCAGAGAGGTGACCTGCTCCAGTCTGAATGGGAAAGGAGATTGTGAATATGATAGAGAAAGGCTTTTCCCTCTGCCACTCTGCCTCCCAAGGCAGTGTCCCCACCGCGACTCCAGGTAGGCACCACATCTGTCTTCTGTGTTCTTACTTGTTCCTCTGCTGCCCCTTGGCTTTGGTGTGTCACTTTGGCTTTCTCCATCCTTATTCATGTTTTCTGGTTACTGTTACCTTATCCAGGGATGTTCTTCAGGTTCCTTTCTCCATGGTGTTTGTTGGTGTTCCTCAGTGTGAAAGGAATAATTTCTTGGCACAGCAAATTTTAACTCCTTAATCCTCTTGAGTCCATCCCAGCCCCAGGTTCTTCCCTACTCCCCATACCACATTTTGGTCAGGCTTTCGTGCCTGCAAGCATCAAATTCCTTGTCTGACGCACTGCCCTTCAAACACCAACATTTGGTCTTTAGTCTCCATGGCCAAGCATCATCTTTGGGATCTGCTGGATTGGCTGTGCCCCTCTCCTTTCCTGGCAGCCTTTGGGAGGCCCTTGAAGAGCATCTTGGTTGTCACCACATGAGCTACATGATGTTTAGGGGACATGGTTGTGGTCTCTACTGTAGAGAAGACCTTGGTAGTGTTCAGACAGGTACGAGGGTGTCACCTGCTGCCTCAGCTTGGTGAAAGCCACCATCAGGGGCAGATGTGGGGCAGGGATCCACATCATCCCCCCATCAGGGGCAGAGATCCCAAGGAATGGATAAGGGGAGCAGGGACGTCTTTTGGGCTTTTGCTGCCCACGTTGGTCTGAGCCCAGGGGTTATGACATCCATCCATCCATCCATCCATCCATCCATCCATCCATCCATCCATCCAGTTCTTGCCTTTGCATGCACGCTCCAGCCCACTCCCACGTGTCCTGCAGCTGCTCCCAGCCAGTGCCTTGTTTCCTAGCCCTGACCTGCAGACAAGCAGCCCATTAGCATGCCCTGGCCATCCCAGAGATGCTGATGGCATGTTGGGAACCTTCGCCCTCTATCCAAATAATGTCTCGTGATTATTGTAAATAAAAAGCTGTTGCTCCTTTCCTTGAGGTGCGAGGCAGGAGTAGATGAGTGTGTACGGACATGCTGCCTCTGTGTTTTCAGGAGAGATGGTGTGATTAAAGGTCAGATGGGTTTATTACAGGCAGAAATGCATTTCTGCTGCTTCAGGCTGAAGTAGGTGTGTCAAAACCTATTGGCCAACCATCGCATGGGTCCTGGAAACTTCCTATTTTTGTGGGGTTTTTTTCCCTCTTCAAGATTCTGGACTTGAAAAAAATAAATATTGCTAATTAGGATTTAAATGCCAAGAAACACTGGGACCAGCTTCCCAAGGAGCTTGGAAATATGGAGCTGTAGAGTGGTGGCTTCCCTCTGTGCTAAGGACATCCTTTTTGTGGGTGACTTGAACAGCATGTGATGCCCACTCATGGCCTCTAGGCTGGCTCTGAACCCTTGGCAGAGTCCAACCCTGAACCCTCAGCATTTTTGGGGCAAAGTGACTGTTTATCATCTCTCAAAGTCAACCCTTGTGCATGGAAAACCCTGGGGAGCAGATAAGGAGCTCCCCAATCCTTTCCCACCTCTCACCAAGGCAGGAGGGAAGCATGGAGGAGGTAGAATCATGCAGGCAGCAGGTGACTTTCTTTGCCTCAGAAGAGCTCTCTGTAGTGGGACCCTCTGTGTGCAGGGGTGGGGTGCCTCACAACCACCGAGGGCTAATCCCTCGCTGAGCCCACAGCTGCTTTCCTGAGGCAGGTGGAATACTTGGGGTGCAGCATCAGCACTCCCTGTTGCTGCCAAGCACTCTCTCTATTTGTTGCCCCTCTTGCTGGGCATAAAAACCCTCCAGGCTCTGGCTTAAGACTCCATTGTGTATTTCCAGAAAGGACTCATGTTCTTCCCTACAGCTGCCTGTTAGGGCTGAGAGCACAGTGATCCCTCTTGCCCTTGGGGAAGTGGTTGATTTCTAATGATGAGTGGCCAAGTTTAGGGCCACAGTGGCTAGCAAACGCTGATACACAGCAAGCCACCTCCAGCATGGCATTCTTGGGGCTAAAATGCCCTTATTTATTATTATTCCACTCTTTTTCATTAGGATTGCCCTGTCTTAGTTGGCTGGTAATTTGAAGAATCAGTGAAGTTTCAGTGGGGTGGGGAATTAAATGGCTGAGGATCTGGGCTTGCTTATGGTGGGTCTATCTCCAGCAGTATCTTTGCCTTGTTTTAGGGATGCCAGGTAAGAATCCAATGTGATGATTGAATATAACCTTGATCCTGCTGCTCCTCTGATCCATGTGCCTACCAGTCCCTGGCATCTCATTTTCACAAGTGTGTGCAAAAGCTGCTGCTGGGTGGAAGGAGGCACAGCAGCTGCTGGTGCTGGATGGTGGTTTTTTTGGCAGTGACTGTTTTCGGTCTCATTTTGCTTTGTTTCGTGGTGAAGGGGAACAATTTCTTGTTAGTTGGGATTCAGTGACCCATGGGTATCCCTGCATGCAGCCTGAGAAATGTGAGGTTAGAGGCTAAAAACCTTCCTGGAGCTTAATTGGTCTGGCAGAAAGCTTCAGCTGTGGGTAGTGTCGGCATCCTCGTTTGGTGGGGGCTGATTTGGATTTCAGATCCAAGCTCTTCCCGTCGCTATGGTCCAGAGGAGCTGATGAAGCAGCTACTTGAAGCTATTTTTCTATTTTTTCGTGGAGTGCTCTCAAGGAGGAGCATGGCTGCGGGTGGCACATCCTGGGATGGGAATCACAGAGCTCTACTCCCTAAGATGGGCTAAAAGCCCTGATATGGCTCCACTGCTCCACGGCTGGTCGGTGGCCTGCAGGTGGTGAGTTATGGTCTGGCTCGGCTTCTCTTCTCCCTGGCTGCTCAGCCTCCCTGCAAGGAGCCATCGATCCTCCCCAGCTGGTGGCTGCCTGTCGGCAGCACAGAACCACCAGGTGAGAGCTTCAGGCACCAGCCGTGTCCAGCAGCTGGGCAGCAGCTCCCACGGGCAACGTGGGATCAGCTCTGCCTCCTGGCAAATGTCCTTGCCTGCAGTGGAGGTTTGGACTGAGATGGACTTTAAGGTCCCTTCCAACCCAGAGCAGTCTGTGATTGCGTGATCAGAGCAGAGGCACTGAGAGGAGTTTGAGCCAAAGAAGTGGGAGCTGCTTTTCATCTGCGAGGCTGGAATTAAAAGCCAGAGTAATAGTAGGGGATGGGAGCCCGTGGGTTCATGTGCAAAGCTAGTTCCTCCTCCTCTTGCAGCTCATCCTGACAATAGGAGCACGTGCTGTGCTGCTTTGGGGTCGGTGCCTGGGCACCGTTCTGCTCGGGGCTTGGAGAGGCAGCAGCTTTATTTCAATAATTAATAAAACCTCGGGAATTGGCTTGAAAATCTTTCTATTGAAATTGCTGCATCCTGCAGGCACCGATTCCTGTGCGTTCCCGGTGGGAGCTGATGGACACGGGTGCAAACAGTTGCTTGAGGGATTGGGGTGAGCCCAGCATGCATCAGCCAGAATAGCAACATTGGCTTGTGCTGCTTTGAAAGAATTTGCTTGAAAACTGGAATTTGGGGAGTGAGGGAAGGCACAGTCAGGGATGCAGCACAGAAAGTGAAGACATTTGCCATGCCCATGTTAGTATGAGGTTTCCATCTTGTATTCTGGGATACTGAGGCACTTACTCGACCACCACTCCTCTGACGCGGGTCCCCACTCTGCGGCCAGCTGGAATGGGACATGTGGTGACACCGTCTGCCTCACCCACATCCTTGTGTATCATGTGATTAAACTCATTCCTTGCTTGCTTTCTTCCTGTGACCTCCCCATCGAGCCATGGAACAGAGCTGGCTTTGTGTCTGGAAAGCACCAGGATCTCTCCTGGCAACTGGAGCAAAGCCTACAAAGACAGGGAGATGAGAGCCAAGCAGGCGGCTTCCTAAACGTGCAGCCTGCAGGGGCTGGGACGTGCACATCATACCAGAGCAGGTCTTTAATATTAAATAGATGGAAGGAAGATGTCTCCTTTTGCCTGAGGGATAAATAGATCTGAAACTCCTCTTAGACTTTGCTGCTTGTTGCATCCAAAAGACATGAGTCTCACCCTGGTATTGAGCCTCTCCAGAAGTCACCAATACCTGGCTACAACCTGAGTGTAAAAATGCTCTGCCACAGGTGATGTATTTGGTATGACAGCAAGTCTCTGAATGAGGCATCCAAGGACTGCATTTGCCTCTTTTCTCCTGACCATAGCTGTGTGCACCCCACGGCCTGGACCTGATGCTTCTCATGGTGCCATCGAGGCAAGTGTTGTGGCTGCCATCCCCTGGTGCACTAGGGATGGTATTCCCCCAGTGCTGAACCTCCAGAAGCTGTGTG
This sequence comes from Pithys albifrons albifrons, assembly GCF_047495875.1. Taxonomy (NCBI): domain Eukaryota; kingdom Metazoa; phylum Chordata; class Aves; order Passeriformes; family Thamnophilidae; genus Pithys; species Pithys albifrons. The sequence goes on from NC_092470.1 coordinate 6,359,766, forward strand.
GGTGCCTCAGAGGTGCACCCTGCTTTGCAGGGACAAAGCATTAGCTCATTGTCTCCCACTCTTCCCCAATCAAACTTTGTAGATACAAGCACTGAGCGCAAGGCTTGGCTTCTCATGCCTTTGAGAGAAGAGTCCACGAGACTCTCAGCACCAGATGTTTGTAGCCATGGGTTGTTTCGTTTATTGTACTGGAGAACTGCTTAGAAAACTCTCCAGCTTGCTGCTGCCATTTGTTGGGAGACCAGTGGGATGAGAGAAGGATTTTTTTCTTATCTGCTTGGCCATGGACCTCCTGGTCCATAGAGCTAAAGCTGCTCTTTCTTCAGAGGTGCTCACTATCATGGTTGCAATGTGGAAAGAACATCAAAAGAAGATGACCCTGCAAAAATTTATCCAGGCTGAGATTTGCCAGTGACTCATCTAAGCTTGGGCAAGCCCAAAAGTGCTGGATGTTGGCCTTCTGAAAGGAGGAGGACCACTACTGTGTCTTGGGAGAATGATGGATGTGGCTTGTTGGTAAATTGGAGCCTTGTGTGGGGCGGATCTGGAGTGTACCGAGGGAGTGCCATGAGGAGTGATGTGGGTGCCTTAGGGTATTGCTGGAGAGATGTAGGAAAGAAAGGGGGAAGGAACAGGGCAGTGGAAGGATGAAGGATTTTCCCACTTGGAAAATACTGGTGTTCTTAGGAACAATTTCCTTGCCAGGAAGCGCTGGCCAACGTCTGTCTTAAATGTTCCTATGCTTGATTCATCCCATTTCCGCCTTGCTGCTCTGCATCATGCTGCGTAATTCCTCTCTCTCCTTTGATGTTTTCATCCCCCATGTGTTTGTAGATTATGGCTGTGTCCCCACATAGCTGTCACTGAACCAACCTATCCATATTTAGCTCTTCTAATCTCCTCTTTCAGACCAATCCTTTCAGCCTCATTATTTTTGTGCCTCTTCTCTGAACTTCCTTCAGTTTGTCTCTTGAGTCCTTCTGTCATGAATGGTCTAGTGAAAGGTGTCCCTGCCCATGGCAGGGAGGGTGGAACGAGATGAGCTTTAAGGTCCCGTTCCAACCCAAACCATTCTGTAATGTTAGGATGGCGTCTTGGTGGTGATCCTCTCTAGGCCATTGGAAGGACCACCTAGGGGGGTGTTTGGCTGATTTACGTACATCTCCAACTCTGTATCCCCCCACTTTTCTTGCACAGTGACCCCAAGGGTGAGTGACACTTGCTTTTGGATGTTTACAGCCCTTAGATGTGTGGAGGCACTACCCAACATCACACCTTTGGCCACTGCAGAAAGTACAGCTGTCCCCACGCCACCCTCACAGCTTGGTTGATGAAAACACCTGCAAGCCAAGCCCACCTTTCACCCTACCTCCCGTCTCTTCTTCCTTGGTTCTGCTCTGAAAACACCAGTGCCTTTTCTCACATCATCTCTTGTGCTTTACCAGTGCAAAAGTTGGTTTCTTAGTGGTGTAATAAAACCCCATCAGTGCACACAAGTTGCATTGTCCACTGCAGGTCCACAGTGGCAGAATGGTTGCAGTGGCTTTGTCCCTTTCTCCTGGGAGTGGGCACTGGATACTGAAGTGAAAAGGTGGTCCCAGCAAGCAAAGGAGCCCATCTTAGATGAGACAGGTCTGAGCCCGGCTCACTTTTGCTGCAAGCTTTGGATCTGTCTCCTTCCTTCTGCATTTACTAGAATCCAATTTTACACTGAAAGGGTTTGTCAATCCCGAGCTGTTTCCCCTCTTGTTGACTCCTGTGTACTGCAGCTTTCGAAAGGTAAGTACTTTGTGCCTGGATAAGCATTAATTAAATGATTGAATTATTAATGCTCTGAGTTTGCATGTAGGTGCGTGTGTGTGTGTGTGCGTGTGGCTGTGCTCTGCTATGGATTGCTGGAGGCCCAACAGCCACAGAATCCGAATGTTGGAGGTTTAGAGTTGTAAGACTGAGGTAGAGGAAAAACTGGGTGAAAAAAGTGCAGGAAAGGTTGAAGCAGGCAGGTGGAGCCGTGCCATTCCCTAATGGAGAGCTGAACTGCTGTGCCAGCTTCTCTCGCTCAGCCCTGACCTACAAAGTGTCAACCTTGGCTTGTGATCCTTGGTTGCTAATCCTGGCCAAGATTTGTTGGTAACTTTTGTGTTCTCACTGTCTCCAGGAGGCTGTTTTCAGTCTCTTTCAGACTGATCTGTTGATCTGCCTGATTGGAGATGCCAAGTTCTGCAATATGTTCTTCATTTCTAGAGCTGCTTGGTTGGTGGGTTGTTCCTGGATGAACCTGTGGCTGATGCTCAGGATCCCAGCCCGAGTGCTCTGTAGCACACACATAGACCCCGTAGGCAGGTTAAAGCCACTTGGCACGAAAATGCTGCTTTCTTGTGTGATTTTCCTTGCCTGCCTTGCAGATTAGGGTTTAGGGATGTCTCTACCTTGGCTGTTTGCAACCTCTGTGTCCTTTGGCCAGGTTTATGGAGCAGGTGGTTATCAGGCAGCTTTTAACGGTGACTGGAGCTACATTGCACCGTGGCCAAATGGTTTGTGAAAGGTCTTATAGATTTATATCCTCCTTCTGGGAGATTGATGTGCTGAGGCACTCGTGAAACCTTTTCTGTTCCCCTGTGCCTGCTCTGATGTGCTGGTCAGCGAGTGCTGGTGTTAACAGCGGCTGTTGAGCACTGCTTGGATCCTTGGGTACAGTTGCCTGGTTATGTTAGAGGAAAGAAAATAATTAAAAGCAAGACTTTGCCCCGTGGTGGTTCTTCCATGTAGTGTCGTGGCTTGAAGGACACATGACTGGTGTTGGCAGTGCGGAGGGTGCTGGAGGATGTCAGGTGTGGGAGGATGCAGCAATGTGAAAAGCCAACCACATGTCAGTGATGTTGGTCATGTTGATAAGAGGCTGGGCTTGGGTTATGGGAATTAGTGTGGGATCCGGTTCCTGCTTGGACAGCACTGCCAGAGGTGAGGGGGACTCTGGTGCCCATGGCAGCAGCAGTGCTGAAGAAGTGACCAAAGGCTGGGTTGGTCAATGTGAAGGACACTTGTAGCTGTCTGTGGTCAGGCTCCATGTTTCCAGCCATCTCTGCTCTCCCGTGACCTAGACACATCTCCAGTGCTTTTCCACATGGGATCTTTCCCCTTTTCCCCACCAACCAAGCTGCTTTGTGTTTTAATTGAATAGGGGAAGAGCCCTCGTCATGGCCTCTCCATGGGATTTCAGTGGTTGGCGATACGTGAACCGAGAATCAGCAACATGCCCTCAGTTGACTGATGGGACTGACACACAGAGGTCCAAGCTTGAATTTCTTTCCCATGTCTCTCGCTCACATCACCTGTCCTCTTTCATCGCTGCTCTTCACTACCTCTCTCCCACCGGAGACACCTTTTTTTTTTACTCCTTCCAAGAGCAGATCTGATAGTCTTGTAAGTGGTTGGAGCAGGTGACTTGGTGCCAGCACGTCTGCCTTGGATACTATTCCTGGCTTTATTGAAGCCACAGTAATATGCAAGACTGTGCCTCTGCAGCGTCTGCCTCCTCTTGATCTTGAAATGCTGCAAGCACTCAGATAAGCCCGGCTGTGTTCAAGCAGGGATTTTATTCCCCTCTCTGCTGCAGAGAGAAAGCAGCTCGTCAGAGGTCGTGCTGGGTTGTATTTGCATTTCTCCTGCAGCGTGGCTGGGGTTGATAGGCATCCGGCTGTCTGCATCACCTGGCTGTTTGGATCAGTCCCTCACTGCTCCCGTGGTGGGAGTTGTACCCTCGGCATTACTGGGTGGGATGTCGCACTCTAATATTTCCATTAACTGTGACTGGTCTGTTTTCAGTGGTGCTGGTGGTGAGGCCATGAGCTTTGTGCAGAAATCCCCCTCCAGGCTTTGGTTCCTGTGGTCTGCCCATATGAGGCCAGGCCAGACCTCCCCCCGTCCAGGTACTCCCCCAAGTGCTCGGATAAAGACGACTCTGAGTTTGCCACCATCTTCTCCAGCTGTTCTACGGGGGCTTTCCAGCCAGGGGAGGGGATTGCATGGGTGGAGGCAAAACCCCCTTGTGGACCTCGGAGCTGGGGTGCTTGGCATGGCCAGGAGAGGGCAGGGAAGCACCTTTAGTAGGCAGTGCTATTTGGGGAAGGGATCTTCTGGAGCCTTCTCCATGCTGCCTAGTAGCTTTGAGTACCTTCAGCGTGTCCGGATGTTGCTGCTGGGCGATGTGACTGGGAGCTCTGCTTACATGTGGATTCAAGATGGATTCATAGGCATGGTAGGCACCAGAGCCAACAAGGAGATTTGTCTTCTGTCTCTGCATGCCAAGCTTTGGGGGTCAGATTGGAAAAGACTCTTTGAAATGCCTGCCGAGGTCAGCAGTGGGGAAGAGACACAGGGGAGTTATGGTTTGGGTGTTTGGAGCTGCCCACCAAAGATGCTCGTCAGCTGGATGGATCCGCTCCCTGGTTACCTCTCTCCATGGAGCCAGAAACTCATGTTCCCCGCTCCTAATCTGGAAAAGCAAATCTGTGAGGCATGCAGGGAATCAGCAGGGCAAGAGTGATGACATCAAAGCTCCCAAAGGTTGGGCTGAGCTGTGGAGTGCTGTGGGACGTGTTGGCTGCACCCCACCAATAGTGCTCCTTGATGGAGCAGATCTGGTCCATGTTTTGTCTCCTGGCACACACTGCTGTGAGTTTTTGACCAGTAAGAAGGCTTCGTCTTGGCCTTTGTCTCTGTGTCTGCAGGAGTGGAAGGACCTTATAGATGAAAAAAATGGGCCATGCACTGTGTAGCTCCTTCATGTGGGGGTTCCCTGAAGCCTCGAACCATCTCAGGTACATTGGCATTCTCATGCTGAGCCCTGCAAGGTCCCAGCTGACAGACACAGTACAGCTCTGGGGATGTGCCCTACACTCTCACACCTTCTCTGCCCTTGTAGATGACTGCAAATACCATAGCTGGTTACTCTTCTCTGGGGTTTTGGCATCACTCTTGGCTCTTACTGCTCTAAAATGCACTTTTTTTGCCTGACTTTGATTATTTGGGGCAAACCAAAATTCTCATATATACAGGTGGGTGGTCTGAGTTGTGCAGGGGACGACATCAAAATTTGTGGGCTGTTTTATATTTGGTTTGCCCGCTTCCCTTTCTCCCATTAGCTAAGTAGTGTCCCCTTAATGACTGATGATAACAAACCTGCACTGGCACAGCTCTAGGATGGCAGGAGCTGCTTTGTGTGCGTCTCCCCATGCCAGCACCCACACTATGCTTCCCTTCATGTAGGACCCCATCCCACCTTCCAGCAGAGGCTATAACGAGGCATAGGTTTTAATTACCCTGCCATAGCCCAGCGTTGCACAGTGCCATCGGCATCGCCCTGGACTCTCCATGGGTTTGCTTTTCCCTCATCAAGCAGCGCCTGTTCTGGCCACCGCCGCCTGGGCTTGGCTCTGTTCCACTTCTGTCCTCAGTGGTGGTGAAAGCACGTTCCTCGTGATGGGAAAACCTCTGCCAGAAACACAAAGGGCTTTCATTAGAGGAGGCAGCAGCAGGCGGCCACGGACGGCCAGCACCGGCACTGGGAGGCTTCACCCCACGTAACTCCTGCAGAGGGGTGGCTGGAGATGCACCAGCTCCCTCCAGCCGTGAGTGTGTAGCCGGCATTTCATCTTAGAGCCTACTCAGCTTGGAAAGGGAAATAAATTTTCCTTCTGCAAAGGGGGTTTAGGACCCAGAAGTGTTAAGCAGGGTGGCCAGGAGATGCAGAGCTAGCTTTGGCAGCCGGGGGGCTCTGCTGGCACAGCCCTGCCAGCTGGAGGCAGTGTGAAAGCCACTGCTCTGGGGGCTGAGTGCTGCCCACCACCCCCTTGCCACCATTTCCCTGGTTGGAGGGAGCCAGGTGCCCACTGAGGGAGAGTGGCCGGCAGAGCTGCTCCTTTGTACCCAGGGCTCCCCCAGCCATCCTGCATCTCCTGACCTTGATTGGGAAAGAAGGAGGATGAAATGCTGTGGTACCAGGAGATAGGACACGTGCTGGAGAGGAGGCAAATCCAGGGATTGATCCATCTGTCTTGTCCTCCAGCCTGGCTTTTGGGTTTTTTCAGCTGTGTGCCAGTGAGGAACCTCTGTTCCTGCCCTCAACCTCGGAGGAACCACCCTGGGCCATTTTGTTTTGCTCTGGAGCTTCAGGCAAGGGAGCAGGAGAGCCGCCTTGTCTCCCCACGGCTGCTGAAAGAGGCTGTTTGTTCCAGAGCAGGGTGAGATATGAAATCCCATCAAGCCGCCTCGCTTATTAGAGAGATCTCAGCGAGCTGCTTATTATGCACCGTGGCATAATGCAGATTACGAATGTGACCGGGCGATAATTAGCAGAGCTGGAACTGTAATTAAACGCTCCTGTGCTGTGCTGTGGTTTCTGTTGCAGAAAGGAAGGAAGCTGAACGGTTTCAGACCCGCAGGTCCTCAATTTGCACATGCGGCTACCACTCTCGGGGTGATGGGGGCGAGTGGCCCCCATCACCCCCCAGGCTGTTTCTGCTGCCCATCTGAGCCAGGCAGCCCCACCTGGTTCTTCCCTGGCTCTCCCATTGCTGGAGATTGGCTTGTGGTTGGCAAAACATGGTGTTGAGGAGCCCCTTCAAAGGAGCCTCATGCTTCCTTGGAGCATCTTACCCTGGATCCACCAAGATGTGCAGGATGAGGTCGCTGTGTTTTTGGAGGATGATTTTCCTGTGGGAGCCTCTTGGCAGCTCATCTGGCAGCCTTCTGGGGTTGTTTTATGCCAAAACCACCCTTCTCTAATCCCATGGGATGCAGTTGGGCCACCAGCTGTGGGGCAGCCTTAGAGGTGGGTGGTGATAGAGGGCTGGGGATGGACTTGTGGGGGCAGTTGGTCCTCCTGGTGGGAGATTAGAAGTGGTTGTGTAGAAAAGAGCTGTGGAGTACAAGCTGTGCTGCTGGCAGAGGGGAACATATGGTCCAGCCACTGCTGCTTCAGACCTCTTGCCCATCTTTAATGCCTAGTGGGGTGGATGTGCACTGATGAGCTGTCTACAATGAGGATGGATGCAGGAAGACAAAGAGAGGGCTGCAGACAGCAGAGGGCTGCTTTGTGTTCTCCTGCTGGAAGAGCAAATCCACTTGTCCTGGCAGAGCCAGAAGGTCTCAGAGTTTTCCGTGAGGGTCACATTTGTGTCTTCTGCCTGCAGTCACCCATGTGGGAGCAGGCAGAAGCTACTGGCAGATGTGATGTCCTTCTCTCTGCTCCTCTACCTGGAGATTTGTGTCAGTGTGGATGTGGAGAGGCTCCATAGGGTCAGGAGTTGGTGAGAACGTGGAATGCTTCAACTGCTTGCTGTGGCTGTGGACACCATATAGCGTGGGGAAGTGAGGCTGGGTGTTCAAGCTTCTGCTGGAGTGTGAGGGGTGGAGTTGTGGGAACAAGTGAGAGAGCATGTGAATTTGGCAGCTGGTCAGGACCAGGGTGGGAGTCACCAGTGAGGTCAGAATGGGTCACAAGGTGTCTGTAGCCACACTTTGTGATCACAATCTTGGCCTCTGCAGGTCTGTAATATTTCCCCTCAGCAGAGGTTTAAGGGGACTTTGGGTGCAGTGCTGGGTGCTCCAGAGGGATCTTCCCTTGCTAGAAATTAGAGCTCAGGTCAGTGCTCATGGATGATGGGATAAGTTTCCAAATGGTAAAGAGAGGAGGTCTGAGGTGAGGAGGAGCAGCTCGCCCCAGAGCTGCTGCAGATCCTTTAGAGCCAAGGCAAGGAGCTGGCTGGCTGTGCCCAGCTTGGCTGATGAACACTGAAGGACAGAAAGGTCTCCACCCTGCCCTTCCCTTGGCCAGCAGCAGAATCAGCCTGTCAGCCATCCTCCTCCTGACATTGCTGTAATCTGCTCGCGTGGCAGAGCGGCCAAGGACCTTGGCTTGTCAGCGGCAGGGTGGCTTGGCTGGGCTTTCACTTGGCATGTTGGCTCTTCGGCTTTCCAAGCCTGGCTCTCGCCATGGGATGCGGTTTTCATGTGTAAGGAGAGCACAAAAGCTCTAAAGCAGACACTTGTACAGGGAAGAGGGATATGATTCAAGTGGCTATGTCTTCAGGTGGTCATAGGGTAGATTTGGTGCTGGAGGGAGACCACTACTTGCTTGACCTGCCCTGTCAGTTGAGCAGAAGCTCTCTAATGAGCCATCAGGTCCAGAGTCATTGGCTGCATTAACATCTGAGCCATAGCCAAGAGGCATCCTCAGTAGGGATGGTTACAGAAGTCGTCAGGGAAGGAACTTGGCACAAGCTCTTTCACGAAAGAGTGCAGATATCTCCTGCAGAAGTACTTCTGGGTGTGATCTTTGTGACTCCAAGGCACCGGCTTCCCAGGGTTACGTAGGTATGGACACGGCAGGGTGGGACAGACCTGCAAGATCCTTGTCCTCTGACAGGGTGTGGGACATCAACTGAAGGTGGCAGCCCTGGGCTTGAGCTTCTCCTGGAATGTAGATGCCTGTTGATACTTGTCCTCTCATCTGTATTCCTTACAGTGTTCCTTATGGTGACCACGTGTTTCTCGTTCCCCACAGATGGAGTCTCCAGTCTCTACACCTGCAGTGTTGCCCTTGCACCTGCTTGTCCCTGTTGTCAACAACGACATCTCGTCGCCATGTGAGCAGATCATGGTACGCACGCGCTCGGTGGGTGTGAACACCTGCGACGTGGCCCTGGCCACTGAGCCCGAGTGCCTGGGCCCCTGCGAGCCTGGGACCAGCGTGAATCTGGAGGGCATCGTCTGGCAGGAGACAGAGGACGGTAAGTGTCAAAGAGCTTCTTGCTCTCCACCAGACTCATGGTGGAGTTATGGCAGTCCCTTCCTTCCCACGTCCCTGCTGTGTCGTTTGTTGGCATGTCCTGGTCTTTCCCGCCACCAACTGGGTGGTCAGGACAGAGGAGCTATGTGGGAGCAGCCCAAAATCCGTACGGCAGAGGGAGTAACGGGCCAATACTTGTGTCAGCCCCACGTGTTGTGTCCTCCCCTTGCCCAGACAGCGGGTGAAGATCTGAGCTGCCATTTCTCTGCCTCTCGACAAGAGCTGCCTTGTTCCGGAGGTGCCAGGGAAAGGCCGTGTCAGCCGGCATGGGAATTCAACGGAGTTGACTTCATTTTTGCTTGGCAACCTGCAGGTCTGTCACAAAAACGCTCAAACCCTGGGAGGCAGCAGAAATCTCCTGCTGGATTAAAAAACCCCAGCAGAGCTCTCAAAATCGACTCGGCGGGAGATCAGCCTCTCGGTTCTCTTGCCAAGCCAATCCAATCTTTTTTTTTTCCACTGGAGCTCGTCTCATCCGCACAGAGCTTGGTTTGCTTTCCTAGGTCCTTTGATGGGTTTTCGTTGCTGTTGGGGCTCTGCCAAGGAACGCAGGGATGAATAGGTGGCTCAGCAGCCCACAGCGAGCACTGGAACCCAGCCTTCCCTCCAGCCTCGAGGGGATGCTGGAGATTTCTGCCTTGGGAGGTGCAGGGTGAGCTTGTACTTGTGTTTGGAAGCAGAAACGACCTGGAAGCACAAAGGTGAGAGAGCAGCAGTGGCGGAGGCTGGTTGGTGGGTCATCTCAGCCAGATAGCCATATGCTCCTCTTGGACATCTGCTCCTGCTCTCCCATTGCTGTTTCGTGTGAAGAACAAAGCTGTTAGCTTTTATCCCAGCCACTCCTCACTGTGACCGTCTTTATCCTCAGTGGAAGCTGAACTGAAACCTGTGTTCCCATGACCTGCTTCCAGTGGAGTTCCCTTCTCGCCCTGTGCTCTGGGAAGACAAGGATGAGCCCAGTTTGCCTTTCCTCTCTCCCTGCTGGGAAACTGGTTTGAAATTGTGGTTGGCGCAGGACCAAGTGCTGTGGTGGCCCTCCACGTGGCCACTGAAGTTGTTTCCCTTGGAAAAAGCATATTGAGAAATAGCACCTGAGCTGTTGGGAAAAGAGGAGTGTATGGACCATGCTGGGGGAGACAGGGATGTCTAGCTTGGGATGAGCACCTCCGCACTCCTCTGCCCTCTCTGCTTCACCATCTGTTCCATATGGAAAAACTTAGCCAGGTTGAGGCAGCTGAGAGCTGAAAGTGTGTTTTTTATGGTGCTCCAAGGCAGAAGGACACCACACATTGTAAAATACGGAAGAAGGAAACACAAAATAGGAATGTGCATCGCAGGGCCAGGGGATCTTCTGGGAGAATGTGCTCCAAGGAAACCTGCAGAAGCTTTGCCATGAGCTCCCAGTGCCAGCACTGCTGGTTCCATGTCTACAAGAGCCCTGTTGCTTTACAGGATGCAGCACCTTCAGTGGGAAAACTGAGGAATGGCCAGGCTGGGAGTTGGGACACACATCCATGCAGAGGAGAACCAGCACCCCAATCTGTGGGGCTCCTCCACTTCCTGGTCCCCATCAGCCTGCAGTTCTGCTGTGACTTCCCTTAACCCAAAAGACCCAGAGCTGCACAGTTCCCTGAAAATCCCAGGACTGCTGGAGACCCCCATGGGCAGCAGCACCTGTTGAGATCTTGGACTTTCATGGGGTTTTATGGATAGAAATCAGGAAAAGCTCATGGTGGCTGTGCCAGGAGGGATGAACTGAGCATCCCTGAGGCAAGGAGTGCAAAATCATCCTCCCTTGCCAATTCCTGGTTGAGAGGCAGTGCCATGGGAGCAGTTTCTGTTTTCCCCTCCCTTTTCCCCTGCTCCTCACCCCACCGCAGAGCTCCGTGCCCGTCTGCCTGTCCGTCTGCATTACCCCTCACTTCCACAGCTGCCGTTTCGGAGCATGCCTTGGAGGCATCCTGCCATTTCCCACAGCCCCGATATTTTTAGTCTGTGGTAATTCAGTGAACTCACGCAGAGAGCCTTCTCTGCTGGCTGCTGATGGTTGCCACCATCGGAGCAAGGATTTCACATCCAGCCCTGCAGAAGACGAGCCCTGACGTTGCCTTTGGTCGCTTCTGGTCAGCTGTGTGCATTGGCTCTGGTTGTAGTGGCATCTCCTGTTCTTGAGTGAAAAGGCAGGGGGGAACTATCACTGTTTTATGCCTGATCTCTCCCTCTTGCCTTCCCATTTTCACTGGTGGGAGTCAAGGGGGATGCTGGACCTGGCTGCCCAAAGCTAGAGCTTATGAAGTGTTTGGGATGCCGCGAGCATCTTTCCTTGCCCAAAGGGTACAGGGGAGAAAGGTACACCAAAGGCATGTCTGCACATGCAAATGAGGTGCTTCCAGCACCTGGAGACTGTCCTGCAGATGTCCAGAGGAATCTCAGCACCTCAACTCTAGGACTCCATCTCCCTTAGCATGTAGCAGGCTCACTGAAGCATTTGGAAGGATCTCAGGGCAGCAGGAGCAGCTCTTGGCTTGCATCAAACTTAGAAACACAGAATCATGGAATGGTTTGGATTGGGAGGGACCTTAGAGATAATCTCATTCTCTAGAATGAGCAGGGGAAAAGGGAGGGGGGAACAGAAACTGCTCCCATGGCAGTACCTCTCAGCCAGGAACTGGCAGGAAGGGATGATTTTGTGCTCCTTGTCACATCACTGTCTTTGCTGCCTCCTTAGCTGCCAGGTCCCCTCCATCCCCCTCAGACCATGGCATCTCCTCACCTCTTGCTCCCCCTGAGCAGACCAGAATCCAGTGCCACACCAGTGCTGTTTGCAGCCCAAACAAGCACAAAACAAGGATCGTGAGGTGGCAGCACCTGGAAAACGTCAGTACGCTCCACATCCCTTCCTCCATCTCCGTGCTGGGACAGTGGTGTCAGGTCAGCCTCAGCCAAGCTTTCCACACTCTGGGTATTTGGATTGTCCTTTGGCAAACATCTCTTGAGGGTATGATGGAATGTGAGTGACCTTAAGGGTGGAAGATGCCACAGTGGATGTGTCCTCACTTGGAACAGGAGGGAGATGCAATAAATGGGGAGAGAATGGAGACAGAGGGGACAGGGAGGGTGAAGACTGGGCAACTTGTGCCAGGGCCTCACCACCTTCACAGGGATGCCATTGACCACAACTCTCTGAGTGTGACCATCCAGACGGTTCCTTATCCACTGTGTGATCCCTCCATCAAATCCATGTCTGTCCAGTTCACAGACAAGGATGCTCTATGGGACAGTGTTTGATGCTTTGTGCAAGTCCAGGTAGATGGCATGAGTCACTTTTCCTTCATCCACCAGCACTGTAACCCTGTCATAGAAGGCCACCAGATTTGACAGGCATGACAGAAAATTTCCCCAAGGAATATTTTGTCTGTGATGCTGAATGGTGAGGATTCACTCATTGGGTGAGGTGACCCCTGTGCTGGCCATCACCTGCCCTGTGATGTCCCCTGCTCTCCTGGCAGGAGTTACTGCATGATGACCATGAACACCTTTGGGTGTTGTGTTCCGAAGCCTAAACACTACAGGTCAGGCCAGGATCTTTGCACATGAGCAGGGTCTGTGGAAAAGCTGGAGCATCCTAAAAGTGATGCAGCTGGAGGGGAAAGGAAGAAGAGACATCTCAAAGATGATGTGGCTGGAGGAGAAATTCATGGAAGAAGAGTCATCTCAAAGTTAGGGCATCCTGGAAGTGCTACAGCTGGAGGAGGAATTATGGAGATGTACTTGGTTGGGCTTGGTGGATTCATCTTTGAAAAGGGGATAAATGTGCTCCTGATACCCACAGCAGTGTTGTTGTCCATCCCACAAAATCCCAGGATTTTCTTATATGTTGCCCTTCTGAATGGCATCTGTACACCATCACCCACCCTTAATTTTTTTGGCCAGAATACCACTCCAGGGTGATGTGACCACTTGGCGACCAGCATGCTGAGTGGTTTGCACCCAGATTTGGGTTGTGTTGATTCCTTAAGAGCTTCAAAGGTGTCACCTTCCAATGAAATCAGGTGGGATTTGAGTTATCCAAGTGGGATTCTTCTTCTTCAATAGCTTATCTGTTCTCAGAGTTGTGAGGGCATTGCCTCCTCACTGCCCGCCCTTGCCATGCCTGTGCCTGCCCATCATCCTGTCATGGGAGGGGGACACGGTGGGTGAAAAAAGCTGCTTAGGATCTATCCCAGGGTTTAAATTGTCCTAGGTTATTGTTGGAGGATTAGGAGAGGATTTGGTATGATTGGTTGCAGCGGGTTAAATATAGCCTGGTGTGTGTTGGAGGGCTGGCATTCCAACAGGGAAGGGAGGAGTGGTGCTGTCTCGCTTTGCCCTTTCCTCTTTCATCTCTCTCTTGTGATTGTGGTGACAGGAAGGGAGAGAGCGCTGTCACCTCCTTCATAATATCACACTCTGGCCCTGGGATGCACAGGAGACTCCAGTGGTTCGTTGTGCAATTAACTTCCCTCAGTGCACGTGGGCTTTGCCGGCTCAAAGAGGAACTGAACCTGTGGGGATGGCAGGGGAACTGGGAGGGATGGGTTCCAGGGACCAGGAGGGATAGAGTCCAGGTTAGGGCTGCTTTTCCCTCAGTGACTTCCAGATCTGTGGGCAGCTCCTGGGAGCATCCCACAGCAGCCCCATGGAAGTGTCCTGGGAATGGTGGGGCTGAGTTGGGGCACAGGATGCAGCCAGAAGCTTCCTTGGGTTTTAAGGAAAAGAGGACAGGCTCTTGGCTCCCAAAAAGTGCTGCATTAGGAGGAACAGAAATAGAATAGCACATTCCATGTGTCCTCCTTGGAATGCCTGGGGCCAGCATTCCCCTCTTCGTGTCCATCTCTCCGTGTGTCAGGCCGTGGTTTCTACTTCAGGTCATCTCCATCATCGGATTCTGCCCATGTCCATGTCAAGGCACGTCCCCAGCACCTTCCTCCAAAGGCAGGACCCAGCCTCTCCTGCTCACTGGAATGAGCCAGTTGTGGGTCTTGGCCATGTGCTGGCCCTGTGTCTTCCCATGACCTGCTCCCAACCTTTTTGCAGTAGGAGAAGGAGAAAGAGAAGACCTACATTTCATTCCCCTTTCGGAAGGAGACCCATGTGTCAGGCCTTGGCTCCATGTATTATCCATGCTGGAGCCTGCAGCTGGCTGCTGGCACAGCACAGCGGGGGATGTGGGCTGAGATTTATAAACATGCTTCAGGCACAGCTGCTCCGGGCTCCCTCAGCTCCATCCATCTCCTGGGGCCGTATATCTTGCCATGCTCATCAACCCTTGTAATAAACGTGTTTCCTATCTTACGAGTTTTACCTTGCTTGGATAAATGTGCTTGGCTCTAGTAGTGCGGAAATCAGAGCAATCCATGGTGAGGAGGAGATACCCCAATGTTGAGGGATGCTGTGGAAGACCCCTCTGCCTTCCAGAAGTGGTGCTGAGAGTCCATGGCCTTGATATGGATGTGAACGAGGCTGCTTCTCTTCTGAATTAGTGGGAAAAAGCTGAAACTCCCAAGGTTTTCTGAATGCCCAGTAACTTTTCTCTGTGATGGGAGGAGGTGGCCCCATAGATGGTTCTTCAGATGGAGACAGAGGGCAGAGGGGTGTCCCAGGGAGTGCTGAAGCAAAGCAGAGGGGTGTCCCAGGGGGTGAGGAGGCTTGTTCCACCAGGGGTAGTGGCCTGACCAGGAATACTGGGCTCAGCTTGCCATCTAGTGGCAGTAACAGCCTTTTCCAGAGGGCCATGAGATTCACGGCTGTGCTCAGGGGGGATCACAGCCCTGCTGGGATATCTGCAGCTCCACATTGGAGTCCACAGGCTTGCTGTGAACTTTCTGCATTTCCCTCAGGGGCTCCGTGGGGATTGCCTTCCCTACCCTACCTGAGTGCACATGGAGCCAGTGTGGATCTTCAGGCCCATCACAGATCCCGCAGCCCTTTGGATGGCTAAGTTTAGTATCCCCATGAATACAGAGAAGAGGAGAGGTTGAGTGGATCACAGCGAGAGCCATGCTGAGTGAGGGAATGAGGTGGAAGGTCTCCGGCTCCCATTTTGGTGCCCCTCCAGCCCTAAGCTCCATGTCTCACCTGTCCCAAGAGCCAAAGACCCCTTGTCTGCCTTCCTCCAGCCCTAGAGCTGAGCTTTTCCTCCTGCCTATCTTGAGGGGCAAGTCTCTAAGACTGGGATCAAACCTGGCCCCATCTGACTCTCTTTCTTGGCTTCCAGGGATGCTGGTGGTCAACGTCACCTGGAGGAACAAGACATATGTAGGGACGTTGCTGGACTGCACACAGCATGACTGGGCGCCTCCCCGGTAAGTGGGCAGTGGGCTGCAGGAGGCTTCAGTGGACTCCTGGGCACTGAGGGCAAACCCAGCCCCATACAGCCCCCATGGCACTCAGAACCCTCTGCCCTGTGCCTGTGGGGCTGCCATGGGGATTGGCACCTCCTACTTGCACAGCCAAGCTGCTCCCATGGCTCTTTGCCCTCATGGTCACAGGTCCCTTATCCTGAGGAGCGAAGATGGTTGACCGCATCCCAGTGGACCTCTGTGGTTCCTCTTTATTGGGCAGTGGTGGGATGAGTCTGGGGGACTGGTAGCAAGGGGAGGAAGGGGGAACCCACAGTGCCACAGGGATGGTGCAGATCGTCATGGTCTTGTCTCTATTAAAACTTCCATGTCCTCCTCCCGGCAGGTTCTGTGACTCTCCTACCAGTGACCTGGAGATGCGCAATGGCCGGGGCAGGGGCAAGCGCATGCGCCCCAACAGCAACACGCCGGTCAACGAGGCGGCTGCTGCCTCGGACAGCAAAGGGACCAGCAACAGCAGCAAGACCCGGGCAGGAGCCAACAGCAAGGGGCGCCGGGGCAGCCAGAACTCCTCAGACCACCGCACCCCGCCCGGCGGTGCGGCTGAGGACGTGAAGGCCAGTCCCTCCTCCGTCACCAAGCGGAAAAGCAAACCGCTCTCCGATATGGAGCTGAACTCCAGCTCAGAGGACTCCAAGGGCAGCAAACGCATCCGCACGAACTCAATGGGCTCAGCCACCATGCCACCCGCTGCAGTGAAGGTGGAGCCAGCTGTCCTGGACCGCAACTGCCCTTCTCCCATCCTCATCGACTGTCCCCACCCCAACTGTAACAAGAAGTACAAGCACATCAATGGGCTGAAGTACCACCAGGCCCACGCACACACAGATGATGACAGCAAGCTGGAGGCAGACCTGGACAGCGAGTATGGTGAGGAGCCATCCCTGCACGCTGATGTCAGCAGCTGCAATGGTGCTGCCAGCTCTCAGAAGGGCTCACTCTCACCGGCTCGCTCGGCCACCCCCAAGGTGCGCTTGATGGAGCCCCACAGCCCCTCCCCGTCCAGCAAGTTCAGCGCCAAGGTCCCCTGCAAGAAGAAGGTGGGTGGAGAAGGGGACACGGACCCTGGTGCCCTGTCCAATGACGGTTCCGAGGATGGTCCCTCTGTGGCTGATGAAACGAGTAACGATGACTTTGACTCTCTGGAGAAGCGATGTGTTGATAAGGACAAGTCAAAGAAGGCCTCTGGTGCTAAGCAGGAGAAAATCCCTTCCAAAAGCTTGAAGTCTGCTAGACCCATTGCACCAGCCATTCCCCCGCAGCCAATTTACACCTTCCAGACCGCCACCCTCACCACTGCCAGCCCCGGCTCCTCCACTGGCGTAGCCACCACTGTGGTCCAGACCATGCCCAACAGCCCCCAGCTCAAACCCATCCAGCCCAAGCCGACGGTGATGGGAGAGCCCTTCGCCGTCAACCCTGCCCTCACCCCTTCTAAGGAAAAGAAGAAAAAAGACAAGAAGAAGAAGGAGCCCAAGGAGGTGGAAAACCCTTTGACTCCTGGCAAAGCCTGCAGAGCAGAGGAAGGCAAGAGCCCTTTCCGGGGGGAATCCAGCGACCTGGGGATGAAAGGCGAGGGGCTGCTGAACGGCTCGTCTGACCCCCACCAGAGCCGGCTTGCCAGCATCAAGGCCGAGGCAGATAAAATCTACAGCTTCACTGACAATGCGCCCAGCCCCTCCATCGGTGGTGCCAGCAGGCTGGAGAACGCCAACCCAGCCCAGCCCCTGACCCCGCTGCATGTCGTCACCCAGAATGGGGCAGAGGCCAGCTCAGTGAAGACCAACAGCCCAGCCTACTCTGACATCTCTGATGCTGGGGAGGATGGGGAGGGCAAGCTGGAGAGTGTGAAGGCGAAGGATCCAGAGCAGCTGGTCAAGGAAGGTGCTAAAAAAGCTCTTTTTCCTCCACAACCACAGAGCAAAGAGTCTCCCTACTACCAAGGCTTTGAAACCTACTATTCCCCAGGCTACCCCCAGGCCAGCCCAGGGCCCCTGAACCCTGGCGGGCAGTCTGCAGCCGAGTCACAGGCCTTGAAGCTGAAGAAGGATGAGGAGCAGGAGAACCCGGAGGTGAAAGTGAAGAGTGAAGGCTGCGAAGAGAAGAAGGCAGAGCTTGGCAGTGGCTCCAGCCAGCAGCCCTCGGTCATCCAACAGCGCCCCAACATGTACATGCAGTCCCTCTACTACAACCAGTACGCTTATGTGCCACCCTATGGCTACAATGAACAGGGCTACCATGCTCACCTGCTGAGTACCAACCCTGCCTACCGCCAGCAGTACGAGGAGCAGCAGAAGCAGCGGCAGAGCCTGGAGCAGCAGCAGCAGCGAGGGCTGGAGAAGAAGGCGGAGCTGGGCTTGAAAGAGAGGGAGGCAGCACTCAAAGAGGAGTGGAAGCAGAAGCCGCCCATGCCCCCAACACTGACCAAAGCCCCAAGCCTCACAGACCTTGTCAAGTCGGGGCTGAGCAAGCCCAAGGAGCAGGGAGGTCCTGACATGGCTAAATCCGTCATCATCCCCAAGCTGGAGGACTCGTCCAAGCTTTCTGGTAGTCAGGTTGCCGAGGGGCTCAAGGTGAAGCTGAGTGAGGCCAGTCACCTTGGGAAGGAGACCGCCGAGACAAAGGCTGGCTCCGAGTGTGGCCGGCAAGCGGAGGTGGACCCTGTGCTTTGGTACAGACAGGTAATGCCCTGCCCTGTCCGCCAGCTCATCTAGGGCATTGCTCCTGGAGGAAGCCCCTCACTGGGTCTTTGCCACAGGGCTTTGCTGGGGATGTCACCTTGGAGAACTCATGTTATCCTCTGCTTGTGGTGGGACTCTACGTTAGATTCCCTCGAGGCCAGAAAAGGGATGGGGCTGTGAGGTCATGGATGGGCCAGGGAGAGCCTGGGGAAGAGGATTGGGTTTCAGTGGTCTCTAAACCCAGGCTGGGTTTGGGACAGGGCTTGGAAGGGGGTTGCTGTTCTGATGGTTGGCTGTTCTTGCAGGAAGCTGAGCCCCGGATGTGGACCTACGTGTACCCAGCAAAGTACTCGGACATCAAGACGGAGGATGAACGGTGGAAAGAGGAGAGGGACCGAAAGTTGAAGGAAGAAAGGAATCGAAGCAAAGAAGCCACATCCAAGGAGGACGGGAAGGAGAGCACCAGCTCCGAGTGCAAGCTGACTCCCCCTGAGGAGCCTCGCATGGTGGGGAAGGACCCCAGGCCCAGCGTCCATGTCCCTGTGTCCTCACCCCTCACGCAGCACCAGTCCTACATCCCTTACATGCACGGCTACTCCTACAGCCAGTCGTATGACCCCAACCACCCCAGCTACCGCGCCATGCCCACCGTCATGATGCAGAATTACCCAGGTAGGGAGCCAGGGCCTTTCCAGGGACTATTGCCCAGCTGTTCCTGCTCGCAGGATGGGGGGCAGCTGTGGGATGTCCTCTTGCACACATACAGAACCATGAGCTCCCACTGGTCTACCCAAATCCTCTCTGTGCCCTGACTGCTTTTCTCCCTCCAGGATCATACCTACCCTCCAGCTATTCCTTCTCTCCGTACGGGAGCAAGGCATCTGGCAGTGATGACAGTGATAAATCCCGAGCCAGCCCCAGTGTGAGCTGTAAATCCAGCTCGGAGTCCAAGGCCCTGGACATCCTGCAGCAGCATGCCAGCCACTACAAGAGCAAATCGCCCACGGTGAGGGTCAGGAGAGCGCTGGCTTCGCTCAACTCTGTGGGACACTCCCTGGATCCTGTACCAAGCTGGGAGCAGTTCCTCCTGCCATAGGGTTTGCTGTACCTGCTACTGTGGGAGACTTTGATTGAGTATTCCCACGGTACAAATCCTTCGGGATGAACCAGCCAAACCTATGGGCAGGGCTGGCCCAGGGAAGCACGGGGGCTTCCCCAAACCCTGCAGGGACCTGGGAACACCTGTCCGTAGCCCTGGAGCTGGGTGGTATGTGGGGGCTGTCTCCATCCCATGGCTCCTGCTGGGCTGAGCTGGGAAATGGAACTTGGACACAGTGAGAAAAGAGCTGCCCACGAATGGGACCTGTGTCCTAAGCATGGCTTTTGGGCTGTGACACCCCTGTCACCTCATGGGAGGCCTTTGGGCGAAGGTGGGAGAATATTTTCCCAGGGTGCGCCTCGGAGTAGCTGGTCACATCCTTCAGCCTGTGTCTGCTTTCTCCTCTCCAGATAAGCGAGAAGACGTCTCAGGAGCGGGACCGCAGTGGCTGTGGGGTTGTGGGGGGTGGTGGGAGCTGCAGCAGTGTTGGGGGAGCCGGAGCAGGAGAGAGGAGTGGCGACCGGCCCCGCACGTCACCCTCCCAGCGCTTGCTCTCAACACATCACCACCACCACCACCTCGGGTACTCACTGCTGCCAGCACAGTACAACCTGCCCTATGCAACAGGTGAGAGCTGGGGCTGGGCTTGGGAGGGCCGGGAGGGAGCTGGACCCACCTTTGGGCCATGTCCCCTTCCATTGTCCCCTGACCCGTCTGGGTGCCTGGCCTGGGCTACCATTTTGTGATGCCACTTCTCCTCTGCAGGTCTCTCCTCCACAGCCATCGTTGCCAGCCAACAAGGCTCTGCTCCCTCCCTGTACCCACCTCCCCGGAGGTGAGAACGGTAAGGCTCTGCTCCCACCGGGATGGGCACGCAGGGGGTGCCCTCAAGGGTTTAGGGTTTGCCCATCACCCCGGGGCTCGTGGGAGCTGACTTGCCCTTGGGTTGTGGCAGGACGTGATGTGCCGGGATGCCTGGGCTATACGAGACATGTGACTGGCTCACATGGGGAAGCGCTGGAGACTCCTTTAAACATCAGTTGAATGGTGTTAATTGTTCCGCTTGACGTTTCTGCCACGATCCGAGGCAGGCTCTGTCTTCACCCCCCCGTCGGACACACACTGACTGCCCCCCAACACCCCCTTTGGTGAGTGGGTGAGCTGGTACCTGCGGAAATATTTATTCTACTGGGCACCAGCGCTTGGGATGGAGGCATCTCGCCCATCTGGTGCATATGAAGAGGAAACAGAAGCACTGAGGTTTCTCGATGGATTTGGGACCCTACCATGTCTCTTCGAGCTGCTGCTTCACAGTGGGACTGGGGGCAGGCAGTGGCTTGGAGCATGGGGCTGAGCCTGCCATGGGGTCTCAGGAAAGGAAGGGCTGGCTCACATGGAGCCATGGTGGGTGTGGTGGGGCTGATGTGAGCCTGGGGGCAGTGTCAGCCTGGCTGGAGGGAGCCATGGGGCACAAGGATGTAATGCATATGGAGCTCTCCCTTTCCCAGTCCCTCATCTGGTCCTGCACCCCACAGCACCAGCTGCTCTGTGCCTGGGCAGGAGCCACCAGTGCATGGCTGATGGCCAGAGCAGGGCTGGGGGAGCTCTTGGCCCTGGTGAAGCAGCCTCTGCCCTGGGGGGCTGGCACGCCATGGGGCTTGGGACAGTGGAGCACAGAGCTGGGGACTGTGCCTGTCACCCTGCCTGAGGCTGCTGGGGTCCCCCTGTGCCATGCACAGTCCAGACCTGCCTGAAGCTCCTGTCTGTGGCTTTCGAGTTGGTTTCTGAACTGCAACTCTGCAACCCCATGGCCTATCCTCTTCCCCCCTACTCTGGCAAGTGCTCCCCAAAGCCTGGGACAGCACGCCCTGCTCGGGGGAGGCTGTGGCTCCCTTTTTCATCCACCTTTTGCTTTTGGGGTGGCTCCCCCAGCCTGTGGGCAGGTGCAGTGAGGAACAAGCACACTTACATTCTGCCAGAGGCATATGGGGGCTGTGCCGGTCCCCACTCTGGCCTCATGCTGGGGCTGGGGGTACTGGGACCTGGAGGAAGCCAGTCCCTGCTCCTGGCTGCTCCCCAGAACCGAGGACAGGGGCTTTCTGGTCCTCTGCCCCCAGCCCCAGAGCGGCTCTCCCTGGGCCGACGCTCTACCTCGGCCCCGCAGCGGCCAGGCTGCCCCAGCTCCTGCCCCCTCTTCTGCTGACCAGCCGGGGGGACACGGGGGCTGTGGGTCTCGGTTGTGTGTGTGTCCGTGTCGCACCCGGCCCCGAGGGCCGCTGTACGGGGATGCTCTGCCCGCCGGGCTCTGTATATACTGTAAAAAGCAATTGTTTGAAAGCTGTTGTTTTGGGTTTTGTTTTCTTTCCCCGTTTCTCTCCCATCCCACCATACCCAGCTGGAAAGGAGGCGCTGGCTGCTCTCGGCCCTGGTTCAGGTGCTGGCAGCACGGTGGCGCCAGCTTGCTCTTGTTGTTTGACTCATTTTTCTCCCACTCTTTGTTGTCTTTGGAAGGAGATGTGGTCCGGCATGCTCCGTGGGGACAGGGTGGATGATGCCCAATGGTGGCTCGACCCACCCCATGCTGTTACGGGGCCACATGCAGCCACTGGGCTGGTGACCAGAGGGAGCGCCACACCCCACCCATGAAGTGTCCCACTGGCTGCTCCTACCTCCAGCCTCGGTTGGTCTGGCACAGCCTGGCTCCTGGCATGACCAGGGCCCACCAGTGGCTCCAGGGGCACAGAGAACAGTGTCTGGCCAGGGGGACTTGGGGGTGCCACAGGCTTTGTTGGCAGTCAAAGGGCATTGGGAGGCTGCTCCCCACCTTCCCAGTTGGGTCCCAGTTGAGTCTCCCTTTAGATGTTGAATGAAACAACCGTTTATGCAGAATAGGTTTGAGGTTTGACGTTTCTGGGCTCCCCAGGGTCAGTCGTTGCCTGCGGGGCCTCACCTGGCCCCTGCACTGGGGGGGTCCCCACTGCCCGGCCCCTGGCCAGGGCGTTGGACTGTCGGTGTTTATAGCTCTTGTTTCCATTGGCGTTGCTGTGTTGGGTTTCATTTCAGTCTTCCTGACTCTGCCCTTCTGTAAAGTGTACATTATTACCGAGTTCCTTGTTTTTTTATATATATATATATAAATATATATATATACAAACTGTACTCTTCTTGCCTTTGTACATTTGGGCAAGGAGGGAGAATAAATCTTTTTAAGAGACAATCACAAACCTGTGAAGGTGGCTTTTTCTTCTTGCTCCCCCCAAGTCTGGTCCTTTATCCCCAAAACCTGTGGCCAGTGATTTTTGGAGGTGGGAGAGGGGGTTCGCCCCCATCACTGGGGCATCTGAGAGGGCTCAAACAGCCTCATCAATCCAAGGCTGCATCCCTGTGCCCCTGGATCAGGGCCCCATGCTGTGCTCTGGCATTCACAGTTCCTGGGGGTGTTGCGGTTGAACTCAGATGGCGTAATTTGGGGCAGAAGCTCCCAGGCTTGAACCCCTGGGCACCCAAGATCCTGTCCTCCATCGTTGTCCCAGGGGAGCCACTGGGCAAGCAGGGCATGTCACAGGGCAGGGCTAGGCTCCTCCAGGTCTGCCACGGAGCTCCTTGTGGGAGGTAGCACCGAGGGGCAGCAGAGGCAATTTTTACATTTTTCAGAGGCTTTCTAAAGGCACTGGTGATCTGAGACCTCCAAATTTGCCCAACTGTGCTGGAGGCAGGGCAGGAGAGGATTTGAATTGTCAGAGCCACACGTGCAGTGGCACAGCTTCATCACTGCAGCTCATTGAGCTCAGCCTCACTCCAGCTCCTGTGACCAGGATCCTGCACTTTACCAGTAAAGGAGCAAAGTAGTTCCCATCCCATCACCTTCGGGATGTGCTGGAGTGGAGCACCATGTGGTGGCAGCAGGGCCCTGGCACATGCAGGGACACCCTGGAGGCACTGGGTGGCAGCAGGGGCAGCTCCAGCTGTAAAAAAAGCATAAAACTGGGCCCTTCAAAAGCCAGGGAACACCCATTCCACTGTTCTGCTCTGTCCATCAGCACGTCCCAGCTCTGATTCTAAACTGAGTTAGGGTCTGAGTAGGGAGCAGAGCCATTGGCCCCTTGGTTTCATGGGAGAGGAAGGAGGGCAAAAGAGACACAAAGTTTAAAATCCATCCTAGGTGGAGGGTAAAGGCAGGAGCTTATTGTGGCTCTTTGGACCATCTCAACTATCACAGTACACATCAGGAAACTGTTCCTCCCAAATAAGCAACCCCAGATGTGTGAACTTCATCTGAATGCCCCTTTTATTGAACGCCGTGATAGTGCAGTGGGAATATGGAACAGGGTTAAGACTGCTTAAAACAAAAGCTGGAAGAGCAAGAAGTTTCAAAAGAAAAAAAAGGGGAAAAAAGGTTAGACCAGTTAAACCAGCATCGGAGGGGAGACGCACAGAGGGTTTAATGTAGTGTTAAAGGATAAACTCAAGCGTCTCCTGCATGTGCCCCACACCAAACCAGGCCATTTGCTTGAAGTCTTGAGTGGGAAATGAAAGCATTGTCTCCCAGCTGAGCACACGCCGGGCGGGCGGGAGGCACCGACGTGGGTCCAGAGGAGTCCCAGGGGTGGTGCCGCACCCCGGTCAGGGCTTGGGCCCCCGGGGCTCCCACACCACGCAGCTGCATGGGAAGAACTCCTATGCCAGTTCATAAACATCTTCCTTTTCCTAGTGATGATTACATGTGTGATAGATAGTTCTCTAGGCAACACGTTTCAATGAGAGTCAACTCTGGGAATACACAGCCCAATCTAACAATGAGAAATGCGCTTGCAGTCCGACAGAAGCTTGGTTTCCCTTTCCTCAAGAAAGGAGGTGGAACCCTCTCTCCCCTCCACAGCATGTTGGGGTCCCGCTGGAGTCCCCACTGCAGCTACTCTTCATCAGAGGAGGAGCTCTGATCCAGGGGGTACACCATGAACATCACATCCGGCCGCGACGGGACCGCGGGGTGACCAGGCCGCACAATCTCAAAGCCCAAGAAGCTGAATGTCTTCAGGAGTGGAGCTACCAAAGAGAAGAAGATCTGTTACCACCAGGAATGATCCTCTTTACCTACCTTACCCTCGAGTCATGAATATCAGAGAGAGCATGGAACACCCTTCAGAAGTCCATCCAGAGAGGAACCATGTTAAGGGGTCAGCCCTCTCGAACAGGTTTTGTCTCTTCCTGTGCTCATCACAAGCGTGAAGGGGATTGGAGCTGTGTAGCTGAGCAGCTTTGTCCATGTTTCTTCCCTTCCCCCTGACAAACAGCAATGGTTGGTCATCCACCCACACCAGCCACAGATCCCTGCTTTCCCAGGACATGTGGCCACCCCACAGGTTTTATCCTGCACTTCTGTGGGCCCTGAGAGCAGGACTGACAGCAGCAAACAGGAACTGCTTAGGGACTAGGAAGATGCTGTCTCCATGAGGAGGTCCTGGAGCTCAGTGTAAATGCCACACAGCTCGGCACAGCTTGGGAGCACCCCAGTAAAGCCATCTTGAGTTACACAGGTAATTCAGAGCAGGGTCAGCCCAGAAGCCCCCACACCTCAGGGCTGCCAGACAACGTTCTGTGACACAGTTAACTTACTGAAGCAATGACTTCCCTGTGACCCGTAACAGTCACCCCCAGTGTACCATCTGATCCCTACGGCCCCCTTCGGGTGATCAGCTCCAGGGCACTGAACAGCCATGCAGAGAAGCACCTGGAGGTATTTTCCAGGCAGCACTGAATTTCAGCTGCACAGACAAGGACCTGGGATCTGGAGTGCTCCACAACTCTCCACAACTCCTACAAACAAGCCCCAGCATGGGCTGTCCCTTGTCCTCAGACTGCCACCCACGCAACCAGTGCTGGTGGTGACATAACAGCCAGGACTTAATCTGCAAATTATTCTTGGCATGCTAATATGGGATGATGACATCTTCCTGGGCTCAGCTCAGCTTAGCTCTGCTAACGCCCTTCATTTCAGAGAAGTTGGTGCAACTTACAAAGCTGTGGAGTAAAATTAGAGCTGGGGTTGGAATTACCACTGGGGCACAGCCTGTGCCTGGTGGGACTTAAAGTGACACATCTCCAGCCTGGTACCTCCCCCAGCCCCCTGTGCTCTAATCCCTCACTCAACAGGTCTGTCTTTAGATCATAAAGCCCTGAGAGCCCTAAGTCTTGAGCCAGGGCCAGGATTACCTCTAAGTCTGGGAAGAGCAAAAGTGCCAGGAGATCTTTAAAAAGCAGCTGAATTATAGTGCAATAAGCTGGAAGTACTCGTTTCCCATCTAGTAAGTCCTCCCTGGTTTCACCTTCCACGTCACAGCAGCCTGGTGCCAAACGGAGACTTCACTGCTTACCAAACGGGGAATATTAACTGATTGTGGATGAGAAAATCCTCCCAGGTCACTCAGGAACAGCTTTCTGCACCACAGTATTGGTATGGCAGAAAAGCAGATCTTGCCATGGAATCACACAACGGTTTGGGTTGGAAGGACCTTAAAAGATCATCTTGTCCCACTTCCTGCCATAGGCAGAGACACCTTCCACTATCCCAGGTTGCTCCAAGCCCCGTCCAGCCTGGCCTTGGACACTCCAAGGGATGCAGCAGCCACAGCTTCTCAGGGCTACCTGTGATGTTGCCATCCAGCAGATCTGCTGGAGAAACCAAAACACTCCCTCACCCTTACCCTCCAAAAAGGGCTTATTTCTTCCACAAGGAACTATTTCCATGAGAATTTTGTATGTAATGACCCGGCAATAGGAAAGGCCATGGGCCTTGCCCTGGGATTCCCAGGTTTCTGTACAGCTCCAGCAGCACTGTGTGGGCTGTTGGGACAAATCCGAGCACGGGGGCCAGTCCTCACCTCGATCTTCTCTGCTTTTTCTGAAGCAGATGAAGACATAGTTGACTTTCATTTTTTCTTCAGCAAACTCCAGCAGTGCTGACAACCTGCCAAGGAGGGAGAAGACAAAGGGACATCAGCTCTAGGAAGTCCTGTCCTGAGGAAGCCTCTGAGCGTTATCAAATTATCAACTGGATGTTTTCAGGCACGAAGATTGTTTACAGCCCCCTTCCAGTGAACAATGGGTGCTGAAACAATGGTCTTCCTGCCCTGCAGATCTAAGAGCTGTCCTTGCTCCGAGACACCGACAAGTCCCTGTCCTGGCAGCCACAAACACCCTCCCCACCCGTGGTGCTTTGGGACTGAAGCCTTCATGGGCAGGAAGCGGAATATTGCAGCTGGTCCTGGGCCAGGCTGCATTCCCTCCACTGGCAATGCACAAGGGGAGAATCTGGGAATTCTGTGCTTTTAGGGAAGGCAAAACGTCCAGAACTGAGCTCCTGGCAGGCAGAGAAGAACAAACCATGCCTGGAGGAGCATGTGTACAGGCAAAGCCGTTTCCTGAGTGCATGGGCTGGATGGCACAGCTGCTGCACCCTGAATCCTCGCTTCCTGCCTTTCCAGCTGGATTATTTCTGCCACCTCTTGATGGAAGCTGCGCTGCATTAACCCCTCTGCGAGCCCCCAGGGTGGCACACGGAGCCACTGCTGTCACTTTTAACCACTGGCCCTGCCAGAGCAGTGACAAACAGGCCTTCACTTCACATCTCATTAACCAGTCGTCAGCACAGGGGATTCAATTTGCAAGGTTCTGTTAATATGTTAATGAACTACTTTAATTGCGGCCTCTCCTCCGCTGTTTCACCCAGCTAAAAATAACCTGACAAAATTGCGCTTTAAGTCACAATGACACTGGCAAATAAATCCCCTCCCAGAAGGACCCACTCCCTGGAGAGCTGAGAGATTTACGGGGGGACTGGAGAAATTACACAAACATTTATCTGGACTCAGAGTCAAATGAGAAAGTGTGAGACAGCAACAGCACTGCCACTTCCTGAAGGTGCCCAGCAAGGGTTTTTTCCTTAATTAGCCGGTGTCACTTAGGGATGAAGCCTACTTGGAGATTTAGGAGGAGTTGAGAGCTCCACAGAGGAATCCAGCAAAGCCACAGCTACATTGCAGCAGAGACCTCTGGCACAGCACTTGGCAGGAAGGAGCTGCTCTGGAAGCTGCGTTTACACAAACTTCCCAGAGCTGAGCTGTCTGGACAAAACACAACTGGATTCTGCCAAGAGGAAAATCAGAGCTCCTGGCAGAGCCTGGTGCCGGCGCGGCAGCGCTCCAAGAGCAGATCCACCTACTGATGAGGAGAGCATCCATAGGATGGAAGGGTTTTTTTCTTTGAAAAAGAGGAAAACCAGCCAAGAGACACATGCCAAGTGGCCAAGAGAATAATAAAAAGAAAAAAATAATAAAATATCTGAGAAAGGTTTTGTTGGCTTTCCATACCTAAGTATGCAAAGATTCATTTGCTCATTTATTGCTTGTTTTTCATCAGTGTTGGGACTCCAAAAATGGTAATTCATCTAAAATATCACCAGGGGAAAATATATCTGTGGGGGCCTAATAGGACAGTTCTCTGCAGACGTGGGAGCAGGATGTGCTTCAGACACACAAACCAGGAATGGAGCTGCTATTGCTCATCAGCTCACTCTCTGCACACACAGCATGGAGTCCCAGAATGGTTTGGAATCCCAGCATGGTTTGGGTTGCAAAGGACCTTTAAAGCTCATCTCATTCCATCCCCTGCCAGTGACACCAGGGGCACCTTCCGCCAGACCAGGCTGCTCCAGGCCCCACCCAACTTGGCCTTCCAGGGATGGGGAGTCCACAATCACCCATGTAAGCAAAGTCCTGCCTCGCAGGGCCCCACGGCCACAGCTCTGGTGTCCTGAACTTACCCTTCTTTGCTTCCATCAGCTAATAATCCATCAGGGATTTCCACAAAGAGGCTCTGGTTTGAGAGCACTGCATCCCAGGAGGAGGTCTTCACCTCTGTGACCTTGTACTGGAAGTGGACAATATGAGGCTTCCCTTCGTGCACTGGGACGTCTTGGCTAACAGTGATCTTCTCGTCCTGGGAAAACAAAAATGGCAAGGTTTGAACACTCAGGGGACAACTGGAGAGAGCAAATGCAAGTAAATGGCATTAGGGTTTTACAAAATCATGCTTTTCCCTTCCCCTTTTGCTGGCTCAGGTACACATCATACAGTTCTCAGTGCTCAGAGTGATTTCTGGCCAAGCACAGTGGTGGTTCATGAACTGCCCTTCCAAGAACACAGCTGGACCGAACACACTGGCAGAGCTTCTGCTGCCACAGCCTGACCAGTTTTGGTGCCTACCCCAACGCCAACACAGCCTTTCTGTTCCAGGGATGACCACAAACTGCTTTCCCAAATTTTCCAACCAAAGGTTTGCCTTCTGCTGTAAGGGAGGAAAACACACACTGCAGGGAGATCACAGAGCAGATCTGAGACTGGCAAGGAGGTCTTCTCCAGAGACCACAAACACATGTCCCTCTCCAGCCCTGCCCCAGTAAGAATGCCAAGCATGCAGATCTCAGATCCAGCTCAGCAGTTCCTAGAAAACAGTCCCGTGCTTAAAACTCCGTTCCTCCACACAATTCCTGCAGGGAGTTGGCTTGCCCAGTAACCATTTCCATGTTTCACTGCAAAGAGCCCCAGTGAAACAGCTGAGTTAATGCTGTCGCTGTAGGGGAAGCTGGATCGTCCCATGTGTTGGTGACACTTCATGCATCCCTGTCCCCTCACATTCCCAGCTACCCACACAGCTCTGGAGGGCAGAAGTAAAGCAGATATCCAGGGTCATGTGTGCTGTGCTCCTGAGTCACAGGAATGCCTGGGAAAGCCATGTGTCCCTCCCTCTTCCAAAGGTGGGGCAGGCAGTGGTTTCCCCTACTGGGTCATTGGGTCAGTGGCCATCCAGCCTCCAGGTATTTTAATTTAACAGGGTGATTAATTCAGCAGCCCCTTACAAGCCTTTACTGGTTCCCCAAGCTATTGTCCCACTGCTTTAATTCCTATTACCTCTTGTCCTAAAATAGCTTGGTTTGACTGTTGTGACAAAGAGGCCACTGAGGACCTTAATGGTGGTGACAAAGTAACCCCCTGTGCAAATGGGGAGCTGCTTGGCCATGGTGAGTGGAGCAGAGGAAGCTGCCCTTCATTTAAAGTCCACAAAGCTGAGCTGAAAAACAAGTTTACACTTCACCAGAATAAATATCCTGTAGGAAATAAGTTTATTCATGGAGGTTGAAAGAAGTCTGCATGGCTGAGCTCAGTAGTTTTAAGCCAAGTGCACCGACAGACAGCTGCACCAGTGAGGTCAGGCTGCTGCAGTCAGGGCTGAGCCCAGAGAGAGCTCTGCACTACAAAAACCAAATCCAAGGGGATTACGTGCATATCCCTCAGCACTGACTTTATAGGAGCATTTTACAGTTGTTGTTAAGACTGCAGAAAGCGTCTCTGTTACAGAAAAGTCACTTCTCTCCAGAAAAGCTCACAGATGCTGCTTTTCTCATACTCACAAAACCAAAACCAGGGTGAGGAAGTTGAGGAAAGTGTGCTGGGATTGACATGTGGGTGGGAAGACTGCCAGGAGCACTGCCATTGGAGGTGAAAAGTGTTCTGAGCCATTTGGTTTGGAATTTCCTTGTCTCCAGTTCTGCACTGTGCTCCAAACCCAGCAAAGTTGTTCCTGAAACCCCCGTGACAGCCCAGGAGCTAAACGCAGCACAACCACAGGGATTAACAGAACCAGTTCCCCTGGTTCAGTAGGAATTATGTTTACACAGCTCAGGCAGCTGACACTTTATTTCTAGGCATCCAAACAGAGATGCTGGGGAAGAGAAGCTGTTCCTGTGAAGCAACAGCAGCCCAAAATTCTTTGGAAGCTGCTCAAAGCAAAATCCTGTCTACACAACAAGCACTCAGTTTTAGTTCACCCTGGTAAATCCCCCCACAAAATCCCCCTGCTACATTACTGTGGGCAAAAAAAATCCCAGCAGACTCTCTCTTATAGCAGAACACTGGCTCTCCACCCCTCAGCTCCATTTCAGCAATGAAAAACCACAAGGACAAGCTTCCACTTGGTTCCAATTCACTGAGCACGAAGTTTTCCAGCCCAGCTCCGCTCCTCAGATGTCCCAGGAAGGACAGGGGGAGGACCCGACGTGTTGGCAGGGTCAGAAGAAAGGATGTTATGATCCACCCTGGCCAAGTGACTGGAGAGAGCCATGGGAGCTCTGGCTGCTGGCATGTGCTGCACCTGCAGCCTCCTGCCAAGTCTGCCAGCCAGGGCACGTCCCGGACGTTGCTGTGGCATTCTCAGCTCCAGCAGAGCTCCCTGGATGGAGGGCAAAGCTTTAAGTCTCTTAACACAAAAAACCCAACACCTATAGGGAGCCCCAGCT
This sequence comes from Pithys albifrons albifrons, assembly GCF_047495875.1. NCBI lineage: Eukaryota > Metazoa > Chordata > Aves > Passeriformes > Thamnophilidae > Pithys > Pithys albifrons. The sequence continues at coordinate 6,390,151 of NC_092470.1, forward strand.
GCTTAATTTATAGTGCTGTTGTATCTGGGTGCTGTGTGTGCCAGAGGAGGCAGCTCCTTCGGAAAGGTCATCCCTTGGACTGCAACAGCTGATACAGCTGGAAAAAGGACTTAAGCTTTTGGATCCAGATGCCCTTCCAGGTCATGCTGCTGCCTGAAAAGCTCAGGCTGCTGTAACTACAGCACTGCCAGACTAAGCAGGCAACTGAGGGTGCAGAGAGAGCCCCCGTAACCCCCACCTGAGGTCTGACACACCTGGGGGCAGTTCTGGGCCCCTTATTCTAAGACAGACATTGAGGGGCTGGAACATGTCCAGGGAAGGAAACAGAGCTGGAAAAGAGTCTGGAGCACCAGGAGCAGCTGAGGGGGCTCAGCCTGGAGAAAAGGAGGCTCAGGGGAACCTGGATGCTCTCTGCAACTCCTTGACAGGAGGTGAAGCTAGGTGGGGATCAGGCTCTGCTTCCAAGGAATAAGGGACAGGACAAGAGGAAATGACCTCAAGCTGTGTCAGGGGAGGTTTAGGTTGAATACGAGGGAATATGTTTTCACCAAAAGGGCTGCACAGGGCAAGGGTGGAGTCCCCATCCCTGGAGGGATTTAACAGCCACGCGGATGTGGCAGTTGGGGACATGGGTTAGTGGTGGCCTTGGCAGTGCTGGGGAGCAGTTGGACTTGACCTCAGAGGGTTTTTCCAGCCCAAATGATTCCAGGACTGTATTACTGAAGGGGCCGATTTTCTGACAGATTCCACTAGTTTTGTCAAGCAATAAAACCTGGAAGAATTCCATCCATATTTCTGGGATGCAGCTATCTGTCCACCCTGCCTACACACCACTGCCAAAATCTCTGCGAGTTCAAGGCTGTACTGAAATCAAACACTCAGTCTCCAAACTGTGATTCCTTCCACCAGCTCCTTCTCCATGCTGAGCCCATTTTCTGCCTCTGGGCCTTGCATGGTGTGTCTACGAGGCTTGGCAAAGCTGGCTAGCAGGCATTCCACCTGCAGGGTCTCCTATTTCTCACCCGCAGGGCATTCATTACTTGTCCTGAGCCTTCTTCAAGCTGTTTTTGTACTTTCTTTCTGTGAAGAGAGCCTGTTGTGCTGCTTCTCTGGAGTTCACACCCCTCTGACATCTGTGACAATTCACCTTGAGCATTAAGCTGACAGGACATTGTTACTTGAGGCTCAGAGTCTGACATTTTTTCAGAATGCAAGCAGATGAGGAACATGTTAAAAATTCACCAAAGGAAACTCTGAAAGCAGCTGTGAGGTCTGGGAGTCTCTCATGAGCTCCAAGATGAGACTGGGAGCTGTGGCCCAGAAGGGTCTGTATCTTTTCATCATGTAACATCGGTGTGCCGCCCACGGAGCAATTACAAATCAAGTCTAACACCTATGACAACACCCCTGGCTCAACAGCTAAATTTGCAAGGTGAGCATAAATTTAGGCTGCCTCATCCCTGGCATATGGAAAAGCAGCCCTTGTCCCAGAAGAGAGACAGATGTGAGCCAAAGTCACACAAGTGCCAATTATTCTACAGGAAGGAGCAGCCAGATCTCATTTGGCAAGAAAGGTTCTGTGGAACAAAGAGGGACAAAAAATGACTTGCACAGAGCTATGTGCTCCTGCAAGTCTGTAGGCACAAACTTTCCTGATCTTGCCCTGCCCTGTGCACATGTTCTAGAAACACCCCAGGCTGAGAGGTGGGTGGCTGCCTTTCCCATCTGTACCTGGGTTCAGGCAGCTCCCAGGCCCCAACAGCTTCACCTTCCTGACCAGGGCACAGGAAGGAGCTTATCAACCCTTCCCTTGCTGTGTTTCACCTTTCTGCCTCTCGCTTCCTCCTCCTGCCAGGCATTTCAGGAGTCCTTTCATGTTTTGATAATGCAGGCTCTGCGGACAATAGCAGCAACAGGCCCTTGGGAGCAGGGCTGCTGAATGACCTGCTGCACAATGGGCTTTCATTTCTTAATAAACAGGTGATATTTAAGCAGGAGAGCCCTGCCTGCAGCTCAGTTGCTGAAAAATTACCTGTTCTCCCACTTATTACCTTGAAGTTCTTTGCATTTATTCCCATCAGACTGCAAAAGGAACCAAACACAGTTTCAACATGGGTACAGGTCGTTACTTAAGACATTAAATCTTTCTCACCTTATATATCAGAGCTGAAAGAGAAGGATCCCTGCTACCCCCTCGCCCACCGGGGATCTTCGACAGTGGGTGAGGGGCATCAGGAGCACCACAGAGGCCCTGGAACGATGTGCCTGCAGCACTGCAGCTGGGGACAGTTACTCAAAGGTAAAATACTACTGCAAGAGAAAAAAGAGAGAACACCAGGTTACATTAGCAGGGATCATGTTTTGGAGGCTCCAGCGCCTCAAAACCCCAAATCACTCGTATCCCTGCTCCTCCACAGCACCCGGATGTCGACATCAAACCCACCCACTGCCCCAGTGGCACCAGAACTGGCTTATTTTGTTAGGAATGGAGGAGGGGATGGAGCCAGGAACTCGGAGAGAGTGCTGAGCAACCTCATGCTAATCAGGGAGGCCTGGAAGGCTGCCAGGAGCAGATGGCTGGGAACGCATGACCAGATGAGCACACATTTTCTAGAGACAAATATCTACAAATAGATCAACAGGGCCCAGGAGGAGGAGGTTTAAGTTTCACATTTTCAAAATGAGGAGCAAAAGGGCTGGTTCTTCAGACACGTTCAACGCGCTCCACAACGTCCGCAGCGACATGTTCACAGGCACATGAACCATCAGACAAGTGTTCTTCACCCCGACCCTAAAAATTACAAGTTCACCCCAGAGATCTACTTTTACAAGCAAGAAAACACATTTTCCTTGCAGTTTCCAAATTTGTTTGCAAGTCCTATGTGTGGTCTTCCAGGCTCACTTTGGACACAGATTTTAATACCTGCTCTGGCTTTTAGGAAGCTCTTCAAAGCAAATTACTTTACTTTTTGGAGCTTTGTTTCCTCTCCAGCACCACAAAGCCTCTGTGTGGAGGCTCAGCGTTCCTCTAACACAGCCTGCAAAAGCCACACAGGGCAATCAGTCCTTCCCCAGTGCTCCCATTATGGAACACACCAGAGCAAAGCTCTGGAAGCACCACCAAAAAAACAAAGGGGTGCAGGTGGGTTTTCATGAGCACGAGGCCGAAGTGGATAAACTCTGCAGCTGTACTGACAACTCACTGTCTGTCCTGAAACTTCTCACTCGAGCAGTTCCCAATACAGTGTTTTTCTACTCTAATCCCTCTCCACGAGGCAGACAGGCTTAAGTATCCAAACACCACATATGGAGCCGCACTGTCAGAACCACCTGAACCCCTGTGAAAACACGGGATCACAGACTGGTTTGAGTTGGGAGGGAATTTAAAGCCCATCCAGTTCCAGCCCCCACCACGGGCAGCGACACTTTCCACTAGACCAGGGGGCTCCAAGCCCTGTCCAACCTGGCCTTGTAACCTGCCTGTACAGGCTGCAAACCAACTACTGAAATCTGGCATTTCTGAATGCTGAAAACACAACTCGCAAATGCTGTTATGACACAGGCAGTATTTCCCAAGGATCTCGGCTTTCCACCTCCTATCAGAACCACCTTTCTACAGGAAACACAAATATTCTTCCTTCACTTATTTCCTCCTCCAGGTTTGGTAGACTGGGCTCTGGGACAGGGTTCCCACGTGCTGTGGCTCAGAGCAGGGTCCTCTTGGAAAAAAGGCCGTTTAAATACACCAGAAGAAGATGTCCGAGGGCAAAGCCGGGTGTTTTGTGCTCCCCGGCGTGCCCGGGGCTATCAATGGGCTAGTGTGTGTTCAGTAGTAGTGGATGTGGAGAGGATGACAAAGCACTTTGTGCCGTCCCCACCCCCAGAAAGCTGTTGGCAGCTTTGTTATTCCCTTCCCTCCTCCCTCACCCCCCAGCCAACAATGTACTATTGATAGCTCTCTCCAACTTGTGGCCAAGGCATGGAGAAGCTGGAAAATGAAGTGGAGTTGTGGGAAAAAAAAATCAAACAGAGAGGCAGTAGTTTTCATGCAAAGCAGCTCAAGACACTTCCCAGTTTCGTTTCCTCTGGCACATGCAGAAGTCAAAACACAAGCCCCCTTCAGCTGCCAAGCGCTGCCCATGGCACTGCCCAGACCTGCACACCACCACTATCCCAACAAAATTAGGCTCCCTGCACGTCACCAATATCCCTTTCCAAAATTAGGGGTCCTGAGAGCAGCACCCTCAGGGAGTATGTGGGGCATAGACTAAAAGAGGTTTTGCTTCTTCCAGCTGTGCTTCTGTTCCCTGGGAAAAAGTTCATGCAAACACCCAAACCATTTAAACCCTTCGTGCATCTGTGCACGAACAGCCCACCATAATGCTGCTCCCTCAGGCCTGGTTGTAGCTTAAAAATTAAGCTTATGCTCCCTTCTGACCTCTCTCCTCGAAGAAGCTGCTTTCCTGCAGCTTGGTTGCGATTAAGATGCATTTAGATCACCAAAGGCCTTTTCCTGGAGAAACTCCTCAGTGAAAGCCCTGCCCGAAAGGGAAACTGGAAGCCAGCGTTACACTCTCATCCTGTGGGTGTAATTTTAACTCCCTAAACTGCCAGCGATCCCAACCCCGTGCCCTGTCCTCGGGAAGCGCAAAGGACACCTCGGCAACTTGGGAACACTGTCAAGGCTGCTCCAGAGCAGCCCTTGCACCCGGAGCCGGGCCGGGACCAGCGCCTCAGGGGCTGAAATCGGCACGTTTGGGGGGCTTTATTTGTTTTGAACACTTAGATCAGAAGGAAGGATTCACAAAGCTCCCCTGACACTGGAGAAATGACGTTCTTTTGTTTGTTTTCCTTTCTGCCCCTTTCCGAAACATGCTCTGGAGATGCGGCTGGACTTGGCCCATAATAATAATATTATTATTGCAAGACACATATTCAAGATTTGAGGAGCAAATTGTAAATAACCATCTGGTGGCCACAGCACAGGTCAAGCATCTCCCACAGGGGCAGCGGCCAAGAACCGGGGCTGCTCCGTGCGCATCCTCTGGGCTCTTATCGGCGACAGAGGCGCAGGAAATGACACTGGGGACTCTAAACAAGGAACAGACACACGAGATAAAACCGATCGGCTGAGAAAAATGCACAGATCCTGCAAGCTAGTGCCTGCTGATCCCCAACCTGCCTTGCAAAGCCACCTTTCCAGGGAGGCAGGGAGAGGTACGGGGGGTGCGGGGGGAGAGCGCAAGGGGTGGTCAGCGAGCGGTGTTCAGGCCTCGGTGAGCCCAGACCCACCCGCGGGAGGCTTCTCCACGGGAAGCGACGCCTCGAGGGGGATTTTAAGCGGGGATAAGGCGGAGCGGCCTCCCCGCCGCCTCAACGCCCGCCCGCGCCCCGGGGCCGCCCGCCGCCGCTCCGAGAGGCGAAGGAGGGTGGAAACGGCGGCGCAGCGCACCTGTCCTGGGTGTTTATCATCCTGGGCTCGGCTCCGGTCCGGTGCAGCTCGGCTGGTCGCGCTGGTGCCCGACTGCTGCTACCCCCGCTCCGCTCCGCTCGGCGCCGCGCTCCGACTGACCCCGCGGGCCCGCGCGCCGACACGCCCCCCTCGCCGCACGCCCGGCCACGCCCCCCCTCTCCCCGTCCCGCCCCGCGGCGCGCGGGCAGCCCGCGAACCCAAGGGGCCCAAACAAAGGCGTGAGCCCGGCCACGCCCCCCGCCGGTGACGTCACCGCCCCCGCGCGCGCCGGGCGCGTTCCTGAGGGGATGAGGGGCGCGCGCCCGAGGATCCCGGTTTTCCTCAGGGTCCCGGTTATCCCCTCAGCCCCCCGGCGCTCCCTGGGCTCCCGGTTCTCCCCTCTGCTCCCCGGCTCCCTCGGGCCTCCGTGGGGCAGGTCTCATGTAGCCCCAGGCCCCGGGGTTGGCAGCAAACCAGGGGTGGGAGCAGGGCCGGCGGTCGGCTGAGGGAAGTGACAAGGACCAGGAGGGAATTGGAGGTTATGGGGGAAGAGGTTTGGGAACAGCAGGGCCGAAGAATGAACAGCCGAAGGTTGGTGGTGCCATACAGGACAAGCCACTGGCGCTAAGGTGAGAAATTGGGAAGAAATCCTTCCCTGTGAGGATGGTCAGGCCCTGGCACAGGTTGCCCAGAGAAGCTGTGGCTGCCCCATCCCTGGAAGTGTCCAAGGCCAGGCTGGACAGGGCTTGGAGCAACCTGGTCTAGTGGAAGGTGTCCCTGTCCATGGCAGGGGCTGGAACTGGGTGGGCTTTAAGGTCCCCTCCAACCCCAACCATTCCATTCTATATCCTGCTTAAAGTATGGTGCTGGTTCTTAAAATGTGACTTGGGATATCAAAGGTTTATAATCTGGATGAGTAGGAGCTGGAGTAAAGAACGAGTATATGGATAACAGGATGTGGACCTGCCCATGGCAGGTCTCTGCAGAGGCTCTTGGTGAGCAGTGTATCCATAAGGGAAAGCAGCAGTCATACAGACATAGCTGAGGCTCCTGGAGAACCAGCCAAGGGGAGTAACCTGTGGGATTCAGTCCTGCAGAGCTTGGTGGGTGCTGAGCCTTCACATGGCGTCATGGACTGAGCAGCCCTTTGGAAGAGAAGCTCTGGGGACCCTGGGGTTTCCAGCCCTGAGGGTTGGGGTGCTGGAGGACCTCACACTGACCCACCTGGTCTCCCACCTGGATGACCCCAGCCCTCCCCCTTGCAGGAGCAGTGCAGGGTCCCAAGTGGCACGTGTGGCATCCTGGGGTGCAATGCTCCAGTGGGCCTATGGACCCTGGTATCCAACAGGCAGTCCTGGTACTGGGCTTCGCGGTTCCCAGCGCTGCCCTTCACTTGGCAGGAAGGGACCAGCTGTTCTGCAGAGAGCTGGACACCAGCCAGGGCCTGAGTTCAAACAGAGCCCATTAAATGGCCTTTTCCCCCTTCCTCCGCATTTCAGCCCTGTTTGCAGCCGTGGTTCTATTTATAATGCCCAGGAAAAGCGAGCTGAGACTTTCCCACAGTGCCGGCTTCTCAGGCGATTGTTGTTTGGGAAGCTGGAATGTTCATGGTATTATTTTTGTATCCCCCCGGGAAGGGTTTGTGTTTTTTATTGCGTGTCACTCCGTGTCCCCATCTGTGCCGAGGAGGAGTGTGTGGAATGCACGAGGTCTCTGGTGCTGCTCATGGCTCTCAGGTGCTTTGCTGAGGTGCTGGAGGTTTGGGTGTCTGTGCCCATGACCCCCTTTTGGGGAGGGTGGTGGGTGCTCTGAGAGGTGTCTTGGTAGCCATGGGGCTGGAAGCCAGAAGGGCATCACTGGTAGCCCCTGTCTTGATGACAAGCACTGGGAGCACCTGTCATGTCACTTGCCCTGTGCCTCAGTGTCCTCTGGGCATGGAGGAGGGAATATGGAGAATCCTGCTGGGAGCAATGGGCTTATATCATTCCTCCCTGCCCGGGGTGTCAGGATCAAGATGTGCCTTACACCGCAGTTTTGGGGTGGCAGAGCCATCACATGAGGCTGGGCGTGATGTCACTGTTTGTGTGGTGCTGCTGCCAGCAGAGTCCAGCGGGTGCCTTTTTTGCCTTTCTTGGCCATGTGAGGCTGTTCCCTGCACAGAGCTGCTGTGGGATATTCTGGGCACAGTTGGGCTTGTGGCAGCTCCACGCTGCCCCTGATCTCCCCAACTCCTGGGCAGGCAGGTTTTCCACAGAGCAAAACCCACCTCTCTTGGACTCTCAGGTCCTGCCTGTTCTCTCCCTTGGCACGGGCACTGGCAGCACTGCCTACAGCACTCCTGGCTCTCCCTTTCACTCCCCTGCAAGGCCCTGCACCACTTCATTCCCACCTATGCTGGGGGTTCTCTCTGCTGGCTCTTGGTTTTGCTGCCCTGCCCAGGATTTTGGCAGTGAGAAATGCTGTTGTGCCACATTTTTTGACGGGTTCTTTTTGTCACAGCCAGTCTGATGAAGGACGGGCACCTCTGAATAACTTTGCTGTTTGTCATGCTGGGTTTTGGCATTGATTGTCCCAAATTCTAGATGCAGAACACAGGACATCTGCCATCTCTCTGTTTTAGAGGCTTGCAAACTCTAGTTGAGCACCTCCTTAATGATCCTCATTAATTATTGTGGCTAATTGTGGACTGTGTAGCTCTTAAAAATACTTTCCACTGGAACAAACTATGGAGAGAAGTGAGAGGTTTTTCCCCAGCTGAGGAGTGGAGACCCAGAGCTCCTCCTCACCTGGTTCAGGTAACACTCGGGGGTCCTGGAGCTGGTGACACTTGTGGACGGGGGCTGGGCAGGTGGCTCCAGCCTCTCAGAGCTGCCTGACGCTGGGATGGAAGCTCCCAGACGGGAGAGGCAAGGTCAAGACGACAGGATGACTGCTCGGCCACATCTTTGTTGCACACAGGGCTGACAGCAGAGATGCTGCCCAGATGTTTGGGGCCACGGAGGCAAGTGGAGTCCCTGTGGGACAGGCTGTCCCTCCAACATTCACTCCGTGCTCTTCCTTGGCCACATTCCTGGCTCTGCCTGTGTGTGAGAAAGCTCTGGGAGAGGGTTCACCCCCTTGACCGGCTCCGTGGCTGTGCAGTCACAGGGGCTCTCGCCGACCTCATCGTTGTGCGGCTGCTCAGATAAGGGAAACAGCAGCACTGCCGAGGGGGTTGTACCAGGGAAGTGGTGGGAAGCAGCCCTTCCCTGTGCCTGTTCCCCAGGGATTACTGCACGTCTGTCCCTCAGCTGTGCCCTCCCTGTGGGAGCAGAGCATTGTGGGGTATGTGTGGTGGGTACCATGTCCAGCTGACACAGTTCCTTGGTACCTGCAGCAGCGCTGCAGAGCTGGCTGTGCTTAAAAGTGTTGCCTAATGGAAAACACTTCCAGAGGTTTCCAGACAAAGAGAGAAAAGGGTTGGTAGCTTTAAATGTAATGAGCACCCTGTAGTTATTTAAAAGTATCGTTAGAAATGTGTCATTCAGAACTTTCTAGGGCTGGACATGTATCTGGAGGTGTAATTATGTTTTCATCAGCACCTTTTCATCTCCCTTCTATGACTGCTCTTTCATTTTTTTAACGTGAGGATCTTATTTTCCTAAGGGAAAAACAAAAATGAATGCTGCCAAGGAATTTTGTTTTCATACCTCAGTCCTCCCAGCCCTGCTGCCAGCTTGGTCTTCCTGTGCTGACATGTCTGTGTCTGCTACAGCCACAGCAGCACCAGGAGTGTTCCTGGGATTTTGGCTCCCTGTGCTTTGAGGTGAGCTGTGAACAAATTCCCTAAAGCCGGCCCATCTGTGCAGCTGGAATTGTGTCTTGAGTGTCTGTCCCCAAGGTGGATTTTAATTGTTTGAACGGTTGAACGGTTGGTGTCACTCACCCGTGTCTTCGATCTGCTTCACATCTGTAACAACAAACGAGGTTCCTTCCAGGTCATGCTGATAGTTTTCTATTCTCCCTTTATATTTCCAACAGGATGAGTTGATTCCTTGGCAGACCTGCCTGGAGCTGAGGGTCAGATTGAAGGCACGTTGCTGACATCAGTGGCTTTCTTTTTTAATGAGCTTTGTCAGAATTTGTTCTTTAGCCATTAAGTGGTGCCAGCGCAGAGTTCATGCATGAGCTGAGCTGAAACCTGCTCAGTGTGAATTAGTGATGAGGGAAAAGCAGGTCAGGAAACATCTTGTTTCAGAGCATGGCAATAACTGGCATGTTCCAAGGCCTGGAACCAGGGAATGGGCAGAAGAAAATGTAGAAATCATGGCAAGGGATGGATTCCCTCTGCTGTGCTCTGAGGAGTTGTTATCCCCTCTCATGCCAGTGGGATGTGTGTTGGCACCCAGGGAAGGTGTTCCCTTGCTGCACGAATCTGGGAGGTGTTGGGGTGGGCTGAGGAGCTGGGTGGTATCAGGGGGATGAGTTGGTGATGTGACATAGCCCACCATGAGACGGTCTGTGATGGACTCTTGTAACCAATGCGCCCCATGCTCCTGGAGGATGCTGTGTGCCAGTGTCAATGCCTTTGGAGAGGTCTCTTCTGGGAACTGTCACGGCAGAAGACATGCCAGGGAGAGTCTCTGACTGTCCCCAAACACCAGTGTTGGGATGGGTTGCCCCAGAGAAGCTGGCAGGGATTTTACTGGTGAACACTGGAAAAGGCAGTCCCTCCATCTGTGGTGATCTGGCACAACAAAACCTGGGAATGGAGTGTGATGGAAAAGTAATCCATGGACTACAGAGCCTACAGCCTTCCTGGGAACATGTAGGTGTGAGGTTCAGGCATGTGGCTCCCAGCTCCGGCCTGCGTCAGCTGAGCTGGCACGAGGAGCACCTGTGGGAGTCGGGGTTTGCTCCGGAGGTCACCTCTTCCTCGGCCAAAGGAAATACTTGTGTGATTCCCTTCCACTGCCTGTAGCTCCTCTGCGTCATCCCTGCTGCTCTGTGCCCGGAGCTCTTTTCCTTGGCTGCTCATCGAGTAGAACACACTCCAGGATTCCCAGTGCAGCAATGCTGGGTGGCATAAAGAGACAAAAAGGGGAAAAATCAAGGACAAATTGGTGAAAAGGAGCATACAGGAAAGGTCTCATGTGGTGGGGAGGTACCTTGCTGCTGGAATTTGCACATCTGAATGCAGCCAGGGCTTTGTATTGATTTTTTTAAAAGCTCTTTCAATTATTTTTACAATGAGCTCATCTTTCCTGGCACATCCCTGCTCCCTGTTCATTCCATACCAGGCGTTGTTCACTTCTCTGCAGTCATCCACATGTGAGCTGGGAACCACAGCCCCACTGATTGTCCCTGGGGAAAAACAGGCCTTGTCTTGGCTCCTTGTAGGCGCTATATGAAGGTGGGGTGGATGGAGCTGAAGGTGTTTCTGATGGAGCTGCCTGAACTTAACCAAAATGGTTAAGCCTGTGTGCTGCCTCTGTGCAGTGGGACTTGGTGGAAGGTGGTTTGCTGTGTGGTTTTGGTACTTTGGGATACACTCCTGTGAGTGGAGGTGGCTTGTGGAGAAGGCTGAGTGGTCTGTCAGTGCACAGGGATGTTGGAAGCCACTGCTACTCCAGCCAAAAATCCAAAAAGCCTCTTGGAGTTGTGTTTTTAAGACCACGGGAGACTGCACACTGCAAGGGCAGTTGAAAAATGAAAGTGCTGCATCTGCCCAGGACATTTTGCAGTACCTGAGCAAAGCTTAAAAATGTCACATGACAAGAACTCAGATCTGTGTCTTGGAAGAACCTGTTTTGTATTATTTGTCTTAATCTACTGCTGTACCATAAAATAGGAAGTCCTTAAAGCACTGCCCCAAAGCTCTGCAAGCAGAGGGTGCTCCGTGGTGAGGTGACACCAGCAGCACCATGAGCCTGGCTCTCCCCTCATTTTTACAGCACAGATTTAAGCAGATTTGAGCCTAGGAGTGGATCCCATGGGTCTGACACCAGGGGGTTGGTCTTGTCCTCCAGAGGGGCTGGTGACCAGTCTTGGGGATGCTGCACAGTGGCGCCGGTGGTTTGGGGCTGAGGATTCGCCCCCGGCTGCAGAGCTGCTGTCTGCTGACACCTCCTGTGCTGGTGGTGCAGCCGTTGGAAACAAAGAGCTGAGAAGCTTGAGGACCTGTCCAGGCAAAACACCTCCTCCTTTTGCTTTAATAATTTTGTTTTTCTCAATTCTATAGCCCATGATAATGTGTCCGGGCCTGTTTCACTGCACTGGATCACTCCAGTGAGAGTTCAGTCCAGGTCTGGCATCCACATATTTCTAGAACCTGATCCTGGCTCTGTGCTTTTCCATGTCACACATACAAACATGTGCTTTGGCAAGGGGGTTTGGGGATGCACTCTCTGCAAACCCCCAAACCTGTGTGCTTGGATTCTTCTCTCCTGTGGCTCTCTGGGCATGTGAGGTGTCTGTTGGGCACATTTCTGTTCCGGTGCAGCTGGATTCATAAAGCTCCAGTTTTCATGGCCCCACAGGAATTTGCAGGCTCAGTGAAATCGCTGGGATCTCCCTGCAGAGGCTGGCTGGATGTTCACCCTCCAAACTGTTTGTGAACAGAGGCAAAGGGATGATGGAAGAAATTTTTTCCGCAGAGCTGCCTGCCCTGCTCCAGCCTGGGAGCCCACATGTGGTTCCTGGCTCTTGTTGGCAGCTGCGGCGTGTTCACCACAAGCCAGAGCACTGCTACCCCTCAGGTTGCTCCTTTATAGTATCCAAGTACTGTTAAAAGTGTTCTCTGGATCGTTATATCATGAATGTCTGTGTATGTAGGTTCTTGTCTACTTGAATTTTGTGCTTTGTGATCTAACAGATAGTTTTCCAAATGATGCACATCAGTTGTTTATTTACAATATGCTAAATTCCTTCATTTGATATAAACTTAAATCCTTTCCTGTTTCAAACCTACAAAATATAGGAAGTGTTATCTGAATGCAGCTTTGCACAAAGAATGGAGAGAGGAAAGAAACAAGGGGGAGACAGGAAAAGGGCCTTCTTTTGGGACTGTAACACCTTTGTGTTGCAGGTGACTCCAGCTGGAGTCATCCTGGTGCCTTGCCCATCGGGAGGAGTCCCTGGGAAACCAAAGGCTTTTGTCTTCCAGATCCATGGCTAAACAGATTTCCAGAGACCTCTCTTCTTCAGGGGACCCAATCCAGGTTCATGCTGGACTGGATCACTTGTCATCATGTGCAGGGGCAGTCTGTTGTCCTTGGGCTCTAGTTACAGCCTTCAAGTGATCCCAAGCTCAGGGAAGGTCCAAATGTTTTGCAAGAAGAAACTTGAGAACATGCTTATCAAACAGCCCAGTCAGGGATCCATAAGCTGCCATCTCTAGTAATCTGGAACACTGACAAAAAGCTTCCTGAGCTGCCTGCATGGAGGGCATTCTCAAATTCAGCTCCAGAAGGTGAGTGTACATGATGTTGGATCTCACCTGGGGGTTTGGAGCACGGATAAAAAGTGCTACACCTGTTGGAAGCCTCACTGCAGACCACAGTAGCTGGTAAGGTATCATGCAGTCCCAAGGAGAGGACTCATGAAGCCTCTCAAAGGGAAGCTGGCACTTGGATCCTTTGGATTTGAGGTTTTGGATAGCTCTGCCTCGGTGTGTGTGTGATGGGTGATGTGGAATGTACCTAGGAGGGATGCCATCATGGGCACTGCTGCCCAGTATGCAAGAGCTCACCCTGACCAAAGAAGCCTTCCTGCTCCTTGCTTCCTCCTGCCCAACTCTGGAAGAAGGGATGGAAACCACTGCCAGGCCGGCAGCACCGACAGTGAACCCCCTCAGCCAGCCCTTCGGGAGCGAGGGGAAGTGTTTTTAGCTCCAGCTAACCCCGGACATTTTGCAACCTGTCATGTAATGGCTCTGCTCGGGGCACAGCCTGCGCTTGACACGGAGCAGAAATCCTCCGGGATCAAGCTTCCCAAGAGCTGCTCTCCCGGGACATCCACAGACCTGTTGGAGGAGGCACAGCAGTTCCTGGCTGTGAGTGGATCCCACCCTGGGTGTCACGGCTGTGGGGAACTCCGCACGGAGGCTGTTCCCAGGCTGGGCCGGCTCTCGGCCTCTCCTTCCACCCAGATCACAGCGCTTCCGCCACCACGTCCCGGAGCCATCCAGCCCGCAGGAAGTGCAGCAGGTCGTGGGAACCGGCCCGAGGACAGGAGGCTCCGTGGGAGCCAAGCGCTGCAGCCCAGCACGCTGCCTCCGCTTCTCCAGAACGCCGCGAGGAGCTGGGGGGCACGGGGTGTGCGGGGAGCATGGTACACGGAATACACGGGGTAACACGGTACACGGGATACGCAGGGCTCAGGGGGTATGCGGGGTACCTGGTACATGGGGTGCACAGTGTACAGGGAGTACATGGGGGACCTGGTACATGGGGTACAGGGGCTACAGGGGGTACACGGGGTATCTGGTACATGGGATACACAGGGTACAGGGGTACACAGGGGACCTGGTACATGGGATACACAGGGTACAGGGGGTACATGGGCCCATGGTACATGGGATACACGGTGTACAGGGGGTACACGGGGTACCTGGTACATGGGGTGCACAGCATACAGGGGGTACACGGGGTACCTGGTACATGGGGTGCACAGCATACAGGGGGTACATGGGTACATGGTACACGGGGCAAATGGGGTACAGGATATACAGAGGGTACATGGTACATGGGGTGCACAGTGTACATGGGGTACAAGTGTCACCAACTCAGGCACGTGGCCCCTTGCTGAGAGACACCGTGTTTCTGCCTCCTCAGAACACTAAAACCTCTGAGTGAGTGCCTGGGAATTAGCACAGTGTCACTTTTAGCTCTGACAGCAATTTTTTTGGTAGCATTTTAAAACTATTAGCCAAGTTTTGCTTTCAATTGATTAGAAGGGCTGTGTTTTGGAGTTCCTTGTCCTCCAGATCTCCCCCAGGAGTTGCTGGGGCCATCATCCTGCCGGAAGAGCCCCGGGAACGTGAATGCAGTAGTGCCCTGTCCTTGTTCCCGAGCACAGCCTTGCTTGGCCCACTTCCACCAACGGCCCTGTCGAGTTTTTATGGGGTATTCAGCTCAGGCACCATCTTCCAACTGTTTGTTCCTTGCATTTCCAGCTCACTGTCTTGCAGTGGGTCTGGATGCATGTGGGGATGGTGGTTTATTTGGGACAGGAGCCTGGCATTGCTTAGAAGCCAAAGGGAGTACCAACAGAGTGGGGAGGCAAAGGCAAGATGGATACAGAGCTATTCTGTAGAAATTTCTATTAGTGGTGGTGAAAAAAATAGTAACTAAGTTCCATACATTCCCACTAGTGACTGTATTGTCCTCTGTTTTGTGGGGTTTATATCAACTTCTGTGTGATCTTTGCCACAGATGACCAGCGTGGACCAGTAGGATTCCCAGTACCAGGAAAGTACCACAAACCGCACTGGGTCTCAGTGCTACTGGCAGTGAAAATAGAGAGCTTGGTGCATTTAAATTCCACCTTCTAACACCTGAAACTTGGGGACTCGAATGTATTTTCCAGTGTTTAAATACCAAACCAGGTTCTCACCAGCCTCCTTCATTCCACCCGCAGTGAACTCCTGCTGGAGAAGGATACAGAGCTAAGTTCCCTGTGATAGCTCATAACTTTTGTTCCTGTCTCGTGTCTTTCCCTGCAGTCGTTTCACACTTTGCCTGGCAGATTTTGGCTCCCGCCGTCTGGTGTTGCAGGGCTGAGCGGCAGCAGAGGTTCCCAGCTGAGCTTTCCAGCAGAGGTTTCCTTCCATTGCAACGGTTGGGGTCACTCTTTAACAAGGAGCGTTTTAATCCCGAGCTCCAGTTGTGTTTTCCAGTAGGAGGAACTCTGAGCATTGCATCCTATTAACCTGCCGGCCAGGATTTCGAGCTCCCAGGACTCTGTTTCCTGGGCAAACACAGGGTCAGCCATATCTCTGATTTTAATAATGCAGCTTTTTATGTGGCCTCGGAAGCTCAATAAATTAGTGTTCAAGCTCCCTGGGCTTCTCCTGATGTGGATCGAGCAAAGGATCTGGGATCTGCTCATCATCTGGCTGCTCCCGGCTGTCATTGGTGGGGAAGGACTGATGTGGCTTAAACTCACAGTGTCATCCCCTGGTCTGGCACATGAGCAGACGCCATGGCACTTTGTCATGGTCACTGCCCCTCCTTGGCACCTCGAAACCTCTGTGGTGCCAGTGCAGGGAGGGTGTGGGGTAATGCCAGGACCCTGTTGGACTTCCTGTGAGGAGGGCTTATCTCATGTTTGATGTGAGCAGGGCTTAGACCCATCCTTGGCCTGAGACACCCAGTCCAGCTGAGGAGAGGAGTTGATGGTGGTGTGAGAGTTTGGCTTGTATTGGGCACAGCAAGGTCCCCCGTGGGGCTGGGCTGAAGCCCACGGTCTCTTCTCTGGTAACCTGAGGCTGGAGCATCTTCAGGCGGTCCAGCCCCGCTGCCATCCCGTGTGAATGGGGCTGCTCCCAGCCCAGCCAGATCATATGCAACCATGTGGGAACGTCCTGTCCTGGTGGAGGAGGCGGGGAGGGTCAGTGGGGGAACTGCGGGGGTGGGAGCAAAGCATCATCCAATGATGGGAACTGATTGTACCAAGGAGGGGGTCTTTAGGGAGAAATGTAGTGGTGCTGAAAGATCCCAGCTGGCTCTGCCTGCCGTGCAACGAGTCAAGTGTGCCAGGGTTTGCTGTGGCTCCTGCTGTCATTGGGTGGCAAAGCCTTGGACACCCAGTGGGGACAGGAAGATGGAGTGGGAAGTGGGAAGCACTAACCTGTGCAGCCCCAGCCAGCCCAACCCCTTGCTGATCCTTCTTGGTGGCTCATTTAGTGCTCGAGAAAAAGGAGCTTGGAGAAGACAAATCTGCCAGGGCTGATTTGACTTGCAGGACACTTTGAAAGTCTCATGTGGTGGCTTTGTGGTGTTCTGCCAGGGCCTGGCAGTGCTTCTCCTTGGAGGATGTGCCCAGTATTGCGAGCCAGCCTCAGCCTGGCACACCAAGGGAGCCCTGAGATCAACTTTTTGTTAACAGTGAGTGTGGGGGTCCCATCTACTGAGCCAGGCTCAGCCAGGCTTGGTGACGCCGTGCTGCCACCTCACAGGGTACATGGTGCTAGGCATGTCCTGGGCCTTGCTAAGTGGCCAACCTGTGGTGTGGCAGGGAGCTGTGAAGGGTTGTATTTGCACAGGCAATATTTCCCTCTCTGAACCTGATCCAAGGCCAGGCTGGATGGAGCTTGGAGTGACCTGTTCTAATGGAAGGTGCCCCTGCTCATGGCAGGGGGTTGGAGCAAGATGATCTTGGAGGTCACTTACAACCCAAACCATTCTGTGATTCTGTGTTCTTCACATAGGAGCAGCCCTGCATGGTGCTCTCTTGGAAAATGTTGCTGGCAGGGAGCCTTTCTCACCACTTTTATATTTCCCTGGGCTCCCTCTTGTGTCAGTCCTGGAAATCCCATTCATCCCCTGGCTTTTCCTTTGGCATTTATCTCTCTGGCCCAGCTCAGGTGATGTCTCATATGCTGCTGTAGTGTTTATCCCATCTCTTTTCCTGCCTTCCTGTCCCTACATCTCCCTTCTCATGCAGATGTTCACAAGGACACTCAAACATCTTCCAGAGAAGAGGCCAGGCTTGGTTGTCAAGCTGTACCTCCCTGTCACACTTCCCCATCCCTGAAAGTGCTCAAGGCCAGGTTGGATGGGGTTCTGAGCAACCTGGTCTAGTGGTAGGTCTCACTGCCGAAGCAGGGGATTAGAATGAGATGAGCTTTAAGGTCCCGTCTGACCCAAACCATTCTGGGATTTCACGATTCACTGTTGGATTGGCCGTGGCAAACCAGTCTCTTCCAACAGAGCTAGACATCTCTCCTGCCTGCTGGGTGGGATTTTCACAGGTGAGTTTCCACCAGCCCCTTTGTGCCAAGAAGAATCATTTTGTACTTCTTTCCCATTGCCATGTTATTTATTAACCCAGTTAGTCATGTAACTGTAGTGCTGGACTCAGTGTTGTTTAAACTGGTGAACCCAAGCCTTGATTCACTCTGTTCTCTCTGCTCCAAGGTAGTGCAGCTCCCTGGAGGAGGAAGTTTGCACTGTCAGCTGTCTTGGGGAGAGCTGAGATCCAGAGGGCAGTGAGGGATTTGCAGGAGGGGAAGGGGGCTTGGTACAACCTCCCTGGGGCTGCAGGGCCCTGGATATTCCTGAAGCCTGGGCTTGGTTTGGGTTTAAAAGCAGTCAGCTATGGGACTGAGCCTTTGCTGCTGAATGTGCCAGCAATGCCGCTTGTTCCTTCCGCCTCGCCGAACGGCAGCCGGCCTGAGCTGGGGCCTGTTTAATTCAGCAAGTCATAAATTCATAATGCTTATTTACCACGCAGCACCATCAATATTTGATAGTGGCCACCAGCCCGCCGCAGCTCGGCCTGCGGAGGAGAGGGAGGTGGCTGTGGGGGCCTGGCGATGAGGCTGGCACAGAGCGGGGCTACCCAGGTTGGTATGGTGGTGCCAAGATAGGGCTGGAGAGACACAGGCTCCTCCTCTGGCCCTGCAAACCTGCCAGTGGTGGGATGAAGATGCAATGGCTCTGCGGAGAGATGCGTGGGGGCTGGGCCAGCAGCTGGAGGCTGTCAGGTTGAGGGAGGAATGGAGCAGGGAGCCAGGCGCAGAGGGGTCCCGGCGGTTGGTGATGAGGAGGGAAATTTGGAGACCTCAGGGGACACACTCAACATCGTTATCCCCACGGTGTCCCAAGATGACCATGGGGGCTGCCCCGTATGGGCTGCTCAATGCCGGCTCTGCTTGGCAGAAGTCCAGGGATCAGCGCCATGAACTCGGAAAGCCCCTTGACCCCCGACCCTGGCTCACTAATTGACTGTGGGGAGGAAAACTGCCCTTCATGAAGGGGTGAGCAGGAAGGAACCTTCTCCCCGAGAGCTGCTGAGGCTTCAAGGAGAAGGCGCGGGCGGGGGAGTTTAGCAGTGCAAAGACAATATTTTGCAGCTCACTCCAAAAAAGCCTCTTCCTGCTTATGGATCTTCAGTGTTTTGCCCATCGTAAGCAAAAGCTGCTGCAGCCAGTGGCCCCCCTGCAGCTCCTGCCAGAGCTGGGCCCCTGCTCCGCTCTGGCAGCAGTGAGGATATAATTTCTTGCTCTTTTGAAGGGGGCTGTTCTCTCCTGCCTGCTCTTTGCCCGAGCTCCCCTTCCCTTAGTTGTGTGAAGGTAATGGAGGGAGCTAGGCACAGGCTGTACTGCTGGAAACTCTGGACTAGCCCAGAAGCCATCTCAGCTTCCCATCACATGGCTGCAGTGGTGGGGGGACAGTGTGCAGACCAGGGGCTTGGTGGCTTGTGGAGCCTGATGGGATGTGACAGCTCCAGACGGGCATACAGCTGCAGGTTGCCATCAGAGAGGGGACAGGACTGAGGCAGCTTGGAAGTGCCTGGTGGCTCGATGCCTTCCCTGGCATCACTCAGCAATCCCTGGGTGCCAGGGCCATGGCACGCTGCCACTAAGGTGGCCCTCAGCCCCTGGATCTGTGGTGGCACCTCTCTCTGAGTGGTGCTCCGCTCCCCGCAGTGCTGAAACAAGCCAGGCCAGCTCCAGTGACAGGTCTCCCCTTTTACGGTAGCTTTTATCTGTCCCTGGGGAATGCGGCCCCAGTGCCAGCTGAGCCTGTGGCAGCAATGCCGACAGCTGAGCTGCCTTCCCTCCTGCTACACCAAAGTTTCCCTCAGCCAGTGACATCCTGCTCTGCCAGCTCTCAGACCCACTGCTGCCATTCCTGAGGGATGTAGCAGGCATTAAAACTCCTTTTCAGCACACTGGGGTCCTGCCCTGTGCTGACTGTGCTGGTAGCCAAGAGGGCACGTGTTGGGTGGTGGCTTGCAGCTCTATGTTGAATCAGGGACAGTGGGGTGCCCAGGCATTCCTGGGTGGTGCATCCCAAACCCTGAGCCTTTTGTCTGCCCCAGAGGCTCTCCCAGCTCAGACCTGAACTTTTCACTCAGGATGTAACTCTCCACGCTTCCCTGCTTGTTGCAACATCAGTGCCGGTGGGGCTGGTCTTGGGGCTGTGGCTTAGGGGGTTTGGGAGCATGGCAGATATGGACAGCTCTGCTTTAATTTGTGCTGAAAAGTGTTTATGGGCCTTGTGCTAGATTCCACACTTCACTGTCCACGTGGTCAGATCCTTCTTCTTACAGCTGGGAAAGAACCAGATCATGTGGGCTGGTGTGGGGAGAGGGGTTTTCCAGGACAACATGAATGTTCTCTGTACCAGCCATTGTCACCTTCCTTCTACAGTGAGTGCAACATGTGGGGTGACAGTGTGAGAACATAGAGATAACACTACTTGGAAGGGATGAGCAGGATGGGGGTGAGCTGGGAGGAACTGGGAAGATGAAGTCTGCCTTGGCACTTGCCAGGAAGCCCCTCTGCAGTGTCACAAAATAGCTGTTGGATGGACATGGTGGATGTGTGCGCAGGAATGAGCCCTCACTGCTGTTACATACCAGGGAGCAGAGAAGGAAGACACAGGATACCTCCAGAAGAGGTGTCCTCCTCAGTCACTGCTCCAATGGGCTGCTCCCAGTAAGCCCCCCAGCAGCATCCCTGGCAGCCCACACCATGGCTGCTGCAGGGACACAGTGGCTGTTTGGTGGAGTGCTCAGCCATCTCCCAGCCCTCCTTCGGGTGTCCTCTCCTCTGAAATATTCATCAACGTTCTCTGCCGGAGACACCGAATTGCTCTAAACCTCTCTGAATATTTCATCCTCCTCCCTGCGAATGGTTCTGCTGGGGCTGGTGACGTCCCAGGGTCAGATTCCTCAGAGATAAGCTCCAAAAAAAGGCAGGTTGGTGTCCCATGAGCCTGCTTGCTCGCTGGGATTGACACTACCCTGCCCCACCATGCTGCCACTTTTCCTCCTCCTCTTCCTCCTCCTTCTCTTCCTGCTCCTCCTCCTCCTCCTTCTCCTTCTCCTCCTTGCTGTCTCCATAACACCTCCCAAACAGAATGTTTCTTCCCCATGAGTGACATTCAAAGTTCTGGCAGGTGGATCTAACAGGGACACTGTGAGCAGACATCAGGGCTCTTTGGGGTGCAGAGATCAGTGAGGTTCAGTGGTGGGCACAGTTGCCAGGATTAGGGACTAGTGGATGATGCATGAGCTAACAGCGGGTGCAGGACTTCGGCATGTGGGGATGAGCAGGAGGAACAAGGATTATGGGGGACACAGGCATTAGCAGTGATGTGGGGAATAGCAAAGGGTGCCAGACTTGGCACAGCAGCTCAGTCTTTCAGCAGTCGGCCCTTGCTGCTGAGTGCTTTGAGGCACCCGAGTTACTCATTATTCTGATTAATTTGTCAGCAGTTTTGACCAAATAAGTCAGGAAAGTGGAAAAATATCTGAAGAGCTTCTTACCCTATGCTGTCCTGCCTGGGGTGGGGTTGGGAGCTCTTGCTGTGGTGCCAAGGCCAGTTGCCACCCCCTCCACTGGTTCTTGGGGTTAGAGAATGGAGGGAAACTGGGATTGCCCACCCTGGGGACACACAGAAACATGTCTGACCCCATTCCATTGCCTCACCCCACTCCTTGGGGGGCTCTTTTCCACCTCCCTGCTCCAGGAGTTAAAACCTTCCCTCCATCCTGGCGTTGCTCATGGAAAGTTTATATATAGCCTTTTGTTTTTGCCAGCATCCCCCTTGAGTTTAAATAGCTCTTCCCCGTGCCTAGCGTTGACCCCGGATGTATTTATAGAGAGCAATCAGATTTGTGCTCAGCACTGAGCAAACCAAGCTCGTGTTGGCCCCCTAGGGAGGCCCTTCCACCAGCGTGGCCTCACGTTGAGCCTTGCCCCTGAGGAGGAGGAGGAGGAGGAGGAGACCTCGAGGGCCGGTGGGGCCGCTCGGAGGGTTCCAAGCTGGAGCTATGCCAGGCTGCTCACGGCTTCCTTTTGGGGGGCTGCACCAATCCTGGCCATGGAGCAGTTTTTTGGATTGTCATCCTTAGGGTTCAGAGTGAATGCTGACTTGTGGGACCAGTGCTGCTGCTCCTCTGAGACTGTGTTTCATGTCATGGAGGTGAACTGTGCCTCTGGTGCCACAGGCCACACAAATCCAGGACTGTGAGTGATCCCATGGGATGGCTGTACTCCCCAGGGTTAAACGGAAGGCTCTTGCCACCTCTCCTGCAGCCAGCCAGCTCCCCCGTGGGTGCCAGCTCCACTCCCACCCCGGAGGTCTGTGCTGCCGGGCGGCCTCCCCTTCAACCTCAGCTCTTGACTATTTAAGGCAAATCTCCTCGCTGGACTTTTAAACAAAACCCGGGCTCCTCTCGCTCTCCTCGTTTTAAATAACTCGCCTGGCGTAAACAGAATGAGGCATAACACTATAAATCAGGCATTCCCAGGATCTGCCTGGCAGGCCATGCGCAGGGGGCTCTCCAGGCCCCCGAGCTTCCCCAGGAGCTCTTCTCGGGGCCTGGGGGGAGCAATGAGAAGGCAAGAGGGGCTCTGGTGGGGCAGGCGTTCCCAAGGAGACTAATACGATTACAGGCTGCTGGCCTTTGGGGTAAAATAATTAAGGTTGCAAAATAGTTTCCATCACAGCCCCTTGCTTGTCATTCCCCACCAAGGCTGGAATTTTCCAAGCTGTATTCCCTGCATGAAAATGAATTTTTCCAGGGAAGTTTGAACTGGTAATGGCCAGCGATGCAACAGATGTCTCATAGAGATTTGGGGGGAAGTGCCTGGACTGCAGGTGTGAGTCTATCCAGCATGTTGCTTACAGGAACATGGGCACTTTGCACCACCACAGTGTGTCCCATCAGCTGAAGGGATCAGCTCTGGAAAATGGGCCCTTGTGCCATCAGTCCTTGGTGTTTATGTGCTGTGGTCAAAGCAGAACAGAAGTAATTATAGCTCATCCCAGAGACCGGTGCTTCCCATGATAAAACTCTTCGTTTTCCGTGGTTTTAGGGCTTTGCCAAACTTCCATTGTAAGCTGAATCTTTCATGCTGGGTGTCCAACATACACCAATTCATCTAAACAGCCCAGTTTAAACAAGTCTGGCCTTGCTGGGTTTGAGAATTGGGTAGATATATTTCATTGGTTTGCTGCCAAGACTGGAAACTCCCACAGCTGAGACTTGGGGTGTCCTGGGGATGAGAATGGGCCACTAACTGTGCCTGTGGGGAATCCAGGGCTCTGCCCAAGTGAAACAGCCCTCAAAGACCCCACAGGTGTTGCAGGAGCCTTGGCTGTGCTGAGCATCCCTTGTGTGGGGATGGCACTGCCAGGGTGCTGCTGTTGTGTGTTGGTTTTGGTATCCCCAATGCAAGAGGGTAGGAGTGATGGTGGAGCTGCTCTGCCATCGCTGGCCTGCCCTGGCACTGCCCTCCACCTTCCCTCTTCCACCCAGAGACAAGCAGGATGAAGGGAGCAGCCTCTTGCAAGGTGATGCTTCATTTAGCTCTCATCCTCCCCTGTCTTGCTAATCCCTCTCGTTATCCACATGACTGAGGAGCAGCCTTTACTGCAAAGTGTCATCTCCAGGAGGAGGGCATGGGTCCTGCTTGGCCAGAGGAGATGGGAGGCTGGATTCAGCAGGAAGTCTCCTCCATGCTACATCCATGCTGGGATCTCCCTTCTGCCAGGTCCTGCAGGCTCTGATGATGAAGATGTCCCTGGCTGCCCTCTGCAGTGCTCAGTGCCTGGAGAACAGCAGGAGGAAGAAAGCTGCAAGAAGACATCTTCCCTGCCCTTGAAGCTGCCCATGGACACATCCTGGGATGGATATGCAGAGGTCTGTCTGAGGGGAACCCATGAGAGCTGTCCTGGGGAAGGACACAATAAATGAGCCGATAAAGTGCTTTTCCAAGTTTGCAGTTACCACAGAGAAAGTGCTACATCCAGGCTCATCCCACATGTCCTGTGGTGCTCCCTGGCTTGCTCCCGAGGCTTTGGGAACTGTGGTGCATCCCAGGCCTTTGCTGGAGGCAGGGGCAGCAGGGAAGCTGAGCTGTGCTGTGTGCGGCAGGATCGCTCACTTGAGTTTTTGACAATCTGTTTTCCAAGTCGGGAGGTCATGTGTATGTTGGTCATGTTGCCAAGGATTCCTCCACAACACGTCCTTTTGTTTTGTTTGACAAGGTCTCCTGTGTGCAGAGGGGTTGGACACTCATAACCTTGGGGAAAATGGGCTGCCTTTCTCTGAGGAGTTCGGGTAGTGTCTTCACAGTGACCAGGGGACATATCATGTGGCACAGCTTGAAGCTGCCCATCACCTCCTTCTTGACTGTTCAGATGCTTAATGGTAAAGTTTGGGACCATTTCTGCCCTCCATATGATCCATAATGCCTGTTACTTAGGTATGAAAATAATTCAGAAGAGTATGAGGTCTGTAGAGACCACATTGATGGACAGAGGTGCTTTGGTGAGCAGGATGGGCCATGGCACCTCCACATGGCAGTATCTGGCTGAGGGATCCAAATCTGGATTTGCTGTCACCCAGAGAGGCCTGGGCCAGGTCTGGGTTGTAGGACCACACACGAGGGCTCATGACACCAATGGCAGTGATCCTCTCTCAGTGCCCTAGGTCAAGCCATGTCCATTCCTTGCTGCTCCAGGCACCCCTGTGGGCACTGAAACCGATGTTCTCATTGAGCATCTGGTCAAAACCTCAGTCAAACAACCACAGAGGAGTGAAGGGGCAGGATGTGGCCCAGCAGGATTTCCCACAGTGTGCTGTGCTTCCTCCCTGATGCTGGGACAGGTCTGGAGGTTGTCGGTGCCACACTGTTGGTGCTGAGTGCCAGGCCCTGAGCAGAGCTATGCCTGCTGATGGAGGCAGTGATAGTGGGGTGGAGGGAGCCTTCTCCCTGTGGAGCTGAGAGGCTGTTCCAATGCTCAGCTCCTGCTGTGGCTCCAGTGAGGTGGGATGGATCCAACTCTGTTACAGCTGGTCCCACACCAGCTCTGTTACAGCTGGTGTGGGACCACAGCAACTTGGGCAGATCCTCTGGATGAGGTTGTTGATGAGGTTCAGCTGCACTATGGGGAGAATTTTGGCCCCCAAGAGCACAATGGTGGTGGCTTCAGCTGCTCTCCTGACTGAATGGTGGCAGAAAAAAGTGCAGGGAATAGACATGCAGGGAAAGCCCCGATGCTCCACCATGTCTGCAAGACCTGGGCACATCTCCTGGATCTGGAACTGAAACAGTCCACACCCTGCACTTGGAGAAGTCCAGCTACAGATGCCCCTTAGGCAGCACTCAGTGCAGGACAAATGCTGGAGCCACACTTGTGGCCGCCCCATGGGGCTGCACTGGCTCTGGAGCCTTTAATTTACGAATTCTCTATAAAGGATTCCCCCTGGTTCATTCCCTCATAATTAATAAGCCCAGACAGTGCAAGTGACACATTAATTATGAAACTAAAGATGTAACAATGCATTGTTTCAGTGATGCACAAGTAAAGAGGAGCACTGCCTTTTTTCTTCTCCATATTTCATCTTCTAGGCAAAAAACCTATGAGTTTTGGGGCAGACTAAAGTCCCATCTTCATTTCCTAGGTGATGAAATGGCAAATCCCTCCATGCAGCCGTGCTTTTTCCACCGGGAGATCACTGGCAATGCTGCATCTGCAACCCATCAGAGAAAGGGTTTAGGTTTATTGTTCCTGCTCCTGGCTCCAAACAGGCTTTTCTGTTTGGCACTATCTTTTTATTCAAATTCTGTAAACACGAGCTCTCCTCACCCGTTTTTGGTTGGAAGCCCACTTGGTGGGTTCACGTCATGGGGCTCAGTGAGCGTCCGCAGAGCTCGGCTCCGGCTGTGCTGCCAGGAGCCGCTCTGAAATGCCCATAAAAGCAGCTTTGCAGCGATCTGATGCGTCTGAGCAAACACTGCACACACCTCCAAGCCCTTGTCTCTCTGAGTTAACTTCAGCCTGTCCTCCTGGGGGAAGGCAGAGCTGGAGAAGACGAGCGGTGACGTACGGAAAGGAATTAAAGTTTGAAAGCACTCACCGCCGTCCTCAAAGCAGCTACTCCAGGCATGTGATGCTGGATGAGCCCTGCAGTTCCACTGCTTCTCTGCCCTGCACCCACTAGGCCACCCAAAGTCCTGCACAGCTCCCAGGATGGGGCTATTTGCATCCCGTCATTCAGTACCCAAGTGTCAGTGGTCCCTGGTACTCCTTTTTCTGCCATGACTTTCATCCGCTTTTGCCCTTTGCTTGTGTAGCCATGTGGCATTTGGTCCAACAGAAGAACCAAATCTGTGGAAGGGGTTGGGAGCTGCTCTTCAGCCTGGCCTTGACCAAGTGCCATCCCTGCTGTTTGGGGGCCAATGCACCAAAGGAGGCTGCTGGGCTGGGAGAAATGGATGGTCAGGTTCTGTGTTGGGCAGAGGTGTGGACTGGGAGGTGGGAAAGCAAAGAAGGGGCTGGAGAGAGGTCAGCAGGAGATGGTCTAGGTTAGTCTGGCCAAAAAGAGGTTGAATGGGGGTCTACTTGCAACTTACATCTCCTAGTGATGTAGTTACAAAGATGGTGCAGTTACAGGTCCCTTGATAGCAGCAGATGATGTTACCTGAGGCAACAGCCACATGTGGTGGCTTGGGAAGGTTGGGTTGGGTGTTGGGGAAGGCTCCTTCCCTGCCAGATGGTACAGCCTTGGGATGGACACTTGGAGAGGTGGGGTTACTCCATCCCTCAGGGTCTTCAAAGAAAGGCCAACCTCTCCCAATGCTGGTGACAGTCCTGCAGGATATTGGATGGGACACTCCCAAGGTTCCTTCCCACCATCACTGTAAAAAGTCTTCAAATGACTGGATACCAATCCATACCAAAAGCAGCATCAGCCCTAAAGCCTTCACCTGCCAGAAAGGTCCCTGGCAACTCACCTGAGGTCCTGTGAAGAGTCTTTGCTGACACCAGTACCCAGTGATTGCTTCATGTATCTCACCACCTGTCCATCCCTGTAGGCTCCTGAGGGCAGAAAACATCTCCCTGTGCAGCTGGTCGGGCCATCAAGGGCTCCATGTGCTGAAGCACTTTGGAAGGGGAGAGGCTGCTTGAGTGTGTTGTTTACTGGGACATCAAAGGGACCATGAGCCACAAGATCCTGAGACATAGAAATGCTGCCACCACACACAGCTCAGAGGGGTGGGAGCACAAGGAGGACACTGCTCTCTAGCACAGTGTGATGAACTTGCCTACAGAATAAACCACACGTTGTGGCCATCAGTGCAGCTGTGATGTGGTGGACCTGCCATCATTGCCCTGGCATGATGGGCGCAGCAGCTCTTCCGCTTGCAGCTGGGGTTTTCCTGCTGTGGAAGAGGCAGCACATCTCCTCAGCATGTGTGTGCAGCGTGGCTTCTTTGGGAGTTTGATGAAAACACGCTGCTGCTTCTGACTTCCACTCATTTGTGCATTCCTCTGCTTGCCACAGGCTCTGGACTCAAAGTCTGTAGAAAGTAAAACACCAAACCTAAACACAGAGGAAGCACTGTGAGGTTATGCTGGTTTTTGCTTAATTAGCACAGGAAGCAAATATTCCTGGTCTTCATCAGAGCAGGCTCGCTTTGAGTTTCCGTGGCACAGCAGGCAACACTTCCTGGGAGTTACTCCTGTGCAGCCTTACACTGGGGATGAAGTTATGGGGAAGCACAGCATCCTTGAAGAACAGAGAAAGCCCTTACTGTGGTGTGGATCTGTCCATGCCAAGCTCCATGGGTGGACTGGGGGGTTCTTAACTGTTGTGCGCAGGGCTGGCGTGTGAAAAGTCTTCCAAAAAAACACTCTGTAGGACAACATTTTAAATAAATAAATTGTAGAGTTTTTAGTTAAAATGTGGCAGTTTTCTCCCCTCATGCAGGTCATGGTGGTCATCAGGCTCTCTGGCTTAGCAGCTTGTTACAAAGCCTTGCAAAAAGAAGCAGTGGCTTTGCTGCTGTCTGTGTGAGGACTCCGTACACAAACCTCCCTGTACCGCGTGCAAACAGATGCTGCTGCTGAAAACCTTAACCTAGAAAGCAAGGAAACATAAAGCTAATGTTCCCTGGAGGATGTTTCCTCCCCTCCAACACACCTCTTGTGATGGAACCACTCCCCCCAACAAGCACTTGGCTGTGGGCACCACCTCACTGCTGTGTTCCCCGCATTGTCTCTCTGGTGCTGCCTCCAGAGCACTGTGGGTTGTGCTAGACAATGTTTGTGCATGGGGATGGCTGAGTTTAGGCTTAAATTTTCATAGGGAGCTTCTGTGTAACCAGGTGATGAATGGAGTCAGAGGCTGGGACTTGAACAGGGCAGTGGACCCAGGTGTGGTGGGGAAATCAGCTGTAGTTGCCTCCAGCCAGGGTCACACCTCTTCATAAAATGCACATGAGCAAAATGATATCCCTGAGCTCCTGCTGGAAGGAAATGATCACACAGAGGCAGGCGTGGACTCAGTTTGAAGTGACATTCAGTGTCGTGAGGACAGCACAAGTGTCTCCAGTCAGGGCCAATGGAGGACGGGGAGCACTCATTGCTTTTGCAGCATGGTGGGAGCTGTGGGACCCCCAGGGAAGGGCAGGGCTGATGTTTCCCCTCATTGTCACTCAGCCTCAGCACTGGAGAAGCAACAAGAACTGGGTATAAGCAACACTGGTTAAGACAACAGAGCTCAGACCCCTGAACATCTCCTGCTTGGAGGGTTGTCCTCAAACTCTTGGAGTTTTACACTTTTGCCTTACACAGGGACCAAGCTGTGGGATGCAGAGTGCAGGAATGGCTGTCCCATCTCTGGAAGAGTTCAAGGCCAGGTTGGATGGGGCTTGGAGCAACCTGTTCTAGTGAAAGGTGTTCCTGCCCATGGCAGGAGGGTGGAACAAGGTGAGATTTACTGTCCCTTCCAACCCAAACCATTCTGGGATTCCATGATTCTATGCCTGAACCCTGCTCCTCCGCTCAAGCCTGAGAACAGGGCTCTGCTATGGGTACCCACCGGTGTTCATGGGGATGAATGTGGGGCTGCCCTTCCAGAACGAACAGGGCTGCTGTCCCCAGGGGATTTGGGATGCTGTGGGCGTAGGGGATTTGGGGCTGCTTCTCGGGGACTTGGGGCTGCTCCGCAGTGGCTCAGGGCTGCTGTCCCGTGGTTACTGGACCCCTGTCCTGAGCTCCCAGTGCTGCTGTTCCTGGAGCTCGGGCCTCTCATCGGGGGGTCACAGAGATGCCGTCCCGGGGCTCTCAGATCCCCTCGGAGCTCAGCCACGTCCCCCCGCTCCGGGGATGCCCGGCGGGAGCCGTCCGACCGCGCCGCGGGCGCAGAGCCCGGCGGGCCCTTTAAGAAAGTCGAAACCAGAAAGTTCATCAAAGTTGAGAAAGTTTTTCGCCGAAAGGAGGGGAAAAAAATTAATTAAAATAACTCGAGCCCAACAACAAAAAAAACCTCCCCGCAGCCCCGGGGGGCCGGGCCGGGCCAGGATTGGCGGCGGCGGCGGCCGGGGGCGGCCCCGGGCGGGGCGCGCGGGCGGGTCCCGGCCCCGCTGCTCGGTGCGCGGCGGCGGCACCGGGAGCGGCGGGAGCGGCGGCGGGGGTTGGGGCGTGTCGGCCCCGCAGCTGCGGCTCGTTGCGCTCCGCTCAGCCCCGCTCCGCCCGGCCCGGCCCAGCCCGGCCCGGCCGTTAACAGCGGCGCCGTCCCGGGACGCCGCATGTGAGCCAGGAGGGCAGCGCCGCACCGCCCCGCACCTCCCCGCACCGCCCCCGCGCACCGGCACCGCACCGGCACCCCGGCTCGGCCCCGTGGAGCTCCGGAGCAGCCGGCACCACCCACCGCCCCGGCACCCCACCATGAGCAACCTCAACAAGGACACCGAGCACACCAACAGCGGCGGCAACGTCGAGGAGGAGGTGGGGACGGGACATGGGGTCGGGGATTGAGCTCTGGTATGGTAGGGAACCTGCAGCGGTGCCGGCACTGGAACACTGGGGCGGCCGAGGACCGGCGACGGAGCGGGGCACTGAAGCTGGGGCGCGGCGGGGCACTGGGAGCGACCTCGGGAGCAGGACTGGGCGGCGGGAGTGGAGCGCTGGGGTGTAGGGAGTTGGGAGATGGAGAGCGGAGGCGTCGAGAAGCCGGGACTGGGGTGTCGGCGATAGAGCACGGCGGCGTCGGGGACCGGAGAAGTGGTACCGGAGCGTCGGGGAAGCCCGGGAAGAAGCGTAGTGCCGTGGTAGTGGAACAGAGGACGCGGCGTCGGGGCTGGCCCGTTGGAGCAGCGCAGCCTGGATGCCGGGGCTGCCCCGGGCTGGGGAGCTGAGATCGCGCTGTGGGAGCCGGGGTACGGAGATGTTGGGAAGCCGGTGCTGGAGCCCCCGGGCAGTCCCGAGGAGGGGCTGGGGCCGGGCAGGGTGAGTCCCCTGCTTAGCCCAGTGTGCCTGTAGCCTGTAGGAGGCTGGCAGGTCCCCGCTCCCTCCGGTGCAGCTGGTGCCCTTGGGCATGGTGTCTTCTCCCCAAGTCCCTGCAGATGGAGGGCTCGTGGATCCAGCGCTATTCGATCCAGCCCACCATGTGGGCTGCAAGGGACACAGTTGGACGATAGAGGTGGAGTCCCTGTCTTGCTCTATGCGTGCTGGCAACACTCTGGCTGGGGCTGGAGAGCTGTGAGCTGCCATACCAGTGGTCCCCTTCCCCTGGATGCCATTGCAAGCCAGAGCCTGGATGCTACTGGACTCAGGGCTGGGAAGGCTTGCAAGGGTCAGTTGTCTGTAGCCACATGCCAGAGCTGAGCTTGCAGCCCTCCATGTTTGCTTTTTGCTGTCAGAGCCACTGGCTGCTGTCACCACTGCACCCCTTGAGTGGGCATTGGCGCAGTGGGTCCCCAGCTGCCTTCTGTCTTGAAGAGGGCTCTGGAAAATGCCCAGCATCGGTGATGTTTTGCTGCAGTCCTCTGTGCCCGGCCCTCAGGACCAGGGAGGTGCTCAGTCCCCTCCCCTTGCTCTTCTCCGTGCGCTCGCGCCGCCGCAACATGGCGCCTGGTTTGCTCCACCACCCACTGGGGCTGGAATGGCCCCGTGCACCAGCTGACTTGGGGCCATCATGTCCCCTGGGCTTCAATCCTGTCGAGGGCAACCCGGGTAATGGGGTGGAATGGACTGGCAGGTGGTGGCCATAGCGATTCCGTCCCCAGTGTGGAGCACGGCTTAGGTGATGCGAGGATGCAATGGGGTGTGGATGTGATGCTGCTGGTGGGATGTCTCAGCCTCACTGGGTGGCACTGGTGTGGGTGGGTCGAGAGCCAGAGCACCTGGGGTCCTATGTTGCTCCCGGTGCAGGAAGGCTCCAAACCAGGGGTTTTCATGGGCTGTGAACGCGTGCGCAGAAGACTCAATGCGGCTCCTTGATCCAGTTATTCACTGGCCTACAAAGCCCCCAGAGGCTGGTGCCGCTTGGCACATCCCAGCCCAGTGGTGTTGCTCCAGCTGGGCTGGTGCCTCATGAGTAGTGAGTGGGTGAGCTCTTGGTGCTGGGGTAGAGCTGATCTGTTCCCCACTGCTGTGCGGTTGTTTGGTAAAGTGGGTGCTGGAGCATTTTGGGAGCTTGGAAATCCTTCTCTTTTGGAGAGGCTGGTCCCCCCAAGAATGGTGCTTGGTGACTGGAAAATCAAGTTAAAGATGGCCCCTCTGGGGAATGGGGCAGGCGTTGAATGGAAGCGGCTCCTGCTCTCCATTGTGTGTGGGGGAGAGGGCCAGTCCACCCTGCTGGATGGTCTGTGACCTTGCTGGGTGTGTTTGTCACCCTGCATTCAGGGCTGCTGCGAAGGACCCATCACCCTGGAGGTGGCTGAGGATACTTGGCTGGGACTGGTGAGGGGTTATGCCCCTGTCCCTGGTGGGACTGCTGTTGGAAATCCTTCTCTCTGCTGGGATCCACCATAAGTAATGCTGTGGGTCATGAGCACAGTCTGGGCTTCACGGTGGCTACTCTGAGCCTACAGGAGCCCCCGGAATGCTTGTTTTTCTGGTAGCTCCTCCTGACTGATCAGGAGCTGTTCCTCACCTCGGAATCTAATGGAGGCACAAGGAGTGACTGTGTGTTCAGGATCCAAGCACGGTCTGGGGGCCCAAATTCTTGCCCAGAGCTCCCCTTGATACAGAGTGATAAATACGTTTAATGCAAAGTGGAATCCTTCAGTCCCACCATACGCAGGAGGGTGTGCTGGATTATTTTCCCACACTGCATGGATAACGCTGCCAGATCCTGGTGCTGCTGACACTCCTCCATCCCCCCCACCGTGTGCCTCATTCGCTGCCTCCCCAGGCGTTGGCAGAAGGGCTCCGTGTGCCCCAGATATGGCAAGGCGAAGCTCCCAAATTCAGCCTTTCCCTTTATCTTATCTGTGAGCCCCTGGATCTTGCAGCCGCTTCCTGGCCGGTGACATGCAGAGGACAGGAATGCCTCTCGCTCCTCTCGAGGTCGTTAACGGGAATGTTAAACAAACAGGGCCTAATGTCAGTCCCTGCTGTTCCTCACCAGACACCTCCCCAAACGTGATCCCTCCCCACTTGCTGCTATCTTCTGTTTAATTTTCCAGGCAGCACCAATCTGCATGAGAGTGTCTGTCCTGGTACTCCTGAGGAGTGCTGTGGGATGGGCAGCTGCCTGGGTGCTGCACTCCCACCCTTGTGGCAGGCACAGCTTTTTCCAGGAGCCAGAGGAACTTTCTTGCTTCCTGCAGACACTGTGTTGTGTCTGTGGCCATATTGCAGTAAGGACCCTGTGTGTTCACCTGGCTTTCTTGGGTACCTGATGCAGAAGTGTTGTTTCTGCCCTGAAGGTTCATCGTTGCTCTCCCAGGAGGTACCTGGGAAGCTGTAGACCCAGAGAGGAGGGAGAGCTGGCTGTCTAGATGCCCAAACCAGGGAGGTGAAGTCCATGGTTATCCCATGTACCCTCCTGGCTGGTCTCAAGGGCCTGTTTGCAACTCCTTAAGTTGTGGCTGCTGTTGTTGTAGGGCTTGGGCATCCTGGACTACTGAAGGTGGAAAGCATTAAACATGAGGTTGTGCTGGGTAAGCAGAGAACAGGTGAGGACCAGGAGAAGCTTCCTGGCTAAGTTCTGCTCAGAGAGGATCATCTTAGGAAGAAATCCTTCCCTGTGAGGGCATGAGCCACTGGCACAGGTTGCCCAGAGAAGCTGTGGCTGCCCCATCCCTCAAAGTGTTCAAGGCCAGGTTGGATGATGCTTGAAGCAGCTTGGCCCATGGCAGGGTGTTGAAACAAGATGGTCTTTTAAGGTCCCTTTCAACCTAAATCATTTTGTGGTCTTCCCTGTTGGTCTCTGCAAAGGCTGTGGTGTTCCCCATTACAGTTAGAAGGTGCCCTGTTGGGGCTGGCAGAAGCTCTCAGCTCCCAGACACCCCCCTCAGTAGCAAGTCCTTCATGCCTGGTTTTCTTTGGCTGCTGCACACCAGGGCTGCCAGAATCACCTGGGAATGTTGCTACTGAGTGAGTTACGTGCTGCATGTCTGTAGCACTTCATGGACCAGTGCCAGGCATCTCTTGACTTCTGTAATCTCTGCTTGAGTGGACCTAGATACCTCGTGCATGTGTGGATTCCAGCTCTCTGGCTGGAAACAAGCAAGGTTAATGTAAGTTCTGGAGTCAAAAGTCTCTGTGATGCTGCTCTTTGCCATGAAGAATGTGAGGCTGTAGTAGTTACAGTCACCACTCGCTAATCTTCCTGCACTTGGCCTGGCTGAAGCAAGATGGTGTCTCAGAGCTCTTTGCAGGCATCCTAGAAGTCCCCTCAGTGTTTGATGCAGCCTTCTGTCAGTGACAGATTGTTGGCTGAGCAGACACCCTGGAGTCACCATGCTCGCAGAGGTTCTGGGAACTGGTGTGTTCCCAGACCTCCTCTTGGTATCACTGAGTTGCTGTGATGGGGGGAGGGATATGGGAATCTCCCTGTTATCTCCTTGTGTTCCTGGTGCCTGTAAATACCCTCTGAAGGAGTTTTCTTCTCCTTTCTTGATCTTTCAAATCTGTGTTTCTTAGACATGAGTCTGAACATCAACATCCCAACTAGTCCCTGTGGTGGGGTAACTCCTTCCTCCTGCCACCTGCCTTGTAACTGGACTAGTAAATGAGACCCAGCTGTTACTTAAAATCATCTCCCGAAGAAACCTCTGAGACTGTGACTTTTAGCAGGCAGACATTCTTTATTATGCCTTCAGAAATGAGTCTTCCTCCTTGGCTAATCTGAGGAGTTGCTGAGCAGAGCTTTCCCTTCTTGGTCTCAGAATAAATGAGGTTTTGGTGCCTGTGAAAGTTAGGAAGGGCCAAATCCAAAGGCTCTCTTGCTACCAAAGGACTCTTTCCCTCACCAAAATAGGAAGGATGCCCTTGGAGATGTTGGGGAGATAGCTAAGAGTAGTTCAGGCTTTTGCAGTCCTTCCTCGTGGGTCTGCTAGAGGATCTGGCACTGTGGGAATTCAAGAGTGACTTGCTGTAACTGGTGTGGAAGGTTGTGGAGCAAAAAAGATCCTTTGGGCTTGTTGGTGTTGGTCATACCAGGTCATGGAGACACTGCTGCTTGGATCATGGAGCAATGAGCAATGCTGCTGGAGCTCTGAGTGCCTGAAATAAAGGCTTCAACTTGAAACCTCACCAAGGCATGAGTGTAGAAGCGAAGCAATCAGACCTCACTACAAGGCTCAGCACCTTCTGTCCCACAAGGGATGGTGGAAACTGAATTGCTCCTGTGTGCCCAACACTGTGGAGCTGTACCTGGTGAGGGACAGAGCAGTGGGATGCTAGAGCTGCTGAACCTGGCCCATAATGAGGTGTGATCCTGAGTCAGCCCAGCACATCTGATGAGGAGGGAGCAGAGGGATCAGGTGACCCTGCCCTTTTGCAGGGCAGAAGTTGGTGCTGCAGGCTTGCCAAGGGTGCTTTGGCCACTGCCCTGTGGGGTCATGGTGTAGTTGGGTGGCTGGAAACCTGAGGGCGCCCAGTCAGGTGGCCTTACCCCATGTGGAAGATCTACAGCCCTGCTGCACAGACCACGAGAGGCTATGGAAATGTTGCACCTTCCTATGCTGCAGATGATGTTGGGGGTTCTTGCACTGGTGTGGGGTCAGTCTTGGCATGTGTCTGTGTGTCAGAACCTGTTGGCCTGGGGATGTGTGTCCTTCCCACCTGCTTCCAAGGGCAGGAGGCCAATGTCTCCCTGAATTTGTAACTGCCCTAGGTCACCTATAGCAGTGGTCTGAAGTGCAGAGCGAGCTACAGATTGGGAGAGAGCACTCAGAAGGGCATCTTGTGCATTAGGGTTGGCATTTTTGGTCCATATTTGGGTGGCACAGCCAATCCCTACTGCCCAGTGGTCTAGGCCTGCCAAAAGCTGGCCTGATGCAATGGTGGCTTAGTCCTGTGGGTGCTTGTCATCCTCCTGGTATCCCCAAGGGTCTCCCTGTGTTTGGGGGTGACACTCCAATAGCCATTGTCCACAGTGGAGAACTGCTGTCGGCTTTCACCTCACCATCTCTTGGGTTTTCCTGTTGGGCTGTGGGGGTACCTGATATACTCCATGGGACTGGGGCATGGCCAGTGGTGTGCTGCCCCAAACTGGGTTGATGGAGGAGAGGCTTATTTGCCTCTGGATGTGTCCTGGGAGGCACAGGACTGAAAAGTGCCCAGGAATCATTGTGTGACAGGGTGAAACAGTTATAGATATATTTGCTTAAAGACCTGAGGTGAGAACGTTCCTTGTGAGGGTCCTGCATCCACACCTGTGTCTCCTGCCAGCCTCTGCTCTGAGCAGATACTTGTCTCACCCCTGTGTCTCCTGCCAGGAGAAGAGGTGCCTAGGTGTGGGTGGGAGGAGCTGGTCCACAGCAGATAATGTTTGTGACTCCGGCCAATGGTGACAGATGTCTGCAGGTCCCCAGCATCAGAGGGTGGCAGGTGTGGGTCTCTGGAGCCCAAGACTTAGTGCAGTGCTCGGTAGTGACAGTGTGGATGTGAGTGTCCTTCACCCTGGCTGTGGTGCTTGTCTGTCTCCTGGCTTAGGTGGACCTCTTGGCAAGGTGGAAGGTGATGATGGCATCCTGAGGGTGCTCAACCAGCATCTCCCTGAGCTGAGAGCTGGCCCGTTGGACAATAATCTCTTGGGAATTGTAGGGCTGACCTTTCCAAATGTTTCATCAGCTTTGAACCCCTGTTGTGGTCTGAACACCTCTGGGTGCCATCCTTCTGGTGAGGTACTGCAGAAACACCAGGGAGGGGACTTAGTAGCATGGGGAAACCTCCATGGCAGAGCCACATCACCCGTGTTTCCTCGGCCAAGGACTATTCTTGGGTGCTGTCCCACTGTGCCTTATCGGCTCCCATGTGCTTCCTGCTCCCCCGGGTAGAGGCTGGTGCCTCTCCCTGCTTTCCCCTCACTTGAGTGCCTTCCTACTCTGACCACAGCGGTGGCTGAGCCCTGCTGACATCCTTCCGCCTGATATGGGGGAAAGAGCAATGCTGGGAAGGGGCCGATCCAGCCACGAGCAGTGTGAAACACTCTAGCCTTGGGGACAAAATGCTTGTGCAGTTGTGGTCAGCCTCCCTGCCTCTGGGCGAGCAGGATCTTGGGTGCATTTTGTGCAGAAGGCTGATTGTGGGGGGAAATGCCTGAAGCCCTTCCTTGCTGCAAGTTCTGGGGAGGGTCAAGGCCCTCTTTCCCCTCTGGGGCTGGGTGAGCATCTTTCTGGTGGGGAGAGGAAGCACTGTGCCTGCCTGGGACTTCCTGACTGAAGCATCTCGTGGCCTGATCCTGTGCTGGGGCTCAGTGTGACCCTGCCTGAGGACACTGGGGCTCAGCCAGGGCTGGAATGGCAGCAGGCAGCCAGCTTTTGCCACCTCTCTGCTGATGAGTGGAAGGGAATCTAAGACATGGAGCAGGGAAGAAGCTCGTTCAAAGCCTCTTCTCTCGGTGCCTTGCCCCGTGGTGTGGAGCTTGCCTTGCGGTCCTGCTGAGCTCTCCCTCGCACGGACCACCCATCTCTCTCGCTCAGTTTTCCCTTCCCCTGTGATTCCTGGGACTTTGATGCGATGAGGAGCAGGACTGCCCCGTGCTGGGTGCCCCTGGCGCAGTGACAGGACCCTGCAGCCCCACGCCTCTTGTGGAGCACTGAGAGGAAGGTGCTGTCCCATTTTTCAGCCCCGCCGCCGGACTCTCGCGTTCCCCTCCCCGCAGCCCTGTTGTGCAAGCTCGCCTCCCCGATTTCGCTCCCGTGCCTTATAAGTCCCGGCTCCCGGGGCAGCCGCAGCCTCGCCGCATTCCAGCAGCCTCGCGTCAAGTGGCCGTGGCTGCATCGCCGTGGCCAGAACCGGGGCTCCCTGTGCCCCTGCAGCTCTGTCGGTGGCGCCGGATGCCTCAGAGACACCCGGCTGGGATGCCCTCCCATGGGAAAACTGGAGTCTGTGTCCCTGAGCTGGTTGCCAGGAGCAGGGAGTGCCTTTGGGATGCTGTGGTGGAGCTTGTCCCTGTCCTCAGAAGGGTGACACTGGGATAGTGATGTAGAAGGAGGTTGAATGGAGTGGCAGGTGACTTGTCTTCAGGAGAAGCTGGCATGCAGCTGGTGTGGGTTCCTGGAGAGGTGAATGTCCAGCTGCACAGTGTGGAGGAGGCACTAGAGCCTGTTCCTGCTCTACCTGCCCTCAGGTGTCTCTGAATCACTGCTGGGAAAGCCTTGTGTGCTCCGAGTGCTGGGAGTGTGGATGCAGGACCTGGCCAGTTCTGGGGTGCTGGAGTGGTCCCAGCTGTGCTGTCAGTGGTGTTACTGAAGGGCTGAATTCACAAAATGGGCGGGTTAGCCTTGCTGGTTCCTAGGCGGGATTCACAGCAGCCTCCTAACAAAATCCCACCACTCACAGCAGTCTTGTGGTAGGGTGAGTAGCTGTGCCCTTACACTGGACACTTCTGACATAACCTGACCCTTGCTGGGCTGCAGGGCAGCCTCTGGCTCTGCTCGGGGCTCCCTTTTGAGAGCTCTTATTTAAAAGCAGCCATGGCCAAGCAGCTGTGGGTGCTGTAAAGAGCCATCCTGACTTTCTGGCAGTGCTGGAGCTGCGTCAGGGCGAGGAAGGTGCTGCTGCTTGGTTCCTTTGAAGCCCTGGTGTGAGGCTTCTGTCTGTGCTGGCACAAGGTGTGTGTCTCTTTGGGGAAATGCAGCTGTGCAAGGACTGATACTGAGAATTGAGGGCTAAACGGATTTGTCCTTGTCCCTCCCCCCTCCTGCGTGGGAAGCTATGCTGGGATCCTCCCTCTCTAAGCGATGGCCTAGATGGTCTTGTCCCTCCTGGCACAAATCCTGTTTTCCATGGCTCTCCTCCATCTCTGCCAGGTGTTTGGACTGGGGACATCCCCAGAGGGGCAGGGATGGAGAAGGGAGAGTGTTTTCTGCAGGACCTGCAGCAGTGTAACCCTACTGGGCTGTCCTAAGCAAGAGCTGCTCCCTGCCCTACTTCCCTCTGTGCCTGTGTCCAGTTTGGATCAGCCTGGGTAGAATGGGGTTGCCCTCACCTGGTATCTCAAGTGGCTGGCAGCAGAGCCTAAGAGCAGACTTAAGAACATGGTATTCCTGGGGACCTACTCCTGCTGGATGTGCAGTTTGGCTTAGGCAGTTCCTGACCCAGCCCTGGATTGATATTTTTGGTGTTGTGGGCTTTTTTTTTTTTTTGTCCTGTGGATTTTCCAGCTGTGCTGTGGAGAGGCTGAAAATCTACATGGATCTGGTCTTTTGTGTCAGGGAGTTGAAGGAGGGCAAATATATTTTAGCAGAAGCCTACCCTGTCATGGCATGTTGAGTGTGAGGTCCATCCTGGATTTGTCAGTCCTGGGTGGTTCTACTGGCTTCTCAAAGCCCCCAGGACTTGGGCTGCAGAGGGCTGACTGGAGAGTCCCAGTTTGGTTAATCCACTGAAAGATGCTGGTTCAGACCCTCTTGCCCTCATCTACAGTTTACTGTCTTTGGGAGCAGGAGAAGAGGCTGGACCAGGGCTGCCCTCAGTGCGCAAGAGACTCAGGCAGGTGAGCTGCCTCCTGCTTTTCTGCTGTGGGATAACCCAGATCTCCTTTACTTTATGCCTGGTCTTGGAAGTGAGCTCCCTCTGACTTACCTCACTCTGTCCCTTGAATATATTGCTCAGATCTCTCACTGGCCTCACCCTCCCTTCCCTGAATAACTTGGTCTCTCTTTCCCCTTACCCTTCTCTAGATCACTTATTGGTGTGCTAAATTATAGAGACCTTGGAAAACCAACCACTTGATCCTGTCACTTCTAACAAGCTCTTCTAAGCAGGGACTTCGTCCTTAGTTGGTCTTAAGGAGACCCTCTTTGAAGAGGTTGGCTGGTGGCATTTGAGACTTCCCAGGCTTTCGGAACCAGCCCTTGGTGGGTGCTGTGGCTTGATTGGGCCTCTCTTTTGAATGCCATGGGTGGTGACAGGCAGGAGTTGGTGGCCAAAGGAATCTTTTGGCCTGTGAGAGAAGGCTTCTTGCCCCATCCTTGTCAGCGCCTTACAGATCTCGTACTGGGAGCTTGTTACCCCTGTCAATGAGCTTTCCTGGGCACCCGCCTTGCTCTGTTCAGGCCACTGTAAGGGCTCCAAGTGCCATCTTCCCTTCCCTGAGCCACTGTGCAACTTCCATCCTGTCATGCCTGTCGCAAGGACTTACCAAGTGATGCATCACGGGACCATTTAGAGACCCAACAGGGATGCAGATTTCTGTCTGCTAGGAAGAAACATCCATTCTGGGGGCTGAGCACACGTGGATTCTGAAATATTGAAAAGGGACGGTGCTTTCACATGGCTGAGGCACGTGTGTGCCACTGCACTCTGCAGTCCTCGGCTGCAAGAGATGGCTGTGGGTCTTCTGGGAATGCGCTGCAGGTGCTCTGTGTGGCTCATGCTGGAGTGCAAGTGCTGGAGTCTTTGAGGCAGCTAGAAAACTGAGAAACAGTGACATTGCCCGCTCTGTCTGGGCATGGGGTGCCCCTGGAGTGATGCATGGAAGCATGAAATGAAGGGTGGGGTGGGTGGGGAATCTGTTGGACAGAGCCTGGTGTGTTTCTGGAGTGCTCCACATAATGTCCTGCTTTCCTAGGACAAAGCAAGGGTGTGTGGTAGAGCCATCTGTATTGAGGGATCGGGGAGGGGATGGGAAGGAAGCTCAGTTGTTGTATTCTGCAGTCTTGAGATGTGCTGGGCTGGAGAAGGGCTCCCCACACTGGGGAGGTGGTGGCAGCCCTCAGTCTCAGCATGCACAGAGAGCAAGAACACCCCAGGCCTTCATGATTGCTGTACATCCTGGGGGGCTTCAGCTGTGCCCCCCTGAGTTGATGTGAAGGGTGCTCCTCTACCTTGGCAGGACTGTCCTTGTCACCTAAGGAGGTGAGGTTTCTTCTGTAAAGAGAAGAAAATTCCTTGCATGGAGGGATCTGGATCTGGCTGTTCCCAAAGGGTTACAGGGTGCAGAGGCTCCTGTGTTTTCAGGTGGCCACTGTCTCCAGTCCAGGAGCAGGGTGAGCGTGTGCTGCTGAGTTTGATGGTAAAAGAGGTTTTGGATACAACCCCTTTCTCTGGGAAAGGGGAAATGGCTGAGCCAAAAAAAAAAAAGTGAGATCAGGGTCCTTCTGCCCTGCAGAAGTAATGGGGTCACTCCAGAGTGGAAGCAGGCTTGTAGATGGGCTCTGGCTTGGGGCTCCTGCTCCTTGTAAATGATGAGTGTCTTCATGACCTCTGTTGTGCATAACTTCCCTTTCCAGCTCTGTGCTGATTTACAAGAAGTCTCTGCAGCTTCATCATGCTGCTTTCTATGGAAATAGTCTGCCAAGCAGTGTGCAGAGAGAAGGTGGCCATGATGGTCTGACTGCTGAGCAGAGTTCTCCCAGACCATGAGCCCTCAGCACTGCTTCTTCTTCCTGGCTATTCAAGTGAACTATTTGCTATAATTTTAATGGATTATCTACTGAAGTCCTCCTCTGGCCCTGTGGTTTTTTTGCATATATGTGAGTGTGTTTGGACTTGGTCCATGACTTCTACAGCCTGGGAAGAGCAGCAGCCCTTGGGGACTTGGTGCAGCATGGCTGCTGCTGGCTGGGCACAGCAGAAAAACCCTCGTGAGGGCAGTTTTGGGAGCAGCTTCTGATGTGCGTTGGGGAAAGGATCTGGGACAGACCCAAAAATCTTTCTCCAGTGGTGTTGTAGGGCTGTTGCAGAAGTCAAAAGATATGAGTGGAACAGTGAAATGTTTCTCAAAAATTGAGGTTTGTCTTGGAATTGGTGACTGGAGGGAAGTGTCAGGACAGGCTGAGGAGAGGAGATCTGGTGTGTGATCTGTAGAAAGAGCTGGAGAGATAACTGGGGTTTGTACTGGTCTCTTCCGTACCTTTGGGATGTGTTAAACTGTTAGTTCTTGTGGCAGTGTAATTATTTTCCATTTTTGCCATCGAGGTCTAGTCAGGCTGTAGGGTTGGTGTCTGTGCCCTGTTCAACCCAGGCCATTCTGTTGGGCACTACATTTTTGTAAAGGTCTCATCCTTTGTGTCAGAGATGAAAGGGCTGGGTGTGTTTTATCCTGGACAGTGTTCCTCTAATGCAGGGAAGGGTTAATGGACCTTTGGTTCAAGGTGTCCTGCTCTTGCTGCATGTGGCTTCTGAGCTGTGCCCTGTGCTCCTGCTTTGGCACCAAACATCTCCTTTCAATAGAGCTTGTTGGCTTCTCCCCTAGGTACGGACGCTGTTTGTCAGTGGCCTTCCTGTGGATATCAAGCCCAGAGAGCTCTACTTACTCTTCCGACCATTCAAGGTAAGAAGGTCTTCAAATCTGTTTTTTGGTGTGAAAAATGCTGTTTTGTGGATGACTTGGTAGTAGAGGTCTGTCAGGGTGGAAGGGAGGATGATGTGGGAAGGTGGTGTCTGTGCAAGCCAGCGTGGTGTCCCATGGCTTGTGCTTAGCTAGGGAACCTCCCTGGGAGCCTGCCATTGGAATTGTGCTGCCTCTAAGCTTCATGGAATATACTTGGACCAGCCCTCCCTTGGGGATGTCTTGATCCCCTAAAGTCTCCATCCTTTAGTCACCACCTGGGCTGTTGCTGGGGGAAGTGGGGTTCCTGTGTCTGCACTCCTCTAGTGCAAGGTGGGTGTTCTGTGCTTTGTAGGCACTAGCCAGGGCAGGGTGCTCATCTTCATAGCTGGAAGGAGAGCTGGAAAATGGAATTTCTTCCCAAAAGGAATAGCTCTGTCCTCAATCTTTTAGTTTGGTGGGAAAGAAGCATTACTGCCCCTGTTCCTGCTGCAGACCCTGCCTTATGGAGGGTTTGGTGCTGCAGGAACTCCTGGAGCTGTCACATCATGTCTTGCTTGTAGCTCAACTCCTTTGGGAGCCTGACACTGACTTGCTTTCTTCCCTCCTGCAGGGTTATGAAGGGTCACTGATCAAGCTGACTTCAAAGCAGGTACCTCCTTCTTCCAGCCTGCGTGTTTTTGGCTTCTGCTAGAAAATTAGACATGGCAGGAGGGGAGGGGGGACAGATCCCGTTTAAGTTTCAAGCACTGTCTGCAATCAATACCATGTACACAGCTGGGTTCTGCTGACCCCACTGTCCTGCAGGTGTATCCTTAATGTTTCCATGTCTTCTCTTGCTCCTCTGGGTGAGATCTCAGGCTTCAGCCTCAAGCCCTGTGCTTCCATCAGCATTCCCCACTCCCAGCCTGACCAAGGCAGGAGGTGCCCTTGCTGTGGGCTGTCAGGGTGAGCAGTGTCTCTGCATGTGGGGATGCCAAAGTGTTTTGGTGTGATAGGAGGAGGTGTAAAACAGGAATCTTGGGCTAATGATCCAAGACCCTTCAAGTTCTTCCTGAAGCCCCTCTGCAGTTTTGAATGGTCTCTTCTGCTTGCTGTCTGGGGCAGAGGCAGGGGCAGGGTAGTCTGAGAAGTTGCAATAGGCTTTGAAACTGAAATTGTTGTTGTTTCTTTTAGCCAGTTGGTTTTGTGACTTTTGACAGCCGAGCTGGTGCTGAAGCAGCGAAGAATGCCTTGAATGTGAGTACCCCAAATGCTGGGAGACTGTGGGAGCTAAGGGTCACATGCCCTACTGTAGCAAGACCTGGAGCTGTGGGCTTGGCTTGGCCATAGCATAGGACAACAGGGTCTCCCAGTTGTGCTTTTGAGTGTGGAAGCAAAACAGTCCTGCAGCATCCCACCAGGGAAGGAGGAGAGCTGCTTAAAGCTGACATCAGCCTGAGCAAATGGATTTAAGCTGTGTCTGTGTAACTTCTGACTGCTGGAAGATGGCTCCAGGGCCTCTGAGGATGTGGGGAACTGCTGTTGCTTGGAAAGTCTTGGGGATGGTCAGCATGGCAGCGACACACAAAATGGTCCCTGTCCCGTGTGGGCCTGCAGGAGTTAGTGGTCTAGTCAGCAAGACATGGTTCTGCTCTGGTGTAGACCTTGCTGTGGGCTTTGTGCCACCTGCAAAAGCCTCTGTTCAGGCTGGCAGAAGGTATAGCCATCACTGCCATAGTGGTTGGTGAACTGCACCTAAAGAGCACAGCTGGGTCCCTCATGTTAGAAGTAGTGGTTCTGAGCCAGCTAAACATAAAAATAAAGCACATGGGAGCTTGAATGTTGTAGTGAGGTGATTGTAGTGAGGTGACAAAAATCTGGGTGTGATTGCAGCATGATGGCCTTAGTTCCCTAGTGTGCTTGGACTGGAAGCTTCATCTCTGAGGGCCTCCTGTGCTTTTTTCTGTGTTAGGGAATCCGGTTTGACCCTGAGAACCCCCAGACCTTGCGGTTAGAGTTTGCTAAAGCCAACACAAAGATGGCCAAGAGCAAGCTGATGGCCACACCGAACCCCACCAATATCCACCCTGCCTTGGGCGCACACTTCATTGCACGGGACCCCTGTGAGTATGCTGGGAGGGGCTTGGAGGTCATGGCTGGTCCCACCTGGGAGATGCCTAATCCTGGTAATGCTGTCAGAGTGGAAGGGAACCCAACCCACATCTGCTTTGGCTGAAATCTGTCTGGTGCAGGGAGGTTGGGGTTGCAGGATAATAATGGACATCTGCTGAGGCCAACACTGGAACTGATGGGAGACCTGAGCTGGTTTTGGTAGTTCAAGCAATACCATAAATTCTCTAAACCATCTCTAGTTGTGAAACATCCCTGGGTGTGAAGCATGAAGGATGAGTGCTGTGCCATCCCCCTCATTGTGGCCTGGTGGGTTGAGCAGATTGTTGGGTGACCAGTGCCATTCCATTTGAGAGTCCCCTCTTCTGTTCTGCCTCCTGTGGCACCAGCCCTGTGCTGTATTTGTGAACCAGCCTGTCCAAAGCCCCTGCGCAGCCAGTTCA
Organism: Pithys albifrons albifrons; assembly: GCF_047495875.1. NCBI lineage: Eukaryota > Metazoa > Chordata > Aves > Passeriformes > Thamnophilidae > Pithys > Pithys albifrons. Next base: position 6,434,065 of record NC_092470.1, read on the forward strand.
TGACCTCTTTTGGCATGGTGTGGAGGCCAGAGCTGTAGCTGGGCATGCAGATTTTATACCTCCCTGAGAGGGCAGCACAAAGCTTTAGCCTGGGGTGGGAAATCCAGAGCCTGTCCCTAGAGCAGGCTGTTGGGGTCAGGTACTGAGATCCTGTGCCCTTGTCTTCTCCTGCACAGATGACCTGACTGGAGCGGCTCTCATCCCAGCATCACCCGAGGCGTGGGCTCCCTACCCCCTGTACACCACAGAGCTCACCCCTGCCATCCCCCACGCCGCCTTCACATACCCGGCGGCTGCAGCTGCGGCCGCTGCTCTTCACGCTCAGGTGAGTCGCTCCCCACCTCCCATGCCAGGATCCAGGCCCTCCTCTCTCCCTGTCCTGTCTCTGCTTGGCTGGTTCAACCCTGGCCTCTGCACCTTTGGCTCCTGGGCAGAGCCTGTTCCTGGCTGTGGGCACAGGGGGCTCATCCCTGAGCCAGCTGAAGGGAAGGGTGTGTGTGGCCAAGAGCAGGCAGAGCTGGGCTGATTTCTGACTGTGCAGGTTCAGCTTGCTTCCCTATGAGGGGCAGGCAGGTGGGAGGATGCCAAGGCTCCATTTCTGGCTGGCTCTGTTGGTCCTCATGGCCATGTTGAGGGGCTGCTGGGAGAAAATGCTTTCTGCCAGTGAGTAAAACAGCTATGAAAGGTCCTCCAAGAAGTCACAGCAAAGGCAATGGGCTCAGCTCAGAACTAAAGCTACGGGGCTCAACTGTGACCCAACAGACTCAAACACTTCCAAAGCTGGAGGAGGGTGTTCTGCAGACCAGAGCCTTGTCACAGTGAGGAATTCTGATGGGACAGGGTGTTAGCCACCCTTGGTACAGGCTAGAGAGGAGAATCATTCCATGCACAATCCTCTGGAAGTGCTGGTGGTGGTGTAACCAGCTGGTGGTCCAGGGTTTGCTTGCTGACAGCTTGGGATGTAGGGATGTCTGTACTGGTCTGAAACTGGGATGCTTTAATGTACAGAAACCAACACAAAGTCCCTCAGACCATGGAAGTGCAAAGGGAAAGCCAAAACAGAGAAGCAGTGTCCTAATTCCAGGTTTAGGTGCTTGACTCGAAGCACTTGTCAGGAGAAGCTGGAGCCCCTGTCCGTGTCCCACTTGGTGTTCGCAGCCAGCTGTGCTCTGCCTGCTTCCATCTCTGCTCCCATAGTGGTGCCGTGAAAGATTGGGGCAGTGGGACCAAGCACTGAGGCTTAACTTCTGCTCTTCCCTGCTTAAATGGAGAGAAAGAGGAGCTGTGTCCTGTGACCTTGTCCTCCTGGCTGGCAGTTAGCTCTGTTGGCCCTCTGGCATCCTTGTGCTTCCCGCAAGCTTTGTGATGGTAACTGCCCAGCTTCAACCCAAGCTTGCTTCCCAAATGTCATGTGGAGGGGATGCAAACTCCTGGCCTCTGTCCTGCCCCTCTCACACCTACAGACCTCTCCTGCTTTTGTCCTTCTGCAGGTGAGCTGATGCTGGGCTGAAGCTCCTGCAGGGTAGGTGAGAAGTACATGGGGTTCAGGGCTGGACCAGGGACTGGAATGTTTTTCCAAGGACCTCCTGAGCCAGGCTAGTCCTTCACTGGGAAGATTGTGCTTGCTGTGTTTTCCAGAAGTTATTGGTGGTGCCCACAAACTGGAGGGGTATGCTGTGCTTCTCAGTGGCCCAGGAGAGCAAGTGTCTTCCTGCTCCTTGTGTGTAGGGTGGTGGAGCCAAAGTTGAATTGTCCTGGGAAGGGAGAACCAGGAAAAAACCCCTCTGGCCTAGCTGAGGTGGTTGAAGAAGGTGAAACCTTTACTTTTGTTCTTTCAAGTATGGCCATTGGTGACTGTATGGGGACCCTGAGTTTGAGGAGTAGACATCAAAACTGCATGGTGCAGGAGAAAACTGGTGTTTTAGAGTGGAGGGTATCAAGGAGGCCTTCAGCCAGATCTTTACCCTCTAGAGTCTTAGTTTCTTCCCTCCAGCTGGCAAGTTAGAGATTCCAAAGAGATCTTCTGGCCTGGCCATAAGACCCTGAGGTTCCAAGGAGCCCCCTGTGTAGGTAGAGCTCCCTGCCCAAGGGAATGCGTGGGTGGTGATGGAGCCAGAGCAGTCCCTCCAGGCTGTGGCAGGACCCAACTCTCTTCCCAAGAGGCTGCCAGGCAGCCACAGCTACTCCTCCTGTGCTGAGCTGGCAGTGACCTCGCAGAAGCACATTCTGGCACAGTATATGTTACCAATAAAGTTCTATGGGGTTAAACATTACTTGGGCTGGCAGCTCCGGACTGCCCAGTCTCCAGGCTGAAGCCCTCTCCCTTGCAGAGCTGAGGCAGGGTGGAGCAAGTCAGGGAGATGACTTTTGCTCACAGACTGGGCTAAAAGTGGTACCCTTAGTCCCAGTGTGCTGAGCCTTCTGCCCTCACTGTAGGGGTTGGCTTGTCCATGTGGTGGGTTCATGCGTTGTTCTCCAGGACAGCCACAGTGCTTCCTAATGAGCCTGGTGTGTGCTGGAGGACATTCATGGGGATTGCTGGAGCTGTAGCAGCTCCACAGCAATCAGCCCTTAGGCAGGAAAGAAGTTGGAGGCTGTAGCTGAACAGATCTTGTTGCAAGAGATTTAAACCTGTAGGGCTTGTCCTCTTGCAGCACTGAGTTCAGTGAGGGGGAGAGGAGATGGCTGCCCTTGGCCTCCTGAAGGGCTGCCCAGAGGGCTGGCAGGAGGGATGAGGGACAGGAGGTGGTGTGAGGCTGGCCTGGCCTTGGGAATCCTTGGTAAACCACTGCCAGACTAGACTGATGGCTGCTGCTCCTGGCACTGCCATGCCACAGTGACGATTCTGGCAGGCACCAGGCGGCTGGAGCTGTGACTGCAGCCTGACCCTGCTCCACTGGGGGCTCTGCTGACTTTAAGATTGTCCCATCTGCCTTCCCTCCCTCCCACCCTCTCTCAAACCCCTCCTTTGATATCCCTAGTGAACTCCAGCCATGATGCCAGCGCAGGCTAGCCCTGAAGCTCAGAGCTGTCCCTGGACATGGGACACCCTAGTGATGCCTTATTGCAGCTAGTGGAGTGGCTGTACCACAGCTCCATTCCTAGAAGTGTTAAGCATGATGGCAGCCACATCTGGAAAGACTGGTAAGGTAACCATCTCTCCTCCAAGGTGCACCATGGGATTTGCAAGCTTCTGCCCATCTCTGTAGCCCGTATCTCCTTGGCAACCCAGTGCATGGGCCTCACGCTACCCACCCACCAGAGCCTGGAGAATGAGATACCGGGCCTTCTTTCTAACCCACATCTCCAACTTGGCAGCACATGACATGGCGCACACAGCATGGCACCATCTTACATCAGCTCCTCCCAGCTGAGCCAGGCTCAGCCAGGCCCTGCCGGTCGGAGGGGAGCAGCCCGGTTGAGCCGGGACAGAGACCACTCTGCCACTTGGTGTGAAAGAAACCTGGTTTCTCCTCAACCTCAACCCTTTGAGGGCAACCAGAAATACACTTTGACCTCACTCCTGGCACACGGTGGGGGAGGTGAGTGACGTGATAGTGGTAGCACACAACTAAATTTTAGTGGGCACCTTAGACAACAGCACTTGCCGGTCACTTTGTTCCAGAATTGCATACCGGGACAGACCCTGCCCTGAATCATGGGTCTAATCTCATGTCTTTCCTCTCCAGTTACTGGAAATGGAGCCAGCTCCTACCTGGAACTTGGCTTCTCTATTGCAACGTGAAATCGCAGGCAGGACACAGGTTGTGTGAGCTGTAATGGAGGGAATCGGCAGCCTGGGGGAGAGAGGAGCGACGTAGGAGATTGGGAACTTGGGAAGAGGGAAGGTGGCCTGGCCTGGGACTGGTTGGCAGGGAGATAGTTGATGTTTGACTGAAGGAGTCAAGTCCTGGCTCGGTTCTCTTTGCAGTGGTTCTGAGCCATCTTCTTTTCTTTCTGTGGAAGTGATGTTGAGGAAAGAAGCCACCAAAGATGGGGGCCCAGGTCTGCCTTTGCCTTTGGAAGACTGTGAAGGACAAAGATGTGCAGAGCCTCCTGGGAAGATGGGAAGAGCTTGATATAGAGACAATGATACAGCTTGTCTCATTCTGCTTGGACCGGGTGAAGTGCTTCATCCATTGCCTATGAAATGGAGATGGGCTGCTTTGCATCTTTGAGATAGAACTGTTGGTTTTAGAGTGCCTGTAGGCCAGGCTCTGAGTGGGCAGCAGGAGGTGCCAGGGTTATCCGTGTTCCTGGAGCTCTTCTGCAGGGAGATGCTTCCAGCTGTGGCTTCAGGACTCTTGCCCTGGGAAGCAGGGGCTGTAGGGGTACAAAGCATTGGATTGATGGATCGTTGTATGCCTGTTCAAACACTCCTAAGCAAGAGGATGGATCAGTGCCTGTCTTCTCCTGTGTGCCTCAACCTGGTGTGGAATGATGTGCTAATCCTCTGGCTCTGCCTTGCCAGAATTGCCTGGGAAGACACATGTGCTGGATCAGACTGTATCTGGTTTTATTGGGCTGAGCTGCTTGGGTCTTGTGCACCATGCCAGTGTTTGGATGTTTGTTCCCAGCCCCCTGAAGGACCCTGGAAGTGGGTGCCTGGGTGCAGTGAGCGCTGCTGAGGTGGGAGGTGTGTGTCCATCATGCACTGATGGGTGAAGAGGTGCCTTGTGGGTGCAGCTGTGCTGCTGTCCTGGCTTGCTTGGGTCACGTTCCCATCGGATGTGTTTTCAGCTGGAGCAGAGCAGCTCTTGCTGGCCACCAGTGTGGGCTGCCCAAGGCTGGCCCTTGGTGACCCACAGCTGGGGGGAGCAGTGACTGCAAGGCTGAGGATCTCATCAGAACAAGTGAAGATGCTGCTCTGCATATCAGCAACTGGCAACAAAATGCAGCTCTTGGACATGTTATTTGGATCCTACCAGCTCCCAGCACCACAATGGAGTGCTTTGTCCCTGCCTGCACCAGGAGCCTTTCTAGTCCCTGGGGACCATTCCAGCTGCAGGGATAGCTCAGAGCTCCAAGAGCTGCTGGGGCTGCCTGCAGACCTAGAGGTAAATAAGGAGGAAAGGCAGGTCCTCCCAGCCAAAGATGGTCTAAGGATGGGCCTGTGTATTCAGTGTTCCCTTCCCCCTCTTTTTTCTTCTGAAGGAATTGCTCTTCCTGAGAATGGTGGCAATTGGATACTTAAATTCTGAGAGTAATTGGGAGAGGCAAAGGAGGTTTTGACAAGGAGAGTGAAGCCCTGATGTGGTGTTTCTCTGCCCCATTTGTCATTTCCTTGTGATTTTTAGGCAGCTGATGGTGCTGTGCTGTAGTAAGGGAGGGCTGCATCACCTGGTCTCTGGAAGGTGGCAGGCAGAGGCACACATTTCTCCTCTCCAGCTGTTTGCTGGGACAGATGATGAAGGCGGCAGCACGAGGCTGCTGCAGGCGGCTGGTGGTTTCTGCCTCATCCCTACAGGCGGGTGAGCAGGAGATGTTTCAGTGGTGACCAGACTCCTTTCCAACTGTGAGCTAATGCCTCTCCAGAAACAACTGTGTCTCTTCCAGTAAAAACTTCCCTTGCTCTGCTTTCCTCACCCAGTGCTGGACATCTCCATTTGTTCTCAGCTTCCTCCTTGATGGATGTAGTGTTTTGAGGGGTGTGAAGAGAAAACTGCCTTGGCAGGTGCCTAAAGAGTGTGTCTTCTTGGCTGGCTACTGCCTCCAATTTGCTGCTTCTAGTGCTTTCTGCTGCCTTCAGAAACATCCCTCCCAGTGAGTTCCTGCCTCATCCCATCAAGCCCTTAATCATTCTGTGGGCTGAAAGACCTGGCAGGTCATTCTCTTGCCCTGCCAGCATGTCAGAGAGCCTTGGACTGTACCCAGGATTGTCACGTCTGCACGAGCTCCTACCAGGCTCCAGGCTAAGTCCCTCTGGATGCAGAACTGGGCTACTGGCCTGTGGGGCCACAGTGGGTTGGGCTGAGTGGCTTTGGTGTGTAAGCATCAGAGACATACAGGAAGAACGCCAGGAGAGGTGGTCCATCAGCAGTGGCAGTTTGTTAGTGCCAGAGCTATGAACAGCCTGTGTTTTAAGAGAAAAGCAGGATTTCTGTTGCAACTGGAGGTGCTGAAGCTCTGCACATGGGGCAGAAGGTGGCTTATACCCCTGAGGATAGGCTGTAGGGCCACCAGGCTGAGGGAACAGTGTGGGCTGTGCCGGCTCACGGCTGTGCTGTTCAGCTGAGCCCAGCGTGGGACGGAGGCGGCTCTTGGGGTTAAGCACTTGCAGCCTTGTGAACGAAGGGGGAGTTTCCTGTTGCTGCTGGGCAGGAGGAAACTGCTTCCAGCTGTTGAGGGGAGGGGTGCTGGAATGGGAGACACTGGCCAGGGAGGATGGCTGCTGGCTGCCGGGGCGATGTGGCTCTGCTGAGCAAGCACCTCCTGGTGACAGGGCTTGTGGGGAGCAAGGAACCCCTCTCCTTGCTCTGCAGCTGCTGTGGTGGCCCTGTAAGTTGTATGTGATGCTGCTGCCCACTCCAAGCCTTCCTGGGTGGTGTCAGTGCATGGGTCCAGCAGTGTCCAGCACAGGGTGGTAGCCCTAGTAGAACAGCAAGGGTCCCTCTCACCTACTAATGGAGAAATGAAAACAGGCTGGACATAGCACCAAGACAGCACTTTGGTCCTGGCACCAGGTGGGACCCCACACTGGGGAGGAGGGTCTTGGTAACGTTTATTCCCTTGATTCCTTGAAGGCTGGACTGACTGGGATGCACTTGGCTGCTGTGTCATGGAGCAAGGTATGGGGCCAGCTGGGAGCTGGTTTTGTGACACCCACTTGCCTTGTGACAGTGTCTGGCAAGAATCCAGCAGATTATAGAACCATAGAACAGTCTGGGTTGGAAGGGACTTTAAAGCCTATCTCATTTCACCCCCCTGCCATGGGCAGGGACACCTTCCACTGGACCAGGGTCCAAGCTCTCTCCAGTGTGGCCTTGTAATCTGAGCTGATGAGAGGCTCCTGTGAGGACAGAGCCTCTGCAGACTGGCAGGGCTCATTCCTGTAAGAGCCATCACAGGGAGAGTGACTCAAGGTCCTGAGCTCATGCCTGGGTCTGTGCAGTTTCTGGCATTGCAGCCCTTGTGATGATGGAAGGAGGATTTGGCCACTGTAGGCAGCAGTTTTGAGGCTGTGGCAGTTTGCTGCCCATCTCTTCATGTCCTTGGGAGAGGAGCATCTAGCTAGGTTTGTTTGGGCAAGGGGATACCTGTGTTAAGATGGTCTGGCAAGGGAAATGGCTCCAGGGATTTTTTTACCACTTTGCTCCCCATCTTAGAGCCAAGTCCATCGTTCTGCTGTTTCCCAGAGTCCTGAATGTGCTCCCCTGACAACAGCTGGAGAGGGAGGAGCATGGGATGGCCACCGTGCTCCAGCTCCCTTTGCAACCAGCAGCAGAATGGAGCTCCACTCACTGCTCCTGCTGCTGGGTCTGTGCTAAGTCAGGTGGCACAGGCTCAGCTCCTGCTGTGCACCAGCACAGAGCTGCTAATGCAGTCCAGCCTGACAACCAGCCTTGCTGACCCAACAGGAGCATCTGGATGTCTGATGCTGCTGCTTGTTGCCCATTTGCTGTGTCTCTTGATGTGCTGGAAAGTGTCTGTTTAGTTACAGTCCCTTGTTTGCTTGTTGGGGCCCCATCCAGCTCCTTCCTTGGCAAGGAGAAGGTCTGAGCAATAGAAATGGCAGCAACGACCTGCCAGGGAAGCCACCAAATCTTGCTGATTTGCAGCTCTGCCAGGTTCTTCACATGATGTGGTTTGCCTGGAGCTTGTTCTGGTGGCTCAGTTGTGATTCCATGAGTCTTGCTGTGGTGGATGAGCCTTGTCTTACCCCATACATGTCATGTAGAGGTTGTCTGGTTTTAATGTATAGTCTTAAATGCCTCTTTTGGCTGGCTGAGGGCAGAGCAGTCGCCATCTTGGGGTGCTGTGTGCCCAAAGTGAGTCCCCTCTGCCCTGCCCCAGCCTGAATGGGGGGAAAGATGTAAACTTGGGGTATGGAGGGAGTGTGAGCATGCTGGGGGTGAAAAACCCCTCCTTGTGCTCACTTCTATAGTGGTAAACATGGATAGCTCAGTGGTCAGGAGCTTCCCAAACATGAAGGGTGGTGTGTGCTGTAGTGAGTGGAGGCCAGGTATGGGGTAAATTTGGGGGCTGCCTTCTAGTTATACCAATAGACAGAGTACTTGAGGTGTTGAGGCAAGCCCTTAGATGGGCTGCTGCCTTCCTTCCTGGACATATGGGATACGGCCATGCTTCTTCAGGGAGGACCTGGCTAGGTCCAAGTGCCACCAGAGCTGGCCAGTGTGGCACTGGCATGGTGCAGCCTCAGGGTGGGATGTGAACTCAGTATTTGAGGCTCAACCTGGAGCCTCCTTTCCTATACTGGAGACATCTTTAGTCCATGGACCTTGCACATGGCTTGAAGGAGCTGAAGGTTTGCACTCTGGTTCAGATAATCCTGGATCATGCTGTGGCTTTCTTTTCCAGATGCGCTGGTATCCTCCCTCCGAAGCTACCCAGCAAGGATGGAAGTCTCGTCAGTTTTGTTAGTTTGTTAGTAAGTAATTAATTACTCTTGGAGCCAGATCCGTGTCCTTCTCTTCCTTGGGCTCTTGCTGGGAGGAGGGAAGGGAGCTCGAGCTCAGCCCCCCAGTTTCACTGATTGGTGATGGGAGCAGGGAGACCCAGCGAGCCCCGGGGTGGGGAGGGGGCTGTGGTGGCGCTCAGGGGGCGGATCCGCTCGTTCACAGCCGCTCCTCTCCTGCAGTGTCTCTCCTCGGCTCGTGTCCCTCCTCCCTGCCTCTCCGCCGAGCGATGTGCCAGGGACGATCGCTCCGACTCCTCTCGGTTTGGTTTGCGGCCAGCGGACAAGGCGCCCGGCCCCGCCGCGCTCCCCCCGGACTGTGGGGCACCCCCTTCCCAGGACTGTGAAGCCACTGCGGCCCCAGCCGTGGGCTGTGCGCCGCCTCCCTTCCTCCAGCCATCCCTCCATCCCTCCTTCCGGCCATCCCCTGGACATCCTCCCTGACCGAGCTTCGCCGGCGGGCTGTGCCGAACCCCAGCCAGGGGAGCTCGGTCCTGGGCTTCCCCGGGCTCGCCCTGTCTTGGGGGGCGGCTCAGCTGAAGGAATCGAAAGGCAAAATGGGTTTTGCATGTTTTCTGGCATGAATTAAAAACACTTAACTTGTGTCTGTGTGAGTGTAAGTTTGTTTGTTCTAGCGTTTGTGTAACCGTTAGCAACAGGTCTTGGCCCAACGGATTGATCCATCAAGGTTTTCCTCTTGCTTCGGTGAAGACTTGGCTTTGAGAAATACTAACTGTCCTTGTCTCACCCCTTCTCCCACCTCTGCCCTCCCCTCCCCAGGATGACCAGAAAAATTTGAAAATTGCCTTTTTTTTTTTTCCCCTCCAAGTACGATGCACTGGGTTTCTGTTCTCATCCATCCTGCTCCCGTTTTAAAGTCAGGGTTATTGTATTATTTTTTCCTTCTTCAGGCTTCTATATATAGAACAGCTGTAAAATATCTAACCTCTTTTTTGTTTTCCACATCCTTCTGATTGGAGAGCATCCAGTCCTGCCAAATAATCAGCCATCCTTATGGGAATACCGAACAAAAAAAAAGTACGAGTATTTTTGTACCATGTGTAATAAGGAAATATTTATGCATCATAAAGAATTTCTTGTGTGTTTGTGTGCAATTAATTATTATTATTATTAAAGAGAAATTGTAATCCTGTAAGATAAGTTAATGTTTAGTTAAAAGCTTGAAAGAGAAGGATTGTCTTCTGTACCAATGATTCAGTCAGGCATAGTAAACAAGAAATTGTGCAATTTTTGTTTTAGCATCTTATTGCTTGGTATTGAAGTGCTTTAAGTATTATCTGACCATGGCTGTCTCGCTTGTATTAAAAGATTTGAGAATAAGTTGCTATATAATTGCTGATCCTATGAGAATGTGAAACTGGATAATATATGAAATGCAACCAAAAAAAAAGAAAAAAAATATATACTCAGAGGCTGCTGTGACTCTTTCTCTGGTCTTGTGTGTTTTCTTGTGAGGTTGGGGTGGGATGCTTCAGGCTTGGTGTTACCTAGAGTCTGTCTGCTCCCTGCTCCTCTTTTCCAGCCTGTAAGGATGGGGGCTGTTTTGGGATGCTGCTTTGGATCAGTGGATGGCATCTTCCCCCACCCCCTCAGAGAAGGGCAAGTCCTTGCCTGCATGGGCATGTTTTGGAGGGGATGTTGGTGCTGAGCTCTGCTGGAAGCCTCTGTGAGGGCAGCCCTGAGCTTTTTTTGGGTGTTTTTGTTTCCCCTCCCAGCTCCTGGGGAGGCTGAGGGCCTCTCCTCTGTGCCAGCAGTGCAGCAAGGAGATATCCATAGAAGGCAAACGTCCTCTGTGGCTGGAGCATCGCCCCAGCCTGCCCAGCTCCTGCTCTGGTGTAGGTCGTCCTGGTCCAGGCTCTCTTAAATCCTTCCATGGCTGCCTTCAAACTCATCAAAGCAGCTGTGGGAATGGCAGTTGTGGGGCAGGGGGGGTTGTCCTGGAGGCAGTCTCTGTGGGGTGGTCTGGAGGTCTCCTTGCTGTGTCCAGGAAGTCCCCACAGCTCAGCTCCCCAAGTCCCTTCCAGGGGTGCTTCAAAGCCCTCCCACACAGCTTCCTGCCCCAGGGATCAGTGTTTTCCTGTCTCCCCTGAGCTTTGAGGGCAGAGCTGAGTAAAAGCAAGAAGCAAGGAAAAAAAATCAAAAAAAGCAAAAGGCAGGTCTAAAAATAGCCCCGTTGGCCACCGTGCCTGGGAATGGGCTCAGCCGAGCGCTGCTGCTCCGGGAAGTGACTCGCTGTGGGGCCTCGGGCTGCTTGCGCCAGAGCAGCTCTGCCAGCCCCTTCCCTACGGAATTCCCACTGTCCAGGCTCCTACCCCGATCCCAGCTCCAGTGGGCTGGCTCTTCCCTGCTGGGTCTGTCCACATCTCGCAGCTCTGCTCACCTGAGCGGAAACACTCCGAAGAGCAGCGGGGCCCGCTGATGGGAGCGTGCAAAGCTTTAAATTATAGAGCAGACTTTTTCCTGGGTTGGGCTTTTTTTTTTTTTTTTACTTTAAAAAAGCCTTTAGCACATGCATTAACATGGCCAGGCCATGAATAATTTACACCCAGCTCTATTAAGCTTTTACACTGGGACCTGCTCAACAGCTCGCCTTGGAGCTAAAGTAGGTCACGTCTGCTCCGAGGGTCCCTGGGCGTCCCCTCCCTGGCTGGAGCAGGGCTGGCACAGGCGTGTGGGCACACGTGTGTCCTCACTCGCTGCCTTGGCTTGACCTGGGTGCAATGCCCCTGCTCCTCCCTGGCTGCTCCCGCTGGGGACCTGCTCAAAGGGACACTCTGGGCAGTGAATTGGAGACAGGGAATGCCTTCAAAATTCAGCTAATAGAATCATAGAATCACAGAATGTTTCGGGTTGGAAGAGGACCTTGAAGATCATCCAGTTCTACCCACTGCCATGGGCTGGGATACCTTCCACTAGACCCAGTTGCTCCAAGGGCCACTTCCAGGGATGGGGCAGCCACAGCTCCTCTGGGCAACCTGTGCCAAGACCTGACCACCCTCACAGCCAAGAATTTCATCTTGATATGCCATCTAAGCCTGCCTTCTGTCAGTTTGAAGCCATTCTCCCTTGTCCCGTTGCTCCACGTTCTTGTAAATACTCTCTCTATGTTTCCTACCAGCTCCTCCAGGTACTGGAAGGCCGCATTTAGGTCATCCTGAAGCTTCTCTTCTCCTGACTGAACAATCCAAATTCTCTCAGCCTTTCCTCACAGCAAAGCTGTTCCATCCTTCTGATCAGTTTGGTGGCTTCCTCTGGACTTGCTGCAACAGATCAGTGTCCTTCCACAGGGAATACAGAGAATGTCCCCAAAATGTCTATCTCCCCAGACAGGATGAAGCTCTGGGGTTAGGGAAGCTCTGGATGGGGCATAGGCTGGTGTCATCACCAGGAAAAATGGAGCAGGTCATGGCACCTTTGGTCCTTGTTCTTCCTGAACCTACTGGCCAGTGGCCACAGGATTAACTGACCAAGTAATAGAGAAGCTGGCACTGGAGCTAGAAGAAATATAGGGGAAAAAGGCTGCTCCAGGCATACTTTAATTTTATGTTTTACTGGAAACTTCCTCCTCTTTTCCTTGTTTTGAAGGCAGTACAAAAGATAAATCAGTCTTGGAGCTTTTAAGCTGTTTTCTCTCATACATGCTCCGGGGTCAGAACACTCCGCAGTGCCGATGCTCCCCTCATGGTCCCACAGACTTTTGCTGAAGGTTCTCAGATGCAGGTGTGTCCTGCTGGTGCACAGCCATTTTCTATGGGAAATGCAATGAAGAACAATTTTTTGTAAAGGATCAAACCTGCTGGTGTGTTCCAGCAGTGCAGGGAGAGGAGCTGCTGTCACCATCTCCTTTCCATCATCCTCTCTCCCGCTGAAGCCTGTCATGGCTGAAGACCATATTGAAGACCCCCTGGTTGTTGATCCATTGGGTAGACAGTGACAGGAACAACCATGAGATGCCTCAGAGAACTTCAGGTCCATCCTGCAGCAGGATTTAGCAACTACTCTCCCAGCTTATTTCCAAGAATCATAGAACTGCAGAATTACTTAGGTTGGAAAAGCCCACTAAGACCATTGAGTTCAACTGTTAACCCAGCACTGCCTGGTTCACCAATGACCCATGTCCCCATGCACTACAGTTACATGTTTTTTGAACAATTCCAATTCTCCACCCCTGCCCTGGGCAGCCTGTTCCAGTGCCTGATCACCCTTTCACAGAACAGATCTTTCCAAATCTGGTACTGGGCACAGCTTGACAGTCTTTCCTCTCGTCCTTCTCTGGGAAAAGAGGTGACTCCCACTCGGCTCTACCCTCTTGTCAGGGAGTTTCAAAGAGCAAGAAGGTCCCCCCTGAGCCTTCTTTTCTCCATCCTGAGCCTCCCCAGCTCCCTCAGCTGCTCCTTGCACTCCAGACCCTTCCCCAGCTCTGTTCCCTTTGCTGAACATGCTCCAGGCCCTCAAAGTCTTTCTTGTCATGAGAGGCCCAAAGCTGAATACAGATTTTGAGCTGTGGCAAGAAGCTGCAGCTCATGCAACGTTACTGGGATTCCACTGGCAAACGTGTGGTGCAGCCCCATGGGGACGAGGAGCAGGTCAGGGAGCATCACACACCCCAGCTCTGTGGGGGCCCAGCCCAGCTGTGGCATGTGGCCAGATTAAAACGACAGGCCGAGTTGTGTGCTGATGGATGAACTTGGCAGCACCTCTGGAAGAAGTAGGGTGGGCTGGGAGGTGTACAAGCAGGATCACTCAGATCACAAACATCATCAGGAAGGCAGGAAGAGACAGGGAATGCTGGAGACCAAGCAGGGAGGAGACAATGTGCTGGCAGCTCCTCACCTCCTGTTTCCTTATTGCACAGTGCCCCCTCTCAGAAGTTTTGCTTGGATATCCCCACAGTCTTCCAGCTCAAATAATACCTCTGCTATCTCCCTGTTGACCACCTACTTGTTAAATTATTCCCCAACCCCGCAAGAAGACTGTAGAGATGTGGAAATGGCATCCCAACCACCCACGGAAAGACACAGGTGATAAACAACAGATGGCACAGGGATCATGTAAGCTTTTAGGGACAAAATATATACCAAAAATACCTTGCTGGGGAAAGGTAAGAGTACCAGTGCCACCCTCAGTGCGATGGTTGATGTCCTAGAGGTGTCCTGGGAGTCAAGCTGCTGCAGTGATGGGATTCCGAAGGTTATTAATTACAGGAGTTATCTCCATCCCAATTCAAACATACGCGGGGTCGAGTCAGACCCTCAAAGAACAAAAGCTGCTCTGAGCCAGTCAGGCTTCACACGACGTTGTTCTTTGGGACAGTGCGATGGGAAAGGTGCTCCCGGTCTGCGCCGAGTAACGACATAGACAATACATCGGGAAAGCCAGAAGGTGGCATCCGAGACCTGAGCACAGGAAACCAGGATACTTCTTTAGCAGAAGCATAAGAGCAGGTTGCACCTTGGGACAATGGAGAAAACACGCATGGTTTTTGTCACGCACTTTTCTCTCTTTCTTGGGATGGGGGAGTGGAGGTCCTTTAGGCAAAGAATCTCTATATTAAGTTAGTATAGGAAAATATTTTTACTTTTTTTTGTCAGCTGCAGCATTGTTACCAAAAATACACTGAATTTCAGCTTGGTAGGGGGAGGTTCGTAGCCCATCTGGGCTGTGGTGGGTCTGTCACCACTCAGGCCAGTCGTGGCTTGTTCCAGCTGAGCCTGGGAACCCCCTGAGGCTGGAGCAGTCCCTCTTGTGGATGCCTCTCCCATGCATAACTCCTGGTATTACTCATTTAACTAAAAAATAAGAAGATATGTGATGCCTTCTGTGGTGACACAGAGATGACGCACTCAGCTCTACTCTGTACGCGGCACTGGGAGCCACCCCAGTGGGGCAGTGGGCTGCCTGTTCAGCTCTCTTGGCAAGTGAGGCTGGAGTGGGGCAGGAGCACCACTGTCACCCCTCGGTGTTGCCGGGAAAAATGGTACATGGCACTGGGACATCAGCCCAGCACACACTGGGGTGCCTGGAGGGACCTCATGGACTTGCAGAGCAGGAAGGAGACCCAGAGGAAAGAATCAGCTGCAGTAAACCCAGGGACAGGAAAAACAGGGAAACACCAGCTCCTGGTAAAAACCTGGAAAGGTCTCCAAATACACGCAAAATGTCCTCCTCCCTTAGTCTGGGGCACTCAACCAGGAGAAATCCCAGCTCTTCCTCTGTGATGTAGATGGATTGGAGTCTCTAGGGTATTTGTCCTGTTATGGGGATCCAGAGCTCTTCCCTTCCCTCCATTTCCCATGCCCCCTAGGCGTGGCAGATGGAGTGTGCCTCATCTCCTGGGCTTCACCCAGTGTGCTTCAGCTGGTGCGCTTCATCCACTGGGCTTCTTCAGGTGGGATTCAGCTGGTGGGCTTCATTGTGGCTGACACACTCCTTTCATCCTCCTCTGGGTGTCAGGAGTAAGTAGGACCTCCTGGGTTCCAAATCTCCATGTTGCTCACCTGGGAAAGGTGCTCCAGCAGGCAAAGGGGGGGTGCCAGCTTTTGTTGGCATGTCGAAGTCAATGGCAGGTACAGCAATTACTGACTTACAGGGCAGGCTTGTCCCATAACCAATGTGTTTCCATCTGCCCTTCATCCTCTTGCTGCTCTTGGTGTCACGTTGAGGTCTGGGTTCATTGTTCAGGGGTCTGTGGGTGACAGCATCGTCCCCCTCGTGCTCTCTTGGTGAGGTGGTTGCCTGCTGTCCTCCACAGGTGCTTTTTCACTTGGTGGCAAAGACAATAAGACCTGTCCACCCCCAACTGGACTCATGCAGGCTGTGCTGGAGTTTTCCCAGAGATCTGCTGGCCCCACCTGAGAGGCTTCCATGAGACCCATCACCCTTAGGGACTGGGACTGGGGGTATGAGCAAGGTTTTGTCAGAAGAGACTGACCCTTGGAAATGTCTGGTAAAGTTTGTTAGCCCCATTCCATCTATAGTGTCTGAGGTTACAGCCTGAGATGGACCATGCCCTGCTTAACTCAACAAGAAGCATCATGGCTGTCCAGCTCCAGGAAGACCAAACACCTGCCACCTCCTTCCTGCCAGGAGTTGGTTCATCTCTGCCAATGCCCCCAGGTGGGTGACCGCATGTGGCATTTCACAAGGTGCCTGCTGGTTCAGGTGGATGCCAAGCAATCCACCCCAGCACCTTACCTTGGAAACAGGTTCTGCTAATGCTGACAGTCTGAGCCACAGGTGCCATTGTTGGCCAAAGTCAACAGCCTTCAGCACAGCTTCCGCATGCTCAGCTCCACAGGGCCCCCAATGGGGTGGGAAACAGCCCGAAAACACATCCCTGTGCTTCTGCTTCCCAACCCCAGCCCTGGCTGTAATGAGGGGATGCGGGGAAGAGTTCAGAGCACGAGTGTGATGAGAAGCAGCTGAGAGAGCTGAGGGGGCTCAGCCTGGAGAAAAGGAGGCTCAGGGAGGGCCTTCTCACTCTCTACAACTCCCTGATGGGAGAGTGGAGCCAGATGGGGGTCGGGCTCTGCTCCCAGGGAACAAGGGACAGGACAAGAGGAAATGGCCTCAAGTTGCACCAGGGGAAGTTTAGACTGGAAATTAGGGAAAATGTCTTCATGGAAAGCGTGGTCAGGCACAGGAACAGGCTGCCCAGGAAAGTTGTGGAGTCATAATCCCTGGAAGTGTTCAAAAAGTGTGTGGATG
Organism: Pithys albifrons albifrons; assembly: GCF_047495875.1. Lineage (NCBI taxonomy): Eukaryota > Metazoa > Chordata > Aves > Passeriformes > Thamnophilidae > Pithys > Pithys albifrons. The sequence goes on from NC_092470.1 coordinate 6,450,428, forward strand.
TGGCACTTGGGGCCATGGGTTAGTGGTGAATACAGCAGGGCCGGGGGAATGGTTGGACTCAATGACCTCAGAGGTCTTTCCCAGCCTAAATAATTCCAGAATTCTCTGATCCCATTTCTGAACTAGTCCTTGCCTTTGTGCCCTGAGCACAGCAAAATGCTGATGAGGACCAAACAGGGTAAAATTTGATTAAAGTTTAGTTAAATATTCTTATTTTTGGGTTACCCCCACTTAGACTGGGAACCAGTAAGAAAATACTGCTTTTCCATGGAAGTTCCCCCTGTAGGTAGTTGCCTCTTTGGGGACAGTTTGAGGGAATTGTAATAATTTCCTGTGAATCAGCCTGGCTGTGGCAGGATCTTCCTGAAATGCAATAACTGGATTTCCACAGATGCATCTTAAAATGAGCCTTTCTTGGCCTGAACTGAGCACTTTGACATGGACCTATTTCCTTAATATTTACCAAAAAAAGGCTTCCCTGGAAATCCTAGGAACCATTGCACCTGTTGTTTTTTTCTTTTCTCAAAAATTAAGTTTCTAGCTCAGAATAAAAAATATATTTTGCTTTAGGGATTAAATATATGATATTGAAAGCAGTCAATATTTTCCAGGGGACTTAAACATGTTTGAGCATGTCTTGGTGTTCACTTCTCATCACACCTGCCCTAAAAAAATAAAAGAAAAAACATTATATAAAACAAAACTGAAAGGTACTAACTTCTTTTTAATCTGCTTGTATTCTTAAAAAAGGTCACTATAAACAGACACAAAAATTCTAAGCCAGTAAGTAAACCTTGGGTTTCTAAAGAAACTGTCTTGTGGTTAAGAGAAAGGGGATGTCCCAGCAGGGTGTTTGTGGAGTGGATCAGAACAAAGCTGCTGTACACAGAAGGTCCCTGAGCTAGAAAGTGGAAGAAAACACTGGTGACACTCACAGAGTGGTTTGGGGTGAACACTGGAAAAACAAAAGGTTTTCTTATGTTTTTCTCAGTGGGAGAATTCAGAACTATGGACTTGTCCTTTCTGGGCAAAGTTTTATGTATGAATGTCAGATCTTGCAGCTCCAAGGACGAAGAGGGACTGACCAAAGCCAAAGTCAAGATGAGAAAGGGAAGAGTTGGGCTGAGCAGTTCAGGGTAAAACCATCACCAAGCCACCACATCAACTGCTTTTTGCAGTGGACTGTGGAAAACAGCATTTTTATAACTACTTCCATTTAAATTCAAATCTCTTCCTCCCAGCCATAGCCTTGCATGGATGAGGCAGGACACAGGGCAGCATTTTGGGACAGTTACAGAAGAAAAGCCCAGCAGTAGAGCACTGCCAGAACTAGTGAGGAACAGCATCTCCAGAGCCTGTGATGGAGAGCTGCTACCAGAGAAGACATCTCCTTCCTGAGGTAATGGAACACAGATGCACACCTTTCCTTGGACAAGCTGGTCCTCAAAACCATCCCAGAAAGAACAGAGGGCTTGACTGGGGGAAACCAGCTCCGTGACAGCACAGCAAGCCTTGTGTGGCTTGAGTCATGCCCAGCAACAGATCTCACTCCTCAGAAATGCCACTGGTATCAAGGAAACGTTTGACAGTCTTTGTTCTGTACTTACAGAGGTGTACCTTGGGGTGTCCTGACCTGCCCACAGAGATCCCACTGCTGCTCAAAGCAAAGCCTTAGAGTAAACATGGGCAAAACCAACCTGCCTTGTGGAGATTCTGGGGCTGAAGAGACAGTCACATTCATATCCAGCAGCTGAGCGTGCTCTAACATACACCTTCCTCTACCTCCTTTTCCCATGGGTTTTGAACTGACTTACATATCCCTTCTCTCTGTCACTTGCATCCCACTCTTTTATTCCTTTCCTAGTATCTCCTGTTACTGTGAATATTTCTGGTCACTCTGAAAAGATGCGTTAACTCTGTGTAGAAAACTGGTCAGCTGGTTTACATAATTTTGAAAATGTTCTTCTAGGGAAGAGCAAACACAGACTTTGTACCAGCACTGATGGCTACGTGACTGAAGCCTTTAGCAGCAAAGCCTGGACTGAATGCCATGTTCTGCTAGTTTGAACCAAAAAGTAGATCATAGGATCATGGAATCATGGAATATCCTGAGTTGGAAGGGACCTGCAAGGATTATTGAGTCCAATTCCAGGCCTTGCACAGGACAAACTCAAGAATCCCACTCTGTGCCTAAGAGTGTTGTCCAAACATTTCCGTTTATATTCCACCAATGTGCAGCATAAGCAGACTGGGGAAGTACATGAGATAGTACTTGGCTCTCATAGAGCGTAGTAAGGCCAGAGAGGAAGTTGCCAAAGGAAATTTGTCAGTCTTCTGAGTGAAAAGTGGCTGTAAAGTCAGTAACATTGTACTGAGATCAGAGCAGGAAGGTGGGGACCACAGCACCACTAACAGAACAATGCTGGTGCATGGATTATGGTAGAATCATAGAATCACAGAAAATGCTGAGTTGGAAAGGACCTATGAGGATCATCAAGTCCAACCCTTAGTCCTGCACAGGACTATCCCCAAGAGTCACATCATGTGCCTGAGAGTATCATCCAAACTCTTCTTGAGCCCTGTCAGCCTTGGTGCTGTGACCACTGCCCTGGGGCCCTTGTTCAGTGACCAACCGTCCTCTGGTGAAGAACCTTTTCTATTTACCTGCTCTTGGGCTGGCAACATCGGAGCAAGAAATAAAGAGGTATGAGAAACATCAAAGTAGATTAACAAGAAGACCTTGTTGCTTGTAAAGCTGTTGCATTAACCACAGATATCTGAGAGAATGGACAAGGGACATTTGTGGGCAGGTAGAGTAGGAATTACTCACAAAGCACAGCAGAGATTCCCTGCCCAAGAAACCCCAAACTCCCCATGGTGACTCTGGCAGTATGCACCCTGCCCTGGCATAGCCTGCCAGCCTCCAGGTGACTCACACTGCTACCAGATATTCCAGGAAAGTACACCCCAAAAAATAGGTGGACACCTGTCTCAGTGTCAGTCACACAACACACGTCCCAGATCCACTGCTGCCGTTTGGACAAAGCTTCTTTGCCAAAGAGTTTGGTTGTGAGCTCTGTATTTCTGAGGTGCCAATGGACTGTCAGCTACCAGGCACCTGTCCTGCCTCAGGTCTGAGGGACAGGGTGGTTGCCACGATGGTTGGGATGAGAGGAACAGCCACCTGTTACAGGAAGAGGAGAACACACTTGCCTTCACACTCTTAATCTGGCACATGGCCCTAAATATTTATCTTGGAAAAACATTTAAAATGATTTCCTGAGCAGTGTCTCTCTGGGGACAATCATTTTAAATATTAGTGAGATTATAAGAGATGTCATGACTTAGCACTGGGCAGAGCTGCCAGCAGGTGTGGACAAGGAAGTTGAGGCTGAGGATGGCTTCCATGAGAATGACAAATCCAAACCTGCAGATAATGCCACGTTTAGTAAATATCCCACTGATGGAACCATGGCATCTATAAAAGAGGTGGAGGCAGAGGGGGCATGTATATTCAGGGATGGATGAAAATCTTGACCCAGAGCAGAACAAGGATGCAAAACTTATAACAAGCAGCAACAAAGGCTCCCAGGGCCTTATCCTGCCCTCACCCAGCTGTCTGGGCAGTTGGTTTATTATTTCAGAATCCAACTGGCCCTACTTGGAGCTATTCCAGGTCTGGTGGTAGGTCACTATCTTACACAGCCTTAATGCTCAAGGTCCATTTGACTCAGGTGAGATAAGGCTGTAACAGAATGGTGACTTCATGGTTGAGGTGCTTTTATTACAGTTAGTACTGTAATAATTAATTGATTTATTTTTCTAATTTTATCAAAGGTGTTGGTAGATCTTGGACAGGCACCTTAGAATTTTCTGTGTCAGTTTGGGAGAAGACATTATGACCTAGTTGATCAGAAATAGAATTGTGATGTTGGGATGTGGAAGAAGCTTCAGAGGGACGCTATTGAGGGTGACAACATCTCCCAGGAAAACATGAAAATTCTTTATAAGGTAACTAAGGGGTGGGAAATAGGAGTAGCTGCCTCCAGTGTAAGTTCTACTTGAGCTGTGCATGGAGATGGAAAGCTCATGGAGATGGAGAGATTTGGCCCAGGCTACAGAGTTCAGCCTTTTGGACCAGGCAGAGGCTTGCACTGATGTCTAAACTTACAGCAGATATTTGACTGCTCTTCACAGGGTCCCTAAGCCAACACTAGACCCAAGGCTGCCCCAGCACATGGGGAAGCTGAAGGATCACTGCAAGTATCCCAGGATCCAAACCACTGTCCTCACTTTCCATGGGGAACTGGTGGGTGGGTGACCTGCGAAGTTGCTCTTTATTTTGGGAGAGTTCATCCACCAAGACATGGAAGTATGTTCCCCTGAGGTTCTGCCACCCCTCTCCTCACTGAGTTAGTTCTGAGAGGTGTTTCATAACTTGCAAACAGGGAAAATACGTGCTGAGTTTGATTGCTGCAAGTGAACCGAGTTATTTTCAAGTCAACAAAACACCTATCTCCTTACCCAGTGAGGCCATGACCCTGATCATTGATTAAACAGGCAAACATTTATTTTGGTTAATGCAAAATGAAATGGATCTGTGTGATGTGCTATGACATAATCCAACAGCACTGTTATTCCATGCCTAAAAGAACATGAATGGCCTTTGCAGTCAGGAAGAGTTGGATGCCCACACACATAAGTGAAAGAGAAATGAATTAGGACCAAACCTACGTAAAGTTTGTCTTTGGTTGGGAGTCATAAGGGCTTGTCAGGCAGAGCTGAAGGCAAGCATAGAGAAATGGACCATGGTAAGGGCTTCAAAACATCTTTTAAATTAGGAACTTGGAGGACTTGTAGTGGCTGGTGAAGTCCTTGTGATTCTGAAGCAAGAGCAGGCCCAGCCAGCACATTGGTGATAGGTGCCAGGCAGGAAATGCCAGCAGGGAAAACACAGATGGGAAATGTGAAGTGGGTCTGATTCAGAAGAGAAGGGGGAAAGAGAAGGGGAAGAAACTGAGGGTAAAGTGTTGACAGTCATGGTAGGGAGGAGCAGAAATGCTGAAGGAACCAGTTTCCCTGCCCCAACAAAAAGCCACTTGTTGCCCAAAGGCTGGCAAGGAACTTCCTTTATTCCCTTCTTTCTGCAGGGCAGGAGCCGTGTTGGCATCACTGCACCTTAAGAAGAGACAGAAGAGAGAAGAGAGAACCACAGCACTTCAAACCTGCCCCCCTGCCCTGTTAAGTGACACCCTGGGGACACCAGTAGCCCAGGCTGGTTCTCCAGACTATCCCCTGGCATGCACAGAAGCCACTTTCACAGCAAGACAGATCCTGTGGTGCTTGAAACACACACTTTTTTGGACTGCCCGACACACCTGCCGTGACCCTGGTCTGGGTGATGCCCACAGAGGAAATCCCAGCTGTGTGCAAGGAACCAGCATGTCTTTGGCAATGCAGCCTGCAACTGTGCTCTAGGAAATGTAGGGAGTTCAAATGGAGAGAAATTATCCAGGGCAAACACTGAGTCTGTGAGAAATCTCCCTTGATAAAACTGCATGGGAATGGCCAAATTTCTGTGCATTCCCAGCCATAACTAATTCTAGGGAACTCAGCTTCTTCAGGGTTCTAGCAGTAGATCAGCAATACTGGGGAAGAGAGTCTGTGAGGAAAGCAGAATTTAGTGCTGCAGGAGATGAAGAGTCATGTGATGGCTTCCAGTGGAGCCCTTGGCACCCTGGAATGCACCTGCAGAGCAAAACCAACACAAGAATCCAAAGGATCATTGCAAGATTCCAGAGTTCTCAGTGGAGCTCCCAGTCCATGTCTCCAGCATTTCTTCAGATTTAGGGAGTCCAGGGGTCTGGCTGCATGGTGCTGGCTGAGCTGTGGAATTTCGTAGTGAATCCTACACAGATAATTTGCATGGCAAGTCAGATCTGGAGGTAAATACATCCTAAAAATGAGAGGCATGAGCATGTGCCTTAAGAAAACAAGCATATCCAGAAAGAGATGGCTATTTGCCTTCTTTCCATAATACACAAATATTCATGCTTCAATGGATGTGTCAGGAATTGCATTGCTGTGTAAACACTGAGTAAGGTGTTTTGTCACAGCTTCCCGCACACGCTTCCCCTGCCCTCAGAGTAACCACAGGAGGGGCTCACAGGCACTGATTTGATGCTGACTCTGTCTCTGATGCTGAAAAGGAAGAAAAAAAATGCATGTCCTCATGTGACTGGGAGGTGAAACATTTTTACAGGGGCTCTGAATTCATAGATACACCCATTCATGCAAGGAGCAGGAAGAAATAATACTAGAAACACAAGCTATTTTTAGCTGGTTCTGTCAGCTTTGCATGACAAATTCTGTATATTTTTTATTTTTCCAAGGAAGTCAAACTTGGAAAGCTTTCAGCTGCAGGATGTTCTTAGAATGCTCTTCTCTCTGGTGACCAGGGACAGGGTCTGAGGGAACGGTTGGAGCTGTGTCAGGGGAGGGTTATGTTGGATCAGGAAAAGGTTCTTCCCCCAGAGGGTGGTTGGACACTGAACAGGCTCCCCAGGGCAGTGCGGACGGCCCCAAACCTGCCAGAGCTGAAGGAGCATTTGGACAACACTCCCAGGGACAAGGGTGGGTTTGTTGCGATGTCCTATGCAGGGCCAGGAGCTGGATTTGAGGATCTCTGTGGGTCTGTTCCAGCTCAGGATATTCCATGATTCTATGACACTCTAGAGGATAATCTTGTAGAGATCTTTGCCAAGCCCATTTAAATGGAAAACCTCTTATCCCCAAACCCAGAACTCATAAAAACTCCATTTCTTTTCTCCAATAAACCATTTTTGTAGCTAACCACATTTAAATGATGCCATGTCCAGGCAAGCCCACAGACCTGCAATTTACTGAATTTTAATCAAAGTGCAGGTGCAGTGTTGCCACCAGCATGGCCTGGAGCTGGGGCTGGGGCTGGAGCAGGGCTGGGTCCTGGAGCCAGGGCTGGAGTTGGAGCTGGGCCTGGAATTGGAATTGGGCCTGGAGCTGGAAATAGGGCTGGAGAAGGGGCTGGGGCTGGAACTGGAGCTGGGGCTGGGTCCTGGAGCCAGGGCTGGAGCTGGAGTTGGAGCTGGAGCTGGGGGAGCTGGGGCTGGAGCAGGAGCTGGGGCTGGAGCTGAGGTCGAGGCCTGGAGCTGTAGCTGTAGTTGTAGCTGTAGCTGTAGCAGGGACTGGGGCTGTAGCTGGAGGTGTTGGGGTTGGGACTTGGAGCTGGGGCTGCAGCCAGCGCTGGGGCTGGAGCCAGGGCCTGGAGCTGAGGCCGGGGCTGTGGCTGGGGCCTGGAGCCGAACTTGGGGCTGTGGCTGGGCCTGGAGCCGGGGTCGGTGCCTGGTCCCCGGTGGCGGTCCCGCCCGTGCCCACTCGGTGTCGGGGGCGGCGCCGGGCGCTGGGGGTGGGAGCCGGGGCGGCCACCCCGGCTGCGGCCCTTGGACCCGGGGCCGCGCCGAGCCCGAGCCATGGCGGCGGCGGCGGCGGGGCAGAACGTGGCCGTGGTCGTGCACCGGGCCGGGGACCTGCGGCTGGTACGGCCGGGGCGGCGGGGCCGGGCGGGAGCGGGGCCGCGCTGGGGGCGGCGGGGCGGGCGGGTCCGGCAGCAGCGGCAGCGGCAGCAGCGCCCACGGGCCCCGGGGCTGAGCCCCCCGCTCGGGGCTGTGCGGCCGGCCCGAGCCCCGCCGTGCTCCCCTCCCGGCCCTCCCAGGAAGGGCAGCGGCTCCCACAGCCCTGCGGGGGTGACCCGGGGGGCGCAGGTGCCCCGATCCCGGCGGGCCCCGTGGTTGGGCTCCCCCCCGCCCAGCTCTGCGGGGGAACCGCGTGCCGGTTCGGGCTCCCCACAGGACACGGAATGACCCGGACAGGGAAAAGAAAATGCACCTGCCCTCCTGTGCTTGGGAGGTGAAACGTTCTTGCAAGAGGAATAAATGAGTAAATACACCCATTCACGCAAGCAGGAGGGTGCAGTAGTATTAGAAGCACGGTCTGTTTTCAGATTGTTGTGGCAACTTTGCATGACAAATCCTGTACATTTTCTGTTTTTCCAAGCTTGGAAAGCTTTCATCTGCAGAATGCACTGGAGGGGATAATATTCTTGAGATCTTTGCCAATTCCATTAAGGTGGAAAACCTCATATCCCTGAAAGGCGGAATCCCTGAAATCTCGGTTTGCCCCCAATAAGCCGCTCTCACAGCTGAGGCAGCTGCTCCCAGGGCTGGGGGGTGGTTGTTACTTTGGGCTGCCAGAACTCAGGTGAGGAGCAGGAATGAGTGTTCAGAGGGAGCAGGTGCTGCAGGACCCTCCCAATTAGGGGAGGCTTTTATTATGTACTTTTGAAGTATTTTAGGCTTGTTCTGCTTTTCTTGCTGTGAATGCCTGGCTCTTCCTGGCTGCTGAATCACCACAGTGCTGCTGGAGATCCGTGTTTGCCAGTCTGGAGAGTGCCAAATGGGGGAAGGAAGATTTCCATGGGCAAGCATTGGCAGGTCTCTTTATGTACACAGAGTCCTGGCAGGAGGGCTATCAGGAGCACACAGACTTTCAATAGCCCATAGTGCCTTGTTTGGGATATGGTTATCAAGGAAGGAACTGATTTTTCACCATCCCTGCCCAACTCAAGCCACACGTGCAGGAGTCTGAGTGGCGTCTGTGGGGGTGGTTCTTGTGTGGCTGCACTTTCACTAGATACCCATGGAGCCTGACTACTAAAGAAATAAAAATGGGTTGAGACTTGAGGTGGTCCCCCTACTGCAAAAAAAGTTCCCAAATCCCTGTAATTGATGAGACTTGTGAGATGGACAATGACTCCATCACACTGGTGTTACTGGTCTCTAAATTGACTTACACCCAGATGTGTATGTTTTTCTTGGGATATGTGTACTAATGAGACCTTGGCGTGGTCACCATTGCCCCCCCTGCCTCACTGGCAGCCCCTGGTGTGATCCTTCTGGGCTTCCCTAAGATTCCTTTGCCACAATGTGGATGGTGCTCACTGTATTGATCCACTGATCACGGAAAGAGTCTCAGTAGTGAACTCTGAACTTGTTATCTCTTATTGATACTTAAAGCTGGGTGAGACCATCTTCCCATAATTCTGACCCCTTTCTTGATTCCTGGGCATGTTTCCTGCAGGAAGACTCACTCTGACCCCTGCACTGTGTGCAAATGCATTGATTTAGTTTTTGATGACTATCCTCTTCCCCTTGGGTGGTTGCCACAGGCTCCTGTTTGCTGCCTGCTGATCGTTTTATACTTTCACAATGGTTTCCCTTTCCTTTCACAGAAAACATTTGCTGTATTTCCTTTACCAGTCACTATTTCTGAACTTTCAGTGAACAATAAGCAGAACTCGTGTCTTTGGTGTTCTCTGGTTTAGTCACTCCTGTTTTCTACAAATCAGGCTGGAGGATTCACTTCCCACACAGATGTCTGGGGTTTTGGGCAAAGCTGTTTTTGAAAAACAAAAATGAAAAAAAAGTTCTCTTTTTTCCCCACACAGATATTTTCAGCTGGAAGTTGACTTTATCTCTCATATCTCTCACCATGGGTTATTTTGTTCAGTCTGAGGTGGTCTGTACCTCTGGTGTGTCACCTGATTGAGTGTTTATTGCATTTCCTATGTAAGAGAAAGACCTCTTTTAAAAATAATGCTCTGGGCAGTGTCTTCAGTGAGACCAAATAACCCCCCTGTATTAAAGTTGCAGATACAGATCTGAACCTGGAAAATTTCAGTCACTTGAGTTGTATGTTTCCAGAGTTTCTGTTTGTGTGATGTTTAGAATGGCAAAGTACAAAATAGGAGTTGAGGAATATGCTGGGATTGAGAATGTATTTAATGAGTTAAAATGCAGAACAGTGATCCTCAAAATTCGAGCAACAAATGGATTTTGAAGAGTTCATCACTGGCACTGTTCTGGGGGGGCTTTTCTTAGAGTCACAATCCTTGAGGTGGGTGCTCAGAGGGTGTTGTAGTATCTTGGTGTTGTAAAACCCAACAACATGATTCCTTCTGGGTTTTGATGCAGCTGAGGGAGCTCAGTGAAGACAAAAGGCCTGCAGATCTTATTGCGTGGAAAGGTGACTTGGGGCCAGGTGACCACTTTTCTAACTCTGGTTTCTTTGTTTATCCCATGAAGAGGTGCCATGGGAATTACAAGTGGATGTGACCTGAAATGGGATTTACAGTAAAGCTGAAAGATGATTTATACATTATTACATATAAATCATCCTGTATACATTATTATGTATAAATATTGTGTATAAATTATGTGTTACTGGGACATGGTGGTGAGGCCCTGGCACAGGTGCCCAGAGAAACTGTGGCTGCCCCATCCCTGGAAGTGTCCAAGGCCAGGCTGAACAGAGCTTGGAGCAACCTGGGACAGTGGAAGGTGTCTGTGCCCACGGCAAGGGGTGGGACTGAGTGATCTTTAAGGTCTCTTCCAACCCAAACCATTCACTGGTTCTGTGATTATGTAGTAAAAATATTTTCTATTATTTATGATAATAACAAAGGGACCTCTGCAATATTGAGGCTTTATAGAAACGGGCGGTTCGGAATCTTCCCAGTTACAGGAGATTTTTTCATCAGCCAGTGGGATGAAGGATTAAGCTGAAACTTGAGGCTGCTTCAGGGTAGGGAAGTTTAGTAAGTGGCTCTTGTCAGGGCAGGGAAGGGGAATATACTGCAAACTAATTTGGAGAGTGGATTTCCAAGCTGGCAGTTCCTGACTCGGAACGAATCCCACGATACTCCCATGAGCACAGAAAGTGAGCTGAGCTTAGGAGGAAGCTCCTCATTGCAAAGTAGTGTCTTATTGAGCAGACAGGACCAAACCCCTCATTTCTTCTGGATTTTCCTGAGGTAACCTGGGCTGACTTTCCACAAGGTATTCCCAGGACTCTGCACAAACAGCTAAATGTTTTTTTTTCTCCTTTTTTTCCACAGGAAACACGTCCAATCCCAGAACCAGGTCCCGATGGTAGGTCTAGAGATGATGCTTCTGTCTGCTTTCTTTATGGATTTCTCATTCTCTTTCATTGCTCCTTGATGTTATAAATTTATACATAATATATAAAAATATTTCTCAGAAAGTATAAAATAATCCAAAAAAGATTGAGTGGATGAAACAGATAATGCTGCTTTTCCATCTGAAAAGAAGAGTGGAAGCAGTCAGAGATATACCCCTTTATCTGTTTTTTTTTGCTTCCTGTTCCATCAGTTTGTGTATATCCCATTAAATGGCTCTTGGGACATGTCAGATGACCTTATTGCAGGACTAAACATTAATAGAATGGGCATATGGGCTGATAGAAATGTGATTCACTAACTCTCCAGGGCTGAAATCACAGCTTAGGGAGACAGAAAAAATTAAATGGACTTGCTCATTTATTCCTGCTCCAGCAACAGTCACGCCCCTTTTAAGTTGTATTGTTTTGTGGACCATACCTTTTGTTGACATTAGCTTTTGTCTTGCTGTATTTTAAACCTTCTTAATTTGTGAATCATTGTGTAATTTGGTATTTCATGGCTCACAAATGTGTGCATGTGCTGCTCTGGTGTATTTATTTAATACCAGTAAATTTGGATGTGTCAATACTGGCTTGGCCTTGCTGTTGGGCCCAAGGCCAGCCCACATGCTGCTGTCCCACTGGCTGAGAAGGTGAGTTTTCTGCAAGGAGCTTTCCCTCCTGTTCTGGCAGAGGTCCTCCTGCGCATGCATTCCGTCGGGATCTGCGGGTCTGATGTCCACTACTGGCAGCACGGCCGGATCGGGGATTTTGTTGTCAAGAACCCCATGGTGTTGGGGCACGAAGCTTCTGGGACTGTCATCAAAGTGGGCTCAGGGGTGACTCATCTGAAACCAGGTATCTGCAACCAAAACTGTTTGTTTGGTTTCCTGCTAATCGGTTCCTGAGATTGTGTCCATAACAGGCTGGGCTTTTTGAGGTCACTTAAATTTATCTGAGGTTCTGAGCTCATAGTGTGACCTCCTCCTTCAAAAACGGTCACTGTGCTGCTATTAGTCACCCAGCTTGGCCACTGTAGTGTATGATATTCCTTAGGCAGTTTTATCCTGGTATATCTTGAGCTGGCCTGGCTGTATTTTAATGCAGAGCAGAGCAGATACTGGTACAAGGTGCCTTTTAAGGAAGCTCGATAAAGCTTCAGAAACCACGTACGTTGCTCTTGCCAGTGACCTGCTGTTAATGTTTCTTCTCTGTGTGTGCTCTTGAAGGAGCAAATGGCCTCCTGCAGTGCAGAGAGGTCACTGGAGCAACTGGTTCAGGCCTGTGGTGTGACCTCCACTGCTCACTGAGCTCATGGATGTCCTAGAAAATGGGCTGAGCAGGGAATTTTGCCAAGTTTGCTGATGACAGCAACTTAGGCAGGGTGGAGAGGATGCAGGAGAGTCAGCAAGAGTTATAGGGAGACCTGAGGAGTGCCAGAAAGATGCAGGTAAACATAAAGTAATGTCCACAACAGAAGAAACAAAACCAGCTGCATAACTAAAATGCTCGCTGCTGAGGGGTGAGACCTTTGGCTCTGACACTGAGCATGGGAGTGTTGGCTCAGCAATGGTGAAAAATGCAAATCATTGCTAAGAAAGGGACAGACAGAGAACATCAGTGCCCATCTGGAGCAATGTGTGGGGTTCCAATCTCCTCCTTTCCAAAGGGATGTAAAAGCAGTGAGGATAGAGGAGAACAAGGAGATGACCAGATGTGAAGCAGCATCTCTGTGACACATGTCGAAGTCAGGAACTTGAGCAGGGAGCTGGAGAGACAAGGATGTGAGACACAGGTCTGAGGACTCATGGAGGGCAGGGAGAGGCCACATAAAGGTTGCCTGTTCTGGTCCCTCCAATACAGGAGCAAGGGAAAGCCAAAGCCACATACAGCATTTACCGAGATGTAGCAGACCATGTACACAGTGGAAGAGGAGGAGACATTGTTGAATGTTACTAAATACAAACCACATGCAGCTTGGGAGACCTCACAGCTGAATAGCAGGCTGGGAGAGCATTCAGAATGTGTGTGTCCTGCTCCTCTCATGCCCAGACATCCTCTGAGGCCATCTCTGAGGTGATGTTGTGGCCTAGATGGCTCTTTGCTTTGGTCTGTCCTGCTTGCCACCATGTCTGGCTGTTGGTGGAGCTTCACTCAGAGATTTGGCTCTAATTGGCTTTCTCTGCCAAATAAATGTGCTGGTTCGTGTCCCTTGTGTACTTGCAAGTTGTACTGTAGCCACATTGTTCTCTCCAGTCCATCCTGCCTTGTGATTGCAATCAGATAATCATGGAATCATAAGCTTGTCTGGGTATGAAGGGACTTTAAAGCTGATTTTGTTCCACCCCCTTGTCATATACAGGGACACCTTCCACTAGACCAGTCTGCCCTGGTCCCTCATGCCTCTCTTGTGCCAGGGTTCCTGTGTTTTTGGTGCTACTCATACCTGTGTGCCACCTTGTCCCTGACTGACACAGCCTGCTTTCCCTGGCAGGTGACCGTGTGGCCATCGAGCCAGGTGTCCCAAGGGAAATGGATGAGTTCTGCAAAACTGGCCGCTACAACCTGTCTCCAACCATCTTCTTCTGTGCGACGCCCCCCGACGATGGGAACCTGTGCCGCTACTACAAGCACAGTGCCAGCTACTGCTACAAGTGAGTCCGTGCTCGCTACGCAGAGAAATACACACTCCCCGGGGGAAGCAATCACCTCTTGGCCCTTCTGAGTATTCTTTATGTGATCCCAACAGGTTTTGTTGCTTTCTAATCCATAAATAACATGTCTAAGCTTGGATGGCAGCCTCTTTGCAAAGGGTTTGTCAGGCAGGCGTAGTTTATCCCCTGCGGTGTCAGACATAAACATTTCTTGCATGTCTTCTGGGATGTCACCACTGCTTTACCCTTTAATTATTTTCCTTTTCCCATTTGCTCCTTGCTCTTGGTTTGTTTTCTGCTGTCTTTTTATATCCTTACCTTCTTAGGCCAGTGCCTGAAGGTCTTTGTGTGGTTCTTTGAGCTGAGCTTTGCTGCTGCTTTTCAGGAAACAATACACTGACTGCTGACACCTTGCTCTGTCGCTTGAAACAAAGTCATCCCACTTGATGCAGAGCAGGAACAGAAAGCAGTGGCTCTGCTGAGCTGATTTTTTCATGTAGCTCTGAGTGTCCCCACTAAGCTGCCAACATTACACATCTGTTTTCATATCCAGTTCAACAGACTTGAGTATGGTAATTAATTATGGCAGAACTCACACATTTGCTTAAAAGCAAATCTGTGCTTAAACACTCTGGCAAATCATAGAATCATAGAAGGGTTTGAGTTGGAAAGGACCTTGAAGCTCATCTCATTCCATCCCTCTGCCAGGGCCAGGGACATCTTCCACTTACTCAGTTTGCTCCAAGCCCCATCCAGCCTGGCCTTGGACATTCCAGGGATGGGGCAGCCACAGTTTCTCTGGGAAACCTGTGCCAGGGCCTCAAATACACCGGAAACCTGAGAAAGCCTCTGCAACCTTATACCCACATAAGTGCCTTTAACAAGGAGTTAAAAGTAGCCCAAGCAGTGGCCCCTTGTGACTGCTCTACCCGTGCCACTTGTTCTTTCTCAGTTTGCACAGAGCTAGTACTTCCACAAGCAGGAAGATCCTTGGTGTCTGCAGAGGGAGTGTTCAGGATCATGGCCATTGGAAGGAGGCACTTGACTGCTCTTCTCCTGAGAGTCCTCAAGCAGGAAGCTTTCAAAGCAGATCCCAAGCAGCTGCTGTCAGGATGAGGTGCTACTCCGGATGGGACTAACATCTCACTGTCCAGACCCGCTGTCAGTGATTTCCTGTGTATTAAAATAACATTTTCTGACAGCATCATAAGTTTTTGTGTGGGAGAAAGTGGCTGCTTTGTAGCTGGCTCCTTCCAGGTTTGTTTTCTTTTTTTCCTTTTTTTTTTCCTTTTTTTTCCCCCTCCAATTTGAGCAAATATTACTTTGGCTATTTCATTGTAGTTTAGTTTAGTTTTGAGCTTTGAAATGCAAAGCCTGAACCTGGAGCCATCCGTGGCTGGTTGATGCAGAGCAGATTCCCTGCATGAAGCCACTCTGCAAGCAAAGATTTGCTAAGAACAGCTGATGGCTGAGCTCAGTGGGCTCTCGCACATTTGGGCAGTTATTCTCTATCCTGCTGGTGAGCAGACTCTGTGTTGGATGCTCTGAGTAACTTGATGGAGGTGAGATCACGCTGTGAACCTGCCCTCGCCCTTGACAGGGAAGTGCCCAAATCCAACAGTAGCAAATGTGATGCCAAACTGTGACAGCTGAACTCTTGGAGGCAGACCTTTAAAGCCTCCTGGAGACAAGAGACATGTGCAGATATATTACAGATGTCTTCCCACAGCCATCATTTCCACTTCTGTGGCTTCATGTTGGCCTGGCTGAGATCTGACCTTGAGCTTCCCGTGGCTGTCAGAAAAACCCTTTTGACAGGCACAGCTCCCAGCACTGGTTGTGATAGCCCATGCTGGTGGCTCCCTGGTGGGTAGCGTTGTCAGGCTAAGATTTATTTCTGTCAGCAGTTCAGAAGTTTCACCCCCTCTGCTCTCTTCCATCACTCACACTGGTTGCATTACAGGGTTGTTTCTGTCCAAAAGGAGTTTGATATCCCCTTACAATCAGGAGAGTGTGTGCTGGGACCAGTCCACTGCTTAAAACACTTGGTGCATCAGGGTAGGGGTTCCCAGGTGTTATGAGGAGACCTGGATCTGTCTGCCTTTCCTGGTGACATCACCTTTGGCAGTCAGATATTTTCTAAAACCGTGGAGCTGAATAATCCAACCCAGGTGAGGGGTCTGGGATCTCACTGGTGAGTCCCAGCCATGGAATAAACTGAAGGGTTTATTCCAAAGGGA
Organism: Pithys albifrons albifrons; assembly: GCF_047495875.1. Taxonomy (NCBI): domain Eukaryota; kingdom Metazoa; phylum Chordata; class Aves; order Passeriformes; family Thamnophilidae; genus Pithys; species Pithys albifrons. The sequence continues at coordinate 6,466,374 of NC_092470.1, forward strand.
ATGAGTGGCAAAGAAGTCCTTGGATTGACTCACCAAGTACTGGAGTGTTGATGTGGGGAAGTTTGTGGGTCCCTGTGTTTGGTGCTTGAGCAGACCTTACTGGTAAATGGCTTAGGTGGACTTGTTGCTGCTTCAGAGGAGGGAAAGAGGCAATAGAAGCTTTTGAAACATGTTCCAGCCTGGCATTTCTCTGACCATGGATGAGAATGCATTTTGCCACTGTGATTTACACCCATGTTTGGTCTTTGAGCATTATGGCTTTCCTTATCACCCTCATAAACCTCTTTGGTGACTATTGCTCGTGTCCTGTTCTTCCAGGCTCCCAGACAATGTCACCTTTGAAGAAGGAGCCCTTATTGAGCCCCTCTCAGTGGGAATTCATGCCTGCAGAAGAGCAGGAGTCACTCTGGGAAGCAAAGTCTTTGTGTCTGGCTCTGGTATGGTGAACACATTCAGTCCTTGGGTTCCCTATCTGCTGGGAGGGGATGGGCAGGGCACAGGCTGTGCTCTACTGTCAGTGGGGGTCATGGCAGAGCTTTAGGTGTGCCAAGGGGGACCTTGAGGCTGCCAAAAGCTCCTTTAGCCCAGGAACATTTGGGGCTCTGGGTTCAGTGTTCAGAGCCTGTGGCTGGGGCTGCCTGGCAGTGGTACATGTTCTCTTTCTCCCCCTTGTACCCAGGACCAATTGGCCTTGTTAATGTGATTGTTGCTAAGATGATGGGTGCAGCAGCCGTGGTGATCACAGGTAAGTCCTTGTATTCCCTTGAGTGCCTGTTTTCCACCATACAACACTTTCACAGAATCACAGAATCATTAAGGTTGGAAAAAACCTCTTTAATCATTGAGTCCAACATTAACCCAGCACTGCCAAGCCCAACCATGTCCATAACTGCCACATCCACATGTTTTTTGAACACTTCCAGGAAAGATGATCCCACCACTTCCTTGGGCAGCAGGTTCAAGTTCCTGACCACCCTTCCAAGGAAGATATTTTTCCCTAATATCCAACCTAAACCTCCCCTGGCACAACTTGAAGTCCTTTTCCCTTGTCTTGTCCCTTATTCCCCAGGAGCAAAGCCCGACCCCGCCCTGGCTCCACCCTCCTGTCAGAGAGTTGTAGAGAGTGAGAAGGTGCCCGCTGAGCCTTCTTTTCTCCATCCTGAGCCCCCTCAGCTCCCTCAGACACTCCTGGTGCTCCAAGCCCTTCCTCAGCTCTCTTCCCTACTCTGGATACACTCCAGCACTTTGACTAGTTCCAAATTACTCTTTCAAGTTCACTGCTAGGAAGGCAGCCCAGACAAATCTGTTTGTGACTGAAGTTGTAACATGTGGAGGGAATCCTGCTAAACAACTTGTTCCCTGGGGCAAGACTTTGATCTCTGCCCTAACTGGGATCATCAAGAAGTTGCAGTTTGCAGCTTCTCTGCTGGGTTAGAGAACCGGGGTCATAACTCCTGCTTCGCAGCATGGACAGGTTGTGTGGGTGGAGCAGCTCCAAGGACAACAATCCAAAACAAAGAGGTTAATCAATGGTCCCTGGATCAGGCCTAGAGACCTTGTTCAGGCTTTGAGCAGGTCTTTTGATACAAGTCAACACATCTGCTTCTAGTGTTCCCCCTGCCATGCAGACCAGGAATTTTATACCATTTTAGAGGCTATTCTTGGAATTTTGATCTTAGCAGGTTATTTTTCCTCTGGTGGTGCTGGTTGATGGCTTGGACAGTGTTTGCATGGTGTTTGCATGGTGTTTTCTGTGTGCAGCCACACTGTGCTTCTCACTTGTCTTTCTCAGCCCTTCTTTCTGCCCCTGCTGGGAATTTAATTTTCCACTGGTTATCCACAGTGACTGAAATGGCCTTTTCAGTGTCCCTGCATTTCAGAAATGGGCCTTCCTTGCTGTGTCCTGGGAAGTTCTGGTCCAGCTACTGCTTGCAGCAATGTCTTTCTCTAGCTGCATCTGGAAAACCTCTGAGGAAGGAGATCCCTCCTTTCTAGGAACCTACTCTAGATTTGCACCACCTCTTAATGAAGAAGCTTTTTCTGGGGTCCACTCACAAACTGTTATTTGTGGGGATTTCCCCTTGTCTGCAAGAACTGCAATGAGTCTTTACCACCTTCACAGCTGCAAGAGCTGAAAAGAGTCTTCATCACCTATGCAGCTGCCCTTCAGGTCGTTGCAAAGCTGTTTCAGCCCTGCATTTTTATGCCATGCTAAGCCAGCCCAGCTCCCTTCACCTCTCCTCCATTGTTCAGGCTCTCTCTCTGTAGACTGCCCAGAGGAATGGGGAATTGGAGTAAGCTCAGAATGTTCACGGGTTGAAATCTGCACCTGGGGTTTGAGCAAGGCCTGAAAGCAGTGTCTCCAGCTCTCTCTGAGACACTGGACCTTCTGAGTGGTGATGGCCAGGAGGAGCAGTTACAGGTGCCACTGGACAATGAGCACAGGTTGCTGCAGTGTTTTTGGGTCAAAGCCCCAGCCTAGACCTTTCTGAAGGCTGTTACTCACCTCCCGTGCTTTGGGCCAGGTGTATTTTTGACCTTTCGATTACAATGTTTCCATCTTTGAGTTGAGAGATAAAATTCAGGTTCCACCCTCTTGCCTTTGCGGAAACATCTTTCAGTAGAAGCTCAGATCAAAACCCAAGGCAGATTACTGCCTTCTCCTCCCTTAATCCTTTTGCTGCCAAGTCCAGGGCATTTTTAGCTCTGCTGGCCTCACCCTGGAGACGTGTGTGCTTGATGGATGGGATCAGTCCACACCTCAGATTTTGTGAAGTGTTGTCATTTGCAGATGGTGTTTGCTGTAGCAGGAAAAACAGCTCTGTCCCTGAATCACATGTGAGGAACTTGGCTGCCCAGCTGGTCTAGTGCAGGGTCTGGGGGTGACCCCGTGCCTGGGTGGGGAAGGGCTTGGTGAGCTGGCAGGAGTTGATGGGGCTGAGGCAGCTGGCTCAGCCTGTCACCCCATTCCCGCTCCTGCCTGGGTGTATCTTCTCTGTAACTCTGAGAGCTGCTGCTGCCTCTGCCCAGAGGCTGCTGCTGAGCACCCTGGGTGAGCTGCTCTCTGTATCATGTGCCACAAGACTCCAAGTGGCCATAGGAAGTTCCTGGTTCCTGGTTTGTAGGGTCAGCAAGCTTGGATACATGGAATTACCCCTTATCTTTATGTGCTGGCCTAGGTATTGATTGTGACTCGTAGACGCCTCCCACGTGAGAAGGGTTTGGCTGAGATGCTCAGAGACACCCATGGAGGGGCTGTCCCAAGTCAATTATATGTGTGTGATGTCAGCTGAGGAATGGCTTTGGTTTGGCTCGTTGCCCCTGAGGATTTTGCTGGGAAATGCTTTTTTGTGTCGGCTTTAGGAGCCCACACCTGTGAGATGTCTGTCTGCCCACAAAAGCCCTCTTGTACTTTGCTACCCGGTTCTTTGAATTCATTACCTGGAATTTTTATTATGTGGTTTTCTGTGAAAAACTTTGTTTGCGCAGCAATTAAGACTTTAAATGTTTGTGTTTGTTTTCACAAACCACTCACAAATAAAGAAATATTAAGAAAAGCTTTTTCTTGGCCTGGGGAGAGCTCACCTCCTACAGCTTCTGCCCTTGACTCACCTGGAGTGTTCGATATATTTAATAACTCCAGTTGGGTGAGAAGATCAATTTGTTTCATGGGCCCTCATCTAATCTTCTGAAAAGTCTGTGTCTTTCTCCACTCCACTGCTGAGTGGATGTAATTGATATTTATGTCCTTCTGCCTTGCTGTTGCTCTGAAAACCTGCTTTTCTCCTCAGAGATACATAAAATTACAGCCTTTTTCCTTAGCAAGTGAAGGGACAGTTTAGGTGTTTGTATGGAAGTGTTGGGCTCTCTTGACTTGGTCTGTCTGTCACTAAAGGTGCACTTAGTAATTCCTGTTTAGGGGAAATTATTCCCCCTCTGATATCTGAAGTTCTGGGTTTCAGTGCCTTCAGAAACCCTTGAAGTCAAGATCAAGAAAGATAAATAATTGTGCAGAGTTCAACTCCTTTGAGAAAGAAGGTCAGTACCAAAAGTGTGAGAGCTTTAAAAATATTTACCTATTAAGCTGGCTCATAAACCAGCATGAGGAAGCTTAAGGGTAATTTGATAACTTCGTTAGAAGCAGAGACACAGGGCTACTGTTATTCTTTAATTAGCTCCAGTGTCCAGGAAGTGAAAACAGATTTCTGACAAAGGCAAGATGCAACCCTTTAATTGTATAATAAACCAGTTTCCCAAGAGCTGTGTGGGGTTCAGACACAGTAAGGTTTGAAATCCAAACGACTTAGTCCTTCCCAAGACTCACAAGTGTCTGGAGCTCTGAGCAACCCAGTAACATGCAGATCTGTCTGCTTGATGGTGATTCACTTAGGCCAGAGATGTTATTGCAGCCCCGAGCAGGGCTGACAGTATTTGCTGCTGTGTCCCATGTGCCCCTCAGAGACAGGACTTGCTTCCTGAGCAAGTCAGCAAACCAGAGGCCAACTACAGTAAAGGGGGGGGGGGGCAGGCTGAGAGTGATTTTTGTGGCCAATGAAATGCATTGTCCTGTCACTCCAAGACAATTTCTGCCAGAGAGACAGTTGAAAATATATTAGTGACTGGGTAGATACTCAGAATGGCTGGATCCAGTAGTGTCTGCTAAAAGCTGGTGTTGTGAGACCAACCTTCATGGGGAGTTGGGTCCATTGCTGGGAGCGCTGGTGAGCCCCTGTATTCTCCTTGGCATATGCGGATTTGGGAGTCACTAACCATGCTGGACAGAAGTGTTTCTTAGTACTCCAGGTGCCTCCAAAAGCCCCTGCCCATGCTCTTGGGGCATGGGTGGTCTCTGTGTGCAGCTCAGCTGTGGTCAAGCGTGACCGTACACATGACCTGGAGCCCAATGCCCAGAGCTTGGGAGGAACAGACCTGACTAATCCTCCTGTGGCCACAGGAATGAGAGCCCAAATTGAGGCTTCCAGTGTGATGCTGCCCTTACTTTTCAGCGTTGGCTTTTCCTCTTCCGTCAGCATTTCATTACCCTTTGTTATCCCTTCTTGAAACTGCCTCCACGGCTCTCCTGGTACTCTTCTTGGTGGGTGTGCCCAGATCTGGCATCCTGAGCCTTCCCACTACCCGTGGGGGCTTGTCTATCACCTGCCCTGTCAGTGAGTCTCATCCTGTTCTTGGTGTGATGGGCAGGTAGAGCCTCTGGCCTGGCTCCCTCCCAGTGCTGTGGCTGAGTCAGAGTGGCTCATGTTGGAGCACTGGCCTCATCCTCCTTCTCTTTTCGCTTGATATTTCATCCAACCCCATCTCTGACTTCTCTGAAGACTGTACTCTGGTGAAAGGGGTATTTTGCTCCTTGCTGGAAAGGAGTGTGCCCATGGCAAAGGCATCATTTTCTGAGTCTTCAAGGACATTTAGGAGGAGACATTGTTCACCCCTCAATTTTGGGTCTAGGACATCTTGGCTGTTACAGCTCTTGATTCATCCATCTTTTCCAGTGTCAGTGGGCAGACTTCCGTAGACCACTTCTTTAGTGCAGGGCAAAAAGGTTTTTTCTGCCTGGGAAATGCCACTTTTTTCCTTAGCTGTCCACCTCCTTATCTCCAGAGATGTCCTGGTCACCAGTGGTGCCTGGAGAGGGATAGGTGGCTTCTTTCCAGGGGATGTGAAAGAGAAGAGACGGTGTGGCTACCCACCAGAGCAGCTTGCTCCATTGCACAAACTGTCCTATGGATCTTCAGAAAGTATTTACAGTCAAGATCCCTCAGGACAGAATACCAGAGTTCAGCCTTGCCCTAACAGAAGTTTATTATACCAGCTTTGTTGTTCTGTTAGTGGGGTGTCTGAGGTCCACCCCATTACGAGATCCACTCTTTACGGGCTTGCCTGCTCGTTCATCTGTGACAGAAACTGTCTGAGAGATGCTCAGCAGTCTTCAGTGCTGTTACCATGAGAGTAAAGGAGCAGGAAAGGTCTCTGACATCAGGGACATGTAGTGTTGACAACTGATGCATTCTGCAGTTTGCTCAACCAAAAGCACCTGCAGAGGGTTCACTGAGGAACCCCTCAGAGAGCTTGTGGTCTGCTCTCATCCAGTACCACACCTCTGAGCCTAAGGTCTCCTGTCAGAAAGGCTTCTTAGTGCTGTGCTGTCCATAGCCAGGTGATTTCTGGGCCATCAAGGGGCAAGGTCAGAGCAACCTTTGAGAGGGTCCTTGAGGGTGGGAGTAAATAATATGGAGAGCCAGGAAAGGAAAATGCAAGAGTGATGCTTTTTTGCCTCATTGTGGGCTCTTCCCTAGGCTAACTCAATGAGTGTATGTGTAACGAGGTTTCTTACAGTCTGTTTCCACTAGTGGATGAAGGTCCTGCTGCTTCATCAGTCATTGCCAGAGAGATCCCATTCTCTGCCTGTCCAGAAGGAGGAAAAACAGACCCTTCCTTCTCCTGGTTGTGCTGCCCTGTGCACACATGTAGGAAGCGGTTTCCAGGCTCAGGTTCTTCCTCTCCTCTGTTTCACACAGTGCTCCAGCTCATGATTTGTTTTGCTTTTCCCCAGATTTATCTGCGCCTCGCCTACAAAAGGCCAAGGAGGTGGGGGCAGATTTCACCATTCAGGTGAAGAATGAGAGCCCACAGGAGGTGGCCTCCAAAGTGGAAGCTGTGCTTGGCTGCATGCCTGACATCACTGTGGAGTGCACAGGGGTGCAAGCCTGCATCCAGGCTGGCATTTACGTGAGTACCTCTTGCCCCCAAGGCACAGCAGAGATGGTGTTTGGTCTGGTTTTGTCTGGGATGCTGCAGAGAACAAGTTAGTTCACTCTCACGGTGCTTAATTTCACTGGGCTTGGTGAGGGGAGGGAAGGTTCTCATTAGACAGCAGATGAAAAGAGGCAATTGAAGAGTTACTGTTGGCATGGGGATAATTGATAATTGATTTGATGCTCAGGTGCTAAACCTCTTCCCAAAGAGACCCCAGTATGACCCTGAAACCTGAGTGTGGCTGTGCAGCAGTGTTAGGGAGCTGATACCAGTTGGACATCACCTTCTGTTAAGTTGAAGTTATGTGCAAATAAGGAGAAAAATCAAGAAAATTCATTCCAGAAGGTGAAGGAAGCAGTTAAGGAAGGGATGTTCTGCTGCCATGGACATCCTAATAGGAGGATGGGGAGAAGTTAGTGTGTAGTTTCACAGTGAAATGGCAGGAGGGGAATGAGACAAGTGGCAAAAAGAGAAATTCCAGTGAAGCACTAGGCTTAGTTTTAAATCTTTCCCATTGAAATCCCAAAGTACTCTTTGTAGTCCTAAATGCTAGCCATTTTTCAGAATGAGATTTAGATACCAGAATCCTTCAAAGATTTTCAAAAGATTGCATTTTTAGCCTTGACTACTGTGTATTTCAGTGTCACAGACTCCTGACACCATCCTGCCTCTCCCTGGGTTTCTCCATCATGCTCTGGGCAGTTCATCACAACCACAAAGTGTAGCTTTATTTTTTACAGACCTTGCAGAGGCTCCTGCAACTGTGTTCTGCAAAATGTAACATGTTTGTGTGTTTCCTCCCCAGGCCACTCGTTCTGGTGGGACCTTGGTGCTGGTGGGGCTGGGTCCTGAGATGGTGACGGTGCCCATCGTGAACGCTGCCGTGCGGGAGGTGGATATCCGAGGGATATTCCGCTACTGCAACACGTGAGTCTCATGCAGGGTGGGATCATGTGTTTCCGAGTCTATCCTTAGAATTCTTCAGAGCTGTAGTTTCTTGCCAGTGGAGCAAGACTCTTTGCTTGATCTGTAGCTCTTCAGGAAGGATTTATGGGATGTTGTCAAGCTCCTTAAAATGAGAAGTGTCTTTAAGTAGGCAGTTTGGGAATTAGATTAGCAACTGCATCCCTTTGTATCCCTTGCTCTAACTGGGCCCATTCCTGGTTGGACTCAATGATCATAGTTGGACTTGATGATCTGGGCAGTCTTTTCCAACCTCAATGATTCTATGATTTCAAATGTAGCAGCAATGCAATCCAATCAAGTAAGTCTGTGCCAGAGAAGAGGCTGGAAAGTGACTGAGGCTTTTCCTTCCCTCTCCTGCACTGAGTCCACAAGTTTGAGCTCCACAGTGGATAATGTGCAAGCGAGGAGGTCAGGCAAGAGGAGAGTGGAGCATGGCAGTTTGGTTTTTTGTTGGTGCTTCCAAAGCAGTTATTTCCTGTGATTTTCACTTGTTTCCTGTGACTTCACTTACTCAGCCAATTCTGAAGCAGTGCCTGCCTTCTTGGTGCTTGACAGCCTGGCACAGTTGGCTTGTCCCATCTTCCAAGTTCAGTGCTTGAGGTTCCCTCTCTAGAAGATTCTTTTATGGCAAAACTCCCCTTGGTTGCCTGGGCTAAGGAAATAACTGTAATTAATCAGACTCCTCCCCGCTCTTTTCTTTGGGCTCCAAAGCAGTGACTTCTCTCATTCCCTGCTGTTTCCCTTGCAGGTGGCCTGTGGCCATCGCTCTGCTCGCATCCAAGCGGATCAATGTCAAGCCCTTGGTTACACACCGCTTCCCCCTGGAGAAGGCTCTGGAGGCGTTCGAGACCACCAAGAGGGGGGAAGGGGTCAAAGTGATGCTGAAGTGTGACCCCACTGACCAGAGCCCCTGAGCTGCTGCAGTGCCCAGCCCTCACCCCACTGCACCGCCTGCCTGGGAAGAGCAGGATGGGGCTGCAGGAGGCTGATATGGGGCTGTTGCATGTGTGCAGTCACCTTGTGCAGGTGCTGCTTGGAACTAGAAAATCAAATGGTGATGAGGGTGAGTGGCACTTGGATACACCATTAGAGCACTAACAGGTAGCTACAAATGGACAACCAATAGTTTGAATCAAAATGTTGGGTTAGAGATGAGGGTTTGCACAGTTGGCTCTTCTCCAGCAGCCCCTCAGCAGAGTCTGGCCAGGTGCCTCTGTGCTGGGGAAGGTGCTGGCACTCCACCTTTCCACCCTGCACTGCCCTGGCTCTAGCTTTTCCCATGTGGCAGTCCCTGGATGTGAAATAGCCCTACATAAATATTCCTCCTTCCCATTCCACCTTCTCTTGGGGACGCTCAGGGATTGTACAGCCTGTGGAACAAAGCCGGGCCATCCCCCATCCATGGGAAGGACCAGTGCCTCAGGTCATTCTCTCCATGCTCCTTGCAAATACCCCAAAGCTCAGTGCCCAGGTTTTTTGTGAAACTGGTCTGGAGGCCAGCTGGGACCACATGTGCTATGTCTCCCCCAGCAACTCCTCACGGGACCACTGCAGGCTGGGAAACTGGGATTACTGAGGGCTGTGTCCTTATGTGGCTCCCATTGAGGGGTGGCTTTTGAGGGACACAGCTGCTTTTAGCATGGAGGGGAGCTCAGGGGAGACATAAGGGCACAGCATCACTCAAAGATTTTACCACTATGAACAAATCATAGTTTTGGGGGAATACCAGGCCTTCCTGCTGAGTTTGTGAGCCACGAACAAGGTAGTAACGAGGTAGCAGGTTGCAGATAAAATCTAATCTTTGATTAAAGTCATGTTAATTTTAGTACTGAGAGATCAGTTCCTTCCTTGGGCTGGTACTGAACTTGCCTCAATAAATGCTGCCTACCTGAGACCTACCTGGTGTCCTTTAAAGTGTGGGGTGGAGGATTGGAGGGGTTTCTGACTTTGGGCCCTGGGGACTGTGCAGACCTGGGCCTTGTCAAGCTGCAAGTTGAGCTTGGTGTTGGCAGGACTGTGAGGCCTCAAACAACCCAACAACTTGCAAATCAAAGCTTATCTTTATTCCAGAGGTGGCCAAGTTAATCCTTTCCGAGGTGGAAGGCCCCTAGTCCATGCTGACTTTTACAGAGATGAGACATAATGCAGGGAACTTTCTGTAGCCAGACGGAGAAGTGGCCAAAGTATCTGCTCAGCACATTCCCATGCTGGGGGAACACTGTTGGCATGGCTGGAGGACCACTGACCATCCTGACTCCCATGCTGGAGGGAGCCCCATATGCTAGGTTGGGGGACCAGTGGCCATCACAACACCCTGTTATTGCTGGGAAATGGAAACTTGCTTCCTGTTCTCTTGTAAGGCTGTTTAACATCCTGAGGGCTGGAGCTATTCCCACAGCTCAGCCTGTTTGGGCTCCTTGGCTAATTTGCTCCCATGCTAGGTCTTGCTAGGGGCATGGCCAATGAGGGAGTATTGCTGGGGATGATGGGTCTGGTGGGACACAGTCTGGGGTGCTATGTCTGTAATCCCCCACTTTTGACCATATGTATATCACTAGTGCAGGGGACACTCACTCCAGTTTGACCCATTTCCCAGTGGGCTGGAGTAAATGCTCTGTGCCGGGAGCAAGACCAGCACTATGCCATGAGTATTGCAAGTCTCTAGGTAACCAAGACTCAACTACAGGAGGCAAAAAATGTTTTAAAACTTCAGTCAGCTTTATTTAAGCTCAACCACAGCCTGCAAGAGCAGCAGTGATGCAAAGCCAGGCATTACTTAAACAAGCACAAGTGATCCCTGATCGAAGGACGGTGACACTGCTGAAAGAAGCCAATGCAAACACAACTAAGGCCCTTTGCAAACCCAGAGAAGATTCAGAGAGTTAACAAGCAGACACCCATGAGCACGTTAGGAAAGCTGAGCCTGTTACAAGAACATGGATGGTGAGGAGCTCTCTGGCTCCTCACCCCATCTGTGTACAACATAGATCTTGGGGCTAAGTGCTGTGAATTCAGATTGTGCAGCTGTTCCCCAAAGCTGGTCAGAGACATTCCCCAAGTCCCACAGCAGAGCACAAGCTCTGTGTTATGGGAATAATGTGGCAGAACTGGGTTCAACTCCACCACTGGGTTTTCTGGACTGGGACGTGCCAGCCAAATCCTGGGCATGGGTCTGCAGCAGTGCGGTAGCAGGATGCCCAGCACTCACAGGGTCACACTGGGGCTGTGTGGGGTGATGATGGGATGGCAATAGTTTACTGCCACACCAATCTCAGCTCTGTGGATCTCAGCTTCCCTGCTCTCTGCCATGGATGGCTTTCTCCCAGTGGTGATGGTGAGTGGGAGCATGAGACCATGGCCACCCACAGCATTACTGCCCAGGTGCTGGGATGGACCAAACTGCAGCCCAAGGGGAAATAACATAGGGTAGGGTCAGAAATTCTCATAGTGATGTGCAAAGTAGGTCTGGTCCCTCTTGTTCATCTGCCGACAAGCCTGTTCCACACTCTTCGTCATCCCAGGTGGGCCACAGCTGAACACCCCAATCTTCTGCACCTGGGAAGGGGGGGAGCCAAAGTCAGACCTAGCAGCACCAGCTCTCCCTGCAGTCCAGACCCCCTTGGCCCCTTGCCCTTCAACAGCTTTGTGTATGGACAGTGGCTGAGCAGTCTGTCCCAACCTCTAGAGGCTTTTGGGGAGGCTGTGAGGGCTGTTACATCTGTGAAGGCTACAGGGGCTGTGAGGGCCATGGAGAAAAGATGGGAGCACCCAGCCCTGGGCAGTCGTTGCAGCTGGGGCCCCGCAATAGCAGGTGTTTGGCTGTCATGGGGCAGTGCTGACTCTTGCAGCTCAGTCTGGCTCTGGAGGAAAAGCAGAAGTTGTGTCCCTTCTGCCCTGTCCTTGGTGCAGATGCCGCCAAAGTCTCCAGGACCTTGGTGACAAGCAGGGACCAGTCCTCCTCTGGCCAGTGGGTGCACCTCCTCCTATACCCTGTCCCCAGCCAGGCACTGACCTCAGGGTGCACTTCCTGCAGTGAGCTGAAGAAGGGTACAAAGGGAGGGCGCCCAAAGTGGGTGATGGAGCGCAGCCCTGTGAACAGGCTCTTGTTCAGCACCTTCTGGAAGTGGCGTTCGCAAATGTACTGGAAGAGAGATCAGTGCAGGTCAGATGGCCCAACATGGCCTAACACAACCCAGCACAGCATGGCAGCCTCCCCAGTGGAGAGCCAGGCTCACCAGCATGGTGGTGCGCAGATCAAACTTCTCAGCCAGCTGAGTGATGTAGATGTGCACAGAGACCAGGTTGTTCCTGTCTGATTCCTCCACCTCCCGGATGATGTCTGTCAGCCACTCAAACTGCCGCTGCGTGCGTGTTACCCAGATGAAGTAGATCTGTGGCACATGGGGATGAGGCTCAGAGTGTGGCCAGCACCCGTAAGAAATTCTGTAGGCTCCATGGAGTATTTTAACCCCAAAGTGGCCAGCAGCAGCAGGAGGCATCTTGGGAGGTCTTGTCGTTCAGATGCTTCCTCTTACCTTCTTACACAGAAGCTTGGAGTTTATGGATGATTTGAAGACCAGGTCCTTGAGGATGGATGCAAAGGGTGTCACCCCGATGCCTCCTCCCACCAGCACTGACACCTCAAACTTGTTCCACTCCTGATGGCCCTCCCCAAAGGGCCCGTCCAGATAGAGCTGGAAGGGAGTCAGTCATTAGTAGAGCACTTCCCATCTCTGCTTGCCCAGGTCTTGGCTGTTCTCAGAGCTGGAGAAGCGTCTCAAGCTTGGCACAACCCATTGCTGAGATGCTCCTGGGCTCAGATGTCCCTGTGGGTGACATCCTGTGCAGGGCTCACCTTGGGCAGCTTGCCAATGAGGGCCAGGTTCTCTGGGGAGTAGAGCTCCCGCAGGCGGGTGGTCCAGGGCCCCACGGCACGGATGTGCAGGCTGAGTGTGTCGTCATGCGGTGCCGAGGTCAGGGTGAAGGGGTGGTACTCAGTGGTGCCCAGGTCCACACAGGCGATGCGCACCCACTGCCCAGACTTGTAGTCAAAGTCCTGCGGTCGCTGGAACTGGAGGTGGGTGACACCTGTGGGGAGACAGAGATGGAGGCTCTGTTAAGGTAGAGATGTTCAGAGGTAGAGGCTTCTGCATTGCTGCAGCTTCTGATGCTCTTGCGAAGAGCCTGGGCCAGGCTGATGCTGTGTGGCCAGTGAAGTTGTGATACCTGAGGGCAGGAGCTCGGCTTTCACCACACTGATCTCCACCTTCTTCCTGCTCAGGCTGAGCAGCTTGTCTGCACTGTAGATGAGAGCTGGGATGATGAAGTAGATGTAGAAGCGAGGCTGCTGGATCAGTGCGTAGCTGCCGTGGATGATGACCTGGGCAGGGAGCAGAACCCATCATCAGGGCACACCATCGCTCCAGGGCTGATTTGGTGGCAGCTCAGCAACAGCAGCAGGGAGCCAGAACTGGGGCCACCAGCTCCCCTGGAAGCACCCCAGCTATGCCACCCCATCAGCTGCACTGATTTGACCTACAGGCACGCAGTGCATCGGCACCACCCCTTTCCTCCCAGCTCAAATCTTTTACCAGGACATAGAGCAGCACGTAGAGGTGGTGGGTGATCCAGAAGCCCTGGAAGCTGACACGTCGGAAATGGTGGGTGGCAAACACATACATCACAGCAAGGACTACAAGCAGCAGTATCCCTGTCATGCCTGTGAGAGGAAGGGTTAGGAGGTTCTGGGGTGGGTTTCAGGCCAGCCCCACAGGGGCTCTACCTGTGCTGGGCAGGGTGCTGCCCATTTAGGACACAGGTGTGCAGGACTGTCTGCCAGGTGTTCTCACCTGGAATTGTCTGGAAGAACCACCAGTAATACTTCTGTGGGAGCTGTGACCTGGACAGGGACAAGAGATTGCACCATGGAGTGACCAGAATGAACTCCTGGCTTCCATTTTCATTCTTGTCCATGCCCAGGACACTCTGTGTGGACTTCGCTCTAAATCCCACCTACCCATCATTTGTGAAGACATTGGAGAAGAGGCAAGACAGCACACTGAGAGGCATGACTGAGAAGATGTAGACATTCACTACATGACCTGCAGTGTGGAGCACTGTGAGAGACAAAAACAATGAGAAAGAAGCATCACTTGATATGGACGGAGATGTGTCAGACTCTGATGATATCCCCAGGGACCCAGATTCCTCCTCTTCTGGAGTGCAAGACATCTTTGTTTCCACAGAGTCTTCAAGCTTCTGCCTGGTCCTTCCATGGTGTGATGAGCTGGTTCTTGAGCTTTAGATGTGGTTTGTGGGTGGCACATCCCCCAGCAGCCCACCCACCTGAGAAAATCAGGGCTGCCATGGCAATCCAGCGGTGGAAATCGACAGCGGCATCAAAGGGGATGTAGTGGTTGAGGAAGGTCTCCCGCAGGACGGTAATGAGGTTGCGGCACATGGTAAGCAGGATGTAGGAGTACATGAAGGAGATGGAGGCAGCTGCTCCCCGGGAGATGATGATACCCACAAAGGTGGTCTGTGCGATTCCAGTGCTGGGGGATGCAAAGGCATAATCTGGGGAGAAAAAGCAGAGGGGGTGTCAGTGTGCCTGGTGCTGAGTGCCATGACCTTTCCTGCAACAAGGGGATGGCCACCTGTGTGGCTGCACCAAAAACGGGTCAGCAGACATAGGTTTTGTGAGGGAAAAGGGGCAAGACCCCCTTGAACTGCTGGGTGAAGGGGTATCCCTGGGGTTCAGTGAGGGCATTTTCCTCCACTGGTGGGCACTGAGGTACTGCACCTTGAGTCTGTGGCCTCAGTTGGGGAATCCAATGTAAGAGGTGTCCACAAACTGGAACAAGTCCAACAGAGGCCAGCAAGATGGGTAGGGATGGAGGACATCATACAGGGGAAAGGCTGAGGAAAATGGGCTTGTTCAGGCTGGAGGAGAGGGGTCGAGGGAGACCTGGTGACTATCTGCAACCACTTAAGGGGTGTACAGAGGTGGGAGAGCCAAAGTCATTCAGAGAGAAGCACAGTGGAAGGATGTGAGTCAACAGCACAGGTTTCATAGGAGGAAATTCAGGTGTGATGTAAAATAAAATCCCTTCACAGGGTGGATGGTTCAAAACTAGCACAGGTCCAGCGAGGTGGTTGGATCACCAACCTTGGAGCACTTCACACCTTGTCTAGACAAGGCCTTCAGCAACCTGATTCAGTTTTGAAAACAGCCTTGTTCTGAGCAATGCATTGGACCAGACCCTTCAAAAGATCTCTTCCAACCTCAGTGATCCCGTGGTTATTCCAGGGGAGGAGTGACACTGTTGTCCAAAGCTGTGCCAGGCAACACCCCACCACGCCCCATGCAACCAGTAGCTTTGAGGCACCAAGCCCATGCACCCCTCTGAACATGGAGGGGGCAGTGGGGCTGGGGACACTCACAATAGGCTCTTTCCACAAACACTCCGGCAGTGATTGCAGAGAAGAGGACGACACAGACGATGTGGCGCCGGTAATTCTCAACGAAGCGCTTGAATTCCTGGATCTTCTGCTGAACTGGGTTCCTCTCGTACTTCTTCCGTTGTGCCTCAGTGTACAAGTGCAGCTGGTACTGGTTCCCCCTGGTAAATACAGGTGGGCTGATGTCACTGTGAGGTTTCCCCAACCCAGGGCCATGCTGCCCAGATTTGGGGTTGCCTCCCAAAGTGCTGTGGCTGCCTCTGCACACCAGTGACGGGGTGACCTGCAGAGCACAAGGCAGAGGGTGACCTCAGCTCACCCCACTCTGCAATGCTTTCAAATCCTGATAACAGATGTACAAACACTGACTCATAAATAAAACTATAGATAAGACCTGTAAAAGATAATTTTCATAGTAATATTCAACTGTCCAAAATTATCCCACAAAAGATGTATTTTCTCAACTGGAGCAATTATGGCAAACCAAGATATTGTGGCCATCAGCGACAACCACTGATTCCTTGCAGAACTACTTGCTGCTGTCACAGCAGTGAGGACCAGAGTCTCTCCTGCAGCTCTTGCAGAGAGCCCAGGTGAACCAGCAGCTCCCCAAGGGGCAGGACAGCACAGGCAGGAACCATCGGGAAAGACCCCTCTGTAAAAACTCAGGCTCTGTAGTTGGCCACTGCATTTGTTTTTTTGTAGAGGCACATCACCCAGCTACAGCACCATCCCTGCCAAGACAGGGCTGTTGCCACAGCTCTTGGGCCAGTTAGAGCCTCCTTGCAGCAGTGCCACTTGACTGGAGGGCTGCCCAGTCTGACACGGGCATGTGAGAAACAACAAACAGGCTGCACTTGAACCCCAGAAGGCCAACCATCGAGGAGAGGCCATACTCACTTTCTTCCTGGTCTTTTCCTCAGCTCTTGCCCTTCTCGCTCCATGTAGTGACTCACAGTGTCCAGATTTGGATATTTTTCCTCCTCTGAGATGGTTCTGTTGGAAATAGAGCTACAGCTAGCCCAAAACTCTTTGCAGGAAGAGCTTTACAAAAATTTTCCCTTCTCTCTACCTTCCGTTTCAGGCTCAGCTGGGAGCTGTCCAGCTCTTTCCCACAAACCTGTTTGCACTAACTTTAATTGCACATGGGCTGAATTTGCTCCAACATAGCCCTTTCGCACTCAAAAGCAAGAAAGGCCTCCCATCCCCACATAGGGGATGCAGCAGGGACTTTCCAGGGGGCACTTCCTCCCCTCTGGCTGTGCCCAGGGAGGAAGCAGCAGCCCCACCCTGGTGACTGGTGTGCACCTCCCAACAGGATCATCCTCCTTTCCCAGCACAGAAAGAGAATGAATAGCAGAAACAAGACCAAAGAGGGGAGCTTACCCTTTTGGCTCTTTCTTTTTTATGAAGGAGACACAGTTGTGCAGGTTTTGCTTGAACACTTCAGGGACACCTTTGAGGAGCCAAAAGGACAAACAGCCATTCAGAGTGTGCAAGGCAAGGTTTAGTATTCTCCCGTGAGCAGGGAGAAGCTCTGAGCTGACCCTAACATGTTGCACGTGAAGCAGCAGCTGATGCCCCATTATTGCAGTTGGATTGGAGGGATTGGTGGGGCAGGATTTGGGAGTTCCATATTGGGTGCCCTGCAGGGCCTGGGGTGACCCAATGCTCACGCCTGCTGACCTTTGACACAGAGCTGGGTGAGACGAAGCTCGCTGTCGTGGTCCCGCAGCATGTAGTGGAAATTCTCCCACGTCAACTCATCCCTGTCCTGAAACCCTGAGGCCCGAAACATGGACTCGGTCACCTGCTCTGCTTGTTCTCTCGACAGGCAGTTGTTGGAGATCTCAATGAAGGACCTGGAGCAAGGAGTTAATCAGTTAATCTGTTCAAATAACAAGGCAGAGCCCCAGATCAGTTTCATGGGAGAAAAGGGCTCGTGGTTGTGAGTGTTCAGCCCAGGGACTTCTTGAGGACTGAAGTACAGAAACTGGGAGCTGCTTTTGAAGACATGTGTCTATAGACATTGTGAAAATATCTGGAGACGAGAGAAGTACCTGACCATCCTCAGAAACTCCTTCTTGGAGAGGAACCCATTCTCATCGATGTCATACATCCTGAACATCACTTTGGACTTCTCCTCTGGAGACCCTGGTGGGGAGAGGGAGAGGTGAAGTAAGAACAAGGTCTGATTGTCATCAACAAAGATGCTTTCAAATACTCTTTGAGCGTGTGGACCTGTAGCAGTGAAGCCTCACCCTTCCAGCTGATTTTCTCAAGTGCAAGGTTGGGTAGATACACATTCTTTCTTGGGCATTATTTTGCAAAGTAAAAACGTGCTTTTGCACAGCAATGATTTTCTGGGAGTCGTTTGGATTGAATCTGGCATTTTAACACCTTGATCTATGAATCCACCTTTCCATTGCTCCTTTAGGAAGAATCAGATGTCAGACACAGCAACTATGATCTCTCAAGGACAGGATGCATGGTCCCTTCAGGAGACAGGGCAGATGTGTCTGTGGGGGTGGAAAATAGCTCCCCTCATGAACAGACTTCCAGAAAACACAACTACATGGTCCCTGACCCATAACTCAAGTTGAATCTGTCCTAAGTGAATGGAATTTTATTCTGTAGCAGTGTCTACAGGCTGACTTGCTGGATGGATCTTGTCTTTCACTCTGCCAGATCCTAGATGCAGGACAAGGGCAATAGATGGAGTCACTAACCAGCTGCAGCTCCTACCTTTCATGAAGACCACCAAGATGTCCAGAAATTCCCGGAAAGAGATGTAGCCATTTCCATCTTTGTCGGCCAGGGAGAACATGGACTCCACAAACATGGAGTGAGCTTTGAGACCCAGGGCCTCAGCAAATTCAGCCCTGCTCAGCTCACATGTCAGAGACTCCCTTGCCTTCTGTGAAGATTCAAAGTTGAGCTCTCCGGCATCAGACTTGTCGATTTCCAGCACCTGCAGGTTGTGTCCACAAGAAAAAATCCTGTGAGTACTGGCTGGTGTTTCCTTCCTGGCCTATTGCACAAAGACTGGTAGCTCCCCTGGCACAAAACTCATGACAGATACCACAGGGAAGTCCTGTGCCTCTCCTACACAGTATGACTTTCACTCCACACCACTGACACCATCCTGGAGACCTCAGTTACACCATTCAAAAGTCTCTTTGCAACTTTAGACACTGATACCACTGCAGCAGATCTCCCTTTGTCTCCTGCGAAGGAAAATGTCCCTTGGTCCTGGAAGTATTGGCAGTTTCCTTGTGCGCAGCTTACCGGCTCTTACTGAGAGGAACAGCCCAGCATTCATTGCTTAATCAATACAGAAATACCTTCTTCTGTGCACCAGAGCCTGCCACACTTCTACACACCTGAGCAAACAGATGCCTGAAGAAAGTCTCCAGAATTTGTTTTCTCTGCTCCTGAGTGACTGCCCATTTCATCAGGCTCTGCTCCTTCATCTCAGAGAGATGCATGTCAAGGCCGCTCTCATTCAAATAGTTTTGTAACTTCCCAACAAAGTTGCTCCTCTCGGCCTCCTCACAGAACAGCAGCACCTGCAAAGGACCCCACCAACTGGCTGCGATCATCAGAGGCTCAGGCCCATGGTATGAGCTGGACCTGGAGGTCCTCAGAAGGCCACAACCACTCTTCAGTGACCTACACACTGCTCCCAGTGCCCCTGATCAAGTGGTGCAGAGGACTGTGGAGGGTCCAGGGGAAGGTGTCATACCCCAGGCATCATGGTACTCACCAGGTCATACTCCTTGGGGCTCTTCAGGAGCAGAGCTTTGTTCCCTTTGTTGTTGGAAAGGATCACCTCCACCCTTTGGTGGGCCTTCAGGTTGAGGGTCCGGAGCACAGACCCTCTCCCATCCAACACTTTGATCACTTTGTCAGCTTGGAGCTGGATGTAGACAGGACAGCTGTCTTTCTTGGGCCCGTGCCATTCCATGGCTATGGGAGAGAGCACAGGACTCAGCTAGAAAGGCACACCCAGGATCCCACTCCTCCCAGCATCTCCTTCACCCAAATGCAGTTTGGGAGTGATTTCATGGCCAGGCACATCTTAAAGGAATAATGATGATGTCCCAACGGCAGAGTTCAAGCACACAGAAGGAGTACAATGCAGCAGGGAGACAGAAGTTTTCCAGTGTTCAAGCAAGGAGATAATACAGTCCCTGTCCTGGAGCTACCAGTGCAATTACTTTAAATGGGTTTCTGTCATGCAAGGTGTGATCTCGGGAGGGCTGAAATTAGAGGGTCATAGAATGACTCAGGTTGGAGGGGACTCAGGTTGGAAGGGTTCCCTGCCCAACCTCCTGCCCAAAGTAAGATCAGCCACAGGTCAGTCTGCTCAAGACTTTATTTGACCAGATCTTGGACAGGATGGACTACCAAGCCCTGTGGGCTCCCCACTCCTCTGCTTGACCATCCTAGGGAAACAGTTCCTTCTTACATCTCATCTGGACATAAACCCCAGGCCCTGACCTGCTGCTGTCATAGGGTTGACAGTGCCATCTCACCGTGCGTGGCCTTGCTGGTCACCTCCCTGCGCACACTGATGCTCTGCTGCTTCTGCAGTTTGTTGAAGTCTCTCTTGCGGAGAGTGGCGACGATCCAGGCAACAAACAGAGCCACTGGAGATACATGGGAGAAGGAGATGTGAGATATCACAAAGTTCCTTCCCACTTTTGGCTACCTCCTGGTGCTCAAGGACCTCAGAAGTGACCAGGATTCAGCAGCTCCTGCTAGGAGATGCCTGGTCCATGGGCACTCAGTCCCTTTCTCCAGTGGAGAAGTGGAACAGGAGAAGGGTAAGGAAATGGAGAGACAAACCCAAAGGCAGACAGCAGAGGATAATGATGATGATCCCGAAGCCTGCACCGCTGCCTGCAAAGTAGTCCAGCACCACCATGGGTGTGCAGTTGGCCAAGTGTTGAGCTGTCAGCTGCTGGGGCTGCGGGCATGGGTCCCCTGCAAGGTGGGGACAGGCTGTGAGTCTCACTAATCTTGTACCCACCTCACCTGTGTCACTTCCAGGAACCTCTGCACTAAGATGCTGACGGGATTCATGGCTAAGTCATCCAGGGAGCAATACAAAATTGGGGTGCTTGAGTTAAACTCCAGATTCTGGAGACAGCCTTTGCTTTTGGGTTGAACCTTTGCCTGCCACAGCAAACCAAGCACAGACGTGGACTCAAGCACTCTGGGGGCTCAGCACCATCCCAGTCCCGTTGGGATGGGCTGAGCAAGAAGCATCCTGGGCCATAGAAAATTTGAGCTCTACTCTGCTCATCCAGACACTGCAAATCCAGGGAGTTCTCCTGGTGCAATTACACAGAGTGCACACCAAGAGAATATGACCCAAATGAAATGCTTACAGTAAATGGGAGGGGCGTGACAAGATTCCAAGAGGAAAAGGCATATTGCCAAACACAGTAACATGGCTTTTCCCCTTGGAATCATGCCCGGACTTCAGTTCTCTTTCATATCTGTATCATTGCATCGTCTTGCTCACGTGCAGCCCTTGCATTTTCCACCCATTTTCCTGACTTAGGGTCACAGCAGTGTCAGGCTTGAGAAATTCCAACCCCAATGTGTTCCTGGCATCTCTGAGTCACCAGCTGTGTCACCAGCATGGCTCTGCTGTCTTACTGGAGCCGTTCACTCCCCACACTCACCCTCTCTCCAGACAAACACATGGGGCTGGATATCTGTGGAGTTGGCATAGGTGACAGCAGCCAGGACATTGTGAAAGGTGGTGTTACGGATCTCCCTGATTTCCTCCTCTGTGAACAGCCTGTGCAAAAATACATGAGGACAAGGGGTGGCCCCAGATGTCACTGAACAGCAACAGGAAGGAACTGAGGAAGCAGGATGATGCTTCTACCTCCAGCCCCAGTTTCTGTGTGCTACTGGGGCTTGCAAAGCAATGGGCAGCTGCCAGATAAGGGGGAGGCCTTTACCCATTCTTGGTATTTTCGAACCAAAACCTGTCGCCATCGCGCAGGCGCACAAACTGCTCCAGGATGATGGTGCTGAAAAGGGAACCATCAGCCTCCAACATGCCTCCGGGGAGCAGCTCCAGCCCAGCCACATCACTGGCATAGAGGGCAGCAACCTTTTGCAGGACCTGGTGAGAAACCCCCACCACACACATGTGAGCACAGACAATTCTACCAGGGCATCGGAAAGCCTTGGCAAGCCTCAGTAGAGGTGAGGAATGCAGATTTTATAGGCATCACACATCTGTGGGCTGGAAGGATGCTCAGTCCCACACAGCCTGGAGCTCATGGTTTGGAGTTGGGCAACTATGCATCACTCCCAGGGCATCTTGGCTCTGGGAGCAGCAGAGTGCTCAGTGGCACAGGAGCTTAACACCAGGGCAGGATGATTTATTCATGCCATGTAATTACACAGTTACCCCAATGCAACAACCCTGCAGGCATGAAAGTCAGCTAGGGCAGGTCATGCATGCGTCCCTTTTCCTATGATGCTGCAGAATCCAGTTCCCTCCTGGAATGCCCCAACATCCTCTGACCCACATACATTTGGTGCCCAGCCAGCCCCATTCCCTGTTACCTGTGGTTTCAGGTGTGGGGCAAGATTTGACCAGTTCTGCAGAGGTTTCAACCCAAATCGCTCCCGGGCTTGATTATAGGTTGGCAGGCCAAGGTCTCGCCCGCGCTGGATCCAGCTGGCCACGTAGTCAGTGCGGGAGTACTTCAGAGGCCCATACCAGTAATCTGTGCATGGATTTGAAGCCGTGGTGTTGGCAAGGAAGAGCCAGAGGAGGCACCTGAGCTGCCATAGCTGCTGGACTGGCTGCCATGGCTGTGCAGAGCATGGAGGTCATCTCCATGTCCTTGCTAGAATGGTCCCATGGACATGCTTAATGTGTCCTGCAGCTTCTCTGCACTTCCATTAACAAGGTGGAAGGTGAAGCATGTTGGGTTGGGTGCTGCAATTGGTGACAATGTAACCTGCCTCCCCACCTCGCCCCCTGCACAGCCCCAGGAGTGAGAGTCCCCAACCAATGAGCAGCTGCAGTGCAGACCTTGGAGATCTTCCACCACAATGTTGTCCTCCCGCTCTGCAATCTGTGAACTCATCCCCAGCAGGAGGTTGTCCACGTCCTCTGCCTTCTGCAGCCAGGGGCTCTGAGGGGAGATGGGAAGAGCAGGTGATTTCTCACATGACTGAGGACAGGAGGTAGCCCCACAACCCTGAGTTTAGGGGAATCAGGGACCCCTTCCAGGTTAATTTTCTCCATCTCAGCTCAGCCTTGAAGTCTGAGCCTGACACAGCTGAAGGAGGCATCTGGGGGTGCTTGATGAGGAGGGTGTCACACCCCTAGGCTGGCTGTCATGCTCTGCTCCCAGTTTGCCTTTCAGACCCCTGTGGTGTTCTCCACAGTAAGATATGAATCCCCCCATGGCCAGCCTCCCACATCCTCAGGACCCCTGTGCTCCCTTCCCTGTACCTCTCTGCTCCAGTAGCTGTTGCAGAGCCTCACTGCTGGGAATGAGCCACTGGGGCCAGACATGTTCTGGAACCGGCACTTGGTGTCTCTGGAACAGCAGAGAAGGGTTGAACCCACAGCTCCAGCCACAGCTGCCTGGAGCTGACAGGGCTTGTCTGTTTCAGCCAAGAGCAGGACATGGGGAATGGACAGGAACCATCCCCAGACACCACTCAGATGCCAGCTTGGGCATCCCCTTCTCTGACAGGGGCACCACATTTCCACAGCCCTACCAGGCTGCTCGTACCTCTTATAAACCCCCGGCGGCACCATGGTGGCCAGGAATTGTGTCGCAGCTGCCAGGAACTCTGGTGAGAGGCTGGGGTCCAGGTGCTGCTGGTAACCTGGGGGGCAGCAGCCATGCTGGAGGAAAAAGGGCCCCAGCTCCCTCTCTCATCCATCCCATCCCATCCCATCCTAACCCCAGCTCCCCTGGTCCCCCCACCCCTACTTCCCACACTCCTTTGCCTGTCATACCCCTCACCTTTGTATTTTGGGATGTCTGTTCCCAGCAGGGTCGGCAGCCACTCATACAGAACGATGCTCTAGGGAACAGAGAGTCTGGGTCAGAGCCAGCACCAGGGAGGATGTTGGTGGTACTGGCAGAGCTGGGGGGGTCCCATCCCTCACCTGGAAAGTGGCGATGACCCTCTTGCGAGTGTGCTGGAACAGATCCTCATCGGACCAGAAGGGGTGCTGCTGGGCCAGCGCTGTGGCCAGGTGGTTGTGGTACCGAAACCAGGCAATGCTCTCAGCCTGCAGGAAGGGGTTCTCGTTCCCCCAGGCACTCCCCAGGTCTGCAAGAGCCACCAGGGCCAACAATGACAGGGTGTCAGCACTGGGTCTAGCCCGTGGCTGGAGGAGCACCCCGAGCCCCATGGTTGCAGCCCAGAGTCCCCTTGTCCCCTTGCCCTTCCTCTCTCCCCGGGCAAGACCCCGAGCCTGAGCGAGTAAGAAGTAGCACTGGGCCCCATCACAGACCAAAGCTTGAGCAGGTGAGGAATTCAAAGCAAGCTGAGCGGGTTTGTAATGGCAGCAGCTCCTTTCCCCAAAGGTGATTGCCTGGGATCAGAGTGACCAGCACCTGCTGGTCTCTGACCCGTTCCCCCCGGGCATGTGGCATCTGGAGTTCATGGTTTGTCCTTGCTGGGATGTCTTCGCTGGGGTACACATCTTCCTTCTTCTTGGGCTGGGAAACTTCCTGCTCTCCCATGGCCCTCCTGACCCACATGTCCTACCTCACTGTAACCCCTCCCCTTTCACTCCAGGTGAGCTCCAGGGATCTCCGGCTTGCCCGGCTCACAGTCAGGGGTGGAGTCAAGAAGGTGAAAAACCATTGGGAATGTCACCATTACCATAGATCCCTTCGGTACCACCCTGTCCCGTGGACGGATCCAGTGCTTTCCACATGGGGATCCTCCCGTCCGTCTGCCTCGGGAGGCCTCTGTCGGGCCCCGAAGCCAACTGTCCCCCCGAGAAGCTCCTCAGGGCGTCACTCCAGGAGTGCAAGGGGCCGTAGATGGAGCTGCCGTCCAGCCAGCCCGTCACCTCGTTGGTCTAGGGCAGGCACAGGGAATAAGCATTAACAGTGGCCGGGGTTTCGGCAGAAAGGTGCGAAAAGGTGTGAAAAGCCCCAGACTGGCTCTTGCACAGCAGCTGCCCCATCCCCTGTTTTAACAAGAACTCTCAGGATGCAAAGACAAACACCGACAATCCCTGTGCAAACTTTAGGAATTAGTTCTGGCTACAGGAAAAGACAAGGTCCAGACTTTTCTAAAGCACGTTGTGGTTTTTTTTCCCCCAATTATTTTTGCTATATGAGAAGCAGACATCTGTGAATCCCTGTCTGCGCTGGTAGGGAACTAAACCCATCTCTGGAGAAACAGGGAACATGGGAGCTGTCCCCGCTGTCCTCACAACAGGGAGTCCCGCTGTACTGGTAACATGTTGTCCCTGTCAGACATTTGCATGAAAATGTCCTTTACATTCTGAAACTATGATGGAGTTTTTTTCATTTTTCTAAGGTTTTAAATGAAAACATGACTTGATAACTGGTCTCATCATGGTTTTCACGTGAAAGGTTCAGGGGGTATTTCTCTACTATGATTTTGGCTGAGAAGCTTTCCAGCATGAAAGAAGTCTTGGGAACACAAAGAGCACAGCAAAATCCAGAGAAATTGGAGGGAAACCTGGATTTTTTTCAAAAAATGACTGAAATTTAGGGAAGCTTTACAACTTTATGACAGTACCAGCTCAGCTTTGTGATACATTATTAAAGATAAGAGTGGGTGCCTAAAAACATCTTCCATAATTAACTGACCTAATTATATTTTCTTTGTCCAAGGGAAGCTTTGACCTCAGGCAACCACCAATGTTGCTCAATGTGAATGTTGAAGGTTGATTTTGGGTTCATTTCATGGGGTCAAACACTTGAGAGATGTACATTTTTAAGTAAATAGTGGTGTTCTTGTTTTATTTTTGCAAACTCCCTAGGCTACTGCAGACCTGTGTTGGGTGAAGAGCAAAGGAAGCCACACTTACCTGTTCCCGAGGGCTGTTGGGGCTCTGCCCCGTCTCTGCTGCCCAGCGGATGCGCTGGAAAGGCAGGACCACATCTCCAGTGCCAGCAGGGTCAAACACTGGGTCTCCGGAGGGGATGTGGATGTTGAGGAACTCAGGAGGGCAGCCGGGTTTCTCTGTCTCCAGGATGTCCAAGAGCACATGGAAACCTGATAGAGACACAAGCATGGTCAGCAGCTGGGGGGGCTGCCACCAGATCCTATAGCAGGATGTAGGGTAGGCAGCTGAGCTGTAAGTGGGCTGAGAGGACCACCATGTGTAGCAAGAGTGTTCAAGGCCAGGTTGGACAGGGATTGGAGCAGGAGGAACAAGATGACCTTTAAGGACCCTTCCAACCCAAACGATTCTGGGATTCAATATTTTCCCAGAGACAGACATCCCCCAGGTTTGGAGATCCAAGACCCCACTGAGCTCCTGAGCAACACCAAAACCTGCTCTGACTTGCAGCAGTTCAGCCCAGCAATCACTCACAGCACAGCCTTATCACATCCCTCTTGCAACAAGGTAACTCCACCGCTAAAACAAAGGAAGAAATTCCCAAACGACAGATGTCAGCCCTTGGATCAACGCCAAAGGCCACTGAAAAGCCACACAAACTCTCCTGGCTGGACACTGCTTTGGGATGACAACACCCAAATCTTTCTCTTCCCCATGTGGGTCTGCAATGGAGGGCTGTATTAGGAGCACTCTGATCCGTGACCTTAGATGTGCAAAAAAACGACAATTTTCCTACCAAACCAACATTTTTCCAGCCAATTCCAAGCCCCAGGTCTTACCAAAGAAGACAGCCAGCACAGTTGTGTTCCTGTGGGAGGGCAGCCCAGAGGGGCCCTGCGCCACCGCGGTGCTGAGCTGGCGGGCGTTGGGCACGTGGGGCTCCTGCAGCGCCTGGTAGACACCGTCGGCATAGTTGGCTGGCAGGAGACGCAGCAGTCGGGCACCTGCAGCACCAAAACAACATGGAATGGGCCCTGTGGTACCAAATAGAAGACACAACAAGAGCAGGACACCCCAACACCTGCAAGGGTTCCAGAAAAGAGCAAGAGAGTGTCATAGATATTCATAGTGGCCAAGAACACATAAGCGTTGGTGCCATCACCCAACACTTGCAACACAGTTCAGTCCATATAAATCCAGGTGGTATCCTCCACCTTCCCCTCTTCCAGCTGTTTTTCTCTCATCCATGTGCATCCCTGTTGCCTCCTGGAAGTCTTGGGTGATACTCCAGTGCGTAATTGGAGTGATGTTGAGCTGCCCCATGTTGACTGTACAACTCTACACAAGTGTGGGGTTTGCCAGTATCGTAGGGGACAGGAGAGGGGACAGCTGGAGAGGCAGCAAGACAGGTGAGAATTTGAAAGAGAAACACTCTGACTTTGCACCCACTGCCAGTCCCAAAACTGAAAAGCCCAGAGGCAGGAGGTTGTTTCTCACTGATGAACGAGTTAATTTTGAAAAGTTCCTCACCAGTCTGGTGGGTTTCATTTGCTGAAGCTCCCCAGAGCTGGGGAAATCCTGAATGCCTGCCATAGTTTGGGGCTTAGTTCCCATAGGGTTTTTTTCAAAAGTTAAGGTCTGATCTGTCTTCTCTGGAAGAGGGAGGTCTGGTCTCTCAGGGACCTGCTGTTTTCCTTGTCAGGCTTTGGTGTAACCAAAGGACTGGTGACACATATGTCATGTTGAAAAGGCATTTGGACTCAGAGAGAGCTGTGCTATTGCCACCACACTGTGTCATCATGTCACCAGATTGGGAACCAAACTAGGCCGCAGGAAAGAGGAGGATTCAGAATTTTTGTTACTTTATATAAGTCCCTGCCTGATTTGCCCTAGTCACTGCCTCAGGGACATTTCAATAGAGCTGAGCCCAGGGGCTGGTTGCATGCATGAAGAATCAGTTCACCACTGTCAGAGGGAAATCCTGAATGCCCCTCCCAGCACAGACCCAGTACATGGCATCTGCACTCTGCAGGGTGAAGAATTACTAGGTCCACCATGCCTGGACCATGAACTATTCTGCCTCAGGTGTTGTGTTGAATCCTGCTTGAACTCCATGCCCATTTTGGCTAAAGATGGCTTTTTGCAGCTCTATGGTCTCTGATCACCACTGAAATGCCTTCTGGGAAGAGCTGGATCCTCCCTACCTTGGATATTTTTAGTGGCCTCACAAAGGCACAGCTTTGCTCTGGCACTGATGTTGATGTTGGGACTGATCCAATACCAGCATGACCTGCAGAGGGTGCCTGGCAGCAGCTAGAAGTGGAAATGCCAGGACACGGGGGCAAAATTGGACTGGCCCCTCCAGAGTGCTCTATTGGGGCTCCCAGGTGCATCAAGGAACCTCTCAGGGCCATGGGAGGTGGCAAGTCAGATAGAGTTTTTCTCTCAGCCATAAAGCAAGGCAGATGCCAAAGCACCAGCTCTCCTCATCCCATCCCACTGTCCCCTCCCTAGGCCTGACACTCACCCACAGAGCCACGGCTGTGCTGCAGCAGGTTGTTGTACCAGCCATCATAGCGCTGGACTTCCCAGGAGATGTTCTCCTGGGCTCCTGGAAGAGACCGGACACACTTGGTAAATAGCAAAAAAAAAAAAGTGTGAAATGAGCAATTCCACTACAGAACCATATTTGTATTGTGATCTTTTTCTATATTCTTTCTGAAGCTTTCCATATAAGCAGTTTTATAGACTAGTTTTGCACTACTTTTGAGAGACAATATAATAAATTAGAGATTTGTGCTCATAGTCCTTATGTCCTCAAATCAATTTGTGACCACCACCAGTCTATTCCCAAAGGACCTTTCTTTTCTCCTCTCTAATTGAATCAGAAGAAGTCTCTCCTTACTTCTGGTTCCCACAATGTCTATATGAGTCAAGGAAAGACCTTGACACTGGGATTACAGTCACATTTCAACATCAGCCTTGTGTTAATTTTTATTGCTTTTACTGTAACACTAGCAAGGAAATCCAGTATTTATTTACAAGATGAGTACACATCTAAACTGCAGCAAGAGAGCCTCCCAACCTGCATTTTGCTCCAATTTTCTTATCTCCTCACAAACTGCATCATAGAATCATAGAATCACAGAATCACAGAGCAGTTAGAGTTGGAAGGGACCATAAACATCATCTAGTTCCATTCTTCCTGCTATGGGCAGGAATACCTTCCACTGGACCAGGTTGCTCTGATAGGATGCCCCATGGGATAGAGGAAATTCCCCTGAGGGCATCAGCTATCCAGGATCTCCCTTTGGATCCCTTTCCCTGAAAGTGCACTTACTCCCCAGGGTCCACGTCCCCAGTAGGAACAGGGTCAAACTCAACATCATTGCTGCAGGTTGCTTTGGCTGCTGGATCTTTGGAAGGAGAGACCTGCAAAGGGAGAGGAGAGGTAGGGAGCTGGAGCTGGGCTGCTCCTGGAGGCTGGGAACAGGCACAGGCCAAAATCTCAGCTCCTTGTGGTTTCTATTGCTTAGTAAAATGCTGGTGCCATCAGCAGCAGTATCTCCCAGCTGTGGGAAGATGGCAGGGGGCACATGAGACCCCACTTGCTTGGGGAAGTTCTGTCAGGATGTGTCAGCTGGCCTGAGAAGACCTTTCTGGAGCAACACCTGGCCCTTGGGGTACTCCAGTCATAGGCTCACAGCTCATCACACATATTCAGCTGTGCCAGCTTTGTCACAGAAACACACTGTTACAGAAATAAGCTGATTTCAGCCAAAAATTTCTCTGCCATTGAGCCATCCAAGCAAAATCCAGCTGTGAACACAATGGAAAATCCTAAGCTCACAGTCAGGCATCCCAAAGTGTATGAGTACTGCAGACAGGACCTCTTGATCTGCTCTGAGCTAACCCAACAGCACTCACTCATGACCAGCCTTTCTCATGATGCTTTGCCATCTCCCTTTCTACAGAACCCCTGAATCAAGAGCAGATTTCATCAGTAGGACCTGAGCCTTTAAAACCCTGGCCAACCCCCAACAGAAGAGAAGGATTTCCAGTCCTGAATAGTGAAGTGATTTACAGTCACAAACACAGCAATGCATTGGCTTTCCATGCACAGGAATTCCAAACCTGAATTCAACTCCAAGACAGGATTTTCCACTTAATATGGCTCTTTGTCCTCATTCCAGCACTGTGAGTGTGCATCCAAAGACGAGCATCATTTCAGAGGAGCTATACTGCCAAGGCATGCAGCAATGCACAGATTTCAGCTTTTTCTACACTGCTCTGTCACAAGTCAAAGCGATGTTTTTCATTTTTTAAAATTTTTTTAAATTAAAATTTAAAGAAAATAGAGCAGCAGCGCTGACGCAGAACTTAATGTGGCCATACAGGTAGAGGAGAGCAGACCCAACTCATTCCAGAAGCCTGGACCCTTATCCCTATGGTCCTTGTTAGTCACAGCTAATGTCTGTCTCTCCCCAGTGCCAGTGGGACAGACGAAGAGACACCACCATCCCAGCCACCAGCCAGCCCAGGATTTCAGAACAGGTTCCGTTTCTAGAGCCTTGGATCTCATCCAGAATATCCCAGCCTGCACACAGGGACAGCTTTCATTCCTGGGGACACCCATGGCCCCAGCTGCCACACTGCCACCAGTGCACAGCAGGGACTCCATCCCCGGCTGGGCCATAAGGGGTCCCTGCCTGTCCCCGCGGTGTCCCGTGCCCACCCAGGACACACACCGTCCCAACCCGCTGTGTGCCGTGCCCCGCTCTCTCGCCTCAGGGACGTGCGTGGCTCCATCGCATCCTGCAGGTGAGGACACGCATGGTCCCATCCCACCCGTTCTCACACATCACCCAGAGTCCCCCGCCCTCGGCACATGCATATGTGGCCCGACTCTTTCTATACCCTGCAGCACGGCCCCATCCCAACTTGTCCACCCAGCAGGAAAAAGGGGGAGCCCCTGTTCCCTCCACAAGTGACAACGCACATAGCCAGAACACCCCGCAGACAGCAGCGTGCATGGCACCGGCTACTGGGACCCGTGCGGGGCAGGGGGGACACGCACAGTAGCACTTCTCCAACTCCTACGCGAGTGGGAACACGCGGACCCACCCCACCCAGGCAGGGGACACGCGTGGCCCAGGTCCTCCCACTCCAAGTGGGAACATGCGTGGCACCGAACCCCCAGCCTCCACGCAAGCACCAACACGCGTGTCCCCGATCCCCCAGTTCCCCGAAGCAAGAAGGGACAGTCGTGACCCCGATGCCTCAGGATCCCTGTCCGCACACAGGTGGTGACACGCATGTCCCGACCCCACCGCAGGTGGTGTCACGCGTGTCCTCGATGCCCCAGGACCCCAGTCCTCGTGCAGGTGGTGACACGCATGTCCCGAGACCACTGTCCCACGCAGTCAGCGACACACCTGTCCCGATCCTCCCTCAGGCAGTGACACGCATGTCCCGATCCCCCCGCAGGCAGTGACACGCATATCCCCGATCCCTCACGCCCCCTATCCCGCGCAGTCTGCGACACGCGTGTCCCCGATCACCCAGGACCACTGTCCCCTCGCAGGCAGTGATAAGCATGTCCTCGAACCCCCAGGCCCCCAGTGCCGCGCAGGTGGTGGGTGACACGCGTGTCGTGGCGCTCACCTGCGGGCGCTCCGCGGGCAGTGCTGCGGGGCGGGCCGTGCCGCGGTTTACATACGGCCCCGCGCCCGCCGCCACCGCCTATAAGAGCGTGGTGCGGGACGGAGCCGCCCGCGCCCTCCGCCCGCAGCACCAGCAGCAGGAGGTAGGTGGGGGGAAAGGGTGGGCGCCCCTCGCCCGCTCTGGCCCCGCGAGCGGCCCCCGGAGCTTCCCGCCAAGCTCCTGGGATCCCGGCTAGCAGGGATGCTTCCCATCCGGAGTTAACCCTCGGTTTCTCCTATCCCGGTTTGATCCTTTTGCAGCGGCAGGAGGGTGCAGGGAGGGTGCCCCCCACCCCTCCCTTCCCCACCCGCGAACTGCAGCTCTGATCATTCAGTTTCCAGGGGACAGGATTTCTCTTGTTTCCTCGGAAAATAACAATCCGCAGCCCTGAGCAACCCCAGCTCGGATCGCTGCTGGCTCTGCTGGCAGGAGTTCTTGGCTGAGCACTTCCAACAAATCCTTTTGCCTCAACTCATTCTGCGCAGGAAAAAAGAGTTTCTGCAATCAAAAACTTGTGGGGTTTGAGAAAGTTTCTGCCTCCTGTCTTTCTCCCCTGCAAGTCCAGAATATTTTAAACATGAGAGAAGCTGTCCATTTCTGCTGACTTACTGACCCTTTCTTAAAGATATCTCCAGTCTTTCCTCTCTCATACACTGTGACTGAGGAGACCATGGGGGCTCTAGGACCATAGCCATGCTTCAGTAGGGAGCATGTTTTCCAAGGTTCAAAATGCTCACTTTCTCCTGCCCTGAACTGCAGGCACCACTTTTCCACTGGAAAGCTGCAAAAATGCCAAGGAGTTGGTTTTCTGTCCAGGGTAATCAAGGGAGAAAGACTGGATGAACAGTGAGAGTTATTTCCCTGTAGAGTCTCTGTGGAATAAGTCCCAGAAGTTGCAAAGTGAAGAGGAAATACAAACATCCCTTGGTTCTGGTTGAAAGCGAAATTTAGATTTAACAAAGCAATATTTTCCATGTTATATTCTGGTTTTTAATTGTTTTTATGTTCTGGGTTTTAATTGATTTAAGCTGTGAAGGGCTGTGTTTTGGTGAGTACAGACTTGGAAATCTTTCTTTCCTTCTTTGCATCCCATAGGAAATTTGGGCAAAGATACAAGAAGACCATTGGAATTGGAGCCATTGAGATTTAACTCATCCAAGGTTAAACTGCTCATTTATTTCCTCTCGTGCAGCAGCTCTGAGTGTTTTGTGGGCACCCACAGCTGGACTTCAGTAGCATCAGGAATCAGCTACAGCCCCTGCTTGACAGGTAATCATAGCAATTAAAAGCTGCCCTTCTCCGGGACTGACGTTTCAGGGAAACATCCCAAAGCTGTTACAACAGAATAACCTTGAAGAAGACTTTAGGAGCACACAACAGCTCTGTTGGTCTGGAGCAGAGTCAAGATAAGGTCAGATTCAGATCCGTTGTAAAATCCCAATCTCCATTAAACAGTTCGCTGTAATTATCTGGGTTACTGGACAGAAAATTATTCTGAACCCAAAAGCTGCTTTATGCATCAAGAAATGATTCAGCTGCCCAGACAAATTGTTTTTGTGATATCTATTATGATCACCACCCACTTCTAGGGATTTGGGACCCACTTTGCTATGGCTGCATTGCTCTGGGTTGGATCTTACCTAAAAATACTGTTTTCAGAAAATGAGAATAAAATCAACTTCTCTGTACAGTGACAGAATGAAATGGTGTTTGGTCACGAGTCAGATTAGCTCTGGTATCCCCTGACTTTAGCAGACTTCTCAGGGTAGTTACATGCAGAGAGGCTATTAAATAGGAGAAATAAGAGGACTAAGCATGTAATCAGTTTAGGTAGAAAAGTTCTGTCACAGGGGGAAGATATTTAACTGCTGTAACTGGAGTGTTGGAGGAAGTTCAAAGGTGTCCGTAGGAATTACACAGCTTGTCATCATATGTCATCCAGTTTCCTTCAGCCTTGAGATGTGCTCCCAATGTTCATGTGCTCCTTGGACCCACATCCAGGGACTAGGGGCTGCTTCTGACTCCTCTGGATCAAGTGCAGGAGCAGCCCTCCCTCCTCCTCCTCCTTCTCTGCTTTAGCAGCTCCTGGGGAAAAGCTTCTTGGAGGAGATGAGTGGGAATGGCAATAGTGAGTTTTGTTCTGCTGGGCACTGGTGGCCCCTGCCTGGGATTAATTTTTTTACTCTGAATTCCATGTTCTCAGTGGTTCCTTGTAATTTTGAAGAGTAACTCCTCTGTGGTGGTCGCTGCCTTGTGGACTTCCCTAAGGGTGCACCATAAAGGGGAAAGCCCCAGCTGCACCTGCTGGAGGTAAAGATCCAGCTCTGTCAAGCAGGAGCTGCTCAACAGGTTCCTGCTCTTGGGCTGCTTCTCACACTGCAGCAGGACGGTGGCTTTTGGTTCCTCGGGCTGGTGGAGCCCTGCCCCAGGCACCTCCTCTCCTCCACCAAGGGCTTTTGGGTGGCGTGTTCTCTGCTGGCGATTATTTCACCTGCCTGTTTCCTTGCAGAGTCACATTTTCTTGTTCCTCTGTGGAGTTCTGAGGACCTCCTGCAGCTGAGCTGGGGGTTGCCACCAGAGGCTGGGGGCTGCTGGGCAGTGCAGTACAGGTTCCCCACCGTGACACCTCTCTCCTGCAGGATTCCAAAAGGGCAGGATGACTCTCTTTGATGGCGTCTACCCCTTCTACCCGCAGCAGAGGAAGGCTGCTGGGTTCAACATCAACACCATCATAGTGATCGTGGTCTTCCTCACGTTGGCCTGCAGCTTCCTGCTCATCATCCCGGGCATCCGTGGACGGGCGGTGCGTGACCCTGAGGATAAGCAGCTGCTTCCCATGTTCTGGATGCTGGGACCCTCCCGGGTGGTTCGGGGTGAGGCAGGAGAAGAGCTGGGGCTGTTCCTCCCTGCCTGATGTCCCACCTCTCTCCCTGCAGAGGTTGTACTGGACTTTTCGTGTTCTCCTCAGCCTCTTCGTGGGAGTGGTGATCGTTGGTAAGTGCTGCGCAGCCCTCGGAGAGGGATTTGGGGCAGGGTTAAACCCTGGGGCAGGGTCTGTGTCTGGGAAATGTGAGCTGAAGTTCGCAGCCATGGTTTGGTCGAGGCTGGTTGCTGGGTCTATCTTACCCCTGCTCTACAAAGCACTCACACAACTTCCCAAAAGGTCTTCCCATTTGTGGCACAGGGGTTGAGAGTACTTGGAGGTGCCTGTGGTTACTTCTGGGAGCTTTGCTGGCTGTAACTCAAACAGCCCTGACTCCATCAGGCTGCACAGCCCTGTGTTCCTCCAGCTGTGTGTGTGACCCAACAGAGGCAGGACACAGGAACACCCACAAAACCAGGGGTGAAATGCGAAGAGCAGATTTATTTTCATTAGCTCACCTACTGGAGGATCCCTCAAAGCAGCACTGGGTGGTGGCACATGGGCAGGGAGGGGACACCAGCACCGTGGGTCTCGGTCTGTGCTAGAGGATCACCAAATCTGCTGCTCTCAGCTGTTTTCCAGGGATTTGTGCAGGTGTATTTTGCTGACATACTTTGATCTTTCCCATAGCAGGGCAGGATCTGAAAGCTGTGCAATAGGTGCCTCTGAGCTGTCTAAACAGAGATGTTCCACATCGCCAACACACAAGGCTAGACAGTGATTAGTATGGTTTATGAGTTTTTCTACACCCCAGTTGCAAGTCAGTTGAGTGTGTCTACAATCCTCCTCACCAATTTTCTATTATTTTCCTCCACTCTGTGAGCCTCCTGTGCTGTCTGGGGCTGCAGCCAGGCACATTTTGGGCATGTGAGGAGCTTTGCAGTGATGTGAAGGGAGCAACTTGGAATAAAACATAGACAGGGCAGAGGCTGTGGTAGTGGGGTAAAGATCTTCCCAGAGGCAAGGTGGGAGGACATGAAGGAGAGGATTTGATTTAATAAAAAGCAGGAAATCTTCTGAAGTAACTGCTGGTGGCAACCAGGCAGCAGGATTTCCAACTCTGATGGGGCAACAGGATGGGTAAATGAATAGAAGATGCCAGGCAGTGAGAGCAACCAGCCTCAACCCTAAATCAAAGAAACTCTCCTACTGTGAAGGACAGGGTAGATTATAGGACTGCTAAGAGAGGGATGATGAAGCACAACCTAAAAGACCCAGCCTCTGATTTGACCAGGGCAGTAGAAGAAGGTAGGCAGGCTGTGGCCAGCTGTAGGACATGTGGACCAACCTGGCATGTAATTGCCACCCTGGAGATGTCCAGGTGCTGGAAGATGCCACTGGAGCCTCCTGAGAACATGGTGCTAGGCTGGAAATGGCAGAGAGAGGTGGAGATCAGGCTTGGCTCCCCAGCCTTATCCAGTTCAGCCCTGGAGAGCTGTTCAGTGCCACTCCATGACAAGGATGCAGTCGGGTGCTGCTTGGGCAAATGGAAGGAATGAATTGTTCTGGAGCCAGCGTCAGACTTTGTCTGGCAGCAGCAGGGCACTCTTGCTCCTGCAGCCAGAAAACATTCCTGTGAAGCTGCCACTGGATCAGTGCTCTCACAAGTTGATTCAGCAGCTGAACTTACTTTCAGGCAGGTTTTGTTGTTCAGCCTGAGATCAAATCATTCGCTTCACTTTCAGCCCACTTCCCTGCTGGAAAATGAAGCTCATCACAAAGTGGTAGTGCTTCAGAAAAGGATACCTTATAGCAAAAAATATATACCAGCAATGCTTCAAAGTTTTCTTTTTCCCGCAGCTGGAATGACTGTCCAAGCTGTGATGGCACCTCCCAACCCTCTCCACTCCCTCCGTTTGACAGTGACCTTCACTATTCAGTAATAGTGCAATTTAGGGAGCTTAACATGTGGAATGAGACTCACCCCTGTGGCTGATAACCAGGCTCATCTCTGAGCCCTGTCCCTGCGTGCTGTAGCACTTGCCATGATGGGGAAGGGAGGTCCTGGAGAGGATGTCCAAGGAGGAATCAGGTCACGGTGTTCATCCCTGGGGATCTGAGCTCTGCTGTTCCCGGATCCAGGGAGCTGATGTGTAGCAAGGGGAGGACCTGAGCTCAGTAGGGTGTGGGAGCTGGTTGAGGCACGTCCTGGTGGCTGAGTCAGGTTTCCTGCCCTTCTAACACTCCCTTCCAGTGCCATGGTGGGAACTCTGCCATTGGCACTCACCCATGATTCTCCCCTTGAGCATGACAACACCTGAGATCAGCCCCACTTTAACCCCAGCTTTGCTTTTCCTGGCAGTTGTCCAGTTCACAGGGGACTGGGAGACTGGTTGGGTGCAGGCAAACACCTTCTACAAGTCCTTCAGTAGTGCCGTGGTGAACGCAGACATTGGATTGCACATTGGCCTGGAGGGAGTGAATATCACACTCAAAGGTCAGTCCAGCATCCCTGTTTGAAGCTCTGGAGTGGCCATGGCCCCAGAAGGTCCCCAGCTGCCCTGTGGTGGCCCTGGATCCATGAGGAGGTTCCTGGGATCCTGCTGTGCCCATGCTCCTGCCTCACACCGCCCAGGTGCTGGCACAGGACAGGGCCTCAGCTTCTCCCTCCTGCAGGAAACCCAGTGAACCAAATCAATGAGACCATAAACTACAACGAGTACTTTTCCTGGAGTTTCGATGCAAACTATGACCGCAGCTACAGCGAAGGGCTGCAGAAGGGGCTGCCCAGCCCCATCCTCTATGTGGCAGAGAAGTTCACCAGTCAGAGCCCCTGTGCCGTGCACAGGCAGTACCGCATCTCCGGCCACTACGCCTCAGCCATGCTCTGGTGAGCCTTCCTCTCCTGGTGCAGGCACAGGAGATGCGGGGATGTGGGGAGGGCTCTGCTATCTTTTTTCTAGACCTCTGAGATAGATGGGTTTGCATCTTGCTTGGAGGAAAGCTGTGTGCATGGAGGGGCCCCTGCAAGGCTTGCAGTCAGACTGGTTGCCCTGTAGGCACTTTGGAGTGAGCGGAGAGATTCTGGTTCTCTCTGATGGCCAAATGCACTAGGGCCAGGCACAGGAGAGAGGAACATGGTGCAGGTTTGTTCCATGATGTGGTGATGATGGCAGAGGTCCATGGATGGAGTAGGTGGCCCAGAGAGCTCCACAGACACATGCAGAACTCTTCCAACCCCATCTGTGAGTGTATTTGGCATTTGGATCTGGGACCAGACGAGGAAACATGATGGTGCTGTTATTGTGGTGTTGATCTTGACTCTTTACCAGGGTCTGCTGGGCAGTGACATGTCACTGCTCACTTTGGCTGAGGGAGAGATGGTCCACAGCTATCAGGACATGGTCCCTTCTACCATGGGCTGTGAAGTTCAAGGGCCATTGCAGTGCTGTTCTCCCTGCTCTGTGTTTGACAGCAGGGGTTCAGAAGCTAAAAAAGGGGCCTGGTGATGCCATGGAACAAGAGCCCCTGGCCCATAACTGAGGCCTTCCCCTGTCACTCAGCTTCCCAGCCAAGTGCAGAGCTGCTGCAAATGACTTTTGCCTGTTTCTGCATTTATCCCAGTCCTGTGTGTGGCTCTCTGGGGTCTGCACTGCCCCATGTGTGGAAGGGTGGGGAGCTAAGGTGGTCCAGATACACTGAGTGGGCTGCCATGTCCTCCTATAGGCTTGTACTGTATGTGGGCTGAGCAATGGGAAGAGCAAATCCATGTTACTGCCTTCTGGGTGTGGCAATATGAGCCCTGCACTTCTGCTTGGTCAGCCCGGGTTTTAGGGATCACTCCTGCCTACCCACAGAGCTTCTCTACCTCATACAATGCACCCTGGAACCCAGATTCTCTTCCCACATGGAAATCCTCACATAGTGCATCCTAGTCCATGACACTCACACCCTTGGTCTCCTCACCTCCAGGGTGGCCTTTTGCACATGGATCATCTCCAACATTCTCTTCTCCATGCCTGCCCTTGTCTATGGAGGCTACATGCTCCTGGTCACAGGGGCCTTTGCGATCTTCTCGCTGCTTTCGTTCTCCACCGTGAGGAACTCCCCGATGTGCCAGATCCAGATTGGGACGTCAACCCTCCATGTAGCCTATGGAGCATCCTTCTGGCTCACCCTAGTGATTGGTAAGGACACCAAATTGCCCTGAGGCACATCACCTTGTCCCAGGTGGAAAGTGCAGCTCCCTAGAGTCCCAGCCTGTGCCTTGGCAAAGCAGATCCTGACAGAGATGTGGACAGAGATGGCAGAAGGGCGACCACCATCTTCAGCTCAAGGGCAGTGAAAGGATTTTTAGTTCCTGGGTTGCAGTGAGATGGGGATCACTTACCTGGGTTTTAAGACACTCAGCATAGCTGAAGCTCCCTCATACAGTGGAAGGCCACCTTCCATTAGCCAAGGCATTGCCTCCTGGTAGGGCACCATCACAGGAGAGTTGTGGGGTGGGGACTGTGCTGGGGTGTCCAACAACCCTCCCAGAGAGGACATTTGCTTCCAGGCTTGCTCTGCTTTGTGGCTGGGATCACTGTTGTGGCACTGCACCACCTCAACTTGGATCTGCTGAAAACCTTCTTTGATCTCCGTGAGGACAAAGCAGAGGAGTACCAAGAGATGGCTGAAGTGTTTGTCAACTACCATTGTGTGAACAAGGGCCTGGCTCCTTTGCAGCCCTCCAAAACCAACAGTGCCTAGAAGAAAGTTTTTCCCACTCCTTCCCTGAACGTGGACTTTAAAGGGCAGGACACAAACCATTCTTGATGTCCCTGGAGACCCATTTCCCCATCCAGCTCCCTCCAAAGTCCATGTTGGGCTAGGTCCATGCTGAGAAGTACCTTCACAGACTGTATCTCCCTGACAGTGCCTTCTGGCAAAGGGCAGGCTTTGCTGGCAGGCTGCAGTTGGAGCAGCTCACAGCTCCAGAGACTTGAGCTGAAAACTCATCTTGGGATCTCTATGCCAGAAGAGCCCTTCCTGCTCCATGCCCTGGCACAATGTGCAGCATTAAGTCTCCAATGGCCAGTTCCCACTGAAACTGAGAAACTGAGCTCATGGTTGGCACTTCTCATGGGGAGCACCAATGACTCCAAAAGCCAGGGATTAAACCTGGGTTTCTTTTCCATTCACCAATGTTTAATGTAGACCTTTAGGTGTATCCAGGAAAGTCAGATACAGACCCAGCAGCTGCAGGCTGGATGCTGCAGGAGCTGGAGTAAAAGGCTGCTCCAGAAATACTGAGGAAAATATACAATGAATTTGGCTGGAGGAAATGTGGTGATGGGATTATTTTCAGTCTCAAAGTTGGGTTTCATTAGACAAGATCTCTAGTTAGGTGTGGGCCAAAAAGATGCCATGGGAAAGGAAAGAGAGGAAAGAATGAAGTTAACCCCATCCAGCTGGAGCACACCTGGGCTGGCTGGGCACCAGGGAGAGGGGGAGATTCTGCCCCACTCAGGTGAGACCCTACCTGCAGTGCTGCCTCCAGCTCTGGGATCTAACTTCAGAATGATATGTAGCTGCTGGAGCAAGTCCAGAGGAGGCCACGGAGCTGCTCCGACAGCTAAAGCCCCTTTGTTCTGGAGCCAGGCTGGGAGAGCTGGGGGGTTCACCTGGAGAAGAGGAGGCTCCAGGGAGACCTGAGAGCCCCTTCCAGTGCCCAAAAGGGGCTCCAGGAGAGCTGGAGAGGGACCTGGGACAAGGGCCTGGAGGGACAGGACAAGGGGGAACGGCTTCCCACTGCCAGAGGGCAGGGCTAGGTGGGATATTGGGAAGGAATTG
Organism: Pithys albifrons albifrons; assembly: GCF_047495875.1. Lineage (NCBI taxonomy): Eukaryota > Metazoa > Chordata > Aves > Passeriformes > Thamnophilidae > Pithys > Pithys albifrons. The sequence continues at coordinate 6,506,027 of NC_092470.1, forward strand.
TTCCCTGTGAGGGTGGTGAGGGTCTGGCACAGGTTTCCCAGAGCAGCTGTGGCTGCTCCATCCCTAAAAGTGTTGACAGCCAGGTTGGTCAGGGCTTGGACCAACCTGTTCTAGTGAAAGATGCTCCTGCCCATGGCAGGGGGTGGATTAAGATAGTCTGTAATGTCCTTTCCCACCCAAATTGTTCTGGAATTCTATATCCGAATGCTGGAGACTTGGGCACCTTCATTCCAAATAATTGTAAATAAAGGAAATGTAAATAATTTCAATATTCTGACTCTTTTCTTTCTGAGAAAAGGCCCTTGCTGTTGGCTTGCTTATTTCTGTCACATGATACTTGTGTTGCACTAATGTGATTTGTTATTTACAAGAATTATTTTCAATAAAACTTCACTAAAAAAGCCTCTCATTTGAAACACTGTGGGTATTTGGGGCTGGTTTCTTAAGAAGAGACTGTGGGGCACATGTGAAGATGAATTCTGGAAAGCTCCCAACAACAGCATCCTTCCCAGGGGGAGGATGCCCCAAAAGAAGGACAAGTCTTGCATGTTTCAAGGTAAGCCACTTTGTCCTGAGGAGCAGCATGTTGTGAGGGTGTAGGAGAACCTCAAAAGGACTTCAGCTAGTTGAGTGGTGGGACAGAAGTCGTAAGATTAAATCAACAAAATTCCCTTAGGTAAAGGAGGATCCTTTCTTGAGAATTTCTTGCATCCAGACATGTCAGGCCTGAAGATGTTGATGGGAAGATGCTACAGTCAACCACAAATTATTGGGGCTGGTGTGGGACAGATCTCATGACCTGAAAACATAGATGACTGGGGGGGTGTACCATCCTTTTAGCCCATCGGGCTCTCTGCAGTCTCACCTCCTGCTTTTGGGCATGATTCTTCCTTTTAGAGCATTCTCACCAGAAGGAAAACTTTGTCCTGTTGCACCAGACATGTGGAGGCACGAACTCAAATAAACAAAACCTAACTAAAACTGGATCTGTTTGAAGCCGTGAGACACCAGATCTCTGTGTGTCTTGTCTGCTTCCTAGCAAGCATGGGATGGCTGGGATTTTGGCAGCAGATCCTGCACAGGGCCAGCTGAGCTGTGACAATGACATGATGGGGGATGCAGAGACCCCTTCACTCTCTGTATCTCATGCAGAGTAGGGAGTCAGGACAACTAGGGCTGGATGTGTCCCAGGGGCTGGACACCTACAGGAAGATGTGCAGGTGGAGGACTTCCCACCACACAGAGGGGCACACAGAGGGCCATTGCTTGGGAATGATTATTTTGCCTCCCCAAGTGTCGCAGCAGCTTCTTCACATGCTCTGCAAGGGCTGTGGCTGCACAGCTCCCACCTTGTGCTGCTGCAGGTCCCACCTCCTCCATTCACTACAGCTTCCAGCTCAGTTTCCTGGCTGGACTGAGGCATCATTGGACAACAAGAGGTAAAATAATCACCATTTAATCCCTTGCTCTTGGCCCAGGCTGACTCTGGCCCCACACTGTGCAGGGAATCCGGCATCTCACCAGGGTCAGTGCCAGCAATGGAGCAACCACTGTGAGCATCTTGGAGAGCACAACCCAGGGGTCTGTAAGGACCATGGTGCCCATGCCCTGGTGATATTCAGTGCACCATGCAGCCCCCAAGACACCTGGCAAGCAACCCTCTGTCCTGCCCCCAAGGCTGGGCTGCAAGGAGAGCACACCAGGGACAGGTTTATGAAAGCTAAATTTCTATTGAATAAATTAAAGGAGTTTGTTGCACCTTGGATCTAATCCATCTATAGGCTGAAGCATCTCCTGGTAGGAACCATTGGGAATATACTGGTTGAGGTCTCACAAGGCTAAGGAGTTCAGCTCCAAACCCTTTTGGGTCCTCTTGGTCCTCAGTGGAGGCTCTTCCGTCTGGAGTGGGATGGGGCAGGGTGCCATGGCTGAGCATCTCCTCCCAGAGGGCCTGACCCATGGTGATCCCTCTGAAAACCCCTATGCTGGGCTGGACATTGCTCCCGTTAAACCTTCTACATTCCCAGGGGCACTCCAGGAGCTGAAGTCCTCCTATACACCCCCTGCTTGTTTGCCTGGGGATATCCTGATACCATATTTAGGCTGCATTGACTTGACTTCATTGCCCCTGAACCAACTGGCTGTAGTCAGATGCTCCACACAGGACCTCTGAAGGGTTCTGCCTTTTCCTTCTCCCTTCCCAGTGGCTGCAATGTCACAGTCACGGCCCTCAGAGGAACATCTCTGTCAACAGACAAGTGAAAGGCCAGGGCCAACTTACTTTATTGAGATACAGGGGAAAATAAGTGAGCACAAAACATAAAAAAGAGAAGTTGGGAAACCTGCACAGGGGTACAGGGGTGCAAACCTGCAGTGTGTTCCCTCCCTCCCTCCATGGGCAACGTGCCAGCAGCCAGGAGTGGGTGGCTGCATCTGCCTTGGGTGTGCAGAATTCCAGTGTCTCGTGCCCCATGATATGAGCATTTCCACAGCTCGGCAGGAGGAACCCAAGCCTCCCAGACTGAATGTGCTGCTCCCCTCTCACTGGTTGGTTACAGTCAATCTCCAAGGCACTGTAGCACCTGTGTTCCCATCTCCTCCTCTCCTTCCCTCCCACCTGGTCTAGTACCTCCAGCATCCTGCTAAATCGTGGTCCCTGCCATCCTGCCCTTCACTCCAGACCAGGAGGAGGTGCTGGATACAGGGCATCCTGGTGAACACAGCTCCACCTGCTCTTCCTGACTGCTGAGGGGAAGAGCATCAGTGGGCAGAGGGGATTTCTTGGGGGTCTTCAGGGTAGAGTTGTTGCAGGAGCTCTCCTTCTCCTCTGGTTCGTATCTGTGAGTCTGCAGTTTCTTGGTTTCTCCCCAGTTTGTTCTGGTTTGGTCTCTGTACCTGGTGAGGACTCAGCCTTTGTTGGGATGGACTAAGGGGAAAGGCAGCAGCCCAGTGCCTCGAACTGGACAGCCAGGGATGGGACATGGATTCTCCTCACTACAAAAGTTCTTCCAGCTGCTGCTGAGTAAGACAACAGAAAAAAAGTTAGGGCAAAGTGTCATATCTGAGGTGTCTTTCTTGGACATTCTTGTCAGCCAGCTCTTGCCATATCTCTTCCCACATGGGCTCCTGCTGGATTTGGTGAATTCAGGAGTGGTGTCCTCAGGCCTTGCCCTGCCTCCCCCATTTCTCACAGCTGGGTGGCTGTCACCTCACAAAGCTCACCCAGTGGGACCATCAGAACAGAGTGTCTGGGGTTGGCTGGCAGGCAGGGCTTGTCCCACACCTTCTCTGCTCCCTTTCTCTTGTCCAGGTTAAAGATGAGCTTCAGCTTCTCTGGCTGCAGGGAGTTCAGGATGATGATGCCCAGCCCCAGCAGCAGGCACAGCAGCCCTGTCATGCACAGCACAGGGACACATGTTAACACCTCCTCCCACTGTGTCCCAGCTCCATCTAGACCCAGCTGGAGGTTGGTGGCATGTGGTATCACCCAATAGGTCAAGGGAAGGTGTTGTTTCCCTTTCCACATCCAGACTTCGGCATCAGTCTGAGCTCCCCAACACAAAAGAGGGTTCAATGAACTGGGGTGGGATTGGGGCTGGAGCTGGGGAAAGGCTGGAGGAGCTGGGCTTGTTTAGCCTGAAAAAGAGGAGTTTCCAGGAGGACTCAGTTGCCATCTACTACTGGAAAAGAGACCGTCTCCTTGGAGGTGGACATTCTAACTTGGGAAATTCTGGTTTGGTGAAAGATAATAATTGCTGCCCATGAGTGGGACAGCTGTGGAGCAGGTCCTGAAAGGCAGAGGAGTCTGTGGGGACATCCACCACCAGACTGAACAAGGCTGATGTGGCTTTGAGGTTATCCCTCTTCTGGGGAAGGATTGGGAGAGAGACTCCTCAGGGTCCTTCCAGGCCAAGTCTTTCCCTGGCTCTGTGATTCCCGACTTTCATGGCACTCCTCTGGGCACACCTCCAGCAGGTCACTTCAGCCATTCAGATCTCTCTCATTCAGCCACTAGGACTGCTCATATTTTTCCTCCCCAATCTTCATAATTGTAACTTAAAATCTTTTATGCCATTAAAAAAAAAGGTCATTTTCTGTGACCAGCCATTGGACACAAAAGGGATGAAGTGCTGTTGATGAGACATCACTGAGTATCATCTTTGCAGCGGTAGAGAAGAAAACCCCCAGAGAGCAAGCTGAGCACTCACCTGTCACTAATGTCAGCCAAAAGGATTCACCATAGACTGTTTTCAAGGAAACTGGGCCAAATTGGATGGGGCACTTGGGGATGTTCCTTGTGGTGAAGAAGAAGAGCAGTGAGAAGAGGATCAATGTGGCAGTGAGCAGAAGCATGTAACCACCATGGAGCAGGAGGGACATGGAGAACAGCAGAATGGAAACGAGCCATGTGCAAAAGGCGAACCTGTGAAAGGACAACAAAATCAAGTACAAAGCATCTTGTTGGAAACATCTACTCAGGGTCTTCTTTCCACATCCCCGTGGAGGGACACAGCTGTGGACAACCTGCTCTAGCTGACCTTGCTTCAGCACATGGACTGGACAGACTGATCTGAGGAGGTTCCTTACAATCCAAACAGTTCTGAACTACACGAACAGTGGGTCTGTGGGACAGGTCTGGCAGTGGTGAAGAGGGTTCTCAGCTTGGAAAAGAGGAGGCTCCAGGGAGACCTCAGAGCCCCTTCCAGTGCCTAAAAGGGCTCCAAGAGAGTTGAAGAGGCACTTTGGATAAGGGATGAAGGAACAGGACAAGGGGGAATGGCTTCCCACTGACACAGGGCAGGAATAGATGGGATATTGGGGAGAAATTGTTCCCTGTGAGGGTGGTGAGGCCTTGGCATAGGTTTCCCAGAGAAGCTGTGGCTGCCCCATCACTGGAAGTGTCCAAGACCAGGTTAGATGGGGCTTGGAACAGCCTGTTCTAGTGGAAGGTGTTCCTTTCAACTCCAGCCTTTCTTTGATTCTATGATTCAATGATTCTCTGACAGGCCAGGAAGCATGGGCATCCTTGATTCTGCAGAATGCCAAAGCTTTGGCATGGCCTCAGTGGGAAGACAGTGGCTACATCAAACACCCTTTGCTCTACCTGGTTTTTTCCAACTCCCCACTGAGACAGGGCTGACCTCTCACTCTAACTCACCAGAGCGTGGCTGAGGTGTAGTGGCCGGAGATGTGGTACTGCCTGTGCACGGCACAGGGGCTCTGACTGGTGAACTTCTCTGCCACATAGAGGATGGGGCTGGGCAGCCCCTTCTGCAGCCCTTCGCTGTAGCTGCGGTCATAGTTTGCATTGAAACTCCAGGAAAAGTGCTCATTGTAGTTTATGGTCTCATTGATTTGGTTCACTGGGTTTCCTGCAGGAATGACAAAGACCAAGGAGCTTTCTTAGCCTTGGAGAGAGCTCCAAGACTTGCTGGTGTGGGCTGCAGAGCCAGCAGCCCCAGTATCAAGGTGCACAGCTGCCAGACTTGCACACAGTTCCTTCCTATTGTGATGTGCACTCACCCTTGAGTGTGATGTTCACCCCCTCCAGGCCGATGTGCAGCCCAATGTCCACGTTCACCACAGCACTGCTGAAGGACTTGTAGGAGGTGTTTGCCTGCACCCAGCCGGTCTGCCAGTCCCTGGTGAACTGTATGGCTGTGAAGATTTCAGAGGTTTGTTATGACCTGACAGCAAGACATCCAGTGCTGGGAGCACCTGCCTAGTCACCATGGCCTGGGCATCACCTATCTCATCTCAAGGGCAAGGTCTGAGTTGTGAGCCCCATATGTCCTTGCCCAATATCAGCCATGACCCATGACCCTCAGGCCCCACTTCAGTTGGTTTCTGCCCAGCCCCAGTGCACTCCCCAGCCCTAGAGGCAGTGGGGCTGATGTGTGGGCACTGTCTGAGCACTGGTCCTCATCTAAACACCTGCTAATTTGTCCACCTGGAAGTTGGTGGTGGGCTTTTGATAAGTGCCCTGGATATGACCACTGACCTTCAGAGAGGAGATTTGCACCTTTCCCCGCTTGCTGGAGCCAGGTCCCAGACAAGATAGGTGTGAGTCTACCCCATGGATCCTTCCTACAGTCTGGACTTGGCACTTGGCTGCTCTTCTCATGCTTCCTCACCTTTCTCCTCCATGTCTTGGGCATCCTTGAGCTTTCCCCCCAGGACCCCAGTACTCACTGAGGACCACGGCTCCCACGAAGAGTCCCATCACCAGCCGCAGGAACCAGAAGAGTCGCTGCCGGGGATGAGCAGAGCAGGGGGACAGGTCTCAGTCAGAGTTTGTCATGGGGACCTCAGCACCAAGCACATCATTTAGAAACACCAGATGGTGAGGAACAGGTCTGTACCTCCTCAGGGGAGTCACCTCATGTGCTTTGTAGTCAGGTGGCATAGGGTGGACATGTGGGTGGGGCATCCCCATTATGGTGGGGGGTAAGCAGTAGGGGGATCCAGACAGAGTAAGAAGGTCAAAACACAGCCCATTGGGGAAAGCTGTGACATCCCCTTTCTGAGAAGGAGGATGGAGTCACTTCCTTTAACAGTCTTGAGCTGGAATTTCCACACTTATCCAAACCTCCTGTTTGGATGTGTTGGTAGCTGGCCACAGTTGGAGACAAAAGCAGTGACCAGGCATTCCTAGTGTGTCCCCTGGAGGACAGAAGTCTCTTGGCCAGCCCTGCTGCAAAGCCAAACATGCAACAAGCACGTGGCTCACAGTGGGGTCTATTGGCCACAGAGAGCCAAGTGAGCAATGCTGGGACATGCCCAGTGCACACCTCCTTCTTTTATTGAGGTTTCTGGGAAGGTGGAGTGAGATCTTTGAGCCTCACCCTGCTTTTCCACCCCTGTGAAATCCCTTGGGCTTGCTCACAGAGAAATCCAGCCAAACTCAGATCCAGCTGCCTCAGAAATTTGAAATGGTGGAGTTTGGTGTCTGTAGCATGGAGGTCCATGCTGGGATGGGCTGGAGCTCACCCCATGGCTAGCTAGAGATTCCAGAGCCATGGCCATGAACTGTGGGCAGGATTGCTCCCCAAATCTCAACCAAAAGTTGGAAAGGAGGAGGAATGTGGGATACATATGTCAGAGACTACAGGTCTGAACTCCCCCTGCCCCTTCACTTACCCCCCTGCCCCTGATGCCTGGCAGGATGATGATGAAAGTGATGAACAGGGAGAGGAAGACAGTGATGATGGCAGCGCGGGTGGTGTCAAAGGGGAAACAGGCATTGGCACCAGGGTAGAAGGGGTAGGAGCCATTCCAGAGTGTCATCCTGCTGCCTGGAAGAGCTGGAAATTAGCACCCAGGGACACAGTGAAGCAAAATTCACCTTCACAGTTCCACCCCACTCAGCCTTTTCCGCTGAACCAACTCCTGCCTCCTTGCCAGTGCTTTGCTTTTTCTGGGTACAGTTTTGTGTGCATTCCCAGTGCCTGGAACACTGCAGCCCCACACAGGGCACACACTCAGGCATCTCCCACGGGAGCACTCCATCTCCCCAGGGCACATCCCAGAGCAAAGCTGTGTTGGAGTCACCAGGGCATCTGCTGCAGTCCTCAGGCTGTCCCCAGTGTGGGACAGCAAGACCTGCATACACCACTGGGCCATTCAGCCCCCTTCTCTGCCTTTTCTCCATCCCTTGTGTCTTCCCAGTGCTCCCACCCTCCCTAGTTCAGCCCTTTATTCAACAGCCTGGCTCCAGCTCGAGGGTGCTGTGCTCCGGGCGCTGGTGAATCACTGCACAAACACAGGCTGTGCCCCAGCGGGCTGCTCCGCGCTGAGCCCCGCCGGAGTTAACTCCTCATCGTCCAAGGCAACAAGAATAACCTGGAGGGGACAGAGAAGCTGCCTGTCCAACCCCTGTCCCGGGAGTCAGCTGGAGGGAACGGTGAGCACAAGGTTGCTGTTTGGGAAGCCAGGTGTTTTTACCACCGCACTTGACCAACTCACTGTCCCACTAGGAAAAGGCTGTTCAGTATCCCTCGGGAATGGGGACCATCCCAGCAATGGCTGCAGAACACCCACAATCCCTTCCTCACGCCGAGCCTACCTCTGCCGCGGCCGATCCCGAGGGATGGGTGCTGTGCAGAGCTCCGGTGTGCTCCGGGGATGCTGCTCCGGGGATGCTGCTCCGGGGATGCTGCTCCGGGATGCTGCTCCGGTATATTGCTCCGGGATGTTGCTCCGGGACGCTGCTTCGGGACGCTGCTCCGGGACGCTGCTCCGGGGATGCTGCTCCGGGGATGCTGCTCCGGGGATGCTGCTCCGGGATGCTGCTCCGGTATATTGCTCCGGGATGTTGCTCCGGGACGCTGCGCGCCCGCGCTGCCTCCCAGAGCTGCGAGCGAGGAGCCAGCCCGGCGTGAAGTCACGGCTGTGTTTCTCTCCGTGTTTTTAGAGCGCCCGCCTCCAAAGACGGCCGGATCATCCAGTCTTACCCACAGCGGATCGGCCCCCTCCGGCGCTCCTGCCGAGTCCCAGGGCAGGCAAGTGAGCTACGGGCTGGCACAGTTCTGCGAGGGGTTTGCCTTGTTTTCCTTGACTTTCCTGCAGAACGGTGAAAGGTTCAGCTGTTCCTTATGGCACGGAGACCCTGGGACTTCCAGGCTCCTCGGGAGCCTGCTGAGAGAGAGCAGAGGGCTCAAAGCTGTCACCTGCACTGTTTGGTGATGTCTCCTGGCACAGGCTGTGGCTGCATGGTCTCCTGCTTGCTCCTGCTCCTGACTCCATCCACTGGGACAGGTTCCCTGGGAAGGTCCTGGCTGACCTGTCAATCCCTGGGCAAGGTGACAGAGTGACTGGCAAGGGGTGCAGGTCTGGATGTGCTCCCAGCCCTGTTATGCAGAAGATGCTGACCTTACTAACCTGGGCACGATGTGGAAGTCATGGAAATTCAAGCTTTTGGGGTTTGTTCTCATTCTTTGGCAGTTTGGTTGACTGAAGCAGGTTACATTGATGCCAAAGGGAAGCACTATGGCAGAAACTCTCCCTGATCCATATTTGGGGGCTTTCCTCCAAAACTGGCACAGTAATAGCCATTCCCAAGTATTTCTTTCTGCATCCCAGTGCATGGGGCTGGTTGAGTGCCCTGGAGAGCTGACCTTCCAAACCCTTTGGTGGAGGAATATAAAACCAAGTTTTTGCTCATGTCCAGCAGTAAATAAAGCCATTTTTGGGCAAAGACTTTGTCATCTCCCCTCGAGTGCCAAACTGGTTCTACTCAGTCTGAACATTGAATCTGTTCCCAGTGATAGTTTTAAAAAAATAAAGGATGACAAACGTGCCATGCCTGAGGAATATGTGTGCAGAGATGTGCTATGGGGCTGTCTGATGGGGATGTAGCACCAGCTCCAACTCTGAGAGCCTCTGCAGAGCAGAGGGAGACGTAGACTTCACAGCAAACAATGCAGATTCTCAGGGCTCATTGCATTGGGAGGAGCAGGGCTTTGGACCTCTTGGAAAGGTGGAAATACCTCTCCGTGCAGTGTGGGAGAGGGATAACTGAGGAAGTGACTAGTAATTAGCAGGCTGAGATTAATCAAGGTGGGGAAGATGCAACCATGTGAGGTGGCATGTGGGGTGAAGGTTTAGACTATCCATCCTTCATTGCACTCTCTGAAGGTGAAAGAGGCAGCAGAAGGATAAGCCCTGCACTGGCTTTGTTAAACCAGTGTGTGGAGTTTGCCTGGAGAAAAGATCAGGGCATGGTGAGTTTTGGGCTGTTCAGAGGAGCACCACAAATGTCTTTCAGGGAGATGCCCTCGCCAAAAATGAAAACAAGGGGGAGGAAATTCCCCTCCTTCTCTAAAGGAGGTGCCAGCAACACAGGGAAGGACACTGGGAAGTTCACAGGGCTGCTCTGTTCCCTTATCTGTGTCCAGCAGTGATGGAAGTGAGGCGTGATGGTGACAGTGGGATGCCTCCCTTCCCTGGGATGCTGATGGGGCCATGGGCTGACAAGCATAGGGAAGTTGCTGGATTTACCCCTCATCCAACACTCTGCATCTAAGAAACAGTCCTACAGAAAGCTTGAGGCCATTATTATAACTGTGGTTTGGTTTTTCCCCCTCTTTTAAAAATCTTCTACATATTTCTGCAGGTGGTAAATGTGTGTGTTTCATCACAGTTTCCAGGAAACGGGTCTGGGGACTTGCTCTTGCTCACCAACAGCTTGCAGGCTCCTGCTCAGGGTGTTGCTCCCACCTCAGCACCCTGCCCTCTTCTCTGAGCTCTGCTTCACTCCCTGGGGAGTGATGGATCCCTCAATTAGGGATTAGTCACCGAATCCAGGTCACCTGCAGGAGGTGGGGGCGAGGGGAGCAGCACCCAGCACCTCTTGTGCAAGCAGCCGAAAAGTGTTGGATCAGCCACCTCTGTCAGTGCTGGGAACTGAGGTGGGGAAGGCGTGGAGACATGCCTGGGCAAGGAGATGATTTTGGGGATGGAGCAGGAAGATTTCTGTCTGACCCATCAGGGCCAGTGGGATGAATGTGGTGCTTGTGCCAAGGTGTCACCCTCCCCCACTGGCTGTCCCCATCATCCCTCTGTCCTGTTCCCTGACATGGGGAATGATGGCAGCTGGACTTGAGCTGGAGCTCTGTTGAGATGGAGCCTATCCTGTGTCCAGTCATGCTTGGATCCTTGCCAAAGCTGAATGAATCATGATGGAGCATCTTGAAGGGAAGGAGGAAGGATGGAGTCACCCACTCTGATCAGTTCCACCTTAATGAGCAGAGAAGTTCATGGCACTGTGGCCTTGGTTTGGCTCTGGATATATTTGCAAGAAGGATCTATTTAACATTTTGAGAAAAGAGGAAGGTGTTGCTGCCCACTACAGTGATCAGTGGGTTTTGTGTCTTATGATGGTGGCAAGTCAGGGTCAGCTGAAAGGGCTGGCAGGAGATGGAGGCAGAGCTCTGCAGGAGCCACCCCTCATCCTGGTGGGGACTGAAACAGGAGGGGTTTCAGCCACAGTTTGAGGAAATACTTGTCTACAAATTATGTTGAATGTTCAGCCCTCTGCCCCTTCCAAGAGCCATCATGCAGGAGAAGAACAAGTCTCTGTACATGGCCTGGACCTCCTGAAGCATGTCCCAGGAAAATTCTATTGCCTGGGACTGCTTGATCCTCTCTGCTCCCAGATCAAAAGGGCTTTCAGCTCCTGCCAGGGCTGTTGCAGCTTTCCATCTGTTTGGTGCCTGGCAAGGTTATGTAGCAGATCATCCTGAGTGCAATCACACAGCACCAACAGGATGGATATGGGCTCAGACCCAGCCAGCATGGATTTAGGAGGGCAGGTCCTGTCTGACCAACCTGATCTCCTTTTACGATCAGGTGACCCACCTGGTGGATGAGAGGAAGGCTGTGGATGTGGTCTCTCTGGACCTCAGTAAAGCCTTGGCACTGTCTCCCACAGCACATTGCTGGAAAAGCTGACAGCCCGCGGCTTGGACAGGAACACTTTCTGCTGGGTTAAGGGCTGGCTGGAGGGCCAGGCCCAGAGAGTGCTGGTGAACGAGGCTGTGTCCAGCTGGCAGCCGGTTCACCAGTGGTGTCCCCCAGGGATCAGTGCTGGGCCCAGTTTTGTTCAACATCTTTATCAATGATTTAGATGAGGGGATTGAGTCCATCATGAGCAAATTTGCAGACAACACCAAGTTGGGAGGGAGTGTCGATCTGCTGGAAGGCAGGAGGGCTCTGCAGAGGGATCTGGATAGGCTGGAGAGATGGGCTGATTCCAGTGGGATGAAGTTCAACAAGGCCAAGTGCCGGGTCCTGCACTTTGGCCACAACAACCCCCTGCAGCACTACGGGCTGGGGACAGAGTGGCTGTGAAGCAGCCAGGTGGAAAGAAACCTGGGTGTTTGGATTGACAGGAGACTGAACATGAGCCAGCAGTTGCCCATAGGGCTAAGAAGGCCAATGACATCCTGTCCTGTATCAAGAATAATGTGGCCAGCAGGACCAGGGAAGGGATCCTTCCCTCGTCCTCAGCACTGGTGAGGCCACACCTTGAGTGCTGTGTTCAGTTCTGGGCCTCTCAGTTCAGGAAAGATATTGAGGGGCTGGAGCGGGGCCAGAGAAGAGCAATGAGGCTGGTGAAGGGACTGGAGCATAAGTACTGTGGGGAGAGGCTGAGGGAGCTGGGGGTGTTTAGCCTGAAGAAGAGGAGACTCATGGGAGACCTTATCACTCTCTACAACTACCTGAAGAGATGTTGTAGCCAGGTGGGGATTGGTCTCTTCTCTCAGGCAACCAGTAGTAGAACAAGAGGGCATGGGCTTAAGCTTTGCCAGGGGAGGTTTAGGTTGGATATCAGAAAGAAATTCTTTACAGAGAGAGTGGTCAGGCATTGGAATGGCCTGCCCAGAGATGGAGTGGATTCACCGTCCCTGGAGGTTTTTAAGATGTGATGGGATGTGGCACTGAGTGCCATGATCCAGTAATCAAAGTGGGATTGGATCAAGGGTTGGACTTGATAATCTCAGAGGTCTCTTCCAACTCAGCTGATTCTATGATTCTGTGATTCACCCAACAGAGCTCTTCTGCCCTGGCACGAGTGTCCGAAAGGGCATTAGCCTTTGGGATGCATCTCAGCACGGCTATTATTGTCCCAGCCTGGGGAACCCTGTCCCCACAAATAACAGCTATTCCTGCCAGTTTGATGTAACTATCAGCAAGCTGAACTTCTCAAGGGCTTTGCTGGGACTTGTTAATGATGCACTGGGTGGTAATTAGCTCTTTGATCCCTGGGTGCAACTTAGAGAGCAGCTTTCTCCTGTAATCCCTGGCATCAGAGGTCTAATTAAAATGATGCCATTTTTCCATGGAACTCCTGTGTCTCTTATTTCCCTGCCAGCCTTGGAATCCCTGCACTTGAATTTGGATCACATCCTCCAGGGTATGAGCTTGCAGATCTTGGATCAGGAGGATGAACATTGTGGTGGAAGACATCCAAGGCAGATCTGAGGTTGGCCAGGTCTCCCGTGCATGTTCTCTGACAGCCCTGGATGTTGCAAGGGCTTTTGGGATGATGTCCAGAGCTCTCTCCACCCAGTTTTCCTGTCCCACAAAGCATCACCTTGGAGTGGTGTCTTGCAGTTGGTGACAGTCCTGCTGTGAGTGAGAGACTGAACTAGAGACCTTCAGAGATCACCTACCAGTATTAATACAAAACTGGTGGCCCTGTTCCTCCCACTGTGGCCTCACAGATCTCACAGCAGAACTGATTCCTTAAAATCTTCCCGGGTATGCATTTCCCTTCCTTCTAGGGAAGTGACACACAGCAGGGAGCTGGAATGCTGGCCCTTTGTGAAAAAGGACATGGTCTTTGAGGTTTAGGACTGCCACCAAAATGTTGCCAGGCAAGAGGAATTAAATCTCCCTTGTCTCAAGTCCCAGGTAAGTATTGACACAAGTCCTCCTGCCCTGCTGGGAATTTTCTTACCCCTTCCCATGGTGCTGGCATCCACCAGCAGCACGGCTGCCCCTCCACCCCCAGCAACACAGCCAGGCTGGAGCTGCTTCCTGAGGGCATGCTGGAGGCTAGTGGTTCCTTTATCAGTGCCACACCCTGCAGCAGTTTGTGTTGTTTGTGTCTTGAAAACACTTGAACGGGTGCAGATTTCCTCCTGGAGGCAAAGGTCTTCTGCAGCACATCATAAGATGGGGAATGTCAATGCTGTGGTATCAGTGCGAGCTGGAAATGGAAAGGAGTGTCCTAAGTTCACCCCTTTTATGTCCTACCTGGAATGTGAAGGGGTCTTACCATATCCCCCTCTGCCTACTCCTTCAGGAAGGAGATTTGCCTGAATTACTGCTTAGACTGAGTTCCCCCAGTGGGAAAACCCCCCAGTGTGGCAGTACTGACCCATGTATATGTATGGCCAAACTTTGCGAACGAAGATTTGGGAAGGGCTGTCCCCATGTGTGCCCTTCCAGCCTGCGCAGTGGATTTTAGGTGAGGCTCAGCGTGCGCAGAACTGGCCCCACCGTTTAAGTCCTGAGGTTCATCTGCCACGGCCGAGCGAGCTTGGACGGTGCCAGTGAAGTCCTCAGGACCAGAACCTACAGCACCCGGCATTTCCCAGGAGGTCTCCCATCCAAGTACTAATCCGGGGCTGACCCTGCTTAGCTTCCGAGATCTGACGGGATCGGATGTCAGGGAGGCATTAACTGCCCGGTGAGCATTTTATAAAATCCATCAATTCCGTGGCCGTTCTGCAGCTTTACAATTCCTGGCACAGTCTCAGTGTTGTACAAGGCGTCCAAAGGTTGGCTGGTGGACGTGGTAGGAGCTGGTTTATGGCCCTTTCATCTTCATGAGCTGTTACTGGTGTAAAGCAATTTCCCAGTGCTACATCAGGTTTATCCCACTCATGATACTTTTTACACCACAAGCATAAGGAACCAATTAATATATGAATACCTTATTCCTATTACAATTCTTGGCTGTCAAAAATGTATCATAACCAATAGGAAATGGCAGTGAGACTGTGTTACACCTCCTCTGGCTGCACTACACCACCCTGATGATTTTTGGAGTCCCATGTGGAGGGTCCTGTGGCAGGAGGGCTCTCATCCAACCCCACGGCTGGTTTTGTCTGTGCTGCTCTCGAGCTGTTTCCATCCCTTAAAAAAGTCTCTGTGGGTGTGTAGTTGGGATGATCTATGTCTCCAGCCCAAAGCAGCAGCATTTGGTGCACAGACATTGTAAGAATCTCTCCTTCTGAGTAGGGTCATATCGAGGACTTTGGATCAGGCACACTAAGCCTGGGACAGTAATGACACCAAGTGGTGGCAGTGGACTTTCACTGATATCCCTCTAAGCCAGCTCCTACTCTGAGTCAATCCCACAACTAGAGAGAAAAATGTCAGTAGTGAAGGTGACTTGTCTCCATTTGTCTCACTTCAAGTCCTTTTCCCATCTGGGGTCATACCATGGCCTCAGGTTCTGGGGGAAACCCAGGAACAGTGATGGTCACAGCTGTCCATGAGCTGCCAGGGCTTCTGAGATCTGTGTCACTGGTCTGTGCACCCTAGGGAGGTCATCCCAGTGACCTCACCTGAGTGGCCTCATTGCATCTCTGCTTGTGGTGTGCAGATGCAGCAAGTTCTGCTGTGAGCAAGTCGTAAGTCCAAGCAGCAGGATGGAGGGTCATCCTTGAACCCAAGCAGCAAGGTTGTGAGGACATGCCTTCTCCAGGTGGGACAATGCTTGGGGGATGGTTGGTTGTTTCCAAAACCTGAATCAGTACTCAAATACTTTTATTATACTAATTGACAGTAAATTAACTTATATTCCTCAAGTTGAGTCTGTTATTCCCAAGACAACAATCACCAAATGACAACACCCCCTCCCTCTCCCTTTATCTTGACTCACAGCTATGTGGGGTGGGGGGCAGACACACAGGACAGGTTCTGGCTGGGTGGGTGCTAGAACAAGGATGTCACCTGGATGTCTCATGGTCAGGAGCCTGCTTGCCCTCCTGTGATGTTTTCTGGGTGGTCCCATGACAAAACATCAGGTCAGGAACCCCATTACGCTGTCAGTCCCTCTCACACTGCCGGCTGAGGGGCATCTGGTCTCCTCCAGCATCAAACATGATCCACAATGTCATTATTTTTCTTGATTATAATTAGTTTTAAGCCAAGGCTTTGCTCCAGCTAATGAAAGGTGAGCTGGGGGTCACCCACATCGTAGTGCACGTGAGCCAGTCCAAGCAAAAAAGTACAGACTGGAGGAAGGATTCCTGCATGGATGACTGCAGGACAGTGAGAAACCTCTGGAGCAAAGCTGGTGAGTAGGAGACCATGAAGGACACAGGAGCAGAACAGCTACAGGTGGGGTGTTCACCAGCAGATTGGAGAACCTGGGAGGCTCTAAGTGCTAAGAAGGGGATGTTCTTCCCTGGGGCTGCAGCCAAGCAGCTGCTCCAGTGAGGCAGGGGAGACTTTGCAAGTTTGGAGTATCCTGATCTAGTGGAAGGTGTTCCTGGTCGTGGCAGGAGGTTGGAACAAGATGAGATTTAAGGTCTCTTCCAAACCAAACCCATTGTCTGACTCCAGCCACTGCTGGGGGACATTAGGTGCATCTTTGAGCAGCACCTGCAGCAGGTGTAGGACTAGAGCCAGCTCATTGGACTGTGTCCCATCACCTATTTCAGGCAGGTGCCCCTGGTGCCCTTCTCCCACTGTCTTGCACAAAGGAGGGTCCTGGGGCTGTTCCTCTGAGTCTTTAACTACATGCACCAAGTGATCATCCCAAAGCAAGCTCATCAGTGGTCTGACTGTTCTATGGTCCAGCCGAGGCCAACAAACCCGTAGCTAATCCTGGGGGTCCCACGAGACAGGGACTCTGAGCCAGAACTCCCAAGATTGCCATGACAAGATTTTGCTGGTAATACCCTCAAGCAAGGAGGGTCATGAAGATGCTCCAGTAGTGAGTGGCATGATCAGCTCATGCAAGCATGCTGCTTTGTCATGTTAGGGTGTCCTTCAGTGAGCAGAAGCTGCAAAGACTGAATCCAAGCCCTCCTGGCTGCTGAGAGCCAGGAGCTTCCCTCTAACCCCCACCAAGGTACTCCGAACTCCCCACTCTCCCTGCACAAGACCCTGGGGGTCTGCCTTCCCACCCTCACAGATGAGTCTGTGCAAAGAGCCAATTTTATTCATAGGGGAACATCAGACATCAAGAAAACACAAAACATACAGGAATTATACAGGAAGGCTCCTCTTTTCATACACACAATCACTATTAACAATATTACAGAAAGAATAAATAAAATGCTGTTGCTATAGAAACCCACGAGGACGATGCTCTCCTCTGTTCACCACACATGGCCAACCTCGCAGACCTCATCCTCCCCAGCTGCATCTCTTCAGTTTGAAAAATACTTCTCCAGCACCTTTGTTAAAAGACCAGTCTCCTACAAAACAAGGCACAATGTTAAGACACTGACATCACCTGCTGGGTGCCACAGGGCAGGAGATGGGTCCTATGTCCTGTGCTGGAGTGTGATGGCATTTCCAGGTGTGGCTTGGGACAGACCATGAGAAGGACAGGGCAGGAGCCTGGCTCCTGCCTCCCACTGTACTCCAAAGGCTGGACCACAACTATCAGACATCTGAGGGAAGTTTCACCAGCCCACTGAGCAGGACCACCAGGCTGGGCAGGGGCAAGAGCAGCCCCAGGGCCTGGTTCAGCAGAGTGTGAGAAGGCAAAGAGACACAGCAGGGGAGAGGCACAGAGGGGTTTGTAGTATTGGGTACTGCCCAGAGGTCCCAGAGCCATGCAGGACAGCACCTGCACTCAGGCAGAAGGACTCTGCCCACACTCCTGGAGCCATTCTGCTCCATGAAATGGTCTCTGTGTCCTGGGGAAATACAGCTACATGACCAAGGAGATGACAAGGATGGGGACAATACTCTTCCACCAGCCAAATCCTTGTCACTTAGAGCAATTGGGTGGCTGTATGAAATCCCAGCATGCTGGGAGCCACATGTGGCTAGAAAGTTGAAATGGAAGCGACAGATCCAGAGCAGGGTGTGGACAGGGAGTTTCACAAGGAAGAGCTATGAAAAAGCCTGTGAGGAAGGTGGGAACACCACATACAGATCAGCTCAGGCACAGGCTGGGAGCTGACAACAGATGTCCAACAACAATCATGCCGAGGGGCTTCTGGGCACTGAGGCAGGCAGTGGCCAGCCCCTGCATGGCCGTGTGCTGAATCACTCTCCAGCAGCAGAGCTTTGACACCCAGTGCCACACCTGGCCAGTAGCTGCCTTTGAGCACTGGGAATGAGCACTAGTAGGACTTGCAGAGCACCAGCGCACAGTTGGCACCAAAGGCACAGCGCCCCAGTGCTTGGGGCAGCCTCTGCCCAGGCACATCTGCAGCGTGAGCAGTGACTGCATGATTTACCTACATGGGCAGAGCCAGGGTTCACATTTACCAAACTCACACCACATGTGCATCAACAAGGTAGGGCAGCACCTCCACCAGCTCTCCCATCCCCTCAGCAAGTGCCCTCCTGGTCAAAGGCTCCCCAGGAAGCATGGCGAAGGGTCCAGGGTCTCCCAAGCCCTCTCCTCCCTTTCAGCTGCATCCAAGAAGCAAACTGCAGCAGCACAGCATCTCACAGGGAGTGGGGTGGGGTGGGGTGGTGCCTTCAGCTGTGCCCAGCGGTACCTTCACTGTGGAAAGCTCTCTATCCTGATGGCTCTTCCAGGGAAGCCTCTGTTTACCTTAATCTGCTGAAACTAAGTCAAGAAGGCACTTGAACAATCAGTGGCACTCAGGCTCACAGCCCTGCAACTCTGCTCCACTTGTGCCTTCCCACAAAAACAGAGGGGCGAGCCTTGCCTAACTCTGGATAGCAGGAGTAGCTTTACCTGCATGCAGTGTTAGTGGATAGTTCCTCAAGTTCCTGGCTCAATGGGACAGTGCAGGTGGGACCTAAGAGGATTTCATTCCCTTTAGGCTTTCAGTTACTTCCTGCAGTGGTTGGAAAGGGTGAGACACCAGGGAAGTGTGCAGGAGTCAAGAGACAAGCAGAGCCACATGGACTGAATAACTTCATCTCTGGACTGAGCAATTCCACCTCCACGTCTTGCTTGAAAATCTGTGTCTTTGCATTGCTTCCAGGGGCAGGTTTTCCACTAGGAGGTGGGTGAGCTTCAGGGTAAAAGCCACACTGAGGGGATTACCAGAGCTCCTACCCACTTCCTGCTCCCCGGTACCTGATTTGCAGCAGCATGACCAACACGCACCTCACCTCTGCAAGGCTCTGTGCCCCTCAGTAAAGAGGGGTCCCAACCTCAGCAACACAGAGCCAAGGTGGCGGCAGCAAAAGCCCAAACCTCTTTGCCCAGCAGATGTCTTTCCCTTCACATACTGTGTTCCTCTACAGGAATAAGAGAGAGAAAGGATTGCCCTGCCCTGGAAAGGGGACACTTCTCCATGGCAGCTGAGGAAGACCCAGATGCTTATTAACAACCCCTAGGCTGGAGATCACCACTGACACAGCTCCATCGCAGCATTCCTTGCTCATCCTCACACTCTTCCCAAGTACCCAGGACTATTTGTCACTGCCCAGATACATGTGGGCCTTGGGACAATTCTCCTCTGCCCCCTTACGGCTGGTCTTAAGGAATGGTTTAAGGAGGGTTAAGAGAAGTGCAAAGAGGAGGGATGCAGCTCCAGCAGCTGTGCAGTTGCTCTCACTTCCAGCACAGCTCCACCACCTCCCGGCTCTGAGTATCTCCCTCCAGCTTAGTCAATATTCACCTGGTCAGTGAGGTCATATTTCCCCTGGTTTTCATCCAACAGTCTTTCTTGCAAAAGGATTTTCAGGAGCTCCCGGGTCAGCAGTTCCATCATGTCCTCCAGCAAGGCTCGGAGTGAGGGACCGAAGACCATCGGCACTGCAGGCTCCTCTGGCGACTCCAGGTGCGGGGACCCTGTGACACTCTTCTTCCCCATGAAGTGACCTGCAACACCAACCCCGTGTGTCTGTGGAGACCCACTCAGGGCTCCGGTTCAACCGGCACCAAGTGATCTAATGCCCAAACCAGCTGAGTCAAGGGAAACCCAGAAATTCCAGGTCCTCATTCCACTTGGGATTTTGGGGAAACTTTGCACCCTGTTCCTGCCGACAGGACTTCCAGGGTTATAGACATGCCAGACCAGATGCCCGGGGATGCCGGACTGGTCAGCTGCCTGGGGACGTTGGATCTGCTACCCAGGGATGCTGGACCTGCCACGCAGGGATGCTGGACTTGCCTCCCGTGAATGTCAGACCTGCCGCCCGGGGATGAGGATGGAGGTGGCCTCACCTGGTCTCCCCCTGCCCACCACAGTCCCACCAGGAACCCCCTCCACCCGTGGGGCACGGCGGGGAGTCGGGGGCTCCGCACAGGCAACGACAGGGCGCTCGGGAAGGCAGAGGATCGCCGTGCCCCGCACATGCCGCGTGTCGCTGTGCACCCCCCGCCCCGTACCTGTGGCCCAGAGGTTTCCGCGGGGGTTAACCTTGATCTTGGCGGCCTGGCTGCGGTGCTCGGCGAAGTCGAGGTGGACGGCGGGTCCCAGCGCGACTCCGCAGAGCAGCAGCAGGAGGCAGCGCAGCGCCATCGCCGCCCGCGGGACCCGCGCCCGCTCCGCCGCCTCCCGCTTATACACCTCGGGGGGGGGGGGGGGGGGGTTGTCTCGGCACGCCCTGCCCACCTCCTCCGCCCCCTGCCCCGCCCCCAGGGCTGTCACACATGGGAACCGAAGATCCACGGGGTCCTGAATCCTCTGCGTGTCCCCATCGTGTGTCATCCCACCGCCCCGACGGGGAGGGAGATGGTCCCAGAACCACGGCCGAGGTGAACAGTGACAGACCCATCACTGGCTGACCCACATTCCCAAAGCTCTCCGTCGTGGCCCATTCATAGTTCCACCTGCTCGTGCTGCCTTTTGGCACTGGAGCTCAGCCACAAGCTTCATTCCCAGTTTAGCCAAAACCACCTCCCAGTACATCTATCTGTGTGCCTGATTATTGGCATGGACTTGGAGGATCCTGCCCTTAAGGACCTCCCAGTTTTGCCCATCTCCTTTAGTTTCCAGAGCAGCCTCCCACAGGATCGCACTGCTACCTGTAGAGAGTGAGGACCAGAGCCTGTGTATCACTTCTCACCTTTTCCACTCCCTTTGGGATTTTGCAGATCTCTATTTCACAATCACCACACCCAAACCTTCACTGGATTATCACATCCCCTCCATCAGCTCCTCCTTTTCCATTAACAGGATGGAGCTGTGCCCAGCCATGCTAGGGACACAGATAGTTGGGGGCCTGGGGCAGGCACTCTCCATGCCCAGGGCTCAAGTGAAGTGAAACCCATGTGAAACTGGAAGCATTTGATTAGAGGCTGTGCTCTGTTTCCTCTTGTCTGCAGCCCACAGGGGTTCCTCAACATTCCACATTTATACAGAAGCAGGACTGCTGCAGGCTGGGACGGGGTCTGGTGGGTGTAAGCAGGGTCAGATAAAGTCCTGACAGGTTGACAAGGAGGGTCTGGGACCAGCTCAAGCAAGTCCATAGCCAGGCCCTGCTGAGCTGGAGACCAATGCTCCCAGAACATAGAGGAATGAAAGACTAAGGTCCAGAGCTGAGCTCAAGTGGTTCCTGTGCTCATGGGGGTAGAGGGAAGAAGCCCCAGGTGAGATCATGAAGACCCATTAGTGTCTTCAAGGCCCTGACAACTTCTGCTGGATTTACAGAATCACAATTTTGCAAAGAGGTGGTGGTTGGTGAGGGAGGAACTGCCTGAGGTGACCCAGTTTTCCTGGGAAGTGCTACAGGGAATTTATTAACAATGCCCTTCTCAGCATGTGCTACTGTTCAGAGCAGGGCTGGAGGTGACATGTCCCTCTTCAGCAGCAGTGGGCCAGAGCCTGAACTGCAGACACCACTTCTAAGCTTATGAGGAGAAAAAAGTCATAAAGTGCTCCTATGTTAGCATGGCAACCTCCCACACTGAGTGTGTGTCCCCTTGGGTGGCCAGGAGCTGGTCAGTGTGTGCTCTCTCCTGCCCAGGAGCTCTGCCACAGTGATGAGCAGGGTCTTTCTTGTCCACCCATCAGGGAGGTGGCTGCCTCTGCCAGCCTTGTGTCCACCTGTGCTGGAGGTCCTGGGCTGCCTTGGGGGCTCTCACTGTTCACCACATGTTCAGCAGGAGTATGGCTGAGCAGGCAGTGCTGGGCTTGCCATTTGAGGAGGTGACCCTTGTGGGGGCAAAGGGCTGCATGAATATGATACTCATCACAGACGGGGCACTTGCAGCACCACAGCCTTGACCTTCACACTCATAGTGTGGCAGCATCATCTCCTCCATCGAGTCAGTGGAGAGAGGAGCTCTGAGGCCCTCGGTCCTGGTGGTGCTGGTGGCTGGGACCACCACTTGGGCTCTGGAGTTCCCAGCCAGTCCCCACATGCTGGTGCTCCAGCTGGACAGACAGACAGAGACACCTCCAGCCCTTCTCTATTTCCTCTGAGAGTCTGGGTCTCTTCCCCGGGGTCCTGTACTCACTGCCCTGAGAGAACACAGCTTGAAATGGACCAATATTATCCCAAACCTTTTCTTCAAAACAGTTTTAAATTCCCTTATGGTGGTCAGCAGGCTGCAAATTTGGGGTGTCTGGAGAAGGCTTGGGATGCAGGAAGGGCAGGAGGAGGAGGGAGAGGAGGAGGATGTAAGTACCAGAGAAGATTGCTGGATGGGAAAGAACCTGGTGCTGCCCAGCACTGGCACAGCTGAGTCTGGTTCCTCCTCACTGGGGAAGGAAGGAGTGCTTTTTGGGAAGCTGAGCAGCATTCCTCAGCTAAAGGAAAAGCAAGATGAAGGGTTACCTGTAGGATTACGGAGGGTGAAACCAGGGATAAAGTGATCCCAATTACAGAGGGCAGAGGAAAGAGCCCTGGGCAATTACAGCAGCAACTGAAGCATGACAGGGTTAAGTCCTGTTCCTTCAGGGAAGTACAGTCCTCTCACAGGCAGCTCCGGGGACAAGGGATGAGCAGTGGGAAGCAGCACAATGTTTCTAACAGGGTGAAGGCTTTTGCACTGCTCTAACTAAATACACAACTGAGCGGACACACATCTTTCTGCTTTTTCAGCTGGTGGCTGCAGGCATTACCTCAGATAAGGTGGGAGCAGAGGAACAGGTATTTTGATTCCAGCGGCACTGCAGGTTTGGGAAAAGCTGGGAAAAGGAAATCAGGGAGTTTCTACCCTGTTGCAGTGTCATTACAAACTCCAAGAAACTGAGGGGACACTGGATTAATTGCTGAGTACCGAGGCTTGACCAGATGGCATGTGTGTGGGAGATGTGAGCCCATAACCTGATTTCAAGCCTGGGAAGAGCAATGAAATAGCTACTCAGGGACTTGGTGGAGGCTGGAAGAGGGAGCACGACTCAGGGCAGCCAGTGGGGTTTTCATGGAAAACAACTGGTGAAAGGGCCCCGAGCTCAGAACTCGCTGACCAGCAGCAGCAGCGCTGGGAGCCAGGCAGGGCTCCGAGAACAGCAATTCCACAGCAGTTCAGTAAATACCAGCCCCAGACAACAACAGAGAGACCAGGTTTTCTCTGGATTTTCCAGTCTTCACAAAGAAGTGATGTACCTAATTTTGGAAAAGTAAGTGGCACCCTTGGGAACAGCACCAGGCAGGAGCTGAGCTCAGAGCCTGCTCACCAGCCTGGCAGTGGCTGGGGTAAGTTTTCTGCCTCTGCCTTTGTCTTGCTTTGGCGCCCAGAATGAGGCCCCCCCACCTGGAGCCTGCTGGGACCTCCAGCATTCCAGACAGGAATTGTCACTGCAGTGCTCCTTCACAACTTGCTCTCTCCAGCTCAGCTGAGATTCACTTTCCCAACAGCTACCAAGATTCCAGGGGAATCTTCCCAGCTTATATGTCAAATAAAAGCACTAGAAATTCTATTTTATGAATAGATTTTGCTGACAGAGCTCAGCATGACCTCCACAGGTGGTGCAGGAGATGAGGCTGTGGGGCACTAGCTTCCTACAAGGAGGCAGGGAGGACAGAGGTGACTCCTTGGAACATGCCAGGCTGCTGATGGGTATTTCTCAAGGAAGGGGAGGGCTGCACAGTTAACCCTCCCCTCTCCTGTGGGATTTACCCTCCAGGGCTGGGTGAGAGCAGACACGTGCTCCAGGAACGGGCCCTTCTCACCCAAAACACCTCAATGCTTCAGGGATCCTCAGCTTCCCCCGATGCCTTCAGCTGGAGGGAGCAGGGGTTGTTTTGCTGTGTTTTCCCCCAGTAATTCCCAGACACCATTTACTCTCCCGCTGGCTGCTGACCACAGAACTGACATTTTCACAGCACAGTCTGTCACAACTCCAATGTTCCAGATGGTAACACTTAACTTGGAACCTGTTGTTTTATAAATAGAGTTAAAATTGGTTTTTTCCCCTGTGCACCATTTTATATTTATGTACATTTGAATTCCATCTTTTTTATTGCCCAGTCTTTACCCTCTTGCCTCCAACCTTTGGTTGTTTACCTTTTAGTACACGATTTTTCCCCATAAGGATCTCAGCGCCTGTTCCAGGGCCACTTCCTTTCTTCAGGAGCTTTGCTGTAGGACCTTGCCAAATACCTTTGGGAAATCCAGGTGGATGATCCCAGTGGGTTCACCTTGCCCATACACCTCCAAATTCCTTCAACAAGCTCCAACTCTACCCTTGGGGTGTTCTGTTCCTTATCAAACTCTTGTCCAGATAGGGATAATATGAACAGTAAGAGACCTGTGAAATAGGCACCATTAGCAAATTCTCCACATGTACCTGAAAATGAAGTAGGATTTCACCAGGCAAAGGAGACCATAACTATGCAAAATAAATGGATTTAAAAACTGCATAGCCAAGAGGTCCTCACCACCAACAAATATAACAGACCAACCTCGAAAATACCCTAGTTCAAGGAGTTTAAAGAAAGGTCCATTTTGTTCCTTCTCTTTGGAACTATGCTTTGCATGCAGGTCTGGAGTCCTCAGCACAAGGCAGACATGGACCTGTCTGCCACAGAGGTGGCAACGCAGGCCTGGAAACAGACTCTGAGCTGTGGAGCTCCAGAACTCAGTGCAGGCTTCCCAGGCCCTGCAAATATCCACCTGGGCAGGCAAATGTGTGCTCAAAACCGATGGCTCTAATAAAAAACAAATACAAAAAGCAAAGGCCTCGAATCCCCCTATTTGTCTCCTTCACAGAGCTCCTAGTGCCAATAAAACTCTTAGCAGCAGTTAAGTTGTTTCAGCCTCTTCTTCACCACTTTTCCAAAGCCAGGTCCTGCCACATGCCTGAGGGTCTATTTTGATGCATTTTCCTCTTGTTTACAAAGATTAAATCCCTCTGTTACATCCATCCGTCTACAGGCAATAGCTGTTGTTTATAAAAGATAAAATTTGAAATCTCGCACATCTTGTTTTCAACTCATTTTCAATTTTCATTTAAGCTGTAAATGAGCTGTGGTTTTCCCTGAGGTTTCCCACTCACTTCATGCCCGCTGGACATATTACAAATAACTGCTCTCCAAGAAGACTCAGAGAAGAAAATCATGTTTTCTTGCAGGCACATCCAGGTTGACCTCAGAGGTGTCCCAGCCAGAATTACATGGCAGAAATCCGACATCCCAGTTCGAGTGAATTGAGGTTGAGAGAAGTTCATTTTCTCCATATTATTTTTACTTCAGTGTCTCAGGTCAGTTTCTACAGGGGAAGGATAGTTTGGAAAAGGTGATACCAAGATGTTCATCAGAGACAGCTGCAGGAAGGGTTTTTGAATTATTGAACAAAAGGAGCAAAAATAGGCAAAAGATGAGGAGCTGGGTACAGGGAGCAAGAGACTCAGAACGTGTCTGCTCCTGGATCACAGAGGGTAGGGTTTTAGTTCATCCCTATTTAAACTATTCTTCCCTGTGAAGATGTTGATTCCCCCCATGTTTAGGGAGCCCTGAGAGATCAGGCATTAGCAGGACCTGCTAGAACTGAACATGTGTAGGAATTTCCCCAGAAGCAGGTTTAACACACATTGTGCTCAACCAGCAAGACCCAGCATTTAGGCAGCTCCTGCTCCACAGAGAAGCAGCACTATGTGTGATGGAGCTGGTGATTTTTTACAGCAGCTGGGGGATAAACAGGGATAAGCCAACAGTTGCTATTGGGCAGACTATGAATAGCACAGGCATCCAATTAAGGCAAAATAGATCCAACAAGGCAGATTTCTCAGGAAAGTCACTGTGCCTCTTCTGAATCCAACATGCTCAGGCTGGTGGAGCTATCCCTGAAGAGACCTGTGGCTCCTGACAGGTGAGATGACAAAGGGACAGAAGTATTACAAGGGAGGGAGAAGGTAAAAGAGGCTGGGAGTTGTTCAGTTTGGTCAAAGGCAATGTGGGTGCTGTTTCTCTCCTCCCAGCAACAAGACTGTGGGAATCAGTCACCCACCATGCATCAACTGCTGCCCTGAGCTGCTGACACTGCTGAATGGCCAAGGGTACGCCTCTCTGGCATCACCCTGGCACTCCTTGTTGCTGGAAGATGGAAGGAGGACACTCCTCATCTGATTCAGCCACTGATTCACTGGCACTGTGTGGGGCTGCAGCAAGGCCATAGATTCTCTGCACACCCCCTGCTCTGGCTCAGGAGGTCCCCCAAGGGACATGCTCTGCCTAAGCCACCTCTCCTCTCTTCTCCTTTTCCTCCTTCTCCTGGCCAACTCTCTGCACGTTCTGGGAGCTCCACACTGTGTTTGTACAGTGCATTCCTCCAGCAGAAAGTGGTGCTCAAACCTTGCATGGACAAGGTTTCACCTTGAAGACTCTTTGGAAAAAATACGGCTGACCTGTTCTGATTTTAAGGACAGGAAAACCACGATGAGATTACCCAGTCTCCAATTATCTTACAAATCCGAGTCCTGGACACCCCTGCTAAGCAACATGCAGAGACAGATCTGGATGAACCACCAGGTTGTTGCTGTTTCATCAACAACTGCACATATAAGCATCATAAATACAGAAAACCTTCTGGCCCTTCAGCTTGCAGCACATCACCCCTCACAGCTCACCTCCCAACCACCACGCTCTTGCTTCTGCATTTAGCTTTGATATGAAAAAAAATCACCCAATAGAATTCCAGTTCCACGAAACCGCTCCTGCCTGTGAAGGAATCCATGCTCTGTTTGTGACCAAACAGTAATTGAACACTGGAATTGCTACCAGAAGACCTGCCCTGTTTGGCTGTAACCACAACAGGAGCAATCTCAGCCTCGGCAGATTTTACTTCATTTCTCTTCTTCTTTATAAACCAGACCTTTCAACACTCACATACTTTACAAGCAAATCCCATTCCTGTGGTGACACAAAGATCTCCATTTCCAAAGCTGCCAGTGTCACAGGCTTTGCTGGAGCTGCCCAGAGCTTCACCTTAAAAAAAAAATAGAATAAAACTGAAACAGAACACACAGACACATCAAGTTCTACCAGCAAACCCCCTGGCTCTGTGGGAGCTCAGCAGTGCTCCCAAACAGCTCTGCACCAGCACCCAGCCGGCTGGAGATCCTGCTCATTCCATGGCTTTTCTGCTCAGCAAAGCAGAATAAACCCGGTGGGGACAGAGCCAGCAACAGCTCTGTATCATCCTGCCCCCACATCCGCAGTTTCCAGCTTGTGCAGCTTGGTCCCCAGCCCCCCCTCATTCCACTGCGGCAGGAGAGGCCTTGCAGGGATGCAGGAGATGATGTGGGAGGTGGTGGGTGCTGGAGCTGTGAGGGGATTGACTGTTCATTTATCCTAATTAGAGCCAACACCTCACTTGATGACCAAAGGTAACAGAACCATGTTCTCAGCTGCACTGAGCTGAAAAGAGGCAGAGCACAGCCTGCAGAGATCAATTCCCAAATCCCACATTGCAGCCCTTGATTTAGGACAATTGTTTCTGTTCAAGTACCCGTAGACCACAAAGAGAGAAGCCCCCAAAGCTGGGCTGCAGTGGGCTCTAGCCCACCCCCACTCCAACTAGCCTGCAGTTTTTAAGCACTTTCTGCTCAATTCCTTCATGCAAGGTCAGGGCACACCCTCCTGCAAGAGCCCACACAGAGGTTGGCCACAAGTGTTGGCAACCACATTTGTCATGAGTGTGTCCTCCAGTCGCAGAGACTCCTGACATCAACCATGCCAGCCAGGTCATCCTATCAAAGAACTGGGGGGTCAGCAGTTTCAGAGCTAATCCTTGCTCCATAATTATAAATCCTTTGTGTTTTAGCCTTTTTTTTTTTCGTTACATTAACTCAGTGACAGGAACACAACTGCTTCCACATACTCAGATACTTGGTGAAGGTCTGAAATAGAGAGGACTCGGAGAGCAGCAGGACTGCCAGCAAGGTATTGATTATCAGCTTTCAGATGAGCTCAACTCAGCCCTTTGTGTGAGCCTGACTTAAAATCCCATCTATGCACAAAACCTGTTCAATCTGAAGGCAGGGCAGGGACACCCTCAGCCTCAGCACAAGCTGCAAAGGCAAAAACACTGCTCCAGGTCCTCAGGAAGGTGCTCCAAGCCCTTAGGAAAGTGCTTCATGGTGATGGCAGCACTCAAGTACAGAGCCTGTGTTCCCTCACTGCTGTCTGGGTTTAACTTTTGATAGAACACCCCATCCTTATCTCAAGCATTATAAAGAAACCGTATTCACATTCTCCTCTCAAGGGCTGTAACACTGGGAGGAGGAAATAGCGATTTTATTACCATTTTTGTTACTACTTTATGATTGCTTAGTGCCACAGGCCCAAGGCTCATGCTGGGGGCTGGACCTGTTCACAGAGTCTTTGTAGTGTCCCACAAGTGATTTTTTGTTTTACCTTATACAGGGAATAAAGCACCTGGTAACACCAAAACCAGCAAAATGGTCCCATGGGCATAACTAAGGGAACAATTCAACTCCAGAAATGCGACATGTCTGACAAACCCAGTGCAAGAAAATGGAAACAGCCATAAACATCCTGCTGGGCTTCTGCCCCAAAAACCTTGTAGTCTTTAAGCAGATTATTTCAGTGTGATTTACAGAAACATAGACGTATTGAACAGATCTACAGCTCAGGACAGATTATTCTCCAAAAGAAATGAAAAGAGCAGCTGCTATTGCTCTGTGAAGAGAGGACAAGCTAGATGATGGCTCTAGGAGTCAGTCTGCAACAGCCAAGCCCAGGTACCCCCCAGAAACTGGGCAAGGAGGCTGCTCTTAGCAGGGCAGTAACAAAGAATGTGGCGGGGCTCATTCTGGGCAAGAGGAAAAATCTTTATTCCAGTTCTGAATTGGCAAAAAACCATCACGGCCACAGCTCACCACTGGACAGTTCAGTCAGCACAGGGAGAGGGCACCTGGCCCAACGAGGTACAGACTGAGGACACGGCCCCAGAGGCACTTGGAGAGGAAGCTCAGCTTCAAAGTACAAACACTAAAGAGTTTGGCTGAAATTTTTAATATAAAAATTCACTAAAAAGGCTAAAATGTGACAAACCATTGGAAATACTGTGACAAACATTCGCCCTTACGCAGTAAAAACCAAAACAAACCCAAACTGGTAAGAAGCTTTGAAATGCAGGTCTTCTTCCTCCTGGCACTTCGGACCATCAGCTACTTAAAACGTTCATCTAGAAAAATTCATGGCACCTTCACCTTGTAGTTCAGTGCAAGGGGTTACTCTCGATGGACCAGCACAAACAAACCCAGTAGAAAGAGGACTGCATACTGGAACAGAGAGTAGAGGACACTCAGGAGTGCACAATCACATCTACAGCAGCAAACACACAGGGCACAGGGTGCTGCCTGTGTTCTCAGGAAGGAATTTTAGCTGGGGTGGGAAAAGCAGGTAGGAAATGAAAGAGTGCTTACCTTAAATTTTGGATAATCATTCATTAAGATAGTGACTATTCCAATATATGGCACAAATCTACAAGAATAAAGGTTTTCTTAAAACAAACACTGTTCCAGGCTGCAGAAGAAGAGTCATGCTGAGTGTTATTTTATGGTCAATGGGCTGGGGACTTGGTCCTCTCAGGCAGAGCAGCTGTGGCAATGGGCATGTTCAGCCCCTGCCTGGTTTAGATCTTACTTTCTTGCAAAGGTTGAGCCTCACAGAATAAATTTGACAGCAATTCTGATCAAACCTGAGCATATGCTGCCCTTTCACCTGTGTCCATCCAGCATCATTATCTCAGGATGCTGCTCATAACTTGATACCCCCCCTTAAGCCAAGCTCAGAACTGAACCACCTTTGCCTTTGAGCTCTCCATGCTTGCAGGCAGGTCACAGAACCCTCTAGGGAGAGCTCAAGAGGAGGAGGATTTCCAGATGGCTTCAGGGAGGGCAGTATACAAAGCCACACCACTTTCAACTTCACTCACCCTCTTGCTCGTCCTACTACATCCTTCTTCTCCAGCCAGTGCTGCCCGCGTTTGTAGAGCCCTCTGTCATCCACAGCATTGTTGTCTCCCTTTGTAAGAAATTTGATGTCACCATTTTGCCTGGAAAAGACAAGACAGGCAGGTATGGAGCTCATTAAAAGCTGATGTCACCATTTTGGCTGGAAAAGACAAGACAGGCAGGTATGGAGCTCATTAAAAGCTGTTCTAGAACAAGTATGGAGAGACCAACACAAGAGTACTCGAAGGAACTGTGCTCTACAATTGGAGAAGGATGAAACAGGGAAACTGCCAAATGCAGCAGAAAGCAGAAGGTTTGGAAAAAACTCACAAAGAAAGAATGAATTCTGGCCTCAGCCAAGCTTTCCAGCAGAGTTTAAGAACAGAACCAGCAGGATGAGGCACTTCTAGCACAGGTACAGCTATTGCCTCTCAGCTTTCGACCTCTCTTGTGTTGATGCTTCTCTTGTTTCACACAAACATTGGGTTTTGGGCTCCCTATACCACCGAAAAGGAAAGTCTGGGGTTGAAGTACACAGTTCTACTCAGCAGTGGGCAGAACCAAGATGAAACTTAGAAATTACTAGGAAAGGGCAGAAAAAACCCAAATAATACAATGATGATACTGTACGAACTCATAATGTGCCTACATGTGGGATGCTCTGGGCAGGGCTGAACCCCCATCCTTTTCTGCAACAGAGAGAAGAACTGGCAAAGTTCAGAAGTGGATGACAAGGTCTGGAAGCACTTCCATACAGGAAGCAACAGACCTTCAGCCTGGAAAAGACAGATCTGATGGTCAATGTGATGTAGTCCAACACAAATGACATACAGCAATCAAAAACTTTTCACTGTCTCTTCCAATGCAAGACCCACAGGGAACTAAAAGGAAGTCAGAGGTAACAGATTAAAACCAGCCACAGGAGGTGCTGTACAGAACTAGCCACAGCACAAAATAAACTATGTCTCTCAGCAAGGGTATTTTGGTTGCTAAAAAATTTTGTTTGTTCTAAAGATGATCAGGTAATTCATAGAAAAGAGAAAAGGAGGCTATTCATGAAGAACTGGGACTTTGCGCTTACACTTTGAACTTGCAGAAAGTAGGGAAATTATCACGACATCTCTTTAACTCAAGCCAAGATGAATTAATTAGCTGCGCAGAAATAGGATCCTGGAGCAGATGAACCTTTGCTTTGATGCGGAAAGAGCTTTATAGATCCTTCCCCAGCCGTTCCTATTCAGCTTGTGCCACTACCCAGGGATCAGCTGGGCACTGTCACCTCCCTGTGGCACCTGCAGGCAGGTGCTGAGCAGGAGCATTCTCAGTGCTTGGATCTCAGCTTTCTCTCAGAAACAACACATCAAAGGCAGCACAGGAAAGCACACAGAAGGTCTTTGGAACTCATGTTGTTTTAATCATGCCTGAATACCAATGTGTGTTCCTTGACAGGAGAAGCTTGGAAGGAAAAGCCATGAAAAAACCAGAACAGCCCTTTCTCCAAAGCACATCTGGCTTGTCATGTGGGAAAAACAAACACTCAAGGAGCTTAGAGACATAGTCTGGGAAAAGATGAAAATCCCCAAAGGTGCAGATAATGTGGTTTACCTCTGAAGAGTGATGACACAGGAGCACAGCAACTTATTGAGCAGAGTCAAGGCTCTATCAGGACACGGCATGAGAAGCCCCAAGCGCAGTTCTCTGCTGTCTGAGAGGTGAGTGAAGGCTGGTCTGACTGTCCTGCTCCAAACCCACTAAGTCAATTTTGACTTCAGACTCTTCGTTAGCAATAAAGAATGAACCCAATTTTGGGCTGAAACAAGAAGAAAAGGCCAGCAAGGAACAGACACTTTCTCACTGACACAACACTGATGTGAATTGGGGCCTGAGTTGCCACAAAATCATGGAAAACACTGTTCCTGTTTTTCTGCATTTTGACTCCTGTCAGCTTCTGCAGAGACCTTTCACTTCCGAACTGGCACCAGAAAGCTATTCTTTCTGTAGTGAAAGAAGCAACTGACACCCATGTCCTGCCTTCAGGTCACAATATGGATTTTTCAGTACCTCCCTCCTAACATAAAGATCAGGTTTGTGTTTGATTGTTTTACTTAAATGGAACCTACAATACTGGAGAACGGCTTCAACTCACAGAAACCGGGATTGACACTATGGTCCCATTACATTTAAACAAAAAAGTGCTGGATACCTTCACATCCAGAGATAGAGCCGGGCAAAAAAAAGAAGGGTGGGTAAAATCTGGAGAGGAAATGCTGGACGGGGAGGCAGAGAGTTGTATTTCACTTAAAAGAGTTCCCACAATACCACAAAAAGTGCACGTGCAACATTAGATATCAAATTCACCCTGTAAACTGACTTTATTTTTAAATTGGTGGTATCAAAGAACGGCAGTTTGAAAACTGACATTGTTCAGAGTTTTGAGAATCTGCTCTGCCTCCTGGGAGAGGTGCTGCTCCTTCAGAGTCAGGATCCCTGCTGCACCATTCCTGGTCAGTCTTGAGTTGGACCAGACAACTGGTCAGACATCAAACCTGTAGCTGTGCTCCATCCCTTCACACATACAATCTGCCCAATGCTGAGACAGTGAACAGTACACAGAGACTCTGATTATAACAACACACAACTTCTTTCAGGGATGAACTGCCTGGACTCTGCAGGACAACAGCAACCAGCACCAGAGAGACAAGCTCTACAATATCACATGCTACACACAAAATACCCTCTGCCACAGCTCTTCCTCTATAAACACGAGTCACTTCACACTCACACACAAATGCAGCTGTACTAAAGGAGACACCCTGGGCACAGCAGCTCAGGATAGAAAGGATAGTGGTACATAGTACACAGCAAGTGCTGTCAGCCTTCCAGTGCCTAAAGGGCTCCAAGAGAGCTGGAGAGGGACTTGGGACAAGGGATGGAGGGACAGGCCAAGAAGGAATGGCTTCCCACTGCTAGAGGACAGGGTTAGATGGGATGTTGGAAATGAATTGTTCCCTGTGAGGATGGGGGAGGCCTGGCACAGGTTGCCCAGAGCAGCTGTGGCTGCCCCATGCCTAGAAGTGTTGAAGGCCAGGTTGGATGGGGTTTGGAGCAATCTAGTCTAGTGGAAAGTGTCCCTGCCCATGGCAGGGATTGAGATGAGTTTTAAGATCCCTTCCAACCCAAACCACTCTGTGATTCTACAACTTGGAGAGTCCAGCAGACTGGCATAGACTCCCCAGCTTGTGCTTTCTGCTGAATAATTTTTCCAAGTAAACCAGGAGGGCAGATTTTTTTTCACTGAAAACTCTGTGTTACTTCCCACAGCACTTGGATATCTATTATTGACATCCCAGCCACTCATTTATCCAAGAAGATGAGCAATAATATCATTTAGCTAAGTATCTGCAGTAGAACCCTCCTCCAGAATCTTAACATACTTCTCATGGATCTTCAGGACACGATGGACTATAGGAATTTCCCTTCCTTCTATCCTAAAGACGACGATTTCTCCCACTCTGATTGGATCTTCAATGCGGTTTGTGAGGAACAGGAGATCTCCTCTGTGGAAGGCAGGCTCCATGCTCCCACTGAAAGAGAGAAGAGGAACAACTGAACAATATTCAAACATCAGAACCAGGTTTCAGAGTTCATAGTCCTTCAAGAAAAATCTCACAAGAACCTTGATGAGAAGAGAAGCTGTGGATGCCCCATCCCTGGAAGTGCTCAAGGCCAGGTTGGAACTTTGATGAAGAGCTCCCAAGAAAATCAACTTGGAGATCAGGCAGGTGTGTAACCTCTACTGCAGTCAGGTTTTCAATTACCACGCTACCAGCAGTTTGGATTTGTTGGAAGAAGAGCACTGCCAGCTTGTGTTACAAGCACATCCAACAGGAAAAGCTTTCTGAATAAGCAAAAACCTGATGACAAACAGTATCTTTAGATTTCTGAGCTCACCACTGGCAGGGCAATGCTGGCAGTGCTGCAATGCTGGAAGCTATTTTATTTCATTTATTTTTGCAGGTAGACTGATTGTCCTCAGAAACAAAGCACTGAAAACACTGGACTCTTGAATTCCCATCTGGAACCAACAGATAGGGTTGAAAAACATTCCTTATTGTGATTCATCACTTTGCTTAATGATCTCATTTCAGGCACCTTGACTAAAGTTATTTTTCTCATGTCTTTTAAATGGCAATTGTTACCAACTACTACTTACCCTTCCAAATTCCACATAAATAATGCAAAACAGAAGGATGAACTTTAAGTACCATGTACATTCATGTTTTATCTTGAAACAGCAGCCGCTCTTCAGAACAGCAGATCCCATCATCGAAGAGGGGCTGTGACCTCACAGCCCCCACCTTACTCACTGGGAGGAACATCAGGAAACATCTACCCTGTGCTTTACATCAAGGAAGGAGTTTTGGTAAATGCCACATGGTCACGGCATTACATCATTTCTACATCACGAACACCAACACAGAAACACGCAGAAAGGCCAGTGTGGATGCAGAACAGGCCCTGTGTGATATCCAGGCTACCATCTGATGGAAGCCCAGAGAATTTGACGGAGGCAGCAGAAGGGTGGGAGTAACAGTGGTACCAACACTGATGGTACGTACGGCACAGCACTGCTGTGAGGACAACATGGGACACCTAAAACATCCAGTGACAGTGGAAGCCCCGATCCTCAGGACCACGGAATCCCAGAAGGGTTTGGGTTGGAAGGGATCTTAAAGCTCACCTCATTCCAACGCCCTGCCATGGGCAGGGACACCTTCCACTAGACCAATTTGCTTCAAGCCCTGGCTAAAGTGGCCTTGAACACTTCCAGGGATGGGGCAGTCACAGCTTCTCTGGGCAACCTGCGCCAGGGCCTCCCCGCCCTCACAGGAAACAATTCCTTCCCAACATCCCATCTAACCCTGCTCTCTGACATTGCAAAGCCATTCCCCCTAGTCCCATCCCTACCTGCTTGTGTACAAAATCCCTCTCTTTTTCACAAGGCTTCTTATGCCCAGTCCAACCAGCTGACAGAGCGGGGAAGAAATGCTGTTTCGTCCCACTCTCTCTTCCCTCGCTGTTCCTGAGCCTGGATTTTTGGGAGCCTCCAACCGCCCCATCCACCTGGGGAACCCCCGTCGGGGGCCCGATGGCACCCCCGGAACTGACCTCAGCACCACCACGATGGGGCTCTCGCTGCCCGTCACCACCATCAGCCCCTTCCAGATCATGAGGGCGGAAGACACGATCATGCCGAAGTTCAGCACCTGGTAGTACAGCTGGGGAGGAGGGGAGGGCATGTTGGTCAGGCCCCGCCGCCCGCGCAGGGCAGGGGGGAATCGAGCCCCCCGCTTCCCGACCTCCCGCATCCTCCCAAGCCCCCCGTCCCGTCCGGCACCTGCCGCTTGTTCATGCGCCGAACATCGTCCAGAAAGTCCAGCGACAGCATCGCCGCCGCCGCCGCCACCCGCCCGCCCGGCCGGCCCCGCTTCCTTCCGCTTCCGGCGCGTCACCGCCGGTTCCGCCGCGGGGGGCCGGGGACTGCGGGAGGGACTGGGGGGGTGTTCCGAGGGTGCAGCCACGGGGCAGTCTGGGGGTGCCCCCCATGCCGAACCCTGGGGCGAGCACGAGGAACGCATCCCCGGGGCTCACCGACACCCACACATCCAGTGAAACACCCTACCCAACACCGCATCTAACCAGCACCTCCCCCCCGACACGCCAATTTACACCCCACACCCAACCAACACCCCAAGGAATCAACACCCACCCAACACAGACATCATTTATCCACCAAAACACCCCAATTCATCCAACCAACACCCCACTCAAGTGACACCTCACCCAACCTACACCCCACATCCAAAAAACCCACTGTCCAACACATCCAACACCCCACGTGATAACCAGCCTACACTCCACATCCAAATGACACAACCCCTAACACCCCATCCAACACACATCCCATCCAACACACACCCCATCCAACACACACCCCATTCAACCGATGCCCCATCCAATCACCAACATCCATCAAAATGAACCCCTATCCAACTGACCCCATCTGACATCCATTCACCCAACACACATCCACCCAGCATCCCATCTAACCAACCAACGCCTCATTCCATCATTCCATCCTACCAACACCCCACATCCAAACTCTACCCATCCAACCCACACACCATCCAATGTCCAGACAGCCCCAACAGGATGTATCAAAACACAGCAAGACAAGATGGCGATGAGCCCAATGCAAGGAGATAAATAGTTCTTAAATTATTTAAACATTGTCAGAGTAAACAATAACGAGCAAGGTTCTGGCTCAACAGAATGAAAAAAATAATGGTATAGAAGGTAATTATATTACACGAAGCATGGGTGTGACAGAGAATGAGGGAGGAGAGTCAATGTGACTACATGGAAAGAAACATCTCCTAAGTGATGGGGAACACGGAGCTGCAGCAGGAGAGGAGCTACTGCCAGAGCACCAGCCCCACTGCACTGCAGGACGATGGCTCCCACTGCTTCCAACGCCTCTGTGGGCTGTGCTCTACTCCTTTCCCCTCAAAATGAGATGGTCAGGGATCCCTGGCAGCAATGCCATCAGGAGGCTCCAGGATGGTTTCACTCCAGTTGGCCCCACAGACAGGGCATGGGATGTATTCCCATTGTAGTGGTAGTGCCAACCTGCCTGAACTCCCCACCAGGATATGCCACTGAGCACTGGGCCTGGCAGCACCCACCCTGGACTGGCTTCTGGCAACACAACTCCACTGACACACGAGGGGAACCAGACCCTCCTTAACTGTGCTCACCCAGTAGGACAGGGGCTACAAAATCCTCCTTGAGGATGATTCAGGTCCAAGACGTTTCATTAAATTGCATTTTAGAAAAGAAGGTTGTTATTGGGGCAATTAAAAATAATCAAGGCAATTATGAATAACCAGCACAACTCACAGCTCAAACCTGTCCTGTGTGATGCAGATCCTGCACCAGCACAGTCCTGACAAGAGTGTTTTGCTGAGCCAGCATTATGAGTTAAAATGAGTAACACAAAGGCAGGATGGGGAGAGAAAAAAGAAGCCATAAATAGAAGAAAGAAGGGGAGATAGGAAAGGAGAGGCTGGGGCTCTGGGCAGAGGCTGAGGCAGTGCACACTCGAAAGAGGAGAGCTCATCTGAAGGAAACTGCAGCTGCAAAGTGCTCCTGGATCCTCAGGAGCTGGCCAAGCTCCACCAAGGATTCTGGCCCTGCTTTCCCTTTTCACCTCTCTGGGCTGGCAGAGAGTTAGTGCTTAGGATGCAATGGCAGGGTTGGTTTTGTTTTCTTTCATTTTAAATTTCCCTTACAAATAGAAGTTAATGGAAAGCAATGTCCATTCCAAGATATCAACAGAGTATTTCAAAGATTTGCCCCAACCCCACCCTGCATTTTGAGTAAAAACCCCCCAACACAAAAACCCCAACCAACCAAAAGGGCTTTTTTTTTGTTTTTAAGTCATAAGAGACTTTGCATGATTGTTCTGCGAGGTGCTGTTGGGGCCCTCTGTGCCACACATCTGACTGTGCTCACAAAGGGCTGAGTCACTTTTGCACTCTTTGTATTTGTTCTCCTCTTCTGCCATAGTGTTCAACTCGCCATTGTAGCCCTCGTGTCCATTCTCACTCATCTCCATTTGATACTTCTGCCTTTCACCTTCCTCCTCCTCTTCCTCCTCTTCTTCCTCCTCCCCCTCCTCCTCCTCATCTTTGACTTTATGAACAATGAAGAGATGTCTGTTCAGAGAGATGCTGGAGGTGTAGCACAGGCCGCAGAACAAGCACTGGAAGGTGGAGCTGTCAGTCTTGTGCCGAGGTATGTGTTCCTGGAACTCAGTTTGGGTGTCTGTCGTGAAGCCGCACTTGGCGCATTTCCAGGGTGTTTTCAGTTTTTTGGCTGGTGGCTCATCCAAACCCACAGTGGTCTCTGCCTGACCCAGCTCATCCGATGCCACCCTCTTTGCAGAATTTGCCTTAAAAAATAAGATCAAAAAGTTACTCCATTGTTTGAACCCACAAAAGAATAAGTGCTAAAATCCACATGCTTGTCTGAAGATGCCTGAGGGTGAGGCCATGCCTAGGGATTCCTGGGGCATTCTTTTCCTTACCTGTACTCTAACATCTCAACCACATGGGCAGGATCTCAACTGCTGTCCTGTGCTGTGAGATGGGAACATTGGGAAAGGTTGGCTGGGCAGAAACGTGATGGGGAAAGAGAGTTTAGAATCATAGAACCCCAGAATGGTTTAGGTTGGAAGGGACGTTAAATATCATTCAGTTCCACCCACTCGGTGTGGGCAGGAACCTTTCACCAGACCAGGTTGCTCCAACCCCCATCCAACCTGGTCCTGAACACTTAGAGAGATGGGGCAGCCACAACCTCTGTGTAACAATTTGGTTTAGTGTGGGAACAATTTGGGCTTTGGTGTGGGAAGGAGGAGCCCATGGAACAGGGACAGCTGAGGGACATGGGGGTGGTCATTAGCCCAGACAACGCATCTCAGATTTAACTCTGAAAGTTTTCCCCTCCACTCGGGCTTTGTCTTCATGGTATCTCTCAGTAACTCATCCTCTCTGTCTTACAATCCTGCAGCTTCTCCTCCCATGAGGATGGCTCACTTGCTTATGTCCCTGCAGTGACAGGCAAAAAGTATATTTTTAAAATAAATGGAGCAAAGAAGCCCAATCAGCCAATCCTCCACTTCCATCCAAAATATAATCAGGAGAATAGTTACATTTCCTACACAAGATTACACAGTCCTACTTAGGAGAAATGTAGTTCTTACAGGTAATGGAGGTAGGAAGTTTTTAAAACAGAAAATAAATCTTTTGTAACTAGCAGAAAGCCTATGGGTGAAAGAAGAAATATGTATCATGCTCATGAACAGGGTGGCAGGGGAAAACAGAGGTTATAACAAACCTGAATTATAAAGTAGACTGATAAAGGTCAGTAAAACACAGGGCCATGCAATCAAGAACATCTTGAAAAACACCCTCTCCCTTTCCCTGGTGCAGCACAGCTGTGCACTCAGTGCTGCTCCTGACCCTGCCAGAGGGAAGCAGGCTGGATGGAACAGGGAGAGGAAGGAAATCTGCCCTATGAATGGGAGGGTTTGACTGGCACAAGGTTGCAGCTCAACACAACACTCCAAGTGAACAGCTACTGGCTGGGTAAATTTAACTATGTATTTATTTTTCCATAAAAATAATATCAGTTACTTCTGCTGTGTCTCTCTCTGGAGCTTTTGCTTTGGCCATCTGGGATAAGTCTGGGTTTTTGATGCCATGCATGAGGCTGATGTGGTTCTCCAGCATGAACGGCTGAGGAAATGTCTGATTTTCATCTGTGCAGTACCTTGAAAATAGAAAGAGAATTTATTAAAGGAAATGTTCGTTTTATTGTGCCAAACCAAGAGGTGTCATTTGAAACAGGCTCTGGTGAGTAATTTACCATTAGATTACCAAAATATGCAGCAAAGTATCATTTTAATAATAAAACACTGCCCCTGAGAGAAATCTAGGACCATTTGCAGTTTCCCACAGTGATCATGAAGGAGAGTGGGGTGTGTCTTACTTACAGTGCTAAATAAATACAGGGACTAGTGGGGATCAGGTCCCCTGTGACACATCCTACACTGGATATGTGATTTGGATAGAAAATGCATGGGGAAAAGAAACAAAGACTGAAAAGAGAGACATACATAGAAGGAGCTGATGACTTGTTTGACATGAAGAGTCCTGTAGCAGAACCCAGTCCTGAATCCAGCATTCCCAAGTACTGTGGGAACCAGCTACACATCCACTAGATCATTTTAACACTTAAAATCCTTACAGAACTGCTGAAATTACAACTTTAATACCAATAACCTAGGCAGAAGCACTCATGAACATGTCATTTATAGGTAAATCTTCATGTTAGAACTTGGTAGGACTCCAGAGCTGCCTGACATTTCCAAAGGAGCTGTGAAGGGGATGTGCCACCTCTACCTTCACTTCCAGATGATTGAGGTCTACTGGAGTAAGTGCCAGGCCTTGCAGACACATAAACCAGCCCACCTGAAGTGCACAGGGGGCTCTGCTAGCAACTGGGAAGTCCCAAATTGACTATTTGTGTTGTTCTGCTGCCTCTCAGGTGAAGGTCCATGAGCTGCACATCGATCCAAGCAATGAGGCAAGGGACACCAGAGCTCTCTGAAATGCCCAAATTGCAGCTCAGACATTGGCAGCATGGGATGGAAGGCAACAGAGAGGAGCTGAAGTGTCGCTGGGCAACAGAAACATCTTTTTAAAGGACAGAAGATTCCTAGTGATCTTTCAGTAGCTAGAGGGAAATTAAACAACAGTCAACAATGATGCGAAAATGCAGATGTGGTCATTGAATACTTCTGGGTTTTAAGAGGAATTGCTTAGATGATAAATCAGTATTTAATGATGATGAAATTTTTCTCCCTCACAGAGAAAAGCTGAGAGGTTATTAAGTGGTATTTATCAAAAATAAATATGCTGAAAATCAAGTGTTCCAGACAGTTTGTACTTAAGACTTGGAAAAGAAGAGCAAGATCTTGTAACAATAACCAAGTGAATTATGAAAGAAAGTACACAAAACATCATAATATTTTTCAATTTGTCCTCATTTAGAATTCTTTTCATGAAGGCAAAGATGCTTTCCTAACCTGAACTACTCCAGTGGTGAGCATGGCAGAAGGGTGTTCAAGCAAGTCCTCTGTCCCTGGTTTCTCCCCACAAATTTAACTAAGGGTAGAGACCGAAGCAGGGCAGGGGGAGATGGGGAAATTCCAGCTGGGAATGTTAAAAGCCAGAAGGAGATCACTTATAAGCCAGAATGCTAGAGCCACAAAACCAGTCAGTTGTCAGATCAATGGCAGATTTTATTTGTGTTTCACATGGAAACCCAGGAGAAGAGTGTGACATGAACTTAAGGCACCAATACCCCTGAAGAGAATAAAAGGCTAGAGCAATAGGCAATGCCAGGTGGGAAGAAGGAAAAGAGACACCAGAACTGGGGCTAAAAAAACCCAGTGGAGATGTGATGCCTTTACAGAGCCCTGAAAGGAGCCAAGGAGGAATTCAGAGATGGGAGGAGACGATTTTCAGAGCGGTGCTCTGGACAAGCTTAGGGAGATCAAAGAGGAGACAGACAGGAGACCTCGGATCCAAACAAAGAGCAGCTGTTGGAGATGCTGGGACAGTATTTCAAGGAATAGGTTTCATCTGAAGAGTGCTGTGATTTCAGTAAGTCTCCCAATATAATGATTAAAGAGAGCACAAACACTGTCAAGACTTTGTCAACAGATTTTGAGAAGGAGTAACTTCAAGTTGGAGAACTAAATACAACCACAGTTCCCTTGGACTTCCATCTGTGTCTTCTCTACCAGCACGACTGTGGCCCTTGGGCGAGGCTGTGGATCTGCAACTGTGTGTCATTCTGAACACCAACAAGGTAATGCACAGAGCAGGCTGGCATGTCCCAGGTTGTTTGGAATTCCCACACAAATCGTTCTTCCCAACTTATGTCCATTTTGATCCTGATACACAACACTTTGAAAACAACTGATCCAGAGAAAATGGATCTATACAGATCAGGTGAAAGCAACACAAAATACCATCATCCATAAACTTAGAGAGCACAGTGAAATAAACTGGGAGACAACATTTCATCTCCTCCAGAGGTTCCAAATCAGGGCACAGTTACAAGAAATGGGAAGTTTAGAAGTCCTGGATGAAACAACGCCTCAAGAATGGATTCACTGTGATAATGCCAATACTGTATCCATGCATTAAAAGCTACTGTGGCTCACTAGACAGTCCAAGGAAATAAGGTACCTGAGGATGTATTTATACTCTTCAAGATGAGCTTTTAGCAACTTTAGCGCAGTAAAGTGACAACACACTTCAGAAACACTTGCATTAAACCACAATTTTAGGCAAATCCCCCAACCTACATCACTGCAAACTCCCAACCCAAATGTGCTTTAGTCCTGCTTCAGAATGATGTCTCAGAAGGAGGCAGGAGCTAAGTCTGCATGGTCGCTGTGTACGACTTTCTCTGCAGCAGTTGTAGAGGCAGATTCGTAAGCCCTGGGCTTTGTCCTGAACTGACACTGTATTCACAGTTAAAACATGTTCACCAATAATGATTTTTATTCACTGATGATTTACACAACTCATGAAGTCTCCAAATCCATTTTCCAACTTTAAGGTGTGACTTCCCAAGCAAATCCAGCAAGATTAATTCTCTATTGCCCTGCAGCCCGTGCAGTCAGTTCTGCCTGTACACAGTGGTGGCAAGATCTGGTTCCTTAGCATTTTACACACCTTCTGCACGCCAGGAGAAGGCACAACAGTGATGCATGACCACACTGACCATGAAGCAGTGAAACACTGGCCCCTTATTTATTGGCTGTTTCACAATGGTACACAATGTAAATCTTATTCTGCACCTGCAGATCTCAAATCACACTTTCCCCTAAGATTCCAAATGCAGTCAAAAGTAAAGACTTGTTTTAGCCACTATGTTTCTTGTGTTTAACATATTCTTCTCCTCCTCACTGTCCCTCAGTAACTTACAGCCTGGAGTAGACAGGAGCAGCAGACACGAGTATTACAACTTCCAGACTTGAAGGATTAGCCTGTCACTGAAAAGCAGTTTGGAAAAGGCTATTGGGTACGTACCAGCAAATGTAA
The DNA here is from genome assembly GCF_047495875.1 of Pithys albifrons albifrons. NCBI lineage: Eukaryota > Metazoa > Chordata > Aves > Passeriformes > Thamnophilidae > Pithys > Pithys albifrons. The sequence goes on from NC_092470.1 coordinate 6,548,772, forward strand.
ACTTTCTTTGCTGTGTCGTGATTATTGCGGATGTGTCTGCGCAGGCTGTTGGAGGCGTTGAACGAGCGCTCACACTGGCGACAGGGGTATCTCTTCATGGACTAGCAGAGGAACAGAAACAGCTTTTAACAGCAGGGAGATGGAAAGCGCTGACTGGATTCTAACGTTGCTCCTCAACTGGACATGACCTCTCAGATGCAAAAAAAATCCCTTATGTAATGTGTGATTGCACTGATAAAGATCACTGAGATTTTGGGGTCCTACTTAGACTCAGCCCAACAGTTGGCTAAGACCAGCACTGATCTTATTAAAACCAGGACTGGATAAAGCACATGTTTGACTTTATTGATTTTTTAATAAGAATTGCATTAGCTGCTTCTCCTGTGGGCTCATTTCACTCCAGGACCCTCCTCAGAATGAACTCAGTGGCAGGTCCCTTCTGCCCCAGAAGGCAGGAGTACAAGTCCACTTACCCTTCTCTCTCCTCATTATTCAGCACAAGAAAAAGGCAAAATGTTAAAGAGCATCACACACTCCCTACTGTTACCCATGTATGATGTCCATATCCCCCTAATCAACGCTGCCAACCAGCCTCCTCCAAAATCTTCCTACAGCCCTGCATATAACCTGCATGCAGATTTTATTCCACTTAAAATCTTCTTAAGACTTGTTTAATGAAAACATAGATGAATTAAACTGAAATATTTAGCCAATTTTCCACCCCTACAGAATTCAAATGGGAAAATTCAGCATTCTCACCCTGTCCTCATCTTCCCTTGATATTTATCAAGTGGCACAACTCCCCAGATCAAGTTAAAAAGAGTTAAAGAGCATGATCCAGATTTCCACAGTCTTTGCTCATGCCTGGGTGACTCAGGATATCAAACAAGAAGTCCTGATGCCAAAGTACTTAGAAATCTGGCTGCACACAACATCTTGGCCTATGTTCTGCCAGTGACAAGGATTAGCTTGACACAAGTAGGTCAAGGCAACACGAGGCTTGAACTGGATGAAATCCCCAAAACTGAGATTTGCCATTCTTGTAACGACAGCCCTGCACAGGAGCCTGGTACTCCTTTCCAGTTCCCCAGTTCCAAGTCCTTACCCTTCCATGATTTCTCTTCATGTGGGACACGTAGGTTTCCCGATCAGGAATCCACTGTGAACATTCCTTGCAAGTCCAACCAGTTCTTCTCAGTCTGGACTTGGATTCGGGATTGTGTCCTTCCACCCTCATGTCCTTCCTCGTCAGAGCGGAGTGGGAAGTCCCGTTGACTACCGACAGCTCATTTGGTGAGGTATGAACCTGGTTCCTCGAAGCTTTCTCAGATTTCTGCCGAAAGTTTGAGAGCTCCTCAGGGTTTTGGGGAACTCCATGAACACTCTGGAAATATAATAGTGGAAACACAAATAACATTTATATGCAATTCACTTACACACCTTTATTTGTAAATAAATACCATTTATTATTTAAATACATAATTTAGAAGTTCCCACTGCCCTAACAATGCGTTGATGTCTTGCTCTTGTGTGTTTTCCCATTTCTCCTGGAAGCTGGCTGTGGTGCTTTCCCCAGCAAGAGATTTTTCCAGGGAACATGAAGCTTTTACTTATGTTTCCTGCATGACAACAGCAGCTCCTTGATGCTGCCTGTTTAGCAGTTTGGATGAGCCCTGGGAACTCTGGTTAAACAGGGAAGATGTAATAGAAGAGAAATGTTAATTGCCATTATTTCAAGAGACTAAGCTCTACAAACACAGGGCTTTGGTAAGTTCTGAATTAAACATTTGCTGGTATATTGAAGGCTCCAAAGCTGCTTCATCTTTGCTCAAGGGAGGGAAGAGACAACCTTTAAGTTTCTTCAACCTTGCTTCCTTCAATTCCACCCCAGCTATTGCTATTTATGTTTTTCACAGTTCACAATGTAGCTTCTGCCATATAACACCAAGCATAAAGCCAGAGACCAGCCTTATAAGGAATACGGCTCCAGGCTCTTTGGTTATTCAAAAGGCCAAAATCCCCCCCAAAGTTATTTTAACAAAGAAAATTGAACATAAGGAAAATAATCCAAAAACGAAGAGCTGTGGGAAAGCAAAAGCAAGTAAAACAGTAACATACCGAAGAAACCTCAAGAAACTCCCCTAGGAACAACAACAGTTATCCACACAAAAGGCTCATTTAGAGGTTTAATTGTGCACAGTAATTAATAACGGGTAAAGTTTCAGCACACGAAAGCCTCAGGCCTTTGGAAGTGTTTCTGTGGGTTAGACACCAAACAAACCTCCAAACACAGGATCTCAGCTGAGAAGTCTGTGTGCTTTGTACCTGAACCAGGTGATGGCCACAGAAGCTTTTCATGCTCCAGGGCACTGCCAGATAGTTTGAGAACACAGACACCCCTGCTTTCTACTCACCTGGAAAACTCCACAATGTTTCAGTGCCCATTAGTCCATTGTTGCACCACTGGGGATAAATAAACTAGGAGCATGGTAAAATGAAGGGAGGCCAGAAGGCCTTCAATTACCACCTCAGAGACCTGCTGATGGCCAAACAGAGCCTCGTGGTTAACAGGCAAAAGTTTGTGGTGGAGATCTCAGGGTGCTCCTGAACCCTGGGGGTGGAATCTGCAAAGGAACCACAAGTTGTGTACCTCAACTCCAGCCTTTCAGCATTGAGGTTGAATGACTCTTTGAAGGGCCCAGCCTTAATCTCAGCTCTGTAATGCAGGGAGATTAGCAATCATCGACTTCACAGGAGGGCTTCAAACTGTAATTCATTACTGCACAAAAAGCAGTTCCAGATTTGCAAGTTAAAGGCATGGGGAAGACAGCAAAGATTTTGAATGGGTTTTGCTTTCAGGAGTGAGCTAATGAATCTTGTTGCTTTTTCAGTAAGTATAAACAAGATAAAGTCACTGATAAAAGTATGTCCTTTTTTTCTCCTGATCAAAGAGAAAGAAGACTTTGCAAGCTCTTTCTTCAGAATGCCACCAAGAAACCTTCAGAGAGGATTTCCAAGGCAGTGTTGTTAGACATTGAACACAGAAACGTACTAAGATAACAGAAAAATGAGGCATTTGTACATTCATAAGGTAATCAGATTTGCAAGGCTGGTACCTCCAGGGCAATCACTTCTGCCTCTGTCACTCCTCTCCTGCAGGCTGGTGTGGTTCAGAGCAGCCAAGGAATCAGAGTGTTAAATGCCAGGTAACCTCCCTTTGTGGCAGCTGCAAAGGGGCAAAAGCTCTCCAGGTGAGCACTCAAAAGAGGCAGATCCAGCTTTCATCATATAAATAGACTAATACTGTGGGCAGAGAATATTTCTCCCTGTCTGCCAGCCAGAGATAAAGCTGCCACCCTAATTCAATCCCTTCTTTGGGTTTAAGAGGTTGTGGACTCCCCATCGCTGGAAGTGTTCAAGGCGAGGTTGGACAGGGCTTGGAGCAACCTGGTCTGGTGGATGGTGTCACTGCTTGTGGCAGGGGGTGGAACAAGATGAGCTTTAAGGTCCCTTCCAATCCAAACCATTCTGTGATAAACAAGCCTTTGTCATACAATTAAAATACATCTAGATGAGAGGAACTGCCTGCATTAATACCAACTAACACAAACCACTCCATTGATGTTTCCAGATCCTGTAAATCACTGTACTCTGTTTTCCCACTAATATATTCCCCAAGAACCTTCCACTTCTTGAACCAATTTCCTCACATGGTTCATGTGAACTCTCTGTGAACTCAAAGAACAGGACGGTGCACTAGTAAGTAGGGGAGTTACCTACCTTAACGTGCTGCATTAGCTGCTGTTTCTGCATATACACCAGCTGACACTGTGGGCACTTAAACACTCCCACTAACAACTTGTTGGTGTTCTGCTGGAAGTGCTCTTGGAGCAGCTTCTTCTTGTTAAAGACTGTCTCACAAGAACATTTGTAGATCACCCTGAAACAATTAAAGAAATGAAATTCAGTTCCTCTTCCTTAAGAAGACAGTGGAAAAATTATCTCAGCAACACCAGACAGAGATGGGCTTCTGAGGAGGGCTGTGCTCTCACCGTGTATTGTCAACACACACCCACGTGGGCAAACTGAACCAGTAACTCAACTGGGAAGAACAACAAAATGCCTGAGGCACATACCACAGCTTGCTAAAAATAAGTTTATTTCTATGCATATGCATAACTGTGTGTGTGTGAGAGCACAGACAGATGGGAGGAAACTCAAAGTATTCCAGCTGGCTACACACTGCTTTCAATCTCACCTTACCATAGTTCCTCCCTTAAAACATGCATTTTTGGCACTAGCTCAAGCCTTGGAGGGAAAAGCTACAGAGTGGAAAAATCAGAAGGTTTCTGTCTAGTGATTTTTGAGGGCAGAACTCCATGGGGTAACTCTGCTCTTGCTTTTGAGTTCCATGTGCAGCAGTTGCCCCAGAGCCATCTACCAAGAGGTGCCACCATGGGTCCTGCTGGACAAAGAGGTGACTATTAAGTTCTTTTATGGATGTTCAGCTCTTCCCTGCCCAAACTCCTCTCCTCCTACCCAAGAGACCATGTTTGTACCAAGGAGAACATGCTCTGGCTCAGAACAGACAAAGCAGCAGTTCATCTTATATGAGGGTGGAAACCAAAAATAGAAAAAAAATGGGAGGGAAAGGAGGAATCCTGGAGCTACTCAGAGATGGAGAAAAAGAGATAAAAGCCAAACCACTTACTGAGTAGTCTTGTGAGGCTCTGCTGGGTGCTGGCTGGCCATATGAGCCATGGTGCTGTCGGCTGACTTGAAGGCCTTGGGGCAGAAAGAACACTTGTGGAAGACTTCGCAGTGTTTCTCATGGATGTGCACTTTGAGCATGGCGAGGGTCATGAAGACAACTCCACAATGGATGCACCTGGAGGAGGCACAGAAAAGAACTGAGTTATAGCCACAGCATCACTTCCATCACACATGTGGAAGCAAGAACCAGGCTGCAGTGGGTCCTTAGTTGGTCTCTTCCATATTAACATGGAAGAGTCAAGGAGGAACAAGATAAAGGAATTTCAAGCAAAACTCACAACCACATGTTAAGGAACAAGAAAACAAGATCTACAAAAGAAACCTTCATAGACTAGAACAACTCAAAAAATAAGGCAGAGGTGATTGAGCAGAATGCCAGCCCTGTATCTTTGAAAGCCAATTCCAGCATAGGTACAAGTGAAGGACTAAAGTAAAAGTACTTGGTGTGACCTCCAGGTAGCAATAAGCACCACGAATACCAGTTAGTCTTCAGTACAAAATAAAAAGAGAAAGAATACCCAGCTAGGAAATCTTTAGCAATTGCTTCTCATATTTCACCAAGCTGTAGAAAATCATGACAGCAACAGCAAAGATACCGAAAACAGCAACAGAAACACTTAAGGAACTCATTGAGCTAATTAAAATCTTCACAATGCAGGTGCTGCCTAGAAAGTGCTTGCCTGAGTGAGCTGGATGAGTGCTCTGGGAGGAGAGAGAGGGGGAAGCAGAGGTTTGCACACTGAGTCAAAGAATTGTTCTTGGCAGCTGGAAACACGGCCAAGAGGAGAGCAGGGCTACCCTGCTGGCCCCAGCCCGCTTCTCCTCCCAACACACACCTGCGACAGGTCTTGCCTGATACTCCCACAAGGTGGCAACAATCAGCAGCCTTACCGTGTTTAACTAATAACTGGAGACCGGCCTGCCACACTCCAAGGGCATGCCAGGGTGCAGACACCTGCCCTCACCTGCCTCAAGCACACCAGTCGCAGGGTTTACTATCCCAGAGGTGCATCTCTGCTGACCTGGGACCAGAATAGCCTCTCCTAAAGATTCCATCATAATGACAACAGTGGATCTCTGCTTAAGCCAGCACTGCATGTGCTCCGTTAGAGTGGAGGAGCTCAGTCAGGCAGTTCAGGTGCCAACCTTGTGTTAGTGGGATGTGAGGGACACACAGTAGATAATCCCCTCCTTATAAATACCTTTCTTCCTCTACTCTGAAGGCTGTATTTGCCCGTGGTGCTGTCAGGTCTGTGTTTGGTGCAGATGAACCCCAGCTATCACACAACTGGAACAGCTCCAAGCCCATATCAGAAACAAACAAGCTGCTGAAACATCCTTCCCTCCAAATGGAGCCTCCCAACAGTGCTTAGGAAACAAGCCCAGGCTTTGAAGTCACACTTCAAAAGATCATTAGGCAGAAGCCAGCCTGAATGGAGCCAAACCCTCCCCTCTCACCCCCCAACTTTAAGAAAACAGAGAAATGCTGTTTTCCTAGTGCTCAAGAGGGAACCAGTGACAGAAGCTGGTGTCATTTTTGGAGAAGCATGAAAACATTCTGCTGGGGCAGCTTCAAGCCTGATCCTCATCCATGTGACACAGGGCAAGAGGGACTTTCTAGTACAGTAACATCAGGAACCATGTTATTATGCAGGAATAAATTCCCCAAGCATAAATGGAAGAACAAATGCCAAGCTTAGAAGTAAGGAATGGCTGGTACATCCAGGAATATATAAGGGGGTCCTTCCACAAACACTCCCTGAACTCCCAGAAGATGGTTCTACATTACGTTTGGTTTCAGGAAGTACTTCATTAAGAACGAGGGATGAAATAAGCAATAACCCAGGGTCAAATGATCACAAGTTAATTTAATTTACAGTAAATGGAAGCTTAAACAACAGCCACTTTGTAATTAAGAATCCCAGTGCCAGAAGGACAAAGTTTGATAAAATAAACTAATTAGCTGAACAAAGTGGATGGAAGATGTCAAGGGGCTTGCCATGTAATTCTTGCAAATTGCAAATTCTGCTATCATCCCCAGCACTCCCGGATCCCTCAGGGCAAGGAGGGGTGGCTAAAAGTCTTGGAAAGAATCCTGTGAGAGGAGATAAAGCTACAAAATGTTGTCTTAACCCTTTAAACACTTCCCGTGCCATCACCTTCCAGCCCCTCAACTCTCCAAAGGCACCAAGCAGGAAAATGAGTCCCAAAGTGGTGGGGACAGCTGGAAGGGGCTTGGAAAAGGTGGGGAGGTAAACCTGGAGCAGAGCATTTTGGACAGACCTGTTTGGTTGCATTTTTAACTGCAGAAGCCCATTCTCATTTTCAGTGCAATCAGTAGCCATGACTCAACCTCAAACCAAACAACTGTACCCCAAATTTAACTGAATGCACTGGGGTATTGGCAGAAAAGAAGACAGAATTAGGGCTTATCACAAAACCTAAACCAAACTTACACACCAGAAATTCAAGAAAAACAGGGATATAAAGAGACACAGCAAAAGTCGAGCTGATCCTTGGGAGGGATTTAAAGAATTCCTCAGCTTTTTAGCTCTACGAGTAACAAAAGTGAAAGGAAAGAAGTCAAGCCACTTCATGACCACAGGGCAGATGCCACAGATTATCTAGATATGGTTCTCCAACCAAAATTTCTCTCTTCTGTTTTCATCAATTAGCCCTGCAGCAGAGACAGACAGGGTAGCACAGATGGCACGGCCACATTTACCTGTCTAGTGGACTCAGTTTTCCCAGACGAGCTCAAGTAGATGTGAAGTAGGGAAGTTAAAGAAATTCAGTTTCTAGAGAAGCTGGGTAAAGGTAAAAAATCCACAAGTGTCATTTGTGAGCTCTGCCTTGGTTTAAATCTTCATTAATGTCCCTGGCACAGAGAGCAGGTATCTGCTAAGCACATCTGTAGACAGATGGAAGCTCTCATTGCTGGATTCCCAGGTGCCACAGTAATCCCAAGAACTACACCAAATCCAGGGATAGTTTTCTACTCCATTTCCAATTTTCCACCTCAGGGAAAACATTTTTTTCTCTAGCTTTCTTCCTTCCCAGGTTAGCTCATTTTCAAACAGCCCCAGTCTCACAGCCACTTAATTTATGATGGAATTAATTCTTTGTTGTGGGCTGGGTCTCGTCAAATCAGATCTCACATTAGAAAACCTTATCTGTATATAATTAAACTCCAAATTTGTTTGTTATGTGCCTCTTGTCTTCACAGTTGAAGAAAAAGCCCCCTGAAAACCACAGTGTGATTTCAGACCAAACCACACAGTGGAGGCTTCCTGAATTTGCAGATGTCTTAAAAGAACAGCTCCAAGGGCACAAATTGCCCTGCTCATTTGAAATCTCAAAAGTATTTAATGGCATTCAAGAGGAAAACCAGAATTTTAAGAAAACTCAAAAGATCACCATCTCATCTCCTAAGCAAATCCTCATGTGTGAAGAGCTGAGCTGCACTTGGGCTGATCCCAACATGCCAAGGAGGAAAGGCTCGTAGGGAAAAGCAAACAATTTGGCTAGAGAAAAGACACTGCACCACATGCAGAACCTTGGGAGCCTTTCTTTGCCTGTTCCTGCCCAAGAGAAGTGTTTGCAGAGTTACAGGGGCATAGAAGGAAATAATCTAAGCCCTTCTCATGAAGGCACACATCCTCAGTCCTTACAACTGACATAAATCTAAATTCAAGCCTTCAGAACATTCAGAGGATTAAGATCTGCAATCTCTTTGCTGTAAATATCAATCTTGAGACACCAATCTGCAACTTGAATTCCATACAGGCGCTTTTCAGCTCAAAGATGCCACAAAATAATTTCTGCTTTCAGAAACCTCCCTTAAATCCAGTTAGTAGTTCCCCATTTCAAATGTTTATTGTCATGCAGAAAACCAGGCCTGGGCTACATCCACATCCTACATTTGTTTCTGCTGTAAGAAGGACACATTTCACAGAATCACAAAATAGTTTGGGTTGGAAGGGACCTTAAAACTCACCTTGTTCCAATCCTCCTGTCAACAAAAGGGGCACCTTCCACTAGACAGGGTTGCTCCAAGCCCTGTTCAACCTGGCCTTCAACACTTCCAGGATGGGGAAACCACAGCTTCTCTGGGCAACCTGTGCCAGTGCCCCACCACCCTCCCAATCTCCCATCTAACTCAGCCCTCTGGCAGTGCTGAGCTATTCCCCCTTGTTCTGTCCCTCCAGGCCCCGTCCCTTTCCAGCTCTCTTGGAGCCCCTCTGGGCTCTGAGGTCTCCCTGGAGCCTGAACTAAAGGAATAGGAATAGGTGTCCTGGTTTTGACTGGGATAGGGTTAATTTCTTCTCAGTAGCTGGTACAGTGTTGTGTTGTGGACTCAAAATGAGAATAATGTTGATAACACACTAATGTTTTGGTTTTTGCTAAGTCCTGTTTAATCCTAAGTCAAGGACTTTTCTCTGTGTGTGTGTCCTGCTCTGCCAATGAGAAGGAACACTAAGAAAGTGGGAGGGAGCAGAGCAGGGACAGGAGCAGCCACAACCTCACAACCACTTTCCAGGGATGTAAGTCCCAGTTTGGCAGAGCCCTGTGGGGCAGCACACACCTGAACCCGACTTTGCGGGAGTAGTGCAGGCAGTTCTCCTTGACGTGGGTTTGGAAGTAGGCTGAGCGGCACACGGCCCCGCACTCCGGGCAGCAGTATGGAGACTTGTGGGCGTGGATCCTCTGGTGGGCACAGAAACTGCACTGGTTGGGCAGCATCATCTGGCACACTTGACATGTCTGATGAGAGAAAGGTTACATTGAGTTAGTTTTTCTCTGCTTAGGGTTTTTCCCTCCCCCTTCTGAAATTCACCTTAATAAAATTTCAGGTTTAGAGGAGGCTCCAGCACATTTCTACAGCAGCAGCATTGACTCTACAGAGCTCTTTGGCTACTCTTCTTATCATCTTTTCCCAACAACTTCCACCATTAGCCATCCCAGTGACAGTACACGTGTTTAAACCACGTCCTTTGTGGTTTATTTGCTTTTTTCCAATAAAAAAGGAAAATAAAATCTTTCACCTCTATGCTCTGATGACATTCCACTTGCTCAGCACTTTCATTTCCGCATTCAGAGAATTTCCTAACTTGAGAAGGAGAGCACTTTTCTTAACAAGCCCCCACCTCGCACCAAAACAACCCAAAAAAGCAGAAAAACTCCATTACAGCCAGACTCCAAACACTTGCTGCTGAAGGCAGTGCAGTCCTGATGTGTTCCTTCCCCACTGAAACCACTGCTGGGTCTCTTGCAAAATTTCTTTGGATCAGATGAAATCAGAATTTTCAAAGACCACAAACTAGAAATGATACAAAGCCTCTTTCTCTTCCTCTTCCATCCTTTATGAAATCCATTTTCCCACACACATTTACTATCAGAACTGCTTTGCAGAAGCATCATTTACTTGACACAAAAAGTTTTTTTATGTAGATGTATCATCCCACTTTCATCAGCTGTCCAACCCCTGCTTCCTTTCACAGGTGTCTCAACTCTCTGCACTCTTTCAAAGCCCAGGAGCAGCTACTCATCCTCTTGCAGGACACAGATTGCTGGGTGCCTGAGCAGGAGTGGACATCAGCCTGCTCTGAGCCTTCCAGGAGCCCAAACTCTCTTCAGACATTAATAATCCTGCACAAAAATCACTCCTCTAGCTTCAGAATGAACTACAACTAGATTATCAAATCAGGTTATTTAACTAAATAATTTCTGTGAACTTCACTGCTGGCAGCCAGGGTAGAAACCTGGGATAGAAGCCCCAAAATCTGACAAGGAAATAAAATAAAATTAATGGCCACCTCCCTTTTCTGTATCACTGTTATTTCATGAAGCATCTCTGTGATGCTCCAGTACACAACATCCATCAGGGAACTGTCAAAACAACTGCAGGCAAGAGAAAGCATCACTTATAATAAAATGCAAAGCTATGACAATCCTGAGAGGTTCATGGGGCAGAAGGGAATTATTGAAGGTGGAAACTGCAGAAATTGCCAAATGCATCAAAAGCTTCACACACGTGATCTGGGATATATTGAAACTTAAGTTTAGAGGAGAAAACGCTTCCCCAGGAAGGAGAGAAATGAGTGTAAGAAACCACACGGTAGAACACCCATGCATACACCCAAATGCAATTCAAGGAAACTCAAGAGCATTTCAAATGCTGAAGAAGTCCCCTAAATTCAGCAAAGAAAAACAATGCTACTGAGCCACGGGAATGGGAAAATGGGAAATAGAAAAGCCCCCAGGACGTCTCTCTGAGGAGCTGTGCAGGACCTCATATTCTCCAATGCACTCTCAAATTCCCAAGTGAGAGCTACAAGAAAATAATGTTCAGGGCAGTTTTATTGTGTTTTATGGTATTTTTTTCTAACTGGCTTGAGATTTGCAATGGAAACTTTATCTCCTTGGCCCTGTTAAAACAGGACTCCTCTCGCTGCGATCCTGACTAGTATTTAAGGCAAACTCAGCAGAACCACAATCTGAAAGCACCTTTGCCCTTGCAGCTCAGCAAGAAACACTCTGCAGATCTTGCCTTGTCAAAGCCAATTCTGTTTCGATTTTAAGTCAGTTTGAGGCTCACCTCTTCCTCCCCAGCATGTCATACCCACTGTTCCTACAATCAATCAGCACACATTAAAACCTTGAATTTTCACTGCTCTCCATGTGCTCGTGCTGGATCTAAAATACGCCAAAATCACTCAGAATTTGGTGAGCTCCAGCTTGGGGAAGTGCAGAGCTGCAGTGACCTCCCGTCACCTCCTGCCTGGCAGGAAAGGCTCTGCAGGGACCAAAAATATGCTAATGAAGGGCTGAAGAGTCTGGGGACTGCTACAAGAGGCATCAGAACTGTGGTTATCTCCTTGAGGCTTGGCAGGAAGCTGCCAGAAAGGGTGGACACACGATAGGGGAATAAAAAGCAAGACCTTGTGAGGATAAGGCTAAATGAATTCACTGCTCCTGCAGATGCCAGAGAAGGAGCTGGAAGGATTCCCACGCTGACACCACACTCTGCAGGGGGGACAAAAACCAGCCCAAGCCCTCGAGCTTGGATAGTCTTGTGGAAGACTCAAGAAGCTGAGGGGTAAATGGACAAAATGAAGAGTGATGAGTCACAGGGATGTATTTGTAAGAATATGGAAAATTGTCATCGTTTTGGACTTGGGAACAGTCAACACAGCTTTGCTTTTTCTGCCTCCCGCAGCCATCTGAGCTCTCCAGAGGAGCTGACAACCATGTGGGTGACCAAGAACTGAGCTGCAACAGGTCAGGCTACCTGGATTACCAAAACAGTTTTGCAGCATCCTTCATGGAAGGATTTTGAGGAAATTAAGCTGTCATCACATAAGAGAAGGGGTTTGCTTGGGTAAATAAGTGGTTAGAAGAAAGGAATAAACAGTCCTTTGATGAAGGAAGATCCCAGGAAGTTGTACTGGGATTTGGGCTCTTCAAAATAACCTCAAAGTATCTGGGAAAGTGAAACACCAAAGCTTGATGATTAATTCTACCCCAACCAAAACCAGCACACTGACCCAGTAAGTCAGCAATTTACAGATACGGGCTGACCACGAGGGCTGCAAAGAGAACACATGGGACTGAGTGACCGGGTAATAAAATGAATCAAACAAAGAATAAAGTAGAACTGAAGAAAGTTCCAAATAGGGAATAAATTATAACTGCTATCTTCATGATCACTCTCATCCTTTTCGCAACACCTGCAGCAGACACAAGGCCAGAAATCCTGCCCAGAGGGATCACAGGGGGCTCTGCTCACCCATTTGACAGCAGGGGCTGCTGCCCTTGTCAGAAGCCAATGTGGGGCCCTGCATGGGCTTCCCCACTGAACTCTTGGTGTTGGAAACAGAGAATTTTTTCTTTTGCAAGTTTTTTGCTTCTTAGGAGAAATAGTAACTTGGTTCCAGATGTCACAGTTTTATCTTTCTCCTAGTTTTCCATGACTTCTTCAAAGAAGTCTGGCAGCAATTTGAGACATTCATTAGTTATTTCTAAAGCATGTTACCAGGATAGGATTTTGAGTTGTGTAACGTCTGTGTTTTTCATATACTCCCATAGCCTACGCTTTAATCAAGAGTTATTTATTACAAGTTTTCTTTAATTCCGGTTTGCCTGCCACATTTCATTGGGGCTTTTCTTCAACAAGTCACATTCACAGACACACAAATGCTCAGAAGCTCAGCCGTTTCAGAATACTTGAGTTGATTCCCATTTTTACTTATTAGCTTCTTCAGAAGGGGGAAAAAAAATAGTCACTGAAATAGAGTGAAGATTGAAAAAAATACACTACTCAGAAAAAGTTTGTCTATTAAACCCAAGTCTGTGGCCACAGAGGTGTTTTCAAATCAGGGAATTTATAGTTAACATACAGTTGTGTTCTGGAAGGTGCCTGTGGAAAGGGAACTGGTTTCAGCACAAGCAAAGAAATGTTACTTCAGTTTTAGTGTAGTTGCTGTTGCAGAGTTAAGTGATGGTGATAAAGTTCATGTCTACTTAAGAGCTGTCCCCAGACTACAAAGGTCCTCCTTGATATGCCCATCACAGAGCTCCAGTTAAAATCACTTGGGCACCAACCCTATGGAATGGGACCAAGGCTAGGAAAGGAGATTCACAAGCCAAAGGATCTCTAAATGTAAAGGGAAATTATTAAGAACTCAAGGTGAAACATTCAGAAGGGAACAGAAATCATATTTGCAGACTGTTAATGTTTCAAGAGTGCTTGTTCTTTACATATTCAAAATAAAAATCCCCTACCAGTGGTGCCCCAAAGCCCCAGTTCTTCCCAAATCCATCCTTTTGCAAGCTTTAATTTTTCTGCTTCAGACAGAGCTGCAAGGGCAGCCAAGGGATCACAGACAGAGATTAGCAGGATCCTCCAGCTATAGAAGAAATAATGACCAATTACTACCTAAAGTTATCCTTTAACTTCACCTGAGGTCTCCCTTATGGCCCAGCTGGGATCAAAGGCAGGAGCCTGCACTCCTCAGTGGAGCTGCTCCAGCAGTGGGTGCTGTGCTGGCTCTGCCCAACACTTTCACCTCTGCCCCTCTGTGCTCCCTTCCCACATCCCAGAGGGATGACTGTGTGCTGGGCCACGCTGCAACCAAGAGCCACATGTTTGGAGGGTTATTTTGACTGATTTCAACCATCCAGGTGACAGCACTGCTACACCACGTCACTACACTCCTGGCCAGGCTCTCTCTAAATGAGTAGGCATCACTGCATTAACATGTGCATTTATAGATGAAAAATAACCCTACAACAGAAACTCAAGATTATTAATTTGAAGAAGAAAAACTTTGAACCCAGGTGATTCCCTAAAACCAGTGCATCCAAGCTTCAGTGACAGAATACAGTCCTAACATGGAGGTTTTATTCTAGTTAACACTAAGGTGTCAAGGCCTCTGAGGGAGTCTGCTTGACCTTCAGCCTGAGGACATGACCACAAGACACCCTTTAATCCCAAACTCCCATCCATTCTCTCTTCTGCTCCCTTCAGCTCATTCCCCCACATATCTATTCATCCTCAGGCTCATCATTGCATCTCACCTCCTCCCGTCGACTTTGTTCTCTCTCATTTGTATCCCTGAACCTCACAAACTTCCCAACACTCCCAAATCCAGTGTCCTCCTCAGACCCTCACCAGGAACAGCTCCTACACACTCACATCTAAAACATCCCAAGACACCAGGATGCTTAAGCCTCAACAAGGCACTCAACTAAAACCTTATCCCTGGAAAATCCATTTTTGTGTATGTAAAAAAATGCCTGATTAAAGCATCAGTGTAAATCTAGAAACTGGACAGCTTTAGGAAACAAAATGGAATTGCAATGGCAAGAGCCACCAGCACCACAGGCCTTAGACAACGTTGCATCAAATCAGCTTAATTCTGAATTTGCTCAGTCTGTAGCTCTTTTTTCTTTATGATCTCAGCTGTAATTTCAAGAATTTCAGTTTTCACACCTTTTCTTCTTACCCACAGTGCTGAGTTTACATGGCAAGGTTGTGGCAGTGGGGTGCAGGGGTAGTCTCTGTGAGAAGACACCCAAAGCTGCCCACAAGCTGGACAGAACCAGCTTGATGATGGACCTGTGACTGGCCAGGCCTGAGCCCATCAGCAATGAGGGAGGCACCTCTGGGATAACAGATTTAGGGAAGGGCAAAGGATGCTGTGCAGCAGCTGGGAGAGAGGAGTGAGAAGATATGAGAGAAAAAGAGCAGATATTTCCCTGCAGACCCACCACAAATCCATGGTGATACAGGCTGTGCCCCTCTAATCCATGAAGGACTGTAGTGGACATGCCCTGAAGGAGCTGCAGCCCTTGGAGAGGGAGCCCACGCTGGAGGAGCTCTTCTGGCAGGACCCAGGACTCCTTGGGGGGCCCAGGATGCTTCAGCCTTTTCCTGAAGGACTGCATCCCATGGAAGGGATCCATCCCAGGGCAGATCCTGAAGAACTGCAGCTTGTGCAAAGGACTCACACTGGAGCTCTTGGTGAAGGACTGTCTCCCACAGGAAGGACTCCACAATGGAGAAGGGGAAGAGTGTGAGGAGGAAAGCTGGTTCCAAATAGAAATCTGAACTCCCACTTACTATAATCATCATTTACTGGATTAAATGATTCCTCACATCCCCACTTACAAGTCACCACTATGTCCCCATAGGCTACAAGGCACATGTTCCCTCTCTTTTCTGACAATGGCAACATTCAAGGCCTCTGCTCTTCCCTACACCCTGCAGGGGTGATTCCTGCCAGTCAGGGGTGATGCCCATCTCACAGCCTCCCAGCTTTGCCTCTTTCTTCTTACCTTGCACTCCTCAATGCTTTGCATCCCATCAAAGACAGCACCACAGGTGTTCAAACACCAGCTGTGCTATGATCTTCACTGACAGTGCTTTTTCAGTGACTCCTTTCTTACTTGACCCATCGCTTATTTGCTCCTGCACCAGAAGGAGGATACACAGTAAACACCTCCACCTATCCCTTCCAACAGTCTGTCCCAGTCCTTACCAGTAAGTTCTTGCTTCCTGGGATTTCCTGACTGGTTTATGCCAAACCAACGGGTTCCTGGCACACAAGGGGCAGTCACAGAAGGGCTGAGCTTGGAAAGGACTTCCAGAAATCATCTGGCCATCCAACATCCCTGTTCAAGGAGGGCCACGTAGAGCTGCTTGCACAGAACATGACTAGATGGCTTTTGAATGTTCCCAAGGACAGATTCCACAACATCCTTGAGCAACCTGTGCCAGCGCCAGGGCTGCCTTTGGCCTTCACATCCCCAGTGAGCTATTCCTTGCTGGTGAGTATTCCTTGCTGTGCACTTCTCACTGGCTTCCCTATCACTTGGCTCACCACATTATCATCACAGCTGCCCAGGAAACTCCTGGGCTCTTTACACCCTGCCAGGTTATGCCACTAGCACAGATGAGCATGGCTGATACCCCCATGGACCAGAGTCTGTGAATGTGAGGTCTGTAAGCAGCCCCATCCACTCTTGTTCCAGGCCAGGTGGCCTGTAGCAGATACCCACTACAATGTCCCCCAGACTGTCACCCATATCTTTAATCACAATCCATAAGCTCTGAGTTGGCACCTTACCCATCCCTGGACAGAAGTCCAGGCACTCCACTTGCTGCCTCACATTGAGGTTAACTCCTCTTGTCTTCCTTGCAGAGGCAGAGGCACCTTCCATTAGAGCAGTTTCCTCCAAGCCCTGTCCAATCTGGTCTTGAACACATCCAGAGATGGGGCAGACAACTTCTCTGGATTTCCAGTTCCTTGTGTTTACTCCCCATGGTGTATATATCAACATAAGACACTTCAGAGGCAGGATTGTGTAGACCACCACCATCAGGGCTCTCATGGCCCTGCCGGCCACACCCAGAGCTCTGCAGTGGATTTTGATACTCTTAGGGTTGTCTGGGGCAGCATCATTGGTGCCCACATGGAAAAACAATGTGGGAGCAGGATTCTCCCTGTTAGTGCCAGCACACACCAGCTTCCAGCCTCAGACAGCCTCTGTCTCCAGCTGCGCCCTCCTCCTCACTCTCAGCCATGTTCTGGTCCCCAGTTCACACCCCTGCTCCTTCTCCTTTCTGCCCAGCTGCCCTCAGTCCCTGGGGGCTGCAGGAGCACTGGGGGCAGGCGGGCAGGCATGGGTTCTGCAGGAGAGGGTGGGATTGCTGCTCCCTGACAGCAGATCACACACTGACTGAAGCAGACTACGGAGCCACACCCCAGCTCTCAGCTCTTCTTCCTCCTCAGCCTCTCCTCCTCCTCACTCCATGCTCTGCTGTGGCCTCGGGGTGCAGGCTTTGCTCTTCTGCCACTCATCCTTTTGTCTGTGCTCCCAACGATCCCTGCCTGGAGCTCCATTCCCCCAACATGCTTTCATCATAACATCTTCCATCCCTTTGCTTCTACAAAATCCACAGGGAGAATTTCCAAATAAAATAAAATCCATTCTTGCTCGTACCTAAGGATTGCATTAATCACCCTTAGTTTGAGAGAGGGAAAAAGCAGTGCTTTAAAGGGTCAAGGTGATTTTTTGTTGATTTTCAACCCTCTTGTTTACTAAAATAAAACACAAACTTGGGGGGGGCAAGGGGGAGGAAGAGAAAAACAGCAAAAATACAGTTGCTGCCTTTCTCTTTTGCTGCTGGGAAATTAGCAGGGCAGCATGTGGTCCTACTAGCTCCTGGCAAGTTTTTATCCAATAAATTACAAAGCATTGATTTAAGAGGGGGAAGGAAGAAGGAAAAGAAAAGGCAGCAATAAAATTGCTTTTAAATAACTCCAGTGTAGGTGGTGCGTAAACAGGATACGTCACAACTCATTGAAAAATTCTTACTGGGAAAAAAAAAAGAGAGAAAACAAGGAAAAAAGTGGAGAGAACATAAGCACAAAGGTTCAAGAAAATTCAGAGGTCTTTAGTTTATCTTATGTACTTTGAGTTCTTAGCTACCTCACGGGATTTTGGGTGGTCAAGTCAAAAAGAAAGGGGGAAAAAACAGGAATTAAACATCTCTGGTTACCACTAGATGAACAATTATGCCCAAGAGGGCCCGGAAGTACTTTGAATTCTTGCACATGTTATTGTGCACTGGTCTGTCCTTGCCCAGAAAACAAATGGGCTCCATCTCAAAAACAGTTCATGTCTTTTGTTCCGTTACTTCTGCTGCAAACCTCTTCTAGAATTCATTTCTCTGATGGTTACAAAGTGCCCTCTAATTTTCATTTACATCTACTTCAGTCTGTTCTTGCATCATTGTTGCTCCTAAATTTCAAAGCTCCTTTCTACAAACATCACACCAGACACAGAGGACAAAAAGCACATGCAAAATGCAGGCACCAGGACCCTCATGGGCTTTGTTCCCTTCCTGTAATTTGAGCCCTGAAGAAGCTAAAAAAACTCTGCCTGATGCTGATGAACTGCCCAGGGTGATCCCCTCGAGCACAGGAAGTGCTTCTTTTTGGCAGATTTAGTTTCTGGTGGAAAAAAAAAATGCCACTACCCTCACCTTAATCCTTTGTCTGCTTCAATGCTAAAGGAGACCCGCCCTCACCAGGCCTTTGCCAAGCTAAAATCATAAAAGGTTTTTCATTCCCCCACAAAAGATCATCTTTCCATTTCTCTGGTTGTTCTTCCCTCACTTATTCCAGTCTATCCTGATAAACAAAAACAATTTGCTCCTCTCCAGCTCAGTTATTTCTAGCAAGAGGGAGCATCACTATAGCCCTGCCTGGTGCTGTAGGATGACATAAATCTGCTGCACAATTGTCACCTCAGTCATTCAGGGACTTCTCATGACCAAACATCCTACTTCTGGTTGCTTTTCATCCCATTCTTACTTAGTCTTCAAGATCACCAGGGCCCTCCTGTAAAATATTTCCAATCTTCCATGACTTCTTTTACTTTGGTTCAGCAAATTTTTCTACACATTCACCCTCCAAGGTCCTTAACACAAACATTTACTGCACCTCAAGCTGTCCCTCAGGAGATCTCACAAGAACTTGATCCCAGTTGCAGTTATTTCCCAGATTTTAACTGATTCTGCTCCACCCTCATAATCCAATTTCTCTAGTATATCTATTGTCCATGTAGCACTCTAAAAACCATCTCATTGAACATGAGGATCTACTCATTTCTCTACTCCAAAAATATATTAGAGATGTGTATCAGATTAATTTAGCATAAACTACACCTACTTAAATATCTTTCTCTCCCCCCATCCCAAACCCCCAACTATCTGCTGTATCAGACCAATCAGACATGAAGTTACACAAAACATCTGCTACCGCCTTTTGAACATCTGGACAAGCACAATGCCTACCTGCAGCACAGCTTCTGGTGTGACCAAAATTCAGCCTAGCAGCTATTCCAATTCCCATGCTGCTTCCTTCCTGCAGTTCAACCATGGAAAAGCAGCACACAGGTCCCATCCACCACCTCAAGTCACAAGCTTGCAAAATTGCAGAATTGGCCTCACAGGTTCCCAAAAAAGGCAAAGTCTCTGTGATCCATTACGACAACCCATTCAAAACATCCACCCAGTAAATCCAGTTGTTTCTGAAGTAGAGTATTCCAGTTTGCATCCTCCCTGTAAGGCAAGAAGATCCCACCACGGTGTTTGGCTGGGAGCAACTGCCTTCATCCTACACATATTCTTGACCAAAGCAAGCCAGGTAGGATCTCCCTGCTGTACTTAGAGCAACTGCAATCATGTACAAGTCTAAAATACAACATTAAGGTCAAGCTCTCAATCATTCTTCTAAAGGTCTTTCCACTCCACCTTCTCAACCACAGCATCTCCCCCTCTCTTTCTCCCATGCTCCAAATCTCCTCCTTTTCCTGCTGTCCAGACCACATCTTTCTTTCTTCCTGCAACACAACTGTGACCCAGCCATGCCATTCTCATTTTGGCCACACCTGGGAAAGTAATTTACCCATTACCTGTCCTATTAATGTGGGATTTACTCAAGGCCATGCAAAAATGTAACACTAAGTTTTTCCCAAGCCACAAATTAGAATAAAGAGAAAACCCAACAATGTCCTTTTAAACAGCTCTGGAAAACCTGAAAATGACAGAGTAATTGACAAAGTCATGGTAAGAAATTCCAATTAAAGTGAGAAGTCTTAAGTATCAACACAGGATAAGTTTTCTTATGGAGCAGAGCCAGCTTAGGCTCTTCCCTTCTCCAACCCAATCATTCCAGCCTCTTATCACTGTGTGTTCACCCTTCAGCTTCTGGGTAACTGAAAACATACTGAAAAAGAAGTCTCTTTCCTGCTGCTTCTTTTCTCCATCAACCCTGTTGGATCAGCCTTTCCTTCTCAGCAAGGTGCCACACTAAAGTCACATCAGGTCCAACATGGTTTTGGAGCTAAAAATACCATAACTGAGCACTTCAAGTCTGTTCAGTCCCTCAAATTTTGATCGCATGGGATGTGCAAGTTAATAATCAGACTTGGTGTCATTTAATAGAAGAGCTTCCAAGAGCATCCATCAAAAATCCACCTGTGCTTATTCTTCATAGGTCAGCAGTCTCCACCTTCTAGTATAAATGCAGGTTCTGTACATAAATTGGTTTTACACTTTGTCCTCAGACAAAGATACTCTTTCCATCATACATTCATCCACCCTTTCCAAGAATCCTCTTTTCAGGGACAATCTGGTACCAAGCATCTGAATACTCACAGATGAAAAGCTTTCAGCCTGATAAAATGGGAACCTGCCCTGCTACTTCTTGAAGCTCTTTAAAAGGCAGAAATTCAGCAGTATTTTATAGTTTCTCAAGAAGGCATGCCAAAGAGTTTGTGTCTGAATTCTGGGATTAAGTAAAAACTTTTAAAAATTTCCAAATGATCAGTTGCAATTTTTTGTTAGCTTTAAGAAACTATGACAATCCCACACCATACCATTATTTCAATACAGTGAGAAAAACACCAGGTATGGAGAAATACAGTTTTCTGCTCAAATGCACAAAATTATGATAAACACCAGATAATTAGTCTCTTGAGATGTGGGGATGTGGTTCATGTCCAAGCCTGCTCACAACTATTAATGCTGCTCCTGCATCCTGACGGATTGTCTGGCCAAGGCAGTGTGTCCTGGATCAAGCACTGGTACATGACTGGTGTGTTCTGTGGTTTCTTAATGAGATGCACCAGTATATAATTGAACACCCTGTGGACACTGTGGTTTTGAACCACTACTGGGGGCACTAAAAGATGTTCACTTACAGGTGTGTTACATCAATGCCTTTCTCAGCAACACAGTTTCATAGAATCACAGAAGAGTTTGGGTTGGAAGGGACCTTGAAGATCATCCTGTTGCACTCTGCTAGCTTGGGCAGGGACACCTTCCACCAGACCAGGTTGTTTCAAGCCCCATCCAACCTGGTACTGAACACTTTCAGGGATGGGGCAGCTCCAGCTTCTCTGGGCTTCACCACCCTCCCAGGGAAGGATTTCTTCGTAACACCTACTGCCCCAAAATCAAGTGTCCTGCCACATGTCTGGAGATGGAAAGCAGAGTTTTCAACCACTTCAATCATCTAAGGAAGTGTTTGCAAAATTAGTCACTTGATCCTCTCCTGCTCATACCAATAGTCCTCTTTTTTCTGACCAAAGTAGAAACAGCAACCCAAGGAATTAACCTCCTTAATGGAGTGCCAGGAGTATCTACAGTACCATCTCAGAAGGGAGTTGGCCAGTTCATGTTCTCCTATTCCAGGAGTTTATGATGCACACTCCAACAGCTTCACCTACAGCCTTCTCACACCATGATTATTATCATTATCATATTCATTAATACCTAATATGCTAAACCTTCATCTCCTCAGGCCTCATTACTGCTGGGGACTACGCAGTGTGTTACCCATGTAGGACATGGGATGACAAGACAATCCACGCTATCTCCCCTGGACAGCTCAGAGGAGCAGACACTCCCATGAAATCACAGTATTTCACCCATGCTTTTACCCCTCAGCCCAGTGCCACCAAACCCCTGGGTTCTGGCAGAAGGCACCGGAATGGTTTCCATCAGCTCCTGCTAAATCCAGACGCGCACAATTACAGGCATATGGGCACAAACCCTTATTTCCTTTAGAAATGTAACAGTTTTATTGAAACAGATGTTCTGGGAACAGCACAGAGCATCACTGAGCAGCCTAGAGGACAGGAGATATGGTGGGAAAGGACTCCCAGAGCAGTGCATGCATCCTGTGGAGTGTAAGCATGGGAAGATCAAACAGGAAGGAGCTGATTTCACAAGCTCAAAAGTAGCCTCTTTTTCCAATGCTTCTGTTCAGAAAAATAATGCAAAAACAATCTCACATCTAGCAGCACAACTTGAAGTGAGAGGCTTAAACTCTATTCTTGGTTAAGTTACAGAATAAATTATTTGATTACAAGCTAAAAATACTTACTATCAGACATCCTTTCCCTCTTTAAGGAGCTCTTGAATTGATAATCCCACAACAGCAATAGGAAATACATTTTTAATGCCACTGATTAACATTTTAGCTCACTTTGGAGCACTCAATGTATCCCTCCTCCTGAAGGTTTTAATGCCAGACTGCTGACATTTCCTAAAAATGCATTATAGTTGAAAAATAAGTTGGGGTGTTGACAGAGTGCAGTACTCACTGGGCTGCCTCGGGCAAAAAACCTGATTATGTGGCCACGCTGATCCCTCCTGGCCTTGCCAATTCTTATGACATCAAAACCATTCAGCCATAATCTATTTTTTTTGTGGCTGATGAATTTAAGATAACAAAGCACCTAAATGGGACCACAGCAGTCTCAATACTCCTGCAAGCCATCAAGACGCTGAGGGAGGCTCTGGAGTGTGCAGGTGCTACCACAACCATGGCAGACACCCGGTCATTCCCCCCAGATGTTGGCATGGAGTCCTTGTTTGTGGAGCCCTTGCACTGGGAGCCTGCCAGCTATGCTGGCAGCCACACAGACCTGGAAAGCTTCCTCCTCACCCAAAGAGATAAGGAGAAAAGATTCCTTCTCCTCTTCCAACTTTGCATTGGTTAATACTTAAACAGGATTGACCGTGTTTTTCAAAATTCAAACCCTAAACAAAGCATATGGTCTCAGCACACCATGCAGACCATCTCCTTCTCCTCATCAGGAGAATGCTAAGCTGCAGTTTTTAAGGGGATTCCAACCCCCTGTCTGTACCTACAAGGGAGGTCCACAAAGGTGGTGGAGGCCTGAGCAGGGCAGCACAGGAGGAAGGCAGGAAGCCACTAACAAGGCTCTTGAATACTCCTATGCAATCATAGCACCCACTTGTCCCTCCGCCACCCAAAGGGCAAAAATTAGCCCAAACCAGCCTGACACCCCACATGCTGCAGTGCTTGGCTCTTGGCCAGGCCCACCCCAATACACACCTGACCACGCAACAGCACCCAATGTGCAAAGTGTTATACAGAGTGTTCTGGCACAAGTTCCAGGAAAGGCAACATTAAACTGTGTCAGATCTCCTCCAGCCACGCTTAAAGCACAAAACCTGTTTCAGGTAACACTCCGCTGATCCTCCCCTACGGCACTTGTGCACACCTCATCTAAGAGATCTTTGATCTCCAGCACCTTTCTTTGAGACTCAAGGATCTCCACAGTCTCCTTACTATGCTCTTTTTACTGGCAAAGGGTAGAAAGAGGGCAGGCAGGCAACACTAAACGTCTTTTCATGCCCACACGCCTGGGCTCATGTGCATCCCAAATCCTCCCCACAAGCACTTTTTTAGGCAAAGTGACTCATTTGCCACCATGATACCTATTTTTTTCCCCTTGAGGACAATCTCTTTAAACTCAGAGAGATTTAACTAACAACATTAAAATGATGACTTACCAGTCTCTCATTATCTTCTGAGGTTCTCTGGTAATGAGCTGCTAAAGAAACGTAATCCTGCTCCTGCTTGTTACACTCCAAACACTTAAGTCCATGACGGATTAGCCTCTGTGGGTCTGTGTAGAGAGGCAAGGCTGGCTGAGTGTTCGCGGAAATCCCCACTCCACCCCCTGAAGTGGAACTGGACTTGGGTGGAGGAGAGGAGGAGTGCAAAGTCTGAGGAGCTGGAGAGGCTGAAGAGCTTGTAGGAGAAGGTGAAAACATTTGGTCTACAGAAATTGGTTTCATGAGCAGCTGAGAACACTGCATGATAAATCCTTTGCTCTTGTGATCTCGTGCATGTTTAAGCAAGCTACACTTATTAAAAAAAAGGAGCATAGTTGAACACTGAGTGCACATGACTTCAATGTGAACGCTTCGCCTACTATAGTGTTGAGTCAGGCTTTTCTCTAAGGCAAACGAGTCCCCACACTCCAGGCAACAATACCCAGAGGCAGGTAAATTAATACTGGTGTCAGGCGGAGGGCTGAGGTTCGGAGTATATATGGGCACCAGGTTGGCACTGTGCAGCACTTTGTGGAATGCCTCCATGATGACAGGAGCAGCTTTCTTGACTTGATGCACCAGTGGCACCGACATCTGTGTCACCTGAGGCTGGTTCCGCCGCTGTGCCGAGGACTTCGCCGTGACAGAAGCAGCAACACTGTGGGGGACCAAGTTGAGATTTGCCAAGTGCACGGCTTTGGGAAGAAGGCTGGAGGTGGTGGCATTGGACTGCTGCGTCACTGTACCCTGCGGCTGCCTCTTGACACCCACTTTTATGGCACCGCTGCCACAGTTCGGCAGTGGAGATAAGGACACGGTACACGTGCTGTTGGCAATATCCATTCTTATACTGTCTGAGTAAGGACTTGTTACATTTGACAGCTGGATAGCCACAGCAGCCCCGTTTTTGGTTGAATTCCTGCCAGCCTCACTTTCCATAACTGCACTAGTGTCAGGGGATGGGAAAGATTTGATAAACTCTTCAGCAGAGGAGGTTTCCGCAGGTGACTCTTCTGAAGATTTGCCCAATTCATCATTTTCTGGCAAAATTCTAGTTACAGTCCTTTTAATTTCACCAGAAGACGTCTTGATGGTCTTTATTCTAACTTTGGGAATAGCTGGTGGAGAGCCAGCTGCCACGGAAGGAGAGCCTTTCCCACTGCTGTCACTGCACACGCTCCGAGGACTCTCGGGCTGCTTGCTGGCCTTCCTTACCACCTCCAAGGGGCTTCGGGGACTCTTTGGTGACTTGGGCATTTTTGGACTTCCCTTTGTCCCATCTTTAAAAGAACCAGGGTCCTTGGTAAGATTTGGCTGATCGCCTTTTGGAATACATGCAACCTTTTTGGCCTGAAGAGCAACTAATGCTGCCACGCAGGATGACAACTTGGAATGAGTTGGCTTTAACCTCTGCCGAGGCGGGACTGATGAAGACATGTTGAGCTCAGGCACAGAACCCTTGCTGTCTCCTAAATTATTGTGAGGGAGGTCTCCGAACACCAAGCCTTCTCCGAGAAGGCTGTTGGTATCTACCAAGTCCTTGCTTGACCCCACAAACCTCTCCACTGCTTTGTCCTGCTCTCTCCTGCTCATTTCCAGCCTATTATCTGTCTGGAAGTGGATTTCCATCTTCTGTTCCTTTTTACAATACTGATCAAACATACTTAATTCAGGCTCTGGCACCTTCCTAAGATGATCTAGGACTGAAGCTCCTGTTGGTATATATATTGAAGGTGGTGGAAAATAGGGAGTTTGTGCATGTTTGGGTTTATCCACAATACTGTTTTCTTTGAATGTGTCCTCCGGTTCAGGACTGGAAATGGGGCTAAACTGACTAAATGTTGGCAAAGGCTCTGACTTGGACTGGTCCAGTTTATCAGAGTAACCTCTGGAGCTGTCACCGTTAATAAAAGCTGACTCAAACTTGCCATAATTATGGACTAAAGCATGAGCCTCCACTGGCAGATCAGATCCACGAAAGCCATTGTGTAACAGACTGGTTCCGAGGTGATTGCTCTCCTTTTCTGCCTCAAAAGATTCCTGGCGACTTGTGTTCTTCACGATCACACTCACAACAGGTGCATCAGAGGGAGGCAGAGAGTGGGACAAGGACATGTTCTCATCGATGCACATTCCTGACTTCAGGTGATTCTCATTCTCCTCCCCAGTTGACGGGATGGCCTCCTTGGCATCCAGGCTAGTCGGGTCAGGGATGTCAAAAGCAGCCAAGAGGTCATCAAAGTCAGGAGTTTTCATGTCCCCCATGATGAAAGCTATGATTAAAAGCACAACAAATACTTTGTCAGGTACATGTCCCCCATGGACAAACTTTGCAAGACTTATTTGCATCAACATCCATGACAAAAACCACAGCTGCCCAAAGGTCAGTTGTGGGCAGAGCTGCTTCCAAGGAGCAGGATGGGAGATGGCATCCCCTTTTCCCAGGATCCCCAACAGCAGAGCTAGTAAAACCATGACCTTTTAAACGACACTAAGCTCATGCAGGGGACATCTTTTCAACTTGTCAGATGCATCACTACTACAAAATCAGCTGTTGTCATGAGCCTCAACACAAAAGGTTCTGAAGTACGTTAGTACAGGGGTTTTTGTTGTTTGGTTGGGGTTTCTGTAGAGCTAATAGGCAGCAATAACTGCAGATCTCTCAAGAGATTGTCACATCTGAAGAACTCAGTCATCCTTCAAGGAACAAAGGCAGGAGCAAACAAGTGCCTCAAAAGAAACAGGCCTGAAAAGTGAGATGACTCCATACCCTGAGCAATTTAAATAATAGAAGTCTTCAGTAAATATTTCAATACAGCAGCTCCAAGTAAGGTTATTTAAAACAGGGGCAATGCTTAATTAGATGCCCATGTGAGGCAAAACTGCACAAAGACAGAATAAAGGACCATATCCAAATCATCACAAGAAATGCTGTTCCCAGCCAGCTTGCCCTAAGCCTTTCAGAAGGGAAGTGGGGACTCAGACACTCAACACTGTGACCTACGACAGCAATAATCAAGCTCTGATGAGATGCATAATGAAACCTGACAGCACAGTCACTTGAACATTTGTGATCACTAATGTCAGGGATACTGTTTTTCCCCCGTTAAATCAAAATATTTTCAAGTGGGTACAATATAGAGACTTCCCATTCATTTAACATGTTTTCCATTTAAAGCCCAAATTTAAGTGCACTGATGTATGCTGTATGTAGAGGAGGGGAAAAAAACACAGAGTGTCAACAAAACTATCAGGACACCAGTTCCTGCTTGGCAAGGAGCACCCACAGGCAAGGTAAGTCCTGCCACGCTCACTTGACTTGGGCTGCAACAGCTGCCAAAGCCAGCGGCAAGAGAAGGAGACAGAGAGGGTGGCAGGATTCCAGAAGGGGGAAGAGCTGGGAGCAGGGGTGCAGGCAGAGAGGAGGACAGCGAGACAAAGCAGAGAGAGAAGCCATCTGATGTCTTCCCAAACGGCCGCTGTCATTATTTACAGTTGGGTTTAAAAGTTCGTCAAGCGTCACACTGAAACCAAACAAAGCTCAACCCTTCTGGCCAGGCTGCTGGAATGGGGAACAAGTCTGGGGCCAGGAGAAATCACTTTAGCTTGGAGCACAAGGACACAGTGATCTTTGAGCCTTAGCTCAGCTGTGCCTCCAGACAAGTCCCAGAGGGGCTGCTTTGGTTAATCCACTGCAAAACACTCTGTGGAGATTTACTTGGCTTAAGAGTGGCTTGCTGTAGCTGAGCTTAAAACTCTTTCTTAAATTAAATGACAAATATGAATGTCCACAGAGGGCTGTGCAATAATTTACAATCACATCCCTCAAGGAAGAGTGGCTAGGTGTGATGTCTCTGGAAGCGCAGATTATCTGTATGTTCCACATCCTCAGCACTTGATAAGGATTTTGGGAACATCACAGATTACTGCAGTTGGCAAAGGCATGGACCTGAAACTTCCCTTTCCTTTGGATGGGAATCTTGTGCCAGCTGGGAAAGAGCAAGGCAGCATGCAGCTCCCAAAATTTCTGGCACATAAATCCTTCTGCAAGGAAGACACTTCATCCTTAACCTGGCACACTTGAGTTTTATACAGAGAAAAATGAGCCTGCCAATCACTCCTTACTTTCCTGTTCCCACTCTGGAACACCTCTCCGCCTCTTCAGGCGAGGGTGTGTTTTAAAATACAAGACACAATAAATTCCAGGTATCTGCAGCATCCCAAAATATCCTTTTCTTGGAAGAAGCCTTGCATTTTCAGAAGCTTTTGTGTACATCTTTGAGATCTGTAAAAGGCCAATTTACTCCCTTTGCTATCATGAAAGCACAAGTCTCTACTCAAGTATTTCTCCACAAAATTGCATCTTAAACTTGTCGTGCACAAAGCTACAATTTCTCAAAATAAAGCAAAATTTGACCTAGATTCTAGAAAATAAGCATCTTATCAATAGAAGTGACTTTTAATTGACATACATTTAAAATTTTGACCATTTATCTCTGTTCCTAGATAACAAACAGAAAAAGGATATTAAAGGAGATTATGCAAACTAGCCTGTGAGGAAAGCTGAAAATAAAGACCTTCGTCCTTACTCCATCCTTCTTGTGCAAAGGACTTAGAACCCAAGCTTGGACTCCAATGAAAACATGGAGGTTGAGATCTGCAAACCAGTAGAAGTGGTGAATAAAATGAGCAAAGAAGGACTTACGGAGTACAACACGCGTATCTCAACATGCAAACCTGACCTCACTATAGCACATTTCACCAGGGCTCAGGAAACATAGACAGCTCCAAGCCATCCAAGAAAACCACGGGGAAGGATGTGAAACCCCAGGGCCTTGTGCCATGGATAAGCTTCCAAGTCAGCAAGAGGCACTACAGGACCTGCATCCTGCACTCACCCCATACAAACCTTTTGCTTGTGGTGCTATTCCCACGGACTTTTGGAGATTAGAAGCAGATGCTCTGCAGCTTTCAAACCAGTGTATACAATACTGTTCAGGGAAGAGGTTTGAGATTGCCACCTAGTAGGGAAGCATGAAAATCCAATTACACCAAGGAAAGCAATCACAGAAGGGCTTGGGTTGGAAGGGACCTTGAAGACCACCTAGTTCCAATGCCCCTGCTGTGGGGGATTATTTATCATGAACGTCATCATTAATAAATATTGATACTTCTGCAAAACAGCAGTATACAAGGGAAATCATGTGTCAAGGGCTGCTCCCACGGGGCTTGTGTCTTTGAGAGGGGATGCAGGGGCTCCCGGCCACGGGAATCCCTTGGGAAAGCGGGGATAGCAGGAGCCAGGAAGCGCGGGGAGGGCAGAGGAAGGGGGAAGAGGCCGCGCAGGGGCTGTCAGGAGTGCGGGGAGGGGACAGGCACGGGGCAGCCGCAGCGGCTGGAGGGTTAAACCGGAGGGCGGCTCAGTGGCAGGCGGGACCCGGGGCCGTAACACCCGTGAAGTTTCAAGAGGCCGGTGCGGCTCTCGCCCGGCCCGTGGCACCCCCGCACCGGTCCCAGCACACGCCGCCCCCACCCGAGACAAAGGCTCGGCCCCGCGGCCCCCCGCGCTGACAGCCCGGCCCGGCCCGGCCCGGCCCCGCCGCACGTGGGGCCGCCCGCCCAACTTAGTTTGTGTCGGAGCCGCAGGGCCGGGCCGGGCCGCCGCGGGCACCGCAGCCACCCAGGGGCAAGGCCGGGGCAGGGGGAGGCGGCGGCCCGTGGGCCGGAAGAGCCGGTGCGGGCGCGCAGGGCTCGGTGCGCCGGCGGCGGGGCCGCCCGCCCTGCCCGCGGGGCGGCAGCACCGCCCGGCCGCGGGGCCGGCGGGAGGGCGGAGGGCAGCGGGAGGGGCGGGCCCGGCGCGGCACGGCCCGGGCGGGCGGGCAGCACTCACCCACGCAGGCGGCTCCTCCGGGCCCGCCGGGCCCGCGCGGCCTCACCCCGCACCGGGCACCAACGGCCGCAACATGGCGGCGGCGGCGGCGGGCGGGGCCGGGGGCGGAGCGGGGCGGGCTGGGCACGGCGGAACCGCCCCGCCTTCCCTTCCCTTCCCGTCTCTTCCCTTCCCTTCCCTTCCCGCCCCGGCCGCAGGGCCCCGCTGCCGCCCCCGCCTCAGGGAGGCTCCTGGCAGAAGCGCCCACAGAGCGGGCCGCGCGCTCCCGCTTTTCTGAGGTTTTCCTCGCCAAAAGCTGCCCCGAGAACGCCTCAGTCACCGCTCCCTGTCTTTAACTCCTTCCTCGTTGTGTCGCTGGTGCGGTTTGCACGCAATGGCACTGATTGCCCCGTGTCCCCGAAGGAGGAGAGCGAGGATGAGGCGAGCTCCAGCCTCACCCTGATCCCTGGGAAGGGGACGGAGCCAGTGATCGCTGGGGCCGTTCCCAAACACACCAGGGACAGGGAGATGTCTGGGATCAGTCAGCGAGGGTTACTAAGGGCTTCAGCCCCTGAAAACCTTATGCCTTCCGCATCGAAATTGCTAAACCAGTAGATTTAGACTAGAGTTATGGAGAAATTCTTGACTGTGAGGGAGGTGAGGCCCTGGCCCAGAGAAGCTGTGGCTGCCCCATCGCTGGAAGTGTCCAAGGCCAGGTTGGACAGGGCTTGGAGCAACCTGGGATAGTGGAAGGTGTCCCTGCCCATGACACGGGTTGGAATGCGATGAGCTTTGAGGTCCCTTCCAACCCAGACCATTCTTCGATTCTTTGACAAGCTCCCAGGATGAGGGAGATACTGTTTATCCTGCAGCTGTGTCTCATTTTGAGCTCCTCAGCACAAGACAGACATGGACATACTGAATCTCCTAAAGAGCCACGAGGGTGATAAAGGTGGTGATGATGAAGAGGTTGAAGCATTTCTCCTATGAGGAAAGGCTGAGAAAGCCTGGACTGTTCATTCTAGACTAGAGCAGGCTTAGGAGGGGCTCATCCATGTCTATGGGAGAGTGGAGAAATGATGGAGCCAGACTCTTCCCCGTAGTGCTCACTGCCTGGACTGGAGCTCACCCACTGATATACATCAGGAAACATTTTTTCCGTCGTGAGCATGGGTGGCACAGGGAGGCTGTGGAGTCTCCATCCCTGGAGACGTTCAAAAGCAGTCTGGATTTTCTGAGCAACCAGCTTTAGGTGGCCCTGCTTGAGGTTGGACTGAATAACCTCAAAAGGTCTCTTCCAACCTAAACTACTCTGAGAGGCTTTGAAGCATTTTGTATCCAGGTGTGACTATGTCACCCTCCCATTGTAATAAATAAAGAGTATTTCTTGAGGTTTTCTTTCCCATGTCCTGCCATTTTAACCATCTACCCTCTGTACTGGACATACAGCATTGCTCACACGGCATTTGTTTCTCATGTAGTTACATAATTATTTGCTACTTGTTATCAGTCCCACAGGTAAAAAATTTCTTTTTTCTAACTCACACATCCTTGATTTCTGATTCGTGTCATCATCCTTCTCCTTTTGAAGGAGTTGGCCAGTTTCTCTACATCAGCAAAAGCACAAAAGGAGTCACAAACAGGAAACATTTCAATATTGCAACTGTTAACCTGTAATTGTAGCACATCTCTATGAAAAGCTCTAAGTTGTATCTACTCAGAGAGCTGACATTTGTTACACAATTTCTGAAGAGCTGTCACAGTCCTGAACAAGTTGTGGCTTGCAGGAAAGCTGTGGTAATTTGAAGGATTGTGCTAATTAAGAAATATAATGCCAGTGGGAATTTAGCTCCATCCCAGATGGCTGAGGAGGAGAAGCAGCCCTGGAGCGGCTGGGGTCCCTTCCTCAAAACAGCAGAGACACAAAATAGACTATGGAGAAGCTATATCCTTCTGCATGATCTAAAAATCAATTCTTTTTCTTATTTTTAGTCCAATGTGGTGATTTGACATATCTGGAAATAAAAAATCTTTCTCTCTCTCTCTTTTTTTTTTATGTTTAAATTTGTTCCTTTAGGCTTGTTTTGTAAATGTTATGGAATCCCCGTCTCTGGAAGTGTTCCAAGCAAGGCTGGATGGGGCTTGGAGCAACCTGGTCTAGTGGAAGGTGGCCAGGAGGGTGGAATGAGATGGATTTTAAGGTCCCTTCTAACTCACATCACTCTGTGATTCTGTGCTTTGATGGGGAAAAGACAAAAGCCATGGGTCTAAGGAGATGATGTCCAGAGCAGCCCCCTGGGGTTGGAGCTGCATTGGTGGGACCCCTTGTGCCCTGGTGGCACCTCAAAGAGGGAAGCCCCTGGGTGAAATACTCTCAAGTGATGCCCACCCAGCTGCATCTGAGACCTTCATTTTGCATTCTTAACCTGCTTGATGTTGTTAGTGCTTGATTTTGGCTGGGGCAAAACAGTTCTCCCCAGGTGCTGGCTATGTTGGAGAGTGTCTGTAGGCAGACAGGCTGGCAAGGAGGGTGAGACCCATTTTATTTACAATGCAAACATCACAAAGTCTTGAGCACTCATGCCCAGGCAACTGTCAGTTTTCACATCAGCAACATTTGTTTCTGTCAGAGGTCACTGTTAGATTACCTTGAGCTGGTTGCAAAACTAGGGTGTTACAAAACTATAATTAATGTTTCAGAAACTCCGTGGAAGGTTTACTATTGGCAGGGTAAGGATGAATCCCCAGACACAAACATTCCTCTAAGATAACAGCGTAGCCTACAGCGTTATCTACACACAGAGAAAAAAGCCATGTAACTTAAATCAAGGTAATTAATTACACTGATATCTCCTGTATACATTTTAAACCATTTGCACCTATCAGTTTGGTCTTACTCCTAGGGCATGCCCTCTGCATTGCCACAAACCTATTTTTTTCCCCTCTTTTTCTATATTTATGCAAACATGGATGAACCAATGCATGTCTTCAATGAAGATCCCTCTGGAAAACCACTGATCCAACAGAACAGGGAAAAACTTGCCTCTATTCCAAATCCATGTTCAAGACAGCTTGTAATAGTCATGATACTCTATGACAATGATGGAACCCTGACCTTAAATTCCTGAGCCCAAATCCAAGAGAACAAAGCCATGTATCCCAGTGAGTTTGGAAACAGGAATAAAAACCTAATGTGGCAAAATCCTGATGGAGAGGAACTGTTTCATGTCCCAGCATGCTTCTGATGCCCATTTGTTGGAATTTGGTGGATTTCGAGTTGCAGATGTGATGAGATAGGCTGATTTCTTGCAGGGAGGTTGCAGTCAAACCCCGCTGAAGTGCCAAGGATACTTGTTGCTCATATCATTAGTGCAATACCAAACCTGTTCTACTGCTCGACTGGAAAACTGGGAGAATAACTTCCAGACAGACAGTTTTCTTCAGCCATAAGAACTGCAGGCTCCAGTGCACTACAGATGTGCTGCAAGGTCTGGGCAAGCAAGGAGCCTTTGCGCAATCCTCTACTCCCCTGGGCTCTTTGTTGCTTTGCCCAAATAGTGGTGATGTGAGCGCTTGTGCAGCTCTACATGGTTGCTAAACATGAGCAGGACTCACAGCACCCCTCTTCTTCTCCAGATGTGTCCAAATGGACTTGCTCCCATGCTCCAGGCTATGGCAAGATCTTCTCAAGATGCTCTCCTGCTGAAAAGTGTTTCATCTGGCTGCAGCCGTGGGCCTGGCCATGGGACTGCGGTGGCCAGAGGACACGGTGGTTCCCGCATACATTTCCCAGGGTGACAAGGCAGCCTTGAGTTGTTCTTGCCTTTGTGTCTCCAGCTGCCCCATGCAGTGGGAGTGTGACAGCTCTGTGAAACAGAAAGAACAGATCCAGGCTTGTAAACCTCTTCAGGGAAGAAATTAAACTTTGAATCATCCTTCGTCATAGAATCATAGAATTGTTTAGAGGGGAAAAACCCTCTAAGACCTCCGAGTCCAACCATTAATGCAGCACTGCTGTGTTCACCACTAAACCACATCCCCAAGAGCCACATCTACACATCTTTTAAATCCCTCCAGGGATGGTGACTCCACCACCACACTGGGCAGCCTGTGCCTGTGCCTGACCACCCCTTCAGGGAAGAAATTGTCCCAATACCCAACCTAAACCTCCTCTGATGCAACCTGAGGCCATCTCCTCTCATCCTGTCCCTTGTTCCCTGGGAGCAGAGGCAGATCCTCATTTGGCTCCACCCTCCTGTTAGGGAGTTGGAGAGAGTGGAAAGGTCCCCCCCAAAAAAAAAGAAAAGCCTCCTTTTCTCCAAGGTGAGCCCCCACCAGCTCCCTCAACTGCTCCTGGTGCTCCAGACCCTTCCCCAACTCCTTTCCCTTCTCTGGATATGCTCCAACCCCTCAATGTCTTTCTTGTGGTGAGGGGTGGAAAACTACCTGAGAATTTGAGTTCAGCTTACACATACTTCCACAAGTGGTTGTGTGGGCAAAAGTGAAGACTGGGGTAGTCATCTCCCAGGTGGGATCCATCCTGAGGAAGAACTGCTGGGGCAGGGAGACCAGTGGCATCAAGCCACAGGCGATATTGCTCCTGGAAACTCACCTGAACTTTGGCAGCAAGTTTAACCAAAGCTTGAGAAAACTGCAAGAAGAGTAATTCCATGAGGGTTTTCTGTCTTACACTGCAGGAAGCACCCTCCAAGCAGTATCTGTGCAGTTGTAACTTGGAAAGTCTCCCCAGGAAAGCTCAAGAGAGTGCTTTGCATGCTCACAAAAAGAGGGGTACAGGAATGTAGGTGGTGGCCAAGGTCGGTGTGTGGTGCAGGCTTAGCTGAGGGATGAGCAGGATGTTTATCCCAACACCAGGAACAGCCAGTCAACACAACCATGTCTGAAGGTAGGAAAGAAGAGACAAGCAGATGAAATCACTCTGCATGCAAATTATCTCCCAGAGTGGTCTTTCCCTTGACTGAGAGCTTGGTGCAGGGATTACCCAGAGAGTGAGAGCAACAGAGTGCCCTGGAGCACACCCCAGTTTTCTCAGGGGGGACACACTGGGGCACCACTCAGGGGA
The DNA here is from genome assembly GCF_047495875.1 of Pithys albifrons albifrons. NCBI lineage: Eukaryota > Metazoa > Chordata > Aves > Passeriformes > Thamnophilidae > Pithys > Pithys albifrons. Next base: position 6,583,443 of record NC_092470.1, read on the forward strand.
TACCAGCTCCTGATGCAAATGCATTAGTATGACAGGGTGGAGATCAAACACGGAGGACTTTTTTTGCCTCACCCATGGGATTCCTAGGAATTCACAATGTTTGGAGGCAAGAAGACAAATCCTTTGGTTGCTAGCTATCCTCCTGCCCCTTGTTAATGAAGAAAAGTCTCCACTCCAGACTTGGCACAGTTTCAAATCCAGTGGTGCTCCTCAGTGCAGGCTGTGGGATAAAGTCTCAACATGCACCACCCCGCCTGGGGCTTGACCCACCCCACTACAGATTAAATTGCTCAGATGCCTCACAGTTCCCTGAAGACCTTTCCAGACATTTCCATTTTGCTCCAGGGAGAATCAGCAGGGCTTCTGTGGGCGCCTTGGAAAGTGACTGAGGTCATTTCAACAGCCAGAAGCAGAACAAGGGTGCTCAGTTATGAATGGGCCAGGGCAGAAGCGGCAAGGTCAGGGCCCTGTGCACCAGAAGCTCTCATTTCTGATCTGTTTTATTTCTACTCTAACACTGGAACTAGCTTCTCCCTCCTGCATTGCATTTGGCCTTATGACCTTTAGTTTCTGCATCTTCTGCCCCACAAGAAGTGACACTTCAGGGATGGGTCAGCCACAGCTTCTCTGGGCAACCAGTGCCAGGGCCTCACCACCCTCACAGGGAAGAATTTCTTCCTAAAACTTGTCTTTGTTTGCCAATGGATTTCTTTCCTTTCTTCTTCAGAACTTTTGTTTGTAATCTCTAGAGGGAGAAGGACCTTGGGAATTCACACACCATATCTTACATTGCTTTGCCCTTAAATTCAAACCTTGCTTTAACCAAGACAATTGGTGGTGTGTCTGTGTGTCCCAGAGGCATGTGCTGCATTATAAGACAGAGAAAGCAGAACTGGCTTCCACTCTTTCTTTGATAATAAGTTGCCTTCATACTCATATATCCCAGGGAAAAAGAGCAGCCTTTGACCAGAGCTGGGCTGTAACTGAAGAATTACAGCCTGACAGGAACTGCAGGGCCTGTGAATGCCTGGGTCCCAAATCCCATCTCCTTGGGAATTAGTAAATTTGGGCTACAAGTCAATAAAACATAAGAGGGTTCTGGCCCAGAAGGCCATGTTTTTATTGTTTAGTGGTAGAGATGATCTCATATGATGACTTTCTGGTAAAGATAACTGGGATGTGGAGAAACATTAAAAATAACACTGTATGATATAATCATGGAATCAGCATGGTTTGGGTTGGAAGGGACTTTTAAGACCATCTCATTCTAATCTCCGGCCATGGACAGGGACACCTTCCAGTAGACCACATTGATTCAAACTCCATCAGGGCACAGGTTCTCATAAGAGGTGCAGGATGCTGAATACTTTTTGTGCAAGCCAAGCTTTGAGAGAAAGTGGAAGACAGGTAAGAAACTACAAGGGGATGTGACAAATGGCCTTTTCAGGGAAAAAAAAAAAAGAAGAAAACAATTTTAAGATTTGTTAAGCAGAAAATTCTTTTTATGCCTTAAAACCACAAGGGACTGTGCTGAGAAAGCACTGTAATAGCAGAGTGAAAAGTGACCTGAAAATGAAGTTTTCCATCGTGGGCTTCCTTCACCCAATTAACTGTGGATATTTGAGCATTTTCATGTCTTTTTTTATCCTGTTAGACATCCACCAGGCCCTCAGTTATGCTGAGCTGTCACTCAGGACACTAAACAATGGGCTGTGGTGGCTCCGATGTGTCAGTGAAAGATGTTTAACTATAGGACAAACAAATGTGTCTGGCCTTCAAGAAACAATTTTCCAAAGGTTGAACTCATCTTGACTCACAGCAGCACAAGCAGAGAAATATGCTCAGCACTCTCATTGCAGCACAGGGAAGCAGCAGCATTTCCTGGGAGAGCAAATAGTGGAGAGGAGCCAGGAATGAATAAGCAGCCTTATTGCATTGTGGATTATAAAACCTCTTCCTGTGAAAGGGCTGAGTAGGGCTCGTTAAAGAATTGATGAAGACAAAGAGTAAAATTACAATGAGGTAGACAATGAAATTATAACCTACAGCTTTGGGGTAGGAAGGAAACAGGTAATAAAATAATTGGCCTGTCTGGGAGGTAGCATGTCTCACCTTTTCCTGGAGCACCTTGCCATGTCATAAAATGTTCAGGGAAGAAATCCTGACAAAGCATGGTGCTCCAGGGTAGGATCTCACAAAAGAGCTGAAGATGCTCATGTGTGCAAAATTCAGGCACTGCTTCAGGTTGCCCAGAGAAGCTGTGGCTGCCCCATCCTTGGAAATGTTAAAGGCCAGGTTGGACGAGGCTTGGAGCAATCTGGTATAGTGGGAGGTGGCCCTGCCTATGGCAGGGGCTGGAATGAGATGAGCTTTCATGTCCATTTCAACCCAAACAAGTCTGGGACTGTGATTCACCGAAATTCCAGGCCATGCTGGGGCTGTTTCCTGCCCACAGTGCTGCCCCAGGCAGCTGGAGTTTGGTCCATGGTTACAGCTTTGGGGTATTTTGCTGCTTCTTGTGATTTTGGTCACCAGGCTGGGGCAGCAGTGACTCCCTGGCTTGCAGGAGGAGGAGGCTGGGGGCAGCCAGTGTGCTGGGGAGCCCCATCAGTGATGCCAATATGATGGGGCATGTGCAGGTGGGCACACGAGATGGCAGTGGGGCTCAGCAGTCTTTTGAGGGAATTCAGTGGCTCTGTTATGCCAGCGGTACACTGGGAAAGATGATCCCCAAACTGAAAATAGTGTCTTAGTTAATTAAATTTCAGATTTTCCCAGATGCCAAGGAGACTTCTTTGAAAGAAACAAAAAGTGAAAGGATGAAAGAAACTCAGCAGCAGTGGGACTTTAGAGAACAGCAAGTGAGTGGAGGTATCAGTTTAGCAGTGATAGTGGTGCGAGGATGGAATTGGCAAGAGGTGTAGAGAGTGTATAAATCTGATTAGACCAGCTGAAACTGGTGTGGGGGGGAAGACAAAGTCCCCTGCTAAACCTCCACTCCTCATCCCACACCACCTTTGACTGGGAGCTCTCCAGAAAAAAATATTACTGAAATGCCACTTGAAGAGGAAAAGCAAACATCCTCTGAATTCTTTTCCCTTCACATGGTACTGAAGTGACCATCCAAACCAGACTCACAGGGAGCCTTCCAAGCCCAGCCCCACAGTCAAATCCTGTCTTGCAGACATGGTTGGGATCACTGCCCATCCTGGTATGACCCAACTATGCTGTGTGCACCTCACACTGTGAAATCCCCCACTCTGGGAGGATTCAAATGGTCTCACTGAAACAAAGTGAGAAACCCAACCCTGAGGCATGAATTTGCATAGAAAACGTGCATGAGAAAGCCCCATCAGCAATGAGGACATCAGCCCCCTAAAGCAGCTGCTCTGCACTGTCTCTGACCTCTCAGGCATCATCCTCCAGGGACATCTGCAAAATAACTTCAAAAAAGAGAATGACAGCTTTCAGTAATGGGATGTGTAATTTGTATCTCCACCGAACACCAGGGGTGCACCAGCCTGCTCTGCCCCTGTCTTGGCTAAAGGCTTTTGTGTTCCACAGGCAATGACAACTACTATCCTTTTCCCTCTGTGAAAGATGTAATCCTGCTGTCCAAGCTAACCTGCCATCTGTTGTCCAGGAACCACTTCTTCCTCTTCTGTTACTTAATCTATTAACACCATCACACTATGCTTAGAATTCTTCTCTGTGAGGATGATGAGGGTTTGGCACAGGTTTCCCAGAGTGCCGCATCCCTGGAAACATTCAGGGTCGAGTTGGATGGGATGTGGGTGGAGATCCTGCCTGAGAACCAATTCTGATGTTTCTGGTGTCAGAAACGGTGACAGGCCACCTCGGTGCCACCTTGGTGCTCTGCTTTGCTCTGGAAAGCAGAGAAGTTACCAGGCTCTATGCACAACACTAGGGTTGTTTGGGACACAAGGCAATGGCTTAGTAAAAATTAAAGGCCTGGGGAAAAGACCAATAACAACCAAAAATCAGAGGAAATGAAGGTTTTGGAAGGCACTTCCCAGAGAACAGAGTGAGTGGAGGATCATAGTTATTTCTGTAGCTTTCTCTGGCTCATGAACTGTATTTCTTACCCAGCCCGTCACTCCTGCATGGTTCAGAGGTATGGAGGCTGCAAACAGGGGCCACACCATGCCCTGAACTCTTCAGGGGCACAGTGTGTGCCCACAGGTGCATCCTGGCACAGGCTCACAGGCAGGGGCCTGGAAGAAAGGACAGCAGCACCAGCGGCACTGGTGCATTCCAGTGCAGACATTGCTGCACAGACACACCCCAGGAGCTTGGGTGCAGCTCCCTGACCCTCACACTGTAAAATGCACAAGGACACATGTAGAGGCATCAAAATATGCACATCACACTCCTGCCAGGCTCCCAGAGCTGACACCTCAGATCTGCCCCACGCTGGACTCTAAATTGCCAACAAGCCACATCCATGGTTCTCCCAAAGCAAGGCAGGGGTCCTTCTCCTTTCAGAGAGCCAACATCCAGCACTTTCGGACTTGCCCAAGGCACTGGCAAATCTCAGCCTGGCCAGATTTTGGCTGGGTTATCTTTTATGTTCTTCCACATTACAACCACAATAACAAGCATCTCTGATGACAGGGCAGCTTCAGCTCTATGGTCCACCTCCAGGGCTGGACCAGGAGGTTCATGGCTAAGCACATAAGAAAAAAATCCTTCTCCCATCCCATCAATCTCCTGACAAATGGCAGTGTCAAGCTGGAGGGTTTTCTAAGCAGTTCTCCACCACCACTCCATCTTTCCTCCAGACCTCTAGTATCACAGGCACATTTACATTTCCTGGGATGTTTCCCCCAAAAAGCAGCCCAAGGGCTCCCTAAATGAGCACCTGAAAAGATGCAGAGGCCTCAGATACCTGGAGATAAAAGCAGTCATTAAAAAAGCATAAACAAAGGGCATTGTGATTGTTTTGCCACGTCTCCAGGCTTGAGAGGAGGCTGAAATAACCTTTACATAATCGCATTAGCATTTTCTGGTGAAAACAATGGCATTTTAGGAGGCAGAACAATGTCTTTCCTTATCATCCAGAAAGGTCAAAGGTATTTATCTGATTTAATATTTTATAACTGATATTAAGTGACACTGAAGAATAAGGGGGGCAGGAGGGTGATGGCTGTGGTGACACAGCAGAAGGTGCCCTCTGCTCTTCCAGTATTGTCTGGGGCTGGGCAGGAGCCAAGTCTGGGAGCAAAACCCTTGTCCATCAGGTCTACAGAAAAGAGGAATTTCTGTTGTGTTCTGTTGTGGTGAGGACTCAGGTCAAGGCCTCCCCACTCAAAATGCTGCCATTTGACCCTGTTTCAGTGTCACGTCTGCAGGAGCTGACATTCCAACCAGCGCAGGGGATGAAATATCTCAGAGAAAGACAGGATCATTAAGGTTGGAAAAGCCCTTTAAAATCTTTAACTGAGCCCTGCCAAGGCCAGCACTAACCCATGTCTCCAAGTGCCAAATTTATACATTTTTAGTACACTTTCAAGGATTGTGACTCCACCACTACCCTGGGCAGTTGTTACAGTGCCTGACCACCATTTCCATGAAGATATTTATCTTTAATATCCAATCTAAACATCCCCTGGCACAACTGGAGGCCATTTCCTCTCATCCTGTCCTTTGTTCCATGGGAGCAGAGCCCAACCTCCATCTGTCTCTACTCTCCTGTGAGGGAGTTGCAGAGAGCAAGAAGGTCCCCCCTGAGCCTCATTTTCTCCAGGCTGAGCCACCCCAGCTCCCTCAGCTGGTCCCTATCAGACTTGTTCTCCAGACCCTTCCCCAGCTCTCTTCTCTTCTCTGCACACACTTCACCACCTCAGTGTCTTTTTTGGAGTGAGGATCTTCTTGTCGTGAGTGTATCTCCATTCTGCCTGTCCTGCATCCTTCCCCTGATCAGGCAGGGTGCCAGCACAGTCCTGGCCAAACTGCTGCATCATCCACAGTGGGAAGGGGTGAGACAGAATCTCTGTGGAAAGAAGAGTGAGAGTGGGAGAAGAGGGAGGGTACAGAGGCTGGGGTTTCAAACTTAGGTCACGATGCCCAGTTGGGACAAAGGCAGTCAGTGCACATGTGGCCAGGCACTGATTTTCTCCATGTGACTTTGAATCTGGAGTAGCAGCAGGTCAGCACCAGTACCCCTGTCTGGGTCCCCAAACAGTCCCATTTCATGTGCCTCATGGGCAGGACAAGGGTCCAGCATTACAGCAGGTGCCTCATTGCTGCGCAAGGTCTGTGATTATGCAGCCCTTGGGTAAGTATCTCCTATTTTCCATCTTTTGTAGGGAATGGAAATGAGGAGGTTATTCTTTGCTGAAACATTTTGGAAAGCCACAGCTGAAATCTCTCACTTGTCTCTTCCATCTGTTTATTTTTACCACTTAATAACACGTCTGTCTCGTCAACTATTCCTGACATTGCGGCAAGAAAATCCAACTCCGTGAAGACAGTTTTATCAAAGAGACGTTGCCTCTTCGTTACTGTGTGACACCATGTCAGCTCTTCTCCTGTGCATGAAGTCTGCTCTGTAATTTCAAAGGGTGTCTTCTATCTCTTTGAGGAGGTGATATGACCAATATATTTGAAATTGTTGCTTGTTATGCAAAAGGTTATCCAAACTGTGAAGATAAGAAGCAATTTCAAGTGCTTCAAGGATTCTCATTTGTTTGGTGATGTGTTTTTCTCTTCACTGCCACATGATGTCACAGACCTAATTTCAAGTGATTAGTAACAATGGCAAAACAGTCATTGAAATAATCTGTAATAGGGGAGAGAACCCTGGGACAACATGAAGAGGCTGTGTTATCAATAATTTCTCACCATTAATAATAAAGTCCTGGTCTGCAGACACTGGACCTGCTCCTGCCTCTTGCTTTCCAGAGGTGCCCCAGCTCCCTGCAGAGGGGCAGTGTGTCTGAGTGCAGGTCAGTGCTGTTCATCTCCTTTTAAAGTTGGGTTTATATTCTTGGCAGTGGATCATTTCTCTCACCTCTTTTGTTTAAAACTCTGCTCCTGGTTTCATTCCTGAACCATCCACCTGATGGGGAGGCCTGGAAGAACCGAGTCTGAACCATCTGACATTTTCAAATGAACTGATTTACCACCTTTCCCTTATTTTTCAACCCTGCCATACTTTATTGGTTTTTTAAGTTTTGGAACCAGCCAAGCTGAACCAATGTTCCTATTTGTTTTTTGGACAGAGAGTAGGAATATTTCACTGAAACAGAGTCTTGGAACTCCCAGTTTGCTGTTCAGAATCGCTCAGAACATATAACACTCTTTTGGGCACATTCTGGTAGCAGAATTCCAGCAGCGTTGGCTGGGAGGGACCCAGCCCAACCTCCTGTTGGAAGCAGGACAGTTGCCAGCATTAGGAGAGAGCAGAGCACAGCCATGGGTGTCTCCATATGCAAGGCATGATGGATTAAGGCCATCTGTGACAGCAGCACCTGGATTTAATGATTCCAGACCTTCTCACTAGTCCTGAGCCTGGTTTCTCCTGGTATCTTGTTCATGGTCCTGCTGTGCTTTATAGGAAGTTGACTGGTGTTCTGGTGTACCAGGATTGATCCTCAGCTAACAAAAGCAATCCTCAGCACTTCAGAAAAAAAGTCAATTCCTGTATCAGAACAATTCGAGATCATCCTGTTCGTTCTTTGTCCATATGAAAGGCAGCGTAACTGCCAGAGCCCATGATAACCTGCCCTGTGGGAAACTCCTTCCTTCTCTGGGAAGGAATGGCCACCAAACACCTCCAGGATTTCTTCTGCCTCTATGAGAAGCTACTTCCAAAAATTAGGGAAAGAGGACCAAAACTGCATTGTTGAATCTTGGGAGTTTTCCTGTGTCCCTCTATATGTTCTATTCCACTGCAGGTGTATCCCATCAACAGCATCATGAGCTCTGCCCTGAATTATGGGGTAAGAAATGATCTGGCAGGTTCTGCAGATCATGGAAATTCTCTAACGAGTGGAAAATAAGAACTTACCACTTTCTGAAGAATAAATTCAAATTCATTCATGTGAGAAGGATTTGTTCCAAAAACAGGGAAAGAGTTAAGTGAGCTTGTAAGTGAAATGGCTCAACATTGACTGCCCAAATATTGATTTTTTTTTTCTCCCAGAAATGACTCCTCCAATGAAGGACCTGCCTTATGATTCTCACTTTCTCTTTGGCTGAGACTGGAGAGTGGCTAATCTGGGAAAAATCTACCTTTTTCTTGCTTTGGTCACAAAAAAGCCAACTGAGAACAAAACTTCAGGAATCTGCTGCCAACAGAAGGGTTCCAGGCTCGGGTGCATCTGCCTCCTGACTGTGGCTGGGCCCATGATTTTCCAGTAATGCACTGAAATGGCATTTCCCAGATACCCTGAATTCCCTCATTTTCACTGCCTTGTTTTCTCAGTCCTTTTGGGTACACTTGCCTTGTTTTGTCAAGAACTGTCAAACCTCAGTAAGTGAGCCAAGAACTGCATTCCAAATGAATTCTGTAGCAGAGTAAGAGCAGATCAGGTTGTTGTCCATGGTCCTTCCCTTCAATATATCTGCACTAGCAGAGAGGAAAAGAAGGGCATTTATCTAAAAATAAAATTACTGAATATTTAAGTGTTGCTATTTTCATCATGTATTGTTTCAAAGCTTCGGTTAATTTGGTGCTTCTTAAAGAAAATACAGATGTGGGTGAAGGGAAGCACCTGTACTACCTACAGAAATGTTCCTGAGTGCTGAGCTGTTTGTAGCCTCTGGGCACAGGCTGGCCCAGAAACAGGGGGGAAGTGGAGGGCAATGGCTGTGGAAGGTATGGAGGCAGAGAGGGAATGTAAATTAGAGCTGATTTCTTGGTCCCACTTTACCTGCTGTTGCCTGGGTGCTCCTTTCTTCCCACCCTTCTGTCCAGCACAGGGAGCTGTGGAGCCCAAGGCTGCAGATTGGGAAGGACCAACTCTGTGGTCAAGAGACACACGGTGATCTTGGAATGACTCATCTGTCCTGGATGCCAGAAGATGGAAACACAGATAGACTGAAAAATTTACAGGCATTCAACAGTTTAACCACCACGAGGGAGTTTGGATTACACATGTGAGGGGGCTATGAAGGCAGACACAGCTTCACTCCCTCCTACAATGACTCCAGCTGTCAAGGCTGGAGGCCAAGGACACAATCCAACTCCACGTCTTCAGTTCAGCTTGTGTTCCCAGACATAACACACTATCATCTGAGGGGCATTGGAATGTGGTGGTTCCCCTAGGCTTGGCTGCAGGGTCTCCTTGAAGGAGTAGGAAAGCTGGGGACAGGGACAAGTGCTGTGGTTGGCATTAGGACAGGAGGGACCCTGAGGCTGACCCAGCGAGAGCCACACTTACAAAGGAGATGGATAGATCACAATGAATCTGGACATTTTCTATCTACATGTTTCACCTGACATAATTTCATCCTATCTAGTCATTTGATCCACCTTTTAAACCCACTTTGTAAATCCAAAGTTTAATATTTTTAGTTATCTAAAAAAAGAAACAATGCTTACACACAGGACCCCAGAAGCTAGAGCTGAAAGCATAAAACTCAGTATTGATCTACTGATCAATACTGAGTCACACCCTGGCAATTAGAGGAAAAAGGAACACAGTTAACTCAGAGCCATGTGAAGCTTTGTACATTAAAAAACACCAATAGTGTTTTATTCAGAAAAAAATAAACATCCTGGCTTTGAATGAGATTAACATTCACATGAGGTGACATTTATCATAACATGAGCCAGAAACAAGTCTTGCCCCAACAGTACAGAAAGGCGTGTATCATCCTCATAGAGGCAATGAGACCCCCCAGCTCCTCCCAAATTCCTGCAGAGCTATTCCCACTGACCTGTCCTCGGTGGCTGCTGGTGTTCAGTTGACCTTTGCTTCTCCCTGCAACCAGTTTATTATTTCCTGGTTTAGCTTCTCTATCAGTACATCTTATTTAAACTACATCCTGTGAATTTTTTATTTTTTGAACTTTACATTTTTGCCTGAGAGACTTTCTAGCCTGCAGCCAGATGGAGCCCCTCTTCTTTCCTTTGGCTCTACTCACTGTGAGAAGAATAAAAGCCTCCTCTGTTCTCTTTGGACAGGTTTCCAGCACTTGTAGGATGGTTTATCTGGAAGAACATTTCAGATTTTTCTATGCTGCAACAGATACCATAGATAGGGATGTATCTTTACTGCTGAAGGAGAACAAAACTAAGGAAATGCTTTCTCCAACCCTTTTGTAAACAAGACACAGCTTGGGCCCTCTTCCCACCCCACTACCCTTGACCTCTCAAGGTGTTTTGCTCTCCAGGCTCTTTCTGACACAGGACCACAACAGCCACAATGGATACCTGGTGGTCTCTGTCCAGCACCCCATTAGCCTGGATCAGGGCACCAGCATCTTCTGCAGTCCAGAGTGAACTGCCCTTCAAGGATAGAGACCCAACACTTTAGTGGGGTCACTGTGGAACTACTGGATCACCCTCTAGGCCCTTACTGAGCAATCACCTTTATTAAACAGGGAGGGACTGTGCCCACCCAGGCTGTCCTTTGGGGCCTGCTCACCTGTGGCTGTCTCTGGACAGCCAGTTGTTCATGAAAGGTAGTACTTGAGCTTGCTCACAGCACAGACAGGCATGTAATAAAAACAATTTGCAGTAACAATAAGTTTTTTGAGGTTATTCTTTCTCAGTTCCGCTATTTTCCATCTTTGCTGTAGGACACTCTGCACCTGAGAGGAACTGGGGACTGCACAGGACTGAGCACCCTTTAATACCCCTGTGGACCACACTGGAAGGGGCATGTGTCAGTGTATCTGCTATTCCTGGTGGCTGCTCCTGCTGGAAAACCAGCCTCCACCCTAAACACGCCCTGGATGGAACATCTGACTTTCCATTTCCCAGCAAGCAACTGCCTCACCCCAATTATAAATACATTCTTCAGAAACACAAAATGCATAACCTAACACCTGCTTTGACACAGGCATGGGAAGAAAACCACACTGTGACCTCGAGGAGAGCTCACACCATTTCACCTGGTCCCCTTGGTGCAGTCCCGTGTCCCTTGCACAGGCGGGATGGGACCCAGCAGCCATGGCTGGGATTGGAGCTGGAGCTGTAGTGTTTGGGGGTTTCTCATCCCATTTAATGCTGCAACATTTGTTTTCAGGCAGAAAACACCAGTGGTGCCCTTGACTTGCAGCAAAGCCAGGTTTGTCCTGGCCGTGTTATGACTGGCCAGGTGACCCTGTCCTCTGCAGACACCACAGTGACTCCCTGCTGATCCCAACGCCCCTGTGGGACAGGGGCTACTCCCAGTGGGCTTCAGGCCCTGCACACCACAGGGTGCAGATGGGAGGAGCCTTTCCAAGAAAGCATCCTTCATCTCATTGGGACAGGGTGACGCCAAGGCCAGGAGACAGCTGGTGGATTTGGATGGATTCAGCAGTGGAATAGCTGTTGCCTCAAATAAAAGCAGGACTGAGGGTCAGGGGCCAGCCCGGAGCAGAGCTGAGCAGAGCTGGCCCAGGTCACTCTCATCATTCTCCTCGGGCTCGCTGCCGAAGGTGGAGGGGCTGCTGCTGGGCAAGCTGTGGCCAGAACCTGTCCTCAGGGATCCTTGTCCCTTTGGGTCCGATGCATCCTGGAGGCACACGCTGCCTGCGCCGGCAGGAGTTTGCTGGGAGTCTGGCTGGGAGTCGCTCCTCTGGCTGAAAAATTGCCCCAGCAGGGATTTCTGGAGGGTTGTTTGCAGGCTTTCACAAGTCCTCTGCTTCGTGCTCATCTGGGTGTAATGCAAATCCAACTGCAGGACCACGTCTGTCTGGAAGGGAAGAGCGAAGGAAGCAAAGTGAATCAGAGACTCAGATTGGAAGCAGAGCTATCCTGCTGTTGCTGCCAGAAATGAGAACCTTGGCTGGCTGTTGAGCAGGCTCACAGCCCCATGCTGTGGCATGATGGAGCAATGCTACTGCCAGAGAAAACGAGCTGTTACATACTCATACAGCTCATGACATCTGTGGGCCTCAGCCATGGATCCTGGATTTCAGGACTTCTCCTGAAATCAGGCCACCTCACCTGGGACCTCATCAGCCTGATCAGGGCACTGCCACTGTGAGCATCACCCCCAGGATGCTGGCACAGGGGAGCAGGAGGGGAGAGAGCCTGCACCCAGGCAAGGAATGGCACAATGTCCATCCTGGCCCTGGCTGGGACTGCTGCCCAAGGGAGAAAAGCATGAAAGAGAGGATATGAACCACTTCCAATCCTGGCAGTGTTCAAGGCCAGGCTGGAGCAGGCTTGGAGCAACTTGGTCTAGTGGAAGGTGTCTCTGCCCATGGCAGGGGATGGAATGAGATGAATTTTAAGGTCTCTTCCAGCCCAAACCATTCTGGGATTCTATGAACTAAACCACACATCACGCTGTAAAAGCCAACACCTTTAAGCAGTAGCATTCCACAGGGATCTGTTCACAGCCTAGCACTATTTTAAAATGTTACAAAAGATGAAGAAATCAGAAATGAACCACATTCATGGCAGCCAAACCGCTGAAAGCAAACCCCCGGAACAGGGCTGTGCCTGAAACGCATGGCTGTACAGAGCAGGGAGATATATAATGGAACAAGAAAATTTTGGCAGGAAATGCAGGGTCCAGGTCTCCTGTTTGCACTTAAAAGCAATGCAGAACACTTGGGAAAGGTTCAGAAAAGAGCTCCAGGAACAACCAAGGGTTGAAAGCACTTCCATATGCTGAGGCACATCACGTACTCAGCAAATGGAGCTCGCTGTGGGCAGACCCCGGCATAGAGCAATGTTTGGTGCAAAATCCACTGGCTGTGTTAGGGGAGGAGAAAAAATCCAAGTAGACACAAGGTGTCGGCTGCTGTTTGACGACAGCTGATCTGCTGCAAGAGACAAGCCATGAGACCAGCAATTCTGCCACTCTCATGGTCTTTCAATAGTTTGAGGGTGTTTTGAAGTGTGTCAAAGAGACAGTTTGGATCAGGCTTGGCAGTCGTATTCTGATGACAGGAGTTCCTGGCCAGCCCATGAGCTCATCATCTCTCAGGCAAGCGCAGAGCCTAGTGAGACAACCATGTGAAGTATTTGGGCAAGTTTGACCTCCCCTACACTGATGGGGCAAAGAACAGCCTCCCTGGCCACGTAGCACGTTAAAAACAGGCAACCATGATAGATGATGCCTCTCTCTGTTCCGGGGGCAGCTGCTGTGGATCAGGTTTTCTGTGAGGGCCAAGCAGGGGAGACAGCACAAAAGCAAAGCACATCCATGCTGAGCCTCTGCATAAATCAGAAAGGTTTTGCTGAGGTGGAAAAGGTGAAGTAAAAGAGGACAGCACTCTGCTCTGGAGACAGCCTGGGAGAGCTGGGGTGTTCACCTGGAGAAGAGAAGCTCCAAGGGAGGTGGAAAGGGACTTGGGACAAGGGCCTGGAGGGACAGAACAAGGGGGAATGGCTTCCCACTGCAAGAGGGCAGGGTTAGATGGGATATTGATAAGAAATTCTTGGTTTTGAGGGTGGTGAGGCCCTGGTACAGGTTGCCCAGAGAACCTCTGACTGCCTCATCCCTGGAAGTGTCCAAGGCCAGGTTGGATGGGGCTTGGAGCAACCTGGGATAGTGGAAGGTGTCCCTGCCTGTGGCAGGGGCGTGGAACTGGAAGAGCTTTAATGTCCCTCCTAACCCAAGCCAGTCTGTAACTCTGAAAGAGGATGGCTTTTGTGCCTTGAAGATCAACAAGCTCCTCTAACATCAATCTGGACATGACACTGACACAGGCATGTGGTCAGAGGGGCACATCCAGCTGCAGCTGTGAGGATGGGGAACACCAGTCACAGGAGGGTGCAGGAGAACTGTGGAGATTTGCACCTGGAGGCTCCCTACCTGAATTTTCTGCAGGCTGCAGAGCTGGAAGACGCAGTCCAGCTCCTCCCAGTTGTACACGGAGGCAAGCAGGGTCTCCACATGGTCCAGACGGCTCTCCCTCTGCATGGCCATGGCCTCCATCTCCTGGGTCAAGAAAACAAGAGGAAATGCAAGGAAATTTCAGCATCAGCATGGAGCATTGTGGCACAAGTACCTATCAAACGTGCTGCCCCTCTGTACACGGCAGTGCCCAGGGCTTCAACTGACACGCTGCCTGGCGGAAATGCTGTGTGTCCTAATGGAAGTACTATGGAGAGCAAGCAACAGGAATGCAGAGATTTTACACACTCACCTTGTGAGTATCAATGAGAAGACCAAGCTAAACAGCCTCTGAGTACATCTGTTGGGAAAACTGAGGTATAATGGGATTTGCAGCAGAGCAGAGAGCAGCACCTTGCAGAGGTGTTATGAGATCTGTGTATTTAAAAAGTGCATCCTGTGGTGCATCACTGAGGTCATCAAGAAAACTAAAAATCAACCCCACAGCCCTGGTTTCCCAAAAGAAACAATATATTCAATCACCCACAGAGAAGGAAAGATTTCTGTTGGCTTTAAATGGAATTTCCTGTGTATCAGTGTGTGCCCCTGGCCTCCAGTCCTGGCACCGGGCACCACTGGGAAGAGCCCAACTCCGCTCTCTTTGGACTCTCCCTACACATATTTATAGACATGGATGAGGCCTTCCTAAGCCTGCTCTGGTCCAGGATGAACAGCTCCAGCTCTCTCAGCTTCTCCTCACAGGGTATATGCTTCAACCACTGAATCACTTTCATGGCCCCTCACCGAACTCTCCAGTATGTCCATGTCTCGCTTGTGCTGAGGAGCCCAGAAGTGGTCACGGATTGAGGATAAACAATATGCACTGCACTCCCCTCATCCCCTGAGCTTGTCACTTTGATGCAGAAGGCATAAGGTCTTCAGGCATGGAAGCCCTTTGTAATCTGCCCTAACTGCTCCCAGACATCTCCTTGTCCTTCTTGTGTTTGGAAATGGCTTCAGGGGTTATTTGCTCTATTACTTTCTCAGGGATCACTGTAAGGTTGACCATCTTGCAGACGGTTCCCAGATCTTCACTCCCACCCATCTGGAAGGAAGGAATGGCACTGGCTTTCTTCCAGGCCTCAGGAGGACCATGTGCCAATGGAGTCTCATCACCAGCTCCCTAAACACTCATGGGTGCACCAATTAGATCCCCTGGATTTGTGAATGTCCCATTTGTTTGGTGCTCCCTGATCTGGCCCTCCTCCTCCTCTGGGTGTAAATCTCCCTTGATCCAGACCTTCTTTCTAGTCTCAGGGGTAGAAGCTCTTCTTGTTGCCCCCAGATCAAGCTCCAAATGGCCTTTGGCTTTCCAAACCTCAGGCCTCTGTGCTTGAACACATTTCTGAAGTCCTCCTACGTCACCTGACCCTGCTTCCACCTCTTGTACACCTTCCTTTCATGTGTGAGCTCAGGTAGAAGCCCCCAGCACATTCATGCAGGCCTGCTGCTACCTTTGCTTGACTCCCTGTTCATCAGGATCCTTGAAAATCCCCCAGCTCTCCAGGGTTGTGTCCCACAGGAACACAGCTCTCCAGCCTAGTGACTTCAAGGCATTCACCTGGGAAAGGAGCAACCTGATGTGTCTGCTTTAGCAGGAGGGTTGGACTGGATGATCTCCAGAGGACCATTCCAATGCCAAACATTCCGTGACTCTGATCTCAAGGGATCAATTAAAGCCCTGACACACAAGATTCAAAGCCCCTTGGCTACAGCAATTCATTAACCACAAGAATCTGCACTCTGCTAAATTCCCAGACTCCATAGCCTTCTGTTCCACAAACTAATTCCCTTCCACACTCTTCTTTATAATTTCTGGCTGTATAGGAGAAAATTATTTTCTAAATTATTTTTTTAGCCAATTCATAATTATTTATAAACCTTTCTCCATGGTAGAATGTATTTTTAATGAAAATTATGCCCAGGAATTGGCAAGGCCAGAGTTTTAGCTGGCCCAGAAATACAGATACTATAAACACACTGGGGGAAGGATGACTGGAAAGGCCATTAGGTCAAACAGTTCCAGATAAAGTGACTGGAAAACTAGGAGCTCTAACATAAAGGTTTTTAAAAAGTAAGGATTCAAACAGTATAGAGAAAAAAATGGGAATGCCCTAGCTGTCAGCACAGTTCCTTTCTACATATGCTAGATCTGCCCCTCCCTCTGAAGACAGTGCTTGTCAGGTAAAAATGCAGGACAGGCAAGACACAGGATGGGAGGGAATACAGAAAAACTAAAGAAAATGGATCAGTGCTAGAAAATTCCATCCTGATTATCCCTGGCAAACCTACAGCAAGCCCAGTTAAGTCCCTTTGATAAGAAGAATGTGGCAAGTGCTGGGAAAACTCATTTCCTCAACCAAGCAGCTCCCTAGGATTATTCCCCAGGGCTTGCAACCTTCCCTTCTGCCTGGTTTTGCTGGGCTTCAGCCTCCAGCTTCTGCACCTCAGCAACCCCCACTCCCTCAGCATCCCTTGGCAAGGGCTGGCACAGGGATCAGAATGAGCCCTGTGCCCTCCTGCAGACACCTGTGTATCCCTGTGGTCACTCTGGATGAGCCTCCAACTCTAAATACACCTTAATCAGCACCCTACGAGCAGTTGCAAAAGCCATCTCATCCGAAGTAACATTAGCCATCCTCCTCCTGTCTGTAATTACCTTAAGCAGCAACTGGGTGTCGGGTGGCCTCTGTGGGTGGCTGAGGTGGGACAGGTGCCAGGGCCACTGCAGTGGGAGGATGGTGGGAGGATGTGCTGCCACCTCAGCAGACACCACTGGGGGTCACTGTGAGCCAGCACTGCCGTGCGGTGGGACAGGGATCCCACAGCCCTGACTCTACCTGGGGTCCCTTGTTTTGTCTACCCAACCCCCTTGAGACAGCTCCTGAAGCAGGAGCACGCAGCTGGGTTCCCCCTTCTCCGTCGATGTGGGGTGGATGCACACAAATACCTGCTCACACACACACAAACATGTTTTTCATGCATGATTAGAGAGCTCACAAGGGGAAATGATGCTCCAGCGTGGGAACAGGTAGGCTCAAGGTCCAATACTCCTGGATACATCACGCTGCATCAGTGACCCCAATGTACTGAGGAGCAGTGTCTCTCCATGAGCAACAAGGGCTGAAAAATCCACCACAGTCAAGATACACTTCAACTGAAGGACTAAAGAAAAGGAGGGAGATGATTAGCAGAGAGGAGAAGCAAGTTAAATCCTTAGGGGTGGCATGGAGACCACAAGGAAAGACCACACTGGGCATACAGTCTGTTAGAAAAGGTGTGGGAAAGGGTACAAGGAAGCTGCTACAGATCAACAGGGAAGAAATATGGAATATTAGCACAGTAGGCTAAGAAGGCATGATTCAAAAAGCCACATCTGCTTCCAAACATGGAAAACAGAACAGCTCTTTGCCTCAATCAGATGAAATACAATAATTTAATCAGGCAGGCTGGAAATCAGTCTGAGAGGTAACTGGTTAAAGGCATCAAACCAGTGCCAAATCCTTGATGTGATGAATGAGGAGCAAGGCAGGTGGCCTGCAGGGAACCCACTGAGGCGTGGAAGGAGCCTCAAGGAAGTGTGTGCAGGAGGGGATCCTTTTCCACCTGGGATCAGCCTTTCCCAGCCCTCAGGACCCCCTGGACTCAGTCTAGCCACACTCCCACCTGTGCCCTGGGGAAAGCAGCCTGGGAAGGGATGCTGCCAGAGGACTCACATGGGGCTGGCAGAGCAGGAGCCGAGGGGCAGTGACGTGGGCCGGGGGAGGCTGCAGCTTGGCACACACGGACATCAGGTTGGAGAAGAGCCGCAGGAACCGGAGCTCCACCTGAGCCCCGCAGGGGAAGGTCACTGTTCTGCTCAGCGGTTCTGGAAGAGAAATTCAAGAGGGATCAGCTCCTTGGAGCGTCCTGCTGACACCTCTCTGCAGCCCAATGTCCTTGAGGGGAATGGGGACCCCCAGCTCTCTCCTTCCCATGCCCTGCATGGCTCACCATGGCCCTGTCCCCAGCACTCGGCGCCTGCTCCTGAGGGACAGATGGGGTCTGTCAGGGACCGGGCTTCCTTCAGGGTGTGCTTGATCTCCATCACCTGCTTCCCAGTGACCAGAGGATCCTGGCCGATGTCTGTGGGAAAGAGTTGAAGGCAAAAGGGTCTCTCCAGGTTCCTTATTGAACTCCCTGCCTTTCAGACTCTGCATGAATGTCTCCATATTGCTGCCAGGCTACTGAAAGCTCACATGGGGCATGGCCTGGGATCTGGATTTTAGGGAGGAATGGTTGACCGGCTGGCTGGCTGGCTGGCTGGCTGGCTGGGATGGGATTGCGGAGAGCCACTCGGTCTCTGCACTCTCTTCTCACCCCTCCTACAGTGAGTGGTTTCTCACTTGTTCCTTACCTTCTAACACATCCTCCAACATATGTGTAACCTTTTTCTCTTTCAGAATGTGTTTCTTCAGGTATTTCATGAAGATCCCAGAGCTGAACTCCCCATCCTGCAATTCATAGGCTTCTGCATCTTCACTTCTGCAGGAGTAAGGACAGTTCTTTAGAGTCCATACATTTCTGTATCAGGCACAAAGTCCTAGGGGTGATCCTGGGCTTGCCAGCTCTATCCCAACTTTGTTGGCTGAGTTTGAGTTTGCTTCTAAAGGAATAACACAAAGTGCTTGGGTTTGGCCCAGGAGATGGTGGGAAGGGCACAGGACAGGAAAAAGCAGTGGAAGAGTATGGGATAGGCAAGCACAGTCTCCAGCCTAGGCAGGAAGGTGCAAAGCCAGCAAAGCTGGCACTGGACCAGTAAACAACACCCATCATCTCAGGAGGCTTCAGGTGGTCTGTTTGTGCCACATGAACCTGGGGAATCTGGCTGAGGCCTGAAGGACAAGTGACAGGAGCTGATTTCACCTTCATGCACAACCTGTAACTGAAGCACAGGCTGCCATGAGTGATGGTAGGAGAAAGGACAGAAGTGCCTGAACAGCAAATGCAGCAGATGGAGGGTGAGAGCCAGAAGAAATGTGACAGAAGCACTCTCCTGTCTCCAAAGTCACCATGCATGAAAGAATGAGAGGAGATACGGCTGTGCCAGCATCTGATCCCCTGTGAGGATGTGGGGACAGCAAAGAGCACTTACGTGGCATAGCCATAGACAGTATTTCCCCAGGGCTCCAGCGGCTGCACCTGGGAGAGAGCACGTCCTGGGTTGTACCTGGAAGAAAAAGCAATGGCATGAAATCAGTGTCGAGGACATCTGTCAGCTGGAGGGAACAAAGCTCACATGCTCCCTCACGTCCATCTCTGAGGGATGGCAATAGGTTCAACCCTCAGATCCAACCACAGAGAAGGAACCTGGGAGTACCACCCAGAACCCAAACCACGGGGAAATGAGTAGATAGGTCCAGCTGTGACCTGCTGCTTCCTGCCCTGCATCGAGCCTGGAGCTATGCGGACAACCTTCCTTCCTCCCTCCAGAGGTTTGATTTTAACAACTCCAGGCAGCAGCACAGTGCAAAGAACACATGGGATCACTATGGCCCAATGGACGACTGTTCCTGCAGAAGTCAGAGGACTGCACCAAGCATGGTTATGGCTCAACCACCTGCACCAGTGTCTGGGGTACCCCACAGGGCCCCTCCAGAGCAGGCATACATTTCTGCCTCAAGGAACCAAAGCAGGTTACAGCTCATACACCCCTAGATCTCACTGAGAGATGGGATTAGGAGATGCACACCCAGATCTTGAAGCCAAAAACTGGTCCTGGCAATCCAGTCTAGATGTAGCTGAAGGAGCACAGTAGAACCATGTTTCCCGGTTTCCACCAAGAAAGATCTGATGGTTGCACTGAATGGTCAAGTCTTGCCCATCTGACTGCAGTCATATTGACAGCATGGGAACAAGCTGCCTCCAGTTCACACCAGTGACTTGGAGCTGTTCCCAGTCATATAGAGACAAGAGCCAGCTACAGAGACAGTGTTATTCTGCATTATTCAATTCCAGCACAGCTTCCTGGGGCTGAAGCTGGAACACTAAGGAGAGCAGAAGGGACGGCTGTATTGCCAGCAGCCACTGTCACCTACTGCTGGTGGCACAGTCTGGAGATGTTTCATGGCAGGATTCAACTGGCTTGTGTGAGTTGTCTTAGAGATGATCAGAAGAGAAAATGTGGGGAAGGCGATATGCTTCTAAACATGAATATTGAGATTTATCTGCTCCTCAGCTGCTCCTAAATTAATGCAGAAATCTGGGATTTCAGGTCCAAGGATAAATCAGAGAATTCCTGGAAGAGGCAAGGGCATCCACCCAAAATCAGCACATAAACATATGAGGCTACACACAGGCTCCATGTTCCTGTTCCTCCTCTGCTAAAGCTGAACATCTGCTCCCACTTGGCAAAGCAGGATGTGTTTTTCACCGCCTGGCATTTCTGATGCCAACATATGGGGTGAGGGGATACTCTAGGTGAGCTCCCTCTCAGCACAGACACTGCTCCTCCCGGTTCATGCACAGACCTCCTCCTGGTACACGCTGACAGACCTGCAGCAGCAGCCTGAACAAAAGGGCCTTGGGAAAGGTGGCCCTCAGAGCCTTGCTTTACACAGTGGTGTAAACATACACAGCTATGAAATCCAGACATTTGTCCAAGCAAAAACTGTTACTTCTCAAATGAAAGGAGCTCAAGTGAGAGTTTCTACAGCAATTCCTCACAAAATCAGAGATAACACCCATTTCATGAAGTACTGTGCTTGTTGTGGGAAAGGGGAGATGTGAGCTTTGGGGGAGGAGAGAAAAACAGCTGCACAACCTTCCCTGAACATCCCAGCAGATCTCACACCACAGCCTCTTCCCAAAGTGCATTAAGACTCCACTGAGCGCAGGAACCACTGGCAACATGAAGGAAGGAGACAGCAGCTCAAAGGGAAACAGCAGCTCAAAAGCTGTTTTATAGATCATTAATAGTCGTGCTGGTGATCCCTGTACAGCCTTCACATTACCTCCTCATCACACACTGCCCTTGGATGGGCTGCCAGCAGCCCAGAGGTGCAGTATCCCAGCTCCTGCTCCACTGCATGCCATCCCCTGCCTGTTATGCTGCCTGTTATCCTGCTGAGGAGAGCAGCAAGGTGCTGCCAGGTGTGCCAGAGAAGCAACACACTCTGCTTTCAGCAGCAAGCAAGAAGGCAAAAGGGGATGCTTCACTCTGGGACGTTCAAGGCAGGATCAAGGGACATCAAGCTCCAGTGACAATGGTCATTCAGAGCTGCAGGGTTAAGTCCCTGCAAAGCCAGCTTTAAGCTATTCAAACTGAGCATCCCCATCTGGGCAGCTAAATGGCATCAAAGATTTATCATGTCTCCAGGGGCTGGCAGCTCTTTCAGGGTATCAAAATCCCTGTCATCTTTCCGGTTCTTAGCGCTGGAACCACAGCAGGAAGAGAGAGACTTTCCTGCATTTGCTCTCCAGGTTTTTTCTGACCTGTAAATCTGCCTCAGGAGACTGAAATAAATGAACTAATGACAGCTTCTACCGGAATAGTCCACCCACCTCTGCTGAAATTGGACAAGTAGTAATTTTCTGCAGCAGGATCGAGGTCTGCAGGCCAAGGGAAGATGATGGGCTTTCCACAGACAGCCGGAAAATGCTGATCTCTGACCTCAGCAGCAGCTGCTTCACAACACAACCACTTCAGAAGGATTTAAGGACAGTAAAAAACAAGCAGCAGGGCTTAAAACATTTTCCCCATCATGCTGCTCTCTTTTCACTAAGACGTGAACAAGAACTCAGCCAGGAGAAGAGAGGTGAGATGAACACTCCCAGCCTGAGCATGTGGAAAACATGGATCAGGAGAGTACATGATCAATGAGACCATGTCATGTGGGTCCTGCTTGAAACACAAAAGACAAACCCTGAGATGAGTTTCAGCCAACAATTTATGGCAGGCAGAGCCATTGCTCAATGGGGGAGCCAACCTGCCTGTATTTGTCAGGTTTCTTCACCTCAAAAAATCAAGTGAGGGTCTCCAGCCCCTTCTCTCGAGCAGATCTCAGACAACATATGATGGTCTTTGCACTAACACGTGACTGACTGGTCTTTCCAGAACATCCTGCAGGACTGACAGTGTTGCTGATTTTCTAACACAAATCAATAACCTTTCATGCAGCAGCACCATGGGGTAGGTGGCTCCATCAATTCCCGGGAACAGCCTATGGGTGGTGTTGAAGCTGAGGCTGTTTTCCAGCCCCTCAGAGCGCCCAAACTATATGAGGAAGAGGGAAGAGCACCCTACCACTTCCTGCAGGTGTCCAGCAGGATGACGTTCAGGGCTGTCTGCTGCTGCTGCATCTTCTGGAGGATCCTCTGCACGCTGATGCAGTTCTCAGGGGCGTAGGGCTGGGGAGCATCAATGGGGACCATGTAGTTCCTTCCCAGATGTTCGTAGCCGTGGCCGGCGTAGTAGAATACAGCTGGGAACAGGGGGAGGAGAGGATGAATCAGGATGCCAACGTGCAGGTTTATAACCAGCTCCCCACAGCCACGTCCCACATCCTGTCCTGAAGGGATACTGGTGCAGAGCAGACCTAGACAAGCAGCACCTATGGAACTGGAGCTATGTTGACCTCACAATCTGGATGTTTTTCCACTTTATCCCCTTTGCCAGAGTTGGAAGCAACCCTGAGATGCTCTCCTGTACTTGTGGATTCCCACACTGTTTCTTCACCTGAAGCCACTGAGTTTACTTATTTCCAAACCCACTGTGCTACAACACCCAGGCTTGGCACCTGTCAGGCTGAATTCCACCTTTTTACAAAGTTCAGGTTAATCTTCAGTTCTTTGCAGGCAACAGAAAAGGATTTTACCACGATGGAAAATACGTTAACAGCCTTTTAAATGAGAAGCTCCTCAGCTTCCTGGTTTTGGAGAAGAGACTAACAATGGATTAGGTGATGGAAAATACTCTCCAGATTTCAAAGGTTTGCCTGTATTTACACACCTATAAGCTGGTGAAAAATTTGATAAAGATGAGTTCTCCAGATATCCAGAACACGTGGACCAGGTGCTTCAAGAATCTCAGACCAGACACAGCTCTGTTAGGCAGGAGAGGAGTCACACTCATTCAGTTGTTGTTGGAAAGTCCAACACCCAATGAGAATTTTGGTTTTTACTCTTAAGTACATGAAACTTAGTAATGTTTTCTGCCTTCACAAGAGATGGTAACACAGGGACATCCAGGTGGAAAGTACTGGGGAGCTCAGCATGGCCCACGCTGGTGCTCCCCTCTGACTTCTGTGTTCCATGAAAGCTTTCCTTCTACACAGGGGTCCGTATGCAGGATGAAGTTTCCCTAAAGGAAGTTGCATAGTGGCTGGTCACCCCTCCCCAGTCCTGACAACACTGCTTGGGGAATGCTGGTTGATGAAAGCCAACTTGGGGAACTGAAAGCAGTTAGAAATAGCTCTGTGAGGTGAGAGTTGTGCTACTGCAATGGAGGAATGGTGGAAAGCGAGAGGCCAGAAATGGGAACAAGCAGCTAAGAGGCAACAGCAGGAGAAATTCTTCAGTCAGATTCACTGCCAAAGCCCTCACTTCAGTGAGTAACCTCTTCCCTGTTTTCCCCTCCACTGTTCCTGCCCCTGGACTTGGCAGGACACTTGCCTTGATCCCAATTCTGCAAGGGATACAGTGACAGGGGCGGGAGCTGAAGGACTGAAAGCATGACCTCATCAATGTGGAAGATGGAAAACATGATCTCATAGTCAAAGACCTTGAGTCACCTTCGGTTTCTATTCTCAGAGGACAAAGGAAAATTTCTCAAATGGCTGTTTCCACAGGTACCCACGAGATTTGGGTTCCTCTTCTTGGGGATTGCCAGCCAGACATGGCAGGCTCTGATTTGCAGTGGCTTTGAACTTTGGTAATTTACAAATCAAAGCCACAAAACCTTCCCCTGAGACTAAAAAAGAGTATAAAATAGGAAGCCTTCTGGAAAAATTAGATGCAGGCACTACAGGCTGGGCCCCTCAAGTTGAGCACTGATGACTTTTGTCTCTCTGCCTTTGCCCCTGTTTGTGCAATGAAGTGATGACATCTGTCACCAGGCAGCATCTCTGATGCGTGGAAAAAATGAAATATTACAGAAAAGCCCACAAATAATGATTCAATCCTTAACTTTTGAGGTCTTGTGCACCTGAATGCACCACCAGGTGCTCCCCACGCTATATAAACCACGAAGACTTGTGTTCAAATCCAAACATCAGATGAGCAACTTTTCCAGCCTCTCCTGAGCATAACGTCTCCTCCTGAACAGGAAAGTCAACAATTTGCCCAGAGAAGGAAAGGACTTTTTTTATTCTGAGCTCTTCCCACATTGTGTGAGTCAGAACTGCTGATCACAGACAAACTTCCGAATGCCAAATTAAAAAGGGGAAGCTCCAGGCATTGCTTATAATGCAGGAAATGTCAGCAGGAGGCTTAATTAAGGCATGACTCCATATTCCAAGTATTTCACTCACAACTTTCTGCTCTTGTTGCATTTCTGATGTAATTTTTTTGACTTGGGACTTTTTAGGACACTCAAAATAACATCTTGAGGGGATTCCTCATTTGCCTGGGGAGGGAATAATTAGATCACTCAGGGGATGTTTATAGCCTTCAAAAGTCCTCTGCAGCTTTTCTAAGAGATCTGGCAGAAAAGCACCCCGATGACCCACCACCTTTATACAGCAAACTGGAGAAGCCTTTGGATCACAGAATCATTAGGATTGGAAAAGACCGCCAAGATCATCAAAGTCCAACCTTGGACTGAATCCCACCATGTCCATTAAACCATATAATGCAGTGCCACAACCACGTAGTTTTTGAACACTAGTAGGAGAGGGAGAAGGAGCTAGACTTGGATGGTCTGGAGATGTGAAAGTGGGCAAAGGTCTCACAACAGCCTACAGTTCCTGGAAGGGCAGTTACAGAGACCATAAATCCTTACTCTCCTCGCCAGCATGGCTCATACAACATGAGACGAGCACCAACCCATGGAGGATCATGTTCACCAGCCAGCCCTCTTCTCCCCTTTATGCCTACACAAAGCTCTCCTGATTTCAGCTTGGTGGAACCTCCAGGTAAAGCCTGAGATACAAGGGGATTTCAGAGAGCAACCACAAAAGGAAGCTGCAGGCAAAGTCACAGGAATACGCTGTCACCAGGTGACGTGCTCGGCCAGAGTGGTCACAGCCATGTGCAGCCCTTCCCACCAGCTCAGCCACCCTGGTGAGTCAGTGCTTCCCGGAACGAGGTGGCTGTGCAGCATTTCCCTCGTGGCCATGTCCCTATTATCCATTGCACAACCTCCAAACCTGCTGCTGAGTGCCAGGCTGGAATCAGCCCATGCTGACTTCCGCTGTCTGTGTGCTGCACAGCCAGGAGATTAACCCTCACACTGAGGTTTGGAAGCAAAAGAAATCCAAGGTGTTTTCAGGGTATCTGTCGGGCTGGGAGAACTCGGGGACCCCAAAGATGCTCCTTTCACCACCAAATCTGAACACCTGCTTTAAGACCCACAAAATCTGCTGGTTGGGTTTGTGTTTGAGGAACACTTCCCACTGAGAACAGGGCATGACAAGCACAGAGTCCAAACTCAAAGTCATCTGCAGCTGGCTGAAAGGGCTGTCAGGGGCCCAAATTAGACCTTCAGAAAAGTGAAACAAGGAAATCATGGCCAGATGCAGAAGACAGGGCTCAAAAGGAGCTCCCCTCCTCATACATGAGAGCCTCCTCAACTTTGTCATCTATGGAAAAATGAAAACCTCTTTTCCAATTCACTATCAGAAGCACTGGCTCCCCAAAAACTCAGTGTGAGCACATGCTGTTGAGGCCAGAGGCTGCCATGTGATGGAGAAACACTGCCTTTGCCTGGCTGTAACCTGCCCAAACCAGAACAACACTTATACAGGGGCTTCTGCCAAGTCTGGCACTGCTGAGGAATTTGCTGCAGGTCTCCTTTGAGAGCGAAAAGTTCAATTTCTTCTCTTTTAACTCAACAGCTGTTCAGAAAATTGCCAAATCCCTGCTCAGCACGCCCAGGTGGCTGGGCTGACTTGGCCTTACCATAGACTCCCTTCCCCAGGAGCTGCAGGAACTGACTGACCGCTGTTGCCATCTCAGCCTTGTTCAGATCCAGGAGGGAGACAACCTGGAAGCCCAGCTGCTCCAGAAGACGACTCAGCTCAAACACATCCCTGACAGGAGCCAGGAGGTTGGGGTGATGCTGGTAACAGTTGTTGCCCACTAAAAGTGCTATTTTGCCTGTAGCTGAAACAAACACCAAGTGACAAAGCTGTAAACGCTCAGCGGGAGGCAAGGTCTCACCTCCTCCTGACAGAGTGAGACATGAAATCTAAGAAAACATCTCAGCAAGAAGGATAGACCCTAGGTTGTTGCAAGCCTGGAGTGCCCTCCAGAAGGCCCTTGGCTTTCTGAACACATTGACAAAATACACAAACAATCATTTTGACAGAAAGGCTTGAAAAGTTTTCACTTGACAGCCAAAATCTCAGGAGTGCAGGAGGTTCTGCTCTACCTTCCCTACTATGACTGTGGAGCTGGTGTGCCAGCAGTGTCTGGGAGGTGGATGTATTGAGCCAGGCAAGGAGTCCTTTCCCTCACAAGGCTAAAGGAGAGAAGCCCTGGGCTCCTGCTTTGATTTTATCCCCAGCTCCCACGGTTAAAAAAAAAAAAGATTTATGTCACTCAGCAGTGGTGGGAGTGAGGAGCTTTGCCCTGCTTTGAGGAGGTATTTCAAGGATGTCAAAAGGTGTCATGTGAACAACACCTTTAAACTTGTTTGGCAGCCCCAGAGCTCAAGACTCAGTTGCTCATTAGGCATAATATTACTCCACTTGCTGAAAAAGATCAAGGCTTGTCAGGGGATGGGACTCATCTTGTGCCGTGCAGCTCTGATCCCAAAAGCACAGAGCCTGTGGCAATGTGGGCATAAAGGCTTGAAGCGGTCTCTGCAGGAAAAGCACTCCCACTCCTTGTCCTCCTATCTACCCTGGAGCCTGGCCTTTAATTAAGGCAATAATTGCTCAGGAGGAAAAGATGACAGTACTCACCAAAACACTTTTCAGAGCCACACACACCTGGGAAAGAAAGAGGGAAATGATAAGCCTATGCCCAGCATCCAGGAGGGAGACAACCTGGAAGCCCAGGTCTGAATCCTGCTCCAACACTCCCAGCAATGCACGGCTGAATCAAACACATTGAGGATCTGCACAAGCAACATTTCTGGGGCAACTTCTTATCAGACTGACTGCTGATCTTAAGCACATCAGTGTAATTTTAGGAGGATTTAGGAAATCCTGCCTGATTTATGACATCCTGAGCAGGTGGGAACAAAGCCTGGAGAAGGGGCAGGCTAGGGAAGGAGGGTCAGCACGGAGGAGCTCATAGCTGGGCTTCCCGACGTGACTCACCTGCTTCCTTGCCACAGCAAAAGCAAAGAAAACACAATGACTCATGGTCAATAAAAGCACCAAAACAGAGAGTTTCTCGCCATAAATGTCCAGCGCAGAGAAAGCTGCCATTTGCTTTTGATTGCAACAATATTCCCAGAGTTTTTGATCTCTCTTCTCTGACTTTCCCTACTTTTTAGCAGCTCTGGCTTAGCAAAGCCATCCCAAATGCGACTCACTTTGATGACCTCCACAAGCTCCCCTGCCCAAGCACTTTCAGCTGATTAAAATCATTGTTAACCCAACAGCTCCAGCTTTTTCTATTTAAATTAAAAATAAATTTAAAAATCCATCCTAGGAGAAAATTCTATACCCTACAGGCTCTAAAAGAAGAAATGAAGAATAAATTGCATAAATCTCATGGGTCTGGAAGACCTCTGGCCCCTGAACCAGTGTTGCTGATGCACCAGGAATGCCTGGAAAGCTGCAGAACAAAACCACTCATCCTCTTCTGCCTCTGACAGAGGTGCCTGTTGCATGTTAAAGCTCCCCACCTGTAGAACTTTGAAAGCAACTAAATCTGGTATGCTTTTCTCACTGCCTGTCCTCCCTGGATGCTGTTTTTCCAGATGTGAGGAGGCAGACAGAGTGCTCTCTGGCTTCACAGGATCAATTTGCACTTTTGGAGAAATTTTAAATCCAGCCTAAAAGGCAGGATGAGAAGTTTATGGCATAGAAAAATCTCTAGATGGAGCAAAGAGTCAGCAAAGCCAGCCTGTGCTGTTCCTGTCTCACACAGGGCAAAGGCAGGGGGCCAAAGGGGAGGTAGAGCATGCCCAAGGCTCCAGGGACACATCTTCTCCCTGGGATCCATCACTCACACAGCATCAGCCCTGAGCTGCCAGCCTGAGGGGCCTAAACCTTCCCGAAATAAAGTCCGTCCTCTCCAGCTCTCTAAGCGCATCACTTCATCTCAGGAAAGCTGGAAACGCGTTTGGGCACAGGAGCCCACTGTGATTTGGCTGTGGACCTGTGAAATCAGCACCCTGGCATGGCAAGAAAACCACAGGAACCAGCTGAGAGCACAGAGCCTGCCCTAACACAGCAGGTTTCTGAGACTGCAGGGCACAGCATCCCACCCCACCGGACAGCGCATCACCAGTTCTGGGGAGTTCTGTTTTCCAGCCAGCGCTTCCCTCACTCCCTCTGAGCCCCAGTATCAAGGAATTCTATTTATCACAGTCCTTGTTCACCAGCTCGGCACTTCCAGACAAGAGCACTAAATTCCTTTGTACCCTCTAATTACTCCTCATTCTGGGTGATGTGCAGCAAAGTAACAGGGGTGGCTTTGCTCACCTACGTGAACATCCACAGCGTTGGTCCAGTGCTCTCCGTGACTGTTGGAGGCACAGCAGAGGTACGTGCCCGAGTCACTGACCTTGGCATGGGTGATCTAGACAGATCAAAAGTTAAATCACATTATTTATGGTGAAAGCCTGCAGCTCCCTGCCAGGATCTGCCAAAGGCACCTGTGTGCCTGGAATAAAAAGTACGTTTCTTGCCGTTCACTGAGACTTTGCCTCACAAAGAATCAGGACAGGGATAAGAACTAGAGCAGCACTAGCTGGCAAGGACTTTGGTTCTCCATTCCAGGATCCTGCTCAGAGAGGGACTAAAGCCACCACTGAGTCAGATTGGCTATAGCTCTGTCTATTCAAGCCCTGAACACCCGCAAGACCTTGCTGCCATTCTGGCTCCAGTGCAGCACCATCTACCTCCAAATGAACAACCTCTTCCTAGTGCTCAGACTGAATTTCACTGTCAGAAGTGCAATCTAAGGCCACTGAGCCCTGCAATACCATCAACTGCTACTTAGAAGAGACTGGATCTCTTGTCCTTGTACCCTTCACGTGATGCCCTGGAAGAAAATCCCCTTTCTTGATTCAAAAAACAGCACTGATTTAAATTCCCCCAGTGACACAAAACAACCCAACCCTTCTGCTGCCTCCTTGACTCTTTTCTGTCAGGACTAACTACTTTTCCTTCCAGGTGTCCTGCAGGCAGATAGCATTCCCACAGGTCCATCATTCTGCACAAACAGACAATAGCTGTTCTCATGCCTCTGCTGCAAAAAGGCACGAGAGATGTGTTGAGAGCCCTTGACACATCTATGGATCAGTTACCTCTTAGAGAAACATCCACAACTTTGAAAGAAGCCCATAAAACACATTCCCCCTTCACCCAGTCCTCCAGCCAGCTACCAAAGCAGAGGGGTGATACATAGAAGACTTTCCCAGAATCCTGCAACCAGCTTCTCCCATCACCCACCTCAGCAGCCAAAGTTTCTGAACTATCCCCAGACAACCTTACCCAGAGTTTTTTTCTCTTGTACTGTTCCAGCAGGTTCCCATTCCGGTACCACTGGTAGGTGGGGGCTGGGACCCCCATGGCAGCGCACTGCAGCTGCAGTGGTTTCCCCACCTCCACTCTCTGTTCTGTGGGGTTGAGGACGATGACGGGCTCTCCTCGCCACAGCCGAGGAGGCAAACCTGCAAGGCAGTCAGAGCATTGGTCCTCCCTCCATGAGCACAGCAAACAATGGCCATTTTTCACCCTCATCACTGCACCTTTCTGCTTTGAGAACAGAGAATCCTTGGCAGCAACACCTGCAATAGTAAATGCCAGACTACAGCCGTGCCTCTGGCTTCCCAAACCTGACCCTTGCCCTTTCCTGCCAAGGGTGCAGTCAACATACTGAGGTCAACCACACCCTGAGTTATTTTTGGTCAGCTTTGAAGAAGCCAGATGGACTCTTCCAGTTCCAACACCCTGAATAGCCCTAGAAAACCCACAGTGAGTGATCAGCAGGAGGTGCAGGTACATACCAGGTTGGATGGGGCTTGGGGCAACCTGTTCTACGGGAGGTGTCCCTGCCCGTGGCAGGGGTGTTGAAACAAGATGAGCTTTAAGGTCCCTTCCAATACAAACTATTCTGTGATTCCACGATATATCAAGAAGGTAGAAGACATGCTCATACCTCTGGCGACACACTGATGAACCTCCACCTTAACCCAGTCAGAGAAGACAGCATTTCTGTAGAGGTCATTGACTCTGCAGGTGTAGAGCTGGGTCTGCTCTGCAGTGATGGGCAAATCTTCATTGGTTGCTCCAGGAATCTGGTGGCAGTCAGACTAATGGGAAAACACAGGCCCTTCCTTCAGCTCCCCCAGTGTGTGCAGGGACCCAGGGACACCCACTCCCAACCCTTACCTGGTGCTGACAAAACCACTGGTACTGCAGCGAGGTGCGTCCCTTGGCTCGGCACCGCAATGTGAAGGAGTATCCCACCGGGACAGAGACAGAGACTGGCTGCTCAGTGATGGCAATGGCTGCAGAGAAACAGGGTGTGGAGGTGGAAACAACACAGCAGGCACAGCCCAGGTCTCACTGGCCTTCAAGAGTGGCACACATCTCACCAGGAAGGGAAGTCTGGAAGAACAGGGATGCTTCTGTGCCCAAAGATTGGATGGATGGATGGATGGATGGATGGATGGATGGATGGATGGATGGATGGATGAGTGGGTGGATGGGTATATGGACAAGTGGGTCAGTGGATGGACGAGTGAGTGGATGGTGGACAGAAGGATGGGTGGATGGAAGGATGGGTGGATGGAAGGATGGGTGGATGGAAGGATGGGTGGAAAGATGGGTGGATGGATGCCATGAGACTCCTCTGGGTGCTCTCCCAAGTGTCAGGGGGATGGCACGGTAACTCTTCCCACTACCCCGTGGCCACTCACCTTCCTGCATCGCTTCTCGGGCGGCTCCTCCCCGGCCTGGGCCGCCGGCCGGGCCCGCTGCGGCTCCTCTCCCCGGGACGCGGCGGCGGCACCTGCGGCGAGGGAGGCGGCGCTGGGGGCGGATCGGGCCGGGCCGAGAGGCCGCTCACCCGGCGCGGCGGCCCATGGCGGGCTCGGGGCTGCGGTGCCGGGCCGGGGCCCGCACTCCGCTGCCGCCGGCCCCGCGGCCCCGAACTTCCGCGCTGCCGGCCCGCCCCGCGGGGGAGGCGCCGCGACACGGCGGGGCTGCGGCGGCTCCGCACGGACCGGCCCCGCACTGACCGACCCCGCTCGGACCGGCCCCGCACAGACTGACCCCGCTCGGACTGACCCGGCACGGACCGGCCGCGCACAGACTGACCCCGCACTGACTGGCTCGGACCGGCCCCACCGGGGACGCCGCAGGACGCGCCTCTCGCTTGGGTGCCAAGGCTGCCCGCACGTCCGTGCCCACGGTGGTGTCCCCCTCGCCGCCTCCTTACGGCTTGACCATATCCCCTCCACTGGTGACCTCTCCCTTTCCCCACGGTGGTGTCCCCCTAAGCGCCTTCTTACAGGTGTAGTTGACCATTCCCCTCACTACGGGTGTCCTCCTCCCCTTCCCCTGGTGCCCCTCTCCCACACTCCTTACAGGTGACCTCATCGCCACCACCACTGCTGAACTGACCCTCATTCCCACGGGTGTCCTGCCCTCCTCCACACAGTGCCCTCTCCCCTTTACAGGTGAACTTGTCCATATCCCCACGGCTGTCTTCAGCCCCCTCCCAACTGGGAGGTTTTCACCCCCACTGGTTACCTCATTTCCATCCCCATAGCTGTCCTTGCCTCTTTTCCACAGGTGTCCTTGCCCCTATCCCCACTGGTGACCTCAACTCCTTACCCATGGGTGTCCTCCCCTTCTCCCCACAGTGCCACCCCCCTTACAGATATCCTTGCCCTCTCCTCCCTCCCCATGAGTGTCCTCAGCTCCTTCACCACGGGTGTCCTTGCCCTTTCCCCACTGGTGTCCTCACCCCCTCCCTACAGGTGTCCCCACGACCACCCTTGCTCTCATGCCCACAGCCACTCTCACCCCCTCCCCACTCCCCCCCAGCCCACCACCTTCACACCCCATGATGACACTGACCTCTCTCCCTGGGGCCACGGCCCGAAAGGTTCATAGTGAAGCCAGTGCTGCAGCTCCTGCTCCTCAGGTGGGCACATAGAACCTGCTTCCTCTGAGAAGTCCTGGCCAGCTGGGCTGGGCATCACAAGGGCTCTGGGGGAAGTGGTGCCGGCAGCATCAGAGGTTGCACAAGTCCCCCTGGGAGGGAAGGGAGATGGTGAAGCGTCAGGACTCTGAAGTGCTGTGCCATGACTTGCACTTACAAGGTTAGGGCAAGGGCAGACTCATTAACCCAAAACTCTTCGCCTTTCCAGAGGCAGCAGGACTACAACAAAATGAGCTGGAAATGGTGAATGGAGAGGACAGAGGGTGGCCAAGGAGTAAACGATTGTCATTCCCAAAGAACTTTGAAGTTATCAGGCAGTGAGTGTGGCATAAGGCTCATGGAGATGAAGCAGGTCTGGGCTCAGGACTTGGGGTGACAAGGTTTTCACCTGTAAAGCAGAGAAATTCCCACCAGCCTGGCTTCTCCCCAAGATAATAGTCCAAGGAAGCAGGTCCTCATGTTGCCAGCAGTGACAGGGACCAGGACTTCTGGGAATGAGGGGTGAAAATGGACCAGCTAGAGAAGAGGCTGTGAGAGACTCACTCCCCTGCTGAAGTTTCTCCCCCCTGGACTGTAGAAGTAGTGGCTATGGGCTGATCAAGGAAAAGCGAGGCCATCAGGGATGTCTCTCCTAAGTGGCAGCATGGAAGGGCACAAACTGGTCATCAAGATGGCAGAGAGAAGCAGTTGTGGCTGAGGGTGGTCGTGGATCACCTTCACAGAGCAGGGGTGGGCCATGCAAGGGTCCAAGGGACTAAGCAAGAATGTGCCTCTACCTACTGCTTTTCTCTTACAAGATGGGGAAGAAGGTGGTAGGAAAAAGGCAAACCCAACACAACTGGTGAATGGTGGAAGGATTTTCTCCCTCCATGTCCTTTCCTCTGTGCAGGATGGGACAGTTACGCTGCAAAGGCAGGAAAACCTGCTACATCCTGTCCATCCAGTGTCATCCTGAGCAATCCCTGCTCCAACCAGGATTAGTTCCATGGATACAGGAAAGGTGATGCATAGCATAGGACCTTTTGTTGTGCTCATCTCCCCAGCTGTGCTCATCTCCACAGACCCTCCTTTTTCCTGATTTTTAGGGTCCATCCAGGCATTTAAATACTTGCAGGTTTAAAACCTATGATGACTGCCAATGAAGGTTCTGGCTGAATATGTACCAGCCACTCCGTGTCACACCTGTGCTGCAGAGTTATTATCCATGCAGCAGAGGTAGCTAATAAAAATGATCATTAAATTAACCCCAGCACTTTCCCAGAGCTAAATATGACAATTCTGGTTGATGCAGCATTTTGTCAAACAGCTGGAGGTTTCTGTGTTCCCCATAGGCTGTTTCTTCAGGTTTCAGAGAGAGAATCCTCCTCTAAATACCTGCTCAGAAAGTCTGTCATGCTTGTCCTCTGTCAGAGTCCTGCCCTGGCACAGTCTGTGTGAATATTTGGGGAAGAACCAAGAGTGAGAGCTTGTTGTAAGAGTGCAGGAAGAAACCTGTGATGTTAGAAAGGGAAGAATCTCTGGGTGCAGGGTGGTAAAGGGAAGAATAAATTGCGTGAAAGGAGTCTGAGACTCTCTGTGAGTCAGTGCTGGATTTGCAAGCAGAGGAGGAAAGCTTTGCTAACAAGGACTGAATCCTCATGGCTGACTGGCTTAGGCTTCAGCAGCTAAACACATTTCCAAAGGGAGACAGGAGCAGAGGGCACTGTCAGTCTCTGTGAGCAGAATGACGGGAGAGCAGATGCTGTCAGAGGAAGCTGTCTCAGCAGGGATGGGCACAAGAACCATTCAGAGCCTGAAAGGGAAAAAAAAAAATAAAACCCCTTGTGCGTGTGGGGAGAGGTTCAAACATCACAGTCTTTTCCTCGTCACATCTGAGCTAAACCTGTGCTCACCACTGCTGGACTGAGGCACTGAACCATGGTGTAACCAGGGTGGGAAGGCATCTCTGAGGGTCTCTGGTCCAGCCCCTAACTTTGAGCAGGAGATCCATCAACCCTCCTGTGAGGTAGTGAGGAAAACAAGATCTCCATTTAGCCCTCCCCTAAAGCCTGAAACCCAGTTTCTCTTGTCCTCTCCTCCTACATCAGATGCCTGAGCTTCCTCAATTGTCTTGGTGGCCTTCACTGGACTCATCCCAGTATATCAGTGACTTTCTTGTATTTGGGAGTCTGCAACCAGACACAGTTCCAGGCCCAACACAGAGACCTACCTATTCAGGATACCCTTCTCAGGTGGTCTGGGCTCTGTTCTATCAGATCAACATGCCAAGAGACTGGGCTCATAGTAAAACACTGTGTAATTCATTTGCTGGGACTTGAATTCAGGTTTCCTGAAGTTGTGGGACCTGAAAGTCCTCCTTCTCCTTCCAGAAGGGATGGGAGCAGGAGAATGCCATACTGGGTCCTCCCAGCCCAGAATTCTCCCTTCCACATTTGGGCAGCAGTCAGGGCACAGTGAAGGGTGTGAGATCAGGGCATGCACACAGCAAATATTCTTATGTATCTCATATACTTCTTGAACCAAAGGTAGTATCATCATCCTGCATAAACCAGGAGATTTTCCTTCCACAGATTTGTCCTGTGGATTTTAGTAACCCTATTGACATTGAGCAGCAACAGCCACATGTGGGAGCAATTTCATGCCAAGGGGAGGGAGGAAGCATCTCCTTTTTACTGATTATACCCCTTGCTAATTTCATTTGGTGCCCCTGGTCTTGTTCTCCTTGTTCCTTACAGCTGTGTACACCTCAGTCATGGGCACCTCAGCTGATTGTCCCAGCTGAAGAGTCCCAGTCTATGTGTTTATCTTTCAGCAACAGCCAGGCTGGACCTTGGCTCATCCTTGCTGACCTTCTCTGTGTTTGAGGGCTTTTTACGGTCTACTGTACTCTGTTAGAGATGGATTATTTCTGAGTGGCCTTAGCCAACATACAGCCCACTGCTGCATATCTAAAATAAGTATTGTGGTTTCCACAATGGATCATGTTACATTTGTTTTATGCAATTTCATCTACTATTTCATTTCCTGGAGAAGGTGAGGTCTTCAGTCAGCCCTCTGGGACCACCTTTCCCCTTATTTCTAAGGACCACATTCAAATGTCTGACGAGGTCCATCTCCTTTGCCTTTGCCAAGATCAAGTATCTTCTCTGGTAGCACAAATCCAGCTATTTATATGCCTAATAATGTGATCACCTGCCAATGTGTGTGCATAGTACACAGGCAATGCACAACCTCTGTGTGTGTGTGTGTGCATACCCCAATACCTGTATGGGTGATACACACACTCTGCGTGTGTGTGTGTGCGTCTGTGTGTCTGTGTGTGTGTGTGTCTGTGTATCTGTGTGTGTCTCTGTCTCTGTCTGTGTACATGCCAATAACTATATGGATGATGCACACACTCTGTGTGTGTGTGCACACCCCAATGCCTGTATGGGTGATGCACACAGTGTATGTATGTGTCCCTGCACACCTCAATACCTGTATGGGTGATGCACACACTGTGAGTGTGTGTGTGTGTCCCTGCACACCCCAATACCTGTACAGGTGATGCACACACTGTGCACACACTGAACAATTTGCCATCATCTCTCCATTTCTACAGCAATCACTGCTGTGCAGCCGTGGGCAGGCAGCCGATCCACAATGAATCTGCTCCATCCATCATTCCAGGGCTGGAGGGATGTGGTGCCACCAGTGACATGCCTGCAGTGCATGATGCAGCAGCTTGACAGGCAAGAGGAAGGTAGAACAAGAATAAATCCAATTTCACTACTCATTATGTTTTCATTTGGTGTTAAATCACTGCTGGTAATAATTTGTGACATGTATCCAGTTTTTATAGCCCTCTTTTGTGCTGTCTTTTCCATGGAGACTATAAATACCATCGCAGACCTTCTCCTGGGCATCCTGGGATAAAGACCAGGCTGCAAAGATGTGAGACCCTGATGTGAGGACATGACTGCTGTGACCCCAGTGAGTGGTGCCACGGACCAGGGGGGGAGCCTTGTGCCTGAAAGAAATGGGAAGCTGTTGTAGCTGATCCCGAGAGATCACAGAGTCATGGAATATCCTGGGTCGTAAGGGACTTATGGGGATCATCAAGTCCAACTGCTGGTCCTGCACAGACACCCCAACAACCCCACTCTGCCCCCGAGAGTGTTGTCAAAATGGTGCTTGAGCTCTGGCAGCCTTGGTGCTGTGACCACTGCCCTGGGGAGCCTGTTCAGTGCCCGACCACCCTCTGGGGGAGGAACCTTTTCCCAATATCCAACCTAAATCTCCCCTAACACAGCTCCAGCTACTCCCTCGGGTCCTGTCACTTAGTCACCAGAGAGAAGAGACCTTTGAAATGTGAGAAATCCCCATAATCGAAGTGGGGGTTATTATAAAAAAAAGGTAATTTCGCACCCAAAAGATGAACTCGAGCTGGCAGCCATGGGAAGAGGAGGAGGACGGGCAGCCGGCCCGGGGAGGCCGGGCCGTGACCGCTGCGTCATGTCACCGACACCCCGACTGACAGCGGCATGTGCGGGGTGGCTATAAATGCCAGCGGTGACTGACAGGGCGGGCAGCGACGGCCGCGGGCAGGGGCAGCCGCAGTCCGGCCGCCGCCATGGGCTCGACCCGCCGGGCCCTCGCCGGGCTCTACGGGCGGGCATCGGGCCACGCCGACGGTGCGGAGGAGGCCGAGAGCGCGGCCTGGGCCTCGCGGCCGGACCGGCGGAGTTACCTGCTGGGCATCCGGCCCCAGAACAGGTGAGGGCGGCCGGCCGGGGGCAGGGGCTGCTGCCGTGGGTGCGGGTGACAGCGGGGATGGCGCTCGTGGCAGACACGCCGAGGGCGGGCGGCGGCCGCAGCGCGGGGGGCGGGCGGGCTGCCCGGAGGTGCGGCCGCAGCAGGGCAGGGTGGACGCTGCCCAGGCCGTGAAGCAACACCCGGCCCCAAACCGAGCTGGAAGTGGTGACCCACTGGGCCTGACCATCGCCAGGGGGGATTCACCCTATGGACCATTCACAAGGGGATAAAAACCCCCGATGGTTCGGGCTCTCCTGAGGATCTGGTGGGCCCCGGGCCAGTCCCTCACCTCTGTGGAAGGATCTGGGAGTGTCACGGTTGTTGCCTGGGCAGGGAGTGTTGGTGCCACACATCACCTATAGCTGGGTGGCTGTGTGGAGCCGTGGAATCATAGAATAGAATCATGGAATATCCACAGTTGGAAGGGACCCTCAAGGATCACTGAGTCCAGCTCCTGGCCCTGCACAGACACCCCAATAATCCCACCGAGTCCCTAAGAGTATTGTCCAAACAATCCTTGAGCTCTGGCAGCCTTGGAGCCACGACCACTGTCCTGGGGAGCCTTTTCAGTGCCTGACCAGCCCCTGGGGGAAGATCTTTTTTCCAATATCCAACCTAAACCTCCCCCAACAGGGCTCTAGCTGTTCCCTCTGGTCCTATCCCTGGTCACTAGAGAGCAGAGATTGATCAGTGCTGTTTCTCCACATCTCATGAGGAATTTGCAGACCCTGATGAGGTCTCAGTTGATGGCCGCCCTTTTAAATTCTGGTCAACATGAGAGTCTGACATTCCAGCTATACTCAGGGAACAGCACTGACCTTCCTGCCTTCATTGTAGTGAAGCCGCTCAACACCAGACACAGAGCGAGGGGCCACACGGCTGCCTTATCTTATTGCCAAAGAGGCATTTCTACAATGTAGATAGGGGCCAACAGCAATGAGAACAGCATTCCTGGGTCAGGAATGGCCTCAGGCAGAGGGTCTGGGGTAGGAATAAGGCTTTGTTAGCAGTGGAGAAGGTATGATAAACATGCTGTCAGCTGAGCCTGACTGAGGGTAGCACACAGGAAAATACAGGGCGATGTGCCAGTGGAGCTGAAGGTGTTGGTGATTGCGTGAGATGTTCAAAAAATGCCTTGAAATTGCTTTGAATTCACTGGGAATGCTCTTCAGTCTCTGAGCTCTCCAAACAAGTGTGCCTCTTCCCTGCTGATGGTTTATAAATAATCCATTTCCAGCGTGTCAAGCATTGATGCCTCAGAGAGTCAGACATTCATAAAAATAAACACAGGACCAAAAGAGATAAAAACGGGCTGCTTGGAAGTCAGGTGTTAAAACTGGGTAACGCCAAGGTGAAGTTGCCTAAATTCAGTTCCTTTGTGCTGGCATCGGGGGGTATGAGCTAATTGCAGTCTGGCTGCACACAGTGGCATCTGCAGCACCAACAAATGCCAATAAAGGGTCCACAACCTGCAGCCTTGGGAAAATCTCTGACTGAGCCCAGTGACTCCATTCTATGGATGACAGGCAGAGAGAGGATTTAATAAAGAAGATGTTGAGGTGTTTGTGTTGCCTATAGCCTGACTTTTATTCCCTCTGACTGTGCTCAAATTGCAGCTTTAATCAGTTTAACTGTAAAGGCGGGTTCATCCATTCTACAAGCAATGTCTCCAGTGTTCCCCAACCCCCCTGAGTTTTCCTTAGGGCTATGTAGTGCTCCTGGGCAGTGCACCTGGTGTCTGTTGTCTGGGTCAACTCTGTGCCTCTGGTGTGGTAAATCCAGCCTGTCTGCAAAGCTCTGAGCCCTGAACCTCTTGAACTTGTCAGGCTGGTGCTGCCATGGCTGCACCCCAATTTCCATCCATGGGAACCTAATCCTGGCAAAGGGACTCTGTGCTGCCACACTCCAATCTGTAGCACGTTCAATTTCCACAAATTGTCCAATCCTTTTTCCAACCCACTTATGTTCATAATTGTCAAAGCCTGTGGCAAAGCCATTTCATTTTGCCTGTTAACTCCACTGTCTGCCCCTTCTGTCATAAGAAGCAGTGAATAAATGTTCACCAAATAGCAAAACTGACCTTTCCCTGTCATGGCAACTTCCAGTTTCCCTGATGACTTAGGGAGGAAATGAAATTCTGTTTCCCTGTGGAGCCCTACAAGTGCTGAAGGCTTGAACCAGGATGTGTGGAAACTGTGCTGGTGTTGTCCAAGGTACAGGGTAAGGGCTTGAATGAAATGGGGCTCTTTGTCCTGTAATTAGATAATGGATTATAACAATTCTGGAAAGCAAGTGAGTGGAATGGTGCAGCAAGGAGACTTTCAGAAAGCAATTACGAGTTTAATTAAATCCAGGAACATCTGGAAAGCTTGCCTGGGAGAACTTGAAAAGCAAGATGAGCGACATGCTGAACGGCAGATAACATTAAGCAGTTCTCTTTAACACAGAACAGATTAAGCTTTGGTAGGTTTGGAGCAAACAAAGGCATGGGACAAGTGATGCAGACACAGAATTGTGGTGAGAGGCTGCTGTGGTAGTTAGAAAACAAAAATGGGTATTCTGCTTTGAGGAAAATGTAGGGTTTTTTTCAGACTTCTCTGTTGCTGTCTTGATATGTATTTAATAAAAGTATTTGCCTGCTCTTTTCAGCCATACTTAAAGCAGTAGAAAGTGTAGTGGCATGGTACAGGTACATGCAAACATCTTTAGGAAAAGAAACTGAGGTTGGGAATCCCTGGAATTGCTGCTTCTGGGGTGACTCATGAACATGTTCTGCAATCAGCTCTGGGACCCCAGCACAGGAAGGACATCGGCCCATTGGAACAAGTCCAGAGGAGGCCACAGAATGATCAGAGGAATGGAGCACCTCTGCTCTGAGGAAAGGCTGAGAAAATTGGGATTGTTCAGCCTGGAGAAGAGAAGCTTCAGGGTGACCTAATTGTGGCCTTCAGTAATGGAAGGGAGCCTGCAGGAAAGATGGAGAGAGAGCGTTTACAAGGGTCTGGAGGAACGGAACAAGGGGGTATAGCTTCCTACTGTCAGAGGGCAGGGTTAGATTGGATATAAGGATGAAATTCTTGGCTGTGAGGATTGGGCACAGGTTGCCCAGAGAAGCTGTGGCTGCCCCATCCCTGAAAGTGATGAAGGCCAGGTTGGACGGGGCTTGGAACAACCTGGTCTAGAAACCATAGCAGGGGGGTAGAATGAGATGAGCTTTAAGTTCCCTTCCAGCCCAAACCATTCTGGGATTCTATGCAGAAGGCAGTTTGGATGATCTTACTTGGTCTCCCTAATCTTATAGGAAGAAAGGGATGTTGTGTAAATTGAAGGATATGAATTTGGAAACCAGAACATGCTTTTTCTGGTTTTTAACTTGCTGAATATGCCAGAGGCAATGCTACAGGGGCCAAAAGAATGGAGGTGTTGAAAATTACTGTAGAGAGAATATCAACCTTTTATTAGACAGAGTATTCAGGGTATATATGGTTTGTACCCTCAGGAACTGGTGTTTATGAAGGATTTTCCCTGTGCTCAGACAGCTCAGTGTCAAGAGATCACTGGCTTTCCTTTGCTGGTCTTTTAACATATCTGATACTGGACAATGTGAGGAGCAGCTTATGGTCATGGTGGTTTGCCTTCTGCCCTGGCTGATGACAGGACTTTTTTATTTAGGGGTAGCTGTTTTGTTGGTTTGGTTTTTTTTAAACCCTCTTACATGTCTCAAAGCGCTTGACTATAATTATTTCACAGAGTGAGAGGAGGAGCTGTCAGTCCTGTCCAGGGTCTGCATTCATAGGCCACAGCTCCAACACATCTCTTTTCCAAGAACTAATGAGTCTGGAGAATGTCTTGTGCAGAGAGATGGAATTTTATATAAAATCTTTGCCTATGTCCCAGGCAAACTCCTCTGCTGGTGGCAATGTGCACCCCTGGCCTCGTGCAGGTGTCTGCTCCTCACTCTGGTTAGAGCATTGCCTCCTTACTTAAATATCTTTCTACTGTCAGAGCTGCATCATAAACAGATATTTATAGAGTGTAGTGACATTGCCTCTGATCTTTTCTTGGACGACTGTCCCTGTTCGGGGTGGCAGTTGAGCTCAGGAGACAGCCTTGCCACCTGGCTCTTCTGGCTGGAAACCATTCCCAATCTTGTCCCTCTTGCTTTGCACGTAATATCAAATGAAGGAGAAAGATCTGTTGCTATAATAAAGTGTGCTGGAAACTCAGGAGCGCTTGTTTCCTGAAAAGCATGTTTAGTTCAGAGGAGTTCCCTCTTCAGCAGCTGGGCACCTGTAACATCCTGTGTGACCTTGCTGTGGCAAGGAGTGGTGTAACTCTCTGGTAAGGTGCCAGCTGAGGCACCTGAGAGCATTCAGTCAGTTTGATTTGTGGGATGGAATTGTCCCAAACTCCAAAAGGAGGGACAGCCAGTACCCACTGGAGAGGCAAAAGTAAAGGCATCAATGATTCATCTCCAGACCCTGTGATCTGTAG
Source organism: Pithys albifrons albifrons (assembly GCF_047495875.1). Lineage (NCBI taxonomy): Eukaryota > Metazoa > Chordata > Aves > Passeriformes > Thamnophilidae > Pithys > Pithys albifrons. The sequence goes on from NC_092470.1 coordinate 6,625,253, forward strand.
GACAGAGGTATCTGTTTCACTTCGGTGTAATTATCTGCACAGTGGTGTCTGGTTTGAGTGGGTCTCCTTGGCAATGGATAACAACACTGAATAAGCATCCCAAACAATCCCAAAGTGGGATTGTCTTTCTAAAGCCTCCTGTCCATGTATCTGTACCCCCTAGAAAACCAAGCAGAGCTGAGTGTGTAAGTGATAACTAAGGCTGGAGGAGCTGGAGCTGGCCAAACAGTGCCCTTCAGGGTCACTGTTAAAATTCAGAGTATATCACATGTTACAGCTTTTCTCTTCTTTGGAAACCTCATAAATGTAGATCTTCCCCAGGTCAGAGATCCCATCTTATTGTACGGAGGGGAGAGTGTGGTCCTGTCCAAACAAGGCACCTCCTGTGCCACAGCAGATGCAGTTCTCAGGAGATGAAATTAAAACCTTCTCTATCCTTGCTCTGTTTCAATGAGGGGAGGAGGATGTGGGGTGAATGCAGCTGTTATCTCACAGACTCAGTCTTGCATTTCACAGAATCGCTTCTGGTCCAAGAAGAGGAAGGTGGAAGGGCTGTTACAGACAATTTTATTTTCACTTTTCATCTTTTCTGTGCACAGTGAGCTGCCAGGAGGATGTCACCTTTCCTGGGCAACTCATTGTCCAGTATTTGCTTTGCTTTCTTTTGTCATTTCTCATTCCTTTGTGTCTTTCTAAGTTTAATTTGGGCCATAAAGGCAGCAATAATTCAGAGTTAAAATGAACAGATCTGAGCCATCTTCAGAGCATTGCAGAGGCTGATACAGGAATGTGCAACTTTATTTATTGTTTTCCACCTTCTCTGTTAATGAAATCTAGCTCTGGATTATTACATGGAAGTCCATGTTCATCTCAGCACAAAGTAAATTACCTGCAGAAAAAAAAGCCATATTTCTGCTGCTCTGACATTGATTCGGTCTGTGACCTTGACAAGCAAAAGCTCAATACGTCCATTTTCCAGTCTGTGAAATAACAATGTGTCTTGTACAGCAACACAGCCCTCCCAGCTGCTTTATCGGGGCCTGCTGATAGCTGCTGCCATGGTGTATGAACACCAGCACACTTGTTCTGTGTGTGCATGGAGTGCTTGATAAGGAGTGGGAGACATGGCAGGAAAGCAGCCCTAAGCATAACCATATGGACATAAAAGCCTCATTACTGGCTTTTAAATGTTGAAAAGGGTTTGCTGCCGACAGCTGAGGCGGTATTCAGGGTGGCTTGTATTTGTCTCAAGTAGTATTAACCTTGGAGGCAGACAAGTTCATAGGAAACCTTATACTTGGAAGTTTGTATGTGCAAAACATGCCAAATAATGTCACGGGTCAGAGAGTCAGCAAGGGGATTGCCAGGGCTGTCCCTCTGTCCGACTCCCAGGATGGACAGGCTGCCCTGCTCTCCGTGGACTTCCCGAGGAGGTTTTGTGCAATGCTGGTCCCGTCAAAACATAACTCAGAGGTCTCAGCTTTGCTGTCATGGACTCGTTTTGCTGTTTCCCTCCTGCACTGGACAGATTGTGTGACTCAATTTTTGTGCTGTGGAAAAACACAGAAAAATATTGATGACTACTGCAGCTCAAGCAGCTTGAGTCCAGGTGCTTGTCCATATGAGGATGGAGCCTCTGTTAAGCTTATTTCAGGGTCTTCTGAGCTCTTGTTGACTTCTATATGAGGAGTGAGCTGGAAGGAGAAGGATTTCTTTATCTCAGGGAGAAGAAATACTGAAAGAGGGTAATTTCATGGAGTGATAGCATGAGAAGGTTAGGAAAGGTGCCAGATTGAAAATGTATGTTTCTCAAGCCATTAGCTTTTCAGTGCCAGTGGGGTGATGTACCAGCCCAGGCCATCAACTTGTGTGGTTAAAAAAAGTGAGTGGTGTTGACAGTTCTGCCTCCTGCCCTTGCAAGACTGAAATTTGGCAAGTGCATGAAAACGGGAAAGGCTGTCTTCACTTCCAAGGAAAATTATGAGTAGTTGAAGGGCTAAAACATTTAAGAGGATGACAAATGGACAAAGGAGTTCGAAAGCATCTGATAAAACAGAATTTAAAGAAGAATTGAGATTAGTAGAAGGTACGTGGTAGAGGGGTATAATTCTGTGTCCAGTTGTTAATTAACAAACCTATATTTTCAGAACTAGCTTATGAAAAGCTGAGCTTCACTTCATTGATGTGGAGTGCCTGAGGAGTCCTCCTCCCACTGATGCTGGACATGTCTGGAGCAGACCTCTTTGAACTCCACTTCTCCAAGAGAAAGAAACCTTATACTTGAGACTGATTCACCACTTTAGATGTGTTCCTCAGGATAACATAAGTGTTTGCATTCATCCAGTAACCGTAATGGCCCTGAGCTTGCTCGAGGGAGACACATCCACTGCTGATGCTGCATTTCCTTCGCAGAGCCCTGTGCTGTTTGTGCTAATAAGTCCCTGGGGAGCCCACGGCACAGACAGCCCAGTCCCAGCGAGGATCAGACCAGGCACACTGGGATTTCCAGGTGGCTGGGCTGGGTTCAGAGTCTGATGCACGTATCTACATGGATATGCTGGAACATAATTGAAGTGAAGCACCAGCTGCCTGCAGGCAGGGCTGTGCTGGCTGCAGCATCCACAGTTTGATCTTCCTCTCTCGGGGTTTAAATCTCTAGTCTGAAAAGCAAATTTAGCATATTGAGGTTAAACTTCAGTTAATACGTCATGGCCTTTTTCTTCTGATAATATCAAAGCTCCTCAAGAGACCCTCAGTCCAACATTCAGCATCGTCTCAGGATGTGCAGTGAATAAAACCCACGCTGTCTTAATGCTGAGTATTGAGAAGAAAAGCACTGTCAATGCTCAGTGTTTGATCACATGCATGAGCACAAGGGGTTCATGGCACAGACGCCCTTCCTTCTGACTCCTGCTATTTTCTTTACATCCAAGCCAAGGCACGTCCCCATTAGTCTTATGCAAGAAATCATGATTGCAACCACAGTTCTGCCTACACTAGTGCTCTCCAGCAAGGACTTTGGGATGTTCCCTCGACAGTTGTCCAGGCCCTTAGCATTCCTGGAGGGTGAACAGTTGAAAAGTTGGTGGTTGAGACAGTCTGAGCCCATTAGTTGTGCTTGCAGCCAGCCAGAGCTGCCTGGGGGCAGCCCAGAGCACAGGGGTGCATCCGCCCATGGGATCACCTGGGGTGATTGTGTTTGGGAGGAGCATGGGGAGGATGAAGCTGGATCCCTCGGAGGTCAGGACATGGTGAGAGCAGCAGGAGGTACAATCTGAGCTCTGAGAATGTCTATGAGTGAAGAGGGCAAGGTGAGGTGGTGGTCAGTAAAGCAGGTAATGCAAAGGTGTGTCTGGCAGTGCCAGAAAGGACATGGAGCTCACAGGGATGTTGCAGGTGGTTGAGCTCAGCCGGACAAAGTTCCACTGTCTGGCTTCTCCCATGGACCAGCACAGCTCATGAAAGATGGATTGTGTGAGTGATCCTCAGCCTGCTATGGTTAATGTTTGATTTTCCCAGCTAGATAATGCCCAACCTCTGGCATCCTCTGGCTTCATGAACAGCAATTGGCACTGGGAAGGGGTCGAGGCTGTGTGGCTGTGGGTGGAGAGAATGAAGCCACTGCTAAAAGGCCAAGTGCCACCCGTGTTTTTTTGTGTTAAAGCTGCTCCTGTGTGGCTGTCTGAAACTTCTGCTGTCTATGCTCTCCTGAAGGAGAGGAGTCAGTGAGCCCTTCAGCATTTTTTCCCAGTGTGATGATTTGTGTCAGGCCTTCAAGCTGAACTACTTTTTTCTTATATTTGCTCAGAGGTTACACCTCCACAGGTGGAATGTACAGTTGTCAGGAGCACTTTTCAGAGTCTCTCTGTTGTCATTTTTAGGGCAAGACTTGGAGTCCTGCTGACTTCCACATGACCGGGACTCACACATTTGGGTAGGAGACCTGAAGAGGTGCACCTTCAGGTGCACCTTCAGGTGGTCCTTCCTGCTGTCTTCTGTAGCACCTTCACAGAGCACTGAAGTTTGGTGATTCACTGGTCTTCAGAGCAGAAGCTGAAAAGTTTCAATCTGTCTGCATGGACAGATGTGGAAGTCTGGCATTCGACATCCCAAAGGGGATATCTGTGCTGTAGTCACTACTGAAGCTACAGGGTGAAATTGTTCCATAGGCACAACTGTGTATCTCAGTGGAATGAAATCCCTGAGTTTACAAGCTGCTGACTTCCCAGTCCCTGTTTAGTTTTAGACTTTTGATTACTACTCGAGTAAGCTCAGCTTGAAGACATGCCTTTGGGAGAGCTGGTGACCACTGGTAAGTAGTTTATCCGGGTGTCCCTTGTGCAGGACTTGGGTGTTTGATTTTGTTCACAGAATTGGTTAATGTTACAACATTCTCCTGCAAAGAAAGCAAAACCTGTAGATTCTTGTAAAGTCTACTTCTGTTATTTTATTTTAATGTTTTGCCAGACCTTAGTGCTTTGGTTGACAGGCTGGAAATCTGTGTGTAGTGACCAGGAAGCTTTCAGCTTCTCCCAGGAGCTGTCCTTGGAGGCACAGAGGGCACCCAGCTCAGGCCACCTGCTTGCCAGCAGAGAAGGGAGGTCCCGGTCTGAGCTCCCGCCTGGCGTTTAATCGGACACCTCCCAGGGGGGAGTTGCCTGCTTTGAGCACAGTGCTGCCCATGGTGCATGGAAGGCTCAAGGTGCTGCTTCTCAGAAACCTACTTGTATAAATGTCCTGTCACTGGTTCTCTGCAGTTAACGACCCTTTCATTTTCACAGCCTTTGATTTCAATTGACAATGTGGCTTGCTCTTCCTGGCAGGCAGCCTAAGGCAGCTGTACCTTCTTTTAATAGGAACTCTGACCTCTGCAAAACGACTCATCATTAATACGTCTCTGTAACGGTTTGTTTATTTCAGCTCCTTTCCATGCTTCTCTCTCTAATGGTTTTTATGCTGTTTTTTGCTTAGCTTATCAAGCAGCAGATTCTGTCCCTCCAGTTTAGGAAGGTAAAACTGCGTTGCATTAAACTGTTCTGACCAAGCACTTTTCTGAATCTGCCTGCACACGATTAACCTGAAGTGCTTTGGTACTAATTAATTAATCAGTCAAGAGCCCTGAAGTGATCTAACAGCCTCATTCTGCATGATTGGATCCCTAATACTTTCTTGAACTGCAGACAGAAAAGTGAATGTTCGTTGTAATTCCTGTATTAAGGTGCAAGAAATATTCTTCTTTTTTAGCCAAAGGTTGGGTGTTCAGCTACTTCTTGATAATTAAAGTGAGACTTCCATACAGAAACATTAAAAATTGGATGTGCCTGCCCTGAGACTTTCAGGGAAGAGATTTTCTTCCTCCTCAGACATTGTTGTGAGGATCCTCATTCACTTGGACTCTGCCCCAAAATGCGCTTGTACAGCTGTACTTTGCCTTTGGCAAAAGAACACATTTGGAAATCAGTTGGCATTGCTGGTTTGCTGCAAAGGCAGGTAGAGGAATGACCATGGAGGGCAAGGCCTCTCCACAACACCCCCATAGCTGTGGGATTGCTAACCAAAAAGTCAGAAACTAAGAAAATCATGATGAAGAGGAATACACTTCTCAAATCTCCTTTTCCAGCAGGCTTTTGTATGGAAATCCCTCTTTAATGTGAAAAGGCTACTGAATTGCCAGGGTGCCTTCCTAGGCTCCAGGGCTTTTTCTGCCCCAAGGATGCAGCTCCAGGAGGGCCCAGAGGAAAAGCGGCTGGTGCTTTGTGTCGAATTCATGGAATACTCTGAATTACTAGTTTAGAAAGCAATTTGAATTGGACAAGCCTCCTTTGCAGCTGGAGTGAGTCAGCTGAGAGCCCCACAGTGCCCAGGCTCCAAACCCCCTGTGACCAACACAATGGTTTCTTTGAAAGACTCAATAGACGTTCCAGGCTTCCTGCCAAGAGTCACTGGGTAAGTCTCTGATTCATCTGCTGAGCCTGTGGAGCCCGCAGCTCCTGACCACGCTGCTTTCCTAAACCATTCAGTAGCCTTTGCTGTATTTCACTTGGTTGTGGGGTTTGCACTGAGTGGACCAGACTTATTCCTGGTGCTGCCTGCTGGTGCCGGTGGCGTGGTGCTGGGATTAAACTGGGTCCCGAGTGTCACTGTGTGTGTGTGCATCACTTGATTTTTAAGATGCTGATGCAGTTGCTCTCCTGCTGGAGTATGAAATGTTCATTCATGCTTGGAAGTTCCTTTATGTGGATCTAAAAGGCATTTACTGGTATGGGGCTGGGGATGTGTATTTTGAAGGGAGCATCAAAACCCTACCAGTAACTGCCTTGGTACTGGATTGTTTGCCTTGCTCCGTGGAAATGGGCATTTTTTCTCATGGTGTTGGAGTTTGGAAAGGTTTCTCTGGTTTGAAACAGTTTGTGATTCCCACAGCCCTTTCCTGGCCCCACAGTTGTGTGAAGAGTTGCTTGCCAGGACCAGCGTCCTGTGGACCAGTGATTTTCACAGAAAAGAGTCTGAGCTGTGGAATTTGGTTTTTTACCCCGTACCGCAAATATGTTTGGATACAGACAGTGCTTATAACCCTCATTCAGTAGATGAGTCAGGTTTGCAACAGCTCAAACTTCCCCTGTCCCGACCCTTATCCAGCACAAGGTTTCTGGGGAGACTTCCACTGCATCCCAGGTGTTTGTTTCTCAGAGATTCCTCCCCCTATCTCTTACAAAACCATTCTAGCAAGAAGCCAGAGTGAAAATCATGACACTGCACCCTCCAGGTAAGTTTTCAGGATGAATGGAAAAGGTAGTTGCTGTGGCTGAAGCTTTCCTGACACCTTCAGCCATGTCTGCTTAGTCCCTGTCACCTTAGCACCTGCCCTTGCTGGTTCACACTAAATATGGGGTTTTCTGGTTTTTCCTCAACAAGTTTGCTTCCTTAGCAGATAGAGCACGAGTAGCAGCAGCACCAGCATCCTGCCTGCAAGCCAAGGGCTACTTGTGAGGCTGGGGTTCTCCTGGTGGAGCCCCCACCATGTGCTCTGAGCCCTTCTGCTCATGGTAGAGCTGTGTCAGGAGCGGTTTGGGGGGTTTGTTCCACCCCTTTCATGTCTAGAAGCTGATCACTTGTTGAAGGAATGTCTTTCACTGCTGAAAATGATATAAATAGAGCTGTCAGTTACCAGTTCTCTTGCAATATTGGCTGCTTCTGCCAAGATCCTTGCACTTGAGACCATGGGGTCCCCTCTCCTACTGTAAACATGTAGTGTTTTAATTGCAGAGGGAAAAACAAAATAAGAAGGTCTTCACTTCTAAGAGCCTCAGGGCATTATCTGAATGAAGAACCAATTTGGATTTAAATAATTTCCCTTTATTTAAAAAAGCCCAGATCTTCTGGGACCTCCCTCAGTGATGCTTCAGCAGGGTTGGCAGTGCTGGATGAACATGGTGATGTATCGCTCTCATTGAACAGTGCTGAAGCACCTGGGCAGTCCAGGGTCCACTTTGAAGCTTCACAGTTTGCACTGTTTGGATAGTTCTGGCTATTTGGGTGTCCCAGCCTGAACTGTGAGGTCAGTGCCTGAACTCAAGGAATAGGGAGTGTGAGTCCTACCTGCAGTAGCGAGGTGTTAATCAGGGAATGAATATCAGCTTCCCGGCTAATTCCTGCACTCATAAAGCTGCCAGCCAGGCTCAGGTCTCCCTCAGTCAGCTGTCCTACAGCAGGCAGCTTTTCTTAATTCTCAGAGGGCTGCTGTGTTCAGGAGATGTGTTCAGTTCTCACATGGCCTGAAAGGACATAGGAATTTTTCAGAAATAAAGAAAAATCCTAATGAACAGAACAACACTTGAAACACTGGAGGTTCAGAACTGGAAATGACTTTGTTAGGTCTGGCTCTGACCCTGCTGACTGGCCGAAGAGGTGTTTTAGTGAAATCAAGAACTAAAATGGTTCTTGACATTCATTGTCCCAAAAACCTTAAGGGCTAAGACAAAAGAGAATGTCTTCCAAATGACACTTTAAATTGCCCGTCATCTTAGGAGGGAGAAATCAGTCAAATGCCCTGACACTGGACTGGGCTTGTGAGCAAGTGTAGGGATGATGGGAGGAAAGAGAGCACATACAACAAGAACACAGGCTGTTGAGGTGAGACAGAAAGTGGACCCTTTGATTTTTCTGGTGCTTTGATCTCTAAGAAATGCTTCTTGAATCTTCCAGGAGCACCTTCTGCGCAATCATTTCTCAGCTGACGGAGGAAACACAACCACTATTTGAAACCACTATCAAATCCCGTTCTGTGTCCGAGGACTCTGATGCTAAATTCACGTGCATAGTGACAGGTAACAGTGTCTTCAGTGAATAACCTGGTCCTCACCTGCTGGACTTGTGCTAGTTAAACTCTGCAGCAAGTGATAACAAGGATAACAAGCCCACTGTTGTCAGACTGCCAAGTAGAGAATCGGCAATTGCATGACGATTTTAGCTTTCATTTAAGGGAGGGGGGAAACACCCAAGAGTGTAAAGAGGCAAAGACATAAGCTAACATCTCAAACAAGGCAAATGAAAGGCCAGAAGATGGAATATGCTGGTTTACTGCTTGAACCAACTACATTTTGTGGTCCTAATCTCTGCTGCTTCTCTAATCCTGGACACCATAACTCAGGAATGTGCAGTTTTGAAGACTAAGGCTATTGTACTGGAGCCAACTCTGTCTGTTTTTGCTGACTGTAGATGATTAGAGCGTTTGTATCAGCAGTGAACTTCTGGGTCTGTCGACATCTGAAACAGAAGATCATCTCTGCACAATGAGCTAAAATCTCCCTTTGGGCAGCAAGGGGTTAAGCCAAAAAGAGGAGGTGGAGGGAGAGACTGAAAAAGAGGGCTGGTGCTACTTCATTGAGTTGATGTGCCCTGGCAGTGTGTTGGTGTAGAGGCAAGTGGCTCCTTCAACTCCTCCACTGATGAGATTTTGTTCTTTAAGTATTGACACTCTAAAACCTCTGCTCTCTGTGGTATGTACCTGTTAACAACTCTGTGATCCTGACCTCACTCATGTTAATTATTCTGATGCCTTACTCAGTGAGAGACATTAAACAAGTTTGTAAATTTTAGAAGGAGAGTATCTCCAGTGAGCCTCTTTGGCACAAGGACCAAGGTTTTCCTAAGAAAATCTAGTTTGCCATTAGAAACATGCTGGAAATAAGCTGAGCACCAGGAAGCACAGCCTGAGGCCTCTGGGAGTTGCAGGCATTGAATTCTTGGCTTTTCTCACATGGATTCTCTTGTTCTGCAGGTCTGACTCTATGAACTTAGGGGGTACAACCGATATACTGATGTTATTGAGGTTTAACTTCAGCAGACCCCTTCTTGATGCTTCTGGAGTCAAAGTGGGCTGCTAGGGACATGCCTCCAAACCATGCTGTTTGGGGATTCATTAGAAGGGCTCTTCCCAATTTAAGTTCTCTGAAAGCAGGAGCTTGACATATTGTGCAATACCATGGAGCTCACCTTTCTGTAAGTGTCAGAGGTGAGAAAATGCTTAGAATATGTTGGAAAATCCAGAGTAAGACCCCTGGCTTCTCTGAGTTTCTTAAATCTCCACTAGCTGCACTTTAAGGTTGACAGGTTGCTCTAATGAGCTCCATCTCTTCCTGGTCTCTTGCACCAGGTGAAAAACTTGACCTGATACTGGCCTTATTTTCTGTCCAAGTGAAGGAAGTTGTCAATGAGTCTCTTCAGCTTGTATTGTGATATTTCTGTGCTTGGTAAACTTGGTTGGTGGATGTCTTTATGCACTTAAATTTATAAACCTACAAAATCAGGTATTTTCATGGAAATGTTCTTAGAATCAGCCTTGATCACCTGTAGCATCACCTGCATGTGCTCCTCTGGACTGCTTTAGGAGCTCCAGATCTCTTTGGGAGAGACGGCAGGAGGTGGGAAGCATACTCTGACTGCAGAGTCTGGTCAGTAGTTCAGGTAGCTCAGCCTACCATGACATTTATGTTCAAATGGGAGACATTACTGGGAGAAAGGAAGTGGCAGTGGCATCCCTGGCCAGTGACCAGAGTGGAACCAGTTTGGTCCCAAGGCTGTGGCTGCAGTCCAGGAACACTTTGGTGTGGCAAAGGGCAGACAGTCAGCTGCTCCTGTTTTGACGCTCAAGACATAAATACGGATATGTGACCTACAAGAACATCTTAAAATTTTTTGCTGCTTCTTAACCAATAATGAGCGTTACAGGGCAGGCCCGCATCAGGGAATACTTGGACTAGAACTGGGCATGTCCTAGAAAGGCAGAATGTGCTGAGTAGTGCAGGCAGCAAAAAAGCAGGTCAGGCAGAGGCAGGTTCCTGATGCTCTCAGGAGGTGGCACAAACCCTCCTTTCCTCCTGTTGCCTAGTTCTGCCTGCTGCCAGTGTCCCTACTGCATCTGATTTGATTGTTTTGGGTCAAATCCTGCATCAGTTATGACATGTTTTCTTTTTTTAGACGAAATTAGTTCATCCTTTGTTCTCTGAGAGATGTGAAAAAGGGAACATTTTCATTTATTGTCCAGCTTTACCCCGTGTTTCTGCACCAAATGTTTTCCTTGGTGGGTCTGTCTGGACTTTGGGATATCAAGGGTCACCACAGATCCTTCCCAGTGAGCGAATATTGTGCTTCTGTCTTCAGAGTGACCCTTGGTGGAGATACAAGGATGTTCCAGCTTCTCAGTCATTTCCATGTAGCATTGGCTGAGAAGAGAAGAAGTTGGCTGATGAAATGGGGGGCTTGGATGAAGGTGCCTCAGCCTGTGGCTGTTTGTTAGGGAATGAGTCCAGCCAGGAGAGGTGATGGCTGGATCTAGCCAAGACCATTGTATGTCAGCACCAGACCACTGTTGTAAAGCTGCCTCCTCGGTCCATTTTCAGCCCTCATTAGGCAGGCTTAACCCCTCTGACCTGGCTTCCCAAATCATCAGCTCAGGAGCATAATCCCATCACTGCCTCCATGGTTTTATCGCAGAGTAGAGAGGGGAAAGGGCTCTGCCAATGGCCTGGGGCTGAGAACTGGGAGGTAAAGTGTGTAGCTGGTCACAAGCTTAGTGAATGAGGATTTTAATAAGGATAAAGGAACCTGACTTGTTGCACCTGTGGTGGCCCTTTGAGGGAAGTGTTTGAAGGATGAGAGTGAAGTGCTTGGATGAAGGATGCCTGGAGAAATGCAAGAGGGGGTTGGGAGTGGGGTAGCAAGTACAAGAGCAGGGAGCAGACTACTGGAAGATGAGGATGCTTGGGTTTGGGGCAGCTAGGACAAGGGAAGGATGGAGAATGAGCACTGCTCACAGGCTGATGCCATGGGGAGCTACTGCCCTTTGTGAGTATCTGTCCCTCCTGTCAGCATTCCTAGAAGTTTTGTCTTTGTGTGCTGATGGGGTTTAAATCCATGAAACCAGAAAGAATGAGGTCTTACCATGAATTTTACTCCCAAAACTGCCTGAAGCCCCTACTCCACGTAGGTTGTGAAGAGCAGAAACAGAAAACTGTGGAGATTATGTGTGGTGGTTCTAAACTCTTACCACCTTGCCAAGTTTCAGAAGACTAACACTCCCTCATTCCCTGCCCCCCAGAAGTAATAAAAAACGTAAGTTACTTTAAACAGAGTTGCTCTGGGTGATTTAGGATAGATATATTAAGAACTGTTTTGGATTGATATTTTAAGCACTGTTGTGGATACGGTCACCAAAGCTTTGAAGACTTCTCAGATTTGAACAGCTTTCAGAAAGAGAATGTTTGATCTAAACCTGGCAATCTCCATGAAAAAAGAATCCTTGTTCTGGAAAGTCTCCTGAATCCTGCGGTGGCTGGAGCAATGCTGCTGGAAGACACACTTCCCAAAACACTTTTGCTGGGCCTGAAGATGTGTAGTGGACACCTGCCCTCCTCCTAGGAGCGCCTGGCACCACTCTGTCTGCAGCTGTGGGGCTTGGGCTGGGGGAGGCAGCGGACCAGCAGCTGCCAAATCCGTCCCGGCACCAGCCACACGGAGGGTCTGTGGCAGTGGCAGGTTTTGGAAAGACGAGTGCTGATTTATGCTCAGGGTGGCTCATTCATCTGGTGCCCTGCAGGATGGCAACACTCTAACCCTGTCCCACCGGCAGCTGGACAAGCTGTGGATGCTGTGGTTGCAGGTGATGTGCCAGGAGTGATACCTGCCCCTGTTCCCTGCCTTGGACCCGGGGAATTTATTCGCTCAGCAGCCTGAAGATGGATGCCTGCAGTGTCAGCCGCAGCTCCCCTCCCCATGCCAGAGAGCCCCATCCCTGCTCAGGCATCTCTCCTTCCCCTGCTTGGCTCCAGTTACAGCCCCTAGGGAAGGATGGATGGTGTTTGGACAGGCAGCTGGGGCCACTGTCCCTGCGTGGGAGGTGGGAAGCCTTTCAGTATCCCTCTGTCTGAAGACTTCAGCCAGAACTTGCCTGCAGCTCCCTTTGGCTGCAAGGCTGGAATGTGCAGTGGGAGCTGGTCCCTCCCTACTTGCAGTGGGCTGGTACAGCGGTAGCCCCTCGGAGGGAGCAGGTAGCCTCAAGGACACAAGTGCTACAGGTCAAAGAGAGTTTAGGCTTAGCAGGAGGAAAAGACTTTCCTCGAGGCACTGCACAATTATGGAAAGCACAGCTCTTTCCGGCAGATGTCAGCTGGGAATGGAAATCAGCTGCGGAGGCCACAGGGGGACATCACAGGGCTTCTCAGAAATGATCTGCTGGCAGTTCCCAGAATGAAGGGCTGTGATTTCTGTCCAGGGTATTAGGACTATCTACCTGCCAACTCCCTGTGGTACAGTCTGTGGGGGCCTCCTGAAGGTCTTGCCTATGGAACAGCCCTTGGAAAGGGTTGGATTGCTCTGGGCGAAGTGTGAGCTGGGCATGGAAATTGCCTTGTTCTTCATCCCTGCAGCAGACAGAACCCACCACAGGCTCATTCAACCCAAGGTCCTGCTGCCAAATACAGCTAATATTTCATGGAAAATATAAGCAGCAGCATCAATCCTTGATGATCCCATCACTGGGATACTCTCAGAACTTTCTCCAGTTCCCAGTTCAGGGCTCATTTTCTTCAGCGACAAGTACCTGAGGGCTTTGCATGTCTCTAGAAACTGTTTGTGATGGTGACATAGCAGCAACAAAGAGCAGACTGTGGCAAGAGGTGAGGACGGAGAGCCTTGCAGATGGGGCTTTGGGAGAAAGTCGTGGTTTGGCTTCCTGTGGAAGAGGAGGAACAAGGCACTACCCAAATAAAGCCAAAGTTGCTAGTGACAGCAGTGGGAGGGGAATGAGGCAGCAAAGCGTTTGGCAGATGTAGGGGTATGAGGGTGGAGAGAGGAGATGCAGAGGCAGTGCAGAGTAGAGACCTCAGTGAGGGAGGCAGATAATAAAATCTGGTCTGTGAGCATGTCTGGGCCATGGGATGGCTGCTATTCATGGAGGAGAACAAGAAAGAAAAACTCTTGAGACTCTTTTCCCAGTCCTGTGTGGTCTCAGTGGACTCAATCCCTCCAGAGGACCAGGGGCTAGAGGGTGCTGAGGAGCCCCCACAAGCAAGGGATGTGGACAGGGAGTGTTCCAGAAGGGCAGATTGGCGCAGGGGAACCAAATCAGTACATGAGGAGATTTCATATATGCTGCTTTCCTGGGCAAAGGCATTTTGGATTATCCAAAACCTGGGTGAATTCCTGCTGCCAAGTTTTGCTCCTGGACTTTCAGTCCTGCTGTAGGACCCTTCAAAGGAGCAGGAGTAAGCTGGGCTTAGGCATTGCTGTGGGCTGCCAGCATCTCTAGCTGGTGCAGGGAGGAGGTTTGAGGTCCTGGTAAGCCTTGAAATCTGTGAGTTGGCAGCTGGAAAGTATCCAGAATAGGTAGGGAGTGCCCTGTCTCTGCCCTCTCACTACTCCAAAGCCGTTGAATCTGGACACTTTGGATATTCCTAGAAAGCCCCCCACTGGCTCCATGCTAGGGATGTCCATAGTTGCTGACCCCCCACTGCATTCTGGAGTGCTGGAGGCTGGTGGGGTGAGCCCTGGGGTCTGGTGGAGGTGCCAGACTCCTTCCTTTTGGCAGCAGGGAAAGCCAGCAGGAACATTTGCAGAAGATAAGCTTTGGGTGTCTGCCTTGGAGCTTCAAACAACTGCTGAGCATATTGACTATAGCCAAGGCATGATGTGATCATCAGAATTGTCCTGTGCCCTGGGGTTCAGCTTGGCCGTGCCAGGAGCCCTGTGTGAAGTGCAGGAACTTATGCTGGCCACTGGTTTGAATAATGTTTGCATGAAAACTGCTCTTACTCTGAGCTAGAGCTGCTGTGGGTGAGCGCTGAGGTCTGTGGCTAGCACTGGTCCATGTAGGACTCACATGCTGATCCAACACTGCTGTCAGTGGTGGGGAGTGGCCGTGTGCCCAGCCTGCTGGCCAGCCAGTCACACACATCATGATGTCATTCGACTGAAAAGGCAGGTGACATCTGTTGTCAAGTGACATTTCTAGGACACCGAGCTGACTGTGATGCAATCAAGGTTGTTTCTGTTCAATGGAAAGTTTCGGATCCCCTTACAGGCTGTGACACCACACAAAATGCTGAGAGCTCCATGGAGAGGAGGGCTGTTCTCCAACCATAGCCTTAGTCTCATCAAAACATCCCTCTTCACATAAAAGTGACAGAATGCTCACCCTCTTCTCCTGGCCAGTGTTACAGGAGACGATCATGTGATCCACTCCCCTCTGTTCAGGAATGCAGTGCTGAGATTTTTTTCTCAAAAATAGCCCTATTCCTAGGAGTGATAAAAGTCTGAGATAAGCCCATCAAGTTTCCACTGTTTCTGCTGTGTGATTTAGGAATGTGGTGAGCCCAGAATAGCCTCTATCCTGGTCTGCCGGAACGTTTTGGTTTGCTGCTGATACCAAGCTGGCTCTGCTCCTGGTGGGAATGTTTCACACCCTGATGTACCCTCCGTCTCCTTCCCAGGGTACCCGCAGCCAGAGGTGACGTGGTACAAGGATGATGAGGAGATGGACCGCTACTGTGGCTTACCCAAATATGAGATATTCCGGCATGGAAATCGCCACACCCTTCAGCTGTACAAGTGAGTAAAGGAGCTGGGGAGTGGCTGGATTTGGTGATGGGAGCTCTGAGTGTGTTCTCAGTAGCTGGAGGAACTGTCATCAGGGATGTCCCCCCAGCACTTGTGCTGGACCCTTCTGCTCCTCACTGCAAGTTTCTGGTTAACCCTTCCCCTCCAGCTCTTCACTCTGGTGACTCCCTGATAACACCAGTTTGAGATCCATTACTGCATCCAGGTATAGCTGCTATGCTGGAAGCAACAGGAAGGGCAGGAAAAAATCCCTCTCTCTGGAGCTTTCCAGTGCTGAGCAACAGGGCCGGACAAAGGTGAGCGAAGGGAAAGCACTGTATGCCCCCAGGATGATGGTCCAAGGAGTCAGGTATGACTAGGACAGAAACAGTTCATAAGAGTGTCCTAAACTACAGCCCTGTCCAAGAAAGGCCTTTCCCAGCTGTCACCATGGAAAGCGCTGCTTTGGCATTGCCTAATGGAGGCAAGAGCCTCCTTTATCCAGCCCTGACTACCAGCTGCTTTTAACTTTAAGCAAGGACTGTGTTTTCTGGAGAGCAAGGCACACTGTGTCCCCAGCAGGCAAAGACCTGTTGCAGCTTGAGTCCTAGAATTGGGTCGGGATATCTGATGTTAGGATATCAGACAGAAAATTAAGAGTATCAGTGTTGCTGATAGTCTTGTCATCCCTGTGCTTCTAGCCTGGGTTTTTCTGCTGTCCCAGGTGTGCTCCAGATTTCCATCAGAGGCTGGGTTACCTCTTGCAGGATCTGGGATCTCCATGGGCCAAGTGTCCTTAAGGGGTGACAGCAGGGATGGCAGGCATGTGTTTGTGCTGCTGCCTGTGATGTAGGGTGGGAAGGCTTTGGTAAGGCAGTAGGGTGGAGGAAGAACAGGAATGTCTTGTAGGCTGTGAAGAACTGAGAGGAGGAGGTTCTGCAGAGGAATGTGACCAAGAACATTTGGGAAGCCTGATGCTGCCTGTTCCTCTTCCATCACAGCCCTGTCTTACCAGAGTTACAACCCAGGGTGGAGCTAGGCATGGATTTGGCATCAAACCTGCTTGGCTGTTAGTGCTGAGAGAGTGCAGAGCTGGAGAGGGAGACCAGCCCCAGGCCTCCAGACGTTCTGTGGGCACCTCATGGGCCACATCTTCGTTTTTTGACCTCCCTGAAGCAAGAAGTGGGAGAGTGGACAGGGAATACCTGTGTGCTCAATGGGCATCCTGGGGCGGATGAGTAGGTCTCATGCACAGCTTTTGGTTTCCAGGTGCCGAGAAGAAGATGCAGGCATTTACCAGGCCTCAGCTAGAAATCACAAAGGCATTGTGTCCTGCTCTGGTGTGTTGGAAGTGGGAACCATGACGGAGTTCAAAATCCATCAGAAGTGGTTTGACAAAATGAAGAGAAAAGCTGAAGAAAAGCTGCAAGAGATAGAACAGGGCAAGAAACGAGGAAAAGAAAATGTGGAGGTGGAAAAGTTACAGGGAATGAGCCCCGAAAGGCTACAGAGGAAGCGTAGGCTGGCTAGGGATCAGAATCTCCAGTCAGGAGACTCTTCATGGGAAAAGGAAGATGCAGCAAAAGTGCATGTTGCGGATTCACAGTCCAGATTACGCAAGGATATTGCTGAGACACAGGAACAGCCGGTCAGTGTGGTGACAGGCTTCCCAAACAAACTGGTAGCACCTCTGAAAGCAGAGATAACCACCAATGGAGATGCCACTTTGGAGAGTGGGGAGGAGAATGGGAACAGCTTTCTCAAGTACATCTATGATACGGTGGAGGACCTGGCAACTAAGCCAGGGGCAAAAGACTCTGCAGCTAAAAAGAAAAAGAAGGTGGGGGCTCCTTCAGCAGCAATGCAGGAAGTTTCCAAGCGAGAAGAAAGTGGGAGAGACAGGGCCAATCCGTCTTCCAATCCCAGGTTTGCCCCACCTGTCCCCTTACGCAGGAACGCACGTTTGAGGGCGGCAAATGATCAAGAAGTGGAAACCAGCCCAAAACTCAAAGAGCCCGGGACTACTGTGAATCAGGACACTAAACCCAGTGACGATGTGTATTTCTCATTAAAGGACATGTATTTTGATAAGCAGGTGAAGCCGGCGACAGGGAAGGAGGAGATGGGAGCCAAGGATGAGGCTGAGAGCAAGGCTACCCGGCAGCCTGTGGCTGTCAGCAGACGGACAGAGGACACTCCATTGTCCTCTGAGGTGTCGGAGGCAGGACCTGTGCTGTCTGAGGGACAGAGAGTCCAGCACCAAGCACAGAAGTTGGAGGGAAACAAAAAGGTAACTAGGAGAGAGAGCAGCCAACGCAGGAGTGGCAACAAAAAAATAAGCTGTGCTGCAGGGTTGTGCTGTGACAATGGGCCTGGGAGGCTGCGTGTGCTGCGTGGGATCTGCTGCCGAGGCTCTGCAGGTCTCCACTGGTGATAGCACCCAGGAAAAGGGCTTTCTGGACTTTGTATGACCAGGGGGCAGAACTTCCACCCCATCTCCAAACAAATGTCAGCTGAGGTGGTGAGAGATGTAAGTCGGGGCCATGCGAGCAGCTGGTCTCTGGGTGGCCTGGGGCGGCTGTGAGCTCTCCGGTTTAATCGGCAGCCTGACCTCATGCGAAATGTTTTCAGATCAGTTCAGCAAGGAGCACTGAATGGCTATTTATAGCTGGGGGTGGGTGCCTTGTGCGTAGACAGATGAGGCCAATGGCATCTGTTCAGTTTAACAAGGGAGCCGGAGCTTCAGCGGCGCTTAACGAGCTCCCATGCAAATGAGCGCAGCATGCCAGGTACACCATGTGAGCTGCGCTGCAGGGACTTGAGCTTTGTTTACAGTGCAACATGTATACAGTAGGTCTGGACTATTTTTTTGGCTCTTCCCTGTTGGAAAAATTCTGTTGGGAGACTCATTGTGGTGGTGATGAAGCGCCAGGGCACAGCACCTGCTCCTGACCCTCAGCACATCTTTTAGTCAACTGCTATTTTTGTCTCTCAACCTGAAGTATTTTCCGTGAAAATATTAGAGTGGAAGCTACCAGACTATTTTTTTATCCTTTTTTCTTTAATGACCCCTTCTATGGTAAGAAGTTCTCTGAGTCCAGTTTGTGGGTGGTGTCAGAATCTGGAGTTTGGGCTGTGGTAGGTGCACACTTTCAGTACAGACAAGACTCCAGGTGCAGCACCTCTCCTCAGTAGGTAATACTCATACTTCAGGATGTGGAAACATCCATGATACAGAAAGTAGGACTGCTGGGTCCCTCGCTGGAAAAAAATCCAGTCCTTTCTTCCTCATTTAGATTTCTTTAGCCACAGGTAGGAGCAGCTTTGCTGGTAAGAACCTGCTGTGTTACGCAGTGAGCACCTGGGTTCTGGCCTTGCCGCTGCACAGCACTCTGAACCCATCTCCAACCTGACCCACAACATCACATTGATGCAGAAAATAATGCTTTGCAGGCCAGCCTATGGCAAAGCCATTTATTTCCTCCTTCTCTGCTCTTTTTTGCACCTCTCACTCTCAAAGAGGGTGGAAAATGTTGGTGTGCAGCAGCCAGGCTTGAGCTGTCATCCCTGAGCCTTTGACATGCATCAAGGTATTTTTCACTTCAAAACCCCACTCACAGAGGGAAACCTGTGACTTGTCAGCTGGTGTGCTTTTGAGGAGACAAGAGGGAATGGTCGTGGTTTGAATTTGAATGCTTCAGATCGTTGGTGCTGCTGGGGAAAGTCCTCAAGCTTTTGTGAGACCAAAAAAGCTGTTTTAAAGCCAATTCCAGGCATATTTGAGAATGTTTTCACTCCTCAGGACACGGGTTACTTGTCTTTCTTATTCTTCTCTTAAACAAGACAGGGCTGTAACATGAGTATTTTCCTGGCCTTGAGACCTAGCTGGGCCTCATGCTCAGGACTTATTTTTGAGCTGGATTTGCCTGTAGCAAAATGCCAGAGCACAGCCAGGCTCTGAACATCCTCCTCCATAAGAGCAGAGAAGAAACTGGGTTTGCATGATGATCACTCTTGCCCAAATTTTAAACTGATGATTTTATTATATTTCTTTTATATGGTCCTAGTTTTGAGTGATTTACAATTAAATCTTTCCTGAAAAGCTCCCAGAAAGCTTTTCTGACTGATCTTTAGCTCATGAACTGGTGATGAGCAAATGTCCCCCAGTCCTGAACCTTCTTCAGCCAAAGAGTTGTCCCCACTGACCAGTACTACTGTGCCTCTACCTATGAACCACCAGCCCTGGCCCACCCGGAGCCACCCTGGGCACTGCTAAGCCCCAGAGTGGAGGGACCAGAGCTGGCCCTGTGTTTAGGTTGGACTGTGCCCATCCCCATCTCTTTCTGTGTCATGGAGGATCAAATACTGTGGTAAAATCCAGGGGCAGTTCACTGCATGAGTTGTGTCGGTCACTTAAAATCAAACCTTTTAAGCCTGAGCACTTGCCTGCTCCGTGTTGTGACACAGCCCTCCAGGGCAGGATAGGGACGTGGCTCTAAGGGAACAGTAGCAGGGACGTGTGGCATTTGGAGGTGCCTTGTGCAACCCTGAGAACTGTAGCCCCGTTTTTGCACAGCCTGAGTGTGGAGACTTGAATTTTGTGTGCAGGCTTGGCCCTTAATGCTACCCCTCCCACCCCAGCCCTCTGATACTCACTTTGTCCTAACAATTGGAGAGGGACTTTAGGCAAAGGCCTGGAGTGACAGAACAAGGGGTGATGGCTTCCAACTGACAGAGGACAAGGTTAGATGGGATGTAGGGGAGGAATTCTTGCTTGTGTGTGTGGTGAGGCCCTGGCAAAGGTTGGGCAGAAAATCTGTGGCTGCCCCATCCCTGGAAGTGTCCAAGGCCAGGTTGTATGGGGTTTGGAGCAACTTGGTCAAATGGAAGATGTCTCCCCATGGCATGGGGTTGGAATGAGATGATCTTTAAGGTCCCTTCCAACCCAAACTATTCTATGATTCTATGATTTGTTTGGGGAAGGGCTTGCTGAGAGACTGGTATTAACATTCTTCTTTTTCCCAAGCTGTCAAACAAAGCTGAAGCAGCACAAAACAGAAGGTTCTAAGTGCCACAGCCCTCCTTTGCCATGACTTTTATTTGGGAGGCTTAAAGCTCTAGTCAGAAATCTCAGGAGAAAATCCTTAGCAGCAGATCCTCGGGGATGGAATGGGGACCTGTTGTGTGCATGTCCTGTCCCAGTGCAATTGTCCTGGTGTCACTCACAGAGCGTCATCTGGGCAGGGCATGTATTGCTGCCTTCCTTACAAAAATAGCACCCCTTGACTGGAGGATCTCAGCAGATCTCCTCAGGATAAAGCTCAGCCATCGCAGCAGGCATGTCTGCTGGTGTGCAGCTGTGGTTGGGAACTTTGGAGCTTCCCACAGACCAGAGGAACAGAATGGCTGGATAGTGCTGATAACGTCACAGTGTACAGGCCTCATTCAGATAGAGTGTGACATCCCCATTGCCCTATCTTGGAATGGAGATAGGGGAGCAATAAGTCTTTAACAATAGCGAGGGAATTGTACAAGGTCTCAGCAGTGCCTGGTAAAAAGGGGAAAGTTTTGCTCCTTGGGAAGGGGCTGAGTCAGAGGAGATTGGATTAAAAGCCACTGAATTATTAAGAGAGAGAGACTCCTGCCTCTGTGCACAACAAAGGTGTTGAAAGGCAGGAGGGTTGGAGCTTATGAAAAGAAAAATCATTTGGTACACCCTGACAGGTGGGTCCCACTCCTGTGGGATGATGGCAAAGCCAGGAGGTCCTAGATGAGTATCAGCAGTATCAGGTTAATACTCATGATTCAGAAGCTGGGCAGTGCTATATGGTACAGATGAAATACAAGTATGACTGAGCAGACCCAGGCAGTAAAATGATGCTAATTTGATAGTTTTTATTTTTTTCACTAGGTTGCAGTAACAGTGGGACAGTCTCCTGGTGACCTAAAACACCCAGTGTCTGGTCCAACCACAGAGTCTGGTCAGCAAGCCAGTAAATTAGAGGAGGTCAGGAAGGAGTTGCCTGTCTGCCAGGACACCAGGGCAGCTGTGAAAAGGACAAATCCTCGGCTAAGGCCTCAGGAGCCACCAAAGCCACCAGCACCTTCTCCAGATCATGTACAATCCAACAAGGAGCACCCATCCCCCAGGAAACAGGCAGAAAGACATTCCCATGCTCTTGAGGGCAGAGAGACTCAACAAGGACTGTTAAATCCAGAGGACAAAAGCCATGGCAGGGAAGAGCCATTGCTAAAAACTTTGAGTCCTCCAGAGGAAAAAACTGGAGAAAATACTCTTCTTGAGCACATGCCACATCAGACAGTCAAGGATGGGAAGAGCATAGAGGCAGGAACAGAGCTGTCTGAGAGCCATCCTGGTGTGAGGACAGGAGGGAGTGGTGCAGCAGAGCCATGTCCTGAGGCTGTGCACAAAGAGGCAGGAGGGACACCTTTGGGGCAGCAGGACACTAAAGCTCCTGCTTCAGTTTCACTTACCGAGGAAAAGCTGCTTCCTGCTCCTGTGGCAGGGCCATCGGTGGCTCAGGAGGCACTTCTGGCAGCTCATGGCGCCCCAGGGATGGAGGTCACCACGGAAGAGGTCCCATCTGGAGCCCAGCTGCTGCCTCCTCCGAGTGGAGAAATGGAAATCACAAAGACAGATGGATCTGTCCCACAAGAGATGCTTTCAGCCAGCATGTTACAGGAGGAGAGTGCCAAACCAGTACCTGTGGGACCTCAGGGGAAGGAAGGGGGAGAGCAGTCAGCCACAGCTCCATGCCAGCAACCGGCCGCACCTCCAGGGACTTCTAAAGGAGGTGCTGAGGTTCAGCCACAGGTACCACTGCTCCTCCCTGGCCCTGAGAGACCTCAAGAGATGTCTTTGGAGGAGAAAATGCAGCACAAAAACCTTGTTTCTTCCTTAAAGAACTACCTGCTGCTACTTCTAAAAATGTCAGATAGCAGTAAGGATGCCACGAAAGGAGACGCTGACACTGGGGACAAGGAGCAGCCAGATGCAGGGGAAGACATGATCCCAGAGATAGGCATTGCTGGCCTGAGCCCTCGTACCTCAAGGAGAGTTTTGGAAAAGGTACAAAACAACCAGCTCTTTCAGACAGCAGAGAACTTGCCTCTGACCCCCAGGACATCCAGGCGGATCACAGGCATGATCAATGAGGAATTTGTTACCAGCAAGGAGATGCTGGCTTGCAGGCCTGTGCCACCAAAGAGACGCACCTGGGTTGCCCCCGAGGCTGAGGGGCCGCCCCTGCTCTCTGTGCCCTCCATTGTGGTGGGCAGCATGCCAGGAGCAGGAGTGGAGCAGCCTCTTCACCACTCTGATTTGCCTTCAGTGAGCTCTGAAGAGAGCCCTGGTGACCCTCTGGCAGTGCTACCTTGTGCCACACCAGAAGAGCTTGCTTTGGGAGCCCGGCGCAAAATATACCTGCCAAAACCCAAACAGGTCAGGGAGGAAGAGGAGGTGACTCCTGTGAGCCCAGGGCATGCAAGAAGTCCAACTGTTTCACCACGGCAGTCCAGGAAGAACGTGCCTCTACTGCATTCTCCTGCCCTGGCTCCATCCTCTCCCACAGAACAGTGCTCTCCAACCCAGATGAGGAAGATGGCCACATTGGAGGTTCCTAAGCTGTATGAGGAGCCTGCAGGTGACACCAGTGGTGACCACGAGGTCCCTGGAGATGCTAAGCCAGAAGCACAGCCAGCAGAGTCCCAGAAAGCAAATAACCCATTTAAAGGTGAGGAAAGAGGTAATCCCCATGAACCCTGTTCCCTTGTTGCCTACAAAGGGAGCCAGTAAGAGACAGCTGAGGCCCCATGAGTTCTCTGCACTTGCAGGGTTTTCAGCATCACCCTTTAGCTGTGCCAAAGCCAAAAGGCTCCCCCAAGACTTCTGTCCCAGTGCAGGAAGGGTGGAGGAATGCAAGAGGCAGCAGCACTGAGGCTGGCTGTCTCCACAGCCTGGACTTCCCTGGCCCACAGGATTGTAGAATCCTCCTGTTGTTGGACTCTGTGTTCCAAACCTTATGCTGGTCAGGGATCCTGAGTAACTTGGTCTAGTGGGAAGTGTTCCTGCTTATGGCAAGAGGGTTGGAATAAGATGGTCTTTAAGGTCCCTTTGAACCCAAAGCATGATTCTATGATTCAGTAGCATCAGGGGGGTGAACACCCCTTTTCCACATCCATAGTCAATACTAATTTGATCCCTTGTGACATCAGATTAGAAAAGGCATAATCTTGGGGTTGGAGGAGCCAGGTGATGCCCTCACAGGAAGCAACACTCTTGCAAAGTAAGGGTAACCTTGATAAATCCCTACTTCATTAGATTAATGTTTCCTCTAACACTCCGTAGTGTTTTTCTGCATTCCATCTGGCCAAGCCCCACTGGGTATTGCAGTGCTGCACTGCTGAATGAATTTGTACCACTTCTATCCCATCTTATTTATCCAAGTGGAAGTCTGAAACCATCCCTGGGAAGGCGGTGTTCTACCAGGCTGTGCTGACATATGTGTGATACCCAACACCAAAGCCCTGAGCAGCACCACCAGGACCTGCGGCCAGCACTCTGTGTCTCATTATCCATCTCTTTGCACCTTGTCCCCAGCTCCACAGGTGGTCCGTAAGATCAGGGCAGAACAATTTTCCGATGCATCAGGAAATCTGAAACTTTGGTGCCAGTTCTTCAATATATTGAGTGATTCTAAGCTGACATGGTACAAGGATGAGATCCCTGTAGCTGAAGCCCAAAGGAGGTAACTTGCCGGCTCTGCGTTGATATAGCCCTTGTGTGTAACCTGCTAAATCCAGCTCCTTGCCTTGACTGAAGTGAAGGTGTCCCTCCTGTTAAGGCTGCATGGGATGCTCAGTGCTTGGCATGGTATGTTGTGAACTTCATCTTCTCATTGTCTGTGAAGGGAAGGGTCAACCCAGATGGAGAATTACTGCTGAATTTATCCTATTGATGCTCCACCTGGAGTCTGCGCTTTGAGTACCCAAAACTTGGGGTGGGCAGGGAAGGTGCTGTGCCCATCGCAGAAATCGAGAGCTGGGTGTGAATTGCAAAACTGGAACCTCAAATGATCCATGTGAAGGTGGCACTGTTGATGGGAGGGTCTTCAATGCAACCACAACCAGGAAAAAGCAGCTCTGGCCATGCCCTCTTTATCCCTTGACACTGGCCTTGTGCAGGGAAAGCATATTTGGACATCTGGCTGGCTCCCATGTGCCCCCACGTGCCACACAGGGCTGAGGCCATGTTCCGTATTTTTTGCAGTGCTGGCGACGAGGGCCAGGCAGCCTTGGCTGTTGTGCAGGTGTCCCAGAAGGACTGCGGGGTCTACCGGTGCGTGATCAGCAACGAGTATGGCACTGACTCCACTGATTTCCTGCTCAGCCCAGAAGGTGAGGAGCCCTCAACAGCCTCTCCCATATGCCTGAGTGTGCCATGGGGTGCTGTGGCCAGCTGTGGAGAGGGCTTGGTGCCAGGCTGCAGCAGGGGAGCCTTGTTACGTCCCATAACACCAACTCTGCAAGTGGCATCTGCCTCTGTGTGCTAATTTATGGGAAATTCCTATCATCCTACCTGCCATCCCTAGTTGTGCAAATACATGGGGCAGGGTGGGCTCTGGGCAGGACCTTGACACCTCTTTGCTTTCTGTCTCCTCTAGTGTTGTCAGGATTTAGCCTGCGAGAAGAGATTGAAGGTAAGGGCCACTTGTCATGAGCTGCGACTGCTGCCCCTTGCTGTGCAGGGGACAGGCAGCTCTATGGCAGGGGCAGGACATGCCCACATTGTCCCCCCTCACCAGCTCTTCCCCCTGGCAGTTGGAGAGGAGATCGAGATGACACCCATGGTGTTTGCAAAGGGTTTGGCCGACGCAGGCTACTGGGGGGATAAGCTCTTCGGGCGTGTGGTGAGTGAGGACATGGAAGTGGGTGCTGGTTTCCTGCGCAAAGCCTGCCGTGCCAGAGCCATCTATGGCCTGGAGCCTGTCTTTGAGTCCGGCCACACCTGCGTCATCAAAGTGCACAATTTCATTGTCTTTGGGACCAAGAACGAGAACAGCCTCATCGAGAAGAACTATGATATCACCATCCAGGTGGGTATCCCTGTGGGGCATCATTCACATGTCTCCCCCCACCTTCCCCATCTGTGTGTGGGTTGGTCCACAAACAGTCGCCAGCTCTGTGCCCACTTCTGCTATTTTCTTCCACTTGTGGAATGCTCTGGAGAGGTCTAGCTATGTTCCAGTGGTCTGGTCATGTCCTTGTCAATCTTGGCTTCAGCTCTTCTCTGTGAGCAATATGGAGCTGCTTGGAACTTTCCCATCACTTGTCCTTTGACCACCAGGACAGGGAAACAACTGGAAGTGGCCCCAGGGAGGTGTTGTTACAAGATGGAATAGGTCCCTGACTCTTCTGTTTGCACCTCCAGGAATGTAAAGTCCAGAATTCCAGCCGTGAGTACTGCAAGATCTTTGCTGCAGAGGCACGAGCTGTCCCTGATTTTGGAGCAGTGCCTGAGTAAGTAAGGTGCTGTGGCTCCACTGGCTTGATGCCCTGGCAGAGCATCCCAGGGGATGGTAGGATGGTGTCCCATGAGCACTGGGGCATCCCAAAGGACTGTACAACAGTCTCCTACACTCAAATGGAAGGGATATTGGGGGAAGGCAAAAGTCAGGGATGCAGACCCTGGTGTGAATCTCTGCTTGCAGTGGTGGGAGAGGTCACCATGCTGATCCCATCTTTGCTCTCCCATGCAGGATAATCCCTCTGTACCTGGTTTATCGACCAGCCAACAACATCCCTTATGCCACAATGGAGGAAGACCTGGGCGGGCCTTGCGAGCAGTACTGTGTCACTGAGAGAGATGGCAGCCTGGTGGCACGAGGCACCTCGGAGATTGTGCTCAAATGCTGCACCTTCCAGCATTGGGTCTACCAGTGGACAAATGGAAACATCCTTGTGACTGACATGGAAGGTAAAAGGATCTCCTGTCTGATTCCTGTGGCCCCTCACCACCCTCCAGCCTGGAAAAGGAGGAAGAAAAGCCCCAGTCTTGCCCTCCTGCCACTCTCCCCACATGCCATGGAGCCCAGCTCCCAGGGCAATGACCTGCCCTTGGTGCTGGTGCCCATCTGTCTCTGGACAAAGACTGGCTGTCCTCCCTTTAATTGCAGGAGTGGGCTGGAAGTTGACCAACGTGCGAATCGCTACCAATCTGAAAGGGTGAGTGACCCTGGGCTGCTGTGGCAGGGTGGCCCTGGCTGTGCCTGGCTCTGCTGCTCACCTGGCAAAGGGCCATGGCGGTGAGTGTGGTCAGGCTCCATCCTCGGCTCCCTGCTCTGGTGGGACATCTTCTGGTGCAAAGCAAGGGCTGAGGATGGCTGTGTTGGCAGGTACCAGGGGCTGAAGGAGAGCTGCTTCCCCTCCCTGCTGGAACAATTCCCGGCTGCTCACCGGTGCAATCATTACTGCAGCATCCTGGGCTTGAAGATGCTGGAGCCAGCCAAGCCCAAGGGCTCCAAGAGCCCTGGCCTGGGTAGGAAATCTGCCCAGTCCAGTCCTCAGCTCCAGAAGAAGGTGCTGGCAAGTCCTCAGGGCACCCGCAAGGCTGTGAGCCCCAAGAGCTCCCGGAGAGCTGCAGAAACAGGGGAGGCCGCGACAGCCTCCAAACCCAGGTCGAGAGAGAGCAGCAGGCCTGGCTGCCTGCAGTAGCCGGAGCCGCTGCAGCTGGGATCCCCTCTCCGGACCCAACCTGAGCAGCCCCACAGCCAGGCTGGGAAGGGGAGATCCTGACAGTGGTCGCTGCCAAAACTCTCCTCCCTTCAGCTCCGTCCTGGCCTGTGGCTCTCGTGTTGTGTGGTGTGTGTTAGTGCGAGCGGCCGGGCTGGGGTGGTGAGCTGTGGGCAGCGCCGACCCCTCACCAGTATCTCTCTGCAAGAGTTGCTGCTGCTGGTGGAGCCTGTGGGGGCCACGTGCCCCTCTACGCTGGGACTTGCTTTTCTCTCTTGACTCTCTCCGTTTGCCTTCCCTCAGGCAGGGGCAGAGCTGCTCCCTCAGGCTTTGCAGGTGCCATGCCCCTGTCTGGCTTCCCCAAGCAAACTGGGAGTCTGGGATGTCCTTCTGGCTCCCAGCACCTCCTGTTCCTCTCTGTGTCTTCTATAAAGTGATCAGGCCAAGCCCTGACAGTGCTCTGTCCCTTGAGAACCCCAACAGCACCCAGGCAGTCCCATGTGCCCTGGCACGCCATTTTTGCTGCAGAGGGTTTCAGTGGTGGCTGCAGGGCTCCTCTGCTGTGGTGTGGGGCTCTGGGGTGTGGGTGGGCCAGTCCCATAGCAGGTACCAGCAGCTGGACAGGGATGAGATTTTTCCCCTAGGGCAAAGTCTCCCACCCCCTTTCTGGGTGGCTGCTCAGGGTGATGGTGCTGCTATGGTGCTGGCCAGTGCCAGGGTACAAATGCTCTACCTCACATGGGATACTCAGGAGCAGGGGTGACCTCCCCTCCATGCCAGTCTCTGCCTTGACATGTGTGGGTGTCCAGCCCACAGGACTCGCTCCTCCTTGTCCCTCTGCCATACACAAACCCCATACACCCATACACCCAAGCCCCACAGCACAACCTGGGCAGACTTGCTTAGCATCACACCTGCTTGGCACATGCTAGACTCCAGTACCCACTCCAAATCCTGCTGCCTCATGGCAGGAGGCAGTGATGGACAGGCAGTGATATTTGTGCTGGAAAGTAAAGCACCCTGCATTGCATCAGGCCTCCCTTATGCCCATCAGCTCTCCCAGGCGTGCAGCAGCCAGTGGAGCATGGCAGCGGGCAGGGGGGTCTCAGAGGGCCCCAGTGCTGTCGGCTTCATTGTGCTACAGAGCATCACCTTCCCTGGGGCTTTGGAGAAGGGTCCTGGATGCCAGTGACACCCCACTGCATGGCGGGGTCCCAAACAGTGGCTCAGTGCTGCCTGGCAGAGGGAAGGGGCTGGGATGGGAGCAGAGTGTGCTCTGGGTCCTGGTCCTCTGTCACTGGGTGATTGTAAAATACCGATGTACCTAACGTGGCCATGTTGGCAACTGGGTGCTCTCAAGTGCAATAAAGTGAGAGGGACTGGCCTATTCCCCAGTGCTGTGGTTCCTGTGGGAAAGATCAACACAAGCACAGAGTCGGCTTTGTGTTTGGGGAAAGGAAACACCTTCAAGTACTGGCTTTACCCCCATCCATGCCCCATGGGGAGAAGAGGGTGGCTGTGGTCAGACCCTAAAACTGGCAGCAGGTGAGGGCTTGGCTTGCAAAGTCTTCAGGTAGCACAAGGGGCAGCCTCAGCAAAGCACCTTATGCTGTATGGGACACATGCAGGTGGGGGTCCAAGGGTAAGCACATGAGGATTGCCATAATTTATTTGGGAGCTGCTCTCTTGTGTCCATGGGGCTAGCACCTAAAGGTGCTGGTTGCAAGGTGCACATGTGCACATGACTGTCTGTCAGCACTGAAGTGGAGAAGACAAAATGATCAGGTGTCTGTCAGGGTCTTTTCCACCTTTGGGGCCAGCCTTGCAGACCCTGGTGCTCCCACGGTTCTAGTTTGTCCCTGCACAGGACGTGTGGTTGTAGTGCCCGCAGCACTCAGTCAGCCACAGCACGCTCTCTGCCTGCCCGGCCCAGGATCCCGTGAAGGAGAGCGTCCCATTCTCCAGCACTGAGCTGGAAGGAGAGACATATGGTCAGGACAAGCTGCTGCCCCACCACCCAAGTACCTGTGCAGGACCAGAGAGCTCTGGGACCCTTCATACCCACCTGGCAAAGAGCTGCTTGCAGCAGGTGTACATGGTGTAGCTGGTAGAGCTGAAGTTGGCAGTGTTGAAGAATGCCACACAGTCACCCACTTCCGTTGGCACATGGAGGAGACCTGGGGGACAAGATCTCCTCCTGGGACTTGAGAGGGACTATGGATTCAAATCCCAACCCCAAGCATACTTGTGAGTCCTACCCTAACCCTACTAAGAAATCCCATACCTTGACTGACAAATTCCATACCTGGGACTGTGCAGGTCCCATGAGCCATCCCACCTCACTCCCCAAGACTGCAGGAGCAACTTGCAGTACACCACATATTGCTCTTGAACTCTCTCCAGCCCAGCCCAGATGATGACAAGGGGCTCCAGGAGAGCTGTTGTCTTGGGCAGCCCCTAGCAGAGCCATGAGGGGAGAACAGGGTTTGGAAGCCCTGGCAGAACCACGGGGAGGACAGGCCAGCCACCTCCAGCCCTGGACCTACATATAGAGGGGTCTTCAGCCCTGTGCCTGTCCCTCCCCAGATCCTTCTGGCCCTGGTGGCAGTGGGCAGGGACTTACCTGCCAGGCAGGCGTTGAGCATGGAGACGCAGATGCCAGTGAGCAGAGCCCGCAGCACCACAGAGGCAAAGTCACTCTTGCGGTTGGGTGCCATGGAGCCTGCAGGGGCAAAAGAGACCAGGGGCAGTCACATCTGCCCTGGGCTGGGGACAGATAGGGATGTGTCCCTGGTCTCCAGCTGGCTCTGCCACACAGTGCACTGCCCACCCTAACTCCTGCTGTCTAGAGGACATGGTGATCCCAGCCAGCACTCAGCACTCTGTCTGCCTGTCCTGGCAGTCATGGGTGCTGGCAGAGCACTGTGCCCACCCTGCACCCATAGGTGATCAACCAGACCCCTCAGCAGCCCCAGCACCAGTCTCTGCTCTTTGCCTCATTGCTGGATGACAGTCAGGCTTGTGGGAAATGCTCATGCTCTTGCCCATGGATGCAGTGCAAAGTCATCCCTATGACTTCATGCAAATCTTGTACCTGGCAGAGACCAAACATGGAGGCTTGAGGGCAGCAAATTCCTCCTGCCCTAGATGAATCCTTGCTCCCTAGTCAGGGATCCCCGTCTCATGCCTAGGTACACAGGACATGAATCATACTCACTCAGGCCTCCCAGCATGATCCCAAGGGAGCTGAGGTTGGCAAATCCACAGAGGGCAAACGTGGTGATGCTCTCAGCTCGCTCCTGGAGGGCACAGGGGTATGGTCACCACTGCCCAGGAGCAACCCCAGAGCACCCAGAGCTGAGCACCATGTCAGAACTCCCAGCCCAGACAGACACGATGGACATAAGTCCTCCACCCCAGCACTTTATCCTTCAGGTACTTTGGGGAGCAAGGATGAAGGCTGTCCCTGGGAGAGGCTGAGCTGGGGGAACAGGGGTCCTGTAGCATCATGATGTGTCCCATCAAGGAGCAGGATAAATGGGAAAGGGTTTCACTGACTCCTTCCATACCCAGCAGCTGGGGAACATACAAGTCTATTTGGCCAAATGTGCCCTCCCACCCTGAGCACTATCATCCTGAGTTGATAATCTCAGAGGACTTTTCCAACCTAAATGACTCAATGATCCCTTTGCCTGCCCACTACCCATCTGCCTGGCCAAGTTCCATGCTCCATTCCAGCTGGCTCCATCCCTGCCCTGTGCCCAGCAGGGTGGCAGGTGTCCCTCACAGATATCCACTGTTTCCGGTTCCCATCCCACTCCTCCAGGCCTGACAGACGGTTGTTCTTGTATGTGGACAGCCGCTGATATGCCACAAACTCATTCAAGAAGATCTTGATCCCCAGGAGCTCGGCCACCACCGGTGAGTCTTCCCAGTCCGCCCCCATAAGAAAGGCCACGGGCATGAGGACGTAGGATAAGATCACCTGGGAAAAGCATCCCAGAAGAGAACAACTCAGAACTGAGCTTCTGCATAGCTCCCAGCTTGGACACCCACTGCCAGCACTTGCCAAACACTCAGCAAGGATCTTGACAGCCTACTAAGGCAGCAAGCAAAGATGAGGAGGGGTGGAGGATGCAGGGTCTGGCAGCCCAGACTGTGGGTCTGCTCCTAGGGATACCTGGAAGGTGAGACCCTGGATGTCTACCATCTCCCCAAACCAGCGCACAGCAGCGTTGATGAACTCGAGTACAGCCAAGAAGGCAATGAGGTTGGCTGCAATGTTGGCCACAAGCCCCACAGAGGCAGCAGCCCCACTGCTGGCAGCTTCCAGAATGTTCTGATCTTCCCTGCATGGAAAAAGACCCCAGTGTACTCATATGTCCAGGCATCCCCTGTGCAAGGTCAGCTGTCGCTCCATGGATGTCTGAACACCAGAGGCTCTTCCAGCCTTGGGCCACCCACAGTGTCCATTTGTGCCCCAAACTGACCCCACAGCTTCCCTGCAGTGGCAGAACACTACCCTCCCGTGCAGCCCCAGCCCAGTGCAGCCCCACACCACCACCCATCTCCTCACACTCACCCACTGGTGATTCGGACATTTTCTTTGCCCTTGAACTTGGACTCCTGCACTTCAGGGTAGACGAGTTTGGACATGGCAAGGGCACAGGGCGCAGCCATCACGGAGGCTGCAATCAGTGACGCTGCATCGATCTGCAACATGCAGACCAGGGGCTTAGGCACCTCTGTGCAAGGTTGCACCCTGCATTGTGCCACACCAGGGCATCCCAGCATGGGGCTGGCATCAGCCAGTGACACTCAGAGCAGCTCAGGGCTCTGCTCAGGGTGCAAAAATTGGCTGGTTTACCCATCCAAGCAGCCACAGCCACACTCATGGGGCTGCTCGCCTGGATGGAGGCATTGCTGGACCTGCAGCGATCATATCTCTGAGAATGTTAACCTCTCCTGCTCTTTGACTTAATCATGATGGTTCATGTCTCTTCCTTGTCCCTTTTTATCAGTATCAGACAATAGGTTGTGTAATATTGCGAACTTCTACCTGCTGACGAAGGGCCAAGTTCCCAGCCTCACCCATTCCCTGGCAACATCTCATTTCTCTGACCTTCCACCCTTAGTTTCCCATTTAAGAAGACTAATTAATGTTTAAATACCAGGAGCTCAGGCAACAGGTCGAGGGGAAGGTTTATTCCCCCTGACAGAGCACTGATGAACTGGAGAGGGCATCCCTGAGAGTCGGGGCCAGGAGCATTGAGGTGATGCTGGAGAAGCAGGGCTTGTTTGGCTGGGAGAAAAGAGCGTTGGGGCAAGGTATGGCTGTTTCTGACTATGTAAAAGTGGGTTGGAGGGAAGACACTGCTCAGTGGTACCCAGTGAAAGTGTGAAAATCACCACCACAGTTTTAGTGAGGAAATTCCACTTGAATATAAGAAAAAAAATTTTTCATGTGACTGAAGCACTTGTGAGGGAGACCAGAGAGGTGGAGGGAGATCTCCATCCATGGGGATGTTCGCCACCACCTGGACAAAGCCCTGAGCATCCCCTGGGGCTTTGCTATAACCTCATTTGGGCAGGAGGGTGGATCAGACACCCCCAGGGTATCACATCATTCAGTGGGATTTGCCCTGTTCGCTGTGCAGAAACACACAGTGTGAGTTATATGGCACTGCCTTCTACCTGGCAGGGCTCTGAGGTTCTGACCAGACCAGCAAAGGTGGGGCTGGACCTGTCTTTGGGACAAGGTGAGGCTGGACATCCCGCACCCTTCCTACTTATGGACAGGGACCATGGGGCACCAGTTGGTGGTCTTGTCCCACTATCAAGTCCAGGGCAGTCCTGCGTGTCCCACAGCAGGGAGCACGTGGCATACATCTACTCATGCACTCACCCCAAAGGATATGTAGGCACCCATCACGCTGCCTGCAATGGTGGAAAAGCCACCAGTCATCACAGCATGGATTTCTGAGAGGGTCATGTCTGCGAGATACGGGCGGATGAGCAGTGGGGCTTCAGTCTGTGGAAGAGAAAACCCTACTGTCCTTGAGACACAGCCACACAGGGCCTCAGGTCTCCTAGGAAGAGAGGAGAAGACCCTTTCTCCAGCACAAGCTCAGCTACAAGTGCTGAGGAAATGGGTCTCCTGCCCAGGATCTTACCTGTCCCACGAAAATGTTTCCTGCCACACTCAGGGTCTCAGTGGGAGTGGTCCCCATTGAGACCTGAAGCAGCCAGGAGATCTGGGGAAAGACAAGGCCACCCTATTGGCAGAGGCTCCTGGCACCCTCTCACCATCCCCATGAAGCAGGACACTGGCCCCTCCACAGACATGATCTTGGGAAGCATCCCCAGACCGTGTAGAAACAGCCCTAGCGTTGGGCTTTCTCAGAAGGACATACAAGAAAGAGGGGTTTGGTCTATTCTTTTAAGCAGGAAAAATCACCCCAAATTAGTACCATGACAATTTTCCTGAGACATCCCTCAGCTGACTGTAGTAGTCAGAAAATCCACCAGGTTCTTCTCCTTTCCATAGCCATCCCAGATCAAGGAGTGAGGCTGTACCTTAAGAATGAGCCACTGCATGACGCCGAGGTAGTAGAGGATGGACATCACACAACTGAAGAAAACAATGATGGGCAGGGTCTGCAGGCACAGCACCAGGGCACAGGATTAAAGAAGAGAGGAGACACACACAGGCACACTTGGGGACCAAGAGCTGGGCATGATGTGGTATTACATAGCCAGCTCATGCTATTGGATGTTACAACACTGGGCTAGGCTGGCAGGAGGGAGAAGGACTAGTGCAAATTCCCCATCACACTGAGGAGATCCACAGATGGATACAAAGCAGTGGGAGACCCATCTCTGAGATGCTTGAGCTCTACTGCAGCGAATCTGGCTGCATTTAGCTCTGTGCCTTTCAGGACTAAGCAAGGAGCCAGACCAGAAGAAAACCTTTCCACATCCCATTCCCCAGCTGACCTGGAAGGCAAAGACTTCTTCAATGAGTGTGTTCCCAAAGACAAAGCCAGAACCAGCTGTGGTGTAGCGCAGGAAGATCTGCAAGAGAAGTTAACCCATAGGACAGAGATCTCCATTAGATCCTTCCCTGACATCTCACTTCTGCCTAGCAGGGTGCTGTATCCCCAGTCCCTCACTTCACTCCGCACTACAGAATGCCTCACTGAAACCTAAGCTGGGGACACTGGTGGGCTGTCCCAAGGTCACAGGACTCTGATACAGCCTGCAAGGGAGACCATAATGAGGGGTCTGGGCTGCTGCAGAAAACCAGGGAAGAGCTGGCTTCCCTCCAGTTCCCAACAAAAATGTTTGTGAGTATGCAGTCCCTGCCACTTCCCCAGCCCATGCCACCCTCTGTTCTTCCTGTTAATCCCAGGATGCAAGCATGGGATGAGATGAGTAGATGCAGTACCTGGATCTGGTCACCCAGCCACCGGAAAGCTTGGACACCAGGGCTTGTTCGGAGGACGAAGAGTCCAAATAAGAACTCCAAACCAATACCCCAGAAAACAGCTCTCCAGGACACCTGGGGACAAAAGCAGAAGGGGGACTGAGATGCTGTCAAGGCCTACAGGTTTCCCTTTCAGCACATAGTAAACACCATACACTGTGCCCTGGGTGAGGGTGATGGGGACACCAATAAATTGTCACAGAAACTCCCTCTGCCCTCCGGGTTGGTGA
Source organism: Pithys albifrons albifrons (assembly GCF_047495875.1). Classification (NCBI taxonomy): domain Eukaryota; kingdom Metazoa; phylum Chordata; class Aves; order Passeriformes; family Thamnophilidae; genus Pithys; species Pithys albifrons. Next base: position 6,659,813 of record NC_092470.1, read on the forward strand.
CAGAGGAAGAAAATGAGTTGGAGGGACACTGGAACTGACTGGAACATAACTTTCCAGGCTGATCCAGAAGGAGAGAAGCATAAAGATCTTCTGGTGGTTGACTGGTAGCACAGACCTGCTAGACCAAAACTGCCTGTTCATTAAACCTTTGTAGGATGGAGGGAGGGGTTGCCCGAAACATTGAAGCAAGTTGGTCTGGAAGCCACTGGGACTTCAGTCACTTCTGACGAAGTTCCCCAGGGCACCCAAAGCTCAGGCCCCAGCACCTGAAGCTCAGGTGTGGGTCTCATGCTTGTCTCTGGGTCTGACTCACTACAAGGGACATGGCGCAAAACAGGATGGAGGCACTGTATGTTGGGAAGTGAGAAGGAGCAGTGGGAAGAAGAGCAGTGAGGTGCCTTTGGGGTCCCTCCATCCAACCAGCTCTCTGGCTGTGCCCAGCTCTGCCCAGGAGCTCTGCTGGGCTTACAGAGGAAGGGGATGCCTGTGGGAAGGAAGCACTTGTTCTCCAGTGCTGGGTGGCCACCTCCTGCAAGGGAACCAATGGCCAAGCCACGCCTGAGACACATACCGCACCATGATGCTTGGAGCAGGCAAACAAGAACAGCACCAAAACGCAGAAGCCACCTAATGAGATGAGCTGTTCTGGATTTCTGGCAGTGTCCAAAGCCAGCCACGTGATCAGGCCTGCCAGGAGGGCCACCCACACCAGCCTGCAAAGGAAACCCCAGACTGTCAGCAAGAGGATGTCCCCATGGGGAAAGCAGCTCACAAAAGGCAGGAGCTGATTGTGCAGGGGTTGCCACTGTAAGGTCCATGTATCTGAAGAAACTTGGGACTCAGACACAAATGAAGGGTGTGAACAGCCATTGCACTACTGAGGCAGAGTAGCAAGATGTTTCTGTCATGGCTTTTATGAGGTTCCAGGCTGGGACATGCCAGTCATTCATGGGGTGCCTGCACAGCACTAGAGTACATGCCCAATGTCACCACCTCTGGTTGTGCTGGCAGGGCAGCCACAGGAGGGGACCCAGATGCTGGGAGGGATCTGGCCCTGCCTTCTCCTCATTCCTCATGGGAGGGATCTGGCCCGGCCTTCTCCTCATTCATGACTCACCATTTCAGCCATGGCCAGGACTTTTGGAAGCATTTTCCAACAGGGCGGAGGAGCAGCAATACCTTTGCCCCACAGTGCTTCTTGAAGAAGCTCCAGCAGACAAAGAAGACAACCACAGCTGTTATGACCACCAAGGCAAGGGCTCGCTGGAAGTTGAGGTAACAGGCCGCAATGAAGTAGCACAGGTAGGCTGGAGAAGGCACATTGTGGGTCAGAAATGTCAGGGCTGTAGGATCATGGGTTCATAACACTAACTGGGGCCAAAAGTGAGGTCCTTTTCCTCCAATTATCCTCCCCACCCTCAAGGCCCCCAACTTTGAATAAGGAGACCTTATGGAGCACCACCTCAGCAGGGAGCAGAAGGGACAGGGCAACCATTTGGGCAGGTGGAGAAAGAGGAGGACAGTGAGGTGCAGATAGTCCTTGATGGGAGTGGTGGGGTGAAAAAGGGGCAGGCAGTGAGAGCTGAGAGTGCATACAACCTCCACATGAGTGACCATGTTCACTGTGTGGAGGGTGGGGGCACAGCCAGCTAAAAAGGGATGTGGAGGTGGGGTCTCAGTGCTGGGATGTCCTCACCTACTCCAAGAAGCCCCAGGACAACCCTTCTCAACACCTTGGCATGAGACTTGCAGAAGTGCTTTGCCTTGGATGCTGGCTTCAGGGCCTTCCTAGGGAGAGTCAAATGCCAGAGACATGAGAGACACAGAAGACGGACGTGGAAGATAACCCAACCCAATCCAACCCAACTGAAGCCAATTCAATGGAGCTGGGTCATGAGCATGCCTCCCACAGGGTGCTTCCAGCACAGTGGTAACAGAGTGCCATGGTCCACACACCCCAAACTCCAGGACCGTGAGTGAAATCTGGCACTGAGTGGCTGCTATGGGGACAGAGGCCTGACTCTGCCCCCCTTACAAGCCCTCATGGACCCATCAGATATTGTCCCCCACATGTGGTCAAGATGATCCTACTCTGCTCTTGAATCAAGTTTGTCTCTGACAGACCACACACATCTGTAAGGGTTATCCTACCTGCAGTAGGAGGAGAATCTCCCTTTCCCTTCTCCTCTCCTCTCCTCTTTGGTCTCACCACTTGGACCACCACATTCCCCACAGTGTCTCTCCTCTTCCTAAAAAACATCATTAGATGGAGCACCCTGTACTCTGATGGAAGGGGAAGGGGAAGGAGAAGGGGAAGGGGAAGGGAAAGGGGAAGGGAACTTACCTCAAAGCTGAAAGCTGGGTTATCTGTGCCCTTATCAAGGCTGTCCAGGGTTATCTGGTTTTCTTCCATCTCCAGAAGTTCTGCAGCTTTAATGCATCAGAGAAACAGCACTGTGACGGACCAATGCTGGCTGGGGAGACAAAAATGGGATCACCTCTGGGAAGGTCAAGTGCCCCACTCTGCTTTTCAGTTTTGGGTCTCTGAGAGGAGAACACCCTTTGCAATAGGGACTCAGCAGCTCCTGCACCAGCACATTAAAGGGACCACCTCATGGGGACCTTAGGCCATGGGGCTGGTGTGCTGAATTCCTTGTTCTCTTGTAACTCTGGGGAGGTCTTTGCTCTTCCAGGCTTCCAAGGAATTATAGGAGAGGATGATATACATCACAGAATGCCAGTACTCCTCCTCCAAATTGGTGGCAGTGTCCACCCACCTCTGTGACTTCCTTTGCAAGTGGAATTTTTCAAAAAATAAATCTGGCTGCATCCTTCATTGAAAAGTCTTAGTGCAACCAAGACAGATAAGGAAGAAGATTGATAACTAGCACAGTGCAGGAGTGAAGAGTAGGAATGAGTGGTAGTTTGCATGGGGACTGGTCCTCAAGGAGGATCATACTGGCAGGACTGGTTCAGCAAAGCCAGAAAAACCAGTGTTATGCCAGGGCAGGAACCTTGGAGCATCATTCCATTTAGACATCTTCCTGGTTCCTCTACCTGGAGAAGGATGAAGTAAGAGCAGAGAAGTTGCAGGCAAGGCAGTAGGAGCACTTCTGTGTGAGGACAGAGGCAGTAAGAAACAGTCTTTGCTTTGAGGAGAGTTGCAGAGCTTTGTATGAAAAAGGAGAAGGTAGCAGGGTCATGATCAGCTTACAAAATGTGAGATCAGGGCCCACTGAAGGGACGGATGGTGAGTGTGAGTAGTTTAAGAGAATATCCCCCTCAACATGGGACCTCACAGCAGCTGAAGGTGGTGTAGGGCTCCACAGGCTGGGAGAGGCACCATGGGGGACTACTGGCACATGTTGGCCTCCATCTGAGCCAGGGGTCATGGCTCCCCTGCAGCAGGGCAGGACACAGCCATGTTGGGAAACCAGGACCTCAGACCTCTGTCCAGGGCCTCCAGTGCCCCTGGTACTCCTATGGCTCAGGCATGTCTCACCAGGACCCCAGTACTCCCTAAAAAGCCATCTAGGCTCAGTGACCCTTCCAGCACTTCCCAGAGTTTCGGGACTCCCCAGGGTTCCAGGCTGTCCCCACCCTTCGAAGGCTTAGTGCCTTACAGGTCCCCTGGGCTGATGCCACCTCCATGTCCCCCCTTCCTGGTGCCAGCCCCCTGCCAGCTCATTACTTTTTGTTTTGGTGCAGCCTTACTGGCTGCCCTCCCTTTCAGGGGTGGGGCCACATGGACAGGCAGCAGGTGAGTGCCCCCACATGCCCCCCATATCCTCAAATCATCCCCATGACCCCCATGCCCTCCTGTCCCCTGTGGGCCCCCATGGGCTCATGGTTCAGTGTGGCCACACGCCCCTCTGCCCTCTCCATTGTGTCCCTGCACCTCACACCTTCACACCTCCCTCCATGTCCTCATGCCCCACACCTTCACATCCCTGTCCCCCCACACCTTCACACCCCCGTGGCCTCATGCCCTGCCCGTGCTCCGCAGCTCCCCCCGCCCTGGCATCCGCTGTCCCCCTGCACTCACCACCAGCCCCGCCAGCCGTGCAGCTCCCAGACTGTGCCCCGGTTACCCATTAACAGCTCGGTCCAAAGAGCTGGGCTGGGCACTGCAGGGCTGGGGCAGCCCCGGCTCCTTCTGGGGCTCACGCCCGGTGCTTTTCTGGCTCCTCCTGGGGCTCACGCCCGGTGCTTTCCTGGCTCCTCCTGGGGCTCACGTCCGGGGAGCCCGATGGTGTGGCCATGCAGGGCACTGTGCCAACCATGAGACTTCCACTCCCAGTCTAAACGAGCCTCGAGGGCAGATACTGAAGGCAGAAATGCAACCTTTACTTCAACCCAGGAAATGCTTTCCCAAAAGAATAAAGAGTGGGGCACACGTGACCTCCAAACCTTCAGTGGTGTGAAGGCAGATTCCCTGGTCCCTGAGCAGGACAGGGTGGCAGCCAGCAAAAGCCTTCCGTGCCAGTGTGTATTGGAAACCACTTTTTCATGCGGGATGGTGGGAATTGCATCCCCAGGTGTGTGCACCCCACTGGTACCTCCTGCTCTTTGTTTGTGCAGGGAGTGGTGATGTGGCTCCAAGGGTGCCAACACCTGGGTTGGCAGGAATCTGTTCAGAGATTGGTGATTAATGACACCACAGGGCACTCAGGGCGTCCACGTGCCACACGGTGCCTGTGGACAAACGCTCCCTTGTGCCCGTTCTGTGCCTTATCCCTGTGGATTTTGGCCAGTCGCTAAAGCTGGTTGGGGCTGGTGAGGGAAAAAGGGGTGATATGGCTCAGACTGGCATGTGGATGACAAGGAGTGAAACCCTGAAAGCTGCTGGTGCGACGCCGGTGTAAATTCCCCCTGCGCGGTCAAGGCTCCCCCAGCCCCGCGATACGCGCGGGCCACTCCGGGATCATTCTGAGAAGCGCTCAGGCTCGGCCCGGCCCCGCGCGCGTCACCGCCGACAGCGCCAAGGCCCAACGCGCCGCCACGCCCGCCCAGAGCCCCGGTAGCGCGCCGTGATCGTATAGTGGTTAGTACTCTGCGTTGTGGCCGCAGCAACCTCGGTTCGAATCCGAGTCACGGCATCGCCCGGCGATACCACGGCACAAGGGCTCCATTTTTGGCTTTTTTGCCGTCCCGCGGACCTCCCGAATATCTCAGGTTTTTTGTCACGTCGCGCCGATATTTCACTTTTTTCCCCGTGTATTTTCCCAGCTCCCGGCGGGGCTGCGGGGCAGGGCCCGCCTAGTGCGGGGGGTCCGCGGGCGGCGCGGGGAGAAGGAGCGGCGCGACAGCAAAGAAATTAAAATAAAACATAAAAGGAAATTAAATTAAATTATACGCAATTAATAGAATTTTTTAAATTAATTTTAAAATAAAGAGGATAATAGAAATAAGAGGAAAAGGAAAGCAAAGGAATGCAAAGGGAAAAAGAAAAAGAAAACAAAAGAAAAGAAAAGAAAAGAAAACAAGAGAAAAGAAAAGAAAAGAAAAGAAAAGAAAAGAAAAGAAAAGAAAAGAAAAGAAAAGAAAAAAGAAAAAAAAGAAAAGAAAAGAAAAAAGAACCAGTAAAATTGAAATAAAAATTAAATTAAAAAATTGAATTAAGGAAAATAGAATAAAATAGGATAATATAATAGAAAAATAACATTTAAAAATAAATAAAATAAAAAAATTTAAAAATAACCAAATAATTAAATTAAAAATAATATAAACGAAAATATGAAAATAAAATGAAAGATACAAATAAAATAGAAATTAAATTAAAAAATAAAATTTGATGACATAAAATAAATGTAAATACAGCACAAAAACTAAAAAAAATAGAAAAAAGAATATAAAATCAGAAGATATAAAAAAGGAAAATGAAAATAAAAAATAAGCAAGCATAAAATTAAATAGAATAAATATAAATAAATAAAAATAATAAAACAATCATTACATTAAATGTTTAAAATTAGACCAGGCAGCCGCAGCAAAAAGCCAAAAATGGAGCCCTTGTGCCGTGGTATCGCCGGGCGATGCCGTGACTCGGATTCGAACCGAGGTTGCTGCGGCCACAACGCAGAGTACTAACCACTATACGATCACGGCGCGCTACCGGGGCTCTGGGCGGGCGTGGCGGCGCGTTGGGCCTTGGCGCTGTCGGCTGTGACGCGCGCCGAGCATGGCCGGGCTTGCCGGAGCCTTCCCGCGGAGACACCGCCGGGGCCGCGCTCCGGGACTTCTCCGAGGGGACCGGGAGAGGCCGTAAGGGGCCCAGGTCGCGACGCCCGCGCTGCTCCCGCCCTCGCGATCCCGGGCCCGGGCAGGCCCCGGTGCGCTGAGGCCCCTCAGCCTCTCCCAGGCCCCAGCCCTCAGTGCCGGCCCGTGGCCCACCCCAACCGCGGCGTTCACGCCCTCACCTTCACCCGCTGCCCTTGGCCGTTCTCCCTGCTCTGATCCTGACCCTCCTCCCAGCACTCACCCTGACCCGACCCTCCCCAGCTCTTACCCGACCCTTCTTCTCATCCCACCCCTTATCCCAGACCTGTGTCCTCATTCAACCCCATTCCCCCAGATGTAACCCCACCTCTCACCCCCCACCGCGTGTTTCTCAGGGAGTAAAGTTTCTTCCACACAGAGGATTAAGGAATGCGCACAAAGGGATGGGAGAGGAAGAGAGCGATTAAGGGCTAAATGGTCCTTGTGCCGAGACAGCAGCAGGGATCAGTCTGTGCCGCAGCTCCTCGTTCCTCCTGCTCAAACACATATCAATAGTTAATGACTCTGCCTTCCCCACTGCTCTCAGTGTTAAAGGCTCTTTCATTTTCACAGATACGCAAAGAATTCTAAACACCTGAGATCAAAAGGATTTCTTGACGTAAAATATTTTTAGAGAGATCGCAGCACTTCAAGGTAATGGAGTGGCCCAAGTGACATATACCCTGAGAAGAGCTGGTCACAGAAAACTCGGCTCCTGTACGTGCTGTGAGCTCATTGCTCGTTGTAAGTACACACCTCCCATGGGAGGGGGTGCAGGGAGAGGCAGGGGTCTTCTTACAACCGGGGTATGTCCCTGCACCACATCCATCTTTGGATATCTGCTGCATCTGGCAGATCCTAAATCTAAACCTTCCTGAGGCTTGGGACAAACCAGAGGAAGGCCCTGCACACCTTGATTACTCAATGAAGTCATTGCTTCTGCCCCCCTTAGCTCATCTTGTTCATGTCCAGCCCAAAAGAGCTCAGAGTGGTGGAGGAAGACAGGTCTTTTGTGTCCTCCCTTTGTCTATGCCTACCTCATGCTGGCCCCAGCAGTTTGCTGGTGTGCCCTAGTGGGCACTGGTGGGCATGTTGGTCTCTCAGCAATGGTGGGAGCCCTGGCAGCAGGAGATGCTCCCCACATCAAACCTGGCTGACCAGAGGGTGGTGAAGGAGGTGCTCTTTAATGGTAACTCTGGATGACATGGTGGCTTCCTGCCTCAGTGTCACCCTTCTGCCTCTCTCATCTGCCCACCAAGATCCCAGTCTGTGCCTCCCATGGGGCTGCTGCTGCTCATCTGTGCCCAGCTCTGTCAGCACTTGTGTCCTCATGCTGGATCTAAAGTGGGTGCAGTGACACTGGAAGGAGATATGTGTGTCCCCTCCCGTGTCCAGGGAGTTTGACACTCTCATCATCCCCTTGACTGCACCTTGGAGAGAGATCTGACCACCAGACAGCTGCGGGACAGGTGTAGCTGAGTTGTAGAGGTGGCATCACTGCAACCTCTGAATCCCAGGTCATGAGCCTGTGAAGGTGCAAGGTCCTTGTGCTGCTCTGTGGCTGGCCTCTTGTGCCTTCCTCCATGCTGTCACAATGCTATGAGCTGGACTATGTCTCTGGTGAAGGGACAAGCCCAGCTCCACGATGGCCCAGACAGCTGCTGCACTGGGTCAGGATGGGACAGGTGTGCTGGGACCCATGGGAGATGGTGGGACAGTGTGGAGATACAGAGTCTCCCTGGCAGGACATGCTGCCCATGGCTGGTGGGGACAGGGAACCTACAGCAACGTATGGGGTAGTGGGAGGTTCCTTGGGCACTTGCATGGGCAGACAGAATGGGACTCCCGAGGCTGGTGTCACCACAGTCTTGATCCCAGCTCCTGACCTGGCAGTATGCAGGAGTCATGTTTGCATGGGTGTGTGTTGGGCACTGCCCACACGGTGTGCATGGTGTGGGCTCCTCAGTGGCAGGGAGGAGGCAGTGAGGTTCCTGCTTTGGCTACTTGGCAGATGTTTCTGGAAGCAAGGAGATGACAGAATTACAATGACCTCAACTGCTGGAACAGGCATGACTGAGATAACACTGCAGTGATACAGGGGAGCCAGCCAAACATGGAAGGGAGCAGGGAGGTGCAGGTGGACACAGAGATAAGTGTCTTGAGGGCCTGGAGATGTGGAGGAGGAGGATGGATGGATGAAGCTTCTGCCCCTCATTGCTGGCAGTGGTGGCCCTATTCCAGCACAGCTTCCTGGCCATAGGCTGCTCTCCCCAACAGAACTGGGATGAGACCACTCCTAAGGAAATAGTGCCAGGTTGTCAGGGCCCCAACAGCCCTTTGCCACGTGGTTTTGTCTGGATAGTTCAGACCTGCCAGGATGTGTTCAGGCAGCATGGAGGAAAAGGGATGAGCTTGTGGGAGCATTGAGGGACCCGTCTGTCTGCTGGGTGATCTGATACCTTCAAGGGTGTGCTCAGCACCCGGGCAGGATGGCTGCTCCAGGGAGGCTTCTCTGCTTTTTCCACCCTGCTCTGTCCCTCAGTGACTTTCTTCTGAACCCTCTGATGCTTGTGGGTTGCATTCAGTGGGATTTTAAAGGTGCCTGCAATGTCGAAATGCTGGTGCAGCCAGGCAGAAAGTGCTGCTGGTCCCAGACGTTGCCACTCCATGGCACAAACATAAATCTTGCAGCTGGCACAGGGACAAGAGCAATTCATCACTGCGTGGCTGTTTTAGCTCCTCTGTTCATTGAGCAGCCTCTCCAGCTGTTCCCTTCCTTGGGCAGCCCCTGGCCTCCTTACCTGGTCTCAAGGAGGTAGATGGGAGGCAGAAGGATCCCCACCACCTCCTCTTTTTGTCCGTGATCCCTCAAGCAGCTTCAGGAACAGTGCTGGTGCCAGGAAGGCAGGACAGATACCAGTGCTGCGAGGAGGTGTTCTGTGTTTTACTGGTGGTGGAAAACCACTGGTGCAGGCCAGTGCTGTCCTCTGTGGTTATTCAGATGCCATAAATACAGCTTGGGAATTGCTTCGCTGCCAAAATTCCACCTTCCTTCCACCAACTCCCACCTTCCAACTCTATGATCTAGTCCAGCATCCTATATACCCACACCCACAGGCACTGCTGGGTCAGAGCTGGATGCTGGAGCAAGAGCAGGAAAATGTCCTGGGGCTGGGATAATTTTTGAGGTGAAGGTTTAGGTGGGATTTGGGAATGAAAGACAGCACACCTGAACTGGGAGACCAAGCAATCTGACCTCATCCTGTCCCCACCATCCACCTCCCCATCTTCTCCTACAGCCACAAAAATGGTCTGAAGGCTGGAGCACAAGGACACCCACTTTAAGGAAAGGTTGAGAGAGCTGGAACTTTGCAGCCTGGAGAAGGGAAGGCTCCAGGGAGACCTGAGAGCCCCTTACAGTGCCTAAAGGCTCTAAGGAGCTGGAGAGGGACTTTGGACAAGGGCCTAGAGTGACAGGACAAAGGGGAATGGCTTCCCACTGACACAGAATTAGGGTTAGATGAGATATTAGGAAGAAATTCTTCCCTGTGATTGTGGTGAGGCCCTGGCATAGGTTTCCCAGAGAAGCTGTGGCTGCCCCATCCCTGGAAGTGTCCAAGGCCAGGTTGGATGGGACCTGGATCAATGTGGTCTAGTGGAAGGTGTCCCCATCCATGGCAGGGGGTAAAACTGGGTTTGCTTTAAGGTCCCTACCAACCCAAACCATTCTGTGATTCTAACTCTTGAGATGTGCAGCCAGGACTGAGGGAGGACTCCAGCATTTCTTGAAATGACTGTTCAGCTGTGATGCTCTCCAGAGGCTTTATGAGACCACAACAGCATGTGAGATGGTCCTGGTTCTTCTAAAGCCTGAGCTTCAAAGGACTTTTTCCAGTTTGCCAGTGAGAAGACTGGAAGGGAAGGTGAACAGACTATAACAGACTGATTTTCTGATAGGTTATGTTTTGGGATCCCCCTGCCTGGCTCTAGTGCTCAGAAATCAAAGAAAACGGTCACCAAAATGTGTGTCCTGTCCAATCCTCAGTAAGCACAGAACGTGGAGCAACTTCTTGAGTCCCTTGCTTTTGCATGCAACATCCAGCTGAAGATGGGATGTGACAAAAGTATCCCAGGGGAGAACCAGCCACCCTGCAGCCCTATGTAAATGCTTCCTCATATCTGTGTGTGCCCTGCCTGATTCTAGCTGCCAGCCGCAGCTCTCACTCTGCTTTTGTCTGTGCACAGCGGGAGCCTCCTCCTGCCGCAGGGATTTATGGCCTTCACACAGCCACCTCTTAACCCAGCTTTGTGCTGCTGAGTGGGCAGAAAACAGGAACACACGTGCTGCCAGGCGGCCTGCCAGCCCTCACCTCTCCACCTATTGAGCTCCTTTCTCAATTCACCTTCATTTTCTGTCTCTCAGCCCTTTCAGAGATGGTAGGCTGGTGGCAAAAGCAATTGATCTCCTCTCTGTGGGAGGAATAGCCGCTGTTTTGGTCTTGTCCACTGAGCCCATCTTCTTGATGGCTGATGACAGCCCTATTAAGAGATATAAGGGGTTGCCAGAGGTGGTTCACGCCCCACAGGCATTGTTAAGCCAGTGAGTCTGTCTGGAGAAGGACCCAGCTGTGTTAGCGTGGCCATTGCAGCTGGATTAATCAAACCCACCATTAACACTTTCCCGGGGCACTCAGATATCCTGCCAGCCCCATAGCACAGGCCCCCACCAGCAGGTCGCTCTGATTGAGCTGCAAATGCTTCAGCTCCTTAGTTTGCTCAGCCTCAGATCGATGAGTGCAGGCGGCTCCAATCAATTCCACTTTACCACTTGCTATCGAGTTCAGTCTGTGCTCTCCCAGATGGTCCTGCTTCTTTTGTTCCTTCAGAGGAGGAATTCAGGCATTTTGTCCCATTTGGACACTGCTGTGCCCTTGGAGGGTCAAACCCCTTGGTAGGAGCAAATAAAACCCCAAGGAAGGCCAGCAATGAAGGGATTAAATCTGTGCTACGATTGGAGCCCTGAGAGCATCAGCCTGGCTGCACAGACCATGGTAGCGGGTGGCTGGATGAGGCCATGTGATTTGCATGATATAATAGAGCTGTTGCCACAGCATCTGTCATGAGGTTTTCCTGCCATGAATCCTGGTTTTGCTGGGGAAATACTGAAGGCAGCTGCAGGGAGCTGATGTGTCTTGGTTTCCCTGTCCCCATGAGCACTGAGTGGGGACAAATCAGCCCTCCGGGGCTTGAGCCCACACAAAATGATTTTGTAGAAAAAAAAATAGCATCAAAGAGTTTATGTGGTGGCTGTTTGGAAATTTCCCTCAAACCTGTCAGCGAAAAAAGCACTTTTTACCTCCTGGGTGTCAGTCCTGAAGTCATTTCTCTCTCATCTCTGTCACCCAGCTCTCTCACTGGCCTGTCTCCAGGGTGCTGTGCCTGGATTTGTGGAAATGAAGCTCCCCACGGCTCTCCACACCTCGTCGAAGTGTTAATGAAATAACGGATCACACCAGAGAGCAGTTGTGATGTGCAGAGGGCTGTTAGTGCTGAGGGCAGAGGCAGGGACTGGGCTCAGCACGTCTGAGGTGATGACCCACGAGTCTGGCTCTAAGCTGGTAGATGTCTTTCAGTGAGTTGTCATCTCTTCTTTTGGTAAATTAGCATGGCCTCAATTATGCTATCAAATGCATAATGATTTTTTGACAGAAAGACTGAGGAGCTGCAAAAAGTCTCTGCAGGAATTTGTTCCATTTGGTAAAAGCACATGCTTTGGGCATATCCTGCCTAGGCTTTGATGGCCTCCTGGTGCAAAGGTGTAGCAATACTTCCCCTGGACGTGATCCCTGCCTCTAAATGCTCCCAAAGCTCCTTGTTCCAGTCCTTGTATTTAGTATGTGTGTATTTATGGATTTTTTCTGCAAATTTGTGTGGTCTTGTTCCTAAACCACAGTGGCCCCTGGCAGAGAGGGCTGCTGTGCTCTAAGTCTCGTCCTTGTGTTATCCCTGATATTCCAGTCTCTCCCCACCTCCCCCAGTCATGCAGAAATCTGTCCTGTGACTCCAGCTGTCTCTTTTCCATGCCAAAGAACCCTGGCCCTTCATGCACCCCATATGCAGAGGCCTTGGATCATCCTGTTGCCTTTCTCTGCACATTTTCTAGCTCCACTGTATTCTTGGGATGGGGGGACAAAGATCACACATGGATTGGGACTGACCAGGGAACAGTGACAACTCTGATGTCACCCACCTCTCTTTTTTCCTAATCCTTCTTATCAGCTTGATTGAGAGGTTTCGCAGTTTTGACCTCTGCTGAGTGCTGAGGGGACAGTTTCACAGGCTGTCAGAGCTCCTGTTCTCAGAGCCCATCACTTCAGACCTGTGGCTGGGCTTGATTTCCCCATGTGTGTCACTTCCCTGACACTGGCTTTTGTCTTGTTTTATTGCCAAGTTGCTGAGCCTTTCAAAGTCCTCCTGCAATTCTTAGCATTCATCTGCAGTATCCAGATTAATCCAATATTATTGCAGATTTTGCCACTGACCTCATCTCATCAAAAGATCTGTGTGTGGAAATGCAGGGACCTCTCTCTGCTGGATCACCCTCAGGGCCCTGCTGGCTTTTTCCAAGAAAGCCACTAGCTTTGGAAAAAATAAATTCATTGCAAGAGAGCCGTGTCGACTCTTCCTCAATATGTCATATTTATCCATCTGTCCCCTAACGATGCCAGTTTCCTCCTCCGTATGCCAATTTTTGTTCATTTGCAGAGAACAGATGTGTCATTTATCAGTCTGGGACTCCTTGGCTGCCTCCCACAAAGCATTTTTGGTGTCACAGTTGCCACCTTCCAGTCCTCATGTCCCCTGCTGTACCCAAGCCTCGGGGGTGGGGGTGGGGGGCTGGGGTGTTACCCAGCATATGTGACATCTTCATGGTCCCTGCTGTGGTGCACAACGGGGTGTATGTGGGGTGCTTCTAGGAAGGAAAGGAGCTGCAGCCACCACAGACACTTCAAAGGTCCTGGGAATGGATTTTATTTGAAGCTGTGGAAGAACTACCTGGAGATTCAAGGAGCTGCAGGCTTCCCTGGCAAGCCAGGGGAGATGATGGTGTCAGGGGAAGCAACCAACCCAGTGCCTGACTCAAGTGACACGTTGGCAAGTGTCAGATTCAGCCCCCACATTACCTGGGGATGAGTCATCCGGGAGTGTGCAGGAGCAGAGACCTTCTCCTCTGAGTCACCGGAAGCTGCTGCCTGAGGGACGCTGGGCTGTGTCCACACCACCCCGGGTTAAACTGGAGGGGAAGATTTACCTGGACGATGTGACATGAACCCTCCTAAACCCAGGGAAGGTCCTGTGCCCTGTTTTTGACCCAGCTGCCAAACAGGGCTCCTGTTCTCAGCTGTGGGTGAGCACCAGAACACCCAGGCTGAATGCAGCCAAAGCAGTTCCCCAGGCCCAGGGACACATATGAGGACTGAAGACATACACAGCTCTCTGGCTGGGCTGGCAGGAGCCTGGAAGACATTGCCTGGCTTTTTCTTCCTTGTGCGTGCTTCAACTTGCCTGGATTTACCCAGATCAGCTACTGCTACCTTTGGTGAGAGGAAGGGCCATGCTGTGAGAACCAACCCAGAGATCTCAGCAAAGACCTCCTGGACCCTTCAGAGCTGGAGAAGAGGATGGTAGCAGAGCTCTCAGTGTAGAAGGCAAGACCTGCATCCTTGCAGACCACTTTGGGCAGATTTCTGCCTCCCCTATTCCCATGGTCTGTCAGAGCGAGCCACAAATCATTTCTCTGCAGACATGGGTTGTTCTCTTCCCACCTGAGGACTGTGTGTGAGCAGCTCCATCACTGCCCTTCTATCCTTCCTGGGGGCTCTGTGGACTGTGGGCAGTGCTACGTGCACATCTCACCTGGGGGGCTTCCCGCCATGGCTGTGCAAGAAAGCAGCTGAAACGTGGAGTCTGGCAAGCTAGTGGTGCAGTGTGTGCTCCCTGCTCCTCTCCCATCTGCCAGTCCTGCCCCCTTCCCCCGCCAGTCCCTATACCCACGATGCTGTGACAGCCATCTGTCATGGTGAGCTGCAGTGACTCGCAGACGGAGCGGCATCACGGCCACCGTTGTAGTATCAGGGGCAGTCTCTAAGGTGCAGCATCAAACCTGGGTCCCAATGTGCATAGATATGGAGCGTGTAAACAGCTGGGATTGGAGTAGCATCAGCTGCAGCATGAGCTGCAGATGGAGCCTGGCTTTGGCAGTGTGAAAGCAGAAATCTGTTGCTGCTCCTTCAAACCTGAACTGCTGTGAGCGGAGGGACGTCATCAGGGTTGTCTTGTGACTGCAGAAAGAATATGAGCAGCCTGTGCCTGTGCCAAGCCATGGAGGGCATAAGCACTCATTTGGTCACCTTAAAGCTCCCCAAGCACAAAGGAGTCTCCCAAGGGGGCTCCCACCTCAGCTGAGTTATTTTCACCTGCTGCCCTACATTGCTGCCTGGGTGGTTTGGCCCAAGGGAAACCAACATCCAGGGGAAGCTCAAATCTGAGGGCTTAGCTGGGTCCACGGATTTTGATGCCCCTTCAAGCTCTGCTGAAGCTTGAGGTGAGAAGGTGATGTCCCATGGGACACAGATCATAGAACAGGGCTACACTGGGCCAGGTGCCAGTTTGGAAGAGAAACAGTCACAGCAAATGGTGAGAAGGTGCTGGGGTCCATGTCCTTTGTGGGCTTAGATCACAGGCTCTTGTCAAATCCCAGCATGGCCCCAGCACAGCTGCCTCTTCAAGAAGGGAGAGATGTGAGGGATGTGCCAGGACTGGATGAGAAGGAAGAACCTCAGCAATTCCTCTGGTATGGTAGTATTTAAAAAAAAGCAGACACCACTACAGGCTTGATCCCTCCTTGGTCCCCTCTCTGGAGACACTGAGCGTGTGTTTTCCAGGCCTGAGGATTTAACAAGAGCCATCTCTAACAGATGTTGCTGAACATCCTCCTTGGTTACTGACAGAGGGTGGAAGTGCTCTCAATCTCATGTGCCATCAGCCCTGCATCCTGCTTCCTTCCAAATGCTGGATAGGCAGATTTATTGAGAATCTCTGTCTTTTCTGCATTTTAATAACAATCTCATCATCCCCATCTGCTGGGACTGAGGTCTGCTGCTAAACCTCCAACAATGCCTGGTGATCACTCTGTTTCTGGTAAATGCTTTTCCCCTTCCTGATGCCTTTTGTCTCTTGCATTCCCTATGCTTTGAAATTTCAAATGTTTCTTTCTGGGTGCTGTGTCTGTCTTCTCCCTAGGCAGGAATCTCCCTTGATGTCCAGTTGGACCTAGGGGATCTGGCTGGGTTTCTCAGGCAGGTGTGTGCTCAATAAATCAGCAAACCTGGGACTCAGTGGGCTCCCTGGGCACGTTTTGGGCACGTACTGTGCCAGGTTGGCACAGGAGGCTCAATTCCACGGAATTTCCATTCCTGCCCTCCATGTGCAGAGAGCTGGAGGAAAGATCACCACAAGAAGCTTCTCTCCCCAGCCATCCTCTCCTCCTGGCAGCAGGCACCCTGATAGCCACATCTCAACATCTGTCCCCTCAGTGGGGCCAGAGCATGGCTCATGGTGTAAGGACATGCAGGAACACACCGTGGCATCTATCCCTGCTCACTGAATGCCTCTGCATGGCTTCATGTCTGCAGGGGTACCACTCTTGGAGCATCCACTCCTGCCTCTGTCCCCTTTCTCCCTTCATGGCCTTCAGGCGATTCAGCCTGTGAGCAGGGCTGGAACTGGGTTTGGGCGAAGGGTGTGCATTTCAGAAAGAATGGAAAGGATTTGGGGGTGTAGGTCTGGAGACAGGGCTGCACAGAGTGGCTGCTGGGGCTTAGGAGGGTACCCAGTTGGTCCTGGGTGGTGGATGAGCCTGGAGGTGGCAGCTGGTGACGGCTTGTGTGTGCAGGGGGAACAGTCAGAATGTGTCAGCATGCTGTTTGCTGCTGTGACAGCTTCTGACTCTACTATAGTGCTCCAACGCACTGCTCGCAGTGCCACAGTCCTGCTGCATCCCAGGGGATGTCCTCCAGCCCGTGTGCTGGGGATCAGCAACCCTGCATGCTTGCCGTGATGTTCCTACATCCAGCCTGGGCTCAGCCTTCTTCCCAAGCACATCCCTGCCTTATCACCCCTTCTCACAGTGCCAGCCTGGTGTTTTGGTGACTCTCTGGCACGATTTGCTCCGGGGATCCTGCACGGGGCTGGTCCTACCAACACCTCACAGGCAGTGGGTTTGCCCCAAGGAGTTGGACTCGACGACCCTCGTGGCTCTCTTCCAGCTCAGGACACTCTGTGATTCCACAAGGGACCCTCTGTCGCTTCTACCTCGCCGGCTGCCTCCCCGGTGGGCCTTCTCCCGGCGCCGAGGGATGCCCCGGGGTGGCAGGGGGGCAGCGCCAGGGCAGGATCGCACCCGAGGCCGCGGCGAGGGACTCGAGGGCCCGCAGCTGCCTGAACGCGTGGGGCAGCCCGGAGCGCCGGGTAGGGCCGGCCCGGGCCGGGCGCGGCGGAAGGCGGCGGGGAGCGGGGCGGGCCCCGGGGGAGGCGGGCCGGGGAGGCCGGGCCGCGCTCAGGGCCGCGCCGGTCGGTGCCGGGGGGAGCGGGCGCGGGGCCGCGGCGCGGGCGGGGCGGGGGAGGCCCCGCACGCGGCGCTCCGGCAGGTGGCACTGGCCGCCTCCCCCGGCCGCCTCCCCCGCGCCCCCCCCGGCCCCGCCGCCGCGCTCAGTCCGCCGGCGCCGATGCTGCTGAGCGGAGCGGCCGGCTCGGAGCGCGGCGGCGGCGGCGGCGGGGCGGGGGCCGGCGGGGCCCCGCAGTGCGTGGGCACCATGGCCCGCTGGCTCCGCGAGCACCTGGGGTTCCGCAGCGCCCGGCCCGCGCCCCCCGCGCCTCCCAAGCCCGACTACCGCGCCGGGCCGCCGCCGCAGCCGCCCCCGCCGCCCGGGGGCGCGGCCGAGCCGCTGGCTGCCGCCCAGCCCGACATCGTGGCGGCCTACCGGCTGCAGAAGGAACGCGACTTCGAGGACCCCTACAGCGGCCCGCCGCCCGCCGCCGCCGCCCCCGACGGGCCCCGCTACGTCTCGCCCAAGCACCGGCTCATCAAGGTGGAGGCGGTGGAGAAGGTGCCCGCCAGCCCCCCGCCGCCGCCGCTGGTGCCCGCCGCCCCGAGCTCGCCCCCGGCCGGCCCCGAGCCGCCCGACGAGCCGCCGCAGGAGGTGAGTGAGAGGGCACGGGCGCCCCGCTGCCCTTCCTGCGGTGTCCCGGCACTAGGGATGCCCTGGGTGACCCCCGGCCCCCGCCGTCAGGAGCAGGAGCAGGAGCAGGAGCAGAACCCCCGGGGCAGGCGGAGCGCTTCGGTCATGGAGATGCCCTCGGTGGTCCCGGCAGACCCTTGGCACCCACCATAAGAAGCGCCGAGGGGGCCCACGGCCACGCTCCGCGGGGCTCCCGCGCCGAGTCCCGCCGTGCCCCGGCAGCACCGAACATGCCGGGCACACGTCAGCGGGAACGGGGCCGGCCCCGGCTTCTCCTCCGGCTCCCGCGGGAAACAGGTACGAGCCCCAGCAGGAAGCGCGCTCGCCCAGGGGCGAGAGTGCAGAGCTGCCTGCCACCTTCGCTCTCCTTTCGTGCCATTTCTTTGCAGCCAAGTGCTTGGTGCTCTACGGACGTGAAAACCTTACAGCCTGGGAAGGCCCCGAGGGGCACAGGACCGTCCGCGGTGGCCTCCGATGCTGCGGCCGGTGACCCTGGGCTTCCCACCACTCCGTGCCCGGTGGCGCGGATCTCGCTGTGCCCACTTGCCCAGGCCCCCTGAGCTGCTGTGCTGCTTTGTCAGGGAGCCTCAGCGTCTCTTTGTCTGCCGCCTCCCCGCAGGCTGCTCCGGGGTGAGAGCAGAGCTTGGCGCTCCCGGTGCTGGAAAGGAGGGGAGAAGCATCCCCGGTGAGAGGCAGGAGCTGGGGAGAAGCCCCTGGTGGGGAGACGGGCTCTGAGTGGCACAAGGACCTGGTGGAGGATAAACCCAACCGCGTCTGCGGCCGTTGGTGCCGAGCCTGGCTCTTGGCGGAGAGGCTGATGCGGGGACTGCGCAAATAAAGGCAGGAGGGGTAATTAGTGCCCGCTAGCGCTGCCGCCTGCAAGACGGGGCTTGTCAGGCGAACTCGACGGGATTGCAGATCTGGCTGGCGGAGGGAATGGTGGATACAGTCAGTCATCCCATCCGTGGTCCTGGTGAAATGAGCAGCAGGCAAAATCTGTTCGGGAGTGTTCCAAGCAGATAGAAAAAACTTGTTGCTGGTAGATCTTTGAAAGTTGCTTGTATTGATTGATTGCTTTTGGGAGGTTTCCAGAGGGGGCCCGCAGAGCCCCTGCTTTTTGAGCTATGATAAACTGATTGCTGCAGGCAGCAGAGGAGGAAGAGAGGGGCTCTGGCAGTAGGGGCCAGAGGTGCCACAGTGTGCCGTGGTTTGCTGAATTTGGAATGGTTTTTCCTCTGTCACATGCGTTGCAGGATCAGAGCGAGAAGGAGCGAGTGGTTGTCACAGGAGGGTCTCAGGCTGTGATGTGCAAAGGGCTGAGCAGGAGCTGCGGTAAGCAGGGACTGCTGACAGTTACAACCAGGCTGTTTGGGCATCCAAAGGCTGGGAAAAACTGGGAAGTTTAGAGAAAAGTCAGAAGCTGGGATACATTTGGTGAAACGCTGCTAACAGCGCTAGGCTGAAGGAGATCCTTCATCTTGTCTGAGATAGGCAGTGATTAGATTACTGCTGGTCTCTGTGCCTCTGTAGGAAGGAGATTTCTTTAGGCCTCTGGTACGTAATGGACACAGACAGAGCTCCAGAGACTGGGTGAAGCTGGAGCAAAGGTGGAAATATTTGATAGTGCATTCAGCTGTCCATTAAAATAGTTGCCCTGGAGGAGCCAGGGATCATCCACCACATGGAGCATCTCTGTTGGACTGGAATGCCCTTTTCAGCTCCCATCTGCTGGCTTTGATGCTGGGCTGAGCGATGGGAGGGTTCCTCAGCTGCCCCAGCATCATGGTGGTTCTTCCTGGAGATGGTAGAGGAGGATGACGGTGCCTGCTGGAGGGTTACTGCTGCTTGTGACCCTTGCTCTTTGTGATGTCAGAGTGTTCTGAACAGGGAAAGGATGCTGGAGCGGGGCTGGAGCCTCTGCTGAGATGATGGTTGTGCAGGGGACTCAGTGCTCCCACACCTAAGGAAGAGGTGGTGGGCACTGTTCCCTACCTGCTGCAGAGACTGACACTCCAGACCGACAGGTGTGGACCTTGGGTTGTGGTGATGCTGGAGATGAAGGAGCAGTACAATTCTGGGTACAAGTGCGGTTGATGGAGCAGAAAGGGCTTTTTTAATGATTGTTGGTGAAAATCACTTCAGTAAAATGTGCAACCCTTCTGAGTAGGGTCAGTGAGAGTGGACAGAAGTGGAACGAGTAGCCACCAGTTCCTGGTTATGTGTCTCGGCCAAGGCCATGTGATTTACAGTATGTGCACTGTGTTGAGGCTGGGGGACTGACCATGTTCCCTGGGAGCCCTGTGTCCACTGTAGCTATCCTGCCCATTCTGGAGAATGGAAGCTGGGGCAGGAACATCTTGGCAGTGGTGTCCTTCCTGCCTGGGCCACATGATGCTTGTCTGCTGTACCATGAGCCAGAACACCTTTCCACCTTCTGTGGGATTTGCAGCATCTTGTGGGGACACGTTAGAGTGAGCTCTGCAGTGGCTCTTGCGGCTTTCCAAACACTGCTGGGCATGGTGGAGACCAGCAGAGGTCCTTCTCTGTCTGATTGATCTGCCAGGCCTTTCTCCACAGCAGTGGACAACAGACTGGTCCTGTGTGGTTCACCTGAGCCAGGTGGATGCCCTGGAGGTGTCTTCTCTGCCCTGTTTGGATTAGGCACAGGGAGAACTGGGATGCAGTGGGGAGAGATGCGATGAGGGACCTTCTTGCATATGTGTGCGTGCACTCAGGGCACAGTGTGCTTGATGATGGTGTTAGGGATCTGCCTGGGGACATCTTTGCCCTGTGCCTACCAGGTCCAGTGGCTGCTGTTCTTGCTGTGAGCTCAGGGTCAGTGCTGCAGGGTGTGGGAACGGCCAGCCAGGAAGCTCTTGGGTGTGTGTCTTTCCTGTGAGAGCCTCCTTGAACTGAGTCATCTTACGCGATGCCCTGCTGTCCACCCCCTGTTCCCTCCTCCCGTGCCACGAGTGCAGCCAAGGCTCCCTGCCTGGCCTAGCTGTGCCCTATGGGCTGTGGACCAGACCCTTCTTGGAGCTGGTGCTCTGTTTACTTTTGGATTTGGCTTTGGTGTCTACTAAAAGCCAAGCTGTCAGATGTCTAAAACTGAGGGAATTTTGCACCTGACAGAATGAACTGAATTTGGTTAAACCCAGCATTCTCCTGAGGGGACACCAAATACGCTTTGTCTCCAGGGTGAGAAAATTGTTTTTTAAGTGAAGAATCCCCCAAAGTATGCTCTGGGAACCTCTCTGTAGAGTGGAGCATCTTGTGGTGGCAAGTAGAGTGTTTCTAGGCAAGGTGGGGTGAAAAGCCCCATCTCTGCCCTGGGATCTTGGTGTTTGAATTGTGAATGCTCATGGAGAGCTGTGACCTGTCATCTTTGCTGGTGAGCAGCATAAAAGCCGTTTGACTATGAGAACCCAGTGATGATCTGGTTCTTCACCTTAATTTTCTTTTGATTTTCTTTTTTTTTCTTACAGCTGTCATAAATAATAGAGCAAGACCAGCCTCAGTGCTGCAGCAGGGTTCTGGGTGTGCATTGCCGTGGCAGATAACACTGGGCAGATATTACTCTGGCAGATAACACATGGTGTGAAAAACACTCCTGTGCTCAAGCAGGATGCTGTCCAAGTGCCAGCAGTGCCTGCTGCTCCTTGAAGAACTGATCTGCACCAAGAGCTGCCCTGGGGTGGTGGCTTTGCATGTCAGGTTTTTGCTTTGCACCAGAATAATTTCCAATCTGGCAAAGCTTGTGCTGTGTATGAGCAGGTGATGCCTCCATACCCAGGCGCTGGGTCAGTGTGGTGAGCAGCTTATTCTGTGACACAGGACATGAGGAAAGCATGGAAATGCCTGGCCTTTGACTGAAGTAGAGCTGCCCTGCCAGTGGCTGTGGCCCTCTCCTGCACTGGGGAGTAGCTATGTGTCCTGTGTCTGCTGCCAAGAGCCCTGTGTGATGTAGGATTGAGAAAGGTCACAGATGCAGTTTCCTGGACAACTCTAATTCGGCCCCACGTGCAAGAGCATTAGGATGAACCTAGTAATTGTGTGAACCCTGCTGTTTGCCCCATTCCTGGCACTGGCTGGAGCCTCCAGTCCCTCAGCCGTGGGGCTCATGGTACCGGCTTCTATGAAGTGGCATCTTGAGACAGTGAACTGTTTGCTCTGGGTCCAAGCTAAGCCCAGCAAACCATATCCTCTGCCAGCGGAGCCTGTCTAATCTATGCTGATTGCCTCTGCAGCCCTCTGCGAGCAAAACACCCAGTTTTAATGGTCTTGGTAGAGGCCTTTTGGGATTCTCCACCATCCTGTGCTTTCTAGACCTGGAGGCATCTGAGTGGGGGCCCCGCTGTGAGCTTGCTGGAGCTCATGTGTTCCTCCCTGGGATGCCAGACCCAAATGCTGAAGAAATAAGGTTGGGCTTGATGATCTTGGAGGTCTTTTCTAACCTTAGTGATTCTACAACAGAGTGACCACTGCAAGCAGGGGACCCTCTCAGGCTTGTCTTGTCTGAAGCTGTTCTGTGTATGGTGCAGAGGGATGGATGTTCCAGGACTGGCACCATCAGCCAGCCAGGTCTAGCAAAATGCATCTGAGTAGTGGAGTTCATGGCAGTTTTGAACGTGGAAAGGTTGGGCTCAGGGCCAGAGGAATGGACAACTAACCCCTTTCTGAGATCAGGAGGGTCAGCAAACTGTGTTTCACGGCCCCCAGTATGCTTGAAGCCATAAGAGCTCTCCTTTAAGGATGAGCATTGGGCATGGCACTGGCAGCAGGTGGGAAGCAGGTCCCAGTGACAAAGCAGCTGCAAAAGTCACCATCAACTTGCATTTTCCTGGGGGGAAAGCAAAGGGCTGCAGCCCTCTGGGCTCAGCGTTGTCCCTTGATGTCCCTGGTGCCTGGCAGGGCCTGAGTGATGCCATGTCATCGCTTGGATGATGGAGATGATAGCAGATGCCCTGTCTCCTGCTGCAAAGCCAGGGGTTGGCTGCTCCTCCTTTGTCCCGGCTTGCTGGCACTGGGCTGTGCCTTGGGTGGAGCCAGTATTCAAGCAGCCGTTTGTCCTGCTGCTGCCTCACTGAGTGGTGAGAGCATCTTCTGGCCCCATGTTTGAACCCCTGTTTTGCTCACCCAGGGTGGCTGTGAGCCCTGTGGCTGGTGGAATGTGCTCCAGGGATGATCTGCTTGCTCATGCCCCAGTATGGAGGGCTAGACTTTTAGAGGGTTGATGTGGGTCCCCATTGCATCAGCCTCCCAGGGAGGCGGGACATTTAGGGAGGAGGTGGTGAGCCAGGCGTGGAAAACCATGTTCCTGCTGTAGCTCATAGGGATGTAAAGGCTCGGGGCTGCATGAAGGTGTTTACAGCTCCAGTTCCTCTTCCCTTTTCCTGCTGGGTTTTGCTGCTACAGGCTATTGTTGGGTATTTTGCACAGGAAGGAGAGAGAAGTGGGGTTTTTTAAGCTGATTATTGGAGCTGCAGAGGAATGTGTGATCTCCAAGGCTGCCAGGAGCAGGGCCAGCATGGCAGTGAGGATGGAGCCTGGCACCAGGTGGGATTAGGCAGCCCCACATGTGCTTGGGGCATTTGGTTGTTAGTGTGGACATCTGCATTGTCTGCATTGTGGCAGCAAACCACTCCCAAGCTGGGGGTTTGCATCCTGGTGAATGAGCAGACCCCAGCAAAGGTGCTTTGGTGCACTTGGCTGCTGCTCTTGGAAATATTGCCTGGCCCTGTTTTGGGAGTAGGCTTTGGGGCTGGAGGTGGGATGTACAGCTTCAGGCTTCTTGGGGACTGCAGCATTGTGTGATGGGTGCTCTGGCTGAGAAAACTGCTGGGATACTGGAGCAGGCAGTGGCTTTTGGCTCCAGTGCTGAAGAGGACTGAGCTCTGGGTCATGCCCTATATCCAACTGCAGGATCGTCTCCTTTTTGCTATTAAGGACAAGCCTTGGGAATTCTGTGCATTCCCTGTGGTATGGCATTTGAGAGGCTCCTGGTCCTGCTTCCTGGAGGAAAGCCCTATCTTTTGTTATTTGTGATGTGTCTGGGGATGCTGCAGGGGGCTGGGAAGAAGCGGAGAGGAAGCTATAGGCTGTTCTTAGCCCTTTTGTTAGAAAACCTCTTCAAATGAGTCTATAGGGGCCCTAGAAAATAACCAGTGAGTTCCCAGTTGTGCTGGTGCCAGCTGACACCCCTGTTCTGGGATCTGTGCCCCTTCTCCACCTCGGGAGAGGAAATGTGGCTGCGTGCAGGGACAGCATCTGTGCACCATGGGGGGTACAGCCCTGCTGGCAGTCCTGTGCTACAGTGGTACCCGGACGGGTGTCTGCGTGGGCGCTGCCAGTGCTGAGCCCTGTTGTGAGGGAGGGGGCCGGGCTGCCTTCTGCTCTGCTTGGCTCCATCCCAGCTTTTGGGACAAAGGCTGGAGCATTTCCACAGCCAAGTGCCGGTGCCTGGAAAGCTGTCAGCTGCCAGCACCTGCTCTGTGGTGCTGCCGTGATGCGGGTTTAGGCTCCCAGCAGCCGCTCTGGCTGCTGCTAGAAGAGCTCATGATGAGCTCCCTACCCTGCCAAATAAAGGCAGGGAGTGCCCTAACCCTTCTCCTACCCTTCCTCTCTTCCAGCTGGCTGTCCTGGAGGACTATGCAGATCCCTTTGATGCGGCACAGGTGGCAGGTAGCCAGGCAGGGCTGGAGAAGGTGACTGAGAATGATGGATATATGGAGCCGTATGAAGCCCAGAAGATGATGGCTGGTAAGATGGAAGGCTCCATGCAAAGGCCAGTCTTTGCACCACTGTTTGGTGGTGCAAACTCCACGAGTTTGGTGGCCACTGTACTCAGTTCATTGTAGTCTGTTACAGCACTCGGTCCCCCAGATAAGGCAAACCTGGGCAATTGCTGTGGTGGGGAACAGCCACTTTGCAGGCAAATTTTCCCAGCTTCATCCATGTGCAGAGCCAGAGCACTCAAAGGCTGCCCAAGCAATAGAGGCACATCTCTCTCCCTGTGATGCTGCCCCCTGGGACCCCACTTGCCAGGCTGAGGCAGGAGACACCTGACATTCCATGCATCTGGCTTAAAACTAAGATGGATATGGGAGCTATTTAATTCTGTTAGAATTGGGCCAGAGCATGCCATGTCTGGTGCAGCTGCAGGGTCCCCAGAGGGTCTGTTTAGGGCTGGAAAGTCAGTGAGGTAGGAGCATGTGCTACTGAAGGCAGCACTCAGGGTCACCATGCTGGCTCATGCACTCCAGGCTCTGGCTCTGCTTTGCAGTTCTGTTATTTTCCTGAAGCAAGTGGTTCCTGGAAAGCTCATGTGGCCTTTTGGATTAGACCATTGTATTCCTTGCTAAAATCGGCAAGCAGTGGAGAGGCTGCTTGTGCCTGTGGGAGAGACTTTGTTTTGCTTGAGGGAAGGGCATTTTATTAAACCAGCCATGCTGGATGTCCAAGGGAGAAACCTGGCCTTGCTGCTTGCAGGAGACCAGGCTCTGGGATGCTCTGTCCCAATGGGTCCTTCTTACAGGACTGCCCAGGAGTGAGGATGTTGTACTGGGGGAATCTTAGTGCTTTGAACCTCTCAGGCCCTGGCTGCCCAGCAGCTCCCCTGCTTCTGGCAGGTGCTTGCTGAAGGTTTGAGGGGGTCTCTTCTATTGCTGATGCTCCCTACCCTGTTTGACCCATGGGTGACATTGAGCCCTGTCATCTAGCAGAGCTCCAGGGACCGTGGCTGGGCTGTGTTGGGCAGAAAGCTCATGGTCTTTTCCCTCTTCTCCTGCTAGAGATCCGCCAGAAGGGCTTACGGGAGGCTCCAGCCCGGCCGCTGCACCTCTACGACACTCCCTACGAGCCTGTGCTGGACATGGACAGTGAGCGCCCAGCCTGCCCCAGACCCAGGGAGTCCCGGCTGCCTGAGGATGATGAGCGGCCACCAGAGGAATATGACCAGCCCTGGGAGTGGAAGAAAGAGCGAATCTCCAAAGCCTTTGCAGGTGAGTAATGACAGAAGCCATAAAGCAACCACTGCTTTTTGTGAAGCTGGTCCTTTGGGTTTCCTTCAATTTTTGGGGTGACTAGTGTTGGCCTCTTTGTTTCTGTGGCTCAGAGAGTGCTCATGCTCTTGCAGAAACTGTTTCTCCAAGCAGGAAGCCAGTCTAGGCAGAGTGATGGATAGGGCTGCCTTGGCAGCCTGTCAAATGCCTGTCTCCTTTTGCCTCTTCCCTGCTCTGACTGATCACAGCCTCTTGTGCAAATTAACCTCCCCAACCTCACATTGCTGGAGAGAGGCTTGGCCTTGGGCTCAAGCAGATCCCTCCTTCCTCAGGGCAGGAGGATCCCCAAGGAGCCTTTGGACAGGCTTTGTCCAGCCTCCCTGACCTATTTATCCATGCTATGGGATCGATTGTGTTTTTGTTTGGTAATGAGGAAATCCATGCTGTGCATTAGTGCTGGCTCCTCCGCCAGGGCTGGCTAATTGCCACACTCTTATCTAGGATGCATTTTAATTGCAGCATTGTGGTCTGTGCTGCAGCTGGCGCACAGGGTGCTCGGGCTGGCGGCGCTGTGTGGAGATGCTGGCAGAGAGAGATGGGGAGATAAGGGCTTGAGGAGTGGTTCACCTATTGGGTTTGAGCACTGCGAGCTGGAGATGTGTGTGCTGGACTTGATGGCACAGCATCTACATGTGCCTGGCGTTGTTGTGCCAAGGATCTGGCTTGTTGGGTTCCATCATGGAACATGGTGTGCTGCTGGGCTGGGTTTGTGCTGAGGTGTCTGTGCTCTGGGTCTGCGCAGATCAGCCACCTTGCTTGATGTCCCTGGGTGGAGGTGATGTGTTCACAGGTCTGGCTCACATGCAGATGCACATGGGTGCTGCCCAGGGTGCTTCAGACCTTGCTCTGAGTCCCACAGGAGTCAGGTTGCCATGCCCTGGGCCATGCTGGGACCTGCTGCCTGCTTTTTTCTGAAACCAGAGCAGGTCCTGCTGTGTCTTGGAGGATGTTTCTCCCCTCCTGTGATGTCAAAATCTCTCTGCTGACCCATTCCCCCTTTGGGGGGCCCACGAGACCTGTGCTGATGTGCAGCTGGTACCAGCACAAGGCTGCAACCCACTGGTACCCGGCAGGGGAGTGTGGATTGTGTGGGTGGCTGGGAAGGCCCCAGGGCAAGACAGATGCATGGGCAGGACAGATGGCAATGGGATGCTTGGCCAGGGTCCCCCAGACAGACATGTACATGGGACAGGGTGATTGCAGGCTCCCCCACACCCTAGAGCAGGTTGGCTGGAAAAGCTGATAGAGGAGCAGGATCTCTCCATCAGGAATGTGCCCTACCTTAGGCCTGTCCGTTTTTGGTGCTGGGAATGAGGTGGCCAAGCTGGTGTAGGGCTCCCAGGAATTCAGTTCTCAGGTCTTTTCCCTCCACAACTGCTCTCCTTCTCTGTGGGCCTGTGGTGTTCCTGATGGGTTTTTTTCTAAGCCCTTTCTTTCTCTCTTTCTCTTTCTCTCTCTTTCCTGCACCCTCCTCCTCCCACCCCCATCCAGTTGAAATCAAGGTCATTAAAGACCTGCCATGGCCCCCGCCTGTGGGACAACTGGACAGCGGTGAAAGCCCCCCGGATGGTGAGGCTGGTGCCCCTGTCCCTCCTCAGCACGGCCAGCACAGCTATGAAGACACCAATGGTGGGTCTTGCATGACAGCGGGGTGGCTGGGGGGGCTGTACTGGGGCTCACTGTGACCCTGCCTTGTTGCCACACCTCAGAGCTTGCCCAGGGCATTGCCAGACACCCACCCTTTCTTCTCTGCCCTCCCACCTGCCAGCCCTCTCCTGGCCCCTTCAGTTGCCCTGTGTTGAATGTGAGATGTTTGTCCTCATCTCTCCTGCACCTTCTCTAGCTCCACGGTGCCTCTGCTTGCAGCAGAGGATTATTCGGTGACAGAGTTATTACCATCTCTTTTGTTCTCTCCTCTTTGCCTCCAAATTCCCAATGTTTGATGGCTGCTTTTACAGTCTTCTTGACAACTGCTCTGAGCATTTAGCTGATGTTTTCTTGCAACTCATAATGCCCAGGTCTCTTACAGGTGTGCTGGCAGCTAATTCAGATCCCAGCGCTGAAGCTGGAGCTGTTTTTTCCCCTCTTCATCATTTAGCACTGCTCCGTTTCCTCTGCTGTTTTATTACCTTGCTGCTCAGTGGCAGGTGGTCCCTCTGGATTCTCTGTTCTTGCTTTTGCTATCCTGAGCAGCCAAATCTCCCAGGTACACTTTGTCATCTTAGGTTTGCCTTGTTGTGAAGCCTTTTTTGTGCATGCTGAGCACAGAGCCCCTGGGTAAATCCTCCTTGGACACTGCTTGCAGTCTCACTTATGAAAACCAAATATTACTGCTTCTCTTTTAACCCTTTATAAGTATTTTATGGGTCTTACTCTTTGCTGTGGTGGATTAGGATTTTGCCAAGAGCATTAGGTGGAGGGAGTTTGTTGAAAGGCAAGACTGGATTGTTACCAGTGGGAAGCTGGGACATGAGACATGCCGTTCCTCTGCAGTGGCGTGCCCTGCCTGCCCGTGCGTCACTAACACTGTCCTGGTGGGCACTGCGACATGCCAGGTGCATATGGCTGATTTCCTTATCTGCAGTTACCCAGATCCCTGCAGAGCTTTGTAGAATAAAACCAATGTGGCCTTTGCTGCCTCCCAGGTGGGTTTGAGCATAAGGCTGCAGGTGACAGCTGATTTTGCTGCTGATGGTAGGGACACTCCAGAGCGAAGCAGCTGCTCTGCCAGGGCTGTGTTGGGTATTTCCCTAATCCATAGAAATGCTGCAGGCTGAGATCAGTTCTGAACAAGAAAGGTCTTGGCAGGTGGGAATTTCCTGATTCTTTTCTCGCAATGAATGCAGGTGTCAAGAAAAATTAATCTCTTAGCTATGCAGCCTCTTCTCTTTCCCCATCATTTATTATCCCTGCAGTCACTCTGACGTGCATCCTTGCTTCTGATGAACACATCAGTTTGTCATTTTTTTTTGGTTTTAGCAACACAGTCTCCTTTTTTCCCCTGACTTGCCTTGCTTTGTTGTGTTAAGTTTATCTTGCCAGAGTTTTGTCTCATTTTCTACTTCCCCTGTCTGGAGGTGACTTGAACATCTTGAAGGATGTCTTCTTCCTCCTAAGGGCTTGTTTTTAATATCCTGTTTAATCATGCACATGCCTCTGCCTCCCTCTGACAGGTGCAATGCATTTCTTCTGAACTGGTAACGCAATGACTTTGTGCTGCCAGCAAACACTTGGGCTGTTTGATTGTCTGACTTTTTAACGATTGCCCCAATTTTTTAAGGTGATGAGTTGAAACTGAAGCCTGGCTGTGATGTACAATGGTGAACATGGCTAGTGGAAAGCCAGAGCACTGCAGAGGCAGTGCTTGTCAAGCCTTAATGCTGGGCACTTCCTCCCTGAGCTGCTGCTCAGGAGGGGGTTAAGCCGTGCTAAGCTGCAGAGGATTTTGGCTGGGCTTGCTTTTGGCTGCCTTCCCCTCCTCACAGTGCTGTGGAGGGTGGAGGTCTGCTTGCCTCTGTAGGGCCCAGACAAGGTGTCCCTCAAACAGCCACCTTAGAAGGTGCTCTGCTAGAGAGGAAAACATCCCTCTGGGTATTTTTTGCCTCTCCTCCCAGCAGCCAGAAAGCATGGGGAGGGGGGAAGTTGTCCAGGCTGGGACATCCCAGTTGTCCTGGGAGCTGTGACTCCTGGGCTCAGACACCTCTGGGGTGACCGTGCCACCACAACGTCAGCCCCCAGCAGCCCCACACCGTGGCAGCTCTGCCTGATCAATAAGTAATTTGTGTGAGGGGGCTGCCAGTGCAGGGGAGCAATAATGAACTCTCAAGAGGAGAGAGAAACAATATTGTTCATACTGAAATCATGCTGTGAGGAAATAACAGGCGGCAGGAGGCTGGGTCCCCGGGGCATGGCCCGGTCAGTCCCCTGCACCTGCTGGCACTGGTGCCATGGGGGCTGTGGCCGGGCTGGTGACAGGCAGGTGGGTGAGCCAGGGAGGGACCTGCAGTCAAAATATCTCCCTCCTATCTCAGGGAATTGTTTTTTCACTCCAGCTTTATTTGTGCCAGTGGAAATGTGTCCATGTAGCTACATCTATCCTCTTCTCTTTTTTAAATTAATTTAATTTTTTCCCCCCAAGATCAGGGAGCCTCTCCTTGCTGCATCTCACTTAACTTTGTGCCGCAGCTGCTGAATCTATGGTTGCATTAGCAAAATCTCCTGAGCTTTTGAAACCTCCCTGGAAATATTTTCCAGGTACTCTGGTGCTCATCCCAGGTCTGGTGTGGTGGGCGCCCAGCCTGGGCACTGCTCAAGAGCTGCCCTGCTCTTGCTTAGGGCAGAGGAACAGGGCAGAGTGAGGGAACCCAGCATGATGTAATGTGGCTGTGGGTCTTCCCACATTGGGAGGGCTGGGACCCAACCTGTCCACCTGTCGCTGCCCAAGCTGTCACACAGGTCTGTCTTGCAGGTCCCTCAGAGGGGCTGGGGTATGGCCGCACCTCGCCCTGCAGGGAGGAGAAGGCCAGGGCTGCCCTCAGACACGGCTCCAGCAGCCTCAAGAGCACGAAGACACTGATGGCCGAGCCTGGCCCCTTGGTCGGGGAGAGGATTGACCCTGCCCTGCCCCTGGAGAGCCAGTGGTGAGTCCTGCCTGCCCCAAGTGGCTGGCTGCCCGACCCCTCCACCTGCACCAGCATCCCTGAGGAGCCATGAGGAGCCCTGGCACAGACCTGCTTCTTCCTTTCTTTTCCCTGGCTCCACGTTTCTGCCTGTTTGTCCCTGCCCCTTGTCCCCCAGCCTTAGCAGTTCGACCCGCATCCCTCTCTGTACCCGGGGAGGTACCAGGGTGCTGGCATTGCTGCTTTCTCAGAGCAGAGCCCTTGCTGGGGTGTCTGCTCTGTGCCTGGCACAGCCGATACCTCTCCCCCCTCCAGCTGGTACCACGGGGCCATCAGCCGGACGGACGCAGAGACGCTGCTGAGGCTGTGCAAGGAGGCCAGTTACCTGGTGCGCAACAGTGAGACCAGCAAGAACGACTTCTCCCTCTCTTTGAAGTGAGTGAGCAGGGGCTGGGGGGTCGTGGGCCCACAGCAGACGTGACCTGGTGCTGTGGGTGGGTGCCCGAAGTGAACTTGTGCCCATGTTGATTGGGTAACTGAGATAACCACGAGTGGTCAGAAATGACTAGATGCCAAAATTGCAGGAAGCATCACTACATGTGTCCTGCCCAGGAAGAACTGCCCTCAGATCCTCATCCAGCTATTCCCTGCCTTTTGAGGCAGCACGAATCCATGAAATCCAAGCTGTTACTGCGTGAAGATGATGATGGATGAGCAAATACCCCCTTGCCCTTTTCCTGGACAGCTATATTAGCTCTGTGCCAGCCAGATGGGAAACAAGTATTAATGGAACACTTCAGCCATCTCTGCCCAACAACAGACCCTGTACCCCTATGCTTTTCTCAATATACTCTGAGTTTCCCCAGTGGTCTCTCTACCTGTATTGTTCCACAGGGGTTTCAGCCTCCCTGTTTATTTCCCAGTGGCACAACTGGGAATTAGTTTGCTCTGTCTCCATTTTTTTTTCACTCTTTTTGCTGCTTATTGCATCAAACCTGGGCAGGAGTTTTACTGAAAATACTCTTTCTTCCTTCTGCACTTGCAGCTTTCACATCAGCCAACAAACCTTTCTGGAAAAGCTCCCTTTCACTTTCCTCTGTCAGAATTTTTACTGATGTTTTAATTTACTCAGTGTTTTTTCCTTGCCCTGGCCTGTGAGCCATTTTGGAGCAACAGTTTCTTCTGGTCAGTGAGCTGTGTTTGAGACTGTGAGGGGTCTCACCATCTCCTTGTGAGGAGTGTTAGCCAGCATGTGTGTTGGAGAGCCTGGGAGGTTGCATTCCATCTCCAAAGGTGGCTTTCCATCACATCTTCATAAGCCAGTCACCCATTTCTTGGTGGTTTTTCCCTTACTTCTTACCACCCATCCTTAACTTGTTGCAAAACCCTTCTCTGAGGTGGCATGTGTGGCTAGGATGTGGCTGTGGAGCAGCATGCCACCTCC
Source organism: Pithys albifrons albifrons (assembly GCF_047495875.1). Classification (NCBI taxonomy): domain Eukaryota; kingdom Metazoa; phylum Chordata; class Aves; order Passeriformes; family Thamnophilidae; genus Pithys; species Pithys albifrons. The sequence goes on from NC_092470.1 coordinate 6,691,494, forward strand.
CCAGAGGACACTGCAGCCCATCCAGGAGCTGCTTGGGCATTGCCTGTCCTTGCCCACAGCCTTGGGAGCAGGATTTTTACTCCACTGCCTTTCTCTGTAGAGCCTGTTGAAGGAAAATCCCCCGGGATGCTTTTTATATAGCTGTAAGCTGGCTGTCTGCAGCTCTGTTATTTTTTTTTTCCTTGAGGGAGGAGGCACAGCCGAGGAGATGGTCTGAAAAGAGCTCCAGTGCTGACCTGAAGCTCCTTTGTGCTGATTTAAAGGAAAATATACACAAGAGAGAGCAGCAGGAGCAGGTCAGACAGCCAGGAGGATTTAACTCTGCTGTCAGAGTACTGGCTGGTGCAGGCTATGCAGCCCCATGCTGCCTGTCATGGGCAGGGTTATGTCATTCCCTCAGGTGCTTGAGGGTGAATCTCTCCTGGCTTTTGCCTCCGTGAGAGTGACTGAGGCTACGCCGTTAAGGTTGGGTCCTTCCTTGTGTCTCTAAGGTGTTCTGCAAGAGCAGCACTTGCCGCTTGTCCTGGCTGCTGAGGTTTGCAGTGTGCTCCCTCAGTTGTCTTTCCAGGGGTGTGATCTCCACATCCCCAAGCTTGTCACAAAGACCTGTGGAGCGATTTGAGCAAAACAGAAATCAGCATCACCTTTCCATAGTCCCATGTGGCAGTGCTCTGGCTGGGATGCAGGATGCGGCCAAGCTATCACTTTTCCTTAGCCCCTGATGGTGGGCTGTTGCTGTCCCCTCTGCACTCCCCTGGGACAGCTGGCTCTTTGCTTCTGTCTCTAAATGGATTGCAAACCCATCCTGCTAATGCAGCCAGGCTGTCCATTACGGCCCATCTCCAGCCGGGGGGATGGGGCCAGGCTGCGCAGCACTGGAAGCGGCTCAGCATCGCTGATGAGGCCCTGTCTCCTTTTAAGTCATCAATATTTTGCCGTAATGTGCATTCCAGACGCTGCAGACAGGCTGTGGCTCTCCTCGGAGACGCAAATTAATAGCAACAGGGCCATTAGCCCGTCACTTGGAATCAGCGTCCATGGCAGGATCTGCCTGCACAGCCTGGTGTGGCTTGGTGCCCGTGCTGTGCCGGGAAATGGCCTTGCTACGCTGAGTGGGTTTTATGGAGCTGCAGCGGTGGCATGGAGAGGGGGAGGAAGGAGAAAATCCTGGTTTGCCGTGGTGAGGCTGCTGATCTGTGAGCTGAAAGGCTCCTGTGTGAGCCAGGGCGGTTGCAAAAGGGGCTTTGCACATGTAAAGGATGAAAGCTGATAGCCCTATGTCAACCTGCATTGAGAGCCCCTGTTGCTTCCTGCCCACACACACCTACCATCAGCCTTGGCACTGTCCTTGTCCCCAGATGGACCCAACACACCCCACTGCACAAGCACAGGAGTCGGCAGTGTCCCCCTCAGCTGCAGGGGCAGGCTGCCTATCTTGGGGCAAGGGTCAGGAGCTGAGGGGAAGCCAGGGCCAGCTGTACCCCCTAACTCTGCCTTGATCTTTCCTTGCAGGAGCAGCCAGGGTTTCATGCACATGAAACTGTCTCGGACGCAGGAGAACAAGTACGTGCTAGGTCAGCACAGCCCGCCCTTCGACAGCGTGCCGGAGATCATCCATCACTACGCCAGCCGCAAGCTGCCCATCAAGGGGGCCGAGCACATGTCCTTGCTTTACCCAGTGGCTATCCGTACCCTATAGTACTCACTCCACATGAGCCAGGCTTGAGGCCAGGTGTGCCCGAAAACCAGCCCATCTGCAGGGCTGAGCGCTGCTGTGCTGAGGATGGGCTCTGGACTGTCAACCCATGAGCAGCTCGCTGGGCACAGCCAGCACTGTCGGGGGTTGCTGCAGCCAGACCCCTTGTTCTGCTCTCCTGAGGGGCTCCTGCGCACTGGTTTGCCCACTGGCATGGCATCAAGGGACCAGCGAGGAACTGAGTGGGGCTTGCCAGCTGCCTGCTGCCATCGCCTGCCTCCAGGCAGAGCTCAGGATGCAAGGACTGCAGCTGGGGCCTTGGAGAGGCTGGGGAGGAGGGCAGTGTGTGCAAATACGGGGATAAATCATTCAGTAGCAGGCCTGAGGTGCCTCTGTGAGGGTGCCTGGCGCTGCCCATGAGAGGCAAAACGGCTGTGCCTGTGGGTGAGGAGGCTGGCAGGGGTGAGTGGGGCCTGCCTGGGGCTGGTGAGGCGCAGGGGGGGCCAGGCAGGCTGTCCCTCACCTGCACAGGTGCTCGGTACTCACTGCCATCCTTTGCCAAATGTATATAGTGACCGGCCTGGGCTGCACATGCAGCACCACTGCCTAATAAAGCGGTGCATGGTCACCTCCTGCTCTATGGGGACTGTGTGCCTGCGTCACACCATGAGTGGGGCAGCTCTGTGGCAAAAGGGCAGGGAGGGGCATTTTGTTACACAAAAGCTCTAAGTGAATCTATTTTTCCTGTGCTCTTGGATGCACTGAGGCCCATGTGCCCAAGTCATAGAGCCAGCTCATTCCTCTGAGACACAGGGGACAAGGGACACTGGTGGTCACGTCCCAGCGATGTCTTTGAGACTCTTTGTGGGCAGCGATGAGCCGATTTTGGATGTGCCTGTTACTCTCTATAGAAAGGGCTGCTCTTCAGGATCTTTTGCCTTCTTGTTTTCCTTCGCCTCTTGTAATTCTGAGGCAAAATCCCTGAATTTCACAGATCTCCTGATGTACTCCTCCGAGTATTTACTGACTCCAGTCCTGTTCTTTGTCTTTCTGACACCTTGTCTTGGGGCCAGCTTGCTCCTCTTTTTTTGGCTGAAGCTCTGTCTGATGTTCTGTACTGTTTCATGCATACCTTTTTAACCTTGTTCCTGGTGTTGCTCCTGTACCCACGCACGTACATTCCCTCCATCCTTGCTTCAGCCTAAGCTCCATCCTACTGCTACTCCACAGCAGCACATTCCCTTTGCACTCTGCTCCCTGGATGGGAATGGCAGCAGCAAATTCTCTGCTGGACTAGCAAAACCTTTTCTATCAGCAGACCAAAGCACTTGGGCATCGGTGGAGTGTTAGCAGTGGCTTGATGAAGGCTGTCTGAAAAAGCATCCTTCTCCCCTCTGCTGCCAGGAAGAAGCTGGTCCTGCTTATTGCCCAGAGGGGATCAGAGGTGATAGATTTGTAGCTGGGAGGTGGCTGTCCTGGTTGCCCTTCGCAGTTTTGAGCTGCTGTGGAGGCCATCAGGCATGGCCAGTGTGGTTTGTGGATGCACCCCGTGGTTGGGAGCCTGAAGAACTGTGGTGGCTTGTTCCAGGATGCCTCAGCCTCTGCCGCTCCTTAAAAGGCAGTGGATTAAGCTGGTCGGCGCACGGTGTCTCCTTACAGCCCACTTGGCTGCTGGCAGCTCTGGCTGCCTTACTCCATCCCAGGGAGGCATTTTGTCCAGCAGGAACGGAGGTGACTCCAGCAGAAGGGCTTTTCTCCCAGAGCCTGCAGGAAGGGCTGGAGATGCAGGAATCCGCAGAGATGCTCTTGGATGCCCTTGCTATGCTTGAAAGGTTTTGAGTGCCCTTTAGCAGCCTTGCTGTGTCCTGATGTCTCCAGCAAAGAGCTGATCCTGGGGTATTCTCTGCCTTCTCTGTGGCTGGGAAAGCAGAGGCTTCTTGTGTCTGTGCAGCTGGGCAATGGAGGCACAGGAGAGCCCCCCAATGTAGTGTGGGCCTTTTTCCTTGAAATGCTGTGGCAGGGAGCAAACTGCCTGGCAGCCAGCGCTGGCTGTGTCAGCAAGCTCACAGCCTTATAGTAAAATGCTGTCCCAGCATCCTCACTCTGCCACAGGAGCTCAGGAATGAGAGTAGTGAGACCTGTGTGCATTGCACCAGCTCCCCAAAACCAGGTCATGGACCCCAGGATTGCTCTGCAGGTGGGCTGTGTGTCCAAGTGCTTCAGCAAAGCAACTCTGGATCCTCACTGTGGGAGTTACATCTCTTTTCGTCCATCTCTTCTCCAGGCTAAAGAAGCAAAACTCAAGCATTTCCTTGTACAATGCTCCTCTGGCCCCAACCATCCCCACTAGGACTCTCTCCATATACATGGGGTCCAAAACTGAACACAATACCCCTTTCTTTGTCCTGGCACTGAAAACATGACTCCATGTCTGGATGGTGCATTGCATCCATGGGGATGGGAGCTGAAGAGCAGCTCCCCAGAAAATTTGAATTAAATCTCTTGCAGAGGTATTTTAGTGCTGCCTTTACCACCCTGTGATTGAAGTGAGCGCTGTTTGGGAGTGGGGTGAGTGTGGCAGCCGTCCAACAGGGTTAGAGAGGTGACAGATCCCCATTCATGAGGATGCTAATCCCCAGAAGGGACAAGGGCCTGAGCAACCAATGCAGATTTCAGGTTAACCCTGCTGGGAGCATGAAGGTTGACCAAAGCTCTTTGTTTGTAGCAATTCCCAATCCACTTGTCCCAGTAATCCCCCATGTCCTCCCAGCTGCCCCTGTTCTCTGTCCCTCCTCCTACCAAGAGAAACAGCTCTGTTATTCATTGCCTGATCTCTAGTCCCTCACTAAACCCTCCATAATCGCTGGCTGGTTTAACATACTGAGGCCCTGATAAAGAGTTTAAGTTTGTTTTCTAATGGGATTAACACTGCTGGGAACATGTGGTGTCTGGGCTGAGCTGGTGGGGCCCCGGCCTTGTGCTGCTCCACCTGGGTGTGGGCCAGCTCAGGGCTGTGCGTACTTACCCCTGCATAGGATTTCACTGACCAACATGATGTTCAGAGGTCTCTCTCTTACGAAGACAAGTTGAAAGAGTTGAGTCTATTCAGCCTAGAGAGGAAAAGACTGGGAAGACCTTACAGCCTCTTCCAGTGCCTAAAGGAGCTCCAAGGGAGCTGGAAAGGAGCTTGGCACAAGGGATGGAGAGACAGGACAAGGGGGAACGGCTTCCCACTGACACAGGGCAGGGTTAGATGGGATATTGGGAAGAAACTTTTCCCTGTGAGGGTGGTGAGGCCCTGGCACAGGTTGCCCAGAGAAGCTGTGGCTGCTGCATCCCTGGAAGTGTTCAAGGCCAGATTGGATGGGGGCTTAGAGCAACCTGGTCTAATGGAAGGTGTCCCTGCCCATGGCAGGGTGTGGAACAAGATGATGTTTAAGGTCCCTTCCAACCCCAACCATTCTGTGATTCTGTGAAAATACAAAGTCTTGCAGGATGAAGGCAACTAATAAAGGTAAAAAACTGACTGAGGGCAGAATTGGAGCTTGCCCTCTGGGAAGCTGGGATCTGTTTGCTGAACTCTGCCCCTAATGTTTCCCATCTGCTGGAAATGAAGTGCTTGGTTAGTGTCAAGCCTGAAATCACCTGTTCCAGTATACAAGCCATCAAGGCTCCTGAGCAGCTCAGAGGCTATAGAGAATCACCAGCAACTGATACTTGTGGGACAGGGTTAAGCCCTCAGGTGTGTTTAGGATGTGCTCCGTCATCCATGTCCCATTCCTGCTCCTCTGGCCTGGAGAAGTTCCCTGAAGCCCAAGCCTAGTGTAGTCTGAAACCCAAGCCCTACCAGGGATGCTTGAGTTACCTGAGTATCCCTGACAACACAGTGCCCTTTGTTCTGCCTCCAACCACAGCAATCTGCAGCAGAATCAAATAACCCAACAGCACAGCTGCTGGAGTTGAGAGCAAAGGAGAGAAATTTGTTCCTGATCTCTGCAGGCTGCCAGTGGAACGTGCAGGGAAGCACATACATAGCACACATGGTGCACATGGAACACATATGGCCCAGTTCAATGTGTCCTTTCAAATCGCCTAAAGACCAACAAGTTTCACCCAAGGGACAAGTTTGGCTTGGACACCACCCTCGCTCAGTCCCTTCAGTACCATTCCCAGCATCCTTTCAAACCACTCACTTGCTCCTGATGTCCTGTTGGAAAATTGCCCCAAGACATTTCTGCTTAGTCTACTAATGAGCAGTTCTCTCCTTTTCCTTGCACAGTTTTGGAGGCCTGTCTCCAAACCACCATGCTCAGGCACATGGGACAAGAGGTAATGGTTTTAAGATGAAAAATGTTAATTTAGATTAGATTAAGAAGTATTTTACAATGAAGGTTGTGGAACCTGACACAGGTTGCTCAGAGGGATGGTAGAGGCCCCATTTGTGGAAATATTCAAGACCAGATTGGACGGAACTAGGAGCAACCTGATACAGTTGAAGGTGTCCCTGCCTATGGCAGGATGTTGGAATGGATGACCTTCAAAGGTCCTTTCCAAACTAAAACTTCAAGGATTCTATGATCTTCCAGGTGAGACCATTCCAATGCCTTGCTGGTGATTTCTTTGTGTCCCTCTCATAAAACACGTCCCAGGCATGATGATTCCACACTCCCAGCCCTGCACTTCTTGCTGTTGACATTGGTGGGGTCATCCCAAGACTGGTGTGGGGAAAAGTGATGGAAACCTCTCTTTACTCCGAGGCATCCCTTTAACACAGCCCATCATTTACTTGGTTGGCTGGTTCCTCCTCTTGCTATATCCATAGCCATGATTTCCAGCATTGCAAATGGGTTCATTCTGAGTGCAAATCAAATTTCTTCATTAAACCAAACCAGACTAAATCATCATAAAAGCGTAGAATGGTTTGGGTTAAAATCTACCTTGTTCCAACCCCCTGTCATGGGCAGGGACACCTTCCACTGAAATGTTCTGCATTCACCTTGCCCGAGTTAATCATCAAAGAAAAACCATTACGTTATTCTGAGACAATGTATCTGTGATAAATCCTGTCTCCATTTGCTTTTTTTATCTGGAAACTGGGTTTCCTTTAAAAAAAAACCCAGAAAGAAAGTCTACATATGTTTGAATCCCTCTTTTCCATTTTCTGGTTGTGGGAGTCACATTTGTTGCATTTGTTTGCAATTTGAGCCATATCCAGGTTATCCTAAACCAGGCCCTTCCTTCACGGGGAGGTGATCTTGCTCCTTGCCTCCCTGATTTCATGCAACCCTCCTAGTAGACCCTCATCTCGTGCATTCAGTGTGTCCTCAGCCAGTGGTGGTGCCTCAGGCATTCCCTGCCCTTCACATCTTGCTCAGCTCAATGACCTGCACAGTCTAAGCCTTTCTCTTAATTTCCACAGTAAACGTGTGCATGCTGAATTTTTCCCCATTAAATGGCAAGCCCTAACCTGCACCTGAGTGGGACTGAGGGGCTCGCTGCTCATGTTCTCTCTCCCTGTTCCTGGTGCCTTCTGCACACCCACAGTGCTGTTATTTACTGCCCATGCGTCACAGCCTCTGCACAGGCCCAGCAGGCCCTGATTTACTGCCCACTCTCAAGAGTTTCCTCTGCACAGCCACAGCATGTCTGGCTTTAGTGTGCTTGCTCTGACTGTGCACACTGTGTCCTGATTCATAGGGAAGGCTCCTTCATTTCTTTGCCTCTATGCAGAGCAATATTTGAGCAGCCCCAACTCTAGCTGGTAATTCATGGTAAAGACTGCTGGCTTTGTGCTACACCTGGTTCCCTTTTTCTTCTGTACATGCAGGCTGTTGGAGCCTCCTTGCCCCCATCTGCTCAGAACCTCTTGTAACTCTGTCCTGGGAGGGCTGAGGTGCAGTCTGGCATCACCATCCTAGGCTGACCTGGCTCATCCTGCACTGGAAACCATGGGCAGTGACTGGGTGTTAAAGTCCTGCCAGAGGTAATGCAGGGTGTCTCTGGCAGGCAGCAAGACCCAGTGTCCTTGCCCAATGTCACTTAAGCCAGAGACCTTGGTGCCACCCACTCTGCAGCTCCAGTAACAGGTCTTCTCAGGGGATGTTAATGGGTTCCGAAGTACTTCCTCTACTGACCTGTTGGATTGGGAGAGCAAAAGGGGTAGACTGGGAGATCAGAGCCCCCAGAATTGCTTCAGAAGGAACCTTGAAGTCCAGATGAGAGAGCTGTGGAACTTGCAGACTGTGCCCATTCAGGCTTACACCAAGAAATGTGGGGAAGGTGTGACGCACAGCTGTGGCTATAGAAGGGCACAGGAGGGGCAAGGTCTCCCATTCCTTGCCCTGGGAAGGTCTCCAGCCCTGTTATTGATGCTCATGACTACAGCATAAAAGGATTGCTGCCAGCTGGAACAGGCTGGGGCTGGGAAGGAGGAGGGAGGTTCAAGATGAAACCTCCTGTTAGTTGCAGGGATGGTGGTTCTTGGTTTTCTTTTTTTCCAGAGAAGGGCTGAGCTAAAGAGCATCTTGCCCTCTTCTGCTTTGACTTGTAGCTGAGCTCTCAGGTGCCACTGGCTGGGGGAAGTGGTCCAGGTGGGACCAGGGAGGTTTGGAGACTGCATCACCCTCAAGATGAGGGCTCTTGCCATTGCACTTCAATTCCAGCCTGTCTCAAAGGAACCAGCACATCATACACCAGAGCAGGCAAGAGAGCAAGCACTGGGATGTTTTTCAGTCCTCTCTGTGTCAGAAACCCTGCACTGCCCTGCTCAGCTGAAGGTCCCTCTGAAAGTCCAGCATTTGGGACCATCTCAGGCTCTGTGGCTCCGTCAGTGTCAGCCCCACAGAGAGCAGGGTAATTGGTGCTGGCAGCAGCTGCTCCCGCTGCAAACACCACCATCACTGTCCCAGCTGGGCTGGTCCCGAGCGGGGCCCTGAGCAGCAAGATCCTTCTTCATCATCATCCACTCATTCCTGTCTCGGCAGCTGCAGTAAATCTGTATGTCAGCGGGGCCTGTCGGGACACATGGCCGGGTCACTTGTGGCAGGGGATGATTTTGACGCACTCGCAGGTTGCTCGGGATGTCGAATGGGAGCCCTGGCATGGGGGTGGGCCGGGGTCTCTCCTGGCGGTGCCGGGGGACACGGTGACGCCCCTGCTCTGCTCTCCGTCCGGCAGCGCAGCCGTTCTGTGTGCTCGGAAGGGGGGAGCGCGGACACACCATCCCTCCGTCCCCGACAGCAACAGCTCATTTCCATTTAAACAGAGGAATTTCAATCTCAGTTTGCCGGCTCCTCATCTCGCTACGACTCCAGACCCAAATTTTCAATTTTCTTCCCCGCACAACGCCAGATGCTCACCGGGCTCGGGAGCTGCGGCGCGCTGGGGGCTGGGGACGGCTGGGGACGGCTGGGGACGGCTAGGGACGGCTGGGGACGGCTGGATGGGTGCGTGAAGGCGGGTGCTGATGCGTTTGTGTCTCCGCTGGTCCCCCCGGCTCCTCCGGACTCCGGACCCGCGGCACTGCCCGTAGCGCCCCCAGAGCCCCTCGCTGGCCACTGCCCTGACCGAGAGCACAGGCACAGGTGGGCCCGCGGTGGGGCGGCCGAGACAGAGATACAGACACCGGCGGGAACAGACAGACACCAGTGGGAGGGGGGCCGGTTTGGGGGGACTGCCCGGGATGGAGGAGAACGGCTGGAGCGCGACTGCCACCTGCGGGCAGCGCCGGGAACGGCAGCGCCGGGGCGTGGCCGCCGGGGGCGTGACCGCGCAACGAGAGGGCGTGGTCTGATTTTGGGGCGTGGCATGATGCGGGGGCGTGGCCTCATCGCAAGGGGCGTGACCGAATGGGGTGTCCGTGGTCGGGGGGCGTGTCCGTGGTCGGGGGGCGTGTCCGTGCTGGGGCGTGTCCGTGCTCGGGGGGGCGTGTCCGTGGTCGGGGGGCGTGTCCGTGCTCGGGGGGCGTGTCCGTGCTCGGGGGGGCGTGTCCGTGCTCGGGGGGTGTGTCCTCGCCGCCATGTCGGAGGGGGCGTCGGGCATGGCGGCCGTGGTGATGTCGGAGGCGCGGCTGCGGCGAAAGCAGCTGCTGAGCGCGGAGGAGACGGAGCTGTTCGAGCTGGCGCAGGCGGCGGGCAGCGGGCTGGACCCGGAGGTGTTCCGGTGAGCGGGCAGGGTGGCCCCGCGGAAGCCGCAGGTGCCGCGGGGCTTCCCCCGTTTGACGGGCGTCCCCCCCCCCCCCCCCCCCAGGGTGCTGCTGGACCTGCTGCGCATGAACGTGGCGCCGCTCGCCGTGTTCCAGGTGCTGAAGTCGATGTGCGCCGGGCAGCGGCTGCCGCCGGGACCCGAGGGCGGCCCCGCCGCGCCGGTGCCGCTCCCCAGCGACACCCGAGGTACGCGCCGGGCAGTGCCGGGCCGGGCCGGGCGGGCGGCGGCGCCGAGCGCGGAGCCCCCCGAAGACCCTCCCAGAAGCATCCCCGGGCCCGCCCGGGCCCCGCCGCACCCAGGCCCAGCGCTGCGGCCGCCGCGGCCCCGAGCGCTGCCGCAGCCCCGCGCCCGCCCCGCCGCGGGGAGGGGCCCGCGGGCCGGCCCGGGGGGCGGCTCGGCCGGGCCCCGCGGGGCTCGCTCCGTGTGAAACCGGGCCCAGCCCGGCCGAGCCGCCCCCTTTTGTCCCAGTTCTTATCACTTTTGGGGGCCCGGGGGAAGGTTGCCGCAGCAGTTGGGGTTGTGTAGCCTCTTGGCTCTGCTCGCCGACAGAAAACCCCCTAATCCACAATATTACATAGTGCTGCTGTGCTCATATGTAACTCAAAGGAAAACGGTAAAGTTTGTAGTCCATGAGGAATGCCCGGGAAAGGAGGAGAGCTGTGATGCTTGCTGTGCTCTGTCCCCATCTGTGCGGTGGGTTCTGACACTCATCCAGCGGTTTCTGTCCTCTACAGATGGTGTTTGGGTGGGAACATGAAGTGCGAGACTGTAGGGAACTGTCAGCTAAAATAGCGACTGCTTTTGACTGCAGTCAAACATAGCGACTGCTCTAATTACTGTGGACAGTAAAAACGTAGCCCTGAATTTGTGCCATATATATATATATATATATATATATATATATATATATATATATATATATATATATAATTCTTTTTTATTCCAAACCAGCTCTAATAAAACTTGTGTTTATTCCCTGAAGTGACTTTTGGCTGGTAGCTCACCACCTCTGTGGATTACATCCAAAAGGTTTAAAAAGAGGTAACTAAATTAAATTTGCTGTCAGTAAGCCTGAATTAATTTCTCTCATGCTCAAAACTGTTTCAGGGTGAAAACTCTGTTGTGGTGCTGCATCTGTGCTGACCTGTGCTGAATTTTGAGGCAAAACTTTAAATGGTAATTGTCAGCAAGGACTGTGCTGGGAACACAGAGAAGGGGACAAGAAAGAAAAGATTGGTGGACATAGGTGGGAGGAGAGTGAAGTTTCCTTGTTATGATAGTGCAGTAGCACTTAGTCTGGTCTCACTAGTGAGGCTGCCCTGGTGATTGGGTGTGTTTATTCTCTTGGCTGTGCTTGCCAAGCCTTGTAGAAAGTGAAGTTGAAAGGCAGGGTTAAGGATTCATTTGATAAGCAGTCAGTTTTGGGATAAAGGGGTTAAGGTACAATCTGGCACCCTCACAAGAGAGCCTGCTGCTCCTGGTGTGGATTCTCACAGGGTAAGTGGATGGGAATCCTCTCCTTGTGCAGTTGAGGGTGACTGCACTCACAGAGACTCAGGAAGTTTCCTGAAGCCCAAATGTTAGTTGGAGTGTGTGAATAAAGTGTTGAGGACTCCATGGCCTTCACCACTTTCCCTTTCTCAGGAGATGAGAAAGGTTAAGAATTCCCTGCAGGGAAAGTGATTGTGGTGACAAGAACAGCCTCACATGTGACTGAGAAGTAACTAAATATGCACAGGGGCAGGAGAAGACATCTGTCTGACTACTTTTTTCTGAGCAGAATAGGAGAGGTACAGCACTTGGGTTTTTTAAAATAAGAAGTAGCATGCTATTCCAGTACCACACTGAGAGGAAACATCCCAAAAGAGCAGAGATTTTGAACAAAAGATGCTGCTCTTCTCCTCTGTTGGTGCTCCAGCTGTTATGGGCAGCTCCAGCTGTGAAGGAATGTTGGTAAGGATTTTGTCCCTGTCTGTCTGAAATGTGGAGCAGCTTCTCTTTGCTCATGTGGGCTGTTTGGGTGGTACTTTCTGGACAAAGGAGGCTTTTTTCTATCACTGGGGCCACTGCCATGAGCTAATTTTAGCTAGTAGTAGTCTGGCACAGGTTTGAAACAGTCAGATGGCCACTTGTTTGTTAATCAGCATTAAATTTCTCAAGAGGAAAAGCCAAAAGTCCTAAGGTAGAGTTGGTATGTGCTTAACTGTTTTTAAACTGCCACCTGGAGATGCTGCAGGCACCTCAGAGAGGCTGAATTTGCAGGAATTAGTATCTGTCTTGGGAACTTAATTTGGTTGTGTCTCTATCAATCCAGAATGCTCATTCTGCACTGTTAGCAAAGCATCTCCTGGTCTGAATCAAATTGCAGTCCTAATGTGTCCTGCCAGACTTTCCTCTCCATAGTATCCTGTAAAAGTGGCTCTGGGACAAGCCCTCGAATCCAAAGTATAGTGAAGTTCAGGGGAAGATGGTACTGCTCCTGGTAAATTTTCCCAGTATTAGTTTGACTTTTAGTGACCAGCCTGGCCTATTGCTGCCTTACTTCCCAAGGCTAAAATATGTCTTCAGAACCAATTAATGTACTGGGATCACTGAGACAGAAGGATTGTGCCCATCAAGCCACAGTTTTGCTGCAGATGTGGTAAAAAATTAAATGCTCAACCTGGATTTGCTCTCTTGCAAGCCATTGCTCAGTAATGGTGATGAAGAGACACTTGGGCCTCCTCTCTCATCACACTCAGCCCTGACCAAAACACTTTTACACCTTGTCAGAAGGTTTAGTCATTCCATCGATGTAATTTTTTTTAATTTTCTGTAAGCTTGTGTTAAATTAGAGCCATAACTCACTTTGAATGAGAACAACACTTTTCAGTTTCTGTCAGCCCAGGTGACTTTGCTGTCACCCAGCACCAGCTAACACCAGATAATTCCTTCATGTATTAGATCACCATTGAAAAGCTGATGCTCTCAGAAAAATCTTTGGGCAGAACTTAAGCCCAGTGGTGGCTTATCACAACTTTAATTGTGTGTTTTCATTTCTGAGTGAGTATAAGAAGTGCTGCTTAAATCTTGTTAATATGGAAGATTTGTTTTGTCCAGTTCTCCTTGCTAGGATCATACAATCCCAGAAGGGTGTGGGTTGGAAGGGATGTTAAAGCCCATCCAGTCCCACTCCCTGCCATGAGCAGGGACACCTTGCACTAGACCAGGTTGCTCCAAGCGCTGTCCAACCTGGCCTTGGAACACTGAGAGATTGGGCAGCCACAGCTTCTCTGGGCAACCTGTGCCAGGGCCTCACCACCGTCACAGGGAAGGCTTTCTTCCTAATACTTCACCTAAAACTACCCTCCTTCAATTTGAAAAAGAATCACTCCTCATTTGCTGAACTTTCTAGTTCTGGGCACGGTCCAGGTCCACCCTTCAGGAGCTGGGTAAGTGTCAATAGGGTCTCTGGGATTGTTCTCTGGGCTGGACCTGTTCTGCAGGATTGTCCTGTCTGCTTTGCCTTCTTTCCCTTTGGGAGCTGCTGCAGGGAAGGGGAACCAAAGCTCTGTCTGCTGTTGGCTCTGCCATCTGCTGGCAGAAGATGCTGCTTCTGTTTAAGAAGAGCAGCTTCTTTGTAGGACCAGGCATCTGGAAATGGGAGATGCCTCTTCTGCATCGCTGGGACTTGTGTCTGTGGTTACAGCCAGAGCACTGTGCTCGTACAAGGAACAGTGACTGTCTTGCCCTTGCTAAGCTGCTTTGTGCCCTTCAGCTCTGCCCCTCTGCTTGTCTCTGCCACTTCTGCTCTCAGAAGGCAGACAGGGGCTGCAGTAATCCAGGTCTCACTAAAGATCAGCCAAGGCTGCTCTGCTCCAGTTTTATAAGTACTGCTATGATCCTGGCTTAGCCTTCTCAGCACATCACAGTGCAGGAAGGCTTTTTAAAACCGCCAAAACAAAGCTGATACAGCAGTTCTGAACAGCTCAGAGAGCTGTTTCTTGCATCCACAGCTACTTCGGCTGCAGTTGTTCTGTAATAGCCAGACACATCCGAGATAAGGACTTCTTGTGTCACCAGGGAACGTATCAGTGGAATCCTTTTGTTCATCTGTAGTGCTCGAATTACAGAGAGCTGCTTCTGTGCTTTGTGTAATTGAATCTGTTATCTCTGATAGCATAACTGAGGGAAGCACAAACCTTGACTGTCTTTGCACACTTCAGGAACTGGTTCATAGGTCAACACCGAGTGCTTCCAAAAATATACTGGGTTTTTATGCTGTTTAACTGGTTTGTTTTACTGCGATTTCAAGGCTAAGGGCACATACTTTTGAGTGCCACTTCTCTTCAGTCAAGAGACTCTTTCTGCCCAGGTTGTTTCAGCTGGGTCGGAACATCCAGGGCCTGACTCCAGTAGTGCTTAACGGTATCAGTGTTTGTGTGTGCACATGTCTGGAGTTGTCATACAGGGGTTGAGGCTCTGCCCTCTCACCAGTCAGATGCATGTGAGAAGGGGGAGGGCATTCATCTGGAGAGCTGTCCTGGATTGCTAAAAGCATCATAGTCAATAATGCTTTTTATTCCTGCCACTTTTATCTTTCAAATACTGTGAGATTACCTATTGCCTTTGGCAATGTGTTTGTTTTCATGGACACTTGCATTAGTGAAGCTTCCTAAAGTGTCTGAGCTACAAGGCAGCTGGCAAAGGCTGGTTGGCTGGCTTGGGATTGTGACTGGGGGCACGTCACTGCTGTGCTTTACTGTAAGAGGTTTTTTAAGAGCACCTGACTTGGCTGGGATAAGTGAATGGATTTTTTTGCCATTTAAATTTTATGAACACATAGTGGCCACATACCTTCATTCGGAAGTTCTCAGATTGTCTTTCTGGTGCAACAGAGTGTTAGCTGGTGGTATGGATGGGAGTCCTGTTCCCAGACAGTTGCTCCAAGGAGACAGGATGATCTGGTAAGTAACTGTGTGTGCTGTCCATAGCACAAATGATCCAAGATGATGGTTTCCAAACCATGCCTGTGGGGACTCCAGAATGTGGATCAGCTGTTGGTGTTGTGGAAGTTGCTCTGATAATGATTGTGAAAATGTCACTGTTCATTTTAATTCCATGCATGTAACTACAGCTCACTCTATTCCTGTTTTGTTTCCTCCCTGACATTATTAAGTTTTATGATGCTTTGTGGAGGTTGCTGCCTTTAGTAAAAGCTGTGACCCTTTTATTCTCTTTCCTAATGAGAGTCCTACCTCTTACCTGCAGCAGTTCTTTTCAGTGTCAGGGAAAGTCAATGTCCCTCCCTTATCCCCTCCTGCCATTTGTGTCAGCACACAGAGCCTGTTGTTCTCTCCTCTGCTGGACCCAGCACAGTGGGCTGTGTGCCACTTGCCTCCCTCAGCTCCTGCCTTTTAACCCACTACTGCTCCCTGCTCTTGCTTTGCTGTTTGGAGCCAGTCAGTTGTGCCTACAGGAGGGGAACTCTCATCTTCTGAACTCAGTAAGAACATCTCCAAGTCCTGTGTGGGAGTCTGAGCTCCTGCAAACCACAGAAAACTATAGGAAATCCAAACCTGCTTGTGGAGTGACAGCAGTGACATGGCGAGAAGTGTGTGTGGCAGCAGCCTCAGACACTGGTGGACACTGGCACGTCCATTCACTTATCCCAGCCGGAGGTGTGGGAAGCTCTTGGTGTCCCGGCAGTGCTGTTTGCCATGCTGCTGTTCCTGTGCAGAATGAGTGCAACCACCTGGCTGGTTACTTTGTAGATTAAACCTGATGAAAATGAAAAATGCTCCCACCGCAACGTTTGGGTTTTGTGGCACCAATCCCTGTTGGGCTGAATTCACCAGTTTGCTTTCTGGGCTGGATGCTGAACACATTTGTGGGGTTTGACAGGGTTTTGCCTCTTGCATGGTTCCTGAAGGAACGCTTGTCTGTAGCTGCTGTGTGTGTGGTTGTTGGATTGGGATGTGAAAATTAATGGATGTATTTGTTTATTCAGGGAGAAATAAAACCAGCTCTGCTGTCACTGGGACCCAGGTTCTGGCAGAAAGGAGCAGCCGGGAAGGATCTGCCCAGAGGATGCCCCGACAGCCAAGCGCCAGCCGGATGCAGAAGGCAGGAGCTTCTGGGAAGAACGCTGGGGGAGGCAGCAGTACCTAAATAAGGCCTTGGAACAGATGGATTTTGATGCTGGACAGTGTATATAAGTTGTGCTTGTTTTAGCTGCTTGTTTTGTGTTTATTAACCTATAAACATGATTTGTAATACAGAACTATTGGTTCTTACTTCCAAAATTTCCTTTGTCGACACAGGCTGCTAGAAAGTATTCTTGTATTTGTTCCCCTCATGCCTGCTTATGGGATTTCAGCACCTATGTCTGAAACCAGATGGACTTTTCCCATGTGAAGCTGAAAAAGCCTCAAAATAAATAACTGCTAAGAGACTTTTTTAATCTTTTAGCAGTAAAGGTATTTATTTCTGTGCAGGGAAGTGAGGCAGTTCGCACTGCACAAACCCCACTTTCCAGCATGGTGTCAAAGCAGTTATATTTATACAAACATAGTACTTGGTTTCAATGCATATTAATTTGTTATAATGTGTGATTAAAATATTCATGCTTGGGTGGTACATAGACATGGTTAAAGGCAGAGCTTTCTAGATTGTTCTCTTGGCATCGATTCTTGGGGTGTTTTGGGGTCCTCCCCCTAGTTTTCAGCCTTAGTCCATACTCTTCCTTAGTTTGACCTTCTTAACTTTCTTTCATAAGTGTCCTTGCCAAAATCTTGGCTTCCTACCCTTTCCTCCTATTGATGTGTCTGGGTTACCTTAATTTATGACTTCTCATACATGGTGCATTGGTCTCTAATAATTGCTTAGGCCTAAGTACAGTAAACCAGAACAGTAAACTATGTTTCTTTAGTAACATGGGTTAAGTAATTTTGCCAGGCAGGCAGCACTTTGCAAAGCAGAATTAGGTATTTTACAAAACTAGGGTTTTTTCAGGGCTTTTCCTATTTCAGATAGCATAATCCCACATTCAGCCCTGTCACTGCTGATGTGATTATTCATTTATGAAGTGTTAGGCCCCCTCCTCATGAGCCAGGTCAAACAAGGAGGTCATGCCAAATAAGGGCGGGAACAGCTTCCTCACTTAGGGCAAGAGACATGGAAGTACCTAAAACAGGTAAGTGGGTTTGTTAGAGCTCAGTTGTTCCCATTCATCATTCCAGAGTGTCTCCAGGCATCTGGAAGGGCCTTCTAATGGCCCTGGGAGCTCAGGGCCTGTTGGTGAATTCCATGTCCCTAATTAGGAGAAAGTGCCTCCATTCTCTGGGGGATATAGATGGTCATTCCTAAACTCCAGGTCTCATGGACCTTGTTTGATAGTTGCTAAAATGAGATTGGCAGGGGCTGGGTCTCTCCTGGTCTGATCTGGTAACAAAGTGCACCTGCTCCCCTCTGTAAAACAGACAGTGGAGTTCAGAGTCCTGAGGGGAGGTAACCAGGCACAAACCATCATCACAATGCTGGCCTTCAGGAGAGCAGACTGGCCTCTGTGAGAATCTGCTTTACACAGTCCCATGGGATCAAGCCCTGGAGGGAATTTGCACCCAAGAAAGGCGGTTGATACTCAAGCATCACCTTTATGCTCAAGGGCAGTCCATCTTGACACCCCAGAGCTGCATCCTGTGCCTGAGCTCCAAATGCTTCCCTGACCCTTTCCAAGTCCTTGTCTGACCCCTCTCATAACCTTGGCCTTGTTACACTTCCAGGCCCTGCAGAGCTGAAGATGCTGCTGTGGGGCTACAGTGAGCTGGGGCCTGGCTGGGGTGCAGCACCATGGGGTCCCCTGGGAGCTGTGGGTCCCCTGAGGTTGGTGCAAGGAGCACTCTGGAAGGGAGAGGGCAGGGTGTGGGGTGGGATGAGGCATGGTGGGATCAACCAGGACTGTAGGGAGCCCCCTATACCCTGAGACAGCCATAGGCTACATGATTAAAAGCTCATCTCTGTGAACAAAGAGGAGCAGAGGGACAACGAGAGGTGCAGGAGCCCTGGGTGTCTCTGCAGTGCCAGGGATCCCCTGTCCCAGCTGCTCCCCGGGCTGTTCGTGGGCCCGCAGGAGGCTCCAACCTCAGTGGGCCACTCTGCAGGTCACCTCTTGTGCTGAGGGGGTGACTGTCTAGGGGTGAGGGACACATAAGATGCAAGGGAAGAGCGTTTTGGGATTGTACAGGGCTTATGGGATGGTTAGAGGGAGGAAGCAAAAGTGTGGAAAAGAAGGGATCAAAGTAGTTTAGGGAGACGTAAATGTGTGAAAATAGAGGGATAAGGGCATGACAGGAGTTGTGTAGCTTCTAACTGCTCATCTACCAGTCTGGGGTGTATGTGCCTCCAGTGCTGGCTGAAGCTGGGAACATGGACGTTTGTCACCCTTGGAGTGCTTAATCAGGTGCACGTCTTGCATGCTGGTCAGTGACTTTCTGTGCAAAGCTGGTTTTCAGCAATTCTTCACTGTTTAAATGGGCACCATTGGCTGTAGCATTATCACAGAGGCTGTTAAAATCAAGAAAATTTTATGTGCAAACGAGATTTGTTTTATAAACCAGTTAAAGCAGATAAGCCAATCAAACCAATTAAAGCTGTGTCAACATTTGAATAGAGATTTGTGATGTCAAGTGGAATTGGTACTACTGAAGTGACTTCAGAATTCTCAGGACTTTAGAAAGGTGACACAGAATGTGCAAACACCCTGTGATAAGCTGAGGGCTCTCAATTTCATGGAGTTATCTTGGGCAGCATCCCAATCTAATGAAAGAGTCCCCAGCTGTCATCCTGCAGGGAGAACCGACTTTGCTGACTGCCCTGCCCACCGGGCACCATCTACCCCCCAGCTTGAATCTGATTGGTGGTCAGATACAGTCACAATAACCCTCTCTGGCCGGGGTCTGGCCTTGTGCCCCTCCACAGCCACCACACAGACAGGTGAGGGTTGGACTGCACAGGTGCTGCATACCTGAATCCAGCCGTGGCAAGGCTGAGGTCAGTCACGGGTCACTGAAGGTAGGGCTGCTGGAGCTGGTGCACCTGCCATGAGCATGCAGTGAAGTTTATCCTTGAGCAGAAATGAACACCTGTGAAAGGAGGAGTAGGGAAAGCAGGGGGAGAGACTAGTGGCTCTCAGCAGACCGTCCGCCAGGGTCTCTACAGTCCTACAGGCTTTCTCACTGCACCGGCACTGCTACAGAAGAGAGGGCTGGAGGGCAAAAATGGAAGTCCAAAACTCGGAAAAAACCGAAGTGGCTAAAAAGGAAGTCCAAAACTTGGAAAAAAGCACTTCTGGCCCGTACGGGGATCGAACCCGCGACCTTGGCGTTATTAGCACCACGCTCTAACCAACTGAGCTAACCGGCCACTGGTTCATGTGCGCGCCGCCTCTCCCTCCACGGCGGCCGCCACAAGTAACAAGAAAAAAAAAAAAAAGCTGCTAGCAGAGGATGGTTTCGATCCATCGACCTCTGGGTTATGGGCCCAGCACGCTCCCGCTGCGCCACTCTGCTATTGTTAGGGAATACCTTTTCATATCCTTATTCGAGTTTGTCACTCGCGGGGCAGTGCTGAGGTGGGGCCGCGGGGTCAGCGGTGGCCCCGCACCCAGTGGGGTGACTGTGTGCCCCACGACGGGTGACAACGGATGAACAAGCTGCGGTGCGTGGATGCCCCACCTCCTGCCGGAACTTTCACTTTCTGCCAGGAACTCGCTCCAGCTGAGGAAAGCTGATCAGAGACGGCAGCCAACACAGTATATATTTTTAAAAAAGGGTTCTATGCAGCAGTGGGGGAAGATGTTGGAAAATTCTTTTACCTTTAGCACAGTAGTGTTTGCCTTGGTTACCACATAGAGCTTAGTAAGAATACAAGAGATTAACATTGCTCTAACCCAATACATTGTGACCAGTAGACTTGAGCCAGCTAAGGCTTCCTTATTTATCTGTATCAGTGATTAATATGTACTAGTCTTAAGTTTTTAATTAATTAATCAATTAATTAATGTGTACTAGTCTTATATATCTTAGTTTTGAGAACAAAAATAGAGTGCCAAAGAATGGTAAGAGAAATGCATCATGACCTGACCATATATTGGAGATACTGTTAAGGACAGAAGACTCATTAGAAGATCCGGAACCATAAAAGGGAAGTTTGGGGAATGAGATGTTCCTAAAAGACCACTGAAGACCCTCAAAAGACCCCTGCTCATATCCAAATAAGTCCACATAAATAATTAGGATATAGGCATGTCTTCAGGAATGTAATGAATATGTTAATAGAAATGTAGCAAATATGTATTAGTTTCATGACTATAACCTGGTCTGTTTTGCTACTGGGTGTGCATTTTGGGTGGAGATATTTCCCACACAGTGCGTGGAATAAAGGAATGTTGGCTTCCTAAACCACCAAACTGATTGGAGAGTTTATTTCCCCATTTTTGGTGTCAGAGACAAAGCCTTTCTGGCTGCTGCAGAAGCTGCAGATGATGCAGAAGGTGAACAAACCATATGTATGACTTTTTGACCTTCAAGACAGTCAAGCAGTGGAGTAGGTCATGCAAGGAGGTTCTGCAGCCTCTGTCCTTGGACAGACCCATCTCTGTGAAGCCCTGAACAATGTGTTCTCACCGCAACAGCTGACCATGCTTTGAGGATGAGGTGAACTAGAGATCTCCAGGGATGCCTCAGCTTCTCTCAAGGTTGCTCTGTCTCAAGAGTTGTGTCCATATGCTCTGCTTACCTGTAGAGTTCAGAACAACTTGCCTTTTCCTGCAGCCCTTGCCTAAATCTTTTCCCCTGGGGCTGCAGTTCTTGCCCTGCCTCTTCGGGAAACCACCCACTTTCCCACATTCCTTCACCCTTCTCACACTTGCAGAGTGTTATCCCCCAGCTTAGCTCTGAGTCACCACATAGCAAATATTTGCAAATTTTGCTTTTCCAGACTGACATGTTTGATGAAGTGAAAGGTCCTGTATTTCCTGTTTAAAATATGGGAAATTTCCCAGATTCCCAGGCTTTTCATATAAATTCTCCCTTCTCCAACCCATTCCTTCCCCATAAGCCCTTATCAATTCCAACCTAAAACTCACTTCTCCCCAGACTTCCCTGCTTGATGTTCTGGACACTCAGAACATCCTGACACTTATCTCAAATGATGATCTCTGTTCTCCTAAGCTTTTTTCTTTTATCCAGTCTTGGGTTTTTCCTAGCATTCCTTCTCTCCTTTCCCTCACATGGCTGAGGCCAAGATCAGCAGAAAGAGCCCAGGCAGCATAATGATGAGAAACAAGGAGACAAGGATGTAGAAAACAGGTACATACTTAAATTTGCAGCACAGATGTCCACCAAGGATTTGTCCCTCATACCCTGCAGTGCCTTCCCACTGGGAGTGGGTGGCTTTTTCCCATGGCATAGCCTGATGGCCTAGGGAAATCCTTCTTCTCAAGCAGTCCTTAAAAAGGAGGTGTCACATGTTTCATCACTCCACTGCTGTGTCTTGAAATACTGTTGTCTTTCATCCCTGTGTTTCCAGAATGAATGAGTTGGGTCTGGAGTTGTATATCTCAGAGATGAGTTTGAGCTGTTATTGGTTTCAAAGATTTGCAAATAGCAATGCTCACTTCTGGCAGCCTGTGGGATCACCTGGGAGACATTTGAAAGCCACCTGAATGCAATCCTGGGCAACTGTTTTAGGTGGCCCTGATCGAGCAGGGGCATTGAACAACATGATAGGTGCCTTCCAAACTCAACTGTTCTGTGACATCATACAGTGTGATCCCAAACCACCCCACACAGCCAGAGGACCACACTCTATAAAATAATGGATGTAGGGTCACGGTCACTGGATTCTGGTATGGCAGCTTGAATTGAATCCCATTCCTATATCCAGTCAACTGACTCTCTGTGCTTTTTGCTTTCTGGTGGGAGGAACTGATTGCCATGGGATGAACTATATCAATCCACCAACAATCGGTTAGTGGATTTTTCCAGATACCTTCCACCAGACCAGGTTGCTGCAAGCCCTCTGGACTTGAACACTTCCAGGGATAGGGAGTCCTCAACCTTTCAGGACAACCTGTACCAGGACCCCACCACCCTCACAGGGAAGAATTTCCTCTTAATCTCTAATCTAACCCTGCCCTCTGTCAATTTGAAGCCATTCCCTCTTGTCCTGTGACTCCAGGCCCTTGTGAATAGTCTCTCCAAATTTGTTGTAGGTTCCCCTCTTGCAGGCTCTGTAATATTTTGGACAGTTACCTTAAATATATTCATTTATTCTTTATACAGACTATGTACATTTCTCTGCATATTCTAACAAAAGCTAAAACGGCCAAAGCCTTTACAGAGTGATGCATGAATTCTTTGATTTTTAACTTTTCAACTGTGAACAGTTTTCAGAAAATCACTGTCCCAGCAGAGTCACCTTGTTGACAAATTGTCCTCTCCCAAAAGTTTTCCTCAGAGCAAGCTTTACCTCTGTATTTCGTAAGCTGTAGATGATTGGGTTCAGCATTGGAGTCACAACTGTGTAAGAAAGAGCCACCAGTTTCCTGCTTCTTGCCCAGAGACTGGACTTGGGCTTCAAGTGTACCAAGCCAGCTGTGCAGTAGAACAACGTCACCACCACCAGGTGAGCAGCACAGGTGGAAAAAGCTTTGCACCGTCCTTTAGCAGATGGTATTTGGAGGATGGTGTGGGTTATCTGGATGTAAGAGGCTGCTGTCAAGGCAAATGGGATCAAAATAATTACAATGGTGGCCATGAACAAAAGAAGCTTGAATAAGTATGTGTCTGAACAGACCAGATCCAGAAGAGGAGCAATATCGCAAAAGAAATGTTCAATCTCCTTAGAGCCACAAAAGGGGAAGCTGAATAGCCAGCTGGTGAGTCCGATGGAGAATGGAATGGCAGCAATCCAGCATGTTATCACCATGTGAAAACACACTCTGCTATTCATCCCCACAACGTAGTGCAAGTGATGGCATATGGCCATGTACCGGTCATAAGCCATGGCTCCCAGGAGGAAACACTCAGAAGTGAGGAGGAGTATGACAAGGGAAAGCTGTAGGGCACAGGCAGAGAAGGAAATGGCCTTTCTCTCCAACAACAAATCCACCAGCATCTTGGGCACGACGTCCAGTGTGAAGCAAATTTCCATGAAAGCCAGATTTTTGAGAAAATAGTACATGGGGGTGTGCAAGGCAGGGTCAGTGGTTGCAACTATGATGATAAGAAAGTTCCCTGTCATTGTGATGAGGAACATGAGGAGAATTTCCACAAAGAGGAAGACCTGAAGAGCAGCAAGGTGGGAGAACCCCTGCAAGGTGAAGTAGGTCTGGTTTCTGAGCCCCAGGGCTTCAGTGGCTTCCATGTGAAAGAGAAACAGCATAGCCTTTGTGAGCCAACAGGGGAGACATGAGAAGAGAAGTCTTTTTAGGGATGAAGAAGAAAGTGGCTCAGAAACTGGTTGTTTTATTTAGTAAGTGAGATGATCAGCTGGACAAAAAAAGATATTTAGAGACACATTTAAAAATGCAACACATGGTAAATATTAGGTAATAATTAAAAACAATGAGCTTCATGCAGAAGAACCAGGGGTTTGCCATTTGTCTGTTGTCATAGAACCACAGAATCACAGACTGGTTTGGGTTGGATGGAACCTTAAAGCTCATCTCGTTCCACACTCTGCTGTGGACAGGGACACCTTCCACTAGTCCAGATTGCTTGAAGGTCCATCTAGCCTGGCCTGGAACACTTCCAGGGATGGGAATGAATTAAGATAAATTCTTAATTTTTAAATAAGATTAAGTATTACTGTGTCCACCTCTTATTTCAGTTCAGCAGATATTTTCTGAAATATGTTTCCATACACAATTCACCTATTTAATTTTCTGTGTGCAAAATAAGAATTAATTTCCCTCAGAATTGAAATGGAATTACATTCTCTGCTCTATTCTTAGAAAGAAACCCCAATTTTCCTCCTGTTCTCACACACATGCATGTACATACAGATTTCAAATAAATAAAGGAGAATAAAATACTTGATGGTGCAGCCATAGAGTTGAAATTTAAAGGATGGACAGAACACATAATTTGCTATTTGGTCTTGCCATTGCTAACATATAAAATGGCCTGCTAATTTTGTGATTTTTTTTTAAATCATCATTGTTTTTTACTCAGTGTCACTGGACAATTGTGTATGAGTTCAGTGAAAAGCTCTGCTCTTGTCAACCATCTGCAGCCTCCCTGCCCATATTTAGATATTTATGACATAGATAACAATATACAAGGTAAACATTTTAATTACTTTCACAGTTCTCATGTCTTTATGAGAACTACAAAGGTAAGTCAGAAACCTTGATTGTGTTTCTCACTTTATGCAGTTGGCTGCTCTTTGAAGTATTGCTGAAGTCACAGCCTCAAGGCTGGCAAAGCCCGAGGAGTGTTTGGACAGCGCTCTCAGCGACATGGTTGGATTGTTGGGGTGTTCTGTGCACGGGCAGGAGTTGGACTCAATGATCCTTGTGTGGTCCCTCCCCAGTCCCTCCACTCTGGGATACTCTATGGTCCTATGAAGTCATTAAATGACCTCCACCACTCTGCCCTCATGCACTGAGTCATGTCATGTTGGGAAGGTGTCAGAGTGGTCAGACATGATGCAATTTTGGTAAATCTATGCTGTTACACATCATTTCCTTCCCTTCATGTGCCTGGGCATGACTTCCCTGAGAATTTACTCCATATTCTTCCTCAAGGCTGAGGTGAGGCTGATATTCCTCCAATCTTTCTTGGGCTTCTTGAGAGCAGACACATTTTATTTTTCTCTGTCACTGGCAGGCTCTCCCAATTTGTCAAAAGTGGCAAATACCAGTCTTACAACCGCATCAGCTGCTTCCCTCAGCACCTTCTGCTGCATCCAAGGGTTTGGGTGGATTCAGTTTCCTGAAGTTCTCTATGACTTGATTGCCAGTGGTGGGTAGAACCTTGTTTCCCCTAACTATGCAACTACTTTAACTCTTTCAAAAAACCCCTCCTTATTTCAGAACAGCAAAGATTTGTTTGTTTTGTTGTTTGGTTTTTTTTTTAAAAAACCCCAACATATTTTCACAAGTGAAATGTTTCCCTGAATGATCAAGAAAAACACTTGTGTTGTTTCTGCAAACAGTCATATGGCAAATATCAGCAGCTGAGATACCCATTTACATTTCCCTTACAATCTGTGAATTGCAGCTCTCAGGTGTTATTTTTGTACAATCTTCAGAAATAACCTAAAATAAGATATAAGTACTTGAATCTCTTACATTTCCATAAGTCTCTTATCATATGGCTCAGACACCACTGAGTGCATTGCAGATGTAGGGAGTTTTCACAGACATGCTCTTCTATTCTTCAAAACATTAACTCAATTTTTAAAAATTTCTTGAGCCATCTCTATTTCATTACTAAAAAGTATAGAAAATACCTCAAGTTTCATGAGAAGCAATCCAGACTTTCTGATGTGATGCCTTTATCCTTGAATTCAGATAATGTTTATGATTTTTGTCTTTTGGGCAACACTTCAGGCCTGTGAGTACTTTCCTGTAGGATCCCCCCAAAAGAAGTGAGGTTCAGCTGTTCTGAACTGCATGGTATCTTACACTGCTTCCTGAGATAGGAATGCCCCTCTGGACTCATTACTAGGAATCCTCAGAAGGCAAAATATCTCCCTTGACAGCAGACTGCGAACAATTTAAGTCACTGGAAGTTAACTTTAGTTTCGTTTTTTAATCTTACATGAGTAATGGCAATAAAATTAACAATGACTGGGATAATGTGTAAATTTAAAGTGCAAATAGGAAAGTGTGAATCTCTATTTGAAGGTAATGGGAGGAGAAAAACACCCTTTGCTGGCTGCCTTGTTTGAATTATTAGTCAGGTCAGTTTTCGTGGAGGGAAAGGAACCCCAAACCAAATCAGACCATTTGTTTTAGACATCAGAGGATGGGTACATCACCTCTGAAGGCAGCTGTCTCTTTTTATTATGAGGCAGGTAACAACAGCCACATGTCATTTAGCTAAAGAAACTGTGGTTTAACAAATAAATTCCAGTGAAATGGATCCCACTTGAACTACAGCTCTTCAGAAAATTAGAAATTCAGTGTGAGGTTTCCAGAACTAATTTTTGAAAAGAGTTTTATACAAAGCAAGGAAACCCGGTGGCATATCAAAGAGAGATTCACCAAATCTAACTGCAGACATCTGTAATCCAGTGGCTGAATTGTTGTTGACATATCCAGTGTCTTTTAAAATGCTCTAGAGTATCCAAAATACCTGCTTTAGTCTGGCAAATGCAATAGAGACCACGGGAAACTGCTGCTTCTGGAACATTCCTGGAGATCGGCTAAGATGCTCCTGGTGTCTCTAATGGCACTGAAGACCCACATTTTTCAAGTGATTTGAGTCCTAAATTTCTGGATCTGAACTTGTCATAGAGTCACCAGCCCTATAATCAAAGGAGAGGTGCTGACACTTCCAAAGTGTAATTCGCCACAGCCTTAAAAGTTCAAAATGTGGAGAGAAGTTGCAATGTAGAAATGTCTTTCTCCATTGAGTATGTTGGGAAACCAGGTGACTGACACACATGCAGAGTTTGTGTTGCAGATGTCTAAGTGTTAATGGACTTCCATTATAGTAAACACAGCAATACAGACATTCCTGGGCCTGGTTAATTTGGCCTGTTGTAGATAAGTGCTTTGGAACAGATCCTTGAGTGTATCCTGGCGTATCCTTGAGTTCAGAACTCTGTTCATTTGCCTAAACTCAGCCAAGGCATATATTTTCCTGCCTCATCCAGCTTTATGTGACAAGTGGTACCTGTTCCTTCCTAATTGTACTAATCCTCTCTTCAGCTGTTCCCTCCTCTAGACCTCAGGGATGTTTCCCATTATCCATTTCCTGCTGTTTAACTGCTTTAAAAAGATGTATTTCCTTACCATGGCCATCATCCCTGTTCCTGTGTTGCCTCTTCTCAGCTGCTTGTTGCACTGCTTGGACACTTCAGTGAAGTGTGAAGTTTGCTAACCACTATTTCATTTTTTTTTAATCAGTTGCAACTATTAGAACATACATAACAATCACAGCTACATAATCTACAGAGTTCTAAACACCCTTTCCTATTTCCTTTTTTTTATCAAGGACAATAAAAATATTCAAAATGAACTTGTTTTGGATTTGTAATAACGGTCTTTTCCATTCATCTCCCCCCTGTCCACGAAACATCAACAGGGTGGCCAAACCTCTTTGGAAGCTGTTGTAATGTTGTTGTGGGAATTTTGCTTTTACTTTAGGGCTTTAATTGTCAGTCCAAATATGGACAGTATGTAATGAATTTTAGACTGGATGTCTACAGTACGTGTTCTTCTATATGGGCTAGATGTTCTTTAGTATCTTGTACCAAGTCCCTCTAAATCATAGCTTTTATTAACCAAACCCAAACTCCCAAAATAGATCAGAGGGACCATAACTGAGAAATGTTTCTTACTCTCTTAATTTGTAATCAGAGGTGTCCAGATGACTGTCTTGGACGTAGATATCTACACCATAGGTGTGAAAACTAAAAGCAACCTGAACATAACATTAATAAAAAACGGTCTCTTTGCTGTAAACTGTGTTTCAACTTAACATGAACTGAATTTCAGCTGCAGTGAGGAAAAAGCAAGCAAGAGGCTGGTAAGAAGACAAAAATCCAAACATATATAATGACATTCATGGATTTATTTTGCTTACTTTACAGCGCTCACTACATATTCATTGTCGCTTTCCAGACCAGCCCCCACTGATAGCAAGATTATTTACCTATTTTGTTCCTCTGTTTTTTAAGAGATGCAGCTATAGCTTTCCAAGATTTATTCAAATTAACTATATTCATATACCATTTTATTGTGACTGTAACTCATTAAGGTTTATTACCCCTTATTTTTTTGTTACAGAAAGCAGCCCCCAGAAATCCATCAATTTACTCAAATGTTTTTGCAGCGCTTCCTTTACTTCTTTGTTTCTCAGACTGTAGATGAGAGGGTTGACCAAGGGGGTGAGAATGGTGTAAAAAAACGAGAAGACTTTGTTTGGCAACATTTGGGTATTGTGATAAGGGAGTACATAGGCTGATAATATTGACCAGTAATAAAGAATCACCACAATAAGATGTGAGGAGCAAGTGTAAAAGGCCTTTTTTCTTCCAGTGGCAGAAGGAATTCTCATGACTGTGACAATGATGTAGAGATAGGATGAGAAGGTCAACAGGAATGGAGGTAATGAGCACAAAGCTCCTGTTATGGAAGTGACAAATGCCACAACCCGAGTGTCACTGCAGGAGAGCTTCATCATAGCGAAGGAGTCGCAGAAAAAATGGTCGATTTCATTTGGCCCACAGAAGTCCAAATTTGAAATCAGGAATGTCAGTATAGAATTGGAGAGAAAGCCACTGATCCAGGATGCAGCACCCAGCTGGAGGCTGAGCTTGGTGTCCATGTAGGATGGGTAGTGCAGGGGTTTGCACACCGCGAGGTACCTGTCATAGGACATCACAGCCAGGAGGTAACACTCTGTAGCTCCCAAACAGCCAAAGAAATAGTACTGTGTGAAACATCCCCTGGCTGAAATGCGTCTGTCTCCACACGCATAGCTGAACAACATCCTTGGCAAGATATTGCAGCTGTAGCAGATTTCCAAGCAGGCCAAGTTGCCCAGGAAGAAGTACATTGGGGTGTGAAGGCGCCAATGAGCCACCACCAGCACAACGATGAAGGTGTTCCCAGTTATGGTCACAAAGTAGATTGACAGAAACATCGGGAAGAGAAGGGAATTGAGTTCAGGACTATTCCCGAAATCTAGGAGGATGAACTCTGTAACAAGTGTTTCATTTTTCCAGTCTTGATTTGCCATAACTTTTGTTCTAGTGTTAAAGAAGGGAGGGTTACCAGCAACGAAGACCTCAACAGTTAAGACTCAAATAACGAAAATTTCATCACAGAAATTTGCATTACCAGACCTGTCATGTAATTTATATTAATATTTCTTATGTACTCAGAGTCACCTTAATTATTACTGATTACTACTCCTGTACTAAGAAGAGTACCTAGAACTGAGCTGATGTCCACGTTTCTCCTCTGGCACAAGAGTACTTCCAAAATGTCTCCAGTCTGTGCAAGAAAATAAAAAATCAAGTTGTTTTATCCCATGCTGTCACAAGTTTTGCCATATTCTTTTCTGTTGTAAAAAATACATATTTGGTTGCTCCAGCAGCATCAGAGCTGTATTTCTATTGTTAAAAAGTATCGCTGCATTCATCAGTATTATATATTCAATATTTTTAGGTATGCTGCATGACTTTCAATGAAGAAATTTTTCTTATTTGAAAAACAATTCCAATTCAACATTTCAAACACATTTCAAATCTTATTTGAAAAATAATCCAGCATCCATCAGCAAAAATAAGTATGAAGGACATCTATACCATCCTCAGCATATATTTACCCTGTCAAAAAACCCTGAAACACTCACAAACAAAAGCACATTGAAGTTGTCTCACCCTTCATTCTTGGTGGGTAGAACAAATGATTCCAAATATAAGGAGTTTAATTCACCTACAATAGACAGTAAGTAATCTTCTGAAAGTACCTATTTCTTGTCACTGAAAAATCAGAGAGACTTTAAGTAGCCAGATGCTTAATCGGAAAAATATAGTTCAGATAAATCCTACTGCTTGTCATAGTGCTCTTTTTATTTTCCTTTCATGTGTCTTTCTCTAAATTCCCTTACAAATATGGTTTTCCAAAAATCCTGAGGCTTTGATAATTTTTTATGGATTTGCTTTAGAAAAAAAATTTCAGTCGTCAAAACTAGTCATAATACTGTGGCATAGGAAGACAGCTGAGGGTGGATGTAAGGACAGGTAATGTGAGAGGAATATAGGAAAAGAGTCTAAGCAGGCAGAGATCAAGTCAGGAGAGCTAAAGCATGGATAAAATTAAATCTGGCCAGGGATACCAAGGGCAACAAGAAAAGCTTCTATAGGTATATTGGGGCTGAAAAAAGAAGAAGGGAAAATGTGGGTCCCCTTTGGAAAGAAACAGGAGATCTGGTTACTGGGGAGTTGGAGAAGGATGAGGTATTCCATTGGTTTTTTACCTTGATCTTCACCAGCAAGTGCTCCAGTCACACTGCCCAAGCCACAGAAGGCAAAGGCAGGAGCGGGAGATTGAAGAACTGCCTGGGGTGGGAGAGGATCAGGTTCAGAGCCATCCAAGCAATCTCAAGGTTCACAACTCCTTGGGATGTGATGAGATACGTCTGTGGATCCTGTGGGAAATAAGTCTCTAAGCCACTATTCATCATATTTGAGAGGTTGTGGCAATTCAGAGAAGTTCCCATGGACTGGAAAAGGGGAAACATAACTCATGTTTGAAAACAGAAGCAAGAAAGACTCATGTAGCTACTGGCCAGTCAATGGTGTGTTTAACACACCGGAGGGAAGAGATGCCATCCAGAGGGTTCTGGCCAGACTGAATAGATAAGACCATGCAAACCTCATGGAACCCAACAAGACCAAGTATAAGGTCCTGCCTCTGGGCTGGGACAATCCCAGCACAAAAACAGGCTGGGAGAGATTGGATGGACAGCATCCTTGGGGAGAAGGACCTTGGGGGTGTTGGTTGACAAGAAGCTCATGGACATGCCCTGGTCAGGTGGGCTGGCACCAGAAACCCTCCATGTCCTGGGCTGATTCTCCAGAGTGGGCAGCAGGAGAGAGGAGGATTCTCTGCTCCTCTACCCTCATGTGATAGCATGACTTTGCAAGGTTTACACATTGTTTTAAATTTTGCTTTGACTCTAACCCATTCAAACCCCCAATTTTTAGTTAATTTTCCAATGTCTGACCACCCCTTCAACATTGTTTCTTACCTGAAACCACAGGAACATTGCAATTCAGCTATAAAATCTTTGATTTCTTGAGGTTTTTGTATCCAGCTTTATATTCATGAAGATCCTGATTTTCTTATGAAAAAGGAAAAAAAAAGAATTAGAGCTCCATATTTGGCAAAGACACATGCTGCGTTTGCCCCCACTCCCTAATAACTTTCATATTTTCTTTTTTTTTAAATTTTACTTAGCCAACTGAGTTCACCAACTCTTCCGTTCTCCCAGGTAGACAGCATTCCTCCTATCACTTCACTCCTTAAAAACCTCTGCAGACCTGAGACCAGTGAAACACCCCAGGGAGAATCAAGCAAACAAAATCCTTGGAGAGGTTGCTGTTATCAGCCTCATATGAACACAAATAACCACTCTTTCCCTCTACATTCCGATTGGAATTTTCACTTTCTTAGCCTATATTTTGATCACTTTGGGGCCTGGATGGAATTATATGGACAGACAGGAGAACAACTGAGCAAAAGATTACTAGGATGTTCATCATTGCTATCAAGTCAGCACTGGTATGTTGAAGTCTAAATCTGATTAGGGTCTGGATTCACTGTCAGGCAGATGCCTATGCCACTGTTTCAGGTGTCCTCTGGAGATGCTGCTCCATCTTCTTTTTTCCACTGAGCAACTGTGTTCCCAGCTACAGTATCACAAATAAGTGAAACGATCCTTCAAGGTTGTGTTTTTTTGCCACAGCTTCCCAGCTGGCATTTCAGAAGCTCAGGTCCACTGCAATTTGTTGGTCAGTGTTCAGGCTGCTTAGTCTGCAGGGGCAGACAGAAACAGTTTGATCTCTTGGCCAAGCAAAACTCTGCATCTGCTTGGTGAACCTCAAAAAGAAAAGATGTCATAAGAACAAGAGAAAATTCAAACACTACATGAAAAAAGTGAAGTCCCCCCAAAATATTAGGGGAAGTTGTATTATGCAAACACCGCTAGAGGGTAGTATAGACAAAACAGTCTGAAAGACGAATTTCTGCCACAGTGACTTCGGCTGGTCCTGAGCTACAGGGGCTGAATTCCATCCATTTTGATTGCTAACATGAGATGAAATAGGTCTGTCTCAAAAATACAAAAATCTGCCTGTTGAATTTCCCATGGGATACCCCTGGTTTCCTACCAAGCAGCCACTGAATCAGTTCTATGGAAGAAATAAAACACTTTTGTCCAACCAGATGGTCTCAACCACCTCATTGCTGTGGTCTCTGTGTGAGTGCCATGCAGAGGCTTTAGTTTGAAGGTCAAGATACAATACAAGACAGATCTCTGTTCTGTGTGCCAGAAAGCCTTTAGAGGACAGCTAAAGCCCTGATGAATTAAACCTGGCCTGGGACATCCAGAGCAACAAGAAAAGCTTCTCTAGGTGTGTTGTCGAAAAAAGGAAGACAGGATAAAGTGGGCAGTCTTTGGAAGGATGTGGGAGACATGCAAGCTGGTGTAGAAGGCTTCTTGTATCACATTGGTGATGCCATGTTGAAATTCAGAATGTGGCACCACCTGCAGTGGCACCTTCTGTTTGCGGACCCTATTTCTTTGAATTTTGCAGAAGTTCTGATCTATCCCATGACCTGAGAGCCCCTTCCAGGGCCTAAAGGGGCTCTGAGAGAGCTGGAGAGGGACCTGGGACAAGGGACTGGAGGGACAGGGCAGGGGCAACGTTTCCTACTGACACAGGGCAGGGTTAGATGGGATATTGGAAAAAAATTCTTGCCTGTGAGGGTGATGAGGCCATGGCACAGGTTGCCTGTGGGCTGGGCCAGAGGGTGCCAGGAAAAGTGGGGTGTTGAGGGCTGTGTTTCAGGACAGAGCAGCGGTGCTTGAGCCTGGGGCCACAGAGCAGGAGAGCATCAAAGCTGGGACAGCAGTGATGTGTGGGCCAGGTTCATACGCCTTTGCCCAGGCACCCTTGCTGTCCTGGAGACCTGGATGTCTCCTCTGTATGTCCCACAGTGACCAGAGAGAAGTCTGAGGCAGGTGAGGCCTGAAAAGATCATGGTACAGGCCAGTACTCGACCCCTTTCTGTAACAGGACATATCAAAGGAGCTGCTTGGGGGAAAACATTTTTTCCTTCCTTTATTTTCCTGTAACCATGTTCTGATATTCTCCTTCTCCCTCCCAGGAGGGCCACTTAGACTTCTCCAGGAGCTCCAACTCTAATAACCTCACAGGTCCCATTAAAACTGCAGTAAAGTTTACCATCCTTCACGCTGTGTCATTTTTACCCAAGGGCTTGATAGATTGAGCAATCTGGAGCAAAGTTTTTCTTGCTGATAATTCTCTGTTACAGTCATCAGGTGGCTAATGGGAGAAACAGTCTTGGAGAAAGAGTTTTGCTCTGCTTCAACTTCTTAATGAGTTTATGATGCAACAGGGGATTTATTGTTTCTTAATCAAGACATGATGTCAATTAATATACTCCAAATGAACTTAATAAACATCATTCTCCGGTGGGGGTTGATGCTTTCAAATAAAACTGAACAAAGTTATCTTTGTGGTCAGGCCACCTGTGGAATCTCTGTCTTTTGCTGTTTCTTTCAGGAGTCACAAAGGGCAAAGCTATCCACGATAAAATTATCCCTCTGACCATCCTCAGAAATGACACTGTGCTGCAAATTCTAGTGACAGCTCCAATTGCCACTGGTGCTGCACTTGTGAAATAACCAGCACACTCAGGATGAAAAATATATTTATGTACCAAAAGCCATGACGTAGATAAAATTTTCAAAAAAACAAAGAGCATTTTCTAACAGTTTGGAAACCAGTTGTCAATTGAGTATAAGATAAATCAACATACCCAATCCAGGCTGTGTTGCCAGAGACAGGCACACGATGAGAAGACACAAACCAATACATAGATATGAGCACCATAAGACGAGAGATCAAAGGTGGAGACCAGTGATGGTGCTTGTCCAAGAATTAAACACACAGATATTAGGTAACACAAGTGTGAATCTGATGGAAAAAGTACTTGATAGATAGACAGGCAAGGAAATAATAATTTTTATTAGTAGAGAAAGAAAGTTTAGTGGATAGAGAGATAGCTGAAGGAGGAAGAATATAACTGTTATGAACACATGGGCTTGTTTTTCTTTCAACAGATGAAAAATATAATTATAGAAGCATGGGAAATATTTGCTAGATTTCAGTCAACTTTAGAAAAGGATTTTGCACAACCAAATTAAAGGATTAAAATTCAGGAAAAATGTTGATTTTTGCCCAAATAATATATTTTTAATTTTCAATGGTTCCTACAAAGACAAATGTCTCAGGGCAGCTCTCTGGAGTACAGACTCACTCATATTCACTGGTGGTGGTGGCATCCTAATGGGTGCCTGTGCTGACACTGCATAGTTCTTGGCCCCAGTCTCCTCTTGAACCTTGCTTTTTGATGTTCCTATGGGTCTTTTTTATTTTTTTCTGCATGTTGCTTTTCTATTCAAAGGGTCTGAACAGGATGAATGGTGGAAAGCAACTTTGCAGAGTAATAATTTTATGTGTCCTGATGCTGAAGGGTGTGTGGCTCATTCCCAAGGAGACTGAGTGCAAGTGCAGAGAACAAAGGAGAGATTCAATACTTCTGGAAGAATATTTTGATGAAAGAAACCAACCCCAAATTCCAAGCCTATTATCTACATCCCTTTTATAGGCAACGTCTTTGGAAAGTGATTTATTCACTTTTGGACAGTGTCTTATTTTGGTTTACAGCCAACTGTCTGGGCCGTCCCTGGTCTGAGGCTCAGCAAACTAAACAGAACATGGAAAGCTGCTCAATGAGACACAAGCCACTGCTGGACATGGTGGCTTCCTAAAGACGGAGAGCTTTGTGAGGGTTGCGGGGGCTCAGGGGTGGTTGAAGAGACATGATGTGGGAAATGGCCAAATTTCAGAGATAAAAAAGGGAGTGTGAGGACCTTTCAGGGCATGGAGTGTGATGGCAGTACATCTATGCCAAGTTAGTCTGTGATGACCTATGTAAGAGTCATATCAGGAAATCCAAATTAGGGTGTAGATACAGAAAACTGTGGACCAAGAAAGATGGTGGCATTTCTTTTGGGTGAAGGAAGATAAATAAAGGTGGAACAGGTTTGACAAATAGGAGAGAACGGGGACAAAAAGGGGCAGGTATTTATCCTCTCTGCACCTAGGCCATTATGCAGACAAATCAGAGCACCCCTTTTTTCTGTCCTCAGTAATCCAAGAGTCAGACACAGCACATCCAGGGGCCAAGAATGCCACGTGTTTTTCATCTATCTCAACAGGGAATTGCAGTGTAGGCTGAGACTAAAGGTGGTGAAAGCCTATGTGAAGAATCACAGCACTGAAAAATGAAGCACTTTAAAACTGTGGCATCCCACATTAAATCTGGGATTTAGTGCCTGAATATGAGCAGATATCCAGTGCCATTAGAAATGTTCATACTTCACAGGCATGAAGGACGACAAAGGACCTGCACAACCTGTTCTGTTCTGGATCCACAGGGGCAGTCTGGCCAGAATACTTGAGGATATTTATCATGTCTGTAGTAGTCTGTGTAAATATAAATCAATTGTTTCACCGCTGACCATAATATGAATCTGGAAAAGTGGTTAGGTACAGGAAAACATCTAAGTGTATAAATCTAGGCAAGATAAATCACACTGCTAAAGCTGGTAGAGGTGAAGTTCACATGTGTTTGTAAGTTTATATTTAAAACCAGGTTCAGAAGTAAGGTTCCACTAATACTTTAAGGAAAGAAACAGATTCCTTCAGGTGGCTTACTCAAGTAAAACATTGACAAGATCATTCTCAGGCTATGGTCAAGCAAAATGTAACACATGCTGGCTGTCTTCAGCTATACAGAAGATATGAATGACAGGAGAGTCATTCAGCTGCCTAAACACAGCTGTCAAGTAATCATTTAATAGCTCAGACCATTAAAACAACTTCATGGGGCTATCAACCATGAACCAAGTCCTGCAGGAGCCTGTATGGAAAACCAGAGACCAGATGTACCATAAGACATCTAAAATATAAAGGAAAAAGCAACAAGTCCTCGAACATCTCTCCTGATGTAGATCTATGCAATTAACTTCTAAATAATGTTAAACTGCACGAGATAATAAATAGTTTTTCAGTCTCTTCCAATACAGTGTCCTCTCTCCTTGTAAATCTGAGAGGTGGAGCAACCACATTCTGAGTCTTCTCCTTGTTTTAGTCACTTTCCTCCAGGAAAGAGTTTTCTCCCTAAGGTTTTTTTCAGGGCAGTTTTCACCTCCTTGTTCCTAAGTGTGTAGATCAAGGGGTTCAGAGCTGGGGTGATAGCACTGTACATGAGAGTCACTTGCATATCCTTTTGAGTGGAGTTTCTTGAGGAGGGTGGTGTATAATTGAAGAGAACTGGAATATAAAACAGTGCCACAACAGTGAGGTGTGAGGCACAGGTGGAGAAGAGTTTCCATCTTCCTTCCTGGGATTGGACTTTATAGAAGAGGAAGGAGATAATATAGAGGTAGGAAGGGACTACGAGAATGAAAGGGCCTAAAACAATAGATGTGGTGACAACATTGAGGAGTGTCATGTTGAGGCTGGTTCTACTGCAAGCCAAATTGAGCAGTGGCTTGATGTCACAGAAGAAGTGCTGAATGTGGTTGTGGCCACAGAAACTGAGCTGTGAGGTCATGACTGAGTGCACCATGGCATGTACAAATCCAGTGACCCAGCTGGCCACAGACAGCAGCAGACAAGTCCGTGAGCTCATGACCAGAACATAGTGCAGAGGGTTGCAAATGGCCACGTATCGGTCGTAGGCCATCCCGGCCAGGAGCACACCCTCAGCACTGCCCAGGAAGTGGAAGAAGTGCAGCTGGGCCAAGCACCCAGCAAAAGTGATGGACTGCTGCCCCAAGAGAAAGCCACTCAACATCTTCGGCACAGTGACTGTGGAGTAGAAAATGTCCAGGCAGGACAGGTTCCCCAGGAAGAAGTACATTGGCGTGTGGAGCCGAGGCTCAGCTATCACCACTGTTACAATGACACCATTTCCCAGCAGCGTGGCCAAGTAGAGCAGCAGAAAGGAGGTGAAGAAAAAGTGCTGCAGCCCCTTGATATTGGTGAGGCCCAAAAGGAGGAACTCTCTGACCTCTGTCTGGTTCAGCATTGCTAGAGCAGTAAGAAGCAAAGGCCAAATGTCAAGGTTTCACAGTATTACACAACTCATTTCTTCCTCTGTTATTTTAATACAAACAAATGCAGAAGAAAGCAAAACATAACATATGTAATCAAACATGAAATCCACATAGAAACTCAAGAAATTAACATGAACAAAGTCTTTAATGTAGTCTTAAACCCTGTGTCTAGAACAGGGTAAAACATCACAGAAGGGAAAATACCAAACTAAAAATGTCTATCTATGCATAATATCTGAATATATGAGATGTAAAACATTGTTGCTTCTTCACCTTCAGCCACATTCATATTTCAGTTCTGCTTAACTATAACTTCCTGCTACATCCTTTGAGCTCATCAACTGAGCTTGTAACTCTTAACCTTACTTCTGATGCTTTCTTTCTGCTATTGTGCCTCATTTCACCAAACAAGTTTAAACTTACAAATTCTGATGGTTGCCATCTCTTCCAGACAGTTCTTTGATCTTAAAAATTGCACAATTTACACTTTTTTCATCAGCAACCAGCACTTCTTCTGTATGTTGCTGAGAATAAAGGAAGAGGATGCCCTAGCACGTGATCACAAACTGGTTTTGATAATGGACTGTAAACTTTGCATAAAAAGTATCTTTTTGTTGAGCAGCAGCAAGTGAATGGGACAAACCCCACCATCTCATGTACTACAACACCGTGATGGAGCAAGACTGGATTTGCAGGAGCCAGAAGAGGCAGTGCAAGTTCCAGGTATCCCACTGACCATTGGTCATACTGCCCTACTGAGACAATATAATGAAATCATTAACGCTGGAAAAGACTTCCAGTGCAACCATTAACCAGGTCCAGGTCTTTTAAATGCCAATAAGTAAACACATTTTCACTCTTTTTCTGTTTCAAATAAGTTTGTGTGTTGAAAGTGGGTAAGGTCTTATCCAGTAAAGTTTTCAACAAACATAATCTTTGTTCCTTTCTACCATGTGCTTTCATTGAACATAAGTGATTTTCGAAAGTCAGTATCATATATCTCCAGCCCAGTCACTCTTTTTCTCATATTTCTTTAGTTTATTATTTCAGCATGAAAACAGCAAGCAAAGAGAAAGCTTCTAGATTTATTTCTTAATAAAAGAACATCAGTGTGTAGCCTAAAGATAGTTTATGCACATGAATGTCCATTCTAAAAACCTGATTATACTGCCCTGAAAATGCTTTTAGTCTGCTCTTTGAACAAACTATTGGAAACATTAGATTTGATAATATTAGACTTACCAAAATTTTAGTCAGTCACCTGCCTTTGAAGAGATACAGATGCAATTCTAATTTTAAGACTCTTGCTTAAATATAAGTGCAAAGAAAACACTTAGTCTGTTGAAGCTGCCTATTTTCCCAAGTATATAAATTACATCTGTAAAAAAAAAAAGAGAATTCTGCTCAAACTTCACATCACTACCAATGAGTACTTTTCTCACTGTAGTGGGACCCTCTGAGAGTGATCCAGAAAGCAAAGCTGAGTGCAAAATGACTCTTTGCGTGGAGTTAAAAGACTGAGAATTTCTGTTCTGCTTTTTCCTTCCACATCTGCTTGGCGCTCCTGTGGCTGAGAGGTTAATATGGCAGGGGTGCTGCAAGGACTGCCACAAGTTCCCTGGGGCTGCTACTTATTCAGGCACGATGCAAGGCTGAAGCTTTGCAAACTGTACCAGAACTCTCTCATGACCTAGTTAGAGGGTGAAAAAAAGTGTTTTTATCATGCCCACAATGGGCAAACTCTCAACATCACCATGAGGGAAGTAAATTTCCTATTGTTTTGATCAGTCTCCTGAGATTTGTGAATCAATGGAGAGCTGCAGAGCAGGGAACACAGTGTTGCCTAAAACATAATGTGCGGATGAGCCACTTGCAAAACGTTCTGCAGAGACTAACTCATAACAAAAATATCCCCCCAAATGCACTGCTAAACCAATCCACCACTATCCACCCTCCAAAATAATCCAACACAAATATCTCCATCTTGGTGCACAGAGTTTATGGCTGAAAATTTGATGGGAAATAGAGGCATGACTCATGCAGCGTAAGCTGAGCTGGAGCAGTGCTTAGGCAATGTTCCTCAAATCTCCTTCAAATACTAGAATTTGTGACACCCAGCATGGGTTCCATCCATTTGGATAGTTTAAGATTTCTAATATTTTATTTTTATTGGCATTTCACTAATAAAGAGTTTCTGTTCCCTTTGAAAACAAAACTGTCCCAAATTTGCATGTTAAACTTAATTTTCAATCCTGTGGAAAAATTTCCACAACTGTTTACAGTAGAAACATGTTTAGTTGTGGTCCAAGCAGTTCAGATGTCAGTGTGTATATCCCTTAGGAACTCCTCTTTCTAGGAAAGTGGCTTACCATTTCCTCTATAAAGCTCCTGACAGCTCAGCTCCAGCCTGAGTGCAGGTTTGAAAACGCAGCATGTTCAGTGGACCTTTGTAGAAACACAGAATAATGTAGGTTGGAAGAAACCTCTGCAGTCTCTTGTCCGTTCTCTGTTAAAAGTGGGCCAACTGGATAAGGTCTTGTACAGTAAAATATTCAACAATTTCAAGGATATATTGACAAACTCTCTGGGTAGCCTGTTCCAAGTCTGAATGTCCTAAAGGTGAAAAAGTATCTAATCCAAATTTCTCATGCTCTGCTTTGTGTCCATCACCTCACGTCTTACCATTGTGCTCCTTTGGGAAATGT
Source organism: Pithys albifrons albifrons (assembly GCF_047495875.1). NCBI lineage: Eukaryota > Metazoa > Chordata > Aves > Passeriformes > Thamnophilidae > Pithys > Pithys albifrons. The sequence continues at coordinate 6,731,264 of NC_092470.1, forward strand.
TTGCCCTCATTTTCTGTAAGAGCATCCACCCTCCCACTAAGTGGCTGCAGACAGCAATATGATCTCCTTCCCCTAGGAAGGGACAAGGATGACGAAACCCCAAAGCTGCCTTTTCTGCAAAGCTGCTTTCTACCCCGTCATCCCCTTGCTCGGCCCGTGGTGTTGATAAAGGAAATAAACTGCAGTACCCACAGTTCTGATCCCTGAGAAAAACCGCTAGTGAGTAGCCTGTGTCAGGACTTCTTACCGCAGAGCTGTTTGACCCTGGAAATCCTGACCATGGTCATTATTAACCACTTGCCCACAGCAAGTCTTCAGAATTTAGGTATAAGGAGTCTGTATGAGACTGTACTGAAGGTCTTGCTCAAATTAAGGTGTGTCAGTTATCTCACAAGTCAGCCAGATTGAACAGACTTGACTTGCCCTTCTTGTATTCATGCCAGCTGTTCCAAACTGCCTTCTTGCCCTTCAAGTACCTCACTATCAGAAGGATTTATTCCGCAGCCTTCCCAGGTACTGAGGGGAAACTGCAGTTCCTCAGTTCCTCCTTGCAATTCTTGAAGAAGGCTGCAATGGTTGTCTTTTAACTCGTCCTGTGGTCACAATGACCTTTTGAAGACAAAAGTGGGTGAACTCAAAAAAACACGGGATGAGAAAATGGGTAGGGTTGGAAGGGTCATCTGGTCCAACTTCCCTGCTCGAGAAACAACATCAAGCAGATCCCATCCAGTCTCACAAACTGTCATATGCACAGTTGATCTAAGTGCTCTCTCTGGGTTTTCTTACCCTTCTGCTTTGCTCCACATACTTTCCCAATGGGCTTAAAGGACTGGGGACCCTGAAAGCTGACCTTATCTGTGGAATGCAAGGCAATAAAGCCACAGCACGCCCCAGCCTTTTGGGTGCCCTGAGCTCTGCTGCCCATTGACCCACAGACTTGCATTTTCCTTAACCTTTCTTTTTCTTTGTGCTTCTAGAAACTCTTCTTTTTGCCCTACCAATACCCTGCTAGTTCCAGCTCCAGCTGAGCAATGGCTTTCCTAGCTCCTTCCCTACATGGTCTATATTTCTTCTCGTTTTTCTGGTCCTGTTTTCACCTTCTGTGCACTTCCTTTCTTGTTTGAGCCAGGGGAGTCAGGAGGTGTGGGATGTGGTGACTTTAGGCTCCACATCAGCATAACCTCACAAACAGGATCTTTGGGAGTATATGTGCCAGCTGGTGACATGTTTATACAAGCACAAGCTATTTACTTAACACAGAAGTACAAGTGAAATCTGTTTGTATGAGGGAGTGGGTTAACTGTAAAATGCAGAGACTCAGTTTAGTCTTAAAATTTCTACAGCAGTATAAGCGTCCTCTTGCCCTCTTCCCTCTCTCCTGGAGAGAAAATCAAAGAAAAGTGAAAAGACTCATGGATCCAGGTAACACCAGTTTAATAAGAAGAGCAAAAGCTGTATACACTGGTAAAAAAGGAATTAATTCACTACTTCCCATCAAGAGCTGATGTGCAGCCTCTTCTTAGAAAGCAGGGGCTCAGCATGCCCAACTGTGCTTGTGAAAACAAACACCTTAAACATGAAGAAAGACATTTCACTTTATTATTAAATTTCATTTAACTTTTTACTGGGGAAACTTATGTTTTGTGGAGCTACAGGTAATCCATCACCTGCATGAAGAAAAACAAGACATCTGCTTCCTATGTAACCACTTGTCAATGCATCTCCTCAGGCTCTGCTTGACTTCCTGATTCCTCAAGCTGTAGATGATGGGGTTGAGCATGGGGGTGACAACTGTGTAAGACAGGGAAACCATTTTCTTCATATTGGATGAGAGGCTGGACTTGGGTCGCAGGTGAACGATGCCAGCTGTGCTGTAGAAAAGAGTCACCACCACCAGGTGAGCTGCACAGGTGGAAAAGGCTCGTCTCTGGCCCCCAGCTGATGGGATCTGAAGAACAGCATGGATAATGCGAAGGTAAGAGATGGCTATCAGAGAGAAGGGAATCATCACTATCATGACAATAGCAATGAAAATCAGTAGTTCAAACAGGGCTGTGTCTACACACACCATCTTCAACACAGGGGAAACATCACAAAAGAAGTGATCCACTGTGTTTCTCCCACAGAAGGGCAGGTTGAACAACCATGTGGTGAAGCCCAGAGCCACAGGGACACCAGCCAGCCAAGACCCAACAGCCATCCTGAAGCAGCGATCCCTGGTCATCATAGTGGCGTAGTGCAGTGGATGACAGATTGCCACTTGCCGGTCATAAGCCATTGCACCTAAGAGGAAACACTCACAGGTGACAAAAAGGACAACACAGTTTTGCTGCAAGGCACAAGCTGTGAAGGAAATAACTTTTCTCTCCACCAGCAGAACTGTGAGCATCTTGGGGACAATGCTCAGGCTGTAGCAGATCTCTGTCAAGGCAAGGTTCTTCAGGAGGTAGTACATGGGTGTGTGTAGAACAGGGTCAGTGGTTGTGATCACAATAATTAGAGAGTTCCCTATCAAGGTGGCCACAAACATGATGAAAATCAGTGGGAAAAATAGGAGCTGCATCTTGCCATGGAAGGCAAACCCCAAAAGTAAGAAGGGAACAGTGATGGTTTGGTTTCCTGGCTTCAATTCCTGAAATGGTCCCATCCTAAAAGAGAAAAAAACACACCACACTGCAAGAGGATTAAAAGTTTGGGACAGATTATTGGGCTCAGAAATAGCTACTGTTGCTGCAAATTGGGGTTTAAAACATGCGATGAAACTTGGACTGGATATAACAGTGAGCCCTGTGAAAAAAATCTCAGCTGGAGAATCTGTTCGAGATTATCTTTAACAGTCACAGGCTGGGACTTGTCTTCTCAAAAATAGATGAACAGAAGACTGACATAAAAATTTCAAATAACCATTTTGTGTTCATTTTGTACAGAAAGAAATGGGTAGCTCCAAAGGGCAGCTCACCTTGGAGTGACAAGGGCATCTCTGATGAGACAGAGGAATTACAGTTTGGATGGGCTGGATGTCTCTGAGTTAACTTCACCATCTACATGTCTATAGACATCTAAATGTGAGCCAGTCACCTGAAAATCACTTTATATTTAATGGCAAGAAATATACCATAATACAGATGCATGATTTCTTTCCTTCTAAGGTGGTTGACTGAGGATGCCACATTGGTGGTATCATTAATAATGAAGTGAGCATGCAATGACCAACTTGTTTGGATAGCTGGAATTAACTGATATTCATTTAATTATTAGTGCTCTAAGCCAGGAGATACAGATAACCTGTGGCTTTCTTGACTCCAGCAGAAATGATCTACGTACTTTATTTCTTTCTAATACTGCAAAAGTACAATCCAAACCTAAAATGTAAGTTGCTAAAAGTGTTCATGCACTGAAATTAGATTCCTCAAATCATATAAAATCCATGTTCTGAGTTTTCATTGAAGATAAGCTCTGGGGCATAAAAAGATGCTCAGCGTGCACACAGCTGCCCACAGAAAAGTGGTCACCAGCATCTATGCCTTGCTGCCTTTTTCTGGGAATTTGCCATCTCATCAGATCTGATAACAAAATTATTTGTCTGAGAAACTTTCTGGACTGTTTTAGACAAAATACACTTCGCTGATTTTTGAAGGACACATACAGACCATAATAGTCATATTTTTCCCCCTATGTTTAAACCATTGAGATTGAGATAATATGGCCCACAAGACCTGGAGTTTAGTTTTACTCTAAGAGAAGATTAACATTTTCTTTTCAGGGTTCACATGTACGAGATAAGAATATATTTATGTGCAACAAAAATTCCAAACAAAGAATGAAAAATAAATTGCTTAGACTCCCATGAAAATATCTGTAGGTCCAGTGGGACTTTAGCTTCTATCCAGATGAAGAAAGACTCTTGCTGCCTATGTAGCAGTCACGCTGTATCACTGCTAATGATAAAAATAGCTTAAGGTGTTGGAGTCTGGGTTTTCAGGATTTCTGATTTCTGATTTTTTTCTTTTCCATAGCAATGATAAAAGAGAAAATGAGGAGATGAGAAAGTGTAGACATTGTGATTTAATTGTTCCACACATTTCTCAGCAAAATAAGAAGCTACAGTATACAAAGTTTTCTATAGACAATAGAAATAAGCACTATCCTGTCAGTATAGTTAAAGTTTCTCCACCACAGACATTTAAAATAACATGCTGATGCCACAGATTTTCCTATTTCTCTTGGATGAGTGACTAAGTCAGATGTAAAAATCCACGTTGCTGTGCTTAAAGGTGAGATATATTTCTCTTGGAGAACCTCATAGCAGCTCCAGGCCACAAATGAAAAAATAAACCATGGAAGCATAGTTTTAGTTTTGTCCTAGGAACCAGGTAAGAATGAGGAGCAGAAAATGAAATATTACCTTATGTTGCAAAAAGTGGTGGTGTTTTCTCTCTGTCTTCAGCAGGGGCAATATTTCCAAAGGCAGAGAGGAAGAGAAATTATGAATAAAGAAAAAGAAAGAAAAAGCAACTCCCTTTTCTTTTGCTCTCTAAGAGGCAGCATCTTTTCCCTGATTCCAGAGGCTCCTATAACCTACTGGTGGAGGTATTTCAACTTTCATGTGCTCCCAGTAGGATCAGGTCTCCAGACAGTAACTTTCTGGTATAATGAAGTCATGCTACCTAATTGTTTTTTACCAGTGATTTTAGAGCAGACTAGCAGTCTAAGTGTAGGATAAACAAAAGTTCCTTAGGCATGGTGAGCTGTATGTGTAAATGATGTAATTATTAAGAGTCATAAAAGGATATTCTCTAATGCTTTTTCTTATAAGTTACTAATATTAGCTAAAATAGCAAGAAATAGTACTGTAACAGTTTCTATTATGGCTTTTTTTTTTCCTTTTATATTTTTTTTGTTGTGTCCGGTTTATTGAGGAAATGAGAGTCTTCTTTTGGTAGATGTCTGCTGCTCATCTGAAACATTTTGCATGATGTCACAGAAACTCAGTTTAAAACTGGGGTGAAAAATTAGGTGAAGCCTTGTCTTGTTAGTGGAGACCAAGGCAAAGGAGTCATTCAGTTATCAACCTTTTCCATGTCCTATATCACCAGGGTCCCCCCACATTTCCCCTGGTCTGCCTGTTGTCACCTAGGTACTTACAGAAACCCTCCTTGTTGTCTTTGGCACCCCTGACTGGGTACAATTCCATTTCAGCTTTGGCTTTCACAACTGTATCTCTGCATGCTCAGACCAGAGCACGAATATTTGAAAAATAGCAGTCCTTAATTAGCTCATGCACTTTTGTGCTATAAACTGTCAGCCAGGTGCATTAGGGAATATACCTGTGTGACCAGCCAAAAAACATCCTCCCACATACACAGGCAGGCAGGGGCATGTACCACACACTGCAGGAGAGCTCTGAAGAGGCAAGCAGAGGCCAGGAGCCCTGAAGGCTCAGGGGAGGATGATGGAGCAACTGTTCCCAGCAATTGCTAAAGAAAGTAAAATCATCTCAATATGAAAGGAAACTAGGGATGTTCATTGTTTTATTTTGATAATAGAGCTAAAACTAGAACAACCAGTTGTTCATACAGAAATGCAGAGCCAGAGCATGGAAAAAATAATGTTAGAGTTATGCTCACATAGCTTGTGTATTTATTAGGGTGGAAGCAAAGCCTTGCCAGATCCAGCAGCATGAGCTGAGTGCACATGTGCCCAGTCACACCTGTAGACCCTGGTCTGTCAGGGACAATTCTGCCTGACCTCAGTTCTGAAAGTGGACTGTTCCCCAAAACAACTGTGACACGAAGACAGCCCATACTGGAGCAGATTTATCCTGAAGGATTGCAGCTCCAGAGAGGATTCACACTGGAGCAGAGGGAAAGTGAAAGAAGGAAGGAACAGCAAAGGCAAATTGTTATGAACTGATCCAACTGCCCACTGGCCAGTAAAGAGAGGAGATAGAACATTTGGGAATGAATCGTAGAATCATTTAGGTTGCAAAGGACTTTTAAGATCTTTGAGTCTGACTATTAAGCCAGCATTGCCAAGGGCACCATTAGGTCATGTCCCCAGCTGCCACATCCAAATATCTTTTAAATCCCTCCAGGGGTGGTGACTGCCCTGTGCAGCCTGTTCAAGTGCATGACGACCCTTGCAGTAAAGAATTTTTTCCTAATATCCAATCTAAACCTCCTCTAGCACAACTTGAGGCTATTTGCTCTTGTTCTTTTGCTTAATACCTGGGAGAAAAGACCAAAACCCAGCTGGCTACAGTCTCACATCAGGCAACTGTAGAGAGCAAGAAGGTCCTTATAAGCCTCCTTCTTTCCAGGCTGAGAGCCCCCAGCACTATTAGTCCCTCCTCATCAGATTTGTGCTCCAGACTCTTCCCCAGCTCTACTGCCCTTCTCTGGACACTCTCCAGCTTCTCAATGTCTTTCATGTCTTGGGAGGCCAAAACTGACCCCAGGATTCTCCAGTGCCCAGCACAGGGGGACGGTCACTGCCCAGGGCCTGTGCTCACACTATTTCTGACACATGCCACTGGTGTTACTGGCCCCCTGGACACACCCCAGCTTATATTGAGCTGCTACCACCAGCACCCCTCCTGACAGCTTTCCAGCCACTCTTCTCAGGCTGGAGTGTTCCATGGGGTTGTTGTGGCCCAAGGGCAGGACCCAGCATTCTGCTTTATTGACCCTCAAACTGTTGGCCTCAGCCCTTCAACCCAGCCCATCCAGATCCCTATGCCCTCCAACATAGCAACACCCCTGCCAAACTTTATCTCTGAATTTACTGAAGGTACACTTGATCCCCTTATTCAGGTCATCAATAAAAATGCCATGAAAAAATGAACGTGAGTCCAGGAAAAATGGAAAGGGGATTTTTTTTTTTGTTTTGATTGGCAAGGAGGTAAATTAATTTTCTCCAGATCAGTGTGGTTTGTCAACAGTGGTAATCCATCAGTGTTCACTCTGTCTTTACCTTGACCCATGAGTTATTTCATCCTATTTTCTCCTCCTGTCCTGTCTTCTTGAGGAGCGGGACTGGGGAGCCTGGCAGCTGGGCAAAGCCAGGCCACCACATCTAGCCAAAGACATTTGCATCCACAGCAGTGGGAGAATTCACAAAAATGAGAAAGCCAGAACTCATGGCAGAGCAGAGGCAGCATCAGATCTGCCAGGGGCCCAGTCAGGGATTTGGGGCAGAAGATGTATCTTTTACAACAGGAGAATATTTATGGGTTTTCTGTGACATTTCCCAACTGTGATGCACTGGCACAAGAGTTGTCTTTTGTTCCACTTGTTTGACTTGTCTTTATAGATTTGCCAGGATACAAACCTAGACTTTGCTGAAGTTGCTACAGTCTTGAATACTTCAGTCTTGTATTCATATCCCCTAATTTTTCACTTGGGTTTTAAACAGAGTTTCTCTGCTGTCGTGGAAAGTGCTTCAGATGAGCAGCAAACATTCATAGAATAAAGTTGACAAAAGCATTAATATAAGACAAATTTTTATTGTACTATTGCTTGCCGTATTTAAGACCACATAATTGGTATCATATTGCAGTGCTCTGTTTTCTTAACATCATTGCTAAATCATTGGTCCAATTTTCAAAGGCATAAATAAGAGCCAGCTAAACTTAGCATCTAGTCTTTCAGATTGAGAGTTTAGGGAAGGTTGTGACTGCCTGTTGTAAGCAGAAACATAATTCTGTACAAAGGCTAGACCTCGTCTGCAAGTCTTCAGAACATTCCCAGAGGGATCCTGTCTCTGGATAGATGATGTCAGTGCAGACTCCTCTTTTTCTTCCTCCTTTGCAATGTTAAATACTTAAAAATGATCCACATCAGAGGCTTAGGGGTGAGCCAGGTGCCCCTTGCAACAGTCTAAAATCTTGTAGAAAGTTTATTCAGAAAGCTCAGCCTGTTTAGAGAGGAGGAAAGCGTCTGCAGGATAGAGGAAAGAGGAACGGAGGGAGGGGAGTGCGACAGTGGTGAGGAGGAGCAGAGTGGCGCAGCGGGAGCGTGCTGGGCCCATAACCCAGAGGTCGATGGATCGAAACCATCCTCTGCTAAGCTTCTTTTGCACCGTTGCTGCCTCACCCAACAACTTTTACCCCGCACTGCTGCAGCTTTCTGAACATCCACATCCATGACCCTGCTCTGCCTTCTGCCCCTGCTCCCTCGCACTGCCACCTGCTTTCTCCTCTGCTTTCTCAGGCACCAGCACTCCCCCAATGACCATCAGCAAGGCAGATGGGTGGGTGTCAAGCGGCAGGCAGAGCTCCCCTTAGGAGCACTGCGTGTTGTGGGTACACAGTTGTTCCTCCCTTCCCACCGGGCAGCTCAATCCCCAATCTCCCAGCCACAGGAGGGCACCTCTAGGGCTCTACAGGTAGACAGGAAGCTGAGGCTGGTACTAGTTTGGGAAAGACGGTCTCTGTGGGAAGAGATAAGGGGGTTCCCTGTGCTGCACACAGAAGCTTCTATCTCCACTTCAGACATCTGGGATGTCAGCAGTGTGAAACCTCTATGAAAACATAGTGCAGTGGGGGTAGAAAATGCCAGGCAGAAAGAGGAGGAAAAAAAACAAGTGCCAGAAAGAAAATTCATCCTCCTGTACTGTTTGGGTGGGTACAGGAATCTGGAGTGAGGGAGTCAAGCTGCGTTTTGGTTAGAACAAGGGAAGGTGGTGTTTAGAGTTTAGTTTTATTGTTTCTCATTATTTGAACCTACATCAATTGGCCAAACAATTTTCCCAAGTCGAGTTTGCTTTGCTGACAACAGTTTTTGCTAAGCCAGGTTGTGGTGTTTGCTTTCACCTGCAAGGATTCTCCTCCTGTTTTCTGTGCTCCTCATTCACTGAAGGTAGGGGGGGTAGTGGTGAGTGTTTGTCCCAGCTTACCCCACCACAGGTATATACACACAAATGCCCCTCCATTTGCACAGTAAGGCATGGCTGGCACATGTGTGAAGGTGCCTGGGGAGCAGTGCCATTACCAGCATCCCTAAAGTGGTGGCAGCAGCAGCACTCAGAGAGATGTGAAAGAGGGAGAGGGTGGGATGGTTTCCTTCCTCTCTGTGTGCTGAGATCTGGAGGTTGGATGCACAGATCCGTGTGTCCCACATGGCAACCATCAGCTGCCTTGAGTCATGGCCCGTAGCAAAGGCACGTGCAGGGTGTGCCTGGGGCTTGATGCTGGTTTGTGCAGTGTGGTGCTCCAAGCCTGGGCAGTGTGTGGTGAATCTGTGCCCTAGTGAGTGACCAGTGCAGCTGGAGGTTTGGTGTTCCCCTCAGAAAGACACGTGCTGTGGTGCAGGTTGTGGTTGTGTTTGTGTGGGAGTGGCAGGAGGGGCCTGTCAGGGTGTGGGGCTGGGGCAGGGAGTGTGGCATGCAGGAGCAGGGAGCACACAGACAGGCACAGGCGTTGGTGGTATAGTGGTGAGCATAGCTGCCTTCCAAGCAGTTGACCCGGGTTCGATTCCCGGCCAACGCACAGGGACTTTTGTTGGATCAACCAGACCACTGGGTGCTGTCCTGGTCCTGGGATGCCGTGGGATAGGCCACACATTCTGCTCCTCGCTTCCCTGCCATGACAGGTCTGGTGTGGTGTGTTCACCACCAGGCCTGCTCCTTTGCACTTACTCTGCCTAGGATTTTGATGAGATTGGAGAGAAAAGCTCATCCAGCACCAGCTGTTGGGACCCAGCAAGGTCATCCTGCCGTACGCAAGCACAGAGTTCCAGGCTGGACTCATCTCTCTTGGTACACCAGAGGAGAGGAATTTTTGGCACCTGGCAGGAGCAGCACGCTGGTGGGGCAGGCTCATGATGAGGACTGAGAAAGTCCAGGTGGGCATCAAGGCCTTCATGAGGCCAGTTATGCACTTTGAGGGTAAAGTGCATGGAGGCCTGTTCTTTATGAAATGTCTCAATGGAGACATTGGAGTGAATTTGCTCTGTATACTCCTGTCCCTTTCCCACCTCTCCAGTTGTCGCTTGGAAAATGAGAGAGCCAAAAGTTTAAGGTCCCACTGAGATTTGAACTCAGATCGCTGGATTCAGAGTCCAGAGTGCTCACCATTACACCATGGGACCTCCTATACAATGCTCTTCCTGATTCTCTCCCCACTCTGCCTCAGCCTCATGCCACTGCTTTAGTCTCAGACCTGTCTCTCCAGCTCCCTGCACATCCACCACCCACTTCAGCCTCCCTTCAGGGCCTTCACACGCTCTCCAATCACACCTTCCTTCAAGGCAGCCCCACAGCTCCCTCTCCCAGCCTCATGTGCCCTCTCTTACAAGTTGCAGCCTCTCTTGCCCTAAGGACAACAAGCCTCTTCTGCCTCAGGGTAGTCCTTGCCTAACCACAGAGACACCTTCATGCAGCAGAAGAGCCCTGGCCTTCCCTTATCCAGGCTCCCCATTACTGACTGGACTTCTAAAATGAGGGAAAAGGACCCTCTGGGAAACCCAGGAAAGGGAATGATAAACTGGAGAGAGTGAGGTAGAAGATCCCAAGTACAGTCAGGGCCTGGGTGTTCTGGTCTTGTAAGAAGTGGCTGAGGACTCAAGGATTGTTGAGCAGAGAGAAGGAAATGTCCAGTGGGGGTCCAACAGCACAAAGCACTCTGCAACTGCTGTGAGCCTGCTGGCAGCCAGGGGATGCAGTCTCTGACTCCTGAAATACCTTCCAACCAGAAGGGTTATTGGAGGGCAGAGTGAATGCAGGGAGAGATTTTGTGGCTGAATGTTTGGAGGATGTCTAAAGATCTCAGTTTAAGGAGAGAGATGCAGAAAGTGTGGAGAAGAGTGTGTGACAGAGGAATTCCTTCAGAAAGAAGGTTTATGTTTACAATACAGTTATTTTGACCAATCACATTAATCTTTTTAGATTCTGAGCTAAACTTTTGATCACATAATCACTACGAGCTTGTCCCATGCAGGTAGTGTGGACATATGTTCAGTGGGGTGATCATTTTTTTAAACAACTATCCCATTCTTTTATTGCCTAAATGGCATATTCTCAGCTACTGAGAGCTGGTTTATGTTGGGTTTTTAGTGCACATATACTATGAGGGAACAGCTGTTAGATGGAAGCAGAATTTGTGCCACTGAGCAGGTTATTGGTGCCTTGCCCTTCACAGGAGCTGTGAGCCCCTTGCTCTGCCTGTGCTGTGCAGTGGTCCCCCACAACTCATGCCGTATCCCACATCCTGTCACAGCCCTAGTCTTGTTGTGCCCCAACAACCAAGAGATGCCCCATCATCCGGCAGGGTGCCAAAGAATCCATAAAGCCAATTAGCCTGCCAGGTTTCCAGCAGCTTCTCATGTGCTGCTGTGTGGGGGAAGAGCTGAGTGTGCAACTGCAGAAGCTCTGTGGGCAGCCTGCAGCTCTTGTCCCTGGCAGCCCTGAGGGCTGGGAGCTGTGCAGCTGCCCCGAGCGTCAGGGCTGCAGGTGCCAGCAACTGGCCCAAAAGGGCTCTTGGTGCCATAGCTGGCAGGATTCAAACCTGCACGGAGAAACCCCAATGGATTTCTAGTTCATTGCCTTAACCGCTCGGCCACAACTACCTGCTCCAGCCCTCGCTGCCCTGCTCAGTACATGCCTGGGGAGGTCAGTACAATGCTCCCCTCCACATTTGCAGCTGGGACCTGCTCTGAGCAAGACAGGCACCTGGGGCAGGTTCCAGAGGCTTGAGAGGTGTCACCCCAGGGGCTGGGGCTGCAACTCCCAGACCCTTGTCTCCATCCAGCTATCTGGGATATCTTGCCATGGAGGTGTGGTGGTGCAGCCTCTCGTGTCCTCCTCCTCTTCCTGACAGACCTTGACTGAGCCAGCTAAGAGGTGAGGTGTCCCTTTACAGATCCAATTGGAGGTGAAATGTCCTTCACCACAGCAGGGGCTATGGCATGATTCAGGTGGGACAGCCCTGACCCTAACCGCAACATCAGCTTTGCAACCATGGTGGGGAAAAGCAGATAATTATACAGCCCCTGACAGCCTTGCAACACTCCCTACCTGAACTGCAGCCCAAGTGGAAGATCACCATTGTTGCTGAAGTCTTGGAAACAATTTCCAAATGCCTTGGACATCGTTTCCACTACTTATTACCATCAGTTCCAGCAACAATGGAATCTCATACTGACTAAAGCAAATCATCTTAGGACCTTGTTAACAGCCATCCTGAGTGAGGGCCTTTGAGGACTCCTGGACTGCTGTGGACTATGCCAGCAGCTCCCCCTGAGTAGGACTTGTCTTGGAGATGGAGAACCATCAAGTTGCTATACATGATATCAAAAGAACATCTCTGATAGTGATGTCTGGGCTGATACACTCTTCCCACTCACAGAGTTCTCGAGGTCCAACCCACATTTGTTGAGAAACGCAAAGGGATTTGATAGGAGTATTTCACTGAAATGAAGAAAAGTATTTGATAGATACATTTACACACCTAAACATCTCTGTGCCTCTGTGTGAATTCCTAATGGTATGGATGTTATTATACATCAATAAGACATTTTTAAAATTGAAGTAAATCCTACCAAATCAGTTCCTAAGTATTGAATGGGTCGATGAAGAGTGCTGCTAAACCCTTTCATTCTCTTTAATTTTGAATCCATGTCCTTGCTAGTAACCTCAGAGTGCTCTGGTTTAATCTCAGGGAGCTCTTTCTGCAGGTTCTGGGAAGCTCAGGATAGCAGCCAGTGCTCATCCTTGCAGAGCATGTGGCAACCTGAGGGAGGAGGAGAACAAATGACCAGAACTCTTCAGTGATGCTGCACAAAGGCTTTAATGAGAAGCAACAAATGCAGTGGCACAGAACAGAGACCAGGAAAGACATTTGCAGGGGTTAGGGAGGGATAGAGATTGGCCCATTTCCCAAGCACAAAAGGGGATGCTGTGCTATCCTCAACAGTTCATGCTGCAGCGCTGGATAGGCAGACACAGCCCTGACCCCCCCAGACCAAAGGAGCCCCCAGAAGAGATGGGAACCCCCGAGGAGCTGAGGGAGCTGCCAACAGCAGCTGAGAGAGAGGATCCCACGGCTGTGCTCTGAGGGAAGGAGGTGAGGATGGGGCCTGGCATGGTCACCACCACTGGAGCGGCCTCGATGTAGACGGTCGAGTCAGCGCAGCGGGCGACACAGGGCTCACTGCAGCTGCTTGCCAGTGGGGTTGGGCCACAGGGACCGCAGGGGCGTGGGGGACAGGGTCTGCAGCAAGACATCTCTCGGTGATGGAGGCAGAGCTGGAACATGAGCAGAGAGCAACAACCTCAGTATCAGTTCATGTCTCTTTCCCTCAGCTCTCTCCATGGACACACTTTGTTTTAAAAATATATTCTGTGCCTACAGCTCCAACAACCCTCATTGTGGCCTGTGACTTGGAAAGCACAGCAAGGCTGCCACAGTTTAGGAATAGGAGCCATCAGGTTTAAGGCACCTGAGGAAAGACTGATCACAGCCACCACCACAACAGACTGTGTTAGAGATGTCAGGAGATGCACTGAGCCGTTTCTTTCCACCACTGCAGGTGCAAATTCTACTGTGCACATCCCCCTGCACCTGAAACCCCTTGATCCCCTTCTGCTGCAGCTAAACTGCCAATTTCCAGCTCTCCTCAGCCACTACCATGAAAAGGCTGAAAGCCCTTCAACAGTTCTTTGTCAGGGCCAAGTTGAGGCACCCAAAGATCTGTCTGTGTAGCCACCATGAGAGCCCTTCAGCTCACAGAGAGAGATCAGGACTCAGACTTACCTCGTTCCTGGAGGAAAGGTAGGCAAGAGATGAGGATGCAGAGCCTGGAGCAGCACAGTATTTATGCTGTGTCCCATTACTCTGTGGGGCCACAAACATTCCTTTCTCATGAAGCATCTAAACATCTCATAGTGGTCACTTTTGAGGCCTCGTTGCTGATTAAGTCCTCTCCTCTTTAATCTGAAATGTTTTGCTTCCATTTCATACAGCTCAGAATTGTCCATTAAGTCTTAGAATCATATGGGGATGAAAGAGACCTTGAATACCATCTACTTCCAGGCCTCTGTCACGTTCTCCACAACTTCTGTGGAAGACATGTTCCCGTTTCTCAACACTCAAGGAGGAAAGAATTTGTTCCAAATTTCCAATCTAAATCCACCCACTTTCATTTTAAAATAGTTACTCCTTGTCCCATCACTGTGCTTGCTGACCAGGTGTCCCTCTCCATCTTTATCGAATGACTCTCAGGAACATTCTCTTCTCTCAGCTACACAACCCCAACCCTCTCAGCCTGACCTCACAGTGAATCTGCTCCACTTGCCTGATATCTCTGTGGTCTCCTGTGGACCTACTCTATTTGGTCCATGTGTTTCTTATGCTGGGAGTGCTAGAGCTGGACACAGGATCCCAGGTATGGTCTCAGGAGAGCAGAGTAGAGGGGGAGGATCCTCTCCCTTGCCCTGCTGCCCCATGGCTCTGGATTCAGCCCAGCACACAACTGGCTTTCTGGGCTGCCAGTGTGTGTTCCAGGCTCATGTTCACAATTTCAGTGAGAGCCTCCAAGTCGTTCTCTTCAGGACTGTTCTCAATCCACTCCTGGCCTGGCCTGTACCCATGTTTGGGATTGCCCTGACAATGGCACTTACCCCTGTTGAACTTCATGAAGTTTGCATGGACCCCCCTCTCCAGCCTGTCCAGGTCCCTCTGGATGCCAACCCTGCCAACCATGCCACTCAGCTCAATGTCATCCACAAGCCTGCTGAGGATACACTCAATCCCACCCTCCATGTCCTCAGCAAAGGTGTTAAACAGTCAAGGTCCCAACACTGAGCCCTGGCAAACAACATTCATCACTGGTATCTACTTGAACTTTGAGCCATTGACACAACTCAATTCCATCTGTGCTATTCCTTATTCAGTGAGCAACCCACCCAGATACTTCATGTCTCTACAGTTTAGAGAGAAGGATGTTGTACAGGACAGTCTTATAGGTTTTGCACTAATAGATGACATCAGTCACTCTTCCTTCATCCCCCACTGGTATAAGCCCATTATAGAAATTCATTAAACCCAGAGTAGTAGAAAGACACAACTTTTATCAGGCATGATTGCCTTAAGTGAAGACATGTTGGCTGGCACCAACTGGCTCCTTCTTTTTTACATGTCTTAACATGGAGTCCAGGAGGATCTGCTCCATGATCTTGCCAAGGCACAGAGGTGAGGCAGACCGGCCTTCATTTCTCATTTCTCCAGGTGCTGAGACTCTTCAGATATGATGAATATTCTTCTGCCAGTTGTTTCAGGACCCTCAGATGCATCTCATCAGGCCCCTTGGACCTGTTCATATGCATAGTTCTTAAATGTTATTGAAGCTCATCCTCCTCTATAGTCTCTGATTTTGGATTCTGTCAGTTGCTGACATGGCTGGAGCACTCGGCTGCACAGCCTAAATGATTTTGCCTTTTAGTTTAGCTAAGTGGTCTTGACTTCTGCAGGCTGCCCTCCTGCCTCCACTTGCACATGGGGCTTCTTGCCTATGAGGAATCAGAATTCCAGAGCCCACAGAAGATTGTCATTGAATATCTCCCACCACTCATTCATGCCTGGAAGAACCTCACATCCAAATTGACCTGTTTTGTTCAGTGTGTTCACCCAGAGGCCAGAGACCTGGATGGCCTGGCTCTGGGGAACAGGCTAAAGGCAGGAAGCCAAAAGCTATTGCCTCTTCCCTGAGTCAGGGATGGATTTGCCCATTCCATGCATTTCACATTTCAAATAGTCATTGAATCAGTCTCAATAAACACCTGGGAGTCACCGTAGTGTTGAAGAGTTGGGAAAATCCCAGAGCTCCAGGCAATCTTGAGTCACTCAGTACTGACATTAGTGGAAAGAGTGACCCAGAATGAGACATTTCAGTGATAACAGAAGACAGAGTGTTACGCCTCTAAAATTTCTGCTTTCTTCAAGGTCATTTATTTCCACACCTTTCAGGACAATCCTCAAAACACCTGGCATGTTTGTGCACTCCTGTGCTGCTGCTGCTGCTTTTCATGGTATTGCCTACTGATCGCTGTTGAAAGGCCATGAGTTGTAGGAGACTCCAGGATAGTGGAGAACAGGTGACACCACTGGAAGTCCTCTGATCCTGCTCAGAGCAGAACAAACTTTCCAGTTTCCTCCAGAAGCTCTAGGTCTTGTCCTGTGGATCCCTAAACACTGTCACCATCAGACAGGTCGCTGTCTTTTGGGCAGATCTTCCAGGGCTGCACTGCATTACCTTTGCCCTACCAGGAGGTGGGAATGGCTCCTATAGGTGAGCCTCCGAGGTGAACCGCCAGGAGATGACACTGAGGCTTCCTGCACTGACAAGGGCATCCCAAGGCTTCATGGAGAGCACAGGGCTGATTGTGTGAAGGGAATGCCCCTTGCTCTGCATTTTTCTTTTAGGCCAGTGACTATGAACCCTGTCTAGGCAGAAAGGATTGACAGTGGAGAGAAAGTCTGTACCAACAAAGATTTCACTGTAGTTCCTGTAGGGAACTTTCACTCCTAATCCTGAGAGTTCCTTACTGTACCTCTGCAGATCTCACCCCACAACCCTGGATCTCACCCCCCACCATGACTGGTGCCCTATCCATCGCACTGCAGAGGCCAAATCTGGATTGCTGTGCCCACTCTGTGTCCCCAGGGACAAGAGAGGTGGTGATGGTGTCTTATATGTCTCATGGAGAGAGGGACTGGCAGAGGACCTGGCAAAATGTATGGGCTGGGGCAGCTGATACATGGGGTGTGGCCGAGGGCACTGGGCTTGTGGAACCTGGCAGAGATGAGCAAGGTGGTGAGGAGGGGATGGAACTGCTGTCTCCACCACCTGCAGGAGGTTCTGTTAAGAGTGAAGTCAAATTCTCCTGAGAGGTGCACTGCAAAAGGGCGAGGCAACCATTGTATGTTGCAAGAATGGAAATCCCAACTTTATCTGGTGGAAAGGAAGAGAAAGGCCTGGAAGAGTTGCACAAGAGAGAGTGACCTCTTAAACAGTGTCAGTGATTACACAAAAATAGGACAAGGTTGAGAGCCCACTGAGGTACAGAGTAGTTGATAGGAGCACAAGACCTGCAGAGCTCCATCCTGGGCTTATTCTGAGGTACCCTGAATCACGAGAGCACTTGAGCAGACATCACAAGGCAAAGCCTTAAAAGACAGCAAATGCAAGGGATTGCAGAGAAGCACCTGTTGATCCCAGAATGGGGTTAGAGGTCTGGAAATGCCCTTGATGACAGCAGAGCTTTGAGGATATGAACCTTGATATTCCTGGAATGCCCAAGTCTGAGGAACCATATCCACTGAAGTCCATACTGAGTGACTCAGGTTTGCCTGGAGCTCTGGGGTTTTCCCATCATGATGACTTCCAGGTGCTCTGGGAGACAGATCCAGTGTCCCTTTGAAATGTGAAATGCCTGGAACTGGCAAAGCCATTCCTGACCCAGGAAAAAGAGCCAAGAGCTAAGTGTTCCCTGCCCTCAGCCTCTTTCCAAAGCCAACCATGCAGGTCTCTGGTCCGTGGGTGAACATGCTGAGAAAATAGTTCAGTTTGGGTGTGGATCTCTTTCAGGGAAGGACGCGGCATCTCTTTGATCACAAAACCAGGCCGTGGTACAGCCTGAGGATGGTAATCAAGTTCACCATGGCCGTCACTTTTGCCTACAGGGAACATCCTACAGGTGAACATGGACTTTCCTTGCCATTGAGCTTTGTTCCATCCCTGGAGAGATGAGTCTCTTCCCCCATATAGGATTGTGCAGTGTTGATATTCCATCTGAGGTGATCATATTCTTCTGTATTTCTATGATGAGCATTAGGAAGCCATTTAATTCCGAACCCGTATGCCTGCACTGGAAACTCCTGGGAGCTGATCTGAGGTGTCCCTCATGGCTGAATTTAACTGTGACTGGGGCCATCAAGAAGAAGAAATGAAAAAAACCCAATCAATACAGTGCAAACCCACACAAACTGACCTTGTACATTAGTCTGAGACCTCCAAGTTAATTTGCCTTAGGAATCTGGGACACAGATGAATCATTTCCATGTTTGGTGATGTGAAAGGAGGGAAAAATATCTGAGATGAAAGAGGCAGGGACTTCATCAGCTATGAGGCCTTGGCACATGGCAACTACCATGTATTTCAATGCTTCATGAGCAAGGAATGTTTGTGGCCCTGGGGGGCTCTGGGACACAGAATAAAAGGCTCTGCTGCTCCAGGTTCTGCATCCTCCTCTCTTGCCTCTCTTTCCTCCAGGAACGAGGTAAGCCTGAGTCCTCCCCATGTCTCTCTGTGGGCTGAAGTTCTCTCATGGTGCTACTGAGGTTGACCCTTGGGTGCCTCAACTTGGCCCTGACCCAGAACTCTTGAAGGGCATTCAGCCTTTTCATGTTGGTGGCTGGGGAGTGCTAGGAATTGGGGGGTTAATTGCAGCAGAAGGGGACCAAGGGGTCTCAGGTGCATGGGGATTTGCCCAGCAGAATTTGCACCTGCAGTGGTGGAAAGAAACGGCGTAGTGCATCCCCTGACATCTCTAACACAGCCATATCTGTTCTGGAGATGGGCTCTGATCAGTCTTTCCATGGGGGCTTTAACCATACTGTACTGGCTCCTGTTCCTCAAGTAAAGCAGCCTTGCTGTGCTGTGCTACTCATTGAACAGGGAGGGCTCTAGGTAGGAGTCTATATACAGAGACATCTTAGGAAATGGTAGACAGGCTGATACTGAGGTTGTTGCTCCCTGCTCTGTCTTGCAGCTTTGCCTCCATCACCGAGAGATGTCTTGCTGCAGACCCTGTCCCCCACGCCCCTGTGGCCCCTGTGGCCCAACCCCACTGGCAAGCAGCTGCAGTGAGCCCTGTGTCGCCCGCTGCGCTGACTCGACCGTCTACATCGAGACCACTCCAGTGGTGGTGACCATGCCAGGTCCCATCCTCACCTCCTTCCCTCAGAGCACAGCCGTGGGATCCTCTCTCTCAGCTGCTGTTGGCAGCTCCCTCAGCTCCTCGGGGGTTCCCATCTCTTCTGGGGGCTCCTTTGGTCTGGGGGGGTCAGGGCTGTGTCTGCCTATCCAGCGCTGCAGCATGAACTGCTGAAGCCACTGGATCATCTCCTTTAGAGCTGGAAAGAAGATGGGGACTGCGCTGCAGCAGTAGCACAGCCACATCTTGCAGATGTGCTGGGTGTCCTCATCCCAGCTGTGCCCAGTGCTCCTCGCTGCAGGGCAGCCTTGTCGTGTCTCCTCTGACTCTGCTTTGCTCTGAGCTCCTCAAAAAATTCTCTTCTGCTCTGCTGAACTCCTTCTGATGGGAAGAGGGTGCTGGAGTTAGGAACCTCTCTTGGAGGGCTGGGATTGCACCAGGAATATCAGGATTGAAAAAGCAAGTTCTTTGTATGGAGCTTATCCTTGAGAAATGAGATGATCTCTTTTTCTCCCTGAGCCCTGCAAACATGTTTCTTGGTCTCTGTTCTGTGTCACTGCATTTGCTCCCTCTCATTAAAGCCTTTGTGCAGCATTACTGGAGAGTTGTGGTCATTTGTTCTCCTTTTCCCTCAGGGAGCCACCTGTTCTGCAAAGGAGATCCTTCCCTCTGTCGTGGCAGCCTATAAAATCCTTATCATGGGGCACTGTAGGTCACTGGTAGAGCTTCTTGAACTGATTCCAGTGCAAGGAATAGAAACTAGCTGTGAAAACTCAGTGTCAGGGGAATGGAGAGAGAAGGAAGCAGTGGACAGGTGTGGAAATACAAATATTGCCACAGAGTAAACATTATATTTTAAGTGTGGTCATAGAAGAGAAAGAGTTGCCCCAAGTGGGTGGTAAAAACTCCACATTTGGAATTGTCAGGCATCCAAGCAGACAGTACCAGAGCAGCCTCCTGTCCCTGAGCTGCTTTGCCTGGGTGGTCCCCACCTCAAGTGCTGTGTGATTCCTCAGAGCACATTGAAGAACTGAGCCAGCAGGAGAGTAGGGTTGTGAAGGTGTCAGGGTGCTGAGGGAAAGCATCAGGGAGTCAAAAGTTTAAGGTCCCACTGAGATTTGAACTCAGATCGCTGGATTCAGAGTCCAGAGTGCTCACCATTACACCATGGGACCTCCTGCACAGAACTGTTCTTGAACCTCTGGCCATTCCCTCTCAGACTCATGCCCCTGCTTCGGTCTCAGGTCTCTGCAGCTCCCTGTACATCCACCACCAATTGCAGCCTCTCTTCAGGGCCTTCACACACTCTCCAATCACACTTTCCTTCAAGGCAGCCCCACAGCTCCCTCTCCCAGACCCACGTGTCCTCTCTCACAAGTCCCAGCCTCCAAACCTCTGACCAGTCTTTATTCCCTAAGGATACAAAGCCATTCTGCCTCAGAGTACCCCTTGCCAAACCACAGAGACACCTTCACATAGCACAAATCCCCTCACCTTCTCTTATTCAGGTTGAACCAGCCCAGCTTCTTCATTACAGACAAGAGGGAATCATTACTCAGTCTGAAAAAGGGGAAGAAAGACCCTCCGGGAAACCAAGGAAAGCTGATGATAAACTAGAGGAAAGGAGGCCAAGGAAGACAAGAGCCTGTAAAGCTGGAGTCCAGCCCATTCCTCTCAGGAACACTGCCCCTGGAAGGCAGTGCCTTAGAGCACTCAGCCATCCTGACACCTCAGGCAAAACTCTGCCTTTCCATGACTTGCTCCATTCCCTCCAGAGTCTCATCTCAGGACATGGCAAGCCAAGAACCTGGCCTGCGGTGCTGCCTGGTGGACACATCCTGGGTGGTCCCCTGTCCCCTGAGCAGGGCTGGGAAGGCTGGGCAAGAGGGGCTGTGCCACACCAAGACCTGGGAGCAAAAGGGCTTTAGCAGAGGATGGTTTCGATCCATCGACCTCTGGGTTATGGGCCCAGCACGCTCCCGCTGCGCCACTCTGCTCCCTCAAACACAGCCATGGGCAAGGGGTGACAGAGCCACCTTTTGCTTTGAATTAATGAGGGAAGTCATTCTGACATTCTCTCTGTGAACACAGAGCTGCTCAGTCTAAGGCATGGAGGAGCCAGTTAGAGAAGAAAGAAGGTTTATATTTGCAGTACAATCTTTTTGAACAATCACATTAGTCTTTTTAAGGGGTTGGGATAATCAAATACTAGTGATCACATAATCACGATGAGCTTATCTTTGCAGGTGCTGTGGGCATATGCTCAGTGGGATGCTAATTCTCTTTGTTTGAAACAAATGTTCTATTCTTTTATTGTCCATATGGGATGTTTTCAGGCAGTGAGAGCTGGTTTCTGTTGGGTCTTCATGTCACATTTACTTTGAGGGAACAGCTTTTAGTTTGATGCAGAGTTTGTTCCATTAACCACGTTGTAGAGTTGATTGGTACCTTGCCTTTCACACCAGCTGTGAGCCCCATGCCCTGGCCATGATTTGCTGTGGTCCCCTACAGCTCCCGGTTCAACCCCACTCCTGGCACAGCCCTGCCCTTGCCCCATGCACCATGAAGTGTGAAAAATATCCACTTCTCTGTGTCTGGTGCCATTGCTGCCCGACCTGACAGTACTGAGGGTGGAGCTGGTTCTCAGTTGCCCATGGGCAGGGCTGGCCCATCCAGACTGGGTGGTGGCCAGTCTTCAGTGCTGCCAGAAGTCCCAGAAAGGCTCAGGACTGGCTGAGCTGGTCAAACCTCTTGGTGAGGGAGAAGAATGAGAGGGCAGTGCTGAGGCCTGCATTTTTGGGCTTAGGTTTGCTGGATCCATGTCCCATTTACAGGGCAGAACCTGAAGTACCTGGGCAGAGAAGACCAAAGCCGGAGGGAGAAGGCTGGTATGTGGGAAAAAATGTGGGTAATGTGGTCCCAGCCTGTCTGCTGCAGGAGCAGTTATGCAGGGGAAAGTGTTTTAGGGCAGATCTGGAGATACCTACCTCAGCTTCAGCTTTCCTACTAAAACGGATTTCGTTTTGTTCATTCCTATGGAGAATGTCTCTTGACACTGTTCTCTTGCAGTACTTCCCCTACACTCAATGCAGGGCATAGATTATGCACCAGCAGTGGGCTATTCTCCCTTACCCTTCTCCATGGACTCCTCAGGGGTTTCCCTTGTCCTTAAGTATCTGAGCAGGTTTCCAGCATCTCCTCATGTGCTGCGGCTGTGGGAGAAGAGCTGAGTGTGAAAGCGTGAGAGCCTGCAAGCTCTTGTCCCTGGCAGCCCTGAGGGCTGGGAGCTGTGCAGGTGCCCTGAGCGTCAGGGCTGCAGGTGCCAGCAACTGGCCCAAAAGGGCTCTTGGTGCCGTAGTTGGCAGGATTCGAACCTGCGCGGGGAAACCCCAATGGATTTCTAGTCCATCGCCTTAACCACTCGGCCACAACTACCTGCTCCAGCCCTGCTTTAGCGCCCCCTGCCCTGCTCAGTACATGCCCTGGCCAGTGACACCAGTGCCTGGCATGCTCAGGGCAAGCCTTCACTCCAAATTTGCAGCTGGGACTTTCCCTGAGCAAGACGGGCACCTGGGGAAGGTTCCAGAGGCCTGAGAGGTGTCACCCCCAGGCAGCTCACAGACCCTTGTCCTCAGACAGGTATCTGTGGTATCCTGTCATGGAGGTGTGGTGGTGCAGCCTCTCCTGTCCTCCTTTTCCTGACAGGCCTTGATTGAGCCAGCTGAGAGGTGAAGTGTCCATTTACAGATCCAGTTGGGAGGTCAAAGGTCCTTCACCACACCATGGACTATTATATGATACAGGTGGGGACAGCTCGGCTTTAACTGCAACATCAGCTTTGCACAACAGTGGGAAAGAGAGCACAGTCAGCCCCTGAAAGTATTGCAACATTCCCCATCTGAACTGTAGCCGAAGTGGAAAACCACTATTGTTGCTGCAATTTTGGAAACAATTTCCAAATATCTTGGACATTGTTTCCAGTAGTTACCAGCTTCTTGGAGCTTGAGAACCATCAGGTTGGGATACCTGAAAGACCATAACTAACAGTGAGGCCTGGGCTGATACACTCCGGCCACTTGCACAGTCCTTGAGGTCTTAGTCTCTTTAATTTTGAATCTATGTCAGGGCTGGCAAGTTCAGGGTGCTCTGGTCTAAACTTAGGGAGTTCTCTCTGCAAGTCCTGGTAAGCTCAGGACAGCAGCCAGTGCTCATCCTTGTAGAGCACATGGCAGCCTGAGGGAGGAGAACAAAAGACCACAACTGTCCAGTGATGCTGCACAAAGGTTTTAATGAGAAGCAGCAAATGCAGTGGCACAGAACAGAGACTGAGAAACACATTTGCAGGAGTCAGGGAGAGAAAGAGATGGGCCCATTTCCCAAGCACAAAAGGGGATGCTGTGCCATCCTCAGCAGTTCATGCCGCAGCGGGGCACAGGCAGACACAGCCCTGATCCCCCCAGACCAAGGGAGCTCCCAGAAGAGATGGGAACCCCCGAGGAGCTGAGGGAGCTGCCAACAGCAGCTGAGAGAGAGGATCCCACGGCTGTGTTCTGAGGGAAGGAGGTGAGGATGGGGCCTGGCATGGTCACCACCACTGGAGTGGCCTCGATGTAGACGGTTGAGTCAGCGCAGCGGGCGACACAGGGCTCACTGCAGCTGCTTGCCAGTGGGGTTGGGCCACAGGGGCCACAGGGGCGTGGGGGACAGGGTCTGCAGCAAGACATCTCTCGGTGATGGAGGCAGAGCTGCAACACAGAGCAGAGAGCAACAACCTCAGTATCAGTTCATCTCTCTTTCCCTCAGCTCTCTCCATGGACACACTGTGATTTATAAACACACTCTGTGCCTACAGCTCCCCCAACACTCATTGTGGCCTGTGAGTGAGAAAGCACAGAAAGACCGTCCAGCTTTAGGAATAGGAGCCAGCAGAGTGGATTTAAGTCAACTGTGAAGAGGATGACTACAGCCCGTCTCCACAACAGACATGACTGTGTTAGAGAGGTCTTAGCAATTTCCTGCCCATACGAATTCTGCTGGGCACATCCTCCTTCCCCTAACACCCCTTGATCCCCTTCTTCTGCAACTTAGCCCCCAATTCTCAGCCCTTCCCAGCCACCAATATGAAAAGACTGAAAGCCCTTCAAGAGTTCTGGGTCAGGACTAAGGTGAGGCACTCAAAGATCTACCTCAGTAGCATCATGAGAGCCCTTCAGCCCACAGAGAGAGATGGGGAGGACTCAGGCTTACCTCGTTCCTGGAGGAAAGAGAGGCAAGAGAGGAGGATGCAGAACCTGAAGCAGCACAGTATTTATGCTGTGTCTTAGAGCCCTGTAGGGCCACAAACATTCCTTGCTCATGAAGCATCTGGATACCTGGCATCACTTGTGATTCCTCGTGCCATGTGCCATGGCTCCATCAGTGATTAATTTTTTTCTGTTTTATTCATAAATGAAGCTCCAACTTCACAGCACTGAACACGGAAATGATTCATCTCTGTCTCAGCCTCCTAAGGCCACTTACCTTGATGGTCTCAGCCCAGTGAACAAGCTCAGTTTGAGTGGTTTTGCAGAGCATTAAATGTTTTTTTTCAATTCTCCTTCTTGATGGCCCCAGTCACAGTTAAATTCAGCCATGAGGGACACCTCAGATCAGCTCCCAGGAGTTTCCAGTGCAGGCATACAGGTTCGGAATTAAATGGCTTCCTAATGCTCATCATAGAAATACAGAAGAATATGATCACCTCAGATGGAATATCAACACTGCACAATCCTATATGGGGGAAGAGACTCATCTCTCCAGGGATGGAACAAAGCTCAAAGGCAAGGAAAGTCCATGTTCACCTGTAGGATGTCCCCTGCAGGCAAAAGTGACGGCCATGGTGAACTTGATTACCATCCTCAGGCTGAACCATGGCCTGGTTTTGTGATCAAAGAGATGCCGCGTCCTTCCCTGAAAGAGATCCACACCCAAAACTGACCTGTTTCCTCAGCGTGTTCACCCACGGACCAGAGACCTGCATGGTTGGCTTTGGGAAGAGGTCGAGGGCAGGGAACACTTAGCTCTTGGCTCTTTTTCCTGGGTCAGGGATGATTTGCCCATTCCATGCATTTCACATTTCAAAGGGAGATTGGGTCTGTCTCCCAGAGCACCTGAGAGTCTTCATGATGTGGAAGAACTGGGAAAAACCCAGAACTCCAGGCAAACCTGAGTCACTCAGTATGGACTTCAGTGGATACAGTGCCTCAGACTTGGGCATTCCAGGAACAACAGGGATCATATCCTCAAAGCTCTGCTGTCATCAAGGGCATTTCCAGACCTTTTAGACCCATTCTTGGATCAACAAGTGCTTCTCTGCAACCCCTTGCATTTGCTGTCTTTTAAGGCTTTGCCTTGTAGTGTCTGCTCCAGGGGTCTTGTGACTCAGGGTAGCCTAGAATAACCCCAAAATGTCTGGATGGAGCTCTGCAGGTCTTGTGCTCCTATCAGCTACTCTGGACAGACAAAACTGCTCAGGTACCTCAGCGGGCTCTAGGCCTTTTTCTGGTGACTTCTAAACACTGACACTGTTTAAGAGGTCCCTGTCTCCACTGGTGCTCTCCCAGACCTTTCTTTTCTTCCCTAGACAGCTGGGATTTCCTTTCTTGTAACATATGGCTGTTGCCTATTGCCCTTTTGCAGTGCACCTCTCACCAGAGTTTGGCTTCATCTTTTCCAGAACCTCCTGCAGGTGGTGGAGACAGTAGTTGCATCCCCTGCTCTTCACCTCGCTCATCCCTGCCTAGTTCCACAAGACCAGTGCCCTTTTCCTCACTCCATACACCAGTTGCTCCAGCACTTGTATTCTGCCCGTTCCTCTGCCGGTCCCTCTCTCCATGAGACATATGAGCCACCACCACCACCTCTCTTGTCTCTGGAGATACAAAGTGAGCACAACAATCCAGATGTGGCCTCTGCAGTGCCATGGCAAGGGCACCATTCTTGGGGGATCAGATCCCACAGGGGTGAGATCCCAGTGTTACAGGGTGAGGTCTAGACATGGATAGTAAGGAACTCTCAGGATTAGGAGTGAAGGTTCCCACAGAAACTACAGTGAAACCTCTGTTGGGACAGACTTTCTCTCCAGTCAAGCCCTTCTGCCCAGAAGGGGTTCACAGTCACTGGCCTAAAAGGAAAATGCAGAACAGGGAGCATTCCCTGCACGCAGCCAGCTCTGTGCTCTCCATGGAGCCATGGGATGCCCTCACCAGTGCAGGAAGCCTCAGTGTCATCTCCTGGTGGCCTGCCTGGGAGGCTCAGCTATAGAAGCCATTCCCATTTCCTGGCAGGCCACAGGGAGTGTAGTATAGCCCTGGAAGATCTGCCCAAGAGACACGGACCTGTCTGACAGTGACAGTGTTCAAAGGATCACAGAAAAAGACCTAGAGCTTCTGGAGATAATGGGGAAGTGTGTTCTGCTCATAGCAGAAGAAGAGGACTTCCTGTGGTCTCTCTTGACTTCCATTGTCCTGGAGTTTTCTGCATCTCATGGACCAGTAGGAAAGCAGCAGAAGCACAAGATTGCATAGACATAGTAGGTGTTTCGAGATTGTCCTAAAGGATGTGGAAATGACAGCAGAAATTTTGGTACCATGAGGCTCTGTGCTTTGTTATCCCTGGAATGCCTTGGTCCAAAATAGTGTGTCCACTCAAATCCACACTGTGTGACTCAAGTTTGCCTGGAGCTCTGGGATTTTCCCAACTCTTCCACATCATGATGACTCCAGGATGCTCTTGAAGACTGATCCACTGCCGCTTTGAAATGTGAAATGCATGGAATGGACAAATCCATCCCTGACTCAGGAAAAAGAGCCAAGAGCAACAACAAGAAGAGTTTCTGAAGGTACATAGTACCTCCACATGAGTAAAACACAAGACCTGGAGAAAATCAGCATGGAGAAGGGGGAGATATATAACAACTTTTCACCTCAGTGTTCACTGGCAAGTGCTCCAGCCATGCCAGTGACTGACAGAATCCAAAGACATGGACTGGCAGAACAAAATACCTACCACTGCAGAAGAGGATGAGCTTTAAGGCCATCTAATGAACCTGTATGTGCACAAGTCCAAGGAGCCTGATGAGATGCATCTGAGGGTCCTGAAACAACTGACAAAAGAAGTTGCTAAACCACTATCCATCATATCTGAAAAGTCTGAGAAGTGAAGTTGGGTCAGTCTCATCTCTGTGCCTTGGCAAGATCATGTAACAGATCCTCCTGGACTCCATGTTAAGACATGCAGAAAAGAAGGAGCCAGTTGGTGCCAGCCAACATGGCTTCACTAAGGGCAATCATTCCCAATGACATTAATGTCCTACTACTCTGGGTTTAATGAATTTCTATAATGGGCTTATACCAATGGGGAATGAGGGAAGAGTGACTGATGTCATCTAGTAGTGCAAAACCTATGACACTGTCCTGTACAACATCCTTCTCTCTAAACTGTAGAGACCTGGAGTGTCTGGGTGTGCTGCTCAGTGAATAAGGAATTGCACTGACGGAATTGAGTGCTAGTAAATGGTTAATGTTCAAGTAGAGACCAGTGGCAAGTGTTGTTTGCCAGGGCTCAGTGTTGGGGCCTTTACTATTTAAAACCTTTGTGGGGGACATGGAGATTGGAACTGAGTGCATCCTCAGCAGGTTTGTGGATGACATTGAGCTGAGTGGTGCAGTTGATAATCTAGAGGCAGGGTTGGCATCCAGAGGGACCTGGACAGGCTGGAGAGCTGGGTCTGTGCAAACCCCATGAAGTTCAACAAGGGCAATCCCAAACATGGGTAGAGGCTGGGCCATGAGTGGATTGAGAACAGTCCTGAGGAGAACAACTTGAAGGATGTGACTTTTAAAATCATGAACATGAGCCTGGAATGCATGCTGGCAGCCCAGGAAGCCAATCGTATCCTTGGCTGCATCCAGAGCCATATTGCAGTAGGGTAAGGGAAGGGGATCCTTCTACTTTACTCTGCTTTCCTGAGCTGTATGTGGGTTCTTGTGTCCAGGCCTAGCACTCCCAGGACAAGAAACACACAGACCTGACTGAGTGGGTCCAGAGAAGGTCACAGAGATGATCAGGCAAGCTGAGCAGTTTCCCTGTGAGGACAGGCTGAGAGGGTTGGGGTTGTGTAGCTGACTCCCTGGTGACATTCAGTAAAGTTGTGGAGAGGGATATTTGGTCAGAGCGTGCAGTAATGGATCAAAGAGTAGTGATTTTAAACTGAAAATGGGTAGATTTAGATTAGATAGTAGGAACAAATTCTTTCCTCTTTGAGTGGTGGGAAACTGGAACAGGTCTTCCACAGAAGTTGTGAATAACATGTCAAGGGTCTGAAATCAGACAATGGTCAAAGTTGTTTTCAACACTAAATAATTCTAAGACTGAATGGACAATTCTGGGTTTAAGAAGTGGAAGCAGATTAAAGAGGAAAGGACTTAATCAGCAACAAGGCCTCAAAAGTAACAACTACAAGGCATTTAGATGCTTCATGAGAAAGGAATGTTTGTGGGTCTGCAGGGCTCTAAGACACAGAATAAAAGGCTGTGCTGCTCCAGGTTCTGCATCCTCCTCTCTTGCCTCTCTTTCCTCCAGGAACGAGGTAAGCCTGAGTCCTCTCCATCTCTCTCTGTGGGCTGAAGGGCTCTCATGGTGGCTACTCACATTGCTCTTTGGGTGCCTCAACTTGGCACTGACATAAAACTGTTGAAGGGCTTTAAGTCTTTTCATGGTGGTGGCGGAGGAGGGCTGGGAATTGGGGGTTTAGCTGCAACAGAAGGGAATCAAGGGGTTTCAGGTACAGGGGAATCTGCCTACCAGAATTTGCATGTGGAGTGATGGAAGGAAATGGCCCAGTGCATACTCTGACATCTCTAACACAGCCATGTCTGTTCTGGAGATGGGCTCTGAGCAGTCTTTCCACAGGTTCCTTAAATCCATTCTGCTGCATCCTTTTCTTAACCTGTGGCATTCTTGCTGTGCTTTCCCACTTATAATGGAAGATGAGGGTTGTGGGAGCTGTAGGCACAGAGTGTGTTTTTAATAAAAGTATGTCCATGGAGAGAGCTGAGGGAAAGAGACATGAACTGATACTGAGGTTGTTGCACCCTGCTCTGTCTTGCAGCTCTGCCTCCATCGCCAAGAGATGTCTTGCTGCAGACCCTGTCCCCCACGCCCCTGTGGCCCCTGTGGCCCAACCCCACTGGCAAGCAGCTGCAGTGAGCCCTGTTTCGCCCGCTGTGCTGACTCGACCGTCTACATCGAGACCAATCCAGTGGTGGTGACCATGCCAGGTCCCATCCTCACCTCCTTCCCTCAGAGCACAGCCGTGGGATCCTCTCTCTCAGCTGCTGTTGGCAGCTCCCTCAGCTCCTCGGGGGTTCCCATCTCTTCTGGGGGCTCCTTTGGTCTGGGGGGATCAGGGCTGTGTCTGCCTGTGCCCCGCTGCGGCATGAACTGCTGAGGATGGCACAGCATCCCCTTTGTGCTTGGGAAAGAGGCCCATCTCTTTCTCTCCCTGACTCCTGCAAATGTGTTTCTCAGTCTCTGTTCTGTGCCACTGCATTTGTTGCTTCTCATTAAAGCCTTTGTGCAGCATCACTGGAGAGTTGTGGTTGTTCTCCTCCTCCCTCAGGCTGCCATGTGCTCTACAAGGATGAGCACTGGCTGCTGTCCTGAGCTTACCATGCACTACAGAAAGATCTCCCTGAGCTTGGGCTGGAGCACCAAGAGACTCAGTCATTGAACTTGAAACCGTAACCTGGAGATTATGATTCTGTAGTGCCAGTTTCTGTTTTGTTCCTTGTGCCAGTTAATACAGATATTTTGAATTCACTTTTCAGTCCTGTCATAGCTTCTTCACAGAAACATATGGAAGCCTCCCTTGACATGGTTAGACCAGTATGGGTAGGAAAGGAGACAATTATTTCTTTTCATGGCTGAACATAGGCAGTGCGACTTTACAGTGTCAGAGATGGAAAGGTTCACTCTGTTACTTACTAAGTGGATGAAATACAATTTGGAAAATGGAGTTGAAGTGAATTTTGATTGTTTTATCTGGAGCCTGGGGATGTACAAGTATAAGGGTGCAAAGCATCTAGACAGGAAATGATAATGGTGCAGAAGTGCTCAGCAGCACTTCATCATCTATAATAACACTAATTTATTGACAGATTCAGAGTAAGAACTTTCATACCATTATCAATACACACACACACAAAGGTACACAGAGATGTGTACATCTGTGTTCAGGTTTGTAAATGTTCCTATTGAAAATTCCCCTTTGGTTCAGTGAGTTACATGAAGTACCACTCAACAAGTGGAGGTTGGACCTCAGAGAGTGTGTGAGTGCAGGGAGTGTATCAGCCCAGCCACCGTTGTCATAAGTGGTCTTTGAATAACCCATCTGGATCGTTCTCAAGCTCCAAGAGATGTCCCACTCAGAGGGAGATGCTGGCATAGCCCACAGAGGTCCAGGGAATCTCAGAGGGCCTCACTCAGGCACTCAGGATGGCTCTTAACAGGTTCCCAAGATGATCTGCTTTAGTCAGCAGGAGGTTCCATCCTGGCAACAATTGAAATTGGTTACTGGTGGAAACAATGTCCAAGACATTTGGAAATTTTTTCCAAAACTGCAGCAACAATGGTGGTCTTCCAGTTGGGCTACAGTTCAGATGGGGTCTGTTGTAAGGCTGTGAGAGGCTCTGTTTCCCACTGTGGGTACAAAGCTGATGTTGCAGTTAAGGTCAGGACTGTCCTCACCTGTATCATGCTATAGCCCTCAGTGTGGTGAAGGACATTTCACCTCCCAGCTGGTTCTGTAAAGGTACATTTCACCTCTCAGGTGGCTGAGTCAAGGCCTGCCAGGAGGAGAAGACCAGGAGAGGCTGCACCACCACACCCACATAGGAGGATATCTCAAATACCTGGATAAGGACAAGAGATCTCCTGGGAGAGGAGCTGTATTTGTGGTGAGGGCTGCAGCTGCCATGATGTGCCTGGATTTCAGGTGCTCTGGATTCTGCAAAGCAGCCAGGCTGTGCCCTGTGTGTGGGTTGCCTGGAGCAGCTGCAGAGGCCGAGTGGGTGGTGCAAGGACAAGTGTCCATGCAGAGCTTTGGGCAGGAGGTGTGGGAGAAGGGCAAGGAAAAGAGATGAAGTTTGCAGGGAGCCCCTTTTGGTGGCTGTGCAAGGTGAGAGGAGAGAGGAGGGGAGAGAGGGGAGTGCAGTAGTGCCAGTCAGCAGCAGGCCAGGATGGGGCAGGTGAGAGCTGGGCTGGCATGAGCAGAGTGGCGCAGCGGGAGCGTGCTGGGCCCATAACCCAGAGGTCGATGGATCGAAACCATCCTCTGCTAAGCTCCTTTTTGCACCGCTGCTTCCTTGCCCAGCAACTTTTACCCTGCACTGCTGCAGCTTTCTGAACATCCACATCCATGGCCCTGCTCTGCCTTCTGCCCCCGCTCCCTCACACTGCCACCTGCTTTCATCCTCTGCTTTCTCAGGCACCAGCACTCCCCATGTGCCCCTGAGCAAGGCAGATGGGTAGTTGTGAAGCAGCAGACAGAGCTCCCCCACCAGCAACTGGGTGTTGTGGCTACACAGTTGTTCCTCCCTTCCCATCAGGTATCTCAGTCCTCAACTTCTCAGCTACAGGAGGACATTTCCAGGTCTCAGCAGGTGGACAGGAGGAGAAGAAGGAAGCCGGTACTAGTTTGGGAAAGATCAATGTGACTGACTCAAAGACCTGACGAATTTCTCTGTCCCAGTCTGTTTCCTGCCAGAGTACCTGGATGATGCAGAAACAGGCAGGAGCTGGTGGAGAAGAGGTAAGGTGTTGCACTGTGCTGCACCTGTTTGCTTCCTCCACCACGTCAGAATGCTGGGATTTCAGAAGTTTGTGGCCTCTATGAAAATGCAAGAAAGAGAGGAGGAGTTTTTTTTTTAATTTCCCATTATATGAACCAATTCCAGTTGGCCAATCAATACTGGTTTGTGCAGGGTGGTGCTCCAAGCCTGAGCAGTGCAAGGTGGAGCTGTGCCCTTGTGAGTGACCAGTGCAGCTGGAGTTGTGGTGGGCAAGGTGTTCCCCTCAGAAAGACACGTGCTGTGGTGCAGGTTGTGGTTGTGTTTGTGTGGGAGTGGCAGGAGGGCCTGTCAGGGTGTGGGGCTGGGGCAGGGAGTGTGGCGTGCAGGAGCAGGGAGCACACAGACAGGCACAGGCGTTGGTGGTATAGTGGTGAGCATAGCTGCCTTCCAAGCAGTTGACCCGGGTTCGATTCCCGGCCAACGCACAGGGACTTTTGTTGGATCAACGAGATCACTGGGTGCTGTCCTGGTCCTGGAATGCTGTGGGATAGGTCACACATTCTGCTTCTCTCTTCCCTGCCTCGACAAGTTTGGCCTGGTTTTGTCAGTCGGGCTTGCGCCTCATCCCTATCCCTCCCCACTACCTCTCCCAGGGATTCAGGTGAGAAAAGTTCACCTAGCACTAGCTCCTGGGACCCCGGAGGATACCCTGTCCGTATCAGTGTAGTTTTCCAGCTGAGGTAGTTCCAGGCTGGACTCCTCACTCCTGGTAGTGCAGCCAGAACAGAGGTGTTTCTGTTGCAGCTGGTTGCAGCTGGCAGGAGCAGCATGGTGCTGTGGCAGGCTTATGATGAGGACTGACAACGCCCAGGTGGGCACTAAGACCTGAACTGTACTCTAGGAGGCCACTTATGCACTTTGAGGGTGCAGTGGGACGAGGCCTGTTCTTTAGCAAATGTTTCAGTGTCACAGTGGAGTGAATGTGCTCTCCATCCTTCTCCCCCTTTTCCATCGCTCCAGTGGTCACTTGGCAAATGTGGTGTTGTTCCCTTCAGAGGGAATGTTGGGATGTACAGTGCCTGTGTTCAGAGCACAGAGTTATTTCTTTTGTAGGTCTCTTTCCTGAAAACAGCCTCTGGTACACACGGGAACTTCCTTTGAAATTCTCTGGTGAACGACCACGACTGCATGTCTCAGAAACGCCATGTCCCTGGTTCATGTGCAGGGCTGCTGACCAATTTGTCCTAGCAAGATGATGTAACAGATCTTCCTGGAAAGTGTGCTAACACATATGGAAAAGAAGGAGATGAAGGGTGATAACCAAGCTGGCTTCCCTAAGGGCAGATGATGCCTGAAAAAAGCAGTGCCTTGCTACAATGTGCTGGTGAGAGCAAACTCACTGTAGCAGGACTGTGAAGGTGTCAGTGTGCTGAGGGAAAGCATCAGGGAGTCAAAAGTTTTAGGTCCCACTGAGATTTGAACTCAGATCGCTGGATTCAGAGTCCAGAGTGCTCACCATTACACCATGGGACCTCCTATACATTTCTGTTTTGGAGCCTCCACTTAGTATTCCACAGCCTCATGCCCCTGCCTTAGTCTCAGGCCTCTCTCTCCAGTTCCTTGCACATCCACCACCCACTGCAGCCTCTCTTCAGGGCCTTCACACACTCTTCAATTACGCCTTCCTTCAAGGCAGCTCCACAGCTCCCTCTCCTAGATCCATGTGTCCTCTCTCACAAGTCCAAGCCTCCAAAACTCTGACCAGCCTCTCTTGCAACAAGGCTATTCTGCCTCAATGCAGCCCTTGCCAAACCACAGAGACACCTGCACACAGTATAATACTGCCCCATCTTCTCTTATTCAGGTTGAACCAGCCCATCTCCTTCATTATTGACAAGAGGGAATCATTGCTGGATCTCAAAAAAGGGGAAGAAGGAGCATCTGAGGAACCAAGGAAAGAGGATGATACACTGGAGAGAGTGAGGCAGAAGATTCCAAGGGTATCCATGGGCTGGATACTCTGGCCTTGTGAGCAGAGGCTGAAGACTCAAGGATTGCTGAGCAGGGAGAAAAAAATTCTCAGAGTGGATCCAACAGCACAAAACACTGAGCAGCTTTGGTGAGCCTGCTGGAAGCCAGGCGATGCAGTCTCTGACTCCTGAAATACTTTCCAACTAGAAGGGTTGTTGGAGGGCAGAATGGATGCAAGGAGAGATTATTTTGTGGGTGAATGTTTGGAGGATGTCTGAAGGTCTCCATTTTACATGAGATATGCAGAAAATGTGGAGAAGAGAGTATGACAGAAGAATTCCTTCAGAAAGATGGTTTAGATTTACAGTACATTTCTTTTTTATTAATCACATTAATCTTTTTAGACTGTGAGCTTATCATATCCTCTTGATCACATAATCACTATGTCCTTGTCTTGTGAGAGTGGTGTGACCATACATTGTATAAATGGGATGTTCTCAGCCAGTGAGTGGTGGTTTGTGTTGAGATTTCAGGTCACATTTACTGTGAGGGAACAGCTCTCAGTTGGAGACAGAGGTGGTTCCATTACACTGGTTGTAGAGCTGTTGGTGCCTTGCCAGCTGTAAGCTCCAGGCCCTGCTGTGCTGTGTTCCCTCGCAGGTACTGGCTTGATCTCCTCCTTGCACATGCCTGATCTTGTTGTGCTGCAAGAGTCAAGGGATGGCCCAGCCACTCAGAGGGCAGACAGGGGTCCTCTTCACTGTGCCTGGTGCTATTACTGTACTGTCTGACACGGCTGAGGGTGAAGCCCACTTTTCCCTGGGAAGGCTGTTCCATCCAGAACAACCCACATTTTTTAGTTCGGACCTTCCCTGACTGAGATGGCCACCTGGGGCAGCTCCCCTCCCAGAAGATCTCTTGGCCTCAGCCAGCTCTCTGGGATATCCTGCTATGGAGGTGTGGTTGTCCAGTGTATACCATCCTTCTGCTTTTCCTGATAGGCTTTGACTGAACCAGCTAAGAGGTGAAGTGTCCCTTTACAGATCCAGCTGGGAGGTGAAATGTCCTTCACTACACCAGGGACTATAGCATGATACAGGTGGGCACAGCCCTGACCTTAACTACAACATCAGCTTTGCACCCACAGTGGGGAACAGAGGATAATCACTCAGGCCCTGACAGCCTTGAATGGTCCCCATCTGAACTGCAGACCAAGTGGAAGGCCATCAGAGTTGCAGCAGTTTGGAAACAATTTCCAAATGTCTTGGACATTGTTTCCACTACTTCCTAACTTGAGTTCCAGAAATGATGGAACCCCCTGCTGTCTAAAGCAAAGCATCTCGGCTGTTATTCTGTGTAACAGCCATCCTGAGTGAGGCCATTTGAGGTCTCCTGGACTGCTGTGGGCTGTGCCAGCACCTCCGTCTGAGGGCGATGTCGCTCGGAGCTTGAGAACCATCAGGCTGGGATAGTCAAAAGACCAATTATGACAATGAGACCTGAGCTGATACACTCCCTTCACTCACACGCTCCTTGAGGTACAACCCACTCTTGTTGAGAAATGCAAAGGTATTTGACAGAAGTATTTCACTGAAACCAAGGGGAATTTTTGATACATTTACACACCTAAATATAAATGTTCATGTCTCTGTGCCTGTGTGTGAATCGATAATGGTATGGAGGGTATTGTAAATCTATACAGTCATTTTTATCAATGAAGCCAATCCTATTGAATCACTTCATAAATACTGAATCAGTCAATGATCAAGTGCTGCTAAATCCTTTAATTGCCTTTAGTTTTGAATCCATGTCCTTGCTAGTAAGCCCAGGGTGCTCTGGTCTAAGCTCAGGGAGATCTTTCTGTAGCTCCTGGTAAGCTCAGGATAGCAGCCAGTGCTCATCCTTGCAGAACACGTGGCAACCCGAGGGATGAGGAGAACAAATGACCACAAGTCTTCAGTGATGCTGCATGAAGACTTTAATGAGAAGCAGCAAATGCAGTGGCACAGAACAGAGACCGAGAAACACATTTGCAGGGGTCAGGGAGGGAAAGAGATGGGCCCATTTCCCAAGCACAAAGGGGATGCTGTGCCATCCTCAGCAGTTCATGCCACAGCGGGGCACAGGCAGACACAGCCCTGACCCCCCCAGACCAAGGGAGCTCCCAGAAGAGATGGGAACCCCCGAGGAGCTGAGGGAGCTGCCAACAGCAGCTGAGAGAGAGGATCCCACGGCTGTGTTCTGAGGGAAGGAGGTGAGGATGGGGCCTGGCATGGTCACCACCACTGGAGCGGCCTCGATGTAGACGGTCGAGTCAGCGCAGCGGGCGAAACAGGGCTCACTGCAGCTGCTTGCCAGTGGGGTTGGGCCACAGGGGCCACAGGGGCGTGGGGGACAGGGTCTGCAGCAAGACATCTCTCGGTGAGGAGGCAGAGCTGCAAGACAGAGCAGGGAGCAACAACCTCAGTATCAGTTCATGTGTGTTTCCCTCAGCTCCCTCCATGGACCCACTTTGATTTAAAAACACACTCTGTGCCTACAGCTCCCCCAACCCTCATCATTCTCCCCAAGTGGAAAAGCACAAGAACATTGTCCCATTTTAAAATGGGAGCCAGCAGAGTGTGTTTAAGGCACCTGAGGAATCACAGCCCATCTCCAGAACAGACACGACTGTGTTCAGGATGTCAAGGGATGTCTTCCATCAGTGCCGGTATAAATTCTATTGGTCAAAGCCCCCTGCACCTGACACCCCTTGATCCCCTTCTGCTGCAACTAAACCCCCAATTCCCAGCCACCACCATGCAAAGACTGAAAACCCGTTTGCAGTTCATCATCAGGGTCAAGCTGAGGCAGCCAGGTATCAACCTCAGTGGCCACCATGAGAGCCCTTCAGTCCACAGAGAGAAATGGAGAGAACTCAGGCTTACCTCGTTCCTGGAGGAAAGAGAGGCAAGAGAGGAGGATGCAGAACCTGGAGCAGCAGAGCCTTTTATTCTGTGTCCCAGAGCCCTGTGAGGCCACAAACATTCCTTGCTCCTGAAACATCTAAACACCTGGAAGTCAACACTTTTAAGGCCTCTTTCATCCGAAATATTGAGTTCCCACTTCATACAATCCAGACTGGTTCAATGAGTCATAGAATCATTTGAGGATGAAAGGGACCTTGAATATCATCTAGCTCCAGCTCCTTGACACGTTATCCACAATTGCTCTGGATGAGCTGTTGCAGTGTCTCACCACTATCACAAGAAGGAATTTATTCCTAATATTTTATCTAAATCTACCCATTTTCAGTTTAAAGTAATTGTGCCATGTCCTATCACTATACTCCCTGACCTGGTGTCTCTCATCATCTTTACTGAATGACTCTCAGGAACATTCTCTTTTCCCGGTTATGCAATCCCAACCCTCTCAGCCTGTCCTCTCAGCCTGTCTTTCCACTTGCCTGCTCATTTCTGTGGACTTCTCTGGACCTACTTGACCAGATCTGTGTGTTTCTTCTGCTGGGGGTCCTAGAGCTGGACACAGGAACTCAGGTATGGTCTAGAAGAGCAGGGTAGAGTGGGAAGATCTTCTCCCTTGCCCTACTAGCCCACAGCTCTGAATGCAGCCAAGGATACAATTGGCTTTCTGTGCTGCCAGTGCATGTTGCAGGCTCAGGTTCATGATTTCAACAGCCAGATCCTCCAACTGGTTCTCTGCAGGGCTGCTCTCAGTCCACTCCTGGCCTGGCCTGTACCCATGTTTGGGATTGCCCTGTCCATGGCACGCACCCTTCTTGAACTTCATGAGGTTTGCATGGACCCCCCTCTCCAGCCTGTCCAGGTCCCTCTGGATGCCAACCCTACCTTGAGAATATCAACCACACCACTCAGCTCAATGTCATCCACAAACCTGCTGAGGGTACACTCAATCCCACTCTCCACATCCCTTTAAAGAATGTTAAATAGTCCTGCTACCAATACCGACCCCTGAGGAACAACACTAGTCACTGGTCTCTACTTGAACATTAAACCATTTACCAGCACTCAATTCCATCAACCCAGTTCTTTGTTTATTGACTGGCCCAGCCAGATAATTCATGTCCTTACAGTTTAGAGAGAAGGATCTTGTAAAGTTCACTTCTATATGTTTTTCATTAGTTGATAACATCAGTTACTCTTCCCTCATCTCCCAGTGGCATAAGCCTATTACAGAAATTCACTAAACCCACAGTAGCAGAAGGACACTAATGTTATTGGGAATGATTGCCTTTAGTGAAGCCCTGTTGGCTGGCACCAACTAGCTCCTTCTTTTCTACATGTCTTAGCATGGAGTCCAGAAGGATCTGCTCCATGATCTTGCCAAGGCACAGAGATGAGACTGACCCAACTTCATTTCCCATTTCTCCAGGTGCTGAGACTTTTCAGATACGATGGAGAGTGGTTTAGCAACTTCTTCTGCCAGTTGTTTCAGGACCCTCAGATGCATCTCATCAGGCCTCTTGGACTTGTGCACATGCAGGTTCCTTAATGGTCTTAAAGCTCATCCACTTCTAGAATGGATGGTGTTTCATTCTGCCAGTCCATGCGTTTGGATTCTGTTGATTGCTGACATGGCTGGAGCACTTGCCAGTGAGCACTGAGACAAAGTTGTGTTGAGTATTATCCCCTTCTCCATGTCAGTTTACTCCAGGTCTCCCATGTCACTCATGTGGAGGTGCAGCTTTGTTTATCTTTCCTTGGTATACTATGTACCTGTAAAAACACTTCTTGATATTTTCCATGTCTCCAACCAAGTTCAGCTCCAGCTCTGCCTTCACTTTCCTGATCCCCACCCAGCACTCCAGGGCCACAATCATCCCAGTATGTGTATTTCTGCCTCCACCGTCTAAGCATTTTTGCCTTTTAATTCACCTAGAAGGTCTTGACCTCTGCAAACTGCCCTCCTGCATCCCTTTGTGCGTGGAGCTTCTTGCTCATGGGAACTGGGATGTCTACTGCCCACAGAACAGTGTCACTCCTGGAAAAACCCCATACCCAAACTGACATGTTTTGCTCAGCGTGTCCACCCAGAGGCCAGAGTCCTGGATGGTCTGGCTTTGGGGAAGAGGCCGAGGGCAGGGAGCTCAAGGCTGTTGGCTCTTTCTTGGGTCAGAGATGGGTTTGCCCATTCCACGCATTTCAAAGGGACATTGGATCAGTCTCACAGAGCAGCTAGGAGTCATCATGGTGTGGAAGAGTTGGGAAAATCCCAGAGCTCCAGGCAAGCTGAGTAACAATTCAGTGACTTTAGAGGACATGCTGCCACAGACTCAGGCATTCCAGAGGTAACAGAACACATATTCTTCTTCCTCCAAAAGTTCTGCATTCTTCAAGTGCATTTCCACACTTTTTAGGCCAACTCTTAAAACACGTGCTATGTCTATGCAATTCTGTGCTGCTGCTGCTTTTCCTGGCATTGTCTTTTTGTGGCTGTCCAAGAACCCATGGAGGTGCAGGGCACTCAAAGGTCAAGTGAGGTCAAGAGTGAATGCTGAAAGTCCTCTGCTTCTGCTCTGAGCAGAACAAGCTTCCCAGTTACCTCTGGAATGCCCAAGTCTGAGGCACTATATTGACGGAAGTAAACACTGGGTGACTTAAGTTTGCCTGGAGCTCAGGGCTTTTCCCAACTCTTCCACATCACAATGACTCCCAGGTGCTCTGGGAGACAGATCCAATCTCCCTTTGAAATGTGAAATGCCTGGAATGGGCAAAGCTATCCCTGACCCAGGAAAAAGAGCCAAGAGGTAAGTGTTCCCTGCCCTCAGCCTTTTCCCCAAAGACAATCATGCAGGTCTCTGGCCTCTGGGTGAACACACAGAGAAAACAGGTCAGTTTTGGGTGTGGATCTCTTTCAGTGAAGGACACAGCATCTCTTTGATCACAAAACCAGGTCATGGTACAGCCTGAGGATCATAATCAAGCTCATCGTGGTCATCACTTCTCCCTGCAGGGAACATCCTACGGGTGAACATGGACTTTCCTTGCCATTAAGCTTTGTCACATCCCTAGAGAGATGAATCTCTTTCCCCATATGGGATTGTACAGTTCTGACTTCCTGCCACAACTTACCCATACATTCCTGTATTTCTATGATGACCTTTGGGGGCAAATGTCCCTCTCAACCTCCATGCCTACACTGGAGTCTCCTGAAATTTGTCCTGAGGTGTCCCAAATGTCAGAGTATAACTGTGACCTTGGTCATGCTCACCATCAAGAAGTGAAAAAGACAGATCATTTTATGCAAAACCACTTAAACTGACCTTGTACACTAGTCTGAGACCTCCAGGTTAAGGGGCCCTAGGAATCTGGGACACAGATGAATCATTCCCATGTTTGGGGGTGTGAAAGCAGAGAAAGGTATCTGAGATGAAAGAGGCAGGGACTTCATCAGCGTGAGGTCCTGGCACACAGTGACTACCAGGTATTTCAATGCTTCATGAGCAAGGAATGTTTGTGGCCCTGCAGGGCTCTGCGATACAGAATAAAAGGCTCTGCTGCTCCAGGTTCTGCATTCTCTTCTCTTGCCTCCCTTTCCTCCAGGAACGAGGTAAGCCTGAGTCCTCTCCATCTCTCTGTGGGCTGAAGGGCTCTCATGGTGGCTCTGAGGTTGATCCTTGGGTGCCCCAGCTTGGCCTTGACCCAGAACCGTTAAAGGGCTGTCAGTCTTTTCATGTTGGTGGCTGGGGAGAGCTGGAAATTGGGAGTTTAGCTGCAGCAGAAAGGGATTGAGGAGTCTCAGGCACAGGGGGATCTGCCCAGTAGAATTTGTACCTGCACTGGTGGAAGACATCCCTAACACAGCCCTGTCTGTTCTGGTGATGGGCTGTAATCAGTCTTCCCTCAGGTGCCTTAAACACACTCTACTGGTTCCTTTTCTTAAACCTGGACAGCCTTCCTCTGTTTTTCTATTTATGGAGCACAATATGGGTTGTTGAAGTTGTAGGCACAAAGTGTGTTTTGATGTGTGTCTGTGGAGAGAACTGAGGGAAAGAGAGATGAACTGAGGTTGTTGCTTCCTGCTCTGTGTTGCAGCTCTGCCTCCTTCACCGAGAGATGTCTTGCTGCAGACCCTGTCCCCCACGCCCCTGTGGCCCCTGTGGCCCAACCCCACTGGCAAGCAGCTGCAGTGAGCCCTGTGTCGCCCGCTGCGCTGACTCGACCGTCTACATCGAGGCCACTCCAGTGGTGGTGACCATGCCGGGTCCCATCCTCACCTCCTTCCCTCAGAACACAGCCGTGGGATCCTCTCTCTCAGCTGCTGTTGGCAGCTCCCTCAGCTCCTCGGGGGTTCCCATCTCTTCTGGGGGCTCCCTTGGTCTGGGGGGGTCAGGGCTGTGTCTGCCTGTGCCCCGCTGCGGCATGAACTGCTGAAGCCACTGGATTATCTTCTTTAGAGCCAGAAGGAAGATGGAGACTGTGCTGCAGCAGTAGCACAGCCACGTCTTGCAGATGACCTGGGTATTCTCATCCCAGCTGGCCGGAGGGCCCTGTACCCTCTGGTCCTCGCCGCACGGCATCCTCATCGTGCCTCCTCTGACTCTGCTTTGCTCTGAGCTCCTCAAGCTCTCTTCTGCTTTTCCGAACTTCTGCTAATGGTAGGAGGGTGCTGGAGTTAGGAATCTCTCTTAGAGGGCTGGAATTGCACCAGGAATAGCACTACTGAAATGGCAAGGTCTTTGTATGGAGCTTGTTCTTTAGAAATTAGCTGATCTTTTTCTCTCCCTGATGTCTGAAAACATTTTTCTTGGTCTCTGTTCTATGCCAGTGCATTTGCTGCTTGTCATTAAATCCTTTGTACATCATCACTGGAGAGTCATGGTCGTTTGTTCTCCTTCTCCCTCAGGGAGTCACCTGTTCTGCAGAGAAGACCCTTCCTTATCTGTGGCAGCAAATAAACCAATATCATGGTGCACTGCTGGTAATTGATAGAGCTCCCTGAATTATTTCAGAGGAACAAAAAGAAACTAGCAGGAAAACAGAAACAGGAACAAGTCAGGGGAATGGAGAGAGAAATAAACATGGGACAAGGGTGGAAATATGAGCAATACACAGAGGAAACATTATATTTTAACTGTGGTCATAGAAGAGAAAGAGTTGCCCCAAGTGGGTGGTAAAAACTCCACATTTGGAATTGTCAGGCATCCAAGCAGACAGTACCAGAGCAGCCTCCTGTCCCTGAGCTGCTTTGCCTGGGTGGTCCCCACCTCAAGTGCTGTGTGATTCCTCAGAGCACATTGAAGAACTGAGCCAGCAGGAGAGTAGGGCTGTGAAGGTGTCAGGGTGCTGAGGGAAAGCATCAGGAGTCAAAAGTTTAAGGTCCCACTGAGATTTGAACTCAGATCGCTGGATTCAGAGTCCAGAGTGCTCACCATTACACCATGGGACCTCCTGCACAGAACTGTTCTTGATCCTCTGGCCACTCTCCATCAGCCTCATGCCCCTGCCTCAGTCTCAGGTCTCTGCAGCTCCCTGTACATCCACCACCAAATGCAGCCTCTCTTCAGGGCCTTCACACACTCTCCAATCACACCTTCCTTCAAGGCAGCTCCACAGCTCCCTCTCCCAGACCCACGTGTCCTCTCTCACAAGTCCCAGCCTCCAAACCTCTGACCAGCATCTCTTGCATGAAGGACAACAAAGCCATTCTGCCTTGACAAAACACGGTCCATACATCACAAATCCCCTCTTCTTCCAGGCTGAACCAGCCCAGCTCCTTCATTACAGACAAGAGGGAATCATTACTCAGTCTGAAAAAGGGGAAGAAAGACCCCCTGGGGAACCAAGGAAAGCTGATGATAAACTAGAGGAAAGGAGGCCAAGGAAGACAAGAGCCTGTAAAGCTGGAGTCCAGCCCATTCCTCTCAGGAACACTGCCCCTGGAAGGCAGTGCCTTAGAGCACTCAGCCATCCTGACACCTCAGGCAAAACTCTGCCTTTCCATGACTTGCTCCATTCCCTCCAGAGTCTCATCTCAGGACATGGCAAGCCAAGAACCTGGCCTGCGGTGCTGCCTGGTGGACACATCCTGGGTGGTCCCTTGTCCCCTAAGCAGGGCTGGGAAGGCTGGGCAAGAGGGGCTGTGCCACACCAAGACCTGGGAGCAAAAGGGCTTTAGCAGAGGATGGTTTCGATCCATCGACCTCTGGGTTATGGGCCCAGCACGCTCCCGCTGCGCCACTCTGCTCCCTCAAACACAGCCATGGGCAAGGGGTGACAGAGCCACCTTTTGCTTTGAATTAATGAGGGAAGTCATTCTGACATTCTCTCTGTGAACACAGAGCTGCTCAGTCTAAGGCATGGAGGAGCCAGTTAGAGAAGAAAGAAGGTTTATATTTGCAGTACAATCTTTTTGAACAATCACATTAGTCTTTTTAAGGGGTTGGGATAATCAAATACTAGTGATCACATAATCACGATGAGCTTATCTTTGCAGGTGCTGTGGACATATGCTCAGTGGGATGCTAATTCTCTTTGTTTGAAACAAATGTTCTATTCTTTTATTGTCCATATGGGATGTTTTCAGGCAGTGAGAGCTGGTTTCTGTTGGGTCTTCATGTCACATTTACTTTGAGGGAACAGCTTTTAGTTTGATGCAGAGTTTGTTCCATTAACCACGTTGTAGAGTTGATTGGTACCTTGCCTTTCACACCAGCTGTGAGCCCCATGCCCTGCTTGTGCTGTGTTCCCCCAAACCTCCTGGCTCAACCCCACTTCTGCCACAGCCCTGCCCTTGCTGTGTCCCAACAGCCAAGGGATGCCTCAGTCACCATGAAGGTCAAAGAGGATCCTCTTCTCTGTGCCTGGTGCCATTTCTATCTGGACTGACAGTAGTGAGGTTGGAGCTGGTTCTCAGTTGCTGATGGGCAGGGCTGGCCCATCCAGACTGGGTGGTGGTCAGTCTTCAGTGCTGCCAGAAGTTTCAGTAGGGATCAGGTCTTGCAGAGCATGTTGAGTGTCTTGATGAGGGTGAGGAGGCAGTGCTGAGACTTGCATTTTTGTGCTTGTGTTTGCT
This sequence comes from Pithys albifrons albifrons, assembly GCF_047495875.1. NCBI lineage: Eukaryota > Metazoa > Chordata > Aves > Passeriformes > Thamnophilidae > Pithys > Pithys albifrons. Next base: position 6,775,030 of record NC_092470.1, read on the forward strand.
TGATCCATGTCCTACCCAGAGGGCAAACAATGCAGCACCCAGGCAGAGAAGACAAAGGTAAAAGATGGATGGAGAAGGCTGGGAAGTGGGAGAATATGGAGGCTGAGTAGCTCCAGCCTGTCTACTGAAGGGGCCATGGCTCAAGGGAAAGTTTCAGGGCAGAACAGGAATCTTCTAGCTCAGGTCTAGCTGCCCTGCTTAAATGGAACACCCTTTCTTCATTCTCACTGGCTAGGTCATTGAGGTTCTTTTCCCTTCTAGTGCTTCCACTACACTCAGTCAAATGGCTGCAGGGCATAGATCTTGCACACCAGCAATGGGTTCTTCTCTCCCCTACCCTTCCCATGGACAACTCAGGGTTTCCCTTGTCCTTAAAGAAGATGAGCAGGTTTCCAGCAGCTCCTCATGTGCTGCGGCTGTGGGGGAAGAGCTGGGTGTGCAAGTGCAGGAGCCCTGTGGGCAGCCTGCAGCTCTTGTCCTTGGCAGCCCTGAGGGTTGGGAGCTGTGCAGGTGCCCCGAGCGTCAGGGCTGCAGGTGCCAGCAACTGGCCCAAAAGGGCTCTTGGTGCCGTAGTTGGCAGGATTCGAACCTGCGCGGGGAAACCCCAATGGATTTCTAGTCCATCGCCTTAACCACTCGGCCACAACTACCTGCTCCAGCCCTCTCTGCCCTGCTCAGTACATGCCTGGGGAGGTCAGTACAATGCTCCACTTTACATTTGCACCTGGGACCTGCCCTGAGGAAGACGGGCACCTGGGGCATGTTCCAGAGGCCTGAGAGGTGTCACCCCAGGGGCTGGGGCTGCAACTCCCAGACCCTTGTCTCCATCCAGCTATCTGGAATATCCTGCCATGGAGGTGTGGTGGTGCAGCCTTTTGTGTCCTCCTCCTCTTCCTGACAGACCTTGTCTGAGCGAGCTGAGAGATGAAACGTTCCTTTACAAAACCAACTGAGAGGTGAAATGTCTTCACCACAGCAGGGGCTGTGGCATGATTCAGGCGGGGACAGCCCTGACTGTGAGTGTACCATCAGCATTCCCCTGACAGTGGGGAAAAGCAGATAATTATACAGGCCCTGACACATTTGCAACATTCCCTAATCTGAACTATCTGGACCAAGTGGAAGACCACTACTGTTGTTGCAGTTGTGGAAACAATTTCCAAATGTCTTGGACGTTGTTTCCACTAGTTACCAATTTCAGTTGTTCCAGGATGGAACCTCCTGCTGACTAAAGCAGATCATCTTGGGACCCTGTTAACAGCCATCCTGAATGAGACCCCCTGCGGTCCCCTGGACTGCTGTGGGCTGTGCCAGCACCTCTGACTCTAGGAGCTTGGGAATCGTCATGTTGGGATAGTTAAAAGATCATTTACGACAATGAGACCTGAGCTGATACACTTGCTGCATTTACACACTCCTTGAGGTCCAACACATGCTTATTGAGAAATGCAAAGGTATTTGGCTGAAGATTTTCACTGAAACCAAGGGGAATTTTCAGCAGAGACATTCACACACATAAATATAAATGTGCACCTCTCTGTACTGGTGTGTGAATTGATAATGTTAAGGAGGGTAGTGTAAATCTATAATTAAGTCATGTTTATCACTTAAGCCAATCCTATTGAATCACTTCATAAGTATTGAATTAGTCGGTGATCAATTTGTGCTAAACCCTTTAACTGTCTTTAATTTTGAATCCATGTCCCTGCTGGCAAGCCCAGAGTGCTCTGGTCTAAGCTCAGGGAGATCTTTCTGCAGTGCATGGTTTGCTCAGGACAGCAGCCAGTGCTCATCCTTGCAGAGCACGAGGCAACCTGAGGGATGAGGAGAACAAATGACCACAACTGTCCAGTGATGCTGCACAAAGGCTTTAATGAGAAGCAGCAAATGCAGTGGCACAGAACAGAGACCGAGAAACACATTTGCAGGGGTCAGGGAGGGAAAGAGATGGGCCCATTTCCCAAGCACAAAAGGGGATGCTGTGCCATCCTCAGCAGTTCATGCCGCAGCGGGGCACAGGCAGACACAACCCTGATCCCCCCAGACCAAGGGAGCTCCCAGAAGAGATGGGAACCCCCGAGGAGCTGAGGGAGCTGCCAACAGCAGCTGAGAGAGAGGATCCCACGGCTGTGCTCTGAGGGAAGGAGGTGAGGATGGGGCCTGGCATGGTCACCACCACTGGAGTGGCCTCGATGTAGACGGTCGAGTCAGCACAGCGGGCGAAACAGGGCTCACTGCAGCTGCTTGCCAGTGGGGTTGGGCCACAGGGGCCGCAGGGGCGTGGGGGACAGGGTCTGCAGCAAGACATCTCTCGGTGAGGAGGCAGAGCTGCAACACAGAGCAGGGAGCAACAACCTCAGTATCAGTTCATGTGTGTTTCCCTCAGCTCTCTCTATGGACCCACTTTGATTTAAAAAATCACTCTGTACCTACAGCTCCCCCAACCCTCATCATTCTCCCCAAGTGGAAAAGCACAAGAACATTGTCCCATTTTAAAATGGGAGCCAGCAGAGTGTGTTTAAGGCACCTGAGGAATCACAGCCCATCTCCAGAACAGACACGACTGTGTTCAGGATGTCAAGGGATGTCTTCCATCAGTGCCGGTATAAATTCTATTGGTCAAAGCCCCCTGCACCTGACACCCCTTGATCCCCTTCTGCTGCAACTAAACCCCCAATTCCCAGCCACCACCATGCAAAGACTGAAAACCCGTTTGCAGTTCATCATCAGGGTCAAGCTGAGGCAGCCAGGTATCAACCTCAGTGGCCACCATGAGAGCCCTTCAGTCCACAGAGAGAAATGGAGAGAACTCAGGCTTACCTCGTTCCTGGAGGAAAGAGAGGCAAGAGAGGAGGATGCAGAACCTGGAGCAGCAGAGCCTTTTATTCTGTGTCCCAGAGCCCTGTGAGGCCACAAACATTCCTTGCTCCTGAAACATCTAAACACCTGGAAGTCAACACTTTTAAGGCCTCTTTCATCCGAAATATTGAGTTCCCACTTCATACAATCCAGACTGGTTCAATGAGTCATAGAATCATTTGAGGATGAAAGGGACCTTGAATATCATCTAGCTCCAGCTCCTTGACACGTTATCCACAATTGCTCTGGATGAACTGTTGCAGTGTCTCACCACTATCACAAGAAGGAATTTTTTCCTAATATTTTATCTAAATCTACCCATTTTCAGTTTAAAGTAATTGTGCCATGTCCCATCACTATACTCCCTGACCTGGTGTCTTTCATCATCTTTACTGAATGACTCTCAGGAACATTCTCTTTTCCCGGTTATGCAATCCCAACCCTCTCAGCCTGTCCTCTCAGCCTGTCTTTCCACTTGCCTGCTCATTTCTGTGGACTTCTCTGGACCTACTTGACCAGATCTGTGTGTTTCTTCTGCTGGGGGTCCTAGAGCTGGACACAGGAACTCAGGTATGGTCTAGAAGAGCAGGGTAGAGTGGGAAGATCTTCTCCCTTGCCCTACTAGCCCACAGCTCTGAATGCAGCCAAGGATACAATTGGCTTTCTGTGCTGCCAGTGCATGTTGCAGGCTCAGGTTCATGATTTCAACAGCCAGATCCTCCAACTGGTTCTCTGCAGGGCTGCTCTCAGTCCACTCCTGGCCTGGCCTGTACCCATGTTTGGGATTGCCCTGTCCATGGCACGCACCCTTCTTGAACTTCATGAGGTTTGCATGGACCCCCCTCTCCAGCCTGTCCAGGTCCCTCTGGATGCCAACCCTACCTTGAGAATATCAACCACACCACTCAGCTCAATGTCATCCACAAACCTGCTGAGGGTACACTCAATCCCACTCTCCACATCCCTTTAAAGAATGTTAAATAGTCCTGCTACCAATACCGACCCCTGAGGAACAACACTAGTCACTGGTCTCTACTTGAACATTAAACCATTTACCAGCACTCAATTCCATCAACCCAGTTCTTTGTTTATTGACTGGCCCAGCCAGATAATTCATGTCCTTACAGTTTAGAGAGAAGGATCTTGTAAAGTTCACTTCTATATGTTTTTCATTAGTTGATAACATCAGTTACTCTTCCCTCATCTCCCAGTGGCATAAGCCTATTACAGAAATTCACTAAACCCACAGTAGCAGAAGGACACTAATGTTATTGGGAATGATTGCCTTTAGTGAAGCCCTGTTGGCTGGCACCAACTAGCTCCTTCTTTTCTACATGTCTTAGCATGGAGTCCAGAAGGATCTGCTCCATGATCTTGCCAAGGCACAGAGATGAGACTGACCCAACTTCATTTCCCATTTCTCCAGGTGCTGAGACTTTTCAGATACGATGGAGAGTGGTTTAGCAACTTCTTCTGCCAGTTGTTTCAGGACCCTCAGATGCATCTCATCAGGCCTCTTGGACTTGTGCACATGCAGGTTCCTTAATGGTCTTAAAGCTCATCCACTTCTAGAATGGATGGTGTTTCATTCTGCCAGTCCATGCGTTTGGATTCTGTTGATTGCTGACATGGCTGGAGCACTTGCCAGTGAGCACTGAGACAAAGTTGTGTTGAGTATCACCCTCTTCTCCATGTCAGTTTACTCCAGGTCTCCCATGTCACTCATGTGGAGGTGCAGCTTTGTTTATCTTTCCTTGGTATACTATGTACCTGTAAAAACACTTCTTGATATTTTCCATGTCTCCAACCAAGTTCAGCTCCAGCTCTGCCTTCACTTTCCTGATCCCCACCCAGCACTCCAGGGCCACAATCATCCCAGTATGTGTATTTCTGCCTCCACCGTCTAAGCATTTTTGCCTTTTAATTCGCCTAGAAGGTCTTGACCTCTGCAAACTGCCCTCCTGCATCCCTTTGTGCGTGGAGCTTCTTGCTCATGGGAACTGGGATGTCTACTGCCCACAGAACAGTGTCACTCCTGGAAAAACCCCATACCCAAACTGACATGTTTTGCTCAGCGTGTCCACCCAGAGGCCAGAGTCCTGGATGGTCTGGCTTTGGGGAAGAGGCCGAGGGCAGGGAGCTCAAGGCTGTTGGCTCTTTCTTGGGTCAGAGATGGGTTTGCCCATTCCACGCATTTCAAAGGGACATTGGATCAGTCTCACAGAGCAGCTAGGAGTCATCATGGTGTGGAAGAGTTGGGAAAATCCCAGAGCTCCAGGCAAGCTGAGTAACAATTCAGTGACTTTAGAGGACATGCTGTCACAGACTCAGGCATTCCAGAGGTAATAGAACACATATTCTTCTTCCTCCAAAAGTTCTGCATTCTTCAAGTGCATTTCCACACTTTTTAGGCCAACTCTTAAAACACGTGCTATGTCTATGCAATTCTGTGCTGCTGCTGCTTTTCATGGCATTGTCTTTTTGTGGCTGTCCAAGAACCCATGGAGGTGCAGGGCACTCCAGGTCAAGTGAGGTCAAGAGTGAATGCTGAAAGTCCTCTGCTTCTGCTCTGAGCAGAACAAGCTTCCCAGTTACCTCTGGAAGCTCTGAGTCTTGTCCCGTTGTCCTCTGAACCCTGTCACTGTCTCTTGGGCAGCTCTTCCAGGGCAGAGAAGCACCTGTTGATCCCAGAATGGAGCTAAAAGGTCTGGCAATGTCCTTGGTGACAGTAGAGCTTTGAGGACATGAGTTCTGTTACCTCTGGAATTCCCAAGTCTGAGGCACCATATCCACTGAAGTAAACACTGGTGACTTAAGTTTGCCTGGACCTCAGGGTTTTTCCGTACTCTTCCACATCACAATGACTCCCAGGTGCTCTGGGAGACAGATCCAATCTCCCTTTGAAATGTGAAATGCCTGGAATGGGCAAAGCTATCCCTGACCCAGGAAAAAGAGCCAAGAGGTAAGTGTTCCCTGCCCTCAGCCTTTTCCCCAAAGACAATCATGCAGGTCTCTGGCCTCTGGGTGAAGACGCTGAGACAACAGGTCAGTTTTGGGTGTGGGTTTCTTTCAGTGAAAGACGCAGCATCTCTTTGATCACAAAACCAGGTCATAGTACAGCCCGAGGATCATAATCAAGTTTGTCATGGGCATCTGTTTTCCCTGCAGGGGACATCCTACAGGTGAACATGGACTTTCCTTGCCATTAAGCTTTATTACATCCCTAGAGACTTGTCTCTTCCTCCATATGAGTCTGTGCAGTTTTGACTTTCTGCTGCAACTTACCCACACACTTCTCTATTTCTACAGTGAGACTTGGGGAGTCATATCACTCTGAGCCTCAGTGTCTGCACTTTAAGCTCCTGGGAGCTGACCTGATGTGTCCCTCATGGCTGAATTTAACTTTGATCTTGGTCATGCACACCATCAAGGAGAAGTTAAAAAAACAGTTGATATTATCCAAAACCACTTGAACTGACACTAGTCTGAGACCTCCAGGTTAAGGGGCCCTAGGAATCTGGGAAACAGATGAATCATTTCCATGTTTGGGGGTGTGAAAGCAGAGAAAGGTATCTGAGATGAAAGAGGCAGGGACTTCATCAGCGTGAGGTCCTGGCACACAGTGACTACCAGGTATTTCAATGCTTCATGAGCAAGGAATGTTTGTGGCCCTGCAGGGCTCTAAGACACAGCATAAATACTGTGCTGCTCCAGGTTCTGCATTCTCTTCTTTTGCCTCTCTTTCCTCCAGGAACAAGGTAAGCTTGAGTCCTCTCCATCTCTCTCTGTTGGCTGAACAGCTCTCATGGTGGCTCTGAGGTTGATCCTTGGGTACCCCAGCTTGGCCCAGACCCAGAACTGTTGAAGGGCTTTCAGCATTTTCATTTTGGCGGCTGGGGAGAGCTGGGATTTGGGGGTTTAGTTGCAACAGAAAGGGATTGAGGAGTCTCAGGCACAGGGGGATCTGCCCAGTAGAATTTGTACCTGCAGAGACGGAAAAAACCCAAACCAGTAAATCCCACTGACATTGCTTACACAGCCCTGTCTGTTCTGGAGATGGGCTGTGATCGGTCTTTCCTCAGTTGACTTAAATCCACTCTGCTGGCTCCTATTACTAAAGCTAGACAGTCTTCCTGTACTTTCCCACTCATAGGCCACAATGAGTGTTGTTGGAGCTGTAGGCACAAAGCATGTCCATGCAGAGAGCTGTGGGAAAGAGATGAACTGATACTGAGGTTGTTGCTCTCTGCTCTGTGTTGCAGCTCTGCCTCCTCACCAAGAGATGTCTTGCTGCAGACCCTGTCCCCCACGCCCCTGCGGTCCCTGTGGCCCAACCCCACTGGCAAGCAGCTGCAGTGAGCCCTGTGTCGCCCGCTGCGCTGACTCGACCGTCTACATCGAGGTCGCTCCAGTGGTGGTGACCATGCCGGGTCCCATCCTCACCTCCTTCCCTCAGAGCACAGCCGTGGGATCCTCTCTCTCAGCTGCTGTTGGCAGCTCCCTCAGCTCCTCGGGGGTTCCCATCTCTTCTGGGGGCTCCCTTGGTCTGGGGGGGTCAGGGCTGTGTCTGCCTGTGCCCCGCTGCGGCATGAACTGCTGAGCATCCCCTTTTCTCTTTGGGAACTGGTCCCATCTCTTTCCCTCCCTGACCCCTGCAAATGTCTTTCCTGGTCTCTGTTCTGTGCCACTGCATTTGTTGCTTCTCATTAAAGCCTTTGTGCAGCATCATTGGAGAGTTGTGGTCGTTTGTTCTTCTCCTCCCTCAGGTTGCCATGTACTCTGCTAGGATGAGCACTGGCTGCTGTCCTGAGCTTACCAGGAGCTACAGAAAGATCTCCTTGAGCTTAGACTAGAGCCCCAAAAGCCTCAGTCATTAAGCTTGAATCTGTAACCTGGAGATCATGGTTCTGCAGGGCCAGTTGCTGACTTGTTCCTTTTGGATGTGAATACAGATATTTGTCAACCCTGACAAAGCTTCTTCACAAAATTGGATTAAAAGTACTCTTGACACTTCCTTCTGCTTTTGCTGTTGTGGCTGGACATCTGCAGTGTTAGTTTAACAGCGTTTGATGGCAAAATTCACTCCATTACTTACTAAACAAATGACACATAAATGGGAAAATCAAATTGATATGACTTTGGAATCTTTTACATGGAGCCTGAGGATGCAGAAGGTAAACCTGTAATGGACATGGATACAAAATTACATTGGCGCAAAAGTGTTTAGGCATAGTTAGTCATCAGCAAATACAGTAACTTTTTGACAGATTTCCAAAAGCAACATTCTTACCCTTATGAATACACACACACACAGATACAGAGATGTGTGACTGTGTAGGTTCCATCCTGGCTACAACTGAAGTTGGTAACTCCTGCAAACAAGGCCCAGGACATTTGGAAATTGTTTCCAAAACTGCAGCAACAATGCTGGTCTTCCACTTGGGCCCCATAGTTCAGATTAGGGACTGTTGCAAGGCTGTCAGGGCCTGACTGATTATCTGCTTTTCCCCACCACAGTTGCAAAGCTGATGTTGCAATCACTTTCAGGGCTGTCCCCACCTTTATCATGCAATAGCCCCTGATGTGGTGAAGACATTTCACCTCCCACCTGGTTTTGTAAAGGAACATTTCGTCTCTCAGCTGGCTCAGACAAGGTCTGTCAGGAAGAGGAGGAGGACACGAAAGGCTGCACCACCACACCTCCAAGACAGGATACCACAGCTGGCTGAGGACAAGGGTCTGTGAGCTGCAGCCCCAGCATTAGGAGTGACACATCTCAGTCCTCTGGAACATGCCCCAGGTGCCTGTCTTGCTCAGGGCAGGTCCCAGCTGCAAATGTGGAGTGGAACCTTGCCCTGAGCTACCTGAGCACTGGTGTCACTGCCCAGGGCATGTACTGAACAGGGCAGGGAGGGCTGGAGCAGGTAGTTGTGGCCGAGTGGTTAAGATGATGGACTAGAAATCCACTGGGGTTTCCCCGCGCAGTTTTGAATCCTGCCAACTACGTCACAAAAAGCTCTTTTGGGCTCCAGCACCTGCAGCCCTGACACTCAGGGCACCTGCACAGCTTGCAGCCCTGAGGGCTGCCAGGGACAAGAGCTGCAGGCTGCCCACAGGGCTCCTGCCGTTGTACACCCAGCTTTTCCCCCAGAGCAGCAGCACATGAGGAGCTGCTGGAAACCTCTCTGGCTTTTTATGGAGGTCTGCATGAATCAGCCCTTGCCATGGGCAACTGGGAACCAGCTCCACTCTCTGTAGTGTCAGGCAAGACAGCTATGGCACCAGGCACAGAGAAGGTCCCTATCACCGTGCCTGATGGTTGAGGCATCCCTTGGGTATTGGGACACGGCAAGAGCAGGTCTGTGCCAGGAGGGAGGACAGACCAGAAGCTGTTGGGGAGCACAGTACAGCATGGGCAAAGCATGGGGCTCACAGCTGGTGTGAAAGGCAAGGTACCAAGGCCTCTATAACTTGCTCAGTGGACAAATTCTGCCTGGGACTAGGAGCTGATACCTCACAGTGGCCTAAAGATGCAAAATAAACCAGTTGTCTCTGTCTGAAACCACCTCATTCAGACAATAAAAGAATAGGACATTTGTTTAAAACAAAGACGATTACTACCCAAGTAAGAATATGTCTACACTATGTGCATAGGACAAGCACCTAGTGATTATGTGATCAATAATATTTGATGACCCCACAGTCTAAAAAAGGTTCATATTTTTGCTTAAAAGAACTGCATTGTAAACATAAATCTTTCTGGAGAAAGACACCACTAAATAGAGTCCCTCAGGAATTCCTCTGTCCTACTCTCTTCTCCATACTTTCTGCATTCCACAGCTTAAATAAAGATCTTTGGACAACCTACAAACATTTGGCCACAAAATAATCTCTCCCTGTGTTCACTCTGCTCTCCAACAACCCTTCTGGTTGGAAGGTATTTCAGGAGTCAGAGACTGCATTCCCTGGCCGCCAGCAGGCTCACAGCAGCTGCTCAGTGCTTTGTGCTGTTGGATCCCCACTGAGCATTTCCTTCTCCCTGCTCAGCAATCCTTGAGTCTTCAGCCTCTGCTCCCAAGGCGAGTGCACCCAGACCTAACTATATTTGGGATCTTCTGCCTCACTCTCTCCAGTTTATCAACCCCTTTCCTGAGTTCCCCAGAGGGTCTTTATTTCCCCTTTTAGAGATGGGGCAATGATTCCTGCTTGTCAGTCATGAAGGACTTGTGCTGGTTCAGCCTGGATAAGAGAAAGTAAGGGGTCTTGTGCTGGTCTCTGTGTTTTGGCAAGGGTTGCCCTGAGACAGAATGGCCTTGTTGTCCTTCATGCAAGAGAGGCTGGTCAGAGGTTTGGAGGCTTGGAGTTGCAAGAGAGGACACATGAGGCTGCAAGAGGGGGCACATCAGAGGGAGCTGTGGGGCTGCCTTGAAAGAAAGTGTTACTGGAGAGTGTGTGGAGACCCTGAAGGGAGGCTGCAGTGGGTGGTGGATGTGCAGAGAACTGGAGAGAGAGGCCTGAGACTGAGGCAGGAGCATGAGGCTGAGGCAGGGTGGCCAGAGGATCAAGAAAAATAGTAAGATGTGTATAGGAGGTCCCATGGTGTAATGGTGAGCACTCTGGACTCTGAATCCAGCGATCTGAGTTCAAATCTCAGTGGGACCTAAAACTTTTGACTCCCTGATGCTTTCCCTCAGCACACTGACACCTTCACAGTCCTGCTACAGTGAGTTTGCTCTCACCAGCACATTGTAGCAAGGCACTGCTTTTTTCAGGCGTCATCTGCCCTTAGGGAAGCCAGCTTGGTTATCACCCTTCATCTCCTTCTTTTCCATATGTGTTAGCACACTTTCCAGGAAGATCTGTTACATCATCTCGCCAGGCACTGAAGTAAGACTCACCCAACTGTAGTTCTGCATGTCTTCCTTTTTTCCCCTCTCTAGAAATGGAGATTATGTTTCCCCTTTTCCAGTCACTGGAAATTTCCCACGTTGGCACATGTTTTCACATTTGATGGTTGGGGGTTTCGCATCTCCTGCCAGTTTCTCTTAGCCATGAGCTGCAAGAAAAATGAGACTGTTTTACTGCTCAGTTACCAAGAACATTATTACACTCCATTCTGGTAATTTTAGGATGTCCCTGCAATGCTGAGCCAGGACAAATTGGTCAGCAGCCCTGCACATGAACCAGGGACATGGCGTTTCTGAGACATGCAGTCGTGATTGTTCACCAGAGAATTTCAAAGGAAGTTCCCGTGTGTACCAGAGGCTGATTTCAGGAAAGAATCCTACAGAGGAAATAACTCTGTGCTCTGAACACAGACACTGTACATCCCAACATTCCCTCTGAAGGGAACAACACCACATTTGCCAAGTGACCACTGGAGCGATGGAAAAGGGGGAGAAGGATGGAGAGCACATTCACTCCACTGTGACACTGAAACATTTGCTAAAGAACAGGCCTCGTCCCACTGCACCCTCAAAGTGCATAAGTGGCCTCCTAGAGTACAGCTCAGGTCTTAGTGCCCACCTGGGCGTTGTCAGTCCTCATCATAAACCTGCCACTCCTGTCAGCTGCAGCAGAAACACCAACAAATGCCTGTCCTCCACCTCCTGTAGCAACAATGAGGAGCCCAGCCTGGAGCCACCTCAGCTGGAAAACTACACTGGCGTAGGGAGGGTGCTCTCCCGGGCCCCAGGAGATGGTGCTGGGTGAACTTTTCTGTCCAGCAATCATATCTGAATCCCGGGAGAGGTAGTGTAGTGGGGAGGAACAGGGATGAGGAGCAAGCCCGACTGGCAAAACCACAAGAGTCATGACTGGGAAAGCAAGGAGCAGAATGTGTGGCCTATTCCACAGCATTCCAGGACCAGGACAGCACCCAGTGGTCTGGTTGATCCAACAAAAGTCCCTGTGCGTTGGCCGGGAATCGAACCCGAGTCAACTGCTTGGAAGGCAGCTATGCTCACCACTATACCACCAACGCCTGTGCCTGTCTGTGTGCTCCCTGCTCCTGCACGCCACACTCCCTGCCCCAGCCCCACACCCTGACAGGCCCCTCCTGCCACTCCCACACAAACACAACCACAACCTGCACCACAGCACGTGTCTTTCTGAGGGGAACACCTTGCCCACCACACCTCCAGCTGCACTGGTCACTCACAAGGGCACAGCTCCACCTTGCACTGCTCAGGCTTGAAGCACCACCCTGCACAAACCAGTATTGATTGGCCAATTAGAATAGATTTTCAAAGAGAGAATTAACCACCACCCCCTCCACCCGCCTCCAAAGTTAAACCACCACCTTTCCTTGCTCTGACAAAGCAGCATCTTGACTCCTCCACTACAGACTCCTGTATGCACCCAAGCAGCACGGGAGGATGAATCTTCTCTCTGATCTTTCTGACTCTTCATGTTATCCTCATCTCTCTTTCTTGCATTTTCATAGGGGCCAAAAACTTCTGAAACCCCAGCATTCTGATGTGGTGGTGGAAGAAAACAGGTGCAGCACAGTGCAACACCATACTTTTTCTCACAGAGACCCCCGTGTATCTGGATCATCCTGTGGGTGGTCCTGGCAGCAAAAAGCCTAGGACAGAAAATTGCCCCGGGTATCTGAGTCAATCACATTGAACCTTCCCAAACTAATAACAGTTTCTTCCTCATCCTGCCCACCTGCAGAGCCCTGGAGGTCCCCTCTTGTGGTTAGCAAGTTGGGGATTGAGCTGCCTGATGGGAACGGAGGAACACCTGTTTCCCAAGGACACCCAGTGCTCCTGGGGGGAACTATGCCTGCTGCTCCATACCCCTACCCATCTGCCTTGCTGAGGGGCACATGGGGAGTGCTGGTGCCTGAGAAAGCAGAGGAGAAAGCAGGTGGCAGTGTGAGGGAGCAGGGGCAGAAGGCAGAGCAGGGTCATGGATGTGGATGTTCAGAAAGCTGCAGCAGCGCAGGGTAAAAGTTGCTGGGTGAGGAAGCAGCGGTGCAAAAGGAGCTTAGCAGAGGATGGTTTCGATCCATCGACCTCTGGGTTATGGGCCCAGCACGCTCCCGCTGCGCCACTCTGCTCATGCCAGCCCAGCTCTCACCTGTCCATCCTGCCCTGCTGCTGCCTGGCACTACTGCACTCCCCTCTCTCGCCTCCTCTCTTCTCTCACCTTGCACAGCCACCAAAAGGGGCTCCCTGCAAACTTCACCTCTTTTTCTTGTCCTTCTCCCACACCTCCTGCCCAAAGCTCTGCATGGACACTTGTCCTTGCACCACCCACTCGGCCTCTGCAGCTGCTCCAGGCAACCCACACACAGGGCACAGCCTGGCTGCTTTCCAGAGCCCAGGACACCTGAAATCCAGGCACATCATGGCAGCTGCAGCCCTCACCACAAATACAGCTCCTCTCCCAGGAGGCTGAAGGACTGTACCTGGGATACAGATCAGTCCTTTGCTGGCCGAGGAGTGAGAGAGGGACCCTTTGTTTTAATTAACAAAGGGAAACCATTATCTTTTAGTTGTTCAAAATCTGGTGTCCAGGCCAATGTACAGAGGACCCTGATTACAGAATAAAGTAGGTTTATATTTAAACTGTGGTTCTATTGGCCAATCACATTAATCTTTTTAGGGTGAGGTAATCAAATACTAGTGATCACATAATCACTGTGAGTTTGTCTTGTGCGGGTACTGTGGGCATGCACTCAGTGGGGTGATAATCATCTTTCTTTTAAACAAATGTTCTATACTTCTATTGTCTGTATGGGATGTTCTGAGACAGTCAGAACTAGTTTATTTTGGGTCTTCAGTTCATGCTTACTGTGAGGGAATATTTCCTATTCTGAGGTAGCATTTGTTCCATTTAGCAGGTTTAGAGCTGTTGGTGCCTTGTCTTTCACACCAGCTGTGAGCCCTGTGTTCTGCCCCATGTGTGCTGTGCTCTCCCACAGCTCCTGGCTTATCCCCCCTTCTGGCACAGCCCTGCCCTTGTTGTGTCCCAACAGTCAAGGGGTGCCTTAGCCACCGCAGAGGGTGAAAAGGATCCTCTTTGTGCCTGGTGCCATTCCTGTCCTGCTCAGAAGTACAGAAGATGGAGCTGGTTCTTAGTTGCCCACAGGCAGAGCTGGCCCAACCAGACTGGGTGGTGGCCAGTCTTCAATGCTGCCAAAAGTCCCAGGGGGGCTGAGAGCTGGTTGAGCTGGTAGAGCCTCTTGGTGAGTGTGAAGAATGAGAGGGCAGTGCTGAGGTCTGAAATTTTGGACCCATGTCCCATCCACAGGGCTGAACATGCAACACCTGGGCAGAGGAGACAAAATCAGGATGAAGAAGTGGACAGTGTGAGCCCAGACTGTTTGCTGCAGGAGCTATTGCTCATTGTTTCAGTGCAGAGCAGGCTCCAGCTGCCCTACTTAATTGGGCCTTTCTTCATTCATATAGACAGTGTCTCTGAAGTTCTTGTCCATTCTAGTGCTATCCCAACCCTCAAGGAATAGACCATGCACCAGCTTTTCTCCCCTGCTCTTCCATGGACCACTCAGGGTTTCCCTTGTCCTTAAAGAAGCTGGGCAGGTTTCCAGCAGCTCCTCATGTGCTGCGGCTGTGGGGGAAGAGCTGGGTGTGCAAGGGCAGGAGCCCTGTGGGCAGCCTGCAGCTCTTGTCCCTGGCAGCCCTCAGGGCTGGGAGCTGTGCAGGTGCCCCGAGTGTCAGGACTGCAAGTGCCAGCAGCTGGCCCAAAAGGGCTCTTGGTGCCGTAGCTGGCAGGATTCGAACCTGCGCGGGGAAACCCCAATGGATTTCTAGTCCATCGCCTTAACCACTCGGCCACAACTACCTGCTCCAGCCCTACTCCAGCCCTTCTGCCCTGCTCAGTACATGCCCTGGGCAGTGACATCAGTGCCCAGGGAGCTCAGAGCAAGGCTCAACTCCACATTTGTAGTTGGGACCTTCCCAGAGTGAGATGGGCATCTGGAAAAGGTTCCAGAGGCCTGAGAGGTGTCACCCCAGGCGCTGGGGTTGCAGTTCATAGACCCTTGCCCTCAGTTGGCCATGTGGGATATCCTGCCATGGAGGGGGGGTTTCACTCCCCAGCAGCACTCTGTGTTGCTTCAAAAATCAATGAGTAAGTGGAGTGAAAAAGACAGGGATTGTGATTGCACATGCTCACTTTCCTGCTGACATGCCCAGGCCAACCTCATCTTGCAGTCACTATGTCTACATCAGGCCATGAAAAATATATTCGACTCCATTCTCATCCCTGGACTTTATTTCAACAACTGTAATAAAACAGTGAATTGTCCGTATTTTCATGTGATTTCTGTGAAGCGCAACTAGGAAGACTGAAAATTTCACTCAAAATATCTGTATTAATTTTCTCAAGGAACAACTCAGCAACTGTTTTTGTAGGGTCTCAAGGTTACAGACTTAAGCTCAATGACTGAGTCTCTTGGTTCTCTGGTCTAAGATCAGGGAGATCTTTCTGCAGTGCATGGTAAGCTCAGGACAGCAGCCAGTGCTCATCCTTGCAGAGCAGGTGGCAGCCTGAGGGAGGAGGAGAACAAACGACCACAACTCTCCAGTGATGCTGCACAAAGGCTTTAATGAGAAGCAACAAATGCAGTGGCACAGAACGGAGACTGAGAAACACATTTGCAGGGGTCAGGGAGGGAAAGAGATGGGCCCATTTCCCAAGCACAAAAGGGGATGCTGTGCCATCCTCAGCAGTTCATGCCGCAGCGGGGCACAGGCAGACACAGCCCTGATCCCCCCAGACCAAGGGAGCCCCCAGAAGAGATGGGAACCCCCGAGGAGCTGAGGGAGCTGCCAACGGCAGCTGAGAGAGAGGATCCCACGGCTGTGCTCTGAGGGAAGGAGGTGAGGATGGGGCCTGGCATGGTCACCACCACTGGAGTGGCCTCGATGTAGACGGTCGAGTCAGCACAGCGGGCGACACAGGGCTCACTGCAGCTGCTTGCCAGTGGGGTTGGGCCACAGGGACCGCAGGGGCGTGGGGGACAGGGCCTGCAGCAAGACATCTCTCGGTGATGGAGGCAGAGCTGCAACACAGAGCAGAGAGCAACAACCTCAGTATCAGTTCATCTCTCTTTCCCTCAGCTCTCTCCATGGACACAGTTTGTTTTAAAAACACACTCTGTGCCTACAGCTCCATCAACCCACATTTTGCACTCAGAAGAAAAGCAAAGGAAGGCTGTCCAGCTTTAGGAATAAGAGCCAGCAGAGTGGGTTTAAGGCACCTGATGAAAGACTGTTCAGAGCCCATCTCCAGAACAGACATGACTGTGTTAGAGATGTCAGAGGATGCACTGGGCCCTTTCCTTCCACCTCTACAGGTGCAAATTCTGCTGGGCAGATCCCCCTGTGCCTGACACCCCTTGATCCCCTTCTGCTGCAGCTAAACCCCCAATTTGCAGCTCTCCCCAGCCACTACCAT
Source organism: Pithys albifrons albifrons (assembly GCF_047495875.1). NCBI lineage: Eukaryota > Metazoa > Chordata > Aves > Passeriformes > Thamnophilidae > Pithys > Pithys albifrons. The sequence continues at coordinate 6,791,320 of NC_092470.1, forward strand.
GAAAAGGCTGAAAGCCCTTCAACAGTTCTGGGTCAGGGCCAAGGTGAGGCACCCAAGCATCAACCTCAGAGCCACCATCAGAGCACTTCAGCCCACAGAGAGAGATGGAGAGGACTCAGGCTTACCTTGTTCCTGGAGGAAAGAGAGGCAAGAGATGAGGATGCAGAGCCTGGAGCAGCACAGTATTTATGCTGTGTCTTAGAGCCCTGCAGGGCCACAAACATTCCTTGCTCATGAAGCATTGACTTAACTGGTAGTCACCACTTGTGAGGCCCTGTTGCTGATTAAGTCCTTGCCTCTTTCATCTGAAATGTTGTGGTCCTACTTCATACAATTCTGAATTGTCCCTTAAGCCTTAGAATTATTTGGGGATGAAATAGACCTTGAAAATCATTTAATTCCAATGCCCCTGACAGATTATCAGCTTCTGTGCAACACCTGTTCCTGTGTCTCACCACTCTTAGAGGAAAGAATTTCCTTCTAATATCTAAGCTAAATCTACCCACTAACAGTTTTAAATTATTGCCCCTCGTCCCATCACTACACACTCTGACCAAGTACCCCTCTTTGTCTTTACTGAATGTTCCCTGGGAGCCTTCTCCCAGCTGCACAACCCCAACCCTTCTCAGACTTTCCTCACAGGGAAACTGCTCCATTTGCCTGATCATCTGTGTGGCCTCCTCTATAGTCCCTCAATCAGGTCTGTGTGTTTTTTATGCTTGGGGTCCTAGAGCCGGATGCAGGAACCCAGGTATGGTCTTAGGAGTGGAAGAAGAGGGGAAAGATCCTTTCCCTGATCCTGCTGCCCCACAGCTCTGGATGCATTCAAGGATACAACTGGCTTTCTGGGCTACCAGCAGTCGTTCCAGTCTCATGATCACTATTTCAACAGCCAGATTCTACAAATGGTTCTCTGCAGTGCTGCTCTCAATCCACTCCTAGCCTGGCCCATATCCATACTTGGGATTGTCCTGACCATGGCACTTACCCTAGTTGAACTTTGTGAGGTTAGCATGGACCCACCTCTCCAACCTGTCCAGGTCCCTCTGGATGTCATCCCTGCCTTGACATTATCAACCACACCACTCAGCTCAATGTCATCCACAAACCTGCTGAGGGTACACTCTATCTCACTGTCCATGCCCCTGACAAAGGAGTTAAATAGTCCTGCTACCAATACCAGCCCCTGGTGAACAACACTCATCATTGGTCTCTACTTGAACATTAAACCATTTACCAGCACTCAATTCCATCAACCCAATTCTTTATTCATTGACTGGCCCACCCAGATAATCCCTGTGTCTGCAGTTTAGAGAGGAGAGTGTTGTGCAGGACAGTCTTATATGTTTTCCACTAGTTGATGATATTAGTTGCTCTTCCCTCATCTCCCAGCGGTATAAGACCATTACAGAAATTCATTAAACCCACAGTAGTAGAAGGACACTACTTTTATCAGGCATGATTGCCCTTAGTGAAGCCCTGTTGGCTGGCACCAACCAACTCCTTCTTTTCTACATGTCTTGGCATGGAGTCCAGGAGAATTTGCTCCATGATCTTGCCAAGGCACAGAGGTGAAACCCACCCAACTTCACTTCTCATTTCTCCAGGTGCTGAGACTCTTCAGATATGATGGATAGTGGTTTAGCAACTTCTTTTGCCAGTTGTTTCAGGACCCTCAGATGCATCTCATCAGGCCCCTTGGACTTGTGCACATGCAGGTTCATTAGATGGTCTTGAAGCTCAATCTCTTCTACAGTGTATTTTTTTCTGTCAGTCCCTGCCTTTGGATTCTGTCAGTCACTGGCATGGCTGGAGCACTTGCCAGTGAACACCAAGGCAAACATTTGTGAAGTAGCTTCCCCTTCTTCAAGTCAGTTGTCACCATGTCTTACCAGGTCTCCTGTTTCACTCTTGTGGAGGTACATCTTCTTTCATCTTTTGCTGCACTATATTCCTGAAGAAACTCTTCCTGTTATTTTTCATGCCTTCAGTCAAGATCAGCTCCAGCTCTGCCTTCGCTTTCCTGATTCCCTCAATGCACTCCCGGGCCATAGTTTTCTTAGGATGTGTATTTCTGTCTCCACTGCCTAAGCATTTTTGAATTTCAGTTCAGTTAAGTGGTCTTGACTTTTGCAAGCTGCCCTCCTGCCTCCACTTGCACATGGAACTTCTTGCACATGCAAAAACCCCACACCCAAATTGATGTATTTTGCTCAGCATGTTCACCCTCAGGCCAGAGACCTGGATGGCCATCTTTGGGGAAAAGACTGAGGGCAAGGAACACTTTGTTTTTGGCTCTTTTTCCTGGGTCAGAGATGACTTTGCCCATTCCAGGTATTTCACATTTCAAAGGTGAATTGGGTCAGTCTCTCAGAACACCTGGGAGTCATTGTTATGTGGAAGAGTTGGGAAAATCCCTGAGCTTCAGGCAAACTTGAGTCACCCAGTATGGACTTCAGTGGAGACAGTGCCCTGGCCTCAGGCATTCCAGGTTTAACAGAGCTCTGAGCCACAAGCCCCCCAAATTTCTGCTTTCTTCAAGGGCATTTTCACACCTTTTGGTACGATTCCAAAAACCCTGGTATTTCTGTCCAATTCTGTGCTGCCGTTGCTTTCCAAGACAATGTCTTTTGGTGCTGCTCAAGGGGCTAATGAGGTGCAAGGCACTCCGGTACAACGGGGTTGGGATGGATTGCATGAAAGTCCTCTGCTCCTTTTCCAAGATAAACAAACTTCCCACTTTGTGTGCCCAGAGCAGTTCATAGGAGCCCAAGACCTCCAGAGCTCCATCCAGACATTCTGGGATTGTTCTCAGCTACCCTGAGTCACAAGAGCCCTTGAGCAGCCATCACAAGACAAAGCGTTAAAAGACAGCAAATGCAGGGTATTGTAGAGAAGCACCTATTGATCCCAGAATAGAGCTAAAAGGTCTGGAAATGCCCTTGATGATAGCAGAGTTTTGAGGATATGAGCCCTGTTTCCCTGGAATGCCCAAGACTAAGGCACTGTATCCTCTGAAGTCCATACTGAGTGACTCAGGTTTGCCTGGAGCTCTGGGTTTTTCCCAACTCTTCCACATCACGATGACTCCCAGGTGCTCTGGGAGACAGATCCAATCTCCCTTTGAAATGTGAAATGCATGGAATGGGCAAATCATCCCTGACCCAGGAGAAAGCGCCAAGAGCTAGGTGTTCCCTGCACTCAGCCTCCTCCCAAAGCCAACTATGCAGGTCTCTGGTCTGTGGGTGAACACACTGAGAAAACAGGTCAGTTTTTGGTGTGGGTCTATTTCAGCGAAGGACGCGGCATCTCTTTGATCACAAAACCAGGCCATGGTTCAGCCTGAGGATGGTAATCAAGTTCCCCATGGCCGTCACTTTTGCCTGCAGAGGACATCCTACAGGTGAACATGGACTTTCCTTGCCACTGAGCTTTGCCACATCCCTGGAGAGATGAGTCTCTTCCTCTGTATGAGATTGTGTCCTTTTGACTTTGTGCTTCAGCTTACCCACACACTTCTCTATTTCTGTGATGAACCTTGGGGACCATATCCCACTGAGCCAGAGTGCCTGCACTGGAAGCTCCTGGGAGCTGACCCAAGTGTCCCTCATGGCTGAATTTAACTGTGACTGGGACCATATTCACCATCAAAAAGGAGAAGTGAAAAAGATAATTAAGATTATGCAAATCAACATAAACTGACCTTGTACACTAGTCTGAGACCTCCAAATTAAGTGGCCTTGGGAAGCCTGGACACAGATGAATAATTTTGATGTTCAGTGTGAGAATTGGGAGTTTCATTCCAATGAAAAAGACAAAGAATTAATCAGCAACAAGGACTTGCAAGTGGTGACTATCAGGTGTTTAGATGCTTCATAAGCAAGGAATGTTTGTGGCCCTGCAGGGGTCTAAGACACAGCATAAATACTGTGCTGCTGCTCCAGGTTCTGCATCCTCTTCTCTTACATCCCTATACTCCAGAAACGAGGTAAGCCTGAGTCCTCCCCATCTCTCTCTGTGGGCTGAAGGCTTCTCATGGTGGCTACCGAGCTTGATCCTTGGGTGCCTCAGCTTGGCCCTGACCCAGAACTGTTGAAGGGCTTTCAGCATTTTCATGTTGGTGACTGGGGAGAGCTGGGAATTGGGGGTTTAGTTCCAGCAGAAGGGGATCAAGGGGTGTCAGGTGCAGGGAGATCTGCCCAGTAGAATTTGCACCTGCAGTGGTGGAAAGAAATGGCCTAGTGCATCCCCTGACATCTCTAACACAGTCATGTCTGTTCTGGATATGGGCTCTGAACAGTCTTTCATCAGGTGCCTTAAACCCACTCTGCTGGCTCTTATTCCTAAAGCTGGACAGTCTTCCTTTGCTTTTCTTCTGAGTGCAAAATGTGGGTTGATGGAGCTGTAGGTACAGAGTGTGTTCTTAAATCGAATTGTGTCCCTGGAGAGAGCTGAGGGAAAGAGAGATGAACTGATACTGAGGTTGTTGCTCTCTGCTCTGTGTTGCAGCTCTGCCTCCATCACCGAGAGATGTCTTGCTGCAGACCCTGTCCCCCACGCCCCTGTGGCCCCTGTGGCCCAACCCCACTGGCAAGCAGCTGCAGTGAGCCGTGTGTCGCCCGCTGCGCTGACTCGACCGTCTACATCGAGGCCACTCCAGTGGTGGTGACCATGCCAGGCCCCATCCTCACCTCCTTCCCTCAGAGCACAGCCGTGGGATCCTCTCTCTCAGCTGCTGTTGGCAGCTCCCTCAGCTCCTCGGGGGTTCCCATCTCTTCTGGGGGCTCCCTTGGTCTGGGGGGATCAGGGCTGTGTCTGCCTGTGCCCCGCTGCGGCATGAACTGCTGAGGATGGCACAGCATCCCCTTTGTGCTTGGGAACTGGGCCCATCTCTGTCTCTTTCTGACCCCTGCAATTGTGTTTCTCTGTCTCTGTTCTGTGCCACTGCATTTGTTGCTTCTCATTAAAGCCTTTGTGCAGCATCACTGGAGAGTTGTGGTCGTTTGTTCTCCTCCTCCCTCAGGCTGCCACCTGCTCTGCAAGGATGAGCACTGGCTGCTGTCCTGAGCTTACCATGCACTGCAGAAAGATCTCCCTGATCTTAGACCAGAGAACCAAGAGACTCAGTCATTGAGCTTAAGTCTGTAACCTTAAGATCCTATAGAAACAGTTGCTGAGTTGTTCCTTGAGAAAATTAATACAGATATTTTGAGTGAAATTTTCAGTCTTCCTAGTTGCGCTTCACAGAAATCACATGAAAATACGGACAATTCACTGTTTTATTACAGTTGTTGAAATAAAGTCCAGGGATGAGAATGGAGTCGAATATATTTTTCATGGCCTGATGTAGACATAGTGACTGCAAGATGAGGTTGGCCTGGGCATGTCAGCAGGAAAGTGAGCATGTGCAATCACAATCCCTGTCTTTTTCACTCCACTTACTCATTGATTTTTGAAGCAACACAGAGTGCTGCTGGGGAGTGAAACCCCCCCTCCATGGCAGGATATCCCACATGGCCAACTGAGGGCAAGGGTCTATGAACTGCAGCCCCAGCGCCTGGGGTGACACCTCTCAGGCCTCTGGAACCTTTTCCAGATGCCCATCTCACTCTGGGAAGGTCCCAACTACAAATGTGGAGTTGAGCCTTGCTCTGAGCTCCCTGGGCACTGATGTCACTGCCCAGGGCATGTACTGAGCAGGGCAGAAGGGCTGGAGTAGGGCTGGAGCAGGTAGTTGTGGCCGAGTGGTTAAGGCGATGGACTAGAAATCCATTGGGGTTTCCCCGCGCAGGTTCGAATCCTGCCAGCTACGGCACCAAGAGCCCTTTTGGGCCAGCTGCTGGCACTTGCAGTCCTGACACTCGGGGGGCACCTGCACAGCTCCCAGCCCTGAGGGCTGCCAGGGACAAGAGCTGCAGGCTGCCCACAGGGCTCCTGCCCTTGCACACCCAGCTCTTCCCCCACAGCCGCAGCACATGAGGAGCTGCTGGAAACCTGCCCAGCTTCTTTAAGGACAAGGGAAACCCTGAGTGGTCCATGGAAGGGCAGGGCAGAAGAGCCCATTGCTGGGTGTGCATGGTCTCTGCCTTGAGGGATAGGATAGCAAGGGAAAAGAACCTCCCAGACTTTGTCAGTACAAATGAAGAAGAAAAGAGCAAAATGAAGAGGAGACCTGGAGCTGAGGATTGCATCATTTTGTATTAGCATCCAGAGTCAAGGGCAAGTTGCTCCAGCTATGCAACTTGTTTAGAAGCATAAACTGCATAAAATAAGAACTTTCATGTTAGGGTAAACAGGACCAGCATTAGTTGCAGCACCAGAATATGCACAACTAAAGGAATAGAATGAATTAACGTTGTTAATTAAAGCAAAGGGTCCCTCTCTCACTCCTCGGCCAGCAAAGGACTGATCTGTATCCCAGGTACAGTCCTTCAGCCTCCTGGGAGAGGAGCTGTATTTGTGGTGAGGGCTGCAGCTGCCATGATGTGCCTGGATTTCAGGTGTCCTGGGCTCTGGAAAGCAGCCAGGCTGTGCCCTGTGTGTGGGTTGCCTGGAGCAGCTGCAGAGGCCGAGTGGGTGGTGCAAGGACAAGTGTCCATGCAGAGCTTTGGGCAGGAGGTGTGGGAGAAGGACAAGAAAAAGAGGTGAAGTTTGCAGGGAGCCCCTTTTGGTGGCTGTGCAGGGTGAGAGGAGAGAGGAAGGGAAGGAGGGGAGTGCAGTAGTGCCAGGCAGCAGCAGGCCAGGATGGACAGGTGAGAGCTGGGCTGGCATGAGCAGAGTGGCGCAGCGGGAGCGTGCTGGGCCCATAACCCAGAGGTCGATGGATCGAAACCATCCTCTGCTAAGCTCCTTTTGCACCGCTGCTTCCTCACCCAGCAACTTTTACCCTGCACTGCTGCAGCTTTCTGAACATCCACATCCATGACCCTGCTCTGCCTTCTGCCCCTGCTCCCTCACACTGCCACCTGCTTTCATCCTCTGCTTTCTCAGGCACCAGCACTCCCCATGTGCCCCTCAGCAAGGCAGATGGGTAGGGGTATGGAGCAGCAGGCATAGTTCCCCCCAGGAGCACTGGGTGTCCTTGGGAAACAGGTGTTCCTCTGTTCCCATCAGGCAGCTCAATCCCCAACTTGCTAACCACAAGAGGGGACCTCCAGGGCTCTGCAGGTGGGCAGGGTGATGGTGGTGGTTTGGAAAGAAACAATGCAGTCCACTGAGAGACCTGAAGGCTTTTCTTTCTCCCAGTCTCTTTACTGCAGTTCTGATTTGTGGGATGATCTAACAGCAGGGCCAAGCTGCTATTCCCAAGAACACTCTTGTCTATAGATGGCTGGAAGTTGGTAATGGAGGGGAGACACAGTGTCATATTGGTGTCTCTTTGAGAAGTAAGGTGCTTCCCTGCCCTGGCACAGCTTTTACCAGTGTCCTCCACAGCACAGAGACATTCACAAATGTTATGTCATGTTGAGCAGCCATGCCAGCACTCCAAGATGGTTGCTCTTTCCCTTTCCAGGCCATGCTCTTCAATGGCCATGGGCCCTCAAAGGCAATTAATTAAGAGTGGCTTCTTCCCTCAGTCCTCCCTGTCCGAGTCCTTCCATGAACTGGCAGCAGGAAGATTGCATGAATATCTACAAGGGAGATACCAGAGCACCTGATGGGCCAGAAGTCAGAAGATCACTTGGGTGTTGCTGGTGAGGTCACCTCTGTCTCTGCAGGTGATGAGATATCCACAGGAATATTGCTTGTGCTAGAGGTGCTTGTCTTCATTCCATAGGGCACCCCACTGCATATCTGTCTTCTTAAATCTGAACACTTCTGGGTGCAAAGAAAGTGGACAGCATCACCAACATGGATATGTAGCAAATCAAGACTGATTCCATATTTCTGGGGCAAGCAGGAAGTCTGTGATACTCAGATGGTGTTCTGCTCTACCCTACCAAAGAGGGGAAAAAGGCTCAAAGAGAAACACACTCAGCCACTGGGTCAGGATCTGGCTGTGTAGCTGGTACCACAATCAGGGAGTTGTCACTGAGAATCAAAATAACAATATTCCCTCCAAGGAACAGCAACTGCTGGACCGAGATGGGATACAGCTGACAAAGTGCAGCAGCTCTGCTAGCCCAGTCAGGAAGCCCTTAAACTGGTTCTCCTGGTGAAAGGTAGCCAAGTGAGAGCACAAGAGGCAAGGTACACATGTCCTTGGAACAGCAAGACACAGTGGAGGATCTCTCCCTTCTGTAAAAGCAGCATGACTTGGGCACCATCTCGAACACCTGTACACAAGTGCAGGGAGCATGGGATACCAATAGGTGGAGTGAGAAGACTGTGCATAGTCCAGAGCTATAATCTCTTTGGGATGGAAAAGACAGGGTGGGAGTAGTTTCCAAGACTGGTGCGCTGCAGTAGAGGGATGTGAGCTTTTCAAGAAAGACAGGATGGGGATGCAAGAGGTCCTCTACAGACCCCGCACTGAAGAAGAAGGAGGCCTTCTTGGGCCATCTGGAGGAAGTCTCTCAGCCACAGGCCTGAGTACTCACGCATGACTTAAACCACCCCAAAATGTACCTGAAGAGCAAGATGTCTGGACACAAGCAGTCCAGGAACTTATTGGAATGTATTAAAGACAATTTCCTGATGCATGTAACTGAGACAGCAAATAGATAAAGTTCTGTGTCATACCTCTGATTTACAAGCTAAGAAGAAGTGGTGGAAAATAAGGTGGCCAAGGGCAGCTTTGGTGCATAAGACAGTAAAGCTGTGGAGTTAGAGTGAGAAAGTGAGCAAGGCCAGCAGAATTGCAAGCCTGCATTACAGAAGGGCAGAAACCACCCTGGAGTACAAAGGGGGCCAGGAGAGGTGCTTGATCTTCAAGGACAACCTCTGTGGAACAGATCAGTTCATTTAACATGCATAAAGTTGAGCAAGCACAGGGCCTGCATGGATGTATGTGGTGCTCCTAACTTAGCTGGGACAGGAAAAGGAAGTACACAGACAGTGGAAGTAGGAGAGGACTATATGGGAGGATTGTGAAGGCAGTTGCTCACACATTAAGAAATGGATTAAGGAAAGACAAACATCCCAATGCAACAAGCCCAGAGCTCATGTGAAAGCAAAGGGACTGTTGGCAGCAATTTCCCCTGACTGCCAGTATGCACCATCCACAGCTACTGCCAGGAGAAACAGACACCTCTAAGCATGGGGAGTCCATCACAAAAGTCACACCATGAGTTTGGGGTTCCAGCAGTAGGGTAGGGGGTAATGTATTGACCCCAGGCAAGATGAAGGGGAGATATCCAAAAAGACTCTTGGGATGAAAGGCGGGCCAAGGTTTGAGGTATTTGAGTTTGCATAAAGTGCATGATGAGTTTTTTGCAACTACTCCTTTTCTTTTTTTTATTTTCCTTTTTCACACTAATAGAACCATAGAATCATAATGGTTGGAAAAGACCTCCAAGATCACTGAGTGCACACATTAAGGTTATTACAGAAGGCCAAATTATAAAATTCTTCACACCATAGTCTGAAAAGACTGGCAGGATTGGAATGAAAAGAAAGACAAGTATGGGTTTTTTCCTGGAAAAATAACATGGCTAACAGTATTTGGACAATAAGATGAATTGGCTTTGGCCTGTGAAAAGGTGCAAGAAGTTTAGCTAAAGGTCGAGTTTGTACACTAAAATGTCACCTGCCACTCAGCTTACCTCATGCCTGTAGCCTCCAAAATACTCTTAGATTACCCAGTGACAACTATACCCATGAGTGAGCATCATCTTCTGCAAACACTCACAGCAACAACACTTGGATGGGCAATTTCCTGGCCTCACTGTCCCTTCACTGGCTTGACCAAACCTGCAATGGTTCTGTGCCCGAGCAACATAGAGGGTGGCACAGGGCAGGTGGCAGGGAAAAGAAGTCTCCCCTACTCCATCAGCAGGCCACCAAGTGATGCTGTCTGCCTTTCCCCAGTGGATATTTTCCATTCTCTTCTGCTCACCATGGACATTTGGGAAAAGACCAAGCAGGAGGCCATTCAAAAGTGACTGGCCTGCAAATGAGGCAGGGGCAGCATGGAATGGCTGAGCAGGAATCTGTGCATCAACCTGTAGAGAAATTTCCCAGTTTCCGCAGCACACGTTGCCCAGGAAAAGTTGCAATTTCAGGAGAAAGAAACACGAGGAGACTCAGGCTGGGATGAGGCATTTCTTTAATTAGAACAGAAAGGGCTTTGTGACAGGAGAGAAAAAGGTGCTGAGCATGAGAGGGGAAGGGCTCTACAGCACATCACCCTTTGCAGCAGTGGGATGCAAAGGACCTACAAGGCGCTCCTTTCTCCCCTTCACAGCTACAACTGGGGAGGATCCTCCCCCATCCACAGCAAGGGCAGGGGAAGTGCTTTGCTGGATCAGAGCAAGAGCTCCGGAGCCCGAGAGGGATGATAAGGGCCTACTTGGGGATAACAAGGAAAGTACAGGAAGATTAAGAGCAAGAAGTACATGATATCAAGGGATGATGCACAGTTCCTGTCCTTTCAGGGGCAGAGGCAGGTGTTCCACACACTGTGAATCCACAGGCATCTCCCCAGTCCTGGATCCAGATCTTGTTTCTCCGTTCCTGGTCATCCTTTCCAACATGAGCGATCCACTGGCCCTACCAGCATGGATTGCACAAACGCAGGGACCCACAGAGACCGCTCCCAAGGCCTCCGAGTCTCCCAAATCCAAGGGAGCCCCCAGAAGAGATGGGAACCCCCGAGGAGCTGAGGGAGCTGCCAACAGCAGCTGAGAGAGAGGATCCCACGGCTGTGCTCTGAGGGAAGGAGGTGAGGATGGGACCCGGCATGGTCACCACCACCGGTGAGGGCTCGATGTAGACGGTCGAGTCAGCGCAGCGCTGAACACAAGGCTCGTTGCAGCTGCTTGCAAGAGGGGCTGGTCCACAGGGGAAGGGGAGGCAAGGTCTGTAGCAAGACATCTCTCGGTGAAGGAGGCAGAGCTGCAAGACAGAGCAGGGCATAAGCATGAGACAGAAGCCGAGGGAAGACAACAGCTCAGAGCCTCAAGTGCCTGCACAAGGAGATCGGCAGGGTTCGCACTTACCTGGCTGACAGGGGAGAGAGCAGCGAGGACAGTCGATGGCAGGTGTGGAGACACAGGGACTTTTATACCATGTCTCCAAAGCCTCGGGGTCCCAAAGCGTTCTTTGTGCATGAAGCATTCTGCTAACTTGCAGGATTTGTTTGCAACGTGCTCCTGGATGTTTACATATTTTTCTCTTTCATCGAATATGTGGGCAAGAATAAAGGTGCCCTTTGAGGTTCATCAGTCATTATGTTGCTCCCTAAAGCAATGGGACTTGTTGTCCATCATGTCTAGGCTGCCCACAGAGACACAAAGTGGCATTGCTGGCCACGCACATTCCTGGGGCACAGTCTCCACCACCACCCCTCCATACCTCACCCTGACCTCAGGCACTGAGGAGTTCAGCACCTGAAGCCACCTCCAGGTTAGTTCCATCTCTGGACCTTGGTGTGCCCAGCAGAGATTCATAGGCTACACAGGTGTCTTTAGACATTTGGGCAATGGTCCACCAGCTTCTTTTTGGCTCATCCTCTGTCCAGCTCTTGCACTCTTCCACTTTCCTGCACCCAGCACAGGTACTATTGCACTCCGACACTGACCCCACAGAAGCACCTGGGAATTCTGGTTCCCAGTCTTTACCACATCCCACAGAGGCTCCTGGACTCCAGAGTGAGTATGAGGGGAAAAACAAATTCATTTTGGCTTGGATCAGCCTCAGGCAAGGAGTCATAAGGCCCTTTGAACATCTGTCCATGCCTTTGATAGACTTGTTTTTCAGTAAACAATAAATCCTTGGAGCTGAACTCATATGCCCAGTGGGAAGAAGAAAAGTAAAGGTTACATTGTCTAGGAAGAACACCTTTCCCATCCAGGAGTGAAACAGCTGGACCGTCCTGATCAGAGTGACCAGCTCAGCTCTTTGGCCTCCCCTTTGATGTGTTGCTGATATCCATATGACTTGGGCAGTGGGTGAGCCACACGGGCTGATCATCACAGGCCTCACCAAATGCATATGTCAACAGTGAGGTGGCTTCAGGTGCTGAACTCCTCAGTGCCTGAGGTCAGGGTGAGGTATGGAGGGGTGGTGGTGGAGACTGTGCCCCAGGAATGTGCGTGGCCAGCAATGCCACTTTGTGTCTCTGTGGGCAGCCTAGACATGATGGACAACAAGTCCCATTGCTTTAGGGAGCAACATAATGACTGATGAACCTCAAAGGGCACCTTTATTCTTGCCCACATATTCGATGAAAGAGAAAAATATGTAAACATCCAGGAGCACGTTGCAAACAAATCCTGCAAGTTAGCAGAATGCTTCATGCACAAAGAACGCTTTGGGACCCCGAGGCTTTGGAGACATGGTATAAAAGTCCCTGTGTCTCCACACCTGCCATCGACTGTCCTCGCTGCTCTCTCCCCTGTCAGCCAGGTAAGTGCGAACCCTGCCGATCTCCTTGTGCAGGCACTTGAGGCTCTGAGCTGTTGTCTTCCCTCGGCTTCTGTCTCATGCTTATGCCCTGCTCTGTCTTGCAGCTCTGCCTCCTTCACCGAGAGATGTCTTGCTACAGACCTTGCCTCCCCTTCCCCTGTGGACCAGCCCCTCTTGCAAGCAGCTGCAACGAGCCTTGTGTTCAGCGCTGCGCTGACTCGACCGTCTACATCGAGCCCTCACCGGTGGTGGTGACCATGCCGGGTCCCATCCTCACCTCCTTCCCTCAGAGCACAGCCGTGGGATCCTCTCTCTCAGCTGCTGTTGGCAGCTCCCTCAGCTCCTCGGGGGTTCCCATCTCTTCTGGGGGCTCCCTTGGATTTGGGAGACTCGGAGGCCTTGGGAGCGGTCTCTGTGGGTCCCTGCGTTTGTGCAATCCATGCTGGTAGGGCCAGTGGATCGCTCATGTTGGAAAGGATGACCAGGAACGGAGAAACAAGATCTGGATCCAGGACTGGGGAGATGCCTGTGGATTCACAGTGTGTGGAACACCTGCCTCTGCCCCTGAAAGGACAGGAACTGTGCATCATCCCTTGATATCATGTACTTCTTGCTCTTAATCTTCCTGTACTTTCCTTGTTATCCCCAAGTAGGCCCTTATCATCCCTCTCGGGCTCCGGAGCTCTTGCTCTGATCCAGCAAAGCACTTCCCCTGCCCTTGCTGTGGATGGGGGAGGATCCTCCCCAGTTGTAGCTGTGAAGGGGAGAAAGGAGCGCCTTGTAGGTCCTTTGCATCCCACTGCTGCAAAGGGTGATGTGCTGTAGAGCCCTTCCCCTCTCATGCTCAGCACCTTTTTCTCTCCTGTCACAAAGCCCTTTCTGTTCTAATTAAAGAAATGCCTCATCCCAGCCTGAGTCTCCTCGTGTTTCTTTCTCCTGAAATTGCAACTTTTCCTGGGCAACGTGTGCTGCGGAAACTGGGAAATTTCTCTACAGGTTGATGCACAGATTCCTGCTCAGCCATTCCATGCTGCCCCTGCCTCATTTGCAGGCCAGTCACTTTTGAATGGCCTCCTGCTTGGTCTTTTCCCAAATGTCCATGGTGAGCAGAAGAGAATGGAAAATATCCACTGGGGAAAGGCAGACAGCATCACTTGGTGGCCTGCTGATGGAGTAGGGGAGACTTCTTTTTCCTGCCACCTGCCCTGTGCCACCCTCTATGTTGCTCGGGCACAGAACCATTGCAGGTTTGGTCAAGCCAGTGAAGGGACAGTGAGGCCAGGAAATTGCCCATCCAAGTGTTGTTGCTGTGAGTGTTTGCAGAAGATGATGCTCACTCATGGGTATAGTTGTCACTGGGTAATCTAAGAGTATTTTGGAGGCTACAGGCATGAGGTGAGCTGAATTGTTCATGCATTCCTCGGCAAAGTGCTTTTGGTCCTCCCGCCAGCTCCTATCCTTGCTGAACTTAATTCTCTATCCTGTGGGCTGATTTTCTTATTTAGGAGGTCAGGATCTCAGGAAGGACAGCAATTAGGAGTAATGGTGTCTCTCACCACCTTTAGACCCTTTTCTTCAAACTACTCAGTCCACTGAAGGACCACAGGCAAGAGTGAAAGAGAGAGGACCAGTCCTTTTGAGGTCAATCCTATGGCCAGATGGATCCCTGACTGTGCCACAGTGGTCTCTGCCAGACCTTTCAACTCACCAAGATGACTAAAACTCTTTTGTGTGCCCACACCAGTTCTGGAGAAGTGGCCCACCTCTGCTCTCTCAGTGCTCCCATTAGATTATGCTCTTCCCTCTGCCAGATGCATTAGAGTTTAGGGAGTCAGAAGAAGCACTCATGGTGAACACAGTCACCATTCTCATTTTCATCACTTGCAGCATAGCCCAGTGCAGCTGAATTAGAGTACAAAACAATCAAGTCCTGCCTGTTGCTCTGTCCCTTGTCTTGCCAATCCCCTCTCCTCAAACAGAAGTCTCACAGGAGTAAGACTTTTTTCCCGCCACCAGCATGTTTACAATCTTGTAAGCAGCTACTGAAGGCCACATGGTGTAGGATGTTTGCATTTGACCTGGCAGCCTGGGCCATGAGAGCTGAGATGTCCTGAGATACTGTGAAGATTGGAGCCATAGCTCAGGAAATTATTTGTTTCTGTGCAACCAGGTCTGCAGGCTGTACTCCCTCTTTTGCTCCCAGAAACCTCTTTCTTGTGGGAAGCAGGTTGCTCTGCAGCAGGACAGGCATTCCTGGAGAGACCTCCTGCCCAGAGTCATGAGCCCACCAGACACATCTGCCTCCTTGATCCAACTGTCCTTCTATGACAGCATTGTCACTGCTTTATGGAACTCTTCTCTAAGTCCATATGGCCAGAACTCCGCAGAAGGAAAAGGAAGAGGACAATAAGTCCAGGGTATAAGGCACAAGACAGATGCTTGCAAAACAACAGCTCTTCTTCCTTGGCAGATAATCAAACCTTTCTGCCCCACCCCACACTTGAAGACACTCACTACTGGTGGTCAAATTATTTTGAGGAAAGTAATTCAGGGCTGTGGAGAAACAGCCTTATGGACTCTGACAAAGACTGATGCTGCTGTGGGCTGGCACCAGTCCCAGAGTGCTCACTACATGTGTATTTCAGGCAGAGAGCCCTGGCGTGCTCAGACTCTTGTGGATCTTCCCTTAGCCCTGGAGAGTGTGCAAAGCTGCTGTGCACTCCAGAAAGAGGACCTGCCTTGTGTCAACCAGCATGTTTGATTTTCCAGTCAAATGCTCAAAAAACCACCCTGTGCCACAACAGTGTAAATATAAGTGTGAGAAAAATGCTTCTGGCCTCCAGGGACACCCTTGCTTGCCCTCTTCCTCTGAGAGCATCCTGTCTGCCTGTGGCTTATGTGGGAAATGCTGAGCATGGGCTGTACCAGCAGTACCTGCCTGCAGGCAAGAGCAGTATAGAAGCAGAGACATATTTTATGTGTAGGCACGAAAGTGTGTCTACATCCATATGTGTCTCTATGTAAATCCTTATGGAACTCATTCAACATGACACGTGCGAAAATAATATTCTACCTCCAAACAAGAGAAAAATTAAAGCATTTAATGAAAGTTTACAAGTTGACATATTGGGTTTTCATTTTTATACATGGTGTACAGCATATTTGGAGAGACTGGAATCAGTAGATTTAAGTAGGACAGTGTTTTGAAGATGTTTCTGTGAGTGTTTTATGTTTTTAAGTCTTTCAGTAAGACTGATGAAAGATTCTCTAAGTATCTTTTACATTAAAAATCTGAAATGCTTCTCAAGTAGTTACAGAAAAATAATAGAGAGGAATAAGTGTAGAAATACAAGAAAACACTCATAGTAAGTCAGACAAAAATTTTTTGTTATACTTTTCATTGGTAGTAATTTGAAAAAGACATTTTTGAAAAAACTCCTCTAAATTCTTATAGTTAAAACTACTGTCAATAATATAGATTATCCTTACAAGACATAAAAACACACTGAAAATGTAAACAAGCTGCAATTCAGATGCATGTCTTTAAAATTGTTTATGAATGCTGAAACAATTGTGTTGACATCTGTAATGAAAACTGTTAGTTGGAAAAAAACAAGAAGAAAATATCTTCCATCCTCTTTTCAGTTCTTTGTCCCTTAAAGCAGTCTTTTAAACACTATTCAAACACAAGACACAGTAGCTATCTCAGCACAAATTTTGGTGCAGATCAGTGCCCTCTATGGTTATGTCACACAACATTTAACATTTTTGAGAAAGATTCTTGTTGATAGAGGAACTCTCACCAGAAAGTTAGATTTGGGAGGTGGAGTCTGATGGTTTTAAATTTTCTCTTACAACATTGAAGGATGTGTTGAAGATGGGTTTAATCTCCCTTTCACATTCAATTGATTTCATCTGCGTGAAAGTCCCTAAAACACAAGGGCGGGATTTCATCCTTTTCTCAATCACATTTATATAGGTATCTTCAAAATAGTTAGGTGTCTAACCTCCTGTTAGAGTCAAAGGAGGCTTGGAGCTTGAATTTTAAATTGAATATGTGTGTTTAGTGCTATTTGAGGTGGCCTGGAATGTACAGGACTTCCCAATGCATTTACCAGAGATGACATAGACATTTATGATCATCCATAGATAACACTATGATATGTCCATGACCTCCTAAATTATAATCAGGAATAGAGTTCCAAAACCTATGGAATTTCAAATGACAATAGATGTCTGTCTGAGTACAGACAGAGTGACTCTTTGGAGTCCAGAGACTAATTCCTTTGTATATAAAGGAGAGATGTATGTTGGGTCACTTTTATCACTCTATAGACTCCAGTGACCATGGCCCAGTCTGGACTTAGGAGCAGGTTTCTGTGTTGGAGATGCCCCCTGGCATCCTGCCCACTCCTCAGCCACTTCTGCAGAAGGCAACATCTTTTGTATGTCCTGTGCCGTATCTCCAAGCCCGTGTGGACAGCTGAAATGTCCCAGGGGATTTCAGGTGGCAGTAGATAACTCTGTAATGAACACAACTGCATAGATCCAGTCAGATGAACTTGTCTCAGAAATGTATAATGGTTTGAGTTGGAAGAAACCTTTAAACATCATCTACTTCCACCCGTCTGTCATGGGCAGGGGACCTACCACTAGATCAGTTTGCTTAAAGCCCCATCCAACTTCTCTTTGAACATTTCCAAGGATGGGACTGAACTCAGGTGAGGTGAATGCCTTCCTAGCTGAAGACCTACCACTGTCTTTCCTATATCCCTCTGGCAATGCACTGCTGTGGATTTTTTAGGAGAGGTATTTGTGGATGGCTGTTAAATTGAGTGGGACTGACTTAGGAATTGGAGTGAAATAGCTTCATTCTCATTTTAAAGAGAGCCCCTTTCACCTCCCTATTCCTAAGGCTGTAGATAACAGGATTCAATATAGGGATCACAACAGAATAGAACAGAGCGAAGATCTTGTCCACATCCAGGGAATAGCTGGATTTTGGGCGTATATAGGTGAACATACATGACCCATAGAACAATGTCACTACAGTGATGTGTGAGAAGCAAGTGGAGAATGCTTTATACCTTCCCTTGACAGACTTGATTTTGAGGATGGAGGAAATTATGAGGCCATAGGATACCAAAATGAGCACAAAAGGCATCAGGATGACAAAGACACCACCCAGAATGATCTGTATCTCATTCCAGTAAGTGTCCCCACATATCAGCATCAGCACTGGTTGGATCTCACAGAAGAAATGGTTGATCGTGTTGGAACCACAGAAGGGTAAAGAGAAGACAAATGTAGTGTGCCCAAGTGCCAGCAGGTTGCCACATATCCATGAGGAAGCAGCCAGCTGAATGCATACCTTCTTATTCATGATATCCGTGTAATGCAGAGGGTTGCATATGGCTCGGTAGCGGTCATATGCCATAGCAACTAAGAGGTAGCACTCAGTTGCCCCAAAGAACATAAAGAAATACATTTGTGCAGCACAGCCTGCAAAAGAGATGGATGTATCACCTGAGAGAAGACTGACCAGCATTCTTGGCAGAGTGACAGAGGTGTAGCAGATCTCCAGAAATGACAGGTTCCTGAGGAAGAAGTACATGGGAGTGTGGAGGACAGGGTCCATGCTAATTACAAGAAGAATAATTAGATTTCCCAGCACAGTAATTATGTAAATAGATAGGAATAGCAAGAAGAAGATGACTTTCATATCTTTCTGATGAGAAAAACCCACAATAACAAACATGGTCACAGAAGTCTGATTTCCAGTGGTCTCTTCCTCAGAGGATTTCATCTTGGAACAATAAAGACACAGTGACAACAGTGAAAGAGTATGGTACATCTCTTAAGTCAAGTCAAATAGTTCTCTGTTGTTAGCAGTAGTTTACATGAAATTTAGAGAGTCAGTTTCAGTCCTAAAGAAGGAAGACAAATCCCACTCAACCTGTCCAGTAGCCCTTAAGTCTGTTTTTCCATCCTCCCCCCTATTTGATATTAACTTGGTATGATGCCTGGGTTATGTGCATGTTCTGTTAAAATAATGTTAAACTCTGGAGGATTTGGGGTGAAATTGTTTCATTCTACTTTCACCTTACATCAGAGCCTGGACACATATAACAGCTATACATCTTAAAATGAAAGAGATGACCTGTCATGGTGCACTTTGTCTCCTAAAAGCTTAGGAAGAATTGGATGACAATTTCAGATCTCTGTGTGCACATGGACATTTAGGCTCCTATGCACACATCTGTTTTGCATGTCTCAGTCATTGCAGATTCATAGAATCACAGTATGTTTTGGATTGGAAGGGACCTTAAAGATCATCAAGTTCCAAGCCCTCTGGCATGGGAAGAGACACCTTCCACTGGACCAGGTTGCTCAGAGACCCATCCAATCTGTCCCTGAACACTGTCAGGTATGGGAGTGTCACACAAGTTAGTTATACAAGGCAGCCACTCAGAGTTTGAAGATCTTTAGGATTGAGAGAAGTCTCACTGTTCACCTGAAAATCTGCCAAGAACCTCGTGGAAATGAAACTGAGTAACTGTGTTTAGACACCCTCTGACTCTCAGGCAAAGAATTCAGAATAAACCAATACCAGTCATGATCAGATAAAATGGCTTTAGAAAGATGCTGTAACCTTTCAGGACACTTCATCATGATCATGCCTACAAGGCCTTAAACTAGTCTGTCCTCGATAACGAAAGGCTCCACAGTGGCCTCCTGAGTTGAAATAGAAAATGGCCCTAAGAATCCCTTAGTTTTTTAAAAGCTTGTTCAGGATTATAGTTTGCCTCAACTGTCAGGGCCTCGTCACCCTCACAGGCAAGAATTTCTCCCTAGTATTTAATCTAATCCTACACCATTTCATTTTATGCATAGCACTGGGTAATAGACTCTCCAGTATAGCACAGGATGGTACAGCCTGTACTTTAAGGTTCCTTCCTTCTTTCATTCTTCTCTGGAAGAAGTTAATAAAGTCTTTGGGAAGACAGGAAACCCTGGTAAGGCCTTTAGAAAGGAAAAGGTAACCTTTTATCTTTGGTACCAAATTTAGCTAAAAAAAGGTCTTCCTCAGGAGCTTTCAAAGCCACCTTCCTCTTTCCCCCAGCCATAAAGGAATGACTTCATAAGACATTGTTTATGAGGGGAGGCCAGAGACCTCAGGATGAGAGTGTAAGTTCTAATATATTACTTGAGGTAGATGATGTGAGAATCATCCCTTCTTCATTTTCACTGCTGCTGTTTGACCCCTCTAACTTCACTTTTCCCAGCATTTTTTCAGATCTGTTCTACTCTTTGTCACAGCCCTCTCTGCCTTTTCTTCCCCTGGTAATTTCTTTTCAAGTGAGCACTCCTCAATTTGTAGGTTATATTTCTAGTAAAAATAGGTGTTGCTGTTAATGCAAATTTTCAAAAGAATCTCTGCCTCCTGAATTCCTGTGTTTCATGTTTGTACAATGGATATGCATTAGACACAGGGAAGCACTCTCTGGTTCATTACAGCTGTAAATTTCCTTTTTAATTTCCCTCAAAATTCTGCCTTGTGTCTGCAGATGACAAATTCTAACACATCCTATCAAATTTTAACATGCAGGATGCTTTCTCTGTCT
Organism: Pithys albifrons albifrons; assembly: GCF_047495875.1. NCBI lineage: Eukaryota > Metazoa > Chordata > Aves > Passeriformes > Thamnophilidae > Pithys > Pithys albifrons. Next base: position 6,811,452 of record NC_092470.1, read on the forward strand.
CTTAAACTCAAGTAAATATTAAGAAATTTTCCATATTTAAAAGAAATTACCACAAATAACAGCATTGTCATCCCTCTATACAACCAATGGGAAAAGGCACTTTAATATAGCATATCACAGGTTCCCAGGTTGGGCTTTAATTTCTTATATGAATTAGATTAAACTGACCATAATAATATTAGATGAAACTTTTTTGGAAGGGAATGTGCTGTATCTGACAAAGATTAAAATAAAGTTGACATTAGCTTTTGTTCATAGTCACTGGTGCTGAATTGTAAACCAGCGTGCTAAGCCCTTAATAAAATGTAGTTATATTTGAGTTCAAGAAACAACAGAAACTGTTCAGATTCAGTTGAATGCAGTTAGTTCATCGCAACTCAATGACTACAGGAGAAATTACAGTTAAGCCAAGATATTTTTTACCTACCTCTTCAGTCCTTCTCTTGTTTCTCTGTTCCACCTACTAAATCAGGGGGGAACTGAAGTATTTGGTATTTCTTCAGCAGCCCCAGAGACATAGTCCCTGTTGCATTGCAGGTGCTCTCTCAATGAGATCATAGAGAAGGCACATAGTCAACACCTGAGCTCTGCAGTGACCTCTCCTGAGACCTGTATGATCAAGCTGAAGTGTGAGAGAAACTGAGGTTTATAGCCAATTTCAAAACACAACTTGTCTCGCCACCCTTTGTCTGTTGAAAGTATGGATCTCCAGGTACTCCAACCCTCTGAACTCTAGAACAGTGGAGCAGTGATGTCTGTTAATGAAAAGCATTTTTGTGTTGACTTTTAGGCTGGAAGGTCCTGCTGGGGATAAAAGGAAAGAAGAACACTTAAAGAACAAAGTCCCTACTGTGACCTTTTGACTTACAGTATATCAAAGAAGTAAAAACCTGTCAATGTGTCCTGGAATAACCAAGCAGCTTCATCACCTGCATGAAGAAAAGAAAGAGAGGCTTATAATTATGTTACTGGTCCTCTAAGACTAGATAAAAAATGCTTTGATTTTTTATTTTAAATATTGAAAAAATTTTAATATTTACTTGTGGCTCTGTTGGTGAATGTAGAGGTTTTGTTACTGGACTTCAATCCCAGCTGGCCACAGAGATGGAATGGGACTTAGGGACACATACTTGGTATTCCTTGAGAGTTCTGGTAGTGGCATATGTAGGTGCTGTTTAAATCAGTGCCCTTCTCAGTGGCTGTTTGCACAGCTGACATAGCACTGTGTGTATGTGTGTATGTGTGCCCCTCTAGGACACATGTCCACAGTTCAATGAACATGTGAATGGGACAAAAATAAAAAAGGAAGAGACGGAAAATGGTCAACATAAATACAGCTGGTGAGAAATCATGCCCAGTCAACCTGAGAGCCTTCTGAAACACACTTCTGGGTCTTGCAAACAACAGGAGAGCAGTAGATATCACCTACCTCAACTTTAGAAAGACTTTTAGCATTGATTCCCACAACTCATGGGATGGAACTCGGGACATTACAGGCTGGGCAGGTGGCCAGTCAGATGGGTAAAAAAAGGTTCAACACTTGATCTTAGAGGGTGATGGTCAGTGGGTAGTACTGTGCCTGAAAGCCAGTAAGGGAAGCACGATGGGGGCAGAATCTCTCACCCATTTTGTTTGATGTGTTTATGAACTTCTTAGAGGAGATACTGAGTTTACTCAGCATGGGCGGATGACACAGTCTCAGGGTGTGATTAGCTGGTATGTTCACATAAAAAATGCTGTCTAAAAAGACGCAGAAACACTGGAGAATTGAACAAAAAAGACAATTCTGAGGTCAGAAATAACAGTGCAAAGTCCTGCTCTAGAGAAGGAAGACCTTGCAACAGCATGGACTGTGGACTGGGATTGGCTCTGCCCAAAAGGCTTGTGGGAGCCTTCTCAGTCAGGAAGTTGAACATGAGCCAGGAGTGTGCTCTGACAGCAAAAGAAAAAGAGGGTTGAACTCCATTAAAAGAAGCATAACCAAGAGCCAAAAGATCAATGGGAGAGGTCATCCTCCTGTCGTTATTGAGAGCTTGTTAGATCACAACTAGACACGGCTTCCAGTTTTAGGCTTTCCAGTAAGGATAAGTAAGATATCAGCAACCTGGAGTGAGGTCAATGAGAAAATTTTATTTAAAGCTTGAAAAAAAAAGAAGAGCTAGGGAGGCATTTTATTTTATTTTTCCTACTTTCTAGGTCACAGATTGAAAAGTCTGAATAAATAGGAAACAAGTAGTTGAAAGTCTTTATTAACCATTTTTCTTCTTTTTTCCTTCCTACTTAATTTCTGTAACATTGGTGAAAGTAATCTGAATGAAACAGGCTGTGAAATAGAACTTGTCTATAAGACAATAGAAATGTGAAATAGAAAATAGAATTTGTCTAAAAGTATTGGAGCTGCTAAATAGGAACTTTTTCCAGCAAACACTTTGTTCAGCTGGAAGTTCTATAATGTTTCCGGTGAATTTTTGATGCAGTTTTTCCAGAGAGTTTCTTCTCCTACTAACAAGGTCTTCTCTGCAGTTGTGTCATCAGCCCCAAGTTGCTAGTGTGCCCCATGGAGTGTCTGCACCACGGCCTCACTCCCCAGAGGTCCTTAACAAGGACTGAAATCCATGCTTGGTACAGTTCAGCCTTTATCTGTGTCTGTGTGTCTTTGTGAATGTCGAGATCAACCAAGAGAAAGTTCAGTAGACCCATCTCAGGTACAGAATCCAGCACTTCCCTTTAGTAAACTTCATATGGTTGGTAAACCCAGGTCAAGAAAGGCTTTTGATCTGGACATAACTGCACCAAGTTTTTAAGGTCAGGACTTTTGACAGTTCCTAGCTTAGTTCTGATTCTGAAGAAGTGCATGAGTCACTCTGACAGAAGGAAATCATCGTATCTCCTCCCCTTGAAAGGGCAGTTTCAGATTGTTTGAAGGTTTGAGCTGCAGCAGAACTGTACCAGCCCAGGTATGAGTTTATTGGAATCCAACTTCAGGATCAAACAAATGTGTCCTGAAGGCTTCTTGGAGTAAAAGGTATGTGTACTTTATCTTTCATGGCTTTACGTTCCATATGCTTTTGTTTTATTGAAAGTGGCTTTTAACCATTGTGTGTCTAGAGTGGGAACTGAAGATGAAAAGGAAGAAAGAAAGAAAGAGAGAAAGAAAGAAAGAAAGAAAGAAAGAAAGAAAGAAAGAAAGAAAGAAAGAAAGAAAGAAAGAAAGAAAGAAAGAAAGAAAGAAAGAAAGAAAAAGAAAGAAGAGCTGAATAACTGAAATAACATTCCATAATTTCAAGAAAATGGCAGATACAAATATAAGAGTGATTCCTTTTACCTACAGTAAGGTGGTCTACAAGGAAAAAGGCACAAGGGATTCTAATGGAAGCACATCCATTCCACCAGGCCTATACTCTATGCTCCAGGGTATAGAGTACAGCCTGTTGTGACTTACTGACAAAATGATTGGGTATATAGTAAGTATCAAAGCTTTATGCATTGTTTAAACAAAAACTGTGGGGTCATAAGGGAAATTAACTAGTTACCACCAAGAGTGGAAATCCCTTTCCAGTTTAGTTGCATTATCCCATGCTACCTTTTGAATTTCAGTGAGCAAATTGCCTTCATCTCCTTACTTTATAGTTACTGTCTCAGTAAACTGCACCCACAACTGAGAAGCACATGTGGTGCAGAATATGCTACAGTGACCATACTGATTAGCATAAAGAAGAGAACTGAGTGTCTTCACCCTGTGGGTTGAGCTTGTTGGTGTGCACACCAAGGTTAGTTCATGCTGGCAGTGATTGCTTCTACAGGAATGATAAGCTGTCCTCTGATGGGTAACTTGATCTTCAGTGGGGGTGCATTGTGGCTGTTAGGTTTGCGTTGTTGGATACTGTTGTTGGTAGTGGAGCCAAATCAACCAGAACTTCAGAAATTCCACCCTGAACCACAGCAAAAATCCAGCGCTGTGATACACCAACAATCCTTGAATCAGGGAGGGCAGGTGTCATGTACAGCAAGAGCACAGCAGTCTCTGGATGGTTTTTAAGGTTAGTGTTAATGTTCAACCCACACACTGCCATCCAGCAGATGACAGGTTCGATAGCTCAGAACAGCAAAGCCCAAAATGTTTGCTATATGGGCTGTAATTGCAAAGTAAATGGCTGACATCTGCTTCTCACGCAGGAGGCATAAATTAATCTTAGCAGCCTGGCAGTTTACATTTGCTCTGTTTACTCCAGTGACTTAAATTCCTTGCCATCCAGGTAGTACACCCAGTTCCTTGACATCTTGCTGTGTTAATATTGAATGTGCACCTGTATCTCTTAGAAAATTTATTTTTTGTTGATGAGAAACAACTGGAATCAGAATTATTTTGTAGACTTTGATAGAACGCCACTTGCTGGATTCCAATGTCACCTTGTTTATGGCCATAATCCTCTGGCAAATCATCCTACCTGAATTGGATTGAATAGGATCATTTTTGTTGTGTGATTTTCTGCTCCACCTCAAGGTCTAGTAGATTCACGGAGAACTGAAGAAGATAAAGAACCATAATTCCCTGGTTCTCTGTTTTCTGGATCACACCACATGTTTCCATCCCATGGAAATCTGCCATATGTTTCCTGGAACTTTGATACCATGTATATTTTTGATATTCTATAAATGGCATCATTTTAGTAGTGATTTCCTGACCCTGACCTTCACAGGTTCAATTTTTATTAGGAGTAATTTCTGTATATGGTCCAGGCTCTAAACTCTGCATTTCTTCCTGTAAGATTCACTCCTTTTCATACACATTGCAAAGCTCCTCCTGAGGTTGCAACAACCAACACCTCTGCCTGCAACCTGCTCTCCCTCTCATGGTTGTGCTTGGCAGCAACCAGCCCATCTGCCTGCAGCCTCTTTGCTTTTTCCTACTGGTGCCCAGCAAGAAGCAACTTTTTCTCCCAAAGATTGCTTTCTCTCCCCTCATTGAACTGATCCTGCAATCCTTTTCCCACATCCTACAGAGATCCAGTGTTTTCTCTTTCTGCCTATTTGTTGCCATACCTCTCTTTTGGGGCAGTGATTAAAGGCACTCCCCAAATGGCACATAAAACTGCTTTACCTTTCCTCTTTCATACCTTTTGTTCACTAAACACTGCATTTATCCATTTAAGCACAGCCTCAGCTATTTGCCAATTTTCATGTACCCATTCCATCCTCGGGGGAGACAGACAGGCCTTATAGCCTCTCAACTTTTCCAAAATCAGGGATCTGACCATATGCTTATTTAGACCAAGGACCTGAAAGAGAATATTACTCTTGTCTGAAAAGAGCTGTTATTCAGGAAAAGAGGAAAAGAAAAAATTCCAACCCTACCCTGAACAAGAGTAACTCAATAAAATCCCCAAAATAAATAAAGTAATGTGACAGGCAATGCACTGACAGCAGTAAAATCATTCTGACTATGTTTATTTTGCTTGGCTGTTCTAATTGGGTTCCAGCTTTGGGAAATAGAGTCCGTAGTTGAGCAATAGTGGCAAAAGGAAGTTTATTTTCCCTGTGAACAAGACACTGCTGACTGTATTACAATCCTCATAAATCAAAGTTTCCATCTTCATTGAATCATACATTCAAAGATTCATAGAATCACAGAATGGTTTAGGTTGAAAGGGTCTGTCAAAGACAATCTATTTCACTCCCCCTTCCATGGGCAGGATATATTTCACTAGATCAAGTTGTTCCAATCTCATCCAACCTGGTCTTGAAGGTTTCCAGTGATGGGGTATCCATAACTTCTCTGAGCAACTTTTTCCAGTGTCTCATCACCCTCATTGTAAAACATTCTGTTGTTATGTCCAGTATAATCTCTTTTAGTTAAAAAACATTGCCTCTTGTGCTGTCACTACAGACCTTGGTAAAGGATCTTTCTCTCTTTTTCTTACAGCCCATCTTTCAGTATTAATGTCTCCTTGATGTGATGTCTTCATCACTCTCGAAAACCACAACTCTTGCCTTTCTTCATAGGAGACGTGTTTCAGCCCTCTGACCATTTTTGTGACCTCCTCTGGACTTCCTCTAACAGGTCCACATCTTATGCTGGGGATCCCAGAGCTTGATGCAGTACTTCAACTGGACTCTGACAAGAGTAGAGAGAATCATGTGCATCAACCTGCTGGCCATGCTTCTGCTTCTGCAGCCCATCACATAATTGCGAGTGCACGTTGCCAGCTCAAGTACAATTTTTCACCCACCAGTACCTGCAAATCCTTTTCCACTGCTCTGCTCTCAATACATTGAATCATAGAATCACAGAGTGGTTTGGGTTGGAAGGAAGCTTAAAGATCCTCTCACTCCAATCCCCTGCCATGGGCAGGGACACCTTCCACTAGATCAGGTTGCTCCAAGCACCATCCAATCCAGCCTTGGACACTGACAGTGATGAGGCAGCCACACTTCTCTGCGCAACCTATGCCAGGGCCTCACCCCTGTCACATGGAAGATTTTTTTTCCATTATCTAATTTCCAAACCTACTCTCAGCTTAAAGACATTCCCCCTTGTTTTATCCCTCCAGGCCCTTGTAAACAGTCTATCTCCATCTGTCTTGCAGGGTCCCTTCAGCTACTGTAAGGCCAGAACAATCTCAATTCTCTTAGCCTTTCCTCATATCCGAGGTGCTCCAGCCCTCTAATCAACTTCGTAGCCTCTTGTGGACTTGCTCAAACAGGCCCATGTCCTTCCTGTGCTCTATCCCTCAGTCTTGGTTGATACTGGGGGATTGCCAACCCAAGAACAGACCTTGCAGTTGGTCTTGTTGAACTTGTTCACATGAGATTAATTTTAAGCCTAACAAGGTTCCTTCAGTGTTGTGTTATCCATGAACTGCACCTTCCTGTTTGCGGGTACCTGCAAACTTGCCAAGGGTGCACTCAAACTCACTGTGACAATGATGAAGGTACTAAAGGATGTTGCTCTCTGTATGGACTGGGGCTGATCATGACACCTGGTGTGCAGGGGGGAGAAGCAACAGGGAGAAAATCTGCCTTCCCTTTTCTTTCCTACCTAAATGGTGAGGAACTTGTGTGCAGGCATTTACATATACCTGCTAAAGACATGAAATGAAAGAGATGGTGTCAGGGAGTGAAGACAATGCTGTGAAAGAATACCACTGGAATTGTTGTGCTGCGATAGCTGAGGGCAGCTTTAGAGGAGGGGGAATATGACACATTGCCATTGGCCTCTAATGCCTTCCAACATCATCCAGTGGGATCCACCGCTAACCCCATTATTTAAGCATAGCCCAAGAGAAATTAGTTCCCTACTATCTCTTGTGTTGGATGTTGCTTTGCAGAGAGATAAGGGAAGCTGCAAGAGAAACCCTGGGCTGGGTGTTTACACTGACTGCTCAGGTATGGACTTTGATCATTCCTTCTTCTCCCTCAGGCAATCTCCAAATGACAAGAAGCATCAGCAGGGAGATGTATGTGAAGACAGGATTGCTGAAGATGCGCAAGCTATGGGTCACATTGCTGGCTGTAGCTGCAGTCTCATTTGTCTCCATGGGCTTTCTGGTGTTGAATAACAGGTAAGTGAAGAAAGTGTGTTCCCTCAGTCCAGAAAAGGCAGTGAGAGCACGGAGAGCCTCTCCCATGGAGGTCTCCAGGGCAGGAATCAATAGGGTAGGATTGGATATGGCATAGGAAAAGGATGCAATTATGCTTCAGAATTCAGGGCTTTACAGGTAGTGCCATGAGAAGGCCAAGTGGAGACAATGGGATACAGGTTTGTTGGGAAGGAACAATGGAGGAAAGCTGTGTTAGGACAGTATATTCTGGCTCAGTTTAACCCTTTGGTTGTTTCACAGACCTGACATCCATGTTCCAGAAGCAGAAGCATGTCAAGAACTGTTGAGCAACATAACCCAACCTCAGAAGTGAGTCATGACCACAGATATGCTGGGTAGTGGCAGACAGAGGTCACCTGGTGACCTCAGGGAAGGCCCAGGGGGTATGAAGGGGTGCAACAGAGAGCCATTTGTTTTCAGTAAGTCTTTGTGAGAGCATTCATGTTGCTTCCTCACAAGCTCTTTCTGCCCTAGGGTGAATGAGGTTTGGAGTCTTGAACAGCTGAAGTTAATGCAGAGCTGCCGCTGGAAGTTCAATGCTACTGCCTTGGCCAAATACAGGTGATGCCCACCAGTCCCAGAGAAAAACTACTCACTTCACCTACTTCCAATAAAATCATGACCAAAATTGTTTATTAATTTAACAACAACACCTGCTTAACCCACGATGGGTGAACCAGAAATACAAAATCAAATATCAATAATAAAGAAGATAAACCAAAATGTTAAGACATTTAGAGAATTGCCAATATACAGTTACAAATTTCTAAACACCCTTCTGCAAATAAGCTCAAGAAGTCCTAATCACACACAGCTACACACACTTACACAGTTACATGAAAATCCTCCTCACGGGATGCCTGCTGGCACTAGATTTGTGGGAAGCCCTTTTGCTCTCTGCCACAGGCCTGTGAAGAAACACTCCAGGAATCCACCAAGGCACACTACTCATGTGGTGGGTCCTTGCTTGCTGCACCCAGTGCTGACAACCCCCGGGCTGGATGCAGGCTCTGCACAGCATTTGGCCATGAGGTTGCCCTGCCTGGTCTTAGCAGATGTTGTGCTGGTGAGGCACCTTCTGGCATGGTGACATGATGAGTTTTGGGTGAATGCCTGCCCAGGTTGGCTTATTAGATGGATCCTCGCACAACTGTCTGTACTTACAACAGTACCTAAAGTGACGTTGTTCCCCAGTCACATTGTCAGGGTGGGACGTGCAGGCACACCCATACCCATGGTCCTTGCATAACACCTGTTACCGTCTTGCATTCCATATGCTGGCCTTTCATCTCATGCATCGATGAGCTACAAGGTGTGGGGTGAATGCAAGCATGGGTCAAGAGTGAAGCTGAGGCTGAAGGAAGCAGGAAAGGTTTTCAAATCATGACTGGCTAGAGAGTAGAGAACAGAAAGAAAGTCTGGAAATGTGTGCGGATGAGAAGGTGGAAAATGAAGGATGCATGGAGATGGACGAATAGACAGTGGATGACGGAAGTTGTTCTGACTTGGCACAATGCGTCCTTTGTGTTCCCTGTGCTTCCCAGAGTTTGCTTTCCCTTTACACTGCTCTACTTGTTCAATTCATCCTCTACATCTGCTCCTACTTTTGTACCTTCAATAGCGCTTTGTTCTCACTCCTCTTTCCTTTCTTATCCTATGAGAGTCCCCCTTCATTCAGCGCACAGATTTCTGCTCACTCTCTTCCACTGGCTCTCCTTACAGGGCAGAGCTGGGGCACTGCTGCAATGCCTCAGCCTGGCTGACTGTGACACAGGAGAATGCACCCTTGGACTCCAAACTGGTCTATGATGCCAGTAGCTCCAAGAGCTTGAAAGTCAGCAGTGGCTTGCTGGAGATCCTGCCAGAGGTAGGAGTGCTTTTTGGTGGGGACAACAACTCACAGTCTGCATGCTTTTCTCTTGTACACCCTGGAGTATGCCCAGTTGCAGGATCTGTGGTAGGTCTTTACTGTAATTCTTTAAGGAGGAGTGAATTTTTACATGACGTTCCTTACAGAAATCCCCCTTTCCGGACCGTCTCTACAAAACCTGTGCTGTAGTGGGAAATGGAGGAATCCTCAGGAACAGCAGCTGTGGCTCCAAAATTGATGAGCATGAATTTGTGATCAGGTAATTACTGCCAGCCTGTCCAGGAGACACTGGATGACGGCGTGGGCTGTCACGGGAACTGGGTGAAGGTATAGAAAATGGAGGCAGAGGGAATGTTCTGGAGGGGGTTGAAGGTGAGGGACTGGGAGCATGGTGGATGGTATCATCGAGGGATGGGTAAGATCTCAGGATGTCATTGAGCATCATTTCTCATTTCCTCCCTTTGTCTGTCACCTCCATCAGATTGAACCTGCCTTCTACAGACTTCCCTGATGACGTGGGCAGAAAGACAAACATGGTCACTGTGAATCCAAGTATCCTTCTCAGCAGGTAATAGGTGTGGCAATGAAAACAGAGGAAAGAACTCTTAACTTTCTTTTACTGGTATTCTGCATTCTTGAAGAGGCAATCTCTTCTGCCTCTGCTCTGGGTTCTGTGAACAGACAGACCTTTGCTACTATGCAAAGCCTGTCCAAATAAACTGTTGACACCTACTGCCTTGAGATTCTCTCCTCTGTGCAGATGTATACAGAGGAATATTGCAAGACTTGGAGTTATTTGGAGCAGAGCTTGATCAAGACAGGCTGCTGCTATAGGAATGAGCTCTGATGGGAACTCTTTAATCTCACCCAGCTGCTTAAATGCTCTTTATGTCTAGTGAAGAAAATAGATACTCCTTGTCCTACAGGAGACATCTAAAATAAGACAGATCACATGTGATCCAGCTCTATTTCCTTCCTGCCAGTGACTCCAAAAGACATTTGGACAAATAGCTCAAATGTAGGTGTCTGTGTAGCAGATCTCTAAAAGCACATGGCATCAACTTTCTCTCAGACCTCTGCTCTGTGTGTATGGGACATCACTCTGCATGAATTTTGAGCTCTGGGATCATGAAAGTGTTAAACTTGAAGACATCTTCCCAGCCTTTGAACCAGCTAATCACTATCAAAGTTTCTTGATATTTTCAAGCAGCTCCTCTGGTCTGTGTGAGGGGCACCTGAGGATCTGGAACTCAGATCACCCAAAAGGCACAGAGTAAGAGAAAATGGAGCTGAAGAGCACAGCTCTTAATTCAATGCTTTGGGGCAGAATAGCATAAGAAGGCAAGAGGGAATGAAGATGGTTTTGACAGAGAGTGATGTCCCACATCTCTTGCCTCACAGGTTTCGTGGTCTGGTTGGTCGACGTCTGCCATTTGTGAAGGCAGCAGCATCCTACGGAAAGACTTGGTTTCTCATCCCAGCTTTCTCCTTCCCTGGATTTAGTGATGTTTGTTACCGAGCACTCTATGCCATAGAGGACTCTGGCTCTGAGTCCCATGTCTTTTTCTTCCACCCTCAGTATCTGAGCACTCTAAGCAAGTACTGGCATAATCATGGTTTTCATGTCCATCGCCTCTCCTCAGGCTTCATGCTAGTGAATGCTGCCCTAGAGTTGTGCCAACACATTACACTCTATGGCTTCTGGCCCTTCTCCTTGCATCCAGATGGCCATTTCCTGCCCTATCATTACTATGACGATGTGCCCCCCAACAAGTGGATGCACAACATGCCCAAAGAATTTGGTTACTATGTGAATATGCACTTCCATGGTGCGCTGCAGCTGCACGTGGGAGAATGTTAAAGGGTCAAGACAAAGAAACAGGGTCTAAAGGACATAACTTTTAAAGTGAAAGAGGGCAGGTTTCAATTAGATATGGAGAAGAAATTCTTTACTCTGTGGGTGGTGAAGCTTTGGCACAGGTTGCCCAGAGAAATTGTGGCTGCCCCATCCCTGGAAGTGTTCAAGGCCAGACTAGACAGGACATGTAACAACCTGGTCTAGTGGAAGGTGTCCCTGCCCATGGCAGAGGTGTTGGAACTGGATGATCTTTACAGTCTCCTCCAACACAAGTCATTCTGTGATTCCATGAACATGGTTTCTGCTGTTGTTATATCCATTCCAGGATCTTCTGATGGAAACACACAGACCTAGATGCAAACCTAGAGACTCTAAGGATGAAAAGTGTGTTGCTTTCTCTTTCCCACACTGTTCCAGTAGAAGGTCATTAAGTAGCATTAGCACCAGCAAATCTTAATGTTCATTATTTGGGATGTGTTAATTGTTATCTGTTAGGAGTTCATGCATAATTAAATTGCTGGTAAATGACTTCCTTTCTTGCCAACAGTGTGAGTTTATTAACTGCATTTCAGAACTTGAGTACCTCATCTCCAAAGCTTTCATTTATCTGACACTGCTTGTCAATAAACCATTCACATTTTTATTACGCCCTGTTGGCTTCTGTTTCCATTGATCAGACTCTGTGAGACTGATTCTTTTATCTAGTTATTTTACCAGCATTAAACTTAGTCATAAAGCACTAAGTTCTGGCTCTTTGTCCGAGCTATGCAGTTAATCTTCATTCCTGCTGTTGAAGATCAGAGTTAATCTGTCAGTCCTCATGATCTGGGGAATTGCCAGCTGGACCAGTGGCCAATGCAGATTGAAGGCTGGGACGCTCCCAACATGGAGAAGCATCTCTTCCCTCAGTCCATGAATGGAGAGCAAACCCCTCCTACGGCTGTGGGTACCTTGCAGATGATTCAGAATGTTTTTATGCATTAGAGAGATAAATGCTTCTCCACATTTGGGGAATGGCCGGTAGGGATTTACCAATCTGGCATGAGTGAAAGGGTGGTTTTGTTACTGGACTTCAATCCCAATCAGCCACAGAGATGGAATGGGACTTAGGGACACATACTTGGTATTCCTTGTGAGTTCTGGTAGTGGCACATGTAGGTGCTGTTTAAATCAGTGCCCTTCTCAGTGGCTGTTTGCACAGCTGACATAGCACTGTGTGTATATGTGTGTGTGTGCCCCTCTAGGACACATGTCCACAGCTCAATGAACATGTGAATGGGACAGCAACAGCTACACTTGTCTATCAACATGGGACAAAGAGACATCTTGGCCTTAGACCCCACCAGACCCACCCCCATTGGTCAGGAAGGACAAATCTCAGATCCCAGAGACTGCGAGTGTTGGCCATCTTATAACAACTTAAGACAGCCTTAACACTGTGACCTCTTTTGTAGAACTGGACTGTGGACACGTTGATGGTCAATAGGGTCACATTCAACTCACTTGCAGTTACATCCCTACTACCTACAGAGGGAATTTAACTTGTACCTAAACGTGTCTCCATGATACACACTAAAAAATGGGTGGATTCTGTACCCCGCTCTCAAAACAAGTTTGGCTAAACAGGAAACTCCCATCTGCATTGCAAAACAGCTCCATCCAGGAGTGTGAGCCAGGACAGCCTACCAGTTGGTGCTCTAGAAATATTAATCAGGCACACAAGGTTGCTCCCAGGAAAGCCAAAGACTGAGACTTGCAAGGGAAGGGAAAGGAGAAAAATTCTTACTGTACAGGCAGTAAAAGGCTGAATAAGGGAACCGGAGGAGCATCACCAAATGAGCAACAGAAGCAGATGAGTCTGTGGCATTTAATACCTTCTCTGCCTCAGTCTTCACCAATAAGGTCTCCCAGGCCCCTGTGTATAGTCAAAGAGTCCAAGAAGAAGACATACCAGCAGTGTTTGAGAATTGAGGTGAGAAATGCTTGAGAGAACACAACTCCTTCAAGTCCATGGGATTCAGCAGGGTCTGCCTGATGTCAGTTAGGAAACTGGCCAGTGTCCTTGCAAAGGTGCCCCCTGTTATCCTAGAGAAATGATGGAGATCAGAGGAGATTTCCAGACAGATGGCACAGACATCTTAAGCAAATGTCTTAAAGAAAAACTAGGGAGGCTGAAGATCAGCCAGCCTCATGTTGGTCCTGGGAAATATGTGGAGTTAGCCCTCTTGGATCTCATTCTAGCAAAAGTAAAGAAGGAAGAGACTAAAAGTGGTCAACGTGAGAAATCAACCTGAGAGCCTTCTGGAGCACACTTCTGGGTCTTGCAAAAAACAGGAGAGCAGTAGATATCACCTACCTCAACTTTAGAAAGACGTTCAGCATTGATTCCCACAGCACATGAGACAGAACTCAGGACATTACAGGCTGGGCAGGTGGCCAGCCAGATGGGTAAAAAAAGGTTCAACACTTGATCTTAGAGGGTGATGGTCAGTGGGTAGTACTGTGCCTGAAAGCCAGTTAAGGGAAGCACGATAGGGGTATAATCTCTCACCCATTTTGTTTGATGTGTTTATGAACTTCTTAGAGGAGATACTGAGTTTACTCAGCATGGGCGGATGACACAGTCTCAGGGTGTGATTAGCTGGTATGTTCACATAAAAAATGCTGTCTAAAGAGACCCAGAAACACTGGAGAATTGAACAAAAAAGACAATTCTGAGGTCAGAAATAATAGTGCAAAGTCCTGCTCTAGAGAAGGAAGACCTTGCAACAGCATGGACTGTGGACTGGGATTGGCTCTGCCCAAAAGGCTTGTGGGAGCCTTCTCAGTCAGGAAGTTGAACATGAGCCAGGAGTGTGCTCTGAGAGCAAAAATAAAAAAGACTAAATGGGTCTGGACTTCATTAAGACCAACAGATCAAGGGGAGAGGTTGTCCTCCTGTCATTATTGAGAGCTTGTTAAATCACAATTAGATGCTGCTTCCAGTTTTAGGCTTTACAGTAAAAACAAGTAAAATATAAAAAAAGAAGAACTAGGAAGGCATTTTATTTTATTTTTCCTACTTTCTAGGTCACAGATTGCAAAAATTATAATAAACAGGGAACAAGCTGTAAAAAGTCTTTCTTTAACAATTTTCTTCTTTGTTCCTTTCTACTTAATTTCTGTAACACTTATGAAAGTAACCTGAATGAAACGGGCTGTGAAAATGTCCCAGACTAAAATCTTTAATGTATTTTTGTGTACTTTGAAAATAGTTTATTTTTGAAAATAGAATTTTTCTAAACTCATTGGAGCTGCTAAATATGAACTTTTTCCAGCAAACACTTTGTTCAGCTGGAAGTTCTATAATGTTTCCAATGAATTTTTGATGCAGTTTTTCCAGAGAGTTTCTTCTCCTACTTACAAGGTCTTCTCTGCAGTTGTGTAATCAGTCCCTTGTTGCTGGTGTCCCCCATGGAGTGTCTCCACCACGGCCTCACTCCCCAGAGGTCCTTAACAAGGATTGAAATCCATGCTTGGTACAGCTCAGCCTTTATCTGTGTCTGTGTGTCTTTGTGAATGTCGAGATCGACCAAGAGGAAGTTCAGTACAAAAGAGTTTCTACCCAAGATGATGTTGCAGTCAACATCAGAGTTTAAGAATAAGACTTAAACTACAGAGTAATGGATTATTAATTTCACCAGGTAATGATTTTTCTGATATTGTCTTTAATTGTGCCTTAACCCCCCAAAATAGCAAAGTTACTGATGAATCCACTCTGAGACAAGGACCTGAGTGCAGATTGAAATGTAGTGATGCCTAATGCTTTCACAGTTTGGAAAACAGCTCTGCAAAACTTGGACACATGCTCAATATTATGCATATTAGATCATATTGAAGGAAAAGCCACTGCCATGTATATCAACCTTATTCTGCACACAGAAAATGGAGTTCTGAATCAATGCTCTTAATCGATGGGTAGTAAAAAGTTGTTCTCTATTGTTTCTCTTCTTGAGGTAGAAATAATATCCTTACTCAAAGTATTTAACAAGGAAAAATAGGTTGCTGGTGCATCCCTGCGAAAGTTTGTACTCCTCCATGAGGCTACATTTTGAGAGGGTTCTAATGAGTACCATTATATGTGTATGGACAATGTAAATAAATACATTTTTTTAAAAAAATCATGTGGGCATTAATGAGTGGAATTTTCATTACAATCATCACTGTTGATTGTTGTTTTGTATTTCTTTCAATGAAAAACAGGTCCTTGGGAGGGGGGTGGGTGGTGTCTAAGTTCATGGTCTACATATGTGTAAGAATATAATTTTAAACTATGTATTAGTATAAATTATATCTTTAAATATTTGTGCAGTTTATTATACATGTCCTTGCATGCATTTGTGTGCAACTGGACTATTTGCAATGTGTCGTGTAATTTTCAATGTCAAGTTCATGAAATACTTATTGAAAATTACATTTCATGAGGGAAAGAATGCAAGGAGGGAGGGAGTAAGAAGGACAGACTGCTAGTGACTTTGATGCTGTTCCCAAAGATTTGTTTGAGAATCCTGAACTTTATAATTTTAACCACTGAAAGTTATCATGTTCTGTTACTGATATGTTCCTTACCAGGGAAATTCCAGCTCTTTCTGAGAGATGACAAATGTAACAGCAGTGCTGGAATTCAAGCTACTGGGCTCCAGGGGCAACATGTACCATCAGATCCTGCTGTTCATGGTGGGTTTGGTTGCTTATATCCTTACCCTCTTAGGAAACATCTTTATTATTTTGGTGGTGACACAGGAGCCACAACTTCATTCACCCATGTTCAAATTTCTTCAGAACCTCTCTTTCCTAGAAGTGTGTTACACCACCACAATTGTACCTAAGATGCTGTCCAATCTACTGGCAAAGAAGAAGAGCATCTCTTTCTCAGGGTGCATGGCACAGCTCTACTTCTTCATTTTCCTGGGAGCTACAGAGTGCTACCTCTTGGCAGTGATGGCATATGACCGATTCCTCGCAGTCTGTCAGCCCCTGCAGTATGGTGTGATCATGACTGATGAGTCTTATGTGCGTCTGGCCGTGGGCTCCTGGGTCACTGGTGTTTTCACTGGTTTTCCACCCTGTCTGATGGTCTCCAGATTGCATTTCTGCAGCTACAACCTCATCAATCACTTCTTCTGTGATATCTCTCCCCTGTTGAAACTCTCATGCTCAGACACCACTGTAACAGAAGCTGTCATCTTCATCCTCTCTCTCCTGGTCCTTTCCAGCTGCTTTCTGCTAACTCTGCTTTCTTACCTCCTTATAATCCACACCATCCTGAAGATACCCTCTGCTTCTGGAAAAAGGGTTACCTTCTCCACCTGCAGCTCACATCTCCTGGTAGTGACTATATACTATGGTGCAATGATTTTCCTATATGTCCGTCCCACCTACAATCTCTCCTCAGAGCTCAATAAAGCTGTTTCTGTGCTCTACACAGTGGTCACCCCCCTTCTGAATCCAGTCATCTACAGCTTGAGAAACAAGGCATTTAAAAAGGCTGTGGAAAAAATAGTCTTCAGACACCATTGCCTCCATTCTTTGTAATTTGGGAACTCTGATACTGACTCTTTTTTGTAGACTTTTTGTCTTGATTTGCCTGGTCAGTTTGGGGGGGTTATTTTTTCTTGGGGGGGGGGGGGGAGGAAGTTGCTTGTTTGGATTTGTGGGAGTTTGTTGGGCTTTTCTTAAAATTCACTGACTTAGAATAAATGTCATTCTGTTTTTCTCATACATCACTTGGGGTACGTGAAACCAGTCTAGTGACATAGAATAGAAAAATGTATTTGCCTTTTATGAGAAAAACATACCTCAAACCTGTATTTATTGTTACTTCAGAATAATTTATAAGACATTAATGTGATTCAGCCGGGTTTAGTGAGTGTACTGTTCCTTTCTCTTCACCTTTAGACAACATTTCAGGTGCTGAGACATCTGTGCATTCCCAAATGTTGGAAATCAAGCAGGCAAGGCAGAAGGCCAGCTTGGCTGAGCACTGGCTACAGCACCAAGCCTGACAGATCTCAAGAAGTGTTTGGATGATACTCTGAGGTACATGGTGTGACTCCTGGAGATGGTTCTGTGCAGGACCAGGAGTTGGACTCAATGATCCCCATGCAACCCTTCCAACTCAGCATGATTCTGTGATTGCTAGATGTAGAGCATTTAGAACATCTGCTGGAGATTGTGAGATATGAAAGAGAAGTCTTAGGAGACTTGCATCCTTCTGCAGCAACAACTTTATTCCATTGAATGATGTGTGGACCTCAAAATAACATGGATAATAGGGACTGCAAAGAGTGAGAATAGTCTGACAGACACACAGATGCCATGGGGCTGTTAAAGATGGACACCAGATCAAACACTCTGCTGAGTTGCCTGCATGTGGAGCAATTAAATTGTCTGTACCAATGTCTTCTCACTGCCCCTGGGCAGAACCAAATGTACTTAGGAGCCAAGGACAGAAATGCACCAGAGTTTGAAGACCACCATCATAAGACATTCAATGCAAACAACAGCAAGAATATTACTGTCTGACCTCAGCCACCTCAAGCTGTGTGACACAGCTTCATGGCCCAGGTCCTGACCCTGGTCACCAGAAAGCAGAGATCAGTGCCTGCCTCTCCACTTCACCTTGTGAGGAAGTTGTAACTGCAGTGAGGTCTGCCCTCAGTCTCCTCTTCTCCAGTCTGAATAGACCAAGTGACCTCAGCTGCTCCTCATATGGCCACTCTAGACCCGTCACCATCTTCATGTCCCTCCTCTGAATGCTCTCTAATAACTCTACATATTTCTTATACAGTGGCACCCAAAACTGCTCCCAGGACTTCAGGTGAAGCTGCCCCAGTGCAGAGCAGAGCAGAACAATCCCCTCCCTTGCACAGCTGGTGATGCTTTGCCAGATGGCTCCCAGGACAGGGTTGACCCTCCTGGCTGCCAGGGCACTGCTGACTCCTATTCAATTTGCCATTGACCAGGACCACCAGGTAAATCCTTTCCATGGCACTGCTCTCCAGCCTCTGGTTCCCCAGTCTCTCTGTATATGCAAGGTTGCCCCGCCCCAGGTGCAGAATCCAGCACTTCCCTTTATTAAACCTTATACGGTAGGTGAAAACTAGGACAGGAAAGACTTTTGATCTGGACATAATTGCACTAAGCATTTAATGTCAGGAGGAGGACTTTTCACAGTTCATAGGTTAGTTTTGCTTTTGAAGAAGTGCGAGTCACTCTGACAGAAGGAAATCATTGTATCTCCTCCCCGAAAAGGGCAATTCCGGATTGTTTGAAGGTTTGAACTGCAGCAAAACTGTACCAGCCCAGGTATGAGTTGATTGGAACCCAGCTTCAGGATCAAACAAATGTGTCCTGCAGCCTTCTTGGAGTAAAAGGTATGTGTGCTTTATCTTTTGTGGCTTTGGGTTCCATATATTTTTGTTTTATTGAAACGGGTTTTTAACCTTGTGCATCTAGAGTGGGAACTGAAGATGAAAAGGAAGAAACAAAGAAGGAAACTTTCTGAATTTCAGTGACCAGTTCCACAAAGTTTAGCACAGCAGTGCTGTATTGGCATTCAGTAGCCTATAATAAACTGTAAGCCTGACTGTTCAGATCTCTTAGTGATTAGACAAGAGAATTAGAAGGGGGCTGTGAGGGAGTGATCACACGTCTTTTCTCCAAATCTGTCACCACCTCATCAATGTCCAAAAAGGGAGCTGCTTGCATTGTGGCTGTTAGGTTTGCATTGTTGGGTAGTGGTGCTGATAGTGCAGCCAAATCAACCAGAACTTCAGAAATTCCACCTTGAACCAAAGCAAAAATCCAGCGCTGTGATACACCAGCAATCCTTGAATCAGGGAGGGCAGGTGTCATGTACAGCAAGAGCACAGCAGTCTCTGGATGTTTTTTAAGGTTAGTGTTAATGTTTAACCCACACACTGCCATCCAGCAGATGACAGGTTTGATAGCTCAGAACAGCTAAACCCAAAATGTTTGCAAAATGGACTTTAATTGCAAAGTAAATGGCTAAATCTGCTTCTCACGCAGGAGGAATAAATTAATCTTAGCAGTCTGGCAGTTTACATTTGCTCTGTTTACTCCAGTGACTTAAATTCCTTGCCATCCAGGTAGTACACCCAGTTCCTTGACAACCTGCTGTGTTAATACTGAATGTGCTCCTGTATCTCTTAGAAATTTTATTAATTGTTGGTGAGAAATGACTTGAGTTCATATATGACACCATTTTAGTAGCAATTTGTAGACTCTGACCTTCACAGGTTCAGTTTTAATTAGGAGTCATTTCTGAATATGGTCCAGACTCTAAACCCTGCATTTCTTCCTGTAAGATTCACTCCTTTTCATACACATTGCAAAGCTCCTCCTGAGGTTGCAACATCCAACACCTCTGCCTGCAACCTGCTCTCCCTCTCATGGTTGTGCTTGGCAGCAACCAGCCCCTCTGCCTGCAGCCTCTTTGCTTTTCCCTGCTGGTGCCCAGCAAGAAGCAACTCTTTCTCCCAAAGATTGCTTTCTCTCCCCTCATTGAACTGATCCTGCAATCCTTTTCCCACATCCTGCAGAGATCCAGTGTTTTCTCTTTCTGCCTATTTGTTGGCATGTCTCTCCTTTGGGGCAGTGATTAAAAGCACTCCCCAAATGGCACATAAAACTGCTTTACCTTTCCTCTTTCCTACCTTTTGTTCACTAAACACTGCATTTATCCATTTAAGCACAGCCTCAGCTCTTTACCAATTTTCATGTACCCATTCCATGCCCCAGGGGCCTATAATGCCTTCCAACAGCATCCAGTGGGATCCACTGCTAACCCCATATTTCAGCATAGCCCAAGAGAAATGGGATCCCTACAATCATTTGTGTTGGATATTGCTTTGCATAGAGATAAGGGAAGCTTTCATTGTGGGCCAGGGCCAGAGAAACCCTGGGCTGGGTGTTTACTCTGACTGCTCATGTATGGACTTTGATCATTCCTTCTGCTCCCTCAGGCAATCTCCAAATGACAAGAAGCATCAGCAGGGAGATGTATGTGAAGACAGGATTGCTGAAGATGCGCAAGCTATGGGTCACATTGCTGGCTGTAGCTGCAGTCTCATTTGTCTCCATGGGCTTTCTGATGTTGACTAACAAGTAAGTGAGGGACTGGGTAGAGAAAGTGTGTTCCCTCGGTCCTGAAAAGACAGTGAGAGCATGGAGAGCCTCTCCCATGGAGGTCTTCAGGGCAGGAATCAATAGGGCAGGACTGGAGAGGGCATAGGAAAAGGCTGCAACTGTGCTCGATTCAGGTGAATATCTCAGAGTTTGGGGCTTTGCAGGTAGTGCCATGAGAAGGCCAAGTGGAGACAATGGGATACAGGTTTGTTGGGAAGGAACAATGGAGGAAAGCTGTGTTAGGACAGTATATTCTGGCTCAGTTTAACCCTTTGGTTTTTTCACAGACCTGACATCCATGTTCCAGAAGCAGAAGCATGTCAAGAACTGTTGAGCAACATAACCCAACCTCAGAAGTGAGAGTCATGACCACAAACATGCTGGGCAGAGACAGTCAGAGGTCACCTGGTGACCTCAGGGAAGGCCCAGGGGGTATGAAGGGGTGCAACAGAGAGCCATTTGTTTTCAGTAAGTCTTTGTGAGAGCATTCATGTTGCTTCCTCACAAGCTCTTTCTGCCCTAGGGTGGATGAAGTTTGGAGTCTCGAACAGCTGAAGTTAATGCAGAGCTGCCGCTGGAAGTTCAATGCTACTGCCTTGGCCAAATACAGGTGATGCCCACCAGTCCCAGAGAAAAACTACTCACTTCACCTACTTCCAATAAAATCATGACCAAAATTGTTTATTAATTTAACAACGACACCTGCTTAACCCACGATGGGTGAACCAGAAATACAAAATCAAATATCAATAATAAAGAAGATAAACCAAAATGTTAAGACATTTAGAGAATTGCCAATATACAGCTACAAATTTCTAAACACCCTTCTACAAATAAGCTCAAGAAGTCCTAATCACACACACCCACACACACTGACAGTGTTACATGAAAATCCTCCTCACGGGATGCCTGCTGGCACTAGATTTGTGGGAAGCCCTTTTGCTCTCTGCCACAGGCCTGTGAAGAAACACTCCAGGAATCCACCAAGGCACACTACTCATGTGGTGGGTCCTTGCTTGCTGCACCCAGTGCTGACAACCCCCGGGCTGGATGCAGGCTCTGCACAGCATTTGGCCATGAGGTTGCCCTGCCTGGTCTTAGCAGATGTTGTGCTGGTGAGGCAACTTCTGGCATGGTGACATGATGAGTTTTGGGTGAATGCCTGCCCAGGTTGGCTTATTAGATGGATCCTCGCACAACTGTCTGTACTTAACAACAGTACCTAAGGTAACGTTGTTCCCCAGTCACATTGTCAGGGTGGGACGTGCAGGCACACCCATACCCATGGTCCTTGCATAACACCTGTTACCGTCTTGCATTCCATATGCTGGCCTTTCATCTCATGCATCGATGAGCTACAAGGTGTGGGGTGAATGCAAGCATGGGTCAAGAGTGAAGCTGAGGCTGAAGGAAGCAGGAAAGGTTTTCAAATCATGACTGGCTGGAGAGTGGAGAAGAGAAAGAAAACAGTCTGGAAATGTGTGCGGATGAGAAGGAAGAAAATGAAGGATGCATGGAGATGGACGAATAGACAGTGGATGATGGAAGTTGTTCTGACTTGGCACAATGCGTCCTTTGTGTTCCCTGTGCTTCCCAGAGTTTGCTTTCCCTTTACACTGCTCTACTTGTTCAATTCATCCTCTACATCTGCTCCTACTTTTGTACCTTCAATAGCGCTTTGTTCTCACTCCTCTTTCCTTTCTTATCCTATGAGAGTCCCCCTTCATTCAGCGCACAGATTTCTGCTCACTCTCTTCCACTGGCTCTCCTTACAGGGCAGAGCTGGGGCACTGCTGCAATGCCTCAGCCTGGCTGACTGTGACACAGGAGAATGCACCCTTGGACTCCAAACTGGTCTATGATGCCAGTAGCTCCAAGAGCTTGAAAGTCAGCAGTGGCTTGCTGGAGATCCTGCCAGAGGTAGGAGTGCTTTTTGGTGGGGACAACAACTCACAGTCTGCATGCTTTTCTCTTGTACACCCTGGAGTATGCCCAGTTGCAGGATCTGTGGTAGGTCTTTACTGTAATTCTTTAAGGAGGAGTGAATTTTTACATGACGTTCCTTACAGAAATCCCCCTTTCCGGACCGTCTCTACAAAACCTGTGCTGTAGTGGGAAATGGAGGAATCCTCAGGAACAGCAGCTGTGGCTCCAAAATTGATGAGCATGAATTTGTGATCAGGTAATTACTGCCAGCCTGTCCAGGAGACACTGGATGACGGCGTGGGCTGTCATGGGAATTGGGTGAAGGTATAGAAAATGGAGGCAGAGGGAATGTTCTGGAGGGGGTTGAAGGTGAGGGACTGGGAGCATGGTGGATGGTATCATCGAGGGATGGGTAAGATCTCAGGATGTCATTGAGCATTATTTCTCATTTCCTCCCTTTGTCTGTCACCTCCATCAGATTGAACCTGCCTTCTACAGACTTCCCTGATGACGTGGGCAGAAAGACAAACATGGTCACTGTGAATCCAAGTATCCTTCTCAGCAGGTAATAGGTGTGGCAATGAAAACAGAGGAAAGAACTCTTAACTTTCTTTTACTGGTATTC
The DNA here is from genome assembly GCF_047495875.1 of Pithys albifrons albifrons. NCBI lineage: Eukaryota > Metazoa > Chordata > Aves > Passeriformes > Thamnophilidae > Pithys > Pithys albifrons. The sequence continues at coordinate 6,834,521 of NC_092470.1, forward strand.
TGCATTCTTGAAGAGGCAATCTCTTCTGCCTCTGCTCTGGGTTCTGTGAACAGACAGACCTTTGCTACTATGCAAAGCCTGTCCAAATAAACTGTTGACACCTACTGCCTTGAGATTCTCTCCTCTGTGCAGATGTATACAGAGGAATATTGCAAGACTTGGAGTTATTTGGAGCAGAGCTTGATCAAGACAGGCTGCTGCTATAGGAATGAGCTCTGATGGGAACTCTTTAATCTCACCCAGCTGCTTAAATGCTCTTTATGTCTAGTGAAGAAAATAGATACTCCTTGTCCTACAGGAGACATCTAAAATAAGACAGATCACATGTGATCCAGCTCTATTTCCTTCCTGCCAGTGACTCCAAAAGACATTTGGACAAATAGCTCAAATGTAGGTGTCTGTGTAGCAGATCTCTAAAAGCACATGGCATCGACTTTCTCTCAGACCTCTGCTCTGCGTGTATGGGACATCACTCTGCATGAATTTTGAGCTCTGGGATCATGAATGTGTTAAACTTGAAGACATCTTCCCAGCCTTTGAACCAGCTAATCACTATCAAAGTTTCTTGATATTTTCAAGCAGCTCCTCTGGTCTGTGTGAGGGGCACCTGAGGATCTGGAACTCAGATCACCCAAAAGGCACAGAGTAAGAGAAAATGGAGCTGAAGAGCACAGCTCTTAAGTCAATGCTTTGGGGCAGAATAGCATAAGAAGGCAAGAGGGAATGAAGATGGTTTTGACAGAGAGTGATGTCCCACCATCTCTTGCCTCACAGGTTTCGTGGTCTGGTTGGTCGACGTCTGCCATTTGTGAAGGCAGGAGTTTCCTATGGAAAGACTTGGTTTCTCATCCCGGCTTTCTCCTTCCCTGGACATAGTGACGTTTCTTACCGAGCACTCTATGCCATAGAGGACTCTGGCTCTGAGTCCCATGTCTTTTTCTTCCACCCTCAGTATCTGAGCACTCTAAGCAAGTACTGGCATGATCGTGGTTTTCATGTCCATCGCCTCTCCTCAGGCTTCATGCTAGTGAATGCTGCCCTAGAGTTGTGCCAACACATTACACTCTATGGCTTCTGGCCCTTCTCCTTGCATCCAGATGGCCATTTCCTGCCCTATCATTACTATGACGATGTGCCTCCTAAGAAATGGGTGCACGACATGCCCAAAGAGTTTGGTTACTATGTGAATATGCACTTCCATGGTGCGCTGCAGCTGCACGTGGGAGAATGCTAAAGGGTCAAGACAAAGAACATAGCTTTTAAAGTGAAAGAGGGCAGGTTTCAATTAGATATGGAGAAGAAATTCTTTACTCTGTGGGTGGTGAAGCTTTGGCACAGGTTGCCCAGAGAAATTGTGGCTGCCCCATCCCTGGTAGTGTTCAAGGCCAGACTAGACAGGACATGCAACAACCTGGTCTAGTGGAAGGTGTCCCTGCCCATGGCAGAGGTGTTGGAACTGGATGATCTTTACAGTCTCCTCCAACACAAGTCATTCTGTGATTCCATGAACATGGTTTCTCCTGTTGTTATATCCGTTCCAGGATCTTCTGATGGAAACACACAGACCTAGATGCAAACCTAGATGCTCTAAGGATGAAAACTGTGTTGCCTTCTCCTTCCCACACTGTTCCAGTAGAAGGTCATTAAGTAGCATCAGCACCAGCAAATCTTAATATTCATTATTTGGGATGTGTTAATTGTTATCTGTTAGGAGTTCATGCATAATTAAATTGCTGGTAAATGACTTCCTTTCTTGCCAACAGTGTGAGTTTATTAACTGCATTTCAGAACTTGAGTACCTCATCTCCAAAGCTTTCATTTATCTAACACTGCTTGTCAATAAACCATTCAATGCTTACCACATTTTTATTATGCTCTGTTGGCTTCTGTTTCCTTTAATCAAACTCAGTGAGACTGATTCTTTTATCTAGTTGTTTTACCAGCATTAGTCATAAAGCACTAAGTTCTGGCTCTTTGTCTGAGCTATGCAGTTAATCTTCATTCCTGCTGTTGAAGATCAGAGTTAATCTGTCAGTGGCATTGCCAACTGGGCCAGTGGCCAATGCAGATTGAAGGCTGGGACGCTCCCAACATGGAGCAGCATCTCTTCCTCCAACACATGAGTGCAGAGCAAACCCCTCCTACGGCTGTGGGTTAACAATTCTGTCATTAACAATTCTCTCTGTGTGTGACGCCTCAAAGCATGCTGGAACGGGACCAGATTTTCTTGGCTTGTACCTCAATATCTTGGTTATTGGAACATATAGTTGAGGAGTAGAACAAAGAACCTTGGATATGTCAGTACAAGCATTACCTTTGGCTGTCCCAGCAGGAGCAGAATTTATTATTTGGACTCCCTGCCTTTTCCTTGAGAATTTACGCAGACATGAATTTGCCAGACTATCCCTGCCCACCTCAAACACTGGGATGTCTTCCCCTGATAAGGATCACTGTCCTGCCAGGAGCAATTCTGGGCCAAGCATCAGATTTCACTAATGCCCCATGCCACCCCTTGGTCTTCTTCCTTACCCTTGGGGAGTGGAAGCTATTTTTCCTCTTTTTCACATGCCATTCCTTGCAACAAAACCAGCAATGTGCCATGATCTAGTAATCATAGTGGTGTTGGATCAAGGGTTGGACTTGATGATCTCGGAGGTGTCTTCCAACTCAGCTGATTCTATGATTCTACAATCTGGGGGCGATAATCAAGAGGTATATCTGAACAGTCCCCTAGACTGATCCCCTGGCCTTGGAAGAGGCAGGCCTGAGAAAGGGGACTTGGACATTGGCCCCTGTATCCTGCCTTCAGTGGACACTGTGGCTTACTCTGCCAAAGCATCTGCCAAATAAAGAGGGGTTCCCAAGAACAGCACCAGCATTCAGGGCACTCTTGAAAAACTTTGAAAGATGCCCTTTTACCTTCACCTGGCCTTGAAACAAGACTTTGTACCAGAGTACAGATCTGGTGTTGATTGTTGCCCTCTTCTTGCCCCAGCTGTGCTGCTGAAGGAAACTGTTCACTTCCTGCAGCCAAGTGCCCCCTTGGAGTCTCTGTCTCCTAGAGATGGAACTTCACAGAATCATAGAATCATGGAATGGTTTGTGTTTGAAGGAATTTTACAGGCCATCCTGTTCCAACCCCCCAAAATGGGCAGGGACACCTGCCACTAGACCAGGTTGCTCCAAGCCTGGTTCAGCCTGGCCTTGAACACTTCCAGGGATGAGGCATCCACAACTTCTCTGGATAACCTGGGCCAGTGCCTCATTATCCTCTGGGTTAAGAATTTCTTCCTAACATCTAATCTAAATCTCTCCTTTTGTAGTGTAAAACCACTCCCCCTTGTCCTCTCACTGTCTGCCCATGTAAAAATTCACCCTCCCTCCCATCTTCCCTTGATGCTGGTATGCAAAGCACTCAAAGTCTCTGTTACCAACAAAGTCATGCATAAACATATTGAGATCAAGTGGAACTTTCTTCTGCCTCTCCATCTGATTCATGTGAAGGGCTACCTGGCAGGTACCCCAGAAGAGACTTGATCATATCCTTGGCTTCACCTTATATTTCCTTTTCCTCTGTTTTTCCTCTCCCAGGTTCTTCCTTTTGGTTATCATCATGCCCTTCCTCACCCTTTCCTTATTTACCCTTGATTTGCTTGCATTGTACCTTCATTTGGTATTTCTGGGATGGTCTCCATGGTAACATCTACTGCATCGATCAGCAATTAACATTTCACTAGAATCTCCATCTCCATGTCAACAGTTGACACAATGGAGTTTCAGTCCAAGGAGACCTTGAGAAATGGATTAAGTGACTAGAAATTTCTAGATGTTTTTCAGGGAGAAAGGATCTTCTGATGTTTTGCACCAGCGGGGTATATGGAGGCAGACTCAGAACTGGCTGGGTGAGGAGCAGCCTCAAGGACCAAGCCTCAACAGGTGTTACAAGGAATCCCATACACACCAGTGGTGCTAAATGTGAATATGGCCATGAGCCTGTTGGTCTGCACTGGAAAGCCACTCAAGCAAAGGGAGTTATCATTCACCTTGACTCAGCACTGCTGTGGCTCCAACTGTAATCATCTGTCCTGGAGTGGGACTCTCCCTTCAGGAGGAGTGAGGAAGAATTGGAGAGGGTCCACATGAGATTTGCCAAGATGGGGTTTCCAGCCAAAGCTGAGACCTGGACTTCTTAGGCCTACTGAAGCAGAGGCTCTGGCTAGTGTAGTAGTAGCTTGAGAAAGCTTGAAAGTTGCTTACAGAGATGATTGCATGTTTTTCTGTCAGTGCAAAAGAGCATGAGGAAGGAAAACCTCCAGAAACTGCAGCTTTGGAGGTCCAGACTGAACAGGAGGAGGAGGAAGAAGTGTCATTCAAAAGGCAGTGCTGTGCTGCTAAAGGTACTGAGAAGGAATCTGTGACCTGCCTATAGCTTTGTATTTCAAGGAACAGCCGGAGAGGATGGAGAGACATCAGTGAAGGTAAGGACATGGACATGCTGGAGTGAGAACAGAATGGGGAAGTGGTCAGTTGGAAGGAAAGAGGTGCAGGTGTGGGACAGTGTAGGAAAGCCTACAGTGGAGATGGCTGAGGGTGCTGGCAGGGCTGGAAGGTTCCATCAGAGCCAAGGCTTTTGTGCCCCTGGTTATGGCTGATGTTCCTGCCACCAAGGCCTATGATGGTTGATGAAAAACTCAGCAGTCACCCTGGGCTGCAACAAATGTAGCATGACCAGGTAGTTAAACGAGGCGATTCTCTACCTCTGCTCAGGGGTCTCCCTACCTGGATCACTGCAAACAGCTCTGAGGACCCCAACATAAGAAAGACATGGAACTGCTGGAGCAAGTCCAGAGGAGGTCATGAAGTTAACAAGCGGAGCACCTGCCCTATGAAAACAGGCTGAGAAAATTGCTGCTGTTTAGCCTGGACTGGCACAGGTTGCCCCAAGAAACTGTGGATGCCTCATCCTGGGAAGTGGTCAGTGCCAGCTTGGATGGGGTTTGGAGCAGTGGGAAGTGTTACTGCCCATGGCAGGGGTGTTGGAACAAGAAGGGTTTTAAGGTTCCATTCCAGCCCAAACCATTCTGTGATTCCATGATTCTATGAAACACACTGTCGTCGTGGCACCAGTGCCTCACTGGAGCAGCTCCTTGAATCCCCTACAGAGACTGGGTGTCATACCATTGTACTTCACCTGGGATCACAAAGCTTGTGTCCTACTGCCCCAGGAAGAGCCTTGAGCCATTAGTGGGGGACAGGATCTCCCTTCCACAAAGACAGTGATGGTCAGGGCTTGGCATATGCCTTGGTAAGTACACCAAGGCCTTACACAGCAACAGAACCACCCACATGGTGCCTCTGTTTGCCTCTCATAACTGCCTCCAATTTTCTGCATTAGTGAGTCCATGAGGAGGCTTTGTCAGTAATGGCCCTCAGTGGGGCCAATTAATACCTCAAGAAACTTCAGAATTTCCTTCTGACTTTGCGTTCTTGAGGAATTTGTTTAATCTCCTCTAAGTAACTGAGATTTACTGATTAAGAACTGAATACACCATGGGGCTCATTAAAATCCTGTCATTTTTTTCAAGTCTTTGAGGACTGTATAGCTAATTGGAGAGGTTTCAGGGGAATAGTCAATGATGAAGATTTCAATGACCATTTTAAAGGAAAAGATTTTTTCTTTTTAAGGATATTTTTATCATTTTTCACTTTATAGAAGAAGTGATAGAAGCATGCTCCAACAGATTCTGATCCAGAGGGTGTCCTAAGGAGATTTGCGTGGGCAGGAAAAGCAGTTTCCTTGAGGCCAGGCACTCTATCAACAAACTTCCTCATCACCTTCCTGTTATCTGCCCCCTACGACTTCCATCACTTTTCCTTACATCAGACTTCTCCACTGAAATCTGCAGCTTCAGAGGGATGTTATGGCTCCTTTGCACCAAATCCCACCTGCTTTCCTCAGAGAACTGCCCGTATACAGGCACAGGAGGATTTCTCTTCATTCCCACAAACAAAACTTACGCAGAATACAACTTCGTGAACAGGAAAACACTCCTTAATTGTATGCTGAGTCCAAGCTGCATCTAGTGATGTCCACAAGGCATAGTGGAACAAGAACTTTTTTAGTCAGAGAGATAGGAAATATTAGATATCATCACAATGGTGTAAATTAAAGAGTAAATTAGGCTTTAGAGTGATCAGGGAAGCTTCTATCCAAGTAGCTTGAAGGAGAAGCTAGTTGGGAGGTGTGTAAATGAACAAAAAGGAAGAGAAAGGGGAAATCTGGGCACACATCCAGATAATCAGTTGAAAAGATGCCCTCTTAGATGTGGACCTTTAATCAGGACAGATGAGAGCACCTGGAGGATTAGGTGGATTCAATATGCCACATAACACCCAAGGATATCAGAGTACAAATCCTATATCTCTCCAGCCTGGTGGACAGGAGGGTTTGCTTTTTGTGCACACCATTTCAGCTCTACGTTGCCACCTGCTATGTATGCCAGCATGTCTCTGCTCTGGAATAATGTCTTTGCTTATGCCTGGTCTGTGGCCCTTCGTACCAGGCTTTGCTAACCCTGACCCTGACGGTAACCCTAACAGGGGGGAGGGAAGGGAAGGTGTGGTTGCAGAGGAGATGCTTCAGGTGCTGGAACACACAGCCCTGAGGGCAAATCTGGGTGAGGAGTGTCAAAGGAGCTTGCTCAGAGGAAGCCGTATGCTTTGAACAGGGTCATAGATTCTGAATTTTCCCACATTTCTGCTTTTACTTTCCTCTCATTCCCTGATCATACTCCTGCTCCTGGGAGATTTCCCTTTTGGCAAGTGTTTCCCTGTCCCTAGTCTTTTCCCTGTCAGTGTTCACAGGCCGCATCCCAAACTTTGTGCACTAACGCATCTCTACAGGGCACTGGCTGGGTACATGTTCATGTTTGCAAATGGAGGAAGGCAGGTCAAAACAAACTGAAGGGTCCAGCAAAGGTGATGCTAATGCTGTCCACAGACAGAGGAGTGGCTGAAAACACTTTCCAAGGCTTCTAGCAGACCTGCTGACCACTTAAAGTTATATATCAGGCGTCTGAGTGACTTGTTCAAACTAAGGGTTCATTTTCTATCTGTCCTTTCCCTTCACACCACTACCCCCAGAGCAGGGAAATGAAAACACAAGAAAACTCCTGAACTTTACACTAATTCCTGCATTGAATTTCCTCTTGAAAAGTCTCTTCTAGAGTTGTCCTGTCTGGTTGTGTGAGCAGACATGACTCACTCAGCATCCTCGCAAAATCAGCACCTACCCTGAAAGGGGTTTCTCCTTCCTCCCAGCTTCTTCCTGCGGTGCCATGGGGAGCTGTCCATACCGGCTGGGTGCTGACCCTGGCAGGCAGGCGTCGCTGTCCGAGCGCACAGCTCCCTGGGGCTCTGGGATCCTGCTCTGAAGGACAGCCCCAGTCACCCCTGGGTGCACACATGGCTGAACAGCCCTGCAGAAGCTCCTGGCAGGAGGAAGATGTCATGTCCTGTCCTTTGACAGTGCGGCAGGGAAAGCCTACTCAGGAGCACCTTCTCCTCCTCTGCATAAACCGTGGTATGTGCCCTTTCTAAGAAATACTTCCAGACTACTCATCTGCATTGCCCTGCAGACAGAGACTTACTGTGTAAATGTCTGAGATTTCTTTGGCAGTGAGATTTCCTCTGTCCCCTCACACCAGACTTTTAAACCTCTCTGCCTTGTTCATATCCCCTTGGAGACTGCTCCTGGGCAGAGCTTCAAGGGGCTCCCTCAGTCCAAGGAGCCTGTCCCAGCTCAATAGCAGAGCATCAGCCCGAGGCAGCATTTCTCCTGTTCATCACCACCCTCTCTTGAGATATTTCCAGAGCCCCAGGGCTGACAGCTCCTGGAATGCTGCAGGGTGCCTCCTTCGTTATGTAGGTTGAAGCAGACTGACAACTGAATGTCCTTTCTGAACACTGGAGAGGCTGCTTTTGTAAGAGTGATTTATTCTCCAGAACATGATAGTCTTTGAGAGGAGAACATTTTTCCCTCCCTTAGCTCCTATACCTGCCTGTTGCCACGCAGGACACCTCAGCCATGAGAAGCAGGGGTCATATCCCCTCAGGTAAGGCAGGGAGAAGGCCCTCTCCACATTGCCATGGCTGCCCCCTCCCATCTTCATGCACAACCACAGTCATCTCCAGGGACACAGCCCCTGAGAGGAGGTTCAGAGATACAAGGATGAGAGGCCCTGGGGAGATAAGAGAGGTCCCTGCATTTCCAGTGCAGGCTGAGCAGTATAAAAAAGCAAATGTGGTTTCCTGACCAACCCAGGGCAGCAGTGACACGTGTACCAACTTCCCCATGTGCAAACTACCTGCAGCTACAAAGCATTTGCTCAGAAAAGGCTGCAGGTCTGCCTGGAGTTGCAAGGAAGTCTGAGCGTCCAGTGTTGGAAGGACAGGGCATTTCTTTGCTGACAAAAGGGGAGGAAGGTGTGAGCCCTTCTCAGCTCCACAGTATTACTTTCCTACTTTTCTGTGCACCATGCAAATTCCTCTGTGGAAGTCTGCAAAGCTCCTCTGGATGCTGATCATCACTTTTTCTGCACTCCCTAAAGGTGAGAGCTCTCCTTTTCCTTGGAAGAGGACACAGACAAGAAGGGGGAAGGAGGGTTGTCTCCCCTGCCTGGGACCTGTATCTCTCCCAAAATACTTTGCCCTTTCCTGCCCACCCATAGAGGTTGGAGGACTGATAGAAGGATGAAGGTCTGATATAGTCCTGCAGTACCCAAGTGCCAGGCATAGAAGAGATGTCTACCAGCCCCAGGGCCAGAAGGGATGGGAGCTCAGGCTGGGTCTTTGTGCCATGAGGGAAGGTAGAGATACTGGGACTGAGAGGGCTTAAGCTGGCCCTGCACACCTTGGCCTATGACTCCCCAACTCTAAATGCCACTTCATAAGGTGAATTCGTCATCTCTCTTCAAGTGGGGTGGAATGCTGGTGCAGTGCAGATGAAGGAAAATTTCAGATGTGTGTCTGAGCATGGACAAAGGGGAAGGCATGCCTAGGCAAAGCCAGCAACTGCTCCAAGGCCCTGCACAGTCTCACTCTGAGCAGCCTTGGTATTTCCCAGGGGCAGAGCATTTTTTGGGAAGGTTAAAAAGCTTCTTGTCCCTCTGGTGTTCATGTGCAACTGACAAACCAATTCCCTGTGTGTCCATGCCCAACCTGTTCTCTGCACCCTTGGTGCATGGGGATGCGTGTTCAAGCATAGCTGGTGAAAGGAGCAGGTGGACTGGGAAGGGATGGGAGCTCCATGGTCTCCTTCTGCCAAGTTTCTGGATTCATATTTAAAGATACAGCATGTTAACCAGCAGTTACACAGGTTCTTGTGAGGCCCTTGCCACAGCAGTTCTTCGGTCTGTGGCATCTGGGCAAGCCACTGCTTCCAGGCATAACTTCTGGAAATAAAGGCCAAAATTCTGGGTTTGTGCATCCTACAACCCTAGGATGGACTACTGCACCCATGAGCTTTCTCACAGACCCTTGAAACTCACACCTGCCCTATGTCTTTCCAGGTACCCTTTCCACTATAAAGATGGTGGCATCTGGTCCTACAGCAGGAGAGGTATCTGCCTCACTCTCACTCACTTGCACTGTAACGGGAACTCCTCTGGATAGCCCCCGATATGACTGGAATTGTGTCCGTCAGACTCCAGGAGGGCAGCTGCAATTTGTAGGCTGGATTTATCCTTTTGGGAACAACACAGGCTATGCCCCAACCTTCCAAGGCCGAGTCACCATTTCTGCAGATAAAATCAAAAGCAAGGTCTCCCTGCAGCTGGATGCCCTCACAGCCTCAGACACAGCCACCTATTTCTGTGCCAGGCAGCACACAGTGATGCCAGTGCAGGCAAAGGAAGCACAAAAAGGGGGAGGACTGCAGTGGTGACAGGACCCTTGCTCAAAATGACAGTTGCCTGGACGTGCTCTGGGAAATATCAGTGAGACTTGGGACCAATAGATGTTGGAACTCCCAATCTATCCATGAGTAACTGAATTTGCAGTAAAATTTGACATTTATAATGCAAGTTAGATATAAAATTTCATGTGTGTGTAAGTCCCAAGGGCAGGCCAAGCACCAAACCCCTCAGACAGCACAGACTCTTCAACTCCATCACAGACTTCCCTATCACCACCTCTTCCTCACAGCTATCCTGGTGCTCCTTCAATCCCAGGAGAATGGGGGCAGAGGAACCATCCCAGGGCATCTCTCTGGGCAAGGATGCTGTTGAGCCAGTGTGGGAGCTGTGGGAGAGCACATGGCTCCTTCTCTGTGCAGTCCAAATCTGCCCCAACTGAATGGTACACAGGGAAAGGGCAAGAGCAAATGGGCACAAACTGAAATGCAGGAAGTTCCACTTCAGTAAAACCAAAGACTTTTCTCTTTGAGGGTGACTGAGCACTGGAACAGTTTTTGCCCAGAGAGGTTGTGGAGACTTCATATTCAAAACTCAACTAGATATATTCCTTAGTGACTTATTTTATCTGACCCTACTTTGAGCAGGGAGTTGGTAGTTAACAGTCTTCTAACATCCCATCCACTCTCATCCATTTTTAATTCTGTGTTTCTGGGACAAAGATCATCACCCCTTTCCTCCCTCCACCACCCCAGCATTGTCACAGAAGAGAAGGCAATGATTCCAATCAAAATTTGTGTATCACAGACTTATTTTTCCTAGATCATGGAAATACTAGAGATATAAATAATTTTAGGTACAGAATAGTCATAATATGTAAGAAAATAACCTCGCTGTTAATGTGTCTGGCTCTTGACATTCTTAAGAAAGTATCCCCCCTTAAATCTCTAAAAGTTTTTTAAAAATATATCAAGAATCAAGAGTTAAAAGGGCTCTTACAATCCAAATTGATCCATATTCATTGTCACCAAGTACAGGCAATGTTTCAGTAAAACAGTTGTATTACTACCTTAATCCACCATAAAGGTGATGCTGGCAATGTTATTTTTAATAATAGCAATTGCTGTGTGGTTTGATTTTCCAGTAACAAAGGAGCAGAGGAAGACAAAATGCAACTTTCACAAGACATCAAAGAAGAGGTGTCACCTGACATTGAAATGAAAGGACAGTTTTTGTATGACTGTTCACCACTGTGTGGGCTAGGAGCCACAGTGGTTAAAGGAGACTGAACCACCCAGCACAAACTGACTTCTGGAAAAGCCTGAAGGTGCAACACACCCCACTTTCTCACCACATCATTTTCCCCCAGACAGCTGCGCCCTGAAGAACACATCTGATGCCAACTGGGACTCAAGCTATGGGGACAATCACTATAAGCCATGCCAGTTTTTCTGGCACTCAAATACAGATGTTGGTTTTCAGATCTTTAGATTTTGAACATACTGTTATCAGCTCCAGTTCAGCAGATTCAGGTTTTTACTTGCCATAGTTTAAATGTTTCTGTCTAAGTAATACATTGTGTCCCCTCTTTTCCATTGCAGAGAAACAACTGGTTCTAAAGAAATTTGTCACTTCCCAAGCTACTTCAGACAGATAAAATAGCTTAGTCAATTGCACTTGGTGCGTGACTCTTCACAACATTTAAATAATGCAGGCCCTGGAAGTGGGTAAGAACATTCTAGTTCCACATGGCAGGTCTGGTTTTCCCTGACCCTACACTCCACTCCTGAGCATCATCATTGCAATTGGCTCTTCTATCGTCACCTCAGCTCACAGCAAACAATGCCTGTCTTTCCACCACCTCAAGCTAGAGTTACAATTCTCCCACTCTTTCTACCTTTTCTACATCTGTTTCTCCTTCATTTCAATGATTTAAGAGATCGTGCATTATTTCCCTCTTGAACTACATGGCCCAGATTTCACCACCATAACTTTCCTGCTATCTCTGAAGTGGCAGCTGCTGTGCTGCTCAGCCTACACATGAGGGATGTACTCAAGTAAAATTTATCTTTGCCTCCCTATTAAGTTCCACACAAGTCTTTAGTTTCAAGGATGCGGAAGTTGCCCATTATGCAGGATTTGATCAATCCGCTTGGCACTATCCAGGGCAAAATCCTTGTTTAATAACTCCTCCCATGTAACTATGTATCTTTGCCTAATAAAAAAGTCATTTTCCCCCCACATTTTTAAAATACAAAAAGCAGGATAAAGACTTCCTGAGGCAGCAAATGATCCTCACACTGATCCATCCAGAAAGATGACAATTCTAAAACCCCATATTGAGAATATTCCATTTTTTTCCTGGTCAACCAAAAGTAGAGCATAGAGAAAACAACAACAGCATCAAAAAAACTCACACCTGTAAATCTGAAGAGTTTTGCTAATTGCTATAGAATAGTATTCAGACTTTTGTCATGAGACTAAAATCTGAGTCTTCCCAGAGCAACATTATAATCCTTCATTATAATCTTACAGGTCTGAAGAAGGTTCAAACTCCCTCTTTTCTTTTCAGCTTCAGGTCCTTATTTTGAAGTCTATGTGATTTCTTATGCGGTATGTAGGGCATACAACTCCTTGTCTCACATGTAATACTATACAGGAAAAGGGAAGGAAGCTGCACTTCTTGTAACTAAGTATATCACTGTGTTGAGAACTTGGAGTAGCTCACAGTGGCACAAACACCATAAGGTCTCATTCAAAAACCTAAGACTGCCCAAGGAGCAATGCATTTTGAGAAAGAATGGGAAAAGGAAATATATTGAAGAAGAGAACTGCAGAATTCCTAGGAGTACTTCTTGGGGAAGCATATATTGCTTATTGAGGCAATAGAAGGGAGAAGAGTTTTGAAAGCTTTGGCCTGGATCAAGTTGTTTAAAATGACTCTACAATGAAATTAATGTTTTCTGCTCTCATGATTTTTATGGTCTTGGAGTATTTTCATGGCAGTCCATATATGGATCCTTTGGACAAACTCTGGCATTTTACTGTCTGGTTTCATACACCTTTAGAGTGTGGTGAGGCAGGTGGGTTTATTTGACTACGTGCAAACAGCGTGGCAACAGACAAGCTCGTATTTGGAACTGGAACCACTTTTTCAGTTGAGCCAAGTAAGTTGCACTTGTTTTACTAATAATGTATTTCTGAAATTTGTGGTGAGGGGGCAAAGGGACTGTGTGATGTTGAGACATTTCTCCTGTCTCTGATTTCTTGAACATGCATTCTCCAGGTAGGTGTTTGAGTTCAGCTCATATTTTCAGGAACAACAAAGATAGTTTCCCAGCCTCATGCATCAGCATTATTTCAGAGATTTTCACCCTCTCCCACAGACACACTGCTAAATTGAAGACTATTGCTAATACCCAGTGGGGATCAAGTCTTAGGCTCAGCTTCAGTATGAGGAGCAAGTAGGTGCTTGCCTTCTTTTGTGTAACACTAAGTTGTATGACAAGGAAAAAAGGAGATGTAAAGAGTTTCAGGAGAAAGCAGTGCTCACAGAAAGACAGGGCATATTACTTTATTTGCAGCAACTGCTTGAAATGTGAGCAAGCCTTTAATATTTAGAAATGGCACACTCTGGAACATGATCTTTGTAAGGACAGACCATCTGCCTCAGATTTTATGTGAAAGTTGGGACAATGTGTGAGTTTGTTGGGTTGCTCCTTGTTGTCCTAAAAGGTTCAGTTGCACACCACCACCTGAACACACACTCCCCGGGCAGGCATGGGACTCTCCTGGGTGCAAGCTCACGTCTGCAAGCCCCATAGAGCTATATAAGTGCCTTTGAAATTTAAGAAATCTTACATTGGGGTAGAAAATTGCAGCTCCAGTTGCTGTAGGAGTAGGGAATCCAAAGAGGATCCACTTTCAAAAGGACTTAAAGAACAGTGTAGGATCTGTTCCTCTTGAGAATCTACAAAGACAAAAGACAGAACACATCCATTGATCACTACACAGTTTTTGAGACGTCTCTTCAATTCAGACAGTAAGAGAATGGCTAAGGGATTACTCGGTTCATTCCCTGTATACTTCTCATAGGAGGAAGCCAAGATTCACAACAGTGGGGAATATGTAGCCAATTCTTTGATTTTGTAAAATTAAGAGGAAGTAGAAGTATGATTGTTTACCTAAGTCTATGACCTGCTTTTTATGTGCAATGCAAATATAACTGCTCCTCCTTCACACACACACTTGCCAACATAAAGGTACCCCAAGGATCTACAAGAGATCTGTTTCTTTCAGAAAGGACAGACACACGGAAGACAGAATAAATGTTGTGTTTGGAACAGCACTGAACTCCTCTATTAGTCACTCCCATGTTGTCCTTTAGGATGGCTCAGCAGTGAGACAGTGTTATAACTTGGAAGCCTCTCCAGAGCTCACGTAACACTGCTCACTTGTCAAGAGGTTGTATGCCTGGGCCAAGGTCCACATAGAAACACAAACGAAACTTTGAAAGAATGGAATTTGGAAAGAAAACTTCCTGGAAGAGAACATTTGTTAATGAAAGGCTTAACCTTGTATTACATTTTAAAAGTAATCCCACTCATTGGAGCACTATTGTAAGTGCAGCAACAAATTGTCTTCTCTCCCAATGTGCTATGGTTAAGCCTTTTAGCCTTATCAAATAAAGTATGTTTTGGTAATTAAAAAAAAACTACCAAGCCCTTTTAATATGTATCATGCATATCAAGCATATAAGGCTATTCTTGAAGTAAATAGTCTTCTTAGTATCTAATTTTTTAAAATTAAAAATTAATATGATAATTTCTGTTGTATTATTAAAAGTTCCCTTCCTCATTCTGCGGTATATGAGGTCTAGTAAAAACAGCTTCGGCATTAAAAGCTCCAATGAAAATCCCACCCTTACACTCCCTTTCCATCTTTGATCTGCTCTGTGGGTAAACAGGAGGAAGAAATAAACATAGAAAGACACTGAACTTACAGGGGACAGATGTGGCTGGACTGTATCTGAACTATAACAATTTAGCTCTCAGAAAAGCATGCAGAAAAATCAATTCATCACAAAACAATGCATATATTTCAGAGAGTCAAGAAGAATCTGCCCCCGAAGTCATTGTGCTCAAATCAAAGGAGCCTCAACAACATGACAACAAACTGAACATGGTTTGTTTGGCCAGGACCTTCTACCCTAAGAACATCAGCCTTGATGTGCCCAAGAGTGTTGTTCTGTATGACCTGAAGGCACCTCTGATCTCACCTGGGGGATTGTATAGCACCATGAAGGTCGTTGGAGTGGAGCCAGATGCAGAGGTGACCTGCAAGGCTATGCACAGAGGGAAAAAGGATAAAGCCAGCACAATTCTGCCAGGTACAGTGCTGTGGTCCAAATGCCACATGATTCTGGAAGATGCATCTTCCATGACTTTTTCCTGCCCTTTGGGGATCTAACAAGGAAAAGTAAGTGCAGTCAGAAAGATATTTAGGCACTTAGTTAAGTGAAAACAAGATATTTGAAAGCACTTAGCATATATGACCTTAATTCAACTACTAAAGCACAACAAACAAATAAACCAAGTTAAGGCACCCCATCCCCAAAAGAATAAAAGCAAACCTCTAATATTTGTGAGCCTAACTTTATCTAAGGCAAAACAGTTGATGGGACATGGGTACACATGCCTGCTAGAAGAAAGCTTGAAATAACTTCTTTGAAAACACAAAATTAAAAAGTACATATGATTTTCTCCCAGATATCTTTGTTGCCTTTTGATTACTTTTTAAATTGTTGATTTCCTTCATAATGGAGAGAAAAGTAAAACTCAGCAATTCTGAGGGAGGGTTTTCTGCAATCACAGACAGAAAGGTAATTTTTCTCTTCAAGTTAATAATTATTTGATGACCTCCCATCTGATTCTCCAATACTGCTTAAATACTGCTGGGAAAAGAGCTATAGGTAGTTATAATGTCTCTCTATCATTCAACAGAAGAGAAAACTGAAGAACTTGAAACAGTTAATGTTTGCAGCACTACAGGTGCTTCTAAAACAGGTGAGTTGCCTGAAGGAACATCAGAGTCCAGTTACTTTACTGGAGATTCAGAAACAATGCACAAACATTCACAGTCTTTGGTACAGAAATTTCTGCATTGCAGACACTTATTAAGCAATAAGCTGCACTTTTTGTGGACTCAATACCAAAACATGAACAATTACCTTCCTCTGGTGCAGAAATATCAAAATTGGAAATACTTATTGAGGAATAACCTGCTGCTTCACGTTAACAGACTAGATAGCTGACAAATTTCCATGGGACAAAACAGCAATGGGAAGTCAATTATCCTCTCTTCCCTGCACTGGCTACATTCCTCTCTCATATTTTCCTTAGTTCCTGCTTCCCTCATCCAGCTATGAGGATTTTCCTTCTTTTTTTTTGATGAATGGGGCAGGGTGGGAGTAATATTAAGATGACACTTTCTTCCCTCTTCTTTTTAAAGCAAATGCCAAAATGGAGAAAACAAATATGCTGTTTATGACTGTTTTGGGTTTGAGAGTCCTGCTGGCAAAAAGCCTCTTCTTCAATGCACTCATGACTATCAAGCTGTTCCTCTTCTGAGGTAGGAAACTCATCATTCAGTGCCTGGGTATATGGGAGGCAAGGTCAAAGAGTGGCCATTTGCATCCTTCTGTAACCCCACAAGGAGTGACATCAGTTCAGCTGTTCTTGTTTCCACTATATGAGCTGATCTATCCCCCAAATTGCACCTTTTCCCCAAATCAGATTAATCCAGAGCATCTCAGGTTCTGTTAGAAATCTGCTGGTTAGAAATCTGTTAGAAATCAAGTGGCAAAGCACCAAGTGTGGATAAATGTCCAAGTCAGTAAGAATATAAAGGGAGAATTCCAAAGCCAACAAAGGGCAAAAGGGGGGTGGGAAAAGGAGGAAGGAAAATTATGAAGATCAGGTAGCCAAGTGACCAAAGAGTATTTGGCCACTGCATTGCTGATCAACAGGAACTCAGCAGCCCTGCATTAAATGTGAATAAGAATTTTAAACAAATATTTTTTTCTCTTTTAGGTACTGGCAAGTGAGACAGCAATGGGCTGAATAAGAGCAGGAAAGAGCACACAACAGGATGACATCATGTGTCAGCTTTGCAGCCAATAAACATCTGAAGGATAAACAAACTTCTCAGTTTCTGTAGATATATGAGTCTTTTTTCTTCATCAAGGTGCTCTTCAGTGAACACCATCTGGAATCCTTCTCAGGCAGCTAATCCTGCTGAACTCTTGTCTAGCTTAGAATCATTATTAGAACAATTTCAGTTATTTCTTATTTCCCTCACTGCTCTGGTAAGCAGGAATAGTTATCTCTCCTACTGCTGTATCCGTTGCACTAATGCATCCAAAGTGCTTAGATAGTTTTCAAAACTTAAAATTGAACTTTATACTTAGCACGTTTTAAAAATACCACCTTTAGTTATACTACATTATTGGCTACCGAAGCAATGCCTTTATGCTTAGGGATCCCAGGCACAGGGGAAGTACTGTACAAATTTCAAATTTTAGAAGATTTTATCAGTCGCAGTTTTCCAGAGGAGACAATTAGATCTAATTTAGACCTAAAGGAATTAATTTCACACAGGTATACAGTAGTGTTTTTATTTCCATTTCTACTTTTGACCATTTCTCTCTTTTTTTAAGTATATGATACCTGCATTTTAGATTTCCTTAATATGCAGCAAAATAAAGCTTTATTATGCCTGGTTTGCACTGTGCCATTTCTTCTGAAAGTTGGATGAAAATCTTTGAAATTCCACTGTTCTATCCAGTGACCACTGAGAACTAGAAAATTAGCTATTACTGTCTAGATTTCCTTTTTATTAAATTTGTCTTCCTTGGACTTTCCACAGGAAAGAGAAAGAATCCTTGGCACATTTAAAAGATCTCAGGACACCTATGAATTCTGGCCCTATTTGGTTTAATGGAATTTTGATTATTTGTGGTCTTTTCATATTACTCAAGCTCAAAATTGTGGATCATAACAATAAGAGAGATGGATTTAAAAAGGTGAGAGAACAGGCTGCTGATTTTCCACTCACCAATACTAGAAAGGAGCCAAAGGAAGCACCGGGGTGTTCTGATAGATCACTCAACCGTTGGCTGGCAGGCACAAAAACCCAACACTGACTTCTGTCTCACAAGCTGCAAGCTGACAGGAAGCTGTGGTTAAAGCACACCGACTCTATCAAGCTATTCAAGACATATTCCCCCTTGCTCTTAAAAACATGTTAACCACTTCCCAGGGAGAAGAGCCCACAATATTTTCAGGTGCTGACTGAACTACTGTTGACTCCACAAAGGCCCCCAGAAGGGTGCTTGGGGAAATCTATTTAAGTAACCTTAACAAGTTTAGTCATGCAAAACCTCACTCCAGGATCTGTGACATTTCTGTGGTGAAACTACTGTGTCTGGGTCCTGCAGCTCCATGGTGGGTGTCAGGAGCACACACCTAGTGTGGAAAACCATGGTGGTCATGTTCTTGTTTCCTGGGCATCCCAAGAGCCAGATGGACATGTGGAGCGAGCTGATAGCAAATGTCCCTTGAGACAGCCTCCTTCCTGTCCCAGTTAAACAGGCCATACTCCACCTCTGCAGTCTTTGTGACTCAGAGACCAGACTCTCACAGTGCCTGTCTTGTACTCTATGGCACCCTTTCCACTCTGGCTCCCGAGCCTGAGTTGATTTCTCTGTAGGCAGTGCCTGGCACCTCTGCTTTTCTTTCCAGAAAACACACTGGGTCAGTGCAAGGGCTTACAGGGACAGAGGCATCAATGGGAATGGGACAGTTCCCACTGCAGTTCCCATATCTCCCTGCAGGCACAGAGGGGTAACACCACAGCAGCCCAAAATGTGGTGCTCCCTGTGCTCCAAAGGCACATGGAAAAGTGGGAAATGCTGTTGGTGTGGATTTTGCCTCTTCTCAGCTCTTCTGACCCTTCATTTGGATTTTCCCCCAAGCCATGATGTGCCAGGGACAGCATGGACAGCCAGTGCCTCCCTTAGACCCCAGATCACTGAAACTGGACACAGAGAAAATAACAGGAATATGGAAATGCCCCACACTGGGAGCTTGTGGTGCTCTGGATTAAATCTTAGATTCATAATGTTAAAATTGTGGGTAAGGTGGGGGTGGGATCTGAGGAGTGATAGAGGCGCAGAGCAGCGTGGGGCAGGGCTGTGGCTATAAAAGGAGTGGGCAGGGAGGTGCAAGGAACAGTTTCGGGGCTCCCAAAGAGGGATCCAGTGCTACATTTAGGGGGCTTGGGACTGAGCCCAAGGCCTGTGATTTTGGGCTCATAAGCAGACAGCCAGTGCTGTAGTTTAGGGGCTCATAACTAGAGTCACTTGGACAATTTTTGAGGCATTGGACAGGTGTCTTCTCTCCTATCTTTTGCATGATATGATTCTCTCAGGAACAGAGAAGGTATAAAATGAAGCGAGAAATGGATCTTGTTTCATTTGTGTGAGCTCCAGGCTTAAAACAGTTGCAGAGCAGTTTGTTTTCCAATATTTCTACCAAATACAGCCAACTTTAAAACCTCCTTCTGGCATTTTTGGATCCTTCTGTGCTGCTCCTCCTCTGTCTTTTACATGGGAGCTGTGGTCTCAGAAACACCTGCCTACTGGAGGGGGTTTTATGCATACACATTTGTTTTTCTTAGAAAAGCAATCAGGTCCAATGAAAATGCTTACAAACAGTATGGAAAGCAGGTGCTTTGGTACACTAGTTAATAGATCTTGGGATTTTCTTCTTTTTTTCTTTAACCTGTTTTTAGAAGGACCACTAACCGGAAAATTAAAAGTCAGGGAGAGAATGTTGCTTTTAATTTTTAAGTGTTGTATTGGATTTTGGTATGTCAAGCGATAACACTGAACTGTAATAGGAATAATGAACTTCAGCACTCTGCACTTCACTGTTTTAACGTGTTTCAGTGATTGGAGGTGCAGGAAATGCCAAATCACAAAGCAATTACGTGTCTATAACATTAAGTGCAACATCTTTAAAACCAAGTTGTCAGTCTGGGGTTTTAACTTGTGTGCGAGCCTCACCTAAAATCCACTGCGCAGGCTGGAAGGCACACCCACGTGGGGACAGCCCTTCCCAAACCTTCGTTCGTGAAGCCGAGCCACACACATATGGTCTAAAAGCTTTTCTTGTGTCACAAAAGTGAAAAGAAAACTGTCAAAAGCAGGCCTTCATTCCACATACGGTATTTCAATTTGCAGTTTGATTCTTCCTTGGAATGTCCTCTTGGGTTCCCGTGCCAGAGGAGCTCTGACCCCAGGGCAGGCCCTGCGGGCGCTGCTGTGGCTGCGGGAAGGTCTCCCGGCAGCTGCAATGACCACCCATGTGCTGCCGCCACCTGGCGGTGAGGGCGCGGTACTGCGCGGGTTTGATCATGGAATCATAGAACGGATTGGGTTGGAAAAGACCTCCGAGATCATCAAGTCCAACCCTCGGTCCAACTCCAGTCCCTTTACCAGATCATGGCACTCAGTGCCACGGCCAAGCTCAGATTAAAAACCTCCAGGGGCGGGGAATCCACCACCTCTCTGGGCAGGTCATTCCAATGTCTGAGCACTCTCTCTGTGAAGAATTTTTTTTCTGATCTCCAGCTTAAATTTCCCCTGGCAGAGCTTGAGCCCATCGTGCCCCCTTGTCCTATTGCTGAGTGCCTGGGAGAAGAGACCAACCCGCACCTGGCTAGAACTTCCCTTCAGATAATAATAGACTTGGATAGTTGATGACCCACGGAGGGACATTTTTGGGGTAAAATCGATGTTCTGTGAGTGGGACAGGTAGAGACAATTTTGGGGTAAAGCCTGAGCTAGTCAGGGGATGTTTTGGGGGGTAAAATCTGAGTTAATGTCTAGGGGACAGAATGAATGTTTCCGAGGAAATAGCAGAGGCAAACTGGGAGGGGGAGCAGAGGTGGCTTTTTTGACAGATATGCTGAGGTAATTTAGATGAAACAAAATCACCTTTTTTGCGGGGTGAATCCAGGGGATGCTTTAGAGAGGAAAAAAGAGCCTTTCTGAGGGAAAGTCTGGGAACTCAGAGAAGGAGGCAGCATTTTTGACAGAAAACCTGTGGTTACTTAGAGGGGACAGAGGTGACACGTTTAGCTGAAAACCTGAGTTAAATTAGAGGGGACAAACCCACAGGTTTTTGTATAAAAATGTGAGGTGATGTAGAGGGGAGAGACATTTTCGTGTCTCAAATGCCGATGATGGGCCGTCCAGGGCACTCCACAAGGAGCAAGACGTTTCCATCCTGTCAAGGATTCCTTTTGGGGAAGGAATCTTCATCCACATTCAATTTTGGGACACCGGAAGCAGCGGGCGGAGCAGGGGTCGGACCTGGGCGGGTCCCGGAGGCAGCGGGCGGAGCGGCGGGGCGGGGCTCGGGGGCGGGGCTCGTGAGGGGGCGGGGTTGGGGCGGGGCTCGGGGGCGGGACCAGGCTCGATCTCGGGGCGGGGCTCGGGGGCGGGGCCGGACTCATGAGGGGCGGGGCTCGGAGGCGGGGCTCGGGGGCGGAGTGAACATGGCGGCGGCCGCCGAGGCCGCCCAGCTGCGGGTGTTGCGGCAGGAGCGGGAGCTGCGCTGGCTGGCGGCGGAGGTTGGGCGGCTGAAGGAGCCGCCCTGCCCCGGCAGCGCCAGCCCCGAGCTGCAGCGGCTGCGGGCCGAGAACGAGAAGCTGCGCTATCGCCTGCTGCACCTGCGCCGCAGCCTGGCGGCCGAGCTGGGCCGGGCCGCGCCGGCTGAGCCCCCATGCGGTGCAGAGGTACAGCCCGAGGAGAGCAGGGGGCTCCGGGCAGGCGGAGCCTCTGCGGGGAGGGACAGGACGGGACGGACAGGGGCGCTCACGGGGCCGCCCCAGCCCGCAGGGATCGGCGGTGCGAACCTGCCCCGGGGTCTGCCCGCAGCGCTGAGCTGTGGCCCTGCCTTTGCTCGTGGGTCAGCGAATGGGTTGGGTTGGGGTGGGAAGGACCCTCGGGATCGTCCCGTTCTAACGCTGTGCTATGGGCAGAGGCACCTTCCACTAGACCAGGTTGCTCAGAGCCCCATCCGATTCGGCCTTGAGCACTTCCAGGGATGGGGCATCCACAGCTTCTCTGGGCAGTCTTTGCCAGGTGCGACACCACCGAAAGCTGTCCCTGCTTAGTATACTGGTGTGATCTGCCACGGGCTGGCCGGGGAGATTTTGGTGGTGGTTGTAGTAGTAACATTGAGGAAACTGGTGAGAAGACTCTACTTGGTAAGCAGATGTGCTGTGCCTGCAGAACTTCAAAAAGATGCAGTTTAAATGTGTCATGAGAAGCCTTTGTGTTAAGGACATGACTTATTTCCCTGTGATTGCCTTTTTAGCCCAGTATTTTACTGTTCTGGTTTGTTTCAATGATTGCTGGAAAAAGTCTTAAAGGCTTAATAGGGATTTATTTTGTATTATCGCTGTTTTCAGAAAGTCTCCAGTGCAAGTCCAGATGATGCAGTGAATCAAAATAAAGAGGAAAAGAAGAAAGAAAATAAAGCTGTGAACCAACATCAGAATGATGTAAGTGATCATTTCATACTACATAATAATAGGAGAAGGATTGTTGTTTAAGCAGGTCCAGAAAGGGTGCTCAGCTCTAAAATACTTTGCTCTGTTTTGAAATACCAGCTTTTAGGTAAAAGGTTTGCTATAGCATAGAGGAAAAAAAACCCCATTATTTAGGAGCTTCATCTTGTATTAGTAGAGTTCCTTATATGTTCTTTACTTTTCATGTAAGAAAAGGATTGGGTTATTGGGGAATAAAGGTCATAATTCTGTGATGCCTAAAGAGAGTGAAGGTTCACAAGCAGTTAAACTGTGATAGCTGAAAGGATGTAGCTGTAGTACAATAGAACTTAATAACTCACCTCATGCTAAACTAGGGTAACCTTCACCTGCACTGTCTTACTTGAATCTGATGCTGTGAATGGACTGGTAGAAGTGAGGGCTTGTTGGAGTGATCCAAATGTCAGTAGGACATCTGCCATGCAAATTCTGGGGCAGGAAGGTAGGCTGCTTTCTGAGGTCAAACTCACAAAACCATTAAGGCCCAAATTGATGAAAGTGCTTGGAAAATTGGAAAAACACTATAAAGTAGTCAGAAAGTTGATGTGTATAATTATTTACAAATGCTTTACTGCTCTTTAGTTTGAATTCTAGTACAGTGAAATCTGGTCCAAGTTGGGACCTCTGGGGATGCACCAACACTGAGAATCCTTTTATTCCCTTTCTCTCACAGATAAATATGTGTATAATCTAATTTATTTATTACAGCTACAGTGCGTGCCAAGCTTCATAGAAGACAGACTGAAGCTTTATGAAGCACTGAAAAAGGAACATGATGCTTTGCTAGCTTACAGAGCAGCCAACCAGAGCAAATCTATCAAAATTACTCTGCCGGATGGAAAGATGACTGAAGGAGAATCTTGGAAAACCACACCATATCAATTAGCTGTAGGAATTAGGTAACCTGCAGATTCAGTGATAAAACTGTTCCCATTATTTGTCTCTTACCTTGTTGTGTAAAATACATGTCATGCTCAGTTAAATCGATTTTTTTGGAAAGCATTGAAACTTCAGCCAAATGCAGAATAGTTTACTGGTTGAAATTATTGTTCTGAGTGATGCTTGAGGTTCTGTGCTGGGATCATAATGTTTGCTTCCAGTTAAAAAGTAAATCAGTGAGACTGCTACGAATTAATAGAGACATCTGAAGTTTTATGAGTTACCAGACACAGTAGAACCTGCTATAAGAAGCAATGTTTCCTCCAGATCCCTAGCACTGAAAACTGTTGAATGAAACTTCTCAAGATCTTAAAATTTTTTACCTTAAAAGTGTTTAAGACCATCACAGAAACATCAAATTAAAGGCCTTCAGGTGCTACGAGATGTGGGTGTGGTCTCACAGGGTTTAGAAACCTAAGGTCTTTACAAATCTGAACCTAAATATTCAGGTCTCTTGTCATCTTTTCTGTTTTTTTAGTCAAGTATTGGCTTCCAATGCAGTCATAGCAAAAGTGAATAGTGAACTGTGGGACCTGGATCGTCCACTGGAGGGAGACTGTACTCTGGAGCTGCTGAGCTTTGATAATGAAGAGGCAAAAGCTGTGAGTAAACACTCAGGTTTCTGCTTGATTAGAGGAACTAATGACATAAAACCGATTGCAGCATTAGGCTTTTAAAATCTGGAAATAAAAAAACCCACAAAACTATTCAAGTATTGTATTTCTCATGAATGAGCAAAGAAGATGAGATACCAAGTGCCTATAATCTGAGATTGAATAAAATCTTAGTGTTCTTTTCATCCTTCTCTTTTACATAAATAGATTATTTCTCAAGTGAGGTCATACAGAACATCTTGATTTGTATGCTCACTTGAAATAGTTTCATATCTTCTGTGACATGTTTTGTGGTTTGACTCAGTGCGTTTGATGATCAGACAGTGAAAGCAAAGTAAGGCTGTCTTGCTGCTTTCTGAAAATTGTCCAATATTAGATTTGAGTCATAAACAAAATCTGCACCTCCTTGTACTGGCACTGTTTTTTAGAACCTTAAGTAGTCATATCTTAATCACTTAAACTATGAATATACTTAGCAACATGCCCAGAGTTTTTTGGGATTCAGTCTGAAGCCTATGTTTATGCACTAGAATTAGACTTCAGTTTGAATTATTCATGTGATTAAGCTTGTTTAAGGCATTTTATGTAAAGGCTTTATCTTGCAGCAGTGGCTCTGAATTAGTCCAAATTAATAGGAACTTAGAACATAAGACTGGTATTGATCTACTGGTCTGTTGACTCCCCTCAGCTGATATTTCAGGTAATGTACTTTACGGACCTATTAATAAATGTACTGAATGTGAACAGTGGAAACTTAATTGGCTACATTGTTTTAGATCTGATTAGTGTTGGACTGACTGGAAAGTACCTTATAAATTAACAAGATACAGTAAATACTAATTTGGTGGAATAGCACACAGGTCCAATCATCATCTTTCAGACTGAGGTATGATGGGCCTGTAGTGCTACATTTGCCATTATATCAATCATTTAAAGTACTTCAAAATGAGAACAGAAAATTCCTTTACTTCTCAAAATTTCAACAACATTGGTTCCAGTCTATTTCTCATCTGAAGTTATACTTAATGGTTTGGGGTTTTTTCTTATTAGTTACATAATGCCATTGACCCCACAGCTTGCTCACCTGACTTTATTTGCAGGTTTATTGGCACTCAAGTGCTCACATTCTTGGAGAGGCCATGGAAGGATATTTTGGGGGCTGCTTATGCTACGGACCACCAATTGAAAATGGATTTTATTATGACATGTATATTGAAGACAGGTAAAATTTCACTGTCTTAGAACTTCTTTACTTTCTGTTGAAGCTCAGTACTAGAGTTATTTTGTTCTGTCAAGTTTCTGCATTTTAGAAGTAAAATTATGTCTCTAATGTGATTTGAAGCCATCAGATTAGTCTTCTGTGTAGACACACAAATTAAGTGTGTGTGTATATTTAAATTCAGGAGCTGTGTTCAGACACCTGCTCTGTAAGACTTGCAGCTGTTCAGTGTTCTGTGGAAAAAATGTAGAGTGTTTGGGTAAAACTTTGTGAACTTCTGGGGAGACAAAGGAGATGGTTTCCTTGAAGAATCATGGGAGTTTGGCTTCCATATGCCATAGTCACTTGTAGAGAGGGCAGATATGCACATAACTTGTATAGGTGTTTACTACTTCTCTAATCCTTGTGCACAGCTTTACAATTCTGTTTTTTTTCCTTTTTATCGTTCTGTAGTCAGGGAGAATACTGAATCTGCATCAGCTGATAAACAGGCTCCTGCAGCTGGATTGAGCCTTTTTTCCCCTCCTTTTTTTTTTTTATCTTAAATCATATGTATACTTCGACCTATAGGTCTTCCAGACATTTAATTGTCCCAAAGAATGTTCTAGGAATGATTGCAGGAGGATTTTGGGGTGGTGTTATTTGTGTTTCTGACTTTAGTGTCTGAAAGTCCAGCTAATTGGAAGAAACTGAGAAAATACTGTGCCAAATCACAACCAACACATTTTATGGTTTCAAATTAGGCCACTAGAAAGTGGTTATTTATAAAAAATGGAAGTATCAAAATAAATTTTATTTCTTTTGCCTGTGTCTTTTTATTTAGAGGAGTATCTAGTACTGAATTCCCACTACTAGAGAACCGCTGTAAAAATATCATAAAAGAGAAACAGGCTTTTGAAAGGCTGGAAGTGAAAAAGGAGACACTGTTAGACATGTTTAAGGTAAAGCTTTTGAGTAGCTGTCGTTCTGGTACAGTGATCTTTTAAAATGCACCTTTTATCAAATTCTGCATGTGACTGAATCATCAGAATTGTACCTGTCCAGTGAAACAAAACAAAAAAGTTACTATCCTTTTCCCACTCTTTTTCCTCTGAGGTGTTCAGAATGTTTTCAGGCACTGATAAAAACAATTATGTATTACACAAAAACACCTCAGGCTCAGTGAGATGACAAAAAAGTACACAAAAGGCACTCCTTCCTCCTGCCTCACTTGCACAGACAGGTCAAAAAAGACTTTTGCTTTAGTCTCCCATTTTATACATTGAATATTGCCAGTCTCACTGTACTCTGTAGTTGCCTTTCACAGGTGCTATGAGGTGTTCAGGTGGTAATCAACATCCTGAACACACCCTCAGAGGATTAAGAACTTTTTGTCTCTCCTCTTTTTTACAACTCTTCTAAAAGGATGTTGAACTGTTGAATGCAAGCTTTTTTCCTAGTTGGGAGTGTCTATTACTGATGTACTTGAATTATTAATATATAATTTTAAAAGTGAATTTTGTTACCCATTTTATTGATGTTTCTGACTTTACATGTTTCCACTCACAGTATAACAAGTTTAAGTGTCGTATCCTTAATGAGAAGGTGAAGACACCAACTACCACAATATACAGGTAAAGAAAAATACTTCTGAGGTATCGTGGACTACTTTTATAGTTAAATTATTTACATTGAGAGGAAAACAAATTGGGGTTTTGGGTTTGTTTTTTTTTTATTCTAACATCCAAATTCTTGTGTGATTGGGACTTAAGTTTGCAATTGATATTGCTACTTATGTAAAATGAGGGGTTTTTTTTCTCTGCTGGAACAGAGTAGGTCTCAATTTGTGGACAAATGACAAATCCAGTTTTTACTCATTCCATCTGGTTTTAGTAAACTGATGGAAACAAGTTACCACTCCTGACACTGGATTGCTGCATAGTGGGTAACACTAAATTAGCTCATTGTGGGGTGAAGAACTCATTTCAATCAGTTGGAAAATGGTAAAACCATTTTTCTGTTTGATGTGCATAGTTTGAAATTTCCTGGTCAACTTTAACAAAGTTCACGTATGGAACTGTATGAATTGGTGAAGTTGTTATGATGCTCTTGATAATGGATTGACTGTGCTGAGCTTTCCTGAGCAAATATTGTGCCTCAGGTGGAAGGCACAATTACATTTCAGGGGCACTGAACTTCCTGCATGTTGCATATTTGTTTTTACTACCACGTTGGAATGTGGCAAGCCATTCGTGACAGCATAGAAAAATATTGGAGTGTTTGGAAATGAATGCTTTTTATTTCTGCCACATAGGTGTGGTCCTCTGATTGACCTCTGCAGGGGTCCACATGTGAGACACACTGGAAAAATTAAGGCCCTTAAAATAATTAAGGTAAGTTTAACTGTGTAGTGAAATAAACTGTGGTACATTTTATTTATTTATATATTGATTTATCCTGAGCTGATTATGATAGGATTCTTTGTATTGTTTTCTTTGTTTACCCTGAAAATAGTGCTTTGTTTCTTTGCCAGCTCCCACTGTACAAGTAGAACTGCAGACTTTAATGATTTATTTACTGATTCTTGACTTCAGAATAGTACAACAGTGAAAGTTAACAGCATCTTTTTTCATCAGAGTATTAGTATAGTAACATGCATGTTTATACCAATGAAGAGCACTGCAAAAACACTCTAGCTGGCAGTGACTAGGTTAGCTGTGGAACCAGTTGTAGCATGCCCAGTAGGGAAGTGCTGTGCCTAAGCCCATGTGGCAGTGCTGTTCAGTATCTCCAGCCAGCACTGCACCTCATGGGACAAGTGTCCTGGTTAGAGTCTCTACTTGCTGTCACATCTGTGTGTGGTGGGGTGGGGGCGGATGTGCACACTCTGTTCTGCAGCAAATGAACATCCAAGTATTTATTGGGTCAGAAAATACTATTTTGACCTTGTCAGGTGGTACCTTTTGCATACAGGAGGTAAAGTGGACCTTGGCAGATCTGCAAGTGCTGCTGTTGAAAGATGGCATTGGTTACAGGAAAGGCAGAGACACTTTGCAGAGTCCTCAGGTTTTGTGGTGTAGTTCAAGTTACTCACAGGTGCTAACTCTGGTAACCGTTTTAGCCTGAGCTTATTGGAAAATCCATCATAATTGCTTTTGCAGGCTTCCTGACTGAAGTGTGTGGAACTCTGAATTCCAGTGATTACGTGTTAGATTGTCAAAACATCTCAGAATTAACTGTGAGAGTTAGGTTTGTTGTGTCTTTCATGTTTCCCTACTGCATTATGTTTTGAATGTAAACAAGTGCTGCTTTTTTAGCTGCTATAACATAAAATAATAAAACATGCCATGATGTGAGTTGAAACAAGGTACCTAAGTAGAATAAAAGTACTGCTTGACCAGTCACTTGTGTTTGTCTTCTGTATTACTGTGCTTGACTACCAGGCACTGCAAGTATATTTGTGTTATAAACAAATGCTGAAAGATTGCATATAAATCTTTTCCCAAGGAAAAAAATGTAATAATGTTTGGATGTGTTAATGTTTATCTCTCCTTTCCCTGATATTATGTAATACTATCTTAAAGTTTTGGTTTTGTGTATCAGAATTCCTCTACATATTGGGAAGGAAAATCTGACATGGAAACTCTTCAGAGAATATACGGAATATCATTTCCTGATAACAAAATGATGAAGGAATGGGAAAAAATTCAGGAAGAAGCCAGAAACAGGGATCATAGGAAAATTGGAAAGGTAGACTAGTCTATTGTCTTATTTCTCTTTTATGTGTCTGAAATAGAATTCATTCTTTTCTCTTGTTTTTTAGTTTTGGCCTGTTTTGGGGTTTTATTCTTTTTGGCAGTTCGAATGGGAGCGAGTTCTACCTAAACCACTATATTTTTCATAGAAGAGAATCTGTTTGAAAACTGTATAAATAACATTGTTTGATCATTCTTTATTATAGGTGTAAAGTTTACACCTTTGCTATAGTTTTGTAGAGAGGGTGGAGTTACAGGGAATGTATTTGGGAAAAGAAGCTTTGTGGATATGTAAAGGCACAATGAGCCTTTACAGCAGGGAGACATTTATTTGAAAAACTGTTCTGTAAGTGAAGGTCAGCATTGTTGGACAGGAGGATGAAGGCATTAACTTCTTGTTGCTTATGGCAGACGTGAAAGAAGAGACTGTGGAGGGCCTTCACAAGCAGAGGTGAACAACTGAGGGTAACTCAGAAGAGGGAGAGAATGAGAAATCTAGAGAAAACAATGACAAAAAGAAGTAGAAAAATGGTCTTTATGGAAGTGATCATGCTTCTTTCTATTAACTTATTAAGACTTGAATATTTCTATAGCATTTGTTTATTTCTATGCCTCTTCATAAACAAATTAGCTGGTATCAATCAACCAGAGAGATTTTTCACCCAGAGGGTGGTTGGGCACTGCCTGACAGAACTCAGGAAGCATTTGAGCAATACTCTCAGGCACAGGGTGTGACTCTTGGGGAGGCTCCTGTGCAGGGCCAGGAGTTGGGCTCAGTGATTTCTGTGAGTCCCTTCCAGTTCAGCATATCATGTGAATTTATCTACTGTTTATGTATCTAATATCTATAATAGTGAAGAGGGTAGAGTTCTCTAAAAGTGTATCAGAGCCACATTGCTGAGTTTCTCTTCTATGAGACAAAATTCTGATAAAGAGTGAGTGGCTCACCAGCTTCAACCATTGACCCTCATGTGTGATGGATATATGATTAATTGCTTTGGTTACTAAGGGTAAGTTTAGACAAGACTTCAGGATTTTGGGGAAGTATGTTTTTCCTTAATCAAAGAATCAAATTACCTGGTGTTACTGACAACTTGTAGACTTACGTAGGTCATTCTTGTTTCTGTAACATTTCATCTTTGTGAACAGTGTGTCAGTGTGTGAATTCTGTTCTGCAGTTCTATCTGAATTGTTGGTAGAGCATTCTGGTTTTAATTTACCTAGGAGCAAGAACTCTTCTTCTTTCATGATTTGAGTCCTGGAAGCTGCTTTTTCCTCCCCAGAGGTGCCTTTCTTTATAACACACTCATGGATTTCATACGAGTGAGTATATACTGCAGTAACTCCTAACAAGTTTAATATCAGTTGTCAGTCTTAAATGGTGGGCTGTTCATAGCACTGAACTATTCACAGAAAGAGAAGTATCTATGTATGTAAATATTTACCAGACTTTCACTATGATGGTACAGATGTAACATTTTGGAAAATAGTGCAGAATGAAGCTGTGCTTTTCCAGTTTTGCAAAACTTGCATGTGCAGTAGTCCTTTAGTCTCTCTGTAAATTGCCATTATAATAACACAGCTTAAAAGAATCAAGCTTTGGCTTGTCAAAAGCTCTGGCACCTTTTCAATGTTGAATTTGTTCTGTAGGAGGAGTATCACAGGCGTAATTTTACTGAAGTCGTATCTCCAAACATCTTCAACAGTAAACTCTGGGAAGCTTCAGGACACTGGCAGCACTACAGTGAAAATATGTTCTCTTTTGAGGTCGAGAAGGAAACTTTTGCCCTTAAACCCATGAATTGTCCAGGACACTGGTTTGTACTCTCAACTAAAAAACTTCTTATTTTACTTAATTTATCCTTTGTGGGGCTGGGGAGAAATAAAGGGAGTATTAATGCATGTTATCATGTATGTTTGCAATAGACTGCTGAGCTACTAGTGTGTCCAGGGAGGTTCTCACTGTCCCAGAAGTAAATCTAAGTGAGCTAGGTTTGTGCATGCTAATACTAGTCTCTGCCACTAGTAAATACAAATTGGTTTGGATAGAGCTAGGCATCAGATATGCTGTACCAAGAAGGTACTGATGAACCAGTCTTAATTTACTCTTGCAGTGTGTTTATTTTCTAGGTGGTCTTTAGCAGTACATTCTAAGTGATGCACTTTATGTTTGCCTGTCTCTTAGGATGCAGACAACCTGAATGAATAAATGCTTAAAAATGTGACTACTGTCTGTATTGATCTTGGTTTATTTTTGTGTTATCTTAATCTTCTGTAAGAAGGGTAAAAGGAAGGCTCTTTCATGTTCCTTCTAGCTTGATGTTTGCCCATCGTCCCCGATCCTGGAGGGAATTGCCTCTTAGACTTGCAGATTTTGGAGTTCTTCACCGAAATGAGCTCTCTGGGACTTTAAGTGGCTTGACTCGTGTAAGGCGCTTCCAACAGGACGATGCTCACATCTTTTGCACGATGGAACAGGTAAAAAACTTAAGAACAGCTCCAAAAAACAAGCACCTCCTACATCCCCACCAGTCAAGCAAACTAAAAAGAACCCCTTCCTCTCTCAATGCAAACTAACAGTAAACAAAAAAATCCCAAAGTATTTCAACTCTAGCTTCTTCCACTGTGTTGCTGCTTTTGATGGAGGTTTTGGTAGGTTTAGGCACTTCCTTCTTAGTTACCTGATATTCCATATTCCTTAATCTCTGCAATATTGCTGAAGTCAAATAGCCTGTTGGACTTGGCTTCTTTTTTGCAAGTTTCTCAAATACTGATGCCATACTCGGTGTTATTTAAATTTTTTTTTCTTTGAAGTTACAAAATCCTTATATCAAAACAGAGAACAGTGTTATTTGAGGGATATTACTGATTGGGAATTATGTAACAAGATTTTCTGTACAGAAATTTTCCATTTAGAAAGATGAATTAGGCAACTAAGTCCCAAAAAGTAAGATTTTTTGCATCTTCCATCTCCCCCTGCAAAGAAAAAAGCTGTTGACAATGCTTTGTTTTCTGTAATAATACTGAACAAATACTTCATTTTGTCAGTAATGCCACAGATTTTAGTGGAGTTACCTGTATAAATTGATGTACTCTTGTCCATTCTGATGGATGCTATTTGGCTCCAGAAGCCCAGGCTTAACAAAAATACTATTTTTCATGCCATGTTTTGAAGCCACACCACCTCTGTTCTCTCTTCAGCCATTATCTAGATTTGGGCCTATAGGGTGTGGATTTTAATTTTTTTCTCCTTTATTTAATGGACTCTTATATTCAGGTTATGAGGAATTCAGTAGTTTCAATTACATTTTTATGTAAGTAAATTTTAACAAATACATCTCATTTATGTTTCAGATTGAAGAAGAAATTGAGGGCTGTCTTGATTTCTTGAAGGCAGTATATGCTGTCTTTGGTTTTACCTTTCAACTGCATCTTTCTACAAGGCCAGAAAATTATCTCGGAGAGTTGGAGATCTGGGATCATGCAGAAAAGGTAAATCATTTAAAGGCAAACAAACGAATCAACCCTTTAATATTTGTATTTGCAGAGGTAGTCATTTAATTGAGCTTCTTCTTGTTGAATGATGGAATGGCTTGCATCAGATGCTAAATATTGTCCTTAGCGGAAAAACTTGTTGAAAAACATCACATGAAATTTGAAGTTTCTATATAAAAATGAGACCTTCCAGATTCTTACTTAGCCCCATATCTTGAACTGGTTAGATTTCTATTTTTTTTCTGATTAATCACAATATTTGTACAAGGAACTATTATTCCAAGGTTACTTATCATAAATTAACAAAAGCTTGAGCAATAGAGGTTGTAGTGCCTCGTGACTCCCTTTGAATTTCAAAGGCAAATGCTCTGATTTCCAGTAATGAACCCTTTTTAATTACTCTCTCATTTTTATTATTAGCAACTTCAAACCAGCTTGAATAACTTTGGAGAGCAATGGCATTTGAATCCAGGAGATGGAGCATTTTATGGTCCTAAGGTGAGTGATTCAGCATTTTCATATAACTTTGGGATGGACAAGAATGCAGACATACTGCAGGCAAAGTATATTTAGTAACTGTGTTATTTTGCTTCACAGATTGATATTAAAATCAAAGATGCCATTGGTAGGTACCATCAGTGTGCCACCATCCAACTTGACTTCCAGCTACCCATTCGATTTAATCTTACTTATGTTGGGTGAGTGGTTAAGCTGAATAGCTTCCTCTTTAAAATGAAATAGTAAATAAAAACAATCATAAATGCTTTCATTATCTGTACTTGCCATTATATATTAATGCTGTGTTGTTCATTTAACAAATGATTAGCCTGGTAAGGAGAGGAAACATCCCTGGTGAGTAGAGGATTGAGTCTCAAACTTGAAGATACTTCCTCAATGTAATAATAGCTCACTTCAGTTGAAATGCTGCTGATTGCAGAAAAATCTCATCATCTGTCTTGTCTGCCAGTTCTGAAGACAACCGATCATATAGAATGCTAAAAACACCTCAGTTGAGTCAGTTTTCACTTTCAGCCTAGTCATGGTGTCTCCTTGGAAGACAGCATACAAATTCAAACATGCCTTAAGGACCTGCTATGTTTGCACTAAGTAGTTCTTTGTTTATATTGGGTTAAACTAGTTAACTTTGAACATAAAGCAAATGCAAACAGTTTTTGGTGAAAACCTCACTTTGGCTTCCATCTAGAAAGAGAGATGTTAATCCACTGAGCAGATTAATCTTAGTATCATGTTGACTTGAATGCACATTTTCTGCTATGTCTATTTTTGCATGTTATCAAGATTTTGATGGGGAAAGTAGAATTTTTGTCACCTATTGGGCCTGCTCACATTCTACAGTAGATGCCATGGCTTTTTGGTAGGTGATAATATTGTTGCAAACAACAGCTGCCTTCTTATCACAGGATTGCAATTTAAACAAAGTAATGAACAGCAAGGGCAGGTAAGATCCTGTGCAACAAAATAAAAAAAGCAAGTCATAGTGGAAAAAGAGAACAAGGAAGAACATAAAATATTAAAATGCACAGGAATGGTGCTGAGTCAGCTGAGAGTCTTTAAGAGTTTGTGTTTATGCCACTAGCTATAACCATGACTATTTTAAGTTACTGTCATTATTCAGTATTCCTTTGAAAGCCTAGGTGACTTTTAAGTACATTTTTAATAAAGAGTAGATTTTGTGTAAGTATAACTAACTCAATTTTGTCTTTCTTTTAAAAGTAGAATCGGAAATATTAGTAGGATTACATGTGTGTGAGCTAAGACAATCTCATTTTTAAAAAAAAACTTTTACTTGCTTTTTTTTCAGTAAGGATGGCGATGATAAGAAGAGACCGGTGATTATTCACAGAGCTATTTTGGGATCTGTGGAGAGAATGATAGCTATTCTAGCAGAAAATTATGGAGGAAAATGGTATGTGGCACAAATGGTCTTCTGAGAAGTGTTAACAATGTAGAAAGTGCAGATCCTTCCTCGTGTCCCATTTATTGTAATGCAAAAATAATATCCCTAGAATGTTCTCAAAATTAATAGGTAAGATTACAAGAAAATAAGTCTAATTTTCTGTGGTCTGAGTTGTATATCCTTTTAATTAGTTTGTTATTAGAAATTCGAATTCGTGAAACTGCAGAAAAAAAAGCAAGGTAAGGAGAAATAAGAATTGTGATTGAATGTGTAAGTCCTGCATTATTTCTGTTCCTTTTTACTTAAAAATCATGCTTTTGTACTGGGAAGATGTCAGATATATGTAAAGAAATTATTGTGTGTATGCAGACATGAATTAGTCCTAAGCTATGAAATATTTTTGTCCTTCTAAGATGGATTGTTTTATCTTGAATAAGTTCTGAAGGCGTTTCTTTGTGAATGTGTTTAAAGTATTAATGAAGAAGTAATTCTTAGTTTAAGCCACTTACCTGTCTGATTGTCCAACTTTGACTCCAAAGTTATAAATAAAAATTAAAATTACATGAAAAAATTCTGTTTAAAAATGTGAAGTCAGCTAGGAAGAGAACAGAAGATCCAAGTTCTGCATTTGTCATTTTACTGACATCAATCTGTTTGCTATTTTATGTGAAAAGATGTCGATAAGATACCATCCAACATAGCTAACATAAATATTTCTATAAAGTAAAGAAATTATTATTATTGTGGAACATGGCTATGGTTATGAATGTCAATGTCATGTGCACATTTATCCCATGTGTCCCTTGTGCTTTCCAGGCCACTCTGGTTGTCCCCACGGCAGGTCATGGTGGTGCCTGTGGGACCGACATTGGAAGAGTATGCCCAGCAGGTGAGGGCAGGGCCTGCCTCTCATTGACAGCAGACCCTTTTAAGAGATCCTAAGTACTTGTCATAGAACAGAGAATTAATGTTTTAATAATTTGAGAGACATACTGGGGGGGGAGAGGTAAACTTTTTAATATAAAACTTTCAGTCTAAACTTGAATAAGCCTGAGTAAGGGATATGTAACTGTAAGTGTTTTGGGTTCTGTTATTACCGATGTACGTAATTATTAAAGGAAAAAACATTCTGGATGACAAATCTGATATAACTGATGCTTCATTAAAGTTTTATCAGCTTAAAGTAGGGGCAGAGCCAATTTCTTCCACTTCCCACCATTTATATTCTTGACTACATCACTTTTGACTGTGGTTGGTTTTACCCCTCTCCCCTGCTTTTCCTTTAATGCAAGAATAAGTTGTTTGTTCCTTCTGCTTTTTCTACTTTCTCAGACTGAGGACACATTTTTGGCCTTGAGCAGTGTTGCTGCCTGAGGACAGGATATTTGATATGGATGTTACCTTGCTTTGTCTTCCAGCTGCTGAGCCCTTAAGTGTGTGTCCAGATTTCTTCAGATAACTTCATTGAATTCCTTGCAGTGATTCTCAAGAGCAAAATTATGCACATACATGCTCTAACTGATGGGAGAGATCAGTAATTATAGTGTGTACAAATATATGTTTTAGAATATATAGTAATATTGAGAGGGTTTTGATTTGCTTTTTCTAGGTTTGCAACCAATTTTTTGAAGCAGGATTTATGTCAGATGTGGATTTAGATCAAAGTTGCACATTAAACAAGAAAATTAGAAATGCACAGCTGGCTCAGTATAACTTCATTTTAGGTAGGTATTTTTAGCATCTTACATTTCTGAATATCACTTAAGTTTTAATATTGAACATAGAGGTGTCTACATTTTGTAATGTAGATAGTTTCATATTTTGTGCTATGTCTTGCAGTGGTTGGAGAAAAGGAGAAAGCAAACAACGCTGTCAACGTGCGAACAAGAGACAACAAAGTTCATGGAGAGATTTCAGTATGTTCTGCTATTGAAAAACTCAAGAAACTTAAGAGTTCACATGTTCCAAATGCAGAAGAAGAATTCTGACATTGCTATTAGTAAAAAAAAAAAAAGTGAAAATTTTTTTGTGCACAGCAGTGATGCTCATCTGAGAGAATTTTCAGTTAATGGACACACAAAATATATCCGTGTAGCGATGTTGGTGCTCCAGGAAAAGCATGAGAGGACAGATGCACCTATCAACTCCTTCAGCAGTCACATGGGTTTCCAATCTGCCTGAGTTGCAGAAGTCCTGCACCTCTGATAAGATGTGTTGGGTTTGCTGTGGAGGTAAATCAGGGCTGCACAATGACCTGCCAGGGAACAGGAGGCAGTGGCTGCTGCTGGGAATGCTGAGCTCCCTCGGTCCCTGGGCAGGTGCGTAACTGTATTATGGAATCCAGAGCTTGGCACTTGGTCAGTGCCTGAGGAACAGTTTGGTTTAGGTTTTTTTGAGCTCCAGATTGGAACAAAAAACTTTTGTGGGGGGAATAGCTTGGTTGTTTCAGGATCTCTATACAGAGACTACAAATACCTGGCTGTCTTTGGAAGTCTCAGTGAAACAAGGCACTGATGGAGTTGGTGTCGTAAGTGGTTGCTGTAAAGGTGGTTGCCAAGAATGCAGTTGAATTACCATACCTATGTGTGAAGTGTTTTATCTTATCCTAAGTTTGCTGTTGATTTGGCTTTTTTCTAGAACAAAAAAAACCTTGAAAAACCTTTCTGTGTGTAATTTATTGTTGCATTTCCTGGGGATGCTGAGAAGCCTGAAAAAGAGCAGAAGACAATTCTAATTTTAAAACAGCATGTTGGAATTTAAATTGGCCTTCTTCCTGTTTTGTTTATGCTTATAAATGATTTTTAAAGTTGCTGTTGCAGGTAATTGAATCAGATTTTTTGAGAGATTAATTTTTACCATGATTTTTTTCACTTTTATAGGCTGGTTTTTAGTTGACTGGTTTAGATGGTGCTAAATGTGTTGTGCAATTATCTGAGCTACACAGCTGTAGTTGTGATTTAAATATCATAGCTATGGCACAGAAAATACTATTTAGTGCATAAATGTTACACAGATACAAAGGTTGTGTTTTACTTTTGCCTGACACTTGTACAAACTTGAGTTCAAAAGGCTTATGTGTAGTTTTGTGTTCATTTGGGTTTTGTGTATGTTTTCATCCCTGCTTTTAAAAGAAAAGGAAAAAAAAGGAAGAAGTGCTGAAAAAGCTTTGTGTTGCAGTTCACAGACTCAACATCGGGTGTGGAGCATGATTTTTATTTCTATAATTTATGTATAAAATTATTTGTACAGACTAGAGCCTATATTATGCATGTGTGCTGTACTCAGACTGCAGAATTCATTTCTGGGGTTTTCTTTACAGTGAATTTGTAGATATTGCAAGTATCAGGCAGACTTTTTTAGCACACATGTATCCACAGTCTTGCCGGTTCAGTTTTTATATGACCCCCAGCAATGAGAGAGGTCAGGGCTGGAGGGGATTTGTGGGGATCGTCCAGCCCAGGCAGGGTCAGAGAATCTCCCCACAGGGAAACGCCCCCTCTCTCCCTGGGTAGCTGTTCCAGTGCTCTGCCACCCTGAACATAAAGTTCTTCACCTTTACGTGGAACTCTTTGTGTTTTAGTTTCCGGCCGTTGCTCCCCGTCCCGTCACTGGGCTCCGCTCAAAAGAGCCTGGCACCACGCTCTTGGCAGCCGCCTTGGAGATATTTATATGCGTGGATGAGACCAAACACAAACTCATAAAAACAATGTAAAGTTTCCTCCAGGGGAGAAACACGCAGAGAGACGGGCGGAGGGCGGGCGGGCCGGCGAACCCCGCCGGCCGCGGGAAGGGCCCGCTGCTGTTTGGCCGCCGCCCCGCCCCGCAGGCGGAGCCAAGATGGCGGCGCGGCGGGTGCTGCGGGCGCTGTGCGGGGCCGCGCTGCTCCTGGCCCGGCTCTGCGTCCTCTCCGGCCGGGGTGAGCGGGGCGGCCGCGGTGGGACGCGGGTGCGGGGGAGCCCTTTCGGGCTTCGGGCGTGGGGGCTGCCGTGTGGAGCGGCTGCAGGCGCGGCCAGGGCTGAGCCCGCCCCGGCGGGTCCGGCTGTGGAGGGGACCGCGACGGCGGTGCGGGGAGGATGCGGTGCCGCTACCCTGCCTGCGGGGGAGGATCCAGGCGCTTCGGGCTTGGCGGCGTTTCCCTGTGCTGGGGCTGAGGTGCTCGGTGTTAGGGCGAAGCACGGGCCAGGCCCCGCTCCCCGGCTGCTTTTATTACACAGCACCTTTTCTGCTGCGCCCTGTCGGGAACGTGTGTGACCCAAAACGCACCTGGCGAGGGACCGGCACCGGCAGGGTGGGTGGCTGGGTGGGTGTGACAAACCTTCCTTCCCGTGGGAGGCTCGGGGTGACACTTTGCAGCCCTGGCAGCGCGGGGGTCTCGCACAGACAGCGCAGCTGATGCACAAACACGGCCGGGGCTGCCGGCCCGGCCTTCTGCTCCAGCTGCCACAGCGTTACCTGCGTTCCTGCATTAAATGGTACTGCTCAGTACCAAACGCTGTGTAAAATCTGCTTTCTTAGCAGTGCTTTTAATTGTCCTGAGTCAACAAATAAGGCTGAGTGGAAATAAATGTAGTTCTTTTTCTAGAAGGGACGATGCTAATGGTCATTTTAATGTTTAATGCAAACAATCCCACTATGAAGAGAACGTGAAAACAGATTTTTCTAGTCTCATTACACATTCCACTTCTATTTTCATGTCAGGATGCTGAAATCAAACTGTTTCTGAAGGTTAATTTTATTCTAGAAATATCACTTTTTCTGTGGTTTTTTCTTCTAGCGGGATCTTTGATGACAACAAAGCTTTCACAGCCACAGTCTACACTGGCAAAAAGCCTAACTTCAACAAGTACAGATGCTCCCTATTTTAAAGCAGCGGGTATGGTATTAAGTTTTTTCTTTTGTTTGTTGTCTGGGGGCTCTTCTCAGTGTCTTGAGTCTAAAAGTTCTTGAATTACATCTTAGAAACCTGTATATGCTTTCACAGTGGTGTGATGGAGGCATTGTAATACAACACATTGTGAATTACTCTTCAGTGATCATAGCAATTAATATGGATTATCTCATTAGACAGCTAGTCCATGTAAGAAGTAGCAAATGGCCAGTTAAACTGCCATTGTGGTTGATGTGATTTATACCTTGTCAGGATGATGGAAGTTCTTGAAAGACTTCAGTATGTTGTAAGAACTTGCTCCTGTTCCCTATCCACCACAGCTACAGCTTTGTAGCTCACCAAGGGTGTCTCAGAACTGCCAGCAAAAACAGCATTTCTGTCGAAGAAGTGATTCTGTGCACATACAAACAGCAAATGACTGAGTGAGCTGTAACCTTAATTAGAGCTGAAGTAAAAGTAGGTTACCCGTGTCACCCTCCTGCTGTTCCTAAAGTGATTACTTCTGAGAAATGCTGGCTGAGGCAGCACTAATCCCCTTGAGCTCTGTTCTGGTGCTGTGCTGAAGTGTTGCCGTACTGTCCTCTGTGGAGCTTCAGTGTGGGAGCCCTTGGTGAGTGTCCTGCTGCTCCGTGGGTCTCACCTGTCTGGGGACGCTGCTCAGTGTGTAGTGAGGAAAGCCCTTTATACTGTGTCAGTGCCTCTGTTTATGTACGTACATCTAAAAAAGTGTATATATCTTTTCAGACTTCGGCTCTTTTAATTCGGTTTCTTACTGCACTTATTGCCCCTTTCAGAAAGCACAGAAATTCCATCTTACGTGATTAAATGTCCCAGCAACGGGCTTTGCAGTAGACTGCCACCAGACTGCATGACATGTAACACAAACTACTCCTGTATATATGGGAAGCCAGCCACTTTTGATTGCAAAGTCAAGCCACATGTTCACTGTGTTGTAAGTAACTGGTTACTTTTAACCCTAAATTTAAGTAATTATAGTGTGGCATCTTGTCTTAAAATCCATAATACTGATTTCCAAGTTCTGACATAGGTAGGTTTGCAGATCTGTGGTATATTTGATCACCACTCTAGGCTGTTGCTGAAAAAGCAGGTCTGCCCTTCCCTCGTTTGCCTTTCTTGTGTTGAATCTTTTCCTTCCCTGGCCATACCATTGAGTTAAACCAGTCCAACCATTTTGAGAGTGGGGAGGCTCAATATCTATCAAAACTACAAACTGACCTTACAGGTGAGACGGAATGAGTCCTCCTCTTGGCACTGACCATAGATTGGAGGCATCAGGAATGTTAAACTTGACTTTAATAACTCTGTCAATTTTCTAATGTTGATTTTTCTGATATACTTGACTACATAAGAGGTAACAAACAGAGTGATTTTGCCCCAGAAATGTACTTTGATATCGCATGCTGATTTTGTTTTTAATACTATTTAAGTGATAATGCTGTACTTCTACAGGATGAGAATAACCATGAGCAGGAGAACTTTACAATTAACATGACGTGCCAGTTTTGCTGGCAGCTTGACACAAGTGATTATGTCTGTACCAACTCCACAAACTGCATGACAGTTTCTTGTCCACGACAACGATACAATGCCACTTGTACAGTCCGGGATCACATTCATTGCCTAGGTAAGGTGATGGCCTAAGCAGCTTTTTTTGTAAAGAATTTCTGAAGATCTTTTGTAATGGGTGAGAACAATGTTTGTTTATATCCATTGCAGTAACAGCCTGCACCTTGATTAATCTATTGGTTTTTTTATAGTTAGATTTTCATTTTCAAACATAATACTGACATTCAACAGCAAATATTGTCTCATTATACAGTTGTGTACTGTCACACAAGAGAAAATAGTTCTTTTTATTTTTGTCAACTTGTATGAGTTAAACTTATTTGGACACCACTAACAGAAACTATATTGAATATCTCAGCATTAAAAAAATTTATGCTGGTTCCACCCAGCTACTTTAATGTCTTCCCCCTGTTTATTCAGTGACTTTTCTGATGAAGGGACCAAGATTGATGGAACGGGGAACTGTATGAAGTTTGTCTTGGCAGTTGTTTTCTCAGTTAGTGTCAACCCTTTTAGACTCCTGTTGGAGAAATACAGTGTCTTCTTGCTTGTAATTTTCTTACTTGTTATATGGGCTTTGTTTATTACATTAAGGTTTTAATGTTTTCTAATGTTTAGGTAACCGTGTCTTTCCTAAGATGCTCTATTGCAACTGGACTGGAGGTTATAAGTGGTCTACTGCCTTGGCACTGAGGTACACAAGAACTATTAGATAATGTCAAGCTAAAATAGATTAGCTGTCTATAAAATCTTCAATTTGTGTGCTTTTCTGCTTGTTATTTTTTAACAGTGTACTGAATAACCAATATTTCAGATAGTCTGGCTTGGAATGTGAGGCCATATCATGCCTGAGGGTTTCACATGCAGCAATACTGGCTGTCTTCAACAAACAGAGCTGAACAACTACCCTATTTCTGCATCAAATATACTTCCTTCAGAGTAAATGCCAATGATTCTTAAGCTTCACATAGTGATCCATTTTCTGAGTAGAGAGGACATGTTAACTTTTATTTTATATGGTGATATCAGCAAATTTTTAGTTTTTTCCTACCATTTTTGTCTAGGTTTTTAAGCAATTAGGGCTGGAAATTGCCCAAATTACTGCTTGGCATTTGAAGTGAATGCAGCTGTTTCTGAATTTGATAGATGTCACTGAGCTGGCTGTAGTTTGTATACATTTGTTATGGCTTCCCTCCCAGTTGTTACAGCTAAAAATGCCTGAAGACCACATTTCTTGCATTTCCAATTATTAGGGAAGAGACAAGGGAGGCAGTATTGAAACAAACAATAGAAGTTATTTTTGGAATAAGTCATTAGAGCACCACAATAGCAATTTGAAAGTAACAGAAGTTCTTTCAGTGGTGAGACCTCTTTCACTAAATGTTAACATTTCTGAAGTGACTAATACGATAAATTAGGTAGGGACACTGTTCCTGGAGCCAAAGATACAGTAAGTCTGTGATTAAGGAAGTGATCTAACATGCTTCCCTTTGAGCAAGAGTTGTTTTTTTGCCACCAGCTGGAGAAACTTACTGTTGCCTGACTCCTGTGTGGGGCTGAATGTAGCATTTGGCAATTTTATATATCTTGTTGTGGGTTTTTAGCTTTTGCTAGTTAGAAGAGTCAAGACACATTTAAAAATTTAAGATCAGTTTTGGGTTTCTTGCTTGTCATGAATGAAAACCTGAAGTCTTTGGATAGTCTTAATTAGTTAAGAAATAGTATTATGAAGAGCTTTTCTTCTAAAGAACTGTTCTTTTTCTACAAAAAATGTGTGGTTTCTTGAATGATGTAGAGCAAAACAATCATAGGCTTGTAGGTATGTCAGTGTGTATGGATGCCTAAGCTGAGCTCTAAAAATAATGATAACTAATCATCTCTTTATTCTTTTAGCATCACCCTGGGCGGATTTGGTGCTGATCGTTTCTATTTGGGCCAGTGGCGAGAAGGTCTGGGAAAACTCTTCAGCTTTGGAGGACTTGGAATATGGACACTAATTGATGTGCTGCTCATAGGTGTTGGTTATGTGGGACCTGCAGATGGTTCTCTTTATATTTAAATGTGGGTGCAGTGTGTTTCAGAGAGGAGTCATTGGCTGGACAGGGCTCTAAATGAAAAAAGAACGTGGAGATTTGAGCCTTTAAGGTCGAATGAAGAACAACTTTGTTCTATGTACATACATTTTAATGTACAGTATCTGTACTTGGTTTGCCTTTAAGTAAGGTGAAATAAAAGAGTGGATCCCTGAGTAAGTTGAAATTAATTTCATTTCTTCTATGGACATGTTATTTTTTTATAGAAAAAGTTGAACAGCTAACCAAATTCTGCACTGTGCTTGAACTTGGATGATCTGTCAGGCCTCAAAAGGGATGCAAACTAACTTGCATATTGAATTGTTTACTTCATATTTCTGTGCTTGAATTCAGTTTTAAAGCTAACTTTTGTAAATATGTTAGTAAATTTTTTTTGTATTTGTGGGAGGATAATTTATTTGCCTGAGTTACGCTGGTATTATGTAGGTCACCACATTTATGATATTAATAATGTTCATCTCTTGTTTTAGGACATAGCAAAAGCTAACATGTGCTTCAGGACCTGACTTAAAATTGGGGGGCCTTTAGAATTAGACTGCAGTAGCACTAAAAGCTAAATATGAAATAATAGGTTTGGGGGTTTTTTATTGTTCCAGAATGGCTTTGCTTTGGTTGGGTTTGACCTGCATATCGGTGAAAAGTTACAATTCTTAATCTTGTGCTAGCAAGTTTGCCAAATTGCTTTTATAAAGAGCTGATACTATAATCGATAAATTTATCCTCTTACGACTTTGAGACATGATAATGTAGCAGAGTAGTGCCATTTACAGGAGAGTAACTGTGTAGCAGCGGTGAGTACACGGCTCTGTGTGCCCGCCCCTCGCACGCCGCTGGGGCTGCCGCCGCTGTAGCATTGCGGTGCAGTCGGGCTGCAAATCCTATCGCTTGAATAAACTGCGACTTGAAGCTTTTATGACGTGAAATAATAACTGTTTATTGTCATCTCACCTTGCTCCTGCTGCGTTTGCGGGAGGCAGCGGGGCGGGGAGGGCGGAGTGGAGGAACCCGCACCGACCCCACGCTGC
This sequence comes from Pithys albifrons albifrons, assembly GCF_047495875.1. Lineage (NCBI taxonomy): Eukaryota > Metazoa > Chordata > Aves > Passeriformes > Thamnophilidae > Pithys > Pithys albifrons. The sequence continues at coordinate 6,878,622 of NC_092470.1, forward strand.
CCAGGTGCCCCGGGGAGCGCCATCCCGCGGGTCCTGGCTCCTGCCGGGGGCGGGCCCGGGGCCGGGGTGGTGCCGCCGCTGTGACCCGTCGTGTCCCGCCCTCCGCCGGCACAGGCGCGGCCATGGCGGCAGAGCGGGAGCGGGAGCTGCTCTTCTACCGGCGCCTGCCCAAAGCGGTGAGCGGCGGGAGGGCGGCCGGGCCCGGGTTCGGGCGGGAGCGGGGCCGGGGCTGGCAGCTCATCTGCGCTGCGGGCGGGCACACGGACAGACAGACAGACAGAGTGACTGACTGACTGACCGACCGACCGACCGACCGACCGACCGACAGACCGACCGACCCTTGCTGCTGCTGTCTCGGAATTTTTCCCCAAACGCGCTTTTTCTGAGACCCTTCACGCCACAAGAAAATGAGTTTGCCTGCACAGCTTGTTTACAGACCTTAGCGGCCGATCCAATTCCAGCTAAATCAGTTGTGTGTGATCTTCATTTTATCTTTTTGTCCTCTTCCCTCCAGTCTAGTCTGAGGAGTCTGGCTCAGATAAGGCTTTTTTTGCAATGTCCCAAGGGTGTGCCTTGCTTGTGGCGTATCTGTGCGCGCCTCCCGTGCGGGTGCGTGCGGATTTGTCGGAGCTCCTGTGCTGCACTTGCAAAACAGCCGGTGGCAGGTCCTGCAGGGCACAGGGGCGCGACCAGAGCTGCTTCAGAACACCATCCTCGTGTTCCCGTGCTCCTTTTTTCAAGGTGTACGTATTTCATTTGTAAGTCTGTGAAAAATGTAAGGTATTCATAGCAGGATGTGTCTGGCTTGGTTTCCAGAAGCCGTAAGCAGCCACAGCTCCTGGTGCTTAGCTGGAGTTAGGATTTCAACGTGTTTTCAAGTGAAAGGCAGGAAGAAATATTTCTCCAATTTTTCTTTTCCTAAGTCAGAAGGGATGTGTACAGGGGGAGGAAGGGGTAGGTAACAAAGCAGGTGCTTTGCAAATACATTTTGCAGGAGCTGGGAGGGCACTACGGGTCTGTTCTGTATGTCAGGAGCCAGGAGATAAGAAGTAAAGGTGAAATGAGGAATGGAGCTGAGGATCAGAGGTTTGGAGCCCAAAGTCAGGTTGTCGAGAGTCAGTCAGAAAGAAGCCTCAGGCAAAGGAGTGCAGTTTCTGCAGCTGCCCTTCATGGCACACTTCTGGTGTGATTGAAACAAAAGAAAGGTGAGTGAATATGTATGTGTTGCTGTTTTTCAAATGGAGCACATGTACATTTAAGTTGCAGTAGATGGGGAGAGTTCTTGAATCCTTATTGTATTTTCCTTAATACTGAGGCAGGTGTTGGCTTCCTCCCCACCTTGGATCACACCACTCCAGCAGTTGGCTGGAGCTCTTCCTTGAGCCAGCTGTGCCTCCACGGAGACCAGCAACGCCCGGGAGGGAACAGACAGGGCAGTCTGGCTTGAGGCAGTGCTTGAAAAAACATGAGGAAACAGTAATTAGCCAAACACAGAGATAACTGTTACTTTATTTTCAATCTCAGAATGAAACATTGATGTAGGATACAAGAAGAGTAGTCCAAACAAGATGTAGGAGCCATCCTTTCCAATAATCCATGGGAGGTTTTTTTTCCTCCAGGAACTGCATGCTCATTTGAATGGCTGTATCAGTTCTGCCACCATGAAGAAACTCATGGTCCAGAAGCCAAACCTGCAGATCCAGAATGGAATGACTGTGATTGACAAAGGAAAGAAAAGAACCTTAGATGAGTGAGTATGCACATGTGTTTGATTTACTGAGGGATTTTAAAGTTGAAAACAGAGAAATGTGTGGCCACTGATTGCAGAAATGTCAAGTTTCACAGTATAATGTTAGATGTTTTTGATATTTGTATCTACAGAATACTAAAAGGCAATCTCATGTTGATTAATTCCTTCTTTAAAGGATTGAAATTTTTTACTTTCAGCATATACTTTTCAGGGAAAATTGACTCACAGAATTTTGGTTTTTTTTGGAAACTTCATGTTTTCCTTTGTGCTTCTAAAAGCTTTGTGGTAATAATAATAACAACTTTTGTTGCAAATGCTTTGTTAGCATCTAAAATCAGAAAGTGCTGTTCAGATGGTCTTTTTATTTCAAGCTGCAGGGTGGTTGATTGACCCTAGTGAGTACATGTTTTCAAAGTGTATATTTTTTTTCTGAATACTCATTCAATGTTTGTTCAATTAAATTTTTAACTTTTTATTTTAGGTGTTTTCAGATGTTTCAGATCATCTATCAGGTTACCACTAGGACTGAAGATATTTTACTGGTATGTTAAGTAAAGGTTCACTTAAAATAAACAAATGATACACACAGTTACAATCAGTTGGACTAAGAGCATTGGGTTCCAAGTAACAACATCACCTGGAGGTCAGAATAATTATTGTAAAACTAATTTAGAAACACAAGATTTCATACAACATTTACACTTAGTTTTTGTTAAAGCAATGGACTTCCAATGTGGTGGTCATTACAACCACTCAGGTGCTTGGACTGATAATGCCTTAAAAACTTTATGTCTGTTCCTTGTTACGATAGCTTCGATTTACAGTAGTTTCCTGTTCCTTGGGTTCATTACATACAAAAATGACAGAACTAGAACTGCCCTTTGCTCACCTCAGGTCACACAGCTGTCAAGGAGAACTGCTGTGGTATCCAAGTAGGGAGCAGGCAGTGCTGTGGTGTCCTCTTCTTCCCTCCTGTGAAGGGCTCACAGCAGTTTGTTAAAATGTACAGAAATGTGCAGAGCTGTGGAGCAGGTTGTGACTGCACCAGACTGCCCTGAGGGGGATTCCTGTGCAGCCCAGGAAATTGTCCTAACTCTCCTCAGTATCCTTGAGGGAATGGAAGGTGCCCCCTGTGGGGTGGTATTTCCAGAGATGGATGGTATTAAAAACACATCAGGAACTAAAAACATTGCGAGTGTTTCACAACAAAAAATAACTGGATCTTCTAGTTGTAAATGAAAATATAACCAATTACAAGCATTACTTTTGTGATATTGAATATGCTGTTGCTTAATCAGATAACTAAAGATGTCATTAAAGAATTTGCTGATGATGGTGTCAAGTATCTGGAATTGAGGAGCACTCCAAGAGAAGAGAAGTCCACAGGTACCATCAGCTCTGGTTTTCAATTTGTAAGCTTGATGTCCTGTAAAACTTAGTTAAAGACTATGTTAATAACAAGTAGGGTCAAATTTAGTTGGCTTAGTAAAAAATACACTTTAAATATGGAACTGAAGATTTAACCATGTAAAAGCATGCCACTTCACCATTAGATTTTTGAGGACAAAGATGCATTGTAGTGACTCTCTGGTTTATATAAAGTGGTTTGCATTTTTCCAGAGGCTTAGGAGGAGGTTTAATTCAAATGGTTGGTTCACAGTAAAGCTGTATTTACAGATAGAATTAGTATTATATGGATGAGAAGACTATGGACTAAAAGGTGCAAAATGAAACTTAGGAGGCTAGAGAGCTGAGTCTTCAGTATAATAAAACTAATTAAAATACGTTTGTTCCACATGTGTTTATGTGTTTGTAGGTATGACCAAAAGGATGTATGTTGAAACTGTACTTGAGGGTATAAAGCAGTGTCAAGAAGAAGGCTTGGATATCGATGTAAGGTAAATAAAGCACTTTTCCAATGTTTTGTGTGTTCTTATGCTTGGTGGTGTTTACAGAGAGGTTTACAAGTCATCAGTGTAGGAAAGAAAATTGGTTTTAAACTAGATTACATAGAATAGAAACAGGTAATATAAATCGAAACTTGAATTTTTATCTTTTTTAATAGGGTAGAAAATTGGGTATAAAACTTCTCAGGTTTAAGCCTATCCATTCTCTGCAACATTTTCAGGAAAAGCTGTGTTTGGAAGGTGTCAATGGTTGCTTGGAGGTGGTCTGCTTGCCCATCTCTTATAGTCTCAGTAGCAACCCTTACCAGATATATTTGTGGAAGCTGAAGATTTCTCATCCTTCATGTGTGCATGTCAGGGGCTATTTATCTATTTGTGTCCCTCTGCACTTTAGTACCTTCATTCCTTTGAGCAGTTTCCTATACAGATACTCTTTATACTCAGCCATGAAGGCTGTGAAGTGCCATTTTTGTTGGTAGCAGATCTGTTGAGCTCCTGATATTACAGCTTGTATAATTTAATACATGCATTTCTGTCCTAGGTTGTTAATAGCAATAAACAGAAGAGATGGCCCTGCAGTTGCTAAGCAGACTGTCAAGCTTGCTGAAGAGTTCCTGCTTTCCAGTGATGGGGTTGTAGTAGGACTTGACCTCAGTGGTGATCCCACTGTAAGTTTTTGATTTATTTTGGTCTGTTCTTGAAGATAAATATGTGGTATAACAGTACAGCAGTTCTAACCATGCTTTGTTCTTACAAGTTTTTGCCTGATGTTGCTAGTTGGAATAGACTGCCTGTAGTCTTACTACCAGGTTAATTCCTGCTGCTGTAAGGGGCAAATACTCTTAAGAAACCCCCAATAGCTTAATGTGTGACTCTGAGAAAAGAGCCACTGAAAAACAGCGTTTATCTGGGAAGTGTCTGTAACTGAGTTGTTTCAGTCACATCGACTAAGTGGAAGCAAGCTGACACTAGTTTTAATTTTGTTTAGCTGCACCAAATGCTTATTGCATATTCAGAAAGCAAAAATGTTTGAGGACAGCTGTGAAATAGCTCTGGGTGGGAGCTGTATAAAAGATATCAAAATCAAGGCAATTGGCTTGTAAGTCTTGGGCATCATCTGAGCTACTGCTGTTCTCCCTGTTTGTCAGAGTTGTGCCCATATGTGACTTGCTGCATTCCAAAGGAAGTAATGGAAAAGAGATATATTCAATGTAACTCTATTTAAATTAATTGTTTTGATATTGCTGGACTTCTTAATTATGATGAGGGCAGGGGTTTTGTCAAGTAAGCTGTAGAATGTGATGTGTTTTTGTGTTCCAGGCAGGACACGGTCAAGATTTTTTGGAGCCACTCTCAGAAGCAAAAAAAGCAGGTCTAAAGCTGGCATTGCATCTTTCTGAGGTAAAAGTTGATTTGGTGCCACCCTGTAATTCCCATTTGATGAAAAGATTGATGAAACTAAAATTACCTACTGTTCCTTTTGTGCTTCTTGGGCCAAAGTATTAATGGTTTGGGGCATTGGACAAGAGAGAGAAAAACAAGTAGAAATCTTAAATAATTTGTTGTGAATCAGAACGGTTAAATTCTTGCTTCCTGTGCTATACTGGGGGTTAGGTGTGAAATTAGTAACATACTAAGAGATCCACTCTTGTATTTATGGTATTTTATTGAAAGCCTTGTATAGTGAAATCTGCAGAGTTTCCTGAGTAGTGAACGCTGTTAGCTTTGTTTGTATCAGCAGAGAGCTGGGCTTTGCCATACGATATGCTGAAGTGGTCACTGGAGTTTACTCTGACAAGTCTGATAAATACTGAAGATAGTTTTTTTTTTTTGAGGAAATTAAGCAGGACATAGGATGTCACAGGCCTATTTACACTTATTTCTATTTCACTATCGCTTTCTTTTGGATAAGATATAAGACATGCTGTGAAAATAGAACTTGAAGTTCATTGTAATTATTTAATATGCTGTTTTATGCTGCCTTAACAGAATGTAAAATACATCCTCTCTAGATTCCAAATCAAGAAGAGGAGACCAAAATTCTCCTGGGCCTGCCTCCTGACAGAATTGGACATGGAACATTTCTCAACTCCACAGCAGCAGGTTCAGAAGAGTTAGTGTCAATTGTTCGACAGAATCGTATACCTATTGGTAAGGAAAAGAATATTTTCAAGGGCTTATCTCTAGATTTCAGGATAGCTGATCTAGTCACTCCAATTTGTCTTTGACCAGAGGTGACTTAGGCAGACATGGTAGTGAGAATTGCCCACAAGGATCCCCCCCCCGATGCTTTTTTTGGGGCTTTTAATGCATTTGTGGCAACAGACAACTGATGTCTCAGATGAAAACAAAAGTAAATCATAATTTATAGTTACTGTGCCAGACTGTGATGATTCTATATCTGGTTTGCAAGGTCTCTGTATTTTATACCATGAAAAAATTGATTACCAAACTTTCTGAAGAAGTTACCAAAGAAGCACAGAAAACCAAGGAAACAATAATAGATGATTTTATTTTTATTCAGAAACAGAAATAAGTCAATTAATGTGTCAAAAATATGTCTCATGTTTTGATAGATATCCTAATTTCTTTTTGTTTTCTTTCCCCTAGAACTTTGCATGACATCAAACATAAAATCTCAGACAGTACCTTCCTGTGACAAACACCATTTTGGATACTGGTACAGCATGGGCCATCCTGCAGTGCTCTGTGTAAGTTTTTGATTTTAACCATGTATTTAGGCATGTGAAGTGAAAGAAATATCTCTCCTTCTGTGGACCAGAGGTGATGTGCTGTTTCTGACGTTGTAGCAATTCATTCACTTTTAGGAAATCAGAATGTTCTGTTTGAGAAATGCTTGTAATACAAATGGGAATTACAGAATCACAGACTATTCTGAGTTGGAATGGACCCACAAGGATCAATGAGTCCAACTCTTAAGTCAGTGGCCCACATAGGGGATTGAACCCATGACCTTGGCATTATTACAACCAAGTTTTAACCAACTGAGCTATAGTACTTTTCTTGGTTCTGTTGTAAAGCCAGGCCTTGTTTCTGTGTGGGTAAGATGATCAGCTGTACATGCAATGTCCTTCATAGCTGTTTGCAGACTGACAGGTTTCTCTTAAAACACAGGGCCCAAGGCTTGCACATTAACTTTGGGTACCAGAGAGTTCCTTGTGTTGGGTGAGAGTTGTATTCTCTTAAAAGCTCATTAAGGTCCCTAAAAACTGAGGTGCCACTGGCAGGATTTTACTATTATCCTGTTAGTTTAACCTGCATAATCCATGGCATTGTCCAATATATAAAATAGTATTGTGCTTATCATTAAAATAAGCCTCGATCTTTTATTGCCTAAAGGGTGAGAGAGTTTCTTCCCTGAAGATGCAGAATATAGACTATGCTCTAGTTCCCAAATCTGAGGAAAGGGAAAAGAGGAATAAGGAGACCTGCACATAGCTTGAATGTATGCAGCATTTGATACCCATCTTTCTAGCAATTTTAGTAGGAAATCCTAGTTTTTGATAAATTATGCCATTGCTTTAAGAAGTTTTCCTATATGTTTGTACAGTTTATTCATTTTGAGTGAAAATAGAGCAAATAAAGAATGAAATTATGCACACAAGAAAGAACCATGGAATAAAAATGTGAGACAGGAAGATAAAACTGGTTTGTAGGTATAGAAAAAAAAAGCCTTTTTGATGTAGAGGAACTAATTTAACCTTTTTTTTTTTCTTTTCTTTCAATTTAACTCCAGACTGATGATAAAGGTGTCTTTGCAACCAACCTATCACAAGAATATGAGCTAGTTGCAAAAACATTTAATTTGACTCGATCACAGATGTGGGACCTTTCCTACGACTCAATCAACTACATTTTTGCTTCAAGTGCAGTAAAATCCAAGCTAAGGGAACAATGGTGTAAACTGAAGCCAGTTCTGTTTGATTAATCAAACTGTTGTTCTAAACAGCTCAGGTGTATTAGGTGAGTAAATAAGCATTTTTTTCAGACTTCAGGGTTATAAACCCAGCCTTAAACTGCCTGTGCAAAATGAAGATAGTGGGAATACATCCTTTGTTAGTGGGGACTAAAGTAAATGTTCTTTTTTATTTGGGAGGAGCTCTCAACCAGTGACTACAGTTTCAAATGTGTTGTCACCTTTCTCTCCAGCTGATACAACATTTTAAAAAATACTTAGTTTAAATATGTCATTGACCACCTGAGAGCTGCAACAAAATGAAGGCACAGCACTTAAAGTGTCTCTGTTGGCAAAATTCTGAGAAGCAGTTTGGATGTGTGGTGTGTATATTTGGTGGTTGTATTGTCTTCAGGTTTTAAGCAGTTGATTGAATGTGAAGACAGAAACAAACTAGGGAGAATGAAATATTTGTCCCAAAGGAATTAAATATTGCATCTGTTTTTATTGCTGTACATGTGTGAATGAAGGCTGCTGTGGATTGTGTGGCTCCCTGCTGGTGCTCTCAGCACTGGTGGTGTTTGGGCAGTTGAGAATCTTGAACATCTTCAGTAACTGAGCTACTTGTGCGAAGTGGTCTCATTCTTAAAATGCTTTTTAGAATTGCTATTTGTTGTGTAAATAAAGCAATAAAAATATCCTCAACCTCCATCCTTTTGGAACCACGGCTCTGAGATGTGGATGTGCATGTTTGAGCTCTTCTGAAGAGAAGCAGGATTCCCTGGGGGTGAGTCCCCAGAGCAGACAAGCTGCCTGTCAACCACAGAACTGCAGCCAGGGCTCCCTGCCTGGGGCAGCCACACTGTGCCCTCTCCATGCACTCGTGTGTGTTGTGGTACTGACAGCTCAAACTGTCTGTGAACGTGCATGTGCAGCACTATCCAACACTGGGCATTGCTGGCTAGGGCAGGAAGTATCCAGAGAGAAGGTGTTTCCTATCTATGATCCTTTTACATTAATAAATTAAATGAGCAAACATTCTGGGCTCTGAGAGGAATCCTGACTGTATGTCCAGTGAGACAAAAGCTGTTCATGATACAATCAGCATAAAGTAGCTCTGGCTCCAAAGGGGCAATAAGGCTGAGGAGGAAGATAGCAAAGAGGGTGGTTTATCTGTGTCTGCTGGATGTTTCCACAGAATGTTTTCCAAGCAGAAAACATTCCTTTTGGAAATGCAGGAGAGTTATGTGGAGCAGAGCTGTGGGTTGTTGATACTGTCTGAATCAGAATAAGAGCTTGTGTTGACTTTTTCTCTATAAACAGTACTTTAAATTCCTTTCCAAACAGTTTCACTGATCATATTATCACTTGCTGTTTGATCACACTTGTCTGTATTTTCTTTTAACAAAAATAATTACTATGGTAAATGTATTTTTTCATTCTTATTAAAGGCTCTCTAAAGAGAAGTGGAGCAGCTTTCTGGAATGTTATAGTTAAGTATATGTCAGGCTTCTCAAATGAGATGGCATTGTCTTGTAAGTTTTATAACATTTCATAGCTTATGGCCTTCTAATAACTCTTCAGTAACATGGTATTTGGTTTACTATTGAAGAAAAACTATGGGACTTATCCTCAGTGTTTGTTGTATCATGTGTAAAACTTTCTAAAGCAAACTAAGGCTTATCATTAACATCTGAGATTTTTAGTTCCAAACTGTTAGTGTTAGATGGAAGTAAGTTTGATTTTTAAGGTTTTCACATGGAATGTGACATGTAGAAGCATTCCTTCTGAGAGCATAGTCCAGGTATATGCTGTATTTTCAACTTCCCTTTTTCCCTGCAAGTTTACAGTGTCTTACACATTTTTTAACAATATGGACTATTACATATAATTCTCAATATTTCCACTTAATTGACTTCTGTGTCTTTAAAGTACTGCCTTGCATCAGCTGTAGTACTGCCCCCAGATAGTTTGGTACATGATGGCACATGGATGCTGCATAGTTTTATAATTAAAAAAACCACCCAACTTGCCTGATTATTCATGACACGAGCATTTGGACATAGTGAACAAGTGCTGTTGTAAGTAATCTAGAGTTCTGGAAACCCTCTTCTGAAGACTTACCCTGTCACTCAAATACTTGTAGGTGTGCTGCTGATTTAAACCCCCACCACTTTAACAGTATTTACAGTTTCTTGGCTGGTAATGAGAGTCAGGAGGTGACTTGGAGGATTCCATCTGTGTGCAGTAGAAGAACCAGCAATGTATGTTGGTGGCCGAAGAACAACACACAGAATCAGGATTTCTGTATACAGGAGTCTAACTGTGTGTTACTGAGGTTATTTACACTGAAGAAGTGTTACACTTAGGAAATTGGACAGGATGTGGGCTTCTGGAATGAAGAATCACCATCTGATGAGACCTTTGTCATGCACAGTTCCCAGGTTGTCCATTAGAACCTGAAACCCTCTTACTGTCCCTGGGCTACTTTTCCAAAGTTTAATTTTTGCAAGTAGTTAGCAGTTTCCTTCTTTGGCTTCAGGTAGGATTACAGCTAATTTTAATGTAAGCATTTCTTTCTGAGCCTGCTTGTTAAACTCTAAATTAGCAGTGACTTAACCGCTGTTCAGTTTATAATATTGTATAATATCACTTTATGTAATATAGTTTATAATATTGTATGGAAATGATGTGACACAGTCACAGTGAAGCATCACCACAGAATTAACCATCAGTAATGGGGATCTTTTTTCCTTGAATGCAATGGAAATTTTGAGTAGCTACTACTAGCATTACATATGGTGTAAGATGAGGTTTAAGTTATCTATTCAGGTGCAACTCAAATTATTTTTAAAGTAAACAAAATAGATCTGGACTGTGTTAATATTTTTGTTTATTTCCATCTGATTATATGAGAGAACACTTACAGAGCAGTCTCCAATGCTCAGACTTTATTCACATCACATGAAAATACTGATCCTGCTAAAAAATACTGCTTTGGCAATATGCATGAGAACAACTGTTCGCTGTGGCTTAACTTTCTCAATTGCTTTTGAGGCAAACACAGAAAATCTTCAAAACCTCAGCTCCTTATGATGAGACTGGTAACATATCACTCTTCTCATAATACAGCTGCTAAACTCTAAGTATTTACACACTGCTCTTCAGGAACCTAGCTCTGCAAATTATGTACTTAGATGAATGATTTATGTGCCTGTTCGGATATTTAGGCATTTCAAAATAATACATTAAAAGAATGGATGCAGGTAAGGGCAGTGCATTAGCTAAGTGATTCAGCTGATTAAAAGGCTGGCACATCCCTCCTATGAGGCCTGGAGAGCAGGCACTGGTTAGACTGGAAAAGAGAGGGCTCTGGGGTCTGATCTTATCAATAGTTTTAAGTATCTGCTGGGAAGGAGTAAAGAACATGGAACTTGGCACTTCTCAGAGATACCCAGTAAGGGGAAAAAGGGCACAAACTGGAACATAGGAAATTGCACCTGAATGTAAAGAAACACTTTTGTACAGTCTGGCTGGTTGAACAAGGAAACGCATCGCCCAGAGACGCTGGGGACTCTCTGTCCTCACAGATACTCAAACCCCTCAGTGACTTCTTGTAGCTTGAGCAAAGGAGGTGGATTGGGCAATTGCCAGAAATGCCTCCCAACCTCACCTGTTCTGTGGAGAAAATATACAAATATACAGATGATAGTGTCTCTATATGAATACAAAAGCTTTTAAAATTAAATACTGACTTAACTCAGTCACTCAAGTGACATTTTTTTACCAAGCTTGGTCACCAGCAGTTGGCTGACTTGCGAGACTGTTTTTAAAGAATGTTTTATTCACTCTTCATGGCCTTCCGTCTTTCACACCCATGGTGGAATCCTTTGGTGCCATCAGGACCTTTAGGCAGCCTCAGAACCCCCACAGGGAGACCGTCTGCATTTTGTATTTTCCGAACCAACATGGGACTGCTGACAGGACTCTTCTCTTGTGTCAGAGTTTGGGCTTTTCTTCTCTGTACCCAGGGGCTGCCAGAAGGAGTGATGCTGCTATCCGAAGAATAATCTGTACATTTCCTTGGAATTTCGGGGCTAGTGCTTGCGTTAAGCTTACTGTCTTCAGCCAGCGGAGACTTTTTAGTTACTTTTCTTAGTGAAGAGGGACTGTTCCAAGGACTTGATCGGGGTGACACATTAGGACTCAGATGGTTGTTTGGATGAATGACAGGACTCAAATTACTCGAAGTGTTTGTTGCAGTACGTTTGCGTCCTGACAGTGGTGATGTAGGATTACTCTCTGGGTCAGAAGAGCTGTTTGCTGAAGATTCATCACCGACAAACTGAAGTTCTTCCACTCTCTTATTAAGGGATCGCGTCTTCTTAAGACTCTTGCTGGAATCTTCGTCGCGGTTCTTGTCTTTGGGAACTTTTTTCTTTGGTGGTTTCGTGCCTATTAGGACAACTTTCATGCCGGTTTCTTTCTTTTCAGCACACATGAAATCATGAGCACGTATGGCAGCATCTACTTCTTCAAATTCTATAATTGCACATTCCTGAGTTCCCAGCTGGGTGTACTGGTTGCTGACCCTCCTGATATCAGGTGGTAGATCCCTGCCGGGCTTGAGAATACGAACTGATGAAATTACACCAAAAGTTACAAAGGCTTTGAGGAGATGCTCCATTATCCTTTCTTGCATGCATCCATTTTCTTGTTTATTAAGAGCCTGCAGCTCAGAAATCATGTGGATGTCATACACCAGTAGCATCCTTGTAGGGACATTTTCACTTGGAAACAGTGGCACTGGGGTATTTCTTCGAACCTTTTTGTTATCATGATTGAGCTCAAGAGTGTCCGAGTACTTGAGTGCGTAGGCTGTGGTTCTCCAGTCACGGGTGAGGTGTTTCACCTTGGAGACAGACACAGGTTAAACACCACAACTCCTCAAACCCACTCAAACTAATTACAGAATTTTAAGGCAGATGCAGACACCAGTCTACAAACAGAAAGTGGGATTTAAGTTTCATATAGCAGACAGTGAAAAAGGAGGCAAGTTTTCTTGCTATGATGGGCATGAGTGAGCTTCTGTAAAGCTCATGGCCTGTTGAATCTAATGGAAACATGAACTGACACTGAAGCTCAAACTGGAAATTGTTACTATATCTGAAAGTCTCCTCAAGTGATGCTGGGTCATTCCCTATCTAGGTCTAAACCATGATCAAAATGTGTGTTCTGAGGGGGTTATTTCATTAAATTTGCCTAACAAGAAGTTTAGATAGAGATTGTAAAATCACCTCTATAAAATGTTATTTTCATCTCCCCTAATGTTTTTAGATGCATCAGGCTTACATGAGGCACTTCAAGTCTTAAAAAGTTAGCTTACCTTCTTAAAAGAAGTGAGGAGTTTAACACTGACATAGCCCATCTTATTTCTTCTCACATGCTTCAGGAGGAAGGCATCTTTCTCAAGGTTCTCATCTGAGAAGTAATATTCAATCTGTGCTATTAATTTCTGGATCAGGTCATTTTCTGGTGGTTTCCAGTTCTGCTCAGAGTCGTCGTCATTTTCCCCACCACTGGAAAACAATTATTTTATCAACAGAGCATCTTATACTAGTTGGGTTCAAATTGTCTTTCAAAATGAAAAGACATAACCGTTAACAACAGTTGGTACTGCTGGTTCCAGCTTACTGTAGATATGGACACTGAATAGTTTATTACTCATCCATCTGGGGCAGCTGGCCAGCTCAGAGGAGGAAGCTTTCCACTCAGCATAAGGGGTCGAACTCCTGAGCTCATCCCAAAGGCTGATCTCAGTATAGAACAGTGAGACACACCAACATCGTGAAAACACTCTGCCAACTCAAATCCTACACCAAAACATGAAATGAAGGTGCGCAGGTACCTGGTACTATACAGAGTTCCTCCAGTGACAGTGCTTTATTTTTCAGTAAGGAGCTATTAAACATAGGCTTGACCTTTATGTGCTTCATGAGTAACATCACATATCAAAGGATGAATATTCCAGCTGGATGCAGCCCTGAGTTCTCAAATCTCTTTCATGCATGAATGCAGGAGCCGGAATCTGAGGATTAAGGAGGACTGACAGGAGTGTTGCACTTTCTTACAGGTCACTTCCAGAGCGACAGCATAACATGACCAGCATGTTTCCATAGGGGCCTAGCCTGCCTGTAAGTGCAGTAGCAGCTCATGTATGTCAGGAAATCATTCTCATTTCTTCTCTCCTCCTCCCATCATATTGTCTATGTATCTGTGCTAAATGGAGCACTATTGGGCATCCTATCCCCAAAACAGATCCTGTAACCATAGATTCAAGATAAACTTTTTGCCACATTCAGTTACAGCAACATGTTTGTTGCTGACATAGAAATGACCATTTCAATTGCTCTGTAGCATCCAGCAAATGGCTCACCCACAGGGGCCTATAATGCACAAGTCTATTTTAAACCAGAGTAATTTTCTTAAGCTGTAAGCAGTCAAGTTTTGTTGTGGGAACATCATGAAAGTTTCTGTTAAAAAAATAAAATCACCCACCAAGTACCTTAGATCCTATAAATCATGTATTACTTTGGTCCCCCACACACCTCAGCAACAAAAAAGGAGGAGCCACACACTTCCCCAAAATTGACTTAAATGGCTTTTGTATGGCTTGTGAAATCACTAGGAAAGGGAACAGGCATCACACTGGAGTCCCCTGAGGCCGATCTGGCAGAGAGGATGCAGCCTTGCTGAATCACCCTACCTGGAGACAGCTCTGGCCTGGAGATGACCTGGAGGCTGTGAGCGCAGTGCTGTGGCCATGCTGCCCTGGCAGGTGCTTGGGGTACATCTGAAGGTCATGTTCAGGTCAGTGGGCTCTGCACAGGGATCATACTCCCACCTGTGACAGCTCAGGGCTGTCCTCTGGGACCTGGCTTTTCAAAGCTTACAGTATATTTACTGCTTATGGCTCTTATGATGATAGGGCAGCACATCAGATATATGTGGATAATGGCACAATCCAAGAAGTCTCCCTGCTGGAAGTTCCCTAGCCATTAGTTGGGTACAGCTCAAAGGAAGGAAAAGTGAGAGAGCAAGAAAAAGGATTTACTTGGCAATGGCAGAAGTAGAGGATAATAGATGAAATTGTAATTAGGGCAGTAAAAAAATGTTCAATGGCCAGCCGTGGGTGCTGGTTTCAGAAAGAAGCAAAACCAATGGTGTTTATTTTTCATTCATAATATTCCCTCACCCCACTACTCATTCTTCATTCACTGTCAATTCAGGATTAGCGTGAGCCCAAGAAACTTGGAACATTTCAGCCTTTTTGCATATCCACATTCATTTAAATTTCTATTATGAAACATTGTATTTTAGACTAACAACATCATGAAAACATTCACCTTTCAGATTCTTCCTGTGTCTGTCTGCATCCAAAATAAACTTGAGTAAATATAGCTTTACCTTATGCACATGAGAGTTACCTGTTTATTATCAACAGGCTGGAGATGGTTTTGGAGCACCTAGCTGAGGACTGAATGTCACAAATACTAAGAGATTTCCCAAACAACTGGAGGGATTGACCACTGGGAAAGTGGGTTTCATCATAGGTTATAAAACCTAGAAAATGAGGGGAAAAAATCCAAATGGCCTGCGGTCTTCAGCTGGAGAGTGAGACAGTGAGATGGCTCATTCCCAGCAGTTTTAGACCATTACTAATAATTTTCAGAATGTTTGTAAATAATTTCCTATTGAATGCTGTATTTCCTAGGATTAAATGAGTGGTATTTAAGAGCGGCTATTGTGTGTAACAAAGCGTGAAAAAATAACCACCCTTTTTTCTAGTCTAGGCCAGGGCTAGAAGCTCTTACACAAGTAGTATTGTAATAGATAACAAATGTAAGTAATTGCCCAAATTTAAGAAATCAGTAATTGAAATGCAATACTGTAGACTGCTGTACATATTTATAATATAAAATACAATAGTTGCATATGACTGTGGAAAAACTAAGCCGACTCATTTTAAACATCCTAATTGTGCCTAGTTACGTTCAACTCCTCTTTCAGTAGTACTTGGCTGAAAAGCTTCACAGCTGCAAAAAATTCCCCCTCCCCAACTACCCCACTGTAATTGAAAATGATACACTGCAGTTCATTCTGGGTCAGTGCTGGGATATGAAGCTAGAGAATTAATTAGAAACAATAGATCTTCAAACAGAATACTGGATTTCTTGCTACTGTAACTAAATCTTTAAGTGGCAATTTATTGCTGCATCTGCAGCCTCAGTACAAATCACAAGATGAACTACAACTAATGAGCTTTCTCTTCCTGCACTTTTCTGGCACAAAAAGTCTGGATATTCCCTTTTATAAGTGAGATATTCTGGTAGGCATCAAAGCAATTGCAGGCACCAGGAATAATTCCTTCAACATACTACTGAATGCAGACAACACTATTGGCATGACCAAACAGTAAAACGTAGAGTATAAAGTGGTAGTTTGTTCTGCATATGTAACAGCCTTGATTTCATGTCTAGTCAGCTTGTTTCCAAGGCCATAACACAAGCCTGTCTGCCCGTGTCTCAGATATCCAAGAAGATATCCACGGGTTTGTGCAATAAAAAAACAAACAATCAAAAAAAAAAAAAAAGAAAAACACCAAACCAAACCCCCCAAACACAACAACAACTAACGCCCCAAGCCTTTCTCTAAAAGGCACTGAAATGGAAATGTCCAGGGCATCGCAGCCGAGCGCGCCTGGCTGTGGGGAACGGGCGGCCCCGGCAACTCCCTCGGGGGCGGAGGGGCCGCAGCCCAGGCAGAGCCATCGGTTCCCGGGCAGCTCCGGCCCGGGTGTCCCCGATGGGTGGGGGTTCCCGTCCCCGCTGGGGGGTTCCCGACTCCCACTCGCCCCCTCAGCGTTGCATCAGCCGCGGCCGCACCGTTACGTGGTGTCCGGGCGGCCCCGCTCCTCGCTCCGCACAGCCCCGCCCGGCGGGCACCGCCGGACCCCGTTCCCTCCAGCCGGGCTATTTTCCCGGGGAGCTCACCTGGAACGCCCGCACCGTCCCGAGTCCTCCTCGCTGCAGCTGGGGCATGGCGCTCCGCCGCCTTCCTCCTCCTCCTCCTCGTCCTGCTCTTCCTCCTCCGCGGCCGCCTGGACGGCCACTCGGATCTGCACGGGGCCGCTCCCCGCCGCCAGCTCCGGGCCGGCGGCCGCAACCCCGGGCTCGGCCGGCTCCCGCTGGGCCATGGCCGGGCTCAGCCCGCTGCGACAGCAGCGGTGCCCCGGGCTGCCACAGCCGCCCTCCCGTCCCCTCCCGTCCCCTCCCGCCGAGGCGGCGCTCCCGGCTCCACTCCCCCGGCGTGGCAGCGGGAGGGTCCGACCCTCCTCCAGCGGTGCTGCCACTGGACTAGCCGGGCAGCTGAAGGGCCCTTCTCATTGATGGCTCAATCCGGACTGCCTTTATTTCATCAGAAAACAACGGGCTTCTCGCCGAAGAGCAACGTCTCAGCTTCTCATCCCTTGGTACAGCACTGGGGCCGAGCCGCTGCGCCCTGAGCAGGGCATTGCGTTTTAAGGAATTCAGAAAGGTCTCGCTGGGGTAAGTGTGGTTTTAAATGCCGAGGATGAAATTTGGAACTAAGAAACACGAGCGAACAAGGGTGTGATTGAATATACGTTGGTTTTGTAGTGCAGTCTCCTCTGTAACTCTGTGTGGTACTGCCACAGAATAAAAACATTCCCCCTTAAGAACTAATTTAAATAGAGGCCCTTTTTCTGAAACACGCAATGATTATTTTGAACTTGAGACTATTGCACTACATTTCAGTGGACTGCTTCAGCTGCTAAAGTGAAGTTAACATTCATGTTCTGAAGATTAGAATCAAAAGCTTTTCAAGTTGCTGTGTAAATGTTCATTCTTCAGTCAAGGAAGATCTTTTTTTCAATATTGTCTGTACCCAAAGTGCTAAATGCAGCTTGGATCTTTAAGACACAACTTCATTTGTGGCATCCTTGCTTTTGTCTGTATTAGTTCATTGTTTTTTTCTTAAAAGTTTGGATGGGCAAAAAGTGAGACTGCACTCATGACCAGTTCATCTCATCACTGTGACAAACAGTCCTCATGAGTCAGGTTTGCTGGCACAGACACATCCTGAGACTGCTCTGCTTCAGTGTGTTTGGATTATTGTTTAACATGCCTTAAGTAATGAAATGTCTTGCTTATGAAATATGCTTACAAGCATCTCTGAACAACTCTCCAGTTCTCTGCTAATGGGCCATTCTGCAACATGTCTTGGGTAGGGCATCACTTTGCTATTGATCTCAGTGGGAGCAGAAATACGAGCACAAAGCACGCGTTTTAAAACAGAGTATGGACGGGGACTGAGGGTCTGGTTTGTATGAGTTCATGGGAGTTGTTTGCCTCCCTGGGCAACCACAAGGTCAGGACCAGTATGAGCAAAGAACTCTGTTGTGCTGCAGCTAACCTAAATGATGTTTGGGAGAGACCTTTCATTTTATCTGATGTCTCCTTCTGCTGAGGTTAAGGAAACTTAATTTTATAGAAAAGGACACTAGTTTTGTTTCTTTGCTATGTAATGGTCATGGCACAGAATTTGCCTTTGGCCAGATGTAGACATTTCATTTCAAACACTGTGTTGCTCAAATCTCCAGTGAAATTACCAGACAAATGTTTTGTGTTTGCTTGGTTTGTTTTATTTTTCTTTTGGTATAACAGTGCTCTATAATGCTTAACTATCAGCAGAGATGAAGCAGTATTTGTAACCATGGGAGAACTTAAAACTAATTGAACTAACACAGACAAGTCCCTTAGAGGGAAACCCAGGGCTCACTGGTACCCAGTAATATAAACCCATGAATCTCAACTGCACAACCAAAATCTGCACAGATTTCTTGTGACACATTCGTTGTTGGCACAGCGTTGCCTGCATACCATAAAAAAACACAAACCAAAATGCCACACATTTTGGATTTCTCACAAAATATGATGCAATTACATTATTTTTTCTGTCAGTCTTTCAGCAGACAGTAACTAAAATGACAATATACAAAGCTAAACCTGAAATATATATTTGTTAGCGTGGTCAGGCCTTGGAATAGGTTGCCCAGGGAGGTGGTGAAGTCACCCTCCCTGGAGGTGTTTAAGAGGCATCTGGATCTGATGCTGGGTGATGTGGTTTAGTGGTTTAGGTGTTACAGTGACAGTGCTGGGTTCACAGTTGGACTGGATGATCTTAAAGGCCTCTTCCAACCTTGATGATTCCGAGATTCTAATATGGATGGGGAAGACACGCTGTAACAATTCACACACTGATGGTCACAGACCATTGTTTTTCTAACAACTGAGTTCTTGATGTGTATATTTAAAAGTATCAGTGGGACTCCTTGTTTCCAGCAGCTGATTAGAGTTCAGCACCAGGAGCTGGCACAGACTGTGGCACTGCCCTCGGGGAGTTACATATTTTGTAAGCAGTCCATGTCCATGAGGCAACTTCCTGAGGCAGAACCCGCACTTGGAAGGTATGTCCAGCTTCTTGCTCTGTCACAGATTTTCACACACAGCCACTTGCATGTAGAATTCAGAAAAATACAATCACAATTTGATTAAAGAGAGACGTGGAGCTCCTGGAGTGGATCCAGTGGAGGGCAACGAGGACGTTGGAGGGGATTGCAGGAGCTCTCTTACAAGGAAAGACTGAGGGAGCTGGGCCTGTTCAACTTGAGAAGAGACAACTGAGAAAGGACCTCATCAATGTCTATAAACATCTAAAGGATGGTGTCAAAGGAGGCACAAGGCTCTGCTCAGTGGTGCAAGGCAATGGGACAAGAGGCACTGGGCACAAACTGATGGACAGGCAGTTCCACCTGAACTATATTGTGCAGGTGACAGAACACTGGGCGTCTCTCTCACTGGAGATATTCCAGAACCGTCTGAACACAACCCTGTGCCATGTGCTCTGGGATGGCCCTGCCTGAGCTGGAAGGTTGGACCAGGTGACCCAGTGTGGTCACTTCTATGTGACCCATTCCGGGATTCAGTGTCTGTTCACTATGGGGGGGAGGGCAGGCGGCATCACCCGCGGGGCATGCACTGGGCACAGCGGAGCGGCCGCGCACAGAACCGTGTCCATCCCTCCGTTTCTCCGTCCATCCATCACGGATTCCCTCCCTCGGCACCGCCCCGGCCGGCGGGCGGGGCGGAAGCGGCGGTCGCCGCGGTAACGGCGGGGCCATTTCCGACAGGGGCTGTGCGGGGTGCGAAGGCTCCGAGGGCGGTGCGGGGCTGGCGGAGAGCGGCACATGGTGCCCAGCAAGGGCCGCACCGGTCGGGGCCCGCGGGCCGCGCCCGCAGCGGTAGGTGCTGCTCGGGGGGCCGGACGGGGCGGGCGGGCGGGCGGCTCCCGGTGTGTGTGTGCCCCCTGCCATGTGCCACCCCTGGGGTTAAGGGCTTCTCTGAGTGCCTTGGGTCACCTCGCTCGGAGTTGCTGCGTGACATACAGACCCACAGACCAGCACGTTTTGCTTTTCGGAAAGAGGTGTATTTAAATGTAAACGCTGGTTTTCTTCACAATGAGAATGACATCTCCATGGAAGTCATGCTTTCAGTGTCATTTTAAAAATAACCCCACCTTGTTCGTTTGCTTTCTTTTTTTAACAATTATTTCGTGTTAATTAGCGCTGTGGTATCTTCTTCATAGTGTTTTTGCTAAATAGTTCCCTTCTTGGCAGATTTGGAAAGACCTCTATTGTTACATTTAACTTGGTGTTGCTATCTGATTTGGACAAACACAGCATTTAATTTCTTTTTCTTCCAACTCGCAGGTTAATAATTGTGGTCTTCAGCTGGTTATCCAGACTTCCTCAATACCAGATAAGAGCAAACCAGTAATTATTATTTTTTCTTGGATAATTGTATGAATGAAATCAGTTGTACGATAAGGCAAATTTGCATGCTTTCAGATGTGAGTTACCTTTTCAGTAGTCGTCTGTTGACTTATGATATTTAATGCATCTGATAGAATTTGGGTAATTGATTCCATCCTATTATGGACATATAAAATAAAATCAGGGAGATGTACCATGCCCTGCTGTAAGCTTTATATATACCTATATATGATTTCTTTTGCTTCCATCTGTATCTCTTTCTCCTGTAATTGCAGTATTCCTTACAGGTGGGCATTGTTTATTTATTTATTTATTCAACTGCATGTGAATGTGCTGGTAACTTCTGTGTTTTCATTTTAGTTTCCAACACTGAAGGTTTTGTAGTAGGGTCCTAGAAGAGTGAATACACCTTTTACTGGAGAAGTTGTGTTTTTGTTTTTTTAAAAATTTGTAGGAATACCTGAGAACTGTAGTTATTACTAAGGTTATGTTTGTCTTAACGTTTGTATTTTGTTTGTGTGAAGACATTATTTGTATTTGAAAACTTTAACACTTTTCTTAAATATTCTGTTACAGTTTGAATTCAGGATAAGTAAAGAACCATCATCTTTCCACAACAGACTTTTGCAGCATGATCTGGAAAAAAACTATTCTGGAAGACAAGGTGATATTCCGTAGGGTTTGGTTTGTTTGTCTTTTGTATGTCTGCTTTATTAACGGAAGAGGATGAACAGATTGTATCATGTAAGAGTGACAGCTTTTCCTACTTGGCTACATTAATTCAATGCAATAACTGTTGCATCACATCCTTACCCACTGTCCTACTGGTGCAGGGGGCTTTTTTCATCACGTGTCTTCCCCTCCTGTAAGAGCATTCTTTCTTCTACCTACAAAGCCACAACCTATCAAGTGCTTCTTGCTACCATTTTATTGTACATTTAATATCTTAATATATTTAGACAAAATTACTTTCAAATTCAGAACACTGATATGAAGAGAGAGTTTTCCTATTCTGCTTGTGTGCTTTTGGCTTTGAAAAGCAAGATCCTGGTGGTATCTCTGCTAACTGTGGTGAAGACTGGAAGAGCTTTAAAACAACCTTTCTTAACATGCTTCTGCTGCTTGTCATGTAGAAACAGTGGTTGGTTAGGATAGAAAACCAATTTAAATGTTATGGGAATTCTTTATTAATTCTGATAAAATACAAAGACCAGCAGCCACTCAGAATGGTTGATTTTTAGGGATATTTTGCAATTTATGGAGTAAATGTAAGTCTGCACCTTGGTTTTGTTCCCTGCGCAGGAGAGCAAAGAATATTAAGTCCTTTGGTGCGTAATAAGCAGCTCTATCTCCCAATACCATCCAGTCTGACAGAACTGTCTGGTTTGGAGTTGAAGCAGAGTACAGGTTCTTTATCAGGATTTGGTGAGACTTCTGTTCACACACCTACAAAGTCCAGATCCCGACAGAGCAGCCACAGTGTTAGTTCACATGCTTCAGGTAACAGTGAAAAAGCTTCTTGTCAGTCTCTCTTTTATTGGGTGCCTTAGCAAGAAGTGTTTCCTAGTGCTCCCTTTGGGTATTAAGAGAGGTCACTGTCACGAAACCACTAGAAATAACTTTTAAAAATAAAATATAGGAATTTAAACAGACTTTTTATAATTCTTTTATAATGAAAGGGCAATAATAGGGATCTTTCACACTTGTCTTTAGGGGGATGACAGTAAAAGGAAAAAAGTTGCTTTACTACCATCATATCATGTTTCAGCCTGATTTTTAAATCCCTGGTCTTATGTTTATTGGCTTAAACACACATGGCACAACTAATTTAGGACTTCTGCAACAATGTTGATTGATTTTATTTTTTTTGTCTCTGATTTTTTCTTTCTTCACCATGCTTTTGATTTTGAAGAATACATAGAGAATGTTGATGTAGAACTGAAAAGATTCTAAACTGAACAACAAATTGTTTTACTGAAATCAGTATCTAGTGTTATATTTTAGACAGTAATGAACTCACTCGCTATAGTAGTACAGCAGTTGCCTTTGTGTATTGAAGAGTTAATGTTTTTCCTGTTCATATATTTAATTAATTTGAAGGAAAAGTTAAAAAAAGGAAAAAAAAAGTAAAAATGGACAAGCACATAGAAGCTGAGCCTGTATTTTTGTGGTAGTGTACATGCACAGTGATTTATGTTTGACCAGTATTTTTCAGGGGATCATTCTCCAAATGAGCCAAAGCTCACAGAACACATTTGTCGATTAATTTTACAGATATTTTTAGACATCCTACTTCTTTGGTTTTATAGTAATTAAACGGGTCAAGATGGATACCTTTATGAATGTGTTTTAAAAGACTGCCTGTTTCTTGATAATGTAGTGAAATACAATACCAATGATAAATAGGTATTGCATGCATTTATCTTTAAAAGACGTTGCATTTGTTTTTGGCTCAGTGAGACTGCATCAATATGTTGGTGATTTAATTTCTAGTTCTATCAACATCTACTTGAACTTTGTCTTTAAATTCATCTCAAGTAATACCTTTTTAAAGTTGAGATGGTGAAATTATGAAACAGTTATACAACCTTATGTTACAACATCATTGAGGAATTCTAATCAAAATAAAAGCATCTAAAAATATCTGCTTACAACAAATTGGTGACAAAAAATCTTTCAGAAATGAAACAAATAGATTTACTTGGGAGTGAGGATTTAGAAGGATAGAGTTGTAAACAAAAAATGGGAGGAAAGAAAACTGATAAATCAAAGTACTGAATGGAGGCAGAAAGCAGTTTTGTAGTGTTTAATGCTTTTCTCTTAATCAGAAAGAAAAAATAGCTTTTATTGCCTGTGGTTCATGAAATGAATTTGCAAAGAAGTAGTTAATATATTCTCTGTATGATTTTCTAATAGATAACACAAATTTTGGGAGCAGTTCATCAATAACATTTCCTATATTGCAACGTACTGCTGAAGAAAAAATCCTGAACTCTGACAGACTTACCCTGGAAAGGTGAGAAGGTGACAGAGCACGTGCCATAGCACACTTATTTAATGTATTTGTATTTCAAATGAAAAGTTCTATAAACCAAAGAAAAATTGCATAGACATAGAACACTGAATTCTAATCGAAACATGCTGTTTATGTGGTACCTGATGAAAAACTTAAACTGGGAGGCTGCATCTGTTGAAGTTTTACTGTGGTCACAACAGAAACTTCCTTGTAGTTTCCATATAGCAATCAAATCTATGACTAAGAGGAGAGGCATTCAGAACATTTTGGTAACATTTCAGCTGTGTTTCCATGCCAGTTTGTTATTAGGTAGGAGTTACTGCTTTATTTACAGGCATTATTAGCAAACCTAATTACCTTAATGTTACCTTAACCAAGATGATACACTTTTCTCTGTTCAGCCAAAGTGGGTGAGTTGAAAGTGGGTTACCAATTTGTGTGCTTTGTTTTCTTTCTTTCTTCCAGGCAAAAACTGACAGTGTGCCCAGTTATTGATGGGGAAGATCATCTTCGTCTTTTGAATTTCCAGCATAACTTCATAACTCGGATCCAAAATATTTCTAATCTCCACCATCTTGTTTTCTTAGATTTATATGATAATCAGATTGAGGAAATAAGTGGGGTTTCAACTTTGAGATCCCTGAGAGTCCTTTTGTTGGGAAAGAACAGGTAAAAATAATAAAACTAACTTAAAGCACCCTATTTCTTTATGGTGTAACAACTGTGATCTGTCATTGTTTCTGTTACTTAAGTTTTTCAGTTTGTGATGTTCCTTTGAGACCATTCCTTTCTAAGTGTTAGGGATCCAGCTAAAGAAGGACACAGTTTTTGTGTGTCAGGTTCTTCAGAAACTTCCTTTCTTAAATAAATTTTTGCAACAGTTCTGAAGTACTTTGTGTTTCCATCTGATCTTCTGTTCTGGTTAACTATTCAATATGTGTTCTTAGATTTGTGTGACAGGTGGAATGTCTTTTCACATCAAGTGAAGTATTTGGTGTTCAAGTGATTAAGTGATTGCATTATTTACAATCTATAAAAAGTATTTCTGCCTGATATATTTAGCTGGTAAAAATACCAGACAGATGAGTTATGGATTTGACTGCTTATTTCTTGCCTAATCTTTTAGCCTCTAATTTTGATAATTTAATAGAAGTACCTGTGGAATTGCTCACACATCTAAGGGTTGTGCTCTCATCTTGGTAGTCCTCATTTTTTTTATATTCAGTAAAAAATATAAACTGCTGAACAAATTTCACTTGTATGCAGATTATAAAGAATGTACTTCCTAATTCAAACCTAACAGCTTTCAGAAGTGCAGTGTGTTACTAGAGCTGATAGCTTCTGTATTAAAAACCTCACCTGTAGCTATTGATTTTGTTTATAGTGAAATACTGGGGCATGGGAACTATAAGGTGCTTTGAGGAATTATTTTCCATATCATATCCAGTTTATCATAACCAGTGCAGTTTAGCCTGTTTACCTAGAAGTATGGTTTGAAGGTAGTTAGGACATACTCATGAGTGATTGATTACAGGTCCGACAGTTGAAAGAAACTTGTTCTCAGCTTGATCTGAGTGTGACCTTTGATTACTCTCAAAGCAAATCCTTAGTATACATAATGTTTAATATCATCAGCCAGTAGATGATGCTGTTGAGTATACAATAACCTAGGTTTGGAATCTGAGAAAATAGGACAGGACAGAGAAGTCTGAACACAGTGAAGTTGTTCAGATGAGAAGACACTGCCAAGCCTGGAGATCTCTGTTGTCTAGAAAGGGCTGCTGACTTACGAGGGTTTTTTTAATTCTGTGTTCTTCTAACAAACTCAAAAGCCTGTGTCACTAAAGTCTTTCATTACACTGGTTTAAAATTAGCTGTTCACCAGTAATATTTTTTTTAATTATTATTATTTAGGTATCTGATAGGTTGGTTGTTGGCTTTGTTTTCTAGTGGAGCGAGTATTCCCTCCTTTTCATCTTTCTAGAAGAGCCACATACCTACATCTGCTATTGCATTATTGAAAGTCAGAAGGGAAGGTGATAGCCTAAGACATACTCATTCATTTTCTTTTTAATTTTTTGTGTGATTCAAAACTTTATAATTCTCTGTTACTCTTGGTAGTCAGGAAAAATGGCTCAGCCTTGTACTAGCTGAAAAATGAAAGATACTTATAATCTAATATTAATCTGATATTAAAAATAATATATATCATAATTGAAATCTTGCAGAATAAAGAAGATCTCAAATCTGGACAACCTAAAAAATCTCGATGTTTTAGATCTCCATGGAAATCAGGTATAGACCAATAACTTGGCTATTTGTGTTTCTTGTGTAGACATCATGCATGTGCTTTGTCTTTTACCAAACTATTGTTTCTTGAAATGGAACTGGTAGCAAATTTTTCACGGAAATCAGTAAATTAATAAAGGTTGCCATGGTGTTTATTTTGAGTCTTTGTATTAATCTCTTGTACTTCCAGCATTGTACTTCAGGAGAGTTTCAGTGATTAAAATTCTGAGTCTGCTGAGTATAATAACAGTCACACCTGCAGAATACTGATCAACCACAAGTAGTTGTGATGCGGTTAAAGTAACACAGTCTTGCAAGTCATATAAAATTTTAAGATCTCCTTGATTGTTGTGTTGTTTCTACTCTTGGTGGTCTTACAAAACAAGATCACTTACATATATGTTGAAGACTTAAATTTGTACAGGAAAAAGCAGAATGGGTCTAAGCTCTTGATTGATTCATGCTTCTGAAAGGATTTAAGCCACTTAACATCTACTCGGTTTCCCCAGTTTGGGACTAAGCAGTCATTTCTGCTTCAAGGGCTGCATAAAGTTTTAGCTGTAGTACCCATAAGAAGATTTTTCTGTTTAATAGATATGTCAGAAGCAGCATGAAGTATCAGGGGCAAGCTGGATATAGTATTCTTTGTAAAATAAATTCAAACCACATGCAATACAAAATGTCCCATAATTCAGCTGTTTAAAACAACATGTGGTTATTGTGACTATATAAGACCAATGTGTGAATTCTCTGGATTCCTGTTCTGGCAGTTTTAATGTCTTACTGATTTCTGTGTGTGTGTATGTGTGTTTATTATACAATTGCTTGACAGTGGGGAGTGGAAATGCATATAAAAGGGAAAGAAGAAGACAAGCCAGCACTATGGGGAGTTATTGTTGTAAGTGCTGCAGTAGGTTTGTGGCTGCATTGAGTAACATCAGTCAAACAATGTGCATGTTATTCACTGGCAGAGGCAATCGAGGACCAGATGGTGACAATGCCCTTGGAGTCTTGGCCACCTCCAAACCTGTTCATTCTAAGGGTTTGTGTGGTTACAATCCTTTTCTTATTGATGTTGTGAATTTGGGAGGGCTGTTAGGTTTTTGGTAAAAATACTTGCAGACTAAATGTGCAGCTGTGCCAGCCAGCACACCTTCATGGCACAAGTGAAGGAATCACTGATGGAAATGAAACACATTTCATGCACAGCTGATGATGATGTACATCTGACTCCCCCTGCCACTTCCTTTTTTTTCCCTTCAAGTATCTGTACAACTCTTTTTACATTAATTACAACTTTACTGGGAGTTTGGGACATAGTGCCCCCCTGGCTTTTGGTAGATTAGCTTCTTAATTATAGTCCTGCTTTGATCCAGAGAGCATAACAAATTATTCTATATCAGAAAGTAATACCTTGGAGTATAGTAAGTTACTTTGGTTTTCATAATGTTTTAATCGTAAATGTACTTGTGAAGGGCAAAAATATTAGAAAAGTTTGGAAGTGAGGATGAAAATTTCATTTTTGTTGACTTTTGGGAAAGTATTCTGATTTATTCGAGTGCTGGGTTTTTTGGATGATATGGTTTGCTCAGAACTTGGAGACTTCTGCCAGGTGAGAAATGTACTGGGAACTGGATGTACTTTAAAACATGGAGGTATAGTATTCCACAATGCTTAATTATAAACCTTGTATTTTTTCCTTTTTATTTTCAAGTCAAGCTTTTAAATGCATTAGTACTTTAAAAAGTCCCTGCATATAATAAATATCTAAAAGAAAGTTAAAAAAACCAACCCAGTGTTTTGCCTAATGGAATACTGCACTCAATGCTTATGCATTACTGAACTGACAAAATAGACATTTTTTGTCATATTGCTACTCTTTGCCTATGTTCCTACATGATTTAGTAATGCTCTTGATGCTAATAGTGCCCAGCAAAAATTTGTAAGAATACAGTATTTTAATAACAGTAATTGAATTTTCATGTAGAGACTCTGTTTCTGTGATTATTGACACACTAATATGGATACATCATACTGCTTCATTCAGATACCCTACACATGAGTTTTATTCCAGAATGCTCCAAATATGAAAAGTTATTGTAGTATTTTATTGTGTTCTGTTTAATTCTGTGAGTCACTTTACTTGCCAAAAGTAAAAAATGTAAGTAAAAGGTAAAATAGTACAATCTGATTTTTTCCAGACATGAACTTCTTTTCATTAATCTCACAAACGTTTTTTAAAAGATGCATTTAATTATTTGTGCAATTTAATTATTGGTGCTTATGTAGTGCATAACTACCTTTTTCTAAAATCTATTTCATAGTGAAGTATTCGAAGATAGAGGCAAACAAGAAAACAGAATAATGTGTTTGTTCAGTGTTTACAAGTAGTCTTTGACTTGTGTACTTGAAAAAGCAAATAGAAATGGTGAATAATAATATTTTATTTATAATTAATAGCAAGTAATCATAGGTGTAATTTCTTTATGGTATTATCAAAGTACTACTTGAATCACTCAAAAAGAGGTGATAATAACTCGTATTATTCCATATCTAATAGTGCCTATGAGAAGCTGGTGTCCCTTCATGTGTACATAGAGAAATGAAACAGAAAGTCCAGTAGAGTTCATCTTAAAACTTAGCAAAGTGTTGGAGCATCTCTATACATTGCTGATGAAATCATTATCTTTGCAATAGCAGTAAAATGCCAGGATTAATATTGCACACTGTGGCCTGCAGTAGTTCTGGCTAAGCAGACATCTGCAGAGGTCTGTGCTCTTTGTGCCAACCATCTGCTCTTGGCATTGCTTCTGCAAGTCTTTCTGTCTCAATATATTCGTCTAAGTGGTGGCATTTTCTGTTCCTCTTGCTGTAATATTTTGTATCCTGATAATTATTTTTTTCCTGCATAAAATGCATGTAAATACATAATTTAGTTAGCTGTTGAATGAAAAGTAAGTTCAAGATGTTATTTCATTTTGGCCTTGTTGTCTATTTTCAATTGCTTTTTAATCAAGAAATTGCTGAAATACTTTTCATAGCAGCGTATTCCAGTCATATGTCACAGAGTTATACACATATATGTGTACATATATGAAAATTCAAAACAAAATTACCTGCTGGACAGTCTGTCTGTGAAGCTCCTGCAGATGGAGCTGTGAGTGCTGTTCCTGGCTTTTTAAGAGTCATGAAGGGAAATTGGTGCAGAGTTCTGAGATGGTAGGGAGATAAGATGCTGCTTATTCTTGTAGCACAGGCACCAGGAGATTGGTTTGAGTGTCTTTGCAGACAAATTAAGGATCAGCCATGCACAAAATGTCCTCATTTTGGCATACCTTGGTATCATCAGTGTTGTCTTGGTTTTGTGGTGTCTCTGAGGTTGCTGCTACAGAGGCAGCACAGCTGAAGTAACCTGATTTCTGATGGTGTGGAAGGAAATGCTGAGTTTACTGCAGTATGGCTAAAGAGGTATTAGTGAATACTTGTTTTCAGCAACTGGACATGAGTATCATGGTTTAGAAAAGTACACAAGCACACTATTACATTAACTTGATTGTTCATTTATACTTTAAAAAAAATGTGTGTGCCACCTGTATCTGTTGTATATCCATATAAAACACAGTGTGTGTGTTTATCATCTCTCCTTCACAGATTACTAAAATAGAAAACATTGGTCATTTGAGTGAACTGAGAGTGTTAAACCTTGCCAGAAACCTACTAACCATTGTAGAAAACCTTAATGGGCTGGATTCCCTCACAGAGCTCAACCTTCGTCATAATCAAGTCTCTGCTATAGTAAGGAGCAAAACTATTTTTCTTTTCCTTGTTTTTGAAAAAAAATGCACTATAAGCTGTTTAAACCATATCAGCATTTCAGATTGTGAAATCTTGCATTTTCCTGTGTTTGTGTGGCTCATGTTGTTCTGCTGCAGTACTCAAGTTTACAACATTAAGGAGAAACAAACAGAAATTCATTTTTTGATAGTATTTCCTTTAAATGTGATCAGGGAGGCTGGACTTATGTGGCCTTTAAAGATCCCTTCAAACCCAAACTTTGCTGTGATTCTATGATGAATTGTAGTGCTTCAAATTTTGAAGGCTCATGTTATTTCTCTAGAGAAGGGAAAAGGAGATTCTGAAGCAGCTTTGTGGTTCCAACATACAAATTTAGATACTCTTCTTCCATACAATTTTGTTTTCTAGAAAAAACCTGTCTCAATTTCTGTAGCTTAGCTAAGCAGTCAGACCATCTTAAATTTCATGATCTTAAGAATGTTTCTGGGGCAAATGCAGAGAAAAGAGATATTGATCATAAAAGCAGAATTTCCCAATTGAAGTTCTAATCCAGCATTGTAAATCTTCATGTTCTAAAAATAAAGTTTTTCACTTTGCAATTTGAGTTGTAGTTCAGGCTCAGCAAGTATATTGTTTGAACAAGTGTCTTTTAAAATAAAATGGTGTTTGTCTGTGTCTTGTATGGCATTAAAGGCACAAATCTATACATACAACGAGCCATGAAATATCTACATGCTTTCCATCCTGTTGTGAGTTAGGTACACTGTTAGGAAAATTATCTATATTTTCATTTGAAAAACTGGTCTGCTTGTTTGCTTTGAGTTATCAAAAATGTAGAATTTTGGGTTTTGTCATCTGCAGCTTCATCTTAGATTGAAGGAGGACTGCTCGAGGTGTTGACCATCTTTTTATGAAAGAGCTCCTGCCCTCTATGTCCACTGCCCTATAAGACTTTGTATCAAAACTGAAGGAGCTGGAGGCAGGTTTTTGTTTGATTGGTTGTTTTTGGTTTTGGATTTGTTTTTAATAATGCTGCCTCGTGCTTGGTGTCACACCTGTGAGACTTGCAACATGCTTTACAGGGCAGTAACATATTCTTTTAGTTATGGAAGTTTGTCATCAGGGAAAATGACTTTGTCTTCCCCAGTGATCAGTTGAAATCATTGCTGCTTAAGTGAACTCTGATGCTCCTTTCCCTTTCCCAGGTTTGTGTCCACTGGTTTTAAGCAGAGTAGGGACTGAGGTGTGCAGTCTGAATGAGTCACTGCAGACTGCTATCTGGCTGTTATGGATTTATATTTCATAAATGAAGTTACTTGATATGTTAAATGATCTTATTTATTAAGTTTCATCTTACTAATACTTAAGCTATTTGCTGTTCAGAGGTTTTCTGTAAAGGTTTTAAATGGCATATATAAATTTACAGTTGCTTATTCTGGAAAGTCATTCCTTCTTAAAAATAGTAATTGCAGAGGTTGCAGAGGTGACAGAGTCCTTCAGATCATTCTCTGACAGGAGAGTCACTGCTGTTTGGCACCGCTGATAGCACTGCTGTATTGCACATCAAAACCTTACTTCAGCAAACCTTTTTCCTTTTTTTTTTTTTTTTAGTGTGTTTATCCTGCAGCTTAAATGCTGAGGCAGCACCTTGGCTTGTTTCCCTAAAGCCTGCTCAGAAAGCAGCAGCAGCAGCAGTAGCAGTATCCTCTTTTTCTTTAACATCATTTGCTTTGCAAGTGATGCAGCGTGTTCTGCAGCGTGGGGATCTGCACTGAAACACTCCCTTGCAGTCTGTGCTGGGGAGAAATGGAGCTGCACCTTCAACAGAAATCAATGTTGCAGCAAGGTTATGGCATATAGAAATGAAAGGATTTCATCAGGTCAGGTAGAGACGTTCAAAAGCTAGTTCAGCTTCTGAATTTATGCCTCTATCTCTTCCTTCTAGAAAGATGTGGATACTTTACCCTGTCTCCAGCGTCTCTTCCTCAGCTTCAACAATATATCTAGGTAAGGGGAATAGTAGTTTGCTTCCTATCAGTAATTTGAAATACCCTATTGGAGCTGTATTTCATTAAAATTGAAATTCAAACACTGTGAGTACAAATACTTTTCTTTCCCCCCTAATATATCAGATAACATAATCAAGCCATTGTGCATCTTCTCCTTTAAACATTAAAATTCTTTAAACCCTTTGCATTTAAATGTAGTTGTACTATGAGTATTCTGCCAAGAAACATATATTTTTAATTTAAAAATTATCATACTGTTTATAAGTGTCAAAATTAAAAGTGGTTTTGTAAATGTGTTGTTTTACTGTTAACCTAAATGTCTGTTAGAGAAACATTATGCAAGGTAGAAAGGATGTTTAACGTACCATCACTGTATTGCTGGAGTTACACAAACTGCTGAGTCAGGTTCTGCCTATGATGGGCAGATTTCCATGCTTGTATTTTACTTTTCCATATCTTAATAAAGTCTGAAAGGTGTATTCGTGGTTCCCTTTCAGACCAGATGGCAGAAGCAGAACAGCTTAGCTCACAAAGCAGGGCTTCTATAGTTTCAAGTAACTAAGAGCATTTTGTTATAAATAGAACTGTTTGTCTTCTGTGCCTTTTCATATTAATGTATTTTTCAAGTCTGCCTTTATACTTGTGCCAGTATTTAAACAAAAAAAAGTGCCTGCATTATCTTCAATTTGGTATGTCCTTTTTTTTAATCCCTTGATCACCACCAGCTTTCTTTGTTTAGAATCAAATAATTGAATGTGGGGTAGGGGAATGAGGCTTCATGTTCTAATTACTGGAAATGCCATGCTGTTCTTGTGCTATCTGCTTTCCCTGTAGAATGCTGTACTTAGTGTGAGCTTTTATTGTAATAGCTACTCATACATTTTATGTTGACCTGCATTATGTTTTTTGCAGACAGCTCCAACCTACTTGTCTGTGATCCTTAGGCTCTTAAAGTACAAATGCAGTACATCTCCTTAAATACTCATGGCTATTAAGCATTTAAAAAAATTAAGAGGTGAACTGCAGGAATCTTTAATATGCTCTTCCCTTATTTAATTTGCTACTCTTTTTATTTTATGTTTTAAATTGGCATAATGAAGAGAAGGGTTTAGCATTTTGCTTCTCTTGAATAATTTCCAGGATTGAGACTTGCCTTTTGTTTCTGATTTTCTAAAAAAAGGTCTCAGGTTGCCAAGAACAAGGAGGGGACTGCAGTAACTGGCTCCCTTGCTGTCAGGGAGCATCACTGCAGTCAGGGGAATTTCTGTGTCTTTTTGTATACTTGGTATATTTTATGTCTCTTTCTGGCTCCCTTCTCATATTGTTTTATGCAAATTCTTGGGGTTTTTACAGTATTCAAAGAAGGAAAAATGTTTTGGTTTCTCTGTGAGGTTTTGAAAGTATATTTCTCCAAGTTTATGCTCAGTAGCTTCTTGGTACTATATCATAATTTTTATCATTTATTCATTAGGACTTCAGCTGAACTATTGATAAATCTAGTCTTAGTTTTCCTGTAATCTAGAAGTAATTACTTAGAATGTATGTACAAATACCTAATTTAGTTTCAATTTGCAGTTGGAATAGGTACAAAAACCCCTTAAGGTTAAACAAAAGACATTGCTCTTCTCTAAATTTCATACCCATGTGTGGGTTGATAGGTGGATGGATAGGCTTAACTCTTTATTTACCAGGCATTATTTTAAAATAAACAAATGAAAAAATTATTTTAATCACATTTAGCTTGGATTTTTTAAAGTAATTAACTTGTATTATATCTTGCAGTTCTGAAGGCTAAAACCCCCATTAACTCCTGATTTTGAGTTATGCAGCAGATATGTCTTTGACCAGGAAAATGATTAAATATAGAAGATATTCTTGGCTTTCTGTTTCCTGATTCTTGGCTTGATACTCTTTGAACTGACTGAAGTTTTATGCAACCATAATACCAGTGAATTTCTGTGCTGCATCTGAACATTCCTATACACCTTTTAAATTATTTCATTTACTTTTGAGTCACTTACTTGGGTTTACTGTGTGCCATATGGTAATTTGAAACATTATTTTTCCTAGAAACAGCCTTGTCTATAAAACTGATTTTTCTTTGACAAGCAAATTGGTGCACAAATATAGAAAAGACCTTCAAAAGAAAACATATAACAAAGTTGCCAAAACTTTAATATATTTATGTTACAGTTTCATGAAAGAATTTTATTAGTGATCATTTTAAAAAATAGTATTTTTGAGACAGTACTTCCATGGGAAGTTTTTCTTGTTCCTACTTTTATATGTCAGTGAAAATCCTTGAGTCTCAAATTGACATGTACTGACATATTGAATTAATACTCCAGTAGAAGACTTGGGAATGCTATTTAAAGCCTGAGAATCTACCATGGGTTTAATCACCATGTCCTTTTTACCTCATGCCTGAGAGGAGGGCTCAGAATCCTGCTGCTTCTCTGCAAGAGCCTTTAGTAAAAAAGGATGTGTTGGCAAGACAATGGAATGAAAACCCAGTGCTGTAGAATTGATGCTGTAGAAACAAAGAAATTCTGTTTATGGCTTCAGCCCCAAACTGAAGTTACAAAGTTAGCAGTTACAAACTGAAGGTGTTCCCACCTGATGGCTGAAGGCAATCTATATATCTAGAACTAGTTATAAAGAAGGGGGAGAAATCTCATTTTGAATTTGTCATGTGATGCAGGAAAAAGATTGCAGAAACCTTTTCAGGAAAGATTTGCCACTAGGATTCTGAAAGAGGATTATTGCTCACATCTTAACATGTGAAACCAGGGAAGACAATTTTTTAATCATGAAAACAAAATACATATTTTTACTGTTGAGTTGCTGTCCAGGTCAGCACTGTGTTGACCTTTTCTTTTACTAAGCATCTTGTCTCACCATCTGGGAGAAGCTGGATACAAGTTCATGTAATAGTTATTCTTCATTTGGTTGCTGAATTAGAAACCTGAGAGAAGGAATGTTCTTAGCCTAATAAAAACAAGAAAATACCTTTTTTTTCTCAGCAGAGAAAATTTATAAATACATTGTTAAATTCTTGAACAAAAGCAGTGCAAGAGGAATGAAATGTTGACTGTGGTAACACATTTTCATTGGTAGTTTAGTGGTTAGAAAGATGGAAAAATCCAAGTTTTCCTCTCTGAGTGAATGTTTTTTGAACATACAGTTCCCTCTAAGGTGTTCCATGAGACTATAGTGAGTATGTTGCCTTCCTTTCTATTTCAGAACTTTTCCCCTTTATGGAACATGCTTTTAAAAATTGATGCAAATGATTCCCTAAATAGCAGTTTATAGCAGAGATAAGTGTTCCTGGGCTGTGTGTGTAGATGTGAATGTGTGTCTCTGGTGGAGGTTGAGCTCACACCACTCCAGAATGCTCTGCTGTTCAGTAATTCCCACGTCCTCATATGGGGCAGGAGTGGGTTTGGATTCCTCTGGCAGAAGAGAGGATTGGCTGCAGGACTCTTGGCATGCACACCAACTGATCTATTCTGAGAAGAAATCTAGAAAACACTTCTTGATAATTTAGCCAGAATCCCCACCTTGTTTCTGTGTTGCTGAAACTACTGTTGTAGCAAAGGCAATTTATCTAAAAAGAAAGGAGGACAGGAAGGAGAGGTGTTTGCTATAGTTTGGTGGACTGCTGCAGGAGAAGGTCTTTTGGAAAGAGAATCAGACATTTTACTTGAGAAGACTGACTGAGTCAGTCTGAAACAGCATCATCCTCCACAGCTGCTTTGTGCTTCATGAGCAGGTTAAGGACTCCTTTGTGGTGAACAGAGGACTGAGATGTGGCCTCTGGTCCTGGTAGGGTAGTCACCACTTGGCTCTGTCACAGCAGCCTGAGTGCTGGGAAACAGGCAGGAGCTGGGCTGTAAAGTGTGTAATCTGTTTGGGTGTGTCACAGCAAAGCTTTACTTGGCTTAGGACTGGGATACCAATGTGACAAGTACAGTATATTAAATTTTCTACATGGAATTTCTAAAGCTCTTACCTTTTTATACGTATATACAGTTATTTTGCACTACTGCTTCTTTCTAAAATTGAGCTGCTAATAAGGCAGCTAAAAGCAGGATAAAGCAAGTACATCTGGTTTAGCTCCAGAATGAATGTTCTGGTATGCTGCAGCAGTGGGAATTTCAAAGCACAGCAGTATGTATAAGTGGAAGGTCTTGAAACCACTAGCAAGCTTTCAACTCTGTCATTTTCTGAAGCAATTGTTTTTATTAAAAATCTGTAAATTATCTGTAATGGCAGAAGTTAAATGTTTAGTGGGAAGTACTTGGAATAAATATATGTAACACTTTTAAATATATTTACATTTAAAAATAATGTTTAAGACCAAAAGTTTTTAGATTTATCAAGCAAAATCTCATGTTGCTGAATGGAAATTCAGTTATCTTTTTTTATTCTAACATGTTTACAAGTTTGCTTTACTAAATTTTGTGTCATTTGGGAATATTACCTTTTATCTTCAGGATGTATTGAGTATGTATTTTAAGTAATATGTCAGCCTAATCTTCCAAAAATGTGGTTCCACAAGCTGTTTTCTGAAGAGGAAACTGGATCACAAAAAAAGCAGAAAAAGATAATCAAACTTGTCACTTTAACCACATTTACAAAACACCCCATTGTTCAGATATGCTAAGCACCTTCACTGCCTTTAGCACAACCTGGACATAGTTCATTTTCATGGGTTTTTAGGTTGTTTTCATACCCTGAGCAGGAAGGCAGTAGTGTCTTTCTCTTTACTCTGTCATTTTCCTGCTGTGCCCATCAGGTATATGGTGCAGAAGCTCCTTGTGTGGTGTACTATTTTTTTTTTCTTTTAAGTTCTCTGTTGTTTGAGAATATTATTTGTCTGGGCTGCTTTCTTTTCATGTTCCATCATCAATGAAAGGGGCATGACACAGGCTATGCATCTAAATGTATTTTACACAGGCCAGTTATTTATTGGCAGGTAATAATACCCAATGTTGTTTAAGAAGCCAAGTTGGTGGTGTTTGTAGACTAAACTCAGAGCAGACTGATCTGTTTTGTAGATAATACGATGATTTGGTAGTTGTTTTACTTCCAATATTAATGATGTTGCAGACACCAAGGATCATGCTGTTGCATTTGTGGATGGTTTTTTTCCTTGTGTTTTCCATGTTTTTCATGCTGCTTTTGATGGCAAATATACCTTGTATTATTTTCTGGAATATGAGTTGATATGTGTCATATTTAAAGGGGGTTTAGATAAAGTTGTGCTCCCAGAATTAACAAGTTCTTATTCTGTATCTCTTTTTACCTGTATGTAAAGAGACTAAAGGTTTAACAGCAGCTGCTGTTGGTATTTCAGAATACTTATAATTGGATTTATCATACACAGTACTGATGGGTTGGGAGTTTTCAGTAGAGATAAATATTTATGTTCTATCCTTAAATAAAATCGTCCATCTCAAAATTATTCTTACTCTATGACATTAAAACTTTAAACTTTTTTTTGGTTGCAGTTTTGAGGATATTCTGTGCCTTGCCGATTCCTCATCTTTGTCAGATATCACCCTTGATGGCAACCCAATAGCTCAGGAGACATGGTACAAACACACTGTTCTCCATCATATGATGCAGCTCCGACAGCTAGATATGAAGAGAATCACAGTAAGAAATTTTTGTTTTCATCAAACTTAATAGATCCTTAAATTCAGAAGTAAAATGTTGGGGTTATGTGTATATATATATTAAAAAATACAAACATTTTCTTAATTTAGTGTAGAATTGAATGGTGCATAGACATTACAATATTTTAAACTTTAACCTTTTTTCTTTAGTTCAATATAACATAAGGGTGAGGTTTTTTACTTCAGTTTAACATGGGTATTTTGAAGGGCTGAAACTTTTCAGCCATAATTACTGTTTGTGCAGTTGCCACATGACATGAGGGAGTCTGCAAAGTTTTTGGTTAGAACTTTCCTAGCAGTTTTTACTGGTTTGTTGTATGGGTGAGAAGGAGCAGCACGTTCCTTCCAAAGGAATGGTCTGTTTGCCTTGAAATTCATATTGACTGGTGTCTTTCCTTTAAGAGTTTCAGTGGTGTCTTAACTCTGTTTCCCTGAGGAAACCTGGTGATCACACAGATTGTGTCTGTGTTTCTGACCTGTCCTGCTGTCCCTGTTCATTTGTGTTTCTGCTGCCCAAGTCTGAGTAACCTTTGTAAGGGAGAGAGCACTTGCCCACAACTAAGTGTCCTACAGGCTCCTTGTCCTACACTCTGAGGATGAAGGACAATCACCAGAGCTCTTAACATCGCCTATTTTCTCTTTTAATATAGGAATAGCCTAACCAATTCTTCTGTGTCTATTCAATAAGCATGACCTTCTTACAGGAGAAATCCATCCAACAGTAAGCAAGTGTTGCAGTGTTATCTTAAATGCTCATTTGCTTTGTACAAAGGCTGTACTTCATTATAGATTGCAGCTGTTGCTTTGCCATCTATCCTGTTGTCCTGTAGCAAATCCACCATGAGAATAAATTAGAGCCAATTAGGATGTAAAATATAACATGTGTGTGGAAAAAGTAATTCTAAAATTAGATGTCTGGGACATGAGAGGTTTTGCTCCCAGCATTGAAAATACTAAATACTTGTTAGTTCATAGATATTCTATGTGTTGGGGTTTTTTATATTTTGTGAATTTATACCGACTTAATTGAATACTTGCTAATTAGTTTACTTCTAAAAAGATTTATTTTATCAGTATCATTTCAGAAACTTGAGTCACATAATGAAAATCTCTCTCCATCTCCCCCCACCCTCCCCAGCTCCACCCTTCTCAAGAGGGATTGCATCCTGGTAGAAATCTCAGTGATGGGAAAAACTGTAGAAAGAGCTCAAACTTCTTTGTAGACTCTATGGGATCTGTGTGGGGAAAAAGTCATTGGAAAGGCACAGCCATGGGAAGAACTTAATCTTGATTTGCACTTTGTTAAACATCAGAGAATCAACCACAAAGACAAAAAGCCATAGAAAACCAGGCTTCACCAGTTGTGCTGCTCATAAAACTACTTGTAAAAATAATGTGCTTTGCATTCTTTACTTGCCTTCTGTTTAAGTCTTTTAACACTTTCTTCCTGTAGAGGGTGCAGTATATTTTTTTTCCAATAAAAACTGTGTTACTCAGATAATCATATAACTTAAGAAACTGGGATTTAAGGAAAAATAACAAGTATCCTGAGATTTGTGATAAAATTCAAGAGCTGACAGTCTCAAATCCACCTATTCTGCCTGGTAATGCAACCTGTAAGGGTAGATTTTACTCAAGCATTGAGTATGTGCTTTTTTCCACTTAATTAATGAACTTAAACTCTAATTACATTTATGGGATTTTTTCTTCATTAGCCTGAAGAGTGTCCAGAGCATTTTGAACTTAAGTGTTGCTTTGTTGTAACAACCTGAGAGTTGAATGGTAGTTGTTTTTCCTGACTAGTAATTCCTCACTAAGCTCTTCAGAAGCTTTTTTGCTCAAGAACAGAGCTTTATGCAATTTTTACTTCTGCTTTTAACTTTTCTTTTACCTGATGGCTTCACTGGGACAGGACAAATATTTCAAGAAAAAGTAAAACTTGAAGGATATTTTAAAAAATTTGTAAGAGACTTGGAAACTTTATTCACATGGAGTTTCAAGGAAACACTTGCTCTTTGGTGCCAAGCCTTTTCCATAGGATTCCCTGGAGAAAGGGAACCTTGGTGTGAAAGCCTGGAGATAACTGTCTCTGCCTTAGGGAACTATTCAGAAACATCTCCCTGCCAAGAAAATCCAATACACTGCACTTGGAATAAAACACTTTTGCATTGCAATTGTTGTAATACTGCTTAAGTCAGGGCAGATTTGCCTTTATTCAAGGGATTGTATGGTTTTCTGACAACTCTTAAGCCCTGACCCATCAGGAAGCCAATGTTTTCTTAGGCCAGCTCATTCTTAAGACATTTTGGAATGTTAAAATTTAAGCTCTCAAACCACTGAGGCAGAGCCAGTGGTGTTGGAATCAGTGGAGGCCACACACCTGTAATGAGTTTCACTGTAAGCCCATAAACGCTTGTTCCTTGTCCATGTGAGAAGATGATTTTCAGCTGGCAAACACTTCCACTTCATGTTATGCATCTGAAACACCTGGTCAATGGAAATATTTCACTTTCTTGAGC
Source organism: Pithys albifrons albifrons (assembly GCF_047495875.1). Lineage (NCBI taxonomy): Eukaryota > Metazoa > Chordata > Aves > Passeriformes > Thamnophilidae > Pithys > Pithys albifrons. Next base: position 6,918,417 of record NC_092470.1, read on the forward strand.
TTTAGTAGATCAATCTAGAGACTTAAAGACCAGAGAGGAGGCTGAATTACCATGGCTGGACAGATCCTGCAGTGTCACTTTTGTGTCACTGTGTCAGTAACTCAGCTACAACCTTTACCTCACCTTAGTTGCAAGGTAATGGGACTTGATGAATGTCTTTATGGAATTAGGCTTGTCAGATTGAAGTGCCTTACAATCAGTGCAGGCTCAAGTTGCATTTGTAGTTACTTGCTTTGGTTAGAACTCTGTAACAGTTGTGTTTCTGGGCCCTGAAGCTTTTTCAATATGTTTTGTAGTTTAAACTTTTCCAAAAGTGGGTCTGCCCAGTGGTGCTTTCAGTTTAGTTGTGACTGATCTGTTTTACTCCACTCTTTGGTAAGAGTAAGCAGATACTGTCTGCAGACATGTAATAAAATATTAAAATATGAATGAAATGGGTACATATTCATTACCTGAGGAGTTAGTTAACCAGGAACAGTTGCTATTCACTTCCAATAGACTTTCTCAAAAGAATTTGCTAAGTATATATGTATGATATACAGGGCATATATTTTAAAAATGTGCTGTGGTTGCCAAATTGAAAGACAAGCTGTGTCTCTTTAAAACTAAAGCTTTGCTTCTTTTCATTGAGGTTTTATAGGTTTTGGATGCTTAAAGTAAGAAAGCTGTGTTTGGTTTTGATTATTTGCTTAGACATTTCACTGCTGCTTAGACATTTCACTGCTGATCAGGGAGTAGGTTCTACTGCTTTATCCAGAACAGAATTTGTTATTCCATCACCACTATAAATGTCCTGGGGGTTTTTGTTTGTTTTTTGGTTTTTTTTTTGTTTTGTTTTGGTTTTTCTTTGGGTTTGTTTGTTTGGGGTTTTTTGTTTGGGGTTTTTTGTTTTGGTTTTTTTTTGAGGGAAGGATCTTAATTTTTTCTTTTCACTGGAAAATACGATACTTCAGGAACTTCTAGAATCATTATTCTGAATCATAATTCTCTTTACTTAGGTCTTGTGAAAATATACCAAATTAGTGCTAAAAGGAAAAAAAAGGAGATGTGGCTTGTTGTCAAATGTCACTTAGAGAATGATTTGACAAAATGTTTTACCAGTTGTTTTCCCTGGCTGTATGTCTACTGGAACCACTCTTACTTCATTCCTATGTAAAATCAGCCCCTGTGGTGTCCAAACCAAAGAGCAGTGTCTGCCTTCTGCAAGTGGGAGCTGGATGTTGTGGATTTGAAGTGTACTGTGTTGGATCTCTCTGTGCCTTGAAAGTGCAAAGTATGTTCCAGGCAATTCTTCATATTCTCCCCGTATTTTTTATTACCTAAAATAGTTTATTTCAAGTATACTATAATTGTTTCTAATCTATAGTAAAATTATTTGAATAATTGTAAGATGGAAGTACTAGAAATACTGCATTGCTTGTGTGCTGATCTAGGACCTATGACTTAAATGATGTCATTTGTCGCAAAAGAACTTGTTTGACGAACAGTGAAGCAGCAGTGAGGACGAATCCGTGCGTTCCTCTGTGCTCCCTTGTAGGATCCTTCTGACATTTTGCTGGATGAGGATTCGCTGGATGTTTTTGGGCGGGCGAGCAGGGCGGGTGTGTTGCGGTAGCACCGCCAGAGGGCGCTCCCGGCCCGTCAAACGCCCATGGGATGTGTGAGAGCTCGGGAATAAGCCCCTGGAAAAGCATCCCTGACCTGTCCTGCGGGGTTTGGCTTAGGGACGAAACACACGGATCGTAACAGCAGAATAATGAGGGGAGACGGAGGAAAAAAGGAGAGAACTCCAGCCCGTTTGAAGCTCTTTCTAAAAGAGGAGTGGAGATGATAAAAATGAATTGTGGCAAGATGATTTAGAGTTTTGTTTTCTAACATTTTCAGTGTTCTGGGATTTTTTTGTGGGTTTGGGGGGGTATATGATTTTTAGGATTGCCTGCATGTGTTGTGAAACAGTAATTAAGGAATGTATATGGATTTGATTTACATAAAAAGCAGATTTGACCCAGTTTACAACTTTCTCATGGGGTGAAGAGCAGGGGCAGGCACTGATCTCTGCTCTATGGGACCAGGGCCAGGACCCAGGGAATGGCTGGAGCTGTGTTAGGGAAGGGTTAGGTTGGATATCAGGGAAAGGTTCTTCCCCCAGAGGGTGGTGGGCACTGAACAGGCTCCCCAGGGCAGTGGGCACAGCCCCAAGGCTGCCAGAGCTCAAGGCGTGTTTGGGTGATCCTCTGGGGCACATGGAGTGACTCCTGGGGACAGTTCTGTGCAGGGCCAGGGGTTGGACCCCATGATCCGTGTGGGTCCCTTCCCTCAGCATATTCTGTGACCCTTGATCTTTATTCAGACAGGGTTTTTTTATTGTTGTGCTTTAATGAATAATGACTTAAACTAGGATGTATTTTATTTTTATTTTTTACTGAGCTAAACTCTTTTAAAAATAGTGGAGTTTTAAGTGTCCAGAATTAGGATAACTTCTTGATGAAGAAAAAGTCTTATTCAGCTAATAATCTTGTTAGAATGTAATTTGCAGTAGTTCATTTCAATCTTTGTATGAAGACTGGTGGCAGGGAAGGTGCTGAGGTGACTTCAGTGAGGGCAGTAGATCCTCCTGAGTGGAAGACAGTGTCCTGAAGCACACATTTGGACTGGATTAAAGGAAAACTTTGAGAAGGAAAATAGACTAGGAAGAGAAAGCTGGAGAGAACTGATTTGGGGAACTTGGTGGATAGTTACCTTAAGGCTTGGGGGGAAAAAACAGAGTTGTTTTGAAAGGAATAAAATTAATGAAGGCTAATTTACTATAGATGAGTGTAATTATGTTATCTAGTTTTCACTTACCTCAGTGACAAACACGACACCACCTTGATTAGTTTGGAGTCTGATGAATGGCCAGATGTTTTCTGTCAAGTAGAATGGATGGTTTCTGCTTCCTCTTCCTTGGTGGGAAAACTAGCTTACATTTCTCTTCTTTCTACATTCCAATTTTATGTAATCAACCTTCTAGGAAACAAAAAGAATTACCCTTAATTTAAGATTCTAAAGATACTTTAAGTCATTTGATATGTTCAATGTGTTGAAAAGTCATTAGAGAAGATGAAGACCCTGAAGTTGTAAAAGATTGTTTCATTAGGAAGCCTAGTTAAAAAGCATAAATGCAAGGTCCACTGAAGGGATTTAACTAAAAAATTTTAAAACCCTGAAAAAATCCAATCTGCTTTCTAGTGAAAGATATTACTAATGCAGTTTGTTAGTGTTTATCCTTAAGTTTAAGACTTCGGTATTTTTTACATAAGAGCAAACAGTACAATGGAATACATGATTGGAATAAGCAGTTAACATGAGAATGTTTGTAGTTCTTCAAGTTTTGAATTCTTGAGGAACAACACATTTTTATTTTGTATTATTAATGAATATTCATATTATATATAATATATTCTAGTGTAATATATTATTATGTATAATACCGTGATATATTTTGTGCTATTATTAATTTATATTTGTGCTGTATTACCTGCATGGAGTTTATTTCATGATTTTCACAGCCTCCCTCAGAACTCTCCCATTCACATGTTGAGTTTCATTGTGTGGTATTTTGTTACATTGGCATCTAGAAGGTCTTCTGTGTCTGTGTGTGCTTTGGTATTGTTATTTAGTTATTGGTGATCCTCCTTTAACATGCACTAGAAGGACCTATTGAGGTCCTTTTAACCTGGATTATTCTGCAATTCTATGACATTACCCACATAAAAATATCCTATTTAGGAATAAGTGAAAAGCCCAGTAGCAGAGGAGGCTGGCAAAAGATCTTCACTATCAAAAGACTACAAATTGCTTTCAGAACAGGGAAAAGAAAAAAAAAGTAAAAATAAGTGTTAGACTTGCCAATTATTGTTCCAGGGAAATTCTTGCATACAGTTGGGTTAGAGAAGCTTGCTGTGTCTAAAGCCTCTTGCCTTAATCTGCATTGAGGTACCCGACTTGTTTAATAAATGGTATTAGGATAAAGTCATGGAGGAACATCTTGCAAACTGTTGTTTCAGAGCGATGCTGAAATCCATGGTGTGTCAGTGGGTCTGAGGGGGACTGTACACAGATCAGGGTAGGTCTGCCACATCAACCAAACTTCTTATGCTTTGGAAATTGCCATATGTTAAGTGTGAAGTTCCTGTTTTATTTTATCTTCCAGTAAGCACTCGCCCTTGTGCTTAGGGGTTCTTACAATACTGTAAACATAACATGTTTTGTTCATGTAGAAATTTTGACATCTCAATATATCTTCATGCTTGATGATGCTTTCAGTTCATTTTTGTTTGTTAACTTTGTTAACACATAACTTTTCCAGAAAATGAAAAGATTAGGACAGGAGCTTTCTGTTTTGAGGGAAATGAAAACACTTTTCATATGTTCTGAGAAGACACTTTAGTAGAAACGCCCAAATGGCTTGTGAAGTAAATCAAAATAAGTTAAAGTATGCTTCCCAAATATTTGTGTTGGAAGGAATCTACACTTTTTACTTCATAGTGAACATTTCTTTTGTTACTTGGAAAATATATGTGCTAAAAATACTGTGCTATGAGAATGTTTAGAATTCTGTAAACAAGGGGCATCCAACCTAATATGGGTGTATTGCAGTATCAAATTGCTGTACCAGGAGAATTAAGCAACTTCTCCTCCATTGTTTAGGAATCAATTGCTTTCTTCTTGAGACTTCTGCTTGATTAGGTAATAATATTGAGAAATAATGCTAATGTACTGCAGTTAACTTTGAAAATGTTTTCTTTTTGAGTTGTCTTGATGATGGAGAAAAGCCAGCCCCTGGAAACAGTTTATAATGATGAGAATTGGTCTTGGATTATCATTCAAGCATAAATAGAACCCAGTTTTTTTGCTGTGTGTCTTTTCTTGCAAGAAAAGTCCTACCAATTGCAAAATCTGCTACAAAGATTCTGTTATGTTTAAAAATGTTCTTTTTTACTGTTGTACTCACCATTTGCCTTATAATTTTTCAAAGACCTTTACAAATATTACTTTAACTTTGTATCTGAATAGTTATCTATTTATTCTGTATTTCTTTTTTTGAAATTAGTAATTTTATTGTTTTAGTAATATTTAGAATCATTAAAATGATAAAAATTCTAAAATTCCATTAAAGTGATAATTTGCATTTCACATACCCACAGAAAAACATATTAATAATTTATCAGTATTACTTTTCAGAACCTGATTAGTTCCTCCTTTTAGGAATTTGTCTTTCTGTTCTGGTTCCAGGAAGAAGAAAGACGTATGGCATCTGTTGCAGCAAGGAAAGAGGAAGAAAGGAAGCGTGAAAGCCATAAACAGACCCTGCTTAAGGTATTTACTATGTTCTAAGTCTGCTCTAAAGCAGTTTACAGCAATAATTTACATACTGATGTTTTTTGCTGCAGATCTTATATATCCCAATGTGCCTCTATCTTTTTAAACTCTATTTTTCCAGCTTAAACAGTGCACTCCATGACTAAAACTCTCTTCGTTCAAATATGCAAGTTATACTTTAGCAAAAAGGCCCAGCTGAATACATGAGTGTGATACATGTAAATGAATGGCAAACTTCATTTTCCTAAATCCAGAGTAAAGGACTTTTCCAGTGATTTCAGATTCCTTGAACTTGGTCTCCCCATTTCAGGTGAGTGCTCCAACTGCAGCCACGCAGAGTGTTCTGAAGGGGTTTTTCCTTCGTTTTTTCCTGCTCAAGTTGTTCTTTTCTGTAGAAAGAGTGAAGCTGCCACGAGAGCACAGCCAGAGTCCAGCTGTTGTCTTTGTCAGGAGAACACTCATCTTTATCTCCCGGCCCAGCTGGCCTGGTTAGTGCTGACACATGAGGGAATATCCCGAGCAGTGGAGCCCGAGGTGCACTCCAGAACACTCTTCATGGGGCTGCTGAATAATGAGCTGTGTTCTTAACTGGAGACCCAAGTTCAAGGATCTAAGAACATCTACATTCCATTTGCTGCTTAAATATCACCATTTGTTTCCAAATCATCCTCCTCTGGAGGAAAAAAGTGCCTAAATTTTTTTTGTCATCCAGTAAAGCCTATACAAAAAACTCTTTCAATTTGGCAGTCAAACAAGCAAACAAAAAATGTCTGTGTATCTATATTGTTTCCTGGGTAAAATCATATTTCATTAAGGGAATTAGACTGAAAATAATTGCAGGAGGCTGTCAGAAGTGTAGCAAATATATATATATATAACTCTGAAAAATAAAAAGACACAAACAGAATGTTATCAATATATTACATGATGTTTTAAGTATACTATAAAAAAACCCAAGAAGCTAAACATATGAATTGGGGAAAAAAACCAGTTCATGTATAATGTCGAAGAATATATTTTGATTTCCTCTATATTTGTATCCATGTATATTTCTATTTTCTGTTTAAAAAAACACAAACAATATAATGAAAATGTCTTAGATACAGTTTTGGGTTTGGGGGAGTTTTTTTAAGCAGTGTTGTAGCTTGGAAATTTTTGTGGATTTGGAAATGTTTTCCTCTAAGATAGTGATGTATTTAAAGTCTCTTCAGGTTTGAAGTCTTGATGCCAGTTCTTAGTAGTATAAATAAATGGGACATTGGTAAACAATATTCACACATGGTGTTATTTTATGCTGTTGGAAATACAACTGCTTCTCTGACTAGAAAAAAAAGTAGGTGTTTATTTGCAGTTCATGTTCTTAATCATTGAGGTCACATTTCCTTGTAGTAGAGGGATTGTTTGCTGTGATGGCCTAAATTTTGTGGTGCATTTTGCTAGTGGAAAATTCTTTTAGAAAAAATAGTTTTAATGTGTAATGCCATTATTACTTGATTTCAACATTAAGTAGTAAGGATCCTTTAATTTAATCAAGGTATATTTCTTACCTTCAAACAGTTAAATGGCATAAGGGCCAAGTACCAATTTTTGTTTTTATGATGTGGTGATTTTGTATATTTTTTTATCTTTGTAAAGGAGTTCTTACGATTCAGGCTCTTCTCCTGTTTCACACAATTGAATTGAAGGAAAAAAACTGCTCATAGATACAATGTCCAGCAAAAAAAAAATTGTGAACTATAGAATTTTCTTCAGAGTTCAACTTGAGGAAAATATTAAGAGAATTATGTTCTGCAATTTTTGTTGGTCACATTTCTCCAAACTTTCTTACTCTATATGAAATGTAAATGAAATTACACACCTTCATTCAGTAGCAAACAACTGCTGTTTTCCTGTATGTACTGCATTGAAAATGTAAGTTCAGCTGGGTCACATCTTCTTTTTCCCTTGTTGATACTTGTCTGCGCAAGCAGAGAAGTTTCTTCATCTCTTTTTCAGACTATTTTTTATTGCTTCCAACCCACTCTTCTGGGAAAGTTTGAGATGTACTCTGAATTCTAGAGAGAATATAATTCCTTTCCAACAGAGGCTGGAATTAATATTTACTGAAACAAAAAAAATTTATTGCTCACAGAATCTTCACACCTGTAAAATTTGCTTTTTGTAAAATGAATTCTTAGAAGTTTTCAAAGCTATGTAGGAGTCCAGGAGCCCATAGCTGAGGGCTAATAAAGAGCTGTACAGTAATCAAGGTTGTGAGGAGACCCTCACCCTCAAGAACAAACAGAATTTTCTAAAGGGGTTTGGAAAACAATGTTCCCTATTTCCACTTGCCCCACTCTCTGTGACATGGAGCCCAATCATCTGTAAATGTTGAGCCCCCAGTGTTCTCTAACAGGATAGTGTCAGAACTCTCTGGGCAAGCGGAATATGAAATAGAGTTTTGATCTCTTTAAAATGGAAAAACTTTCAGAAATAGTAGTTTCCATGTACTTCCAGTGTCAGTTCTAGGCAGTTATGGGTGTAATTTTTATGAGTGTTTCAAACTAGAAGCTCTATCTCTGCATTATCAGTCACTGAAATGAATCATGTTGTTTGACTGTTACAGCTGCAGCAGGAGGAATTTGCATGTCAGTGTAAAATGTTTTACTGTAAAACATTTATTTGCATTTCTTAATTATTCTTAAGAAATAACTGAAGTTTGACAAGTTAGCAGTCAAAGATTTTCAAATGCTTGCTTTTTGGTTAATCTACTATTTTCTGGTTTTCAAGTAAATATTCATTTGTAGTACTTTGCACTTCATGTTTTCAACAATGAGGTGTGTCAGGGACATTCTCAGTGAACTGCATTGCAGAAGTGTCCACAACCTGCCTAGTGTGAAAGGAATTATGTAAAAGTGTGATGGAAACAGTCACATGTTACTTCTATAGATTAAAACCAGGAGCAGATTTTGTGAATTTATTTGCTGGCAGTTGTGCCAAATGGCACTAGAACGACACATTGGTCTCAATGCATAATCACCTTCCAGTACTATAGCTTCTTCAATTTGAAACATTTTAAATGTTTTGATTAAGCAGCATGTTTCCTTCAGAACAAACAGGTGTGTTGATACTGCCCTGCCCTAACTGGTTATGACTTCTGTGTCCTGTTTCAGGAGAAGAAGCGGTTAACGATTTGTAATATTGCTCGTCAGTGGGAGATACAGCAGAGCCGAACAGCACTTGAGGCTTCTTTAAACCAGGATAAAGACAATGAGCCCTGTCAGATCAATGGCAGTGCTGCATTTGTATTTCCTGAAGAAAGCAGGTATTTTACTGGGTAATATTTCTGCTTGTTCATGTCTTATGTTCAGGTCGCTACTTCTCACTTCTGAGATCTCACTGTATTTCATAGTCAGAAGTATTATATCCAAATCAGTCCCTAAAGGATGTTTTACTCACCTTTTGACTATTAATAATGAGTAACTTATGTTTAAAAAGTAATATAACAGCAACTCATTGCCTAAAAAAGTGCACGCTAAATTATTATGTGATTTTCTAAATAGGGGAGAACTTCATTTTTGCATGAAATGTTAAATATGAATTCCTGAGTCAACATTTTCAGTCAAGAGTGAAATCGTAATGTTCTGGTTGATATTGTCAAGAGAACATCTGTCAAGCAATTGCTACTAGTCAAAACACATTAAAAATACTAGGAATGTAGTAAAGAATACAAAAGTAACAATCTTTACTTAATTTTCTATACCTGTGATTTGTGCTCATCTTGAATGCTCTGTACACTTCAGATCTGTTCAGCTGAGCATATCAGGGAAGTAGGACAAAAAGAGAAGGAAGTTGAGAACACCTGGAATTACTGCTTAAATTTAAAACTGCTCTCGTGAACTGGGAAGCTCGTATTATTTTAAAGAGATGCTTGAGTGATTGCTCTTGTCATAACGTTTACATTTCATATAGCAAACACAATGCGAAGGGGACATTGCTTAAATAAATACATTGTTTGAAGTTGTGTTTAATTGTTTGAAGTTGTGTTTAGATATCTAAACCAACATGGAATATGCTGGGCTAGCGTTCTGAGTTGAAATTTTTAAGCAGATTTTTAAATATGAGTGGATTCTTTGTTTAGTTTTACTTCTCCACCAACTCAAATACACCCATGGCCCTCCTGGCAAAGAAGTAGAACATTTGCAATGTTAATTGATGGAAAGAGAATTTTACAGCCCTTGGTGTTTTTGAACCAGATGTGATACTGAAAATGAATGAATGCTGAGAAATGCCATTGTATTTGACAGTTGGGTTTTGGTAAAAGTAAGGACTGACATTCAGTAGAGTGATGTTATTATTTCAATAATAATCCCATTTGTATCACTGCATTTTTATTTCCTCTGCAGGTCTCTTGATACAATACTAAGCAGTGCAGTGCAAGGCTTGTCTGTTCTAGACTCTCATTTAGTGGAAGTGGAAGGGGACACTCTTGGCTTGTATGGTGCAGGAGCACTGGAGTGCCTGGATCGAAACTGGAGTGTTCAAACAGCTGGCATTATTGTCACAGTCTCCTTTATGTTCATAGAATTTGATGATATTGTTCAAGTGTTAGCAAAACTAAGGGCAAAGTTTCCTAATTGTGTGGTAAGTATGCCCCAGGTTTCAGCCCTGTGAACACCTATGGAATATGTATTCCCTAAGAGAACCTTCCTTTGGCATAGTCACTCTTGAGTGATTTCATGCCAATAGGTAGTTATGAATTATATCTTTTCTTCATGTTCTAACACTAACTTGATACTTCTTAAAAATCAATACTTGAATTTAGATTTCTTTTCAGGCTGGTTTTTATTTCTTTTTAATTCCTTTGAGCTAGCTGATTATCTTGAAGTTGAAAAACTGGTGTGTAAACACTATCTTGCTATTCTATAATACTGTTATCCATGGTATCAGAAGGACTTCATTTGTGTTGAGAGTTCAAAGATCAAATAATTGGCAGGGTAAAAGGAAAAGTAAAATTCAAGGGAATAGCTGACTAAATCAGTTCAGCCTGGGAATTACTCAGTTCTTGATGAAACAAAGCAGCATAAATGAGATGTCTCTTTAGTATGTCTTTTTCATTTCTTTCTTGGACGTATTAAATCAGTCATTTTGAAACAAATAGTAAAATAAAGATAACATACATAAGCAACTTGTAACTCAGATGGTATGGCTCCCTGCTGCTTTTCAAGATTGTGAGTATAACAAAACTTAATGATTGACGTGAAATAGATGCATTTGTGGGGAGTGTGAAATAAATTTATCCATCTTAATGAAAAATAGTTCCATTGAAGGGGGAATTTGTGGGTGATAGCAGAATCAATCTTAAACTAAATTTTTGTTTTCACCATCAATTTTTCCTCCTTCCCTTGATAATGCTACTGTATAGCCAGATATATGATGCTCATAGAAGCATTATGTATGGCATGATTCAAAGACAGCAGAATATACCTTAGGCCAGCATGTTGTACCCAAAAAAGTCAGGAATCATTGAAAGCATGTGTTGTATTTACTTTTATATGTAGATGTTGCAGTTGCTTTACTTGCAGAATTAAAATCAACATTGCTCAAGTAGTATCACTGATTTTGTAACATTGAAAATATCAGTGCTGTTAGTAAAGGATTTATAAATTCCTTGGGGGTTGTGAAGTTGACACCTCTTAATATATATAATACTGCAACTGGTTGAAACATTGATATGTTTTGCTACAAAGTCCTTAAATGAAAAGAACTCAGTTGCTTCATCAGACCCATGACTGTCATCTGAGTTTGAAAACTGAGTGGCACAGAATAGTGGCTTTACACTTGATTGTTTCCTTATCTAATTTATAGTGGTTTGACCTTTTTCAGCACCTGAAGTTCAAGGAGACCAATCTTGTGACTCTGCAGCAGTTCAATGCACTGGCTGAGATGCATCGCATGGAGCAGTTGACAGTTGACCCTCAGGGAAATCCTGTTGTCAACTTCACTCTGTGGAAATACTACGTTCTGTTCAGGCTGAACCATTTTAGTCTGCAGAAGATAAATGGAGTGAAGGTAGGACAGTGTTGCTTCTTTCTTATTATTGGTCTTAGAGGATAAATTAGCATTGTTTTTAAAAGAGCAGATGATAATAAAAGGAGCTCAACCTTACCAGTGTCTTTTCAGTATTAGGGGAAAAAATTTAAGTAGACTTCACCATGTAATTTGCTGTGAAATAAATATTAATATTATTAAAAAAATAAAGATCTGCATTTAATATTAAAGAACTGCATGATTTTACTCACTTTTAAAAAGCACTTGTTGTGTTTCTAAAGATCACAGTGCTGACATTGAATACTAGTGCAGAACTGTGTTTGACAGACTCTTTAGTAGTTTACAGTATATGATTGTTTACAGTGTTACAAATTTTCATAGAATCATATTTGCTCCTTTAAGCCTATCACAGCAAAAAGTCTGTGAAATGAATTTTTTATTTTTATTTTTTTCTGCTTGCTATGTACAAGATCTTTAGTATGTTGGGTTTTTTGTTGGTTGTGTGGTTTATGTTTAAATAAATAGAAAGTTAGGATACTGATATTGCTGTCCTTTGTACTTTGTATTCCTTTACATCAATTGAAAGTAAATTTATTCAAGCATATGCAAGAGTTATTTTATACTTAAGCTTTGATCATAAAAGGAGGAAAAATAGTTACAGTGCAACACAATGTTTGAATGTGCTCTCAGTTTTAAATGCCAAATAAGTTTCAGAGGTGTTACTGAAGTTAATTAGAGCAAAAATAATACACAGCTTTAGTATTTGGATGTGGTATTTTAATTTGGTCATCATCATATGTTTTGGATTAGATATAGTTGTTATCTGATCCAGCCAAAGCATGGATGTTGTGGTTTACTTGGCTTTAGTTGTGTAAAACATGCATTAGTTGCTCAGAAGAGCAGGAGTAAGTAAAGACCTTATTTGAACTAATTAGATGATAAAAGATGGAGGCAAATATGACTCACTCCAACAACACAATATCTTGAAAAGGAAAAAATAGTGATAGTCAGTAATTCCATGAAAAATTTGAAATAACCTTGAGTTTATTACCTCAGCGAAAAAAATGCTCCTCAAAGTTGATTAAAAAATAAGTTCAAGTTTATTTCTTTTTTACTGCATCTTATTTTCAAAATCAACACTAGTGATTCAGATGAAAAGAAAACAGAAAATAAATCTTGCCTGTTTGGTCTTCATAGACAAAGGAAAAAAAGAAAGTAACAACCTTTTAAGTAGACTCCTACAATCTCAAGGTCAGGAAATTCAGCCTCTGAAGGAAAATTTTGAATTTTATAGTTCTTAGGGAGAATTTAGTAAATGGAGCACATGCAGCACAGCATGACTTTATGTAGGACATGTATCAGATCTTAAATATGTATGACAGGAACATTTTGGTCCTCAACAAAGTTTTTCAGCCAGACCACGCTATATGAAGATGCGCACACGAATTCTTTCCTAGCATCATTAATCATTTGAAAAGTGTCATAGCCAAGCTGAAGAAAGAGATGAGCTCTGACTGCTGTTTTTCATTAGCCTGTAGCAGAAGTCATGGCTTTGCAGATGTGTATTACCTTTTTGATTAACATCAGTAACAGAAAATCCTGTTTCAATGTAAAGGACACAACCCCTGAAGTGTGTTCTCAGACCTTGGATCAGCCCTAAATAATAGTTTCAGGAGACAGAAAAGGTAATGTGCATATTCTGCTATTCTGATCCCCATTTGTGTGCAGCGTTGGTGGAGATGGTTGTGTTGCTCTGAGGTACACAGAGCTGTGAACTAAAAGCAATATCTACTATCTGAATTAACTAAATAAATTACATAACACTGACACTTTTAAACTGTAAAAAAAACCTATATAGCAAAGCTCTTATTTTCTGCCCAGCCTTCCCCTTCCATTCCAGTTAGTGTTCCAAGCTAGAAGCTGAGTGCTTGTCTCCCCCTAAAAATGATTCTATTCCCTTGCTCAATTGTTACATTTGCTAACTGTGAAGAAGCAAATTCTCTTTATTGAGAAGTACTATTTGAAGTTTTTCCCAGTGATAGTAATTTCAGATTAATTCAAAGTTGTCAAGGTTTGCAGTTACTAAACCCTGTAGAAAGCTGTGCCCCCAGTGGTGTGGCATACAATGGGCCAGATGCACCACATGCCCTGAGCTGGGCTTGTTGGCACAGTTGGTGCCTGTTCCCTGTCCTTGGCAAGAGCCAGGCATAAAGCCTTACATTTATGTGATACTACCGTTACAATCTTTTTGTGATTAATGGGGCAAACAATGCACTGCAGTAAGATAGAGAACATGAGTTTTTGTGAACTGAAGAGTGTATTCAGCATTGCTGTCTCTGTTGACCTGGTCCTTATGCTTCTCTTAACATAAATAAATACATTAAAATCACTTATTTCTCCAGCAGGCATTTCTGCCTGCAGTGGGCTTTGTTTCCCTAGCTGCCTTCTGTGCTCTTTGTTTTAGACCTTGCTTCTGTTACAGACTGTTCAGCAAGGCCATTACTCCTAGGCTACTAAATAAGACTTATTTAATTTTAAGTGAAAATTAATAAATTTAAACACTGTGCAAATGGAGTTGATTTTACATTTCTGATTTTCTGGTCTATGCTTTCTCTGGTGATTTTATCCCTGTATTATGCTGTTGCATTATACTTTAGGCAAGAGTTGATTGTATAGTTCATAAACATTAAACAAGAATATAATAAATGTCTGTTAATGTGGATCAAAATTCCATTTTACTCATACATTTGAATAATTCAGAACACAAAGTTTGTCTGAAATTGCCTAGTAAATAATGTGAGTATTGAAGTTTATTTAATAATGGGTTGCTCTTTCAAAATATGTTACAGGATGAACGGAAATTAAATTTGATCCAGAAGTTAAGAAGTCAGTGAGTGAGTTTCATCATCCAGTGTTATCCAGGTCAAATTTAGATGATCATAAAGATTGCTTCTGCTCTCAGTGGAAAGCCAGGAGTCCAGAAAATGTGCCAACAAACTTTTGGCAGTTGAAGGCAGTTCATAGTCTGGCCATCAGGGCAGGAGGAACACAGGCCATGGTCTCCAGAGGTTACAAGCCAAGACAAACAAAAACCAGTAACAACCACCACCAGAAAATGAACCCCTTTTCACCTTCTTTACACTTTTCAATTTTGAATAAAACAAATCCTGAAAACTTTTCAGCCATTGAAAATTAGTTTAAAGGGATGTCTGTACCTTAAAGTTGACAGAACAGTATGGTTGATATTTAGAGAAGTATAATGGGAGAACATTTATTTTCAGAGTTCAAAAATGCAGAGAAAATACTTTTTTCCCCTTCTAAAGCCTCCCTTTCTATAAAGACTTCTCCATAATGCTGCCAGAATAGGAGAGTGTATAACTTATCTTTTCACATGTGCATGCCCAGAATCTTTCTGTTTCTCCAGCATAACTTAATCAGAAACTTTCCAGCAGACCTTCTGTAAGTGCATGCAGTATAGAGCAGAATTAATATGTCTGGCCCTCAGAAAATCAATATAAGAAACTTATAAAATTCCTCATTTCGTGAGGACTTATCATGAAGCACAGTGCAGCACATCTATACATTGAAATTTCCAGAATTACAGGAAATCAAACAAGCACCAGTACCTCATTTGGTTTCTTCTAAAGTACATTTAAAGTGCCAATAAAAGCAAATCTGTTCTGAAGATCTGCCTGGAACAGATCTGTATGCAGTGTCCTGTGTAAGAAGTTGGAGTTAATTCTCAATGTACATGCATAATGGAATATGAATGTGCTAATTTTAAAATGTAAGTTTTTTTCCTTTTTGTTGCCTTCCCACTCTCTCACAGGTTACTGAGAACGATGTTGTTAAGGCAGAAAGGCTCTTTGGCATTCTGGCCTATGTAGCATCTTCTGAGCTGCCACATTATCGTGTGCTCTCATTGTTTGCAGAATCCAGGTAAAATACACTGACCAGAACTGCAATTTGTCCAGAACAGGTTTCATTCTTTTGCACACTGTTGTGATAAATTCTCTTGAGGTAAAAAGATAATTTCACAAATACCATCTTACAGAAGGTAGGTCCTCCAAGTGTTACCATCTCCTGGTCCATGCGGTGAGAGGTTTTCACAGAATTCGTATGAAGTCTGATGAGAAGGTGAAAAGGCAGATGCACACAAATGTCCTGCTTGTTCAGTTCTCTGATTGTTTTAGTATTGGTGAAGAGTTGTGGACTTTCACAATGAAAACTGGCAATTTTTCATGAGTGACTAACAGGTAACAGATTTAGGAGTTGTACTGTAAAAAAAAAGTGCTTAGAAGTCCTTATTTTTAGTCTTCTATAAATGAATACTTAATACAAGTTTAAGTTGCAAGATTTCCTATTTAGGAGATGTTATGTGATATATGTCAAAGTCAATTGTATAGAGGCAAATTGATGTAGCTATATCTAGAATCTTAATAAATTGAGAATGGAATAGGCTTGAAAGCTCAAAAGTGTATGTTCAAAAGGGGAAAAAAACCCCTCACAATTACTAAAAACATCTGCACTTAGAAATTTTCTAGGACTGTAAATCTCTTATCTTTTCACAGGAGGAAGCAATTCAATTATCTACTGGAGGGAAAGGGAAAGAAATCTGGGATTGGGAGTGAGGAAAGTAGTGATAACAGAAGAAACGGAGGAGAAAGCACAACTCGAGCAACACTGAATTACATGACAAAGGACTTCCATATGGAAAAGCTTGAGGTAAAGATATCATTAGAAAATACTTTCATTCTCTATTAGGTAACCTTGGGCTACTACTCATAAAATTTGTCTGTATATCAAGTTTCAATTGTGGTATTGAGAATGGGGATTTTAAAATATCACTGCTTATTTTCATACCTGAGCAAACATTTCATCCAGCTGATCTTTGCTAGAATACTGGAAAATGCTCAGTTTCTGTCTTTACTGAAGCAGTTCCTGAATGGTGCCACTGTCTCAGAAATACATTCTCACCTACAAGCCTTATGTTCATGACAAAATATACCTGTATTATTAAAGTTCAAGAAGAGAGCTCTGTATATTGCATGTTAGATTTTTCCAAAATGAATAGGTGAAAAAACACCATGAGACAACATTTTAGGCAGAGCAGGCTGTAGTAATAAAGAGCTGTTTCCTAGCTTTTAAATGAGATGCAGAAAAATAAATATATATAAAATGTATTAGGTTTAATTATTAATAAAATTGCAAGCTGGCTTGTTTCAGACAAGTGCATCAGTCACGCTTGTTTTAGTTTGTGTTTCTCATCTGCTCACTCTTTTGCTTGGGCAGAGGGAAATTGTTCCCAGGGGGAACATGATTCTTTCAGCCACAGTCTCCTTTCTGAGCAATGATCAAGAGTTCTATCTGTGTACACCCTGATTCCCACATTTGTCCCATTATTATTTTTGATTATGTGGAACTAGATAAATCCACTAGCGCAAGAAATTTATTCAAGTTCAGTAATCACTGAATTCAGTTATTGCATTGTGGCTTTGTTATCTCAGATCCACAGCATAAAACTGAGACAGTGACTGCATATGTGAAGGGATTTAATTAAGAAAACATTTTCATTTCAAAAGCTGTGATAATAGCTCTTAGAATAGCATAGAGTAAGACAGTGAGATATTCCCTTTGTCCTTTACCAGGGAACAAACATTATAATAGAATAAAATAAGCTTGGTATTTGTGCAGTCCATTAAATATATGCATTGTTTTTTTCTTCCCAGTGCATCAGTTCCCACCTTGTCCTTGGCTATAGCACCGTGTGTGCAGCAACAGATATTGCAGGATGTAAGACAGGCAAAACCAACTGCTTCCAGTTCCCCATCATCAGTAAACTAACATGATAAATTTGACTGAATAAGTGTATTGCTAAAGATCACAGTCCTGAGTAATTGTTTAATAATTTGGGTTTTTAGCTGAAACCACTGGAAAGTATTTTCTCTGCTTTATCACCCACTAAAGAGACCTTCTGTTTTGGTGGCCTGAAGCATGATCTAGCATTTTAAACAATGCCATAAATCAAACTACTTAGACATTTAGCACCAATATAACTTACTGTTCAAGGCTTATTATGGCATTTTATAGAAACTCTGCAGAAACAGGGATTAATACAGTTTGAGTTCCTCAAATGCAGAGCTAGTAGCTGCACAAAAAGCACAGTATATTTTTATTAATTTTTAAAGGTTCAGCTTACTTCAATCTCTAATGCAATACTCATTAGGTACTGGCTTGTTTTCCTATGGCAATATGCTTGTTAGAGCAGGTAGATAAACACTCACTTTCCAACTGTTGTACTATGATGATGAAATGTGGAGAAGGGAGAGAAGGAAGAAAAGTAGTTTGGGGCTTAATAGTTTCTGTAAATTTTCACTGCTATGCCAGAGGGCAACAAAAATGGTAATGCTGTTAAAAGATACTTATATGACCACTTAAAAGTTTATTTCAGATAAATTAATGAATTAATATAATATGGATATTATGAATACACTGATTCTGTGGCCACACTCATAAAAGCTCAACATAGGCTCTGGGCCATGTGACTTAAAACCAAGAGGAGAAAGTGCACAACAGTCTCTTTGCCTGCTAATTGCTATGCCCTTTGAGTCATTCAATTTTTGTTGTTTGGTTGTTTCTTTTTTTATTTGCTCTCGTTTAACTTTTTTTTTTCTTTCTTATACAACCTGTAATGGTTCTCTCATGCAGGAAATCAAGGAAAGGAAAACCTTTTGCCAGACATATGTGGAGAACTTAGTGAAAGAGGCAGCTGACATCAATATGAAGAATGAGTCGTTGCAGAAGCTCTGGCCTCAGATGTTCATTGAGCTCGTCAGAGATGCAGTGATAGAAATACGCAATAAAAATTCCTACATGAAGCTCTGCTTACAGAGGATCACTGAGCAGAAACAGTAGAGCCAAGGCTGTTGTCTGGCAAGCTTTTGGGTTCAGTGTTTATCATGTTTTACAAACTTAATCCAACAGAATATAAAATTACCATTGCTATGGCATACTTCATCTCCCCACCCAAAGGGATGCCTTTTAATCTTAATTAACTCAGAATAGTTTAGAAATGAAAGTTTACTTTCATACTGCTTTAACAATGCTTTCTTGGCTAACTGAAGCAACGAGACAGTGTAGAAATAACTTGGTGATTGTCATGTTTTACTAAGTTATTGTTAATTTTTTTCTGCTGCCCTTGATTCTGTAGTGCTACAGCATTGATTTTTGAGGAACAAATTCTCAATGCTTGCCTTATTTTTTTATTGAACACTTTTCAATTGTCACCTTTTTGACTGCTGTTGTTTGAAAAGAAAAATCAAGAATAGTAGCTGATTTTTTTATAACCAAAAGCTAATAAATTATTTTTACACGCTGAACTTGATGGAGACTTATTATTGTTGTTTAGTTTGTGAGATTATGGGACACTTTTTCACATCAGTGTCATGAGAGTGCTCAGCATATTGATACTTAATGAGCCTAATTCTCATCTGAACAAATTGCCTGAACTTGATTTCAAATATTTTTCATTATTTTCACTAGTAAGTTTGTGTGAATTATTATAGGTAAAATATTAATTCAAGGTATACTTACTTAAGCTTTATTTTTGTTCTCTTACAATATGTTAATATAATTTATTTTGTTTCTTGATTGCTAAATTATTTACTTCTGGGGTTTGCCAAGATCAAGTGGGCTAAAATGCATGCATTACATTTGATAAGGAGACTGATGACTACTGTTGAGTTGTAATTAATTTCTGTGACTGTGTGAAAATTTCATATTATCAATAAAAATAAATTCTTCACTTTTACCCTTCACAGATACTGTAAAGAAGTACTGTGTGCAAAGAAAAGACTTCTCTTTAATGCTGCATGAAGAGATGAGACACAACTTGCTCTCTAAAATCAACTGTGAATGGGTAGAAAAACCCCACGTTCCACAATACAATAACTTCCACTGTAAACACCCTGCCAGCTTTTGTCCAGAAATTCAACTTAGGAACTGTAGCAGGTCCAGCTGCTTCCCATGGCTGGCATTCATGTGCAGGTAGAAAGTTGTACTGTTTAAACTTATTTTTTTAGTTCTATTGTATCTTAATTCAAATTGTTCTTGTTTTACTTAAGCTCATTTATAAAAAAGAAACCAAAGAAAACTTTCTGCAAGGGTTTCTATGGCTCAAAATTAGTTTTATTTTTAAACTTTCTCTAGAAAAGGCTCTCTGGCAAAGCAGAGATGCAGGTACTATTTAGTAAGTTTTTATGCCCTGAAAATCATGGAATCCTAGAATGGTTTCAGTTGGAAAAAACTTTAAACACCACCCCATTCCAGCCCCTGCCATGGGCAGGGACACCTTTCACTAGCCCAGGTTGCTCCAAGCCCCCTCCAGCCTGGTCTTGGACACTTCCAGGGATGGGGCAGCCACAGCTTCTCTGGGAAACCTGTGCCAGGGCCTGCCCACCTGCCTGGGGAAGAATTTCTTCCTTATATGTAATCTTAAGTCTTCCCTCTTTCAGTTTAAAGCCATTCTTCTTTGACTTATTACCACATGCCCTTGTCCAAAGTCCCTCTCCTCTCTTGGAGCCACTTTAGGTACTGACAGGGGTTCTAAGGTCTCCCTGAACCCTTCTCTTCTTCAGGCTGAACAGACCAAACTCTCTCAGCCTTGAATGAGTGACAGGAATTAGATGGTTGTAGGTACTTTGGGGTGTGCATTCTGCTTGCATTCTGGTCAAGCTGGCACATCTGTGTTGTCAGAGAGAATCCCTTTTCAGAGCATGTCACAGGTTAACAGTGACAACCATACTGTTAATTCAGTTTTCCATCTGGTTTATGTTATGTGTGATGTTCTCCACCATACTTGAAGGCACCTGTTTTTTAGTCTTTACAGAGCGAAGTGGAGGTTAAGTCACTGAAATTCTAAGGAAATGTTAGAATTCCTAAAGAAACTGCTCCAGCAGTTGATGCAATTTAATAGAAACAATCACCCATCCAGGCTTTTTGAACTGCTTCATGGAATTTATAGTAAGATTAGTGTATTTGATGGGATTTTTTTCCTTTTCATTGGAAAATTGCACCCTCAAGTTTTATGGTGCATTTTACTAAAGGAACAATTTAAGAGCCTGCAAAATTGGGAGCAAAGGAGAGTTTACATTAAAGAAAGAGCCAGTATGGAAATGATCCTGCAGAAGTTTTTTGGATCCATCACATCATTTCTGTGTGAAGGGGGTGGGTGGAGCCATTCCAGCTTCTGCATGGGGACAGGAGCCTTGGCAGCTGTGTGGAAGTGCTGAACTCTCCTGATGATGTAGCTGGAGCAGATGGGCCCCTTTTGAATCAGATTCAGCAGCAATAAAAGAGTGGAAAAAAGTGTTTTTAGAAGGGTGCATTGGTCTAGAGGAACATGAGGTTCTTGAGAAAATCCAGAGAAAAGCCAGACTTTCTGATACTGAGGCTTTAGAAGCATAATCCTGATTGGAGGCTTTAAGGTAGGGCCTACAAAAAAACCTAAGAGAAATAAATCAGAGGGTATTGATAGAAACATCTCCTTAAAATGCTCTGTTTTCCCAGTGGTCTGTGAATGCTGCCAGTTTGGACTTTTTTCACTAATAGCAGCTGTTTCATAACAGGATTGCTAAGTGGCTGAAGTGAGGGTAGTTGGGCAGCTATTAGAAATGAAGAAAAGATTAATGTTGGGCTGCTTGTGTTCTTTGCACATAAAACCAGTAGGAAAATGGTTGTTAATTCTTTTTAGGAAACAACTGAGTGATGGATTAAAGTGATGCTAGACCTAAGAGTACATACAATTTTCAGCAGCCAGAGGATCTTAAAATTGTTTCCCTGCTATATATTGTTGATGTGTATACTCAAATTATTTACTTATTCATACAGACACATGGGATACATTCCTGTAGTTGATTATTGAGTTCCCAAGTACCTAAAAATTTGAAGGTCATATAAGAAGCAGATTCTTAGATGTTCTGAAACTTAAGTGCTACATCCACGAACTTTCTATGGTTACAGGTATAATTTGAGGAGTTAAAATAGCCGTTGTATTGAAGCTGGGGACCTTTTAATAAAACATCCCAGACTGAAAGCAGGTTTTGGGTTTTTTTTTTTATTTGAAAAAGCCTTTAGATGCTGCATAAAACCAAATTTTGATGCTGTTAATATTTCACTGATATCCCATCCAGAATGGACTGTTGTGATCCCCTCAAGCAGCCCGGTTTTCTGCACAAGACAGGAACTACTACTACAAAATACCTGTATGTTAACTAGAAATCATATTAGGGATTAAAATTATGTTGTGTTGACTTTTAGGTCTTTGAAAACTTTTTTCCCCCCACTGATTTTTGGATTATTTATACAGTTTCCTTATTTTCTGAGACAAATTTCTTCTCTGACCAGACAAGGGCAGATAATGATGTATGTTATTTTTTTTCAGTTTATTTGTGTAACACACAAAGGCCTCGTTTTGTGATGCAGAGTCACTGTTTGTTATGCAAGTGAAGTTTGATCCTCAGTAAGGAGACTGATGAAGAGTTGTTTCATACACTCCTTTTGGATACAGGATCTGAAAAAGTAATAGAGCAACAAAAATGCTGCCACAGTGGAGCAAAGGGAGAACAGAGTCACTTGATACAAACCAAAAGCTGATGCTGTCAGTTATGAGGGAAAAAAGGTACTGGGAAGAGGTTTTAACTGAGCACAGAAGTAAAACTGCCTCCCTGCCTGGGAGCAAGTGATGGATCTGAATCTGGAAACAGCTGAAAACTGTTTTCTGTGATATAAAAGTGAATTATCTTGTTCCATTCCTACAAATATCATGCTTTTATCTTGTAAATCTACTATAAAACTGGCCATCTACAGATTAAATTAGGCTGCTGTGGGAACAGTAGTGAGTCCACAATGTATGTATACATTCTATAAATTCAGGACAAGCAGATACTTTTTAAGCAGAGCTGTAGGGCTGGAAAAGAGACAAATAATGATACTTTCAGTTGCTACTTTTTATTGTAGTGATACATCAGGATGATCTGCTTTTTGTTAGTTTATTTAAAGAAGTTAAGGCAAATACTTGCTATTTCATATTGTTTAGCAATATTTATAAAAATGAGATTCAGATTGGGAGGTCTGTGTGCGTATTCAAAGTCAAAATAGCAGCTATTTGTTTTGATTGGGAAAACAGACTCCTTGAATGTGTTTCTGTTTCCACATTGCACAAACTCTGCTACATCTTGAAGCCCAGTTTCAGTGAAATTATTTTTCTTTTTAAGTTGGAGGCATCAGATTTTTGAGGATTTGTAATGCCTGGTGTTTTGTTACATGTGTGTAGAACAAGGAGCAGGAAAGAGGAGACTATCACTTTGCTCTATTGTCTTATAAGGTGGCTTTTACTCAAAAGTGAACATAAACTGTTTAGGTTTTTTCATATGAAAAAGGAGACAGTGTAGACTACATAGACATTAGACAATCTTAGAAAAAGCTGGGAAGTATCTGCTTACACACATCACCTCAGAGCTGGATTTTCTTGAGTATAAGCTAAAAGAAATTGAATCTAAGGGGCTGTTTATACAACCAAAGTACTAATTTTGTTGGCTGGATTTGCTAGGCTCCTGCTCTCAGGGGAAGAAGGAAAAGCTCATCTGGAGGAACTCTTGTCTCCGTTTGCTGTGGTGAAAACAACATTTCTTTACAAGCTGTGTATTGGGCTTCATATGCCATACTTGTGTACAGATGGAGTGCACAGATGCTTCTGCTTATTGTATCAAATGTCAGGAAACCCTGGTGAAGAACTGAGAAGTCTTAATGGAGGAAAAAGTGACTCCTCTGAAATTTTAAATTGTATGGGTTTGGTGTTTGGGTTTTTTTTCAATTATAGACAGATGTACTGTAAGCAGAAACATACTTGAGTGATGAAAGTACAGAGTATATAAAAAAATAGAAGACTGCAGGTTAGAATATTCATACCAAGTCCAGCATTAGAAGTATCCAGCAGCCCCAAGAAACATGTCTGTGCAAGGCAACCCTGTATTCCTTACTACTGATACATTGACTTGAGGATGCCCCTATGGATAACTGTTTTATCCAGCTTTTTGGAAAATACTGGTGGCTTCCTGACAGCTGTGCAGTTTGGTTGATTGGTACAGTATAAAATAATGTAATCAAGACAGCAGGATCAGATTTCTTGGTCGTGGGTTCTGTTGGTTTATGGGATGACAATGCTTAATCCCACCTTCTACTGCAATCTTCCCAATTAGGTAGACACTTCCATATCATGGAAAATCTTGTGTGCAATCTTCATTCTTATATAGTGCATGGCATCTGGTATGTTGCTACATCCATAACTGGGACTCTTTCCAGTTCCAGATAAACTGTTCCTTTCACTTTTGTTTGACTAATATTGGTATCCCAGAGGTTAAATTTTACACCTAACAAAATTGGAACTTTTCCTGAACAATGGGCAGATCATAAACAAGTTCATTTTTCCTGGAATACTAGACAGGGATAACATAAACAGCACTAACCTTTTAAAACTGTGAGAATGACACCTTTCTAGAGCAAAGGTAACAAAAAGGCTTTCTGTATGTATTGAGCACTTAAGACTTTTGCACAGGAGAAGATAGTTTGGAGTGGTAATGACTCCCAGCTTTTTCAGTTTTTCTAAATCAGCACTGACAATAGAGTCTGTTACAATTATATTATACAATTGTTGTATCCTGGGTAAAGTACAAACATCTTGGAGCTCTCAGTCACTTGATTATGGAGCTGCTGGGAAAGTCTCCTCTGCAGATGTACTAATGCAAGTTTTAATGCAATTCAACATGCTGCTGAAGATTCTAAAAGGTATTTGCATTGATTTTTACTCTTTATTAGGATGCAAAATCAAAACAGGAAGATCTAAACTAGGTAACCTATGTGAGCTAAAATCTTGATGCTGTTGAAGTTGTTGGAAGATTCCCAGTGATTTGAGGGGCAGTTTTTATTTACATTCATGATGATGACATCTGTGTCTCAGTCATCGAGATTCTGTGCTGGACAGAGGAAAATAGACAATTCTACAGTATGAAACATCTGATTTGGTTTAGATGTCCATTTTTTCAATGAAGTGGAGTTGCCTTTTTTTTTCTTTCCCCTGTTAAGGTAGTCTAAGCAGTCATCCAAATGTTGATGTCTGCAAAAATTTGGGTTTGTACAGATAAATTCTGTCCTTCCCACCTGTTGTCTGCTCCCCTTTCATGTACTTAAACCCAATGTTTCTTCCATGCCAGTCACAGCCCACAGAAGTAGCCCTTTTTGTGATGAACAGACATGTGCTCTACTTGGTTTTGGGGTAAAATTTGAGTGTCCTAGATTTCCAAAATGAGAGCTGCATACCCCAAGTCATGCTAGACCAGGGAAACCTAGAACCTTGTGGCACACAGACCTCAAGGTTCTCAGAACAGCTTTGCTGTTTTGAATGCATATATTGCCAGAGGGGGAGAGTGACATGGTGACAATGGATAGAGACTGAATTGGAATAGACATTGTTAGACAGTAGATAACTGCTTTTTCACTCAGGTCATGGCAATAGCATATGTCTGTGAGTAGTAAAGAGTGTTGCAAAATATGTTAAATGTGCTTGGCAGCAAGCCACAAATGCATGTGTTAAACATGTCAAAATGAGCAGCGTATCTCGGTTGTCAGGCACAGCCCTGTCTGTGCTGGGGAGCTGCCTGGCTGCAGGGCAGCTGCTGTCTCTTGTACCCTGGTTATTGTGCTGGGCAACTGCAGGGAAAGTAGGTCATTTGCAGATAGTAGGGGTGTTCAAGCTGTTGAACATATTCTTCATATATTCTGCAGAGTATCATTCTCAGAATATTCAGATTTATTTAAAGGAAAAATTGCTTTAGAAATGTGAAGGACCCTTTAGCTTTGGTGCTTTAATTTTTTTAAAATTGCATGATGTGTCTCATTGCTGCTTGTAGAAGAAACCAAGAAGGTGGTCTGAGAAAGTTGTGTTAGTTGCTCTTCTTTCTTTGTTGATACTGAACTTTTGCCCTTGCTTATGATGCTGGTGGCTGTAGCTCACTCAGCCTCGGGGTTTAACTAGAGGCTGTGTCAGGAACCTGTTTTAATAGAACTAGGTGTGCTCAGGGCAGTTTCCAAATTCAATCAACATATGTTGCCCTCTAAGATTAGTCAATTATTTTTCCACCTTCCATTGACACCTCACTTCAACAAGGTTTGTCACTTTGCAGGGACAGACTGCCATTTTGATAATGTGCATCTCAGCATGTGACCTATGCATGTGTTTGAGGTCTATCAGTGTAACAGATGAGTGGCAATTGAAAAGATTCTCATATTAGAATATTTAGTGTAAGGTTTCTGTGCAGCCTTACTGCTGACTGGCTCTCAGTTTTTATTCCATTATTGGAAAATACACTGGACAAGCTCCTCCAAAATGGCATTCAGGGCAGACTACAGGATAAAACCCCATGCCTTGGAGACAATCATCCCCTCATGGCCTACATTTTAACAGCAGCACAAGTGAAAGAAAAACACTTAGTTGCATTACTTATCTGGCAATGAGCTGACAAAGGTGTTAAGGTATCCAGGTGCTGTTTATCTCATCTGTACTGTATATTAAGTGTGGGGCAGTTACAGAGAGTGAGGCAGTCTTGTGCATTTTTAGAGGTGTGAGAAATGTTATGGGAAGCCAAATCCTTTCAGATTTCCCCTCCCCTACTCCACTTGGGAGACTCACTTTCCTCACCCTTTATTTCCAGGCTGCAATGTATTCTATTGTTATTTAAGGAAAATACTGTCAGCACTGCTTGTGGCTTCAGTGCTTCAGAAGGCAGGCACAGGCAACTTTTTCCTTTTCTCTGTCTCTGCAGTGGGGAAGAAAGGCTGTTGCTTAATTAGCATTAGTTCTTGGTGTAAAGCTGAAGTGGCATCGCTGTGTTACGTGGAGAGGAAGAGTGTGAGGAGTGCAGGCACCTGTCAGTGTGGAGCAAAATAGTTCTAGCACATGGAATGCTGGATTCAGGAGGCTTTTTCTTTTTCCTAGCTCTTTTAGAAGAGTGTTTTATTGCTCTGTTTTCAATTGCATCAACAGATGAGAGAATCCATAACTTGTCTGCCACTAACACAGACTTCAGTAACCAGCGCTTGCACCTGTAACAGTCCCAGGTCAGGTATTGCCTGGGTTTCTTGACTTTTATTTTTTAAACTAGTTTGCCTTATATTCTAGGGAGAAATCATGCCACTGTTTTGGGTTTTTTTGTTTATTTGTGGGTTTTTAGCCTCATTACACCTATAGCATGTGTGAAATTTGTGATAAATAAAATGCACTGAAAGTAGGTATTCTTGTGTGAGCTCATGTACTAAATATGGAATATTGCTTTGAAGTATTTGTTGATTTAGAGGCATCTTTTACTCTTGATTCTTTCATACATGTTTGTTTCAGAATGCTATGGATTCAGTGATTCCTAATCCAAAGCATTTGGAAATCTAGGACAGGATTGCCAAATCTTTCTATTGGTCTTGTAGTATTTTGAGTTTTTTTAATGACAATTTATGATACAGCTAAAAATCTTGTAAAACTTCAAGTAGGTTATTGGAAATTCTTTTTAGCAGCTCAAATAAAAATTATTTCCAAATTTTGGCTGAAATTTTTTCAGCTATTTTAGGCAAAGCTTTCAAGGCTTGTTTCTTTAACTATCCAAAAGACAGTTCTGTGATGAGTTCAAGAATTCTTTCATAGAGTCTGTTTTTTCAGAAAGATTTACAGAATCTTCCAGAGATTAACTTAGTGAGTATAATTGTTTATCTTGTTCTAATTCTGGACTAAAGCAATATGATGTCAGATGCTGTTTGACTTTCTTTCTAGCATTGTGTGATGACATCAGTCTTCACATCAGAGAGAATTAAAGCTTGAAGCTACAACATATTCTTGGCAGGAGTTGTAATACTGTGATCAGGATTCTGGCTTGGGCAGACTCCAAAGTGATCTCTTGGAAATGAAGAACAACAATTACTTGATCACTGAAACCAAGCAGTTACATGCAGCTTGTTTATTGTGGGCCAGTAGAGGTTTTTTCTTCAATTTTTTTTTCTGTGTTACTGGGATTCTTGAAAAATTTGCATCTGCTTTCAGATCTGAGAAATGATTGCCTGCAGTGGTAGCAAATTATGTCACTCCTTTTTCAGGGGGAGCTTGGAAAGGATTCTTGCAGCTGCATGTAGAAGTTTAGGCTCACTTCTTATCATATAGAGGTGAAAAAACTGGTTATTTTGGTGGCTGAAATGGAGATAAGGAGCAAACTAGCTCAGAATTGGTAATTTTAGTCTTCTTATTTTCACCTCTCTGACACTGTTGAGAAGGGGAGGAAGACTAGATGGGTGGCCAGAGTGTGGACTATAATGGTAATCTGAAACGTGCTTGTTTGAAGGGCTCCTTGTAGAACATGGGGATTGGGGCAGAGCAGGTGGCTGTAGGGGCAGAGGAAGGGCTGCAGTGGAATGAAGTTGAGAGCTAGACACAAGGAGGAGGGAGCTGGGAGCCAGGATTGCAACTTTGATTTCAAGCCTGTAGAGTTTGGCAGGTCTCTGTAATTTTGAGTGAGAAATATGTGCACCCCAACCTCAGTGAACATTTGTCTTTTTCTCATAACATTCCTTAGTGTTCTCTTTCGTTGCTCTCCCAGCTCGTTCCAGGAGGCAGCTTTCTGCAGGCTGTGCTAAAACAGGACTCCTCTGGCCTGTGTCAGGCCAGGGATTGACATCACTATGGAGTATTTGCTACTACTTTATTTACTTTGGGGATGCCTGGTGATCACTTCATAAAAATGACAAAGAATAGCTCCATCATACAAATACCTATCTGGGTTTAGAACAGGTAGACCCTTCCTTGATGCCTTACCAGCAGTGTTGATAATCCATGCTATGTTAAACCCCTTTCCTGGCACTCCACCAGAGACATTCCCAGCCAGCATTGCACCTTATGAAAACCAGTAACTGCAAACTTTCATGCAACTCTGTGGCACACATCACCTTTGTGTTTTCTGCAGGGAGTAGTTACTTGCTCACTGCTATTAAAGGCTTAATACATTTCTTGAAAAGCATTTTCATGGTTCTGTTCTGTGTTAGAGCAGATAAACTCAAGAGAAATTCAAGCTAAATGAACTGTTCCGTTGGGACAGCAGCTTGTTTCCATCTGTTGCCTTTGCCAAAAAGTTGGCAGGTCTTTTTTGCAGGGATAAAAGATGGCATCTAGGATAAAGTGCCCCCAGTCCTAATTTGAAAAGCAGTGCAAGTGGATGAGAAGTGGTGGGTGATTGTAGCTGGCTATCCACAGACACCTTTCCTTGGTGCTGTTCAAATCTGAGCAGAAAATGTTCTACTGGCAAATGTCATGCACATGTAAATTTGTTGTGTTGTTCCCTTTCCAGATATGCAGCAGGGAGGGGTCCAGGCCAGACACATGTTCCCCTTTGGTGGGGAGAAGTTTATGGTTTGAGCGGACCTATATTAGTGTCTCAGGATAGAGTAGGACCACTCATCTTTTAGTGCTGTCTGGAAGATCATTTCCTAATCTGCCAGCAGTCCAGAGCTCAGGGTCTTTCTCATACATGGGTTGTAAGGGGATGGTCTGTTATCTCAGGATTCACTGAGATTGCCACATTGCTGACGTTAAGCAAGATGTGCTTGCAGAACTGTGCAAATCAAAGGTGTCTGATCTGAAGACTCCTGAACCATGTGGTGACTTGGAAAATCAGACACAAACATGCAGAGGATCTTCAAACTGGCCTAAAATGTTTCTTAAACAGAACAGTTACTTTACAGAAAATGTTGCTGTTACTTCATTATGCCTCTCCCAAATATTTAAGAAAAAATAAAAAGGTATTTTCTCTGGCAGGACTTGAACTTTAGGCTATAGATCAAACAGGTTCGTACATTTTTCTGGCCTCTTTTTTAAATTTTATTTTTTGATTGATTTCTTTATATTCCCATCAACATTTACTCATATTACATTTCAGAGTGGTCTGGCCAACAATCTTGATACAGAGACAAAAATCTTTAGTCTTATTTAACCAAGCTGTTAAGAGTTCTATATTTTCATCCAGAAGTGCCGGGCTGTCCTTGCAATATGTTACAGGAGTTTTGTCTCAAGATTTTCGGAAGTTTCCAACACTAAGTAAGTATTTAAATGCTACTTCATTAACACTGAGCTCTGTTTGAGCTCTTCTTTCCTGGAGCTGCATCTAAAATCAGTGGCCAACCTGTGGCAATATTAATCCTCATTCTTCTAAGTACCTGTATGCAACAGGAAACAGAATTAAGATTATACACAGTTACTTAAAGCACATTGTAGCTGGTTTTGATGCTTCAAAACTTTGTCTTTACAACTGTATGGTTGGAAAATGCAGCTGTTTTTTGCATTGCTGAAATTTGGCTGACTGCAGCAGCATCCAGGCCTTTTTGGATGCCTTGTGATAAAAATACAGCACTGCTAGTGCTCTGATTTTATTATTAGTGAAGGTGCAAGTGCTAAAAATATGTCTTGCTTTCACAAGGATTTAGCACAGACAATACTGCAGAGAGCTCCTCTCTGTCTGGGTCTCGTTTGCTTGATCTATATCTGGAATTGGAAACGGCCAGGAGGTTTCCACATAAATAAATCTTTGGGATCTTTGAGAGTTCCATGATGTTCCCCTCAGTCTCAGCTTTTATATTCTTTCTTTAAAGAAAGTTAGGCCTTAGCTGTTTTAGCATCAAAGAAAACCTCAAATATGTGAAGTTGGATGTAGGGGATGCAGAGAGAAGTTTGCACAGACCCTGTAACAATAGTGGGAGGTGTGAACTACTGCCTTTACCTCTGTTGAGTGTTGGCTCAGATATTTAGCAGAGGTGTCTAATTGAGTATATTAATTATGTAATTCCTTAAAAGGAGTGAAAATACTGGAGACAGCAGATCTTCTTGATGTGTGGTGGGAGGCATTTCATTTTGATGGTTCAAGCTGGTGGCATTTGGAAGTTCCTTCTGGTTGTTGGTGTTATATAAACATTAAACTTTGTTGGGATAAGAATCAAAGAGCAGGGATTTGAGGGGTTTAGCCTCTCTGAGGTGTAGTTTGTCCTGTAGACAGAAAACGTGTCACCCTCCATCCACATTCCTACTCTCACTATCATTAAACAGAAAAGCATTAAAACACTTCCAAGTCTGAAATGGGACACTTCTTCCTGGAGTCCTGAATGCTGGACTGGTTGGTTGAGCTGCGTTTTTTCACCCTGATGCCTATCACTTTCAATCCTTTTTGCTTTAACCTGATCAAACAGGGCTATCTCTACATATCTGTGGATATGAAAGGTGAGGAAGAAGAAAATAAGCTTCTTTACAAAGGAAAAGATTATATCCACTTCACCTTGTTTGGGTCGTGTGCTGCAGCTGATTCTTTAACTTAATTTAGTTAATGACTCAGTGGATGACTCACTGCAATTATTAAAATTTTTTTGCAGTAGGAAGTTTTCCTATATTGGGAAGGTTCTTTCCTCTATTGTTCCTTTTAAAAAATTTTAAAAAGGCATTTAGCAGGTTAGGGCATTTCTACATTGTATACACACATCAGGTACATGCTTTCAGCATAAAGCTGCTTATCCAAAGCAGAGCTTGAAGGTCAGTAAAGAGATTTTAACTGTAGAATGGATGTTAAATATTTTCTTAAAACTCAAAACTGGTCTTACATTCAGATTGTCTTTGTAAGGATAAGAACAAACAACAAAAAACAAATGCAGACCCAGTTTTTGATATACATAATAGGCATAGATGATACAGATTTCTGCTACTCCTTTTCAGATTTGAAATCACAAGAGTGAGACCATTCTCTTCTTTGGTGGTGTTGGGGAGCAGTTAATGTCCTTCAGTTTACTGACAGTGCTTGAGAAAAGTTTTGTTTTGTTTAGAACCAGGGGCCAAGCAGTTGTAGAGTTTAATAACCCGAGACAGGATTATTAAACAGGCATATAGACCACTTAGAACACTGGAACAACCTCAGAAAAACTGGTCAAAGAAGGAGGAAAACTAGTTTTGCCATGGGACATGAGCCCACACAACAGGAGAATGACTCTGATATGCCATTTAGAAGCCACTGCAGTTTTCTTTCAGGCAAGTATGAGGACTCTCATGTGTAGACTTCCACCATTCTATGGTTCTTTCTTTGATTGGAATATAAATAATTCTGTTTACCATCTTTTCTAGCCTCAATGTGATTTATAAATCTCTTTTTTTCAGTGAAACAAGTAGTAAGAATAGACAAAACCCCTCAAGTCTATACACCTAAATACTGCAGTTGTCAGTCAATAGTTGTTTGAGCAACAGGGTGGAATAGGCAGGACTTACACTTTCTGTCTTGAGGATGATTTGCTCAACAACCTTCCCTCAGTTTACTGGTGATTTTCAACTGTTTCCAAATTCTTCATTCTGGAACTTCCACCAGAAAAGCTCCAAGTAAAGTTTCAAGAACTGTTAAATATGTGTATATAGTTTTCCAGGAACCTTCAAAAAATGAATGAGATTGATTTATTCTCCCATTTGGACAACTGGTAAATGAGTTAATTATGTCAGTTCCAGGAGTTCAGGAAAAGTTAAAGCAGCATCACAGTAACTTTAAAACCTTTATCTCCATGTAGTTTAATAAGGACCTTGCCCCAAAAGTAGAAGACTAAGTTTATCTTTGCAGAGACTGTAAGATTGGATATCGGAAGTGAGAAGGAAAAAAAGGCAAATCCAGTCTTGGAATTCTAAGGTCTGTTGTATAGATTTTAAAATAAATCTCTTCCATTAGTTTTCTTCTCTGCAATGGAAAGTTTCAGGTACATTCTGTTGCATTTTTTCCCCATACAGGATATGAAACTAATTATGTATTATTTATACTTGATAAACCTATTCATTTGATTATTCCCCCCTTTTCAAAAATTGCTCATGTGGTGACTGTCACTCACA
This sequence comes from Pithys albifrons albifrons, assembly GCF_047495875.1. Classification (NCBI taxonomy): domain Eukaryota; kingdom Metazoa; phylum Chordata; class Aves; order Passeriformes; family Thamnophilidae; genus Pithys; species Pithys albifrons. The sequence goes on from NC_092470.1 coordinate 6,950,791, forward strand.
AAGAACAAAGATTCACTTCCTCTTATCTTGCAGGATTTGGAGAAAAAAGTGTGTTCTATTTGCTCACTTTGTACCTCAGGGAACCTTTAGAAAGTTTAGGGGTTTTGTGGTTGTTGTTTGGGTTTTCTTGTTTGGTTGCTTTGTTTGTTGTTTGGTTTGGTTTGGTTATTTTTCTATTAAATGAAAAAGGAAGAATAGTTGTGGAAGAAGTGGAGTGTAAAGGAATCTTACAGAGAATGGAATTTGATTGATTCTAAAAAGTTAGAAATGTTTTCCCCTTGACTCTTAAAGTATTCTTTTAGCTTCTTTCTTTAAAAACCTAAACAGACACTGGTGTGTTTAATACTGTAATGTCTTTTCCATGTCTTTCCATAAGTTCTGCTATCTTATAAAACTTGGGATATTTTACAGGGTGGAGAGAGTAAGAAACTGGGTAAAAAGCATGCTAGATAACAGCTTTTTCTTTGTTCCACTTGGAACATTGTGTCCAAGATCAGGCATGTCTGTGTGATTTCACTGCCTGGGCAATGGCAGGTTCCCTGAAAACCTTGGTGCTCTTGAGGAGGAAGCTGTCCAAGAGCACTGGGAGCAGGGCTAGAGGCAGCCTATGAGCACAGCACGTAGGACCAAAACATCAGAAAGCTTTTGGAACTCTCCCTTGGAAGGGCTTGCAAGCTCCAAATGCTTGACTTGTGGATGAAATATGACTCAGAGCATTGATCTCGGTAAGAATCAAGGAAATGGAAAGTAAATTATGTGGGAGACTAATGTGTAATTAAAATTGTAGTGGGAGTTTTGATTTTTTTTCAACAAAACATTGTTCTCAGAGCCAAGCAATAGTGCAGGTAACTGCTAAAGATTTGCAGAGCATTTTTCTTGGCACTGGGTAGTAGGTTCTTATTAATCTCAAGCATAGTGACACTTGTTCATAACACCAAGAGTCCTTTTATAACTGCTGCTTTTGTTGATTGAGACAGGATGAGATTGGACAAGCACTAGGGGAGAAAGGGAGAGAGACAAAAAGAATTCTTTAATTCTGTCTGGCATTCCTCCGAAGTGATACACAAGAAGGTAAAGAATTTTTTTCTTCCATTTCAAGTATCCTAGAGATTAAGAGCCCAATCCAGTCATACATAATGGTGGAATTTGTTCTTTAAATACCTGTAATACTCTTGATAGTATCCTAGAAGTTTTAAAGGAATAACTGTGATGTGAACATGTGGAGACTGTAAGTCAGGAGTAAACTGTTATGAACATACCAATGTTCTTGAATGTTGCAGGTGTTGGTAGGAGGTATTCCAGAAGCTCTGGAGTACTTGTGGCTTGGCTGTGAGGCAATACCAGCTGTGCTTCCTTCTCCTACAATGCCAGTTGTTCCACACCTGAAGTTTCACAGTATTTAGTCTTTCAGTTCCAAATTCAGTGAATTGGTCTTAAGTGCTCTAATATGTTGGTTAAGATCACACACAAATTGCATGGCCGAGGCAGGAGGAGGACAGGTAAGTATTTTGGCTCATTGAACCACACTAATCTTTACACTGTACTTGCTACTTCTCTTAATAATTACCAATATACATCTTTATCAAAGCAGGCTGTTCCTCAGATAGAGTTGTACTTGGTGATCCATTATAGAGATACCAATATTTGGTACTGCTGGTGCAATTCCCAAGGATGTGATGATACTTTGTTGAAAGAAGATAAGAATTTTAGATTAATATCTGAAAACAATTTCCTCATCTTTCTAATCTGGATCAGCTAGGTAATGATAGTTCTTTCATTCAGTGGAAGCAATAGTTCATGTGTGATAGCAAAACTGGAAAGAACTTCCTTCAACTCAGCTCATTCCCAGGACTCCCTTGAATGAATGTATTTTTGCTGGTAGATACTGGTTGTTTTTCTGTTGCCTTGGGAACAGGTCTCTGAGCAACCTGGCCCAGGGTCAGTCAGCTGTGCTCGGAGCAAGTGTTGCACCAGATGAAGTCCTGAGAACTCTCTTATCCTCTGTTGTTAATAGGTGCAGAATTAGATTTCCAAGTGTATTGTCCTTCTTAGGACTCTTGTTAGTCCTCTTCAAGAAAAAATTACTTTCAGTATTTAAATTGATGCTGAAAGTACGTTTAAGCAATTCTAAGCTATTTTTTTTATCTTGAAACAAACATCCTTTTTGTCTGTGTTCCCCTGAAATAACATTATTTATCTATTTCTAGGGGATTTTGAAAATGTATGAGTAATCATTAACTCCATTTCGTTAATTTCACCATGATTTTTTATGATTGTAGTTGAAAATAGCTAAACAGCTGTGGCAATTTTGGGTAAGGAAATGAATTTGACATTCCTTCATTCTCCATGTGTGTTGTAACTGTGTGTGGGTTTTTTAATTTATTTATTTTGTTCTTACATTGTTTTCCTAGTACAATGCTATGTACTGAAGAAAGAAAGATTTATGAGAACTCCCAGGTCAAGTTCAGAGCTGGACAGGCTTCAGGTTTTCTGGCCACTACCCACAGGCCTTCCACTGAGAACTTAGGATTGTTTGTAGGCTTCAGATTGGTGCAAAGCAATGATCTCTTGGGGAGTGCCAGTCAGTGCTTTCCTTGAGCTAAAATATCAAAGAGGAGGACAAGTCTGACTATGGAAGTTTTGGGACACAGCAGCACATTCATTTCAGGCACGAAGCACAACCTTATCTTCACATGAGATCACCCGAGTCTGCTAAAACAATGGTCACTGCAGTGCTGTGAAAAAGCAAGGCTTTTATTTCAGTAGCTGTTTCCCAAGTGTCATTTATACCTGTTCAGAATCCATTAGGAGAAGAGATATGGAATTAGTAAGTACTCTAGTTGTAGAATTCTTGTCTACAGTGGGGATTTCAGTTTTCCTTGTAGAATCACAGCACCTGCCTTAGAAGTGTCGGGTTTCTCTTATGGTGAGTGTTCTAATCACAGGGCAGAGACTGATGCATTAACAGGAAATCTAAGGCTCTAAGGAACAGTGGTGTGAACACTTTTGCAAATCCTCTGCTATAAAACAACAAGGGAGGAAAACCACCTTTTCCAAGTTGTAAAAGTTGAAAATCATGACTTGAGGGTAGATTTGGTTTCTAACTCCAGTATGTTTCATAAAAAGGTTTTTTGTCAGGCTAGGAATTTGAAATCATTTTCTTAATACCTTAGACCTTAACAAAGAGGTTAGGGAAGTTTTTATGAAATTCAGGGAAGAATAAAGCTGCAAATGCTCCTGTATAGGATGCTTGCTTAGTCCAGGCAATGGATGCAGTAACCAACATCCTCTGAAGCAGAGCAATTCTTTACTAAGACAACTGCATCCTTTCTACCTTCCTTGGCCCCTTTGCCTGGGAGGTGCAGCTGTGGAGTCAGTTGACTTCATTTCAGCATATCATGTCAGGGACTTTGGCCTCCACCACCCTTGTACATCCTGCTGGCTGATACAGAGTGTGTGAGGAGCACACAACCATGAGCACAGCTCAGTTTAGGAGAAAAGTCTGGTTATTTCATTGCCATTTAATATTTGTTGTGAGCAATAGTCAGAAAGCATTCCTGAGTGCTCAGGGCAAAACCGATCCTTGCCTTGCACTGTCTATAGTTTGTGCCCTTGAGGACATTCAGAGCAAGGAGGTCAGGCTGGGTTTAGAAAGTTAATATGCAATTTACAGCAATTTACATGGATTGCACCCAAGTATGTGTTTTCAGAAGTTTTTCATGCTCATAGGGCTTTGACTCTTAATCCAAAGGATTTTTGGTATGATTTTAGGATTAAGATGAACAAGCATATTACAATAATAAAAGGAAAGGAGAAACGTGAGTTTGAAATATGCTCCACGCTCTTATATGGGCCTTCTTGGCACCATCAACAGAAATACATAGATTGAAACCATTGAGAAATCTGGTCTTCTGTTTCATTGACTTCTTTTCAAGCCTTTAAACAATGAGAGACAAAATGAGTTCAAGTTGAAATTATTCCCATGGGTTCTGTGGCAAAGTGGCTTTGCCTAGTGTTATGAATGACACAAGTTTTAAGATCTGGCAAGAAAAAAATACATATTTATACTAGGAAAATTATCTCTTGCTGATATTAAATGTCAGCAGTATTGCAGCAGAATCACAGATGAATGTGGGTTTGCTGCCAGCGTACACAAGGACAAAGTGTTCAGAACCACTTTGGGAACTGGCATGAGTCTGGCACGTTCTGCACTCCACTTGCAGTTGCATCCATCAGAACCAGCATTAAGTAATTTCTGTAATGTAAACAATGATAAAGAGAAAATAATCTGAAGCTATGGGAGCAAAGCAGGAGAACTGTTGATGCAAAGTCCAGTTGCTTAACAGCAAAGCAGGGAAGCAGTTGCTGAGAGGGAGGGATTGCCCTCACAGCAGCTTTCTGGAAGTCTGCAGACACCATTACACATCCTGAAGAAGCTCTGTGAATAAATACAGGTATTTTTCTAACCTGTTAAATTGTCACATTGGAACTTCCTTTAAATGTTGAAGCTGTCAGGAATGGTGATATATTTTGATCATGTGAATGCAAATCTTAGCACTGTGTATTATACTTTAGATAAAAGCTGCATAGTAGGAGAGACAGAGTGAAGATCCTCTGGGGTACAGCATGCAGACAACTGGCAGTGAATTGAATAACTGGATTTTAAAGGACTGTCTCAGGATTAGTGTCAATGGCTGTTGGGAACTTGATGTTTTGAAGAAACTGATGGAAGAAAATGGAATGGGGCAGAGGGCTGGCATAGAAGTTTCAAAATCCTTTGTGAAATGCACAACACGAGAGAACTGCAGAAGACTTGTATATGGAAAGCAAAGTCACAGGCTCAGGCACCATGATAACAGGTGGAAAAATTGTCAAATTCTAGGTCACATGCAGTGGAAGGAATAATTTTAGCCAATCACATGTAAATTGGCTGCAAAGCTCAAAAAAAAAAATGAAACATCATTGGCTCTATGAAAATAATGAAATCTGCTCAATATTAAGCACCAATCAGAGAAACAAACTGTGTAGCTGTTTAAAGAAAGGGATGGAAAGTAACACTGAACTTACAAAGTTTTAAGAGTTAAGTGTGCTGTGTCTGTACCCCCGTGTTATGAGGAAATAGAAAGGGAACAAAGGGGCCTCAAGCCCCAGAAAGACACAACTAAGAGGGAAGTAGAACTCTGACTGTTGAGCAGAAGAGAGAAAGCCTAACTAGTGTGTTTTTACTGGTGGGTGCTCTGAAACAGCCCAGCTGAGTTTCTTTTCACCTTTTCTATAACACATGGACAAGAAGATTCAAACAAGTTGGAGAGCAGTGTTTTTACAGTGGCTTTCCTCCCTCTTTTTTGTGCACAAGCAATAAAGCAATGAAAATAAGACTTGTCACCATCACATGTCAGTGAGGCCAAAAGAACTGCTGAACCCTTGTGCTTTTCTCCAAAGTAGTATCATTAGTCACAGTAGGAGGGAAAACAATGGCAGATCTGGCTGAACTAATAGACTGGTTTACAATGGCTGTTCCTGTATTTCAACATCCCATTTGAAGTGCACAGCGATGGTGTTTCTATTAGTGTTACATACAAATCTTAACTCTTAGTCAAACTTCCCTAAATTTAGTGCACATATCAAACATTTATTTAGGGGTATTTCCTGGCCCATTCCATATTCTACCAGTTCTTACTGAAGTACCTTAATATCAAAATGATTGTCTTTAAAAACAGGTATCTTCCTTTAAACACTACTCCTTTAAACTCTACAAAGCAATCATACTTTCAAACTCCAGGTCACTGTTATTAACTGACTGAATCTTTACAATATATCAGGGCAGCAAGTTACAGGTGCTCAGTTTTAAAAATATTGTAAAGGATTGCCTGGCTCTGCAGTTCAGAAAATGTCACTCCTTTCAGGGCACCAGAATTTGAGTCACTGGTTCTAATCTTTAATGAATAATGTGGGTGTTTTGTTGCAGTTTATCAAGATGCAATTGTTTTTAATCTTGTAAGGGTTCTGTGAGACCAAATGCACTCTTGCTAGAGTAAAGTGGAAGCCAGTGACTGTTTTTATTGAGTCTTGCAGAATATGATCTCTGTCTTTGGCTTGTTTCAACACTGGAAAGAGTTTGAGAACAGTTTTTCTCCCTATTTGTTTTACATATTCACAGTCACAGTGAGAGCATTTTATTGTCAGAAAGCCATCATTTGATGGGTTGGATTGAAAACAGTCAGGGTAATGATTCTTTGTTGACTGGGTTCTTGAAAGGCTTGACATCATTAACATTCTTAGAATGACATGGATCATAAATCGTAGCACAGGAGATTGGAGGGATTCACTCATGTACATGAAATTTCAGTTGCAAGGTGTGCAAATATAATCATGTACTTATTTTCTCCCAAGACAGTAGTTTTTTGTGCTCTGATGGCCAGCACAAAGTTCTCTGATATCCATGATTTCTCTGCCCCAGTTCTTACAGTAGCCAGAATGAAAAAAGGATAGGAGTTAAATGAAAGGAGACAGCTCATAGATGTTCCAGCTGCTCCTCAGAGGCCCTGTAGTGTCATCAGACAATATGCTTTTCTGACTTGTGCCAAAGGACCAGTAACAAGTAACCTAAAGTAAGAGCACACTACAAGTTATTCATTTCTAAGTTGCACAGAAGGAAAATGGCCAGTGAGTCACTTTGAAATTCTGGCGTGATCAAGATCGGTTACATCATTTGTACTTGGTCACCACACAATAGTTGGTGTAGAAACAGCTGTGTCAAATGTGCTTGGAAATAAACCAGTATTTTGGAGCTCCCAGAAGGTCTAAATATGTTTCTTTCATCTTTCAGTTGTGACAGTACTCTCTCAAAAAGCTAAATTCTCTAAGAAAACAAAATTTCCCTCCTTACTATCTGAAAAACTACTGCAAAGTACAGAAAAGAATGTGGATTTTTTTCAAGTTCTTATAGGAAAAGATACAAAGGACTTGAATTCCAATAAGATAAATTCTGCTTAGTTTTGGTTAATGCTTAGTTAGGGATAATGGAATATTTCTTTAGAACATTGTAAAATGCCTGTCACTTGGGTTTTTAAAAATAGCTCTAACAGGTAGCTCTGATCCTGACATGGGACAGAAATCCCTGGAGTCCCTGGAATGAGCATTTTCTGTCACTCTGTGACTACAGGAATCGTAGCCTCTGTGGGATTGGTTATTCTTTGAAGTAGAATTCTTGGGCAATTTAGTAACACAGACACAAATGAGGACGTTAGAGAGACTTATATTCCTGCATATCAAGAAAATTATAGCTACTTTGATTAAATATAAGAAATACAGGGAGATTGCAAGGACAGTATAGAAATAGTTTAGTCTGCCTTTGGGTGCCAGAATGTCTACACATCAGCTTTTGGGAATTACTTCTTTTTGCTCTCCATAGCTGATGCTTACTGACTCCAGCTGTGACAAAACTCTCCAGAGATTAATGACATCTAGACCAGTTCCAGGAAGGAGGATAATTTGGACGTGAATTTAGTATCTGTTGAAGACAAGGGAAAAGAGTTAGTGACCTTAAAATTTAAGGTAGTTTTACAGGCAAAATTAAACTGTTGCTCCTGTTCCTTGAGACTTAAAAACTAAAATGGACTTCCAAATAGGAACAATTTGTGTGGGCAGAGGAGTGACCTACCTCCATCAGGGTTTTCTGTCAGTGACTTTTATTATGTGTCTGAGTAGGGCGTAATGCTGCACAATTTACAGTGGTAGAGGGGCTGACTTGATAACTTAAGCTTCCATAATGTATTGTTCTTCAGGGATATTGCAAAACATATATCAAACATTTCAGAGTATGGTTTATTATATGATAATCTTCAACTGATATTTAGGATTATTTTTGTACTGCAGAGCTTGAGAAATAATTTCTGGCTTGAACATAAAGTCCATGCTATTTTTGATCTGCTTTATCTTCACACATCATAACTTTGATAAGGTCAGAGTTACAAGAAAAATAGGTAAGATGGGTATTTGGCCAGTACAGAGCAGACGTTTGTTTTTGAAAGCCTTATTAGAATGGTGTGACTTGTCAACAAGCTCCACATCTCCTATGGCCTGGCAGCTGTGAGGAAGGGTAAGTGCTGCTGCTTCCCCCTTGATTGCTGAACGTTTCTGTGACCCTTCCTTAGGGGTGAGCGAGCACGGGACTGACTGGCAAAGCTGAGCTCTGGCATCAAACCACTGTGTAGGAGTTGGAAACAAGCATGCTGAAATGTATGTACTGACAACAGCAGTGAGGTTGAAAACAAAAAATCAACAACAAAGCTGTGAAAGAACAAAAATTAAAGCCTCAAGAGTCTACGTGTTATGGTCCTATGACAGTGAGTACCCACAGTCATGGAAGAACAGGGAGTGGAAAGGAATGACTATTGGAAGAAATGCTGAGGAGGGAGCCAGAGCTGACACTCACACCCTCCTCGTGGGCCAGCACTGGCAACGGGCCATTGTAGGTGAAACTGTTGCAACAATTTATCATAGAAACAGCAAATCAGGTCAGATTTATCTAATCAGCTCTTCGTGATTAAAATATGTCTAGGGCCCTTTTTCCAAAACTACAAGGGTTGCAGCAACAGCAAGATTAGGAATAGACTCTGTGTATATGTGTGTATGTATGCATCTATTTTATTTTTCTTTGAGCATTTGCCCTTTTGAGAGTGTAGATGGTAAAAAAGGGATAAAGCAGCCCAGGAGTAAGTAATGGGGACTACTTAACATGGCACTTGATGTTGGCACCCTGGAAATCTTCCAACAACTATGACCTTTTGTTTTTATTTTTATATTTCAAGCAGGGTGGTGGTTGTTCAAGCTGAGCTGGCAGAAGCTTTCTAGACAGCATCAGACCTTGGATGAAAATCTGTCCTTGGAAAATGAAGTAGGGAGGAAGCTGACACAGATTTGTTCTGTCACTTGTTTTTAATTGACCTAATGTTTAACTCATCCCTCAGCACATGGGGGCCTGCACTCATCTCCTTCTTGGTGCTCTGGCTTCTCTCAGTGTGTGATTATCAGTGATCCATATCTGGATTGTGCCTCACCTCCTTGTACTGACCTTTGGAAGTGCTCCACTTTCCCAGGACATGCTGCTTTATGCCAAGAGCCAAGACCAGTGGTGTAGGCAGGTGTAAATGTAGAATGGACACATTTGAAGCCTTCTGTGTTTCAGAAGGGAATAGATGAATCTTTCCCATGTTATTTAGTCTAGGGAAGACTTTTTCTTTCTCAATCCATCTCCTTTCATTTTAAGACCTTTTGTCTTCCTCAGCAGAATAAGTGTTTTTCCTGGCCTTGGGATCCTGTCATGAAGAGAAGTGTGAGAATGCGGAGTTCAGTTCTCACAACACTCTGCATTGCCATAAAGGTTTAAAAAACTTGATGTTGTGTGTTTTTAAGTGTTACTAATTGTGTCTTAAATGTAACAGATCTTAGTGCTACTCTTCCCCAGTCCCTGGAAGTGTTCTTGCTCTCATTTGAGTGAGGAGACCGTTCATAATGGTTCTGATGGCTCCACAGGCTAGGCCTCTGGGAGAAGCAAAACAGATAAAAGAATATCTAGGATGCCTTTGTATCCCCTGGAGGTAAATATTTCCAAGGGATAATTAAGAAAAAAAAATCTGAATAAGTAAATTTGATTAAGTGATGTGCTGAGTCTGTTTTGTGTTCATTTTGTGACCTGGGCCATGAGGTCCTTCGGTCTCACAGGAACCTTGAAGGTGCAGAATTATGATAACCTTGGATGACGCATATCTCATTTCCTCACTTTAAGATAGGGCTCCAGGGAGAGACAGTTCTTCCACCCCATCAAACAATCTGCTGCTGATGTGTGAGATTCTTTGTTTTCTGTGCTGGTTACAACAAGTGTTCAAAGACGCAGTACATGTTTTGGTGTTTGTTATATGTGTTCCTATCTCCTGCAGTAAAAGGGTATAATTTCCTGAAACATATTTAACAGTCTTAAGGCTTTTTTCTTTTTTTTATAGGTTCTTCCTATCAATTTTTCCTGGCAAAGATTATTATTAACTTTCAAGCTTATGAGCATCTTCAAACAATAGCCACTATCTTTGTAAAAAAGAGTCATAGATATGTTTCCCTCTTTCTATTATAAAGGTTTTTGCTTCTAAGTAATACCTATTCCAGATCTTGCCAGATCAAACATGGGCAGTAAATTTCTCAAGAGTTTGCATTTCATAAACTGTTCTAAGTTACATAGGGAACACATGTGCTTCTGCAGGGTCTGTTATAGCACCTTGATTTCCATGTCGTATTTTTTATCTAGCCAGCTAGCCAATATCTCAGGAAGATGTCTGCACATCACCATAACCTTCCTGCACAGATGGTCAGCTGGTTTCTACCAGCATATTATAAATGCTGTATTACTTGTAGTGTGTGGGCTTCTGATTTATTACCCTGCTTGAGCAATGACCTTTCCTGTGGGTGATGTTGCTACAGTGGCACCAAATGAGGTACAAATTCTTAGACGGGTTGCTTTGGCTCATGTTGTCTTCTTTTACCCATAACTATGATTCAAAAAGCAATTTTTCTGGACAGGAACTTGGTGCAGGAGGAGAGCAGGCAGGGTCTTTGAGAACATTCCACAGATGGGCTGGGTGTCCTGTGGAACCTGACAAAGAAAAACTCTGTGTCTGCTTGTACAGTTGCTTCCTAAATATTTAGGTACTACCCACTTCTGAACAGTGTGTGCACAGGATGAACTCATGATAAATGCCCTAGAAAAACTAGGCCATTTTACTTCCTGGCTGACAGATGCTCTCAACAGAAGAACCGTGGCTGAGATAAAGGATTTAATCTAATTTGAACCACTCTTGAACAAAGGACATTGATGTATTTGCAACTTAACACACCTTTTATTACCTTATCACAATAGCCCTAATTTTATATCTGTCTTTCAACAGTCGAAGAAGAGTTATAGGCCTTCATTTATCACGAGGTAAAAAAAGACCTTGGCTTAGCATATTAGGAAGAATTGTACCTGTCCACTGGAGCACCTTATTTTACAAGACACCAGGAAATTTTCTGTTGGAAGAAATTGAACCTGTTTAGCAATTGAAGTTCAATATTCTCACTTTTCAACAGCAGTGATTTTAGCACTTCTTGGATTTGAGCTTTCTAGGGTAACTTTTGTTGTTGCAACCCTGAAGTAACATGAATCAAAATTATTCTGACTAAAGGAACATAAAAGCAGTGGTTCCCACTATGAAACTGCCTGTATCTGACTTAGTTTATTTGCTCCACTTGTTATTTTCCACATTGTTTTTACACAAGTGACCACAGAAGTTTTCCCTCCGTGGAAAAAGTCCCAAATAACACAACACACACACACAAGCAACCAATGTATTTTTAAAAACATTGTCACAAATTCTGTTTAATTCTTTTGTTTCAAGGTTTTTTAAAATTCTGTAACATTGTACTTCCATTGCTTTATCCCTTATGATACAGTATTTTCTGCATCAGTCTGTTGTGACTAAAGCCTAAATGTTTCTAAATTTTGGGTTTAGTTTATCCTTTTTTGTTCTCCCAGGTATTTCCATCTGGTGCCAGCAAAGTTCAAAAGGCTTGATTATTTTTTGTGTTATCAAAATTTTTCTTCTACCTGCTGCTAAAGAAGCTCTTTTAGAACTTGATTTTGCCTTGTACTAACAGTTATCCTGGAATCCCCAATTTGCATTTCATTACAACTTTACAATTTGAATCTTGACACTCTTCTAGGTTACATTGGGGTTATCTTAGCAATTAGAAAAGGCTGTTTTGCACTTACATAGTTTCTTAATAATTTTCTTATAAGAAACAGGTTTTATTTAATTCATGAAAACTAGTGGTAGAGGAAGATCACTTTCATTCTCTCTTTTTTCCCCATCCTCCTTTCCTCCAAACTTCTTTCTTTCTAGAGGAAATTGTAGGAAAAAAGTGAGAAAACCAGAAAAGTATAGAAAACATAACAAACAGGAAACTTATAATTTTTCACTGTAACTTTGACTTCTTTAGAAAAAACCATCATCTCAAGACTATGAATTTTCCCCTAGAGATTAAAACCTCCATCTTTTTTGTCCAGCTCCAGTCAGAGATTGTGAGGGAATAAAATTTGTCTTCCTACTGAATGAGCCCAAGACTGGATCTCTGGCCAACTAATTATTTCCTAACCTGTCAGGAAATTCTCTAGATCTCCAAGTATGCAGAGGATTGTCTCATCTCAAACTGAATGTCCTGGCTGAACAGCTTCCTATTCTTCATTGCGCATAGCAGGGAACTGTGAGCTTGTGCAGGTAGAAAAACAAACTTTGCAGCTGACTCAGAACTACTTCTGCAGAATGTCTCTGTGGATGTGTCAAAACCCTCAGCTGTGCAGGGCCAGGCTTCTCTGCCTTTGCTTCTTCTCCAGCCAGATACATCCATTGTAGCCTGGAATCCTCAAATGCACAGGGCCCTGGGAGCATGGGAGGCAGAACATGGTGCTAGTTAAGATTTAAGATCTCTCTCAACCTCTGACAGATTTCTGGACACTGTAATGCATTTTCTATTCCTTTCATCTAGTCCACACCTGAAAGTGGAGGTTATGATTTGGCTTGAGGTGCTTGTGTTGACAAGCTGTGCTGAGGCTGACTCACTCTGCAGACAGTCTATGTGTAACATACACAGAGGTTTCTCTCTAGATAAGCTGAAATTACATCCATAATTTTAATAGAAAACGCTAAACTTTCGAGAGGAATGCTGTTAAAGAAAAATAAATGGAACTATTTTTAACTCAAAAAGATGAACATTGAACCCTGGGTGAGCATGACATAAAAGTAGGCAAGATGTAAAGATGCTTCAGTGGGCAGGATGGAATGTGAGGACTTGGTTCTCTTGTCTCTGGCTCTGAGCTGCAAAATGTTACAAAAGATGCAGTGGTTACTAAAGAAATGCTGGAAGTAATTTACATAATAATATGGAAAGTAATAACCAAGTGACCTGTAACAATTTTAATGGCCCATAAAAAAAGGTCTGTTTTGCTTCAATCTACTTGGTAGTTATGTAAGCACCAAAAATTCTATGTATTATCTGACATGCTAGACTAGAGAACTGTTACTTTGTAGAAACAGATTGTTAGCAGAGGCAGAGTCTCTTATGATTATTGTGTTATTTTAGAATATGATACTGTCCTCCTGGATTAAGGGAATTGCAGCATGTTATCACAGAATGATTTATCAAAAGTAATCTTCAAAATTTGCGTGAGATGAAAAATCCACTTTTCACTTCAGCTAAAGCCATCTAAAAATCTCTTGTACAAAGAGCTACTTTTATGTGACCATAATTTTTTCTGTTCTTTTACACACTGCCTGCCTTTCCAACTGCACAGCTGATGTGCCCACCAATGTTATTTCAGTGGATGTTTCACTTACTGTGTTTACCACAGCAAAAGGACGTGCCGTGAATGCAGATGTGGAACTCTTGGAACACCCATGGATGCAGCTCAAACCTGAAAAATGAGACCAGAACAGGCAGAATTTATTGCAGCTCTTTGCATCATCAGTCTCTTAAAGGTTTATGGAGAACTAGGCAGATTCTTGTTTCCAAGCCAGCAGTAGATGTGCCTTCTCCATTGGTAAGATTCTCCTAACTCAGTGGTGGTGTTGGCCTAAAACATTCAGTTATCTCAGATCTCAAGTCCAAAGGCAAGTCTGTTGGTGTGTACAGAGAAATTTCATTCAGAGGTTATTTGAGAAGAGTAAAATGACAGATTCCATCAGAAGGAACAACATTTAGTTACCAAAATAAATGACTTTATGATAGGTGGAGATACCAGGACTAGGAAACAAACCATACTCTTTAGAGCCCTGAGGAAATGGTTTCTTAAACAATCATGAGCCCATTTTCTATATAAAATCATTACTTAAGGCTTGAACATAAGCTGTTTCTTGCTTGCAAACTGCCTGAAATCCACATGGTGTTTCTTCCTTGGTTTAATTCTATTTTGGATCATCTCATGTATTGAAAGATCCTACACATATGTAGGGCGTAGATATAATCAAGATTGATTTATTTGATTGTATTGATTGCTCTCACAGCAATATGTGACTTATATATGATTTACAAAGGCTACTTCTTCATCTTTACAAAATCTAGGAGTAGAAGTTTCACAAACATCTGTTTACAATTTAAAGCCTGAAGATTTTTTTGGCTTTTACCTTAATAAAATGTCATGTAAATTATCTTTTTTTTTTCTTTCATTTGTGAGAAGTGTGCTAAGACTACATATGTGTCTATGCATAGATACACACAAAACATTCAAGAGAGGAATCTGCTACTGAAGCTGGAATGCAAAGAGTCCTTGCCCTGGTTGAAGTGCAGGCTTTCCACAGATGTTTGATTGTACACATGGGACAAGCTTCATTCAAGATGAATAGAGAGTACATAAAATGCACACTTTCCCTCCCCCTTCTTCTTGTTTATCTGATTTTGTAGAAGGATTTTAATTAACCTCACAGAACTGCAATAAACTACAGGAATTGTAAAGTGAACATCCAGAAACGCTACACACAGACAAATTGCTGCATAGCTGTAAGGTTATGCTTTTCTTCTTTTGTGCCTGTAAGCACATCTGTTCAAAGCTACATGTGAACTTCTTTGCCTCTCTGTGCAGCTGAAAGGCATAAGGGAATATTTTTCATGAAAAAAATTAGCGATGCCTACTTCAAAGAAATTGGGAATTAGAGATATTTAGATAGTGAAGAGTGTTGCACTCACTCTCTAAACATGTCCAAGTGGCTTTTCCAAAATGAGAAAAGTGCTCCCCATGATAGTACTTCTACTTACTTCTTTATAGATTGTGATACACTATCTAATCTGAGGCTCTGTGTGTGCTTATATATATAAAATACATTTACATGTCTAATTGTCTGCTGGACAGATGTTGTTGTTATGTAGATTAGATTTTATGGGAACATAGAGCAGTGAAGCAGAGTTTGGGTGTCTTTCTATGAGGTTTGCAGTGCATAATAGCCCAAAAAGTATGTCTACACTGGGATGTCCCAAAAACCCTGGTCCTCCTCATCCATTTGTGCTTGACTGTGCTTGTCCCTTGTTTCAAGTGCTTGGAGCCTGTGAACCATCTCCTTGAAGTGAACTGAGTTCTGTTTATGTTAAGCACAAAGAAAGGCAATATATGAAGTCTTGTTTACTGAATTATTGTCCTGGTAATCTTTAAATGGAGTATCTTCCATTTCTTCTCCCCTCACTTTGTTTCTCCCTTAAATTTGATTTGAATTTTATCAACAGTTTTTTGAGAGGCCACATTATGTGTGTCACTGCAGAGGGCAGGCAGAGAACAGGCAGCTCACAAGTGCTTGTTGGGAGGGATTATCATCAGGGCTCAGCCTTTGGCTGTGGGGAGCCCAGCTCTGCTCGGGCCAGGCTTTATGTTGACAGCTCCTTCCAGTGCTGTGCCTGGCCAGGGAGCAAGCTGGGGATCCTGGCTCTGTGCAGCTGGGGGCAGAAACACAGGAAAGCCAAGATTCCTGTGGGGCTCAACAATGCTCAGTGCTGTATCACCCCAGGGAAAGGTCCTTCCTGTTATGCATTACCTGTTATTTGTGTCAGGTGTTTGGAGGAAGGCAGGCAGGAGACTATACTGATAATCTATTTTACAACCATATGTGGGGATAAATAGAGTAAAAAATAAAGGGGCAGGATTTTAACAGTTCACTTCAGCTTAATGCTTCCTAAGAGCCCAAACTGAAATAAATGTGTTTTGTACAGTAAATGCTTGGCACTTGTAGTTAGCCAGATCCAATTAAACTGTTGAATATTAGACAGAAATTGTGCATCCTGTAGTTGCTAAATTATGTATCACTGAATTTATGGTCTGAATCTCTAGCATAGAAAATACATTCAACACTGTTAGGACTTCTAGTTGCTCTGCTGGTAAACCTTTCAAGAATAACCCCTTATTAGATGAGGGAGTTACTGTTCGTGACTTACATGGAACATGTCTTGGTTTCTTGCCCCAGAATGACTCCCTGTTTCTATGGAAGACAAGGTAGAATCCTGTTCACATTCTGCTCATAGACATTTGGCTGTAAAGAGGACTTTTCACAGTGTAGAAAGTGTGTTATAAAGCCGCTGGATAGTCTTAGCCATGACCATTTATGTCAAAGGCTAATTCGTCCATACCCACCCTGATACTGCATCTGCCTCATCCTGAAAGAACCTTCTTTTCCAAAAGGGAAATTGAGCACATGTCCATTTTCCACAGTTCTGTCATTTTCTCTCTTTAATAAATTAATAATTCAGTCAGTACACTGTGTTCAATTTCACTTTTATTCCTTTCAGTGTACAATGGAAATCTTTATGAGCGCTCACAGCCTCCAGTGAGAGTAAAAGATGATGCAGATCTAATAATGTTCAGGAGGTACAGGGGAGGGGGCCACCACAGTGTTTTCTTTCATGCTGTTCCTCATGCATTGGAAATGTTTTGAGGATAGACCAATGTTTTGACGTAAGATTTGCCTGCAGATCAGCACACAGGTTGCCTGTGATCCAACTGTTTTCATGAATCAGGGGAAAAGCATCTAGGCATGTCCACTGTGATGGGGAGGCAGGCCCCATAGCTCAGCACTTTTATCAGCCATGAGTCTTTTATTTACTTTTGGTAAACAACTCTCTTCTGCTTCAAATTAATATCCTGATTGAGTTGCTGATACAAATGTTAAACTATTTAGCATCAAGTTGCCAGAAGACAGCATGACAAGAAACTGATAGGAATGTTCCTGCCAATGACTTGGATTCAAGTATCTGATCAGAGCCATAGCACAGAATCTGGATCTCTGGATTTTGTTCTTCAGGTTAGACTTTCCGTGAGTACAGATAGTAAAGTTTTTCTCAGTGGCAATGGTTTTCAGCTTATTTTAAGTTCAGCTGACAATCAGTAAATCGGGAAAGCGGGTAATGTTGAAGAGAAGAACTGTCTGAAAACAGCCTCTTTTACAAGCTACATGTGTGAGTTCAGTCTGTGTGTGTGTGAAACGGGCAGTGGTGTACCCTGAAGTGCAGGGGCAAGAAATAATGAGAAAAAGTTAAATACTAATAATTGACTCTTGCATTCCTGGATATACTGCTGGAGTCTACCAAGATCCCTTTGTCATTGCAAGGAAGTGCAGAGCTAAGTGCCTTATATTTAATCACCTGTCTTTTCAGATGTAGTTATAATCTGCACTTATTATTTTCTTTGTTCTTCTCTTGATTCTTCTCTTAACCTGTTCTGCTGAGAATAAAAGACTAGAAATTTGGGCCCAATTCAGAAAAACACATAAGAACCTTTAACACTGAGTGCTTTCCTAGGGAAGAAATCTCTGATTTTCCTTTCAAAGCACGGAAACACTCTGTTCCTCCATGTACTTATCTTTACTGTAACATCCTGACACTTCTGTACTGGATCAGGGCTTTCCTGTGCATGACACTGGGAGAGACATGTGCTGGTGTTCATTTGGTGTTCATTACAGTTGTGACCGCCAACTAGTAGAGCAGTGCACTAAAGTAATTAAAATCATGTCACAGAGTAAAAAATAATAAGCTTTTAAAAATATATTGGATCTAATTCTAATGTATTGCATAGGAATCATTTCACGGAAATAAATTATGTTGTTTTAATTTTCATGCTGCTGCAGATGAGAAAAGAATGAGGTCTAGCATGTGACTAGTTGTTGCTGAGATGATTTCTTGAAGTAAAAAGATTTGTGGCTAAGTTTGCATTACTTCTATGGGGAGGGGAAAGAAAACAGATAAGCCTAAAATTAAAAAAAAAACTTTGAAACAGTATTTCAGCTCATAATCAGTAGTGTTCTGACATGTGTTGGCAGGAATAGCACAGAGGTGACAAAGAATACAGAGTAAATCAAACAAACAGCATGAACTCTAACTATCAATCAAAATCCAGATTTTTTTAGTTTCATGACCAAGCAACTGCATCACTATTCAAAGGGCTTATTCTTGTGTCATGTATGTTGCCTTAAGGAAATTAGCTCTGGGAACCCACTTGGGAGGAAAAAGGAAGAAAATAAAAAAACAATGAGAATTTTGTCAGAAGATTTATCCAAAGTCAATATTTATGAATCGTAACAGCCCAGGAGGAATCCATGCTGTTTCAGTACCACAAGCAGTGCCATTGCTTCCACAGTGCTTTTTAGAGTTTCACACCTCTGAATCAGCAAATAACTTCACAAAGGCTGCTCATGTGCCAGGGCCTTGTCCAGACCATGTGGCTCATATTCCCTGCCCACAAGGGTCAAAGCTCACACTCAAGAACAATCTCCTCAGTATCATCCTGTTATTGTCACACTTAGGAGAATCAGTTGTGGAGTTCCAGCATGGGTAGAAATGCACAGATTTGTGATGAGAGAGGAGGTTCAGAGCAAGGAGGACCAGTGTGTGGATTCCTCCCCCACCTTCTTTGTGGGGCTTAAAGGAGGGGGTTTTCTTGACTGTAGAGCTTCTGGCCACATCTGCCCCTTGTACTGCAAGCACTGCTACTTGTGTTTTCCCATTGATAAATCCCTGATGTAGGAGCATACTGGAGAGAGTTGGGTGTTTTGACTACTCTTCTGTTCTTTGTCTCATAGCAGCTCTTCAGCGAGAATACAGGATGTTTGATTCTTAATCATCCAGAGGAAATGACGATCTGGGCAAAGCTTGTTGGTGACCTGCCATTCCTAACCTGTGAAAGATGCTGAAGTCCTTGATTATTTCTAAGGACCAAGAGTTGAGTTCTTACCTCTTTTCCATGGCAGTATTAAGCATTAATAGTCTTGCTGTCTCGCACAGTGCCTTGCTTCCTGACTGCTTGTTTCTGAACAGCTTGGGCACCCTTTGCTCCCACTTATCATGGGATATCTAGTTGGTCACTAAAGGGTTTTTAACCAATGTTTTGGTCTAAATCTCAAGTTGTTTAACAGTCTTCAGCAGACCTACAGCTGTGCATGGCTATTTTTGGAGGAAGTTAGGTTTTAAACAAACAGTTCAGATCCCCCAGCTCTTGCAGCGGGCAGGTCCATTCGAAGAATGCCTCTCTGATGGCAGACAGACTGCACCCAATATTGTGCCAAGTCACTCTCCATTTGTAAATATTAGAATGTGTTGTAGTTACAGATATAGTAAAAGAAAGAAGGTTTAAATTATACAGCTGAGAAACAACAAAGGAAAATAAATGTAAAACAGCACATGGTGTGTGTGCTGTAGGTCTTCAATCTTACTTTTAGATAGTAAAGATAAGAAACACAAGTTAAAAATGTCACTCAGTTGAATAACTCTTTTTTTCCTAAATGCATATTTTTGCTTCACCTAAATCTGTGTAACCTTCTGCATGTCTTTTACTCATATTTTCTGCTGTGAACATGTTCTTAAAGGAAGGCTTAACCAGGAAACATGTGTAGACAGGTTATTGACATAAACTTTGTAATACTAGCTCTAAATGACTAAAGGTGGTGATTAGCAAAAGGCAATGGAAAAAAGTAATGACTATGTCCACATAAAAAAAAAACCCCAAACTACTGAGCACAGTAGTAAGAGCAAGAGGCATAGTCTACGTAGTTGTACATGACCTGGCTGGTGCTTATCTGGAATATGGAGAAGTTCTCCAGTGTGGCCAGAGGGAAATATTTAGTATGAAGATGGAAGGGGTAGTCTTTCTTTTCTTTGGCTAGAAAGTGAACTTGCCCTGCTGTGCTGTTGTGAAGTTTTCCTTAAGAGAGGCATTGACCACAGACCAGAGGGGCTGCAGGTCCCAGGGAAATGTGCCATTCCTGGAACGTGCCCTCACATGCAAAGTACAATAAGTATAAACCAGACATGTTCTCCCGTTCCTGTAATGTGACTTATTAACTGAAAAGCTTTGCATCTTTTATACATCTCTGCTGTGGCAGATAAGGATCTGACAGGAACAACTGATCCAGCACTGGGGAAAGGCATAGATGGAGTCATGCAACAGAGGCTTTTCTGGACCCAGTTCCTGAGTGAGAACCACAAAACACTGCTGCTGTTCAGCATAGCTGAGCTGCAACTGAGCTAGCTACTATTCTTTTTCTTTGGTGCCATGTACTCTTTCTACTAAGTACTCCAGCTCAAAGAGTAAAGGATCAAGGGGTGAAGAGAAAACTTGTAAAACTACCCTGTCTTTTTTCCAGGCCAGCAAGCTCAGTCATTGCCTCCATTTTACTTTTTTTTTTTTCTGTTTGTTTTGGGGTTTGCAGTAGTGGGTTTTTTCCCCCCCACATCTTGAAATCTAGAGCTTGTATAAAAGGCATTTTCCAAGGCTTAACCATGCCACTGACCTGTGCTGGACATGTTGCAAATTGGACATTGTCCTCTGTATACTAGGCTGCAGATTTCTAACTCTTTGCAGCGTTGACGCCTGCTCTCACAAAGAGAGGGAAATGAAGCAGAAAGATCCCACTGCGACAATTAGTGGCTCACAGAGAAGTATTGAAACAAGTAAGTGGCTGAAACAATTCAAGGGAGGGAAACTCTAGCTTCCTACTCTACTACAATCTAATCTTCTTTCTCATTCTCTCTTTCCTTATCCCAAAGGGGATTTTCACACACTTTCATTCCCACTGTTAGTGTGAGATGATTCTTTGTGACTAGTGAGCAGCAGTTCAGCCCTGCAGGACAGTCCCCTGTTCTACCCTTTCATGTTTGCCAGTCTTATCATTTTATGCTGTGCTCTAGTCCGAATTTTTGAAGTAGCACTAATGTCTTTCTCACAAGCTGCTGTAACCCAAAGAATTTTAATGAAACCAACCGAAGTAGATTCCTCCTCCTTCACTAAGGCAGCTGGCCAAAGAACTGGCTCACAGGCAGGGAAGTCTTTTCAGCTTTGGAAGTAAAAATAGCCCAATACCTCTTGCCTCTCAAACCAGAAGACTCTTTGCAACTTGCTGTGTGAGTGGTGCTGGTGGCTATCCCTGCCCTCACTTGAGGAGACAAAATGTGGCTGGATCACCATGTGATGGAGTAGTTGATTTGTGGTTGCATGTAGATGTGGCACTTTGATGCATGGATCAGTGGTGGGCATGGCAGTGCTGGCCTTACACTTGGATTTGATGATCTTAGTGGTATTTTCCAACCTACATGATTTTTTGATTCTGTGATTCCTGTCCTACTGAGATCTTTCTTTCCTTAGTGAGTTGATACCTCCCTCAAATGCATCATTTTCTACAGCATCTTCTGCTAGCAAACTAAAACTGTAAGCAAGCATTTCCTTTGTGAGTTACTGCAATTACATTTAATCTAGTGAATGCTGTTTTCTTTCAAACATTTATGTTTTGCTTTCTATTTAGAAGATTGATGCTATTTCACATTCTTCTGCATGCCCATCTCTTATTAAAAAGCAGCCAATAGCCTGAGCATATTGGGATTTTTCCTCAGATAGCCACATTTGTTAAATGAGACCATGAAAAACCTCGGATAACATTGCAGTATAATGAGGAGACTCTTGGCTCTGCAGTTGTTCAGAACAAATCGAGTGCCAGCTGCTCTGATGCACAGATAAGGTGTGGGAAGGGCTGCTCCTCGCCCCCTCAGCGTGACAGCTTCCTCTGGCGCTGTCGGGAAAACACGGTGCGTGTTCCGAGCAGCGAGGGGCGGAGGAGGCGCAGGGCTGAGCGACAGGACTCTGCATTAGCTCTTGGGAGGCAGGCAATCACTCCAAAAGTCAAACAGAAAGCGAGAGAAATTCCCTTTAATTAGGGAAATTAAAGGCAACAAAAGAGACGGGAAGGGATACCAGTGACAAGTGTACGTTCCTTGGCTCTTCAAAAGGCCTCCTTGTGGGCTCTGCTTTAATGTACTAAGGCTCCAACTCTTCCAATGTTATTAGTGCCCAGCTGAACCAGGACCTCCACGGTGGAGGCTGATGCTGTTCAGCTGCCCCTAATGTAGAAGCAAATCCTCCTCCCCCAGTGGCTGATAGAGTTTGGTAGCTAATTTTCAGACTAGCACAGTTAAAGTAAACTTTCTTCAATATCAGGAGTTAGGCACTGTCTCAAGCAGAGCATTCCCACAATGTCAGCTAAGTACAATAATTAATACCTTAGTACTTGGGTCTTTGCTCTTGAAAAGAAACTCTTATCTGCAGTCCCTCTGGCTGCAGTTGTGTCTCTCCCTGATGCAAACAGTAGTCAAGTCATTGGCAGAATGAAATAGAACATGTGCTCCGCAGCAGGGATTAAAACTAAAATACTGTTACCTGCCAGAGCTAGTTTTGCTCACATGCTACCTGGCTTAGCAATTAGTCACTTATTTATGTGCTTCATTAGATCCTGGTTAGAGTAGAGCAGCATTTGTTTCCTGATTGATTGGCTACCACTGCCAAACAGGCTTTGGTCCAGCTTCTGATGCACAGGTACAGGTTTACCTGATACCAAACCACCTCATAACTCAGGAGGGACTGGCACAATTCCTTCCAGATTAAATCTGTGGTTTCCAAACCTATTTGCTTCCTACAAGTGAGACCTTGATCTCTTGGAGGTAGCTTAGCTACCCTTTCTTAATGTTATAATGCAGCTTTTCTTTGCCTGTGAGAAACCTTTAACACACAGCTGTATACAGCTGTCTTTTTGCAGCCAAGATCTGCCATGGTGCCTACAAGGTGTCTGGAGCTGTTTGGGAGTGCTGGGCTGTGGTAATTGCCTCGTGAACAAACAGAGAAAAGTAAGTTTTCTGCGGTAGATCTTTTGCTTAGAGCCTGTTGGTGTACATGTACTTGGGAATGGACATTTTCTGGTGCAATGAATAGCACAGTCAATACATCATCTTTTACTGTTTCGGCTGTGTTCAAGCGTAACTGAGCCCGAAATGTTGCCAAGAAAAAAAACAACCTGTTTTGCTGTGCTTTAAAGCAAATGGGTTCACCTGGTTGGGCCAGTTCCAGCACAAGAATAATAGTTTTGTAGGGTTTCTAAAGCATAAAACTAAATGTTGCAATGAACTGTTGCCAGTAACTATCTGGTTCTAAGGTTTAGAGCTCATGCTGGACACTTTATTGCTCTGTGCAATAAAAATGCCCTTAGGGATCTTAGGTCCAGTACACTTAATATAAAGCAGGAAGAGAGACACAAATCCAGTTTTTTTCCTCAGACGCCAACTCAAAAGTTATCAAAAAAAGATCCTCCTCATAGTTGTTTGTGGTTTGCTTTCCACAGTGCCAGTGTACCACTGTTACTGGCTCGGTTTCAAATCTCAGACTTTTAAGCAAACATTGTCAGGAACACACATTATCTTCTAGCTGTCCGTATTTTTGCTGGAAGCAGATGGTCTTTGATCCAGCCAGTGGGCAGGGAGATGACAGTTGTCTCCCGTGTTCGCTTGTGGCGTCTGAAGGCAGCAGCACGGGGTGCGTCAGTGCCCTGGTCCCAGCCAGCGAAGGGCTGGAGGAACTGGGAAATGACAGGAGCACAGCGTGTCGCGTTCCCGCTGCCGGGGCCCTGCAGGGCGACTGCGGCGGCGGAGCCGGAGCGGCCCCGGCAGCGGCACCTGCCCCGGCCGCTCCCGCAGGGGTGTCGCGGGTGCTCGGCACGACGGGGGCACCGCTGCGTGACAGCCTCGGGGCCGCCACCGCATCGCGCGGGGACGGGCGCGGGGGGAATGGAGGGGGTGAGGATGGACGTGGGTGGAGATGGACGTGGGTGGAGATGAACGTGGGTGAGGATGGACGTGGGTGAGGATGGAGGCGGGTGAGGATGGACGCTGGTGACGGCGGGGCAGCCCCGCACTCTCTGTCATAGGCCGCCTTCCCCGCGGCACACCCGCGCACCGGCGCCGCTGGAAGGGGCGGTCCGCCCGCGCCCCCCCTTCGCCGACTTTGCCGCTGGACATCCGTCCCCCTGTGGACATCCCGCTCTGGAGCACGGGCCCGCGCAAGGGAGAGAGCGGACGGATCGGGACCGGGACCGGGATCGGGGCCGTGCCCGGTGCGCGGCCGGCAGGTGGCAGCAGCGGGCGCGCGCAGCGCCGTGCGCGGGCGGGAGCGCGGGGAGCGGGGAGAGGCTGAGCCTGAGCCCCGGAGCCGCCGGGAACCTGCTCGGGTCCTGCGGGGCTCCGGCATTCCCGGCCCAGGGCGCGCCGCCTCCCATGCGCCGGAGGCCGCGCAGGGTCTCAGCCCTCTCGCCCCCGAGAGCGCCTCGTCGCGGGGCGCCCGGACGGGACATCGGCGCGGAGCGGTGAGGCCAGGCCGGGCACGGACCCCGCGCCAGGTGGGCGGTGGGCGCCGCATCGGGGGGAGCGGGGCCGGGGCAGGGGTCGCGCTCGGGGCCACGGCCGCGGGGCTCTGGCTCTGCCCTGGCTGCGGGAGCGCGGTCTGCGCTGCCCCGCGGGGCTCCTGCGCCGCGTGTTTGGGCTGTGCAAGTAGCCATTTCAAAGCTGCTTCCCTCGCACGCTTGGTTTCCAGGAGCTGCATCCAAGGCTCTGCAAGGAGCTGCTTCGTTTTGCCTCGGTGTCCCACCAGAACTGCACGTAGTCTGAGCCCAATCCAGCAGTTTGTGCGAGAGAGGGAAAGAAGTGAACAACTTGCCTCACGCAGAATGCGTGTCGCAATTGTTCTTGCTTTGGGCCAGATCTTTTGGTCTGTCTAAGCACGGCGTGTAGGGCATGAACCGTGGTTGGGGTTCGCTGTCTCTCTTCACGCTTTCCTGCTTCTGGTTTTGTTACCATCTCTCCTGCGCTTAAATTGCAGCAGCACTCGAGCCGTTTGCGCTCGGTTGTCAGAAGTATACACTGTAGCAGAGAGGAATCTTGAAATACCTTTTCTCCTCCAGGTATAGCTTTGTATGTTTATAACTGTCAGTGTGTCCACACCTGTGTGCTTTATAGCCTTTGTCACACGTGCTTTTAGTGCATCCCAATGATTTTTTTCCAGATTCTAGAAACATGAACAGTTAAGAAAGTCTTCGGGAGTGACTTCCACACATCAATATGTGGAAGAAATGTTTTCTTTTGCTTCTTTTTACTGCCTGATAGTATTTGATCCTTATAAAGTGGATTATGCTTGTTCTCTACTTGCTATATTTCAAACCTGTGATCAGTCTACCTCGGCTATCCTTTATTTCAAGGTAAAGAATTCTTAGCTTTTTAGACACTTTCCTTGCAAGGGATTTCTTCCACATCTCTTGCCAGTGTCATCTTTTCTTAGTATTTTTTATTCTTTTACATTTTAATTAAGGAATCAGCAAAACTGAGTATCCAAGATTTCAGTACAATGTGGGTTACATAAGGATGATGTCTGCTGGCAGAAATGACAGATAAGTTGTGCAGCAATGACATGAATAGCCAAAAAAAGTAATAGAGATATTTGTAACTCACTGAGTGGTCACCTGTTATGGAATCAGTGTGGCTTAATTTTTTAATCAGAAACCCCTGTCTGAGCCACTAGTTGTTAGTAACTCGTTGAACTACAATGGTATAACGCTTAAGGGGCTCTTGATATTCTGTCATTCTGATGTGCATGTTTTTCCTGTCTTCTGTGGCAAGAGCAAGAACTGAAAATGGCCCAAATCTGACTAAGTTTAGTGCTGTTTGTGGCACTGCCAATTTACTCTGACCAAGTTGATCTACCAAGCTGTAGCTTGCCAATTCAAACTTCTTTCTGGTGTAAAATTATTAGTATTCTACTGGTTGGTGTGATCTGCACACATTCAGTATCATCAGGGATTTAAAATGAAACTTGATACTGCTGAAATTCCTTAGACACCTGTAATTCTTTATGCTTTCTTTTCCACCATCAGGGGATTCCATTTCCAGGGAATCTAGTGGGGGAGTGCAGTTAAGCAGACTGGGAGGAGAGACTGCCTTTCAAGCAGGAAAGTGCTGTAAAATGAGAATTTTCAGCCAAGTTAGAAATAAGAGGTCAGCTGGTGTGGGTTGTCATAGGGAGTCCTTCAAAGTGAGTACAGGTAGGAAATATGGATTATTTGTCATAGTTTTGCCCTGAACACAACTTGTCAGGTTTTAGTTAGGAGCAGGGCTAATTCCAGGTCATACTGATGATAACTTTAATCTGAAATAACTCCACTGTAATTGAAGGAGCATCTTTTGATTCCCAGATAACTCTCAGAAACACTTGGAGGTGTTGCATGGTGCAAGATTTTTGTCTTTTCACACTTAATACCGCAGGTTCACTCAGAACTCCAGCAGATTTAATTACAGAAGGTGAACTAGGTTGTTTCTAGTCAGTGATGAGTTTTATGATCTCAGTAAAAAACTTTTGCTGTAGAACATACTGAGTAACTGTGCTAGGTACACATGCCTTAAAGGAAGGCTGAAAACAAAACAAAAATGACCAGAATCAACTTGAAGACTCCGATTGGCCTCAGTGTGTGATTCTGTGCAGACAGTGACAACATAACAGCTGGGTTTGTACATTGCAGTTCTCTGTGATGTGACATCAGCAGTGTGATACTCAGTCTGTTCACAGTGGCAGTTGGACTGAAAATGGAAGTGAAGTGCTCTCAGACCCTCAGGAGGGATACTTTGTTTGGATTTTTTTTACTTTGAAACTCAGGTTTATCATGTACACTTAAGTTCAGTCAGAGTAGACACTTCTGTGGGCTTTGAGTTGTGCTGTTTGAGAAAAGGAAGGTTTGATGGTTAAGCACTTGAAAAGCCAGGGAACTCCAAAGTCAACCATGCATAAGCAATTTTAGCTGTGTCCCCTGTAGTGTTGTGTTATTATAACAGGCTTCAGGTTTAGAAGGTTGTTGTTCTTTGCAACTAGGAAAAAAGTAGAAAACTTACTGTGTCAGACCAGCTTCTAAAAGAGTTTGGTCCTTGATAGGACCTTGATAGTAGCACTTCTACCACTGTTCATAGGCGAAGCATTTTGTAGTTCTTAATTGTGAAATGCTTCCAGTGATTGTAGTGCTGTCTAGAGAATGGATTCTATGGCAAGTCTTGTTCCCTTGAGTAGGTACAAATACAGTTCAGTTATTAGTTCTTTTGTTTTCAGAAAACAGCTTTACCTGGTATAAATGCAGACTGGAGCATGACTTAGGTAACTGTAGAGCTAATTCAGTCGTGAATATATGTGGTTTAAATATATGATCAATGGACATGGTTGCATTGTCTATATAGTAGGTTAAGAGTTTTGCGTTTGAGTAACTTCTTTTTTCATTCAGGGTAATACTTTACACTAGATAATTCTATGTGTGTTAGATTTTTTTTTAGGGAGAATTCATGGTTAGTAGCTCATTTAGAAGATTAATTAAAGGGACGTTAAGCAGATATAAATAAAAAAGGTTGATCAACAGAGTGATCTAAGGGGCACTGACTTTGCCTCATATCTTACTCTGTATAAAGAGAGCAGAGCTGAAACCATGTGCTTCACTGTTGTCTGATTATTTTTTTGTTAATTTTTGTTCTTTGTGTTAGTTGACAATAACAGATTCAAGTTCCATAATTTAAAATGACTCTGTTATCTGCTCCTGGAATGTTTGTCCCACCCATTTTTCTCTTGGGGACTTGTGAGTGTCATGTCACACATCAGATTTGTGCAGCTTCTCCCTGCAGGGTTATGCCATTCCCAGAGATGGGTCAGTGTTCATAATTTTAGTTGCTGTTAAACAGTCAGCACTCGTCAACACCATCTTCACACATCTGTTACATATTTTTTATGTGGTGGTACCAAATGTTAAATGTGGGGCTTCTCCACAGGAACTCTTCTGGCACTAGAAATATGCCAATGTTGATACGATCTCAATACAGTCCTTGTGAGACCAAGTGGCCTCATGGGGTGGTTTGGGGATATTTGTGTGAGTTGCTGGAACGTGGGCTTCTGCTTTCAACATTCCCCTTGGCCTGCTCTGTGCTGCTGATCAAGGCTATTGGCATCTTGCTTTATCTCTGAACTTGCTCCTTTATCTCTGAACAGGTATGATAATTACCGGATGTTGGTCAACTGTTAAATTTCCTGAAGATAATTTGCATGCCAAGTGCTTTATGCTGGAAAAAAAAAGTAATTGGTGTAAAAATATTTATTGTACTTGAGCGTGCCCAGATTATGTAGTATGTGCCTTGTAGGTTTATTACTGTGTTTCTTCAAATCACAGCTCAAAGTCTTGCTTGTTGGCTATTTCACATCAGTCCTATGCTGCTGCTACTTGGCATCCCACTTCAGTATTTATTTTGGTCCTGGTTTTGGAATTTCCCTTCTCAGGAAGATTCCATGCTCCTTATATGGAAAAACTTATTTTTAAAAAAAATTACTTTTTTTCCATCAGTTCTGTAGATTCTTTTCTCAGTAAGTGCAAGAGCCACTATCTGTTTTATTTAAAGCTCTGATCTAAGAGCCAGTAGAGTCAAGGAAAAGGTTATCAGTAACTTCAGTGTCTTTCGGATCAGGACACTCCCATGTGATATATTTTTGTCATCACAAAGCGTGACCACTGATGTCAGCCTTGGGTTTACAGTGTTTGCTTTGACAGTACAAGAGTTAGTAACGTGTTCTTTTATCAGGACTTATACTTGTTGTAGAGTTGGTTCCTGGAACTTAAACCTTTGGAAGATTCTCTGGGTATCAAACCCATGATGTTTAAATTACAGGACTTGGTAGATAAAGTTCAGCCCTTTGCAGAGGAGCCACTTGTTCATGCCCATGATCCTTTATTTCCCTTCCTTTGAGACTGCTATAAACTCATGAGTTACACAGAGCCATATGTGATTGAGCGTAAAGAGAAATACAATTTTTCAGAAAACTACCCATTTTTAAATTGTATTTTTGTTGATTTCACTTTGCTTGTGCTTTTTTCTAAACCCAAGTCATTAAAATTCTACAGTAAATAAAAGAATACTCCCTTTTTGTTCTTCAAGGAATAACTGTGGTGACAACAAAAGATTCACCTTCTGAATTTTCTTTATCTTTGTCTGCGTTGTATTGACCTCTTCTTGGACTGGAATGAAATTTAGCAGAGGAACCTGGTAGTGGGCAGGTCCAAATTTGTCTGTCTATGCAGAATCAGGGCTGATGTGCCACCTTGGACCTTGCCTGCCCAGGAGGTGGGGCAGGGTCTGTCCTTTCTGACTCAGTGGCCTGGTGAGATAAGAGAACAGGACAAGACTGCCCAAAGTTAAATGTTTGTTGTGAGCCTAAGGATACCGTCAGTATCGCTGATAGGAGGAGTGTGGTTTCCTGCCTGTTGCCTTCTACATGAGTCATGATGTCCAGTGTGTTTTCTTTGCCCTGATTTTGGGAAAAGGATGGATAAAGAAGCCCTTTTTAAAAGCCCTTCTTCATGAAACCTGCTTCTTGGTGAAAAACATCTGTTGTGCTTGGCCTTGCTGGATCAGCACTTGGATATATGTGAGCATGGATACTACTCCCCCAGGAGGAAAACGTCACTTGGATACTTGAACATTGTATGACTAAAATCTGTAGTCCTGAATCAAGCGGATTCCCCTGATACTCCATTTGGATTAGCTGGAGAGAAGTGCATGGAAGGACAAACTTATCTCTAAATGGCAAATTCAGCAAAACTATTGACACTAATCTGAGGGTAAATGTTGACTTGGAAAGTTTTCAGATGTCCTGGATTTTTTTTTTTTCCACAGTCAAGATGATTGCTGTAGTCCTGACCTGGTAACATCAGACTATTAGTTGGTTGTATAATATACTTGTATTTTTGTTTGGTTATTTTTATCTAAAACATGTAGTTTCTACGAAAGTAGAAAGAAGAAATATTTTTGCTTATCAGATTGGCAAAGAGAAGCAAGAGCCTGTCCAATCCCACCCTGCATAATTGCAATAAAATGACATCCCATGACACAAGCTGCCCAAAAGGGTGATAAATTACATGGAATGGATGCAATTACTTAACCTGCCAGAAATGAAAGCTCTGTCTCAATTTCTTGTAGTTCCATGGTGCTGCATTTGCTGAGGAAGTGAGTGTGGAATAGTGGGGAAACTTCCTTGTGGATTTTCAGGATCTGTATGTGTAATTTGAGCACTTTACTTAACTAGCATCAGAATAAGGATTTAAAAGAATAGATTGGGTTAACCATTAACTGTTAATATTGTTCAGCTTTGGTGGCCCAGGAAATACTGTTTGTGTGTTGAATCACAGGGGTTAAGGCAGGATGTCAGTTTTGATTTTTTTTTTAGTGATAAGCAGCCATTAAAATGTAATTTCTTATATTCCTTTACTTCTTCAGACTTTAATTGTACATATTAATACATATTGCACACCAAAAAGATTGTCAATTTTTTCTTTCTTTCCCCTACCAAGTTCCGGGATTTGCTCACATTAAAGTGATTGGAGTACTTTTGTTGCTTCACTTGGGAATGTTTGGCAGAATCAGATTCAGATTTATTGCTTAGGCACTGACAGTGCTGCTGTAATTAATCAGTTTTCATGAAACTGTGGCTTCTGCCTGTATTTGTTGCTGGCCAAATTCATCACATCAGGGCTGAATGCAGAGTGATAGTTCTGAGCATGTTTGAAATTCAAATAATCATAATTAAGAGTTATTTTAAATAAGACAAAAATTCCTATGCAGTTTTGAATCATGAGGGCAAGGAAGAGCTGAAATGTCTTTGCTGCTTTCATACTGTTAAAATTGGACAGAAATGGTCATCTTCTGATGTCTTTTGAAACTGATTGTTATTTAACTGTGATTGTTTCTACTGCCTTGAAATGGAAGAGAAGGAGAAACTGTTTCCAAATGTATCCTGCTGGAATTCGAGGGTTCAGAAGGGTGGGGGTTGTTTCTGCTTTTTGTTTTGCTGTTTTCCTAAAGTTCTGTTATAAGGGCTTTTCAAAACTCTGGGCTTTTCAAAATTCCTGTTTACTCAGACCATACAGATGCTCTGTTTAACCAGGGAGCACAGTGTGAAGCAGTACCCAGAGAGGGATTCCATTTGAGTTGCATTCCTTTCATCAAGTCTTCACCCATCTCCTACAGTGAGTACTCAAGGAGAAGATTACAAGTCCCTATATAAGACTTTTCTGTAGACTCTGATTTAAAAAAACACCAAACAACTGAAACCAAAAGTGACATACAAAACTTGTTCCCCTTTTTTTCTAAAGATCACTCGATCACCTTTGCCACAGGGGCTATTTAAAGCAGCAGCTGAAGTCCACAGTGTTGGAGCAGCTACTTGGCTTTTTTGCCAGCATTTTGTAAAAGGCTGTTCTTGTTGTCTTACAAATTCAAGAATTCTCTCACTCACATTGTAAGTCCCCATTTTTCAGGCTGTAGATACAGGGATATTTTGCCTGAAGCATCGAGTGACGTCAGGTGAAGGTCAGTGTGCTGTCATAACCTGCCCTCAGGCACAAATCATTTCAGGCTCTACTGCCAAGAGATGACCTTTGATTTCTTGTTCCCTGACGCAGTAAGGGCCCTTCACTTTGCTTAGGCCGAGTCCCAGCCATGGTGGTGACAGAGATTTCTGAATTGTGGGTGGCTTTGATAAACTGAATTAGATTTGGCTTTTATTGTGGTCAGAAGAGAGAAGTGAAAGGTGAGAGTGGACTTCATTGTGACTTGCAGGGCTGCCAACTCTGAAACTATCCCTACTTAAGTACAGTTTCTAAACTACATCTGACCAACAGAGACAGTGAGCCAAGATGCTTATGTGTTAAAACCTTTGTTATGTGTAGGCAGAAAATAGTAACTTAGTCTGAAATTGTCAGTGATTTTAGGTACAGCCAAAGGGCTCTGTATGCTGTTGGTGGGCAGACTTGTATCATGGCAGTCACACTTTCCTGCTCTTGGTATCCTCTACTCCAGGCTGAGCTGGGAGGTGCAGGGTATAAGTATAATAATTTTGTCCAAGCTTCTGCGTTGTAATAATGTTGTGGCTACCTTATTGTGAATAAAGCAGTGTCTGGCTAATTGGGGAGGCAGGATACAATCACCTCTTCACTGTGCTGGGACTGATTGCTCTGCTGGTTTCCACTGTTTTGGTAAAAGGGATTTCCATTAAACTACCTTTCTTTGCAAGCCCATACAGGAATTATAGAGAAGTATGGCATTTCTTACTGGATTTTCTCTTCTACCCTTCTGGTTTTTGCAGATATAGGACTGGGTACTTTGTGCAGCAGCTCCAGTGAAGGACTTTACAAGTGGCAAAGTCGATTCAGCTCTTTCAGAGCCAGATTATAGAGTCATGTCATATTTCTACTGTCAAACAAACTTCTCTTGAAAGAAATAGCAAATTTACTTAGAGGCTGAGAAAAACTCAAAACTAGAATCTGGAAAGGATGAGTGGAAGTCGAAAAAGTGGGTTTAGTTTTTTGCATGACGCTGTTATCAAGGGTGACAAGGGCTGTTGGTGATTCTGCAAGGTTAGTATCTTTTATCTGTCAACCATAGACTCATTCTTCACAGGCCACTGGATGGCATCTGCCAAACTGTATATTTCCTAATAGGGAGATTTTAATCTGCAGCAGATGAAATGTTTCAACTTTGCTGCTCGGTGATTGATGGCCTGAGATTCCTTCAATGTATGATTATCTTCATGTTTTTGTGTCCAGGACTGGTATCTCCTGTAGGAGTGTAACAGTTTATGCAGTTTACATTAAATGGGCTGAAATACTAACTGTCACCCAGACCACCAGAGCACACGAGGCGTAGCAGCAAGACAAGATTTGTAGGATGTCTAAATTCCCTTTCAAGCTGATGGCATAAGAATAAACAGCTCCCACACCCCACCCTTAAAGGATCTTGCAGTTCAGTTTGAAAATGCAGGAGGCTGAAGGGTTCACCATGTGGAGGAAAGATCGATACAAGCATTAGGGTGTTTCTGGAACTTGAACCAAATAAAGACTTCAGGAAAATTGTGTTCTATGGCATCAGTCTCAGGGTAGAATTGAGAATGTAAATTGTTCCTGAACTGAGAGATTTAACATCTCTTCTGCTGTCTCTAATGAG
The DNA here is from genome assembly GCF_047495875.1 of Pithys albifrons albifrons. Taxonomy (NCBI): domain Eukaryota; kingdom Metazoa; phylum Chordata; class Aves; order Passeriformes; family Thamnophilidae; genus Pithys; species Pithys albifrons. The sequence continues at coordinate 6,983,722 of NC_092470.1, forward strand.
GTTGAATCTTAATTTCTCTTTCTTGAAGACTCAATGATGGTTTTGTTTGTAGTTCTTACTAATAAAGCCGAGTAACAGCATTTTTCCTTTTATCCCCATTAACATCATCTTCCCACAGGGAAGAGATGCACCTCTGCAAATGTACCCCTTTAAGTGGTAAAGGCTTAGCACCACAGTTGGCATCTGATGCTGCTATCTTGGTTGACAGTCCAGTTTTGGAAGATTTGTAAGATTCTATATATATCAGGCTCAGTGGATAAACATATTGAATGTCTGTGTTGTTGTGCTGAAGCTCTCATCTAAATTTTATTGTGGATGAAAGCTAAATAGAACTCTGTGAAACAGTTCTTTGGGATGTCGTCTCAGCTATCCTGTATTTATTTGCATGCAGAATTTAATATTTGCAGACGATGTACAAGACAACTTAGTGCATTCTTTCAGAGATCCACTGATAGTTAATTGTTTGATGTTGGTTTAAGTCCTCTGGTATTCTATTTCAAAATTATGAAAAAAATACTTAATTTCACAGTGCTCTTGCAAGACCTCTCATTAGGCCTATTATTCATCATTATGTAGGAACATAAAAGAAAACAATAAATCTTCAAATTCCATTGTTGCATTTCCATACCAGTATGTGGGGAGCCTCACATCAGAGGGAATTTTAATGAGAAATAAATCAGAGTCTCATCATTCTTGTAGTATTATGTTATAATAGAGTAATTAAACAGTCTTTCATAACTAGTCCATTTCAAGATGTTTCAGGAGCCTGGACTCTGAAATCCATAATGTGAGATGTTTAAGGTACATAGTGAGCTGGTTTTCTGTCTCTCATCTGGCAGTTGTTTTCTGTATCGCCTCTTAGAAGTAAAGTACCCAAGTCCTGCAATTAGGTGTATGAAATTTCCTTCAGAACAGACGTGAGCAGTTAATTTATGTTTTACTCAGTAAAGGCACGTTCAGAATTTATCTGAATGCTACAGCATCTCAGCCCTATTTGTTTTGGACACATGTCACTTATTTTTCAGTGGTCCCCAATATCTATTGCCAGAGGGGTACCTGAGAAGTTCTACATCCTCGCATCCACACATTAGCCAGTGGAATCCTTGTGTTGCTCTCATCTACTGCAACTACTTAGCAAGTCTTTAGTGCCCAAATTTTCCCAAATTGTGCTGTTGCTTTAATCTTTGAACTCTTAAGAAGATGCTACACCTCTGTCCCTCCCTGCCCTGGGAGAGTACAGCACCTTAAAGTCATTGCCCTGCTCTTTCATGGGGGTTGCACTTATACCTGAGCAGTCACTTGGATTTGAGTGAAGCCCAATTCATGCGAGAAGTGCGTGATGGTAAAAAAGAACTCTCTTCTTTTTGCCAAAATAAAGCAGTTTGCTGCCCGCAGAAGCAAACTGAAGCAAAGAGGACTTTCATCATGTTCAATGTCTGTTATGAAAGCCCTGGTCACTTTTTTGGACATTTGTTAGGACAAGGTGTGCATCAGTAGATAGCCGTGGTGCTTTCTCTTCCAGTTATGGCAGTATAGAGATGTAGGTTCAAACACTTGTCCTTGACAACTTGTGTAGGAAAGGATTTGATGAGTTATTTTGGGATGTGTGCCCACAATAATCTCTATTAGAGAAAGTACAGGAGCCAGTGTTCTGCAGTGCAGAATCACTGTGGGATAGTCACTGGAATACCAAGAGCTTCTTCCTTTGCCACCAGAACTCAGGAGAGGGAGACGCTTGTTTGGTTGTGGCCTGGCATGTCCATTTATAAATATTTCTAAGTAGATGGACTAATAAACTGACACTGAATTGTTTTGCTTCTGTCTGTACTAGCAAATAGGGTTGGGTTGGATTGTTTCCTTCTCCCCCAATTGTTCTTCAATGTCAAAGTCCCATTCAAGTCTTGAGGGCATGCCAGCCTTTCTTTAGAATGCCTAACCCAAAGCAGAGAGCTACAGAACAGACAGAGAAATCTCTCAATTCCCCAGAAATTATTTTTATCCCATTTATAGTTCAGTACACAAAGAATAATGCTACTTGGAGTCACTGTAGCTGAAGTTTGAAATTGAATTCTAAGGATCTTAATGCTAATTTCAATAGATGCCTGTGTTGTATTTATAGATACATGTTCCAGTAGTAACTGTTCCTCTGCATAGGGTTTGACTTCAGAAAAGGATGAAGCATCTCTGACAATAGTGGATATGAATAGCTACCCAGAAGAGAAATATTTAGCACCCAGAAGAGAAATATCCAGTCAGTCTTGGCAAGTCTGTGTTCTCTCTGGTGTAACTGGAAGATCTACAGTGATCTCTTCCAAGGGCTAAGAAGGCTTTCATTAGAGGTTGGTTAAAATGTTTGAATAGTGGTTTGGCTTGGCTTTTGGAGTTACCCTGTACAGATATGACTTTATCACTGGTCTGCTCAGAAAGCATTGTTATTCCAAGGCATTACTTATGCAGGGAGATGGTTCCCACTGATACTCCAAGGAAAATATTTTGTTTCTCAATAAGCAAGCAAAGATTTCAAGTCTCTATCACGTACTCTCCTCCCTGTTGTGCTCTAGCACTGGCACCCCAAGGCAAACACAACAGAAGGAACTTTGTGAAAGCTGGTATTTTGGGATTGCATGTGTTCAGGTAGTACCTTGGCAGGGACACCAGTTTTAAATTTTCTTAATTTTTTTTAAGAACTGTGATAGATTTAAGCATTCACCTACTGCTTAATTTCTTAGAAAATCACAGCTATGAAGTTCATGGGTTTTGTGTTAGAAATGTTTCTGTGGGTTCACAGAGCAATTGCTGTCACTTTATGTCCTGTTAGTGTGAATCAGCTCTAATTTAGAGAAAGGGCAATTTCACATGAATTTTTCTGATGCCATGCAGTAGGTTAATGACACACACATCTATTTACCAGTAAATGAAATGCTTCTTTCAGAGGGTATGCTATCAACAGGAACATTTGATCTTTGCCTGTGTATGCTGTTGAAGGTTGCCTAATACTCAGACCAAATAAATTATTCTCTGAAGCACAGCCTCCTATATTTTGTTCATTTTTTTGGTATGTAGAGGATATTGATGCTTTAGGCATGCACTTACAATGTTTATTGAACAGTGTGAAAATTAATTCTCATGGTAAGGAGTTTCAAAAAATGAAAAAAGAGACTTGTGTTCTGCCAGACAGGTATTCTCATTAAACAGACGGCTGAAAAATAATGTTTCCTCTTTGCAAGAGGAAGGTATTTCCTAACTTGACAATAATTATGTAATATATGTGATTTTTACATAATGAGAGGGGTGTCTCCCATCTCTGTTACTAAGAAATAGCTGATTATACTGCTGAAATATGCTGTGTTTTACTTTCCTTGTACATGTGCCTTCAATTAGCTTTGCTGAAATATTTGTTTTCTATGACCTTTTCAAACAGGGTGTGTTATAACTCTCTGAGTGAGGCTGGTGGGTCCTCAGTTTTCATGCAAAAGACAGTAGGTCCTCAGAACCACCATGTAAACTCCAGTTAAATGCTGTTGGGAGCCTGTGCTTTAAAGGCACAGACTAAGAAGGATTGAAAGTTAGAAGCTTTTTTTTGATTTCAGAGAGACAATTTGTGTTCTGAAAACAGCTTTTATTAACCACGTCATGAAAGAAGCATAAGAAAAGCTCTTCTTTGAGGTATTTGCAGGTAAAGAAATTAGTAGAAAGAGACTTTAGGAAATTTCTGTTATTCCTAGTTGTGCTGAAATGCAGTTATATGCTTTGCATTATCAATATTGTTAAGACTTTAATAAATAAATAGACTTACAGGCTGGCATTTCATACATAACCCTTCTCTCAATTAAATATTTCCATCCAGGGCATTCTGACTCCCAGTCACAGCAGACAGTTTAACCTGAGTTTCCACCGACTGGAGAAGTTTTCAAAGCAGTATATTAACAGAACCTAAAACACTCTAGCTACTTACAGAAGAGTGTTTGAAAGCAACTTGTTGAAAACAAATTTGTGCTGTTACTGCTCATTTTGGAGGCAAGACTGTAGTTGTTTAATTGTAGCAGAGTTCACACACGTTTGTTTCTCTTGCTTGTCATAACAATGAAGGATTAACCTGTCTTTTGTGCTTACAGAGATGTCAGGTATTTTCACCCAACATTTAGGCTGTTAAACATTTTTTTATTTGTATTTTTCCATATCAATATCAGATTAATGTTGATCAGGATTGTGGAAAGGTTAACGTCACAACCCTTGTTGGACCCTGAATTATGTTGTATTTTCTTCAGCAAAGACAGAAGCAAAGTTGTTTGAATTGTGGCACCCTCCAGCATAACAATATTTTTACAGGCAGAATTTGCATTTTGGAGATGGGTATTTTGGGAAATCGTGTGTATGGTCACTGTTGCATTTCACCAATGCTGTGGTCTAGATTTTCAGAGGACAACCAAATGTTGCAGAATTGGATGCCAAACAATTGGACTACATGGTTTTACCGCTGCAATACAAAGCAATGAGCTGAAATTGCTCTTTGAGAAGCGTGACATTGCTGAATGAAGAAAGCTCTTCCCTTCTACCTGAAGGGAAGTTCTGGCCAGGTGGAGTTTGGTCTCTTCTCCCAGGCACTCAGCAATAGGACAAGGGGGCACGATGGGCTCAAGCTCTGCCAGGGGAAATTGAAGTTGGAGATCAGAAAAAAATCCTTTGCAGAGAGAGTGCTCAGGCATTGGAATGGGCTGCCCAGAGAGGGGGTGGATTCCCCATCCCTGGAGCTTTTTTAGACTGAGATTGGCTGTGGCACTGAGTGCCATGATCTGGTAAAGGGACTGGAGTTGGACCAAGGGTTGGACTTGATGATCTCAGAGGTCTTTTCCAACCCAATCGATTCTGTGATTCTATGAAAGGGACCAGAGTTTCTGCTTGCCCCAGGATGGCCCAGAACCTCCCAGTTAGGGTTTTATTTTGGCGCTGCTGTGTAGGAGCCGCACTTTGCTGAGGTGTTGGCACCGTGACCCACACGGGCTGGGGGTGTGGGGCGGCCACAGGGAGGGTCTGCAGGGAGGGTCTGCCCCGCCCGGAGTGCGCTGAGTCACCCGCGGGGCTGCCAAAGCAGAGGAGTCCATGGGCTGCGGGCTGAAGACAATTATTTGCATTTGTGAGTGTAAGAGGCTTCATCATTGCTCTGTGTAGTACAGTTACTGGACCGTGTGTGTGAGAGATTTTAGGCAAAGAAACAAAAACTTCTGGAGCTTCATCAAGCTTGGCTTGGAGACAGGCACTGAGCTTTCTGGGACTGCAGTAGTTCTGGACACGCCCAGAAGGAGAGCTTGAAAGTTTTCAAAGCATTTCAATGAAACAGGCACCTTCAGGGTTAGGTGGGGTAACTTGCAATTTTAGTTTTAATAAAGTGTTTGCTCCATGCAAGCACCAGAACTTTTCATCAGTTATAGTGCTAGATTTCTCTGTTATGCACCTTTCAGAGACAAGTGTATGTTTTAATGTAGTTACTGAGCATTTGAAGAGATTAAAACTGGTGGTAGGTGTCAACAGCTGCAGTTCGAGCTGTTGCATGTGTGCACAAACTGTGTAGCCAGATAAACCTGGCGCACTGCGAGTGCTTTATCAAAGTCTTGTGAATGTGGTGAATTTTGGATGCAATCCAAAGGACTTGCACTGAACATGATTTATTAAATGTGAACAACTAAACTAACAGATACACTATACCAACATGCTAGGCAACAGATTCAAAGGCAATCTTAAAGGGCATAATAGTTTTTAAAGTATTTTTAAATATTTCTTATTTATTAACACACGTCCCCCCCAAATACTACAAAAAGAGAGCTTTTTTGTATCAGTGGAAACATGACTTTGGAACAATGCTCAAGTTTTGTAGCTACTTCAAGTTGCTATTGTCAGTAGCTGGCAAGATACATAATCTAACCAGAAAGATAAATATTGAAGGAAATTGGAGTTGGAATGATATAAGTCAACAAGGTAAAGTAGGCTAAAAGCTCAAGCATTTCTGAACTCGGTTGAATTAGCATGAGTTTCTACATGATGTATCTCACAGCCTTGTTGTGAATTAAAATAGAGGGTCTTAGATTGTTTAAGTAGGTATTGTATTATGTGCACGTTAAGACATTTCTGTTACAGTTAATACATAGATGTATGTGAGTCTATGTGAGTTGACAGGACTTATAAGAAGTATAGGTTGATGCTAAAATGACATTGGAATTCATGGAAGTGAAATACCGTCCACTCTCAATGCACAAAGGGTATAGTCACATGAAAAACTGCATGTGAGGAGTCCCGTGATAACTAAGAGGTTAGGATAACTAATTCACGGGCTCTCTGTGAAGTTTTCAACCTCTTTGTAGGAAGAAGTTCTTGAAGATAATTAGACAAAGGGGGAAATGTTACTGTTGGCTTTCCAGAAGACTTTCTCCCTCTTTTCCAAACTTTCTATTTAGCGTTTGTGGTGCCTTTCCAGATAATTCTATGTATTACATCATTTAACTCTTTGAGAAATCTCTTTTAGTCCATATCAGCAAATTTCTATGATTGTCTTATGAGCCTACTAGATTATTTTTTTGCTGCTGTTATCCATCTCTGCCACTTTTCTGAAATCTGCATTGCAATTGGTATTTTCATTTTCTAAATTCGCTTAGCCAGAGGGCTGCACTGTGTGACTACAAGTGGGCAGCTGGGCCATGTGAGAAGACCCTGCAGGTAACTGTGAGAAAGGGGACCTTAAGCAGGATCCTTTTATTCAATCTCATTTGCTGTGACCTGATGCCTGTTTTATTACATGCAATGAAACACCTCTCCCTTTGTTTGTCATCCCATGGTTGTTTTGGAGAGAAGGTTTGAATTCTTTCCCATTCTGTGGGATGGTTGGTTGGTTTATTTGATGGGTTGGTTTGGGTTTTCTGAGGAGTGTGTGGTTTTGTGATTTTTTTTTCCCCTGCCCAGTTTCACAGATTTTGTTTTCATCCCACTTGGAGGTGAAATAGGGAAGACTACTGAAATGTGAAATATTGTACTGCAGTGGTGAAAGTCTTGCTTAACTCTATGAAGTACAAGAGTGTGGGTTGTTCCAGTTAAGAAATCAGTATCTATTCTGCTGCAGGTGGGGTTACTAGAAAGTCTATAGGTCAGTAATGCTTTCAGCCCCCCGTGGGAAGGTAATTTGACTTTCACATTGCAAGACTTTGCAGTGACTAACACAAGGACATCTCATCAGGCTTTTAGATATTTCCCTGCCAAATTCATGTTACTCAATCCCAATGTTAACTGTGTAGTCATTTCAGGTATTCCTTTTGCCCTGGATCTTCTGGAGGGAGAATGATTGTCACTGTCATGTTTGCAAGTTTTCGTATTGAAGGCACCACTGCCAAAATAACATTCTTTTCAATCAGCTGGAAGCACCTAAGCACTTAAATAATTTTGAAAACAAGCTCTTAACTCACTTAAACATTTAGCAGTTTTTACACTATGTACTGCAAATGATCCATCAAAAGAAATGCATCTGTGAGCTGCAGTGAGAAGTGTTTTGAAAAAGGCATTGAATTGTAGTTGAGGGTAGAGTTTGTAATGCAGCCTGCCATGGATGGTGAAGATGTAGATGAACTGAAAAAAATTGAAAACATATGCATGGACTTTAAGTACTCTTTTTAAGGATGATCTCCAGAAACACTGGAGGTCCTTCTCCTGCTTCATTGCAAAACTGGTATCTTGGTAACTTTTCTGTTTTTCAAATGAAGTGCAATTTGCAAAGGAGATTAAGGGAGTGTGCGTTGCTTTTTCTGTGTGTTTGTGTCCTGGAGTGTTCTGCTGAGACTCCATACAAGGCTATTGGATAAAATGATTATTGTGGAGTGACAAATCCGAAGGAGGGTACATCTGAAAAAAAATCAAGATGATAAGAAACTTGAAACTGCATTGGTTGCAGTGCATGTTACAGGCAGAGCTTCCGTTTTCAGTGGTACCAAATGGCTATTTCCTCAGTAAGCCTGGTAGTGAAGACTCCAGTTGCAGGCAGTGAGACATTCGTTTCCTTCTCAGTTCAAAAGGTTAGTAAGTACTATTTTAGAAGATCTGTCTAAATGCCTTGTGTTGGTGCTGTAGGTGTGGACTTGCCTAATCTTTAAAGGAATGTAGCTTTTACTTAGTCTAGGTGCTAAAATCTCAAATGGTGTAAAGTGTTGCAGGAGATCTAGACTAAAAATCAGTTTTCAGAAGTGCTGTCCATGTTATAAAAAGCAATTTTACAATGTTAAGTAGGGAAAATTAAGAATAAATTTGAGAAAATCTCTTAGATCTACTGACAACCATGAAGCTGCAGAATGAGAAGTTTGGCTGAGCCTTAGTGCTTTCATCCTCAGGACTAACTCAAACCTGTTCCATACAGAACTTTAGTCATGATACTTTCCTAAGTCTTCAACTTTTAATGCTTTCTGTTTAAAAAAATGAAACCATTCGAGAATTAAAAAAAAAATCTTTTGAAGTTGTTACAAATATTTTGTGATTTCCTAAACTAAATTTGTTGTTCTTTGATTTTTAGGGGTGGGCAGGGAAGATTCGTCTTGTCCAGTTACCTGTAAACAATCCACATTTTGCTAGCACCAGGATCTGTGCTTTATCTAACTGCACATTTCTTAGGTTCTTGTCAGTCTTGTCCTGTTCTAGGTAGATTTTAATTATCTGGCTGGCTGACAGAAATGGAGAGCTCTTTATCTGTGACCAGCAATGTTCTCATGTTTCTGTTCACTCCACTGCATTTCAACATGTAACCACTTGTAAATAGCAAGATACAGACAACAGTTGACCAAATGTATGGATTAAGGTTCAGTTTTAATAATTTTCTTTCCTCTCTTCCTCCCTCCTTGCCACTCTGCCCCCGCCCGCCTTATTTATATGTATTTCCTTACTGCAAGGGTCTCTTTCCTGCCTGAAAATTCTGGTGTGTTTTAGGTGTCCAATATATGTATAAAATAAGAAGCTTCCCAGATGTCTGAACAGTTGAGAGTTTTCACAAATGAGAGCGTATCTGTGTAATAACCTTCCTGAGGCCTGGTAGGATTTCTGTGTGTTCCCAGGAGTTGTGATGAAATGATAGGACTTAGAAATAAGGATCAGTTGAATTTATATTCAGAATACTGTTTAACCCCAGATCTCCTCTATGACTATGGGCAAAGCATTTAATTTCATTGGGGGGTGGTGGTGGTGTCAGCTCTAGTAGAGGGAATAGTGTTGCTCTTCCATTTTTTGTTCTACAGACTGTGTGAGCACTCACAGCAGAATCATCCTGGCACTGCTCACGAAATGGAAAGTGTATTAATAATATTACTATACATTAGAAATTGGTAACTCAGTTTCAGTTCTATGAATTCTATTAACACGAGTCTTTAAATAAAGCTGTTTTATTGTTATACAAGTGATATATTAGGAATGTGAATTAAAGAGGCAAGGGAGTTTAACACCAGATTTGCATCCTTGGGAATCCAGTCAAGATTTTGCATCCCAGAGCCTTTTTGCAAAGCTCTTTGGCAATTTTGGAGTGCTGTCACAAAAAATGGGCTGCATAGAGTTTATTCATGTAACCTGCACTGGGTTTTCAATTTGAATTGCTCTGGAGTATCAAGAATTGAAGGAGAGATGACTAATATAGGTCAGTCTACAGATTTGTAGATATCCTGGAAAATACTGAATAAGCAATGTTAACTGTTTTCTCCTTTCTTTCTGTAGGATTTGTGTGTGATCAGCGTTTTGCTTTACCACAGTGAAGAGGTATTTTTCACTTCCAGATACCTTGCAGTAAAGGATCATGGTAGACAGTTTAATAGTGTCTTTGAGGTAAGTGATGCAATAAAACATTTAAAGTCTTATTTAATGTTCTCTTAACACACTGCAGTAAATATCAATTTGCTTGTCTTTTTGCTCTTGTGTTAAAAGTGTCTGTGTCATAGGAGGGTAAATAAAGATCTTGTCCAAAGATCAAATACTCAAGTGCATGCATACCAGACATAGCATTCTTTGGTGATAGTGAAAAAAGAAATTCTCAGTGATTGTTTATGCTTAGAGCATCTGTTCAGGTGTGCCACTGTGATGGCAGATATTAATGGAAAGTGCCTGGTTTTTTTGGTGAGGCTGCACAACTACAGTCACTGGGCTTAACTTACTGATTTACATGTTTTAGTACCTGTGCTGCAATTCATTCAGGGATTTGTATTATGCATTCCTGAAGCAGTTTGCCAGTGGGCAAACATAGGAAAGACCTTTCAAACAGCTTTTCTAACAAAGGAAACATTCAGCTGTTTCTAAGCTGGTCTGTCCAGTTCTGTAGTTGGGCGAGCAGATTCAGAGCAGACAGGCAGCTGTGATGCTACACAGACACCAGTTGGCCTCCTGCAAGGAATGGCAGCTCCATGTTCTTTCATTTGGCTGGAGATACTGTCAGGAACACCTCTGTTCTAACTTTTCTTCATGTGAGTTTGAGATGGCAATCTCTGAATTGTGATTCTGGCACCCTCCTAATATGCCAGGGCAGATTCCACACCAAAGTGGATCTGTCACAATGACACTACCTGTGTTATCTTTCCTGTTGAAACTTCACCCTGCATAGCTCCTCCCAAGCTGTCCCAGACTTAGGCTGTTCTTCAGACTTGAGAGGAAGTCAGGAATATGAGATAAGCCATCCTGCTGTAACCAGAAGTAATCACTTGGCTAAAATGCTTTCATTTGTATCTGGACAATCCACAGCTGGCCATAATATCCCTCATAAAATACACCTACTAGAGAACAGCAACTATTTGAGATATCTGTTTTGGTACCCTCCAGCTTCATTCCTGCACTCACTGCGACGTTAGGGAACAGCTCTGAGAGGTGTTCTGAAATAATGTGTTAATCAGCAAACCTTTTCTTGCTACTCCTGCAATAGACCTAATATTGCTTTCCTTTTGCTTTTTGCCTCTCCCTCTCCCCCAATTAAACAGAAATTGGTATTGCCAGTAAAAGAAAGTAAGTTTACTCTTTGTAACTTGAATAGATGGACAGTTTAAAGCTTCAAACCAGGTGCTTGGCTCCAGAGTCCTGTAACTGTGAGAGCAGGGGCTCTACCAGGGAGGTTCTTACTGAGGTCTTAGTTACACACCCAGCCATCAGCTGCAATTGGTACCTGACCTGTTCAGGGATAGTTGCAAAGTTTTGCCTTATTTTGAGGATCAGTTGCTCCTTTAGGCTTTTCTGCATTGTAAGAATACCTGAATCAACCCCATTGAAATTGGAGAAGTCTATTTTTGTAGCATGGGAGGCCTAAAGTTAGTCAAGCACAACAAATAAAAAGGCCTAGTCCAGAGAAGTTAGCCAAAGCAAGCTGCTGAGGGAAATAACATTAAAAAATTAAATGGCCACACACTGATTTAAGCTAGAGGTTTACCTCAGTATAGCTTAAGTATTCCTGGCAAATTTCCTGTGTGTTTGAAGTACTAGGTTGATACCATTGTTTCTGACAGATCCAATGGCAGATACAAAAGCAAATTTAAAACCTAGCTTTATTGTCCTTGAGCCATGTACACAGAGATGGTGATTGCAGTGCAGCCTGCTGAAGAATGGTCAGGAGAGGCCTGGCACAGAGTAATCCAACATATACTACAAGTTTGCATTTTAGAAGTGAAAACTTTAATCTGTAAGTAATTTGCTATGAAGATTACAGTTCTTATTCAGTGCAGAACTCACAATATTGTGCATGATTTCAGAAGAATTGACACATGGAAATTTGTAGTCCGTTGGACTGATCAGAAAAATCCAGTTGTGTTGAGGATGAAAGCACTCATTTCCTACTGCAAAGTCTGAACTTTCTTTCACATGCTCTGAGGGATTATAGGGAGTAGAAGCCATAAAGGAGCAGGGATTGAGTAGGAAGGCTCTGCAATGGAAGTTAAATATAATTTGCAGAGGATGTAGACTGGGCCTGCCAGAAACTGCACTCCACCTACTTAGACGCTTGTCATGTTTCATTGAGAAGAGCTGGGAGATCTCTTGAACATTGGGAAAACAGTTATGCAGGTCAGCTGAAGACAGACTTGATACTATTATTTTGCAGTTTGGAGCTCAGTTCTGGTTCTATTTCTGCCTTTGGTTTCAGGTGTGATTTGCAATCAGTTTATTGATTTGTGCCTTTTCCTTCCTTCTACCCCTGTGTGATCAGGCCCTGCTCTGAACTGCGTAGTTTGAGTCTTACTCTGATTTCTTTGTAGTGGCTTATGTTGGCTCTGATTTTAGCCACCTCCTCTGTGTTATGTTTTATCACAAATGATAGCTTTGTGAAATACAATACTTCCTTGTAACACATTTTTTAAAGTGTTTCTTTTTTTTTTCCCTTAAGTGACTTGGCAGTAAAGAAGCAATTACTTTTTCTTGCCTTTAATTGGTTTATTGCTTGGAGAGTGTGGGGCATAGATGATGAGGTGATGATAGGCCATGTGCAATCAATACTTACCTACTGGTTCCTTTTGCAATATGTTGGCAAGAGCAAACAGAAACTCAAAAACTTTCTCCCTAATGAAGAATATCTGTATTGGTGGCAGTAAATGCTTAGTATTAGAAAAGCCTTTTCTGTTTAGGAGGTCTGTCTCAGTAAATACCTGAAACAATGAGAAATATTTAAAGGGTTACTGTGCAGGGAGCAAAGGAAGGAGCTGTGAGTAGGAAACACAGCTGGATTTTGTCTGGTCCATTAGTTTGCAGATGTATTTTGTGTCCAAATCCATCAGTTTTACTTCTGCATTGAAATTCAACAAATCATTAGCAGCTTTCTCCTTTATAGAGGGTCTGAAACATTCTCTTTGTATACTGAAAAGTCAAACTCCTGGTAGAAATAAAAGTGCCTTGATCCTGTTTCTCATACCTGTTCATGTTTTCTTATGAAGGAGCTTGTTAGAAGGGGGAAAACCAGTCCCCATTGCAAATTATAGCAAACAAAAGACTGAGCTAACTGTGCCTAACTTGTAACAGGCTCCTAGGAGTCATTACAGTGGTGAGGCTTGAAAGAACAAAGTTTTTTTGGGCTTGGTTCCCATTATGACTCCTTGCAGACTGAAGATGTGGTGACTGGGGTGATGCTTGGCTGCTTATCCTGAGGCTCTGGTGGGCTGTGTCTGCTGCTTTCCATCTTCTGTGCCCCTTAGGTTATTCCATTTTCACAGGTGTTAAGCAGCTGGGGAAGAGCCTATTTCTGCAGGTTTCCTGTGTGCTGGAGGTGGGTGGAGTGCTCATCTGTAAAAGCAGGAGCCAGAGGTAGAAGCAGACATAGTCCTCAGATGGGTGAATTCTTGCTTAGCACTTCAGGAAACTTGCAAAGCATATCTCATTTTGATACTGAATGCTGAGGTGTTAAAATATGCCCTGCCAAGAATATTTTAATTTAAACATGGAGTTATGTAAAATACTATCAAAGGGTTCTACTTGGTGCACTTTGGCTTTATAGCTGGACAAATCTATGTATGGACCTGGTACTGCCTGCTGTGAATAGAATGTCACAAGAACATTCCACACAGTTTAGTGAGTCTGCTTTGGTTAGGGATGGTATTCAAGAGTCTAAATATTTTCTTACAGTAGGTAGTAGATGTGCAGTTTGTGTTAGTGGTAATTATATTTTCTGTTCCACTGTTTGCCTTTTCAGACTTCTCAGTTCCCTAGCAGTGTTGGGATTTCAGCTTGTCATCCCACAGCCTTCAATTGAACACAGAAAGGTAAGCATTAGAACATTCAGATTTCATATACTTAAAGATAAATGTAGAAAATATTTGAATAAGATACAAAGCAATGCAATCTGAATAAAGTTCTGAGAATAAGTGCCTTCTGTTTTGTGTGTGTGTGTGTGTTTGTTTTTAATTTTATGAATATATGCTTGGTTGAAAAAGGCTCATGTTGGTTAATTGTATGCTGAGTAACTGGATGGAATGTTGTAGGTCACACATAGGTACTCAGACTTTGGAGCATTTTCATCCTGTAAGACACAGGGGAAAATGAATTTTGTCAGTGACAGCAGCACTCAGACATGGAGTGATTAGAAAACCCCCCCGTTTGCTCATAGGTAGCTCATTCTCTTACAGAGAGAGAAATGGCTGGAACAGAGGCTGGACCCAAACCCCACTCTGTTGCCAGATTTAACTTATTGGAGATTGGAGCTGGAAACTGCTGAGCTCTCCCGTTGTGCTCTTGTGAATGGTTCACTGATCGTACACGTTGGTGAATCCAGGAAGGTTTGCAGCCTGCACACCTTCCTTCCCACTCAGCGTTAGGGAGATCTTGGCTGCAATACTTGGGGTTTTGTGCTGCTTTTCAGGAAAGCAGTGGAGAGGAACAGAGAACAGCAATGATTATCCTCAGGAGATGTTAAAAGCTTACCTCTGAGGGAAGTGCGAATGAATTCAGTTTTTTATTCGAAATATTAGAAGACTGGTGGGGGAGGCAGAGAGAATCTTCAAATACTTTTAAGTGCTAAAGAGAAGACTACTTTTTCTGTCCGGCGGAGCAGATGAGAAGAAATGGATTTAAACTGAGGCAAGGGAAGCCTAGGTTTGATGTTAGAAAAGACTTCTCATGATAATATATAAAGAAGAATGGATCATATTGATGGGACAGAATTTAGAATTTCCATGATGGAGGTCTCTGTGAATGTGTTGACCAAAGGTTTGTCAGGAATGATGTGCAAATGTTGGTGATTCTACCAGAGACCTGAGGTGAGACCCCTTGAATGCTGTTCTGTCTCTTGGTGGGCTGTGACCTTATATTAATGTTGTTCTGATTTCTTAGTGGATATTCAAACACAACCAATTAATTATTAAAGGTGTCAAGTAATGTCTTTAAAAATATTTGCTTTTTAATATGGATTTTAAAATAATAACACAAGATGCGTTTTTTTATAAACTGTACTTTTTAAAGGAGACAAAAAGGCCACCTGATAGTCACAGCTCCGGAAGACCACAGATGTCCTGTTAACTCCTTGTGCAGCCTGATTGTAGGACAAGTTCAGTGAGGTCAGTAGTGCTGCAGTCTGAAGCTGGCACAGTCCAGCCTGTCCAGCCCGCAGCGAGCTGTGCAGGGGCTCTAATTCTCCACTGCACTATAACACAGGATTATGCCTTTCTTCCATCTCTTTTGTCCTGCAGCTGAGATGGTCTGGCTGCTGCTCTGGTTTCAGAACTCTATCTGGTTAGACATTCTTTTGTAACACTGACACTGGAGGGATGCTGCAATCCAGCTTCCAAATAGCCTTAGGGGGAATAAATCTACTAACTAAAATAGAGTAACTCAGGGAAACAATTGCTTCATTCTGGGAAGCCCCGGAATTAATTTAGATAAAATCAGAGTCTTTGTTTTCAGTTGAATGAGAAATGCCACGGGTCTGGAGTGTGTTCTGTACTAGTTAAAGGGACTTAGGAGCATGGTAACCACCTTGGAGCCCTGCTTTTTACTGGAAACAAGAGGGGCACAAGTTTCCTGGTGAGGATCTCACACAGGCTGCAAGGCTGTCATTCTCAGCTCTTACACTATAGGAGAGGATTCTCTTCATGCCAAAGTGTGTTTAGTCTGGACTCTGTATTTATTAAACTTTTCACAAACCTTCTGACACACCTATCAGCTCCAGGCCAAAGTTGGTAACTCTGAAGGGCAGGTTGGACATGTTTCTGACAGAGTGTGAGTTCTCAGCTTTGTAGCTGTAAAGTTCTTTCCATTCTTTTCATGCAGTAACCTGGATATTTGTGTGCTGGCGTCTCGGTGAACTTCTGCATGGGTGTCTCTGCTGTCTGGCAGAGCTCCTTCCATGTGAGAGGATGTTGGATTTTGGAGGAAGAAAGGGAGAAGAGGAGGATGAGGGAAGAGTTTAATGACAATCTGTCATTTTAACAGAACAGTGAATAACAAAAGTGGTGTTTGGTAACTTCCACATGCGCTCTCAGAGGGTACAGTATGTGGAAACTAAATAACTAGAGCTGAAGTCTAATGAAACATTAGACCATATCCCAGTCCTTACTGTGTGTTTATTTTGCAGCTTAAAGTTAAGCATGTGTGCATGACTGATGCTTGAACCTGCAGTACTGGAGAGTGTGGATTCTGTCTTGTGCACCCTGCATATGGTTATGTTTCCTCTCAAAGCTGTGATCAGGGAAATAAAATGAGAGATTTGGACGTGGGTATTTGGCTGAGTAATTCGTTAAAATATTTCCAAATAGTCTAGATGTTTTTCTTACACTAAAACTTTTGGGAAAATGAAGTAAAACCCAGGACAATCCCCAAAGCAGTTGATGGAAATCCAGTGTAACTGCTTCTACACACCCACAGTTCAGCTGAGATGTTCTTTTAGGACTTGAGTATGCTTAAAAAGACCAGAAAATACTATTTTCTGTTTGTGGTTTGTGGTGTGGGTTTTTTTTTAATCTTGCTAGTTTTTAATCTTTTGTTTCTTCTTCTGTTGTTTTTTTTTCATCCATGTTTAAAGTCACACTAGTTTCAGAGAGGCTCACATAATGTAGATTTTTCAATAAAAATCTGTCTGTAGTTTCCTAACTCATACTTGTAGGAGTTTTTTATTTAGCTTCAGTGTATTAGAACTGTTTAAAATCAGCCAAGCTCTCTGAAATTGGTTAGATTGAAATCTTTCTTAATATTTGAGTGATTAACTTTCCTTGTCCATCAGTACTGGACATATGAACAGCCCTCCTGCTGCTTGTCAGGCAGTCAGGCTCTCTGTTCTCCCTCCCTGTGCTTATTGTCTTGAAATTTAACTTTGTCTGATAAGTGTCATACTGTGATGAAGTGACTGTTAAACTGTAGAACATAACAGTCCTTCTCCTAGACAACCACTGTAGTCTGTATTCCCAGTTTTCCAGAAGTCATTCCTGGGTGGATTTTTGACTAATCATATGTTGCTGTGTAAGACAGTCAGCTGTAGTTATACCTATGCCTTGTTTGTTTTAGTAAAACTGGTAATGTAAATAGTAGCAAAGTCTGTGCAAATAACATTTCTGACATGAATATTGCATTGTTTCGACATTCTGCTGCTGTTATGGCACTAAATAGCACTGAAGCAATGGAGTTGCTTTGAATTTATATGTATCTTTTTATCACTCAGTTGTAGATGAATGTTGACTTCAGTGGAGCTCCAGTATATTAAATTGATTTTCAGTGTATGGAAGCAGTGTCAGGATTTATTTTTACAAGCTTTTGCTTGGGGCACTGCAATAGTATTGAAGAATTTTGAGCCTGTTTGGCTCAGTG
This sequence comes from Pithys albifrons albifrons, assembly GCF_047495875.1. Classification (NCBI taxonomy): domain Eukaryota; kingdom Metazoa; phylum Chordata; class Aves; order Passeriformes; family Thamnophilidae; genus Pithys; species Pithys albifrons. Next base: position 7,000,984 of record NC_092470.1, read on the forward strand.
TTATTTCTTTATGATGACTCAAAATTAAAGAGGAAATAGATGTTATCTCTTGCTATCAGACACACAATGTCTCTAAGAAAAGCAGCTATTAAGTGACTGTGACTATAGTCCCCACAAAATTTTGAGATTAATATGCTTTAGGATGTGCGTTGTTGCAGTTCTGTTGTGGTTATTTCCCTTCCCCCCCCCCCCCCCCCCCCCCCCGCCCCCTGCTGCAAAGGGCTTAAGATGAGGGGAGTAATTCCTCCTACTGGGCTGTAGGAAGAGAGTAATGGAGATGGAAGTGGGAACGTAAAGGGAGAGTGTACAAGGAGGGTGATAACTTTAGGAGTACTATTTCAAGTGACAAGAATTCGGTTAACTAAATCTGACCATGATGTAATTTTTAGGATTCATATAGGAAGTTCTGTGTATAAATGTGGTCCTACAGTTTCAATTGTAATAGTGGCAGTGAATGACAGTGTATCTTCATTTCTATTGTTGTCCTACCCTACCACACCCCATAAAAGTCACTGTTCTGTTAACTGAAAAGGATCCAGCTGCCCAATACACCTGAACACACTGTAACAGAGTACAATGTGAAGCACGAAGCAATTCTACTGTATCCTTGAAACATTGCAGGAAATTGGAGTTAGACAAAGTAGTTAATATCCAAGCCTGGCTTTTGGCCAGGACATCAGGACCGAAGCTAAAGCATAATAGCTCTAAGGAGTACCGTGGGGTCTCCATCACAGCTGGCCACCACCTTGCTTTTCCATGGCCTCAGAAGCCTGTAAGGGAAGGTTGTGTTCTTCCCTGCAACCCAGGAAGGGCAAAGCTCTGCCCTAAGGTCAGCAGTGACTCAAGTGTGTAACTTGTCAGGACTTGCCAAGCTGGAACTTACTCCCAGCCCTGCTGCAGAGTTCCTGGGCCACCCTGCTGGGCTGCACACATTGCACTGGAGCTGCCTGGGGCAGCTGGGGCACCCCATGGCTGCACAGAGCTGCTGTGCCTGTGCCTTTGCAAAAAAAGGGATACAGGTGTCACACTTTTTTTTCCTTGGTAATGTTTTTCTTGTTTATAGTACCTGCTGTCCATTATGATTGTATTTTCACACATATCAATTCCATAAAGCACTTCCAGCTGCAAGGGAGTCTGTATTCCTCCAGCAGTTTTTCACTGGTTGCTATACCTGCTGGCCTTCAACACAGCTCCTGGACTTTAACTGTATAGATGTACATCCTGTTCCATTCAAAAGCTTTGGTAAAGTAGAGGCTTTCTAGCTAATGACATTGCTATTCTAATTGCAGTGATCTTTAGAAAACAGAAGAGATGATTTAGTCCATGGCAAGACTTTTCCTTTAAAATTAGCCTTTTACTGCAAGAGAATATTTACAACAGTGAAATAATTTCCTTGCTATCTCTGCATTGCTACTAATTCTCTGTCCTTGATGTTGTGGATTAAAGTGGTTAGGGAATATAATTCTACTTTGTTTGGGGCAAGGAGACAGGATAAGGATACATTCTTTTATGTGAGTAAACTCTTTGAAAAATCAAGGCCAACAATTTTGTTATTTTTAACCTGCTTTATCATGGACCTCTGATTTTTTATTTTTATTTTTAAATTTAAAAATACTGACTTGTTTAAGCTCAGAGCAGGAGTTCTGTGTTTCTCTGGAAAAAAATGAAAGTATCTTAGTTCCAATTGGATTCCAGAGGAGATGAGCTCACAGGATCATAGATCAGCTTCTCATCTTCCCTCAGAGCAGTAATACATTCTGTCTGAGCTTTGGATCAGAGTGATGATAAAGGTGAGAAGCTTTTTGCATTCACAGTTGAGTTCTTCTGTTAGGGAATGTTGTCTTCTATTTTATGACAGATTCTTCTCTCTACTTCTGGAGTGATGGGTGGATGATTCACTGAGAGATCCAGAGAGGTGTTATGTCCATTACTGAATACATCAAATGTGTATTTCCATCACATGTGGATCCCAAAGGATTTTTCTAAGTGTAGAAATGTGATAGAATGGCAACAGCTTCGTCACAACTGTAGATGGTTGGCCTGGAGGAGGCCAAGGGTGTGTAAGCTGGGTGACTTAGGCCACAAATGACAGTCAGTGATGAAGGAATAGTTTAAAACATAAAGCCTAATTTATGATATAGTGAGGGCCTGATGCTTATCATCCCTACCTTTCTGTAAATGAGAAGCAATCCTGCTGTTGATAAGCAGTGGGAGAAGTGAGGTCAGGAGTGAGCCATCTGTTACTGGAAAGCGCTTAATGGTCTTGGAAAAATGGAAAGAACCCTCTGCCTTCAAACACTAGGATTCCCATAGTGCAGTGGAGGTGGTCTTGGTGTGAAAAAAACTATCCAAACTTGCAGGAAGTTTCAAGCTTTGCAGGCACAAAAACTGTTCTCAACTTTTTCAGGGCTGTTTACTTTCTAGACTATTCAAATAATGTTAAAGTTTCTTCAGATGTGGTCAAAGTTGGTTGAAGGGGCAGTTAAGTTGTCCAGGCATTGTAACTCCCTTCAGTGATTTGTGAATACAAAGGTCTTCTATTTTCCAGGCTTTTTAGCCCTTTAATCTTCACAGGCACAGATGTTCAGACAGAGATTTTATACAAAGAGCGGAAACCTAAATCGTTTAAGCTGGTAATATTTACACTTACCACGTACTGTAAAATTCAAATGGTTTACTACTTCTCTGATTAAAGGCTTCCAAAATGCACTGAAGGATTAAAATAGCTGAGCACACTAACCAGGCAGACATGTACACATTGTGTCATGATGTTTTATTTGGCCCGTGCTCCATTTTTCTGCCAGCCTTGAGAGATCCAAGAAGTTATCTGCAACTTTTAGGGTTTTTTTGGTAGATTATTTTTTATCAAATCACCAGTGTTCCACATGTTTCTTATAACAGGCATAAAAAGTATGGTTGTTTCAAATGAACATACATAAAATGAATTGTAAAGACTTTCTGCTGGGAAATTGTCATGGCTGTGTAGGTATGGTCTTTATTGGAAATCAGCCGAGCTAATATTGGAAGAATATTTCTTTAAGATGCTTAGATTGGTGAAAGAATTAAATGAGTTCCATAGATGTGTTTACAGCACTGGCAGGGAAATACAATAATGTTACACTTGAACAGGTTCTAAAACTAAACTATCATTTCCTCAGCCCATTCAGAGTTTGGCACGCTCTGCTCTCAACAGTTCAGGTCTCCTTTCTGCGAGTCTGCCTGCTTTTGTTTTTACACTCTGGAAATCTTAGAAGGCAAAGTCCAGCTTTTACTTTGTGGCTTGATCATTGATCAATTCTATTATAATTGAAGGCGAGTGTTCATGAGGAATACAGTGTTCATCTCATCCCAGAGACGACATTTTACACAGTAACAATATCCTGTTTTCCTGGCGGTTGGAATCCTCAGTCAGGCTGAGCCTGGCTGTGATAAAAGCTGCCTGAATATCTTCTGTGACAGGCTGTGCCCTGGTGAGGTCTTTAATCAGTCAGAACTCTAAAATAAAGGAGGTATGACCCTGGAGTAATGGAATAAATGAGAAGAGGTCATATTTTCCAAGTGCCTTCATTCTCCTTTAGCAATGACAGGGACAGCTTGGTGTCGTAACACGAGTTATCATGTGGTGTCCTGAGAAGAAGGACCATGGAAGAGACAATGAAAAAATGCCTAAAGGCTGAAGGGTGTTGGGGAACATTAACAAATTGGGCCTCTTTGCTCTGGGAAGCATGAGACAAACTGGATAGTAGTAGCTGAAAATAAGAAATGACATGCTGGCTTGTGTTAATGCCACTCTGTGTCCAGTACATGGGTGTGAGTTAACCCAGGGAATACCATTGGTAGCATTTTTCTGAGCAGGTGAGAAAATGTTCTTCTGGATACAATTTCTTGCCTTTGGGTGAAAGTAATACCATAAAGCTTTGTGAGACAAACATTCATGTCCATGATATCCCTTTTAGATGTATATTTATGAATATGATGTAATTAATTTGTTCATGAACCCATTTACATTCTGGGCATTTAACCAGAAAGAGAATTACTGGATAGCATGTTAGAAATGAAATCTATGAAATATAGTATAATTGTATCTAAACTGAAATAGGGAAAAAAGCCCACCCCAGAAATGGCTGATTTGGTTTAGATATCTTCAGATTTAAAGCTTTCCAGTGTCTTGTACCCCTTTTCAGTTTTGAATTTGGATTGCTGTAACATGCTTAGTATCTGCAAAATACTTAGTAACATGGGCTGTGGCTATAGCAGCTTAATTATGTAGCTGGCTAAAATGTATATACTGTCACCAAGCATTATAATCATTGTTACTGTGAAATTCCACCATTAATTCCCATTTGGAGTACTGAGTGCAGCTCTGCACACCCGTGTAAGAATGTAGGAGTGGAAAAGGTGCTGAGAATGAGGAATTCCTTACAAAAAGACGCTGAAGAGATTAGGACTGCTGAATTTCAGAAAGAGATCCTGGGACTGGATTGTGTTAGCAATTGCAAATCAAACATCATGATATGGTGAAGGAGAATACAGAATTATTATTCTTCATTTATCACGGAGAAAATAATTTGGGAGACACGGTGAAATTGTCTGGCTGCATGTACAACTAGAGGTAAGAAAAGCACTTTTTCAGTTTAAAAAGCACAATCTTTTGTGAGCCAAGATTGAAAATATGCTAAAAAAGGTGTTAATTGCATTCATGGAGAATAATTCCAATAGTTGTTAGGAAGAAGAATTGGAATATGGTGTTTAGCTGAAGAAGGCCCTTAACTTACTGATTAGCAAGAAGCAGGGGGTCTGTAGATGTCTCTGAATGTGTCCTGGTTCTTACACTGTTCTCTAAATCTTTGCTTCTTCCACACAGTCAGAAACAGAGTAACGGGTTAAATGGCCCTCTGGTTTATCCACTTGCCTCCCCTACTTTTCTGAGCAGTTAATTTGTATGTCAGCTATAGTTTAATAGGATGAAGTATCCTGCAATATTTAAAATTATTGTTTGTCAGATCAGTCCAGCATTGTCTGCCATTGTCCTCCTGCACAACAACTTAAGTTTTAAATATTTGTGGCTTTCAGTTCAAGTGACGTTTCCTCTTCAGGGACATTCTTGCATAGTATAGTTTCAACAACTGCTGCTGAAATCCCAAGATGTATATCTTATTTCGAAATTCTGACAGAGGCAGTACTAGAAATTTGCATTGCATTTCTACAGCTAGTGTACTATTAATTTTTGCTGGAATTTTTGGTTCAGGATCAGAGTGAATGCTGAATTACAGGAATTCAAGATAAACTATTTTTCTGTTTAAAATGTCATCTGCATCCACCTACTGGTAGCATGTTTAATTCAGTATGTTTTTATTAAAAAACAAAACTCCCAACAAACTCTTAAAGTAAAATCTGAATGTAGGGCAGTTCCTGTGTACAAAAGTAGCAAAATATGAGTAGACCGGGGAAAAAGAACAGAAGGGGATGCAGAGCTGATGTGTAAAGGAAGGGGGGACCCTGCAACTACCTTTCTAAAAATCTCACCTCAGTTCAGTTTGACACTCACTGTTCAGGAGGTGGCAGATTGGAAGATATTTGGTGCATAACAATCATTATAAAGAATTCTTGATAGCAAGTTCATAGGAATTAGTGCAGGTGTAGAAATTGCAAGCACTTGCACACCTAAAATATTCTCTTGCTGTTCTTTACATTGTACAGCTGTATGTAGGGAAATGTATTGCTTCTGCTTGCAAACCTTGTCCTGCCAAATAACTGGAAAATGTATAGAAAGAATGAAAGGGGGAAATTAGGGAAGGAAGATAAATTGAGTTTGTAGAGCAAAATATTTGGTTGTTGATTTATTTGTAGTAGATAGAAATCTTTTTGATGGTGCATTTATAGTTAGAATGAGTATTAATAGGTCACCTAGAGAAGGGATCAATCATGAAAATGGGTTAGTTGATCTCTACCTTTTTCCAGGCTATGTGATTCTATTAAAGAAATATTTTCATGACTTAACTTGGCAAGAAAAGTTCAGTTTGCATTTCACTTGTTCCCCAGTTCCCCAGTGCAGGCTCAAACCCTTCCCTTCAGAAAGTGTGCTTGTAATGGGTCATTTTTAAAGCAAGAGTAGAAGTCTCTGAACATGTGGTGTTTCTGAGATGTTCTGAAATACTCCAGCTGTCTCCTGTAGCTGCCTCTAATTTCTTGCCTGTGCCGTAGGGCTGTGGTAGAATTCATTACTGGCTGCAAAACAGTTTGGAATTCACAGGCCCAAAGGATGGGAAGTGGCCTGTGAGTCCTGTAATTCAGCTGCTCTGCCCTAGGGAAGGGTCAGTGCCTGGCAGAGCTTTGGGGTTGTCCTCAGTGCTGCCACAATCTCCTCAGGCAATGTTGTCCTGCTTTGTTTGCCTTTCTGCTAACTAGTTTTCCCTGCTAGCTAATTTGGATCACCTTTGATTAAATTTAAGCCCACTGTGTGTTGACTATAGAGAACAGTTTGCTGCAAAGAGAAAAGGAATAGCTCCTTGTATTTATTTTTGTAAACTGTTTGGAAGCCTGATTTTTGCCCCCTTAGTTTTCCATTCCTTTTTCTAAGCAGCTTCAATTTCTTCAGTCTTTCATAGGAGGATTCACTGAGTAGATATGGCCATTTATCATGTTATGTTCTCTAAAGATTCATCTGTAGCTCGCATCTTACTCAAAGGAAGAAAACAGAGACCTTCACTAAAAGCAAAAATGCATAACCTGATTTCCTACCGAAAATTCCCATCTCAGAATTTTGTCATGTTATAACTAAGTGGTGTTGACGAGTTTGTACATCATCAGAAGACATTATAATGTTACTTTTTTATTAGTCTTATTATTATGTTCTTACATAACTATCTAGATTAAACTTTCTTGTGCTGTGTCTAGAACTCTTACACTGTAAAGATTAAGGGGTGTGAAATTAGATTGCCTTCAGTCATACAAAGTATCATTTTATCTGAACCAATTCTTGCTGCAATGAAGTTTGACAGCCAGAAAGTTGTCTTTGCAACAAGTTGACACTTGTCTCTATTGTATCAGTTTGTGTTTCTGCATAATGATGTATTTCTTATGTTAGCGGTAACTTGAGTTTCTTACAGACTAATGATTTTTAGTTCTGCCTGCATGGATCTTTGGCATTTAAAAAAAACAGGTGTACTGAATCATTGTAGAAATGATTAAGAAGTAGTCTAAACAAGTGAAACCTCATTTGTCTGATTACAAATTACTATTAGTTTTATAATTAGTAAATTTTACTGCATAGTGGGTTCAGACCAGAGTAGTATCTCTGTGTGTAGCTGTTACTGTTTCATATCTGAGGTAGAGCCACATTAATGTGCAGTGTAAGTATGAGCAGTGAATATTTACTGAAAAAATCACAAACTGAAGAATAGCTTGTTTAGTTGGTCAAATTGTGTGTTCTGTTACTGGATATGAGAGCAAATGTAAGAGCCAGAAATCAAGACCTTGTTGTATGTTATTCATAATTTTGACATTATGCAGTATTAGGCTGTACAGGCTATTGGATTATAAAGGTTGATGCCAAATGGGGTACCCACAGGAAAAAAGACATATTAAATACAGAGACATCTGCTCCTGTTTTCAAATAACATGGGAGAAATGGGTAACATATCACACTAATGCAGATGCTTTTTGTTATTCAGAAGTTATAATTAAATGCAGTTTTTCTGTGGTTGGTGATGAAAGTGTGAGAGCAGCCTGAGAGTGGGGAAATGCTTTAGATTATGTAGACCACAAGTGACTGTTACACATCAGCACCACAAATCCTGTGCTGGCTTGGCTTGTTGTATTGCAGTGCTCTGTCCAACCTGTGATTGCAAACCACATTGCCCACAGCCTGCCCTGCTCCCAGCCAACTGGTGAGGAGTGGGAGCTCCTGCCATGGGTGGGGAGCCGCTCACTTACTGACTGCCAGTGCGATCTGTGAGCAGAGGCAAAGGATGTAGATCTTAATCTTTTGCTATTACACAATAATATTGGAGGCAGAATTATTAATGAAGTTACAGGCTTAGGCTCTGATCCTTTGAAGGGAGCAGAAGTGACATACAGACAAAGCTCATTTTGAGGTAGCTACACTCTTGAATTGGGCTGGACAGGTATGGGAGGCATTTGTGGGCAGTGCCTTTTTTTGTCTCCCAGATGAGTTGATATGTGTGTGTGCTTGTTGGTACAAAGGTTGGTCATAATATAAATAAACTATTTAAAGTATGCTCATTTAAAAAAATGTTCTGCGTATTAATAATTGTGAGAGACATTGGAAGCCTGCTTTGAAAACTTGAGATCCAGCCAGCTGGTTAAGGGAAGCAAAAGAAAAACTATGCATTTTATGAAAACACATCTAATTTCTGCGTGACGAAGTTCAGTACTTTGCCCAGTGCAAAACACTGAGAAATCCTGACTATATCTAGCTCCAAGAATGGCTAAATTTTGGGGCACAAGTCTGCAAGCAGATGGGGATGGGTGGTTGTAACTTCTTAGGTGTGCCGATAACTTTCCAACCACAAGGTCAGCATGGTGAAATATTTGGCACAGCTTGGAGAGTTAGCTCTCCTTGTGGTAACAGACCCTGCATTTCCTAATCCTTTCCAGCTTCCTTCACAAGGAGGACTCTGTTTCTTTGTCATTCTTTCTTTCACTTTCCTTGTGCTGCTGAATGGACTGACACTGAATACTAGAGACCAAAATTTTGTCCTGTCTTTTATTCAGTTTGATGGGAATTTTTGTGTAGGATTGGGTGGGTCATCCTGAATAGCTCTTTCTCTTGAAGTGGTAATAGGGGGACTGGTGGAAAAGTAGTGATGTAGGAGTTACCTGTAGCAGCATTTTTGGTTGGTTGGAGATCAGCCTGTCCTGCTATATTATTGCTTTCATAAAAAGTTTCACTTTAGTTTGGAGTTCCTGAAATATTATCTCAACCACTATCAATCTCCATTGTTGAGGTATCAGTGTGCAAGAGAGCAGCCAGTGTCTGTTGACCCAATTTGGTCACCAAAAATGACCTGATTTCCTGCTTTTGTTATTATTGCAACAGTTTCCACATTTCCAAGCTGTGCATCATGCAATGCTTTCCATTGCTGAGAACTAAAGGAAATCATCTTCTATCCAGACAGTCCAAAAAAAGCCCCCAACCTTTTTGTCGGAATGGTTGATAGCTGTAGGAGACCTCCTCCTATATTGGCAGGACAGGCGATCCTTTGACAGGCCGGGAATAAGGGAAGTTACTTCCTATGTCGTTCCGTGTCTCTCATGAGTGCTGAGAGAGTGGCTGGACAAGGGTATTAGTGCTCTCCTCATGTTACTGTGTGAGTTCTTATTCCTAAGTGGATCTGTTGTGTCTACAGGTTCCCCAGAGGATAGAGGAGCAAGGAGATGCCTCTGAGGACAGCAGTGCAGGAATTCCGGGCATGTGGGGCAGCTGGGGCCCCTGGTCTGCCTGCTCGCGGAGCTGCAGCGGAGGTGTGATGGAGCAGACCCGGCCCTGCCTGCCTGCCTATTACCGGGAACGCGACCGGGGCTACCGGCGCCCGGGGCGGCAGTTCCCGGCCTCGGACAGAGCTCTGGCCCACCACAGCTCCCACCACGAGGACTCGCTCTCTGCCTATCCTGGCCACATCATTTCTGCCATCCGCACGTCCGTGCCGCTCCACCGGAACGAGGAGCAGCTCTGGGCAGGCCTGCGGGCACCTGCCCCTCCTGGGGGCCGGAACAGCAGCCATGGGAGCAGGGGGGCACTGAGGGGCAGCCGGCATTCCCAGAGCCAGCAGCGTTCCCAGAGCCAGCAGCACCCGCAGCATCCCCAGCACCCGCGGCATCCCCAGCACCCGCGGCACAGCGCCCAGGCGGAAAAGAGGTGGGTGGGTGTCTGTGCACATGCTGCATTCACACCGTGGCTCAAGTGTGTTAAGGATGACACGTCGCATTAGAGTTGGTAGTTTTTAATACTTATGGAAAAGTTGCTCAAGATTGAGACTGATTTTCGCAATGTTGACATCTCCCGTGAAAGGCTGTCCTCCCTGCTGACTATATAGATGATATACCCACGGACTGGTACAATTATTGTGGTTTAAGATTTGTGTTAGGATTTATTGAGAAATTTTTCCTTTTCTGCTACACTCTCATTGACAATTCCACCTTGACCATCAGAACAAATACCAGCTTTATAATTGTATTCTTAACTTCCACAGCCAGTCTGATTTTAATTGTTTGAAAAAAAATTAATCTTTTATCATAAAAGATGACCCATTCACTTTTTTCCTACTCAAAACTCTAGGTTTCTTTTGTATTTTTCAGAGAATTCCTATTTACTGCCTTTTTATTTTCTCTTCTTTTGCTTTTTTATTTTCTATCACATCTTTTAGTAAAATTTCCTGTTTGAGGAAACAAAATGTGATTGTTTAATACATCAAGTATTTTAAACACTGTATATGTTGATATTAATTTCGAAAGAACAGTTGCTCATCTTTAAGGCTGGGTAGAACTGTGCTGTTACAAGTAATTCCAATTAATTCTCCCATTTCTGGAGAAACACTTCTTTATTTTCTTAGATACCAATCTATCAGTTTTTTATATAAGTATGAAAGAAAAATAGATGGGTTTCCACTTTGGAAACTGAGCAGAACAGGCATGGAGATCCCCTGGGATGGAGTGCTCCTGAAATGTCTCTATTCTGTCTGTCTTTCCTTTGAATGTGTATTCCAGAAGTTCTCTGGTTCTTTCCCTCTCCACTGTCTTCTGGGAGATGCATGAAGAGAAGTTTTTTTTGGGTATCTAACAAAAAACCCAAACAAAAAACACCCAAAACCTATAACAAAAGAAACCTTCCTTCACATCATGTATTTATTTAAGATTCTGAGCAATGCAATCAACTGTAATTCCCTCTTTAAAGCCATCTTGCTGTCCCAAACAACATCAAAAAGAATGTTACCTTGAGGCAGTATTCCAGCCTGACTGGAGTAAGACAGTAGGACTCTGTTGCTGCTGATAAAGACATTCTTAGCTCCAGCAAGAAACTCTATCTGAGAGAACAGTTGGAAATAGAATTAACCTGTTAGCCTCCTGTTTGTCTCAGTGAAATATATGTTTCAAGAAGCAGGACCAGCTGTTCGGATGTTGATCTTCCCAGGTGTTGCTCATTTCCTTTGTCACTGCTTTGTCAAACCCATGCAAATGATAGCCTGGACCTGTTGAGTATGAATTCATATGGCACTGATGATCTTACAGAAATTCAGGGATTGCCAGAGACGGGCACTAGGAGTGTTAACATTACTGCATTGAGGCAAAAGTCATATTTTCTTTCTTCTGTTTTCCTACTTAATAATTTACTGTAAAGCACTTCTGTTCTCAGCTGCGCAGCGTGACAGCCACAGGTTGTAGAACATAGCTGGGTTATTACTAATACTGTGAGCCTGGCCTTGAACCATCAGCACAAAGTCATCCAAAGCCTGTTTGCTCCAGCCCCTTGGCATCCTCTGTCTCCAAGGGAATCCCAGCTGGCCTGGCCTCTGCAGCAGCCCTGCTGCCAGGATGCTGGCACAGCTGGGCTCCCTTTCCCCAGGCTGTCCTTACTGCTGGGGTGGCCTCTGCAGGCCAGTAGAGACTGGAGTGGTTTGGAACAATCACTGCAGGATTGGCTGCAGCACAAGGGGATGGTGAGCAGAAAATGATACTGACTGTGTGCAGAAGTGAAGCTGGGTTATTTCCTAAGAGACGCCTTGCCGGATGAAATACTAAAATGATCATAGTATCTGTTGTGTCTCTACCTTCCTGTATGATGGAGGCCTTTGCTTTTGAAAATTCTTCTGCTTTCCTAAGCCCAGTGCAAGCTTCTGTACCACAGTTAATTTTCCACCCCCACACACACTGCCCCTTGGCAAAAGACTGTGGACTCAAGGTCAGTGTTTTAATCTTACTTGCATAATAAGTTATTTCCATCTTGTGTTAGCAGGTCCCTCGTGGCTTTCAAGCCTGTCGTATTGCATAACTTTCAGATTCTTTGGTGGTGACTGTAAAAACAGAATGAGAACAAAAAATGTTATATGAAAATGGAATTATTAGAATGACAAACCTAATAGTTTTACTTAATTTGCAAAATCCACAGTAAAACCTTTCTTTACAAAGGAGATTACTGCTCCTATTAGATATATGGAAAATGGATTTCAAAATGTAATTCACTCTAGACATGGTTTTTATATTGTAGAACAGTGTTCAATGTTCACTAAACGGATGATACTGGAAATTCATGTCAGGCTATTAAAAAAATAATGCCTGTGTTTTCCCAATATGTACAGTTAGTGGAAAGTTTTGGGCATATTTCTTACTGTACTGTACTTTATATAAAAGCTGTAATTTTAGCAGACTTCCATAAAGCAATTAAAGAGGACTGGACATTTGTGACTGAGATAAGCTCACATTGATAACATGGTAGAATGAAATTGGGTGGCTTCCAAGGCAAATAGGTTTGACAGCAACAGCAATCCTCTACAGCAAACAATATGTTTGTATCATTTAGCAGCAAGTGGAAAAGTTCTTTGCCTGCTTCCAGGCAGCTGACAAAGAACTGCTCAGCTTTTTTTTTTTCAGTAAAATTCAAAATACAGTTTATATGTCATAAAATTTGATATACCTAGTCTTTGAAGAGGATATTCACATTTTCAGCCTTTGAAAGTTCATTCACGTGTGATTCAGTCAGGCCTGAGGAACCAGGACTGCCCAGGAAGTTGGAGGTACCTACAATTAGAAGCCTAGTTTAAAAAGTTTCAGTGCTCCCCGTTTTAGCTTAGTGCTCTCAGCAGAGTTTTTGTATGACTGAAGTGTGTTAAGAAATGATGGTGAGTCACTGGAATGAGTATGGGAATGCTAAAAGAAAGCTGATGGTTCTCTGATGGTTCCCAGTGGCATGGGAAGGGAGCTCTGCCCAGCCTTGAAGAGCTGAGTTCCCATTAGCACAGCCTTGGTTTTGCTAAAATGCATGGAGCATACCATGCAAGAAGAGCAAACAGGAATGAGGAGATAGTGAAAAAATATCACAGCATTTAGACAAAAAATATCCAAGCATGTAGATAACTTATAGAGAGGCACACATGGAAAAGTAATAAGGGCATGCAACAAGGATAAGAGAGAAAACACATCTTGAAAGGAAGTATCATTCATGAACTAGGTTTTAGTGCTTCTGATTCTCTGTTTTGGTGATAGAGAAGACAAAACCACAATTTCACATAGAATGTAGGATGATTACAGCTGCCACCTTCTCTGTGTTCAGAAGCAACTGGCTTTTGTGGTGGAGTGGCAAAACTTCTGTGCCCACATCTGTAAGCACGATGTGCACCTTGTATCTGGTTCTTAGGGACAGAAAGAAAAAAGTTAGAGTTATTACCAGAATAATAAAATAGCTAAAGCATTCTTGCATAAATAGTGCAAGTTTCAAGAAATACAATAATATGGAAAGTGCTTCCCTAAAGCTTTTATTTTTATTTTTGTATTTGGAAAAGAAATGAGAGGAAAGATTTGCAGAGGAAATAATCCAAGAATCATCGACTTCTCACATGGCTGTAGCTCTGTGGTCTTTATTCTGCTGCCAGCAGCTGACGTGCAAGTCTGCAGTGCTGCTTTGTACCCTGGATAGGCTCACTTTGCATTTCCAGGCCTGTGAGCAATGGAAAGGAAGAGTCTATCGTTTAATGTCAAACCAGAATTTCCTTTCTGAAAGTATTTCTTTTGCCCCCTCTCCCAGATGGCTTTGACCAGGCAAATGTAGGTCACCCAGCTGGCAGATCTACAATTAATCTTTAAAGGGACAATTCAATTGTTATTCCCCTACCCAATTTAAACATCTTTAACTGCCTGTCATGATGCAATTTCTGTGACCTGTTCTAGTAAGTTCCAGTTCCTAGAAGTGGGCAAATGTGTGATTGCTGGGTCTTCAGGTTCAAGGAGGCATTATTTTCTCAAGTTGTGAGGCTTTATATTTATTGGCATGAGTGTTTGCTTTTCTTACTACCTGGAACGAAACCCAGCTCAAGTACTCAGCCATCCCTCCTTTCATTACTTCTCTCATAGAATGAAAATGTGGTGCCTTTAACCCCAAACCCAGTATGGTTATAAAAGCTTATTGGGGTTTGGTGTGTGTACAGAAGGAAGACAGAGAGAGAAGGATTGGATCCCTTTCTGAGGATTAAGTTTTCCAGAAAAAGATCTAAGAGCTGTGGTGGTAATCAAATAATTCATTTTGGTAGCACTTGGGGGATTTAAGGCCATGAGAAGAAGATGTTTATTTTCCTTCTGAATAAAATTCCAAACAGATCCTAATAGCAATAATGATTACATGAGGTATTTCCTCACAAAGTGAGTAGCTGGCTGGGGTGGTTGTGACCTCGGGTTGGCTTTCTGCTGTTGCACTTCTCATCTGGCTATTAATCCCTCTAGGTCTCACTTATTACTGAGTTAATATAAATTTTTATTATGCTACTGTGATCATACTTTGAATGGTATTACCAAAATTAAAACCCTAACATGGTGCTATAATTTCAAGGCACACAAGAAGCTTTCTCAGTCTTGGTGCTGAACATCTCAACCCTTCCTGGGCTGGTCTGACCAAAGGAGGGGAAGGGAGAACACTCTGGTGCTCAGTCAGGTGGAGATAATGCATTTTAGCAGTGAATTATTGCCCAGTCAGTAAGAGGCAGAAACACAAAAATTCCCTTCACATAGGTAATGCATCTCAACAGAACTATGAGGTTATTTGCACTGAATTGCTGCTGGTTTACTTGCCAACTGCATGGTTATGTTATTCAGTCAAATCTTAAAGATGAAGCTAAGAATTTTCTGGGATCAGAGGTATTATTGAACTCTGGAAAAAGGACTGCAGTACTGGGGTTCAAATTTTGGAATCTCAGTGCTGAGCAACATAAATGAGGTTATGTAGCACTTTCTGGGAGATCAGTAAAACCAAATATAGTTAAGTTATTTTACTGGCCATGTTGGAACTGTGCTAAACTGGGGTATTAGTGGCGATCTCTGAGGGTGGAAAATTTTATTTAAGGTAGTCTACATCCCATTAATTGAACCTATTCCCAAGAGGCAGTTTATTTAGTGAGCTTATTCATTAATTCTACTTTCTCACAAAAATGTAAATATTTTTGCCCCTAATATGATGTAGAAATGAGAGTGTTTGCGGTATAATGTGGTATAATCCATTTGTCCTGCAGAAGAAGCACTTTTTAGGTATGGCTGGTTACTCTGTGAATTCTAGCAGCTGAAATTTTTAGGACATAGTAGTAACAGAATAATTTTAATACTCCTATGCCTATGTGATACATGGGAAGTAGTGCATACCCACAAATCATGGTGTGGTTACCACAGTTACCAGAAATGTAAACCAAACTGGTTAGTTCCACTGTTTTAGTTAACCATAATGAAAACCAGTAAGATGAAATGACTGCCTGCACTGAATGAACTCACTGCAAGGTGCTGATGAAGTGTGAGCAAGATGCTCCAGTGTGGCAGAAGCAGCTTGTGCTGCTGGCCCTGCTTTCCAGGGGGTGATGCCCTCTCAGAAGGGCTGGGTTGGCTCTCGTGCCCAGACATTTGACAGAGAGCTCTGATCTCTACCCCAAGGCCAGTTTGTAGGTCAGTGAACAGACAGCCATGCATGGTCATAATATGAAACAGTCAAAGATCTTTCCTCTTTCATTCATGGTGATTTTCTCCAGATTGTTTTAGAGCTGGTAAAAAGTGAGGCCCCGGAATGCAGAGCTGCACAGGGCTCTGCTGCAGTGCTGGGAGGGGACACAGGGTGGCTTTGATGGGAATCAACAGGACTGTTGAGAGCTCTCCCTCTTGAGTAGGTGGAAATGAATTCCCAGATCCAGGAAATCGTTTTTGTTAAAAATGATTCTTGTGAAAGAATTCACTAAAATACTGAGGTGTCAACTCAACAACAATAATGAACAGGGTGACACAGTTTATTTTGTGATTTACACTTAAGAAAAAGCGGAAAGATTCATGGTGGACAGTTTTTAAAGTAAGCCTTGTTAACTGTGTGCCTAAGAATATATAAAACATGAAAGAAAATTAAAAGCAGTAGGAGGGCTGGAGAGTAAATGATTGACTAGGACAGTTGTAGGCCAGTTACAGTTTTGAATTATGGAGGAAATGCCAGGGGTTAAAAATATGTATCTGTAATTATTTTAAGGATACTGTTTAGGACTAAAGGAAAAACACAGTATATTAAAAAATAAACGGCCATGCCTATTTTGTTAATAGAAACATACCATTAAGACAAGCTTTTTTTCCATTTTGTGTCTGCAAGGACTTTTCTATCTCCCTTTATTTTTTTAATTATATTTTAAATATTGGAGTGATATTTCAATAGCCTCATTGCTGACAGGAGTAGCTAATAAGTTACTTTTAGTTCTTCAGAAACAAATGCAAGGCAACTCTATATTAAATACTTGAACTGTAGGGAAATGGGTGGTGTCATTTAGAACCTGTCAATTAATTATAGTAATGTAGTGCTGCTAAAAAGATACTTCGCTGTGATCTAAAATACTAAGTTGAATCTTGTTATACTTATCCACAGAAATAGATTTAATTAAGTTGGAATGTATGTAATTGATTTAATTATAGAGGATTTTGCCTACTAACAAGCAGTCCTGTTAAAACCATGAGTAGTAGGGCTTAGATTTAAGCCAAAGAGCTTTGATAAGGATCTAAGGGGACTGAACTCCTTTAGAACTAATTTTTTACATGAATTCAAAGAACTGCCAATTTGGAGCATTGTTTGAAATAGAAATTAATAACTGCAAGGCAAAAGCACAGATCAGTGTAATTTGAAAGACATTTTGCAGTGGTAAATAATGTGGAATATTGCTTGGGAAATAAAGCTATAAATCATATTTGTAACCTCTCTTCTGTCTTTTCCTCCACTTTGTCTTGCATGTAGAGCCTCTGCTTCTGGTGAGACATCACTGTTACGTTCAGCTTGAGTAGGTGGCAGCAATGGATTGATTGCTGTGATGATGGGACAAAAATCCAGCCAGCAACACTTCAGGGAACAGATCATAGGGCAGCTCCTTAGTTCCCAGTGGGAATAATAGATGAGAATCTGGAGAATGTTTTGGTCCTGGGCACCCAGAGCTGGGTCAGCCTATGGGTGCAGTCAGACCAGGCTCACAGGAGATGAGTTTCCTTAGCATGTTAGAGGACTGACGTGTTAATTCCAAGATTCCTGGTAAAGGAAGATTTTGACATTTTTGGCAAAAGCTTCAAACTTGACCAAACTCTCAACAGTTTAAGAGAAAGGTCTAAATGTTGGTTTCACACCTATCTGATGGTCTGTGGTGAGATTGTTTTGTCTTTCATTAGTGTGGTTGTTGGGACTGGGCAGACAGGGAAGGAAACCATTCTCCTCTGCTTGTGGAATTATTTCTGCTGATAGACAAGAGAAAATCTTGAAAAAATATCAGAAATTGTGCAGTTTTTTCTTCTCATCCCCTGTGAATCTGGTGGCTGAAGGCTGTTACAATCCCAGAATGTTACATTACTCCTTGGGACACAGGGAAAGGTTGTGCATTAAAAACGTGGGAAATGGGCAGTTTCTTCAGTTTGATTCTAGGAAAACTTTCCAACAGTGCTACAAGTCTTCCTTGGTGTCTTAAATGAGTGTTTTTGCTAATGTTCACCCTTGCAGTTTTTCATTTACAAGAGAAGTACTTTGATACTAGGAGATAAGATGAATGAAATGCTGCAAAGCTCATGAAAATACATTCTTTATTCTGTCAGACATCAGAAGAAAAAGCAAACGAGTTATGCTGCAGTTGGAAGTGAGCCAGGGCACCTCTGTTTGGAGAACAGTGGGGGAAATGTAAGGAGAAAGGAAGTGATGGAAAAAGGGAAAAAATTAAAAAGATATGTTGGAGAGAGGCTTTGTAAAGGGCACTTCAGAGAAGAGGTGGAGGCCCAGGAAATTTGTAATTTTACCTGTGTGTTTTAAAGACACTGTATATCCTTGGTTCAAAGAGGGTTTCTGTTCAATATAAATATCCAGCCTACCAGCTCCGAAAGTGCTTCATCCTTGAAGACCACTTGAGGTTCAAAGCATTGTTTGCAGGATGAAGTCTGTGGTAATGCATTTATTTGCTAAGGCACACGTTTGCTTATGGCTAAAATTAGAAAAATCTACTACATCAAAATTCCTTTTTGTCACTGCAAATGTGCTAAGAAAGGCCAGTTCTCCCTATTTGCAGCTGACATATCTTCAGCATGAGAGAACTTATTAAAAGTTGGGCTGCTAAGAATACTAGCTAATAATAATAATAATAATTTTAAAATGCTTGCTACAACCTTTATATTAATAGCACAAAACCTAATTTTCATACTTGTCTGGGCAAATGTATTTTTGAATCACAGAATATATTTAGGTTGGCTTAAGTTCAAAGGGGCTCATGATTTTTGTTATCAAAGTGCTAAACAGATTTGTCTGAACAATCAGGGAGGTACTTGAGTTTATGAGAATTATACCCAAAGAAAGGGGTTTGCCAGGTCTGCAGAAACAGCTGTTGTGCCTCTGCTTGAGATGAACACGATAGATCAGAGATGTCTGCTGGCTGTGGTCTGACATGAAACACTGAATGCTTTTCTACATCTATTTTTCTGTTAGGCAGCAATTTGCCTTTAGATGATAACTCTATTCCTGGTGACATTTTTTCCCACTTTTCATCCTAACTGACTGCAAACGTTGTTGACTAGTTCTTTTCCTCTTCTTATTCTTTCTTCTTCAGTCCAGTGAACAACTGAAAAACTCTTTATTATTAAGTGTTTGTTTGATATACTACACAGTTTAGCCAGAGAGATTACCAGTTGATGGAGCTGGTGAGATTTAGTTTTCTTTGCTTTTTGATACTTCTTCCTTTCCATTGTTTCTAATTATATGGAAGGATATTTAGGGCCTTTTCTCATGCAAACTACTGGAGGCTATCATTGATTGATATCTTTTTATCAGAAGTAATTAAATAAAAGGCTTGTCCTGCATTAAATAGCTTTATTAATGTGTATTCATCAGGAGTAGTGAAAATCTGACTGACAAAATTCTGCTGCTGAAAGCCCATATGTAAAATTAACTGCCTTGGCATAAGTGACACCTGGGAACATGTTGTTTCTTTACCTGATTGGCTGAACTAGGAGGAGGAACTTCTGTCTGAGTGATCCAGATGTAGGATATGAACATGACTGTCCCCAGTCCTAAACAGTCTCTGCACATCTGAGGACTCTGTGGACCCTGAGAAGGAAGTACACCTGACAAACCTGATGAATTTCTGCCTATCAACGTTAATTTACCGGCAATGGAAAATCAGCGTGGCTGTTTTGCTAACAGTCATGTTTGGTTCAGCTGGAAAGGGGAGTGCTTTTGGAAAGATTGATGGGGAAGGTAATTGGTAACTTCCTCAAGGGCTCCAGCTTGTGCAAAAAGCACTGGATTTACACGAGTGGGAACACTGGGTAATCCTGCAGAGTAAAGTCCCAGGCTTCTTCCTGTCACCTGTGTTTCAAACAGTTGGTGTTTTCTTCCCTCTGGGAGTTGAGGTTCTTGTGATTTTTAACTGTTTATTGTCTAGTTAAATGAAAAGTGAAGTGTTACTTTAACTGCTTCAGTTCTGAGTGTGATAATGCTTGTACCTCAGGGCCAGTGGTTGACTTCGCATTGGAATTCAACCTGCAATCATTCTCGTGGTTGGTGCTCCAATTCATAGTTTCAATACCTAAGTAAATCCATCTAGAAACAATATCAGCTCTGCAGGGACTGTGTTTATCAGGAGGAACATAAGCATTATTCATTATTATTGTTTTCATACAGACTATATGAAGAGTTTGCATTGATACAGTCATATCCTTGATCTGCATGTGATGCAGCACATTGCAGGTTTTGGAAATGTATTAGACTCCTTTCTAAATTCAAGAATTCTAGGAATTGTGCTATGGGAAGAATATGGGGCTCATTTCTACCAAACTCTTGTAATTATTTCTATTGATACTGGGGAACCATGGACAGAGTCTAACACCATGTTGGGAAAGCTTTGTCAAAGTTGTCTAGAATTTCGAGCCTGAAACTCAGGTCTTGCTCAAGTTGAATTTTCAGTTTGTCTGAGAGTTGGTGACTGTGATTCATACAGTCACCTTCACTCCTGTAGCCACACACATTCAACATCTTACTGAAATGCTCTTCTTAACCATTGCTGCATTCAGGAGGGTGACTGTTGGTTTTTAGCATACCTGGATATGCAGAGACTAATGCAGTGTAGCCTCACTCTAGTTTGGGTCTGGCTAAGCAGGCACAAGGGCAGGCATGTTACTTGCTAATATCTTTTTCCTTCTTTACCTGTTGCATTAAATGAGAGTGAATCCCAACTCTGACCTAAGTCATGATAGTGTGCATTTTAAAAATAGAAAAAAAAAGGAGGAGCTTCCAAGCCATGCTGTGGAGAAGAGTGAGTTATGTGGCTTAGAGTGAATATAGGTAATCATAACGAATGACAGGTACGAAAAAGTCCTGCTGGCAACTGAAAATTCCTAACAAGCCATCAAGGCTTGAACACTTTGTATCTCCTACCAGGAGAACAAAGCTGAGTAGATTTAGCATAAAGCAAAGTGTCAAAAAGCTTGGTTTGATTTTGATCATTAAGCTAGTGGTAGATTTTTTCTGATTTTCTTTCTCCTTTCCTCTCCCTGATTCTCCTTTCCTTGCTGTTTTTTCATGGTGTACAGACCTTCATAACACTTTCTCCCTCACTGCTTCATGACATTATAAATTCTGCCTGATACTCCCCAACAATTATAAAAGTTAATTAACACTAAGCTATTTTTACAAGCCTCTTTTATTACAGTGCAGGAAACTGCATTCCTGATTTATCAGCATGTTGCCAAGTGTGAATGAAAGATGCTTAAAGGCAAAACAGTGTTCAGAAGTTTCAGTGCAGGCAATACTGGTTTAAATGAATGCATGAACACTAATAAAGGGGTTAATAATTAGAGGTTGTGTGTTACTCTCTGTTTCCAAAATTTGTATGTTGAAAGAAATACGGTGTTCCAGAATCTCCAGAAATGGTGCCTCAGTTCCTCATCGGTGGGGACTTCGCCAACATTTTCATGTTAGAGTTTAGGAAAAGAAGCCAAGCTGAGACAGGGACTAACAGCAAGAATGTTGTTACTGCTTTCACTTCTTAGTGCTGTTGTTGCATGTTTGTTGCAGTGATCAACCATTTTACAACGAAAAAGCCTGATTTCCTTCAAAAGCAACGTTTTCTAATTTTTGCAAATAATTTGATGAGATTCCAGCAGGTTCTGGACACTTGCTGCCTTCAGCCATGAGTCCTTCTTTCAGACACTAGTAACTTATGTTTAGAGATACTATGCCCATTTCAGCAAGTTTTTTCCAGGCTGAAGAGTCTAGTTCATGTCATCATTTCTTGCATGTCCTTCAGTTCTTCCCAGTTCTGATTCATGATCCTTTACTGGAGATTAACAGTCAAACATGAGTCTAATTTTTGACTTTTTGTATGACCTCTCCTGGTTTGTCAGGCAGCAGTTTTTCCAGGTGGGTTGAACATCTTGATGTTCTTCTCTGGAAGAGTCTGGTGCTTGTTGCTGTGAAGAATTTGGCATTCAAAAGTCTGTGACAGAGGCATATTCCTATCCTGCCACTGCTCTGCATGTGGCTGGTTGCTCAGTTGTGAACAGCTTGTCCTTGTGTTGATGGAGAATGCAACCTGACTGTAGATGAGCAGTTCGAAAGGCCAGTTTCAGTTGACCTGGTGCCCCTTGTCCACCCTTGGAACACACTTCCCACAGTCTCTGCTCCTGCCAGTTGTTGCCAAGGTTCATGTCTCAGACGATTCAAATTTGGTGTTCTCATGTTGAGAAGAAAACCACTGTCTGTACAAATTGTTTATGGACTGGGGCAAGTGAACATAAGGAGTTGAGTCTGTTTTCCAAGATGAACCAGTTTGCTCCAAAATCTGGGATGCTTCATGAGAACTATAATGCCAAAGTGTTTTCGGACTGTAGATTATGACTAGGAATCTCAAGAAAGATTGTTCCCTTGTTTTACTCTTGCTCAGAAATCAAGAGTTATGTTAAAAATTAAAAATATCAGCAAGATAGTGGTAGTCAATTTAGTTGCCTGTTAAAACCCCAAAACACAGCAACCAATCTGTGCTCAGTTAAATCAAACTGGCTTTAGTCTAAATTTCTGAAATAATTCCCATTCATAATTTCCCTTTCTTTCCTCTTCTATTTACTTACAGGAAGCCTTTTTTTCCCTGCCTTAATGCCAAAAGCCATTACACTACTTTGCTCTGCTCTAACCACCAAAGCCCTGCCTCAACAATGACTATCACGGGCAGAGCCGATTAAGGGGATAAACAGTTCAAGAGTGCTGGTCGCTTATCTGCCAGGGCAACTCAGCACTCTTGTTCACACATCTCGAGCCAGGAAGATTGATTAAAAGCCCCACGTGGCCACAAGGCTAGAATGTGAAGTAAATGACTTCCAGGGTTCCCATGTAACCAGTCTTGGGAGAATAGACGACTTGGGAAGAAAACAAACCCAAGAAAAAAACAATCCCAAAGAAAGGTCCCTTTGATCTGGTGTCTGTCTGACATCTGTAACACTTCAGTTTCTTGAAAAGAAGTATGACACTTTATAACTGCTGGTTTTAACTGCTGCTCAAGTCTATTTTGTATATATATTAAAATATAAGTATATTTTATGGACAGAAAGAAAATTACTTTCCTTTAATGGTGTCTCCCTTCCTGAGCTGCAAAGGTTACCCAAAATAGCTGTATTCACACATTGCTCTGAACTGGAAGAAATCCTTTTTGCCAAGTTATTTTTCAGACTGCAGTGTTAGAAATCAAGGCATTGAACTGCAGAGGTTGACAAGAAAAGCAGAGGCAAGTGAGCCTGTTGCTTGCAGATAAAATTTCAGGGTTAACTCTCTTAAATGGGAAGACCCAAATGTGGCATTACTGATGTTGTGACTCTTCACTTGTGATTTGGAACTGAGTCTTTAGACTGAGTCCACTGTGTTGCTGGGAGAGTGCTGGGCATAGCAGCAGTTTGAGAGTGCTGATACAGGTGTAACGTGGCTCAAGGCACAGGGTCTTCAGTGAGAGCAGACCTGAACCTTCTGTGTTTAGTGACTGGAGCTGTCAGTGCTTGGGAATGTTTTAGTAATGTACAGTGAAAGGTGGGCTTTTATCCTGACAACAAACTGGGTGGCCATGACTTAGTAATTAAATGTATTAGTAATCTACGCTTTGTATATTTGGGGGAAAAAAGGGGTAAATCTGCTGGCCAGAGAAGAGTATATCATCTGTGTACCAGAATAAGAATATTTTCCTGCATTTGTCACCTTTTCCAGAGATCTTTCAGTAATATTCTGGTGTTCCTTATCATTTTCTGTTTCCATTTTTATTTCTTAAGTAGCAAATGAAGCAGAACCACAGGAGGACTCCTGAATGGACACAAAATGTTTAATGATCTTTGCCATACTGAGTTCAAATGTTCTTCTGTTGTTACATGACAGCAGGAAATCCCTATTGCGGATTTGAGTATCTCAAGCACTTCTGGAACATGGTTAGGAATTTTAGGAGTACACAGCTTTGATTCTCTGAATTTTCATTTTAGAGGAGAGTCCTAGGGATTAAAAGAATATCAACCACCTCACTCCAAACTGTTTATACCACACCTTACCCTTTGCCTTTGCGAGCTGACACCAGGTGACTTCCCATGTAACTGTTGGCCAAGGAGGACCCAGGATTTAGTTCAACCAATAGACTTCTTCAGAGAATCCCAATACATCAAGTATGGCTACATCTTGAACATATTTTCTAGAAAATAGGTTGAAATTTCTGGTTACCTGTTGCTTTGCAGTGAGCAACTCTGACAAATAACAGGTCACGTAAATAGCTGACTGTTCCTTCACTTATGATCTCAGTAACTGTTTTCTATCTCTTTCTCTGTTTTCAGAAGCAGAAACAGAAATCCTATTGGTCCAGGAAAGTATGGCTATGGAAAAGTGCCATACATTTTACCTTTACAAACTGATACTGGCCAGCAGCCTCAGAAGCTCCGGAGGCAGCGACAATCGTCGAGGGCCCACGGATTCCACCAGAGCCCGAGTGTGCTGAGCCCTTACAGTCCTGCACTCCAGCATGGGAGTCTTTATCAAGAAGCAAACGGGCCCCAGGCAGGACATCAAGTGCTGGGACCTTCAGTTTATCAGTCCCCATCCTTTCCCGCGTCTCCAGGTCTGTTCCACGGCAGCGACTCAGCCCAGCACAGCCCTGGGTCACTGCAGGCTCTGCAGGGGCAGCCGCAGCCGCAAAGAGCCACAGCCATCGTGTGCATTGGCACCTACAAGCAATATAAACTCTGCAACACCAATGTAAGTCTGTTTGGCCTGTGCTCAAGGTGTTGGACAGCTAAGGGATTTCTCTAGTGTGTGAAATGTTCATATAATCATTAGGTTATGTTGGACATTGTGTTTTATTAATTTAATGAAATTTTTTGTGAGTGTCTTGGGGAATGCTGAAAGTAGATCCATAATGCTATAGTTACTTAATACCATACCCTCAAGGATTTTAGCAGTCCCTTAACATACCAATATGTATAGTTTTAATTTGATGGAAAGAGAAGCCGGTCTTTTTGGTGCTGAAACCTGGGAACATGAGGAATTTGAGATGAGAATAGTAACTGAGAGGGAGGTAGTGAGCAAAATATGAGTTGAGCAATGTTAAAGAGGGGAATGATTGTGTAGAAATTTTGTTGTAATTATGATGAATGGACAAGAAATGGACTTTGTGTAAATTGTCCAGTGTTTTTCAGTGTTCTGATGACGTTATTCAGATTTTTCTTGGAGCCGGGGTGGTGGTGGGGTGCAGTTTTTTTTTTTTTGTTGGTTGGTTGGTTGGTTGGTTGGTTTTGTTGATGTTGAAGGTTGTGTGATGAATGTGGATTTTAATGGTACTTCTCAAATATGTGATTCACAGAGGCTAGCAGTAGAGTGTGTTGGATCTGCATGGCCAGGTTTTGGTAGTGGGAGTGGCTACAAGGGTGGCTTCTGTCAGAAGCTGCTGAAAGCTTCCCCCATGTCTAACAGAGCCAATGACAGCGGGCTCCAGAATGGACCCACTGCTGGCCAAGGCTGAGCCCATCAGTGATGGTGGTAACACCCCTGTGATGACACATGTAAGAAGGAAAAAAAGGTTTGCACAGATGTAATGGCATTTGGAGAAGAGAGGAACAGCTCTGCAGACACCAAGGCCAGTGCAGAAGGAGAGGCAGGAGGTGCTCCAGGCGCCAGAGCTGAGGCTCCCTGCAGCCTGTGGTGCAGCCTGTGGTGAGGCAGCTGTGCCCCTGCAGCCCATGGGGGTTCCTGGGGGAGCAAATCCACCTGCAGCCCATGGAGGAGCCCATGCTGCAGCACGTGGGTGCCCAAAAGAGGGCTGTCAGCCTATGGGAAGCCCATGCTGCAGCAGGGTCCTGGCAGAGACCTGTGGAGAGAGGAGCCCACACTAGAGCAAGTTTTCTTAGCAGGACTTGGGATCCCCTGGGGACCCACACTGGAGCAACCTGTGCCTAAAGAACTGCATCCCGTGGAAAGGGACCCACTTGAGGGCAGTTCATGGAGACCTGTAGCCAATGGGAAGGACTCCTGCTGAAGAAGTTCATGGAGAACTGTGTCCTGTGGGAGGGACCCCATGCTGAAGCAGATGAAAGGCTGCTCTCCCTGAGCACTGGCAAAACCAGCCTGTGATGAGCTGAACATAAGCCCCATTCCCATCTCCCTGCACTGCTGGGGGAGAGGAGGTAGAGCCTGGGAAGGAGAGAAGGTGATTCTGAGATTTGTTATCCTACTCTGATTTGGACTGGTAATAAATTCAATTAATGTCCACAAGTCCAGTCTGGTTTGCCCATGATGGTAATGGGTGAGTGACCTTTCCCTCTCCTTATCTCAGCTCACCAGTGTTTTGTTACATTTTTCCTCCCTTATCCAGTTGTAAAGGGCAGGGATAGAGTGACTTTAGTGGGTTCCTGCCATCTAGCCACAGTCAAACCATCACAGTCACAGACAGGTTTAATGTTTTGCCAGGAAAGAAATGGGAAAATGGAGTTGGGGTAGACCATGTTATGAAGGCTGCCTGCTTCTCAATCCCGTAGAACAGGGTTATCCTTTTGCAAGTGCTTGTCATGTCTAACTGGCATTTAGAGCCAGCACCCAGTAGCCCAGACCTCTCCAGGATCTTTCCATGGTGCTGTGTGAATTCTCTGACAGATGCTACTTTTTCCAGCATTCAAGCTCTACATTCTTTGATTTTGGCTTTCTAATTTATTGAAGTGCAAATCTGTTCTGTGTTAATTTTTAAATAAAACTTTGTCTGTCAGTACTTGACTCAGAAATGTTTGGCTGGGTGCAGCTCCAGGGCAGTCTCCCATTGTGTGTGGGAGGTGAGGGAGGTTTTCTTTGTCCCCACTAGCAGTTTTCATCCTGCTAAAATTTCCAGTTTCCGCCTCTGCCATTTTAGTATTTCCCAAAGTATCTCTTTCTAATATTTTTGTCTTATTTGGGCTACTAATCCAACCTAACAAATGTGAGGAAGGCTGTGTTTGCATGTTGGGAGCAGGATGTGGGTGATGCTCAAGATGTTGACATGACAGGTCGTATTTTTCTGGCTGGGTGGGTGCACATCTGATTCTTCTGCCCCTTAGAAATCCTGTTCTGTTCAGTGGAAGCCTGCACAGTGGAGAGGGAGCAACAGAACACAGGGTAACAAAAACATGACCTAAACAAATCAGATGAGTGCTTTTTTGCCTCTTAGTGTAGTAGCTATTACATCTGCTTTATTTATGAATAAAGTCCATTGATAGAGACTAGAGCAGTTGATTGAAGAGACTCAGTGTCAAGAAAGCTTTAGTGTATTTGTCTGGACTGGAAAACATGAAAGAGCTAGTTTGAGCCTCTGAGAATAGTCTCTGGTACAAATTGCTCTCTTGTAAAACACTTTCTGTTTCTTGAAGGAAATGGGAAATGACCTTAGTCCATGGGCATTAATTTGGAAAGTTTTCTGTGCTGAATTTGCTCACTGGTGTCCAAGCGGTCCACAAATGCCCCGGTCTTTGTTTCAACCCTCACTCATCAGGGCACAAAGTTGGACAGTGTTCTGTCTGACTTCATGTAAGAAAATCGTTCCCAGAAAAGAGGTCTTTTCAGAGAGCAAGGGGTAAAAGGTGAGGAAGTTAGAAATGAGGGGGAAGAAAGAAGCAATCCCAGACAAGGTAGGGTGAGGGAAGGCTTGTACAGGACATTTGTTGAGAACATCAAGTGGGCTGGAGGGTGAAGGGCAGTGAGCTTGTGGGTTGGACAGTGGCAAGACATGCAGGATGAGTGGTTTGGCCATCAACATGTTTCTTTTGGTAGAAGTGGAACAGGAATGAAAATATTTCCATATTAGTTTTAGAGGCTGTTGTTTAAACAGAATAATTCACCAGATGAAGAGAAAACATAGGTGAGCACACTGTTGCTGCATCTTTGCCATTGTTGAGTGTATCAATGCAGTCGTAAAGATATCTTTGGTTGTATTACAGGAGACTTTTAATAGCAGCAAGAGATTGCAGATGACACAGCTTCTCCAAGGCGTGGAACTCTACATAGTGATATTCTTTATTTAGTAACATTTCTGTTACCCTTGGAGAAGCTGTAATTGCTATTCAGGGTTATTTTTCTCCCTAGGATGTGGTAATTAATGTAATTATAAAAAAGAAGTTACTAAGAACAGTTTTAGTGAAGGCCAGGACAAGGCAGATAGTGTTTCACTTTGTTTGCTTCTTCTTCCTAATTAAATGCTTCTGCACACGGGCTTTAATTTAATTTACCAGCAGTGACATGTACCAATGGTCTTGCCAGCAAGCAAAGAACAGTAGCTTAATAATTTTTTCCTTCAGTTCTTCCTGGAGCATACCAAAATTGAAAATCTCATTTATTGAAGGTATTCTGTTAACTGTTATCCTGGTGTTTGGCCACTCCCTCTGCAGTTTCTCCTAAGGGCAGTTAATTAATAACAAATTAAGTCAATCTGCCTTGGTCCATTAGGTCATTTCCTCATTATTGTACATTTATTGTTTTTTCATTAATAGCCAAACTCATTTTCCATGATTGACAGCTTGATTCATAAAAGTTAAACCTGTGGGGTTTGGTTAAGGGTGAACCTCGGAAGTGCTTGTATTTGTTCAAGTGTTCCTGCAGGTCATTAAGCCTATTTTCCTGTTTTCATGTGGCTTCCCCTCTTCAGCACCTTGCCTACATGTTCTCCTCAGAACACACTGTCAGATTGTCACCTCCTCTGGCAGGAGAGGCAGAAAACATCCCTCCTCTACACACAAACAGCACTGACAAGTCTCATTGAAACCATGAGCTACTGCAATGCAGTAGGATTGTTCCAGTGTAGTCTGTATTCCTCCAAAACAGGGAACTGATGAGTAAATCTTCTTTACTTCCCCCTGTATTAAAGGAAAGAGAATTCTATGGGTGTGTGGTTGGAGTAGAATTTGAATGCAGCCTTCTCTGCGTGGTTTGTCACCAGAACAAAGGAAGTAACTCAAATGGAACATTTATTTACTGAGCACTTTCTGTAATTAATTGTCTCCAGTGTTGCCATGTCACCAGCTCTTAGTGAGTGCCTGAATGTGTGAGAGTATATTTGTAAATGAACTCCAGGCTGCAGGTCACCTGGGCAGTGTACACAGGGAAGCTTCTGGGGTTCTGGACATTCAGGACTACTTGTTTTGCAGTGTAAATTTGGTGATACAAAGTGCCTCTTTTAAAGGTAATTTTTATCTGACTTATTTTAGTTTTTGTAAGGCATGCAATTGTTGCTTATTGGTAAATACAGTAAGTCTTAATATGTCTCTGTTCTTAATATGTGGAGATCTTATTGCAGCCTTTCAGTACTTAAAGAGGGCTTATAAGAAAGATGGAGGAACTTTTCACCAAGGCCTGTAGTGTCAGGACAAGGGGCAACCCTTCTAGAGTAAAGGAGGGTTTGTTTAGAGTGGGTATAAGGTAGAAATCTTTCCATGATGAAGGCCCTGGCATAGGTTGCCCAAAGAAGCTCTGGATGCCCCATCCCTGGAAGTGTTGAAGGCCAGGCTGGATGGGGCTTCAATCAGCCTGTCTAGTGGAAGGTGTCCCTGCCCATGACAAGGGGGTTGAAACCAGGTGATCTCTAAATGTCCCTTCCAACCCAAGCCATGCCAGGGTTCTGTATTGTCCTTGGGGGTGGGTTCAGGTCTGAAGGCCCTGCTTACACTGACAGCTCGTTACTGCTCCTCTTCTGCAGGACCAGGACCACGTAAATGCTCTGGTCAGAAAAGATGTAAAATAAAGTAGTATCTATTTTGGTGGTTCACTCCCAGCACAGCAAGGAGTATGAAAAATAGGCAGAGAAATTCATATATGAGTTTCAGCATGAAGAGCAGTGCAAAATGGATGTAAAATCCGGATTGTCTTTAGCTATGGATTGAGGTACATTTTTGACCAAAAATATATCTGTTTATATAGTAATTTGCAAATAATAAGGTAAAATGTATGAAAGAGTAATTGTTAAAGGCCCAGTGAGATATCTATGGATGAAATTTTGCTGAGCTTGCCCAGTGGTTCTTATAGATTACTGTCATGTCTCCAGTTACAGTGTGTTGTATAATTGTGTTTTGGAGAAGTATCTAGGGAGGATCAGAAAACAAGGTTTACTTCTACTTTCTTGCCCTGACTCTTCAGCTGTGCATGCTCTTACTCTGGTAGCACAGCTGTGGAAAATCTGGCTTTGGGTTCTGAAAAGAGCCCTCACTTGGATCTGTGCTCCTGTGTGAAGAGCACTTGAGAGCAGCACCTGAGCAGGGAATGCAGAGTATCTGAAAAGACAACTTTTACAGTTGAAGAGATGAGGTGAGGTGAAAGGCTCAGGACCAATACTAGCTCTTTTGTTTTGGGATAAATGAATGTATTTAATTTTCCCAAGAGTCTTAATGGTGATGATAATGATACTAATTTTGACTGGTGTGAGTTAAAACTTTGCCATTGAGAGGCTTTTTTTGGATGCAGACCCCCAATTAAACAGAAATGAAATGTCTTGCAGGAATGTGTTGAGTTCATTAAAAAGTGATGTGCTTTTCTGTCCCCTAAGCACACAGGTAGGCATTGGCAGCCTCCCTTGGCACCTGGGATCTTGGGCCACTCACCAGCTGGTGTTTCAAGTTTTTGAAAGTTTTCCACTCCACAGAAACTGAAATGTTTCCAACATTTCAAATTTTAGCAAAGGTAGAAATGGAAATGTTTAATTTCGTATAGAACAGAAAATGTAATTCCCAGACAAGTCTTTTCAGCAGTGATCCAGGGTGCTGCAAGAGTGCACTCTTTATTGTAGTTGGGATACTCAGATAGTGAGGTAAAGACTAACAAAAGACTGTATATTTTTAAATGAACTTTCTTTTTCAAGCTGAAAAGCCCCTTCTTATTCCCAAAGAGCTACTGTGTGGTTTATTTATTCTCATTTTGAGATTTGTATAGAGTAGGCGTTTGACATAAGTGGCAAACTGGGGTTATGATGACATATCTTTTCCTGAGGAAATTTAACCTTGATTTTATATGAGGAATTTTCCATGTGAACACTGTGGGACTGTGTGTAGGTTTGGTAGTCTGACATTCCATGGGTGCATAGGAAACTTATTAAAAGCTTGCCTTACTTTGGGTGTTACTGTCCGTTCCTTGACTGGTGTGATATTTGCAGCAGAATTTTGTAAATATTAATTCAGAATGCATTTCATTAGTACAGGCTTAACAAACCAGGCCCTGGCACAGAGGTTCCTCTCCTTAAATGTCTCATGTAGTTTGGTCAATTGTCCTTTGTGTCCAAAGGATTCACCTTGAGCCATCTTTGATAGAGCTCTTTGTCCATGGCTGTTTCCTCTGTATGTCTGTGCTGTGGCTTTACAACACCCCCTTCAACAACTGAGAACACTGTTGGAAAGTACTTTGCATGATGATGTTCTTATTAGAACTTAAATAATTATGGGAAACTGCCTTAAATCATTAGGAAAAGTCTGTTGGGGTAATTTCAGGAGCTCTCTCAAAGGGTTTTGTTCCACAAGTGTGCTCTAGACTTGTGCCAGTAACAGAGTTAGCTGTTTTACACAAATGAATTATTACAAGGTTAATTACTTACTAATCTAGTAAAATGTTCATAGTAAGTCCAAAGTCTCACAATTTGGAAAACCTTGATGTTTAGAGGCTTGTGGTTTTTACTTGAAAATTGAGTTACTTTGATCGACAAACCTGAGTTATTTTGAACTAGTTTGGCAATAGGAGTTCAAGAGCCAGACCCTATTGTGCCAAGAACTATAAAAACAAAGACCAAAGGAAAGGTGCAGGTGAAAATATGGTAATGTCTACATGGCTGCAGTTGTATCCTGCATTCTCCAGGTCCAGGAGAAGTGACCCCTGGGATCTGTAATGTTCTTATGATGACTCTCAAAAATGTACAGGAGCACTGAGATCTATGAATTTCTTCAAAGACAATTTAATAAGTTATAAACAAAGTAGAATAGAGCTTAGAATAGATGGTGTGGTTAACAGTAGCATTTCAGTGTTTTATGATATTGCAGGAAGCAGTGAGGTGCCTTTTTCTTCTGGGAGGTTTATTTGGAAGCTGTGAGCCTGTGAAATGGGTTGCATGGTGAAGCTGGAGAAGTCTGTGTACTGCCTGATGCTGAAGATTCAGACCTGCATTTATGTGTAGTAATAACATGGCATAAGAATGATAATAATTCATCTAAAGTGCCTCAAAATCAAAATACTCACCAGTGGGCTAAAGGATTTGTTTCCTAACTTCTTGTGAACTATGAATGGCAGGTTTCATGTAGCAATTGTGATTGTCTGAGAGGTTCCTTTGCTCGTTATAGGGGTGAGTGAAATGCTGGTATCGTGGAGGAGAGGTCAAAGATCCACAGTTATGCAACCACTTCATCTGTTAGAATGGCAGCATTAGCACTTAAAATACTGTGGAATGATTTGGGAGCTTCGTTGGGCCCCTTGTGGATTTGTTTTGCTGTACAATAAAACAGGACTGGGGGGGGTTTAAGGGTGTTGCCTGGTTATGGTTCAGTCATAACTGCTGTGCCAAGGGAGAAAGAGGAGACTGATGAATGAAAATTGGGACTGCAGAGCTGCAACCAGATTGGTTGCATTCCTGCTATATTTGTAGTTTTGCTTAATAGGGTATTGTAAATTTGAGGAGAAGTCATTTATCAATAACAGTCAAATGCTGTGGGAGAGATTTTAAGGCATTCCAACTTGTCCTTGTTTCTTTTTGTCAATTCATATTGACAAAAGTCTTTGCCTGAAATTCTTGTGTGTAATTTCTCAACACTTCTGTATTTTGAACAAGAATTGTACTTTTTATGCCTATATTAGTTTAACTACATCCAAGTGTTTGAAGCAGAGGAAGCTGCAGATGTCTAGAAACTTTGATTGGGAAAATCCTTTGATTAGTTTACAATTTTTTTTATATTGTTCTTATGAACATTTGTTAGCTATTCCAGTTAATTACAGGTATAGAAAACAGCATCTGTCAGATTTCAGCATCTGCTGTGGCACATGAAAAGAGTAATTTTTTCCAGCTATTTTTAGGACTTCACTTATTGCTGATAACCATGAAAAAGTTTAAAGCACATTTTGAAGCCAGATAGCAAAAAAGAGCATAAATTACATGAATACACAAACTTGCACCAATACTATCCCAATCCTTTCTTGTTGTGACTGAGGTGAGTAGAGGAAGAAGGAAGGGCAGAGAAGGTGCCAATATTAAACTGCGAGTGCTCAGTACCATATTTATTACTTGATGATAATCAAAGCCAAATTTGCATTGGTCAAAACTCTAATTATGATTTGGCAGCTCATCTGCAAATAAGGTCCAGAGGTTTTCAGTCAGATCTTCAAAACAGAAAGTACATAGTTCATAAACTGGGAAAAGATTGGAATAAGTAAATTGCACCATAGGCGACAGTTTCCCCCTCAAAACTGGTAAAGTAGCTGGTTCCAGAAACTGCAGACTGACTTTCATGTTCCTTATTCTGCATGTCCATTGTATACCTGGTGGGGGTTATTGTGAATCAGACAGAGATTATGTAAATCAGTCTTCTAATTGAACATTCCTGACTCATCCTCAGAGTAAGTCCACTCTGCACACTGAATGAGTCATAAATCATATGGAAAAAATAGAATGTAATCATGTAAGTGAGAATGGACCTCACAGGCAAAAAGAGACAAATTATGTAGTAATTACATGGACAATCTTTTCTAAGTTGAGAGTAAACTTTGTGAATTGATACTGTTAAACCAAAAAAGCTTTCTCTTGACTCCCAGCCCCAAGATTTGTGTAAGTTTTTCCGAAGTATTCCATGCATTTTAGGTACATGTTTTGTCCATGCTGCCTGAAAGAGGCTCAAGTGGGTATTCAGAGCAGTCCCTGTCCTAATACAGAGCTCAGGGGCACCTCCCAAAAACTGGGGCAAAGATTTGCAGCCTCCTGGAGCCTCAGATGTGGAACACACTTGGTCCACATTGTTCCACTAGTTTAGCTGCAAAAATTGGACAAGTTTTGACCAAAAGTGTACAAAGCATGTTATCAGCACTTTCAAAATCTTGTGGCCTGACTGTACTTGGGTGGATTTCCATATAAAAGGCAGAGGATGCATTCTTGAGGAAAAACCTCCCGTCCTGGCTGACGTCATTTCACTCATTAAAATAAAACAGGCACTTCTATTTTGAAAAAAAAAATTATCAGACTATTGGAAGCTTGGGAAAAAATAAAACACTTCTCCCCCTTGTTTTCCTTCAGACTTGTTCTTGGATGAAATGCTTCAGTCCAAAAAAAATGAGACTAAGACAGATACAAGGAGCGGAAAGTTTTAGTCTGAGCAGTTAAAGCTGGACAAACTCCTCAGTAAATGGGCAGTGCTACCAGCTGCAGCTACACCAAGGCTTTATGAAATAAGACAAGTGTATCTGCTAGTTAGTTTAAGGTGCCTTTCTTTTTTTCTTTAAGCACATGGCCTGGAAACAAGAATAGACTGCAGAAATAGTGTAAGAGTGTGTTATATTGGAAATGCTTTTTTTTATGGGACAAGAACTCTTAAAATCTGAATAATGCTGCCATTTCTGTTACACTGGGTCCCTGTGAACTCAGGCATTTCTAAGCTATGTTTACAGTGATCCAAAGATGTTCACTTTTTGTGGAAGGCAAATTGTTCCACATTTTAGGGTTTTTTGGTTTGCTTGTTTTACGTTTTTTTGTTTGGGGTTTTTCTTTTTTTTTTTTAAACAAAAGAGAACAAAGTAAATTCACTCAACACACTGACTTACAATTCTCCCTAGATGTAGTAACATCTGTACATTTGCCTATACATTTCTGTCTCATATAACACTACATTGACTTTTCTGTTGCCTGGTTATTACTTAGACTAGAGATCATTCTCTAAAAATATTGTGATTACTGCTGTAATAAGAAATTTTAATTAAAAAGTGGAATATCATGGTAATACAAACCAGAAGCTTCCCTAAACTCTCAGTCCTTCTGCTGGAACCATTCAGGTAGTCCCTCCTCCCACACAAAGGCCAGTCATTTCAATGGAATGCATGCGATTGAATTTCCATTGACATTGATTAAGCTTTCATATAGAAAGCTGTTGGAGGATTATTCCTGCATGCTGATGGAGCTGTAGAATAAAAGAGTGAAGCAGTGAAACCTTCATGGCATAGAGCCTGCACCCCAGAAAGAACAGGCAGCTCCAAGAACAATGTTTTTTAAAAATGTAATAAAATACTGCTGGAAACCCTAGGGTAGATGTTTTATCACACTGGCATAATTTTCTGCAAACTGTATCAACTCTGCTTGATGTCTGTAGACTTTACTAAAGGTGCATCAAGCAGGAGTTTGTGTCTGGGTTTTTCAAAGCTGATATTGATGGAGAGGATTTTGGAGTGGCTGATTTTTCTACTATAAAGACTATTATTATATTAAAACAACTACCCTTAGTACATAAACCTCCCATTTTCTGAAGAGTACTATTAAAACATGCTCTGTTTTGCAGATGTGTTTGAACAGTGTGGACAGATGAGACACTGAACCTTCCATGTGAAGGCATTTGTCAGCCTTTGGGCCAGGCTGTGTCACATGGAAATAGCTTTCCATTGATTTCCCAGTAAATGAGGCAATAGCCTGCAGTTTAAGCACCTTGAGCATTATGTAGTGTTTCTATAAATAGATATTTGAACGGAGGGATTCTTATATTTGCTGGATTTTTTTATGTAGCATATTTATATAGAAAAGTGATACCACTGCTGAGACTGAGAGCAGCCATTGTACAAAGCAGTTATGATTTCTGCTGCAGATGCCAAGCTTTTGATGCTTGATTGGGGTCATGTAAAGAATATTCTGTGTAAACGCCAGTCTCGATACTTAAATTGTTCTCCGTGCAGGGAACTGGGCATGAGAAGGAATTTGGGACAGTAAAATAGTAACTACATTTTTGAAAAAATAGCTTTGAAATGAGTTGATAGTCATCTGGTCTTATGCTGGATCAAAAAAAGACCAGCAACAGTCTTCAGTTCACAGGTGTGAATTGACATAGCTCTGACTTCCACAGTGTACTTATGTATCCCTTTGCACCAGATGCTACTCTGTTCCAGCATGGGCTGTTTCCAGTATCTGTCTTCCATTTTCTAATTGCTGAACTTCAGTATTGTAGAAACCAATTATTGTTTCTCAGACCTTTTTTTTTTTTTGGTTGCTTGCTTGTTTGGGGGATTTTTGAATAGTATTTGTAAAATTTTAGCAATAGTCAGCAGTGAGTTGTTCCCTTGACACGTTTTTCGTGGTACTGAGGAAATGTACTGTGAATTTTCCTATTAGAGCTCCTTGATGAGCCCCTCCTAAGCTAGGAGTTCCAAATGTTTCCAGTCATGGACATTAGATCAGTGTAGATGCTTTGTGTGGGATGGATTGAGTGACTAACATTTTATTTAAAGCCAAAGCTGGACTTGAGTCTTTCACAAGTTGTTGGAAATCTGAAATAAGTTATTTCAATCTAATCAGATGGATCTGTCAGTGAGAATTTAAAAAGAAAAAAGCCACAAACCTGTAAAGTTAAGCAGAAATACTTCTTTTTCCATCTGTTTGGTTGAGCTTTCTTCTCCATTGTTAGACATACTGCGTTTTCAGATGTTAAGTGCTATGGAATGGAAAAAAGGTAAAGCAGTAATAGATGCACTTGCCACATTATGCATTAATGCCTTATTTGTCTGGTAAATTGTATTCAATAAAGATCAGGTTTGGGTAGGACTTCCAAGACTTTTCTGGTTAAATTCAGAGGACCTTCTTGGTGCAAAGCTGGAATCCTTAAACACAAAAAGGGTTCTGAAGTTCCAGACTGAGACAGCAGCAGTTCCTTTGCCCGTGGCAGTGGAGCCAGCAGGTACCTCAGGGAAGGCACAAACCCTGGGGAAGCTCTGCCATGGCCCATCTTCCTTCTTCCAAGAACAAGCTCATGGCTGGCTGAGTGGGGTTTGGGTAGAAATACAATGATTTTGTGCTGTGCACACATCTAAGGTCTTTCCATCTGTGAGAGGCAGCCCCTGGCAAAGGAGTGAGGGCAGGGACAGGGCTGTGCCCCCCGTGTCACTCGCTCCCGGAGGTGGCACTGCTGTGAATGTCCCTCACCAGCAGGACATGGCCCTGGTTTGTGGTGGTGTCATCACTGAGCTCAGTGTCCCTTGCAGCACACGGAGGGGTGAATTCCTGGCTTGGGGCACATCAGCACTACAGGTGCTCCTCCCTTGTAAACTTGTGCAGATCCCACTCCATTCCCAGATGGGAATTCTCACTCCATGCCAAGCCAGACATTTATAGTGTACTGTCTGTGCTTGTGGGCTGTAACTAGAGCTGGCTAGCACTATTTTTACTGCAGAGCTGTTCTTCACACACAATTTATAAGTTTCTTGCATATTTTTTTTTGGAAGCATCAATTTCATTTGAATAAAAAAAAATCTGCCTTTGTCTGGTATTTTGTGTCATGCATATCTAGATGTAATTAATTTACTGTATTTAATTTTAATTTGTTTTAGTTGGCAGAAAATTGTTTTCATGTTCTGTTACCATTTTAAGAAATAAGAACTACTGTGGGGGGATACTATTGGGGGAATAACAGAGTCTCCAGTAGTTTAAATTAATCAGTTGATGTCTTTCAAGATGTATCCAGGTAGACAAAACTAAGTTGCCTTGATTTGAAGTAGCCCATGGATGGCCCTTGGCAATGCAAAGAGAAACAACTTAGTACGAGATTTAATATTTGAAGGACTCCACATTCCACTTTCATACATGGATGTGGAACTTCTGTAGGTTTTAGGAGGAACAAAAACCACCAGCAGTTCAGAGCAGAAGGTCACTGCAGACATGGTGGGTTGTTGTGCAAAGTCCTGGAATTTATAGAATATGCATATTGGAAGGACATGCTGCTTCTGAGAGTCAGCTCTGGAAATGAAAGAGGAATCTTCAGATTACTATTTCGGAAACAACTATTTTAATTATTTTTCTTTGGAGTTGCGTTTATCCTTTGGGATGTCAAAGGATTAATATGATTATGTCAAAGCACTACAGAAATGAAAACTAGAGTACAAGTAGATTACTTGGGCTTAATTTAACATGTAGTATTGCACACATAGAAAATATTAACTATGAATTACGCCTGACCCTGGAGAAT
Organism: Pithys albifrons albifrons; assembly: GCF_047495875.1. NCBI lineage: Eukaryota > Metazoa > Chordata > Aves > Passeriformes > Thamnophilidae > Pithys > Pithys albifrons. The sequence goes on from NC_092470.1 coordinate 7,038,877, forward strand.
CAAGAAGGAATATGGGCCCTTGGAAAAAGAGTTTGCCAGTTACTGTAGGTCATAAGAATGAAGTGTTGCCAGAAATCTTAGTCAATGTTTTAATTGCCTGTAGAGGTGGTTTCAGGACCAAAAAGGCCTGTTTGTGCTTTTCCAGCAGTGCATTATCTCAGCACAGCACTGACACGGAGCTGAGCCCACAAGTGCTGGCAGACTGATCATTTTCTGGTGTTCTGCCAACACCTCTTTAATTAACCAGCGTGTCAAAGATTTGTTAAAAAACTTACGCTTTTCACACACGTCCCAAAAGCTAAAAGGCAAGTAGGATGGTTTCTTTCTTTTACGGTTTTGGCTGTACTTGCAGCTCCTTTTGGGGAAGCTCTCATGGTACATGACAAGAAGTACTGTGTGTTGCTGTCCCTCAGAATACTTCATACCTGCATATTTCAGAAGAAATTGAGGCACAAATAAAGCTACTGTTCCAGAAGTACAAAGTTTCTATCAACAGCAGGCACAGTGCATTTCAAGAAATTTGGCCTGAGGTCTCAAAACACGAAGGGACACTTCTGGCTCATCCCTGCAGTGCTGCTACTGGTGATTTCACATTCTGAAAGTGCAGCAAGGAAGGTTGACCAAGGTGTTGTGGTGGTTGAAACAGCAGCATCAAAATGCAGCAGTGGAAGCTCTGAAAATATCTTGTTTTTTTGTGAAAATGTCCAGCACTTTGAAGGCACTTTGCTGCATGCAGACCCACATGTTAAATTTACAGCATTGGTCTGTTCAAACATTTTCCAAGTAGGAGAAACATCCTCTAAAAACCTACAGAACTATGGATTCTAGATGCTGTATCTAATTTTACAGAGCACATCTGAAGGAACAATAATTAAAAAAACCCAAACCTCTCCCAGCAGAGAGTTTATATTTCTAGATAATTTATATCTGTCTCTACACAGAGAAATCTGAGATTTGTCTTAGTAGATGCAAAGTATATTTTTTCCTGCTTTGGCCTCCATGGACTTGGTTTTAAATGGAGATTTTATTTCTTTTTACAAACATCAAAGAGGTCATCCTCTTTCCTATATCCAAACCTCTATGAAAAACTTTAGATTACTCCCTCAGTAATCACAAGACAAAATTTTTGAAGAAAAAATGAAATTCCAGATCTGTCATTAACAAAACACTGTAGTCATTTGATTTTTTTATATCCAACAAAATTGTTTTCAAGTCCCTACCAGGCAGCACAACCCTAATGCCCTCATGTCACTGAGAGGGAACAGAGGGGGAGTCACATAATAAGTTAAATATTTTAACAAAGTTAATTCCAAAACTCTGGGAAATTTTGGAAAGAGATCTGGGTTGTTCAAATCGCAGCACTCTGGCTGGGGCACAGGAACATTCTTCATCTGCAAACGTGCCAATGTGGCTGCTTTTGACAGCCCCTTGCCCTGTGCTGGGCAGGGTGAGGGGCTCTGTGGGCAGAGCTGAGCCCAGCCCAGGGGCGATGGGGCACCTGGAGCCTCAGCTGTCCCAGCCCTGTGAGGGACAACTGGGAGACATTGGGAGCCTGAGCTTCCCCTGGGGGTGCCATCCTCTCCCCACAGGTGCTGCTGTATTTCAGGAGTTTCATAGTCAAGCTGCAAACGACAGAAATAGTAATTAAACAGAAGTGTATTGATAGGTTGTGCTCTCAGGGAAAAAGTGAAAAATGAAGGTCTATGGAAATCTCCCACAGTGAAGCTTTACTTTTGATTGTAGGTGGATTATGCTTTTTCCTTTTAGTGGTTTTCTGCCTTAAAGATGTGCTAAAAAGCCAGAGGCCAAGAGAAAGTGCCTGGCACTCTAAACTCTTCTAAGAAAGCTCAAGGATTTCCTTTTCAGGGGAGATGAGCAGCAGGCAGCATAAAACTGTCCTTTCATTCAGCTCTGCATTAACAACTGAGATGGGGTTAGGAAATGGTGCATAGATGTTACCTGTATGTAGAGTGTAGATAACAAACTTGGTGATTCATAAACTGGAGCAATTTTGACAACTTGTACTTTGTAGTTAACTCTTTCATAAAATACTTCAGAAGGCATCCAGAAATAAAAATTAGTGTAGTCTATATAAAGAATAAAGCAAAGTGGTTTTTCAGACCAGGTCACTCTCTCAAATTTTGACTCCAAATTTTATATTGTAATTAAACCTTGATGAATGAAATAGAGGAAGGGCAACTGAGTTGGGGCTCTTCAAGTAGCAGGGATGTTACTGAGTTAGCCTTTTCTTTGGATTTTGGCTTGATCCACACAGTGTTTAGTGTATTTGTCAGTCCTTTGTCCTGTTTCAAAGCAATGAGGCCTCTGTCCTTTGGGCACCTCTCAGTAAGTTTTAAAACAGAAATTGTAGCTATGAAAATGATCTTAGAAGGGATGGGTGTCACTATTTATTGGCAACAGCCATGAATATTTTGATATTTTTATTCATACATTGCCTGCAGTTGGTATGAGCAGGGTGTACAGGAAGTGGTTTATGAGCCAGAAATACGGGTACACAAGACCATGAGCTCAAGGGTCAGAAAGAGAAAAACAAGAAACAACTAAACTTCACAATAGGCTGGTAGAAAACATGTGCCAAAAAAAAGGGGGAAAGCATTCCAAAAAGAAACCCTTCAGGCTGAGTTCTCTGCTGGTGCAAACTGATGTTTGTTCTGCTGTGATGTAGTGTAGTGACCTTAATTTATGCCAGCTCAGGTTCTGTCCCTTCACCTTTGGGGTATGTGCCATAGTTGGTTTCCATGAAAAATATAAGTTTCCCCTCTTTGCTTGGTGGTTGTGGCTGAATGATTCTGCTGAATTGCTTTGCCACACATGGAAGAATCTGTATTTCAGTAGTGGGAATAAAGCTTTGCTTTCTGCATTTGGCACTAGAGAGACTTTTGGTCCCACCCTTCTAATGTGGTGGCTCAAGCAAGGCTTTTTGTTTGGTTTTATTTTTTAATTAGATGGTTTGTTGAGGAAAACAGTATTTGCATGTACTTGGAGATCTCAGAAGGGTGGGCGAACAGAGCACAGATGGCTGCTTGGCCAGAAACAGTGTTTATTCTACAAGATTTGTTACCATGATTCTAAGAGAAGATAAAGTAGTCCCTGAACCTTCCCCCAGGCATGTCTTTGGGACAGTTTACAGCCCACTTGAAAACCCTTGACTGACGTCGCTTTGATCCACTTAAAGCATCTTCAGACAGAGATGGTGGATGCAAAGCAAGAACTCCTCTGGGACCTGCAAAGACAACCGGTCTTTCCCCCTATGCAAATATAAGAGAACTGTCTTGCAGTTGCAACAAGAGCTGTTCTTACAGATTATTTTGCTGTTCCCTTCAAAAACACAGTTATTTAGCTATGCTGCATTCATACAATATCTGCTCCAGCTTTCCCTTGAAATCTCTGTCTTATAGAAAAAATATTCTGCTGTTCTAGCCCAATTCTTTGTGTGATTTCTACTGTTCTTGAATAGTAGCTTTTTGATTTCAGTAGGCACTTTGATTGTCTAAAGGCTACTCCAAAAAAAAAGGCATCTGTGCCCAAAACTTGCCTATTTCTCCAGGCATAGAAATTGTTCTAATTAACCCCCTGCCTTTTCTAGAAGGCTTTCTCCCCTTTGTGTGTGCCCACACACAGAGAAGTCTTCTGCTGTAACTGCAGTAATGTGAGGATACAGGCACAACAATGTAATGAAGTATTTAACTATTTAACTTGTATTTACTTTTGGAATCAACTTCAAATGGAAACAAGGCTGCTCTGCCAAAGGCTTGCATTGCAGGTGACCTAATAAAGGATGTTACTTCCATCTGTCAGACTTGCCCTGCCTCAGTACCTGTGTGTGCGCACACGTGTGCTGGTACATAACAAGCTCTTCCTACTCTTCAGGTGCAAGGACTCTGGTTAGGACTCGAAGGCATGAGTTAAAATGCAAAGTCATGCAATGACTGTAATAGCAGCATGTGAAAATACAAAAGGAAAAGTGGTAATATGATATTGAAGCATAGGATGAGAATAAGAAGCTGGTGGGAGCAGCTTTTAGGAAGTTATGGAAGCGTGTATGTTGTTTCAGCTCTGTTGAATCTGAGCCCAAAAAAATTAGTGATGAAAAATGGGAAGCTGTTGTGGATAGGAAATAATTCTGACCTAATTTATTGACTTTATCTTGAAGTGTTGTCTTGTTGCCGAGGAAAATGACAGCTCAATAAAAACTTTACTGTTATTTTTTTATAGAACTGTTGCTCCATTAACTCCACAAATTCATTTTCTTCTACAGGCACTTTCGATACTGTCACTAAAAAGCAGTTACCTGTTTTAAAGAGGAGGATGCTCCTGATGTTTATATCATTCAGCTGGATTAGAATTTTGCAATGCCCTCATTAACCTTCTAAAGTTAGTTAATAAGAAGGCAATAATAACTTTGCTGTTGATTATAATGTGACTGGTTGTTTTTTTTTAATCTAAACAGATGTGTCCTGAAACCAGCAGAAATATTAGAGAGGTGCAATGTGCATCATACAATAACAAGCCATTTATGGGTCGATTTTATGAATGGGAACCTTTTGCAGAAGGTAAGGGAAGACAACTTGGTTTTCCGTTATTGTACTGATTGTGTGTTGGAAGGGCAAATGTGATTTTTACTCAGTGGAAGCCATCAGGATTTGACTGTTTTGAGTCTTGCTCATTTTCCTCTCTTTATCTGCTGCATGTATTCATGGGCAGACAACTAGATAATCTCACATCAGTATTTCTTACATTTTACAGGAATGGAAGCATGTAAGTCCTCCTTTGACTAGTATAGCAGAATAGCTATAGCTCTGTATAGCAGAATTTCAGCTACTGTGCTGTTAACTAATTTTTTTCTGTATTTACTAGGGATGACAAAGGCTCTTTTCAGTAAATAGAGGGGGTTTTTTATGCCAGTTTAGCATGTGACTTGTGTCCTTATATATTCCTTGCAGGATTCTCTGTCTGATCTGTTTTCCAATGGTGTGGTTGGCAGCTGGGGTGGCGACAGTGGGAAGATACACAGTGCCTTGGAACACAAAGCAGCAGCAGCTCTAGTGGTGCTCTGCCACCTCTCTAGGGTTCTGATCCTTGGAGGGTAAAGTCTCAGCCAGAGAACATGGTTTCTGAAATACTTATTTATTTTGTTTATTTTGTTTGTCTTTTTGTACACAAGAGCTGGGCCCACCACCTCAGATGAAGTAAATAACTAATGATTCAAATATGCTTCTGGATTCTGAGGAATTTCTTTTTGTTTTAAGTTACATTTTTTAAAGTTGTTTTCCACAAAACTTCAAAGGCTAAAAAGGATTTATGCATAGACAAACACATGCACATGCTGTGGCTGAGCTGTGTTCATTACTCAGGCTGTTCTGTCGCTGGGTGTGAGTCCCTGGCAGGGAGGGGGGCGATGGGCTCCTCACCCAGCAGTGTGTGCTCTGGGCCACGAGTGCTGGGCACTGTCTGCCCTCCCCACAGGCACAGTCTCACCTGAAGATTTGAAAAGGCAGGATCTGGGCCCATCTACTTATCCTTGCTACACTTCAGAAGACAAAGTAAAAGGGAAATAATTACCTCTGTCCTAAGTACAGCTTTTATTGCCTTCTATGTAAGTATCTACCTATGATACAACACACACAGTTAAGCAGGAGTAGTGCCATGGCTTGCAATGTCTCACAGTCAGTTTGCAGGGATTGTTCTTTGCTGGAAGATGTCATTACTGTTCTATGTTCTACCTTCCTTCAGTCATTAACTCATCGTGCTGAGTCCATTTCCTAATTCCAAAAGGGATGCAAAGTAAGAGACTTGGCAAAGGAATGGGGAAGTTTCTTTCACAGGGGAGGGATTCTGCCTGGTTCTCATCTTTTTATTCCTCTTCCTTTCATCCTAATAGGTTTAGAAAGAGGAAAAGGTGATAGCTACAGGTGATTCCTTGCTATTAGTAAGCTCAGGTCAGGTTGTCCTGCAGTTGTGCAGGGAGAGCAGTGGGCAGTGCCCCTGTGCAGGGCTGCAGCTGGTGCATCAGCTGGCACTGAGCTGCCTCTGGGCACTGAGGGAACCCCTTGCTGGACTGCGTTCTGTGGCTCCTGTGCTTTGCCTCGTTACATAAAGGCCAAATGCTTCTTTTGCAGCAATAAAGACCCTTCCAAAGTTGTGGTGAAGGAAGTATGAGAAGTCATTGTTCATTTATTTTTCAGGGGACTCAAGGAATGTTGCAAATGTGTGACGTTCCTTTTTCCTGTACTCCAAAATGCACATTTCTGTGGGTACTCAGCATGCTGGTGTGCTCTCTGTAGCTCCTTTAGATGGGCAGCTTTGATCCACAATTGATGTTATCTATTTTTACAGCTGACCATGAGTCAGTGCAGATTAATGTAATTCCCAGCTGATCTAATAATGTTTGTTTCTAATATAGCTATGCCTCAGTCCTCATTTTATCTGTTGCTGATATAGTGAAGACTTGCAGAGCTACACCCCTTTATCTCAGATTATGAACATTCAGTATATACCATGTTTTTAATTGAAGTCATGTTTGGCGTTGTGAAGTTGCCCAAAAGGAAGTTTCAGAGCTGTGCAACTCTGGCACTTTGTACCATGCATTTAGGCACAAAAAGGAGCTTGGAACCCCAGGAAGCACAGGCTGAAGGCTTGTTCTGCAGGCACAAGGTGGCCCTGAAGCTTTATGATGTATCAGCTTTGGTGCATCCCTTTTCAACCTGCTGTTGACAGGACACAGCCACTGCTGAGCCAGCTCAGCCCACCTCCGTCTCCTGGCTTCCTACACAGCAGCTTAGACTCTGTTGTGCCAGGAAAGATGAAGAGGGGATCTAAAACATGCCATGATCCTTTCTTTTTCCCTCCCCTGCATAGCACAGCTTGTTCCTAATGTTTACATTGGATCAATAAGGGCAGCTAAACTGTAATTTACAACCCTGTCCTGATAGGGAGTTAAGTGTAATTATTGTTATTTTTTAAAAAGACACATTTTTATTTCTCCCTTGTTCAGATTGGTGCAGCTGCATTTCTAACCCATTTTATCTGCTGGTGCTCCAACACAAACTTTTGTCTTTATTAAAAAAGTCATACTAAAGGGACTATAAACCCTATGAACTTTGAGTATTTAATGAAAAAACCTAGTTTGTATTGGAGAACCAATAGCATATGACCACTCTTAAGGACAGGGTGTGAGAGGAAGGGAAAACATCACACTGACATGACCATAAAAACCTGTAAGGAAGTTTAAACCTACAAAACTATAAATGTTTTAATCAGTCTGAGAAGAACTCTTTAATTGGAACCCTTAAGGTCAGCTAATTTTCATTTTTTAATTGTGATGAAAAATCCACAACCTTTTGATTGATGGATGAAAAGAATCCATTGAACGGAGAAAACCTGTCAGTTCATTGGAAAGGGTAACTGGGTGTGGATCTGACCACAGAAGCCTTTCGTGATGAAGAGTGACTGCATTTGTTGAGAGAAGGGAAGCAACTGCAGATTTTTATTGTCAGAAATTCTGTATAAGGTTAAAGATGAAATAAAGTCCTTTCCAGGAGAATCTCAGTCTCATACTTCAAGAGGGAAAGACATTGTCAAATACAGTATTTTCAAATCAACAATCACAAAAACTCCTGGTTGACTGCAGACCCCCTTGCTTTGAGTTCTGTTTGAACATGTCAGCCAGGGGCATGTAGCAGGCAGGGTTTTATGCAGCATCCAAGCCCTGGGTTTGTGTTCCAGCAGCTGAGTCCCACCTGTGCAGGGAGGGCTGGTGGCTCTGCTCTCTGCAGGTGTGGGGTCCTGCAGGGATGTGGGGCCTGCCCAGCCTGTGCTGCTCTGTGGAGTGGGGACCAGCCAGGGCAGCAGCTCTGCCCTCTTCCCTCAGTAGTAGAAATGCAGACATTTTATGGAAATTATTCTATTTGGCTTTGTTTTAATTTTTTTCTGTTTTGTTATTTTAGAGCAAAGTTTTAGCAGGAAGTTTTCTAAAATGCGGATTTGATCAAGCATTTCCTCCAAATGATGTTTTTGTTTGCTTTTTTTCAGTGCTCCCCTCTCAGGTGAATGCACTTGTGGGCAGGGCAGGACACTTATTTCCCAACACTGGGAATCCTGGCCGTTTCCAGTGTGTGTGTGTGTGACTTTAGAAGTGCAGCTGTGACTTGTGTTAGAGCCCACTGGGCGTTTGCTGTAAAGGGAGTAATAGGAGTGGGGACGTGGCTCAAGGATCATGAGTGGTGTCTGTACAGATGATTTAGTTCCACTTGGTAGAGTCAAGATGTCTTTGGCTTAAAATACTGTATGAAGCCAGAGGAGTTTCTAGGAACAGCGCCATGCTTAGATCCTGAGAGCTGTTTAAAGAGCTTGTTGCTGGCAGATGGCTGCTGGAAGCCAGAGGGAGTGCAGAGCCTGAGCAGAGGCCCCAACTCCTGCTGGCAGCCAGGGCTGGCACCAGGGCAGCACCTTCACCTGTGCCAGGGCTTGGGGTCAGCCGGCACAGGTGAGCTCTGGCAGTGAGGAGGATCCCTGGATGGCCTGGCAGAGTTCCTTGGGTTCCTCCTGGTTGCCAGGTCTGGCTTCCTCTTGTGACTTCTCTTTGTTTTTCTATTTGATTGCTGAGAGACAGGAGTTGTACAGAGCCCATGCACCACATGGCTCTTTGGAGCAGTGTTCAAGTCAGGCTCAGTTTCAACTGGGATAAAGATTCTTGTAGCTGAAAGCAGCAGTAGCCTATGCAGAATGGGCACTAATGTGACTTCTATATTTTCAGTGGGGGCGAAATGTGTCCCCAATGCCCCCCCAGTATCATTGTAGCCAAACCTCACTCCTGATGGGCACCATAATGAGTGATTCAAAATCATCTGGGCTGGAAGTTGCTGACAGGCACAAGGTATCATCTCCCAGTCTTGTGACAGGCTGGGTGGGCAATTTCAGCTTCTCTCCAAATCTATCAGAATTGAAACTTTGAATGAATGGGAGGGTATTTGCTCTGCATGGTGTTCATGCTGGACTTCATGATACTCTTTGTCTAAAATGACTTTCATGTCAGCTCTCCATCCTGAAGCCTGTGTTGTGTTCAGAGGAGATTTCACTGTTCAGGTAGATCTGTGCATGCTGTAAAATCATTTATCACATTACTTTGTTTTAAAGTACCTTCTCGTAACTTGACTTCTGGCTATAGATGTCTGCCAGCTACAGGTGTGATAAATACAAGCTCTGAAGAAAGTGAGATTTATAACTTCCTCAGGTGTCTAGCAAATAGTGCTACTTCAATACTTTGTGTCAGGTAAGAGGCATTTATGATTTAGGTTCTGGTATTAGGACGGAGACTGAAGACTAATGCAAAACTGCTACATTTATTGATTTGTGGTTTGCTCTTGCTGGATTTGTAACAACAGATTTCACTTGTTTTGAATGATAAAATGTAGTGGCCCAGCTGGAGATGATAAGTTGCTAACAAACTTCTCCAGTCTGCTGGTACTTAATGAGCTCAGGTTAAAATGATTTCAGTGATTATAAAGTGGATCAAAAGGCTAATTGAGCTCTTAAAAATCTTGGTCAGGTGGTGAGTATATGGCATTAAGCACCCAGGAGTCAGAGAGGAGTTACAGGGAGTGCAGTCACGGGGGTTGCAGTCAATGCCTGTGGGTCCTGGACAGCCCAGCTCTTGTGCTGTTGTGTCAGGTTTAGGAGGTTGTGGCTCATTTGTTGGGCTTTATGCAGACAGGGGTACATGGGCTTGTGAGGAAACCATTTATTCAGTTCTAAAGTCTCATCAAGAGGGTGTTTTCTGGAGTGTTTTTCATTCAGCTGCAGACCAGCAGAAATCATCCACCAGAAGCAGCAACCTCAGGACATCCCTTCTGGAAGTGTTTGTAAGTCTGCTAAATCAATATGAAAATTCTGACAATTAATACTTCTCTCATCAGATTTCTAGATGTTGCCTCTAAGTTTTCTGTTACACATGTGACTGTAAATAGCTACCAAGTATGCACAAATAATTCTACAGTAAGTTTTGGGGCCAGATACGAATGTGGCCTATTGGCTTTTGTGTAATGTCCCAAGTAAATGAATATTCTGGGCCAAACCTGAATTTATTATGCTTGTTTTCAGTGGTTTAGTGTGAGTTTGCTTCTTTTGTTAGAATTGTGAGATATGTGTATAAATGAATTATAGATATATATTGTTTATATGCATGCTATTAGTGCAAGCATTCATTCAGTGTTCGTTGTTGGATTTCATTACATCTCAATATAAAACCATTCTAGAAACACTATGAAGTTTGATATATACAGGGAAACATTCATGTCATCTTTTCAGGTTAATAGGAAGTGGAAGTTCACTTTAGAGTAAATAGAGAATTCATTCTCGCCTGGGATTAGACAGGTATTCCCTGGTGTGTGTTCCTGAATGGCTGTGGTTTCCTGCATAGAGGAGAGCAGTCCTTGGGAACCAAAGGTGACACACTCCCAAGTTTATCAATGCCTGGTGTTTCCTGCTTTGCCACTGCCATTCCTTGGGGCTCAGGATCTGCTGTGCTGGCCTGGCCTCTCAGCTTTGTGTGCAATGCTTTGACAAACTGATGTTTTCACCCAAAGGACAAGAAGTCGTCTTACTGTTTTATTTATACTTTCTCAAGTAACTTAATTCTAGTGAACATACAGATGTACATCTATACCATGACTATATATGTGTATACTGTGAATATATACACAGGATCTCTAGAAATAATCCAGCTGTGTTGCAGTTCACCCAGCTGCAAGGTATTATCTTCAGTGAGGCAGCTGCTTGAAGTCTTCATTTCTCATTGCAACAGATCATACTTCTGTGCTTCTCTTTTGCCTCCACCTGTTAGAAATCTTTGTGACTGCTCTTATTCCATTTTGTGCCTGGTTGTTCTTGAAGCATGTCCTTTAACTCCATGCACCCTGTTTTCTGTGACAGTTTTGTTTGTTGTTTTGTTTTTCCTGTTTTATGTGAAATGCTGTAGGCAGATCCATCAAAGAGGCATCAGGCAGTTTGGGGAGATATGAAATGTAATGAGTAGATGGTGTTTGTTGTTTAGCTTCAACTCAAATAGTGCACACTTTGCTAATGATAAATATAAGCCATGCTGAAGTATGTACCTAAAATTGCAGACTAAAGCTTAGCAACTATGGGCATACAATTCCTCTTGAATTCTAATGGAATATGAGCTCTGATTTCCTTTAGACTCACTGGAAATAGTATCCAAGGCAGTGAAATTTTTCACACATTACTGCAAATTCTATTTCATTTTTAACTGAAATATTTTTGAAATGTTGCTCACATAAGAGTTTATTCAAATGCAGTAGAACAAGAATTTCACTTGTACTTTGCCTGTTTCTTCCCCCTTTATTTATTCCTGCTTTGTGAATGGATCACTAGAGAAAGCAGATGGAAGTTTGCAAAGGTTTAAAAGTATGGCTGTGCTAAAGTATCTGAGGCATTTCTTTGACTTCATCTATAAATCTGCTTCCTGAACATCTGTTGTGTTGAGCTTGACCTGGAAATTGTAAATATCCTGTGTATTACTGAAATATGTAACTACTTCTATAGAAAACTTTAATAAAAATATGCTTAGATATTTATATGTACAGAAACCTACTGCTTCCACATGGCAACTTACCTTTTATAGTTACTCTTTCTGTATAATTTTATTAATATATGTATTTTGATTTGTATTTGTAAGATTAGTAATATCAGAGCCTGGCTTTTACCTGCGATTTTGTGGTTGGTTACAGTTTGAATAATAATGTACATGTATTTTTCAGTGTCCTGTTTTAAACAGGGACCATACTCTGGTGGCTGAAACCAGCCATTTCCCTGTGTGAGATCCCATGCACACATGTAACATTTGTAATTCATTCTGCATACCTTAATTTCCTCACTTTTCTACTTGCTGTTTGAAGAGGAAAATGGGTTGAGAGTGGTGAGAGCAAGAAGTTGTGGGTGTTTATAGATGGACACCTGGATGAGCCTCAAGAATTGGAAATGGTTGTTAGTGCCTTTAGGAAAATGGGAAATTACATGCAACAAATGTTACCATTCAGCAGTAAATTCAGGACACACTAAAGTGAAATGGAAGTTAAACCAACTAATCAGAAAGTATTTGTGAGACAGGAAAGTGAGAGAAAGGAGGAGCTGACAAGCCATATCTGCCCTAATCTTAGAGGGCTTAAAGTAGTTTAGTTTATCTTTGCATTAGGAGAGAACGTTTTCAGTGTGCAGGTGACCACTAGTGATTGCTGTATTGGAGAGTGTGTGACCTGCCTGGTTACATTAACTGGGAGCTGAGTAAACAGCTCAGGGAGGATTATGCCTCATTTCAAACCACACTTACTAGTTCTTTTTGTGGGAGCAGAAAGTTAAGAACGGATGTTGTGGCTTTCAGGCTCAGATGTGGAAGTGAAATTGTCTCCAGATTGTGTGGTAATGAAGCTTCTTAGGCTAGAAAAGAAATGTAGAAGGAAGATTTGATATTTGCAAAGCATGTGTGGAAGTGAGTGGTATAGATCCTTCCAAGTCTACTTTGATAAGATTGCCTGGTTTACCTGCTGGTGTCCCTTGATGCAGGATGCAGACACCCAATATTCAGAAATGAATTTAAAAAAACCCACACCACCCTATAAAATGGAAAAAAAACAGAATACTTTGATCCACAAACCCCAACCTACTGGTATTTAGTACTTTCTCAATGTCTGACTTTCCTGTCAAGCAAATTCTGTAATAAGCAGGGCTACATGAGCCAACAGTGTATGACCTCCTGTAATTGGTAACAGTCCTTGTCTATGGATATTCCCTACATGCCTCCATTGTGTCCAGTGGCTGTGCAGAGCAGTCTGAAACTTGATGCAAGTGGACAAGTGAAGGATTTGGATCCCTTTGATCTGGGAAGCAGTCTGGGTTGTGTCAAGGTGGGCATGGGAATACCTTAGAAACAGAGTCCTACAAGGGATCAGAGGGTGTGGTTATGGATGTGATTATCCAGGAGTGAACCCTGTCAGAGAGCAAGGTTGCTTTAAACTAACATATGCCAGGAATTTATCCAGCCCAGGCAATTCCAGGGGTTGCTCCCCATCTTTTCTGTGTCCTCTGGTTTTGGATCTTGTGCCAAGCAGAACTTTCTCAGAGGCAGAACCTCTGCCATGTATGAATAAGAAATAAAGATAACACTAAGAAATAAAGATAACATCCTTTTCTGTGAGTTCCAGCAAGGGTTGTGTGGTAACCTGTGATCTTTTGAAATCTCCATTTCAGTTTGTAGCATTCGATCCTTTTTTATGTTGGGTTTGTCAAGATAAGGGAGAGAACAGGAGGACAAATTAAGTATCTTGAGTGTCTTATCAAAAGGGAGCCTTTCTCTCACTTTTTAGTGCTGTTGCTGTGCACAGGTTCATGTGTAGAATAAGTTCTTTAGGATGTTTCAGGCTTTTTTAGCTGATAGTGCCTATGACTCCTGTTGTGCATGGGAGTAGTTGACTCTTCATTAAACTTCAGAGACAAAATTTCGCTCCAAAAATTTGCCTTTGCTGTTGGATCAAAATTTTTACTTCCTTTGACTTTTTCATAGCAAACCCCCAATGGAAAGGGAGCATCCTATCTATATCCCTACATCTCCTGGGGTTACAAAGCAAGAGCCTTAGTCTGAATTCCCCCAAATCTGTTCAGTTTGACAGTCGATGCCTTTTGTAGCAAAGCCCCACGGGATCAGATGCTCTGAGCAGATGTATTTTACAGCTTCACAAGGAAACTCTTTTGTACAAGTCTGGTGATTGCAGTGCTGGGAGCCCTTGGCACGCAGATCTGCACAGCCATTTCTTGTAGTACAGTGACTGGGATGGGGGAACACTCAGGGTTTCACAGTGTTGTGCAGGTGTGCACTTCTTGCACGAGCCCCAGAGATCCTGCATGTTCTCCCACATCCATGAAGAAGTCTGGGGAATAGAATGGAGCTGCAAGGTCAAAACTGTGCAATTTGAACATGTCATACATTAACTTTGGGGAGTATTGAATAAACAGGGCAGCAATTAAACAAAGGATCCTAGCGTGTGTTCTGTTTTTCTTGTTAAATGCATGAAATATTGATTCAACACATTTCTTGTGCAATTTATAATTCTAAAAATCAAGTCTATGTTCTTGGTTTTAAACACTTTCTTCTGTGCAGTGTGGGTTGGTTAACCTAGAAGGCAAAATGAAAAAATGCCTAGTGAGTATTCTTTTCATGTTTAAAAAGTAGTGAACATCTGAAATAGGGAGGAAATACACGCAAGTGAGGTTAGGAAGGAGGGTAGAAAAATGCTAATACTAAAAAAATACTTATCAAGCTACCTTAGATTTTTTAAAATTACTATCTTTGCCTCAGTTTATATGTTGAAATAGTTTTTGTTGATTCAGTTATGCATTTGAAAAGGGTTTAAATAATTTCCTAGTATTTTCCACGTGCTTGATTTTAGAAAAGCTTTCACTTTTATCTGTTGCAGCCAGGAGCAGTTGTCCTGATGTGGTGCTGTGTGAGGAGGAGGCTGCAGAGCTCCCAGGCAGTTGCTGCTGAAGTTAAAGAAAGGCAATAGAAATATAACATTTTATAGGTCCTAATGGTGTAAGAATTGTTCAGGTTAACGTGAGTTTTTCCCATTTGCTTCAGTGGCTTTTGGATGAGGTAATTTAGAAGAAAATTCCACATGTAGCTGAAAAAGTGAACAGAACTGATGTCTGATCCTGCAACCTTTTGATGCAGGCTGATAATATCCAGATTTTTTTGTATTGAGACAATTGGTATGTCTGCAATTTCGTGGAGGTTCAGGAGCTCTCTCAAAATTTTTTCAGTTTCTTTGAGACATGATGGCTGGTCAGGGTCCAGCTGCAGCCCCCACTGTGCCCAGAGGCTGAAGGAGCTGTTGGGAGTCTGGGCATGGCTCTGTTGGGGCAGTGTACAAGCAGGGGCACACAAACAGGGATTCACACTTCTCTTTCATTCTGGGAAGAATTGCAAGGACACAAAGAAGGAGTTTAGGACCATCTCAGACACCAAAGCACTTTCCTTCTTCACCCCTCCCCAAAATGTCTCTGTGTTTAGTTTTATGGTATGTGATCCTGAGCAATTTAAATTGTGACTATAAATTTATGCTACTGTTGAACCTTTAAAGTATTAACAGTTGTCCTAAAAAAGTCAAAATAGTATGTGCGTTCCTAGTTCAAAGAAACTGGACACTGAAATAACTCTTGGAGAAATGATCTATAATAGAGGTCCCAGTAAATACAGACTCTCTCCCATCTACTTTAAAAAACTGATTTCTTCTGAGTCTTTTATTATGTTAAAAAAATACATATTAAGATATGTCTCATTTGTGCTTTGTTAATTTTGAGCCCGTTCCAGTCTCAGCTGATACAATAGAAAAGATAACAGTAACCTCAGAAGGAGTTAACTGTGAATCTTAACATTTATGTTCACAGTTTCCATTTGTGTCCTCAAAACTTAGTTATGCACACTCAGTATTTGAACTTGCACTTTCTGGAATATTTAGGTGCAGAATTCTATTTTCTTAATTTAATTTCTATGGTATTAAGTGAATTTTAGAAATTAACATCTACATTTACTGAAAAGGTAGATATGCAAGTTCTGATTCCACTGAAATTTGTGGATTTTACCTGATTATCTTTCTTAAAGTTTTAGCTTTAACTCTACAAGTTTTGAAACTGGTTTGGGTCAGTCTGCAAGTGGGGTCACATTTGATCATAGTTATCCATGGCAGTGTGGTGTGAGTTCTCAGGGCAGAAGTTGTGGCTGGCTGAAGGTTTAGGAATCCTGCTCAAGTACAGAAGATGTTGGGTTTCACATCTGGCCAGTCTGCTGCTGCTGCTGTGTTTTATTAGTAGGTGGCTAATTGGTGTTTGACATTTCAGCATGGTATAGGGCACTTAGAGCATGGGTACTTCTTGCCCAAACTAGGAGCTCCAAGCTCCCTCAGGTAGGACCATAACTGCAGGGCTAGCAGCTTCCAGGGGTGCCTGGGCTGCTTCTGGAGGGGCTGGCCCAGCATCTCCCCCTGAGCTGAGCTGGGACATTTCACAGGTGCTTGGGAGCTCCTGCTGCTTGACATAAACACACCCTGGAAATATCCTGGCTGGGCATGTCCATACTTTAGCCTGTGACAAACACAAGGTTGTATCATAAAATCATTTGCTTAAGCCTCTCTTATTCTGATAAAACCAAGGGACATGAGGGAGAAGACTTTGTCTTTTGTGGTACAAGACGAAAGCCTGCAAGGCCAGTGCCTGCAGCTCAAGCTCAGGGCTAAGGCTCCCCAAGCTCAGGCTTAGTCTGAAGTCACAGCAAGACTTGAAGAGTGGGAAGAGGGATGGGAGCTTGTAAAGATAAACTGCTACAGAGGGTTCATAAGCATCAAGTATTATTGCCTGTTTTTTAATGTGGCATTCCTTTAAGAGCTCTCAGATTGACAATTTCCAACTTCATCTCCCAGGATTTCAAAGGAGCACAGAGTTCACAGCTCTCATTGATGGGACTGTTTGCTAGAAAAATAAGGTTACTTATTAATATGAATGTGGTGCCTGTGCTGCACATAATTATTTAAATATTGGCATCCCTCTGTTTCTGGAGTGTTCTCTTAATGTTTTTAATGGAGGTTTTTGGTAGTGCTGAGTGTTGTGAAGGGAATTAAAAAGATTTTGCCAATTTATCCAGTATAAGTAGCGGGACTGGCATTTATATATACTTGATATTCCTCCTTGTTATGATGAATTACTATTTTCAAAGCAAGGAAACTCTTACCCACTGTGAAGGAAAAGCTTACAATATGGATGAACATCAGAAGAAAGAGATTCCCAGTGGTAGTATATAAAATGAAAAGCAGAACTGGCTCCTATTGTGCTCTGTTTCCATTAGGCATCTTGGAAGTTTTATAAGCACGACGCATAATAAATATCCAAGCCACAGTTTGAGGTCTTCTACAAAGGACAGACAATTCTTGCTAATATCTTTCTGGATCACTCCTCACTCTTACACCCAGATTGATACAAATCTTTGGCATTTGTCCACAGAGTCAACTTGTGAATTTGTTAATATTCTTTCCATATTGCACTGTGTAACTCTGAATTTAAATCCAAACACCACAAATTTAAAATGAAGTTTTCAGAGAGCCGGAGAAACTGTGCATTAATTTTGCTCATATGTCTACAAAGAGGAGATCTGCTTCTGAATATTTTGGTCAGAGGCCTAAAAATACTGAGGTGCAGCTTGCTATGGTTGGTTCTGCTGCAGTGGTACAGTGATCCCTCTGGACAGAGATCACAAAGAGCTAACTGTTTGGACCCATTTCACCACTGAGGTGGATATCAAGTACAAAAACAGAAACAGACCTCAAAAAGTTGAGTTTGATCTTTTTTCAGATGTAATAATATGGGTCTGGTGACATCATCAGATCTGAAAAGTAATGTAGACTTTTACTATATTTTCTTTTCATTGCTCCAGTATAAATGTAACCCAGTGTATGTAAAATGCATTATAGCAAATTCACGAGCAATTTCCTTCATTGTAACAAATACTGTATCTCATTAGAGCAAAACAAGCCCCCAGTTCTGTCCCAGAACATCTGCTTAATAATTCCAAGTTCCTCCAACTATGCTGCCAAAGCAGCTAAAAAGTCAACATCTCATCCATTCCTTTGATCAGCTGCAGTGGTAAAATCGTGAGTGCTGCCCCAAGTGCAGCTCTGGTGAGAGGCAGAGGTTGGTGAGAGACAGAGGGTGCTGCTGCCCTGAGCTCAGCTGGGGCACCAGGCACTGGCATTCCCAGGGAGGGGGGTGTGGGATGCACACCTGCATTTCCTATCTAATAGTGAGGATGTTAATTAATCTTTCTGTGTCTGATCCTGACTGTAAAATTTAGTTTAAAATACCCTTTTTATATCTCATGGTGTTTTTGTAGTGCATGTGAGGTGCTTTAACATCCCTGACAAGAGCTAAAGCATCCTTAAACCAACAACAGGTCAGTGTTTGTGTAAAATTTGGCATGAGTTGTAATGATACTTTTATCTGTCTGCTCTGTAAGTCTTAGGAAAAGGGTGACCTTGTGTTGGTGCAGTGTTAACATTCTGACCACCTGTGTTCATCCCAACTGAAAATGGGAACATTTTCCAGGAATACAAAACATTTTTAAGTATCGAATTATTTGGGATCAGTATTGTTGAAACTAAAACCCAGATATATGGTTGTAATATCATTAGTATTTCAATTATTTTTTTAAATGTCAGCAAAATAAAACATTTCAGTATTGAAATTGAATAAGGAGATGGAAATTACTTTGTCTTCCCTCCCCATTTTCAACAAAAGGAACATATGCTGAAGGAAGGTTTCAGTTTTCATGAAATTTAAATTTTTTGAAAAAATGGGGAAAATGGCAGTTGAATGACTCCACTGTATTTGTAACCAGATTGAGAAATACACTGAAAATACAATACATAAACTGTAATATATAAAAGATGTTCTGAAGTGTAAGTTGTGAAATTATAGTTTCCATGTGAAATGATCATTTTCCTGTGAAATTATTGCTGTACAAGAGCCAAGTGAAGTTCCTGCAGTGAATAGCAATGTATGGCATGACCAGTGCCTTTTATTTGTAGAGTTTTGTTGTTGTTTTTGTTGGTTGTTGTGGTATTTTGATTATAAATTTTTAAATGCTCAGTCAGTCACACCTTGAATTCACTTTCAAATAGTTCCCTGGTTGTCACCTCTGCCATGTGCCTGTTGTGAAACCTTAACATGAGTTTGTTTTCTTCTGCTTTTACGGATGTTGACTCTGCAGAATTGCTTTAGCTGGTCAGAAACACTTAAGTGGTCACAGGGAATTCAGGAAAAAAGTATGAAGCAACTGTTACACTTTTCTGGCTTGTAATTTTGCCTCCTGCCTCTCAATATCCATCAATGTCCATTGAAAGAAAGATACACTCTGAAGTGAGTCTGATGCATTTTGATATTACAAAGTTGAATATACACTTTCAGCTGCCTCAGAGTTATATAAAAGTAATAGAAAAAGGTTCTGAACTGAGGTAATTTTGAAGGTATGTTAACAAACTGTCGACTGGGACATTCTGCTTTACTTGCAAAGCACAAGAATCTCTGGAAGGTATCTGCATTGTTACCAGTCTGAGATTGGAAAATATTGAAATACCCCATCTTAAAAATCTTGATTTTTCTTTTCTCTTTTGATTTCAACTGTGCCAGTATGTCTGAGACATGTTAAGTCTCCATTATGAAATTTTGTCATGGAAACATTAAATTACTTCTGGGCACGAGGCTTTGTGTTAATAGATGAAAGTTAAAATTAGATGAAGATGTGCATGGAGACAAAAGAATACAGAACTTTTCAAAGCAATCTACAAGTCACTATGCTATTAAAAAATAATTACTATGGTAATTGAAAAGAAGTGTTGCAACTTCTGCTGTGCCACAGAAAGAGAAAAGAATAAAAAACAAAAGGTTTTGTGGGTTTGGTTTTTCCCTTACGCCTTTAGCTTAGAGGACAGAGGGATATCTGGGTTTGAGGGGATCTTTTTCATGAGGTTCTGTGGGTGTGTTGCCTTTGGGCAGAAGCAGCTCAGACCAGGATTAAAAACATGTTTCAATGCCAGAGCAACAGTATATAGGCAGTACTTCGAATAGTCCTGAACTTCACGTGATGCCCATGACAAAGTCATTGGAAAAGGAGCCTGATTCTGAACCGAAACTCTCACAGGAAAGCAAAAATACTCCCAGCTTCCTATTGCTTTTTATACAGCATGGATAGATCTGCTGTCTGCACAAACTGGCAAGCTCAGCTGTGCTGTAAATGGAATTTGCTTCAGGAAAGTGGCTGGCTTTACTTGGCCAGCTGGTGCCAGTGCTGACTGTGGCAGTTCAAGGAGGTCAGAATTTGAGTCTCCTTTCTGCACTGTTGTTGCTCCTGAGACCAAGCCCAGCATGTTGGAGACCGTGACCTGCTGCTGCCGGAGCTGTTCCCCAGGGCTGGTGTTGCCATGGGGTTTGGAGAGCACATTAAAGAACGTGATTCCCAGTGCTCATCCATTAATCAAATCTCAACTTGAGCAGCAAACACATAAACATCAATTTTATCTCAATGAACAGATAGAACATTAATAGGGGAAAGAGTCCAAAAAGATATGCTGATTAGCCCAATTTATCCATCCTTGGTTTCATTATGTATTTAGAACTTGATTTTCTGAGTTTAAATAGTCTTAATTCTCCTTGAGAAAGTTTTCCATTGTTTAACAGTCTTGCTGTCAAGAGTTTGCTTTTTTTTCTTTTTAATGACCTAAGTTCTGGCCTTGGTTTTTGAGGGTTTGATTTTGATCTTACTTAATCCAACCCCGTATCAACATTACTGAATGTTCTTAATCCTTTTTTACGTACTAACAGTATTTTCAGGTGTTTATGTTGCCTGACTTACTTATACTGGAAATGTTTAGCTTAAGGATAATTGGGAGGCAAGTCTGGTTATTTCTTTCATCATTTACAAAAGGAATAACTGGGTATAAGATGTCAAAGAATTTGGCTTTCTGTAGTGACTGTTTATAAGCTTTCAGTGCTGGTTTTCTAGCACCATGGTTAGAGCTGATTCTGCTGAGCAACATGGATTACTTTTTGCTTGATGTATTAAGTTTCTCTCACCCCCTTCTCTCTTATTTAGCCTTCTGTTATACAGACAATCCCTTTCTCCTTCCTCTCTATTTCACATCCAAAGGCACATCCTGAAGCTGCTCCTGCTGCATGGCCTTGAGGAGCTGTCGCAGCTCCAGCTAATGGAGAGTATCATTCCTCAGGACATATGGGAGGCCAGAATGATTTTTTTTTAATACAGGATTGCTTTTGGCCCTTGTTACTGATGCACACTGTTCTCTGAGCTCAGCTCTGGCTCATCCAATAGCAGCATTAATTCTGTATTTTTGCCTCTACTGCCCCAGCCATGGAAATTACTGAAGTTTTCAAGGACAATATGTATTAGTTTTCAAATGAAATGGTAGGAATGGTGGGTTAGCCTTGAAGACATGAAAAATTCAATTCAAGTCATAAAGGAAAATATAGCAAAAGACTTAAAAATATTTTAAAATTCAAAATCAGGCAAACTGTCTGACTTGGGAGGTCCTGTGAATGCTGCCTAATGCATGCAGACTATGGCAGACAAAGCTCTTTGCACAAATAAGCTTTTACTTTTATTCTTACATGTTAATATTCATTCTGTTGAAGTGTACCTCTCATCTGTTTATCTGAGTTTCAGTTTCATGGCATGAGCGTTTACAAAGAGACAAAAAGAAACAGTTATCACTAGTCAGCACTGAAATGTGTTCTTTAGTGCACTGAACTGTGCATGAACAGATTTAAAACTGTGTCTAAGCCTAACAGTGGCTAGTTTTGTCTTATTGATGCACTGTTAAATACATCCCCACCATGTCCTTGAGGAATTGTGTGTATGCAAGTGTGTGGTGTTTGTACATGAAGGAAATGTTCAGTGTTTGTATAGCACATATTATATATTCTAAATAATCAGTTTATTATTTATGAACCTGCCCTGCAATACATAGTAAGGTATTTATTGCAGCATTTAAATTACTGAAATATTCAATAAATTCCTGCAAATTGCAATGATTTCACTAAATTGTATTGTATTGTTTGGCCAGACTTCGCTAAGAAGCTTTGGGCAGGGCTCTCCCCATGTGGGTGTGCCCTTCCAGCCCGCGCTGTGGATTGTTTAGGTGAGGCACAGCGTGTGCAGAACTGGTCCCACCCTTTCAGTCCTGAGGTCCATTTCCGACGGCCGAGCGAGCTTGGACAGTGACAGTGAAGTACCTGGGACTGTCACAGCACCCGGGACTAACGTGGCTGACCCTGCTGAGCATCCGAGATGTGACGGGATGGGATGGCAGGGAGACTTGAACTGCCAGGGGATGGTCCCACTGAGACTCGAACTCAGGTCCTTGGGATTCAGAGTCCAGAGTGCTCTCCATTGCACCCTGGGACCACCCCGATTTCACTAAATATTTATTGAATAAATGCTTATTGACATATTTATGGCATTCCCATGAAAGTGGACATTTTGTTGACCAAAGCACTGTTTATATTGCCTATTGGTCACAGTTGCTGCTGGATATTGAATTTGGAAGGCCAAGTGAAGGCAACATCTGTTCTGTACTTGTAACAGTCTAATCTCGTTAGCACGGGCTCAGCTGCAGGGGAGACGCGGTGGGCTGAGGACTCCTATGTGCTGGCACTGGGCATGTGCCCCTACAGCACAGCCAGAATTCTGCACACACTTGGCCTCGCAGCTGCCTCTGATCACATCAGCGAGACTGATCCCCTTGGCTGTGCCAGGGGCGATCCCGGCACTGCAGTTAAAGCCTCTCCAGAGCTGGGCGGGACAGGGGCCTGGGCTACAAATACAGTGGAAAGCAGGTGTTAAGTTTTCAAAGAAGAAAAGACTCTATTGTTGAGCACAAATCCCGGGTTCAAAAGGATTTTTCTCCTGCCTAGGATATTGGATCTCTTGAGATAAGGTTCAAGTAGTTGTGAAAACACGGGTATCATAGGCATGTCCTGCTGTTATCAAAGAGCCACTTCATTAATGCTCCTGTTTGTCTGATTATTCTTCTGTGTTTCTTTTTCTATGAATTGCAGTCAGGCTGTTGTTTCTGAGATTATTGCCTCTTGTCAGTTTTTTTAGATAGACTTGGCATGAGGACAAATAGTAATACACTGTTTCCTGAAAGACCTTTTTTCTAGGATTCTTCATGGTAATCTTTTTTTGTGACAGTCTGTGTCCTGTGAGACATTTATATCCCACATAGAGAGACTGCAGTAAAAGCAATAATTGCATTACTGTGCCTTACCTGACTTGTTAAGCAGTTCATGTAACACACCCTGTTTATAACACAGGAACTATCCTGCAGCAGAGTGTGATTCTCAAACATTACACATCCCATTCCAGAGTGCAGATAAGCAGGTGCTGAAAGACCAGGTCAGCAAGATATTTGGGTCAGTGAGAAGTCATTAGTAAATAAAAATGTTAATATTCTTTTAACTTTCCAAATTGAGATTTCTGTGGCATAGAAAATATTTATCATTAAGAGGCAAAAGCTTGGGTTTTTCAACATTCATCTGAGTGATTATCTGCATGCAATATCTGAGTAAGAATTTTTCAACTGTGAGTTCATATGACTTTCCTGAGGAATAGACATCGGGCCTTCATGTCTAACAGCAACATGTCATCTGTAAAATATAAATGTATATATTTTAAAATAATGTTATTTAAATGTATGTAAAGGTTTATGTAGAACAAAGAATCCAATTTGAAAAATTAGATATTGTTTGGAGAGGGCTTAATTATTAATTTTTTAAAATTATTAATTCAAACTATGATGGGAATTTCCTGTTTTCTTATGTCTGTTTTTAAAAGTCCAAGAAACATATGAAAAAGGTCTGATGTAGAGTTGTGTTCCTCAGCACAGAATAATTTCTACATAAAGCAATACCATAATGACATTGGCTTTACTACCTGCACTGGAAATGTGAATTTTTGTGCAGAAAGCAGGTGATGTTGAGGATCCAATAATTACAGTGTAGGCATTTGGGTACTGTTCTCTAGGCTGGCTGTGGTTTGATCCCATGAACTCAATGCCATTTATCAGGAGGAAAGTGTTGTCCAGATTGCTGGAATCCGGAGGAATCCACTTTGCATGCTTAGGGATGGCCTGGCAGTGGCAGCCAGCAGTGGGTACTGGGGATTTTGGGAGGGGGTCTTGCATCAAAAGCAAATTCTTTATCCAAACTAAAACTATAATGTAGATAGCTCTGTTGTATTTGTCAGCATTTGAACATGTACAGGTGTCATTGAGGACTCCCAGTTTCAGCAGTTGGTTCTCAGACTGGTTTTCTGGAGGAGGTGGAGCTCCTGTGGCTGAGCTGTGGGGCCTCGACTTCTTCTCTGGCCCATGAGCAGGGAAGGTGCGTGGAAATAATCTCAGGTGAACTGCTGAGTGGAATGTTCCAGGAGCAGGCTGGGGCTGTGGGTGCTCTGGGACTCACTCCATGGGGGAGTGTGCACATGCATGAAGGGCAGTTCAGCATCCTGAGCTCTCCGTGCTCTGCCCCTTCCCCACAGTGTGTTAGAGGTGTTGGAGCTGTGTGGCTGCATGAGCTCAGGAGCTGGAGAGCTGCCTCTCTGCTCTAAGGGGGGAAGGTATGCAAAGTATTTAGGGTATGTGTCCCTGCATGTTCTGTTGATTGTGTTCTGTCTTCTATGGCAAGGAAAAGTAGAGAGATGCCTTTCAGAACAAATAATATGCTTATTTCCTTTTCCAGGATCAATTTTTTTCTTCAGGTTTCTTTGCCTTCTATCATGTGCATAGATGTTTTACAATGTACATAGTGAAACTAAAGCCTTGAAAATCATGAATGCTGCACTGAAATTATGAAGCCTCACAGATCGTATTTTGGGGAGGGATCTTTGTTCACTTACCAAATTTTGTCCTTTAATGTAGTTTCTTTTAAAAAACATTATCTCAGCATGCAGAAAAATCAAGAATTTTTTAAAAAATGGACCTAGAGGTTGTCCTGGTTTAATCTGTAGTTTTAAGAAAAATATCAAATATTGTGACATTTAAGATAAAGTCCAAACAGCTGGGAAAGCACTCCTGGGTGGTTTTGGTACAGAAAGTCATAGTGCTGATAAAGTCTGTAGGAGAACATAAGTGATACACAGCAGAGACTTTTCTCACTTGTTTACTGGAGGAACTGTGAAGGCAGTTCCATCAGTCAGCCTTGTGTGGTTTCAGAAACTTTGGAATTAATTTTATTGCCTAATTTGGGGTACTTAAGTTAAAAATGGGAGTTGGAGTGTAGAGTTGTTTAGTTTTCTGTGGTACATTGCAAGGAACGATCACAAATTCCTGAGATCCTGTGGTATGAAGGTGTAATTAGTTATTATGTGTATTTATGGAGAGGTACAATATACATGAGGGGTTTGGCAAGATCTCAGGGGAGGGTGGTAGTTTTTGGATACAAAGACTAAGCTTTTCCTCCTTATAAGGGGAAATCTGAAAGAAAGCATGAACTGCAGCTGCCACAGAACAGCTGAGGTCAGAAGGGACCTCTGAAGATTGCCTGGTTCAACTCCCCAGGTCAAGTGGGGTCAATGTCAGCAATCTACCCAAGACCATGTCCAGTTGGGTTCTGAAATAACAGATGACTAAAATAACAGATCTGCTGCAAATCCTAGAATCAAAACCTACCTTATTTTGAACAAGATAAGTGGACAACCTCTTAATGCTGATGCTTTGCAAATAAAACTGATGTAGCTGAGATGTGTGCCTGGAGAGCAGCTCCTGCAGTCTAACAACAATTCCTTGTTAAAGCCATTTTCATAAGGAATTTTATTACTGGTACATGCCTGAGTAGCAAATATGTATTACCACTAAACACCTTAATAACTCCACTGGGCTAATACATATTTAAAAACCATTACCCAGCCATTTAGATGTCCAGGGGGGTTCCAAACTGCACAGTTAAAGCCCAACTGTGTTTTAAAGAGAGAACTTACAGATGTCAACTGATATAATTGTGCAGTTCCCAGAGGCAGCATATGTGAAAGTTGGTGTTTCCAATCTCAGTGGCATCAGGGAATTTGGATTTGTTTTAGATTTGTGTGGCTTTTTAGTGCCCATAGTATTTTTGGATGGAATGGACCTGGATGTTCAAAAGTCAGGTGTGTGCTTGAACGTTGACTGGAATCACACAAATGGAACATCAGAAGGTTTTAGATGTGGTCCCATGTGCCAGTCTATTTCCTGAGTGTAAAATGAGATTCAAACTTCTTCCAAACCTGAGACTGAGTTGGTTTTGTGCAGCCTTGAAAGCAGAAGTAAAGCTTCCATTCATCTTTGTAAAGGGCTGTTCCTAAAACCTTCTTACCTCAAAAAGGTCAAGGCAGGAGCAGTCAGTTGTCAGACACAGGTGAGGAAAGGTCTGTCAGTAATAACAAACTAATTGGGTGGGACCTACCCTGACTGTGGTGAAGGCCATCCCACACCAATCACACAGGTATGAAAACTTCTGAGGTTATCTCCCACAAAACTTGGAAAAATAAAGAATGATTTACTAGAAAACAAAGGAGGCAGCAAAACTTTTGAGTTACTTTCTCAGTCAGCTGGAACAGGTGCTGTTCTCTCCTTTTAGGCCTTGTACAACTTGATTGTATTTGATAGATGATATAATTTTTTTTTTAGTAATAATAAAGTATCTTCTGTTTCCTGTATAAACTCACTCAGGATCCAACTGCTCCCACCACAGTTGAGTGAAAGCACACTAGCAAAACCCTTTGCTATTCACTTTGGAGTTGTGCCTATTATGCTGTTGGAACTAAAACTCATCAAGACAAAGCATCAGAGATGACAAAACTCAATTCACATAATAAATAATAGCAAGATAATTTTTATTGTTCTTTCTCCAGAGACTTTTTAGCTTGTTTGGCACAACGGTATTTGAAATAGTGTTTCACATACTTCTAAAAAGCATTATTTGCATTTGGCTAAAATGCAGTTGGTCATTACAAATGC
This sequence comes from Pithys albifrons albifrons, assembly GCF_047495875.1. Taxonomy (NCBI): domain Eukaryota; kingdom Metazoa; phylum Chordata; class Aves; order Passeriformes; family Thamnophilidae; genus Pithys; species Pithys albifrons. The sequence goes on from NC_092470.1 coordinate 7,065,522, forward strand.
CCTGAAATAAACCCCAGAAAACTGTTAAAGCAGCTATTTAATTTTAAATAAGTCAATAATAATGTCTACAGACTAATGCAGTGTGTGACTGTGTGCTGTCCAGAACTGTGGTCAGTGTTACTGTGTGTCAGAAACCAAGCACAGGTGATGGGCAAGGTGCAGACCCACACAAATGCTTTGAGTTCCTTTTGCCTCACTGGAACAGGGAGGGTCTGTCTGCTCGTCCTTTCTGGTGGAAATTCCTTGCTTTGAGAGAGTCATACAGAGTCATGTTTTTCACACAGAGTATCTTATTTTGCCTGACTAGGCTCTGGTGAATAGAGGAGTGCTTTGGCACTGCTGGCACACTGTGTGTCTGGGGGGTAGTGGGGCAGGTGGTGCTGCCCTTGGTGTGGGGATTATTGTGCTGTGTGAGCTCTCTGGAGTTCTTCTAGCACCAATGTGACCAGTGTGTTAGGTGACACAAAAAAATAACAGTTCAGAAGAAAAGATGACTCTTGAGATTGTTTTCAGCATCCCCAGATTTGGAGCATTAAAACTTCTTTGAAGTGAATAGTTCATTTTATAGAAAATTCCTGCCTCATCACTGGATCGCTTATTACTTTCCATGTTGAGTCGATTATTTCATTAGCAGTTTATAGAGTGGAGTTTATAATTTCCTGTTAGTGTTAAGGGTGAAAATCTGCTATCCAGCTTGTGCATCTAAAATATGTTTGATACCAGCTGTTTAATAAAATCTATGTATTTCAAGGCTTGTAATGAAAGCAGTCATGTGCTGCAAATTTAAATATTTACAGATATATGAAGGTTTAGGGAATTTATCCTTAGAAGTGATCAAATTAGATAATTTCTCCCCCCCCCTTTTATTTTTTTTTCTCTTTAGTGAATTGTTACCAAAGAGCATTGATAACTGTGCAAAGCCTTTGGAGCAGATTGTGTTGTGTCAGCAAGTAAGACCTGGAGTTCTTGTTTCCAAAGGTTTACATGTTTCATTATTAGTGTTTTTAAGTCAAAGTATTTAGCACTTCTGGTTTCTGAGGCCAGTGGAGACTGTTGGCCCTTCTCCCTAACCCAGGAGGAGTTGACACCACGCCCAGAGTCTGAAGCAACCCCTCTTCTGCAGAGCTTAATTTATTACTTGGACATGAGACTTGCTCTGTGGTCTACCAAAGGAATCAAGGGGCTCCCTGGAGGTTCACTCCTCCTTAGGTAGGAATAACTTGGCTCCCTGCCAGTCATGTCTTGATAATTGATCCCTCTGTCTTTTGCCTTGGAAGGGCAGCGTGTGCTTCGGCCCACAGATCAGGCGTGGAAAACTCTGCTTTCATAGATCATACACTGAAATTCATGGGGGAAAAAAGGGAATTAATGTGTTTGTGGACCTTGCAGTTGGATATTTGGGGCTGGTAGGTCCATTTCTGGTAAGGCCTTTCAGAAAAAAAGATGAGCCAAGCATGGATGGGCAAGGGAATAGAGAAAGCTGATCCTTGGTTCCAGAGATACCTTATATGCAGAGAGCTGATGTATCTCAAATATATACAAATATATGCTAAGTATCTCCAACATATATATAAATATTTCATTTATCTCTAGTTCTCAAGTCTTGTTCATTTTTTTGAATGGAAGAGAAATATGACTGTCAGTATCTTGAAGGATGGGGAAGGTGATATTTTTTGTTTCCCAGGAGTAACAAAAAGAAAAAGCTAATGCTGTATGTGGCATGCTGTCCTCTTGGATGTTTTTAACCCTTTGCTCCATGTTGGTATGGTTACAATTATCAGTAATTCTGATGCTGTCTAGATGGTTACACAGATTTAAGTTACTGAGTATGTGGAATCTCTGTTGAATATGGTCTTGTTTTACATCCAGAGAGTGGAGATTTTAATAGTTTGCCTTTAATATTTCTAATAAATCACAAGTTGAAATGACTAGTTTACCTCATAGAAAGATGTGAAATGCTTCTTGCTGCTTCTTCCAAGAGTTGCCTCACTTGTTCTGAATTTCAAAATATTTCCAGTGTGCTGGAAGTGTTTCTGAATTGTTAGATTACCCATTGCTGTGCAGCCAGGGCAGGTTCCTTTGCTCCTCCAACTGTTGTCCAGTTATGCTGAGCTGTCGTCTGCCTGTGAGCTTTGCTCTCTGCTATCTTTAGTTTATTGTCCAGGTCCTGCATGTTTCCACGTGCATCCATATATTTTCTTCGAAGGAATCGTTCAAATGAAGGAGTGGAAACTTGTGTGAAACCAGTGACCTACATACAAGTGATGATGGACTCACAGTCGAAGAATGTGAGCTGTGAGCAGGAACCATTTCGTGGAATGTTGGTCTTGTCCCTGAGAGTTCAGGAAGTCTTTTAATACAGGTATTTTTCCAAGGGCCATACAAAATAGGTAATTTTTAAGCACAGTTTAGAGCCTCTGTTCTTTTTTGGTGTAGAAGTTGATTACTAATGCCATCTGAGCCTTCTACAGTCATAGAAAGAAGGCCATGAAAAAGATCGAGTCCAGATCAAACTAGTCACAAATACAGAAATGAAATAAATTCAGTGCAAGAAAAGAGCCTAACTTGTGTTTTTCACAAGAAATTGAGTGGTAAAGAAAAGCAATTCATTCTTAGACTTTCAAAGGCTGTTACAAAGGGGCAACTCTTACAGAAAAGAAACTAAATACTCAAAACTGTGGTTTACTTATGTAGTAGTTCTTATTGAGAAATACAATAGAAGAAAAAAGGTCACTGAGTCACATATTGTTTGCAAGCTCTAGAAGAGCAATGAAGTGATGTAAACCAGAAGAATGGGGGAGAAATTGGGCAAGTTTTCAGGGAGGAAGATTTAACTTAACCATGTGATTGAGCATAAAGAACTGCAGGAACAGGAGGGAGGGGAGTCAGAGCTGCCCTCCTTATGGGGCCATTTGCTTCTGGGTGACCTTGAACAATCAGCTTCATCTCTGGGATCTTCAGTAAATGGAAATAGGCAAAAAGCAAGCTGGGCTGTCACTTCTCTGCAATTTCTACAGTAATCTACCAAAAAGAAAAGAGCAGAAAGCTGAGCCTTCCAGCCTCCCAACAGCAGAAACAGCATAAAAAGCCTCAACTCCCAAACTAGGACTAACCCATACTGTCAAATGTCTCCAAAACTATCTAGACACTCACTGTCTGACTGAAAATATTTTTTGATCTGCAGACTTCCTGAACTTTAGTAAAAACAATAATAGGAGTCATGGGTTGCATAAAAATGGCACAGTCTGATCCTGCTACTGACTCCCTGGTAATCAGCGGGAATTTTGCCATTCTACCCTTTTTGGGTAGATTTTTGGTGGAATATTATTTTTTATGTTGCTTAGATCTGTACATCCTCTGCACAGAGGAGTTGGCTGAGACTGTGCTCCTGTGCAAAATACAGGCTGGGAGAGCTGGTTGTACCTTTGTGTGGGTGTGAATGCTTAACTTTACACAGTGTCTGCCAGCCAGCAGCAAAATCTGGCAGATCATTAGCATAAATCCCAGAAAATAGGATTATGGAAGTGTTGATGATATTACTTAAGTGGCAGTACAATGGATTCCAGCTCAGTTTGAAAAGTATTAGTGGGCATTACCTAGTTAACTGGAAATGTAGATTCCTGGTGCATTTATAACCAAGGAAGCCAATGCATTTGCCTTTCCATCTCTGTAAGAAAATGGGGCTTTGAAGAGGCCCATTGCATGACCAGATTTCTGTGGGGTTTGTTTATATACAATTTGTTCAAGTGGTAATCGAGGAAAGCAATAAATGAAAAGCACCTAGGATTTTCCCTCATCATCCTCACTTCCTTCTTATCCTCTGACATGTATTTAATATATAGGGATGATTATGAACTCTAATCTAATTTACTCACATCTCTTGCATTGAAATGGTGGAAACAGCTTCTTTAATCAAACACTTCAAATCTCTGCATACTTGCACAACACACACACAAAAAATCTGATCTCATTGTGGTTTCCTCAATTTCCTGAAATTTCAAGTGGATTAAAATTTTAGTTATTTCCGGAAGTAGTTTATTTGAGTAACTGAGACCAAATTGCCTGTGTTAATTTTGTTTGTTGTCAAGAATTGTTGTATTGATAATTATGAAAACATACAATTTTAATATGTAATCTATTTAGATTATTAGGAAAATTTGCTGTCCTCCTTTCTCTCCACAAAAGTAAGTGTGAGAAATAAGAGGTCAGTAGCTATAAATAAGCCAGTACCAATTTCCTAATGGAAAGAACAGGCAATGTTTACACTTTTCATTTGTTCCCAGGCAGACCTAATGTTCTGTGTGTGTCCACATCTCTTCCTCATGTCCCAGTTCAAGCCCTCTTTTTGCACCAGTGCTGTGTGTGACCTGAGTTGTGCTGGGAATCTGTCTCTGTTCCTCATGACACCAAATGCTTCCTGCAAATTTTCCATTAGAGCAAAACTACACAGTCACCTGCTCAGCTGGGGTCTGATAGTGACACCCCAGAGCCCCAAGGTTGGGGCTTCCCAGGGTTTTGTGCCAGCTGTGAGTGCCCAGAGGGTTGGCAAGAGCTCCCCAAGCACTCAGTGCCAGGACTGCTGGGGATTGTGGCTGGAGTGAGTAAATCCTACTGGAAAATCTCACTGTCTTTGGGGTTCACTGAATTTGGTCTGGTCGGAATTTCAGACAGTGCAACAGCAATAAGCTGCAGAGGACACGTGGGGTGGGAGTGCTGCTCAGCTGCTCTGCTTGGGGTGTTTGGCAGTACCCATGGGGGACATTTGAATGGCAAACATGTCAACCACTTCATCTCACCTGCACAGGTACTTCAGTATTTTGATCCTTGTGGTTTAAATTTTCTGAAATTCAGATGTGAAACCAGACTTCCTCAATTCTAACAAGGTTCTGCTTGGTACATCATAGTGTGCTTGGTGAAGCCCTGGGACCAGGCAAGTTCCAGAGATGAGGATGGAGAGGCTTTGCGGGACAGTCCAGGATCCTGTGCCAAATCCAGCAATCCTTACTCATGTCAAATAGTTTCAATCACTTGAAGTTCAGGTTCTTCCCTTTCATTTCAGTAGTGGTGTTTCTCCCAGCAAGGACCACATGATTGATTTGCCAGATTTGATTTCCTTCAATGCTAATTTCTCAATTTAATCAGCTTGATAGTCACCTACCAGTTCTGGAGTGATGTGGGGGAAGGAATGCTCTCATCCTTTCATTGTTGTTGAATACAGTCACATGAAGAACCTAAATACAAACAGATGTCTGTTTTTAAAAAGTCAGCATATTGCTGAAATTTAATATTTTTCTTAGCGTCACCGACACAAATTTTATTGCAAAACACTCAATCTCTGGTTTGTGTTCAAACAGTATTAAGAGATTTTTTCTGCACTAAAATCTGGAGTATTTTCAGCAAGATCATTTTGCAGCATTTATTTATTTATCTATTTAGTATCCTGACTGGCAGAAATTGGAATTACGGAGTTCCTTTGGCTACTGCCACTCACCTTGGGGAATGGGGTGGGGTGAGTGACCCATGGTCTGTCTGTGCCTTTCCTCTTGTGCAGAGAAGGCTGAGCCTGCATTCTCCTTTTTATCAAGCCTGTAGAGGAAGCAAGACGGTTTAAACCTACTCTTTGAAGCAGAACCAATAGACTTCTTTGTGGAGGGTGGTTGCTCAATGGAGTGGCAAAGGGCTGTACACTGGGACTGGTTCCTGTTCCACAGCAGAAGCACAGGGACAGTGTGAGCAAAGTGAACCACGAAAAAATATCACATTCTCTCAGGTGTTGCACAGGTGCATTAGCTACTGGTTCAGCAAAGCAATATGTAAATACTTTGTGTGTATGAATCTGAATAAGTCCAACCCAGCTTATTTGTTTTCATGTATGTGTTTACAGAGGGGATTCTCCATCAGAATGGAGTTTGAGTAGTTCCTGTTAAAATCTGTGACACTTATCTAGAAAATTGTTTTCAGTCAATTTTCTATCATGTTTGCAGTGTCCTCATTTTAAAGAAAAAAAAACTTTTTCTAGTGCAAAGAGCTAAGTTGGAAAGTTTAACTTAAAAATGTCAAAGGTCTTATTGTCTGGGGACAGCAGCTTTTGCTGCATAAATCTGCATTTGGCCAGATGGAAGGTTCTTTCAGTAAGCTGGGTCGATGCACTTAGCCCCTCTCTGCCTCAAGTTCTGTTTTCATTTGGGGTGGGAGCTGGGAACACAGAGAAGATGCAGCGTATCCAGGAAGAAGGTGAACTTCCTAAATTAAAAGTTTTGGTTCTCTTTACTAGATTAAAACATTCTGTTGATGGAAACAGAGTATGTTAGTCACTGGGAAATTAAAGAAGATATTTGAAATATGTTGGATCTGTTCTATGAAAATCAGTTTAGAAGTCATCAGTGGATCAAGTCTCCTTGGGGTTATTGCGGGAACACTGGATAAAATCCAGTTTAAAATGAAGTCAGATTGTACTTGCAATAATATCCAAACTATGGGGTTAGTTTTTCCTGCCTGAAACATCTGCAGATGGAGTTGATGCTGTGTCTGCTGCATGAAGATGAAGATTTGTGTGCAGTGCTCCTTGTCAGGAATTCTTGTTTTTAAAAGCTGCACCTGTTTTGAAGACCCAGGTGCCAGTTTTGTCACGCTTTCTCAGTCTGCTGTTTGACTCTGAACATAAATCTGCTTTAATCACAGTGGTATCTTGTTGGATGTGATGCTACTCAGTATTAGGGAGCAGGAGACTCAACCTGTCTGGGTACTCATTTTGCCTTTGTGTACTGTGTGAACATCTCAGAAATTATAGGAGTACTTCTGGGAGAAGGGAAGTTTTATCCTGATTTTGTGGTTTGTGATTTATAGAACACGTCTGGTTATTATTTCATCCAATGCTATAAAGCAAGTCTTAGCTATGGTGGGTTCTAATATGAAGCATTCTGCCTAAAATGTGATTTATTCTACCCATCGTCCTGGAGCCCATGAAAGGAGAAACTAAATGTCATGATTAATTTAACTCTTACAACTGTAAATGAGTTTTTGGCTGAAACACTGATGAGAAAGACTTCTCCCTTACCAATGTTGTAAGCAGTTGGGGAATTTCTCTGAAACCATCTCAGCTGCTCTCAGTGTAAATACAAAAGAAAAATACTGTTAATTGCTCATCTTTGCTGTTAGCTAGTCAATCCAAATTACGCATATTGAATCATATATAGTTCCAGCAGACATCCCTCTTCCTGTTTTTAGCACTGCTGTGTTGTGCCAAGCCACACGTCAGTGCCATCATCACTCTGTCCACAATCACCACCCTCAGCACAGCCAGGGTCTGTCAGTGGGAATAACATAATAGATCTAGAATTATTTGCTGACTCCAATTATCTTCTAACATGCTCTGTTGAAATGCATCTCATGCACCTCTCATCCCATGAGCCATCCTCTTTTTCTCTTGAGGGATTCATGGGCAACAGTGAGGAGATTCTGTGGGAACTTCTGTGACTCTGTAGTTGCTGCTGGTGCAGAGTGGAATCCCGGCCTTGTGCTTACAGAGGGGCTTGCAGATGAAAATGGACATCTGACATCAGTGACAGGATCTGACCAAACACATAGACTGGACGCTCAAGAGAGTTGGAAAGTATTTAGAAGATAAAGCACTTTAAGTGACTGTATGTATTGTGAAATGCAAATTTAATGTCTACACACTTGCATCTCATCTTCTACCAGTTCTATTTTTTTCTGAAGTTTATATGAGTGTGTCTGCCTGTGGGTCCTTCCATCTGCATTCTTATAATCTCTTTCAAAACCGTCATGATTGGTATTGCTGTGAATTAGCTTGTTACTATAAAGTCTATTTATTTTTGGAAATGGAGAGACAGCCTAGGTACAAGACTTCTGCGCTGTACAGGTAATGTGCAGGAATTGCAATCCAGCTAAAACTCACTGCTGGAGAACTGGTCTGGTGTAGGAAGTACCAGCTAGAGCACCAGGGTTGTGTATTGTACTTTTCCCATGCCATATAACAAGCTGTGCTACTCTACATTATTTACTTAGTGGCATAACTTAAAGTGTGGAAGCTGTTCCAGTCAGAAGAAAGGGAACAGAAACAGTTTTCTTGGTGCATCTATGCATCCCAAGTACAAATTTCTGGATCAGCCCCTCATGTGCACTGTAGATATTCAATCTGTAATGTTAAATACCATGCAGTACGTCTGTGGCAGGTATCTGTCTACAGTAATTCCCACTTGTAACTAATACATCTTCCTATTTAATTTAGTGAAAATATCTCCATATGTTTTGAATTCTCTTGCATCTTCACTGGAGCTCTCAAGAACATGCTATTAATTTAATGTATGGTTTTGTTGTGTATTTGTCTTGTGTAGAGGCTGATCAATACACAGGCAATGAACTGGAATAGCTGAAGTGTCAGCATACGGCAGGTTTATGTGGCAGAAGTGCTTGGTAGGATCAGTGTCCTCAGGTATGTTGTAACAGAAGCTCACTGTGCTTTCAGAGCCCCAAAATTCAAAATATTTACTTCACCAATAAGCTCCTTCTCAGAATCCATCTGAACAGGTCGTTTGCTTGGCAACATCCCTTGTTCTGTAATTATTAATTCCAGAAGAATAGTGGCAAATGCAACTTGAGAGCCCCTCTATTTTTCCTCTGACTGTCCTCTATTTTCTTTTAAAGGCAGAGTTGTTGTGCTGGATACAATCTGGCTGTTCCCTTGCAAGTACAGGGCAGTGCCAGTTCATGTCTATGCTCCTGTTCTGCTGCTGAGTATTTCAGGGTTTAGGAAAATGCCAAATAAAGGAGAGTATTGAGTGAGGATGGATATTTAATTGCTTTCATTAGCCTGGGTATTGAATCACAGTGCAAAACCCTCTTGTGTTTCTTGTTAAAAGAAGCCATGGATTTTTTTTCCCAAATCCATGATTATGCCACGGATTGGGCATCCCATTGAGCAGGCTGCTCACAGGACTTAACCAGCTTACTTTCACTCGAGGAGCAGGCAGTGTTTCAGGAAGGGGGAGGGTGGGCTACCCAGAGCTTGTGTGCATATATAGCTTGAAAGTGTTTGAGCCAGTACAGAATGGTTTCAATGGAAAATGGATAATGGTTAACATCAGCTTTTATACAGCTGCTTTTTGGCTAAAAGAAAGGTAATTTATATTTAAAGTCTGTGAGTGTGATTCATTATTTTTCACAACAGCATTTTACCCAAGTTTCCCCTGCTTTGCCTCTCAGATTCTTCAGTTAGTAAAGCTACTTCTGCTGTTCCAGCACAGTTTCTTCCTCTGTAAGGTCTGTACCAGGTGAACCTTAAATCACAAACTGTGCTTGCCCTCCGTTTTTGGATAATATTTTTGAATAGCTTGCATATTTGGCTGCAGTCTTACTGCCAGACTTGAAAGGATTGCTGCATTACGATGTTGCACTGAGTCCAGCTTGGGGTTAGGGGCAGGGGGAAGAGCTGTAGAAAATTTAAGGGAGCTGTAGTGATGTGTGTCCCTCTTTCCACGCTATGTGAGCAAGCATTAATTGATACAGACATTTAAAAATGACTTGCACAATTAAACATTCATTCCCTCTCCCCCCTAATTGCTTTGGGAAGAATGACTGTAACTAGGCTGGCCACGGTTTATTAACTTAGCTTTCTTGAGGGTTTGGAAACGGTTTTGCAATGGCCCAGTCTCCACTGAAATTCCCTATTGTTCAGGGTGGAGTAGCCTGGCTGCTCAGGCACAAAGCAATAGGCTAATCTGCCTCACGCAATCATTGTAAGGTGATTATAAATTTAACACCTTAAAATTAATTTTCAGAAAAATGAGAAACTTTATTGTTTCAGATCTTCAGAATGGTTCTGATAATTTCACACATAGGTAACTGTTGGCTACTGGGGTATGGAAAGAAAAAAGTGAAGTGTTAAACAATGAGCCCTGTATTGCTCCCTTATGGTGGTAACAAGTATGTTACCATGTCAAGAGAAGGATTTTCTGGTTTTGAAGACTGTACTTAACTACCAGGTGATCATCCTGATAATTTCATTACTAGAGATTCATGATTTGATCCTACAAAGACATTTACAGTGACATGGTTCAAGGAGAAATTTAAGTTTCTACCAAACTAAGGTGTTTCAGGGTATGTAAGACACTTGGAAATAGTTGCAGCATATTTCATTTCAGCAATCTCTAAATCAATAGCCTGAAACCCAGATATATACGTTTGATGTTTTCTAGGCATTTGATGCAACAAACTCTAAGGGTTGGTTTTGGCATAATATTTAGGATAATTAGTGATAATATTTTTAGAAAGATTTTTGAGTGTTACTGCTTACATCACTGTTAGACTCACAGCTGTACTTTGGTCACGCTGGAAATGCTTTCCATATCCAGCTTAGGGGACAGAAAATGATGTACTTTATTATGCTTTCTTCAGTCCAGAATGATAGGTAGGATTTGGAAGACTGAAACCTCACAATTTACTGCTTTCCAGAGACAAAAACTGACCTGTTGGAAATATTTTTACAATTAAGACTTTATGCTGCTTGGTGCTATTCTCTGGGACAGAGTCCAGCCAGGTGCAAGAAAATCTTCCTTCTTTGTCATTCTGAACTCTGAGCATCTGTGTATCTAGGGCTGTGCTTGAGCATTTACATTTCTTTGGGGAGAAGCCACAGAGAGACATTTATTCATGCAGAAATGGTTTTTATTACCAGTAACAATTTCCTTGATGGTGAACAACATCTTAACATTTACTGCATGACAGCAAATACATTTTGAACTAAAGTTACTGCTGTATCTTATAACTGGGCACTGTGGAAGAAGGAAGGGGTCAATAAACATAGGAAAGCTTGTGTGCTCTGCGAGATCTTAGGGTAGGAAATGGAGCCCCTGAGAAGAGCACAGTTTGTGCTTATTCAGTTTGTCCCAGTGCCAGTCTCCAGTGGTGGAGATTCTGCAGCTCTCCATAAGTAAATGGTGGTAAATTTTTCTTTCCAGTGGAAATTTTTCTGTGAAGTGTAATACAGACTTCCATGGTACAACTTTGGCCCGTTACCTCCTGTCTGGTTCACAGCACACATGGGACCCTTCTCTTACCTTCTGCACTTTACCCAGAGACTGTCAGCCCCTCTGCTTTTTCAAACCACCACCACTGTTTCAATCTTCCCTCTTTAGTTGTGTTTTCTAGAGTGCTGCTCGCTTACTCTGTCCTCTGGATTGTCTTCCCATGGGCCATCAGCAGTGGCTGCAGTTCTCCACTGAATGTCAGTTCCTGATGGGATTTTCAGGCTGCCTTCTGGTTTTTACTTACCCTTACAGTACTTGCTTTTTTTTGTGGAATTCATGCCTTCATTGTCACAAGTTAAATGAGATCCACTGTCACTGCTCCAGATTCCTTGAGTAATTACTGCTCCTTCATTAGTTTTTCATTCTGTGTTTGTGCAGGTAGTTTTTCCTGTCATAAATGTGAGATATCACACTGATCCCAGTGACATTTCATCTTTCCTTTCCAGACCCTTCCCCAAGCTGTGGGCATCTTTTTTGAGCTCTAATCCTTCCCTCCAATACTGTTGCTGCCTTTCCCAGCTTGGTGTTACCTGTGAATGTCTCTCTGTATTCCATCACCTCCCTCATGCATGAAAACATAAGTTGGAACTGTGCTTGGGAGAGATCTTGCAGATTCTCACCCAGCCAGTGAACTACTGAGTGTAGGTAAATCACAGCCACTGCTTCTCCTGCATACACAGTCTGTTTGTAGAAGGAAATTAAAGAAAGTTGAAAAGATTTTTATCTTGACAAATCCATACTGGTTGCTACTGTTGCCCTGATTTTTTTTAATGAGTGTTTAAGAACGGGGGGTTTGAAATCTTGCAGAAATTTTCCGAAGAAATGAAACTGAATTGACTTGTTCAGCGTTTCTCAGCTCCACCTTGTTCTGCTTAAAACTCTCACTTTCTAGTTTTCTCTCATCTGACACAGCCTCCAGAATTCCCAAAGATAAATCCCCTCTGAGGAATTTCTGTGAGTGCTGAGGGGTGTGTCCCTGAGCCCACTGCTCGGGGCACCCCAGGGCCGGGGGCTGCTGTGTGACCACTGGAAGGTCTGATGGCAAACCCCGCACTGTCAGCTCTTTCCATCTGTCTCCAGAAGCAAACTCTCTGGGAGAATATGGGGAATGAGAGGACAAAGTTCCACGTGCTTAGTTTAGTGTGTCTGGTTCTGTTTCTTGCATGCAATGATTATCTGGCAGAACGTGCAGGCAGGTGGCACATCAAACAGAGGGGACTCTGCCATGCCATTCCTGCACTGGTGCCCACTGCCCTCCTTGGGAAGAAGCCCTTGGCAGCCCTGCCCTGGTTGCCCAGTGCTGTGCTGGGAGGAGTGGAATGGAGGGGAATGCCACACATGAGTACAGGCAAGAGAGATTCAATTTTCATGGGGAGAACTCTCAATGTGAGAAAAGCCTTTTAGCAGGCATTCATTTTCCCCTTAGCTGAGCGAGATGTGGGAGGTGAGGAGAGAACTTAATCTTTGTTGTGTTGAAATCCAGTTGCAAGAGCATTGAGGCTTGGAGTGCTTGGATCAGAGCTAGTGGAGAGCAGCTCCAGGCATCGAGGAGCAGCCACTGCCTCCCAGTGCCTTCCAGGTAGATTTTCCCAGATTTAAGTTCACTGAATTGGTACCTTTCAGTTTTCTGCAGGAATCTGAACATCTGGCAATCAAAGCATGTAAGCTCTGAAAACCCAGAAGGAAAATTGGAAGCAAAGCTACTCAGAAATCTTGAGCCTCAGCAGTGATCATTATAGCTTTTTATACAATAGTCTTAAAAATAAATGTAATGGGAAACACTGAATGTTTAGGATTTTATCTGCTACTAGACGGAAAGCAGCTTTCAAGTTAACTGACTGAGCTCCAGGTCACTGGCATCCTAGTGAAAACATTGTTCTAATGAATGTTCATTTTTTAAATTGATGTTTATGAGAATGAAGGACATAAATATCTTTGAGTATGTAAATAAAAGCACAGAATGTTTTAACTAATCCTTAAGAATTTATATGCCTATTAAAGGACTGTGGCAGGAGGCCATGGAAATACACTTAGGACATTTTAGACCAAATAATAGCTATATTAATATTTAAATTAGTACAAGTCTCTTTTAGTATTTCAGAAACACTCATCACCCCATAATAGTTTTATTTTTTTATCCTAAGCCAATCAGTAAGTGTATAAGGCTCAGTCAGAACATCCTGACATGTATTTCCTAAGGGACAGTGACAGTCAGTCAGGGGCTGACTTTTGGCTGCTGCTTGTTTCTGATTTTGGTCTTTTCTGCTGTGGCTCCTCAGGTGGTAATTTCTTGGTGTTATTCCAGAGCAAAAATCTTCAGTTACAAACTTTTTAGAATAAAAAGGAGTTTAGTCTCTTCTCTTGCTTTCCCCATTGATACATAGGCATTTATCCTGTGTGTAACAAGTATAAAGCTTGTTTAGTTTATAAAAGCACAGGCAGTGGATTTTGGGTCCATGTACATGAGAGCAGCTGAGCACAGAAAACTGTGCACGACAAGGTTATCAATCAGGAAGATATGAAATGATTTGCAGTCTATTAATCAATCCAGGAATTGGATTATTTGTTAAAAAAGTATTTCAGTCACTGCCTCCTCTGGAAACAGCAAGGAAAAAGAGGCAGGGAATGACAAGGATTAGTATGGGTTGATCCAAAATTATTTCTCTGGGAAATGTTGGCATATTTAGTTTGTTTAAAGAAACAAAAAAGATGAGATAACTGTAGACATTATTGTCCCTGAGTTGTGTAACAGAAGTAAAATGACAATTGATTCCTATATACAAAAATTTTAAAAAGATTGTGTCATCATTTCTTACAAGTAATGATGTAAAAAATTTTAATTTTAAACATAAAGTGATAGGTTTCTTCCTTGCCCCCCAAGCTAAGTCAGAGAAACGTAACTTCAGAAAGCATTTTGACCTCAGTGCAGGCTATACAGCTCAGAGCAAGTTCTTCTCAAGAAAGAAAATAAAGACTTGCTGCCAGTCATGTAACAAAATAAAGCTCATTTTGTATGGGAGCTTGACAGTGAGAAACAGCATCACTGTGTTCCCTCCTTGCGCCTCTGTCACATTGGGCTGCCGGGTCCTCTTTTATCCTCAGATCAAAGAAAGGGAAGGGTGCACTGGAGAGAGGAGTGAGCTCTTACCTGTCAGAGAGCATGCCAGGAGTTCACATGAGGCGAGAGTGGCTCTGGGCCCCGGTGAGGGTTTATGAAACACCAGAGAGCTGCGTGTTGGGTCTTTTCATGACAGGCGTCACTTGGGGAATTTTGAGTGTTCACATGCAGAGTTCATGTTTTAATAGGGGAGAGAGAGAGACTTCTAAGGCATTCAACTTTGTGAGCATAAATACGCTTCCTTGAGAGATGGCTGAAAGCTTTTGTCTGGAATGCTGCCGGAGGCTTCACAAGCCTGGACTTGAATCTCCTCTCTTCCCATCTACCTTTGGCATTTATTATTCTGAAGTGTGACATGAAGTCCTCCTCCAATAGAATGGATTTGAATAAAACTGACCAAGCTCTCTGTGGAAAGTCTGAAGGCAGGATTTGAAGGTATATTTATTAAAGTTGCCAAAACATTGATTTATATAGTTTAACATTATTTGACTTTGCAAGTTTCTGGGGCTGCCAGTGTGCTAATGGTGATAGAATCATATTTCAAAGTACAGATCTGGATGCAAGCTGAGTTTCCAGAGGCCTGTAAGATTCTAATAGAGACAAAGAGAATAGACAGTTCTTTCCAATTTTAAAGACAGTCAGAAAACAGTACTAAGCTCCTTCCAGAACATCCCAGGCTAGGAGCAGTTGGGAATGACAGCTCTCAGCCTCCCTCAGGAAGTGGTCAGCACTTCATGGGATGGAGCATTTTATGGTATTTTCCAGACCAGAAATTGCATTGCATGTAGCATGTTTTCATCTCTGATTAGTGCCAGTATAAATAAATATATAAACCTGCCTGGAAAATGAGATTGTTCAGATTAGTTGTAATTTTTTTCCCTCTGTAGTTTGGGCTTTAATATGGTCCCTAAATATTTTATTTTTAATAAATTCTATTTAATAAGATTGCAGGCAAAGGCATCTTCCATGAAATCCTCACTGTCTGTCTTCTACATACAGTTTGTAGGGAATGTTGAGTTAATCAGATTTATATGAAATAGCCAGTTATAGCAGCAGAAGAATGAGGAGAAAACTTCCCTGCTGTTAAAAGCACCTATGCTGGACATTTCGGACAGTTCTTCACCCATCACCTTATCAGGGTTTTATTGATAAAGTTTTAGCTATTGCTGGATATAAACAGAAAAAAAACCGTTTTGAGCCTTAAGCAGCTGCTGTTGGGTTTTATTCTAGTTATCTAGCAACATCTTCATTATTCTGATTTTTCCATGCTGGGAGCTGTTAGGAAAAGCCTCAGGAGAAGGGCAGTGTGGGGGAACTGCCACCTCCTGGCTGTGCTGGGGGTCAGAGTGTGGCTGCTGGGCACTGTGTGTAAGGTGGGAGTGATGGCTTGGAAATGAAGATAAGTGCCTTTTAAAAAAACTTTCCTTTTCACTGATAGGGAGCTTTAATCTCTGTTTGCATAGGGCAGTGGAGACATCCAGTGGCCAGTGACTGACAAATGGTTGCCTTTGGGTTCTGACTGCCAAACATGTGAAAGGCTGATGTGAAAAGAGGCATTTTTAGGAGTTGGGATTTTTTTCTTTCTTCTCCTTTAAATTTAGAAAAGAGTTCCAGATGCAACATAGTAAAAACTAAGGTCTGTAGAAGAAACTGCATTACCTGGTTATGTCATTGAAAGGGGTGTTGGCCTTGAGCCTCTGTTAAACACATAACCCGTGGCAGTTGTACTGAAGCCAACAGAACTTACTAAGCAGGTACTCACTGAACCACCTGATTAAGTGCTTTGCTGCACCCAGGCCAGCAGCACATTGACATCTACAGTTTAGATTTAAATTGCATCTTAAATTAAGGTTTTGTAGACAAATGTGTATGTATTGATTTAAACTTCAAATGAAAAACTCAGTTTTGAGCAATGATTGAGGAAATTATTATTAACAAAGAAACAGCAAAGGCAAGGAATTGAGACTTGTGTTGTGGTTCCCAAAGCCTTGAACTAGACTTCAGCAGTGGTCAGAGGATACAGAAATACCCTCAACTGGGAAAGAGTGGCCACCTTGCAGTATGCAGTGATTTGAAGCAGGCACAAATGTTTATAATGCTTTATTTAATTATGACTCAGTAATTACATTTGTAGGATTTCCCCAGTACTGTCAAAGCTGTAACCAGAGCAGAAAAGTGCCAGATAAAGAGTCTCTGCCATTCCCAGTGTAAATGTCTGATGTGCTGTCACAGAGGACTCCTGCTACTGCTGCTGTGCAAAATCCCTGCTGGATCAGTTATCAGCATTTCTTCATGCTGTTAAACCTCCACCTTTAAAGGTTGTTAAGGCAGCCCTTTGGATTTCTCACTCTCGTAGAAGTAATTCAAAGTGCAGACATGGCTGAGCTCATTGTGGGCAATTCAGAAGCTGTTATGAAGCATCACAACTTCCCAAGTGTCTACATTTCTCCCCTTTTCCAGTGGGACCCAGGTAGAACATTCATACTATGCAAAAAAAAATTTTTGGATAGTCAAAACAAAAAGAAATTTCATAAAAGCACAGCAAACTTACATCTTTTGCTGATTTCCAGATGTTAAGCTGGTCAAAAGAGTCTCAGCTGTGTGGGGTTTTGTGAATTACTTGTTTCTAGTTGATTTCTTTTGATTTTATTGAATAATAATCAATTTTCTAGCTATTTTTAATGTATGACTAAATCTATAAGGTGTTATTAATAGTCTTTTAATGACAGAGGAATTTGGAAGGAATGGAGGCACCAGGAAAATTGAAGTAAATGACAATATCTGCAAGTTTCTTATTGCCATAAACGCTAACTATGAGGACAAGATTGTGGAATGTTGGGACCTCTCACTTTCTTTGAACTTCCTGTTCAGTAAAGAGTAGAACAAACTCTGGTATATTCAGGTAAAGGTGAAGAATTTTTTTGAGGGATAAATTCCTTTTTGGCTTTGTTAAAATGTGCATGCAATTTCATTATAAAAGCTTGATTTTTTTTTCATTTATTATGAGAACCCCAGTGCAGACAATATTTCAAATATCAATTAAGTTGTTGAGGCAAGGTGAAGTAATAAACATCTTTACTAAATGAGAAAATGAAAAGTGAAAGTAGGGAAAAAAGGGAAGTGTTCCTTCATCACTGGAATGAAGAATGGAAAATGTTTTTTGGAAAAAAAATCTGAGCCAGAGTAATAAAAGTTTATAAGAAGTTAAAAAAACTGAAAGGGGCAAAGAAAAAGAAATAAACACAACCCTTTCTGGTTATTGTCAAGAGATGTTCCCAAGCCTAATAAGGACAAAGTATCAAAAGAGACTCAAATAAAACAGGCCAAATCACATTACTATTTCTGTTGGAGGGATGAAATGTTGTTACATGCTAATTATTTCCTGGAAAATGTTTGCATGTTGTTATTTAGAAATCTGGCAACAGGTAATTGCTGTAAAGAGTCTTGTTCCTTCTGGTCACTTCAAACACTTGTAACTGTCTGTCTGTCAGTGGAAAACCAGCCTAATTTGGGATCAGTTTTCTCTTATGGACCTTATAGCCTCCTAACCTGCAAAGCCTGAGCTGTGTTCCAGTGCTGATGACTAAGCTGGCATGCTCCATTAGCCTGAACAGGGAAACCTTCAACTAGCTCTGCTTTCCTGAAAGCTTTGAAGGGTGTGTTGTGTTTCCTAAATGTTTTCCTTTGTATAGGAAGCTGCACAAAGTGTGTTGCCTGCATTTAGCAGTACAGCAGCCATTGTCAGAGCTCCACAGTGATCACTGCTGGATACTGTGCAGGGTGGGGTTGCCATGTTTGGGTTTGTGTCTGCCCAGGGGTGCCACTCTGAAGTCTTCAGTGTAGTTGTCAACCTACAGCCACAGCAGTGTGCGAAAGGACAAGACTTCTTTGAGAACTGTACTGGGCCTGCCTTAGTTCTCTTGTAAGTATGTATGTCTTGAAGCAGTTCCTATATGAAAATAAAATACCTTTAAGGGGCCTTAGAGACCATCTCATTCCAATGGCTCTGCCATGGGCAGGGACACCTTCCATTAGACCAGGTTGCTCAGAGCCTCATCCAACCTGGCCTTGAGCACTGCCAGGGGTGGGGCATCCACAGCTTCTCTGGGCAAACCATGCCAGTCCCTCCCCACCCACACAGGGAAGAATGTCCTTCACCTGCAAGACTATCCCTGAAATCCCAGAGCATTGATAGGCTTTAACTGAAGGACATGTTACATGGATAGACATGAGCACATCTCTTAAAAGTTTTTCCAGTGTCTGCTGTGCCCCATTACACTTCCTGTGAAGCAGATTCATTGCTTTTATCGTGAGTAAATACTGAATTACAGCCCATGGCAAGCCGGGCCCTGAAAATAACTGAGCTATGCAGAGACAACTTGTTCCTGGAACAATTGTTTCTGACACATCATGGATAAGTGTATCTTGGCTCGTTGTGGAGAAGCACTGAAGTTGACTTTACAAGGCAGTGTGCACACAGAATGAAGCCTAATTTAAATTTGCTTAATCCTATAATGTAGTATTAACATGAGTGTGATATTTGCCTGCCAAGAGTGTGCATGCCACTTCTCTGTGGGCACCCTCAAGGCATGTTTCTCAAATTGCAGAGCTTGTTATTAACTATTTTTAGATGTTTAGGGAAACTTACAAAAACTGACAAATAGTGAAAGCATTCCATAATGTTCTATGGAGACCTGGAGCTGCCTTGTAGATAACAATGAGGAATCTGGATCTCACATTAAATTAAGCTTTGGCCTGAGGAACCATCAAGGGGGTTTTGTACATTCCATGTGCTCACGGCACTGTTGTATCACTTACTCCAATAGCACCTTCAGCCAGCGTTCCCCGTGGCCGGGGATCAGCGTGGCAGACCCAGCCCACGCTCCAAGCGCTGCAGTGGCAGGAGCCGAGAGACACAGGCAGGAGGGGCTCGGTGCGGTCTGGAAGGACGAGCAGTGCGTGGCTGTGCACGGTGTCACGAGTTTACTGACCAGTTGTACTCTGATTTCGCTTGGGTATTATTTCCTGGTTTGTGTTGGTTGGTTTTATTTTTTGTCTGCGGCTATTTTTAATTTCCCTTTGAACAACCGAATACATATTTATCAAAGGTATTGCGGTTGGAATGCTCTTTCTCCTAACATTTTTTCCGAAGAATATCATTAGGTTGAAATCGCGTGCATTGGCAGGCTGCCTGTCGAGCTCTCTGTATCTCTTCAAGCTCATCCACAGCTTGGGCTCCTTCTCCCCGCCCGTGCCTTCTGCAGCATTTCCCTGCGCTGGGGATCGGGGCAGGCGACAGAACGCCTTGAAAGAGGAAGCTGAAGGAAGGCAAGCACTGACATGAAGTCCAAACACCCTCCCCACACACGCTGTGGTGTGCGGTGGAGGATCCAGAGTGGGCACAGGGGCTGTGCGGGGCTGGGAGGTTCTGCTCCTGTGGCGGGTGGGATGCGCAGCCACACGCGGTGCCCTGCCCTGCCCTGGCCGTGCCTCCCCTGCCCTGGCCGTGCCTCCCCTGCCCTGGCCGTGCCAGCCCCGCCCAGCGCCAGGGCAGGCGCCTGTAACTGGGGGACTGTGCCCCTCACCACGGCACCGGGACATCTCAGCATTCGGAAATACTCTGCCTCAGTGAAACGCAAACATGTCTATTCACCAGCTCCTGCAAGAGGGAATGTTTCCAAGGGGGTGACTGTCTGCCATTTCAGCTCTGCACGGGTTTTAGATTCGGGTTGGGGGTTTGTGGGGTCACTAACTTAGTACACTTTGATTTACTGAAACCCGTAAGGGCCGAAAGCCGCCCGGACTGGGTGAGCCTGTGGAGAGGGCGCGCAGAGGGGCTGCCTCGTCCCACGCATGGCCACCATCGCTGTGGGCACTGCTGGCCCTCAGTGGCTTCCCTGTGGCCATCGGCTCCTGCTGGAGCCTTCTGGAGGCAGCGTGGGGAAGGCTGTGCTCCGGGAATGGCAGGACACAGGACGAGTTGCAGCCAAGAACGAGCATGTTCACCTGCAGGGAGTTTTTTGTTACGGTCCCGCGTGTTTTGGTGTCTCTCCCTGGTGTTTTGTCCCTGAGGACCTGCTGTGCTTTGCCTGTGCTTGGTGGTTCTCTGGCCCTGAGGTGGCTGCCCCTGCCCATAGTGCTGGGTCTGTCCTGCCTCATCGGGGGCTATGTCGTGGGCTTGGACAAGCCTGTGCTTCCTCAGCCCTGGGATTAAAAGTCAAGGCTTGTTCTCTGTCAGCCTGTGAGTCCCGGTGGGGACCGTTTCTCCCGTGCCACTCGTGCTTCCCAGCGGCTCTGCTGCTGCTGACCCTCCTCAGCCTGGAATGCTGCTGGACAGACCCGGTTTGAACTCCAGCCTTTAGTTGTAGTGTAATAACATCCAAATTCCTCTTTTCCCCCCTAAAAAAAGGTGTGGAAGTGTTCACAGTTTGCAGTTGTATTTTCTTCTTAAACCTCTACTGCGCTGAAATCTGCATCTAAGCTTGTTGTTTGGGGAAATGAAACTTGTTGCTATTTCCCTGTGATTTAAGTTTGATCCATTAAATCACTCTTAGGAGGGTGGTGGAAAGTTTTCCCTGCAGTGTCTGCTCTGTGATGCACAGCAGGTGCAGTTCACAATGACATGTGAGGTCTCGGTGGGAGTGGAAGGTGGTGGAACTATTCCATGGCCCTATTTTAGCATACCTGGGTCCTGCATCTCCAAAGGAAAGGTGAAAGGTAAGTTTCAACAGAGCATTTGAAAAATGAACTCCCAAGTTTTGCAGTTTAGAGAAGACCAGGAGAGGCACTTCAGGCTAGTTTGATGAGAACATTGTAAAAAAAGTACTGATTTTTTGATTGAGATACTTTTTAGTCTGTAAAATGAAAACCAAACATTACATGTTACCAGGATTATTTACCAAAGGCACCTCCTTCAGTTAAATCAATAATAAATGTATCTGGCAGAACCTGTGTGGTAGCATTAAATTTCATCTAAGCTGACTATTTAATAAAGTAGGATAAGGTGAGAATTTCCACAAAGACTTGTTTGTGCTGAGAAGGGCATGTGAATGAAAAGCAAATACATTAGCAGGACATGTTAAACAGTACCTATGTATTGAACTGTCCACACTTAAAAAGAGCCCATTTTGGGGGGGAAAATGTGTCTTGCTGCCAGCTAGTTTGGAAGGTCTTCACCTAGAAGTCTTATGTGTTCCCAGAGGTCAGATAGATCCTTTTGTAAAGTCTGGGTTCACATGACATGGTACTCAAAAATGTTTCCTGTGTGGAATCAATCACTTCACAGCTCCTCATTTAATTGATATTTTATGTCCAGTTGCCAGGCCAATAGTGCAGCTTGACCTACTGCTTAAACTATAAAACCTCCAGAGTTGTGGCAAAACACAGGGTGAGGGAGCTGTCAGGCTGTGTGTGAAGTTAACAGGCAGTGGAGTGCTTTTTACTACTGTGGTGTCTTGTTTTACATGGAAATTCTAAAATATGTTTGTTCTCCTTTAATTTTTGCATTGTACACAGTAAGCCATAATGCTGACATCAAATCCTGGGGGAATTTCACATTCAACAGGGGCAATTCAGTTAACAGATTTTGCTCTTTGTAGACCAGTTTTTTTCAGATCTTTCATGTCTGGGAACATTGTCTTTAAGGAGTAGTAATTGGTATATGCCTAATCAAGGTAGTACCTTACAGTAGCTCGTCAAAATAGTCTGAACATCAAAGGCCAAAGGGTTACAGGGGATATTTGTCATTAAAGTGTGGTTCATTTATTTATTTGAGGTCAAAGCCGGTGACTGTTGTAATATTTTCTTTTTGTGTGAGCAGGAACAGTTCCTAGTAAGAAAGAATGAAATGCAGAAATTATGAACTGGGAATCATTTCTTACAGAGAAGGTAATCTCAGTCAGGGTGGGGTTGTCAGTGTGTTGCATTAGCAGCACAGGGGGCTGACCTAAACTAGTTGAAGTGAAGGAAGAGATGAGTCCAGGCAAAAATACTGTACTTCAGCAGTTAATTTCTTCATCTTTGAGTAGCACAAAACTTTTATTGGGATCTGGAAGGCCAGCTGATAATTTAAAGAATAAATATTTTGAAGTATCCAAACCAAATGGGAGATAATTAGGAGAGGAAGACTATGAGAATGTGAGACTTCAGGACACTTCGAACTGAAGGGAATTAACATAGAAGATAAGGACATTTCAGAAACTCTAAATGGCTTGTTTGACTTGATTTGAGGGAATTGGAAGATAAGAAAAGATACACTTTAGAGGTGCTGCTTGATTGCTGGTGTTGCATGTTATAAAAATAGGATACTTCCAGACCAGAAAAGGACAAGCTGACTTAAATTGTAATGAATCACTGAAACTGGATTGTATTTATTTGAGAATTTTGAATATAGTTATGTGTGAAGTGATGAAGCTGCTAAGAATAATGCTTAGTGTGTCATTAAACCTAACTATAACACTTGGAGATTGAACTGCAGGAAATATCTCAGGGTTTTTGTTTTGGTTTTGTTGGGTTTTTTTAAATAATTAAGTGATATCCTTGGAATGATAAGCTAGTGAATCTTAATGAAAAGTAGCCAAGGGAAGAATTCCCTAGTTGAACATGGCAAGCACAGCTTCTGCAATAAAAAAGAGAACAAGGTAAACAGATCTTTGACCTCACTTAAAACTGGCAGAGGTTTTTAAGGATTTTATCAGAAGATTGCCAGACACAGATGATGTATATGAGTGGCAGGTAAATGACTGGGTGAGGGGAAATCAAAGATCCGGATTTCAGAGCTGGTCTGAATTAACCCCTGTCTGCACAGAGGGTGACTGAAGCTGAGCTGAAAGTGTGGTACTTTTACAGGAAACAGATGTTAAATATGTATTGATATAATTGCATTTATTTATTTTGACTTTTTGTTATGTCTTAGCGGAAGATTAAAAAACATGCTGAAGTCAAGTAGCAAATGCTGTGAATGCAACGGTTTAGCAGTTACCTGGGTGGGCAGCACCTCCTTTGGCAGGTTAAGTAGTGGATGTCTCTTTCAGTACAGGGCATGACCTGAAGTGAGAGGAATTTTAGGTTTTTATTATGGCAGCAAGGAAAGTATTGTCAAAAGAAGAAGGATTTCTGTTTTTCCCTTACTGCCACTGTGTAGCAGTGCTCCTCTTGGCTGGGAAGAAGCTGAGGGTATTGTCATTTCAGTCAGCAAATAGGGGTAATAAGCTGTGAGCAACTTCAGCGTGACGGGTGGTTTGCAATAGAAAGGCCACACGGATGTGTTAACAAACCAGGCAGCATAAGATTTGGGGAGTGTTGGGCTGTATCTGTGTAAGGAATAGATTTTCACAGGAGAAGGTAACATTTCTTGCTTCTTTTTTTCTGTGTCTCTCTCTCCCAGAGTTCAGTGGACTGGTTTCCTCTTGGTTCTTGCATGTCAGCAGGAATCTCAGAAGTTTGAATAATGATGTATTTTATGTATTTCTAAAAATGAAACATTTTTTGTGGTTTTTCCTCAATTTTCTCTTGGTCTAAGGAATAGTCACTGAAGGGCAACTTGTAAAAAAAAAAGAGAAAAAAAAGTAAAGCTTTTTAAAATTTGCGTCTATCTTGTTCAATGTGTTGCTTAATGCTGGATGTTAGTGGGGTTGATTGACCTGAACTGCCTGGTGACTGGCAGTGAGCATAATTTGATGCACATCTTTATGATTACAGTGTAATTTTGCTGACACTTAGGAGTTATGAAATGCCATAATGTGTTATTTTGCTTTAAGAGGACTAAGTGGTCAACATTTTTATAAAACTACAAATATTCTTGGTCATTTAAGTAAAGTATTTGTCATTAGCAACTCTGGTACGTTGGAATCGTACTTGAAGTTGTTTTTTGATCACATTCATTTGATGTGGTCAGTCCCATTGCATTCAGTTGGCCTATTTGTTTCTTCTTCTCAAAGCTTCATGTTGGTTTAATGAGCTTTTCCTTTTAAAATCTACTGCTGTGGTCTTTGTCTTGATCTCTTTTGTCTCTCCACAGTGAAGGGAAGTCAGAAGTGTGAGCTGAACTGCCGTGCCATCGGGTACCGCTTCTACGTGCGGCAGGCGGAGAAGGTGATCGATGGCACCCCCTGTGACCAGAATGGCACCTCCATCTGTGTGGCAGGGCAGTGCAAGGTAAGGCTGCTGTCTCTGCCACCTCTGCTCTGCACTGCCTAAACCTGTGAAATGGGGTCTTCAATTTTTTATTTTTTTTTTAAGTAGATGTGAAAAATGTGAACTTTTATTATCACAGGTTTGTTTTTTCCCTTAACTGATGTTTGTAACTACTGAGAACAAACTATGGAATGCTGAATGGATGGATTCAGGAGGTGCCCTAGCCACAATTAAGGTGACTTCCAGTGAGGTTTTCCCACATATTTCACTTTCTACAGAAGAGATTCTACAAAAGAATCAGAAGCTTAAATAAGAAAGAAATACAGTATCTTTCTTTGATTCAGTTTTAGAGTGGAGTTAATTTTTCTCAGTCTGCAGCAGAATGGCTTCTCTTGATTGCTTTACAGCTCCTGCCAGTCTGACTTTTCTGATTGGTCCACATTTGTTTCAGGTCTTGCTGGGTCTCCATTTACTCAGCAGTCATGTTCTCTTAGAAAATACTTGAGTGAATGGGTACTTTTCATGGACTGAGAAGGAGCCCCCGTGTTGACTTTTTGCAGTTTGCTGTGTAGATTCTCTTTGCAATGAATAAATAGCTTTCTGCAAGATGGTAGCAATCTTAAACAAAATGTTACAGTGATTAGAAAACAAAAAGAAGTTTGTAATCTTTCAAGTAAGGTTAGTGAAAGAAATAAATTCCTAGCAAGGGGCATTTGGCACTTGACTGATGTTTCTATATATATTGGCAAAAGAGCAGAAGTGGGTCAGATGTGATTCATGAACTCAAATAGTGAAGGTCAAGTTCAGTTTAAATAGTTGGTTTGCCAGGGGAAATCACTTCTGAATACAACCTTGTCCTCTGCATGTCCAGATTCCGCTTACTTGTGCACATCTGGACAATGCCATATTTGTTTCTGTTCTGTATTTCTTAGTGCAAGCAAAGCCATAGCTTTGGATTTCCTTTGTACAGGACAGATCTGTGTGAAGTTGATTGTGCTTTAAAACCTTCCTTGATCTCAAACCAATTCAGAAAGGGCCAGAAATTTGTTTTAATTACAGTTCTGATCTATGCCTCACAAAGCTGAAAAACAGATATAGAATACCAGCTGTTGTATTTTCCCAGGTCTGTGCAATTACAAAAGTGTAAACTGCTACATTTGTATTGGAGATGTGGGCTAGAAATTCCATTGAAGTTCTCCCTATTGCTGCTTGTGCCCTTGGTCCCAGTGTGCACATCCCTGAGGATCTGAGTCCATCTGCTCTGTTACCTTCCCATTAGCTGTGCACACAGTGAAATCTTCCCATAGGCCTCCTTTAAGGCCAGGGATTCCTGGGCTGTAGTGGTGGTTTGGTTTAGTGTTTGTCTCTCTCTTGGACTCCAAGAGATTGTATTCCACTTCTGCAACCAGCATTTATTTAAAAATAAATGAAACAATTTTATTTAACAGCGGTTTATACGCTGTAAAGTGAACATGGATGTAGCTGAAGGATGTAATACTTAGATAATCAAATAATTAAGGTTTTGTGCCATCAGATGCTTAAGAGAACATTTTTCTGAAAAGCTGTCAGCATTTACAGTGAACTTAAAATGTTTCTGAAGTAATGAAGCTTATTCAAACCTTTGTAATAGGGAGCTCTTCCTTAGCTACACAATATTTTAATCTGTTTAAAGTCAGATAATTGAGTTGTGTCTAATGAATTTATGGTCTCTATCACCCTCTGTTGGACATTTTTCTGCATTACCAGAACAATAATATCCTTGTCTCACAATACATTATCTATTTTGTACCCTGGGCCATTGTTTTTTGTTGGTATTTTCAGGCTACCTTATCCAGAGGGAAAAAAAAAGTGGTAAATTTTTCTATAATAAAAATAACTCGGGGGGGGGGGGGGGGGGGAATATGATAGAGGCAGGTTTACCTTAATCTGAAATAAAAATTTATCTTATGTGTAGTAACGTGTTTCTCATTTTAACCATGAAAAAGTTCTTAATATCTAAAAAGGGGGTCACAGTTTTTAACTGAAAATACATTAAAGAGAAGTTTTGTCCTAATATAAAACTCATATTTCCTGGTGTGGACTAGACTCTGAATCCTAATGAAATTAAAACTTTTTAAAACAATTAAATTTTTAAAAAATAAAACTGGGCAAAATCAGAAGAATGGAGTGATATTCTCCCTAAATACATTCTCCAATACATACTTTGAGTATGTTTCAGTATTATTGGGTATATGCTGTTTGTTTTAACACATTTGCTATTTTATACATTTAAACATTTGCTGCCTCTCTTCTAACCCTAAAATTTGATAGCGCCGTTTAAGACTGTATGAGTGGGGCTTCTTCACCTTGCTATTTAGCCAGAGGTGTTTGTTTTCTTACTTTGAAGTATTTTTTGTTGGTTTATTTTGTTGTTTGTTTTTTTTCTTATTTTACGTCAGTGTATCTTTGTATTTCTTTTGGAGCCATTGAAAGTTACTCAGTAACTTTTAAGTTTAGAAGAGATATGGAAGTAGAATATTGAGGAGGTTTTACTAAACAAAGCAAAGTATGAGGACAGTATGCTCTTAATAATTTTGACCTTGGCCATACTTTATGAAATGTGCCTCCAGGGAAGGATTTTGCATGTGTTATTGCACACATCTAGGACTCTCCTGCCAGAAATCTTTCCCTGTACTGGGATAGGTGTGAGCACCACCTCCCTGTAGTGCTGGAGACAGAAAAGTTCCTTGTGAGCTGTGAAGCAAATTGGTTTTGCAGAGATGTTGCCACGCAGGGGCGCACTTGACAAAAGTATTATTTACCATTTCACCTAAGAATTCACTTGGGTGGGAATGGTAAATACCTTTTAAAGGTTCCTGAAACAACTCTCTTCTGTCTCCTGATTTTTATATGACTTTTTCTCTTGCATTGTATTTTGTTTTCATCTTCTAGTTAGCTTCTGAAGTTAACTGAAAAAACTAAGGAGTTTTAAACTGCACACTGTGAGTAACTTCAGTAACAAAGTGACTGGTAATAAAGATTTGATTTGCCTGAAAAAAATTGCATCAGATATTGAAATCCTTGCAAACTTTTGAAGGAGGCAACTTCTATCAGCTATATAGGAAGCATAGCCAAGCATGCCAAATCTCCATCAGAAAAACATGATCAGGCAAGGAGCTTGCATCTGGAACTGTGCTGATGTGCACTGGTGTCCAGGGAAAAGAACTATAGGAGGCATTATTATTTTAAGCTAGGGAACTCTTAATGGCAGATCAGAATGATGAGGAGCTTGTACTTCCCATAAATTAGGGTTATTCTCGCAACTGATACATATTGGAATGTAGACAAGTCCTTTGCTTGTTCTTGTAAGCGTAAAGAATCTGTTACGTGTAGGAATTCAACCTTCTTGTGTAATGCTGATTGCTTACACTGAAAAAAGGTCTGGGGTGGTTTGGAGGTTTTCCTCTGTGTGCTTTCTTAAAGTTGGAGCCACACTTGTCTTCTTGGGTTTAGGTTGGAGCTTCTTCTGAGTACTCCCTACAGTGCTTCTTTGAAGCTTTTCTCCTTTTTCCTTAGGCATTCCTGTGTTCTTCTTTTATCAGTAATATCTTAAGGAAGAACCCAATGGATCAGTAAAGCAGAATCAAGGGACCTTTATATGTCCTTCTACCTGATCTACAGAAATTGTTTGCAGCTACTTGTTCACCTCACTTGGTTGTGTTGGAGGAGGATGTTCCTTAGTGAACAGGAGCTTTGTAAAGCTTTATGTCATGAGATAAAAAGGCTTTGAGAGCAGCCTGAGAAACTGTGCCAAATGCAACCCTGGTCTGTGCATCAGTGCTGTGCTCTGGCCATCAGTGCTTTGGTGTGAGCCCAGCCAGCACAGGGGCCAGAGAGGATTGGTGTGTCCAGCATTGTTTGTATCTGAGGAGGACCAATGGAAGGAACTGTTTGCCTGTCTTTGATCTTATCCTAAAAGTGGGCCTTGAAACAGTGAATTACTCAGGTGGTTTATGCCGTGGGAGCCACCATGGTAAGAGGGTCCTACTGCTGAGAATTGACCCCAAAGCTTTGCCCAGGACATGATTGCACAGAGGATATGTGGGAGTGGAGTGATGGGTTATAGAGCCCATGGCATTCAGATGCTGCAAAGCACTGCAGAATCACATGAAAAGTAAATCTCCAGTTTGTTAATACTCAAGGTTTGATTTTTTTCCTATTGTTTTATTTGGTTTTATCAATGATTGCTGAGGACACAGTGGTTTGAACTCAAGACTGTTTTTACAGATTAGGTGGGATGCATTCAAAGAGGCATTGTGTATTGTATTGTGTATGTAGTCTCTGTTCAAGGCTTCTTCTTTTAAGGAAAAATGGCTGATCTGTAAAATACACTATAAACATGAAAACCTATAATTATAACAGAATGCTTTCACCTTCTCTCTGCCTATTCATGGCTGTTGGAAGTAGGACTCTTCACTGTTTCTCTTCAGAATGGCTTGCTAATGCCAAGCTTTGCATTGTGAAACACCTGCTGGGCATTAATAAAGTGTTAATGGAAGAAACAGGTTCCTGGGAGCTAAGAAATAAGTGCCTTTTGCCACTTCTTCCCTTTGTTTGCACAGTTTTTGTTAAATGTTTTACAGAGTGAGCCTCTGTGAGATTTCTTGACCCCACTGTCTATAAAGTCTTTCAGCCTTCCTCTATTTATAAAGCAACACTGACAGTTTTTTTGGCCTATGATCTCTGACCGTGACCCAATTTAAATTGTTTCTGGTGTGATACACAGCAGGTGCAATCCCCACATGTAAAAGACAGTTAAAGGACAACTTTACTGCCTTTGGACTGAGCTCAAGCAGCTGTAAAATCTGGGGATAGGCAGTTGTGAGGAGCAAAGCAGTCAAGTCAGTTCAGCTCAAATGAAATGAATGAGCTCTGGTTGTGTATTTTGTTCTTTTCCCATTGTCTGTCAGCCTCTTGTCCTGAGAAGGACCTCGTAATCCAAAGGGTGGAGCTCTCCACTCTTCCATGGAGCTGCTGTGTGAGCCTCCAGTTCTGCATCTTTACTTCCATTATAAGGAGCACCGATGTTATCAGGGGCAGATGCTGCTTACAACGGCATTTAACATATTTAGCCAGCCCATATAACACAGCATTTACACCAGTACTGGGGTTTGTTGTTGAGGGTTTTTTTTCCCCTCCTAGTTTTAAGCCAGTTCTGGGAGGTAAAGCTGTTCTTTACTCACTGTAAGTTAATGCAATGTAGGTGTGGAATAAAACCCACTGAAATAACCATAAATAAGCATGAACATTTTTAATAAATTTAATGAAAGTGAATGTATATAAGATCTGAATGTCATAATTGTGCACATAACCTTTTTTTTTTCACTCCAGCACTTGAAACTCCAAAAAGAGAGATTTCACTGTTTTGTTGAACTACAGCCTGACAAGAAACTTTGAAAAGACACAGCAGAGTTCAGTAACATTAAAATCTGGCTCACAAATTACAGCTCCAAGTACTGGAGAAAAACATTATTGCTATGTGTTAACTTGTTTTTCCCAGAGCTGCACAGAAAATGTAGAATAAAATAAAATACATATATTATAA
Organism: Pithys albifrons albifrons; assembly: GCF_047495875.1. Lineage (NCBI taxonomy): Eukaryota > Metazoa > Chordata > Aves > Passeriformes > Thamnophilidae > Pithys > Pithys albifrons. The sequence continues at coordinate 7,095,406 of NC_092470.1, forward strand.
GACATAATTAAGGTTAACTGATGCTTATATTTGTATGAAATATATTTCTTATTTTTGATCCAGATGATTTTCTTTAACAGCAAAGGGAAAACAACTTCCTTGTTTAACTCTGAAGATTTAAAAATTCAAGTGCTAGAACTTCTAATTATATTACATATTACTGCAATAGTGTTATGCAATTATATAAGTCAAAACAGTAAAACTTGAAACAACACCAAATAAAATGCAGACATTTTACAAATTATCTTAATTCTAAAATGTTTTTATCTGCTTTTAAATATTCTGCATAGTGTTGCACTTGGAAATTGTTTGTTAAAATTCAGTTTGGAGCAAAAGTGCTGAAGTGTGGCATAGTATGGCTACTCCAAATTCTCTTTGTATCTGTGCCCCATTCTGTCTCTCTTTTCCTGTCAGATATAGTCAATAATGTATAACCTGCCCATGGGAAGCAGCTTGAGATACAGCAAAGTAAAGGAATTGAGTGTAGCTTCATTTGGTTCTTATTCCTGCAGGTTTTTTAACAATTATTTTTCAGATTTGGATGTCTTTATAAGAAGGTAGAATGTAATCCTCAGTCTGCAGAGTGCATTTGTCTTCATAGGCTGGATAGCTGTGCTAGAAAATACAATGAGCTTAATTGTATCCCTGTCAAAGTAGTTCTGAAAGCAAATGCTGTTATCTCTAATGATAAAGTGGCACAATTAGGCAATCTTACTCTATTTGAGGTACTCTTCCCTCTTCCCTCTGAATTAGTTTCAAAGTGATACATTAAAAAAAAGTCCAAAGTAAACCTCAGAAAAATTTAAAGTTTTCAGGAATGCTGGGAACATTATTCTGTAACAGAATAGAAAATAAAATAAAATGTTGTGTGTGGTTGGGCCTTATTTTTTCCCTGATTAAACAGGTTGATGTGTGTCAGGCTACAAATGAAGCCAGGTTTTTTTAAGAATAATGAATTATTCTCTAGGATAGAATAATCAAATGATCATCCTGGGGTGCTGACTTTCTTTGGTCTGGCGTTTAATATCTGCTCTTGTTCAGTCTGTGACTCCAAGTCAGCTGAGGATTGAAACAGCTGAGGAGTCAGCCACCTTCTCTAACTCCCTCCCAGTCTTTTTTCCCCCCTGTTCCTCTCTTTTAAACCTTTTCCCAGCATTTTAGTGCAGTAACTTTTTTTCAGTGACAAACCTTTTAGGTCTGACTTTATTTTTAGAAGCTTCTCTTTTTGCTTTCAGCTGTTAAGAGTAATTTTAAGTGTCTTTCTGAGACCTACAACTGGCAGTGTTTGCTGGGTAAGAGGTGAAGGAGATGAACTTGATTGTTTCCAGTTCCCAGTGCAAACAGGGGTTTTGTATCATCCCAGGAGAGCCATGATCTGCACTGAGCTTGGTTTTAAAGAACTAGATGAAGTCCTGTAATATGCTACTATTAAAGGATGCTGGGAGTGTTTATTAAGGGACATTCAGTACCAAACCAGTCCCTTCACATGGTTGTTCATAAAGAAACCTGAACTCCTCATCACTGGTTTTACTTCTGAAATACTGGGGGTTTGCCATGATGTGGAGATTAAGTGTCGACAAGACAAAAGGAATATGGACAAAAATAGGAAATAAATGTGTTTTCAAAACTATTCCTTTCAGTCCCTTTCCAGAGTATTCAGGAAGGCACATGAACAAAACCATGATAGCCCATAGTAAGATATTCTGCAGCGTGTCCCTGCATTCACCGAAGAGAGAACTGGTGAGGAACTGTGGATTCTCTGTCATGGTTGAGTGCAGGGTTTTCTGTCATCTCTTATGCAGAAATTACTAATTCATAGTTAATGCCTTTTAAGTAACAGCAGAACCAAATCTGGTTTGTGTTACATTGCAGCAGTTCAAAGAAAAAAAACGCCAAGAAATTTCAACCAGTTGAAATTCATTTGATTTCAATGAATGCATGGGAAAGCAATTGTAAAAGAAAATCATGTAGCTCGTGCAAGACCTCTCTTATGAGGTTAAATAGCAAAAGGAAACAAAGTAATTTAGGTTTTATTGCCTAGAAACAAAGAGGGGTGCAGCAGAGGTAAGGTTCTGAAACTCAGATGTAAGGGATCTGTTAAACACCTGGACAAGCAATTGGGAGAAAGCTGTTAACAAGAGGGCTGGCTGCATAAATATTCATTCTTGTGCTCCTATTTAGAATATGGGTGAAAACGTCACAATTTTTCCTAAATTATAACATTAAAAAAAGTCTGTGTTTTTAGTTACAGGATTTTTTTTGCTGTTAGTTGTCCGAATTATGTTTCTTGTGCTAGAGATCAGAGCTTGGAAATGTTCAAGCCATTTGACTTTCAGCATCTTGTGGTGATAAGCTTGGGATTCCCCCAAAAAAGGCTTTTTCTCCAGGTGTTGTGTCCCAGCAGAGACTCTGAGTGTGCAGCATCAGTTTGGGGCCATTGTCCCAGGGAAAGGCTGGATAGGGGAACTTCCTTTACTGCAGGGGGGTGTTGTGTCATTCACGAAATGAAAATGAAGAAACTGTTCTTGACATTATTGTTGTCTGCTAATGTTTGTACTAGAAGACTGTCACTGTGAACAGTCAGAAGTAATTTTGTCATGGTAAACACAGGAAAAGCAAGGAGAATGGAAAAAGGACTGTACAGTATTAGAGCAGGCTTGGTATGGCATCACATATTTCATGAACATTCTCATTTGGTTGTGTTGGTTCTGTCTGCTTCCTTGCATGGTGTCTGTCAGTGGAGTTTGGCCTGCAGTGGGGTGGGAATGTGCAATGAGACTGTAAGTTATTGCAAATCAATTCAAAGAAAGGCAATGCATCTATGCTGAAGGAACTTATTAGCAGATTGATGTATTCTCATGGCAGGTGGGGGCATGAAGTAGAAGGGAGGCTATTTGTGAACATTTGTGGGGAAAAATAAAGGCTTACATATGTGTGGATTTATGAGGTGAGTGCTAAAACAAGAATTGAAACAGTAAATGGAATTCACATTTCATTTTTATTTGATTTGTTTTGTTGCTTTCTCTGTCCATTTGAATCCTTGCTGTCTCCTGTGCTGTCCATGATCTGGAGATCAGGGGTTTTTTTTCTTTTTTTGTGCTTCTTTGTGCTAGCTCAGTGCTAGCAGTTATGCTGTGTGATATTTCAGACCTCATCTTCAAGTCAGAGTTCTTAGAAATATAATATGAATGTATATTTATTGCTAAAGGTTTGCTTATCTTTTTTTTTTGTATCATTGATATACCACCTGGTGACATGTGAATATTGGTAGTATTACTGTTACTACTGATGAATCACTGATTTGATGAAAATTGTATTACAATTTAGTAATTTCAGAAACTTCAGCATTTACATAACTGCAGGAATTTTTTTTTGTTAATTGCAATAACCTTTCTGAAGTCAATGACCCAAAGGTCTTAATGGAAGTAGAAGAATTTTTAGAAAGCGATGACAGTGCAGCAAAAATGCTGTCTGACCTAAGCTGATTTTTACTAAGGAGCCAGAGAGCAAGTAAATGCTTAATTTTGTTTTGTTGATTTTTAGGAGCAAATTGAAAATGCTAATAACTGTAACAGAATATTCCAAAATACCATTATTTAATCAGGAAACTGGAACAGCAATCTTGGAAATCTGGTCTACAGGAAATTAAGTATTTAGCCTTTGTTTGCTTTTAACTATATTATAATATTACTTTTGAGCCTGGAAATGGTCCAGTATGTTTTTAGGCACTTCTATTAAAACAAAAAAATACAGTTTTGTTAGACTGGGATAGGCAAATTTGTCACATGAATAACTAAATCCTGGGGAGGAAGGTACATGTAGACAGTAGTTCTGTTGTGCAGCCCTTGCACACACACAGATAGGATACACCCAGAGCAGAGAGTTAAGGAGCTGTTCTGGTTTAAACTATGCTGCAGGCATTGCCTTACTGTCAAATGAAAGCTGTGAGAAAAGGTGCCATTGAGTTTGGGAGGTGCTGTTGTGTTGGTATCCAATGGAGAGATGCAATCCCTGGGCTAGCAGAGGGGCTGTTGTTTGCAGATCCCTGTTAGTGCCAGACTGGCAGGGCTATTCTGCAGTGGAGTTCTGTGTGGCCTTTGATATTCCATTTAACCTCTTTGTTAATTGTTACTACAGTGCTGTGTGAGGGTACCTGAGTATGCTGAAGGTACAAACTGCACCCAGGAGTTCTTTTGCAGACTATGTTAAACCCAAGTTTTTCAACGAGGGTGAAGGCCAATAGTGTTGTGACTTCCCTCCTTTGGGTGACTTGATGGGAACTGTTCTCATGTTTTACACATGAAGTGTCTTCATCCCAAATGTGCCTTTAGTGCCTGAATTCTCCATCTCAAAATGGGAATCCTTGTTTTGTAGGATTATTACTTGTGAATCCTAATGGTGGTGAAATGGCCACAAGGGTGAATTAAGAGCAGGGTTGTTCTTCATTGAATCAAACCATTCTTTGTATACTCTCAATGTGTGTTGACCACATTGATCTCAAAAAGCTGTGCTTGGTCTCTGAGCAGAACAAAGGTGTGGGAGAATATTCTCAGGGAGAGCAAGAATCTGAGTTTTAACCCCTTGCTGAGACCAGAGTTTCAATTTTGATGCAGGAGCTCATGTTTACAAGTTGTTTACAAGATACAATTTAGTTTCACAGGAGTCTATACAAAGTTCCCTTCAGTTTAAATTTCACATTGGTTAAGTTCTCCCATAAGGGTTTTGAGCTTTTCTCCAAAGCTCAAAATGAAAAACTCTTCTGGATGCCATCTGGTACCACCTCAGTTTGTGAAGTTTAATAAGATTAGATCAGAGATTGTAAAATAGCACACAGCTAGATCAAAATGAGCCTGTTCAAACTGGGTTGAAATTGAATTTTTAACAGACCCTGAAATTGGCCACATTTTCACGTGGCTTTGCACTGAAACCGCCTCTACATATATACAGTTCTCTTTCTTTTTTCTCCCTCCAAGTGCCATGGTGTTTGACTTCACAAAACCAGTGAGGTGAGTTAAAACCCCTACTAAGCTCTGTTGATTTACAAGATTATTTTGGGGTCTCAGGCATTTTATTATTGCAACAACAGATTTTTCATGTTGGCAGATATGGCATCAAAACTTGAACAAAAGAGAACAAATGTGATACTACTGTAAATGATTGACATATTTAATCCTTTTTATGGCCACAGACTTCAGTCACAGGAATAGACCATGTTCTTGCTGGTGGGGAGGCAATCCAGTTTTCTGGAGTTCTGACAAAAAGGGGTCTTTGAACAAGAGCATTTATACCTTGCTCAATGGAGTCATCAAAACACTTGTGAGTAACTTCCTGTTCCCTCTTTTTAACAAAGACACCTGATCTGTTCAAAGTCTCTTGTAAAAACTTTCTTGTGCATATGCATTCAACTTGATAGGTTTTATTTTTAAATTACAGTGCATGTAAATGGATCAATAATAGTTGCCACATAACATTGTCAGCTCTCTAGTTTGAGGCAGCTTAATGTGGCATCCAAGTGCATTTCATGAAGTGAAAACTTGGCCAAGGTGGGAGTTGTACCCGTAAGAGTTCACTGGCAGTGCTTTAGTGTAGTTTGGCTTGTGTGTAGTTTCATTTGTTAATCCTGTGTAGTGAAAATTAGGGACATACGTATGTCTGTATCTCATAGCAGGGAGAGATGACTTTGAAACAAAAATCTGTTTTCTCCTGTAAAATACAAAATGTTTTTACAGACATTGCCTTTCCCTTTCCATACCAGAGCTGTGCCCATAATTGTAATAAATCACGTGCTGGGATGTTGGCCTCACAGAAATCAGAAATGTCAGAGACTTGCTAGTCACTGATATTGGGCTGCTATGGATGCTATTTATGTGAGTCTGGCTGCTTCTTATCGAGGTCATGGCCCCAGGAGGAGCTGTGCTGACACAGGGGGGAATCTGCATGTCTGCTTAGTTCCTGTATAAATAGGAAAAATATCTGCAGAATCCTAGTGAGCAACTTAAAAATTAGTTGTGAGTAGAATCAGTGCTCTAGTCCTAAACTTTTCTCTGACAGGCACTTCCCTTCCCTTCCTGTCCATGGTTATTCCCTGTATCCCAAGCTGATTTCTGTAGAGGGCTGTGAGCCGTTACATACAAGGAAAATGGATTTCTGTAGCTGTTTCAAGTGTGCATTGGTGATACCTTGTAAAAATGCAAAGCAGAATTTTTTTAATGGGTCTAAGTTCCTGCTGTGGTGTTAAATATGTGTTCTTACAAAGCAGATGCTTCTTCAACACCATCTTGACATAAGATTTTAATGATTGAATGAAACCCTTTCCTGAAAGGGTTGTTTCCCACCACATCTGTATGACTGATTTTTTTTTTAGCCTTTAGCACACCCAGGTTTGCCCAATTTAGTAGAGGGGAAGGTATGACAGAAAGAAGAACTGGGATTCTTTAGTTGTAACTTACCTGGGGCTTTGGTTGATGATAATGAGAGCAGAACCAAATCTAGACGGTTCTGCCACAAATTTGCAGTCACACAGGCAAGAAAGAGATGATGGAGGACTTGGAAGTCTTGCACAGTTTGGGTAGCATGAGAAGGAAATGCTCATGTTTCACATAACTGTGCTGTATGTGCAATACAACAAATACCTTGAAAGCATGGCCTTCAATCAGCTGGTATTTGCTAAGTTTGAAAGTACTTGTGGGTTGGATGTGAGGCCACATTAGTGCAGATTACCCAGGGAACAGTAACCACCTGTGACTGTGATGCTTGTTCATGTCAAGAAGGAAATAATGCAGCCTGGAACTGTTGCAGCTCGAGAGTGAAGATAACAGGTTTGCCTTTCATTTGCTGTGGGTGAAGGGTTATACAATTACTGGAGCTCTTTTCCTCTGTATTAACATTAAATTTTGGTAACTAGCTGGAGCTTGAGTATTGATTTTACTTGTAATAAAAAATGAAGTTTCCTAAAAGAAAGCAACGTTTTTAAAAAATGTAATCTCTTAGAATGCCTCTTTTAATTTTTCTGGTAGCTTTCATGATCCAAAGCAGCACGAGCAAGAGGCAGTGACACTGTTCTCATGGAGCTGATAAAGGAAAATTGAGTAAACATACTTATTAAAAGGGAACCCAGGCCTGTATCTCAACGAATTCTGTAGCAAATTGATCAATTTTTTAGCAATTTCATTGCTGCCAAAAGCTATTTTAGGCTAAAGTGAATTAGTTCTGTACACTTTTGTGCTGGAGGTTGAGATGCTGACCTTCTGGAGAGTATCAGAACAATAGCTGGGACCTCTGATTCCTTCAGCCAATCTGTCAGGATTCAGATCTTTTCTGTTCCTGAGAAAGTTGTTACTTCAGTAAGAATACTAACGGCAACAAATTAATAACAATGGAAAATCATCTTCTTGTTTTGGCTGGGGTTTTTTTATATATATTTTTTAACTTTTGAGATGCACTGAATGGTGGACTGTTTCCTTTTCAGCAGCTTCTTTGGAATGAGGCAAATTTTTAAAGTACTTTTTAAAAAACTAAGTCTCACACTTATGCAGTTGTTTCATGATTTAAGGTTCTCATAAACAGTTCATGTTGTAGTAGTTATCTTAAGCAGTAAAATAGTGGAAGGATTGAATGTGAAATATTGAGAGATTTGAGGGAATACACATTCACTGAAGTTTATTAAATAAAATACGGACACAGGCAAGTTAGACCCTAAATTTTGGGTCTTAATTTTAAAATATTCATCTCAATGTTGGCTGAGAGGGAGGAAACAACTTCTAAAATAGATTCAGGTGGCCTTGCACAATCTTTGACTCTTAGAAGGAAGCACAATCTTTTCACCTTATTATTGTTGTATTGAATGGAAGAAATATGTAGGTATTGAAACTGTGTTAGTGTCTGAATCCCCAGCATTTAAACCCTTGAGTAGGTACAGTGGCCTGCATGAAGGCAGTTTAAAATATCTGTTCTCTGCAAGACTGGAAAACAGTTGTCATAATTGTATGTGTCTCCTACCATGGCAGCCTTCATTTTAAAGGGATTGGTGCAGTTTATGCTCACATTTCAAGAAATGGGGCATGACTGAGAAGTCTTTGACCTGTGGAAATCCTACCTGCACAAGGATATTGTTTTACAGACTATAGAATTTTATTCAAACAAATAAATTTTATGACTGTGAGGTTTGTTTGTTTGGAGTTGGCTGGATGTGGCAGATGCAGTTTATCTTACGTGCCTGAGGTTTGCTGAGCCCCTTTGCCAACACAGACTCAGCGTGACGGACACGACTTCTGAACTCTACAATGTTTGTGGAGGGCTCTCTGGCTGCTCCAGGGTCAGTCACCTCTGTTATGGACACCAATGAATTTGTGCAGCTACTAAGGCTAGACTGGAGCTTGGAATTGCTTTTGTAGGTTTGTTTCCCCCCTCTGGTGTACTTATAAGGCTTGAATTTCCATTTTCCAGCAGAGCAAGACATTTTTTAAGAAAAGGTTACTGTTTTGCAAGTTAATACTTTTACATTGTGATTTTCTTTCACCTTCCCTACAGCTCTGAGGTCATGACTGTTTTCAGCAGCAAAATCAAGTGGGATGAGCTAGATTCTGATATCATTGTTTCTGTTTTCCTTATGTATTAGTTGCTCATCCTTTACTCCAGTCTTTGTTTGAGTACCACCTCCATCTGAGTGATAAATGAAGCAGTAAATCTATATATCAAAAAAAGGGTAGGGACAAGAACTTTTGGAATAAAATTTCTATATAAATGTCATTCTTTGTTGCTTATGACTTTCCAGAACTATTAATCTTGCCTGTGCAACGTTTCTCCCATCAGTAACAAAATATGAAGGTGATCTAACAGATTCATTGTGGAGCCACAGGGGTTTTAGATTTAAAAGTTAGCTTTGTGGAAAATACACATCATGGATGCTTTACTGCTGCTGTTTTATCTCAAGTGCTTTAAAATGTAAAATGGTTTTTCTCAATGCATTTTAATTTGACCCCCTTGTTTTCCTTAAAAAACCCCAGATATTGTGCTTGATTTTAAATTGATCCAAACTGTTTAATTTTTACATTTCTGTGGAGCAGACAACAAGAGAAAATCAACCAAAAAAGTAAGTAGAAGTGGCAGTAGATTTTTAGGTTTTTGTCCAATGTGTGACTCCACTTGTTACTTCACTGTTCTTCACAGCATTTAGTGTTGCAAACATTTCTGGTTTGTTTGTTTGTTTGTTTTGACAAAAGTTGATCAAACAGTTCACTCACATATGGATTTATAAAGCTCTGTTGAGTAAAACCCAGAGAGGCACTGAATTCTTGTAGAAGTTTAAGCTGCAGGACTGAATTTTTGATTACATTACTGCACCCAGTTTAAATGGTATTCCAAATTCAGACTTGGCATACATTGTTCTAAAACTATTTTATATAAAGTTCAGCCCAGTGACAAGAGGGGAAGGTGTCAGTGCTCACCAGCATTGGACAATTATATCCTTAGTAACTGGGTGAGTGGTGAGAAGCAGCATAAACACACCTGGAGGAAATGCTTGTTCTTTTAGTTATGATTTCCAACACCTGTATCTAATAAGTGTTCCTAAAAGTGCTTAGTTTAGTTTTGAAAACGTCTTGGTGGAATCCAATAACTGGATTCCCAGCCAACTCTGAGTGGTGTAAAGATAATTAAATGAATTGTTATGTTGTGCATATTCCCTGGAAAGCTGCTGTGCCTTCTTACAGCTTTGCTGAACATTTGTTGTTCATTTCTTCTTTTTTTTTTTTTTTAAGGGCTTGAGTCCAGGCCAAAGAGCACAATTATGCTTAGAGGGACCTTGATTTCTAAATGCCTGCCTAATGAACAAGGGAGCAGTGCCATCCAAGTCAATGGGATTCTGTGCATCCTTGGAGTTAGTGCAGGCTGAAGGGCTTGGATGAATTGAAGCCTTACTGACTGTCTTGTAACACAAGAAAGCATTTCTAAGCACAGATATACTGAGAGGAATGCTTGCCTCATATGCTTACATCTCTATCTCATATGGATAAAATCACAAATACATATTCAATAGGGAAAAAAGTTACAGTAGATGAGAGAAAAATAATCAATGACACAAAATCCTCAAAGAATAGTGAGCTTTGCTGTTGTACTGAAATAGGAATTCCAGCACATGCTACATCTTTTAGTTTATTTTGGTGGGAAATAATTGCAGTCAACAAAATACAGAGCGTTATGGTGGTATTATCATATCTTGAATAGCAGCATTCTAACATCTGGCAATTACTCACATGGGCCTTTACCTCTGCATTTTTACTGGGCCACTGCAAATGAGCAATTTCCATGAGTGACCTTACTTCTGAATGTAAAATTTTCTTTGGCATTTCAGTGGTTCCCAAGCAGAAATCTGCATTCAGGCAAACAAAGAGTTCTGTGACTGTTTTCCATCAGAGAGAGAATTCATACAAAGTAAGAAGCAAATAAGTCTGTTTCTGAACTGGAGCCTTTGAGAGATCTCTCAGCAGTGTAGTGAGAGTGAGCTGGAGTTATCAAGGTTGCCTTCATTTGCAGAGTCAAGCCCATGCTTGTGTCTTTTCTGGACCAAGGACTTGCATGCCAGTTGCTTCCCATTTGTGAGAGTTGATCTTTGTTGACTTCAAAATAGTTCCACGTGATCCCTCTGATTGTCCATGTGGCAGAAAAGTGTCTGACTGTGCTGGGGAGGGGAAGCCAAAAGCCATGACAGGACAAGAGCTGCTTGGTGCCTGCAGTGGCTGCTGTCTCTGGCTCTCTGGGAATGCAGCAGGAGCACTGAGTGAGGCCACAGGGAGGCGTGGGCAGAACAACAAGCCCATTGCATCCAGGTTGCCCAAATAACTCCCTGAATAAGGAGATAAAAGCTATGCTTCAATATCCATATTTTCTCCATTGCCATGCCATTATAAAAGTACATATTTTTCAGATCTTAACTCATATGAGCATTTTAAGTCTTCATTTGGCACTTTTGTGTGTACCATGAAATCAGATGAACTTCTCTTAATCTTTGAAGAAGTGTTTTTTCTGGAGACCCTTTCCTGCCTCCAAGCCCAGTTAGGGAACTGCACAAGCTTTACAAGCAAAATCAAGGAACTTTGCAAACCCCTGAAAGGTCTTGACTGGTCTCACGAGGGCAATGGGCTCTGGTTGAAGAACATCTGCTGTACACAGGATCAGGTATTATGTAACTGAATGCTTTTCAGATGCCAGACTGTCAGGTTTTTTATTCCAGCTGTAACGTGGAGTTGGTTTCAGACTTCAAATAACAGTTACAAATTTGTTGAAACAAAGAAATAATGAGCCCAAAAGGACCGAGTGCTGTGATACTGTGTAATTGCTCTCTGCTGCTGTTTCTGACTGAATTTTTCCTTTAGGAAATAAATATTCCTTTAGGGAATAAATAGGTTAGTATTAAGGCCTATGAGAATAAAGAAGTGTTTTGAAATCACAAAGTTTCTTTTATTTTTCTTTTGTGTGTGTGTTTTCTTGTTTCGACTTGGGCACTTGAGAAGTTCAGGGCAATGCATACATTTAAGTTTTGGTATTTAATGGTGAGACATGAATTCTCTGTTCAACAAAGAATAAATTGTGTGTTTTACAAATTCGTAATTGTTTTTCTTTGTATTTGTGGAGTTTTAAAGATGTAAGAAAGAGAACATGGGCAGATAGGAATCCCTTCACATACTCCCAAAAGGTTACTGCCAAAGATTAATCAAAAACAGTGGATTTTGCAACTGTACCTGTAAAAGTAGCATCAGGTTTCAGTGCTCTGGTATAGCTGATAGACCCAATTGTATTTTTCTAAGAACTTTGTTTCTTGTATTTGTGCTGCAAAACAAGTAGAACAGATAAAATTCCGTCTGTAGGGTTTTTTCTACTTGTCTGAGACTAGAATGTGTATACCACTCTTTTTCATTTTAAGCCTTTCCTGTTACTTGGAGATTTTTTGTATTGCTATTTTGGTAGTATATTTCTGATAGTACTTTTAGTCCAATGTAATTTTTCTTGATAGCTTTGGCCTAATAGCTGAATGATTTGATGATGGTGTTGCTCTTTGGTATTTGTAAACGTCTCCTGTCTTAGAATTCTGACTTTGGAGTTTTTCAGTAATTCAGATTTATTAACTACAGCCTTTTCTCTTGGACTGGCATGTTTAGGCTTCCTGCTATATCATTCCTAACATTTGATGGAAACCAGAATGGCTGTGATCAGTTTATTCTAATGAGCTTTATTTCAGAAGCATCATTAGGTAAGTGTATTGTCTGTTAGTCTTACCTTGTGTGGTGAAGACCCCAGTATGACATTCCTGACTCCGGGGACATTTTGGAAAACATTTTGAGGTGGAAGAAGAGGCAGGACTGACAGTTCTGCAAGAGTGATAGACTTCATAATAAGCTTCTGTTTCAAACCTCCAGAACTGAGTGGATGGTATGGAAGCCAGAAGTCAGTGATGCAGGCACATTTGCTGCAGTATTTTTCTTACACTAAGCATAGTGTTGTGCTGTGGTTTTGCCCCAAACCTTCCTTTCCTGTCCTGATCCAGAAGATGGTGTGGTGTGTCTGCAGAGATTTTGTTCAGAAGCTTTCTCTCCTCTATGCACCTTTATTTTTACTTTTTTTTTTCCTTTTCTGTTTTATTCTCCTGTAAGATAGTAGTTAAAGTGGCACCCCTGAGCCTGAGGTATGCAGAGACATCCACTCAAAACTTTGCAGCCAAAAGCCTCATGCGCTCCAGTAATCTGTTTGTAGCTTGCTTTGAAGTGATGCTTTGCCATGTTTTTGGCAGACAGATAGAAGGTTTCTTGGCTCATGCTCCTTGCCATCCAGAAGCTTTGTAAGCACATGATGCTGCTCCTGAGTGTGCCTGGTACTGTCTCAGAAAGTCACGCAGCCACCCTGTTAGATCTTTACCCCTCTCCCCCTCTGTCTGCACAGAGCAGGTTGGCATCTGGCAAGCCAAGAGGAGAACAGAGAGAGTTGCATCTGCCTGCAAAGTATCAAGCAGGCATTGCTTTAGAAATAACTATGAAAAAGATTGCAGAATGTACCATCTTTGGCTGCAAGGCAGCTCTGTACTCAGGGGAGAACTGTAAGCAGGAATCTCTGGGTGTTGCTCTGCGGTGTTTGTGCTGAGTGGGTGCATTGATTTATGCAAATGTTTTGGGGAAGATTTTACCAGTAAACCTCAATTTCCCATGGTGGATGATTATTTTAGCAGCTGTGCCCAGGGCTATCATCTAGAGAATATTATGGTTCTGAAAGTATTTTAGCATGCCTGCCTTCTACTCGGGAGTAATTAATTTCTATAATAGGGTTTTAGAAGGCTTAGTTAGTAGTTTACAGTTTACTGTGTGCAGATTGGCTTTTTTGGAATCATATGAACCCCCCAGTGACTTGAGTCTCTGGTTAATTCCTTGGCATCATTGCCAGTGAACCTTGTGTGGAGAAACCTGACTCCTGGCACAGAAGGGTTGTGTATCCCAGAGCTGGTACAGCTGCACAGAGCTCAGGCTGAGCAGTTCCAACACCAGTGACCTACATGGCTGTTTACAGGGCCAGCTTGAAACCCTCCAGGGGCTACAGTTACTGAGAGCAGGAGGAAATTGGCTCATGTGTTCTCCTCAGTTTTAAGAACAATGTTAAGGAAAGCTATGAAGCCTCCATGTAGGGTGGGTGTGTGGAAAATAAAAAGCCAGATACTTTCCCTTTTGACCTTATATAATTTGCCATGTACTTTTTTTTAATTGATAGTTGTTCTTTTTTTCTTTGAAGCTCTTTTTGAGGGACAAAGAAAGAATGAGAATTTGATTGCAAAAAAAATGTAAAATGTATTCAGGAGTTCATTGTAAAAACAGTTGCAGACTTCCTGCACAAACTCTTCTCCCTTAATCCCATGAAGCATTTGTTTTACAGTGCTGTGCCAGCTGTAATAGCTCTGAGCATAGCATGGGTAAAAGAGCGGAGATTTTTGGAGATGTTTCTTTTGGAACACTGGTGGAAACCATTTGCCAACACAGACCTAAGTTGGGTTGCCTTGTCACAGCTAAATTAGGTTGTGTATTTGGGGCAGATCTCTTAAAGGCCACCTTGGGTATCTCTTGCCTTGCCCAGCAACGCATGTGCTGGGGGAGACCTTCAGCAGCCTGGGAGCTACTGGGGCCTGAAGTCACTGTGGCCTCATTCAGAAAAAGTCTTCCAGGTACTTACTCATGAGTCCTTTCTCCTGGTTTTGAGATAGTGAACTACAATGCTTTCTAGAAAAGTAGTTTAAAAATACATTTGTAATTTAAAATGCTAAGTTTATTCTCCAAATAAATAAAAAAGTTCTTACCAAAGAGCAGCACTCTCAGAAGCACATAAGTCAATGCTGAGTGAGGGAACAGTAATTTCAGAGAGAAGAATGACTGAAAGATGCTTTTACATTCCTGTAGCTTTATGGGGTAGATTTTCTCAAAGCTCTGGGGAAAGATAAACACAACAGATGTGCTGATCTGGGGTCCTTTTGCACTTCAGGTACTTTTGAAAGTTTCCCCAAGGGCAAAGTGGCTTCTTGACTAAATAGATTTCATCAACTTGTCTTTGGATTTGCTAAGCATTGAGTATTAGTTATTAAAATGTGAAATACAAGGTGAAGTTTTGCTTTTGGAAATCTTCTGTAGCAGTGCCATATTTCATGAGCAGATCCTTTAATGAACTGAAGGAACTCAAATCTCACTGAGTTTTGTATTTGTCCTCATCTTTGATGTCACTGACAGTTTCTTCAAGGGTTGTGAAGGAAGCTCTGTGTCCCCTGACCCTGGTCCCTGTCACTGCTACACCTCTGCTCACCAAAGAGCAAGGGCATTTATGTGAAAGCTGATGTTGTTGTTTTATGTAGTCATTGCAGCATCTGCAATCTGTGGCTTATTGCAGAGGGAAAAAATTACTGCCACCCACAGTTCCTGTCTGGAAAGGATTAAAAATTCAGGAAAACAATGGGAAAGCTGTATCATTTTTAATAACTTGATAAAGTACAGATCAAAGCCGTTCATGTTTATCATGTTAGTGGAATATCATTTTTACTGTACTCTACAGAGAGTGAAAATGTCTTTTAAAATGGTCAGTAGAGAGAACCCAGCTTTAATTGTTCCTGGTTGAGCAAGATCTTGGAAACTGGTGCACAGTTTTTGTATTTGACATTCTTACATGTTTAATTTAAGGTATTCAATTGAGTTTTGCAAGTATGTTTTCTAATTGTTTTATGGAGGATGGTTCCTAAATATATTGTTTAATGTTTTAAATTGTATGTCATGTTTAAAGTTCCTATACTTTTAAATTTTCAAATAATGGTTAGCTAAAATTGGAATGCTGCAGTACTTAGATGAATTATCTACACTTTTTTCTTAATTTT
Source organism: Pithys albifrons albifrons (assembly GCF_047495875.1). NCBI lineage: Eukaryota > Metazoa > Chordata > Aves > Passeriformes > Thamnophilidae > Pithys > Pithys albifrons. The sequence continues at coordinate 7,110,794 of NC_092470.1, forward strand.
CACACTCAAGGAGGAGCAAAACGTCCTGCAGATAAAGTTACGATCGTTTATCCCAGTCAGTGGCTTTGGTGCTGGTGGTTTTGCTGGTCCTCAGGAAGCTGTTCTGCAAAGGAAGTCCATGATATTTTGAACTTTTTCTTGATCAGCTGTTGTATGTATCTTGCCAGAAAGTGCTTGTTTGGGTTTGTTTGGTTTTTTATTAGACCATATTTTACTTGCTGTTCATTATCCTTTCTGAGACAGACATGCAAGGTTGTTTTCACTTCTGTTTTGTCTTTGTTGCCCATTTGGCAGCATTTTATATCATGTGAATAATTTGTTATAATCTGTTTCAGTATTTCCTGAGATAATCACTTCAAAGGTTTTATTCCTAATGTCTTTGCTTGGACACAGAGTGCTGGTTTTATGCAACTAACTGGGTGTTACATTCCTATTTCCCAGGATCCTGGGAAGAGGCACTTACCCATGGGCTCACACTAAAGCAGTGATACTCTGCCTCTAAACCATTTAGTTCCTGCACTTTTTTCAATCATCAAACTTCCATTTTCTCCTCTCCACTCATCATGAGTATTAGTCAGACTCCTCCTCCCATCTGACACACTTTCCCCGTATCAGCTCCTTCCATCCCCTTATCAGCTCTGGGCTTCACTTCCCAACAGAGTCAGTCCCTGCTTCAGGAGTTGTTCTTTACCCTCTTCTTATTCCTTTCTCCTCATCGCTACAATTTTGAAAGTCCTCCAGGAATGGTTTTCATTTTAGCCAAGGGACCACACAGCTAGAAAAAAATCTGCACAGGGAATAAGAACATAGTGCAAAAAGAATATAATCCTTTGTTTTGCTATTTTTAATGGCCCTTTTCTGTGCACACTTCGATTCAGCTGGAATGTTCTTATTTGCAAACTTACTAATGCAACTGGGCTGCCTTTCCAGGAATCCAAGACACCCTTTATTCACTGTTTTCTGTGTCAGAGGATGGGGAGTGGATACCTGCATGATCATATTTTTATGTAGTAGTATTGGTTAAAAAGTTGTTACTATGTAGAGAGCTAGACTGTTTATATGTAAAAACATTGGGAATAATCTGTAAAGTGTGCAAAGCCAACCTGGCTTTGGGGAGGGTAAAGCATTTGGTTTTTAATGCAAATTTTTTTACTAGCTTGTGACCAGCTCAGACAAATAACAACTTTTAAAAGTTCAACTTAAAATATTTTAAAATATCTAACATTTGTTACACTCTTACTGTGGGCAGGTTAAATGGGCAGTAATGACATAACATGTCATCCTGAATTAATTTATGGCATTAATTGCTGTTACAAGTTCCTCTCCTGCTCTGTATATGTTCCATACTAATTCTGATGTGGTGCTGGAATCTGAATTAAACTGCACTTAGCTATTAAAACTGTGTAGCCAGAAGCAGAACTCTGATTGGAATAAGATCACAGTTCATAAACACTATCCCACACCTTAAAAACAGTGTGGTGAAAAGTCAAAGTTTGGAAAACACGGTGAGGAAAATGTTCATAAAAACATTTAAATGTGGTAGACCAATGAGTGTGGGTCACAACAAACCAAGCTGTGTGGCTGAGTTAACCATTTGCTCCATCACCTTGACAACATGAATGTCATCAGTGCATCTTAAACTCCTGATAGATGCTAAACTGTCCGCAGTGTTTGAAGTCTCATCACGCCTGGGCTCTTTGCTGCTTGATATGTCAACTGAATTTAATCTTGCATGAGGCAACGTGGAGTATCTTAAATGTGCAATGTTGTGCTTCTTCCATTAAATCAACAACTCCTCCAGTGTTGTGTTGATGTTGTGTAATCCTGTTGATTTTGGTTGAACGGTTGCCTGGTTTGTGTTCTTTAGTTGATCAGAGACTGATGTTTGTGCCAGATTTTGTTCTGTTTGTTGAATAAAAGAATGTAGAACAGAAGACAGGAAAGGAAGAAGCGAGGACAACACAAAGCTATTAATGAGTTCCCATCAGCCACCATTAAAGTCATGGGCAAAATTGCTAATATTATCTTTGTAGAAGCATATTCAATAGACATTCAGTGACATATCTGTCTGAAATGTGCTTTTCCTTTTTTCAGCTGTTAAAAAGAACATTGTTTAGCTTTCCTCTTGGTTTGTTTGTGTAGTGACAGCAGTCTAAAATAATTTCCAGCTTACTTGCATATGTATATGAAATATCCCTGGTGTCACCAGCTATTGATCACAGAATCATGGAGCTGTCCTGGAAAAATAGTTCACACAGAAAATTATCTCAAGCTGTGTAATGTGAATTTTAAATCAATCTGTTGAGTTTGCTTGGTTTGTGTAGTACATGCTCTCATCAACATACATTATTCTGTACATACGAACTGTCAGCTTTGAATGTTTGGAATCTCTCTTAACTTCTGTGTAGGATTCAAAATGTGCCTGCATAAGAGAATTGGGGATTAGCAAAAGTGTTTTAGTAAAGAAGCTACTGAGAATATTGTAGACAGCCAACACTCAAAGCCTTCTAAAGACTTTGCCTGCAGAGAACTATTGCAAGAAAAATCTTGCAGAAATAACCAGGGCCCCCTGAGCTGAAAGAATATTGCACAAAAGTCACAAGGACTCTCTAAGAGGAAAACAGACACATAAGCAGTAAAGACCAATAGAAGCCTTTCTGGTATTTCCTTGGCAAGAACTGCACAAAGACTGGGAAAGAGGGAAGCTCTCACTGTGTATGTGGGATCTAGGAAACTTTTAATACTTCTGTTTCTCATTTCTCACTTCATTTAGGGATCAGCCAGAAGGAATGTTGAATGTGAAATCACTGCAATTTTGGAAGGGATGATTGGAACTGCATCTTCAAATCAAACTGTCACAGCCTGGTAGTTTTTCTGTCTATATCAGATTTTTCTTAATTTCTCTAATTTCGCTTATTTCTTCAAAATCATGAACTCCAGAATTCTTTCAATGCTGGTCTTTAAATTGAGTTTGAATTTTATTTCTCTGCTAATGTCCATCTAGGAACACAGACAGCTCATTTCACTTGTGCTCTGGTGTAAAAAGTAGCTTTTCAGAGTCCCTGTCCATTGCCATAAACACAAGGCCCCATTTACTCTTCTCATGGTGCACAATGAGGAGAGGACAGAGGGAGCTTTGCATGCTGTGCAGCAACAAAACATGGAGCTGTAAGTTACAGCAGCTGTGCAAATGTCTTTGCCTCCCTCTCCAGACGTGTATTCCTTAAGTGCTTCCCACTACACCTGCAGTTCTTACTTACTGTAAATCTGATTTAAGACAACCAAAGTTTAGCAAAGCCAATCCCAGATCCTCAAGTCTGGGGTTGAGGTGTCACATTGGTCAAGAGTTGTTGGCCACTGGCTGAAAAAGTACTGAAGCTGCAAAGAGAGAATTAATTTAGAGAATGAGTTTATAACAAATATTAAAACCCTTCTGAGGAACACTGTTTCATACTGTCTGTCTCACAGTGTCAGGTCCGACAGTTTTATTGCACAAGCCCTCAAGGTGCTGCACTTCTGCCAACACACGTGAATTCTGGCTGCTACGTTTGATAGAGGGTGTATGGTCAATGTTCTGGTAGGTCATAGGTTTCTACTATGCAGTTTTGATCTTGATTTATGCAGTTCTGTGGCTTCATTTTTTAAAAAAATCAGAAATATCTACTCAATTTACCTTAAGATGTTTTGCTTCTAGTGGCAAACCGTGCTTTTTATTCCAGTATGTGTCTTCAGGAATGAGTATTTTGTGTTAGGCTGAAGTCTTACAAGCACACAGAATATTCAGTATTTGCTAACTCATACAGAATACTGATGAGAAAAATTATGTGTTACATGAAGATCCTCACTTTCCTGTCACATGGTGGTCAGACAGAGCAGCTGAAACCCACATTTAGAAAAGAAAACATTTTAAAATAGTGAGAGTCAGACATGCATCAAAGTGCAGTGTTGGGTTTGTGCTGATCAGCAGCACTCAGACCTCCCATGCTAATCATAAACTTTTTAGGCCAGTGCAGCTAATTTGTTCTCTTACTGTCACTGGTCTCCAACTCCCTTTCCAAAGGGAGATACCACACTTGCTGCTATCTAGAAAATTAACAAAAGGCCTTCTCTTTCTCCTTTTCTTTAAGCCTGTTATGTGTATGGTATTTTGGTTGTGTATGTGGTGTCTGTGGATGTGTCTTAGGTGTATTTATGAGTAGAACCTGGAGAGCTGCCCTCTCCTTCTAGTAACTTACAGTGCACTGGTTACAGCAACCATGTGTTCAGGTCTCATCTCTTCCTCTCAATTATGCCCTCTTTTCTTCCTGGAAATGACCTGGGTAAATAAAAGGGATTTTTTGTGTATTTGTCCAGGCTATCCAGATGTGTAACATTATGCCTGGTGTTGCAAACTAGTGAATTTCTACAAAGTCACACAAGCCATTTTTATGTGTGTAGAAAAGGCACTTTGAGATGCAGAACAGCTATGCCAAAGGACAGCTTAAGATGGTTAAGGCTGCCAGATTCCATCATGTCAGTCAGGTCAGACCCTCTTTGAATTGGCAGATGCTGTTCAGCAGTGTGTCAGCAGGCTGGAGTTGAACAAGATACAGATCTTAGAGGTGCTGGGCATTTGCAGTTCTGCAAGACAAAAAAAAAAAGGCAGATTTGGAAATAGGACCAAGAAAGTGAAGGCCAATGCTGAGTCTCCATCCAGATGATGGTGCCGTGTGACCTCTCTGCTGACAGAGTATCAGTTCCTGGGATGTTTGGGTTTGGTGGCTCTGTGTTACTGCTTTACATGCTAAATGGAGCATCCCTGAGTCCACTTTCCTTTTGAGGCTTAAAAAGCTTTTCATCATCATTATTTCATTTTTTTCCCTCAGCTTTCCCATGGCCGTGAGTGCAATGAGCACATGTTTTAATGAGTCAAAGAGGAGAGCTCTGTGTGTAGCAAGTACCTATCAACACTTTAGTGTTCACTAAAGAACCATTGAATGTGTAAGGTTCAAGAGGACCTTGACATCAATTGTTGGAAGAAAGTAGAATTAATCACAGATAGAAGGGTAGGATTTTTATTTTCTATTTGAGTATCTGTTCAAACTCAGACTTGACTGAAATTTCAGTTGTAAAAAGAAAAGTCATTCCTTGGCTTGCTACTGATCTACAAAGGTGGACTGTAAGGTCACTTTAAAGAGTTTGGTTTTGCTGTGAAGACAGAACTTAGGTACACTTGTAAGACTTCATAGCCTATTATATGAAAAGAGGGAACTAGTCAAAGAATGTTAAGATTGTGTCTGCAAAAGTGTGATGCCAAAGATAGGCTGTTACTACTTTTTGTTGTTTCAGAAGTGTGTTTATACTGTGACAGTTATAGTGGATTTAATCTTGTGAAATAGGCAGGTTCACATGCTCAAGATATTCCTGGGAATTCCTGTATTACAGTGTGTCCCCCCCAGTGTAGGCATGTGTATATTCAGAGTAAGCATTGTGGGATCCACGTGAGCAGCAACAGCAGTAACTGGAGGTGTGCTAAAGCCTGATGCAATTAATGGCAAAATGCAGAATTAGAATTAGAATTGTTGCGTAATATGTTGCATAACAAGTCTCTTCTAGAGCAAACTGACTAAAACTTAATTGTGTGTAAAGTTAGAAGTTTGTATTTCTCTAAGCATAATTCTATCCACTTTTTTGAACTTGAGAGTAATTAAAAAGAAACTTCCAGCTCAGAAATTTGTTGCAAATCTCTCAGTTATACACGTACTGTACAAATTAGGGCTGAGATGGGTGCAGCATGGAATACACTCAGTGGTTTGACTCTTACAAAAATGTTCTCTGTAGTCTCACTATAACCAATGTAAAAGCAAAGTTACCCTGAAATCCTTTTTCTAAACTCTCCCGTGGTCAACTCTGATCACATATGATGAACTAGTAACAGTCATTATTGCAGAGCAGCTCTTAGCTGTCTTTTCTCATTATGCTTCAGGAATTATATTGATGAGTTTGCCTTCAAATTCTTAGTTGCTTTTTGTTACATATATAAAGGCCAAAAGATACTTTGCTTTCAGCACTTTTTTTCAGAATCAGTCCTAACAATTTTCTTTGTCCTGTTATAAGTGTAAGGTGCACCACACTGTCCCTGAGCAAACTGTCCTGTTGGGTTTCACTTTGTAGGAGGAATGTTTAATTAAGCATATAGGGGATATATCTTTTGGATTAAACCCCTATATATTCTTCCAATTAAAACAATGTGCCAGACTACTCATCAACATGCTTAGAAAAGACATTTGTTGAGGAAGGGGTGTCTGTGTGTTGTTCTTTTCAGCCATATACTGTGCAGTCCTCATTTCCCCACTATTGTGCCCATTAAAAAAATAGGTTTTCTTGGTCTAGGGTTATTCTTTACTGTGGGGTGCTTGCTTGTATATTTCTGCAGAGTTTTTTTCCTTTTTTTCTTTTAATTTTTATGCAAAATGCCCAAGTGACATCAGCAGACTATTGTGGCTATTGTGCAAAGGTGAAAACTGAGTCCTGGTGTTGGATTCTCCACATGGGTCTTTATTTTGAAAGCCCTGCTTGCCAAAGATGTTCTTATACTTCAATCAGCCTTCTGGGCAGTGTAACATTGCAGGAGGAATGCGAAGGAGCATTAATGTGACTGAGTGAGGCCCTGTATGTTTTCCTTTGCAATATCCTCAGTGCTTGCCAAGCTGCCTTGGCAGGGATGAGCACGAAGGCTGCGTGAGGAATTATGGATGTGAACTGGATTTCCCTCTACACCGAAGGGAATATGGGCTGTGACTCCTACACAGACTGAAAGGCAGCGATGAGAAGTGTTAGGGTCGTAGGACAGACATACTGAAGAGCCAAGTGGTGATCTCTTAATACTCTGAAAGTTCATTATGCTCTCTCTAATAATACGTATAAGAGATGATCTTGGATAGGAATCTCTAGGAAACTTTTCTTTCTTCTTAAATATATTCATGATTTTCTAAATATGGACATGAGAATATTTACTTTATTAACTAAGTATAGTAGAATAGTATCTGGCTTTGAATCCTTCACAGTTAAAAGTTTTTAAGAGGAAAGGAAAAGGTCTAGAAATAAAGGTTAAAATCCAGTCTTTACTAAACACTTTCTTTGGTGTCTCTAGGTTGCAAAAAACCTTGCTAAATTGCAGTACATTACATGTCCTAAGAATTAGTTCATGTAGAACCTGCTGATTCTACTGTGCCAATGTCACAAGGCACGAAAACTGGAGAAACTCAAACCATATGTGACACTTGGATTAAGTGTTTTACATTTAAAGTTCATATTTACCTATAAGATCATGCCCAAGGAGCCAGGCTGTTTACAAATATTGCTGAAGAAGCATTAATTTTTATTTATCTCTAAGATACTGGCAAAGTATCTGGTTTGTTATTTGGTGGTCACAATCAAGCTGAGAGATCTTGAGGAAACAGGGGCTAAGAATGGGTAATATAGAGGAGTCCACCTGAAAATGACTGAGATGTCTGAGAACGTGGATGTGGAGGCTTGGAACAGCTTCAAAAAGGTGTCTTGATTAGAGTACATTTGGATTCACATTAGTCTGTTTAATGTAAAAGGAGTGCTTGGAAAGTTAAAGAATGAGATTTTAAAAGTCTTTTTAAGATAAATGCTTACTCTTCTATGATAATACTTAATAAATATTTTCATTCATAGATTAGTGGTTGATTTAATCTTTGTCTGTTTTGGCTTTGGATAACTAGTCATTAGGGCTCTGTGGCAGATTAATTTGTTTAATGCTATTTACCATCACATTTTAGCATGTATACTGAAGTATTGGCTTGATCCATTTGCATATAACATGTTTAGAAATTTGAAACAATACGTATTTTGTAGGAATTAGACTTCTAGTTGAGCATATTGTGCAGAATTTTGCACTGCAATTTATCTATGAAACCTTTCATAAGATATGAGAATATCTCTTATTTTCAGTGAAAATAAAGAAGGGGAAAATTTGTCTGTCTTACTGGAAAAATGAAAGAAATGGTTACTGAGAGTGAAAGAGAAGCAAACAATTTCTAATCAATCCCACCTTTTCTGGTTAAATATAAATTAACTAAGACACTTTAAAGCAGTTACTTACTTTGTGAGCCTGAGGAAGAAAAAAAAAGTTTCTAGACAGTTCAAAATATTATTTGGATATTTGTGGTTAAGAACTTACGCTGAAAACCTTATCATTGCAATTTATTTGATGTATTTTCTTGGAAGGGGATAAAATGACTGTACTTAATTGTAAACTAAATTGTTTCTAAAACAAGCAATGACAAATATGCAAAGTTATACAGACAAAATAAAGCTGCTAGTATGGAAATGGTGGCTGGATTTTCTCGGTGATTTGTCATTTGGGGAATTTATGTATCTGTGTGTGCTTTTTCCAGATGATGAGTATTAATAATAAGCAGCATTCCCCGTGCAGCTGTCTGGCATCAGAGCAAACAGCTGGATCCTCCAGTGGCTACCAAATAGATCAGCAGAGCCTTAGTCACACTTGCCATCCTTCACCAGCTCGTGTCACGGGGTTGTTATACAGCTTTGAGTGATGCTTTCATAAATTCCCGGGCACCTGCTGCCATGGTGAGTCCATGGCCAGATGACTGACCTTTGAGTGGGGGACTGTGGCTAAGAGAACATTCCCTTCTGTGTTAGTCCCCAGCCCTCCTTACTGATGTGCAGGCCCCTGAGTACCAGAAATATTTGCAGCTCAAGGCAGCAAAATAAAACTTGGCTTTTTCTCTCACTCACTCTTTTTTTCCTTTTGAGATGTGTTTGGAGGTGGGTGGTGCTGATTCTGGATAAGTGATGATTTATCTCAGGCTAAAGTCCCTTGGACAAATTTCTCTCACTGATGATTTGGATCAGGACACCTTAGAAATCTGTGTGTCCTGATAAAGTACATGAATTCTCTTGGGAAGTTCTTTTTTAACTGCTGGAAGTTGTAAAAGCTCCACTGGGATAACCCATAAATATGTATGGTAGGATATTGTCACCTTTTGATTCCTTGAGAAATCCCTCTCCAGCTTTCCCAAGTGTAATCACGAGATTGGCTATTTTGTGACACTGTTTTCTGCCAGAGTTGCTTTCCTGTGGGACATATCACCAAGTTCATTATCTTTGAAGGATCATCTCTTCTTACAGTAATAACAGCAGTGAAATGAGTGAGCTGAACAAAACCCAAAAAGGAGAGACAGAAAGTTAAAGATGGGATATATATGTATTTTAAATATTCTTAATTTTGTAGCTGTTTTGGATGCTTGCCCTATCCCCTGACAGCATAACTAAGCCTGCAGGGATAAGTGGTTTGCAAAGCACATGTGGAAAAGGCAAGTGAAATATAAGCCAAGTATGGTCCCAAAGGCCTGGCAGGGTTAAACCCTGTTCCCCCTGGCCAGTATGTACCTGGAGAGTACTGGTACTTGTCCATTGGCCATGAGCCAGTATGTGGGACTGTATATAAAAGTTGTGTGATACAGTCATTGAGAAATAATTCATTGTGAAGAAGTTTTCCCTGAAACTTTGTCAGAAAATTACTTCATACGTGATCCATACAAATAGGTAATTACTGCATTGAAAAGACTTGGAACTGGGCAGGAACTCTTCGGAAGGAAATCTTTCTTCCACAATGTAGGAATTTGCTGTGGATTTTATTCACTTGCTTCTTGTTGGAATTGTGATTGTTCTCCAGCCATGTGATGTGTTGGCTGCACAGATGTGCTTTTACAACCAGGTTTCTCAAACAGTCCAGTTTTATGTCTCTCCATGGGCCTTTAAGATTAGAACTGGTGTTATTGCTCACTTTAACCCATGTAGACAGGCTGAGCATGGGGATAAAGTAATCAGCACCATTTGTGTCTTTCAAAGTATACACAGAGAATCTTTCTTTACTTCCTTTGTTCTGTGTAGCCTTTGAAGAAGTAATTTTTTTCTTAGTGTTCATACTATATTTATTTACACCTTGTTGTCAGCAAACAGTATTCCCAGGTTTTGTGGCATTGTGTAGTGATTTTACACTGTATATGAAGGTTTTAATGTATGTATAAGTACTAGTTACCAAAGGTTAATAATTTTACTGCTTAAAAATAAAATGACATGCTAAGGAACTTCTGAAAAAACATTTTCAGGTTATTGAACTACTTCATGCAGTCATTTTGGACATGACTTTCCTCCTTATATAGCAGCAAAGTGTTCCTGAATTTAGCCAAGCCATTTGTCCCGTGAGAAATTTTGATAGTACTGGACTTGTTTCAGTTGTCTGCTTCAGGAAGGCAAATTTCAAGTTAAATTATACTGGACATGCTCTGGATACTCAGAGACTTATCAGCTGTTTACTCAAGTATTTATCCATTTTGTGAGTTGTTGATCTGATAGTAAATGAAATATTTGAGACACAAGAATGCATAATTATTCTAAGATGCTCCTTATCTGGTTTGAACTGCATATGAGTTGTCAGAATTCATGTACATGACATGGAGCTCAAGATTTAACATAATTCCACTTTTCTGAAATCAGCCTGACAGAAGAATTGGTTATTTTCTCTTTATAAATGGCATTTGTACTTGCAAGACACCTAAAAAAATGGAATAAAGTCCACATATCTGCTCTACCTGTGTGTTTCCCAAGCCTTTAACCATGTGGGATCACTGTCCAGAGTCCAGACAGCTGGAAAACTCCATATACACTGATGGTTCATTTGGTCCTAATGGGCAACATGTGTTTAATGGGATGACTTTGAAAACAACACATTTATAACATAAACTATCAAAAAATCTATTATATAAATAATCAGATTTCCCTGTAATTTTGTTTTTATCGAGGCAGTAAAGATACAGAGTTTCTCTATAATTACAGAGTTAATTCATTTTTATGTGCTGTACATCTGCAGAGAAAGAGAAGCCTTGTTCTTGCACTGCAGCTCCGCTTCTAATTTGTACCTAATTTGCACCAGCAGTGGAACTGATCTGTTGATGCTGCGTGGTTTGACCTGGCATGGACCCCCAGTGATGGAAAATGAGCCTTTAGTCTACTAATGGGGTAGATTTTGACCTAGGCTGGTGTTAATTCTTTTAATTTGCAATGCAGTTAGGGGCAGGGGGTATGCTGAGATCAGACAGTCTTATTGGTAGAAATGGTGAACTGGGAAGATGAGATCAAATGGAATATGGGGAGATTTTGGGGAAGGAATAGTTGCATCTTTGACTTAAGAGTTTTGTTAACTAGATGGGAAAAGTTGGGATGTGGTTTCTGCCCAGTGTGTGATTGACATTATTATGAGATTGGTTCTCTGCTCACTTCAGATAACGGGGTTGTGTAATAAAACTACTTGGGAAATCTTCCTCCTCTTTCTTCCTGTATTTGGGTTCTGGATGAGTGTTTCATCCAGTGTGTTTATACCACTATTACAATTAAATCCCAAGTCTTCAGTTGAGCATACATATTTCCTTTGGCACCACAAATGACTGTTTTCAGTTTTTTCTTCTGTCAGAAGAGGGGAGAAACCTGGTATTCCCATAAACCACAAAAGTTCCAATTGGCATATAAATACAAGTCTTGCAAGGTTTTTTCTGTTTATCCTTTGGATCTTAAGTGAGCTCTGGTTCAGCACCTCTGTGACATTAGAGAACACAGGTGCCTGTGCTATGGAATTGTCCCTGGTTCTGGTTCTCCAGCTGTCTAACTCCAGCTGGGATGGATGTTGACTTTCTCTTGTTGGGGGGAATGCTGCTCTGGTCCTGGCCCGTGACCGGTCTGTGTGCAGTACTGACTCTTCTCTGAGCTTACCTCTTTCAAGGCTGTTCACCTGCTGTCTGGTACATCTCCTCCCTTCTTCCTTTTGCCTGGGTGATCTCCACTATTGCTGGCCCTCTATACATGTGCATAGAAAGGTGGATTTTGGCATAGGCACAGATGTCCATCGCCCTGATCATGTTAATCAGCCTTAGTGGCCCTGACCAGCCTCACCCTGCTGGGCCTCCCCCCGCATCTGTGCTCGTGGGACCAGGAGCCACATTTGAACTCATCCCTGGGCCTTCAGTCGGTCCTTGAGCTGCCTTTGAGCAGCCCCTGTGGGGCTCAGCCCCGGCTGGGTGTGCTCCAGGCCATGCCCCTGCTGCTTTGCACCTCATCCCTGGGCTCACTGCTCAGCTTGGCCCTGCCTTGGCACTGCACCCTTGTTCGGTGACCTTGGCTCTGGTTTGGCCCTGAGTGCCCCCCTTGCAGTGGGATGGAGTCCTGGCCAGTGAAGGCACCTGCCTGGCTGCCCAGGCTGCCCAACCCCTGGCTCCCCACGCCCTTTGGGAGCAGCCAGCTGTCCCTGCCTCCTGCCACCTCCTCAGGGTGGCTGACCCTGGTTTAGTGCTCCAGTAAAGTAGTGAGCATGAAAAATGTTGGCCAACTTTTGCAGAGCTTTGTTTGCCTCGTTACTTGGCAGGTGATGCTCATTTCTTGCAAAAGGAGGTTTTATTGGAGTGGTTTTTACACTGTTCCTACCTGCATATTGGATTAGTATGTGCTATATTTGACCCATGCCTGGGGAGGAATCACAGTGAGCTTCAATGTTCTGTTTTTCCCAGTCTAAAAGAATATCATTATGGTTTTCAGATTTTTACCAATATACAAAATAGCAGGACAGGGAAAGTATATGCATGAAAACATGGTCTCCAGGGGCTTCCTTCTCTGAAAGTATTTTAAGAATGTTTCCAAGTAAAAGTTAAAATATTATTACATTTGCAATCCTAACTGGTTAGGCTTGTTCCCATGATTTTATGGTGCCATGTTTGAGGTAGCTTTCATTTGCCAGCTGGTCACATGGGAAAATGTGTGTTAGCCCTAAAATCTTGTTTCAAAGTTTGTAGTTTTGGGCCTGAAGAAGGACTCTCCTTTATGACTCTGATCTCATGGGAGGATTCATGGCATAGGTTGTGGCCTATTATGCTGTGTCATTTGGTACCTTTTTTTTGGTACTTCTCTTTGTTTGTTTTTTTAATTAAAACATAAGTATACTTACATGATCCAGAGGCCTCAACTTTTTTCTGTTGTATCTTTAAAATACTTCCTACATAGACTTAAGAGTATCAACGTTTATCCCTCACAAAGAAGTGAAAGATTTGAAAATACCATGACTCAAATTTATGTTTAGAATATTTTATCCAGGAGGAGGCTTTCTTTTCCCAGGGAATAGACATGCAGTATTTCTATAATTTATTTGATATAGTTACAGATTATTTAGAGTTTTTCATGGGGATTTATTTTTTCAAAGGAAAACAGACTTAGTCTCATTTCTTATTTTAGGTGAAGTATCCAAATATAGCAGTGGTACCAAGTAGGTTTATTCCATTTTTGTTCCAGCTGCAAAGGAACAGGTTCAAATATTTCAAAGGGTAAGGCAGGTCTTTTCCTTTGGGTCCTATTTTTAGGGGCTGCTCATTTGCCACCCTTCAACATGAAATGCAGATCAAAATGCCTGATGTGCAACTTGGGTGATGAGAGGTAGTTTTCTAGAAATGTATGGGGTTTTTTTTAATGCACACAAAGAAAGAGATTAAATAGGATCCATCAAAGAACTCTTTTCCTTTTGGTTTCACCACTCTTTTCTGTATGGAAAGAGGCAGAAGGCAGAATGAATAATGTTGGGTAATGTGTTATGAGAATACATAAGAAAATAATATTAAAGTGTGAGGAGAACCAGAATACAGTGCTAAAAATCTTGATTCCTTATTAGGAAAGCAAAACGGTTGATTAACAAATGTAGAGAGAAAAATTTTTCTATGATGATGAATGGTAGTCATAAAAATTAGAAGTTCAAAGCATGGTGTCTACTCGTTCTGCAGTCAAAATACAGTGTTGGTCAGAGGAAGGAATGCCTCATAAATGTCATCTTACTCTACTTGCACTATGCAACTACTGTCTGGGGAGGCAAAGAGGTGCTTGGAGAACTTGGGATATAAACCAGAATTCTATCATCAAAATACTGAAAATTGGAAAATGGCCATGAAAAATACACATTCTAGCCCAGCCCTGAGCAGGTGATAACCAAGGGTCTTTTCCTTCCTTCAGCACACTGTAATGCCAGAAAAGAGAAAGGCATAACAGGTTTAGTACTGAAGGAAAGATTCAAGAGGATAAATCAGTTTGAGGTTAATACTCAGCTCTTTGAAGTTGGACCTTTTCAGTAAAGTCTGGCTTTGTAATCAGAAGTTTGAGCTTTAAGAAGTCAAGAGTAGGGAGAAGAGGAAGGAAACGCTCAGATTTCCTTTTCAGGCTTTGAGTGTAGTTTCAGAGCACCGTGCACCGCCAGTACCGTGGTAGTAAGAGGAGAAAAAGGGGATGATCTTGAAGACTCTCAAGTTATTGATGAAGTAACTGCCAACCTTCCAGTGCTGCAGCCCAAGCTGTGCTGACCTGATGACACACCAATTCCTGGTGGAAACTTCCTTTGTAATGCTGTTTTCACATGATGGAATAGCACCTTTTAAATTGTGTGTGCTTGCTAAACTGGTCTGATCTCTCTTTCCTTGCAAAAGAGAAACCAAAAGATGAGAAAGAGAGGAAAAGTCAGAACTTGGAGTGATTTTAGATGGCAAACAAGTGGGAAAATGAGGATTGTTCTTTGTACAAGAAATTATGAGAAGTCAGCTGCTTTCCTAACAAAAAATGGAGGAAAAGGGTACAACTAAGATGCTGGGAGTTAGTTAGAAAAAGATTAGTATATGAAATACTTAAATTGAGATAAAATGTCACCCAAGAAGAAGGTGCTGAGGTGCAATGAGAGACGTGTGAGGCTCTGGAACTTGTTTTCTCCAAGGTGTTTACTGCCTGGGGTTTGCTCTCACAGGGCTCCATGTACTCAACCTTTAGGCTGTCACACACAGCTCACACCTTGTCTTCCTTCCTGAGCTGAGTGGGTTTGGGTTTTTGTTTAATGGCACATTTCAAAGTCCAAATATTCCTTCTTGGTCCTTCTTGTACCTGTTGTGATTTCATCTGTTCCTGGTCAGTAAGAGAGAGAGATGCTGCTGAAATCTGGATTCAGTGTGAGTATGAACATGCCTCTTTCCAAAGGACTGCAACAGCAGGGAGAATTGCTGTAGCAATAGAAGGCAGAGGATGGGAAAGAATCTCTTACTCTCTTTCACCACCCTGTCTGGCCAGTGAGATGCAGAAACCAGTGGAGTGGATGTAGAAGCCTCATTAGGGGTAAAGAAATCCCTCCTGAATCCAAGAAGGGAGGGGAGGGAGTGGCATTTTCCTGCATCCACCCTCCTCAGTACACTGAGGTATCTTCAAGGAAAATGCATTTTTCTCTAGTCCAAATTCCCTGTCTGCTCAGACACACGTAATGTGGCAAGAGACTTGGTTATTTCAATTGTTCAGTTAAACACAAACTTAGTTTTTTAAATATAAAATTTAAAAAAATAACCTCATATCTACCTCACATCTTTCAGTAGCTCAGGGTAAAGGACAGCAGTCATTCTAACCTTAAAACATCTGAAGAATAAATTCAGAAAGAAATGCTTCCTGGAAAAAGTGAGATGAGATAATGGTTGGAAGTACCTATCTGACAGCAATTAATGTGGCAGCCTTCTTTACACATGACTTCATCAATGTAAAAATTTTCTCTGTTTCTTCTATTTTTAAGTAACCTGTAGATCACCAACTAAGACGAGCAGTTAAATAAAACCAAAACGTAATAGATTTTCAGCTTGATTTTTTTTTATTATTTATCAGCCACTCATGTAATTTGTGCTGAACTTCTATATTCAGCCTTTTTTTCAGTATATTCAGCCTTTTTTCTCTTCTAAAAACCCAAAACCTTTTCTTAAATGGTAATAGAGTATGCAGTATCTACTGCTTGTCTTGTTACTGATTCCTGTAAGGTGGTGTCTGTCCAAAGCAAATAATACTATTTTAAATACTTGTTTTAAGAAATAGGTAAAGGGCTTATAGGTTATGCTGTAGCAGCAAACTTGTTTGGGCCTTTATCTGCCTTTAAATGATTCTTTGCTTTACATGTTGAGCACCAGCAAACCTTCTAGCCAGCCTTCTGTTTCCTTGCAGTTCAGTGGCACTGATGTTGCATCTGTAATGACAAAATGTGAATTAGGCTGATTGTTTTCACTTGTACTTATTACTACTTTGGAATATACTGGAATTGTCATTGGTTCTAATGAAATGTGAAATATATAGTTATTCTCCATGTTATCTTGCTTGAGGAGGTTGAGAATAAGCTTTACAAACATGAAGGTGGCAAGAAATAGAAAGGAAGTCCTTAAAATCTTGTTTAGATTCATTTTTTCTCTTATTATTATTTTTATATTAGGAATTTGGTAACTTTCCAAGTTAGTTTACCTTTAGCAGAAAGCAGGAGCTGTGAGTGGTATTACCTGAGCCTACTGTTCATGATTCCACATGGAGTTACTGGAAGGCTGAGAGACCTGGATGAGAAATTGTTTGCTTTTGATAAGCTTAACAAACTTGTCCTTGTTTGAGATTCAGGTGCAATTGCCTCAGGAGAAAGCTGGACAGCAAACTTCATAAACTGATTGAGATTTACAAACCCCTGGAGACTGGCAGGTAATTTGTTCACAGAGGAAAGCCAGTCCTGTTTAAATGAGAACTGTACTGTCCAAAGATCCATTGTTTGGTTTGTGTATTTTTGTTTCTCAGAGTAAAAGATAGAAACTTTTTCCCAAAAGATCCTGATGGCTTTTTCTGTTTTAAAAAAATTATATACCTAAAATAGTTTTGGTGTTATTTTTGCTATGTTTGTATATTTGTAATTAAAAACAAGAATGTTTTTGTGTTGAAATTAGAGATATCTTATTTTTTCCATTTTACTATTGCAAGGTGTTTGGGTTTCTCTATCCACTACTGCAGAGCTTTGTGTCTGAAATAGCTCATCAGTCATAAACTGATTTTTTCCTATTGCCCCAGCAGTTTTTTAATCTCCAGTGTAATGATGTTGAGGTTTGCAGAGAAGTTCTGATCTTGGCTGCAGCAGTGCAAGTTTGGCACAGTGTGAAGTTTCAGGTTACTCTGTGCTGCAAAGAAAGGCTCTGGTGTGCTTGTGAATATGCACAATTCCATCCAGTTCAGTGGGATAAAGCTTGAAGGCATAATAGCAGGTATGAACAGATCTCTTGTCTTAATATGGAGAACAGAGCACCAGCCTCTGAAATTCAGGGAATTTTGCCTGGGTGTTTTTTTTTTAAGAGGAAAAATTAAATGCATATGGAAAGACCTAATTCTATGGCTTATTAAATGGGAATGTAGTACAGTTTTCTGTGCTCAGAAACTCATCCTAATAGTATCTAGTTAGACTTCAATAAGGTTGTTCATTATTGTACAGAGAATATATTGCTTTCTGGAATGATCAGCAGAGAGAAGTCTAAAATCACAGTTACTCTTCATTTTTTAAAATTTGCTTTTCTACCTGCCTTTAAAAAAGAGAGGAGTGGCAATGTTGTGCATATGCTATACTTTTAATCACAAAACTTAGTTCACTTTGTGAAGAACAGCAAAACAACATAAAGCTTAATTTTATGTAAACAGAAGTCAATGTGCACGACGCAGCTTTCATCACTGGAGTTTTTGTTACACATTGCAACGTCTGAAATGGTATATTCTTTTAAAACTTTTCAAGCCCTGAAACTGTATTTTCAAAGTATGGTAGTTGGAGCTCTCATGCTGGAAGTGTTTTGAACTCCAGCTCAGTTGGCAGTTCGCTCACTATCCTTTTTCCTTTTGTGGTATATCGAGATATTTCAAAAAAATATGGAAGGACAGGTTGGCTTCCTGACAGGGTTTTGATGGAAAATTTCCTTAAGTTTATTTGGCTTTACATTTTTAGTCTGGAGCCTTTGCCATAGGCAACCCGTGTACAAAGTACCTGCAATGGCAGCTCTACATTTAGCTGTCAGCACCACGGGGTAATCTGCAAACCTTCAGCTTGCCTTGAAAGGGGACAGAATACTTCTTTCATTTAGGTCTTGAAGGGAGGTGTTGTATTTGTAAGATCAATCCAGTAATAGAGAGTTCTGGATGATTTTTGTCAGAAAGTACCACTAAGTTTTGTGTCAAGCTTTTAAAAGCTGCAGATCTGGCTGTCACTCACCATCCTTACAGCTCCAGGGCCTTCTCCCTGTGATCATTCAGATCGTTTGGAAGAACCACTCATGAGCCCCACACTGAAACTCTCATTCTGGCTTTTTAAACCTTCTGAACCTGGTGCTGCTCCCTCAAGGAGGAGGATTCATTTGCCATGGAGAACCCCCGTCCTGCCTGGCCTGCATTGCATTTGCAACCTTGCTGGATGTGGTGCTGGTAGGAGCGTTCAGGACCACAGAGCTGAGAGGCAGCAGGGCAGGAAAAGGATGGCCCATGAAAGGTTGTCTGCTGAGCCGAGAGGCTAAAAAGGGGCAGGCTTTCCTGTAAGACCCGGCACTGTGAGTCAGGTTAGACAGGAGGATAGGAGGACTCTTCATGGGCAACAGCAGGAGTCTGTAAGAGGGAAGACCTGGAGACAGAAGTAGTGCAGTTAATAGAAGACAGATTTTACAGTGCTGGAGACCCAGGTGTCCAAGTGCAAATACAGCAGAATCTGGACTTTTCACAGCAGTGAGAATGCTAATTTGCTCTACTGGTTTAGGAGTTTGACTGCATTTAATTGCTATTCTGAGGAAAACTATTTTGTCTTTCACCTTTTGTAGGAGAGGAAAAGAATGGTTGGTAAAGTGAGTTTAAAAATAGCCTGAGGAGTCTGACATATTCAGCTGTGTATACAAAGCTTACCAAATTACGAAAAGAAACCTAATACATGGTAATGGTGTGCTTCTCAATTTTGCTGACATTTTTTTACTTTCCACCTCCTAAAATATTGATATATTTTAAAGTACCTGTATTCTGAGTTCATGTGGTTTACCATTCGACATATGAGACCAGGTTATTGCTGGGTCATATTTCTGAGATTTCCCTTGGAACAATAAGGATAAGAAGTATGTATTTACATGAAAAATGAGAATTTAGTGTGTTTTCTTGACTTCAGGACTTGGAACTTTAAGAAAGGCTTGCACTTCTGCTTGCTTAGTCAAAACAGGTTATTTGATGAGTTGGATTGCTATAAATCAAAATTTCCTTTGTTCAGCTATTATATGAAAAACAAATTACTTCCATATCCTGCTCCAGGATTATCCTAAAGGATGGGGGTCCATTCCAGGAAGCAGTTGTGACATTCTGGAGAGTGAATGGCAGTTGGGTTGCCCTTGCCTGGGGCCAGGAAGGAGAGCTCCTGGTTCTGCCCGAGCCCCCGGGCAGGATCAGGCCAGTCGGGTCGAAGGGCTGTGCTGATGCAGGGCTGACTGAACAGCACAGGCTGCCTCCTGGTTAGGTTGAATTTATGATTTATGTATTCCAAACCTCCTCAATAAAAGGAGGTGCTGTACCTTTAAGTAGCACATGCCGTCTAACCATCAACAGGCATCTCTTGCAGCAGCTTTAGCCTGTTTCTCCAATCATGCCTGCCTAAGTCAATAAGGCTTTGCCAAACCTCCTCGTGCATTAAAGGTTACCGTTTAGCTTGTTCCATGAATCACAGCAGATGCATAACTTGGCAGTGACCATTCCTGTCCCTCCCCTGCCTCGCTCCATGCGAACTGCAGCCCCCCAGCTCAGTGCTGGCCGAGCCCCCTCCCCCAGCAGCGAGAAGTCATTACATGAAGAGATCAACTTACCAGTTGTCTTCAGAGCAGTGGCTGAGAGCAAAGCTCCTGGTCGGACCGTGAGTGCGAGAGACAGGGGGAGAGGGAGAAAGTCTCGTACCTGCAACAACTGAGGGCTGTGAGACTGAGACACAAGTGCATCTGCTTGCTGTTAGTACTTGGCAGAGGGTTCTCTCCTCCAGGGTAGCTCTAACTTTGGGTAATAATGTTTGTCAGCTACCTGATACTAACGTTGCGCTGCTTTCAAACAGCAGTGTTAGCAAGACCTGGGGGTGAGGTAAGCAAAGTATAATGTCTTGTCAAAAATCGTCTTGTCAGAGTTGCCTTTTCTTCATATCTATTAAGATGGAGCGTGAATGATTTTTATGCTTTTAGACATTTTAGAAGTGCGTTCTTTGCCTCATGTATAAAAAGCTATTGTTTTGTTTGGGTTTAGTTTGGGGGATTTTTGTTTGCATTTTGCTGTTTGGGTTTGTTGGTTTTGGTGGGGTTTTTTGTTTGTTTTGTTTGTTGTTTGTTTTTTTTGAAGCCCATAGGTATTTAAGGAGAGCAGTTTGAAAGTTAACTTCTCTCGACAATACGCTTTCTGTGAGAGATGACTAATTTGTGAATTTTTCTTGACTAATATACAGAGAAACATGATACTCTGCAGCAGTAGAGTGTTATTCATATTTTCTGCAAAAAAAAAAGTGCACTATTGAAAAAGTTTCTGCACAGGATATATTTTGGGATGGGAGCATGTAAAAACTTCAGGCTTCATTAATAGCATTTTCTTTGTGCAAATATGTATAATGTTTAGTATGGGGCAAGGCAGAAAAAAATTCATTTTTAAAAAATATATCTCATTGAAGAAGAACTTCATGCATTCCTAATATTCCTGATTCCTCAGTCTTGAACAGTGGAATAGAACACCTCTTGCTATGCTTTAAAAAGTTGCTACTTGATTTATGAAGAGCAGTTTTCTAGATTTTTGTGCTCATCAGAGCAGTTTGTCATTGAGTTCTTATTTCGTACCAAAACAGGAATTTTCAGCTACTCATTTGCCATTTAGGAAATAATTCAGCAAGCACAGTACTCTTAGATACAAAATATTCCATCTAATGAAATTACTAGCAGAAAACAGATTTGAGGCCCATTTTCCCTCACCCCAACTGGAATGTGGTGTGTAGCTGTGCATTTTAAAGGAATCATTGGGTACTTTTGTTCCATACATGTGCCTTCCTTAAGTAAATCTGCAAACAGTGATTCTGCTTTAGAGCCTTGTCTTTTGTTAGCCCTGTCATAACTTTAGAGTAGCCTAATGAAGTCCAGAGCAATTACTTTCCCTGGTAAAAGAAAGTGGAAGTGAACTGGAAAAAACCAACAGCGTGTGGTTGATGCTCTGTAGTTCATGTGTCTATATATAAAGTTTATTTTGCTTCCAGGCTGCTTTAGTAAGAGAAGCAGTAATGATTTTGATTCAAGAAAATGTCTCTGTGAAATCTTGTGCTGCTTTTGATCTGGTTAAAGCAGGGAAAAGTTTTCAGCAAAGTCTCAACAAATTTCAGTGGTTTGAGGATCAGAGCAAGTGGAAGCTGATCATTGCCCTCTAGTTGTCACAGAAGTTTTTAACTTCCCGGTTGGTTGTTACTGAGCACAGAAAATGATAGATGGGCTCACCTTGTCCACACTGAGGGACCTTAAATTCTGGGGTGGCTCATATGGAAAATATTTCTGTCACCACTGCAGGCACATGTGGTCTTCAGAGATCCATATAAAGGCCAAATCTAGAGCAGCAGCAGCGTTGCCTGCCAATTATCCTCGTTAGTGAGTAAAATAAAAGCAATGCTGTGTTCTTACCTGGAAATGAATTTCTGCTGTAAAAGTGCAATGTGGAATGTTTTAGCACTGTGATCCATATGCCAAGTACTTGAAACTGTACTACTGTTCTTAGTTTTTCAGCTAATACAGCAGACTGAATATGAAAAATGGCTTGTTACTTTGTCAGTGAATCTTAGGTTCTAGGTTTTAGTGTAGGTAGTGAGAAACTTTCCCCTTTATTATATTCATATGGCTAATTTTGAAAATTCCGTAACAAAAAATATACTGTGGCTACTGTTATTAATATAATATTTCTTTGTCCTGTATTGTAAGAGACCACCCGATAATCTTGTGCCATTCCCTGCTCCAGCTGCAGAACCCTGGCTACAGAAATATTATTTCTCTGGGAAATTGCTCAGTAAAGATTTTTCCTGTGGTTGACACTGAATTGAAGACACAGAATATAAGTGAGAAGCCATTTTTAAAGGAACCTGTATTGTAGTTTTGTGCTCTTTTGAACTGCTTTGTATACTTCTCTGAATATTTTAATTGATTTATAGGTATGTATTTTTTAGAGTTCTGCTCATAAAAGTGTCAGGTTTTGATAGATTATAAAGTCAATGGGAAGCTGCTTTACTTGCCAACTTGCTTTCTCTGTATTTTAATGCTGCAGAACTTGGATTGTTAAACAGAAAATTACAAAAATCCAAGTGTTACCTTTTTTCCCTTATAAATCTTAAGGAACCCTCTAACATTTGTTTTAATGCGTGTGTGATTGTGTTCTGCTTTTGATTTGTTGTTGATTTAAGACATGACTTGGCATGAAGTCAGTGAAACTGCATTGCATCACTTTTCCTTCCAGGAGGGAAATAAGGTTGTAGAGCTTTGCAACTTGCACCACATTTGTAGTGGCCAAGCCCAAAGTTTCTTTCTGTATGTGTTGCTTAGGAGAAGAGAATGTTGAACTCCTCGTTTGAAAACAATACTCAATCAAAGTCTCCTCTTTCACACATCTTTAATCTGGTGGTTTGGAATCATCTCTAGCACAAAAATCATTGGTTTAACCAGATACATTGGGCTTGAGAAATCTTTGAGCAGCTAAGGAGTTTTCCTGAGGAACAACCCATGCCCATCCTTCACGTACTCCAAAGTCTGTCATTATTCTTCACTCACAAGCAGGCAACCTTTTCAATAGTTTTCTCAGTATACCTGATAGGTATTTGAGAAGAGAATTTCACATTCCTTCAGATTTTAGTTGTTTCAGCTGAATTCTTGCACCTGAGTAGCTTCCTTAACCTTGTACAAATTCACCATCAATGAGCACCATCAGCCCTGCCTGCCTCAGTACAGCTGTCAGTGAAGCTGAGAAAATGTACTGAAGTCACCAGCCTGTCCTTCTCAGCAATAAAGCAAAACCAAACTGTACCCTTCTGAGTTTGGTTTGAATTGTTTCTATTCACATGTAGAAAATTCTGTCTGGCTCCCAAAATGTGTGGACAAAGGAAACTGAGCCTCACCTGTAACTCAAATGTTGATTTGATGTGTATTTTAGTGTGACAGGTAATCATAATCTGGCTAATCATAAAAATACACAATCAATGACTTAACACAGAACTTTCAACATGTTTAAGTGAATAGGAACAGGTTTGTAAGATTTAAACCTAATTCTTTTCACTTCTTGAGTAGTATTTGATCAGGTAACAGGATCTTTGCTACAGTTAATCAAGCTGTTTATAGAAGCAAAAGTTTTATATAAATATGTGGGTACTGTTTAGCTTAAGAAGAGCTGAATACTAGAAACTGTTACAAATAAAGCTAAAAGTAGTTCAACATGAGGTGTAGAAGATACTAAACAATGTCCTCAAGAGTTCTTTTAATGTATTATTTATTATAAATAAATTTCACAGATGTGAAATGCTTCTCTTTGGAATTTGGGCATAAAGAGGGTGAAATTACCACATTCTATCTGCTAAACTAATGGGAGTGAGCAACTTTGAGGGTGGTTCTTGGTGTGCTGCAGGCACTGCTGGGTCTCCTCAGGAGCTTGTGGGGCCAACACATGGAACGGTTGTCTCTGCAGTGTCCCAAGTTCCAGGACCAGGGATTAACAGACAAGAAGGTAGAGGAGCCCGTTGTCCTGAGCTCTCATTCATTTCCCCACACAGTGGCTGGGCTGTCTGCAGTGTGGGGCAAAGTGAAGGGGCAGAGTGAACTTGTCAACATCTTAAAAGGTCATTTGGCTCTGAACTGGTTCAGGTGTCACAATCCCCACTACACAAAGGCACCCATTGCAAGAAACATCTGAGAGTTCATCCTAAACATTGTGAAATAAGCATTGTGACTTATTTCCATGTGGTACAGTAGGAATGGAGCTTTCCCTGGCTGATCTCAGAAACAGACTGCTGAAGCAAGAGGGGAAAAAAAAAACAACCACAAAAACCCAAACATGTTGAGGTCATGGCCCTTTTGACACTGTCTCTTGACTGACTTATTTCTTGTCAAGAACTAACTCTTTGTTGTGACTTGTTGGAGTAAAATTTCTGACCTTAGTGGAATCTCTGGGTGTTGTGTGGTCAGACCTGATGCACGTGTGGCAACTGGTGTGTGCACTTGGGCACAGGCACAGGGGCAGCTCCTGAGCAGCTCCCAGGGGCTTGGGAGAGGCAATTTCCTCCATCTCTGGGGAAGGGCAGCATGGAGAATGAACATGGTCTCCATTTATTGCATTCAACATTATGTTTCCAGTCACATCGGCATGGCTTTAATTACTGTTCTATCTGTGGATTCTGTCATCTTCAATTTTTTTTTTTATCCTTATGCTAGTCCTGTGAGCTAGAGGAGTGCTATTACACAGCTGTTACTTATAAATTCCAGGGCCACAGAGGTAAAATGCAGCTTAGAAGCTCAAACAGTTATCATTAAGAATGACTTTTATATATGCTTGACAAATTAGCCTTTCTAGCACATAACGAGTTTTGTATCTGAGCACTGTCTCAGAGAAACTCTGTATGGCCAGGAAAGGAACTAGTTAACCTGTGCTCAGTCACCAGGCTGCAGTTCAGCTGATGCCACTCCTTCAATTCTGGGCAGGGAGCACATGATGTGGCCCAATAAAACAAGCATTTTCATCTCTGAATTCCATGGGGCCATATAAGAAAACATAATTTCTCTACTGACATAGTAACAGAATAACTTCTCCTCTCTGTACCTGAGTATTCCCATCTGCAAGCCAAGGTTAATGGGGTTTCCATTGATTCTCCCAAGAAATTGATTTGTCATCTTGACTATTATTTTCCTATAAAACATCACCCTTAACCCTTCTGTTTGTGAAGGATGAGAATGTTTGAGAACCTGTGTGGACTGATAACTAAGGAGGGATTGATCCGTTTATTTATTTAGCATACGTAAAAGAAAGTTATTTGGATTTACTTTAAAATTACCCTCTTCTGCCTTAGAAAAAGCAGATGGTAATTTACATATGGCAGTAACTGTTGACATCACCAGTAAAACATCTGAAAGTGAGACATACCACAGTTGAAAAATAATCCTGTCAAGTAAATATCCACAGCCCTGCCCAAATTATAAAAATATGCTCTGTATTGCTGTAGGTACTGCAGTACACATTTCTTTCTTTGACCCCTGACTTTCTTGCCTCGCCCTTCTGGCTTTGTTGTCTGTCTCAACTGTAGTATTAATAATAAAGCCCTGTTTTACTTTAAAAAGCTCTGATGTAGACTTAGTGTTGTAGGATGTTCAGTTTGAAGTTAATTACACTCTAGCAAAATGACTCAAAATATGTTCTTTCGGCCTTTGTGATGAGGCAGAATAAATGTTCTTCCAGTTTTAATCTCGAGATCTCTGTGTGGTGTTCAGTTCCTCCCATCCAGGGTATCCCTGCCTGTTCTTGGGGGAAAGGCAGGAGTGGAATCCCAGCAGAGTGCTGTGCACAGAGCAAAGGCTGCAAGGATACTTCCTTAATAGCTCTCAGATCATTAGCCTGGATCCAGAGCCTTTTGACTTTGGGCTCTGGTTCAGCCTATGCTGAGCTTCTTGTTCCGTGCCATAAACATCTAAAAGACAGATTGAGGGCTATGGTAATTCCCACAGTAATTACAGCACCGTGCTCAGCCCCACCATAGTTAAGCTAAATTCATTAAGTCATTACCAAATAAATGGTTACGGGTGATGGATGAGCTAATTTGTTTCTGAGACATGGTTCAGAGACCATTTTCTGGAAAGCTGTTCTAGAAACTTGTTGGATTACTAATTAGATAGACATATGTTTCAATAAATGTGCCATGAATTTTTCACATGGAAATACTGTTTTCCCTAGAAACTAACAGTTTGCAAAAATACTTTCTTTATCATATTTCATTATCGGTATCTGTTCTTTTAATTTGTTGGGGCTTTTTTCCATCTTTGCTTTTTGAAGTAATAATTATCTTAAAATTTAATTCTAATGAATGTGTTTTTATCACTATAACATAAATGCCTTTTTTTTTGGCACAGTGAGTTTAACTTGAATTTCTTAGTATTCTATTATTTGTTCCAAACATGCTCAGCATAAAAATGGAGCAATGAATTTAGAAAGCAGGTAGTTTATATTAGGATCTATTGAAAGGTATTCACAAACAGAAAAGGGAGGAATAAAGATCTGGTAAGTAGAATAAGTCCCTGCAATTATTTTTTAAATCATAACTGTCATTGTATAAATAGGTCTTTCTTCTAAAGACTTCTTTGGGTTTCCTATCTCTTTATGGCAATGTTATAAGGCTTGAAAATTTTAAGTGCTCTGATGTATAATAGGGCACAGGAATGTGTTCCAAGGCTCATAAAATCTTTAATTAAAAGAATGGAAATTCTTGTAAACTCCTGGTGGTTGCCTTTAAGTGATATCACTTCTTAAAACACTTCCCGCTCCCCCCAGTCTCTGAGATTATCCTTCAGTTTGTGTACAGCACTGGTACATTCTGTCTGTGGGTGTGATGGCCACATTTTAGGGAAACAAATTGATTGTTAGAATTCCCCAGCCTTTCTGGAAGGGAGACCTGGCACACAGAAGAGACTGTGATAAGTAACTAAGCAAATGCACTGCTGGTAAAAGTAAAAGTGCTCCCAGCTTTGCTGCAGGTAATGCTGCTGTGGATGGGTTACCAGCAGTGCTCCCTGAGCTGCTGCTCAGAGCCTGGGAGTCAAGAGCTGGGGGGAATCATTCAGGCATCAGGCCCAGAAAGCACATGTTTACTGTGTGTTTGAAGAACAGTGGATAGAAGGGGCTGGTATGTGTGACACATGTCCCTGTCCTTGCTTGATCTGTTGCTTCCTTCACTGCCCCTTCAGTATCCCCAAGTGTTCCTCGCAGCCAGAAGGACAGCAGGGATCCAACCGCAGTCACTGCTGTGTTCAGGACCCAAGGGCACCACCACAGCAATTATAGCACTGACAGCAGCCACATTGCTCCTCTTTAAACACCCCTTCTAAATGAGACACATGAAAGTGGATCATATTAAATGAAAGCTTTGCCTGTGTATGTCATTGCCTGGAGCTGTCGTTCTGTTTCTTCATGGGTTACAGATATTATTTTCCCAGCATGTGGGCTGGGAGGAAGGTTTTATCAAGAGGCAGAAGTTTTTGTCAAATTTCCACTCCCACCTACTTGGCAGTCAACAGGAGAATGAGGTGAATTAGGAGTCAATAAATTAATCCTTCCAACCATAACTGCTTTTTGACTGAAGCATGTTGTTTGCTTCCATTTTTCATGAGATTTCTTCCCAAACTGTCATGGTGCTGGGAATAAATCCTTAAACATTTTGACCTCAGAGAAAAATCCTTTTGTTGTAAAAATTTTTAATCAAAAATTTGAAAGGTTTTTAGAACTGTTCTTTTAAAAGATGCTGATATGTAAGTCATCACAGGTAAATGATAACATAGCAGTAGGAGGCTTGGTAGTTTAGTACCAAATTGCCTCCTTGTTCCTTGGAAGTTGAAGTTACAGGGGCAATGGTAAAAGCATATGGCAATGCTGCATTTTGATCCCAAACAGTTAATCCATTTACCATAAAAAAATCACTCCCTCTGAGGAAAGATCTCTTCTTTCTCTTAATGTGGTAATTTCACTATACATTTGAAACAAGCTTTAAGTAACTGCTGCAGAGACAACAAAGCCACGTTTGACAACACTCAGTGCATGGAGGGTGTATTAAAATGTGACAGAACGTCTGAAACACGTGCTGGGCTCCTGCTTGTAAGTACTTGAAAACTGAGATTTATTTAGTGCTCAAACGAGCAGGTGATAGTGAAGTATTCTAGCCAGGGGCACCAACTGTTTTGATGTTTTAGCTATGAGCCAATATCCTCTGGAAAAACACAAGGACACTGAATAACTGTATAAATTATTTTTCTTATTTCCTCATTAAGTGGAAAATTCTTGCTGAAATGGCAGAATTATCTCATTTGAACCAATCTGTTGAAGACAGTTTTGTTAAATATTTCCTTATATATATTTTATAGTGAGAAACTCAGGAACAGATTTTCTTATTGCTGTGGAGAAACTAGAAGAGAATAAGTGATAGGGACATTGTAGCCCCATGGCACTGAGGAGAGCACACTCATACCCTGCTCATGACTACAACATCATTTGCTCTGGGCCTGCATCTCATCCTTTTGAGAATGTCAGGCACTCAGGTGATGGTCTGGTATTTCAAGGTTAACTATTCAGTGTTGTCCTGGGCATCTCTGGAAGAAAATACACCAAATGCTCTGTAACATTTGTCATTCCTTGAGGTG
This sequence comes from Pithys albifrons albifrons, assembly GCF_047495875.1. NCBI lineage: Eukaryota > Metazoa > Chordata > Aves > Passeriformes > Thamnophilidae > Pithys > Pithys albifrons. The sequence goes on from NC_092470.1 coordinate 7,139,116, forward strand.
CTCTGGGATGGGTTGGCACTGGGATGGGCAGTGCATTACCAGAGACAGCAGTAATTGGGAATGATCAACATAAGAAACAGAGAGATTTCTTCTGCTGCTTTATTATGGCTCAGGAAATGACCAAAGTGGTAAGTAACTCCACCACTGCACTACTCTGATAGTGAAAGGAAGAAAATACCTAATGCATGCAGCTGTCCCACAGTGGCTGTTGGGGATTCTGTCTAGGAAGACCAAGTCAGCAGAGGCTGGACTGTGTCCTGCTTTAATTCCTGAGTGATGACCAATTCTGATTTTCAGATGAGAGTGAGAAATATGAGGAGTGAGAACCAATGTCGTGATGCTTTATTTCTAATCACAGAATTGATTTCTAACCATGTAAAAGTGGTTAATAACAAAGTAAAACCATGCTTAGGGTTCAGTTCAAGGTAAACAGACAGAATAACTTGTTCAGAATAAATTAGAAAGGTTAGTAGTCTCATTTTTAGAGGTACTAACTTCCCTTCACATAACTGTGTCAATACTGAGAGGCTTTAAAGGAACCTTTGTCTCAGAATCAAGCCAGGAATCCATCAAGTACAGTTCTGGTTTCTTCTTTGTTCTCACTCCTAACAAACTACCTAAACATCACACTGTTTTAAAGGTGGTAATAAATGTTGCTTCGTAAGTGTGGGCTTTTTCTGCCCATCATTTTTGCTTTAGCAAGGGGTACATTGAGTCATTATAGGCATATTTCAATTTTGTCATTCTCACTGCAGTAGATTCTGCTTGTGAGAAACGAGCCAGCTAATTCTTCTATGAATTTCCCAAAGGAAGAATTACAGGACAAGATACAGGGTTCTGAAGAGGTAGGAGTTCCTTGAAAAAATGTAACACAGTTTCCACGTTGTCAGAAGTCAGTATTGATGCACAGAAGTCCATTAGTCCTTGGAAAGAATGGCACTTGGTGTAGCTCCAGCTGTATATGCAGCCATTCATTTTAGGAATTTATTGAGAGCAGATGAGATCAAAAGTTAACATCTGCAGCTGTTTCTAGCTGCTAAATAAGCATTAAGAACCTGGTGGAGCTGTATTTTAGTGAAGGATAAACACTTCAGAACTTGCAAGTACAAATTTCAATGCTTAGAGTACCATAGCAACGTTCTTGCTCAGGTTTCAGCACTGGGTTCTTCTCTCTGTCGAAGGGAAAGCTGGGAATGCCCAGCAATCAAGTTAAAAGTTGCAGAACTTCACATCTCCCTGTAAAGGGTAAGGAGTTAGTTCTTGGATAACAAACTGATGTTGCTAAAAATGCTAATACTTCTGCTTCAAGTCAGAAGGAAATTTGTACTTCATCACAAACAGTTGGCAAAATTCTAGAAAGTCAGAAGTTGCTTAAAACATTGTTTGCTTTAAGAGGATTTGGCCAAGAAAAGTAAGGAAATGACCTGAAAAACAATCAGCCTTGTGCAAACTATTGGAGACTTCATTAGGGAGACATTGCAGGGAAGCAAAAGTGGAGGATCAGCATCAGGAATGTCAAGGTGAAGTTTTGGCTCCGATGAAGATGATGAAAGCCAAACGGTCACTGATTTAAAACTGTCATAAATAGGGGTTTGATCTCAGCAACTGAGGATTTAAGGAAAGGTGTCATTAGCGAGATCCTGCTGCCTTGATTAGATGCAAGTTTTCCTGTGTGCATTATACAAGTATCTGTCAGTGGCTGAGTTCTCAGTGCATTGGTTTGGAGGGTCTGGAAATAAATGTGGTATCCTGCAATATAAGAATGAAAAAACATCTGGTGTGGGGGATTTCTAAAAATAGTAAGAGCTGACTAAACTCTGTGCAAACCATTTAAAATTTTAGAATTTCAGTGCTAAAATTAAGCAGAAGTGCTGTTCCTTTTTCATTCACAGAAGTCCTGCGGCCTAATAAGTTTCTGATTTTTATGTATTTATTTATTCATTAAACCTAATTTTGAAACATTGTCAAAAGGGGGAGGCTGGTGAGGGATCTGTGTGTAATTCCAGGAGTGCCCAGGCACATGCCTTGTACCAGTTAATTGCAGACAGCTCTGCCTGGGCAACAATCTGCTGCCAACAGGCAGAAGAATCAAACTATGGAAGTTGAATGAAATCAGTCTCACAGAATGTTGGGTTCTAAGCTGGATGAATATTTAATTAGTAATGCTGCATTGGGAGGGTGGTGTTATTTCAGCCTTATTGTTCCTCTTTTCTCCAGACGGTAAATGTTCTTCCCTGATGCAGCTGCTGTGTGTGCCATGGTTGGTGATCAGTGGAGGGTTTTCTGTCTGATGTCCATACTGGGTGTGAGGAAGTCTTTGCATGTGGCTTCAGAGACCTTGCAAAGGAGAGCTCTCAGGTCAAGTCAAAGACTAAACTCAGTATTTTCCAGTTGGGAGTTTAAGAAAAATAAAAATTTGTTCTAGCACTTTGTGGCATTACAGTAATTATTACAACGTTATCCTTGCTTTCCCTTTTTCAGTATTTCTTTTACCTCTTTTTGGGTTTTTTGTCTGTCTTAAGTACAGAGGATATTTTTGTTTAAGGAAAAAGAGTATGTCAGTATTGTGATTGTTTTTCTGACAGTTCTTTTGTTTGGTGATCACAACAGTTACAGTAACTGCTGAAAACTGTAATTTTCAACTTTTTAAAAACTTGGTTTTTTGCAAATTTTTAATCTTTAATTAAAAATTAGACATTTCTTCCTGCTATTTTTCTCTTTTAAGAATTTTTATTGTTTTGTCTAGACAAAAAAAAAAAGAAGCTTTAAATAGTCATACTGGAATACAAGATTAGAATTGTCCATGTGGTAAGGATGTCCAACTTTTGTCACAGGTCACCTTTTTAAATGATTTTTCTTCTAAACCTGACAATTTCCATCTTTCTTCCTTTTTCCTTTTGTCCTTGAAAGTTCTGAGATAAGTAGTTAAATTTAGGAATGTTCCTTTTGTTTGGAAATAAACCTGCAAAACATGGATAGTCTGAATATTTGACAATTTCCCTGAAAACATGTAAGATTATGGAATTCTACAATAGCAACCAAGAATAAAAACAGCCTTCTTATATTTTGGGAGGGTTTTTATCTGATTTGGAATGTCATCAGAATTGTTTGGCCAGCTTTAGCTGCTTCCTCTCAATGCATTGATTTCTGTAGCTGCTTCAGTTATGATGCTGCAGGCTGACATCAGGAATAGGGATCCTTTACTGTCCAGTTAATCAGATCTTTCAAAGAAAGCTTTTCTGATGTCGTGACATCTAGAACAGGTAATTTGTGTATGGATGCTCTAACAGATGGGCTTATACTGCCATGTTTTTCTGGTGCAGTGCTGGGAGGATCCCTTTGCTCCCCAAGGAAAGCTGCATGTCCTGACATCCTGAAGGTGGTTTCCATTTCCATGTCCTCCATGCTACTCACTTCTGTAATGTTCTATTCACCTTTTCAAACATAGGTTCATCTGGGAATCCTGAGGTAAAATGAGGGAGTCCCAAGCCACAGGGCAGCATCAAAGTGTCCACAAATGGTCTTAAAAATTGCTGGTGTCACTAATCCCTTATTAGATATAATGAGGCCCTAAAATTTCTTTTTGAATTGCCTTCATTAACCTGAGTCCTGTGTAACTTGGAGAGGCAGATTTTAAATGTCTTTGTTAACATAGCAGCAGAGGTTATTAGAGGTTAATCCCTGAAGCATGACAGTTTTTTATGCAGCCTTAAATTTATTTGTGTACATTAAAAATACAAATGGTTTAAAGTTCAGGCCTTACAGTCTATCTGGAGCTTAACTCAATGCACAATCATGGCAGGTTTCCAGGCAGTGGTTGTGCCAGCCTGCAGGGTTGGTTTCCCTGTAGCGGTGGAGCTGAAACCATCTGACTCCACATACTTGAAGTCAGTTTGCTGTTGAATTGGCAGCAGTTGTGGTCAGGCTTCAGTTATAAGAAAATGCTTTATTACTTCCAAGTTTCCCTTTCAGCAAAGAACACTTATAAGACCATAAAACTGTCTGTGTCTTTCTAAGATCTGTCATGGCAGCCTGGTAGAACAGCATGGATTTTTCATTTGAGGAGTTAGTGCTTTCCTGTTATGTAGAAGGCTTAAGTAGTAATATTTATTTGCCCTCTGACTTGTTTCCTGTTGTTTTCCTCTGTCCCTTCTGAAATGCACTGGTCTGGATCAGCAATGTGCAGAGTTCAGTTCCTCTCCTGGTTTTAAAGCAGTGGGAAATGCAAGTGAGGGGAATATCTGCCACAGCACAGTTCAGCATTCCTGCCAGAGGAGAGGCAGAAAAGTGCCTCAGAGGTTTAAACCAACTCTGTGTGAAGTGGCACAAGGTGATACCTTCTTTACATCTTAATCTTCGAGGTAATTTCCCTCCTCACTGCTCTTGTTTATGGTACTCCTGCATGCCAGTCCATTTGCAGGAGCACTGACTCTACAGATTCCCTATTTTCACTTGCCTTTGTCCACGTTTTTTTAGGCAAGTACAACAGTGGCATCATAACAAACTGGCATGGCTTCCTTCCCAAATGCAATGTCAGTGTGTTGGGTGGCTTCTTTCAGATAAACCTGAGGGAGAGAACCCCTTCTGGTCATTACTGGAAAATATTAGGGGTGCAAAGAAGACAGATTTCTTTTTACTGAAAACAGCTTTTTGTGTGAGGAAGGTGAGAATCTGTGCTTGTATCACAGACCTGAACTTTCTGGAAATGCAGTTTTGCATCCTGTTGCATCCATTTCCCCCCTTCCCCTCCTTAAGTATAATTATTTTAGGTTTTGATTTAAGAATTCAATTTGTGTGGGAAAGCTGAAGTTTTTCCCTTCCTGCAAGTCATGAAGGACTCACAGTAGGAATGGCATCTAAGTGAAGGCAATCAGATGGCAGCCCTGGGGTTTTAGAGGGTGAGAATATGTGCTGACTGATCTAGAGGTGTAGGATTTTGGTGCAGGTAAGTATCCCATTAATGGACCTTTCAGATATTTGGAGTGCAAGTCTGTGGGGTCCATCTCCTGCAGCAAATCCTTCTTGTCTTCCACAGGCTTCTATTGATGAAGTCCAGCAACAACTTCGGTCTGATAGGATTGTGTCCCAAAATTCTCTTGAACCATGGTGGAAAGAGGCCACAAAAGAATAAATAATAAAAAAATAGAATTATAATTTAGAATTTGGGGTCTTAAAAGTTAGAGAGATTTCTAAAAAAGTAATCTTGTTTCTGTGTCTAGTGCAGTGAGACTGCATGCAGTCCTGTGAGGACAATGGGACAACTGCCATGTGTGGTTCACTCTGTTCCTCTGTTCACTGGAAAGGTTTAATCTTTCTTTTTAAGTATACTGAATATGGCAAAAGTTGTTTTTAAAACTTTAGAGTTCTTTACATATTACTTCCTCAGACTTGGGATTGAATTAAGGATTTTCCATTGGTTAACAAGCCAATTAGTTTCCCTGAAGAGCATTTGTGGAGTTGCAGCTTACAAACATCTTTTGAAAAGTACTGTGGTTGGTACGTCAGTGAGGATGTTTTGGCTTGGTTTCTTACAGGTGCAGAACACAGAACATTGACAAGAGGAGTTAGGATGTTAATTAATTTATTAGTGCTGTGTCATGCAGTCTTATCAAGGTCTTCAGCTCAAATTGAGCAAAAATGTTGAGTGTATGAAGGTTGGAAACATGAATTTGAGTCAAAAGAAGTTAAAAGGAGGGGGGAGAAAGAACACATGCAGAAACAAATGAAAAATGAAGCATGTTACTTAAAATGTAGTTTTGTGGAATGTCAAAGGGTGGCTTTGATGGGTTTAATCAAATTTATGCTTCATTGTAAAGCTTGTAATTGTTTCACTTCTGTTTGAACTAGTTTTTGCTCTTAACCCCCACATCTGTTTTCTCCCAATACTGATGGTGTTTAGGGCTGTCCGAATCTGAGAACACAGACCAAACTCCCACAGAGTATGCACCTGTGTGTGAGAGAAAATACCCTCACACAGGCAAGGGCAGGCGGGCTGAGGTGCCTTGAGACCCAGAATGGACATGTCACAGCAGTGATACTCTGTCTGTAAAGTAACCAAGTGGTTGTTTCCTGTGAAGCATTTCTGAACCTAAATTCTCTAGTCTGGCTATGGGGCATACTCAGCAATGGGTTCTCATGAGTTACAACAGGACTCATAACATGAGGCTTTCAGCAGTTTCCCACTCCTGAGATACACAGCTCAGAGCAGAGCTGCGTGTTCAGGTAATCATTGCCTGCCTTTTTTTAGGGAAGTTTTTATTTTAGGTCCTCGTTTTTATTTTAGGTGCCAGAATTTTTTTCATGGTTGCTTTGTAAGAAGTAGTGAAAAGCTGTAACTGCACACAGTGTCATCCTGGTCACTTAGTGCTGTCAGTGGTCATACAAGCCTTTCTTTATTCCTTCTGTCCTATGTGTTCTACAACTTAATGTAAGTAACACAAAATTATGAGGATGCTCATTGGTATATGAGAGTGAGTTAGATTAGGTACAAGAAAGAAATTCTCCCCTGTGAGGGTGGGCAGGCCCTGGCACAGGTTGCCCAGAGAAGCTGTGGCTGCCCTATCCCTGAAAGTGTCCAAGGCCAGGTTGGACAGGGCTTGGAGCAACCTGGGGCTGGAACAAGATGATCCTCAAGGTCCCTTCCAGCTCAACCCATTTTGTATTTTTGTGTTCTAAAGTAATTTATGATTTTCATGGCTGGAAACATGAGCTGCTTACATGCAGCAATGACTTTCATTCCCATTCTCCTCAGCTTACAGAGCCATGTACATTCAGAGCCAAACCCAGCAGTTCTTACCCAGGCAAGGCTCCCACTGACTTCACTGACTTCAGTGGGAGTTTTGCCTAAGTAAAGACTGAAGGATTTGGATCACCAAACTTAGAACATGGAGTTTTCTATAACCTTGGGCTGAATTGCACAGAAGACAGTGGGTGTTTGAAGGAAAAAGGAAATACACTTTTTTCTACAATAATTTCAGCCCTGCTAGTGTTGAAGTTAAAAGCATTCCTCTTGAGAAAGCCTGGCTTCTAAACTCTGCCAGTGTCTTGGGCTGGGGATGCTAAGAATTACATTTGGAATTCTTTGTACTGTACTGCCAAGTTTAAGAAGATACTCTTCAATGAATTAGAGTAAGTATTAGTATGGCTGGTATTTTTGTCATGTGGTAACAGAGTAGATGTGCTGTGAAATACAGCAGTGTACTTGCTTTTTCTTGCTCTAAGTTTAAAACAAAGACTGGCAAATATCTCATAAATATAAAAACCTTGAACCAAGTCCAGGAAACTTCTGTTTACTTATCCAATACAATAAATATACCAGAAGTCCATCTTAAAATTATCTACTGCTAACAGCCTGGTTTAGAAGCTTCTCCAGTGAAACGCGGTTAGAGTTTTCCTCAGCACAGTGTTTACTGCCCAGGTCAGCAGATGCCCAGATGAGTGTATCGTTTTTACACAACAGTACAAAATAAGTTTTAAATTATAAGGAAATCGGAATACTAGTGTGTTACACCCACTTTTCCCTTGTGCCTATGTCCAAGCAAAATGCAAGCTGTTGAAGAAGCAAGCCAGGAGTACTTACACAGCAAAAATGTAGCAGGAGCATCTTCCTAGTTGCTGAGGAGTTCACTACTGAACAGGATGTGAGGCCTGGAATTTTTCGTGTGACTCTGGGTTTTGTGCTTTCCTGCTTGTAGGGGCTGGGAATGCCATAAATGTGGCCTGGTGAAATGTTCCTGTGGCCCAGGGGATGGCTGATGGGAATTGCACAGGCACATTTGCTTTTCTAGGATCGGTTTATCTCCTCTCTTCGTTGGTGGCTCAATGAGGTACCAGAGTGGCTCTAGTCTGTGGTGCTCTGCATAGGCCTGGAGAACCTGAAGCAATGTGGAAACAGAATGGGGAAGCACTGCTGGGACCTCCTGCTGAACCTTGGCATCCTGGAAGCTATCTCTGATCCCAGGACTGTGTCTGTGGCAGGGGCAAGGAGGAAGGGAAGGGAAGGGGAGGCTGCCAGGGAGGGCTGGAATCACCCAGGGCTGGAGGGAGGGCATGGAAGAGCTCGATCCTCAACTGGGATAGTTTATTCAGGTCTGCAGATTGCATAGTTCCTTTTAAACAGTGTACATCACCCAGACTCTTTGAAGATTTTGTGTCAGAACTTCAAAGTGCTGCTAATTTTGCTCTAGGGTAGCAAGGAGAATAGTTAGGCTCTTTTTTAATTCTAGCGTCAGGTTTCTAAAACTCTCTATGATATGACTTTTCTTTACTGAGACTGTATGCATTGTATCCAGTGTAACAGAAATCATTCTTTTGGAAACTAATCATCACATATGGATGGACAGTCTGATTTAAATCATGATTTCTTTTAATTCTAATCCATGCACAAGGATGTTTAATAGATACATAGTAAAAAAAAATCATGTAGTGACTTTTTTACAGCTTCTTATGAAATGGTGAATGCAATCTGGGATAAATTCTTCAGAAAGAAAATATTTTAAAAGTAATATAGTAAGTATATAATAGGCCAAGTTCTGTGGTCTTTATAAAATTTCCTGATCCTACATTTTGCAAGTCTGTGCTCCTTGCATAAACTCCTTGAATTTCCTGGTCATTGATCCTGCTCAGTGTAGTGGAGGAGCACAGAATTACTTTTCCTCCTGTCCTGTTAACTGGGGGCTTGAATATCTATTTGGTCTTAGGCTGCAGAGCACACGGTGGTGGAAACTCTTGGCTTTGTTTCATGTACAGAGCACTGAGTAGTGGAAAATTCTGGCTCTGCTTCATGTTAGTTTGCCCTTCAGGCAGTTTATTCAGCATTGGTGTTGGATTACAGAATTGGTTTTTCCAGCCTGTTTCTTTGTAGTGTGACAGGTACAGTGGTCCCCACTACCACACAGCTCGCTCAGCCTCACTTCTTGAGCAGGAGGGCCACTGGCAAAAGCTCATCTGCACCAGTCCTGGTCTGGTCAGAGCTTTCTAAAGAAGGAGAAAAGTCCCTCATAGCATAACTGTGATTACCAGAAGCATTGCTGTGCTTCATCAGTGTGAAATAACAAAACAGCTTGAAGACATTTTAACAGAAAGTGTTTCATGTAATTACCTCTACTGGTAGCAATTGTATTATCTTTGAACTGTCATTTTTATATAACACATCAATTGTTTATAAGCTATATGATTAAGAGCTGGATTGCAAAAGAGTGACATCTACCTTAGGTGCTTAATTATGTATCTATAAAGAATGAGGTTATCAGGCCAAGCACATCACTCAGAGTGCAGTCTGGCCCTGGTGAATTGTGATGCCTTCAGCTTTCTGGTCTGCACACAACCATCATGTTCCTCAGTTCTTCTTGTAAGAACAGTATTTTTTTGTTAGCAACACAGGCCATTTTTTAAAAACTATTGCTTGGCTATTTCTTACAGAGCTTGTGTATGTTTTCATCCATAACAATCTTAATATTTTTGGTACAATTCTCTACACAGACTTCTGTTTCAGTTTTGAAGAAGTCAGTCATTCAGAGTTATGGTTTGTCTCTGTGAAAATACTATGAAGACACTCTGTGTCTTCTGTCTATTGGAATATTTCAAGAAACTGCTCTTGTAAGGTTTTTTTATGGTGCATTCTGTAGAAATAACTGCAATCTAACTAAAGAAACATTTTTCAAAATTTTGTGTAGGAATAGAACGACTTGTCAACCATCAGTTAGGACCAGAATGGAGATTAGTCTGTGCAAGTTGCTTGCAGGTTAAATCTTCTCATTGTATCCCCTGCTAATCTGATTATCAATCTTTCAGTTGATATCTTTACCTTGAGACTGATTTGCCTCAGCCAGCAGAGTCTTTGCAATTTCTTACAATTTCACAGCCAGTCTGTCATCACAAAAAACACAACATGGTGGTATTATGTAACATCTTTTTCCTTTCTTTATGCTGTTTAAGTAGTTTCCCACCTACAGTAAATTTTAATAAAACAACATTTTATTATCAGTCTTTTATTTTAGCTCTGGAGTTTCATCAGAGCTGAATTATCAGCCAAATTTTTCATGTATTTTATTTAATTTGCTGATTATATGAATGTTAAATGTGGATGTAAGCAACACAAATGCAGTCTGGAATGTTCACATGAAAGTATATTTATTCATGTGTGATAAGTTGTGTGTATAACATGACTGCAGACACGCCCTGGATAAGAGCATAGCTTTGATTAGAATAATGGTTTTCAGCAAATTCATGACATCTTGTTGATAGCAATTTATATGGCCCTTCAGGTATTTTGGCATATATTGCATGTTTTGGTAGTCCTCCCTCATTATTTTAAGGACTAGGGAAAGTGTTAGCCTGTGACTTACTGGTGCCTCACCTAAAAAATCCACCTTGCAGGCTTGAAGAACGCACCCTCGTGGGGAGAGCCCTTCCCTGTCAGACATACAAAGATACATACTGGTTCCAAAGAAATGGGTAATGGTTTTATTGATTAATTCATTCTCCTTTCTTCATTCCTTTGTGTTTCTTTTTGTTTCATCTCTAGTTTGTTAATGAGCATTTTAGTACTTTGCTGTATTAGTGCATACATTTTTGGAAGGAGCAGCTCCTCGTGTGCTGTTGCCTCCCTCCCTGCCATGTGACACGGGTGTGAGCTGTGCCATGTGACACGGGTGTGAGCTGTGCCGTGTGACGCGGGTGTGAGCTGTGCCATGTGACACGGGTGTGAGCTGTGCCGTGTGACACGGGTGTGAGCTGTGCCGTGTGACGCGGGTGTGAGCTGTGACACGGGTGTGAGCTGTGCCGTGTGACACGGGTGTGAGCTGTGCCGTGTGACGCGGGTGTGAGCTGTGACACGGGTGTGAGCTGTGCCGTGTGACACGGGTGTGAGCTGTGCCGTGTGACACGGGTGTGAGCTGTGCCGTGTGACGCGGGTGTGAGCTGTGACACGGATGTGAGCTGTGCCGTGTGACACGGGTGTGAGCTGTGCCGTGTGATGCAGGTGTGAGCTGTGCCGTGTGATGCAGGTGTGAGCTGTGACACGGATGTGAGCTGTGCCGTGTGACACGGGTGTGAGCTGTGACACGGATGTGAGCTGTGCCGTGTGACACAGGTGTGAGCTGTGACATGGGTGTGAGCTGTGCCGTGTGACGCAGGTGTGAGCTGTGACACGGGTGTGAGCTCTGCCGTGTGACCCAGGTGTGAGCTGTGCCGTGTGACGCAGGTGTGAGCTGTGACGCGGGTGTGAGCTGTGCCGTGTGATGCAGGTGTGAGCTGTGCCGTGTGACGCGGGTGTGAGCTGTGCCGTGTGACGCAGGTGTGAGCTCTGACACGGGTGCGAGCTGTGCCGTGTGATGCAGGTGTGAGCTGTGCCGTGTGACGCGGGTGTGAGCTGTGCCGTGTGATGCGGGTGTGAGCTCTGACACAGGTGTGAGCTGTGCCGTGTGATGCAGGTGTGAGCTGTGACACAGGTGTGAGCTTGACATGGGTGTGAGCTGTGCCGTGTGATGCAGGTGTGAGCTGTGCTGTGTGACACAGGTGTGAGCTGTGACACAGGTGTGAGCTGTGACACAGGTGTGAGCTGTGACACAGGTGTGAGCTGTGCTGTGTGGTGCAGATGTGAGCTGTGCCGTGTGACACAGCTGTCGGACAGGGCACGTGCTGCCTCCTGAGTGCTTCTGCCTGTGTACGGGGTGTGATAGTCAGAGCTCCTGGAATGCCTGCCTGCTGTGATTCCCCTGTGCTCAGAGGGCGCTGCTCCCTGCCTGGCACAGTGCAGTTTCCCTCGGTACTGACATAGAGCAAATGCACAAAACACATCCTCGCCTGAGCACTGCCAGGTTTGATCAGGATATTGGTTCAGTACAACAGCAAATCCAGCTGCCAGAGTGCTGTGCTCTGGACTACTTTATGAATTTGTTCCAGGTGGAAATTCACCTCTCTTCCTTCTCTCCTTCCTCGGATAGGAAACCAAACAGTGTGTTTGCTTGGCTGGCTCTTTCCTTGCCTGCCATTGGTATTTTCTTGGCTGTTTCCATATAGCTTTTGGCTGTTTCTCTAATTGGAAGAACGTAAGTTTGCCAGAGGTTTTATTGACACTGTACTGCCTGGTTTTGCAGTTACTTGTTTTGTACTACTTTCTGTTAGGGAAGAGTTTATTTTGCTTTTTCTATGTGTGTGTGAAGTGAGTCTGGACATATTGTAGGATTGGAATGAGGAAATTATTCAGGTATGGTTTTTTCTGCAGTTGTGTAAGTTCACGTGAGTGTATGCTGTAGTTACTCTCATTTTCATATGAACTAATGATTAGCTTATTTATGAAGTAGCAGTATGAGGCACCTTGTGGCATCCATTTAGGTGAGACAATTACATTTCTAAGCCCTTATATATAGATGGCAGCTTATTTTTCTGGGATTTTATATAGTTATTATTACTACTGTACACACTTATATGACTCTTCTATTTTAGTTTCTGCTTATTTGTAGCACATTCTCAAGTTATAGCTCAGTCCTGGAGGCCTCGTTCAGAGCCTTATTCAGAGTAAGATCTCCACTGTAGCCAAAGCTTGCAGTTCCTCATACCTGAAAGTATTTTGTCTCTACTACTGACCAGAGATTGTATTGTGGTGGGCACTGGAGATGTTTTGGAGGATCAGAAGTAAATAACATTTCTAAAGAATTGAATACTATTTGAAATTCGGAGAGAAGTCGTAGGCAAGTTAGAATCTGGTGAGGATACAGAAATTCTCTCAACTGTATGTGCCATAAAAGCTTAAATGAGTAGGTGTGCTCAAAAACAGGTTTTAATGAATAGCATAAAAATTATTGCGGTTTTTCAGCTGTGGCCTTCTAGAAGAGAGAGCAAGCAGGACAGCATTGGGCAGGAAGACAGTTGTCTGGGTGTCTGGCTGGATGTCAGAGAATTTGCACTGTTCATACTGTGATGGGCATTTGTGTTTCCATTGAACAGTTGGGATTGCTGTACCAAAGCAAATATTAGTCAGAGTTCCTGCTGGTTGTGTGGGACCAGTTCAGTAAATCACAATCCAAAGGCACTGGGAAGTGTAGGTAGGTGGTACCTGCATCTCATTAGCTGCGGCTGAACTATATTATGGAAAAGTGCTACATTTTTTTCCACAGGGTTTGCCTGATTGAGAAATATATGCGTTTTTTTCCAATAAATGAAGTCGCAGAATTCTGTTGAGTTCAGTGCCCAGATAACAAATTTATGAGGCTAAGCACAACACTTTTCATAATTTCTCTCCCTTTCCCCCCTGCCATGAATAAACAGATACTTGAGTGATAAAGTAGAGAGAAAAGACTGGAGAAAAGCAAGCAGGATTGAAAAAGGAATGGGACTCAAGTCCTTCACAGCAGCTAGCAAAGTAATGGTTTTGCATTCAAGCCACAGTAAGTACAATAGAGCTAAGTGAAATAAATCAACAGTTTTCTATTTGAAAAGCACTCACTGGAAGAGTAATAAATTTTTAAAAGGCGGAATTAAATGGAAGAAAATCCTCAGTTTACAGCCAGAGGAAAAACTGTATTTATTTCCAGCAAGAAGCTGAATGTGGATCTGCCTTGAATAGAAACGCAGTGTTACTTTGGCTTCCTTAATCTACTTTATCAGGCACTTGGACAAGAGCAACTAAGGCTAAAGAGTAAGAGCTGTAGAAGAGTTGTTTTTGTGAATTTGCTGGGGATCAAGCATGGGCAGACTGTGATTAATCCTAACTGTCATGCCTTGGCACAAACAATGTGTAATAATTAAATTACATCAGTGAGTTTGCTGGTACTTTGAGTGAGAGATTTTGGAATGTCTGAAATATGACTGAAACTGAAATTGTGTCTAATTGGTGCCATACAGTGAGTGAGTGAGAATATTACATAATCCCTGAGGCCAAGCTAATTTACTAACAGATGGATTGGACATTCTAGGAACAGAAGTGCTGGGCAAAAGCTGTGTGTGTTTTGCTGTTAGCATGAGAAATATAATAGATGCTGGTTTTCACTGTAGGAGTCCAGCTACGAAATTACCTCCCGCTGTTGAATACGAGTTTCTTGAAAGAACAGCTCAGTTCTTGTTGCTGCAGGACATCAGTGCTTGATAATTCCTTGGATTTTGGGGTGCCATCAAAGGGCATAGGGGTTGTTTGATTATGTTTTGCTAAGGCCAAAGACTGCCAATTTTTGCTTTGTCCTGTTGTGGGAAGTATCACTTTCAGGGTAGGGAGAATGCTGGATTCAGCCCGTTGCTCTGGAGTATAGGATGGCTTTGCAGGTTGATAATGCAGGCTGGGACTTAATTGAACGACAGAGATGTTGGGCATGTGTAGGCAGAGTGGAGGTGAAGCTGTGGTGATCCCCCTTCCTATCGTGGGCTGTTCATGGCTGCCTGGTGTCCTTCAGGGCAGGACTGAGCTCAGGCCAGAACGGGTGTGTGGAACCCTCCTCGCACAGGCACTGCCCTGGTGCTGCTGTGGGACAGGAATGTGGTCCTGGGGCCAGGGCAGGGATGACCATGAGAACCTGCTGTAAGTGGGTGTGAGCTTGGAGCAGCCCAGAATGAGCACTAAGTAGGCAGCTGGGAGCACTGCCTGCCTGCACTCTGCCCGGTTTGAGACTTGGGTTCTGAAGCCTGGACTTGGCACTGCCCATCCCCTTTCACTGTGCCTTGGGCCAGAAGAGCACTTATGGAATGCCTAACCAAGTAAAAGGCAAGCTAGACCCTTCAGTAGAATATGTAGCGTTGTCTCACTAAGAAGGAATGTTTCTTACCTGCTGGTGGTACCTCCCCACCCAGTTAGCATGGCTACAGTGTTGGGGTGTGTCACTGCACCTGTGTGACCTGGGAAGGAATAAGGAGTTCAGGAGGCAGAGATAGCAAGAGTTTGAGAGCTTATTATGGAGAGATATGCTTGAATATTGTCATTTTCCTGTATTGAACAGAAGCTTTATTTGTTTTCAAAGAAGGAAAGCTGCAGACCTCTGCTCTCCCAAAAGGTTTCATCAGGAGATCACCTGCACTCTCATGAAGGCCACCAAGTGTTGAAAAGTCATTAGGCAGAAAGCTGCTGGATATCAGCTATTTGCTGAACAGATAAAGTGTTAAGACAGGATTCCTTGGTCCAGTTTCTGTTCTTATCACCCACTGACTGTACCTTCCTCAGCCCTGTGCAGTAAAACACCCTGTTTCTGAGCTGCTTGTGCTGCAGGCAGTTTTCATGCACTTTCCTTCCTGACAATAGCAATTACAGGCCAAGTCTGGAACTTTCTTGAAACTCTGGAGCATACACAGTATGATTGGGGTTTTAAGTGTTGTGCTGCCCAATTTTTAAGTTGTGTGTGTTGACCAGATGCCATGGTGATACTCAGGAGTTTAAATCTTGACTAGACATGGGCATCTTTTCATAAGAAAAGAAAATATCACATCCTTGATACTGTCTCAGTCTTCTTGCCAATTTTGAGCTCTTGATCTTAAAAAAGAAAAGTACAAGCATTTCTGAGTGAACCAGTTATAAGTTCTTTTAAAAACTATTTGCAAAACACACAATTTTATTTAATCTCAGTTTTTGGAAAAAAAAGCAACATTATTTTTGCTGTTTATTTGCTTTGAAAAGAAATGTTCAGCTTGTTTCAAGACCCTGGCAAGGTAATTTTCAGTGTGGGTTGTTAAGTTTTGGCAGAGCTATAGCCATCTAAGAGCAACAGGAATATTATAGGAAAGCATTTGAAAATATTAGCCATTACTATAGTTACCAGCTCTGCTTGTTTTCTTTCTTACTTTTAACTAAATTGTAACTTGAAATCTTACTGGGGTTGAAATTGCATCGGGGCAAGGAGTCTCAAAGGTGGGAACACCAAGGGGGAGAGAAGGGCAAGCCCTGAGGCCAACAGTGAAGGGAAGCCCAGGTCACTGTGCTCCTTGGGATCGAGTTCCTGGGGGCTGCTGCTCCTGGGGCCATGCACCTCCCAGTTCTAAGGGTAACACACATAATTAAACCCCTGGAGGGAGGAGAAAACAAAAAGCAACACTTGTTATTGAATTTCAAATTTATTAAATGAATTAATTAATGTTGTCCCAGAGATAATAGAGAACACTGTATTATTCTGTGCTACCTTTTCTGTGAGTGACATGGTGGATAAAAAGAAATACATGCAGTTGAAAGAGAGGGCTAATGAGTAAGTGTTTATTGCACAGATACAGTCTGGCTGTGTAGCTGCTGTTTCAAGATCAGACATCTGTCCTTAAAATATTTTGCTGCTTGGAGGTTTTTTTCTTTACCTTGAAATAAAGCCAAGTTTTTCCTTCATAAAGGAGAACACTTGAATAAACATAACCCTTGTATAAAGCCAGTTGGGACTAGTCTGCTGGCAATGGCCAGAGTTCTTTTCACGTTGGGAATTATTAGAGAGACAGTGAATCTGACTTCTCCCCTCTCGAGGATCCCTCCCATAGTCTCTGTTCTTGACTTCTGTATTACTGAGCAGCATGGAATGGTCAGAAGTTTACAGAAATATTACACTGGGACACTTTTATATATTATCACCTATTTTTCAGAAAATACTGAATATTTCTTCCTATTAACTTTGAAATTGCAAAAGGTACAAGTGTTTGTTAAATACAGGATACCCATAGGGATGTTTATTTACGCATAACAAGCAGGTAAAACTTGTAAATCTCCTGTAACTGGACAAAGACAGTTGAGAAGTCTCTGTGACTTAGAAAGGTGAGGGTTTGTAGTGTGGGCAGCGGTGCTGAAACAGAAAATGGCTGTGAATTGGATTCTGCAAAATTGGGCACACTTTTGTTCCCCCTAAAAAAATTCCTTCTAAGAGTTGGGGTTTCTGGGTGTTAGACCAGGTCAGAAGATTTGTACTGCCAGTAATTACTGAAACCAGTTAATTGTTTCCCTTGTCCTCAATTATTTGAAATAATTCTTCACTGAGACCTTTTGCTTTCTAAGTCTGGGGGAGGTGAGGGAGCGTCTACATAATAAAAAAAAAACACCTACCCCAAGATTTAAGTAGGCAGAATCAACTGCTGCATTTCCATCATCTTTTCTCATTCATCTAGTTAGTCATAAAACTTGCTACACAATCCCTTCTAATGTCATTGCTGAGACACTGACAGAGTGACAACTGTAGTATCTGTTTTTCAGCCTTTCCTTTCGAAAGGTAAGAAAATGAGGAGTAGCCTTTTTTTAATATTCTGTCCTCTAATTCATCTTTACTGAAAAAAATCCAAGTACCTGATCCATGTTCAGATGACTACTCAAAATGTGTTCCTTTCCCCTCTCCAGTGTATCAGTCCAGGAAGCAGAACTGCCTGAAAGATGCAGAACCATTTTCTAGTAGTCTGGGAGACACTGTATTACATTCCTTTGACCTGGTTTCCCATTTTGCAATAAGGATCCTTGTGTTTGAAATTTCACGTGACCAAACTTAAACTCAGATTTGTGGATTGGATCAGCAGTTGAGTCCACCCTAAGGAGATTCTCAGTAGTCCTCAGGTGTCCCTGGTTTACCCAGCTTGGTTTTCACCCTTTCATTGACAACCAAAGCAAAGCCAAAGGAAATCACATTTAGGGTTGCATTTGTGGTTTTCTTTGCTATAGCACAAAAGTTGTTTGAAGAATTTCTTGAATCTCACTCTTTGGACTTAAGTGCTCTGGGAAAAAGATTGGCTTTCTCAAAACCCAGAAAAGAATCCAAATATGCTGTGGCTGTGATTTTACAGGGCATTCCAAATGGATGATGCTCTGGGGAAAGATTTCACCTTTTAAAACTGCCTGAAATTTTCGTATCTATTTGAACCTGTTGAGATGTCCAAAAAAATGAAGAAAAAAGATGTTGAGAAATAGATCCAGGGAAACAGGAAAACAGGAATCTCTTTTGAGATCAAGGACTCTTAAGTGGTTGGAAGACAGGTAGAAGAAGGAGTTGCCTTCTGGAAATATTTTAGAGCAAACAATACAGTAAGAACAGGATGAGGGACAGCAGTGGGCTGGGCTTATAAATGATTGGATCAATTGTGAAAGTTGTGCAGTTGCTTTTGTTTGCAGGCAGATCAGACTTTGCTTAGTGTGCCAGAATTAACCAAACCTTTAATGAGAAGCTGAGCAAACACTGTGAGTGTGGTTGGGGCTCATTCTGCAAAGCCTGTAATGACATTTAAAACAGGATTGGACTTTTGAAAACTGTGCATTCCTGTAAAACATCTTTGACAAAACTACCTTTTAAAAACTAGTGCATGTAACAGCTTTCTGCATAGGCACTAAAGTAAGGGATATTCAAAGAATGAGATTAGAAAAGGAAGGGAATTAGTCTGTTCAAATGAACATAATGACTAAAAACACACACAAAAATCAGAATTCTAATTTAAATGTAAATTTTCCCAAATCTCTGTAATGTTTAGAAACCATTTTCAAGTGTTACTAATCCACTCATGTATGAATAAAGACTTCGTAATACTTTATGCTTCATATGACCTTGTGCTTGAGAGTCTCACTTCACTTGTGATGGATGTCGCTGCTTCATTACTTTTTAAAGGCAAATCAAGCTCACAGGGTGTATTTAAGCTCTTTGGGTATATCAACCAAATTGGACAAGGGAGATCTTACTTGGATTTCTACAGCTTCTATGTAAGTACCCTTAATAAAAGCCCTTAAAGAAGTTAATTTGTGATGGGGTAAGAAGAGAGATCATACTGTGCATAAGTAACTGGTTAAAAGAAAAACCCAAAGCATTAGAACATATGGGTCCAAGATTTCTTCTTGGTTTAGGCTTACACTGTTCAGCACAATTAAAGGCAAGTCATCCAAAGAGAAAAGATAGCCCCAAAGAAAAAACCCATAATGGATAGTGAAGTGCTTTGTCATTCAGAAAAAAGCACTCAGATGTTTTTATGAAGGTGTCAGCTCATTGTAAAGTGGTAAAAAAGCTACTCAGAAGTTAGGAATTAAGAAAGCAGTGGAAACCAGAACAGGTTGAGTGTTTCTGTGTAAGGATATGTACAGGCAGGCACAGATACACGTGGGACTTCTGCATCTCAACAGGCTCCTGAGAGGGACTCGCTGGAACTGCAGCTGAGCCAGCAGAGATGAGCAGGGAATGGAATAAAACACAGGATTCCACAGGCGGAGCACTTGAGTCTGGAAAAACGATAACTTGGGTGAGAATGATTGAGTGAAGTCCATAAAACTTGAGAGTTTGTGGAGACTGTGAAGAGGAAATGATGGCCATTGCCTTTCTCAGTGCAAGCTCTACGAGGCATTGGCAGAAATTGCCTGTTGCTGTTCTCAGGCAAAGATGATGTGGCACGGAGTGGAACTCACTGACAGGGGAATTAAATCTGCTGCATTTCAGGAAGGAAACTGAGCATGTTCAGTAAAGGGCTGCTAAATGATAGGAAGGTGTTACATCTGACTGAGGAAGTCTTTTTGCCTCAAATCAAAAATGCACCCTGGAAAAGTATTCTGTCAAAATAGCGTATATTTTTCCTAGGTTTTGGATCATTCTTGTGCATCCATGTTTGACATCTTTAGTTTGACTTGCCAGGACTTTGTTTCTGTGTTCTTGAGTATAGAGGAAGAGTTTTGGTGATTGAATGTGAACATTCAAAGGGCCTGATCATTCACTGCCTTGAGATTCTTCTGAAGCTCTTCACACTCTTTTTTTGCTAACCTGAATATCTTCACATTAGCTAGAAAATACTGGGAGCCAGGAATTTCTAGTGCAAATTAAGGGTGAAGTCATTATTGACATGCTGGTGTAGTTGAGCATTCTCTTCTGAGGCAGGCATTAGGCCACATTTTTTTCCTTATTTGCCTGCCAATCAAAATAGAGAAATGCACACAGTTTTCCATTACTCAGTCACTGATGGTTTGCACGTTTTCTCTCTGATTAACAGCAGGAAAAGTATTAGAAAGTTCTCAGCATTGAAATAGGTCTAAATACTAAATACAGCATATTGCTAATACCTGACCACAAGTCTTGAGCCTGCAATTATTTAGAAACTGCTGGAATATAAGAAAATATTAAAATTTTTCGAAAGGAACATATTTTAGATCTTTAGTGATAACAAGGTCTCATAGCTGTGAATTCTGGTGTTTCTTACCTTTTCTGTGTCTACTTTGAGATGTTTAGAACTGCTTAAGTAGCAGCCTTAAAAAATCCTTGGGTTTCAAGAATAACTCTTTTGTAATGCAAGCTGCTAAATCTGACCCCTGTGCAAAGCCCATGGTCATAAACACAGGTAACTGAGAAAGGAGCTTGGCAACTTCAGTGGCATTATCTAGAGAAAGACCATTCTTCAGTTTTGGCTTTCTGTGAGACACTCCTTCACTGTTGGCTGAATAGGTTTAGAAGCCTAGGAAAGGAATTTTGGTCGACAGTTCTGAGTTATGGGAAAATCAGCATCCTGAGAATTGGAGTTTATCAAAGAAGAGAACAGACACATTATGAAGAACTGAATTCCCTGGTTTCTGGCTTCAAAAAATTCCACTCAACACATAAATTTCCTGGTGTTTGAGCATGAAAAGTATGTCCTGATGTAAACTGATTAGTCCCATGTAAGAAGCCTATTAAAACAAGTGAAAAGGAGGGCTGGTTTTAGTTAAGTGTTTTTCCAGAACTTTGTTCTGTCTCTTCAAACATGAGCTCTACAAGTAGTGATGGTGTGCTCATACTCTCTCATTCCATGTCTGTTACCACAAAATCACATTGTAAAAAGGAAACTCATCTCTGCAAATAATTTTCACAAGTAGGTGAGGATCATATAGTAGAGGAAACTCCCCACTGCAATCCAAACCAGTTGTGTTTAGAACAATGTTTCAGTGTACCAGACAAGGAGTCATTTGGGCTCAACTCCTTTAAAGCCAAGAACAGTAAAACAGAGTGAAGAATGTGAACCAAGGGGAATCTATTTCATGCCTTGGTTGTAAGATGGTCAGGGAAGAGCTTATCCAGGTAAGGAAGAAACAGTGCCTGGAAATGCTGTGTCTCACTTGAGAGTAAATGTTACTTTTTCTCTCAATCAGTCAGGATGTTTTGAAGTGTGCTTTGATGAACCTCAGCATAAGACTTTGGCACAGATCTGACAGCTACACTGTGGTCAGAACCAAGCACTAGTTAAATCCAGTCCTTGCTGGCTGAAGAGCAAAGGATCATCTCTTTCAAGATAAATCTAGAAAGTCTGACAAATGCTCAGGGCCACGTGATATCCTAAAGAGAAGTGATCTGCAGCTGTGTGGAGTCTTCCACAAAGAAATTTTCACAGGTACTTGTATTCATAGGAAATGGGTGTTCCTGTTTCTGCTCGTTGTGATACAGACACACACTTGGAAGGAGCTTTTTATGCCATCACATCCTCTGCTCTTGTGCTCTCCTCCCTCTTGGATTCACACATTTCCTTCCCCTACAGCATTGATGTGCAGCCAAAAATCCAGATGGCTGAATATGAAATGGACTTTGTGCTTAATTCATGTAGCAGAGATGGGGTGCATGGCCTCCTTTCCTAAATTCTGCTCAACAGGAGTATGTAAAACTCCAGGACATTTAGATTCCATGTGTTTTGCAGGACATGTTTAATAAAGTCCCCCTCTATCTTTCTGTTTTAAGGGCTATTATTTTCTATAGGGCAGGCAGTATTTTAGTGCTATACTACTGCAATCTCAAAATAGAGCTTTTTTAAAAAAAAATAGAAACCTTTAACCTGTAAGTTTGAAAGTTTTCTTTGCAAGTAACTCAGTTACAGCTGCATATAATATATAGTTTCTTTAGGAAGAGAAAGCATTTGTATTTGTGTAACTATATAAATATTGCTTATTTGGGTAAATCGCCCATGTGGTTTAAATGGATGTTAATTGGAATGATACTGTAGGGCTGTTCAGCACCACGGATGGAGGAAACAGAGCTGTGTGGATGGGAGGTCCCAGCCCTGGCTGTAACACTGAACATGTCTCCTGCACTGTGGGGTGGCTGCTCTGCCAGTTTGGATTTATCACAAGAGACAGATTGTATTCAAATGGAAAATATGCCAGTCTATTTTGCCATCTCCTGTTCCTAAAGGGCAGGATAAAAACAGCACTGAAGAGTCCATGCCATAGGACTTCTCTTCAAACAATGAAATACTTGCTGTGGAATTAGTACCTCTCTCACTGCCATGTGGGAGGGCTGAGTGTTTGCCTCTATGTGCTCAGGAGCCTGTTCTGAACTTCAGTCCCAACTGAAACTATTTGTGTTCTCTTTCTGAGGTTGTCTTCAAATGCTCTTACTGTTTGTTTATGCTCTTTATGACATTCGTGAACCAGAAAGTAGCAAGGGTAGGTATTGAAAGAGTTCAGGAGTTAAACTGCAGTGTTTGGAGGCCCGAAGGGAGTTGGTATCTGTGCTGAGGAAACAGCTATACCTTTGGAGAGGTGATACTGTGTTTTAGGCTTGTCCTCTGAAGTATCAGGCTTTGAAGGGAATTGTGGAGACCTTTCATTTGATCCCGAAATGGGCAGGGTACTACTTGCCAACAATAATACTGAGATATGATCAGGGTGGTGCTGACATGCATTAGCTTTAGCCACTCAGATAAGAGGTGTTTTAAGAGGCAGAGAGTTCATATCAATTACATTAAATGTATTATTTTGTTTAACTGTTTCTTGTCATTGCCAACAAGGTCAAATTGGGCTGGATTTTAAGAACCATGTCATGCATTTTCACACTGCAGTGTTACTGATTTCAGTACATCTGTACATCCAAGCCCTGTCTGCATTTTTGAAGGCTTTAGTTTATGTTCCACATCATAAACATACACTGTGTGTACAAATTCTAGGAAAAAAGAGACCCTTCTTAAAGAGCTATAGTGTGTGGAGTTGGTGTCTGACCTTAGGTATGAAATGGGTTGCTGCTTTCCCAGCTGAGTTGTATAACTAGAAGCACAGAGTTTGCTTACTCTTGCTGAGTCTGGGATATCAAGTGATCTGGCATATTTGCAGCAGATCAATACACTCAAGGAGACCTGAGTGCTTTGTTAAATGTGATTTAGAAATATTTATTTCAGGTTAGATTTAGTCTGGTCTTGCACTAAAGCAGCTTTACTGTCCTTGTCTTTTTAAGTTTTCCAAAGGGAAAAAGCAGTTAGTGCATTTTAGAGATGCACATAACCATTTCAATCTGTTTAACCTCTTGAGCATTAGAGCTTTCAGGGAATGGAGCTTCCAGTTGCAAATTTAATGTTCAGATGGGGGGTGGGAGGGGGAAGATAATCTTTCTATTCCACGTACTTTGTAGTGTTTTTTTCTATCATGGTATTCTCATTCTCCCATCCTTAGTGGATGTGAGCAGTCTGATTCACTTGGAAGTGTGAAGACCCAGAACTGAAGCCCCAGGCCCCTGGATGTGATTCTGATGGTCCAGCAGCAGATGTTTGGGAACAGACTGACCCACGGCCCAGGCACAGTGAAACCAGTCTCCCTCTGTGTTAGGGTCCTGTGCTTGTGCTTGGATTCAGTGCCCAGAGCCTCCTGTGAGTGATTCAGAGAGATTTCCTCTAACCCAGGCAGAAATGAGTGCTGCTGGCTGAGCTGGATGTGATCAGATGGGGACAGGCCCCAAGCCTTGCACTCCCCTCCTGGGTGTGCATTCCAATGGAATGTGTGGATATGATGAGGCATCTTCTCCTCTTAAGTGCTGCTAAGGTGGCCACTTCAAAACACTTGACTAAGAAACTCCTCTAGTAAGCTCTTTGTAGAGTGAAGGGCTCAGAGCAGAATATCTGTCTTGACTTCGAGAAGGTCAGTAATGGTCTGTTCCTGTTCGAGCCCTTTTCTGCAGCAACAGATTCCACTCACCTTACCTGGGGTTTGTGGGAGGGAGAGCCACAAGGCCCATTTGTAGTATCTTTCCTTAGGACAAAAGTAACTTGAGAGAGAGAAATTGTTTTGCAGACTGCCAGAGGTATCAGTGTGAGATGCATGCTTTCCATTTTTAATCCTTTTTTATTAGCTGTTACTTGTTGATATCTTTAAGGACATCTTTTCACATGATTACTTTTCCTGGATGGCTTTACTTTTTCCATTGTAACAAGAATAAAACCTTTTTTCCCTCAAGTAATTTTCTAGCCAGTAAGAAACTATTGAATGTCTTAGTGAAAGAGTCTTTATATGAGTACCTTTTTTCATTAAACTGGTGCATATCTAGGTACTATAAATGTCATTTTAATTCTTAAGGTTGTCAAAACTGAGTAACTTACTTCTTCTTGCTGTCTGAAATTTGTCTGACAAAATGAAGCTCAACATGAAGCACAAATAGGTAATGAAACCAGCTATTGTGCAGGTAAGAAAATCTGTGATTAATTAGGTGAGTGACATCTGGATGTGACCACAATCTGTTGGTGCAGGGCTGTAAATAGCATCAAAGATTTGTGAGCATTAGGTCTGTGGACAGCAGGAAATATTTGAAAGCCAAAGCAGGATCAAATGTTTGGGTAAAAATTATAGTTATAGCTAACCACAAATCAAGTGAGAGCCATTAGGATGTTGTTTGTTATCCTGTGGTTGAATGTAAATTCTTAGCATTGCTCCTTTGATTTGTAAAGCAAATGAGGCTTAGGTTGCAACCTTGAAGATGTGTGAGATGTTGAAGTGAGACAAGCAGGCTGTGCTGACGTTGTTGTGCTCTGCCTTTGGAGGTTTCCTAAGGGCTCCTTTTGCTCTGGTTTCTCACTGCAGTTGTTACTCATGTGGTAAAGGCTAGTTTGAAAAGAAGTGCAGTACAAACTTTGTGTTTAGGTGCAAGAAATTAACTTTTCTTTTTTGTTTTTTGCAAAGAATTTCTACATTTTGATATCACAAGGATTGTAAGTGCCACCTTGTGGACATCATTATTCTTGTATCTCATTATAGGATGAAAGTGGTGAAGTGGGATAATAAAATATATGAGAGAAATTATTTATGTTTTCTTTGAGGATCGGGGGTCTTTGTTTATTTTCCAATATTGTTAATTGATGTGTTGAAGTTGAAGAACTTGGCTTCAATGGCTGTGAAGAAAGCCAAACTCTACTGGTCTTGTTGTGGAGCTCTACTCCATGACTTTTGCAGTTCTTGCTGGAATTCTTTTGTTGGTCACTCTCAGATCTTTCTCCTGAATAAGACATCAATGGAATGCCACAGGAGTGAAACCCCAGATGTCTGGTATCCTGACAAGTTCCTTATGTTGTAATCCCCTGTCCTTGAGTGAAAGTGCCTTGATAAAATGATTAGTGCAGTGTCCTGAAGTGTCCCATGTAGTTTTTGAGCTGTGTGTGTGGCTTGAAGGGTTTTTCTGCTGAACATCCTGGTGTTCCCTGTGTTTCTAGCAGTGCATTCTGCCAGTGCTGTGCCATCCCATGGTGCTATGCCATGGAGAGCATCTGTGCCATGTTTTTAGAGGGGTTTGGGGAATGTCTTGTCTCCAATACCCAAGAACCACAGTCCCTGTAACAGCAAACTCCAGCTCAGGCATTTCTTCACGTTCACAAATAAACCCAAATTTTAAACTGAGGAATACAGAGTTTCTAATTATATGCAGCTAATTTTCTGCTCCTTAATAACTTAAAGGCATTGTCATCAGATTCAAAGTATATTAAGTATCTGTGCTTATTTTAAAGCTGTCCCTTGAGGCTGTGGAGCTTCCTCTCCAGCCAGCACAGATTCCAGCCTGTATTCCAGGAGTGAATCCCAGTTTGTCTGTGTGCTGTTCAGCTGTCAGCCATTCCAACTGCTTGTGCACATCACAAATTCCCACTTATCTCCAGGCTATAATTAGACCATAACCAGTATGAAAATTCCCAGACATCAGAGCTCTTCCTTGGCTTGCTGCTGGAGTGCTTTCTGTGTTGTCACAAAACAGAAGCTGATTTATCTCATCAGTTGGTTTTTAAACTGTTACAAAAGATAGATAGCAGTGTTGTTTCTGTAAAACCACCATCATATTCCTGGTCAGTGAAGAAGGGACCAAGTTAAGATCTGAGCTGTGGGGAAGGTGTTTTATGGACTGTACAAATGGTTCCCACACCTGAGCATGTGGGACAACTCTGCATTTCTAATGGGCAACTTTCCTTGTGTCCATTTCGTTACTGGTTGAATTATTAAGAAGCATCTTCCCATTCTGTTTGAAAGGCTTGGGAAATGCAAACACCAGGCTCTGTATGGAGAGGAGGCCTGACAGGCATGAAAAGCTTAGAATTTTGGGTAGAATGTCAGAAACTTTATTAAAATGAGGGTGGTGGAAGGTCAAAGATGATTCTCTCAACAGCAGAACCATGAACAATGTAGAGCAGGGGTTAGTTAAAAACATAAGGCTCCAGCACTTGGTAGATAAGACCAAAAATGATGGAAGAATTGCATTGTTGTTTACATGCTTTTATCACATTTCAACTTTAGCCTAAGTGGATCCAGTGTTCCCTTGATTCATCTGTTAACAACCTTAGATTTTTCCTCTTACCTGTTGAATTGTAACTGTACTTTTAGCTTATCATGACATCTTTCCTGACTTTCAGCTTTAGTGTGATTGTGAATGATTTCTTTGTGCTTTTTGGGCTAGACCTGAATTTATTTCATTTACTTTGAACTGCTGCATTCATAGAATGATGGAATGGTTGGGGTTGGAAGGGACCTGAAAGATCATCTAGTTTCAACCTCCAAATTACCTTTCATAAAATATGTGACAGGTTTCTGTTCTACTGGCTCATGTGATACCTCATTCTTATTTGGATGAGAATGAGAAGTGCTTTTTTGCATGTGCCAGTTCATTATATAAGTAGGTGATGGATGTTCATCATAAAACTTACTTAAGTCTATAAATACAAACAAGCAAGATTAGTGAACAGAAATGTTTCTATAGAACAGGAGACAGTCTCTACAGAGCGTGCACTTTAAAGTGCAGTAAGGTGAAAAGATTTTTTTTCTCATTTCTGTCAAATCTGTACCATTTTTTTCTGCCCTTTATTTTACATTATTTAAATGCCCAGAGATGCTGTGGCTGCCCCATCCCTAGGACTGTTTAAGGCCCAGTTGGACAGGGCCTGGAGCAATCTGATCTGGTGGAAGGTATCCCTGCCCATGGCAGGGGATTGGAAGGAGATGATCTTCAAGGTCCCTTCCAACCTAAACCATTCTATTAAATGATTTATTTTTTTCATTATCCTGTCCAAGTGGGTGTTGTTGACTGGGTTGAAGATTTTCTACTCAGTGAATAGAGGATTCCTTCTGCAACTGTCTGGGTGCAGCATGAGAACTTTTTAGAAACATCTTTTGGTGAGAATAGGCTGAATGCTCAGTTTTAGAGGAGACTAAGACAACACTTTTTATATGAAGTAGTTCTGCTTTGGTAGAAGGCTCATTTTGAATGCTGACAGAATCATAGCTCACCACCTTCGATCTGACTGGCAGCACTGGGAACTGTGTTGTTAAGAGATTCTTTTCTTTCAGCCAAGGAGAATGCAATCAGTGGTGATCATTCCTCTTCTGGGTGTTCTTGTATTTTTGGCAGCAGGATGTAAAAACCTGTCAGCTGACTTAAAACCCCAAGTCTGTGAACCCTTTAGCTTTTCCTGCCTTTTTCCATACAGATGACCAAAGGAAGACCCTGCTGAAATGGTAATTCACAGAATGGTTTCCGAGTTGATTTCTCTCTGTAAGTCCTACTGTCCTTGGTTGTGCTGTCCAAAGTCTGCAGTTGTAAGATCCTGGAAAAAGAAATCTCACTTTATTTTGCAGAGCATTGGCTGTGACGACTATCTGGGTTCTGACAAGGTGATTGACAAGTGTGGAATATGTGGAGGGGACAACACTGCCTGCAAGGTTGTGTCTGGAGTGTTCAAACACACGCTGACAAACCTTGGCTACCACAAGATAGTGGAAATTCCTGAAGGAGCTACAAAAATCAACATCACTGAGATGTCAAAGAGCAACAACTATTTGGGTAAGTTGCATCTCAGTGAATGAAGCATTCTTTGTGCTCTAGTGCAACTGGGTGGAGGTTGGGGCAGGAAAGGCCTCCTGAGCAGGGGGAAATAGATGGCAAGAAGAAGAGAGGAAAGAGGAAAAAAAACATTAAACAGGTGTTTTGTTCAGAACTAACTGTCTGTAATTCTAGGTTGATCTTGAATGACAAACACCACAGAGCTGTTATCACCTAATTCCCTGTCCATCTGACCTGGTTTTGGTCGTAGCTGGTTCTGCTGTGGTGCTTTCCCTTCCCACAGCATTGCCCTTGTCTGAGCTCTCAGGAGCCCAGCCAAGCTCTGTGCTTGTTTATGTAAATTGAATCGAGACAGCTTGGGGAAAGAGCATCTTCTGATTGCCTAAAAAATTTCAGTTCTTTTAAAGTGTAAGTGTATCAACATTTTATTGAGATGATTTGACCCTGAGGTGGCATTCACAGAATCCAAGGTCTTTTTTACAATTGTTTATTCTGAAGCAGGTCCTTGATTCTAAAGCATAGATGATGCTGGAATATTTATATTAATATCACATCTTGAGTTTATTCCTAGGTATGTATAGTGGGTTACAAATTAGAGATTATGTGGAATTTATGCAGATCTGTGTCAGTCTTGTGTGCATTTATGAACTGTGGCTTTCCCTCTTGTCACCTGTCCTGTTCCCAGGTTACAAAGCCCATAGTTTGTCCACATTTGTGCATGTTTTGGAGGCAATTCTGCTGAGTGGACTGGAGAGAGGAATCAGTTAAGATTTATAAAACCTGCTCCTCACCCTTTAATTTCTCTCCACCTGTTAGTCCATCCTTGCATCTGTCTTGCAAATTCCCACAGCAGGCAGTAAAATCGGTGTATTCTCTGCTGGAACACTCTGGCTGTCCTGGCAGCTCCAAATCCATCCTCCTGTTGCAGGACAGCTGCTTCCTCTCCCTTGTGGCTGGTGAGCACCTCAGCTCTGCTCTCAGGTACAAGACAGCAGAATGCTCATTATGGAATTGCTTCTTTTCTGCTTTCTCCCCTTTAATTCCTGCTGGAGCTGTGCTGAGTTCTGCAGGGACCTTGCCTGAGGGTGGGAGTTTATTATGGGGAACAGCCTGAACTGTAATGTGAGCTCCATAATTTTACAAAAATAAGTGACTCTTCAAAAATTGAAGAAATAATATAAACTACCCACAGTCCAAGAAAACCAAATGTCTGGACCTTTCGTGGGGTGGTCTTATCAGTTCTAATTTGTCCTGGTTTCATCCAAGTGAGTTTTTGGCACATTATATATGTATATGCACTAACATTCATTTTTTCTTGCACACAGTTTTTATAACATCCATCAACACTAACTTGACTGATGATGAACTAAACCAATAATTCTATCTAAAGAACTTCCATAGATACTTGTACATTTGGTGAGAAAGTAGCTAACTTGGCAGTACAGGGGAAGTAGTCATGTTACTAATATATAAAATCATGGAGTTGAGTGTAATTCTTCTGTCAGATTCATGTGCCAGCATCTGAAAACAGCTGGCAGAAAAATTCCCTTAACTATGTTAGAATGTCCTGAGCCACTTCAACATTTTTGGAATGGGCAGGACAGAAAGAAAGTAACATTTTTTGATTAAAAATAGCCAGACTGTTGGCATGTATGGGAAAGTGGCAGAGTTTTATTTTCCCATGCTGCTCCTTAACTCTTTATCCCCTGAGCTCTTGGTTTATGCTATCATCTTTTTTCTTTCCTTCTTTTTTGTTTTTTTTTTTTGGGGGGGATTTTGTTGTTTGGTGTTTTTTTTTATCCATTTCATATGTTTTATTTTAAAACTGCTGGTATGGATTTAATCTGCTAAATTTGCCAGCTCCCTTGCCTGTTAGCAATTCTTGAGGATGTAATTCCAGCTAGAAGGACTCCAGCAGTGCTCCTTACACTGTTCCACAGTGAACTTGGTTTATTGAGGCAGGTGAGTTGCACCAGGACAGTGAAGAAACATGTTCCAGCAGATCAGAAAACTGGAGACAGGTTTATCAAGCAATTTATTGGCCAAATGAAGTGGTGATTGTGAGGTTGTTTTTTGGCCTATTGGTGGTCACAGATTTCTCACTGATAGAACAGCGTTCAGAGTGCTCATTTTTACAGTGCACAGAACACTGCTCAGAACTGGGAATTTTGAGAACTCAGATCTGGTGTTTCCTGTTTCCTCTGTATTTATGGTAATAAACAGAAGTATTGAACTTTAAAAATAAGAATGAAAAAATCCCTTATCCTTAAGGTGCAGCAACAGCAACAAGAAAAACAACCCAGCAGCCATTCCTTTAAGGATGTAGTTGAGTGCTTTGCAAAACTGAATTTTCAGGACCCTGTTGTGTCATAATGCAGTTGTAGCCCTCAGAGCTGCTTGTAAGGAACATTCCTTGTTTCAAGGAGTGTAAGTTGCTTTTGGTTTTCCTTTCACTTTGTACATTTTATGGTTTCTTCAATGCAAAATCATAAGTTGGCTCAAGGTCACTAAATAGATTTTTTTTTTTAGAAGATGACAGCAGATGTTGCTGGGAGTTGGAGTTACCTCCTTGTGTCTGTTTAGGAGATTGTTTTGGCTCCATGTAGTTTCGTTAAGTAATTTTTACAAAGCTCATCTTACTGTTTTGTCAAATGTACTAATCAAGTGAGCAATCAGGAAAGTTTGTTTTCACAAGGAGGTATTTCTGGAAAATCAGGAGATACTGGAAAAAGCAGGCAGAAATGTGAGTATCAAACTCAGCTAAAAGTCACCCAAACATTTGAAAGCATCTCCATCCTGCTTTTGTGAATTTTTGTAGTCATCTGTTGCTCCTCGTTGCAAAGCCTGTGACCCTCATAAAAAGCAGTCCTAAGGATTCTGCTGAGTGTCATGGAGCTTATTGAGGTTTGCTGAGTTTAAGTACTGCATGTTTAGTTTTTGCACACAAGTTAGAGTGATCCCAGAATAAAGTTTTTAAGTTCTTAAGTAAACTTGAATACAATAAACTTTTGTTAGAAGAGAAAACATGACAGTGGTATATAAAGCTTTAAAGTGTTTCTGGAACGTGTCATTCTTTGGGTAGTCAGAATATGCAGATTAAAGGAGATGGGCTATTTTAATGGTTGTTCAGCTGCTTTTCATGTAACTTTATAATTAACTTTTCACAAAATCCCAGTTTTGAATAAATGGATTTCATATAGCACGAACATATTTCCTTCTCCTCCTGCCCAAGTGCTCCAGTTACTTACAGGGTTTCCATTTCCTGTAGATCTTTACTGTAGAAGTGTGGATCTGATAAAGGAAAATATTTTAGTCATCAAATTGAGAATGAGCTGCAACATTAACTAGTGTTTCTCAGTAAGCCAGAATGAACTCTAACAGACCCCTAAGGGTATCTGAAGTACCCCAGGAAACACTTCATCTTTGTTTTCTAGAGTGTGTTTGTTCAGAAAGAAAGCAGCCCAGTTTGGAGTGCAGTGTAATAGCTATTCATAACTGTTAATAATGTATTCACCAGTCTGTGTATTTACTTTGGTATTTTTTTTACAATTTCAGTTTAGACTCTCTAAAGTGTGAAGAAGGCTGCACAGTCCTGGGCTTTGTCAGATTGACTTGCTTCTTAAAGTAGTTTTCAGGAATATTTTCTTACTGGCTGATGTGTTAGACATTCTGGTAACAAAACTGCTGACCTTGGACAGAGTTTTCCATTGGCAAAGCACTTCTGTCACATGCTAGTCTTGTACAGCAAAGAGACAAAGACATACTTCTTATCCCACTGGTAATCATCAGCTGGCCAGTTCTCATACACTGCCATGGGAAGTTTGCCACTGAATTAAGCAGGACCATAATACCTTCAGTGGGACCAACATATTACAGCACTTGTGCTGCAAAACATGTGGGCTTGAGTATAAATACTTCAGCATCTTGGGGACTGGGATTTGAGATAATGGCAAAACCTAAGGCCAAATAGCACGAATCTGAAGTGATTATTTGGAAGATGCTTTTTTTGCATGTTGTGTCTTGAGAGCCCAATGTGAAGGAGCTGGTTGTTCCATGTCTGCAGCCTCAGCAGGTGTCTGGAGTTAAAATTCAGCTTAATGCAAGATGGAAAGATACAGCAGTTAAAATGTGTTAGTTTTGAAATGCAGTCCCACTGTAATGAAGTTGCTCTCACTGAAGGACGTGGTGCTGGAACTCCAGGAGCAGTTTGTTCCTGGGGCAGCTGCCCCAGTTTGGAGCCCTGTACAGGCCTTGGGGTGCAGCTCTCCCAGCAGTCCCAGACACGCTGCCAGTGGTGTTTGGGAGTGTCCTGGGAAAGGGAAGGGACAAACAGCAGCGCTTTAACAAGTCTCTTACCATTTGGTTTTTTACCTGAGTTCTGTTTGCTCCAGGGATGTTTGTTTTACAGTGAAATTTATTTTGTTGCTAATAGTAAAGCTCGTTACAGTTCCATCAGGGAATATAGTTTGTATTTCAGTTTGGGATTTAATAAAATGGAGCTATTTCAGCCACTAAATGAAACAGTGATACCTTTGAGTCGATTCCATTTTGCCTACTTTCTATAAAATGATATCTACTATTCTAGCATCTTCTATTAACACGTGCCAGTGTACAGTATTTGTAATTCAAATAAGAGTTTCATGTTAACTTTTTTTAAAGAAAATTCCAAGAGAAGTTAATAGCACTCTTGTGACTGTAAGAAATTTGTCATATGGAAACAACAGGGGATGATGCTAATGGGGCTGTGAAAAGATGCTCAAAAAGCCACTTGCATTCCATATTCCCTGGAGCAGATAACATTCAAACAGTACATTTCATGATGAAATATTGCTAGCAGCT
This sequence comes from Pithys albifrons albifrons, assembly GCF_047495875.1. Taxonomy (NCBI): domain Eukaryota; kingdom Metazoa; phylum Chordata; class Aves; order Passeriformes; family Thamnophilidae; genus Pithys; species Pithys albifrons. The sequence continues at coordinate 7,171,887 of NC_092470.1, forward strand.
CTGGAGCTTAAAATAGCATTTTGAAATCACTTTGGAGATTCAAATTTACAGCAAATAAAGGAGTTTGTTTAGAACACTGGCAGAGAATTTAGATAAACATTGTTAGAGGCACTGGTATATCATGTGTGATCCTATGAAAAGTTTTATAATATAAGCAGTTAACTAATTTCCTTCATGTAGAGCTAATTATTACACCTCCAAATATCCTTCTGTTTTAGTTGCTGTTACTGATTTTTTTTAAATTTTCTTTTTACACAAGTTTAGAAGTTTTTATGCAAAGATGTTGCAACAAGTACTATATAGAAATACAGAGGAGAGGACACATGTTTGAATTTTCTGGGCTTGGCATGACCATTATACAGGGGATCTGCAATGTTTCATTTGAGTTTACAAAGTGCTGCCACCCAAAACTCTGTTATTATGTGTGTTCATTGGGATGGACTTGTCAACCCCCCCAAGGACTTAAACACTGTATTTCTTAGGGTGTGTTTTATTCAGTGAGTGCATCCCATCTGTGCCCTGGAGTTTGGAGTGTTTCTCTTGCATCTGCACTTACTGAATGCATTACTTATAAAACACGTAATTACAATATCTGGATAAGAATAACTATTTTTTTTACCTTTTGTCCTTGGTCCTCTTGCCTGTTCTCTGCTGGAGTTAAACAACAAAGACATTTCTTTGTACAGCCAACAATGTGCTCCAAACTGTGGAGAAAAGATTTAAGGAATCACTTCTTGAATAAACTGAAATTGAGCACAGCAAGTTCCAATCATAGGGAAATTTGACAACAAATTACTGGTATCTGAAGAGGTATTTAGAATCTCTATGTAAACTTATGCAGAACATTTTGGATAATATCCATAAGAAATGCTTTTTATGATTCGGTATTCTAGTGGAACTGCTGTACCTTATTTCCTGAGTACTGAACTGAAGAGTTAGGAAATACTACACAGGAAGAGGAACAAGTTGGGGTTTGGGGTTTTTTAGTTTGGGTTTTATTAACGTCTATAAGATCAGGCATTCCTTTAAAAACTGGGTACTGGTAATATAAACAGATAACCTCTGGTTATTTGCTTCTGCCTTATCTCTTTGTCTCCAGTCTTGTCCTTCAGTGCTTCAGATTGTACTTTTGGTCAAATATTTTCTGACTCAACAAGGCTGGCCATTAAGAGAAGCTTTAAACAGTTTTGGGCACCTCAAAGGTTTCAATTCAATTTCAGTTTTAGAAAAGACCTGATCAGCAGGGAAGATTCTGATTTTTTCTTATTTAATTGAGTTTAATTAGCATTGACTGCTTGGTTGTAGATATATTGTTGATTATCTGAATTAACAATTTTAATAAATAGCTACCTTTGTGGCCATGCCTTAATTCAAAACTAACACAGGTCTACTAAGAGCATTGTCTTTCTCACCCTGGATTTAAAACCAGCCTTGGTGCCGGAGTGCCTGATGCTGACCTGTCCAGGAAAGGGCTGTTCCAGGGCTCCTGTTTCATGCACGGAGGGTCAGGGGCTGATCAGACAAAATGTGAGTCAATACTACACTAATTGCTGACAGATTCACTTCAGGATTTATATATGGACACGTCTGCTGGCCTGAGATGTTCAATAGGTTGCATTTCCTTAAGCCAAGTTTTATGCTTAGTTGGTTATGGCAAAACTTGTTTACATGGTGATTTTTGTTCATTTCATGGTGTTCCTCTGCCAACTACAGTTCCTGTGTGTGTGGCCTACAAGCTGCTCTTATTTGGATTCATGGCAATTACCTTTACCATAGCCGGTCTGACTACCACATTCTGTTTGAAGAGTTCAAGAGCTGTGAGGAGTCTGTTTGACAGAAATCTTAGAAGCATTTTCTGTCAACAAGCTTTGCATTCGAGTTTGGATCTTGCCCTTTCTGGTCATATTCCTGTCACAGTGAGTGTGGTTTTCCCTATTAAAAAAGCGATAGCTAGGATGAAATGTTCACTGGGTTACATTGAACAATCTCTGTCCTTCCTTCTGCATTGTTGGTACAGTTGTGTTTATTCACCCATCCCTCCCCAGGGGAGCTGCCTTACAGCTCCTTGCTGGTGTTTACAGCCAGAGCTGGGCGTGTGTTGTCAGGTGAGTGAGCTCATCCAGGGGTTGGAAGGTGGAATCTGTGGTGATGAACACCAAGGACACACAAAGCCAGGGAGAGTGGAGGATTTTTCACTTGTAAAAGCACTCAGGTTTTTGAAAACGAGATGAGCTTATGGTCAAATTTAAAAGATGAACAGACAAATCCAGGACTGAAGAATCACAGTGAGACATCTTCACATAAGGAATTGGGTGGGAGGCAATTCCAGTGTGGACACTCCTGAACCTGTAGGGGGGGGTTCACTACAGTCAGATACGGTGCTGCTTGAAATCCTTGCAGGTTGTGTCAGGTTTCACCTTTGGAGTTCAGCCTGTGTTTGAGGAAAATGGATATGTAGATAAGTTACCAGTGGGAATGAAGACTAACACAAGTTCAGTTCTAATGCCAAAGGACTAAAAACCAATAGGAGACAGTGTATTAAACAAACAGAAATGTGCAATAGCTGCCTTTCTAACCTTTCTTACCTGTAGTTCATTATTAAGCTGCCTGGCTCTTTCTGTACCACTTACATATCCTTTGAACTATTGTCCTTAAAAGAGTTTCAAATTGTTTTTCTTCAGGAAGAGTTTCCTTCACTAAATAAATGTTCATCTTAGCGTATCCAACATGTAGTACTTGGCTGGGGGTGATCACTTACTAAAACCCTTGAAGCTGTTAAGACTTTGGATGAAATTCAACCCTGGTGTTAATGAATTCAACTCCACTGAATTCAAGTTGCACGAGCATCTTACTTAGTGTAGTGACCTGGAGTTGAGACAGAATATAATATATCCAGGACATTATTCTTTGCTGACCATATATTTTTTCAATACTGCTATTGCTTAAATAATTAGAATTTAGAGTTTCTGGTGGGGTTGTTTTATTATACTAAATTCCAAGGTGACCTTTTCCCTTCCGGCTTCATTAAACAGTCAGCTAGTGTCTAACACTGTAGAGTGGTCTGTAGTGTTCCACGCACGTTTTGAAAACATACAAAAGAAGTGCTTTCTCAAACGCTAGTTTAGTCTTTTTTATATATTAACTGGCAAATCTTTAGAAAAGAGTTCCCAGAAGGACAGACCTTGCTACTCCTCTGGGTGAGGGACAGTGCTCTTTTCTCTGCCTCAGGAAAGTTGTTGACCCTTGAGGGCTGGGTTAACTTGTGTGTCACAGCTTTCCACCATTGTCTTACCAAAGTTTTTGCATGTCACTTGCCATCAGTATTTTCACTATTCAGCTTCTGAATAAGTTTCTGCTGGTTTGCTGAGGCGGGAGATGTGAGAGAGCCCTGGGTGGGGTGCTCAGCTGGAAGCCTTGTGGTGCCTCCCGTGGAGCCTCGTGGCTTCCCAGCTGGCCTGCCCCTGCAGGAGAATCCTCCATGGTGCTGTTTTGCCAGGTAAGCAGCTTCCTGGCCTTTATCCTCTGCATCTTGAAGAAGGAATATGAATGTCCTTTCCAGTTCCCCACTCTGGCTGTGGTTTTTGGCTCATACCTGCTCCTGGGTGACAGTGGTCATGACCAGTTTGGAAACTCACAGACATCATGTTTTCATTTCCTGTGTTTCCTGCTTCTGCCATCATTTGACAGAGGTGGTGGAGTGTTTTTTTGCCCTTTGTTTGTAAGCAATATTCTTATAAAAACAGCCATTGCTAGAGCAGAGCAGCAGCTGTTGCTTTGATGATCTGCCCTGCAAATACATCATCTGAAGGACAGCCAGCAGCAATGAGTCCCACTGAGGTGCTTGTTTCATAAGGGCTGTATTAAAGGAATGTTTTTTTAACTTCTCTCAAAATATGGAAAGAGTGCTTTGAAAGGAAGGGACAGGGATAAAGAGAAATATGCAAAATAGTGAGAGGAAACTCAGAAGGGCTGGTTGTGCAGTTTGCCGTGTAAAGCACTCAGCAATTTGCTTGCTTATATAACTTTGCAACCCCCTTGGCCTGGAAGCCTCTGGAGAACCGACTCTGCAAGACATTTAGTATTTCCTGCTTCTTGTCAGACCCCAAAATCTTTAATTTCAGCCTTTTTCACGTTGTTTTGATTATACTTGTGTTTCCAGCTACAGACAGAACTAAGGAACTTGAATGCAAAAATTTCAAAGAAAATGCATTAAAACATGAAAGGGATGGGCTGTTTGAACAGTTTTTATTAATCTGAACCCAATTAATGTGAACTCTTTAGGTCTGGAAGCTTTAGATTATTTTTGTCTTCTCATTGATGACCAAACCATCAAGTAGTTTCCATGAAAACACTCACTTGACCAGCACATGGTGTTTGGAATATCAACACATGGTTTGTTCAAGGCTTCTTAAAGTATCTGAGCTCTCTGAACAGTGTGTGTTGATTGGGCACCCCTTTTGGAAATGTCATGTACTCTTTGGAAGTCATTAGCTTTGTGAGTTAATTAAGGTCCCTCATACATCTGTTGCTCAGTTGTCTTTTCTCCTGGAGTAAACACTTCTTTTAAAGTTGTTATCAAGATGAAGTCATTGATCTGGTACAATACTTTTCTCCTCTTCTTATAAATTTTAATTCAAAATTAATTTTGTTCCCTGGCTTAGCTGTACATAAGGAATGACCAGTGTCAGTCCAAATTCATAAACTATCCATAGGCAAATTCCCAAATCATTTGAAGACATTTCTTTCCTTTCTTGCCAAGAGGAGAGGTTGTTACTAATTTAAATAGTTGTTCAAATGCTACACAACAAAACTTAAGGAAAAATGGTTCAGAACCTGGTTTCAATTGTCACAGATATTTCTGTAGAGCATTCTTTGATTCCCTAATCTTTTTTTATTCTGAGCAAAATTCTCTTTTGGATAGCAGAAAACCTTTCTTTGTTCCTTAAGCATCTCTTGATCTAGTCAGATAGAATGTGTTCTTACATCTTTGATTCTGTAAAAGAAACCTTTTTTTTCTTTACTGTTCCTTCTCTTATTTCCCTTTGAACTGCTCAGTTTCAACATTTTTGGGTTTTACCCTTTTTAAAATCTCTTTTAGTAAAATAATCACCCAGTAGAAGTTCTACATGATTAGTGGCTTCATGGTTGGATCCAATAAAGAGATTTCATCTGCAGAGAATATTTTTATATTGCAGTATTAAATTCCAAAAGAAATCCAAGTCTTTTCTAATACACAATATATATGGGGATTTAAAACTTGATTTATAGACTGTGTGATTAAGTTAGTCAAGGGAGATTAAACTTTATCCTTTATTTCTTAACTTGCCCAGTGTCTTTGTTTTCTATTGAATATTACTTCAAACACTTTGTGTCAGAAGAATTTGGGTGCTTAGAAGCCTTACAGACCCAGCCTTCCTTTCATATTTGTACCCATGGCAGCAGTACTAACCCCATGGTCATGACTCCAGTTTTAATATCAAACTGCTGTAATTCTGAAAATTTTGGTGGTTTGCTTTAGAGATCTGGGTCAGGAGAGTGTCCCCTGGGAGATCATGGCCTTGTTTTTAGTGAGCTCCCCAGTAAAGCTTTCCAGCTTCCACTGCTGGTCTGGACATGCCTTAGGGACCTGAGACAGAACCAGAGTGTCTGGTGACCACTGGGAACCACAATGTGCTGATAAAGGGTTTAAAGGCAAGGCTGTTCAGCTGCAGCTCATCTGCTTTGAGGTTGATGCTTCTGTCCATCCCCTTCACCTACAGCCACCTCCACCAGAGCTTTGGAAAACTTGGGCAAGAGATACATTTTTATTGGTGAAAAGGGGGCTCATCGTTACAAATACCTTCAAGGACCTAAGGCAACAACACCTTAGTGTCTGATGTGTCTGCAGGTGTTAAGTCATGCTACAGACTAAAGATTCCTTCAATAGGTGGAATTATAAGGTTACTGTTGAATTTCTGTCATAACACTTCATCATTCTCTTCTGGCCTCATATTGCAGAGGACTGGAAGGGTTGATTTTTCCTTGAGTGTCTCCCAGAGCTACAAGAGGTTGTTCTATAGTCAGAATGATAGTTCCTCAGCTTTTCTCTCCTTTCCCAAACCTATTTAATGGCAATTAATGCCAAGCCATGGAAACCGGTTTGAATATGAACAGGCAATACTTTTCTTCAGTTGTCTTCTGACAGTAAGAAAAAAGACTAAGAAGTGTGATGCAGTCTTAGATTTGTGTCAAGAGATTCTAACTTTCCAAAATCATAATTTTCTGTTCCATTTTTAACAAAGCAGCATTTGGAAAAGAGTCCTCCAGTGTGTCAGTTGAATTAAAATAGTCTTAAGAACCTTTGGTTTCTTCAGACTGTATCTGTTGATACAGCAAAAAAATCAGTTTTTCCTACAATCCTTGCCTCGCTTAATAGCACATCATAGTTAATTCCTAAATCTTCTGAGTGTCTGGTTCAGAAGAGTTCTTTGTAGATTGGTTTGAAGCTGTTCATACCGTCCTAATGAGCACCAGCCCTGGTTTATTGTTCCAGCCATGAGCTCTCTTGAAGGGAGAGCTATTTTGTATAGAAACTGCAAAGTTTGTGAGTTACTTCTAAGCAAAGGTTCATGAATGAACCAGAGGATTCCTTCCCCATGCCTGCTAGTGTGGGCTCAGTTCTGAGCAGGTGTGCAGGGGCAGATTTGGGAGAACTAAACTACAAAGGAAAATCACAGCATTTTGTTCCATCCTGTTAATTGGTGAAGTGTCACGTGTTTGTAATTTAGCCCGTTGCCACAAACCTTATAGATAGTTGAATTTAAAAAGATAAATATGGGAAATTCTATTAATTTGTTTGGGTTAACCTTGAATTAGCTTGTCCTGAGGATGCCCCTTTGCAGGGTTTCCTTGCAGCAAACTGCCCGTGGTGGTTCAGGAGCCAGGAGAGGTGTGTCCCAGAGCCCAGGGAGAAGAGAGTCCCAGGATCGTACACAGGCAGAGGGGTGTTTTTACAGGCAGCTTGGGAGGGTGCAGTTTGCATCTTTGTTCTTTGCCTTGGTTTGTCATCAGTTAACAGACTGTGAAATGAGCACCCCAGCAAGTAAAACACATTGTTATTGTAAAAGTAGGACCCGCCAGTTATTGAAGAGAGTCAAACACTTAAGAAACCAGCAATGACTTTCTGATTGCACCTTGGAAGATGAACATGATTTTATATTCATTGAAAGCAGGGGAGTTTGATACTCTGTCCTGCCACAGTTGTGTTCCTGAGTTAGATTTTGTTGGCTAAAGCTTTTAATGTCTAAGTTGCAGGTTTTATCTCTTGTTCTTCTCTCCTTTTAACGCCATTCAGTACCACCACTTGAAAGGGTGAAACTTCTGCTCTCGCCAATTGAGCAGAATAATGGAGTAGTGGAATTCTCTAGGTCTGCAGAAGTGCTGACTGGCAATTAAAAACCTTAAAAATGCAATCTGTAAGTGAGGTTTTCAAGCAAATTTCATGTGAATAGTGGTGTGTTTAACTGGTCTAAGGTACAGTTGGTCTGAAGTACAGATTTTGTTTGGTGTGTTGTGCATCAGATAAACTGTATCAGTCTTGTAAGAAGTATTGGGTGTCACAATGGAGATGAAACGAGGTGCTACCAAAGGTGCTGCTTCTTTACATCCCCAGCAGAAATGATGGTGGAGTGAAATATTTAGATCCTCTTGACTCATCCAGCTTTCTAGAGTCCAAATCTGTGGAAGAAAGATCCTAGAACTGATTTTCAGAGGGAATGCAATTATGGACCAGAGCTTTCCTCCCCTGGATGCTTTGGTACCTGTGAGCATGAGCAGTGCTGCTCAGGTGTCTCGGTCTTTGAAAGGCTCCAAGACTTTAGGAGATCATAAGATGCTCCAGAAGTATTTCAAGACACTACCTCTTAAAATTAATAATAAGTAGGAATGTAGCTGTTTAGGGCTTAAAATCCATTCAGCATGGTAAATTTTTCCAGAGGGAAGGTGGGAACAGTGGCTGAACATTCTTGCTGTGCAAAGCTGCCCTCCTTCCCCTTTGCTCGGTGTCGTTTTCTGCTCAAATCCACCAGTGTATTTGGGGTTGTATTTTGTGCCTCCATCCAGAATCTGGCTGTCGAAACAAAAGCTCCTTGGTTCTTTGAGAAAATCATCACAGAAAGTGTTTCTTATCTTCAAAGTGTTTTTCTGACATTAATTAATTGGATCCTCACGATCCTGTGAGCCGGATAAGGAGCAGCCTGAAAATGCCCATTAAGCACTTACTGCAATGAACTGTATTAGACACTTTTAGAGCTGAGCTGGATAAAATGGGGTTTTCTACTGCCCAAATAACTTCAGGAGTGTTTGAAAAGAAGGGCAGAAAATTTAAACCTGCTTTTGAACTTAGAGCAAACTTTTATGCCTACATGCTTGTGAACGTGGAAAAGCTGCTGTTGAAGCAAGCAGGGGCAGATCCTCTGCAGCTTGAGATGACAATGGGGCCATTGATCTCCCTGGAAGTGCTGCTGCAGATGACCTGGAAGGCCTGGCTCCTGGCTGGGGAAGGAAAGCAATGTGGGCTAACACCTGATTTGAATAAAGGGCTTCCAAACTTAATAATCATAATAGTAATAATACCTATAATGAAGACACTTGGAAACAGATGGAATAGATTTTGTGTGAGACAGACTCAAGAGAAAGACACATTAAATGAATGGAAAAGAAAGGCAAAACAAAATAAAGTCATTGGTATTTGTGGATATAACTGAATATGAAAATGGAAAATACTTTATCTCTCCACAGGATTACCAAAAATTCCTTTCTCTCTCAAGTGACCATTATCCTAAACTGTAGCTGACAGTAAGTCTTTGTAAGGGGAACCAATTTGTGTTTTGGTATTTCGGGTGGGGTTTGTTTCTGTCCTCACTGAAGTTAATCAGGAAATGCTGTTAACAACTGAAGTTGCTGTGGATTTGTGATAGGATTATAAATGAAGAAGTACATGGTGTTGAAACTCACTGGACTATGCATATCAGTATTGTCCAGAAAGATCTTTATCTACTTCACATTGTCAATTCATGGTCAGATATGTTCCCTAGGATTTATGGTCCATAAATAATGTAAGCATGATGTTTAGTTTGGAAGTAAAATAATTGTTAATCGAGTGGGTTGTGAACTTGGAAACCCTGAAACAGATTTATAAAGAGAAGACAGATAAATATCATATTGAAGACTATGAGTAGTGTTTCAGTCTGCCAATTTAAACAAGAAGTGTTACTTTTACTGTATCAGGCTTGTGGTATCTTCCTGTTTAGTGTAGGCAGAGATGAACCCGAGCGATGGGAGCAGAGCTCTTGATTAAATGATTAATGTGCTGATTTGTGTGTTACCTAAAACTGAGGTTCCAGTAACACGCTGTCTTTTTTGGTCATTGGCAATGAGAGTGACTGTGGGGATTTTTGTGGACACCTCAGAGTTCAGGGATGTTTCTTGGTTTTGAACAGGTTTTGCCATGGAGGCGTTGGTGGCTCCTTGGCCTGTCTGTGTGCTTGCACAAACACCAGGGAGAGGCTGCAGCTTTGGGCCAATAGGTATAGAAGACTTTTATCCTCCAGAAATTTAATCCGATTGTGCTCCCCTTCTTTTCTACTGCTTTATTACTCCTAACCTGCCTGAGTAATGGAAACCATTACTGATTGGTGACCAGTGCATTGAAGATCTCGTGGTGTTTTCAGCATCATTTGGTGGATAAAGCCTCCTACCCTGCTCCAAGCTGAGAGTGAGGACAGAAGCTGAGTCCAGAGGGGTAAACATGGAGCACCTGCCATCCACCCACTCTGCAATGGAGTAACTGAAAAAGGGGATTTCTCTTCATGATGCGCTTAGAAGTGAGAAGAAACAGTGTGTTTATGTCACATATTTGTGAAAAGTATTGAACAACTCCTCTGACCTTTTTGGGTTTTTTGTTTGTGTGTTTTTGTGTTGGTTTTGGGTTGTGCTTTGGTGGGCTTTTTTGAGCAGAAAAGACTGTCAGTGCAGGTGTCTGCAGTGATTTTATTCAGTTGAGTGGAAGAGATGCTGTTGGATCAGTTGGTTATGGTTTCTTTGGATAAGGTGGGCAGGCTTTGTGCTTAACTTAGGGGTTTTTAGGCAGTTAGTATAGAAACAAACAAAGGTAAATAGAAAAGAAAAAAAAGGGGGAATTAAAAGAAGATGCTTATTGAAAGGCAGCATAAAGGGAAATACCAAAACCCATTAAAACAAAAACTCGCTCAATGCATTATCTAAAGTGCTAGTAAATATTTTAACCTGGATTTCTATATCTGTTGAAAGTCATCAAGGAAGTGTCTGGGAATTGCTGTTTACCTGGATTTCTAGTAATCATCTCTAATAAAGACTCTTTTGGTTCAGTTCATTTGTTCAAACTTATCTTGTGCATTTTTTAAAATGTAGATGACTCAATAGCTTTATTTAATGACTTTATCTCAAATTGAATTGTTTTATATAATAACTGCACAAGGTCTGCAAACCTTGGCAGTCACTTCCAGCCCTGCTGAGCTCTGTACAAACCAGTTGCATACCACAGGCCTAACCTCTCAGGCATTCTAAATCCTCTCCTGAGTTTACATAGTTGACTCTCTTTGGCTTTCTTCTCTCCAAAAACCTCTTCTTGGCTCTTTGGTCAGTAGTGGGACATTTCAGTGTTCCATTGGTCAGGAGGAGGAGGGACGTTGGAGGATGCAGCGTGTGCTTCCAGTTCAGCAGCTGTGGTTCAGCAGAGCCCACTCAGGGCTGTTCAGCCCATCCCACAGTGCTGGGCAGCACTTGCTCCCGAGCCATGGCCCTTCCCATGGAATCCCAGCATGTGCAGCCAAACAGCCTCACCCTCACAGTGGTGGCAGCTCGCTCTGTTTGAGGTTGGGCTGGGGATGGTTCTCCAAGGGGCTGCTCCTACTTGGGTTTATGGCTTGGCAGTGGCCTCTGAGTGTAACCGCTTAAATTAGGGCAGTCACTGTGGTCTAGTCCACATAAAAACTGGGTTAAGAAGGTTGATTTCTCTATATTTACCCTCTCCCTGATAAAACTCAAATTTTTGCCTTGAATTGCATTGGTAAAGGTCATGTAAAGTTGAGGACTTTGTGCTCTGGTGAGAATCTGTGCCATCATTCAGTGGCATGAAGTATTTCCCAGACACGTGTAACCTGTTACATTGCAGTAATTGTTTAGGTTGTGTTTATGACAGGAAACCAGTTTAAGTGACTTTTGGGAGGGTAGATATTTAACAGGCTCTTTGCTCGTAGACAGCATTCACAAAAGGACTTGCTTCTCTTGCTTCTTTATCTCAAACATGGAAAAAAGTGTTCCCAGCTGAGTATGAAACCAGGTGTGCTGGATGTACTTTTACAAAACATTAAATTCCCTGTTAATGTAAACAGTGTGAAAAGTACTGTCTGAAATTCAGAAAAAACAAGACCATGGATTACATTAATTATGATTTAAACAAAACTTAAGGCTGTAGCTAATCACTTTTTATAGTTCTGAAAAAGTGATACTGGAGAAATTCCATCAAAGGCAGAAAATAGAGCTTAAGATACTTTAATAAGAATTAGGCAGAGACACAAAGACAAGGATTTTTCTTTTTTAAGGTGGAATTGTAAAGGAGAAATTAGAAATTTGCTTCTGAAATGGTGAATATTTCATGTTCAGCATGAGAAATTAATTTCAGTCATATTTCGTGGTTTAAGAGCATGTATATAAAAATCTCTGTTCAGTGGATTGATCAGCAGAGCTGTGGAACTGCTGCAGAAGGTCTGGAAGATCAAACTTTAGAAATCCTGGCAACAAACTGCAGGGCACTTTGCAAGTGATCTGCTTGCACAGTGTAGAGGGGGAGAAAATAAGTAACTTCTTGCTAAAAGAAGGAAAAAAACAACTTTCTTGTGATTATTCTTTCCAACATATGCTTGGAAGAGCTTAAATTTAGTTCCTGATGGCAAAATAATTCTGTAGTTTGTGCTGTTTGTACTTAACTCGTATTCTTCTATTGACTGGAATCTGGACTCGGTTTTATCTGTGCTGCAGACAAAATACTGCCATTAATTAGCCAGACTTATTTAGTGGTCTTGAGATAGATTCAGAACTTGAAAATCCATGATTTTTTCCCTGTGTTTTCATGAAAAGTTTGATCAGAGAAATTATTTTGTTGTTGTTGTTAACTTAATAGGTAGCTTGGGAATAAAGAGCAATGATAGAATGAGAAGTGATACTCTGAAATGATTTGTATTGGAATAATCCTGTGTGCTGCTCTTTGTGAAGTATTTCAGTCATATTCTTTGTTGTTCTTGGAGCTATAAAAGTCATCAATAAAATGTGATGATTTCTGGTTTTGTCATGTCTGTAGATTTCTGGGCTTACCTCCAGGTATCAGCTGTGTGTTTCACATGGTTTGATAGCTTTGTCAAATAAATATCAGTTCCATCCCAGAACATCTTTTTTATGTTTAAATGTGTGGGCTGACATAAACAATAACATGTGTGATACTTCTTCAAGACTTTATATCCAGAAAGTAATGCCTGAGAAAGGGGATTCCAATGGTGACTGGACTTGCTGTATCTCCAGTTTTCCTCTGACCACCCAGCCTCTTGTGCCAGGAATTCCTCTTCGGGCAGGGCGTGCTCAGGTGAATGGAGACAGCCTTTCAGTAGTATCCATATTATTTTCCTCTGCTAGGAGATAAATACTCACGAGGATCTGTAATAAATTATTGTTGTTCTGAGCTGAAGACCAAGGTTTACTGAGCCATTGTCAGGTTTTAGTGGAAGAAGGAATGAGGAATTGAACTGTTTTTTCAGGGTGGAACACAGGCAGTGGAACTAAGTCTGTTTGGTTGAGTTTGGGGGCTGTATCCTCACTGTACCAGCTGCTGAATTCATCAAAGCTCCTGTAGCCTTACCACAGTGGCCACTCAATTAGTCAAAGCCCATCTTCTCCCACTCCCAGTAACCTCTGACATCTCTTTGGTCTTCAGTCTCTGCCTTGTGTGCTGGGCCTGGCTCTGAGTCCTGCCCTTGCTGGCCTGGCCTCACTGACACCTGGGGGCTCTTCTCCAACCTGCTCTTCAGGAGGGGAAGTCTCTTCTAGATGTCTCCTCTGTCCCATTGTCAGCAAATATTCCTGTGTTTGAGACTTCAACATCTTTGTCAGATGCCTGAAATCAGCCCCTGGCTCTGAGAGCCCTCCAGAGAGTGGGAATGACAGACTTGGAGCCAGAGAAATTCGTGTCTAAGCTTAGGGGACCCAACAGTGCTTTGCAGCTCACAGATCTGTGTGTTTTGAGTTACAGAGTTCAACTTTACCACACAGAGCATCCAAAATTCTTGAGAAATTCCACTTGAAATTTGAAACAGCTTAGGAGTTTTTCAGCTCCAGTGTTTCATTGCAAGGACTAAGAGCTATTTAGCAAACAAAAGAAGCAGTTATGAGTCTTTCTACTTTAGCTTTTGATTCCCGTGAGATACAGTGCTCTTTTCTGCAGAGATGTTACAATCTGCTTTTTTAGCTTAGCTGTCAAGCAACTATTCCAGTTCTTGGCAGTTGTCAGGAGTGCAAGGAGGTACAAAACATTTTTTGTTATGCCAGCTGGAGAACAGAGTGGGGTATTTACACATGTGCATTTCACTAATCGGGCCCTTCTGACTGAACTGATGTCTAGATTAGAAGATAATTCAATTGCATTTATCTCCCCATAGGATTTGTGCCAAATGTGCCGAGTTTCTGTGCTGGGGTAACTCATGTGCAGCTGAGCTGTGCCAGGAGGCTCAGCTCTCATGGGCAGAGCCATCAGCAGCCACTCCGTGCAACTCCTGAAACATAAGAACCAGATTCTGACTGAAACCATGTCCCTAAGCCAAGTGCTCTCAACTGCAGGTTCGGGGGAGCTGTGAGGCTAAAATATCACATGCTGTATTGGAAAGGTCTCCCTCCTGGAGACTGCTGAGTCCTCAGTGTTGTTTGTTATTTCTGAATAATTGGTTTACAGCTATTGCCAGTGGAGAGTGTTTCCCAATGTTACTGAGGTAGGATCAGAAATATGTTGCTGAGAATTCAGGTAATGCTTTTTCACTGGCCTTAGACTGAAATTCTGGTTATTCCCAATGAGAGGCAAAATTCTGAGACTGCCACTTAGAAACTGTAACCTTGGTTATGCCCTGCCTTCTTTACAGAAAGAAAATGAGGATGTGTAAGTATGAATGGAAAAAGGCTTTTTGAAGTTCTGTATAGAAAAAGAGCACACAATTATGAGTTAGATTATGCTGATGAATTCCTTTCCTTCTGAACCACAGGAGTTCCCTTTGAGGCGCTGCATTTCCTAAAACAGAATAGTAGGTGTGCAACTGCATATGCATTTATCATAGTTTATGTACAGCTACAAGGCATCACAATTCTTACTCCAGTTCTCTGGGGTTTAGTGCTGTCCTTTATCTTGACATTTCTCTCAGTCCACTTCTGCCTTTCATCTTCAGTATTTTCAGGATAGATGTGACCAATGGTAAAATTATATACAGTTGAAAACAGCTGAATATTTACAATGACTTTGGTGGGGTTGGGATTTTAGTCATTCATTGCTACCCCTTCAACTCAAGGGAAATTTCTGTGCAAGTTAAAAGAGAAGGAGCTTTTTATAGATTATTTTAATAGTACTTAATAAAATCTATTTGAGGTATATAATTATAGAGAATGTCTAGGTAAAAGTAAATGGAAAGCTCATCATTCTTATCATGTACTATCATTGTCTGGATTAACTGTGAAGGTCCCTTTAGTTTAGCTCAGATGCAGACTAATGGAAGCTGCTCATTTTTAGTTTTTGTTGGAATGATTCTTGCCCTCACCAAACATTGTGCTGCCCTCTGACAGCTTGTCTTTTACTTCCCTCCAGTGCAGGGGCTTTAAGAGACACTCCTAAATGCAATAGCTGAGTTTGGGAGTGGTGTCATTTCTCACAGGACTTTTTTGCTCACTGCAGTCCAAACACTTTGATACAAATTGGGAATTTAAATACTCATGGTAAAGAACTGAGTTGTTGCATCTTTAGTTGTGGTTACTGAGATTCTGAGGCAGTGCAACATTTGCATATGTAGTTAACAACATATATATAAGTATTAGCATTAATGCCTCCACACTTTCCTGGCTTTAATAAAGCCTGTCATGCTAAAGAGGACTAAGGTTTTATTTTTTAGCTGGAAACCTCAAGAACATAACATTATCATAATGCTGAACTCCATTTCTGTGGTTTCCTCTTGTTCTTTCACTTGCTTTCTCAAATTAATGTTACTATGTCCTACAGTAAATGCTTTTAGTAACTAGTTGTGTGGTCTTCAGGGTATTCTCTAGTTCTCTGCTCTTTATGTCAACATTTGGGAATATTGCCTTGGAGTAACTTACTCCCCATGGAAAGCCTGGAAATCATGTGAGTGTTACTAATTTTGTACTTATGAATAATAATCTTAAAAGTCATCAATGACTCAAAAGCACCTGCTTGAAAAATGAAAAAAGTTTTTTATTAGAGCATATTTAAAGAAGGGAAACAATAATGGGAGAAAACTGAAAATGAAAGCCAAGATGCATAAGGAGTGCTTATGCCTTGCAGTGGAGGAATTGCCAGAATGCTGAAATTCTGCTTTAATTAACCTTTTTCCTTGCATCATCAAACGTGCTTCGTGAGCTGCAGGCTGAGTGCACATCTGGGTTTCCAGTGCCAGTCCAGCAGCTGGGTAATGGGATGCCCAGCATTGCTGGGTGAGTAATAGCACTGTCTCTATATGGGCTTGCCAAAGGTGTGTCATTAGATTTTTCAGTGTTACACTCTGCTTCCCACAGGGATTCTGGATGATGTGTGGGAGAGCAGTGGGGACACTGGAGCACAATAAATATCCTATAATCCCATTTTGCAAATGTCATGTCATAGATCTGTGTGTGCTCTGTAGGACCTTGTGTGTGCCAGTCCCTAAAATTTGGATTCTTATGCAGAAGGTTCTGATTGGCTTACAAAAAGGACTGGAAATACCACAGGATACAATTTACTCCTGATTTCAGGCTGGATCTTAAAAACACATGACAAGTCATATTATGCTTTTGTCTTATGTTGGCTTCTGGTCCTTCCTGGCTTGAGGAACACTGGAGGCATAAATAAGGGGGATTTTTGTGCTAAAATTTGTATTAGGAAATATTCTTTGCATTAGGATTGTGTCCTATAACACTTCTCAGCAGAGGTTCCCACTCTTTAGTCTGTGTCCTTTTTGGCACAGTTAAAGTGACCAGTAATGGCTTTGAACTTCCAAAATAGTTGGAAGTTCAACAACATTTTGCCTCAGCTGTGCAAAGTTAGAAGATGCCCCAATTTTGTCACAGAAGGTCTGTACCTTTTCCCTGTCTTAGTTGTCAGTGAAGAGACTAAAATAGTGCAGGAGGTAAAGGTATCCAACCTGCAGAGACATTTCTTCAGATTTGGTTTGTACAATCTGATCCTAATTTAGGGCCCAGTCAGTGAACTGCTGACCACTTTGTAATATCCTCTGTTGGCTCTGGAATAAGGATCAGATTGTTAAAATCATTTGATTCTTGCTGATTATGAGATCTTAGCCCTACTCATATTTCTTGAATTAAGCTGAGAGTCCTGTGGGAGCTTTGCCATGACCTCAATAGGAGTTTGAATTCAAAAATTCAGAGGCAAATAGTAGATAACTCAGCTCACAAGAAGTGTGCCAAATTTCTTCCTAATATGCTGTAACTAAGGTGTATTCTAATAATCTAATAACTCCTTTTGGAAAGGAGTTATTTCAGAGAATCCATTTGAACTCATGCATATTTCACTATTTTTAAACTGTTTATTATTGCATTTCTGGGCATTTGGCTTTTTTCCTCCTTATGCTTCAAAGGTCCTTCAAGTAGCCCAGAAGCTGTTCTGCTGTGACTGTGGTCCATGTGCTCTTTCCATCCTGACCTAAAGGGTGTTGTGTATTCCATCCTGCAGGGCTGACAGGCTGAAGGCAAGCTGTGTCCTGAAGAACTGGATGAGTTTTTTGGGGGTTGTTGTGGGGGTTTTTCAGTGTCTGAAGTTGTCTTCAAGTCCTCTTGGAGAGAGGGGACTACAATCTGCATGCACTCAGAAGTGGCCAGTGGTTTCAGGAGCTGGTTTGTGGCACCTGGTCAAAAGGCTGTAATTTTGGCTGCTCAGAGTTAATGGCCAGCTCGATGCAGTCCATTGGTTGGACTTTTCTAATAGACCCCTCACTTCCAAGTTTCTCTGACTGTGAAGTTTGCACCAATGGGTATCTCTGTGGGTGAGGAGTGCAAGGTGCACCACCCTGCTCTGATTTTTATAATCCAGGGTGTGAATGTTTTAGATTTGTCTCTGAAAACCCCATTTAATTTATTTTTGTACAGGAAACATGAACAGTAGAAGTTGGGCGTTTCACATCTTTCATCATAGAACTTATTCAGAACTAATCTTACTCCTTTCTGTAGCTTATCTGGGCACTTTCTTTAACCATGCTGGTAAAGTGGTGTTGTTTCTATAGAAAGTTAATATGGCTGAGGTATTCTTGCATTTTAATAGAACTTAAATAGCAACAGAATTTAAAAAAACAAACCAAAACAAAACTACCTTATTAAAATGACATATAAAAATACACTCTAAATGTGATGTGTCAAGTGATAATTGTGCAAAAATAAGGTAGTTGCCTGTGAGATGCTTTGGATTAATTGGCAGCTCTCAAACAAATGCAGCTTGAGAGCCCCATCTATGTCACCCCTCGCCTGCTGTAGGGGCCTCTGTTGAGGATGTTTTTCACAGAAGTTTTTATGATGCCTTATCAGTCTGTGACTTGCACCTTGGGTGCATCTGCAACTGGTCCAGTTCCCTGGATTAAATCATCAGCAAGACATTCCAAACTGGCTTCACCATCACAAGCCTTCCCTTCCATTCCCACTGACCAACCATGCACCCTCATCCCAGGACAGAAGAACTGCCCCCTGCTTCTCTGGTTGGGTCAGGACCAAATGAGAGACACTGAATAGTTTTTGTATATGGGAAAGAACTTTGATTCTGTCTGTCTAAAGTTTTATTATGGTTTGTAAAGCAATTAAGTAGGACTTAGGACACTGTTCTCCCAGACAGAAAGGCCTTAGGACAGAAAAATACTCTGTTTGACTCTGGATTTTAGTGCTGTTGCCAGATTTGAGAGGTTTCATTTTATTATTGGTACTGTGTCTATTTGGGGTGAAAATACACTGCACAGAGTGAGGTACTGGCCCCACACATAAAATATTTGTCTTCAGATATGGTTAGAAAAATGGGAGTCATTCAGCAAGACATTTACAAAATATGTCAAACTGGTTATAAGGAAAGTTGCTCAGAGTTTGTGTCCTGAAATACTCCATATCACTAGTACAAAACATTATTGAAGGCCACTGTAAACAACTCTGTTTTAGTTAAAAAGCTGTTTCCAAGATGAAAGATAGATGAAATGAGTTCCAGCCTGCATGAGGAATTCCTCATGAGGAATTAATGGGAAAACTTTTCATAACCTTTAATGCATTGGCAAAAAATATTAGCACCATAAAAATTCTTCAGGGGGCAGAGTTGAGGTGGTAGCTGCAGAGTGATCAAGACATAAAAGAGGCACATTTTCCCTTTTTATGGAGAGGCCTCTTTCAGATCTGTCATATGTTGGATTTGAAATGAAAATTTAATGTGCTCTCAGTTTCTCAGACAGCCATCGTTCTACAGCTTCTTTATTAATAACAATTTAATCTCAGCCAGCTCTTGCTTTTGCTGAGCTCTTGATAATTCATTTATCTTATTTATTTGGCATCAATCTAAGAAAAAATACTCAGATAATAAGGAAATGTTCCACATTAATAAACCAATGTAAAAACAGTTTCCAATAAATTTTGCAGAAGTGTTTAATCCACAGACGTAAATAGCATATAAATGGCAAATAAATAATGTGACTGGGTTTCATATTTACCCTTTATGCAACAGTGTGTGAGCCATAATTTTTCCTCACAGCACTATAAGAGTAATGATGAGGCCGTTCTCATGGCTAATGTTGGATAAAATAGTTTTCAAGTGATGTTCCTGGTATAGAGACTGCTTTTGGTGTGTCAGTGCAGTCCAAAGAGTTGGAAGTTCTCCCCCCTGCCTCAGGCCCTCCCAGTTTGTGTGGGTGCAGCTCCACTCAAATCCACAGAGTATTTTGCATGGGAAAATTACAAATCTTAAATTTCACCCATCAAGGCTCTTCCAGTGCCAGGTGGTCCAGGACCAGTCCTTGTATTTCCTTGGAAGTAAAGCCTGTCAGTAGTATGGGCTTCTTTCTCATGGGTTCAGAACTGGTGGGAGGCAGCTGCTTTAATCCCTTACCTTCCTACATCTTACATTTTGTCCAGGAATATAACAAATAATCTTACAATGTAGGAAGAAGGGAATGCAATAATATAAAGTCTTTTAAATTAAATTAAATTGTCTTCTTTTATACTCATTCTATTCAATTTCTGCCTTGTTTCCCTTTAAGAGTAGATTTAATACTACTTAAATTTTTTTCTTGCAGAAACTGGGATACTAATAATAAAGACAAAACTAATTTATATTTTAACTCTACAGATTGCATGTGTTCTAATATCATTTATTAGGAAAAAGTTTGAAGAAGTAGATTGCTGAATCCTTCACCTCTGTAGAGCTGTGCCTGGTTTGGTGCAGCGATGATTAATAAAGCCCATGTGACTGCAATTTAAATGTTTGTTAGTTATTAGGTAATATATTAGTGTTGCATACCTCTGTTTCTGCATAGGGCAAGCCAGTGCAAGCTGAGTTGAAATCACAGTCAGAACTGGAGCTGGTTGGTGCTTGAAGCCTGATAAAGTCTCACCCCTTGTTTAAGGGACCATTGCTTTGCCATTCCTTCCAGGAGACAGAAGGATGGGCTGGTGCCTGAGCAATGCTGACAGAATTTATCAGAAAACACAATGGAGTTGTCTTCTAGGAAAGATTTCAGTAATACTAAGCAAGATAGAAATAGTTGGGTAGTCAGCAGCAACCCCTCACATAGGGGAAAAGACTTTGAATTTTACACCCTACCAATAGAAGGACCTGGCAGTGTCCCTGTCCCTTCACACAGACGGTTCTGTCCCGAGTCCTTCTCTGCTGGGTTGGCTTTGAGCCTGGACAGCAGTTCAGTCTTTAGCAGGATCCAAGGCAGAACTTGCTCTAGGGATGAAGATACTGGTCTGTGCAGTTCCCTGTGTTTGGTATTGACCATTTAATCCACACAGCTGGATTTGCCTGCGCCTTCCTCTGTCACTGGGGGATTTGCACAGGACAGG
Source organism: Pithys albifrons albifrons (assembly GCF_047495875.1). NCBI lineage: Eukaryota > Metazoa > Chordata > Aves > Passeriformes > Thamnophilidae > Pithys > Pithys albifrons. The sequence goes on from NC_092470.1 coordinate 7,192,245, forward strand.
TTTCCTTCCAACAAGGAGGTAGTCAAAGAGGAATAGTACGGTGTCTGACATGGTTTCTGAAATGTGGCAACAGCATTGCCTATAAAATCATTTCCTTCTATGAAAGAACAATTACATTTGGAGGATAGTTCTCTATTGCTTTTTCTATCCTGTGCCTTTGCAGTGACATTTTGTGATGTTTTTTACCACACAGTCCCGCTGATGTTCACTGACAGGCCTGCAGCAAAAGCAGAAAAACTGCTTCTGTTGATTGATTAAGTTGATTCAGATGTCTGGAATACATACAAATATTTTAAGTTTCTTCTCTAATGTATATTTTTTTTTAATTAATAGCATAAATTTAATTTCCCATCATTTAGGCCGTGCGTGTAGACTTTTTAAGTTTTTCCCAGTAGCACAAATAGTTGTGTGCAATGTTGAGAGCATTTTAACTGAGTGTCACAGTCACTGGGACAGGGCAAAGAACAAACAGTCTCTGGAATAAATGAATCCTTGACCCTAAATGTTTGGAAGTTCAAAGCTTGTACCTGTGATTTGCATTTTAAAAAATAAATTACCAAGCAATATACAGCCAAAGGTATTGGCAGATTTTGTTGTCTGTATTTAAAAGCAGATTCTTTTGTAACAAAATTGAAAATCTGTGAGTAGAGACTTTAGAGAAGGGGTTGTGTCTTTCCTGTTATTTAAGCAATGTCTGATGTGGTTTCAGCCTCAAGATATTACTGTGTCTTTAAATAATATATAACTAATATTGCACACAGTTATTCACATGTATGTGACAGGAGTTTCTGACCTTAAGAACTTACTCAGATAGACAGATAAAGAAAGTAGGAACCAGAAGGAGCAGAGGCAAAGTCACCAAAGCAGTGACTTGCCCATGAGAACAAAGGGAATGCACTGCCCACCTGGATGTTACATCCATATTTTGTTCTTCTCTGGCAAATACCTGATTTGCAAGTCACTTTTTCTTATGCAAGGGATTCTACTGGCATTGTCAGAGAGCTCATCTTTCCAAACTGCAGACTGGGGGCTCTGCAGATGTTCTGGCAGGAAAACCCTGTTCGGAGAAGGAAATGGAGGCACAGGCCAAATGGCTCCATGAAGAGTAACTGGAATATTTAGCAACTCAGGAGTCTCCTGTGTCCCTAAATTGCTTTGTGCTTCTGCATTGTGTAATGTACTGATTTTCTGTATCTGGCTCTGTGTTTTACCCTGCCTAAATCAGAAAATAGTCAATTCAATGGGAAGAAGGTAGAGGAAAACCACTTCCTTGGAATCCCTATGTGTTCAGTGTGTGCTGCTGGCTGGGAGTCACATGACCACCTGTGAGAAATTGTTGAACAAGTTTTCCAAGATGTCTTTGATTCTTCTTTCTTTTCTTGCAGCATAAACATACAAAGTGTTCAGATAATGTTCTATAAGACTGGTTGGTGTTTGGGGTTCTTTTGCCCACAACTACTAATCCAACTGTCCTTTTCAACAGCTTCGTCCCCTGGCATTGACGAATCCCTGGCAGTGTTGTGTGCCCCTCTGGGGGTTTGGGTGGGCAGCAGTGTGTGAGGGGGACCCCTCTGACCGCCATGCTGTGTTTGTGTCCCCCCCAGCCCTGCGCAGCCGCTCGGGACGCTCCATCATCAACGGCAACTGGGCCATTGACCGGCCGGGCCGCTACGAGGGAGGCGGCACCATGTTCACCTACCGGCGCCCCAACGAGATCTCCAGCACTGCCGGCGAGTCCTTCCTGGCTGATGGCCCAACAAATGAGGTCCTTGATGTCTATGTGAGTCAGTATTTCCATTAATCTTCCTGATGGGAAACAAAAACTTGTTCAGTTCATTAACATACCACACTAAAATTACATTCAGTGCCACTACTTTGTTACTTTAGTTTTGAAACATTAGTTTTGATATTTTACATTTGTTTGCTGTTTTTTCTGTCTTGCTCCAGATGACAGATCTTAAATCAAGCCTTTTACCCTCAGATTTACTAATCCAGTATAACCAATTTTACTTGTTCAGTAAAATAGAGATAAAATATACAAATGTCTGGGGCTTTCTCATTTTTTTTTCTTTGTGAACTGAATTTTCTCTGGATACTGTCTTATTGAAGCAAAACTGTTCAGTTGAAGCAAATAGTTTAGTTTTACAGTGAAAAAGCCAGACAAGGCTTTGCACAGAGGGGTCCCATCTCAGGTTCCTTTAAAAGAAACAAGTCCAAAAACCCTACAGAAAGCAGGATTTCAAGGACAGATTTAATATGAAGCTCTGCTAGGAGACCATAGATAATAGCTATTTGAGAAAGCAAGAGAAAAGACAAATTCTGTCCAAGAGGGAGAAATCATACTGAAAAAGCTTTTTACATCAGATGGGACAGGTCTTTAGTTCATCATAAGTAAAAAATATAACTGGAATTGATTACAGCTTATTCAAAGATAAATTATGTGCTCTGAGATTATAAACTCCCACATAGTAAAATCAATTTATTGAAAAAAAAATTAGTTTAACTGAATATATGGTTGTTTCATCCAGCTATGGCTTTTTTGTCCTTGAGCGCAATATGGGGTGGAAAACGGAGTGTGCTGGGTCATTTAATAGAAAAATTAATAGTAACTGCCTCGATTACTAAGCCAGGAAAAGTGAAATGTTGGCAAAGTTATTCCCCATCTGCTGTATGGTGCCTTAATAAAGCAGTGTAATAATTATGCTAACATTAGAATCATTAAGGTTGGAAAATACCTCTTAAGACCATCTAGTTCAACTGATCCAAACTTCTTTTCCAATTGATTGCAATGTATGACTGGCCAAAGCCTGGAAAAGGAAGTGATTGGGCTCCAGGGTTCTGCAGTACAGACTCTGTGCTTTAAACATCCATGTCCTTGTGCACTGACAGGGTTTGGGAGTCAAGGCTTGGCTATAAGGTTGTATTGTCAGCTGATTGATGCCTAATATGTAATGACCCAGATAGAAAAGGGTCAGGAAATGGATTAAACATATTTCCAAAGTAATACCATAGAAAACCTGAAGTTTAAATTTATGGTAGTGTAATGTTTTAGTTTAGGCTTAGTCTCTGTGTTTTTTTCTTTTTGCTTTTGCTTGAAGCTGACATGATGGGCACAGCTTTGTCAGTCTGCTCTGTGCCTGCTGGTGGGGATTGCCACATCTAATTTGACTGGACTCTTATCTGAGATGTTTCTTGTTCATATGAGGAATACCACAATTCAATATAAGATGATAGTTTGATGTCTTTTTTAATATAGTGTGGGAAGATAAGGGTGGATAGTGCTAGATGAAAGAAAATCAATCATCAGTGTGACACAGCCTCTCCTACAGGTTTGAAATGTGCAGCCATGCAGATACAGATGACTTTCCTCAGACTTTGTCTTGCCTGAGTCATGTAATTCTCTTTTCGTTCATACTCCTGATGTTTTTGCTCTGTGTAGAAGAATGAAGAGATTTGCAGATGGGAACTCCAAATGGCTTTCTGTTCTGTTTTCCTGAGATCATGCTGTCTTTCTTCCACTCTGAAAACCTAAAGGAAAAAGCTCTCTGATTTACAGGAGGTTATAAATAGCAAGATAAAGAGATGCAAGCTCTGTCCAAGCGTGGAGGATACATTGCTACAAAGACTTAAGTCCACTAACTCAGAGCAAAACTATTCTATCATTGCAGGCATTTTCCTGCAGGGTTGCTGGGACAATAATTAGGGACTTCATCAGTTAAGCTCTTTATAACATGTGCCTGTCAGTTGTTTTGAGAAATGTGATGGAAAAACTATTGGAAAGTTGTTTCTGGAACCATCTGAACATCAGGGTCCTGGTTCTGGAAGGGGGAGGATACTCTTCTGCTGAAGTCAGCTCACAGTTTTTGGTTTTCTCAGGACCAAACACAAAGAGGGTGTATTTTTTGGATAACAAAGAGCCGTTGGAAGAACCAACCCTTACAAAACATACAACAGGCAGTGCATTATTAGACAGTGCAGAAAAGTGAATGATCTCTGAGGGACAGAGTTTAGAGGAACAGCTATTATATTTGGCAAGGAAAAAGTGATTTTGACACAAGAAAAAACAAAGGTTTGAAACCCTAGTTGGTATTAATTGATGTGACGAATTTAGTGAAGCCTTGAAGCGTTAATTATACTCTGCTGGGTCATTAGGCCATTAGCATAGCATGAGTTTTTTCTTTTAGCTCCATGGGTTGTCAAAACCAAAGAGCTCTGATGTTTGCTTGGGGTTTTTTTGTTTGTTTGTTTGTTTTAAATAAGGTACTTTGAGTTTAGTCTGAGGCTTCTACCAGGTTACTCCCCGCAAAGAGTTCAGGACTAAAGCCTAAGTCAGTAGGAGCAGTATTGAAGCTCCCAAAGCAAAAGTAGTGAAGTTTGCGGCTTGTGACAGGCCGGCATTTCCAGCGTGTGGATGCTCAGGCTCGCAGCAGCAACGTGACAGAAGCCAGATGGGGATGGAGTGTGCTACTAACAGTTTAAAAAGCTGTCAGAAAGTCAAAGCTGGCTCAGGTCTCATTCTGCCTGTCTGCTTATACAAGTGGCAGTGACTCTCAGAGGCTGCCTTGTGTCAGCACTCTGGAAACACTCGGCTTCACTTGTGCATTTAAAGCAGAGAACCTTCTGGCTCCTGCCTGTGTTTCCTAAAGGACACTTGGATAGAGTTGTGGCCTGCTATAGAGCAGTGGCAGTCTGGCTGCACTGAGAGGACACCCTCATTCAGCTGGAAGTGAACATGGAAGGATGCAGGGGGCTGCACTCCTCAGCTGCTGTGACAGCCCTGGAGTGTGTTCCCTGCACCTTTGTTGGGCAGGGCTCATGGTGAGGGCAGTGCTGTGTTAGTGGTTTTTGCTGGGAGGCTGCTGGGGCTCCATGGAGTGGGAAGGAGCAGTGGGATCTGGGAGATGTACATGCAGAATAACACGCGTGTGCTGTCCCATGTGCTCTGTTCCAGGTGCCCCAGGTGAACCTTTAAAAAGGCAGAAGGCTAAATGTGTCCACTGGGGGCTGTAGTATTTATTTTTCTCTGCTTTGTTTCTTCCTTGCTTTAGTTTCCTCAGGCATCTGTCAAACTCCTGCTCCGTGAGGATGTTTTGTTGACCTTAGGACTGTCTGCTCTGCTGCTGAGGCCTGGTGGGAGCCTCTGCTGCTCATGCTGCTGAGGCAGGGCCATGGCTGGGGCAGCCACAGCCCACCTTGGCCCCCAGCATGGCACTTTCATGTTTTTCAGAGAAGGTTCAGGCAAATAGTTTCTCTGCCATCATAAGCTGGCTCAGTTTGCAAACACAGTAACTTGTATATTTTCCTGTGCAAGCAGTCATTTGTATTTTCTTCTTTACAAACACACAGGGACTTGTGTTTTCTTCTTTTTGTATTTTTTGGAGGCAGTGATTAACCATTGCTTCTATCCTGACCAATGCTAAATAATGTTATGTAGCTGAGCCATTCTTTAAGAACTAGTAACATCACAAATGGAAGAACTCAATGTATTGGCTGTTTTTCTTTTTAGATGATACATCAGCAGCCCAACCCAGGTATACATTATGAGTATATCATTCCAGGAGACAATGTCATTAGTCCTCAGCTGCTTGCTCACAGGAGGCCAGGTAAAATGCCACCATTTACTATTGTTAAACACGTTTTGTTACCCAGTAGACTAATGGAGAAATTTGTACCATTAAATTCAGTGTAAATGCTGACTTTGATGTGGGAGAGGCCCAGGATTTCACCCTACATTTGAATGAGAAGTCAGCACAGATTTAGTAACTTCACTGAATTAATAATGGCAGGGATTATTTATACTCTAGATGGGAATCTGGTCACAGATTTGTGCTTCTAGTAACAGTTCTGTTTTTAAAATGTTAGCCGTGGGTTTGCATGTGCTGGAGTGTTGTAACCTTGTCTCAGAAATTAAATGGGACATGATTTTTCTTTTCAGAGTTTGAGATAATTTAAAACAACCCTTCACAGTTTCTCTTTCTTCTCCCAACTGGAGAGAATCAAACAGGACAGAGTTTCCTTCCCAAGCCAGAATGTGGGCAGCCCGTGCTCCTGACTGAGCTGTGGATGTGTGCTGAGTGTTCTCTTACAAAGTCCTGAAGGACAGTAGAGAGTTTGCAAGTGAATTTGGTCCTCGTTTGAATGTTCGTGACTTGCCTTGACGAGCTTCCCGTGCGTTTGCAGCCTGTTTGTAACGAGGAGCAGCTGGGCTGGGACATGGGGAGGCACAGGAAGCAGAGCAGGGTACAAACCCAAAAAGCTTTGGGAAATTTTGACACACTGAGTGCATGAACTCTACAGTGTGTTTGGAGAATCTTCGGTTTTTAGTTTTTAATGTATTTGCTGGCTGAGTCTGGTTATCTTAGTTTAAAACAACACAGTCTCTGCAGGTCACTATTAGGGGGTCTCTATATAGGAGATTAAAGGTACTCCCAAATATAATGATGGTCCAGTTCTGATTATTGGTGGATCAAAGCATGGACTGATACTTGCATGTGAGGCTCATTGTGTTACTTCTCTGTTATTGTCCGTCATCAGGGGAGCCATTGAATGGTCAGTTGGGAATGCCAGAAAGTGTAAGTCGTGAGGATGAGGATTTGCACAGAGAGACAGACATTCTCACTGGGCAGGCAGCTGGAACTTTTCCAGTTATTCAGCCAGGAAGATTTCCTTCTCATCAGCCAGAAAACCAGGTGCCTGCTATGCAACCACCAAGACAAAACCGAGAACACAACTGGAAACAGGTTGGGAAAACCGAGTGCACTACAACGTGTGGGAAAGGTGAGTGCTTGGTACACCATGCCCAGGAAACAGAGGGCTTGTGGGAGAGGAGAAACATGGAGGGGGAAAGCACTGGAACTGTTGAGCAACTCTTACGTGCACAAAGCATTGCTGGACCTGGTGTTTTCCGTTACCTTGCAAGCCAAAGTCATGTCAGTACTATTACGTGTGCTTCTATTTAAATCAGTAGAAACAACAGAACTAAAAATACAAAATACAGAGCATGTGAGTTGTAAGGAAAGATATGAGATTTGCCTCTGAAAGGAAATATTTCTGCATTTATGGCAAGCAGCTCTCTCCCATACCCTCAATACACAGCTGTTTTCTTGAGCATTCTTTGGCATTCTTTACCTCTCCAGCTTTGTCAGATGCACCCACAGTGCTTCGTGTGTCCTTGTCAGCAGTTTTCTGATCTTTACAGAAGGTTTCACAGGGATTTCATCAGCTGTGTCTCTGCCACACTGGATGTTGCTGGAACAGCAATGATGTGACTTCAAAGATCAGAGGATTTAATAGGGAAGAAGTGGGAAAGAAGAGGGACAAAAATAAGTCTCTTTTCCCGTTATTTGGAGAATGTGTGCATGTTCTGGTCAAGTGAAATTCAAAAGAAACTGGGACTTGAGAGCAGGATCCTGGCACTGTTGAGACTGTGTGAGAATTTCTTGTGGCCCTGGTGTGAGCAGCCTGTGTGCATCTCTGATGCCCCTGAGGCATTTCAAGCCAAACTGGGTTATAGAGAGTGACAAAGAAGGGAGTGGGAAAATCAGGAAAAAATCTTTTACTATGTAAGACATCATTCAACATGGGACACTTTCTTCTTTTTTCTACATGTTTTCCATTTTCTGCTACTTTATTTCATTATGCAGAAATTTAGATGATAAATGATCTTTATATACTTTTTTAAATGGTCCACCAAAGCTAAATTACATTAAGAAAGTTGGAAGAAGAAAGAAAGATAGATTATTTTTGTACTACCTAAGGAAAAAGGGAGGATAAATTAACAGTTTTGATGGAAAGCTGTGAGATTTCAAAGCACTTCAGTTAAACTTGGGCTTGGGAAAAAAAATTACCTTTTTTTTATAAAGTGAAAATGCTTTCCACAGGAACTGCCACCAAGTCTTGTCTCAGATTTCCATTTAAGATGAGTGAGCAAAGAAATCTGCTACAATTTTGGACAGTGTGGAAAGTGCTCCCATATCCTGTCAGAGAAGGGGAGTAGCACATCGTCCCTCTCTGGTGAGCTGGCAATTCCTGCAGTCCTGGAGCCACAGGAACTCTATCCCAATTTTGCCTGAAGGATCTTACAGGAGGAGAACCTCACTCTGTCTTCTCTGAGCAAAGCCTGTGCCTTAAAATAGGCTCAAAACCAACCAAAAAAACCAATCAAAAAAGTTGGAAATGATTTAGGGTGTGTAATTTGTTACCAATCATGGCAGTGAGTTTGTTGTTTTTTTAAACAAGAATTAAAAAGGAGGTTGAAGGGTGCAAACTGCTGATTTTTCCTTAGATTTCAGAAAATACTGTGGCTTTTGGGAAGTACTATTGTAAGGTTGCTGGTGAGATACAAAGCCCTGCTTTTCAATAGAAATAAATTCTTGAACACATATAACCTCTGTGAGAATTGCAGTTTAAGTTTTCCATTCTGAAATTGAAGTGCCAGCCAACATGAACCACCACTACAGCCACCTTTGTGGGCTTGCTTAAACCACCTGAATTTTGGGGTTTATCTCATCCTATTGCTGATTGCAAACACTGAAAATCAGACATTCATGACTCTGTCTTCCTGTTGGACACTACATTTCCTGGAATTCTGACCTAAATTTGCCAATAGCAAGATCAGTCATTATAGTTTTACTTTAAAAATACTGCCTTATGTAAAGGGGTCACACATCATCTCTGCATTTCAAAGGCAAAATGGCAAATGTGGAATCTGCAAAGGAAAGCACTGCAGGAGAAGGAGGAAAGCATTTCAAGAAGTTTGTGGGAAGAAGTGTAAACTGTGTGTCTGCTTGCCTGGTTGAATAGCAGTCCACTTGTCCTTATTTCATTCTGTGGAAGAAATTTAAGTCTAACCTAAGCAAAATAGTTACTTTTCAGAAAAGTTCAAAGATAATTTTCCTGTTTGTGGTTTCTTCTTCTGCCTAATTCTGAGTTTCTGCACTAATAAGGCTCCAGTACCAATAAATAATTTGTCATTCAGAGTTATTTTATGTAGAATAGCCTAAAACAACTAAAATCACCCAATTTTGAATTCAGTGGGTCTGGTTTCAAGTGGCTAAACTGGCAGTTGTTGGATGCCCCTGGTCCACTTCTCCTTGGCTGAGTTAATGTACTTTAACTTTTCACATACCAAATACAAGCTGACATGTTACAATAGTAGAGTTCTGACCTTCTGCTCTGACATTGAAAGTGATTTAAAGACTAAGCATTAAATATGGAGAGTAGTCATTTCTGGTGATGTTTAACCTGTAAGCTTTGCCTGCTGAATCTTTTCACAATAAGGATGAAGTGGGTAATGTTCTCATGTATTAACTCACCACATAACTCTGGAGTAAGGAGGCTCAGCCTCTTTCCAGAAGCACAGCAGAATGCCTGTTAATTTTTCCCCCTGCCAAGCCTGTGTTGTGGCCACTTGGTTGCATGTTTTTTGAATTGCCTAAATGCTTAATGTTTGTACTCCCTGCACCAGAAAGATCTCATGCAAAGCCAGGAACGTGTTTTCTCAGGTTTTTCTACCCTGCCGTGCCATACTTGCTGTATATTAAATACTTCCCCTAATGTTACAAACAGTACAGCATTCAGCTCTTATGTATGGAGATTTGGGATAAAGTCTGTGTTTCCTGTTGTCAGGTTATGCTTTTCCTTTCTACATCAGTGTTAGATGCTACTGTTATGACTGCAGAGTCTTTTGCAATTCTTCACCTCCTTTTCTTCTTCATTTCAGGATCACAGTACCCAATTTTCCACTGTGTCAACAGAGTGACTCATGAGGAGGTCCCTGAGGGTTACTGTGACAGCAGTACCAAACCTCTTCCAGAAGAGGAGGCCTGCAACCTCTTCCCATGTCCAGCTTTGTAAGATACTACAGTTCAAGTCAAGTGAAATAAGGCCATGCCATTGAGGTTTTGCATGTGAAAGAGGCTATTCTGAGCAGGAAACTCAGTGCTGTGCACGGAGGTCATAAAGTGTAGGGGTTTTCTTTCCTTAGTTTTTGTTGGCCTTCTTCCCCTTCAAAGGGAGAGTAGTGTTCAGAGTAGACAAATGGGGAGTTGGCAACAAGTGGTAGCAGTTTCTCAGAAGGTGTGTGATTGTTCACACAGGCACAGTCTGTGTGGTCTCTGTGGGTACCTTTTTTTCAAGTGAGAGGCTTTGCACATGCCTGTCAAAGAAGAGGCTCTGTAGGTTTCATCACTTCACATGAGATCCATGTGCTGTAGTGCCACCTTTTCATTTCATGCTGTCATATTTAAGGATGAGACAGTGCTCACAGCAGCTCCCTTGTAACTACCCCCTCTCTTTCCTGGAATTGCGTAGTCCTTCAGCTCCCAGACTGGATTCCGAATGGGTAGTCCTTGTTTCCAGCATACTAATACAGCCAGCTCAGCTCTGACTTCCTGCTGAAATGACACTTGCATCAGGAGACTGTGCATTGCAGTTGGTCAAGCAACATGTTTTAAATACACAAAAATTAAAAATAGAAGTGTAAAAAAACAACCAAAAGGACAATTCATCCAGGGTGTCTACAAGAAGAGAAAAGGGTTAAACCCAATTGCCATAATAGCAACTTTGGTTTAGGTCAATTTTCCATCTCTCTGGTGGTTACATTCAGTTTTCTGAGCAGCAAGTGGCCATTCCTTCTCCCACAGAGATTTCTAATGGTGTAAGTGCTGTTACAGTGTCAGAGATGTCTGACAAGCAATTTCCCAGTGTGTATTAGATACTCAGGAGCTTCTGAAGCCATTTACTTAGAGGTGTCTTCTCTTCACCAGAAACATTTTCCTCACATTTTCTGTTCTAGCAACTCCTGTTTATTCAGGATAATATTATGAATATAAACAAAGAAATGTATATATTTGAAATATACAGAGATTCTGCTTGTTCTCCACAAGGGTTCTGAAATGAAATGTGTGAACAGTTCAGATACTTCCTTTATTTCTCTCTGTCTTCCTTCTGGAAATGAAAACTGAAAGGGGAAAATTACATATTTGTATTAAGGTCACTAAATAAATAGAATGAAATCTTGGAATGAGAAGAATATATCTAGGGATTTTTTTCATCTCTAAAATGAATTGTATTTATTCATTGCTAATCATTTGCTATTTCAGTTTTACTGATCAATGAATGCCTGGATACATTACATGGTTTTTTAGAGCCTTTACTGCAGAAAACCTTTATGCAGCACACCTTAAAGTTCTGGGAAGTGTAATTAGAGCAATAATATATATTATAGGCAGAATCTTAAAAAAAACAAACAGCTATTAGAGGCTTAAGTAATGTTTGTAATATGTCTTGAGACCATAAATTGGGCCATCTGTATCCACGCTTATTGTTATCAACCACTACAGTGGATGGTGTATACAGGTATATAATGTTGTCTCACAAGGGATTGTTGTGCACGCAGAGGCTCAAGAGTGTTATTTTATAGGGTTCTGTACCAGCAGCAGAATCATGTAGTTCAAGTTCTGTTAAATTCCAATGTCAGAGAATTCTTTGCTGAGAAAATGTGTCCTCTCTTTTCTTCCCTTCAGCTGGGACATCGGGGAGTGGTCTGAGTGCAGCAAAACCTGCGGGCTGGGGATGCAGCACCGGCAGATCCTGTGCCGGCAGATCTACGCCAACCGCACCCTGACGGTGCAGCAGTACCGGTGCCACCACCTGGAGAAACCAGAGACCACCAGCACCTGCCAGCTGAAGATCTGCAGTGAGTGGCAGATCAGGACAGAGTGGACCTCAGTAAGTATGATTGATTAATTCAGGGTGTAAAACCTCAGAAAAGAATAATTTTCTTCCAGGTATCACTAATCCACCCTGAGTTTTGGTTTTGTTCAAAATGGGCAGGTGGAATGTTAAAAGCCTTGGAAATAAACAAATGTTAGTTCAATAACCCCATCTTCACTATGATCATTAAAGTTTCCTAGCCAGAAAGAAGCTGAAAAGGAGCAACTGAATAGCACAAAACACCCAGATGTGTGTGTGCAGAAGTCCAGCTTTGTGAGCAGCCCTTGCACAGGGTGCTGATGCTGCCTCCCTTCCCTTGCAGTGCTCGGTGCCCTGTGGGGTGGGGCAGAGAACTCGGGATGTGAAGTGTGTCAGCAACCTCGGGGACGTGGTGGATGACGAGGAGTGTAACATGAAGCTGAGGCCCAACGACATCGAGAACTGTGACATGGGCCCCTGTGCCAAGAGCTGGTTTCTCACAGAATGGAGTGACAGGGTAAGGCTTCTCAGCAGCTTTGTGCTGCCAAATCTTCTAAAACTTAGACTTAGGTGCATCAGAATTATAAAATATACAACTGTACAGCTATAAAAGGAGTAACCTTATTTTTCCATGTTTATCCTTGATCTGCTGAACAGGCAAAGCAAACAAAAACATAATGATCCCAAGGGCATCTTGAGCATGTGTTGAGATGCAAGAATGCACAGAAAGGGCAAGCATGTGGGTATATGTCCAAACATCTGGGTTTAGAATTGTCTCTAGTCTGAATTTCCCAAAATATTAAGTGTGCTGAGATTTATTATTCTGCCTTGCTTAGCCCTGAGTCTCAAGATTCAGATTCTTAAAAGTTTCCTTGCTGTTTTTTAAGGGATGCACATTTGAGGCCTGATGTCTGGGTTTCAGTTCAAGCCATAAAACAATTATCTTATAGCTGTGAAAAGAGGGGAACAACTTCATAAACTCAGGCAGGCTTGATTCAGGCTCTTGTACTTTGTGACCATAGAGGGGAGTTTATTCCAATGAGTCAGATTCCCTGCATGAAAGCAAGAAAACCAGTGGTGATTTACCTTGTTGCCTGGTTGGGCTCAGAGTTGTTGCTCAGTGGTGATATTTATATGCTTTCATTAAAAGACTTACAAACAGGGGCTAAGAAAAGCCTGGCATTTTGGTCCCTCTTGTGGATGTTTCCCCATCAATTCCATCTGTAGACAAGCTGGGCCTTCAGTCTGTAAAGTCCTGGTTGCAACTCCCTTTTCTTTGACAAACAAATTATGTAATTTGTCATGGAAGCTGTAAGATTACATTCATAACTTGGTGATTTCATTGTTTAGATCATTTTGTGGTAGTGCCTCTGAAGGCTGGGGGTGTGGGTCTCACAGGCTAAGCAGTAGTTTGGACACTCAGAACATTTCCCACATGGTGTAGAGTCAGAGGTGGAACAGGAACTTCACAGCTAGGACAGGTACCTGGTGTGTCTGCCACATAATTAGCATGATCAGACTCTTGTCTAAAGGCCTACAAAATTTTCAGCCCTCAGACAACTCAAACAGTTTTTATAAAGAATACAAAAATACAAACTAATGAATCTTTGCTGCTGTCACTTTTTTCCCAGTGTACACTTTGGCATAGTATGGACAGAAAGTTGCCAGGTGAAGTATAGGTATAGTGGTGCAAAGGGCACAGATTTTGCTATAGAGGAAAATGGCATGGCCTTTTTGTTAAGAGTGATATTTTACAAGTAAGAGAGAAAAATACATTCTACCCTCGGAGACATCTTTCTTGAACAAGCTGGCTCAGCTGCTGTCAGCTAGTGCAGTTCCACCACAGTCATTCCAGTGAAGATTCCAGCACCATTTTCTTCATTATTCTACGCTCATATTTTGCCCTCTGCAGAATTAAAAGCAGCTTTTGACCTGAAGGTTGTAACTATAGAATGTTATTATGCTTATTTATATGTGTTAAATGAGACATAGAAGCAAAGCAGGTAATGTGGAAAATGTTGGAGTTTTTTCTTACCACAAGCATTTTAGGGCCAGAGAGTAAAGAATGGATTTTGTTACCTACTCAGTTTATATAAGTGTACAGATTAATTTCTTCCAAATGCTTGCTACTGTAGTTGGCATTATTCACCATCACTTCTGCCAGCAGTGGGTTTGGATTCACAAAGAGGATGTAAGGAACAGCTTATTTCAGGAAAAAAGTAGATTTGAGCTGGAATATGCAGGATCTTCTAAGATTCACACATACCTCCTAACAGGGATGTTCAGAGATGCCCCTTGGCACAGATTCCAGTGGAAGTCAGTGAAATAAAGGAGCAGTCAAGAGCTTTGCAAGGTCAGGCCTTTGGCCATTGGCTTTCTTACTGTGCCTGGAAAGGGCTGGTTTTTAGGATCAGAAGTCCCTCTGTCTTTGTAGGGGAGTGTGTTTCTATGGGAAGAAAAAAGGAGAATTCTGTCATGCAATGGAAATGGGCATTCCCAGGTGTATGGACTTTGCATGGGTAATTTCCCCAAACAAGTCTTTAAGAGGAACTTCAAGCCAAGCCACACTCCAGCAATAAGCAGAGATCAGCGATGGGCAGCCACAAATGGGTCAGATAAGCAGCCAAAAGTTCAAATGCTTTAAAAAAGCTTGTTCAAACCTCTTGAGTCTGCAAAACTGTGGTGGAAATCTCACAAGAACAGACCTTCTTTGTGAGATTTATTACATGCCTACTTCAAGTCCCAGCTGGAAATACCACAGAACAGTCTTTCCCATTGTATTTTGACATTTCAGCCGTGGCTAGAAATAAGAGGTAAAAGAACTTATCATAACTTTTGAGAATGTTGGAGCTTTGAAATGGTTGAGTTCAAACTTGCTTACAGCCATGAGAGGAGGCCTGGTCTGTACTTTGCTGAACCCACTTTGCAAACACTCCATGTGTAGTGCTGCACATGCAGCAAGCAGAGACTTCCAGAAGGCTGTCAGAGATCAGGTAGACACGTCCTTTCTCTTTCAGCAAGGGATATATCAAACTTCCATGCCTGGATTTATGTGATGCATGGGGCATTACAATGTAGCCTTGGCTAATTAGTGAAGCATCAAGAAAAAAAAACACAGTAACAAAAAAATTACAGTTGTCTTTGCTGCCAGTAGATGCTGAATTTCAGGATTTGATAACTGTGGTACATATTTGTGCAGAATTTGACAAGGGTATTCTTTAACACTGTTTTAAGGAAAGAACAGGATCTAATTTAGGGATGCTGGAAAGATTTTGGCTTTTCTTATTTGCAAAGTTTTAATTGCTGAAAAAAATCATGCTATTTACCTTTATTTTCATTAATAGTTTCTGTGGTTCTGAATTGGAAGATTATATCATTAAACTTCCCAAAATGTTACTTTGGTCAATATAACATGCATGCACTTAAAACCCTGCAGAGCACATACAAATTTGTGTGTAGGAGTTGTGTTTCCTTCCCAGGGTGGGCTAGATGTGGCTTTACTCTGCAAATAACACTTGGCTGCCTTCTTGCCATGTTCTCCACTCTTGTTTTTCCACAACGTATTTATGTATTTTATGGTCCACCTGTTTCCTGCCATGGCATTGATCTTCTTGGATTCAGTTTCTGCACTCACTGATTCTTTATAAATGTAATTAAAACCTCCTCTATGTTCCTGAAACCATACAATTCTTGGTCTGCGTTATTTTGATGAGCAGATAGCAGAGTTCATTGTATGTATGTTACACTTTACCTGCAAAGCTCATGACATGTGGCCACCATGTGCACACTGGTGGAGGGAAAGCACTTCAGCCTTAGGAAACAAAACTTTCTTTTCTGGAAAGTGTGTACTCTGTTATTTGCTTGTGAAATGGATCTGAACACCATGTATTGATATGCCCCAGGCTCAGTCTTGAGAGAAACAGAAAATTTTCCCCATTTCAGTGGGAAAGATTGCAGGTTAAAAGGCTGTAGTAGCCAAGTGAGACTGATCTTACTTTATCTGTGCCTGTCTTTGTGTTTATTGCTCTACCTTGAGTATAAATAAGAGAATTAACTGAAGTTTCATGGCCTTGACTTCCACATGATCTTTAACCTCTTCTGCCTTCAGAGAGTCTGGGCAAACTTTTGTGATATTTTTACGTGCATTTGTAGAAAGATGGTTTCCTGTCTCCTAATTCTCTGAAGATGTCACACTGCATTAAAACAGCCCAGCTCCACCAACCAGCACCCATTAATCAGGAAATCTGGTGAACCCTACTGAACTTAGCAGCAAAATGGGATTGATGGGAGCAGATGAGATTCTTGCAAACATTTCACATGAGTGAATCTTTGACAGCTCTAATTGCTGGAAAGTTTACTTCTCCTGTGGGTCAGAAGTGGGAAACTGCATTCTCCTGATTTACAGCAATAGGAGACTCATCAGTGTTTCCTTCCAGCCAACTGGAGCATTCCCCTCTTGCAGTTTTGTTTATTTCTCATTGCCATCTCCTCTGTTCATTTGTTTCTCATTTTATGTTTACAGCCTACTTAGAAAAGAAGCCAAAATACAAACAAATCCTTAGATGTTAATGAGATTCTGCGGCCAAAATAAAATCTTGGGAAGAAAGAAAAAATGCTGCACATCAGGGAACATAATCAGAACAAACCAAACACATGCTCTGGATTTCACTCTTCATTAAAAGGAGTAACAGCAATGCTTCTGTAATAATCTGCTATAAGAGAACTGTAGTAAAAGAACTTCATAAAAATCAGTACTTTATTCCTCACAATTCTAAAGCATTGCCTAACAGGTTTGAGTCAGTTTGCTGAACAGTCACATGTGGAACCACCACTAAATATTGCAGCTTACACACTTGTTTCATTGTTTTTTTGTTTAAATTTGGATAGTTCACTTAAAATCTCCTGAATCCTGAAAAAAAAAAGAAAAAAAAAAAGGAAAAAAGTCACCAGGGAGCTTATGCAAGAGTTCATTATTTTTTATTATCACTCTTTATTTGTTTTCAGTATAAATTTAAACAAGATAAAATACCCCTTTTCATTGATTTCATGTGGGATTCATGTGGAAATAGAAGGCTTGCATTCTGTATGTGTGTGTACCTCTTGTGCAGTGAAGCACAAGAGCCAGGAGAGCTTTGGGGAAGGTGCCGAGACCAGCAGAGGTTTGGTTTTTATCCTCTAGAGCTGCTCTCAGAGTGCCACAGTCCAGCCATTCCAGGGGCAGATCAGCACAGAAGGCCTTCCCAGCTGAGCCCACGGTGCCCCAGGGACCAGGCTATCAGACACCATCACAGGGGTGAGCCAAGGGCAGAGCAAAGCTGGGAGGTCACTGCAGTGACAGTAACCAGGGTCAGACACAGCCCAGGGGTGCTGGGGCAGGTCTGTGGGAATGGGTCGAGCTGGGAAGGGAGTCCAGGGGTGAGGGATCCCCTGCAGTCCAGGCTGTGGCTGGAACAGGCACATCTCTGAGGAGGCTCAGACAGAACTGATGGACTGGGCTGAGGTGAAGAGGAGCCCCTGGCCATGGGCAGGGTGTGGTGGGGACCCTAGGGGGCTGCTCAGGCTGTGCTGATGCTCTCAAGCCTGAGACGTCCTTCCAGTTCTCAAGGCGACTGACATTTACTGAATGAGCCAGAGCAGGGAATGAGTCTGTTCCCTAATGTTAATTACTCCTGAGAGCATCAGTAAGTTTCTGTAAGTACCAAGAGTGCAACCTACCACACATAAAGAAAATAACTGTGTATGTAAAAGCAATCATGATCCAGCTGAAAGACTGTATTTCAAAATGTTTGTTCCCATGGAAGGATGCCATGAAAGTGCTAGACTGATCCAGCACCTACTGTGTGCAGAGGTGCACTCTGACGGGAAACAATTTAAACCCAGGTGTCAGAAAATGTTTTGGCAATACAGAAGGATATTTCTTCCTTTTCTTCCTACACCTTCCACCTCCCTTTCTTTTTTTTTTCTTTTTTTTTAGAAATCAAGGCAGGTCTCAGTGGTTTTATGTCCTTTGAAAATTTGCCCCAGTCTTGGAACTGTGGCAGAAGTGAACTTCTGAAACACAGCTCTGAGTTTATTATTGGGAAAACAAAGGTTACATAATCTGGCTAAAATCCTTCTCAGAGTAGTTTAAATAATAAAGCTACAGAGCTTCATAAATGCATTTGAAACACAGCTCTTAATTTCTGTTTTTTGTAGTAGTGTAACATCAAGAGGATGACTGATAGTCTTTACTGTCCTATGGGAAATCATTAAGATGATGAAGGTTAAAGTGTGGTAGACAGAAATCCTGCACAAATGGGGATGTTTTACTCAAACTCAATTGGCTGTTATTTAAAAATTTATTTAAGGCCAGCAGTGATGCTGAGGCCTGAGGGAAAGGGCTCTCAAGGCCCAGAATTCCTGTTGCCACTTTGCTGTTTCCTCTTGCCCTGTCTGAGGGCAGTGAGCAGGGCTGGCACATTGGGGATGGGAACTGGCCCTGTTGAAGGGGATTTTTCTGCTCTACCCATGTCTTGTAGCTGTGACAAAAATTCAGGCTTCCACTTGCAGTTTTCCAAGTTAGCAGGAACTTGCCTTATTTTCCTGGACTGCTGCTCAATTGTTTTCCAACAACTATCAGAGCCCTGAATGGGGGGGGTTTATTTTTAGTTTTTAATGGGTATGGAAAGCTGCTGAAATTGAACTCATGAGGGAAGGACCTCAGGAAGAGGAAAAATGGCAGACTCCTTAAAACACAGACGGAGGTTTCTGAGGAATTTGTGCCAATTAAAACAAGACTGTGAAACAAAATATCTTTAATAATAGGACCAGAATAAAGCTGCAGCTTGTGAAAGTTCCTCATGTTTCACAATGTTAGGTTATGGCAGTTGCTATGTATTAATGCAACAAATCAATGGCACAGAATTGAGAGTAGTGGGTGTGTCAGTTGTGAAAACCAAAGGGAGAGGATTCATTATCCAAACTCTCCCTACTCCCTGCCTTGCACTTTGGAAATCCATGGCTTTCACATAGAAGATTTTTGCTGAAAAGAAGAAAAAACATGAAAAAACAAATACATAACACTCACGTTTAAGTTTGCTTTGTAAATCCTTAGAGGGTAGTTAATATGTAGTAAAATCTTGCAGCAGAGGGTGGGACAACCCTGACAACCCAGTACCTTCCCATTTGGTATTTCCTTTGTTATTCGATACGTCAGCCTAATTCGTACATAATCATTTAAAACGTAAGACTATGGAGATTTTCTGGATGACTTTATAGGCTAAGCTAGTTCCCAGCTCTGGTTTGCAAAACAGAAAAGCAAATTAGATTGTCAAATGAAAGTTAAGTAGAAATAAGAGAAGTATTTACAAAGTGTATTCGTAGTTCTCTGTGCTTCATGTAATTGAACTTATTTGCCAAGGATGAAACATGAGCAGCCAGGACATTTGTTTCTGCAAAGAAGGAGTGGTGGCCCTCGTGTGGGGCTCAGCAAAGGCAGCACCTGGGAGGGGACTGGCTGAAATGGGTGCAGTTTGGTTCTAGTTTGTATTAACAGCAAAGTGGTCACTACTGGCACAATTTACATCATTCTTGTATTTTCAAGATTTTAGCACTTAGAAAAGGCCTCCTTAGCCATGAAATCTGATTTGCTGAGGAGGTAAATCTGTTTCACTATCTGTGTGAAAGTGGAAAATTTTCACAGAATCACCAATAAAAAAGGTTTATTATGTTACTTACAGGCATCATTCAGGAGATGCTTAATTACTTGATCTTGCAGACGGAGTAAGAAACCTGAATTTCTAGTTTTTCCAAAATTATACTTTGTTAAAAAATTTGCTTCTAAAGAGTTGAATCACTTCTTTAGTTTTCTAGGCATTCCATTTCAGTGAAGCTTTGCTATTCTGTTTGAACATCTTGTGAAAGGAATCAACTTGTTGATAGGAGAAACATTTTCCTATTCTGTGTCTGTGAAGTAAATGTAACGTGAGCCCGTGTTTCACACAAATAACCAGTGTTCCTCAGGGCTGGGGAGTAAAGAGCACTTTACAGCCAATTGTACTCCCAGTCACTGGTCTCTCTTGAGAAGATGTTGGTTAATCTTGTTACTAATAATGGTGCTGTCATGGCATCTGCTGTTCTGTGGTTGAACTACTGAAAGTGAACCCTGACACTCACCAATTGCAGGCAAATCAAGCCAGTGGTCAAGTTTGTGTCTCATTATCAGCTTTTTGAATCATTCTTATTCAATAAAATTTTAAAAGTATTCCAGTGAAGAGTTATAGTCATCCACAAGGAATGTGGTGTTCATTGTGGAAATAATACACAATTTCTCCTAATTACATGGTATGTTAAAAATAAAATCTAGGATAGCAATCAAAGGCATCCTTTTCTTCCATATATTATGTATTTACTTGTGGTTTTCTTTGCATGTGTAATATAATTGCTTTGTTTGAATTCCATTATATACATATCTTCCAGTGAGTTCCACATAGATTTTCCTTTATATTAATGGTCTCGACATGAAAGGGAAAATTAAGAAAGAATTAAGCAACAAAAGAACTGTAGAACACGGGGATTTCATATTTCCTTGGCATGTTTCTGTTTTTTAAATGTCAATAGTTGATGCTGCCTAGAACAGTGGAATAGCAGAGGCTTTCCTCCTGCAGGGGATGGAAGAGCAAACTCTAAGGGCATAACTGGAATTTACCCTGTCTGATTTATAGATGACATCCATAGTGTCTCTGAGTATGTGACATAAGACTCTGCACATCGCTGTTTAGTAAGAGCTTTAGCAAGAATTTAGCAGAGAAACTTTGAGAATGGTAAATGTTAGTTACTGGAAAGTCATAGCATTAAAAAGTTTCTGTGGCCACCTCTTCCAAAACTAATTAACAATTTACAGTTCAAACAGGTTGGACAATAACTACTGGTAGTTCACAGTTATTTGCTGAGGATTCACCCAAATCTTTTGAAACCATCTGTCAAAAAAATTTCTATTTTTCTACTTTATTGTACTGTCATACTGTCAGCTTTTTATATGGAACATCCAGGATGAGCTATGCAGTCATTTTACTCCCAGTACCACAGCCCTCAGAGTCTTCCTTATCCTTTCAGCCAGTGTGAGACCCACCAGGCTGACAACTTGAATGGTTGGAGGAGAAACCCAGAGCACAAATCAAAAGCTGAAATAGGCCTACTGTCTGAAAAGCTGTTCATTGAAATTATCCCTTCTCAGAGCTATTAACTAGTATGCAAAAAGGTTAATAAAATGAAAACTGAAAGAATTTACAGCCAGAAAGAAGGAAGGCAAAGTAAGAAAGCTGTAAAACAGCAAGTAAAAAGAAATGCCTTTGCATAAAGGCCTTTGCTTTGCTGCCTGTTGCTTGTCCTGGTGTGGTGGTGCAGCGTGGAGGGCAGGACAGTGAGCTGTGCTGTGCTTGCCCCGCAGTGCTCGGCCGAGTGTGGGGATGGGATGCGCACACGGGCTGTGGTCTGCATGACCAACCACGTCAGCAGTTTGCCCCTGGAAGGCTGTGGCAACAACAGGCCCTCTGAGACAACGCCCTGCAACAATGGCCCCTGTGCTGGGAGAGTGGAGTGGTTTGCTGGGGGCTGGACACAGGTAAGCCCAGCGCAGTATCCAACGTACCTCTCGGATTTCTGCTGGTGTTTCAATTTCAAACTTGTATTGTTGTGCAACAATGATGTGTGTCATAAAGTATTTCTGCATCTCTGTGGAATATTTGAGGGTTTTTTTCCTGTATTTTGCTGAGTTGATGTTCAGTAATTTTCAGCACCTGCTGTTGTTTTTTTTTACTTTGATGAAAACAAGCTTTTGTTCTTCTCTGTACATTCTCTTTTATTTTTCATCTACTGACCCAGTGTGTTTATAAAATGAAAGGAAGCAGAATGCTGCTTGGCATATTCAGGTGAACAGGAAAGCAACAGGTTTGCACCTTTTAAAGTAGAGCCTTGGGATCGTGCATGCATGCACAGAGATACACACATATACATATATATATATATATATATATATATATATATATATATATATATATATATATATATATGGGATTTCCAAAAGATATGTAAGGCAAACAACAATGGCTAAACCCAAAAATTAGCTTCATTACTGCTTTGCCTCCGTTACAATAAGTGAAAGAACAAAATTTGGTTAGTGGCCTGTATCCTGATGCTCTTTCCTCAAGGTAGATTCTTCCTCATCTCAGTAGCCCTTCTCGTTCCAAATAAACATTTCTGCTGTCAGGGACAGAGGCATTTCAGAGGGGGTCAGCTCATGCCAAGGCATTTCTGTCCCTTTGTGAGGGCTCTGGCACAACCCAGAGAGCCTTTGGGACTGCTGGGGCCAGTTCTGGGGCAAGCTGTGCCATTAACTCACTGCACTGCAGATTCCAAGATCCTTCCAGGTGATGAGGAGCTGGAAATGAAACTGGTACAGCTGAGATGGAGATTACAAGGCTACTGCTATGCTAATGCTTTTGTTAAGTGATAATTATTTGTATTATATCAGATAACAAATTCAGATTTCAAAACTACTTATCTCCAGTTCTAATGACAGATGCAATGGCAGATGCAATCAAGGCTTTCTCCTTAGACCACTCCATCAGACTGAATGGGAATTCTGTGACCATTTTGCTGCCCCAGAGAGAGCTATTCAGTAAAGGCATCCTAACTTTCCTGATCTCTTCAGCTAAATCACCTTCTGTCTTTGAATTGTTTGGTGCACACCAAAGGTGCAAAGCCTTTGCTGTGTGTGATGTGAGAGCACTGTCTGACAGCACCAGATCCTGGCTGCTCAACAGCACAGTGAAAGCAACAGTCAGTAGAGGAGAGCAGGAGGGAGCACTGATGGATGGGCCCCCAGATCATGCTCTGCAGAGCTAAGGCTGGATGTTCACATGCTTCTGTTCACATTCTTCTGGAGGAACCTTTAAAAGAGAGCAGCAACAGAGTTGTTTGGTGTTAAAGAAAGTGCAGTTAATGTACTTCCCACAGAGTTTATTTGGGTGCATTTATTTTAAGGTTCTTCATTCAGCTCAAGGTTCTTGTGGGAATCTGGTAAAGAGATTGTAAATTCTACCCAAAATGCAAACAAAATCCCCACTGCTGATATCATGTGATTGCTTTAGGCTAGAAAAAGCCTTCTGAAAATCATAGTTTTTATGCAACTTAGAAACCCATATGTTGCTGGAATCATCTTCTAAAAACCTTTTTACAAGTGCCAGGAACAGTACTGTGTGTGTATCTAACCTTTAAATGGGCAGTAAGGATCCAAGTGAGTCAACTTGCTTTTCAGAACTGGAGCACTACATCACATAGGTACTTGCAAACATGAAAATAACACCCTGGCAGATCAAGGCATTTTCTAAAACCCACACAGAATGTGGGGCTTTGTAAAGCCAAACTGTGCTCTTACCTTCTAACCCTCAAAAGTTCAGTGCAGCACATACAATCCTGCCTCAGCCAGAAGCAGCAACACTGTTTATGGAGAAAGGGAGTTATGCTTCTCTTTTGATTAGACAAGTTGGGTTTTTTTTGTAGCTCCAGGTAAAGCAACACTTTCATATTTCTCCAAAAGTATACTTAAGAGTCATACGTCTTATTCATTAAAATAATTAGAAATATGTTTTGAGCCTGTGGTGCCACATGGAATAAAAATTCACAGAAGTATCTTTTTAATTGCTGTAGCCATTTCTAAGATAAAAAATTAAATTCGTAATACCTGACACAGTCAGTAGTCACTTGATGAGTTAAATCATTACTATGTCCCTCAGCTTTCTCTTGTACTGGCACCTAACAGGGACTGGTGGCTACTATGTTAGTACTACAGACAAATAATTATAGTAACCCAAGGCTTATCTAGGCTGCTCCTCTGATCCTAAGAGATAAAAATCGTACTGCAGGAACTTAGGGAATACCTTGCCCTTTTCCTTTCTCTTCAAGTCAGGTGCCAGTGATGGAAGCAAAGATACAGCTAAGTTGATTTTTTTCTGAGAAAAGAACATATAAAAGTAAGGAAATGCATTCTGGATGTTAGTGTCTAGATAGGTGTTCAAATTTTTCTGTTTGAATACTAATTTAAAATGCGGTCAGGTGTGTTTGTGTGTGTGCTGTTTAATTTCAGGAACAAATATGTGGAGAAATATGTTACTTTGTACACAAGGATATAAGTGGCATATCAAATTCCCCCCCTCTTTTTTCTGATACAGTGCTCTACTGAATGTGGCAGTGGAACCCAACAGAGAGAAGTCATTTGTGTTAGGAAAACTGAAGGTAATTTTGATGTTTTGAACCCCTATGAATGTTCATATTTGGAAAAACCTCCCAGCCAGCAATCCTGCTACCTCAAACCGTGTGGATCTAAGTGGTTTCATACAGAATGGAGCACAGTAAGTCTATCATGCTTTCCTATATCTATATTTTGGTTGATGCACCTTTTTCCATTTATATTGAAAGAGAGCACCATTTGGATAAAGCCACTGATCACAACAGGAATGCACAGACATGTAACAAGAGTAATTCTAAAAAACCCTGTGCTCTATTACTGTTTCCACAGGACTGCCCTTTCTAAAGTGGGGAAAGGTTGTACTTCAAGGAGAAAAAGCAGTTTAAGAATATAACACTGAGAATATTTTGGTTAGTTTGCTACAGTGGCTGATTTTATGATGATGATAAGTTGTTTCTGCAACGTTAGCAAAAGAAATAAGTATGCCAAAAAAGTCAGAAAGAAAACATTCTTACTAGTTTGGGGCTATTAAGGTTTTAATCATTATAAATGACCCAGGTTTAATTAAGTTTGTGAGCATTAGGTTAAACTGGACAGTGAGCCAAATCTCAAAGACCTCAGTCAGGCATAATTCTTCAAGTCAACAGGGGATTTGCTTCAGTATGGGCAGAAATGTGTAATAATTGGCTTGAAAAATACCATGACAAGCAAGTACAGAAGTCTCTGGCTTCGTAACAGATTTTGAAGGAGCACAGAAATATTTTCTTTAGAAATTCAAAGAAACCTATAATGCTTAGTAAAATTGTTGTGCTACAAGAGGTGAAATATAATTGAGTGCCAGAAAAAAAAAGGCAATTAAGATTATTCCTGCTTGTATATTAAATGGCAAAAGGGCAGTGGAGGGTAGAGCAGTCAAGCAGTAAAGTTCAGTGCAGGGAGTTCTTGAAGTAGGAAATGTGAACACTGTGGAAAGAGTACATTTGGGAGAGATGTATAAATAAGCAGAAAACAAGAGACTAATTAAAGAAGCAAGAAGCTAACTAATAAATCAGAAAGGAAACTGTCCTAGCTTGCTTTCTGTTGCACAGTGTCCACCACATTTACTTGTCCAGTTTTTCCTCCTTTGGTCAAAAGTGTTTCGAAATTTTTAACAAAGTTGCCGCTGTATATTTATGGCTTCAGAGATAGAAAATAAAAAACTGTAGCAGAAGTTGATAGACGGCTACAGTGATACCTGGGTCTGGCTTCAAGCTTCCCTTTTTTTGTCTTTCTGTATTGATACATCTCATATTGTCTTCATGAACTTCAGCTTAATTGTTTCAGTGTTCCAAGTCGTGTGAAGGCGGATTTCGGGTGCGGGAGGTGCGATGTCTCTCGGATGACATGGCAGCCAGTTCCCAGTGTGATCCACAGCTGAAACCTGAAGAAAAAGAACCGTGTAACACACAAGATTGTATCCCTGAGATAGGTAGGGAAGCTTCTGTTTTAACTGTGGCACTCCATCTAGTGGCGAAAATATTTAATAGTCTTGCAGAAGTTTTAAGTGTATTTTCTTCAGAGTTTTATTTTTACACAAAATACAGCTTTTTTATGCTGTCAAAGTAGGGTTTAACTTCTGATAAAATGTTTTCTTTGTAATATGTAAGAAACTGGCTGGAAGTTGCTGAGAATGTGGAAGGTCTGCTCCTGTGAAACTGGTGCACTCAGGATGTTTTCCTGCTGTCTCTCTGCATTCTCCAAGGTTTCTCTGGGCAGTCTTTAAAACAAAAAGAGGGTCATGTATGATACATTGTATTTGGTAACAGGTTCCGTAAGAACCAACAACATGAAACTAAGACATGAAGTACAATTAAGCAATTTTCTTTCAGAGATATATTAAATATACACATTCACACCATTTGGCTTTGGAATTAGTCATTCAGCTCCTACAGATTTGATTTTAAGAGTAATGAGAATGTCTAGGGAGAGGAAGATACAAGAATTTAGAATCAATTTTACCTCTTAATATTCTGCAACAGTTTCCAGTTGAGAATTCTTCAACATACTTTAAGATAACTACATTAAAAAATGGAGATAGGTATATTTCTTCCATGATTTACATACCTTTCTATTACATTGTATAAAATCTTAATAAATCGTCTAACTTATTGGCATAGGTAGCCTATTTTGACCTGACAATGAATGTTTAATACAGATCCAAAGGATTTTACATGGTAAAAGAAAGAGGATTGGTTATTTGTTGCTCTGTTACTGCTTTCTTCAGTTTCTTTTCTCTTGGTTTTTCTCCCCAGATGAGAACTGCAAGGATAAATACTACAACTGCAACGTGGTGGTTCAGGCGCGGCTCTGTGTCTACACCTACTACAAAACAGCCTGTTGTGCCTCCTGCACCCGCGTGGCCAACAGACAGTCAGGGTTCCTGGGGCGGAGATAACACCCGCTCTGCGCTCAGAGTGGCACGGGCAGGCTGCAGGTGGAGCTTCAACAGTGTTACTGCTGTGACTTACAGCAGTTTTAGCTTCTTAGAGATGGGGGTTTGTATTGCTGAGTGCATCAAGACTATGGTTAAATCTCACACCCTTTCAGTTATTGTGCAGTTATCTCTTTTAAGATGTTTGTTGTAAAACCATGATCTTTTTAAAGCATTAGTTTTTAAGGATACTATTATTTGCACCTGCTCATCAGATAATTATTTAAGGAACATACCAGCCTTAATGTTGTGAAATTAATGAAAACTAAATCAATTGCAGGCAATTACTGGAGATAGTTGACCAGTATGGATGCAGCTGCTGCATTATTTTCTGAGTGCTTATTTTTACTTGGTATTTTGGACTGCCCTAAATTAGATGGCTAAATCAATGAAACATCCACATGAGAAAAATTATTTCCCAAAGAACCAGATCTTTGATGACCCATTTATCATCAGTTTCTTAGCACTCTAACATATATTTTTAATTACTCAGTCTGTTCATAATAAATTAGAGTCACTGTTAAGCTCTCTCAGTTGTACTTTTAACTAACGTCCTGTCCTCAGGCAGCAAATATTACACACTTGACTGCCAAGAAGTGCCTTTATATTTAATTCATAAACTCTTAAAGATACATTTTTCTAATTTTGTATGGATTTTAAAATACATTACCTCCCAGAGTGACACTAGTGTGTGTCTAGCCCTTCAAGACTTCACCAACAGTTGCTGTCAGTGAGACAGATTCACCAGAAAGGTGAGGAGCCTTCGCTGGTGTAAAGTGACTGTTCCCACTGGCGAGGTCTCTTTGCTGTAGGGCTGTTATCTCAGTGAACTGGGATCTTGCCTAATTCTTTGTCTCTGCACTATTGCTTAACAACTACCATACCAAAGTACTTTGTCCAGACTTAGTCTGGGTATGTCACCAGTTTCTGAAACAACCACCAAAGGATTCAGGCCTGTGTGCTTTGTAGTAGTCATTACTCTTGGTATCAGGCAGCAGTGTGAGTGTCATAGCTGAGTATCTGTAAAAAGGAGATCTTAGCTATTGACATTCTTCAGGTTTTGATCAATTGTTACAACCTACTTGTCCTTTTATACTCAATGTTTCATCCCACAGATCTATTCATACCACTCCTTTTCTATTACTCAAGAATGGCTGCAGATTTAGAGCTGAATGTAAGTGATGATTTTTCATTTCTGCCATTACTGTACTCAGCCTTGGGACTTGCTAAAAGCAAATAGGGTATGCTGTGCAGTGCAGGTGAGTTTTTGCATTATCTCCATGTTGTCTAGCCTTTACTTGAGAAGTCTTTCAAATGTGTAAATCAGGCTGAGGGGAAAAAATTAAACACCTCTGCTTATTCAGCTGTTTATTACAGCATACTGCTTGTAAATTAGCTAAACTATGTTTCTGAGGTGCCTGATGTCTGAGTTGAAAAACAGCTGCAATAATCATGTTAAGTCACTCCCAGAGATGTGATATAACAGTGGTTAAGGTGTCCTGCTACTGATGCAGAACCATGTTTGGGCCTCATTGTGTATTCTTTTCCTCTTAGTGCTTTGGTGGAGAGGATGTGGGAAGGGAATGGAGCTCTGGGAGGCAAAGGTTGCTGGGTGTGGTACTAGGTCACATCAGTTTTTGCTGGAAGCCACAGGAAGGTGGAATTCCTGTAGTCTAAAAGCTGCCTTGCCTTGAGACAAATCTTTGAGTTTTTTGATTTGGTCACCTGTGGAAAATATAATTCAGACATGATGAACTACTGCTGTTTGGCTAAATGAAGGAGTGTTTCCCCTAAAAGTTAGTCTTTGTGACTATAAACCAATAATGTCTTTGGCTGTTTCCATACACCTTGACTTGAGTTTTTTCACTGTAAGTAATTGATACAAAATTGTTAGAAACAGAAATGCTAATTAGAAATCTTCTGAGTTCATGAACCTTTTACAATGCTGTTCCCTTGTGTTATGAAGATTTTTCCATGAAGATAACTTACAGATTTGTGATCATATTATATTCCTTAGATTCTCGACCAAAGAATGTTATGTAGAAAGTGCAGTGTAAACAACTCTGGAATCCTGTATTTCTAAATACAGATTTTCATCAGTGTATCTCATTGCAGAAAAATTTGACATATGTTATATAATTTTTACTGTTGTCTCTTTTGTCCCAGGGAAGTGTATCCTGTCAGCTTGAGGGAAATACCTGTTCTATAAAAAGGCTACCTGAAAACCCTGAGGTGAATGAGATGCAGGGAGCTAATCAGGTTTGCAGTCAGTCCATAGAAAATTATCTTGCACACACTTTCAACTGTGAGACAGTCAGCGACAGCACAGGGACATGAGGTCGTCTGATTTTATAAAGTATGTTATTTTGCTCTGGAATATGTGCCCATTAGGTTATTGCACAAGATGAGCACCTTGTAGGCTCTATTCAGCTGAAGTAAACAGAGTTCTTGGCAGCTAAATATCAAAGAATATATACTTACACATAGCAATATAACCCTGTATTATGCCTGATATATACAACTTTGTGAATTGAATGCAGTGAGCTATGGTTATACAAATTGTACTTCTTTTTGTTTTCATAAGTAAAGAGACAGTTTTCAGATGTACCAGATAAAACAAAAAATACTATTTCACCTAATTAAACATCTAATGGTGAGGAAACTGCCAGAATGCTGCTGAACTTAATCATTTATCATCTCTTCTTGTGTGTCAGCATCATCAAAATAGTTGTTCCTGCAAAATGAACTAATGAGCCCTTTTTATCAGCACTTTGATATACTAATATTGTCTGCACAAAGTAAGTGCTGTGCTAAGATTTTCCTGTCTTGCAAAGCACACTTCAGAAATTGTGCCTGCAGCAAATGTTTGTTTTAATGGGCAGTGCACCAGCTTAGGATGATGCCTGCAGAGGACCTGATTTTACTCTTGCTGTATGTCAAAGGTGGCCTTAATGAAAGTAGCACACTTAGAGAAGATATAAACCCAATAAGTAAGAAATAATGCAGACTTCTGATTTTCAATGATTTGATTTCTTTTTCTGACATTTTAACATTAGTCAAAATGCCTCAGAATGGTGTAAGAAAAATGCTTCCTTGCCTTGAGGATTTTCACTTTACACAACCAAGGAAGAGCAGAGTAAGTTAGATTGTTTATTTAAAGAGTCTAAGCAGTTCACCTGCTTATGTGGTAAGTCTGCATAAAGCTTTCATGTCTTCCAGGCATGCAGCTGGCCAAAACTGGCTCCATCCAGAGCAGGCTCTGTGTCTCAAAGCACTTTCCTTTTGGAATTGAGGACTCCTGGTGCAGTTGTTTATCAAGTTATCCAGGGCCTATCAGGGTTTGCTACCTCCTTCAAGCATGTGTAGGTAGAATTCCTAGTGTGCTGCAATGGCATGCAAATTTGGGAGCAACTGAATTCATGGAGTTCTCCCTTCCTCTCTCAGAGGATGGTGTGGAAGCATGAGGTGAGCGTTGCTCCTGTGGGAATGACCCTGTGTCTGACCAGGCCAGCAATGAGACAGAAGTCAGTGTTTGCTTTGGTGCCTCTGACCTTCAGCCCCCAGGGCTCTGAGTTTGGGAAGGGCTTGTTCAGAGCAGGCAGGTGTTGGAGTGCAGTGCAGGTGATCCTGCAAACCTTGGAGTGCAGCTGCGATGTGTGGCCACACACTCGAGGCAGGACTGCCTCAGCATCCCTGCACAGGAACTACTGTCTTCCTCATTACACACATAACCTTCTCTTTTTCCCCGAATACTTCAGCAAAATGAGAACTTTCTGTATGAATAAAGCAGTCTTTAACAGTAATGTTATTGGTTAGATCCCAGTTTTTTTATAATATAGTGCAGTTATGTATCACTCATATATATATATATATGTAATTATAGCCCTGACTCAAGAGAGTACATTAAACTGGTAGAAGAGAAGACCAGATGGGACAGCAGCATTTCCAGGACCCTCTGACTTTCTTTGATTATGTCTGAGTCCTAGAGAGTGCCAGTGGGCACCTCTGAGGGAGGAAGGATTTAGGGGCTCAAACAGTTTATGGCTGGTATAGGGAAGGTTATGTCTTCCTGAAGGAAATCCTTTATTTCCTCACTTTTTAATCTATACCACTGCAAGTAGTAAAATATCCTTTGCAGGGCTTTACTTTTCCCCATTCTCATCCTGACCTGGCTCCCCACACCCCCAAGTCTACTTTTTCCTCTTATCTCACTTTCATCCCTTTGTCCTTTGGATTACAATATTCAATTTTGCCAGAATTACTGAAAATCCTGAGCTGGTGTTTTAGTTTCTAAGAATCTGTGTTAGAAATTAGCCCAGATGTTAAGAGAGCTCTATTCCTGCCAGCCCAGGGATTTTTGTGTCTGTGCCTGTCCATGTTGGGTGATTTTAAATGCGTATTGGTAAAGTACATACTGAATTAACTCCTGTATAATGAACCTCTGACTGCACAGCTATTGAAGTGTGCAGTGACCCTTTATTCTCATATATAACATCACATAAAAAAAGGATTATCCTCTTCACAGAGGAAAAGCTGTGTGTTTACCTGGTCTTCTTGAGACTTAGACTTAGTGTCTCTGACTTCTTAAGAGCTGTTCTGTGTATTGGCAGGTAATTTCTGTGCATGCCTGTAATTCGAACACAAAACATGAAATTCTGAACAGGAATGTAAACTTCCTTGATGTCTAAACTTGAAGAATGTTTGTGGGAGATAAATTAGGTGTTGCTTAGAAAAGAGAGTAAATAATTATTTCCACATCAGAAATGAAAAATCATCCACTAAGCATTTTCAATATATTTTAATGCAAGTTTGTGATCATTATAATATCTCAGTAGTGTGGGCAAAATTCAGACCTGGGGAAAGGGAGAAAATTCCATTTAAGAGAACTCACCATAGACCTGAACTCAGCTCTTTCTTCTCAGCTTTTACCAGCCAGAGGTTTGTAAGAATGAGAGTGCCAAATTTTCTATATCCCCATGTACTATAATGGGATTTAGATAACTACCACCATACCTGGAGAGGAGAGGAGCTTAATTTTGATTAATCACTGACCTTTCAGCAACAGTCATTGCTGCTTGCCCTGACCTGTTTTTCTATGCTGTGTTTGGGTCTCTTGAGACCAGTGGCCTTGGCAGGGGTTGGGTACATATGAGCTTGTGAAGTCCCATTGTAGTCACTCAGGATCTACATAGAGGATCAGGAAGGACGGGAGATAAAAGAAACCCTAACTTTTTTTATATGTATAAAATTGTCTGCTTGACCCTCATAATTGATTTTGGCAGAAGGATATACTTTATTATAACTTATTTTGTTGTTATTTGTAAATACAAGATGTCTATGGGAAATATGTAATTCTGAGCTGTGTCTATGGAACAAGCCACTGCACCAAAATATTTCAAATATTTAGAATAGGCAGATTTTTTTATTAAAAGGGACCTAATATGTATTTATTTACATATACCATTCAAATTTTGCCCAGCTTTTTCATTATACTAACCCAGCTTTTTAGGGAATTTTATGGCACAAGTATTACATATATATTTTTGTATATATGTCATACTGTAAATCCATAATACAATTTTCTAAACTTTCTGATTAGCCAGTTCCTTGAGTGAATTGAAGGGGGAGAGTATAGGCAAATTGCTTTCTGACTCGTTCAGGAATACGTATCTGTGGCAATGTACCTGAACCAGAACTGTACAGCATCCTTTTCA
Organism: Pithys albifrons albifrons; assembly: GCF_047495875.1. NCBI lineage: Eukaryota > Metazoa > Chordata > Aves > Passeriformes > Thamnophilidae > Pithys > Pithys albifrons. The sequence goes on from NC_092470.1 coordinate 7,224,349, forward strand.
TATTGTATGCATTTTCTCTTTGATGAAAAAATGTTAACTATTTTTGTTTATGACTAATTTATTTTTTATTATTGTGAAAAATAAAGTAACTCATGATGAATTTATGTGACGTGTTTTGTTTCTTATTTGCTTGATCTGTACTCCAGTTTCTTGAGAATTGAGAGCAAGCATCAAGGAGGGTACAACACACTAAGGGAATCTTTATGCAAATTTAGGAGTGGACACCATATAACCAAGGTGCAGAAAGTTGAATAACGTGTGTGACAGCCTTGGAGGAGTGTTGGCAATGCTCTGAGACTGCCTCAGGGTGTGGGAATTGCACAGAGGAGCCCATGGGTGCCAGAAATGTGCTGGTGTAAAGGTAAACCTGTGGGAGAAATGAACCCAACTCGGGAGATGTCATTGATGTGCTGTAGATGTTCTGGAGCCTCACCCTTTTCCAGTGCAGTCTGGATCAGTCCATGGCAAATGGTGCAACTGTGCTTCCACCCCTGGGGCAGTTGATTCCAGGTGTACTGCACACCCCTCCAGGGGAAAATGAACTGGGGCCTGCACTCTGCTGCAAAAGAAATGGAGAAAAAGGCATTGGCCATGTAAAGTGTCTTGGGCACTGCAGAAACGGGCCATTTGAGGCAGACCTTCTGCTGGAGCTGATGGAGGCTCAGGCTGGTTCCTCCCTGCTCCGAGAAGACCAGAGCAGCACCACAGATTTCACTGTAATTCCATTGTAAATAAGTGAAGTCACAGAATCACAGAATCATTAAGGTTGGGTAAGAGCTCTGAGATTATCAAGTCCGACCTTTGACCAAACACCACATCAACCAGGCCACAGCACTAAGCACCACATCCAGCCCTTGAAGTCCCAAGGGAGAAAAGCCCTCACCGGAACCTCTCTGGAGTTATCCTGATGTCATCTGCCCTTCAGTCTCTGCCATTGCATGCAGTTCTGCCCGGCTTGTGAGGAGGGAGTTGCGGCTGTTCCCAATTCACGGTAACGGGGCACTGTGAGGGGGCAGGCGCTGCCTGAGCCATGGTGGGGGCTGCCCACGGAAGTGAGGAGGGACTCATCCAGGCATGAGGGGACCTGGCAGGGAGGGGAGACCGACCGGGGCATCAGAGGGACCGGCTCAGGTGTGAGGGGGGACCCAACCGGGCATGAGGGGACCTGGCAGGGAGGGGAGACCAACCGGGGTATCAGGGGGACCAGCCTGGGAGTGAGGGGGGACCTCACCAGGCATGAGGGGACCTGGGAGGGAGGGGAGACCGACCAGGGCATGAGGGGGGACCCGGCTGTGAGGGGGGACTGGTGTGAGGGGGGACTGAAGGGAAGCTGTTAAATATTGTATATTAAAAAAGCTGCTAAATCACATACATTCCCAATTAAGCCTGGATTTATTAGTATAGGTAAGTTTTTTCTTTAAAAGTTTTAGTTGTTAAGATTTTACTAAGCCAACACTTAAATAGAAAATAGTTGATAAAGAACTAACAGAAGTATTTTAGGCCAAAGTCATGGGTGCTTCTAATGTAATAAGAACCTTGCAGTTTTGCTTAACCTGCTGAGAATTTTCTAGCTTTTACCTAAGGGATATGGCTCTGGCAAGTAAAGACAAACTGGGAAAAGAACATAACTTTTGCAAGTAGAAAGGATGTATCTCTTCAAACTGACAAGTGACCAACCAACATCCAACATTCCAGGCTGGGAAGCAATTCATCCAAGATGGAAAGGATACATCATACAAAGGATTTTTATGGACTAGAAACAAAGGACTTACATAGTGAGGAGGTGTGGAAAGGCAGGATTTAAAATCAATGTCCTTTTAAAATGCAAGGGTTTTGCTTTTGTAATTCCATTGGGAGTACATATGGTGGATTATCCCCAGTACTTCTCCAGCACAGAATAAAAAGAAATGTAACTTAACACTGATGAACTTCAATGCTGAGTGAATTTTTCTGAAACAGAACCAGCACGCACACCCTGTGCAGTGCAGCCCAGCTGGGACGGAACAGAGGTGGTGGTGCTAAGGAAAGTAAGATCTAAGTTGTATTTAGACCTTTAATTCTATTTCAACTGTCAGAAGAAAAACAGGTCCATTAACTCTGTATTTTCTTTTCCTTACCAGTGATGCTGCAGTTGGAGGCATGGCCCAGTTAAGACTGGATGATGGCAATGTTTCTCACCGAAATCAAATTACAGTTCAGTAGAGCTTTTCCTCTCAGGTTTTTTTCCATATGTAATTTATGAAAAGTACTACAACTTTTGTGATTGTTACTCTTCTATTTTACTAGAAATCTATGTATATTTTAGATACATGCAGATTTCTACAAACTTCATTAATGATATGAAGCTACTACAAGTCAAAACAGGTATACAGTGAGTAAGATGAACTGTCATCAGTGCTGCCAGTCAGCAGCTTCCTCAGCAGAACATGCACCAAGAGGTACCAAGATGGACTTCAGAAAAGGAAAGTTCTCCAAATAGTTTCTTTCTCTAAACTGTGAAGACTGTTAATACTGGAATGTTGTGTTGTTGTTGTGTTGTCTTCAGCCAGGTGAGTTCCCCAGTTGAAATGCCTGAGATGATTTTGACTGCAATCTTGAGATCCAAAGCAGAGATTTTAGTATAGAGTTGAAGCAATTACTGAGTGGAGGAGAGGAAATAAAGGCATATAAATGTCTGCACTGCTTTGGGCACTATTAATAACTTCTTTTGAATTTCCTTTGTTGCACTGGGCTGTCATATTTTGTTTGTTCTCTGTTACTCTTTTTTGGTTGGGATCTATTGAAAGAAAAGGAAATACTTGAGGAAGAAAAACTCTGACTTTCAAAAAAAGTACAATCCAATAGGGTACATCAGGAACCTAAAGTAAATTTGTTCTAATATTAAAATAACTTTTATATTTCATTCCTACTTATTCATTGTGTAATTTTGGGTAAGGCACAGGAAAGTAAATGTTTAAATTACACATAATATGAAATTAACATAATGCACCTGTACCAAAATTGGATTTATTGGGACATGTGCATGCAAATGAATCAGAGAAGTATACCAGTAATGATGAAGAAAATCACACTGTGTGCTTTTAATTTAGTTGGTGTCCAGGCACTGTAAAACCATTAGTCAATTTGTGCCAGACCAACTGTGTTGTGGTTTTACCCCAGCTGGCAACTCAGCCCCACACAGCCAGTCACTCACTCCCTGCCTGTGGGATGGGGGAAAGAGTTGAAGAGCAGAAATGAGAGAACTTGTGGGTTGAGATAAAGACAGTTTAGTAAGTAAAGCAAAAGCCACGTGGATAAGCAAGTCAAAACAAGGAATTCAATCATCACTTCCCACAGGCAAGGCAGGCAGGTGTTCAGCCATCCCCAGGGATGTGCCAGCTGTGTCCCCTCCCAGCTTCTTGTGCCCCTCATCCTCATCACTGGTGGGCTGCTGTGTGGAGCTGGAAAGGTCTTGACCCTGTGTAAGCCCTGCTCAGAAGGGATGGGAACACCCCTGTGTCATCAGTGCTGTTTCCAGCACAAATCCAAAACATGTGCCCATGCCAGCTACCACTGAGGAAACTATCTCTATCCCAGCCCAAACCAGCACAAACTGCTATTTGGAACAGGCAGCCTTTCTCCACTGTAGCAGGTAAGATGCAATCTGAAAATTCTATTAAGGAAGCTTTGCAAATTCTTTTGATAAATAACTGTAAATAACACAATTTCCTAGCATTCCAATTTGGTTTTATTGTTATGTATGTTTGGTTTTTTTTTAAAACCACCCCAGTCCTTAATGAATGGTCCTGTCCAGTTGTGTGGACTGGATCTACCTTGGCATCTCTAGTTCCAGATCCTGAATCTTGAATCACATGTCTGAAATGGCAGTGGATAGCAAAGTTATATTAATCCAGTGGAAGTTGGATCCTTTTGGAATTAGGAACTGCCTGCATTCAGTAATAATTTTTGCTCTATATTAAGACACATGAGCAAGAGTCAGCCCTTGTGGGACTGCATTGCCCAGCCTCTGGCAATGGTGAATTCATGCAAACAGTTCCTACTTCCCAAGCCACATTACCAACTGGCTTGAGTGTTGCCACATGTCCCTGTGGTGTGAGGCTGAAAGAAAACAGATTTGCCAAGGAGAAACCACCAATCTGGAATTGTGTTGTTGTTGAGTTTTGGGAATGTATCCCTCCTTACTCTGGAAAATAGAACCATGAATATGATGGAGAATAAATCACAAAATTCCACTGAAACTAGGGGAGCTACACCAGACTGCAAAATGAGGCAGTCTCTGGTAAAAAAATACTTTTCCATTATATGAATGGATCTATTTATAACTGCAAGAGAATACCAAAGCTGAATTAAAAGTGTGTTGCCCTGGTAAGTAAACTAAACTATGTTTTCTCTCCCTTAGCTGTTGCTTCAGTTTTGCGCAGGGCTTGGAAGGGATGGAGCTTCTGACCTCAAAGCAAAATAGGAAGAAACATGCCAGTGGAAGAAAATGTTACTGGAGCTGAGGGCACTGCTTTGGAGCCAGTCTAAGGTATCCTCTCTTGTGGTTTTTAAGGATTGTTCACTTTATTATATCTCTGCAATTTTAAAGTTTTGTAAGTTCCAGACTTCTCTGCTGCTTCTGCAGCTCTTTTCCTCCACTTGGTGACATAATTGCTGCTGCTGGTTCCAATGCACAGTCAGGTGGTGTCAGACTGCAGAAGGTACTTTAAATAAGTCAGAAGGCCTAGTTAGTTAAAATAAAATAACAGGTAACACGAAAAAGAAGTAGCACATTACTGTTTCTCCAAGAAGCTCTTAACAATCTCCTCCTAGTATGAGTTGATTTATTTTCGCAAGATCATCACGTACTTTATTTCCAACACTAGGATGTTCTCTTTGAACCAGATTTCCTGCTGTCTGGAAAAGTCTCTTGAGTTTTTCACTTGTTTTGTGGAAAAAAACGTTTCCTGTTTTTTAACAGCTGAGGGCTAACTTTTCTTGGAAATGGTTACTAGTACCCTGGAGAGTCTGCTATGGATGCAGAATGAAGAAGTAGCTGGAATGTGACTTACTCAAAAGGACTGTCATAAATTCACTAGGTCAGGATGGGCTTTTAAACATGAGTGAATGTTGTCTGACTGCCACAGAATAATGGGAAATGAGAATTTGTAAAATCCAGCCCAGTTTAATTACAAAGCAGCATCTGTCTGAGAAATTATTTTTGCTTGTAATGGGATCAACTTGCTCAGCACTGAATTTTGGCTAAGACTGGAGGATAAAATGTGGTCATACTTTCTAGTTTCATCCTGGAGATTGGCAAGTGGTGCACTCAGCTGTATAAATGCAGGAGTATCCAGTCAGACTTTTTTTATATATTCTGACCCAAAAATGTGAAGAATTGGGAGCCTATAGCAGAAGTAAACCCTTAAGCCATTTTAACAATGAGGTAGTGAAGGAGAGAACAAGGAAAAATATGTGCAAATGTTCTACCAACTTCTTTTATAGTTATTAGTAGATAACCTTGGGAAAAGGAATTTATTTGACAGGTTGATTCCAAAAAAAAGAGAGAGAAACTCTGTGCAAACTTCACATTCTAACACTTAGAACACATTGTCCAATTTGAATCATGTTCTTGTTGTAGCAATTGGACACATAGTTCTTTTAATTTAAAATATCTCCAGTGCATAAGCTACTATTTTTCTCTAAAACATGACTTTTTTTACACTAAACTGTAATAATTGGCTTCCCCTCCACCACCACCCCCTTTTTTTCTTTTTTCTATTTTTTTTTAAGTAGGGCATAGTCTTCCTTAGCATACAAAATAAAATACCAAAAACGCCCAACTTACCCTGTCTTTTCTTGACATAAATTGATACATTAAGTTGTTGTACCAGCTTGGTAAGTACAACCTGTGGGACGCTGATGCAAAGCACAAAATATTTCTGCTGTTATCAGTATAAATAAAGACTGAGTGCAACAGGGAAAATGTGTGTGGGAAACATGCAGACAATGGGTCAGCCTTTAACTCCTTTATTCTTGCTATGAAGACATATTCCATCTCCATGTTTTATGCAAGCACTTCTAAGGGCAAGATTAGAAAGGCAAATTGTGAACTGCAACTGTAATCTGAAATCAATAAAATGAAATAAAATAGAGAAAGGTGACATTATAAAATACTGCATTTGGAATGCAAAATTAAATGATCAAATTCAAACTGGAGAATAACTGCATTACAAAAAAAAATCAAAGCAAATGATTAATTACAGGTAACACTTTCAGCAGTGATTTCTTTTCTAACAGCCTGAGTTCATGCAAGAGTAGTGATTTCTCTCTCAGTAGCATTGACAAGACCTATACTTAAATTGTGTGTCATATGGAAAGTAATGCTGGGGATTTGAAAGGAGTCTGGAAAGGGGTAATGAAAATAAATGCAGTTGCCTCTATACACTATGAGCAATTTTCAGATTAATTATGTTTGTTTATTCTAGAAGATGAAGCCTGGACAGGGATTTAACAGCCCACAGTGTGTTAGGTTTTTGGATTTAATTATTTTGGTCATTAGGAGGCTGGTGATCAATAAGAGTCTTGCAAGGATAAGGGGAGAAAAAGGCAATTCAATTTTCAAGAAGAAAGATGGCATTTACCATGTGTAAATAACATAATTATTTTCTGACTGGGGGGATGTGGTGGAGTTGATGTGGGATAAGGGTGGTTTAGGCAGATGTCTATTTTTGAATCTTGCTTCAGGACAGGAAAATGGACTAAGCAGTCCTTTGAAATGTCTTCTGGTCATGAATGTACAGTACAGCAGTAATGATAAGAATAATAAAATCATTCTGTTTGTCTTGGGTGTCCTGTATCCTGTTAAATAGAGAATAAGCTGTGCTTAATTTTGGGAAATAGGCATATTCAGAGTCAGGGGGATGTTGTCAGAAAAGACTCTTGTTTTGATTGGGGATCTGGCAGGAGTGAGTAAGTAGGAGAAATTTATATACATCCTCCCCTTGCTGAGAGCGTCCAATTTCTTTTGATTTTAATGAGTTCTGAATTGAGTATTTGATTCTCGCTACAGAACAATAGTTTGTCATTCAGCTGGATTCATATCCCACATCAGGGATATGTTTTTATCTGGTTGGGGTTTTAGTTTGGGGATTTTTTAAATGAGTATGTATTTTAAAATATGTTTTCTTAGGAAGTGCATTCTTTTATGTTTTCACTAGTTATGCAGAGTTAATCCTCCAGTTTTATTTTTCTTGGAGACCTCTGTTCCTTCTTAGGTACAAGCCCTTGTCCTTGTCATGCTGGAGTTGAACTTGGATGTCTGGTCTGGGAAACCAGAGGCTGAAATTTCCTTTGGGTGAATTCATTTATTCAACCAAAAGCCCGTATTCCTTAAAGCCACTCTTCCTCACTCATTTGTTCCATTATCTCTCTTGCATACCTGCTTCCTAACTCCTTGCATGCATTTTCTGTCCTTTGCAGGCTGAGTTTTAGTCCATAGATACCTCTTGAACAGCAAGAGAAACATAATTCAAAGCTGTTTTCCTTAAATAACACACCTTCACAAACTCCTGGGATTTGCCTTTTAGTGTGAATTTCTGCAGTGCTTATGTGAAGACACAAATATCTTTTGTATTGTAAGGTTTCTGCAGTATTGGAACCTTGAGCATTTTAACACTGTCCTATGGTTCCCAACCTGTCACTTTTCCTGGAATTGCTTCAGTAACATATTGAAATAGAACAGTAAACCCACTGCAATGAATGTTTTCAGCAAAAAGGCTGAACACTTGTCTGTCCATGTGAGCAATGACTGATCACACCATGAGTGCTGCAAAACTCAGTTCAGCCATTCCTTTCTGCTGCAAACTGGTGATTTTTCTTTCAGAGGTGCAGAGGGAATGACTGCACTCCCCTCCTCCTGCTCCCCCCTGAAAAGCTGTAGTTGCTCCCCACTAACACAATGTCGGTACGTTTGGCATCTTTTCAATCCTGTGTCAGAAATACATTGTATAATTCAGTGTGGGTATTCTTGGAATAACTAGCAATGATGCCAGCATAGCTGCATGTGATACAGCCTTTGTATCTTTTATCACTCACAGTAAAAATGCAATAAAATACTTGAAAGTAGTTACCAGACAATTTTCTCCTCTCAGTCTGTCTCTACAGCCTCTTAGTATTCTGCAGGAGATGCTAAGTCACTTTTTAGTAAAGGAGAACAGTTTTATTTTTTCAGTTTAAGCTTATTAATATTTATTGGAAACTAAAATCTGTCAGTCTTTGAAAATGGCTTGAAGAATCTTGGTAAGTGTTGTCAGTATTTTCATCTGGATAAATTTAGTATCGTGGGACCCTGTATTTAAACACATGTATTTCAGTTACATACCCACCTTTTGTGGTTCAGTGTGCTTTAATAATCTGCACAGTAACATTTGAATATGCTTTGTGCTGAATACATCCCAAGCTCTGCCTGCTCTCTGGGTGCAGCTCCTTCTTTTTCTGCAGTTATCACCAACAATGAAGTTGGATAGGAATTTCATTCTAAAGCCTAGAATGCCATTAAGAAAAACAATCCTTTCCACAACAGGAATTATGGTTATTACACAGCAGAAGGAATGGAATTTGTGTTTCTAGATAGGAATTACATTTTCTCTGCAACTTTCAGATTTCTATTGGCATATATTTTGTAGCTTTTCAGTTAGAAAATATTGGCTGCCATTGAGATTGAAGGTACCTCCCTATAGAGGCAGCCAGACGACAGTGAGTAGTGACTGCTGCTGATAGCAGTGGGGACACTACAGTTGGGGTTGTTCTGCTGTGCTTTTTTTGTAACTTTCTGCTTTGGTTTAGTTTTATTTTTCACATAAGTCAGCATTTAGCTGTGCTTGAGCAGTAGCACGAGTTTTCATTGTGCAGTGCCTTTCATTTTTACAACATTGCACTGTGCTTTCCAAAAATTGGAAGCAGAAACTTTTTAACAATACCTTGCACATTTCACACTGAAGAGACTTCACAAGGAGTTCTATTGAACTGTTGGAAGAGCCCTGTAAAAATACTGTCAAAGGGCTGTGGGAGTGCTGAATCTCCCAAGAATACCCTCTGTGCCACTAATCCAGATTGTTTGTGCTATGGGAAGGTTCTAAACAGGGTAATGGACCAGGCATTTGATTTCTGTTTTCTCCCAGTGCAGTAATAATGAAGAGAATATAACACTTTTCTTCCTCACACAAATCCAAAGTATAGAATGTTTGCCCAGTGTGCCTAAGGAAGTTCATTAATCTGGGTTAGATTTATAGCACTGCAGTATCACCACAATGTCCCCCCACAAAAATAAATCTCTAAGGTGCTCTTCATTTCACGAGGTTTTCATAGGAATAGTCTCACAGAACCTCCCTCCCAGCTATTGTGTTGCAAGTGGTGAGACTGTCGTTTGAAAACTAAATGAAAAAGTAATCTTTGAAGCAGTTCAGGGACAAGAACTGCCTGTGTTATACGTTGCTTTGGGAGCGCTTAACTGAGTTTCCAGACCGAAGAAAACGCTGCCCTGTGTCCTGCACGCACAGGCACTGGGGAAGCCTCTGAAGAAGACTGAACGGCTGGGCCTTTGCATGCAAGTGTCTTTCCCCACAGCAAATGATCCAAAGAGCAGCTTCTATAAATACTGTATTTTCCAACTGCAGAGGTTTCTTGTCCTTTCCCATGGATTCCTTGCCAGGCGTTTTCTCAGTCCTGAAATAGAGATGGTTCTGTAGCCAACATGCACTTAAAGAGCCCTTGGAGAGCTGTGTGAGATTTTTGTTGGCTTTCCTTTGAACTTTTAAACTGTCAGATTATTTTAGGAACATTTGTAGAGAAACATTGCTTCTTGGTGTTGCCTTCTCTTTTCCATTGTTAGAACAATGTAGTAAAACAAGGTTGGAGCTGATACATACTGTAATATTTATACCAAGAGTGTTGCATTGCTATGCAGTACTGTTCTAAACAGTGTCTTCTTTACCTTGGGGCACAAAGGACAATGGCTCAACAAAAGTCTTTGAACGAGGGAGATATACATTTATTTGGAGATTTCCCAACACAAGTTTTGGCACTTCTTGTGTCTGATGAAGCTGTATTGAGAAAATTCTAATTTGTCTTTCTATCAGATGGTGTTGAAACTGAAGTATAGACAATGGTCATACATCTGAAGTGGGCAAGGTTCCATTGAAAGGATTGTGTTTAACAGAATAACAGTGCTTTGACAATTTGCAAGTATTAGGTAGTATAATTATTTATTTAAAAATAAGAGATGCAAAGATACAGCTTGTTGATCATTAGTCAAGTTTAATGAAGTACTTGATCCTGGTAAATATGTCCATGTTGCTACAGCATCTTTGCACTTTTGGAGAACACTGGGGTGTTTCAATGTTCCCTTTTTCTCACAGGTATTTTCTGGTTGTTTCTAAACTAAACATGTTACTGCAATATTGCAAAAATCCCTTCCACTGTGATCGTACCACTAAATTCAGCAGGCTCCTACAAAGACATCTTAAAATGGGAGCTGTAAGCACAGGCTTTGGCATGCACAGCCTTTCTGCAATTTCATGAAGAACTTTGCACAGGGACTACTCTTGAGCTTGTTAGTACAAAGTCTGTTCCCATTACAAGGCGGCTGGGGTACAATGGCAAGAGAAAGTACTGGGCCCTGGAGGTTGTCCAGCAAGAAAATAATTTCCTTCTTTCTGTTTACAGTGTGTTTTCTGACACTATTTGGGACAAATACCAGAGTCTGGTAATGTAATTCCTACCATGTGTCAGGTACAGTGAGGTACAGCAGATGGATGCACATCAGTATTCCAAAGATTTAAAATGATTTCTTTCTCTAGGTTGTTCTGGAGAATTCCTAGTCCAGAGATACATTTTTTTCTTTCTGATGTTTTTTATTGAATTTTAAGAAGCAGCTGCAGTTGCTGGCATGTATCTGAATGAGCTCACAATGATATTCCTAAAGTACTATCTCAGCTAATTATATATTCATTCCAACAGGCTACCTGCTGGTGATGAGTTTACCACCAAACACAATGTCTACATTTTCAAACTAGTATGAGTTGCAGCTGTGTTACTGTCTAGAGAGTCAAAAGTCTATAGTTGTGATTTTTCTTTGCAAATGAATAACCATAATGATAATAACCCTATACCATTATTACCTTAATTTAGAGGGGGGAAAAAAGGAAAGCCAAAGTAATACCTTTAGGATTTTAAACAAGTAAAATGCCTATTGTTCATAGTATACCATGCCATTAAAGGTTTGCAGATTTTATGCAAGGGCTTTAGCATCTGTAAATCATTCATAGTACAATCTAATCCCTTATGTACCATGGAAAGCAGAAAGAATGGTAGTTGCAGTTCAACAACTGATAGATTGATAGTTGCAGTTAAGCTTGACTAACTGAGCTTTAGTGCCAGCTGCTGGGTAGGGCTCAGGTTCCACTTTGGAACCCTTTGCTTCCATTGCAGTCCAACCCAACAACCCAGTTGAAATTGGTAGTCTTTACTTCTTCTGAAGTTTAACTGTAAATCAGTTTGGTGGATTCTTTTTTCTTTCATCAGTCTACAGCCATTCAAGCATGAACATTCCACTGGAGTTCTCACTGGATAGAACTAGGGCAGAAAGTTGCCAGCAAAATGATGGTGTTCAAGTCCCTTGCTTAAGAGAAGAAAGTATTACTGAGTCTGGCTAAAAGCAGAACTATTTTCACGGTAGTGAAAGGCATCTGACATGGACTTGCTAAATGTCACAGTAATGACTATGGGAACAATATAGTACTGAGAGAGAGCAAGGAGGAAATAAAATATGTTGTGAGAGGAGGACAAGGAAATGGAAATGTGCTGTCTGCATAGGGAGGAGGAAGAGGGAACAGATTCTCTGCTCCTTTAGCTTTTATGTGTATATTAACCATTCAGGCTCCTGATTCCTTCATAAAAACATGAATATTCTGTCAAAAATACTGTTGATTTGTGGGATCCTTGAAAAAATGAGGAATCCTTTAAATCAGCATTTAATCCCCAAACCTACTTCAGTCTAGGTTCTGCTCTAGAATCTCTCTGGATACATCAGCTGGAGATTGAGGCTGTGAGTGGCATTCTGAAGTTCTGTGCTTTCATAAAAGGCTTGGCTTTGATCTCAGTACACTGCATCATGTTAAAAGATTATTAGGATGGGAAGTATTGAATTAACTGACATGAACTCTTTGGAAATATAATGCTTGATATTTGGCAAAATGGTATTTAAAAGGTGGTATAAAAAGCCATGAAACATCACAAACTGAAATACAATTGTTGACCCTTTATAGTTATTCAGAATACACTACAAGCATGGACCTGGAAGTTAATGCAGTCTTACAAATGTGAAGTTTAAGAAAAGCCATGGCTGTTCACAAGTATCTAAACGTGTATTTACCTTAAATTTGATCTGAGTAAAGCAGACGTTTACTGCATGCCATCTGAATAAAATGAGTAAATGTTAATGTAAGTTCATTAACTCTTAGTTGCATTGAAAAATTGCAGCCACTTTGTTGATGACTCTCCTAAAGTTACAGTTTTGATGGATTAAGCTGCTGTTTTAAACATATTTCATATGTTTTTCAAGATGTCTCAATTTAACTGAAATAAGAGCATATTCATCACTTTATAGGATATTCATTTGAGGTTACTTCATAGGGATGGATGGTGCAGATGTGGCTCTGGCAAGGCCACAAGTTTTTAAGAATCTCATACCCCAGTTCTTACTGCAGTTTATCTCGGGTAGGTTTTTATTTCTCGGTGTGCATCCATGTAAAGTAGTCACAGCAATCTACTTGCACTTCCCATGGTGTGAGGTGTTAACACCCTTCCTCTGTTCATCAGAAAACATCCAAGGTGTCAGGAACACTTGTTCTCACAGGCTGTGGCTCTCAGATGTGGTAGCCAGAATGGGAGATGGCACAGCATTTGTGTTCAATGAAATACAAAACTGGTGGTTAGTCAAGTCCCGACCAAACACAAAAAGACTGAGAGCATAACATGTAGTGAGCTGGGATCCACACACCTAAATGCAAAACTGTAATATTTGAAAACTCTTCAGCTGTTACCTGGTCTAAGGCATAGGTTTACCCAAACACACACCATCTCCTCCTGCCCAAAAAGTTTGCCCTTTGCTTTGGAAGATTTACTTCTGCATGTGTTGGAAGGTGAGCTTTATTCCCTTTGTTTTGTTTGCCCCTGCTGTTTTGAGGGACAGATGCTTTCTCATCCTCTTCAGGATTTTTTTCTGGTGTAGAGCAATCCCTTGAAGAGGATCACCTTCCTCTAGTGGTTATGATCATCAGCTGGAATAACTCAGCCTTGTTGCAGGTAGTGTTGTTTAGTTATTCAGAGGCTGTTTAAAATCATATGGCTCCTACAGCCTCTTCTCTGGCTCAGAAGTCTTGCCCCTGCTCTTTTTTCTTGACTCCTAAAATTTTGCATGTGAAGCACAATGACTTCAACAGGTGCATTTCATAACAGGCAATTACCTTGATTGGGAACAGGTGCTGTCAATTAAGGTGCAAGAGGGAACTGAACCTCTTCAGACTCTGTGAAGAATGAGCTGATGGCAGTGGCAGATTTCCTTCTCTGCCATGTTTTAAAACTTCAGAAAGGTTTGAAAATTTTTCTTCAGGAGAGGCACTGAATTGTTCTTCTCAACTAAGGCAAAGAACTCCCAAACAGCTCTGAGTGATACGCCAAAAGTTAAGAGAAGAAAAATCCACATGCAGTCAGTGTTTCCTGCTGACCATCTCATGAAGCTGCATTATCAATGGACAGAGAATTTCTTCCAGTGATACTTTAGTTTTATGTCAGCACTCCAGTTAGATATCTGTAGTCCAAACTTGCAAGTTCCACTAAGGAAATGTGAAAGAATTGCCTAGTGCTGATAGGAAAAATTTCTCTTTGGATCTGCACTGTGGATTCTTGTGAGACCCTCTTACAGGTAAGAGCTTATTGTAACATTGAGGTATGCACAGAAAACTCAGTTGTGATAGTGGCAAAGTCATTCAATTTTTTCTGATTGTTTCCTTATGTCTTGCAGGGAGATTATTTTCATGGGCCAGTTTAAAACACCATTATATTCTAATTGTGCTGTCTAAGTGGTTTGATAACTGATTCTGACTGAAAGCATTACAAGGGAACTCTTAGGGGGTTTTTGCTTTCCTCTGCTTTGCTTCAGTTTTGAGTTTATAAAAAATAGGAAAATAATTCTGTTGGGTTTCTTATTCTGGCCTGGAAATTGCCCAAGTTGCCTAATTTGGTGTGGTAGCTGAGCAAACCTGAGTTTGCCAGCTGTGATCATGTTCCTGATTACAAACTGATTTTACAACCTGTCTTGTGTGAGCAGTATTCCTGGGTAAAAATTTGATTAAGGTGCATGACAAAAAAATTATAGACTGCTGTAGTTTGTCATTCATACTTGAATGATGATTTAATTTTTTTCTGTGTCAGGTTAATTTGTGTGGAACGTTATCCTAGTCCACTGTGCCAAATGTGACTTATCCAGCAGCTTTCTTAAATTCTTTGGGGCTCACAGGAGTTAGACCCACATATCTCATCTATTAATTGCTTCATTTTGTCTTTAGTGAGTTTGCTTTAATCTTTGAATCAGCCACAGCTTTAAGCTCAGAAAACCCCTTGAGACTGAGCACTTCTGAGAATATTGACACAGGCTCATAAGAAAGAACAGTTTGTCTTGTAGAATTTGGAAAACACATTAGTGACTGAACCCATAGGCTGCAGTTTGGGAATTCAGTGTCTGTGTAAGATGCTAAGTGAAGGAGTGAGAGCTTAATCAGAAGTGCTGATTATACTAAATAATCTACACTTGTAAATGCTGAAGAGTTCCAGAAAATGGATGCTGAGATGTGAGATTATGTTGAACTACATTGACTTTTAAGTGAGCCACATGGATGGGGAAATCCTAATGTTGCATGTGAAGCAAAGATCCATGAGCTGCCCACTAACTCCTCAGGAGTAATATTTGTTCTGTGAAACATCCTGGCTGGGAAAAGCAATGGGGATGTTTGGAATTAGTGGGAAAGAAGCAGAGAACAACATGAGAGTTGTACTAGTCTGAAAACACTGGAAAACAGATGAGCTGATGATAAAGACTATCTGTAAAATATTGGAAAGAAGGTATAATTGGTACTTTTCAGTAACAGAGAGAACACAGCAAAGGTGGTAAACTCAAATAGGAGAAGGTACTTTTTCAGTGTTGTGTAAGCTGTGAAACCCCTTCCCCAAATGCTAAAAAACCCCTATTTAAGGTAAATTCATGAAATATGAATGTATTGAGTTATTTCAAGTAGAGAGACTGTTTCATAAAGTCTCTGACTTCCTAACAGTTGGAATTGGACCCTGGCTTGGCAGGACTTGATATCAGTCCTTTCATTCTTAAACTGCTTCTCATTCTGTTTTACCTTCAGTGTGTTCTTTTTTATTGTGATGAGGGGCAAAGGGGTTTGGAGCAGGGAGCAAGGCAGGGCTTGTGAAAATGATACTGGGCTGCAGCTGCCTTTTGGTGTAGCTCATTGTGCTCCTACTGAAGGTGTGAGATGAAGTCTGAAAGGAGCAATGTGTGTGTTCTACTTGTCAAGGAAGTCCAGCAAACTGTGCCTTGCCACTGTGCTTAATCAAAGGGTATATAATTTTTTTAAAAAGTCTTAAATATCTCTTTAAAACACATTTCTCTTATTTAATTTTTAACATTTTTTTTTCTTCTAGTAAGAGCAAATGTAAAAAAGGAAAAAAAGAGACTTCAACAGTTACCGTGTTTTCTTTGAGAGGATCTGAAATGCAGTTGCTTATCTATGACCGGATTCTGTTCAGACTTGCCAGGAGCACAAGGGGAATGGATGAGGAGAGGCAGGGAAAAGCATCAATCAACTTTGTAATGTGTGTGCTAGGAAATCTTATTATCTGATTATTGCTGGAGCACCATGAAGGCAGGGCAGTGATTCAGGGAATGGCTGTGTGATTAGTAAGCTTTGTGGTAGTTTCCCTGGAAAGGAAAGTTGAAAAGCTAAGTGAGTACTGTGTATACCATCTTTTTCTTCTGCTTTTTTTTTCTTGTAGTGTGGAACTGTGGATTAGTATAAAACTAATTAATTTCACATGCATACAGGAATATCTTCTGTGGTCAGCCAGGCAGGAGCACCAGTGCAGAGAACATAACAAGATCCAATGCACTGCATGAAGGGAATGCTTCCTTTATATCCACAGGAAACTCATTAGTAGTGATACAGGTTTGCCTTTACATGGCTGAATGGGGGTGAGTAGAGGTGACTTGTGTAGTCAAGTGAATGGGTCAGGAAATTAGCTTTGCTTTGTGATGTTTGCTTTATAGGATGTTTCCTCGGTGTAGAGCCTGGTGGAGTACAGGTGCTCTTTGTAGCACTCAGAAGCACTAACAGCCTGAGGAATCCTTTTTACCTTTACTTCCTAGCTATTGAAAAGGCTCTTTTCCCCTGCAGGCTGCCGGTGATGTGGCCCAGAAAATGGTAGGGAAGAGTGAATTGGTATAAAATGTGTGCAGTACCTGATCAGTGAATCCAGGAACTTACTGCAAAAGGAAGACTCTGTGAGTCTTTGTGGTACGTTTCTGTAGCAGAAAGCTGGTAAATTATTAAGAGCTATTTGGAATTAAGCAATGGGGAAATCTTGCATATATGCAGGCTACTTCATTCTTTGCTCTGTAGGATTTGAGGCATTGCTGTCCTTGGCAGGGCAGATGGGCTGGAACTGAGTCAGAATGTGGCTTACATCAGTGATGGACACAGGGAGAGCCAAGAGAATAAATGGGACTGGCTCTGGATGCAAATTCCTCTTTCAAGGTTCCAGCCAGTAATCATTCAGATTAACTATTCCAAAGGCAGGAAGAAAAAGTTAAAGAACTGTTTTTTTAAATCTCATTAGTTTATTTTATTGGTCCTAAATGGCAGGGTTGGGGAGCAAGAGGGAAGAGGTCTGCAGGGGTGACCTGTGTGAGGAGAGGCTGGAGCCTGCCCTGTGCTGGTGCAGTTGGCTCCACCAGGGACATGCTGCAGAATGTGTAAGCCCATTGGTAAAGCTGGTTGAGCCTCTGGGACAGCTGTTTAAGAAAGGGCAGAAAGTGCCCAGAAAGTAGGATGAGCCCTGTTACTACTAGTAGAGGTTTCTGATACTGGTGTGTAGAATCATAGCTGAGGTTTACTTTCTGTTGTAATAGTACTGAAAGTGCTGAACAATAGATAGATCCTGTACCATAGAAGAATTCAAAATCTCTTTCACCTAATTATTATGTTTTAATGTGATTTAAAATTAAACTTATTCATCTTCAGAGACTTGGGAATTTAACTGTTTTCCTCTTACAGGATACAGTAATAAGTGTTCCTGTTCCTATCACTAATGGAAAAAACTTAGTTTTTAGGGGCAATGATGCTGAATGGAATGGTTTGGTACACCTGTTCTGGTTGATACAATCACTTGGCACAACTATCTGATAGTGTATCATATATGGCTTGCTAAAGTTCTTGGCAGTTGTAGTCTTTGTGTGTATCCTCAGTCACTTGAGGACTAAATTGTTATTGCAGCCTGGGGAAGTGATTTCCACTCTGTGTTAGCTCTGCTACTGCTCAGGCTGGGTGTCCATGGGAGCTGGGGCTGCCCTGTGCTTTGCTCCTGCTGTGCTTCTCCATGGTGTCTGGAATGATCAAACATGTAGGTGTGATTAACCAAGATCCCTGCACTGCCCCAGCCTTTGCACAGCTGACTGCACAGACAGGAGGGAGACTTTTAAGGAGGGAAACCTACTGCTTCCTTCTGAGTCTGAAAAATACTCTGGTGTGAAAGGTATTACTTTAGTTTGATTGGGTTAGAAGACAAGTACGTTAAAAATATTAGAAGAAATCAGGAATTGATACAGACTGGTTTGACAGCAGATTCCAATAGTCCATACAAACTCAACTTCAGTTCAGAGTAAACTGCAAGCACTGCTTGGGAAGTTTCAGAGTTTGCAATCCTTTGGGTTTAGCTGCCTAGGGAAGGTATCAGCAGTTGATGAAAGCTGCTGTACTTGTACCTGGGCACATAAGAATGGAATGTGAGATGCAGAACACATCTCTGTTCAGGACTGCTGAGCCCAGACAGCCTGTGGAAGTGCCTCATGGTGGAAGCTGTGTGTGGCTGGGGAGGGGAGAGGCAGGGGCTCTGAAAAGAGTGCGCCAGTGATGATCTTCAATGGCTTTGTAAGAGGAGAGGGTGGTACAGTTTGCTGGTGGCACCACATGCCACCTTGGCCTACCATCCATTTCAGCTGGGCTCAGTCCTCTGCAGGATGACATGTGCTCACCAATAATCTGAACTTCTGAGGATAAAATAGTGTTATGTGCCATATAGGTCTTAGGGAAGGTGTTAGACCGTATAGCCAGGATCTAAAGAAGTTGGGATTCTGGATATTCCTTTGATAATGTCCCCTTTTTTCTGCTGTCAGGTTGTCTGCAATGTGCAAAGAATAGATATATTTTTCTTGGTATGTATTGTATTTTTAATGCATGATAGATGACAGGAATTGTGTTTGCACAGTTTTACCTTATTTGCTGTACTTGATTTCCTTGTGTTTTGCCATGAAATCCTGTTTGAAGAAAATCTGTTATGATTTAAGAAAATAAACAAAAGCTTGAGAAGTCAAAAAAATGCATTGATAGTGACAAGCTCATTTACCTAGAAGTCCTTGTGACATTGAAAACAAACAGTATGAAAATAAATGTTGTTTTAGTCTCTTCATAAGAAACTAAGGCAAAGCAGCAGATGTCCTGTATGGATGTAAAATTTCCAAGAATGACTATCCTGAAGGGAAAACCAAATAATCTAAATGCTGAAGCACTGTAAGATTTTAATTGCATGTTTAATGTAGAAGTAAGTAGCCATTTAAGTTTCTATACTTCTGTACTGATTAAAATTCTCAATTTTGAAAAATCCTGCCCCAGACTTTCACAGTTTTACACAGTCCTTGCACCAGAGTGTGGATGGTTGTTCTGTGCAGGCTTTAGTGCCCTGGCAGGCCCAGGAGGGCTGGGGTTTGCCCTGGAGCAGTGGGATTCCTTCCCTTGTTCCCCCCAACTGGCCCAGCCCAGTCCTGCTGTCCTCATTAGTTACACACCTCTGTCTGCAGGACACACAGTTTGAGTCTGAACACCCTGGGCCAGCTCTGTTGCAAATCTTTTTCAGCAAATTTAGTGGCTTTTTTCTTCTCCTTGTGGCCCACAAGCTTTTGCAGCAGTCCTACTAATTCAGGCCTATTGACTCAGGTGAATAAACAATGAAAATTGAGTCCCAAGAGTGAAGAGCTTAAGTGTGAAAGGATGACCTATTTTTTTATCACATCAATATGAGTAAGCCTTGCAAGAACAATAATGTGTTAATCTGCACAGACAGGGGCTTAGCCTGTCTGAAAGGAACCCATCTGAGAACCACTAAGATGACCTGTTTTCCTTTAAAATAATAAAACCTAAGCAGGGCTTAGAATTTGAAATGGCATCTCTGAAGAGATATATGGAGGCAGCAATCAGCTCTGAAGCAAATTGAAGTTGGAAAATAAACTTCCTTGCTTTAGTAATTACAGAAACACACCATGGGAAAAGAATATTTTTGTCTGAAATGTGTAAATAAGAAACATAATCCATCACTTTGTTTTTGTTAATTTGGGTATTTTTGTCTCCTGACTCCCAAGATTTGCATAGCAAAGTGAGTAGCAGTCTTGCATTTGGGAAGGACAAGACTAGAATACTAAGCACTGAGACTCCAGGGCTGGAAGAGTAAATTAGGTGACTCTGTGCCATCTTCTGAAGTAGGTAGTGATTGGAAAACATTACATTGAATATTCTGTCCTAAATGAAGTGAACATTTACATAAGTCTCAGATCACACGCTGCCTTTAAGCCACGTTTTGCGGATAGAGCACAAAAGCTGCTGAAAGCTCCGGAGGAAGCGTTTGTGGAGGGACTGGAGGTGATTTCCTTTGTCAGGAATCTACCCCAGGGGCTGAAAAATCCTGTCCTTTCACTTGTAGAGATTAATGATGCAAATTGAGGTAAGTCCTTTATATTAGTCCAAAAGAAAAATGTGCTGTTGTTTTTTAATTCTATCCAGACTTGTGAGTAGGCCTATACCAGTAATTAACTTCAAGCTTAATCCTTGAACAGAAAATAACATCAGAATTTTGTCAGCATAGCAATAACCCAGATTTCTCAACTAGAATAAATCAACCCAATTCTAATTAAAGCAGCTGATTTAAAATGTTTGTTCAGTGTAGGAATCATGCTGTGTAGAAAGTCAAGTTCACCTGCCTTGAGTAATGAGTTCCTAAAACAGAAAAAAGCAAATGGCCAAACAGTCCTTTGTCTGGTAGAGCCTTCAGGCTTCCAGAGGACAATGGCTTAGGACTTGGTTGGGCCAGTATCTTCATGTGGACTGGATGATGAAAGGATTATTTCTGGATGAGGTACTGCAGTGTAACTAGAGAGATTTCACTCTTCTTTCATTACTTAATTTCTTGATATTATTTCTGTTCTTGTTCTGAAATTGCAGTGGTAAAGATAGTGGAGAGGAAATAACAATGTCTTCCCTCTCCTTTTCCTAGTCTCTAGATGTCAAACATGCTACTTGTGGAGTGCCTTTAAGTGTAGGTGAAGTCTCAAACAGTGACAGAAATGTTTTGAAATAAAAGAGGTTCTAGCAGGAAATGGCACAAGCCCTAAACAGTAGTTAAGCTGTGATTCTGTTTTCCAAAGCAGCATTCAAGTTTGCTGAAGAATATCAACCTTCTGGGCCTTCAGTGCTTGAAATGAAGTTTTAGTTAGTCTTTAAAATGATGTGGTGTTAATTAAAGAGCAGGATATTGTGGGACAATGGAATAATGGGACTGTTTTCTCATACATATCCACATTGTTCCTCACCTGCTACAGAGATTTTGGCTAGCTATGAGTTAATATTACAACAAGCACTGAACCTTCCTGCTCACCCAGTGGGGAATTTTGGTGAAAGGCAAGCATGAAATTCAGTTCCTTTTTAGGATTTTAAAGTGCAGAAAGATTGATATGTAAGGGATAAAAATGAAAGATTTTTGTATTTTCTAAGGCAGAAAAGGATGAATTCCTGTTAAAATTAATTTGTGAGTTTTGTCTGAGATACAGCTCTGAATATGATAAAAGGCAGTTTTGTGTAGGTGCTTTGAAATCTGTGAATGTTTACAGTTGATGAAACAGTCATAAGTGAAGCCACTGGAAAGGTATCAGTGAACTATGTGGGGTACAGGACAGATTAGAGTAGATGTGAATCTTCAAGAAAAAAAACTATTAAAAAGTCACAAAAGAAAACTGTCTAAATAGCTGATTAGATGTGTTCAGACTAATGTGAATTCTGGAGGGCCTGGTTCACCCTTTCATAGGCATGAATCAAAGCCTGACATGGCAGCAGTAAGTTCTCTTAGGAGGAAGATGTGAGTTCATCTTTGTGTTTGCAGCCTTCATTTGGAGTTTCAAGTTGTTTCCAAACCATTTAAATATAATGATGTAATGGTAAGTTTTAAAGCAGCTTGATATTAAATTAGATTTCTAGTGCCAAGACACCTGCTGCTGAACTCTGGTACCACCATCCTTATTAAGCAAACCTTGATATCATGAACATCCTGCAGATGTTTTTGCTGTTGCAAGATAGATTTGTTACCCTACATCCCTCTTCCTGGGTTGTACTTTCAGAACTTGGGTACTGCTGAGGAAATTGTGTCTGGACACATAGAATGTGTTTGAGTGTTGGACAGTGATACTCAATTTCCCTTGTAGAGGCTTAGCTTTCCCCCTTCATTCTAGACCTTTGCATGCTAAATACTAATGTTGTCTTTGGTTTCATTAACACAACGTCTGTGGAAGGAACCAATGACGAGGAGCCAACTTGGTTTCTGCACCAATTGTGCTAAAGTGTTGCTTTGTTTGGAGAGTTCAAACCCTGTGATGGGACACACAGTAAATGGAAAATACAGGGAATAAATCTTATGCATCTCAAAAGCTTCAAAAGCTGCATTTTTGCCTCAGTTCATTTGACTTGCTGTGTTCTATAAAAGAATGTTCCCTAGAACTTAACTTCTTTAGTTTATTAAAACATTTCTTGTGGTAGGTAAAATATATGTTATTACTTTCCAGTGATGTGTAAAATTTGATTAAAGTGACTCTTCTCTCATCTGCACCACTGTATTTACACAGTGTGTGTAAAATGATCCTTTTGTTTTAATAATTAAGCCTTAGATTTCTTTGTTCTTTTGAATTCTGAGCTGTGCTGTCACCAAGAGCCAAAGTTGCTTTGCTGTGTGAGAACTTTAGGGCAATATCCTTGCTTTTCTGGTTTGCCCTCAGTCTTTTTCTACTTGTTTATAGAATCAATTGTACAGAGCTTTTTTCTCTGTGTTTTTTCTGATTCCTTGGACCTCAGGATCCTGCCTTATGTCTGAAGTTCCTTGCAAGGCACATGTCATGCTAATAGTGCATGTACAGTCACATAATTTATAAAGTGCTAACACATTTTTAAATAAGTTCATAAGTTTGTGATATCTTCATGTTGTCATCTCAAGGATTATTTGTAGGTGTCCATTGTCATGCAAACTGTGCAAGGGGATGTGCAGCACATGCTCCTGTCTCAGGATAACCGAGGGCTTGGACTAGGAACAGCTCATCTCTCTGTGTGAAAGGTACTGGGTCAGTCACAGAGATTTCTTTAGTTTTAGTGCAAATTCTAAAGGTGAATGATTGTTAATGTAACAGAAGTCTAACAGGTGGTAAAAGGTCTGTTATAGTTATGACATGAATGGGAATTGTGCAGTTTGTTCTCAAACAGCAAGATAAATGATGCAACTGTGCAAAAGCCTGTGCACAGGTTAAAGGGGGACTTTTCCCTTAACTTATTTCAGCTCTCCACTGTGACTTAAAAATTGCTGTCTTGAAGCCAGTTATCTAAATCAATAATGTGCAAGACTGCTTTAGCCAGGAGTCTTTTTTTTTTTTAATTTATTTTTTAACAAGCAGAAGGTCTATTGGAAGTTAAAAGATGTCAAACCCCGTCAAGGGTCTTTCCAAGTTTGGTTTAAATCATATTCAGTGTTCCTCTCTCCTGTGTATGATGCCTCAGTGAGCAAGTAATGATGGATGCCACTTAATGGCTCTGCCGAATGGAACTAAAATAGAAAGATCTTTCCCATTCAGAAAATAGAAGTTAGACAAGATTGGTGTTTCATGTGCTTCAGAAATACTGTATGCCCTTCTTAGTAGCAAGTATAAATTGGTATGGAAAAATATGCATGGGCTTCCTTAAGTGAGGATTATTTTTCTGTCTGTGATGCATCTTTTTTAACTGGTTTGTATTCGTTCAGCCCTTCTTAATTCTGATGCAGATACTCGGCATCAGTGTATCAACTTAGCACCAGGGTGAATCATCAGCTCTTCCTGAGCAGTCTGTTTTCTATTTGACTGTTTATCTACATGTACTGGAAACTTAAAACAAACAAACAAACAAAACACCACGAAAAACCCCAGCATAATAATCCTTTGCTCTTGTTGAATCAGCTGTGATCATAAAAAGGAAAATATTTCATATTGGCTGCAATGTAGAATTATTTTCTCATTAAGAACCTGATTAGAAGTGATATGGCTTGAAATTGAAATGAATTAGTTTCTGTTGAAGGCACTTACTAAGTCTTACTTGTATTACAAATACTTGGGGAACATGATCCAGTGAAACAGAAGATCAGATGATCAATGAAATGATACAATAATGACTTCATGTGATTATTATAAATTCAGGTTGTGCACTTCACAGTACTTTAGAGCAGTGATTAATTAGATAACTTTGACTTCCATCACAGCATTTACAAATATTAGCAAATCTGTGGTTCTCATTTTTCATATCTGGACCTTGGAAATATTTTATCTATGACTCTTCTGATTTCACACAGTGCTGTAGGGTTTTGGACTCTGCTGTGTCTTTGCCTAAGTTGCTCTTCCCACTCTGTTGTGTTAACCCTGGACTTTGGGAGAGTCCTGTGCTGCAGGTCAGCTTCCCTGGAGGCAGACCATGGAGTCCTGAGAAATATCTTCACCTGACCCCATCTTATTTTCTTTATGCTGTGAAACACAGATGACACCCCCTCACAATGCTGTGAAAGGCACTTCAGTAGCATTGGCAGCCTTCCTTAGAAAGGATAGAACACATGAATTATGGAGCTGTTCCACAGTGGCCAGGCTAAGCCAAGGTCCAGATAGAGAATTGGTCCATGGGTCTGGAGCCAGATCCATGAGGTTCATGGCCAGGCACAGGCGTGGCAGTGGCAGAGCTGGGGACAGGCGTGACAGTGAGAGCTCAGGCAGGGACTGCTGGCCCAGCTGAAATGGAGCCCAAGGGGCTGGGGGAGGCTCCCAGTGGGACTGGGCAGTGCTGCTGAGAAGGGTTAGCACACCCACAGCCCTGGGACTGGCTCAGAACCACACATGGGTTTAAAGATAAGATGCTTTTCCAAAAAGAAAATGAGAAAAAAACATCCTGAGGAACAGAAAACTTCTGGCAATGTTACATGAGAGCTTTATGCAATTGTAACATGTCAAAGGCAATAATTCAAGTGGTGGTCATGGATAAGAGTTCTGCAATCAAATAGCAGCTGCCAGAGGAGAAAGGCACAAGATGGCAGCAAAACAGCAAGGAGTAAATAGGCAGGTACCATCCAAGGAAATCTGTGCTGTCTTGGAGGCCACACTGATGTATTGGGGTAAAAGTGGCAAGAGTTTAGTAACGGGGTAGCTCAGGGACTGCCCTGCACCAGTCTCAGCTGCCTCAAATACTTCAATTTGTACATTTTATATATATATATTTATAATTAAGATGCACTTGCCAAAAGTACTGGTGGGGAAAATAAAGAATCCCAAATGTGCACTGGTAGGTAACATTGATCTGAATGAGGAATTCTGGGTTGGGCCCCTGGTGGTAACTTGCAAGTAATTTTATTTTCAAAGAGCTTACTTCTTGCAGCCCTCCTGACTTAGCATGAAAATGAAACTGCACAGGTCCTGTAGGCACTGATGAATCCAGGTTTATGCTATGTAATTTCTCTAGTTACTGAGTTGTTTAACTGAACTTGTTACCCTGAAGGTTTTTGCATTAATTCCTCTGCATTGCTTCTATTACAGTTAACTCTGATTGGATCACTTCACTCCTTTTTTATTATTTTTTTAAAATTTTTTTTTCTAATGAAAGCATGGAATATTTTTCCTCTAGCCAAGTGAGATGAAGTTACATCAGAAGAGAATAAGGCATTATTTTGTTTACCTGCCCAATGTTATGTTTGAATGTCTGGTCCCTTCAGGGAGAAAACCACCTTGCAGTTGTGTGCTTCAGTCAATGCACTGCTGTTAATTTAATGAGGAACATGGTGTATTAGCAATATTTATTGAGTTGAGCAGAAGTGTTGCAGCACTTCAGTAAGGGAATGTAACAGAATTTATAGTGCTCTTACCATCTTGAGGAAGTGCAGTGAAGTCTGTGGGATTGTATATCTTCAGTCCACCATGTGCTTGTTTCCATCTGTGTTCACAGTCACCCATAGGAGACTTTAATGTTTCAGGATAAAGACTGATTGGCATTTATGACACACCAACACTGGTCAAGGCACTTCCCCTCTCATAGAAATGTACACGTTCTGATGCAGAGGATCATTTTTCATTGACTTTTTAGAAGCACAGCCCACTTTAGTGAATTTTTCAAGTACTATAAAAGAATATAAATGCTGTGTAGGTTTTGGTATCACAGAGCTGCTTTCATGACTACAGACAGAATTATTTTGCTGATATAAAAATGTTGTGCCACTTGCAAAATTATTTATTTCAATGACAGTAATAGTAAGAATTGACAGCTTTGAGGTCTGAACATCAACTTTGAAATATAAAGCCTTTCTGAAGCTTCAGATGGAAGTCCCAGAGAGGATGATTCAAACCTCCATATTTTGGCTGCTAAACTAAGGGCGGGTTGCAGTTTATTGTGACAGATGTGTTGGCTGAGACCTTGCAAAGTCAAGTACCATCTGGTCCATTTTGGACATCAGGAGTCTTTGTCACAATGTGGAAGAATTCGTTTTCCTCAGTCTTTCCAATTACATAAATGGCTTTATCTTCATAAAGTGTCTTTCCAATTTGTCTGTCTAGATTCCAATAACATGCACTTTATATGAATAAGTGAATTTCTTCCTCTGGTGAAAGGAGCATACAGGGTGAGAAGGAGCTCTCCAAACATCACAGGATTGCAAAATAATTGTTCTGCTGCCCAGCAACTGCGGTTCTCACAAAGCCAACTTTGTGCTGGACACCTGCAAATGAGCTGCAGCAGTGCTTGATAATGGATCAGCTTAGACAACAATGTGTTTTCCTCACCTAAATACATTTTTGACCATAACCCATATGTTTTATCATTTTCAGGGCTCTTCAGTTATCTGGTATCATCAGTGCTTAATGAGATATTCATAGTAAAATACAGTAGCTGATGTTTTGGTATCATACAAGAAAGATTTCTTGAAATCTCTGGTTCATCAACTTCATACCCTTATTTATAAGCTTGCCTTGCACTATTTCAGGATACTTTTGGCAGAGCTGAGATTGAAAAGTTATTGCAAATTATTAATAGCAAAAGGAGGGATTAGAAGAGGCTTTACTATGGATTGTCCAAAGTTAGACAATTTAATAATGTAAACAAAGAGAATAAACCCACTTTAATACCAGTACAAATCTACCTACAGTAGATTTAAAAATTTAGTAGTAGTTTAATACCCAGTACAAATCTGTACAGTGTACTGCTGTAGCTGCAGTTATAGGAGTGGGATAGAATCAATCTGACATGGTATTGCATGTAAAGATGGTACCTCTTTTCCCATCTCTTTTTGTATGTAATAACTTCATGAGAAGTGTGGAATGGAGGGAGAAGGTTGACATTATGCTCTGAAAGGTACACAGGAAATGGTTTGGTTTCCAAAAGATTGGGTCCAATGAAGGTGTAAAATAGATGAAGACTGTGGGAGATGCTGAAAAATCCTCAGGCATGAAACAGTAGTCTTATTTACTAAAAATATAAATGAGTGGGGAGTTGTTTTCTTCTGCAATTATAAACAGCTGTTAGTAATCTTCTAGAAGTCAATGCAGCTAAGACTGACTGCAGTAATAATGGATTCCCTCCTTTAGTAAAAAGGAATGCTCCTAGGGAATGAAGTAATTAAAAAATGCTTAATATACCTATAACTTGAAGCAATCTTATCTATCCATATTTCCTGCTCATACAGACTAAATCCAACAACTTATTAGGCTTACAGTCTTAATTCATATTGTGGAGATTCTGACTTGTGGTGATAGTACACAACATTTTCTGGTTAATTCTGCCTTGTCACTGGTACACTTTCTTTTTCTGGGTTTACACAGCACTGGTCTGATGTTTCAAAAGTTAACAGAATTCTGTATGTGTGTTTGCAGAAGCTCTGGCTTGCCAGTGCTTTGGATTATTGGTACAAGTTCTTAAGATGTTGCTCTCTTTCCACAACAACAACTAAAAATTGTTGAATAGAAATAGAATAGAATGGAACTTTAAAAAGCAAACGTTGCTTGTAGCTCAAAACACTCATTTAATGATATTTAACAGTGGTCAAATGACAGTCTTTTTTTTTTAAGTCTTTCACTGTGTATTGCCCCTCTACCTCAAACACACCATTAGAAAAGGTCACATACCATCAGCCAGATAAGAAATCGTTGTGCAAATGTGCCTGTAAATGTCAAAGACTGTAAAAATAACTGCAAGGGACTTTAATTTAGTCCTATGTCCATGCAGCGTGTCCTGATGTGCCAGACCCGCTGCACAGTGACAGCTGGGGAGGACCCTTCAGACTGTGGCCTGAGGGTTCAGCAGGGTGGGGCTGGCCCAGGCACAGAAATAACCCTGGCACTGGGTTTGGCAAAACTGACTGTGGCTTGATCTTCACTGGGACCTCTGACCATGGAGCAGTGAACTTGCGTTCCAATGGCCACCTTCTTGGAGTTCAGACCAAGGCTGACCTGCTATCAATGAACATGATGGACTATGTTAATAGATTTACTGATCTTTCTCCTGAAAAACTGTAGAAAAAATGTATTGGCTGTACTTGAGGCAGTGGCAGAATGGAACTCCTTAAAAATTATATGTAAGACAATAAATTGAGAATTTAGGATTTGAATGTCCTCCATCCACTGTTCCACTGGGTTTAAGCACAATGATTGATCAGAGCAGAGCAGATTAATGCCTCGTTTTCTTTACAATACAGGTTGCTACAAGTGTGAGATGGGGTTTTGCCTCACTGCTGCAGCTAGAACCTGAAGTGGAAAAATAAATTGCTGAAGATGTACAATCATGGAGAGCTATGCCTTTCCCATATTCAGAAAGATGGTAATACTTTAGGTAGCTCAATCTAAATACATGTCGCTACAGAAATTTGTAGTGTAATAAAATACATGTTAAATTTCTTCCTGAGGTCTGAAATAAGAAAATGGAAGAATTTCTCAGTGGTGCACTAGTATTTATGAACTATATTTTATAACTAAATAAATCAGCTGCTGCATTTTGCATGGATGCTGCTGCATTTTTATAAAATGCAAATAATAAATTAGCTACTGCATTTTCATTGCGTGTGAAGGTGAGGGGTTATCACGTGTGCAGAGAATGTGTTTCTTGGAAGAGCCCCTAAGGAAAATTCCAGTAGAGTCTCGAAGATAAAACCAATTTATATGACTTACACTTGAATTACTTTTAGATACATGGCAGCAGTTACTCTGTTCAGTTTTGGGATCTTAAGCAAAGTGTGCTGAGCATTCCCTTGTGTGTCTCGGCATTTGCATTCCTAATGAAGTTTTCTGGTTGCTGATAACCTTCCTAACCTTTCTGGGAGGGTGAGCCATGGAGAAGAAAGACAGGGCAGAATCTTGGTGTATCTAACTGTGGCAAGAACACTATAATATATAAATTTGTCCAGTTAGGCTGTTGATGTGATTGCTGCTGGCACTAGAGAGAAGATATACATACTTTTTGTGCATTATTACTGAATCTATTTATATATTTATTGATTGAGTAAAGATGTTTGAGCCCATTTTAAGTGATCCCATGTTAAGGGATTTTGCTAGTGCTGACATGTGAAAATATAGCCATGTTATCAAAATGTACTAAAATTAAGGATTTGTATGCATGGATTTCCCTGTGTGAAACAGTTCTATATAGAATTGATATATGGAAGTGTGTTTCTCATATAATACAGTCATGACAGTCATCAGTA
The DNA here is from genome assembly GCF_047495875.1 of Pithys albifrons albifrons. Classification (NCBI taxonomy): domain Eukaryota; kingdom Metazoa; phylum Chordata; class Aves; order Passeriformes; family Thamnophilidae; genus Pithys; species Pithys albifrons. The sequence goes on from NC_092470.1 coordinate 7,253,719, forward strand.
AATGGCCAGTAAATGTGACTTCTATATAGGAAATTTCTTTACAGAATACGTCTCTTTAATTATAGACTTCAGAATGAGTCTTGGGTTGCTGGGAAATTGGAAGTAATTCCAAGGACTGATGTGTTCCCCATATCACTTGGCTCACTTACTGCTAAAATGTAGGTAAAATAGTATTCATAGTACAGGGAAGACAAGCACTCAATAAACTCCTGTTGGAGCAAAGCCTTATTATGACAAGTTGTAAGCTTCACCTCTGCCAGATCTGGAGGAAATGCACTAATTACCACATTGCAGTGGCAAGAGGTTTAAAAGGAATGTAAGTCTGTGTGGTGTTCTGTTTTGGGTTTTTTAATTATAAAGTTACAGATTGAGAAAGCAAGTGCTGTTGTGTCCTGTTCTCCCTCTTTGGTTTTTGTTATTGCCATTTCACTGCAGTTCTACAACGAACTTTCAGACCTTGAGATGTGCTATGCCCTTTCCCAATGAACCTGAAAGTGAGAGTAGTTTTAAACCTTGAGGCTAAGGGATGACCCAACCAAACTGCTCTCCTGCCTGTCCTTTTCTTGTCACCATGGAGATTATCAGGCAGGTTTGGGGAGTTGCTATGAAAATGTGTTAAGTCCAGTCTGTTGGTTTGGCTGAGCTGTGTGTGGACTGTGCCAAAGGGGCTGTCAGCACTGTCTGCCCACAGCTCCCCTCGAAGCCACCAGGGAGGCTCATGCAGCTCATGGTGAGCAGGAGCCCACTGGGTGGAAATGAAACACTGTGACCTTTTCCAATGACAACCCTCTCTTGGATTTAGGGTCCATTGGTGCTCAAATGTTGAGACCTGTGGGGAAATAAATTCACTACAGTTGTGTGATAACTGCTGAGGATTTCTTTCCCAAAGCTGTTTTTCTAAATGCCTTGTCATTCCATGGAGCAGATGAGGTTTGGTTATCGTTCTCTGCACACTCTATTCATTTCTTGATGCAAGTTGTCCAACTTGCTTCTTGTTATAGGTGTTTGCTTTGCCTGATATTACAAGCTTGAAAATTTTAAGCAGCAGATTAAGCTAGTTTTGTACATTGAAACAGTCTTTGATATGTGTGAAGGTCAGATATGGTTGCCACAACTAAAAGGAGGAGGTCCAGTAACTTCACTAGAAACCCCTCAGACTTGTGGTCTGATTCTCTCTATTGCACATTTAAGTTTCAGGAAAAAACAGCTTTAAAACTATTTAGCATGATCATGTAATGCTGCAACAAGAAGTGTCAAGTGTAATTCAGTTGCTTGGCTGTGGTTTCAAATTCCATCAGTTTGATTTGCTGATCAATTGTCTTGTGGGGTTTACATTACAACAAGTAATGAAAACTTCAACAGACTCCAACCCTTCAACAATGAACTGGTTAACAAGACAAGCTTTGAAAAAGAAATCCAGGTTTCTCAGATTGCTTCATGATAATGTAATGAAGATGAAGCTTTTAAAAATAGCTGTACACAAATAATTTATGGTTAACTGTCACTTCAGAAACTGATGCCCCTAGATGGTGCTATAACTCAGATCCTGCTTTGCAGGGAAGGCATTTTCCCGATGGATTTTCCTTCGCTCAGATGATGCATGAGGGGCATGAGGAAGTTAGTGGGAGCTGTACTGTCTGGAGAGGAGAATTTAGCATAGGAAGTTGTATGTAACATCACTGGTGATCAGGTGTCTTTAACATTACAAAAGGGTTGAGTTGTACATTTATGAGGGGTTTGGTTGTTTGGGTTTGTTTTTGTTTTTTTTTCAAATATGCAGAGAAATATGCAGAATAGAGGGTCACAAAGATCTGTCAGCCACATCTGTACATGTACAGCATGGGGACTTTGCACCTGTATTGAACCTTGGATGAATGACTAGGGATTGTTTGCATTCATTTAGTATAAAAGATTCTCTATTAACTCACAGAATTTTGCAAAAGTAATATATAGTATTCTAACAGTGGCATAGTTTTAATGTTGGTCATGTATGAATGTTGCAGTATCCCAAGGGAAGCAGTGAAAAACCAAGCCATAAGCCTTATATTCTTACTGAGGCTGGAAATTCGATGAGATGTGTTATATTTCCTTCATGTAAATTGATATTTTACTAGATAGTACAATTTCTGCTTATTTTGCATCAATTATATGGAAATAATTATGATAAAATTCATTTTCCCATGCCGTGCTCTGGACACATTTTCTGTTATGATACATTTCTGATGCAATAGATTTGCTTTTCATTTTTCATTGTTTGAATAAGTAAAAGCCAAATGTCATACCAATGGGAGTGCAGGGACATAAATAGAATCAGAGAGACATTCTAACTGGATAACACCAAAATAATCTCTCTGGGGTATTTTGAGGTATTTTTTTAAATCTGAGTTTTTCTACCTGTCTCTCTTAGGACCTTTTTAAATTATCTTTTCCACATAAATCAATTGCTGTCATTTAACTTTGCTAAGCAGTTGAACAGATTGAAGAGCATCTGTAAAGAAAACCAATTAACCACCTGCCTAGTGCTGGGATCAATAAGTTGGCTTCAGCAGTTGCAGTAATCAGACCCAGTTCCTAACATCTATAGAATCTTGTATTATAAATAAAATTCAATTTCCAAACATAGATGCTGTATGCTCAATTGTGTGTAAATAAAACATAATTAAGAATAAATGAGATAAACGGCCTTTAAATTAAAGTGACTATTTCAAGGGGTCCTCAGAAACTCCCAAATCAACTCCACCAATTTGCAAGTACAGTAAAGGTGGAATGTCATCAGCTTTGTAAAGTTGGTCTGGAATTGGATGACGACTCTTCTCCTAGTGGGGAGTGGGAGCATCTGGAAATGTAAGAGGCACATCTATCACATGCAGAGGAGACTTAATATCTCCTCCTGTGCTTCCAGTGGTGCAAGTGAGTGAACACCATACAAGGAGTCAACATAAACTCTGCATCCTAAACTGAAGTTGCAGGGGTATCCTTTGTGTTCAGTTCTGTGTAATCCGTCCATGCCCCTTTTTGTCATGTTGAGAGTGCAGTGATTGTTCCATGATTCTATTTTTTTCTAATATATCTTCATATTCTTTTGGCAAGTACAGGACAACCAGCACAGCTGAATGTGAGTGAAATACAGGTCTTTTCCTGTGGCTTTATCTGCAAGACGGTTTTTATACTCCTGGTGCAAGTTCGTCATTAATAATGAACTGCTGAGATGTTACTGAGGTCATAATTTGATCTGTAAATCTTTATTACTTTTCATAGTGCATGAGAAGGGAGCACTGTGCCTTGGCTTTAGGAGTTTTCATGACAGTTGAAGCAAAACAGTATTGCTGTAGATTGAACAAGCAGAACTCCAAGTACAGAGTGGTCATTACGGAACCCCACAAGTGCATGTTCAGGGAAATTACCTGAGTGATAAACACAGTTCTTTAAAATATTCCCTGCTTTTTAAAGGATCATTAATTCTTACATTTCTGGAAATGAAGGCTAATATGCAAAAAGGGGGAAAAGTAATTTAAAATCAACCAGTCCAGAACGGTTGCTAAACTCATGGTGTGAATATTAATTATCTACTTGTTCAAACTCCTCTTCAGCAAAGTGCTTGAGCCTTTTGGCTGTGTGACAAATTCTGTCAGAGAGACTGATCAATAAAAGAGCTGTTAGCCCTAAAGGTGCTTCCAGCAGGGTGTCTATCCAGGCATACCTATGAATTTGATGTGTGGGATTTTGTGTGTGTGTACATGCACAAAGGCACACACAGATTTGTTAGACTTGTATGTATTCCTTAAATCTAGAGGCTTAGAATTGCAAAGCAATTCACTGGAATGTTGAGGGGTTTTCCCTTGAGCAGTTAAAACTAGCACTAAATAGCCTGGCATTTGAAAGTCCTGCTGCTGCAGCCCTGCAGGCTGAGTGTGCCAGGCACACTGTGCTGAGCTGTGGGCAAGTGCCACTGGCACAAGGCTGTGCCTCCTGTGAGGGCTGCCTGCCCTCAGCAACAGCACCCTGTGCCCTCACTGCTGCTCAGCCCTCTTTGCCCAAGTGTTCCCAACAGAACTGTTGCTGTGAAAGGCATTTTTCTGTCCCTTTGTGAATGAAATTGAGGGCAATTAGATTTTAGTGTTTATTGTTATGCTGGGAGTGGGAGTAGGGAAGCAAAAAGGACAAATACGGTGTGTGGAGGATGTTGATGCTCTGCCCGTGTCCAAAATGTCATCAGAATTTGACAAACCAACAAGAGTGTGTTTAGACCTACTACTGCCATTAGTTTCAGTATAATAGAATTAAACTGAGAATGGAGTGTATTTGTGTGCATGATTGTTTAAAAACAGCCATTATCATTTGCTATACTGATGCAAGTGGGCCGGGATGAACTGGTATTAGTTGATGTAAATCCAAATTAATGTAATGACCTTCCCATTCTGGATGAGTCAACAGAATTAATAAATGGTGTAATCTCATTTATTCCTCAGTGGTTCATATAAGTAGCTCATAAATAGCAAAAGCAAATGGTACATCAGGACTGCCTGTGATACAAGAAGGAAGGGATAAGCTTGCTTTATTCTCATCTACAAATCTTTCTGTTTCAAATGTGTCTTAGAATTTAAGAAAATACTTTATAGTCTTATAAGACTATTTGAGACCCTGTTATGGATCACTTACCCTCTGCAGAGGAATATTTAGGAGTGTATTTGCCTTGTTCTAGCCAACAAATGGCAGAATAAAGGTAAGGGAGAGACATTGGAAAGCCAAGGGGGCTCCTGACTCTTAATATCCATTAGAGGTATGTGAAGAGCCAGGGCCTGCCCCACAGAGAAACCTGTGCTCTGAAGTGCTACTCAGCCACTTAACTCAATGATTTGGTGTCTGCTTTTACTGCTGGACTTCATCAGAGTGAATTACACGTTGAGATGACATTTCTATCTTTTAAAATTTGCTTCCCTGAAGTACTTGCAAGTTTTGTCCCAAGAAGCCATTTGTTTCTTAATGTCCATGTTTTATTTGCTGTGACTTGCATTTTCTACTCCATTTTTTTCTTCCAGAGTGGCTTTGTTCTGGGCCAGGGTATGATACCATTTGTTTTGGGATTGTTTATCTTTCTATCACATGCCAGTGAGAAAGGTTATCAGCTGCTGTAAGCAGTAGTCCTGCTCAGCTGCTTCAGAGAAATGCTGTAATTGGAATATGAAAGAGAAATTTATTTTCCTGGCTGAAATTCTGGTGGAAACTAGATTACACTGCAGAGATTCTGAGCTGAGCTTCCTGGTGTGATGAAGAGCTTTGCTTCAGAATAGCTTTTGGGGGTGGCAGGGAGGTTCTTCACCTGACTTTTACCAGTTTAGAAGAAGGAGCACAAAAGAAATGACAGGTACCAGAGATGTCCTTTTCTACCAATTACTCCAGTAGTTACCTCTGCCTATGTTTTTGTTAAAAAGTAGATGCAGAATTAAGTTTGCAAATGTCAGCAAGTCTTATGAGTAACTAAGAAATGCAGCCAAAAATTCTTTTTTTTTCCTGCAGACTATTTCCAAGTTTATCTCCTACTTAAAAATAAGAGGGTTTGCATTTCAGTTTTGTGGTTTAGATGCAGTTTTCTCCTAGAGATTATTCACAAGATGAAGGCTTCCCTTGTTTTGGTCTAACTCTTTCTGATCTTTTCTTTCTGTCCTTTTTGTTTTTTTCTTTTTCAATTCCTGTAGATACTGTGCAGATTTTAAACCTTTAGACAGCATTGCAATGGAACAGTTCCCCTCCTGTCTAATATTTTTTAAAACCAATTCACATGCTTGTGACTTTTTTATCCAGAAAAGAATTCTAAGAGCACTGACTATGATATCAAATCACTAAACTTTGCTGAACCGCTCAGTAAAGATGCTTATCTTTTAGATTATCCCAGCCCTCCTTTGCATGTCAGGCACTGCAGTGAGCAATAAGAAAGGAAGATTTCTGTCTCCACCAGCAGGATGTGTCAGGCTCACCCCTAATGGATGCTTTTGGCAGCAGTAGGGAGAAGGCTGCCTTTGAGATTGATATTGCTGAGCCCCCCCTGAACAGCAGGATGTGACAGTGATGCATCCTCACTGGGGAATGCACAAGGCAAAAATGAGCAGTGGTAACTTATTAGCTTATTAATCAGGTCAAATTGGACTTGTACCAGTGGATTCATGAGGCTGCTTTGGAAATAAGCCCTTGGCTTTTAGAATACAGGAAGTTAGAAGGCAGCCTGAGGTAGGTGCTGGCATGGAGCTGTCCTGGGAGCTGGGCTGGTGGACAGTGTGAGAAGATGGAGCAGCCCCTGCCTGCAGGCAGCACTCCCCTCCCCTGTCTGGAGTGCCTCCAGCTGTGCTGGGACAGGTTCACCTCCCATCCATTCATCACACCTCTCCTCTTCTCTGGAAAGCTCAGTCACAGCTCACCTGAAAACTGGTCTTAGGGCTCAGTGCTGCCCAGTTGGAGCTATTATTTCAGCTTTTATGGAAATGCATCTTGCATTTTGTATATTCAAATCTCATGAATAAAACTGTACATTAAAAGGCATATACTTTATTTGCAACAAGATAGGATGGAAAGTGCTCGAAAGTAGTGTAAGCTCAAAAGAACAGAAATGACCAAATCCTTCCTGCAGTGCTCTAACAGGTCTATTGTTGGGAGCCCTTCTCTGCAAATGCCTTCTGTGTTCTGGTATTGCTCCTAAGACCAGCAGTTTCCATGGTTTGCAATACCAGCTTAATAAAGGGAAAACAACAGGAGCTGGGAATGTTTTGATCCTCAACTCTAATGGATTTGGAAATTATGTTTAATTTTGGCCTTTCCGTAGAGGAGTTGCTGTAGTATCTAGCCATAAATAAAGAGGCTATAATTAAATTGTTATATTATAGTCTTGTGCAAACTCTTGGAAATACTCCCCAAAACACTGTACTTATTCTAGAGAACAAGTTGAGGGATTTTTCCAAAGGTTATTTTAGTGCCTGAGTATCAGCTGAATTAAAAGATGCAGTACTGGTTTTAATATTGATAAGGAGGGATAACTTGAAATTGAGGCAGCTGTGGAGCACAACCCAGCCCACATCAGACAGAAGATGCCTGTGGTGTCGAACCAGCCTAAACATGGTCTTTTGGACCCACCTGTACTGATTCCAGTGTGGATAAAATCACCAGAAACATGGTGGAATGGGGAGGCTGGACAACTTAAACAGGCTTTAAGGCTGCTCGAGACAAAGAAACTTGGGAAACAAAGGATATAGTGCAGAAGGAACCTTTCTTTGGCCTCCCAAGCCTGTGACAGAGTAGCTTTGCAGTGACTATGAACCCCTGCAGAGCGAGCAGCTCTTTGGCTGTTAACCCAGCCTGGCATTTGCTCCATGGCCTTGATGGAATGTTGTTGGAAGGTGCACGGGCAGGTTATTTTGATGCATTTTTCTGGGGTACTGTTAGACTAAAGCAACCTACCTTCTTTATTTGCTCCTTTTTTGGTATCTATTCTAGTGGTGAATTTCCTTTTAATTTCCCCTTTCATCATTTTAGTTCCCCTCTGTAACTTCAGTTCTGTTCTTCAATAATTGATTGGAGCTAATTGATCTGAATTCAAGTACTGGAACAAATTCAGAAGAGAGAAATGATCTCACGCTCTTTACCACGTTTCTGTTTTCTTTTGATAGTCGTTCTGTCAGTGCAGTGTTACGTTTGGGTTCTTGGCACTGCTCTCTGTTTGCAACAGAGCTTTTACAAGGCATGAATTTCTTGTTTATAGTGTAGTTGACTTTGCTGGGAAATTCATATCCATTCTGAAGGAGGTGAAATGTTCAGCATCTGATCCTAAGTAATTACTTGAAAAGGGAATCTAATTTGCTCAAATTGTATTTTAATTTCTTTGACTTTGAATTATTTGCCTGTTATAGACAATATATTTTGTTGCTGTTGTTTTAGTTATTGAAAACAAGTACTGAAGTAATGGAGTGAAAGCTTGTTATGCAGAGTAATAAATTGAAAGAAAAAGAAATCTTGATTAATGATGAGTATAATAACTCCCTCAAATAAGAGTTAAGCTCTTCAGGTTCTACACTTCATTCATAGTAGGGATTGCATTATTATTATTATTTTACCAAAAAAGAAACTCAGTTCTAGGAAATCAAGATTTCTTCTCTGTTTTGACTGTCACATGTTGTACTACATTAAATAGGCTGGTGGCATAACGCTGCTGTCATCTTGTTCCTGACTCACACACGTGCACTGGAACAGGAGCTGGGGAGTTACTTTTCTTTTAACTCTTGTTTGGCTGTGATGGGAGAGGGACTGGGAGTTCTGTGACGTGCAGGTGGATCTTGAGGAATTGTGTCCCCTGTGCTATAGATTATCATGTGGAAAACTTGAGAAATTTTGAATGGTGATACTGAATTCTTTCTCTTCTTTAAGGAGAGAAAGGAAGATGGAATTCTACAGAATTCTTAGTCCTGAATGTGTCGTGTGTTAAATGCTGTTTCATTATTGCTGAGGAACTCTGTTCTTCAAGGAGGCAAACTAAAGGGAATCTGAAAGGTTAGCTCCAGAAATGGACAGCCTGGAGTCCTTCTTACCATTCTCTGTCTTCATGCAGAGATTTTTTTTATTGGCTCTAACTGGAAAAAAACATTTGAAATTTAAAACAAGCCCAAACACTGAGGGAACACACCTGCCAATACCCAGAGGGAATAGCCCTAAGCTTAGATGCTGTGCTTACCTTCATCAAGAATTCCTCCTTCGTTCCTCTGCCTGTCTTTTTAGACTAACATCTGAGGTTTTCCAGGTCTGGAAATTTCTCTAGAGTTGTCATTTCTAGCCCAAAACCAGACCTATGGACAAGGAGGCAGACAGAGGCCAATGCTGCAGGTCTGAAACCTCTTCTCACTGACATCCCATCTGTATGTGCTTAATCTGTCACAGGGGCTGGACTTTTGTTTGCATTCCTGTCATTGGCCATGTCTTCTGACAGGCACTGGGTAGAATTAGAAAAAAAGTCTTTACTGAAAAATACTTATTTTGAAGAGACACATTGTGTTGTTCTTCATCTTACAATGAAACAAGTTCCCAGTGAATGCTGGGCACCTTTTCCTCAGTAAGTCATATCTGCCAGACTCACATGAACACGTGATAATTCAAGGAACAGCTGAGGATGATTTGGCTACCAACTGTTAGCTGTAATGTACTTTTGGTTGCCACACAGTTTGTATAACATTTAGTGCTGAAAAATAAGACCAATCTCAAGTTAGTCTGTATGTATGCCATATGGCTGGCTGTACCCAAAGTGAGAGTTTGTCACCACCCCTGTTTCTACAGGCAAAGAGAATATAAACATTGGAAGAAAACTCTTTCAGTCACTGAAATATTTTTGTAGTTTTTTTGATCAAGCCTCAGTTGCTCTTAAGGAGAACATAATGTGATAAAAAGTATAACATTTTTAAAGATTCAAGTCTTAGTGTGTAAGAAAAAGAGTAATTTTGAGGCCACAGCTTCTGATTTAAACATCTTGCACAATTTCTACAATGACTTGTCATGACATTAAAGTAAATTGTTTGAGCTGTTGATACTCAAAAGTGCAATTTATATATAAGAACTACAGGATATTGCTTAACAGCTACTTTTGCAGTTTCAAATACTGTAGGAAGCAGTTATCTGGCATGTTCTAAACAACAGTTAGCTTTTAATAGGCCTTCTAGCCTGTGGCCTTATTTATTGCTTGTATTTGTCACCATTTAATTGATCTTATAGTGCTTTCAATTTGCTGTCCTGACAGCAAATGGAGGCATATTAATAGCTTGATGTGGAGGAATTTTAGCCATACACTTTTTTGGATAAAGTTCTTTTTTCAACATAAATCTTGTCATTTCACCAAGGAAAGATGTCTTTGATATCTTTTTACTGAAGAATCTATGCTGGCTTTGTTTCTTTTGTTAGGAAGCCTCTGTGCCTAAGAACTTTGAGCTTTGGCAGAAGGAGTCAATCTCATACCCTCTCGAGGCCAGTTTCCAGTTGCTCTCAGTTTCGTACTCACAGTTGGTTTGTTTATTTACCTTCCCACTCACCTATTGATTTACAGAATCACTTTTCAGTTCCCAGCTTTAGCCAGGAGGTTTCTGTGCAGTCTGACAGCTGCCAAAGGCTTTTCTCCTCCTTCCCTGCATTTCTCCCAAACACAGTCAGGTTACTGAAATAGGCTGTTGTGGCAATTCAACATATGCTGTAAGCCCTCATGGGAGGGGAAAGGTTGGTTCAGTCAGGTTCCTACCTGAATGTCCCAGGTGAGTGAACTCAGAAGGGCCACTGTTTTCCTGAGGAAACAAACCAAAGGGAGCTGCTGTGGTGCCGGTCAGGCCACTTCAGCATGTCTGGCTACATGAGAACAGTGTACATCCTTACATTCCCTTTTTCTTCCCTGAAATTCAGTAAGAACATCACAACTTGCACAGGTTGTGGAAACACTTTCTAGTTATTCTGGACTATTTTATGAGTCATTATTCTGCAGTCCTGGCTTACAGGATGGTTAGAAAATTCTTTTCCATGTGATGGTGTTTTATAGCTTTTGATTTCTTTTGTCTGTAACACTCCATGTGGTCTTGCAAGTGGAAGAGGAGGATATTGCTGATTTTCTTCTACCTGACATATTCAGGAGTGGAGGATCTACCAAAATCAACTCCTTGTGCTGTTCTGTTACAGTTCTGTCACTGCAGACAACTGGTAATATATACAGTAAATAGAGGCCAGAATGTTCCTCTTTTATTCCCAATTTTATTGAAATTGTGGAGATGAATGAGGTATCAAAAAGAATTGCCATGTAAAGGAACTGTCTGAATTTTAATCAGGGTCAAATCATTGAACACAGCTGTGACAGATGAATGCAAAATTTAGTAAAGTATCTATTGGAGTCTGTAGATCAGATGTCTCAAATAGTTGACATACTACTTGTCAATGTAATCAGTCTGGGTTAAACACTTGCACATAAATTATTTCTGCAAACTGTTCCTTGAGATACTGAGATACAGCTGATAAATTTAAGCTATCAATGAGATAAACACTCTCTGCTTGCTGTTCATAGTTTTGGAAGATGTTAAAACCCACTTGTTTATAGCACTAAGAGAGTTTGTTTTGCCCTGAAGGAGTTATTACTAGAGTAGAAACTGCACAGTTATGTAAACTTTTGAAGCAAGTTTCCTACTTTTGTTTCTGTAGAAATTCAGTGGTTTCGGTAGCATGTTCAAAAGAAAATATAATCTGTGACCTGGGAAAGCACTTTAAGAAATGACAGAGACAGGAAAAAGATTTGAAGGTGTGTTTCTTCAGAACTGTTTTTATTAGAGGTAATTGTGTCAGCTGAGACCTCGTGGTGCAGGCAGACACACCCAGCTCCTTTAACCTGTGTGCCAATGGTGATTTCCTAATATGTGTGTAACTGAAAAGTGGGTTGTTCAGAATACAGAACAAACAGCAGGGTGCAGTGCTGGCCACGAGGATAAACCATGTTGGAGGAGTCACAGGAAGAACTCAAAGCTTGAGAACACCCAAGGTGGCCATGAATGACTGCAGGGAGCAGAAGCTTTGGTTGCAGCTGGACAGGTTGCACTGTCAGTGTGTGTGTGGTTGTGGGCTGGGCTGGGCTGGGGTGGGAAATGGGCACAGTGTGCACTGGGCAACCCCAGCTCTTGGGACTCACTGCCAACATTCCCAGCCAGCTCTATGACTCCTGCAGGCACTTACAGTTAGGTGGGAATAGCTGATAGAAGCTGGCTATAAAACCTGCTACAGCAGCAGCATAAAGATGTCAAGAGGAATATCAGTCATATGTTAAACAAGAAGGGTAAGGAAGCATGAAGTTCTCTGTTTTATCCAGTGTTATGTGCAGTGACAAACATGGGCAGCTGCTGCTGCTTCACCAAAGCAAGGCAGCAAATTTTGGGGTGTTCAGATTAGGGGAATTTGGGGTCCTGTGCAAATTACCAGGGCACAGAGTTTTGTGTGTGTTTCTTAATAGAGTATGTGATTAGAATACTTTCAGAGAACAAAATTGTTAGACATAGAACATATGCAGTGGGATAGACAATCAGCCCTAATACTGCACATCTTAATACCTTGGGAAGTGCAATGTGTGGCCTCATTTTCAGCAAGAGAGGAAAGGAGCAGAATTGAAATCATTGACATCATATGATAAATCATGTGATGACTTATCTAGAAACAGACCTCAACATGTTAGTCCTGTGTCCTTAGCAATCTTTTTCCTAAGTATATTCAATAGCTATTAAATACAAAAAGAAGGCTTACCCCTTCAGAAGCAGTGAAAAACATAGTAATGGTCAGAGAAAATTCTTGAAAACCAGCTTACTGTGCTATTTTTTGTGTCACAGCAGAAAAATAAAGGCAGCAGCAGATGTGAAGGTGCCTCGACAGAAAAACATGATTCTGACTTTCTTAACCTTTTCATACTATTTTTTTTTTGCCCTCCCCTCCTTCCTGGATAATCATTTGGGTTTTTATAAATAAAGTAGTTTTGAAAACATTTTCTTTTGCTCATTGTTATATATAAGATGTTGTTTTCAGTTCATTTTTAGAGAGTATTGGATTTAAAAAAAAAAACAAAACAACAACAAAAAAACCCAAAACAAAACAAAAAAAAACCAAAAAACCAAAACAAATCCAAAAACCAAAATCAAACCAAAACTTTTCCTAGTGGGAAAATGAAAAAATATTGTTTGGGAAATTTTCTTTTTTTATTTGGTGAAATCAAAATATTTGTGCTGAATCAACATTGAATTAAATTTGTAGGGCAAAACTTACAGGGGACAGAAAGTTAAATAAGGGTGTACCAAATGGTGTTATGGAAAAGAAAATTTAAACAAAATTTGTCATTAATATAAACAGTACGGTTTATTTTCTCCACCTCTGAAAGCCTACTTTTGTTATGGGAATTTATTTTCAGATAATTATAAGACTAGTAGTTATGAGAAATATTTGTCAACTGTTTGCCTTTAGGGAAGTCCAGGAAAATCAAACCAAGAGGGAGGAAACAGGCACATACTTAACACTGACTGTAGCACTGGGTAACCCACAGAATGTGATCTGGGTGTTCCTTAAAGCATCAGTGCACCTGCCTCAAGGTGCCCCCAGTGACCTGCTGCAGGAACCTTGCTGGGAGTTCCCACTCACTGATCTGGCCTGGGTGTGGCAGGAGGTGACTGGGACAAACTGAATGCCAGCCCCAGCAGGGCCTCTGCTGCACCCGATGCTGCTGACCAGGCAGGCGATGGGCAGTGTCACAGTGGCAGAACAGGTGTGGTGGTGCCAGAGGAGACTGGCAGTGATTAAGTGCCTCAGTAAGTGGGGTGTGGTTGTTCTCTCAGTGCTGCCTCACCCCTGGGCAGTTGTGCTTCTGTTGTGTGCCCACAATGGGATCCTTTACCATCCATGTGGAAGGCAGGGCTGGAGGTGTGTCTGGATGATCACAACTGGAGTTGTTCCAGTTTTATTTATTGCTGCTTAATCATCTAGAATAGTATTGTGCACAGATATAAACATGATGTTCTTGCCTCAGTATTGCACCACGCAATAAAAATCCACCTGAGAATCTGTTCTCCTCCTGTCTGTGTCATTCCATCCACAGTTCTAATGTGCAGAGATGCTCGAAGTTTCTGCTGAGTTTGCCATAGTTTATACAAATGAGACCTCAGTGTATTTTATGTCCTCTGACATTAAGGCCTTCCATTCCTGCTGTGGGAAGAGAAACTCTGGTGTCTGTTTTTTTGGGAGGCATTCCTTAAGAAATAAAAATGCAAATGGACAATATTAGCAGATGGGGACCTACAGTATCATGAAAGGAAGGCAATTTTCCCAGAGAATAAAAACTGACAAAGGGCTGCTACAGTACAATTACCTTGAATTAGGCACTCTTCTCCCTAAGATAATGACTTTTTGTCTTTTGATGTGTTCTGGTGAGATCCCTCATTCTTTTAAACTACTGTGGAAATTGCAGGCAAACAAAAATCTAATAATGCCAGTTATTAGTGGTATAATTTGCTATCTGTGTCCTTACCTGGACCTCTTGTCTGTTTGCTTCAATGAGAAATAACTGACTTTTTTGAGGTGTTAACCTAGCCCTTGGTGAGTCTTAAACTGTTAGAAATAAAACAGATAAATTCATGAAATAGTGGAAAAATTATAGTTGCTTCTCACAGAATAAATTTGGTTTAAACATCTTGAGGAAAAGATATCTGGAAAGTTATTGATTTTATATTATTATATCTCAGAATGGAGGCATCCCAATAGCCTGATACTTCGGTCCCTCAGGTGTGTAATGTTTGTTGTACTGTAGCTGTTGGTGTTGCAGCCTTTCTGCTGAGAGATGGGCTTGGTGTCCCCGTGTAGGGGCACTGCACTGTGGCAAAGCACTGGGCAGAGGTTGTACCAGCCCTGGCCTCTTCCTCAGCCCTGCAGGGGAGTTGCTGTGTGACACTGATGGCTTGATTTTTATAAGAAGTGCTACACTGAGGCTGCTGAAAAGACAGAAAAATAACTTTTAAGTAAATTTTTGAACTGTGGGCTTTGTGTAGATGTAGTGGTGGGACGTGTTCCTGGCTGCCCATGCAGGGCTGAGCACTGGGAGTTTTGATCCCCTTCACACAGGTTTTCAGTGATGCCAGTGGAAAAAACACTGCAGCACAGTCAAGGCAGTAGGAGCTTACCCTTGGTAGAGCTGATGGCACATCTCTCTGGTGGCAGATCAAACTGGTAGTCAGTTCATCTGTATACTCTGTATCAGCTTCACTTTTTACTTTAACATAAAGAAACAAATCTTTGATGTTTGGAAAACTTCAACAAGAGGTAAAGCTTAAAAGCTTTTCTGGTTTTAAACTTAAGAAGAATTAAAATAACTTTTTGTGCATCTTGTGCCATTGTAGTGAACATTTCCTTTATGTATTTTCTATGTTTGAATACTTTGCTTCATGCTGTTTCTGTGCAAAACAATTGCTGGTGATTTTCTCTAACCTTTATCTCCTGCACAGTGCTCTGTCCAGGGTGTATATCTGGGCTTCCTTCAGTATTAACCCTTCTTCCATAAACCCTGCCCTGTCCTGGTCAGCAATTCTTCATTCCCCTCTGACAATGTGTTTCTTGACCCAGATGCTTTTTCCTTCTTTCTCTCATTCTCCTTCTTTGTTTCTGAAGTTCAGATATTTGAGCAGGCAAAAGTTGCTGGAGGCTTTGCCCTCAATTTCAAGTGATACTAATTTGTTTTGTGAAGGGAATTATGATCCTTCTACTCAATGTCTTGCTAATCTTTGTGGAGGCTGACGTAGATTTCTTAAGCTGCATTTCTGTCGCCCTCATTATCACTCTCTTGTTTTCATTACATCTGCCTGTTATTATGTTGTTTCACTTGGAGATTGTTGAACAACTACCCCTACAATTTGTCTTCTGTCATTCTTCCTTTGCAAGGATTTTTTACATAGGCAGGTAAAATAAAGAAGAGGTTAAACCCTGCAGGTTTTCATAGTTGTGGCTTAAAACCCTGTCTGGAGCTGTAATATGGGAAAATGGAACAAAACTTGGAAACATTGAAGTTCATCAGTTGGTTTCCTGTCAGGTGGTATTAAAGGCATGTGTTTCTTTGACAGTTTTCTTTAATACCTCATTTTAATTAATGAGTCAGATATAGCTGGAAATTTTGGAAATGAGTCTCTGGAGAGTTATTGACAGATGGCATGTATGGAAGTTTGATAAAATTATTGCTGGCAGCCTGTCTTCAGCAAAGACAGATTGCAATGTTGCTGTGCCCAGAATACACAAGCAATATTTTTTTTAATTGTAGCTTGTTGCATTTCGAAGTAAGAGCTGTTATAAGAGATTTGTCTAAATGCTGTCTGTACAGTTTTGTAAAACATGCCTCACCAAGCAGAGTACAATCTGACTAATCAGCCATTCCTAATTTAGCAGTGGAATTCTGCTAAAACAGTATGTTCTGGTGTTACAGAGTTTGGTTGCCATTTTCACAGTTGAAGTACAGCTGAGCAGCTGCTGACTCATGCCCACATTCCAAGCTCCTGCAGCAGCTCCTGAGGAGTGTCAGAGCCTGGGGCACACTTACCTTTCTGCCCAGCTCACAGCTCTGGAATGTAGTATTGATGCACTCCAGGAAAGTGTTTGCCCTGATTGGAGGTGTTTCCCACAGAAAGCCTGGCCAAGAGAATTTGAGGCAGTTCTTCTGTAAGGCTTAACTTCCTCTATCAACCATTTCTGAAATGCATTTGTCCTGATGCTCACTTGGGCAGGAGGGCTGGAGCTGACAAAAGGAAGGACAGAAACTACACAACATTTGTGTGGTTACTGTAGCTACATCTTGAGGCTTTCCAGAATTTGTCTTCACATGTGCTTCTTTTGAGTGTATATGAAGAGAAATAAAGGGAAACATATGAAACTGGGTTTGATACAATTAAATAAAATCCTATTTCAGTAGTTAGAACCTACTTTGGGATTCAGTGCTTCATCACTGTTAAGTATACAAACTCCAATGCAACAAAAATGTGTCTGGATATATCTGATATTCAGACTGCAAAAACTGGGTATTTTGGGCTGCCCATGTTAAATGGATTCAAGTCTTCTACATGTCCTAAATATGTAAAGTAACTTAACAGAGAAAATGTGTACAGCAAGGCTTACATTAAACCTTTTAGACTGAGGACCAAATCTCCACTGCAGACTTAGCGTGCCACAGCTTTCCCTTTGTCAGAGGGGAGGGGCAGAATACAGTTTGACAGTAAACATATTTAAGGTTTTGCCATGCTCAATGGCTCTTTAATAGATGCATGAGTTTTTAATCAATGGAGAATAGTACGAGCTCCTTTAGAATATTATGTAATATCCTTGGCAAACCCTTAAAAGAATAGTCCAGATTCAGACCATGGGTCCTTATGTGATCTATGTGTGTGTATATGGATATCAAGTTCTCATTGATTTCTGCCTTGTGTGACAGAGTTTTATGTCTTGTTCATCAGAAATACAGGCAGCCTGTGCACCTAATATGCTTAATATGTTAATTTCTTTGTTGTTATCCCTAAGAAGGCTACCTTGAAGAGCACACAGTATTGACTTGGGTGTCACAAATTAAGACAGAACTCCACTGGCCATGACATTTTGCTCACCTCTGATGTGCAATTGTGTATCCATCCATGCTGTAAGGAGCTGACAGACTAAAAACCCCACAGTGCTTTAGACATCTCAGCTCAGGGGCTGCTGAGCAGCACCAGCACATCTTGTTGTTTGAGATGATTTATTTCCACATCCTTTTCATTATTCAGTTTTGGTGCTGCTTGATGTGTTGTCTATCCATATAGTTGCGTCTTCTGACTTTAATCTCAAGGTGTCACCTTGCCTTTGCAAACCTGTAGTAATAGCAATACATAGAACTATACTTGTCAGCTGGAGAAGCCTCTAGTGCAGCTGAAGAATGTAGTTACTGATCTGGCTCTGTGTTGTTCACAAATGTGACTGAACAGCATTTCTGCTGCTTGGATTTATCTGGTTTGCAGCCTGAATAGTAAGTAGAATACAATCATGGTAGTGATGCCCCTAAACAGGCATTCTTGAGACTTAAGACACAGGAATTTTCACTATTTGTAAGGAATTCATGCCATGGAATGTTATGGCCTGGCACGTTTGTTTTTCTGCTGTGCAGTGGTCATGTTATTCCTAAATTAAAATAGACTTGCCTGCATACAGCCAAATCACAAGCCTTCAACATACCCATCAGAAGCTGCTCCTTTTGGTAAGTTCTTTCCCATACACTTCCCTCCTGCTCTCATGGGAATGTTCACTTCATTGCCACATGAACAGCACAAACATTCCCAGGCCAGAAATGCACTGGTAGATTGATCCACAGCACTCAGGATGCTGCCCAAAGGAGCTGCTCACTCAGCAGATGTGTCACCATGGTGTTTACTGCAGCTTCAAGTAAGCAAAGAAGCTTCCCTTGTTCAGTGGTTTAGGTAAAAAATAATGCACCTCTCCATGGGAAATTAGTTCAACTGTGTTCCTGTTACAAGGGGAAAATTTCCTGCCTGAAAAGTCATACCAAGATTGGAAGAAGAAATGTATGGACAGCAAATCTGTTACTTAGTGATTCTACTTTCTTTTTGTGGTAAAATACTCTCAAACCCAATACTCTGTAGAAGAAGCAGGCAGTTGTACCTTGAGCAAGTACACAGTTCCATAACTGCCATTTCTGAAGTGTTTGGATGATAAAGGATTTTAAATTCAAATGGTGTAATTTTAGTGTGTGCTGAAAACAATAAATTACTTTGCAGTTTGTACCAAAATAAGCCTCTGTTGTAAAGCAGATATTTCTAATAATATTCAACTATAAGTTACTGTCTTACAGTCCCTAAATCCTACAAAATTGCAGTATCAAAATTTAATAGGATTTTTATGCTGTGAAAACACAGGAGCCTTCAAATTCAATCCAAGATTAGACTGTTCTTTATAAAAGCTGATGGAAAGAAAACAGTCTCCTTTTATCTGGTTCTACATAAAATGCTTTGAAGTTTAAGTATGAAACAATCATCTGAAATGTTCTAAAGCATCAGCAATTACAGCAGCATTTTACATTGATCAGATCTTTTGTTGACATAATCTCTTGTAATATAATGTGATCATTGGCTGATAAAACAGCAACAGAAAGCCTTGGTGTCTCCTGTGCCCTGGTTTTTCCCAGCTGCTGTGGGCACTTCTTTCCACTGGGAGGGAATGGACTCCAGTGGGCTGGTCTGTGACATTGCAGGACACCGAACATCCACTGTGGTAACAGTGGCACAGCCACTGCTGCGTTGAGACTTGTGTTCCACTGTGTCCTCTACCAGGGATTAGTTTAATTTTTCAAGTGTATGCAAACTCCGTGCAGTGGGGAACATTAACCTGCTTTATAATGTTTCAATTCATCATTCAAAATGCAATTTTGCCCTTTCACGTCTTAGAGCAAAAATCTGGCTGAATGAATTGGAACATTTTGAACTAATTAATGAGTTTTATGTGTCACCTCATTGAAGAAGGGATATAAAAGATGAATTAAATGTTGCCTGTCTTCTTCCATCATTACTAGATGTGTTTGTGCTGGTATTTGTCAAGTCAACACTCCTGCATAAGTGAGAAATGAGTGGGATCCCTGCACTCAGTCCTGATCTGCAGAGTTGTCACTGGGAGTAAAGAAAGACAAGGTTAGCAAAGTTTCTGCTATACTGGGTTGTGGAGCTGTGCAAAAGAACCAGTACTGGGCACTCCAAGATGGAGCTGGAAATGCAGGCACAGGATGTTTGCTAAGAACAGCTCAAGGTGCCTACACAGTCTGGAAGGCATGAAGAGGCTTGAGGGATCCTCTGAGGGACTCATTCAGAATAAAGTTTGAAGGCTGGAGTTATGAATGAAGAAGAAATTCTTATGGATTTGGGGCATGTATTTTGATTGAACTATGAGCAGTTTTCATGTGCTAAATCTGTTTTCTGAACCTGCCACAAGGAAAATTCAGGTTGATTAGGAATCATTAGGAATGATTCATTAGGAAGAGTGCATTGGAAAATGTTGCACCTATAAAAATGCAGGAGCCAGCCTTTCTGAATGGAAGTTGCAGTCTTAATAGTGAGCAACTTCACCTTCAGAGTCTTGGGGTTTTCCCTTGTTGTTTGGTCTTGCTGCCTCCTGAAGGTGCCTCAGCCCTGCATTGACCCAACTGCCTCTTCAGAGCCATCTTTCTCAGTAACACACCTGGTTACCTCTAGTGCAAAAACTGGGATTTAATTTAAAATAGAAAAAGAATCAGTCACTGCTGCGAGTGCCTATTGACTGAGGGTAACTGTACTGTGTTACTGGGGCACAGCTCCCACAGAACATTCCCCTGATTTGCTCCACCAGAAATGATCTCTCACAGCAAGGCACATGTTCCCAGAGGTGGGAGGAGTGGAAGTCTTGACCCCAGATGTGTCTCTTTTCTGGATATAAACCAGACAGCAGGGCATTTGTTCAGGTATCTCGAGTCTTTTATGGATTATTGGGTTTCTGGCTGCACTTTTTGTTATTAAGTGCTGAACTCTTGGTGTCTGGTGCTGCCCCCCATCCCTTATCTCTGGAGCTGAGGGCACTGCACATCCACAACACACTCCTGGGGGGAGAAGGAAGGCAAACTGCTGAGCTGCTCTTTCATTCCAGTGACTGAAACTCTCGGATGAAAAAAATGGACCGAGGTTAGAGGTGTGACTGAGAATAGTTGCTCATGTATCTTCATTTCCTTGTAAACACAAACCTGCAAATATTTAAACAGTCCCTACAGCAAGGGATTTAGGGATTGCCCAGATGTTTCAGTGGGAATAAAGCAGCACCAATGAGTAAGTGCAGTCATTATTTCTGCACTCGCTTATTGATCCTAAAGCAATTATTTCCTTGGCAGTGGCCATATGGATTATTGAAATCAAAACAACTACCTCCAAATTTTAGGTAGATATTTTCTATATAGTCAACACCTGTGCAGTTGCCAATCCCATTTTCCTTGAGGTACAGAGCCCTTGTGAGTGAAAGTGTTCTCAGGCATAACTGTGTGCTGCAAATGCACCAGCATTCTTTATAAACTGCCCTTGTGCTGTACACAAAGCAGTTAAAAATATCATAATCTCTCCTCCTGATATGCAGTCAAATACATTTTTGTAAGCACTTAATAATGGTTTAAATATATTTTCTAGAATGCATTTTGGAGGTGTATTTAAATCAGTGATAGTTACTTTTTTAGACAGATGATTTTTCTTGAAAATTAACATTTCCTGGAACTATATATTTATAGAAGTACATTTCCCTTGCACTAAATAAGCTGCTTTCACCAGTGAATTCTGTTTCTGAATCTTTAGCTTACTGAACTTTTTTACTGCTAAGAAGATAATAAATTAATATATGTAAATAAATGAAATGTAGGTTATGTTGTAATGTGGCAGCAGTGGAGGAAAGACTGTAATTTTTCTGAAAGTCACTGTTGATTAGCACTGATGAGTGATGAGAGCAAGAATGTAAAATTAAGTGGGTTTTTTACATATTATTTAATTTCAATCATTTTATCCCAACAGGTAGGTAGTCACCTTTTGCTGACAAGACCATCTGGTCGCTCTTTCATTGATTTTGCTTGGACACATCAATAAGGCTTTGCTGAAACAAGCAAAACTTACTCATTATCTTCTCTCGTTCTTTCCAATTCATCACCTGGGGCAGTCTTGTCCTTATATCCTTTAATAAATCTCAGCACATTATCCCTAAGGCTCTGAGCCCTCCAGGCTGCACTGGAGGTACCAGCCTTGGATCTGTTTATTGGCACAGCACACTGGTCTCCAGGATTGCAAACTGGCTCTGAGACACAGCTGCTCATCTGGCTGGAAAAACAGGGGACTGCTTCTCTGATTTTGAGAACCACCTTCTTCCTTGTAAACTTTACTGGAGCTTTAAATTACAATTTTCTAAACATTTCTTGATAATACAATGACTTTTATGGGTAATGTAAGATTGTTCATCTGCTGATTGGTTTTTATCCCCACAGAAGTATATTTCAAAACATTCACCTTCTACCTTAGCATATTTTATTTTTCTACACATAAATATTTGGGCTATTGGCCCTGAATCCCAAATATGCACAGTGGCCATAATTTAATGAGCCTGAGCTCATTCTTGTTCCGTGACCTCCTTCCTCCTTAGAACCCTCAGCACTTAAAGCTCAAGTTTAGAGTTTCAAGCAGCAGTGAGGAGTTGAAATCACTCCATGGAGGTAACAGGTGTGTTCTGCCCCTGTAACAGTCCCCTGCTGAGCTGCTGACAGTGCAGGTGCTGTCTGGGATGGTCCAGATGGGAGTGGATGTTCAATATTCTTGCCTCCTCCAGTCTTTGACTGCAAGTCAGTTTGGTAGTAAGAAGGCATAATGAGAGAAAAAAAAACAACAAACCAACCAAACTCAGTAAGTTAAATTAGAGGGGAAAACAAAGTGACTTAATAAAGTAAAAATGATGTATTTTATTAAATAACAAACATGTTGAAAAGAAGAAATGAAATATGACTGGTGAAGATGCAGAAGAAATGTGATTTTAAAAATAATTCCAAATATATAATGGAGAAGAATGTTCTTAGGAAATGAAGATGTTGAAATTATTTTCTGAAATGTCTCAGTCCCATCTCCTAGGGACATAGAAATGCTCCTGTGAGATGGAACTCGATATTAGTGTTAAAATGCTGAAATAAACATGAATCAAATTTAACATTTATGCATTAACTAAGAACAGCCACAAAAAGCATAGAACAATTTTATTTTCCATCCCAGAGCTGCAGTTTAGAATTTACATTATTTGGAGTAGTAGAACACATCCAGAATAAACTTACCTATCTCAGTCTCATTTTAAAAACTTGGGAAGTGAAGCAGCAACAACAGACTGGGAGGAAGATAAGTAAGGTCCCAGTTCAGCAGCACAGGCGAGCAACCTGCTCCACATTTCTTTCAAACCACATGCATTTGCTGTTTTAATTTTATCTTGCAAAATAATTGACTAAATATTAACATGGGAAACACTAACATTTTGGATTGTAAGATTAAGAAAAGTGAGACTTATTATGGAGATAGAAACTATTAATTAATAAATGCAGTCATCCTTTTTTTACTCTCAAATAACCCCTCACCCCCCATTGAGTACAGATTACTGCTCCTTTTAGAGTTGTATATTCAGATTTGTATAAGCACAAAAAAGCTTGAATTTAGATGTGATAAGCATGGTACCGTGTCCAGAGTTTGCTTGAAGGTTTGGGGTAAGGTTCAGGTTCTTATTAGAGAGCACGAGGTGTTCCCTTCTGCCACTGTGCAACCTGAAAGGAATCAGTTCTGTGCCCAACTGGATTTCCAGCATTGTGTCACTGTATATACACAGTTCTTCATCATTTCTTTCTCTGTTTTTGACACAGCTGGAATTTTATTTTCAGTTATTGTTGTCCAAATGCTTATAATTGAACCAGGTGCTTTTTTTTTCCATCAGCTAATCTGGAAATTAATGAAACAAATATAATTTAGAATGGGGTAACATGATTTTGAAATTTATATTATGAAAGTATCCTTTGAAATTATCTTTGGCAAACACATATATTTTATCTGTTGGTGGAATACAGTCTCTGTAAAGGTAGAATGAATGTGAACTGTGAGACCATCAACAGAACAAAGCAGTTACTGAAGTGGCACCATAAGAAACTCAGTAAAACAATTCTTGTGTATCAGCTCATTATAAAGAATGGATGAGATTAACTCACAAATAAAACAAAATTATTGTGGGCAACAAAAAAAACCATGAGAAGGTGAAGAAAGTATAAACTGCAGACTAATTCATATACCCTGTCAAACCACTCAGAAGTCTTTTAATAAATCTCCACAAGCTCAGCGTTCAATGTGCTTATGCTGGGACACATAATAAATATGATAATTCGTTGTATACTTGCATGTTTAGTGAACAAATGAGTTATATTTTCTATTAGTATTTTACTCTTGTAAGTCTTGTAACCAGCTCACACTTCATGTACGATTTATGTCACAATTCATAAATTGCTCTGGAAACTGATGCAAACTAATATCTGCTCTGAAAAGTGGCAGAATGTTTTGCATTTTTCAGAGAGATGTTTGAGATGACAAGATTTCTTTTCATCTCTGTGTCACATTAAGCCACTGTTTCACCAGTTTTATTTTATTACGGTGCAAATTTATGTTGACTTTGCTGTTCAGATCCTTTCATGTCCTCTCCCTTCTCTCTGCCTCTGAGCTGTTTGGATAACACATTACTTTATAAAATTCTTTAAAGTAAATAATATTTATTAACACTCTTGTTACGGTATTTGACAAATAGCATATGGCCTTATAGGCCTTATTCTTGCAAAAATCCTATTGGTTATTAGTTTTTGATAAAAGTTCTAAAGTCGAAATCAGAGTAATTTGATATGTCAAAAGAACTCAAATTGCAGCTTCCTTATTCTCATTATAGTATTTATCAGTTTGAGCTGAGTCTTTTAACTGTGTTAAAGTCTCTCATTTAAGTTCTATTGTCTTTCCCATAGAAAAATCTGCACTACAGTTCACAGAGTTCCTAATAAGAGTAGCAGTACTGGACTGTGATGCTCCTGAAAGAGGGTTGACACAGCCTTCAGGTTGCTCTTTGGAAAGGAAAAGCCACCTCACTGGAAACAGGCCCTGTGTGTCAGCCTCAGAATCAGTTATAGTGAGCCTCCAGCTATTCCCAATTACACAGGATTTTATTCTGTATTGTTAGTTCTTAATTTTATTCCCTTCACCTCTTGCTCATATTTATTGAGTTGCACTCTGTGCAATCTATCTGTCTTTCAGCATGAATCATGTCAGTTCTTTGTTCTTTAGGGATTATTTTGATATCATTTATCAGTGTTTCTCCAGGGCTTCCCAGGCACTTGCTGCAGTGTTATGTAAGCTCTTTATAGGAGCACAATTGGCTTCTGATAACAGATCACCTTCTTCCTGTATTCTTCCTTCCCCCTCAGCTAAGGCAGATGCAAATCACAGCTGCTCCCAGCCAGTAAAAGTGTAACTCAGCCACTCAGTCTCTGGTAACTCACAGACTGGTTTCACTGCAGAGCTCACCCAGGGTTTTAAGCCCCAGATTCCTTTCCTTCTGCGCTCACAGAGTCTTTTATACCAACTTGTTTATAGTTGGGATGTAGTTTTGCAGCAGGGACTGTTTCAGTGCTGTTCTGGTGAGTGTTAATGCCTTTCAAGGTCACTCCCACCCTCAGCTTCTTGGAGCACTGGCACAGACTGTGTGGGTACAGCATTTCACTCTGTAGTCCCATTAACACAGAGCTGGGGCTCACTGAAAGCTGCCTCATGTTTGCACAAAGCCTGCCATTCACCTTGAAACAGAGATACAAACTCAAGCCTATTTTTTTCAATTCGTGACATTGTTAATGTTGCTGAGAAGGTGTAGGAAGACATTAACAGAACTGTTCAAAAGATTTTTGTAAAACAGGTTTGAAACCTTGTACATGTCTTTCCTCTCAAAAGATGTGACCTCTTGTTAGAATCAATCAAAGGTGTCACTTCAACAAGAATTACGTTGATAATGCTCGTGATTTAATTAATTTTTCAGTATAAAGTAGCTTCATTGTGTCTTATAGTGGAAAAGAAATGGATTGGATTTCAGTAACAGAGGCTTTCAAGTTCATGCAGCTGGACAGCCTTGTCAGGCTATGCTGAGAGCCTTGGCTTGTTTGTTTACAGGTTGTCTGGTTTCCTGTTAATGTTCCCTGGTTTGCACGACTCAGCCCACCAGAATTCTGTTGTGTTTATTTATTTCAAAAAGGAAATCAAGTTCTGAGGGCCTGGTATAGCCTTTCTGTAATAAAACAGACTGAGCTGAGCTTTGTAGAAGCTGTGACCGTGGGCTCTGTTGGGGTGGGTGGAAGTTGAAGCTTTAGCTTCTGACAAATGTTAGCCCAATCAGTTCAACACTTCCTAAAACAAAACCCAGAAAATCAAGAAGGAAAGTTTCTGAATTAGTACTGGATGCAGAAAGCTAAAATGAGTGGTTAAAGACCTTTAAAATTGCATCCTGCACAGTGAATAGTGCGTGGTCGGCAGAGAAAACTCAATGTATCTTTGCTGTCATAACTTCCAATGTTGATGTAAAAATACTTGCATGTGAATGCTCCCCCTCTGATTTCAGTGGTGTGATCCAAAATGCAGCAGCAGAGTTAAGTGCTGTTGTCCAGCTGAGCACCGTAATGTGAATAAAAGTCAATGTTTCAGATTAGTCACCAGCCTTGAGCATGCAAAGCAGATAGACTTGAACCCCTGGTGGAATGTCAGTGTTGTCAGGGATTATTTCAGTAAGTCCAACTCACAAGGAGAAACCTTGAGATGCCTGGATCATCTGTTTTAGTTTTTTTTATTTATTTAGAATGAGCTTAAAAGGCCCATGATCTTTGTCCTGTGCTTCTGTTCTCAATACTAAGGTCTTTCAGAGTGTGTATTTATTATACATAACATGATCATTTTAGTAGTCTGTTTAGTACTGGATTTAAAGTTTGTCCTTAAAATAGCTGAGAAAGAGTAAAGGATTTTTGAGATGTGAGACACTGATGGTGACTTCAATAAAACAAAAGATAAATTAAGATACAAGTTCAAACATCCACATTCCTCTTAATTGTGACAGTCAAGAAGCAGCTCATTCCTTTGTGTCATATACATCTATTTCAAATGCATTATTCATTCCTTGTGGTGCTTATGTGGATTCCCAGTCTTGAAATACCTTTCCTGGGAACATTTACTGCCCACAAATAACCAAAGTCACACCATAAATACAGTATTTATTAACTTACAGCTGTGTAAATCACATACATGTCTACTAGTCATTTGTATTTCAACAGAGAATTGATTCCTTTTGATGCTGAAAAATATACAGCCTGTAAAATTTTCTTTGAAAATGTTAATGGAACTAAACTGCAAAAAAAGCTGTTTGAATACTCCATAAACCAACAGTAATTTCAGAAGAATACAATTATTCTAACATTACACAGCAACAAAAACAACAAACATTTATAATGTAGTGTGATGTGGTATTATTGACAAAACCAGTTGTTTTTACTTTAAAAACATGCACTGACCAAAATACCTTTACCTCTGAAGCTGGATGGTATATACAGGGAATATTTCAGCAGTTTGGAATGTTGCATAAACAAACTTAACCTTGATCTGTTTTATCAATGTTTTTTCCAGATCACTTGGGGTCATGAGAACACAACTCTCCTCAGATTGTAGCAACATGGACCAGCTCTTTGGGAACATAAGAATCTGTGTCCTGGCAAAGATGTAAGGTAAGACTTTTCCTTCTTTTTCATTTCCACCACAGTCTCTGTAATTTGGGAAGATGTATTTAATCTCCTGTAGCTGCAGGTGTGTGATTGTTCTTACACATGTTCTCCTGCTATATACCTATCGCTGTTTTCATTTGCATTCACAACAGTCTTGTCAGCTCAACTTCTTAATTAAGTTGAAATGAGTATGACAGGTTTATTGTGACTGCCAGTCTGACCCTTGGCCATGGGGCTGTGTGCTGTGTGGACTGGGTGCTGCTCAGTGTGCCCAAGAGCAGCAGGATTTACCCTCTGCTGGGACTGGATTACCAGTGAACAGGAAGAATTTGCTTGCACTTCAGTTTGCACGGGTTTGATATTCAAAGCAAGGACCTGAACTCTCAGTAGAAGAGTGTAACACAGGATATGTGTTATATGAAGACTTCAAAGTGTGAGTGCAAAGGCAAGCATTGGGTTTGGATGAATGAGAAGCGCCTGATTAACTTGAACTGTAGAAACATGGTGGTATTGACTCTGCATGAAGGGCAAGAAACAGTTTGGTTGTTACATCTGCCCCATGATATTGTTCTGTGCTGCTCATTGTGCTGTGAGATGAGTCAGACTTCAGAAGTAGCTTTTATTGGGCTTCTGGATGGACAGAGTACCCTCAGCATTATTTTTAGTTAGAGTGAGTACTGTCTTTTGAGACCCAGCTTGCTTCTTGAAGACAGGCAGGGGTTTTTTTTTTACATCTTTGTGCTATTCTTGCTCAAAATAACCAGCACAGACAAAACCTTTACCCATTTGCTCCCTCAAGAACACTTTACTTAAGAATAGGTGTTACGATTTAACTTTCTAGATGTCTGTTCATCAACCTCTGTTTAATAACTTTGTATTTCTTTTTTATAACCTCATCTGCTTTACAGTGTTAGTAAAGGCAGTAGCAACAGGAACAAACAGCCTGAACTGCAGACTTGCCAGTGAATTATACCCACTGAATTTGAGTTTCCCTTCCTTGTCTTTCATGCATTTCTATCCAGAGAGCTCTAGTTAATGACAGATGGCAGCTTTGGCCCTCATGCAACTTGGTGTCCTAAAGGATAGAGAAACTTTGAGAGTTGTGTGAGAAACTAATTATTTCTGTTTCACTTTTTAATTATGATAACATGGCATAAATTGTAAAAGGAGTATAAGTTACTTCTTTCCTTGACAAGACATACTGTGTATATGCTTAAGGCATCATACCTTAGCTCACCCCATCAAGTTAATTCTGCTATTTGGAATTTTCTTTATATCCACAGGACAAAACACTTCCCTGTTGAATAATTATATGCTTCTTTGTAAACTAGAGTTATAATATTTAGTGGATTATTATTAAAAGTGTGAAATCTAAATAGCAGCTTTTTCTTGTGTCTTACCTGTGTGTTGGGGATCATAGCTGGGGAAGTTTTGTCCAACTTTCAGGAGAGTATTTGAAAGCTTTTCAGGAGAGCTGTACCATCTAATTGAAGCTGGAACCATAACATATCTCAGTGTCTCATGGTACAATCAAATCATTGCCATTTGATGCAATTAGAAATGACAACCAGAAAAGAAAAAGCACTTTTTTTATGTTACAGTGCCCATTTCCAAAATAAAATGCTAATCTAATATTCTGCTCTGTATAAGACAATTTTATGCTATTTGTGTAGTCAGAAAATTCTGCTTTCAGATGCATCTGGTTTTCAGCAAGGTCTTGCTTTTGGCTGTTTTCTGGGTGACCTGATTAGAGTATATCAAGACGGTTTATTTGCTCCAAAGTTAATGTAGTTAAAGTATAGTTAACTATAAAATGTGCTGGAGTTCAGAAGTGGAATTTAATTTTACAACAATATATCCATCCTACCCCCAGCAGCAGAGCTGTGTTCTCTTGCTGTGACCTTCAGGGGATCACAGCAATAACAAAACACGTCACATACTGTGTTTTCCAGTGTTGCCTTTTATCTGAAACTCTCAGTCCTTGTGTTGGGAACTGCCTAGTGCAGTTCTGATCATTCAGGTCCTGTGTGCTGATTGCAGCTACAGTGGCAGCCACACAGCTCGATGGGCTGAGCATGAAAACCCAAACAAAGTGGTGAGAACTCCTCTGGGCTTGTAAGTGTAGCAGGAAATCAGCTGAAAGGGGAAGAAGGAGGGTTGTGTAAGGAGCTGGGGGACCAGTACATACTGATTTACAGGGCTGTGGTTAATCATAGTCCAAATATTAGTCTATTCCAGTTTTTTGCCTGTAATAGAATTCTTGCTTAGTAGGGATTACTGTCTGCATAAGTACAGTGGCATATGCCTCTTAAGATACTGATTAATCTGCTACACAATTCAACAAAAGGCTTATGCTCATGTTATCCCTGAAATGATATTTTGAATATGTAATTTGAAAGTAATGTGTTTCTGAGTAACGTTTCAAAGGGCCAGCAGCTGACCTGTTGTCAGGGAATGGGTTGTCTCCAGTGGGTTCAGGTGGCTCTTAGCTCAGTTAGGCAGAGACAGCCCCACAGTCACAGGTCCTGGGTTGTGGGTGAGGCTTTAAGTTCCCTGGCATCAGCTGGAGAAGCAGCACAGCAAAGCACAAACAGTCCAGGAGGTTCCTGCCAAGTGTTGGATGACAATTTGCTGTCCATCAGGACATGATGCTGTGCCATGTGCTCTGGGATGACCCTGCTTGGGCAGGGAGGTGGCACCAGATGATCCCCTTCCAACTGACCCATTCTGTGACTGTGATTGTACTTAGGGGCTTTTTCACTCAAGGCTCTATATCTTGGAAGACATCTATAACTACTATTTCAAAAATAATTTTGGGAAATGCGCTTGACATACAGGATGATCATTTTGATTATAAAAAGACTTCATACTCTCTCAGCTCCAGGCTTAGTAGACTGATAATTTTTTAGACATGAAGCCTCTTCTGGGTTAGATACAAATAATACATCTAAAATAATGTCGGATGCAATGAATCCTGGCAGATCATACTTAATGTCTCTACAGTTATCTAGTAACTGAATTAATGCCAAAAAAAAGGCATTTGTAAGTGACGGGTTGAATTTTGATTTTGGGAGTAAAGCACTTTCTAGCCAGACCTGCCTTTGCAGAGGAAGCTGAATTTCCAAGACACATGGAAGCAGGCAAAGGAGGAACAAGTTTTGTAATAGATGCCACAGCATTTCAGGTTTTTTAATTCATAGGAAGCCTAATGGTGAAGGATGAGGGACATCAGGCAATGTGGAACTGCCAGGCATATTCTTCTACTTGGAGAAGTGAGCGCCCAATTCTTCCTGCACTGTGGCTGGGGAGGAAGACAGCCCTGGACAATCCTGTGCTAAATCTGCTTGGTCAGGCTTTGTTTCCAAGTGTGGGGGTTTGTCTTCAAGGAAAGTGCTACACATCAAACGAAAAGCCTTACAAAAGGCTTTTCAGCCTTTTTGTTTTCACAGTGGAAAAGAACCCTATTTATAGCAAGAGTTCAAAACATTTAATATACTTGTCAATAGAACTACTTAGTCATCTCAATTATCCAGGGTAATGGGAGAGAAAATCCGGGTAGTACAAATTGTATGTAAATCAGGCTTATAAGAATATATTCAGTGAGTTCATTTTGCAAGGCCTGTAAGCAGATTTCTGTAGGGATTAGGTGTGGGCTGCTTTAAACCACGGAAGGCAGAGCAGAGCCTGCTGGAAGTGCCTTCCTGGTGCCACTGGGAGCAGGGAGGGAAGCAGAGCAAAGGAAGGACCACCTCCAGGCCCTTCACTGGTTCTGAACTGTGCATGGCTGAGGATGGACTGCAGATCCAACTGCAGCACCAGGCACAAGAGAAGGGCTGAGTTACAGGTGTCACTGGGGCAATAAATCAAGCATAGAGAAGGGTAAATGCAAGTGAAAAAGCAAAAAGAACTTCCTGATCACAAAGCTGTTGCTGTAGCTACCATGACAGATTCAGAATCTGTGTCTGTCCCACTGCTGTCCTGACTGACATCAACCAAGGCATGCTCCTGTCTCTTAAGTTAATTATAGGCAAGGTCAGAAAGCTCAAAACTGCATGCTGATTTTTTCTCTTTTATCCTCCACCTATTTTCTTCCTCAATTATTAAAATTTTGTTCACTGTTCACTAAAATACATTCAGAAAGTGCAGAGGTGCAAGAGAGAACCATCTATTTTGTCATCATGGGATTTTGTTGCTCAGTATGTGGGTTAAAGCCACATTTTGTCTTCACACACAGTGTCTTCTCACTGGAATCCAGGGACAATATAAATAAGGCCCTGGTTTATTTTTAAATATTTAGTGCTGAGCATGCCATTTAAAAACTTTGAATAAACAAGTGGTTTAGCTGTGCTGGAAATCACTGACATTGCTAATTATCCCCTTCATGTGTATCCTCTCTAATAATAAGTCCTACATGTTTGTTGCCTGAATGCATCTTCCTATTTAACGGACTGTTCTGCAGCCTCTTGAAAATACTCAAAATATAAGTGTGATGTGCTTTCTCCCTCACTCCACAGAGTCAGTGCTTCTTCCTTCAAAAGAGTAATTTTCTTTTTTCTTTTTCTCAAGAAATATCCCTTTCAATATATATCTGAATTCCACTTTTTCTTAGTGATAAAAGTTGTAGAGAACTCAATATATTGGAGTTTGTCACGTGGCCTCTGTTCACTGAGGACCGTCCCTTTCTAATGATGCCATGGAAGTATTTCCATGATGGTCTTGCACTCTGTGGAGATCCTTCATTTAAGATGAATGTGCTGCAAAGGAACTCAGGATCTGAATAATAAATTGGTTTTAAACCCTCTTAATTAGAAAAATACATTGTTTATTAAGCTATAAAGACAGTGTTTGGATTTCTTTGAGTGAGTTAAGGAAAGACAACACAGAATTAGTAAAAAATGTGGTTGTGGTATTTCTACCCTGCAAGGCTTCATAGCTTTTCATTTTTCATACTTCTCAGATAACAAGTAAAATAGAATAGTAAATATTCCTGATGAATAGTAATTATTCTATAATTAGTCATTTCATTTAAAATTTGCATTTGTATATCTTTAATTAAAACCCAGTGTGCTGCAATTAGGCTATATTCTGCTGGTAATATCATCCAATACACACAAGAAAATGCAGATTTAAGGCTTACTCTGTCTCTAAATGTTATCAGGACTCCTTGAGGGTAATGTCCTTTGTCTGCAGCTACTCTGGATGTACTTTGCACTCTGTGTACACTCAGTAACTTGTAGGCACTGATGTTTTGCTTCTGTATATTAAAATAAATCATAGTAATTCTGTTCCTGTCAAGGGGTTTATAGTGCTGATAAATAAAGGAGATCAATATCAGGCCCTTCCTTTGCAGTCAGCAGCATTTTGCCTTCTCACAGTGCCCAAGAGCCTGAAGAAAGGCCTGTTCTATTTGCAGTGGTTTGAATCTGAGTGTGGTTGTAAACATTTCTATTAAATGCCATGTGTGTTAGCTGCAACCCTTGAGGAGAAGCAGGTGGGCTGGTAAATGGCTTGTCCTCTTGGGCAGGAATTGAAATATATCCAGACTACATGTTTGCCTTATTAGAAATCAAAAAAATCAGCTTTGTGGCATGATTTTATCAGCAGTGATCCAGTGAGTTTGAGTGGCATTTTGAAGCACATTCCTAAGCCATTAAATGCAAAGAAGATGACATTTCTTTTTTTTTTTTCCTCCCTTTGGGAGAAATAAAAAGCATTGGAAAGAGCAAGATTGTGCTCTTTTGAAAACGTATAACTTTTTTTCTTGAGAGCATTACCTTTTCAGAGGAATGGTCTGGGTAGTCTCTCCCAAACCAGCCTGACAACAGAGGCTCCCACTGCCTTCCAGACACACCCTGGCCATCCTGGTAGACCTCTGATTCCCCATATCAGTGGTATCTGCTCAAACAATTAAGGTTTTCTTTTAATGGCCATGGATGTCAATGCAGCAGAAAGCACTGTGGTAAGCATTTTACCATAAAATGGTAAAAACGCTGTTTTCTGTCTTTCATTTCATCCATAACTTCTTCATAAATTCACTTTTGCCTGCAGTCTTTGCCCCCAGTTCTCTCTGCCAGATATTTGCCCCCTCTCAGATCTGCCAGCTTCAGCTGCTTAAATGAGCCCAAGAGGATCCTAAGGAGCTTTAGCAGTGCACCAGCTTTTCCAAAGTAGTGATCAGTTAGTGTTTATTGAGTTAATAATTAACATGGCTATGCTCTTACAAGTTTGCATTTTTTATTGCTAATCTCGTTTTGATAGTAATTGAATGTGATTTATGTTTTGTCTTAGTAAACCAACAAGATTCTTTGTTTCCCAGTCTCACTTTGCCAGTGTCTGCATTTTCCTTTGTTGACTGTTCATTCCAAAAAAAGAAATAGCTTGAAAAAAATATTAAGATAGCTGGAAAAAAATTTTAAAGCCTGCTTTAGTTTATAGCTTTTGTCACTTTTATGATGCAGTCTTAATAAATATCTCATAGCTCACTGCTGTCTTTGACTTACTTTGTTCCTAGCTCCTAATAAATGAGGTTTTGAGTGATGATGCTGATGGAATCATCACCACTTTGGCAATGAAAGATTTAAGTTACTTTTTTTCCTTCTGCCCCCCTCCCCCCCCCCCCCCTTCCCCCAGACATGTTATCACTTTTAGATTCATCAGAATATGGCAATTACATAGATTTTATTACCAGTGTAGTGTTTCCATATTTTTTTAATTGCCTACAAGACACGATGGTCCTCTTTCATTTGCCTAAAATGCTATTTTGTTTCCCACTGAGCTGTAAAACCTGTTTCCAGCTTTCACTTAACGAGTTTTGCTTATGTTATTCATGGCTTAACTGGTGGTAATTATTCAACTATAAAATAAGTAGGCACCCCCTGTGACAGTTTAATATGTTTTTACACTGTGCAATACTGTCCGTTGATTTATAATGGGTGATTGTAACCTTTTTATGTAACCATATTTAACCACATATAACCATGTTTATATAACCCAGAGGATGAAATGGAACATACATTGTGGGTATGTGCTTTATGTGGTTGTACATCCAGAGTCACAGCAGAGCACAGGAATACATTTGGGTGATTGGGAGCTTCTTACAGCAAATATCTATGGAGAGTTTGGAAGCTGATTTTACCCAGTGACACTCCCTAGGAAAAGTGAATGATATCACAAGTGAAAGTGTTGCTAAATCATGTAGGGTGCTTATGTGAAGGAAATTGTCTCCAGAGCTTTTCTTCCTGTTTCCACTCGGGCTGAGGAGGAAACAAAGCAGTGACAGACCTTGTGCAAGGATCAGGGTGGAACAGGCACAGCTGACATGAGCAGGGTGAGCAGACATCCCAGTTTCAGGAGGGCAGCCCTGGACTGAGAGCCACATTTCCTCCCACACTTTACTTGTGGTGTAGCAATTCCATTTGGTTTTCCCCTCTTCAAACCTTAGTGCAAGTAGCCCTGCCCTACAAAGGGAGCTAATCCTGAGCCACCAGCACAGTTCCCAACTTCTCACCGAGACAGACTAAGATCTCATGGCATAGTTTATGTAGCCACCTGATGGTGAGGCTCCACACTCAAAGACTGGATAACTTTAGACCACAGTGGAAATCCTGTGGCTGAATTAGGGCAGTGGAGCAAAGCCCTCCCACCTGCAGCATCACTTCTGGGTAGTGGCTGTTGTGACAAGAATATGTGAATGTGTGGAGCTTGCCCTGTGCTTCAACAGCAGCAGGCATTTTTCACAGCCACTGAATGCTGTGTGTTCTGATGGGAATCCTGTCTGTGTGTGTATTAGGAGAAAAGGTGGGTGTTGCTCAGGTACCTTGTCTGGTCATTTGTCTGATGTGCCTCACCCAGGCACAGAGTTTAGAAAGGGTTTGTCTTGTGCTCAGATGCAAAGATTTGGATATTTTTTGAAAAAGGATTGAATTAGAATAAATACACTGTAATCATTTTTTCTCTGTACATAGTTAATAATAATGCTGCCAGTCATGGTGCTGATGTTTTCAGAGTTTCAGGTGATTAACTAGGGAAGATGAAGAGTATTTGGTACTTCCTGGGGTTAGTGTAAATTTCCAGAATATTGGGAGACACTGGTAATTTATGTGGTAAGAAAAGGAAATGCTGCTTTTGACTTTTCTTGTGTTCCCTTAATGCACATCTGTAGCATAAAGATTAAATGTTCAGTGTGTGCCTGTTTGTGCTGGTTGCTTACAAAAATGCAGCTTGAGGGGCTTATCAATATTAATATACCTCTGCAAGTCTGGAGTTCCTTTCATGAAATGAATACTTACAGTAAGAGGCTTGGATATAAGCATCAGAAAAAACATGCATTTCAATGTAGATAGGCAGACAAGGACATTAAAGGTAATGTCCAGTGTATGTTTGTGTATATATTACTTTATATGTGTGTATATATAGAGTTCATATATCTACATGCATAAATATATATGCTCACATATAGATATGGACGTGCAAATCTGTTCTTTGCTGTCAAAATGTAAAGTTGAAAGCTCCAGAGTATGTTTCTTGAACAACTAATGGAATTCCCTCATGTTTTCAGGACAAATTTGTAAATGTGCTCATGCAGCATCAGTATATTTAGTTCACAGTCTTGAATGGGAACAGTTGCAAAACACTTGATGATACTGTAAAAGTGCCACTCAGCAGTGCTGACTCTGTCATGGGGTTTCTTTGGGACTAATTGTCTAGAAGGAATTTATTTTAATCTTCTTCTCTGTCTTCACAACTAGATGCTCTCTGGGGAAAGTAGTTTGTTTAACTCTGTTGCTTGCTGAACTTTGGGAAAAGGCTTCCCAACCTTTGTCTCGGGCTCTGAGGTAGCCCCTCATTGCTGGTGAGTTCTTGAAAGCATTAGATGAGGATCCTTTCTGTCCCTTCCTTGGAAAGGTGCAGAGGGAGGAGAGCCACTTGTAGTACTGCCTTTGTGTTATATAGTTATTGCAGTCAGAATGTGTTATATGTAGTTATTGCAGTCACACATGATCCTTAAGGAACCAAGTGCATTATTTGGATGGGTCTCTGCCAATTATTTGCAAGCAGTTTAACATAAAGCAGTCACTGTACTGTTCAAAATCATAGCAATGATTGTTTTAACTTGACCAAAGGCAAAAAATATTAAACCTTACTTGTCTTTTTGGATAGCTGTGAGCGAAACAGACTTTTTTCATTAAATGTCCCTGCAAAGATCATTAGATTAATTTTTTGATTCCAAAAATAGAATATTTATAAGAGGGAAGAAAAGAAACAAAATCCTGTTTTATTACACTTTACAACAGTGGAGAAACAAGAACATGAATGTTTTGGTTGTGAACTGGTAACCAGTTAAGAGGTACTGCAGTTGTGTTAAAATGATGTGATGATGCCCATGTTTCTGGCATCTTGCTTGATCATTGCTTTTGCTGCTTTCTTGTTCCCTAAAGAAAGGAATCAATAATATGGGATGAATTATGCTGCAGTGTGTGTGCCCTTGTTGTTCATCTCTGAAATTGTGGCCTTACTTTGGCTTTCAACAAAAAAGGAAATTTTGGTGTAAGTAGCTTCAAGATAATTGTGATTATATCCATGTCATTGGTGTCTCTAAGAATACTTGTCTCCATTTCCAGTCAGATTTAATATCCTTGTGGTCTAAATCAATAGCTATATTCCCTTGATGGATGGTGCAGAGTCCTTGTCCTCAGGTGTAAGCAGTTTATGGATGGAGAAATGTATAAACCCAGGAATAAAGTGAGGATGTGCTGTGAAGGTGAACTCCACAACATCCCACAGAAACAGTGGAGAGAGACTTCTCCAAGGGCTATTTCCAAGCAGGTGATGAGTCAGGAGAAGCTCAGCCTTCCACTGCAACTTGGAGTACCTGCAGTAGGTGGTGAGCAGTTGTTCTCTCCCTGGGTGTCTATCTGTGGACTCATCCCTTCCATACAGAACAAGATCCTCTGGTTACTTCCCCAGGGAAGGATGTTAGAAAGATTCCTGCAGGGAGAGGAGGTGCAGACTTCCTTCATCACGAAGCTAAATCCAGATGAGAGACAGTGTGTCATTGAAATTCAAATTAATAAACTATCTTGGTGTTAGAAGTCTGAGTCTATGCAAATGTGGCCTTTCTACCTGCTTTAAGCACAGCTTACAGGCAGAACACATGTTCGAGAGGCTGCAAACAGTTGGAGTCAGCTGAGTTGGTTTAAATTTGCATCCTCCTGCTGTGATAATTAGCAAAAAGTTGACAGAGAATTAAGCGTGAGGGATTTGTTTTTTAAACATTACCTTTTGGATGAAGCATAAATAATGAAGCAAAATATGGCCATAATTAATATTTTGCGATTCCTGCAGTTCATTGAGTATTAGATCAAACTGCAGGAGCACTGGAATATTAAGTAGTTTCTTCTGCTCTTTAAGGAGCTGATATCAGATTTCTGATCACACCTCTTGATTCTGAGGCTGTAATGCAGACCTATTTAGAAATCCAAATGGTGAAGTATTCAGCTTCATGTAATAGTGGGAGTTAATTAAGAATTATCTGCTGTTCACAAACAGCCAGTTTGAGAATTATCTGGTAGAAATTCAGATTAGGTACTTGCTTTCCAGAGTAATAGTGAGGAACACATCTTCTCTGTGGAATTTTGAAACATTATGGGAGTCTTTCCTGGTTTCAGCTGGGATAGTCAAATTATACATTAAATGGTAGATAAATGTACTCATTCTGTAATGGTTAAAAGGGATCTGACCTTTAATTCAGAAAGAATAATTTGAACTAGATTTAGGAATTTGGAGATGGTAAATAAATGCTCTTTGAAGTGTTACCACTCATTGCGTGATAATGTTGCAGATACACGCTCAATGTATGTAAGTATAAAAAGACATAAAATACTTTTTATTTGGTAGTGATTGCTAAATTTGAACTCATTTAGGATCAAAGTTTGGAAATTGCCAAGCGTTTGTGAACTTGTTATCTTTCCAGTGTAAAAAATTCTTAGTAAATCATTAAAAAGTATGAACACACCCACATATTTCATGGATAGATTTTCAGTTTATGAGTAGATCCTTTTCCATGATTTCCATCAGTGAACTCAGGAGGTTCAGACACCACCTACAACTTTGTTTGGCGACACTCACTCCTTAGTGAAATCTTCCTGTTGCCTCCTGGTTCGTTTTAGTGTTGTCCTTTGGATTCCAAGACCCATTGGTTTGATTCTCCAAAGCCATTCTTGTTGGCACTAAAAATGAGTAGAATATGGAAAAACATCTATTCCAAAGCAGTACATTTTGTAAACAATTTCAGGATAGCTTTTAAAAGATAGGGCAGGGTTTTGCCATTCTGACAACAGGGAATTTACATGAATTTGTGAAAGCAGAAGTTGTCATGAGAGTTCTATGGCTGACTTTAGGCATCATGTGAAGGATGTGAGGCTTCCTGATGTGCTGAAAGCAATGGGTTAGGAGGGCAGTGTACTGGAGGGCCAAAGGGGGAGGTTGGTTGTGTTTTCTAACCTCAGAGTAGAATTCTTCCCTTAGTGTTTAACCCTTGACTGTGGAATTAAGCAGAGAGCCTTGCTGGAACAGGACACCTGTACGATACTACCTAAGGGCTGCTGCTGCCTGAGCAGCCTCTGTGGTGGAGAACTGCCAATTGCAGGCAAGAATTGGCAAACACAGATTTTGTAATACAGCTCTAACATGAAAGTTTGAACAACTTTTCTGGACTTACCAGTGTACAAACTAGGCAAAATTCTGATTAGGACAAATGATAACCTTCCACTTCATTCAATGCTACAAAAGAGTAACTAAGCAAAGTCTTCCCTGCCCTTCCCACCCTCAGAGGCAGCAGTGCCCCTGCCAGCAGGAGCCAGCCAACACTCCCAGGGCTAAGATGTTCCTGCTGTCCTTATAACCATGTGCTGTGCCGGACAGGAAGGAATTGGCCCTTGTGTAGCCTCATTTTCTAAGCAAGGACAGCCCAGTTTGGTCTCCAGTGCAGAGAGAGAGGATGACACAGAGACTGAAGAGGCTGTGTAAGGAGCAACTTCAATTATCCTCCTGTCTTCTAAATACAACCTTTGGGAACTGATAAATTAATTCTAGGGGGAAAAGAATGTGGTAGTACAGTGTTTCAGGGACAATATAACTGCAAAGTTGTGTATTATGTTAATGTAATCTAGTAAACAAGTTTAAGCTCCTTGATAATTATATGGAACTCCATACTGATCAAAGTGGAATAGTCTGGTCATTTATTACAGCAGTGGCTTGTGTGCCTTTGTGTAATATTCAGATCATTAAAAGAACATGATAACCCTGGATCCATATCTTCAGTTTAATTTCTAGTGAGCAGGACATGGTCTTGAAGGGCCTGGCAGCTTGAAATCTGTGCCAGATGAAAAACCTTTAATGTGAATTTCCCCACTTGCAGTTTGTAGATCATGGCTTTCAGGTCTGATACCAAATTGTACTAATGAATGGAATCCTTTCTAACACGATGTCAAATTCTGTTTCATTTTTATCTTGCATAGGGTGAGATGTTGCTTTTTCAATAGCAAACAGAATGTAAGATCAAAGAGAGCTCTCTGACTCAAATATTCCACGTATTGACACTGTGAATTAACCCACCCTTTTCCTTAAAATAATCTTTGCACCTGCATGAGCTACTGAACCAGAGGCAGAATGGATGGAATGGCAGCTCACTCAGGTGGCTTAATTGGATATTAGGAAGAAACATGCCTTCAAAGCCCTGGTAAAGGCATTGCACCTTCAAGTGTGCTGTGTTCTTACTGCCTTCAGTTATTGCATGATGGCAGCACCTGCTGGTGCTGGCTGTGACTGGTACATACCAAACATGGTGTCTGAGCAAACTGTTTCTGGAACACAACCCTTGGAGTGCAGTAGGTGGGGGAAGATCACAGCATACAGAGCTGCAAACACACACACAGGAGCTGCAGTAATGCATCCAAACCCACTCACCAAGCCACTGGCAGCACTGGAGAACACGTGTTCAAGCTCTATGTCCTGCTGGAATGCCATATGGGTTTTTTTAATCCGTGCTAGTTCTTTGTAGGCTTATTTTTGGGGTAGGTAGAGGTGGAACTCTTTAAAAAGTTGCTGCACTCTCTTACTGCTGGAGGAGAGTGGAAAGTCTGGCTGGGTTCAGTCCCCAGTGCACAGTCCCCACAGAGATCCCTTCTCCCCCTGCAGCTGCTGCAGCTGAGCTGGGACTGCAGGGCTGGCACACACAGAGAGGGCCAGGGCAGCTCACAGGGATGAGCAGAGATACCTCTCTTGGATGTTGTAATCCCTTCCAGTTTTATTAAGATCAGAAGTGTATTTCTGATTTAGGGCAGAAATAGTAATTACAGATTACATAACTGTAATTTCTAGCTAAACTGCAGCTGCTTATTGTCATGAAGCTCTATTATAAATATAGCATTGGATTGTTATCCTGTTCTTTAGATTAAAGATAGGAAAATATGAAAACTATGGAGAGAGCTTACTCTCCAGCTAGCTGTGAGGAGCAGGGACTTTGAGTGAAAGGACTGGTGCTATGGTTACATGGTAGTTACAGGACTTTGGACGTAACTCAGAATGATTTGCAGGTCTTGGTAATAACACTGACTTTGGGCATCC
The DNA here is from genome assembly GCF_047495875.1 of Pithys albifrons albifrons. Lineage (NCBI taxonomy): Eukaryota > Metazoa > Chordata > Aves > Passeriformes > Thamnophilidae > Pithys > Pithys albifrons. The sequence goes on from NC_092470.1 coordinate 7,294,241, forward strand.
TCTAAGGACTATACTGGCCACTTGAATTTGAGAGCAAAGGAGCTCCCTCTTTCCTGTGTTCCAGGATCCCACACTGGGAGTAGCACTCTCCTCTTTGACTGTCCTGGATTTGTGTTTTGTGAAATCCAACCATTCTGAGCAGCAGTTGTGACAGATATGGAGACTCTTAATGCACTTGCAGTGTCCCTGGCTAATGTGGAAGTGTGTTAGCATTGCTGCTAATAAAGCCAGTGCTGATCTGGAGTTGTTCACTATGCTACATAGTTTCAGTTTAATGTTTATACCTCTCACTGTCATCTTAAAATGCAGCATATCTTTTCTGGTGCTTTGTGTTATTTATTCTTTACCAGCTTTTTAAATTTAGTAGGCTAAGTAGGAGGCCACCCTGCACACGGGAGGAATGCCAAGGAGTCCAAGTTTGGGAGGAGACTGAAAATAGACCCAAGCTGGGCTGTGTGAACAGCTCACTGCAACAAAGGACATCACCTTTTCCTGTCCCTTTGCTCTTCGTCCCCTTTTCTGTCAACCTGCTTCCAGCTGCAATGGAATTTTATCCTCTCTCTGAAGTTCTTTGATACTCTATTTACAGTTGTCATCTCCTTCATCAGTCCTGATAGATTAGGACATCTGTGCCCTGCTGTTTCCTGCTTTTTTCACTGGATCCTGGGTGTCCTTAGGCTTTTCGTTCCCTCCTCTATTAACTGACTACAAATTTGTTCCTTGGGTTTCTATGTCCTAATCACATTCTTTCTAGCCAAAAAGACAGAAGTGAACCTGTTGGCACCATTGCTGCCTTGTGCCACCAGTCCAGAGGGAGGTGTTAATCACCTTAATTAAGGCCAGCTTCATCTTCTGAAATTCTGGCAAAAAATAAGGATATTCTCTCTTGCTTCTGCCCCCGTAGTGGTAATGCTGATGGCAGGCATTTTGAGTGAGGAATTGTTCACAAGTTGTTGCCTTTAGTTATGTCTTGATGCTCTGGTGAAATTCCTGAAAGTGTAGCAATGTGATTATGAGGTGGGAGAACATTTTGGGGATATTCTGAATATGAATGCATTCATGTTTGTGAGGCATTACCATCCTGAGGCAAATTAAACATTGATATTTATACTTTCCTTTTTAGTCTTTTTATTCTGACATGTTTACAGAGACTCAGGGATATATTGAAATCCATGTGGGCATAAATCAGTCAAGAAAATGTTGAGATTTTGCTAACTTTAATATTTGTTAAGTTATTACTGAACTTCTTCATTTGCTGAACCTCTTGCATTTGATTTTTCTGTTTTTTAAAGGCAACAAATCAATGTGAAGCTGAAGTGTAATGTGTTTTAATTTTCCTGTTTCATTCTGTATTGTTTTTTAAAATATCTTTTTCCCTCCCATTGATGAATGTAACCAGTGGCAGATTTTGTAGCAGTCTGTAGTCAGATCAAGTTCTTTCCATCTGTAAACAGAAAAGTCCTTGTACTTCTGCTGTCTGTGTAGTCTCAGTGAGAATCATGTAAGATTTAAATGCCCTTGCAAGATAAAATGCCAGACCTTGCTCACAAATCAGCACTTCAACATAATTAAAGGAAGAAACCACGTCATACTGTTTTATGAAGAGATTTGAATGCTAAGCGAAGAAAGCTTCAATCTTTTTGCCTTTTAATTGCAATGTAGCACGGAGATTAAATCAGGCAAATTTGAAACTCCTATGCTTATGCTTAACACTTCAGCTTTTATATATTCATATATCATTTCAGATAAATGCACATAGATCAGTAACATAAGGCAGTTAAAACATTCAGCTTCATGATCTGTGGAAAATCTGTGGCTTTCCTGTGGGCAGGTTTGTAATAAATGAGGCGATTGCTGATAACTGATCCCCATGTGTGCTGTAATGTGTTCAGAGACACTGTCATGTCACAGTCACTCCTGGGGTAATTTGTCCTTCTGAGCTTTAGTCTTGGGAGGAGTCTGGGCCCCAGGGAGGGCACAGGGGAAGGAAGATGTTCCTGCAACCTCTCCCCAGGAAATGGAGAAGACCTCACTTTTCCACACTTTCTTTTCAACTGGTGAAAGAAAGTTACTGCAAATCTGCATTATTGATGAGTGCGAACCCTCTGCAGTCCCCTGTGTGACTTCTGCAAATTAAACCAGTGCTTTGGCCACCTGCTTCAGCTTGAAGGGGGTGAGAGGGGAGAGGCACTTAACCAATTCAATGGAAGATTATTTTATTCCTAGTTTTACCTAAATGTAAATCTTTAGCAAGCACGTTACTTACTAAGAAAGAGATTAGTCAGGTTTTGTATGCAACTATCAACTTTAATACAGTTAATTATCACACACAGTGTAGAAATCATTAAGAACAAAGTCCCTGTGAGTTCTTCAGTAGTGGTATAAGTGGTTACAGTAGTTGCTTTAGCAGTCAAGATTTTTGGAGATACTTGATTTATTTAGAAAATGAAGGAGTCTTAACTTGTTTCAGGCATACAGAGAGAAGCATACTTTTCCCTGTTTTTCTTCATCAGAGTCTAAAAGATCCTTGGTAGGACCACTTGGAAAGTTTTCTGTCACTTCTTCCATTTGTAACAAGTTTTCTTTATCCTTGTACCCCAAGTTGTCCTCTATGCTGACCATAAAAAGCCATTTCTTTCAAATGCAGACACTTCTGTGATGGAACCATAATGTAGGAGAGGAAATGAAGGAAAGCATCACCTCCAATTAAGGCTGCAGAGAGAATTTAGGTAGATGGAATGTAATTACACAGATTGGAATCTGTCCAGTGTTCCAGGTCTAACAGCTCTATAATGAAATAAAAATACAAACATTTTATTCTCCTGAGTGCATTCCTACACTCAGTTCCAATCACTTCCAGTATTACCCAAAAGAAAAAAATGACAGCTTGATGCTGTGAGTGGGAGTTGCATTGTAGGTGCATTCTTTTATTGATTTGTTCTGTGATTTTTACCTCTTGAACCTTGAGATCTAATTTGTCAAATTTCAGTTTTCTGGTTTTCCATATTCACCCCTACAGTAGATGAAATCTCACTCTGCTGATCAGAACCAGGTGGTTGGTTCATTAGAAGGAAGGGAGGTCTCAGGGGTGTTTTCCACCCTCTCTCTCACAAGGGATATTAGGGAGACAGAAATACCAACAGTTTGGTATTTGCCTTCTGTTGCAATAAACCAGTCTTGATTTAAATGCATTTCTCATTCCTTGCTGAGTTGCCCCAAAACTAAACCTGAAAGTCAGTGTAACTGTTTTAGCTGTGGACATATTGCTGGTTACTGAATGTGCATCTTTATCTGGAAACGTGCACCATAGTGTTTGGGGCAGAAATAACAAATTAATTAGAGTCATCATTATGTTTTAATGAGCTCAATCTGTTCGTGAAGGAGATTATTTCTTGTATATAGTTGTGCACAAAGCAGGGGGGGGAGGAGGAATGTTCACTGTAGTGACTGTTGGTAGACATTGAGTGAACAGGTTGATAATGCAGATAACATTTGTGAGGATGGGAACTCGCTCTCAGGCTGGGGACTGACCAAGCTGAGGTGCTGGGCCCTGGCAGGGCTCACTGCAAGGAACTTGCACCCAGACCTGAGGAAGATGATTCCTGTAACCCACCCCTGAAATGAGCCAGACAGGAACAGTGTCTTTATTATTTGGTGCTGTGAGTATTGTGTCTAGGCAGCATTTTTTAAAAGTTATTAAGTAAACCAAACATTCTTTGACTTTCAGTGGTGGAGGAGCTGTAACTCTCTTAGGATATAAGTTATTTCATTATAGCATGACTCTTTCAAGCAAATAGAAAAATCAGTTTACAATAAGCAATTGCAAAAATGAAATGCATTTTTAACCTGAGCAGCTAAAACCAAAATTACAGCCTCAGAATATCAGTGATGAAGTTCCATGGTGGGGAAAGAGGGAAGTAAAAAAGCAGTAACAGAGGTGTTCATGGGCTGTGACACACTGAAGGTAAAGCTGCATGGTTGGTGACCTTTATGGCCTTAAACATTGTGACCTGGAGCCTCTCACTCTCATGGTATAGTCCTGAGTTGTGTTTTTAGCACACAATGTGAATCATCTGTATATTTAAAAAAACCCAGCGACAAATCTTTCTAAATACAATTCCTTTATCTATCTGGAAAAGGAAAGTGCAAGCAAACTTGTGTAATGCTGAAAACCCATAAATTAAAGCCATACCTTTATCTTCTGAATCACAAGAAAATTACAGCATACTAAACAACTGCTCCAGAGTGAGCCAGAGTCTGTTAAATGTTTAAGTACCCAGAAAGAATCCTTTCCTGAAAATTATTCCATGGTTATAAAACGCATCAGTTTTAATTTTCCATAGTAAGAAGCAGTCGGGCAACAGATTGTTCTAATTTTTTTACTGCAGGACCTTGGATTTTAACAAAGATAGTATAGTAGGTTAAGAACTCTCAGTAACCCAGCTCTGGAGCAGAGGTCTGGGAAAAGGGAAGTCCCCAGTGCAGAATGTGCTGTGGTAGTGAGGTGCTGAGGAGCAGAGTTGAACCCCCAGGTAGCTCCTGAGGCACTGGTGATGTCTGATGGCTCCTGTGCTGCTCATACATCTGTCCTTCAAGAAAGAAGCACTTGCAGTGCTTAAGGTTAAGGGAATTTGTGTGGAGTTATGTTTCCTGGTTTAAAAATAACTGCAGTGTTAGCAAATCAGCACTTAGCAGATTGCACATCAGTGGATGTGCCCAACAAAGCCTGCCTTCCCCTTGCCCTCTGTGTACTCAATGCAGACTCCTACCAGCACTCCACCATCCATGTGGGATTAGGAACTTGAAAGTATTGTCTCACTTGTGCTTGGGATAGATACGGATGGGCTGGATTGGAACCTTGGGAGCTGTGAGGTGCTTTCCATGGTCCACTGGCCCACAAGGATGGAGCCAAGCCTTTACTGGGGTCTCTTTTTCATTATCCCTGGTAGTGTCTTGTTCATTCAAACAAAAGGATGTTGCAATTTAAAGTATACAATTATTCTTAATTTTTTTTCCTCTTAGTCTTTTGAATACATTTATTAAATGTACTTACATCTCCATAACATGCTCTTCTATGTTTAGAATCCAAAAAGGTGAGGTCTTTTCTTCATCCCTGTGGAGTCTGGCTCTTCACAGACTGGCCACATTGCTGGTGTAAGGAGAAACCCAAGCTGACCCAGCAGGGACAGTGTGCTGCCAGGTCTCCAGTGGTAACTGCTGCCTGGTTTCCCATGCCCCATTTGTTTAGATTAGCAAGGCACTAAATACAGGAAGAGGAGAGCAGCAGGTACAGGTGGGCTTCTTCCCCATTGCTGCCTGAGGGATTATCTTTGTATGAAGACGTGTGACAAAACAAAAAAACCATGTCCCATACATGGGTGTTCACCTTTATATAATTCCTCCATAAATAATTAATCTCCCTAAGCTTCCAGGAATCCTGGAATAACTAAAAATAAGGTGGTGTTACATCATCATTAATTTGTATTTCCCTAACGATGAAAACCTGTGTCTGCAGATGGTGATTAGTTTATTATACCTGATAAATATTGTGTGAGCTTTAGGTTAGTTGTGAACAGTATGGAACCATGTAGGGTAGAGTCCGGTGGTCTTTGGAATCTTTCTCATGATTAGTCAGAGCCTTGCTGATGGTTTTGTCTTTTTAAAATACATTATTAAATGTCTTGAAAACTTATTCAAAGGTTATTTTCCTGAAGGCATGATAGGTACAGATATTTCAGGGAAGTCAATATGTGGCTCCACCCTTTACTTCATCCAGCAGGATATATTCAGCCTTGTTAAAGTTCTGTGGATCTGCAGAACTCAGATCCCAGCCTTTCAGTAGGATTCACTCCCTTGGGTGCTCTCTGCTATTCTCTGTTTTGCTCCTGTTTCCTTCTTCCAGTCCCTTAGTGTAGACCTCAATTCTAAACACAGAACTCCTTGGAAAAACCTCTTTTGAGGAATGCTTTAGGATCCTCGGCCCTACTTGAAGGAGTGACAGAAGGACAAGGGGTGGGGCAAGGGAAAAGGCCGAGGTCTGACTCGTGTGTGCAGCAGGAGGCATTAAGGCTGTTCAGTCATTTCCAGGCTCTCACAGTAGATATGCAAGCCAATTAATTTTGGTTCTGCCCACCAAATATAAAAATTTCATCAGGCCCTGTACTTTCTTATTCCTGTTCTCCACAGATTGCACCATGAACAGACATTGAGCCAACTTTTGCCTTTCTCCAGGTGGCTCCAGTAGTTTGAACCTTGGCAGCTGCTCAGAGAGAAGTTGCATAGGAAGTTGCCTTTTCCTTTCAAAGACTCCATTGGACTCAGTGGGATTCCTCAGCATTAATGGCTTTAGCAAATTTAATCTCAAGCCCATAGTCAATTTTATAACCCTACTGCAATTTTAAGTTCTGTCTTTTGCCCTCTAATCCTTTTACCATTCCTCATCTTTGAATAACCTTCCTTCCCCAAAGTGGGTCTGTCAGTTGAGAGTCACTGTGCATTTTCTTTAAGCTGCTTGCAAAATTTTTAATTAGAATAGTTTAAGAACTGAATCCCTCCAAAGATTTTTCCTTGCCTCACACTTTTTTTCATCTGTTATTTAGGATTATGCAATTTTCCAGGGAAATACCCTTGTGGAAGACAGAATGAGGTTGGCAGTACAAGTTTCATGCTGGGTTTAGGGAACATCTGCTAAAAAATAAATTTCAAAGAAAGTCTCAAGGTATTACTACTTTTATGCTTCTTGCAGTACTAATCACAGGTTTGAAAGAAGGTAATTATTTTGTCTTGAAAGCTCCTGTGATGATACTGTGATACTGAAAATATTATAAAATTACATTTTCAATTGGAAAAATGCTCATAGAGTTATAGTCAAGATATAAGCTATAAAGTGCTTTGAATGCATTTTTAGAATTGTATTTACAAATTTACAGAGCAGTGTGTAATGGTGGCTCTTCAAAGAAGTGAACACATGTTCTAATTCGTTTCCTCATGGCCAAAATATTAATGGCTTTAAAGAAATTAAAAACCTGATTCTTTGCCCTACTTTTTCTGTTCCTAAGTGCAGAGACCACTTCAGGCTTCAGACAGTTCCTGTCAAGGCAGTTTCCAACTGACATATTTGATATAATTATATATCATTTCTTTTCCAATTGCCTGGAAAGCTTCAGAAGCAGAACTTTTCAGAAAACCTAAAGGAGTTAAGTCCACAGATAGATACCATGTTTTCACTGAGTTTTGGAATAAATTCTGAATTATTTAATGGACCCTAAGGATGGGAATTGGTGATAAACTGCAAGCATTGAGTGCTTACAATCTGACAAATTGGAACTTGAAAAGATATAAATTTTGGAAGGGGAGGGAGTTTTACATCTGAGGAATTTCCCATTTCACTGGTTATAAAAATCCAGATATTACTGTGCAGTAAAATACTACAGACATGGATACACAAGGAGTATGTTAGAAGTCTGCAGAACATACAAAGCTAGTTCAGGATCATGTAAACAGCTTTTTTTTAAACTACAGAACTATGTGAATAGATTTGCATCTCGATCATGTTAATTTTTCTTCCTTGATGAAAATGGTAACAATGGTAGATTTTCCTTCTCCAGGTCAAAGGTACCATTTAACCAACTCTGTAATTGCCAGAGTGGAAAACTGTCATTAAGACAGCAGTGAAGCAACCAAGGCTGCAGAGAGAGTGACAGGGGCTTTTTTGGAGACCTGTCAGCTTCCCAAGCTGAATTGTTGGTTTGAGATGATGATTGGAGTGGGAGGGAGGCTTGGCTGGGAGAAAGGGGGTTCATACTAAGCCAGCTCACCCAGGAAGATTGTTTCTTACCTTCTGGTATCTCTCAGTCTTAATGTTTGAGATCCTGTGGTTAAGATTTTATCAAAGATCTATAATAACACCTTGATCCTGCTCCACAACTCTTTTACAGCTGAATTTTCCCCATTATTTTTGGTAGAGGCCCCTGATGCTTTCTTGGGAGGCACAAGGCTCAGTGTAATAAAAGGACTCAGACAAGTCATAAGAAAATGCCTGCAACAATAAAATAAGGACAAAGACAACTCTGAGAGCAGATCAGGTCATACTGTAGTGTTTAGTCTGTCATTTAATTTGAAATTCATGTACTTTCCCAGCCTTTCTTTTAACTTCCTTGATAACTGGCTCCAGGCATGCCTTGTTCTGTGCTGCCTGTTGGGTTGTGCAGTTCTTTTCTGGGAGCTGAGAGCTGACTGTGCCATTTCAGATGCTCCTGCCCTGGGAGTGCCCCCCAGATGGATCCCTCAGTGAGGGCTGAGGCAGCTGTGAGTCTTCAACATGGAGAGTGCAGCTGGATTGTCAGCAGAGTAGTAAAGTGATAGGTAATGTCCAAACAAAATTTCTTTGTGTAGAATAAGAAAAACAACTTTGTGCATACTAGAAATAATTCATCTATTGACACACACCACCCCACCACCACCCCCTATTCTCCATGTTTTAAGTGTCTTCTTGATGCTAATATTTCACATGTGTAGGTCACAGACATTTTTCTGGATAACAACACTGTACCTGTGCCATGTTGTTCCACCCCTGCAATGTTTCTTTTCCATGTAGTGCATGGTAATCCACATGAAAATTATACAATCCCAACATTTTTTAAAGTACAATCTGCATTTTTATGCTGAGGTATTTCAAAAGACCCACAGCCTGCATCCCTTCCTGGTGAAGTCAGCTGGAAGCCCCAGCATTTATATAACTGGGTAGATTTCTGTTCAGCCATGCATCGATTTAGCTTACAATAATAAATTAGTATCATGAAAATAGCTGTTAATAATGCAGTAGTACCTGCAAGCCAGTCAGTAATAGGGCTCTGCTAAGTGTGTTATTCTGCAGCTCTTCTCTGGGAGCAGGAGCACTCCTACTCACTTGCTCTGCCTGTAAATAATGTGCTGAGAGTTAAAAGAGCCTTATATGAAGTCAGACTCAATCCTTTTCTTTTGCATGATGATAGAGACATTCAGTTTATATCAGTACCTAGTTTATTTTATTAGGCTGTTCCCATCAGAGATTGAAAGTGATTTCCCAGAGAGAAGGTAGGAGGTTTGATAGCCCAGCAGCTGCCCTCTTACATATCGCTGCCAGTGACTCACACAGGAAATGTGAGCACTAATGAACACCACCAGGAGCCATCGGTGGGTCCTTCCAAACTTGGGTGTGGGTACAAGCCATGTTATGCCACAAAAGGCTCTCAACTGCTGAGAACCCACAGGAGGAAGAGGATGAATTGCTATCACATATGAAAAGAGCCTGTCTGTGTTCACTGCAGGACTGTAAAGAGGGACAGGGTGTATTTTTTCCCCAAACACAAGCCCTGAAAAGAATTGTTTGCAAACTGATAGCAAGTATTGCTCAGGCTTATAGTGCTTTTAGTCCCCAAGCACATCCTGCAGCAGGACACCTGCCTTGGTGCTGACTTGCTGTCTCTGTCACTTCACCTTGCAAGTTAGGCCAGCTTTGCAGTAAAATAAGAAAGAATAAATTATTTAATGCATATTAGATACAGTCATGTGGGCAGTAATTAAAACAAATAATGCAAGTAAACCTCAAAAAGACTTCCTGATAGTTCCAGGGATTGTTTTTTTCCCCAAAAATACTGTGCTGGTTTTTATGGAGCAATCCTGTCATCCTGTTCACAAGCTCAACTGTAACTCTACAGCAAGTTGTGATTATTAAGGTCGTTGGTGGAACATTTTTGCAAACATAATTTTTCAGGAGATTGCATATCTGTTTCTGAAGAATAATATTCAGGTCTTATTGTATTCCATTATCTCTCTCCCCTTCCCCTTCCTACTTAGACAAACGCGTGGAGACCTATTGAGATCTAAAAATCCAACATGTACTCTTGAAAGTTTGACCCTTATTTGGACACCACTTTTGTTAAACTTGTGATCTTCACAGTGTTCTGAACTTTTGATAGAAACCATTTAAAACTGACATGGATGTAGTCCTTAGAAATTGCAGACATTGGGCAGGGTGCTGGTCCTGCTGCCTCTCTGGGGGCAAACTGTCTCCACTGGAGTTGGTTCTGCTCACACTACCAGTTGCTGAGGGCTTCTTCCCTGTGGAGTTTGGCTTTTGCTGAAGTTGTGCCTCATCTTCCCCTGCTCTTTGCAGACTGTTGGCAGTGTGACTCAGTGCCTGCAGAGCAGCATTTCCACACATCCTCAGCAGCTCTGACTCAGCAACAGCTCGTGCTCTGCTCTGTCACAGAGCAGCAGGCTGAGGCCTCTGCAGGGTGGGAATCGAGAATTTACTGCCTTACAATTTCCTTTGAACTAGTTTTGTGTTGAAAAATACATCTTGCTTCACAAGCTTCTTTCAGTACACTTATTTTTCTAGATTTGGTCTGCTCTCACAAGTGTTGGGTTCTAGCTACTCTGTGATTTCATCAATTAGGTAATTACACTCTGGGCTACAACCTGTTGCATTTACTCATGCTACGAAAGTTAAGCAAAACTTAGAGCACAGGCTCAAAGTTGGGAATGGGAGAATCAGTGCTAGTGCTATCTGGGGAAAAGTAGAGGAGTACCTGTAACCTCATGGTGCTCCCCAACACAGATCATTCCCCAAAGTAATTATGTAGTTTATGGTGTTATGGAAAGACTATTGAAGCTCCCACACTAACTCTGTTCAAGAGAAAACATTCACCACCCTCACTGGAGGAGAAGGCCAAGTAGGAAAACTGCCAGCAGTAAAAGCTCTTTGACTCAACACACTGCATACTAATGGGAAAACTGAGACACGAAAAATACCATGTCTGGTATCTCAAAGAACTGGGGAATAAATGTCTGTGCCCCAATGGTCTAAATTAGGTGTCTGTATCAAAGGTGACAAATGCTGGTTTTATGCAAAAAGTTCTGACATTGTTTATCTCAGAGAAAACATTTTTCTGTTGCTGTTATGACTCTGCTTGCTGTGCACAGACACGAAACCTGGCTGTGCAAAGACATGATACCACTATTCTTGGAGCCTCTAGAGCAAGAGACAGAAGAGTTCAAATTTGCAGAAATTGCAAAATGAAGGTATTTTATATAATATTAGACTAAATCTCCTGTCATTTACTCTTATGTAGGCTAAAATTATAAAGCCAATGTCTAGATATAAATCTCAGAATTTGCACTATGCAGGTCTTATTGCTCCAGGTAGACAGAATATTTTCCAGCGCAGTAGAGAAAGTGCATGAGAAAATGAATGGGCTTTTATTATTGTATTTACTAGGCAAGAATGCAGTTTATCCAAAGTGAGGCTGGACACTTTAGGTGTCTGCAGTGCCATTCATTATGGGTTGGCTTCTGTTGGGTGCACAGAGCAATCCATTAAATGATGGCAAATGAGCAGGGAGGTGGTTCAGAAGCCAGGCTGGGTGTGCTCAGGCTAAAAGCTGTGCTGGCTGCAGGAGTTTGCACTTGCACCTCATTGGACCCACACAGATTGCTGTGGAATTTCAGTGAGAAGGAGGTCGCTACCCCGTTCCATTACCAGCTGGCACACTGGCAGGCCTGGCATAGCACTGCAACTGAAACCTACTGGAAAGCTGTGAATTCCAGGATGTCTTTAGCAACAGAAAACATACTGGCTTTGAGCTAACATATACATTTCTTCTGCATAGATTTTTTTTCAGAGTATTTTGCATGTGTTTATTTACATCTTTGTTCTGTTCCAACCCTGTCTCCCTAAAGAAGCAGAGGTTATGTGTGTGTGTAGAAACAGGGCAGTGAGGATAAAAGGGTTGAGGGTGCTCCAGGCTGTGAGCAGCTCTAGACTTGTGTGTCAGCAAGTGAAGTGCAGGTCAGAGCAGTTGTCACAAGTGAGGCTCAACAGGGCTGTGTTAACGCTGAAGTGTGGCCATCTGTGACTGCTGGCCCCAGCCAGTGAGGACCTGCCCTCTCTCACTCCCCCCCAGCACAGAAAGCACAGGCTGGGTCTCACCTGCTGCTGGTCAGAGAGACTCTGGAGGCCTCCTGGGCTTTGGGCTGCAGGTGTACTGATGACATATGTCACAGCTCTGTTGATAGTGACATCAAACCTGCCCCTCGTTCTCTGCTAGTCTTTCATATATCCTTTTTATCTTTTACAGTCTATTTTAAGAGGTACAATACTTTGGCCTCTTGTCCTTGTTTCTGGTCTCTTCACTGCAAGATACTTTCAATTATAAACAACATGGACAGTGTGTAAAGTATCATTAAGCAAAGTTCCCAGTCTGTTAACTGCAGACAGGATAATGAATGTTAACCTTGACTGCAGAGAAAGATGCAGCAGTTTAACTTCAATAGGTTTTGAAAGTGGTTAGTGAAAGAAAGAACTACAACCACTGTCCTGGTTTCTGCTTAGTCCAGTTTAAGACAGTGATAGTCTTAAGACCAATTGGGCTGTGTATTGCAATCCATAACTCCCAAGTCTCTTATGTTATTACCTTGTGAAAAGAAATAAATGTCTTACCAGCTGAGCTAAGTGCTAACCAGTAAGGACAACATATCCCCATGGTATCCATGTACAGAGTACAGTCAGAAGAACTGGGAAAACTTACTTTCCTTCCCCCACCATGGAAGTGGTGAGCCTGCTGTGCCCTGCCCCTGCACTGCTGCCTGTGTGAAGGCTCCCTCCACTGCCATGGGCATTTGTGCGCTGTGGGGCATGAATGTTCCTTTGAACCCTCTTCCTTCTGGGGCACAACTTGGCACAACAGTGTCAAACTTTCTGACTACAGTCTCTCTGGAGTCAGGGATTAAACTTGTGACTGTCAGTCCTGGAACATTTCTCCTGATCAAAATAGTCTGCTAATTAGGTTTCACTTGGCCAGAATTGGGAAGGACAGGGAGCGATGAATGTGCTGTGTCAGGAAAAGCAGCCTCCAACCAGAATTGTTTGATAGGAACAAAAGTTGTTATGGAAATGGTTCACAGCTGTGTGTAATCCATGTACATGGAGAGATAATACTGTCTGAGGGATGTTGTGCATGTGTCTTGCTGTGGGATGCAGGTTTTTTTTGTAAGCCTAAAGCCAAATTAATATAAATATTTAATATTTGGCTTATTCTTACTCATTTGCATGCCTACCATGAACCAGACTAATACATAAATGGCAACTGGGAGGTTTGTTGAACTGAATATGGTCCTGATCCCAGAATTCTGTACTCAAGTAGAAAGACTTGTCAGCCTTACACAGGCACTGAGGCATTGGGTTATATCCAGAATTGTTTAGTCGTCTCTTTGGATGTTATTCTCATGTCCTCATATTCAAACTAGCATTATATCATGTTACAGCTGTTAAATTTCTGCTGTGTTTTGGGTTTGTTGGGGTTTTTCTTAAGGTAAATATATGTAGATCAAATTATTTTGACATTTAAAGTGCTATTCCCGTGTAACATCATTACAGAGACAAGTCACTGCAGCTCTGAAAGCCCAGTGGTTTGCCAGTGATACCTTTACAATATCTTTGCAGTTAGGATATAGGTAAGACAGTGATTTGGAGTTTCAGACTTGAATACTTTCATGTGCTGTGAATATATTGTAGTTTTGAATGTGTTCACTGGGGTGTGAGATATTGTTGTTTATTCTCTTTCTATGCCATCATCTGCAAATTGCTTAATAGCATAAATAAATGTTACATAAATCTTAAGGTTTTCTTTTAAGCAGCAGAAGCAATGTGAAAAAAGAGGGAAAAAAAGATCACAGTGGAAGGCTTTCATTTGTGGTTATTGTCCTGTTGAGCTCCTGTTTGATTACCAGGTTAGATTTGCTGTAATTGCATATTCTGGTCACAGCCTTTTAAGATTTACTGATATTTTAATATGAGGTTAGGACAAGAAATCAGTATTCTTGAAGGAACATATATTCTGGTTGTTCTTGCTGGATTAAAGCTGGATGCCCCTGGCACTGTTAATGTCTATAATCTCTATAGCTACAAGAGCCTGTGCTCTGATGGGCACTGCCACCCACAGGGCAGTGGCATTGGGTCTGCTCAGGAGGAGGCTCCTAAACCACAGCAGCCTTGAGCCTGCACATGAACCACCCACATGCCCAGGGGTACAGACAATGATGCCCCTTCACAAGGGCTTCCAAGCTGCAGGGTGTGTGCTGGCAGGTCTGGCCACAGTGCCAGGGAACCACCTGGTGTGTGCTAAGCTGAGCCTGTTTGACCATGTTGCAGTGTAACAGCAATCGTGACATGGAGAGAGGGCAGGGCATGTTGGCAGAGAGAGCAGCACAAGCCTCACCTGAACTTCTGCCAGTGTGCCCCGTGGCAGCTCTGACCCACAGACAGGCTGCATCCAGGAGCAGCCTCGTGCCTGTAGGACTGGGTGTGCTGGCTGGGACCAAACTGGTCTGCATCAGCTGCTCCTCACAGGCTTGGGCAAGTGTGAGGAGAATAAAGTCTTGGGTTCAGCTACCCTTGATTTTTTACCTCTGCCACATGCTTATGCTGGGAAGTTGGGAAGCTGCCTCAGCAGGTGGGCAGTACAGCTCATCTCTGCAAAAAACTGCCCTGAGGTGGTTTTTCATCTGAGGGTTGGGGTATTCTGCTGATTGGATATTTTTGCATCAGTAGCCAACAAACAAACTCTGCAGCTTGCAAAAGCAACAATTTATTCAGCTGGTATGGATTTGTTTTTTCTCTCTCATTCCTCTCCTCTGTGTTACACTTCCAAAAGTAAATTAATACAGGCATTGAGGCCAGGCCAAAATTTCCATGGTATTTCAGTTCTACTCAGTTAACTTTGATCACTTATGTAAGACTGGAGTAATGTGTGTTTGGTGTGGGACTGGTTTGTTGGGAGGATCTGAATGTGGTTTTAATTAGCAGAAAACTTTGTCATCTCAGATTGATATATCCAAAGACATTTTTCTTCCTTTTATGGATATTCATGTTCCTACCACTTGAGTCTGTTTCCCTCTTAGCAAAATGAGAAAGAATCAAAAGTCTCTTGATCTAAATCTTTTATTTGAACTGGACTGAAAAGGTGTTGAATTTCTCATATAACAGTCAGTATCTGACAGATGTAACATCTCTTTCTAATGCCCTTTATGCAATGTTTCTAAATGTAGAAAATAGTATAACAAAAGGAAAGAAAATCTGGGACTTTGGTTTACCTTCTTTTCTTGTTAAAGAAGGTGAAGAGTTGAATTGTCACAGGTGAACTGAGACTGCATCCTGCAGCTAGAGAATGTAAAGAGAATTTAAAGAAACCTTTAAAAAAAGTCTTACATAGTATTATCAATTCCTATATAAAATAATTTAATATTTTAAATACTGTTTAAATAATTTATCTGTATTTAAAACTAACCTTTTTAAATTTTATGTTTGGAACTCTTTTGGCATTAACGCTTAAATAAAATTTTTAAAATATTAAAAATTCTTTTAAATATTCAATACAATTCAATATAAAACCAGAAAAAGTAATATACATTGTTCACACATTGTATTGTACATGACAGCTGAGCTCTAGAGTGAGCTTTTGGATTTGTCAGGCAAGTCATAGCTTAGTTGTGGGGAACCACTTGCTTATCCTCTCTCTGGACTCTTAGGATTATAACAGATCCTTACCACAAAAATGTAGTCTTTAATATTATACACACATCCTGTACACAGTATTTAATTTCCATCTCTATGCCCGGAATTGTAAATAAATATTTTTTCACAGCATTTAGATCAAAATATTGTTTAGCATACACAAATATATTTTAAGACACACACAGTTTGACAAGAAACATACCCATTTTGCTCAGCTCAGTTACAGGGAAATTGAACTCAGAGGTGCCAAAGAACATAACAGAGGAGTTGTCACTAATGTATTTAAAATGTAGAATAAACTTATTACCAAATGTTGACAGGTTGTGTTAGCAGAGGTAAAAGGAGGATCCTCTTGTCCCCGTGGTCAGTGCCATTAATGGTGCCAGGGCTGAGGGCAGTGGGGTGGGCACCAGGCTGGGGTCCCACAGCTCCTCTGTCCCACCCCTGCTCTTTGCTGGCAGGGCACAAACTCAGGGCTACACACTTTGGCTGCACTTCACTAAAGGCCAAGCACCAGTCTTGTTTTTAGTTCACTGTTGAATCGTAACCTGCTTTCTCCATCCTCCTGTATTTAGCCAGATGATTTCTACAAACACTGTAAATGGGTTCAGGTGGAAAGAGAGGGACTCTCATGCTTCCTATATTACATGCATCGTGTATTATGATTCCAATAGTCCTGTCCCGCTGTGTAAGACAGTCCTCAAAAGTCTTCATTTCTCCTTGGAAAATTATTCTCCCAGAGGATCCCAAAACTTTACAAATACTAAATGGAACACTCTACATAGCTCCTTAGAGATACTTGTAGCAAGAAAGATACCAATGTAAACCAACATTTACACCAGGAATCCCAGCCTAGGAACATTGTACATGCCACATGGTATGTAGAGTTCACAAAATGGACAAAGGAACAAAACTCACATCTCAGGTTTCGGACTCCTGGTTTCCCATTCATATGAAAGCTACAAACTAGAAACTACTTGCAGGAATTACTATATGGCTTATTCTTAATACTTGTTCCTGAAAACGTAACTTCTTCATAGTTAATTCTGAAACATGGTTTCAGGATGAGCTTTCAAGGAGGGTTTGAATGTTTTGCTCGTGTCTTTGGAGTGTAAGGTTTGAATGCACCTTCAGGAGGACAGAATTCATAAACTCTGAGAAATATCCTGCCTTCCTCTCACTCCTCCTGCCCTCTCTCAGACATGAAGGTGTTTGCACAAGGTGTTCCCTCAGGTGATGGGCTGTATCTGTGGGGACTCTCGGCTTGGTTTACATGAAATTTGATTCTCCTGCTTTCAGGGGACTCTGGAAAGGAAATTGTTACCTAGAGAGAATAGGCATTTCAGTCACTTTATTTTAAACCAGTTTAGAAAATGAACTGAGGCCTTGAGTTTACACTCAGTAAAAACATAGTGCAACAGGCCTCCCTTTGTGTCTCTGAAGACCTCAGCCAAAAAATTGGGATTTGTAGGATAAAGCAAGCAGCCAGTGCTAAAGTAATGCTCCCTCATCTTTTACCACATATCACTGGTTAGCAATACTGGTGTGCCAGCAAGGGGCTAATTCTCAGCTATTTTGTACACACAAACTTTCAGGTCCTGGGATTCTCAGGTCAGCCTTTTTCAGTAAACATCAAAATCACATCAAAACTAAGCATATTTTGACAAGAGAATTTCAGAATCATAAATAACAAAATGTCATGAACTATTAGTTTTGCCTTTGCAAAAGTCTGTCTAGATTTAGAATTTATATTTGTCTTAACCTTTCCTTGGATGTATATGCTATCTATATACAAATATATATTTATACAGTTCACAGTTTATATCAGACCTGAAAAGCTTTATTATTTGTTAGTACTCATCTGATGATAAACTGAGCAGAAAAGGTACAGTTTTCTTGTAAAGACAATGTTATGGTGACCCAACAGAAGAGGTTCTATAAAAGGCTAAGCACACAACAGATCAAACATTTAATTTTTAAATTAAAACTTCGATCTCAGGATTTAATGACTTCTTTTTGCTTTAGATTCCTCATTTATGCTTAAGCCTGTACTGTACAAAACACTGAGTTACTTTTTTCCACACGGGAATGTGGTTTACAGTAGAGAGACAAGTGTGGGGGTTGTTGGGGTTTTTTTAAACAGGTGGTGATAAAGGCATCACAAATCAATCATTTTTCTTTTTGATAGTTAAAAAGGTCATCAGTTGAAAGAATGCCTTTCTGGTGAGAAGAAAGTAGTAGTAAACACTGCAAAAATGACTATGAAGCCTGGTTAAGAATTCAGGCCAAATTTCTAGGTCAAATCCAGAAAGATACAGAAGGACAAGTCATATGGTGTGTCCTATTAACTTTCAGGTTTCTGATTCAGAATTCTGAAAGTCATTTATGCTCCATTCAAAGTGCATGGAGGGAGTTACAGGCTGACTGGTTGTGAGTGAGCTGGAGAGCTACATGTAGGAGCAGTAACCAAAAAGAAAACTCTTTCTCCCTTTTCTCTCTGCTGTTAGAGCATCCTTTGGGATTTAATCCTCTCCTAAACCTCAGTGTTTATGATCATTCATTCAAATAGTTAAGATGGAACATGTTATCTTTTAGAACAAAGTCTGAAAGAAATGACATTTCCCACCTCTTATTTTGGAATAGGCAGTTCCAAAATGTCTGAGAGGTGGTGGCGCAATGCCCTGTGGTTCTGAAGGGGCTTGCAACCACTTTGTATTTTTGACAAAGAATGCTCAGAGAAGCTGTGCACAGGCAGCCCAGAGAGGAATCCTTGGCTTCCCTTCCAAAGTGGTGCCACTCTCCCAAAAGAAACTCAGGACCAGACAGGGGGGCAAAAGAAAGTGAACAGTGAGAAGCAGTGCACTCATTAAAAACAAGCAATCAGAAAACCCCACATTCTTATTTGCTACATACCATTCAAAGAAGCAGGTTTTAGTCAGGAGTTAAGCAAAATCTTTAGACACAGCCTCTACAAAGTTTGGTGCTGACATTAAAATACCAATTGTACAAATGATTGTGAAGACTGAAAAAGCCATCAGGCAGAGCCGATCCACCACAGAGGCTGCGAACTTCCATTCGTTGCAAATGGCCTCCTCCTCATCCTGGTCCCTGAACCGGTTGGCGATGTATCTGACCTCTTCCAAAATCTTGGCCAAATCTGCGTCACCCTCAGAGGGGTGGCCGCTGTGCAGCAGGTTCTCCTCGTCCGTGGGTGAGCAGGTCATCCTGCCGCAGATGACGCCCGAGTCGGTGGTGGGGGTGCAGTGCACGCCCTCCAGCCCGCGGAAGCCGATGTAGAGCATGTTGCCGTTGCTGTTCTGCTGCGCGCTGAGCGTGTTCATCTCCACGCTGGACAGGCTGCAGCGGCGCTGCTTGTGCTGGCACGCGGGGCGCACCTTCTCCTCCCCCGGCCTCTTCATCCGCAGAAACCAGGCACACCAGTTCAGAAGGATGATCCTTGTCTGAAAGGAAATTTTGGACAGTAAGCACCTCTTGACACAGCCACTGTCTTTGGGTGCTTTGGTGTCCGTGCAGCCTGGGGGACTGTTTAATCCCCAGTCTTTGCCCACTCTGCACAGGAGTTCTAGAAAAGGGCGCCAGAGTTTTCCTGCTGATTAATGCCCCAATCACTGAGGTTGTCTGATTATTGTAGCAGTGCTGTTGATTGCCTTAGGCTGACTACCAGTACTCGGACTCCCCCTTCCTCTGATGGGAGTCTCTACGGTGTTAATTTTTTTACAAGAAACCATGGGTTAAACAAAACAAAACACTCACTATAGAAGGGTTACTTTTTAATAGTCTTAATAGCACTACTTTGGATTGTAGTCAGTAACTTTATTATTCTTTTACTCATATTTGTGCTCTAATATTAAATTCCTATGCAATTACTTTTTGGAAGGGGCTGCTAAAACAGATTCTATACTGGACTGGACCACCAAGCTTTGTATGGTTTGACTGTGTTCTCATGTTTCATCCGTGACAGTTGGTTGCACATTTTAGAAAACAGATCTCAATATAATATGGAGAAAAGATGGCAAAATTACTTTGATTTCAAGAACTACTTTTCAGACTTAATCAGTATATATGATTTTATTGCTTTCCACATTGCTTAAATCCAGCCTTACAGAAAGTGCAGGCAAGCCAGAGACTGTTCCAGTTCAGATAAAAGCTTCTGTAATTTATTTCAATCAGATTTTAGGAACTCATTCCAGCATTTCTTTTCCAGAGCACTAATGAAATATTATTGTCTCATATAATATGCAAATCTTACACTATAATTAGATTTGGTTCATTTATTCTGACTGTGGATAACCTCTCAGAGTAGATTATATATCCAGACAAACATCCTAACCAGGGACAGATCTTGCCCTGTTACTCTCTTTACGCTGTCAAGCTTCACCAAGAAGGATATTATTTGTTAACTGAGGGCCTGATCTGAAATCCACCAATATCTAAATAATGTTTGTTAGTCTTCAGCTGCTCAACCCTACAGCTCACTCCTCAACCTCAAGTAATCTGTTTTCTGAGGACTTTTAGCTCAGTACTAAACATTTGTCCCCTTTCAGTCATCAAACACACGTCTAAAGAGATATATCTTTTATTCTGTTCATTGAAATTTATTTTAAAGTCACTACCCCAGAATAGGCCAAGGAATATCTCATTATCTCTTGCCCTCAGGGCACTGCTGTGTGCACATTCTTTCTAGCCAGTGAGGATAATAACAACTCATTGTTCTAGAGAAAAAAAAGGAGAAAGGTTTTTCCATCTTCAGAAGTGCCTGATGCTGCTGTGAGCAGCCAGAAGAGGAGGCAGTTGGCTGATGGTGCTCAGCAGTGAGGAGTAATCCAATATGAGCACAATGTTCTCTGTAGAAACAATCCCTCAGAGAAGTACATTGTAAAGAAACTCTTATGTGCTTACAAATATACTTTAATTATTCTTTGCACTTCACAGATGTTCTTGAACAGAGATACAAAGGTCAGGATTTTCAGAGCAACTTTCACTTCCACATTAACAGCCACCTTTAACAAATGCCTTTTAGGATATGGATGTTTGGGTATGGACAGCAACTAAACATGCAGCAGCTGCTCCTTCAGGGCAGTGTGTTCATGCATTCACCATCTCCATCAGCACCTTACTCTTTTCTTCCACCTGTTTCACTTCTGACTTCTGGAGCTAATTTGAAAATCACCTTCCTTTACATGGAGTTTTAGCAAAATCCTGAGGTGCTTAGAGCTGTTTGGGAAGATGTTAGAAGCAAGTGGAGTTACATTCATTCTCTGTCTTGCACACACGTTCTCTAAGAAACCAACCGCACAAAACATTCTTGGCCATCCCATTTCTGGTGAAACTACTTTTTCAAACAAAAAGAAAGGATGGATTTGTATGATTTTAACAGTAGGAAGTGATCATAGGCCAATAGCTACTCTGTCACATCCCTGCCCTTCATGAAATGGACAAGGAAGGAAAATCAAACCTTACCCATTTAGGCATTTTTCCGCCATCTGGATCATGATGGTGGTATTGGAGGACAATTACAGTGACAACCACTGAAAGACCAACAATAATCATGGTGCTGGCGAAATACTGAGCTGCAAAATAAACAGATGATGACAACAACATACTTTGGCTGGTACAGCTTTTATAAGGGGTACATGCATAGATGGGGTTTAGTGATGCACATGCTACTTCAGGTATTTTTGAAAAACTTCTCAACAGCATAAAGATGAACAGTTGTTATTACCAATTGTTTTTGTGAAACTGAGAACTTGCCTCTTTTAAGCAACCTGAAAAAAGTTGTCTTCTATTTCTCTTTCACCAGCATTTTACAGACTGGCTAATACTTCTTTTGGAAAGTTCCCCTTTTTGCTTGAACAATTACAAGGGGAAGGTTTTGTCATATTTAGCTTTATTTGGAATTAGGAATACAGAGCATAGTCTGGCAAATTCTGTCAAAATTATAACTTCTTCCATGGTAAGTTGACTTCCTTATAATCTTGCCAAATACACGAAGGTTCTCTACTTCCTTCAGAGGAGAGAGAGCACTATCAGAGCTCTGGCAACATTTTTCTAATTCAGCTGCAGTTGTCCAGTGTCCAGGTGGTGATTTGCCTCACTGCTGGCCTTTGGACAAAGTCACTGCACTCTGTTTGACAAGAAAACCCCAAGTGAATAAACACTTACCGATTAAGGGCACAGAGTCAGAGGTTGCTGGCATAATTTCAGCCACAAGCAGCATGAAGACAGTGAGAGACAATAAAACTGTGATACCTGAAAGATAAACATGAGGCAGGAAATTAGATGAGTAACTTGTAATTACAGCACAGAAACAAAATGAATCTGCAGGAGGGCTCTTTGCAAGATGCAATCCCACCATACCCCTGCAGCAGCACGTCAGTGGTGCTCCTGTCCTGTCCTCCCTGTACTGCCCCACCCTCAGGGCAGCAGTGCTGCCCAAGCTGTACCACTGCCTGCACAGACATGGATATTTTTAGATTCTTGTGACTGTTCAACTTTTATGACCATTTACTAATTAGCTGAGGTAAATCAAAGCAATTTTTGCCCCATGTTTGCTTTAGAAAAATGCTGTGATTTGAGCATGAGGCACTTGATTAATTGTCATGGAAGCTATAGGTGGTGTAATGCGTTTATTTCCTGTAAAGCAATTTGCTGTCTTGGACAGGCTTTGATATCTTTTTATATCAGCTGTCGGGGTCTGCAGAGGGCTATGCCCAAGTGGTCTTCAAAGATTTTTGGAGTTTGACTTCTGTTGCTCAGTGATGAGTTCCCATCTTTCTGGAACAAGGCTTAACTTTCCTCAGGACTAGTCTTGAACAATAAGGAGTCATTGTCAATCGGGAACAAAGAATTAATCTTAAAATATGGGGAGGGACTACTGGATTTGGGAGGCTACTACTCAGTTAAACCATATTCTGGAGAAATGACAATTTTGTTTCTACCTTTAAACACCTACAATTACTTAATAGGAGCCAATGCAGTTGAATTTCTATACAGGGGAAATGAGTTCTTTACATATTTATCCTCCATCTTAAAGATCAAACACTCAAAATCAGGTTTGTTTCACAAACCAATACTTCAGTTAAAATTCACTGTAACAAGGAAAATAGGAGCAGTTAGAATCAATATTTCTGAGAAGGCACCACAGGCTCTTCATATAACTCAGTATTAAAAGGAAATATTAAGGGAGAGTTCTGTGTTAAAGTGTTCAAATGCATATTTGTAAACTTAAGCTTTACTTAATAAATGTGAGATTTTTCTTCAGCAAATAAATGTCCAAAACTGAAACCCTGCTGCTTAAGGAAGGTAGTCAGGAATTGTTTATACTTCTGTTGGTTCACCACCAAACAGTAAAAACAGCTCATGAGCCAGAACAGGACACAGAGACTATTCCTCCTGCTTACTAAGACTGTTGAAAAAAAAATTTAAAAGGACAACTTCTTTTGGTTTAGTCATATTTACAGTCTCCTATTAATAATTTACCTAGTGAGATCTTTTCTCCTGAGTCTGCTGGAAGCAGAAAAACTAACAAAGCCAGTGCTGATATCAGTACACAAGGAATAAGAAGATTGAGGCCATAATAAAGAGTCCTGCGTCTCATGGTTACTGTGAATGTTACATCTGGGTAGGGCTCCTTGCAACATTCATAAAAGCTCTCAGTCCTCTTCCCAGGAACTCCTGTGTAGGAGGAAAGAGGAAGAAAACCAGAAATTAGTGTGAATAAACAGTGTATTTTGTAGTGATTATTTTTTTAAAAGGATAAAAGTAGCTTTCTAAGTTTTGCTACAGGTAATATGACTTCTTTCAGCTTAATTGCCAATGAAGTAATTTTTTCTCAGGGCATGAAGGAAAATCAGAAAAAAGGTAGTTAAAAAACTCAAGCAGCAAATTTGTCATGTACTTTTTTATGTTGATTTGCATCTCACATCTGCTCTCAGAGATTCAATTGCCACTAGTCAGGTCATTTATTACTTTAATTTCTGTCTTCATTTCCCGATGGTTATTCCATCCATTTCAGCAGTGGGGACGGGGCTGCAAGTTCACAGTGTGAATAATAAGTGAAGAGCTTACCTACTAAATCCCACTCCCCATTGGAAATGTAGCCAGATATATCTGCCTCCTGCATTTGTAAGTCCAAGGACCAGCCCCCGTAGGTCCAGGATCCGAACTTCAGGTTGCACTTCTGAACGTCAAAGGGAAACCAGCGCACGTCAATGTAGCAAGAGCTTTTAAAGATGCCTGGATGGGATTTTAAACAAGAACACATCATTTAAGTGCTTCTTCCACATAATTGCATGTACATTTTGTAGCCTGAACTTGTTCCACACTGCACCTCGTTTTTCACTTGTAATGCTTAATCTGAGTCATGTCTTGATGCTAAAGACCAAAAGTCAGTCATAGAAAAGGGAAAGAACTGTACCATTAGTGTGTATTGATCTTGCAAACTATTTCTTTATCAATTTTTCATTTTGGCACAGAGTGGGAAAATATTTATATAAGAGCTCAGATTTCCAGATACTGTATTTCAGAAAGAAAGGAGCAGAATAAGTAACCTGTTTCTATTTTCTTTACTGACTAAAGTAAGAAATCATGAAATATTATTTGCTGTATTATTATATTTATATGATCTTGATTTACTCAGGAGAGCTGGCCTCTTATTTTTTGCCTGTTGAGTCAGGCCCTGCTGTCCTTTAGCAGCTTTCAGAGTTGAATTGGAAAACCTCCACCAAATGGAACATCTTAAATCAAAAGAGCGACAGGCAAACCCCTGAAATCCTTTGGGGACCTGAGGTGGAAAAACTAATTTGTCTGGAAAGTACTTGGCTCCACTGCTGTAGTTTGCAAAATTCAGATTCTAGGAAGAGTTAATTCTGATAATTTTGCTAATTGAGTTGGGGAACAGAAACAGTACTCCATTGCTGTACATCCAGAGAGTCAGTCACTCATCAAATTAATATAAAACCCAGGCTACTTTTCTTTCAGACTAAAAATTGCATTGATGAAGCATCCAGTGAATCATTTCAAATAGAAATACATACAATATATTACTAAGTAACTTACTGTAAAGTTAACATACTAATGAAAGAAACAGTAAATCAACTAAATAACTTTTTATTGAGACTTTACCATAGCTTTATTAAAACTGCCTTTTTATATTAAAGACTTTTATTTTTTTACCTTTTTTAATGCTTCCAAACATATCAAACTGTGCATTATGACAGAATAATTTACATAATTGTAATAAAACCTGTATTGTATGGTGGTTTTCATGCAAAGGTGTTAACCATGTAACTCATAATGCATCCAGGCTTAAATCTATCAGAGGGTGCTTGTCAAATAAATGAAATATCAGAGAATTGATGTCAAATTTGAAACCATACTATACATAAGAAGTCTGAGTTATCAAAATGTATGACATGCAAAGAGCCTACCTGGTGGCAGGTACTGGCAATGTCCTGAAGAATTGACTAAAACATTAGTGTGAAAAGTAGCATCAAATCTTTCATCAGCACTAGAAGAGAGAGGAGGAAACAAAATGGGTTATACACTCTTTGACAGGCTGAAGAAGATCTGAGATTAATCTGTTCTTTGTAAAAGGACTACTTCACCCCCAAAACTTGACAGCTTTTTTGCTGCCACTAGTTTTTGTGGCCTCAGAGTAAGTGGCCTGAACTGGGTTTGTTCCTGGTTGCCAAGCCCAAGGGAAGGTGAGCCACCTCATCCCTGCAGCTCACCTGGCCCACAAGAACCATTACAGTGCCTTGGCTCTATTGAGTTCCATTTGGAGAGGAAGCAGTTTTTAAAAACTTCTCAAGCAACTGCCCAGGGAACTCTGTCCTCTTGCTGTCCAGGTTAACAGCAGCTAATGACCACTGAGGAAACGGACACTGCAGTGTCTGTGTTCCCCTCTCTTTGCATGGGTGAACATTATTACAAAATGTCATACATACAACCCTTTAATGCAGCTCCAGCCTTCATTATGTACCTGAGAACCCACAAACTGGGTGCAGAAAAAAAAGAAAAAAAGTCCTATTAGAGGTGTCAGTGTAATGGTGCTGGCCAGGACCACCCTGGTCTGCTGTTCTTACAAGTCTCTGGAAAAGAACCATAATGTTACTTGGATAATGCCTCGAATTAAGAATTGGCAGTTACCACCAAGGAATATCTCAACTACCTCCAGCACTGTCCCAGGGATTTATTAGGCATTAACTAAGAACTTCTATATGGGAAACAACTTATTTTCAAATTTTTAGATGATGAAATAAAGGCTCTTTCTTATGAAAAGCTTAGTAAGTTTGCTGACTTACCTCTAGACACCTCTCATAGAGATGTTTAAATTACTTAGCACTGCAATGGACATTATAGTATCATGCCCTATTTCACAGCTCCCATTCACTGCTGCAGGGGTTTGCAGTAAGGCATTGGAAATTCTGCTCTGTATGTTCCTTAAAGCTCAGGACCTGTCAGAGTTACTGAAATAGTACTTGAATTAAATTGCACAGATGCATTGAATTGCACAGACTGCACAGGGAAGGTACAGCAGTGAATGGTCTCACGAGTGGTATGGCAGTGAATGGCATCTCAAAACTGTTTCAGGAACTGCTGTGTTGAGTTCACATCTGGTGGCTGCTGGCCCTGATTGCAGACTGAGGCTCCTTTCTCAGGTTTTCATTTGTGCAGGGAACAAGCAAAGTGAGACAAAGGCTACTGTTCTTTGTTGTGCTGCTTGTAGGTTCCAAGCAGCCTCCTTGGGGGGTGGGTTGGCACACAAGGCAAATTCAGTGCCAGCTGTGCTGGGCAGGGCAGAAGAGGTCACACAACCTGCAGGGTCTGGCTTCTTGCAGCAGCCTGGGCTTCCCTTGGTCTAAAATCCCGGGTGGCTCTACTTTGATTTGGACATGACAAGTCTCTGAGGTCTCTTTGCTTTAGTAATTCATAATTTTCTAATCACCTTCTAAGACATCACTGGAAAAATACACTAAAAACTTGAGACGGAGATAAAGTGAAATATTTGTCATTCTAGTAGAAAACAAAGTACATTAAAAGGTGGAGGGTTTTCCCAGCAGGAAAGCCCTTATTGATACATTCTTTTTTAAAAGGAGGCCTTTAATATTTCATCTATTCTGATGCAAATTTTATATCTCAGAAACTAAACTAAAGCAATTGTTATTTTAGACATTTTTAATTTGCATTTCATTTTCCCCTTATCCATTTGAAGAAAATAGATTTTAAAAAATATCCACACTGGTCTGTGAAATATGCAGACAAGAAAAAGCTAAATCCAAATAATTACTTGCCCACCTGGCGTTGCACTTTTTCCTGTGGTGAGCAGAAATCTCAGAAGTGCAGAGAACATTGGCAACTATTTAATTTGAACTTTGAAGGCAAGCACAAAAGTCTAAATATTGTGTATATATCCTGACTGGATTGCAGCACACTGAGGGGGAAAGGCAGCACAGGTCTAAGGCAGCTGAACTGGTGTGGGGCACTCCTTGAGCCTCCCAGCCCATGACTGGACTCTCTGGCTTTGTGTTGTAGTTTCCCTTCCAGCTGGAGCTCTGATTGTTTTCTCTCCACATTCTGGCTGCTTGCTTTTGTGATTTTTATAAGACACTGGTACTGCAAAGATCTCTCCAGTTGCTCTGCCAAATCTGGCAGGAATGGATTCAGAGGATGTTGGAGAAAGGGGTAGCAAGATCACAACACATTCACACACGTGTGCCTAATTCCCTTTTCCTTAGGAAACCAGCCTGAAAGTCCTTCAAAAACGTTCTTTATTAGACAAGTAATTGCTTTGACTTGAAATTAAGAAGGACTGCATGATGGAATTCAAACATATAGTCAAATTTAGGATGTAAAAATATCCATGCTGTGCAAATTATTTGTGAAGTGGAAGTGAATGGCTCCCAGACTAGAGTCCCCTCTTCCTCTGGAGCAGAAGGCAGTTATGCACTGCTTCTAAGGCCTTGCTGCTCTTTCTGCTAATTGGCAAAGATAAAATTTTTGAAAAAACACAAGTGATCAAGGAACCTCATTTTCATTGCCACATGACTTTACCGTTCTTAAAAGAACATCCAGTGGTGCCCAAACTCAAATACGAAATTCTTTTTTCTGAAAAAGAGCATATGTGTCTTTCTGTGTGGTGCTTGTGATGGCTTTTTGAAGTGCACTGCTTCAATTGGGAATGCACTGAGTGGCTCAGCCTTTGCTTGGTGAGACTTTGCACTGCAATGTAATGATAGAAAACCATTTCTACTACATTTCTCCTTCAGGGTATAACAACTTGAAGGCAGATATTCATTGCAGCACATTGAGATGACAAAGCTGTACCTAGCAGAGAGAATCCCACTGGGACCTATCTGGAGAATCTCAGGTTTATAAAACTGGAGAAATGAAGCTGTTTAAATGAGACATAACTACCAGAATTTTTGTTATTCCATGAAGTACTGAGCACTGTGTGGCCATTTGGAAAATAATCCCACCAGAAATGATAACTTTTAATAAGTCTAGTAAAAAGTGGAAGAAGACATACATGACATTAACATTGTCAATCCTGGAATTTGTACACAGGCCAAGATTTTCTTCCCTCAGAAAAATTACAGACGAACTGGCCCTGCTCTCTTCACAATAGACTGGTTGTAAAATTGAATACAGCTGCCACAATTTCTCTGTCCTGGGCTGCAGCAGGATGTGTAAGGACTCAAGACATAGTGAAACATTCGTTGAAGTGGAAAGTGAATTTATAGTTCATTAGTTTCTTTGGAACTGCACATGCGTGTCCCTAGTGAAGCATACAGAAATTAAAAGCATCTATCTCAAACTGGCATGTCACCATAAGAGAACATTGTAATATTCACCACATAATTTCAAACAGGAGTAAGGATTTGTTTTAAATAGCTTTGCTCTCTGACTAAACTCTGAATAAGATTTTTGGATTAAATATGAATTGGAAATAGCAACACTGCAGAATAATTACTTCATGACTGTGCCACAGTTAACAATCCAAAGATTTGAAATCTATATTAACAGAAAAACTGTGTTTTCAGTTTCTCAGGGTATTGTTACCCTTCTCATTCCATAAAGTGCTTCAGCTACAGTTAGTGTGTATATATTAATATTACTAATTTCTAAAATATTACTCTTTCATTTTGGATATACTCACTTAAAAACTGTAGCCTAAATCCTCAGACACACTGAATGTCTCCCTCAATATGTGGTTTATGTGAGGCAGAATATTGTCATAACTCATTCTTTTGGGAACCTCTAAACTGCTGTTGTAGAGTACCAATTTTATGGCAAGCACTGTATTATTCAGGAGGAGAATGGAAATGAAGGCCTGATTTGTCAGATTCTCCCAGGAACACTGTCATTTATGGAATCAAGTTAGGTGAGGAGAACTGCTCAAGAAAACAAATTTGCATTGAAAAATACATCAAACAAGATTAATGTTGCAAAAAAATACCTGTCCCAGGTATCAGGCTGCTCCACGTTGTGTGCAGAACATTTGAAAGGTTTGTTTAGGCTGGTTTTTGGACAACTGAAGCACTCAGAGCCACGCTTAAAACAGAGCCAAGTAGTAAATTTGCCAGGCAGTTAAACTGAGTATGGTGAACTCTGCTGGGGATCACCTCAAATTCTTAGTGGTGTTTGTGCCTGTGAGAGAAGCACTGCAGCTCTGGGGGCACAGCAGGCATGCAGGCCCTGGAGAGGAGAGCTCAGGGGGCTGCCAAATGCTGCCCCTGGGGGCTCTTACCACATTATTACAGCTCAACTGCACCTGTGGCAGTGACAGGGCTCAGAAAAGTGGCATCAAAAGGGAGCGGAACTGCAGCTGACACGTTGGGTACAGCTGTTCTCCAGCTTTTGTTGCAACAAAAAGCAGCTCCTGAAGTGGGAACAAGGAATCATGTTGAGAAGCACAGCAGGGTGTGTTCTTAGCGGGCATGTGGCAGAGAAACAGAGATAAAGATGCCATCAGGAAGACAAAAGTTTCATGTCACCTGCACAGGCAAAAACCCAACAATACACCCTGGTTATAACAGAAGAGCCACTGCAACATGTACAGAGCAGATGTAAGTCCTCTCCAGCACCTGGGGAGAAGAACAGAGTCCCCAACCACTGCTGAAACAGGCACATTGTTGAAGAGCAGGCAACTCTCAGTGCTTTATCCTTTTAACCTTAATAAATTCTACAGTGGGAACTACCATATAGTGGTGCAGCCAAAGAATATCTCAATGTCAGCCAAAGGTTCTGCAGTGGATGGATGGCAATCTGTGTGTCCCTGAAATAGGCCCAACTGAGAACAGTCTGAAGAGGCAAACAGCAAATACCCCAGCTATTTTTGTAGCAGGAAGAAAGAATGACACCAAAACTGGACATGGGAGAATGCAGAGGTCCTTACTGGCTTTTACCTGTCCTGTCCACAGTGAAACCCAAACTAAAACTAGACAAGCAAGCAAATGTCAGATTCAATTCACCAGTAAACACTGAGACCAAACAACTTTAGAGAAAATTATCACTACTTGTGCTACTAAACACAGCCAGAAAACTCAGCTTTTCTTATAATCTCACAAAAGCCAACTAACTAGAATTGGTGATAGCGACAATGTTGTTAGTTATTAAAAAAATAAATAAAGGTGTCTACCTGTTATAGAGAAGAATATCAGGCTTCCAAATCAGTCCATCGGGGAAACGGACGTTCTTCACTCCTGGATACTCAGACACATTCCACTGCAGATAATGATCTGTCCAGTACTAAGCCATACACAAAAAGGAAGTTAGGTCATCTCATCCACTGCTTTACTGTAGTCCTCTAGGGATTGGATAGACTAAAACAAGAGGTGGTTTATCTCTTGGTAAAGAGATATTGTTTAGCTGCAGGCAGTGAAATGTTTCAAAAGGGGGAATTAGGCCATCCAGAGCTCAATGGAACACAGAAAAATCTCATTTTCTATCTCCACTGCAGTGCATGTAACAGCCTGTACAAGATTTGGGGTGCTTGTCTTTCATTGTTCGTGCTGCCTCAGGTGCCAGCTTGGGATTGAACTGCTTTTGTAATTTCTACAGTAACTTCCATTACGTTTATCTTTGTAGACTATTTTGTTTTCTGTTGTTGGAAATCCTCAGGTTGTAGTACCTTGGTAATAGGCCTGAGGCAGAGCAGCCAAGAGGCCCTGCTGACAAGGAGAACAGCTGTGATGGCAGGTTTATGCTGGCATAGAAGGTTTTAGCAGCTCCTGTGGCCTGACATCAGGCAGCCTCTGGGGCAGGTGCTCCACAAGCTTCATTCCTTCCTGGCTGGCACTGACTGCACCTGAGACAGCCACCCTGGGGCTGCCTGTGCTCCTTCCAGCCCAGTCCTGGCTGCTGCTCTAGGCAGGCTGTCACAGTCCTACCAACAGGGCTTTGATCTGTGCTGAGCACTCCTAAATCCCAGACACTGGCACTGGAACATATGGTGGTGCAGAGCCCTGAACAGCAGCACAGCCCCAGAGTGCAGCAGCTGAACTCCTTGGCAGCTCCAGCCCAGCTGCTCATCTCCTGCACTCCAGGGAAACTCCAACATGAGCTGCTGGATTCTCCCAAAACTGAGATTGTACTTCGCTCCTCACTAAGCAAATGACTTCTCAGGATCCTAAGGTGGTTACTGTTGTGCACCAAAGGTATAAGGAATAAAGTTCATTTTGTTCCACAAAGTTTATTTTTTCTTATAATATCCATGCTTCATTATATTGTACTTTTCTCTCTCTTCATATTATGTTGTTAACATGAACTGTAGGCCTATGTAGCTTACAGTGAAAACTTACCTGGATTTACCAAGCTGTTGCAATGCCAAATGTTAGTCTTTTAAATGTAAATTTTACATGTGCAATACTTACCCCTTCAGTCTAGTGGCCCTTGTCAAAATATTTGACAGACATTAAGGTCAGGAGGAATTGCCAGTGGCTGTTGTGGGTAACGTTAGGGGTCATCCTCCCGGGGTACTCACATCAAACTGCTCTATACACTTCCTTGCATTACTGTCACAGGCAAATTTGGGTTTGACACACCAAGTAAGTCCCCAGTTAACCTCATGCTGCAGGTACTCAAATTCATTCTTGTACCTTTAGAACAGCGTAAATTACTGTTTTGATGAATTCAACACATCTAATAGCATTCATCACACATCTTTTGTGAGGTTTTTACTATAACAATTCTTGGTCTGTGCATCTATATTTATCTCATTCAGTTTTTACAAGGAATTCATAGTGCCTTGTCACCCTGATGAATGATCCGAGTCGTGCGTTGCTTTTTCCTTTTGCTTTACATATAATAGTTTTTTACAGACACCTTCAATCAGAACACCTTTTTGGCTCTGTTCATAGTTGTTTCCCCTGCTTACTTCATTCACAGTTCTCCAATTAAAGTATGTGTGTTGCTCACACTCATCTATACCCATATTCTATAGGTTTATCAACTGCTTCTCATTTTTTTCATAAATTTTGCATGCATTGTTACAGTAAATTGTTTCACATGAACGTCCCTATAGACAAATGTCACTGCATTGTTTACCACTTCACCTCTGTGTAATGTAGAAGTACTCAGACCACTGTGGTGCATCTGTTTTTCACTACTGTAAGCAAGGACATTGTGTGGGTTTGAGGCTTATAAAGGAGGGGGCTGTCCTTGGCTTCAGGTGACTTGGTTTGGGGAGGTGGCAGAACAGGTTCCTTGGGGTCACAGTGGCAGGGCTGGCAGGCTGGGGGAGGGCTCTATATCCACTGCCAGCTGAATATGGTGATAATGGATATCAGCATATCCCATCATTTCACATTCCAGCTCACACCAGGACTTCCCATGGCCAATATGCTATAGGGCAGGCTGGTGCTGAGTGATGTAAGGACAGTCCAAGGGCAATAGAAAACCTCATATTAAAGTCTATATTAATGTTAAGCAGATTGATTATACTGTTGCTCTGTTTAGCCTTGTGTACAAAGTGTTTACCCACCCAGCTGGACATGAGCTGTTTTAACTTCAGAACTGCTGTAGCTGAGGCAGCTTTAATGTGGGTTAAAACAGCTCTCAGCTCAGGGTGTTTGGGCCAGTGTCAGTCTGTGGGGTTAGGTAAGGCTCCCCCTGGTACTTGAACTGAGTTTAAGGTTTTGGTGCTGAACAGTTTGTCATGGAGATAGTGATCAGGATATATAAACACTAGTTCATAGTCCCCTTTCTCCCAGGTTATTTTTTGTACTGAAGTATTTTGGTGATGATTACATAAAATGCATTGAAGATACATTGCTGATTATTCACACATATTTATCAAGAAATGGAGCAGAGAGGGAAATTCAGGGGAAAACCTATTTCAGAGCATTTAGAATAATGAAATGACATCCGTTTATCTTAAATATGCTTTGGATCTGTCCAGTATACCATTAATAGATGGGTAATATGCAAACACATTTTTTGTAATGTTTACACAGGCCATGAAGAATGACTATATTTTTTACAGTAACCAAGTGATCCACTTATTGCAGTCCTAACATGCTCCATATTCAGGATGTGCTATGATAAATAAATCAAAAGAAATACAGAATGTATAAAATAATCAAGAATTTCCTTAAGGGGAAAAAACAATCTCAAAAAAGATAAGGATGCTGTGGGATAAAAGAGAAAGAAAATAAATTATAGTTTTATGAGTATGAATTGTTGCCTGTTTTCTTGGTAAGAAATCATAACAACTACAGTCATTGTAGCTAAAGCCAAAAGCATATTATATTTGACAGTTTAAATCTTACTGTACAATAGGCCTGTAAAAAACCACGAGTTGAATTCTTCTTCCATGTCAGATTTTCTTTGCGAATAAATGGAATAGCCATGCTATCCTTTATAAGTCACCAGGATAGTCTTTCATTTGTTTCCTAAGGCCAACCACAGTACAAGAGAGGTGCCCTATATAAAATGGTACAATAAAAGAAAAAGTAATACACTTAAACTCTTTGAGCTGGTTAAAGAAACTGAAAGTGTAAAGTTTCCACAGAAGGAATGAGATTGTCTGGAATAATAAAAATCTTCTGTAAACCTTTACTTTAACCAAACAGTTCATGTTCTGTAAAGAGATGGGAATTCAACTAATGGCAAATTCTCATCCTGGCTGGTAGAGGTGGTAGCAATAGTTATGGGTAAGGAGGAAGAGAGCATTTGAAATTCTGGGACGACTTATAGCAACTAAGAATTGTAACAAAAGGTAAAATAAAGCTACTGTTTGAAAAATGAACACCCTGTGTGGGCAAAACAAGTTGGGAAAGCAGGAGAACAAACACTGTTCCCAGCTGAACATTAGGGAACTGAAGTTGCAGGTCCCATTTTAGTCATGTAAGAAGAAGTTACATAGGAAACCTCTCATGTTCAGTTAATTTCAGATGATGACCTATGTTTATACAACATTTGGAAAAATGTGGGAATAGCATGGCCAGTTTAATTAAAATCCCCTTGCAGTTTCCTAGGGAGACAATCAGCTAAGCAGGTAGGATGGCACAGACATTCATTAGGGCAGTGGCAGCAGCTCTTGGGAGATAATGAACCCTTGGGAACGATTTTTCCCCATCCTGAGTCAGCTGATAATTTTCAGAGTGCTACTCAGAACACCTATTGCATATAAAATGCATTTCTTGCACGTATTCCCCTCTTGCAAAATGAAATGTTTTACCACAATACAATGGATTTGTTGGAATTAGTGAAAGGCACTTGCACCTGCATTGCTTTGCCTGGGACTCTCGGGTGACCATTAGCTGATAATTATCAAGACTTTAGTGTGGTTAAATCTACTACAATGAGTTTGTAACTTATTTAGAGGAAGTAACTCAAATCCTTTAAAGTTTTCAGAACACCTGAAACATCAAGACCTAAAGCTCAGCCTTACAGTTTGCCATTCTGTTCGGCTTTGTCCACTGTGTAGCAAGATACAGAACAAAAGCTTTGAGAGTTTTCTAAAATTCAAACCTCTCACCAGATTAAACTCAAACATCAAAGGTGGGAAAAAAAACATCCTTTGTTTCAAAACTTACCATTTGTAGCCAGATGTTTGTTGTTAATACTTGATTCTTTTCATCCTGAGTGGAGGGAGGAGAGGAAGAAGAAAAATAAAACCACAGCTTAGCACCATACAGATAAAACAATTCCAGTAAATTTATTTGATTATTATGAAATAGCCAATTGTGCTGAGGTACCTTTCAAAGCAAAGGGGATCACTGCCTCTCACTCATTGCAACAAAGGTTTCCACAGGTACTTTTTAATGTTATTTCATATTAGCACTGTCAGTCAAACTGTTTCCTTCTGCCAGACTCTTCCCTGGGGCTCCTTTTTTAATAAAGAATCTCCAAAGGCAAGACAGATCACAGTAGGGGTTGCCTGTTTCACCTTTGCTCGGAGCAGCTCTCTCACTAATTAATCTCATACATCACACATAAGCAGGTAGGAGAGAAAACAGTGAACAAAGTGTGACTAAGCTCAGCTGATGTGGGTTGAGGCCATACTGAGCACCAGAAGCACCACTGCTGTCAGTGGACTATACAAAGAGTGTTGCATCAGCTTTACCAGGAAACTGTCAGAATATTGTTATTCTGCCTGCAGCAGTTCCAGTTTGAAGGACTTTCCCCTTGCTTCCTGTGACTATTTGATGTGAGCTCAGGTGACACAATAAGCATCTTAATGCTGAAGTTAATTAAAGAGTTTAATTCTTCCCTTCTCAGACACAGGGAAATATTTGTGACCTTTTTGCGTGGAGGTACCATCTCAGTGTCCCCCTGGGTTGTGTGAAGCTGATGGAATACACTGTACACACTCAGTGTTACTCATTCTCCAATCTGAATGCACAATCCCAGTAACACCACTCAAAGCTTTATTTACAGTCTCAGAAAGGGTCACAGTTCAGCCACCGGTACAACAGCAACTGCCAGGGCTGTTCATATGTCTAGACCTTCAGATTTAGGTCCATCACTCTTGAACTTAAATGTTGTTCCTAAGTGCCCCAAAATTACCAAAAAAATGTTTAATCACATTTCATACCATAAACCCCTTCATTTTTTGGATAATACACTTTACTAAAGGTCAAAATTTTTCCTCTTTTGCTGTTGTCTTGTGAACTTGTAACTGAAGAGATGCCTTGAGAGACCTTTAATTGAAGCCATTTTAGACCAACACAACAGAAAGTTACATAGCATGTAAAATCCAACACCCTGCAAGGGACAAGGCATTTTTAAAGCAAGTGAAGCCTTTTGAAGAGCAGCATCAGTAAATGTATGGCGGTGTTGCTAGGCTGTGTGTTCTCACAACTAAATGCACAGCATACAAACAAGTAAAAAGGTTTTAGATAAAGACCAGTAATGTGTATGAATAAAGTCTGCCCTCAAATGCACTTTCTTATCTTGTTTTAAAAGGAGAAGTAAAATAAACACTATAAATTAGTACAGACCACTGCAAGTGATTCAGCATCTTTCCTCTCTGGTTTCTGCTTCATCACCTCCATGAACCCTTTTCAAAACTACCTCAAGTGAACAGCTCACTCAAATGGCATCCTGGGGAAACAGGTCTCTAACCATTTGATTTCAGAAATCCATTATTAAGCTGGATTGAATTTGCATGCTGAAGACATTGCTGAAGATGTCAGGCAAAGCAGTAATTAATTTGCAATAGTAGCTGTTACTCTCCAGCCATATAAACATTAATTTGAAGCCTCTTTCAACAACCTGCTTATAGTGTTAGAGCACAGCAGAACTAGTTTGCACAGGATCTTTAATTCATGACTGAAGAAAAAATCCTTAAGAGATCATTAACATCACCATGAACTGAAATCTGTCAACAAGTGTTGCACAGTAAGGACATGTAAAACCTACATTTGCTTCTATTCATCACAGCTAATTTTAATCAGATGTAAATACCACCAATGATAAGTTGGCATCAAACATTTGACAGCCTTTTCTCAAAGCTCTGTGTGCTGTACCAGGTGAACATGGCAGGTTCCTGTATTGCCATGTCCCAGGTACTGCACCTGAACAAACCCCAGAGCAACACTGACTGCTGGGTGGCTTCTCTGCAGGGCAGACAGCAGTTGTGTGGCTTTGCATAGGCATGACTGGCCAGCCAGAAATGCAGAGCAATTCAGAATCCATTATGTTGTGGGAAGCTTGTTTCAGGACTATTAGCTGAATGGCATGTCCTCCTGCATGGTTAAATTCTGAGTTAAACTCACATTTTATTCCCAGTGCGACCTCTTTCTACACATCAATGGCCTCAGCCTTAAATTAGTGATGTTTTAAGAAGTCCCTTTTCAGTATCAGGAAACAGTTGTACTAAAGCTGGAACATTGCTGATGCTTGAGCTAATGACAGGCCGTGGGGAGCTGGTGCGAGCCCTGAGCCCACAGCACAATCCCATGGGCTATTTCAGGAGTACCAGGACAGAGCTGTACACTCAGCCAGCGCACATCACAGAGCCAGAGCCAGCACTGGGCAGGCAAACCACCACAGCTGGGGGGGACAGCAGCCTTTTGAACCAGCTGTGCTGCTGGCACAATGATTCCGCTGCCTGACACTGCCAGGCAGCTGGGAGGGCACAGGGCAGAGCTGGCACAAGTTTGCCTGCAGGAGACCCTGCAGACATGCTCAGAAACGCATGAGTTACCCTGAAGTGTGAGCTTTCACTCCACCTCCCTCAGGGAGGAGATCCTGAGAGCACTGACTCAAACATAACGTGTGCAGTGAAGGCAAGCCCCAAGCAAAGATGGCCCACGCTGTTTTCATTTTAAGCATTTAGAGCCTGAAAGAGTATGTATGAACTAAACAGCTCCCACTTGGAGTACTGTATTTAAGGTTCCATCAGTGTTTGAATGCCACCATTGCTCCTCACCTATAAAACCTTTACTGCATGCTGAGAGTTGGTTTATAGTAGTGTTTTGGATTTTTTAATAGTGTTTTCTGGAGCAAACAGCTTCCAATATTTTAGTCATTCTTGTATTGACTCACCCATCACTAGAGGAAAGATTCCAATTTTAGAGGGTTTGTCCCTCTCAGTGGTCCCAAGTGAAGCTGGTGAAAGGTGGGGCAAGAGACATCCTGCAGGGTTTCTCTCTGCTTAGGAGAGCTTTTTGGACACTTTTAAAAGCTTTACAGCAAACAACATTAACCCTCTTCTCATTAGAGTCGTGCAGTACCTCCCCACAGAATGATGGGTGGGCTCAAAATGCTTCACAATATTTCACCAGGTTTTGTCACTTTATTTTGTAAACACAGAACACTTTTTTAAAACAAAAGCAAGGTTGCTCTTGTTACAAACCCCTTCTGCTATAAAGGAGCAAAAAAAAAAGGACTTTATAATATAATCTGAGATGTTGGGGAAATCAATCAGAAAATGAGAACAGAAACTGTATCATATTGTTTGGATTGGGGTGGGTTTTCCCCCATACCAGCTGCTGTGGGTTCCTTGCTGTTCAGATGGTACTGGCCAAGCAGCACAGCTAATGGAGAGGGGTTTCTTGGCACAGTGGGAGGTGGGTATGAGGCAGCCTTGGGCTACTTGATTCCTAACTGTGGTTATCATCTGTAAGGACAGATGGCAAAGGGAAAGCAGCTGACTTCAGGAAGTCTCGAATGGTCCTTCATTCATTTTTGAAGATAGATGTAATCATTTCTGCAATTTTTAGAAGGGAATTGCACTGCCTCCATTCTTCCAGTTCCCACCTCTGTTTTTGTCTGTCTTTTCAATTTAAGTGGTCCCTCAGCCTGATCACCTTTGGAAACACAGTTACCAGAGTCTCAAATTCACCATTCCTTACCCTGTGTTCATCAGAATATATAAAAGAAGTGATGGAAATTTGACAATACTTTGTGAAGGGTATTAGCCTGGGCATTACAAACTTTGTGAGGAATATCATCTGTTGACTTTCAAAAGGATGTCAGCAGGTGTCATATCCACACTGGAAAAGCCACGCGGCAAAAAGCAAGGGGAAAAAATAAGTAAGATAAGCCTGTATGCCTTCAGACTGGCAGGCAGAGATGTGCAGAACCTAGCAAGAAACTCGTGCTTCCCAGAAGACCTGCATAAAGTGATGTCCTGACTAAAATCTATTCACTGTAATTCTTGCACTTTGAATCCAGATTCTTTATTTTAACATGGTTGAAACTCACCTAAATTACAGAAAAAGTAATGGCTCTTTGAATCGGCCTTCAATTACTCTGAACCTTATTAAAAGGCTTTGTAAAAACATTTTAAGATCTCACTTGTTACAGCATGATGCTGAACTCGTGATTGGTACCCTCTAGCAAGACTGAAGCTAATAACTAGTCTGAAGTTAAAAATAGCCTGGCAGCCAGTGAGAGACATGTAAGACACTCCCATTACAGATTTTCACTTTTGTTTGCTTGAATGTCATCCTACTGAAACCAGCAGGTTAGTCAGTTCATTGGCTCTTATTGTCTCAGCACTAGCTCATTAAACATTCTCAACACCATTTGATCCACAATGCCAAATTACCTGTGCCTAATGACATTTTCTCCCTCACCATTTAAAACCCTGTTATGTTTAATTTTTGCTTCGCACAGCTTGGGGTTTTCTTCCTTTTCCTTCCTTCAGGGTCATTTACTGAGCTCACTGAACTCTATCAAGTGAAAAGGCTGAATTCTTACTGAGAGGAGGGGCTGGAGGGTGAGTTCAGCACTCATGGAACAGCCAGGTGCCAACACACTGGTGCCATGGCCATGCTTCAGGCAGCCAGAATGGCAAGGCGAATGTGAGATCCTCAAAACTTATGGAGATGAGTGAAAGGACTTGTGCCTTCCTGCCCATGGTGCAGGTGCACACCAGCACCCTGTGCCAACCCCCAGGAGGCCAGAGCAGAGTGTGGCCCAGCCTCACCCACCTGCAGCCTGTCTGACACACCACAGTGACCTCCCAGGCTCCATAACACTAAGGCAACAGTTCTTCCCTCCTCGTGTGCCAAGGCTGATGCCGAACCCTTCTATTCAAAGTGGCTCAAGGCTTCTTAGAGGTGCAGGCAAAACTGAATTTTGATGGCTTTGGGGTGAGGATAAAAATCAGTTTAAAAAATCCAGCCTGGTGCTTCTCCAAGGACAAAGAGGAGCTGCTTGCCAAGGATTAGCTCTAGTCATGCTGTAGCACCAGCAAACCTAGATCTTGGAGAATGCCTTGGTGGGGGCACATGTTCATTATTCCAAAGCTTATGGCACCACCTACATTGCTAAAAGGCAAGGTAAATTTGAATGGAATTAAGAATTTTGGTGGCTTGCATAGGCATAAAAAGCTACACCAAGAGTTGTCAACATGAAATGGGCTTCTCAAACAATATAAGGATGAAGAAAAAGGCAGTGTAGAGGATTAGTATAAGGAAAAAGATTTGAATGAGATAAGGAGTCTGATTGCTTTGCTTCACTTAATTCAGGTGAAATTCTGAGGGGGGTTGTTTAGTTTGCCTTTTTTGGTGTTTTGTTTTGGTTTTTAATTGTACTATGTGTGTTCTATTTTGCAAGTGTGAGAAAGGGCAGCAGTTTCTCCACACCAACTAATCTTATGTACTTTTGCAAGCAGCATTTGCTTTCTCCCCATTACTTTATCTTGCTTTAAAAGAAAGGCAGACTTTGCTCAAAACACAGGCAGGTGTCCCCAGATGGACACAAATCTGATGCTGCAGAAAGAGCAATGGAAGCTGAACTCTGGGCAGAGCTGCTGTGTGAGGAGCCTTCTCAGAATGAGGGAGAGTCTCTGTGTTGCACATCCACCCTGACAGGTCTGAGAGCTGTGCTGGCCACTGACAGCACCAGGGCTTTGTCCTGGCAGGGGCTTGAGGTGTATTTTTACCAAGTTTCACAGAAAAGAAGCAGAGATTATAGATATGATGTACCATTCTTGTTACCATAGGGACATAATTGTAACAGCAGCCGTTTTGCTCCCCCCCTCCCAGTACATCATTGTTAACACGAGATTGTATTTAGATATGAAGACATTCATCTTTGCAAAGACAAGCAGGGATGAGGGGTATGAAATGGGCAGAGCACAGCATAACTAATGACACATTGCAGCACATCTTGTGTGAAAAAAGTACTTGTTGAAGAGCCAGACTGGGAGGTTGCATTTTTCAAGTTACTTCATGAATTCCC
Source organism: Pithys albifrons albifrons (assembly GCF_047495875.1). Lineage (NCBI taxonomy): Eukaryota > Metazoa > Chordata > Aves > Passeriformes > Thamnophilidae > Pithys > Pithys albifrons. The sequence goes on from NC_092470.1 coordinate 7,334,958, forward strand.
ATAATTCACTGTAGGTTTCACTCAGGTCAGTTGTTAAATAGAATAAAGCTTAAAGGGCAGTTACACTTATCACAAGCATGCAAAGTAATTACTGTGTTCAGCTGCTTTGTTTACAAATAATTCTTGATTCCATTGTATTCTACAGGGCCTGAACCCTGAATTAGTGTTAAATACTGGCTCTAGGTGCTGATTATCACTGCCAGTCTGACACAAACAGGCATCCCAGCTCGGAACAAGTGCTGGAATCTGGGAATTCCCAGCCATTCCACAGGCTCAGAGTGAATAATAAAGCACCCATAGCCCCACTCCTTAGTGCTAAAACCAGAGGGAATCAGCGCCTTTGAACTTGATTTATTTGCCTGGAGGTAGCTGAAAAATGTACAAGTTGAAAGGACAGTTTGTTGCAGTCAAATGCACCAGTAATGCCAGGACAGCACAATATCAAAGGATGTGACTCTAGTTTTATTCTTGTTAATGAATTTTAATTTATATTTTACTTTCTATTAAGCCCTTCTCCTCAAAAGGTTTAAAGTTCATCCAAAATTCTATTACAGCGTGTATGTTTAGCAAACTGATGTGGAAGGGCAGTGGGTGATTTCTTCAAGGAGAGCAGAGAAAGTTATGGGAAAAGGAGCTGAGCAAAGCTGTCCCTTCCTCTCCCTGTGTGTGATCAGAGCACACAGCCCCAGCCCCAGCTGCTGCCGTTCATCTGTCCTCTTTTTGGTGAATAGCAGCAACAAAAATTTCCACACCTGGCCAGAGCATGATGTCCATGAAGTAGCATCAGCTCACATGCTGAAACCTTTAGGGAGCACCAGAGCCACAGAGGCACCTTCTGGGGCAATCACAGGAATAATTAAAGGCAGCTTCAGAGGGCCAGGCAGCAAAGGGCCATTACTCATCCCAGACACTCTCTCTAACTACACTATATCCTATCTCCATCTTTCCAACTGTAGGCAAATTAGGCAAGAAGATGTTGCTCCAAAATTCCTGTGATAACATAATCGATCATCCTCGATATCTTGGGGTCTCTGCTCAATCTAGGATACAGCACAGACAATTAAAAAACTTCCTGGAAAAGGGTAGAGTGCAAAATACATTGCTTATCCTGCTGGAGGTCTCTGCAACTCACGACATAGAAGTAATGATAAGACACTTTAACAATTCAAGAAGAGAAGATGAATCACCGTTACAGAAATTCTAGTCCTCTTTTACAGGGTCTTAATTTTCAGCTTTCTCTAACAATCCATACAGTCCCCTCTTTAATGCTTGTAAAGAATAATTTGCAAAGGTAATGACAAACTATGAGCTTAGCTGAGAGGAATACACTGATTGAGATCAACTGTGTTCCTGTTTCTTCACAAATGCAACAAGCATCAGCACTGAAATGTCAGAACACCAACACAGTCCTTCAGGCTGCTGTTTACTGCAACACAAAAGAGCAAACTCTCCTCTGTGAAAAGGACATTTCTCTCTGGTGGGGACAGAGGTGGAGTGAGCACACCAAAATCCACAAAAGTGCTCATTTGCATTCCTGAGCTCAGTCAGACCTTCCCGTGCTCATTACCTTTTCTGTCTTCGTTCTTGCATTTGTAGCTTTGGTGAAGGTGGGTAAAAGCTCTCCTTCCTTCCTCTCAAAGACCAGACTGACACAACTGTGCAGTTACTGAGAGTAATTAAGGGGATGCCAAGCACAGAAAAACACTGACACTCAGGACTGAACACAGAAAACAAGCCAATAAAATTCAAAGCAGTAGTGCTGTATAATTAAACATGTGCATGGCTCCACCAGCTCTGCACATGGTTATTGCTGCTCTTCCCCCAGGCTACTCCATTATGAGGACCATCTAAGGAAAGTGGAGATGGGATTCTAAGCCATGCAAATGTGGCTTCACATCACTACCAGATGCTATTGGAGAGATGAACTGGATGAACATCATATTCTTATCTTGCTGCCAGTGAGCAGCAATGTGGCCTCATGCCATGCTCTTAGCACTTCTCAGAAAGCTGTAGTAGAAGGCAGGGTTACCAGCCCTTGCTTTTGACATAGCAAGTTCTAGTTTTAGATAACAGACCTGAAAATGCAAGAATAACTGAAGGTTAAATCTGTAGACATTTACTTCAGGCTGCTTCTGGTTATTCTTGGGAAATAATTCTTTTAATTTTGAATAAATTGAAAACTAAAACTAAATTGGTTAATGCAGTAAAATAAATTAAGTAATTAAAATTATAAGTGAACTTTAAAAGATTTCTTTTTCTATGTAAGCGCTTGTACAAACGCGCTCCCTGCTGCCAACCCATTGTGAGATCTTTTTTGTCCTTTCTTTTCTTTTTTTGTAACTCGCAGATATATTTAGATTGGGAACAGTTGGATTGTTTAGTAGTCTATTCAGGCAAATAGGGTGAGGAGTTCAGGAGAAACTGAGGAATTTACATCTGTATCATCTCAATTTGAAGTAATTAACATTTGAATGCTTCTATGTTAATATGCTGTTCAGAGATAGAGAATTGTTTGCTTCCAATCCATCGACAATACTTTGTTCAACTGCTGTCAGCAGTTTTGTAATTTTTTTTTTTGTAAATTTTTGTAAATTACTGAAAACTTTTGACAGCGTGTGCTTTGCTGAGGCACAGAATTGGTCTGTGTGAGCTCTCAAAGCACCCAGGCTGTGCTGACAGAGCTGCTCCAGGACAGGGCAAGCACTTTTCAGGCAAGCAGCTCTGCAAATGCTCATCTAATGCTTGTGCTTTACGGAGCCAGAAGCTCAGCCAGGGCAGAGCAGTGCAGCTTCACCACTGGAGGACAAGAAAAATATGGGGCTTTCAAACACCAAGCAAATCACCAGATTGCCACAAGCTGATCTATGTTGGCCAAAAGCAAGGAGATGAACTTGTGTATTCATAGTGACACCATGTATTGTCTTGTACTTGAATATCACAGTCTTTTTAAAAAGAGGAACAATTCTGAGTATTACAGGGAGTACATTCATTTCAGTCCCAAAGTTCTGTGAATGAAAAGCTTTCTGTAAGAACAAGTATTACCCAGCCAGACCCAACTCCCAGAAATTGTCTTGGGCTGTAATATTGTTTTATTAGCTGATTACTGAGGACTACTAATAATTACTAGATGTGACATAACTTTGCAAATTCTGCTGTTCTAGTAAGAGATCTTGTATAAAGTATTTGTGGTCCCAGGGCTCTGCAACAATCTGTCCCAACTGTTTCCTTGGACCTTAACCACCCTTTCCACAGTGAGGCTGCAGCCTTTTCCATCACGAGTGACATACCAGTAGATGTCTGTTCACTGTTTAAGTTAATGGGGCATCCATACAAATGTAGCTAGAGAACTGAGCTTTTATGATTTGTGCTGATTGTTTATATCACAAAATGAGAAAAATGTTTGAGAAACTGCTTTGCTTTACTTATATTAAAACAAACAACTCGGAAAAGCCCAAAAAGGTTCCAAAGATGTCTTCAGTGGAACCAGAAAGCAGAACAGAAGTTCTGATTGTCACATACAATGAACATCTCTCATGTCCTCAAGTTAACTGTTATCACGATGGGTTTTTTTATAGCCTTTAGTCAGTCCTTTTTTCCTTGTTGCAAACTGCCTTTAATTAGTGTACATTCATTGCTTCCCATTCCATCCTACACATCCTCCTGTGTTTAAAATATCTTTCCATATCTAACACTGTTTGAGCAGACTAGGCAAAAGAAAGATGCTGGAAGAATAGTCAAAAAAACCCAGAAGGTATTTAGAAACACAGGAAAAATAGACAAATGTCACAGAAATAAGGTTGCAACTTCTCTTGGTGTATCAATATCTCACCACAGTAGGGTAGGGAGTGGTGGTGTCTGCTTGTTTAAGTAGAACAATTATCAGAATATTGTTGTTTGAAAAGATCTGTTCTTCATATTCCATGGGAAAGTATAATGCTCTGTTTTCTGTTATAATCCAGTAACTTTCACTATATTGAACCACCTAAAAATATCAGAAAGCACATCCGAGCACCTTTCCAGTTTTCTACACCCTCAGGAATAAATTATGGTAGAATGGAAGTGGCTGCAAGAGGAAAGTGCAAACAGGTTCTCCCTTTAGCATGGTGGGAATAAAAATAGAGCAGTACATTGAGAAGAAAGTAAAGCTTGGAGAGAGGTTTGCTAATGTACACAAATGAATACTAAAATTAAAAGAATAATGCAGATTTGATGCGCTTCTGCCACAGCCATTGTTTGCAAAGAGGCTGCTGAATTTTGATAAACAGCTTAGGAACTTTGTTAGCACCATTTCTCAATGAGCCTCTTCATTTGGTTGTTTTATTTGTTTTTCCAGAATTAAATTTCTTTTTTGTTTTTTCTTCCTTTTTTTGGTGTGGGAGTTGTTTGTTTTATAGTCTATTTCTTTACAGAAGCTGTTGTGCTTCTTTGAACAACAGCATCATTTTCTTTTCAAATTTTCAAGATTTTCCACATTACTGTCTTGCCCAGTGGGTCTGGGGCATTGGATGGCAAATACTGAGCTGCAAATCCTTATGCAGAGGCTTTGGTGAGCATTGTGTGTGTTATTGAAATCAGCTGTATCATTTCACTGTGTAAAAGGAAACAAGGACAAAAGCCCTTGAATATATAAAACTAAGTCATACAAGTAACCAAGGGCAATGTAGGATAAGCAAACCTTGACAAACTTCAGATAAAGGTAGAAAAGTTTGTGTGCTTTCATTTTTCCTTTGGTCTGCACAAGTGAGTGGAACAGCCTAAAGGAACAGGATTTCTCCTGAGGTTCTGCTGCTGCTCACTACATACAAACAACTATTCAGCACTTTTCTTGCTCCTAACTAGAAATTAAAAAACCAGAGAAACAGGAGAAACTGGAAAATAAGTGAAAACTGTTGTGTAGTAAATGATTCAATTAGCTAGCAAATGTCTGGAGGAACCATCAAAGATTCCTGACTAAGTGGTGTTATGCAACATAAGGAAGAAACTTGAATATTCATGTAGATCAGTAGCTAAATTCAACTTTCTTAAGTAAATTATTAAATGTTGATTCTTCAGCTGGTAAAAGTGAATTATGATCAGAGTAGACCAAAATGGTCACAGTCACACCCACCAAAATGTTTGTCACCATAAGTCTTGCTGAAGGTCACAAGGTAACACAGTACTAACCCAGCACTCTCCATTTTTGGAACTTGACTCAGAGATAAAACTCGCCTGGGTTTTTGCTAAATATATAAAATTTTAAGTGAAGAACTACCACAGGTATTTTGTGAGCAGTTTAACCCTGTCTAAATCCAAAGGAAGTTCAGGCCATATAGAAAAATGAAGCCTCCAGGAATGGGTGCAGGTAACTGCTCTGTCAGAGAGGCACTGGCACAATCCAAGGGGCAGGAGCGAGCTCAGGAATCAGGGAGATCACCCAAGGGAGTTTCAGTGGCAGACTATCAAGATCAACTTAGGACACCCCCAAAATGGTGCCTAAAGTGCCACACAGAATGCTGGAAACAATTCTAGATTCAAATCAGGAAGCCTCAGAAACCAGTCACATTTCACAGTTGCAGAGTAAAGTTGCTAAAACTCCTTAGAAAAATCTAAGAGATTTATTAATGAAAATTAATATCAAAAAGCCAGTGCAATAATTCTTCTAGTCTTAACTTGAGCATTTTTATGCTAAAGTTTTGGTTAACACTTCCTCATAATTGTCAACAGTTATGACATGAATGACTCTGATGTTAAAAAAAACCCACAAACTAGTCTATCAAACTATAGTTAGTTTGTAAATGTTTTGGAACAGAGATGATCTTTTCAGCTGTGTTTACACATCATCTAGTACAGGGAGAGTCTGGACTGTAACTGTAATTACAGTTGATGGAGTTATAAAAATAATACAAATATCTCCCCTCATACAGAGGCAGTACTGACCTGCCTTTGGTTCCAGTTCAGAAAACACTCAGGCACCAAATTAAACTCCTTCAATAAAACCAAAGCCTCCAGCGGATGGATTATTTCCAGTGCATACAAACATTTCTTAAACCATAATACTCTAAATTTCACATAAATTAGGCTGTGAAAAAAAACATGCAAAAATTGGGTCAAACCAGACTTTTAACTCTACTTTTACAAGACAGTGTGAAATTCTAGTTTTGCCACCTGTATTCTCTGAAAGCCTCCCAAACTTATGTCATCTGCAAATTAATTAACAACATTAGTTATTCTATCTTCCAGATTAAATAAGAGTAAAATAGTGAGTGTAGTTTCCTGGGGAATTTCAAACATAACTAAATCTTGCATTTTGACGGTGAAGCACTACTCTGAGTTCTGCTGTGTAGGTTTACCAAGATCTTATTCTCCAGCTTTCTGCTAAGAATGTTACTCAGAAAAGCACTATTAAAGTGTTGCAAATGGTCAAGAAATCTTTTTGTCCTGTACCCAATTTTACTGAAGAAGGAAAGGTGTCTCATTTTTCCAGAAGTGTTTTTTAGTGCTGTCCCCAAGCTGGAAGATGGGAAGTTATGCTTAGATGTTGGGAAACCAAATCTCCCATGATGGCAGTGAATACTGAAACAGGTTGGCCAGGGAGGCTGTGGAGACTCTCGCTGGGGAGGTGGCCACTACTTGACTGGACACAGCCCTGAGTAACCCCCTGAGTGGGGAGTGATCTCTGCAGGCCCTTTGCAAACTGAAATAAGATTGTAGATGTTTTCCCTACTCATTTAGCAGTAAAAATGGGGTTTGGAATATCACTGTGCACCTCAATGTGTTCCAGGTCTCCCTGTTTATGTCTCTAAGCAGTGATTTGCAGTGTAAATGTGTGACCATTTTACACCAATTTCTAAGGTTTCATCTTCTGACTTCTGGGGAGGGAATGCCCTCAGATACATTTTTCTTAATTGTCTTAACTTACAGTAGATGCTGTTATAGAAACTTCAGGGTATGCACAAAATTTGTACCCTCCTCATCCCTATATTTGTTTTTCCATGCCCTTTTCTGTCCTGTAGGAGATGCAGCAGAGCAGGAACAGCCCTGCTGTGCCTATTCCCAGCACTCCCTCTAACCCAGTAGGCAAGGGCCGAATATTCTGCTCCGATGCTGTAACTGGGATGGATGTTACAAGAGCAAATAAGAATGTTAGGAGATATTCACCTCCATATAGTGTTTAAAAATGTGGTGGCTGTAATTTTTTTCCAGAGTGGAAGTTATATCAGTGTATTTCAAGAATCTGTTTCTGCAAGTTTTTCCAAAGCATAAATTAGGTGGATACTCCATGCCAGCTCTGAAATACCAGACAGGCAGAGGCAGGCTGAGAAGTTTCCATGATGTAAAGAAAAATTAATAGCTTCTCTACATCTTATTCCTTATTTTTGTTGACATTGCACTGAGGCTGTGACCTTGAGCAGCTTTGAACACACATTAATCCTCTCTCTCCCCTTCCACTAAGGTACACCTTAGTATTGGTCTCCTCACATTTTCCTTCTGTGCTTATTCTTCAATTTTATTTAGTCTTCTTAAATCAGATACTTCCAAACATTCTGGTTGCGATCCAGAGAGATGTTTCTTGTCAGGTTATTAGTGCAATATACATTTCATTCCTACAAGGAGTCTTGAAACGAGATTTCAGCAAATCAGAGAGGAAGTATGTTATTTTTCATTTATTTCATCAAATTGCTTGGCATTTCTCATTTCAAGAAAACTGAAACAAATAACTATAAAAAGTGAAAAAACTTCTTAATCCATTTTATGATATTATAAGAACACAAATATCCTTAAAGAGCACTTTTGGCCAGTTGGCTGCCTACACTTTTTTTTTTCACTTCAGGATGATTAATTTGCAAGATTGTTTGCAAAGGTTTAAGAGGACTTGATTTTTCTGTTAAGGGATTGTCATGGTTTAACCTGGCAGGTAGCTAAACACCACACAGCTGATTGCTGTAAAATTCATGGGTTAGATAAAGACAGTTTAATAGGACAGAAAAAGAATAATGATAAAAGAATTAGATTACACAAAACAAGTGATGCATGATGCAATAATTCACCACCCACTGATCAGTGCCCAGCCAGTTCCCAAGCAGCAGCCCCCCAGCCAGCTTTCTCTCTAGTTATACACTCAGGATGATCCCAAATAGTCTGGAATATCCCTTGGGTCAGCTGGGGACATCTGTCCCAGCTGTGTCCCCTCCCAGCTGGCAGGGTGCTGTGAGAAGCTGAAAAGTCCTTGACTTCTTGTAAACTGCTTAGCACCAACAAAAATATCAGTGTGTTATCAACATTATTCTCATTCTGAAATCCAAAATACAGCACTGTACCAGCTACTAAGAAAATTACATCTATCCCAGCTGAGACCAGGACAGGAATATAGGAAAAAAAAGCAAACTGAAAGACACTTCGGATCTCTCTTTGGAAAGTTCTTGTTAACTTGGCACAGAAGCTTTTTTTAAGTCCACCCTTTCAAATTTCTTTATTTTCATTTTTGCCATCCATCCTCTTCCACCTAAATTCCACCTTTCTTCAAAATTCCTTTGTGTATCTCAGGCCTACCATGCATTCCCACTCCCCCTCTAAGCATTGCCTTAGTTTCTGAGCTCTCATCTTCACTCTTCTGTCCTCAAACTGCATTTTTCTCATGCTGCCACTGTCCTTCCTCCCCATTTAGAAACACTTTGTATAATTTACCATGCCAGCTTGCAGTCTCATCAGACAATCCATTAACTCTGTTTTCCAGTGAACTACACTAAGTTGGGGCAATTGGCACTTACAGATCACTCATCATGTAGTCCTGACACTACCAGGCATATTAATGTGCAATACCAGTAAAGACATATCTGCCAGCAGGGGATAGAAATAAGGTCTGGCTTTAAAAGGAGGTGTTAAACTAAAAATGTAAGACAGGAAACATCCACTGTATTTAGAAAAGATTTCATATACTGTCTTCCCTTCCCTGTCACCAAACCCAGAGTGGACTGGAAGAGACTCCAAGTAAGGAATAGCAGCAGCCAGGATCCAGGCTGGCTCTGGCAGGGATTTGATGGATCAGCTCTGGATAGGTCTAACTCCCAATTAGACTCAGCTGCTATCAGCTGAGAAGCCATTAAAGGGAATATATAAACTACAGGAAAGTGTGATGGTGACATGTTTTGTTTCTAGCTTGTTAAACCAGTAATTGTTATTGCAAGTAGCTGTCATTCCCACAGCATTTGCTTCATGTTGACAATGAAGAAAACTCATTTGTTTTATAGTGTGAGGCTTAATTTACTTCATGGTTGGTTTCTTTCTTTGCCTGTCAATCCCAGACCTCTGAGAAAGAAATACAGTGAGTTTTATGGCAAGCAGAATGAGCTGTAACTAAATGGCCAGTACAAAAACTGTGGTTTCTTACTGGTTATGAAGGGCTTTTTGAAAGGTACATTTTGAATCATATTAGCCAAGGCAGTCACTGACTACATCCAGATTGGCTGGTGATCTTTGGGTATTTTCCCTTTGTTTTACATGGGTTTTAATTAAATTTGACAACTCCAAAAGAAATTAACACTGCAATGTTGACTGCCTGCTGGCCTTTGGTCATTTGTGTCTGCAACAGCCAACTGTTCATACATGTGGGGAAGAGAGAGACCCACTACGAACTGACAGATAAGCAAATGGATAGTGCAGATGGAATTTATATAGAAAAAACACCTTGTTGGCATTCAGCCTATTCTGCTCCAGAAACATTTCTGATGACCTAAAGAAGGCTTCTGTAAGCTGTGTCATCACCAGGAGGGTTTGGCCATACAAGAAATCTTTCCTGGGGTAGTTAATATTCAAAAACACATTAGCTTAGCAGTCAGACTTAATCTGTCTGCACAGAATGACACCAGAATTGCAGATTGTGAAAGCTGGGGGGGAAACTTCAGCAGTACAAAAATCCTTTGAAGGCAACTGTGCTGCCCAACACCAAAGCAAAAGTTCCTGCAGCAGCTGTGGGAAGGCACATACTGCAGGAGGGGTCACTTCCCTACAGGGAGCTACAGAAGAAGGTCCTGTAAACAAAGTCCATGGCTGGGAAGGGTGTTTTTTAAAACTTTCAAAAATGTGAATAGAAACTATGAGCACTTAAACATGCAGAGTTCTCTGTGTCTGCTGACTAACAGATACTAAATAAACAGGGTCTGGATTTTAGCAACTGGTAGCATGCAAGGGAGCAGATAGTAAGGCATTTGTCATGATTAATCCTGTCTTTTTTTTTTTAATTTTCTTGTGCCTTGAACTTTAAACATCTAAGAGAAAGATAATGGCATTTTGAGGCTAACTACAGTTTTAAGTATTTAACTTCATTAGTTAATCACAGCTAGTTGAATTCACTAAAAACAAGTACTGTAAACCCACTCATATGTTGAGTTTCATCTCTGTGCTGCTGTGACAGAGTAATGCTTAAATTACTCCTATTTGAACCCAACAGATCCTACAGTGCATTTACAAGCACAGCACAGAAATATGTATTGAGGTACCAAGCAACTGTGGTTGCAAATAGAGCAGCTATTTAAGCACATAAAATGTAGCAATCTTATCCAAATACTACAAGAAACAATATAATTTGAATTTTGCTCAGGATTTCCTCCCCTCTCCATCTTCAAAAATAAGAAGCATTTAAGTCACCACCCGAAATCAAGAGCTTTGGTTTTGCATATCCCTCCCAGTCTACACTGCTTGCTGAGTCTAAGTACAGTTGAGGATTCAAAAAACTAAGTATGCATTTTGAGCTTCCCTTGAAGTATTTTTGTATTACTAAGAAGGTTGGGAATCTCTGACAAGAGATCTAAGAAAGAGGTAAACTTTACTTTTCAGTTTAGTTCTTTAAAAAGGCAATCAAAATTTGGCAATGCGTCTTAAATTATTTGTGCTTTTTAATATCTTATATCTTCCCTTGCTGTGACAAATCTCTACTCTAGGAAGGAAAAAGCCACCCTTTGAAAGAAACACTTTCCTAGAAGGTTACACACTTACCACATCCATGATCTGCATGAGGCTGAGGGTGAAATAGACTGTGAGTGGCTGGGAATCATTTGCAACTGGTCGCTCCAGAGGGTTGTAATTTTTCAGCAGCTCCTTGTAAAGCTTCCTTTGGAACTCTCCTTGCAGGGACTCTTTGGGCACAGAAATAAATAGATCAATAATTAGGAAAAAGCTGAGACATGTGATTTTTGACTGCTATCAAATATCAGACATCTATTATCACACCTGCTGCATTGCCAGAAAATTGTCACTGTATTTCGTGTAGTTCATTAACAACTACAACAAAACCCAAATGTATCACTCTGTTCATCCCAGCCTGTAAGGGGGATTGCCTGTCTAGTCATTTATTGATTGGCCAGGAGTGATAAATCTTCAATACTAATTATGCTTCCTCAACATACCCTTTGGTCCAGCAACAAGAAGTGATGGAGAGGAAACACACTACCTGTGACTTGACACCTGTCCTGGCACAGCTCAAAGCAGAACAGCAGAACAGAGATATAGCACAGGGCATCAGCGAGACAATGGGAGAAAAATGGCCACAGGTTAAACTGAACCCGCTCCCAGGCTGCTCCAGACTGAGAGCTCCTTGGGGCAAGTACTCTCCACTTTGTTCTCTGTTCATGCGGCTATGAATGGAGCGAGGGACGGGGTTCCTGGCAGAGATGATAAGCGCTACATTAATATACATCATAATATTCAGGGATTTCTGTCCTTTCTGTCCTTTCTGCACGTCAAATCCAATCTTATTTTGCCGGTTTTCCTATGGAGGGAGCGGGAGCAGATCCACATGGATGGAGCAGAGTAGACCAGGGACAGAGGCAGTTTTTGAATGAAATGAAATCTAGGGCAGGTTAGGAACAGATCCTCTGGATAAGAGCCCTCCTTGCCCCACTCCAGACTGACTTCCCTCTTCCCAGTTTTCTAGTCCTGAACTCCCCCCACAAAGAGCCGCAGCCTCTGCCCTGGAGCGGCCACATTTAAATCCCTTGACGGAGTTCGCTCCCGCATCCCCCTCGCTTTGCCCATCTCCCATGTCCCTTCCCGGCAGGTCCCAGCTCTGGCAATCCCCCAGCGCGGCCGGGGCCGGGGACCAGCCCCGCCGCGGCGGTGCTGGAGGGGACGGCCGGGGCCGGAGACCCGCCGTGCTGGGGCGGACCAGGGCAGCTGTCCCTGCTGTCCGAGCCGTCCCTGCTGCCCCTGCTGTCCGTGCCGTCCGCCCGCCCGGCCGCGGCTCCCGGCGCTGCCCCGGGGCCGGCGCTCCCGCACTCACCGCGCACCAGCCCCGCCGCCGCCAGCAGCCACAGCGCCAGCTCCGGGAGGCCCATCCCGGGAGCGCCGGCGCCGCGAGGGATGGACGGACACAGCAACAGCAGCCGCAGCTTCTCCCGCGGCGGATCCGGCCCGCCGGGAGCCGCGGGCACCGCCGGCAGCTCAGTCCCTTCCTGCGCCCGCAGCGGAGCTCGCCCTACGGCGCCGGCGGCCCGGGCGGAGCGGAGCGCAGGGATGCTGAGGGGATGCTCGGGGGATGCTCAGGACCCGCCTCCGCGCCTGCCTCCCGCCTGCTGGAGCTCCCTCCCTGCCTCCCGCCCCTAATCCTCGAGCGGCCCCGGCCGGAGGGGAGGGAGCGGGGCGGCTCGCAGGCTGCGGCAGCCGGAGCGGAGCGGTGGGCGAGGGGGCCCCGGCGTTATAGAGCCGAGAGCGGGGCCGGCCCCCTCCCCTGCCGGGCAGCCGCACCCGCTGCCCCCCGCCCCGAGCCCCGCCGGGCACGGGCGCTCGCAGCGGGGTCCCGGCCGAGCCGCGGGAGCCTGGGAGGGGAGGGGAGCACAACCTGCCCCCGCTGGCCCGAAAGCCAAGGGGCATCAGGGACCCCAGGGCCACAGAGCTGCGCTCCAGCTCCCCTGCCCTCTTCGGCACAAGTGCTCGGTCATTCTCCTTCGCCACCGGGCAGCTGCTGCTACGGAAGGCATGGATTATTACCCCACAGGGCAGCAGAGTGCCCCGGGCGGGGTGAGCTCTGCCGGGGACGAGGGGAAGGCAGCCGGGGTGGGCACCCAGAGCAGGGCCAGTCCCATCAGTGCTGGTCTCAGCCAGGACCTTGGCTTAGGTCACATTTAGGGGAGAAGGGTGATGGCTAAAATGATGTTGCACATGGGGCTATTAAATCCCCAGTAGATGCTGGGCTTGGGGCTCAGGTGCTGGATGGTTTGTCTAGATATGGGGAAAACAGCCATAGCCATGGGGCATTGTGTTTACTGCTTGACAAGCACATGATAGAAAAAATGATGCCTGAGTTCCTGCGTGGTGTGGGTATAATGCATCACAGTTGGAAAGCTGGCCTAGAAAATTCAAGGCATTTTGTTGATTGTCTGGTTCCCATTTGCAACTCTAAGCACATTTTTGAGACCATGCATGGGTCCTTTCAGTCCAAATGCCTGTCCTTCAAATCCAGTTGCTGCATTAAATGAACGTCCACGGCAGCTGCACTTAAGGATGAATGGTATTGAAGTGTGTCCTCATTTGTAAGGGGTAACTAAATGCTTGTTTTTCAAATAACTGTCAAACAGTAGTTTATTAGTCCATGCTAATTCTCAGCTTTAAAAATCCAGGTTATCTGTTTTGGTTTAAGCACTGACCTACCTCATTTGTGTAGCTATTGTTTAAGTATTTTTAAATGTTGAGCACAAAGCTAGATTAAAACTGGGGGCAACCCAAGTAGCCCATTGGTGCATCATGTGTTCAGCTGTAACCTACAGCAGGACTGACATATTCCCCTTCTCAAATGAGCCAACGTGCCAATAAACTTTACCAAGGGGTAAAACAAGGGGAAACCAGCAAGTGGCAAAGATAACTCTCCAAAAGCCAAGTCACAGCTGATAATTTTTTTTTGTAATGGGTATTTTTTTCCATGAGATCTTGACCTTTTTGGACCAGATAGCAGATAGGAGCAAGTTGCTAGGGGAGCTCCATGTTATTTGCAGAAGAAACAAGTGTTATTATTCATTTGTACTTCAGCCTTCCCACGGCTGTGCTCTTGTACCTGGATTTTTGCCTTGTCTCATTTTGGAAAGGAAACTAATTTTCTTTCCTCCTACTCCTGTTACCCACTGCTGTTTTGGCACAGGTGCTCCAGACATTTTCGGGTGTACAGTAAACAGCATGAATTGTTCAGGCAAGAAATCTGCAGTTCATGGCTGACCTCTACTGTTGGCTCATTTTTTCGCTCTACACGTTGCTTTGCTGACAACCCCTCTCCCTCAGTGCTGAAGACACTGTAGAGGTGTGCGCAGCTCAAGGTCTTCAGGGCTCTGTTATGGGACTCAGAGGGCAAAACCCGTCAGGAGATGGTGCTGAAACCCCAAATTCCAGTAGTTACAAGCACAGAAAGAATAATTTGTAGTTATTTCTTTGATAAAATGTGATTTATTTTTGGTTCTGGCAGACTCATTTGCTGTTGGTGTTAGCAAATTGAATTTTATAGGCACTTCAGAAATTCTTTTCTTTTAATAGCAGTCAGCACCCCAGCTCGTTGATTAAACTGTGTTCAGTCAGGTGCATTCCTACTAAAATTTTACCTTTTTACTCAGAGATTCTGGTGTGAATGCACACAAATGGCAGGAAGAGATCATAGCTCCTTTCTGTAGTCGTCCTGGCTAATAAAAGGGAACTTCACAAATATTTATATGGGTTGCTTGTCTAGAAACTAGCAAAGAAAGATTGACAAACGCTATACTGAAGTCCTCCAAAAGCCTTCATTTATGACACAAGTTATCTTTGTAGAATCCAGTGTTCACAATTTACGATCAAGCCATACAGTCTGTGGCCAGCAGAGGCTCTTTTCTTTGCCTCCAGTGCCCACTAGAGGCAAGACGCACTCGTCTCTGAGCTTTAGTTCTTCTTTCCGTTGTATGCCATCCAGCCAGGTGGTTTGGAGGCAGCAATTTCCCCTCTCTAGATGAGAACCTCTTAGAGACAGTGAGGAATGTAAGTTCATTTTACAGTTATAGGCTGTAGAAACTTCTGTGGGTCTCCCAGCACACCTCCCACAGCTGGGTGTTTGCCAGAATAAAAACAAACCTCTAATGCCAGTTTGTTTCTCATGTACCTCAGACATAATTAGAGATGGCCAGTGTGTGTGTCTCTGTGAATAACCAGCGTGCTCAAGGACATAACATTAGGCATCATAAATCATGTATCAAGGTCAGGCAGAAGAAACTGTGTGTGCTGATAGGATGCAGCTAATACCAGCATTCTGTCTGCTGTTCCTCTATCTGGTAAGCAAAGAAATAAATCCATCCTTATAGGCAGTTGAAAGCCTCCCTGACACCCGATCCTGTCAGATCTCGGGAGCTCAGCAGGGTCAGGCCTGGTTAGTACTTGGATGGGAGACCTCCTGGCAGTACCGAGGGCTGCAGGTTCTAGTCCCAAGGATGTCACTGTCACTGTCCAAGCTCACTCAGTCATGGCAGATGAACCAGAGGAGTTAAATAGAGGGGCATGTTTACACTTTGATTTCTGTATAAGGAATTATCATTCCTCTCATTTCAGCCTCTGTCAGGTCCTTGAGAATCATCTTGTAATTCCAGGACTTGGCTTTCATTTCTCACTGCCATATAATTCACATTTCAGAGTAACTTTGTCTTCTTTTTGGATGATTGTGAACAACATAAAGTTGACAAAACAGCTTTTCTTCACCCTGGTTAATTTTAAATAGCTACGTAATTTGGAGTTCACAGGAGCTAAATAAAGTTGACAGGAAGTCTGCATTTTAGGCCTACAGCTTTAACAGATCCTCATCTATAAGTGTCTGAAGATCAACCTTATTTATCTTGTCCTAAAACAACAAAGTAGAAATTTTTCTTTGCTGAAAAAATTACCATCTGCTGCAATTTAAATAACTAACATGAATTCTACCAAAAAATGGTCATTTTGTCTGTAAAAACCATTCCAGTAAGGCTGTTGACCACAAAGCAAAGCTTAAACCCTTTCAAAGACAAAATATTGTTTAAAAAGTGAGAGCAAATGTGTTTAAATTTTGGGATTATAGTTGAGGAAGGAGAGAGAGGACAAATCAGTCTTGCAAAGCCAGATTTCTACAGACAAGATTTCTAAAAGGAAAAGGAGTCAGGGTGCACTCATGTGCTAGAAAACACTGAATTTCAGCCTTTAGAATCCTAATGGTTGAGCTTCAGTTCATCAAATACATACATTTTTAATATGGCTATGGGGAGAAAGAATTTTTCATTTTTTTAGGTCTCTGCATTTTGTCTTGGCGTGCATGGATTGCAAATTTGCAACTCCATTTCTTACCTTGCATAAAACCAGCATTCCCTAATATCCCTTCCCAGTTCCTCTGTCACTCCTAAAGTGAATCAGCCCCGTCCTTGTATGATTTATTTTAACTCGTCACTGGTGAAGGTGAAGTTGATGTTTTTCAAGCATGTGCAGCAACAAATATCATGTATCATCTTCTGTTTTAAATGAGCCCCTGTCCTTTCTCTGGCACCGTGCACTGACAGCAGCGGGAGGCTACAAAGGGGCAGATGCCACGGTGAGTCACTGGAGATGGGAAAGGAGGAATTCATTGCTCTGGGCACCGTAGAGTGGCAGCCAGTCGTGGCTCAGTGAAAAATGCTGTCTTTGACCAGCTGGTGACAGTCCTTCATGGAAAGTGTTGCAAATGGGAGCATTAGAGAATGAGAAAAAAACGAATAATTTTTGGTGTCAGAATACAGCATATTTAGAGGGTGTGGCTCCTTTAGAAACCAAAAGATTTTTCAAAATGAGATTCCTTAACTGGACCCAAAAGAACTCTCAAAGCAGCTACCAGGTTGTTTCACTGATGAAGAGCTGTGGACCTCCCAGAGGAGGAACTACAACTGTTTTAAATACAGGTTTTATTGGAAAATTCACTACAAATAATTCAAAACATTAGATGTGATCAGTTTTCTCTGGATCCCATAGACACAGTAATACAGACTCCAGTGCTGTGTGTCTGGAGCACTGGAGAAGGTGGGCTGTGGTTTTGCCTGTTCAGGAATGCAGGCCATGTTTTTCTGCATGAGCAGCACCGAGTAGAGCAGCCTATGCTCTGCTTCCCAAACGTGGCAAATGTGAGCAGCAGGCAGTGCCTGCTGGCTCCTGAGCTTGTGGAATGGCCAAGTGTGTGGGAGGATGGATCCCTCTTCCAGCTGGACTTGTAATGTTACTGCTTGTGACTAAGAAGGTGGGACTTTTCCCTGCTTGTTCCTGGTCTCAAAGACCAGCTCGTGCCAGCAGCTGCCAGGCCAGGACTGTAGGTGGGTGTGCTGGGTGTCAGCAGCACCCATCGGGGGCACAGCTGCACTCCAGCTGTTGGCAGTGCAGGGACACAGCCCTATGCCCAGCCCTGGACTGGCACAGCCACAGAGCTGGGCTGGTCCCCAGAGTGGGGCCGGTGCACTCCTGGGAGTGAATGGCCTGTAATCACACATTTAAGTATCATACACAAAATACAGCCTTCAGCCAGGTGTGATACATCTCAGCACTGAAGAACTGGCAGAGTAAAAGGCTGACTAATGGTCCCATTTCTGAAATACCATTTTATGAGTGAGCTGGGTGTCAGCAACCACAATAGACACATGCAAAGAGGAAAGACTTCTCCAGTAATAAACCTGCCTTTGATTTTAGTCATAGTTAGCTCTCAAAATAAAACTTCTCTGTTTTCCCGGAACATCAAAAGGGTTTTTGTTAGTCCTGAGTGAATGGAAACTGCTTTCAGTGTATTTTTCTTGAACTAGATATAAAAGACCACAAATAGTTCATACATTTATTATGGACAATTTTTTTCTAAAATTTCTCTTTATTGTGACAGAGAGTATGAAAAAAGGGAGAATGGGGACATAGAAAGAGGAAGGAACTGTCTGGTTTTTTCAGTGATTTTAATTAGGTAGAAGGATTTTTCAAGCTTGGATAAGCTTTCAGGTATTTCCTTAAGCATTTGTTTTTCAGGAGGAATTTTAGACCACTGATTGTACTAACAACTAATTATAAGTTAAAAGACATGTTAAAAATAAAGACCTGACTTAAAATTTGCCTACCATTTAGGCCAACATATCTGGAATGTCTTCTTGTTACTGCCTTTAAAACCAACTCTTATTCCCTGGGAGAAGGAAGATTCCCTCGTCGTGAGTTGGTTTTCTTTTTTTCTTTACAAAATAGTGCTATTTATGAAAGTTCTTAAAGTCAATCACTGACCTCTGAACTTTGAAACTCTGCAAAGAGCAGCAATGAAACTTGCCTTAAGTGTAAATGAGCAGCAATTTAAATATTAAGTATCAGTTGGTATTTCACATTGCTTCCCACATACCCTTTTATAAGCAGTCAAGCTGGAAGCTTTGTATAAATAGCATTTACTTACTGCCAAAGTTTAATTGAAAGTTTGGTGTTTAAGGATAGTTAACATGGGTAAGTGGGAACTAGGAATGACTGTTACTACTTGCTGTGTCATAGCTTTGCTGTGTAGTCTTAAGAGATGACAAAAATCAATGATATGCAATTTTCTCTAACTTGAATTGTTATAAATCCCTGTCTAACAGAGATACTGATAATTATTTTATCATGCAACAAAACTATATTGATGTGCTTACACATAACTAGAGTGCAGCAAGAACATGTTTACAAAGAGTCCTTCAGCTTCTGGCAATTTGAAATAATCAGGTTGAGTAGTAGGTGAATCAAAGATAAGGGGTAACCAGACTCCATTAATATAATTCATTAATTGCCTTGAGCAAAGGAAAAAAACATAGAAAACCCCTTATTGTTTGGAACATGGTTTGAACCATTTTGCAATGGTTTTCTCTCAGTGCCAAAATGGGAGTTCAAATTGGCCACTGTTTACAAGAACTAGACCATTGCATTACTCGTTGTTTATACTTTCTCTTTCTCTCTTGCACCAACTCCATTAACATCTCTCATGACAGATTTTTTTTTTTTTTTTTTACTTCATTCACAGACAGGGACTTGGGTGGTAGATTGTCACAAGAAACCTTAGCATGAGTACAAACTGCTCTGGGACTATGGGGTTGTTGGCTAATTGCATAATTGAAACCACACTCCCAGAAAGGTATCTGTGTGTTTGATTGATACCCACAAGGATCATCAAGTCCAACTCTAAAGTGAATGGCCTGTATGGAGATCAAAGCCATGACCCTGGCACTACTAGCACCGAGCTGATCTCAGGGTCAATCTAACACACCCACCTGAGCCAAGCATTCAAAATGTGTCTTGTACTCCTGTGAAAATCAGGTTCTGCATGTACAAGGCTGCAAATTGGTTTAGATGCAAAATCTGAGATGTACTGTAGATGCCTCATATAAATATGTGTAGACATTTCAGTGGTAACTACTACATGCTTCTGTGAGCAAGAGCATAAATAACAGCTGAGGTTGTTTATCATTTTCAATCAGTCATGACACACAGCTTGGGTTAAAAAGACCCTGAGAGCCAGACCCTCTGCTGCTGTTCCTCCAGGCCTTTCCTTGTTTCTCTGACTGTTCATGAAGCAAAATGCTCTCAAATGAGCATCACTGGGCATTTTATTTATTTATTCTTCTACTTCTGAATGATGATTAAAATATCTTCTTAGTGAAAATCTCATTGTTCTGTTCTTAATACCATAATATCCCATTGCCCTTGGCGGATACAAACACAGATGATTATCTTGTTGTAGTACAGATGACTCCATTCCTGTTCCTATTGTTTAAATCTTGTCTCAGATCCTCAGTTGTTCTCCTATCACCTCCATGAGGACTCTTTCCAGGGCCAATGACAAGCAGGAAGAGCTTCACAGCCACCATAAAATGTATGAGGTTCTTCGGTCTCTGCTTGGGCTTGGATTTGTGTGGCAGACAGCTGCCTTATTTATGGAGTTTCCCCTACTTTAGCATGCTGTATTGGGAACTAAGCTGTAGGACTGCAGGGGGAGGAGGGCTTTTTTCCCTCATGTGGGGTTTGCCATGTGGAATTCCTGCCCATTTGTGTCAGGCAGTCCCAGCCTATCCCCAGCAGACCACAAGGAGACTCACCTTAACTCAGTCTCTGGCTTTGCCCTTGTAATGGATTTGTTTTAACACGTGCTGTCCATAAGGCATAATATTTTGACTTAGTGAAATAATCCCTGTGACTTTCCTTGGTGCTCCCTGCCTGCTGAAATCCTTTCCAGAGCTGTCAGTGCTTGCAGACGTGCAGCTTGCCCACCTTTGCCTGACAAGGATATTAGTGGGGACATCAGGTGGCAGCGGGGCCTCAGGGACAGAATAATACTCAATTCCCTTCTTACTTTTGCCTCACGATTTTTTCGAATTGGACATTGTGTGGAAGTTACCACAGCCTGGATCACCTAATAAAAGTAAGCAACTAATTTACCACCAGGCAGTTTACTGAAATAAAGGAACAGAGTTATAAATAATGGCCCTAAACTAGCCCAAAATCTATCAGGAGACTCAGTGTCCCACCACTGTACTCTGTCCCACCATGTCAGTGTTGGATTTTCCTTATCTCCCCTCACTCTGGATAATGCAGATACATGACTAAAATAAAAAGAGTGCTATACTGTTCATTTTTTTGTCACATTAGTCCATGATAACTGGAAATCCAAAATGTTGAGTAGTGATTGAGATTTTGCTATTAATGAAAGATCTTTCCCATCCTAAATGGTTCTATGATTCTAAGATACCAGGAGACCATGCCAGAGACCAGCAGTCCCTTTTGTTCTGCACCATAAACCATTATGCATGCAAAGAGGAAAGCAAGCAGTTTATGCTGTGAGCTGCCACATGCATTTGAGGGAGATTAATCTCACAAAGGGAAGCATATGTGGAATTGGGTCACAGCACTTCACATGTTTCAGCTTGTGAAAGATACAAAGTGATCAATCCCCGTAAGATCTTTGTAAAGTGAACAAGGTTTATTATTTATAGTAGTAAACAGGCTGGCATTTATCTTTTCAAAGCATGGCAGTAGCATAAAATATGTTTTAACTTTTGTTGTTTTCAGTTTATTTGCATTTTAAAAGCTCTACTTTGAGTCATTACACCTCTCTTGAATTTCATGATTTATATAATAAGATACTTGCAATGTACTGAAATGACAATTCTCAAAGCCAGTGAAGAAAAAAGAGCATGGCACAACATGGAAATTCGGTGTTATAATATGAAGGCATATGTATTCTAATATGCAATTATTGATCCTTTTAAGTTATTCTTAAAGGAGATAGCAAGATCACAAAGGCCACCGAGCAGGGTGGATGCCTTCCTCGCAGTCCTGATACCATCAGGAAATGTAACACGAGAGTGAGACAGCACAGTCAGAGAAATTTGTCTTCATTTACAGTCTACCTCAACTTCAATCATGTGAAAGGGAAGCCTGTTCAGTGCAGTGGTGTTAGAAAATAAGCCTTAGCAGAAGCTGAAGTCGGGTTTAATGACAGTAACTGTTTGGAGTATGTGCAGCAGTGCACGGTGTGCTTTATTTTAATTCCTGTCATTCTCCAAGTAGCAAGTTTCCTTTCTCCTCTCTCACAGCATTTCTTGTTCACCCTCTCAACCAGTTTGGGCTCTTTGTTTTATGGCAATTACTACTTCAGTTTTCTTCTTAAACTTGATCCCTGATGCTCTGCTGAGTTCAGAGCATTTTTTCACTGCTCTAGGCCTGCACCAGTCATGGCTCTCCCACATATTTTCCAATGTTTGAGGCTATTGCACTGTACTATTTATTGACATAATCTTTGCATGGATTGAAAGCAGCTTTTTATGTGAGGCCCAGAGCTTCATCTGGTGGTAATAGTTCAGATAACTGTGATCTTTCAGCCAAGGTCAGTCTTGGAGGGGGGAAGCAGTGCTGGGTAAGGAACCTCTTCTGCAACAGCTCCTGGGATGATCAGTGTGAAATGCTGCACATTGCTCTTTGAGCTTTACTTAATTTAAGATCTAATGCTTTAGAAGAACAACCTCCAAATTTTTTTCTGGGTTTGGGTGTTTGTGTTGGCCAAAGCTCTGCCGACAGAAAAGGTAGCAGAGAGCTTTGGTCCTTACAGAGCATTCCTTGTGCATTGTCTAAAGGAGCATCACAATCACCCTTAGAGTATTTTACTAAATTAATCATCTGCCTTTATTGAGATTTTACAGAGTGATGCCGTTAGAATATTCTTTTATTTTTCTTTTGTCAAAGTGCTTAATATTGTTAAAGACTTCCAGCCCCATCTCAGTGGTGTTGCAGCATCTGTGGATCACACAGGTACACTGAGCATCGTCCTTCCCTTGCCAAGAGCAACAGTGACACCCCGTGGCAAATTCAGTACAGGCTTTGCACTGAATTTCCTTGTTTTCTTTCAAATTCGTCTCCAAACTCCTTACAGCGTGGGGAGTGTCACAGGAGGAAACCCTGCCACAAGGCTTCATCAGTTTGTCTTTTGTCTCTCGTTATACATTTCCTTTACAGCAATACGTGTCTAACGAGCACTTTAATTCTGAGGTACAGAGAACACCCTGTGCCCCAGCTGGCCAGGTGCTTGAGAAGGGGGAGCAGGAAACACAAACTGAGAAAAGAAGAAAATACTACATTTCGATATAAATTGACATTACAGGAACATAGTGCTGTTCATTGACTTCCATAGTGTTTTTCTCTAACATGGAGACTGTCCACTGACCTGTACCAGAATGTCATGACAGAGATAGCTACAATAGAAAGGTCTCCACAGTACAAAACTGTACTACACAAACAAACACATGTGGAAGTTGAGATCATCCTTTTGACTTCTGACTTGCACCATTCCTTTGGTTTCCTTAATGAGCCAAATAGCACAATTGCTCTGTAATTACTGTCATAATTCTGATTCCAGGTAAGTCCCTCCCTGCACAGTACTGCAGTTCTACTCTGTTATCTCATGCTGACGTAAAAGGCATGTACCCCAGTTAAACATTTTTCAATGAGTTTAACCTTTGACACTCACTATGCCTCTCAGGCAACACAGCTGGCTGAATACTATGGTCTGCACACTGCAAGTGATTTAAGCCTCATGCATGCAAAATAGCTGACAAAAGAAAGATTTTACAGCTTCATCAGAGGAAGTGGCCTGCTTTTGGCCATTTTGGGGGGTTTGTGTGGTAGGTTTTTGGGGTAGGTGTTGTTGGTTTGATGGGGGTTTTATGAATGTAGGAAGGAGAAAAAAGTTAAGAAATATTGGGCAAATATCCCTGTGAAACTTCATTTGAATATTCTGTTATACACAGATTACCTTAAGAAGTTAATGGACATGCAGGGAAGAATGTAACAAGTTAGGGGTTGTGCCTTCTGTGCCTGAAATTTAAACCCATTATGACTTGTCCTCCCAAGACTCTGTTCAGTTTAGGTGTTTGGTGACAGAGCAGTTCTTTAAGCAGTGGAATAGACTGCATTAGTCAATGGTTTATTCTTGAAAGTTTATTGTAAGCAAATTACACAAATGCCTATGGCAAATATTTTAGGTAGAGTTGGACCTATTTCAAAGTGGAGAGATGTAGTAGGTGACATGGCAAGGCTCCTCCCAGTCCTTCCTTCAGTGAGTTTATGGTTGTGTCAGTGAACCTTGTGTTTTAAATAGTATTTTGTGCACATCCAGTATAGTTTCCCAAGACCCATTCTGTTTGCTTGTATCCTATACAGAAAAACACTGTCCCCTCTCACTACCTTTTCCTTTGGTGGGCTGGACAGACCTGTGTTTGGTGCCCACAATGACTCACAGCACCAGTGCTCGTGTTGAGCAAGGAAACCCCATTACTGCCACCATGAAGAGCCCTTGGTGTCCCTGAAGGACTGGCACACAGGAATCCCACTGGAGAACAGCATGGAAAGAAAAAGAAGGGGCAGCTCCACTTCCAAGCACAGCTGTTTTCTTGTGCTTGGCTTTACAGGCTCTTCGCAGGTCAGGGCTCTGAACCAATTTGGGAGGCCGCAGTGCCCTCCTGGCCACAGGGCTGTCCCTGAGCCTTGCTGAGGAGAGGACTCTGCCCCAGAGGGTTAGAATGAAGATACAAGGACTCTGAGTGTCTCTTGAAGAACTCACTTCTCACATGTGAGCACTCCCTGACAGCCTGTGCAGACAAGACATCACTGACCTGTGCCTCCCTCCATGAGCACTTTACAGTTTGATGACACAGCTTGACAGGAGGTTGCACTTCAATATTATTTTATTTGGGCTTTTAGTAATTTGCTTTAGCTGAGATTTAGGGAAAAGCATTTTTAAAACAGCCAAAGTAAAATTGGATAGAGTTTCATGTGTTGTTTTATATCTGGATCAATCACACAAGATCTTTACAAGAGAAACATTTTATTAAACTCCTGTATAAATTGTTTCTCTGATTGCTTGTGTGCTCTTCATATCATACCTGATTCCCTCAGGTACAGACTTCCAGTTACAGAACAAAAAAATAATTTGGTTTTTGTTCTGTCTCTTTCTTTGTTATTTTCTTTTTTTCTTTTTAATAAAATACCAGTGATAGCTTTTCCACTGCACGTGGCTAAATATTTAAGAAGAGATGAATATACATACAGGAAGTAAGAATCAATTTTTAAGACAATTCTTACGAAATATCTGCAAGCATTTCATTGTTTCTCTTTAGGGAACTGGCCTTTCCCCTGAGCTGCCGTTGTAAATACATTGCACATGGAGGATAACAAAGCTGCCTCTGTCATTCCTGCTTTGTATCACAGAACATTGCAAGCCAGAGCTACAAAAGCTTCACGTATCTTTGAGATTATCAATTACTTTCAATTGTATAGGAAGCAAATATAAAATTAGGTGTTAATCCTGTAAAGATGTAAGCATTTGCTTCATTTTTACACACCATACTGTCTTACTGAAGTTAATGAGTGTACATTTTCAGAGGAGGGGTTTATTCTTTGATTGTTTGCAGTATGGTGACTCTGTGGGCCAAACCATCTTCCAGGGGAGGGATGAGAAATTTGCCACTGATTTTCCAGCTAAGAATAGTCTTTACAATATTAGCTGAAAGGAAGATCCGTCAAGGATAGTGTAGAGATATCCTATTAATTTATTTATATTAACAGTAATCTAAATTATGTGAATTAAGAAATTAGTATTTTTGTATGTGAATTGCTGCTAATAGCACAAATTAATAGGATACTGAATGAGGTCTTTTATTCTTTGTGAGAGTTTAATCCTGCATGACGTGCAAACATGAGGCACAATATATCATGCTCTTAATGAGGAAGTAAATTCAACATATATATTTTTCCTATCTAGATTAATATGTCCCATGGGTGCTGATTTTCATTATGTAATCCATTCTGTGACTGGAAATTATTATCTGGAAATAATGTGAATGCAATTAGCAATTTGAATCTGCTAAATCATTTAAGCCTACTTAAATATGATGAATCTTTTTTTACTTCAATGAAAATTCCTAAGGAAATCATAAACTGTTTTATTTTGCATTACATCCTCCAGACTAGGTTAGACTGTCACCTTCTCTTTTGTTTTCAAACCTTTCTAAGTTTTTATCAATATAATGAAGGAAGTCACAGGAACACATGCCCACTTAGAAAACACTCTATGTACATCTTTTACCTTGTCTCAAGGTTATTAATTTTAGAAGATTACAATAGTTAAGACCACGTGATTTAAGTTTTTTATATTGTTCATGAATCATCTTAGTCTACAACTACATTATATAACACTATTAGTTTTCAAACAGAGGGGATATTTGCCAAACTGAACAAACATTTTCTGATGGTATCCAGGTTTTGAACATTGCTTTGTTTAGTGCCAATTCTACCTCCCCAGGAAATCAATAGTAGAGAAAGTCACCCTAAAAATGTCCATTGATTTGAATGAAGCAATTTGTATCAAGATGGAGAACCTTGCTAAATTCATATTAAGCAAATTATATCAACTTGCCTTTCTTTTTTAAGAAAAGGGGGGGCGAGGTGGGTGCAGGTGCTTATATATAAAAGCTTAGAGCTGCCTGACCAAGCCTGCAGAACTGGAATGCCTTTAGCAAATTAGGTGCCAGCTTCACCAATATATTACTCCAGTTTCACACAGTGCTCAGTCTCCTGACAGCAACTAGAGTAGTGCAGTGGCAAACCAGGACCTCAGCCCAAGGGGGAAATTCCCAAGGGGTTGGTGGGTATCCATGAAGAGCTTGCATTTACTGCTTTGAGTCAACACACGGACCTGTGCAACAGCAGCATGTCATTGGTACATGCAGTTAATTTGGGATACAGACTGGAACAAGACTGTAGTCTGCCTATTGAGCCAGGTAAACATTAATCTCCCAGACAAAATCTTGCAGTCATGGTCCAGCCTCTCCCCATCTTGGAACCTCCTGCTTCATTTGGTGGATCTGCTTCTGGAGTTCATCTCTGTCCAACTTCATTTTTGCTTCCAGAACTTGCCGTAGAGACCCAATGCTCTCATAGATGGCTGCAAATCCTAATTGCAGGTGAGAATGGCATTAGTTCCTGGCCAAGAGCAAGAGCATCACACAGTCACTGTCAGAATGTGCCTCCCACCCCAACACTCTGCTTTGCACCAGCACCAGCAAGAGTTCTGAAGGAAAAGAGGATGTAACTGTGCTGATGGTATGTGCCCCTGTCCCCAGCTGGGGAGGGCACTGCCAAGCCAGCAGGTGTCACCCCTCAGGGCTGTGAATGGCACACTTTGTGAAAACCCTTCCTAATGTCACAGCTGTAGCCCTTAGATCTGCCCCAAAAGTATTTCAACTACTGAGGCACAAACACATTTTGCGTATTATTATAATCAGAATAAAGAACTTGATCACTGTGGTCCTACCAGCATTAACTTCAGCTCTCATTTCTTTTATATCTTCATTTATCTCATTTTGAAGTTTGCCAATGCGAATATTTATCCTTTCTTCAGTCTGTTTCGCTTCATGTGTGTCCATGGTTATCTTCTGCATTTCTTCTATTTTCTCAATTTTCTCTGCCATTTGGTTGAATTTCATCTCAATAGCTCTCTCACTCATTTCCTGGAGCCAGGAAAAAGAATTTGAATTATTTGCTCTGCATATGAAATAACAGTGGTCTTTCAAAAAATGAACTAGATATTAATTAATTGTCTTTTATTCGAAGGTGGAAGGAGATATACTTTTTTATAAAATTATTTTAGCCTACTTGATTACTGTAGGCTAAAATACTGATCTATTTAGCAGTGATGAGATTTATTTAAAATTTCTCAGGTTGTGGGAATGTTAAACTTTACCTCAGTGAAGAGGCTCATGCAAATACTGAGGCAGTTTGAAAATCTCACTCAAATAGTAGCTCGATTATATCATCTTAGTTATTAATAAAGCTTTTTGAATATTTCCTGAGTAGTACTATAGGGGATTTGAATGAAACTTACAGTGTTTTCCTTAAAAGTCAGTGAGAGTTGTTCAACTTTTTGCACAAGCTCTTTCTCAATCTTTTCATGTTCCTGTTCCAACCAGCTGCGTGCAGATAAAATCTGGCTGCTGAGTTCCTCAATAGCATCTTTTAATCTAAGAGCACAACAGAAATTGGCAGATAGAAAAGTGCAGAACTGGTCATTCAGCAGTGACTTTTTTATGAACGTGTTCATAAAATAACATAATGGCAATTTAATTTACTCTTCTCACCGCACTGAGGAGAGTCTTTGAATTGTAAGGCTACTAAACTGGATAAGGTAACGTTGTTTTAGAAAATAAAGGTGAAAGAGCACAATAAAGTAGCAGTTATTGATACAAAACACATCACAAATGTTGAAGCCTAGCAGATGAAAATTCATTGTGGTATTGAAAACAGAGTATGATCATCCCTTCAGATTATAACCTTGGTGTCCAGGGGTCTGAAATGTGAACAAAGATTTGGTAACAAGTTATTTTGCTGGCAATGCTGGTTCATGTAGCCTCACTTACACTGCCTGTACCCACTTCAACTTTACACCAACCAATTGTGCCAGTTCTTTTCTCCAGTGAATATTTGAAATCTGGATCTATTCTCTCATCTGGTTTGCAAGTAGTTTCACTGTGTAACTGATGGGATTGCATGAGGATGGCAATAAGCAGTAAGGAAAAAGGGTGTGGATGGTTTATACCAGAATTGCCACTGAGAGAAATGCCTGGAGAGGAGTTAATATCTGAATTAATATAATTTTCTCATATAATGTCTGGTAGTAGCACAGTAGCTTATCATTAATAATTTAAGTATTTCAGTTATATTCCTGTTGGAAGCCAATTTCAAGCAATAACACTTTGGGAATGCTGTGCTTTGCTTCCTGCTTGAGTTGAACCTTCTACCCTGCTCTGCACAGCCACCTCCAGAGTGAATGTTTGGCACAATTCTTGCAGAAGACAAAGCAAGGCACCAGGCCACTCTTCCAAAAATCCTTAGTTGTGTCCTTTAATACAAGTTCTGCCCAAATACTTAACTGTAGGGACTTAATGAGCTCTTCAGAATTGCCTAACCACATTAGGGGCACAACCCTTAGTGAAAGCAAGTCCCACTTGACAGACCATTGTGCTCTTGTGATGTGTGTGGAGCAAACACATCTTCAAAGAGGTTCATGCTTTTGTAGACCTGAAGATTGCAACGGGCAGACTTGAAAAAGTGAGGCCCTGCCTCCCCAGGCAGCAGCAAAGCTTCCTGGTACTTACTTGGTGTCCAGCAGTTGCAGCTGTTGGTTGCTCTCTTTGTAGGCAATCTTCAGCTTCGTTTCTTGCTGCATTATCGATTGCTCTACTCTGCTCAACAGGTGAGAAATCTGAAACAAAATTCAGAATTCACTATTTTTCAGCAGCATTTCATAGCAGTTTCATTTGTGACTTTTTCATAACAGTAGAGGAAGTCTTAAAGAGAGGTCTCTTCTGTTAACATTTCAAAAATTATTGCATTTGCGTATTTATTTTATCTTGGAAAATACAACGTCTCTCAACATGAAAATATCAACATTTCAAAAACCATAATTTTTTTGCCTTATATAATTGGAATAGTTTTGCCTCAAAAGCATCTGCCCGCTCCCCCCTTGAGACAGCTGGATTTGCACAGTCCATACATCTCCATGTTGCCACACAAACACAGCAAACAAAGTACTCCACCAACACTGAGGGGATGCTCCATCACTCGGTGTGGAATGGCTACTGCAGTGACAGAAGTGCTGGGTTGAACTGGGGATAGGGCATTATGAGAAGAAAATAGTTCTCTCCAAAACATCCTTCTTTCACAAAACATCCTGTTCTGGTTTACAAGATACATGACAACATGTTCCTGACATGCTAAGGTACTACATTGAGTCTTCTGAGAAGGGGAAAGTGGATTTTAACCATTTACCTACCGCAAAATGAAGATGTAAAATACTTTTGTTGATCAAGAAAATGGGAAGGCCTTGAGATGGAGATATGAAGAATCCTTTGCCTTAATGTCACAAGTCTCTGCTTGTATCTAGTGCTCACTTCCATTCTCAAACCCAGTGGAAGAGAAATCTGATAGACAGATTAATGGATTCACAGAACCCAGACCCAGTTTTGGTTTGTAGGTTTGTGTTCAAACAGATAGAGAATCAACCTGGGAAGGCCAAAACATACAGGGAGAGACACTGATGCTTGTACTGTTGTAGTTTTGTGGAGCATCTGTGCCGTGTTCACATCCCAGGCTCAGGAGCCCTTTCAGGCCAGTAATCACTGACTTTTGGTCGTTCCTGGAGTCCTTTCAGATGCCTTTACACAGTAGGCCCCTCTACACAGCAGGCTGAAGGCAGGAATTGAGGGCCTTTTTCAGTTAGACCTATAGAGTAAGGCAGGTAGGTACCAATATTGATGGTATTAAGGCCTGTGAGAAGATACACCTCTCCATTTGTAAATCTGTGACCTCCCAGGATAATAACTAACAGTAACAGTGTCTGTGGGAATTGGACTGTAACGCTTACCTGTACCTGGATTGCTTTGGTCTAAATACCATACCTGTATTTCTGCCTCTTTGATTTTAGATTCTAGGATCAGCTTAGAGGTGTGTTGGTCTTTACTTAGGCTCTGAAGTCTTTCATATGTAATTTTATGCTCTGCAGACAGCCTGGCTAACCCAGCATCACACCTGTTTGAACAGATTAAAAAAAAAAATAGCAACCGCTGAATAGAGTAGGAGGTCCAGGCTTCTTCAGTTTTCCATTTTATACTGTTTACTGTTCATTTCTGTGAAATTGCTGGCAGTCTAAGGAAACAATGACTTATGAGACTGTAAGAATGTATCTCATAGTATTCAGCAAACTGCTCCCCAAAGGGCCTCGAGGTGCAGCAGTGTGATACACACCTCCTGTCTGCTGGACACTGCCCTAATGTGGGCAGGATGTGTTGGCACTCAGGGAGATCACAGCAGAAAGGCAAAGATGCAGAATTTAATCACCTTCTATTCTTCTCATACTCCAGATGACACCTGATAAGGTGTGTCTGATTTCTCCTACGTGATGAAAAGCCTAAATGATTGAGGACCATTTTGTCACTATTGTAGCTTTGAATTTTTATTTGTGAAATAGTCGTATACAATTAATATGTGTAGTAAACAAAGTGGGGCAAATTTTACAGTTCCTAGCCCTTATTTAGGTATATAAATAAATTGTCATTGAAAGCAGTGGCAATTTGATCTCAGAAAAGACCATGAAATAAAGGCCTGGAACCTAATAATTATTCTTTCTTTTCTTCACCTTGGAACATTTCTTGATGCTGTAACATTTTCAGTCTAAATGTGCTATAAAATATGTGCATTTTCTACCAGATTTCAAAAATAATTTGTCCAGGTGGATTTCATCTACAGTAATACAATAAAAGCATTAACTGAGCTGTAAAACTGTAGGTACTGTGATTTCAGGAGTAAGACCTCTGTGAAGTATGACTCATGTACGGTTTTTTGCTGAGGGAAATATGTAATCAGCAATGATACCAAATTTGATCTAGAAAACTGATGGGGAACAGACAGCAGTTACAATCTGAGGAGGAAAAAGGCAGTAAAATGGAACAAGCTGAGGCATGTTAAGTCATTACCTAAACCAATGACATACTTTATGCTCCTTTTAGTCACATTTCAGTTTGAAGACTTTCATTTCAACAGGCATTTTCATCACCTCGGTTACAGTAACTACCATTATCATCAGACATGAAGGGAAAGGCCCAGGTAAAATGGCAAACGGAACAGCTGCTTATTATTACGGTACAATTCCAATAAGAAAATAATCAGTCATGCAAAATAGCACATAGATATTACAAAACTTGTGGAAATCAATTTATAGGGTAGCAGTTGAGCATTGTGAGACCCATTAGTAATCTCTGTGAGAAGACCAGCTGAGGTTTACACAGCAGTGAATTCTCCTTGTGGGTCTCACACTCAGGCAGTTTCTTCAGAAAGGGAAGAAAAGCCAAATCTCTCCATGTTGTTATGATCAGAGGGAATCAGAGGAATGAAATCATC
Source organism: Pithys albifrons albifrons (assembly GCF_047495875.1). NCBI lineage: Eukaryota > Metazoa > Chordata > Aves > Passeriformes > Thamnophilidae > Pithys > Pithys albifrons. Next base: position 7,366,410 of record NC_092470.1, read on the forward strand.
TTGCATCTAGTCACCAAAAATGGTTCGTTTTGTTTCTCTGAGGCATGGCAGAAAATATAAAAGGCAAATGTAAAGAGCAAGCATCTGTAATTGGGTTTAAGGCAAATAAGTGTTTGGGGTTTAATCACAGAGCATCTCTCTTCATCATGGAATTCAGTTACGTGGTCAAAGCGTTCATATAGTTCCATGGTAACTGAAACACTAAAATTCTGACTATGTTAATTTAGTGTCAGCCTGGTATGTATTGATCAGATTATTATGTTTTTATTTCTGTAGCTGTTGTACACACTCACAAATATCTGACTAGTTTTGACCTGGAAGAAAATTTTAGTGTTCAGCGTCAAAGAATGAGATTCTGGTACTGGTAATGTGAATATACATTTTGAATTAAAAAGTTAAGACTGTTAAATAACTTCCCCTGGCTTTCAAATGGGAGGGGAGGCAATAATAAGATGAACATATGGAAAAGCATGGGCTTTCTAACACTTTTGATTCAGGTTTCTACTGCATGATGGGTTGGAAGATAATCAACAATCTAAACACAAGGGAACATTATAGCTTGGCATTTTTCCCTGTTCAAGAAAAAAAAAGAGAGAGAGAGAGGAGAAAAAAAGACACAACTACAATCCCCACTGAATTCCCCACAGTTCTGAAAGTTTTCCTTTGAATCTTGACAATAGAATTCCTATTAAAATAGACATAACTGTTTCTGAAAATTGTATTTAATTTAATTTGACTGTCTCTTCAGGTGTGGGCAGTGGGCTATGGGTATAAAGACAGAAGTTGAAAATCAGATTCAAGGTTTGGTCACCTTAAAAGCACAAGGAAAGACACGAGAAATAGATTAAGATTTCTAGGATGGATACTACTTTAAAAATGTAAAAGCTGAGTATGAAACAATTTTTTACCAAGAAGTGCACACTAAATAATTTTCTGAAATACAGAAGCTGTCCATGTAAACAATCCAGGGCAGTTTTTCATATACAGTTGCACACATGCACTGTTGACATTTGGACCAAAGGTGCACCAGAATGTTTTCATTTTGCTACTGTTTCAGTTTTGGGGAACAATTTCTGAAAGTTTTGATTGCAAGCTGTGTATTTAGGTGAGATTAGTAAATGAAGAACAAATGGAGAGGTTTCATACTGCTAAACGTTACCCTTAGTTTCAGAATATAGTAGAATTCTAGAAAACAGTAAAGTTTAATACAAACAGTTAAATTATCAAATAACTGCCTTCCAAGTTGTAGTAAGCAAAAGTAGTAGTTATTTTTCTGGCACAATGGAAAGTACTTTTGTTGTCTTTGACCTCTAAGAAATCCAAAACCAGTAGTTGCTCCACTCAGTACTACCACTGGAACCTGGATAAAGCTGAGAGCTGTGCAATACTCTGCAACTGGATGCTCTATACATAAATTGTAATAGTAAGCAGAGAGATTTTAATGGTCCTGTTTTATTAGAACAGGAGAGGTTTCAATTAAAATGCTGGTGTTGCAGTGAAAAACAAGTAGAGAAGAACAAAGGGTGAAAGGCAAGTTGACCTGTCCAGGGCATCCGCTGGGCAGGGCCAGCTGAGCTGGCAGATGGTGCCCAGGTGCCCAGAGCAACCCCCCGTGCTCAGCTCCTGCCCAGCACGAGCCAGGGCACTGCAGATTTACTGCACTCAGGGAGTTCATGAATGTGGTGCATCCCAGACGCCTCAGACTCATCTTCTGTGCCGTGCAGGAAACTCTGCCTACATGTAATGAGTCCAGGTTGGCTGAAATGAATCAGTTCTATAATGTGTATAAAAAAACCATCTCTCTATGCAAAGTAGGCCCAGTTTGAACACGCACAGTTGCCGTTTCTCTGCATGTTTCAGCTATCAGGAAGCTTCTAGAGGCAGCTAATGCTGTTGTTCCAGCCAGGCTGCTGTATTGAAACTTTCCAGACAAATGTTCATAGTATACAAGTAATTGTCTAAATAAATGATAAGGCATTGCTAGGTAATTTTGTGATCTTGTATCACCAGAAAAATATTTGTTAAATCTGTGTTATATAAAATTGACAATATCAGGGACAGGAGGCTGGAGAAATGGATCTGTTGATATCTCTAATTTTCTATTGAATGTGTCAGTGAATTTAATAGAGGTTGTATTTTTTCTTGAAGTCAATAATGATGATTCTTAGGAATCATTCATGGTGAACACTGTGATAATACTTTATAAATTTCATCAATAAGCTGGGTTACTGAGAAATGGCCCAGGTGTGTTTTCTGTTATCTTCTGATGGAAATATTAGTTGATTTTGTGATGTGAGTGAGGTGTGTCTGAATCTCACCCCTCCAGAGCTGTGGGGACCGTGGTTTGGAGCTGTGCTTCAGGACTGCATGTGCATGTAAGGATCCCCTGTTCTCATTGTGAAAAGCAGCAACCCTAAAGAAATAACGAGACAGTTGTTTGATGATATATTGACAAGTTACAGAACAGTTGGTGTTAGGAAATAAACACCACTCTCTCCAATATTGAAGTTGAATAGGATGCTTAGTGTTCATGTAATTACTGGGACTGAAATTTGGCCAGAATCATAAGACTGGCACTAAAATTACTGCATGGCCAAAGGGTTCAGACTTTGGGATTCACTTGAGTCACACAGAATGTGCTGGACTCGCAGCTCTGTGAGCCAGAGCCACACCTCGACTGCAGCTGAAAGGTGATGCAGAGAGTTGGTGACCCACAGGAACTTGATCGTGTTTCTAAAGTTTCACTCTGAACTCATCTGAAAGCTGACAGGGCTAGATGTAAAAGTAAAATTACATTAGGTGAGTAAAGTTTATTTTATATAAGGAACATTGGCTAGAGTAATCAGAAAGTGTTTATCCCAGGGAAAGTTTCTGTGTTGTACCAACAGCACAACAAATCACTGTCTTGACCAGAATCTCCAGCTGGTGCTATAATCATTATTCACAGGAACACTAATTTGCAAAGTAGAATGTATCTGTAAATAAAGGCAAATAGCTTTCTCTCATGGAACCCTGCTTTAACTTGATTTCTCATAAAGGGAAGATTTTTTTTTTCTTCCTCATTTAGGGAAATTTTCTTTGTAGAGAGCACACTGAATAGAAGCATAGAGAGGAGAATAGAAGGTACCAGTTAAAAGACAATAAATGATTCTCTTACAGGAATGAATTCAAATAGCCTGCAGTCCTTGCACAGTCTGACATAAGGCAGATGGGTTTGATCTCATATAATTATCAGACAAATTGCAACCCAGGCACAGAACAAGGGTGGTGCCATAAGTAAATAAAGGAAGAAAGCCTGGCACAGACTGTGCCAGTTCCCCACCTCTCCCATTCCGAGCGCTCGGGGCAGGCAAGGGCCCTGTTGTGATGCCCAGGCCAGCACGTGTTTCTGCTCTTGAGTTCTGTTATTGAAGGCAAAGGCAGTATATTTTGCTTCTTAAGATGTCAGTAAAGGGTTGCTCCAAGTATGGACCCCTCTCAAGATGTAGTATGATTTCAAGTGGACTTTTTATCTCAAGAAGCGGGAAGATTTAAGCATGTCAATTTTTCAGGGGGTTCTCAGTAAGATACACATGTGTGTGTGTGTGTGTGTGTCTCTCTTTTTCAATCAGTTTTCTGATTTGACAAAATAAACTAGTTCATACATGTTTGCTAAAGGATAGTGCATAACTTACTGATTTTTAATTATTTTTAAGACCTTTCCAAAGTATTCCTTATAAAATGGGCTATGAATGTTACAGTGGAAGCTTCAGACAATTGAATAACTTATGAGAAAACTTCAGTTGAAGACTATCCCTCCCAGATTATTTCTGTGGGCTTGTGAAGGTTATCACTAAATCTGTTGAAAGAAAGAAAAATTACCTGTACAATATAGACAGCAGGTCAAATTCAGGGCAAGTACAGCTGCATCCAGGTCATTAGCCAAGCTACTTTAGGCCAGACTAAGTCCTTTCCCTGTAGCTCTACATATCCCCTGTCTTTTGTGTTCAACTTCAGACACTTAAGCCAATGTTGTTATAGTGAGGTTTGAAATGTGTCTTTGATGGCTCAATGAAGTCTGTGTGGCTGCACAATTGTAACCTTGAGTATCAGACAGGCTGTAAACCCTCTGTTATTGTATAGCTTTCTGTTCCTTCTGTGGGTTATGTGGTTTTTATATGGCTAATCAACAACTGAATGTGCAGATTTTTACTTCTAAAATACATGCAAAAAAGTGCAACTATTTTGTTCTTCACAAGTGCAGATTGTTCTGTGCCGCCTTTATAATTGTGCTAATTAGTGTGTTTTGAAGAGACATGAGTCTAACCACAGGACTTCTTAAAAGCTGAACCAAATCCAAATTTGCCAAAGGAATTTGAAGTAATTTATTTAGAACTAATTTCAGGAATTTCAGGAATTAAGGGTGATATTGTTAAGTTTAATATGTAATACTGGAATGCCAAGGATTATTATTCATTTCCTTGAAAACACAGAGCCAAATTACCCTGGGAATTTTGCCAAAGTTGAATTCAGCCTATTATCATTAACATTAATACTTCAAGATTAAAGCAACATTAGCTAGCCCCCAAAATACAGTTCCATGTTACTTTTACCTTGCAACCCTTCCCCGAAGGTCTCCCAAGCCAGAAAGCTGCCGCATTTCCAGGCTCTTCAGGGTAGAATTTGTTCCATAGCTGAGATTGTCTCTGACACGTATCTGTTCCTGCAGCATCTACAAAGCATTCATATGCAAATAAAAGCTCAGTATGTCACATTTAATGTACACTTAAATTGTCACTCATTATTTTTCAGTAGTTCAGCATCCTCAGATACCATTTTATTAGTACTTCATTAAAAGCTTTGTCTTGTAATGTACTAAACCAGATACCTTTAAGCCATTGTATTAATTCTTATTATTAGTGTCCAGTCTGCATATAAATACCATAATATGCATGAAGCATAACTTGACAGTGAAATGGAGACTTCAATATTGGTTTTTATGCTTTTGTTTTCCCCCCCACACCCCTGTGGCTCACTGCAGCAGGGGTCAGACGTGAAGTCATGGATCTGCATGCCATTAGGTCATAAAAATGAGCACTTGGGCTTGGTTACGTGGTGTCGTCAGTGAGTCGGAAGGGGAAGAAAGTTTATTACACAGCTAAGGCATTTCCTTGTGTTTATACAGCACAGCCTTTGGACTGAACTTGAGCTGGGTATTAGTGTCGCATTAATTCATTTTTTCAAGGTTTTCCAGGGCAGCCTTTGAAAGCAAGCATAGTAGAACCACAAAGGCTTCTGTGTTTATATGCTAATATCCTGTGCTATTTTCATAGCCCCTGAAAGAATTATGTAATTTGCAAACACTTTTTCAAGTTGTAAAAACAATTTATAAGCTTACAGGATCTTCAGACCTTGTCTGCCCTTTGCTTATCCTGTGGTAAACTTTGGTGGGAAATTAGCAGGAGTGAGTGGCTGTGAAGGCGCTGGCACTGCCGAGCACCCCGAGCGTACCTCGATGTCGCGGTTGAGCTGCCTCACGATGGCCGTGATGTTGCGGATGTGCTCCTCCAGGAGCTGCCTGGCTAGCCTGTCCCCCCCTCCTTTGTTCTGCATTCTGTGCAGGGTGGACACAATGTCCTCCTTGATGCGAAAAGCGTGTTCCACGAGGGCCGCTGTGGTTTTCTCATGGCTCAGGATTCTGTCCTCCAGCTGATCCACCAGGCTGGCGGAGGCCAGCGGCACCGCCGTCAGTGCCTGGCTGTGCAAGGGGATGTTCCGGACCCGTCTGCAGAAGAATAGCCAAGATATTGTTGAGTTCCCACTCAAAACTCTGCCATGGCTTTCCACTGGAGACAGTGTGATACCATGTGAGTGCTGGCAGTGCTGGGGAGACACCCCAAAATACTCACACTGCTACAAATAAGTGTTGGCTACTGCGTGTGTCTCACACAAAGGCAGGTCAGACTCTCTTTTATACTTTACAAAAGCATAGGATCATAGGAGAAGGACATTAGCATAATAAAAGTAGTCACAATTCAGAACTAGAATTTCATTAAGACTCCAAATTCAAACCCCTTTATTGAGTTTAAAAAGTAATGTTATTTGTCTCTGCAGTTTTCAGGTTTAATCAAAGCCATAATTGTAGAAAGTAGGTATTGCAAATTAAATGTAAACAGACTGAGATTAAAAAGGAGTAGCTGGTGGCAATTCCTTTTTTTCAGTCTCTATAGCTACCCTGTAATACGTACAGAAGTTTGCTCCTCCATGAACTGGATGAGAGCATATGTGGATATAGACAGATCAAAATTATGACAAGCTTCTCATATTCTTAGAAGTCAAGTTTTCCCCCCAAATACCTTACATTTGTGTACCTTGAATATTTGTCTAGATTTTTCAGGAGTACACTGCAAAGCTTTCATGGAATGCAATGGAGGTCATGGGTGCTGAAAGTAAAATAATTAGGCTGCTAATGCATGCAATCTTTTCCTGCCACTATATTCTGTAAAGAATAATGAAAATTTTCAGAAGCATGAGTGGAAGATTTAAGTTCAACCCCACTTCAAAAGAGACCTTTTTCTTGGAACTCTGTTATTTACTGTGTATTCTCATGTTCTTTCCTGTTAATAAGCCAAATTAGCAGTTCAGTTTCAGCATGTGACATTGTTAGAGATGTCTGAGGATTCATAACAAAGGTCACTTTTGGCTCTGAGTTTTCACACTCATTCCATGCCATCAGAAGACTGGTTAAAGTATAGTAATTTTGGACTGCTACTCAGTTATAGTTTAAGGTATTTAATTTCTTTGGGAAATGGTTAAGTAAAAGCTGAGTTAGGAATTGTGATTTGGGCCATGATTTGAATGTCTACAGTATTTCACTTTGCTTTGCATACTAAGTCCCAAGTCATAACATTACTATATATAGGGAATTAAGAGACATATAATACTCTGCAATATGAAGATTTTAATTTTTATATTCCAAACTGTACCTTTCAGAAGGGGCAAGAGTTGGGAAGATGGTGCTTCGGTGGGCCATTTTCTGGTCAATAATTTATGTCTGTTGAAAAAGTACACATTGAATTATTGAATAGTTTATATCTGGTACTGAAATGACTTAATGTTTTTCCTTTAAGTGCACCGCTAAGTAAAGTTCTAGCTTATGCTGACATCTGTGATCTTAGCACTCAAATATAGCTAATGCAATAAATGTAAATAAAAATCAATTTAAAAAAAAGACTAAAAATTACTAAAAAGCTTTTTATAGTGAAAACGATACTCTTGAAAAGGCAAAGGTGACAGCCTTGAAACTGCAATCTGCTGTTGACCTACAGAACCGGTTTGGCAGCACAGAGGTAAACAAACTTCTTGTCCCCAGTCTGCCCACTGGTCTGAGACATAATTAATCAATGAATAATAAAGTAAGATCTACAGGATTATCATACAACTTAAGAAAATATTGACTGGAGAATCAAATACAAGTGTTTCATTACAGCAGGTTATTAGGGGTAAGGTGTTCTTCAGGTAGGATCACTGGCAGTCAGAAACCTAAATAAAATGTGTGACATCTGCACAGTTTAGCAAAACTTCGTCTTTTATTAATCTGTGTTCAAATCTAAATGACCACACTTTCTGTTGTAAGTAAATTCTTCTGTGGTAAGAATAGAGATTATGGCTTTAATTTTTAGACACAGCCAGCCAGACTGTGACAGACGTTGCAGCTGAGTAGGTCTGTTCAAGAGCTTCAGAAAGATACTTGAATATCCTACTGTGAGACCAGTACCTGGCTCAGCAGCTTTGTCTGCTGACTGAAAATAAAGGTTAGCCTCAATCAAATCCAACTATTCTACCATATATAAAACAAATGAACATTTTTAAGTATAGAGAGAATGAGCACGGCCTGAGCGTGAACTTGAGAATCTCAAATCCTCACTGAAGACTGATGTATGAAAAGTACTGATGTATGAAAAGAATTTTGCAATTGCTGATGAAATCCTGTGCATTATGCTGTACAAACAGAAAGAGACACAAAATAGCCAAATCTCAATTGTGAAGAAGCAATAGGGCTGCCCTCCAAGATCTCAAAATGCAAACCATGTTTGTGCCTTAGAAATGTATGAAAGCACTGCCTGAAAGCAGAGAGCAAACATTGTCACAGTGTGTGCATTCTATTTATAGCACAGTGCTTCGGAAACTACAAATTAAAAAAAATAGTTTGAAGAGAAGCTGGGTTGCTGAGCAGCAATGACACTAGTCAGGAATTCAGAAAGTCTGGATTTAATTCCTTTTTCAGTCTCTGATGCACTCCACTTTGAACAAGTTACTTCCATGTCTAATGACTCAGTTTCCCCCTATGGAAGAGAGAGAACGATACCTACCTGCTTGTTTAAGTTCTTACATGACTGTAAGTAAAAAGCTGGGTAAATAAGCTGGGTATCATTGTGATGACTTCTGGTTCAAAATACTGCACAGACACTGAATGTTCAGTTCTCCAATGTGGTCCTCACACCATCGATTCCCAGTTGTTGGATTTTCAGACAATGCCACCACTCTGCAAGATGTCCCTCCTGGCTGCACCACCAGGTTACTCCAGGTTACACCACCAGACACCTGAGATCATGTACTCCTAGACCTCTGGGCCTTAACACATTTTAATGGTCTTGATGCAGTGAAGCATTTAAACACAGTTTAACTGGAAACACAGGGATTACCCCACTAATTTAAGAAGAGCTATATTTGCCACAGCACCAAAGCACTGGATGCTACCTAGAAAAACAAAGGACAAATAATGTAAGTCTGTAGAGTAGCAGTGTCTTAGTGAAATACACCTTATAAAAAACAGCCAAACAGTGGTTTAATCTTACAGGCTTTGCTATCTATTTATTATCAGTTGGAAAGAAATCTTTGCAGCAGAATAAGCACAGGTTTGCTTGAAGTTTTAACTTTTTCTGCCAGACTACCACTAGGCAGGCAGCTAAATGTGAGTATCTGGAGGAATTGTGCACATGAAACCAGATTAACTCCTCATTCATTTGTTATTGCTCACTTAAGCACTTCACTCAGTACACAGTGAAATATCTCATCTTCAGTTATCCAATTTCTTGATCTGATTCAATAGCCAGAAAGGACATGCTTGAGATCTTGTTCAGCAGTTGTAGAAAACTTTCCTGCAATTTGGAGATATTTGCAATAAACTGTTACAAACAGGTGTCAGAACTAATGACAAATTCCTTCTTTTTGAGAATGTGTGTAATACCAACCTAGAATAGTAAATATAAAAGAAAACATAAGATGTTCTGATGCCTAGATTCAGAGGTGTGTAATTTCACATGGCTCCAATTTTAGTGGCAGTAAATTGGGATCAAGTTAAATACCAGCTGAAATACTGGCTACAGCTGTAAATTTTTTTTTAATGATGTCTCCTACTTGATACTGCTATAGCAATTTAAGGCATGATATATTAACCCAGTAAATTTGGGTTGACTGATTTAAGTTACTGAATATTCCAAATATACTTGTCACATGGATGAGAAAAAAGATTTTTCCCAGTTGTAAATGATACGCCTGATTGCCAAAAATAACTGTTCACTTGACACATAAGGCAGGTTTTCCATACAGATATGGATTACTTCCTTATTGTTTCTTTAAGTCACTGACATCAAATGTGTAAAAGCTTGGGGGAAAAAATCATCCACGGGACACGATGAAGAAACACTTTTAGTCATGCACAGTTCACTCCTTGCTATTTGTGACATCCCTTCCCCACTCCTCAGACTGCCTTGCATGTTTATTTTCTGCAGGTTCTTCATGCTTAGAAGGATAATCACATCTGTAACGTTCCGTTTCCCATCTTCCATGATAACCTACGTCTAATACTTGTAATGTCTGTGCACCTCGGAGTATTTTTCACATTCATTCTCACAATATGCCTGCGGGGTAGGAAAGCATTATTATGCCTGAAAATGTAATTTCCTTTTGTTGCTGGTAGGGAAGTGCGGCACGGGGCGGGCTATGTGACTTGCCACAAGTCACACGGGAATCAAAGCAGACCGAAATACCTGCCTAGGCAAACACTTTAATCACTCTTTTCTTCTTAAAATAGAAGCCACTTTGGTTGCTGTGCAGGGAGCGTGTGACACCACCCCGGCAGCTTCCCGGTGTTACTCTGAAGTGCTCTGGGGCAACGCTTCGGAGTAAGAGAGAAAGTCCCTGTGCTGCAGCTCAGCAAAAAGACGGGTCCAAAGCCGGCAGCGGCGGGGAAAGCTGGCCCCGCCGGCCCCTCTGAACTCGGAGCGGAGAGCGATGGGGTGCGGGAGGGGCCCCGCGGCTCCGGGCCCGGCCAAGCGCCCTCCGGGGAAATGGGTGCGATCGGCCCCGGTGGGTGCCCGTGCCAAGGGATGTGAGCGGGGGAATCGCGCTGCAGCCCCGAGCCGAGCGCCCTGCCCTGCCCTGCCCTGCCCTGCCCGCGGCTCGGCTCCGCCGGCCGCCCCAGCCCCGCCGCGCGGGGGTCATCGGCGGGCGCGGTGATGGCTGCAGGGACAAGGGGCGTGCGACAGCCGACAGGACACCACGGGTCACACACCACTGTACGGCCATGCAACACAGAGGGACAGAGCCGGGGCGGGCTCTGCGCTCACTCACCGGTGCTGGCTCGGGGCAGGGCAGCGCTGCCCGCCGCTCCCGCGCATCCCGCCGCCGGCCGAGCCCGCTCCGCTCCCGAGCGCGCTGCCACCGCCGGGGCTCGGTCCGCCCGCCCGCCCTGCCGCCCGGCTGCGCGCAGCGGAGCGCTGGGATGGGAGCGGATGGGAGCGCCGGGAGCGGGGCGGCCGTCGCAGGCCGGGCTGCGGGAGCGGGAGCGGTTGCCAGGACGCCGTCGCCATGGGAACGCGCTGGCGCCCGGGGCGGGCGGGAGGGAGCCCTTGGCATCGCCTCCTCCCCGCAGCTTTTCCACGGCAGTGCCCGACCCGGGGAAGGCGGGAGGAGGGGAAGGACTCCGCACACAGCGGCGCTCCCCGCGGCTCGAGGGCGAGCGGTGGGCACAGAGCGGGGCCCGTGCCCGCCCATCCCGCGCAGCAAGCGCCGGGCCCCGACGGGAAGTTCGGCGGGGGCAAACGGCGCTGACTCCGAGTTTCGGGGGGTGCAAAGGAGCCGAGAGTATGACTAAAGGCATGGGTTTTTCCAGAGCGCGTATCAAATCCTGTCAGAATACAAGACTGTTGAAATCAATGGCAAATATTAGTCCTGTTTGTAAGATCTCCAGGTTACGTTTTCAAACAAGACCTAACGTGCAGCTTCAGTAAAACTTCCTATATCATAGCAAATGAGATCTGTCTGCTTGCACAGCAGAGGCGTGTGAGCTAAGAGAAAGTATTACTAGAAAAACAAAGTCCACTGAGGGTGTGTCTGCCTTCACTTTTGTTCCTGGCTTGTGTCATTCCTTGGATTTCCTCAGGTACAAATCACCTTGCGTAAACAAAGGCTAAGTGAAATCCGAGACAACCTGCACCACTTCACTCTGAAATAGCAGATTGTCTCCGATTTTAATTAAAATCCATCCCACATCCCATACTGTTGTATAGAAAAAACATTGCAGGACTGGGGATCTGGTAGATGCAAAGGATAAAAGGGTTATACCGTGCACGTGTTATTGTAAAAAGCAAGGTGGGGTCTGAATCCACACTCTGATTAACCTGTTTATTTTAAAGTAATTCCCACATCAAAAGATCAAGGCAGAAAGAAAATATGCCATAGGTACTTTGAAAATTATGAACTGAGAGTCATAGAATTGTGGGATAATTCAGCTTAGAAGGGACTCCAGGAGGATGTTTGGGCAACTTCCTGCTCCAAACAAAGTCATTGATGCAGCCAAATGCGGTCGTCCAGGGTTTTACCCAACTTGCTCTTGAAAACCTCCAAGGATGCAGACTCACCAGCTTCTCTGGACAGCCTGTTCCCATGCTTGTTTGGCTGCTGGAGGAAGAACATTCTCTTTACACCTAGTCTGAACCTCTCTTGTTTGTATGTATGGTGTAGTCTTCCTACCATGTGTCACTATGAAGTCTGACTTTGCCATCTTGATGGCTTCCCCATAGGTACTGGGGGCTCCTGTTTGGTCCCCCAGAGTCTGCTTTCATCACGCTGAGCAAGCCCTGCATCCCCAGCCTCTCCCCAGGGATCCAGCCCCTGACCATCTGACCCTGCTGAACTTGCTGATGTACACAGCAGTATTCCCTGACCTGGCAAATCCAGACTAACCTCATGCCCTTGTGTAGTTTTTGTGCACCTGTCTAGTGATTTTTCTTGCCAAAGGACTGCTCAGATACTCTGTGTTTTCTTGAGTGTGTATGTCTGCAGAGTAGGGCTTGGAAGCAAATTGTTAGTTAAAGCAAATCTACTGAGGTTATTTTAATTTAAAACCACAACATTTGTACCTCCTACTGCAGTCTCGAAAATAACCTTAAAAGGTACCCCCATGGTAGCTCTCAGTCGGCTTTCTCCCTCCAGCCCTTCTCCAGCAACAGAGGGTGACTGAGAGATGGGGAAGTGACATCTAAATTCTTGTTTGTTCTTATGCTCTTCCCAAGGCATCCCAAACACCACTGGTCAACACAGGATTTGAGGTGAATGGTCTTTGGTTTGATTCATGCTGATGCTCTTTTCATGTTGTGTTATCAGCAATCATTAATTTTTTTACTTATATCACATTCTGGATATTTCTCACTAAAGCAGTACTAGACTGTTGTATTTTATGTCGTTACATCTTCAGTGTAATTCATAGTGAACATGTACATTTATTTCCTTAAAGGAAAATTCATATCACAATCACTTTTTTTTTTATCAAGACACAACATCAACAATAACATGGATTTATTCTGGAGTCTTCAAATGTCTCACTCATGAATGGAGCCCCATTTTAAAGAATCACAGAATTACAAAAATGAAGTAATTTAGTCTGGAAAGGATCTCAGAGAGAATATGGTCCAACTCCCTGCTCAAAGCAGGACTAATGTTGATGTTAGATCAGGTTGCCCAACATAACATAAAGTTTTGATCTTAAAAGCTTGTGTAATGTTTCAAAAAATCTTCCTTTGAGGAAAAAAAATGTAATTCTTGTAATTTTTTTGTTGGGAACCTACATAGCTTAACTGAATTCAGTCATGGGAACGCAGGAGGCAGAACTCCTCGGTTACCAAGCCCTTGTGGACTTCTTCCAGATTTATACCAGCCTTGCAAATAACAGCATTATTCATATGTTTTGGTTTGCAGTTGGAGAAAAATTCAACTCCATGAATTCTAACTATCGCTCACATCTGAGGCATCTCTTAATCAGATCCACAGTGAAAGAGCCACACACTATTTTTCCTCAGAGAAACCCAAACCAAACAGCGGAGAAAAAAGGGCTGTTGACTTTGTTACTGTACTTTTTTCTCTAGTGGTATTTTAGATGGACATGTTGAACACGTTAAAGGTGTGTTTTCTGAACAGATATGCTTCTCTCATTTGAGGCCAACAAAAGAGAGGGAAGAAGAAATTTTGATAGGCACAGGAAAGGGAGTGAGAGACAGCTACAACAATTACACTGTTTTCCAACATGGAAACCTGTCCTAATCTTTGAAGTGATTTCATCACATTTTAAGTCATAAAATTCTGCCTTTGTTTTATAGATGTCATTTTGCTTCTCCCTACATTTCACAAGAAGAAATTGCTGACACCATTTATTTCCTGGAAGTAGAATTCTACATGTTCCAAGTGTAACTGAAGGCAGAGTTAGGAAAATATTACAATTGAAAAGTGTCTGTTTATTCTTTGGAAGGCAGATACAGGAAAAAATACATTGAATATTTAAAGTTCCCTCAACCTAATATAATGTGGTTTTCTATTACACAAATCCTTCTTCTTTTTAAGAACTACCAGACTGTGTGGTTTTCTAACTAAAAGTATGATGTCTTGTTAAGGGTATTAAGCCTTATTTTAATGGCTTTCAGACATTAATTATTAATTAAATTATTCTGGTCAACAGAAAACAAATAAGTGGCTTATAAAACTTACTCTATTTATAGTCTCTAAGTAAGAGAAAAGCCCTAGTGCCTTCTTTTTTTATTATTTTTTGTCAGTTTTAACTGATTAGAAAGCAGTTAGAGCAGTTCTTTCATTAAAATTTCTAATCTTTTCCAGATTCACTGACTTCTCGTAAGAGTCATTTCTTTCTGAAGCCACAATTATGTTTTGAGAATGGAGGGCAAGGGAAAGTTATATTCTGTGGCTTTTCCAGAGGGAAAAGACCCTGTGCTTTTTTCAGGCAGTTTAGTGTTTTTACACTTTAGCATGAGCCTGGTTCCTGTTTGGTGCTGGCACTCAGGCAGTGGGTAGGTGGGAAGGCACGTGTGAGTCACCAGATCTGCTATGGAGGCAACAACTTCTCTCTTGTGGTACTGCCCAGTTCAGAGCGGGCTCCAAATCAGGGGATGGCAGGGGCTGGAGTCACTCCCATCAGTGCTGAGCCTGTACCAGTCTCTGAAAGTCCAAAATGCTGAGCCAGCTTTGCAGGCACTGAAGTGAAGCTTGGTCCTTAAGTATTTACCTGAAGCTTAGCACTAGTGATCAGTATCAGGAGGATCAAATGATGCAAATGCTCACAGCTAGAAAACATGCTGAAAATAATCCTTGATGTAGCACTTGTGTGCATGAGCTGGTAGGTGTTACTAACCAAACATCCTCTCAGACAATATACGTGCTGAAACAACTCATGCAAGGTCTTAACGCAGGGAATTTTTCTCAAATCTGTTCAAGTTAGGCCTTTGAAAGCTGGCCTGTCCATATGAATGTTATGACAGGAATGTCACCTTTTCTAAGATTTGTGCATCATTTAAAAGTACAGAGGGTCCTCTGCTCTACTGGAGCTCCTCAATATGAAAAGGTTGTGCCTTTCTCAGATGTGACTTGTACATTCATGGCTGGAGCACCCAGGCATGCAGACCAGGCACACCACCACTGACATTCTAAGGGAAATGCCTTCCCCTGCTTCTGAGCAGGGATGTTGAATAAGTATCATTCACTTCATATAGTCAGCTTGGGAATTAGGTGTTTATCATTAAAATAAGCAGAATGTTTAAAAGCATGAAAAGAGTTCATTGTGAATGAGACTGTGCTTGGTATACACAGTGGTTAGCAAAGGTTCATGCAGATGCAGAGCACTGATTCCTTCAGCTCTAGGAATTTTGTTGAAAGTCATCCTCTAGTCCATCTAGAGTAGATGGATCCAGTAGCACACACAAATTGCAATGAACCTGGGACAGTTTCTCTGTTAGCCTGCCAGTGTGAATGCACTGTTTAACTGCTCTTCCACAACCTTGTTTCTGTTTTCTTGTAAGTAATTATAAAGATGTTTGTATGTATGTAAAAACACATACATATAAATATACGTGTCTTAAGAAAATTAACCTATACATTAGAAACACCCACATCCAAAGCAAATACAAATATAAAAACCTAAAAACCCTATATTGATTCTCTCTTTTGTCAGCCCAACATACATAAACTCTGTGAATTCTTGCAGGGTTTCTTTCACTGCTTTTTATCAATGTCTCATAATTTTATGTAATGTTCTAATGTTCAAATGAAATAATAGGCAAATTATTTTTGTCCTATTTCCGTGAAACTGCTGTTACTCACCTTCTGTTGAGAATTAAAGTGTGAAACTCATCTCCTGTTAAGTTCTGTGCACTTTTAGCACTATCAGATGTATTTTTGCTTTAATAGCTATTGTAGCTCATATTTACCACCCAGCTATTTTCTCAATGAAAGTATTTCCTACCTCTCATACCAATGTCAGCTAACATCCAAGCAAACCACTATGGAAATACCAAGATTCACATGACCAGTAACCATAGAGTGTAAACCCAGCTGAGCTCAGGGAGTGTTTTCTTTATTCTTCAGAAGCAAGGATGAAACGTGCCCAAAGGGCTGTTGTGTTTCATCCAAACCACCAAAGTCTGAGGGGGCCAGATAAACTGTTGAAGTTTAGTCCCATTTCTGTATTGTGTATGTCAGAGTGGTTTGAGTTTGTAACACTTGCCCAGCCATGTTTAATGTCTGCAAACCATCAAAGCCATCCTGCAGCCAGGTCTCTGAGGACAAAGCCATGTGCCTGGGCTCACTGGCACTGTGCTTCCTCTACACTGGCAGATCTGGCTGGAGAACCAGCACCTGCCTCGGAGCAGCCAGAGCAGAACTTTCCTCTAAAAACTCAGAAGTGAATCCACTTATGCCTGATCTCTAAATTAGCATGGAAGCAAGTCTTTATTTTGTTTATAAAAACAAGCAATGAAAATTGAATACATATATTCTGTGTAACCTATTACCTATTTTTTTCCAGTAACTGCACTTCTTTTTAATCGGAAATAAGCTAAATCTCAGTCCCATCTATTGATGAGAGCCAGGAACTGTACTTCTTGGGAGCGCTTTTGAAGGTGGTTTGGAAGAAGTATCAACATATGACTCGTGGTCTGGCTGTTGTGATTGTTACAATATGTTGTTTCCATTTTATTTCTATTCTGGCTTAGAAGTGGCGTTAGAAATCTATTAGAGCCAACAGCAGGGCTTCAAGCGTTTGTTGACCTGACTCCAGTCCCCAGCTGTGGGTGGGTTTACTGGTTTGATCCCTAAGAAAGGGCAGTCCCTGAAGTTGTACAGGTCGTGTCCTGGTCACAACGCTTCGAGCAACGTGGAGGAGATCCCGGCTGCCTGCAGGCACTTGGGTTGTTTTGTGCCTGAGAGGTGTCCGTGGGACTTATTTCAGCATCCACTCGGTGACAAGATGCTTCGTACTGTCCGATGTTTCCACGGATTAGCAGCGCCTGGTTCTGCGGGTCCGTGGGCTGAGAGCAGAGCCCGCAGGGCTCCCGCGGAGGGGCACGGCCGGTGCTGTTCGCTTAAAGCAGACACGGAGTGCTGGAGCTGGAAGGACCCATAGGGATCACAGAGCCCAACTCTCACAATCATTGATCGTCAGGGATCATCGACTCTAAGGTGCTGCACCCGGCGCAGCACTGCCCGCCCCAGACGGGGATGCTTCAGGAGGAGCGGCCGCTCCACGGCGCCGGGCCGGGGGTCGAGGGCCGCACGCGCCGGGATTCCCTGCGGGAATGACGTCCCGGCTGCGGCGCGGCGAGTTCTCCATTTATGGACACACCGCCCGCGCGGGGCAGCCCCGGCTCCCGCTCCCATTCCCGTCCCGATGCCGCTCCCGCCCCGCCGTGGCTGGAGCTGCGCGCGCGGAGGGCGGAGCCGCTTCCTGCTCCCTCCCCTCCTCCCGCCCGCCCGTCTGTCCGTCCGCCCGTCCGTCCCGGGGCGCCGGCGTGTCTGGGCAGTGCCGCGGGCAGCGCAGCGCCGAGGGAGCCGCGATGGTGAGCGCGGGGCGCGGCGGGGCCGGGGAGGGGGCGGCGGGTCGTGTCCCCGGCGGGGCCGGGAAGGGGCCACGGTAGCGCCCCGTGCCCCGCTCCCGGCCGGGGAGAGCTTGTGTAGCCGCGCCGGGCAGCGGGGCCGGGCCGGGCACTGGCCCCCGGAGCCGGGTCGGTGCCCTCGGCCGCGTCCCGAGCCCGCCCGTCCCGCCGCTGGGCGCGGGCAGGGCCGGCGCCGCCTGCGAAGCGCGAGCCGGGGTCCCGCCCTCTCCCGCCGCTGGGAGAGAAGGAGGGTTCGGATGTTGGTGTCCCAGAGCAGCAGGAATCCTGCGGGACGGGGTGGTGGAACAACAGGTGACGCCTCTCCGGGTCACCGGGAGCGCCCGGAGGGGTCTGTGCGGGCAGACCCGCCCCGAGCTGCCAGGGCCCCCCGTGCCCGGTACCGCTGGCACCGCGGCCCCTCGGCCCCCGCGGGGACACGCAGGTGTGCAGCAGATGCGGCTCCCGGAATATCCCAGGAATTCCGGCACCGCCGCTGCCGGGGGGACGAGGGGATGGGATATCAGCGAAACACATCAGTGTCAGACTGGGGGAACACTGAGGTTCGGCAGGTAAACCTAGTTTGTCCTTAGTAATTGCCTCCTGATGACTGATGATAGCTTTCCTCCTGAAGTAATCCACGTAACGATTATGCCTACCTGTTATGCAAGAACCTAGAGTAAGTAGTGAAAAATCCTATGTGGCAATAAACCAGGCTAAAATCTGGAACTTGAAAATAAGTAATTTATTTAAGTTCAGAATCCTAAAGATCTAAGAGTTAAGATGCTTGTAAAACTTCTGCAATATTCTCACTAAAGCTTAACTAAAGTTAAATTTTAAAGGCTGACCAACCTAGTCCTTGTGTATTCAGAGCTTCACCTCCAATACCTTTTCAGGGATGTTTCTCTTACTGCCACTGCCTGTGCTTTGTCTTCCTGAGGCAAGTACAGTTGTGCCTGGTTACACCTGTGTGGAGCAGAAGTCTTTGCCTTAAATAAAGCCTTGCAAAAGTTAGGAAGCTGAAATGTCTGTAGAGGTCAGGGATGGTGCTACCACCAGCTCTTACAAACCTGCATTTGGTGAGGAACTATGAGTAAGATAGGTACATGTGTCCCCTGGGACTTGATTGTTTTGCCAGGTGATTCATATTGACTCTTCAGCCATAACTTTTCCTTCTTGGTACTGGCTGGGTCACAGACACCTGTGGCACTTGTGGAGTCTCTGGGAGAGATTGTGACATTGTGTGGACTGCTGACATGTTGGGTGGGGTGGAAGGCCTTGGTGCAGGTGCTTCAGAGATGTCTGCCTGTTACCAGTAATACCCTGAGACCAGCCGGTTAATCTGCTCCATTGATTCCTTTTTAATGAAAGGTTTGAATCAAAGTACAGTTCTTGTCAATGCGTATAATGAGTTGGTAATATAGGCTGTGAGTTTTGCTTTATCAAAATAAGAGAACTAGTTTCTTTAACAAGATACCTTTTTTAGGCAAGTGTTGAGACAGTTACCCTCCAGCTTTTAGTTTGATACTGAAGTCTTCCACTGGGAAATCTCAAGCTAATGTGAACTGCGTTTTTAGATTGTCAATAAGTAATGAATAAAACAAAACTGGAAAAGATCGTTTTTAAAAGCACTGCTTTTTCAAATAATTCTGCCGAAACAATTGTTTGGAAGGTAGTATTTTGTAACTTAGCTGGCAGAAGGATTGCCTGGCAGGATGTACAATGGCTGCTGATGAACATGAATCACACTACTAATATCCTGAAACTTTATACTCATTCTCTGTGCTGTATAAAAAACCCTCACATTATTCCCCTTATTATTGTCTTAACAATTTTGATGTCTGAAAGGGAAAAGAAGCAGAATGTTATGAGTGTTTTGTGTTCTCTAAATTAAGTCTTTTTCTGGCATATCTTCTCTGTAGACCTTAGAGTGACCTTTTCCTGCTCTGATAGGGTGCCCAGTGCAGGGTGCTGAGTTGCCACTGGAATGAATTGCTGTCTGCTTTTCTCAGTCTGGTAGAGCAGAGCATATCAAGGTGTCTGTGGAGTAAATGTGCCTCCTCTGGTCCCTGCCATGGTGCACTGCCCCACTCGGGGCAGCTGGCAGGACTGAGCCTCTGTGCGACTTAGCAATACGTGTGCTGGTTTTTGCTGGTTTATTTTTAATCAGATTAATATCTATATTGAGTGAACTGTGGATTCAGGAGTAGATCAGCAGACATGGGATGAGTGAGCTGTTTCATGGCTGTACGTGGCAATACAGGGTGGGAATGAGCAACAGTGGGGTGAAACTGCATTAATGCTGACATTTCTAAGGAACATCTGGCAACTGTTGAAATTTTCCTCTTGAAATGCATCTATTTTGTTAACTTTGTGTTCCATGCTTAAAATTCAAAACTCCTATCAGCCTCTAACAGCTAAGCTGCAACTTGTAAGACTTCAAAAATTGATATTATGTGTCAAGTAGTCCCACTCCAGTGAAGGGCTCTATCCATAATACTTGGGAAACCTCTTGGCACAGCTGAGCTGAAACTTGCTCAAAGTAAAACATAAGGTCAGCTGAACTTTATGCAACTTCTGCTGCTAATACGTGAGCTTGAACCTTCATCGTGTAATGGGGTAGGTCATGGAGATGCATTGGAGGGTCTGGAATTGGGCAGAGAATCTGTACCATGTCACAGAAATGATCTTGTCACGTTAATGTGACAATGTGATCTTGGACCTTTGATTTGAAATAGCTCTGTAGTCCTCAGGGAAAGATAGTTCCCCTGAGTACTGTCAGCTGGCTTTGACTCTCTTAAGGAGAAAACATAGAATGTCAGTCAGCAAATACAATATTTTCTAAGGCATAAACTGCTGCTATGTCTATGTAAAAAAAAGCAAGCCACAAAACCAACTAAGCACAAAAACAATCCATCAGTGATCAACTTTGCCTGCTTTTGCATAATCTCTGTTATTCTGAAGTTTTGTTCCATTTTGTTGGGCAGAGTGTGCAAGAAAGGTTCCAAGAGAAAGCAGGATCATCAGTATATGGATTAACTCACAAATTGTTGAGCAAGATGGGGCTATCTAATTTACTTACATTAAAAAACCAAAGCGTTTCTCTGTTGCCTTTAACCAGCATTTCAGTGCTAAGCAATTTTCTGTAATGTTGCAGTCATGTGTGCATTTTGTCTGGGCATACTTGGTATCTTCCTGTTTCCACCTCTTCAACAAAGATGGAAAGTTGATTTTTAAAAAGGAACTTTTTTTATAGCAGTTTAGCATAGCTTGACATCAGTAGAGGGCAGATATTTATAGCCCAGTCCAGCTAGATGCTGGGGATGTGTTGATTACATGTAGTGCCTATGAAAGTCTGCAGAAAAGAAAGACTGGATGAGCCTGAGAGACCTTGCTGGCCTTTAGGATTCAGTCCTAAAATAGCTGATGTGTGCTGTGAACTGGGACCTTATACTGTCTTAAGTCTTTTTTGGGGGGGCAAGGAAGTCAGAAGCAAGACAGTGATGCCTCTCTGTCTGAAGGGTGCTTTTCTGTCTGGTGCTGCAGACAGCAGCCTGAGCTCCAACCTTGCTTTCTGCCAAGTGTGGAATACTGGGGAGAGTAACAGCATGTGCTTTGCGTTATGTCGAGAGGTGTGTTCATGGAAAAATCTCCCAGCTCCATGGTGTGTTTCTGTGGCTGATATATAAAATATAATAAAACACAGTAGCATGTTCAGTAGTAAAGGTGGTGATTCATACTTGATGTGTTTTGTTTAGGCTTGGATTGTCTGCATGCTCTTCTTTGTTTCTGTCTAATTTAGACCTCTAAATTTGAGGTCCATGATTTATGGATATATTGTGTATGTTAGAGCACTTTTTCAGAAGACACTCGTGTATGCAGGATGTTCCTCAAATGCAGCTTTTGCAGCTGAAAACTGATAGGTGATTGTGTATGTCTGTACATCTTAAGCATTTTCCTCATAATCTCTTGCCTTCCGGAAATGCTTTTTTCCCACCCTCTGTACTTAACTAGTTGTGAAGGAAATGGGGTGACACTGCTATTAGTTTAACTAAACCATTTGCAGCCACTTTTTTTTATCTTTAAGGGGTTACTTGTGCCTGTCTCACTGCTTTGTTCTTATGCATTGCTGCATATGCAGAATGGGGGACGTTAAAACAAGGGGTTTAGATCCTTTGTGATAGCGAGCACATGGAATGTCAAACTTTTTCTGAGTTCTCAGTAAAATCTTAGCAATGTTCGTATCTTAAGTCGCATATTGCTTTAGAGGAGTCTTATTAGCTCTTCTTGCAGTAATTTAAATTAATTTTGCTTCACAAATACCAGTATATTCTCTTCTCAGTTGAAGGAGTTAGTCTAAAAGTGACACCGATCTAAAAGGTCATGCATTTCTCTATGCAAGTTATATTAAAGAATAAAAGTTTTTCTGTTCTTAATTTCAGGATAAGGACTCTGAAATGCCCGTGTTTGGCTTTGTCTTCTAATGTAGTATGCATGTATATATTACTTATGTATCGCTGGAGAACATGTAAATAAACATCTTCACAGCTACAGAGGAATCCTTCATTTTAGTAAAATCTAACTTAGTTGCTGCATCCGATGAGGATGGGAGCAAAAACACCAGAGGTGATCTTTCCTCCAGGTCTCTTAGCTCTTACCCTTCCTTTGCCAGGGCCCCTGGCTGCTCCTGGGAGTGAACTTTCTGGAGTTCTGAACTTTCTGAACAGTTCTGACACAGGTCGATGTAGCTCTGCTGCTGAGTCCAGTCTGGGGTTCGCCTGCAAGTTGTCCGGCTTTTACTTACCCTTTGGTTCTGGGTGTTGTCACAATAAACGGCTCATAAATGACAAAGTCGTCTGCTTTCCTTTTCAGTTTCCTAAACCACTCTTGTAATGCAATACTTCAGTCTGCTTTTTTAGGAAGCTGCATCCTAGATCTAGGTGTGTGGCTATTGGAAAGCATTAAGAGCTGTGTTAGAAAGGGAGTTTGCACCTAATTGAAAAGGGTTTTGTTTTGGGAGTTAATAGTGCAGGACTGGAAGCAGTAAAGTTGAAGCAGGTTTTGGAACTGGGAGGAGTCTGTGTGTGTGTGGTACAAAAATAAGGATTTGGAAAACAGTTCCTCTGCAAGCACAGAAGTCACCAGGCACAGGCTTTGGTAAAAAAGGGCCAGCTTGCACTGTTGTTAACTCGTTGAATGAAGCCACTTTAGTTATACTCCCACCTTGAATATGAGCAACAAAGGTTTGCCTCGGTATAAAGGGCAAATCATATATAGGTTCTGTCGCCCATATTCTTACCTGTTGAAGGTCACTCACTTCCTCACTACCTGTTGTCTGTCAAGCTTTTCTGGTTGGTGCTGGTCACTAGGACACCACTGGCACTCCTGTTAACTGATGAAAGTGTCTTTTTTTCCTGCTTGTGGGTGAGAAGTATTCCAGGGGTATGGGGTGCCTGCTAACTTTTGAAAATGCTGTAGCCAAAGGACTCTCAGCGATAGTGTGTTGTTTGGCTTTTATTATTTCTACTACACGGGTGTAAAAGTATTTGTAAACATCTGAGGCATGTGGCAGAAAGTAAACAAGACTTTTCTCCCTAAGATCAGAACCGAGAGCTGTCTCACTCTGGGGAGTTGTTCAGACCTTCACCTCAGCTCCTCCTTGGGCTCTTGCGCAGCCTCAGCCTCCTGGGGGAGCCTGGGTGTGAGCAGCTGTTTCACTCAGACCTTCCTGGCTCAGTTCAGCCTTTCCCATCTCCTGCTCCCTTCCCTCACGTTCTTGAGATGCCAATTACTGTCCTGCCCAGGAAGTCCGGCTGTCGCTCCTCTCCTGACTCATCCTCATTTTCTAGCTTTCCTGTCCTCCACCTACTGCTTTCCTCCCTCGCCTCTTGAAAAGTGTGAACCCCCTGAGGAGACCAGGTGTGTAGTCAAGCCCTGGCAGTGCATGGGATCCCTTCTCTCTGCTTAAGTCATTGCTGTGGTAGGAAAAGGTGTCTTTAGCCTAAAGCTTTCCCACACACTGAACCTGACAGGTGTTTTCTGCCTAATCTATTAAATATGCTTCATATAATGTGTAAATGGCTTTGGGGTTTGGTGGCATCATGTGCAGCAGCAGGTGCATCTAACCCCACGATTATTTGATGTAGGTAGCCTATGAAGAGGGGTATGGTCAAGGCTCTTTTTCCAAGGACATAGTGGCATTTAACTGATATTAAAATAACTTGTGAATTGGATTCATAAACTGTAAAGTTTATCTCTCAAAAAACATTCTGGATTGAAATTTTTCTAATTGAAACTGAAAATGCTTTTTTGAATAAAGCTGATGTAAGAGCTGACAAGGAAAGCAGTGCTGGGAATTGGATAATGAGTCAGAGTTATCAGAAGTGCTGCTTATTGGGAAGCCTGCTTACAAGGTGCTTGTAAGTGTGAAGAATTATCTACTAAGGCTACTTGCTAAATTCAACAACTGAATGTGAACTTGAAAGTTAAAGCCAGACATTAGCAGGTCTTGAGCTTTACCATCAACACTGTTCTGGAAGTGTCAAAAGGACTACAGAGTAGGTCTGGCCTCTGTCCTGTGATCTGGGTGATTTTTCATCTGCCAGAAATGTCTGGTGAAAGCCACTTCTGGCTGTCAGGGGAACAGTACAATGGCCTTGGGGTGGAGTGATGAGAGATGTCTTTCTTTAGCCTCCTTCATCAAAAAAGGGGACGTAAATGGTTTATGCAAAGGCATGTGCTTCTAGAAGCTATTTTCATGCTTTATTCAGCAATCTGAAGCCTAAATGAGAGGGTTTTGTTGGCATCCTTCAAACAGGACTGGCAGTCTCATAGTGACTCGCTGCACTTGTCCTTGTACAGGAAATGTGGGGCTTTTTTTCCTTGCCAGCTCAGAACCACTCACTGAATCACTGTCATCAGCTGAGCCTGAGTTCGTAACCACTTCTTGGTCAGCCTCGTCTAATTTAAGTGTTGAAGTCATACTCAAGACTGAACAGTGCAGCCTGATACACTTAATAAAACAAAGGAAATGTTTTCAACACACAGAAAGATTTAAAGTCTTTCTTGCTCGTGTCTTATGAAATATGCTGTCTGATGTTTGATCTTGCACCTAGGACAGTCTTCTGCTTTCAGTCTGACATTCCACAGTATTTGTGAGGCTTTAAATTCTAGGCAGCTTACCAGTGCTGTTATCTTTTCCAGTGATTGATGTCTTTTCCTGTGCTTTGAGTTGGATGTTGCTAATAGCAGAAACACAAAAAGATGGAAGCTGGGACCTCTTGTCAGTAATGTATTTGCAGTGCCAAGCGGTAGTCAAGAGCTTGTCTCATCTTGTTTTGTTTTGTTTTTTTTACTGCCTTGAAGGATACAAGTCTGCACAAATGCCTAAGAGCTTCCAAATTTGCTTTTGCAATAACTTTTAACCCTGTGTTATTCCCAACTTCATAGAGAAGTGCACGGATACAAAGTGTATTGGAATTCCTTTTAAGAAATGCTGCCAACATGTTTGGAGTCCTTGAGGTTGTGACCATTGTACACTCTGAGGACTCATTTGGTATAAAAGTGCTCCTGCTCTGGGGAGTTAGTAGGAAGATTCTGAGTACAAAAGCTTACCTCGGTGTTTTAAACATCTTAGCTGTTGTGGTTCTTCTGGCACATACCAGCATATACACCTCCTGATGACCTGGGGTTTGGACTATCCTATGGCAGATGTTTTGGGATAGGGGCTGGAAAATACTTCACTTGCTAGGTGGAGCAGTGCTCTTAAGACATATTGAAGGAGTACTTCTGCTAAACCTAATCTTAAAGGCCATTTCTGGGGACTCAAAAGCAAATGCATGCTTTTGAGTATTTGTTTTTTTCTTTCAGTGTTTGAGAAATATCTGATTTGTCTGTTGATCAGTCACAAAAGTATTTGTTTTCCTGTATTGGTTCCCAACTGTATTCAGTACCTATCTAAAGAAAGGGAAATGTACAAAAGTATTTATAATAGTAATGGAAAAGTCATCCTTATTCTAAAGATATACTTAAATTAAATGGGGAATTTAAAATTTGTTGAGATTCATTCCAGAAAGTATATAAAGCTACAAAACCACCCACCCATTCATGCTTTCAGAGCACAGAGGTACTCGCTGTCTGCATAGCCTGACTTAGTAACAAATGCTACAGTATTTCCTTGTAAGGCCTATGAAACATGAATTTTGTGTAATTATTTCTGCTATCTAAATATAGATCATGTTTTTGAAGGAATTAGTGATAGGATGCAATCATCTAGGAAAACAAATTAGTCATAGGAATCCATTGTTATATTAGACCTTTGTATCACAGTCTATGTCTTTTTGTTGATTCCTGATAGTACAGTTTTTATGAAAGCAAGTTAGAATGACACACTACTCCTGTCAGGAAACTTCTGATATCTTTCCTACCACAGTTTGAATTAAAAATTTGGGTACTATGAAAACTGATGTGTTCCAAAGCATGATTCTGTTACATACAGCTTCTATACCACATGTACTATCCTGCTGCTGCATGAAACCAGATTAGTTCCTGAATTGCCTCAATCAAGGAAAACAAATATTTTACTTCACCAATTAAAACATAGTAGTTCCTCTAAGAACAGAATTACTTCAGCTAGTTCTCTAGTTTTCTGAAGTTTTTCTCCCCTTAAAAACTGTGCCTTATGCATAGTCACGTTTCCACAACTTGATGCTGTGTTGTTGGTACTCTCCAAAGCCTTTTTCAGTGCTTCCCCTCAAATTGAAGTATACACTGGCCACTGCTATATTGGTTAGTAATTGCTGGATTCAGCAAACCAAAGATTCCTATGTAAAACATTTTGGTTTTGCAGTGGAAAAGCAAAAATAGCTTCTCAGAGTTGGGCAATTTGGATGTTTCCAGTTTTTGAGGGGATCCTGGCTCGTTTTTGTGTAACCTGCAAGACTTGAGTAGTCTGGAGTAAGGTGCCTTTTTGGAATTCACTGGCCCTGGTGGAGGGGGAATAAACCTATTTATTGGAGGGGAGCAGCATAAACCTATGGGAAATCTGTGGCAAAAGAGCTCAAAATGCATAAATCCATCCTGAGCTGTACCCAAGCTGTCAGCCATTCCTTGCTCTGCGGTGACTGCCCTGCAAAGCTCCTCCTCCTGCTTTTTCCTCGGACAGCTGGGAGTTCCTGTTGGAGTTGTCTGGAGCCCACATTTGCACCAGGAAGGGGTGGCACTGGCACAGAGAGCTTGTGTTTGCCTTCCAGCTGAGTGATGGGACTCAGCAGGTCCCTTGGGGTGTGTGTTCCACGTTCAGTACTTACCAATGGCTGAGGGCAAAGTCCCTGCAGGAACAGCATTCCAGAGCCCTGGAAGGATCCAAAGCCCATGCTGTTGGGGATCCTAGGTGGTTACAGGAATAGATTGCCAGCAGGTAGACTTTGCCCTTAAACTTGTGCTGACTTCTACAGACTATTCTATTTGTTTTCCCCATGCTTGACGTGGGGAAAAAAGTCAGATGTTTTGTAACATATGGAGATCCTGTTATGACACTGTGTGTGTCTGTGGAGGTCCAATTTGAGGTTTGGCCTCAAATGGTCAAAAACTTGAGCTCCATTTAAAGCAGAGTTGGGAGTGGGGAGAATGACTTCATTGTAGGAGAGGCCACTGCTTTTGCTGTTTTGCTGTACTTTACTTGTTTATTGTCTCAGCATTGAGTTGCAACTACAGAATTCCAGGCAGGACCCATTTTCAGATGAGAAAGAAGACAGGAATAGGTCTTGAGGAGAGCAAGTCAGATCAGAAGTGTACCTGCACTTCAAAGAGGACTTGACAGTGCCCAAGTATGTGAAACTCGAGATAATGTTGAGTACCTGTTTCTGGCAACTAAAGCAGTTACTCAAAGCAACTTAAATATCTGCCTGTAACTGTCACTCATCTCACAGCACTGTGTAGTGTATATCTGCATGGCAAAAAAGGACTAGATCCAATGTACTGAAGAAAATAAGAATTTGCCCAGTTTGATACTGGCTTTAAATAACAAACCAGCATACATAATATGTGGTTAACAAAACCTATATTTTAATACAACTGAAGTGGGTTCTGTTGCGGTTTAAAAAAGTGTATACAATAATGGAGAGTAATCTGTTCTAGCTTGAAGCTGCCTTCAAACACCCAGTTCTTTACAGAACTCACTACAGTCTCCACTGACCTTGACCTCAGTCTCAGGAGTATGTAATGAAACATGTGAGCCTCTTGTGGTCTACAAAGTGGTTGAACTTCACTAGCACACAGAGAATGAATTAATTATTTCACGTAGATAGTATTATTGCTAACTGACAGTTTTAACACTGACAGGAGTACTTAGTTTGCCAGTTCTTAGTGTCAGTGACCCAGCTGACTGCTCCAGAAGTCTTAATGCCGTTCCCATGAGTACTATTTGCTAAAGCTTGTCTAGTGGTAAATAGGAATTCTGCTTCCAGGGCCCTTAATGCCTGAAATACCAGCACACCCAGTCCACAGAGACCTGATCTCAATATACAGAATAAGTTCATGACCAGCAGTGGTTTCTTCCTGTCATTTACTTTGTTTTTATTATTGGTTCGTTCTAGGAACACTTGAAAGGAAACAGAAAAGCCGGGGCTACTTATTCCCATATTTGGTGTTGTTCTAGACAAAATGAACATCCCTCACTAAAGGAGAGGGCCAAAACACTGTTTCTGGACAATGGAACCCACCTCCAACCATGGCTTAAGCTTGGCAGTCACATTGGGCCCTTTTTCTTTGCAGCTGTGCACAGTGCAGTTTTGCACATGGAATTAGAGTGATGTTGGCACCAAGTTCAGTGGCACCAAGGGGGTGCATTCAGATAAACAGGCCTGAACGTTCATAATACTAAAAGCTTGTATTTACATAGTTACAAGTCCTTGTTCTCTGGTAGAGCTTCCATTGGTGCTGACATTAATATTGGTGTATTTTAAATTATAAAAAGAGTTGGAATTAGGGGAGGCTATGAAGTAGATTGAGTGAAATGAACGCTTGGTCTTTAACTGTTCATAGTGGAAAAGGAAGGAATATTTAAAACATTAACTCAGCTACACCTCCTAACTCGCTCCATGTTTTTTTTCCTGAGACCTCTACTTGTAAGGGCTTGTGTCTTCTGTATTCCAGTGCAGATTTGGGGGTGAGAAGGGAACCCCAAGCCCTAAATCTGCTTTGTTAAATGGTGACTAATTAAGCCAATATATACAGTTATAAATACTGTGTATTTCAGAAAAGCATTGCAGTCACTAGGAATGTAGTCCCTCCTTCCTGCTGGGATAGCTGCCCTGCCTGCTCCCGTGCACCTCACCAGTAAAAAGACAAACTACTGACCGCAGATTTTGATCTTTAGTTTAGAAGTCCTGAGCTTGACCTTTTCTTTTAAAGTACTGCAGTGTGTACTTAGACTAAATAAGTGCAGCTGCATGTGTCAGACTGCCTAAAATTAAGCTATTATGGATACAGTCTTGACAGAACTAAAAACTTCCAGTTCTGGATAAGAAAGGAATGTTTGAAATCCACCCAGAAGAGCAGAATACAATGCACAATTTTAAATCCCTGTTTCAGTGCCATAGGATAAGTTTGTAGACTTTAATAACTTCCCCCCCCCCCCCCCCAGTCCTGAGTGTTTCTTTTGGGAAGAGGAATTTGAGAACTGTTTATTCTGGAAATAGTCTTAATGGTGTGAAAGATGACAAGTGCTGAAGTAAGGATGTTTGGGCTGCACTGACAGGACAGCCTGTACCCTTAATGTATAGGCAGGTACTCCAGAAACCTTGTGCCGTCACTGAGGGTGTTCTGAAGGTGGTAGTTTGAATGTAATGGGGAAGCATGTTGTTACCACAATTAATGAATTAGTCATGAACAGCTCTTTAGTGTGACACACTTCGAGAGTGTTCACCTACTGAAATCAGGTTTTCTTTTGTTCAGATAATTTCCTAATGATACATCAGGCTGAGACGTTTTTGCACCTCAGGCCATTAGAGAACTATTTCACTTGGCTTGTCCCATACGTGGGTCTGTTGTGAGACCAGAATACGTTGGAAATGGAGCACTCAGAGTCTCACCCTGCCACTGTACAGGGGTTTTCTTTGTGCCCAGTGTGGCTGCACCTCAGCCTGGGACTGGGAGGGACAAAGCAAAGGGAACTGTTGGATTGTAACCCACCTATTGTGGTTTCTACTGGGTCTCTGATACTCAGGAATGGGTAAATATCTCATAGCTTTGTGTGGGGGGAAAGAGACTTCCACCAAAAATGCGAGTAGTAACTTCCTACAGTTTTAGAAGCACTAAAGACTCTGGGGATTTCTTCCTGATCAGCACTCCAGAACACAGAGGTGGAGAGTCAGTGACTGTGATGTTGAGTACCTGTTGTGAGGCAGCTGTGGCCATGAATCAATCCTACAACTGTAGCAGACATGATACTGGAAGAATATCCATTTTTATTTCAAAATGATTTTACCTGGTGACTACAGTCAGATCTCCAAGTTAGAAGTCAGGATTGTTGTAGTGTTGGTTTTTTTTTGGTTGGTTGTTTTTTGGGTCTTGTCCCCTCCTGCCCCCCCCCCAGGGCTTTACAAGTATTTTGTCATTCTGCTCTCTACAGGTGTGGAGTTGTAGGTTAACTATAAAATACTAATCCTATTGCTGTTTGCTCATTGAGAGTGCAGGTGTACAAACAGGAAAAGAAAAAACAAAGGGGAAGTTAATATCATCTGATTGCCAAAACAAAGAAGCACCAATTTAGTAGCAAAAATTATGTACAAGCTGGTAACAGGATACAGTGAACAATGAAGCTGCATTCTGTAGCTAATTGTGTCTTTTTAGGGCTTGTTTTGCTATTATACTTGACCAACTGAAACTCTTGAGGGGAGTTTGAATGGGATTTAAATGAATCTGCTTACTTTTTTTGGCATGATACCTCATTGAGATGTCTAGGCACTTATTTTTTCATTCTTGGTATTTTTGAAGACTTGGGAATTTATTCAAGAACTAAAACTACCTAATTTTTTTTAAAGGTGGTGTTTTAAGTCAGGGCAGGTCAGGACAGTGGAAGTGTTAAACCTGGCAGGTGGGGGGAGTACTTTTTGTTGTTCTGTCCATTTGCTGCTATTCCTGTCCTCCAGTCTCTAGTGTGGCAGTGTGTGAGAACCTCCCTGAAGTACCAAAGCTATGCAGAGCCTTTGGGATCACTCTGAGGATGTTGTTTTGTTCTGGTGCTCTTTTAATAAGGATGTCCTGGGGAATATATTTAAGGGGCACATTGCTAACACCTGCCATGGGCTCTGTCGTGGAGCTCTCCTAGGAGCCTGAATTATCTACAGTGTGTGAGAGGGCAGGAATCCTCTGCTGGTTTTGACAGATGATACATGCAAAGTGCATTGTGCCCCTGTGATGGAAGTGTGACGTGGGCCACAGCAGGCTGAGTGACAGATCCTGCTTTCTCAAACAGGAACAAGGGAAATATATCTAAGAGGGAATAGTGGAATGGTCTGGGATGGCAAGATGGTGGGAGCCTCCTCTGATCCAGGCAAGCTGCTTCTGTTTTCAGTGTGAAGCTCTGCTCCTTCAGCTCTGCCTTAGTAGTACTCTTGCTGTCAGTGTATATGCCTTCAGTATTGCTGATGGAATTGGTTCAGCATAACATCATCTCTGATTCTAACCTTGTATAGGAAACCTGTGCTTGTCCTGCTTCCCATTGATCAGCCACACCACTCTGAAATACTAGGTCTGACTCTGGTCTTACCTCTCACCTTCTGCAGTTGTATTCCTGGTCCTTCTACACCTTTAACTTTCAGTAAGGCTTTACAGAGGTCCTCTGTCTTCAGCTGCATCTCCCAAAGGGCATGTTCCACTTTGTAACAGGGTGATTCTGGGGGTTTACCCCTTAAATGCTATCCATAACACTGTGTGATATGGTATCTGTTATGATTTTCCTAGTAGTTCTGAACAGGCTTAGCCTTGCTTAGTCAACAGTGTGTGTAAACATTGGATCGTTTTTCTGATCCTTTTTAAAGTGCAGATTTCCATGGCAGGACATGCTGAAGGGAAACCTGCAATGAAGCTCTGTATTGTACTTTGCAATAAGGTTGTGGAGTTCAAAGTGGATGTACAGATGTTATTTGTACATTTGTAGTTCATGAACCTGGTTATGTAGGTCATGTTGTTGCTTAAATGCCTGTATGTGACATGTGACTTCAGATTAAAATTTATTTTTTATCTTCCCTGTACTCCTTACAGTTACTGCTGTGGAGCGTTGTAGAATTTTAAGAAGTGCCATAAAACATACATACAATTAGTGCATTAGCCCTAAATGGGCAAAATAGCACTGAGGACAGACTTCTGGTAGGAATGGCTGGAATAGCTGGTGTTAGATATTACCTGTATACCACAGCCCACCAGTGTGTGTCTATCATGCTCACCATTACTGGATGATTGGAAATGCAGAGTGTTTTTTGAACCTGCTGTCAACACTGTCTAGAAGCAATACAGCTTCTTTAGAACTGGGCTCAACCCTTACTTGAGAAATGTTCCAGAGCATCTTTATTCACGACGAATAGCCAAGATCTCTTTGACGCTTTATTTGCAAAGTTTTATCCCTTTTGATAGCCCTTCTGCTGAACCGGTGGGCAATTACTGACTCATCCATGACTAAATTACTAGTCTTGCTCTCTTTAGAGATTTGGGCTTTACCTGATGCTCTCTCAAGCAAGTGCTGTGCAAATCAACCCTTGCTGAACATTGAGATTTGACAGGAGCAAACTGCAAACAGGATAGCTGCAGGCTCTTTCTAACTGTGTGTCAGTGGGAACAAACTGAATCTGGCAGTCAGGCGTTGCACAAGGAGCATGCAGAAGCACATCTGCATATCTAATTGTCCGATTCTTTAATCTACAGATTTTGAGAGATGCTTTCATTTACTGGATGAGACGTGTAGCTGCATAACATAGTTTTCCATATGGTTGTTCAGATGAACATTTTGTAGGAGAAAAAGGCACAGGCAGAGGGCTGGGATGGTTGAAGATCACATCCCTGATGTGTGGTGTATTTTTTCACTATTGCTGCACTAGATGATACACAGAACTGTGCATGTTCACAGGGAGCCTTGTAGAAAACAGACTTTTCTCAGTTATGTGCTCAGGTTTATTTGAGATAGAAATTACTCTGGATGTGTGGACAGACTGGGGAATGAGACTGGAAAGCAGTGCCAGGAAAGGGCCCTGGGGGTCCTAGTTGATGGCCAGTTGAATGTGAGCCAGCCGTGCCCTGGCAGCCAGGAGGGACATCCCTGTCCTGGGGGGCATCAGGCACAGCAACTCCAGCCGGGCGAGGGAGGGGATTGTCCTGCTCTGCACTGGGGTGGCCTCACCTGCAATATTGGGGCAGTTTGGGGCACTGCAGTATCAGAAAGACATGAAGCCATTAGAGAGTGTCCAAAGGAGAGCAATAAAGATGATGAAGGGCCTGGAGGGGAAGTGTGTGAAGAGCTGCTGAGGGCACTTGGTGTGTTCAGCTGGAGAAGAGGAGACTGAGGCGAGACCTCATGGCCTTTGCAGGTACAACTTCCTTGGGAAGAGCTGGCACTGATCTCTGCTCTGTGGGGGCCAGGGACAGGACCCAGGGAATGGCCTGGAGTTGTGCCAAGGAAGGTTTAGGTTGGATATTAAGAAAAGGTTTGATCGGGCACTGGACAGGCTCCCCAGGGCACTGGGCACAGCACCAAGGCTGCCAGAGCTCAAGGAGTATTTGGATGATACTTTTAGGAACATGATGGGATTCTTGGGGCTGTCCTGTGTAGGGCTGGGAGCTGGACTTGTGTGGATCTCTTCCAAGTCAGGATATCCTATGATTCTATGGCATCAGCAGAGATTTTTGAGAGCAGGAGTGTGACATCCAAACCTATGTTGCTAAATGGCTAACCGTAGAGCTTCAAATCACACCTCATTTACTGAACGGGCTAAAGCACTCCATGCCTTGTGCCTTCATTCTCCTTTCCAGCTTATCATTTAGATCTTACAGACAGGACAGCATGTGCCCTGCGGTGACCTCGGTGGGGTGGGTGTCCCACCCAGCCTTGGTGGGCACAGGTGCTGTGCCCAGGAGCACTGAAGGAGTAGGAGGTGGCATGGGGTGAACTGTGTTCTTTTGCCTCACCTCACTCCTGCTCTGCAGGTCCTTCAAATGCTTCACTAATATGAGGAAATGTTATGTTTTAAAACCAAACAGTCTTTCACTAAATTAAATAGAAGTGAAATCAATAGACATCTGAAATTTTAGAATGAGGTCTTATGTCACCGCATATAAAAGTTTAATAGGAAACTATAAAGCCAAGGTATTCATCTACGTATTAAAAGCCTAACTCCACAAAGCATTCCCGTGCACACAGGCTGGGTTACACATTTCTGCATTTAAATGCAACAGATCCTGCAGGAGGGGCATTTTGTGTTGCTTGTAAACAATTTACAAATTTTACTAAGTAACAGTTCCTAATGGTCAGTTCCTTTTTATTTTAGAAAAATCTAAAGAAAAATCCCCAAGATTTTCCTTAATTAACATCTGTTTGTGTAATGAATTACTCTGGTCTTGTCGAATTTGGTCTTATTGGACTTCCTTTTGTTGATACTCTTTTAAAGTTTGTCTTTGTGAGAAGTTACCTTGGAGGATATTTGAAGATCCATCTCTATAAGGAGCGAAACAAACTGACCATTTCAGTGTGACAGATTAGGTGGAATCTGTAATACAGGATTTCAGTTAGTCATCTGAAATGTGCAGACAAGGAGGAAAACTTGGGATGTGTAGATTGTGTCCTTTTTTTTTAATTGGAAAAAGGACAACATATTTAAAAATGGATAGGCTACCTCAGCATTGTCTTTCCATGCAGTCCTGAGGGGACAAACACTCATAGGTGGCCTAGATACTTTTTGCAGAAGCAAGGGGAGAATGATTTCTTTTCAACAAAACTTAACTAGGTGTAAATAAAACTGGCAAGTTATTACAGATACCTGGATGTTTCATGTTTCTTTGTTCTTTTTTAATTGTGTTGTTCATCATTAGAAGAATTTTGGTTTTGAAAGCCTCAATGAGTTTCAATATTTTAGATGTTGAATAATTCATTCTAAACTTTGTTTACACACTGTTTATGGCCCCAAAGAGCCTCAAGCAACTTGTTAAAAATACTTTACCACATTGCTTTATTCAGAATTATCCTCTGGTTAATAACAACATTTAGACACAATGATCTTGGCAAAATCTTAGCTGTGTTTATGTAAAGACTGATTGCTGAGCCTCAGCACTGCAGTGTGAGGGCTGCCCAAAGGAGAGTCAGGACTGGGAGTTGCCTGTTGTGGGCCATTCTCAGGCCCCCTGAGCTCTGGAGAGCCACTGCCTCAGACATCAGGGGTCAGGAATAAGGACTGGGATGAAACCAGGCAGTTGTGTAGTGGCAGAATAAGCAATTGATCTTGGACAACTTGAAAAAGGAATAAAGCTCTTTGCCTGTCCCAGCAACAGCAGTGAAAGCCCTGGAAATGCACCTGCAGGTTTAGGATTACCCAAATGCTAATACAGCACGTTGAGCCCTTAGTCAGCACTGGGGAGGCCTGTGGAAAGTGACGAGCAGTTGGTTTTTGGTATCACTCCTGGAATGGTCCCAACACTTTTCTTTCCCTTCTGGTTCTTATCCTGACTTATGGGTGCCTCAGTGTTTCTGGGTCAGGTGTGAGGAAGGCAAAAAAAACGGTGTGGAAGGGAACTATATTGGAAGGATTTGTCAAAGTTGATGACAATCCTGTGCAGAGTAACTGGGAATAAGGTGAAGTCGGACTGCAGTGGGTACCTGTTCATGGGTATCTCTGCCCATCCACGTGCTCACTCCCAGTGATGGTGCCCAGCTGAGGGCACACTCTGCTGACCTGGGACTGCCCACAGGCACAGCTACAGGCATTGCACTGGGCTCACAGTTTGAGCACACTGCTTCAAGTTCTATTTCTTTCAGCAAGATGCAGTCAAAGGCAGCATTTATGGCATGCTTGAAGGAGTTTGAGCTGCTCCTGTGGTCCTGATGGGGTCATAAGGAGAGTGTTGTTTAGCAAGCTGACAGGTAAGCTTAGAGAAACAGACTTAAGTGCAAGTTGGTTTTTGAGCCAGAACTTTGTTTTTAAAGAAACACAAATCTTGCCTGTAGCGTGGAGAGTAAGAAAAGGTGAAGCTGCCTCTTGGGGCTTCAACAGTGCAAGGAATTGCAGTAGCCACCAGTGGAAGGATTTTGATAACCTGAGCATCAGGGTGTGTCCAGGTTGTTCAAGGTGGAGGGAATGAAACAGTATTCCCTGAACAGCTGTCTTGTCTGAACCAGATGAAAAGTAATTCAGCTGATATTAGTTTATATGTATATTTTTTTCAGTTTGTGTGGGTTTGACTCAGAGGTTGGAATTTAAATGAGCCCAGAAGCTGAATGCAAGGTTTATCATGAGCATTTAGGTTTAGGGTGTGTTTGTGTCAAAATCCTGCAAGCCAAAGTCTGCAGCCACAGTTCAGTATCTGAGACTTAAGTTGCTCTTCTCAATTCCCCCTGTCCTGGGTTTTCATTATGAAGTTTAGCATTTTGCTTAAGATACAGAAATGGAAAATTAAAGGGAAATAAAATGCAGCATCGCACTGTACCACTACAGAGATTCTTTTAAATAAAATTAGGGTGTTTATCTGCAGTGGTCTGCTGCAGTTTTTTCTGAAAGCCGATGCTTAGCTTTTCACGTGGTTCCCTCTCTAACAGAAATAGTTTGAAACCTATGTATATTTATGATGCTGTTACTGCATTACAAAGTCTAACAGACATTGAAATTTGGTCTTTTGCATAATTCTGCAAAGTCGGGGGTAAAGTTACAGGTTTTGTGAAACAAAGCTTCCTTGGCTGGCATCTGCTCAAAGCATGATTATGCCAATGCAGCATCTGGGGGACTGAATCTAGACCATGGCCTGATAGTATCAGCTGCTCCTGGCATGTGCATGAAGAATGGTAGTGTGCAAATAATGTGCTTATCCACACATCTGGTGAAACCTACAGCTGTGAAGGTGGTTGATGCCCCAGTTACCTTTCTTCACTAATAATCTGAATGCTAGATATTGACATTTAACTGTCTAATACTAAAAAAAGTTGAGGGGAAATAGCCGTTTCTGTGCTAAAATCTGTCTTTTGTAGACTTATAGGAACTATCACTTTACCTGTTAAGTGAACTTTGGCCCACAATTAATAGAAGTACTGGGGTGTGGGGATCTTACACATGCACTGGTGCAGCCCAGATAATCCCCATGGAGGCCCAGTCTCCTGGCTGTTGGGGGTTGTGCTAAAAATGTTGGGCAAACACTTCTCTTACATATTCAGTGAATAGCCATGGTGTTCCTCTAGAGTGGAATGAACTTTGTATTTCCAGTTCATTTCTATGCTTCCATCTTTTTGTGATTTCAACTTCATTGGCAGAATGCAGTGAGCTACTTTAGGGCTGATCATGTATATTAATTTGTAGTTTTATTTTGTTGGGTGACTTATAAATTATCATGGAAATATAAAAGTCTACAGAGCCATGGTAAAAGCTTAATACCAATTAGAGTTAATAATAAGAAGTATGGGATCTGAGAGGAAGAAGATACGACAACTGTATGAAATCTTGAGCAGGATGGGTTATTCAGAAAAATGGGACCTGCTTAGTGTAATTATTGGTTAAAGCAAAAATGAAGCCTTGATGAAGGATGACTGAAGCTGTGCATGAAGTTGCCTCCTGGCAGAGGTGAATGTACAGCTGAGAACCTGCATTAGTATCTGGTTGAATCTTTTGCACAGTGTGTGAGGCTTGTTGGGCCTGATGCTTCTCCCAGGATTTTGTTCCCTGTTGGTTTTTGATTAATAGCACCCTTTGGGGAGTTGATGTAAACTTGTGTGTTTAGTCCATTGGAAAGATATGTAACTAATTCCCCAGCTGGCATGCTTGAAGAAATTCTTGTTTGTATTTATGTAATGATTAATCAAGGAAACATTTATATCTGTGTACACTGAAATAAATACTAAGGTTGGATTCTTTCAAAGAGTTAAATTAAAGGTTTAATCAACATATCAAATAGTCTGTCTCCCACAGTGGCACAAGTATCAAAACACCAAAGCTAATAAGCAGGACTGGGGCTGAGCCACACGCGCGTTCCGTTCCCACCCAGGTGTGTTTGTTCCCTCCCAGGCGCCGGCTCCGCTGTAGGTGCATGAGCTCCGCTCCCTGAGCCCTCCCTGCTGCTCTGGGCACTGCTGCTGCAGCAAACACCAGGCCTGAGCAGTCCTGGAGCTTTTACTCTTTACTCAGCACTCTGTGAAATTAAAATAAACACAGAAAGCAATCTTTGCATCAGAACCTCCCCCAGCGTGGAGTTCCTCCGGATCCCCCAAACCAGCTGCTGTCACCAGTGAGAGGAGTTGGCAGCTCCCGTGGGCACTGGGTATATTGGTGTGTGTGGGGCACTCCTGAGTGAGCAAGAAGAACTTTTCAGCTCTTCACTGCCCATCCCACCTCCCTGTGCCACAGCTCTGGGTTCCTGGAGCCCTCCTTGTCCAGGTGTTCCCCTCAGGACAGTGACTTGTGCACAGAGTCCCCAGAGCTCTACATCTGGTCACAGTCCAAGATTATGCAACTCTTTAATCCAATATGAAAACTAGATATTCTTGAAGCCACCTAATTGGGAAAATCCTGTGTAAACCAACCAGTGTATTTAGGAATTCTGCAACCAGGTCTTTGGTAAACAAGCTTTTTATCACAGGCACCACCCAGAGCAGAGATTGTCTTATATTGCCCCACTTACCCAGTTGAAACTATGCATACAGGAGGGCAGGACCCAGTTGGGAAGATCAAAGCAAATATCTCAGAAATTGGTGAACTTTAAACCAATGACCCAGTGCTTGGGCTCAGAAATGAGCAGTTGACTGCATTTATTATTTTTGGTATCAGGACAGTGAAATGTTATAACTTGGAGCAGTTCACTGGACTAATAAGTTTTGTGGTGTCAGCACAAAGGTGCGTTTTGGTACATGCTGTTGAAAACCCAGTCTTGGCCACAGTTATCTGCTGTGTTGCAGCTTTTGCAGTTTCATCATGCCTGTTGCAATAAAGTGTTTTTCTCTAGCCTGAACGGCCACAGGCATGTGACTACATGACAATCTCCACTTAAAGAGATTTATAGTCCCTCTGGTTGGTAAATAAGTTCAGAAAATGGCTGTCTTTATACCTAAAAGGAAAAAAAAAACCAAAACAAAAAGAGACCCTGCTGTAGCTTTTCCAAATTATTTTAAATTAATATGTAGTTGAGGAGGATGATTTAACCAATGGGTTTATTTTTAGAAATCAATCTTGAAATTGTTGTGGAATTGCTACATATTTTTACTCAACTGGATGAAGCTGTTAGTGTAAAAACATCTTGTTTGATATTCTTGGTTAAAAGCAGTATTAAAACAAGGTGTGTAATCTGCCCAACCTGTTGTATTGTTACAGCGCATGAGCAATTGGTAAGGATAAATACACTCAATAAAACTGCAGTTGGTCAGTAATTTATTGAGAAGTGTAACTAAAAATACCAGCTGTTCCCTGATTATAATTGAACACTGAATTGATTATGTAGACATTTGTTGTTGGGAATGGGATACTTTCAGTCATTTGTGAGTGCCGGTGACATAATTGGAGATTGATTTGGTAGATGCAGACAGAGAGTATTTGCTGTAACTGATACTCTTCAGTTACAGTGGAGTGCTGCCTAAATGGTGTTTTAACAGGGGCAGTTTTATTCCCTGGAAGTTCTACAAATTCTATATTGATTTCTACACCTTTTAATACTTGTGAAAATGTATCATTTTATCCTTTCATCCGTCAGTGTTGTCTTTTTGACTTAACAATTTAAATACTGAGTAATTCAGAAATACTGCCATGCTCCTAATTTTGTGTTCTGCGTAGATAAAAAGAAGCAAGACCTCCAGCTAGAATAAGGCTAAAATAATTATTTTTCTTTTCTTGGTGTTGTATCACCCTGCTCTGTTTCTGGAAACAGAGTGGTGTGATTCAGGGAGG
The DNA here is from genome assembly GCF_047495875.1 of Pithys albifrons albifrons. Taxonomy (NCBI): domain Eukaryota; kingdom Metazoa; phylum Chordata; class Aves; order Passeriformes; family Thamnophilidae; genus Pithys; species Pithys albifrons. The sequence goes on from NC_092470.1 coordinate 7,405,939, forward strand.
ACATCCATGAAGAGCCTGGGCTAACCAGCCTTTAAACTGCTTTTGCCAGATGATTTGACCTGCAGAATCCACCTGCCTTTAGTCTGCTGCTGCGAACAGCCATCCTGAATTCTCCTTGGAGGCTCCAGGACTACTCAGGCTGCACAGAAAGGGCGTTTTCCAATCTCTCTGTCACAGAGTTGTCATCCAGGACTGCTGCTGGGGACAGACTTTGGCCTTAAACTCTCAGGTTAATGTTTCAGCAGTATCAGTCTGATCAGGAAACAAGTATCTTCATTTTACCATGAAACAAAAGGATCAGTAGAAGGGGGAAGGAACAGCTGCAGCCCTACAAAGGGCAGTGACTGAGCAGAAAGGAATTCCTTGGGGTGATTGTGGCCCAGGAACATGGTTTGGTGCTAAAACCTGAGATTCCAAAAGCTGGGAGGTGGGGCAGCAAGTGAGTACTGCCATCAGCTAGCCCAGGACACGGCTGGGATGGTGTTTTTGTAATGCCACTGGTTTTACTTTCTCTGAAACTTTCCGCTGGCAGGGCTATAGCAGAGCACCAGAACGCGCCTTCTGGCTGGTCCCAGGCACAGAGCTCTGAGTCACGCTGCTCTCAGGTTCCTCCCTCTGGAAAGCAGATGGGAAGCTCCCAGTTGACTTCAGTTTCTTATTTAGTTTCGGGATGATCAAGGAAAAATATTTCCAGTCTGATGCTATAGGAGTGGCATTTTATCTGAACTTACTGATTGAGTTTTCAAACTACATTTTTCCCTTCAAGACCATAATAACACTACATGTAAGATGTAGGATTGATTAAACCCCTTTGAAACCTGTTTTTAATGGAGAAGAGGGACAGATATAAAATCATTATTTTACATGAAGGACTGATGGAGCCAAAATGAAACTGTTTGTTGTAATATTTCTCTTGCATTTCTTTAAATTGCATGGTAAGTATATACAGATGCAAAGTGCACATTTATAGATGAAGAGTTAGTGTGTGCATGAATGCTGCTCAGTGCAAGGATGGGAATAGGAGGGGTGTGTGATATGTACACACACATGCATTGACTAAATGTCACTATTGAAAGGCCTATCCAGGATCCACCAGTCACAGGAAATCTTGCTGGTCATGCCACAAGGAACAAGTCAAACTTGGAACAGCTCTGGAGACTGCTCAGTAATTCAAGTGAGGCAGTTAATAGGTCTAAGAGCGAGTCAACCATATTAAGTAGTTAACAGTATTGCATTTCCTCAGGAAAATTAGTTTTTGAAACATCAGGACACCATCACCCAGAAAGCTGTGGGATAAGCAAATCTGAATTTACAGTTCATTAACTACTTCCTGCTGCCCACATCTCTGTAAATTGTGTCAAAAGCTTAGGCACGTTACCATGACCTGCTCTTGGGCTCAGTCCCGCTCTTGTTTTGGTCTGTCAAGTAGCTATACCTTTTTAAAAATAACCTTTCAAAACTTTTAGAGAAAGTTAATACCGATGCACTCCCTGAGCCTCACAGTCCAACAGTGCAGTAACTCTTGTTTTGGTGATGTCCTTGTATTTGTGTTACAAGAATGCTGCTCTCAGTTCATCATGGCCATGCCCTGCACACCTTGGGTCCCGCAGCTTGGGTTGTGTTCTGAGCCGGCCTTTGCCATTGCAGTGAGCAGCTCTGCTTTCTGTCCTGTCTCCTCATCCCAGCCCTGGCAGTGCTGGCGCAGGAGGTGGGGCCGTGGCCGTTCCCTGGCCCCAGAGCAGGAAGGGATGGTGGGGAGCTGCCCTGGGGCCCGGCCCTGCTGCTGGGAGCAGGAGCAATGCGATCTCCCCCAGTCTGTGACCAGCTCTGGGATCAGCTCTTCAAGTCACGCTGGGCTGAATCCACCCCTATCCACAAGCAAGCAGTGAGAACTGATGGCCTTTCCCCCCAGAAAGCTTTTTCTCAGTATTTCATTTCCCTAGCTGTGTGTTTTGGGATGTTAACTTTGTAGTAGTTTCCATTCCTTAATACATTTTTGGTATTTTTAGTTCTCTGTATAAGATGTCTATCCTGCTGCTAGGTATTCAATATTTTTGCTTTGCTATTTCCTCAAATCTTTAAGCACTGCTTTTTGCCTCCCTTAATGTTTCCCTCATGTTAAATTTAAATAAATGGTCTTTTATCTTTGTCCATCTCTCTACTTCTGCTGTCTTCCTTTAATTTCCTTTCTGAAATATGGTCACATCATTGTAGCAAATATCTCCATTTTTTTCCAACATAAGAGCTATTTTGAAATACGTTTGTCCACTACAGCTCTTCTGTTTTGTTTAACCCAGTCTCAGACCAAAATAATTATTTTTTCAAGTCTCTACTGAGAACAGCAAAGCCTTTCACTTTATGAAAACAGGTGAAAGACTCCTCCAAGTGCATTATAAAAGTTTGCAAATTTTCATGGATGATATAATTGCAAAAAGTTGTGGTTTTATTTTCTTCTTAGCTGGAAAAACTGCTACAGATGATGTATTGATGGGCCTTGTGATGGGCCTGTGTTGGCAGAAGCACTTGATGTGTGTAATAAAGGCACTGGTGTGCAGCTTTTCAGTTCGGTGACATCTTTGGTTAAGATGATGTGTGTGTCTCATTTAGCATTGTATTCACAATACTGATCAGAGTAGTCACATATGTGCTCCAAAACTACAAGGATTTTGTGCAATAGAACTGCCTTTAGCTAAAAAGGGAAAGAAAAAGTCATGCTTGTGATCATTTGACACTCTCACTCCCCCGTGGAGGCTGAGAATCCCTCCTGCACGGGGTGGGAGAGGGATGCTTGCTACTGAAAGAAGCTGTCAGAGATTCAGAGTGACAAGGCTTCCCTTTGTGGGCATGAAGATGGTTATTGATGGCATGTAGGTTGTAGGTTAGCCAGAGTTCTGATGGAGAAAGAGAAACAAGGTTCTTTCTCAGGGCCAGAATACACAGTCTCTTGTGATCCCTTGTTTTTAGGGCTTTATTTTTAGTCGCACTATTTTTAAATGGCTTGAAATACAAAAATATTTGCTTTTTTTTTTCCAGTTGAAAGAAAACCCTGTTGTGACACTGCATGACTCAATCTTTTTATAGCCACATCAAATACGTGTGGCTTAGGATAATGTAAAAGTATACAAACAACAATAAGGCAAAAATAAGATACTGTAATACAAGGTGGAGAGCAGCAAAAAAAATCCTGTAAATAAATGTCTTACCAATATTTATTATTTCAGACAAAACAATGATATGCTTTAACCATGTTGTACTGCCAGTACCAAAAGCAGTACAGAAAGTATAGACAGGATTTAGTACGTAGAATTTATTTTACATCTCCCCTCTTGGCATTAATGTAGCAATTGTCTTAATGTCCTAATGAGTGTTAAGGGAAATGTACAAAGTGAGGGTAGAATCAGTTTTTTAGGTTCCTTAGAGTCTTGTTTTGAAGCTGAAGATTGTTTTGATGCCAGGTAGAGAGGACCCTGTTGCCTGGTGGGAATGGGGAATGGTGCTCTGGAGCACCATTGGTGCAGCCAGGTGGGAATGGGAATGGTGTTCTGGAGCACCATTGGTGCAGCCAGGTGGGAATGGGAATGGTGTTCTGGAGCACCATTGGTGCAGCCAGTGGGAATGGGAATGGTGTTCTGGAGCACCATTGGTGCAGCCAGGTGGGAATGGGAATGGTGTTCTGGAGCACCATTGGTGCAGCCAGGTGGGAATGGGAATGGTGTTCTGGAGCACCATTGGTGCAGCCAGTGGGAATGGGAATGGTGTTCTGGAGCACACGGCTCAGGAACAGCAGGCTCCGAGCTCACGGGGTCGGCTCGTGACTCAGAAATATTATTCTTGTCAGTGCAAAGCACATCTGATTTTGAGCCTAAAACAGCAACCAAATGAATAATAACAGCTGACAGCAGTGTGGTACACGCCTTTAATTCCAGCTTTGCCAGTGCAGCCTCCACTCCCTGGGCAACGTCAGGTGCTGGGTTGGAAGCTCAAGAAGAGCCTGAGGGAGGCCTGGCAGCCAGGTTGTTCAGCACTTGTGTTTCCACTTCTGTGGCTTTTAGCAGCCTGTTGAGATGTGTTTCTGTTTTGGGGTTGGGTTTTATGTTGTGTTTTGGTTGTTTTCTTTTTTTTTTTTTGTATTTTTCCTAATCTGCCAAGCTCATCTTTTTCCAGCTGCTTAGGCATTGTGTTAGTGCTGACACAAAGACTTATTTGCTTATTTATTGTACAATTAGATCATGTTTTTCGCTGAGAAAACCTAAGAGAAGCCAAGTTGGTGTTTGCTGACATCTGACCTGCACAGCTTGGCCCAGAGCTGGACCCCCAGCTCTGTTTGCCTGGTCTGACCAAGCTCCCAGGGGAGCTGTGTTGGAGTCACAAGGTCCTCCCTGGGGCTTGTGACAGCACTGGCTGTGGGGCATCTCTGCCAGTCTTTGTTCTCCTGGCTCTGAAGTGCCTGGTGAGAACTGGCATTTTCGGAAGAGGGAGCTGAGGAGTCCAGGAGACCTGGAGATCCTGGAGGATCCCTATGGAGAGGGGTGGAGGGAAGACTGTTGTGTGATGGGCTGCAGAGGGCAGTTAGCTGAGAGAAGTAGTCTGAGTGCTCCCTGCTGAGCAGGTTCAAGTTAAGGTGGATACCAGGTAATTAGCCCAGGTGTAAATTGTCTCCAGATTAGAGTGCTGCATTTTTACCTGGTTGGTAGAAAGCTCTCGTTAAAATATAGCTTAAATTCTTAAGAAATATGCAACAAGAGGAAATCATTAATGTTTACATTGTGGACAATTGAAAAGCATTGTAATTTTTGAGTATACATCTTTGATCTTTATCAAATATGTAGCCTGGAGAAAGGTGAAGAGTTGCTTTTATAGCTGTTACAATGTGGAGGTTTCTTTGATGATTGATGTTAAGAAGATCTTATTTTTATTCCCAAACTACATAAAAACCAGTTAGCTGTTAGCTGGATGTGGTTGTAGTACCAGTTGAAAGTGACTGAAGTTGATAAATTCAGGTTAGGCTCTATAATCATCACTCATGCTTGGAAGAGCAAGAACTTGGGAGTGGGTGGTGTCCTGTGGAAACAGCTCTCCCTGTTCTGGTGCCCAGCCCAAGGAGGTGGTGGTGCCCGTTGCAGGTGGCCATGCCACTGGTGTTGGCTTCTGGAGAATGAGAGAGCAAAACTTAACCACGGCTGGTTAGGCCCCACTAAAACTTGAGCTTATTACTAGATCCTAGGGAGAAGTCTGACAATAATCTGCTGATGATTTGCTGGTTCTTTATATATCTGCATGTTTTGAGGGGAAAAGGGTAATTCCAAACTACTGATAGAAACTGCCCTTTAAATTGTGTTACAATATTAACATGAACTACTTGGTGCCACCACTCTCAGGTGTCTTCCCTGCTATTGTTTTCCTGGATTTTTAGGCTGCTGCCTTTTTCTCAAATCTGCCTGGTTTGCCATGTGCCTGTGATCCCACAGCACTCATATTTGGTTGCTGCTGCACATTAGAGCAGGGAAGAGCTGTCAGGGCAGCTGGGCAGCCCTGGCACTGCCCCTCCTGCTTCTGTGCTGGCTCACAGCACTTTGGGAGAGAGCCCTTTGGCCCAGTCGTGTGTGTGGATTAATCACAGTCAACAGCAGCCTCTGGCTTGTGTAGAGCTGCTGTTCTGCAGACAGTGTGCACATTTTCCATGTATCCCGTGGCTTTGCAACCTTTGTCCTCTTCTTGTTGAGCTCACTGGGTCTGATTCTGCAGCTTCCTATGGGAAACTTGATTGTTTCCCCAGTCTCGTTTCTTACACATTTTCTGTATCTGTTATCTGATACTAAACCACATTCTGTATAGCTTTGTGAACAATGTAATTATCCATATTAATTTTGATTCTGTGCATTTATGCCAGTTCCTTTTTCCAAGTGCAGGGTCACAAGTGGCTGATGAGTGCACTGAAGGAAATTGTGTGTCTCTGTTGAACTTCTGTTTTCTCCAAAAACCTGACCTTCAACTAATATTTTCAGTCACATGTTTTATAACAATGGCCGAAATCTTAATTGACTCCTTAATTTTCTCAGGGCTTCCAAATCACAGCTTCCATTGTGCAGATATAAAATTGACAAGGTTCACACGAACTAGGCTAGTTTAAGGTTATTATTTTATTGAAGCTCATGCAAAGTGGTGGATGTTGAAGAAAATCGTCGAGATTGTGTGATTTTGGACGTGTTTACCTGCTGTACTATATTTAAAAGCATGGTTTGATTCAAGTTTGCAGCTGTTGTTCATTGGTGTGGTGGTGGAGCTGCAGCAGGGTAGCAATGGCTGGAGATGTAGCAGAAACACACACAAAGCCTACAGGTTCTGTGCTGGCTGCAGGAATAAAATGGGTGTGGGTTTAGTGCAAGTTAAATTAACTTGAGATAAAAATCCAGTTGGTTGTTGTTTTTTATGTCAGTCAGGCTGAGATGAATCACAGAATCACAGAATCGATTGGGTTGGAAAAGACCTCCAAGATCATCAAGTCCAACCCTTGGTCCAGCTCCAGTCCCTTTACCAGATCATGGCACTCAGTGCCACGACCAATCTCAGTTTAAAAACCTCCAGGGATGGGGAATCCACCCCCTCTCTGGGCAGCCCATTCCAATGCCTGAGCACTCTCTCTGCAAAGAATTTTTTTTCTGATATCCAACTTAAATTTCCCCTGGCAGAGCTTGAGCCTGTGTCCCCTTGTCCTATTGCTGACTGCCTTTAGGCCTGAGTTATTTAATCTGTAAAATCATGCATTATTTTAGTCTGCAAAATACTTTCTAATATTTGCTTATGTTCTGGTGAACATGACTTGATCCTGTATGATGGACACCAGAGCAATGCAGCTAAATCACATTGTTCGAAATTGTGGTATTAAAGAATGAGGGGAATTCACAGAACTGGTGTTTTCTGGCCACCTCTGCCTTGGCAGCAAACTGCAGAGCTTCTCAGTGCAAGATGTGCTAATGCCAGCATCGCTAATTTCAGTATTGCGTAAACAAAAATCAAAGTAGAAAAAGGGAAGAGATCAGACCTCCATTAGCATTGTCTGCCAGGCTACAGAAAAGAGGTTTGGGTTTGGAGAGCAGATTTACAGCTGAATTAATAGCCTTCATGTCGACTGGATTTAAATGTGTTTGTAGGTGTATCCATATAACCAAACTACTGTTTGAATCAGCTGGAAAAAAACAGATTTTGATTTCAAGTGGTACAGCACAAAATGTCACAAGTTTTCAGTAACAGCCTGAAATAGTAGTCCCTGCATGTGGGGAGAGAATCTCTCTGTAGATGTGAGTTAACAGAGTGAGTAATAGAGTGGAGGGGCTGGGGAGCCACTCAGCAGACAGGCTAGAGCACAGCGTTGGCAGAACATCCCTGAGCACTCACTGCAGCTTCCTTCCCTCTGAGTAACACCACGTGTGCAGCTTTGACTTGAGAGACTGTAAAGGGAGCAGAATTCACTGTGCTGATGGTGGTAATTATCCTCACTGCTAATAGTTGCACTGTAGGAGTGTAATTTTTTGCATCCTTAGCTTTCAATAACTGCATCTCAGTTGGAATAATTGGGCTTTTTCTGGCTGGATTTAAACACGTCTGCCATCTGAAATCCATTCTGTGTGCAGACAGTCCCAACCCCCCCCATGGCATTACCTTTTGGGTTTGGAGGGCAGTGCAGTTCTTTAGCAGTTCATGGGCAAGCCAGCTGACATCATTTATATATGCTTTTATGGCATGGCCAGATCAAGGAACAGAATTCAATGAAAGAAAAATATTTGGGAATTTGGAATTTGACTAATGGCTTTCAGTTACTTAATGCTGATGAGAACTGTAGTAACCTTTGTGATGCTTCTTGTGCTTCCCTGCAGGGCAGCAAAGGACACTACAGGTACCACTGGCAGAGCCACAATGTCAAGCAGAGTGGAGTGGATGACATGGTTCTGCTTTCCAAAATCACCGAGGATTCCATAGTGGAGAACCTAAAGAAACGATACATGGATGATTATATTTTTGTATCCTTTGGTGGTTTTGGTGGGGCCCTGTGGACTTGCTGAGCTAATGTGACATTAATGATATGTATGTATTCGATTTAAGCAGATTACTCCAAGATGCTGAACATCTGATGTGACAGTTCACCTGAGATAACACAAAATGCTTTGTAAACTGAGCTGATTATGAGGGTTGAAAATAAGATCACTAAAATTGTTTTAATGTATTCTTTCTGATATTTGAAATTTGATGTTGAAAACAGGCCTGTGCCTGCATATATTTATGTATATTATATATATTTATATATTCACATGACCCCTGAAGCCTACTGCAGTAATGCTGCTTCTAAGAGCAAGAATTAAGAGGTTTAATTAAGATGTATATACATTTCTTGATACCATGTTATCTTTTATACCTCCAAAATTCTAATGCTTTCAAAATAGCATTTCTTCTATGACATAACCCCATTTACAACTTATTCTGGAATTGTTAATACTGTGAATCTGTGAATACTGTTAATATTGCTGATGGAAACAGGTGAACATGTCAATACCCATAAATCTTCAGTGTTCTCACCTGAATTTTTCTCTCTGATTAAAGAAAATGTGAAAGATTTAAATACCTGAACATATAACCTAACAAGCAAAACAGACTCCAGCATCCCAGGTTTGCCTTTTTAACAAAATAAAAATTCCTGTGAAACCAGTTCGTTAAGATGAGTCCCTGTTTCATTTTTAGTTTTCACAATGTAACATGAGCTGCAGGAATGAATTTGGTAAATACTCCTCAATGATTATGTACTAGAAAGTTATACTGTTACTTCTGCTGCTCTGGCCAGGTTTTGGTCCTTACTAGTTGTGTCTGGAGAATGGTTTCCCTGAAGAGTTTACCATTTGTTGGCAGAAAGGGAAGGAAACATAACATCTCTTGACTGTTTCTATATATTCAAATGATCAAGAGCTACATAGCAGCTCAATTTAGCAAGGACTGGTAGAGAAAATGAATGTGGCAGTTGTGGTGGCATTTCCATCCCAAACTGCAGAGGTTTCCATGTGTGTGGACATGGGTTTGGATCCTCTCTTCAATAAAGTACCACACTATTGTTAGATTTGCCTTGCAGGAACATGATGAAGTTGCACAGTACGTGCCAAACTGTAGTACTGGGACAAGCTGCAGAATTCTTCCTATTGGTAACACGAGTGCTTTGGTCCCCATGGAATGCTGCCTCTTCCATGCAGCACAGTCACAAAGGTGCCAGTTCTCTGTGCTGAAGAAATGCTTTTATGCTTTTTTCCTTGAGAAAATAGTGAGATTAACATGGAGGTGATCTCCCACTGAAGCAGGAATATTTTCCAAGAAGACATCTGTTCACATTGAGGGATCAGAGTTGTCCCTCATATACGGAGAAAGACTCCTTTTGCAGTTCTGCAAAGGCTTTTCATTCTAAAAGGATTATCATCTCTTGAATATTTCAGTTGTTTGTGTCCACCCATGAATGAACATTTCTCAGTGCTGCATTACACAGAGATGACCGAATCCCCCCAGAAAATGCTGGTATTGTTTACCAACAGAAAACCGTCACTTTGGGTGTTTGTGCTGGCACAATGAGGAATTGATTTACTACATTCGAGACCCAGATGTTGTCAGGCTTTTTTGAATTAAATTTAAAGTGCGTGAGGAAAACATTGCAAATTAATATTACAGAAATGATGTTCATTGAGTTATGCTTCTTCTCTAGCACGTTACCTTTTGTGCTGTGGCACCACAATAATAGACTCTTACACAGGACAATTCAGCAGCAGAAATGTGTTCATTTTCCTACTTTTGTACAGAAAGCTTGGATAGCAAGGTTGTCTGTGAACAGTTCCAGAATGTTAAATGAAAGCTACAGTGCATTTTGGGGTGGGTGCACTGCTAACTCCCAGCTCAGGGAAAATGATCCTGGCACTGCTTTATGTGCCTGTGCAGCACCATCAGTTGCCTCTCAAAAATGTCTCAGGTGTTTTGTAAATGCAGGGACCTGCAGCTGAGTGCAGGGTGGGGAAATACTGTAGGCAGAAGGTTGCAAAAATGCTAACAGTGGTTTGAGTCTGAGTGTCCTTGAATGGGGCAGCCTGCAGGGGAGGACTCCTGGGGGCTTCCAGGAGTTATGCTCATAAAATAACAGCACACACTGAATTCCCAAATTCCCTGAGCTCCCCCACCAGTACAGGCAGTGAGTAATTGTCTGAGTTAGCTCAGCAGTGACCATTTCCATCGACTCTGCTTGCTCAGCACTGTCTCTGTGAGATCACAATGTGTCACTGCACTGAATTCTGCAAAGGTCAAACTAATATTTTCTAATCCTGACGAGGCAACCTCCTCAGTTACAAAGGAGTAGAACAGTTTAAATATGCCATTTCCTTTCTGTCTTTTTGTTCAAGATGTGTTGTGTTTGGGCCTTCAATACATGTTTCTCTACTTAGGTTGTCCTAAAATAAATATTTTGATAATATGAAAATATGCCATTGAATTATAGGTTTATATTCTTGCAAGCCTGCTAATTTAATTTTTATTAGCAATTGTTATAAACTGTGGGTTTTTTTACTATTATTTGAAGCTGTGCTGTATTCTGTAATAGGTGGAAAAGGTATTTGTCACTAGTAATAAGATAATACTTTATGAAAGTAAGTTACCTTAACTTCTGACTGCAGACATATATTGGCTCTGTTTTAATCTCCGTGAATCCTTTCAAGCAAATGCCATATTTTGGGGAAAAGGAAATTGAAATGTACCAAGGAGCAGTAAGTAAAGCAGCTTAAAATGTAGTGCAACATTCTGGGGCTTGGAAATATTACTGTACGTGATTTAACACTTAGAAGCATTTGTTTGTGTGCTTTGATAGCATTGTACTGGCCTGGGAGGGCTTGGCAGGTATCCATGGCCATATACTGGGTCTCCAAATTGAGCTCCCTGGATCATAACATTAGTATTTCAAGAAAATACTTGTATTGATTAGCTCTAATCTATATCAGGTATCTCCTTGACATGTCCCTGCTCCTGCAAAGGCAGTTTTTAAGCTGCCATAAGCCTAAAGTGGTGCAGGGTATAAAACATACATTAGTGGATTTGGAGACTGTGACATGGCAACTCTCAAACTGGACAAGAAGAATAAAAAACTGGAGATGCCAAAATTAGATGCCACTTTTGAAACTACAGCTTGAAGAGTGAGGCAGCACAAGAACATTAAAGACTTCAGATTCAGTTTCCTGCTCTGCTTGAATTGGGCTTGTCCATGGATGGGGGAAACTGGTTTGAATGGGCTGCAAACAGGACACCCAGACCAGGCTCTGAGTGCTGGTTTAGGCAGAGTATTGTCACCATGGGATTACTGGGGGAATAGGCTTAAATGATGGGAATTTCTCTTGGACAAGTAATATGTTTCCAGCACAGACCATTTTTAGAAGAGCGTGTTTACAAAAAAGTTTAGAAGAAAATTATGGATGAGAGAAGGATCACTAACAAAGCCCAGAGATTCTGGTTTGTTTTTATTTAATGAACAAAAAAATTCAGTACAAAGTGGGATTCAGAATTGTTTTTTCAGGAAAATAATTCTTCCAATTTAAATAGAAATTTGTTTTCCTCTTTCTGCATTGTTTTAATGCTTTGTTGAAAAATCGTTCTCTTTTTCCTTCTAGGCACAGTATGAAAACCCACCACATATTTATGCTCTTGCAGACAGCATGTACAGAAACATGATTATTGACAGAGAAAATCAGTGTGTCATCATTAGGTAAGAAGATGATGTGTAAGAAACATTTTATCATCTTCTTTTGGTGTTTTAATTTCAAAGAGCAGAAAAGTTTATTATCTCACTAAAAGTCTTCCATATCCATGTTCATGTTTTGGGATTTTCTAGGGTAGCCAAGTGCTTTCTGACCTTTCATTTTGTTTTCCAGTAAAATCCTGATGATAGCTTAACCACAAGAAATCTCTTACTTCCATTCCTGTCCAATGCCAAATGGATTAACAACTGCAGCAGCCACAGATACTGTTCAGTCCAACAATCCCACATGGACTGCATTTACCGTGGGCTTTTGTTCCTTTTGGAATTTTGCTTGCCTTCAGTCAGAGAACAAAGGAGAAGGGAGATACTGGAAAATTAGTTTTGTCTTCACTATTAATCTATTTTAATTATTAAGCTGAGAGAATTCGCTGTAGAATTATTACTCAACTTTTTTGATGACAGGCATTATTTAAGTGACAATCAAAGTGAATTTTGGGACCAGGGTTGTGCTTTGTTCTCATCTGTGGATTTTACAGGTAAAATGTGTGGAGAGCAAGAACTGCAGGATGCCTGAGCTGGTGCAGTGTGCTCTTCTGAGTTCCCTCTGCCACCGGAGGGGCAGAGTTCCCTGGGCTGCCCCTGGGGCTGCACTTGGCCCACAGGGTTGGTTTCCAAAGCAGGAGATGCATCTCAGGGGCTGTGCAGGGATTTTACACGTGGTGTAGACCAGGTGGGAACAGTTTGCTGCACTGAGCTGTGTTCCCACCAGGGCCCCTGGAGACAGCACAGTGCCTTGTGAGACAGAAAGAGCTCTTCTTCCTGTCACTCCTGTGCCTGAATTGTTCCCTGAGCTCAGTCCTTGTCTTTGGAAGACTGTTGCTGTGCTGAACTTTACTGGTCACGTGGAATCAATGGGTAAAATTGGAATTTATTTTGCTTTTTCTACAAAGCTACATCCCAGAGCCTGCTGTGTTTCACAGAAAGCTAAATTTTTAGTGAAAGCCTTTGAACTGAAGTGAATTGTGATTAAAAATCCAATTTTTTGATCTGGTGCCCCAAAGTGCCATGAGTGCAGAGAGTCACATTTTCAGAGAGCCAAGATGCAGATCTGAGGTACAGACTTCAGTTTTAATTTCATGTGAATATTGTTGTGCTTGAATGATGTGTGATGTGCTCTTTGGAATGTGCATTTTGTATGTGCAGAGGGTAATTTCTCTCAGTGTGGGCACAGCCTATTAAAGATCTGCAGGAGTTTATTGAAATCTACTGCAAATCTGAAACAAGAAAAGTCATATTTGCCAGGGACATCTGAGAGAGGGTTTTTTTCCTTTATACACATTTATTTTTCCTTTGATTATTCTTATTACAGACACTAAAAACTTCAGACTAGACATATAGGTAGTTTTCATGATGGTATTTGATCTTTTAGGACACTTGGAAATAATTTTTATGAAATCAATTAACTCAGCTGTTCACAAAATTGATTTTGCTTAGTTCATATTTTAATACTTTGGACTGCATTCGATTTAAACTGTTTAGATACATCCTGCATTTTATGATTTAATGTATCACTATTTCTACGTACTAAGGCTGCCTTAAGGATGAGGTTTCTTGAAGTTTGGAATTGGTTTGCTTTATTAGTTTATTGCACAAACCAGTGGCACTGAAGTTGCTGGCAGACTGGAAGCTCCCAAAATCCTGCAGCTCTTGAGTACCATTTCTTCCCCTACACTGGTGATTCTCAAAAAATGGAGATACAGTCAGTCCACAGAAACCTGCTGAGCCTGAGCAGTTCCAAATGAACTTTCAGTGAAATACAGCTTTTGCTGTAAGAATTGGTCCTGGGGAGGATGAGTGATGGTAACAATATGGGTATTAGGAGGTGCTGTTTTCTTCTCTGCTTCATAACTAATCTGAATTTGGAGTGATTTCACTGCAAATCCCTGGTGGGACAGAAGGAGAAACACAATCGAGTGCCCAGGTTTTTCCTCCTTTTTGCCCCTCAAGATGGCAGATTTCTCCACTAAAAAAAGGCTTGCAAAGAGAGAAGAAATAAAGTGTAGACTGGCCCTATCTGCAGTCAGATGAGAAGGGACATCTGGCTTATGGTGCATGAGGAGCCCCAGGAATGGGGACAGCAGGATGGTGGGAAGGGCTTGGTGCAATCCTGGGCCTTCCTGCCCTGTGGTTGGGCTGTTGTGGCACCCACCCCTGGGCCTAGGAGCAGACCTGCATTCCTCAGACCAGACTTGTGTTTCCAGGCCAGGGAAGGAAGGTCCCTGCTGTGGTCAGAACACCTTTTGCCAGGATGTTAAATCTAAATAGTGCATTTAGACACTGATAGGAAAAACTCATCCTCTTCAAAAAGTCAGTGAATGAACTGGCAAAACAGATCCAAATACAGTTTTCTGAAAGGCTGAGTAGGTAGCAACCAAAAATAATCTCTTTTCATACGATAATACTAATTTTAAAAGAAAAACTGTTACCAAACAGCCTTTCTAGGACCAGGAAAGTGTTTTTCATTGGCTGAGGATAATTTCAGCATGTGTGTGTTGAGAAAATCCCATGCACACCTGAGATCAGGGCTGAGGGGCTGGGGCTGCTCTGGTGGCTGTTCAGCCAGCAGGGAGGTGGTTCTGGGGGTGCTCCTGGCTCGGGGCAGGTGCAGGCTGAGCCCAGGGGGAAGGATGGAGTGGTGCCCACCAGCCTTCCCTGCTTTGGTTTGCACTGGGCACAGTTCCAGAGGAAGTTCTCTCATAGCAGTTACAGTGGACTTGGATTTCTCATTCAGTTTGTGTGTCACTGAGACGTGGTATTTGATGTAAGCCCTTCTTGGACTAAGCTGATGGGTGTCTTGTCCAACAGACTGTTGGCATTCCTTCTCCATGTGACATGGCAGCCCTTCCAGACTGTCAACAAGGAGTTGTCCAGGCAAGATTTTAATTACAAAGGACTGTCTATTGTGGCTTTTAATTCCTTCTGGACTATCACTGTCCTTTAATTAAGAGAGTGGAGGTTCTGATTAGTATTTTTCTATTCTGTAGTAATTCATGTGTTTCTTCAGAGTGTTCTTAAGGTTTTACCTTTCTGTAAAGCTGAGAACTTTATTTTCACTGGGACTCTGTGACCTCTGCCAGGACATGTTGCCATTGCTTTAAAACACTTTCTCTTGTTTGTAATTCTGGTTTACATTTTCCATTTGTGTGGCAGCCTTTGAGGACAGGAAAGCAATGCATGATGACTGCACACCTGGAAAGGCAATACATCTGAAATAATACAAATATACATTAATGAAAAGGCCATTTACCACCCCAGCTGTTTGTAGTGGACAGCTCATGTCTGGCTTAAGTCTGTTGAGTTCAAAATCTAATGACATTTCTAGCCAGCTTCTGTATCTGAGCTTTCCAGAAGACTCAAATGACTGATTGTTCTAAATCTAACTGGAAATATGGTTGAATTTTAATGAGGAGGTGGTAGAAACAGAAGTCCTAACACAGTGAGGAAAGTCAGGTAAAAGCTCTGATTCCGAAGTAAAAAATATTTCACTGTAGTTAATGCTGCTGAGGCTTCTCTGAACATAGAGAAAGTGAATTTTCTATGTAAACAAACTAAAAAGCTTATCCAAACACATCAGAGTATTTTACATCTCATGTTCTTTACTGGCCAAGACCAAGAGGTCTTTATAAATATTTGGTCTGAAATTTCTACATTGTCTTGGTGATGTAGATAAGCATCCCTTGTGTTGTTCTGCAGCCAGAGATACTGTATGAAATGTCACCCAGAAAATCAATTTTAGGGAGAAGAATTCTGCTATGGATTGGATCCTACTTCTCTGATCACTGATTGAATTTGCTCTGGGAAGGAAACAAGGAGCAAAAAATTTCCCTCTGCATTTGTAGTCTTACTCTGATTTTCGCTACACATTACTTGACTTTGTGGAACAAATTGTCATTTTTCTGAAGTGGCAAATAATGGTGAAAGAATCAATGTGTCTTTCAAAACCTCTTTTTTGTTAAAGATCTAGACTAGATGATGCATTTACTTTTAGCAAGAAAAGTCTGTGAGAAAACTGTCAATACCACAATGCACTTCAAGCCATTGTGAGAATCTTTTCAGCCTTTCAAAACCTTTGTCCTTCCAACATACTTAAAACTGCCAAGCTAGAAAATGATTCTTAACATTTTCTTAAAATAGTTTTAGTTGCAGCAGAGCAGTAAGATATGTATGAAAAATGAGTACCTGAGCTTTACTGGGGGCAGGATACCATCCCATCAGATAAAGCTACTTTGGTTCATAAATAATGTATCATCTTGTTTTATTCCAGTTTAATTGGAGCAATTTGCTGGTCTTTGATCAATAAAGCATAAAACTGAAAAACAGTGTATGCAGGCATAAATCTAATACAAACTCTGGAAGACAGAACTTTCAGCCAAATTAATGTAATAGAAGAGCCCACTTATCTCAAAAGCAGAGACAATAAAATGGAGTTACATTCTGTGGCAGACACTGTGGGGTGAGAAATTTAAGCCACACATAATTTCAACAAGGACAGTTGTTCAAAGTTGTTCGAAATAGGAGGATAATTGATGCATCAAAGAAAATCTTACAGAAAAGCATAATGTTTTTACTGTGTGTTAAATAACACCTGATCAAATTCATGCAGTGTTTGGCACCAGATCTCCTTCTGCTTTCTGTTGGAAACTGCATTTGTAAGCTCAGAGTGTGATTCGGTTTCGGTTGGTTTGTCTGGTTTTACAGCAGAATGAACAAATTTTGGAGAAATGTTGTTTTAATTATTGAAGCATTGCTGATTTGAACTTCTAAAAACAGTTTGCCATTCAGCAATCTCTGTCCCTGTAAATGTAATAGATATGAATAATACAGACTTTGTTCTTGGTGGTGTGGGGAAAAGGTGACTTGAAGAATAATAATATTCACAGGTGGATGATCAAGAGGTACTTTTTCAACTTTTTCAAGTTTTCTGTTTGCTCTGTAAAACTGCTGTCAGGAGAAGACAAAAGCATGAAAACATTTCTGGGAAAAGAATTTAAAAAAGCCTCTCAGTATTTCTGGACTATTTGGAAGCTTTAAAGATGTGAAATGATACTTTCAGCTTGGCAGTTTGGGGAGTTTTTTCAGAATTAAACCTTTGGAAATGTCTCTATTATTCATGTTGATAAGGAGCTCTGAGCTGTTCATTCTCGACAAGTCCTTTTCCTGTGCAGGACATGCTGATGTTTCCCTGGCAGACATTGCTAAAATTCATGCAGGAAAAGATGTGCATTTGATCCACATCCAGGAACAAGTAGGCGCAGGATGGAAGAGTCAACAACATTCACTGAAATTATTCAGGGACTTAAAGACAGCACAGATTTTCACACAAGGGAAAACTATTTTCAGCTGTTTTTATGACATTGAACCAACATCCGTGTGTTGGGGTGTTTTTGTATTGGTATAATTATGCAGGTCATGGTACATCCATTAAGGTCAAAGCTGACTTGAACCAGGATTTCTGTGAGTCTGGAGGAGTTCTGTTGACATGAAAGCAGCTTTAAGGGATGAAGTAAAGTGTGAGGTTGGGTTGTCTGGCAGGCCAGTCCTCCTTCCCTCCTGAGACGCTTTCTGATGGCAAGAAGGGAAAGCTACTGATGTTGTAAACATTATTCACCATTGAAGTGAAATATTATAAAGGAAGGAAGGAATTGTGAAACCTACTGTGGAATATTAAGACTTCTTGTACCCTGTGTCAAGAGGCATAGGAACAGGAAGGTAGTTCTTCCGTCATTCAGGATGTGATTAATAATACCTCATTATTTCATTCAGGAACACCGAAAACAAAAGACTCCTACAATGAAGTGGGTATCTGGCATGGCACTCACAGCTTGGGGTTTCAAATTAGTTTCTGTGTTAAGGTCTGAAATCCCACTGAATTTGCATGGGAATTGGGTTCTTAACATACACATTCTCTTGGTTTAAGTAGATGTTTCGTACTTTATGTGGTTTTCTGACTTTGGAGTCCCACAGAGATTGTGGTGTCCATGAGGATGATGTACAAACACAAACACAAGTACCATGATCCAACACTGTATCACAGTCTCTATATTACCAGTTTCCCCAGTGTAAATATGGTGTCTGTAGCCTTGAGTGGGCAAAATGAACCTCAAATTACTCCATTCTAGAGTTACTTAGAAACTAACATGAGTATTTTCGTGTTTCTTTTTCTGTAGTGGGGAAAGTGGTGCTGGGAAGACTGTAGCAGCTAAATATATCATGAGTTATATCTCCAAAATTTCAGGAGGTGGCCCTAAAGTACAGGTGAGTTCAGACAGTAATACTGAAGCATAAGCACAGCCTGAAGATTGGCTTCAGAGGGGGAATGACAAAGGCTGTTTGGGCAGACACTGGCAGATAAGAGGCACATGAGCTTGGGAACTTGTGGGTGAGCAGCAGGTATTACATCCCAGCCCCCAAAGCAGAGACCCTGCAGTGACCAGTGCTGTGCCCTGCTGGGCTGGGCTGGGAGAGCCACAGACCCAGAGGCAGCCCTGCTGAGTGTGCTGGAGCTCTCATACTGAATTACACCTGCAAACTCTTTTTTTTTTTTTAGTTGAGATAAAAAGTACTTTAATTATTGCTCTTAACCAGATCAAGAAGAACAATCAATCCCCATTTAATAGATGTGTGGCTTTTTTCCTCCTGTGTCAGCATTGTATGGAAAACTGAACCGGCTTTTGGGGGCTTTATTACTTCCTTTGGGTCTCTCATTGGTGTGTGTACATCAAAGAGCCACAGCAAGAACATCTTTTTTATGAGGTTATCTAGGCAAAATTAGAGCTGAAACAAACAATAGTGCTTTGGTTAATAACCATGCTATTGGTGTCTGCTCTGCCTATCAACACCTATGGGCTAAACCTAATGGAGTGAATTAACCCTAAAAATACCCTTAATGACATTACAATGCCATCCCTTGACTGACAGGCAGTGGTAGGGAGTGGCAGCTTTAACCAGTCCACTCTTCTTGAGTGCTTACTGTGATTTTTGATTTGCAGTCTCTGATGTTGAGTGTGTTCTTTCTGCTTAGTTTTGTACAACAGCAATACTGGGAACATTGCAAAGAAAAATTCAATAACCAAGAGAATGATCCAGATAAAGTATACATTATGTTATTTTTGGAATAAATAAAATCATTCTTTATAAGTAAATATTTTGTTTTATTTAAAGGATTCCAGCTTTTTGCATAAAACTAAAAAATACTTCTTAGTAATTGACAGAGTAAGAGTTGATGAAGTTGCCTCGAGCATTTCTTTTGAAATAAAATTCCATCTTCTTTTACAACCCAGCATGCACTGGGTGTTTCTCCAAAGCTGATATCTTCTCCATAGTCTCAGCTCCCAGGATCAGATAAAGACACACTAGTAACACATGATATTGCTTTCTAAAGCAGCTGGATAGCAGCATCGTTGCTATCAAAACAGATTGCAGAAGCCCTTGCAGATTCCTAAATTTCTTGCTGCTCTGACTTCACTGGCTGTAGTTCTAGACACCCCCCCCCCCAAAAAAGATTTAAAATCTTGTGTAAGAAGGAAGTGGTTCAAATGAAGATGATGGAAGAAACAGATCAATTTATTTGCTGTGTTGCTTGGCAGAACAACAAACAGAAGAACCACTCTTTAGTCTCAGGCATTATGTTCAATTTTGTAGGACTTTCCTCAGAAAATAGAAACCAGCTCTGGAAAAAAAGAAAAAAAATGGATTAAGTTCTACTCCTTGTCTGATCAAGAGAATTTTTACAGATGCAGAATTTCTTGCCTTTTTAATATATAATTTAGATGTCATGGGGTTTTTTTTAGAAAATCTGTGAGAACTTTAAAAATGTCTATTTCTGAATTTGTATTTCTCTTGTTTCCTAAAACCTTAGCATGTTAAAGATATTATTCTACAGTCCAACCCTTTACTGGAGGCCTTTGGGAATGCCAAGACGGTTCGGAACAACAACTCCAGCAGATTTGTAAGTCCCTCAACCTCAGAGGTTACTTTGTTCTTCCAACTTCTGTGCTGTTACAGTATTCAGTAGTATAATATAATTTGGCTACAAGGGAGGTAAATCCAAGTAAAATACAAAGTATATGTCAAGAGGATTCTGTTTCATCTTTTTCCTCTGTTTTTTTCAGTACATCCTGGCCACTATTTATAAAATACCAAGTCTGCTTTCCTGATCCATGTGGGCAGTGGGCAGGGGTTACCTCAGTCTGTCATTGTGAAATAGTCCAGATAATACTGTGAAATGACTGCTCAATAGATGACATATTGTGGGTTCCATTTCAAGAAGTTACACAGAGTCTTTAAGAATCTGAGATGTGTTCCTGAGTTTACATGAGTGTTGATGCAATTAATGTCTCCCTGAGAGCAAGAGATCGTGGCTTCACCTTTCTGCCAAGCTGAGCACACTTTGCTGTTGGTTGTAAATCTGTTAAATTGACCTGCTGTACAGGTGAGCCTTGTGGTTTCCTTTCCACTAAGCAACAGTCTCAGCAGTGAAAAGAGGCCACTGACCTCCTCTCTATATTTGCATTAGCAAGTGATAAATTGTCCCCAGTCTGGAGCTGTGCAAATGCAGGAAGAAAGATCTGTGGTGGTTTATGAGTCTAAGCTGAAGTTGTACCTTGAGGCAGCTGTGCCACTGCATCCATAAAGATGAAATATCCCAGTAGCCTTGCTTGGGATATAGTAGAGATGCATGATTGCAAATTTACTCTGACTAATAATTTAACAGCTGTAATTATTTATTGCAGGGGAAATACTTTGAAATACAGTTTAGCCCAGGTGGAGAGCCAGACGGAGGGAAAATCTCCAACTTCCTGCTGGAAAAATCTCGAGTCGTAATGAGGAATCCTGGAGAGAGGAGTTTTCACATCTTTTACCAGGTCAGAAGTGTATAGATCCTTTCTGAATTATTTAAAGTAGGACCTGTTTTTCCTTTTGATTGACAATTCATTCTCCATCAGTGATAGGCCTGAGTGCACACTCCCAAAGGGAATCTGGCACTGCTGGGAAGCTCCTGGCATGTTGGGACACCCCTTCCCATAGACCTTCCTGGCTGCCTTTCAGCTCCAGAACAAAAGCACTTCAGCACTTCACAGGCCTTGCTTGAGAATTCATTGTGCACTTCCATATGGAAAAGTCTAGTAGAATATAATAGAAAATGAGAACTTTGTGGCAGATTTCTTTTTAAACTGGCCTCTATATATAGGGAGAGGCCAGTTTATATATGTGTGTGTATGTATAATGTATGTGTGTCCTGGCCTATACTTCCTGTGTGAGAGAGATTTGATTCTCAGTTAAGTTTTTGGGATATTTAGGACAGTACTGTTTGTTGAACCCTCCAAGCATCCTCGGGCTTTGCTGGCCTTCACTGGGTCTTGACATGCACAGTCCTTACCTGCTGCAGTGCTGTTGGTGAAACTTCATGGGTCTGGGGTAAGGACAGGGCACTCTGAGAGTCTGTGAGCAGATTCACATGAGCTGAAGTGCCATTGCCAGGATGGAAAGCTGAGTTGGAACTGGAATTGCTCCAGGAGCTCTGTTCTCCTCTTCTGAGGTATATGAACAATTTGCTCTGTCCTGCTGATTTTTCTGTGGCTTGGACAGGCTTTATGACACAGGAGGTAAAAGACCACAGGGTTTTAACAGTTCTGTTTTGAGGTTAGTTCATTCCTTCCTGTTGCAGCCCTGTCTGTGCACAACTGTGTGGCCTTTCCATAGTTCTGAGGAGCACAAAGGGTGTGTCCTCACAGTGGGAGTCACAGGTAATGCTGCCTTAGAATGCTTTCAACTCTGCCTGCCTTGCAGTGGGAGTGGAAAGCACATTATGGACTTAGATAATGCACTGTAGATTGGAAAACCCACTTTGCTGTTTCTTTTTGAGGTAAAGATAATGGAAGGCATTCAAGTCAGTCATATTTTTGCTTTTTACTAGATGTGGAAGTTAGAACTAAACCACTTATGGGCATGGGATTGAGAATCTGGGCTTTTGGATTAAACGATGACCAAAGCATAGGAAGGATCCATCCCTGGCACAGCACAAGCCATGCCTCTCCCAGTGGTTTCAGGCTCAGTCACCTGTTTCTGACCTGCCTCACCTCTGCTGAAATCATTGTATGATCCCTAATTTGGGGGTTTTTATTCTGCAGCTGATTGAAGGAGCCTCCTCAGAACAGAAGAGCTTTCTTGGCATTACCAGCATGGACTACTATTACTATCTGAATCTCTCTGGGTCCTACAAAGTCGATGACATCAATGACAAATCAGATTTCCAGGAAACACTGGTGAGTTCCGTACTGTATGATTTGTATAGGGAGGAGTGTGTGTTCATTTCTCTGTCCATCTGCAGCAAAGACATTGATGTATTAGTGTGGGAATGAGAAATTAATGCAGATCTAACTTATTCTAATTGCATTCTGCCCTGAGGAGGAGGTGTGTTACCCTGAAGACAGACAGTTTTTCTAGAAAGGCAGTTTGGTTTTCAGTTTGTTCTTTTTCAGAAGGGTGCAAATTTCATGGAATCTAATTTGGTGCAGATAATCTGCAGTATGAAGAATGTGGAAATGCAAACACAGTGAGGGGCTTCTATTAGAAGAAAATGATGAAAGAGTGCCCTGTTTTAGCTGAATTCTTGGTGCTGACTGACCTTCCATGCTTATTTACAAGTGTGGCTGAAAGGCTGGAGAAAGGGACTGTGAAAACAGGTCAGGGATCTTTATTCAGTGCTGTTCCAATTCATTGTGTGACCTGTCAACTTACTTGTCTCCTGTTATTAGTAGTTTACTATTTAAAATAAGTATAGTAACACATTTATATATGTAACAGATTTGAAGGCCCCCCAAAAAATTGTTACTGTTGTACTCTAGTTCATCTGGTATTTTAGAAAAAGACTCAGTTGAGGAGACATTCTGGAGGTTACCATGTACTCTGAGCTCCAAACCCAGTGTTGTGGCTGAGATTCAGAGCCTCAGCCAGACACTGGGCTGCTTTTTAGGGTCATTCAGCACAGCTTCTCAGTTCTTAGTCTCAGTGGATAAACTGTCTGTGTAGAAGGAATAAAATCATTATCTCTTAGGATCATTGTTTCCATTTTGCAATGAAGCTGTTTTAAGTGTGACAATTAAGAGCACATGATTATTTCTTAGTACCTTTATTTTTTCCAGAATTGATTTTATTAGTACATCTTCTAAACGGTGTAGGTGCTTCTGTATTTAATTAAAAAAAAAAACCAAACAAAAAATGCTTAAGTAGCACATCTGGTATCTTTTGAAGCTTCAGTGCTGGCTGTAATGAAATTTGATTGCCTTAGGAATTTGGGCTGCTTTGGACAACTCCAACTTTTAGCATCAGAATTTTAAAATTATTTCTAAGATGGGAGTCTTTTATTCCATTTTTTTGTTTGTTTGTTTTCCTTCCCAGCATGCAATGAGTGTGATTGGGATCTTTGGAGAGGAACAGAATTTGGTACTGCAGATAGTGGCAGGAATTCTGCATTTGGGAAACATCAGCTTCAAGGAAGTTGGCAACTATGCAGCGGTGGAGAGTGAGGAGTGTAAGTACCCCTGGGAGCTGCTCCAGGAGCAGCAATGGGCTGAGGCCCAGATGGCACAGGGGGAGCTGCAACCACAGCTGCTGGTCCAGACACAGTGAGGCCCCTCTCCCAGTACAACCTGCCAGGTCAGAGTCTCCTCCAAAGCCAACGGTGCTGAGGCCCCTCTTGTGTCTTGTAAAATGCCACTGACTTAAGAGGAGTGAGACTTTGCATTCTGAATTTAAGAAATCCTCCTCAGACCTTCAAGTATGAAATAATAGACATTGTAAGAAACACTTCCAGTCAGACCTGAACTCGGGTTCTTCCAGTGCATCAGGACACATTCTAAAAGCCCTGGTTTCTGGTGTGGCCTCACTGCCCTGTGCAGGCTGGTACCAGCTGCTTTTGGGTATCCCTGGCCTCAGGATGTAGTTGGTGCCAGGCCTACAAACACACAAAGACGTGTGCCTTGAGCACAGAAATCCAGAACTGGACTGAACTGCAGAATTTACATACTGTAGTTCTGTTTCCTGTCTCAGACTTCTCAACCAAGACCTTATTAGTAGCTACAGCTGCTATTTCTTTACAACTTCCTTTTCCACAGTGCACTGTCCTTGCATCCCTCACCACGTGGTGCTGTTCTGTGTCAGCACAGCCAACAGCAGCAAGGTGTTGGAAGAGTAATGGTTTTAAGCATTTTAAACACTTTTGTCATGATTTATACCTACTATCTAATGTTGATTTGTGCTGCCTTGATAGTTTTAGGACAGAATGGATAAGTACAACATATACAGTAGCCTATACATACCTCTCTGTTCTCTTAACTCTTAGTTCAGAATGGGTCTTATGTCTAGGAAAATTGCATTTGTTTGGGTTTAGGTAGGTTAGTTAGGAATAAAGTATCTTGTGCAGTCAACTTCACACTCAAGTAACTGTATTAGTACTCTCCAGCTATTTGTTTTAAGAAATTTGGAAATAAATATTACGGTTTTAATTTTACTATTCTCTCAAACTGAGCAATTTAGTAAACCTAAAGAAGAACATTTTGTAGCATTGTATACATCCAAAGAAAAGTACAGGAGTTTTAAATATGTTTTATGATTCCAATTGAGGTACTGTGTTTCCATTTAAATCACAATATTAAATGTTTCAATGAAATAAAGGCATTTAATAGCCAGACAAGATAGAGTATGTTGCATGAAAATAATAAATGGCAAAGATGTGGGTTGAAAATAAATCATTAAAGGTGAATGTATTTCTGTGATGAGCCATGTCCACCATGTTTCTACTGCTCACTGGGATATAAATACAGAAGTTGTGTATAATTAATACATAGAAAAAAATTAGAAGTAGAATGAATATAGAATTTATACATAAACATAAAGAAGCCAGAGGAGAAATAGCAATGTCTAGTAAAGTTTCTGTATAAGGAAAATGAAAGTTGGGCTCATTTCTCCATTAATCCTCCCAGCTTACTGTTTGTCCTAGCCAGCTCAATAGTACAGCACTTATAGCCTGGATAGCCAGAGAAGAGAAAACACAGTGGAAGACGACTGGTCAGGCATGCTTTGTATAAGTCTGAAACAATACAAATTTTCATTTGGTTAATAGTGTTCTTGTTGTTATACAGCCAATTGCATAAAAACATGCAAAGACCATTCTTCAGGACACGAAAAGCTCTAGTCCTTTACCCTGAGTCAGAATCAGATCTATGCAGACCATTCCTGACATACATTTAGGCAAATCAGTCTTTAAAACTACCAACGATTGCTGTTACAGTTCTTGATTTTATTAATAGTTGAATATTTATCTAGATGTTCAGTGTTACAAATCCTGGCAAATACTACCACTTCTCTCCTGGATGCAGAAAAGAATTTAAACCATCCCTCTTTCCATTTGCATTGAATAGAAAGTGTTGTTTTACACTGTCTGAAAACCCATGAAGTCTTTTCAGCTTTTCTTCACAGCATGTACTTAAAATTATTCCACTGAATACTGCTGATTACTCTGGGAGGATCATTTTTGAAATTACATGCATATCTTGCTTTATAATAATTTCCAGACTGTAACTTAATGGTCCCTAACTAGGAAAAGTAATCGGGCATTTTAGGAATGTGAAGTTATATCAAGTCCTGGCCACCTACTCTTCCCGTACAGTAAATCATTAGCACTCTGGAGGAAGTTTCTGAGCTATGCATGGTGGTTCTTACCATTAGACTGTCTGCAGAAATTCTTACCAGTAGTGTTGGCTAAGCACTTTTCCTGGCATCTTTACAGTATATGTGAGCATATTTGGTCTGTAATTACCTACATTCTTTTCCATTTTAAAGCATATGATGATTGACCTTTTCATGTGCTCTTCCATCTGAGTTCCCAGTGAATTACCAGAGGTGTTGCCAGTGACACAACTTTGGTTATTTGTGTGGTTCCTAGTACCCCAGAGTAAATTAATCAGTTTGCTCATGGTAATAAATCAGATTTCAGAGAACTGGTGGTTGTTTTCAATTTTAAAAATAACTTTGGATTAGTGTGCTCAAGGGTTTAGTGCATTCATGCTGTGACATACAGATGTGTAAAGCACTGCCTTAGTGATTATTTTACACCCTCCTCACCCCAGTAAAGTAGATCTGAAACCAGTGGAACATGGAGGAAACACTGTTAGAGGATTATGTGGCTTAGTGGAGGTGCAACACCAGCTCCAGGAGCTGCCCTTGGGGGCCATTTCCAGATGCTCTCAAGGTGTTTCTCTTTTTCCACGCCTTCAGGTGTGTGGCACCTGCAGCTCACATCTGCACATGTGCTGTGAGTGCAGAGAATACTGGGCTTATGGCTGCTTTTATTGCACAGAGGGATTTCTCTGCTTTACTTTTAAACAAGGAAAAACAGAATTTGCAAAGTACTTCCAGAATAAGGGAATAAAAAAATAAAACCAAGTAAATGGCAAGGCAGTTGAAAAGCTTTTGCAATGCCCTAACTTGTAAGAAGAAAGGGAATATTAGGAAGCAGATAGTCTCTTTTTTCTTTTATTTTAAATATTTCATGTTTTTACAAAGAACTTTCAATGTTGTCAATTTTATTTAATGTGTGAACTCTATATTTTATTTCCATCTCCTCCCAGAGTGATTTATTTGAACCACATAGTTCAAAACTATGACCTAAGGCAGCTTACATGTTTGAAGGACTGAAGGTACAGAAATAGCTGAGTATTTTACTTCAAGGTGCTTTATCTTAATTGAAATCCATGTAAGTAAAGAGCTGAAAATGTCCTTGAGGAGCACAGGGGAAATTCTGAAGACCTAAAATCCCTCCTCCTTTTCTTTTTAAGCTGCATTTCCCATGGGTTTTATTTTCACTAAAGATACAGCTATTTTTTTTCCCTTTGTTTTGTGTTTAGTCTGTAAACCATAATCCTGCAACCCTGATCTTTCTTGCAGTTTTGGCTTTCCCTGCTTTTCTGCTGGGAATTAACCAGGACCGCCTAAAGGACAAACTGACCAGCAGACAGATGGACAGCAGGTGGGGGGGCAAGTCTGAGTCCATCAATGTGACCCTCAACGTGGAACAAGCCTGTTACACCAGGGATGCCTTGGCCAAGGCCCTCCACTCCCGGCTGTTTGATTACCTGGTGGATGTAAGTTGGCTTTGCTTCGTTCTACTGAAGTACCAAAACAAGTACAAGTAGGGC
This sequence comes from Pithys albifrons albifrons, assembly GCF_047495875.1. NCBI lineage: Eukaryota > Metazoa > Chordata > Aves > Passeriformes > Thamnophilidae > Pithys > Pithys albifrons. Next base: position 7,432,957 of record NC_092470.1, read on the forward strand.
AGGAATGTCCCTTGCAGAGCTTTTCTGGTCTGGCATTTCTTTGGCCCAGTGTGTTTCTTTGGCCAAACCTGCTCACTGCAGTGGGAGCACAGCTGCAGGACCAGACCCAGGGCACTGACAGTGAGCTGTACCTTCAGCCTCCCGCCATGGCTGTGCCACAGCATGCTCTGGCATCTCCTCCCTGGCAGCATCCAGACTTCTTGGAATCTTGCTTTCTCCCATGTAGCTGAGCAGAATTAGTGGATTATGGCGCCCTGCTCTCTTATCCCACTCTCCTGCAAAGAGCCCCTTCAGCATCCAGATGTGGCAGTTGAGCCAATGGCCAAATTCTCTTCTCCATGCTGAAGTGCTCTCCTGCTTGGAATGAGCCCCTGGGCTGGGCTGAAGGGGCAGGGCTGTGCCTCTGGCCACATCTGGCTGGATGAAGCAGAGATGTCCTCTGTGGTGGCTCTGCCAAGGTCTCAGAGCTTTCCTTCCCCATGGCAGCCCTGTGGGCTCCCGCTCTGTGCCTGTACCAGCACTGACACCGCAAACGGGAACTCAGAATAAGGTGCAAAGAGTCAGAAGTACCATCTGCAAAATGCGTCAAGTATCAGACTGAAGGCTGTTCTTTTTTTTCTTGGCTCCTTTTCTTCAGCTGAGCTGGTTACACTGAAGGGGAAAGACTTTTACAATTAGTAGATCCAAAGGCTCACTGACCTGGAAAAGAGGACAGTTTACTGTTCATTTCCTAGCTGTTAGTAACACTTTATTAAAAAGTGAAAGCAAAATGATTTATTATATATATTTGTATTCAATTCAACTATGTTATTTTTAAAGAAACCCAGTGTTTTCATATATGTATTCAAGAAGATAAATATCTTTTAAATATATAAATACACTTCTTTTACATTTTCTTTCTGTTTTATCAGTCTATTAATAAGGCTATGGAGAAGGACCATGAAGAATATAACATTGGTGTCCTTGATATTTATGGCTTTGAAATATTCCAGGTAAGGCAATGCAATATGTGGTGTTTGAGTGTATCTGACCTAGGAGAGTTTTTTTATAAGTTAGAGAGGAAAAAGTCCAAACCAGAATAAAAGTAAAACCAGATTCTGTGGCCAAAATAAAGGCAAAAAAATCCCAACTCAGCTTCCTGGACATTGCGATCTCACTGGTAATGTCTCACTTAATAAACATGAAGTATTGAAGAAACTTCAAAGAAAGTAGGTCATTGATCTTAAAAGAAAGATCTGAGATTCCACAAAATGTCTATAAAGTCAGCAACCCATCTATCAGTGACAGTGTTTCTTTGAAGCTTATTGCCAATGTAAGAACTAAAAGTTATTGTGTATAAGGCAGGAGACTAATTTTAAAATTGTTTCCTTTTCTACAGAAAAATGGTTTTGAACAGTTCTGCATCAACTTTGTTAACGAAAAACTGCAGCAGATTTTTATTGAACTTACACTGAAGGCAGAGCAGGTAACCAGACATTTACTGTCTTTGAATTCATAAATGAGCTATTACTTTTGCAACTGGTGGAAAAATTGAGGTTTCATCATCTGTTAACAGTAAAATCTGCCTTGTTAAGCAAGACAAAGGAAAAAATCCCAACCTTTGTTGTTGGCTGACTATAAAACTATGAACCACATCAGCTGCAGACATTTGTTCTGTGGCAGAGTGGTACAAAGTGAGTCCACCACATGGGGTGCTGATGCAGTCATATGACTGCCCAGGCTTGCTGCAGAGTCTGACTCACTGACAGAGATGGAAAACTGCAGCTTGGCTCCATCCCTGTGCTTTCCTTGAACATGACACACACTTAACTGGGAATGCTTTTCTTCATTTCCTCCACACCTTTTTTTATTTTTTTAAATATACGTATGAATGAAACAGATTAGAGACAAATGCAAAAATACTTAGGAAAGTATTTGCAGTTCTCTGCTCACAGCCCTACTGCAAAATCTTTACATGAGGATGAGCTTCTGCCTGGGAGGGCAGACAGAATGCAGCTGAGACAGGGGCACTGTGGTGAGCTCAGGACTGGCACCAGCTCTTGGACAGGGTTTTCAGGAATGCAAGTGTACAACTGCCTTTGTATGGAAGTTCCCAGTCATTGCAGCAGACTGACCTGCACAGTGTGCAGCTGAACTCATGTCTGTGCAGCTGACTGGCTCAGTTTAATCACATTTTAGTAGGAGTTCTTGCCCCACACTTCTCTAGATGTCTCTGTAGTGACAGGGATTGCACACAGAAAGAAGTGGAGATGTGTCTCCGTTCCACGTGCGTTTCTAAATGTGTTGTTTTGGGGGTCTGATCCTCAGCGTGCCTGTCACAGCCTCAATGTTGAAAATAGATCAGGATGTGGAGGCTTAGGTGCACTGTCAAGATACTGTAAAAGTCTCTTGGTTACTATTTGCAGAGTGCTTTGACAATAAATGCACTGTTGAAATATTCCTGCTCTTGTCAGTAACCGCTGAAGGGCTGTGAATGACAAAGGAATGTGTGGGGAGAAGAGTAGGATTCCGATTCATCTTTTAGGCAGCAGAGAGCTGGATTTAACCATCATTAGGGTCATTCCTCCCACCTCCACCCAGTCACACGTTTGGCAAGTTTCCCTGAACATGAGTAGTGCAGAGTTTGTGTCTGTGGAGTGTGTTGTAAATCTAGTGCTACATCTGCAGTGCAAAGGAATGTTTGCATCTTTCTTTCTACTTTAACAGGAAGAATATGTGCAAGAAGGAATTAGATGGACACCAATAGAATACTTTAACAACAAAATAGTGTGTGACCTTATAGAGAACAAAGTGGTAAGTATTTAGAACAAACAGGTGAAAAAAACAAGATTTTTTTTCTCTAAAGTATTTAGGCAACTGCTTTGCTGTCAAGAAGGTTCATAGGAAAAATGCAAATGCTGTTGTTCAGTTACTGAATCATACTATGTCTATATATAAATCTTACATAAGATGTCTTATAAGATCTGTAAGATTTATGTCATCTGAGATACCTTCCAAAAAGAGAACTACACCATAGCATGATTGATGTGTGACTAAAAAATACAATGATGGAAAATAAGATTTTATCCACCTAAATTTATCATGAACTTACTGATATACTGTACATCAGATGGTGCTTTTTCTGTCCCTGGGAGCTGTATTTCAATTTGGGGAAGCTGCAACACCACCTTCCTTTGAGGTACTGTTGCACATCAAACAGAAACAGGTGAAGGAAAGGCATTGTAGATAAAACAAATTTTGTGTCCTTGCTCTGCAGAATATTCTGCAGTTTCAAGTCTTGTTCTGGTTTGGGGTGACAACAAGTGTTGAGTTGTCCTTTAGGACAGAAGTAGGTTGTTTTTCATCCAGTTCATTATGCTCATGTAGACCAGACCAGTCATTCAAATATATTTATGTAGTGAGTTGTGCCTAAATGCACATCAGATTTTGCCCATTTTCCGTCTGTATCAGGATAACTAGGAAGAAGATAAGATTTCTATTACAATGTCAGATATTTATCTCTAAGTTTATCAGACTGCAGCATGTGAGTTCAAATACTTTCCTCAGACCTTTTTTTATTTTTTGGTGGAATGAGAAAAAAACCCTTTAGTGTTGAGCATTTTGATGTTTTTGTTTTGGTTTTTTCCAGCAGTAATCATTGTTTTCCCCATCATATCCCAGTGTCACTGTCATTACAGGAAGTGGCATCTCTTCCTAAACAATTTGCGTGTTTGTGTAAAAATCAATCTCTGCTGATGAGAGGGAAATTCTCCTGACTCTGCTCTGGTGTTTTTGTAGCAAAGATAGTTTTCTGTTTGGAGGGGGAAAAATTTGCATCGTATTTTTTTCCCCTCACTTTTGCTGCTGTTGTTGCCACTGTTGTCCAACGTCTCAGAACCCCCCAGGCATTATGAGCATTCTGGATGACGTGTGTGCCACGATGCACGCGGTGGGAGAGGGCGCTGACCAAACGCTGCTCCAGAAGCTCCAGATGCAGATTGGGACTCATGAACATTTCAACAGCTGGAACCAGGGATTCATCATTCATCATTATGCTGGAAAGGTAATATGGAAAATCATCACTGAATTCTCTGTTGCGTGTCTGTAAAGAAAAAGAACAGTAATGAAAGGAAAAGAGGAGCCCCACAGAGGGTTTAAAATAGGCAGATTATCTCAGGAAACTGTCCTTTCATAGTGTGGGGAGCTCAGGACAAACACACCCCAAGGTGTGTCCCTTGCTGAGGAGAAAGGAGTCTGGGCCTTGCTGCTGTCAAACTTATTAACCACAACTTAATATTAAATGTAATAAATAAGTTCCTTGTGACTTTTATTAATTGTAATCTTTATTATAGTAGCAGTAAATTTAAAGAATCCAGATATAACAGTTACACTTAGGGGATTATATGCCAATAAAACTGAGAATATAATGTACAGTTCTGTCTTCTTGGGGTTTATTTCTCAGCCTAGTCATGTTTTCCTGCAGTTATAGTTAATAACACTAAACCCTTCCTATGCAAAAAGTCTTCTTCAGTAAAATTCATATTAAATTCACTTGTGTCATATTCCATTCACTGGCTCCATAAGTCTTTCTAAATTTGAATTGAAACTGAATTTAAATATAAACATGAAACTCCTTTATGTTTGTTGTGAAAGAGTTTAGTAATTGTGCTCATTGTAGTATTTAGGTTTCACCAGGCTAACCAAAAAGTTCAGAATAGCTACTGATGAGGACAGAATTTAAATTTTCTTTAATTATTGGGTTCTCAACTTACCACAATCAATCAATTTCCACCTTGGCCCAGGTATCTTATGATATGGATGGATTCTGCGAGAGAAATCGGGATGTTCTTTTCATGGACTTGATTGAACTCATGCAGAGCAGTGATTTGTACGTAAGCAAAACTTGCTTCAAGCTGGGATGGACTCTTAGTCCACATGGATGCAGAGGGCCTGACTTCTCTACTTTGCAACTTGTGAGCTCATTTGTATAAAAGTGGAAATAAGTCGCTGCAGTAGAACAGCATAACTTGCATTATGATGACCTTCCTTTTCTGCAAATTCTCCACCGTGAGGCACTGCAGTGTCAGAATCAGATGGTGTAATGGCAGCCATTTGATTTGGCCTCAGACAAGGTCTTCAGTGCTTTGGCATTCTCTCAGAGCAGGCACTGTTTGACAAAAAAGTAACAAGTTTTTTGTTATGTATATTAATTAATTGATGATTACTTTTAAAGAAGTGTGTATTTCTTCAAGTTTTCTACAAGTCTGGTATCATGTCTTCCAATGCTCACTAAAATAGTAAGGGATCTCTCTGGGGAGTGGAAGCTCATAGAAAATGCTAATCTTAAAACAGATTTGATATAACTCCAGATTAATAGAAATAGCTCATTATATTCTGCTCAACTTTACAGCATATTCCTTGACATGCCTGCATTGACTTGTCTTTCTATGCCAACCTTATTTTATAAATTCTTTCCTAGGCCTTTTATAAAGGCTCTGTTTCCTGAAAATCTTCAAGTGGACAAGAAAGGCCGTCCCACCACGGCAGGCAGCAAAATCAAAGTATGTCTAGTTTTGCAGTGTGTGTGTGTGTATGGTTGTGTGTTTGTGAATGAATACCTAAATACATAAATAAAAGTATTTTCTGGTTTTTGCTGTCGAGACGGGCATGAGGAGGGTACCTTGATGGCAGAGTGGTGCCCTGGTTGAGCTGTTGGCACTGTGGGCAGCCCAGCATTGCTGGGCAGTAAATGTTGTGCTCAGCTGCCTTCCACAGCAGGGAGTTTTCCAAACATTTTTGATGGCACTTGCATGTGCATAATGAATGAGCCCTTCACTCAGCCACTCTTCCCACAATTAACTACAGATAACTGGTCTCTTTGCAGTGCAGAAATGCAGCCCAACGCCCACTGAAGTAACAGAAGCCTTTCTGCTGACCACAGTGTGCCTGGAATAAGGCAGCAAGTGTTAGAAGGCACAGTGTCTCTTTGGAGACTGATTGTTTAAGTACACAGTTAGATTACACAGTCCTTTGGAAATCAATAATTTATCAACCTCTTTGCTCATATTTCACCCTGACAGTCAGGTTTGCTTGATGCATTCCTTGTCAGTCCGTATTTTTATATAGTAGTTTAAATATGTATCCCATAGCTGGAGACAGTGGTGCCTTCTATTTACTGATAAGCTTTTCATGAGGTGCATTTTATCCCACTTTGGTTGTTCTGGAGAAAGACCTGAGTGAGCTGGATCTAGTCAATGGAATCATCAGCAGATGGTTATAATTTTAGAATTCTCTCAGGATTTAGCCTGGTCAGCTCAGATCCTGTTGTTTTCCTTCTGCTTCACAGAAACAAGCCAACGACCTCGTGGGCACCCTGATGAAGTGCACCCCCCATTACATCCGCTGCATCAAACCCAATGAGACCAAGAAGTCTCGGGACTGGGAGGAGAGCAGGTATGGGTGAGCAGAGTGTGGGAGGAGAGCCAGCACTGAGGGGCAAAAGGAGCCACAAAACTTCAGAATTTCTAATCACACAGCCTACAAACACAACTAGGTTCTCTAAAACCATCAGAAATTAAATCAGGCATGAGCCCTCCTAAACTTTGAAGATAAGGGGTGGTTACTTGGCCTTAATCAGCAGTTAGTGTGTGCAGTTCTTAGCTTTTCTCCTGTCAGTAATGAGTAGTCAACATTTGCATGAGTAACAAAATCAGTATATTAAGGACTCGGTTTGCCATCTAGAATTTGCACACCAAATGCATTATGCATCACTTCTAACTTTTGCCAACTTTTTAAATTTAAAAACAGCCTCTGCTGAGAAGCTAAAAATCCAGTAGGACTTCTGTATTTGCTTTTATGTATCAGATTTACCAGAAAGTGCCTATAACCAAAAATGTAGAAGGTTCCTGTTTTACTTTTTGACGTTTGATTAGCCAACTCTTTACAAGAATTCACTGGAATATTGGATCAGGTGTTTATGTAGATATTAAGCAGATGTCTAAATTGTCAGTTTGGTTTATCACGTCTGTTTTAAGGCATCTTTTTGGTGCCTAGAACATCTTCCTCCTATCTGTAAAAAGATGCTGCTCTGTTCTGCACTGAGGTGGCTGCTCAGTAGGGTGTGTTTTCTACATGAGGGCCTAATGTAGATAACATTTATTGCTCTGTACCCAAATACTTTTGGTGTTGGTAAAATTGCTGATAAAGCAAGTGGTTATTTCCATCACAGTGAAACATCTTGCAAGGCCTGATTAAAAGCATTCTGGAGACCCCCACAGCAGAGCTCCCTCCCTGCCCTTTGGCATGCAGACTGGCACAGTCACATGTACATGGAGAGCACTTACAGAACCCATTGGGTCTGCACTTCAAAGTGTCACTGAGGGCTTGGCAGTAAATGTAGACCCTCTTTCTCCAGCTTTTCCACCCCTGAAAATCCTCCTGTGCAACACATAATTTTCCACTGACACTGGGGACTAAAGTAAGTGATCCTGGGAAAAGTGTTTATAAAACTTCTAACTGCAAGTTGAGGGGCTTTTAAAATCAATCATTTAGGTATCTGGAGACAGGCCTGTTATTGTGGAAGGTGTTGCTGGGAAACCATGAAACAAACAAATAAAATCCTAGTCCTGAGAAAAGGGCAGCTTCCAGGAAACCCCTTTTGGAGCAAAAATGGGCAAGGTTTCTTCTTGTTTTCCCATAGTGAGGATGGTATGTTGTCAGTAGCTGCTGTATTTGCCAAGGGAAATGCAAAGGATTGTGTACTGTCAGACTCGGACACAAGTGGAAGTGCTGCTTCTAATGGTAATTCTTCCTCCCTGTTTCAAAATCCTCACACTGCCCATCTTCTGTCCTGGCCCTTCACTGTGGCAAAGAGGGACAGGTCTGGGCAAAAGACTTTTATATGCATATGACATTTCAAACTTAAGCTTCAATTGTTTTTTTCTCTATTTTACTGTGAAAAAGTTTTGTGTTGAGGGAAATACAAAACATAACTGAGTTTATGTATTATTTTGCTGAACGATTGGTTTAAGTTTGGGGTTGTTTTCTTTTTGTTTTCTGCTGTGACCATGTAATGCTGCTTCATAACATGCTGCCATAGCCAATGTGATGGGAGTGGCAATTTGCTTATTAGTAGCAGGTTACCAGACCGTGAAAATGTTACTGAGAAAGGAAAAAGCCTTTCACAAAGCCTGTCTCACTTCATGCTCACAGAAGCCATGGAACTCCAGCTTTCTGCTGCTGTTGAATAACTTTAAAATATTTAGCACTGAAACATAGGCCTTGTGTAATATCTAAACCTTGTATAATACTTTAGTTATTCCAGAAATTGGGGTGTTCTTGAAATGTGTTTTTGTTCAGGTCCTGGCACAGCCACTTGAACTTGCATTCAAAACTGCTGCATTAGCTGAATTCCCAGACCCTGACCTGCCTGAGGTTGCTGCCTGGAGGGAGATTTTCAGTGTGTCTTTTCTCAGAAAGGAAAGGAAAAAACAGAAAAATGTCTCAAATTCTCTGGTGCTGGACACTGGAACTGGCAGGACAGTAAGAAAATGGGAGTAGCACTGTTGCTCCAGTGCATTATTCCAGATGTGAACAGGAGGGAAAGCTATAAACAGGAAAATGTATTTTGTCCACCAACTTTCTACTGTACCAGAATTCTTGGAGTGGGTACAAAATACACTTTATTCCTTGGACACACCAAGATTAAAATGTTTAGTGTTCTTTATTGTAAGCTAAAGGAGCAGCATCACTTATCATTTAGTAAAACACCTCTCAGAAGTGTTCTTTAAAAAAAAGAAATAACTGAAGGGATTTTGTCATTTGTAGCGAGTCATTTCAGAAGATTTTTCCCTTCATGCTGTGAGTCATGTGAAAAAAATGTCCCAACAAAAGAATTCAATGGGCAGTACCTTTCATATTGAAATTTAATATTTCAAAATAGCTAGAGAAATAACTCTGAATGAACTGAGAGTGTTTCAGCATTTGCAAAATCTTTTGTAAAGCCAGAGAAATAGTAAGAAAACAAAATTACTGGCTTCTTACAGAATCACTTTTTTTTTCAATTATATGTAAGGAAATGCTCTTTTATATACTGTTTGTTAAACTTACAGGACTAAAATCTTAACAACTGTTCTGTTTTATGCTGAAAGCTAAAACTTCTATACTTTACCCTATAAAAGAACAGCAACAGAGTTAAAAACTGACCTTGCTTCTTTCAGCCACGTGACTTAGATGGGAAGATCAAGGAAGTGCAAAGGGAAGCAGCAACTGGAATTCTTCAAATCGAATTTCCAAGCATTTAGTAGTAGACTGGCAGGATATGTAAGAAGGAACATAAAAAATAATGTACCACAGGTCTAGAAAGATGAAAAATGACAAAAGGAAGCTTTTCTCTTTGCTGCTTTTCTGTGTTGAGATTCATGGGGACATATTTGTTCCCTTTTAGAACCTCATTGAAAGTGTTGCATGAGAGGGAGCTCTGATGGTGTGGGATGATGATTTTTCAGCCCACATGAGCAGCAGAGTCCCTTCACAGCCATCAACACTTTCTGTGGGACTGGAACCAGCTCATTGTTTGTAATTAAAGTGTGCCATGGACAAGCTTCAGCCAGTTCTGTGCCTCCCCTCAAATCTTTCCTGTTCAGCCTGGTAGAATTAGGAGGAATTGTAGGTTTTCATCAACAGACTGACCTACCTTTCTTCTGATTCTTTGTGTAGTGAAAGTTTTTGGGGCTTTTTCCTTGTCATTGGATTTGGTCCTTTGTCCAGAACAGCCAAAAAAATGCTGCTGTGTGCTACTTGTTGTTTGAGCTCTATAAAGCACAGGTCAAACCTACGATAAAAGAACATAAACCAATTTCCCAGTCCCTTGGATACCACCTGTGTAATAGTTACTTGCCCTTTTATGGGTAATAATATTAGCTTAGAAATTTAGACATGAATTACTTTGGAGATGGGAAGTTAAACTAGGAAAAAATGCTGAGGTAAACCTGCTGCATACATTTCAGCCCTGCAGTCTGCCTGCCTTGAGTGTGTTTCCAAGCATGCAGTGTGCATGGGAATGTGCAAGAATAGATTCATGGACTTGTGCAGGGATTTCAGCAATCAGTAGTCTTGAAAGATGATTTAGACTTCTAAGAGTGCCTCAGTCCACAAACAGGCTGATATGAAATGGATTGTAAACCCTGCACTGTTTTTTGTCCACAGAGTAAAACATCAAGTGGAATACTTGGGTCTGAAAGAAAACATTCGAGTAAGAAGAGCTGGCTATGCCTACAGGAGGGTTTTCAAGAAGTTTCTGCAGAGGTGGGTCATACTCATGCACAAGTACTACAGTACACTTATTTTTATGATGAGGAGGGAACCAAGAGGCTGCAAGTTTTGAAAGCTTCTCATTTCCCACTTACCCTTTTCTCCCTTTTGCTCTCTGATCTGGATTACACAGAGATTTGAAAGTGTTTTGAAGTCTGGCTTTGTGTTTTTGAAAGTACGTTCATTTTTTCCATAAACTTGCCCAAGGCCTCAGTTCTTTTTGTAGCCCTATGAGGGAGTTCCTCAGAGTTAGAAAGGGTTCAGGGAACTGCTGCAGTGCCTGAAATCTGAGTGCCAAGCTGCTGTGTCCTGTGTTTAAAATGTTCCTGCTCTAGCTTTCCCAACAACAGACAGAAGATGGGTAAGGAAATCCATGCCTGCCATTCAGCCATTGCAGTGTAAAGAGTAACTTCATCTTAAATTGCTCATTATCCTTCTGCTGGTGTTCCAGCAGCCAGGAATGGGTACAACTCAAACCACTGCAGCTGCTCACTGAGGGAATGAAAGAAGTCAGAGCTCTGTAAGACCAAGCCTTTAGTCAGTGCCTTAGGACCAGCTGTTAAGATGATTAACAACCTCCACTAGCTCATGAAATCCTCTTAAACAGGAGCAGTTTCAAGATTTATACAACATTCAGCTTCTGGTTTTTAGAAACTTGAGACATACAGCTAATAAATGCCCAAAGAGGCATTATGTGACAAATCAGCTCTTGTTGGAAGTCTTTGCTTTGCATTTGAGAATTGAAAACAAAAACCCAAACAATTATTGCAAGGAGCGGAGTATAATCAGACAGCACAGAACAAAGGCATTAATAATACTTCATGATAATACAAAGAATATTCAAATGCTGTAGTAATAGCCAGACCTAAAATCTCTTCAGGTATGGACTCAATTTTTCATTATGGAACAATTTTAAATTCCTTTTTCTTCACGATCTTCAAGCCCAGATGTATAAACATGATTATGCTTCAGGCAGTGTTACTTAACACAGGCTGTTGCTGAGACAGACTAGCAGATTTACAATGTGTATTAAAATCCAGCCCCCACAGTTGCTGAACACTGATTGGGAGGGCTGTGCAGGTCTAGTTACAAAGTGCTCCTGAATCCACAGCCAACTGAAACCATTCTTCACGGAATTAATGCATTTGTTTCAAATTAATTAGCTGTGTTCAATTTAATGTTGTGTTATGAGTAGAACCCTCCCTGCTCCGTTTCCATCCCCAGCACCAGAACAAGCTCTGCTGTGACCCCCTGAGTCAGTGGGAGTCCCAGGGCAGGGGCTGGGGATGGCCAGGAAATGCACACTTGGGCACTTGTTTTCACTGGGCGTTCCTTGGCAGCTCCAGAGAAGTGGAGATTCTGGGCTGAATAGACTTTTATGTACCAAATTTACATTTGCATGCAAAAAGCCACAGTCTCTGAAAAGGCCTGTGTGTTCCAAAGCATAACCCATCTGCAAGCTGAGCTCCTTGCTCCCCTGTTTAGACATAACACCTAACTGCTTACTGTCAGTTTGTAATAGATAGTTTTTGGGGGGCAGTCAGGGTTTGAAATTCTTTCAGGAGCATTTTAAGAATCCATTTAGTACTTGTGCTGAAATAAACTGTAAGATAAATTACATAAGCTTGAAAAAGCGAGATACGTGGTGGGTTTCATGAGAGGAGTGCACAGGGATACTGAAGGGCCATCACTAACCTGCAGTGAACAGTGATGGAATGGTCAGGTTATCAAATTGTGAAATGTTTAACTGGTGCCTCTTATAGAATAATCCATGTCTTCTGCCCTGTAGACTTGCTGCAGCAGTAAAATGTATGCAGTTAATTTGATGAATAAAGAGAATTTCAAATCTGTTGGTTTGGACCAAAGACCTTTACTTATATTAAAAGGTCTAAAGTCATGTTTTTCCCTCTGCCTTCCTTTTGAGCTCAGGAGATGTCGGAGAGAATTTGTAACATGCTGAACTGTCACATCACATTCTCTTGTGTGGAAGGTGGCAGTTTCAAACACCTTCATTAACCCCAGCTCTTTACCTTCAGACTTGCTTAGACCCACCTATAGAGCGATACTGTGGGTGGTACGTGATGAACCTGCAAAATAGGCTGTTAAATGAATGAGCTGGGACTGACTTCTACTTGCAGCTTGTCCTGGGTTGCATCTCTTACCCCGTAATACTGATAAGTTACATAAATATGTAAGTGCACATACACATGTAAACATAGATTGTGTATAATAAACTGCTGTAAATACAGGATGTGTAAGAGATAATTCATTACACCATCAAGCATAGTACCTGAGCATTTGTTAACTGATAGATTTAAACATGAGGACATCAGTGTTTCAAATCCTACTGAATTATTCATAAGTTATCATTCTGTTTTCATGTGCCCTCTATTCAAAGGTGTTTGGGGTTTGTAATACATTTCTTTTAAACTGTTTGCTATCTTTCTTTTCATGCTATTGTTACTAAAGTTGCATGGCACTGTTTCTGCTTCCTGGCTGGATACCATTTTAGATATTATAAGAATGAGCAATCAACATTCCTTTAATCTATTTTCCAATAATTCCTGTGTGCTTTTTGAGAACATTTTATTATGAGCTGCCTAAATCACCTTAAGAACTTGGAAATCACAACAAACTAAACTCCATCCTTTATCACTTTTTTCTTTGTTCAATAGTTTTACTAATAAGCATGACTTACTTTCTATAACTTAAGTACACTTAAAGCATTAAAAAGAAACTGTCAAGAGCAAAGAGCATAAAAGATTTCGGGGAGAAATTGGTCACATGTTTAGCTGTTTTCCAGTCTTGCTGTCAAAGGAGTGTAAATAGCCTCTGCTAAAGAAGTTCCTTATGCACAGACACACTGAGGCAGCCAAAGCCCATCAGTGCTCCCTTGGGGGGCAGTGGGACAAGACAGCTTTGTAACTCCAGCCTGGCAGTTCCAAAACCCCAAGTTAAGCCTGAAAAAGTGGCCAGTTTAAAAGGGGCTGCAGCCTGGCACCTGCTTATAGAGAATACCATGAGAGAGAAGGCGACTGCTGCTTTCTCTCAAATCCATATTATTTTAGCACTTCCTTACTTCTTCCCTAGCCCTTTGTGTGGTCAGTTCCCAGCATTCCCTTGAGTGGCACCAACATCCCTGTTGCCTCCCTCCTGCCTCAGAGGCCAAGCCAGAGGCTTTCTGGGGTAGAGCCAAGAGTGGCTCCTTGCTAAGTGCAGACCAGCTGTTGAACTGGTGGGTTGGGAGCACAGGAGATGGTCACTTGCTTAGAAACAGAAAAGACCTTTGCAAGAATAAGACAGAGAGAGAGGGCTTGAGTGAGAAATCAGCCATGTGCTTGGGAATGGCTCTGGAATACTAAGGATGTAGGTACTCAGATCAGGACCATACATGATTGCTGGTGAATGACCTCACCCTGCACTTCATCAGATCTCAGCAGAACTTTCTTGCAGTGAACTGCTGCACTTACCAAATAGTAACTTAACATCTGGAAATGGGAGGCCCCAGGGCACTGTTGTCCTTCTCACTGCAGTTGTTTGGCCTCACTAAACAGGAAACATCCTAACACTCTGCATTTGGCACACACCATGCTCTGAGTCCTTGGGTGATGCTGACCAAGAGTCAGTGCTGTTCTGCTCCTGTGTGGTGCCAGGCTTTAATCTCTTCTCCTTGATGGTTAAGGTATGCCATTCTGACCAAAGCAACCTGGCCTTCCTGGAAAGGAGAGGAGAAACAAGGAGTCCTCCACCTGCTTCAGTCAGTCAACATGGATCCTGACCAATACCAGCTTGGGAAATCCAAAGTCTTCATCAAAGCTCCCGAGTCTGTAAGTGTGGCACAACATGGTTCTTTGAGTAACTGTTTTGCTGAAATTAAAGTCCTGCCCACCCAGAAACTGAGTGTGGTTTCTGCTGAGGTGGGAGAAGCCATGAGAGTTGTAGGAGAAGCTGGGCAGGTCTGCCAGTGACACTGTACAGGGATTTGAGACACTTCTACAGCACCACATGGGGCCACTGCACCATTTTGACACAATCTCAGTTTGGAAGACAAACTCTAACAACAAGAAACCAAAATAGTTTTGGTGTGATGGCTGCATTCTGGAATTACACTGCTTATGGATAAACAAATCCAAAATTTTTAAGTATTTTTGGTTTCAGTTTTATGTAATAAATCATGCAAGGAACTATCTTTCTTTCCTGAAATGCCCTTTGTAAGAGCACAGTTTTTCAGCAGCTTCATCTTCACAAAAGGAGTGGGTCTTAATCCAGTTTTTTTTCAAAGAAAATGAAATAGTTTCCTGGTGTCTCTCTTCTGTTTAGTAGTGGCAGGTGCTCCCATGGGATTGATGGATCCAATTCCCCTTCACTCTGAAGTGTCCCCAAGGTTAATACTCTGTACCCCAACATCAAATCCTATAGGCTGTTTTCAAGAGGAAGGAATTGTTTTCCAGTGGATGCCTGCTCCCATCCCAATGCATTTTTGTAATACTGAGCCCTGGTTGCAGGTCTGTGCCATTTAATGGTGTGTCTGTGAGTTTTACTGGAGGGCAGTTCTGCAGGTTAACATGACAACATGAGGTAGAGACTGGAAATAGGATAATTTTTTGGGTTGTGTTTGATTTTAATTTAAATTAATCCCTTCAATTACTGCATGTTTTCTTAAATTTTTTAAAATGCCATAAAATCTGTTTTAAAACAAGTACTATAAAGAGTCTGGGCCTTTTTTATTTTAAATTGAAAATTTTTTTTATGAGCTGAATATTCTAAAACTTGATTTATATCTTTTATTAAGAAAGACAATCATCTTTCACCTTATATTACTCAAGTGTTGGCTAGGGTTATATTGCTTTTGAGAAAAATAATCTTTTAGATGATAAATCAAACCTTTTCTTTCTACCACCAATAAGAGCACCTGTTGTGGTTAATCAGATGAAAAATATTTGATTTGCTTGGGAGTGCAAGGGAAGGCTTTACAATACATATTTTAGGAAAGAGTTTATGCAGTATTTTTATAGCTTAAGAACCATATTTTAGCTCAGTGATTGAGTTGAACTTCCTTAATGGTGACCCTCAGCTGCAGGTGATAGATTATTTTGCATTGAGATTTTGCAATTAGCATTATTGTTAGGGAAATAAATGGTGAGTGTTCATGGGAGACAACATCAATATTGTTATTGTAACCTGAATTTCATGAGGGCTTGGCCATGGCCCTGCTGGAGCTGAGGCTGTTACTGCATCAGGAGCACTCGTGGCTGGGTCTGAAACCCTACCCAGTGCCTGTGTTCCTGAAGAGATTTTTTTTTTTAAATAAGTTTGCTGTAGATGGAGAATTGCCAGCTGTGAAATAAGGTTTTGTGGGTGGCAGAAAGGAGGCTTCATTATTTACATTTTCATCACACACCTGAATAAATAACTCTGTACAAGAGCGAGCGAGTTGTGCGGAAATGGTTTGCACCAGATTGAGTTTCCTTTGTAACATCAATATGAACAACAGTATCTTGCTAGATTTGCATGGTTTAGAGCAGCAAAGAAAAAAAGAATCTTAAAGCCCGGGTTTGCTGCTTCTAATACCTGTTGTTACTAATTTAGTCTCTTTTGAAAGCTGGAAGAAAAGTTCTTACGAATATTTACCCCACAGTAGAGGGAGGTCATAAGCAACAGTCATGTGGACTGATTGAGTGCTGTAATTTAGCCAAATGCTTCTGATGACACAAAAAACATTTAACCAAAGTATGGAAAAGGCTATAGTGAAATATTCTGTTTCATACAATAATTATGAAGTTATTTTTATCTATTAAATTTACATTTATTACATTAAATTTATGTTTTTGTGGGACCTGGGAAATTCTCAAAGGGGATGCACCTTCCATTTCTGTTTTGATAAAACAGTATTGTATCTTGATTTCTGATATTTTAGACCCAAAAATCTTATTATTCATGCTTCTCAAATACAAGGTCACAGTTGTAATTCCTGCAGCCAGCTGACAAACTTCACTGGTGAGAGAGAATGGAGCCAGTGGACACGAGAGTGTGAAATTCAGTCAGGGAAGAAAGTTGCCTGTGAACACAAAGTGTTCTGTTACACATTGCACAATCCTCACAGACATGGTGACATTCTGACTAGAGAAACAGGAATTTTGGACAACGTGTAGATGGAGGCTGGATGAGTGGCCAGTGGAGAAACTTGAGGTGCCCCAATAGAACATTTCAGGGAGAATCAATACTCCTCTTCCTTCCTCGTGGGGTATGGAGCTTAATGGGTAGACTGGTAAGAGCCACAAGCACTGAAGCATCAGAGATTTCTTCAGAAAACATTACCTTAACATTCCAGTCTCAGCTCCCACACTTCTGCTGGAGGCACCAGCTTGGATCCAAAGTGAAATACACTGGGGAGTTGTGGAGAGTAAAATGTAGCTTTTCCTTGAACTTTGCCTGTAAAATGTTTGACCCACCCTCCTGTCTCTCTGTACAGCTGTTTCTCTTGGAGGAGATGCGGGAGAGGAAGTATGATGGGTATGCCAGGGCCATCCAGAAGGCCTGGAGGAAATACGCGGCCAGGAAGAGATACGTGCAGATGAGAGAAGAAGGTAGGTCACAACTGTTGGTGGGCATTGCATGGTGGGGCCAGGAACAGAGGGAGGGCCACAAAGGAGGAGGGAAATCTCTCCCTCTCTGTAGGCAAAAAATTGCAGTGCAAGCAACTGTTTAGGAACCTCTGTAAGTTGTTGGATGCCAACCACTGATGAGGTTGACTCCTCTGCACACATGGATTTCAGGGACTCCCCAGTGTTCTGCTGTCAAAGCCAGAGTGAGTAGGACAGATCAGAGATGCTCCAGGGGAAGCGAGAAAGAAAATGCTTCCCACAGTTATGCAGGACGGGGATGGTCTGTAGATGATACAGTTCAGTCCAGGGACTGTATTGCTTAGTTGTGTGTGTGACCTGAGTTGTGTGAAGGAACATTCTGGGTTTGGAAGAGTTAATCTTAAATTTCCAGCAGTGAGTGAGGAATTCCTTAGTTCCAGAAGTGCTGAGCTTGCCATCAGTGTATTTCATTGGGAATGGATTTAATGATCACCCTATATAATGGATTAGTAGCAGTGCTTCACTGGTTTTTCCATATCATAGACAAAAGTTCTGCATGAAGCAGCTCTTTGGATCGTGAGTTTAGGAAATTTAGTAAACACTATTAATTGATGTTTATTTTTGGTATTTAAGCATCAGATCTGTTGCTGAACAAGAAGGAGAGAAGACGGAACAGCCTCAACAGGAATTTTGTGGGAGATTACATAGGCATGGAGGAGCACCCGGAGCTGCGCCAGTTCGTGGGCAAACGGGAGAAAATCGACTTTGCAGACACTGTGACTAAGTACGACAGGAGGTTTAAGGTGGGTTTGAGAGAAGCATCCACTAAGGCTGAGTTCTGCTGGGAGCTGGAGTTGTCTGCACCATCCTGAAACAGATACTCCACCAGGTTAGGGTCACACCAGCAGGACACCAGGCTGAAAGAAGTGTCTTTGGTTAAAGACTCATCGGGAAGCTCAGAACATTGCTGTTGTCACAGGGTGAAGGCTGCAGGGGACTTCCTGGGCAGAAAAGAAGCTGCTTTAGTTAGGAAATGGGCAGCAAAGCTGCTTCCCTGTCCTGTGCACTCTGGTAGGATTAACCCCAGCAGTACTTTTTTCCCCTCAAATGACTAAGTGTTGCCCCAAATCATAGAACTGATGTACCTTTGGAACAGCACCACGATGTCAGTGCAGGGGTCTCTGCACAGCTGCATTTTCAAACCACGTTGTGTTTCAGAGTGTGAAGAGAGACCTTGTGCTCACCCCCAAGTGCATTTACCTGATCGGGCGGGAGAAGGTGAAGCAGGGCCCGGAGAAAGGCCAAGTGAAGGAGGTCTTGAAGAGAAGGATGGAAATGGAGAGGATCCTTTCTGTTTCTTTAAGGTCAGCACCTTCA
The DNA here is from genome assembly GCF_047495875.1 of Pithys albifrons albifrons. Lineage (NCBI taxonomy): Eukaryota > Metazoa > Chordata > Aves > Passeriformes > Thamnophilidae > Pithys > Pithys albifrons. The sequence continues at coordinate 7,451,208 of NC_092470.1, forward strand.
CCGTGTCTTCCCATGGACAGAGAAGTGACTCTCAAATGTCTGCACTGGAAGGAAATAATTGCAATAACATTTAGCTCTATTCTGTATTGCAGCCTTCAAAGTTTTATAAGGTTCAATTCCTGTTTGTACTATTTTTAATGTAGTAATAAATTTAAACTCCATCAATACAAAATATATTTTAAATGGAAGGTGAGAGAGGATAACTGGATTGTTGAACTGATATCTAAACAATATCTCTCAAGAAACCAAGCACAATCTACTAATGTAAGCTTGTATCAATACACCTACACACAACAAAGGCAGAATCAACACTATTGACATGTATTAAATGCAATTAACACTACATAACAATTTCAAAAGCAAATGTTCAACTTGGAATTGGTTCAGGGTAATGACAATGACAACCCACACTCATGGAAATGTTCTTGGGAACGATAAATAACTGAGCTTTATAATTATGATCTCAATAACTGTCACAGTTAGAAAAAGTGCTGAAAACTTGTAATGAATGTTAATTCTAAATTCAACAGGATTTGAAAGGTCCAAAGGTGACAGTGGAACCCAACGTGTGTGAAATCAATCCAGGCTAAAGCCAGCTGAGAGTTGAAAGCTTTTATTCTGGATTTGCTTGCTTTGGGTTTCAGTCTTACTTTGGTAGCCTTGAAGTTTCCAGTTTATCACTAATCACGAGATTTGCCAGTACTGAAGCAATTACAACTGTAATAGCACATGGTTTTCTGCTAATAGCAATTATTGTAAAATGACTAAGTAGTATTCCTGTCTCTCAAAAGGGATTATTTCAAGTATTCCTTTATCAAGTCCTGGAAAAAAAAACACCTGTTCTCAGAAGGCAAGGCTGTGTAATTAATGCTGCTTGGACTTCATTATGTTTTTAAAACTTAACCATGAGTACTCAAATGTCTTTATAATGCTTGGCTGTATCTGCTGATGACATTTGGAACTGACTGGTGTGTGCTCTGCTCTCTTTGCAGCACCATGCAGGATGACATTTTCATTCTGCATGAGCAGGAATATGACAGTTTGCTCGAATCAGTCTTCAAAACTGAGTTTTTAAGCCTCTTGTCTAAACGATACGAAGAGAAAACACAAAGAAAACTACCTCTGAAATTTAGCAATACGTGAGTTAATGGCTTTTTTCAATGGGCTTTGAGGGGTAAATCCTTGTTCTTGCTGCCAGAGCAAAGGAGGGAGTGCTGCTGGTGGAGCTCCTGACACTGTGCTTTATTCTAAAATACGAGGCACAGTGTAAAAATCTGTATCTGCAGGGACACCACACTTTGTGGCTGCCTTGTCAGAAGAGGTTAGGGTTATAACAGTCTGAAATTCTGAAGTTGGTTATGGGTGCAGAGCACTGCAGGATGAAAGAATAATTCTAAAAAACGCTCACTAAGTAAATTATATTGGAACATTTTTGTAGAAACAAGCCTGAGAACCTACCGAGTGTCTAATGTACATTTTAGCTGTAAGGACATCCTGGAAATTATCCCAGCAACCACGTGCTTTTGTTGATACTTCTACCCATTAAATACATCAGCAACAACAGGGCTTGGATTTGTATGTTTATTTTATTGTCTTCAAAAAAGTGGAAGAATTATAAAAGGCGGCTGGAGGTCATTATTCTCATTTGGAAATGGTGCAGAGGGACAATTGAAGTGTGGAATGTTATTGTAGCATATCTTGCTGTACACTGGGAATCCAAAGCAGGACCAGCAGTAGTGTTTTTGTTCTTGTGAGATGTCATATATCATACTTCTGGGGTCTTGCCCAAAACCAAACCATAATCTTTTCAATCTCATATCTGAGTACAGTTCACGGCACATGGATAGTATGGACATGCTGGGAAAGAATATATATATGTGTGTGTCTGTGTCTATGTGGAAGAAATGTAAATTGAAAAGTTTGAAGTGTATTTATGCAGAAACATTCACTCTGGGGAGTATGCACAAGGCCTGTCCCAAAGCACACATGCCAGTGTACACATGTATATGTCTAATGTATATGTACATCTCACAGTATATGCAGGAGGATGTTTAGGAATGGAGCACTCCAGCTGCTCCAGCAGAGTCTGCTGCAGGGGCAGTGATGTTTGTGGGCACATTTCTCTTCAAAGCTCTCTGTCCTCTCTTGGGCATCTGAAACCTCCTCTGAGTAGCTCTACCAGGAAAGTTAAGACATCAATTAAGAAGAATATTTAAAAAAAAAAAACAAACATGAATAAAAAGATTTTAGTTAGGTGGTTTCTGTCAACTAAGTTATTTGGGGAACAGATTCTCAGTCTTAAGCTTTGCATTTTTGTATTTCTAAGTTACCTGCTGCCAAGTGATACTGTCTTGATTTGACACAGACATGCTTGTTCTTCATTGTGTGTTCCCTTGCTTCTGTTAGACTTGAAGTGAAGCTGAAGAAGGAGAGCTGGGGGCCCTGGAGCAGTGCTGGCTCTCGACAGGTGCAGTTTCTGCAGGGCCAGGGAGATGTGGCCCTTCTCAAGCCAAGCAATAAAGTGCTGCAGATCAGCATTGGACCAGGGCTGCCAAAGAACTCCCGTGAGTAGCAATTGCCTCCAGAAATTAGAGAATGGTGGACTCTTTCTACCCTTGCTTGGCTCTAGCCTCATCATGTTCTTTATTATTTCTCTGTAACACTTAAAAGAAGATCCTGATGATAGAGCAAAATTCCTTTGTGCTCTGTGGTTGTGCTGGAATTTTGTTACATTCACTGTATACCAGTGGTTTCTGAAATGGCTGAAATTCCTTTCCCTGCAACAGAAGAAATGAGGGCATTTAACCATGTGACACAGGACAATGGGCACAGTTAGCCAGGCATTCTGGGGCAGTTTCTCTCTGCTCTGAACTCCTGCAGTTCCTGCACACTTGCTGATGGAAGGTCTGCATCAGGACAGGCGGTGATGTGAAGAAAGGCAATATCTGTACATCTCAAAAGCTGAGCTGCAAATACAGCAGCCTCTTGGTTTTGTGCCCCCCATTTCTCTCATACCAGTTGCTGTTCAGAAACAGCATAGTCAAAAGTACTGCTGTGCCACTTCCCCATGGTTTGTGAACAAGTTCATAAAGCCTTGTTTACTGGAGTTGTGAGACAGCTTTGCTTCATATCCTGTGGTTGAACTGGATCACGGAAGGGAGAATATGCCAAAGTCATCCCTGTTGCACCTCAGGCCTTAGAACAGCCTGGCCAACGCTGTAAGACTCAGATTCCTTATTCTGAAGATCAGTTCTTTCTGATCCCAGAGTAAGGGTCTGGCAGCCACAAGGACTTACTTCATTAATGTAATTGGAAAAGGGTAACAGAATGTTGCTGGTTTCTTTTAGGTCCTACGAGACGGAGCCTTACCCAAAGCAGAGGGTATTCCAACAGGTCTCAGAATCAGACTTATCCTATGAGAGCTGCACCTCCTCCCCCTGGTAAGTCCTCTTAGCCTGGGGCAAAACAAAATTCCACAATGGGACTTTTGCTTTACTCTTGTTATTTGGTAATTTTTACCTTTTCAAAAAAATCACAGGAAAATTACTCTTTTAAAGATCTTGACTGGAAAAATTTGTAGGTGTTTTATGAAATGTATTGTTGGAGTCTGCAGACAATCACACTGGTATTCCCCCAGAGGTGTCCTGGTTGTTGTTGATGCTGACTTGTTCAATCACAGTATAAGACACCTAATCTATAACTAACCTTGTAGCCTTTTTCACTTCCAAGGGTGGGAGCTGTGTGCTTCCCAAGCCACAGGCAATGCTTTGCAGTGAAACTGCTCTCAGTGCCAATAAACCACAGAATGCAATTTCTGTCTCATTGTCCTGCCCTGTTAAACATGTAACCAGCTCTGATGTGTGCTGAGGCAGATCAGCTGTGCCAGCACACAGCGTGGGGTTGATGTCATCAGGGTGTTTCACTTCTGCCCTCGGCAGATATGATTAATTTTGCCTGTGAACTCAGAGGAGAGAACAATATTCCATTGACCCAACATTTCCCAAGGTTTTTTTTTTCACTTGCACTCCCAGAGTACTTTTTTTTAACAAAGGGTTCTCTCTGATTCAGCTGCTGTTTGTTGAGAAGCACAATGCCAATGGTGGAAGTTGGGGGTGTGACTAGTTATCAGTCACCAGGTTAACTTAGACAATTCCAGGTCCTCACAGCTGGATAAGTCAAACTCAGGACTGTGTAATCTGCAAGAACCGCTTGTAGTGAAGTGGGCTGTTACTGTAGGGAGCTGACCTGGCAGCAGAGCTAGTGAGTAGTAACACTGGGGGACACCATCCCTGAGCATCTGAAATACATTCTGCTGTTTTCACACCAGCTTTGAAATCAGTGGTGCAGTAACTGAACACACTTATATCTGTGTTCAGAATAACCCAATCCTTCATTTATGTAACCATAGTGTATGTGCCATACTGGCTTGGATTGCTAAGTGAAGTTTGTTTATGGCTGCTTGAGCTCTGCCACGGTATCAAGAGAGTATCAGAAGCAAAGACCAGTGTTAAATGCAGTAAGGTTTGTCCCAGTGTCGTGATTGTGAATTCTCCTCCCTGCACAGCTTTTCATTCTGCTAATTTTTAACAGGCATAATCACGTGGGAAAAGGACAGGGTCACCCACAGAACTAAAGAGATTTAGAATATAAGCCTTGCTCCCATTTTATTCAGTAGGAGCTTCAGGAATGTGAAACATGCAGACCTGAGCTCCTTAGGCCCTGATCCTGCAAGTAGCTTAGACATGAGTGGGTTTGCTCTAAATTGAAGTTAAAAGTATAATTATTTATTTAAAGGCATTTACCCATGTCACCACCTAGAAAATTTGAACTCCTTTTCAACTATCAAAGAAGCACCGAGGTGGGGGGTTTTTTTAAACAAAATGAGCTAAAAAACGCAAACAACCCCCCCTCTTGTTTATTAAAATAGACAATTATTTATAGCAATTTAATAAAAACAGTCAAATTCCCCAAATGTGGGGCCAACTGAGTTTGAACTTCACAAGAAAAAGCACTCCCAGCAATTCTGGCAATTTTGGGATTAACCCTTATGTGGATAAAAGGTTATGCAGTGTTTAGAGAGGTGTTGGTGGTACCACGTTCACTGGCATTTGGATTTGGCTCAGAGCAAATCCTTAGTTGCTTGTAACATTCAAGGCACAGGACTTGAACTTGAGCACAAGTCCATGAAGTTGTGAACCCAAAACAGATGGTCAGCAGACCAGGAACTGGGTATAAATCAACATTTCAACATGATCTTTTTTCAGGTTCCTTGGTAGGTGAGGCTCTGACAGCTGAAGGTGAGAGCTGAGCCATCCACATGAGGAGAGCGTTACCTGAACTGCAGTCTGACTGGATGTGCCTCACACTTTATTTTATTCTAGGTCAGCAGCAAAATGGAGTAATAAATCCCCCCCAGTCCACAGCCCACCCTCATGTCCCAGGAAATCAGTGGCCCAGTCAGAAAAACCTGTACACCAGTATGACCCGACCGGCGCTACCGCGGCAAACGTCAGGAGGGGCAGGCAGGATCTCACAGCAACCAGAGAGCCTGGATTTCCTGAAAGTACCTGACCAAGGAGCAGCTGGGTAAGATTTTCCATTGAATCTGATAAAAAGATGTCCATTTTTAGGAAATAGCTTCACATACAAGCTGTTGGTGATTGATACACTGTGTACAGAGATGACCAGGTTGTGCTATTGAGCTGTACTCAAAGGTATCATCATCTTCCTTAGGATTCCAAAACTCATGTTCCATCATGGACCTTTAGCAATAAAGATGAAGCAGGCCTAGTTTAATATCTTAAATTTCAGTGTTAAAATTCTTAAGGCCTTTAAATTTTCCAGTGACCTGCCAGTTTCTACTTTAACTCAGCCCTTATTCCTCTTTCTTGTAGAACATTAGTGGAGCTTTACTACAGTGGGAATCTGAGTGTCACTTAATTGTCCAAGACTGCTGCCAATTCAGCAGTTCCACAAAAAAATAGAAAAAAAGAAATGATCTGGTTTAGAAGAAGCAGTTTGCTGATGACCTCCTCTTGTGTGATTTAATTCTGATACAACCTAGTCTCAGCTAAATTACAATTAGTAACAGCAGGTTGTCCCAGTGCAGATTAAATCAACAAGGGAAGTTACATTGGCAGATAGAATAAAACTCCACTGTGATAAGGTGTAATGTGACAACTTTGCAGAGTAATGGTTAGTGCAGACACAAGTCTGTACTCCACAGCTCTTCAAGTAAACACATGATAAATATCTCCTTGTTGGGTAGAAAAGCCCTATGTATGTTGACCAAGCCGTCATTCTTACATCTTTGTCCAAATAACACTGAGGGGAAAAAAAAAGGAAATTTGGATTTTTCCTGCAATGAATTCTCCTGTTGGCCTAAGCATTCTTTCTCCTGTGTGATCCAACTGGCTGATGTAGAATATTACAGTGTTGCTTCTAGTGAGCATTAGAGACCTCACAGAAATCAAATAATACCTAAGTGTGCACAATGGATAGATTTTGAGTACCAAAAGTGCACAGGGTTCCTAAGTAGAGGCTTTCTGGTTCCTAAACACAAAGAGCCCTTGAGCAGAATTAGATATACAGAGGCCTTTTCAGTTGTACTAAGAGCAGTAATTTTTCCCCACGGGGCACCAAGTGTTAAGCCATAAGGTATTTCAAGCACATTTAGAGTATTTTGCTGTTTAAGATTAATCTTCAAATAAGAAAGAACTGAGAAACAAGTGGCCATTGCTAGTTATTTTAGTAATTTCAAAACTGTCAACACATGCTAACACTTTGACACACATCTCTATCTTGCAATAACTTCCACACCTTTAACTGGTGAAGTTTTCTCATTGCATGTCACCTTCTTTTGTTAAAGCAGTTTTACTTAATATTAGACTTCTATTTTGTCTCGAGACTACAGTTCATACAACAACCAAAGCTCATAAACCATACTGATTTCTGCTGATTTCTGTCAGCAACTGTGCTTGACAACACAGGTGTTACTGTAAAATGGAGCACCACCAAGTACATGATGATAGCAACTGTCAGCTTGGATTAAAAAGATCACTTGCATCCCATCCCTCAGTTCCTGATGCTGTTCCTGTTTCAGTCCCAGAAGTTTACAAGGATGATTAGGATGTATTAAAGCTTCTGTTACTCAGAACTATGGTCAGTGTAGTCCAGGGGAAGGAAAAGAGCAAACAATAAAACACAGTGATAGAACAAGATCGTGACTGCCCTAGTTTTCACCAATGACTGTGTATACTCAGAGCGTAGAAAAGCCCCCAGCAAACAGCCACAGTAACTGCAACCAGAACTAGTAGGGAAGAGGCATCCATCACTCCCCTCTGGATGGATTTCATGGAAGTCAAGCTTGTCTAGAGGAAGCCCTAAGATAAAAGAGCACTTAGTTTACAGTTCTGAGGGGAGGAGGGAGGAGGAAATTGAGGAGCAAGTGTTGTTTATTTTGCTCTTTTGGTTGTGGGTCTTTTCTTTCCCAGTGAGCCACAGCCCTAGGCAAGTGAAGTATCCACATGGGTTTTCCTGGGTAAGGGAAAGGAACATCTAAAAAGGGCCTGGCCAAGTAATGCCTTAGACCTTCACATTCCAACACATCTCTTAACCTGGTCTTGTTCTACTATGGTTGCACAAAAGCTGAGCTGCGTTTCCAAGACTTGTGCTGAATTCCTTAATTTCCATACATAGGTCCAGGTTTCACAACATATCCTATTCCAGGAAAAGTCAATACATGCTAAAGAACAGAAGATCTCTCCCCTTGTAGATATAAGAGCATTTCAGTTCTCAGTTTATAACCTGCACTTCAAAGGTTATTTTCTGGTGCAGTTCACCACACAAAGGTAGAACTAGACAGAGGTGTGTTGACAAAAATTAAGCCTCAGCCTTCAGGTAAGTAACTGTGTTCTCGTGGCATCACATGACATGATCACAGTTCATTCTCCTCCACCTCATTACAACATTTTTAGTCATTCAGCACATTTACTATTAAACTGACATACTGAGTCTAATACCTGTTCTCTCTTCCAGCCTTTTATTAGCTGATGAGCTGGCAAAATGCATTCCTTCCCTCTTTCCCCTTCCTAATCTTTGGAGTGGTCACAGCTGTAACTGTGCAGCATCTCCCCTGCTGCTTCAGAGTTGGCTGTAATAGGACCAGTCTGTACACGGCCCTGGAGTCTGAGGCAACTTAAAAGAGATGCAGTCTCTGTTACAGCTTAGTCACAAGAATGGTAAAGTAGCAAGCCTGTGAGCTAGAACTTTGTTTTTTGGTACTGAACACTAAATCCCTGGTGACGCTGGGGCAAGGGGAGAGACAGCCTAAGCTGTGTAGATACCAAGATCTGCATGAACTGCATGTGCACCTTTGCTCACACTTCAGCCTGAGCACTAAAATGTCTGCTTTGCACTTGAACTGCTGTTTGGAAGTACTTACTGTCTATTTCTGTAGGAAAGAAATGGCAACTCTGTCCCTTTCCCAGGGAATTCTCATTGCTGTTTTTAATTGTGTGACACTTAAGAAAACCCTTTTTCTCTTGTTATGTGATATTATTTGAAGTGAATTCAGTCAGACAGGGGGTTGATAAAGCTGAGGCTCAAGGCTTTGACAGGCACTGTTTCCCTGCAGTGTCCGCAGGCAGACCACGAGCCGCCCACCCCCGGCCGGGGGGAGGCCCAAGCCACAGCCCAAGCCCAAGCCCCAGGTCCCTCAGTGCAGGGCACTCTACGCCTACGATGCTCAGGACACGGACGAGCTCAGCTTCAACGCCAACGACGTGATCGAGATCATCAAAGAAGGTACAAGGGGGTAAAGGTTTTGTTACAGTTGCACTGATCTTGAAGATGCCAGAAATAAGGACAAGGTCTTTCCAAGCCACCCCACAGTCACCTTCTCTTGTTAGGCTTAAAGATTTCTCAGGGAGCAGAGAAGCCTCCACTCCAATCAAACTGGCATGTCAGAGACAGAGCAATGACATACGAACCACTGGGTATTGCAGAGCTGTCAGTTTAGTCAGAGAGTAATTACACCAGATAAAGTTCATCTAGATGAAATCAGCCCAAACCACAGCTGTAGCACAAATAATTAAGCAATTCCACCTCTGTGTCTCCAAAGCAACCTCAAGCAAAGAGCTGTGCCCAGGAGATTAGCAAGCTCAGGGTCTCCAAATCACACATGCCCTTCATTCCAAGAAGGCTCCCACTCTGTGGCACAGCTTTGCAAAGCTGCACCAAGAAGTGTAATAACACGCCTTACAGAGCCTGAGTACTTACCTTGCTGCCTTTGTTACAGATCCTTCTGGCTGGTGGACGGGAAGACTACGAGGGAAACAAGGTCTGTTTCCCAACAATTATGTCACCAAGATATGAAAGACTGTCACAGAAAAAATGGCATGAAGTTACCAGTGGTTGAAAACCTTTTCCCTTCCTTCAGGGACGTTGTTCTTCCAAGATTTGCTGTTCTCAGCAGTGTTTTCCCCAGTAAAGTTGTGTATGAGCAGGAAGAGTTACCCACAGCACAGACTGTGATCTTGTCTCAAAGCATACAGCAATGGACATACTGACCAATTATTTATTATATTTAAAACCTGGTTTAAACACCTGGTAAGTGAAGAATGCTCAAACCTACCATCTTCCTGAAACAGGTGCTTTTCAGTCTGGGACCAGGGACTTTGAAAGGGCTGTATTTAATAAGTGCCTTCAGCTGAATATCAGTAACCTTTTTAATTATCTACTGAAGATAATGTTAAATGCACATTTCCTCTAATGCAGATCATTCTGGGGAACATGTTAAGTATGCTGCTACATGTCAAAAAGATTTAGGCTCATTTGGGTTATTACCACCATCTAAAAAAACTACTGTGATGGTCTATTTAATTCTGTACAGAGATGTAATGGAACTAGTTTGTGTTTGCTGATATGTTTAGGGACTCCAACAGGCACTGTAAGAAGTTAAAACAGAAAACCACATAGTACTGTAGGCTAAACAATGTTGCCTTCTTCAAGATTTATATTATAATATGGCTGGCCCATGTTGGTTTTATGTTTATTGTTTTACCTGTTCAAAGAAGTGTGTCTATAAATGTACAGTTCTGCATAGAAAGAAATTGTATTCTGTATATAAAAACTGACTATAACAGAAATATGTATGAATGTATTATGTAGTAGTCCACTGTTCTTAGGAATATTGCTAGAATTTTTATGCCAGGTACTTACAGATCTGCACTACTCCTTTTAAATGGCAAAAGCACAAGTGTTACTGCTTAAGTCTGATTGCCTCCCACACCAGAGTGACTGTTGCTTACCATGCAGTTAGCAGAATTCAAGCTTTGCCTTCTGAACCTCCATGAAATAAAACACAGGAAGCAGTTTGCTCAACAGGTCTGTTCACTGTGCAGTTTGTTCTCAGGTCCACAACCTGATCCCTCCACAACAGCATCTTTTGGATTTTACTGCACTGACTTCTAAAGCAAAAGCACTCTTCATTCACTCCAAACCCGATCCTTTTCCCTGTGCCCACCTCAAGTCCTGTGCATTGCAGTTTGTACTTGTTAACAGCAGTTAAAAAAATCCCTGTGTCTGCTGGTATTAATGAGCTGTGTGAGCTTTGAGATAGAGCTAAAAGTCTTGAATTCCCTCCTTGCCAAACCATTGCCTAAGTCTGACCTAGGCACAAACTCCTTCAAGAGACTGTAGAGGCTGTTTCTGAGAGCTAGAAACTAGGAACCTTGGAATTCTATACACACAAGGGATCAAGCTTTCCAAAGACCAGGTGCAGTAAATGCATCCCATCGGAGAGAAGATAAAATGCAGGAGCTACAACACCCTTGTGACAGGGAAGCACTGAGGGTTAGGTCATTTCTGTAGCACTGGGTTCCTGCCTCCCACCTCAGAGCCAGGACACACATAAGAGGAGAAGCTGAAGAATCATAGAAGGGTTAGGGGTGGAAGGGAGGCACAGAGTTCAGTATAACTTTGAGACTATCAAAAGGTCTGTAATTTAACATTACTAGTTCAAAAAATAGACAAATAAGGTATTGAGGCAAAAAAGTTGCATTACTTAAATGCTTGATACTGACATTTATATTAGAAAAAGAAAGAAACTATAATGTTCACAGAGAAGGAATAAGCAATTTACAGTGGGTTTGACTCCCATCCCAGGTACAGAGGTTAATTGGAGAAGCAGGGGGAGGGAAGATGTGGACAAGTGAACAGGCAATGAAAAGCTAGGGGAGTTCTTTTCAAGAAGTAGAGCAAGTAAGTTTTAAGAGCTAAGCTGGTTTCAAAAGGTCTCATATCCTTACAGTTCCACACCTGCACCTCTGCACCATGGTTGGCATCACAGGAGACTGAGAATTTTCCTACCTTAGCTCCCTTTGTTAGGCACACAGATAACACACTACTGCCTGATGTTGACCTAAACACAAAGATTTACAAGGTTAAGACATGTTAAAGCTAGGCTACTTCTTTCTCCTAACTTGAAGGCAATAAACAATAGAAAATAAGAAAAAAGACATTCCTTGGGAATTTATACTTTCTGGGACAAGGCACTGAAAGTACATATTCAGTATTCTTTACGGCACATAAAAAAAAGATTGTCTGCTATTTCTTACCTGAAGAGTGAAATAAGGTAATAAATACAATGCACTGTTATAAAGCCTGGAGATTCACATTGGAAACAACCACAGAGGACAATTCCCATTCAACTGCAAGTTATATCAATCACCTACTCAGTCAAATGTCCTGCTTGTACAATAGATTGCAGACACCTCTAGGCAGTACCTTAGAGAGGCACACTCAGCATTTAAAAGAGAGGAGCTTTATTTTATAGAAAGTTGCATTACAAAATATGTTTAAAACTTCACGTTCCGGGCGAGTCTGCAGTGTGGGGTGCGGCTGGAGAATGCTATGTACAAAGAGCAGTGGTTTGACCTCAGGACATGAGACAAAGTGCAGACCCCTCAGGGTTTTCAGAGGAGTGATGCAGCCAGGTCTTTGATTATCTGACTGCTCAGCTGAGGGATTGTGCTGATCATCAGTAGTTTGCTGCTTGCATACTTGTTCTTTACAGCCTGCAGAGGTAGAGGAACAGAGTAACAAAGGATTTATACATACCATAGCTACGTTCAGGCAGATAATTTTGGATCCAGTAGCCTGAGTGGCTGGAAAACAAGCCAACAGGGCTGGAAGTGAACCAGCTCCCAAGCAGCAAGACCACAGTTTGTCTAAAATGTAACAGTCTCTCACAGGCCTGTCAGAATAGCATATGCTTTAAGATAACATACCAAATATTTAACTAAGAAGCCACAATATGCATCCAAGATATTTTTAAAACATTAAAGTCAGAATTTAAGTCATGATACTTACAGTGTATTTTGTTAACTTCTCGTTTACTTTGACCACGTTCTTGGCCATATGTTTCATAGTCATCAGAAGACTGTCTTCTGTATACCCAGTGTAATATTGCTGCTTTGTGCCCTGCAGCAGAACAGGGAGAAACTTGACACTTGTGAAGCAGGAACTGCTGCTCAAGGCACAGCCACTTCAGGCAGCAAACACCCTTAGCTTCAGGCTAAGCCTCAAGTGCTGGAAACTGCAGCTGTCAGTTTAAATGACAGATCCAGAGTAACTTCTGATGTGCAGAAGAAGTCTGGACACATCAATTTCAATAATCATATTTCTACACTGCACAGACAATAGAAGAAGCAGCTTTTTAGGAGTAACCACAAGCTGAATTACAATTCACTATTCATGATCCAGGATTTCATTATGCTACATATATTGCAAGAATTATGAACATCTACCTTTATTTACAGTGTGACCTTTAAACTGCAACTGGGCATCAGGCTGTCCAACTGTCATTTGAGCATCAGCATTATTACCAACTTCAGCACGATTTTCTGAATTATTTAATGGTTCAATTCCATTGACTGAAGAAAGAACTACCAACAAGTTTCATTACAATACTTACCCACTTGTCATGTCCCAGGATCTTTTGGGACAAGCATAATGCAGCAGCTGCAATCTCTGAAGGACGATGGTGCACCATGTCATAGTCTACCAGTGTCAGCTCCATCAGGTATTTTGCCAGAGTATGTTGCTTAGCATTGGCCTACCAGATTAAGAGCTCGTTAATCCACAAAGTTTCACTTCACTTTATCCTAATCATTCAGAATTGTTTATTGTATTCAGTAACAAAACAAAAATGGTCAGCAAAATCTTTACACAGTTCAGGGACTATTCTCCCTAACAGGCATTCATCTCCAAATTGAGACTGGAGTCCCAATCAGTCCAGACTAACAGCCATTTGGAATTTAGACACAGTCAAGTGAGGGGTTTTAACAGAGAACTGCAGTATCAAGTAGTGCAGTGCTCAGGCAGGGATACAAGTGCTCCCTCTGTAACACACACCAAGGGAGGAAAAGTGTAAAATGACTTAAGGAGAAGCTTATTAAATCGAGTTACCCATGGTCTGTTGAGGTAATTGAAGCCCACTTCAAAGTGTGGACAGTTCACCTGAGTAACTACTGAGGTGGGGAAAAAAGGGCTGAATCAAAGAGAAAGCTTATCTTTTGATTCTTAACATGGTATTTGCAAACAGATTACAAAGAACTGCAACATTGCCAGTGTTTCACTAGTAAGTACTCTGATCACCAGGATTAAGAAGATTAAAAACAAGGGTCCTGCTCTAGGCATGTTTAATTTAACATTAGAAGTTACTGCCACTAAGAGTGAACACAGGCCCCAGTAAACAAGAGCATGAACTGCTGCTGTGGCTGCCACGGCGACATTGCCGTGTTACTCCACACGGTGGCGTTTCAGAGCTGAGTATTTCCTGATCCAGCATTTAAGCAGAAGGCAAGTAAGATCACATGATAAAAATGCCAGAAGCAATCCTGACAGACTTTACAAGTAAGGAAAAGTGCTAGATAATGAGGACAAGTACCCACCTCCCCAGCTTTTGATGCTCTTCTTAAGAAGTGAACTGGAAGAGGCCGCCCCAAATCGAAGTTTAATTCTTTAAGAATAATAATCTCCATTTCTCTTATTTCATGGCTGGTGTAGGCATTGTCAGTAATGTAAACAAAGTCTGCTACATCAGGACACACTATCTCTTCATATTTTGAAGCTACAAGCATTGCTGTTACACCCACCAGCTGAAGCTTCTTGCGAGGTACTGGATAATTCTGCAACATAGGAATTTAAAAAATAAGGACCCAAAATGTCAAACTCTAGATAAATAGATTTGAATTTATCAGTTTACCAGTATGGCAGTGCTCATTCTCACAACATAGATAAGATTTTCCAGTATGAGTCAAAAGTGTCTGTATTGACAGACTCAGAGGGCAGCAGCCTCTAAGGTGCTACACTGTAACAGCTCTTACACAAAGAGCAGATTTTGTAGAGTCAGGTTTATAAAGGAAGGATAAATCCCAAACTCATTTAAAAACACAGTAATTGATTAGGTCTTCTGATCCGAACATGAACAGAAATGTATCTTACTTGTAAGAAGCGATCCATAACCGCAACACACATGTACAGTGTCTCCTGCAGGAGCTGGAACCTCGAGTGGACCTGGATTAGCCAATCCACCAGAATCGCTCTCATGCGCCCGTTGATGGTCTTCCCGTCCATGTAATGGGGGCGGATGGACTGCTGGAGCTGTGGGGGGGACAGAGGGAGCTGTGTGAGCAGGGAGCCCCCCCACGCTACAGGAGCCATTCCCCCCCCACACACACATGCTGCAGGCAGCAGTGCAGACACAGCACATCGTACCTCAAGCTCTCTCAGATACAGGTAGATGTCTTTGACATAGTCACTACACAGCTGGGGATTGTCCGTGTCCTCAGCATCAATGTCTTCAACATTGTGGAGTAACACGTCAGAGAAGGCTTGGCACAAATCCTCCTCTTGCATGGATACATCCATAGGGACAGGAGACAGCGCCTAAGGAACAGATCACAGCTGTGAACACACCTTATGTATCTATGGCTTAAGTTTCAATGTTTCTTTGTTTCCACATTTCTCCAAATACTAATACAATTCCTTTAAACAGAATTGAAACCAAGCTTGTACTGTAGTTAGTACAGCAAGTTTTCACCGAAATGCCACACAGGCAGAGCCAAAGACCTTCTAGTAAGTGCCAGCTAAAGCAGAAACTTCATCCAGTACTTCAACAGCTTGTTCTGCCACTCAGAATATCAGCCTTTAAATACAACATGCATTAAACCAAAACCTCAGGGAAACGAGATACTGCTACAGACAAACTACTCTGAAGTCAGAGCTTCAAGTTGCAAATGAAATTAAAAATCAAAACAGAAATCATCATTTCCTACCTTTGGAACATCAGTTTCTTTGATTGCTTGAGTCACAGCAGCTGGAGCTTTAGGCAGGACACTTCCATTTGTCATCTTGCTAGGTCCTTTCACAGGTTTTATGGATGCTTTGGGGCATTCTGTTCTCTGTATTGAAAACAGCTGTTATTACAACAGTGGGGGCCAACTTTTCCCTAGAGAGAAATTTCAAATGTTCCTTTACCTTAGTTATGTGTGTTGTTCTTGTTGCAACTTTATTTCCGATTTCCTCCAAAGCAGCCCTTTTGCCAGGAACTTGAGTTTTTGCTTTGCTTTTAAGGTCAGACACGGCATTCTCCATCCTTCTAGTGACCTGAAAAGGCAAAATTGCAAAAGCTTAAGAGTCAGAAGCCACGAACTCCCGATAGCTAACTCCATTATACACTTACCCGCTGTACGCGTCTGCCTCCGTGCCTGCCACCACTGCTCAACCAGCTTTTACTCCCTACGTACGTTCCGACGAACAAGTCTTCTCTGTTTCACAGCACTGTACTCTCTGAACTGCGTTGTAAAACTTGAGCAACGCACCCAATCTCATACTTTCGAATAAGTTTTTAAGGTTAGAGTGCTCACCTGCTACTTAACCCTTTCTTGTACTTACTTCGTCTCTATAGCAGTACTCCCAAGAAGATGCATAATGCAAGTTCTTTGTTAAATAAACGCCATATAAATTGAAAAGCGACCCTACACATATCCTTTGCTGTGCCCAGCAAAAAAACCCACCAGGGTTCCGGTTTCTCGTGGAGTTCAGTTTAAACCCTTCGACAATCACCGCGGAAAAAAGGTGCCTGTGGGCCCTCCCTACGCGTTCCCCGCTCCGCAGCTTTGGCGTCCCCGTCCCGCTCCGCTGGGGAGGCGCGGGGGCCAAGGCCGCGGCAGGGCCTGCCCAGTGCGGGGGCCTCGCACCCCGCGTGCCCCTCACGGCCCCGCCGCGGCCCCGGGGACCGGCCGGACAGAGCGCCAAGGGCCGCCACTCCCTCCCCTTAGGCTACAGCCCCTCACTCAGGGCACAGGCCCTGCTCTCCCAGCCCGCTGGGGCCGCGGCCTGAGAGCAGAGGCCCCTCTCACCCCCTTGCCGGCCGCCGCCCGGCCCCTTCCTCGCCCCCTGCCCGCCGCAGCACTCACAGGGGCGCGTCGCGCCGCCGGCAGCGCCATGGCACAGACAACGTGTGGGAGCCGTCACCGCTCGCACCGACACGACCCGCTCCCTCCGCAGCCGAACCGGCGACCACCGCCTCGCGCTCCCGCGGCTCCCTTTAAACCCCCGCGCGCACGCCCATTGGCCAACTTCGTAGGATGCAAGCGAGCGATTGGCCGCACGCGCAGGCCCCGCCCAAGCAGGAAACGGCCCAGGCCGCTTCCGGCTCCGGCGCTGCAGGGGGGGCGGCCCCAGCCGGGCCCGGACAGGGGGGGCACCCCCAAAGCAGCGGCAGCGCCGGAGCGAGAACGGGCCGGGAACGGGCCGGGAAGTACCGCGGGCAGCTGCGCTTCGCACCGAGGGTACGGGCGGCCAGGCCGGACCCGGCGCTGCGGCAGCACAGGGAAGGCTCGCAGGAGCGGCAGAGACAATACCCAAACACCTGTTACAGCTTTAAATTGCATACACAATAGGTAGTTTAATAACGACTCCTGAGATTCAGAGACTTGGAACGCTACAGTAGTTCCCCAAACTGACCTAAAAGTCGGATTACAATTCTGCAGTGCCCCCAAACTGGAACCGAATTCCAAATCTCCACAGGATGCTGTTTTTCTGCATCATTAACTGTGGCTTAATGTCGACCCTTCGCTGGGGTTTCCTGAGGCAGTACCTGAAATTCTTAATACATGTACCCACCCAAAGGAATGTTTACACATCAAGGTTTCAGAGCAAAAGAAGGCAAAGGAAAAAAATAACTTGCATAGGAAACAGATTTTGAATGATACCAGTCTAACATTTTATTTATTGCATACAAAAGGAGTTCTTTTGACAATGGAATTTTATATGAAAAGTAATTTGATGCATACTGTTGAGAATCTTATCTTCAAAGATGCTGCAGAAAACTTAAGGCAATGCATCTAAGCATATAAAGCACAGTAAGTGGTGGAAATTTTCAAAATGAAAAGCCTACTCTTTCTCCTCTTAAATTACAGTTAAGTCACAACCTTCTGGAACAGAAGCTGCAGCTTTTTTAGCCCCTGCAACAGCATTAAGATCAGAACACTGTGATTCCTGACAAAGTGTTCAACATCACATTACAATGTTATGCACACATTTAAAAGCAAGACAGTATCAGTAGCTGTTATAAAACAAACCAAACCATGGACACTAAAATACCTCTAGTACCAGGCACTCAAATCAGACCCATAAAATATTTCCTAAAAAATAAAATAAAAAAATTCCTCAAACCTGTGCTTCTTTATCCTGTAACAAAGCCAAAATAGATTCTATCAGATACCCAGGGGCTCTACTGTTTCAGAGGCCCCGTGTTTTTTGTCCCATGTTTTTCAAGTACCTCCTTGGAAACTTTTAGAAGTGTCATCAGTCTTCAAGCATTAGTGGTCAATTAACTTTCCTTCTTTCCAACAGTCACTGGAAAACAAAGTGGCTGTTCAGTCCTTCCAGTTCCTTGTACTCGTTTTCAGCAATGCAGCTCCAGCTCCAGAGTCCCTCAGTCTCCTCCAGCCACCCCGTTCCAGCAGCTTTAGCAGAAACCAGGGCAGGTTTTGCAGCACTCCAGTCCTGGGCTGCCTCTCCCTTATCCCCAAGCGCAAAGTGGTTCTAAGGTCAGTTCTGGCAACGCAGTTCAGCTTGAAAAGGTCCACCTATCACATATGCTGGAATAAAATTCCTTTCCACTTAAAGCCTCAGTGCCAGAGGTGTGAAGTTTGTTGCCAGAAAAAAAAAAAAGAAAAAAAAAAGGAAGCCGCTTTAACCAGACAGAAACAGGCATCAAATTAGATAAGGTAATATTTATAAATGGATCATTTTTTAGTGTAAACATAACAGTTCATCTTCTAGATTTACTGTAAACCATTGTACACAATCTGATTATGAAAGACAAAGACAAGAGAAACTGAAGGTATTTATTATTCAATCCACTTACAAAGCAGGTGGCTTAATGCAAGCTCATTGCCATGTTTATCTCTGATCCCCAAGGAACACCTTTCCCAAAGTGACAGAAATATTGTCTCAATGTTTTTGCACATTTGCATTTTGCAATGTTGAGCACATTTAAATAAACTATAATCTATTATTTGTCAAAGAATGTTGAGGAGCAACTTGAATCCTGATGTGGATTAAAACCTTCTCCAAAGGCAAAATGTTAGTACATTATAACTTAATTCTATATACTATATTATGCAGCAAATCTTAACTATAGAAAATATTTCAATCAGTGATGGACTGTTGGGAATTTATAAAGAGGGAATCTATGATCAAGGCAAAAACTAGGTAACCACATAATTTATGTCTCAGTTTCTACAGAAATTTACAGGCTTTCAATTTACTAATGAAAAATAAAAACAAGAGACAAGTGGATTTAGCTAACTTTATTAACTTTAAATCTAATAAAAATCCCAAGACAAGCCTGGAATCCTTAGAAATTCTATGAATGCATGTATATAAACCCAAACAGAAACCCTGCAGCTTTAAGTCCTTACTGAATGGTTTTATATTAAAAAAACCACAAACCAACAACAAAACCCAAACAGCAACAACAACAAAAAGAAAAAAACAAAAAACAATCCTCAATGTGCGCAGATACTTCAACTTAAGTTAGCAGAAGACCAAAGAGATTCTAAGTTCTTTTTCCATTTCCCTAATAATTCTTTCAGTCTGCAAGTATCTACAATCCAGCTAACTGAAATCAACATTTAGTGTTCACTAGAGCTGTTTCACAGCAGCATATATTTAAGTTAGGGATTCAAATTTCTAGACATAGAAGAAAATGATAAATACAATCTGAACAGCAGTCTAAATGTTTAATATTGACATTCAAATATATCTGCATTGTGCTGAAATTTTAAAAACAAACACAAAAATCTGATCAGACAAACTCTGGTGATGAGTATGCTATATGTATCAGTCAAACTGAATATAGGTCATATTCTGTTCCCAGTATTAAGGATGTTATTTGACTCAGAACTGATATTGTAAATATACAGCAGCCATTTTTTCCTAATTAAGGAATGTCTCAATACATAATATTATCCTTTTCTAGATGATCTTTATACATTTAAACTAAAATATATGATCGATTAAATTAAGGAGTTCGAGGTTAGTAATGAGTAAAATCATTTTTTCAAAGCTTGATACTACATAAAACAAACCAAAAAAAGAGACCACACAATTCTACTTACTAAAGCAGCTAATCTTGCCTGCAAGTTTGGGGTCACAAAGCCCATAATATGTGCAAACAAATGCAATACAAGGAACCATGCAAAAATACAGTAATGAATTTAAAGGAAAAAAATGTAAAACCTAAAAAAAAAAATTAAAAAAATTTATAAATACACTGAAACTCAACTGTCTTCTACATAAACTGTAGGTCTAGCATTAGTTGTACCATGTAGCAGAGCCAGCACTCTAAGGTTCAATGCTTCCAAATCTGCGCAGGTAAGTCATGCCATCTTTGGTTGACTGCAGTACCAGGAAGGATGAGAGGGAGCGAGTGGAGGACAAGAGTTCTGGAAAGCAGTGTCAACTTTCACTAGGCAGCTGAGCCTCAATGTCCACTCTGCAAATGGGGCACTTCTTGTTGGTGATCAACCACTGATCTACACAGACTTGGTGGAAAAGGTGCATACAAGGAAGGCGCCTGTCAGAACAGAGAAACACCAGTGTTAGTGCAGCATTTCCAGATCAACACACACTGGACAGAGCCCAACAGGGGGTTCCTGCTGAGGGCTGTTCTTTCTGCAGGTGCCTGTTTTCCCCCAGGTTTTACAGCCTGTCCAGTTGAACCTCCATTCTGTGTAGTTTCAAGAAGAAATGGGTATGGGCAATGAAGTCAAGGACCAACTGGCTTCTGCTGTATTAGACTGATTTAAATCTGTTATAGCTTAAGTAGCACTAGTTCAGAAAAACTAAAAGTGACAGTCCTGATTAATTCAGGGTATCAGCTTAGGCTCATGTTGTAACACAGGCAATCAACTTTAAGAGACTGTAATAAAATAACCTACATTTCACCTAAAGACAATACAGACTGAACAATGTGTGTTTGCAACTGCAACTTGTTCCATTTCACCAGTTCAGTGACAGACAGTGGTTGAGTGCACTGTGCCAGAACAGTTAACATCACATTCTGATTGATACTCAGTGTTATTTACCTTACATCTTCACCTTCCTCCAATATAGACAAACAGATGGTACACTTTTCCTCTGTGTCTTCCTCTGTTCCTTCCTCCCCATCTTGTTTGCAGTGCAGTTTCCTCTGTGAGAACCAATCAGTTGTTACCTTATTAGTAGAGATGACATTATTGACAAACTGAGTAAAATCTGTTTTTGATACATATTCAACAAGTAATTCTTTGAAAACATTTTGTAATATTTATTCAAATGTATGTGAACCAAAATGAATCAAGAATCAGCACTTGGAACAAAACCTAGACATTTCAGACTTAACTAGTGCTAACTGTGAAGGTCTGCAGGACTGTGAATGTATTAATTTCATGTGCTGCAATCAGTCCTTTTACTTATTGTCTATGTATCAATCTCTTGATTTCATTCATGTAGAAGGAAAAAAAATCCTTTCAAACCTAGTAGCTTATGCCACTAACTATTAAGTGTAAAAAAACTATATATCCATGTGGATGGGATTCTATATTATCATACACTACATTCCAATTGAAAGAATCTCAGTTGTCAAAATTATGTGTCATATTCAAAACTTCCAGTGTCCCAGTAATGTGATCAGAGTAAAGGTTAATTTGATATATACCAAGCAAGTAAGCATCAGGAACAATTTACTGCAAAAAATAAAGACTTAATTACTTCATGAGTTCCCACTGAAGTCTGTTGACAATTTTGCTATTACCAGTAGTTATTTCAGTGCTCACAAGGCTACTCGTAACAGCTGGACAAGTTAATTCATCATATCAAACCACTTTTGTTTATCACATTACAGGAGCTCTTTATCTAAGGAACAAATTTTAAGTTTTCCTTGGGAAAGAAGTGGCATTGTAAGCTTTGCTTACAGTCCTTGAAACCTCATAGACAAAACATGCACTCCTTGAAGCTGACACTTCTGCAGATTTAAGCTAACCATAAACATTATTACATGTTGAAAGAACTATTATAGACAGGCCACAGCTTGAGAAATCCTCACCTTTTTGTACTTATGTGGATATGTGCATCTTTCTATAGTTCCCTGTGTTGCTCCACGATTAACGTTGCCTAATCGCTCTTCCAAGTGAATCAGCTCCTAAAAATCATGAAGGAATAAACAGTGTAAAAACTGTTACTTAACTGCCTTGAGTAAATATTAATTTTATTCTAACCCATTTCCAGTTTTAGAATGACAAGCTCTTATTTCCCACCTTACTCAAATACAGGCAAAGACAAAAAGAGTATGTTGTGTGGGAAAACTGAAGGGCTTCTGAGGCAAAACCCACACAACACTGCCTGGTATTTTAAGTTATAGGGAAACATTATTTTACTACTAAAAAATTAGAACTTTTTTGTCAGCTAGGAATGGTTATCAGTATGTTCACATGTATTTTTGTGTTTAATGAGGAAAAAGCAATTAAAATACGCTATGTAAATATTTGCTTTCTAACAGTCATTAAGGCTAGAAGAATAAAAAAGTGGCTTAAATTGAAATCCAATGACTGATTTATTTTTCTCCAGCAATGAGTTTGTTAGAACCATGAGATGTCACTGAAGAGGTTTTCAGTGGACTAGGTCATTAACTCTCTGCATCTGATACCTTTTATTTTCTCCTGTTTTGCTTTCTTCACTCCATTTCAATTCCTGCACTCCATAGTAGGACAGCACTGTTAAAGCTGCCAAGCTTCAACCCCACCAGGAGGATTCTGGCACAGTTACTGAGACACCACTACCCTCTACCAGCGTATCATGTGAATACTCTGCCCTACTAGTGGGTGGTGGGCAGAGCAAGATGTACTGTCAGTTAATAAGCCCCTAAGCCTGCACTGTCCAGGGCACCTCTGATTCTGCCTGCTCAATGTGCTTTTGTTCCAGTTCATCATGGTGAGGGCATTCCACAAATAAAGGGTATTTGCTTTATGATTCTTTTATAACTATATATCAAACTAGCTCTACCATATAACCCTCCCCATATTCCCTCATGACATATTTTGACATATATCTAGTTTTTTTCTATTACAAACCTCAAAATTGCCCCTGAAAGGGCCTCTGAATGATGTTCCATCCAATCCCGATGAAATGTAACGGATGTGAGGGTAGCCCGCCATGTCTGGTACCTATTCAAACAGCAGACGTTCAGTTAAACCTATTCACAACAGTGTCAGTATTTTCCTGTTCACTTCACAAGATTTAAGTTCCTTTTGCTTTCATTGAATCACTTATTATTTATACTCCTCAGCCTGAGCATACAGGTCCAACCACAGCACAACACACCACTCTGAGCCCTCTACACTTAAGCAGGATCAAAACAGGAGTGAGACCAGATCTTCCATTATCTCTCCACATCTGCATTACATACTGCTTGGACTCAATTCTCAAAATCTCAAACTATATTGTATAAACCACCCTAAATATCTAGCTATTTTTGTAAACAGAACACCCAACAGCTACAAATGAAGTTATGAAAAGGACTTGCTATAGATTTTCAAATGTACATTTTTGGTACTACAGAAGAAACAAGGCTAATACTCAGTCTGGAAAAAACAGCCAACATTCTTATCTTACCCAGAACAACAGAACATCCTCAGACACACTTCATAATGAGAGACAGGTAAAAATTACCACTCAAAACTTACATCTAAAGTCACAGGTAACTCTACACACACTCCATATTCAAGCATCCACTGCATTCACTGACCTCTTTGCATATTAAGGGATATAAGCAGAGAACACAATACTGGTGTCCAGTGCTGTATCCCACAGGCCCCTCAAGCACCAGCACTTTCCATACTGAAAGGCTGAAAGGCAGTTACCATCCCAGGGACCACCTTCACAGCAGGACTTTGCATTCCATTTGTACCCCAGCAAGATGGGTGAATAATGGCATCAAGTTTTTGTCAGAAACACACCAGCAGCAATCTCTAATAACAGGTGAAGAAAGCCCCAAACGCAGATGATCAGAAGACTCAGTTTACTTAACCCCACAGAGAGTGCACTGCATGTGGAAATAACATTAAGACTTGAGTTCTATCTTCCTTTCTGTGCTATCAGCTGATAATGTCTCTGCTGCTGCACCCGACAGCTCAAAATTCATCTTGTGAGCCTGTCAACAAGTCAGATACCTCAGATATTATTAATGAAGTCTGGTATTCACGTGTGGCTTTTCTTTCCAGCAGACCCTTTGAAGCTCAACATATATATAACATATATAATGAATGAATGCACAGGCCTAGACAGACCTACTCACATCACAGAACAGACCAATAAGCTGCCTTTCCATAGTTTTCAAATCCAGTGTCGTAACTACAAGCTGACAGGGATAGAAAAGATTTTTCTGCTCTAAATAATTTTTTTTCCAGAAAAGAAATGCAGAATCTGATTATTTTAAAGCAGTTTACATGGTGCTTGTTAAATGACCATAACATAGTGCCAGCAGGAGCCACAGATGCAGCCACAACAGTAGTTGTAAGTTACAACAAATCAGAGTAATAAAAGCTGAAGATGATATTCATGTGCATATCTAAACATTTCACATAAGTAGTATCTGTTGGTGTCATGGGTTTTACTATTTGACAGTATAAACTGTGGCTGTAACAAAGGAAATTTGGGAGAGTGGATTAAAATATGCTAATTGGTAAAAACTACATTGTGGGAATCTGTCTCAGATAATCAGGGATTTCTGATTCATGCTGCATTTAAGCATGGAATTCCAATTACAGAAAACATATTTCAAGAACTAGGTCACTCCTTCACACTGAACATGTTTACTGTCCCAGGTTTTCACTGGGCACAGACCTCTCTGGCATCATTTGGCAGTTTCTATTGCCTGTTATTACACTGTGAACCAGTTCCTACCACTCAGAGGAAAGGAAACTCCTGACAAAAACTAACCCAACTCTCAGAAGTAATTTTCACTTGGAGTTTTTTGTGTTGACCATGATTTGAAAACAGTCTTTTGGAAAACAAGGCATCTGCTAGTGCAGATCCTGCATCCTTACAGGAGCTGCAAAGTCACAGATGTGACTCTGCAAAGGTACCTGAACACACATTCTGCACAGGCTCTTTTATAAAATACCATGTGAGCACAGTTTATATTCCTGGCCAAATAAAACACTACGTTGAAAAAACATCTCTAAGAAAAAAACCCAGTTCTTTTACACCTGAGGAATAAGCAGTCTGCTAATACAGCAAGATTTTAACCAAGTACATTTGTGATACAAGATGGAGAAAAGATGGGCAAGAGAGAACTATCACTAATGCCCAACTACAGTCTTACTAAAATAAAATCCCTTTGAAAATTACTATCAAGCTTCAAATGCAAAAAGATTTCAGCTCTCTCAAAACAGCTTCACACACAAATGGAAGTTTGTTTTTAGTAGGTTCTCATATTGAACATAAAAAAAAAACAGGAAAGGTTTAAAGTTGATGAAGAATGCAAGCAGTTGAAGGTCATGCCAGTCTGCACGAAGTGCCTGTATGATTGTATGTGTTCTTTTGGATACAGTCAAATTAAAATATATACTTTAAAGCAATGTACTCTGCACCTACAAATTCCAGTACAAGTTTGCCAAGAACTCTTTTTCCTGTAGAGCAATTATCATCTGTTTCTGGTTTTGCACTTTCTATTGACACTTCCCTAACCACAAAAATTTGCAGCAACTAAAAGAATTCAAGGCCAAGTCTGAACTGTTTACAACACAAACGTTCTGAGACAGTTTCGAACAGCTAAACTGCAGGGAAAGTTTCCTTCCTTGCTACCCTCCTTTAAACACCCTCTGCCTTTGCAGGATCTTTCTGCTTTTCAGCTGCAACAGTCAGGGCAGAGATTCTTCCACTGGCTGGTTCTATTTATCTTGTCCATCCCAACCTGCTATGCCACATTTCATCACATTAAGTATGATCTTCACTCACATTAAAACAAATTCCAACAGTAAGCTTGTGCTCAACTACTATCAAATCTGAAAAAGTAGTAAAGCAAATCAATTAATGTCTTAATAAGCCAAATTCAAACAAGGAAAAACTGCTATTTTCATAGAGAGACACTGTGTGAGGCAACAAGCAACCCCTGCTGCACAGATAAAATCCAGCTGTACCTGTGTCTGAGGGGAACACAAACTGAGTGCTCTTCAAAAGCCTTATTCTACAAAAAACAGTAATTCATCTTTATAGTAAGAAAAAAAAGTAGAAGCTGTCCAACAAAAGTCCATTTTCTTGAAAAATGCAATTGTATTTGATGCAGCTAATCAAGGGTAACCTAAACTTCATCTTGAACTACTATTACTACATTAAATTACAGCCTGAAGTGTTCAGATCTGTTACAGAAAGTTTCTTTGCTTTTTTGGTGCAGAACAGCTGCATCTCTTAGACCTGCAATACCTGCATGTTTGCCCTCTGAGCACCAGTATCTGACCAGCACACACCCACCATACTGAGCTGAGACCCCACTGGCCTGGATGGCCAAACCCCTCCTGATTTTTACAACTAAGTGTAGAGATGACCTCACCCACTCTGAATCATTCAGCAGGTAAAGAACAGAACACTAAGGCTCTCCTACAGAGGAAAACACTCCATGCCCCTAAAATTCCCATTTAACAGGACACTGTTCAAAGAACAGAAGAAGCTGGAGTCAATAGAATGGAACAGCACACCCCATATGCTAATTCTCTGCTTAACTACAGGTAGCTGAAACAATTTAAGAAGCATGTGGATAGTCCGCATTATTTAAGAGATATTTAATAAAACAGAAACAGAACTAAAAAAAAACAACACAAAACCCCCTCCAACAAAACACCACAAAAAACACTCATCAGCAAATCCCACTGCTAACCACAATATGATCTGAAAACTGTACCTATGGTAGTCAGAACTGTGGCTCGTATGTAGTTCATTATGAAAATGTCATGTTCCTACCAACATCCGTGTCAGCTTATTAAATTAGAGAAATTGCCATCCTGTCCCCCCAGATGTGGTAACTGGTGCAGGGCACTCAGAGTCAAAAAGCCTTTCATCAACAGTGCCAAAAATGCAGCCACAGGCAGTCACAGTAAACAGAAATTGAAGTGGCCTCTAACAACAAATACTGCCGTCAGGGAGGAACAGAGGGAGAGATAAAAAGCCTTTGTCTCCTGTGTCCTTCTTGTCTGATGGTTCATTAGTTTTGCCATGCATTGATCCTCACTTGAGTCTTCCTAGAAATGATCAAGGTAGCAGAATGGATATTTGCCCAGAATGGTCTTCATCTGACAGATCTTTCCTCAGCACAAACACAACATTAAAACAGTAACAGTGGAAACACAACCTACTCTAAGCCACAGTCACACTCAAAGTAATTGTGTTAAATCAAGGAGGGCAGCAAGCTCTTCCTAACTGCTTTTAATCTAGGACTCCTCCAGAAGCAACATTTAAACAGGTAGAAGTTCCTTCACCCAAGCCAGTAGAAAAGGAAATTTGTTTCCCCAACCCTCTATTTGGACTGTCAGAGCTGCTGAACACTGGTTATCTTCCCCCACATACCTTTATCATTTTGTCTCCCTGAGGATTAAACTGCAATCTGCATTCCAGCACTGACTAGATGAGGATTAGGTTATCTGCACCCAATTAAAATCAGAGACCGATATATCAGAGTCGTAATGTCATTAAAGGCCAATTAATCATTATGTCCTTTACAGTCTGGTGATAGTTCAAAGGTTTTTAGACTCCACAGAAGAAATCCACAGTGCCACCAGGGCTTGATGACATTTTAGAAAGTGGACTCAACACTAAGCAAATTTCTAGGTGAGCAACTGCAGCCATTACTTAGAAAAAGACAACCCTCACTTAAAAAAAACCCCAAAACCCAAAAAAAGAACAGCAGCAGTTTATGACATCTGCATCAGACATTACTAATGGGCCAAAGAAATTTCTACTCAGTACTCTCTGCACTTAGAGGAAGAAGAACACACTCCTCAGAACATCAGCCACTGAGCAGAGGGACTCCACCCACAGGGCAGCCTGTGCCCTCCAGCCCCTGTTCCTACAGTTACAATGAAAAAACCAAAGAGGTGGCAGCTGCACTTCATCTGATGCCTTTTATAGCACTTTGGTTTAACTTTGTTAGATGAAAACCTCCACTGATTACCTGCTCTCTATTCAAAATCAATTCTGCTGACATATCCACTGTCTCTCACATACATGCAAATGAAAATTTTGACTTTCATTATTGCCATAGAAGGGGTGGAATCATCAAAAGGCATTTGTAATGCTTTGAACTTGTATATATAACTTCTAGGGTGCTGTAACCTGCCTGTGCTCTTCTACTGTGTGTAGTCTGAATACACTTAAAACTAGTCAGAGACTCAACACTTCAAAGTCATAACACTCCATCTGATCACAGCAAGGTTCAAGCCAGACCCAAACACTGGAGGAAGTGCTGCTTCCAGCAGTCTGTTCACAATAAAACAGTCAGTACAGTGTGTACAAGTTGAAGAATCTTATTTCACCTGCCACTTTTACCAATTAGAAACAGCAGTTACTGAGCTCAAGGGCAATGGTCCCTAAAATATTTTATCAGAGAACCTTCAGAAGTACTTCCTATCACAGCTTTTTTCTGTTCTACTGCTAAAAAGACAACAGTGGGATCCCAACTACTTGCTTATGTAACATTTTAGCTCTAGGAATACCCCAATTGAAGTTAAAATGCAATTAAAAGTTTCTCATCACAGTGTAATAAAAGGATCATCTGAAGTTTCTAGAAACTTCACAGGAATAATGGAAGTAAATCCTGAAGCTGACTCATTAGCCTTGACAGAAAATGAGCTAAACCAGGCATATTTATCTTGCTGCCTCCTAATGCAGTTGCAGTTCCCTAAAGTATTAGGAGGGCCCTTTGTCTTTGGGAATCTAAAGCAACTGATGTTACCTGTTCTAGCACAACACATGAAATAAATGCAAGGAGATAAACCAGTTTTCATCCACCTGAAAAACCAGACACCAAACTGAAGAATGCAGAAAATCTTCACTTGATTGATGATGCACAGGAGATAAGGTTATGCAGTAAGAACTTTGTTGGCTGCATTAAAATACCAAATTCTACAGACTGCTTTAGAAAAATCTGTGGCAACTATGCAAGATGGGCATCAGTGAATTACCAACCCTCATAACAGGGAAGTACTCAAGGATTATCATGTTTGTCAGTCAGAGTGAGGAATGACCAATGTAAGACCACATTGAAAACACTACAGTTTGGTTGAAAATGTACAGGTCAATCCCCAGATGTCTATTCAGGCAACTAACTGAGGAATTTTGGAAACATGAGACTTGCAGGGGTATTTTTATTATAATTTTAGTGTTTGTTTACAGATGAACTCACAATTTTGATTAGATTATCTAGCTTTAGGAGGATTAAATATTATTGGTTCACCACACAATACCACACAGAAACACTAAACTTACTCTGTTAAACTAAAGTTTGTCTCTATGAATTTTCAGGAAACAAAACTTAGAAAAACTTGAAATAAACCTACAAACTTTCCCTCAAAACTAACTCTGTAACAACACAAAATATATGCTGGCTTGTTTTGGTCTTCTACTGTAGATTAAAGTGTTACATTAAAGTGTTACATATAACAAGAGATTAGCTTACCCTCACACTTCCTGTTGCTTATAACACTTCATACTACAAAATCATATACTTTATCACATGAATTCATGTTGATGAATAACAAATAGTATTTGAAAACAATCAAATCTCTAGATGGAATTCTAGTTGTGCTAAATATACACCTTAAAACAAAACCATCAGTACTAATTCTCATGCACTGGTTGGAAAGTTGGTACCTTTAACAATCCAAAACTACATAAAGAAGAACCTGAACTTTAAACATCAGATGCAGAGGGTCAATGCATTGCAATGCAAGTGACAATTTAGTTGCAGTATGTTTCGTTTTACAAGAGCTGAAGTTAGAAATGCTGATGTCCTATCCTGTTTTAGCACACAGTGAGTCTGTTCAAGCTTCCCAGGCTGGCTGAAACACACAGACAGACACAGCGAGGTATTCTCTCCTTCAGCTGAAGCACTTTGCAGCAGTGTACACATGTCCAGTTTTCCTGACAAACAATTACAATGAGCACTGACTTTAACTTTTTATAAGCTGTGTCCTTACCATTAGAGGCAGAGCCCCTATTTGCAGGTGATGAAGTCGAGGAGGGGCGTGGTAGTGGGCCAGGTGGGGATGCAAAGGCCCTGGAGGGTAGGTAGCTGCAGTCACACCAGCTTCAATTCCCAGTTCCCTGTCACGCAAAGGAAAGAGGCATTACAGGAAAGGTACATCTTGCCCCCAAATACAATTCCATTGCTTTGGACAGCCTACAGCCCAGCACAGCTACAGCAACAGGTTTATGCAAGGATTTTTCTTTTTAACCTTATTTAAACTTTGCTAAAGACATTCTACCCTAAATAACAGTTCTTTTAAAATCAGATGTGAAGATTTATTATGAAAAATCAGTTGAGATGACTCCACATTTGTAGTGCCCAGGAATACTATCTATGTGGAGACTTGTCTGCAGCATGTGCAGTGGGAACAGCAGCTGCTAAGCATGCACCTCTTCCCTAATAGCCCAAAGTATATTTTTTTAAATAATAAATATATTGTTGAACTCAAGTGCATGCTTTCTAAGTGGGCCTGATGCAATTTTGAATAAGTTCAGACAAAGGGGAAAGAATAATACTAGTTCATAACTGAAATCCAAGCCTCTAGAAAATGCTAGAAATATATTTAAGACATTGAGTACTCAAAGCACTATTTCAAAGCCACATCAACATCTACAAATTTTAAGCTATAGGTGCATGCAGCACTTTTTAAAATCACAGCCAGCATTATCAGCACATTATGGTCTTCTGTCCCCAGTCCCAAAGAGCTAAAATAGTGTCTGATTACTAACCAGGCAGATCTCTCTGGAGCTTGGCGAGGATGGGAAGACATAGTCTGAGGCACATGAATGTGATGCCCATGCCCATAATTGGGATGCATTCTGTGAGGATGCGGAGGAGGCCGCTCATGAGCACGTCTAAACAACATAAACCAGCAACAGTTATTGTCACGTTCTTGTTACTACCAAGACAGCAACACTCATAACCAAAATGTTACAGACTGATTTACTGCAATGCCTTTAAAATAAGAAACTCCCTATGCAGTGTTTTAATTTCAGCTTTAAATATAACTTAGAAACTAACTGTAGCACAGATTTCATATGCAAAACCAAAGGCAGCTTCAGCTGCAAGGATCTGTTCTCCACTCAGCAGACATGACTCCAGAAAGGCTGACAAAGTTTAACCCAAACCTCACACAGCAGGGACAAAAGCCACAATTTAAAAAAACCCCAAATCCCAATCCCATAGCAAAACAACTTCCACAGCTATATGAAACTTCAATGTCATTAGGCTCATTTTCCCTAAAAAAGTCTTAATCTAAAAGAAACATATTTAAATTACAGAAATAATTTATAAATGTAACATTACCAGACTGTCCACCCCATAGTTTCTATATAAAGTGGGTACTCAGATTTAAAGCAAACAGAAAGCCCATACATTGTACAGATGCAGGGCATCCTCACACACTGCTGCCTTCTGCACATTTTATGGCTGATTCCAAGACCCCAAGAAGTTACAGCTGTTGCATGCACAGCTGATCCATGACAGTGAGAAGAGGACTCTAACTGTTCTCTATTTCCAATCCTGAAAAGTCCTACACTGTCAGACAGAAGGGAAACAAGCTTGACCATCCCTTGGGTTATTTGTCGAAATGAAGAGGGAAACAATGTGTTAGGAACATGTGGAGATTCTGGGTCACAGAACTGAAGGAGCCACAAGCCTGTTGGCAGTCTCAAGTCTGTGCTCAATAACAGCAAATATACACAAGTTTCTGGCTGTCAGAGTATAACCTGATTTATACGAGGTTGGGCCAAGACACCTACAAGATTGATTTTGCATGTAATTTGTATGAAGATTAGAGGGGAAAAGGAGGACCAAGGGCAGAACAATTCCATACGATTCCAAACCAGAACTATAGAGGACATATGTCACTGAGCACTGTCTGATCCAAGACTGACATTCTCCCTGAAGTCACTAACAAAAAACCTACTATCAACATCTGACTACAATTTCTATACATAGAAAGGAAATTCACTACACTAAGAAATGCCAATTTTCACAGTTCCAAGCCCCAAATGACTGGAAGATTTCCAGATCTGGTAAGATAGTTGCCACTATTATTTTTCCTTAAATATCTTGCTGCCTTCACAGTCACTGCCTGGTCTGTCATGTGCCATTTGTGAGCAGTTACTGCCTATAGACATTTTTATAAATAACCTGGAAACTGCCTCAAAAGTTGCAGCTAAAGCAAAATTCTCTTCAAGCATTAACTTCTAAATGAGTTTTAGATTACTTACAAGCAAAATTTGTATAACAAAGTTAGAAGCAAAAACTAGAGAGCTCATTCTTGAAATTCTCTTGGATATTCAAATGTGTTATATCCAGAATTAAAGTAACTTCAGTTACTCTGTGATTAAACACTAAGCTACTACTGATCTGCTATCTGTTGATACTTGTGTAAGGACTCTAGTTAAGCAACAACAGTAGCATATCTTAATATCACCAAAGCTACATCCCAACATTGCATATCTGTATGAGAATGTGATCGATGTCCTACTCCTCTTCTAAAGACATAAAGGCATAGTAAAGATATGCAGATATCTAATCAGAATTAAACCTGGTAAAGTCTCTTATGATAAACTGTTCATTTTATTTTACAGCATTAGTTAGGTAAAAAGAATTTCAACAGCATCAACAAGGCAAAACATGTTGTCAAGAACACATTTGAATGGAGCTTATGATGTACTTTCTAGGCTGTCAAGCTTGAAAAGGAATTCCTGCTTGTTACCTACAGGATGCATAATGGGCAAGAGACACAGAAGCTCCCCTTGTCTTCCCTGCCTTACCTGGAGACACTACTGGGAGACGTAACGCAGCAGGTTCACTCTTAACACTCATGCGGCTGTGACGACAGGTAAAGACCCTTCTTACCATGGTTTAACACTAACAGTTCCTAACCACGCAATTAACAGTTTGAGATTCACATCATTTTACAAACCTGAGGGGAACGAATTATATGTTTAGATATTGTTCTGAGTACATTTGTGACATACGTTGGGTGTTGCATCATCCTTCTTCTCTGGACCTCCATCCTCTGGATCACTTCATGAGGGTGTAGCCTCTGTGCCGTAGGGGCTGTTGCAGGGATGTGATGGGATATAGGCTGGTGTGTTGCAGGAAGATGCTGTGGTATTGGAGCAGCTGCACTGGCTAAAGGATGAGTTGGTGGTGGAGGTGGAACAGGATGAGAAGATGCATGAGAGGAAATTGAAGGATGGAAGGGATGCACTGGATGAGGGATAACATAATCTACTTGAGGTGGAGGTTGAGGCTGTGGAGGAGGATTTCCATGAGAATGAGGACATGCAGAAGCTTGATGGTGAAGAGGTCTGGTCAAGGAAGCATCTGCAATGAAAACATCATGTGCTTTTAATTTGGTCAGTAGCAGGTTTTGATTTAAACTTATTTCAAGAAGTATCTTCACACAGGTGCTTCAGAATTATTGCACCAGTTTGAACATGGGAACACATGGTTACACAATTCTTAAACATAAGGATATACCCTAGAAAAAACCTGCATTTTCTGCAGCCATTTGCCAGCACTGGCGAAAATAAATCAAAAAATAAAAGTCTGTGTGACATACACTGAGAAAGATACATAGAATGGTTTGGTTTGTGTTGGAAGGGACCTTAAATTTATCAACTAGTTCCAACACTCCTGCCGTGGCTGTCCAGCCTGGCCTTGAACACTTCCAGGGATGGGACATCAACTGCTTCCCTGGGCAATCTGTGCCAATCCCTCACCACTCTCACAGGAAAGAATTTCTTTCATATATCCAACCTAACCCTACTCTCTTTCAGTTTGAAGCCATTCACCTTTGTCCTGTCACTACAAGCCCTTGTCAGAAGTCCATCTCCAGCTCTCTTGGAGCCCCTTAAGACACTGAAAGGCTGCATTAAGGTCACCCCATCGCCTTTTCTTCCCTAGCCTGAACAATTCCAACTCTCTCAGCCTGTCCTCATAGCAGAGCTGCTCCAGCCCTCTGACAGTCTTCATGGCTCTCCTCCAGACTTGCTACAAGTCTATGTCCTTGTGCTGAGGAGCCCAAACCTGGATACGGTACTCCAGGTGGAGTCTCATAAGAGCAGAGGTAGAGGGGGAGAATCCCCTCCCAACTTTATTCCTTGTTTGTTGTTTAACTTTTACAAGTTCAATCCTCACCCCTTTCCAAGTTCACTATTCTGCATAAACAAAACCAAAAGAAGAAATCACAATCAAACAAATGCATTGACTTTCTGAGCTTGCTAAAGCTGAACTCACTGAGGTATGGGACAGGGTAACAAACAAGGACAATAAAAGCCAGTGCTAGAATACAAAGGAGATGAAAAATATTTACATAATAAATACAGTCAAAGTCTCAATGTCGTAATGGTCACTCAGAAGAAAATATTTTAACTTTACCTTGATCCTGTTCAAATCCCCTGCACAAGGTTAACTGTTTCAATACACTTAGTTGCTAGGCCAGTTCTGAGATCAGTGCAAGCAGACAGTAAGGGTTTTCCCATGTTGTCAGGGAGGCTCTTCTGTCAGTACTTACAGGGAGAATGCATGTAATGCCGGCAGGAGGAGAGCGATGCCTGAGGAGGAGGTTGGGGCTGCGGCTGCGCCACGATGCTCGATCCGTACCCGTCTATGGCCATCGACTGGCTCGGGCCAGCCCCAGCCTGGTGCCCGTAGATCGTGGTTCGGGATGAGGAACCAGGACAGCAGGGATCAAAAGCAGATGTTCCATGGAAAGCACCACTTCCATGACTTCTTATACCGCTGCTGCTTAAGTCTACTGGCAAAGCCTGCTGCGTAAAGAAACCATCTTTGTTCAAGCAATTCTTCACACATTGAAAACAAAGTCACACTCAAATATCATGTTATAATAAATAAAAATTACTGTTACTGGGATCCAAATTTTTCAGTTTTAAGGTTTGACTCTGGAACATTCTTTAAATATGGTTAACATTTTTTATGCCTAAGTTCTTGCATCTGGTAAGAGACTAAATTCATTACACTCGATTCTGTTAAAAAACCCCAAACCAACCAACCAAAAACCCCCAATTAAACAAAAAAACCCCACCACAAACACTGATGGATAAATCAGTAAGTACACAGGAGCTACGTGCACTGAAATACTTGGATGTAAAACCTGCTTTTAGCATTTTAGTTGTGCCTGATGTATTACACTTCAAACAGGGATCAGATTGATAGTTCTGCATATTGTAAATTATGTTTGCACAGTTCTTTTTTATCACTGTACTGTTTTAAAGCTTCAATTTTCATTACTGAAAAAGCCTTTAAAAACTCAATGCTTTTAGAGGCACAACTCTTTTATACCTTTTATATACAGAACACGGGATGGTGTTTTTCTTCTCTCATAGCAGCTCAATTATCTGCTTTGCAAAACTGCTACGATGGGTAGAGTTATATCAAGGTACTTACGTGTGATTAAACAGTCACTATCATTTTATAGTCCTCAAGAGGTCAGCTGTCAAAGATTACTTGTAGAATTGTATCTTTCTATAAAATTTCACATTTTTGCATTCATATATTATGACTTAACTTCTCCCTTTAGCTCCCTTGCCCAATGCAGAGGAAGATATTTATTTCTAATTCAGCATCCTATTCTATCCTCTCCTATCTGTAACAGCTGGAAAGACCAAGTCCCCAGGTGTGACAGAGTCACAAGAATTGCACGTGCCTGGTCATGGTAAGTGGTGCCAGAACTGCTGCTTGCCCCGCACGGGGCAGGCACTGGGGGAGGCCTCTCCACAGGACAGCTGGAGTCACTGAACGACGGAGACAGCGGCACAGCCGGGTGAGGGGTGTGGTGGTGATGGTGGTGGTGCTGGAAGTGGTGGCCATGCTGCTGAAAGCAGCTGGTATGGGGGTGCCCCAGTGCATGATGAGTCTGTGAGGGTCCTCCACAAGGAGAATGCTGAGGGCAGCAGGATGGTAACCTTGGCATGGCCGGAGGGCCAGTTTCCAGTGTTGTATTGGATGCAGTTCTTCTTACATCATCTTGAAGAAAATTAATATTGAAGTGAAAGAAATTAGTAAAGCTGATCACTGTAAAGCAGTGCCTTAATATAAAAAAACCGTCAGTATTTCATGATTAAATACGTAACCAACGGAAAACCAGATCTAGACTAAACCAAAACACACTAAATACAAAAAAATAACACTTAGCTATGCCTGACAAATGAACCAAAACTGAATTGTTCACTGGAGAATGTGAACTGACACTTGCTTTATCCCACTAACTTAAGGCATGTTATCAGCAGGAAAGGAGGACAGATTCCCCCTGTGGTTAGTGAGCCTCAGAGAACTCAAAGTCCTGTGCACCTCTGCTGCACTCAGGGTTTTTGTCCCTCACCTCACTTGCACACAGGGCAGCCTTTTGTCTGATGTTATGGGTGCTACCTGCATATACAGCTGTTATATGTCTGTATCCATACAGGTCTGTATAAATGTGCTCCCACGGGAGGGATCTACAGGAGGTTCAAGGAATCTGTATAAAGCCTTCACTTCCTTACAACACATTAAAAAAGGCATCTCTAACACACAGCAATGGGAGATTTACTTCCCAGTGAACTACATTCCATCTCCTCAAAAAGCAAGGATGTGACTCATTACATATAACCAAATCATTCCAACAGGCAAAAGCAGAAAGCTCCAGCACAATTTCCTTTACCTTTGCGGAGAACTCAATGGTCTTTCTGAGATTCCTGCCCTCTCAACTTACTACTGTGATGCTGCAGTCCTGCCATTTAATCTAGAGAATGCTGATTAACTTCCTCTACCTTCCTTGTACTTGGAGGCAACACAACAGCTCAGGAAGTTCTTATTCTGTACCTCCAGCTAAAGTACCAGCAGTGCTGCCACTGGGCAGACTGGGAGTCGTCTCTGGGGCTGCAGAGGGCTGGCTGGTGGAGACGGTGGGAGCTGCATCAGAGGCCTGCTCTGAGGTAGAGGTGCTGGAACTGTGACTGGACGCGGAACTCACGACCTGCGGCTCCACTCGGGCTGACGTGGTTGGCACAACTGTTGGTTCTAGAGAAACAAAAAAGCTTTCATGTTTTTATGCTTTAAAAGTTACTGGGGTTTTTTTGTTGTTGTTGCTTTTGAATTATTTTACAAGATATTCTCAATTCTGGCCTTGCCAGAAGCTAAGAAAGTCATAACACAAAAGCCTGACAGGCACGAACCACAAAAGATAATTCTGTTTCACTTGGGTACACAAAGAAAATTAAAATTATCTTATTTTCTCTCTCATTTTTATTCTCAGCCAAATCTGACAGTCATATTTTATTTACTGAATAGAAAAACTACTAGAAAGGTTTAATTACTTTATGATGAAAACACTTGCTGAAATCTTTCATAAATCCACAGACAAACCACTCTATGATTAAGTATTCCCCTTGAAACTTTTTAATGCTGACAAAGAACAGAGAATCTTTTATATCACTCACCAAAACCAGCATAACATCTAAATTAGCAGTACAACTCCACAAACTTTAGTCATTCTAGATGCATAATACTAAAGCCTTTAGCAAGATAAACTTGGTTTCTAGTCTCAACACACCTTTATAAGCAGATTATCAGTAATTGTGACTTCTTTTAAAGTACAAACATGTTCATTTTATGTATTATTCTAGGAAATAAAAACTCTTGATAAATCTTGTCCTTTACTGGGTAATTGTAAAGAGGTTAAAATTTAACACTATACTTGGTGGCATAACTCAAATTTAGTTTTGAAAAAGTCTTTGACTGCAAGTTTGAAATTTCTCTCTAATTAATGACAAGGCAATGACATGACTAGGAACACAGGATACCATAAAAGGGAAGATTATCAGAAGCAGTTCAGGTTTTTTTAGTCAAAACGTCTGCATGGTTATCAGAGAAAAAAAAGCATCAAAAAACTTCAAATACTTCTCTTATACAAAAATCTCAAAATAAAATATGACTAGTTTTCAAGATTTTATATATCTAGTAGGAGTATAAGCAATTCAGCGAGCAAAGGAATAAATATATCTTCCCTCTTGCAAGTCTTCCAACTCATCACATTAAAAAAACATGACCTTATACCTACATTTATATTCCTTTGGTTTTCGATGTGGCATTCCAACATACAAATTTTATTTAAAGGCAAACACTTTGGGATAACTATATTAATGTTTAAATTCAGGAAAAACGGGAACTATATAGGACATGCATAGCCTACAATGATCAACAGTGCTCAAGTCTGAGTGTCAACAGCTTCCGAGCACACTCCTGCAGTCAAAATTCTCAGCTCCACCAGTCCCAGCTGCCCTGCCAGCCTGGGCCTGTTCACCATCACCCACATGGACAGTTCTGCTCCTCCCCACCAAAACCAATCAATCAATCTCAAACTACTAGCTAAGAGAAACTCGATTTCTCAACACACATCACAGACATTAATCCAGGAAGACAGATGGACATATGATCCTCATGCTCATGGAAGCAGCCAGCGAAGTACCTTTGAAGAAATCCGTAAAGTTGTGATAAACTGCACAGCTTCCTTGTAACAGTGTTAATTGAGAAGTTTTATTATTTTACATTAATTCACGTGTAAAATTTGATGCTTAAACTCAAAAATTGTATTCCTGAAATTCTGGAAGACTCACCTTAGAAAGGCATTTCCCCCAGGAGGCCGTAGAAACAACCAGTCTTAAATACACTCATTAAAGAAATAAAAGTTCATCCAGGAATGATATTTTTGAAAATAATTTAAGACCAAATTCTTTGAGTTTTAAGAGTAAAGCAATAGTAGCCTACACTCCTTCAACAACAGAGCTGTTGGGATGTTTCACAGTAAATCCATAAAGAATCTGTAAATCAACCCATCCTCTCCCTTAAAAATCATCCACCAATCAAAACTGTTCCCAGGCCTTTCCAGCTCTCCAACCCACTCCACAAATCAAGACAACATGAAGAGTAAGTTATTGCAAAATACCAGAGCCTGAAATGCACTCAGGGACAGAACCTCAACAGGACAAGACTTCTGTTAAAACATCACCAGTAACACGCACCCAAGAAATCCCCCAAACCATCACCATCAACAAAAAAATAAACGTGCAAAAACGTACATGAGCTACAGTTTTCCCTTCTCTCAACTTTTTGAATGTACCTGGAAGTTGCTCTTAAGATTTTCAGCAGGATCAAACTTAGTAAGTGCCAGCAGGTTTTAATGTTAGGAAAGCTTCAGAAACATAACACACTTTACTAGTTTAGGGTTGGGCTTTTTCTTTTTTAAATTATTTTTACTCCAAGGCCTGAAAGAATAGTGACTATTTCAAAGCATAGGCAACGATAGAGTTTCCTTTTATAGTGCTCTATTGAAGTAAGTGCGTATTTTTCAAGAAGTAGTTCCAACCTGCTCTGTAATTTCTGCCTGGTGAGTCAGCCCTCAGACACACACCCAAGGCAGCTTTGGAAGAAAAATTAGATCTAATAGACCCACTGGAAATGGCTAAACTTCTCATTCTAAAAGGAAGGCCACAGGAAGATTTTCAGGCTTGGGAATTAGACCTTCTCATAGAATGCTGCCTTATAACTGATGGAATTAGCTCCACTGCCCTTACAGTGATCACCCTGCCCCTGGCAAAGGAAGAGATTTCTGACTCACCATCCTCATCCACGGTGAGGTCCACGACCTCGGCCGCGCTCTGCCGCAGGGGCTGGATGACGGTGGAGACGCGGCTGCGGCCGCGCTGCTCCGGAGCCCGCGCTGAGCCCGAGCTCTGCCCCCAGTGCGATCTCGAGTGTCCCAGGGCGGAACGGGACCTTAAGGAAGGGGGACACCATAAGTATTGACCTACAGGCTGCCATTATTCATTCTTTTCTCCTCACGTTTAAGAAGCTGTTTGAAGTTGGGGGGGTTTTATCACTATAAAAGTGTTTTGTCACGCTGAAATAGCCCGTGACTCCATATTCACTGGGTATGTACGTACAACTGCTTTGCTTTAGCAGGTAACAGAAAATACCCAACACAGAGTTTAAAGGTCTTTAAACCATGCTCCACATACACGTAACTTGCAAAAATTTCACTGTGAAACACTACAACCATGGTCAGGACTCAATTACATCCAATGTTGTTTTAACTTTGTTAACAGTAGATGAAGAATCTCCAAATCCCACACTATTCCTAAGCAGTCTGAAACAGAAGCTCTATAAACAACAACAGAACTACAGACAACAAAAATTTGTAAGGAGGAAGTACTTTTGTATGTTAACTTGTGACAGATTATTTTCAGAATAATATTTTCAAATTTCCAGAACATCCTAAAAGTGCAAAATCTCTGGACTTCTCTTGCTAATATTATTTTGCTCCCCCTCCTTGAAGAGCAAATACAGCTTTATGTGATACTTAAACTAAAATGAAATGCAGCTTGAGAAGAGGAAATCATAACCCTGCAACCATATCTAAGGAAAGGAATGGTTTTATCTCTGTATAGTAACACTTAGCACCCAGTCTTTTCAATTTAGCCATATAAACCCAAACACTCAAAACAATGATCTTTGGAAATGTATCCCCTTTGTAGGATACAGTCTTTAGTTAAGGGAACAATATTTTTTTTTCATATTTACTATTTCATTCTCAAAAACTTTTGACTCTCCAGTATTTACACAAATTAAGTGGCTCTTATTTTCCACTTTGGAAAAACAATGTACTCAGACTTCAGAAATTTAGGAGAGGAAAATGTGAAGAAAAGGGAATGACTTAACTAAAAACAAACAAAGCCCATGGCACAAATCACCATGGAGCTACCACTGTTTTGGCTGTAGCATTGCAGAAGGTAGGGGAAGAAAGAACTAATTTTTTCAAGTCTTTTAAGGCCACTGCAGAAAGCACTTCTTACTGATGCTGGAAGACACAAAGATGTTTTTTTTTAAATGCACCTTATCTGGCTTTAGACAGGTTTGAAGTTTTCTTCTTCAAGGAATTCCACTTTAACAGATTCTGTAACATTTGACAAACAGGGAACAAAACTTCCAGAGAGGCATGGAAGGACAGGAGAGCATGCACAGCAGCAGCTTCAGAAGAGTGGGATGCTCTGAGAACTGCTCAGGCAATCCTTGAACCGTCAACTGAGCTACCCCTGCCATCTCTGGGATCTCACTGTGCAGTTCTGCTTCCCCAAGTTCTGCCCATCAGTCACACTGACTGAACTACCCCAGCAACTCCAGATCAGATGCAATTGTCAAGCTTTGGCAAAGCTGTGCTCTGGGGTTTTTTGCTTGTGGGGTTTTTGTGGTTACTTGGCTTTTGTTTTGCTGATTTTACTGTGCCTCCTGGTTAGAATGTCAGTGACATTTCCTCATGGGCTTTTCATGACAGAGCACTGTGACAAAGCTGGAGACAAACAGAAGTGTATTAATACAGAGAGATGCAAATCTCACCTGTAGTTCTCACCAACTGTGACAATCTCCACTTCACTATCTGTTGAGGTAACATTTATTTCTTCATTAGCAGTGACCTGGGGAGTGGAGGATGCTTCAATCACCACAACATCTTCATCAATACTTCCTGATGAGGAAAAAGGAAGCAGAAAGTTTGTATACATCTCCCTCGGGAGCTGTTGTATTAAGAGACTATTCTTCCTAGACTAAATATACATGTAGGCAGAGAATTCCATGCCAAAGCTTTAGGTGCAACTGTCAAATACATGACCTAATTATTAAAGGCAGCAATTCTGCTGTAAATACTGAAGTAAAAAAGGAAGGAGACAGGACTGGGTATGGGGCAGGTATGCAAAATTGCATTACATTGTACAGAAAGAAATTACAGTGAATTTTATTACCTGTAACTCCAACAAAATTCAGTAATTTAATATAAAAACAGAATAAACTTTCAAACTAGCAAAGTAGGAGTGGTTTGTTATCACTAATAGCTCTTTTTAACATTTTCAGTTTTCAAAGTTCCAGCCTAACAGGCAGACACATGAAACACTTATCTACTGTTGTAACAGTGACAGTGACAAGTCTGAGCAATCTGGAATAGTTAAATTGAGCTATGGATGATTCACTGAGCCAAAAGAACTCCTAAAGAAATGAGCTGTATAGCTTAGAAATCACAAACTACCATTTTATTATTTGTAAATTGCTTCCAGAAAAGTGCTTGAAGACTTTGG
The DNA here is from genome assembly GCF_047495875.1 of Pithys albifrons albifrons. Taxonomy (NCBI): domain Eukaryota; kingdom Metazoa; phylum Chordata; class Aves; order Passeriformes; family Thamnophilidae; genus Pithys; species Pithys albifrons. Next base: position 7,493,202 of record NC_092470.1, read on the forward strand.
TCTCATTCAAGTCAATACTTAGAACCTGTATGGACTGACTGTTTCCAGCTGCTCTCCCCCTTGACAAGGTGGGGCAGATTATCCATCCCCCTCAGTATCAACATTTTTATATTTTGAAGAAAACCAAACTGCATTACTTATTTTCCAATGGCCTTTGTTTCTGGTCATGTTATCCCAGGAAGACTGGTGGCTGAAGATGGAAAGGCCATGCTTCCAAACATTGGTACTCACCAGACTTGTGCAGTAGTGTGCAACAAAATTATCAGAACTTGCACAAAAATTTTGGGGAAAACGTAAAATACAGCAATGTCTAAAAAACAAAGTCACATTCAAAAATTGAAAATACTGAAAGGCTGGTCACTCAAAGTGAAAGGCAGCAGCTAAAAGTCATCAACACGTTCAGAAGAATGTAAATATCCTGGTTATCACAGGCAAATAAGCAACAGCTCCCTTACACAAAACTATCTTGGCTGCTCCCAGACAAAACCAGTTGGCCAAGAGCTGGGGAGTCAGTTAGGAAAACACACAACTGTCCTTCTCCCACCTTCCAAACACACACTTCTCTGAACCACAGTCAAGTTTCACAGCACTCCTCAGAGCCCACATCTCCTCAGGCTCAGTATTTATTGAAACTTATGACAGGGGCGAAAGTGGGAAGATTTAGGTTTAAATATGATTTTGGTGCTTCAGAAAATAAACAGGTCCTCCTTGAGGACAAAATCATATGCCATGTGCATCTATACTGAATTCACCCAGTGTGCATCTCTACCAAAATTCTGACACAATCTTAGCTCACAAAAACCAAACGGAAATCTAAACTGAGTGTCTACACTATTCAGATACTCCCCTTTGTCAAGGTTTGAAAGTTCAATTACTTAATTTTTTTTAAGCAAATCTTTAGTCAAGATGTGATTTTAGAGACTACATGAGTCAGACTGTACAAACTATCAGGACTGTTACTGAATGAACAGGTTTTATGATTTCCAAAATAACAAAGAAAATCTTTGGGAAAACAGTAAGTCATTTCAAGGATAGCATAGAAATAATTCAACTATATGCTGTTTCCTACAGTTCATGCTTCTCAATAACACCTTCCCAAGTAAAAAGCACAAACTGATGAGGTTTTCATCCCACGGAATTTTCTTCACAATTAAACAGAAAAACCCTCTCAACTATGCAAATATTTGTTCAATTGTTTTCTACAGTCCACCACAAGAAGGTACAATTTACTTCTTTGCTTTTGGCACTCACTAGTCACTGACCAGCCATCTTCTGTCTGTAAAGAACTTAAAGCAAAACTGATCTTACAGTATGAATACCTTACTCATCAATGTATCATCTAAATGATTGAACCTGTAAGAGACCAGCTAAATCTGTATAATGAGTGCTAACTATCCTAATCCTAAAGTCCTTGAAGGTAATCTCCCTTCAAGGAGAAGAGTCACTGGATTGTTGGCAGCACAACAGTTATGGAGATGTAAGAGAGGTACCTTGTACTGCTTTCAGAATAATACCTATGGCTACAAAACAAGCAGAAAACTATCCTCCTGCAGGTATGCCCTGTTCCTCTCTGTCATCTTCTGAGTCACAGAACACAGCAAGCAAATTATAATCTAGTTGGCTGTGACTAAATTAGCCCTTGGGCTACCACTGAAAGACTCTACATTTTATAAATGAACTAGTTAAAAACAAAAACTTCTTGAAAATTACAGCGAGGACTTTTCAGTTTCCACAAAATTTGGGGTGTTTTTCCTCTGCTCACATGCACAAATAGTATTTTATAGTGCATGCAAAACACCAAATTTCAGTTTGCAAGTTTTGCATATCCCAACAATTTGGACATTTCAGCAGCAGTTATTAAGCAACTATTAATCAGAAATAATCAGTAACTTCTTTACAGAAGCTTTTTCCCTCTCTTTTAAAAGCCTGTGTTATGATGGAAACCTCCTGCTCAGCCACCCTCAGGGAGGGGACAAACTACACATGCTTGAATCCAAATCTGAACACGTGCAAAATTAAAATAAAAACACAGCCTTCTCCAGGCCTGCCATCACAAAGACAGTAAATCTGACAGATTACTTTATTAAGCAGAGTGTAACTTCTATAATAATATAATACTCTGTAGTCCAACATTTAGATCAGTAAATGAGTGTATTTTCCCCCAGAAAGTTGTAAGATGACTTCAGAACAGCAACTGCCAGGTGCCACTGACAGACCAGCAAGGTTAGAATCGAATACCTTATTAATGCAGAAGTTGTAAGGAAGAGACTACACTTTGTGCAGTGTAACACATATGATATATAAAATTATACTATTACTTAACTCTGAAAGATCATGGCATAACCCCAAGATTGATTAATCACTCATCATCAACACAGGTACCCCACCAAGAAGATAAATAACACTGGTGTAGTATCCAAATTTATGTCTGACTGATTGTTGTCACTCCTGGAGGGTATTGTTACATCTGTTTTGCCATTAACATGGAGTTTCACCAGTTTGAATATCACATGTAAGGTAATGAGAGCATTAGAATACACAATTCCAGATGAGACAGTGTCATCAAGCCATAAGTGAAACCAGAAGAGCTTTAAAATAAGCGGCCAAGTTGCACTGACAGGGATGACATTTTGAGTTCCAAGCTTTCACTGGATCAGACCAAGAGCCTGCTCAGGCCCAGTTCTCTCTGCCAGCTGTAAAACTATGGAGTCAGAGCAGAAAATTCAGGCTACAAATTCTACCTAAAACCTCTCAAAGCACACAGCATCCACCACAATGCCACAGATGCCAGACTGCTCTTTCTTGCCCAGTCACTGCTCATGGACAGCTGTCACTAAGTTTGTTACATCCCTTTTTGAGCTTGTTGGTACTTGTGTGCCTCTACATGCCTGTGAATTAAAGATAATTAACTGGGTAGTACTTCAGCTTGAAATGGATAAAATGAGTGTGTCCATCTTTAACTCTCAATCTTCTTGAACTGGGTATGACCTGATAACACACTCAGCATAACTAACACCACTTTCTGAGCAGCCACCCTGTGCCTGAGCTGGTCACGTTTCTGGTCACATCCCCTCGTTCTCAGGCTCTGAAGGTCCTGTGCACCAAGCAGACAACCCAAACAGATTGGCACCTCCCCTCCCTCTGAGCCTGGAGATTCGTGGGTGCCAGGACGATGCCTCCCTTCCTGACTGGCCTTGGAGGGCCCAGGCACTCGGCCAAGCAGGTGCTGTTGATGCCCCAGCACAGGGAAGGCTCAGAGCACACACAGCCCTGCCTGGAAAATCAGCAGCTGCAAATGCCAGTGGGAACCTGGAACAGAACTGCGACCCCCCCAGCCCTCACTGGGGGCAAGGGACACCTCCATCTTCATCTGCTTCCTCTGATGACTGAGTGAGTGACTTGTGTTCTTTTATATGGTTTTTGAGTCTAGATTATGGTTAGTATATTGATAAAGCAAACAGCACAGTAACATTTGACCTGATCTGCAGAGGGTGAAGGTGATTCAAAATTCTAATTTAAGTGGTAGTTGAAATTTTGTGTTATGCTATTTATAGATTGCACAATTGAAATCTGCCTGTAGAAATCCTGTGCCATTCTACTCAAAATCATAATATCCTGCTAAGAAAATAAAGGTTTAATTGTAACTATGATTTAGTGCTGTCAACATTCTGCCCAGGATTCCTAAAAGAACCTGCCTGTTCTGTTAGGGTTGGATGATGGCAATTTTTCTGTACCTGAGACTTACTTGGAATATACTTTCCAATAGCTGGGCATGATGGGAGAAATTTTCCAAGCACACAAATTGCTTGGGAGGCTGCACCCTGGTGGAAAAGGCAGGGAACAACCAGAATCCAGGGGGTTCTGGCCAACCCCGAGACATGCTGATTCCAACCTCTACCACCTGTTCTTAACCAGGCACATCAATCTGGTCCTGTGGGCAATGCCTCAGCAAGGCAGCTCTGGGAGCAGTGTCTGCTCGGCACAGAAGGCTGCAGCAGCAACGGGGAAGGGCTGAAGTGCCTTCCACACTAACTTTTATTCCTGGAGCTATTTAAAGCTCAGACTCACAGCAGATGGAAAGAGCAGCACTGATTAATGTTGACTGCTCACAGAGCCAGGTGCTTCTTCCCTCACTGCTGCTCAGCTCTTCCCAGACCCCTCTCCAGTAAGTGGCACAGTAAACAGGATACTTATTCCCTTCCTTATCCACTAATGCTATTGAGGTAACAGCTTGGAATTATGAGCTGCATCAGTTACTGTGAGAAAGGACTGCATGCTGTAGTTTTCAGGAGGGATTAAGGAACTGAAAAATAATCAACTTTAACAACAGTCTGCTCATTTCCACTTAATACCTGTTCATCTTAAACCTGTTAAAATAATCTGAACATAAAGTGGTATATGCTTAACATTTTCACAAGCCTCTGGCTTGTCAAATATCAAATGTCTATATTCAACATTTTTTATAAGAGAGACAACAAATACACCAGAGGATCAAGAGGACAGTTGTGAATAAACTCAGTCTTATCATTCTAAGCAGCTTTGAACAAAATCTGGAGCAGCTTCTCATCAGCATTACATTTCAAGGGAAGAGGAAAGCCTGTTTAGCACTATTTGCTCAAAAATATAAAACATGTCAGACCCTGAAGGAATTTTAGGCATTATTAGGTGAACAATTTATGACAACGCAAAACTCTACCCAGATTTTTAAACAACACTTCCTCATTTTCCAGAGTTCTGCTTTATTGCCAAATCAGAGTATGTAAGGCTAAAAACTTGTTCCAGTTTTAGCTTTTGCTACATTTCCCTCCAGAGACTGGCTCCAAATAGCACTGACCCTGAGATGAAAATCATACACGTGTAGAAGCATTACAACATTACAGAGATCCAACTACTGCAAAAGTTGAAATTTTGCCACCTTTTATAAGCAAAGTCAAAAGAGAATTTTCTCTGTAGTGTGTGTACAGGGTTAGAGAAAAGCTTCTGCACTATATAACAAAACACAGAACCAAAATTTGTTTCACAGTAAAAATGCTGCTTCTTGCTGTCCTTGTAGCTGAAGCTCAACACTGACCAACATTCCAATTAGAACATACACACCTGACAGCACCTGCACCTTCAGCTCTACCTGTATCATTACATTACACAGTGGGTTTTACACTGCCCTTCTGTCTCCTCTGCCTCCTGAATGAGCTTCAGCTGCTCAGCCCGGGTTTAATGAGGGCAACTGCCTTTTATGGCAAACAGTTGGTAGAACAATATAATCCACTCCCAGATGACAGGACATACTGGTTCAATACTCTCACACTCCCAAAGCACAAAGTCTCACCAAAAGAACAGCTAAAGCTTTGATGGAAAAGGAGGAAAAATCCTATATATTGCTGTTTGGGTTTTCCTTCTGGTAAAGGTTTAGTTAAACAAAAAGCAATCCCCCTCTCCACAGCTCCATTCATGTGATTTTCCAAAATTAGTCAAGTTACTTCTATTAACTACAAGAACCAAACTGCTAAACACTTCCGTGATTAAAAAGATCTGTTCCTTTAATCCTACAATCAGGAAGAAACATCTTCCAAAACAGTATACACTAATTAATTTACTAGTTCTGTAAATGAACTGTCTCTTCAGATAAACATCAACATTCAAAGACATATTTTCTGAAATATTCTGAATAAAAATTGCTATTCAGTTGCTACAAGTCACATCACTTTGAAGCCTGCTCATAAAAAATTCGATTACCATATCTTTTTAAATTGTGTTTTCTTTTTGGATTATTATTCTCTTCCTTTCCTAAGTCTGGTCTGTAGTACTTTCACATATATGCCACAGGCCTCATAGTCTTAGCAGATGTTATTTGTCCTTCAGGATACTCTGTAATTTCTGCAGATGCACAGATGCCAGTGCAGAGCAGGGATATTTTCCCCCACATTAACAAGCCAGTGCAGCACTACTATCAATACAACTCCTTCCCCTTACAGAACCACCCCCATCCTTGCTCACTACACAGAGAAGCTGCACAGCTATTTTTCCAGCCGGCCCCATTTCTGTCCTAATTAACTCAATAACTAGAAATGCCTTATATAACAGCTGAAAGCTACAGAAAATGTTAATCACATTTTTATCTTGCTAAAAATAGGACACTTTCACACAGGATGTCTGCTCAACTTCCCATTATAACTGCAATGTAAATAAAATGCTCAAAACTTTCCATCAATACATATTTCTGCTAGGAAAAAACCCACAGGATTCACACACTCCAAGCCAGAGCTGCTTTTCAGCTCACTGCAAGTGTTAGTGCTGAAGCACAGTCACCACAGCACACATTCTGTAAGGCAGCTCTTCTTCCACTCACAACTGCTGTCAGTATTTTAATCTAAAATTAACTGTATGGATTTTCATCCATGACATGAAAAGAAAGAATTCCATATATAAAGTGTACTTTTTAAGTACTATAAAAATTAAGCCATTGGACTTCTCTACCTCTGTGTGGAAAAAGTTGTTAATTTTGCCTACACTGTTTTACAGTTACATGAGACTCCACCCTCTCTGGAAATGAGAAGAACCTATTAACTTAGAAACAGAGGTGTTAACATGAGTTTCCCAAATTGTATTTTAATAGAAATGTATGCACATGCCCACACATTTATTTACAAATCATATTCTTCAATGTGCTTAAACATGCAGGTCAAATGTAACTTTTTTAGGCTTCAAAAATTAATTTCTATCTCCACAAATATGCTGAAGATAATTAAGGCTGTGCAATAATTCTTCTGCTTCAGAGTTATAAATGCAGCCCTAGCACTGCGTAAGTAAGAATTTTGCACTACAGAGTTTGCTTCTTTTATTTAAACAGCACATTAAAGACCAACACAAGTAATAATCTAGACCTCAGTACTCTGGTTCTGTTCAAGCATAAATCCTGCCCCAATATCAACATTCACAGCTTTTTTTGTTTTAAACCTGTCCTTGTACTTTCAGTCATGAAAGGAATGATCAGCACAGTCTGAGATATGCTTTCACTTTTTAAAACATATTTGTTACTATATAAAACACATGGTTGCACAGATTAACACCATGCTGTGTTCTTTCTGCTTCCCCATGCTCCCTGAAAAGCTAAACAAATAAACAGAATGCACAACTACTTTCACTTGGCAAATTGAAGATGAAAGCAAGCCCAAGAAAATAAGTCAATGAACAAGAAAACCAACAAACACAACCAAAACAAAAACATCCCCCAAAAATGCTCCTTCAAGCATTCAGATACCGTGTTCAAGTCTAGAGAAACAACTGTGTAAACCAACTGCAAGATCATTACATTGAGTTTATTTTGGTAAAGCACATTTGGTATGTATAAAATACTTTTATTATCCCAATACTAAAGCTACTTTCAACTGCCCCCTGTTTCAGGGTCTTACCACAATGAACTTTTTTTTCTTCATATTTTTCTAAATTGTCAAATGCAGTTAAGTACTAGCAGATACTTCTATATTCTGAAAACAGACAGAATTGTTATTACCAGAATCATTTACAAAAGCTGTAATAGCTAAAATCTGTAATACAATTCAGCAGCTAAAAACAAATGGATCAACTCAGCAGCATGTGACTGATCAGACTGAGCAAGCTTCCAGTACATTGTTCAGACCATTAACTTTTACATAAAAGATTTTAGATTTGCTGTAATTCTACTGTAAGCTCTGAATGTACTTTTCCCATCAGGACTTTATGCTGTAATGTTCACGTTACTTCCAGGAAGTTTATTTATAGTATTAACTTCTACAAAAACAGCTCCAAAGAACTTATTAAAAAGACTATTGTACATGACTAAAGATAATTGATAAAAACCACCTCAGGATTTAGCTTTACCTGAAGGAACAGCTGTGCTGTTCTGATGGTTTTCACCAGGTGACACAAACAGGTCTTCCTCCCCTTCAGTGGAAGAGCTGGAGGAGGACTCCGTGCTGAGGTCGTTCTCGCTGGAGCTGCTGGAGCTGGGCAGCAGAGCGTACTTCCTGCGAGCCAGCACCTCCCGCTTCTTCCTCTGCAGCAAAATGCGCTCCTTTTGGTTCTGCGTCCGCTGGGATGAACCCGTTTTCACAACTCTTTTCCTATATGGGAGCCTTCTTAAAGAGCTGTTGTGAAAACAGGGCCTTTTCATTAACAGCCCGGGTACAGAGTCTGCCTCAGTCCGAGGCCACTTCTGTGACCTGGCGCTGTGAGTTCTGCTCGCAGGATTCAGCACTGCCTGGGGGTGTCTTACGGGAGCCTCTTTTTCTTCATCAGATGTTACTGTGTCAGAGTCTCCGAAATGTAAGCTAGATGAGGGCGAAGAGATACAGTCACTAAAAGACGAGTCATTGTCCTCACTCTGTGTTTCTAGATGCTGCCTCAATCCTAAGATTCCTTTATTTTCTTTCTCAGGACAGTTTTGAGTGTAGGAAGGACCAGCCTGCTGGCTCTTGCGCTTCTTTCGCACCACAATACTTTTTTCTTGGTCTGTATGGTTGCCATTCATGTCCTTTTGCTTTTGGGAGTCACCACATAAGTGAGAGAACTCATTCCCTACTTTACTGGCAATCATCTCAACTTCTGCAGTGAAGCTTTTGGCTTCCCCAATAGGCTCAGGGTTCAAGAGGATCCCCTTCAGACTCTCCTGTCTCTTTGGTGCATCAGAAGGAACTTCACTCTTCATATCCGCTTTTAGAGTATAAACTATATTACATTCAGGAGTCCATTTATACATGGAAAGATTTAAGGAAGGCCTAGAAAATAAAACAAATAAGCATCAAGAAAAGCAGCATTAGATTTTTCAAAAGCAAAACTGAAATCAGAGAAAACCCATTTACTGCTACAACTGATCCCCCAGTGGGAGTAGCAGAACAGCAGAAACTGAAATACAACTGTTTCAAAATATTAAGAATACTGCTTGACAAGGTAATTTTTCATTAAGACAGAACTCCTTAACTTGCATTGAAGGGAAGTTGTTATAGTTATTATAAGGAAAACATTATCACTTTCACAGAGCAAATACTGACATATGTCACCCACAAAACATTTGATATTTGCTTTGCCAATGCCTAAGCATGGGAGCTTCACAGGCCACTGCTTATAAGAAGGTTGTGGTTAAATAGCTCCAATAGCTATGCAAAAACATGCAAACCAGCATGTTTAAAGAAGGCCTACATCTTGCCCTGCAGCACTCCAACACAATACATGGTGGTGTATGGTAACAACTGAGCTATAAAAATCAGTTAATTAGAATTCATGGTTCTTTCATGACATGAAAAGGAATGAAACAGGAGAGATTTTTAACCTTTATTATTTTGGGGCAAAGTAATACAAACCCATTTATTACCTGGAGTGTCTTTAGAAAACACCACACATTAGCAGTGCAGTGTACAAAGTATTGTGTACAAAGGTATTTTCAGTCCATGTACTTTTGACTCCATCCTGTGACAGAAACTGAGCACATCATGTCATGTTCCCTTAACAGTCAGTACCAGGCAGGTTCCCCCTCTGCCAAAACATAAACCTGCCCATGTACAACAATACAACATTAGCCTCAAAGACTAGAACAACTTTTGTATTGGAAGGCTACTGAGAGACAGACAACAGCAACGTCAGTAATATATCCTGCTTTGTCTGGCACCTCTGCCTTCAGCTTAAATTCCCAAAAGACAGTGATGAAAGCATTTGGTTCCCACTGTGATAACGACTGAAACATTGTTACTGTAACTAAGATCAGCTTCTTATGCCTCAATTGAATAAGGCCGTAGTAGGTGTTTGACAGCTGTAGTATTTAAGCAGTTAAGTGTTCCCTTCTTTTCTCCTTCCCCTCACCACTTGTTTTAAGAAACACCTTCCATGCTCTTCTAGAATGAATGTGTATTCACTGGAACCAGAATGAAGAGCTCATCGATGTGAAAAAAACAGATTTCCTACCCAGATCGGCTTCAATTCATCACATAAGCACACCAACAGCTACACCTGGCTCACAGCAAGTGGTGCTGAACTACCAAAAGGCTGCTTAAGAAAACATGTGCAACAGAACCTTAAGGGGAATGGGGCTCCTTAAGCAGCACTGCTGGAATCTGTATGGAGTCATAAAAAACCTCTGAGGTATCAGCAAGAACAGCCACCCAGAAGGACCCTGACAGGTGTGTCTGTGCAAACCTTACACAGTTCAACAAGGCCAAGTGCAAGGTCCTGCACCTGGGCCAGGGCAATCCCAAGCACAAATCCAGGCTGGGCAGAGCACGGAGTGAGAGCAGCCCTGAGGGGAAGGACGTGGGGGGTGTTGGTGGGTGAAAAGCACAACATGACTTGGCAATGTGTGTCCTTAGCCCAGAAAGTCAACTGTATCCTGAGCTGCACCTAAAAAAGCACGGCCAGCAGGTCGAGGGAGGGGCTTCTTCCTCTCTACCCTCCCTGGACCGCTGTGTCCAGCTCTGGGGCCGGTAGCACAAGGATGTGGAGCTGCTGGAACGAGTCCAGAGGAGGGCCCTGAGGACGCTCTGAGGGCTGGAGCCCCTCTGATATGGAGACAGGCTGGGAGTTGGGGCTGTTCAGTCTGGAGAAGAAAAGGCTCCAGGGAGACCTTACAGCACCTCCCAGAGACTGTAAAGGGGCAAGACAGCAGGAGAAGGACTTTGGACAAGAGCAATGGAGTGACAGGACAAGGGGGAACAGCTTCACACCAAAAGAGGGTAGACTTAGATTAGTTAAAGGGAAGAAATTCTTTCCTGGTGAGGCCCTGGCATGGGTTGCCCAGAGAAGCTGTGGATGCCCCATCCCTGGAAGTGTTTAAGGACAAGTTGGATGGGGCTTTGACACGTGGTCTAGTGGGAGGTGTCCCTGCCCACGGCAGGGGGCTTGGAATGACATGACTTTTAAGGCTTCTTCCAACCCAAACCATTCTATGGTGATTCCATGATCTATGCCAGGTTAAGTAGGACTGCCTAATTCAGCTCCATAACCTTCTGCCCCAGTCTCCAAATTCTTCAAAATGTTAATGCAGTCTTACATCCAGTGCTAATATTTAATGCTTTGGTTTGTTTCGCTATAGAATGAATTAATACAAGATTGAGGCTACAGAAGAGATTCATATCAGTCTTTTAGACTGTTGCACAAACACGCTTCAAGGAACAGAGTGAGCCAGCTGTTCCTAACAGACCCTGCAGAATTACTTATTCTGATTTGCAAGGGGGTATAAACTGATGTACCATGCCAGGCAGCCTGTGCTCTCTTCACAGCCATAAGCAACTGATCTACAGCTTCATGGGATGTAATCTGAAAAACTTTGTAAAGGTACATATGCTGCAGTATTAACATCTGAAGAAGCTGTAAGATCACTGGATCTTCATGGAGATCAAAAATCTTTTGGATCCCAGAACCACAGCTGAAAAGACCCATTTGAATGTTCTCAGTGGAAATCCTACAAACACTTGTAACAGTCACTGTTAAAGGCCCATATCCTCTGAAAAGTAGGCAAGTGTTGCTGTTCTCTGTTGACATTACAGCAGAGAGGTGTGTGTTCCATCACAGTCAAAAGCCATCTGTGTGTAAGCTGGACTCAACTTCTCCTGTCAGTACAGACAACAGGACAGGTTCCTACTTTCATTTCATCAAAGCACAACTGTTTTTGTATCAGTATGCTGTAGTGGAATGCACTATATAAGGGTATCCTCCTCCTTAGGGCTGAAGAAAAGAAGGTGCAAAATTGGAAAAAAACTCGGAGTAAACCTGAAGAGTTTAAGAGTCTCCATAGCAAACAAAAAAGACTATCAGAGCTGTGGGATTCTGCTCCCTGCCAGCTGCTGAGGGAAACACCAGCTCTCACACACTGCTCCCCATGCTTGTCCAAACCCTCACACACAGGGACCATCTTTCTTTGAAAAAAATTAAGATACTTCCATTTTATAAAATTTTTAACAAGGACAGGAATTCTGCATTCAAACCTCTTGCAAGCACACAGAGAACAACCAGCACACGGTCCTTTTTCTCATCCTCACAAGGTCACCTTTAAGGCAGTATTTTTGCTGTTATTTATGCACCACTGTTTAGAGAAATGTAGCATTTAGTCTAGTCAATCTTCACACAGTCCAAAAGCAAGTCAGACCCTCCCACAATAATCCTGAATGTCATCACAAGTGTTTTTAGAAAATTCACCATATATTTCAATTTGGGGGGAAAAATACTTTATTCAGAAAGATTATTGTCTTTGAACACAGTCATAACTTGCCATCGTGTATTATTACATGTCCAGCTTATACAGTTTCCCATCCTTTTAACATGATAAACTGAGGGGGCAATTCTATTTGATTCTGAAGTTTTTTCAAAAAACAAAAATCTGAAACATTTTCCCTCAGTCAGGGGCTGCTTTATAACGGACTCTGTTCCACTCACTGGAGTGCTGCCCCCAGTCTATTGTCAAGCTCTAGTGGAGAAATCTCAGTCAGTATGAAAATTCTGCATTCTGGCTGTGATTATCTTTGTATAAGCTCTGTTTAGTTTAGCACAGAGGGCACTGTGCTGGAATACAGATATAATTATGTAAGTTACAGCAAAAAAATTAGAGCAACAACATTTATACTTTGAGAGACCTCAAACTACTGCAAGAAGCCAACACTGAAATTACCACACAGCAAAAACCAGTGCATCTGAAACACTGTCACTGGCTTAGTTTTATTTCAACAGGCAGCCTTGACACACCAGAACCAGTTAACAGATTCCAGCATTTTGTGTATTTTCATTCTTACAACCAGGAAAAGTCTGCAGTAACTTGACCTAGCAATCAGAACTCTGCATTTTTCCTGACCAGCACAGAGCCTGAAGAATTGCTTGCTCAGGGAGAGCTGCTGACTCCCAACTACAGCATTACACAACAGCTTGGACAGGAATATGGTTTGGAAGTGAATGACAGCCATCAACAATAACAAACAATCCATTCCTTCACTACTTAAAAATGCTATAGCAAACCTTCAAACAAAAAATTTCACCAAAAGAGACACAAGCTGGAAGAAGAGCTTACCATTTAACTAGATTTCAATGCATTTTAAGTATCTTCAGTGGTTACACATAAGAAATACCCATAATATGTTCTTTTACACAGAAGACAAAGTATAAAGGGGGTCTACAAAAATATTATGCAAATAGTCACAAGAATGAGATCATCTGCTGTTAAACATCCAGGAGATCCTACAAAATCTACCTCTAATCAAAAGTAGTCCTCAGAAGCTTTTCCAAAAAGCAGCAAGATGCAGTAAGATCAATCAGCATTAGTGTTCCTCCTTCCTAATGAAAACATCTGCCTATTGACTGTGAGAGGGAAAATGGGGAAGTATCTTCTTTAAGCCACTACAACTCAATGAAGGGCTGCTAAGACAGGTACCTGAAAGCTATAAATAGTTATTCTAGTTCCCCTCTAAGATGTATGACTATTAAGAACTATGAAGTGCACCTGACTTTTTTATCCATTCATGTCACAAATTAAATCCATTGTTATTAATCATGCCAAGACACGGCAGTGCAAGAAAATTCATGCAAAGTGGGGAAGTCCATTGAAATTGCTCAGTCAAAAGGCAAGCTCAAAGTTTGAGATCTTTACAGCAGGCAAGTTTATGACCATATATCAAATCAAAATACATCTGAGTTACAACATGGAGCAAAGTATTTTATCATTAATAATTAATTCCTTTACGAGCAACCAAAAAGTCTGTAGCATTAAATTTTAGCATACTATATATTGGTCTTCTAAACTTTGCCAGCAAATAAAGCAACTGCAAAGTTAAAATCTATGCATTTTAGGAAACACATAAAACAATCAGAAACTCCATTATGTAGCAAACACATCTTTATTCACAGGACAATATGAAATACCATTGCAAACCACGCTCCATTTCCTTTCTGTGTTTAAATAAGGCCACAGTGATGACTCCAACTTTTGAATGGCAAAATTATTTGAGAATTCCCTAAGCAGAATATTCCTCTTTTGCCCCACAGGAAGCTACAGTATTGCAGAACAACATGCCCAGTATTCATTACTAACTGCATGATCATGCTCTGCAAACAAGGTCTTGCTTCCAGACTCCCAAAGACAGTCCATTACATCCACCCAGACAGAAGGGTTTGTGCTTTGCAGAGAGGTGCTGCCACTTCACGAGCCACAGCAGTGCTGGGAGGCTTTTCCACTCCTTGCAGGCAATTCTGGGAACCATCACTGGCTTGGAAAGTCTACTCTTGAAGTGAAACTACGTTATTTTAAGTACAGTGCTACTCTCACTAACCTTTGCAAAGCCATCTCATCAAAGTCAGATCACAGTGGCTGCACTGTCAAGTATTGCAATGAACAGTATCCACCCTCTGGACCAGCAAAGTCCCCTAATTTTATCCCTGAAAAGAAATTCCTGAGACCTTCTAGGTTTGTTTCCTCACACATAAGTCAATTCTTATCTTGCAACAGAAACGTCAGGCCACCTACAGGACACAAAGGCTCCATCACACCACACTGCCTCTTGCCTCTAAGAGTAAACACCCCTCTACTCTTAGGGAGAGACTCCTGAAAGTGTCTGCGCATTTTTTCTAACAGAATCCAGCACAGGACAGCTACAAACAGAAGAGCTCTTCCATGGGACAGATCTAAGGCCTGGCTCCAGCTGGAACACACAGAGAGTGTGCAGCTGGAAGCACCTCAGGTCCATCAGCTGCGGGGCCAGGAGCAACTCTGCAGAGTCCCACGAGCAGCAGGTGAGTTCCTGTGCACAGAGTCCCAGAGCAGCAGGCGAGTTCCTGTGCACAGAGTCCCAGAGCAGCAGGTGAGTTCCTGTGCACAGAGTCCCACGAGCAGCAGGCGAGTTCCTGTGCACAGAGTCCCAGAGCAGCAGGTGAGTTCCTGTGCACAGAGTCCCAGAGCAGCAGGTGAGTTCCTGTGCACAGAGTCCCAGAGCAGCAGGTGAGTTCCTGTGCACAGAGTCCCAGAGCAGCAGGTGAGTTCCTGTGCACAAAGTCCCACGAGCAGCAGGGACTGTCCCCCAGCACACTGAGCCCCTGCAAGGCCATAAAGCTCGCCCAGAAGTCCCAGCACCGCTCCAGCATCAGCCTGCACATCCCACCTGGGCAAGGCATCTCTCTGACTTTGCACATGGACACAAGCAGGTGGATTTGACAAACACAGTGATCATAAGCACATTCTTCAGTCTAGACATTTCTCTGCTCCATCCTAGGCTTAAACTCAGTCAGCCACATTAACACTACGTAAATCATGGGTTTAAGACATGAGCATTATGATTTGGCAATCAGGAATGTTTTGGCTTCAATCAACTCCAAAACAAACATAACAGCAATGAACTTGGGAATAAAAAGTTGTAACTTTATAAAAGAATGGCAAAATGCAATTTTTTATTGGAGGTTAAGATCTTAACTAGGAATTCTACTTCCAGAAACATCTACGGAAGTTACATGGCCACCAAAAAATCTTAAAAAGAAATATTTCTTATTTCCCCTGACCTTTGAGGTGTGTGTAACTGTTTTTGCTGCAGTATCATCTTGCAAACACTTCTTGATAGAGCTTTGAGCAGCAAAGTAAGACATGACCTTTGCCACAACTGCTAATAAGAGCCTTGCAAGTGACAATTATGAAATGAACCATTAGGACAGTTTTATGTTCTTCAGGAAACCAGTGACAAGTAGGGGATTTTTTTAGATACTAAACTGAGTAGATCTACCAGTTTCAGAGGGAAGGACAGTGCAGCAGAGCCAAGGGGCAGTGGGTATAAGTGAACATTTCACCTAACAGCAGTCAACTATTAGGACTGCACTTTATTGGTAAAAAAAAAATTACAGAAGCAAATAGCCTTTACTGGCCTCTTGCTAGGAAACCCAGGAACCAGCCCTCAGATTTCATTTGGCAAACACTTACTAAGGAAGACAATTTTAACTTATAGAAATTACTTTTCCAAATAGCATGAGCTATATAAAACAGCAAAATAACCTTGTTGGCAAAATTTTGTTTTAGTGAAAGAAACATTTTCCTTTCTTCTTCCCCTCCACTCCATCAGGGTCTTCTGTTAGGCCTGACAGGAGCCTATCAAGAAAAACACTAATTACACCCAAGCCTGAAGGAAGTTCACAAGTTAAAGACTTCAGCTGCAGGTACATTTGGTGGTGCTTGTAAGAGCACTCTAAGCTTTGGAAGCCGCTGATCATGATCGCACTGACAAACCTTGGGGGACTGACTGGGAGTAACTCTCCTACCCCTGTGCTGTCCATGTATCCCACACAACATTACTCAATACACACATTCATAAATCTGCTCTCAACCTCACTGACATGCAAACAGCCAAACCACTGGTTTTATCTGGTGATAAAACTCACTGAAAGGACAGTGCACATAAGTAAAGCTGTGGGGAAATCCTTACAGAACCTCTGCCTATGGCAAACCCATCTCTCTGTACCATCCCCATTGTTTATATGTGAATTAAATCTTCCCCAGACTATCCTCACTCCCACCTCAATTTTTTTCCCATCAACTGTTTGACATCCAAGCCTCAGTTCACCAGCTAAGGAGAAGGACACTATTACCTTTATCCTCTCAACAGAATGTTCTCACCATTAGAGGAAATATAAGTAACTGAAATGAAAGACTCTTCATCTTGGGGAAAAAAGGCAGCAACTGCTGCCACCTAAATATTACTGCAGCACAGCCACCTCCACTGAAAGTCAACTGCTCTAACTGTCTGGTTATGTAGGTCAGCAAAGTTATTAATTTAAAGATAAAGTGCGAGTCACAGACATGTAAAGATACATTCTTAATACACTTTCACAAAATTCACTGCTTCACAAAAAACACATTTCTGAAAGGTCAGAATGTTCCCATCCAGATTCTGAAAGGACATGCAAAATATGCATGAATACTGTGAGCTGTTGTTCACCCCCGGGCTCCCAGTATTAGACACAACCACAGCTGTAGCTGCCAGGGTTTCAACCACCAATAAAGAGATTTTTATATATACAAGACTTCAAGAGTTCTGAAACAGGAGTCTTAAACACTTTTACCCAACTAAAATTAAATGCAAGATGTCCACTCCCAGCCTTTCCCATCTGATGCATTCCATAGGTCATTTCATGCTGTGAATGAACTCTGCTCAAGAGGAGTGACCAGATGTTCACTCTATCAAATGGACCAAGATCACATCTTCCCTTATCAATCCAAGCACATCGGCAAGAATCACCTCGGCTAACAGGGTTTTTCTGTGTTCCCCTCCCTGCCCCAAGGTAGTCCCTTTATCTAACAAAAGTGGGAGCAAAAACATTTAAATTGCTGGAAAACAACTTTGACAGCAAGGACTATAGACCTGTCAGCTATAAGGAGCTTTGATTTTTGTTTTTTAAGAGTGACAAAGCATTCTCACTATTTAAATATAAATGTTTCCTCAAATATGCTGCTACTAAGTATCCAGATTTAATCTATCTTTGGGAATTTCTATTGGTTACAACAAAGAAAATGTAAGGCCTTCTTTTGCACCTCAAAACCCAGCTTTCCTTTAATAGTTTATGATACAGATATTCCAAAACAACAAACGTCATTTGCTACCCTGGTCTCCACCACGAGCAGTCAATTCTTGTATTTCTGGTCAAATATTGGTTTCCAAAGTCATTAGAATCAAATGAAGTGGGATTATTACAGCAAATATTTACCTCATGTCCTCTTTTGGAATAGCACTTGGCTATCAGGAATGAAAGATTTCATTTAATCTACTAAAGCAACCAGGCCTTGCTTATGACTTAACTAAACCATTTCCAGCCGCGGAAGAGCTTACTCAAACAGCACGAAAATGCCGTGAATGCGCCGCTCAGCCCCCGCCACCGCCACAGTGACACCTAAAGCAGCGCCAGCTCCTTCCCTGCCCGCCCCGGCCCATCCCCTTCCCTGCCCATCCCATCCCCTTCCCTGCCTGCCCCAGCGGCCCCGGCCCCTTCCCTGCCCACCCCACCGTTCCATCCCCTTCCCCGCCCATCCCATCCCCTTCCCTGCCTGCCCCAGCGGCCCCAGCCCTTTCCCTGCCCACCCCAGCCCATCCCCTTCCCTGCCCGCCCCAGCCCCTTCCCTGCCCGCCCCAGCGGCCCCGGCCCCTTCCCGTCCCACCGCAGCGTTCCAGCCCCGGCGCTCCCGGCCCGCATTCCCGGGGGAGCGCGGCTCCCTTGTCTGCCGGGCACGAACACCTGACAAGGACGGGCTTTTTTTTTTAAACACGGTTTAAGAGAACACCAACTTCGCAAACAAAACAAATGACGTCATAACAAGCCCTGCCACGCACTGAACTCAAACCTCATTTCCGCGAGGGGCACAGTCGTGACAGAGCCGCGACAAACCCCCCGAGCGCCGCGGCGGCCGCAACGGAGGCTCCGCTTTGTGCGTCAGCAGGCGCTGCAAAAAAGGGCAAACCCACGTCCTGCGCCAACCGCCCCATCCCGCCGAGCCCCGCCGGCCCCGCCGCCGCTGAGGGGCAGCCCCGCCCGGCCCGGCCCGGCCGCGGGCCCTGCGCCCCCCGTACCTGAGACAGCGAGGCCGCGGGGGAAGGGGCGGGCGGCGGCGGCGGGGTGCGCAGGGCCGAGCGGCGGTGGCGGTGCCCCGGCGGTGGCGGCGGTGGCGGTGCCGGAGCTGTGCCCGCCGTGCCCGCTCTGCCCCCGGTGCCGGCGCTGCCCCGGGCGGGCCCCGCGCGCTGCTGGCGCAGCCCCCGCCGCTCCCAGCGCAGCGCAGCCCCGCGCGACACTCGGCGCTGCTTTACAGCCGCCCGCAAAGCGCAGCCGCGCCCGCGCGAGCCCCGCCCCCCGCCGCGCCCCCTGCCGGGCGGAGGGGACAACGCAGAAAATGTCATGGGATGAGATGGGATAAGGGATCGGGATGGGATGGGATCAGGATTGGGGATGGGATGGGATCACGATGGGATCAGGGATCGGGATGGGATGGGATGAGTGACAGGCTGGGATCAGGGATCGGGATGGGATGAGGACGGGATGGGATAGGCACGGAATAGGATCGGATCAGGACAGAACAGGATCAGGGACGGGATGAGAGGGGGACGGGATCGGATCGGGACGGGATTGGGATCACAGCGACATGAGATGGGTCCGGGATGAAATCGGGCCGGGACTCGAACAAGGCGGGATGGGCTCAGGGCCGGGATGGGCTCAGGGCTGGGATGGGATGGGCTCAGGGCTGGGATGGGATGGGCTCAGGGCTGGGCTGGGCTGGGCTCAGGGCTGGGATGGGATGGGCTCAGGGCTGGGCTGGGCTGGGCTCAGGGCTGGGATGGGCTCAGGGCCGGGCTGGGCTGGGCTGGGCTGGGCTCAGGGCTGGGCTGGGCTGGGCTCAGGGCTGGGCTGGGCTGGGCTCAGGGCTGGGATGGGCTGGGCTCAGGGCTGGGATGGGCTCAGGGCTGGGCTGGGCTCAGGGCCGGGATAGCCTCAGGGCCGGGATGGGCTCAGGGCCGGGATGGGCTAGGCTGAGGGCCGGGATGGGCTCAGGGCTGGGATGGGATGGGCTCAGGGCCGGGATGGGATGGGCTCAGGGCTGGGATGGGCTCAGGGCCGGGATGGGCTCAGGGCCGGGATGGGATGGGCTCAGGGCCGGGATGGGCTCAGGGCTGGGATGGGCTCAGGGCTGGGATGGGATGGGCTCAGGGCTGGGCTGGGATGGGCTCAGGACAGAGGCTCCGCTGCTGCCGCCCCGGCGCTGCCGGGTATAAACGCGTACCGGGTCGGCCCGGGCTCTGCTGGCCCGCAGCGGGACGGGAGCAGCGCACGAACCACGCACAGGAGGTTCCACCTGGACGTGGGGAAGAACTTCCCTGTGCAGTGCCGAGCCTGGCACAGGCTGCCCAAAGGCTGTGGAGTCTCCCTCAGTGGCGATATCCCAGCCCTGTGCCGGGGGCTCGAGGTGGCCCTGCCCGTGCAGGGAGGCAGCACCTGAACCGGCCAGGCCGCCCCGCTCCCGCTCCCTGCGCTCCCCCTGTCCGAAAGCCTGGGGGTTTCTCGGCCCGCGGGCTCTCACGGTGTCTCACCGCCTGTCCCGGAGCCAGCGGGAGGTGAAGCTGCGGGGAATGCCGACAAACGGCATCTCCGAATCTGCCTTTTCCGCAGCAATGCGCTCAGGAGCCCGCGCAGGGCACCCTTTGCCCCTCTGGTGTCCCCGCCGATGTCCCGCACACGCTGCAAGAACTGCTCCGCACAGGGACCTGTGTCACACGTGCCTGGCACCACTGGAAGCATCACTGCTTTGAGAGGGCTCTCATTTAGCAGAAACCCTGAGTGTTTGCTGACTTTGCAGCTGCCGAAAGGCCATGACAGCTCCGTGCCAGAGATGACCTTCCACCAGTGTTGGTGAAGACATTCAGAACACGTCCAGCTTAAAACACTGCACAGACAAGGGATGTGTGCGCTCCCAGTGATCAACAGCTACAAAGACACAAGACTTTGGAGCAGAAAAATACAGTCTGATCAGAACAGTAGTTAAAGATCTTCCTGAGCATACACTGCCACTGTGGAGTCATCAGTGCACAGGAGTTCCTACGTGTTTTGGAGGAGCTCAACAACCTTCATGCATCATTACAAAAGAAGTGGTCACTGGGAAAAAATGCATGTTGATGCTATTAATTGCATGAGTTTCTGAATGGAATTTCCTTAAAGCAAAAGTGGACGAAACAATGTGGAAATTATTTCTCAAACGAGAAAAAAAGGCTTTAAGGAAAGACTCCAGTACATGCCAGCCTCAAAAGAAGACATCTATCTAGGGGCAGGAAAACATTACTAAGCAAAGGCATATCCAAATATGTACAAAAGAGCACAAAGCACAAGAGGTGCTACACCACATAAATGATATGAAAATAAAGACACATTCAGCTTTATGTGTGAAGTGAGAACACAGGAAAAAGTGAGACCCACATAGAGCAAAGGGGGGAAAAGGATCACAGGTGACTTCATGTGGTTTCCTTTCAGTTTGCAATAAAGACAAAACCACAGGTTATCCAGCATTAACCTGCAACTTTTTTCTACTCTGTGTGTGTGTTTGGTAGGTTTGGGGAGGGGTTTAATTTTTTTATTTTCGAATCATGTCACATCCAGCCAGTTTGAGTAAACAATGACACTGGGCACAGAGGAAATAACCAATGAAACTGGTGGTTTCTGAGGAGAATGAGGAGACAGCAACAGGCAGAGGGAAGAAGGCCACACCATATTCAATGGAGGTCACCTGTGGCTTGATTTAAGCAATTTTAATATTTTCTATTAAGCACTGGGACCAAAGTTGAAATACTGTAATAAAAATCAGCTAGGAAAAAAATAATCAAGGTGATACATGGGAAGAACTCGACCCTGAGGACTAATAGGAGCAAAGTGAAAAAAACATGAAATAAAATATAAGGAATGTGGACTTGAATATTAACGACTAAAAGTTTTGGGTATTTGTCCAGTAAAAGGCAGTAGGACGAGAACTTCAATAAGGTGTGTAATTAAGTAAATGACCAACATGATGTGGACATTAAAAAGCGAACAGGTCTGTACAAATATTTTAGTCTAAAAAACTTTCACAGAGAGAGAGAGAGGTTCCAATGCTATTGTAAAAAAACATTCTTGAAGTCTTAAAACTACTTTATGCAGCTTTTTTTTTAGTGTGTATTTGGGGAAGATGAACTCAACAGAACATTCAAGAAAACAGCATGGATAACATGAGAGCAAGCTCATGAAATTTGGCTGGATTACTTTAAGAAATGAGACAGAAGAGCATTCTGTATAAGCTGATCAGAGACAAACAGCAATAAAACCCCACACCAACCAGTCGTGTATTTACCTGCTGACGTAATAATTGGTTTGAACACTCATGCCAAAGATGACAGAAAGGTAGTTCTTGGCAGAGAAAATGTACAGAGTCACTCTCTGCTCACCAACTGAAAAACATACAGAAGACCATTTCAAAAACAAAAAACAAGAGGCTTTAGACTGGCTAGAATTTTCAGTTCACAAATTAAAAAGCAGTGCAGGGTAAGTAGAGATGGTCTTGATCTTCTCCCAGAGTGGCCAGATGATCTGTAAGTGTTCTAACTGTACATGATTCTGTAGACCTTTCCTACTTGGGTAAAATAAAATACAGGCAGAATTCCTAGAATCTTTATTAGTTAAGATTTCCAAATACCTATTTCTGACAGTGAACTAGTAACCTGGGGGTCAGCTCACCCCTAAGCTCACCCTTAAATTAACATTTGATAAACATTAATTTGTCCATTGATAGGTTATAACATAAGTTTTAAAGAGAAGTGATGTAGAAAACAATTCAATACCAGAATTATTCACAATTGGAAAAAACCACAACTTCTATCTATGCCCTTTGATACAGTTATTTCTGCCATTATTTTAGTATCTTGCAGTGACAGTTGTTTTGAGACTATTTTATTGATTCCTTGGACAAAAAAGATCCTCCTTCTCACACTTCTTAGCTACAGAAAATCACAAAGGTAAAATCGAACCCTTCTAAATCACTAATGCAAATTTCAGGATGGTTTTCAGGCCATGGCACCATCAATTCACACTGAACTCTTCAACTTCTTCTCACTAGAGCTGAACAAAACCATTTCTATGTGCACGCCAGGGCCTGGCAGAACTGAAGACATCAAGAGGAAACTCTCTTATCTAAGATCAAAATACAACAGCTGGCAGGATATTGCACTTTACATTTTTGGCAAAAAGACAAAACTCCAGGCAAGCCCCTCATCCCCAGGCACCCTCAGGGGCACAGCTCTGTGCCAGGGGGCTGCATCTGTTTGTTTGTCACCAAGGAAGGTGAGGCACAGCTTTTTCCAGAGGCAAACACCAGGCTGTGGAGCACAGTCCCACTGGGAATGTGACCAAGATGCAAACTGCACACTGGCACAAAGAGGTGTCTGCTCTGAGCTCTGTGAACCGCGGGCCTGGCACGTCCAGGACAGTACGGAAAGCAGCCCCCTCCCAAACTCCCGGCTATGCAGGGCAGTGCGGATCTCCTGTCACACCCACTGCTGCTGGAGGAGCTGTCGCTGCAGCCACATTTATATTCACCAGGCCATCCGTGACATCACAGGGAGCTGTGCAGACTTCAAATGGACCATCCTTCAGCATAGATCTAAATGTTTGCAAGTGTTAAGTCAATTTTCAATTACTGGTAATATTAATAAACTGTGAAGCCTCTCATGGTGGTGTGTTGTGAGGATAACAGAGAAAAGAACATCACAAAAATTGTGGGCTTGATACTCAGATGATAAACAGTCACAGCTCCAGTCAGACTAAGATGAAGATCTTACCAGTGAAAATGGCAGAAAGAGAAAAGGGAAGAGAGAAAAAATGCTGAAAGATTTGTATTATGAAAAATTTGATAGTGGGAAACAAGAAAAGACTGATGCATTTGTGGAGTCAAAAATAAAACTGGACAGTTGTCAGTGCTACACATTTTATGATGATAAATACAGGAAATTTTCTAATGTAATTGAACTAAGAGCTTTCAAAAGCTCTGGAAAATAACAAAATACCACTCAGGTAACTTATATTTTTAAGATATATGGAAGGACAAAATACCCTGCATTAGAGTAGAATGTAGATACAGAAGTGACCCACTAGGCACTCCCTTGATTTTAAGCTGTGCAGCCCGATAAGGCTCTGTAAGGTTGGAAACTGCTTTCACAACACATTGCTTCAGAAATTATGCAAATCCCTACTAAGGTCTCAAAATATCTTTCTGAGATAATCTGACTGCTTAAGTATTTAAATTGCCATATAATTAAGAAGGTGTGGTATATATAATTACTTGGAAATAGCTACTTTGTTGACATTATTTTTAATGGGTCCTTTTCTCCCAAAAAAACAAATACGTCACCAGCCTCATACTAGAAAGATCACGAGATATTCCTTTCTATTCTTTCAGTGCTTGTACAATAAAAAGGTCAAATATATTTTTGAGTTTTAATGATGAATCAGCACCTGTTTTCAGAGCAATTAGGTTTAAAACAAACAAAACATCCTGCATTTAATGATCTGATTTTACACTAAGAAATTCAACAGCCATTTCCTAGAATGCATATACACTTCCAGTGGAAAAATAAAGGAAAATATTCGTGTTTGATTAACAATTAGATTCATATTTGTCTCCTTGCTGGTCTGTAGAAGAATTATGAGAGATATTTAGAGATGCGAAATTCATTTCTACAACCTTCTTGCGACTGCTCATCATGCAGTGTATCAATAATACATCAAAAAGAAAACGACACATTCAGACTAGAAGCAGCTTTTTCATGTAGCAGTGATGTGTATTAGATTATCACTGACTTAATCTCAAAGTGTATCATCAGTTATTCACTGAAAACATCTGCAATGTTTTTTACTGTTGCTTTGACTGCAGAGAGAAATAGTGCAGCTAAAATTCTATAACACACCAGCTACTATTTTTTAAATGTAAACATGGCCAGAGGCTCGAATACAGTCAAATTGATATCAGGAATTAATAAAAGCAAAGTTTGAAGTTCTACTAAGCAGGCAGTGTAACATGAGAACTGGGACAAGGGTCCATGTCTTTCAAAGAAAAAGGGACTTTTCCTGCTATTTCACTTAATCCAGCATCAGTCCAACCTCACTCTGTTTAAAAAAGGGAGACTCAATAAGGAACTGAGTCATTGGATCATGTATTGCTGCAATAACAACCTTTGATGGAGTCAGTGCTCAAAGTATAATCCAAAATACTGTAGTAGAGACTTGCATTTCTGAAGCAAACAAAAGTTTGTTGGAGTTGTTAAGTAAAGAGTGAAAGCAGAGACAGCAAAAGTCAGTTTTTAAACAAGCAGTACGGGGAGAAGAGACTCACATGGAGCTTTGCTGGCAAAAAGACACAGAAGAGCAACATGTCTCACACGAGACAGGATCCTGTTTAATTGCAGGACCTTTATTCAGAGGTGACCTTGCAGCACCTCAAGTCCTCCCCTGTCCTTAAACCAACATCTCTCCTTTTTAGAAGGGGATATGGATAAATGGGTGGCTGTGTGAAGAAAAGAAAACTGGGACAGCCTGTGTATTCCAGTTGAATGGTCCAGCCCAGCTTCCTTACAAAACAACAGGCAAGGCCCATTTATTCTGCTGCGGAGCATCCCTGCATTTCTACAGAGCCCAAACACGTTAAAACTGCAGGTTTAACCAATTTAAAAATGCAGGCACCGAATACAACAAACCATTGAAAAGATGAAAAAGTTAAGGGTGTGGTCCTCCATTGTGCTTCAGAGTGAAGCTGGGAATAGAATGGCCAGCAAAGTTGAAACTGGGATAAAACCCAAACCCACAAACATACAGAGGCCAGAGAAAACCAGGAAAATTTAAGGACATTCATCACAACTTGCAGGTGTTTCACATACAAGACAGACAAAAAAGAATTTACAGGAGCCCAGGTTTGGACTTGTTTAAATATTAATATCTGGGCAAAACATTTCTTCTCTTTAAAAATCTATTACCTTTTCCTAATCAAACTCTTCCACAAATTTCAGACCATTCAAAAATGTTTATTTTGAAAACTAGTAGATGTTTCAAGAGACTACTGGAGTGTTTTTCCTTAAAAAAAGCTAAAACACAGCAATGAAACAAACACTAAATGAGAAACCAGTCAACCTGTTTCAAATTCCTGGGCAAATTCTAAATAATTGTAGATACCTGTGGAATAACAAAGTGATAGACAACAACTGACATGATTTGTTCATGACAGTCTGTCAAACCAACCCAATTTCCATTTATGGCTCCACAGACATAAACAAACTGCAGATCTTCAGAGAGGCTTCTCTGTTTCACTGACATTTTTGTAAGACATGGAAATGTTTTTTGGACAGAAACTCCATAAATCTGCTGCTTATCAGTTGTATTTAGAGGATCACTATTGGTGGTTTCCTATCAAACTGAATGTTTACATCAAACAAAACGCCTCATGCACTTCTATATTGCAATATTTTTGGGTGCTCATAGACTGTGCTCATACCCCTGCAGGTGACAGCAGGTTGGGAGGGACTGTGAAGGGTGGAGGTCAAGAGTAGAGTTTGGAATCACTGTGAGGGGATAATGATTCTATAAACATCTACAAAGTTCTTCACTTAGCAAGAAATCAACTGCACAGAAAAGAGTAATTGTAACAAACTCACCGAAGAGAAATCAACAGGCAGAGCAGACCAGAGGCAGGACATGTCAACAAGTTCATGAGGCTGAAAAAGGAATCCCTCCTACTGGGATCAGAAGAGTTGGCACCAGAGAACTCTGGGGCGCTGTGAAAAGATTGGATGGGAACTGGAGGGGGGCAACAACAAAAGGGCAGGTGTTTCAGAACTAGTTAAAAAAATAATCCATGTTTTTAATAAAATAACCCCAACAACACAAAACAGAAAGACTGAACAAAAAAATGGTAATGGTGCTAGTTTATGCAAAAGGGTGCTGCAAAAATATAAGGAACGCTGTCCATATTCACTTGGAATAAATGGGCTAAATTGCAGCAAAAGGTATTTAATCCAGACATTGGAAAAGGATATTTAAGGACTAGACCAGACTGCCTGAGGAATGAGTGGAATCTGTTCAAGCTTTAAGAACAGGTTATGCAAACACATCGAGGTCGTTTTCATAATAGTTTATTGTGCCTTGAGGCAGGAGGATGACTGAGAATCCACAGTAAGGTCACTTTTGGCTCTGCTGGTTGCTTTTTGTTTGGGGAGAAGTGTCAGGTGCAAAGCTTTGATTTGATACCCATCTGTCATCAACCAACATGCACTGACTGAGGTTTAGGTAAGCCAAGCAGCCCCTAAAAACCAGTGCAAGTGCTGTGTGTGTGTCCCTCTCATCTCCTTTCCAGAAACTGGACACAGTAAACTTGCCTTCACCAATACAGGAGCCCAACCAGATGGGTTTGTGTGCATTTGGACAGCCACAGTTAAACTTTGCTGCACTGCTGAACTCAATATGCAAATAAAAAACATTTAGGTCTTTTTCATGCACTATTTAGATGTTATATACTCACAAAAATGTTTCTGTAGTCAAAAGTTCATTTATTAACCTCAAAGTCAATCCTATTGTATTTGATGTTTTATCACAGACAATGGCATAAGCAAGAATATATATTCTTATGTAAGATTTCTATTTTTATAAAATATACAACTTGGTACCAAGTGCAACAGCAGCATTGTATAGCTAAAACATACATGCAATTATCAGACCTAAGTATGTTTTAAGGCTTCTGTGCTTGTTTAACTTCTAAATACACAGATTTTACTCTTTGGTAACTGATACCTAGCTAGTCAAAGTATTAAATACTTCAAGTGCATTTTTAAATTTAAAAAAAAAAGAGTAACGTCATAAATCCTTTAAGATATAGGACTTAACTTGCACAAAAGGTTAACACAGATTTGTTAAATAAAATGACATCTCATTAATTTTTTTGGTTTTATATATATGTAATTTCTGAATGAAGAGACAAGAGAACTGTTGCGACTTAAATTGATTTATGTGTACTCAAATTCACAGATTCTGCCCCCCTTGAAGATTTAATAGCAGCTGTAACATCTACTATTGTTCCCTACAGAAAATGAGTGAAATAGTAACTAGGAGGTAACACCTTCCATAACCTGGTACAAATGCAACCTAGCAAAGCATAAGAGGTACTTTGCTAACAATTCAAACACTACTAATCTACTTCTTGAACACTTACAGTAAAAAAACTGTTACAAAAACAGATCAATTGTTTTAGGGTGTTCCTAAACTCCGACAAGTCAGTGGCCAGTGCACACAAGAATCTCAGGATCAACTTGGTTGGAAAACACCTCTGAGACCCACCGAGCCCAGCCTGTGGCCGAATAGCACCGTGTCCACCAGACCGTGGCACGGCTGGCACATCAGGTGTCTCCTTGAACACCACCATGGACGGTGACTCCGTCACTTCCCTGGGCAATCCCTTCCAACGTCTAATCACCCTTTCCGTGTAGAAATTCTTCTCAATGTCCAACCTAAACCTCCCCTGGTGCAGCGTGAGACTGTTCTCTTGTCCTACCGCTGGTTGCCCGGGAGCGGAGCCCGACCCGCACCTGGCTACAGCCTCCTCTCAAGGAGCGATAAGGTCACCCCTGCGCCTCCTTTTCCCCGGACTAAACACCCTCAGCTCCCTCAGCCGCTCCCCACAGGACTTGCGCTCCACACCTTCAACAGCTCCGCTGCCCTTCCCTGCACTCGGGATCTCTCCCGGAGGAGTCCCGCTGCCCCCTCACGGACGCCGGTCCTCCCTCACGGACTCCGGTCCCGCCGCACGCCGCCCCTCGCAGGCCCCGTTCGCCCTCATGGACCCGTTCCCCCTCACGGGCTCCGTTCCCCCTCACGGACACTGGTTCCCCCATCACGAGCTCCGTTTCCCCCCTCACACCGCCCCTCACGGACCCCGCTCCCCCCTCACACCGCCCCTCATGGACCCCATTCCCCCCTCACGGATCCCGCCTCCCCCTCACGCCGCCCCTCACGGACCCCGCTCCCCCCTCACGCCGCCCCTCACGCCGCCCCTCACGGGCCGCGCCCCGGGGCGAGGAGGGACGGGGCGGGGCGGGCTCTCGGCTCCAGGTGCGCCGTTCCGCGCCTGCGCAGCGCAGCGGGTCGAGCGCGCTCCATCCGGGCACCGCGCTCATTGTGCGCGCGGCCGCCGCGCTCGCCCGCCCGCTCTAAGATGGCCGCCGCCGCCTCCGCTCCCGCCGCCGCCGCCGCCGCGGGGGCTCCCGCGGGTCCCGCCCCGCCGCCCGCCGAGAGCAAGAGGATCAGCGACCTGCGCGTCATCGACCTCAAATCGGAGCTAAAGCGGCGCAACCTGGACATCACCGGCGTGAAGACGGTGCTCATCGCCCGGCTCAAGCAGGTAAGCGGCGGGCGCAGGCCCTGCCCGGCCCGGCCCGCCCCGGCCGCCACCGCTGCCCGGCTCCGGGGGTGGGGCCGCTGCCCCGGTGTGGGGGGCGGGACCTGCCCCCGCGGTGCCGCCGCAGCCCGGGCAGGCTCTGCCGGCACCGACCCGACCCCGCGCCGAGCGGCCCCCGAGGGCCCGAGCTGTCCCGCGACCCCGCCCCGGGCAGGTGGTTGCTCCGGCATGTCTGTGCGTCCCGGCCTCCTGTCTTCGAGCTGCCCTCAGTGTCATCATGGATGTCGTTGTGGCCTTCTAGGGTTACCCTTCCAGAGAGAAACGTGCGGATCCTTGATGAGCTGTGCTTCCGAAGTGACATGGTAACAGCTTAAACTCACAGCCATTGCCATTAGTGTGCCTTCCCTCTCCTCGAGCTTTACGTGAAAAGTTTAACCCCAGAATGTTTTATAAAATATCTTTGAGATGCAACAGGAATTGTTTAGCCCACAGACTTCTGCTGAAGTCAAACTGTTCTGCTTCTTACTGAAAGCCATTAAAAATGCATTCTTTGTCTCATTTAGGCTATTGAAGAGGAAGGAGGTGATCCAGATAATATTGAAATAAGTGTTTCGGCTGACACGCCCACCAAGAAACCAACTAAAGGCAAAGGTTAGGATCTGTTGATACACATTGTATTCTTAGGTGATTTTACTTGCATGTGTCACCTTAAAGAAGGACCGTGAGACTGTGGCCTGTAGTTGTGACTTTACTGTTTATGAACTGTGTCGTTTAAGACTTGCTTATCTGTTTTCAGTCACTGTATACAGGCAGTGTATAGGGATGCTGGAGAAAGATATAAATACATGGAAAAGGAGTGGGTTAAGAGGTGTGGGTTCTGAGAGCGGGTTAAGAGGTGTGGCTGTACTTTCTGCAGGTGCTGGAGAGGTGTTGATGAGCTGTGAGGGGTTTGGAGTGTGCTGTACTGAGATGAGCTCAGTTGGTTAAAACCTGGTTGCATTAATGCCAAGGTCATGGGTTCAATCCCCTCTGTGGGCCATTGACTTAAGAATTGGAATCGATGATCCTTGTGGGTCGCTTCCAACTCAGAATAGTCTGTGATTCTGTGTTAACATCCCTCGTTCAGGATCTCTCTGTTCCCGGAGCTGCTGGGGGGCTCTGGTGCTGGTGCTGATGAGTGTCTGTGGTGTCAGAAGGGATCTGTGTAACAGCAGAGGGAGAGCCCAGAGGTTGTTCAGCCGTGGGAAGGTGCTGGCTCGAGGCTGCTGATGGGTGTGCAGTGTTAGGGGGTCACTCCCTGAAGAGGACTGTGTTGTATGGGTTTATTAGCATGCTCTTTACTGAAGACAGGATTAAAAACGTGATTTTCCTGAATGGGAGCAGAAGGCTCACTGTGAAATGTCTAATTAAGTGATTTTAGCTTTTTTGTTGTGAATATTATTACTTAAATTCTATTCTGATCAGTTTGGCAGTGATTGTGTCAGCTCTGAGAATTTAAGTATTGTTTTGTGGGTTTGGGCTCTAGAGGATTTTTTGTTTAGGTTTTTGTTTTCAATTGATCTGGGAGCATCCATGATCAAGTAATACTGGGAAAAGGAGGTGTCTGTTTTATGCACGTTGAACATACACACTGAGAGTGTTCCTACATATGCTGTAGGGGCCTGTTTGGGAAATGAGCAGTCTTGCACCACTGTCACTTGTCTTAGCCTGAGTTTTGTGGTGGAAATGATTATTCATGTTTTTGTCTGGCACTGTGAAGCGTGACAGTAATAAGAAAATCTGTCTGCTTAGAAAATTTGAATAACTTACCTATACTTTTGACACAGAGAAGTGAAAGAAACAAACTTTCATAATGTGGTTTCCTTTTCTTCTGTGGCATTACTTTATTCCCCGCTTTGGAAAGGTAACTGATGCTTAGGAAAACTACGTGGAAGCTAAATAAGGAAACTCTTCCACAATTTTTTGTGTAGAGATATAAACGGCTCCATGTTGTGCTGTGACAAACACTTCTCTTATCTGCTGCTCTTTATCCTCCTGTTCTCCAAACTAATGTGCACGATGCTCATGAACCGGCTGCCTGTGTTGTTCTGCTCCTGCACAGGGGGTTTGCCAAGTCCTGCTGCTGTTGGGGTTGGGCCTCGGGAGCTGTTCCTGCCGCCCCTCCCCTGGAACTGAATCCTAATGCATTTGACATGTGCGTTCCTGGTGAACTTCAAAGTAAAATACGGCATTTGTGAGGTTCTTATCACCTCACTTTGCAAGCTCAGGAGTTTCACCTCCTTGCTTTTTAGATTACAAAAGTCTTACAAGCAAATTTTGTGCCAAAATTAAGCGAGGTTTGTGTTAATCTTGAAGTGTGGACAAGAAAAATTCACTCATTAGTCTAGAGAAAATATTTTTTGTCTTACCAGTTTATTTCTCACTGTATGAAATAATATGTTGTTCAGTTTTTAACTGTTTCTTGTATGTGTTAACCTGCTGATTCAAATGTTATTTGTCTCCCTCTCTGGTGCTTTCAGCTGAAATATGGAAGTATTCCTCGAAATTTGGAAATCCAGCACCTCCAACAGTCTGTTCCCTAATGTGTCACTAGGGAACTTTCACAGGGAGATGAATGCCCATCAACTGAATTGGGAAGGACTGAATTTTCATTTAAAATTAACCATCTTCATGCTCCTTGTGCTTGTACATGCTCTTCCCTGTGAGAAGTGTTGCTCCTTACTGATTTTGCTGACAGATTTCTCCAGGCCTTTTGCCAATGCTTGTTTCCACCCACAGGTTCAGATTAATACTGGTGGGTCTGTAATTATTTTACTGCTGGACAGCACTTGAATTAATAGCATTACTAGTTTTATAATATTTTTTCTTCATGCTATTATTGCTGTATAAAGAAGGGCAGGAATATTAGATATTGATTCACGAAGAAAATATATTTTCAGAAAAGGCCAGGGAGTTGAAGTGATGGATAAATCTCTTCATAGCAGCCAGAGAGAGAGGCCAGTGAGAGGGAGGAAGGAGGTTTTCCTTGTGAAAAGTCACTAAGTGTGTCAGATGGCTGTAGGGGATTAAATCTGAATGTTCTTTAGTCAGTTTTACTGAAGCTATTTAGGTCTGTGGAAAATGTGTGATGTCTGATTGCCTTGCACTCTCTGTTAGAAAAACCTGATCTGGAATATTGATACAGACTGAATTAGAGTAGGAATGGTGTGTGTGGGGGAGAGTGGTGTATTTTTCTCTCTCGTTGCTTTTTTTATGTGTATGTGTTTAAAAAGGGAGGTGAATAGGAACAGGACTAAGAATTGCTTCATACAACTTAAAAAATGCTTGCAGAAGGATTCTGTAATCCAACAGGAATCCTTGATCAGTCCTAGATGCAAAGTTAGTCAAAATCCAACACTGTTTGGAGCAGCTACTTTAAATATTTGGGGTAAAGAACTGCAGAACAGCAGATCAGAAGAGCTTATAGTTGGTTTTGCCAATTGAAGTTTGAAGGTTTTAAGGTGGAACAAATGCCAAGTGCTCCATCTTTAGGTGCCTCTCCAATGTAGTAGCTATGGACAAATATCTCTTTTTGTAAAAAGGTGACAGTTTTTGGCAAAAGCTTCCCTTTTTAAGCCTGAACATTCTGGTGCCTATTCTGGTATGTAGAGGAAGTTTCCCTGCTGCTCGTATGAAATGTTTCTCAAATGTCTTTGATGCAAGTACTCCTTTAAAGGATCTGCAGTAAAAATGTTGAATATTGATTCAGTATATTATAACTTGGTGATTGAAAAGTTACTTTCGTGACAAGTTTTGGAATTAGTTTGGATAAAGAAGAGATTTTAGGCTAATGATTTTTAACCTTGGAGAACTAACGTAAGCAAAGATATTTATTTGCTGCTCTACAAGTTTCTAAGGCCAGTTGACTCTTACTGGTTTGTGTTTTATGTAGTTTCCAACTGAATTTCCAATTTGACAATACTGTTTCTTAGATCAAATGCCCACAGCTGACAGTGGCTGGCTTATATACTATTCCCAAAAGAATTTTGACTACTTTATTAAAACTGTTTAGTTAATTAAAAAAACCAACAAAACAAGACAACACCAAACCAAACTAAAAACTATGAATGACTGAGAACAGTATCCTGCAGACACCATAGACTTAAACATTCTTGTTCCCCATGATACCATTTCAGAATACAGAAATAGAACAGGATAAGTTACTTTTGTTAGTATTGTGACCAATGATATTGTTCAAATTGCAACAGACCTCTTAACTCTATAAAGAGTTCATATTATTGTAAGGATTTTCTTCCCTCTTCCTCATTTTTGCCTCCTGGTCTGTGTTTTTCCTGAATCTTGGCATCGGGTGTGACAGAACCCCCTCGTTGGGTGTTTCAGTGGCAATACCAGAAGAAACACAAACACTAATTCTTCCAAAATTTTATGATGAGTGTGTCACTCTCCTTCTGCCAGAAATGTAGATGTGTAGTTCAAGAGTTGTCCAAAACACACTCTTCTGTTACTCTGTAAACACTCAGGTAACCTGAATTTTTCATGTAGAGGACCACAAATAGGTAGAATAAGCTTATGCTACTGTAGGTAAGGTGAAAGCTACACTTGCATAATGTGAAACCAACATTTTAATTCTTCTGCTTATAAGGAGAATATTCATCCTCTGTGCAAAGAGTCTGTTGCAATTTCATGATGTGTAGCAATTGCCAGCAAAGAGATTGAGGCTGGCTTTAAAGGAGTGCCATCATTGCAAGGTAGATTGGTGTTTGTGTTTTAGGCACCCAGATTTGTGGTGAATGCTCTGTACACCACTGACATTTTCAACAGCCCCTGCTTGGGTAAACCTGTACAGAAATTTTATCATCTGTTGACAACTTGTGTGACTTGAGACCAGCTGTGCCTGTTGTCTGCAGGTCTGGCTGTGATTAATACACCCTTTACTGGGGTTGACACGGGTCTGGACTAAGGTCACAGAACCAGTTGGTTTCTGCAAGGTGTTTGTGGCAGTCTGGTTTTAGTCATGGAAAGTGAAAAGCCAGGTGTGCCTTTCAGTAGCTCATTGTGGATGAGGATCTGTCTGCACAAATCTTGAACTCTGTGGGCAGTGGCTTTTCGGTGGGTTACTGGACCAGCATCTGAAAATGATGCATGTCAGAACCTTGAGGAGCTCCTTTTGTGCAATGTGCCTCTTGCCAGAGCAAAGTCACTGCAACACACAACTGAGAGGGAGAGCAAACTTCTACCACTTTCTGCCTTGAAGCTGAAAAGTGAAGGTCGTTGTTCAGGTCTGGTTATGCCTTGGAACACGCCTGGTACTCAAGAGTAAGTGGGACTAACAGCAAAGATAAAGGACTAATGAAATAATGTATTCCTGTCTGACTTAATCTAGCAGAAAACAAAAGATACTAACAGCTTAATTACTGAATGTTGTAACTTCCTCTTGATGAGGACCTGTCAATAAAATACAGTTCTCCAGCTGCTATTGCAGAATGATGGGACTAACTTGAGGTAGCTTTGTCATTTTTTTTTTTCAAATTCCCTATAGAGTCTCAGTTCAAGTTCACCTGCCTTATTTCCTCAGGCAAAATGAGTGAATTTAAATAGCTTTCAGGGTAGTATATGCTAGACACTTGCTAAACATGTGTAGCATCTGGTGTGTGAGCTTGCCTGTCTCTGTGTATGATTAGCTAGATATGGGATGCAGGAAAAACTTGGTTATTCAGGTTTAACAAGTGAACTGAAATGTCAGAGGGGTAAAACAGAAAGCAAGTGGAAAATGTGTAAAAGTCCTTGTTGTTTCTCAGTGCTCTTTATTGATATTGAAGATGCATGAGGCTTAGATTCTACCACAGTATGCTAAAACAATATCACAAAATTTGGGTTAGTCTTGGTTTCAGGCATCAGCTGTGATACACATCAAAATCTGCCTTTCCACTCCTCTTCCTGAGGAGACCCAGTTTCCTTTAGTAAACCTGTGCAGCTGGTTTTTTTGCACCAAAATCTCACAAATCCATTGCATTGCAAGTATAAAACAGAAATTTGGGAGATTTTTTGGTTGTTTTTGTTTTAAATGAGGTCACTGATTTTTAGATCTGAATGTTTAAATCTCGTGTTTTGCAGTCATAGAAATGGCTTCTGCCTTGTGTCTCTTCCTGGAGATGGGTGTGTGTCTGCACTGAAAACAGCAAAGTGCTTTTCTCAGGAGTATGTTCAGAGTGCTGTCTTGCAGGGAAATGAGTAGAATCAACTGGAATCCAAGCAAAACTGAAACAGTGGCCTCTCTTCTTGCTCTGTAGTGGAGTGTTTTCCAGCTTTGAAATGCAGTTTTATACAAAAGACGGTGGAAATAAATAGCTGATAAAAATTGACTGTTCCTGCTAGCAGAGATGTCCATACTGTATTGAACTTTAGTTTATGTTTTTCTTTTATATTCCTTTTGAATATCTATAGATTTAGCCATTCATTAGAGGATGGAGGGATGAGAGAAGATGCAATGTCAAAAAATAAAGCATTAAATGCTGATTATGACTATCATCTAATTCGCATTTGAATTGGCACAGAGTTTCAGTAGAAGGTACAGTAAAGCCACTTCTTAACAGAAGTGCTTTTGTACCTTCTGCTACTGAGAACTGTCTCACTGGCTGATCTTTGAAAGACTGAATCAAAGAGACAGAGCGCTCTTCAGAGGGTGTGTTTGCATGGAGATACTTGTATCTTGTGTTCTTTGCTCTTGTTTTTGCAGAAGATTAAGGAAATGCAGTGGGTTCCAAAGAGAACTGTGTCTAGACATCATCCCCACAGAGGCATCTTTATTAGAGAGGAGTGTGCCTGTGCTGGGAGAACAGAATTCCTCAATGGAACAGGCCCTTAGGACAGTAAAGTGTCTGTAGAAAGCAGAAGTGCTTCACCTTACTCAGGTCTTCTACTGATTGTTCCCTCTAGTCATGAAAAGCACTGAAAAAGGTGGCTTGGAGAAGCCAGCAGGAGCTTGTGGTGTTCAGAGAGGCAGCCAGAGAAATCCCTGAACCTTCCCACTGTCCTTGGGGCTTAACTGTGGTTTTCAGCAGCAGGTTGGGTGGACTGGATGACCTTTAGAAGTCTCTTCTAACCTAATTTCTCAGTGATGTTAATTATCCTATAAAGCAAGATTTTTCCAAAGTCTTGAGTCATAGGGTCTAGTTAACTTTAGTAATTCTAGAACAGTTTAGTTTCTAGTTCAGTGTTCTCCTGAATTCTGTTATCACTCAGATTAGGATTGGTATTAAAATCACTAACTGGTCTGTAACTGCTGGTTTATCCAACAGCATCGATGGTTTATGCTCACTCAGCTGACATTTTATCTCCTTACCTTTAAAATTACTCAGTTTTGGGAGGGTTTTGTCATAGTGAACAAGTCAGCTAAACTAGAGCATATAGACAGTAATAAACTAAGGCCAAACACGTAACCAGTATTGAAACCAAGTTTGCTCTCCATAGCAGCTCCAGTCACAGCATATCCCATCATTTCAGGTAAAAAGCAGGAAGCTGATGAATTAACTGGTGATGCTTCAGTTGAAGAGGATTCCTTTGTCAAGGTAATAAAAGTATGTAAAATTTTTTCTCATTTTGTATTTTAAGTATAATGTTTGACTTTATTTAATGAAAGAGCCTCCATTTTCTTTGTGGTAATTTATGTGGAAATTTGGAGTATATTTTTTACTTTATTCACAGTGTGATGCCGAAGGGTGTGAAGGTGTGGGTTTTTTAAAACATGCTCTGAATTTTATTATGGATGTGAGACACTGATCTGGCAGTGAGATGTTGATTGTAGCAGTGAATTTTTCAGACTAAGGCTGATACTGTTAGTTATGCCAAGTATTTGTGTTCACTCCAAAAGGACAGTGAATTGGAGACTCAAGATACAAGTGATCAAGATGGAAATGATGAATTGAAGGACTTCAAAGAACCTGTTGAAGATGAGAACTTGAATTCTAAAGAACTGTCATCTGCAGAAAAGAAAAGACACCATGACCCGGAGCCAGCAGAAGATCCAGAAAAGGATTCTGAAAGTCAGGTACTTTGTTATATCTTAAATGAATTTTTATCAGTAAAATGCACATTTTTCTTAGTGTTTGTTACTAGGAAGTCAGAACTAGTTTTTCAGTTTGTCTTGCTTATCTCTAGAAGATAGTTTTTTATTTCTATTTGCCTTCATTTGTGTTTGAATAGTCCTGAAACAAATGTGGCATTGATTCAGAAAATTCTACCAGAGTCCATACAGAGTTAGTTCCTCAGTGGTCCTTTTCCCTCCCACCAGAGTGACATGTCCGTGTTCAGATTAAGTCATGAGAACTGCTCACTGATGTTCACCTTACTGAGTGTGTATCCACTTAACTGAAATGTTTTCTGAGTTAACTGAGTCTCTTAACTCTCTGAATGTTTGAGTGTTTTATAAATAGTTTGCTAAGCAAGTCCCTTTTATGTTTCTATAGGAAAATAAAGGCCAAAATGTAGAAGATTACACTTTTCCAACTGCCCATGTGAGTTCTAAATCCATTCTGTTAAGCTGATTTTCATGTCTGTTTAGTTGGAAAAGATCACTTTAGACTAGTTTTTTGTTCCAGCATGTATCTTAGAGTCAGATGATGTAGTACAGGAAGGGTAAACAATATGGGAAGCTTTCATTCAGATGTTTAATAATGCAGCTAATTGTGATTTCATATAAATTGTCCTACTTAAATACAAATTCCTGTCTGCAGTTTGGGAGTATTAGTACATAGACTTAGCAAAGAATGTGTTTGAGACTCCCTTAGAAACATGTCAAAGGGCTATTCCAAATGCTATACAGGAGTTGAGAGCTCTTGTTTAGTACAGAAGTTTGCCCCGAGAGAATGGGAGGAGCACAGAACTGGGTGTGTCTGGTTGGGTTTGGGTTTTTTATTGTCATTACCAACATCTCTAAATTCAGAAACTCATTCTGAGTTACGTGGAACTGATGCCTAAAAAGGGACATCTCATGTAGCATCTCTTGCTCAGTGAGACTCATGAGAAATAAGTAAATACCTATTGAAATCACAGCTTCATGTTTAAGTACTTACAGGAGGGAGGCTACCTAGTTTCTGACTTCTGTCTTAAGCTTTTAAAGCTACTGATGGATTGTTTGCATTTCTCTGAAAGTGATAAGCAGCAGTGTGTCATCCATTCTGGAGGATTCAGCAGGACATGGGACAGTTCAGAAATGTCCTGTCGAGTTAAAGGGGGAAGGCAGTATCTGCAACCAGCTGCAAACTGCAAGTGTTGCAGATAGATGCCAGTGAAGTTTCATTAAATTTTTCAGTGATTTAACAAGGGAAATGCACAGGTTTGGTTTCTAGATAATCTTTTCTTTGAGACAGTTTTAAGTTCAATAATTTGCCTTCATACAATAAAAATTCTGTGGAAAATATGAACTGTTCTGCTTAAAGTAGGAGACATTTAGTCTTGACTTCCTTTTCTTGCAGGATGGTGAAGATGAAGAAAATGAGAAAGGTATGTTTAAAGTTTAATAGAGTTCAAAGGCCTTAGTCTGGTAGAGCAGGCAACTTTCTCTTGTAACATTCAATCTCTACTAATACCAGGCTTGTCTCCAGCACAGACTATCAGATGTCTCCTCATTAAGCTCAGCACCTGGAATCATTGCAGTCAGTTTATTTCACTCCTAAGAGTTAGTTTACTCTTAGGAGTTGATTACAGTACTTATCAGTTACTGTGGTGGATGTATAATGTAGTTGAAATACTATGATTCTTAATGAAAAAACATAGTATTCAAGGGCTCTGATTTTAATACACGGTAAGTCTTGATGCCAAAGCTTCCAACTTGCACTGCAGTAACTGATGTTTCATTGAGTGAAATGATACACTCTCACTGAAGCTGAGCACCCACCAAATGTATGGACCATCATGTGCTTGGCTTACTGTCCCTGAGAAATACCAGTTGTGTATAGGATGGCAAAAACAAGTGTTTGGAAACCTGTGGAGTGGCTTCCATTTTTTAAGCTGTGCTCCTCAGTGAAACTGTAGAAGGAATGTAATGCATTTGGGCAAACAGACTTCCTGGACAGAAGTCTTAAGGATTCTACATATTGCGGACTAGAAAGGACATGGAACACCATCACTTTACACAAGATGGAATAAACACATTGCTGAAGTCACAGGATAAAACTACAGACTCCGTGTTTACGAGGGACCCTGTGGCTGAAGTGTCTCATCTGCACAAATCCAAGAACACGGTTGGAGATGTCTCTGTGGGACTGAGATGGGAAATCTGTCCGGTGGATGAAGACTGAGGACCTTTGTCTACAAACTCTGGATTAAAGCTCACCCCTCCACGTTCTGCAGCAGCCTCGTACCGCTCGCTGGACTGCCAAACAACTGCTTGGAAGGAAAAGAAAAGAGAACACCCACGTGGAAGACTGGCTGAAATTCTCCAAGACTGTAATTCTTTTGGATTTGGGAAGCTTAGAAGCCCTGGAACCAGGAAGATTCAAAGACAGATTAAATCAAACTGTGAACGTCCAAGGCAACTGTTGTCTTCTGGAATGCTAAATCCTAAACTGGAAAATGGATACTTCTCATGAAGAACGGGTATCTCCAGGATGGAACCATATTCTCCCTCCTAATGTTTTGGTATTTGTCTCTAGAAAAATGTGTTTTGCCATGAAGAATAAGTGATCCTGGGTAAAGGATTTATATTTGTGTTAATACACCTTGTGTTTTTTTCTAACCTTCCATCAGTGCTAATAACTGGCTTTGTATTTTCTAGGTCCTATTCTAGCTTATGCATATGAAATTGTTTAAACTTCTTGTTTTGCCATATTTATTCCTGTTAAATCCTCTTAGATAAAGCAGGTTCTGGTGATGGTACACAAGAAGTATCTAAACCTCTTCCTTCAGAAGAAAGCCTAGCTGAGGCTGATCACACGGCTCACGAAGAGATGGAAGCTAACCCCTCTGGGAAAGAAGCTGAGGATGATAACATATCGGTTACAATCCAGGCCGAAGATGCCATCACTCTGGATTTTGATGGTGATGACCTCCTAGAAACAGGTAAAAATGTGAAAATTACAGATTCTGAAGCAAGTAAGCCAAAGGATGTGCAGGATACCATTTCACAGAGCCTGGAGAAGGAAAGCAAGGACTATGAGATGACTGAGAACCATAAAGATGGTAAGAAGGAAGACTGCGTGAAGGGTGATCCCGTCAAGAAGGAAGCCAGAGAAGGTTCAAAGAAAGCAGAATCTGGAGACAAAGAAAAGGATACTTTGAAGAAAGGTCCCTCGTCTACTGGGGCCTCTGGTCAAGCAAAGAGGTTTGTTTTTCTATGTCAGTTCTTTACGATACTGAGTACCAGCATTCAATAAGATCACTCTACATTAAGGGGGTAGCAGCAAGAATCTTGTAATTAGTGTCCTATGCTCCTGCCTATGGGTTTTTTGACCGCCATAAGTTACTTTTTAAAATTCAAGATCTTCGTATAGACACTATGTCCTACTGATTGCATTGTCGAATTGTCAGCATTTATTTATTTTTTTCAAATTGACGAGTTTTTTAAATGTCCTTGTGATGATGGTAATGAACAGCTATCAGTTCTAAGAACACAAAATGAAGTCAAGTCCCCGTTCTGAAATCTGGAGAAGATTGCCATATATCCACTGAATAGAGTTGTCAGAAAATCTAGATCTTCAGGCATCTTGGGGAAATCAGTGCAAGAATCCATAAGGGAATCATTTGTTCAAATATACAGTCTGGCCCTTTTTCATTTTTATTTTTTGAAATGCTAACCTGTCTGTTAGTATTAGTAGTATAAAATGCACTATTTATCAAACTCTGGAGTTTCAACTTTCTTCTGATTTTTTTAATTTGCTTCTCTAGCTCTGCTAAGGAATCTAAAGAAAGCAAGACAACATCAAAGGATGATAAAGGTAACTATTACAAATTAGGGTAGTATTGTGTTGAACTAAACACTTTCCTGATTAGGAAATTAGTTGCCACATAGTAAATGATGTTTATGTGATTGAACTCAGCCATCTGTACTAAATTATGCTGGAGGTCCAGTAATCATTAACTATATGTGTGTGTCCATATATTTTGTTTCTCTTTATGCCATATTCCTCTTGAGTTTAAAAATACTTATTCTAGAGACTCAATGAAGATATATGCTCCTCTTTCAAAATACTTCTGGTGGGAGCAAGTTCCACTTAACATTTCCCAAGCCTTTGTTTTAATGAAAAGCTCTAATTTCCAGATAAGCCTGCTGTAACTTACTCACAGCAGAACAAGTGAAAAATAACTGCAAGTACTTAAACAAGGTGCTAATGAAATTTTTCATCTTGTTTATAATTCTAGCTCATTTTTAAATAAACTGAACTCTCAACAAAGTATAATAGTTGAGATGCTAGCTTGCAAAATTGCACTTGTGGCTGTTTAGTGCATTAAATTCAGACTTATTTGTCTGCCTTGGAGTTTCTGTCTGTTTCCATAAACTGTGTATTATGACTGCAAGTTCAGAGTGCAGATCAAGAGCACATTAACATCACCAGTTATGCTGATACTTCACAGCTGAACAAATGCATTTGTAACAGCTTATGTGTCTCCTTATTTTACCTGCTACCTCTGCCAAAACCTTTGTCACAGAATCTCTGGTGTGACACTAATGGACCGATGAAACTTTACCTGATAAATGAATTTCTGACAGGAAATTTTTGTGACAGCCATAATTTGGTCTTTTTTAGATGTGTGTCTTTTCATGGTAGTTACTTGCTTAAAATGAAACTGAAAGCAGGTTTGCTGTATCTTCATTTATGCAGCATGAATGATAACTGTAATAGTGACTATCCCAAGATTTCTTAAAATACACAGCCAAAGCTATTGAATGATATTTAATTATATTCTGGGTGTATCACAGTTTATCAGGGTCGCAGAACCAGAATGTCAGGCTGCTCCAAGCCCTGTCCAACCTGGCATTGGACACTTGCAGGGATGGGGCAGCCACAGCCTCTCTGGGCAACCCTTGCCAGGGCCTGCCCACCCTCACAGGGAAGAATTTCTTCCTTATACATCAAATATAATAACTTTTGTTCTTAGTTAATCCTGATGCATTGATGAAACTAAACTACCCTTTTTTTCCTCTCAAGGTTGTTAAATTACCTTTTAAAACTCTGCTTATCACCAGATTTTCCAGCTGTTAAATTGGAGATCCCATTCTGGTCTTGCCAGTATGACTGGCTACAAGTTAGCATGCTCAAAAACAGCTCACACATTTAGCAGCAAACAACAAGCTGAACTAAATAATACAAGACTAAAAGATGTTGGGAATAAGGTTACAGAAATCTCCTGAGTTCTTACTGCCGTGTTGCAAAAATAGCTAATATATGGGGCACATAATTTTTTCCAGCTCTTATTTAGTATTTTTCTTAGTATGTGGGAAATCTATTTTGGTGGGTTGTATCCAGTTCTCCATCCAGTAGCATTTTTAAAAAGCTGCTCTGGGTGAAGAGACAGATACTTCAAGGAAGTTGTGAAAACTGACCGCAGGATTCTGGAGGCTGGGATTGTTCAGGTCTCCTCTATTCACCTTTCTGCTCTCTCTGGTCAAGTGAGCAGCCTACAGACATCCTGAGGAAGAACAAATGTTGGGTGCAAAACCACCATTTTCTTGAAAAGAACTTATTGGTAAGAACCAGATGTTGAAACTAAATGTACATACCCAAATGAGGGGTAAAGCATGCCTGTAACAAAGAATTGTAATTTTTTTCTAGCTCTTTCATTTGGGTACCAGTTAACCAAGCTGTTGTCTCAATACATGGTTAAATGAATGAAATCTTATGGCATGATTTTTTTTCTATAGAAGTCTTTTTAAGAAAGGTAACCAAATAAACAGTTACTTAGAGGTAACAGGCTGAGTTTCTCTTTTCAGCACGAATTTAGTTAAATACTCATGGTACCTTTGTTTCCTTAATGTTTTGGCTGTTTTGTAAAACTTGTTTCAGGAAGCACGAGCAGTGTTAGTGGTAGCAGTGGAAGTTCAACTAGAAACCTGTGGG
Organism: Pithys albifrons albifrons; assembly: GCF_047495875.1. Classification (NCBI taxonomy): domain Eukaryota; kingdom Metazoa; phylum Chordata; class Aves; order Passeriformes; family Thamnophilidae; genus Pithys; species Pithys albifrons. Next base: position 7,536,168 of record NC_092470.1, read on the forward strand.
TTAGTGGACTGTCTTCCAACACAAAAGCTGCTGACTTGAAAAATCTCTTTGGCAAATATGGAAAGGTATTTCATGGGGTGTGATACCATGTGTGTTGTGTGTGTCTCTTCCTCCTCTGTTTGTTACTGAAATTGAGTAAAACTTGTTTTGAATAAGAGTTTGAGATGAAATGTCTAACCTGTGCCATCTGTTCTTGGAGCAGTAAGTAAAGAGTTCATGCATGCAGGAAGAACTGTATGTTCATTTTAGAAGAAATTTTTCTTTCTGTTGAGGTAAGATAAGTGCAAAAGGAATTTCACAAATATTTGAGTATTCTGGTCAGGACTGGCTTTTTAAATAATGATGACTATGTTCCTTTGTAGCAACTGTATTTAACCATGAGTGCAAGATAATGTGCTAACTGATAAAATTATAATATAAACAGTCTTTATAGACCCATTTGCTTTGGGAGACTGTTTTTAAAATGTGTGCTGAGGGCTTTAGAATGGGAAAAATAGGTAAAAAGACATGACAGGCAATGTGTGATCCTTTAGGGACTCTCTTAAGGACTTTCTGGTTTTACAAGCTGCCTAAACTAAGTCTGGTTTTCTGATTTTGGTTAATTTAACAGGCAAGTTCTGTAGAAAATACAGAATCCTTATCAGCTGGGCAGTCTTCTAGAAACAGGCCTTTTTTCAGTTGATCTCATTTTCCAAAAGGAGTTGCTGATAACTGTATGAATTCAGTGTTCCTGTAAGCCTGTGCAGTTATGGCATTGTTGCATCTTGGCAGCTGGTTAGAACCTGAGCCCTGTGAATATCAAGTGTGTGTATTGATTATTGCATAGCTGATTTTTCTAGGGAATTTAGTAGGTGATTTTATTTAATACCTCACAAGTATGTAAACCTGAGAGTGTGTACTTTGTTCAAACTTCCAGTTCTTAGGCTGTTTTTGCTGTAAAGGTGGTTGGTTCCTGTATTTACTTAGCTTCCCAGTTTTAAATTAATTGGGAAATACTTTATGCCTAAATGACTGTACCATTATAGGCTGCTAGAATGATAAAAGAAGACCAGTTCCATTAGCTGTAGAAATTCCAGCAAGGAGCAGGAACAGAAAGCTTAATACTTTCTCAAGAACCAGATGTCAGAGCTGAGTGCTAAAATTGCTTAACTGACACATTTGCTCGGTGACCTTGAAGAATTGCCTCCCTTATTAAGTTACTTTATAACACTGCTGGCACCTTTCTGCCCTTAACTGGCAGCTGCTGAGTTTTTTGTGGGGGTTCACCTATCAGAGATGAACCATCAAATTCAGGTTAGTGGCGCTTCTGTGAATGAATTTTGACAGTAACTATGAAAAGAAGCATTTAGATAATGGGCATGAGGTGATGACTGGTCAGAACAGGATGCAAGCATTAATATGCCTTGATATGAAAGTTGGGATAAAGCTCCTAAAGCTGCAGCTTCCCGTGGCATTATATGCTTTTAAAAACTTGGAGTGTCAGCCCTTCTAGTGGGGTGGGGGGTTATGTTGCTGTTGAAGTGAATTTATTTTGTTTTTTTTATATACTAGGGTGAAAATATTATTGGAATACTATTCCCTTTAGTAGAAATATCTCCCTCAATACCTAAATTTTACCTATTTATTTAGGTACTTGGTGCAAAGGTGGTTACAAATGCACGAAGCCCAGGGGCAAAATGCTACGGCATAGTAACAATGTCTTCTAGTACAGAAGTGGCCAGATGTATTGCACACCTGCATCGAACAGAGCTGCATGGACAGCAAATCTCTGTGGAGAAAGTAGGTTTAATAAGATGAAGACTTTTCCCAAAATAGACCATCTTTTACAAGGATCTGTATTAACCTATTTGGTTTTGGGAAAAAAATATAGGTGAAAGGTGATCCCTCCAAAAAGGAGCTGAAGAAGGAAAGCGATGAGAAGTCCAGTTCGGGGAGGAGCACGGGAGATAAGAAGACGGCATCAAGTGATAAAGCCAACAAGTAAGAAATTTCACATGTCTTTGGAAACTGTGGAAATCCTCCAAGTTGAATTTTCCTCACTGGATTTGTGTGTTCTTTTTCCTAATAAGAACTCCATCAACCAAAAAAGAAGAAAAGAAATCAGAGAAATCTGATAAAAAAGAAAGTAAAGAAGCCAAGAAAACAGAAGGTAAAGATGAGAAGAGTGATAATGGAACAAGTGGCCCTAATCAAGAATCCACTAAAAAAACGGAAGAAAAGAAAAGAATAAGTATGCCATTTAGCCATGTTTCTTCCTCTTGAGTCTGTGTGTCTGACTTGTCTTGGGGGCATGTTCTTGCTCTTAGTAGAAACCAGGCAATTAAACTCCTGTTCTCTTTTAGACTCCAGTAACACACGTATAACTTTTATGTTTTATACTAATACTCATTTACAGATGTGCTGGTATGCTTCTCCTGCCAGTACCAGTTCAATTTAGAGATTTAGAAATGTCACTAAGGAAAACTTTTAATAGACAAATAGATGTGTGTGTATTTTTAAACCTTTCTTTTTGTTTTTTTTCTTTTTTCTTCTGCCCCTTTCACTAGGTGGTAAAAGCCCAGGTCAAGTTGTAGTTTTAGACCAAGCAAAAGGAGACCAAGGCCACACTAGAACAGTTAGAAGGGGAAGGTTTGACAAAGTAAGTATATATAGATTTGATGCAATCCTTACCTGATTTGATATTACCTTGCAGTTGTTGTTTTCACTGAAGAGTCAATAAACTATCACAAACTGTTAAGCTTAGTCAGAAGCCTTGCATGCTTTGGGATAGCTCAGTCATTAATGGTAACTTGAACATAACATCCAGAAATCTCCCTAAATGAATGAGACTTCTGAAATAACCATTGTAATCTCTATCTATAGCCACAGATATTGAGGAACAAAGAGCGTATTATCCAAGATAAAGTGAAATTCAGGGAATACAGGGGTAGAAAGGATATCTTGCCTTTTGAAAAGATGAAGGAGCAGAGATTGCGAGAGCACATGGTTCGATTGGAAAGAATACGACGAGCTGTTGAACTCCGAAGGTAGTAATTCAACTTTTTGCTAAAGGCTATTTTATACATTAATTGATCAGATACTGGACTTAGAATCTAATCAGAATGCATTCTGTCGAGCCTTCTGCTACTCAGATGTTAAAGTCTGGGACTTTACCTAACAGTATCTTTAAGTGAATAAACAAACTCCAACATTTTTCTTAAATCTTTTAGTAGCCTTCTATGTAGACTTACAGCTTAGAGTTTGTTATTGGGGGGCTGTATCTCATAAGTGTTACTGCATGTCAGTTTTCTTTTTGAAAATGTGAGAAGCTGACTGGGAGATGGGGCCAGAAATAGTGTTTGGGATTTGTTTGTTTTTAAACAGAGAGTGTTGTATATCTAGATGACAAATCAAGCATAATATAATTTTAAATAGAAGGGCTGAATGGCTACATTGCTCTGTTCTGCAGTTTTCCTATGGCCAAAAGTTTGCAAAGGACAGTTAAGTGAGTTGTGTTGTTAGCTGGATTTCTGTCAGCAAAGGGAAACAATTGCTAAACAAAGCAATTCTCAGCAAGCATGAAGCTTAAAGGAGAAATGCCTTTTGTGTTTCTTCTCAGCTGTACTGTAGGAGGTAGGAAGAGGAAAGCAAAGTAAAGCTGTTCATGAGTCTGCTAACCTGTGTAAGTCAGAGTGGCCATGCTTGTCTGTCTTATTTTTTGGACAGAAGACAAATACATTTTTTTGTTAGCTTGAAGAGGGCAAGATTTTAGATCCAAATTATATTCTTTGTTAAGTTGTTGTTACTGTGTGCCAGATAACAAATGAGAAATATAAATTCAGCATAAACTACATCAAGAGTGATGATTCTGGAAATAACTTCTCCTGTCTGTTGTCTGCTAATGATTCTGTAAGATAAGCTACAGTTTGGCGACTTGGGGCAAAAAGGAGTAGACTTTTGTTGCAAGGAATTCTGTGAGGAGCTTACTCTGAAATAGTTGTTTAATGTCTGTGCCTAAGGTGATGTTAGTTTTGAAAGACAAAATTCTTCACATTTATTTCTTCTATCTCATTTTTTACTTCAGGCGAAGGGAAATCGCGGAGCGAGAGCGTCGGGAGCGAGAGCGGATCCGGATAATGCACGAGCGAGAGGAATGCTTGCAGAGGGAGAGGGAACGCCTGGAAATTGAGAGGCAGAAGCTGGAGAGGGAGAGGATGGAGCGGGAGCGCTTGGAAAGGGAGCGTGTTCGGATCGAGCAGGTGTGCAGGTTTATTGGGAGGGAGGACAGTACCCTTTTGGAACACTGCCCGCTTTGCACTTGTGGTGAATTTTTCTCTTCACTCTTCCACCCAGCCCTTTTTCTTTCACAAAAGAACCAGCCAAACATTACATAAGCCACACTGTACAACACCAGTAACCTTTAGCTTGTTTGCCTGTGAGTAATTTGATGGCAAATACTTGCTACTGTGGTGGCTGTATGTGTCAGTCTCTAAAACTGCAATAGATCATATTGCCTGCACTAGTCTTCCATAATTTTACTAGATTTTCCTAGAGAATATCACTGCAAACTTCTAGAAGTGTGTTTCTGGGCAATAAATACAGTAGTAATACAAGAAATTACCTGGAGATACTTCTGTCTAACAGCCAATAACATCTCCAGATCTACTGTCTTCTTTTTAAGAGAAGCTTTCCCTGTGCTCTTTCATCTTAGATGCTACCCAGGGATGAATTCTATCAGATAGCCTTTGGTAGAAATCTGTCTAGGGTTAACTCTGTATACTTGCCAGCTGTTCTGTAGGTACCTCTGCTAAAGAGCTGTGCTGTTTGTCGTTGCTTTCGTGGCAGGAACGCCGAAAAGAGGCAGAACGGATTGCTCGGGAGAGGGAGGAGCTGCGGCGGCAGCAGCAGCAGCTCCGCTACGAACAGGAAAAGAGGAATTCTTTGAAACGGCCACGGGATGTAGATCACAGGTGGTTCTCAAACTGTTTTTCTGCACTGCTCAGTACAAAGAAACAGCTAACAGCCTTGTGTCAGATTTGAAAATGCATTTGGGCCTGAAACAAGTCATCATAGAAAAACTGGATTTCTGGTGTTCGTGTGGTTTTGACATCAGTTAATGCCAAACATGAAACACACCTTCTCCGTAGGAGGGAGTTGTGAAATTCGAGCAACAGCCCATGAATTAATTCTTGTTGTATGAAAAAAGCCCAACATAATTCAGTGGATTTGCTGACAAAAGCTGTTCTGCCTTAATGGTTGAAGCTTCTAGCTTCTGCTTTGTTAAGAATTCGTATTTCTGCTAAATGGATGGCTCAGGAAGTCAGGCTTTAATTTTTACTACCATTTAATGTTTGAGCCACATGAAGTGAATGGGCTTTGATTTTTGTTTAAGAACAGGACTGAAACCTTAGCCATAAAATTGCCATCCTGGTAGATACAATAACAGAACATGAGTATTTCTTTGCCAGAGGAATAAAAACAGCTTCATTTTTCGAGGCTGCTGATTATACACTTAGTCTCATGTTCTGAGCGTAGCGACTCTGTACCCAAATGTTTCCTGGAAGCAAGGCTGTGATGTCTCCTACACTGTTCTTTCCTGAGAAAGCTCTTCAGACTTGTGGGTGTGAGTTTGTTTGGGTGGGTTGGTTTGCTTTTTTTCTAGAGGGCACTTTTTTCCCTAGAAGAGTATTTTCAAAGAAAAAATCTGCTACAGAGATGGTTTTGATGTTTTGTGGTTATTTTTATCCAAACTGCTTGACATGATATGCCATTGCTTAGATTTTATTATGTCTTCTATTGGGATTTTGTCTCTTCAAGATTTCAAACAGAGGGGTGTTTAGGTTTGGGGGTTTTCTTAAATGATTTTGTTCACTACTATTTAAAGAGTCTACCTTTGTTAGCAGCTTTCCAAACATCAAGTGAACATCTTTGAAAACAGACAACTGACTTGAATTTCCTGTATATTAGGCCTTGATTTGGCTGCATGTAACTGATGAGTGTTCCTTTGCTTTGGTTAAAGGAGAGATGATCCCTACTGGAATGAGAGTAAGAAGATGGCTCTCGATACAGATGCACGTTTTGGCCATGGCTCAGACTACAGTCGGCAGCAGAACAGGTTTAATGATTTTGATCACAGAGAACGAGGACGGTATCCAGAAGGTTCTTCTGTTCCATCATCATCTTTTGATAGGTGGGTTTAGATAATAGGGCAGGTATTTCCCTGCCAGCATCTCTATGGGTCTCACTGTGAACTGTTCAAAATTGAAAATGTTGCTAAGGGCTTAATACACTTCTGATGCAATAGAATTGCAGTAGCATCCTGACATTTCTTGTGTCTTCAGGACTGGCCATTTATATCATGGAATCTAATCTGCTTTTCTCTGAAGACTTTAAATTAGCTGCCTAGTGGCCTTTTTTTGAGACATTTTCACAGAATTTTTTGCAGTTACTCCTCTTTCACATCTAGTCATAAGTAGGTTCCAGTGGATTAGATGTGTCCTACTTGGTAAATCACCTCTTAAGAAGCAAGGCTAAAAGCAGCTGATTAATGGAGAGGTGAGAGTATTCATCAGAATCAGTGTAACTGTGCAGTAAATGTTCCAGGTCTGACCTCATAGTTCCATTAAACATCTCCAATAACTACTTATAAAGCTAAGTCCACAAAATTGTAGCTTCTGGACTTCTACTTTTATGCTGCAATGAACTAAAATTACATCTTCTGTCTGCCTTGAGAAATCCAACATTCCCCTCTGTTTCACATTAGGCAAAAAGGAGGGCCTATAACTGCTTAAATTACACTGATCAAATAAATGCATAAAGAAATGTAAAACTGGCTGTTGGAACTCAAGTTCAAATTACAATTGTAGAAATAAATATAATTCGGAGTGGGAAGGATCTTTGAGATCTGTATCACAGGTATAGTAATAAACACGTAATACAAAGATGGGTGATACTTTATATACCCACACATGTGCAGAGAAATGTGACCATGGGAGAAAAGCAAATGACTTTTTCCTGCTCTAACAACTTAGGCGAGATCGTTTTGTAAATCAAGGTGAGGCCAAAAAGACTCGCCCAACAGCACGAAGAGAAGAGCCAGGGTTTGAGAGGTATCCCAAGAGCTTCAGTGAGTCCAGGAGAAATGAACCCCCCCAGCCCAGAGGTGAACTTCGGGACACGGACAGACGGGAAGTGCGAGGAGACAGAGATGAGAGACGAACAGTGATCATTCACGACAGACCAGAAATGCCGCACGGTCGACATCCCAGAGAGACTGGTTCCAACCCACCCAGGCAAACCAACTGGAAGAGTGAGGGAAGCATAAGCACAGACAAACGGGATGGCAGGTAGGTTTGCTGGCTAACCAGTGAAAGTACCTATTCTTGTACAGTTTATCCATAGTTGCAATTCCTCAAGAATTGATGTACAAAGAGTAGACTCCCCTCCTCCTAAGGAATGGCAAAGTCTCTTGCCAAAAGCATTGGATAATACTGTAAGTTGTCAAATGCTGAATCTCATCTGTGAACTGAATGAGACGGTTCCCAGCTGTCTGTTCTTAATTGTATGGAGCGACATAGAGTAAAGAGGCTTTTGTGCAGAATAAAGATGTAAACAAGGAACAGGTGAGCTTAAGTAGCTAGAGAGCCACACAATTCTGAGTGTTTTTAAGAAGTCAGCTGCAAGTTGGTGGCAACCTGAAACCCAGAAGAGTCTTTGTGTCTGCATGTGCTGTGATTTGGTACCAATTCAATCCTACTGAAACCCCAATTTTGATGGAAGCAATTTCCACAGAGGCGACCGGCCGGATCGGTCGGGCAGGGAGGTGTCCGGCCATGTGCGGGGAGGCCCCCCTGGCAGCCGCAGCGGCGCCTCCGGCTACGGCGGCAGGGAAGGAGGAGACCGAGGCGTCATGGCAGAGAGAGGTGGAGGACAAGTGAGTCATCTTTGCTCTTTGTGTGCATGAGGGAGAGGCTGGAAAAACGCAGATTCATGCTGCAAAAATGACCATGCAGCAGCATAAAAGTGACTAGCAAGCATTTGGGCCATGTTCAACTTGGTCTTCTCTGTTCAAGGTTCTTTTTGGTCAGCTTTTTAATAACCTGAGAAATTGCAGAAAACTTGTCCAATTCTTTTTATGTCCAGCAACCTTATGGTAGAGCAGAACAGTACCTGAGTGGGTTGATGATTAAGTTTTCAAGATTTTGTTGTCATCCTGTTTTCAGGATTTTAACCTTGCACTGCCTGCTACTTCCAGTGCAGTTTGTCATTGTAATGTATAATGCGCTGCTGAGAGGAGAACCTTCTGCATGACTTGTCTTTAAAGACTGCAGACTAAATTGCTGCTGTTAGTAGGTCCTGAAGCATTTAAAAAGTGTTAGTGTTCCTCTTTCTTGAGTTTTATGTCAGTATGAGATCAGGGCAGAATTGGGAGTGAAGTATGAGTTCATGGGACTTCACTCCCTGCATACCCACACACTTGTCACTGCAACTGAGTTTCTGTTACACAGAATTAATAGGAATACTGTAAACATGTGTTAGTTGCCTATGGATTTAAAAGAACTTAAGAGGTGGTGGACTGATGGGTACTATGTAAGCTGTAGGATTAGCTTTCTTGAAGAGCTTGGTTCCTGTAGATAAAAATGCCCCTTTCATTCTGAGAACAGCTGTCACTCTGTTCCCAGCACTACAACGAGGACAGACACGTTGTGGAACGCCACAGTCGTGAAGCTGGACCAAGGAAAGAGTGGCACGGACCCAGTTCTCAGGGCAGTGGCTACCACGACACGAGGAGGATGGGAGATGGCCGTGGAGGAGGGGGCATGATGTCTCCACATACAAGGTACAGAAACTACTCCTCCCTCTCAGTTCCCTACTGAGCGCTCCAAGCTTTGGTTCCCTTAGAAAGTACAGTAGTGCCAGTGCAAGCAGCATGGCCTGCTGTGGCTGCTGCATAGCACACAAACCTTCCCTGCCAGCATGGGGCTCCCCAGCTGTCCTGGCTGGCAGCATTAGCCTGTCCAGCAGCATAGCAAGGAGGAACTTCTGCCAAGTCTCTCTTCCCTCATGTTTTCAATTCTCTTTGGAGACTTTAACAGTTGACTGATATGAGATGTAAGAACATTATTACTTGTATAGCAAGAGTTAAGATACTTCCATAACTTACCACTTTTTTAAAACCTTTGTTTCCAGTAACTCTTCACCAATTAATAGAGTTGTACAGATCACAGGCAATTCCATGCAGAGGGGAAGTGGCTCAGGATTTAAGCCATTTAAAGGTGGACCTCCACGAAGATTCTAAGATCTACAGCTGCTTGGTTTCAAGATAACTTATTGAAATCTCTTGTAAACTTTCTCTGATTAAAAACAGGAAATCTTGTCTGGAAGTCCTGGTTAAATTTTTTTAATTTAACATGATTATTTTCCTCTCAATTTTGGAGGCATTTTAATAGTTACGTTGTAATTTTGGATAGTTTTTGTGTATCTTTGATAAGCATTTTCCCTGAAGCACTAGAGCTGTGTAAAAAGGAATTGGAACCAAAATATTTGTTAATCCTGTATAAAGGAATAGTTTGCAGCTGTGTGCTAGTTGTTTGATTTGCCAACATTAGCTCTGTGGTGTCATGCTAACTTTAAAGCAACTCCTCTCAACATACACAACTATAACCTCCATTTTGAAGGTTGTCCAGGCTATTATCTCTGCTTTCTAATTTGTAGAGAAATAAGATTGTTCTTTCATTACTGGGTATTATGTAACCTATTTTTGCAGAAGGTACTGTTACATTGAGTGCATTTATGTGTATTCTTGCAAATGTATTCTTTTGAAATAAACCTTCATATTCTGTATAGCTTCTAGTAAGTCTTTGAAACAGTCTTTGGGAAGGAAGGCAGAATTAAACAGATGTGATGGCACAGCAAATCAAAACATGGGTGCCCTTAGTTTCTAACTAAAACTTGTCTCCGTCACAGAGTTGAAAACTGAAAAGCACATTTGTTCACAGAAGAAAGATTAGTACCAAAATTAGTGGAACATTCAGGGGAGGCCTAAAGAAATAATTTTAATTTGCTCCTTCTGTTTAGCAAAGGTCTCAGGGAGCTTTGATAGAGCTGATTTTTACACCAGCCTCCCCCAGACTTTGGAATCCTGTAGGTGCAGTCCTGTCCAGGAACAGCCACAGCTGCTCCCTGCTGTGGCCTCAAGCAAAAGGGATGCATCTTGTTAAGCCTTTTGGTTTGGATCCACATGGAATGGCCCATGTTAAACCTTTCTGGCCCAGGCCCAATCAGAAATGTCAGGGGCAGAGGCAGAGACTCGCTGGTCACCCAGCCAGGGTCAGGGGCCAGTCCCAAACCCAACCCACTTTGGGAGAGCTGGGTGTGGAGTTACCAGCTGAACAGAACCCAGGAGCTCAGGAAGGAGTCCTAGAATGGGAGCTGGAAGTGTTTCCTGGTCCAGGCTGCCTTTTAAAGGACTGAAGTGCCACACTTTAGGCACAAGGCATGAGAAAATGCTGGTGTTGCACATGCACCTTTGCCCCCCTCACAATCAGCTGCTGTGTGAGGAACTGCAAGGACCTGTAGAGGAACCAAGTAGCAGAAAATGAGTTACACTAAACTGGTTTTGAGTAAGCAGCCTTTCAGGAAAGAGGAGAGGAGAGAAACCTGATATAACAGCACTGGCCATAATTAATCCTATGTGAATATTCACATCTGACAATAAACTTGAGCTTAAACAAAAAAAATGCACTTTCTTAGCAAGGGAATCACTTCACTTGATGTATTTAATACATCTCTGTTGTCCAATGCTTAGAAGAAAAATGTAAGAAGCTCAGTTTACTGAGTTGTGTTGCAGGAGTTTCCAAGAGCAAGTGCAAGTTCCCAGTGCACTTTAAAAAGTGCCTGCATTGGGCTGCAGCCTGTGCTTCATCAGGTCTGACAGCACGTGCAGAACAAGTATTTGTCAGGAGTTCCTAGTGGCTAATGGAGCAAATGGGAAATAGGGACGTTTATAACCTTAAAGCTCTAGAGGTACAAAAATACAACTTGAGTTGTGACTTTATCTTGCTTACATGACAGGTCTAGATGTGCTTCCAACAGTTAAAGGTTAATTAAATGAAAAGTGTGACTGTGCATATGAAGATATTTCACTTAAAGAAGGATGATGGGGGAAAAATGTTTGAAAGCAAATTGCCAAATACTGTGAATTTATAAAATACTTAAGTTTGTCCTTTTGCAGGGTGAGCTTTAGTTGGGTTGTTGGGTGTTGGTTTTTTTAGCATATCATCCAACCTTTATTATTGGAAAGAAATTAAATATCTAAATGAAATATTTATTTAAGTTTGCTCACTTAAATTTATTTACATACAATGAGTTTCAGAAGACTGTTAACCAAAATAAATCTCAGTTGGGTAAAGACCTTGAACTATAGAGGCTGATAACAAGAGACACTTTCTAAAAGGTAACAGAATTCAACAGTTTTGTGGTACACAAACAGAAAGGGGTATTAAGATACAGAACTGGATTTCTCTGAAAATTATTTGTGTTCAAAATTATTTTAACAATTTACAAGGAAAATGCTGTTTCCTTATAGTCTTTAAAAACACATTAATACAATATAAACAATTAAGGCTTTTAAAATGCAAAACATTCAGTAGTTGAACTTGATGCCATTACAGTGCTGGATAATGGTGTAACATGATGGAAAGGATTTCAATCACATACATTGGTACAGATGATCCTGCATGACCAGATGGAATCGTGTCATGCACCTCTAACATACCATCTCTAAACATGGAACTCCTCCCCTCTCTTGGTAAATCCACAGTAACTTACATTTACCTTTATTTTGCACTTCCTTTTCAAACTAGATTTGAAGCTCAGGTGAACAGTGGGTGACTAACAGGCTGCACTGCTGCTTTAACACAGGAATTGCACAACTCTGGTGGCATCCTGAAGACATTACTAGTCTGGAAGTTTTTGGAACTTTCCTAAAATACATTGGGGTTTTGTGTGTGCAGGGTTGTTTTTAAACTTTTCATGGTAAAAAGACCCAGTCAAGGCAGTTTAAGAGAACAAATCTTTGACTTAACACTGGAGACCTTGGGGCAGCTTCTGTAGGATTCATTTTTGTGTGTCCCAGCAGTAGTTTCTTTATGGAGTTTACATACATGTGTAAAAGGTGATTATCAGGAGTTTTACAAATAACAGCTATGCATCTGTTGACCAGAGAAAAGGATAATCAACAATTATTTAGGAAAACTTTGCTAAGAACTTTTTTTGTTGAAAGCTGTAATATGAAAGATAAATCAAAACTGCCATTTAACATTAAAGCTCTGTCAGGATATTGTGGGGAAACTGCTGCCACTATTTCTCATTCCCTGATAAAAAAATTACTGCAAGGTATTAACATTCTGTGATATTTTATGTAAGAACTAATACTGAGCAAGGAGTAACAGATCTAGGACATATTGCTGTGGGATAGGACTAAGTGCCACTATCAATTTTGTGAGGCTTGACCTGCAAACAGTGATAATACACTGCAAAAACCCAGGCAGAAAACATTCACAACTTGTATTAACTGGTTGGGGGTTATTGTGGGTTTTTTTTTCAAACTCCCCAAACCAGAATCCTCCTTATTTCACACATGTCTGCTCTTTCATTCCCTGACCAGTCACACTTTTGAACATAATGAAACTAGTGCTGTTAACACAGGTAAAGAAACCCTTGCTACAATGGATTTGTCTCTTGAAATTATTGTACTTATGGTCACTTCTTTAATGGGCTCTCCCAAGTTATTTTTGCTTGCCAGCCCCTAAGAGAAAGCATGGAAGAAATCCAGAAATACAAACACACTCCTGCAACCTGAGTATGTGGGATGCAAACGTGTAATTACTGCAACTATTCATGATAAAGAATGCAAAAGCTGAATTTTAAATAGTTTAAAAATCCACAAGCAGGTTCATTGGTTCCCTTATCAGACTGCAGGGTCTTGAAGGCACCACCTACTATACTTTTCCAAACCAAAGGATTTTACTTCCACAGCAATATTTTTTCCTACAGTAAATACAACTCAGTTGTAAGGTCTGCCAGGGCTGCAACTGGCCAAAGCCCTCCCATACTGTTCCTTACTCACCTCACAGAGTTTTTCAGACTTTTGAGTGTGAAGGACTGCACTAAAACTCAATTGTAAACAAAACAGTAATTAATATAAACCAGTTCCTTCTGGCTCTGGTTAATCTGCACCAAAATACTGGAGAGAAAATTGTCTTCATACTGTTTCATATTGTTATTTTGCAGTTCCCCAAAACAAGAGCTGACCAAACCCAAGGGTGTGCCCATTACTCAGCTGATTTACTGACACACTGCTGTTCCCTCTAACTGCAGTTTTGACCCTTTCCTTGGCACATGCCAGTAAATCAGAACAAAAGCCAACACAAGGTTCCTGACAAAAATCCCAGTTATCCCAACTTTTTTGGAAACACACTTAGGAAAAAAAAATCAAAAAATGCTAAACTAACCAGGTGAAATTTTCAAACCTGCTTGGCCTAATCTCAACTTTGAAAAGGTACAGCTGAAGCTTTAACCCCAAAAGCCTGTGCAAGTTTTAATCATGGCTTCAACAAGAAAAGAGGACATGAACTTCAAGACAGACTAAACAGCTCATTTTTTCATCCAGCTCTGATGAAGACCCAGCCTCAGTGTGTCTGACTGAAGGCCTGGCCCCATGAGACACTGGGGGGGGGCACTCCCCACATTTGTTTCACTTAATCTGGATGAGCCCTACACTGAAATCGGGTCAGCACTAAAGGACAGTTCAGGAGAGCAATTTAAAAAAAAAAAACAACAACTTGGCTGAGTTTGTGTCCCTGCCCACCCCCAACATTATGTACATTTGGCTTAGTGTTTGACTATTTCAAACAACCCCATTTCGTTCACTGTTGGCCCCACTGGCTGTAGAGACACCACCAGCCCCATCTCCCCTGAGAGCCCCCTGGGCTGTGGTGGGAGCTCTGCAGTGCCTGAGCTCGTGTCCCACCAACACTGACACTGAGAGCAGCAGCTGCCTGTGCTGCAGCACAAAGTTCCAGTGCCTGATTTGTGAGGATGCTGCTCAGACCGAGCTGCTAAACTTTGGGTACTGAAACTTCATCTGAATCCTTCCCTACAGATTCCCCAAACCTTGCACTAGTTTTTTGTAATTTTTTGTATGCTGTCCAGTAAAGGCAAACACAGGATTTTGACTTTCTAATGATGATTAACTAGAAAGTTAAAAGTTCTAACCCTGAAAAACAAAGAATTACCCATTTCAGCACACAAAGCCTCTCCATGAACACAAGTAATCCCACAAACCAGAGAAGGAATGATGAAGACAGGTTCAAACAAGTTTTCTAGAGCCAACCCTGATAAAGAGAGCTCAAAGTGAGAGGAGCTGACACCAAAATTGGACAGTAGACAACTAACATTTAATAAAAATATGTTATCAGAGGGTCAGAACAGCTCATCTTGACTTTGAAGCACAATAAGAGTGAAGGGCAGTGCATACAGTGCCAACTCCCTCGGAAATGAGCATGCTGGGCATTACCTAGGTGAGAAAATCTGCCCACTGCAAGCTGTGCCACAGCTATTTGTGTCCAAAATAACAGCAACAACAAGGACAAATCTCTAAACAATCTCAAGAGGTAGCACAGAGATTTTTATGTTCCAGCCTCCAGCTCCTTGGGGCATTTCTTCCCCATCAAAGCAGGTGACAGCTGAGCTTCCATCCCTTGATTTTCTACTGGACAACAAAACACAAGCTGTGAACAAGCAGCTGCATGGAAACACTATGGAGAGAACACCAGAGCTCTGGGTATGAGACTGTGTGAGAAAGTGTCCCTCCCTCAGTGTTCCCACTCAGCACTAACAGTCCAGTGCTAGTTGTGTTTAGTAACAAAAGGACATGCACTCCTCTCAACATGAAATGCCATTTTCAGTCCTTGGCATTTGCTATCTCTGGACTATATGAACATTTTTCAGTGTTGGCTTTTTCTTGTTACCAAGGTCTTGTTCAGCACAGAACAGATGGAAGAAATGTGAGCACAATATTGCAGCCGAACTCCAGCTTGTTATTTTTGCTTTTCTCTAATATTCTTTCTAATGAGGATACTGCACCTATTAATGTGCATTTCCTGAGTCACTTGCTGTTCAAGGTTACAACCTTTATAAAGCCTACTTTTATATAAAATAAAGAAGCTCTTGATTCAGTGTGTTGTATTTAAGGATGTAGCGTAGATTCTCAAATAAGCATCCTAATGCAAGAGCTGATCAAGCAAGGGGCTACCTTGGGGTACACAATGAGTGTAGCAGGAAAGAAGAAAGGCTCAGTTAGAAGTACATCAGCCTCACCTTTTGCTTGACTATTTCCTGCTGAGTGCACAAAAATTGCCATTTCAAGAACTCAGATTGCCTTTTATTACATACTGGAAAATCTTTTCAAGAGCTTGTGGGTACAAGTTTGAAGAAACACAACAATCCTGTGCAACAGCAGATGAGGCAGGGCCGGGCTGGCGAGGCCACGGGCACAGCAGAGCCGGCGCTGCCCCTGGAGCTGCTGTGCCCGCCCAGGGTGCCCCAGGGAGCTCTGCAGGGACACTGAACACAGGACCTGCTGGATTAACTGGATGCACAGCCACAAATCACAGTTTTTGCACTGTGTTCAAGTGAAGTTTCAGGAATGCTGATTTCATCCTCTGGGGTTACAATCTCCCTCTGGCTCTGCTCTGCTGGGCTGCAGATTCCAGGAGTGGCACAAGCAAAGGGGTGTATTGGAGCATTTACAAGGTGCCCTATAAAAACACTGATCTCTATGGCAGTGCTCAGGTTTTGGCTAATTTAACAATACTTGTCTGTAGCTTTTTCTATGTCACAACTATAATGCAATAACAAAAATTCTATGATTCTGTTTTCTGTGCTAGCTGTTATCTAGTGGAGAACAAGTTCTACTCTACTTTTCTGGACACTTTCATATATATTATGTAGATATTTGGAGCATGTGCATGCTAAAGTGTATAAACAGATTTAAGGTACAAATCTGTACCCTTCTGCCAGAACATGAGCTTCAAAAAAAAAAAAAGGCAAATGAAGTAAACAGTCAAACAGTCAGAAGTAGATACTGTCTGTCTGGTACTCCATGACTGTTTTGTGCAATATTTGTTTTCCAAGCTCACTGTTGTACAGGTAAAAGCAATTCTGTTCAGTTTTGTTGATCCTCAGATACCCCAACTGTGACATTTGCTTTTGGAATGGTTAGTCCCAGCAGGGCATAAATGGAGCTTCCAGACATATTTAATTTTGGATTATTAAGAAGCTCATCTAAGTTTTGCTACTAACATGTTCAACTTGTGCAGAACATTGCCCTAGATTTCAGGAATTCTTTACCTTTTTTCCAAAGTTTCAAGACCTGTAAAGAAAAAAGGATATTAACAGAAGGCTGTTTCCACAGCTGCCACCTCAAATACCCTGAAACCCTTTACTCCTTTATTGAAAGAGATTATCTGGGAGTCCCAACTTCATGATGAGCATTGCACTGAACTCTGTGACCTTCCTGTAACTGCAGAATGTTGGGTTTCAGGCACATCTGTCTGAAAAATGGAACCACTACATGAATTCTTCTAATATGAGCAAGTATCTTAGGCAGAGAGAGATATTCCATAGCCACAACAGCTAGATTTGTTCCAAAGGGAGTTTAAAGTGGCAATACTGTCACTGAAAATAATAACAAACACTTAGCTTGACATATTTATTTTTCAAGGTCAATAAATAAATGTAAATACACAAATTTGGAAAAATCATAGTAACAGAATGTTTTCAAACAACATTCTGGCTTAAAAGTCTCTGTTATTGACACTACTGGAATAGTTTCTGCTTAAAATAGCTAAGTCATTATGTTGGTGATCCTCCATCCCATTAATTTGTTTGAAGAAGTTAGGCTGCTGCAAAGGAAAAAAGACATCCCCCTTTGCTTTGACATAGAAAATGATCTGAACTGCACACATTAAGTATTAAAATTACTTTTCTGGATGTGACTCTTCTAGAGAAGAGACATTTTAAAATTTACAGTGTACATATTAGAGACCTCCTACTGTTCATTACTTCATCATTATAAAAGGGAAATCGTAACAAAAGTGGAAAAAAAACAACAGAGGAAAAGGCATGGAAGAAAAGTGATAAAAATTGGCCCTTTAGTTAGTAAGACATTCTTCCTTTATCTAATTTTCACTCTAGGTTTGTAACAGGTTTATGTGATGACCAGTTGCCATCACTGCACCAAGTCTGCCTGAAATAACTTTAAACCAGCTTTTTACTGGTGGACTTGCATTGGACACCCTCTCCCAACAGACTCTCCAAACACCCAACACCAGGAATGTCACATCCCACCTGGCTGCCTTAGCCTTCCCAGGCTACTGTGGATGAATGCTAAGGCTTAGAGCAGGAACACAACTTCTCCAGGAGAAGCAGCCTTTTTCAAAAGTATCTACAAATTGCTAAATAGAAATTTTTATCAAAAGGTTCAGTGAGAAGGTAATTGTTACCAATTTCATGGAAGTGGAGGAAGATTTGTGGTTCCCTCAAAATTCATCAAGTGTTCTGTTTCTGCATTCTATAAATACTACAAGACACAACATGTTTATTTGGTTCCCATAAATTAGAAAAATCTGGTTTCCAAAAATTCTAAATTAGTGATCTAAAAAACAAAATATTACACCTGACCACCTTCCAACCCACCTTAGAGAGCAGGTTCACTCCTCTCTCACCCTTCAGAAGTGTGCTTTTTTTAAGAATACAGGATTTATAAAACAAAAAAGTGTGGTTTTAACTACAGTACACTTGCTTAAAGACACAAGTGAACATGTTAACGTCATGTTAAAGTTCAAGGTACTTCTGGAAAAAAGGCAGATAGTTAGTTATTTTAACTCTGCATTCTTATATAGAATATAATGATTATTATAGACCTTAGTTCCTCTCATCATTCATCTATCATATGGAGAGGTCAATAAATAAAAGCTTATCTGGTCCAGTTTACCTACAAGAGAAAAATAATAAAAGAAAAAGAAGTTACCTACAAAATTACTTGTTTAACCCTGATAACATCTGAGTTGCCATACCCAGTTTGTCATTGCAAGAAAGCAAACAATATTCATCCTGCTTATTAATAGATGCCCCATTTTTTTATGACAATTTTTGTATGATGCCTATCAAGTCACATATTCTTGGGGCAAGACAGCTGGCCAGGAGATGCAGCAAGAGCAGTGACACGGTATAAATCTGGGTGCAGAAAAAGAACATCCCAGATCCAGAAGCAAAGAACTCTGGACACACTGAGGAGGCAGTGCCCAGCTGATATTTGGGCTCTTGTGTCATGAAGACTATACCCAGCCTAAGATATAGCTTCACACTATGGAAGTAACACACAACTCTTGTGCTCATGTACAGACTTCAGGAAAAAGCCTTGCACAAAATGAACGACCTTCCCTTGTTTAGAGCAGGAGACAAAAAAGCGTCCTAAATGATGGAACAAGTAATGGATGTCACTGTGACACAGAACTTGCCATGACTGGTGTGTTCAGCTACAAGGTGCAGTATTTCTTACAACTAACTCAAAGCACAGCCACGTCCAGCTGTGGGTTGGATTCCCTCTGGGCAGCACTGGGGCTTGGAAGGCAGTCTATGATTGCAACAGAGTCACCCATCCTCCTGGAGCATGAACAAAATCCATGGGGTAATCAGGCACAGGCGGCGTGTAACAGGTTTGTCTTCCTTTGTACTCCTTGGTTTTGCTTCTGAGGACGTGCCCTTGGCTCAGCCTCAGCACTGGCTGTTTGTTACAAGAGCACACAGCTGTTCTTCTCCTTGTCCCTCTCCTTGTCTCGGGGCTCCTTGCGCTTGCGCTCCGCGCTCCCGGATTGTCTCCCGCTGGCTGGAGAGGCAGCACCACCCGGCACCTGCTGTGCAGCAAAGAGAGCCCTGAGTGAGCACAGCTCGGGGGTGGGGGCAGCCTCGGGCACTACTGCATGGCCAGGGTTAAATGTTATGGAACACAGCAGAATTCAGGCAGGGGCTTTTGGTATAAATACAGTCAGCCATAGGACAAGGGGGCACGACGGGCTCAAGCTCTGCCAGGGGAAATTTAAGTTGGAGATCAGAAAAAAATTCTTTCCAGAGAAAGTAATCAGGCATTGGAATGGCCTGCCCAGAGAGGGGGTGGATTCCCCATCCCTGGAGGTTTTTAACCTGAGATTGGATGTGGCACTGAGTGCCATGATCTGGTAAAGGGACTGGAGTTGGACCAAGGGTTGGACTTGATGATCTCGGAGGTCTTTTCCAGCCCAATCGATTCTATGATTCTACTCCAGAACCTCCTCAAAATTGCTGGTTTCCAAATAATTAAGTCAGCTGAAAATACATTTCAAGGTCTATGTGTCCCTTCTGTTGTGTCCACATACTCAGATGTTGTTTCAATAATAAAATATGGCTTCAACCGTTTTCTGGCACTTCTGTGTTACTGTACTGGCATTTTTTCCTAGTTTCTTTTGTAAGACCATAATCCACATTTCAGAATTTGCAGAGTCAAAGTGTTGGTTTTGACAGCGAAATACGGCAAAACAGCAGCTTTTTGTGACTAGAAGCTTGTTAGGAACTTGGCAAGGGGGTTGGTGTACAAAGGCAACATAAGTTTTGTTAATTCATCATCTATTCCAACTGTTATCCAGTCGTAGCTGCAAATGAGCAGCAACCTGTTAAGCAGGTTCTTCAGTTCTTTCTACCTTTTTTCAGCCAGTAGTAGTGAATCTGTGTCTTAGAAGCAGCTACTCATGGTTCTATTAAAGCAACAAGCAGTGGAAATAACTTTTAATATCAAAATTCTTGTTTCATGCTTATCAAACATCAGGTAATGGTTCTGAAGAGCTTCAGGCCAAAGCTTCAGCCTCCATACACATAATTTCTTATGTATTTGTCAATAAAAGCAGTTCTAAAAGTCTTCAGTAGTTAAGAACTCCCTGAATCCAGAACACCAACTTAAACATTGCCTCTTGCATAGAAGATTCAGTTAAATTGCATTTTTGTATATTTTTGTATATACATGTTCATGAATCACATTTTCAAAGCATTTTGAAATCAGTTGCTTATGGGTATGGGAGAGAAAGGTCTATTAACTGCCTAATTTGAAATGTCTGAATAGATTCACGTGAGATCACAATCACCTAAAAATGTACAGCAACAAACTTCTGCAGGATGAAGACAAACTACAATGACAAACAAGTTATTTGAATGCTCTTTTGCAAGGAATGTAAAATACCAGCTAACACCATCTTTGTAACCTTACATATTAACTCATCCCATCATTCCAACTTCAGTGGTATGACTGGGACCCTAGTCCAGAAGGTTAGGCCAGCTTTGAAGCATTTAAGTGTCAGCAGCTGCCAATATCTACTGCAACAATTACAGCATATTTCTAAAGACTCCTGAATTCACCTCATCATTTGCTGTACAGAATGTGAACAGTCTCACCAGGCTGGAACATGGACAAACACACATTGTGTCTCTGCAATTAACTTCATACTCTCCAAAATTCATTATCATGTTCTGCAGTGTTGGTTCCTTACCTGGACCTGAGCAGCTGCTTGTTCTTGTTCCTGATAGTACTGAGAAGCTCTCCTGTCCTCCTCTTCCTGGAGCTTCTTGGCTAGCTCGAGGTCACTGATTCCTTCTGGGATCTGTTCCCAGTTAATCTCTTGATTTTGCTGCTCTTGTTGTAGAGACAATGCCATCAGATAATCCTAAACAGTAAATTTGTTCATTAATGCTCTTTCATACAGAAAAGAGTCAAGTCCCATCAAGTGCAATTTTCACCCTGTGCTGCTTCACAGAACCATCACTTTTCTCCCAGCCTTATCTTCAGAGGGAGAACAGGAATTGTTTCAGAACCTGTCCATAACCTCAACTGCAGGAAGGCTGACAACAGCTGCATTACTATCTCCTTTCACAGTGCCTACATCACAGCACAAAACCCCACAAAAGCTAAGTAAAAGAACTGGCTTTCAGGGTTAACTTCCATTAGCTGGACAGCAGCTAAGGACAGAGCCAGCTCACACCAGTTCTAGGCAGCACATTCTGAAGCTGTTACTTTGTAATTTTCTCTTTCTAATTAACAGTCTGATTATGCTTGATGGAGTATCTGTCCCACTCCACTGCACATTGTTGGGAATATATAAGGAACACCAACTCCTCAACAGATGAGAAAATAATCTAACAGTAATTTTGCATATAACTAAACACCAACTTAAAGTAGTACTAGCCCTGTTATATCTCCCAGACTTTCATTCTGCAAGAGAGATGCAGCACTTGAATTTATTAATAAGCATATTATTAATTTCCCCCCCCCCAGCATTTAAAAAACATGAATGATGATAAATGTTCAGAATGCAAGATTTCCAAGGAGCTTGGCCTTGCTCTGCACTTACGACTGGTACAAGTCAGCCCCACCTCAGACATGACTTGTGTAAATTCTTATCTCATTAGCAAACACCCACCATGACACACAATTTGCTGTGGGTTTTGTCCTACATTCAGCCAGAAAGCAAACTTCAGTTAGGACAACATTAATGAGCTGCAATGAGCTTGTTCTGGAGGACACGTTCCACACTCTTCCATACACAGAGCACACCTGACATCTCACCGGAGCAAGTTCTTTGCAAAAGTGGATTCCAAGAGACTGAAATAATTTTCCAAACTATTCAGTTGGTGTTACTTTTCCTCCCTCAGAACCCATATTAGTACTTTCAAGTAGCACCTGTGGAGACCCCCAATCTCATTATCTAAAGAATATTTTCCAGTCCCACACAGGCATCAGTACATACACCCACATCTGTGTATTTACACACATATATGACTAAAGTAAGCACCAATTGCTATATAGAGTCACAAGCTAAGCAGAAAGCCCAGCAGGAAGGCAGTACCTGATCTATCTGATCCTGCTGCCCTCTGTAGACTGTCTCAGGGTCCGAGGGAGGCCGCAGGTGGAATTCAGAGTCACAGAAATTCCCGTCTCCATCCACGTTGTGCAAGCTTTCCCACACAACCTTCTCCTCTGTCAGAAAGCCCTGGTCTGTCACCAGCAGGTAGAGCTGACCCTATGCAAGAACAAAGAAAAACTGCAAAACTTAAAAAAATAACTTCTTATAATCCAAGTATCAGAAATGATCAGGGCATACAAATGTTGCATTCAAATACAACATCCACTGAGAGATTTTAGCAAGTTTAAAAATGAAATCATTAAGCACACAGCATTAAACCAACAGATAGTAGTATTCACTGCCATCCTTAATTTCTGTATTCCATTTGGTAACTTTTCTTTCTTAATGAAAGTTCATATTGACTAGAAATTAATATAAACATTAATATATATAAGAATGAATATACTGATACATATCAAGCTATAATACCTTGACAGCTCCTTGGAAACACAGCTAAGCAGCACACCTAAAGACTGGCAATGAAAAATCACATTAAACTCCAAGGGCAAGATAGGGAGACAAAGATGATCTTTCCACATAATCCAAGAGGCACTGCCTCAAAATGACCACATCTCAGACTTCATGTGTTATAATGGGTTTTGATAGAATTTGAGGCCCATTTCAATTGAAAAATCTAAACTTAAGATTCTTGCTGTCAGTTGTCACCAATAACTGTTTTTGTTGGCATTTTAGCATTTTTACAGTTCTGTAAAGCCAAATGTCTTGATTTCCAACTCTGAAATTATAAAATGGGCTGGTCTGGAGTGAAAAAGACAATGCTAACAAGTTCAGAAACCAAGGCACAGGAAGGATGAAATGCAAGCTTAGGATGAAGGAATGGAGAGGAGCTGAAATCCAGGGGAAGTAACCAAAGCAGGACTCAGGTGGGAGGAGATGGCTCTGCACATTTGAGGGATAGCAAAGTAGCATAAAAAAATCCCTGTTTGAATTTCTATTTAAATCAATCCATTTAATCTTATCCTACCTTTTTTATAATGTTTTAAAAAAATGTACTCCAGCTCAAGAATGCTATTACTGACCACACAGCACATTAAGGCTGAAGGGTCCATCAGTGTTACTGAACGTGCCAGATCAAGGTAACGCAAAACTTGTTGCAATGGTTTAGTGTAAAAATCAAAGCAGTCTACTGAGACATCCACAAAAATTTGCTGTTTGCATCACAGCAGCACACAAAGGGTTCTCAAAGATCACTGTGCTAAAGATGTACCAAAGCAAGAGGCAGATCCTGTCCTAACGATTTCACAGAATTAACAGGCCAAAAATGGAAACATCATCCATATTCCACATGTATAGAATGAGCTCACTGATTTCTCTCAAGTCATTAAACAACTGTCTAACAGAGGGGCTGAAATTACCATCAGATCTCTTCAATCCTCCCCTGTTCACAGCCAGCCCTCCTGCCACTGGGAGGGCATGAAGGAACAAAGACTGTTTGAAGACTCACATGCAGCAATATCACCCAATACCATAAAATGCACCCACACAAAGGCCAAATAGAACAGGTAAATATCACCCAAACAAACCCAAGCACAGATCTGCATTGGATGTTCAAGCTCTGGAATGGAAGTCACCCTTACAGACATGAACACAAGGGTCAGCAACAAGTCTGATCACAACATGATGGAAGGAATCACCTTTCCCTTGGAAACCTGCCTAAAACCCAAATGCTACTTCTGATGCTTAAAAATCACCCAAGAAAATAAAAGGAAGCAATTTCACAGTATTTCCAGTTTGCACAGAATACCTATGTGACAGCATCTCATATATAAGACAACTTTAAAAAGATGTAAAAACAAAATTAAATCTCAGAATGTTTATGGTAAGTGTATTTGAACCTTCTAGATTTTATTTTGAGCAGGATATTGATTTGAACAAAACCTAAAAAAGGCATGTTTGTGTCAGATTTTCCTCTGTTATGCTATACATTTTTAATTACTTTGTAAAGAACCCATAAACTGTAATTTAGTAATAATACTGAACTAGGAAAATGTTTCTGCTTTCACCATCTCCAAACTATTACAAACTGAGTTTTTCACACACTAATATTTAGGTGTATCATTGCCTTGATGGGATTAGAATCTAGTACCTGTCTTCAAATGTCAGAGGAGATATTCAAAGTCAGTTTAAAGCTAACACTTGTTTGACACAGAGAACTTTTTCAACCAAACAAAATTCATATTCTTCCTTTGTTTTTAAGACTTCCTCAGTTGAACTATACTTGAACACTGAATGAAAAATGTCACACTAGGGCAAATAATAAATTTAATACAACTCCCTAATGAAAGGCAAACTGCATTAGATACCCCCAACACCTACACAGCACCACCCTAATTCCAACAGCAATTGCTAGTTCAGAACATGCTGCTTCACTGAACAAAAGGCAGCAAACCAACAATCACAGCTCCCTCGTCCTTGACAAGAGACAGTTCCTCTTCAGGTGTGGAATGAGAGAACAATGGGAAAGCACAGGTCACAGATCCAAAGTCATCTTTCCCTTGTTTTTTACCAAGTGCTCTGATCTCTATTTCATATTGGTATCATTTAATTGAACTGAATTTCTCAAAAAAGCAAACAGGACCCTCACAATATTGCTAATATTCATGTAACTTCTGGCAATAATTGGACAACTTGCATTTACAAAGTCAGAGGAGTCAGCTCTTTCTCTAAGGTGTGTTGTAGCTGCTCATCTCTACAGATGATCTTCCAAGAGCTTCCATGGTTTTATTCCTTCTACTTGTAACAAGAAAAGAGAGGCCTTGTCCCCAGCCTGGTTTTGCTAATGCCAGGCACGTTCTTTTCCCAAAGCTAAAGGCTCCCAGGCCAACCCCCCTGGCACAGCCCAACTCCACTGAGGGGACCTCGTGGTTTGGAAAACCCTTCTATCACATGACCTTCACACTGCCTCTAAATTTGGGCTGCACTGAGTGAGGACCTGCCTGGTGCCAGAACCAGCCACTCTGCCCCAGCACTGCCAGCCCACGGGACCAGTCTGGGTGCTGGGAGACAGGGACACACCACCCACACCACCATGTGCACCCTGCCCAGGCTCCTGCACTCGGGTCCACCCAATGCCACACACAAAGGGAAAGACTGACAGAATCAGTAAGAACTGCTGAGTGTAGAAACATTCACAGATTCAGATTAAAAAAAAATAATCTCTTCCCTAACAAAGGGAACCAATGCTGTAGCTCATCTCAACTTCTCCAAATGTTTGGTATTTTCAAATACCATGATGGAGCTATTCATCCACTGGCCCAAATGTAATGCAAAGGTTTAGGTCCTCAGAAACAAGAAATTAAATTAACCTTATCGCTGCCAATCACAAACTGCAAGTAAATTTAAGCCATGTTGGCTGTGTATGTCATAACACACAACCACAAAGAGTTAACACAGGGAGCAAACTGAACATCAAGGGACGAGCTACAAGAGGATTTAAAGTAATAATAGATCCTGATATCTAAAACACTCTAATCAGTAATTCATAAGTAACATTTGCTACATTTGCCATAAACCACATTTACATAAACTGGAATTTGTTTCTATTTCAAGGCAGTGGAAAACGAAGATTTGAAACAAGAACACAAAACACAACAGTAAAGAATGTTAAATATACCTTGTATTTGGTCATGGTGCTAAAATGGTTGTTCCTGAAGAACACACAGAGCTCTCCCTCCTGGACAGCTGAAGTCAACTCACACAGTCCATGGTATGTCAATTGTGTTGCTGTGTTATTTAGAAACTGCTCAGCTACAAACCCTGTAAAAGCAATACAGAATGTTATGTGTGTCTATCACACACTGGCTAATATAAAACCTGCTACAATAGCAGTATATTTCCTGTCTCCCCCCTTGTAATATGCCCGCACATTGCCACCAATCTAAGGAACACATACAGAGAGGGGGAAACAAGTTGGAAGTTCTAAACCCACAGCACTGCAGAGAAGCCTCTCATGTTCAGGAGTGCTGTACTCATTTCTAATATCACTGATCTTTTCCTTGTCATCATGTAGTATATAATTCATATTCTAATTATAGGAGATAATACAGAGCTGGGCTGAAACCTGAGTGCTGCCCATACCACCTTTGCAGAAAGAGAAGTTCTCTCATGCTTTTGAAGAAGTATATTGAATAGATCAAGAGAATGCACCTGGGTTCTTGTTTCAGAAATGGCATCAGAGAAGTTTAGAAGACAAGCACAGTGCTGTCTGCCAGCCTAGGGAGAGGAGCTCAGCAGGCAGAATGCAGCTCTTCACACTTGGATCTCTACATAGCAGGACCCATGTGAAAAACATGTAACTTGGTTTTGTTAGGATACTTTAACAAAGCATAAAAAACTGTTACCAACCTTCACTAACCAGTTCACTGTTGTCTGACTGTTTACAGGAAATAATCTTCTCCACCAGCTGATTATAACTGCAGTTACCAACTGCTTTTACTATGTCAGGAACCTGCAGCAGGAAGAAACAGCACACAAAAACAGAACTTACCTTTGAGAAGGACAGCACAATGGCAAGCCTATGGCAATTATTCATAAGAAAATAAGAGTTCAAAGAGAGGATGTTATCCCCTTAAAAATACTAGACCAAAAGCTTTAGCCCACAGTGTTTTGCTGTCTCAGATCCCATTCTAAATCCTTAAACCCTCAGCATCAAAAGCTGTTGCTAAAGCAGATGAGGAGAGAACAGGGCATCAGTCGGATCAGTGGGACCAGGGGGAACAGAACAGAAACTCTCACCAACAGGCATGAAAAGAAAAAATCTGAGGCAGATTATTTGAGCCAAACTCACCAGTATTCCCCTAAGTAAACAGTACCACTTTCCTGTTTATTAAATAATATAATTAAAAATAAATTACATGTTCGTTAAAGATGAAGTTCTCTCCAATCAATTTTACCATCCCTATTTCTCAAAAGCAGTGACTAGTAAATCAGAATTAAAGAAAGGGGGAAAGTAACTTTGTACTCCTTCCAAGTGTTCTCTAATAATCTTTCAAAAACAACAACTGGGACACTATCTGGTAACTTAACTCCATCAGAAAAACAGTTCTCATTTATAGAGTTATAGAAGGCTTTTAAAGTAGTTTGACTACAGAGCCAGGCTGTGCAAAGTTCCTGCACTAAAACATACACACAGTCTGTATTCACTCCTCAATTTTTCTCACTAGATATAAAAAAATACATTACCATACTTGTTATTGACTTGTTAAAATTCTGAAACATTCCCCTCCCACAAAAAACATTCAGAATAACTCACATTCTGACTCAATTATTAAAAAAAGAGAAGTTACCTGAGGATCCACTAACCATCCATGGTACAAGGGGATATCAAGAAGATCAAACACTATGCACTCAGGTGTGTATTCGAACACTCGGACACCTGTGAACTTCACATTGACATCCAGCCCCGTCTGCAGCTTATGGAGAATTGCCATGGCATCACTCATGTTCTGACAGCAGAAAGAAGAGAGACAGACGACCAAATAGAGCTTTGTACACCTGGTGGTTACTCTTGCAACCCTTCATCATTTAGAATTCATCAACTCAACTTCAAAAAAATTACAGAAAGGGAAACTTCCCAAACACCCATTTCAATGCACATTCACAATATTGATTCTCATTGTGCCAGAGGACATCTGAAAAAAAAGAACTCTGCCTCCTTTCTTCTACACCCATAAGCTGCTTTTAGGCAGCTCCTGTTGCTTTTAGCTCTATTTTCCATAGTCACAAGCCAGTCAGATGTCCGCAAGAAAACTGAATTATAAGGGAAGCTCCGAGAGACTTTTCTTGAGGATTCTTCTCCCCTGATAAGTCAGGCTGAAGTTCTTGCCACTACACAATAATGAACAAAACAAAGATTGACACAGACCTACCTGCCAACTCTAATTTCAGGGTTCAGTACTTCAAGTGATGAGCAATTAAGACTCTGATCTTTCTGTTTCATAAGAAAAATTTGCTATCTTACTTTGGGCACACCTTTATGGCCTATAGATTCTACTGTAGAAACACGTGATGAAAGTAGCACTTACTATAGCATTGATCCCAATGGAATCCTAAGGGAAATTATCAAATTATGAAGAGCCAACTACACAAAGCAAAGATGAGTCAAAGAAAAAGTGCTTTGTGAGGCAGTTCTCTTGAGGGAACAGACAAGAAAATTTCCTGACATGCAGGAAAAAGAATTTTCCACCAAGTGAGAAGAGTTCACAACAAGCATGATTAGAAAGGATGTGCAAAAAACTTGGGGAAACTGAGGCACTTAGTTTTTGTTTGTTTGGGGTTTTGCTGGGTTTTGTAACATTCTGTTGCTTAAGAGGAATTCAGGCTTGCAACAGTGGGGGAAAAAACCCATGAGAAAACCCAGGAACACATTTTGGACAAGAGATGGAGACAGGAAAGATTCAGAGCCCAAACCCACTGATGGTCAGAGACAGTTGCCTCTGCTGTTTCCTGATGCAGCACCTGCACTTGAGCACAGGTACAATGAGCGAGAGTTTCAATGCCTGCAGCCCTTTAACTGAAGTGCTCTGTCAGGGTTGTTACCACTCCCACTACTTCACTACATGTTGCTTCATCCCACTAATAATTTTGCTGTCACGAGATTTAGAATTTAGCAAGATTTGTAAATAATTTTCAAGACTAGCTCAGATTTTTTTTAAAGTTTTTATTTTTATAATAGCAAACCAAACCACCTCAACAAGTGCATGTCATTAGTAGAGACCAGATACCAAGCATGAGAAGAAACCAAACCTACTAGAGGTGTTTTAAAAGAAATTTTGCTACACTCTTACTCTACTAAAAGAATAGGAAGTCTATAGTAAATCAGCACTAGTCATCCACAAACTCAGATCATACATCTACAGACAATAGATGCATTTATTTTGTAATGTTTACTTTGCAAATGAATCAGGATTACATCAAACTGACCAGAAAACCACAGAAATTTCTCACTACAATTTCAACAGTCCTTTCTACCTTAGCTATTTCTGCACCTTCAAAACAACTTGGAAGATTACCAGAACAGAAGGCTTCCTTAAAATTACAGTGAAATATTTAAGGTGACATTTATGTAGTAAACCCATATATTTGAGGACAAAAAAAGCTATAGAGTTTGTACTTTCACCAGGCATAGAGTTTTCATCATCCTCCTATATGTTGATTATAGCTATAAACCTTCTACAGCACAGAATTGTGGAAAAAAATAGCCAATTTTGTTATTACAAAAGTAATTCCTATAATTTGGCACAAAGCAATCCCAAATTACTCAATTTGGTTTCCAACACTGAATGAGAGCAAGAAAAAAGGACCTAATAGTAAATAGAACTAGCCTGAAACCCAAGACCTACAAAAAACTCAAATCACTTTTCCACGAGTAACCAAAAACCGGCCATGACAACCGACAGAGCTTGAAAAACGTGCTCCAGGACAGCATATCCTGCACCATTTTTTTCTAAAACTAATAGCATTATCTTTAGCATAGAAAGACTTCCCTGATGATAAACAGTAGTCAAATGATATTGCCTTTCATAACATGGAATTAATCTCTTTTTGTCTATCACTATTAAGAACAGAGACTGTTCTCTTGCTCACTTTACACCCTCAGAAAACTCCATAGCAGCATCACAGAGCACAGCACACCGAAGGACTTCAAAAAGCAACCACGCTGTTACATACTTTTATTTATATTTATTTATACCTTTGTGTTACAGTTCCTGAATAAAACCCATCTCAGCCAAACCCCCCATCATTTCACGTGTTAACAGATACTGAGTTTTTCTTCACTAATTTGAAGTATATACAAATACTTTACATCCAGCCCAGGAAAAAAGAAACTACAAACAATGGTTTATATGTTTCTGGTTTTTAACAAGGTGATAAACATTAGGTGAGGAAAAAAAGTTTTAGTTTCCTCAGACATAAGAAACTGTATTTTAGGAGTAGCTCCTTACCTGCTCATAATTAAGTCGCTGAATTTCAGATATTTCTTTAGGTTTTGCATCAAGAATATAGTCTCCTAAAAAACCAAAAATAAAATGAAATTATTCCACAGCAAAGCTTCAACAGTTCTGTGAACACTTCTGAATGAAGCTGACTGATAAGAAATATCACCATGGAAATCTTCTACCAAATTAATGAGATTGCATTGTTTTATAAGCTGAATCGTAATTATGGAGTAAAATATAGGTATAAAAAAGTAAAATTGTATTAAGAAATTAATTCAAATGGCCAACCTTGTTACCAAAGCAGCATTTCATAATCCCTTGAGGTATCATACCAACCTCTTTATTATTCAGAAATTTACCTCCCTCTCTACCTCAACTTAAAAACATTAAAGGTCAAATTGTTCATCATGAAATATGTAATTTCATAACACAATTTTAAAAGGCAACCATTTATTCTGACTGATACTATGAATGTTTTGGCATATATTTCATACACCAATAACTCTACAAAACTTGTCATGCTGGTTTTGCCTGGGGTAGAATGAACTTTCTTTCCAGTGGCTGGAACGGGGCTGTTTGGGATTTGTTCTGAACACAGTGATGACAACAGAGACGGTTTTGTTACTGCTGGGCAGGGCTTGCACAGAAGCAAAGGCTGCCCCTGCTGCTCCCACTGACACACGGGCAAGGAAATTGGGGGTCATGGGAAGCTGGGAGGAGACACAGCCAGGACAGGTGAGCCCAAGCGACCAAAGGGATATTCCAGACCATCTGGCATCATGATCAGTATATAAAGTGGGGGGGGAAGGAGGAGTCAGGGGAACATTTGGAGTGATGCCATTTGTTTCCCAAGGCACCGTCACAGGTGATGGGGCCCTGCTCTCCTGGAGAGGCCGAGCACCTTCCTGCCCACGGGAAGCAGTGAAGTCATGCCTGGGTTTGCTTTCCCTTCCCTATTAAACTGTCTTTATCTCAACCCGCAAGTTTTCTGCCTTTGACCCTTCCAGTTCTCTCCCTGATGCCACAGGTGGGGGAGTGGTTGCTGGGGCCTGGCTGCTGGCTGGGGTTAAACCAGACACCTGCATCCCATCTTTGGCTAAACACAATCAATTGGTTAATCATCACATCAGGGTTCAAGATTTAGATACATCCTTAGAGAACAGTGTCCATCTTCCAGATTTTATCTCAATATATTTTTAGTTAAATCCCTTGCTCTACTACTAAAAAATCTTTCTACTCAAAGAAAACTATCATTATAGGTTTCCTAATGCATAGTCTTTTAACCTTAAAGTGGTTGAACTCTTCTGTTGGTTTGTTATTTTTTGGGTTTCTTTTTTCAACTGGTAATCTTGTTGACTGAATAGGAACCTAAATAATTTGAGCAAATAATTTCATTATTCAATTCAATAAGGTAATACCAGAAGCCAATATATGCCTTCAAGAAAGAATACACACATTTAGCCAACTGGAATTATGCAGTGACTTCAGATGACTACATTAATTTTTCCTGTTAAAAGTTTGAGTCAAATTTCCAAGGAACACAGTTACTGCAAACAATTAAAGAGACAGTTGACTTACTACATGCTGTCAACTGTAACAAAATAGCAACATAAAAGACATAAGTTTAAGTCTACCAGTGAGTTGGTACCAGTACTAAGCCATACCAACTGCATGACTAGACTAACCACTGAAGAAAGCAGTATAGAAAACTTGTAAAAGCAACTAAAGAAAAGCAGGAATAACTGAACATTTTAAGTAGTTTCTTGGATCATGAGTTCAAGTAAAGCTGAATAAAATAGTAAATGAACATTTTAAGTACTTTTCTTGGATCATGAGTTCAAGTAAAGCTGAATAAAATAGTAAATAAACCAGTTCTATATTACTACTCACTATAAAGAATAATATACAAGTGAAATCCATTTATTGTAATTACTAACCTAAGTATTCCATCAGCTGTTCAGCTGTTATGATTTCCATCATTGGTGGCAGTTTAATCTGTGAAAATAAAAGTATGTTTTCTTTAAAATGCCAAAATTACAATTTAGAAAGTATCAACATGGTATTTCTAGACAGAAGACTTGTGTTTACATTTGCCTCACCAATTTATAAGGCCATTGGTGTACTGGGGCCAAGAGCCTTCCCAGGACCTCTACTATACAACAGCTACAAGAACAGATTAAAATACGGCATTTTGGGTGTCAGAAAAAACCAAACATGCACACAGCACCTTCTCTCACCTGCAGCTCCCCCCACAGTGCTCCATGCTCCCTACTCCCACCAAAACATTTCTCCTTGACTTGCTTCTGCAAGCACCCAGAATTAACAGACAGAGCTGTGGCCACACATGGTTAAGAAAACTTCGCCCTCCTCAGAAAAGTCTTTGACTCCCTCCCACATTGTAATTCTTAACAGTTAACTCAAAATCTTCCTGCCTTACAAAGGATGGTGGCAGGAGCTGCTGAGACAGGGAAGCCAAAGACTTGTCCAGGTACAAGGAAATGATCTCCCAGCCCCTCATCTCACACTCTGTCTTTAATCATAGTGCACTCCATTTTTCTCTGCATAAATATGAATTTTAGCTTTCTACAGTTTGGGATTGGTTTTATGGGGTCAGTATTTTTTAAGCTTTCTCTTCTCATTCTATCAATCTCCAATATCTTACCACTGAAAGTCTGGTATTGGGAATTTTTAAATTCCATTTCCTCAACACTGGTCACCATTCTCCTTGACACAAATAGAAAGACATGACGTGAGACTGTTAACTCATGTTTAAGGTTTAATAAGCTCCAACTGCTCTGCTGGTTGTGGAGGGGAAGGAGGAAGTACAGACCCATGAGACTGAAGAACAATATACTACGTATACACTGAGCCTTTGATGCAGCATCCCCAATTCAAAAATACAGTACAGCAACACACTCCACTGCTCACACTGTGATGAAGGGGGTTGCAAACTGAAAACTCAGCTTTTTAATAAGTTTACAGAGAAAATGGTGTTTAACTGGGCTAAAGCAGTCTTATTGATTTTAATCATATTTGACAAAAGGCAAATGTGTTAAACATATGAAGTTTCATTAAATTTGGAAGAAGAAAGAGACCTAAGTCAATATGGCTTTGTTAGTTCTACTCTGGGTAAGAAATATGCCCATACTTGGGCCAGAACAGGCCACAGAGCACAAGCCACACCTGGATCAACCTGTAGATGGTGAGCATAGAAAGAAGGTGACAGTGATATGGGAAAGGAAAGGACAGTATAAATTATTTGTAAAGCAGAAAATTAGTGATGCATAAATTCATAAGAAGGCTTAATTAGTTCTGCTTATAACAAAAAATCCCAAACTTAAAACTACATGAATTAAATAAGAAAAATCAGTCAAGCATGCATAAGCACATGGTTTTTTGAAGACATCCATTAAATGAGTTACAACTGATTATAATTTATAAAACTTCTTAACTTCTTCCCAAAACTAATACTCAGTAGGCTAAAAGATTTCATAATCTCTGATCCTGTTCATAATATTCATACTCTAAAAGCATATCTAGGCAACAAACAGCAACTCTAAAGCACAGTTACACAGCTTACCTATATTTGAGCTCTCTATATAGCACTACATATTAATCATAGCATTGACTACAACTGGAATTTTCCCTCACAACTGTAATGGTATAAATCTGTTTTTCTGCAGAACCAACACAAAGTGGTTTTACTTGTATCTGCAGGGTCTCTCTCATAGTTGAATATTTTAACAAGCCAAAATTAACTGCTTGATTAAATGCTAAACAAAGTTAATTGCTTATTTCACAGCATAATTTTAGGGCTGGCATGTATCGTGGGACCTCCATCACACCTTTAAAGTGGGTTAATGGAGTTTCAACACAGTTTTAAGTACTTCTGAACAGAGCTGACTTAAGGACATAGAGAGAACACCACATTTCCCAACTGTTCAGAGCTTCACTGCAAGCACTTAGGCTACAGGAAGTGTACAATGAAGAGGAAATGGGAAAGAAAAATACCTTAAAATCTAAGGGAGAATGAAAAATCATATAGAACCACAGGAATTCTCCAGACAACTCAACAGAAAAAACAATGGAAGCAATAGTAGAGAAAGCTGCTGTTGTTGATAATCTACTGTTTTGAGGGGCACATTTTTCTCAACAGGTTTCAATGTTTAGTTGCTAGAATTTACACTAACTTCACATTTTAGGAAAAATGCATTTCCTCAATTCCCACCCATTTCCTGTACCCCTCTATTGCAGTTTCCTGGTCTTTCTCCCTGATGGCTCTCCCTAACTCAGTTACTTTTCACTTCCTACACTCAGGAGTGGGAATCTTAATACTCCTCACCCAACTACCATGTGACATACAGCTGAGACACCTTTTTAACTAAAAGACAAGACTGGTAAACAAATTTTCATGTGGAATAGGTGGTCTAATACAACTTATACAGTTTCTATGAACTAGACTACAAACCCAAAACCTTTGTAACATTAATTTTCCACTGCATTCTCCCACACTTCAGAAGGGCTTAAAAAATTAAGTGGTGTAGTCCTGCACAGAAGATAACACTTCCAAAAATACTATGCATGTAGAGAGGGACCAAGCAAATTTCTAATGGCTTATATAATAAGCCTTATATAAGACTTATATTATAGTCTCAAAACATATTTATCTAAAACATGCAACTCCTGTGAATTCAGTGTTCCAGGAGGTGAAAGGGTAGCTTCAAGCAGCCTAAAGAAAAAACAGCTAATGCTCTCTGCAAACACCACCTTCCCTGCCTTGCAGGAACAGCTTCATGAACCTGTCACACGCCAGCCCAACAGCGTGTGCTGCCACTCGGTGTGCTGGGCACGGCGCTCGGCCAGGCTCCTCCTGTGCTGGGAAGGCACAGCTCCAGCCCTGCTGGTTTGCGGGCTCAGGCCATAGCACAGATGCCGGATCAGGCTGCCAAGCCCCCTGAGCATCTCTCAGCGGCCCCGGGCGAGCCCAGCCGAGCAATCTGTGCCAGTTCTGCCCATACGGAGCTTCCGCCCGGACCGAGGCACTGCAGGTCACGTGCGAGGGGACAGAGCCAGACACGGCGCCGGCACCGACCCCGCTGGCCCCGCGAACCAAACGGAGCGCTGTGTCAGCGCAGCCCTCGCTCCTCTGGAAACAGACTCGGCGCAGGCACCGGCCCCGCCAACCAAACCGAGCGCTGTCACTGGAGCTCAGCCCTCGCTCCTCTGACAGAGGCCATGTTTATGAGAACCTCAAACTACGCATTTTTAACCAGAATTTTTTTACCCTATCTCTTCTCTGCACCTCCGTTTGGATAACACTTAAGCACGAATGGTTATATAACATTTACTTACGTAATTGTTGCAATCACCTAAATAGATAGTGCAGGCAGTTCTAAAAGTTACCAAAATTTTAGTAGAACTCAGCACGTAGAGAACACAGCTCCTCCCATTTGTTGAGAGGACTGATGGAAAAAACTTACAAAGACACTGTCAAACATGCTACTGGCATTTTTCTACATGAGGACAAGATAATCCATATGCACTCACTTCCCAAGACAACACTAATATTTACGTTTGAATTTCATTGCCTTTTCCCTTTGGCTGATTTTATGTTTCAAAATTATTTGTTTCTCTCTTCCCTGGGCACTTCAGATATGTAATTCCTGTGCAACGTGTTAAGTTTCAGAGAGTTCTTCAGCTGCACGACATCCCATTCTACCTCAGAAGCACAGAGCAGAAGCACAGAACATCCTTATTAAGCTTTTAGCTTAATGATTGCCACAGCCTGAGAAGGGCCACTCCCACACAAAACTAATTTAATGCAGTGCCAGAGGTGATCAGGAAGTGTTGCACAAACTACACGTAACAAAGATCACAAAAAATACTTAGAAAAGCAGGTTTTGCATTGCTAACTCCATAGGCAGCCACGGGCCTGAGCAAAAACTGAGCAGTGTTCAGATTTCAATAGCTGACAAACAGCATGCTACACTACTCTGCATCAGAGGAGACAACTCGTGCTTGTACTTACATTTTAAAATGTTTGGTTCAATACTATACTTCTGCTTTCATTTCCATCACACCACTCTAACAGGTTACCACGCTGTTTTGCACAACAGCTGTTTTACACAACAGCTACTCTGCCAAGTTGGTGTCATGGTGCTTTTGTTTTCTTAGTTAGAGCAGAGGAGTTCTGCTACGGAAGTGTTACAGAAATGTCCTTCTATCTCCTACAGGCGAAACTACAAGATACACTTACCCAGGCAGGCTACAAAAACACTTCAAAAGAAAAGCAATTTCATAATTTTAATATTTAAAAGTATAGTTTTGGCAATCTGCTGCCTCAAAGTATTATGTACGCTTTGAAAACAGTGGATAGAAGAGAGACAGCAGTTTTATCACAAGTTTAGTTCCAAAATCTGCTATTATCAAAAAGGAATTTGAACAGTCCCAGTAGGGGCTGCTATTTTAGAATTTCCAAGAACCCCACTGCCAAACCAGCATCACACCAACATTACCTGAGACCGCATCTACCTACAGGATGACCAGAACTCTCAACCTTGTCAGGACAGAGATCTGAGAAGGAAAGATGATGGCTGCTAACAGGAAGAGAGCCCAAAGCATAACTTGTTACTCCCTCTTATGATTCTGTTTCCCCTCCTCATTTCCTTTTTATTCCATTTTTTCCCCTTACACAGTGCTTATTTTGCCCTAACATATACTGTGGCACTCTCACTCTGCTTTTGCCTATTTTCATCTTTTGGTTTGCTGCCTTTTTCCCAAATTATAATTATTTGACCCAATCTATTGCTCATCTTGGTTCAGGAGAAGTAAGACAAAGGTGGATGTTCATCCTCATCCTTCACCTGTAGTGAACTACTGTCAGAGACCACAAATGAGCTGCCAGTAAGCCTGTCATCCTAACCAATGTCAGCGTGGTTCTTGACTGTGAACTGGGGGAAAATGGCTAATTTTGAGAGGCACTGATTTGTAAAATCAATTATTAACAAGGATTATATATGAGCAACTAACAGGACACCCTTCAGACCTATAAATAATAAATCATGTGATGACAGTTTTACCAGTTTAGCTGCCTGTCTGCAACTCATGTAAATTCTGCTGAGATTTTACATAAATAGACAGAACTACAGAAAACCCTTCCTGTAATCCTAGCAATAAAAACATCAGGGCACTCCCAAGAGGCATTTTGTTCTTCACCTATTTATAAAACTGGATATCCCCTTAATTCTCACTAAGGTAGTATTTGAACAAAGCAGGGTGTCAGTTAAATTCTGGATGCAGGGGAGCAGAAGGCAACCATATTTAAGGAGGCAAAGGAAAAATGATAAGGAACAAAACCTCCAAGAACTTACATTCAAGCAACAGGACCAGTGCTGTCCCATTTACATGCTTTCATTAAATCCAAGAGTAAATAGGAAAATCCTGTAACAGGCAGTTTCTTTCGAAATGCCACCACACAAAATAAGGAATGGCAAGTTCTTCAAGGCCCTCCAGTCACCCCAAGACACTAAAGAGGGAGCACAGAAAGTGAGTGTTCAATACTGAAGTTATGACAACCTTCACACCCTGCTGAGCATGGCAGAACCAACATAAAGTCACACACAACTTCCCTGTACTGCTTTCACTGATGCTTAAAAATCAACACCACTGCACCCACAGTTTTCCTCCTGATGTACAAGCCACTCTGCTCAGGAAAACGTGCAGAAACTATAACTCATTCAAAAGCATTAATCTTCTGGGAAGTTACCTGCCTCTAAACAAATACCTTCTTACAGCATTATTTCCATTTTGCCCTTTTCCTAAGACACCTGTTACACCTGTGAACAACCTTCTACTCCTCCAATACCAAATTTCTTCCCCGGCTACTACAACATAAAAGCTGTTCCCATAAAGCTTTCATATTCTACAACTCCATTCTATCAGCCCACCAACCTTCCAGGGCTGAATTCTCAGCATTTCCTGAAAAGTGATCCTCATCCTTGTTTTGCAATGCTCACAATATCATAGCTCTTCTCCAACAGATATTCTTTTCATATATACATATTAATAACCACATTACACCTTACATTTTAATTACTTAAAAGAAAAAAAAATATTTTAAGACTACAGGTAGCCCACATCCACAATGGCTGCTGATCACAAGAACTTCCAGGTCTCAAGGCTGTACTTGACCACTACCTGATTTACTCATTAATTTCAATACACTCTGTACTGCATAACTGTACAAATGTATCCCTATTATTCCAGCAGTTACTTGTACAAATCTGTCTTTTATACAATTCTGCATTTCATACAACTCTGTGTACACTTTATTATACGAAACTAACCTATTTTCCAAAAATACCACCTATGTTTTCAGTGCTATAAATAGCAATGTTTACTTACTAGAAACCTGCACATATCTGCAAACCACATACTGTTCAGTTTAGTAAGCATCATCTAGATTTTTATTTCTGTTTTAACACAGTAAAGAAAGATGTATCTGACAGCAGCATATTGGAAATAGACTGCAAGCCAGTACTTATTTTCCAAGCTCTACATGTGAGAGAAACGCTTAACAGCAGAAATAAGGCTGGGTGTTCCTGAAACAATCACGGGGTGGTTTAGGTTGGAAGGGACCCTTAAAGGTGACTTAGTTCCAACATGCCTAGTCATGAGCAGGGACACCTTCCACTATCCCAGGTTGCTCCAAGCCCCGTCCAACCTGGCCCTGAACACTTCCACGGATGGGGCAGCCACAGCCTCTTTGGGCAACCTGTGCCAGGGCCTGCCCACCCTCACAGGGAACAATTTCTTACAATAACTATTCTAAACCTGCCCTCGTTCAGCTTAAAGCCATTCCGCCTTGTCCGGCCGCCACATGCCCTTGCCAGAAGTCCCTCTCCAGCCCTCTCGGGGAAGTCGTTGCCCCGAACAGCACACCCCTCCCCGGGTGCGCTCCCGCCGGGCCGGGCCGGCTCCGCTGCCCCGAGCGCTCCGTCCCACCCAGCCCTGCCCGGCCCCGCCATGGCGCCCGCCCGGCCCGCCGGTACCTTCCAGGCCAGGAGCAGCACGTTCATGATGGCCAGCAGCGGGCAGGGCCCGTTCTCGTTCTGGGTGATGACGGGCGTGTTCTCCTCCTTCCAGCGCACCCACTTGATGTGATACACCGACTGGCCCGGGAAGCGCTCCTTGGAGGCGGACAGGAGCTGCGCGCCCGCCGCCGGCCTGTCCCCCTCGGGCTCCGGCGCCGCGCCCCCCGCGGAGGCCGCGGCCACCACCGCCTCGTCTGCGTCGCTGTTGAGCTCGGAGCTGCTCGGGCAGCAGGAGTGCAGGTTGGAGAAGGACTCCAGCGAGTCCAGGCTGCGGGACTCCTCCCCCGGCGGGCTGGGAGCGCCGCTGCTCCCGGAGCCGGCTCCCGCGGGACCGCTCTCCGAGCCGGGCGCCGTCCCGGGGCTCTCCGGCACCACGAGCCCCGCGCCGTCCGCCGCCTCACCGCTCTCCGCGGCCAGGGCGGGGGACGCGGTCCGAGGGGTCGTGGTGGGAGCGGGGGCCGGCGGAGGGGAAGGGCTGCGCCGCCCGCCGCCCTCCTCGGCCTCCCCGCAGCCGCCCTCGCCCGCCGTCGCCTCTCCCAGGCGAAGACGGCCGGCAGCGCCCCCGCCGCCCGTCTGCAGCGAGCCCGCGGGCGGCGGGGGCTGCGCCAGGCTCTCCATGCCCGGCCCGGCCGCTCCGCTCTCTATCGGCACCGCAGCAGCTGCGCCTCCGCCCGCAGCGCCCGCGACGCCATCACAGCGGCGGCGCCGGCCCCGCCCCGCCGGGACGTGCCGGGGGGGGGGAGCGGGCACGGCTGGCCCGGGCGGGGCGGGCGCGGGGAGGGAGGGGCGGGCGGGGAAGGGCCAGGAGGGCGGGGAAGGGCAGGGCCGGGAAGGGAGGGGAGGGCGGGGAAGGGAGGGGAGGGCGGGGAAGGGCAGGGCCGGGAAGGGAGGGGAGGGCGGGGAAGGGAGGGGAGGGCGGGGAAGGGCAGGGCCGGGAAGGGAGGGGAGGGCGGGGAAGGGCGAGGAAGGGAAGGCCCGGGAAGGGAGGGGAGGGCCGGGAGGGGAACGGGGTGGGCCGGGAAGGGCCAGGAGGGCGGGGAAGAGCAGGGCCGCGAAGGGAGGGCTGGGCCGCGAAGGGAGGGCTGGGCCGGGAAGGGAGGGCTGGGCCGGGAAACAGGTGAACGCGGCCCGGCGGAGCGTGTGCGCGGTGCCCGCTGTAAGTACTGTAAAAAATACGTTTCTGCTGAGCGCGATGGGCAAAGTGAGAGCTCGGATGGGCTGCTCGAAAGGAGGCCAGTTTAGGGTGGGTATTGGGAAGAGTTTTTTTTAATGTGAGAGTGCACTGGCACGGGCTGCCCAGAAAAGCTGTGGATGCCCCATCCCTGGGAGTGTTGCAGCCAGGTTGGATAAAGCCTGGAGTAGCCGGGTCTAGTGGAATGGGCCCACGGCTGGGAGGGTTGGGACTGAATGGTCTTTAAGGTTCATTCCAACCCCTTGGCATTCTGTGATTCTATGACTTAAGAACTAATGTGGCTGCATTACTGACTTTACCACGATTAACCCTTTCTCTCTTTGTATAAACCCTCAGATTTTAATCACAAATTCTAAACACAGTCTTGGGATGATAAGGATTTATCCTCTCATTTTTTATTCTCTAATTTGAGCTCTATAAGCACATCACCTTCTGCAGCCTTACCTGCAGTATATTCACTGTAATTTTGCTTCCTATGTACATTTCCGTAGCTGCTTTCCCTACTCCTGAGTGTTCGGGGGAAGGTTTTCCTATTGTGCCTTGGCAATAGGAATGGAAAAGCACCAAGCTGGCAGTAAACTGAGAAACTTGTCACAAACGCTAATGTAAAAAATAAATCTTTGAGGTGGCACAGTTGATGTAAGAATGAGCATGTGGACAAACATGAGATGAAACATTTTCCCTGGATGGCTCACATCTGTATTTGCACGGGGAGATTCTCCTGGACACCTGAATCATGAAGGCAGTTCAAGACAGTCTCAAAATGACAAGACCCCGTTCAGGGGGCACACTGTGACACTTGACATCACACAGAGCAGTGGAAGTCGGTGACCTGAAAAAAAACTCTGAAAGTAAGTAAATTAGTTTCTACAAGGGAAAAAACCCCGCATATCTGGTAAGGGGATAAAGGAAACCCGAATAAAACACCACAAGAACCTTAGTTTCTGCAGGGATAAAAACCTGTCTCTGGTAAGGAGATAAAGGAAAAGAGAATAAAACGCTGAATTAGTTTCTGTAAAAAAAAAGTCTATGTGGTACGGGGATAAAGGAAATTAGAATGAAAGGGTAAATTAGCTCCTGCAGGGAAAGCACGTGCCGAAGGACGGCGACTGAGGGATGTGTTTACCCCTCCAAGGAGCCACAATCTCCGGCCCGGGGCGCGGCGGAAGCGGCCGCAGAGGCCCCGCCCATCGGGGCGTGTCCCGGTCCCGCCCCTCCAGCCCCCGCGCGCTCTGGGCGCGGCCCCGCCCCGCCGGCGGCGTCGGGCGCGCGCGCGGGCGGAGGGAGCAGAGCGGAGCGGGAACGGGAGCGGGAGCTCGGGGAGCGAAGCGGGGACAGCGCCGTCGGGAGAGCCGCCCAGCCCGGCCCATCTGCGGCCGAGCCGTGGACGGGAACAGTCCTTCGGAGCAGCGGGGGACAAAGCGGAGGGAGGCGCCCGGCTCGCCCCTCCCCTCCCCATCCCGGCGCCGGCTGGGGCGGATGTGCCGTGGGTAGGCGGCGGCGGCGGCGGCGGGGCCTGCGCCCGGCGGAGATGGATCTGGCGGGGACGATAATCCTGCTGTGCTCCTGCGCGGCGGGCGCCGGAGGTGAGGAGCCGCCCGGCCTCGCGGGGCCCTGAGTCGGGGCCGTCTCCTCCTTCTCCCTCCCTTCCTCCTTCCTTCCTTCTCTCGCTCCCTCCGTTCCCGGCGCTCGGGGCCAGCGGCGACGGGCCCCGCTCCCCGGGGCGCTCCGGCGGCAGGGCCGCGGCTGGGCCGCCCGCCGGGCTCTCCGCTCCTCCCGCCCGGGCCTGGCCGCCCCAGCCCGCCCGGAGCCCCCGCCCCTGTCCCGGCACTTTCCCCCCCGGGGCCGGGGCGCTCCTCCCCGCTCCGCTCTCCCTCGGGCCCGTCCCCACACCGTGCTCGGCGGTGCTTTCCCTGCCCGCCTCCGCTGCGGTCCCCCGGGACTGCCGGCACGGTCCCGGGGCCGCTGCCCCTTCCCTTCCCTGCGGCCGCTTCCCCGTCTCCGACACCGGGAAGCGCGGGCGGGAAGTTCAGCTTCGGGAGAAACCCGAGCTCGTCTTTTATTTCCTGAAGTGCGGCCGTGTGTTCAGGGATGGTCCCCCTTCTCCCAGGCCGTCTGCTTGGAGGGGACGTTTCACTGTCTCGGCTCCCGTTACCCCGCGGGGAGTTGTTTTCCTGCACTGGGGAACCGGGAGGGAGGTTTCTCCACCGCGCCTGGTAATGTTTAATTGGCCAAGTCACGCCAGGGAAATAGTTTCGACTTTGTACAAGAATAGGCGTTGGAAGGGGCGGACTTGGGAGG
Organism: Pithys albifrons albifrons; assembly: GCF_047495875.1. Taxonomy (NCBI): domain Eukaryota; kingdom Metazoa; phylum Chordata; class Aves; order Passeriformes; family Thamnophilidae; genus Pithys; species Pithys albifrons. Next base: position 7,578,739 of record NC_092470.1, read on the forward strand.
GTGTTTCTAAAGAAGTGAGGGTGGAACAGCTGGTAAAAGAGTTACTTCCTCTCTCTCGTTTGGCACCTCTCTGGTTTATCGGGGCTCTGCATCTGCGCACGTCAAGAGTACACACAGGCTTATTAACAAAGAAACTAACCCTCCATCCTGCTCTTTTACAAGTTCTCAAAAAGTAGCCTCAAAGTGTAAGAAAACTTCAGTATCTTGTATTGCTGGCTAAGCTGTGAGACAGAAAGCAAGTTGATGGATGTGGTCAGAAGCCATCCCGTTACTTGTGTTAGGAGTGGTACACACAAAAGACTCGGCGTTTTCCTTCATAAATTCTTGTAAACTATCGAGATATTTCAGACTTAATTATTGGCATTCTTTCAAGGCCTCTTTGTTTTCTGAACTAAACGGTGCTGGCACAGAATTAATTCAAAATGATTAATTAACCAATTGTGAGGGTTGTTTCCACTGTTTAATTCTAGGCAAGTAGTTCTGCCTTATAAACATAGTAAACATGTAAAGGCCAGTCTTCTGGATATATGGAAGAAAGTTCATGGAGTGTATTCTGTTTTAGAAATTCCTGTTAATTTTTTAATTTGAGAGAAAAATGGGCATCTTCAACTTTCCTGGGCATTAGGAAGCTCACCTCACTAGCAGGTGACAGAAGTACCTGCTGTTCAACAGTGCAGGTCGAGCTTTAAAGATTAATAGTGCTGGATAGAAATCTAGAGATAATGGCCAATACATGTCTCCAGAATATCCTATGGAACTCTCAGAAAAGTCTGAACATAATTATGAAAGATTTGACATAATTCTATGCTAAATTAAAATGGTTTTTTAATGTTAGAGTGGTCGATGTTCACATTTCTAGGGTTTCTTAATACTGTAAATGTTTTTATTTACTGGAAAGAGAGTTCCTCATTTGCAAGGTTTTCTTCTAGGTAGGTGTTATAAAATCTGTTTGGAAAGGGCAAGTTCACGTTTCTTAACAAAGTTACTGTGAGAGCAGCACAAACTGGAAAGAACTGAAGAAACCCCCACAATTTACCTGTTTTATTTGTGTGTGGTGGATCTTGAACTCCTTCATTTTACTCAGATCCTAAATTTAGTTTTACTTACAACTAAAATAGTCTAGTTTTAAGCCATGTAGGTATTAAATAGTAGTAATTTTGAAAATTCCATGAATCTGCACTTTTTAAAAAATTGCTTTTGTGTGTTTTGAGCATAAGAATGAAATACTTTTGCAGAATATTTGAGTTTGAACTCTCAGAATTACACAAGGCTTTGTGCCTGTGTATCATGTAGGCACAGTACATACTCTATTGTGATTCTCTTTAGACATAAAGTTACAGATTAAGAGAACCAATTGTAACTTTAGCTCACATTTAAGTACGAATCACAGAATCAACATTTAAAATAAGGTGCAGCATAATGGAGTGGCTTATTTGAGGAGAGAGGTTAGTGACATCTCTTTGTTTTGTTTGAAAACTATTTTCTGTTGTTTATATTGTTCTTAAAATTACATGAAAGGAATGTAATCAAAAGCAATCACTGGTGAAATGTACTGCAGTGTCTGGCCTAGGCTGCTTTGTAGCTTTGTGTATGCTATGTGTGTATGGTTAAAACAGAGAAGTTATTAGAAACTTGGCCTAATAGGCCCAGAAACATCACTGATCAGGTTTTGGTATTGGATCACTTTTAGGGCTCTTACAAGTTTTTCTTTCTTTTCTTCCACTGCAAAAATATTACCTTCATAAAACCAGTGCTCCAGTAGGTCAGTTTGAATACAGTTTCAAAAGTATAAGAAGGAAAAACCAAACTGTTTATTTTGTTTTGGTGTTGTAAGTAACAGGGGAAAGGTAGAATTTAGCTTCTAATATATGGTGTCTACTTGAGATAAGACATGTGTACCTTGAATTTTAAGAATTCTTTTTTAAGAGGTGAATCTCAATGTTTTCCCCAGTACCCCTGGAATTGCTTGTCTAAAGGGGTCTTTCCTCTCTCTGGTGCTGTTAATTTTGATGTGTACAAAGTGGTACTTAGTTTGGGCAACATTATTGGCAGCTTTTAGTAGCATGCTTTGTTCAAAGTAATGGAGATGCTTGCAGGTATATTAATCAGTGTTTAATTATCCATATATAATTATGTTCTTAGAGGAATGGAAGTAATTAATGAAACCTCTCTGTCGACCTAAAGGTCATTAAAAAGAAAGGGAAAGGGGAATAGAAAACACAAAAAAAGAACTACTGAGTCCTCCAAAAAGCTTGGACTTAATAAGAACGACTGTGCTTTAGCTGGGCTGCTCAGATGCTGAACAGCACTGAAAATCTCTGATAAGTGATTGTTTTCACAGGTACAACACACCCTTCTGTGTTGCTGGGACTTCCAAGTTGTATCTTAGTGTCTGAATATTGAACTCTGTATTTCCCAGTGAGCATGAGAGAAATTCTGCTTTATTCTGGACACATGGGGGAGTTGTGGGAAGGCATTTATGAGCTATCAACATCTGAGTGATTTAGTTTGCATCCTTCCTATAAATTGAGAAGAACACCAGCCTTCGTTAACATGGCAGCACTCAGCCTCCAGCATTTATTTGGGTTCAAAATAAAAATATTATGAATTTTATGTCTGGGTGAGACAGTGTCTAGTAAAGGCAGCTGTCAGATGGTTGTTTCAGAAATGCCTATGGTAATTAAAAGTAAATAAAACCAGGTGTTTAGATAGTAACTTCGAACTCATGTTGCCCAGAAGCCTCAGACTGCAATTTATTTACGCTTTTAAAAGATCCAAAGGTTCAGTTTTGCAGCGTGTCAAAGCCACTGCACTGAGTTACTGCTCTCTGGTGCTCCTGCCCTGCCCTTGCATTCCCACCTCTCCCCCTGGCATGAGGAGACAATTCAAATAAAAGAAGCTGTTATTTCCTGCCAGATGTGAGATGTCTGTTGGTTTATTGTGCAGACTTGGCCTGATGGGGAAGAAGACCTGGGACAGGAACAGGGTGAAGAGGAAGAAAGCAAAAAATAAAAGCAGACATCTGCTGTACACTGGTGGTGCTGTGCTGTCAAACCATGCCCTCACTGTGAGGCTTCAGTGAAGGAAAATGATTCTGACTTGACTTCTTGGTTATATGTTTTACTTTCACCAAAAACTAAACTTGACCAGAAGAGAGAACAATTTTCAGCTGAATCAGTGTTAGTGCCAGTGCAAGGGAAGAACAGAAACTGAGTAGATGTGAAAGGGCAGCAGGGCCAGCCCTTCTGCTGGCAGTTATGAAACTACAGCCTGAATAAATTCTTCAGTGAAGTTCAAATCAGGAGGTTTATGGCAAGATTTTTGCCTTGCTATATACTTAAGCACAGGAGTGCTAAACCTGAATGCAATGTGCTCTCTTTAATGCCCTATGTAAAGGGAGCATTTTTAAGTTAGATAAAGTCTACACTGAAAACATCTTGCTTTGATCATCTTAATTAAAATTATAATAATAATTCTCTACCAGGTATTTACTATATGCTGGCATCTCAAATCTGCAAATCAGTGATGACACTTGCAGTAAAAAGACTTGTCTAGTGAGTTGGCCTGGCTGCTGAACAATTTCTCATACTCTATCAAGTCGTGTTCTGTGCTTTTTTTTCCCACTTAAAAATTGACTTGTGTTTGAATTACTTGCATTTGTCATGCAAGTCTTAATCTCAGTGTTTTAACATAACCTTCTCCTCTTAGAACAGTACATGCTTGATTTATGTTCTCATAGGAAGTTAAATGTTGTCTTTTACAATGATACTTATGAAATTAATAGATGTTTATATTTACACTGGTAAACTTTCAGTACTGCTTATTATTAGTCATGTTTTTCTTGCTCCTGTAAGGATTTCCTCCAGAATCTCCCCAGATACTGAGCTTAGCCTGACCTGTAGATCTCCAGGCCCTCTTCCTTGAAGATGGGGATGACTTTTGTCTTCCAGTTGTCAGGAGCTCCCCTCCATCACAGTAACTTTTCCAAGCAGCTGTTACTTGTAGGTGCTCAGGGTGTGCCAGGAATCTTGTAGCTAAAATCACATGCTTGACACATTCTCCTCTTGGCATAAGCTTAGTTAGAGGGTGAGAATATATCCCTCAGGCTCCTTAGCTGTCCAGTGGGATTTGTTCAGAACAACTGTAGATGACTTTCCTCACAGCTCTCAAGGGATACTGAAGAGTTGTATCCCCTCATACACAAGTCTTTGACAGAAACTGTCAAAATGAGACATTACCCTAAATGCTCCACCTGATTCTGTTTAAAGTCATTCCTTGTACTTAGTTCTAAGCCCATGAGAATAAAGCTTCATTCCTGAAGGGAATTTGTCATAGGAATTGCCACATGTAGTTTCACAAATCTTCAGGAGACTCTACTGTCAAGTTCAAAAGCCATCCTGTTGTCACTCTCTGTCCTAAAGGGTTTGTCTCTGCTGGCTTAGTGTTTAGGTGGCGTGGAGTGTTGGCTTATTCCACTGAATTGTTTGGAAGGACATCAAGCTGACTTTGGTTGGTGATGGCAACATGACACATGGAATTTGTAGAGCTGTTCCCTTAAACTACATTTAGATGTTCAATGTTCAGTGTTTTGTATTGCAGGCTCCCTGATTGTGTCCTTGTTTGAACAGATCTTTGCCTTGCAGTCTCTATTAAAATAAAACCAACACCCAAGCCCCTAGTTCTTCATTTACAAGAAAATAATGGCAGTTGTTTGTAGGCAAGGTTGAGATCTGTGTGTGTGCCATCCTAATGATTTCTTGGGCTGCTTTCAGATCCCGTGGTAGACTTCTTCCCTTCTCATCCAGACCTTTGGAAGTGCAGCAGCTGGAGCTGCCAGTTGTGCCTCCCTCATGCACCTCACTAAACTCTTCTTTCCAGTGTAATAAACTCACCACAGGATCCTGTGGATTCCTGTATTACCACGGCTGAGCTACTTACTAACCTTCCTTTGTGAAGAAGATAATCCTTTTTGATACGTAGCTGGTTTTATTATTAGGAGTTTGTGTGTCAGTTGCAGACTTTGAACGCTGTAACAACATTAATATCTTATAGAGGCCTCTGGAAGTGAAAGTAAATGTTGGTTTTGAAGCCTTGATTCCTACCTTGACTGAAGTCCCTTTTTGAAAAAGTCTGGGTGATAAGAGGCTGCTCTGGTTAAGCAAGAAGAGAGCAGCAAGAGTGTGTTAAGTTTTTGCCGTGAGAGCACTCAAACATAAGGAGTACTTTAAGTTTTGGAGAAAGGGAAAAGAAGTCACATTGTTTCCCTGTGTGATCACAGAAAGTGTGTGCTTTTTTTGTTAAGAAAAAGGTTTTTGCTTAAAACCCTCTCTGCTTTTGGTTGGCAGAACAGTTATAAGACTTTCTGATGTCAATAGTCTTTTGCTGTCTGGTCACAGTAGTTAGCACTTAAAAACTCTTCTTTGTGACTCAGTTAAATGTAGTCTCTCATCTTTCCACATGGTCATGAGACTTGGATGGGGTGCCAAGTGTTTTACTGAGTTTTCAGTAAGTTGTTACACTTTGAAACCTTTTTTTTTTTAGGTGCATGAAGTTATTCAAAGTGTATCTTGCAAGAAAAGTGGTCTGTAACAGTTTAAGGAGTGCATTATTAAAAGCTTCCTACCACAGAAAAGTTAAAGTTAATTCTGGAGCACAGAAGGTTACACGTAATGCAGCATTAGTTACTAACTCCACAGCTTTGATCAAGTTCTTAAAGTGAGTTAATATTAATATTGTAGTCTAGATGAGGGCTCATTTAACAATTAAAAATGTAAGTTTTAGCTTATATCAGTTAATTTTGAAGCTTGTTTTCTTTAATGGTGACACTTTTGGGTCATAGACCTGGAATTGGAAAGGATGTGTCCGTAGTCAGGCTCATGTATATTGTGCATGGTCTAAGGCTTATCTGGTTTGGTTTGTAGAAGTTCTTGGGTTAAGGAGTCATTTCTGCTTCATTTTGTAGGATTATGTTGGAAGTGATTAGAGAAACATCAGGCAGGGCCTACATCCTGCATCCTCAAACTCCTGCTGGTTACTGAAACTTTGCAATCTGTGTCTTCTTTGCACTTGAGTTCATGTAACTTGCCTGAATCACACATTTAAACATTTGAGACACCTAAGACACTTTCTTTCCTGGAAAGCTGGATGAGAGTGGACTTGTATTTTGAGACTAAGAGTGAGAGAAAATTAGAATGAAGTTTTGTTACTGGACTGTATTTGCAGTTAATGATGAATAGTCAACATTTGCAGAAGGCTACAGTACTGTGGGGGAATTGGAATGTGATTTGTCTGCAGTGTGGCATTTCTTGAATCTTAAAAAGATATGGCAGTATCATCTTGTGAACATTGCATGCTCAGTGCAAGGGATGCATTTGTAATTTTTAATTTATTTAATCATCTGTTCAGATATCTGAAGAGAAATATCACATGGGGTCTCTGAGAACTGTCACATATAGGTTGGTCTGAGGGGTTTAACTTCTTGTGATACAACTATTTTCCTTCTTGCAGAATTCAAATTCTTGTGGTTTTCTCCTCAAGTTGTATTTTGTTTTTTTTGGGAATTAGTGAGTGCCTCTGGTCAGTTTTGTATGTCTGTTCCCCCATTAGGATAGGAGGGTCAAAAATCTTCCTGGTTTTCTGTCATGAACTCTTATTTATGATATGAATCATAAATTTTACCTTAGAAGAAAATGTCCAAAATAGACTGAAGCAAATCTCTATCTCTGGAGATACATTGTAATAAAACTTTTCAGTGTGGGAGAACATTCTGTGTGGTACGAAATGTGTTGCTACGTGGCATAGTTTGCTATTAATTTTCCTGGGTATTTCACATGTAGAGTCTAAACATTCTGAGCAGATACTGTGGTGTAGTGATGGCAGAGTGAAGTTGTAAGCAGAATTCTAGGGAACCAGAAGAAAGATGTTCAGCTGTTGCACTTCTCATTTTGAATCAGGAGTTCCTTTCTGACTCAGCTCTCAGGTGTTCCTGTCTAGTGATGTAGTTTGCTTTGTGGGGTAGTTTTGTAGTAAATGAACTACGCTTGTTTTGATTGAAATTCAAGTGGAAGATGTCTCCCAAGGTCCACTTGATGCACTTGTAATTACAGATGTGTGTCCAGTCTGTGGGACCAGAGCAGAATGAAACTTAAGTGTGCAAAGGAGAAGAAAAAAAGCTAAAATGGATATAATGTGGTATTTGGGTCTTTATCACCACCTGTTTTGCACCACAGATCTGCCTTGCCTGGTAGTGTTGTTATAACCTTAGCACTTTCTCAGACATGCTAAACCTTACTTGTATCTCTTTTTCAGGCCAGTATGGGAATCCTCTGAATAAGTACATTAGACATTATGAAGGTTTGACCTACGATGTGGATTTGTTACACCAAAAACACCAGCGAGCCAAAAGAGCAGTATCCCATGAAGAGCAGTTCCTGCGCCTGGATTTTCATGCTCATGGAAGGTTAGTGAGATTTAAAAAGGTATTTGTTTTAAATATTTTATTCAAATAGGTTTTAATTACAGTAAAATGTAAAGTGTGGAACACAGTCATCAAAATAACATTAGCTGGAATACACTAAATTGCACAGTTTACAGTTTCTATCAAGTATTTGCTCTTGTGTCCAGTGTAAGTATGAAATTGTTGCTTGTAATCACTCATTAAAACTTCTGATTGTAACTATTAATGCACTTTGAAGCTTAAACAGTGGAATCATACTGGGAACAGAATGGTAGTTGATTCTGAGCTTATAATGCAGCTTTGGGATTTATTCTGTTTGTTTGAGGTTTTTTCTCCCAAAAAATATGCTGAACTGACTGAGTAGATTTAATTGAGATAAAGTAAAACTTCAAATTGCATTTGAAACTACAAAATAGCCCAAATCCCTGTTCTGTGTGTACTGGTGTTACCTGATCTTTGTGCTATTGTGGAATTTAGTAATTATTTGACATGGGGAAAGATAATTGCTGTTACAAGACTTGCTTTGCCTTTGACTGAACATGTAAGATCCAGTACTAAAGTTGGATATTCTGTGTGAGCAACTGAAGTATAATTTGTAGGTTTCAGTTAGGAAGATCTCTTTGCAATTTAGAATTGCCTACTTTTTGTACATATATATATGTATATATAATAGGAAGAAAGTTAAAATACTGTTGTCTGTACCTTTGTTTCTTTGACTCTTTGCAGCACTACTCTCCTAATACATTTTAGGGCTGTGTAATGCCTTTGCTTTTCTAATTATTTCAGTTAGAATTTAAGTATTTAGAACTTCATAAATAATTGTTAGCCATATGTAGAAACATAGGCAGTTTGACAGAGCAAATGTAAAACCAGGTTTCCTGAATCTGCTTGGAATATTGTTTTATGAGTAAGTGTTTTGCTTCTGTGCCAGCTTGTAATTTCTTTAGGGAATGAAGTGTTGTTATTGGAGGCTTATGATGTAATGACTGAATTTCAGTGCATGCTCCCAGAAGTTGGCTTTAGGGTTGTATTTCTGTGTGCTGTAGAACTGTAACCCAAATCCTGGACTTGAAGCCCTGTCCTTAAAACAACATTTTTGTGTGTGATTTTTAGTGCAGGGAAATGTTACTGTTTAAAGGAGAGTCACAGTGCTGCTGGCTCTGCTGTACCTTCACAGGCAGTCTCTTTCTCCCCTGTTGAATTGTTCTAATGGACAGGACTGCAGAGTGAAAGGCTTCAGAGGCTCCTCACAATGTGAGCCTCTCCACTTTTGAATCTCACACAAGGCTGCAAGACAGTGAAGTTTCAGTCTAATGCTGCCACTGTTAAGCTGCAGGTTGATGGTTAGTTCAGGCTTAGCAGAGCCTGCACTACTGCAGAGAGGAACAGGCCTGACTGCATTCCCAGCACCATCCCAGTGCCAGCACTGGTAGTCTTACAGCTGTGCAAGGAATAGGGGCTGGGAACTAATCCAGATGAAAATTATTTGGAAAAAACCATCAGTATGACTTGAAGGGGCATTAGGAGGACGAGCCCATTGTTCCTGGGAACAGTCCATGTTTAAGTCCACTTGAGCAGGTTCATCTTGTCATTGGTAAAGATCCCATAATAATCTGCAGTAAATCAGAGCTCTCAGCTCAGCCTGCTTAGCCTGTGCATTCCCCCTGTGGTGTTAAGGTGGGGTGCAAATCCTTATCATGGGAAAAGGCAGCTACACCCACGATAGTGAGGTCTGAAAGAATTTGCTCTTTTGCTTCACAGATCTTAGTGACACTAGACCTTAGACAATCAGACTTATAAATATTTTGGTAACAGCTACTATTACTCAGGAAGTGTTGCTGTTTATATGTGGAATCGATTCTAAATCCCTATGCTCTGAGGCAAAAATCCATCATTAACTGAGAAGACTGGTTGGAAACTGCCTGTAAGGTCAGACGGGTCCGTGGTTTTCTGTGACACATCCAATGCTCCTGCCAAAGAGGGGGTAGGCCAGGCAGTAAATTCAGTCCAAAAGTTCCTGTTAGTTCTTACAAAATATTTTCATTTTGCTATGAATATGAATTAGAAAGGATCGAGTGAATTGTGTTTTACTTCATAGTCTGTTCATTAACTTTGAAGGTGTGTAGCAGTTTGAGAAGCTGTATAAATAGGATTGGCTTTTTGCAGTTGCAGCTACTTTACTGTGAATAACCAAGTGATTTGTGTCATCACTTGTGGCAAAATTAAAACCTTTCTATCAAGTACTCTAATTACTTTGTGTGAAGGCAGGAAATAAAACTTTTGCAAAATACTTAAACCATTTAGATACAGGCCATGAACTCTATGCTGTGTTATTTCAGTACAGGTGATAAAACTTAAAGGCATTCAGTTAACAAGAGGTTTGAGCTTCTGAAAATTTACACCTGATTTTTTTGAATGGCCTTATGCCAAATGGTTAGTTAAGACTGTCCAGCTGGAGTGGTTCATTGGCACACAGCTGTCCAACTTGCATCTCCTTAACTTAATAGGGATACTAAACAGCTGCTCCTTACTAGTACTGTAATTATAGTCTTGTGTTTTGATTTGGCTTCTAATGAAATGGCTGTCTTTTGAAGCCAGGAAGCCAATGGAAAAGCTGTCCTAATATTTACTGCCATTCTCTGCTGGCAGCAGCAAGTGAGGCTGGCTGGGCTGCAGCAGTTCTTACTCTGTGTCTCTGGGACCAGTTGGAACTTTCTAAACTTGATCTTTCTGTGTGTGCCAGAGGGTGCACCTGTTGGTCATGTGGCCAGTCAAGATGGCAAAGTGATTTGGCTGCTTATTTTTCAGCCAGATTAATTCACCCTCCCACTCAGTATAGAGGCAGCTTTGCTGTAAGAGACAGGGCAGAACTGAGCAGGGGGAGAGGGAGGGTGCGGTACCTTTTCACTGGCAGTGCTGGCATATCCACATTAGCATTTATCAAACTTAGTTTCATGGTCCAGAAAATGGCTGGCAGCTATAAGTATTTTAGGGTTGTATAAGTAGCATCTGTTCTTTTCAGCAGACTGTTTGGATTTAAGAACTGTATCTCATAGTCCCCTTTTGTTGAAAAAGGAAATAATAAAAACGCAATCTAAACACTGCATATTTATACCAAGTTAGTGTGACCATTTAACCATGGGGTAATAGTTTAATAATGAAATAGATACTGAAACGATGGCATTAAAGCCAAAGCTACCTTTTTTCACACCACACCCAGTAATTCTACAAATAGATGTATAATGTGCCATCAGTGAGAAACCCTGCCTTACTTAACCTTCATCTGAAAATTAGGTACCACACAACATACTGCTGAGAACAGACATTTTTCAAAATTGTTGTTGTTTGGTAACATAAAGTACAACTTATTGTGGCAGATGTAACGAACTAGGCTGAACCAGCCATACTATTCAATGCTGAAACACTAACTTAATAGTACAGTTAAAATTACTGAAACTAAGCTGTAGATGCTCACAATTCTTTTGAATAAGAATTCTTTTGTAGTTTAGATTATTTGGCATTACTGCTTCACCAGTGATGCACAGTGTGCTCACTGCTAAAATGCTTCAAGTTGGAAGGAATATGAAGGTTTGAAACAATCCTGGTTATGTATCACAGCTCTTCCACTGCCACTTCATATTGAGTGTTTTAGTGTGAGTTAATTTAGAGTGCCCTTTGAGTCCAGCAAAGGCTCATACAAAGTCAATGAATTTAATACCAGAGATTTGGTTAACATAAAATAGTTTTTGAACTCACCTCAAACATCCCCCCAGAAAAACCAACCCCAGAAGCAAACATGGCACAGACACAACCCCCCCCTCCCAAAATACATGGATTGATTCATAGAAGAGCAATGCCTTTGGCACCAGCTTGGGATACAGTGAAGCAATTTACTATGGAGTAACTTGCGTGTCAGGGTAATGTCAGTGTTTCAGAAAGGAAATTGGGCCGTCACTAAAACTGTTGTATTTTATACCCAGTTTTGACTTAGTCACAAAATGTGTACTTGGACTTACTCACTGAGCACAACCCTTCCCATGCAGAGAAACTGAAAAGTTTTCTTCACTTTCTCAGTATAAACATTTGCAATGTATCAATTTTAGAATGTGTATTCCTGTGAACTGTAGAATGTCAGAAATATGCTGAATACTTCATAGTGATGTCATTCCAAGGACAGAGCTTGAAAAACTGGGATGACATCTGGTGTTCTAAATATACTTTTTTACCTAATGACAAAACTGTGAATTCCTGAGATGCACTCAGAAGGGGAAAAAACATATGTAGTGTTTAACTCTATTTTCAGCCAACTTTTTATTTAATGCATTCCTAATAACTTTTGCTTTCTAATTTTTTGCTTGATTTGCTCTGTTAATTGTCCATCCACACCGACTTTCTCTCCTCTTGGATTAGTGGATGACTCTTGCTTGGGAAAGTTGCCCACACAACTTGAGTGAACAGTTGAATTTTCAAGTGGTACTTGAACACATGATAACACTGCTTATTACTAAATAAAAGATACACTGAGAACTTCTTTCAGATGTCTGGCAATTAAGCTACATTTTTCCATCCTATTTTACATAAAATTTTATTTTAAAAAATTACTGTAAATTGTTCAGACATGTTTGTGGGAATATACAGCCTATACATGATCCTTATATAATAGGAAAACTGTGGCCCACAACATTTCAGAGTTTTTAATTAAGTCTGAGGCATTTTGTTTATTCTTGGTTCTGTAGTAATCTGTAGTCCTCCTTCTTGCCTTATTCAGAGCTGTTAAATGTTTGTGTTTAAATAAGATAGTTGTTGGCTGTAATTGAGTGGGTTGTGAAAACAAAGGAGGGTACCTGCACAGAAATAAAATTTGATAAGCTGAATTTCAAAGGTGACATTCTGAGCTTGCTGCTGCTGAGGGGGATTGAAGTAACTGAGCTAGTAACTCTTGGATTGAAGAGGACTTTATAGAGTCAACTTCAGGGTTTTATTAAACACCAGATGTTCTTTTTATGGCATTTAATTAAAGTACTTTTTAAATTGTGCATACAGAGTAGTGCTGAATTCATGAAATGGCTCTGTCTTCTGTGTTCTATGAGCCTGTCACAACATAAAGCAGATTCAATGTTTCTGGACTAATCTGAAAATATATGTTGTGTCTCTCTGAGTTCCATGTGCACTTCAACACACTCCTAAACAGACTAACTTCTTAAAAATAGCTGGTTTAGTGGCCATCAAATAGGACTGACTGGTTGGCTTCTGTGAACTTACAAGATTTATTTTCATGAATTTCACTGAGTGAATTTGTGCAAGGTTCACTTAGTGCAATTTATTTTAGGCTGTCCTGAATTTAAAAAGAGAAAAATAACAGATCTCTTTAGTTGTTGCTGTAGATTTTCAGTTATTCACTGATCTATGAGACTTCTTCAATTTTTACCTCTCTATTGTACTTTTTAAGTTATATACCAGGACAAATAACTTGCCTGGCAAGAGACCTGTGAATCAGGGATCTGTGGGTTCGATGTCTTGTGTTTTATGAGTTTAAATACACTGAGCTGGGTTATGTGTAGCCCTCAGGAAAAAAGGCATTTGGTGTTTGCCTTGGGGTTGTCTATGAAACACCTGGTAAGGTGAGCCAGCCCAGCTGAGGTGCAGGTTTGTTTTTCAGCTGTACTGCTGAAATGAGTGTTAATGGTTTCCAGCTCTACTCCTTGGCCAGCAAACTTCAGTGGACACAGCCTTGCTCTCAAACAGCCAAAATGAAAAGCAGTATATTATTAGCTAGCAAGCGTCTCTTCTGTGTTTACTTGTTTCACTAAGAAAGTTACTTTCTAAACTACTTTTGTAGCTTGTCATTTTATTCTAGTACATCTTCACCTGTTTTCTTTTTTTGATCTCTTGCTTTTATTCAAACATGGCACTGCAGGTAAATGGTCAACTTTATGTGAATTCAAATGGAAGTTATTTTCAATAAACAGGTAACCAAGTGATAGAATCTGCTCTGAACTTCCCAAAGAAGTTTTCCTGAAAGGTGAAAAAAAGTCAACCTTGAGTTAAAGGCTGTTCTGCCTTTAAAATCTGTACACCAGACTCTTCAGGACAGAGAGACACTTGACTGACTTTCTTAGAGTGTAAATTAGCCAACATGTAGCTACTTGTCATCCTCCTTGGGTGGTTTCTCTTATCTCAGCTCGCTGGTGTGTTTGCAGCTATGGATAGCAAGAACAATGAGTGGCAAGTGGCTTGGGCTGAAGGCTCTATCCTCAGCTGGAGTGTTCTGGAATACCAAGCTGAGCAAGTCTGACTGCTGAAGGTCAAGGGAAAAAATCTCTGAATAACCACAAATGGCATCCTCGAGGTGTCCTTGGAAAACAAACAAACTGCAAGCTGTTCAGCTGGAATTGCTGAGTGTTAAAATGCTGTAGAGGTTGAGTTTTAGATAAAGATTTACTAGAGGGTGATTCTGTGTGCATTTAGGTGGGTGAAACAATGACAAACCTGGAGACCCTGTCATGTGCTGCTTCAAAGATAAGTTTTCTTTAGTGGAAATAGCAGGACTATGGGAATTATCAGTTTAATGGTGGAGTATGCTGTGTGGGTTTAATTGTAGGTTTAAAGAGTGTAAAAAAAAGTCTGTAAGTGTAATGAATCTGTACATTTATGGGTTGTATAAACCCGTTATTAGGTTGTTAAGCTGCCTTCTACTTACTATAGTTCAGAGCTGGAGTGAGTGTGAGAGTCTTGTGGGACCTGAGTTTAGGCTGTGGGATGTCTGATGTGGAAGCAGTTAGAAAGAAGAGCTTGAGTTATTATCCCCTTCCATTTATAGACTGCCTCTGGTTTTTCAGAGGAGAGAGTCTTTGAGTACTTAGATAAATAAAGTAAGAATAAAAGACTTGCACCTCAAGCAGAACAGTGTCTTCTAGATCCTGACTTGTGAGGCTCATGGAAGCACAGCTGCAAGGAGTTTTCTGGTTCCTGCTGAGAAGAGGAAAAGACTTTGAACCTAAATGGACTCTCCTTGTACTCAAGTCATGTTCCAGACTGCTGCCAAACCACCACCTTCTGTTTCATTTTCCCAGCCACTTCTTCCAGCTCCTTCTTTCCTTTATTCTTATATTCCTTTTTCTTTTTTTCCACAACCTCCTCTGCCTACTGAGTAGTTCTGCCTCTCAGCCTGACACTGGTTACAGCAGTTTGGCTGAGAAAAGACAGAAGAGGGAAACACCAAGTGCCCTTTTGTGTACCACTGATAAGAGTTTTTCTGCCAGTTTTGGAAAGGTCTGGAGACTTGTACCAGTTGGACATTCCACTGTGGTGAAATCACTGGTCTTACAAGGTAACTCATACTAAGAAGAAATGGAATAATAGATTAGGCATTAACTCTTGCATTGTAAGCATTAATGTGTGTTTTACCAAATGCTGTCAGTATGTAAACAGAGCTCTTTTTTTCTTTTAAAATACTTGCTCTGGTTAAAGCAGAGGATCGACATAACTTGAGCCCATGGGAGAGTACTGAGGTTTAGCTCAGGGTGGTGCTCTCAACTGTATTTTTCTTTAATTATGACTTGAGTTGCTATGTTATGAACTTTTAAATCTTACATAGTCTCCCTGGGGTAAGCTAAAGAGAAATAAAAATCTACTGCTTTTGATGGTCTTTAGGCTACTGCCATTAATGGATAATATCTAGTTTATTATCAAAGCAGATTATTTAACTATATAACTCTTTCTCTATATATATGTTAGAGTTTTACCAAAATTCTGTCCTCAACCAAATGAGCAACCATTTATTAACTAAATAATGGCTTGTTACCACATCAGTTCTCAGATACCTTTAAGATAAAAGCAGTACCAAATAAAGTCAAAACTTTGTCTCAATTGATTTAATTCCATTCTAAAGAATCACGACTGCTGGGAAATACTGTCTGCCAGGTAGTAAGTGTGTAAATAAGAGAGTCATTATTCTCCTGAAATTAGTTAATCTCCTGCCTGGTGTGTAGCCAGGCTGGGGAATAGCTTAGTTTGCACTGAGAACTCAGTGCATGCTGCAGAAATAGTAATTACCAAAAGGCTTATTTGAAGCTTCTTATTTCTTTCACTGTGCCTAGTTTAGAAACCATACTCAGGAATGATAGAGGCAAATTTAACTTCTCTGGAGTCTCCTGTCCTAGGAAGAATTCATGAAGTTACTGGATTTAAGCCAGGAAGGAAAACTGAGGTGCATTGTTTTCCACATCATTTTGAAAAGAGTAGTGACTACCTTATATTCCTTCCAAGAAAGGAAAAGAAATACTAACTTTGAACAAGTTTAAAGTAAATGTTAGGAACAACTCTTTATTAGGTGAGATGCTGAAATGGATTTTTTAGGGTCTTTGGAAGCTTCTCACTGAGAAATTAGGGTGCTAAACTCGATTTTTTTAGGGGTTTCTCTCAACTCTCCATTTGTTTCAATCAGCCATTACAGTTTGGAGTCTCCCCACCTATAAAGGAGCATCTTTTCAATGCAGTTAATTTCATTGTCACTTCTCAGTAGTACATTAAGATGTCTCTGCATAGCCATAAAAGTGGAATTCATGTTTAAGAGTTGGTCATTTGTTAAAGTTGTTAATTATTGGGAGTAGAGATGAATAGATGTTTCCTCCTCCACTCCTCACCCCCTTTCCCCCCTGCAGCCCCAAGTTGTCTCTGTTTCCCACTCCCTCTTTTGGTGTGGGAGAACTAAAGGAATATTTGTCAATATTTCATTATTAAGAAGGTGAGCAGTCCAGACAGATAATCCTGTTCCATCAAGCATGTTCGACTGACTAAGAAAAGACCTGTTTAAAAATAGCTGTGAGATGATCAGGTTATCTAATAGTTTAACTAAGTTTAGAAATCAATTAGAGAATTGTTAGTGTGTAGCACAGCTGAGTTGTTTTATATTTAAAACAGTTTTCTAAATAGTTCTCCAATCCTGCAAAAAGAGCTAATTTTATTGATAAATAAGTAGCAACATGAGTTAAAATTTGTAGTGTTATGCAATGTAGAAAGTAAGAAGGGAGTGAAAAATTAAAGAAGAATAAAAACAGGCTTCCCAATTTTTCAACTAGTGAAACTTCCTTTGGTACATAAAACTTTTAACAGTCTGTTTTGAAGTGACAGATGGCATAATTATGATGGAAGAGTATCCCACACAGAAGGAAGAACCATTCCCAGCTCCTTGAGTCCTGTTTGTTCCTCCCCTCTCTGCTGGAGTGGGTGGGAGTTGGTGGCTGAGAAGTCCTGCATTCTCTTACACAGTGCACTTCAAAGGCATGGAAAATTGCTGATGCAGTTGAGTGTTAGAGACAACTACTCCTTGTTTTATTTGAAACTTCCAGGAATACAACCAGAAAAATCTAATTTTAACGAAATGGTTTTTGCACTTCTGAAAGAAAAGTGCTACATAGACTGAGATTTTTATCCAGAAAACCTACTTTCTTTCATGAGAAAAAAGAGTTTTAGCCGTAATAGGGATTAGTAGATATTTCAGTTCATCACAGAGACAGAATTACACACTTCTTATGGTAAGAAATCTTCCATCAAATAGTAGAGAAGGGACGGGAGATGCTAAAGGGTCCAGGATCTCTTGCCATTCAACCTCAGTTCAGATGCAGTTGGAGTCTGATCCATTGTCAAGCAGCTCTGGAGAGCTCAGTCACAGGGAAAGCTCCAACTGAAATGGAGTTCAATTCTGTGACACCCTGACCTGAGCAGTGTATTAATCCAAAGTGAGTACAGCTTCTGGAAGTACCTGAATGAAGTTCTTCAGATTTCTTACCAGTGCTGGTCTTAACTTCTTTCTACTTGTTCACTTTTAAATTCTGCCTGGGAGAGACACAGAAAGTAGTTTCAAGTCTCCACCACCACCCACTCCTGAAAACTGTGCTGTGCCATCCTGTGGCGTTCTGTCCTGGAGTGTTTCTCTGGGCTGCTTGTTCATATTTCCTCTTCTTCCTCCTGAACCTCTGCATTCCCAAAGACTGCTGTGGCACAGGTAGTAAGGACAATGAAGAACAATTCTTATTTCTTGTCTGTCGGTGACTCCAATACTGAGATACATCTGTAGTGAATTGTTTCTTCCTTTGTAACAGAAGGACCTTCCCTCACAAAATGCATCTATACTGAAACCGTGATAGGAGCACTGCTTGGCTTGGCACAGAGCCTGAGGCACAGGGAATTGCTGAGGTTTAACCTTCCTCATCTCCCAGCCACATCTCAGTTTCATTACCTTGCAGGAGATACTTCTGCCACACAGCCAGAGGAGGGGACTTGCCTTGAAGCTTCATTAGCACTGTGACAGCAATAATAAATATGGTGTGATTGTGAAATGCTGTTTGTGTTACAGAACAGTCAACATGAGTCAACTGCAGCCCCTCCCAGGCTTGAAGTGTAGGCAGGGCTTTTTTTTTGATCTTGGAGTTTGCATCTTAATGTACAGTTGTTTAAAATACTTATAACTGTGGTGTATTTAACATACAAGTGAAGACTGAAGGTATATTTTGTGTATGCTGCAGCTAATTATTAAAAAAGTAATTAGATTTACTCACCTTTACACCATGGTGCTTGTTTGTCTGGGCTATTTTGCTGTTGGCACCAGAGGATACCAACTTTGAGCGAGGGTCAGCTCTACAGTTCCTGTGCTGGTCACAGTTTTTAGATGAAGACTGACACAGATGTCAACTTATCAGTTACTTTTTATGTAACAAGTTGGTGATGTAACTATAACACTCCTTCAGTTTTGTAATTGTGCAGAAAGAGAAAAATATAGGAAGAAAATCAAGACTAAAATTGGAATAGGTTGAAGTTTCCACAGCTTCACTGATCTGTATTTGCACAATGTGTTTATGCAAAATTTAAGAGAGTACTGAAAGAAATTCTGAAGCAGGTGTGAATTCATACAGTGTTAGGGTTTTTAAAGCACTTCAGTTATGTTGCCTGACTTCACTGAATGAAACTTCTGGTTTCAGACAAATAAAATATATTACTTTTCATATAAAGATTAGCAGTCAGATTTGCATCAAAGACTCTAGAGTTGTAATTTGAACAAGATCATTCAGGGAGTAGAGCTGTTTGCATAGTTGTGCATGTAACTCTACCAGTTTGAGTACTTTTTATTGGGTGCTGTTGCCCATCTTATTTTTTATTTCAGTTGAAACACTAATTAGCTCACCTACATTTCATTTACATTACTTAAGTGTCAGCAATGAAAGTCAGATAAGTGATACTTGTTCTTATCTCTTCTGCTTCAAAGTGCTGTGAATGAAAATAGGTGCTTTTTTCCTGGAGCTACATGTGTGTCTTCTGAAGGAATGGGAACAGGCATATAGTCCAAGTCAGCATTTTAGATTTATGCCTTTAAGTCTAACCCAGTTTTCTGGCTTAAATCTTGTAAATTTAGCTGCTTGTATCGAAAGCATCTAAATAATCTTGCTTAAGAAAATCCTTCTACTGTAATTCTTGTAGAGTATAAACATTTTCTACAGATAAATTTTACAGAGTCTGCAAATTGTTTGCACAAAAATGTTGAAGTGCTTTGTTTAGTGCTCTTGTAATTGAAGCTCAGAGCCAATTTACCATCTTGTTTTATTCACTTCAGGCAATTCAACCTTCGAATGAAGAGAGATACATCTCTTTTTAGTGAAGACTTTAAAGTAGAAATATCGAACCAAGTAATTGATTATGATACCTCCCATATTTACACTGGACACATTTATGGTAAGTACAACACTTTAAAATGGATGAAAGTGCAGTAATTTTGAACAGGAGTTCAAAATGCACTTTCTGTACATGCAGAAAGTGCATATCTGTATGATTAGGTTATCTTTATTGTTAAACTTTAATAATGCATCCAGGGCATTTAAACTCCATCTGCTTTTATTCTGAGTCACACATAACAAATGAGTATTTTATCTAATAATATTCATGAAACTTGAAGTTCAGCTCTGCTTATGAACATACTCTTCATTGAAGTGTGATGCATTTAAAAAAAAAAGAAAAAAGCTGTATGTAGTAAAGGAAAAATATCAGGTACCATTCTTAGTCCAGAGCTACCATCATTAAGGGTAATATACCTGATTTCAGAACTCATGCAGGTTTTCAGCAGTTGGGAACTGTCCACAATGAGGGTAATTATACAGGTATCATGTGTTAGCACTCTGGGTACTGTGATGCTTGAAGTCTGCACAGGACTGAAAGCTTTTAGAAAGGTATAATAAAAACTAATGCACTTTGTCCCTTAACAGGTGAGCAGGGAAGTTTTACTCATGGGTCTGTTATTGATGGAAAATTTGAAGGATTCATCCAAACTCACGGTGGGACCTTTTATATTGAGCCAGCAGAGAGATACATAAAGGACAGAAACCTCCCGTTCCACTCGGTCATTTATCATGAAGATGATATCAGTGAGTACTTCCACTTTGTGCTACACATGAAATACTCTTTTTTATTAAATGTCAAAACCTGTAACCCATTTGTGAGCATCAAATGAGACTTTGGCTTGTGTATGACACTGAATTGTGCTGTGCTGGAGTGATTCATAGGCAGTTATCGTTTGAGAGAAATTTATGGCAAACCAAAGTGAGTCTTCTTTATTCTGCCATTTAGGAAGAACTTAGCAGTCAGGCTTAAGTGTGTAAGCAGTGCATTTTGTAGCCAGTGGGTACATATTTCTTTTGAAAAATGATTTCTTAAAAAGATCTATACTGACTGTTCTTCCCTGTGGTCTGGAAAATAAAAGATAATAAAAGTTCAAGCCACTGAATAATTACCTGTGTCTTGTGAAAGTGGCATAAAAGCTTCCCCTGCATGCACTGGTGACATGGGCCTTCAGAGAGTTCTTTGGCAGAGGTGGTGGCACCCACTATGTCCCATTTTACACAGAGGCTGATGGAAGTGTACAAAGAATAGTGCTTCAATTTGGTGAGTGTAGCCCCAGAAATTTAGCTCTGGTTGTAAATGCCCAGAAGGATGAAAAAGTACCATGAAATATTTCTTTATCTTCAGAACTGATGCATCAGAGTTCTCCTGTGCTCTCCCTGCCTATTTATCTATGATCTGTCTCCAGGTGTACTACAAATCAGTTTTATTTGATGCTTAAGTAACTTCATGCTGAAAATATTGCAGTGAAGTTGTGATTCCAAGTTTGAATCCTTCCAAGCAGATGTTGGCAGAGAGTCAGTTTAAGATTATCTTCTGGTTATTGAAACTAACAAACTGTATTTCAAGCTAACTTTATGTAGGACTTCAGTCTTGCTTAAAAGTCAGTTCAAACCATAACTTTATTTAAAAATGTGTCCCATCAGGCCATTGTGCAAACCCTAGAAGGCTTGAGTTTGAAATCTCATTTGGAATTGGCTGAGGAGGCTTGTGTTAGATCATTAGAAGTTACTTGAACAAGTCTGATGATAGGATCTGGATAAATCATTTTCAAAGTATGTCATAATGAGACTGCATTGTGGAAAGAAATGTCAAAGAATAGGAAGCTAGATGAGGAAAATTTCTGACTGTGATTTGGCTTTATATATTATAATTTTCTCTGTGCTGTAAGCCAGTGAGAAACACAGGGTTATTGCATATTGCTCTCCTTGATTACTTCTCTTGTGTGAATGCAGTGAAGAGAAGTGATCTTCCTCTGCTAAAACTTCAGCAAATTTGTGTAGGTTTTTTTGTATTTTACATTCAGTGGCAGTACGTGTGCTGTCTTTGAGTATGTTAAAATTGCTGTGAGCTAGCAGTCCTTCCTGTTATCTCATTCTGTAAATATGATTACTAACCCAAAAATCAAATAGAATTTCCATAATTTTAAAGAGCTTGTGAACAAATGCATTTATTGAGTTTTATGTGCATTGTGGGCTATACTTGTTTTCTGACTGACTCAATGTATGTTTTCCTGGTACTTACAAGACCCATATTTGAGAATGAAGTGACTTTACAGGGCACCATTCCATACTTCTGATTCTCAGAGAGAAGCTGCAGTTTCATTTTCAGCTCTCCAGACCCTTGCTGGTGAAAATCAGTTCAAAGGTGAGGAGGCAGCTTGCCTTGCTGCCTGCAACTGGAGTGTTACAGAGTTTGCTGCTGGAGCAGGAGGGTAGTGGGGAAAAGGAACTCAAAATTACAAAAGCCTGGTGTGAAACCAGAAGATACATATTTCATAAACTTTTTGAGAATAATTTGCAGGTACTTTTAAACTTTTTGTTATGTCTTATAGATCTCACCAAACAGTTCAGTGCACTGGGACTGCTGGACTACCATTTACGTAGGACCTTGTGTAAATAAATCACCATCAGCTTTATAAAGGGTTTTGTTAACCCTGTTGTTGAAAAGAGAGGGAGGAGGAAAGTAAGAGACATCAGGCAGTGAAGTGATGAGCCTGGTTTTCAAAGGGTGAGACAAGCAAGAAGATTGTCTCATGTCCCAGTTTCTCATGCTGTAAATAGTGAGTGACTAAAAATACTCTTCACTGTTATTGACGAGTGACAGAAACAGAACTGTACCTTGAAGCAGATATATTGATTTTCTGAAAGTTACTATTGCTGTTTTGTAGAAGTGATCTCTGTTGGAGGAGTAAATGGATTGCCTGGGCACTGGAAAAAGCTAAGGGTAAAACTGGTTCTTAGGAATGTCATATTAAAGTGAACAGAATCACAGACTATTCTGAGTTGGAAGGGACCCACAAGGATCGAGTCCAACTCTTAAGTCAATGGCCCGCATAGGGGATTGAATCCATGACCTTGGCATTATTACAACCAAGTTTTAACCAACTGACCTAACAGCAGCAGTATATGTTGGGGTGTTTTTCATCATTCAGGTGCTGGTGTGTTGTCTTACTCTAGTTTTCCTCTTGAATGTAGTGCATCAAAACCAGGAGTTAGAAACAAAATCAGCTTATCAGAGGGGATTGTCTAAATCTATCGCAGCAGGTCACATTAAAGCAACAGTGCAGTGTGGCTTCCCAGTCCCTGAGTGAGTGAGTGAGCGAGCAAGCCCTGCTCTGCTCAGGGCCGGAAACATTCCCTCCTGGAGCAGGATCGGAGCAGCGCTGTTTGGAACCGCTGCGCTCCCGTGGGCGCTGCCAGCACAGCCTGCTCTGCCTGCGCTCTGCTGGAGGGAGAGGCTCACTCTCCTCATGGTGTCCTGGATGCCTCCAGGATTTCTGGGGTCTGGAATATCTCAAGTATACAACTACTTCTGCCTCTTTGTGAATAGTGCTTTTGAAGCTGAACTATTTTTGCCTTTCATGAGGGCTATTTTTGCCTTGAACTGCAGCTCCAGAAAAACTCCCAACAACTCAAAAAAGCTCAGCTTTATTGTAAGCTTTAAGAATGAAAGCAAGTGTGCTAATTTGGTGCTATTGCTGTAATCTAAAGCTGATTCTGGTGAAATAGAGTCAAATAACGAGTATCTTACACAGGACAAAAGCAACGGAAATGTTCACATTTCTGACTTAGGAGAGACTGAGGTAAAAAGTCATCTTTGCTTTAGTTTGGGTATTTTTTGCTCACCCATGTTTAAGCCGTTAGAAACAATAAGCTTTTTAGCTCTTTTCAGAAATCACAATGCAACATATGATTAGCATCTCAATGAGTTCTTATTCAGTAGTTAAACAAAAGTTGTTTTGTAAATGGGGATTATATTGTCAACTTTATAAGGCAGCTTTTGTCCGTTACAGTGGATCTGGTGACCAGAGGAAGGCAGCCTTCTATTCAGGACTTGAAACACAAGTTGAATGATTTTAGTTTCTAAACCGCTCTTGATCAAATGTTTTATAATTTAGGGCTAGAAAGATGCAAATTGTTGTGTACATTAAAATATTTTGGAAACATTCATTTAAGTTCATTTGAACTGTATTTACTTAAATCATATTTGCTTCAAGTGTTCTCCTGAGTTCATGCTGTAAAATACAAAGTCTGTAATTCCTCAGATCAACAGTATACAGAAAAATTCTGTTCAGACCTTCAGGAAAATTAACATGGTCATTTAATTTTCTTTATCATCTTGGAAGAACCATACAACTGAGAACTGAAATGAAGTGTTTGGTAATTTTGCAAAGCCCCGTCTGCTGAATGCACTGACCATTGCAAACTGCATGTTATTAATGAGAACTTGGTTTCTTTTTCATCACATTGTTGTCAATTTACTAATGAAGGTCATGGGATCACAGTGTCACACACTGCTTCAAATGAAATCTGGAATAAGGAATTTTTTTTGTATCTCCTTAACTTAGGATTTTGTTCTGACACTATTGCTTTTGCTAGTATTGGGCAAATCTCTGTGGCTGTATCGAGTTTTAATAATTTTTAATGAAAGTTTGATGTCATATCCTTGCCCCAGATGCCTAAATCCAGTAATCGTGAAGTAGTTAACCTAAATCCTTAACAGATCGTACAGTTTACTGACAAGTAGAAGGAAAAGATTCACATGTTCAGGAATGTCTTTGTGGAAGGCAGTGCATTTTCTTACAAGGAAAGAAAAAGTCTTACTTTGAGCATCTGGAGTTCTATGTATCATTAATAATCATTTGCCATCTAGTTAGAATAAGACTTCCTTGTCAGAAAGTATGAAATTACATATTGAATTTACATACGAAATTTTGGAGGTAGTTTTAAAATTTATTGTTCTATTATTCTACTCTTTTCTAACATTCTGTCAGGATGTACAAAAATTGGAAGTGGGTGGTACTGGAAAAGAAAAATAAAGTTACTGGTTTTGCCTAATGATTTTTCTCTAGTTAGAAAATCGAATCTGTTATTAACCTTTTCTGCTGTAGCTCTGTTGGCAAATAGTCTTGTTTTTTCTCAACTCTGCATTCAGTGTAAGCAATCATTTCATGGCATGGGTTTTCTCTTTCTCACCTCACAGGGTTGTGGTAGAGATAGGCTAAGAAGCTCTTGATCCCAAAGAGCTGGCAGGGGGAAAGCTGGCACATCTCAGAGCATTTAGAAGCTTCACAAGAGCACGGATCAGACTTCTGTCATGTGGGTCAAAACTGTCCAAGTCAGCTGACACCATGTAGTTCTTGCTTAGCTTCAGAAATTTAAAACTGGAACTGCTGCAGGGGATGATGGAAACAGGAAGACTCAAAAGATGGAGAGGGAAGGGTGCCTTCACAGTGTGGGGGTAATGCAGCATTTGACAAAAGAAAACTTGGTCTGGCACTTTCCCTGTGAGTTAGACAAGGTTCCAAAGTGAACTGCCCTGTATTACCTGCCTCCTGTGTTTCCAATGTGTCCATGTGGGATTTGTCTTTTCCAGCACGTGCAAAACCTTGGCAATTGCTGTTGCAGACTGTTTCATGTTCAATTTTTTTACAGTTTTAGCAGTCATACCTTAAAGTGTTTCTTAGTAGATGATTACTTCTGAAGTGAGAAATACTTATCTGAATTGCAGGCAGTCAGCATTAAAAATGTATTTAAGGGATTTCCTAAACTCTTTGGAAAAACAACAGAGAGAAAAGACAGATGATTTTGTGTAATGCACTTAGAGCTTTTATTTCTAGTCCTGTTCTGTCAATAGTCATAATGCTACAGAGGGAGGTTCCTGCAGGAGTTGCTTTAAAGGTGCAGTGGTTTTCTGTAGGTGAAATGTGCTGGTGGTAAGACAGGATTGTCCATTGCTCCTGCCCCTGGGTAATCTGTAAATAGGGCTGTGAAATTGGGTAGTAGGTAATGAGAACTTTCATTAGATTAAAAACAGCAGGTGTTTTTCATACTATTGTAGGTGGAAAGAAAGGTGTTGGAGGGTGGAGAAGGGAAGGATCGTATCTATAATCCTTTGCTTGTAACTCCAATCTAGTGATAGTAAACAGGATCCCAAAAAGTGCAGAGTGACCTGAACAGAGTGTGGTGCTTTTTGTCTAACATTGACTGCAGCCAGGTCAGTGCTCCACTACCTTGCCTGAGCAAATTGGTTGGGGTCACTTAAAAGTAAGAGCATTTTTTCTTATTCTCTCTTTGTCTTTCTGGCCCTGTGCTGTGTCTAACTGTGCTGGGAGGAATGGGATGAGACAGTCCCTTGTGCAGTGAGATTGCTCTGGGAAGTATTGCAAGAATTGCTCTTGTTAAACAGGCAATTGTGTGATATTCTCACTAAGCTGGTTTGGATCTCCAGCACATTCAACTCACGTCTACCTGGATAGTGCAGCAGTTTTGATTTTGAAATTTAAACAGTTGACTACAGTAAAGAGGAGTTGAAAACATTTATTTTCAGTCTTGTTTTACTTCACCTATGAATTTTAAAATATACCTCTATATTTGTAGTCTGAATTTCCAATCTGCACACGTGCATATGTACCAACACATACTGATGTCATCCTTACTTGCATTGTTTACATTCCAGGATGGAATAGTGCATTTCACCTTGTCAGGAAGCTTGCTAGCAAGGTCACAGTTCTTAACTGTAGACTTGAGTTTAAAACCAAGGATCATTAGCACTTTGGTTCTTACTTATTGGTAGTTAAGTGGCATAAAAAATGTCAAAAATTCTGTGACAGATGAATAAAGTGATAAAATCCTCTAAGAATGTTAACAAATTTTCTTAGTTTGTTTACCAAATAGGATTAAAAAATCCTTCTCTTATCCAAGCAGTCTTTGGTATACTTGATCTAATAATTTTCCATTGTGATTTCATTCTTTGAAGGCTGCTGTTATTCCAGCTCCTGGGTACAGATGTGTAAGTGGTCACTCTTGTTCTTATGTTAAGACACTGCTCATCCTATTTTTACATGTCTATAAGAAAACAATGTTCAAAAGCAATTGTCAGTTTTGTTCTGTTTGTAAAACTGAGAATGTATCTTAGTAGAAATGTTTAATGAAACCAGAGAGCTGCATAAAGGCTGAATCTTGGAACGCTTCCTCAGCCCACGTGTGCAGAACAGACACGAGGGGACGAGGTTGGGGTGATACAGCCCCGTTTGGGACTTGTGCTTGGAATCTGAACACTCAACCTGGCCTTCCTCTTTTTAGAATATCCACATAAATATGGACCACAAGGAGGTTGTGCAGATCATTCAGTATTTGAAAGAATGCAGAAGTACCAGATGACTGGTATAGAAGAACCAACAACAGAGGTACAACACAGGCTAATGGATTATGTTGATTAGTAGTTAGTGTGATAACTTCCTATTTCTTGTGTGTTATCTCTTTTACTTTTGGTCAGTCATCATCCCTCCGCATTGTGACATACTTAAATTATTGCTGGAGGTTTCTTATTAACATACTTTTCTAAGTTCTTTCTCTCATTGCTTCTGTAGCATAGATGTGTTACAATCTTAATGACTCCTACATGACCTGAAATTTTTCAACATTTAGAATTTTAGATGGATGTGGAAGTGAAGCTTGAGATGAGGAAACATACTTTATTGCAGTTGAAAAGGTGTAGTTTCAAAAGCCCTTGATCTCCAAGTAATATTTTGGTTCTAAAGGGTAATAACTTCTAGATTTTCAAGTTACGTTATTGTAACACACTTGGTAACACATTGGGATATCTGAGTGCTTTCAGTGGAAACTGAAGTGGTGTGAGAGGGAGGGTCTTGTTAACAATATTCTTAAGACTGAAGGGGTTACAGCTACAGTTTACCTGCTGTAAGAGGTAAGTGTCCCGTGGAGGAACTTGTGTACATGTTTAGAGTCCCTCAGTGGTTTTAATTTCAGGTTTGCACCACGTTGTGACATATTTTTTTCCAACAATGTTATTGAGCTTCTCTTAGAGTTAACTCTGTTTTGAGCTGTTCCAAGTTGGTGGTGTCAGTTAAATATATCCCAACAAAACTATGCAATACAGCTTGTTAAACAGCATCAGCAACTTAAAGTTTATTTACCTTGTAACTCCAGGTATTACCAACATTACACAGTTCAGCATTGCTAACAGTACCATGCTTTCCCAAAAATTTGCTTGTAAGACCCTGTGGAGAGAGTGGAGCCAGTGAGTGCTGTAAGGCCCTTGTGCTACAGATCCACTCTGACTAACCAGCATTCCCTTAATTTCATGTTTAGTGGCCCATTTGTTCCATGCTGAAGTTCTTAAACATTTCTGTTTGCTGAAGTAGCTAACTAAGGTAATTACAATTTGAAATAACTGCTGTTAGGGAAGGTGCATTTTAAGTCCCACCAGTTCTGTGTTTTTCCTAATCTTCAAGCAGTTTGCTTATCTTAGAAAATAGTTATGAAAAAGTCCAAAGATGACACAAATGAAGAAAATCTATTTAACATTGACTGCCTTTTGTAATATAAAATGTAAAGCACAGGAATGTTTTGCTAAGATTTCATTAATAATACTTGAAAACTGGGTATAATATACTTAATTCAAGATTCATGAAATTTTGCAAGTTCAGGCAAAAGAATGAAAATCTCTTTGTATTAATGGAGGATTTTTAGAAAAACCCATTGCTATTTTTAGCTAATCTGGTGTAGTATGTAGATTTACAAAATTGATGTATTTCTTTCCTGTGTATATGTAGAAGCCTTTTGAAGAGCCTAAGAATGATGGTCCACAGCTTTTAAGAAAAAAACGTGCCACTCAGGCTGAAAAGAACACCTGTCAGCTGTACATTCAGACTGACCATTTGTTCTACAAGCATTATGGAACCAGGGAAGCTGTAATTGCACAGGTATTGCCAGTCCCTTCGGTTTAAATCACCTGCTTTAACTTTTGATAAATTTCATATCCCTTCTTTGTGTGTGTATTTGCTGATTGACTTTAGAATGTCTTGTTTTATTTAAGGTGTTCTTGACATTACTGAAACAGCTTTTTATTTCACTTGGGAGATGTTGTTCTGTGGCAAAAGTCCTGGGCACTTGTGCTTTAGTTACTAATGGCAGCTGTGGTGTGTTTAGCACCTCTGAGCAGGACTTGCACTCAGACTATTCTCAGTTCTTACTGAGAGAAAGAATACTTCCTGAAGAGTTCTATCCTGTTTGACAGCCTGCCAAGCCTCTGGTTTAACACTTGCGTAGCCTTCCCTTTGAAATTTTAGCTCAAAACACTGAGCTAATGATACTGAGATTAAAATTTACTGGTTAAAAAGCAGTGGCAGCTAAAGGCAGATGCTTTTCATTTGTCAATATACTATTGACTGGGAAAAGGGCTGATTTGATTGGGTGTTTTTGCTGATAATTTGCTGAAAGTATGACTAGCATGTTAATGTACTTCTCAAGGAGTCTGAAGTTTTACTGCCACTTGCAAATCTGACTTTTACTATTTATTCATCACACTGTACATACAAAATTCAAGTAACATGTTTCAAAGTTCTGAAGTTGCTCTCGAAATCAGATTTTAAATGACTTAGCATTTCTATGTGCTCTTAGAAAAGGTAAATGATTAGTTTTTTCACATTTGTGTTCTACCAGAAGTGAAAGAATGATGCTGTAACAAGTAAATTTTTTTCTCCAAAAAAGGAATGTAATGCTTTGCATACAATTTCAACTACAGAGCTGTATTGAATGAATGGAGCAGTATCAAAAACAGGTGTTAGAATAGTTGATAAGTTATATGTTAAAAAAAAAGGCAAATAACAAAATCCTTCGGTGTTATCTGGCGTGGTGGGAATGCAGATATTGGTAGCAGTAACTAGTGGTTATGTAGTGATTTATTTCCATTATTTGCCATCAGCATTTGATGAAAAAGGAGTGTTAGAATTCCTTTAGCACTGGACCTTATTGTGGAGGTGTAAGTCTCATTCAGGATAAGCTCTAGTGCAGTGCATTGATCTTTGATCTGCAGGTATTTTTGTTTCTGACAGATCTCCAGCCATGTTAAAGCCATTGACACAATTTACCAGTCCACAGATTTTTCAGGAATCCGTAACATCAGCTTCATGGTGAAACGAATAAGAGTAAGTGGTACTGGAAATACTTTCAGCTTCACTGCTAATGCTTGGAGACTGTATTTTTCAAATGTCCTGTTCCTGTTCACTTGTACCCATTTATTGTTCTATAAAAGTTCTTTAACACAAGTGTCTCTGTAGTAAATGGTGCCCTAAACCATTTATTTGCTTTGGGTTTAGTGTTTATTGTCAGAATCCCACTATTTCTGTTGTTAAGCTGTAGTCAATTTTTTTCCTAAGAATCACTTTACTGTGTTTCAGCAGTGAATGGTCTGTATTGCTGCTCTCCAAGAACTTTAATGCTAAAACAAATAATGGTTATTCAAGTTGAAAGTTCTTTGTAAAAGTGATGATTTAACAGGATAAATACAAGCTTTTGGGTACTGATGGAAAGGAAAAAGAGGGAAATAAGAGAGTGGGGATTTACTACACAAATGCAATTCTTTATTTATTGAAGAACTTTGTTTTCCAAACATTGGGGTGGTAATTTGTCAAGGCTTATAAATTTTAAGCAACATCTTCAACTATGTGCCATAACAAGGTATTGACAATAGTAATCCTCTTAGCTGGTATTTGCAAGTCAAGTGAAAAGGAATCATGTCTTACAGTTTGTTTCAATGTACTTTCAGATCAACACAACTGTAGATGAGAAGGACTCTTCCAATCCCTTTAGATTTCCTAACATTGGTGTGGAAAAGTTTCTGGAGCTGAACTCAGAACAGAATCATGATGATTATTGCCTGGCCTATGTGTTTACAGACCGGGATTTTGATGATGGAGTCCTTGGTCTGGCCTGGGTTGGGGCCCCCTCAGGTAATTGTGTGCAAACCTTCCGTGCTGTGAGAAAAGGCACTGCTTCAGTACAAAGCCAAATTATTGAAAAATTTGGTGAAATTAACCTCAACATTTTTAGACTTTTCCAAAGACTAAGTGTGATGCACTTGATTATTGACCTTCCAAACATGGGTCTCACTAACCAACACATCAAAAGCATTTTCAGCTTTAGATTGTGCAGTGAAAAAATGAGTCACTTCCTCTGACAATGATATGTAGATAATCTTAGGCATTTTATGTAAATGCTCTTGCTGTGACAGAGGATCTCCTGCAAATAGGCTGTGGATTTTTTTACTCAGGGAAATTCCAGTGTGTCAGACCTTGCACCCTGCTAGTCTTGTACTACAGGTATGAGGAAATAAGGGCTTGTCCATGCAGTGAAAGCTCAAAATAGCTCTTAATAGCTCTTCTAAACCAGCTAACTTCTTGTGTGGATGTATCCAATCAGTGTTGGGAGCATTAGTGTGAATAAACCTAATCTACTTTCAAGGTTGTGTTAATATTAATTATACAGAAGAACTCTGTCTGTAAACCTCCACTGAGGAGGCAAACTGTTGCTCTGGGTGTCATTAGAAAAGTAATACAATACTCCTTTCCTTAACTGTCTAACTGTTGTACCTTTGTCTGAACGCAGGGAGCTCTGGTGGGATATGTGAGAAGAGCAAATTGTACTCTGATGGGAAGAAGAAGTCTCTGAACACTGGAATCATCACTGTCCAGAACTATGGCTCTCATGTCCCTCCCAAGGTTTCTCACATTACTTTTGCTCATGAAGTTGGGCATAACTTTGGTTCACCTGTGAGTATTACTGTTGATCTCTTAACTCACTTTCAACCATTTCAAAGAACATGATTTACAAATGGAGTTTTTACTTACTGTAAACATGGGAAGTAGAATCCTGACTCCAAGTGCATATGTGCACACACAATGGGTACAAACACAAAGGAATGGCCAAGCTGAGCTCTTTTATGAGTATTTGATGACACTGGTACAACAGTGGATTTTGTCAATTGTTTATATATATATTAGTTCAATCCCTTACAAAGGTACTTTATTCCCTAAAAACTTTCCTGGTTTTTATGTAAGCTAGGGTCACACGCATCTTGGAAATCTATTTTAGTTTATCTTGGTGTGGAGGAAGAATCAATGCAAAATTGATTAAGAGGACTGTTCAACAAGTGAAGATTGAACTTACAAGCAAGCCAGTTCTATTATTTATACTTACAAGTTTATCTAACAAAGTTGGAGAGAGAACTAAGATACCAAGATGAATGTTTTTGAGCAGAATTGTTTCATCCTTATTTAGGGATGTGATTTGTTTGTGGTAAGCTAAAAACATGAGGCTTTTAGTTTTGCTGCAAACAAGAACAAAGTTTTCTGGTTTGGATTTTTTAAAATTTATTTTAAACTTAACTTCAAGGCTTTCTACTCTTGAAAGTGATATGGCAGGAATTATGAGTTTTTCCAAAACAGTTATTCACACATGAATACTTTCTTAATGTGCCTTGAAAAAGTCCCTAATACCACTGCTTGGAGTAGGACAAGCCTTCCAAGTACAACTGAAAATACTATGAGCACATGAAGCTGAAAAACCAGTCCTGCTGAGTGAAACATTTTGGATCAGCCTGAAAGATGGGGCTTCTAATTTTACTCTTAAGTTGCATGTGATCCTGGGAAATTCAGGAAAATGTGTGTGGTTCTACCATATTATAAGAATTATATAGTTCTTACAACTGTGTTGAAAATTTTTAAATCTAGCTATTTCTTTTGGAGCTGTAGGTGGTATTTCTGGGAAGTTGGATGCATCTTGCACTGAAAAACTCAGTGTGTCCTGGGTCTGCTGATTGCTGTGCCAGCCTGGATGCATTTCATTCCTCCTGCTGTGTCCTGGAGAGATGCAGGCACTGGCCAGCAGGGACAGACTGCTGCTCTGTTCTGAGGTTCTCTTTGTACCTCCCTCAGAACAAAGACTGAACTGGTGTTTCTGTTAACCTCTCCTGCTTTTATTCAACAGGATACCCTTTTGGTAGTGAAGCCACTCTTTTTTAGGAGATGGCACCTTTTCTGAGTCACTGTTCATTCCAGGACATGCTCTTGGGGGTGTCCGTTGCCAAGAGTGCCAATAAGCCAAAACTTAAAAATTTAGATACTTTATGCTGTTGTCTTGGGGGGAAAAACCAAACAACAACAACAACAAACAAACAGAATCCAAACCCAAACCTTGGTTTTATATATACTTTCTCTATTGCAAGAAATCTTTATGTATATGATAGTGTTTTATTTTTATTCTTTTTATTCTCACTGTGTTAACACTACCAAATCCCAGTTACTTTTGCACCTGTTGTGATAGAGGTAGTTGTAAAATATTTGTTTTGCAGCATGATTCTGGAATGGAGTGTACTCCAGGAGAGTCCAAGAACTTGGGACAGAAAGAAAATGGCAATTACATCATGTATGCAAGAGCTACTTCTGGGGACAAACTTAACAACAATAAGTTCTCTATCTGTAGCATTCGAAACATCAGCCAAGTTCTTGAGAAAAAGAGAAATAATTGTTTTGTTGGTATGTACTTAGTCATCCTGAAAGCAGAATGTTTGAGCTGTTATTATTATGCTTACTCATAAATTTATTTTATTTATTTTTATTTTAATTTTTTATTGATCTTAGTAATTTTCCTTTTCATTTACTCAAAGATTCTGTAAGTAAAGAATTAATTTTGAGATCTCAAGTACTGTGTTAAGTTCTGGGCTGCCCAGTACAGAAAAGACATGGACATAGTGGAGTGAGCCCAGCAAAGGGCCACAAGGATTATTAGGGGATTGGAGCATCTGACATACGAGGAGAGGCCCAGAGAGGCTGCGGAGTCTGGAGCAGAGAATGCTGGGGGAGGCTCTGCTCAGTCTTTATACATGCCTGGTGGGAGGCAGCAAACACAACAGGGCCAGACTGTTTGCAGTCATGCCCAGTGAAAGGACTAGAGGTAAGGAGCATATATTAAAATACAGGGAGTCCTATTTAGACATTAAAAAACCCCAGGCTTTACAGGATTTTTTTGTTATGGAGTATGTGGTATGTGAGCTCTCACAGTGAGTTGGTTTGGATTTTGGAGTAACAGTAGTTCACCCCAGAACCATCAGCCTTTTCCATGGTCCTGCAGCTGTTAAAGGAAGCAGGAAAGGATGTGGCTCTGTTGGAGACTTAGCGGAATGTCCTTATCCCTCCCACTGTTACCAACCAAAACCTTTTTACTCAGAAGCTTAACGTTCTGTGAATTGTGGGCATGACTAAGCTGGGTGGCAGCAGTAATGCAAGTTGACTTGAGCCCTAGTCTAGAGTCCATCTTGACCAGGCTTTTCCAGCTCTGATTAGCTGGATGCTTGTTAACGTTCATAAGTCTATTTGCATATTCTTTGTACTGCTTTGTACATAAATATACTGGCATTTTTCAGAGTCTGGGCAGCCCATCTGTGGTAATGGACTGGTTGAACAAGGAGAACAGTGTGATTGTGGATACAGTGACCAGTGTAAAGATCAATGCTGTTATGATGCAAACCAACCAGAAGATAAAAAATGCAAGTTAAGACCAGGCAAACTTTGCAGGTATTGTGCATGTGTGTTACAGTACACTTGAATTTGGGGCATTTATTGGGAATTTTAACTGGCACTTCAGAACCTGAATCTGTTCACCTGCCTTTTTCTGAAAGTACTGATTTTGTTTCAAATGCTTTATACAATGAGTGAGAAGTTCATAAGCATAGTTATGCTGTGAGAAAAATTATTTTCAATTCACATTTTTATTAACGCAAATCAGAAATGTGCTGAGTGTTGGAGGAGGTTTCAGGGTTCTTTGGGGATCCTTCATGGCTTTTCTTGACATGCATGTTCTCTGCTGGTCTGTAGCCCCAGCCAAGGCCCCTGTTGCACTGCAAGCTGCTCTTTCAAATCCAATACTGAGAAGTGTCGGAATGACTCGGACTGTGCCAAGGAAGGAATGTGTGATGGTTCCAGTGCTCTCTGTCCGGCATCTGAGGCCAAGGAGAACTTCACAGTGTGCAACAGGAACACACAAGTTTGCATAAAGGGGGTATGGTTTGTACTGCTCATGTTGTTGGTTGCAGGGCACTGTATTGTGGATCAATGTGGTTTCAATACTTACTGGAGAAGAGCACGAGCTCAGTCTCTTGTTCAGTATAAATGTTTGATTTATTGGTTTCAATCAAGATAACTGTGAAAATACAGCTAATACTAAGACATAGTAACTAGTACCAAGGTAGCTGTACAATTTGAGAAAGTTCTATTTCAAATTTTTTGTAAAAATCATGTTTACGAAAATGTTTCATTTTCTAGTTCCGCCTTTTCATTTTTCTCCAGTCTTGGTCAAGTAATTTTGTTGCCTCAGAAAATTACATATGTTGTCAATACAGGTTCAGTTTGGAGCAACTGTGTATTCTCAATAAAACAAACATTTACATGTAGTGCTGATGTGCAAACATAAGAATCACTCTGAATTGCCCTTAGTTTCCTGGGTTAAAGAGTCCCTGGCAGTTGCTATGAAATATTGATGGGAAACCTCTTACAAGTTGATCTGTGTTTACTTGGAAGCAGAAACAAGCAAAACCCATCCTCTTAAAGAGCCGTAACTTGTGTTGCTATAAGTCTGTTTTTATTAAGTCCAGGTTTTTAATCAAATACTGCTTACAGTATTTTTTTCAGCTAATCTATCATCTTAAAGATAGAGTAATTATCTTTATATAGTTACTGATTTTGAAACAAGATTGAACTTTTTATTTGAGTTTTAAGGATCCTCCTGCAGTGAAATTAATACAGAATCTTTTCTGCCATTAATTTTTAATAATTTCTGAGAGAAAATACTTGTGCAGATGTGTTTGATTTATTTGCCTAACCATGAGTTTGAGTAGTCATGTTTCAGTGTGCATTGTAGTGCTGTGAGTGTTTTGCAGGGTACTCTGAGGCTATAAAAGAAGATACTGTTTTAAAAAACAAAATAGGGTAAATCACCTCTAAAAAATTATTAAATATGCCAAAACATTGAAGCTGGAGCAATTACTTTAATTGATAAGCACCTTCAGACCTACAATTATGCTTTCAGATATTAAAGATTAATATCTTTTCTAATGTCAGTGTACTTAAAAGTGAAATTGATTGTTCATGGTCATGTGCTTTTGTCTCCCACAGCAATGTGCTGGCTCTATCTGTGAGAAGTTTGACCTGGAGGAATGTACCTGTGCTAGTTCAGATGGCAAGGACGACAGAGAGCTCTGTCATGTCTGTTGCATGAGAAAAAGTAAGGTTTGTCTGGACTGTAAATGCAAAGGGAGCAGTGGGTGTCTGAGGAACCTTCCCATAGTTTGAGTCTTTGTTGACTTGAGAGCACTCTGTGATATTGTTCATACTTAGTTTCAGAGAGAGATTGCATTGTATTTTGTAGGAAGTACATTTATTTTGCATTTTTACAGATTAATAGAGAAGCATTTTGAACCATTGAACACCAGGGTAGATATTCATGCACAGATGTTCTAACACAATAATGGTTTGTTTAATTTGTCTTCACTTTCCAGTGGACCCAAGTACTTGTGCAAGCACAGGCTCCATCCAGTGGGAGAGACACTTTCATCTTGAAACTATTACTTTGCAACCTGGATCTCCCTGTAACGATTTCAAAGGCTACTGTGATGTGTTCATGAGGTGTCGGCTCGTAGATGCTGATGGCCCTCTAGCTAGATTAAAGAAAGCCATTTTTAATCCAGAACTATATGAAAATATTGCAGAATGGATTGTGGTAAGTGTATTTTTTATATTACAAGTCTAATGCAAAATTTTCTTGTTAATCAAGATTCAGTTAAGTGTTGCTGTATATACACAGTGCTTCAGCATTCTTCAGACTGTAATTAGCCCTTGTTTTACTAGTTCTGCTGTAAGCACCCACAGTGTAGCAAATAAGTCTGATAGACTGAAGGGAATAGAAACAAACAAATTATCAAGTAAATATTTTGTGTTAATACCTCTGTTCATTCCACTCTCTGTTTTGGTGTTCACGTTTTTAATTTACTCTTTTTTCGTGTTTTAACTCTTCATATTTGAATGCTTTGATTTCTTTTAAGGAACTAAGTTTTGATCTTTAGCATTCATTATTTTTTTGTGTTAGATGACACTTTCCTAATAATAAACTGGAAGGAGAGCTACCATGAAAACACCGTTGTAGAGCTGCATAGTCAATTTTGTGTAAGCTGTTGGTTGTTTTGGGCTTATGTAGCTCTGTTGTAGTGTAT
Source organism: Pithys albifrons albifrons (assembly GCF_047495875.1). Taxonomy (NCBI): domain Eukaryota; kingdom Metazoa; phylum Chordata; class Aves; order Passeriformes; family Thamnophilidae; genus Pithys; species Pithys albifrons. The sequence continues at coordinate 7,615,151 of NC_092470.1, forward strand.
TTTCTCTGAAATACTGAATGGATCTGAAGCATTTGGGCTTTTCTGTGTGACAGCTTTGGTGACTTGATTCTTTAAAATCTTATGGTCACACATTCTTCGTGATGTTTCAGAAGAGCTTTTTGATGACTTTTAAAAGGAAGAGGAAAGCCATATGCAGTGTCTTCTGTCTCTTGTGCATGTGTCCCAGCCCACAAAACCTTTTGTTGTTGTTGTTTTTTAGGCTTATTGGTGGGCAGTGTTGCTTATGGGAATTGCATTGATCATGCTAATGGCTGGTTTCATTAAGATATGCAGTGTTCATACTCCAAGCAGTAATCCAAAGTTGCCTCCTCATAAACCACTTCCAGGTGAGTACACCAGATAATTAAATTTATAGAGAAATGCTTTATCCTCACTATTTTGTTATAAAGGGAAATTGTAGATGTCCCAGCCTACAGTTCTTAGTCTGGCACTGTGAATCTACAAATGGAATTGATGCCAGTGAAACAATTCATAAAAATGTACTTGCCTCATTTTCCCATAACATAATATGCATATCAAAAGAAAGCTTTGAAGACTTTTTCTGAGTCGGAGTTCCTTTTATTTCCTTTTCCATGCTACATTTTGTTAGAATTGGCCTGTTTAAGGAAGTACTGTTGAGATACTGAAATGTATTCTGTAAGTACTCCTTGCAGTTAATCCTCTTGTTAAAACTTTGCAGGTCTAAATCAGGCCTTCCAGAAAAAACAGTTATGTCTAATTTGCATGGCCAGGGCATCTCTTCTGGAAATAACTTGTTGGGGATTTTTTAAAATTTAATTTTAATACTGGGTACCTTTCTTTGCAACAGGCACTTTAAAAAGGAGGAGACCACCCCAAACCACTCAGCCCCCACCGCGGCAAAGGCCCCGAGAGAGTTATCAGATGGGACATATGAGACGTTGACTGCAGCTTTTTGCCTTGGATCTTCCTAGTGCCTACAATGGGAAAACTCACTCCAAAGAAAACCTAATAAGTTGTTGTCCCCAGTCTAACTCAAAAATTGAAGAGAAAAAAAAAAGCATGATATGCCCTCAAAACAAGTGGAAGTGGTTAATTTTTAATGAGTGACTCTTCCAGCTCAAAAAAGAAGAAAAATGTTTTTTTTTCCTTGGGTATTTTTAATTTAGTGGCACAAAGGCCTAGCATATCATGAGTCTCTCCCCCTTCTGTGCTCTTCATTGCTGCATTTTCTTCACTTGCAGGCAAATATGGCTGTAGTAAAACTTTTCCTCAAGAATTGAGACAAATATCTATTTTTCAACTGCCAGACAAGGCTAGGAAGCTAGACCACCTCAGCATTGAGACATGACTTGTCAATGTATATACATTGTTATATGCAGACATGTATTTCTAACGTACACCCGTACTTGTGTGCAATTGTAAACAAGAGAATTGCAATATGGATGTTTCTTTGTATTATAAAACTTTTCCGCTATTAATGAAGAAATTACTGTTTAATTGACATACTCAGGATAACAGAGGATGATGGTGTGTAGTGGTCAAGGATCCTGTGATGCTTTACACAGCAATTTTCAATCCAATCACACTTCTTTTATCATTATCAAAGTTGTTTCAAGCTCATTTCATCTTTATCCAACAGCTGCTAAGACACAGCAAGCAAGATTGGATGGTCTCGTAGAGATGTAACAGGTGTTCTGCAAACTTTGCAAGTGTCAGAATGTTTCAAAAATGTTATATGTAAGTGTCTTTCTTGTAGCTCAGCATAAGTATTTTTAATTTGTCTGATTATTCAGTTAAATAATGAATAGTTAGATGAAATATTTCCATGCTTTATTAGAAAATTCTGCCTGTTTTTCAACTTGTTTTAAAAATTGTGACCAGTTTATTTGGTTTGTTCAGATATTCTTACAGTAATTAAGTTCTAAGGGATGTGGAAAGAAAGAAAAGCTGTAGTTTTTTATTTTCTTTTTTAAATTTATCAGGTGTTTGGATAACTTTTCATCATGATACTTGTTGATTCATAACCACTAAAATAGAGTGATTTGCCTGGCTACTGTGGCAGAATTAAAACTGTAGTTAGGACTAGCAATTTTCCCACATTTTATACCAGTAGTGAAGTTCAACAGCACAATGTCCCATTCCAGAGTTTTTATTACGAATGTAAATAATTGGCATTTTTGAAGATGAAACAAAAGATGTCTTAAGGTGCTTACTGCTATGCAGGAGATGAAAGGGGGCATTACAAAACGTTTAAGCTTGTGATGTATTTATTGCTTGTTTTCCAAAAGCACCGAGCTAATTAGAGATGCAAATGGCTATAATTTTCCTGGCTTTGCTTAGGAGAAAATTTACTAAGGGTTGGACAGGCTTCCTTTGTTTGTTTCTTTTTTGGTTTGTTTTGTTTTTTAAGAGTATAAGGTTTACACAATCATTCTCATAATGTGACGCAAGCCAGCAAGGCCAAAAATGTTACAGATTATAATGGGATCTCTTCCTTGTAAACTTGTACAGTATGTGGTAACTTTTTCAAAATACAGCTTTTGTACATGGTTTAGAGACAAATTTTGTACATGAAACCCCAAGTCCAATAGACTCTATAAATAATTCTAAATGATCTTAACTAGTTAGAAGTGTATGTAGTTGCTTTTAAGTCATTTTAAATACATTTGGTTTAAGACTGTGCAAAGATTGGAAGTGGGTTTGCATTTCTAAAATGGTGACTTTTATTCAGCAAGAGTTCTTAGTAACTTCTTGAGTGTGGTAGACTTTGGAACATGTAAATTTTTTGCCTGTGATGTTATCCTGTGGTAGGATTTTGGCAGACAAATGCTGCCCTATTTTATTTTGAGTCTAAGTTAAATGTTTTCTGAAAACAGAAATGTGCACTGAACTCTCCACTGCAAGTCAAGATGTGGTAAAACCGAAAGAAAGTTCAAGACAATGAAAAGGAATACTACTGTTGATTCATGTCCACTGTGTTTTATACAGTATCTTTTTTGTTCACTTTGGAAATTTTTACTAAAAAATGCAAAAAATAAAGTATTGTGCAAAGATATGTAAGGTTTTTTGAAACTTGAAATGCATTAATAAATAGACTTGATGAAATCATGTTCTGAAGATCCATTTACTTGTTCAACCCTGAAAGCAAAAAGGAGACACAGATTCTGCTTCTGCTCAGTTTTTGGCTTTTGCTAGAAAGGAGCTGTCATGACAAAAAGTAATTGTACTATCTCTACCCTTCCCAAGTGCCCTTTTCAATTTTGACATGAAAGAATAAATATGTTGATGTTAACTCGTTCAAGGAAAAGCTCTAAAATTAACTTTAAACTACTTACATGATCACAGGCATAAAACTTTCTCTGTTCTTGCCTTCAAAATGAGAGTTAGTTGCTGGTGGGGTATTCAGGCCTGGCACTGTAGCTCCTGAGTGAGACCTTCAGAAACAAATCTGTATTTGTAGATGAATATTAGAGTTCATGTCCAATACTCTGAATATACAACTGATGGGTAAGACAGAGCAAATGTGCTTTTGCAAGGTGTTTTAAAACTGCTAAGCTGGATCTCCCTGGTTTTGTGTGTGTTGCAGGGTTGATTTAAAGTGATAAGGCTGCTTTTAAATCCAGGAGCTGCCAGTTAGTCTTTCATTCTTGGGGCTGTTTGTTGAGTGTGGCCTGTTCAGACATCTGTTTCCCTGACTGAGCAGTGACACTTTGTTGTTACCAAAGCATGTGCAGAGTTCCTTCCTCCCAGCGCTTCCCCCACAGCACTTCATTTTTTATAAAAGTGCTTCTCCTTGTAGCTAAACAGCCCTGTCTGTGCAAAAGGCATTAAAAGAAAATCACTTGGAGCAGAGCCCATCTGCTAATCCACTTCACAGGTGTCTAATAGATTTGGTGATGGTTGTGTTTGTCTCCCTAGGAATGGAAACCAGAGGGGTGGAAACAATGTCTAAGCATCCAAAATACAAATTTCACATATATTTTAAAATATATTTACAATTTATGTGAAACAAATGAATACATAACCAGCTGTCATTTTTCTAACTAATATTGACATAATAATCTGTAGTTGTACCTATTCATTTATTCATCTTGGATTTCTTCATGTTTTAGTCATTAAATGTTTGTATTTTCCTCTGGTGCAGAAGCATATGCAGCATAGTCAGAGTGGTGTAGGTGTGAGAAGGGCATCAAATTCCTCTTAAGTTATGAAAATTTATTTATACCATGCAGACTATAAGTAATTCAGACCATTTGCCTTTCAATTAATATTCCAATATTTCTTTCAGGAGAAAACACAAAAGGGAAGAAGAGGTTTTTACTTCTCAGTGTTGGATGTTCATTATTACAGAGAGGTGATTAAAAGGACAGCAGTGATTGTGTCACTCTGAGCTGTGCATGCTCTCACCTGCTCTCACCAAGGTCACGAGCCAGTAGGGAGACAGAATAATTCCAGTGAACACAAAGTAAGGTGCTTGAAATTGTAGTTATGACTTCAATGTTATGTTCAGGCATTGTGTGAGACTCTGAGTATGTTGCAAGTTGGCCTTTATTTATTTTGAGGTCAGAAATTAGTGTAATGACTGGCAAAACACAGGGACAGAATTTGTTTGGACGTACTTATTCTGAAACAATTTTTCACAAACAGTATCTTCGTATCTGCAAGAATTCAAATACTGATTGTTCTTTTAATTTTCCACTTGAATTTAAAAGGTTTTCAGATTGTCTTATCTGAGGATATGCCAGCTTGTCTCAGTTAAACTGGAGAATGGTTTTTCCCAGAGCACTACAGTATCCCTGTTGAGTTTCAGCACAATATGCACAAACCTGACCCTTTTTCCACCTGATTTTCCCAAAGTAATACTTGTTCCTCCTGGAGTTCAGATCCTTTATCAGCCTTCTTACCAAGTAAGTGATGGTAATGTGCAAGAAATGCCAGTTTTGATGTTTGAAATGTTTCTAAGAGTGTTAAGTTGTGTAACTACAGGAAGATGATGACTTGACAGGCTCTGTGAACACAGATGTTTTACATCATGCAAATCTCATTAAACTGTCTCCACAACTCTAGTTCTTCTTTATTTATTATCAGATACAGCAAAACCCCAGCATTGTAGTTGCTGCACTGGAGAAGTACAACCCAGTTCTTTTTAGCCTTTGTCTCTTGCTCTCTCATCCTTCAATATTCTCTGAAAAAAGCCTTTTTTGAGGAGTGGGGGTAGGATTTCATTCAGGAAGCTTAGAAAGTTGGTGATAACTGATGTTATAGATGGAATTCCAGTGACAATATTTAAATCCATCTCTAAAGAGATAAGTATTTTATAAACAAAAATACCCCAAAATGTAAGAAGTTAAATTGACAGGTACTTAGCTTTTTGCAGAAGCAACAATTGAATTCTAGAAACAATCCAGAGAGGTGCTTAATTTTGAGTTAGCCACACATAGTTCTCTGTTTTCTGTCTCAGTTTTGAGTTATGAGATGGTCACGTTGTCGTTTGTTCCTTTCCTGTCATTCTTCAGGACAGTCCATTCCAACTTTGTGCCCCTAAAAAAGCTGTCACTGAGTCTCTTGGCAATTAAGTGTTTCCAGTGGATTGGAGCTACTACAGAGGTAAAAAATAAGCCAACCAAGAGGCTGGTGCTTCCCTGACCCTCAGGGATACTTAGGCTGACATCCCCTTCTTCTGGGTATGCTCCTACTTTGACCTTGCTGTTGTATTTAAACAAGTGATTTTTACACAATCACAGAATAGATAACTTATTACAGAGGTTTAATAAAATAATTATGTTACAAAATTGAAGCATTTGGGATACCAACTCGAAGAATGGAATTACTGACTTAAATTGTAATTTTTGACATAGAAGGTGGAAATACTTTTGTGTTTAAAAAGCCAATTTGGTTCATTGAACAAAACATTTCAAATATTTATTTTCAGTGAAGATCTAAAGATTCTTTAGTGTGGAATTTGTATCTAAATCTTTAAATATTTATCTCAATCAAGATGCTGCTCCCAATTGTCATTTTAAATATTGAAACAGCTGAAAATTACACCTCAGGATGGACAATAGCTTGTAAAATCAGAAGTTAATACTCTGAATGGTTGGCAGAGTTGTCTGCATTCAACACTTGGTGTCTGTTCATTGCTTGCAGGGTTGCTCACTCTGATCAGCTTGTTCATTTGGGATGCTTTTTAAGTAAATCTTGCTTTAATCCTGATAACATCTGTATATTGTGCTTCAAAACTCCCTGCAATATCTTGGTATGAAAAGTATACAATGTCTTGGTATGAAAAATCTGCTTTGCTCCAGGTCTCAGCACTTTCTTGCACTTTTTTTTACCATTTAGAGAACATTTAACACAAATTATACTCAAAATGCAGAGTTGTAGAAACATAATTTTTTAATGAATCTTGTGCTTAGCATCACAAAGTGACAAATGAAATACTTACATATTGATTTCTATTTCAGTCTGTGCTTACCAGGGAATAAAACCAATCTAACACAATAATGTTTCTTTTTGTAGTTTATATTCTGACATAGGAAACAAGGGAATTGTGCATGTTTGACTTTATAAAGTTTGTTTATATGCACTGAAGCTGTTCGAGGGTTTTACCATTTTCATTTATTCTGGTGGCTTCAAGACATGCTATAATCTGGTATACAGTAATTTGGAATCTAAAAATCTCAGGCCTTACCTGAACAGGTGAATATGATTTAAATGCAGAAATTAAGGGAACTTAGTTGTGCTAGAATTCTGTGTGGTATACTAAGCATCATTAAAATCATTAAACTCCTAGTAATTGCAATCAGTTCTCTAATTAAACAACAAAGCATTTGCAAGTAGAGCAAAGTTCAGTGTAGAATTTTTAGATGATACAATTATTGGGCTTGTCTTGTGTATGACAGCTCAAGCATTCTGGATGTTGAGATGCATTTTGTTACCTATTTAGGAGTATTTGCTTTTATGAACTATTTAACTCCCCCTTCACTAGGAAATAATTTGGGGAAGTTCTAACTGATAGTAACTCTCTATTAATGTTTCAAAGTATTTAATGGGAAACAAGGCTCCTTTTGAGGCTCTTTTTTCTCCCCCCTTACATCCAACAAAGCAGATTTTCAAACTCTTATGGCAACGATTCTTTCAAATAGTAATACTTTTACTTCTGGTGAGCAGTTTTTTTTACAGGCTGTTGACTGTTGCCTTGATGAAGTTGCTCACTGATTGTTTTCAGAGTAGGCTTGTGCGTGTTTCAGCTTTCTGTTGCATCACAAAATCTAAGTATTTTAATGTATTTTCCTCCCCGCTCTGAAACCACTGGGGTATTTAATGCAGCTGTGTGTTTTTTACCCATTTGGCCAGGTATGTTTTGAATATTTTGGTGAGTTGTTTTTTTGTGTTCTTGCTCACTTTCTGTCCTGTCTCTGAAAACGATCCTCGCACCTCACGAAGGTCTTCTCTTGGGCTGGATGGAGGTGAACGTTGTCGATGCTTTGGGAACAAAATGTCATTCTAGGAAGAAAGCACAGCATGTAAGCACAGTGTGAGTTAGAATCTCATGTTCTTTATCCTGTCTTTTGCAGGAAGGTATTGTTTTCATAGGCTTGTGAGGAAATGGATGGATCTGATGCCAGCTTGTGGGTACAAAGCATAAAGGGAGGAGGCAGCTCCCAAGTACTGAGTGTATCATACCCCACGTGCTGCTCTCCCAGTGCTCCCTCCCTGGGATTTGGGCTTTGTGCTCCCAGCAGGGCATTGTCGTTGTTTCAACTCTTACTGTTACCAATAGGATTGCACTATTTGGGCTGCTGGGATGCTCGTAATAGCTGGAATACTAATATTTAGCTGGGAGTTTGGTAAAAATCTGCTATGTAGATGATAACAACATCAGCACCTAAATATGCTATAGAATACTTAAAACTAAATGTGTCGGAATCTGATGTTTTATTCCTCATAATAGTCTATTTGTTACCTGCTTTTTAAATTTATGCTTAAGTATTTGTCATAAGATAATCCAACAAAGGAAAATTAATCATATATGTAAAGATCAGAAATATTGAGAGGTAAAGATACATGGAGATAAAATATTGCCAGCTTTTTGTTCAAATCTTGGGAAAACACAACACATATTTTGTTTGCTGCTTTTTTTAAATACTGAATTCCCAACATTGCTAATTCTGTGATACACAATGTTTGGTCTATTGAGGAAGTCAGAAATCTACACACCTCTTTTCTTTGAAGCAGTACTTTCCCTTGAGTGTCCTTTGTTCCTTCTTTTAGAATCAGCTAATAATCTTTCATTTCCCCCCCAAGCATTAATGCAGTATTTCAGCAGTAATGTCACTGCCCAGATGGCACAGAACAGAACTCAGCACGTAATCACTGCCCACTAAAAGCTTGACACAAACTCCCACTGCCACTTGTAGCAAGGAAAACTTCTAAGGAGCATTAGGTACCTGAAGGTACCAGCATAATTTTTTATTAGTCTAATAAGTACCGGCCTCAGTTACCCATTTCCCAGGATTTCCTCAGCAGTAATTGCCTTGTGCCAGGTTATCGACACAGCTGTGTTGGGCAGGAGGAGAATGACTCTACCTGACAAGAGCCTTTCACAGCCTCCATACTTTTTGTCAAGGTACAAAAATCAGTATTTTAACAGAGCTCCCTAATTTGTGATTTATGCTACACTTCAATTTGTTTTGGCAGCCAGGCCAGTTGTGCTTTGGGATCGTGGCTTTTAAAACAGCAGGAGCTGTTACAGAATCTATTTTTTTTTATGGCAGGAGCATGTGCCAAGGGCCAGATTTGGAAAATTTTCAAGAATGGTGATGCTGAGTTTCTCTATGAAAGTAGGTATGGAAAGTCAAATATTTAAGGTTTGGTGTATTTTATATAAGTAGGAATCTGAATATTTCACTACCTTAATATTAGAATCAATATTTGTCTTACATAGTAGCTTGCTTTATTAAAATTTCATGTGGTCCTTATGTAGTGAGGTGATCCCATTCTAAAAATGTCAGAAATTGTCATCAGTTATTGTCATTAATTGTGTAGAGAAATTGCTTTCAAAACTTGTTGAAATTCTTGCTTGGATGTATGTACTAACTTCTCTATCCTTTATTCACAGGTGTCAACAAACTTGTCACCCAAAGCTGTTGTACCTGACACTCAGATTGGTGGCATTGGTGAGCCAGAGCTTCCCACTATTCATCTCTGACCTGAGAATAAAGAAATTCTTGAAGCCACCCAAAAATCACGCAGTGTGTTCTGAGGGACAGGGCAGGGGAAGCCAGAAGCTGAAAATGGATAAATTCACCATTGCTGTGACTGCTGGACCTGAGATGTTTGTGTTTCAGCTGCGATGACCTGTGTGCCAAACACTGGTGGTGTTATTATTGTTTTCCTTACACTTACTTTTGCTGTGTTTCCCCTGCTTTCACTCTTATTGCCTTCACTATAAGTCCTGGCCGACGGGTGCCTTTTGTCCAGGGTATTATGGTTTGTACAGTGTCCCAGATATTTTCCCAGACTGGAGTTCCTTGCCATTTGAACTTGATCATTATTAGGTCACCAATGTCAGTGTCCAGGGTGATGAGAAAAGAGTAGGTTTTATTCCCAGTAACACTTTCAACTCTACAGGAAACAAAACCAGAATAGCGCTGTATTAATTATTATGGATTAAAGTGAAAACAAACCAACTTTTTTTTCTCTCTAAAACCAAAGAAAGAACTATGTTTCCTCCTCCTTCTCCAGGACGAAACATTACAGTCTCTGGAATACTCTTCCTGCAGGTGCACAAAGTGGTGAAATGTGACAACATGGTAGGAAAGAAGTGGGAGAAGCTTCAGCTGGTGAAGCAGTGGTGGTTTCTAACAGCAGAAGAAAAGGTGCCCCATGATGGCAACTGAGACATCTTGTGTCTGCTACACCAAATGCTGGCCCACACTGTTACCTTTGCTTTTGTTAATACAGATGGTGTCCATCATTCTAAATATCCAAGGCTCTTTATCTGAGTTACAGCTGAACTTTTATTTAATGAGACCTCTCTGTCACAGCCGTGGGATGGACAAAACTTAAGTGGATAGGAAACTTCCAAATTTGCTGTTTGATTATTATAGAGATTATTTTTTCTACCAAAACTGTACAAACATTGTAAAAAATTGTGATTTTTAGAAAGTATGAAGTGAAGGGAGGACAATTCAAGTTGGTCTTCACTTAGCTGTGCTGAACCATTTCACTCACAGCATGATTATCAATGTATTGCAAACTGACACCTGTTCTCACATGGACAATGCCAGGTGATGCCAATACTCACAGTGGGATGGGCAGGTTTTTGGCATCCTCCTTAGTCCCTGTCAGAGACATGGTAAAAGTTGGCTCTATTGGCTTGCCTTGGATTTCATTGATGATGTGGATCCTGAACTGATAATGATACACTGTAGAAAGGAAGAGTTTGCAAAATGATGAAATGAACAGTCAAAGAACCAATAGATTTCTTAGGAAAAGAATTTTGCCTTTCAGAGAAGAAACTTGATTTTTACTACATTTTATTTTTCAAACTAATTTATTGAAATTAGAACATCAATTTTTCTGATTGTTGCTGTGCTGTGTAATCCGTTAGGGTTTCAGTCCATGTTGCTCTACTTAAAAGGATGGAGAAAAAAAGGTAATCTGGGATGAGTTTGGTTTTTTTTTAAACATTCTTCCATGGGAAAAATTGCAGCTTTTCTGAAGTTTAATTGTTAGAATTTCTGCAAGGCCTCTGTCCAGTGACCATACAGATCCTTGTGACTGGGCATGACTAGAGATGTGTGATACACATTGGAGACCTTATGCACTGTGGTCAGCCTTTCTCTGACCAGATAGAAAATTGCCCTGCAAAACAGATGGCTCACAAACTTGCCTTGACTGCTGTATTTCCCAGGAAGAATGTTTTATCCTAATCCTGCCCTGTGCTTGATGTGTCTCTGTTAACAATATGACTTTGTTCAAGCTCATTACTGTGAGAAAGGTGTCATTAAAGCTTCAAGATTTGGTGGGTTTCTAGAACAGTGTTTAGGAAAGTCTGAGCTGAATATTGTCAGAATGAAGAATGCCTAAGAAGTCATCACTGGCTGACTATGAGCAGTTTGATATTTTGTAAATGATGGAAAAACCCCCAACAACATACAGTTAGAGCATGTGTTTGAATGTACAAAACTCTTCTATATGGTCATTCCACCAGCCACCTTCCAGACAAAACTGATAAATTTAGGTGTAAAGGAACATTATTGCACTCTAGTTTTTGAGTAGTTATTCACCCACTTCAGTCTTCATTACATCTGAGAATGGCTCCACCACACTGCTAAGGGTAAGCACAGATTGATTTTTTTTTTCCAGCTCAGAAAGTTCCCAATGGAAAGTATTTCCTAGAAAAGCTGGATCTTTCTGTTGTTGTTTTATAGTTGTTGTATGTTAGTGAACAATGTGTTTTCTCTTGAAAACATGTCATTCAGTAGGTCAAACTGAATGGCTGATCCTTTGCTGCAAACCTGATGAAGACAAGGGCAGAGAGGCTTGTTTACACCTCACTTTTATTACTAATCTGTCTTTCTCTGAGTTTTCTCTCCGTGTAAAAAATTGATCGTTTAGTGTATGTTCAGATACAGCATAGGCTTTGCTGTGATTATGGGGCTCACTTTAAGGGAGCATATTCATGTAAAAACTCTGACTCAAGGTCCCAGCACAGCGTTATTATGAAAGCTAACTTCTTTGTAACCACTGGTTTTTTGTTTGAACTGGATTAATGTAATGCCATTAACTTGAAATGTCAGATTTTACGAAGATGCAGAGGATTGCGAAGTGTAATGCTGAGTTTCTCAAATTTTTTCTTTGGGCTTCTCCCATGATCTTCAAACATTTTTTTTAAAGCATTACAAAGATGACTTTGTAAGTGCCCTCTCACAGTTGCTGCTTTGTTGGGGAACTTTTGTGAAAGGAGCCCATTGTCTGGGGCACTGTTATCTGCATACGTGCCATGGGTGGGTTTTTGACGCAAAACCAGTTCCAAGCATAAAAATGCAACATGTTTTAGACTGAATTCAAAGCCTATAGGGCACAGATATTTTACCACAAGCTGAAACTAGCTCGATGTCCAGAGAAGAAAGCAACATCACTGTGCCCAGGTGTGATGGCAGCAAACACGGCATCCCCAGAGCTGGTTGTTTCCCTGATTCCCACCAGGACCTGACTGTACTGCAACAAAATAACATCATGAGCTAGACTCAGCCTCTGCAAGTTTTACATCCACTTCAAGTGGCTTCCTGAACTATTTTAAACAGTGTTAAGAAGAGATACAGCAGGTTCAGCTGCTCTGGATATGTCAGGGCTGCACAGACTCCTCTGGAGTCATCACTCAGTATTTCACAGCTGTGCCAGTGGAAGACTTCAAGTGCCTGGATTTTTTGCTTTTTTAGAACAAAATCTGTGATACTGCAGTTGAGCAACCAGACACTGTGGGGAAACAAACTGTGTGATGCAAGCAGCATTTTAGAGTGTTTCTCCTCAGGACTGCAAGGCCCTTTTGTGTCCAGTGTTGGCATCTGAAGTGCCTCCTAATGCAGGGTCCAGGATGAGGGACGGACCACCAGAAGGGAGGCTCCAGCATGGCACTGTCCCTGTGGGACCCCCATGGCTGGGGCTGTGCCAGGGCTGTGCTGAGGGGCCTGGAAGCTCCTCAGCCTGAGGGGAGTCTCCATGTGCGTGACCTGCGGATCCAAGTGGGAGCCCTGCCCTGGCTGCCGACTGCTGTTCCCTGCATGGACAGCCAGGGAGGGAGGTGGTGAGGAGAATGTCCCTGCACCAGGAATTCCTGCAATGAAAGCCCTTTGGAAGAAGCGTGTCCCTGACGTTAATCCCACAGAGTCCCACTTTTTCTTGTTTTTAAAAGTACATAAACCTTGACACTGGCTCAACAGCAGCCATCTTGTGTGTGGAGACTGGCAGAAAGGCTCTGCTTGCCTGTCATCCCCTCTGGTCATACGGCCAAGAAACCACACTGACCGTCTCCCTGAGCTTAGCAAATGGTTAGTTTGCACTCTGGATAAAGTAATTTATAGAGCTAAAGCTGCAGTGCCAGTCTTCATGTCACTGCTACGGTTCAGCCCTGTGAAGGTCTGTGCTGTTCTCTTGTCTGACCGTTGTTTGAAAAGTAGCAATTTGTATGTCATCTCATAGAGTAATGGCAGATAAAATTTGGGCAAACTTGGAACAGGATGTTTTACAGGCCTCCCAGAGCAATTATGCTGCTTTTTTGGGCTTGGCTGTATGCCTGCATCTGTTACAACAAACCCACCCAGGCCAGCTGGAGGAAAATCCTGCGGATCAGGACCCCAAGCACCTCGGAGGCCTCAGATCCATGGCTAGCCTGAGGCAAGCATGCAGCATGCTTTTTCCCACAGAAATATTTACAGCCAGGATCTTGATGAAAGGGCATCAAGATGACCTACCAGGATCCTCAGTTATCTCAGCAAATTGATTATTCCCACAGATCTTACAAGCTTTAATGAATGAGTAAATAGGACCACAAAGCTTAGGCTCCTGCTCCCACTTAGCGATCAATCTGGGCACTGTAACAGGTATTCCCACAAACCTTTGAAGGGCATATGTGCCCTTGTTTTCAGAAAGAGTTGTCTGCTGCTTGGGGGCCTCTCCTCCCTGATGTTGTAGCCCAGGGTGTTGCAGCGGTTCTTCCTGCAGCTGAGGCACAAGCCTTTGTTGAAGGTGGTGATGTCGTTGCACCAATAAGCTGTGCTTTGCTTGTCCTTGTGGAGCAGAGAGTCGATGAACAGATGAACTGACCTCTCATGGGCACATTTCACAGTTTGAGTGATGCCTGAAACAATGCAAGCAAAATTTTCCGTGCTGTTGTTGCTTTTTGCCATTTCAGCTGCAGAGGAGTACTGTAACCAACTACAAACATACATTATTGTTTTCCCCCCACCCCCGAGTGCCCTTTGCAGCCTGATTTTGCCTCAGAAATCATACATCGGAGCAGTCTTATTTTAGGATCATTCAAAACCAGCATGGCTGAACTACCATGATAATCAAATTGAATAATTTGCTGCTTACATTTCCCTAGCCTGACTATATCAGACTGTAAATATGAATCTTGATTACACTGTCCTGGGTGTTTTGGTCAAGATAAAATATGATATGAGGTGATGAACAGTCTTTCAGATCATGCCAGATTAAAGCCAGCAGTCTCATTCTGAGTGGATGCCTTTTGGGTTCTTATAGTAATGTCATATTTTGTTCCTATTACAGTGGCAAACTTTCATGTTGAGTTTTTCTTGCTGCTACTACTGGGGCAAAAGGAGTAAAAAATGTATTAAACAGATTTAAAAGTATTAAATACATATAGATGCTTTTATGACAAGTATTTTTTGTTCCTAAAGTGCCATCAAATTACAAAAATGATTTTGTGTAATTGCAATATATCGCGATGGACTGTTTTTATATGTCCACTGATAGGCCTTAGAACTGATGCTTGGATTCACATTTGTCATGATTTATCTGCTAAAAAGTAAGGCCTACATTTAGGCAGCATGTGCTGATAGTTGAGAAATCCTTTTGCAATGTTGTGTCCTGGGTGAGCAGTGCCCTTTTGGGGTTTTTCAGGGAGCAGTTCTGGTTGTCACTGTGCATCACCACCTTATCTTTTTTCAGGGTGTTGCATCAGTTTCTCTATACCTTTTTGTTTAGGTACATTGGAAATAAGCTTCTATAAATAAACCCCAGCCTGGAACACTGTCAGTCAGGTCCTCGAGGGAGCATCATCTGCACAGCTGAAGGACAGGGAGTTAGGAAAAGGTGACCGAAGGAGGTGAGTAGTACAGACCTGTCCTTGATCTGAGGCACAGTAGATGAATATGGCTTAATTAGAGTTAAGTTTTCTCATTTCCTCTATCACTAAAAGAGATGCCTTTGCAATTATTCAGAGGTGCTCAACAACAGGGAGCTCCCAGCCCCATTTTCAGGAGCGTGAGGCAGCCCCGTTCCTTACTGGAGTCAGTCAAACCAGTCTGAGCTCAGCACAGGTAAAAATCAACTGACTTCTAGACAAGAAATTTGCTTGCATATGAGGGCTGATAATACCCCCACCAGAAGCTGTTTCTGACCACAGAGTTCTGTAGTTTCCCAGAGCTCCTGCCAGTGCAGTGCCACCCCTGGTGCTGTGGCTCTTACCGGTGATGCCGTACTGGGCGATGTGGTTGTACACGTGCAGGATGTGGCAGCCAGGCTGGAAGGTGCCTCCGTTGGGATAGAAGTCGAAATGAGCCACAGGCTGCTTGATGCCAACACTGAGACCCATGTGCTGCTTAGTGAAGGTATGAATTGCATCTACAAAGTTTGCATCATCTGGAGATAAACGGTCTGTGGGTGACATTCCTTCAAACAAGGGGCCGGCGGGGTCAAGGCCTGCAAATAAATGTGAGTGATGCCTTTGCCATGCAGAGCAGAAGGGCTGTGAGAGCAGAAGGGCTGTGCTGCTGCTGGGAGAAAGGGCTGTGAGAGTGCAGATTTCAAAGCAGGCAGCACTGGCACTTAGAATCATAGAATCGATTGAGTTGGAAAAGATCTCCGAGATCATCAAGTCCAACCCTTGGTCCAACTCCAGTCCCTTTACCAGATCATGGCACTCAGTGCCACGGCCAATCTCATAGAATCATTCACAAGCTGAATCACTTCACAAGGTCTTTCTCTGATGGAAACAGTGCTAAGAACACTCGTCCCACAAAGGGTACGTGGTTACCCCAGACAGTAAAGCAAACAGGAACAAACAGTGAGTGCTGCTGCCCAAGGACACAGTGCAGAGATAGGGCTGTTTGCCAGGGCAAACCCGCTCGCTGCCACCGCGACCCTGCAGGCACCTTGACGTAATTGTGGCATCCCGACCTCCAGAGATTGTGTGTTCAGAGCCCCTTTGGGAGGACACAAGTCCCACAACAAGGCTGACTTTTAACCCACATCTGGGCCCTGAAAGATTATAAAGCTTCACTTGTTGCTTAAAAGGGCTGTATGTCTGATGGATTTTCTTTGTAATAATTTTTCAACTTGAAAAATCTTCTAGGCAGATGGTTACAGTATTCAGAAAAACAGTACTCCACTTAGGGAGTCTTGCTGATTTTTGTTTGCTAGATTTGTTTGTGTGGTGCTCTCTTGCTTGGGAATTGATTTATGGAAGAGAGCTTCATGCTCAGTTCAAAGTTGCATTTGGTTTTGAGGAGAAGCTTCTAAATTTGATATTCTTCACTTGGTAATATGGAATAACAGCATAGATGTAACCAGACAAGACTAATAACATGGACTACAAGTAGGGAAGTCACCTTGAAGGCATACATTTCCTTTTACTTTTAATAACTTTCATCACTATCAATTTTTGGAGCTTATTGTTATAAGTCTGAATAACTTTTGCTGAAGAGTGCATATAGCTGTTACGAAAAAATTACAGGTTCTACTGTTTTTTACTTACCCATTATCAAGGTTTTGTGTAGTAATAAGGTTTGAACAAGCAGTGCTGGGGACCTGAAGTCCCCACAAGTGTACAGAAGTGTAATACATTTTTTAAAAGCAGCTTCTTGTCGTGCAGGTTGTGTAAGGGATTGTGGTATGTGGCGATGAATCCAAGCCCAGAGTTGTGACTTCAAACTACAGTCATGTGTATTTGCCTCCCTCCTAGATCTGATTAAAATCAAATCTTTTCTCTGATAAAGTACATGTAGCTCAGGTGGGCCTCATGTAAAATGCACTTCTGTTTTGGTTTTGTTTGTTGCCTTTTTTAGGCTGACACTGCATTAGCCAAGGTACTGTATGCACTGTATCAATAACATTATCAATGTATTTTCATTGCACTCATAAGTAGTACAGTTACAAAACATTACAGAAGGCTGAGAATGCCACTAGTCAAAAAAATCAAGTGTTAGGGTTAACTTTATTTTAAGCATCTATTAGGGATATTCTAATATGGTTCTTGTAAAATGTAATCCAGAACTTTCATTTTGGTCCCAGATGAACTGGGTTAGCACTGCATCACAACTGATGCAGCACAGTTAGACAATTTCCTTAATGCAATTTTTTAAATGACTTGCTGACAATGAACAGTGTATTTGAGTGACTTCAAGTCAAGACAGTGGCCAAAGATCCATGGTCAGTGGCTAACAATAAACCAAAGGTGTTACTGGAAATGGATACAAGATAAATTCAAGCAACATGGTTTATGATTTGTAGTCCCCATGTTTGTGCATTCTGTGTGTCATAATCTGGACTGAGGTAGGAGAGATAAAAGATAGAAACACTCTGAAACATAATTTTGAAAAATGTTTTCATTACATTTTCTAAATATAATTTCTCCACCAAGGGGTTGAAACTTCTAAACTGTGGTGAATATTGCTTATTGAACAGGTAATTGTTGATATAACATTGATATGTCCAGTATCTGTGTAACTTAATTCAGTTGACTGTTACATTTCTTAAAGATAGAAGTCTTTTACCTGTAATTCTTCCAATCTTTTTTGTACCACTGATATAACTTCCAGCAAATCCTGAAACATGAGCTCCTAGGCTGTACCCAATTAGGTGAGCCTTGCCTCTGGAAAACTGAATGGATTCCTGGAAGATAGTGGCAGCTTTATTTAGATGCAGAAAATATGAAAAGTAAACAGTGAAATACTTATTACAAGCAAGGAATACCATGAATGAGAACACAAGGAATTTGTATGTTGATGGTGGGCTAATGAGGTGTGTGACTCATTCACCATTTCTTCATTGGCTGAGTGTTATTTTTTGCTTCCTTTTGTGCAGCAGGACAAGACCACATATTTGGGCAGTGCTACTTCTCTGCTGTGCACAGGGAAAGCACCAGCACAGAGAGCAAGAGTTCGGTTGTTGTTGCAAGTGATGCAAATGTGCCTTGCCTTTTGTCTGCAGCATCTGACTTTCCTATGACTATAAAATGAATTTGTCCTTTAATTTCAGGGTAAAACAATCCTCTGTGGGAAGGGCCTTGCTTTTCTTTCACCTGAGACACAAGCACAAGCCAAACTAGAAGACAAGGTATGGAAACATTGATCAAACATGTAAAGTGTTATGGCAGTGATATTTCTTAGACTGATTCGTACAAAGCTGAGTATCTGAAACAAACCTGTTGAGGCAGAATTGGCCTCAGGCCCTTCTTTCCACCTAATCAGTACTATATACATCTTAAGCATTCCACCTGAGCTGCAAGGCTCAAAGTTTTTTGACTTGTAAAGAAAAATGTGCCATATTTTGCTTGTAGAAAAGGCAAACCTCTCTTTTAATTTCTTTGTGGATATTGCCTGTCCCAGTGGAGTGGCTGTGCAGTCTCAATACCTATCTCTTCTGAAGATGAGGTGAAACTTGGCAAGCTTCTTTTGGGAGAGGCAGCCCTTAGGAATCATGAGATCTGACCAATTTCTTGTCAGGTGGTGTTGAGATGGATGCTACTGAGGTAGTTACTGATCATGCCCTAATAATTCTTGGACTAAGACCACTAATATTTACTTATTGTTTATTCTTAATTAAAATGTTGTGCAGCACTCTGCAGCTTTTGTTACATTTATTGAGAATATTTCAAATAATGGACTGCCTGTAAGCAGACAGAAGCACAGCAAAAAGATAGTTATGGGAGTTGGAATGAAGGGGATTTAACTGTTTAACTCAGTAGAGGTTTCAACACAAGAAGGGTTTACTGGTTAAACACACTTGATTTAACTGTGTGAAAATTGATAGTATATCTAAATTCTGGAACATATCATGGTACAAGAGAAGCTACCTACAATGCTGGAGCAAGGGATCATTGACTCAAGCCTGGATTTGTTTGTTGACATTAGAGAAATCACAGACAGTCTTTACTGTTGACAATGTGCTGTGTCCTCCTGGGAACTGAACAAAGTCCACAGTTTGATTCATTCAATAATTAACAGCTTCAAAAACCCACTTTAAGCTCCAGCAACTTAAACTACATTTGACCAAGAGCTAAGGTTTCTTGTAATGGCAAAGTGAAAAAAAGTGACTCTGACTCTTCTGCCTTCTCCTTTGTGCCTGTTGTCCCAAACTGGTCATGGTACCTGACAGCTTCTAGCCCTGCTACTCCCACTGGAAGCAGCTTGGGCCTTCAGTGCCGTTTGCTACAAGTTTCAGCTTTGCACTGTATTTCTCTTCCACCTTAGGCCTCACTTTATTTAAATGAATGGATAAAAAAATTCATTGTCAGGTACAGAAGTAGGATGTCATTTCAAATCAGGTAGCTTAAATTAGTATGAGAGGCCGACGCAATATGAGTTGCTTATGGTTCCTGTTTTATATGAGTGATTCTCATTCTAGTGTTTGCTTTCTGCCTTTCCTTAAGCAGTGCTGGACACCAGTGGCTCCTTGCAGCATTGTTTGCACCCTTTTCAATCCAGCCATGGCCACTGCCCCCCATGTGACAGGAGTTTGGATAAGCAGTCACTGCATTAGTGTTCTCTGTACTCGCTGCTGCCACCACATCATCTGCTTTGTGAAGCAGCTCTGTCCTCTTGAAAGGTCTGCCCTTACATTCTGGATCTCTAAGCCATTATTTTAGCCTAATCTTTGGGAAACTGAGGCAAAAATCAGACACTGTCATGACTGAATTCTGCATTAAAAGCAGAAGTTAAGCACAAATAACATAAACCCATTTTACTGATCTGACAACTTGCAAATGATGTCTGCTTGCTTTCAGAGGGTGGGGCTGTGTCAGCTGCTACACATGCTAATGGAAAAGCTAAAGTAGCAGGAACTTATCTCCAGAGATATATAAATATTTTAATAAACAAGACCAGTTGCTTTTTTCTATTGCATGGTGAAAGTTTGTGAAGTTGTAGGGAAGTTTATGGATGAAAAAAATGCACTTTTTCTAATAAGTGACTGAAATGAGCAGCATTAGCCAGCATAGTATTTCAGAAAGGTTGTAGAATCATAAGAACAAGGAAATAGGTCTTTTCCAGAGCAATATTTTCTAGTTCTGGGGGATCTTACCTCCAGCCATTCCAGGAACTCTGCTATCTCCTGCCCCACATGGCGTGTGTTCTGCACAGCAATGGGGTAGTGCTGGTGGGCCAAGGTGAGCCAGTCTGCAATCAGCACATTCAGTGGCTCCTGCTGAGACTTCAGGGCTGCTGCCATTTTCCAGATCCAACTTTCTAATATCCCATCCACCTGTTATATTTAAAAACCCCAAACAATAAAACAAACAACAAAACAGTAAGGAAACCTTTGTTACATGAAAACAATCTCTGCCAAATATGTGAAAAGCTCAAGGAAACAAAAACATAATATGAACAAAGAGAGTTTAATGCTGATTAGATTTTAGGGACTTCAGCCTGCTTAAGTGCTGAGAATCTTTGGGGTTTGGTGGACAAATTAAAAATCAATATAAGAACTGTATAATAATATCTTCTAATATAGACTCTTATCAGTGAAAATGATATCCCAAAATATTTTAACTCATCTGCTGATAACTGATATTACAGAAATGTGCAGAAAATTTCTCATTTCATTCAAGAGCAGCTGTTCCTCTGAGCTAAAAGAGTTGGAGAGTGAGGGAAGCTGGAGGATTTCGGGCCAGTGGGCATTCACCTTCTCCAGCTGTTCCATTTTGAGAGCTGCTTTTTTTGAATCATTCTTTATGAACACCTGGTTACACTTTTCTGCATCAAAGCGTGTTTCTGGTTCGATGTACTAGAATTATTATTTAATCAATCAGATTTAATTGTTGTTCTAGTAGCATGTATTTCCTCAATTGATATAATACCCTTCTCTCCTCTGGTGTAACAGAGTTTGGGAGTCTCAGGTCTGGGTTTCCTCTAAGAGCCCAACACCTCTGCAAATTAAGTTAATATGAATTATGAACTTCAATGGCCTGTGGGTTGGCTTTGAGGGGGATGTAGGTTTTGAGCAGATTCTTATTTGTGAGGCTTGGCTGAAGTAATATTTCACCCCAAGTCAGCCCTGCTCTTATTTGTTAAGGGAGTTATTTGCATCAAGGGGGTGTTTAAAGTTTCTCTGCATATTTGCAGATGTGCAGGAAGGATCTGTTTTGCCACCTTACGTGAGGACAGTGCCTCTATGAGAATGAAAGATTTGTTAAAATGGCAATGTCTTATCCTGCCTTTTGTTTCTTTTTCAGCTGAGAAGCTGATGAAAAGTCACTTTTAGTATTGCAGTAGTTTTGAGAAAGGTTTTTCATGGTTGAATGTTTTTCTACAGTCTAACTGGAAGCAGTTCAGTTATAATTCACTGATGTTGAAGGCTTTGCTTTCAGCTGAAGTGGCCCGTTGAGAATTTCTGTTTAAGGGTGTAAATGTGAGAAAGGTGTGGGGAAATTGTGTGCACTTTTCAGGAAGTCTGTAAATATCTGGCAGTGAACATATCAGAGAAATGAAAGTGGGATTCAGTCTTCCAGGAGCACAGCACATTAACTGAGCTGCTTGTTCGAGCTCTTGTTCGAGCACATTAATTGAGCTCTGCTGGCTTTAACTGAGGCTGAATCTAATCCTTGCCATGGGAGTCCCTTATGAAAAACTCCCTGTAGACTGTTCCTTCCGAATCTGTGGGGTTGTGTTATTTCTAGCCATGATTGTTACCAGGGAAATCTACCATCTTTGTAATCACAACCTTTTATCTGAAGATACTTTTGGCAGTAACATAATGAGAAGGAAAGTGTATCAAATTGGGTGTAGTTTGAATGAAAAACAAGCTGTGAGTTCATACCGACCAGCCATGGACTATCATCACCAGAGGAAGAGAAGCATTGAAACTGCATTTGTCAAGAGTCTCCAGCTGATTCAAAAAAATTTGACAGTCGCCTTCAGTTGCTTCTGTATAGAGTCGAAACTTGGTTTGTAAGTTCTGCTGTTGTTTCTTCATTCTGGTGTGTTCACTCTGTGGTCCCAGTGCCTCTGAAACAAAATTCGTAACAACAGTCATGATAGGAAGGAGTCTAAAACCAGTTTGTCAGGTAGAATAAACCAGTAAGATTTCAACTCTAGCTGAGTGTAATCGTTGCCTGCTCCAGGTGGGCTAAGCTGCACATTTTGGGTCAAAAACGTGATCCCTATTTCAAAGTCTGTGATGGTCTAGATGTGCCTGTGAGTCCCTTTGAACAATAACAGTTACAGCCTTTGTAAGGATTGCAAAGCCACAGGGCAGGTGTCGTGACTTCACCACGTTAGTGTGAGCACAGACAAACACACCCATGGGCTCTTAACTCTGCACAGCATTTCTACTGAAGAGCATCTGCTAGGAATTGCTGAGCAAGCATAATTGCAATAAAATAACCAGTTTATTCAGGGTTATAACTCTGCTTGGAGACTCAGGTGACTGCTTAAAACTACTAACCATGTCATAAATTATTCTCTTTCTTTGAAAAGGCAAAATGAAGTGTTCTTGTTCTATGATTTTTTTTGCTTTTGTTTCTGGATAAAATAGCTTGGTGCCTGTAGGAGGGCATTTTCAAAAAGGTTTATTAAGTAAGGAAGTGGGGGCAGGGTGAACTGTGGTCTTATGAACATTATGAGCTTAGATGGAAAAATATGAATACAGAGCAATTGCTGAAAAATGGAGTAAAAAAAAAGCAGAGGTTTATAAAGAGCCCCCTGTGACATTCCAACCTTTCTAACGAGACTTCAGACTATTGATTTAGCTGAAAAAGAATGCATATAATAAATTATTACTTAAGCCAGAAAAAATAAGAGGATTGGTAAAAGTGAATGTAAGGTGTGATGAACTAGACAATAGAGAGGTTACAGTTCCTAGTGCTGGAAAGGAAACAGAGTGCAGAGAGTTTACTAATGGAGGTCCTTGGGGACAGTTTTTTGGCTAATTTTGTAATATTTTCATTAAAGAAGCAGGCAGGAAAGGTACAAGATTGACAAAACATGGGAGGCACTTGGTAATACTGAGCATACCAAAGCATTAAACACCAAAAGCTGGATGACACCTTGAAAATACAGCAGGAGAAACAGGGAGAAATCTCCGATGAAGTGGAAGGTCATACAGTTGATTGGAATTTCTCTATAAATGGGGCTCATAAATTGGCAGTGACATAAGGGTAAAAAAACCTGACTGTAATAATCAATAACAAAACTGACTGTGAGTCACTGCTGTGACTTGACTGTGAGAAAGAAACTATAATTCCAATATGCACTAAGGGAGATGGTTTTAGTAGGAAGGGAGGATGTCAGGGCCAGTCAGTTCAGGCACTTGCTGACCATGCACAGAACACTGTACAGAGTCTTGTTGCCAAGTTCAGGTGCTGCCAATTCCAGAGGCAACAGCTGCTAACGAGCACCATTCAAATGGTCAGGGAGGAGGCTCTTGTTTTAATTAGACCCAACAAATCATGAAATATCCTGGGAGGTGAAAATGAAAGATTTTATTCACTGAGAAGTTAAGATTGTCTGTGCTGGAACAAGACTCAAATTAGTTAAATTTTAATCCTTATTTTTCTTGAATAAAAGTTCCTTAATATAACAGTAATATTAGAAATACTGTATTTGGTCTTTTAAGTCAGCACATTTCCTATTTTTTGGTACATCACAACTCTTGTGTCTGTAAGTGTTTTTAGAAAATACCTGAAGTCACAACATGCTCACTTCTTCGTTGTATATGCAAATCTACCCTGAGGTTCTATGACATTGTTGTCTTGATAAGATTTTGGTAATTTACAAGCAACTTCTGATACATTTCCAAAGGAGCCTTTACCCTGCAAACATGTTTCATGATGGGAAACTCCCATGTTTCTGTATTTGCAGTAACAGCATCCTGTGATGCACAGTACAAAGAACCCTAATTTGAAACCATGTTGTGTTTAGGTCAGACTGGATTTTTGCCACATGTCAGTCTTGTTGCAAACTTTATTCAAGGTTTAATTTCAGTGTAATGATAAGACATGCTAGAACAGCATATTTCATTTGGTTAAGTGAATGGCAGTTCTGGTAAGAAAACTCCTAAACTGACCTGCCCTGCACGTGCCTTGTTTTCTATTTGTTGCTTATATATATAATCTATTTGTTGCTAATATATTCCAAGTAACTCCAGGCAATGTTATGTTTCATAACTAGGAAACATTGTTGTAGATGTTTGTTCATCTTTTTACAAGAGCTGGAATTTAAAAAGCTTCAAAGTTATTTATTGAAGGTTTGGTTGGCCAAATTCCTGGCTTCAGTGTCTCACATTTTTCTTTCAGAACACTTTTAACTGTGGTAGATAGCTCAGACCAAGGCTGATAATTTCTCTCTAAAATGTCCACTTAAGAGCATTTCTGTTGTACTTTTTCTTTTCCCCCTGTGAGAGGACTTAGTTTCTGAACTAAGTAATATCAGGAAAAAGTGAATCTAGATAAAGAACTGAAAACTGGAAAGAGTTTTAATGATGTTGATATTCTTAACCACCAGTTTATTCAGTCTTTGGTGAGTAGTCTCTACACAAAGATAATCATTGTGTTCTATTTTTAGCACAAAAAGAAAAACAAACAAAAAACCCCAAACTTGTGCCTGTGCCATTGTACACATCCTTTCTTTGTTTAATGTCTTGTTTTCGTTTTCTTTTCTCTCTCCGTGTTTGTGCAGTGCAAGGGCGCTTTGTCACTCGGTACTGTTTGTACACACTGCAGAGCACAGGCTGATAAACAGCTGCGGTTCATGCACTGCCTGGGAAAGTGCTGAGCTTTGGGCTTGCTGGGAAAGCTGGGAGAGGGATTAAAAGTACTGCTTGAACTTCCTCCTGGCTGTCAAAACACCAACACAACAGAATGTTGTGTTAATTGACAAGGAGCTGCTCCAATCTGTTAATCAATGTAATGACTTGGAGAAGGAAGGAGTATTGGAAGAGTCTGGCTTTGCAAGACTCTTGCTGAAGGTGTCACTCCAGTGACTCTTTCATAGGTCTTTTTACAAGAACAACAAAACTGAACTGCTAAAGAGTTTTTTCATGGTAAATGCAGCAAAGTGTGCCGAGATCTTTCTGAAACTCCAAACAGTTTCTGTTTGGAAAATTAGCCCTTACCCAGGTAGTCAAGATGCTGACACAATTGCCTTTTTCTCTGAAGATCCTACTCTACCATGAATTGCAAAAGCAATGCAATGTGGCCACACTGACCCACAGGCTCCCGTAAATTACCTCCACGCAGAGCAGCACAGTAATCACAAGCAAGAAATGTTATTGTGAATTCTTGACACCCTGGAGGAGATTCGGCCCTTTATCTTTCCTTCATGTTAATGCTGCTTCTGGGAGGAGCAGTAAAGACTAATGGAAGGCTGGGTTTATAAATACCACTTCTCTGCCAAGAGCAGTGTCTTGTTAAATGTTTTGGGGTCAGTTTTGGCAGACAAACCAAAGCACTTTTAGATTTGACCTGCCATAGTTGTGTTTTCTTACTAAAATGTAAAAAGAAGAGACATTCCCAGTTGAACAGAAATGTCTGTTTCCTGATGTCTAAATACTTCTGCTCTTTCACAATCTCATTATTATCAGGCACTGCTGTCATGTTTTGAAGTACAGTGGTCTGAGAAAAATCCATAAAAACTTATCCCACAGTGAAACAAAGGGAAGATTGTTCTGTTCTGCTCTCCCTGGATCTCCAGGTCTGTGTTGTTTATTTACTTGGACTATTTGCTGAAGGGGTGAGGGATGGGGAAATTTGTTTGTAAATGTGATTATCAGCTACCTGGTTAGAACTGTCAGCAGAAATCCACATCCCTATGGTCTTCTGCTTACTCCTATTCAGAATTCATTTCTGGGTGCATGAAATTGGAGAAACAGAATGTGACGTCTTGTTCAGTAATAGCAGAATCATGATTTTAAAAGAATGTTAACATATTAATAAGCAGTTTAGACCTAGCTGATGTTTCTCCCTCTCTGTTTTAAAAGGAAAAGTAATTTGAAAAAAATGCCCAGGACTGAATTCATAGCATATACAAGAACTGGAAAATACATTCAGAGTATTCAGTGCAGATCATTGTTTGCTTGGTGGTCTAAGATATGAAGGTGTGCACCCTACTCTCAGAAGCTGTTTTATCAAAGGATTTGATAAAAGACTCTTGACAGCTAATTTTGGATTGTCTACTTATGTATCTTGTGCTGCTGTTCATTCGAAATTGCCTCTCTTGCATGCCCTTGGTCAGGTGATGGAGACAGACAGAAACTCTTTCAGTAACTCAGAGTGCCTTAAGTGGGAGTACTTGGGGAGATGGAGAATAAAATAGAAACATTGAAATGAAAGTCTTGCTAGAAAACCTTGAAAAAGATGGCAAACAGATTAAATATCATGGTTTGGTTTCCACTTGTTCTTGTGTGTCTCAACTATTCTGAGATCTATCCCAAGTCACTTATGAATCAAATATTTCATTTTTATTTAATGGCTTCAAAAGAGAGAGAATAAAGTGCAGTGTAATATATTCTTTAAGAGAAAAAGATAGTATGTCATCCTTTTGCTTTCCTCTGATTTATGTATTTATTATTTATATGTATTAGGGTATGTGTCTTCATTCTTCCTTTTCCTAAATTTCCTTTTCTCTCATTGGTTTTGAACACTGAGTTGCTTCAAAATTTTCAAAAGAATCCCCTTTTTTGATTCTTTTAATAAAACTCTTCTTTACTATGTGCAATTTCAAAACTTATTCTTCACATCTCCTTTATTTAGAATCAAGTATTGAAGTGATGGTTAGAACAGAAGGCAAAGAAATACCACCCACCCTCCAGACTGTTAGCTGTCCCTTTTGTCTTTTTATATCAGGTGCAAACTCCATGAGGAATGCTGACTCCAAACTTGCTGTCTATTTTATTGGCTGACTACAGAACCACAGAACATGCTGAGGGAAGGGACTCACATTGATCACCAAGTCCAACCCCTGACCCTGCACAGGACCATCCCCAAGAGTCACTCCCTGTGCCCCAGAGGATCACCCAAAGCTTCCTTGAGCTCTGGCAGTCTTGGTGCTGTGCCCACTGCCCTGGGGAGCCTGTTCAGTGCCCAACCACCCTCCAGGGGAAGAGCCTTTTTCTGATACCCAACCCAAACCTCCCCTGACACAACTTGCTTATAATATTGTGATTTAGAGCATTGTTTTTCTCAGTTTTATTTCTAAGGGACCAGGAGAAAACCTCTTTTGTTTATGTGCATGTGCCTCGGAATCATTTCACACATGTTGGTACCATCATGACAGGTGTAAATTTTGATTAAAAAAAATACAGTCTTGCCCAATATAAGACTTTTTTGAGTCTTATTTTAGGGTAGCTGTGGTGGAAGTGGCAGTTCATTTTCTTGCTGTGGCCTTGCTTTTTTTGCTGTGTGATCCTGCAGTGAGATCACTTGTCTGGTGCCAGCTCGGTGTGTCAGAAATTCAGCAGGACTTCTGGATCACAGCATTCCATAGCTTGAGGAGACGTTAAATACATGCAGCAAGAAGGTGTGTTTGAAGCTCAGGAAAAACAATGACAAAAAATCCCAAGGATGAGAAGACAGAAAGCTCAGAGTTTAGAATATTAGCCCAGGAAGGGGTTGCTGGGCCATGGGACAGCCCCCTAGGGCAGCCTGCTGGATAATGGCCCTGTTCCCTGGAAGGCACAGGGGAATGAAGACGGCATGAAAGAATGAATGCTGCGGGGGGGGGGGGGGGGGGAACAAAAAGGGAGTGTTGGTGGATGAGTCTGAGCTTTAGGATTTCAGTAACAATCACCATGAGATGCTCTCCAGCCCCAGGCAGGCCTTTGTTAAGGGGGAATGTGCCCACCCTGAGTGAAATGAAATCTCAGCCTGCCAGAGTGGCCTTTGTTCTACCCAGGGAACGGGACTGAGCATCCAGAGCTCACTCTGAGCAGGGACTTGGCATCTGGTCCCTTCAAATTTTTGGACTTCCAAGGAACTTATGTTTTAGAGGTAATATTGGGAGAGTTTTTAAAGGATATGTTTTGGGAGCTATATTTTGTTTTAATCATCCTCTCCCCCCCTTCTTCTTATTTCCTTTTCTCTTGCCTCTTCAATATATTCCTAATTTTTTTCTTTCCATTGTGCCCTTTGATTTTTTTATAATTATTTTTTTAGATAATAGAATTGTTTTCTTTTGCTGTTTTTATCTGCAAACCTTGGTTAAGCCAAAATAGCTGAGGGGAAATCCTGTTTTTGCAGCACATAAGAACTTTTTGCTTTGACAATCACTAGGTGTGTTCATCTGAGCAAGAGTTTGATGGTTTCACTGATATGATATTAAAAGCCTTTGATCATTTTATGTGTGTCCTGAATGTCTCCAAACCAATTGTTTACAGTGGGTGCCTGAAGGTATTTCTTCTAAAACCTCTGCAGTGCACGCTGTTTATAAAAGTTATTTTCATGCAATTATGTGTAGGAATAAGAATTCTCATCAAACATAGAGTGAATTTGTTTTAAAATTAAACTCTTTAAGCAGAAGGAAAATTTACTGTGGACATATTTTAAAGTGGATTCTGTGTATAGAACCAGTCTTTGAATTTTTATTGATGCTGTCATGCAATTTTTGTTACAATTTTCCTGGTACAGGTGACCTGAGTGCAGATCATAACAATTGCTATCACTTGAGCCATAGTTTATGAGAAGTTTTTGAGTGCATTTGTCTAATACTCCACTACAACACTCTCTTTTAGTAAAAGGGGCCATGCAATTGTGTCCTACAAAGATTTGTTGGTCTAAGTTTGGGGTGAGCTGTGATTCAAATTGGCAAAGATGTTGCTGAGCTCCGCAGGCTGTTCCAGGAGTCCTGAGAACACTATTATGGAAAATACTATTTTATGGAAAACTTAACATTATATGCTTGGTGCAATAGAAAACATTATTAGAAATATTAACAGCAGAGAAAGCTTTTATTAGGAGTTTTATCCCTCTCACCAGTAAGGCCAGACACCTTTGCACACTGTGATCACAGTCATGGAGGAAATATGTATAAAATGATCAAAACTGCCTTTTAAAAGTCATGATGCCACGGTCCAGTGAGTTAGATGGTGAAGCAGGTGATTTGTGCCTCACTCCAAGCCTTAAATCTCAATTTCAAGTGAGATAAAGCTGCCTCCTGGCAGCACTGCAAGGGCACACAGTGCTGCAGTTTTAACCTGTTACTCAGTGACAGTGAGAATTTAGTTGCTGGGCCTCTGACAGTATTTGAGGTTTAGGTGAAAACTTCCAAATTTGGGATGGGAAGAGAAAAAAGCACTTGTTTTGTTTCCTGGTAACTTAAAAAACTGCAGGTTTTTAAGGTGTTTCAAAACAAAAAGCTGGAAACCAGTAGCAGTAAATACATATTAGAGGGCAGTAAATTAGTGCCATATAATAGTGTAATGATATGTTGGAGTATAATTTGGTTCCTAATTGTCCATTATAGCTCTGTAATTTATATAATTATCTTACATTGTGTTGTCTAAAGTGCATACACACACATACAGAAACATCTATATATTTCTAAAATATTCCTGGTTGCTAAATCCTATTTATAAATACTACAATGCTTGTATGTACATGACAAATCACATGACATTCCCCTCCTTATTTTACAGCATTTAATATGAGCAAAATATTACTTTGGGCATTTGTCTTAGAAGGCTGAAATGTTTAATATTCAGAGACAATATACATAAACTACCCAATTTCTCCACCTTTGCTGTGCCTCCATGCATTTCTGAACCCTTTGCCAGGCCCAGAATGCGGCTCTTAATGCAGATGAAGGACACATAGAACAGCTGCAGTGGTTTGGATAACCTTCAAAATGCTTCAGGGCATAATTCAACCACTAATTTCCTGGATGAATTTGAAATTTTTTCTAGATTATTCGGTATTGATATCTCTCTGACCAGATTTTAGATCTGTTATTTCAGTTCCTCTAGTCCTAAGCATTTGAATTTTGACAACAGTATGTCAGATTGAAGGAAATGGGAACATTCAGTTGCTTTATTTTTTTTGGATGTATTTTGTTTAGCAGTTGTAGACTGACATGAAGCAAACTGAAGAGCTGAGGTTACTTTCCATATTCTGAGTACAAAGAAACTGATGAACAAAATCACCATGTTCCAAAGTGAATTATAGTATGATTGGTATGTATTTCATTTTCAGGACACCTGGAAGCACACATAGCTATGTGCTATAACCTTCTGCTGAACAACTGGGGGAATGAATAAATAGAGGAACTGCAAGTATTAGTTGGAATTCCAGATCCACAAAAGTGTCTCCCAATAATTTGCACTGAGCAGGAGTTGACAGCAGGACAAAATGAAAACCAAGGGCAGACAAAGAGCTCTGCAGGGGTGGGACAGCCCAGAGATGGTTATGTTGGCCATGATGGTTTGGGTCTGTGAACACAGAATTTCAGTCTCACACAGTCAAACCCTTTTTGTGAACAACATGTTCCTGATGATAAATACTATAAAAACTCATATTTCCCCCTCCTCAATTACATTGTTTTCCAGCTTGGGATGGGGTTTTATAAATAGTTTCCATGTTGGAAATACAAGCTCTTTTAATTCATTATCTGCCCTTGCTCATTCTCTTTAGACTATTTCCAGCTTCACCAATATACGAATATGAGAAATTATTCTTTAGAGTTTCTTTGATCTCTGCTTGTGATATCTTGTTGGTGAGAAATTTTTCATAAACTAACTGAACTATGTTGTTGAAGTCCTTCACCTATTATTCGATCTGCAGGTGGATGGTTAATGAAGCAGCTTTGTGTCCTGCCACCAGGAGCACTGGATTCAACAGAATCCAACAGGGCAGACCATGGAAATGTCCTGAGGCCAAGCTTGCTTTGCAGAGTAAAATTGATCTGCTTTAGTGGAGAAAATTCAACATGGGGGCTTTCCTGGAGGAGTCACACCAGAAGTTTGATCCAGGCTTGTCCCTTCCATGGCAAAGGTTGAATTTGACCACATTGAATTTGGCTCCCTGATAAACAGGCCATTTATGGAGTTTTTAAGTAGTGGGTCATAGCTCAGAAGAAAAAGGACCAGTAGATAAGGGATAACAGCCTTCAAATCTCAGTAAATCAGCTTCTGAGTAGAGTTAGTGCACAGAGCCTTGAGAGGACATCTTATGAGATGCCATCACTGTAAGCGCTGCATGGTGACCCCCTCTGAGCCTGGATGCTTTGCACGTGGGTAATTAACAATACTAGTTGGGCAGCAAGCAGTGCAGGATGCTTTGGGTAAGGTATCAGGTGATCAGTGAAGTTATTTGTGTAATTTCCCTCTCTCAAATGTGCAGGAGCCTCCCTGAAGTCAAGGTTTACCTCCCTGTAGCCTCTGCATTACCTTCTTTCACACAGTAGTCACCTTTGGGAACAGCTGAGATAACATGAAGGTAAAATTAATTCTAGTGTATGTTATAAAAATTCTGATAGTGGTGACAGCCACTTCATCAGTTTGATGTGATGGCAAGGAATAACTGCTGCCAAAAGACATAGACTTATAGAAGACTTTTGCTTTGAAAAAACACTGGTTTTGAGACTTTATTAAATAAGAAAGCAAGCTTGTGTCTAATATGCATATTCTGTAGTCTTCAATGCTTCTGAGTGATGCACCAATCTGTTTTTCTTATACAGAAATAGTCCCCTGCCCACCCGTGGGTAGAATATGTTAACTAACTGGTAAAGCCCTAGGAGCACCATCACTGATGGCAGCACTGATAGCCTTGTGGAGCTGCCCCACAGTGGCTTGGGAAGAGAGGAATATGGAAAAGGAAGAGATTATTTTAATTTAAAATACTGCGAGCAATGTCAAACAGAAATGGATGTGTTTGGTCTGTCTTGTTCTTTCCAAATGTTAATTTTTAGATTGAGCCCATCTACATTCTACTTGTGTTTTAAGATGTTCATTTAACAGGAGTTTCTGGACTGATATGAATAATACATGTAGTGTACACATTAGTACAGCAGAGTAATTTCCCTGAATGGAATAACTCTGGGAGCTGTTATTTGCATTCCAGCTGTACTGAGAGGCCTGTTCAGGAGAGGAGCCCCTTTGTGGCAAATACCACCAGCCATCTCAGGTTAGGGGATCAGGTTTTCATTCCCCTGAAAGTCACAGTGATTCAGCAGAATTTTTCATGATCCTGGCTCATGTCCTTTCCATGTCCTTAGGCCTCACTTCTGGGGTCTTTAGGTGTGTGTCCCTCTCAGGTTATGAAGGTTTTACTGAGGTGTGAGTGTTGGGGGAGGTGGAACTCCTGCTCCCAGGGGTGGTCCTGGGGCTTGTACATCCATGGGTGTGATAACAGAGCATTCAGAGCACCCAATTCCCACACCTAACCAGTTCAGTCATGACTCTTGCATTCATTTGGTTCAGTTCACTCAGCCAACCTGTGAGAATTAATTTTTCTTTCTACTGGGTTAGTTTGCTGTTGGCTTAGCAAGCTAAAAACTTGCAAAAATCAGATAAGTCAGCATAAGGAATAGAAAAGAGCTCACAGAATTGATCAGGCAAGTTCTTCCAAAACCTCCAAATGTGAAAATCAAACAGAGGCAGGAAGGTTTGTCACCCAAAAGCAGTGATTGTATAAAAATTTACATTTTAATTTGCTCAAGAATTTTCTGTGAAAAATAACACAGCCTACTTAAACCTTTTCTTATTTTTCTATTAGCATAAGAAAAAGTATCCCTGAAACTGCCTGGAAAGCTGATTTTATAATCTCTGTGTTCATATGACTGGTTAAAAATTCTCCAAATAGTTACATTCCAATTGTATTTGGGCAACAATGTGAAACTTCATAGAAGCGGCTGTGAAAACTTAATGACTTTCTTGAAAGGCAGCTGGAAGCATATTCCTCCTTAATGCCTGAGAGCACAGCCCAGCCCAAGAGCCTGATGAGTGCGTGTGGGGGGAAGGAACAGGTTGTTCTCAGTGCAGGAATGGCCATCTCACATGCACAAGGCAAGCAGAGGGGCGTGGCTCAGCTGAGCAGACAGGTACCAATTCTGCTCCTGGGAGAGGAACTGCCCTTGCTAAACAGGGCAAGCTGCTGAAAGCTCTAGAACCACATCAGAGCAGCAGCTTTTCCCAGCCCTCCTGTTCAAAGTGGAGATGTGACACACAAAGGCACCAGTATCTGTGTTAGGGCACAGAAAGGGACAAGCTGACCCATGGGCTTGATCCTGTAATACACGCTGGTCAGGGGCACTCCATGGGCACAGCAACAGCTTTCCCTGTGGTTCTCTGGGATGTGGGGACACATCAGGAACTGGAGTTATGGGAACCTGAGGGGGGAAATATGGAGATTACCTTTCTGCATTGTTCTCTTAGCTACTGCAGTTGGCCGAAAGCTGCTTTACCATACTGTGCATAGGTGGTGCATATAACACTGTAACTCATCCTTCTGGCTTGGGCTGGCATGTTTGTCTAGGATCTGTCATGTTTTGTAGGGCAAAGAAAGTGGAACTGCTATTCATATGCAAAGAATTAAAGGCACAAAATGGGAGGAAATCTTGTATAAAACAGTTGTTAAAGGTTCTTCCAGAAGGCTTCTTTCTTTTCACTATATAGAAATCAATTTTGCAGTTTAAAAACATTTTTTCTTTTTTTCTTTTCTTTTTTTTTTTCAAACTTTTGTAACAATAGAAACAAAACTATTTGGTTGTAGCATTTCCTTTGTATATAAGAACCTAAATTTTCTTCTGAGTGTATTCAGTGCCTATTACAGCAGTGGACTGACATCCTTGTCTGCATCCATCTGTACCAGCAACGAGGTTACCACCTCCATCTTTTTGTCACCTCCCACAGCCAGAAATTACCACCCTTACTGTTCTGTTGCCAGTGCTCCAAGGCTGGACCATTGCCTGTTTGCTGCAAGAAAAATCAGCTACGTTACCTCACATCACCTATTTGAAGTGTTTAAACTAGTCTGACTTATATTGCTTGAATGAAATTAGGGCATGCTTACATGGACTGACCTACTGCCTGAGTTAGGAGTCAGGAAGGGATGGAAGTGGGAGGAGAGCTACAGGCAGTGATCCTTGACTGAGCAAGGTGTTTGTTCATGGCCTGAGACATGTGTGTGCAGGGATTTGTTAACTTCTGAAAATCTACCTTACTGATTTTTCTTCTTAATTCCTTACACCTTCCAAGTGGAGGTCAGGTATATTGGCTTGTGTGCAATGTTCAACTCTACTGTGAACATTATAGTCCTTTCACTGGAGCATAAATGTACAGAAATTAGCTATAAATAGAATCTATGCATCTTATTGTCATCTTCTAGCAAGCAGTAATATCAGTTTGTCAAATTCCTGTGGCCAGAAATAATACCCAATTGTTTGCCCTTATTAAACTACAGAAAGCTCTATAATGATCCCAAGGCCATCCTTCATCTCTAAGCCATCATTTGGTTCATCTCTAGTGACCAACCTGGAGCACAGGCAAAGGGTTACACATGTAAACAGTCACTTGCCTCTGTGTGTCATGCCTGGAATACCAAGTAGGTGAGTTTATCAGTTTTGTTATTTGGCACTACAACATCTGCGTTCAGCCTAGAATTCTCAGGGCTGAGTTTTTACATAAAAAGTTATAATAGTCAGAGTTCATGTGGCTAAGTCACAGAAGGTAATAATGTACCATACACTGCCAGAATATT
Organism: Pithys albifrons albifrons; assembly: GCF_047495875.1. Classification (NCBI taxonomy): domain Eukaryota; kingdom Metazoa; phylum Chordata; class Aves; order Passeriformes; family Thamnophilidae; genus Pithys; species Pithys albifrons. The sequence goes on from NC_092470.1 coordinate 7,649,784, forward strand.
TTGTTTTCCATGTCTTCTCTCTCCAATTTCATTGCATAATTTCCTTTTCCCTCTGGTCCATCTCTTCAGAGCTATGATAATATCCAGTAAACATTCATATCAGATCCTCTTTTTAAAAAACCCCTCAAACACATTGTGTTCAATATTTGCTTTAGGAAATATTGTCTCCTGTTACATTGTGCTGTTTTATGTGGACTGAGCAAATCCACATGCCCAAATATGCAATTCAAATCTTCCCTGTCATATAGCAAAGCAACCAAACATAGCACAGAGACGTGGGGGTTCTCAAAAAAGATGCTGTTTGTGGTGCTACCCATGGAATATTCACCCTGCCCTCAGAGCAAGTTCTAGAGCTCTCCAGTCTCCCTGAATCTCCTCATGTCTTGACACTCAAAAACCAAACCAAACCAAATTCACCATCACCTCTGCTGACTTGATCAGTATAATTTTGCATGATAAAAGAAATTATCTCAGAGTGGAGACTGCTTTTTAGGCTGGGATAATGTGAATATTTCAATGCCAGCTGCCAACTGCAGACTCAGCTTCAGCCAAGTTTGTTCTCATTCATGTGTGCATCTTGGCTGAAGAATGGCATTTCTGATCTCGTAAAAATAGGAAATAAGCTGAGCAGCACCAGCATGCTAATGAAACCCAAATTTCCTCACAGCTGGTGGTAGACCAGTGAATTCTGCTGAGTGAACCCCACAGCCCTGAGACCAGTCACACCAGCCATTTCCCAGGTTCTCCTTGGAGACCGCCACTGAAAAAAACCCCTGTAGGAAAAACCCAGTTTACTCCAACAGGGCAACAGTTTTTCTTGGGTTTATCAAAGGCTCATAAGGGTAATAAAACCAGCATGGACAGTTGGACACACAATTTTTAGTCAAGGAGATCTGCAAGGACTGGCTTCTTCTACCCTTCACTGACAGTCAATGATGACAGCAGAAACATTCTGGGTCACTGCTTCAGTCTTCTAGTGCTCTTCACATTGCCATGAGGAGAGAAATAGATACAAAGTGCATTCATAATAGTATTTGGGACAATGTGAGAATTAATGGTGTAGTGACAGGTAAGCAGAGGTTAAGCATCCCTAGACCAGCATGTCAGACCCTTGTCTGTGCTTCTGGGTTTTTGTCCTCTCTGCAGTGCACATTATAGATCTCAGTTGTAAGAACTATTTTCTTTCTGTTCTTTAATGACAGAAGAAATGAAAACAGGATGATTTTCAGCCAGGGAATTGTGGGTGTTGTCTTTAAAAATGAATATAACGGTTTAATTTAAGAAAAACTTTGCAAGATTGATATAATGACAAAAAAAAAAAAAAGGAAAGACTGTTGCTAGCAATAATTTTTAACTGTGTGATCACACACTTGAATATATTTGAACTTAATTCATCACAGAATTAGTTGTTATTAGACTGAAACTACTGGGCAATAGACACATTTATTTTTTAAATATATTTAAATATATATATTTAAATAGATTTTCAAATAGATTTTTATCCCCCTAGGCTACTAGGGGGAAAGTTGTTAATGAGCCATTTTGTATGAAAAGGGCAGGTGAGTCTGGCCATAGTTGTCAGCAGAAGTGAGATCTTGCTGTGAGGGTTTCTGCCGTGTTCTCTTTTTCCCAAGTACTAACTTGTCTCTGGTGTGGAAATAAAATAAAATAACCCATCTTGTGGTAATAGAGCATTCTGATAGCTACAGCTGGGGGACAAGTTAGCAGGAGCTTTGTGTCCTGGGTACTCCTGATCATATTGATTTTGATAGAATAAGTATGGAGAGAAAACAAGGTAAAAGTAGGGACATACAATCCTCGAGACAGACATGTAGATAATAACTCCACTGTTGAGGATGGCATTTGATATTGAGAGCTGTTACTTCTCAGCAAGAAGTTCAGGTTAATAAAAAGCTGTGAATTGATCTGAGCTGGCATATTTAAGAAATGTAAATTTTAAAAGGAGGTATGAAGTGAGTGAAGTCGTTGTACAGTAGGTTCCATTATTTTCTTCTGTTTATAGACTTATTGATTTTCCAGGCATGTTAGGTAACTATTTCTCTATAGGAATTGAGAAAATAAGTTTATTTTCCTGTGCATGAAAATGCTCCTGTATTTCTACCTAAGTGTTACGGAGGTTATTTCTTTAATTATTTGTTCCGTAAAGTCTTGGTTATTTAAATGACTTTACCTTAAGCTAAAGAAAGGAAAATAAATAACTTCCATCAATCATCAGGAGTGGGACAAGCCAGTTGAAAGTGGCAGAAGATGGTTTATGGTAATTTAATTATAGCAAAAAAAATAAACCAAACCAAACCCCAACTTATACTGAGCTAATTGAAGAAAAGAAAGTTAAAGGCAACTTTAAAGAAAAAAAAAACCTAAAACACCCACCCCACCACTGCACCTCAATTTTAGTTCGGTGCTGTGATTATCCTGCCTATTTTGAGGGTTCCTGGTGCAATGTGGACAACACAGAATGAGAATTTATAATCAAATTGATTGTGAGGAACACATTGGCTGCTGTCATTGACAGCGATGGGCATCTGTCTCTGCTCTGCTTTGCAGCGTTTGCCATTGCCCCAGTCCTGCAGTGTCTGATACTGCTGAGGGGACATTGCTGTGATTGCATTTAATGATTGCATTGACATTTCAGTCTTGGCTGGTTGTCAGAGATTTGGTGGGGTTTTTTGTTTGTTTTGTTTTAGGTTTTGTTTGTTTGTTTTTGTTTTGGTTTTGTGATGTTATTTCTATTTTTTTTTAAGTGTACGTCTGACAACAGACAGACCATATCCCACTGTGTCGAGTGCTGGTGTGCATTATTGCTCCTCAGGCCCCTGTAGCTCTCAGCTGGAGATAAATCACACATTTTCCATGGGGACTGGCTCAGTGGTTACAAATGGAAGTGAAGCTATTTGTTGCCTTTCTTTTTCATTTTGCTTTGCAGCAGCGTCATGGATTTAGTTCAGATTTATGGGAAACTGCCTCAACTAAACACTGCCATGGCAAGCACCAAAGCCACTCTGTACTCAGTTCATTCTGAATTAGAACCATCTATTACCCCTCTACAGTGAGTTTAATAACTCCCATAATTTTCTGCTATAGATTCACATAAAAGAGCATGTTATTTTTTAAAAGAGAAATGCATTTCCCTTCTACCTGGACCTGACAAATCTATTAGCCAAACCTTCCATTAACTGACAGAATAGTTTCCTTTACTTTGCACAGGTTCTTTCCTCACCTTTAAGGTAATTAACTGTAATTATGCTGCTATGTAATTATATTGATATGTTGATATTCTAAGTATTCTGAATTATGTTCTAGTTTCTGTGGTGCTGTGCCGACCTGAGTAGTGCTGTGTGTTGTAGCCAAATTTCGGTGTACACATGTTGAAATATCAGAAGAATCATTCCTTAAATTGAGTGTTCATTTTGTCCTAAGCATACTTTTTTCTCAGTCTTTCAGCTTCATAGCTTCTTTTCTTAGCAGCTTTGCAATTTAATTAATCCTGGGCAAGGGATTTTTGGGAATGGAAGAGATTTTTGGAAAGAGATTATTTTGACTTTTCTTAACAAACAAACTGCTCTTGCTCTTATACAGGTATAAATTTATTTATGTGGACAGGCTGTGCTTCACATGCATTTTGTAGCTGCCACCACAGCTGGACAGACCTTTTCAGGACAAGTCAAATAACTGGTTGATAGAAGAGGTTTGCAGTTGTTGATACAACCTCTATTAATTGTTCATTTTATAAAACTGTCCTGGCAGCTGCTCACCCACCCTTGGCAGATGACCTGTCCTAGTCTGCCACACTTAACGGACATGGAATTCTCACATCAACATGTTCTGTGTGTATTTCCTGGTCTATCAGACTGTGAATCTCACAATGCACTGGAAGCATCCCAGAAATCGCAAGAGATCACAAGGGCAGGGTGGCATTTCTCACAGTGCTTCAGTGTGTTTGCAGTTTCAATTAGAATTAAATGGAAATGAATAACCATAAATGTGCCAAAAATTCTTAACCTTCTAATTTAATTTTAATTGTTTTTTATCTGTTAGAGTCCATTCTGTGATCTGCAGAATGGTCTCTGGTGGAACTGATGTATGTTTCCTTCATGTATGCAGAAGAATTCCTATGTCCCTAATAGATAGAGTTCTCTGAGCTCAGCTTTTATGGGCAAATTCAGATAATGAACTCCTATTTATCTGAAATATTTGTGGAAGGGAGAATAAACACCTCATCAAACACCAAACCTTGTGGAGGATGCCTAAAGTTTGCCTGGGTGGCTGGCCCTTCCTCTAAAAGTCTCTTGCAACAGATTAATTAATGCAGGTGAGCTTCTAGGTGTCTTCCTTTTTTTTTTTTTTTTGCAATGGAGACAAAGCAGTTTCCTTATAACAGCTGCTGATGTTTTAGACAGCCAAGGATTATGACAGGATGAAATACTTCTCTGATTTAATTATCAAGTTTTTAATTTGAATTTATCAGGAAACTGGTTGAGTAGAGTCTGCAAAATTGTCAGGCAAAGGAATCTCCTAAAAATAAATGTTTTTAGCAAGATACTCTGTTTGTGTAACATGAAGGGATTTATAAATAGGTTCAGGAAGTACTGGGCTCATTATAAAATAAGTAAAAATTAAATTTTTAGGGATATGGTCATGTTTCAAAGTTATTTTAAATAAGCCTAAATCCTCACTGTGGAGACTTTGTCTCACTCTTTCCTTGGTACCAGGTATTCTCCAGCCCTGCAATGAAAGGGATTGATATGAAAGAGGACATGTGGTAGAAAGCGGGCAGAGAGTGTCTGCCAGCAGCAGTCAAGTGTTCTGATTCATCCAACATTAATGTGCAGCTTTTATCTCCTTCCATCTCCTTTTTTGCTGTTGTTGTTGTTTAGTTGTTGGTGGTGTTTTTTGTAAATCAGGAGTGTCAAAAGTAGCCTCCCTACAACAAGTGCAGACTTTGGTGGGGGTGGGTCATGGGAATCCACTGGCTGGATTTGTGGTTCTCCCACAGGAATGCCCGTTTAGAGCAAACCTCCCCATCTTGCCATGCTTTGTTTGTATTGAGGAGTGATCTGGGAGCACACCAAGCAGATTCCTTACAGGGTAACCCACCCCAACCCTGTGCTCTGGAAGGTACCTCACATGTCCAGCCTGGGATGGGTTCTCCAGAACTGGAGTGGGAGCAGTTCAGAGGGATTCCCACCACTGCCCTCCCACAGAGCCTGCACTGGGCTTCATTGGGTGTTCACACCAAATGTCTCACTGCTCAGATCTGTTCCTATTGCACTGCAGGGCCTCTTACAGTAGACATAAGCTAAATTTGATGAATGATGTAGTTATGAGTCTCTATAACAAGATGAATAACTGGTAGTAGAGAAGAAATAGTAGAGCAAATTAAAAAAATGTAAAGGAGAAATAATAGCTTAAATAAAATGCACTTCTAGTGTCCTTCCTATAGACCACATAAATTCATATTCTTGTGGAAGCTGAGGAGACTGTGGATTAAATATGAAATTTCTTGTTCTGTTTTTGTATTCAGTCACAACGCTGCATGAAGTGTGTACTCAAAACTAAAAGCAAAGCAGAAAGAAAATGTCTCTTTATTAATTGAGTGTTGAGGCCTTTTTCTTGCTTTTTATATTTGAGGTGCTTATTTTCAGTCTCAAGTGATATATTTAATAAAAATTAGTTTTAAAGCCAGTGAAGAATAAAACAGAGTTAAAATGAAGAAGGATATAAATCTCTTTCATTGCTTTGAAATTCCCTTGTTGGCATGGCCCTTTCTATTGTTTTCATTCACATTTCACTACCACATTGCAAGCAGCACTGACAGCCAGCCCTGACTTATTTTTTATTAGCAGCTCTATTGAGGAACATGAATATTTTATCTGGCTACTTCACAATGCAAGAAACTTCTCAGAGAATTGCATCATTTCTATTATTTAAGAACTCGGTCGGGATGCCAAGAGCACAGCCTGATTCCAGGAGCTTAATCTTCATGTACTAATATGTTCAGGAATTGCCTTTCTGTTTTCTGGCACTTTCAGGTCTGGAGGCAGTTGAAAATACCTGTATTACATAAAACTCTAACTTTAAACCTGTTGATCAAATCTTGTTTTCCTTTCACTGATTGGGTTATTTCTTTTTCCAGGAACAAACCTGATAGAAATAGTGAAATCACCTAAGTCTGAATTACGTTTGAATTTTATGGAATGGAGCAAACTGACAAAAATCTCTGGGCTTGAGCAGGTCCAGGAAACCAGAGAGGTCACATAAGACTGATGAATTTAGGCTTTTATATAACATTGCATCTTCTGCTCTTGAACACTTTTCTCCTGACTGTGGAAAGACACCTTGCTAAGAAAAGGTTGTCATATTTTATCAAACATGTCAAGTTTCTATGACTCCCAATGGATAAACTGAGAGTGAACAGAGAGAACCATCATTTTTGTTTTGAAAAGAGAAGGATTGGAACATTTCAGTTTAGCAGAAACTACAAATCCTTTAGAGTCCTGTTGACCATCCTATTCCATGATGAATGGATAAAGAACCATGTGGTGTCTGTGATGGCTCACACAGAACTGGTGCAGGATAGATCACAGAATGGGTCAATGCTGATGGAAAGGGAAACATTTTTTTTGAACAGAAAACTTTGCTAAGAGCAGTAGAGATTATATTCTTTTGAATTTTGGTAAAGATAGAGATCTTAAAGCATTATTTTAAACCATAGCTACCTCAGTATTGTTTTCCTCAACTTTGCACAGGTGATAAAGACAAGTTGATCAGAGAGCTTGACATTAAAGATTAAGTGTGAAAAGCAAAGTCTGAAATTCTTCAGCAGCACGTCTCAATTTAGGGAAAGTGATTTAGAGATAATGTGAATAATCCTTACTAAGTGAAATTGTGAGTGAAACACCAGTGTTCACAGTCAACTGAGTTTCATTTGCTTATAAATATGCTTTTAACATTTGGTTATTTTCATTTTGAAGTTGCTCACTTGGCACGGTGGTACACACACCTAGTCCTGAGGTACCAGAGTCACGGTCCTTTTTGTTGCAATAGCAAAAAGAGAGATCTTGAGTTTCAGTTCTCTAATTTTGCAGTTTTTTTGTTGAAGCACAAGCTGAAAACCATCTATATTATCTCCTAAAATAAACACCATCCTCATTCTTTGGCTCAGTCCAGCTCCTGGTTATTTGGTAAATGGAGCCACTAAATGCACCTCCAAGAAATCCCAAGGTCCTATTATAATATCAGTGCTTGGCAACCTTTACTTAACTCTGTAACGTTATAAATGACTTGTCAATGAGCCAACTGTGTTAGAATCGTCACAGTCAGCCAGAAAATTTTGTTCTTTCTTTCTGAGAGTTAATTATAAGTTAGCAGTGCTTGTTTCTGTAGAGAGGTTTGTCTCCATGAGGGAAAGTGTCCCTGATACATTTGACATTAATTTCTGCCATAGTGTTTAAAAGGCTTGACTTTAGTTAGGTGTCTAGGGATTTAGTTCCAGAATTCCCATTATCCTAATTGGTTTAGCAGAATGAAGCAACTCAGTGCACTTCCAGTCAATTATTTCACCCTTCAGCTGCTGGCATCATACTAAAGGAAATAGATTATGTCATTTGTGTGTTCCCAGAAATTTACCTTGTAGGTGTGAACCAGTGTCAGGAAATCAAGTGTCTAAATAATAAAAATGCTACAAATCATTGCAAATTGCAGCAAATGGCAGGGACTCCATCAGCAGCTTAGTGAGTGTCACACCTCCGTTTGTGGTGCTTCCTTTTCAAAAAGGGGATAACACGGATGAAAAAAGCAGTGACCTTGATTCATCTTCATAACGGGACTGTCACTGAGGGAGTGAAGGCCAGAATTTTGATGCTATTTGTGTATTAATTTTAGAGGAAATGCATTACTTTCTGCTGTGTGACAAAGAAAATGCTTCAAGAGTGGGACCAGGAGGCTAAAAATAAGAATTCCAGTGCTGGCACTGAATACTGTCTCATAGTAACTAGAAGCTCAGGGGTTTTTGGTGCCTAATTTAAAGCAGAGGCAGTAATACTGCTCATGCTAAAACTGTGACCATTAATATTACTGGTGCTTTCGAGCTGTGGAGTTGTTCTTTAAAATACTGAGTGGTACTTTAAGGATGGTATAAAGTCCAAAGACCTGGCTGGCCATCGCAGTCCCAGGGTGTAAGGAGTTGTGTCCCAAGGAAGGGACTGATGCAGATCCTGGGGCCCTTGTTCCCAGCTCTGTGGTTTCAAGCTTGGCTGTGTGAAAATGTGTGCAGGATGGGAGGGCATGGCCAAGTGGAGGATGTGGTGAAGCTGCAGCTTCTGTGACTGACACAAACTCGAGGGCACCTCAGAGTGGCACAGCCCCAGTTCAGATGATGTTTGGGTAGTGGGTTACATGTCCAGTTAATGAAGAGCTGCCACTTGTTAATCTGCACTGAGCTGGGCCTGGCATTTTTTAAAGCAGTGTTTATTCTGTGTTTCTCACTCTCTGCTTTTCACTTTTGCAAGGATTGGTAGTTGGAGACACATCTTGCCTGTTATCTTTCAAGACTTTCCATTGTTTCCAACTTCTTGCTATAGAGGATAGTGACTTGTTTTTGGAGATCAATCCTTTAGGTGATTTGTTCCTACACAGGAGGTTCTGCAATAAATATTTGCTAAATCTAGTTTCATTCTGAATAGTACATTGTTTTTTTGACTCCTGGTACAATTTTGCTCACTTTTTGTAGAAAATTGATCTCTAGACTAAAGGTCATACAGTGTATTATCTTATAGACCCCAAATAGATCATTTTAACACACTTCTTTCTCCTTTCTTTCAAATAAATCCCTCTCCTGCTCTGTAGCAGTGCTTTTTACTAATGAGAGCTATTGCCAGGCTTCCCTGTTAGGGCACTTTGTTAGAAATGTGCCTGAGATACAAAAGAGATGTCTCACTGGGCTTTCATCAGTTCTGAGCCACTGTCAGAATCAGGATCAGTGTTTTACTTGGAGCTTAGTGACTCAGTTCAGATCTTTCTAATTCTCAAGGGGGGGCTGCTTACAGGGGAAAAATACCAGTTTTCATACAGACTTCTCTTCAAACTCCTGCATAAAACATTGACTTAAAAGAACAGCAGAGTAGCTGAGATGGGTATGAATTGTCTGTACCCTGCTAGAAAGTTTAAAATAGAGCACCATTGTAATAAGCAAGGCCAGATGTCTTACTTTTCTCACTACGAGTCTGTTTAGACATTCGTGGAGTGCCTTTGTTTTGGAACCATTTCAGCATATCTCTGCTTCTGCAGATCATTTCCTACATGGATCAGACACCATCCTACCAAAAGCCTATTCCCATGCAATGGGCCAACCCACGTTTCTAAAGAGGAGCCAGTGCTCTGATTCTTCCAAAGATGTGAGCACATTCTGCACCATATTGAGTGCCCTTTGACTGCAGGTAAAGAATTCAACAGCTTGTGGGAGTGCTAATTAGTGCTAATAATAACTTCAATGACCTGCCCTGGCTTTAAAATGCCCGACAGAAATCACCCTGTCCTTGAAGGACTGAGATTTTGTTTCTGTGCCTGTCTGATCAGGGGCTCTCATGTCTACATGTCTCTGTGTTTAGTGATCATACACAATTAACTAAGTGGGTGCATGTGTGTGGATGAAAACCAAGTGGGTGTTGTTGGAGAATCAAGAGGAAAAAAAAGCAGAGATCTCCCAAAAATACTACACCAGAATTCCATTATTACGGGGATTTCTCCTGTAGGCTAAATAGCCTTGTTAAACCCAGGAGTAATAGAAGGAAAGCGTTAGATTAGGAATTGGATTACTCAAAATTAAACTTTGTCTCTCTAATTTTGGTACTTTTTCTGTGGTTAATTTGCTGAAATTTGTGTGGAGGGTCTGAGGGAAATGACAGCTTTAATTTGAGCATATACTCAAAAAGCTCCAAAGTATGAACTTTTTATTTTATCTGGCTAACAGGTTGCTGATGGCGCAGAAAACAATTGTGTTTTCAAGGATACTGCCCTAGACCTTTCCAATATAAATATTGTTAACACTAACCAGAACAACAAGTTACATTATTTTATGAGCAGGAATGATAAATTAGGGAGTTTTCTGACTTCCCTTTCTTTTGTCAAAGTGATTTTTGAAAAGCAATCAAATTAGAGAGGAGGAAAAAACTTCAGTGAGGCTGAGCAGCTGCACTGGCCCAGTGCAGAGAATCAGGGAGTGTCTGCACCAGTGCCCTGAGGCTGCTTAAGCTGTTGATGCCACCAAGTGTGGGATGAACTACAGCCTTTCCCTTTGACTTTAAACTGTCTGCCATCGCTGAACACTGCCTAAATGCAAAGCACAAAATAATCAAGTGTTATTTTTAGTCTTATTTTGGTTATACTGTTAAAGGGCATTCTAGAAATCAAAGAGCAAAGAATAGTCGCATTTGATTGCCTTATTATGGTCAATTAAGCTTACTCGGGAACACAGTCATGTATTGAGGGAATAACTTGCTGCTCAGGAAGAGGAAAAGTGTTGGTTTGATGCATTTTCCAGCTACCCACACCATCCAAGAGCATACTATATACATGGAAGGAAGAAATATCCAGGCAGTGTCAGCTCACAGAAAATCCATGGGGAGATCTACTGCATTTTAATGAAATAAAGGAATACCTGAAACACACAGTCTTCCATCTGGAAATTCCAGGGATCCAGAGTGTTGTGGCTATATTTTCTTTGAAAAGCAGGAATACAGCTACTCAGTTCGTGAATTGTGACTCAAATTAGGTTACCGAGTAGCTGTAAGAGATTCTTCAATTATTTGTTAAAGACCCAAGATTTGGGGGTTTTGATTTCTCTGGACTTGGTCCAGAATGTCTAAAGGGAGGTCAGAAGCAATGGAGTGCTGTGGCTGCAGAGTGATGAGAGCTGATCCCCGGGATGGGCTGGGGGCAGTGCTGCTCCCAGGGATGGGCTGAGGGCAGTGCTGCTCCCAGGGATGGGCTGGGGGTTGGATGGGCTGGGGGCAGTGCTGCTCCCGGGGATGGGCTGAGGGCAGTGCTGCTCCCAGGGATGGGCTGGGGGTTGGATGGGCTGGGGGCAGTGCTGCTCCCAGGGTTGGGCTGGGGAAAGCCCTCCAGAGCTCGCCCTGCCCAGGCCCTGAGCAGGTGCAGCATTAGCTCTCAGGTGTCTGAGGGTTCTGTTCCCTTCTGCACATCGGGACTATTGTATTCAAAGTATCCAAAGTGATTCCTTTTTAAAAAGCCAGTGCAAGAACTGGCAAAGCTTTTGGAAAGAGTGGCTCCTAAAGGTGTCTGTGACCTAAGAGAAATGTGAGAACTTCCCACTGCTCTGTGGGACACACTCCATGCTGGTGTAGAATGGAGTCTGAAGGTCACCAATTCACATGTAGGATGAAAAACCTCATGCTTGGCACCCACTCTCTGTATATTTGACAGTATTTGAAATGCTGTTTGTTAATTTACTGCCTCCAGGGATGCTTTCAGAGTTTTTTTTCCATGCTGACCTTGGTGTGCCCCAGAGAGCAGTAAGTGCAGGTCAGCTGGAAGCAGGTGGAATGCTGTCCTGGGGAAGGCAATGCCAGGCACTGCCCCGTGACCTGGCAGAGGACTGCAGGAGGCCAGCAAGCCTGGGGGCCATGAGGTGCCAACTGCCCAGCTGGAGCAGAGGCGGCTGAATTGCACCCCAGTAGTCAATGGCAAACAGAAGAGTAACTTCAGCATTGCACACTGAAATGTTCCTTGTAGGAATCTCTTTAGAGCTTTATTGACTAAGCTACAGACAAAGATTTCTGATAAAAGCAACCTCAGTATCTCAGCTTTCATGATTCTCTGGTGTCATCTACTAAGTAAACAATGATTTATGATGTTCCTTACAAAAATACTGTTCCCAATTAGAAGAACAAGCTTTAATTTATTTTCCCAGGTAAGCTGAAGGTAAGCATGATGGATAAAGAGCACAGTAGATTTTCAGATGATGTGCCAGCTGGCTCTCTGTGCTGCAGAGATCCAGTCACTAGTGCATTATGCTTGTGGCAGAGTCTTTATATTTGAATATTCCTTCCTTCCTTCCTTTTCCTACCTTGTCCATACTCTAATTCTAAAGTCTGCTCTGCTCATTTCTGTCTTGTCAGAAGAAACAGGCCGGAGAATAAACTGTGATGTAGTCACAGTTCCCTCCATTGGCTCTGTACTCCAGAGGGAGAAATGCATCCCCCACTAAACTGTCTACTATTTATTAAAAAATAGACAAAACTGCTTTGGGGTTACTTTCAAGTGTCAGAGAGGAATCCATTTGCCTCGTGGTTGCAGCTGGTCCTTAACCTGACAAGCAGATTTGGGGAATCCCACACACATTCAGCCTGTGCAAGTCTTGCTCTTGCTGGTGAACCTCTGCTCTGGGACACGCTTCATCCAACTTACTCTCATTTGCATAAAGACATTAAGTGCAATTAGTGCTGTCAGGTTGCCGTGTAGTTTAGCTGGGCACTGTTGTGTGGGTGGCAATCTATTTGTTGTCACAGACAAGCTATTTTAGTCAAGATCAGTTATGAAATTGTTCAGCTATTTGAAAGGTCTGGAAGGTGAAGTGAATCACAGAAGGGTGAAACTGCAGCATTAACAGGGACTGGAGAATGAGATGAGACACTGAAAAAGAGTTTAAGTAGCTACTAAGGACTTCATTCCACACCTGTAGAAGGTTTTGGGGATTCTTACATAATGTAATTCTGTAAGAAAGATGAATAGTTTGCAGATCATGCATTTGGCACAATAAACTGGAGGTTAAGCCTTTCCCACATGTCCTAAAAGCACTGCTAATTCATATTATTTCTTCCTCACAGTTTAGCCTCTGAAAGTAATATTCTGCTTCAGTAGTAAAAATCAGTTCCAGAAATGCAGTAGCTTTTGTGTCTTTCTGGAAATAATGATAAGGGATTTAAATAGTATCCATCATTTTTGCAAATTATTAAATTTTCTTTAAAAATCCTTGGAAGATTGCAAGCTCTCAGGTGAAAGCATGGCCCAAATAATACCATTCCAAATATTTTGTTTGTAGTGACTAAAAATTGCCCAAACATCTCCCCCTTAAAACAGAAGATCAGTTCCTCCCATGTCCCTTCCCTTCCTGTTGTCAGCCACTAAAAAGGAAACCTTGAAGGCATTGGCACTGTCATCTTAAATTAAAGTACAGGTGACATAAATATGAAAACTAGCAGTCCTATTTCATCAGAACACACAAAAAATCAAATGGGAACATAACAAATCAAAATACTACCCTCTTAAATAATGAATATAATTTCTTAGCACTTTTTTTTTGTCTGAAAATGCATAAAATTTCATTATTTGTATTTTTATAACAGCTTGTAGAATTCCAATCAAAGATAAGTTCTGGACAAATTTTAGTCTGAAGTCATGACAGTTACTTGGACATTATATTGATTAGACAATGCTTTGCCTGGTAACTAAATCAGAATGTATTTTGATGTTTTTTCAGTATATAAATTTTTCATTAATACAGCTAAAGAACACACACACACACACATACACACACACCACTCCCACTCTGATCTGACACAATCTCGAATCTGAGGGATTTCTGGAAATGCGGATCAGCAAACATGGAGGTAAATCTTAATTGATGTCCTCCAACATCCCTTAAAACCCATTGCTGCTGAAAGGGAGAAGAATGGTGCTTGAAAGTCAAGAAAATCCTTCAGTCCCACACTACAGATTCTTCTTAGCCTGAGATGCATGAAGTAGAGCCACAAGTGATTTAATATAGACAAGAGTTTAAAATAAAAAATTTCCTCTCAGCACTGTTTCTATATAATTTTTTACAAAGTTAGCATTAAGATATGGGAGAACATGCCAATGTAGCAGAATTTTAGGGGAGTTTGTCAACTCCAGATGCAAAATGAAATCAAACATGTGTATGTTTTTATTTTTGTCCTTGGACCTGCTCTGTCATCATCTCCTCCAGGGTTCAGTGCCTTCCTCTCCGAGTTGTCTCCATCAGTTTCCCTTACTGAGTAAAGCAATATGCAAAACCAGAAAATGCTTATTGGATCAAATATTTCAAAGTAGCAGAAGTTTTAAGGGTTTCTCTCATAAAAACTGGCTTTTCAGATTGGACGTGCTGGTTTCATTCCAGAGAGCAGAGTGTGTTTAAACACCTCCTCTGCTCATAGTCGATGTTTCTACATTTCTTTTTTGTCATTTGTTGCAATTGGAGCAGCACCATGAAGTCTGGAGGCCAAGCAGGGGCCCAGATATAAACAGTATTATTGGTAAAATATTCAAATAGATTTTATGGACTGGGCAACCAAATCAGAGAATTTCTGTAGTTTTAGGCAACAACTCCTGTTTCTACAACCACGAAGCAACTGTCCCATGTTAGAAGCATTTCAGCACCAGCAGAAGCTTTTGTTGGCTGAGCACAGTGTTCCTGTGGAAGGGTGTGCAGTCCTGTGCAGTTAATGCCTCCTGAGAATATTAGCAGCTCTAACAATTTTTTAAAAATTAAAAGGAACAAGCAAGAAATTTGTCATAGTAATAGAACTTTAAACCCAGCATATTTTTCTAGAAGAAAGGCTACAGAGTGTGAAAGTGGTAATTTCTTTTTTTACATGAAACATAGACATGAAACATTTCTTTTGCAAGAATTGTAATTCACTTTTGGCCTGTTGCCAAAGCAGTGAACTTTATCACCCAGTCCTGGCATGTGCAGATAGATGGCCCCTTCTGCCTCTTTTGCCAGTTATAGCTCATGTTGCCAGGAAATCTTAATCATGCTGCTTGGAAGTGGCTGCTGGCCCATCCACCTGCTGCCAAGCCATTCCCTGTGTGAGGAGCCCCACTCAGCTTCAGCAAAGAGTCTCTTAGCTCCAGATAACATATAGAAAAAAAGGTCACTGTGTTAAGGCCTCCCAAGGGGACCATATGGTGTTATGAGCTACATCATCACTATTGTACTGCTGTTGATGCAACTCTATTAATAACCCTGAAGCTCCACATGGATTGGGCTTAACTGGGTTTGCCAAAATAAAATGTGCAGTATAAACCTAGAGCAAAACACAAAATAAGCAGAGAATAAAAATGTTCTCTTCAATAATGAATGTTTTTAATGTTACTTATTTTCCATTAGAACTATATGTATTTAAAGCCAGCTATAACCTTCTCTAGTTTGAGGGGAAAAGGAAGAAAATCAGTTAAGCAGTTTGATTGCAGTGGCACTTTATCAAGAACTGCTCCATATTCTCAAGTGTCATATGAGTTCAACCACTGTTCATACAGCAGTGGTCAGAAGAATGAAAAGCTTTACTCATATGAATTATAATCTCCTGAATTTAAGGTGAATTTAAGCTCCTCATTAAGATGCTCAGTCACTTGCATTAGGAGAATTATTGAAATTTCTTTCATGCGTGCATTGGTCCTTTGTCAATCAAATTCCCATTGTTGTCTCTTTTCTTGGACCAATATTTTGGTGTGTCATAAAATTTAGGTCCTGAATCCCTGTTTAAATGACCTCACTGGTAGTGATGTGAACTTCAGCTTGAGGTGCTGCACAAACTCCATTGAAACAAATAAGAAATAATAATGGTTTTTAGTCTTGTTTCTAGGGGCTGTAATCATGGTATGTTTCTGCATATGAAGAAGAGGGAGAAAAAAGAATAATTTTTTCCCAGGAATTTTTGAGCCAATTTAATTTAATTTCACAACACTTTTCTCAAACTGGAAGGAAGCCTGGATTACTGATATCCTGTGACCTTGCTGGCTTTAGTCTTTGTTCTTCTGTCATTTAGTACAAACACAAATCACATAGAATTAATGAAAAGTTATGGCACAGATTATTATTACACTGAATATACTTCAAGGAATTAAAAAGAAGGTCTTCTCTACATTTTTAGCACTTAGGGTGGACTTTAAAGAAATGTTAGATAGTACAAGTGATATTCACCTTCAATGTCAAAGGTAACCTTGGCCTCATCTTAGCAGACTTTAGTTCTCTCTCTCTGCAGTTTAAATGCCTTTTGAATCTTTTGTGCTTCTTGCATTTCTAATAATTTTTCAGCTTCAGGTAGAAATTATTATTTTTCATAGTGTATACTCCACACACTGCATTTTATTGAAGCATTTTGTCTAGGCTTTGGAGGATTTGATATACAAACCTATCTTTTGTGTGTCTGTAATACTCTTGGGGAATAAAGAAAGCAGCTGTTCAGATTTCTGTATAATCCATTCCTGTGCTCTGTGTTCCATTACTAAGGTGTTAGCACTGTAATACTTAAACATGACAGAACTAGATGACAACTAAGGTGTTACCTTCTCTTTTGGGCAAGAACAGCCCAGCTCAGCTGCCAGGGAAGTGCTGGCTCAACAGCCACATCTTCATGTCAACCGCTGCAGAACTGCCCTGCACAATGAAGTGCAATAATGGAATACATTCCCACCTAGTTTTATGTTTACAGAAGAAGAATCAAAATAAATAGGAGCTTATGTTGAAATTTTTTTCACATGCTTTTAGAAAGAATCATCTTGGCTCAGCTTCAGGGATGTTGTTTTTAGGTGATTACTTCTGGTTTTGGGATCCTGCTATTAGATAATGAACATTTGCCAAAAATGGCAAACTTCTTTCCTGCTGTATAAATGTACAAGAAAACCATGATGTTTCAGAAATTCAGTTTTAAATGTGATGTTGTCTCTTCTTGATAATGCTAGTCTTGTTCTACATAATTAAGGATAAGAACTTAAAGTGTATATCTTTTATATAACTTGATCAAAATGATTTACATACACTTATCTAAATTGATTTACCTGCTGCATTCTGAATCCTATAAATTCTGATTTTGTAATGTAATTTCTTTTACTGTGTAAGTGGATTCAATGATACAGAAAAAAAATTGAAGCAGAGTTGTTTATTTTCTGGGTACAAATGAATGAGCAGGACTTTCACAGAGTGATTGTTCCTTCAGAGAGAGGCTCCCTGGTAGGCAATTGCTTGTGGCAGAATTCCATACCAGCCAGCCATGCTTGAGAAGGCTTTGCAGCTCCTTTTAGTTACACTGTTCATTACTGCAGTTCCTGCTCAAGGAAGAGCAAGGGAGCTCCAAGGTGGGAGGATATCCAGGTGAAACAGGTACTGAAAGCTGCCTCCACTTGAGAGCATTAAAAGGCCCCTTAAGTAGAGCTAAAAACTTTGCTGCCCTTCCTTAGTGAGACAGAATTGCCCTGTAGTCATTTGCACATGCCATTGAGGGAGTTGAATTTGCCTCTTTGGGAAGTGACTGAGGAAAAAGACTCCCTGAGGTTCCCAAGAGTGGCCACCAGAGCCGAGCTGAGTGAGGGCAGGGGCAGCAGAGCCAAGCTGCAAATCAGATGGGCACAGAAATGAGGCAAGGGTTTGAGAACTGAGAATTACATCATCTTGTGGACAAGGCTGATGTGGTTGAGGTTGGATTGGAGAAGGATAACAAGGGAGTGAGAGATGCAGAAATACACGTTAATGTAAATAGATAGCGATTTAAAACTGATGAGCATCTGAGTTCAACATAATGGAATCCCAGGCCCTTTACCCTGTAACATCCCTCTGCAGCAGATACAGTCAGGCTGTGAGTAGCCTCTAGAATAAAATACAGTAGATTTTTTTGCATTTTTAGGAATGAACCTGCTCTGCTTCTTAAATCAGTCTCTTGCCTCGACATACCATGAACTGGGCATATCTACTAGTGCCAGTATGACACATGACCTGTCTCTTGTGGCCCACAAGAAAGGTTTTAAACTGCAGAAGCAATGAGAAAACAAGTGAAGTCCATTGATACAGGAGTCCTAGGTCATGAGGGGAAAGGGGGATGGAGAAAGTGAAGTGGCTGACCCTGCTATAAAGGGTGCCACAGGCAGCGGGGTAGGGGAATGTGAGCTGGGTAAGGCAAGACCTGTGACTGTGGAAGAACAAGAGTGCTGTGGCTTCCTCTCTCTACCTTGTGTTTGTATTTAGGGTGAACTGAACTTTAACCACAAAGTAGCACCTGGATAGATCTGGGCAAAGATGTTGTGAGAAGCCCAGACTAAAGTTAGTGCTCTGATTTTTGGTTCTCTCAGAACTACAGGAGTTGATCAGGGTTTCTAAAAGGCTTTCTAAGGTTCAGAAGTGGTTAAGGGTTGGCAGATCTTGCTGTCTGGTAAACCAGGCCAAGTTATGGCATTGTTTGAAATTTAGAGTTCTCGTAGTGTTTTAGTTCAAGGATTTTATGTTGTTCAGAATTAAACCCAAGGGGAAGCTCAATGTGCAGAATCAAAGAAAAGTGGTCCTGCCTCCTGCAGATTGAAACCACTGTGCCTATTGCATATAAAACATTTTTATAGCAAATGGTTTCTAAAACTGTTAATACAAATTAACATAGATACAAAACACAGCTACTGAGAGTGGCCATACTTCTGTGAATATGCATATCTTGGTTTATTTCCAGCTAAGGAGAAAACTACATTTATCCCCTTTAGACTTAGACTATTAGAAATGCAGTTAAACAAGAAGGAGGACTTTTTCTTGCTCTGTATGGCTCAATGATGAAGCCAAACATGGAATTGTCTTTGGAATCACAAAGGTTTGAAGAAAGGCACTTTTGTGATGCACTCACTCAACAGTCACACAGATACGACCCAATGTGGTGCCACAAATGCACAGGACATGGGTGTACAAGGTAAAGATCCTTCACAGCTCTGCTCTACAAAACACACTGCACGTGTATCTCCTTCACTGAAAGACATTCACCCTGCTTGAGACGAAAGGCAACTCAGGAAATAAAATCTTAAACACTGGCAGATAGTTCGAAATTTCGATCCAGGAGACTGAATCTGTTGTACAGAATAACTTCAGCCCAAGACAGTGTCTCTTCAGTGTGTATTTTCAAACCAACAAATTTTAAAATTAGCTTCATCAGAAATTTTGTTAAAGGTCAGAGTTCCTTAAATCTTTAGTCTCAAATGTATGAAGCTGCCATTCACTGCACCTGAGGAATGTTCTACTGAGGAATGCTTGTTGTAATTACAAACAATTACATTTTCCAATAAATGCAGACAGGTAGAAATGCCATAGTTTAAGGGAGCATAGCACCCAAACCCAACATGCTGATGATCAGTCAGTCAATGCTACTAAATTTTTATAGCATAAACACTTTTAAAAAAAGTTAATGATCACTATTTATATTTAATTGTATATTACCTTTTTTCCTTCCTCCATATGTATTTGCTGAGACGATGGTAGAAGAAAGCAACAGAAGTGAAAGAAGTTGCAAACTTTTCATTTTTTCTTTCTCTGAATGGGAGTTCTGCTAAATTCTGCCAAGAGATGGGAAAAGAAAAAAATTAGCAGTGCTTTGCAAGAAATCCTTTGCCCATTAATCATTAACCCTGAATTCTCCTGTCCCCTACCCCCGTTTTTCCTTTTATGGAAGTGAAAATGGAATTTGCCTGTTTCCAATCTCTTCATTTTCATTTTATGCCACTTGTGGCACAAGTATTTTGGAACTGGACCCTCCTCCCTTGCTCAACAGTGCTCAGCTCTGAGCACAGGGGCTTGAGGGCATTTGTTCTGTGAGTAACCAGCTCGAACTCAGTTGGTCAACAGCTCAGACTGAACACATTGTAAAATAATGATAAGAGCTGAAGGTTAATCTAAATATTTAATTAACACTGAAAAATCTCAGCAAGGGTAGCATCAAAATTTTATATGTATATGGAACACTTTTCTTATTTCAGTTGTGAAATTGGTATCAGATTTTGGATAATTGTGAAGTGTTTCTTTTCAAATTAAGTGAACATATTTGAACACATAAAAGATTTATGGATAAAGCACAATTAACCAGTATCTCTCTCCAATTCTAGTAAAAGAATTGTAAGTATATGTAGGAGTCATTTCAGAGAGAAAGTTTCTGCTAATATGGTGTGGTTTGTGCTGAAAATCAGAGCAGAATCTGAATTGCAGCAGTGTGTGTATATGCCCCAAGGAACAGGTGTGTGGTGCAAAGTGTGAAGGGACAAAAATTACTCTTAGGCAGCAAGAAGGCAGCAAGTATTACACCAAGGTGGATCTCACACATGAGCAGGACACAGTGGTCTCCTCTGGGATATGTTACATCAGACTGGAGCATCACAGTTTTCCCACATCAGTTCTGGAGACACACTCCAGCTCACTTTAAAGGAATCAAGTTCCAATTAGGATGGAGCTGTGGCAGCACAGGCCTTGGTATGGGCTGCAAATCAACCTGCACTTCCACCAATCAGGAATAAAGGAGAAAAGTGCAGACCACTTCCTTTCCTTGCTCACTCCAAGGAGCTTTGAGTCTAGGACACAGGAGATGGCCAAAAACCCTACAAGCAATCTCTGAGGTCACACCAGTCACTACCGTGGCAGTGATTTAGCACAGCCTTGCAGTGAACCTTGAAAAATGTAAGCTGAAGATGATGTGAAGATGACAGATCTGCCTGACAGGTTGAATGGTGATACGAGCCACTGTAATCAAGAAAGTAGAGAGCATTTAGGGGAAAAACAGTGGAACCTCTGCTTTCAGCAGACAGGAATTATTAGCTCAGTTGGTTAAAACTTGGTTGTAATAGTGCCAAGGTCATGGGTTCAATCCCCTGTGTGGGCCATTGACTTAAGAGTTGGACTCAATGATCCTTGTGGGTCCCTTCCAACTCAGAATAGTCTGTGATTCTGTGATTCTGTGAATTGTTCTGGAACAAGGTGGTAGATCTGCCAGGAGCAGAACAGGCTATTGGATCTCTGTGAAGAGATTTTCTGAAAATAAAGACTACAGAGATCAGTCTTTGGATTTACTTCTCACTATAGAACCCATGTAGGAAACCAGAAGGACATTATGGGCATCATATGAAGAATTGCTTAAAGTGATAAGAGGAAAACTGGGAAAAGAAGGAGGAACCTGCCTTTCTTTGGCAGGTTTTTACTTAATTTGGCAATTCTGTGTCAGTCACTGCTAATATTTATTTGTCCTTTCAGTGTTCACACAATAGCAGTGATAATGGTGAGAGCACTAGGCAGTGTTGTGGGAATAATTGTACAGCATTTGAACAAGAGGTTTCCCAGAGCATATTCAGGATGAGTTTATGTAGCACAAAATTGCATGTTATGGCACATTAGTCCGCAGAGAGCAGATGTGATGGTGTTCCAGAGGAAGGAGCTGCTCCCAGTGGCCTCTGCAGCATTGTCACACAGTGTGGTTTTGGAGTGTGGGGTTAGGTTTTCTTTTCTTCTCCATTTGATTTGCATGAGTAATT
Organism: Pithys albifrons albifrons; assembly: GCF_047495875.1. Taxonomy (NCBI): domain Eukaryota; kingdom Metazoa; phylum Chordata; class Aves; order Passeriformes; family Thamnophilidae; genus Pithys; species Pithys albifrons. The sequence continues at coordinate 7,671,102 of NC_092470.1, forward strand.
CCAATTACCTTTATTATCTACTCATAAAGAAAAGAATGGGTCTCCTGCAATGTAATGAACATTAGAGGTAGGAAAATCCTGATAAATAATTTTCCTGTGAACCCAAATACTTTGCCATTTTCAGCATATTTATCTGGTCACTTGGTAACTGCTTTGCTTGAGCTGCTCTCTCAGATGGGTTAATTGCTGTTTGTATTGGTTTTGCATATATAAGATTCTATGAATATACAACCTAAATTGTTTTAGGAGTTAGTTCTTGATGTAAAAAGCATAACATCAAAGGGTCTTTGCTATATTATGAGAACATATAAAGTGGAGACAGGTATTTATCAGTGGGAACTGTGCCATAACTGCTCAGAGTTACTGGCAGTGTGCTGCATCACATACTGAAGTGCCTTTTTTCCAGCCACATTTGGATCTGCATGCAGTGCAGTGAATGGCAGCTGCAACATTCTGAGTGAAAATCATTGCAGAAAAGAGAGAATCCTCTGGAAAAGAAGAGAATGCTCTGGGTCTTCATAGTAATCAATCCTGGAGGATGCTGTCTGAGGGCAAGTGGGTCCAGTGAGGCACTACCAGCTGGGCCATGGGGGCTACAGGGCTGCCCTGCTGCATCCTGGGCCACTGGCAGGGACAAGACTTACAACAGCTGAAGGAACACAGGCAGTAGGAAACCAGGGAACAGACATCTCAGGGACTATGAAGAAAGCTGGGAGTTGATGGAGGAAAATGACACCTGGGAGATGCAAGTGGCACTGTGTCCTGATGGTGCTTTAAAGAATGAGTGGAAAGTTTATTCTTTAGGATTGGATATGTTTGTTGCTCATGCTCTGGATAAGGCAAGTAGATGATTTGATATTTGCAAAAACCTTGATTCTTTAAAAATAACAGAAATTAAGTTCTTAAATGTAAGGTTTGAATATGGTTATGGTTAAATAAATTAACCTTAACATTTAAAGGATCTATTTAAAAAAAAAAATTATCCTGTCAATGGCATCTCTCTTTCCCACAACATCCAGCACCTGCACATTACTTCATCATCTGCATTGAAATCCCTCACATCTACTGTAGTGATCTGGATTCTAAATTTAGAAGTAAATAATCCAAACTGCTCTTGTGTGAAGCAGATAGAATGCACACTTAGTACTGCATGGAGGCTCATGCTTTGCCTGCTTTATGTGAAATGGTATCTTTTCTTGAACACAGTGTCCAACCCCCAATTTCTAGCTTATGTTGTGTGTTTAGATCTCGTTTGCATATACTGGAAGAGGGTTTGCTAACCTTCTCTCCTCTGCTGAGATGCTGCTTGTACAACACATACCCAGGAGGTAAACTCTCAATCACCATCCCCATCTGCTTCTTGGCTAATGTTCCAATTATAGTTAGACCTCTTGCACATATTCACATCTAAAATAAAATGGATGGTTTCACCGTTGAGAAGCAGCATGTGACTAATGATGCATTGTGCCATGCAGGTTTTTGCTTAAATGTATCTTTCTAATGAAGTTAAAGGAACACAGGGCAGAAATTTGTCAGGCTTACAGTCCTGCTTTTCCCCCCAGACCACACTGATCATCAAGATGGTTTTCAGTCACCTGAAGACCAATAATGCTGTAGTACAAGATGTTCTTTCAAGTTTAGAAGAGATTTTATGGGCCAGAACCTCAGCTACCATAAATTGGCTTCTGTGCAGCTTCTAACGATTTTTACCAGCTGAGGATCCACCCTGTGTTCCTATAATAACCCACTAGCATCTGAAAAAAGATTCATGTGATGGTTATGCTAATACATCTGAGGTTATAGAGCAAGAAAATTTTTATGTGGTTGAATTTTTAATGCAGTTTTTAAATCCAAAATTTATTCTGCCTGTTTTATCTTTCCTGGGATTTTTAAATATCAAATAACTCTGAAAAGACAGCTTTAGGTGGAGTTTTGTGTGTGGATTCATGGCCTATGTCAAACATACAGCAACTGCATGAGTATGAAACTTCCTTTACAGCAATAGCTATTGAGCCATCAGACATTTCAGTATTAAATTCACAACTAAATAAATGAAAACCAAACTTTGTTTTGTGATAGAAAGAAAACCACTCAATTGCTTGAGCAGAGTGTTGTGAAATATGAATTTCCCCTGCAAGATGCATTTCATAGTCTGTAGCCCCTGATAAAGTCGTCTTCTTCCATGACTCATCACCCAGAATATTATCTGACTTTCCTTGGATGCACATTTGGGAATAGGCATTGCATTCTTTCAATTTCAAGTTTTGGTGCAAGTTTAGCACATTTTGTATATTTGTGCCTTTTAATAATTTTTGAAATATGCTACACTGAGTAATTCATATCATAAACAGCTGCAAACAAAGACAAGAACCCAAATAAAACTGCCAAACATAAATACAGTTATACAATAATGGGTCATCTGCTCCTACTTCCAACTTTAAAAAAAGGCATTTTTTAGTTTGTTTACTTCAGCTGAGTGCTTTTTGTGACAATGCATTACTTGTTTTTTTGCCTCAGAGGAATGCTGTTTCTTGGCTTGTGTGTTTGTCTTTCTCAAGGGGACACTGTGCTCGCTTGGGGTTGTCTCTGAAAGCCTGACAAATCAGAAAAGCACAGATTAGAGGAACCAAAAAAAAAAAGGGGGAGAACAAATCCCAGCCCATCTGGACTGCCCATGCTTTTCCACTGTGTGTGGAGTATCGTGTGCTTGCTGTTGCCCCTGCCCAGAGTAGGTTGCCCTGCTCCCTGTCTTTCCTTGCAGTCAGTTCTGTCCTTCAGCACACATGGATAAACTCCTGCATGGTTTTACACTACTGGAAAGGGTAGTGCAGCTGCAGACTTTTTATCCACCTGCATTCTGGCTTGTTTTGAACTTTCACTGTTGTCAGTGCCCTGTTTCAGAGCTGACTGTACAGCCTGTAAAATTTTGCATTGAATTTATCGTTGCTGCAGCAGCTTTTTCAGAGAGCTCTGACATGCAGAAAAGCTTCCACGAATCAGCACTGTGGTGTCAACAGATGTAACTGTGAAGAACAGATGTGCTTTTGCAAAGCCCAACCTGCCTGCTGAGGACATTTCCCTTCACTGAACTGTGGAAGAAGCAGATGAACACCTGCAGTAAAGCTCATTGGAAGGCTGAGACCCAGCCCAAGCTCCTTCCCCAGCGAGGACTAAACCTTGTGGTTTTACACAAAACCAACAGAAGAGCAATGGCTTTTGAAGCTGCCTTGCTTGTTCACCTTCCTCACATCAAACAGAAACGTATCTGAAACAGATGAATCCACAGTAAAACCAACAGCCACTGTGTTTAGGAGGGAGAATTTGTACCAACAAACAGAGAGCAGGCTTGCTTCAGTTTTTGATTGATGGCTCTTATGGACAAAGAAGGCAGCAAGGACAAGACAACCAGGGCTTCTTGTAGGTAACATACTTCAAGAAGATACACATGAAAGCACTTAAACAAAAGGCACAGAACCATGTCAAAGTAAAGGAACTTGAAAAACACTAAACATTCAAGTGCTGATTGATGATGACTCTTAGAACTTAATGTGCTCACAGGAGCAAATCCTGGATCTCTGTGAAGCTGCTGTCACTGAAATCGAGTCTTTGTGAAAAGGGAAGAACAAATAGACAAGAAAGCTGAAAGAGGAAGAATAGGACTAATACAGACAGAGTAGATGTGAGAGGAGCAGATTGTTTGAGATGGTTAATTATCGACCCCAGATGTTTTGTTTGTTCCAGGGCCTGACACAACTCTTGCTAGTCCTGTTAGAACTTGGATTGGGTAGACCCTTGGACCTGATGTATTGTGGCAGTTCCTGCATTTCTAAAAGATTAGATGAGATTAAAGGATAGAAAATTGGCTTACTTGAGGGATGAAGAAGTCTTAAATACTTTAAGCATCAGTTAGGATAAACATGCATTTAAAATCCTCCCCAAACTTTCCGAAAATCTGGTCTGAAAACCTGCCTGAAAATGTTCCAGATTGGTAAAAGAATTGTTGACTTTGAAATTAATGTAGCCCACTAGAAAGAATTTAAATGCTTTTTTCTCTTAGTTCTGGAACTGCAAATCTTTGATGTCTGGATAAACCATAGAATAATTGATTAAGTACATTGGTATTCCAAAGTCCATAGATGTTGAAATGATTCACAGCTACAAATCAGTCAGTATTAGGTTTGAGGTGACCATGACCATAAATCCAAACAATCTCTTGGTAGTGTCCTGTAAATACTGCTGTTCCACAACTGAAATGGGAAGAGCTATTAAGCCCTGGATTTTACACAGGTGTTTTCTGTTATAACAGGTTAATAAAATTTCAGTATTCAATGGGCCTTTAACACCCACCCTCCATCTGTGGTATTCATTTTTAGCATTGTGGAATAAGCAAAAAAAGCAGACATGTCATTAAAAAGAAACCCCATCAGGGTGTTTTCTCTAACTCCACTTTCTTTTTTTTTCCTGTGTTCCTTCATTTGTGTGTGGAAACATTTTATGGGTGGCAACATGGATCAGACAAAGCTAGTTCTCCATCTGGGAGTCACACTCACTGCAGACAAGTGCACTGCAAACAAGCCCTTGAGCATATGCTGCATCCCTAAGTGCTAATTGAGAAAGTCTGATTATGTCACTTGGGTAAGAATAATGTTCTCTGCCAAATGACCAGTTTTTGCTTGTGGCTTTTTGGTGGCTGTTCACCAAAGTTGTAGAGAAGTGCCTTTACCTTGCAGAGGAAGCTGAGCAAAGGGCAGAAGGCCAGCACTGCTGAGGGATGGGATGAGCAGTGACTGGGTGGGAGTAACAGCGTCAGTAACCAAGAAAGCTGCCACAGACACACTCAAATAAAATGATGGCAAAACTCCTCTCTCAGTAACTTGTTTGGGATATAAAGGAGGAGAAAGAACCAAGCACAGCAGTGTCTTTGACCATAACACACATTGCAAACACATACAAATGTACTGTGCAAACACACTCCTCAGGTTTCCTGCACATTTGTGCAGAGTTCAATGTCAGCCTTCTTTTCTTGATCACAAAAATACAGGTGTTGGACATATGGCAGCAAAGACCTGGGACTTGGGGATTACTTAGGTTTTTACTTTCATTCTGTTTTCTTCTATAATTCACTGTGAGTCTTCATCAGAAAAGTCTGTAATGATGTATGAGACAAAACAACAATATGCAGTACAATATTCAAGGGGTACAGTGTCCTGCAAAAGTGACTTGAGAGCTCATAGACCTACTCGAATATAAGAGAGAGATGTTAAAACTTGGCCTACATAGTTATTGAAAAGAACTTTAAAACCCTGTTCAAGAATCACAGGTACCAAGATAAGAAGTAGATTTTTGATGCTACAACTGCACATTTTTACAATGAGGGGAATCCCAGGATATCTTTATCAAGTGATAAATCCCAGGTGTCAGTTAGATCAAGTGCATCCTCAGCACAGGTGCTGCTAAGACTCAATTCTTTTTCTTTTTGCATCTTCATGAATTGATAATTCCCTCCCTTATCCTTTACTTCCTCCCTGCCACTGTTGAACTCTGGTTTAAACTCACCTGATCGTGGGGTTGTCAAGCAAACCACACGTCTCCCACGTACTTTACAATTGCTTACTATTAAAAGGAGGTCACTTAGAAAAACAATGTACCACGTACTGTACAGCATTGGTAATTTTTTGTAAAAAAGTACCCCCAAAGCAGGTGTATTAAATAGCAGTATTAATGTAATTTACAGTTTGGAAAGCCAAAAAACCCAGCTTTGTTTCTCAGGGTGTTTTTTCTGAGCAGTTTTGTTGTTGGTTAAGAAACACCGTTAAACATTCCACAATCAATGACTGTAAGCAGCAACATTGTATCTAGTGTTTAGGTCAGGAACCAGGTGTTTGGATCTGATTTGTCTCTGGAGCTCCAATTTCCTGTCATCACTTCCTGGGTAAGTCACTCCACTTTCTGCAGGTTCAGGTGTCCCATCAGCTAAAGGCAGTTTAATAGTGTTTATTTTTCTGGAGTGTGGTGAGGGTCTGTAAATGCCACTGTATTTTCTGAAGGTGTTATATAAGTCAAAGTGATAATTTTCTATTTGAATACTTCAATCTAACAGATGGGAGCGAAGCCTAAGTAAAAGGTTGAACTTTTTTTTTCTCCTTGCGTATTTCTGCTATTTTTATGTCTCAGAACTCAGTTTGAAATGAACATAAATGTTAGCACATTTTCACGCACAGGGTTGTGTTCCCACATCAAACCTTTAACTTCAGATGTGTTGGTTTTAGACCATGCAGGGCAGACTGTACGAGGAGGGAGAAAACCATCCCTTCCACGTGGTGTTTGGCTGCAGGTCAGCTTTGCTGCTCTGCAGAGGGGCTCTGCTTCCCCCACCTCTGCCCACCCTGCTGGCATCCTGCGCGTGTGTCCTGCCTCATGAAAATAACACAAGTTGGTGACTGCCTTTTGCTGTCTCCTGGGCTGCTCAGCTTTCTGGGGTTTTAGTGACTGTAGGGTGTTGGCAGCCCTGGGTGGGCTGTGCCACGGCTCCGTTGGCAGTGGCACCCATGGGCAGGGCTGTGTCCCCACCACCTGCTGCAGGAGGGAACGTTGGGCCTTTTGCTCTCACAGCCGATGTCAAAACCAGATTTTTTTGCACAAGCGCTCGCTGCTCCACCTCTGATTCCAGCATTTGCTTGAGTTCATTGCTCTGCCCTGCCTTGGTTTGCAGTTTCAATCAATGCTTTTTTTCCTAGGGCTTCTGACTCAGGAACATGATACTTATCTTTTCCAAAACCTTAACATGTGATGTGTTATTTGTTCAATAACTTGCAGGACAAAGCAGCAGTGTCAGTCTTGTGAATTTTCAGGATGGCTAATAGGTTTGTGGTGACTGGGGAATAGGAAAGCAGTCTAAAAAAATGCAGTTATTATGGAGAAGAGCAGCACCACTGCAAAGGCCTCATCTATGGGTGCAAACCTTTCTAAGCCCATCATTTCTGTGGCACAATGGACCTGCTCCTCTCTATCTGTGAGTGTCCCTTCACTGTGATGTGACATGAAACCCATGAAATCCAGGGCCTTCCCACCACCCTTGGGAAGAGCCCCAGAACAGGCAGCTGACCCTGCCCCTGGAGATTCAATAGCTGTGTCCTGCTATGAACATCTTGCTTTTTGGTGTTCCAATGTTCCAATTATAACTTCAAAATTATTATTTGTTCTTAAATTCCATATTTCATTTGGCATCTTGTACTGGAATTTCCTGCAGAGGAAGAATTCAGACTGTTGGATAGAAACCTTTCTTGTCATATTCCCTCACAGATGGCTCAATCTGCCCTGCAGTTTGTGCCTCACAGACACTTAATCTGGCAGTGCAGGAACACACATTTAAAAATGCAGGTTCTGGGAGCAGCCTCAGCTCTGTTCTGTACCCTGACATTGAAGAATTCAATCCCTGCCCTCCTTAAAAACGCCAAGAGTAGTGTTTTTCACCCATAAAGTATATTGTGGGAAATAACTCCCTAGAAACTAGATACACCCAGGAATATTTGTGTTGCTGCAATAGTCTAACAGTGTTTTCAAACTTACACCACTGGCTTGGGACAATTTCCTAAAGGTGACTGAGAAAAGCAAGACCATTCATCATAGAACTGAATTTATTCATCTCTTCCAGAGAAAAAAGAGGACTAAGTCAAAAGGCTGAAAAACGTTTCACCAAACAAAACATTTTCAAAACTTTGCAAAAAATTGGATAAATGCTTTATGCTATATATTTGTTAGGTCACATTGTTCACTCCGCCTGTTTAAACCATTTTGTCCAATATACTGTTTCTAAAATCTTACTGAATTACATGTAAATGTTTCTTGCAATGGGTTCTGAGAAGTCTTATAATGAAAAATAGTATAAGAATGCTAAATATGTTGTGGGTTCGTTTGTGTTCCTGGCAAATTACAGAAATGCATAATTTATTATAAATGCAGTAATTTCACTTTAATACAGAAGGTCTAATAAAGATGCACCTTTGCTCAGGGCCTTTAATCTTAGGTCAGACGAATATTTGGAAAACAATTTGTAACTCAAAATTTGGGATTTTTTTTCTTTATAGAACTATAGCACCATTTTAATCTTCTTAATTATTTTAGAAAAACTTACTGTGTTTCTGACAATGACATTCTCTACTGAAAGAAATGTGTCTTCCAGTCTGTTTGTTCCAGATTAGTGAAATTATCATGTGAAATTCTTCAAAAGTTATTACACTTTAAATACATCAGGTTTTTTAAATGTAAAAGGGGTAAAACTGAGTTCCATTTGCTCTGCAATTACAGCCTCCAAATGGCATAAAACAAATTCCTCAAAACATTACCCCCGTCTATCCATTCTGTCTAGTATTTGTCAGGAGATAAATAAACACAAAAAATTCAAGTAAGTCATTTACTCATACTTTAAGGCTGAGTGGAACATTTAGTGTCACATTTTCCACTTCTTTTTGCTGCAGAAATAAGAAATTCAAATCAAGAAGTGAGAATGTGATTATATTTTTATAGGTCATATATAATGTAAATTTTGAAATGGGTGCAGGAGGTTTCCATAATTCTACTTAGTAAAAAAAAAAAAAAAAAAAAAAAAAAGCCTGCATAAAAGCTTTTAAACCTGTCCTTAGGGATCCCAGTCAGGTGGTGATAACTTTTGTTCTAAATTAATCTTAGAAAATTTCACAGTAGCAAAAATCGTGAACATTTAAAGAAATAATGCAACTTTAGGAACAGTTCTGAAATATTCCAACTAGCATAACCTAATGTCAAACTTTCATAGAAATTGCACATTCCTGATGTTAATTGTCTTTTAATTGCTCTCTTCTGAAAATAATCAGTTTCAAAATAAGTGGAAGTTCAGCAATAGGTAGTTTTTACAAGAATCACTCACTAAGAGGGGGTTTAAGGTCATGCATAAACATATATCACAGAATCACAGAATGGTGTGAGTTGGCAGGGCCCTTAAAGATCATCTCATTCCAACACCCTGCCATGGGCAGGGACACCTCCCACTAGCCCAGGTTGCTCCAAGCCTTGTCCAACCTGGCCTTGGACACTCACAGGGATGAGGCAGTCACAGCTTCTCTGGGCACCCTGTGCCAGGGCCTGCCCACCCTCATTTCTCCCTAATGTCTAATTTAATGTTCCCTCTTTCAGTTTAAAGGCATTGCCCCTTGTCTATCACTCCATGCCCTTGCCCATGCAAAGTCCCTCTCCAGCTTTCTTGTAGCCCTCTTTAGGCACTGAGAGGGGCCCCAAGGTCTCCCTGGAGCTGTTTCTTCTCCAGGCTGAGCAGCCCCAGCTCCCTCAGCCTCTTGCCACAGGAGAGATGCTCGAGCCCACTGAACCTGTTTGTGACCATCCTCTGGCCTCATCCCACCGGCTCTCCACCCTTGTGCTGGGGGTCCCAGAGCTGGCCACGGCACTGCAGGTCTCTCACAGGGTGGGGGAGACGGGCAGAATCCCCCCCCCCTCCCTGCTGGTCTCCCTTCTCATGATGCAGCCCAGGATACAAATGGCTTGCTGGGCTGCAAATGCACATTGCCACTGGCTCCTGCCCAGCCTCTCACCCAGCAATACCCCCAGTCCTTCTCCCCAGGGCTGCTCTCACCCCATTCTCTGCCCAGCCTGCATTTGTGCTTGGGATTGCCCTGGCCCAGGTGCAGGACCTTGCACTTGGCCTTGTGGAACTTCATGAGGTTCACACAGCCTCACCTCTCACACCTCTCAGGGTCTCTCTGGATGACATCCCTTCCCTCCCAGTTTCATTTTTACATTTTCCAGTTTTATTTTTCCATTTAGACTTAGGCAGAGTTGGTCTAAGCCAGAGAACTGGTGTATTTTCCAGATTCTTTTTGTTTTAGGTATAGGTTCTTGGTACTGTTCTTCCCTTTTTCAAGGCTTTGTTTCCTGCATTGCAATACCTGTTCCCTTTGAGACGAATAAAATGCATAATGAAATTAAGTACTTACTGGGAATTACAGGATGTGTGTATCCTATTTTAGACTTCATAGCAAGGGGTATCCAGGCTGTATCACTAGCAAATCATTACAGCTGTAGTCCTTGGAGAGCCATTAGTACTGATATGAAGCATATCACATATAGCCAGTGTTCCTCAGGAATTATGACAGCCTAAGGAAGGCAGGGTTGGACATACTGTATTTTGCTTGTGTTATTTTTTGAGCCATGTATCCCTGTATTTTGCTGATAGGTTGTCAGGGACGCTGTTAGTCTGGATTACATGGTGATGATTTCATTTTATGCAACCAAACAAAAAAAAGCAGCAAAAGGAATTGCTTTTGGCAGAAGATGATCCCATTACTTGGAAGAAAAAATTACTCGATGTTAAATTAAGTGCTCATCAAAATGAATACAGTAGAATACAACAACAAATAATTTAGATAATTTAGCTTTGAAATAAGGATTCAGACAGTATTTTCTCTTTCATTTAGTGCATGCGATTTGCTAAATCAAAGCCATGGAAGCAAAGTTGTGCTGAGCACTGGTAATGAACTGCATGGCCCAGTTACTATAGATGTGAAAACAGCTGACTTTGTACACTGTTGGCAGGATCCTGATGTGGAAAATATCCAGGTGTACCATAATTTCTGGAAGGAAGTCCTTCCCTGCAAGGCTGCCTATTTTCACTGTGGCCTCTGCAACAGGAGTGGTGGTCTTGTGTTAAGGAAGCTGGTTTTGGATTTTGTCCGGGCAGATTGGGTGCACTGAGACCAGTGGGTACAGAGAAGGAACACCCCTGAAAACCTGACTCTTTTAAAATAGTTGACCCTGTAACCCAAGGAATGAACCCAGCATGTGTCTGGAGAATTGAGCTGGAATGGCACAGAGCCAGGCACAGCAGAGCTCTGGGATGGGCCCTGGGAGGCTGCTCATGGCATCAGGCCTGCAGAGCTCTGGGCACCTCCTTCCCAAGCTGCAGCCAAATGCCATGATGATCGTTTTCTGCAACAGACTGGTTTATGAGGAGAAAAACTTTCAGTCCCAGAAGAAAGTGAATAAGATTCCTTAAAAATGTGGGCTGCCAAATGCAGAACTACAATATATACAAAGCCATAAATCTAGTAAAAGCTGCAGTGGTTAGTATGGTGCCTTCTGGGAAATAGGTTTTGTTTTTCCATTTCCTTCAAGATTTGTTGTACTGTTTTGAGTGACAGAAGCTCAGATCTGTAGCAAATGGAACATTTCAGAAGTCAGTATGTGCTTTTCCCTGGACAGGCACTCTGGTCACTTAAAGGAATACTGATCCTCTGCCTTTGGAGATGACAAATCCGATGCCCTTTAAAAATACTTCCAAATAATATATTTATTGCAGATCTACTGGGGAATTTTTATGGTGTGCTTTCTAGATTACTATGGTATAACAATTTTAAGTAAAGGCAACATGAGTGTCACATCTTTTAACTTCAACTACTAACTTGAAACCAAAAAAGCACCCTTTGTCTACAGATGTTGGCCTTTGTTCAGTCAACCTTTGATGAAACAGAATGTGCCTTTTGTATGAATCAGGACCAGACTGAAACACATGGGGCAATTTGCTCTCTGCATTTGAAGTTAAGGTTTGACATAACAAAGGATATTACAAGAAACTGTGGTGAATTTTAAAAAATCAGTACTGGGCTGAAGTTTATTGCCAGTACTGTTCTTGCAGATCAAGGCTATGCTAATGTGCTCTAGGGTTACTTTAGTTTTTTGCAGCCTCCCATTCCCTGAGTGTGTGTTTTAAGCACTCATATCACTCACTTTTATAATAGAATAACTTGATAAAACCTTCTGCTTTGTGTTGGCCTCCTGAAGTAAAAACTCACAGATATGTTAAGTCTCCCACTGTTTGTTCCAGCTTCATTATGTTTGATGAAAAACATATCTTGGTCATATCTCATGACATGCAGTACTTCCTCAATAACCAGATTGCTCTAAGATGACTTTATTTACCTGGATAATGAAATTGTATCCAAGTTATTTCCTGGTCTTCTTTGGATGATACATATAGAAAATGGACAACATTAACAGCCCTTGCATAGCATGATGGAAAACCTTGAAAAGGACTTTTGTCTTTAAGGATGGATGAGTTACAGTCTTCCTGAAGGATGTACTGTGCAGCTTTTTATTCTCTGTGCAGGAAGAGGTGTGAGTATCTTCTAAATATAATTGTGGGTCAGAGTGTAAATGTTGGGCTCTGTGAACTCCCTGACTGAAACCAGACCTATCAATTATGTCAGTGGGAGGTTACTGCCGGGATCAAAAGTAGATTATAGGCCTGGCTAAGGCTGCCCTCACACAGCTGTGCTGGTACAGCAATCTTGGTGTGCTCCCCTAGCAAAGAACATGTCACTGATGTGACTGCACCATGTTCCAGATTGAAAGCCTGGGAGTGAAAGATGCTCCCTTGAAAAAAAAATGTTGTCCATATAATTGTCTTCCTGCACTACAGCTTTTGCTTATGCAAATAATCACGTGTGAGTTCTGTCCATGTTCATGTCTGGAGGATTTGCAGCTCTGATGGTGAACACAGAAGCCTGGCTTTCAGCAAATAAACCAAAAGGACTAAGCCAAACCCTTGCCCTGTGCCCTGCTGAAGGAGTTGAGCAACCATAGGATTCTCTGTGTGACATGGGACAGGGATAGAAACAATTATTGACCTGGGACAACCACAAATAATCCTAGGGCATCCAAATTCCAGTGAGCCATCCAGTTAAAATTACAAAGGACACTTTTCTTTCTAATCTTTGTTTTGGTGAGGAAGCAGAAAAAACAGATTCTAACAGAAAGCTAATTTGCTCTAAAACCATTGTATGGGAAAGTTCTTGATTTTCCTCATAAGACAAAACTATTACTTTTTTAAAATTAAGGCTTCTTAGTGTGCATTTTCACCTTACAAAGGCATGGGGTTTATAACTAAGGGATTGCAAGGCATGGAGTGTAGAAGGAGTGAGAGATGATGAATGCAGAATCTTTGTTACACAAAGAAGTAGAAAGTATTGATCAAAAAAGTGCTTTGAGGCAAACCAATTAGGGACCCATTGACAGCAAAATGACCTGCTCATCCATCTTTCAAATGAAATTTAAAACTTGGGTCCACATTATTTGTGCTCATTTTATACACTTGAACATTTTTGCTGAAGCCTGAATGCTGTTAATTTTGGGCTTCTGGCCGAACTCCAAACTGAATAATTATTCTGCTTACTCCCTTCCTAAATTACAGCAGCAGCTTCATTAGGAACAAATGCATTCCTACTTTGCTGACCTAAACTGCTCTTATATTGCTATGCACTATTAACTGTTGCTGCATTTCCAACCAAGGCTGGCTGCATTTGCATGGCAGACTAAATGGCCTCTGGACAAAGCATGTATATCTTTAGTTTGTTTAAAATGCATTGGGACAAAAGGTTCTGTTTGTATAATTGTTATCACAGGAATAATTTCAGGCCTAGAACATGCAGGTGTTGAAGTGTGTTCACTGAGCAGGGGAAACTGTTGGCATTCAGAGATGTAGGTGGATGAAAGGAAGGGACTCTTTGGGGACAGAGGCTGTTTGCTCATGGCTGGAAAGCTGTGGCTGCTGATTATTGTGGAAAAGGGACTTCCACTGAGAAGCATTGCAAAATCACAGAGCAAAATGGGGAGCAAAGAGAGAGGGGAGTCTTACTAAAACCAGAGACCTCAGGGCTTTCTGAATATCTGTTTCTGTAGAATGAGGCTTGCTAGTGAGATGCAGGTGGGTTTTTTTTTTTCCAGAAGTAAAGGAGATTATATTATTGAGAAGTCTGATAAAAGATTCCAGAAATTCTATGCATGGTTTCTTAAGGTTTTATATTGTGTTCTTGTGATGTTATAGCTTCTTTTAAAAGGGTCCATATCCTGCCTGAAAGGTGAGGCAAAGCCTGAAACAGTGTAAGATATGAGCAAGAGGCTTTTATATACTTTATATTCCTACTGTGCTGTTTCACTACAGCATAATCCTTGCTCTCACCACCTGAACTACTTGCCCAGAGTGTTTTTAAGCTTAGATGTTCAACCACAGAGCTGTCCCTAAAAATATCCAGAACAGTTTAAACACAAACAGCTAAGTGAAGAAGTTGTTGCAGTTGTGGGAGAGCCACATGGCAAGAAAGCCCTGCAATGCAAACAGTGGTTGGGGTGGCAGCAAGGAACAGAGTCTGACCCCAAGGTCTTGGCTTTCATTAACCTTTGTCTCTGTGTTGCAATCACGAGCTCTGCCTGATCCTTTCAGACAGCCTGAAAGGGGAATACACTGTAGAGCTGGGCAATTTTCTCTCTGTAGATGAGTTTAGCCAGTGCAAAGCAGAGCTGTGCTCCCGTTCTGAGTGTGAGCAGCTCCCCTCTCTGTCTCTGTTAGCAGCTTTGGAGTCGGGAAAAATCACAAATTTATTCCCGTACCAAAGCTATTACTAAAATATGGTTTTATTATCTAATAAATCAGAGCAGTACTTAGCAGAACAGAGAAGATACAACCCTCTCCAGAGGGCTGGTGAGCTCTTGAGCCAGAAATGTGTGCAGTGGCTCAGAGCCCAGGCTCCTGCCCAGCTCCCCACCGTGTCTGAGCAAGTGACTGACCATGCCTGTGCTGGGCATCCCCCCTGCTTTGTGCAGGACCCACGAGGGGGATGGGGTGCAGATGTTTGGCAGCAGGAACACTGTGGTGCTTTGAGCTCCCCAGCTCTTCTCTACCTCAGGGAATGCAGCTGACATCTCCAAACTGCAGCTAATGGTTTGAGCACTGACCTGTTGACTGTGGATATGTAAAACACAGCACAAACCCCTGGGGAAGTGCAGTATTTGGAAGATAACACAAATATACATGGATTTTAAAGTAGTGTATGCTTTGGAATAAAGGTGCTATATTTTTTGTGTTGTATTCAGGAGTTCATGACAAACTTGGATATGACTATTCAGTATCTGTTCTGTTGTTGTGTGACTGGTACTAGAATCTAAATCCCTACACTTACTCTTTCCTAACAGTGAAGCATTTATACCAGAAGTATTCAGTTCATTAGTTATCTAAAATTATTGTGGTCATGCTTCTATACATTACTAGGATCCATTCTCAGTGCTGTTAGGATGTATTAGTGCTCTTCCTGTTGTTCAGTGTTAAAATTAAAAGCATCAATTCCCTCCAAAATGTCAGTGTTTCTCATCAAGGAAAAGAATAAAATAAAAATCCTATCATGCACATCACCAGGACTGCTGACCATTGTGGATGGTCCCCTAATCCCTCCCAGAAAAAAAAAAAAGTGCATTTAGAGAAACTGAAGCATCTTTGAACAGTCTGTTGTGAGTAAAATGGATTCATTTTGCAACAGACTTTATTTGCTATGAATAATTTGATGAGCTTTATTTAATTGGCAGACACAACAATAACCACTCATATCACATTTCCCACAGGCTCCAAATAATGTCAGAGCCCTTTTGCACAGTTACATGGTTACTAGTTTTCATCTTTCAACATCTGTTTTAGTCAATCTCGCCAAGTATCCATTCACTGGTGTTATAATATGATGTTAAATGTTCAAAATTAAAAAAGAGCTTTAGTATGATGCCTGAACATCATTTAGTTCTCTCATTTTGGATTCTGGAGCTTTGTCTATCATTCACTGAACTTTAGGAGAAAACACAGAAATCTATCAATAAAAGAGAAAGAGAAACACAGCAAGTACCTCATTAGCAGTTCCAGGAGAATTCTGGATTCTGGTTTGGATTTCAGTAGAATATAGACATCTAGAGCACTTAGGAAAATCAGCGGTGTTTTAATCAAAACAGAAACAAGACACAGCTTTTTCCTGCCTTGAAATAATAGTTCAATTCACCAATATTGAATTATATTGGAAAACCTATTAAAAGCCAAATAAAATTTACATGTCAGCAATTCTCATCCTGATGTGGTAGATAATGGAGCCTCAACACTGCAATATTTGGGTCCCAGGATGAGCCAGCTCTTTTTAACTTGAAGGACCAGCACTGGATATTAAGAGTAACAGTAGATTTCTAAACTTCTCATACAAACCCATCAGTCTTTTCACTAATATTTGCTTTCATAAGCAACAAGAGATCTCATGCTAATTTTAAGCCTTCGTTCTAACCTCTCCGTACAAAAGCAGCTTAGTAAAAGACTTCAGCCTGAACAGAATTCAGACCACAATGTAATTCTCATTGTATACAAAAAACATGTGCTTACCCAGTTTGGCCTTACTTGATGATATGTTCCAGATTGGCATGAGCTATTTTATGAAATGAAAATTGACAAAAGATGCTAATGAAGATTCCTTCCTTAGAAACAGTGGATAGGTAATGTCACAAGCCAACAATTCTCAATTTTATATCCCCTTCCACAGAAGGCACAGCTCTGTCACATATTTGAATGGCTGTTTTTTCAAAATTGGCATGTCCTTCAAAATATTGCTAAATAAGATCATTGTGTCCCACATTCTTGTGCCAAAACATGCAAAATGCACTATATAAGTCACATATGCATTTAGACATCCAGGACAGGATCTCAGAATAGGTTTTTTTAACTGCAAATAACAAGCCTCTATTATGAGTTAAATGCTATTCTCCCTGTGAGACAACCATAACATTTATTTACCCAAACTCAGCATAATGGCCTCTCAAATTATAGCAAACCAGAGACAGAAGAGAAAGACAGAGGAGATTTAGGCCCAGATCCCAGGCATTTTTAAATCAAAGGCTGGTCTGTCATTCTCTAACAGAGACCAGTATTTTGCCTGTAATGACCAGTTCCTTTGATGTGGTTCTATGGCCAGGAATCGTGTGTGAGGGAGAGCAGAGTTCCTGTTATGACCAAGGAGGCACAAGCCTGTGTGTAAATAAAAATGTGCACAGTGGTTCCCTGCATGCTGGGTATCATACTAGAAAACAGGTCCTTGTAATCAAATATGAATTTTGAAGGAAATAGAAATCAAGATGAATCCTAACATGGGATTTAATTGAGCAGATACAAGGAAAAATACAAACCCACTGCTCATGGCAAAGGCTTATGTGACATCCAGCAGCAGGTAGTAGGCTTGTTATCCTGCCATTAGTTGTGACTGAAAATACTGTAAGTCTATTTTGCAGGATGTCATGGAGGAATATCCTAAAAGCCAGGATTTTTTGGAAGCCAGTAAACCTGTGTTTGAGACAGAAAGGTTCTGCCTCATTACTTTCCTTGCTTTCTTCAAGGATGCAGCATCTGTGGCTGGTGTGGGTGAGGCAAGGGCTGTAATGCAGTGCATGTGCAAACAGAAAAAGATGATACCAGGCTTTAGTGAGAATTGCTTAGCAGGAGAAAAAGCATGTCATGGATAAAAATCCACTTTTGAACAGAATGCTGAGTGTGATTATTAAACAATGGTATGTTTCCTTACAGATCTGAAGGGGAGCTCGTGTTTATCACGGCATCTACTGCAATAGCAATGCTCAAATAACCAATTACTTAGGAAACCAAAACTGAAGGTAAAGAAATTGCAGAATAATGCAACTATATCCAAGGAGACTTATCTATTTAAGATCCTAGAGGAGCTAAATTACCAGTCAAGTGCAATGCAGAGAGACTTAACAGTCTCAAGTTCACATAAGTATGTATTGCATGTGTTAAGAAAATATTCACAGTAAAACTGAGTTAGAGGATTTTAAGAATTCTGACTACTTTCATCTTGAAAAAAACACTTGAACAGCTGTCCCAGTGAGTTAGAGAACTGAACTCTGCACAGGGCTTGAGGGGAAAAGGGGCTTGCCTAAGAGTTTCTGAAGAATATATTTCCCAGCCTAGCAAAATCAGATGCAAATCATACCTGGCAAAAGGCAAGGACATGGGCCTTGTTTTCTTTCCCAGGGACATTTGCCTTCTGGGTTAGGTGAGGGAATCTATGGGTATTTAACCACAGTTTTGGAGATTCAGCTCCAGTACAGCACGTTCCCCTCACTGAACTGCAGGCTGCCATTCCACTTTGCATCTCTCCGACAGCTTCCCTCGTGTGAGGAGCCCAATCAACGTCTGTTTGCAGAGCAAAGTGCACTGAAATCTCGGTCTCTGAGACCCTTTAGAGGCACAACTCCTCCAAAGAGAATATTCACAGCAAGTGTGAAGGAAATGAAGGAGGGTGAAAAGACAGTGTTAACAAGAGGCTGAACAGAAGTGTTAAATTTTCATCTGTAGTTTGTGGCGTAATTGAAGACCAGTCCAATCAGTGGACACAGCTCTCCAGATTTCAAGAAGAGTCAGGTTTACAGTTTAATTTATATGCCTGGATTTTACTCCCCCCCTACACTGCCCTCGTGTGGTCTTAGTTCCAGCACAAAAACTCAACTAGAAGCACAAAAAAATGACATTTGGGGTTTTGCAATAGTGTGAGGCCAATTGTATCATAATCATCCTGATCTGGGTGCTTAATTCAGGGTGTTTTAATAAATCATACTGTTCTGGGATAAAATCTCACAGTACAGATTAGAACCTGTTGTTATTTGATTAGAACAGTGGTTCTTGATCTGCTTGTCAGCCCCTGTGCTCTAGGAGCAGGTGTTACTGTGATCTAAGGGCCAGTTTCTTACCATATTTTAGCCTCTGGGTTTACATCTCCAGGTTGCTGTTGTGTGGCTTATGTTGAATGAGTTGGTGGTTTCAGACCTGGCCACAGGAGATGGGTGGTCATGTAATGGAAATCAGTATCTCCAAGCAAATGGCATGTTATCACTATCAGATCTCTGACACAGGCAGGGGAGGGCTCTGGGGGTAGCAGAGCTGCACCACTTTCTCTCAGACATGACTCCAGAGTCAATGGTTAATGAAGGTAAAACTCCTCCTAACCAGAGAACCTGCTGAATGTGTTTCACTGATCTGTAGAACAGTTCTGTCTCTAAGGCACATGTCTTTTTCAGCTCTGAACTGCCCAGAAGCGTAAAGGAAATCCTGTGAGACTGGCAGGACACAACTGCTCATGCCAGCAGTGCCATCACAGGGCAGTTTTGTGTCCCCCTAAGCCCCAGCAGTGCCTGAGCAAGACCTGACTGAGCCCACTGTACCAGCTGGTTGTGGCTATGGGTAGGTAGGGTTCCAGGCTGTTTTCCTCTCAAAAACACAGGACTGCTTGGCTCTCACAGTCACCTCTTCTTCCTGCCTTGTGTTCCTTGCTGTGTTGCACCAAGTGCTGCTGAGGTCAGGACCCTGTTTTCCAGGGATCAAGGGCTCACAGTGCCTGCAGCACAGGCAAGTGTAACTCTAATAAAGTCAGTGGCAGTGCTGTGGCTCACACTGAGTTGTGGCCTAGAAATACTGCTACCCCAGTAAGTTGTTGGGCAGTGCTTTACTTTAACTGCTGCCCAAACTAATACTGAAATGCAGCACAGAAGGGCACTCAGCCAGAGCTCTGGGTTCTCTTCCTGGCTTGGCCACAGTCATGCTCCATCTGACTCGCTGTCTGCCACACAGGAATAGTAATATTATAAAGTGCTTAGATAGCTACAGTGCACTACGTAAGAATGAATCATTACTGTGGAGTTTGGGAGCCAAATTTTGACCTTTCCCTGCACTCATATGTCATTAAATTGCCATAAGCCTGTCTGAAGAAATAATTTAACCAGGAGGCTGTAGCTGAGCAAGGGCTGCAAAAACCACTCACAACACAGATCCAGTTGAAGGCTGTTGTCCCACCATCAAAACAGAACAGAAGAGAACAGATTTAGGCAACAACAAGTCTTAGCAACCATCTCACACAACCCCTTCTTGCAGAGACAACACGATGGAAGTTCATTTGTGGGTTAAGGAAAATCTTAAGAGAAGCAAGAGGTAAGAGAACCAACTGCTGTGAAACTCTGTATAATGGGGCTTGATGGCCACCTGACCCTGGCTGTCTCCTCAAATCCTGTCCTGCTCGTTGGTGACTGCCCCTTTCCTTCAGTTCAGGCACTCTTCTCTTTAGGCAAACACAATTAACAGCTATGTAGGTTTGGTCTAAGAGAGACAACAAAGAAAGCAGAAAGAACAATAAAAACTTCTCCATGAGAAACCACAGTGTGATCTTGGATAGGCTGTAGCAATTCTGAGGACAAAACAGCTAATGGCTCCACTAGCAGGCAGAACTCTTGCAGCTTTACAGGAGGGGAAAGGCATGGGGATTTTTTGGCAACCCACCCAGTGCTCTGACTTGCACATTTCAGAAAAGGCAAAAGGTGCCACTAGTACATATGAGAGCAAACCCCTTAGAAATCAGTAACAGAATGTGAAAAAGGCTTGTTTTCAGTTGTGAGCCATCCTTTATAGAATAAAATACTACCCAACATACCCTGATTGTCAGTATGGAGGTCCTGATTAATCACAGAGTAAACATTTTACCAGTCATAAAAATGAGGGTTCATTTGTTTGAAGATGATCTGAAAATGATTGGTTTGTGGAAAAAAGCTCCTTCCAAAGAGGATTCCAACATAGAAGGAATATGATTTGCAAATAGCCCTGATCTGTACGTTCCAATTGTAACAGAAAATAAAGCATCTGAAATACAAGGCTGTGAAAACAGAGATTTTACTGCTCTTTTTCTAAGTGTTCTCCCTAATTTTTTGTCAGTTTCATGTTCTCCCCATTGTTGGCCCCAGAGCTCCCTTTCCCATTAGTGTTCCTTATTGTTTCCTTCTATGCTAAATTACATGCAGATTGCCATGAGTGCTTCTGGCATCCTTGATCCCAGTGATTATCAATAAATAGGAAAGGGGAGGAGCAAGGTTTAACAATTGACTGGACAAAGAAACCCCTGAAGACAGCAGGATAACTTCCCTGCTCAGTGAAAGCTGCGTGGACAGACGTGGGAGATTCTGCAGCCAAACTGTGCAGTGAATTGTTGTAGAAGGTACATTTCATTCATCCATTGTGGGAATAATCCAGTGGCAGAAAGATGAAGAGTCTGACGTGCATTTTGGTGCTACCTAGAATTTATAGATGTTTGTGGGGGTTTTTTGCTTTATGTTATCATTTCTCAGGTGACATGTGTAAATGTGGATGTGCCTTTATTCCTTAGAGATGGCCATTATTCCTGCTCTCCTCCTCCCTCCCCCAAGCCACCATAATTGAAAATTATCAGTTCTGATGAAAGAACTCAGCTACTGTGTATCGATTTTACATGGAGCCCCTGTGCATATTAACACTGTGTTAAGCCTGTCTTCATTGTATCTAGACACTGGTTTTTTGCTCTCAAAGATTTGGATTAATTCCACAACAAAGGTGTTTAACACTCAGCAATCTGATCTCCATTATCCAGCTGGACTGTTCCTTTGGGTTGTGCCTGGAAGTTTCATTGCAACTATTTGGACCTAAACTAGAGATCAGGGAGAATTTGAGGAGGAAGAAGGAGCAAAGAAATATTTATAACTTGATTTATAACAGCAAGCACTTTAGTGTGTGCTCAGAAGGAAAGGGAACAATCTTAAATCTAGCCTTTCAAGATGAAACTTTTCATGTTCTCTTAAATTTGGATCATCCTTCAGCATATTTCTGTGGAAGTCCTTTCCCCACTTTTAACAGAATGGTAAATCACTGCATCATATTTTGACTGTGCAGAGGGGAAACTTTTGTGGTGCCCTGTCCCAGTCCTACAGCAAATCAACAAGGCAAGTCACACACTCCCTTTTTACCTGCAGATCTGCCACCATCCCTTCTCCATCACCCCAAGCAGACTGTTGTGAGGTGGAGGTCTGTGCACCCAAGCATGGGATCACACTAACCCATTCTCCACCAGGGAAATGATGATTTTCAGGACAGAAAATGTCCCAGAACACTTCACCATTTGGACTATGGGTCACACTTGCCTTGATTTCCCTGATGTGAGTCAGGAATGACTCAGTTACCTCAGTGTAAATTGGATAAACCCTCTTGGCCTCAGTGGGATGACTGAATTTGGCCCATTGCTTTACAACTGTGTGTTTAAAACAGTCACTCTTCTGGCTGCAAGAAGTACTATTAAAAACAAGCAATAATTACATATGTTGGGATGTGCTCTGGATGGCAGCGTAACAAGGTAGGAATCAGATTTAATCTTGTTTTGTGCTACAGTCCTGACAACACACATGTGGCAGCTCTGGAGAAAAAAGCAGCCTCCTCATTATTCTCAGTGTGTCTTGCAGCACACCAAGGCATCTGGGCAAGGAGACTCTCAGAACCATGTCAGGGCTGGAAAAAAATTGCCTGAAATGAGGTGTAAAGATGAACAAAGAATTATTTCCTTTTTTTTTTTTTCTTGAGGGATCTTTTTTTTTCCCAAAAAGCAGAAAGATATTTTAAAAATAATTGCATCTAATGTGAACAGTTCTATGTATCTCCAATTAACAGAAAAAATGCATCAAAATTTATGATGAATGATGTGTCTGCTTGGTCCTGTTCTCATTATATATACATCTGAAGTGGAACCAATGCCATTTATGAATAATTTAATTAAAATAATGATAAGTATTATTTTTATGTCATGCAAAACGGTAAACATTAATTCACTAAGGCTGAGAATCATGAAATGCAATCATAATTATGGGAAATTAGAATACTCAGCTGAACTGAGGCAAACAGGACTATTAACTCTTAAGAGAGGTGTTTACAGCTGCCAGGGTGGAACTAACATCCTGGAAGAGTTAGCACAGTCAGTACTTTGAAGTGCATAATATTTTGGAATACATCATAAAAGCAACATGTGATCTCTTCATTCTGCATATCTTTTGAACATTCCACAGCCTCTGAACTTCTCCCAGTGTGTTATGTTTTTGTTGTCTGCCAGTCCCAGGGCTTAGCAATAAATCTCCAAGCCTATCCTTCTGAACTGTCGTCAGGTGAAAGTGCAGAATAGATGATGCCCCTGGATCATTCCTGCCATGTTATCCCTCTCCTAGTTAGAACTATCAAGGTCTGCTTGATAATGAATAAAGGCTCCTGTGTCTTGCACTCTCCCTAGACAGGCACTTCTCTGGCTGGCAAGATAGAAACCTTCTGATTTCCCAACTGTCTCCTACTTTAAGTTGGGACATATTTTATAGCTTCTTCTCTGCTCAGGTTTTTACCCCTGACCCTGATGTGTTTAAAGAAGACAAGCATACTCTTTGTACTGTGAGGGTAAGCAAAGAAGGTGTTAGAGCCTCCCCTTGTAAGGTGGACTCAGCTTTCCCCTGATTATTCCTTCTAGTTTGATTTCAGCTTTCTTTAATGTTGGTACCACAACTGTGCAAAGCTTTCTGTCTGGCTGTAGAGTAGAACGCTTTTCAAGCTGGGTCACCCTCTGCAAGGGTGAGCTTTTAGTCCAAGTTCCAAGTCAAAAGCATCAGAAAGCTGAGAGTTATCACCCCGAGGATCAAATACACTGAGCTTTTAAACCATAAATGCTGTGCAGGACAGTCTCTCTGTTACTTCCAGCAGGCCAAAATGACACTGTGTGCTTAGCAAGTGACACTGCCTTTTTTTCTGTGTGTTCCTTTCTCTGCTTTTCATTCTCTGATGCCTCATTTCTGACTCATCCCATGAGCTGAGCCAAGGCAGAATGGGAATGGAGAGCTGAGGCACACTGGGAGCCAAGTACTGCCCCATTCTGGAACTCCATAAATCGCAACAGATCTACAAAACAAGAAAAAATGGGGCTAAAATTCTGATCTCAATTTACAATAGACAAATTTAGATTACATTTACACACTCTGAATAAAGGAGGTGATTTAATCCCTGCCACAGTGTTTTGAAAGTTCAGATTTTTGAATATGGAATAATCACTAAATTAGGTAAAAGGTTTGCCAGCATCACTAGTTTTCATTTAAAACAGTTTGAAATGAGAACGAAACGGAATTGTCTGATTACACCAATAAAACTCACGGACCAGTCAAAAAATCTTAGTGAGGTGCCACCCAGTGGCTGCGGAGCGACACGGCCACACCTCCACTTTGCCACTTTGGTGCCAAGAAGTGCTGAATTAGTACAAATTTCATCAATATCTGAAATATCTGTAGATCCTTAGTTTGAAGATAGAGTATCTGTATTAGGTTTTATTTCATTTTACGTACATTGATCAGCTTTGAGTCACTTCAAGGGCAATTTACTATTACTAAGTCACATTTGCCAGGAGCACTGAAATTTGTAGGTTGCCAAGAGTAGTTTTACACAGAAGATGGATGTACCAGGGCTGTTAAACAACAAAAAATATGACTTACTAAATTTGCTGTTCATACGTAACATAACTGTGTTTATCTTAGAGGTTGTGCCCATAAATTAACACATGCATTTTTTTCCTAGAAAGCAAAATATTGTTGAACAATCTTGAACTAAGGATGAGATAACAGTTTCTGCCAGTGTACATGGTACACCTCTTATTTTCAGGAAGTATTATTGCCACAGTAAGTTTCAATGTTAATCAGGAAGGTTTGAGCCTAAGTGTAAAGGACAGAAAATTGCACCTTTATATGGACAGACAGCTTGTTTTCTGATAGGACTGATGGGCTTGTGTTTGTAGAGAATTAATCAGTAATTAATTTCAGTCTTTGGCTCAGGTTGAAGTGTTTTCTGCAGCTGTGAATTCATGGTGTTTAGAGGTAACACTGTGGGCACCCGGAAATTCAGAAGGGCTATGAACATCCCCTTGCCACACATGATTCACTGTGGGAAGTTCTGCTTGCTCATGCGAGTCCAAAAGAGATGCCGGTTTTCGTGTCCCCCAACTCCTCCTCCTCCTCGCCCCTGATACTCATCTACTACCAGATTATAAATGGAAACAAAGCTTCTCTCTGGGTCTAAGCAAATGCCCCAACTCCAGCTCTTTGAGAAGTCTGGGTTGGGATTCTCTGTCTTGGTTCTGGCCCAGGGCTGTGAGCCGAGTCCTTCACCTCTAACCAGTGTTATGAACACCGGACATGAGAACTCCTTTGGAAAGTCAGCCTGCAGAATAGATTGTAGTGGTGGCCAGAGAATAACCTAACAAAGGAAACCACAGACACATTTCTTTCTGTTTTACCATAAGTCTTCTAAGAGCTCCTATAAAGCAGCAACCCAGTGACTGCTGTGTTAGGGATTTGAAGCATTCTGGCAAATTGCCTCACAGGGCAAATAAGGACATCTCACAATCCAGTCTTCACAATCCTGCTTAAACAAGAGGGAGCAGCAATTTATTGCGTTCTGTCATTAGACAAATATGCAATTCTGAGATATAGCAGTGCTGAGTATTTTATTGAAACTTTGAGACATCAGCCTGCACTCTCCGTATGTTCAGGGTTTTACAAGCTGTTTACATGACAAAAAGAGATTTATTCTGGTGCCAGATAGTTAATTGGTTAAATCCTTTCTATTTACCAAAAAATGTAGGCAAAACACTTTTCCCTTCAACACACTAGGCAGATTCCTTGTTTATATTTCCAAATCTTTTTTCCAGAAACTACTGTTTTATAGAGCTTTCTCTGAGAAAGATGATTCTTTCATTATCTTTTTACTTTTCCGTTGTTTCTGTTTTATTTTCTTAAGTACATTTCATTCACAAGGGCAAGAAGATTGTTTTTCAGCCATATAGAAGTTCTAAATCCAACTTTTTAAAATGCCTACTCCTTTCTTCTGTGAGAGTGAATTTCCTGGGTAATCTGTATTTTGCATGAGATGGTAATCATGGATCCAGCAGAAAGAATAACCTCTACTGTGTGTGTAATTAACGCATAGATTGGAAAGCTGTTATAAGCAGGAGAATGTGTTCCTGTTATTTGGTGTTTTCTCTCTTTTGCTTCCTGTTGTTCTGTGCTCTGTGAAGTGGGGTAGACCAAGGCCACAGTGCCAGCTTGGGTCTTGTCTCAACCCCTTGTCACAAAGTGCTCTTTGAACACTTTTTTATCTCATGTTTTCATCACTTGAGGCACTGAAGCACATTGCCCAGGGAAGCTGTGGGTGCCTCATCCCTGGAAATGTTCAAGGCCAGGTTGGATGGGTCTTGGAGCAACCTGGGATGGTGGAAGTTGTCCCTGCCCATGGCAGGGAGTTGGAACGAGATGATCTTTAAGGTCCTTTCCAACCCAAACCATTTATTGTTCTGTGAAATGCAGAGCAATATTCCCCATTCTGGTGAGCAGTGTTGTCTCTCCGAGGTCACCTCTGAAGAGCATCTCAGTGAGTTTGGAAGCTCTAAGTCTGCAAAATTTGAAAAAAAAAAAAGATATTTTTATTATATGGATTTCAGTTAGCAGAATTTCAAATAGTTAATTCTGTAAAATAAAAGGGGGGACCCAGAGTCATTCCTTTAAACCAACCCCTCCTGAGAAATTCTTTGCATCACCATTCAGCTCATAGGACTGTGTGGGAGGAAGGGGTTTATTCAGAAAGGTGCAGCTGAAGGCTCAGTCTGTGTGCTGGAAGGTGTGGGCAGTGTTACTGAGGGGAAGGGAGCAACCTCTCAGACCACTGTAGCTCATGTTACTGCCCAATGCCTGCAGAAACCTCTCCATCTTCCACCCTCCGTGCACACATCCAGAACAAACAAGGAAAGCAACCAGAAAGTACCTTTGGCTGCTCAAACGCCCGCAGTGCTTGTTGGCAATAGATGGCCAGTTCCATGTCTCCCAGGGAGAAGGAAGGAGCACCAGTTCTCAGATCTGCAACTGGCTGCATTGATGATCTACAGATGGCCACACTAGATCAGATTTTCTTGCTCTAATTCAAATGGGAAAAAATTGAATTTGTAATGAATATGAATGTTTCCATGGGTTTCAATGGGCTTCAAGTCAGGAGCTCGTTGTGTAATCAAACATGGCGGGGATGAGAAGACACATGTTGAACAGAATGGTTTTGTCTACAATACAAAGACTGAATTATATTTAAAAAGAAAATCTGGTTGGCAATTCTGTAAGACTATTTTATGATGTTTGTTTCTGACTTGGGAAAGCAGGAGAGCTTGGCAAGGAAATGTTTTGTCCTAAATCCTGGCAAGCATCTTCATACACTGAAAATGCTGTTTTGTCTACTTTTCATTTTTCTGAATTCTGTAGACAGCAGAAAATACCCACCTGTGTGTTTGTGGACATTTATTCTGTTGTGACAATGTAGATTCATCATGTGAATATGAAATCAGAGAATTTAAAATGAGGTATTGCAGCTATCCCACATGCACATAGTGGAAAATTCAAAGTATTCTCAGTGGGCATTCGGAAGAAAAAAATACCCAATTTGGTAGAAATACTGCCTTGATTTTCCATTCACTTATGTGAGTTTTGCATTAATGCTCATTAATGCTTTCATTGGGCTTCCTCCTGACTTAGCACATGGCAAATTAAACCAGAATCTGGCCTGTGTGCTTTTGCAGACTTTCACTGATTTTTGGTATGTTGCTGACCTAGCTGGAACCCTAGAGGAATACTAATCAAATGATCATTAGCAAAGTGGTTTCAATTTCTTGAACACATATTTCATAACTTATTTGGCACCTTGGCTTTTTTGTGCTCTGGCCTTCGCTCTGCTGGCCACCAATGGTCTGCAAAAGGGTCGAAATTAGGCTTTATTAGAAATTTGAAACTGTATTTACTAAAGAAAACTTTCTTAACTGCCTTTGCAAGTACTTCAAGAGCCTTATGACAGTAAAACTGAGCCATGCCAGTTTTCTAGATGTCTGTAACCATATGCTGAATTGATCTTGCCTCTCAGATGTAAATGTAGTGTTTCACATTTAACATTGTTTGGGGGGCCTGAGATGTAGGTGAGACAGTTCCCAGGGTGTGAGATCTAAAGGAGCTGATGAGTATCCCTTTAAGATGGTTTTAGTGTGTGGCATATCTCAACTAACCCAACTGAGGGGCACAGTGAGTTTATGGAGTCCCAGTTTCTGCTTCACTAATTGTAGTGTATTTCATACTGAGGGAAAGGGAATAATTCTGTCCTCTGCAGCAGAATTCTGTGTCTAGTGTTGATTTTGTAGTGAGGAATGTCCAACCTTTAGCATCCAACACGGAGCAGTGAAAGTTGTATGTGCAAGTATTTCAACAGCTTGTGGAGCAGCTGGCAAATTATGTGTAGGAAGGTTTGTTCTCTTGCCTGTGTATGTGCTAAATACTTACTGGTCCCCACCTTTTAAACACGAAATACTAAATAACGAAAGTTAAAGTAATAAAAGCTCCCAGGAAAAATGTGCCTTTATGTAATATATGCCTCTTATTTCATTCTGCAATGAGAATACACCTAAACTGTCAAGATAATACTTTAAAATAATTCTTCACTCCCACACTAGACAATAAATTGGACTCTCTGTGAGTCCAAGGGCATTCAAACGTATTTTGACAAACACTGGCTGGCCAGCTGGCTAAAATTAGCAAAGGAACTGAATAGCACAGCAGCAGTAGTAAAAACCCTACCAACTTTAAACTCCAAAATGTGTAAGAATCCTGTAGTGGAACTTTTAACAATTATTTTCTACCACATGGACTACACAGGAATGACGAAAACAAGTTGTAGTACATAGTTTAAATGTTGTAGGACCAATAAATATGTAGGTAATGTACCAAACATAAGAAAGTACAGCCTAAGAAGCCACACCTTTAAATTAGGTTTATGATGAAATAATTTTGTATCAAAATAATGCCTCATACATTTCTAGAGGGAAGAAGAAACAGTTTGCCTACATCCCATTATTAAATAAATTCTGTATTTTACTATAAATGGAAAATTCTGAATTTAACATTTCAGGATTTCTCATGTAAAAAATTTAAAGCAATCTGTCATTTGGTAGGGAATACAGTCCTATATATGAGGCAGGACATTCCCAGAGAGCACCAGGTGAATTCCTAGAAAGTATCAGGAATATGGACAAAATGGATTGCTGTAATTCCTGGAAAGCAAATCAAGAGAGTTCTTCCAATGTGAGGATTTTCCATAAAGCTGAGGAAAAGTGCCAGAAAATACCAGCATTTCTTAAAGATCCAGTTAACTTCATAAATCTTCAGAAAATGTAATTTTTATACCTTTAAGCACAGGATCTTGTTTGTTTTGAAAATCTGGTGCTTCATTCCAACCTTGGACAGTCTTCCTTTTCATTGTCTTAGTGCAAGTGTTCTCTCCTTCGTCACAAGGAGTTGTGATTTCAGTCAGCAACTTGTGATTTCAGATGAAGGAGAAGGAATTGAAACTAATGAACTTCAAGAAAAATAAAATTCCTCATGCAAATCTTCTTAATAAATTAAGAACAGGGAAGCAGGAAAAAAGAATATAAGCTCTCAGCAGACACAGTGGGACTGTTTTCCATGAGAAGTTACTGGTTCTTAATGAATTATGTGAATCTATTGAAATCTCAAATGAATTATGTGAATCTGTTAGAACATACTCTGTTTGTCAGTGCATAATAGCCCAACTTGCATGCAAAGTACATGACTAGTCTGATCTGAAATTATTTAGGAGGGTGCCAAAATAGTAGTCACATACAGATTGATGTGAAGGGAAAGATGACTCTCTGAAGGAGTTCCTGCCTAGGCCTGACTATTTGTATCTCTTTGGATGAAAGTTCATCCCCCTCATCAAACTCCTGTTGACTACAGTGTTCTCCCTTTGTTCTGCTGCCACAGCATGACCAGCAGACTGGACTCCCAACAGCATCTCTGGCTTGTGCTCTTCCAAGCAGGAATTTCACCAGCTCACTTTCATTCTGTGTCTGCTTTCCCATTTGAGCAGTACTGCCCAGCCCTCTGGGACAGTGGAGATTTGGGAGCAGAAGGCACTGAGTACTTGGTGGGTAACTCAATAGAAGGATACCTCCTTCAGGGAAAATTACATTTATTTCAACAGATTTTGTGCCCCACAAATTACACTGATGTGAATATTTCATAAATACGTATTTCCTGGGGAACCTGATAACCATGTTTTCATACCAGTGATGGATGAATGCACCACAGGGCTTGACCTGGCTATGAGCATTTAAAATATTGCCCATATTGAATAGTTACAAGCAGACATATGAATCTCTTGGGGCATATTCCTTCTAGATAGGAAGTTCTCTGCTGTAAATTGTTACCCTGCTTTTAGGCATCAGGCTTTGAATTCAGCCTTTATTGCAAATGTGTCTGGTTAATGTTAAATTAAAACATCCCAGGAAATCTGTACTTTTCACTGTATTTGTTATTTATGTAAATTTTTGGACATCATCCATTGCTTCAAAATCAAGTTAATTGGAAACATAAAGTACCAGGCGTGAACACAGTCCCAACAGAACATTCTGTGTCTGACACTGAACTGTTAATCTTTATTATTCTTCTAAGACATTCTCCAGATTTCTACCCTGTGAAATCTTCAGATGCCAGATGAAGGCACAGTGTTTTATTCTAAATCTCATTTTTTTCCCTTGAAAACTATTCCTGTTCAGCAAATATTATGTAAACATTTTAATTCAGGTTGACATAAAGCTAAATCTGTACTCTGTTGACTTGGACCTGCATTCGCAAGGTTTGGGTACATTCAGGGGTCAGAGTTCACATCTAAGACCACGGATGCTGTGCTTATTCATTTGTCTGTGGCCCATGGAATGTGTTTCTCTAAAAGAATGACAACCCACATGCAGATCTGTGGCCTCTCTGTGATGTTCCAGTGGTATTTTATGCAGACATAAGGCTTTGTAGACTGCTCTAAGTTTAATAACAGGACAGCTCTCTGTTGCCCGAGATCATTTTCCCCACTGCAGATTTGTGTAGATTTGCAAACCTTTCCCTGCTTGGCTGAAACACTTTCAGCACAGTCCAAGAGGTTTGCCCAGAAAACTGCCCAGCAGCATCAGCAGTAACCACGCCTAAGGACAGACACAAAGAATTTAGCAACTATCTTTTGGCTATTTTTTCCCTCCTGTGAGGAGTCCACTCAGGTGAAGTGTTGCACCTTGGTTTGGACAACAGCTTCTGCTCGGCTGCCTGAGGACACAGGTATGTGCACTCAGTCAAAGTCTTTTTGTAAGAACTTTTGCTCCAAATTACAGAGTTGCCTCCCTCCCTTTTGGCCACAGCTGAGTTGTGTTTCCTTTGCCTTTTGCCAAGTATGGCCAGTCAGGCTGAAAAAGCAGAGAAGTTTCCTGTGCTCACAAAACTAAGGCCAAGCCCAAGGGGAGAATCTGCCGTGTGTTTCCCTGGGCCTGGGTGCTCCTCCAGCCCTTCCAAAAGATTTGACAGCTTTGGAACTTTGTTCAGACGTGATTATAGACAGTGGCCCCTAAAACTTTCTCCTCAGGTCCTATGGACTTTATCAGGCACCCGACTCCTTTTTGTGACTTGCCCTCTGCAATATGGGCAGCCAAAGCCTGAGGTGACACCTGGATTTTCTTCTTGGACTTGTCCTTGGATAAAAGCTACGCCTTTTAAACTTGGTGCCTGCATGACTTATTTTTATTTATAGACTTAGTCACAGCTTGTGATAAATTTCTCTTTTCATGTAGAACGGAGGGTGGTTGGTTGGTGGCCTGGACTTTGGAAGAATTCAAGAGTAAACTACAGACTATTTATTAAAAAGCAAATTCAAATTTTGAAAGGAGATAAAAATTTATATCACTTATATTCCAAAACTAAATTGACTAGATCTTTTGGGTTTGCACTCATAAAAACCTGAAAATTATAATCAGCTTGTAATTCTGAAAGTACTGGTTGTATTTTTTTTCAAATGAGAAGATGAATATGATATTTCAAAGTGTCTTGGAGGAGGTCAGATATGGTTTACATATATAAGAGGGGTTAAGTAAACTGTGTCAAGATTATCTGCAACATGTTTCACTGAGACTTAAACATGTCATCAGGTCTTCATGGGCCAATGTTTATAAAAGGTACAAATTGCTTTCAACTGAGGGCTCTCTGCTGAGGGTTAGCTGTTAAAAATGTTTACCTCTCTGTTTATAATTTTCTTAGTCTGTTTTGTTAACAGAAATATTGGCAACTGCTTTAAGTATTGCACATTTCCAAAGAGTTTGACTGATGCACGTTGTTGTAATGCATTTTTACTGCTATTATTGTGGATAAACAGGCTAAATTTTGACAATTTAACTGCCATGATTGTCAGTGGGCAGCTACTGAAGTATGCAAGTGTATGTAAGTCTAGATCAAAACAGTCCAGTATGAAAGGAATGATCTGTGATATGTGTGGATCCTTCAAAAAGCGCAGTTGTCCCTCAGGAGGTGTTGAGATGAAGTAGGCAGATGTTTATGTGTTCCCATGGAGAGCCCGATTCAAAGCTTGCTAAAGTCAGCTTGCTTTGGTGGCAGTGAAGCCCTACCTTAGTGCACTGCATCGATTCCTGAGACAAATCTGGACCTAGGCAATGAATAAAGACTGAAATTCAGACCCCCGGAACTTAAAAATCCTAATGCATGTCTTGACTTTGAGGATATCCTCAGTCCATTTGGGATGACTCAACTCTTGGAGTACTTTGATGTTTTTGTGTGAATTTCAAACCATGCACAAGTGCGTTTTTAATAACTTAGAGAATTTAGGGAATTTTGGAGTATGTTTTCTTACTCTTATCTGTACATCAAACCATGGATTAATATGCTTTTAATCACTATTATTAAAGCTGAGGCAAATTTGTGAGAACATGACTTGATATGAGTCACAAATATGGAGGTTGTGTTGTACCTTTGTTTTCAGCTACCCTGGGGAACTCGTTAGTTTCTCATTATATCTTTTGTCTAAACATAATTTTCTATCAAGTAATTAAGCAATGAGCTTGCTATGTTTCTCCTAAGCATAGGCATAAGGGTATATACAACTCTCTGTTGGCCAGTGGTACTGTGGAAACATTGCTCTGATTAAAAATCATGAGTTGATAAGAAAGGAGTCAGTGACAAGAAAGTTGTGGTCCCACAAGATAAAATACTATTCTGTAGCAACACTGGGCAATGTGCTAAGCCTATACTTTATATACAGCTTTTGATATTAGTCTGCACAATTAACCTGTCTTTTTTCATAGTATAATCATATCTTTTGGTAATTTATTTTCATAGTGCTCCTAAGAGGTCAAGGATACAGGACATAGAGCTCAAGTGATCTCTTTTTATTGCCTGGTTTACATAATTTTTCTTCTGCTTAGTCTCTGGAAAATATTTTCTGGCTATGTTATTGTTTAATCCAGTGACTTTTGGACTAGCTTTGCAATTTCTGAGCTCCTGAATTTGCTTATTGTTACACCTAGATATAAACTACTTAGAAACTAGACAATTTCAATACATTGAAACATATTGTAAACATTTTGTCCTCCATGATGTAGTGTTCATGTTTCCTCTAATGTTTTGAAACAACTTCTTCCATACTGAGAAGATACAGATACTGCAAGGGAGGGAGGAAAGTGTAAAAAATCACATGATGTGTGTCTTCAATTCTGTTATCAGAGCCTCAAAAAAAGGGAAAATTCAAACCTATTACAGTAGAAATATTATCTTTTTGAAAAATTGAACAAAGAAATATTTTGGTTTATTGTGGAGCTTTCTAATAAAAAAAGAGTAAAATTTGGGATGAAGATCCAGGTTTAAGGCATGTCCCATAACTTTGTCCTAGCTGGCATTTAAACAGTCATGTTTCCACATACTTCACTCATGCCAGCAGTCTGCTTTACACTTCCAAAGCATTTTATACTGTTATCTATTTAGTTTATTCTGAATTGGGTATACAGAAAACCATCACTCAGGGTTCATAGAAAAGTAATTTTTTCCAGAACTTATCTTGAGAAAAAGAGAGTTATGTGTAAGTGTCCATAACTTGGCTGCTAAACTGGATTTGTCATTGCAATGTGTGTGTGGCTGTTGGGAGCCTCTGGCCCAGCCCTGGCTGGAGCTGCCCCACTCTCTTCAGAGCTCTCTGGAGTGTACAGCACATTTCAGTCATTCTGAAGGGCTGCTCTGTTTTCCATGGGCAAACCTGTCATTTTTGGCCCTTCAACACTGCAGGACAAAGCAGTTATCCCTTAGGAAAATCTCAGATACTGACTGAGGATTAAACCATTAGACCAGGCTGTTGCTGACATGAGATTTTCTGATGTTCTGTTACAATAATGAGCACTTGGTTTGCATTAAAGATTTTATTAAGGTTCCAGGAGGCCAAAGCAACCAATCAGTTTAACAAGGAGCTCTCCATTTAACTCCCGTTCCACTATGAGTCACTTTGCCAGGTCCTGGCTCCCTCCTGCAGCTCCATCAGCTGGTGGTGCTGTGGGAACAGCCTGTTCCCCCAGCAGCCCCTTGAACACAAAGGTAACTGTTCCTTTCTGCCTTTAAAAATACTTCAGAACTTGTCACACTTCTTTATATAAGCACAACAAATAACCTAAAAATAGAACTATAGCTAGAATGTGAGCTCTTTAGCATGAATTCATGTGTTTAGTAAAACTCTAGGCATTTTGGATGGTCTCACGAGATACACATGACCTTTTCATGGTACCCCTCAGAGATACTGTCCTACTGTCCAAAAGCAGCATGAAGGTTTTTGGGCTTACACAAGCAATGTAATTAAGGGCACTTTGGGCCTGGTAATGGGATATGAGCCTTGTAGTACTGCTTAACTCACCTTTCCAAGTATACCACAGTTTTCAAATATTGTGATTATTGGTGCAATTAGTGCAAGGGTCTTGTATGATTGGATATAACTGAGTTTTGTACCTTCATTGTAAAATTTAAAGAATAATTTTCTTCTTTTAGTAAGCTCATGGTAAGGGCTTCTTCAGGTGACAAGGAACCAGAATCTGACTCTGAACTCTGTGCCTGGAAATCCATCCCATCACCAAACCAGCCTTTTCTCTCAGCATTAGTAACAAACTATATCATGAGCCATCTCAGTAGAGAGGTCCAGGACTGCACACATAGTGCAGGGTAATACATCTTCCCTACAATAAATGATGGAGTTCAGGGTCAAGGATTATGTGGGGCAGCACAGGGAAGCTGAGGGTCATTATCACCCCAGTACCAAGGGCCTCATCTTTGTGCTTGGCACCACATAAACATGTAACTAAAAAATACCTGCACTCAGGCCTTAAAATCTAATTGTTGTCCTCTCCCCTTGGGCCTGGAGGACCTGAGTTCTGGTGGATTTTGTTTTATTTGTTTTGATTAGGTGGATTTGTTTTAAAGCTGTATGGTTTGGCTTCTTGTGTCTCTTGAATTTCAAAGAAACCACCTGTGATAGCAAATGGGACTTATAATGCCTTCTATTTTCAGGAAGGATTTTGTCTTTTTGTGTCAGAACAGATTGAACTGTGTGTGTGTTCATATCCATATTTTGTTCAGCCATCAGATTTTCTTGGATCAGAAGCCTCTGCCAGTGGTATTTGCATATACATTACATTTTCAAATGGCCTGTGACTTTTGGAAGCCTTCTGCTGTGAAGACTATTCATAGCTGTGAAGGCAACGTGGTTCTGAATCAAAGTTTGTCTGGTCTGTTTTCCTTCCTCAAGACTCACTGGAGTAGTCTTTGCACTTGCTTTATCCCCATGGTGATTCCAGCTGGATTCATGTCTCTGTCTATGTTTCTGGTAGCTGTTCCTCAGGGCAAGCATCTTCAAAAACATGTGTTGCTTCCCTGAAAAACATGAACTCACTGGGGATTGCAGATGTATGAGATGAAATTCTCTCTACGCTGAAGCTGAATAGGCTTTCTGCCTTAGGTGGCAGAATGGTTATGTAGCAGGAGTCTTCTGCGGTGTGTAGCCCTGTCTTGAACATCTGAGATGGAACTGAAGATAAAACAGTTCTGGTCTTGAACTTGTGCAATTTTATTGGGAAGGTCCATACTGCCTCTGGTGAGCAGCTGCAGAAGGGTTCAGGTTCACAGGACTGGAAATCAATTCAAGCAAGTTACTGCTGGGCTTTCTCTTTTCCCCACTGAGATTTGCATTCTTCCCTCCCCCCCACCCCCCCCTTTTTTTTTCTTTTTTTTAAAAATCTTTTTCAATAATATGAAAATATTCAAATCATAACATTGTTTTCCTTTGCTATGGAAAACAACTCCACTGCAGTTTAGTCCTTTTAATCTCAAATACAATTCATTTTGTAAGTCTATTGAAAAGGCATTGACAAAACACCTGACTCCTGAATTTAGCAGTACTTGTTGCCAAGCATGTGCTGCTGCTCTGGCTTCGTGTCTGTTATCTGATGCCTTGGTCATGCTACAAAAAGTGTTGCATCTGCTCAGTTCTGGCTGAGACTGTTCATTTCCTTCTATTCAGATGTTGACTTTTCAAGTCTTAACATATTGTTTACTCTGCTGCTTTTTCACTCCCAGCCCTGTTTATAACTGGAAGGCATGCAAGGTTTCCTGAGAAGAGTCATGCAGTGAAACAAAGTACTGTTATTTCTGAGGGTGTGGAAAGTATTCTTCAGCTATTGTACTATTATGTGCCTAATGCTGAGGAAATAATAGTATTAGTGTGCCTAAACTGGTCCTCTTAATGGTACTGAGACTGTTAGAATTTGCAACCAAGACAGAAGTGAGTTTTGTGACAGGTGAACAGAAAAACAGTCTTCTGATGGTGTTGCTTCACACTGTTGTTTCCTTATTTCTGTGTGAAATGTACCCTATTTTCTGAAGTAACCAAGCATTTATCAGACTCTTTTCTGGTCTCTGGCCAAAAGGCCTTACTTTGTTTCACCAGCTTTTGAAGCTTTTTCTTCTTCCTTATTATTACTTTGTCAGTGTAGCAAGTATCAGCATCCTCACTCTAAATTTCTGGATGTTTGGAGCATTGTTTGGAGCATGAAAGGGAAGTCTGATTGAGAATTTAAAGCAGATTGTTCAGTCCCTTGACAGGTGAGGGACTATCTTTGTCCTCTGACATGGAAAAGGAGCCAACTGGGTCATCTGTCCAAAAAGCTTGCTCATTGCTGATTTAAGGTGCTGTGATATTCCTACTTGAGTAACACCTTTTGAAGGAAACTGTGGTCAGCAAAAAGAGGACAAATTAACTAAATGTGTCATGTCTAGCCTCATACTATTTGGATTCAAATATTTGATTCAAATATTTGATTCAAAGAAACACCAATCGATAAAAATATTTACCTTCTGCTTTCTCCTCTGAGACTGCCATTAGATGGTGCAAATAAGCAGAAAGACACTAACACTCACACTGCAATAAATACAAATGTATATTTAACAAGTTGGAAGTGCAAACTGGGAGATAAAAATCCAAACTATTAGCTGAGCACAGAATATTTTTTTCTGGATAATCTTGTGCTATTTTTAATAGTAGTTGGAAAAAGGCTTTTAAAAGTGTACATATTTAAAAGAAGTAATCTGTTATGCAATAGCAATTGTACTAAGCAGAAAAAGAGCTGCTGTTACTGGAAGTTACAGTTAATTGTTGTATTTTCCAGCACAAGGTTGTTTGGTGGGAACAGGGGTAAAAAAAATATGCAAGCAACTGCCAAAAAAACAAGCATGTGAGGTGAAACTTGAATTTGCTCTCATGAGAACTTTCTAAGATTCATAAGTAAGTGAGCAAAGCCTGCTGTATTTAAATCTCTGGAGATGGATTGTGCTGTATAGAGATAGAGCCCAGCACAAATGTTGGCAGGGGAAGGAAAGGAGAACAGAAAATCAGGAGGAGTGATAGGAAGGTAAGGCTCAGTCAGGGTGGGTGGAGGATAAAGTGCCTACTGCCATTGCAAATTGTTCTTTTGGTTTCTTTTGTTTAGTGGCTCCCTGAATACATTTGAAGCACCCAAACTTTCCCTCACTCCCACAGAACAGGTTTCCATGTGTTCTTTAAACAAAACAAGCGAAGCCTGTCCCTGTTACAAATCTGTGGAGTGGAAGATGGATACATTAGCTGGGGGTGTCTGTAAGCACTGTGAGCCACATCTGATGTGATATATGTGTGCCTAAAAGCAGTCCCTGAAGAGGGGCTTAAGCCAAACATCCCACCAGGTTCTGGCTATTGTTAGAACAGTGGGAAAGCTGTGCTGGGAAGTGTCCCTGGGCAGGCTGCAGACAGCAGGGGGAAGGTCTGGGGCAGGAGCTTGGCTCTCTCCCTGGGCTGGTGCCCCCTGCCCTGGCAGTGACCAGCACTCAGGTGAGCATTCCCTGCCCCGGCACTGCTTCTGGCCCTGGGAATCTGCCCCAGGGGATGGCTCTGGGAATGCAGCCGGTTAGTCAGCCAGTTCTGCCAGCACAAGGCTGTAAAACACTGTAGGTCATAACAGGCAGCTATTTATTTCTTAATGTGTCCTTAGGTGCCAGAGGGGAGATTTTTCTTTTAAATAAAAATAAAAATAGCACTGGAATGCATTTATGAGGGATTGACTGTATTTATTTTGAACCACAATATGTTCATCCAGATCCACAGACAAAGCTTCAAGAAAGTACAGTTTCCACTATACTCTGGGCCCCATTCTGATCACTTATCCTTGCCTGCACTGGCACCCATTGTAATTCCACTGGCTTCTGTGAAACAGCAAGTAGTAGCCAACCTTTAGCCCAGTGCTGTTTGCAGGATCACTCTTCAAATTACTACAGTAGTACTAAGTTTAGCTCTAAAGAACAAACACATTGCCCCAGAAAAGAACAAACCCAGAATGCAAGTTGAGCACTGCTCTGAAATTAATTTCTTTCAACATTAAAACTATTAAGGCTGATCACTATGAATTCATTAGCCAAAATGTCTTTCAACTAGAAAAGCTTTTTCTTGTTGCCATCTGTACTATATTAATTTAGCTAAATGTGACCACTGAATATCAGTTGATATTAGAAAATTGCATCATTCATGCAAAGTCAAAATACTTTCTTCTTTTTTATAAAAGAGATAATTTCTGTGTTCGTTTATGGAATGAGATGATTATTATTGTTCCCATTACATTATGGAGATACTGGTCATGGTTTTCTGTAGTTAAGACTAAAGAGAAGTTTGTTCCAAAAGCAGGAATTCATTCATATATTTAAAAACTTAAATTATGTCAAATCTAAGACAGGTCTACAACACCTTGTTCCTGAGTGAAATTCTGGCTTTTGTGAAGTCAGTATGAATTGTGGAATTAGTACCATGTGTCTTCAACAAGAATATTGAGTGAATAATTAAAGTTTAAAAATAAATGCTTTAAGCAAACATAATTTGAGAAAAATTTGTTGAGAACACATGTAAGATATTGTTATGCTATCACACTAGTGTGTCACTGCTTATGATGTGCATGTTAATAACTTCAGACAAGTAAATATCACTGACACAGAAATTCTGTGCATGGGAATGGCATAAGCAGGAGAAACAAGATTGGATTGACAGGTAGAATCTGTTGTGATCAAAAAGATTTGGAGAAAATGTACAACTCTATGTATCCTGGCCAATGCACAGACACCAGCAAGTGTGGGCTGGCCACTCAGAAGCCTGTCTAAATAAACCATCCCTTGCTTGTTCCTGACTGCATTCTGCTTTTCCCCATGTTTTCCATGATACCCTAAAGGAAGCAATGTCATGAGGGATATGGAGGCTACAGACTGTGCAAAATTCTAACACAATAAGAGATAACCTGCCACTACCATTCTGGAAAAGATAGGTTACTTCTATGAGCTGCCTATTTTTATTTTTTGCTTGATATTTCATATTAGATGTTGGTGTCAGTGGCAAAGTAAGCGCCTTTCAGACCTGGGGACAACTCTCAGACAGTTTCTACCTCTGTGACCTCTCCAGACTGAGATGGTTGGCTCCTGCCCCAGGTATCACCAAGGGTTGAGAGACAGAGCTCCCTGTGAGGTGAGGGGGGCAAGAGAAGGATCAAAATGCAATGGCTTTTACACCCATCTTTTGTGCAGTGCAACGTATCAATATCCTGCACAGATGATGTAGTTTGTCAGTGCCAATACAAGGTCTACAGTCAGGTCTAACCTTCACTTTGTTGTCTCGAGTCTTCTCTGTTCCTGTAAACCCTCCCCTGTTGCTGTGCCCTTCAGCCAGCGATACAGTGATGCAGTTCAGTGTGGATGAGTACAGCTACAGACCAGTTTAACCCACTGCAGAGAAACAGAGAAGCATTTTGCACAGGGTTGATGTCTCTGGGCAACCTGAGTTCATTACAGTTACGTAAGTTTTCTTAGAAACATAATTAAAATTGGAATTACACTTCAAGTATACTGCAATATACACTTCAAGTATACTGACTTTTTTGCTTGACCTGCTGCTTCTGTGCCTTTGCTGCCATGAATTCCCCGTGCTGTCCTGGCAAGTGTGGACACAGACCATGCAGTGGCACAGGCCTGACCTGCGCACGGGCTGAGGCAGGTTCTGACCACAGCATTTCTAAACCTCTTCTGTGGGTGCCTCACTGAAGTGCACAGGCTATTAGTGGCAACATAAAGGGTTCCTCACTTCAGAAGTGAAATCAGGAACGTAGTGTGGAATTTTAGGGAGCAGAATTATAGGAATCCAAAAGGAAGAGCACCCTGGAATGGATGCATTGGACTAGTACCTTGAAGTTTTGCCATGGAAAGTAGCTCAGGAGAATTGCTGAATTGGATGAATGTTTATTCAAGATCACCACCACCAACCGTGTATAGAGGTATACATTTTAGAGATGAAATTTGACTTAACCGAATACATTCAATGCACAAGGATTAAGCAGAAATAATTTCATTTTCAAGGCTAGATATTTAAAAAGTGGTGTATGTCCAACCACTTCTACTTAGTGAGACAGAACTCACACTTCAGAACTCTAATGTGGATCTGGCCTTCCTTGGGGAATTCAGATCTAGGACTAGGTCTGAGACCAGTTTCTATTTTTAATTACTGCTACGAAATTAAAAATTACTCCCACAATGCAGATGAAATCCCCCTGTGTAAATCATCATCAGCAGGCCTCTTTAAAGCTTATACAGACATGGGCCTTGTGCTGACCTCTGCACAGAAGAAGCCTCTGTTGCTGGGCCATCTCCACAGGAATGGATGTTATCCAGAAAGAACAGCGGAAGAGGTTCAGATTAATATTCTATCCTAGGCTTGTAATATTGGGTAGTATAAAGGTCAAGTAAATTGTCTAAAAATAACTGAACGTTACCGCCATGAAGAAGTTACAGCTCTGTGTCTTTGGTGTTGATCTTGTAACACACACATTTTTTACCTTTTGTGATCACGTTCTGAGTTACTAAACCTCATCACTGCTGATGCAATTCCTTGTTGTTCAGTAGTGGTTCCATAAAAATTCACTAAGTTATTTAAAACTGCTTCAGTTGACATTTAAGTAATTTGGGTATTGTTTTTAATGCTCAGGCAAGACATTCTTAAGAAGTGAGCAATGCTCTTGCACATTAATTCAGCACTGAATCAATTAACTAGCAATGCATGCAGTTTTGTATCAATATCTCATCTATTTTCAGTTAATTAAGCAACATGATTAGGATCATATGTGCTGAATTAATAGGTCAGTGCATCATCTAACTACAATTGCATCTAGGAGATGACTTGATCTGTAAGCCATATGAAAAGAACAACAATTTACCCTTCCCATACCCAAGTTCCCAGTTTTGAGTATGATCAGACCAATGTTTTGTATAAAGAGTTCAGTTCTGAGTTCTATGCAGACTTTCTTCTTTGAGAGATGAATTTCTAATTGAGACATAGCATACAGGTTTTATAAAATGGTCCCAAACAATCACTTGCACAAAAACTGCACAACAAAATGACAGAAAATTCTTCTCTTCTTACTCCATATTAGTCAGTTCATATTTGTCACGCACTTCATTTTCTCCTCCTGACTGAGGATCTGAGTGATGAATTTCAATAAAAATAATGTAGGTCATTGCTCCAAGTACACCTCCCAGCAGGGGTGCAACTATAGGGACCCACCACCAATTATTACCAGCCCTGTAAGACAAAAAAGAACACAAATTAGTGTTATTTGTAACTCTAGTGAACACCTTACTTTATATTTGCCAATGAACAGATGCAGTGGTGTGACATTCACTATAGCATAGAACTTTCTATTTTGTCTCACGTTTCTGTAAATAAACAACAACCCTGCCCTGCCCAGGCTGTGATTGAAATGCTAAGAAACCAGCAGGCATGCTGGTATGGTTGCATCTTAGAAAATAAGGCCTTTTTACTGCATGTCTATTTGGGGACAGAGGGTGGTTTCTCCTCTATGGGAAGTGGGGTCCATTGGCTCCCAGTGAAATGAGCAGGGATGTATTTATTGCCCAGCAGTCTTGACTGGGGCTGTCACCAGATGCTTGTGAATGGGCTCTCAGGAGTAATCAAGGCAAATGTATGTTACAAAAATGGGTTATCTCATCCACATGGAAAGTTACAGGTTCACACCTGAAATAATTAATGTTTGTGGTGTTCTTGATAAATGTAACAGATCATACTTGATTTTTAGTGTATTTGCCTTAAGGACTGTAAGAAAACAGAGTGTAAAGTGGATTATTCCTGACAAGAGTGGTCAATATTCAAATTTTATTATGCAGTGTCTTTGTGTTTAAAATATGGTGCCTTTCAGTAAGAGGCAAATAGGCATTTAGAAGTTTTACACACCTAAAACTTAATCTTTCTTAGAATTGCTGTATTCACTAAGAAAGTCTGGTAAGTTGGCTCCACTGAAATGTTTACCTTTGCTTTGCACAATTACTAGGGTTTAGTTTTAAATACGTGGATTTATAAGCATGTTTGAAGTAAGTAGTCCACCACTGAATTGTATAAAACAATAAATAATGACCTCTTTAAGCTTGAAAAGTGGGCAGGTAGAATTGCTCTCCCTTTCCTGGAAGTCCACATCCAAACAGTAAATAACTGAGCGCAGACTCTCTTAACTGTACTGATGCATTAAGGTGTTTTGATTGGATAATGTGGTGTATTAATTGAGTATGTGAGTCTCCAGTGAAAATCCAGCTACCCCAATTTCATGCATATTGAAAATGGAGATTTTTTTTCCCTCCCAGAAATACAAAGGGATTAATTAATACATGAAAAGAACCTTACTGGAAGCTGCAGGGAAATTTTAAACTGTAAGGGTAGTTATTCAGGACTCGGTTGTATAGATTTATGCACAAGTGAACTTGTGGCTAAGTCAGAACACAAGAATAGAACTGGGCAAATATCAGTGCCCTATTGATGATACCATTATTCCT
Organism: Pithys albifrons albifrons; assembly: GCF_047495875.1. Taxonomy (NCBI): domain Eukaryota; kingdom Metazoa; phylum Chordata; class Aves; order Passeriformes; family Thamnophilidae; genus Pithys; species Pithys albifrons. Next base: position 7,714,170 of record NC_092470.1, read on the forward strand.
TGTTCAGAAATGCCTTGGATGTGTATGTTTTACCTTTAGAATTATTTCTATGTTGCCCTGAGGATATAAAATAATTCCTGATATTGTTCTATTGACTTTATAAATCTGTTTGTTGTTGAATCATGAATGTCTGTTAATCCCTTGAATTCCTGGAACAAGCACAGACTAAGGTTTTATTGACTTAATCAGCACAACAAAATCTACATCCAGGACTTGCACGTATTCTGTGTGATGAATGGGTACATGGGCCTGGAACAAAAAGGTATTTCTTGGCAGGTTTCTCTCTTGGCTTGTTCCATGGACTGGCATGTTCCTCATCAGCTCCTCCATGACCTCCCAAATCACAGCCTGTATTCACAGCAGCTGCTGCCAGCTGTGCTTTAGGCACCCTGTGCTGGGGTTCTGGGTGTAAAACCCTTCGAGAAAATGCTGCCAAAACGGAAACCAGATCAGAACACGGCTGAGTTAGGAGTTTCCATGACACTGGCACAGGAACCAAAACTTTCTGTGACAAGCCCAGACAGCTTCACCGAAGGACCCTTAGTGCCCTTATACCCCGGCTTTACCCCAGGGCAGGGCACGGCTTTGCTGCCACATGGGCAGAAAGCCCCCGCTCTGCCTCAGCCGTGTCCAGGTGTCCCTGGGGCTGGGGGTGGAAGGGCACTGTCTGCGAGAGGAGCACACAGACCTGACGAACGGCGCTTGGATTAACTGTGAAAACGCCCAGGAAACGACACCGTATAACCTGCAGAGATTGGGAATTTCGGCCCATTTTAGACTTGCAGATACCCTTGTCACCGCGCAGCTGCTGCGGGACAGGGAGGTGATGCTGTTTGTAGGGTTACCCGGACTGCGGGGCTGCGCTCCGGGAACAGTGCTCGGCATTTCTGCGGCCGCTCTGCCCGCCGAGCCCCCGTGGGGGCAGGAGATGCGTGTCCTGTCCTTCTCCAAAGAGCAGTTCCCTTCATTCCCGGCCGCTTTTCCCCGGTGGCGGCGGCCACGAGGTGTCAGCGTTACCGCGCGGAGCCCGCAGCGCTGCGAGGGGCAGGAGAGCGCGAACCAGCGGGGCTGAAACATCCCAGTGCTGCCGTAAATGCTGACACGAAATACTGCTCTGTACAGCCGCCTCTCGCTCTCTCTCATTGCTCTTTCATGCTCGTTTTGCTTGTCAGAATCCAGTCTGGTAATTGTACTCAAAGATCTGGGTGTTTTTTCACTACAAACAAAAGTTTGCTCCCCAAAACTTTTCTTGACCTTATCAGAATATTAAGCATGTGCTTAAGAAAGGCTCCTGGTTGTCTCCATGGTTTTAGGATAAATCATTAGAAACACTGAGGTCTCTGAAGTCGGCAGTTGTTCCCAGGGACAGTTGACATCTATGACACAATTGACATCACTAGATCACAGTACAATCAGGCTTCCAAACTTTCCAGCAATGTAGTAGCTGACATGTTACAGGTTATGGCACATGAGACCATGATTAATAGCACAGTCAACAACTACTTTGTATTACAACGATATGAGAGGGGAGAATCCTAAGTGTGTGATGTCACTCTGTGTGCCTTGTTTTTTAAAAAATAGTCTGATGGTGCTGCTGGGGGATAGAAGTTTGGATGTAACTGGACTAGTGATCTGACCTCCTGCCAGTGGCTCCTCAGAGCTGTGTTACATCCCAGCCTTGGCTCTGGCCTGTGGTGTCACTGGGCCTGTTTCATCTATGCCGTGCCTGGGGTTTTTTGCATGAGAAAAGCTTTCTGCTTTGTACTCTCTTCAAGAAGGCCCATTATTTGTGTAGATAGAAATCCTAATAAATAACAGATTGTTTGTGCTTGGTGGATAGCTAATATAAAATCCCTATAGAGCTCTCTAGTGGTCTACATTATTTCTGGAGATTCCTACTTGTAAGTAACTGGAAAAACAAACTAAACAACCCCAAAGATCTCCTTTGTGATGACAGGCTCCTCTTACTCAGATCCCCCAGAGTGCCTCTTACACTGGATATGTGTCAGCTGTGGATCTGAGGTGCCCTAACCAGCTGTGCATTTGGCCAGCCAAGAGCGTGTGTGTGCGTGTGTGCACACAGGCACCGGGATTTGAGGGTGTGCTCTGAAATGTGGGAAAATGAAGGGAACTCTCTTCATTCCCTCCTTCACTCTGGGCAGGAAGTCAGGCTTTGAGCTTGTTGTGTATTTCTGCAATAAGTCAGTAGTAGTAATAGGCTAAATCAATCCGATATGTCTGTGTTTTTTACAGCACCCTATAAATATTTCCACCTAACTCTCTCCTGATTTCATTTATTTTTTTCTGAAAGCTGTAAGACACAAGAAGAAAGCACTCATATTTTCAGTGACCTCTAAGAATGTCTAATACTTTGGGAAGGTTCTGCTTGAAACAATGATTGATATTGGAGATAATGCGTGTTTGATTTGCCCTTGGAGCAGGAAATCCTTTTTAAAGCCCAGTTCTTAGAAGATATCTGGCTTAAAGTGCATGAATAGCTGCTTGTGGTATGCAAAGAATTACCTGTATATAAAGTATGACTTGGTACCACGCTGAATCAGGATCTTACTTTCCTAGAAGCAACTTTAGCCAAGAGCATTTTACCTCATGTCCAGGTGTACTTACGTGAATACTTCCATCCCCCACCCTGCAACAGCAGTGAAGAGCCTTGGGCCCAGATCCCTGGCCGGGTTCATGGCACAGCCACTGTTCATTCCCAAGGAGCAAGTAAGAACAATTATCAGAAGTCCTACTGCGATTGGCTCCAGGCCCTTTGGGACGCTGTTATTTCTAGTGTCAAAAATAGCAAATATAGCCAGAAGAAGAACAGCTGTCGACATCACCTGGCCAAGGCAAAGAAAAGAATATTAAGCAGATTCTTTCCAATAATGAAAAAAGGGGCTGTGGCAGTTCTGTGGATTGGGGTGGCTTAGAGCTGGTATTTAGATTCATCCCACTCTACAGAGTAGCAAAATTTGGAGCTCAGTGCCTCTCTACTTCACAGTAATGAGAAGTTTTGGTATCTGTGCTGAAAGACAAAGACAAGAAATGTGCTGAGGACATTTGGAAAAAGTAATCTGCAACAACGTGGTGTGGAAAGCATAGAGGATTTCGAAGACATCTCCTGTGTAATGTCTGATGCTTTGTTTCCATATTTTTCCTATCAATTTAACAGTTCTAGTCACTCAGTTTCTGGTGTTTCTGCCATGCCAGTGCAATCAGTAACATTGATAAAGAAATGTTTTATGTACCTGTAGTTTATGCTGATAAATTAGACTAAATATGCACTTTTTTATCCAGGTATTGCATAACATCAGGAGAAAATGTGAAATCTACAAAGTCAAAACTGGGCAGCTAAAAATTCCCAGGTGGCCAAGAAGGCCAATGGGATCCTCTCCTGGATCAAGACTAGCGTGGCCAGCAGGACCAGGGAAGTGATCCTTCCCCTGTACTCTGCGTTGGTGAGGCCACACCTTGAGTGTTGTGTTCAGTTCTGAGCCCCTCAGTTCAGAAAGGGTATTGAGGGGCTGGAGCAAGTCCAGAGAAGAGCAACAAGGCTGGAGAAGGGACTGGAGCACAAGTGCTGTGGGGAGAGGCTGAGGGAGCTGGGGTTGTTTAGCCTGGAGAAGAGGAGGCTCAGAGGTGACCTCATCACTGTCTATAACTACCTGAAGGGAAGTTCTAGCCAGGTGGGGGCTGGTCTCTTCTCCCAGGCACTCAGCAATAGGACAAGGGGACATGGGCTCAAGCTCTGCCAGGGGAAATTTAAGTTGGATATCAGAAAAAAATTCTTTCCAGAGAGAGTAATCAGGCATTGGAATGGGCTGCCCGGAGAGGTGGTGGATTCACCATTCCTAGAGATTTTTAAACCCAAATTGGCCGTGGCACTGAGTGCCATGATCTGGTAAAGGAACTGGAGTTGGACCAAGGGTTGGACTCGATGATCTCGGAGGTCTTTTCCAACCCAATTGATTCTATGATTCTATGATTCTAATTACCCAAATTGAGGTTGCACATATGACTGTAACATGAGCTCTGTATTGCATATGCTAATCAAACTGATGAAGGAAATTTTCTTGAAATTACTTCAATGGAAGTGCAGCTCTGCCTAAATAAAATGCTTTGTAAATATTGATTTTGGTAATGATTAACTTGATAGAAAACAGACAGAAGCTTCAGCGATGACAAAAAATTTGATTTCTATACTGATTTAAAGAAGTTTAAGTTTGAGGGTTTTAAAAATTACTTTTATTTCATTTGTTTTTAAGTTTGTTTTAAAACATCCAAGGGTAAAAACATCTTAGGGAAAAATCTGTTGATTGAGCCAAAGATCAGAACTAGCTTTCTTACAGAACTTCAAAATAATGTTTGGATTTTTTTGAAGCCAGATTGCACAATCTTTTACGTGGGGAATTCCTGTGCTCAGGCAATACCTGGTTTTTCATACCTTACTTCTGCATTGTTTATTTCATGTATGACTGAAGATGGGTAAATTGATTAGAAGTAGATAAAAGATATGAACCTTAATTTTTTTCTCTGTTGCATAAGAAAGATTAGAGGATATAGATTGGAAACGGAGATTTTTCAGATTCAATCATTGAAAAAATAACAAATACAACAAATCTTTCGGCAAAGAGAAGGTTGGAGAGGAGATTTGTTGAAGCAAAAAACTCAGTTGTTTAGGGTGTGTTAAATTATTTGCTTAAGCTTTACTTAAGGAATAATAAGTCCACAAAATGTGCTGGATTTTGATGTAAATGGATGTGACTCTGCTGAGGTTTATGGAGAAACATTGATTTATGCTGAGGAAAACCTCTTACATATATTGCATTAAAGACATGTAGAGTGCAACAATTAAGATGATCTATGTGAAAAGAACAACTTGAAATTATCTTGCTTGTAAAATATTACTAAAAGGTAGCCCCCCACAAACAGCATTGCATTGTCATTGTATTTTCCACGGGGACATAGGACTGAGACAGTGAGATTCAGCACACTCCTTAGATCTGTGTGGGTTTTTACTGCTTGGTTTTACAGTTTTTAGTTGGTTTAATTTGTGGAATTAAGACAACAAGTTCACTTACCTGATCTGCAAATCCATTCATGAGGGACAGGTAAGGAGCTGGATATGTTGCAAAGATTTGTGCTGTTGCATTGGGTCCTGTGACTTCCAGTTTTCCATCGCTGTACTCCATAAAGGCATCTGTGGAAAACAGCCAGTAACTGCCTGCACTGCTCCATAAACACTGGGGTTTCTAGGACTAGGATGTATGTGATAGGTGTGTGCACTTCTCATTCTCAACTGAAATGGATTTTAGGGTCCCTTCCCACCCAAATGGTGCTGTGATTCTGGGAGCAGAGTTCTGGGAGCACAGTTAATGGATTTGGGCTGATGTACTCATCACTCTCTTGTCTCATCTCTCCTCCTGTGCCTTGAAGTGCTCATTTTATGTATCACAGCTTTAAATGGGGCTGTTTTTAAGCTGATCATTGCTGCAAACTCAGTGCCAAGGAGCATTTTCTGCCTGTGAATGCAGCTGCATTATTCTGGAAGAGGTGCTGCATCTGGCATGGTGCCCAAGCAGTGTGTGGTGTCCTGGCTGTGCAGGGGGGGATATCCAGCCCCAGGAATGGCTGCTGTTCCATCTGACAGTTGTGCACTTGTACAAGTAGGAGGATGCTGAGATGAAGCACTCAAATCTCCACAGACAGACATGAATAACAAACTCTAATCCATTATTTTATTAACGGATCCAGTGATGAGATGATACTTGTGAGTAAAGAAACAGCTCCCTGTCTCCTGAAGGCAGCAGAAAAATCTAATTCTCCTTGTTCCTGTTTTTTATTTCTAGCTGTGCTTAAGGTCACAACATGGGTTGTTGCAACCTGCTCTAGGGGAGACTGCACACACCAATGTGATGTAAAGCAAATCCCAAGTTTATTCAAAAACACAGGTTTATATGACCTCAAGTGACCCCGCCCCAGGTGCGGTGGTCTGACTCCAATTGGTTGAGGCTGGAAACATGTCCTTTTAAGGGGAAAACGAAACTTGTAAGGTGGTCACTCAGGCCCACCTGAATCGGGCTGCAACAATGGGTGCAGAGAATATTCAGTTGTTTACTTTGATCAGGCTCTCATCTGCAGTGTCAGATTATTTTTTTGCATTTAACTATTAGGGAAAAAAAAGGCTGAGCTCCTCTGTCTGTTTTTCTGCTGGTGAGTTTTCAGTAGACCTCAATGAGTACATGACAATCTTGCAAGTTGCAGGAAGGAAAAAGTAGAGAAGAGGCTTGGGAATTAATTACAAGAGGAGAGCAAAGTGCTTGAGCAGACCAAGGCACATGAGAAAATCCCGTGCTTCTGAATATCAGGAAGATGTCTCTGACCCCAACCCCAAGTTCCTTATTTTGGTTCTCTATCCTGCTGCTGCCCTTTGGCAGAATAGTGATTCAACCTCCAACCCCATGTGCATCTTGGCATGCTGCTGCATCCTGGCACTGCCCTAATTCTGGCTGTCAGGCTTGAGGAGGACTTACATTCTGATGGAAATCCTATTCTGGAATCCCACAGCTTCCAAATTCCAACACTAACCTTAAAAACAAACAAACAAAAAAAAAGCCTCCAAGCCCACAACAGTTATGACAGTTCCTAAAGCTCTTTCTCCTCAGGATTACTGTGGGTACCGAGCCCTGAGCTGACACACAAGGGGCATTTCCATTTGTGTTTTTGCCCTATTGCACCTCGACCCAGCACTGTCTGCAGACAGAATGCCTGTGGGACAGGGACTTTGGAGGAGATGGGCTGGGCCAATAGTGCAGAGTTTTGGAGCAGGGGATTGAAGCAGCTGCTTTGACTGAATGGGTTCACCTGACCACTCTGTTACTGAGATTTTTTCCTTTTGTGGCACACTGTGTAAAAACAAATCATGTCTCAAGGATAGGGGGAATTTTTTTTTATTTTTCCCCCCTCCAAATATGTGACCCCTTTCTCACTCTACCTGGAGTTCATTGCCTTGGAGAGCCACCTCTCTAGGGTGGTCTGAGGTTTGGTCAGGAGGGACTTGATCTCATATCCTGTACCCTCGATGAACGATGTTGGTGATATTTGCCTACAGGCACTTGTGGCAGGTCTTTAATGTTTCTAATTTGCTTGGAAGATGGATAGCCCTATATCCTGGCTATTAAGTAATTTAAAATCCTTACTGAGAAATACATGATCTCAGAGTATCTGATTTCCCATGAATAATTTTTCTAAGTATCAGAACATTTCCTGGAGTTAGTGTTTCAGTAAATCTGTAGAATACTTGGAATGTTCGAGCCATTGTTTTTCCCTTCAAACTCTTTATGCTTCTCCCTTTCTTCTTTATGGTTTTAGCTTCAGTCCTGCCATTAGCCCTGCCTGAACAAGAGTCCTCTGCCTGCTTGACATTCATTGAGAAACTGGGGCCTTGGAGACTGCCTGACCTCCAGTTTGTCCTGGGAACATGCCTAAGGTGTACGCACCATAATAAATCCCAAAGACAGCCGCTGCTCCAACAAATGCTCCCAGGAGTTGGGCTAATATGTAAATTGGTAATTTGGTCCATTTTAATCTTCCAGTCACGCACATGGCTAATGAAACAGCTGGGTTTATGTGACCACCTGAAAAATAAATCACAAAATAAGTCACATGGATGATTCAGATACATGAGAATAGGTGGAGGGTTTGTGAAAATGTGGGCATTTTTGAGCACAAGACTAGTACAGGCTTTTCTAGATGTTAGTCTGCAGTTAAATACTGACTGCAATGAAACTGAAACAAGGTGGATGAAATTAGAGGAGGGAGGGCAAAAGCCACCAAGGCTCATCTTCGCTCTTGGTGTTTGTGGTCTGTGCTGTTTATCAGACTGCTGTGCTGCAGTCTGTGATCTACAGATCTGTGCACAGCTTTTCTAGAAAACCTAAATCTGCCCTATCACTTGTGATGGGAAGGTCCCTCATTCTGAATATACTCTCTCTCCCTGTGGCCTTTGGCTTCTTATTTTTAAGGGAGGTCTGGGGCAGCACAACATTCATTCACAGGCATGTAGTACAATTAAGGACTGGTACTGGCTTGGTCATGTGTCTTGAGGCAGATCTGGAGTATATTGGATTTAAATCATGTTTATATCACTCTCTTAGACATGGGGTTACTTAGAAACTCACTTTTCTTGAACATAAAATAAAATAATGTCAGGGCTGTCCTGCTTCATCCTGGCTGTTGGTGGGCTATGCCTAGATGGGGTCTGCGGGCAGCAGCTCCTCATCACACATTTTCACCATGTTCTTGAGCTCTCCAGGAAGGTCCACAATAAGGAAACTGAGAAAGTATCTGTGCTGAAACGAAATTCTATTTTCTGTGGCACTTCCTTCCTTTTTATTTAGGAATAGCTACACCTGAAGTCATGCATGAAAAAGATTTCAATAACAATGGAATTCTTTTTGAGAGTTTCAGTCTCTAAAATATATTTATTATGTCACGTGATATTCACTTCCCTCAACAATTTGTATCATCATGGGGAAAAATCATTGGATGTTTTTGGAGAACTTCATTGTCTATAAATACGTAGTTGCTACTTCAGAAATACAAATGGCCAAATAAATAAACAGATGAAAATGTACTTCACAGTAAAAACACAGCAACCCCCACATTTTGCAAGGACACGGTTCCATTGCTTATTTTCCAGGTAAAGTCTTATTTCAGCCTAGATGAATATCAGAAAAAATGGCCTTGGGTAAAATAACTGAAAGAGTATGTCCTTTATCTGTCAAAGGTTAGTGATGGAGAAAGGGGCTCTATGTACAGTTTCTGTGTTTGTTTGCACTTCAGGTCAGAGAGTCATTATCTTATGAAATCCAGGCACCTTTGATACATAATGAACTGACAAACACAGATAACAAGCTGGATAAAACCTTTGTACCATTTCCAAGACTCTGACCTAGTAGCACCAGTCTTGAATTAATTTTGAATTCCTCACTGTGTTTCAAATTCTTCAGCACAGAGCAAATAGATAGATGGCACCTTATTTAACAGCCCTTCATGTGAATTTTGATTAATTGTTGTCTTTTGTTCCTTACTCAGGCTGGAATGAATAATTTTCCTTTCTTTCAACACCTGGTATTTTCTCCCACCTGTATATAATACAGGGTGATTATGATGGCCAGAGCAAGTCATAATAATATTAGAGATGGCTGATAAATATGAAATTTGGAAAGGAAAACCTAGTTGAAGGCTCTCATGCTGACATAGGGGAGTTTGGGACAGTGTGTTCCCCATTCTTTTGTGGTTGCAGTGATCACTGCTGTGAGTTTGAAATGTTACGTTGGAAAAAATAGTTGGAAATTATCTAGATATTGAGGAAAATTATATGGAGGTAAAGCAAAAAGAAGAATTTTCCTAAATAAAATGCTAAAATTCACCAGGCATGCAGATTGTATTTTTGTTACCATGAATTTAGGATTTCATAAAGAACTGAAGCAAAATATTTTAGCAGTACTTAAACATGTGAGTTGATGGCCAAAGAGTCACAGAAATTGCAAACAAATTCTATATAGGAACTGGTATTCTGAAGTGTCTACTGGTGATCATCTGTTATGGATAGGAGAGGATAATCACAGCCTGTTGAAATCTCTGTTCCTATTCCTTCCCAGAGAAAATGCAGTGCATGCAGAATCCTTCGTCATGGGAGAAACACAGGAAGCACAAACTGCACCATCTGCAACTGCTCTGCCCTGCTGGGATTGAACTCCAATTTTCCACATAATGATGGAGATGAATATCCCTTAAAGATGCAAATGTAGGACAGATCTTCCCAGGTTTGCTTTCATCCTAATGCACTAGGAGAGTTTACCTGCCTACATATAAACCAATAACTGTAGTTTAAAGTTGTTCAGAGAATACAATTGTGCTGCTGAATTAACTTTCTGTGGTTTTAAGGCACAGCTCTGGTCTGTGTCAATGACAGTTACAAGACCGTCTGTTTTGTGGAACCTTGAGCACTTTCTAATGGGAACTTGGAAACCTCCTCGTGCATGGGACCTCTGGAGAAGTGTTTGTAGAAGAGAAGAGAAATGGCCACAGTAATTTGTGCCACAGCAACTGTCTGTAATGGCCTAGTTATGCCTGCAGAAATTTGTCTAGACCAACTTTACCCTCCTCATGAAGGGTAAGAAATGCCTCTGTGAGAACGGAGCATGAGGGCACCCTTTGCTTTAAGAGGTCAAAGCAAACTGCATGCAACATGAAGTATTGTGTATCATAATGCACAACTCTGTAGTGTTACAGCCCATCTCTTTCTGTTTCAAAGGGAGAATGTAAATGTAAGTTATGCTAACATTTCTGGTCTTAGTTTGGCCAAGGTGAATGGTGGAAATAGCAGAGGAAGCAGCATCAAATGGCACATGTGGACACTGATTAGCTAGCCCAGCTACAGACAAAAGAGAGATTCCTGACCAATAAATACCTGCTGAGGAAGTGTTAGAGCAGAACCAAAGGCACAGTGATGGTACACTGACAGTGTATCACTGATTGTATCTCTGGCACTGAATCTTTTTGCTGTTTCTGCTTGCTGTGATCTGCTGTTTGTGTGAGTAAGGAACCACAGGAGCAGACTTGCTATTGCCTGTCCCAGGACAGGAAGAGACAAACTGCAGTCTCTGAGGTGAACCCTCATTACACTCATTGCTGAGCCATTCTACCTTCCGCTTAGCTGACCACCCTTTTATCTGGTGATTGCTGCATTGTTTTCCTTGGTTAATTCTTCAACTGCAATGCTTATGCTGTCCAGGATCACCTCTACTGAGAGAAATTTCAAAACAAAACCAAGCAGATTTCTGGTTTGCACAGAACACTTTCTCTAAAAGCCAAGGTCTGCACACTGTTGTTCAGACCAGAATTCGGTGAAAGAGTTTTGTCAAACACAAGGAATAGAAGGAAACAACAAGAACACAAAAGATTTACAAGTGAAACACTGACATGAATCTGCTGTAATGGTGCTTATTGTTGCTAGATTCATAATTGTCTATACCATGGAATGGAAGTGCTTTAGCAAGGGGGCTTTAAAACCATGGCAATAAATGGTGTATATGAAACAGTGACTTACCAGAAACGCCCCCGGACACGTACACTGCTATGGTCACTGCCATTGCAAATCCAATGGACACTGTCATGGGCCCACCATGGGCTCCTCTGCTCAGGACAGCCTGTCCCACACACCCACAGCCCAGCGCCTGCATTGGGAAAGACAAGTGGAACATCACCAGTGTGTCTGTCACATGTTAGTTTGCAGCTTCTGCTGCTGTCCTGGTACAACTGAAAACGCTGAATATTGAAGAAATGCTGGAATCTGAGCTTAGTGGCATGCGTGCCATTGTTACCTTTGCTGCAGTGCACATTTGGTTTTTATTTTCCCTGGCTCTGTCACGAGGAAGAATGTCTGCTAATGAGGACTTCTCTCCCCACCAAAACCAGTTTTCAAGTACAATGATGGGATGCAGACCAGAACTAGGAACCTAAACAAGATCTCACAACCTCTACAACAAAACTCTGCATATGAAAGTGAAGAGGGAAATAATTCTGTGTGGTAAGTTTTTAGTTCTAGATTGTTGTTACATGCAATGGAAAAAATTACTATAAAAGTTACAAAAGGTAGTTCAGAAGCTTTTAATATTTAATGTTAAAACTCTGTAATGAGACAATTTTCTGGTGATTACAGTGTGTGTTATTGTTTTGCTGACTTTATATCACATATTGCTCTATCAAGGTATTTCATTGGCTCTATAGCTGATGTGGGGATATCTGAATAATTCACATTGGAGGATTCTACATGGGTTTAAACTAGTTTCCTTTTTTTGTTGATTCCCCTCAGGATGAAGTTCAGCAACACATTTAAATATTTGTTTAAGATTATGTTTGTTCAGTTCTAAAGCCTCTGCTTAGCTTCAAGCATGTGCTTAGGCCCTATTAATGTCAATAGGAAAGAGATTCAAAGGTACAAAAGGCCTTTAGTTTGAGATAGACCAGCTGATTCATTTCTGTGTCATTGAAAATCTGCTATTTAAATGCATGCATAAGTGCTTTGCTCAACAAGGACCCGACACTCTGTGGAAGCTATCAAATATCTATAGCCTGAAAACAACTTCTCTGCAGCTGTAAGAGATGTGAATCATACCATTTCTGGGATGTGACTAGATTTATCTTGAGCAAAGTTAATTGCTTATTTTCAGTTGCAAGGCAGTTGCATTCATAACCTGCAAAGCAATGGGAAAATCTCTTCTGCCTTAGGAATAGACTGTCCCAAAAAGATTCAGTAAATGAGGTTTAACAAGCAAGTCCTACTAGAAGAGATGCAATTTCAACAGGCAAAATCATACTTTTATTTCTGTTATTTCCCCAGGGGTTTTAGCCAATATCAAAATGTGACAGAAAAGCTCTCAGTAAAATGACACTCTTAACCAGCTTGTGATGCAGATGATGTTTCTGTTATAAGTGCCCCGAGACTGTGTCACATACCCAGGTGCAGTTTGTGCCTTAAGGCCATAGTCACGTAAGCAAACAAAACATTGTCTGGTGCCCAAGTGCTGCAGCTCTGGGGTTATGTAAGGGTAGGGTGGTGTTGCATAGCTGCAGTTTATTGGCCTGTGTGATGCTCCCAGACACACTGCGGGCTGCAGGCAGAGCCGTGCTGGGCACGACACACACACTCCTCACCGGGCTCTCATTGCTCCAGACCATGGCCAGCCATGCAAGGGGTGAGCACAGATGCACAGCCAGATACCAAACCAAAATGAAATACACTGTAGTTGTTCACAGCTGAAATTACAATGTGGGGTTTGCTTTTAACTTCATATGAGACAATTCGATTCATAATGTATTTATATGTTTAATATGGAAAGAATGGTGGTGCTGGAATTCATTAAGATTAGGACATGAGTCTAGAGGAGGTGGAATTAGCACACTCCAGCTTTCATTTTGAAGACTTCTGAAAGGGACTATTCCAGAATTGCACCACCCAAGATTTCACAAAAGACATGGCTCAGACATGAAGCAATTTCAGCAGGTTGCTCTGGGCTCCTGTGTACACTGGGGTGCAGGTTGTTTTCAGAAAGCCAATTAGACCTACAGGAGTGCACTTGTGTTCTGAAATGGCATAGACAAGTTTTGCAGATTCAAAGAAAAGGCCACTCTTTTGAAAACATGACCCCTTTCTGTAAGGATGATGAAAAAGAGAACAGGCGTAGAGGAGATGGTTACAGAAAAGGATAAGGCATGGTAACAACATCTGGGTGTATCAACTACAAATTCACAAGAAAGGAGAAGGAAATAACAGAGGGAGGCCACCTTCCCTGATCACCAGAACTGAGGAGAATCATACAGAAACAGCTGTGTAGACATCTTGCATAGCAGCTTCTGCTCTGCCTGTCATAGGGGAGGACAGAAGCTCCATCTCTGTGCAAACCAGCCCCAGGAGGAGGCAGAGAAGCCAGCAGGGACACAGCTGCACTCAGGGGACCTTGGGACACAACTGCCTGCACATGGGTGATGCATGAGCTACTGCAGGCACAGTCAGTGTGTGCCCCTTCAGGGGTGGGAAAACTGAAAAGTGAACCTGAAAATCTGCAAATATTCTCTCCATTTGCTGACCTTTTAAAGAGAGAGAAAAAAGCTGTCTCATACCTACTGGAGCTAGGTTGGCACAACTGGAAACTATCACATAATCATGTAATTACAGGAGCAGCAATTTAATACTCTGTGAGTCTTTGCTTGACTGAGTTAAGACCAACCAGATCATCAAGTTGTAACTAAATATTTTTGGGTTTTAGGCCAAGCTCAGCCATCATTTGCACCCACAAAACTCATTGATTGAAGCACATGGAGTTAATGGGAGTTTAATTTACAGTAGAATATAGCCAGATCTCTTTATCTTATCTTGTCTATCTTATGTTACCAGGTTTTCCTCTTATCAGTTGTCTATAGCTTAAATTTACTGGAGTAGCTTCAGCACTGACTTTTTTTGTTCACAAAGTAATTAGATGATTGTCATAAAGAACATGTTTGGGTGTGGAATTGCTGCCTGCACCTTCTCTGCCAAAATACCTTGCTTCATAGGGATTAGATCCTTCTCTTTGTCTGGGATAATAAGGCTAATGTTAGGAAAGGAGAACAACTGGCTTCCAGTGAGCATAAGGCCCTGTGGAAGCTTGCAGGACTTTATGTATCCCACTCATCACAGAGACTAAAGATCTGTACTGTTTTCAGGATTTTTGCAAATGTTCGTAGTATCATTTTTCAGTGAACTTCCTACGATATCTGAATCCACAATTTTAGGCAATCTATTTTTCTACATGACCAGGAGAGCTTTAGGCATCTTAAAGCAGAATGTTTATATAAAAAAGCCCCTTTCTTATCACTCAGCCCCAGAGGTGACGTGCATTCATTGCCAGACACTCCGACTGTCGCACTGAGGAGGCAGCCAAGTCTTCTGCCTTTTAGCAGTGTGGAGACAATGACATGTGTTGTTACACCTTGCCTCTCCCCAGCTCAGGCTGTGGTGAGTCACACACTTAAGGCAGGGTACCACAGGTGTCCCTGCAGCACAGTGTGGCCTCAGTGATGATGCTGTGCTTGAGCACAGGAGCTCACCCTGATACAAGGAATACAGAGTCAGCAGTTGCAAAAAAAAGTAGTATTGTAATTATAGGCTGTACATTTTCAATACTAGAAAGACAGTTCAGAATTTTCTATTTGACTCAGTTTCCAGGGCAGAATCATCCTTCAACAGCCACAGCCAACTATGAAGAATCTCCAAGGGTCCCCCCACCAATTGGCCACTTTCAGTGAGGCTGCCTTTGCCCAGGTAAGGCAGCAGCCCTGCCCTTTCCCCATGCCACACTCACACCTGTGTCCTCCCCCTGGTCCCCAGACGGGCATTCCCTGCTGGCTGCCACTTGTCCTCTCCCATTCTCCAGGCTGGACAGGCCCACAGTGCTGCTCTGGGTTCTGCCACATGCGTGTGCTCCTGCACAGGACAGTTCAGGGAACAGGCGTTGTGCAGGGCAGGGGACGGGCATTGAGCAGGGTACAGGACAGACATTGGGCAGGGCAGGGGATGGGCATTGGGCAGGGCAGGGGACAGACGTTGGGCAGGGCAGGGGATGGGCGTTGTGCAGGGCAGGGGACAGGCATTGAGCAGGGTACAGGACAGACATTGGGCAGGGCAGGGGATGGGCATTGGGCAGGGCAGGGGACAGACGTTGGGCAGGGCAGGGGATGGGCGTTGGGCAGGGCAGGGGATGGGCATTGGGCAGGGCAGGGAATGGGCATTGGGCAGGGCAGTGTCGGGCTTAGGCTGTGTCCTTGCACTGAGTGTCCTGCTGTCCTAGAGCTGCCCATTCTGAACCAGTGGGAGCACAGTGATATTGCTGGGACACCCGAGGACATGAGAGGAAGCCCTGGTATTTCACTTAGGGAAACCTCCATGACTTCTCCAGGCAGATAGACCTAGCACTGCATATTTAGGCCCTTAAAAGCAGTGATACAGGCTGAAAGGGTCAGAGAATCCTTTGGAGATGGGAAGAGTGGTTGCACTTGCCCTTCCCTACAGAAGGGATCTCTTTGACCAAAATTGCCCATGAAAACATTACAGGGTTGCCTGTGGAGCACTGTAGTCTTGTGCAGTTCGCCCTGCCCAACCCTAATATTTATGTATAGAATTAGTTACTCATAAAAGTAGTGAATAAACTTTCCAGTTAAAGAGTCGCTGACTGTGGAATTGATGGTGTCCTCCTGAAGGTCCTGAATTTGGAGTATATTTTAGAACTCACTTTCATTTCCACCCCCTTCATTTCCAAAGCAAGTCTGCTTAAGAATTTATCTACTGAGTTGCATAATAAGCTGTTTTATAATGGATTTAAAACTCCTTCCCCACAGTCATATTTTTGCTATGTTTGTGTTTATGTAGGGTCTTAATTCAGGTGTGGCTCCTAAGCATTCTTTCAATAGGGACTGTAATGTTGACAGCAACAAAAACAGAGACATGTTAGAGCTTCTAAAAAGCTCTGCAAGAATTCAAGTTTCAGGAATCTCCTGTTTTTTCAGGCAAGAGCAATCTTCATCTAGTCTAATATTTGCTATCTTTTGTTAAATCAAACAGTGCTTTAGCTTTTAAAGGTGAGATGAAAGTACAGCTTGCCAGTCTAAGTAATGCTTAAATACTTTAAAAGCACATGGCTCTTATTTTATCATTAATGAAATATTTTGGTGGGGTTGGGGAGGATTTCTGTACATTACGATTTAATCAAACTTAGGGTAGTAAAAAAATCACTATATCCGTTCTCCTGATGGTCTCCTGGGACACAAACAATATCCTCTTGGGTTCAGATGGATTTCCCTTTATTTTTTTCAGACTTGCTATCTAATAAATAAGGGGTGGAAAACCCCCACCCTTATAATTTAGTTAATTAAATAGTATAGACATAAACCTTAAAATTATTGACATTTTGAAACCACTTTCTAGTGACAGAAAGCAATTCTACTTGGAGACGAGAATGTAAATTTAATAAGGCTTTGGATGAATTGTGTATATAAAGCTTTTAAAACATATAAAGATCAGGTTCAAATTGCTTTGTGGGAAAAAATACAGTAAAAATATTGAGGGACAAACTATGCTGTGTTATATAAACTGATGCTTTTAAATTTTTATTATTGCTTTTGCATATGCAATAGGAGACAAATAAAAGTTTGAAAGCATCTGGAGAGAATGCAAAGGTCTGCATTTTCTCATATTTTATTATGATTAATATTGCACTCTTCATCCTGAAATGCTAAATACTTTTCTTTCCTGAATTATAGAGGGCAACTGGCTTGAGTCAGTTTCTTTAGTGAAGATTATTTTTATTTTCTTACTAAGTTTTAGAAATTCAGGAGAGAAAGGAAACGAAATGTGATATTCAGGCCCAAACTTTCAGGAGTGAAACATTGCCCCTTGCACCAGGGCTGGAAAGGAAAGGAAGGAGAACCTCACCCAGGAGCTTCTTGAGGAGAAAAAGAACCTACTCAGGTGCTGCCCCCCTCCCACGTTACACTTTTGTTCTTGAGCTGAGACACATTCCTTTGCTCTGCTCCTACACCAACTGAGAAGCTTAAAACCTTTCTAACTCTTCAAATGAGTTTAGTCTCTGCGGGAGCACCCGGGGAATTTTGGTACCCAGGCGTGGGCAGTGCAGACCCTGAGACAGGAGGTTTTCTGTGCTGTCCTTTGGCAGAAGGGCACATGGTCCTTTTGTTTCACTCTTTCCTCTCCCTGCAGGAACAGAGTGGGGGTCTTGGCTGTGCCCTCCTGCTTGGAGCTGCATGGCTATGAGTAATTAAAGCCTAAGTTATTTTCTGTTGAAAAGGAAAAAAAGCTGAATGCTTTTAAAAGTAAAGGAACCTTGGAGGAGTGGGTTAGAGGAACTGAGTCATGTTTGCCTTTAAACCAGACTATGGACTGCAGAGCTCTCTAGAATTCACTCTTAACCAGAATGGTTTATTAACTGTTGAGATTGCAGAGATATAAACTCACTGCATGGCACAAAGTACATTTATTATCTTTTATTCTGTCCTCCAACTGTTTATGACAGTTTTAAAAAGTTATTACTTTCATTACCTTTTTTTTATTTGGTGAAACTTTTGAAAAACACCTTGTAAATTTGTGTCTGTAAAACATAAATTCAAGTTTTGCACTCAACTGAATGTAGGAAAGATGCAAATCTTCTGTGAGACTCAGGGAGAGTGACTACACTTCAGTCCTATAGATGCAAACTTTCAGAGGAAAAATGTATCTACAGAAAAAGGTCTTGAAAAATTAAGTTCAACTTACTGTAAATTCTTGGTTAAACAATGAAAGCTGAGTTATGTGTTGGGGCTGATGTTGCAGAAATGAAGATAATTTTCTTTCCAGCCTTTCATGCAACACAACATATGAGTCACCTGAAAGTCTGAAATGTCACAGACTGGAGAACTTAAGCTTGGATTGAAAACAAAAGATTTCCTCTGACTTTTCAGAATTATTTTCTGTAATAAACATTTTGGGGTAAAACAATAGTTAGGTAACCTTCCTTTCAGTGTTTTCACACTGCTGACTATTCAGCTGAATTAAAGAATGACTTCAGAAACAGAAGTGTTGTCTAAAATAAAAAAAAAATTGATTTTGATAATAGTAAAATTATAGAAAAATACCAGTGTGCAAGAACATCTCCTTAACCTCAGCACAACTAAGGGTCTCCATCACCACTTTGTCTCCTGTTTACAGTGCTGATTTAATACAGCTGCAAAAAGAGGAAGAGTTTGCCCATCTCCAGCAGAACCAGAACATCAGCAGAATTTAATGCTATCAAAATATTTGCAACTAGGACATTAGATTCATGAGTGACATCTGTTATTTTTAGGTTGTTCTATGGTATTGCTGCTGGAGACCCTAATGTGTGGATCTGTGCCCCAAGAGCTGCTTTTCAAAGTGCAAACATGGCTAAGCTCCATGGTATTTGCATCATCATGTGATATTTAAAAAACTGAGTGACATATCAAAATACCAATTACAAATTTATTTTAATAAGCTTTTTTTATCTAGCTTTGACAAACTTAAGCTCTCTGTCTAAGAGATCCTGTACTCCAGGGAATTCATTGCTGGTGGAAAACAAGACAGCTGTTACAAGCTACTGATATTTCATTTTATATCTTGAAATTATGCAGAGTAAATTCTGTTTATACTGAACAAAGAAAGTGCCTCTCTTTCATAACAATTTAGAACATGAATTTATCTTTGCTTAAAATTTCTAAGAAGTGATTTTGTATTAAGTGCTAAACACCTGAGGGCTAAAGGATCAAAAGCTACATTTGCTTTCATGTAATTACATCATGTAACGAGAATTCTAATGCATGTTTAGAATAAAGGATTCATGTTACTATAAAGTATTGTAATTAACAGGCACTGGAATATAGGCCAACAAAAAAAGATACAGAAAAGTTATTTAAATTTTAATCTTCTGGACTGAGCAAATCCATGTAATGTCAATCTTAAAGATTTTTCAGGTGTGGCTCAACTCTGCAACAAAGCAGGAGTGGTAACTTACACAGTGAAGTGGTCAGAATATGAAAACAAAACTAGAACATTTTGCTGATCAAAGTTGAATAGCCTTCCTCCTCAGGAGCTGGACTGGTTTCGGTGGGGGGTGTTATAAATTCAGGTCATGTTTGTCCCCTGCATCCTCTGTGCACACACAAACATTTGTTTCATGGGGAGTTGCAAGGGGCTCCCCACCTGCACCTGGAGACCAGGCTTAGAGGAATAGATATACACAGGAAAAAAAAATATATATATATATAAGATATATATATACTCCCCACTTGTCTTTATATGCTAAATGAAAGCCTGTGTTCTGTCTCAGCAAGGAAGTGTCTGCTGCTCTGGACTCAGGAGATTTTGGCTCCTGTGCAGCTCCTTTCTGGGAAACACTCACTGAGATGCTCTTGAGGGTGAAAATGAGATACAAGCTCTGTTAGGTGAGCAGTAGCTGTTAAAGGAAGCCACATGGCCCATTTGGCATCTCGTTTTGGAACTGTTTCAATTCAGATATACTTAATGGCATAGTTCAGAGTTAATTCCAATTTTGTTTGAGAGCAACACAGTCAAGATCCAAAGGGGAAATATGGAGAGAAGTGTGATTAAAAGCAGAGAGGCAGTTGGATAGGTGAGTTCCAGACAGACTCACTGCAAAGTCCCATAAACATTCTGTCTGATGCTGCATGGCTTCTTGACTCTTTTGTACTGGCACCCAGATGTCCCACAGATGAGCTCACAGGAGCCCCGGGAGGAAATGTACTGAACCAGGAGACATGATGGAGAACAAAAACCTCTTAAGAGAGAGCTCTTCCTCAAGGGAGGTCTCGGGGGCAGTCCCAGATGCAGAAGGCTGAGGCTGTCTGAGGCTGGGAAATGTGGCTCTCAGCCTCCATGGTACAAATGGAGGGTGTTTTCCCACCTCAGGATGCTTTCAGCTCTTCAAGTTCAGTGTTTTTCACTAAAGCTTTGATAAGCTGAGAGAGGCGCTCACATGGGCTGTGTCTGTATTACCAACTGTGCAGGGCAAGCACCTGAGAACCTGACTGTGGAGCTCTCAGGAGGGATTACTGATTAGGAGCATCTCCAGTCTGACCAGCTGGACTGAGCATCCATTGATGGTCAGCACATTTGCTGTGATTCTGGAGTTCACCTTTCACTTTATTTTCACCTGGAAACAATTCCATCTACGTGCTCTGAGTCCATGCTGAGTGTGTTGGGTAAGGCTGACCAGGAGATGTTATCCAGGCTGTGCCCAGTGACTTTCTCAAGGCTTGTTGTCTCAGACCTGTTCAGCCACACCCTCTGCACCCCAAGGTGAAGGCTTGGGCTTGGCCTAATGAGTGATTTCACTTTCTAGATTTCCTGTTTGAAAAATAATGTTGCAAGGCTGAGAGTTACCAAGTTCAAGCTTGTATTGGTGCGTGGCCTGTGATGTTCCTCTCCAGACAAAGCAGAAGTTGGTGGTCTGGAGGGACAGGACTCCTCCCAGCAGTGCTGGCTTGGTTCAGATGTAGGTGTGGTCAGTCAGCACTGGCTGCCAGCCCGAGCCTGGGGTGACAGCACGGCTGTCTCAGCACCTGCAGGGGCTTCCCACAGGCTGTAAAACCCACCGCAGCAACACAGAATGGCTTTCAGCAAAGGTCTCAATCAACTGTGCCATAGGCTGTGAACTCTTGGCTCACTTTCACTTTGTAACAGGATTAAGACACAGCCACCACCTATGACTATCACTTCTTTTGCATACATGGTGTCTGCTTTTTAAAGATTGCTGTCCTCTGCCTTGCCAGGGTGTTCCTTCCATCAGCTCCAATTTAAGTTAATGGTTTAATGCTCATCTGTACTTAAAGAGAAAGTCCTTACTAGCTGCCAGAGCTTAAAAGCAATAAATAACAGAAGAAAAGTCAGTCTCTTCACAATAAACACTTTGTACTGCTGCTAACTGGTGCACTCTGAACACCAGCTGGGGTGTCCAAGCACAGAGAAAGATGCAGTTTAATTCAGCTGAGGTTCTTCTCTGCATTGAACCAAGCCTGAAACTAGAAAGGGTAAAATAGAAATGCAAAACTGAGATTGCCGACAATAATTTCGTAGCTTCATTGTCTACTATATTCATATGGTGAATATACTAGAAAAGGGGATCTGGGTTTGCATTTCCTCCTAGTCTTGTCCAGCAGAACATTAAATAATAACATTTGTGGTCTAATCTGCACTTTAATACGTTTTCTTCACTTGCTTAATTTCATTAATGGGAAGAGGAGGACAATCTTGTGGCGAGGTCAGAGTACTGGAAGTCAGGTGGTGGGGGTTGTATTGAGAGTCCTGCCCAGGCTTCCTGTGCAGGCTGCTGTAATCAGGTTTGCTAACACATAAAATGAAGATAATGACATTTCCCCTCCTTACCAGGGTGTTGTGACACTTAATTCATTAATGTTTGTAAAGTGCTCTGTGCTCCTTGCTTCTAAATGTGCTCCTTACTGTAATAGTGTCTTATGGATGGTATTAAATTTGAGAATAATGTTATTTTAGTGCCTGCACATTTCAGTTGGCTGAAGTGTAGTAATGACCATTATTTTCATTTATTTTATGAGCTACTGGAATTTTTAGATGACTTACTTGAAATTTAGCTAATACAGTTACACTTATAAAACATACTATGCCAGTACTATGCCAACTTCTTGTTCTTTTTGTCCTTTTCACTATGATGAAATATTTAGCAATAAGCAAGACTGCCTTATTCAGACTAAAAGGAGAAAGAGCCTGGCATAAATACTGTCACTGCTTGACCTCTAGGTCAGCTTCTGAGCCTGCTCTCTACTCTGGTGAATCACAGGGTAGAGCTCGATGTCCCAGTGCAAAATGAACAGAAAAACTGAGAAAGAAATTAAGTTTAAAAAAAAAATCTGAGGTTATGAAAATGAGGAATTTTAGCATTTACCTAAATTGTAGCAGTGCTGCAGAACCAAGCAACTGTATAATTTCTGTAGTACAGTTAAAAACAAAACAAAAAGAATAGTTACATTACAAAATCCCTGAAGGTTTGGCAATGTAACTCCCAATAAATTCACTATCAATCACATGGCTAAATTTTGACATTGCACAGGAAGAAAACTCAGCTAAAAGTTTCTTAATGTGCAACACAATATGTTAGTTAATGCAGAGGGAATATGTACATAGGAGTAAAAGTAGAATAAAGTGCTGAGTTTTTAATAAACAGAAGAGTATTAACAACATTCATTGTGCCTATCTGGATTTTTCAGAACGTGCTGGTTCACTGCAGTTCTGCAGCTCTATGCAATCTAACGCTGATCAGACAGTTGTAATAGAGAAAGATATCTGCTTTTTATAGCCAGTGATAATTACAGCGGGTAAAGAAAGGAATGACAAACTTACCGGCACCAGGAGCCATTCCCTCGGGGCTGGGGACTGTCAGGAGCCACCACGCTGCTGGGACAACCCAGGGAAAAGCACAGTGTCCCCTTACAAGCACTGTCCAACATGAGATTAGTAGGAAGAAAGGAAAGCAGCTGACACTTACTATCAATATAAAAGTTCCCAGGAACTCTGAGAGGGCTTCTTTAACCAAGCTGTTCTTCAAGGAAAATTTCTCCTTTAAACTCGTTTTGCTTTTCCGGCTCATTTTGGCTTCCTCTGTTGTTCTGGTGCCCTAGTTACAAATACACACAAAATTTGCTCTGTATTCGCCCCTGCTCCAGCTGAACTTTGACACTTTTACTTAAACATTGAAATATGAGATTTCATTTTGTACAGCCAGTGAAATCATCTGACTGCAGGCATTGACAGAACCAACTCAACATGCCCTAACAATTCATCATGAGTTTGCCATTCTGTGCCTCCTCTGAGCACACTTCTATTTATACTGCTTAGATAATGCCAGTGAACTCACAATTAGAGCTCTTCTTTTTTCTTACAGAATGGATTATTCATTACCTTTCCTGCTATGTTACTTTTTTTTTATCCTGGTAAAAATGAATAAAATGTTATTTTTATCATCCTGATCAAAAAGAAAGGCAAAAAGATAAACCACAAAGTAAGGAACCAAAATACAGTCACAAATTTCTCTCTGACCTAGATTGGGGTTTAAACCATGCCACTATTGGCTGTCCAAAGAGTTTTCAAGGGGAGGTTGTGAAAGAGAGCGAATGCTTGGGAGAATGCTGTGCTGTTCCCTGCACACAAAAGCCCCTGTCTGGTCACCTCTGAGAGATTTCAGTGGCTAACAAGGAATCTTACCTTGGTGTAGTGTTTTGAATTTGCATATTCCCTCACAATGCTCTTTTTGGGCTGAATGTCTTACTCTCTAGTGAACTGCCCTGTTTACATAAGAGCAACGAGGCAGAATAAATTTAGGAACATTTAATGAAATTTGCTTCGGTCCAGTGGCTCCCTATAATGCAGTACAGGGAAGTGAGGGACTATATATCTCCAATTTGTTTAGCTTGGAAGTGCATAGGTGTTACAATATGAATCATTATAATAATATTTTCCACGGTCTTAAGACATGAAGTTGCTGAATATCTCAAAGAATTGAGCCTCCTAGAGAAAAATATTACACTTTTATCTCTTAAGCATCTTGAGCAGCTTCATCAGTGTGGTACTGACTTGACACTGTCTGGTTGATTTACAAGTACTTTCTGTCATTTGACTTGGCACCAAAACCTGAGCCCAGTTCTGGCAGATTACTTTGGCCTGTGTTGTAGATGCTCAGTGCCTTCCTTTTTATCTGTCCTAAACAGGGCAGAGCTTTACAATTTGAGCAAATAGGTAATTTCTGTTATCCCACCGGTGCTCTTCCCTTCCTCCATTCAGGACCTGATGGTGTTCCCTGCAGCAACAGTGACCTTACAACCACCAGTTTCACCCCTGAACCACCCACTTCACCCCCACGACCCAGTTTTAATCCTTAACTGCTTTTCTGTGTCCTTTTACTCACCTTTCTCTACCTCTGCATCCAAACACCACTCTGCCTTTGGCTGTTTCAGCAAACACTGGCCTGTGGAGCACCACGTCGCTGGTGAATCATGAGATGACTCCATCTGTGCTGGTGCTGCCTGAGCCAGGAGAGCTGCAGGTCCTGCTCTACTGGACCTGCCTGTGGCACACACAGCTGGGAGCTGCCTCTGAGAAGCCCCTGAAAATAGCCTGTGTATGGCAGTTGGAAAACCTTTACCCTACACCACTGGGAAACAAAGATATTATTCAGGACCTTCATTATCACAGCATGCTAAAGTATATGTTTGTTATGTCTCTGAGAGAAGTCTTTCAGAATTATGTATACAGTAGAACTGAGGGAGGATGCGAGGGAGGCCATTCATTACAGCAGGAATGAGATAAACCACTTCCTCTCTTCCAGGAAAATGATAAATAAATAAATAGGTTTATGAAAACAATTTTTAGTTTTTTGTCTATAGCAGTTCTTTCTCTTGTGCAGATGCAAGTCTTACTTACAAAGAAGTATTTGGATACCTCTGAGTTTCGTCTCATATTAGGTGTTAAGACATTAATGCTATTTTTCAGCTAATAGTAGGGCAATAACATGTCAGAGACAGAAATTCCTTCTCTCTTCTTCAGATCATGTTGCCTTCCTTATAACAATTTTCTGTCTTTATAGGGTGGAGAAATAGGTATTTCGCATTTGCTCTTGTTCAGATTGTCTTCAATACTTTATCAAAATCATAATATTTAACTCCATTGTCAGGATTGTGATGCTAAGTCAGATCACAGGTCCGTCTCAGCTCCATAAGGAGGTTCAAGCAGATGTCCTAAGAAAGTACTGAAGAACAGAGTACACAGGGGAGGAGAGCTCAGCTCCTTGGTAAAACCCTGCAGCTTTTGAATGTTGTCAATTTCAAGGCCCTGCCACACTGTTCAAAGGGAAAAGGGGGCAGCAGAGAACACTGAACGAAGTTTCTCCTTATTCAGCAAGAGATTCTAAAGACATTTCCTAAATCTAACGATGTATGTGGCATTACAAGATGGCCAAGTAAAGATAAACATCATGAAAGCTTTGACCCTAATTAATAACCCACTTGATTAACCCTCCGTTTTACCCTCTGCCTTTTAGTCACATCCAATGGACCATCTAGTTGAACAATGGAAAGAAAATACTCTGTGATTATGGTTTCCTGTTGCTCTCTCACCTGGGCCCTGCTCCCAGGGTTATGATGAGGAGGATACTGGCAGTGCCAGCCATAAATATCAACAACTGTGCCATCTGAGGGAAGAAAATGCAGACCTCCTCCAAAAATGGAAGTTATATATGTTAGAGGCATGCATATGAAATGTAGAACCACAAGAGAGCTCACCAAACAGATTTTAAGGTTTTGCTAAGAAGTGGAAGCAATAGTATGAATGTTTCCGAATTCCATTAGCAGAGGAGCCCTGCAAGAAAGTCAAGCTAGAGAGGGTGAAAGGATAGAAGCAGCATTCAAGAGGACTAACTCCACAGCTGAAAGAATTGCTTAGCTGAAAGAACCAAACATTAGGTGGGCTGAGTGTGAACAACTGTCCTAAAATGGTCAGTAGGAAACACTTCAAGAGAAGTTGTAAGTTAAAGAGTAACTAACTGCTGGAGCTGTGCAGTATTTCCACAAGGGAATAAAATGTTCAGCTTCTCAAGTGCTAGTGGGTTGGGTTTTGCTGAACCTGATCCTAATGCTAACAAAACAGAACACAGGAAATGTACCAGTGATCCACTGGTCTTTCAAGAGAGTCTCCAAAGGTGATCATGGGAACTACAAAATTTGTCAGTGTGACTTCTGTGTCAGGAAAATTACATGAACTGCTGTAAAAAATAAAATCAATAGACACACAGATAAAGCTGATGCTCTGTAGAAGCAGCGAGTAGATTCTGTTAAGGGAGGTTGTGCCTCACAAATCTATTGGCATTCATTAAAGCCATCAAAAAGCCCATTGATATTATTGTTCATTCCTGAATGTGTGATCAGTGTAGCCTTAGACTGCAGGACTAAACCTCTCGGGACCCTCACCCCCAATGCAGTCTGGACTGAACTATTTCTTCTCTTCACCTGGATTCAGGCAGAGCAGGAATTCACATGGTGTATATAACCTAACCATTTTTATAGTAATCTTCACTCCTACAGGAATAGCAAAGTAGAGAATAATACACATAGCTCCCACAGTTTAAATCCCATGGGTAACAGTATATACTGTACTGAATTTTTAATAGCACATTATTCAGAGTATCACATAAATTGTTATTACTGATGTAATAAAACCTAAACCAACACAGCTGGAGAGACCAAGGCTATAATAAATACACCATATACTTTTTGTATTGCAATAATATGGGCCGAATTATTTTAAAGTCTGCTGATTTTAGTTAAATTAGACAAACTCTGAATGTGTAGTTCTACTATAATTCATGTCCCTTGTCAAATGCCTGTGCTTAATTTATATTTCAATTTTCTTATAGAAACTGCTGCATGGTCCTTAAAGAACATTCCCTTGTTTATGGATTAATCCTGTTGCTGGGGAGCTCAAAGAAAAAAAATTTGGGTGAGGAAGATCTGAAGACACTGTAATTTAGCATTCTAAGCTTTTTTGGGTACACAAACACCCAGCTTCTTTAGTTCTTGTGTTTTCTGCTCACCCCTCTGTCTTTGCGGTAGTCCCTGGTGAAAAAGTGCTCAACGTGGGAAATATTTGCAATGTGCAGCTCTGCCTTAGCTAAGCCCACTTTGGAGGAGGGACAGGGCACACAAGGGGACCCCCAGAGAATTTCTTCCCTCTTTCTGTGATCTCAGTGTCCAGATAAAACATCTCAGTCTGGATCATGAATATGAGATCAAAACCACACCACATATGTGTGTTTAAAGCTTTCTGCCAGTAATCTTTAAGGCCTGATTGAAAGGTTGTTGAGGTCTGCTGTTGCTGACAGCTGACTGGAAGCTGGCAAATGTTGTGCTGATTTCCAAAAAGGGCAAGAAGCACAACCCCAGAAGCTACAGGCCTGTCAGTCTCTCTGCAGTGCCTGGTGAAGTTATGAAGATTATTCTGGGAGGGATTGAAAAACACCTGAAAAACAACACAGTCATCGGTCACAGCCAGCATGGCTTCATGACAGGAAAGTCCTGCT
The DNA here is from genome assembly GCF_047495875.1 of Pithys albifrons albifrons. NCBI lineage: Eukaryota > Metazoa > Chordata > Aves > Passeriformes > Thamnophilidae > Pithys > Pithys albifrons. The sequence continues at coordinate 7,741,403 of NC_092470.1, forward strand.
GATCAAACCTGATTTCATTCTGTGCCAAGGTAACCCACCTGCCTGATCAAGGGAAGCCAGCTGATGTCATCTTTTTGAATTTCAGTATAGCTCTTGATCCTGTCTCTCCCAGGATCCATCTGCACAAAATGTCCAGCCCACAGCTGGATAAACACATCAGGTGGTGGATGAGCAGTTGGCTCAGGGGTCGAGCACAGAGGGTGACAGTGACTGGGGTGACATCAGACTGTCACTGATGGGGTTCTATCTTGGGCCCTGTGCTCTTCCACATCTTCATAAATTACTTGGATGCGGGACTGGAAGGGACACGAAGGCAACTTTGCAGACGGCACAAAACTGGGAGGAGCTGTTGACTCTCAAAGGCAGGGAGGTCCTGCAGAGAGACCTGCACAGATCAGAGGACTGGGAACCACCAACCACAGGAAGTTCAATGAGGGAAAGTTCTGGATTCTGCACCTGGGATGGGACAACCCTGGATGTACAGACAGACTGGTGAATGAGATGCTGGAAAGCAGTGCCAGGAAAGGGCCCTGGGGGTCCTGGTTGATGTGAGTTGAATGTGAGACAGCAGTGCCCTGGCAGCCAAGGAGACCCAACCCTGTCCTGGGGGCATCAGGCACAGCATCTTCAGCCAGGCGAGGGAGGGGACTGTCCTGCTTTACTCTGCTGGGCCAGCCTCACCTGCAATATTGGGGCAGTTTGGGGCACTGCAGTAACAGAAAGACATGAAGCCATTAGGGAGTGTCCAAAGGAGAGCAACGAAGATGATGAAGGGCCTGGAGGAGAAATGTGTGAGGAGCAGCTGAGGGCACTGGGCCTGTTCAGCTGGAGAAGGATGACTGAGCTCAAGAAGTGTTTCAATGATACTCTGTGGCACAAGGATGTGACTCTTGGGGATGGTCCTGTGCAGGGCCAGGAGTTGGACTCAATGATCCTTGTGGGTCCCTTCCAACTCAGCACATTCTGTGGTTCTGTGATTTCAGGGACAATGAAATTGGCGTTTCTCTAAAGCATGACCCAAGACTTTGCTTTGTTGTTGCCTGGCTGGGCACACCATTAGTAACTGATGTCACCACACAGAACTGTGTTATATATACTTACACAACTGATGACAGTAAATTTTAAAATCTGTTGTACAGACATGTCTGTGTGTAAAACAGGCCCTGAGGGTTCCTGAGCCAGTTCAGTCTCTGTGATAGCCCTGCTGGCACGGTGGGGCACAGATAACATTCCACTGTGAAGGGCTCTGTGCCAGGGCTGTCAGTGCTGGCATGACTGGAAGTGCCAGGGCAATGCTGTGCAGATGGTTCTATGCACCACTGTTATCTGCTGCCCTGGGCTGGGCTGCCTCAGAGTGTCCTGCAAGTGGCTCTGGGAGGAGCTTATCTGGCAGGTTGCAGCATGGGCAAGCCATCCTCCATCCTCTCTGAATGTATCCAGAAAAAGACTGTTGCAGTATAAGAAGGATTTTGCTTTTAAGGAATAGATCCGTCTAGTACAGACAAATGCTTTGTTGCAGCCAATTCCTCACTCTTTTTTGTGCATATTCCCTTTTCTCAAATAGCTTTGCTATTAAAAACAAAATATATCTTGGCAAACATATCTGTGCAGCACAAAGAAAACCTCAAAGTACTTCCAGTGAGCTTTACAGGGATCTAAACTTCGTGTTTTCTTAACCTGAATGGGATAAATTATCAAAACCTTTCCTCTTTTTTACAGGGCACAGATTCCCTATAGCAACAGGCACTCTGAGATTCATTAAGGTTACCTGTAGGGTTGTGAGGAGCAGGTCTGAGCCTACCTAACTGATAAAAGAAACGTAACATGAAAGCCAATGGTAATGGCAGATGTGACTCTGCTGACACACAAAAGCAAAGTTGCATGTTTGTCAAATAGATGGATCTGACTAAGACAGTGGATTCATGGCTTTGAAACCTTTCCATTGGGAAAGTGACAGTGTTTCCTCTGTCTGACCCACCTGCCTCCACCTGTCTCCCACTCGAGTGTCTCTCCAGGGATTCCATCCAGCCATGAGCTGTCTCTGTTGGAGAACTGGATCCTGTAAGAGCTGCTGTTCTGCTGCTGTGCCCCTTCCCTCCCACAAACAGTGCTTGGTTTGCCTCCATGCTCCACTCACTCCTTGCCCTTTAGTAGGTGAGTTGCCAGCCTGGCTGCTTTTCATTCCTTTAATTGCTTTTCATTGAGAATTATTCACATTTGAATGTTTAAATCCTCTGTCTTTCCAGAAATGTAAGTTTTGCTTCTGGTATTCCCTTCACACATTAAAAATTAACAACATCGATGATAAATTTATCTCAGGCTCCTGTATAAGACATTAGATTGCCAGGCCCAGTTCCTTTGAAACTCCACAATCAAGACTTTTTTAGAAAAGTGTTCTGAGGTTCCTCATTGACCCTTCACGGGGTGTGCTTGGGAGCAGCCCCAGCAGCAATCTTTCGTTGCTCCTTCATGGTATCTCTGTTCATTAAGGTAATGAAGTTATTAATTGAATATGTAAGTTCAGGTAATTAAATATAAGACTTATTTCTTTAGTTTAAAGGGTAATAATAAAAAATTTAAACTTGCAAACTCGAACACACATTTAGTGATGATGAATGTGATCTGGAAAGTGCAATATTCCAATATGAATTAGTTAATTGCATCCATTCATTAGGTGATATACATTAGCAGAAGGTCAATCCATTTGAGGCTTGATGTGTTTTACAAATAATAAATTCAAACAGGTAAATTGAATCAGAATTCAAAATAGGAAGGTTTTTTAATATATTTATTATTCATTTTTGAAACTGACCCAATTATAAAAGAGTCAAACATTGAGTCTTTTCAAGCATTTTCTGCACTAGGACTCTCACTGAATATTTGTAGCCTGTTTAAATCCTTAAATTCGAGACTCAGTTTTGGGCTACATTTACCAACAATTGGTAAATTTACCAACTGTATCAGGTGGCTGTTGCTTGAACAAATCATTCTGCCCTTTAGGCCTCTTCCTTTTGCAAATTTTTTAAATTTACCAACTGTTAACTTACCAGCAATTAACAGTTCTACTGGGTATAAAATGGCCAATATCACATGCAAGAAAATTGATCTGCTTGACTAATTTTACTAAAAATTATCCATTTGACTCTTTTTTAGTAAAAAACTGTTAAATCAGGGCTTCTTCATTAGCCATTTCTGGATTTTCAGTAACGAAATGGTTGTTCTTGACATCAACATTTAAGTTACTTTTTTTTACATTAAATGTAATGTAGAAATAAGGAAAGCAAAAGTAGGTTTTATTTGTTTTTTTTTTTACAACTTAAAATACATCCAGACTCATTATTAAATAATTATTAGTACATATTGTAATATTAAAACAATTCACTGAGATATTTGAAAAAATTCTGAAATAATATTTTATAGGATCATCACAGTATTGTGGGTGTTGCTTCACCAATAATATTGCTTATGTGTATAAAAATCTCTTTTTACCTTATATGTATAAAATATCTTTGTCTGGCGCAGGGGCTGGTGCCATCCTGCACCCAGCTCAAGGGCCATAATTCTTAAAGAGGTTTCAAACCGTGAGCCGCTTTCAATGGTCAAGCAAAGAGACATTTAGAGAATTGATTCAATTAACCTAGAGGAAAAAAGTGCTATAATGTGTGATTTATGTTTGCAGATAAATTAAAATACAAGTATCTCCTGAAGAGCATTTGCTGCCATCGTGGTCAGTAATGAAAATAGCAGGCAATTAAAACAGGACACCTGAGGCTGAAGCTTTTACTGTGTATGTCAGAAAATGAAGTTCACATTTCCTAGGTGGAAACTGAGCTGAAAAATAACTTACCAGAAGTTTCTTTCCAAGCCTTATTTTTCTTCCAAAAGTGATTTCTAAAGCCCACAAGAAATAGGAAGGGATATTTACTGCAGCAGGAGGCAAAGGGTACGGAGGAGGAGGCTCTCCCAATCAATAGTGAGTTTGTGTGAGGAAGCTAAATGGCAGTGGGACAGCTGAGAGAAAAATAAGAGAACTTATGGGGCATATTGAAATAATTCTGGGGTAGATTTTGCTGTTGATCTCGAAAGGAATCCTTGGAAGAATCTGATAGAACAATGTGATTCAGTTCCTTCATGTGTGTGACAGTGCTCAGAGTCTGGAGCCCACTAAGGAGCATAAGAATTATCCCTGGCTCACAAGCAGCAAGAACGAAGAGCTCTTGGAGTGTTGTTGGAGTTGCTGTATCCACTGCCCATTCCAGTAATGTATCCCTGTGTGATTTGGCACAGCTACTCTGTCCAAAAGGGCGCTTTGAGATACAAATATTCACCACTCTAGTTTTATGACAGAAACACGGTAGTGTAGAGCAGAAAAATACTGGTGCTCTGACTGAGAAACCCAGAAATGTCTAAGTTACATCTGTATGGTCTTCAACATTGCAGCTCTGTCTTTTGCACCCTTTCTGTCTACCACAGGCCCTGTTTCCATCAGCTGGTGTTTGTATAAGCCATGTTTATATCCTTGTCTATAAATAATATCAGCTACTGGGGGTGGGTGGAGAAATTGAGATTCCTAAATGAAACAAAAGTTTATATTCAATTTATACATTCAGATTGCTTGAAATATAAAAATGAAACCCTTTCAGGAATGATTTTGATGTTGGCTAGCCTAAATTCTAACATTGAAGCAAGAAACCGTCACTTGGTCTTCATTTTTTTGACAGCCATTTCTTCACAAAGTGTGAAGACTTTGGCATTACAATCTGAAACCGAACACATTTGTTTCCTTATTTGCTGTCTAAGTAGAAGTTTAATTAAAACCCATTCATGTGAGAGAAAATAAGCCAGTCTGACTTAATTGCCACTTGGTTTAGTATTGCAAGTTCACTGAAATATGCCAGAAACTACAGGACTGCAATAAGTGGTTTCTCTATTTCACTGAGGTGTTTGGGCAGCACAGAACTCAGGCTGAACCTGGAGTATTTTATCTGTTCTTTATCATTCTGACAATTGTTGGACTCACTTTTTTCTTTCACGAATTAGTTTCGTTCTGTATTCATTGATATTACTGAGTCCTGATGTCCAAGGCAATAAGGGCAGCAATCCCTTCCACAGTAAATTACATTAGTTGTTAAACACCAAACATTCCCTTGCCCGATCTGAAGCCAGGTCTCAACTTGCTGTCACAGAGTAGCAGAACCATGGGAGCAGCTCACGGCACTGGAGCCATCAGTGAGTCCACAACAGCCTCGTGGGCTTCCCTCCCAATTCTGTTGGGCAGAGCTGCTGTACGTGATGAGAGCCCAGTGGGGGTCTGGGCACTGAGGGCACACTGATGTCCCCAGGTGGTGGAGCAGGAACTGCAGGCAGTCACTTGGAAGAGCAACAGGACACACCTGCCACGTTTCTTTGGGGATTCCTCCGAGGGTGGCCGTGGACCCGGACGGAGCCTGTGGCATGGTAAGTGCAGTGCCATTGTCCACCTGGGAACGCCAGGGAGCTGTAGGTAGCAGTCTATAGGTGGTCAGCTCCAAGGGCTTTTGCAAACTGAATTACTTTTAGAGGTAAGAGGAGTGTGGTTTGCACAGCAAGTAGTTGACAAAGGTTGCTTAAACAGCACCAGGTTATGTGGGTTTGAACTGCATCTCCACATGCATTGTGACCCCTTCTCACCAAAACCTTCTCAATTTTATTGATTTAATAATGGAACTGTTATACAGTTTCCTCCTTCCTGAAACTTGTTTAAATGCATTCCTTTTTCAAAGGAGCACATCCCCACTCTGATTTATTTTAAAATGGCTTTTAGAAGGTGTCATCCTTGTGATGAAGTGTTAGGTCTGTGTTGCCAGTGTGCCATTAAAAATTGAATTTCTGACGTTTAAATGTCTCACTCATCCCAAGTGTCACAGTTTGACAGCTCTGCATGTCACATTACAGCACAGTATTATGGATGCATTTCCTCTGTCAGGTCAAAAAAAAAAAGACTAAAAATGAGAGAAAGCAAACTCTGCAGTCTCCTTCATTACTGGGACAGAAATTTACAGAAATATGCCTATTAACCCTGAAATAACTTAACGGGCACTCTGTATCTTGTGCCGAGGCAACCTTTGGCCCATGCTCCTGTGCAAACACTGAGAGAGCACTGGGACAATCTTTTCAATTGTCTGCAAACTTCTCAAAGATGGAGTAAGAAATATAGAGGGAATCAACAAACAGATACTGTAACAAAAACAAAACATAGCCAGATCCCATTGTTTATTCTTGACTAGGTCAATGAAAAGGTCACGTGGTAAATTTCTTGTTGCTTTGTTTTGCCAACTTTAGACAGCTGTAGCTTTGGTGTCCTTTCTCTGTTTATCTGCAATGTGATAACTTCAAAACATGACATCTGATCAGGTTCAAAATGTTGGGAGTGTTTGCATCAGTAAGCACAACTTTATTGATTTTGCCTAAAGTAACAAAAATGGCCTGGTCTTTCTATGTTTTCTGCCTAGAAGGTTTGACCAGAGACAGCGTAGGGCTTTGACCATGAATTTCTGATGCCTGTCAGCTCAGTCAAGGTTACAACTTCAAGCCTTCTGCTGTTTCCCCCATCAGGTTAGGCCAGATGTGCACTGTGCAGGCACTGCTCACTGCCCACCGCGGGGATCAGAGAGGTGAGTGGTGGTTCTGGTTCCTTTTGGCTGCTGATTTCCCAGTAACCCACCGTATGGCAAGGCCAACCTCTTGAATGAGGTGGCCTCCCACTAAGAGGGCGCCCCAAAAAATGGCATCAGGTGGCAGTTGCTTGAACAAATTACTCTGCCCTTTAAGCCTCTTGCTTTTGCAAAGAACTTTCAAGGAAAGACAAAGCCACAACTGGGCTACAGGGCTCACCCTGGCCATAAACACCTGCTCCTTGCGTTCGATTTTTTTCCAGAGAGAAATTTGGAAACAGAGGTGCGCGAGTCCCAAAACCTCTGGGCTTCCACCCAGCAGCTGTAGCGCCCGCGGCCAAGCGCGGCGGGGAGGGCCGCAGGGGCAGTGCCCCCAGCCCTGGAGGAAAGGACACCGCTGTGCGGGCAGGGGCAAAGGCAGGAGCGCAGCGCACGGCCCGGGACAGAGAGCGGCGAGGGCGGGACGGGGCGAGAAGGGAGGGAAAGGCCCCGGGATAACGCGGGGCGCGGCCGGCAGGGGGCAGCACGTGGCCGGGGATGCGCCAGGAGGGGCCGCTCCGAGCCCGGCACTGGCGGGACAGCGGGGAGGGACACCGGGAAGAGACACCGGGGAGGGACACCGGGGAGGGACAGCGGGGAGAGGCACCGGGGAGATACTGGGGGACACCGGGAAGGGACACTGGGGAGGGACATCGGGGAGCTACCAGGGGGATACCGGGGAGACACTGGGGAGATACAGGGGGTCACCGGGTTGATACAGGGGAGATAGCGGGGGACGCGGGGGGAAGAGACCCCGCGCCGGGGCAACAGACCCCGCGCCGGGGCCAGCGCCGCGAGAATAACAGCGGGGCGCTACGGGGAGAGAGCAAAGCTGCTGGGCACGGGCGCTTCGCAGGGTGCGCGCCCGGTGGAGGGAGCGGGACGGGGCGGGCGCTGCACCGCCAGGTGCGGAGCCTCGTCCGGCGGGGCGGGTTGCGGTGCCGTCCGGGGAGCGGGGACGGGCGCGGTGCCGCCGAGGCGGAGACTGCGCCCTGCCCACCCCGTGCCCCCACCGCAACTTGGACCCGCGAGGGGCCGCCCCCGTCCCGCCGATCGCCAGACCGAGCACAGCCGCTGCCCGCCCGAGCGCTGCCACTGCCCGCTGGCATCGTCCTCCGGCCAGCCCCCGGCCCCGACAGGGTTCCCCAAGTGCAGCCCGATCTCCCCCCGTCGCGGCCGGGGCTCCCCGGGCAGTGCCGGGCCAGGCTGCGCTCCCCGTGGGATGCCCCGCACCGGCCCCTCGCGGCCGCCCCGCGGTCCGCACCCGGCACGGGGGAGGCGAAGGGCAGCACGAGGGTGTCGGTGCCCCCCGCTCGCCGTGTGCGCTCCCCCAGCGCCGCTCCACGGGCGGGAGGCAGGACCCGCGCCCGGGAGCTCCGTCCTGCTGCAGGGGGACGGGACTGCCCCGGCCGGGACGCGAGTCCGCGGGGGCCCGGCGGAGGCTGCGCCGCGAGTGAGCGGGGCTGTGCCGCTATCGCCCTAGGTAGGATGGACCTGCCCCCCTGCCTCTGCCCCCATGTCCAATAAGAAGAGACCCGGCTTGACACCTGCCTATATACAGAGGAGGAGAGCAACATCTTCAGCGCTGGTCTTTGGAGGGGGGGGGGAAACAATCCAAAACACAACACAACATCAGGTCAGAGCGGGGGGCTCGCTAGTATTATAAAACCCCCCCAAGACTATGACTTCCAGTAAAATTGAGATGCCAGGGGAGGTGAAGGCAGATCCTGCAGCTCTGATGGCATCTCTGCATCTGCTGCCTTCTCCCACTCTCAACCTTGAAATCAAATACACCAAGGTAAGTTGTGTTCGTTTGTTCCGTCAGAGAAATTCATGGTTTTCCCTCCAGAGGAGGGATTTTGCTTAAAATCAGTTTCATTCTGCCCTACCCAACTTGAGTGTAGAGATAAAAAAAACTGCTAAAAGACTGTCTTGAGTCTGTAAAAAAGGAAATAGATTTTTAGCCCTGTAATCATCTGAAAAACCACAGGATGATAGAACAGCAAATTAGATCTGCTGGGACTGGCTTTCCTACTTCTCCCTAAATGTAGTGTTTTCTATAGAGCTGTCAGGGTTTATTTTCAGTGCAAAATCAGTAGTTCCTGAATATATTTCAGTTGCTTTTGCTGTACTTCAGAGGACGTTACTATACATACCTGTGTATCTCAATCAGAAAATAAAAATGTTTTCTTTCTTGAATTACCCTGTGTGCCCAAGGGAATCTTTTACAATTCCTGGAGGACTCTTAACACCACCAGGTTGTTACAGCACTGGAACAGGTCTCTACTAACTTCCGTGATACTTGAATACACCCTTGAACAATGTTTCCTACTAACCTTTAAGACTAATCATAAAGAGAGGGTGGGGGTCAATGTAGAAAAGTCTGCTGGTTTTCTGTGGCGTGTTATGAGACTAAATTGGTTTTGTCGATTAAAATGGTCTTTAAGAACAGTAATTTGTTTGTAAATGCAATTTGAATTTTTAAATTCGTTTATATGTTTTTAATCTTTGCATCTTTAGTATCCTTAAAGAATGTTTTCATTTCTGTTGGAGAAGTTTCAAATCTATTGTATAAACAGATTACAATGTGTCAGACTTTGTTTCTATTTACCCAGTAACTTAATAGGAAAATAAGCACATCAGCACTGGAAAAAGGTGATAACATTTTTATCTGCTGGAAATACAACTTCAGGATCTTTAAAGCTGATAGGAGACTCATTTTGACCGATGTGGTGTAATTTTTTTCCTTCATATCATCACTTTAAAAGCTTTTCATCTTTTCTCTTTTTTTTAGCGGGTGCCAAAACTAATTTGTCCTCTAATTTGTTACAGCAATTCCATGTTGTAGAAGAATGTTTCAGAGGAAAGTCAGCTATTTTAGATTTAATTACATTTTAATGCAAACTGCAATATGCAAATTAAAAGATGTATATGGTTTCTGGCACATAATTTCTTTCAAAATAGCTTCAATAAATAAGGAATGCAGTTATTGGGTGTTGTGCAGTGTTACACTTTGGGAACAATCATATGGTGCACAACAGTATCTGGCATGAATTTTGTTCATTGTTGGTTTCAGTGTAAACTGTGCTTCAGGAGTGTTCGGTGGGAAATACTTGGGAATAGTATCTCAGCCTCTTCGCAGAATAAATTTACTTGCATTTCTCTGTTCTAAAACTGGAGAACTGGTTCTAAAAATCTTTGAAAAATACAGCAGTCATCAGCAATCACACCTTGCTGTCTGTAAGAATGTAAGCTGGATGGTGACCTTTAATAAATCAGAATACACAGTGCCATCACCTCAGATGTGCAATGTTATGCATTTTATACTAATGGAACAATTAAAAGAAAATTATTTCATTTCAATATTAAGCCAAAAGCAAAGGCAACATGTTTCTTCTAAGCTCGGGTTTGAGATATCAGGTAACTCCTGGTTGCTTTTGAGAAAAATTTGGTCTGGGACAGGTATCAAATGTTTCTCTTGGCACACCCTCTGTCTCTGTTTTTCTGGCTGTCTCGCTCTTTCCTCCTTTTTCTCTTTCTCTGCAGGAAATTCAAGTGATTTATAGATAATTGGAGTCTTCAGCTTTGAGTCTTGTCTTGGGCAGGACTTTTATCCAGGATCCACTTTCCCACCTATTACAAAGAAAAACAATCAAAAATGAAATAATGGATTGAAACTTGATTCTTTCTTCTGGAGGAGTGGTCACTTCATGTCCTAAATGACAAACAACTTCCATAAACAACAAATAGCATTAGACTAAAGCACTTTGGCAAGAAAAAAAAAAAGAACAACCCCAAACCTTGTAAAATCAGACATCTGTAAGCATTCCTAGCAGCCTCTCTCCTGCTAGTTAGCTGGAAATTTTAAATACACAACCAGGACACAGAATTCTTGAACTCTTTATTACAGCTGTCTATGAATCTTAACCATTTGGGAGTTAATTCTTTATGAAAAACAGAGGTGCTTGTGGGCATTTAAACTAACTGAAATAATTTTTAAATACATTTTGCCAATTAAATTGTCTAAAGTTGGCAAATGAACAGTTTTGTTAGGATAGAACATTCTAGGATTACCTGAGTGAGATTTGTTAAATATCTGTAATACGTGCTGGAAAAAAATTATTCATTAATCTGTGAAAAACTGCATTACTGTTGGGGTTGCTATGGAAGTTCCTTCCAAGAACACAGATAAAACAAAGACTACCTGAGTCATTTTCAGTTATTTGCTTATTTAGCAGAATTATTGAAACTTGTGAAATATTGCTCTGACAGGTTTATTTTTTGAAGTGAACAACAAACTGTATATTAAGTCCTTCTGATCTGTACACCTGATGTAGCACACAAAGGTAATGTCGGTTTTGATTGGTCAGGTAAATGTGTTCAGTGACAAAAACTCACCGTGCTTTGCTTTTCTGTAAGATGTGCAGCTATTGTGATTTCAGTACTGAAAGTCAGCCTATGCTGCTTTAAAAATATAGTCATTAGCAGTATTTTTTCCATTTTTTTCATACCTTGGCATGGTCTGTGAAAAATAAAGTGTTGTAGATGTGTGTAATAAGACCTGGTGAGCAGGATGTGAAGCAGACCCGCAGGTGAGTGCTCAGCACACAGGGTTAAGTTTTCCTGCATTGCTGGCAAGTACCAGAACTGCTGTGTGCAAGATTCTCTCTCTTTCCACTCTGGTGACTCTTTAACTCTTTACTTCTTAACAGTACCATTTGGGGAGGGATTGCATGTGCAGAGCAGGGCATCCTGAAGTGTGGCATGCAATTAGGTGGCTCTGCAGTCCCTGGCACAGTGAGCTCTCCTCGGACTCATCGGGAGCACGTTGGCAGAGCTGTGCTCCATATGCCAAGGGGCACATAGGTAGGAAGGGGGTGCAGCCCTCCCCCTGGCAACAAGTCACGCTTCTACAAAGGTCAACTTTATGCCAGAAACTCTCCCAGAATGGGCTGCTCCAGAAATATCAGATGTGTGAGAGGAGTGGTAGCATGATGCCTGGTAAGGACAAGTTACTGGCATGTTTTGTGCAGGAAGCACGGCCCTGAGAACCTGACAGCTTCTGAGGGTGATCACAGGGTTCTCAGCATAGTATGATATTGATGCCTCCCTCTTTTATGCTTTTACCAAGCTCCATTTTCCCTCCTGAGATTGCCTTCCGAGTATCTGACAGTAGGTGTGGAACCAGCCCAGTGCATTGAGCCCTTTGCAGCATTTCCCTCCTGCTGTCTCCATCTGAGGGGCTAAAGGTTTCTACAGGATGTGGCCATCCTTCCTTTGTTATGGCATAATCACACTGCTTTACAAAGTATTTTCACTGAAGTTTTAGTAAGACATGTTGACTTTTAAATAACAGCTTGATTTAAACTGAGGACCCCAGAGGACCCCAGAGCTCTGTCCTGTCCAGGCTCTGTCATTCCATCAGGCAGCTGAGTGAACAGACACCCTCAGTTTGCAGTGTGTTTGAAACACCAGTTCAGACTGATGCTTTAACTTTTGTTTTATATTTGCCAATTTATTTAAGTCTAAGAAAGAGTTGAACAACTTTAGCATAAAGGAAAAGCTGAAGAATTGTGGTTTGGAGAGCTCTAAAGGGTTGAATTGGCAGCGCAGGGCAGCGAAGAGGGACAGGAATTGTTTCTGTATGAACAGTTACGAATCAGCTGACAATTGTATTTTCTTTGTCCTGTGTTCAAGTGTTTGCTTCTACCCTTACACAGGCTGAAATCCATCCAGTTTCCTCACACACACCAGGCAAACAACCCAGCACTGTCACAGAGAGCTCTGTACAGAAGTTTGTATGAAGTGTAGGCAAACTGCTTCTGGGTGCCCAACAACTAACAAATACATTTCAAATTCTCATATGATAAGCACCTCTGTTTGAACGGTTTTATTACTAAGGTTCAGTATTTTCATTACCATTGTGCTTTCTTGGCATAACCTTTTCATCAAAATTTCCAACATACATTTTCCAGATAAAATTCTAGACTGACATTAAGATAGGAGACAGGAAATCTATTTTATTTAAAATAACATGCAGAGTCTTTGGCATTTTTTGAACTGCAGGCAAACTTTGGCAAAACTCAGGTAAGTGACCCCTGCACTTTCTCACCTGTCTTTCCCTGAATGAGCTTCTTTAATGCCTTTGGAAGTCAGATTCAGTGAGTGATGCTTGAAAAAACCAGCTCATCTTGTAGGTCAGGTAGGTGAGCACAACCTGCTACAGAAAATTAGAGATGTTTGCATGAGAGGTAGACAAATAGAACAGCTGCTCTCCCTTTCGTGGAGTGCTTCAGCATGTGATGCTGACACCAGATATGTCCCTCTGTATCATCATATGTGGTGTTCTCATGTATAAACTGTATTCAGATCTGCTTGTTTAAATCTACAGTTTGAATTCTCTTCTGGTGTATTCATACTTTGTGTTCAGTATTACAATCCATCCACTCATACAGCAATTGCAAACTGCTTATGCACTTCTTTGCAATCAGCAGCCTGAACATGGGATTCTTTCTTTCCTCCCGGCCTTCCACATGAACACAATCGACCCAGGGTTTGCATGAGGGAACAAGAAACAACTGTAGCCTTGTGTGTGTCCAGTGCCTGCCCTTCCCTCCTGCAGCACTGCTGCTACAGCCATGGAATTCAAGGGCATTGCAAACACAGAACCCACCAGGCTGAAACTGGCCACAACTGGGGAACTACTGCAGAACACTGGATTGGAGTGGGTAACTATGGCAGCAGCGACCTCTTACTGTGCTGAATCTGTAGGGAAAGGCTGGATCTTTAGGGAAAATGCAAACTGGTTTAATGCATCAAGCTGTGCAATAACATATTGCTGTCTCTGTCCAGTCTGTAAGGTCAGCTGATACACTGAAACACAAGTTATGCAATTAGTGCTTTTCTCCTCTTTGTAAAAAATGTTTAAAATTTCAAGTATTCACATACAAAAGATCCATGTATTTATTTGCACACCAAAACCAGAAGGTCAATAATAATTAGAGCACTTGCCTGAGTTGAAAAGCAGACAAATTCGTCCCCCTGCTGTGAAGCAAACAGAGCAGAAACTTGAATATGGATTCCTAATTTCTGATGGTGGATAGGTCCAAATTTTGCCACCTTTGGCTATCCTTGGAAAGTGTCTCACACTTTTTCCTCTTGGGTAATTCACTTGTAAGTTTGTATGACAACTCACAGACATCAGCCTGATATCCCAGCGGGAAGAACAGTCCTGAAGGAAAAGTAGGATTTGTACCTTTGCTCCAAGAATACTTACGTTGTCGGACAGAGCAAGGGTTTGATCCAAAATCTATGGCTGCCTAGGCATTGACTGTATGGAGGATTGAGTTGGGACACACCCCCTCTCACACTCTGTCTTTCATTTTGACAAAAAAAAATCCTGCTTTAATTCTTCATTTCATTCTGTCCTTCAGAAACATTTCCTGCAGAAGTTCACCAATTCTGATGCATTTCCACATTAAAATTCTGTCTTATATAGCTGCATTTTCTGATAAATCCCACAGTCCAGAAATTCTTGATGCAGCTTGTCCATCTCCCTGTCCATGCAAAATTATTCCTGACAGATCTTAATGGGCTTTGCCTGTTTGAAGTTTTTCACTGCCATAAACTGCCTTGTTCCTGGGAGCACCACACCAGGAGCTGCTGTATCCAGTTGTCCTCCCTTCTTTACACTGCATGTGATCAGTTTCCCATTGTCCACAGACACTGCAAGTCACTGGGGACAGATCAGCACCCAGGAGTCTGGACCCTTCCTTTCAAGATTTGCCTTTACTGCTTTGGGCAGATTCATCTCCCTTGAGCTGCCTCAGTGTTGTTTAACTCCAGCCTTAGGAATATTTTCCCCAGTACTCTGATCAGCCTGAACATTTTTATCTCCAAACTCTGTACCTCACTATTAATGATCTGCAAAAGCAGGTGAACCAAGATATCGATTGCTAGTCCCAGTAATGAAGGGGCACCTTGCTATTAACCTCTTTCCAGGGAGAATTATCCGTTTATTTCCAGTCTTTTTATCTTATCTCTTAACCATTTTTTAATCCATGGCAGGACTTTATCTTTCACCATATGGTTACTAACTTTCCTTAATAGCCTCTTGCTAAGGACTTTATCATCAAAAGCCTTTTTAAAGTCTAAATAAATTACATCCACTGATTCATCTCGGCTCCTAATTTGGCTAACTATCTTCCAAGAAATCTCACACATTTACAGAGATAAATGAAAAAAGATGAGTTCAGTGGTCCAGATAATAAATTCTTAGTCAGATCCTGCATAAAGTCACATTTCTTCTTTTACAGTTTTGCAGCTATCTTTCCTAAGGCTGAACTGTATAATTTCTTTATTTGTTTTTTTTTAAAAAACTGTTTCATTCTCCCCAACTCTCAAAAAACCCTACAGCTTTTTATCTGTTTGTTTGGGCTTTTTTAAGAGTAGAACATGTTCTCTGAAACAGGGAACCAATATATCAACTTCAGTTCAGCTGAAAGAAATGACAGACAAAAAATGCACTTAAACAGAGTCAAGCAGGTTATAAGGAAGCGATGTAAATATAATATAAGCTATGTAAATATAATATAAGCTATGTAAATATAATGCAAGCACACATGTGTAAATGTTTTAAAAATCTTCAGAAAGTTGCAGTTCTATGCAGTCCTTTAGTGAGGAATCCTCAGACAAGCACTGGCATCCCTACTGAAGTGCATGAATATCTGTGTGAAGATTCTTACACAGAGAAAGATGAAGTCTAAAAAAGGATTGTCATCTAAGGGCCCAGTCATTCATTACTGTTGTGCTTGCTCAAATGAATTCCTGTTCAGGCTGCATGTACCTTTTTTTCTCCAAAACACAATTTCAAAATTTGTCCAAAAACATATTCTACTGATCAGCGTTTTCTGTTAATAGCAATCTACCTTTGTGACATGAATGCAACACATCAATTTTAAGTTACACAGCTATAGCTCTAGGAGCACTTCATTACTAGAACTATGATATATGAGGCCATATCCAAGTGTTGCTGTGATAGCAATGCTGAAATAGTCTTCCAAATGACAAAAGAAAAAAGGACCTAATTCTTGATTACTTGAAGTCAGTGCCTTTCACAGAGAGCCTAATGAACTATATTTTTACTTATGACTTGAAACATAACACATTCCAACTTCATTGGACTGAAGTGGGAAAGAGCTTCAGAGAACCATCCACATCGAATTCTGTGACCCAAATGAAAATGTTTAAGGTCAGCTCAATCTCAGTCACCCTCAGCTGCAGGTTAGAACACAAGGACGACACTGACCACTGGAGTATACAGAGCTTAGTCTGTGAAGGCTTCACAGGTAATGAAGACTTTGAATTGAACTCACCCTCTAGAGGGGTGCTGGTGGGACAGCTGTGGAGGGGCCTACAGCAGGTGGTGTGGTTACAGAAAGGATATACTTGCCAAGTTCCACGTGGATTTCCAGTATGCCCCAATTTAAAATAAGGGAGTTACAAAAAATCCATTTGGAAAGCCTCAAAGATGTAGGAATGTTGTATGGAAGAACAGGCTGCAGCCTCTTTGCTGAACTTCAGTGGGAAGAGGATGCCAGTGGACATTGCCCATGCTCTGTCATGGGACAGTGATTGTACTAAATCCCTCAGCTTTCACTCAGAAACTACCAGAAAGTGCCTTTACACATGTATTTACACAGGTAAGGGCTTCACTCTAAAGTAATACTGATTTCAGTCCAAAGCAGAGCTATTTCTTATTTTGGGTACATACAGGTATTTTCAGGCTGATCTTACCCTCTTGTGGATAGGTCAGCATGCCTTCAATTTGGCCTCAAGTGACAAGAGCTGGTCAAAACCTCAGGGGTTCATTTCATCTGAAGTAGATGTCTCCAACTGAAAGGTTCTTCCAGGTCTGTGCCGTGGCATTTTTTTCTCATGCTGTAGTGGGAAAACCCCCACTCAATACATCATCATCATCATCCCCATCTACCCACCACCACCTGGTATATTCCTCATGGGTTTTGTGCAATTCCTGATGCCTTAGCTTGAAAACTGAAAGAACTGAGCTACATTAGCTTTTGGGATTCCTTTTTATTTCTGGAACTTGATTTCAACTCCTTGCAGCACAATCGCAGTTTGTCCTGACCATGGCCTTTAAGTGATCCTCAGTGTACGGCTGGCTTAGATTTTTAGTAAAGATGATTCCTCAGAACAAGTATTTGACCTGTCATCTTCTAGTGTTCCAACCTGTGGCTCTGCTTTTCTAAATTTTGGCCAGAAATATGATCTACTTTGGTATAGCCCGACTAAGATTCCCCCCCAAAATGAGCAGCTACTTCTGAAAACACCTTTACTCTCCCTTTAATACCACCCATAGCCAGGTTGTTTTCAGAACCCACTGACTCTCCCATAGCACGTATCTGCTTTTTTATTTAACTTAAGCTCCTCTTGGCTCTTTTATTTGTGTTACCTATTTTAATTTTATTCAGAATATTTGGTAGCAATTTTTATTTTTTATTTTGTATTTTTCAGTCTTTTAAAGTTAGCATTTTGGTTCTTTTTTTTTGGCCTACTTTTCCTCTCATATCTTCCCTCTTAGCCACCCCATTTATTTTCTTGCTTGTGCTTCCCGTTTTTAGCCTTGGGAATGCAAATCTTCTTTGAGTCTTTCACATTCTTAAGCCTCCATGCTGATTCTATGGATTTTAATTTCCTAGCTTCAAGCAGGGAGTTTCTAACTTACTTCCTCTTTAAAAAAAATTCGCTTCTTGAAGTTTAGTATCCCAGAGAGTAGGGCTTCTTCATGTGCTTCTCTCCTGCAATGAAGCTGGAATTATTTACATGGTAACCATTTCTCAGGGGTTCAGACATGATTTTTAGCCCTTGACAGGACTATGTCAAATGTTGTTTACATTAGAAGACAGAAAACTCTGTTCTCTGCACACTCTTCCCGTGCAGCTCTCACTGAACTAACACGCAGTTATTTTGGCACCAGACTTGCTGCCCTCATACTCTTTTTCCTCTTCAGTACCACTTCAATGTCACTTGAGTTGCTCTTCTCCAGAAGTCAGCACTTCACTGCTGCCGTTATCCTTCCTGATCCGCGTTGTCTCCATCCCCCGCGGTGTGTCCTGCGGCTCCTCCCGCGGTGCCCCCGCACTGCGCCGCGCACGGAGCTGCTCCCCCTCCGCAGCCTCGCTTGGCCTCCCCGCACAGCTCGAACACACCAAGCATCGTGGTGTGCCTCTGATCATTCTCAGCCCCTTCATGCTAACAAAATGCTCGGGTTTTTACCTCTCCATGATACAGCCCAGATAACACATTTTCACACTCAGCTTCCTTGTGTTTGTGCTTTTATTTCCTAACTATAAGATGACCTAGATGAAAAGTGCAATCCAGTTAGTTGAAAAACCCTCTGAAGTCTTTTCAGCTCAGCCACAAAAGCACTTCCTGTGGCACTGCACCTCGCTTTTCTTTCCCACTCTGCTGTAAAAAGTCCTTAGAATAGAAATTAATTTTAAACTGGGTTTAATACTTCTTTATACTGTCAAATTGATTTGAGATGTCATTTATGTAACTGACAGGTGGATACACAGGAGTTTTTAATTTTAAGGAACCACTTCACTTTGTTGTCTGAAACATACTTGGAGTTTATTTTAAATGTTCTGTGCACCCAGACATAAAAGGACTGTCCTGATTCCACTGGATATTTTCAAAGTTTACCAGTATACCTTAACATATGCCTTTTATGTTTGCTTATGTGAGGTTTTTTTCAGCTGTAACAGAAATAGTTTAAATTTATTCCTGAGTTGTTAGAAACAAGCAAGAAATTACCACCTGCCTTTCCAAATCAAGGGAGTTATTTTTCTCCATTGCTGTAGTTGTGACGTATGGTTGCAGCAGTCCTGTACCAGAATGGCCTGCATGGACCTTGGGAAACAAGCACACATGTTTTTCAGGACATCTGGCTAAGCCTTCACCTCCTTTTCCATCAGTGCGTGACATTTTGTTGGTCTTCCTCTCTTTGTCCTTATCACACTTTCTTTGCCACAGCTACTTAGCTCTTTTGTGATGTTTATTGGATGCTGTTTTCCTGAGAGGTGAGAATCAAGCTCTGCTTTTTCACTGGTCCATTTGAAATTGTGATACAAGACTCACACGATGTACTGATGGCGACCTGGGAGTCTTGGTGGTCTGACCCTTTGATAGTGACTTTAAAATCCATTTGTTACATTACTGAAGACGTTTTTAGCTGGCCTCACTCAACTGCAAGTGTTAATATTCTGCTCCATCAACTCTTTCAGAAAGCATTAATTGATTCAGCCTCACTGTAAAACTGGTGACAAGGCTCCTTCACAGATGGGGGAGTTTAAATTTGTGGGAGTGTAACCATGACTAACTCAGACAGTAGGTCAGTGTCAGAGGCAGGATCTCTTGCTAAACCAGCCAGACTACAAGAAGATCAAACTTCTATTTTTGTACATAGTATTTAGGGAAACGGCAATAGAGATGAATTTCAGAGCCGCTGTTTACATGTGCATGGATTTCTGCACTTCTCTAAGGTATTAATGGCACACTTCTTGTGTACTCACCTAGACACACACACATAGTAGAGATGAAAAAAGACCTCTCTTTGTGCTCTTTCTTTTTCTGTGTCACTTTAGGGATTGTCTGTAGTTATTTCCTTGAGGTTGTCAGGGATGCGGGATCTGCGTGACGAGTTCAGATGAGGCTGGAGCTTGTCACGTTTGTCCCCTCCGCGCTTCTCTGTCAGGAGGAGGAGCATTCCACCGTGCCGTGCAGGGACGGGGCTGGAACTGGTTCTGGGAATTGTTTTATTCACTTCTCTGCAGTTGGCTTTGCGGAGGGACAGGGGAGGCCCTGCTGTTGGAGGGCGAGCAGGAGCCGGTGCAGAACAGCCCAGGGTCGGGGCATGGCATCTCCTCCTGCCACCAGCCAGGACAGGCTCTTTTCATGCTCGGGGGCTGCACGGAACACAAATGTGCTCATACCCTGTTCTCGCTCTCAATTCACGGCTTTCCTTGAGGAAAGAACAGGACAAATCCTTTGATAACTTATTTCCTGTTTAGAAGCCTTTACCTGCTTTCCTACAGTGGTTCCCTGAGACTGGGAACGTTTGTAGTCAGCAATTCCAGCTGTTTTCCTAAACGGTCTTTAGGGAGACTAAAAGCAGTGAACCTGGAACAGCAACATTTGACTTCAGCGAGGTCCCACGGGAATCCAGTTATTACTTAACTGGCGTGGGCTGGCAACAGACCTTACACCGGATAACAGATAACCAAAGGCTGCATGACATCAACCTTCACAACCAGCTGTCACTGCTCCTGGCACAAGGGTGGGCACTGTGGGACGTGGGTGCTGTAACTAATACTGGCTTCCATACCTTTACATACCAACAGTATTTGCAATGTCTGGGTGAAAAATTTCTCAGATTAAATTCTTGAGGGTGATTTTAGCCAGTTAGTGATCATGTGTCATTGTGCTCACCACACCGAGCATAAATCCTGCCTTGTAAACAGCAGGGAGACTAATGAGGTTTGCCCACATTCTGGTATCATTACAAGGGAGTCCAGCAGAGAAAAATGGAGTTTGGTTAGAGTGGAAAAGAAACATGAATTTTAAAGGAAAGGGCCGGGAGGTGGTGTGGTGTGTGTATGTGTGTGAATCCCTGGACTGTATTTATGAATATTTCAATTTTTTAAGGAAAGCTTTTTATTGACAAGACTTTTAGTGCACTCTGCTCATTTAAGGAAATCTCTGTATAGTTAGGGTTTGGGTTTGCCTTAGTCCATGCTTTTAATGCTGCATATTTGGCAAAAGCTGAGGGTCATGTTTTTAATTTACATACTCAAAGTTATTAGTCTGTTTCTATTTAAAGGTAAATAGAAGAGCTCATTTTTCAGTCAGGCTACATCTCTATACAGAATAGCTCACCAGTCATATATAAAAATGTTAAACTCGCTTAAACATTGGCATTATTTTGCTATACCCTGTAATCAGCTCTTGCAAGAACACTTCACATCCAATTTTAGTCTTAGCACCACAGTGTACTTTGGGGTGTAAATTTGTCAGGTAGCCAAGCCCAGCAGGATACTTTGACAGTTTAAGCCCAGTTCTCCCCAATCAGCCTTATGAATAATAAAAAGCAGAATGACCTATTCCAGTTTTGTATATGTAAAGGCAATGACTTCTCAACAGAAAGAACTGGAGGAAAAATCAGAGCTGAACTCTGAGGAAAGGGAATCTAGCTAAAGGTTTCTTGTCTCTAGAAGAATATTCTAAACAAATAAATCAGTATTTCCCAAGACTTTTTATTCAAAAGAATTTCCAGGCTGAGAGATTTCACTGCAGCATTGAACTAGAAGTGTTGGGTTCCTTTGCATCTTCTTGAAGAGCAAAAAGGGTTTATAAATCAGACTTCTGGGAATTGTTATCTCACAGCTTCTTCTAACAAACACAACAATTTGTTTTAAAGGCTTTCACCAAAGATGTCATAAGTGGTAATCCCTATGTTGTAAGTGGGTACTTAATGTGATTTAACTTAATGCTGATGATGCAAAGCTATTCTCCCCCAAAGCCCATTAAGAACATCCAATTTTCTGGTAGACTAACACTCCTGCTTACTGTCCTAGAGATAAGTGACTGTTTAACCAAGACAATAAGGAATAGTTTCAAACCAAGGCTGCAAAACTGAGTGGCCACAAAACTTTCTTTGTGAAAGTTCAGACTTTGAATGTAAATGTCATAAGCTGGATTTTTTCTTTTTAGGACTTGTTTGGATTTCTGTATGTACAGATATGCACATACAGGCACTTCGAACCACCTTAGTGAGTGTACTGGTGAATGTCATTATTTATAATATTAATAAATGTGGTCTAGATAGAAAAAGGCCAGTTCAAGCAGTACATATAAATGAGGTAAAGAACTGATAAATACTGAGGTTTATTTCATGTTGCCTTAAAGTGTGGATAATTCCAACAGTTTATCCAAGGTAATGCTTTTCACACCATGTGCTTATTTGTTTGACTTTTTGTGGATTTTGTATGTGTAGAATGACACAAAAGGAAATGTCACTGGCATCATTTAGCATAACATGCCAATAGGAACATTCAACAATGCTCAGGATGCAAAGTAGAAGGGAAGGCAGACTTTTCAGGAGCTTAAGGCTGCTCACTTGGGTCTAATATAGAGTTAGCACTTTGCAGGTCAGTGGCTCTGCTATTTGTCTCTGACCTAACAGATCTGGAGTTCTTCACATCAAAACCAAGTCTTGCTGAGCTGAGATCAAACGTGTTAAGGTAAGGATCTTGCCAGTGATTTATCGTGCCAGGGAGGGTGATCAGGCCATAAGGGGCCACTGCAAATGAAGCTGACATTCCAGCAATTTCTCATGTGTGGTTATAAGGTAATTTTCTCAGGCAGAGCTTCTAAGTCAAAAGAAATGTGCCCATTTTACTTTTCCATGTTGCCAATAATGCCAGAAATCCTAGTAGGAATATTTATTTAGGCAGCACAGCTAAATTCTAAGTCAAAACTTGCTCCTGGTGATGAACATTTAAAATGGCAGTTACCTACCACTGAGGATCTGCTCGATTCCTTGGAATGGCAGAGCACATTTCCATGTTTTCTGTCACACACAAGGAGCACACAAGACTTGTGATGCACAAACAATGCAAAACACCGAGACGACACAGACTGATACTGGTATTGTTTGTCCAAACCCCTCCTGGTTCCCACCATTTCAAATGAGTGTGTGTGGAAGGGTTTGCAGGATCAAGTTCTTAACAGCCACAACTTCATTAAAGCCCAGTGACAGCTCAATAATTGATTCTGTAAACAATTACTCCCTACCCTTCATTCTTGAGTTAGTGGCTTTTTAGAAATCTTTCATGATTTCATTTTTTAAGGTGCAGTGACATCAAGGATCATACTCCATAGAAAACACTGCCATCTTTACTCTCATCATCCAGTGATGGCTTTTCTTTGTTATTAGTGAAAATGTAGAGCAGACTTTATTTTTCAGTCATCTGATTTCACAAGCAATGTTTTCTGATGCAGTTGAGAAAGAGAGTGAATGTTCTCCAGCAATTAAAGAGCTCCACGGGTGAAAGGATAAGTAAAGCTTGGGAGCTTACTTTCTTAGGAATACATGAAATATTATCTCAGCTATGTTATTGCTCCTGTATTGTGCTACTCACAGCAGATAAATTCTTCGTTAACTGAAAAAAGGTAAAAATTACTTAGAGGAAAGCTTTCATGTACTGTAGGCAAAATTTCTTCCCACAGGTTTAATAAGGCAGCCAAAAGGAGTAAAATGTTTGTGGTGGGTATAGCTCAACAGACAATGAATCTCAAGTTTCTTCTCTTTAGATTAATTTTCTTGAACAACCAGGCACAAAATAATCCCTTTAATGAGACTGAATTGAAATAACGGATGCTGGATCAGCATGTGGCACAGTGAGAAACTAAAATAGAAAAGGGTATCATCACAGTTTGGCAGCCTGGGTTTTGTGCAGGAAAGACTTGAGGGGGAGAAGGAAAGTAAGCACGCTACTGCATGTTGCTAAGACTTATTTAATCTTCTTAACTAATTACTCACACTTCCTAATTCAAAATCATACAAACAAAAACGTTTAGATAAGCCGGGAGTTTTTTCAAATGGGTGCCCCCTACAGCTTAGAAAACAAACATGACAGGTTTTCCCTGTGTGATGTGCTGCCATTTGCAGAAGAACAGACCCAGCTCCCAGAAAGACAGAAGACTAATTAAGACAGGAAGACAGCCAGGTCAAACATTTGGTGTGAGGGATTTGGGACATAAGGGAGAAAAAATCATGTTACATTCCACTTTCACAGCAGACTGACAGGAGGCTTCAAGCCCTTTCTCAGATTCCATTTGCTGCTCAGAGCCCCTGGACTCCTCCAGGTTCTCCTCCCATCACACCCCTTTCCTACTGTGCCACTCTCCAAACCCCTTCCATCTGTGAGCTGGCCCAGCAGGGGCCTTGCCATTTCTACCTTTGAGCACCTAAACATCCCGTCCAGGTGAGTGTGCCAGGGCAGCAGCACCTGCAGACAGGGCAGTGACTGCCTGAGGCAGCAGGGCCGGCCCCAGGACAGGGCTTTGCCCTCTCCTGCACCCACTGGGATTGAAGAGACACTGGCATTAGGTGCTACATGATGTGAATCCTCCTCCAGCTTATGTCTGCCATGCTGAAGTCTGACTTCATCTACACAGGCTGAAATGTCACTGGGACCTTGATATATTCACCTATTTTAAATACTTGGCCTCTGATCCAAAGTCCACTGATGTCAAGGACTGTTCTCAATTCGAGTAGGGTTGGCTCAGGCCTTGCTATTTGGAAGTTACATCCAGAAAAGTTAGAGACACCCTGGTCTGCTCACCAGACTTTGGCATGGGGCTCGGGTCGTGTAAACACAACTGTGCTGCAGTTTGATGTACTGGTTTGCTGGCAGCAAAACCAGAGCAGCCTCATCCACTTCTTGTGCATCTTATTTCCAATTTGACTTTTTTGATCGTCCTGCTCTAAGTATGTTTGTAAATGTTTAAAATTCTCCAACCCTCTTGGTACACTCTGAAGTTTGGACTTTAGATTTCCTGAGTGAAATTTTAAGTTTGGGTTTATGAAGGAAAGTCCCATTTATGGTACACCATGGCCCAAAGCCATGACATCATCTTTCAGGCTCTGAGGTTCAAATGAGGTTTTAAAAAAAGGGCAAACATCCCAAAGCACACAAGAGCTTTGAAAAAGAGCCCTTCTTCCTTTTCAAAATTTTTCTTTCTGTTCAGTGTGGGGAGTGTGAGTAAGGAGAGGGAAGGCACTAGGACAACCCAGTGGCCAAAGAGGAAAAAGAAAATCAACACGTCTGGTTTTCTTTGCTCTTGCAGGCCTCACAGGCTCTAGAGCATGTGTCAAGTTTCCAGTGAAACAGCTTTGTCTCCCAGTACAAACAGCCCTCTGGAGGTTGTTGCCATGGATTCCTTTTCCTCAAGCCTGATTCAGCTCCCACTGAAACCAGTTGGATTCTTCCTTTTGTTCTCCTCTGGGTGGGTTTGGCCCTCTCGTGGCTGAAAACCAGCTATGCCCACGGGATCTTGCTTGCCAGAATTAAAGCTATTACTCATGTGCAGTTCACTGTTACTCTTCATATGCAGTCCAAGGGCATCTCGTTACAGGAACTCAAATCTGGGTGTCTTCTGAGGGCTGACACTGCTCTGAATGACACAGTAACCACTTGTGCTTGTGTGCTCAGCCAGCCTGCCCTGGCTTCTGTAGGTGTACCCATGGAAAGCGGTGCAGCCGTTGGCACTGCCCAAGGGGGCTCATTCCCAGCTTGGCCCCAGATACTGCACTGGGCAAGTTTGGGGATGTTGGCCTCAAAGCCCATCACTCATGGTTTGTGAGCTGCCAGCAAGGAGCAGTGACTCTTGCTGGTCACCCAAACAATCCTCCTAAAAATAACACAAAATGGCCCTGCTGATGCATTGCTGGGGTTGGCTCTTGCTTTCCTGATGCCTTCTTACAAACCAGGTTTTCCCTGATCCCATAGCCAGCTGTTGGTTTCCAGTCACTCCCAGGAGTGCCTCACAACACTCTCTGCCTAGAATGTGAGGGATTTGCTGTATCAAGACAGCCATAAAAGTCAAGGAAAACAAGACTTGTGAAAATAAACAAGCTGCACCTCTGATTGGCAATCCCATCTAACTCATTCCCTTACAATTGCACTAATCGTTAGGACTCCTGAAATGTTTCCCAAGGAGAGGAAATGAAGTTGCTGAGATGGGAAAGGATATGAAATTTCCTGAGCAGACTGAGGCACAGGTGCCCGGTCTCTGGGATGTTAGGCAGTATTTACCAAGGGAAATGCTGCTGCTGGATTTTTTGCATGCCTCTCAAATTGTTGTATGTCCCCCCTCAAAAGCCAAAGTGCCATTGTGTATTTGTTAGTGCCTCCAGCTCTGAGAAGATGTTGAAGGCTGAACAGCTGTGATTCTTTTATAAAGCACTTTGGCATCTGATGCCCCCTCCCCCATCCCCACAGACTTAACGTCAAAGGCTCTCTCAGGAAAATCCACATATGAAAAAAGATCTTTGATGGAATGAAACTATAACCAGCTACTAAATCAATTGAGTTAGGAAATTCCCATTCCTTCCTCCATTCATCCAGAACCAAATCTCCTGTGGGAAGCCATTATTATTTGGATGTTAAAATCCTCTTCCTGTACCAAAAAACATTTCTGGAGCTGCAACAGCACAAAAACCTTGTTTATTAAATCCATGGGAAAATAATTCCACCTCCAAAGAGCTGAATGCAAGGCCACTGTCTGTCCACTGGCTGAAGTCCTTAGTTAAACAGCTGGGCAGCCTGAGGAAAATGTCTGATGACATCATCACTAAGCAATATCGAATTAAGAATGTAGATCATCATTTCACTCACACATCATTTGAGAACATTTTCAAGAAAGGAAATGAAAAGTTACATTGTTGCCACCTGTGTTGATTACTCTTATGAATTAAGATAGCCCAGATTACTTTTTTTTTTGGTGTATGTTTTAAGGAAGACAACACACACACACATAAAAAAAAAGATGCAGTGAACATGCAGGAATTCCCAGTGAATGTAAAAAGCAGCTCCATTGCCCAAATCCAGGGCTAGTCCTGGCTGAACAGCAGAGGCAATCTGGAGTGCCATGAAACCAAAGCTCCTTCAATGAAGAGCTGCAAGTTTTGTGCTACATTTTAATTAATTATATTTAAAGATAGTTGATTTTTACTTCCTCAGTGGTAAATAGTGATGAAAACACAAAATCCTGTCCGTTTTTTCCTTAGTCTAAATTTTGCTACTACTGCACTGCAGATTAGAATGTCCAGCCTGGGTTTGTACATATCCCTTCCTCTTTGAATACTTCCCACTCCAGTTACCTGCACGGTTTGAAATGAACATTAAGTTGCTAATTATTAGTTAGCCAACTGGGACAGATGGCTACTTAAACAAGATATTGTAGCTGTTTGTTTGCAAAGCTTAATTTGCTTGAGTTCTGCTAAAAACATTTACTTTTGGCTTGATTTCAAAACTGAAGAGCAACCAAAATGCTCCTGAGCTCAGTGTGTAATGCTTGCGAAAGGCAGGGCCTGTGCAAAATGCAATATACCTCTGCCTTCCACCAGCATCTCAGCAGTCTCAGAGTAACTTGGCATTTTACATGATAGCTTTGAATTTTGCTTTTCCTTTGTACACTTTTTGGTATGATATGGTATCCCAAAGGCCCTGAGTGGTCACATGGCCTGTAGGACGGGTCAGATTGCTTTCTTGATTAGTCCTGTGGGACTCGGTCAGCAGTGGCCACATGCAAATAGCCCCAGGCAGAATTTGAACCCAGAGAAGACATGGCGGGACCATTATCTTCCAAACTTCTATCAAAAGATCTATGAGAACATGTGTATATGAGCAAGAGGTTATTGTTAGGACCAGAAGGATGTGACTGTTGTTTTTAGGAAAATCCCATCCCCTCTCCACCTTTCACTTGGAAAAGAACAGAAATTTCCAAGAGATCTTTATGATGAGCACTTTAAGAGATCTTTAGGATGATGGCACTCCACAAGGGCATGTTCACAGTGGCATCCAGGAGCTTCCAACCACACCTGTTACACTGTAAGGCCTGTGTGAAACACCCCCAGCTCACACACACACAACCTCACCCACCCCTGCCTCACCTGCTGCTGGGTCTGCACGTTCCTGAGGTATCACAGGGGAATAAACATGTTTAGTTTCCTCCCTAAAGCCCTGTACACCAACTACAGCCAAACTGCTCCTTTACAAGAGGCCCTGACTGTTCTGCCAGTTGGATTTGTTCTTTGCCAAATCACTGCACTGACAGGGACACCTCAGGAAAGCAGGAAAGTTCACCTTTTATCTTCCTGCTCTGACATTGCTGCAGTTACTGGCTCTGCTGAGAGTAAATGGCAAACAAAATGTTTGTGTGTTCCAAGATTTTTCAAATGCTCCCTTCTTCCCTCTCCATTTTGGCACAGTGCTATTGATAGCACCCAACAGGCCAGATTATTTAACTACCACAATACCACATAGCAAATGCATGACATACTCTACACTTTTTCTTTTCCTTACTGCATATCACAAAAGGTAACACTAGGACTCAAACAAAAACAAATTACCTCAGTAACTCCTGGAAAACTCAAGTGGTTAATCAGTTACCTTTTATTTACATATATATGCTTAATGCTGAATTAAGTTGTTAAAACCAAAGGCTGATTTATAGCCCCAGTCAGCCTTAATTAACATTGATTCCAGGGGAATAGTAAATGTGAATAGCCTTCACAATTGAGGTTGAACAATGAACTCACTGGGTGTTGTCCAATTTGTAGCGTGATTTACATGGAAGCAAGCCCTTCTTTTTCTAAGGTTACGCCTTTTTTATCTGGTGTTTAGGATGGGTTATATATAATCTATAGATAGGAACATTTGCTGTCAAATATTCTCCTTGATTTAGAGTTAGCCTTCACCATGGTCACTATAAATAAGGCAGAAAAAAACCCAATTTGAGGCTTTGCAGGAATTCCTTGTTCTTGCAATGTGTCATCGCTTCTCCATTTCATGGCATTTTTACGAAGTGGCCATAATGAAAGTCAGATTAAATGTACAGGATATATACATTTAATCAACAGCCATTGGAGTCGGTAGAGCTGGAAGAGTTATAAAAGCCCCTGTGAATGCAAATTTATTGCAAAAGAATCTGCGTCTTAGTGGTAGGAATATCTGCTGAATGGTACTACCTGACACAGAACACCTAAAACTTTCAAAAGTGAATTATTTAAGTGCAAGGTTCTGCTTGTAAAGCCGCCAGCTGCTGGATTTCAAGACTTGAAACTGTTCCAAAACATGGGACTAGGTACTTTATTTGTGCACTAGAGTAAATACTCTGATTTTACTGCCAATTTAAATGTGCTCAGTTTACAGTAATGAGCTTGTATAGGCAATACCTTGTTTATAGAAAGTGGAACAGGAAGAAACTAACATTAACCATTAACAGTAGCAATTTCTCTTGCCTTCAGCTCTAACGTTATGCCAAATAGATCCTTCCCACGTCCCATCTGAAATATTTACTATTCCTGTTCTTTTTCTAAATCTCTGGGATAAATGGAGCATTCAATAAAATAATACACCTTTTCCTTCCAGTAAGCTTGAATTGCAACACTCTTTTGTAATTCCAAGGCACTATTTTAAAAACAAATATGTGTCCTGTGTACTAGCAAACTTGATGATAGGTGTTAATCCCAGCAGAAAGGAGTTAACATTTTTTAATCCTTTTAAAAAAGAACAGACCACTTCTGGAAGGGAAGGACTGAATTGCGGTTGCCACGACTTCCCATGTCCTTGTACTCAACGTAACTATTTCATTCTTTCAATACAGCTCACACGGAAGCCTATGTGTTTATGTACATACTGTCACCTTAAACAAACATGCTTACATCTCCTCTGGCCATCTGCTCCTGAAGATCCAAGATTTTTTTCCCTTCCCTTCCCTCCTCAGCACACCCCACACATGCTGGGTGCAGAGTTAACTCTGTGGAGTTAACTCAGTGGAAAGCATGACAGCAAAATCCTCCCTCCACACAGGTCACAGATTTGAGATTATTTTTTTCACTTCCAGTCTAAAGAGTGACAATAATACACCAGAGGATTTTGGCATATGGTGTTAGTCACTAGAGGTAATACTGGAGGTTCTTTCACTGTCTTATTTTAGCTGGGTTAGCTCCAAAATATCCTAACAGGGACTGGTACTTGGGTTTGCCAATAATCGCTGAGCAGGAAGACACCAGCACAGTGTGAGGAGCTTGAAGTGCAGCGACATGAACAGGTTCAGGATAAATACAGCGTGCAAAGAAAGCAATGGTAGTGGTGTGGTAGGTCCTGGGTTCAGCAACCTCTGAGAACCTAAACAAACGAGGTGGGGGAAGTAAAAAAAACAGGCTCTGGAATGGATGGAAGGGCACACAGCAAAGTGGCTGAAGCTTGAGGAAACACAATAATGGCAAAAGCATCCATAACAGCAAAGGCACACATAGTTGTTGGTTTCTATGCACAGTTGTTCTGTCTCCAGGGTGTTTTCCAGGCAGGCACAGGTTCCCCCCACACATGTCCTCAGTCAGCTGGACATGAGTTGGCTCTGTACCAGAACCTGTATCACTGCAGTTAGCGTGGCCCCAAGCCTGAGCTAGCAAGCCCTGTTGGGAAGAGCACAGCTACAGCATTTCCTTTGGCTTGGAGGAGAGGGGCAGAAAGCTCATTTGTGGTACATGAAAACTACAGGTGTATCTGTGCCTTCATGTGCAAAAAGATGGGCCAATTTCTACCACCTGGGTATCTGATTGGGACTGAGACTCCTCAGTCTTTCAAGGGGTCCCTGTCTCTATAAACACAGCCCTGCATGCCAAAAAAAGGGTGGTGAGCATTCCTTCCTGTCCCCAGTGGACTCAGGGGTAAAATTCCCATTTATTTCAGTGAGGTTGGAACATTTCCTTACACATTCAACATTGTATTTCATGGAATACAATCAAAGCACATTAATAGCTGAACTCCAAGGAATCTCTATGGACATTTTGAACACTTTTGTCCTTAGAAAGATTTAAAAGACAGGAAGAGTCTGAATACCTGGAAAAACTTTCACTCAATCATTTTCCTGGAGTGACTTGTTTCATATTTGTTAATAAATAATTCCGTCCTGTTCTTGAAAGTAATTCAGTAGAAAATAACTAACATGTCTACAGCTACCAGTAAAAATCTACTTTAAATAAACTCATTTGTCATTACCTTTCTCAAGACAGCTGTTGTCAGCACCATTACCATTCAAATTTGTTTTGCTGTGACAATTAAAATGATATCAACACTGAGAGAATGTAACAATTTCCATTGTTCCAAGCAGATAAGCAAGTTAGTTCTGTGCTACAGGCCATCACTGTAGCCATAATTATCTGACTGTGTATTGAAGAACTGTGATGTTTGAGATTATTCAGCCTTGACTGGGTTGTATCAGTGACCAAATGTTTACTTACTGAACTGAATGATTACTCCAAATCCCTGTCTTGTCTCCAGCAGTTTCAAGGGTTTTTGTCTGATACAGGTACTTCTTTTTTTAGTTTATCTGTTACAGTTTTTGAATCAAATTTAAATGTCACCAAGTCATTTGGAAGTTGATTGCTTCTCTAGTGACACTGCTATGGAATACAGAAAGACATTGGGGCTGACCTCAGCCTGAACTCCTGAAAACTGTAATTTTCACAGGCATAAATAAGTTGCAGCTCCTTTGTATTAGACTCTGCAGCCTTTCCCAGGAGTTTGTTGTTACATATATTACTGTTTGTTCATGCAGGAGGCCTGATTAATTTTCTTCCTTTTCTAGATTTTCATCAATAATGAGTGGCAGAATTCTGAAAGTGGGAGAATATTCCCAGTATATAACCCAGCAACAGGAGAGCAGATCTGTGAGGTTCAGGAAGCTGACAAGGTAATGCATTCCATGAATGGGTATCTGTATAAATGGATCAAATAATAGATAATAGAAATGTATAAATAGATCAAAGCAAGCATTCCAGAAGAGCTAACACTGTTGGACAGTTCTTTTATTAATCATAGGTCCAAAACTATGATTAATGTGGATTCTGTGGCTGGGTTTTACGAAACCAAACTTCCTAAGCCTGGTTATGTTATTTACCTCTGTGCCTTCAGTTTTTTTCTTCCTTCTTCACAGGTGGATACAGACAAAGCTGTGAGGGCAGCCCGGCTCGCCTTCTCCCTGGGGTCTGTCTGGAGGAGGATGGATGCATCGGAAAGGGGCCACCTTTTGGACAAGCTGGCAGACTTGGTGGAAAGAGACAGGGCAATTCTTGCTGTAAGTGGCACATGAAAACCAACAGTCAAATCATTTGTCAGTTTTATATTCTGAGAGCAAATGAGTTCATGAATGTGTTGGTACGAATTGCATTTGAAAGCCACACACAGCTCCATGGCTAAGCTGGCTGCTGTCCATTCAGGCCCTGATGCAAAGCTCAGAAAAGCCAACAAGAGCCTTCCAGTGGGCTCAGCTGAGCTTTAAACTGGACACCGCACAACTGCATGGGTGTGCACACACGTCTGTGCCTGGCACACGTGCTCGTAACGTTTCTGGAATAGCCCCCCGGCTCAGCGATGGACCAGACAGTCCCGCAGCTCGGCCGGGGCCAGGCAGCCTGGGCACGGCCCCACGGCGCGGGACGGAGCCACCCAACTGCTGGCATTGTTAATGGCGTTTTCCGCATGTCAACCGCTCTCCACTAAGCCGGAGAACATCTTAATTCCAGCTTTGTCAACACTTAAATCATCTTACCACCGGCGCTTACTGTAAAATCGCCATGGGGAAAAGGAAGTGCACAGCAAATCAAGTTTACTCTGCCTGTCATTTGATTTTTATTTCTAGAGCCAAGTTCTTTACTGAATTGCACTGCAGGCAACACCATTAATTGCTCTTGGGGATATAAGTCAGTGCAGAATTAGGCCTCCATTCTTCTCTATAGAAACTCATTTGATGGTTGGCGTGTTACACATGGGCGTCCTTTGCCCATTCTTAACTATTTCTGTTAGACAGCTATTGAGAATGAGTTAAGCTACTCAACATCTTAGGCTATTTTATTGGATTCTTTTTGCTAAATGATCTTAGGAACCCCTAAGAGGATAGCTTATAAGATACTTTTAAAAATAGGAATATTAACTTAAAAATAAGGGCATTAGCTTGTTAATTTATGAGCTTCCCTAGAGGAGAGTTTGTTTATTTGATGGCAATAAATAAACTGGCTGTACAGTATAGATATCTCAGACCTCAGCAGGAGTCTTGGCAGCCATACAGAGAAATTTTTATATTCACATCAATTATATAAAGAGGGATATGTCCATTCTTCTCTTTATGGATTCAGATCATTAATACGGGGTTACAAGGAGCCCCTTCTCAGCTGTTATCATTAACATAACAGAACCTAGTTTGACAGGCATTTTTATCTTGGCTCCTGATTAAAGCAATTCAGCATTTATAGATCTGGACCAAACACAGTGGCTATTAGGTTCAAAATACACAAAGGCACATGTACATGCATGTGGATACACACATAAACCCACAAGACAGACAGATAGGCAAACACACATAAACACACACATGTTCTTAAAATCACAGCCATTCCAGAGTACTCCAGAAGAAACCACATTGTTTTTAAGGAAAATCCTTTTTGTTCACATTTGCAAGAAGTAACAAAGGGGATTGTATAATTGTTCTGAACCTTCTGGGTTAAAACTATGCCAAGGCATAATTGGTTGGTCTTCATTAAAATCTTTGTCATTACTGAAGAGCTGTTAAGATGGTGAATGCTTAAGCACCATTGTCCAAAAATGTTACTGTGTTTATATCTCTTGACTTTTCTTGTCCTCCAGACTATGGAATCACTGAACAGTGGTAAACCCTTCCTGCAAGCTTTCTATGTCGATCTCCAGGGAGTCATAAAAACCCTGAGGTATTATGCTGGTTGGGCAGACAAAATCCATGGAATGACCATTCCTGTAGGTAAGGGCAATTAAAGCACCTAAACATTCTCATGGCCAAATGACTTAATAGATAACAGCTTCATGCAAAGGAGAAGGGAACCTTGTTCTGGTCTTACAGTGAGTGGTGTGTTGCTGAAGGGGATGTTTGGAAGTCAGATCTGAAGAGTGCTTGGTTTCTCGTGCATTGCCCATCTGGGAGGCAGTACCCACATTTAAATATTGACACACACATAAAAATGGATGTAGTATAAGCCTGACAAATACCTTGGAACTCACAAAAGTAGTGTTAGCTGCCTGTTAAAGAAACAGTATGTATATGTGTGTGTGCGTGTGTGTATATATATATATATATATTCCTTGTTTATATGTGTCTTCTACCTGCTTATGCAAATAATTTTACTTGGGACTAACATTGGATCTAAATTAATTTATACTCTGAGAGACTTAGTAATGTTACTATAGAGAAGTACATACATATCAGAAATGTTTTGTTATATATGCTTCTTCAAATTATTCAGTGGGATGAGTTTTATACTGTACATATCAGAGAAATCATTATGAGTGCTAGGAAATTATTATACTCTTATTTTTTGCTAAAGAGATAAGAAAAAATCCTTACCATTATTTTTATTTAATGAATCTCTTCCCCCTGCCCCTTCCTCCCAGCTGTTTAACAAATACAAGCTGCATTTTCTGAGGCAAACATACTCATTTGTAGTCTGGACTAGATGTCCCAAGTGCTACAATTGTGCAACATGGAAAAACAACAAAGAATTATTTTATGCAGGTGCAGTCATTAAGATAAATGTACTCATCTTTCACCTGTGTAGAATAAATCTTTGGAAGAACATTGAGGAAAACGAACATTCATTCTGTGGATTCCTTTTGGCTTCATGGTGCACACTGTTCATGGTACAGGCATGTTGGGCACACTCCCAGGGGAAT
Organism: Pithys albifrons albifrons; assembly: GCF_047495875.1. Lineage (NCBI taxonomy): Eukaryota > Metazoa > Chordata > Aves > Passeriformes > Thamnophilidae > Pithys > Pithys albifrons. Next base: position 7,775,667 of record NC_092470.1, read on the forward strand.
GTTTTTGCTGCTGCCCATGGATTTCCCTGGTGTTACACTGTGTAACACGAGGTCTGCAGTGCATCCACTGGCCTCAGTACAGCAAAGCACCAAACTATCAAAGCTAAGCAAGGAGGTAAATTGAAAATGTGCCCCTAGATTTTCAGAAAGAAAACAGATCATGTAACTCTTGCTGCAGCATTACTCATTGTGGTGTTTTACCTTACTAAAACTGCAGTGTGTACTGACTGGTGTTTGTCATGACCGGTTTATTTTTACCAAAGAAAATGACAATATTAATATTTCAGGTGTAGACTCTTCTGCAAGGACTTAAAGATTTCCACAGTCATTTAGGCTGAGATTCATAAATCCCGTTTTTGCTGCTTGCACTTCACATTTAATCATATAAAAGTGCAGAACACACCATAAATTCATCCATTCAGCAAATTTCCTGTCCCCTAATCTCTTTCTCCCTGGTCAGTGAATGCCTCCTTCTCATTCCTTAGCCTTGCACGTACACAGAAATTAGGTCAGTCACCAAAAGCCATTGCCAGGTTAAGGAGAATAAATATTCTTTGCTTATTCTTGTTCTCAATTCCTGTATAGGATAAAAACTGAGGTTTTTTTTTCAGTGAGGAAGGCTATGCTGGGCAAAAGGAGGGCAATTTTCAGCGTGCCTTCCTCAAGGCAAACTCTGTGCTAACACAGTCATCAGTAGTGTAGAATCATGAGTCCATTCACAGATTTTCAGGATATCAATTAGTTCTTCCTCTTGCTTTAACACTCCTCCTTATTCCTCTAGTTTCACACTATAAATTTGTCATTCTCATAATGCTACTTTAGAGCAAAGCCAATGCTAAGTTCACTTACCATCAGCTCATCAAAGGTAAACAAACAAGACAACAAAACCAAAATGAAAACACCATTAAATCTCCTTTTTCTTTTCAGTGTGCTAATAAATCTGAAACCTCCCCGTGTTTCATCTGTTTCTGCTGAGGTTTCCTTCTCTAAAATAAAAATAGGCAAGTGATAGACAAGTAGAAGAAGAACAGTGCATTTTACAGTCACATTCCTTTTGGTCCCAGAGCTACAAAACCTTCAGACTGCCCTTTGCTTGCTCCCATGCATAAAGCCTTGATGATTTAAATTAAACCAGAATGAGGCTACACTAGAAACTGTTATACTAATAAACTGAATGCAAGCAGAAATGTATCTTTAAATCAATATGTGATATGACACATTTTAAGGTACCAACTCAGCTCTCCTCCTGTTTGCTGTGTCCTGCTATATGAGGCATGGGACTGTATTATGGTTGTTATGCAAATAAAATGTCTGGGATGGAGACTCCTGATGGAAATTGAGCAAACACATCTGTGGAAGATATTGCTGTCCCAAAGTGAGACCTCTGGATAAATGGGGCTTGCTTTCTGATTAAAAAATTAAAGTCTTTGGGCCAGGTGCTTAACAGCTGCAAATTGATCTTGCTCTGTTAATATCAGTGAGGACTGAAGAATGTCAGTTTACATCAGCTGAGAATATTAAAAACCCCCTTTTAGCACAAGATTTTTGATTGGATGTGGGATCAGAGTCAGATCCCTCTGAGGCAACATTCTTCTGGAGGCCAGTTGTAAAGGATAAGAGTAACAACCATCAGCCATAGCATCTCAGACAAAGTGTCATTAGCATGACTTGTATAAACTAATCTTAAAACTCTAAAACATTTTGAAAGTTTCCTATATAATTTCTAAGCACAAGGGAGCTTTCTATGCTCACTGTTTAGAATAAGGGATTCACTTAATTCTTGAGTTATTTTGCCATGGTAACAGTTTGTTTCACACTCTGGACTCTTAGATCCATCTTTGGCCTGTCCAGAGACATCTGAGGCTTCCAAGTAACTTCAAGTCACGTATGTTCCCAAAGATATTGTTAGAAAGCAGCCTCAAAAATCCCATCTTGACAGTAAGTCTGTGGGTGATGAACTTTGGAAGTAGGTGTCAAAAAGGGCAGCTGTCTGGAGTCTGGTGGAAGACAGCAGGGAGAGCAGCTCTGCATGGGAGGTACGGCTCTGTGCAGAGAACGGTCTGCCTACGTTGGGTAGAATTAACCACCATTTGTCTGAGTTGGCAAGAGGTCCAGGTTATCTATAACTTTGTGTTCTGAAGCACGCAGACAAGTGGCAATGATTATGCAGTGATGATCTAAAGTCAGACAGTGCTAACGTAACTGTGTCACTGTTATGTTGCCACCATCCTTCTGGCTGAGAACCCACCTCTCAGTACTACCCAGTACAAGCTGGTATTTTTAGCTGACTCCTCTGTATGCCTCTTGAACACTTAGACAGTTTTGCTTGTATGTACTTCTCTGTATTTGACTTCACTTCTGTCTGGGCTGATGAATCTTCCCATGGTCTGTGAACCACTTAGCATCTGGGAAAGACAAGCTAGAAAACCAAACTGATCATCTCAGTCTGTGACACCAATTTTCTCATCCCCACTGGGAAGTTAATCTGGAGATTGAAATGGTACAACCACATTTCATCGATGCAGAGCAAACCAACTAAGTTTTTCCTACCTTTTCCTGATGTGAACCTCTTTTCTCTCTTTCTCTCCTTCCTTGACTTCCTCTGTTCTGTCCCTTGTCTTGATTGCAGATTATTGTTACCTTCCTCATAATTATTCTGTATCTGGCCCCCAGCTGATGCATTAGGTCAGGTTTCTACTGAGCAAATCCTGTAAAGTAGATGGATAGAAATAAGCAGACCTGAAAATAAGTGATATCTAATCAAATTCAAGTTGAAGTCTTTTCTTAAACCCAAGAACTTTATGAATTAACCTGTTTATTGTTACCAGATGCATGGCAGAGGACATTGCAGCAGGTTCCCAAAACGTAGTCTTCACTGTGAAGTTAGATCCTTCCCCAATATTGAACAAGGGCAGCTCTCAGCACACTCTGGGAGGGAAAGCACAGACAGGGGTCTGTCTTGGACAGAACAAAGGGAGAAAAAACCCTGTAATCTCTCCTCCTCCTCTTACTCCCTTCCGCTGTCTGACCCTTTCTTACCCTGGTAAATCATCTCTGGCCATTAAGCCTAGGTAACCTTCTCATCATTCTCACATACTTACTTGAAATTATTTTCCTAAGTTAAGAGATTCGAGTTTTTCTAGATGGTCAAGCACTACAAGGCAAGGCACACATTCAGCTCTGAGCCTTTAGCATAGCCCTTCCCTCAGCTATACCCTCACTGAAAAACAGCTGACCTAAATTCAGTGATAGTCTGAGCCTGGGCAAGTTTGTACAGCCACAAGACTCAATTTAGGTACAAAAGAGCTGTGGATCTACTTTGCACAGGTGAAGGCCAAGCCCACTAACAAAGCTACTGGTTAGACAGTACCTTAAGTGATACCTTAATGAGTCCACACACATGGCAGGTTGTTTCCTGGCTCTTCGTCAATTGGGAAGAAACCTACCTGATATCTCAGCATGTGTAGACTCAGCACGTGCTCCCAGACCACAGGCAAGTGCTGGAGCAGCAACCCCCGTGCAGTTTGTGAAGGAGCAGGAACTTCCCTCAGCCCCCAGGACAGTCACTTATCCCAGCAGTGCCCAAAGGGCTGCACAGACCACGGGCCTGAGCCCAAATCACAGATCTGGTTATTCTGTGACCTGACTCATCCTGCCCTAAGCTCAACAGTGCTCGAGTTAAGGACTGAAGACCTCACCCAGCACTCATTTTAACCAGGTCATACCTCTCACCCCTGGAGGCATTTTTGCCATTTTTGTTCATCAGGAACTTAAAAATAATTACTGGATCAGGGAATTAATTTGTTCCCTTCAGCCTCGTACCATCCACACCTGCCATTTGTGACTATGCAGTCTGCTTTTCATGAGTCTTTGTTGTTAGAACCTTAGTCCATATTCTTATTTCTGTCAAAAGATCATCAAGAAGAGCCTATAATTTCCAAATTTCCAGTGACTAGGTCCCTTCATATATTTATTCACCTCTACCTTGCCCAAAAGGTTTGTGAAAACTTCTTATTCTCTGTCTTGTTTTCTAGCTGCTTACAACTTTATCCTGTCACCTTGAATTGCCTGCCCAGCTGGAGGCCATTTCTGACAGGCCTTGTACAAGTTAGCTGTAAAAGCTGTGTGATGACCCCTGTATTCTCAGCAGTGTTGTCTTCTGCAGTAAATGATGATGCTCAGTAACACAAGTCACAAATGTGCCCTCTTCTTGCCACATCTACAGGTTGTGGCATATCATTCTATGTAACTGTCTGTGTTCTCAGTGGCAGATGAGTCAGGTGTGTGTCACCCTATTGTCCCACACCTGGTTGTATACACACCTTTCTGTTGCTGTGTCCCAGTCATGCCTTTCAGGAAATTGCCTTTGTGACTCTTCCTTCACTTCCTTCACCCTTCGATCAGCTGAGGCCATTAAGTGGCCTCCATGCCACTGCAATTTTTGTGCAGTCCAGTTTGTCCTCTTTCCCAAGGAACAAAGCAGGTTCCTTTCTGCTGGGATTCCTGCTTCCTTTGTTCTGCAGAAAGAACAATTAGGCTGCTCCTGAACCCAGGTTTCCCATGCTGGCTCACGAAAAAACACTTCCATGACTTCTTTATTTCTTTTACTGCCATCAAAAGCTGATCTTTAGAGTTTCCCCCCCTCCCTGTATTTTAATTTTTTTTTTGTTCTGCCAAGTCAAACTGCTCTTGAGAGTAACCATGCTCATCTGTTTCAGATGGAGATTATTTTACGTTTACAAGACATGAACCCATCGGAGTGTGTGGACAGATCATCCCTGTGAGTATCTCTACTAGCGCTTTCTATTTATTTTCATTTGAACCAGCTCTCTTTAAAGACACATAAAACATGGTCCTCAGCTATGTGTGTTTTCCATTACGAAAAAAGCTGAGCTCATATTGTTGACATATCTTTAACAGCCTCCCTGCAAATGCTTATTTGAACATGCTAATAGGGTTTAGGCTCTGTTATTAGGAGTTAAGTTCTCAAGTCATAGAATTCTCATGATTAAAACAAGCAAAGCAAAACACAGTGTTAATATGCTGTCAGTGGTTATGGATGTTCACACAACTTATGGAAAATTGATGCTTTGCTGTGGTAGTCTTTCTATTTATTTAGTTTTTACTGTGATTTAACAGGCTCCTCAGTTCCTGGGAGAATGTGATGTATTTTAATTCCATTCTTTCCTGCTATTTCTTTTACAAGACTGTAGGAGAAAAGGAAACTCCAGGAGACATATCATTACAATTAACATTGTGTAGCTAATAAAAGACATGAGATGTTTGTTTTATTTGTTGTGAGAGAGAAACATATCATTTTGTCAAATCCAATACTGCTCCGACACCCCAATATACACCCTTAATAAAATCTTGCTGAACAGTGCATGGGAATTACACTGAGAGGGTAACTTTTTCAGAAGAGCCAGTTAACCATCTTTGGCAGAAGTTTCAATGGGAGGCTCACATACAGCTATTCAAATATTGTGTGGAAGCTTTTTTCCTTGACAAAGCACTGGGGGACTAGTCAGGACATTCTCTGAAATGTTTGTTGATGCTGATTTTTTATTTTGTTCATGTTAACCACAAAGCCACTAAGCAGCAACATGCAGCAATTCCATTACAAAAGGAGCAGCCAGAAAAGATTACTTTAACAAATTTAAGCCCTTTTTCCCTGTTTACACTGTTGCTATTTCATGTCTTTGTTAAGGGGTGGCTATTGTGTGTGGCACTCCTTAGAAACCCAGAGAACCATGAGCCCAGAGAGCCTGTGGCTACACCCATCCTGCAAACACCTACACACTCTCCTGTCTTGGTCCTTATGAATGAAAGATTCCACAGTTCTGTCCTCATTCTTCAGCCAGGCATATGGACAAGGATTTTCTAAATGACAACCCCAGTGTCTAACCCCAGCATCGCTGGACATCTCTTAGTCTTGTGTCATTGAGCTTAACTGACAGATCTGTCGATGAAACTCGGCCACAGGCTGGAGATCACACTAAAAGCAGGATTTGTTTAGTTCAGATGTGTGAAACTCTTTGTTCAGGGTTTCCAGCCATCTACCATACACGTTCATTCCTCCCTCAGTTTTGTCCTCCAAAACTTTCCGATGGCTGTCACACAAATCTACTCTAACACTGCTGCTAATCTGTTATGTGTTTCCTCCACAGCTACCAGTCACAGCGTATGGCCCCTGGCCATTGCACCAGCAAATAGGCTATTACAAAAATAAAAGTAAACAGCAAGCTAGCAGTAAACTCCTCATCCTCTTTCACATCCCAGCTTCCACCAAAACATGTGCTCCTCGGCAGTGCTGTAGCATAAACAGGGCTATATAGTGCCCTATAAAACTCCTCTGAGCTCTCCTCGAATCCCATTAGAAGTGCAGGCTGTTAGCACAGTGCTGGCCCTACAGCTCCCCTCCCAGGTTTATATACTGGTGATGGAATTAAAACATCACTTTGTCTCCGGAGTTTATAAACAACAGAGGGAGTAAAAAATTGGGTGTTCGGTGAAGGAAAGACAGTTGTGTATTTTTTCAAGCTAGCCAGGGGCTAGAGAGATGTCTGTGAGAGTGGCAGCTGATATGCATCAGGCAGTAACACATTCTGGCCAGTGGCTGACTCTTTGTGACTGATATTTTCTATTCTCTTTCCAAAGGGGATTATTGCATGCATTTAGAAGAGTGATTGTGCAAACACAGTTATTTTATTACTCTGGCATTTCCACTGAAATCCATTTAAACTGTTAGGATCGGGCCTTGATGCAAAAGGCTTGTTACTTTTATCTTTACCCACAACATGTTTGTGCATCAAACTAATATAATTCACTACATCTTCTGCTGCAGTTAAATGATGTTGAAATTAATGACAATACAAGACTTTATATCAGCAAAGAGTTTCTCAACTTGTTTTTTTGCTGTTCTTTTAAGATCTTCCATACAAAAATTGCTCAGTGAGAAGTCTTCAAGAAAATCAAATTCTTTTACTGAGCATTGACATTTATGGACTTTTTATTGTAATTCCATCAAGTAAGGATTATATAATTTTGATTATAAATTTTATACCTTAAGATGTACTCAGCATTAGGAAATTTATATCCAGAAATGCTTCAACATGAACAGAGAGTTCCTTCCAAATGTATCAGAAGCAAGAACTATTCATCATAGGGGAATTAAAAGTGCCAATTGCAAAACAAGTAAGTGAAATAAAAAGTTGTGACCAAAAAAATGAAGAGATAACAGAATATTTCTCTATGGATATTGCAGGTGGGGGATCTGTTTCTTTGAACAGGAGAGAAAGAACTTAAAGGTCACTGTTGTTGCTTTCCTAATGGCAGTAATTAAAAAAAATCCTTGCTTTGTGCTGGGAAAGATTTATGTTGAGGATCAGCCTGAGAAATAAGTGAGGTAGCAGCTTGACATCTCGAAAACAAAACACCACGGCAATATTTTTCCATCTATCAACTTTTTTTTTCCTTACAGTGGAACTTCCCCCTGCTGATGTTTGCATGGAAGATTGCTCCAGCTCTGTGCTGTGGAAATACAGTAGTTATTAAACCAGCAGAACAAACACCACTCAGCGCTCTCTATATGGGAGCCCTCATCAAGGAGGTAAGAATAATTGACAGGAGTCATGTTTCTGTCTGTGCTTGTGGGGAAGGAACTGCCAGCACACATCTCTTCAACATGTTTTATCAGTTTGCACAGGTCATGCTTACCTTCACTCGTTCCTATTCTGACAGGCTGGCTTTCCACCAGGAGTTGTCAATATTTTACCAGGATTTGGTCCAATTGTTGGTGCAGCCATAGCCTCTCACGTTGGCATTGATAAAATTGCTTTTACTGGATCCACTGAGGTAAGAGGATTCACACATACACTACTGTAAACTGTGAGTAAATACTTCCATCCTTGTGCTATGTTTCTTGCTGTCACTGAGTAAAAAGCTACATCTAAATAACAGGGGTCTGTCCTTCCCAGCTAAACTCATGTTCTGCAGTACTTCGCAAGCAGAAATGGCTCCTTCCCTCCAGCCCCTGCTGTGCTCAGCACCTCAGCACAGGAGATACGCCTGGAAAAATATTGCTGGGATTTCCTGTGGGCTTATGAGGATGTGAATCACATGCAAGTAGGCAGAACATCCCGTGTATATCACAGCACACATAAGTGCTGCTCTAACAGCCATAATTTGTGTATCTTGCTGTTCTCGGGGAACAGGGGAGATGAAGGGTGCAAATTGTGCAAAGACACTTCAACTTTGATGCTGCATTCAAGCATGTTAAGGATGAGGAGGAGGCCTAAAAAGGAAGGCATGCAGGGAGAAAAAGAGATTGTCCAAGGTGTCTGTTCCCAAAATGATGGAAAGAAGCTGGCCAGAGGAGGAAGGGAGTCAGTTATCTCCTGGATGCTAAAATGTCTTGCTAGGAGTCTCTGCTGCAGATGTTACAGAGAAGGGTCACTCTGAAGATGAAGGCTGCAATCTACAGAAAGACTAACCCTCAAAACTCACATCACGTCTTGCTCTCAAATATGTGCAAAGCTGGCTGTTATCAGGTCTGGGGTGGGGATGACAGAGGTACTCCAGACTGAAGTCACAGGAGAAGGGGCCTTATCTCATCGGCTGAAGGCAGACAGAAAGGAATCTCTGTGGGAGTTTCAGGGCTGGTTATATTTAGAGAGTGCTAAACCCAGCCCTTTTCAATTCAAAATCTGACAAACTATTGTATGGAGGGAGTTAAACCCCGGGGATCCAGCCTCTCTTTGATACGTTTGACTCCCACTCATGGCAGTGGAAGGTTTTATGCAACCCAGGGACACTGCTCTTCACAGTGAGGCAATTTGGTTTCTGATTTGAGTCAATAAATTCACTGACCAAGCAGCCCTACTAGATATGTGTGGCTATCTACCTGGTGGGCCCAAGCATTGCAAAGCCTAGCTCAATTATTTCAAAGAAATTATTCTGGAATTGTACTGCAATTGAGTTTGGAAGTCACACACAAGCCTAAATTACCAGTAAAATGTAGCTGCAGTCATATGCCTAATTTGCACACAGAGTTGTTTTGCAGTTACTGTGTGCTTGTACATAATTTTTAATGGCAGTTTTAGATTCTAATATACACAGGTTACAGTCTATGTCAAGGGCTACATCAGATTTCAGATTATTCTGTGGAATTACTCTAGTCATTACATCTCCTGTAACCAATTAACATTAGCATCCTGAACTATCAAAAACTTTAATATGAGCTGATTACCCCCCATAAATTAAGTAGAAACAATTGTTTTCATAAAGATATGTGGTCTCTGTTTAAGATAAATATTCTATTATACAGGATGTTGCACTGTTTGGAGGAGGAAAAATACAGATGGGTTAGGTTTCAAAGTTGTCTCTTGTAGCCAAAATAAATTTTTATTGTAGTTCCAGACAGCTTTAGTTTTAATAGGCGTTTAAACTCAAAAGCTGTGGGTTTTATACTAACTCAGTGCCTACCTTTAAAAGCCTTACTAATAGGAAGTGAAAAGCATTACAGAGATGAAAAAGCAATTCTCTAAGAACCTAAAGCAAGAACAGATGGAACATTTTAATGCAGAGTTAGTGTAAACTATTCCATATTGTTTCTGATTTCCTGTAACACTGAATTTTTGTAACAGCAAGTCAACATTGTAACATTTTAAACACAATGCTCTGATATGAGCTGGACTATAGAGTCTCTGACTTCTCCAAAACAGATTTCAGTTCCTAATGAAATAATAGTGGAAATGTTTTGTCTCTCTGGTGCTTGTCTGAGGCATGTCAACTGTGCACTTCAGTGATGTGGATTTCCAATAGCCATTAGGTATATAAACACCATGATATTAACTTCCATTCCCCTGCTCCATCCACGTGTTAGTTAAGGCAGTTAACATTTCCAACTTGAGCAAGTTAATGATAAAAGCCATCAGTACAAATGCAAAGATCTTCAAGTTCAGATTTCGAAGAACGGGTTTTACTCAAGTTTTCATTATGAGGTTCTTTTATACATGTTCTTTACCTTTGAAGTATAATGAAAACTCCCCATTTGCCTGTAAAAATCCCCAAACCAGAGTATTATTATCTATTTCCTGCAATATTCTTGAAAGGCGGAAAAGAGCCTGCGCTTCCTACAAAAAAAACATTAATGCTAATGTTTTCCAAAATTTGTTGAACCCAATGCAGAGAAATATGAGCCAAAAGGCCAAGTTCATGACCTTCACTCCATAAAGCCTGACACAACCACACTGAGGAGCCATCCAGCCCAGCACCTTATCTTGCAGCATGACCAGGAACAGATGCTCACAGAAGAAGAGAGCATGTGGAGAGTGATCCTTTCCTTGCTGTAGCCCCACAGCTTCTGACAATCAGCAGCTCACAGAGTTCCTGAGCCCGAAGGTGCACGTGCACAATTGTATCGAACAGCACCAATGGCCTTGTCACCGGGACACTAGCCCAGTACCCCCTGAAACTCCTGAATATTGGGAGGCCTCAAGTCTGTGCCTACACATATGACAACACATGAATGACTTCTAACTTATGCTTCTGATTTCTAATTTATGAGCTGCCAAGCGTGCACCCTCTTCTCTGTTTTTCAGATTCCCTAGTTCTCTGATTTTTTTCTAACTACTACTTTTTACTTTTCACACACTCCCCCACAAATAATATGTGAAAAATCACGAAGAGCTCTATTACTGTTTGATTTCACTTCCATCCCTCTTTCCTGCTGCCCCCTCCTTTTCTAGTTAGCTCACACACATAAAGAGTAGTCTGCCAGTTCTTTCATCCCTTAGCCTGCCTGCTTCTTATGAAAACCCTCCCATGGATCACCTCCTCTCCCAGTCCCATAGTGCAGGCTCTCAAAACTCTTCCCTCCCTAGAAGGGTTCTGCAAACCCCTGGCAGGCTCTGGTTTTCACTCTGCCAACTGAAAGAAATAAAAGCATACTAAGTATGAAAGCAGGCCTAAAAATACTGTACCTTCTTAGAGTCCAGTAGCTTTCTTGGCTTTTCTGCTTGCTTTGGTTCACACGCTTCAGCAGCCTGTTTGGTATGGGCATTTTAACAAATGTGTTTATTTTCACTGTGTTGGTTTTAGTGAACCAGGGCTAGCCCATGATCCTCCTTAATTAGGCCAATCTCCTCTCAGGCTTCACTGGCACATTTTTAACCTCATCTTCCACAATCAGATGAAACTTCGACTGCCACAACCAAACTTTTTTCCAGCCAATACAACCATGCCAACAGTCACTCCTCTCCCTTTCCTACCTTCTCGTGAAAGCCCATAATCAATTTACATATCTCATTACATCTTACTGGATTTCTCCTTGATGTTTCTGGTTCCTAGCTATAGGGTGAAACTCTCACTCACCAGGACCACGGGAAAGGTTCTGTAAAGCTCAGCTACCTCCCACACCATGCCTCTTGTTCACTACACATGCCTTTTCCTTTTACACTGCCCCTCTCTGCCTCAGCTTCTTCACTGTTCATTGTTGTCTATTTGAGCTCCTTTAAAAAATCCCTAGCAAAGATTGAATTAAACTAAACTCAGTCATGTATAATTTCTGAGTTGAAGAACATATCCAAACTCAGGACGTCTGTCTTACCCAGATACTGAGTGGAAGTGTTTGTGTCTGCTGTTGGGCAGGAGATGTTATACAAGTCTGTTCCCAGTGAAATGAACGGTGGGCCTTATGTACTTCCAAGACAAGTGCTGATGAGGGGGCAATTTTTACATATATCAGAAATACAGAGAGGTTCTTAATATTACCTTCTTATTCTCTGAAAGAACTTCTGTTATGCAGAAAAGGTGTGAGGCCTTAAAACAGCAGAGAAAAGCAGCCATCAGAAGCTACTTTACTCTTAACTTGCCTTTATTTCCATTCAAATGTGTGAGCTCAGTCCAGCCCCTGCAAACAGAGCCACTCTGACTGCTCTGAGCTGTCTGTCCGTGCCTGTGCCTGTGCTTGTGTCTCCCTCTGAACTGGAACTCCGTGTGGGAACAGAAGTTCCTGTGCATAGGGAATAGTTGGGTGCAGTGTGTAGAGGGTCTAAAATTAGAGATGATTATGGAGACAAAGAAGTTATAATTTTTTTAATGTCCATTTAAAGCACTGCCTAGATTAAAAATTGTATTTTAATTGTTGCAAAAGTTTAATGAGTTCTAATAACTTCTGTTCAAAACCAAATGTGTAACCTCGGAATCAGAGTGGCTTACAATTCCCTGCAGTTGTTAAACACTCTTAAGATGAGAATTATAGATAGCACACAAAACATTTGAAGCTCTGGCCAACATGAAATGTATCCTAAGTGGCTGGTTTCCACTTTGTTCAAACTACGACCCATTAAAATGCAGACAGATTTAAGATAGGAGTCAGGTCTGTGTTCAGGCAGTTCTGTGGAGTAACCCAAATAAATATCCAACAAATTGGTTTGGATGCCTGTGTAAACAAAAGGTCTATAAACAACTGCAATAAACCCCAGCAAAAGAGTCTGCATTTTGCTTGGCAGAATGTTTTCTTTATGCACTTAGATTAACAAACCATGATCTCATCATTAGTCAACAAGATACTAGAGAGACCATCAAAGCAAACTATGGGAGAGTCAAGATTGATTCATGCCAAACAAATGTTTGTAGCTAACAGCTGTATTACCACTGATTCTAATTTACTCAGCAGGATTCTCCTTTCATTTCTGAAGTGAGATGAATGTCACAATGCACGATGTAGACAGAATGTCTACCTACTGCATGCACAGAGAGTTGTGTCAACTCTGCTGCATCACACAATCTCTTGCTGGTTTTAGGCATCACGACGGGTTGCATCTCGCATTTTGTACCTTACTAACAAGAATCCTAAAGGTGATTTGACCCATCCTGAGAAGTCTGTGAGCTTACAATGCCCTGTGTAAGGATTTAGGGAGGCTACACTAGCATTCATTCCTGCTTCTCTGGAATTTTTTAGATCCTAACTTGGACAACTTGTGCTTCCTGAATGAGAAGTAGTTGTTTCCCTTTTCCTTCCTTTGTGTTTTTGGTAGCATTTAGGGAGCTGTCCTTGGGCTACTGTTGTGCCTCTTTGCCTATGGAAGATACATGTCAAAAGGTTTCACCTTCTTGAATCCAATACAAACAGGGTGGTGTATCAGCCCTATCAACCTCAGCAAGAGTTTAGCCACTGACTTCCATGGGGCCAGGATTTAACCCAAGAAACAAATGAGCCATTTATACCTTAGGATTCTCTCCAGAAATTTCTGTTTGGGATTCTTTTTTCACTTTTCCTGCACTATTCACTATGCTCTTTGCAGGGCTGCTCCTCACACAGGGCACTGCAGAGTCAAATTATCCGATGGTGTTTCAAATTTGCTTGTCCTTGCTGGAGACACTCTCGGAACATGCCATGAGGCAAACCCACCTGTGCAGAAAACAGAAAATTAAGAGAACATGAAAGGCAAAAAACTTTTTTTCATTTCTGCACAAAGTATTTAACATATGAGTGCTTAAGCCACCTCTTGAAAGAGACATTAGATTTCTAAATACAGAAGGCATAAACAAGCTGCAGTCCAATATATTAGATCATGATACACTCGCAATGCCTAATGTCATATCATTCACAGTCCAGAAACAGACCTTTCCAGGACTATTCTTCACACAGGTTTTTTTGCACAGGGGTGCCTCAAAATGCTTCTTTAATCTTTGTTGTTGTTGTTCTGCATAACGAATTGTTTTCTTTGAAACAAGCCAAATTACATGTGCCTCAGCCTCCATGCAGCTTACAAGGTTCTGGTACTTCACAAGCTATCCAGGGATACTCCTGATATCAATCTTGAAGCCTATTCAAAACAAGGATGGGGAGTCAGGGCTTTCTCTGCCAACATTCCTGCTGCATAATCGCACAGCTCCATTATCTGTGGGGGAGTCCTCGCTCGCAGCGTTCCCTCGCAAGGCTGTTCTGCCCATTGGGAGCTCGGGGATAGGGCTGGGAGACACCGCAGGAAGCGTGTACTGAAAGGCCATGCACGTTGCAACACTATCACTTATCCCTTTCATGCTGTCTTTTTCCATAAAGACGGGGTCGGTCACAAAAGGCTGCCTTTGTCACTAAATAACCACAGCGCTGGTGCTTCCCTTAGACTTTTCTCAACGTTTAGAGCACAGGCCACAAAGGGAGCACAGTGAACAAAATGCTGAGCTGCATGAGCCTCACTGTCCTGATGTCTCCACTGATTTCCAACGGGAAGGACACAGTCAAGCTTTCTATTAAGTTTGTACTTGGAAATTTGACAACAGCTTCCCTGTATTAAAAATACTCTGGACCATACTTTTCCAAAATGACACCATTGTCTCCACGCTCTTTGGACTTTAATATTTGCCATATACATTGTATTTGGACTTGCCTATTTGCCTATCGCTTACTTGCATAGAATCCTTTCAAAATCTTTACTTACATGTATAAAAGAGTTTTGACATTAAAGCAGAATGGAAGGTAGAAAGATGAGGGCTGGACACATTGCTCTGGCTTCCTTGTGAATTTTTGAGGGGAAATAGGTGGTGGTTGTTCAAGGCAGTGGGGGTGTGAATGGCATTGGCTGGCACTGGCTATCAACACAGAATTCTGGTTTCAGTGTACAATTCCAGCACAGTTGGAGAGGCTGGAATTTCTAGATGACGTGCTCCATGTATGTGGTGGGGGTGGAAGGCAGAAAGGATCCTTCTTTGTCAGGTTCACTTCTGGCTGTCAGTCAAACATAGCAATAAAATCAGCTCCAATTAAGGGGATATGCAAGGAATTTCATGATAATGTCAACACTTCATTCCATCAATACTTGGATAAAGAAAAATAGCTTTTTCTTTTTTTTTTCTAAAAAGAAATAACCTCAGTCACACTCAACTGTGGTATCACCAGATAAACAGTTAATCACAAAGGTACATGAAGTGGCTGACAATTCCTTCATTATCCTGTGGGGGTTTTGCTTTGTTTTTTTTTTCCTTTGGGGGCCCTGGTTTCTGTTTCATTTGCTTTCTGATTACTCCAGCGCTGACTTAACTTTCTCTAGCAAACTGCCTTCAATTCTCTGAGAGGTTCAGCTTCTCATCCATTAACCCCTTGCTGCAGGGAATCTCACTCACATAACCTTAGAAATACGAACATGTAGAGAGACCAGAGAAAAAAGTCCAGCTCTGGACTGACTCCTATCTCACTTCACATCTAACTTTCATTAAAACATGTCCCAGTTAAAAGAAAGCACCTAGCAAGGTTTCCAGGCTTCTCAAGATTCAACAGGTACTTTTAATCCTGTGTTTTACCATGTAGGAGCCTAAATCCATGTGTGATCCTTAGCTGCAAAACGGGCGCAGTTACACTGCACCAATAGAAAATCTCATCTGTTTTGGATTTGTTGATCCAGGGGGAGAAGAATTTCCAGGGAGCACAGCTGCCTGTCCAACTGTACTGATGTGGAAACATGTCAAATATGTAGCTGTCAGATTGCTGCTCCATTTAAGCTACTCTCATGTTCACTGGCAAGATCTGCAGTTTGTGGCTCCTTTCTGCTCCGGCTGACCCCACAATCTACAAAGACATTTTGGAGGTGCTTTTGACCTCCTCAACCCATATTAAGATTATCTGTGGTGCAGCTGCAGGTCAGATCTGGGATGGTGCTTTTGTAACTTCTTGCCCTACTTGGTGTTCTGCTCTGTGCTGTTAATCCTGCAGGAGAGGCTGATGATTTCATTAGAATTTGACAAATTAAACCTTATGGATCTGTCAGTGGTTTGGATGGAAGGAATTCTAGTTGCACCAATTTCAAATTTTTCATTTCGCCCTTCTAAAGCCCCTAAAAACAAGCCCCAAGCCATTTCAGCATGGATAGAAGTGGGTGAAGGGTACACACCCTGGTGCTCTGCCTTGTCCCCTCTCAGTTTCTAGGACAGAATGGAAAGCTGTCCCCTGCTGCTGAGGATCTGTTTGGATCGAAGAACCTGCTGGATTGTTTAAAGCTCTGCTCTAGTGATAGCCAGTCTTGGCTGTTAAAGTGAACTCTATGACTACATTCCCTGTAAAATGTGTCTCCATTTCCTTTCAGGTTGGGAAGCTGATCCAAGAAGCAGCTGGAAGGAGTAATTTGAAGAGAGTTACACTGGAGCTGGGTGGGAAAAGCCCAAACATTATTTTCGCAGATGCTGATTGTAAGTCAGCAGTTCCATATTTTTCTTAAAAACATGTTTGTGGGATGTCTTTTTCTATGTTTTCTTTTTTTTTTTTACCCATTTTAGGGCACATCTTTCATACAAACTGAAGTGAAGCAATACAGCTGTATCTAATTGCACTTTTCAATCTTACAGAAGCAGCCTAAGGTGTGATATTTTTTATAAAAAGACAACATTTGAACCCACACATTTATAGTCAAGAAGAAAGCAGGAAAAAAGTTACAAGCAAGCATATAGACATGGTGTTATTCACAGTCATGGTCCCATACACATTGGGCATCCTAAACTCTGCAGCAAGGTGATTTAGTGCTTTAAATCTGGAAATTCTGTGATTTTTTTTTTCTTCACAGTCATTATAAACAGGGAGAACCTTCATTTACACTTGAGTGGCTAATCTAGTCAGTGCACTATTCTTCTGTTAAATAACTATAAATGGAGATCATTCCCTTTTTAAAATTTTCACAATTGAAGAATTGTGTATTGAAATATCTTCATTGCCACTGTCAGCAGGGAGCTGAAAGTTTTGGCAGATGTATGGTGTTGTGCAGCTGAGATTTTTGGCACCTGAGAAGGTACAGGACAGCTGTTTAGGATAGGATATAAACACAAACTGCACGTTTCTGCTTAAATAATCACCGAAGAAATAGTTAAAAATGTTGATATCTAAATTGTCAGCAGGAGGTTTTGAAGTTAACACCCCATTAAGATGAATGAGACGGTTCACACCTTGCTCAGAGCTCTTGTTTCAGGCTGTGTGCAGGCACACTGTACTCACTGCCTTTTCTGAGAAGTTTGTAACACAAATAGAGAGACGCAGGGATTTGGTCTTCTAATTTAAAACGGGGAAGTAAATAGAAGAATAATTTGGAACAATGTCAATTATGAGTTGGTTACAATCCTGCATCTGTTTTCAAAACTTATCAATATCTGAAAGACTAGGAAAAGCTTGACAACTTCCAGCAGCTTCTCTACACAGAAATGTTTTACCCAGTCAGGGATCTAAATTTCAGCCACAAGTCATCCTGGTAAAGCTCCTGTCAGCTGGAGCCAGGTGTGGATGTTACAGCCTTCTACTCCAGTTACTCATCTCCATCTCCCACCAAGTATCACCACATCTCAAATGGCCCTAACCCACCAACTCAGACTGGATCACCTGAGCACTTCTAGTAGAGTGATACATGCCAAGAGTAGGTCTGTGTTAGGAACTTCCACAGGGGAAGAACAATGCTCCTGGCAGCCACACAGGACTGCAGTTTATCTGTGATGAATCTATAGGCATCAGGAGAATAACAGACACATAGGAGAGCACAGTCTTCCTCAAGACCGTTGGTTCCACATAAAGCTCTCTAAAGCTCTCTGGCTTTCCCACAATTACAACCTCCAGCACTTGACCTAAGATTTAGACCTCAAAGCTCTGATTATTTAAGAATAGCAATTTGCTCACCAATCCAAGGGAACTGTTTGTTCTGGTTGAGGAACATGGTGTGCCCAAAGTTAGCAGAAAACGTGATAAAACCATTGAAAGTTTAGTGCACAACAAAAGCTCAGAGAAGCCCCTCATGGTGAAAAACTGTTAACAATGGAGGAAGAAACATCAGTTAATCACAGCTATCCACTAGTGTTTTCAATCACCATGGAGCTAGCTGCATGAGAAAATTTGAATGTGGTCCAGGGAACACCCCATATAATTTTTCTACAGACCACACTGAGGGCAGGATAGACATTTCTGTTAGATGAAGCTGTCTAGAATGTGCTGAAAGTAAAGCACAGTTGCTTTGTTTAGTCCATAAAAGATTGTTCTTTAAGCACTGTTCCAAAGTGCTGCAGCTGGTAACAGAGGTATTACAGTGCTGTAGAGGCATCACTGCCTAGGGATGAATTCATTCCTCTTGCCTAGTCAGATGTTATACGCAGTGGAAGAATGTAAATCTGGATGTCTAAATATGATGGGATCCTCTCTCTTGCTTGGATAGAGAATGTGTTACTTCTACCTCCGAGGAAGTCACAGTAGAAATCAAGGGTTGATGGCTCTATAACTGACCTATATTTTTAAAGCCTTACCAACTCATCTGTGTAGGCCAAGAAGATGTTTCTGTGTTGCAGAAGAATCTGGCTTTTGGGGAAGGACAGGTCTTGCCATTATCAAAATCTCCCAGATACTTGGTTTGCTTAGTTCTCACATGTGCAGTATTAAACCAAGTGCCAGCTTGGGATCACCGACAAATTTTCCCCTCCTGTTCTGAGCCCAGACAGACTCTATGTGGGGCACATCCCACTTCCTGGGGTCTCTTAATAGTTTTAGTTGATAAATTACATGTTGCTGCCATATAAGACACTGGTGAAGTTGTTCTTGCACACCCTACTGCGATAGATTGCTAAAGCACTGTCTTGGTTTAACTCCCGCAGTGGGATATTAAGCCATATTTTGTGGCTTGTGTCATGAGATGGAATGTGGAATGTGTTACTTGGGGACCTTTCTTTACCTAGATGATGCCTGAAGTCACAAGCAGTCCCTTGAAGTCTAATGTTTCTGAAACAGCTGCAATGCTCCTAACATCCCTCCAGTATAGTTATGTCCAGAGTGGAATAAATGAAGAAAAAAATCAATTCTGGACATACATAAAACCTCTGTATTTTCACAGGTATTATAACACAAAATGAATCATCCTCATTTATGACCTGAAAAAAACTACAGTATGTTTTGATTTAGGTTTTTTTAGCCAAATCCTACTTCTGGTATTTTGGGAAAGTGGCACTATGCAATACACATGACACTGGTGCAAAAGCAGATTTGTCTACGGTGCCTCAGTGCAACACATGCTGTCTTGGTTTTCTAGTGGACTATGCAGTGGAACAAGCTCACCAAGGGGTGTTCTTCAATCAAGGTCAGTGCTGCACCGCAGGCTCACGGATTTATGTGGAAGAATCAATCTACGAAGAGTTTGTCAGAAGAAGTGTAGAACGTGCCAAGAGGAGAGTTGTGGGGAGTCCTTTCGACCCGACTACAGAACAAGGCCCACAGGTAAAGCGACTGTGCTTTGGCTCTGCAGCCCAGGAGGTGCCTGGAAGTGTTTAAACTCTGCTAAGACAGAGGTCAGTCAGTGTGCACACACAGTCCAAAATAGCTGACATGATACACGGTTTCAAGGTTAAAATTCTAAAGGAATTCTGAAGTGTTTCTCATTAAATAAAAAAATCTCATCTTAAATATCAATATTTGCCTCCCAGTTTTAAGAGCAAGACTTGGATCTTCAGCTTCTGAGATATAGCTGTAAACTGTGAGAAGCTCTCAAAAGTGCTCTGTGAGCACTGAGTTTCAAGAAATGTCTACAACCATAACTGTGCCTACAGACCCATGAATTCTAAGCAGAAGATGGGCATAATCAGAGAGAAGTCTTTAGAAAATCTTCCTGCCACTAATAACCATTTATACCATTTCCAGGAAGTTAACCTGGGACAAAAATTAATGATCTGTTGGGGTTTTTTTAATGTGCTTATAAAGTAGACTGTTTAGCAAGAATGTGGGTTGAGCCACAAACGTCAGGGGACACAGCCTTAAGAAGACTGAGCCCAGAGTTACAGTCAGCAGCTACTTGTAGGTCTTTGCATCTCCAAAGAGTAGTGAATATAAGCCTGAACCTACTCCCTGGGACATGACTTGCCTGAAAAACCCTGTTTTGACTCTACTGTCAAGTACACGGTCTGCAATTCAAATGGCTTCCTCTCTCTTTCAGATTGATAAAAAACAATACAACAAGATCTTGGAACTGATTCAAAGCGGCATTACTGAAGGAGCAAAACTTGAGTGTGGGGGTAAAGGACTGGGAAGAAAGGGCTTCTTCATTGAACCGACAGTGTTCTCCAACGTAACAGATGACATGCGGATTGCCAAGGAGGAGGTATTTACACACACGGGCAAGATCATTTTAGAGTGTTCTAAACATGACTTTTTGTTTGTTCGTTTTGTTTAATTCCTGAGACAAAAGATTCAGAGTGGCAATTACCACTGCATTAAAAAGAAAAAATAAAATCTTTTCAGAACTCCTTATGAACACAGCAACTGACACCATTTGGGTAAGGAAACTCAGTTTTTGTCATTGGCTGTAAGGTCTCAGACCTCAAAGAGGAGGTAAGAGTTGAATGGATGAGTTCTACTGAGGCACCTGCTTGGGAAATTCATGCAGTTTTACAGACAGATATTAACACTAGTAAATGTTGCTGTGGTAAATTTTAAAGAGTACAACAGGAGAGAGAAGATAATTTAAAAAGTGGTCTAGTTTATTAATTGATGATTAATCCTTTTTTGCAGATTTTTGGGCCTGTTCAAGAAATACTGAGGTTTAAAACCATGGATGAAGTTATAGAGAGAGCCAACAATTCTGATTTTGGGCTGGTAGCTGCTGTCTTTACAAACGACATAAACAAGGCCCTGACAGTATCCTCAGCAATGCAGGCTGGGACAGTCTGGTAAGCACAAGTTATTGCACTCCTGCTCCTACAGACAAAGACTCACTATCATTATGTCACCTCAGTTTTGCACCCTTCCTTAAAAATATTTATCTAGACAGTTCTAATGGTGAATCACCAGCCAAGACATAGAACAGCTGCAGGGAACTGTTGGGACTGTTGGAAAGGGAGAGCACCTTTCCCACTGCTGAGTGCATTGCTGAAAACAAACAGTATAAACCATCCTTCCTGCTGAGCAGAGAAACCCGCTGAGGTTTCTGCTGAAGGCACAAAGAATCCTGTGCTTGCTACAGCACTGAGGAACTGAGGGGACGCCTCCTCCTTAGTCTTTAGGAATAGGTAACTGCCACCTCTAGAGTTTACTAGCTTGCAATTTAGTGTGTCAAGCCTGGGTAAACAAAAGATCTGCAAGAAATTAGGGAGGAAAAACAGGCAAATTCAAATGTAATAGCTCTTTGTTATAAAGTGGCATTGAGGTTTGTCAGCAGATTAACAGTTCATTACCGAAGCTGTGTCCAAGTGCAGTGTGCGCTCCCTCCAGTCCTCACAGGTCAAATCCCATTCTCCTTATGAGGAAGGAGCAGATCGGGGTTTTTTTTTAGCATAAATCCTCATTTGTTTTCAACAAAAACCGAGTTTGTTACTACTAAGAGGTGTACAGTGTCCTTAGCTCCACAAGTTTCAGCCTCTCCCTGAGTTATCCAAAGGTGTCTGACAGTGGAGTGGGACTCAATGCCTCTTCCTGTTACAGGATAAACTGCTACAATGCCTTAAATGCCCAAAGTCCGTTTGGAGGATTCAAAATGTCTGGCAACGGGAGAGAGATGTAAGTATTACACTGCTCTTTGTTAAATCGTTTTCAACTCTACACCTTAATTAACATTAGTGAATCCTTCCATGCCAATTAAGATCAGGAAATATTCCAACCTGAGGATCAGGGCATAATATAAGGTATTTTCCATCATTGCCAGTTCTAAATGCAATTGATTTGCATGGTAAGACCACTTCTCTCTTTATTTTTTTTTAACATTGCAAACTACCTGACTGGAACTCTCTTCTTATCCTGAAAGGAACTGAAAAATTTTTGAGTATTTTTCTGAACTTGAAAACTGTGTTTTCTGTAAGGTTTTTTTAGCCCTATTCATCATCACTCTTTCAGAATGACCCTCTTTTTGGTACTGCTGTGTGCTTGTTGACTGCTTTGGTGTACTTGTTTCAGAGTTGTTTTGCCACATGTTTTGCCTCTCTTGCTATGTTTTCCTTTCCTTTCATCAGTTTTTACTGTATTTATTAATATTGGTCATCTGAACTTCATAAAAAAGTTATCAGCTTGCAGATTTATAAACAATGTTAAATGAAATCAGGCCTAGAGAAGGAGGCAAATGTGTTTACATCCCTTTCAAAAAATCACTTTCCATTACAAAGCTTTCTGACTTTCTTATTCCATTTAGAACTAAGTGCCAAATATTTTGAAATGGAGCTCCACGCTCAAAAACTGTCCCATGTACCTAATTTAAAGTCTTACCAGTTTTTCGTTCTCATTGCAATCACAAGGAAGTTTAGCAATTGCATCAGCCCCAGATTGGTTACATACAAAGGATTCAATTAATTTCTGTGCGGGAGGCAAGAATACCAGATATGTCTCACCTAAGTTTTCAAAATAGCTTATGGCTAAAGGCAAACTCAGCAGTAAAACTAAAGTAAGGTCAAACTCTTTAAAACTTTAAGTATGTTGAAGTATACAACTTGATCTATAAAATAAGCTCTGTGTAGTCTGAAGTATTTTCCCTCGTTAGGGAGTACTTTGAATAACACATTCATACTATTCTCCACATTCATGAGTTATGAGGTGATCTCACACTGGCATAAATATGTCAGCTCATCTAACTCTTATCATTGTGAAAATATTCTAAAACTACTAAGCTCGATAGAGCACATGAGTAACTTGACACCCAAGAGCGACCCCACTGACTCAGGGGAGGTTAACTGGGCAAGCAAAATATTCACGTGTTGGTGTCGTGGAGCTTTGGAGAGGGGGAAACCAGGCAGAGCCCCAGCTCCCATGGAAAAATTGTTGGATACTTGATTCCCATCTACAGCTTTGAAAGTATTCATCATAAACAATACATGTTTGGAGTGGCAACAATCTCCATCTCACAAAGATGCCTGAAAACCTACTTATGAATAATTATTCTACTCCTTTCAGAACTGCTTTGATCAGATAGCACCCTCTAATTCACCTCCCCCACCCTGCATTAATACCTGCATACCTTTTATTAAACTGCTACAGTTTCTTAGATCCTTGTTTTTAAGGGATACACTTTACAGGATAAATAATGTTGAGTCAGGCAACTAAGAAAATAAATAAAAAACAGTGTTCATCCATACATAAGTCCCTCATTTAAACTCACAAGTTTTCATCACACACGAGTAAAAAATGAATCCAGAAAGCTGAGATCTGTTATACTCATTTTACACATCCACAAACCACAGCAGGGTATGTGCATCCTGGTAGAGACTCAGAACTCCTGTACACAATACAGCTCATTCCTGCTTGCATTAAGCCTACTTACAGTATTCTTGGATTCTTGAAGGGGTCTAAAAGACATGTTTTTTTACATTCATGGTTCTTTAAAGCTTCTTATCACTATCTGGGCAATACAAGTTTAAATCCTGTAACTAAAAATTGGGTGACTCATCCCAGATAGCCACATGTGGCCATTTTATGTTAGAATTTCCAAAAATTCTGGTCTTTCCATTCTACTTCAGTACTATCCTTTAATGTCACAGGAATTATCATTTTCTGAATGGCTCTGAGATACAGCAGTGCACAGCACTCCAAAACACAAGTGCAAGCAGAACAGCTTGGAGTTGTAATTCTTTTCCTTATCTTTTTTTCAATTGTACTGAGAGAGGGAAGAAAGTATGTAATATTTCTTTTCGAAAAGCAGTTTGCTCCCCTTCCCTCACACTTACACAACCAAGGGATACCACCAGGCACATCTGACCCATGGGCTCCTTCCTTTTCTCAGACACAACCCTTGTTCTCATCGAGCCCAAACTGCAATCCAAGAAGACCCAAAGTGGCCATAGAATAGGATGTTACTGCTCCCTGTCTTCGGCTGTGGGGACAAGGGAGCCCTTTAAGTGAACACACACTGACTCTTCTGCTCTGAATGTCTGGCATAACCCACCTTCCTATTCAGCAAGTGCAGCTTTTCAACCTTTGAAAAATACTTGCCTTAGAATTCATCACAGTTGTCCACTTCCAAACCTTTGGCCAGAAGAAAAACGTGGAAAGCCCTGAAGCCTTGAGTTGAAGAAACAGACAATAAATGTCTTTAATTTTGTTTGGCAGACCAAGATAAGAAACCAACTGGCAGCTGGAACACGAAGTTGTTGGCCAGGTTAACTCTTGGCTTCCAAGAATGTGTCCAACAGGTGTCTGGAGCTCTGCCATGGTCCTGCTGAATCCAGCAGAAACCTTCACACAGAGACTTACTTAGCAATCGTTATTGGGCTCCAAGCTGCTCCTGGTGACAGCTTCCACTGAGCCCTGAGGGCTCAGCTAAGCCTGATAAATAGCTAAGGGTTTGGTCATTCTTTGGAGACAAATCTACCACTTTCTACTCCCTGGGAGGGATGGTCCAAATCAATGGGAACCTTTCACATGGCAAAAAATCTTCACTAATATATTTTTTGCATCTACTTAGACTGTGGTACATCTTAAAAATGCCTACTGAATTATCAGCCTGAGTTAAATATCAATTATATCACATGTAAGGCTTACCAAGCCCACAGGCACATCAGAAAGTTTTCAGAACTGCAGGTGAAGTGAAATGGGCTGGTATTTCTGCCCAAATTAATTCACTTGCTAAGGAAGATTACAGGAGTTCCACCCCAATGTTATATTTTTTGTTAAATCTATGGTGTAGAAGTAAATACAAAATAAGCTATGCAACACTTTGCTTTGAACAGTGGCCTCTCCCTCCATTCTGAAACACTTACTAGAAGGAGGTTCTGAGGAATTCCTCTGAAATATCCTTTATGGTGCAGTTGGCATTGAGTCCTGCACAGGAGAATCCAGAGGGAAGGTGGTATTAAACAGTGAACATATATAAGTAATGGAGCAATATTGTGTGTGTTTTAGGGGTGGGGATAAGAATTCAACAAAGAAACAAATATCTGTAAGAGTTCATGCAAAATAACCCTTATATGAGTTCATATGGAAGTGATACTCCACCTCCAGACTTGGACTGTACCTGTTTGGAGGTGGGGACAGTGTTTACATACACAGCACTTGGATGACATATTAGAACTTAACTGACGACCTAAAGACTTGCCCATTAATCAATATAAGCACAGCAAAATGCAAATACCTGGACTTCAGAGAAGAGAGGCCTGAGTCCCAAGAAGCCCTACAATATCCACTCTAAATCTCAGCAGAGCTGCCTAAGAGATGAGCCAGGCTGCAGCTGACTGCAACAAAATGTTGATAGCATTCAGAAACACACGTTTCTTAAGCATAATTTATCCAAAGCATACCCTCCCTCAGAGGCAAGTGTCAGATGACAGGGACTGAGTAAGTGGCTGCCTTTTATTGTGGAGAGGATTTTATGGAAGGTGCTGTGCCAGGACAAAAAAAGGTTCTTCTACAGAAATCTAGAGGAAACCTGAGCAAGCTGGACCCTCTTCCACAGTACATGCAAATGGTGATTCCTATTGCTGGATGAAAAGATCAGTGGGTTACGAGTCAAGTTCATCTTTGCCCAGGGTTGTGAGTAGTTCATTTTTCATTGTACTCAGTAGACCTCCTCTTTCTTGAGTGCAAATATAAGCAGTCATTTCACTGGCCAGTGGTGTAGGTCTTGGTGTTTGGACATTTTCAAGGTCTGGAAAGGACAGAGGGCAGCAATTCACTCCCAACAGTTCTATCAACAGACAAAGAGTATTTCTGGCTTTAAAGTTCTGTATCTCCTTATCAAATGCTGGAACCATCCATTGTTCTTCTGACCTAAACCAAACTGGAATTTTATGTTGTATCTTACCTTAATCAAGAAATCACTTCACAGGTTTTTGCTTAATATCTGGTAAAAGCTGACACTGCAATTTGTTTTTTAGGGGTGAATGTGGATTGAGAGAATATTCTGAAGTTAAAACTGTGACAATAAAGATCCCTCAGAAGAACTCCTAAAATAATGAAGAACCGTGTTGTGCAGAAGAGCACATGATGCCACCTTCTCTATTCCTTATGGAGACCAGCACTCAGGAATAAAAAGTGTTACACAATATATATTTAAGAAATTAAGTTGCAACATATATACCGGCACATAACTGCGTACGTAATGCAAACCAGCTCTGCATGTTTTCATAAAACTCTCCTGAGAATCATTACATCTTTATAAAACAAATCATAACAAGAGATAAAGTTGCTATTGGGCATCCTTTAATAATGGTTCTAGCTATAAAACTGTTAAATGCAAATGCATGCACACACACAGTTATCTCTTCTTTAAATAAACAAAGTAAGTCTCACTGTTTTCAGGTTGCCTTCTCAAACAGATCTGCCTTGTACTGACATTGTAGTTTCAATCAGGGCTCTACAAGCCAGATTTTACCCAAAACACTGACAATGAACAGCACAAAGAAGGATCACTAAAGTTCTTAAAAAACGAAAGACCCTGAACGGTGATGACCCCAAACCTGGTAGACTGGCAACTTTCCAGTTAGCATGGTCACACAAAGAGGTCAGCTGGGGAGGGAATCAACTCACCATATGGACAAGCAAAGCCAAATACCTACCAGTGAGATTTGGCTTTCATGGCTCACAGCAATTTGGATTTCAAAGCTTATTTTCATAATTACTTTCTGTCTTGCTATAAGCAAAAGTCCTCCTTCACTTACAGGAACTTGAACGGTTTTACCTGCCTGCCAAAAGAGCAAGGCCAGACAGGGTGGGAGGGTGTTAACGAGAACAGGAACAGATCCCAAGGCTTCACAGAATATTTCAGCTTTTACTGCTCGTCTAGGTTTGTTATTGTTGTTGTTGTTGTTGCTACTGTTGTTGCTTTCACCTTTTTTCTTTTTTAAACAAGTATATGCACACGCAGGCTCCATTTATTTGTCTGCTATTAAACTGCCTGTGGTTACACTGGGAATCACTAAGTTACAGCAGGAGGAGCCCAGCCAAAGGGCACCTGTCAAGAACTAAGCCTGAGTTCAGTTTTTCCTTAATGATGGCTTGCCATGCTCACCATGCGTGTGAGCCGTGATGTTACTGGCTGGTACTGAGTTTGCAATTACATTTGGGGGGTTTTTGGCCCAGGACAAAAATATAAGCAAGTTCTTTCAGAAGTGAGGTGTTTAAAACCTGTCACATTATTACCTGCTGCCCACAGAATCTTTTCCAACTTGTAACTGACTCACTAAACACTATCTCTTTCTTCTTTCCAGCTGCAGAGCTCATCAATTCCCCAGGCTTTTTTTTTTTTTAAACAGGTTTCATTTTCTGTTTTAACTTAGAATTAAGAAAATCTCCTTTAAAGTACAGTAAATCATCTACCCCTTGTAGCTACATTATCTGGAGTGTAAGGACAGAATTAGGACCTCAGGTGTAAGTTTACCTGGTGGCAGTCTATAATATGAATGTTGAAAACTCCAGACCTGATCAGCAAACAATTTCTGTACATGCTTCCTTTGCTCTCTGAGGAATTCCTCTTAGATTTAAGTTGTAGATGTCCCTCAGCACGCTGCTGGATCAGGACAAGAGGGTCCAGCACTTTGTAGTGTGGTGGCCCTCAATATTTTGTAACTCATGTCAAACTGTGTATGTGTTTTTAAAACAATATGTATACATGTTGTTATTCAGAAATGACAGTACATTCACAGACATGGAGATAAATCAAAGTATTCCTGAGTTGTTAAATTCAAATGCCATATACTTCTACTGTAGTGTATGTCAGAGTGGAGAGAAACAAAATACAGCAAGTAAGAGATTAGTTATCTTTTAAACTGCAATATAAAATGTGAAAAAGGAGATTTTACTTATTTTCTCCTATTTACTTAAAAAAGAAACTTCCTGTGCTAACAGCATTTACACCATGTACTCTTTTGTATTCTTTTTGTGTATTTTGTATGTCTGTGCTTTATTCTCAATACATTCAGGTAAATAATATAGAGTTACCATTTTTTTCAACCCTGTCACTGCAGCTCCATTTGATGTACATGGATTTGTGAAATCCTTTTTTAGATGTACCATCTGCATGGATCCAACAAAACATTTTTCCAGTCCCTGCAGCTTTTTGTTACAGTTTTTAATCATGTATATAGTTATATGTTATTAAAAAAGTCAAAGGATATTTTCTATGAAGTTTTTTCCATTAAAAAGGTTTAGAGAAAGACTTTAGACTGTGAGACTCCTTTATTGTTGACAGAGCTATAAAAATATTAAAAAAAATATTTTCTTAGCAAAAGATCTGCTCTCACAGTAGCTTTATTTTCATTTGCAAAAGTGAATGAAGTAAAAGGCCAATTACATTTTCTGGAATATTATTGCAGCTGTATGAAAAACACTTGTGAATTGCAGATCTAGGTCATAGTCAAAGTTCATCCTCACCCTCATGGTTGTAAAGTTGAGCTATTGGGGCAGGTCTGAAATCATCAAAAACAGTGGGGCACCCTTGCAAACTGCTGCATCACAGCTTGATTTTTGGATAATGTTTAAAAAAATCGTGATGCCTTTTCTTTCTCTCGTAGATGAGTCACAGAGATGATTATATTAACACTCAGGTCTTTTATGGAGTGACATTCTACTTGTCTTTAATTTCAAAATGCTAAAGTGGGAAAAGGACAGGCTGAATGTATCCAACTGCCAGTAAAATTCCCATGGCCAGGTACTACACAACCCTCCCTCACTCCATCGTTACTTGCATCGCCAGGAGCTGCATTCCTCTGAAATGGTGCCTGTGTAGGGAAGTAACTGCTCAGTTAACACAGCCAAGCCTCTTCATTGTGTGGCAAGCAGTGCTGGTACCTCAGTGTCACAGACTAATACTGCTGGTTTAATCAACATTCTGCAGGCAATCACAGCAAAGTAACTTGACTGGAATAGATGGGATAAAAGAGAATAGAACTTAATAATATGAGGGAAATTGCATTCTCAAAAAGGAGTACTCTTCCTGAAAGCCTGGGATATCAGATATATATTAACCAGAGTATCATTTCTATTTCACTAGTGGCATGGACAGCTCTGTTATGGGACTGTGGGTGGACAATTAGCACTTTCCACATTCCCCATCCCTCTGACCTGCTTGCAGCCTGTGTCACCACTCCAAGCAGTCACACAGGCACGAGCAATGGAGTGCTTTTCTGTGAGCAAAATGAATGAAGGCAAGTTGTTCTGGAACCCACTGAAAACAGGGAGTGTTGTCATCTAAAGAAAGGAACAAAGTTTAGTCCATAATAAACAAGCATTCTGTGGAGCCCCAGACAGTGAAGTGAATGTATCAATAAAAGTATGTGCAGGTGTAGTAAAGGGTGAGTTCAGAAATAATAACTATGCATTTTTTCTGAGAAAAGGGTGTGAAGAAGGGCAAAAAGAATTTCAGTTCTGCAGCCTTCAGACAAAGCAATGGATATTGATACTACCAGGATAGCACTCATACATTTATTGGTGCTCTGTTACAGAGAAGTCTTTCTCCCCATGGAGGCCAGGAGGAAAAAGCTTGCCTTGCATGTGCAGTGGAACTGTGGGTCACAGTGCCCTTTTATTTCCCAGTTCTGTCTTGTTAAAAAAAAGAACCATAATAACACTGAATTCAGGGCACCAGTTGAGCTGGAGAGGAAGACAAAGACAAGCAATATACTGTACTGTTTACTTATGACTCTGCAGGGTCCCACCTACAGCTCTGGAGAGCTACATTTACCACCTTACATTTGCATCCATACGTCTCCATTTACTGCATGCTAAGTCCATCAACACAGGAAGTTATTTTTCTCATAACAACTTCGTCCCACAATGACTGATATTCACAGTGCTGTATCTATCAGGAAGCAGGAAAAGCCTCTGTGGCTATTAGATGCCATCAGCATTCCCAACCCATTCAAACAGACTTCTCTCAGTACATTAGACTACAGCTGCATAAAACACAATATTCTTCCTCGTCCTCGTTAAACACATAGTTGTTTAATTCTTTCTGTATCTTCACTGTATCTTCTGTGTCCACTGACAGTGCACAGGTATCAGGGAACTATGTGTGGCTCTGACAGAAAGCTCAGGGGCTTCTGAAACAAACTGGGTGACTTTAGCATGAAGTTGGGCCATTTATCAGGGTAGATTAGTCTAATACAAGAGCAGTGGTATAATTCCATATGACTTAGGTGTCGCTAGAATATGCTACTACTAAGGCTTGGGGTCCCACTTTCCTCTTTCACACAGCACAATGTGGAATGCTGGGATGCTGGTTTCAATAAGCACCTTCCTAATTTTTCTCAGAGGACTGGAACTGACACGCTGGAATTCAAGGTTAACACAAGTACCAGATGATTACAGCTGGCTGCAGTGCAAGTTCAGTCACTTCAGTGGTGCAGAGCAGGTTAAGCTGCCTGTAGGCACAGCTGCTACACTGGGTAGTGCTCAGCATCTGGTTCTAGAGGTTGCACACACACACACACACACACACACACGACTGAGAATCTGACCCAAAGACAGTGAGCGGAGGCACAAGGCTGACTTGCCTCTCGGTACAACAGGGCGAGTCACCAGAGCTGTTGCAAAACGTCCCTAATCCCCTTAGCTTATTGTTAGAGGGAGAGAAAAAGCACATCTGCATGTCCCTGGTTCATAAGGGTGGTTGATTCTGAAACAGTTTCGACAGCTGAGTTTACATCCTGAACCCTCCCTAAAAGCCAGCCTCATCCTCCCAGCACAGGTACTCTAGAGCTCAGCTGCACTATAAAGACCACAATTATTTTTTTATGGTATGACAAATTTAAATCCTTTCAAGCCAGTACTGAAAGGAGGGACTGCACCTACAATCCACTGTTTCTCTGTGGTGAGCATTTGCAGTTACTTTTCCTAGGTTTAGAGGATGGGTTCCATCAAATAACAGGACATTTTTGGCTGTGCCCGCAGTGCCAGAAAGCACTTCAGGGAACATTTTTCATCCGATTTCAGGTGAAATTTATAATGCAAATTATGGAGGAACGTTGCCATCAGTTGTAATACCCTGAAGTCTCCAGTGCCCAGGGAGCGTGGGCTGTCTGCTGAGACAATTTGCTTTAAGGATCAATGAAGTCTGCACTGCTGATATGTTCCCCAGTGCATTACAGTACCCATTCTTTGCATTGTCATTTAATCCTAGTATCTAACATCTAATCCTGTGATTACAGGATGCTTTCAAGGTGGTTTTATCTGCCTGGAGTCTCTTGATGGGACCGGCTAAATAAACCTGGATTGTGCAAGCACAACAGCAATAGACTGTAAGAAAAGCTCCAGCTGCAGAGGCTGCCAAGGAGGCTGTGCACACAGCAGGCTGGAGTAACCCAAAAGGGTGCTTGTGAAATGTTTGTGCTGCTGGCAGGCAGCACATTGCCAGGACAGATCACACATCATGCATTTGCACATCAAATGGAGCTGCACTGGTCTGAGAGCATGGGAAAGGCCTGTCTTGAACGGCATGTGTCCTGCTTCCTAAACATGTATATTTTACACTTTACACTTGGTTATTGGCCAGACTGAAAGTACCACAAGTTCCCCAAAGCTTGTCATTTTGCCTTTGAAGTAGAACTGTTTGGATAATGTTTCCTTTGGCAATTTATCTATGTAACAAAGCAGGAACTTTGCTGCACTGGCCTCTCAACAATCCACCACTAGTTTTTGTTGAAGTATTCCTATGCTTGTGTATATGCACTCACACAGAACTCGATCGTTTTTCATGACCTTGCTTAGCCCCTCTCCTTCTCCCTTATGGTTCCTCATTATGAGGTTGGTGCTAATATTACCTCACTTAATTTTGGGGGGTTTCCCTGCTCTATGTACACCTGGCTGAGTTCCCTCTGTCTACAGCAGCATAATTAGCAAGATGTTTGTGTGCAGCTCGCTCCTGCTGCCAAACAAACAGAAGATGTGTTTGTCCTGCTGCCTCTGGCCAAAGGGCCCCTGCTCATGGCCCACTGCTTTCCTCAATCTCATGGTACCACAAGATGGGACATAAAGCAGGATCTCTTGAGAAGTTTCTGATATTTCCTGCTTTCTATTGGTCCAAAAACCTCTCCCACAGTCTTCGGCACTTGACATCCAATCTCAAAGCACAGTCAGTGCCTGGCAAGGGAGGCCTCCTTTTAGTTTTTGATTTTAAACACCACAAACACTCGAGTTTCTGGGAAAGATGCTGAATGGAAAGTCATTCCTTGCTCCCACCAAAAACCTGCAGACTCAGGATGAGGGCTAAAGCATTCCCCTTGCATCTAACGGTCCTGCCAGTAGTCAGAGCCCCAGCTTGTTCATTCACCTTGAGTGTGGCTCCCACTCAGAGCTGACTGGTGAGATGTTCTGTCCCAGGCTGTACAGCTATGGGGACTAAGCAGACACACTTGACTTAAATCAAGTATTTCAAGAAGTACAGAAAAGTCACCAAATACTCTTCAGCCTTGTTCTTCCAGCATCATGTGCATACTCTGTTTTAAATACAATCTGACTGAGAAATTAAGGAGAAAAACACATTGTTGCCAAAGAAATAGGCAACAAGCTACCAGTCTGTGGTTCCTCAGCAGCCTGGAGCTCCTGAGCAGTCCAAGGAAAGCACCCACACCACGATGCTGCGTTGCACCAGGATTGCCTTGTCACAGGTGCTGTCACGTCCATGTAAGGGAGGAGGCTGCGGAGAGCACTGTCCTCCTTCTGTCCTGGCATCAAAGTGAACAGAAACAAGGCTCTTTTCTAAGAATCTGTCCCATGTTTCTTCACAGTGCACACTGCACACCTTAAGGCACAGGAAGCCAATGCTACAAAACTCCAGGGCACTGCTAAATCAGCTAGGTCTCTGATCACACCAGTACAGAACCAACTCCCAACACTGGAACTGCAGCAAACCCCAGAGCAATTCCTACTCTGTCTTTGCTGCAGCTCAGCCTCTCCAGCAGCCTTCCCCTTGCAGCGTTTGTCTCCCAAGGACAAACATGTTTATGGGAAAAATGCCCAGGAAATGCCACTGGTACAACAGACTTCCACAGGGCTTTCCTTAGGGAATGCAGAACATGTGATCCACAATTCCCATTAGATTCCCCTTGGTGAACATTTCAGATCACTCTAACAGGAAAGTGACAGTAGATTCCAGCTGTCCAATGCCTTTCAAAAAGACACAGAAAGATGCCCTCATCTCCTGCATCTGTAGAAAACTCATAATCAAGCCTGAGACAAATGTTTCAAGTTAATTTCAGATTCCATTATATAGACAATAAAAGTACAGTGACAAAATCACTGCAGATGCTGTTTCTCAGTGTCCAAAATCACCTTGCAGCTCTTTCCTAGGAAAACACCAGGCCGGTTTTCTTCCCTGTAGTGAACTGCATGTGTATTACAGAAGGGCTGCTGCAAAGCAACCAGGGTTGCTGGTTGACTTCTATTTTAAAAGCATATAGAACATCCTGAGCTCTTTCTCAGGGTTTTGGCAAAGAGGCTCTTTCAACTAACTGTGTTCTTAGGTAGAACAGCAACAAATGACTCAATGATTTGTTTTTACAATGTCCTCTCTGGGAAGACTAATTACCAGCTAACCTTCTAGTGTGCAGTTTCAAACATGAAAAGAATGGGGCCCCATTCTTTTTCAGGAAAAAATCATACTTCGGACTGGAGAATCTGTCTGGGTGGGAGCATTTTGCTGAAAGTTTCTAAAAGCTTTAGGAGTATGGGCTGGCCAAGAGAGACTTCATGATGCTTCTAGAAGTTTGAAAAATTAAGTAGGAAAAAAGAATGTTTTCTCAGTATTACTATTTCTCTCTTTGGGGTAGTAATACAGTCACCAAAGCAAAGCCACTGGAAAGCTCTTTTGCACACAAAGCTCAGAAAAGCAAAGGTAAATTCCATGCCTTAGTTGTGGAAGTTGTGTTCAGCAGCAAGAACCACATTGCACAAAGCATTGTGTTGAGCCACCAGCAGATTCTGCTTGACAAACGAAATCAAACTGATGGGCTTCTTCCAATTTGTCTTTGTTCTTTACAAAGTTCCCAAACAAACAACTTTTCTTTCATATTACTCTTCCTAATGGACTTCTTTCTCCCTTCTTAACTCCTATTCCTCTTGGAGTAAGTGGTGCTCTCTAAAGGCTTGGGCTGAGGCAAAGCACCAAATGTTTAACTTTACTGTACATGTAGTCTCTGCTGGCATTTTCCAGCTTTGAACTAAGCACTGAGCAGGCCAGGCAGTAGCTCCTGTTAGACTGTGTTCCTGGGTGTTTTATAACCTTTAAAATAAAAAATAAACTTGCTATGTTTTTATTCAGTTAAATCTTTCAATACTTTGAATGTCATTAAAGCTCCTGAAGACATACTTGATTACTTCAGCTTGAGCCACAAACCATCTCCCATTGCAACCACAGGCAAATTAGTACTGAGCAACTGCAGATGCTGCTGAGCAGAGAGAAAAATTGATAGACCAGGACAAAATTTACCAAAGGGAATGGGGAGTGGGAGGCTGAAATGGGTTTTCACTTCCTCCCTTCCCCCCAGTCCTTAGCACACCTCACACAGCCTGACGCCTCGCTCCCAACCATGCACTTGATCTTGTCTCCTGCACAGCTCCTCTTCTACAACTATCCTTTAAGCTGCATTATTTCAGAAATTTAAATTAAAAGGTTCCTCTGCATAAAAGAGATCTAGTTACAGAAACTTCACACAATATTCAGAATTTCCAGAATCCATATAAAATCCAAACCCCTTTCCTTCAGCTGCTTATTTCTGTTGGATTTTCAAGAAGTTCAGAACTGGAAAGAAACATCCTCTCTTCCTAAGACTGGAGGTATGACCACTACCTATGGAATATATTTACAGCACAAATAGGCTCTGAATAGTCTACAAACCAAAGTTACAAGAACTGTGTGAGTTCCAGTTACAATGTAAGCATGCATTTTGAAACTCTTCTAATAAAATCAAGTTATTTCAGCTGCAATGGTCAGCAGGGACAACAATATTTGTTTTCTTTTGCAACATCTTTGTCAATCTTCCTTCATGGCACAAAAAAAAGGAAAAAGTGTTAATTAATCACCTGATTATTTGTATGCAGTTGATCCAAACCACAGCCCCACTGTCCTCTACAAACATCATCGACTTGGTCTTGCAGGTTTTAAAAGCAAAACGAAAATCTAGGAGTAAAGAAAATAACTATTATTACCATTTTACAGACAAGGGGGTGACTGAGAATTTTAAAAAGGAGCAACTCCATCCCAAGATTACAGAGGAAAATGGACTGCAAAGGCCAGGACTAAGCACAGAGGTCCTGACTCCTAGGACAGTACTGGCTTATTACTTACACTATTGTAAAGGAAAAACACATATACAGAGATGAGACTCTTGCAGAGGAATTCTGCTTGTCTAAAGATCTCTAAGAGTAGAATTTAAATACTTTAC
Source organism: Pithys albifrons albifrons (assembly GCF_047495875.1). NCBI lineage: Eukaryota > Metazoa > Chordata > Aves > Passeriformes > Thamnophilidae > Pithys > Pithys albifrons. The sequence continues at coordinate 7,810,965 of NC_092470.1, forward strand.
ACTTCTGACAAACTGAGCTGGGGAAAGTCCTTGAAGTTCTTTGGAATGAATGATCTTCCAAGGCCCTGGGTGGAGGGGTCTGGTTTGCCTTGTTACACACAGCCACTCCAGCCACTCACTTGTACATATTCAGACTCAGCGCAGATCTCTCAGCTAATAAATAATACCATCAGCTTTCACCAGGGCTTGCCTGCAGACAAATGAGCTTATCAGCACTTGTATCAGTTTACTGCAGTTTTGGTGTGTTGTTTCCTGCTTCTCCACAGCCAAGTGGCAAGGTCCATCTTGGGTATGCCTGTAAGAGATTTATTTATCTATTTATTTGTACACTCACATACGTGTTCAGGTTGCAATTTTTCAATGTGGGTGCATACAGCTCAACCCCTTGCATTCTCTTTCTCTCCCCATTCCAACAGGAGCTGAGCTTGTGGAGGACCTAAGCACTGTTCATCCTGGCTGAGTTCACTGGGAACTGACAGTGTTCAGTGCCTCCCAAAATCTAGGATATATAGCTATTTAGGTATCTGTGAGGCATTGCCTCAAGGAAAAAAAATAGGCATCACTTAGTGGCTGGCTGTGCTAAACACTGATTCATTGCTGCCTGACTAAAAACCTTTGAAAAGCTAAGTCCAGAGATGGGCCTTCCATGAGATTTGTAACCAAGGCCCAGCCAGCACAGGCAGCACTCACAGGTGAGAGCTCCAGGCTCTGCACTTGCCTGACCCTGTTCACTGGATCCCTTATGACAGCCGTGGAGACCAGACCCACAGGGCAGGTGTCAGCACCTCCACATACCAACTTTGAGCAAGTTGGTTCCTAATTCAGGAATCTTATTTTAGTCTCACCCTGATTAATTCAAATTATATTCAATGCTGCCTGTTTTAAACTGAAAGCTATTGATGACTGATGGCAAAGTTACATAACCATGTATGCAACATGCAGGGTCACTCTCAGAGAATCCTGATTAGAGCCTCTTACTAACTCTGTTGTTAAATCCTGAGGACTGAAAAAATCAAGGTGCCAATAAACAACTGCACTGTAACAGAGGCCTCGAGAATGTGAAAACTAAAAAACTGGGGGGAAAAAAGAGAAATCATGTTCTAAGTAAAAGAAAGCTATACATTTTAGCAAAACATATATAGAGAAAAAACACATGCAAAACCTCATAGAAGTTCATTTTGAGTTCTTGATAATCACCCTCCTAATGCTAATGATTTCATAGACTGATCAAATAATTAGTGGTGATAAGTTTTTTTTAAACTTGCCACTTAATTATTTTGGTTCCTTATGCACCTAAGCACTTACATAGTGTTATTTATGCAGGCCTGTATGTTATTTTTCTCTACTCTTTTGTGCTGTCTAATACTGAACAAACAGTATACAGTCACATTGCTCTAAGCTCCTGCTCTTTCCTTTCTACAGTGCAATTACAGTGCAACACCCTCTTAGCAGGCACCAGGTACCACAGACAACTGGGCTGCCTTCACAATTACAACAATATCTCAGCCAGTGCAAACAAGTGATGCAATGCAAGCTGTGTTCTTCCCAAGGGCAGAGAGCATCCCCCAGCCAGACTCTCAACTTGCTTCTTCCCAAGGAGAATCACTTGCAAGGTCACTTTTGAACCCTTACTTCCCATGAGGTGGCCATAGTCCACCCAGCAGAGCTGAGGGAAAAGAAAATTAACCTCTGAACTGTCTTTGCTCATGTACAGAGTACATGAACTGGCAAACAGCAATTCTAACACTAATTAATTGCAGCTTCACTTGCAAGGATTGAAAGATTCTCCTAAATAACCTGAAAGGTACATGACTAGTACCCAATTCTTGTGATTTTATTCAGAAGCTTAAATTAGATGGAAACATCCAAGTCTGGTATAAATTCCAAATGCACAAGCCTCAATTACATTCTCAATGTTTCTTATAAGGCTTGCTGGTGATTTCCATACAAATCTATCATTCAGAAAATGTTGTAACTAAAGAAAAACAACACCAACGAAATAGATCGTAACTTCATCTGTTTAAAGCATTGTGGAAATAGAGAACACCAAAATATATTAATTAGTGTAACAAAGGTTTTGATGGCATTAGTACTATAACAAATCTTCAGTTATTAATCAGGTGTCTTTATTTGACCATCATTGTTTGATCACCTAATGTCTACATTTGATATTCTGATGAATATAAATAACTTTTTAAATTATGATTCTCTTCTTTAAGCAGTCAAAATATGTATCTCTGAATTGGCCCCTAGTGGCATTTGAACTTTCAGCAGTTTTTCAAATATATAACTAGATATGAACAGAAAAGCACATAAAAGAAGACATCCAAGTCAAATGTATTAAAAAATAGTTTGAACTTTTGCAAAATGTTGAATATCTCTGAACTCCGGTTAAGGCTTAATATCCAAGTACACCTGTTTTCCTGTTCATTCCCCAGCTTCATTCTCATTCAGAATGTGTTTCAGAGTTCAGTTCACTGGATAATTTTTTCTTGTCATGACAGTCTCAGTTCAGCTGCCTCTGGTTAGAAACCTTTTCTTGTGGCAGCCCATCTCATTCTCCACCCCAAAAAATGGTGATAAGCAACCAGACTTCTTAAAGGCCAAACAAATGTTCTTTCAATCTTTTCAGACATTAACTGTCTGTAACACAGAACAAAACACTTCAAACCCAGCAATTCCATCAATATTCTTACCTAACAATCTAAAGAACCTCAAAAACCTTACCATCTTTTGCCTTAAATGTGTACATATAAATGTAAGAGAAAACCAAAACACACCATTGCACATGGAAACAGCCATGAGAACACACACACACCAGATGCCAGTTTTTCTGTGCCACTGGAAGGTTCCCAGGCTGCACAGGGGCTGGAATGGTCTGCAGGGAGACTTTCACAGCACCCACCAACCATTGCTGCCAAGAGGTCTTCTAGCACCTTTCTAGCAGATAAACAGCTTCTGGAGTGTCATAAAGGGCCATGTTTGGGGCAACTTGGTCTGGATTGGACCAAAATTGTGTGCTTTCTTGCACAGTGTAATATGACCTATTACAGTTTAGTCTTCATGCCCATAGCATTCCATAGCATCTAAAGGAATTGTGAACCAAAGGTTTGACCTTCCAGTAGGTAACATCTGTTGTCCCGGTGATGTGTTCCACAACAAATAAGGACATAACACTAAAGATAACATGTGACATTGACAAAGAAAAACAAAACAAAACAAAACAAACATGGGAGGGAGAAAATAAATGAGAATACATCACATTTTTCTGAGCAGGGCAGAACAAATGTTTGACTGAAAAGCTTCAGGTCCGGCTGGGAGAAGGCCAAGACTAATTTAACCTTTGGTCAAATGGTTGGGAGTTAGCTAGTTTCCTTTTTCCTCTTACATCACTCTCAGAGATTTCGACAAAAATAATATAGCCCCGATTACATGACATTACAGGCTCTCATAATGCACTGGGGAGGATAGTGTTGAAACCCCTTGGAGACAAATTAATCCCAGCAAAGCAACAGCTGTAAGATTGCTATAAACAGGGAAAACAACTAAAATGTTTGCATTATACACTTAGATGATTTTAATTCAAGTTACTAAGGGGATTAGATTATTGGATATTTTTAATAGGCCTGACAGCTTTGTATCATCATGAAAGTATCAGTTGTCAGGTTGCACATAGTTGCTATTAAGGCATTTAGCCACTCAGTACATTCTTCTAAAAGCTAAAGCAGACCCAGGTACAAGATGATTTATCTTGCTTTCAGAAACACAGTCAGAGAATACATGTTCTGCAGAGTTTTCCTGAATGTGCTGGAACGGATCAGCACTGCTGTCACCGTCTGCCTCCCGGAGCCCCCGTGGGTGCTCAGGTGTCAGGCACCTGCTGCAGGGACCAGGAGCCCCCTGGGCCCCAGCAGGGAAAGCTGCTGCAGCCGTGGCACTTCAAAATCAAGATTTCCCCACTGGAAGCAAAGACAACCCTCCCGTCCCACTCTCTGGTTACTCTGCGCACACACCCCCTTTTCTAATAGCCTTTAACGTGGTATCAAACACATGCTGTTCTCCTCTGCTACAAAACCACTCTGGTTGTAGCCCACACGCTTATTTTGCAAGAAGACAAACTGACCTAAAGACGGATCTAGTTTAAGCCCCTGTCTGTGGCTGCACCCAACCCACACATTCCTCCCAGTTTTTGGGGTCTCTGCCCATGTGCTGCCACACAGCCAAAGTTCAGCCACCTGTGCCTTACCTGGCAGAGACCCTCTTCTGTCATAGCAGAGACACATCCCAAGGCCATCTGTGCTCCAGGCCAGGTAATAGGCCTTGGAGAGCTGCAAAGTGGCCTTTCAGTTGGGCCAGACTGCAAAGCAGGGCTGATCCCGGCTTTGTTCCTCACCCACCAACCCCTCCTGCCCCCACAGCTCTGCCTTAGGCCCCACGCACCACGGCAATGGCCCTGGGTGGGGATGATGCTCCAGCCCAGCAAGGACACAGGACAGGTGACAGGCAGGTTCAGCTGGGCCAGGTCTGGATGTAGACAGTGCATGAAGTGAAGCACCGAGAAGCCAAGCTGGCTGGGAGATGTCCATGGCCACAACAGTGGGGCACTGCCACTTGGCACCTCAGCCCCAGGTGTGCCAATGGGCAGGCACTGGGCACTCACCAGTCACACCTTCATCACCAGTCACAGCACAAACCCTTCCCATCCTCATACCCTCCTCATGGTGGCAGAACCCCCCAGTGCAGCCCTGCCCTCCCCCTCTCCCCACAGCCAGGCCCAGGGCACCTGCTGCAGCACAGCAGCTCTTGCCCAAGCAGCTGAACAGTGCCCCTGTGGGAAAGACTTCAATGAAATGCTTTGCTTTCCTGAGATAAAGCAGCCAAAACTCCCTCCCTCAGTTTATAGCAGCCGGGGGAAAGCTGTGCAGGAAGCGAGAAGTGCAGAGACCTCTGCATGCGTTATGAGGAGAGAGGAAGACAAGTTTTTCCAAACTGAGAAATATGCTCATATGGAGTGGTATTTTTAGGTGTTTTGTGTTGCTACTTTGAGAACAGGGGCTGGTTGGGTTTTATCCTCCCTTACTTAGTTTGGATTCTATTTCTGCCTTCCAGTTTGGAGGAGTAGAGAGAGTTGGTCATGGTAACTGTGAATTATGACACTACATTCATTTTTAAGAGCTGGTTTTATATATGGTAAGGTTAATTTCATCCAAGTAAATTGTGATTGCAGTTTGTTAGTGCTTCGTTTAACAGATTGCAGCTAATAATGTCATGGCTATAACAACTAGTATATATTCTCACAAATATTGCTGTGAAATTTAGTGCATAATACAACTTAAAAATCTCATGAAAAGCATAAAGCAGTTTCATGAAAACGTGCATCGCTTTTAAATAAACACAATTTTTCATTTAAAACTATTCAGGTGAGACAAGATATGACTAGATATGCTGTTATTTTCCTATACATGTTTACCTTTTTATACATATGTTTCATGAAATCATGGATTTCAAGACAGATTTTAGGAATACACTGCAGGAACTATACCTTGATAAATCCTGTATCATTGTGTTGTATGTAATCCATAGGGGTTTAAAAATTTTAAAATCCACAGGAGTTTAAAAAACACACTGTCTTCTTACATAAATTTTAACATAATATAATAAAATGTGTAAACTTGAGAACAAGTAATTAATAAAACCAGTGAAAGTTTGCACATGATGTTGGAAGCTCAACACTACCCCCAAACCTCAAACCTGTGAATGCACAAGGCTCTTGTGTGGAGACTGCACTTCAGGCTGGGGCTGGGCTGGGGCAGGCCAGGGAGCAGAGGGTTCCCTGACAGCTCAGGCAGGTTCCTAAACCTTGCAACTCCGAAGGGATGGTATCTCTTGTTGTGTAATTCCCATGCACGCTGTTCACAAAATCACAGCACTGCTCTACTGTGAAATCAGAAGGATGGAGGGGCTTGCAGGCCACATACATTGCCAGGTGTGTAGTGAACCTGTGGGTGTCTGCTGTGCCTTTCTGGGCATGGGGCTGTGCCAGTCAGCTGCTGCCCTGGGACCACTGCTGGGGCCTGGCTGGTAGGGCAGTGCCTCTTGGGCTGACATGTTGTTTACAGGAGGTCAGATAAGCAATTACCTGTGTTCTTGTGAAGAGCATAGCTGTCACTTCTTGAGAGATGCAAAGTATATCTCAAAGACAAGGGTCTCCACTGCTATGCAAGGTATGCTTTGAAGATATTCTTCCGAATGAACCTTCAAGATCTACTGAATTGGAAAGGCATCTCTACATATGATAGAAGAAACAATAAGAAGATCTGTCAAGTAACAAGGTCATAATAGAGCACTTTCCTTAAAATGTAATTGTTCTTTATGTATGCAAAAGATATACAAGTCTGCTGGGAAATAAACAAGGTCCTGCAAGGATCATTCCAAACTTAGAAACTAAGAATGCTCTTACTTCATGGGTGCCCTGTTAACTCTGTATACTTTCATGTATTTTCTACAGAACATTTACACTTTAAAGTGTATAGCCTGTGCCAGAAAAGGAAAAGGAAAGACAGGGCAACAAATATAAATATAAATTTATACCTTGCAGAGTTATGCCATCTTTTCAGTCCTATGGTTTGAGAGCTGTAATCTCAAGCAGGGACTAAGCGAACTAAGCAAATGAGAAAAGCTCACTTAAGTGTGGCCCACAGTCATTACAGCTTTTTTTGGCCTGCAACTGACTCTAGTACCACACCACTGGGAAAGACCTGACCTTGGCTATCCACCAGCAGCTAAACAAGTAAGTACCATTTGACCAGCTTGGCTCTAGTATTGCAAGTAAAGAGATTGGCCTGTGTGGGTAAAGGAATAAGGTAAAGGAGTGCAGGATGGGAGCAAGGAGACTGCTAGAATAACCTGCAGTGTAACAGCCAGCCTGCAGGAACATCAATCCACACTAACAGGGCTCTGAAAACTCACTGTTTTCCAGCAGGACGCTAGAATATGCACACTGCTCCACCCATCAGCATGCAAAAGTAATTACTTGTAGAAAAACAGGGATCATAACCCACGGCACTTAGGGCCAAAAAAAGTCAGCACATGGATGAACCCCACGCAGGAAGGCTCGTGTGTGGCTGAGAGCTGAGTAGAGGTATCCATGGAAAGTAGCAGCTTCCAGCTACCACCCAGTTCAACTCCATGTGGAACCACCCCATTACCCATCAGCTGGCCCATCTGGAAATCAACAGGAAATGGAAAGTTCTGCCTTGCCAGAAGAAAGGTGTTGTCCTTGGCTATGATCTACTTACTTCACCTCTAACTTCAGCAGGAAATGCCCAGTTTGGATACCAAAATAACATAGTGGCCACTCATAAAATGTTGCTGACCCCAGCAGTGTAACACACTGTCAAGCAAATTCCACAACCTAATGGAGTAATTTTAGTAAAGTTCCTTGTTAAAAGTACTGAGATCATACATTTCTAGTAATTGTATGAAGAAAAACAGTGCTTTCAAGAGGATAGTCTGGTAAGGAGAAACAAATCAACACAGTCAATTAAAAGAAGCAATGATTAGAGTTTGTGGCACTGTTATATTTCAGCCTTATTAATGATTATAATATAGGAGAAAAAATCCCTTCCTAGGACTGACTAGTCAAGATCTGTGGGGTGAAGGAAGGAGGAGATAGCTGAGGTTGCTCTCCTGAGTCTCTGCATTAAAAGCCCTTTGTATGATACAGCTTTTAATAGACCACTCTCAAAAATTAAAAATACCAGTTTTAAAAATCAGTATGAGCCTCACTGCATATAAATGCAGAGATATGCATATATACATATTATTGAAACACATATTTTTACTTAACCTCTGAATTTGAGAGCCATGCTGGTAGGCAGATTTCTCAAATGTCTTCCATTTCATGGTACACTGTTATGGTGGGAAGTTATTGACATCAGAAAGGAAGAATAATGAAACTGAGGTCACAGAGTTATTTACACTGGCGGGTGGATCCCACAGCATTCCTGTATGATTCGATTGTTTTGATGACCCTCTTTTTGGGATTCTGTCACACATTACATCTGATATTTGGATCCTTGTAAGTTGAAAGGGACACTGAGAGGTCTGTTTGGTTTCTGTTACCAGTCAGTTAGCACAAGGTTAAAAAGTCTGCCCCTATTCAAGCCAATGGCACAATTCCCATTTCAAACTCCCTATCCCAAAGTGCTCACAAGCCAAACAGAAGGAGCCATATAGATACCAAGCTCAGCAAGGGACACTTAAAGAAGACCCAGGGAACAATCGGAGAAATTTGATTAAATTACTGAGAAGGGGAATGTGAAAGAGCAGTTGGCAGTATGCAAACTCCTGTAAAAGGCAATCTTTATTTTAAATTTTAAAAGGGAAATGTGGGAATTATTACCCTAAGGACTCTTATTTAGAGTTGAGAATTGACAAACTACTGCTACATAAACCAATAAAAGAAACACAGCACAAAAAGTCATGTTTAGATCATAAGTAGAAATCTCATAAATGCCCCAGAGCTGAGATGAGCCCTCCTTCTGTTTTCAGACCATTACTGTAAAGCTGTTAACCTTCACAGATACTGTACCACGGTCTGCCCAGCAGCAATTAAAAACCCAGGCCACAGTGACTGGGAAAAAACAGACCAGTGACACATTAGTAACAAGGCCGTGTAGGTATGGCTGTGAATAACACAGCTCTGATCCTAGTGCAGAAGCCAAGGGCTTCATTACATTTAATTGCTTCCGGCTTTAAATCAAGGCCTGCTTCAAAATGAGGGTGGCAGCTATTAAACGAAATTACTTTCCCCTCAAGCTCATATGGAAAAGTACAGTACCCAAGGAAGACAGTTTCTATTAAAAGCAGTGTGGTAAAGGTGCTGCTGCCAGTCCAGAGATGGTTTGTAACTGGGAGCAGCTCATAAATGAAGTTTTATATGGTATCTGTCTTTAATATTTTATGAGGGAGAAGCCTTTGCATTTGGCTCAGTTCCCTTTTGCAGCTCCTTGTGCTACACACCAACCCTTGCTAGTGCAGAAGGCACACGGCAGCACCAGGCTCTTGTCCCGGTGGGTTCCCCTGCAGGGTGGACACTGGGACTGCCAGGAGGATCCTCAGCAACAGAGTGCTCTGACATGCAGGCAGGTTTGGATGACTCTGTGTTTGAGCACGTATTTCAAACACAAGCACATTAGGTGATAGAAGAAACCCTCTCCCACAAAGATCACAACACTTTTATTCTGGACCTACCCAGATGACAGGCCCAATTAGTAGTGAATAAAAAAGCAGTATGAAAAAAAACACCCGCAACAGCCCTTGATCAAATAATCTGCTGTGGGAGATACCAGATTCCTAGTGGACAATCTGAAATGGAAATGAGGGATGGGTTACTCAAATCAAATCAAACACAAACTTAACGAGAATTTACCCAAATCTTCTGACAGACTTTTTAAATCCCTGTTGTGTTTCTGGCTCCAACTCATATTCAGCATCTGCTCTCTATCCTTGATCACTATCCGAATATTTGTTCCATGCACTTAATTTCATTCTCTTTCATTTTACAGCCTGCCTGGTTCATTTGTTCATGCTTTGATTTGCCCTCACATTTTCTCAGCTTTTCATCTCTTTCTGCTTTTTTTTCCCCTGTCTCCTGGCTTCATTGTCTCTTTCTCTCTTTTTTTTTTGCCTTAGTCTATACAGCCCTAAATTTCCCTTCCCTATTTCCCTGTTGCCTTCCTGTCACCATTTGTTTTCTATCACCCTGCTTTCTGCTGGTTGATGTTGGAAATATTTCAGGAATTTCTAATTCTCAGTGCCATGAGAACCGTTATCTTTGCATTTTCACTGGTGAAAGTGCTCTCAGCACGGTGAGGATGATGAGGATGATGACGGAGCAGGCCTGGGACGGAGAGGCTTCAGATGGACTCTTCCCTGAGCCCACTTTGCCTCCAGAGTGGTACGCTCCAGTGTGGAATGTGCGAGAGGAAGCCGGGTCCGTGGGGAGCGAGGGCTGGGGGCAGGGAATGCGTGTTGAGAAACCTCAAATTCCACACAACACAAATGAGCACAGGAGAAACTGGAATACAAGAGAGAAGCAGGATGAGGGACCAGCTGGAGAAGGGTGGGGGGGAAGAGCAGGGAAAAAAAATACACCCACCACCACCACACCCCAGCCTTCAAGTTGTGCTTCCATGCAGGTGCAGACGAGCAGCAGTACCAGCCCTTGCTAATATTCACTTGCTCTGAGTAGCAACACCAAGAAAGCCTTAGACCTCAATCCACCCATTATTTCTTTCCCTGAGCAGGGTTAGGGGTCACCTTTAAAATAACAACTGCAAATGAAAGGCAATTACGTGGAATAAAAAATGATCTGAAAAAGCCAGCCAGTGCATGGAGTGCTGGTGACTTGTCACTGCAGTGTGACAATATGCCAACTCAAAGTCACCACAGAGAGAAAAATAAATAAATGCATAAGTGACTGTATTGTAATACCTAGAGATGTCTCAGGAAATGACCATCAAAGGTTAACCAACCTGCTCTGTTATTGTTTCTGCTGCGCCTGCTATTGTTATTTGTATTCTGGTATCACCAAGAGGCCTCAACCAAGATCAAGGCCGTTGTGTTAGGCACAAGATAAATATGCACAGGAAGAGAAAGTTCCTGTTTTAAAAATTTGAAGCCCAATGGATGAGATGAGAAAGAAGTTGAGGAAAAACAGAGATAATGAGAAGTGAAATGACTCAAACTGAGTCACAGCAGGTCAGTCTGAGAGTGCCTATCCCATCTTTTACAGTGGCAAGGAGATGAGTGGGAAGAAACTGGGACTACTGTGTATATGATTATGTTTATTGCTTAGAAATGTAAAAATTCCACAGGTTCTTCCACTCAGTCTCAGAAGCCTCCTCTCTATATGCATATAAAAGGTAGTTCACATTTGGTCTTTGCTAGGTTGGTCCTTCACATGCCCACCATAGTGTCTCATCATGATAAATGTCCATGATGTTCACAACCACGTGTAGATGCTGATGAGATCAGGATATGTTCACCTAATACAGAATATCTCTGTCTTGTCCAGCTCTCTTCCTTCTTCCCCTCAGTTCCAGCACTGGCTTAATTAAGCTCTCACAGTCTCAAGAGCTGCCCGAACTGTCATGCTGTTATAGAAAAGGAAACCTCAATCAGTAGGTAGGACTCAAGAGTAGCTTGGACTCAGGTCATCTCTGCTTCAAGTTCACATTCTCCAAATACTGCTGCGAAGAGTTTACTAAAAAGCCATGCTGTGCATTTCAGCTGCAGCTGAAATTCAAGTAGTAATGCTGGTGAAGGGAAGCCACATGTCCACAATGCACTGTGCCAAACAGCAGCAGCACAGCACAGTGCTCTAAATGAGGCTTTCAAAGTCTTCAGAAACATTTTGCTGAAGTGCTATAACTTGCTAATGTAAGACATTGCAGAGATGTCCATAAGTGCCGATTGCACACACACCAGGATGGAGCCTTGGAAGAACTGCTGCCTATCACTCTTTACCATCTGCATTTTTCAGAACTTCAGGCCTTAAAAAACGTAGAATAAACCCAGTGCTAGTCCTGTAACAGCAGCTACTTCCAAGATTCAGGATAGATGCAGTGACTGGTAATACTGCAAGATGCTCATAAGATAATCAACCACAAGGTTTCTTCACACTGGGCCAACAGGGCACAGCAGTACCACGTTTGAGAGATGGCTGTACATTAACATCACAAGTACTGAAAAGACTTTTAGCATCAAACAACTTTCAGCTACCAAAGCAGCATGTTTATCAAAAGCTGTTGAACAGTTTGAGATGGCCAATTAGAAAAGAAACAAGAAATTACAAAACTCTGACATGGGGAAGGAGAAGAGTTTTCTGAAATCCCAACATAAACTAGAGAGAGGAGGTACTTCCATCAAGTGGGCCTCTCTCACAATGGCACATTCCTGAGCACCTTTTCAGAACTATTTGGGTCCAACCTATAAAGATCAAAACACAAGAATATCCAGCAGCAATCAGCTGAGAAAACAATTAGGACAACATAGAGTGGGTTAAACACTGTGGCCTATTTAAAGCTCTTAGAGGTGGTCCTTTATTCTCAGTAGTTCTCAGGCATGTCACAATAAAATCGCTTAAGGAGAAGAATCAAATTCAATGTACTTAACAAGCAGGTTCTATTCCAAATACTTGAACTTCATTTGTAATCATTAAACACTGGTGGCCTCAGGATGCAAAAGACAGAGAGGAAAGGACTCAGATATGAATCAAAAGATGCCCGATCACAAAAATACTTTATCATTACTTTCTAAGCTTTTGAAAAAAAGATGAAAATATCAGAATCAGTTGGTTAAAACTTGGTTGCATAATGCCAAGGTCATGGGTTCAATCTCCTATGTGGGCCATTGACTTAAGAGTTGGAGTCGATGATCCTTGTGGGTCCCTTCCAACTCTGAATAGTCTGTGATCTGTGAATGAAACTGCTGCTTCAGAAGGTGTTCAGAATATGGCATTTTAGGCAGATGTGGCCACACCAGACTGACAGAACTGACAGAAAAGTACCTGTGGTTTATTGTGGATCACAAACTGAATAGGAGTCAGCAAAAAATATAAACACAAGAGGGCAGAAACAGAAGCACAAGCACATTTAGAGTACACTTTACAGGCCGGAGATAGTGAAGATAAAACAATGAGGCTGACCAGAGATTTTGAAAGCATGAGCAATGAATGATTTAATGAACTAGGGGGATGCAGCTCATGGAAACGGTCCAGGAAGTGAGAAGGGTGGGCAGGTTAGGAACAGTAAGAACCCCTGAACATGTAAAAGGGTACACAAAAAGGTCTGGCAGAGTTTGACCTTCATACATGTAAACTGTGGCAATGAAAGTTCAGATTAGGCATTAGGAAAAATACTTCTAATGTTAAAATATTGGACTGAACTAGATCCCCAGACAAACTGTGGTGTCTTCATTGCTGGACACCTTTAAGGATAGTTAAGTTACTTGTTGGTAATGACTGAGGTAAACTGCATCACTCCTTTGGGCAAGGAGACAGACTGGGCGTTTGTTCAGCATAAAGATTTTTCACATTTTTCACTGCAATTCGTCAGTCCCCTGGTATAGAACTTGTTCCTCTGGACAGGAAAACAACACTAGACTGGATATGCTCATATTCAAATGCCCCAGTTGTCAGACATTCAAATTAGAGAATTGGTTTGAAAGACTGGGAAAAAAAGGAAGCCATTGGCATGTCTTGAATGGTAGTCTGGAGTCTGTATAACAGCAAATCAATTCAGCAGTGAAGGACAGAATGTATTTGGGATTGTCCTCAAATCACTGCCCATACTGAGAAACCACAGCTGTAATTTTTTGTGCAAATCAGTTTTCAAATACTGAGGCCACCTTCACATTCCCTCAGGCAGTACCTCTTTTTGTGTTGTCTGATACAAAATTCCTCTTGATTTTTCCTGTGGAGAAGAGAAGGTAAGGGTTCTCCCCACAAGGCTTATGGGCAAAAACAAGAAAAAGAGGTTGACAGGATTTTTAAGCAAATGCTCTTTATTACCTCTCATATTAGGTTCAAAACATTACCTTCCTTGTTCAACATGTCAATCTGTTTGACTTTTGTAACAAAAATATAGTTAGACCTGTGCATATTGCATTTCAGAAAACTCATTTTTTTTGAAACATCTGTTTGGAAGTGTTAAGGTTCTGCTGAAAAACCTCACACAGATGTGGGCAGTGTGCCATATTCTGAGCAACAACAGAATCTCCAAACATCCTCCCAGGACATGCTTAAATAAAATTCCCAAAGAAGAATGAAATCATAACCTAAATTTCCTTTAGGTAAGTTGCACATGGTACCATACCTGTCGAGTTGCACAGAACACCAAGTCACCTGCACGGTCTGACAGCGCAATGCCTTGCACTGTTGCATTTGGTTCCATGTACACAGTCCCACAGCAGGTTTTCCACTGCCCCATGACTATTGATCCCTAGCACATTATCCAAAGAAGAAGAAAATGGGGGGGGAAACACCACAGAACTCAGAGCAGTGTGTTTTTCTTACTTCTTCCCTTTTTGCCATTATGTACCCTGTATGTGCTGAATATTTGCCAGGACTCTCCACCCAAACTTATTGCTCTCAATTCTCCCGTGGTTTTCAACACTTCTCTTGGGATTCTCATCCTATTGTTTCTTTCAAATTTCATTTTATTTTCTCTTTTTCTCTCTAGCTTTCTTTACTTTCCCCCTCTATTTTCCACAGTCCCTCTCACCCCTGCAGGAAAGAAAGAAAAAAAAAGGAACGAAATGAACTGTATTTTAACAATCAGAATAACAGTGAAACAATGCTCTTGAGATCCCATCTGTTGCCAACACATCTCCCAAGACAGCAAATGATGGGCATTCCTTGCTAAATAAAGAGAATTTCCCACACCCATTAAAGATCTACACAGCAAAGACTGTTGCTTAAGTATTTACTTTTTATGGCATACAAGAAAACTACCTGGAATTGTAAATACCAATGACATATTGTTCACATCTCTACCAAACATGTGGTCAGTGGCCATATGGATAACTTCGGGGTGTGAAATGTCCTTTCTCTTTTTTTACAGTGCTGCAATATCCTTGTGCCAGAAGCTTTTTTAAAAGTTTAATTGCATAATTCTACCTCCAGTATATGAAATTAAATTCTATTTATAAATAAAACCCTCATGCCTTCCTACCCCCAAAATCTACCAAAGCAAACTGACTCAGTTGCCACATCCTACCTAATAAAAAGCTGCCTCTTAAAATTTTTTTTTAATTTATTCAAACTTCCTCAGATTAGGATTTCACAATACTTGATCTGAAACAGAAACATTTATGCACAACATTTATATACTGCATGTAATTCACAAAGAATAGCAATACTTTAGAATATAATTGCTTTGGATTTCTAGGGTGGACTTATTAACAACATCAACACTGGAATAAAACTTCTCAAAGTTACAGAGTTTACTAAAGCCTTAAATGGGAGCATAGCAAAGCTACAGCAGAGCATGTTTAAAGTGTCATTTCTCATTGACTTGATAATGAACTTCTCCATTAAAAAAGGAAAGTGACAGACTTTTGAAAAGATATTGTGCAAGTTCTTAGGAATTTTCTGGGGAGTTGCCTTGACATCCCTACTGTTTCAGCTTTAGGTCTGCACTCTAAAGACATGCAATTTCCATATGGTTAAGCAAATGTTTCTCACCAGCATATCTCCAAACCCAGGTTATTTTGTATCTCCTTTTTCATTAGAGTCGTATCCCAGATGGTGCTTCACAACAATAGGTGTTACTGTGAAAATACTGAGGCTTCAGAAATGTAAAACCACAAGAGAAAATCTAAGGCAACCCTGGAAAGAAAGTGGTGCAAAATAATACAATTTTCTTTGCATCAGTGCTGTGAGACTTTTTGAAAATGAGGGGAAATCCATAATCCAGAGAAATGAAATGAGGAAAAGGCAAATATGGAAGAATGTAAGGGGAGGTAACAGGTCTCTATTAGTTGAAGAGAAGAAAGGGGAAAAAGATCAAGCAGTGCCTTTGTAGAAGCAGCTTTTGAGTTGAGTGGGGAACATCTGAGTTGCTTGAGGATGTGGGTGGTGTGGTTATGCCCTCTTGCATGTGAAAGAATATAGACAGCACTGCTCTGTACAAGCTAGAATTGGAAGGAGGGGAAACATGGAAAGCCACACGGAAAGAAACTGCATTAGGAAAAGTGGGAAGATAAAACCAACCACAGACAGGATTATAGCTCAAGCAAATCCAAACCCTGACATGCATATTTGGTGTTCCACAGGTATGATTGATGCTGTGAGGAGGAATTATTCGGTGTTCAATCAGAAGGCCAAATTTCAAGGCAGTGGAAGCAAAGACAAGGTGCAAGCAGAGAAGGGAGGCAGATGATATGGAGTCATGATAAGGAAGTTGCTTTTGTGAGATATTTAGTTGAAGAAATTAGGCAAAAGATATTCAGTGAAGGTTCTGAATGAATTTACAGTTGAATCTCATTAGGATGAAAACAATGTCACTATAACCACGACACTGTAAGGCACAGCTCATAGGCAAGGATAGCATCTTTTATTATATGTAACTGATGTAGACCTTATTGATGTAATTGAAAGATAAAGACCTTCAAATAGCGAATTTCCTCTCTGCATTCCATACAAAGACTACACAGACCATGTTTTTCAATAAGATTAAAGATAAGTCTGAGAGACGGCAAATAGTGGAAAAGTCAGAGGCCTAGACAATATAAAGGTACATACCTTAGCAGAAGGCACTATCATTTACATATGGAAGAGAAGGGGAGACAGCTGTCTGGACAATGTACATAAAGCCTTGGAAGGAGGAGGACAGCTGAAACAGTTCAGAGAGGTGAATGTATTTGAAAGAAGAATATATGCACTACCATTATCTTCATATAACAAAATCCTTTGTTGAAAAATATGGATGATAAAAAGAAAATCCATGTCAAACTATAATGTATCTCTCCAGCTGAGTACAAACATCTCTGAAAACTCAGGGTTTGATCCTTATATCCAGAAAATGTTATTTCCAAAGAATGTTCTCTCTGCAGTGATACAATATCACAGATATTGCTGAACTGATCATCTGGTGCTGTGACAAACTATTTTGGAACTACAGTCTTTCAGGAAGTAATATAAACCCTATCTTCTGCCTACACATAACATGCTGGTTTTACTAATCCATTACTCAGCAAATCGTGTTGCACAAACTGCTTGTGTCTCTTCTCTGAGCTAAAATAACCACAGCCAGAAGTAAAAAGTCTGAGTTTCCTCATACAAGGAGGAAACAGCGAAAACATGTCAAGAGGAAATGGTCACACGTGTTTAGCAATGCCTGACTGATAAAATGGTGTGAACACATTTGTAAATCAGCTAAAATGCCTCAAGGATTACACATTGTGGTTACATTTATGCTTCCTTGTCTATTCTGGCAAAGTAACAGTCTCTCACATTTCTAAAATACTGCCATAAAGACGCAGGAAGCACAAGCAGCAGGTACAGCTTCATACTCCTTTCCAGTTGGAATTTGTAAAGTCACTTTTGCCTTTCCCCCTTTCCATTCCATGCCTCTTTTCACTTATTCATCTTGTAATCTGTTCCCTTATCTGGCCATGGCTGTGGAATGGATTTGTACCATGATGCACATGCAAACACTCACTCTCATATGCAAATCAAGGAGAGTGACATTTTCCTACAGTTTGTTGGGTGGGAAGAGTAGGAATACATGCTATAAACAATTCTGAAGGATTATAAATAGTGCCTGCTTCTGTCTGTGAGACAGAACCCAAGTCAGCAAGAGCCAGTTAGCCTTGTGCCTCCCACCTCTCTGTGAGATAAAGAAATCCACAACTAATTTGCTACTTGAAAAAAGCAAAGGACATAAAGAGCACAATCCTCTCCCACATGATGAGGGCTGAATTCATAGCCTTTACTCTTTACCATTAGTAACTATTAATACTACCTCAATTATGCTTGATGATGATGAAGATAGAACTAGCATAAAGATCCATTATGTTTTATTAATGTTAAGCGCATGTTGATTATAAATGGGACAGGATGTATTTACAAGAGCTTCACTCTTCGAGGAAGGTTGTGAAATCAGAGTCCAATCCTGCACCAAGAATAAAACCTGCACCTTCCATAATTGTAATAGTATCCAGATGTTCCTCTGTAACATGGATGCAGGTGGTGAAAGCAGTAAACTGGTACAGAGCAGATGTGCTCTTAGCACAGGTGGGACTTGCTCCCAGTGCTACAGTGAATTTTACACTCACTGATGTAACAAAAGAAGAGCCCAGAAGAGAGAAATGTACTGTAAAAAAGTGAATCAAAAATGTAAAAATCAGTTTCCATTTTGGTGGCACACCATGACAGTTGAGATTTTAGAAAACCTACCAAGCAAAACAAACAGGGACTTTTTACATTGAATCTACAACAATCCAGAGCCATGAGCAATGGAGCATGCTCAGACACAGGAACCCTGGAGGGTGCAGTACCTCGTACTTTTGGGATGTGTGTAATGTGCATCAGTTACAGAGATTGTTTCTGCCTCATACCACCACACAGATAATCTCTACTACCATGTTTTCAGTGTATATTAATTACTGACAACTTGAGATTTACACACCTTCTTTACTCTTCTATTGTTGTAGATTAGGGAAGACTGATTTGACTTTGTCAGCAAGCTGGGCCAACCAGTCTGATTCCTACTAACTTTTCAGACTGCATCTAAATAAATCTTATGAGTCTTCACTGTCATGTAGAACAGACTTTCTGAAATTCTACATGAAGGCTGAATGTTATTTGCACTTCTCTGTCATTACATAACACATACTCCCAAAATACACGCATCAGTTAGACCCTGTCTGTGCCAGGTGTCGAACCAATCTATTCCACTCTAAAGGATAATCTGTGCCCCAAAACTGTACACTGACAGTCCATTGGATATGAGGAGACAAAATGCACTTGAAAATTGAGAATATAATCATCACCCTGACAGCATTCCTGTGGGCTACTCACAGACATGTTCTCGGTGGATATATAAGCAAGGGAAAGTCCTGGAGAGGGTGTGAAAAGGGAAGGAACGAGACACTGTCCTGGATGTTATTATGTTAGGCTATGGAGTGCCTGCTAAGGGCAGGAGGCAGCATAGGAGTCTATTCTACAGGTTATGCTATTAAGGATTTTAGATACCAGAGACAGAATTTGTCCTCCGGATACAGGCAAGGCTGCAAGAGACTGTGAAAATGAAATCTGAAATCAATGTAAGGATGTCCTGGCTCACCTGAAAGATCAGAAAGGGGACCCCCAGCAGAACTCTGAGTGGATCTGATGATGCAAGACTTGGGTGACAGACACAGGAGGAAGAAAACACCACATAGTAAACTAGCATAGAATGCCAGCACAGTGTCCTTGGCTTGCAAAGCACTCTCAATAAACTGCAGTACTTTGGTAACCAGTGCACAGATTTATGTTGGGTTAGTTTTCATTATCTCCATGTCATTATTTATTCTAGATGCTCAGGGACACCACCAAAAATAAGTGTTTTATAGACCAATAGTAAAGAGGCTGGTCCCTATCCCAGAGAGTTTGCAGTCTAGACAAAATCATCTCTGCTATTCCTAATCATATCAAGCTGAATCTGGCCATTCACATTTGGAACACAGATGAAAATAAAATTTCTGAGGCATGCCCCATGACTACTTCCCCTCTGTGAGTTGAGTAATCAAGTTATAAACCATACCATGATGGGCTGGGCAATTAAACATTCTCGAGCTCATCTGAAGAAATTGCTATGGTAACAATTTCTATACCAGCTCTATTGGTGGTCCTATTTCTTCTACCCTTCTTCTTTATTTAGGAATGGTCATTCTTTATCACCTCTTTAACCACACAACATGGTTCTCCTCATAGCAGCAGACATATGAAGTTTAAGAATACTGCTATATAAGGAAAATATTATGGCTATGATATGTCTGGATCAAAGAGACAAAGATATCACATACCCAAACTGTGATATTAATTCCCTGTATGAATGAGAAGTTTGATGATGGTATGCTGAAAATATTGACAGTGAGACAGCACAATACCTCCTTAAGCAGCTTCCAGACAAATACTTTAGGGGACAATCACAGGACAGTGAGTGTTCTCCCAGACTGCAGGAGCATAATTGCTTTGTCATTGATAGGACCTAATAGCTTGATGGCTGCAAGATATCTACAGTGGCTGCAGTGCACTGTGGCCATAGCTGAGTTAGCTTTAAATTACCCAACAGAAACACCAGCCACTGGTCTAAAGTAAGCTGCTTTAAGACTTCCAGACTTGGGCCAGACACTAAGATTCACCCTATTCAGAGATGCAGGAAATCAACTGAGGCAGAAGCAGAGTTATGGTGAACTGCTGCACATCACCACTGCACAGTAAGATCACAGGATGTAATGATGAATACCACACATTGTCTCAGGAGAACCCAGATAGTAAAGTAGTAAAATCCTTAATAATCAAATTCTTTCCTTCCTGCAACATATATGGGGTTTCAATTTAAGGAATTGAGTGGTTTCATATAGATGCCATTTGATGCATCTGTGATCTTCATAAAAGTAAGGATCATGGTGTTCCTAAAAATCTCAGAGCTAATGAACCATACAGAGAGATGTTGGGGCAAGGTTGGAGCGAGGTTTCAGTTCTGTGAGAAATGTCTCTTCCCCCAGCCAATCTCACCCTTCCTTCCCCTGGGACCTTTTCCTGGTAGTGCCCCCAAGATGTTGGCCTGCTCTTCTTTCCTTCCCTCATGCTCTTTAGTGGGGCATGTCACTCTCCCTTCCTGCCAACAGCTACCCTCTTATGAGCAGCACCTTATCCCACCCTGAGCCTTGGGTAAAAAGAAGTGGGGAAAAGAGGGTAGAGTCTACTTCCCACTTCTACTATCTTCCCACTTCCAGAGCACAAAACAGGTGGCACAGAATCAGCGCCAAGTAACTGACTGTTCTTTGCTTCTGCTTCTATTAGGAATTTTTACATTATCCTATTGGTCAGTGCCAGCTACTCTTTCTGCCCTAAGAGCCAAAAGACAATGTCAATAATCTGCTGCTCAGATAAATTATTTATAGGAAGGCAGCACTGGAATGGAGCACAAAGCTGCCTGAGTGTCAAACTGTCTATTTTAAAGGTAAGCCCCAGTTCCAGAGAGCACCCTTACCCTTATATAAACACAGCTCACATGCATGTTAAGGTGCTTCTATTAAACAACAAGCTCCTTTCTTGAATGGGGGCTAAAATTTATTAGGGGCAACTGAATTGTAGCTCTAATACACACATCCAAAGGAATAATTCATTACTGTTATGTACAGAAAATGCTTTAGAGCTTTTGTATTAAGAATTTTGGAATACTTAGTACAACCAGAAATGGTGCATCCTAGAAATTTCTGAAGAGAGTGTGTTTGCTGTAATACAAGTGATAAAACTACTACCAACAGCCAAGTTTCCTTCCAGCTTTTCATTTCTGAGTAATTTCTGCAATGAAGAGAGAAGTGTAATAGACATGAAGGAATGTGGCAATCCATTTGTTTTATTTCTATGAAATTATTGCTGATTGCAGGTTTGGAGGATGTGTGGGTGAAGTTTGCTGATTTATTTCACTTTGGTCAGGAATGCTTTTTTAAAACACCTTTAACCTTTTTCTTCCAAACAGTTAATTTGGGTCACTACTTTTGCACTGAAGCTTTGATTGTTAGAGGAAATACTTCTGCATACTTTTGCTCTGCTGTAAGAGAGGCAATATATTGTGGGCCATATGCCAGCAGATTTTAACCACAAACTTAGAGAAAGGAGACAGATTAGATTGTGGTGGTCTTATAATTAGAGTTTCTCTGTACTCTTTTCTTGCTAAGAGTAAGTATTCGCCACTAAAGTGGTTCTATGTCATACAGATGGTGTATCCATGGTAATAGAGCAAACTAAACCCTCTCAGCTGCATTCCTGTAGTCTCTGATAAGCATTCTATAAAAATTTTATCACAGAAGAACTTCTTTAAAGTGCCCAACCAAATAATATACTTTAAGGTCTTTGGTGAGTTCTGAACTATTTTTCGGCCTGCAAGAATCTTACTCAGTTAGAGGCAGGTATCAAACAAACACCTGGTTTGTGATGATAAGGAAAAGCCTAACTTCTATTCAAACATTTACAAAACCAGTTCCTTTTAAAAGCTGATGGTCAAGGTAAAAAGAGAAACAAGATCTATCTGGTCATAGCATCTCTCAGCCTGCCATTGCCTGTTTGCCTTCAGCTGCAAACTTTGTAGATGTTTGGGCAATCCAGGCTTAACCACCTAAGACACAGATCCAGTGGATCCTGCACCAGCTCACCAGGGAGACTGCTCAGCCATTTCATAAATCTCCATCGTTCTTTCCTGATACTATGGGTTCAAGTCTTCCACTTCCTAAAGTCTTCCCATCCTGTGAAACAGCCAGCAATTGTGTGCCCTTGTGCTGTGGGTTCCTTTACTCCTGAGCAGCTGCTGGTGCCAGAGCAGGATCAGCGATGTGGTGACTCTCCCAGTCAGATCCAAGCGTGTGTGATCGCCCTGGGCAAGAAAAGGGATGAACACATTGGATGTTCCAGGGAGCTGTGACAGAATGGTGAGCTGTGCACCCATAGGTGGAACTCCAGGGTTTTTAACAGATGCAGCAGGACAGCCAGATGCACAGTCTTTGCGACACAACAGCTGGGCAGGGATGCTCCTCTCCTATCCTGGCACCATGACACAAACTGCAAAACCTGACTGCTTCCATATTCCATCTTTACTTGAAACACAAACATCCAAGTGAAAACAGTCTGACATCCCACTGGCGCAGTCGAGTGCAAAGCAAATTATTTTTTAGCCAGTGCAACAGAAATGTTGCATTAGACAACAGGTAGAGCCCTGAACCCACAAACCCACTGATGCACGTTTAGATGAAGGCAGTGTTAGTATCCACTGGCTTCCATTTTATATCCTCATGCCTGAAATTTCTAATAAGGATACTGCTTGTTTCAGTGTGTTTTTTAAACATATTTCAGGTTTAAAGAAACTTAATTTTGTAACTTTTAATTGCTTAGAGGATCTTAAAGGAATGCACAGAAGCCGCAGCACAATAAAGGCTTTAACACTGAAATAATTTCCTGTATAAATGAAACCTGGGTTCATATCCATGTTCCCCAAAACCATCGTAGTTGGCTAAAAATATCTCAATTAAGTCTGAAACTGATTTGCAGAGCAGGAACCCATGTAGAGAATTTTTTTTCTCAGATCTCATAATCTCTTCAGTGATTCTGCTGTGTAGAGAACTTGTTCGTGAGGAATGAATCTCAGGAAGTTGCAGAAGGAACCTCTTTCTCCTGAGGAACAAAAAGTAGATGCTGAGCACCTCTATGGGACAATAACTTCAACTTTTGCTTTACATGCCCATAACAAATGCATGCAGCACTAGCTGAGGAGGCAGCTTGCTGTGGGGGGAGAAAGGGAGGGAAATGCAAAGCTGGCAAGACAAATAACACTTTTACCCCAAATATGAGCTACTGCATAAACATGTAGGTTTATTAAGTCATTCAGAGAAAGAAATATTATGAAAAAAAAAATTTGGTAGGACTAGTGGATTCATTTTACTGTGTTCCAAAACAATCATTCCAGTGACCATCTCAGTGCAAAAGACAATAATTTCTCTAGCCATTCCCATCTGCGTGCTTTACCAGCTGTGGTAGATATTCCAAAGGGTCAGTGAGGATGTGCTTTTCTGCAGTCATCACTATTTTCTATCTCTCCTACCCCTCAGGCAAAGATGTATTTTCAGCTTCTTACTCCTTCCATCCCTTCAACAGATAATTTTTCCCTTGAAAAAGCTTTGCTGTGGACAAATGGTGCCTTCCAGAGCTTCTCAGAACATCAGTCTAAGTGAGTGTATTTTCCTATCAGTGTTTAGCATATTGATTAACTTGTTTTTAGATAAAAGCTGTGAAGGAGAATATGCTTCTTTCTTCTGTCCCTCAGCAGGGATCTCAGCAGTTTCCCACCACCTCCAGACTACATGCTGAATAGAGGTGTGGGGCCAAGTTGTCTGCAAACACCAACAGCTGTGTTTGGTGTAGCCAGCAGCCCGAGCACATGTCATCTCAGCACTGCCCTCCAGGTATGTTATTTGCTTTTAGTGCCATAAACATCAGAAAAAAAAGAAGCTTATGGGAGAAGTTCTATACAGCACAGTAGGAAATATCATCCTATTAGTTCATTGCTCTTCAGCTATCCTGTAAAGTTGATACTGATAATATTCCACTTAGAGTATTCTCAAAAAACCACACAAAACCTACAGGGAGAAATGAGGTTCAACTTGCCACTCTCCAGGTATATGTGTAGGTTTTCAAGAGTTCTTTTTAAAGAAGTGTATAAATTTTACTCCTACCCTATTCTAACGGCTCTTCAGAAAGGAAAAGGAAATCCAGGATCCAGAATGATTCAAAATATCAGTCATGAATAACAGTTTGGAGTTTCACTTCTCATTTTGGTGATAGATAGGGTCCTGCTTTCCAGTCTTTCCCACAGTTACAATTCTGGTAACTGTTCTTTGGCATCAAATACCTTTTTCAAGCATTTTTAACATAAAATCTGGAAAAATTATTTTTCTCAATGGAGAGTCTCTGCCCTGCTATTCACATGAATCTTTGAAACTGTTTTGTGGAGTCATTTACTAGCTGTGTCCTGTTGGAGGTCAAGGAACACACAGGTACTGCTGGACTTCCAGATCACACTAGATCCCTTTCCACCCTGCCCAACCACGATGTGTCTGCCCTGCAACAGCAATGACTGCCTGCAGTCTGTGGTACCATGCCAAGAGCAGCTCCCACCAAACCAGCCTGGCACAGCAGCAGTGACACCACAAGAAGGCAGATGTGGGCTAGGGCCCAGGGCATTACACAGGCTGTATCAGACTCTGCCGGAATTTTCATGGCACTTCAGCCCATGCTGTTGGATACTGAAGATTGGATCTAGCTGGGGGAAGACTGCAATGGCAGGGGAGGATATACCAAGAAACAAATCCCAGAAGCTGCTTCAGATCCCTGCACTGTAAAAGCTCTCCTGCTGGCACTGCAGGTACCTCACAGGTAGTAGCAAAGCAAGTGTTTCAGAACCCAACTCCAGTCCTTCCCTGTCACACTGAGACATGACACGGCACATCCTAATTGCATCATAAGAAGTAAAGCAACAAAGCCAACCCTAGTTGCCTCCCCCTGCTCAAAGCTTGTTGTTTGTTTCATAGCAGGATGCAAAAACAGAAGCACAAAGTGTTCTCTTCAAAGTCAGGATGCAGCTGAGCAGAACTTGCTGAGAAATTCAGGCGACCCGGGAACAAGGCTGTGATGTGATGCAGATCGATGTGGTCTAACACTTTCATTTCTTCTCATGACATAAGTCATTTTTGTAATGTCATTAGAAAAATGCAGAATAGCTGCAACTGAAGTGTTGACAACTCCTCTTTGGTGTCATGCTGCTTTCAAGTTAACATCTTTAGAAGAAATGCTGGCATAGTCATGTCCTCAGCAAGCACATGAAAGAACGTCACCAGAGACCCAGAAGTTCACAAGCTAAACACATGGTTCAGAAGCTGACCATTTGCTGGCAAGCCCACGTAACATTTGCTTAAATTCCCATGCTACTGAGATGATTAACAAATAGCTTATTCACCCTGCTTTTTTCCCATGTCCTAATAGCTCAGGTGATAAATAATCCTTTACAAAGGTTAAAAAATTATCCCCCAAACTCTTGCAGAAATCTGTTGCATCGCAATAATCAGCAACTACTGATTTAAGAGACATCCTAACAAAACAGGGCAATTACAGTCACTCAAAAGGTACCTGCCTAAGAACAGTCATTTTGAACACTGGCTCACATTTTAGTTCAGCTTTTTACATCTGGGGTCATAATGAAAATTCAAAAAAATTGACTTCATACTGACAGCCCAGAAAGTGGTCAAGCAACATACGAACACAAAATGGCATCCAAAACAAGTTAAAACCAAATGTACTGGGTCTTTTTCTGCTGTCTTCATATTCATTTGATCCAACTTAACCACTGAAACATACTTGTGTATAATTTTTTTCTCTTCCTTATTTCATATTCATATGAAATAAGTGGGTTTGGACTGTAGAGATGCAATCTGCTAGAGATTCTTCCTCATTTGCCCATCAAAATACTAGTCCCTTGATGTAGCAGAAGTTAGCTATTACTACTGCCCTTATTAACCAACCAAAGAAACCCAAGTAAGTTGCAGCTGGCACACACAATCCAAGCTACTACAGGCAAATCAGCAGTGTTTACCCCCCCTCGATTGGAATTTTGCCTGTATAGTTGCACCTGCAGCAATTCTATCCATATATACTAAGTGCTTTTTATGAAACTTTTGTTTTTCTTTTGAATTCTTTTGAATTCTCTGTATGATCCGACTCAGATCACTCTGTCCACAAAAATACCTCATGAGGCTGTATCAGGATCTCTGTACCACAAGCAGGTTTTGCAGCTATCAGTCCTTGTGGAAAGCATGTTGCCTTTGGATCTGCCAGCATTCTACTAAACCACAACAGGCTTTAATCAAAAATACCAGGAGAGGGAAAAGGCCTGTAAATGGAATCACTGTTTTCCTTTGCAATTTACATGCCTTATAAGTGGAATGTATGGATTAACTTCAGGCATTTCAAATATATTGAGAAGAAACATCAATATAAATTCTCCAGTAGGAGGAGTTTGTGTTCTGATCAAAAATTTTCTGTCTTCTGGTCAAGTTTCCAACCACGATCACTAAAACAAACAAGATTCTTAGGAAGAGTGCATGATACATTTTCTAAAAATCAGGACCCTGCAAGATACTTTGAAATAGTGACTCAAGATCTGAAACAAAAAAAGTCATGATAATTCCTGGAAGGCCTGATTGTGAGTTATCCCACCTGATGTGAAATGGTAAGAGAACACAGAACAACTTGATACTCATTCTAGTCACAGAGCTTGAAAAGGTTTTAAAGGACATATAAAGACCAGTAAAAGAATGGATTGAAAAATCCATAAAAAATACTTCAAATGGACTTTGAAATTTTCAAAACCATTTTAAGGTCCAAAAAAAATAGTTCATTTCTTTTTAATAATTCATTTACAAGTTGTATTAGAAATTATTCTGACATTTGGGTTTTATGGTCCTATTTCTCTCTTTCCTTTCTCCTCTCACTTTGGGAAAAAATGGAAAACAGGTAGGACCAAATGCAGAAAATGCTTTTTTCTGTTGATATTGTTCTAATGAAAAGAAACTACTTCCATGGAATTCACTAAAACAGAAAGGGAGAGAAAGAGAGAGAGAGAAGGATGTGCATGCACACACCTGTCCTAACAATTATAGTTTATATGTCCAAGGATGGACATATGTCTGAGGATGGAAAATCTCCAGTCACAACACTTGTACTTCTTTAAACCTTTGAAATTTCTCTTGGCAATGCAAATAATTATCCCACATGATGAATTTATCTATTTGTCTGATGACTGAACCATAACCTTGTACCTAACTAGCCAAAAACTGAAGATCTGCCTGGGTTTCTTTTATCTCATTAGCAATACAACTAGTGTATGGGTGTGGGGCTTTGTGAAGATGACAACTTAGGGTTGGCCCCAGGCAGCCCCAGCTGCCTGGATATGCCAATCTCTGGGAGGGCATATTCATTCTCATGAAAACAACCCAGTCCTTTCTGCTACTTTATACAATTTCCCTTTCAAAACATGAACCTACATAGTACCCACATGCAATTCTAATACTGCTTGAGAAATTTGTACTCCCAAAGTAATTTATACTGATACCTCATTTCCTTTTATGATTAGAAAGTAAATAAAAGCATTGTGGCTCTATACAACTCACAGTCATGTGCACTGCTCTATCACTGCCAAGAGAGTTTATATGTTGAATAACACTTAGACAGTACAAACCCTTCATAAAAATACTCCTCATAAGACTTCAAGCATTTGAAATGTTCCCAGCAGCACTGCTTGATCAGTCATGAGGTTTCTTTGTCTAGGAGCAACTCTGCAATACATTTTCTTGTGCCATAAGAACACAATTTCCTTAGGTTTATTTTTCCCATTAGTAATTTGGACATAATCTTTCAAAATCTCCCTCAGATATACAAAACTGAAGATATTCTGTCCAGAGAGATACTTGGCACCAAGGAATAATTGCGAGTAAAAGATCTCAAAACTTCTATTAAAGTCATCCAGTTGAACGCTCAGTGCCATGTATTTGAATTTCATCCATGTTTCATGTTTGGAAAAAAAAATCTAAAGGACAAAGACACCTCTTTCACAATGGTTAGAGATTGTCTCATTAGATAGGTCTGGTCGTTGAGAAGAAAGTGCAGAAGGCAGCTCAAGCCTTGCTGCCATAGCCATTTGTTTTGTTAACTACCTGCCAATGTTGCAAAGTGATGATCCGGCTGAGGTACATGGATTCCCAGCTTTCTTGAATAAACACTGTACTCCCCACCCTGAACTTCTAAAGCAAGAGTTCAAAAGAAAAAGCCAAGTTCATTTTCATATGCTGAAACAGGCAGAAACCAGCAACCCTTGGTTAAACAGGCAGGGCTTTATTCCTGACTTCCCCATTTACTTGTCAATATATTTGAGCAACTAAATTAATGAACTGATGTGTCTGTCCATAGTGCTAAATCTGAACCTCCACATTAAAAAAGATATTACACCTTTAATGGCATGTGGTGTGAAATGCATTTCACCATCCCTATTAATAATTTCCAAAATGATATTCAATAAGGAAAGGTATATCCACATACAAAAGCAGCTAAATTATTACAATGGAGAACACAATTGATAAACTCAGGGTGTTGCTGAGCTGTTAATAAAATTTATCATTTTATGCAGTACTGTAGCACATTTACTTGGTCAAACAACAAAGATTTGCCCGCCCCCCCCCTCCCCCCCCCCCCCCCCCCCCGTGTTGCAAAAGCATCTTCAAACTTGAGCCTAAAGGTAACACTGTATGAAGTCTTCCAGCATCCCAACCAAAGGGAAACATGATAATTTATAAATTATTTGCTTTGTAAGCACAGTTTCTCTGATATGTTTGCCCAGGAATTAACACAAACTATTCCCAAAGTACTTTCCTTTGAGGTGTAGTATCTACTGGAATACTCCAACCAATACTGGGTATCTTACAACTCTGTCAAAGTAAATACTATTTCAAGCTATGGCAGTAATGTTGCTGTTCACTATGGTGAGAAGGCAGCACTCCTTTATCAGATGGAATGATAGAGCTGGGAAGGACAGAGAAGAAAGATTTCAAGCATGAAGGTCAGTCTGTTGATGTGATATCTACCTGCCTCACTGACATTTTTCAGCAGAGTGACAGTGGAACTAAACATCCTTTTTAGCTACAGAAAAGATGACTCAACAAATTTGCTATTTGACCAAAAAGCACTGTCTAAAGCAAATATTCGAAGTAAGAAAGTTTTAACTTCTCTGTACAAAGTGTGTGCCATCTAGGTTCCTTATCTGTCAGATATGCTGCAGTTCTGGTACTTTGCCACACTTTCCCTTTGATTAACCTCTCTTTGTCTCACTTCTCTGATCATTTTTCCCCCACATATCTTTACTGACATGTGTGTTCTAAAGGGACTGTTTTTGCATCTTCTTACCATGAATAACATTCCTCATGGAGCCCTTTAAGATGCAGAACTGTAGGCAATAATGTAACTTGTTGTTTTCAGAAGCAATGCAACTGTAGATATGCAGGTTTAGGATTGCTAGCGCTGGATCTTTACTCGAAGGGCCTTGAAAGATATTTTGTATCTGGTCTCATAGACAGGATAAGAGTTCAAGGGTACAAAAAGTCAACCCGAGTGCTATTCCTCCAGTTCCAAGAGACACAGAAGTCAGCAGTCTTGTTCTGGCTGCAGCTGATTGAGTGAGGAGGTTACTGGTGCCAGCTGCTTCACAGCACATCCACCATCCCTGCACCACTGCTTGGATCCTAATCTAGGTCAATTAAAAGGACTAGGTCAGATTAAACTCTTTAACAATATATGCATAACTGTTTTCTCAGGCAGCCTATAGAGCACAAAATTATTGTGGTAGACCTCTAGAGAGTGGGAAAAGAAAGAGAAGAGAGCCCCTGGGCAGTAACCTGCTCACCCCGTAAAGCTGAAATCTGAAGAGAATGTGTGACTTTATTGTATCTTCACATTATGGTTCCCTAGACAGAACTGAGCATTGTTTCCTTTATCCACAGAAACAATGCCATGCATAACTCCACAGGAAAAAGTTATTTGCAGAAGTTACTTGACAGTATTGTACTTATCTGACAGAGCTGGGGGTAGGAATTAAATTGTGGCTATAAGAGAAAACCACAATGGGTGCATGGAACATACACAATGAAGGAAGTGGGTATGACAGACCAGCTAAGGGCAGGTCAAGTGGTAATAGATACCAAAGGGCACCAGAGGGATGTAATGGAGATTCTCCAGAGAGAACTGAGGTGGCATGAGTCTGATAATTCCTTAAGAGAAGAACCTCATGCAAGCCTGAATAGCTAGTAGGACCTCAGGAAAGATGCGCTTCTTGTAATCAGAAGGTTCACCACAAGAATCACATGGTCAGTGCCACAAACTTCTGATTTCCTGGACTACAGGGAAGATAATGGGAAAGAAGCATGAACACTTGTAGAAAACACAGTCTGTTGTTTAAAAAAATGTGGGAATAAGGAAACTGCAAAGCCTGAACATATAAATAAAGCTGAGGAAGAATTCATGGAGCAGTTTTAATTTCTTTCCAGTGCAACAGTTCAATAAGCACTGAAGATCCTGTATCATTAATACTGTTGGGTGAGGTCATCCATCCACATGCCAAGGGATGACAACATCTGATCTAGAAAGAGGCAGTGCTCTCATTCTGCCAAGATATTTGTGTCTGCTGTTATAACTAGAAGTTTGAAGAGACCCGAGATTAAGTCCCTCTGTACAGTCAACACCATGAAGTAAAGCTTGAAAGGCCCAAAGCCCACCTGCTGGGCAGTGCAGGACAGGTCTGCTGGAGAGCTTCACTGTATCATCCTGGCCAGCACTACCTGTAGCAGCCCAGAATGAAGGATGCTCTCGAGGAAAGCCCCAGTCTGCCTCCAGCTGATTAAAGAATCCATGATGACTGCTTTGAGCCCTTTTTTTTGCTGTGCACGTCAGTTATTTCCCTTGAAAAGTAACAAATACTTTTTTCTCCCCTTTTTAAATTAAGAACAAAATAAACCAGCATAAGTTAGAAATAAATTCTGACTTATTCTATGACTGTAACCATACAAACCCTCTGCAGGATATCGAGTTACACAATAGCCTCAATCCACAAAATATAACTTACAGGCATTACATCATCCCATCAGACCCAAAGGCAACAGCATTGTTACCTAACAGCTTCAGACAGCTGATTAACCACTTTTTGTAGGGTGTCCATTACACCACACCCAGCTTGTTCATAACCATGTTGTTGACAGCACAACACCGAAGGAGAAAAGCCGACTGCCCCCCACACCCCCCTGTGTCCACACAGAAATGCTACTGCCAGGATGAGTTTAATTGGTTGTGAACTCAGCCACAAGTACTTAGAAACCTTCAGAAAATAAAATAAACAAGCACAGCAACATAATGGCACATCTGAGCTTGTTTCAAGATGGTAGAGTGAAATTCTAAATTTATTCATGTTATGCCACTTCTTTGGGGAAACAAGAGTGTTTTAGAAGGATCAATGAAGATCCATAAGAGGGGAGTCATTCACCCTTGGCAATGACACTTTGAGATTCAAAATTGCACTATGGAAAAGGGTCTTTTCTTAAAAAAAAACAAACCACAGCTTGTTTTATTCTATTTCCTTCACATTCTTTCTGCTCATTTTTATGATACATTTCATCATGATGTACATTACTGGTGCTGAGTAAAGTGATCTTTTCAGCTTGACACAGAGTGGATAATGCATACTTTCCTTCTAACCTCTCCTTTCCATGTGCCTGCTGGAAATTGTTTCTCATTGTTCGTAAATCCAAGGCATGTTTACACTGGAATACAGGAAAAGCTAAAGCAGAATGCTAGTGTGTAAGCCATAGTGGCTTTTTTTGGCTTTTGCTGTGAAGTGATAAATGATTCTTGGTCCCCCATGGGTTAGAGGGCACCAAACTTCAAATAACTACAACATCCGATAACAAAGTTTTTCTCCATCATTTGCAATCAAAACACCAAGAACACAGCCCTCTGGACCTCTCATCCTTCATGTTCAATTGTAAATCCTGATTAAATAGCTTGCAGGTGTCAGGATTAGAGTATATTCATTGGGAGCCTAAACACAGCACCAGCTGGGTTCCTCATTTGCCAGTTGTAGTTGCTTCTTTGTTTTGAAACTGTTGACAGTACAACTAAAAATATTCCTTTGGGTAGAGACGGCATTAAATAACAAGCAGGATGAGTAAGAGAACAGCTGTAGATATTTTTCTGTGTTTAACATACCTGCCTTGTTGATTTATAGTAAGCCCTCCATATAATGTACATTCTGTGTAATCCAAAACATTTAACCTTTGGAGCTGAGGCTGTGATAAAGCTATCAAACACAGGAAAGGGTCTTGACAAGTCCTGTATTACCAGCCTTTTTCTCAAAGGAAAAGTGAAATATAGATTCACCTCCCTTTTAGTATACAACAACAAACAGTATTATACTTTATCAGTTGCTACCAACTAAATTGTATGTCAGACATGTACACAAACACCAGCATGGAGATGGGAGGAAAAAAACATGTAACTGAGGCAAGTTCTCAAAATCCTGCTCTGGTGAGTGTCCTGTTGGTCTGAGCATGGCTTCCTCGAAGGAGGAGAGGTTCAGCTCTTCTTTTCAAAACAGAATCAAAGGGAGTGAGTAGTTAAGAAACAGAGACACCATTTGCACAACTAGTCCTTTGCACAAAAACAAGCAGCATCTGCCAGCAGGCAAGACCATCAGTCCAAATAAATCCCTTTTATTATGATTTTACTGTGCAAGGGTACTCCACTGCCAGTACTGTTGTCTTGAGATCTATACCACAGTTGCAACCCATTTCTATCATTAAAAATTTGCCTCTTTTTTTCTATTTTGTCCAAAGCCATGTTCTCTTTGGAATTAAGTTCTGGCTACTTAAAAATCACTAAAGTTTTCAAATAGTTACTCATTTTGACTTCCTGTCCCAGACTCTTGAGTAAACCATAGTAATGTTTTAATCCCAAAGGCCACTTCATTTCAGTGGGCAGTGAACCAAGTCATACGGAATAGATGTAAAGAGAGACACATATGTGTACAAAAGACATTATTACTTTCCCCACAAAAGAGAGAGGGAAAAATCTGAAAAATTTAATAGTCTTTTCATTACATGGCACTGAAGCAAAAAAAAAAAAGAGGGTTTCAGATAATCAGTCCAAGATAAGCTTAAACAAAATATTGACTGCTTTACACATCTGCATTTATGAGGGGGGAGGATCATGAGTAGACATGGGCCAAATGGTCCCAAAGCAATTTGCACAGTAGTGAGGCACTCACCTCACTCATGACTAATTGAACTCACTTTTCCCAACATCAGGTCTCAGGAGAAATTCAAAGCACACTAGAGCATCTAATACTGAGATTTTAACAAGTTAGCTTGCAATGCTGCTAGAGTTTTAAAGGCAAGTTCTTCCCAGTAAATAATATAATGAGAAAACATCAGTACTTAAGAGGATGCCACAGGGTTAATGCCAGGTTTTAAAAGACTTCAAAATGGATTTTACCCAGTTCACATGTCAGGAGGCACAGCACGGAATCAATTTACAGCAGGAGCCAAAGATCACAAATTTTAGGGGAGCCTGGGGACTGATTCCCCCAATCGGTGCCGTGGGGTGCACAGATGAAAGAGCAAACTTGTTTTTTTTCTTTAATGATGACAGCGTATTCTGAAATTACGCACAGCAGGCAGGAGAAACCTGCATAGATTTCAAAAGATACTGCAGGTTTGTGTGCTGAAGCACACATTTAAGGTCCTAGTTAATGTGCTAGCCTTTCACCTCTGGAGGCCTGGGCTCAGATTTATCTGAGGTAAAATGAAGGAGAATTTGGGACTTCATCTTAACCCTTGTTGGCCTTTAGTGCACATCACAGGAGCACAAACCAGTCACCAAACTTTGGATCAAACTCTACTTACTTGTATTATTCTGAAGTCAGCCTGAAGTAACTCATGTCAACAGTAAGAACACAGTTCAGGATTTCCACTGGTTTAAACTGGAGTGAAAAGCCAGATTCTGTTCTTGTTTATATCAGTGGAAACCTACACCTGTACCAGTATTCAGGGAATCCATGCAGAGAGATCAAGTGTAAGATATGAGAGAACAAGACACCCACCCAGACTAGAAAGCAGACTTTTTTCAGAATATTCGCTCAGAGCTGCTCTACATTCTCTTTATTAAAAATAACACCTCTCTACATTTTACAGCTTTAAAGTCTTTGTTTTATCCAGATTGTTGTATCCAGCTCTAAATTAATTTTTAAAAAAATTATCTAAATAGTGTTGTTTGAGCTGATTTGAAGGGGAGGGGGAAATCTGAATTTCCTCTGCAACCAATACTTTTTAAATCCCTCTGAAATTTAAGTTTAAACAGCATATGTAGTGCTAAGCCTTAAAATACCTCAATGATGTTCTTTCCACCTTGGTTGCTGAAATATTTTGTAGGAAAACATGACAATCAATTTCTGTTACTCATCAGAAACCTTCCCTTATTCCATGAAAGGCCTTCAAATAAATTCTGTTGATAATGAACTTACAAAGCCCTCAGCAGGTTGAGACATCATTCTTAGAACCATTTTTATAACCACCAAGCCAAAAACCTTGCTGTGTATATTCACTGGAGTCTCCCTTCCCCCTCCTCACTCTTTCCAAGTTCATGCAGTAATCATGGGTATAAAGAAGCCCAGCACTCACAGCTGTTTCAATACTGCAGGCTAACAAGTCTGACACAAACATTCAGGCTGGAAGTTTGGCAGTTGTTTGTGTTGCACGTGTTGGACAACATTTTGTCTGTGCTTCAAGTGACAAACTGGCTTCAGAAACAGGTTTAACATGACAGCATCAACAGCGAGGAAAAGGGCCACTTCTGTAAAGTAAATGTCACACACACACATTGTCAGAGCTCACAGAAAAATCAGTCAAAACAGAATAATTCGACATCAGAAAGGAGTCAGTTATGCCCAATCACTTATGCTAACAGGAAGGATGTGTTATACAGTCCCACACAAGGAAAAAATATAACTGTGCAAAATATGATATATTTCAATCTGACACAGCAGACAAGTCTCTAATACAAAGAAATGTGTAGAAAAATACACTAAAGGACTGAACACAAAATGACAAACTACACCTTTGTGCTGGGAGAGGCAGTCATAAAGATTTATTCTGCTAAAATTCTTTCTCATTCTGGCTTGTTTTCATTGTTATAGAAAAATGTTTAAGGTAAAGAGAAAAGTCTTTATTAGCTCATTTGAGATCTTCTGTTTCCTAATCAGGACAGATGACTAAAGCAAGGAAGGCAGTGCAAACTTCCAGAGCTACAGCTTACCTGAGCCAGACTGCATGGCAAACAGTGGGGACAGAACGTCCAGAAAACAGAAGCCTTTGCCTTATAGGTTGCCTATAGGTATGAACAACCAAACAGCTTGAATGTCATCTCCAATGATCAGATACAATACATGTTCATTCACTCTCACAAAGCCAAAGTGATGTCCACGAGATGCTACTTTTTAACCAGAGTCCATCTTGGGCCCTGTGCTCTTCAACATCTTTATAAAGTACTTGGATGCAGGACTGGAAGGGACATTGAGCAAGTTTGCAGATGGCACAAAACTGGGAGGAGCTGTTGATGGCTGGAGCTGTGTCAGGGTAGGTTTAGGTTTGATATTAGGAAAAGGTTCTTCCCCCAGAGGGTGGTCAGGCACTGAACAGGCTCCCTAGGGCAGTGGGCACAACACCAAGGCTGCCAGAGCTCAAGGAGCATTTGGATGATACTCTGGGGCACATGGAGTGACTCTTGGGGATGGTTTTGTGCAGGGCTGAGGGCTGGACTTGATGACCCTTTATGAGTCCCTTCCAACAAGGCATGTTCTGTGATCCTGTGGAATAACCTGAAGCTTTTGTTCTATACAGCTCCATGCCTATATATGAAGAACTGTATTTCCCTGAATGGCAATGTCTTCATTTTATTCTAATCCAATAACTGAGGA
Organism: Pithys albifrons albifrons; assembly: GCF_047495875.1. Classification (NCBI taxonomy): domain Eukaryota; kingdom Metazoa; phylum Chordata; class Aves; order Passeriformes; family Thamnophilidae; genus Pithys; species Pithys albifrons. The sequence goes on from NC_092470.1 coordinate 7,846,853, forward strand.
TAGAAACATGAAAACTGTAAGTAAATTCCAAAGGTATTTTAGCTTTCTTTTCCTATTGACATAGATTAGGCATATTACTTACACCTTCCTTGGAAAGACAAACAATCTGATCTGTTCTAATTGAACTGTATGTATAGAATATATGCAAGTTGTGTGTGTAGATGTGTAAAGAGAGATAAATCGAAAAAATCTTGCATGTCTTATGTGAGCCTTTGGTTAAACAACTTATTTACTAATTTGAAGTTTAGATTTCATAATTAAAACATTGTCAATGCTATGAAAGTAATTTCAGGCAGATTAATTATGATGGACAGTTGTGTCTGGAGTTGTCTGAATTTTGTTTCTTAAAAACAACTTGGAATAAATCTTGATCTATCCATAGAGGTTAGGAACAATGGTGTATGGAACAGCCTTCAACTCAGCTTACTGTAAAGGGCACTTGCTGGTTTCTAGCAGAGAGATGAGGCTGAAGCACAGCCACCAAAGCAAAGCAAACAGGCATTAATTTCACTTTGAGCACTTGAATTGTGTTTTGGAGATTCCTAATCAACCTGTTGCTCCTGTTCACTTGGAAGACACATTTCTCTCTTTCAGGGATGATCCTCAGCCCCACCTGTGACAGCGTGGCAGGGCAGCCCCAGCACACTCACCCTGCATCCCACGCCCCACAGTTCCCACCTCACTTTCGTACCCAAAACACCACAGATCTGTTTGCTGAAACTCAGGTGTGCTGGCAGGAAATGGGCTGTACAGATACTGCCTGTGACTGCTGGGTGTCTCTGGTTTCTTAGGCCAGCTAGAGCAAGGAAACTGGGAAACTGGGAATTAGTCACTCATGGCAACTAGCATGCAGCACAGATCAAATGATTATTTAACAGGAATCTAAAAAAAGGTACCAGAAATGCCAATTTACACGTTTTAGCAAGTATTTGGCATGGCACAAGCTGCAGATTAATACTAACAAAACCACCACTTTGCATTAAAACAGGCTGATTTTTCAGCATACTTTTTCACAGAGTACATGAATTCCATAAACTTCTATTTGTTATGTAAATAAATTTGAGATGAAACACAGAGACTGAAATGAAATTAATACAATTATCTTGGTGACATGTATCAGTTTAGGGTTTTGTCTCAAGTGGGCAAATTATGCCCAACCAATACAGGTAATTATTCTCTAAACAAGTTACTGCCATATGTTCTACAAATTCTGCCTCAGTACTCCTAAATGTTTCCTAAAAGATGATCAGACTACTGCAAATTCTTCCTAGTCATAAAAGACAACTCTTCTATATCATCTCAAATATTTAAATCAGCAAGAGCTAATTATGAAGTGATGTTTCACAGAACTTTATGTCTGGTCTAGTATTAAGTATTTTCATCAAATATGATGGCTAATTTTACTGTAAGTAATAAAAAAGCTCTTTCATGTAGTATAATTTAAAATGACCACATTTTTCAGCAAATGAAATGACATGTTGTCAATGAAATTTAAGCAACCTCAGGAGAACCACAGACATTTGACTAAATAATGATCAGATGAAAAATTAGTTGGTTAAGTCTTACCAAGGATGTCCACACATTAGAGTTAAGTCTGTACTGAAATGCTACATAAATATATACTTCTTTAGGGTTTCTTTCTTTCTTTTTTCTTTTTTTTCTTTTTTTTTTTTTTTTTTGCAAAGTGAGTGTTTTTCATTTAGAGATTATATCATGAACAGATGTAGGATAATGTTAATAGTCCCTTCTGGAAACATTAATCACAAGGTTTTACTTATTATTTGGTGTCAGCATTTAAAAGTTAAAGCATTTCCAGAACTGTCACCATTGAAATATTCCTTTTGCTTAAAGCTAAATTACAAAACAGTAATTTATTTTACAGTCCCAGCATCTTTTTAAGGGCATATATAAGCAGGAAAATGGCAGGCAGTGCCTTGTTCTCATGGCAGCTTTGTAGACTGGCAGTAGTTAGCCTGTTTCTACTTCAGGAAGAGAACTGAAACCCCAACTTTACCAACTTTTTAAAGGTTCAAGCAATTTTGAGTGTCCACAAAAGAGATTTTTGTTGTCAGCATGATACTGACATGATGTTTTCAAAGGTAGATTTTCCATTCTCAGCTCACTGAGCAAATATCAACCAGAATCAAATAAAAGCTGGCTAAGGCCTTGCTACCAAAGAGACCTTAACCTCTCTTTCATACATATTCTCACATGGAGAATATTGGACAGGTGAAGCAAACTGCTACTGCTTCAAAACACTTGGAAATGTATGTGCAGAAATGTCCCACTACTTGTATTCAAAACACTTCAGAAGGTAACCAAAGCAAGTCCATATCTTTCTATCCCCAGGAAAGGACCTTGTTGGTTACTTCAATGTCCTGGAACTCAGTAACTGGGCAGCTTTCCAGTTCAAGGTTTGCTACGTACCCACAGGTTGAGCAAAGACATTACGTGCACTCCTGTACTTGGAGTCTGTCCTGAAAGCATCAGTGAAGTGTAATTAAACAGAGCAGCACAGTCTCTGCATCCCCACAGTCACTCTCCATTCCCATTTGACCAAGGTGGAAGTTAATTGCTCCAGAGGAGATCTACCTGAGGCTTTAGAGCAGGCAGATAAGAGAAAGACTACTCACTTCCTTAAGCAGTGCTATATTTGTCAGTATTTAGAAGCCAAGAACTTTTTCTATAATATCCTTCATCACCTCTTCCCTTTTGGAATGAATGAACATCAAACAAACTCCTTCTGGAGATGCTGTCTCTCTCCACTGGCTCTAGAATTGAACCAGCTTCAACATCTTCAGTTCTGAAGTTTCAGCCTAACTCCACTAACTGTTCCCTTAGATTTTGTTAGGCATCTCTGGAGACCAACAGCAATGGGCTAAAGTAAAGATGGAAGTGCTTTTGCTTCTGTGTTTAGTAAAAGAGACCATATCTTGTCGCCTGCACCAAAAAGTGACCTAAACCTACTCCCTGGCAAACTGATTCCCTACTTAGCTTCCACAGCACAATTTTCTAAAACGCCCATGTGAAAATGCAAGCACGTGCACCAAGAATTATTTGGACACATGGTATCCATCATTTGGATTTACTAATTTTCCAAAATAAACTGTTTTGTCAGTTTTCCTGTACAAGTGAATTTTTGTGTAAAGGCAACGTGTAATGTTACAAGACACATTCATGTGCTGAACTTTCACAAAACCAAAATTGTTAGCAAAGCTAAGGTGGTGGGAGGCACTCCATTTTCACTTTGGCCACTTTCTGCTACCTCACATGAGTGACCTAACTGAGGACACAGCATTAACCAAAGTTACTTGAAGGACAAAATGTTTATGTAAGGAGATCCTTTCAGAAAATTTATCTGCATATGACACGCACAAAAGAGGCCTCTGCAAGGAACAGTAAATAACTACAGCTTATTTCCAGACCTAATTCCAGAGGCTCTACGTTCCTTCAGTTTGTCACATGTATTTCCTCAGGACACACTCACAGAGCCAAGGTTTGTGTGCTCCCTTCTATTACAATCACAGTTTTCACCCCTGCTTTTACACCATAGGCCTTCATACTTTCCATTCTCAGGGTATTTACATATGTTCAGTTTATTGATGGACTGAATTCTTCCTTGCTTGACATGAATTTTTTTTAATGCTTTATGTTTCTAGTTAAATACTACACTGTACTTAGAAATCAAAATTCCAGTCTTTACATATAACCACTCAGAAGTTTTGGGACTCTGAAACTTGGCCATGGCAAGATGAGACCAATACAAGCCACCTAAAGCTGCAGAGCCTCCACTGCCACACAACAGAAAAATGTACCTACAATTCCTCATTCCCTTGAGTGTCTCTCCTGGAAAGGGTTTATACCACTGCACACTTCAAGAGGTTTGACATGGGATCAGTTTGAAAGCATTCTGATTTGACCAAACCAAGGCTCACATTTTTACACAAAGGTTTTTTCAGCACTCATGTATGCAGTCTCATAAATGGACTTGTACTTGAAAGAGTTCACAATAACACAGTGTTAAGCTTCACAATCCGAACTTTAAAAACACTGAGTTAAAACTAACTTTTCTTCAGTTGAGGCTGGTCTCCTCAGAGGAGCAAACTTACACAACCACATGCTTTATCCTTGTTTCCATCTGACATTAACTTTGGAACCCATTCCCTCATTTCACCTAAATGCAATGAAGGCAGAACAGCTGCAACTCTACATCAAACCAGCCTTGTTCCTCCTCCTTTCACTTCCACCAAAGAGAGGATGCAGCTTGAAAGAAGCAACAGCAATCACCATCTTCAAAGCACCAGAGCAAACCTGCTTTGTGAGGTCTCTGCTCCCCAGACCAACCTTAACTTCCCCTTTCTAGCTCAGATACGGCCCAGGTCTTGTCTTCCTACTCCTCAAGGAGTGAAATGCAATTTTATTTGCAATGCTAAGAAGGGTAAAATGGGCAGTGGGTCATCCTGGTACCTCTCCATTAATTACATTGTCATAGTGAAAATTCCTGCTTTGTGGACTCCTCCACTTTCTTTCATCTGCAGGGTTCAGACCAGCCAAGGTGCTCAGAGAGTCTGAAAGCACCTCTCGCTTGGATCTTTGGAACTGTCAAGAATCATCAGCAATTTCAGTCCATGCTTAGAAAGTACTGCCAAAAACACAGTTTCAGACAAATCCTCACACTGAGCAGCCTTTACCCAAGAATCTTGCCCAGTCCTTGTGGCACAGTCTGGAGCTGCACCCATCCTCTTGGGAACTGCTGTGGATGCATGACCTGAGCTGTGCAGGGCCAGAACTACTGGATATTTTCACTAACGTTATACCTTCTTGCAGCTTCCAACTCCAATTATTTTTGAAGATATAAAGGAATGCTTCTCTTCCCTGACTCCCTTCCTGCCCCTGCCCTGTATAAAAACCCACATACTCAAAAAACAGAGACAAAAAAATGAGACACTTTCTGTCCCCTTGAAGCACTGCCCCTGCTTTAAGCAATACCAAGTAAAAGCACTTCTGTAAGAGGGAATAATTTGCTTATCTTCTTACTGGCATCTGCACAGAAAAACCCCAAAAAATCCTTAAACTGTATAATGAGCCTTTGTAGCAGAAGAAAGTTAATTCTGAAGGGCACAGAAGTTTCCACCCTCACAGCCCTGAGTGTGCCCATCAGGGACCTCTGACTCTGCACCAATTGGGTTACAGGACGCAGGAATGGTGGTTGGTGTTTCAGGCTGCAGTTCCTGGCCGAATCCCAAAGTAAGTTGCAATTAAAAGGTTAAATGTTGGTACCTGTCAAATGTGAAGACATACAGTGCTGTAACAATATGAAATAGCTTCCTTACAATTAAATTAATTTCATCAGGTATTGAAGTAGGGGTTGCAGACATTTTGCCTTTGGGTAACTTGAAGAAATACCTAAATGAAGTGCAATCATTTTCCGTCACTACTGTGTCTCAAGTAGAATACAAGCCTGGCCTTCAGATCGTTTCAACTGAATGATCCAAATACATGTAGGTCCAACAAATATTTGTATATTTTTTGTTTTCCATTAACACAGTGTTTCTGTTAAATTAGCCGTGTTGTTAAGAAAATTACATGTTTGTTTTCACTACTAGTCTGTGTTTAAACCAGCTATAAATGAAGAGACAGTGATGCTTCCAGGTAATCACAAAATGAATCTAAAAAGATTTTAGACTAAAATGGACTAAAAAGAGGCAGTATTACATAAATTACAACCCTCCCACATTAACCTTCCTCTAATCAAACTGTTCAGTGGTATAATTATTTCTCTGTTACAGGTCCATAGAAATAGGCTTGGGAAATAGAACACATCTGAAACAGGGAAAATCCCATAAATGGCAGATAACTCCTGGGAACTGAAAGCTCACTCTTACCCAGCAAACTCAAGACTAGACTTTCATAAGCTTCTAGACTTTTATGATTGAGCCTCTAATTCTTAAATCTAATTTGATTAAGGAGTGAGAATTATGAAAAATATGAAAGTATATTTAGCCAGAATTTCGAAGCACTCTGGGCTCTGGCCTGGATTCAGAGGATGGACCAACAGACTTCCCTAAGTTTCCTCAGTTGTAATACTCCTCCAAGCACTTAACTTCTACCTGTTTCCTTTTTCTTAGGTGCAAAGGGATGAGAAAGATGTTTATTCTGTTCTGAAACATTAGGCATCTTCCAATGAAAACGATTCACAGTTACTTTAAGTAAGTTTAAAATCTATTAGGTAAAATAGTATTCTCAAATGCTGCTCTTGCTACATTAGGAGGTCAGTGCAAAGATCTCGTGCCTGTATCACTGTTTAAAGTGTTGCAGGATTTTAACAAAATGTACGTGATTAAAGCTTTGGCTCAGCAAGTCTTACAAATTGACTTTTACAAATCCTACAAATTAAGTAAATTGTACTTACGCATATACACAACTCCTGTGTTTAAATACAGAAGTTCAGCTTGGCTGCAAGAAACATACTACACACAAAGCCAAAGTAAGAATAAATCTTAATTTTCCTGTACAGACGTAGGTGACACCCCCCCACTCCCAGCCTTGTAACTTGTCCTTCATTCATCAGCTGGTGTGTTTATTTTTGCTATACATGATGTGACTAGAACAACTTAGGCAATGAAAACTTCTTAATCAAGTGAAGATCTTTTAAAGAAAAAAGAGGACCTGCTCCACTTTTCAGAATGCAAGGTCAGGAGTTATATACACACATTTAGAGCCCAGTTTCATTTAGGTAAGTTTACAACTAAGAAAAGGAAACATTTCTTCATAGAACTTGTGAAACTCACTGCCACATAGAATTACTAATACAAGGAATGTTTTGGCAGTAACAGAAAGAGAACTAGATAAGTACATTACCATTAATAATCTCTGTCCTTACATAGATTATAGCCCTGTATCAGATCACACAGCCCGCAACAGCAAATCAGAGAGAACTCAGTTCCAGCTGCTGCCCAGCACTGCTCTTGCCCCCAGGCAAAGCACTGCAGGAATGTGTCTATATGCACCCACCTACCACCAGGGCATCACAGTTTTCCACCAGCCCGTGTCTGAGCAGCCCCATATTCCCGTGCCCAGAGCACAGAATGAGAAAGGAGGCTCTCTCAGTTGTCCCTCCAGCTCACATTGCAAGACAGGGCTGCAGTAAAGCCTTGGAGTGAAACACATACATTACTATGGAGTAAGAGAGGTGGAAAAGCAGCAGAGATTTTTTGAAGCTCTAACTCAGCTCACCTCAATTATATCAACTCAGCAAAGGGCATTACCTTACACTTGTTGCAGAATGAAGAGGTAAGACAGAAAAGAATCCTACCTCTGCAGAACATTCCCCTAAGGATGTGGCCTTCTCAACACCTCCCAGCTCTCTCTTTGTGCTCATGGGAAATGCCCTGGGGACCCAAGGGATATGTGGACTTGACTTCAAAGTGCTACCAGAATTTATTCATGGTGGAAATGAGAAATGAGTTATTCCTACACTCCAAGGAATTAATAGGAAAATATGGAGAAAAGAAACAACTGTATTTTTGAGTTTGATTTGTTATTTATTTTCTTTTTAAATTTCCCTTCATTCTTTTTCTGCAGAGGCATGATATGCTTTTTTACTACTTTCCAGGCTTGGTTCGAGCTATACAGTCACTTTACCTGGGCCTTTGAAGACAAACAAGTCATGGGAGAAGGAAGGAATGAAGCATACATCAGCAGAGGAGGTGATACCTGAAACTTAAAGGAGAGAGGGAGAGAGGCTGCCCGCATGGGTTCATCGGTGCCAGGCACAGCTGCAGAATAAACACTGCACTGTCCTCAAAATGATGAAAGGTAACAATTCAAAACTATGGGCAGCCTTTTCCCTTCTGCCTCTATTACTTCCTTTGTGTGCGAAGATTACTTTTTTCCTTTTCTTAAGCAAAGCCCAAAATCACAGCTAGGTTTGCTTCTCCATTCCAGTGGAACAGCTTGCTCTGTCCATGGCCCCCACTACCCAACCTCTGCTTTCTTCCAGCCTCGAACTTCCTTCCAGAACAACGACCCCGTGCCAGCCAAGGGCACACAGCTCAGCACTGAGCAGAAAGCTGTGTTTCTGCATATTGTTCTGTAAACCCATTCCAAAGTAAGAACAGCACCTGTGTCAGGAGGGGAAAAGCTAGGGAAAGAAGAAAGCAAAGACGAGAAAATGAGGAAAAGTGGAAAAAAAGTCTGTAGGTATCAGAATTTTGAGTCTGATGAGAGGGAGAGAATGGGAAAGAAGATAAAGCTTAGAAAAGGATGACTAGTTTAGCAACAATATTTGACAGGACCAAAAATGAGATGGGGAAACAAACAAAATAAAACAAAATACTCCCCCAAAAAAGAAAGAAAGACTCAGGTAAGGCTTTCTTTCAAGCTCAGAATGCTACAGGTAAGATTTAGAGGTTTTGGATTAAAATAGCTTTATTGGAGTTAGGAGCAGAGTCAGCTTCTTAGCTCAGAAGGAAATTTTCATCCAGGAAATTCATAATCACAGACTTCAGTACCAATCATGAGGAGAAGACGGGATTGTTTTCATTTTCTTTCAGTTGCACAGTAAGTCAGTAGAAGGAAGGGCTGATTACTCCACAGAGGTAAAACCAGCAGGGAGCATCAGCCCGAACATCACCACAATGTTTTATTTTGTCAACAGCTTCAGTACTTACTTTTAACCTTTCTACTGCACTGTGCATTTTCCTAGAGAACTGAGATTCAGTGATTTTACCATTACCCTTGAGCACCAAAGATAAGATGGCATTAAACAGAGGATGAAATACAGCCCTAGGGAAACCAGCAATGCCAGATTTCAACTCAGCACCAGAAATTATTTGGGTTCTGGTCTTTGTATCTTGAAAAATAAATAGCAGACTTAGAGGGTGTATAGAGAGAACAGCTAAAGTCATCAATGGTTTGCAGCAATTAACTTACAAGGAGAGAACAAAAATTTCAAGGATTTTCAATTTGGACAGAAGATCAAGGAGGGGGGCTACAATCAGGATTCCCCAAAATAATGGAAGAATTGGGAAAAATTAATGTAAAAACTTTATTCACAAAATCCTGCTAGTTTGGGGCCATTAGGAGGCACAAAAAGAAGATGTAATAGAAAAGAGATAAAATATTTCCTTACCCAGTGGGCAATATACTTCCTGCCCTTGCTGCCACAGGAGGTGGCAAGGACAGAGTGTGCCAGCGAGTTCAGAAAGGGATTACACACATTCACAGCACTGAGAAAACCATCAGCATCCTTCCTGTGAATGATAAGCACAGCAAGGTCCCCATACAAAAGCCTTCTTTCAAGAGAAGTTCTTCCAAAACCAGAAGGAAAACAGCATCTGAAGTAACGCATCTTGAATTTTTCAGGATATGTTACAAACTCAGCTGCACAAATGTTAGCATATGAAAAAGAATTTAAGAATTTTACCCAATTAGCACACAAATAATCATTTAAAAGCTCCTTTGGTGTAATTTTTTTGTCCCAGTCAGAACTTAAATTCCAATTGCAACTACTCTGATATATTTATATTATAGCAACTCACTTTTCAAAGTTTGAATCTACTTTACTTTCATTGAAAAAGATGTTTCTGAAATGAAACATCTGGCTAAAAGAAGAGGAGGAGTTTTGGCATCGCCAGACTTTAAAAATCTTACATATAAGAACCTATGGTGACACATCAAGAGGGGAAAAAAAGTAAGGAGAAAACTGTCATAGGCTTAATCCTGCCAGGGAGGCAATTGTTTTTCTTCTGAAATAAAAGTGCTACAGCTATAAGGGGCTTTCAAAGATACAACTTCTCTCGACCAGAGAACACAAAACACTGATTGACATCTATATAAATTTCCACACGGAGTATTTATTTTCATACACTGCTGCATTCTATTGTTATGAAAGGGAAATACTTACAAAAGATTCTTCTTTGGGTGCTATGTCATTCTGATTAGACCATGAATATGCTGACAATTTTATCAACAAGATTTTGCCTGTGTATAAGTTGAGAGATTTTTTCATGAGAAGAAAATTATTCCTGTTTTGTGATACCTTCCCTTCTTGGGTACTCGGAGATGGAAGCAGAAAAGAAAGGCCTTCAGCCAAGGTATTTTTAAGCAAGTTGTAAACACAAGTTAACCTGGGAATGTGAAATATTTTCTTTATTGGGAAGTAAAAACATCTGGCCCATCTAAATGTATTAAGTGGAATAAGTAGACCATTTGTACTGTTAATTGGTGGGAAAATGAATGTTATAAGATGATAAATTATAACCATGAAATTTGAAATACATGATGGCACTGTAAAACAGCTTCTAGCTCTGTACACTGATTTTCTAGTCTTTCAGCAGGGCAATGACAGATTGCCTTTAGTGCAACTTTAATGCCTTCATTTCCAAAACTATAAGGATTTGGTAAATTCTGTAGCCTTCTAGAAAGGGTAGTTTCCCCCACAGTATGAAGGTTTGACCTACTACAGTGAAAAACCTTTAGGCACTTCCAATTAAACCACAGAATCAAAAATAAAATCTCATGCAATTTCTACACACTCCTTAACACACTCCCATCCAAGGACTAATCACAGAGGAGTAACTTAGGATCAAGCAAGAAATGATGAAGCTTCTCCATGAGACTTTTGGGTCATGCCACCAGCTTCATGCACAGAAAAGTGCACAATTCCTCTAATAGCTCTGTAGGAACATTATTAGTCATTCTTATTCCAGGTCACTATGTCTGTTCCAGAACCTGGCTCTTCTGCTAGAAACCTAAACTGCAGCTCAAATTTCCTCAAGACCAGTTTATATCAATTTGTTTGTCTTTAATTGTTGTCTTTTAAATAGCACTGCTTTTCTGGTATTTTCTCCCATGGATATATTTATAAGTCACATCTCAAATTTCATTTTGCTAGGCTAAATAAACCATTGCCAATTAGTTTCTTCTTACAGATAAGCTTATCATTCCCATGATCCCAGTAACTCTCCTGTGGACTTGTTGCAGCCTGAGTTCCCCTTTTTTTCAACAAGGGAAATCAGAGTTGTGCATGGCATTCAGATACAGGTTTATCATGCCTTACCAGGCAAAAATACTTCCTTATTTCCACTGGGAAGATTTGGTCCATCTCAAATTCCACTTGCCCTTTGTGCCTGGAGCATATTGCTGGGGACCAGCTATCCAGAGATCCCCTAATACTCAGATCTTCCTCCATTGTTTCCAAATAATGAGCTCCAGTTTATCTCAGAAATTGTCAGTGATCCCAAAGTCCATTATCTTGCACTTCATTCCAGTAACTTCCAACCTGTTCTTAATACTCCAAACCTTGAGGTCATCCATGTCTTCCTGTAAGTAATTCCTGCCCTTTCTGCATTAGCAAGAGGTCCCAAATGTACCGCATCAACAAATGTCCTCAACATTAACTGTCAACATTTTCTGTCAAAGTCATTAATAAAAGTATAAAACACATCCAATACCCTGACTGATCACAAAGGAACTTTGTTACAACCTTTCTGCCTGGTACATCCTCTCTCTGCAGCATCCACTCCCCTCTTTTGGGCACTTCCTTACCCACAGTGCCTGTACAAACCCCCACCTCCTGTAGCCTCACACTGGGAGTCCCCTGTAGATCCCTAGCAAATGTTTTGTTGCCAAACATCTAGAACAGATATACTTTTCCCAGACATGATATTGTTTCAAATACTGATTTACTAGGCTGTGATCTAACTTTGGTAAGCACATCTCATGTCATCTGTCTTTTAATCTCAATCTTTAACTGTAGTTTGTCTTTAACACTTGTTCTTAAGCCTTGGAAGCTCATTATATCCACTCATTGCTTTTCTGCCAGTGGACTGGAGGACAGAGTGTATTACACAGTGAGTGTGGTACTTTCGAATTCTAGATAATGTTTGATTGAAATCTTTTCTAGAAAGAGATGACAGATATGAAAAAGCTTCTACACAGTGGGAAACAAAATAAAATAATATTTTAGCTGAAAAGAGATATCTTGGAAGGAAATATGATTGAACAGGGAATGACTAGTCATTATTTTTCAGAATAGAAGAATAAAGTAGAAGCACCACGTAAAATTACATGAAACAAACAAATTAAATAACTTGTTGCCATAGGACATGCAGAAGTCAAAAGTAAGAATGTCTTGTGAAAGAGATTTGATCAGTTCATGATCAGTTCATAATCACCCAGCACAAGATATTCTTAAGCTGCCAATGTAAAAAATTTGAGAGGGTCTATATCTAACCTTATTAGAAATGGCCACTGTTGGTACATCATTAAATGAATATCTGTTCTGACACTGGGATTTCCACCGCAAACCAGGATTGGGTGGAACACCTAATACAGGTAATCCCTTTAATGATCTCCAATTATATCATCCATGACACCGAACAGAACTCAGGCCCCTTCATCAATACATAGGAAATACCCTTAGAAATTAATGAACATATTTCCATACTCCATTCATCCACCCACACGGAATTCCAGAGCACTGTATAATCAATCCTGTTTTATCATGCTCCTCAATAATTTACTCAGCTCTCTGCTGAAGCGAACGTGGTCCCACATCCCCCTTACACAGCACAGAAAGTATTTCTTCCCTTTAATTTTTATATCATTTGAAATTGTGTAATAGCAAAACATAACTAACTAGTCATGTATGGAAAACCACAAGGATAATTTTACAGGGGACACTGGAGCAAAGCATCTCGTGCCCAGCACAAACTCATTTGACACTATACCTGTAAGATCCACACACTCTGGAGTGTTCGGTCTCAGCCAAAAATATATTTCCTGCTGAAGCACAAGACAACGTCACAGCCCCCAGAAGGAGCCTGTGGAAGAGAGGTGGGGGCTCAATGATTTTTCTCCCAAAATCAAGGACTTGTTTTGGCTTCTTCGTTGTTGAAGTAGTTTTGCATCTGCACGGATAATAATAAATAAATACATTGTAATCACTGTGGATTTATGAGGCAACGAAGTTATTTGGACTTTTGCAGAAAGCAAGGCTGGGAAAATAAGCTGGCAATTTTTCTGATGTGTAACATGCCCAACTAAAACAACCTTAAGTATAATTTCCCTTATTCAGCTATACTAAAAAAAAGAGAGCCAGCCACAGCTGGCATTAAACCCACAGTCTGTGGGCAGCTACATTATGTGCCCACTTTGCAGACTTCAGACAGAGCACTCACAGGCTGCTCACAACACTGACAAAGCAAATCCTACCCCAACTCTCACACCCTTGGCAATCACTTCTCTTCCTGCTTACTTTTCTGTCTTAAATTAATGTTCTAAATCCTCCATCACTAGCAACACCCTGCTGATCTTGCGCCACACTTACAAACACAAGACAATCACCAGAGAGTTTCTCCAGATGAGCCACCAGAGAAATAAACCTCACATTTTATTTTGTTTGTCTTTTCCTGAAAGGAAACGTTCTTGATGTGGCATCTTAATTTGGGTATCTACTGACTGGTGTAGCAAACTGTCTCTACATCCAGTATCCCAGCTGCTTCCTCTACAGATGTTAAACTTTTTGGAGCTTCTAAGAAGGCTAAGGTTCAAAATATTAGGAAATAATACCATTATATTTCCTGACATGGACCTTACAAGGCCAAGTCACCCTGGCACACCACCTTACAAATGCCGTGTTTTACCAAAGTGATTTTCAAATTCTTGTCAAAGTAAGGGTTATTTTTTTCTTAGCAAGGCTTTTCCCACACAAGAACAGATTACAGGAAGGTACTAATGCTGTTATTTTAGTCCTGAGTTCCCACTTATCTCCAGCTTTGGCTATAAAAGAACATAGGGATCTCTTTTGGGACCCTTACCAACATGAAATACATAACTCAGGCTTCACACCATTTTATAGCCAGCTTTTTGCCATTTCATCTGTACATTTATTTAGGTAGACTTCCTTAAACTAAAAGATACAATATGCTGCTTTCTATTTTTAAGTTCTCATCCTTGTACCTAAGCCTTGCAGAGATAAAGCAACAAGGGAAGGAGACACAGGGAACTCCAGCCATTTCAGTTATGAATGCACAGCTTTTAAGTGGTCAATAAATAAAACTTGACTTCCCCCCAAGCATAATCTACTGAAAACAGCCAGACCTTTCACATACAGTGAAAATAAATGTATAGCTGACTTAGCAGGAAGAACTCAACAAATACAGTGAACAGGATAAAAATTTCTGTAATAATATTGGCAGCCTTATAGGACTCCACATTCAAAGCTGACAAACAAAGATTTTAAGAAAGAAACATTCTTATGTCTTCCCTAGGGATGGTGACACATCTCTAAGGATATTCATGAACATGGTCTAAAAATGAATCCTTATTTTCTTGCTGAACACAACATTTCCCTGTTACTTATGTTACAATCAGAGATGCCAGTTTAACAGACTTTGAATTATCTGCATAACATGACTGAATATTAACTATCACAACTACTACTTGAGGCCCATGTGGGAGAGAGGATGTGGACCACAATGCTTAAAGATCAAACAAGACAGGAGTCCTTGCTCTGAGTTCTGCCAAAGCCTGTGCACTAAGGCAGTTCAGGTGAGAGCACAGGCAAAGGAAGGTGACAGCACATACAAAGAAGCAGAATGAGCAACACGAGACCACTTTCAGTCTTATTACTTCCACACTGATGTAGTTAATTTTCATGGGTAGGATAGTATGTCACTACCAGCAGCCTTGGAGCTTTAGTGCAAATGGGTTGCCTTTCATGCCCCATTCTTGCTAGACAGAAGACCTAGACCACTATCAATGCCTGTTTATCCAGTTATGAGATTCTGCAAGGTTTTAAGAGCCAGGAACCATATATTGCACAAGGACTATGCTGTGAAGTTCCAGCTTCCCTGAAGTCCACAGCAAAATTCCCATTGACTCAAGCAGAGCCAGGACTTCCTATCAGGTCCCAGGAGGTCAGCTGTGCTGAGAACTGTGAGCTGTGTGCATTGCAAAGAGCAAGTATCACCAACCTTTCAGCTTGCACTCGCTCCACTTGTGATCGTTTTTGCATGTGGTGGTTTCAGCTTTGTGTGCTTTACAGATCAAGAAGCCACCACAGCATTCAGGGTTTGTTTTATTTATTTCATGTTCTAACAAGGCACCCTTAGTTTCTGTTTTCCAACCAAAAGTGCTGCAGGAGTGGAAATTAGAATAAAACCTCATAATTCATCTGGTTTCCCACCCCCACAAGCTAGCTCTTTGTAATTATCCATTTGTTGCAGCTCAGTTACTAAAACCTCCCTGCTTCAAGCCTTGTCTCGTCAGCATCAGTTGCACATTATCAACAGAGCCTCAACTGTTCTTGCCTTACTGATGGAATCTGAAGACAAACCAGGATTTGGATGAATTGTACTCATAAGGACAGTAGTTGATTGTGGAAAGACACGGCAGTTCTTTGGCGGTGCTGCTCCTGACAGCTCCACCACCACAACCTCTCCCACCTCCAGAGCCTCCACAGCCACGTAACAAAGAGAAGGAGCCTGAGATAATCTGCACAAACAGATAAAGTCTGAGCTACAGGAAGTTTTGCATAGGTTCCTGCGAATTTTTCCTTCAATTTGTTTATATTTTATGTGTGCTTTTGTAACCACTCAATTTCACTTCAAGTTTCACATTTGAACAAGAACATTAAAAGCTCCAGTCAAAGCTCACTTGAAATCATCGGGTTTCACTTGCAAAACTAAGCGGCCTTCAACATTCAAAAAGGTGCAAATTCAAGTGAAAACTGCAACCGACGGTTTTATATCTAAATGAAGAGCAAAACTTTCAAGTAGGCAAGTTTTTTGTGGCTCTGTAAGAAATATTTCATGTAGCAGTTCTCCTGGTTTTACTCTTACTCTGTGTGGAGAAATGTGCTGTCTACGCTCATGTTGCAATACTCTAATATGCCAGATCATTTTTTCTTTAAACTGCTGCTTAAAATCTCTCCTTCATACTCTCTCTGGAGCAGAATCAGCCCCAGGACTTTGGGGCAATGAACTTTTATAATATTTCCCCCAAAATCTCTGCTCCTTTTTTAGGAGTAAGGGGTTCCTTGCTCATGGTTATGCACCGTCTGCCATTATCAACAAAGACTAAAATGCCAAGGATGGTCTTCAGCTGTCAGCTCTGCCCCTCTGAACAGGGTGTTACAGGATGTCTCATTCAGCATTTGAGCCACAGGAGAGGGGAGATTCTTTCGTTCAGAGCAGGGAATAGTCTCACAGCTGCAGAGCACAGGAGGCCCAGGGAACTTTCTAAGGCCAGCAGCTGTGGAAGGAAAATTTGGCTGGATTGGTCCATTATTGTCGATGTACATAAGGCCCCAAAATCAGTGTCAGGAAATTATGCACATGTAGAAAGACTCATAGCCTTATTTTTCATATTTAGCTGTGTAACTGTAAAACAATCAAACCTTGCTTTGATGCTATGCTCAATATTGTTAGTATTAATAAATTATTCTGGCTCTTCCAGTCAGGTCATATTTAAATGAATTAAATCTAAATTTAAGAGACCTATCACTGCCTGCTTTTTCAACTAAACCAGTCCACCAGTGCAGCAATTATGACTTGAAAAATTCATCAGAAGCATGAAGTTAAACCAAGTCAACATCTCTTCTTTCGTACTTTGGTATGTATAAAGTCAGGAACACTCAGTTTTTACTCTGTGACTTAAACACCAACTACTTATCCCAAAATTTTCAGCAGTATAGCTGTGTGCCCAATCCCATTGCAAAAGTTTCAATTTTAGAAGCTTCCTAGGAGCCCTGCATGAAGACAATGAAACCTAACCCAGCATTCGGCACTACACTTTTTTTAGCACTTCTGGCTGTGTTGTTGTGCACAAACCTAAAGATGGGGATATTTCCTGTCACTCTACTGCCAAATTATTTGAGTCTTCATGTAAACTCTGGGCTAACTCACGTTATTTTTGCACCCTGATTTCAATTCCTGTCACATAGAGGCAACTCTTGCCTAACTTCATGCAGGAGAGTTTTTAGTTCGACTCTCTGATATTCTGGGGATGTAAATTCAGAATATAATTAACAGTACATGTAACCTCAGCAAGGGCTGGGAAGACATATTTGCCAATATGTTCAGGCACACACTGGACGCAATTTTTCTATTTCCTTCCAGTTTCGGTCTGAGGTGAAGTGGCAAACACTGCCACTCCAAATCTAATGTTCTGCAAAGCAGCAGCAGCTTCAGCACTCCCTACTTTATACCCTGCAGAACAAGGCAAAGAAGAAACAGCCTTGCTCAAGGCTGAACAACAGGGGCAGAAACCTCCATTCAGCAAGGAGAGCCAAAGAAGGAGTCAGAGAGTGCCAAAGCCACCGGCTTCCTCCTGCTGGCTGTGCAAGTAAGAAAGGAGCCCAGAACAATGGAGACAGCAGAACAGCATTACTCTGGGGTCACTTGGTTTCGTTCCCAAATGGCTGCTAACAGATGCCTCTAAGGAAAACTTGCTCTGCGTTGCTGCTGCCTCATCACCCTGGAGCCACATACCCCATGGTCAGTTTGGCAAACTGCTCCTCCTTGTCTGCTCCATCTACCCAGGCTGACATCCAGACATCAGTGGGTCCACTCGGGGGGCCCAAACTCCACTGGCTCCCCTGTATTTTGGACTAATCCCTAGAACTAGTAATTACTCCTTTGGCAGTGCTTGCCTACCAGAGAGCATCTCCCAGCCCACTCCTGTGGCATCATGAAAGAAGTGCAGTGAAGAAAAGGATCGATACAGGATGGGTCAACTGAGAAGCAGAAAATGGTCAAAGGCCACTTGATAAGCCCAGGAATAGAGGGGTTGTGAGGCAAGAGAGGACACTGAAGGAAAGAACAACAATAGGAACATATCATGGAAAGGGACAGAGAATTGTGGGAACAAGAAAATAAAAGGAATGGTATGACATGATG
This sequence comes from Pithys albifrons albifrons, assembly GCF_047495875.1. Classification (NCBI taxonomy): domain Eukaryota; kingdom Metazoa; phylum Chordata; class Aves; order Passeriformes; family Thamnophilidae; genus Pithys; species Pithys albifrons. Next base: position 7,864,759 of record NC_092470.1, read on the forward strand.
GCCCCCAAACTATGGCTTGAAGGCAACACATAGTAAGTGAAAACGTTCTGAGGATGGCATGGAAAACAAAGTATAATGTTGCTGACAATGTGATAATTGTGCAGTGTTGGTGACAATAAGCCAAGACAGGCTGGAGAGCACAGCTCTCGGTTAGAGGACTCCGGCTGTGGAGCTGGCCAGCTCCAGCTGGATCCAGTGTGTGTGGGCACACCCTGCAGCAGAGATAGAACAGTCTGGGCCCATTTCCCTGCAGACTAGCGGGTGTCACACAAAACGTCCCCACCACTGCCTGTGGCTGAACTGGCCTCTGATTCCTAGTGCTGCTCATTTTGGTGCTCTTGCCAATGAGATGGTGACAGACATGTGAAGACATGGTCACTGCTGCTTTCTGATCCTGTCTCTGAGGGTATGATTTTAACTACCAAAAGTGCAACTCTGCTACACTTGACAAGTACCCAAAGTAGCACAAAACCATTAAAGATTCCTGCCAGAGATCAGATAAAGGAAAAGACCCTCCTGTGAGAATCAGAAAATAATGAAATTTCTTTATTTCTGACAAAATAAACACTGGAATGTTTATTTTCTTATGCCCATTTCATGTACAGGATGATTTTCAAATATTTCCATTTATTTTATAATATGCAGCAAAATGAATGTTCCTACACAGTGAAATAAACAACCCTTTTTTTCTCCCTGCCATGCACACACACACGACTCTACACACAGGAAACTTCCTTCCACATCCTTCCTTTGTGGTTGGGAACTCCTCTGGGGCTGACAACTCCCAGCAGAGCCAACAGAACACTTGCCATTGCTTTCAGTCAGAATATGACTGTGTCCCTTTCTTGTAGCAGGCAGAGAGTTAATTGAACAGAGTTGAAGATGTATTGTAGGAGACAGGAGTAAATCAAATTATATGAAAACATTCCCACGGTTTTGATTTACTTCACAGAAAGAAGCAAAATATTAGACATCTTATATTACTTCACATTTGCCTGGAGGGCAAATGTGAGGTAAATGTTCAGAAAATTCTAAAAATGTAGCAATAAGCCTCTTCTGCTCAGTTCTGTATGAAAAATGCATTACTGAGAATACAATATTATTCTAAGATGCTGAACAGGAGTCTCTAAACCCTTTTCAGAGAGTAGTAGATTCCACTGGTTTAGATGGGATATTCCTTTGCAAATCTGAAACTGTAAACTAATAAAAATTGTAAACAGAAGGGCTCTCGAAGTGGTAAACTGGACAAGTTTGTAGTGCTGCTGACATCTACTGAGAGAAAGCCAAATTGCACATCTTAGTACAGCGATGAGCCTCCCTTGGCCTCATTTGTTGGTTGCTCTTGTAATTTTCAGCCACACATTAATTATCTTGTATCGATATTCACTTGCTTCATTTAAGGTTAGTGAGTCAACAGAGGCATTACAGGAAATGGTAAGGAGGGAATCAAAGGGACATTCAGGAGATGGCTGTATTCCTCAGGAATGCTGCAGACTTGTTCTTACAAAAGTCGGAAAGCCCAGATTGACACACAGCATCAGGTATATCAGGATGCATTTCTAGTTCATACCAACTGCACATAAAGCCCTCAGACTGTGGCAGTTGAAGCTGAAACCCACCTAACACAAAATACTAATCAAAGACACCATGTTGCACAAGTAATATTGCAAATATATGTATCATTTGTTTCTCATAGGAAATTGATAATTTATCTATGTCAGGAATAAAACTATCACCACTATAAGAACTGAACTCAAAAAACAAGGCAGAAACTCTTTCTGATCTGTGTGTCTCATCACAATGACATATGGTAGTTACATTATTCAGGCAATTCAAGAAAAATTTTTGCTGGTATCTTGTGCATTATAAAGTATATTCTTTCCCCATGCTGAACAGAGAAGAATTCACAGCCATCCTTACAGCCATAGAACAATAACCATTACTGCAGGTCTCATGTCTAGGGATTACATCCCACATCAGGAAAGGTGTGTCTATCTCACTCTGGGTAATAGCAAAACTAATGGGGGTTTGGGGGGAGAAACAACGTAAAATTCTAATAGTGTTGGAGTGAGTCAGGGTAACAATGACTGAGTGGGTGTGTGCTTCTCCACTTTTGGGGTGAATTTCTCATCCCTGATGTTACACTGATTTACAGAATTATAAATAAAAACTAATTTGACAATAAATATTTGTAAGATGTGGCAATCTATCTGTAAAGCAGCTCAATTAATTTTCTTTCTGTAATAAGAGAAACATCCACAGTCAAAATTAAATATCACATTACAAGATTTGATCTGTGAATAAGCTGTTATGAAATGCCCCTCTGACCTTGACAGGACCAGGATTTCAGAGTCTGCAAGGGCTTTTCACAGTTGTTTTCTGCAGATTCTGAAACAGATATAAACATGAGATCTTTGCTCATGAATCTGATGTATAAAATATCCCCAGCAGTAATTTTTGGTCACACAGGACAAAGCTCAAACGTTTTCAGGTAAGTAGGTCCAATGGATAAAGCTGATACACACTCAGCTCCCACTTCAGCTCCGCTTTGAAAATCACACATAGATTAAAAACTGCAGCACAGGGTTTGAAACCCTCTCCTGATGGCTCTCTAACTGAAGGTACCTCATTTCCATCTATGCCCCAGATATTACCTTGAATTTTTCTTGGTACCTAAAGCTTGGCTTCTACCTACATTCTGACATCTCATGACCTTGGGAGGACTATTCAATGCAGCACTTACTTCTCTCACCGAGTACCTGAGGATTCATGAGCCATCCCTCCTGTCTGATCCAGGACATTTCCCACTGCTCACGCTGGCCTCCTCAGAAAAAGTAGTTGCAGCCTTGTCAGCCTTCCTGAAGTAGGAAAAGGTGGGTTATAGAGCTTCTGCACCACAACACTGCTTCCCAGAGCAACTGGAACCTAATCTTTCCCTTCAGCATGTCAGATAGGTTAGAACCCACGTTCTCCCTCTCCCCAAGGTTTGCTACAGTGGGCAACAGCTTCCCCTGAGGAGATAAGCTTGCACCAGCACAGAATCGTTTGCAGGCCTCTGGCTAATGAATCCTTCAGACATCCAGCAAAGAGAGTTGAAGGGAACAGGCTCCCTACAATAAGGGGATTTAATTTCAGCCGAATTGTACCTAATCTTTTGTTGGTGTGATTTCAGTGAACAGGTCACCCAGTTCCTGGAGAGGAATACCCAGGAACCCTCTCTCCTGTCAGAATGCTAATCCCAGAGTGCCCAGAGAGAATTCCTTACTGGCTCTCTTTCTGCTTTCTGGTGTAATCTGGACTTTGCACACAGAGGGGGCTTCTCACATATTTTATAAGAAGCCCTGGCACTTAACTCATGGCTGTGCCTTTCACTCTGTGCTCAGACTTGTAAAAACTGCACAGCATAGAGCTCAACAGTGCAACATCCAAGGCTCAGGAAATCCCTTAATGAAATGCCATTTATACACTTGTGTCAATGCACTTTAAATGGACATTTAGAAGGGCTAAGTGTCTAGTGAAGCAAAATCCCACAGCCTGGTACTTGGATGGAGTTCTAACACACTGTTATGTTTAATAATACACAGATCAGAAATAAAGATGAGGGAGCAGATACATTTGAACAACTGTTCCTGAACAGAAATCATTTCCTTATTCTATTATAAATCTATTTCTGATTACCTAAAAAGAATGCTGAAACTTAAGACTTTCTAGAAATAACTCTGTTCCAAAGATGAGTCTGTGAAAAGGCTCATTCTGGCTTGCACTCATCGAAATCCAAGGCACTCAATATCAACATTTTGGCAATTCTAATAACAAAGACTGCCAAAAATATGTTGTCTATCAAATGTACATGGAAGAAAGATGTTAGACTATTAAGAACAGATGTCACGGATATCTTCCACAATACTCATGCTCCCCAAGTACTCTGCAAGGCAATATGTACAAAACCTCATTGAAAGATTAGATTAATGCATCTTGCTCAAATGCTTCCAAGTGTTGTATACACATGTAAACTTACTCAGAAAATATGTACCTTTAAAGATGGTAGAAAGGAAGTTTGTGTCATAATTTGATAATGGCCTTGTATCTTACAATTTGAGCTTTAACACTTTGATAACATAGTAAAGACTACTTTTTATAGTCTGCTATTTAAACCATTTTGTTCTGTGTGTGCAAGGTTTCCCAGTTATTGAGTATTCATTTATTTACATTTTAATTATTACTCTGCTGACAAAGAAAGTTTACTCCAAAAATCCTATTAGAAAAACAACTAAACAACTTAATGAGAGGAATCTTTACATAAAAATAGCTTATTGTCTAAAATCAAAAGACCACTTAGAAAACATAAATATCTTGAAAGTTCATTTGAACAGGCACAGAACATGCCTTCTTCCTCTGCTTTATTTATTTGCATTATTAACAACTCTAAACAGTAAAAATTAAGCCAGTTTCCAAAGCTTGCTTGCTTTCTTTCTTTATGTATGTATGTATTAATTAATTAATTAGCACAGGAAGGATTGTAATCTTTATAACTGACAGAATTAAGAAAATATTTTACCTCTAGGGTTGATACTCCAGGTTTCAGGCATAAAAAATCACCCTGAACAATGGAAGCCAAAATTTTCATGTGTGAGTGATTTAAGTGATGGAGTGTTATAAAACCCTAAAAACAAAAAAAAAACACAAACAAACAAAACAAAACAAACAAAAAAACCCCAACAAAACTCCCCCAGAAACCTACTGCATATTTTAAAGCTCATAATAAAATATTGGGACACCATTTTGTTTCCTATGACATTTTCAAGTAAACAGCCAAGAAACCAAAGCATAGAAGTTTGAGCTAATGCTTTTAATTTTTAAATTTTCTTACTGAAATCAGAATTCAGTAAGAAGCAGATCATGGCTCTGTAACACACACCATCAAACTGCATTCACATGAGCACACAGACCTGAGCAAGACCCATCTTTATTTTAAGTCTAAACCTGCATGCTGAACTAAAGATTTCCTGAAGTAAAAGACCAACTATTTGATATCAAAATGACGGGGCTGAACTCAGAAATGTGATATTGTGAATGACATAGGAATAAATACAACACCATTTTAACAAGGCAACACAACCCTAATGTAATAGCAGCAACACCACTGACATTTTCTGTCCTTTAAAAGTCTGAAAACAGGGCTCATTTCTTGCCACAGTAACATCACCACATCATCATCAACACCAACAATACCTCCCTGGCCATGGCAGGCTCCAGGCTGTGCCAACCAGGGCCCAAACCACCAATTCCCTCTTTTTTTTCTTAAATCCTCCCCTCACAATTAGCACATGTGAAGGTGAACTTGGCATGTGAGGATGGCTCAATATTTTCCTCCCTTTGAATAACCTGTTTCTATCCAGTTTCCACAGCAATTGTATGAGTGTTTACATTGTGGGGTTTGTTGGTTTTTCTTCATTTCCCTCCTCCATTAATAGAAAGCAGACATGGCATGCCTGGGAGAGTGTGCTGGGCCGGGCAGCACTAGGGGCACAATGCGGGGTTGGCTGTTATTTGTTCTGTCCCTGCCTGCAGGCCCAGTGCCCTGGCTGTGCTGCAGGCCCGGCTGTCATGGAGAGCGCGGGTGCCTTCAGGAAATGCCTGTTCCAAGTGTTTCCTCAGCCCTCACCGAGCTTCTCCCTGCAGGGAGGCTGCACCCTCTCCCTCTACCTGGAGCAGCACCAGGGCTGCCACCAGCCCTGTCACTGCTCCGGTCCCTGTCACTGCTCTGGTTCCCTGTCACTGCTTCAGTTCCCTGTCACCGCTCCGGTCCCTGCCACTGCTCCCATTCCTCTCATTGCTCTGGTCCCCGACACCGCTCCGGGTCCCCTGACACCCCAGGCTGTGCCACACTCACAAACATCCTGGCTGGTGGGTGCCTTGCAGGGAGTTACTCCTGCTTTCTGTGCTTCTGTCCCCTTCAGCTCCCTAAGGAGGCCTGATACTGAATTAAAGTATCATGGGAGAAGTAGATATTTAATTACATGGTTAAGTCAGTTAGCCCAGCTTGACAGGAAAACATGTCAGAGTTGGAGTTAACCTGCTGCTCAGAAACTGCAAACAGGCTTGTATTCCTCAAGCAATGGAAACACAAATAGGATCAGGCAGGGGTTGCATACACCTGTATTGTCAATAAAAGTATCAAAAGACATTTTCAAAGCATTTGAATATTCAAATTTTATCATGGTAGGTTACTCTGCTGGCATGAGGTTCCACTACCCAGCACAACGCAGTTCATTAGCAGAGGTTCATTAAGCCAGGCAGAGCTCAGTGTTAATGAGGCCGATTGCCCTGGCCAACCAGCCAGCTTTGTTTTCAGGGACACACCGGTGTCTCTGACAGTGTTACAGCAGCATTACACTAGTTAATTATACAAAAATCTAGTTACAATTTTCAAACTCTAAAGCAAGTTTCAAACCAGGCCATTTTTGTCAAAGAAATAAAAAAAATGGTTTCTCTCTACTTTAGGGTTTAAAATTACTATGGCACCCTGAACGATTGCCACAACAACAAAAGCCACAAAATGTCTTTCGTGGCACACCCTGCAGTGAGGAACAGGGTGGTCATGGGGGGAAACATTGACTCTCCAGAGAGAAGCAGAGATTGGGACTTTGCTGAGGTCATGGCTCAGGCAGGCAGCACCTGGTTTTAAGCACCTAGTCCTGACCACAGACAAAACACTCCCAGGCAGGTGAAACAAATGGCAAGACAGATTCAGACTGACCTCACAAGTCTCACAGTTGTTCCAGCTGTTCCAAAAAATACTCTTGTCCTGGCAGACTGTGTGCCAGTTCGAGTATTGTCTGTCCTCACACAGCTGGCATTAAACCATAAAGGCAGCATAACCACCACACTGTCTGTTCTGCCATGTAGACAACAGGAATAAGTTTGTCTCCACATAATATCCTGGTTTAATTAGTTCTCTTGGGTGATCCTGTATTACACAGCACCAGTATTAATAATCGTAGAGCCATAACCTGGAAAAACACTTCCTGCTGCAGTGGCAGGCTGTAAAATGGAAGGCTGTAATCCTCCAGTAGACTCCTGGCTTTCCACTGGCTGGACATGGCCCTGTGGTCCCTGATCAAAGCCCATGTCCAACGTATTTCAATGCGATCTGATCCCGAGCAGCCCCGTGACACACAGCACTCCTACAAACATCCTCTTAAGTTACTACCACAGATATCCATCTCACTGCACTGTCCAGGCAACAAAGAACGGATTTCATATCGAGTTCTCTGATAAAGTGTAATCTGACTCTCATGCCTCCTCTACTCCCACCAGCAAAGCTATTTACTTAGACATCAGTTTAACAGGGAACATAAGTATTAAGTATAGGCTAGGTTTAAGAAGGAGTGTCATGCTGTCCTTCCTGACATGTCTGGAAAAGGTGTACTAGGCTTTCATCCTGATCTCTGAGTCTTAGAGGCTCCAGTTATTTTGGAGTTATTCTTACACACCAACATGTAAGACAGAGCACACCATGTTCTCTGCAGCAATTGCCTCCAAAGCTGCAGCAGAGAATTATGGACCACATACACAGGTTAGACAGATGTGACACAGCCTGAAATACAAACTGCTGCTCTCTCCAGACCTATGAAACTTTACCTCTCATCTCCCTGTTTTTAAAAGATAGGAAATGTGCATTTAGGGTGACAGTCTCCCACAAACCCAGTCCACGAGTAAAGGCACAGTTTGATCTCTCTAGCACGAAACAAGAGGCAGAGCCTCTTTTCTGGGAGAGAAGAGCCTGATACCTCCTAAGACAGGCATAATGGATGAAATATGAAATGGTACTTTGCCAATTCCCTTTATGCTAAGTCAAACACGATTGATAACCCTGAGCAACTGCTTGCAAGATAGAGAACAGAGCTCTTCTGAACATCTGGCTAATATATCTGACCCGTGCTCTGTTTTGCAAGAGGATTCTGATAACCTAATAACAATATATGCTGTTTGCTGCAATGTTTTTGCTTTTGGCTGTGGAGTTTGGTTTTGGTTTATTTTTTGGTTTTTTTTTTCTTTTAAACAGACTCCTATTTATGAAGTAACAAATTGTAGCTTTACTATCTAATGAAGGCTTTACTTGATTAAGAAATTTTCTACATCTTACTTTATTTTCATTTTTAAAATGTCTTTGCATATACTTTGTGGCACATGAGTACAAAAGTCAGCTTGTAATATATGTACCAAGAAGTTGATTATCTTTGGATCTCTAGAAAACTTTATAATTATTTAGGAAATAAAAATACCCAAATAGAGAAATTACTTAGCATTTTAAATGTACATATGTCAAGTGTCTCAACAGTCACTAATACAAACACAGAAAGTTCATTTCCTCTCTCCTGTATGGCAGTTTGAGTCACAGGAAGGGTCAAGACATAGTGTTCAAGCTCTTTTGCCTTTAGACAAAGCACAAAAAGAATGCATAAAGAGAGTTTACATCTGTTACAAATAATTGGAAGTACATTTTATTACTGTTTTTTACCAGCATTTTTCCTCTCTGAGAAAAACTAATCAATGTTGGAACAGGGCACAGTTCATAAGTAAAAGCATTTACCCAGATTGCCCCATCCTTTCAGCTAGATCAGAAAACAAAACTGGAGGATGAAACCTGAACTATCAATGTATTTCAGATTCAAGATCTGATGAGCAATTTCCATTAAATTCCATAGGACTTCAGATATCCAAACCACACTATCAGTTTTTAACCCCAAATAGAACTAAAAAGAGGAGCTGCCCTGCACCAAAGGGTTATGCTGCAGCTGTGCTGAGGGGCAGCACACACAGCAGCAGCAGCACACCCTGATTAGCCCTTCGCCTGGGCAGTGCCGAGTTGCTCTTTCAGTCAATGAGTGCTCTGTTCAGTGGATCTGTAAACACCTGTAGAGGAGAACCAAACACTTTCCCACAGGGGATTGTTCAACAGATAATTCCTCTGTTAAAAGAGCTGCTTAATACACACAATCTACATTTTCCTCTTAGATTTATCCATTCTGCTTCACTCCCTGTCTTTCCTCAAATGCACCTCTGAGTAATAAACTCTAAATAATTTATCTTCCTCCTCTGTGCTCCTATAACAATGAATAGATGGCACTGACTGAACTGTAACACTACAAATTTCCGGCGCATAGTTTTAACAATAAAGAATTAGGTATTCTAATAAACACAAGGTTAAAACTAAGGAAAATTAATTACCAAGCTATAGATCAATGAGCAAGAGGTGAAACAGCCAAAGAGATGCTCTTATTAGATTATCCAACTCAAGGCTGATTTATAGTTTTCACTGTGCTTCCTTATCCATCATTTTTATAGTACGTAGAAAGGGTTACAAAGCACAAATTGCCTTGTTTTAATTAACGATGCAGTTTGGGATGGAAGCATGGCTACCCTAGTCTGAGCCTAGGTTACCTTTTTTGTTGTTTTCAAAACATGAAAGCAGAAAACATATTTTATAAATCTGTGAGAGCTGTAACAGAATTGAACACAACACACTTATCAGCCTGCAAGCTCCCTACTATGGTTGTCTATGACTTGTGCAGAAGCATCAAGCTGTGGAGCAGCCCTGCTGAAAAGGCTCTGAGGGTCTTGGTAATGAGCAAGCTGCTCGAGCCAGCAGTGTTCCTGTTCAACCTGATGAAGGGGAGACTGCAAGGGGCTTGGACAGCATCCTCCAGTACCTCTGAGGTCATCAAAAGACAGAGCCAGGCACAGGCTGAAACAAGGGAGGCTTCGCCCCTGGCCTCGCAGGACAGTCACACACAAGAACAGGGTATCCTGAGAGGTTGTATAGTCTCCATCCTTGGAAGTTTTCAAGGCTCTGCTGGATTAAGACCCTGAGCAACCTCACCTGGCCTCACAGCTGCCTGCTTCATGCAGGAGGTTGGCCAAGATTTCTCCCCAGGTCCCTTCTAACCTGACCTGCCACACAATGTCAGTCTGACTCGGGATGCAACAAATTTGACAGGTGGCACAAGAGAGAACTTTTGAATTGTACTCACCACAACTCTGCCTCTCCCACCTGTGAAAGGGACGGTGACCCGCAGGTCAGACTGATACAGCAGTTCCCCAAAACTTTCTCAATCTGATGGTGTGACATAACTCAGCCAGCTCACACTATTGCTCCTGCCAGAGACAACTGCAGAAACATGTGCTGATGTTGACAGGCTGGGCTGTGAGGAAGCATAAATTAAACCAAAAGTGGCAACTGAAGATTACTAAATCCTGAATACGCTTCAGAAGAACCCCTCATCTTGTCTAGGGCCCCTGGCAACAAAGGTACAGATAATCTCAAAATTATAATAACAATTAAAAAAACAAAAGCATGAATGGAGTCACTTTAATATAATGTGTAAATAACTCAAAACTTTGACATGATTCACTCCTCCTGAAATAAGTGGGTTTGCAATTATATCCCACACTACAGACTTTTTTAAAAATACAGAAGTTGCACAAAAACTGAGCATGCTTTTCCTAGCCATTCCCTCATCACAGTTGTAATACCAGGATCAGATCTGGACTGCAACCAGTATTTCATTCAGTCCTGTAGCTTCATTGCTACATTGCTCTTCTAAACACTTTGGCACATACAAATATCTCCTCACTGTCTGTAAGGGATACCACGTTCTTAGCCATATCACATTACCAAAAGTAAAAAGATAAGGAAAAAAATATTTTCAAATATTGAGAAGAACTTGTTAAATTATTTATAATTTTCTTTTCAGCACAATTTAAGTGGTTACCATGGCTGGAATGAAGGACAGTGCACTGCCAGGAATTTCAAAAAAGACCCTTCCACCCCTCGAAAAGTTCAGTTGCCTTCTGCTTTAATGGCTTCTGGCAAGCTTGCACTATTGTTTTTGTACAAACAGAAGTAAGTTTGATACAAATAAAAAATGGAACTTTATGTGAATGAAGCAAACATCAAATTCCTTAATCTTCAAAAGAAACTGTATCCCTGAATAATTAACTATGATGTATTTATAAAACTAGAATAATTGAAAACAGAATTCTAAGTTGATTCATGTGGACTGTGCTGAAATATTTATTATTGCAAGTCCAAAAGATCTGTCTGGGTTTTGTCACTGGAAATGTCTAAACTCAGTGTCCAGATGTTTATTTAAGTTGCTCCCACATAGTTCTAATGTCAATTACCAGAGGTTATCAGAGAGCATCACTGTGTATCTTCCTTGACTAATATTCTCATTTCTTCTGCATCTTTGATGTTTTCTTTCATTAAAATTCCTGGCTCACAGCCACAAAAATCTGCCATGCAGGCAAAAAAACTGGTCTGCAGACATGACACATGATGATGCCCAATGTCTGTGCAAGGATAATATTTATCATCAGCTATCATTTAAGCAGTTCTATAATCAGTACAATGCCAACTTAAAACAGTTCAGAGAAGTACGTGTGAAAGCAGGGAATAAGAATTTCTAACCAATATAAAACAACTTGGGACAGCAAAGAAAATATTGTTACATATAATGAAGATTTCGTGGATCTGTGTGGCTTGAGGTTTTTTTCTCATATGGGAAAAGCCAGAGGAAAGCCAATGACAAAGTAATTTCACACATAATTACAAATGGAATTGATGGATCTGTAACTCTGGAAACCAGAATTACATCTAGACTTTTATAGTAACCAGGAGACAACACAGACCACTCATAACAGTGACTTAAACAGAAAGAGCTTATCACACAGTCTCTGAAGATTTCATACATTCAAATGCAAATAGCTAGATAAAATAGCTCATTGCTATTGATATTATCTGTTACCCAAAATCAGATGGTTCATTTTGTTGTAGGCAAACTCTGGAAGATTCATTTTGAAGATTCGTATGAAAACAGAAGAAAATCAATATGAATTCAATGTAAGTGAAAGTAGAGCTGTAAGATGGCTGGAGAAAATAGTGCCAATGGCATTTCATGTTTTCATGTTGGCACCCACGTAGTAGCACTGGGTTCCTCTCTTGGTGAGGAATTGTAGTTCTCATTGATGGGCACCTTGCAACCTCAATGGAAAACTGCCTAAATGACTTGGAAGTGTAAATATCATTGCCTATGCAGTTTACTCTCCTTGTGCTGTTAGTAGGGAAGGTGTACCCACCTACCAGCCAAAGCCCTTTAGCTGAGCATTCAGCCTTGCTGAGAGTCATTCTCCCTCATGGAAGATCTCCTACAAATGATGTCATTGCACCTCAGGATTCAGCTGAAATTCTGCATGTGCATCCCAAAATCCTATGGCTTCTCACAGAATCATGAGTTCTATCACAGCATTTGTGCCCACGGCAGCACCAACTGAACTGTCTATTCACAAGTGTACAAAGAGCATTCTCCTATCAAGTGCTCAGCTTCAGAGACTCAGCAAACCTTAAGACTGCAGCTACTTGCCACATTATATCACTGTCTTGATCTAATAAGCAAGTACATTAATACCAGCTGTGTGGAGAGAGGGAGGAAATATGAATATGTTCATTAAGCATTATGGCTCCACTTATCTCCCTCATGACTGCAGTGGAGATCTGCCAATTCATGCATGACACAATTATGGTCCCCAGTACCAAACGGGAAAAAAAAGTAATGAGGGTGTCAGTACAAATTCTTACAAATTTTCCTGTCAAGAAATCTCTTACACTTAATGCTGGAGAACAGCTCACTCATACTTGGGTGATCAGAAGAGAAATGCTTGGTTCAATGATTCCAGCAAGTAGAAAATCACTTTGCTTCCCACACACATTTCACCATGCTCATTTGTGTCTCCTCACATCCAGTGAGTGGTTCACAACTCTTTATTTACAAATTCCCTTGCACACAGAGATTAAACGAAACACAGACCCAATATCCCAGTTCAACAGAGCACTTGCACATAAATGTTCCTGGAGGAATCAAGCTTTGACTTCAGCCCTACAGTGAAGATTTCGCGCTTCACCAAAACAAGGGCCAATTTAATAAAATCTTAATAACCAAATGATCAAAACGGTTGCTTTAAACAAGAGATGACTAAATGCCCCTAAAGCTTTGCATACATAATAATAATCATCACAGTTTGTATTTACAAAGGGGTCAAAAGGAGTTAAGCATCTGTATCCCATGGAAAGTCAGTGTGATGGTAAAATGTTTCAGCTACAGTCAGCTAACATGTGCCTGCCTCAGTGGCAGCAGTGACACGGCACTGCAGAATATGAGAAAAAACACAATCATTAGCTGATTGAATAAGAAAAAATACCACAACAGAATAAATGCTGTTTTCACACAGCTGCCTTTTCAACTTCCCTCTTCTTCCCAGAACGTGGGAGTTCACAACCTTAAACCAAACATTAAGCAGCCAGGAAATCTCAATGGTGATCTCCACACATACCATCCTAAAAGCAGTGGACTCACAACAAAATGTGAACCACAAACAAAGGGAAATTACAGGCCATTTAGCACCTCCCTGGAACAAGGCCACACCATGCAAGACCTACTCCCTGAAAAATGTGTTCTTACAAAATACTTCAGAGAGATTATGCTTCCTTCTTATACCGCAGTGAAAAATACTCAAGGCTGGCAAAGCCGAGAAAAGCCACCTTTTGCTCCAGCAGGGTCCACAGGGGTAGGGCATAGCTTATGCCAACACAGCAGCCCCATTTCTTGTTCCCTTTCTGCCATTCATTTGCTATAAAAGGCCGGTTGCAATTCCCCTGGCCCAAGTACACTCCTTGCGGGCCCTAACCTGCTAAAGGCAGGTGATGGACCAGATACCAAATCGTGCCAAAGTGTTCTGAACCGGGTCCCACTACGGATGATTTTCACTGGCATGGTACATGGTACACAGTGAGCCTCCTGGATGCAAGGAATGGGCTCAGCAGGGAGCCGCACAGAGCGGCCAGCCCCGCACCCCAGGGAGCCGCACAGCGCGGCCAGCCCCGCACCTCCAGCCCGGGCTGCGCCGCTCCCACCTCCTCCAGAGGCTGCTAAAGGCTGCCAGCTGGCGGTGTGTCTGGGACACGGGAATTGGCTACGAATACCACACAGAAACCCCTCAACTTTTGCCTGGGGCTGCTCATGGAGCATGACCAGCTCTTGCCATGACTTCCCACTCAAATTTGGATTAATCAGTCCATAGTGACTGGATATTCCTTTCCCTGACTCCTGATCCTGTGTCTCTATGGCAGGTTCAGAAACCCCACAGCAGAGTCAGTCATGGTTTCCAAAATTCTCTCAATCTGCAGGCCCCATTTCCTCCACACAGGTGCTTGCAGCTTACTGATTTTTTTGGGAAAACTACTTAGAAGTAGGCCACAAGCCATCAGATAGAAACCTTCTAACAGGACTCTAAAAACCAGGAAAAGCTTATGTTTCTACCCCTAGTTACTCTTACAGTTCCTCTAAAATAATTAAGTAGAGGAACATTCAAGTCTTTCTTCCTTCAAGTGTTATTTCCTAAATACTTGGCATAAAATTTCAGGTGGCTAAACCCTCTAGATCACATTATCACCACAGCTGGCAAGCCAGTTCTCTCCCTCAGGAAAGTTACAGCTGCAAACAAAGTACTTTGGTGGATCAGGTACTCCCAACAATTCAGAAATCAAGGGACTGCAGGTGCTGCTGCACAGATCCTGCCTCACATGCTACAGCTCTCTGACTCTCAGGACACCACTTGAATTCTGCCTCTGTGCCATCTCTCTGACCTGCAAAATTGGCCAGCTTTAGGTCTTAAGAGTCTTTTCTTACCCATCTGCATTCCCAAAAGTTTTCTTTCCCTACGTGGCAATTTATTTCCTAACTCCATCTCCAGTGTTTTCCTCGTGAAGTACTGGGGCAAAAGAGTTCCAATCTTCCTCCAAATTTTACATGATCAAAACAAAACATTATTCACACAAGGAACTTCACAAACATAATATCAATTCTTTACTTTCACTGTGTTAACAGCCCGTTCCAATATAACAGTCCACTCTCGGAACAGGGAGCACGATTCTCAACTTGCAATGTACATTTCGAAATGTTCTGGAACTGGAAAACAGTGAAATACACAACAGCAATATCATCTTCAATCAGAAACTTATTTCAGTATGACCAAACCATTCCACGATTTGTCCTTTATTATCCAACAAATCATTCTATGATCCTCTTATTCTCTAACCTTTTACAAACTTCTGGATTACACATCCTCCTTAACATGGGACTCTCTTTACACGTGACTCTGCTTTCTTTTCACAGAATCTTAATTCAAAGTGCAAACTTGTTGCTCAGAACCAATAACCTCCCCAAGAAAGCCTCCAGGTTTAGCAGTAATAAAAAACTTACTTACAATTCATCCCTTGAACTTGGGTTTGTATTCAAACAGCACTCTTCCACAAAGACTCAACACTGTGCTGAGCAGCTGCTAATTGTTTAACAAGCACACATAATGCACTTCACCTGTTACCACAGTGATTTACACGCCCCACTGCTTAAGGGTGAAGGTTGCCCATTCAAGGGATCACTTTGGCAGAGGTCCAACATGCTGAATGCTCTCTAAATAAAGACTAAAAAAGCCTCTTCTTCACTAAGTTCAGAGAGCAGAAGTGTTAACAGCACAAGGAAAGAGCTCAGTTTTAGTTAGTGCAAGCGATGGTCAGCAGAAACCCATGCTGAGATAGATTTCAGTCCTGTAGAGAACAGATCCCTGCTGTGCAGCTTTGGGTGGATTCCTTCAGCACAGAAAAGCCAGCACCGAGAAAACTCACAGAGCATCTTAAAAGGTGTGAGAGCACAGCCAGTATAGGGTGATGATCCTGAGAAGGGAACAACCTGGAAGTGGCAGCTTGTGCTTCGTGCAACAGCAAAGGGGAAAGCCACTACACTCTGCTTGTCCTTCAGCGGCACAGACTGCAGTGAGCAGGGGGCAAGATGCAGCCAGACAAGCAGGTGGTAGCATGGACAGCATTGGTGTGAGAGATGGGCTGCATCTACAAGGGAGGAGCCCTCCTCTGGCCTGTGTTCTGGCTGAACAGAAACAGATGCTACTGGAGATCAACGTGACTGGCTGAAAACATGCCAAAAAATTGTGCTGACAAAGGCAAGGGAAGGTGAGAAGCTGGAAGGATGAAGAGGGAGCACAGAAAGAGAGGAGGGGAAAACAGAAAAAGGTGGTGAAAAGGTCAGAAGGCCTGGAAGTGGCAAACATCTGCAGTCTGAACCAAAATGGGAAATACGAAAGGAAAGCCTCAGTAGGAGGGCCGCTGTGGCTAAAATACAAAGACATTCACCTGTCTGTGAGATATTCCAAGGACTGAGGTACGTAGGAAGTGCCCAAGTGCACAGCTGGTACTTAGATGGAGTTCCAGAAAACAAGGTAAGACGGCAGTGGCAGGAGGATCCATGACACAGGGGAAGAAGTCAAACTCAGACACAGGCAACAATGTCATATGAAAGGGAATGGATGGTGCAGCAGATGAATTTGGTTTATGACAGGAGGTTAAGTCTAATAAGAATAAGGGAAGAGCAGATGACAAGAAGCCAGTGAACAATGACAACATGAAGACTGTGAAAGGAAAGGGTACAGATGACCTAGTCCAAAAATACCACACATCAGCTTAGCAGCAGTTCCACCTGTCAAACTGCAGTGCCACAGGGACTGCCTGGGAGAGCTGGTGGAGCATTTGGGAGAGAGTTATTGCCTGCTACTGAAGTGCTGAACGCACTCAAGAAGTGGCAGAGACCCCCCTTTCTCCATTTCTAGGTAATATCATGTAGCTTTTTGAATGACCTGCAGCTGAAGCATCCTTAACTTCCAGAGACACCATTCCTGCAGCAATATGTACACATCCAGGGACAGCTCTGCACACACAGCTGCTGCATCTTGGAAAACTGGTGCTGCCAGGCTAAACAAAGGATCACTGAGCTTTGTTTTTTTGGAACTGAAGTCAAACTAGGCTTGGAATATTCTAGTCAACAGTGGAATATCATTGTGAAATGTTCTCAGATGTGTTCCTGATCTTTCAAAAAGTCACATTAAAATGCAGAAAATGTTATTGTAAGGAAAACTGGTATTTATCTTCAAAGAACAGCTGAAACTTAAAAATACACAGAACACTTTCTCCAAGAAAACCAGAGGGTGGATCCCTTAATTTACATTATGAAAAAATAGTATTTCAAAATATGAAAGCAGTGTACAAAAATAAGGAAAAACTTCCAAATCTTTAATAAAACTATTAAAGTCTTCAGATTAACCTGATCTCTTGATGTGCTTTGTCATGATAAACAAAAATAAAACAGCAGAGTCCCTTAAAGCCCAAACACAATTTGAGTTACAAAATAACCTGGAATTCTCAGCTATTTACAATATAAGGGCTGAAAGTGTTACTTTAAGGTGCAGGCACAGAAACAAGTTCTTGTGTGGTAAGAAACTGACTTACAGCCTGAGGATCGTGCATTTAATTGTAGCTGTCTGGGTATGTATTTTCACAAGGTAAAAGCAAGATAATATTAAATAGGTAAAAGAAGTATCTCACATTTATACAAGACAAGAGCTTTCAATCACATGAGCAGTTCAGAGGCACCGTATCTTCCTTCATGGACGTGTGTGCCAGTGCCCTTTGCAATCACACTTCTGCACAGAAGAAACCTTCTCTTGTAGATGACCCATCACAGCCTGCAAAAGGGCATTAGAGAGCTCACTTTACTTAAGCTGAAAACTGTGGGGCATTCCACAAGGATTAACTGCCCCAAGTGCTCAAAAAAAAGTTCCCAAATTACACTCAGGTTACCACTAAGTGACATGTACATTTATGAGGTTTACATTGAACCCTTCCCGTAGCTGTAATGTGAAAATTTTAAGAAAAAAATTACTAGATCAAGTATTCCCAATATTCATGTTTGGGTTTTAGGAAGTACTGCACAGTTACATGGCT
Organism: Pithys albifrons albifrons; assembly: GCF_047495875.1. Lineage (NCBI taxonomy): Eukaryota > Metazoa > Chordata > Aves > Passeriformes > Thamnophilidae > Pithys > Pithys albifrons. The sequence continues at coordinate 7,882,670 of NC_092470.1, forward strand.
CATCCTCAGGCATCCCTTCTTGAATTCAGTCCTCTGCTGAAAAATAATCTTCATCTCTCACTTCTCTGTACTGCATTGAGGCCTCCCCCTCTGGTTCAAACCTGACCATTTTTATATTCAGTCTCTCTGCAAGCTTCTGCGCTGCAAGCTTGGCTTGCATTGCCTGTGTAAGAAAAAAAAGGACACAAGTTAGAAAAAGATTCATTTGCCATTGTCATGAAAAACTACTATACTGAAGTTTAAACTTGACATCATATCAGTAATTCCAGAGTGGGCTTAATTAAAAGTTTTAGTAACTAGCAGACAAATTTCAGGTTTCTTTTCACATTTATACATAACTGAACTATTAATATTTGACAACCCCTTTCTAAGATTAAAGATCCCCCATGTGGCAGCTCTCACCTGTGATACACCAATGTCAGTTCTAACAGAACAGAATCAGTCCACAAAAGAGACCAACTGTGCACAGTAACCAGGTAGCAAAAACAAGGTTTGGCTTTCAGCAACCTCAGCAAAGAATGCCTCCATTTTCCAAATAAATTACCACCCTTAAAGATTAAGAAATTAGCAAGTGCTTTTAAAACAATAAGCAGCAACAAACACTTTTACAATAGTGTCTAATTTAAACATTAGCTTCACACTATCTGGATAAGTTAAAATCCATTACATTGGAATTTGAAGAACCTCAGAACTGGGATTCTTCAGACACAGCATAAAGAAAGGCAAACACAGATACCAGCATGTTATAAGAATAACAAATACTGTCAGGCCTTCATTTACGCAGGTGCCAAAAACTCTTCAGAGACTTACAGGCAAGGTATACATTTCCATGTCTAGTTAGAGGTGAAGTGAGTACAGTCAGGTTAGCACATCAACACACAAAGACTGTGTTCAATGTAGGAATAACAGTTTCAGAAAGCATTAACACATTCTTTAATTATGTCATTAAAAGAATCAAATGCAAGACAAAGTGCCTTTCCTCAAAGTCTGCCCATCTCAAGTCATTACCATGAAAAGATTCCTTTATCTTTCCTTTTCCAGGAGAGATCCTGGTGATGTACTTTTCAGACCAAACAGTAAATTCATACCTCATAAGCTTCTTTTTGCTGTATCTGAATTGCTATGGACTCCTCTATGGGTAACAGCTTAGCAGGGGAGTGGTGAAGGGGTGGCAGTCGAGCTGCTGTGATATCATCCAAATGTTTCTTATCTCTGAGCCGTCTTTCTTCAGCAGTAACTGGGGAGCCAAGTCCCCCAGGGGACCGGCTGGCTGAGGAACTATGAGATGATCCACTTTGCTCCCCTGATAATCTGAAAGACATAACACACCCAAGCTGTGACCCAAATTTGCAGCACAAGGTTGAACAACTTCTGTTCCAAAACATATTTTTAACACCTAAGAGTTGAAATCTGAAATACCGTTGAGAACATACACAAATAAAAAATATGCAGCACTCATTAAAACTAAAACTATTTCTCTGTAGAGAAACAATATAAGTTACTCCTGATAGAGAACAAAAGAGGTATGGCAATTAATTAGCAAGTAGCAATGCTTTGGGAGCCATATGAAGTACAAACTGCTATGAGTACAGACAATGTGAACTGTAATTTCCCTGGAAGTGTAGGAAAAGCAAAACACTTCCTGCTGTTAAAGTTCTACACATTCTAGAATTGATCCACCAGAGAGTTTTGCCATTTGCCTAATAGTTTTGCAGCTTAAGCTATGAAATTCCATGAAGATTCATGAATTAGACCACTGCTCAATACTGACATTCTGTGGCACTCAAGGAGCCAACATATGAACCCCTCATGTGTCATAAGACTTTAAATCCCTTTAATCATCACTCTAAAGCCATCATGCTTATTCTGTAGCATTTCCAGTTTTATACACATCAAGTCCCTCACAAAAGGTTTTCCTATCCCATTATACTTACGCATTTGTTTTAAATTTGCTTTTCTTTATGACTGGGTTCCTGGCTCGAGCCTCTAGAACTTCAATATAATGTGGTGTCTTGGGATAGAGGCTTCCAAATACATTGCCCTTATGTTTTGCCACATTCTGTTCTTTTTCCAGTGTTTTTTCACTGTTATTTCCATCTACAATTGTAATTTTCTGAAAGGCATCAACCAACGTGTCTTTGCTGTTGTCCAGAGCAGTTGTGCTTTCTGCACCACCCTCAGTATTGCTCTGAGAGACCTGCTGATCATTTTTCAGATGACTGCCCATGGCTGACGTGGAGACAACTTCACTGAAATGATTCTGATCTTTTGTAGCAATCTTTACTTCATCATTTTTCCTCTGAGTCCTTTGAGTTTCCAAGGCTGTACCTGTGGCATCTTCCTCAATACATTCTGTCTCCTGCCCTTTGCAAGAAATCTCAGAAATATCTTCAGAGTTTTCATTAAAGACTGAGAAATTTTCACAGTTCAGTGTGTCCTGGTTTTCCTGTTTACTTGTATTAATCTCCTGTTTTGCCTGGAACTCCAACCTGACAGCAGACAACAGCTCAGCTGTCCTGGCTCGTTCTTCCTCTTGCAAAATGGCAAGCCTCAGCTTTTCAGCAAAATCAGAGATCTTCTTACCCTTATCTGGAAGCCTAGAAATGAACTTCCTAAGAAAAACAAAAAATAAATTAACAGGGTATAAACAATCTTATTTCAACCTGAGATACAGAAGCGTTTTATTAGGGCAGCCAATGGGACAGGTTTTACATTTACCAGCTTCTCATTTACACATCAGACTCCTGAAACGTGAAGATGCAAAGCAGGTGCAGTAACCACGTGTGGTCACTGAGTGACTCACAGAACCATGGAATGGTGTGGGTTGGAAGGGACCTTGAAGGTCATCTCGTTCCAACCCCCTTCCACTTTTCCAGGCTGCTCAGAACTCCATCCAGCCTGTCCCTGAACACTCCCAGGGATGGGGCAGCCACAGCTTTCCTGGCAAACCTGTGCCAGGGCTTGTCCCCCCCCTCACAGGGAAGCGTTTTACCCCAATAGCCCATCTAACCCGACTCTCGGCCAGCGTGACCCCCCTGCCCCTTGTTCTGCCACCCCACGCCCTTGCCGTCTTGCTCCATCTTTCCTGTCGGCCTCTTCAAATATAGGAAGGCCACAATTATGTCACCCGGGAACCCTCCCTTCCCGGGGCTGACCACCTGCAGTTCCCCCCGCCCTCCCTCACAGCCCAGCCGCGCCCTGCCCTGCCCGCGGGGCCGCACGGACAGCACGGCCCGAGCCCTGCCCGCACTCTGGTCCCCCACCGGTCGGCCAGCAGGCGCTCCTGCCGCCGCAGCATGTCCCGCAGCTCGGGCAGCGCCCGCCCGCGCAACGCCGCTCCGGCCGCCATCGCCGCCCGCCCGCCTGCCCCGGCCGCCACACGGGCGCCGCCATGCTGCCGGAAGTGACGGCGCGGCGGCGGGGCCCGGTCCGGCGGGAACGCGAAGCCGAGTCGGCCCCTCAGGGGCGCGGCAGTGCGGCCTTCGTGGGGGCTGCGGGTGCTCCGGCCGGCCCGGGACAGGGGCTGGGGGGCTCAGCCCGGCACGGCAGCTCCAACACCGCGGAAAAGCACCTGGAGCGCTGTGTTTGTTTCTGGGACCTCTCTGACATCTTTCAGCGATTTTTTCTGGGGGGCAGCAGTTCTGGAGATTCTGATTCTTTCCCCTTCCCACACTCAACTGGTGTCTTTATGTCTGAGTGTTTTTGACACCTTTTTACTGTGGAAATCAATAAAATCTGAAAATATTTTTCTTTTCTGCAGAAATAAACTATTACAGAAATTTCTGTTATCTTTCTAAGTTTTTTTTACGCCATTGTGCTGTGAAAATCGATAAACTCTGAAATTAATTATTTTTTTTCTACAGGTACAAACTATTAGGGCATTTCTGGTATCATTTTTGGATGATGTATAGGGCTTTAAAATCCAGGGGTTTCACCTTTCCTTACCTGTGTTATGCTACATTTATTATACTTTATTTTAAAATGCAATTACTTTTTGTTTTGAAATGCAAATCTTAGAATGGATATGTTAGAGGCATGTTTTTTCAGTGAATAATTAGCAAGGTTTGACTACAGGATCTGAAGGGTCACACGTGCCTGGCGGGCGGGTCCGGCAGCGCGAGGCTCATCCCGGAGTCACAGAACCCTTTCTGCAGAGACACGGCATTCCAGAGACAACTCCAGGAGTCACAGAGCCCTCCCTGCAGGAACAGCATCCCAGAGACAACTCCAGGAGTCAGGGAGCCCTCCCTGCAGGAACAGCATCCCAGAAACAACTCCAGGAGTCACAGAACCCTCCCTGCAGGAAGAGCATCCCAGAGACAACTCCATGAGTCAGGGAGCCCTCCCTGCAGAAACAACATCCCAGAAACAATTCCAGGCTCGAAGCAGAGGTGGGTTGTGTTCCTGAGCTCAGCCCTCTGAGCGAGCTCCAAAAGCCTCAGACTGAAGTGTCTCCCCTGTGCATGGCTTGGTGTTCCATGGATGAGAGACGTGCCTTCTCCTTGCATCCGAACAGCCTTTAGCAGAGTGACAATTCCTGTTCAGGACTCAAGGTTTGCTGTTCAGAGGTCTGGTAGAAGTGTTTACAGGACCTTTACTTTTTGACTTGTTCATGCACGATACAGAGACCGAGCACAGAGGTTCAGGCTGTGGTAACACCGACTCCAGACCTTCCAAGCACAGCACCCTCAGGAAGACACTCCATGGAGCAGTGAGGTGGTGGTGAGTGGTGGCTCCCTGGGGGCAGCTGACGGCTTTTCTAAGCCCATCCCAGTGGAGGTTTCTTGGTCCAAGCAATAGAGAGAAGGCACATTTCTCAGAGGCTCTTGGAGTGGCTGTTTTCTGAGCAGGATGAAGGCAAGCCCAGCCCGGAGAGACTGGAGGAGGAAGCGCTCCAAAATGTCCACCTGCCCTTTGTTTGTGCAGCTGGACAGCCCAGGGAAGGGCTGAGGGCCAGGGGAAATGGGATTAGGCAAGTAGGCAGCTACCTATGGAAAAAACACCACGGTCGGGGTGAGAACACCACGAGAGCATTTCACTGTCTGTTATGCACAACCTGGATCATCTCCTGTGGAAAATTCCTCAGGGAGTTCTGCCTAAAAGTTCAGGGAAGAGGAAAGCACTGAGTTTTTCTCACCAGGAGATCCCTGGCTGTTGAAGGACACAAGTTCTTTGAATTGCTGCCATTGTAATGCTGGGTTAAGTTATGCCATCTATGTAGCATTTCTTGTAGAAGGAACTCTTGATCCTGCTTTTCAGCCTTTCTCCTCTGCAGATAGGAGAAAGTGGGAAGGCTGGGCAAGGAAACAGCTTCTGCCTCTAGGGAAGTGGGAGTCTAGAAGGAGCAATCTCATTAGACCACTGCCCTGCAGTCACAAGATGTTCAGCTGCTTTATGACATGTACAGAAAAATAATGCCACTATTTACCAAAGGTTTCAGCTTATGTGCTAAACTGCATGCATAGAAAAAAACAGAGAAAAAATTAATTAAGTGCTGGAATCATGACTGATCATTCTGTACCTCTACCATTCTCCAAATCTGTATTGGTTTAAAGTTATTGGGAAGAAATATTGCTCATCTTTACCTTGAGCTGCTACCACCTTCTTGTCTTGCGTTCCTTCCATGCTGCAGTGCTTGAGGGCCTTAACTCAGGTCTCTTAAGCACATTTCTTCTTTTACACAGGCAAATAGCCCCAGGTGCTGAACAGGAATGAAATAAAACATAAGTGGAATGAAACTCTCAGCATGTACATCTCTATTCTATGGAGCAGGGATTTCCCGTGCAGAACTGCAGACTTAATGCAGAGAGAACTTACTTCTCATCTGTCCACATCTAAAAGTCTTCAGATGTCAAAACAAAAAGTGCTTAAAGCTCTCTGAAAAGTATCCAACTCCTACAACCCCATGTTGTAGGTTCAGCACCAAGCACTGCTGATCTCTACAAGATTTTATGAGGTCCTGTTGGCAATCTGTGCTGAATGCAGATGCCTGGGGAAGCACTTTTGAGTAAAGAACTTCGCAGTCTTCATCTGAGCATTGCAAACCTGTGATTTGTCATGTTTGCATGACCTCTTCTTATTTAGTTGACATACAGATTGCTTTATTGTGACAGTCTTAAAAATAAATCTCTATTATCAGTGAGTGGATATAAACTGTAAATAAAGATGGGCCACAGCCATCCCAGCCTCATCCTGCTGAAGCCTGGAGAGCATCATCCCAGATGCATTCAGATGTTATCTGTGGGATCTGAAGCTGCTGGGGTTTTTTTTGCAAGAGCTGTTCTACCCACTTCTTGTTTATCCTGTGCGAGTCAATAGTTCTTTATTTCATGAAAGAGTTCATCTACTTTGTTACTTGGCTTTGAGGAGGAGTCTTTAGCAAGGGAGTGCCTTCCTGTTCTCAAGAGCTCGTCTGCCAAAGGAAACACCGACAGGAACATCGAGGCTCCACTTTGCATCCTCACATGTTTTGAACAAACAAGGTTATGCAGAGTAACAGTTTGCAACGTTTTGAGGTAGGTTTATTCCTAAATGACTGTGGACACAACAGAATAGCAAGTTTAAATACAGCATTTATTGCAATTTATCCTTTTCATGTCCTACGTACAGGATCTATTAAAAGCATACAATGTAATGCAGTATTTATACAGCATATATGAAAACTGTATCCCAAAATACTTTCCAGAGTATCTGGAATAAATCCCAAAAGAATACTTGTCATGGTACAAATGTAGTCATACAATTGACTTACATTTAATGCACTTTCTGGGACCTTTCTATATGGCTTTTATTGCTGTTTATGGAAATTTTAGTAGTTTCTATAGTACTAATTAACCCCATCTCAAATTGACAAAATTTATACAGAAGTGTTACAGTCTTTTCAGTCAGATTTGTTATTATCTATGCTAGTTTACATTGCTGCTGGTTTGACTACAAAGCTCTACATTTTCATGGAACACAGTCATATAAATACAGTTCCTCTCCTGTTCCTTTAGACCAGAAATCCAATCAAATGATGGTCATCCAGCTTAAAATACAGCATGCACTTCAGTTCTTATTGGGTTTAGAAAAAAATACTATACTTCATCAAACAGTCAAGACAGAATTTACACGGAAATCTTTTACAGTAAAAACTTAAGGCCTTGCTGCAGTCTTGGTAAAGTCTTGAGCAGATTTTCGTAATTTTGCAAGTCTCAGAGTTAAAGTAGCTCTTGGTATTTTCAGAGGAGATTCTCTATCAAAATAGAATGAACTTCCTTTTAAAGTCCATGTCAAACCAGCATTTTGATACATATCCTGCCCTCTCCTACCATTCACTGAGCACCTCACAGTTACCAGGTTCTGTTTTCCAAGTTCTGGCCAAAACAGAAGGATAAAGGATTTTCACTTATTTAAACTTGGTTATTATCTTTTCCAACAACATGCATTTCCTTTTATCTAAAAAATACCACTTCCATCCATTTACCTTAAGTTTGAAGGTAACTTTTACAAACCCTAGTTCAGAATTAAATTCCTGAAATATAGAGGGATTATTTGGGCACATAAATGCTAAAAGACATTACGTGACAACCTAAAGTTGCATCCCTAATGGACATTGCTATACCAGATGGGATTAGTTTTTAGTGTCTTTCTCTTCAAAAAACAGACGCTGTACAAATATTTACTGTTATCGGCCACTAGATGGGGATACGATGCCACAGGCACCGAGTTGATCCGTGAAATCGGAGCTGAGCCCTTATTCATCATCTTCTGGGTTCAATATGAGGTCAATATTATTATTTTAAATACAACTTTAGTAAGTGTACTTGATTTGAATAGACTTGCATTAGACTGGATATAAAAGCAGTCCCATTGTGGCCCTGTGGCAAGGTGAGTACCTCCTGGGACTGACTGAATGAAAGAACAATACTGATCATACAAAGCTTAAATTGTTGGTTTTCTATAGTTACTGTAATTAAAATTTTAAAAGTCCTTCATTCATGTTAACAGAACTACAAGAAAACAGTCATAATTCACTAAGACTTCGAGATCAAAACAAGATGTAAAAAAATCCCTTATATATATTTAAATTACTTCAGTACTAGATACAGTAATTCCTGCTGCTACTTTGTAGCCAAGGATAGGCTTTTAAGTGCTTTGGAAAAAAATTACTCAAACGCCAAAGCCCTGATTCCGAATTGCTGTTGCTGTAGGAATTGCAGGGACTGCTGCACTTGCAGTTACCAAAATTGTTTGATGGAAACTGCTTCCTCAGATGGAAAAGTAAATAAATAAGGTGTCAGGGGTTTTCCTACCCAGTTGCTATTGAATGTATCACCAATGGCCACTCTATCCCATGACTGAGGAAGTGCAAACCGGTGCCTCAGTCCAACAAAGCAAATTCCATTATGATCTGCTCTATCGGTTACTATTTTGAGCAACAAACACAACACTCATCTGCACTGTGGAGGGGAGTGTTTGGCACAGCCCAGCTGCATCTCTCCCTTGCAGCAAAAGCGTGGGGGGCACAGTGAGCTGCTGCCGGGGCAGAGCCCTGACTGTGCCAGGCCTGTGGGAGGCGTGGGCTGCCCTCGGGCTGGGCACAGACACAGCAGGAGCTGCCACAGCCATGCCCTCTGCCAGTGCAGCTTCAGGTAGTGCTGGCAACAGAATATATAGAGCTTCATTACACAAACAGAATGACGACACAACTGAAGAAAACAAAAACTGTACAGCTGTACAACTCCTTCCTTGTAAGCACCTGACATGGCACGCTCACTGCACAGCTGCTGCAGGGGCAGCATGTGCTGCCTCACTCACCCCTCCTTCACAGTCAACGCCAGTAGTAACTTCAGATAAAAGTTACTAAAAAGCTGCTTTCAGGATAAATTTAGCAAGACTCCATGCTGTTGTTCTTCTCTATGAATTGATAAGAATTTATCTAATCAAGCTGCAAAGACGCAAGATATCTGCTCATATTTGGAAAGCACAGGCACTCGACTGCTCAAGATGTGCTGTTCTTTGTGCTGAATTCCAACACCCTCTTGAACGGCGTGTACGTCCTCACCGGCCTCGGGCTCTCGGGACCTCTGTGCTCAGGACTTGGGCTGGCAGAGAGAGAAGAAAAAAATCTTACAGAGGGTAAATCTTACAGCTGGGCTCAAAATGCCATGGCAATGAAGTTGTGCTCTGTTTTGATAATGACAGGCTAAAATTAATCACTGTATTTGGGATGTTCCATAATTCTTTTCTATAATGCCACAAGGAATATTTAATAAAAACTGTGGCAGATACTGGCACGTTTACATGCAGGCAATTGCTGCAGTGGAATGTCCAGCAATAAAGTTACTAGGACTAAGGGTCCCACAACAAAAAAAGACAGCAATATACATTTTAGAACACAATTATGAACAGAACAGCAATTCCATGAAATTTAAACTGCACAGAAGTACATTTTCACATAAACCTCTGAAATAGAAAAAAAATTAGATAAGTAGGGCCTGTGCTTACATAACAAAGAGGACCCAGAAAAGACAACAAAGATAGGTTTCTGTTGACAGCCTGAGTGAAAAACACTGTTTTAAGGTGTCAAAACACATGCAATCGAAATATGCTCTAGGCCAAACTCTGAAATGAGTTTCTTTTAAATTATTAAGGAAATTTTAGTTCGGTTGCCGATTTCCAATCAGCTTAATGACTTTATATGCTCATTTATAGTCCTCAAATGAAATGATTCAATTTGCAGGGCAGTTGGGATGAACAAGTTTACTTGTGGGTAGTAAAAATGATGTGCAGTGTTCCTCCTTATCTTACTATTTTGTTTTGTTTTGCCCTTCCCTGTGGTGACCTGGGGAGAAGCCTCAAGTGCAAGTCCCCAGCTGTGTTCCCAGGGCTCAGGGCAGCCCTGGGCAGTGCCCAGGGCAGAGGAAGGGGGGGCACAACTCCTGATCTCTACAAAGCCAGGCTGCAGAGCCACCACAGACCAGAGACAATGTTCTGCTGCAGGAATGGAAATGTCACTACATGGTTTACTTGGCATCTCCCACTCGGGCTAGGAGATGTCCAGGAATTGCTACAGCCCTACCCTGTTCCTGTCAGTGTGCCCTGCCCTTTGCAGTGGTCCTGGCACATCTCTGGGCACACACATGTGCACAAAGCCAGCCCTGCCCAGGCTCTGCTGCACTGGCAGCACACACAGTGCATCACTGTTCCCATATCTCACAGATTCAGGCTCTGACTGCCAGTTTTACTCCCTGCTTAAATCACATTACTGTAAATAACTGCTCCCCAAGGATTTGCAATATGTTTGCATCTTTAAAAAGAAATAATAAATCCTAAACCCTAAGTCACTGGAGTACACTACACCGAGGAGTGAAGTGCTTCTTTAAACTCCACAACCCACTTGAACAGTTTATTAGCAAAATGCTTTACTAATACAGCACCAATGAGAGACATTTTAGGGAATTTTCCTACAAACAAGCCAGAAAAGCAAATACCTGTATGGAAGATCACATTCTACACCAGTATCTCTGGTTTCTATACTGGTCTTGGGTTGGTTTTCCATTAAGTAGTCCAGTTTATCTTGTAATTCTTTATTCTGGAAAACAGTATTTTCATCACAAGTTTATTTTATTTAAATTATGTTAATTAAACAAGGAAATAAAATTGCACATTGCCTTTGCCCCACAAGAAATAATGTAAAAGTATTTATTGAAAAAATAAAGGAATCCTTAATCCTGGGAAAAAATACAAATTAAACCAACAATTTTATTCAAAAGCTTCTGGCTTAAGTCATTATAATACCCTTATAAAATTGTAAGTTAAAAAACTTATCAAGAAACTTGAGACTTTATTACATACATTCCTCATGTGACTGGTGATGTAGTTTAATTGCCATTTGAAGAACAGCAAATACATATAAATAAAATGTAAATATGCATGCAGATAACATTGGAGACAGAAGTTCAAATTTTATCTAGTTTCATAAAATAATCACAATAATATAAACTTAAAATGTAATGCCTTACCTCACATTCTAAGAAAGAGATTTTTTCTAAAAGTTGTATTATAAATAATTCCTTTTCTTTTACTTTCTTCTTTAGCATTTCAATCTATGAAGAAAAATCAAAGACATTTAGTCTGATGGGGCTGGAAAGAGGAGGAAGAAGACCTGGATACCACAGGAAGAAAACATGTTTAATTTTATTGTTCAGCAAGAACAGAATACCTTTAAGTTTCCACAAACTGCTTTTATCAAATTTAGTGGACTTTTACTAAAGTGAGTTCATTCTGTAGAACAGCTAAACTGAAATCAAGGAAAGTTCAGAATTTTTTCTTTTTTCCTGGAAGTCATCATGCTACATTGATATGCAAGAGAGACTATTTGTTAATACTTGGGTCAAATTTTCCAGGCACTCTCACCAGTCACATTTTAACTTTATATCTTAAAACCTGTCTTGTGAAAAAACACTGATAGCCACTTCCAAACCACCAGTGTAAAACCTTTCCAGGATGTCTGAAACATGATTAGTAGAAATATTCCGATCCTGCTAAAAGAGAGACTCAGGGTACAATAATGAAAACAGCAGCAGTACTATCACCCTTTCAACTAGATATTATAATATATTTAAACTAAAACACACAGAGCTATGCAAAATAATGAAGCAAAACAAATGCATCAATAAAACCAAAAAATGGAAAGTTATAACACCAACTGAACTTTAATTTAGTCTCCATGACCTGCAGTTACCATATCTCATTGACACAATGATCAGTTATTACTTGGGAGAGCTAAAATGTAAACACCATACAGTGTTTTCAGCTGGACAGTTTCAGAACACAGAAGTGCTGTCATCATCCATCCTTCTCAGAATCAGGTATTTCTCTTTTTTCTCTTTTAGTTTAAAGTGCCTGTGAAACTATCCATGTCATCTAAAGCTTTTATCATTTCAGTTTTCAACTTACAGAAACAAGAAGCTTGTGGCATTTTCAGAAAATCTTAGAACATATCTTGATTTTCATATTTAATTACAACTTTGTTTAATAGTATGGCTAAATTAAGTCAGCTGTGTCTTCACTGGTTCAGTAGCTTCAGTCCTGCCAATAAATTCCACTTCAGAAAAGATAAACTGTTCTTTTAGGACTTTCAAGTGGATCTTTTCTATTAATATTCTGTTCTCCTACTCTGCATACAAGGAAATAATAGTAACAGCGATAATCAGTGCAATGCAAAGAAGCCCAAAGTCAAGCACAGCTGTGTGAGCAGAGGAGGGCTTTGCCCTGGCACACAGCAATTCATGTTATTGAAAGTAATCAACCTCATCAGCTGCTTGGTCTGGTTTTCACATCAAACACAAAATATTTCTGTTTCCAAAGAAGTGATCAAATTATCTGTCACCCAAAAGCAAGACCAAACTCTTGTGTTTCACAGCCATTAAGTTTTATATTCGCTCTATGATACAAAGGTTCTAAGGCATGGAACAAACTCTGACAGTAACCATTATGTTTACCAGTCTGAGGTGCAAATAGATTTTTTGTAAGTTAAAATTAAACTTCTAGTTGTTTATTCTTCACATTGGCTACAGAGACACAAACTCCTGAAGGATGTTTTTGAGTTGTTTGAACTAGAACAGTCTGAAAGCAAAAATGGGCATGGACACCTTAAAATCTAACAGAGAATACAAAGAGGAAGATCTTGACAAACAGTTTCCTCCTGTTCCCAAACACAGAACTGAACTCCAAAAAGGTATTTTGTTGGTTGGGTGAGGCTGCTCTAAGGCCCAGCAGACTGACCCCTCCACAACAGCACTCCCTGCCTGACTGTGACGTGTTTACATGGTACACAGAACCCACCACACCAATCTCTTTGTCCTTTTTAAGAATGACACCAGATTTTTGAAATATGCCTTCTCTTCTGCAGACAATGTGGTTGTGCATCACCACATGCTCCAGGTCCCAGCCCAGCAGTAAAGCAGGAAGGTGTGGTTGGCCCAGGCAGATCACAGAAAGATAAGGCTGTCCTTGTGTAACATATAACACCTTTTGGTGGATCTTTCTAACACTGGGAACTCAAAGGCACAGTCACACAGACCAAGTACATTCCAGGAGAAATGAATTCAGCAGTGGCTAAAAGGGAAGGTGTTTCAGCACCAGGAAAGGAGTCCTGCAGTGCTGCTCCAGAGCACCCTGTGAGGCCACTGCAGGAGGAAAGCAGGGCCAGAAAGGAGCAGGAGTGCTGCATCCCCAGACATATGGCCAAGGAGCTGCCTCAGCAGCTACTGCAGTCCAAGGGCTGAAACAGGTGGTCTGACACAGATGACACAGCCAAGCACAGTAATTTACTATATAAAAAAGTTTATTTACTGAATAAGGACTTGAATACACATCATCTTATGCCATTAGCACCAGACCAGGAGTTAATAAACCTGATTTCATTAACCCTTGAGGTGATATGCCACAGAAAACCAGGAATAACTCTAAGAAATTATATTAATATATTAATCTATTAAATAAAAAAAAACCCAAAGCCCACAAATCCAGGTCTTGAAAGTATCTTTGCTTCAAGGAGCAGCATAAATCAGGAGAATGACTAGCAGATGACAGAGCAATCAATTTTGACTTCAGGTTGAATATAAGGTAAGGAGGCAGAGAGGAGAAGCAAGATAGGTCAAACACAATTCTGAACTCCAGGCCGGAGTGGTGGCCAGAACAGTCTGGTCAGAATGGTCAGAAACAAATCAGTGCAAGCCAAAGACTCTCAAATTCTGTGGACTGATTCATGTATCCAACTCATTTCTGGACTGGCTCCAGGATAAAATTATCGCTGAGATGTTCCTATGTTTTCTTTGGTCAATACCCAAGGCCTATACTGCCCCTCATCCTTGCTGTGTGTGCAGCCTTCAGCCCTTCAGCTCACTGCCAGCTCAGCAATGGGTGCCCAAATCTGGCTTTTGCATAACTCCCCTCTCAGATTTCTTCACCATTTTCTAAAAGGTCTATTCAGGTACATCCTTCAGCCTCTCTCTACCAACCTTCTCCAAAAGTGCCCAGATAGACTTTCCCTAACACTTAACTCCTAACCTGACTTGCATTGTTAGGACTCCACATTTCTACCAGTATTTCTAGAACCTTCATATCCACATTGAGCAGTCAAAAAAATTGCAACCTACTTAGAAATATCATTTATATGAATGACCCACTCACTCCTTTCAAGAAAGTTCTGCTAACAGTAAATACATGACTTCTGCCGCCCTGGGCCACAGTCACCCTTTTTTCTACCACTTCATTCTCTCTTACCTCCTCCACCCCATTGTATTCATTGCTCCTGCTTTCTCTTCTCCTGTTGGGAGACATCTGATTATTCCAGAACTGGGAAGGGAAAAGCTACAGGCCCCAGGCTACAGTTTGTAATTTATCAGGTTTGTGAGCAGCTGAGGGGCATCAGGAGCCCTTAGGCCACCCCAGGGGTGGGGAGCATTCCCACAGTGCCCCCGCAGTGAGAGAGATGTAATCCCTGGCTCAGGCAGCCACAGGCTGCTCATGGGAGCTCAGCCCCTCGGCTGCCCCACCTCAGTCCCTGGCACTTCATTGTCAGGCACAGGAAGGGCACCTGGTCCCCTCCTGCCCTGGCACGATCCAAGAAGTTCCCTGCAGACAGTGCTGGGTGTGCAGCTTGCATTTCACATACCCACAGCAATTTCTAATGGTCTGAATCAGCACATAAGGCCCCACACACAGTGTGAATCATCCTGGAGTTATCCACTGGCTCAGGATTGACATGGTCATGCACTTCCTTTCATGATCTCTCCTTGTTTCTATCCTCTTGCTGTTATCACCTCTATGCTTTTGCCTCCTTCAGAAATCTTGAGGTTACTCCTCTCAAACTTACTCCATCTCCAACTGTCACCTTATCTAGCAGCAGCTCCCAGAAAATTCAATTCTCATCCATCCCATGAACAAAGATCTGTTTCTTCCTCATTAATGCACCTTACAGAGTCTCCAAATACCAAACAGTTGTCATGGGACTAGAATGGGCTGTGTAAATACTTTCTAGGAAGAGCTACACTTCTATCTCTTGCACCAACAACTAAACTTTGCTTCACTAAGGCAGAAAGTGAGGTATGAGAGTCAACAGCATTAAACTGATCTCATGGATAGAATACCTAAGGAGAACAGTCAAGAGGAGAATTGCAAGACCTAAAAGAAAGAGTCACTAAAGAAATGTAGGAGCTGTGAGTAGTGGTACTAGAAGGAAAAGTCAACAGAATTACAAGGTTACTAAAGCAGAAGGAAAGAGCATCCTAAGAGTAAACTAAATATGCCCAATTGTAGAGCCTTTACAAAGAAAATCTGAAAAAGAAAACTTTATTTCATTCTGTTTACTCAGACACAGACCTGGAGGCTTAAAATATACAGTGATCTATTGGATTGAAACAGATCCAGCTATTAGATAAACTCAGTCAACATTTACCACTTGATATTATCATTCATAAATTTAAAATATTTATCAGAACATGACAGCTTTGATATATTTAAGTATCATATTTTTTCAAGTATACTGTATTTTCCTTATTCATCTGCCATCAATGGACGGGGCATCTGTAACACTGACACAGAGACATGGACAAACTGGTCACAGATACGACAAACACAGGACAAACACATGCCACACAGGTGCACAAAACAAGACAGACAAGGCATTGCAACATCAGCCTGAACTCTAAGAGACAATTGTTGTGCAAGGAGAACAGGATTTTCCTCAGTCCAGTATTTCCCTGGACCTTAAGTGATATTTATCAGAGGCTAGACAAGAGTGTTGAAATTCTTTCAGGGAACAATAATACAGTAAATAGGGATAAGCACCTTCACCTTTAATCCTCCCTAAATCCTTTGAGCAACCTGTCAATACTTTTTGTGTCTTAAAACTCACATTGTGTTTAATGAGAAAGTAACAACTGATTAATATAAGTTAATGCACCAGCTTCGAGACCTTCCTAAACCAACAAGCTGTATGAACACATCAGGCCAGGCTTTGATGTGCCTGGATTGCCAAAGCAGGCCCATGGGGCTGAGATGTCCTCAGGAGTGACAGACATTGGCTCTTTGTCTGCAGTTCAACCCACCTGCTTAAGAGCTACCTCAGTAATGGGCAAGTTTTCTAATTAATGACTTGGCCAGGCAATTCCAGCTGAAAGGGCTGATGTTGTGCATGTGCAAACACTCTCACCAAACATCAGCAGTGACTCTACTCGTGCCAATAGATAAGCAATGTGCTGCTTGCTCAAGTCCACCGAGGCATGCCAAGCACCTGAACTGGGGAGAGAGGGGTAGGGGGCAACTTATTGATGTTCTGCCCTTTATCTTCTTCCTCCAAGCTCCCAAGATGGGTTCTCTTTCTGCACTTCTCGTTTGTGTTTTTGTTGCTGTTTTGTTTTTATGGTAGGCACTACATAATGCAGATTTTGGTTAATAAAAATTTGGCATCTGTCTGTTACTGGTGATTCCATCTTCTTATCTTCTACACTTCTGTCCAGCTTCTTTTACTTGACCTTGAAACTGTTCTTCCATATTAGAACAGGGAAATTTTCCTATGTATCTGGAGTCGGAGCATCTTGATACAGCTGTTTGCAGATGGTTAAGTCTTTGGTGGAAAAATTTCTTCTTTACTCCCCACTTGTGCAACACAATCTTCTGTACACAGGACATCATTTGCTCATTAGTACTTTGTCCTTTCATGCAAGTATCCTCCACAACAGAACAGGAGACAGCTTCTCCCTGGTGTTTGGTCCCCATTTATTATCCAGCGAATCTGAGACTAAAGCTGGAGAACAGCTCATGGGCCATGACCTAGAGACAGTTCAATTCAGTAGTTAGGGGAATTTCATGTGAAATCTGAGTTCTGTTGATAATTTCTTGGCATGAAATCAAATATCCTTTCCTCTCCAGACCCCTTCAGAACAGCTTCCTGTATCTGCATCAACCCATTCATCTTGCTTACAAAATGTAAATGCTTATTTCTTTCCCTCTCCTGCCTCTCAACAATGAAACAATATTACATATAAAATAAGCTTATTCTGCAATGAAACTGCAATCCATTTCAATGTCAATTGCACACATTTCAAAACTAAAGTTCTCTTCAATCTTTCCATGTTTGAAATTGAGATCAAGCCACTAAATTATTTTGTTGGTGATTTAAAAGCAATGTTTTGTATTTCATGTATTTTACACTAAACTCTCGTTTCCTACACTGGCACAGGATGAACTGGTTGAGTGTATCAAACAGATACATAAAATACAAGCCTTCACCCCTCCCACAGAACAAAAGCAGTTTCAGCCCTGAATGAAACAACATGGCAGGAGTTTCCCATGCCCTCTCATGGCACCTCTGTACCCACCCCTGCCTGTCCAGTTCCATCTCTGCAGTGGAAACTCCTTAGTGGAAGGGCCTGAAGTTCGTGTGTCTCCCTGCAAATTCCCCCTCTCATCTTTGACCTTAGAGTCTCCCTGCAGATTCTTCCTCTCAAACTGTCCTTTTCCTGGATTGCCTTTGAAAGTCTCTCTCTGTCCAGCCCTGCTTTGGTATAGCTACAAAGACAAGGGCTAAGAAGCCCCTGAGCTTTCGAAGAACCCACTGTGGCCATCTGCCTCTTCTCTCTCTTATTTTTAAAGCCTGCAATGCATGAATAGTGTGAGTAAAGGGCCGGGTTTCGAAACACCTGCCAGATGCAGGTCCTGCACTTTCAACTGCCAGTTGTACTACCCTACGCCATGAACAAACACATTTATTTAACAAACAAGTTCAACACAGGGATAAATCTGTCAGCCTTAAATCATCTGCAATCTCTCCTAATGAGACCATGAGGCTTTAAGACTATGCAGGGAAACTTTCTGCTCACCTGCTGCACTAATGGGCTGTGATCTTGGCTCTCACAGCAAACAATCCCTACAAGGCTGAAAAATGGGTGTGCATGGGACCTAACACACAGAGATGTTGATGGTGTCAACTCCAGCAAATTTCTACTTTATTTCTTCCATTTGTTTTTCTTCTGAGAGTGTATTTTCTGTGCTCCTATTTAGTTTATGACTGGTTTGACTAGATTAAGTTGAAAAAGGTTCTATTAATGCCTAAGATGGAAGGATTTATTTTCAGAGAGAAAAAAAAAAACAAAACAGAAGTAAATTATGTCTTTGCACACTGAATTGTGACTGTCCTTCTCTGCCTGGGCTCAATTCCCCAGACCACACATCTACTGCATTCAGTACCAACAAGATGGGACCCATAAAGAGGAAGGTGTTAATACTCCTTCCCTGCATGGCCTCCTACATTTGGTGCTTCTCTGCCAGCATCCCCTTTCATGCATGCCTAAATTAGGACTGACCACCACCTCCTGAGACATTTTTAAATGCCATCAAACCAGCACTGGAGCTGTTGGAGCTGCTCACAAAACTCCACCTGCTGCCTCACAAAACTTCACTGTAACACTTTCGCTTTTTCCTGACTGCTTGCAGTTCTTTTGCAGAATGCCCTGTATCTGTTGCTTGCAAATGATCCCTCATCCTTCCATCAAAAAGCCCAAAGAGCAATCTAGTTCATGATTTTTTTTCAGCCAGGAGATTCCTTCCAGTACTTGTTCAATTTTGACAGTTCTCCATGTGAGTTTGAAGCCATATATCTTGTTTGTTCAGCACCCCTTTTAAGTGATTTCATTTCCCCAGTTTGTCTAATCTGGACATGGTAACAGCATAAACTCCTCTGTTACACTGAAAGAATAAAACCATTATTCATACTTCAGATTGGTGTCCAAGGATACTTAGATTGATAGTAAATAAAGCTCATCCTGCAGGCAAGCAAGCACATGCTTGGCCATCTCTCTCACCCAGTAGTTCATACAGTAGTTCTGTTTCAGCTTCTAACAAAAGCACTGCCAATAATTTTGACTATTTCCTTTCTTTAGACTTCTCTCTTGAGTTTCCCAGGCCAGCCTGTTCTCAGTCTGTTCTCATGCTCAGCATTTCAGAAAGCAGGATTTCTCACTGCTTTGATCTTCTTTCTCAATTATCTAAATGCAAGTTATCAATCATGGTAATACGTTCATAAACCCTACATACAATGGCATGTTATTTTACAGATATCAACTATGACAGTACTGCAATAATGAGTAACATGTCAGGGTTTTGTGACAATTTTCTAGATATTTCTCCTCATTACATTCTGCAACCAGTTAAATTCAGTGTAGAGAGGATGTGTGTTTAAATATACCCTGATATACATGTTTTCTGGGACTTAAATAGTAGCACAATCTTCCCAATTTGCCCTATGAAGTATGTTTAGTGCTGCTACTCACTAGTTTTTAACTGAACATGGGAGTAGACCCTTCAGATAGCATTCTTTCTCAGTATTTTTGTTGCCTGTTTCTCAGCTTCTATGCCATAGTTAACGAGTGTTGCTTAAAATATACCTAAAACCACTTATCAAATACTGCACAGAGGAGAGCACAGAATCCTGAGAAACACCACATGCTGGGATAGCCCAGGGCACACACATCTGCAGTGCCTCTTCTCTTTCCCCATGGTGGGCAGCTGCTCTTCCTTACACCAGTAAGGCCTGTATTAAGAGGCCAGTTTAAAGTAGTGCATTCCAACTGTACTGTGGGTATTTCCTCAAACACTTCAAACACAGAACAAACACAAGCCACAGACAGCACAAAATTTTTAAAAACCCCAACATTAAATGCCGAATGTATTTGGTATCATCTGACCTGATCAGACTTCTGGTACAAGAGCCTTTAGCCAGAAAATACAGATGCAGCTACAGGTGTTCATGGAGTTCTCAAGGAAACTGAATTAAAAGAAAAACTAAAACACACAAGGACTGAAGGAGAGACCAAAAATACCTTCCCTATGGCTACGTGGCAGTGAAGAATTAACAGAGGCTTAACTGATTTTGAAAAGCAGACAATTGTGACAGGTAAGTAGTGACTTGGTCACCTCCCACTCTACTTGTTAAATATGATAACCAGACCATCCAGATGGGCTTTCTGTGTATATGAAGGCACCAGCCGAGATACATTACAGGGAAACAGCAAGCTAAACTCACTCATTGAACCTAATATTTATGAAGTCATAACCACTGGCTCAAGCTTTATATATAGTGTTTTATTGCCAAAATACCCCAATGAGCTGGAAGGATTTGTTCTGCCAATGCAGCCCACTGGAAGTCAAGTTACATCCAGAAGTTTAAAATATATTTCGTACTAAAGGGGAAAATTGAGGTCACCATCCTCATACATTACTACAATCATTGTGGTTGCCACATGTATCAAAAGTGACAGGTTCTTTAGAACTTTTGTTTAGAACAAACAGAAAAAACTCAGAATATGATGGTTGGTGTACAGAGATACAAAACAGATTAAATAGTTGTTCCTATAATCCATTCATTAGATGGATTGTTAGATTGGAGAAGTTTTCTGTCATAGAATATCATAGTATAAAGATTGTTAGGTCAGTTTTAAACCAGCTGTGATGCTTGAAAACAGTGAGAATGGCAGCTGAGCTAAAAAAAAACTCATGGTTTGATATGACAGAAGAACTTTAATCCTTCTGTGTGAAAGACACTGAGTACCACACATCTGACCATACAGCAGGACCACATCAGAATCTGATAAAACAAGACAGATACAGGTCAATATACATATAAACACCACTTTGACAAAAATGGAACAACAATGTCCAATCAGAAATCCTGTAACAGCATGTTGTGAATGCAGAAAGAATGCCTTGGATTTCAATGTTTCCAAGCACTTGATTTTGTGAATATGTGATGTACAAATACAAACCAAAGATATTTCATGAAGGCCCATCCTCTGTGCAGTGGGAAGGCTCATGCAACAGAGCTCTCAGTCTGCTTTGGAAAGCTCCAATTTAAACTTCATTTACCTGTTTTCTATGCCATTCTTTTATCCACTTGAAGAAACAGAAATGTCTGCAATCATAGCTTGCTGACTGTAAAACAGTTTCCTGACACGTAGGTAGCCTGTAACTTACAGCAGCTACCCAGAAAATTCCACTTAAAATTTTACAGGAAATTGTATCAGCTAAGATGATATCCCAAGACCAGGGTAAAAAAACATGAGTGGTGAAATACTGTGTTTGTCTGCCTACTTCTGTGAGGACACAAATTAAAAAACCAAAACAAACCAAAACCCCCCAACAAAAACAAAAGACTAAAACACTGAAGGTCAGTTTTTGCCTTCCACTTCTGCACAGGAAGGAGACCCTGAATGACCAGCCTGCATTGTGTCAGCAGGTACCCTCTGAATAGTTCCAATTGAGTTGCAAGTTGGATGTTGCATTCCCTGAACTACCACAAAGAGTTACAGAATTAGAGTCAGCCTAAAGACCAGAGCTGATAACCCACAGCCACTGGATTAAACTGCTCTCACCTCCTCTTTCTGCCTCACTCCCTCCAGGTGCTCAACTCATCTTCCATTGTAACTAAGGTGCCACAAGGAAACTGCCACAGAACAGAGAGCTCTGTGGAATATGTACTAAAGGAATCAGTGTTCCCTAAAGACTCAGAGCTGCTTTACCACATCTCACCTCCTCAACCATATGCTTGACTTTCTTCTGCTGGCAGTGGACCATGTCATCCAGGTGTTTGATGCGCTCTCTCAGGCTGGCTGCCACCTCCTCCAGATGCTGTGACCTGGCAAAGCATGAAGGGTCCAGCTGTCAGTGGGGAGCTGTGCAGGATAAGCAAAGCAAGGGCAATCCCCAGAATTCATCATAAATCAGGATAGGCAAGTCAAATTCCACTGAAAGATGTCAATTTGTCCAAAGTACATTTAATGGTAATCTCAATCAAAGTGTTTGTCTCCACCCAGGTTTACTCACCCTTGCCTTGCATACTGACACACTTACTCAGAGCCTGCAGTGCTGACAATTAAGCAATGTGACAAAACTCGTCTCAAGATGTGTTTTTCCTTTAAGTGAAAGGTTTTTAGACAACTAGATCTTTATCATTAGAAAGACGTTTAGCCTGACATTGCCACCTGCAAACATTTTGGAAATGTATACTGAATAAAAGCCAGGAAGCAGGTCTGCTTTCAAAGCTGTCTTACTGCAGGGAAGGCTTGAGTCAAGAATTTGGCATCGCTGCCAAAAGCAGCAGAATGCCAACTGGAGTGGCATAAACAGTCAGCAGGAATTGCTGAGAACATTTTAAGTTTGTACCTGACTCTTCAGACAGATTCTGCATTTCTCTCTTTAACAGAGAATTTGAACACTCACAGAATTCCTGTCCCAATTTGCTTTGTCAGCTTGTGAGAAAAGTAGTTTGAGAATATGCAAAGAAACGGGAATGAAGCTTTTTAATAAATTTTTGGCTCATTGGCCATGGAGGTCTCCATTTTTATCTGAATGTACAGTTCTTACAATTCCTCAAAGAAAGCAGTCGCTTGCTTACAAAATGAACTTCCACACGCCTCGGCTCAGGACTGGACAGAATTTGAGAAGTGGAGGAGGGGAATCATCTTGGTCTGTGCATAGCAGAAGAAGCTGTTGAAGCTGAAAATAGAACTACCAATCTGAGACAAAGCAGCAGATGGCAAACTGTAAGACATGATTCCAGTGAATGACTGAATTGTATCCTGCTTCTATTAACAGTGAAGTACTCTACAGAAATGGAACTGCAGCACTTTGACAAGGACCCAAAAAATTCAAGACATCACTCCAGATTTTTCAGTCGTGTATCAAGTTCTCTCAAAACTGCAATTTATATTTTGATTGCAATTTTAACACATATTTGGTCTCTCATTGAAAGAGTCAAAATTTTAAGCATGGACATCAATGGAGAAATGAACAGATGTTTGTCCTCAGGTGGAGATCAAGCCAGGTACAGAAAGGTAAAGAGAACTTCAGAACAGACTTCAGCATTCATTGCTGCAGAGCACAGATTGCAACTCTGAGCTCTCTTGCATTGCACAAACTTCTGCCTCTCCACTGCCTTGTCCCTTTTACTGCAGTGTAACTTTGAGGCTGAAAGGGATGCACTGAAGCGAGAAGTCTCTGTTATTCAGAGGTGAAGGAAGACAGCAATTATCTTTCATCTCCATATTCTATATTGGTGAACATCTGTTCACTTTATTATTTCAACAGGCTGCTGTGAAAGGCCGTTCTTGCCCTGACACCAGAGCTGGCCACAGATAGCACAACCAGGCAGTGAGAGGCTCTCAGCAGGGACTTCCTTTCATGTTTATACTTCCTAAAGAACAGCAGGATGCCAAAACCCTTGAAACTGAATTTCTGGGTGCCATAGAACCATAAGCAGTAATCAAGCACAATTACTCAGTCTCTGGTTATAATTTATCTCTACCCACTCAAGCAGACTTTTGAGTGGCTGGGCCAATTTTCACTCCACTTGCAGTTACTCTGTTTCAGTGCTGGATAGAATTCTCTCCAAACTTTGCCTCTGGCTTTGCTTGGAGCTTTCTCTTGCCTGGTCATGGAGCTCTGTCAGACTCAAAGAAGCAGTAATAGATGTACAGATGTGGACAGGAACATCCGAGCGGCCCCTCCAAGCCTCAAATCTGTTGTCTGCTTTCCCTCTTTTATACCAAAGAGACACCTCTGGCAGTTACATGCAAAACTCTTGCTCTCCTCAGGGGTCCATGTTTTCCAAGGGGATGTCCTACAGCTTAACACAGGATGGAGAATGTCTTCTTGTTTAAAACTGTGTTGAGCAGTCCAGAAGGAGATAACGACAGTATTCACAGTCAGGATCCTACTGTGCTGATTTGGGGATCCAGATCTAAGAAAGATGCAATCCACAAATATGGCACAACTTGTCCCATCTACAATGTACTCTGCATATTTGCAAGCAACTTTTCAGGAGAGATGCATGAAGGTGGTCTTTGTTGCAAAAATTAATCATCTTGATATTTTACATGTAAATAAACCTACATTCAGATAGACAATCCCTACCAGACTACAGTTTTAAAGTTAAGAAAAGTAAAATTTGGGTGTCTTTAAAAACAAAGCATCCCCTAAAGTTTCCAGCAATACTAGAAGTTCCACAGACAAGACAAATCTCACCTTTCACTGTCGGAGTTGTTTTCAGATTTTGCTCCAGATATTTGTTTTTCATTTAATTCAAGTTGTTTCTGCAGCTGCTGACGTTCCTAAACAAGAAATGTTATCCTTCAGTTCTCCATGTGTCAAAATGTAAAGGCTTCACCAAGCATATTTCATTGCAATTCAAAACATCATTTGTGAAATTAAAATAGAAACTGATTAAACTAAATTTATGCATTTCCTACAGCCAATTTACACAGAATGCATAATAATAAAATCAAATTCCCTGCTATGCATGGAAATAAGATCAGAGTTTTCACTTTTCTATTTGAAGATGTGTGGCTGTACTTGAAACTGACAGTTTTAATAAAAAGCTGAGTCATCAAAATCTTTAACTACAAAAATGTCAAATTGTCTGTGTTATTACTCAAAAAAAATATCTCAATCCAAGGCTGTATTTTCTTCCCCCCAGATATCCCTGTTTATTTTTAAGTGCCCACCAGCACAGTGCTTGTGAAGATCTACAAGGACCTGGGAACTGAGTCAAAACAAGTTAACAGAAAAGTAAGTTTGTTATCCACTTTAATGGGAATTTAAGAGGCATCCAGCCTTATTCAGCAATTACCAGCCAGTCAAGAGCAAATTAAATAACTAGCATGAAGAAACTCTTCTGTACTTCTGAACTACATCGGAATCCCTCACTCACTGCCTAACACAGGCTGGAGCTGAAGCCCAGATGAAGTTAATGGAATCACTCAAGGGGGATATTAAGCTGAATGATTTCTCAGTGTAGTCACTAATTCTACTAATAGATTTGCCAGTATTAGACAAAAGGGGCTCAATGCACATTAGACTGACCAGTCAAGCCAGTGAGACTGACTTACAAAAACCTATTTCTCAGTATACCATGATTAAATGTGAACTACAGTAAAATGGGTGTAAAAACCCCACTTCATTTGTACAAACAGAAGATTTTGTTCTCTCCAATGACTAAATTCTCCCTGCCCCTGTATTTTACATAGTGAGGCACAAATCTTTAAAGATAATGAGATCTCTGCCACTGAATGAGATGAGAAATGCCAAAGTACATGCAAGACCATTTCATGGTCACTGCAGCCAAGGCTGCCCTTGAGCTTCACATTCTCCACCAGCTTCTCCTGGCTGGTGAGAACAAGGTCCAGCACAGCATCTCCTTGTTGGCTCCTCTGCCACTTGGAGAAGGAAGTTACCCACACATTCCAAGGACCTCAATTGCTTATGCCCTGATGTGTTGTCCCTCCAATAGATGGTGGCTGAAGTTCCCTATGAGGACCAGGGCTTTTGAACGAGAGGTGAGAGCTACTCCCATCTGTCTGTCTGTCTCTGTGTCTGTCTGTCTGTAGAGAGTCTCATCCTTTCAGTATCCCTGGCTGGGCAGCCTGTGACAGGTCCCCACTGTAATGTGACCTGTCCCTGCCCTCCTTTTAACCCTGACCCATAAGCTCTCAGTTGGTTCCTCATCCATCCCCACCTGTTGCTCCATGCACTCCATGGACCTACCACAACATTTGCAAGTGATTTTGGATCATTTATGATTATTACTTGCTTAGGCTTGGGCCTTGCACACCAAAGGGCAATGGAACAGTCATTTAAACTCTTTATTTAAAGTAGTGGTTAATTTCCTAAAGAAATGTTGACAGCTTAGCCCTGACTGCAAAGACCAGTACAAAGATAGAACCACTACTTCATCACAGTGTCCCTGTGCCAGCCCAGGTCCTTTTACTGATGTGAATACCACAACACAGCAATGGTGTGTCACTGAGCAGGGAACTGAGCAGCAGAAAAACAACAGTAAGCTGTTACATTTCCTGCATGCACTGGTGCATTTCCTTTAAAGGCAGCAATCAGCCACCTTTCCTACCTCCTCCATGCGTTCAATGAGCCGGTCCAGCTCCCCAATCCTCTGGTCCTTTTCCTGGATGCTTGTTTCTGTGATCTGCATCTTCTTATTTGCCTCTTCAATAGCCTTCAGAAGCCGATTTGTTTCCTCCTTCAAATAAGAACATTTACAGTCACACTGACGTCTAATATATTAAGGATGATCTTTCCTTTTCTTTTAGGGTATAGAGGCAGGCTATAGCTTTTAGGCAAGCTCACAGCTTTTCACTGCACCCACTCAGAAATCTAGAGCTGTGACCCTAAGTGTGAATTACTCAGAGCAAAAGCTTTGGGGTACTTGAAGTACACAGGTATTAGTAAAGCACCACTATGACAATCTGAGAACAATTTCTTAGATATTTCTTAGATATTTGTTTTCCCTTCTGAGGATGCTGTGAAGTAACAGCTAAGAAAAATAGGCTGTGGCAGAAGGTAGCTTTTAGAACATCACAATTTGCCACATTCAGCTTTGTACTCTCCTTACATATAAAGCAATATGAATAGAAAGAGACTGGCACATCTATCTTCAATCTCCATCATTATCCCTCTCTATCAGCTAAGAAAATGTAATAATGACTAACTGCTCATAGAGCGCTTTTCCTTGGGGATGAAGAGAAACCAGGGGACAGGAGGGGTTCTTGCTCCAGTAGCATCCAGTGAAGTCGTTCCCCCTCTCCTTCTTAAACTGTCACTAAAATTAGACATTATATTTTTCTTTTTTTTAAGAGAATCAGAAATTAAAATCCCAACTAACTCTACTTCAAACTTTGAAATCTACATTATCATTAATGTTGCTATGTTTGAACATATTCTTTCCCTAGTCCTACAACCCAAGAAGTTTGGGAAGGTTAGTAACTAGAGCATGACTAGTCACAGAAACAGAAGTGAAGGAACACGTGTCAGCTCTGGAGTATTAAATGACTGAGAGACAACACCCAGCTGAGCCCCACTCCTGCAGGCTGCCTATACATACCAGCAGGATTTCTTTCTCAGCTTTATGTTTCTGTTCCTCTTCTCGCATTTTTTCCTCATACTGACTGTACAGTTTTCTTGTCATCTCTCTCATGACTTCAGCATTGGCTTCCTGTGCTGATTCCACCTGTCAGGGAGGAAAGTTGACCCATCAGTCAGCAAGTGTTGCTGGCAGCAGGAGAAAGAGTTCACATCATGGGAAGAACACTTTGAGCTTCAGCTGCACCTTGTTATAACTCCGACATTGCTGAGGCAGATGTTCACTGGCATCAAGAGCATTTCCAGCATTCTGCCAGTGCACACATCATCCCAGCCTGGAGAAGTTATCATTCCAGCATGTTTCAGTTTGTCTGAATTTAACTCATTTACTCATTGCTTACCCAAGACCAGGCCATGCCTCTTTACTGAGCCCTTTCCTTACACCTCCCAGTCCCCTGGTTTGCTCCCCCATTGAAAAGATACTGTCTCCTCCCATTCTACAGCAGCCTGGATTAGAGATGGATTAGACTCAATCCCTGTTTCTAAATGACCACAAACACTCACAGTAATAATTACTTTACTGCAGTACCCTCCCTGTTCCCTCTTGATTTTTCACTTTCTGCTCTTTGTCTAGGCATGAGAACTGAGGTGACAATAGAGCAAAGCAGATCAGGGAACAATCAAACTTAAAATTAATATTCTCCAGGGGGTGGAAGGGTTAATTTTTAACAACAGAACCAGAAACTTTACTAGAGCTACAGGGAAGAGGGCAGGAATGGTAATTCAGAGACAGGATTTCCTCCTCCTGTTGGCTGAAAACACTGACTGAAACACACCCTCTGATTAACACCAGATAGGATATTCACAGCTTAAGCCCATCTACTGTGTAGACCAGAATATAAGCACAGTGAAATAACTAGTCCAGGACTTAGTCCTCTTCCTAGAGATGCCATGAATCAGCCAACATTAGAGTGAACTTCTGGGGGTGACAGGAAGAGGAGGAATATACTGTCATCTGGGACAAGGATAAAGTGTTCCCTGCTGATCACCTCACTTCACACAGCTACAAAATACATAGCTCTGATGATTAAGGTTTGGGGTTGGTTCTTTTTTTCCATGTGAAGGACTGAGAGATTTATTAAACCCTTGTGTTCATCTTGCATGGCAGCAACAAGCCTGTTCACTACCCTGTACTAAAACAACAGTGTGTTTCATCCCTTCAAAAGGGGCAGAGCTCCAAAGGATCCACTTGTACTGCAATTGTCCCCTTTGCCCTCTCACCTGGACCAACCCTGGGGCACAGCTAATGACCTGCACTTTGTGAGAGGGAAGGGAATTAAATTAACTTTCCACATTTCACGAAGCCTGAAAGAATCAAATCATTCAGAAAGTGCCAATAATTCAAACCCAGAATCCTTAGTAGGTCTAGTAGAACTGAGACTTAAGCTGCAGTTCTCAGTCCCCAGCAGCACACATACCCTTCCCTGACTTGTTGGTGCATGTCCTTAAGATTATAGTGAAGCCCAAATTTCTGTATTAAAATCTTAATTGCATCATCTTTGCTTTTTTATTTGGTTTTCCCCTCTATTTATTTCCTGCTGACAGCAGCAGGTACAAAATACAGCTGCTTTTGTAGCCTGTAAAGCTTCACTGCGAGAGGAAACCGGAACATGAATTGGAAGTTGAAATGCACTTATGTTGATGTTTTCTTGCTTAATCATTGATCATAAGCATGAATGCAAGTCACTGGGTAGCCAAAAAGAAGCATCTTGTCTGATAAAATTGAACATGAATAAAGCAGCAGTCACCTTATTTCACAAATTTGAACAAAAAATGCACAATTTTTTCAAAATTTGACAAATTCTGATACAGTACTATACTTAATCTAGTTTACTTTGAACAATTTTAAAAGCAACAAAGGTTTCCAGAAGAAGATGTGGTATTCTTGTTTGGGTTTTCTGGTGGGCTTGGATTCTTTGGAGATTAAAGGAATACATTTGGCAGATGAGGGGAGAACATGGTCAAGCTTTCTGGAATATGAAACCCTGCAATTTGTGTCTTATTCCCTTGCATTTCTCTGAAAGAAATAGCTTAATTCCCTTTCCAAGATGCTCACTGTTACAGCACATACCTGCTGACCACATGCTCATAAGATTTAACAGATTACCTGTTAAAAATGCTGCAATGCTAAATAAAGTCAACATCCAGAAATTCATATAGCACTGTGTAGTTACAATATTCCTTCACTGAATAGAAATAGACATGGAATGGTTTGAATTTTCACCTGCCAACATCCCTGAATGTTATGGAAAGTCTGATTGTCGCCAGCTGAGATTCTTTGTTATTAAACCAGTATTGATCCACAGCAATATGTGAGCTTTAGGCTCTTTTACAAATAAGGCCAAGGAATTATTTTAACACACTCCTAATACCCTTACTGTGCAATATTTTTAGGGGAGTTTATTACCACACCTTTAACTTCAGTAACTGATTTTCAATTTGTGCGGTTTCCAGTTGCTTTTGCTTCTCTCTCAACTTTTCCATAGATTGCTCATGTGTATGCTTTAAATTCCTGATTTGCTCCCTTATGTCAGTGTTCTCCAATGTAACATCCACTAGAGTTTTCTAGAAGAAAGAAGCAAACCACATATTAAAATTCAGAAATAATGTGATGAACTAATATAGTCAAGAGATTATGAAACAGCACATTTAAAGAGCTTCCTGATGTATTAATGCAGTGTGAACAGTTTTGCAAGTTTTAACATTTAAAATTATGGCTTTTGTTGTTGCTAGAAGGTATTTCCATGAGGAATGTGCTCAATGAAATCAAGTCCTGGAACACCATTAAAAAAAATAAAAAAGGAAGGAACATGGAGACATTTCAGTATGAATAATCTTCCCCTCTTCTCTCCAAGGACCATGTGACATATATAAAAGGCACTAAACTGAAAAAAACTGTGACCTACAAGAAAGCAGGAACATCGAGTTGTTCAGCTCAGTTACATGGGAATTTGAAAGTCTTTAAAAAAGAAAACTCATTCCCACCTTGTCCCTCCCTCCCTTCACAGGTATAAAAAATCTTTAGAGTAAGTGTTTAACAACCAAACATGCCACTTCCATTTCTGTTAACAGCTGAAGGCAGGAACGAGTCAGGAGATGGACCATTTTGCACTATACAGATCACATTTTCACCTTAGATAATTTATAGAGACACAACCAGTGCCATTACTCTGCTGCATATCAGTATCTCTTTATTGGACACTATTTTTAATGGGTTTTTTAAACAGAGGTGCTGGAAAGTTTTTTTTCTTAGTTTCCTAAGTCAGTTGCTTTAGGTATCAAAGCCAGTACTTTATGGTCTTGTTTAGTTTTGGAATCTATAGCTGTCACCCATGTTTTATGTATGCTTTTAAATCCATGTTAGAAAAGGCAGTTGTGAGCTGTGGCACAGCTGGTAAGATGTACCTGCAAGTCTATGGATGCTGATGTCAAGGAGCTGTTCATTTCGCTAAAGCTATCTAAGGCTGCAGCCTGCACTCGCACATGAGTCTCTAAGGATTCCTGATGAGCATTTGTCACCTGAGCAGGAAAAAACAAACAGAACAGAACAAAACAAAAAGAAGTTTTATATAGGATAATGATCACGCTTACCTATTCTTTCAAAGGGAGCTACTGAAGAGAGAGACCCCAGCGCTCATTTTCACAGTACTGGGATGCTTACAGGCCTCAAAGGGTATTCCTGCCCCTCACAGACAACCAAACGGAACTCAGAATCCAGCAACGCTAACAGAAATAAGGCACAAGTGTCTGTGTTTATTGTTAGTCTGCAACCACTGGGTGAGCTGTTCTTTTTGAAAGGACAAGAGGACACTTAGCAGCTGTCTGTTCAGGAGGATTATATACACAGAGTGGGCAGAGTGTAAAAAGTCACAGAGGGAAAAGCAGAAGAACTCAAGAAATAAGGAAATCTAGAAAGGTTTGGGTGAACTGTAGAAGCCTTAATTAAGAAGGAAATGACTAATCAGGTACATAAAGAAGCAACATCAAGACTTCAGGATGAAACGATAGGAAGCAGGTAGGAGAAGTCAGAGAGCTTTGTTTGTGACAATTAGTAATTTTCTGTTATGTACACAAACACATGCTTAAAAACTGAAGGAGATAAAAAGGCACAAAATTACTTCATTCAAGAAGAGGCCAAAACCCAAACAGTGTAAATAATTTTGAACAATTCAATACTAAAGAGGAAAAGCATGTTACTAACAGAGGACAGCCCAACTCACATTCTTAGGTGGACCAGATTTGTTTCTGGATAAAAACAGAAGAACACCAGTGACTGGTATGGAGGACAATGAGTGTTCAGTTACCAAGCCATACACAGATTAGGTCAGCACAGGAAGTAGAAGCCAAGGAAGTACTGTTAGCCTTACATGAATGTGTGCTCATGTCAAAACAAACAAACAAACAAACAAAAGTAGAAATGCTTTGGATGGATTAAGAAAGTTACAAGATAAGAACTTGTGTGAAGAAGCTCAGGGCAGGATATTGGAAGTACAAATCTCAAACAAACTTTATGAACAAAAAGTATTCCTGGAAATTGATAGGAACAAAGGCAGAGTGATTGAAAGCTGAAGCAAAGAGTATAGAAAGGATTTTAAAAAAGGATCCTCAAGTAGATGAAAGATGACAGTCATATAAAACCAACATCAAACTCCAAATCACCAACCAAAGAGCTGATGTTATGAGGTAGAACAACACTTGTGGTTCCTTCCAGGCAGTTTAGAGTATTAACATGGGGAGGGATGTCTCATAATATGCCATTTATGTCAGGAGTGCTTCATAAACTGCTGATTTGCTGCAGAACTAGATATTCTGTCAGAGCTGGTCAGAAACCCTTAATTAAGAAAGAATTTCTGACTCAAGCAGGATTTTTACTGGTCTGACAGAAGATCTGGAAGTACAGGATATCACCAGTGCTATTCAGTAAAGATCAGCAGCAAAGACAACAAAACTGCAACTGAGTCAGCATTTACCTTCGTGCACCCTGGGTGGGAGAGCGAGTCTTGTCAGCAGCGTTATGGCTATTTAATGCAGTTTACAGAAATTGAGTGATTTGGGGGGGTTTTCTGGTCTTTTTTTATTGTTTAGTTTGGTTTGGGTGTGGTTTTTTTGAGACTGGTTGCCACAGAATAGAAGTACCAGTTTACAGCAAGTTCTGATTTTTATACCTAATCCAACATGCAGGGAACTGACAGCCTCCAGATGAGGATGGCAGAAGGGCACAAATCAGAGTCCCAGTCCCTTCAATCAGAATACCTTTAATTGCCAGAGCTTCATCTGAACCAGGGCTGTGAAAATCAATGTGGAATATAAATCCAAAGCAAGTTTTCAGGGAGATTTTTTGTTTGACCACAAAACTCAGCAGTTAATATGAAGGACACTTCTACAGACTGCAACAGCTTTCATTGCTAAAGCAGCATGTCAGAAGAAAGAGAAGTCATCAAATGACCACGGAAATGTTCAACTAAGAACCAAAAGGTAACTTTTGAGAACTGTCAAGCACTTTGATGTGAAATAATATTGCTACTTCTTTTACTGTAGTGTTTGAACAACAGAGGCTGTAAAACACAGCAAAGTCTGTTGAAATGACACTGTTCCCCATCACTCCTAACTATGCATGGTATGTCATTTACTCAATTCCCCTGGCAGCTTTCTGGTACATACATCTCCACTAATTACCAACATACACAGACAATGCTACCAAGATCATTCTTTTATTTCCAGGCAATTAGTAATTCCATATGCAAAAGCATCCCTGTCCTGCTTTACCCTTCCAGTTGGAAAAATAAAGAAAGGAAAGTACAGTTGTCACATAAACCAATGAACTGGAGGAATTTGGAAAACTAGTTCTGTTCTGCTAAAGCAAAAGAAATATTTCTGAATAACACCATATGCTTTCCCTACAAATGAAGGGATACTTACTTTCAGTTCATTTGTAAGCTGCTGTATTTTTCGTTTCATTTCATCATATTCACCATACATTTTCTTTCTCACTTTTTCCAGAGTGGCTCTCACCTGGTGTCAGAAAAATGAAATGCCTTTCTGAAACTTATGGATGACACTGTTTATAGTAGGACACAATTTTTTCTATGTTCTTCATTGTTACTTTCCTTAATTTCCATTATTAATCTACCTCTGCATTACAGCAATTTACTCTTAAGAATAAGACAAAAACTTAAGTCTCAAGACTTGCCTGATGATACAAAAAAAGTCTCTATGACAGTTTTCTAAACGTAATTCTAAATGTCTCTGTAGACACATTTGTAAATAATAATTTAAATAAATGAATTTCAATTAAACTAGTCATAAATCATTCTAATCTGATTACTAAATTAATTCAAATTAATTTGAGCACATATTGTTTTATCTCTGAAGAAATGCATCCACATATAGATTTAACACACCTTCATACTTTTGAAAGTGGTTAGTTTTCCCTGAGTATCCTTTGAAGACAAACCCTTTGAATTTCAGACTTTTATTTACCAATGCAATTTTCAATCTGAAGAACAGAGAACTCAGTCTGATATGCAAATTACTCCTTGCCTTTCTAGAGAAAAATCAAACCAAACTCCAAGCTGGCTCCCAGCTCGAATTTACATGTCATTGCAACCATGTTTGCTGCAGGCCAAATTCCAGCTATGTAATTCAGGCTCCTTTTCTCCCTTCCCCTCTGTCAGACTGACTGTGGGTATCTCGGGCAGTGAGTGCACCTGGGCTGCCCTGCACAGGCTTGGGCTGAGGGGCAAACTCCAGCAGGGCCTTCTCCAAGCAGGGATGTTCCCAGCAGCTCCTTACAGAGAGAGCATCCCCATTCCCTTCCAGAAAGGGGCACAGGCCACCAAATATGTACCAGGGGAGCTCCCTGACCACATGCTCCTTTTTCAGGAGAAGCAGAGGAGGAGGCTGACTCCTGCCTTGCCTCAGGAAGGCACCACTCACCCTGGCCCGGCCCTGCCCTGCTCACAGGCACCTGCACACACACCCTGGAAAGCTGCAGATTTGCTCAGGTGCAGAGGAGACCATCAGCAGCTCTGACAGGGCCCATCATTTTTGGTCTGTTGGAGTCAGCACACACATGGCACAAGCTGGGGACTCTCATTTAAGACTCTGCCTTTAAAAACGAAACAGGCAGGCCAAAGTTCACAAATGAGCACAGCTGAGCACAGCTTCCAGGGGACAGGAGAGCAACAGCCAGTGTGCCTTTTCCTTTGTCTTCCCCACTTTCTCCTGGAAGAATCAGTACCCTGGACACACAAGCAAGACAGGCAGTTCACCTGGTCTGACATGTCCCTCCGTGCCATGAGACAGCTGTGAACAGAAAGGGCAGGGAAATGGCCCCAGCCCAAGCAATTGCAGCAGGTCCCAGAAACAGAGCAGTCTGGGGAGCTGACCCTGCTGTGTGACAATTCACCTGCCCCTTGACACCACCACAGCAGGGCAGAGAAACCACCAAGGCAGGAAAAGAGCAGCCAAGGCAGGCTGTGTGTCATGCCAGCACTGCAGGAGTGACATACCCTGACATTCCCAAAGCTGAGAGTGGCGAATCCTGGGAGCTAACAGAGTAATCAGGGAAAGAAGCAAGTGCTGATAGCTGTGGAGACCAGACAGATGTTAAGGGCACACATAATTACAGTCTCTCACACTGCTCCTTTGACTCAGTGTTCCTCCCTTTATATCAACTCAGTTTGCACTTGAATCAGTGTAACCTGATAACCACTGACCAACAGCTCCATGGGTGGTGAGGGTGCATGGAAAGAGAAGGTCAAATTATTTGCCTTGGGGTAATTAGGGTGTTACTGCCAAAGCCTGAGAGCTGAGATGGGCAAGAGGGGCCGTTTCAAGAACAGAAAAATTTCAGCAGCATCAGAAATGCATTTTTTGTCTTTCAGGAGAGTTTCTGCCAATTATGATAAATGAGCATGCATGGAGAAAGTAGTACAAAGACATCCTTATTAGGCTGCCTATTTTAAGTCTGCCCCAAAGTATACCCAAGTGATTTTACTATGTCACCTAATTTAGAGGCCTTTTCAAAACTGGGGGGTTTGGGGACGGGAGGAAGAAAGGAGAAAGTTTATCCTTCCAGGTGTCTGCTTGCAGAGTTTTTTCGGAGAGCACTCACTTGGCACAGAGGCCCTGAGTCTGCACTGCACAGTTCCAAGGTATAGAGAATGTTTTTTTCCCAATCCAAAGGGTAACAAGGGCAACCTTTAAGCTTCAAAGTAGATTCCCAATGCAAATTCAGGTGTTGGGCTGGACAGCAGCATTATAGGCTCACAGCTCTGTGTGAATATATGGAAAGAATGTTTGACAAATGCTGAAGCCGAAAGTGTAACTCACTTCTTTAATGTAATTCATCTCCTCTTTCAGCTGATCAGCTGACCAGCCATAAACCACCATTTCTCTCTTGTGGTTGTTGTCAGTTCGGTGCACGACGCCATAGACCATCCCATGGGAGAGCTTCCCTGGAGACATCCCATTTGGGATGTGGTACAGCTCCTGGAGAGTAAAAGTAATACATTTATTTCAAAACCAGTGCTAGAATTAAAAAATAACAAACAAAAATACAGTAACATAGGGCCAGGGGAGGCAGCCAACTATAGTGAAAGCACAAGACTAGCTAAGAACAGAAGCACCCAAACATTTTGGAGGCAAACTGTCAATCTTCATGTTTTGGGAAGAACAATGACCAATTCATAATTGATAGAGAATATAGAAAGGCCCGATTTCCACTGCCTATATTAGACAAATACATCCACATTATGACTTTTTGTAAAAAGGAGAAAAATATTCTTAACTAACTTGAAGTATTTGCAAACTATGAACCTAAAAGGAGTGACTATTTCTGAATGGAAAGTTAGAAAGAAAGTTTGGCTGTTACTGCTTAGCTTTGCACTTTGTTTTTGCATCCTAGAAAGTCTCCAGTCCTTTCCCTGACAGATGAGAGAACAGCATCTGCAGTCTGAAGCAGCAACACTCTCACTTTTTAGCAGCCAAACACAGCTATGGTGGCAATATAAATAAATACTTCTTTGGATAAGGGGAAAATTAACATAAAAATTCACTTGCATTAAGAAAAATGGGTAAAGATAGACATTTGTTTTATATTGTGTCCCTCCTGCACGTCACTGACAGATTTTCCTCAACATTGTAAATCCTACACTTTTCCCTTTATCATATCATTATCAGCTTAATCGTGTTGCTGAAGCTCTAGGTGTGTGTGCAGGGCTGGGAGAGGAACAATCACAAAGCAGACACTTAATAAAGAACTTTTCAGGCAAAGAAAGACAAAGCTGTAAGTCCTCATTTAAAAAGAAAGCCTTAGAACAACTTAATGAAAAATCATTGGGCAACAAGCCCTACCTATACATGATATAATTTTGAACTTTGAAAACGCTACATGCAAAGCTTCATATCCTCCTAACCAGCCATTTCATAATTATGTGTTACTGGGGTTTTTTATTTTGCTGTCTGGATGTGCACAAACAACACCCCCTCACCCCCCACCCCCCGATATTCTGAGAATAGAGAAATTCAGAAACTAGATGGGACATGACTTAAAACTTTTTTGTGTTTGTTTGCTCCCAGGGTTGTACAGTTTCTTTCATAGTTGCATTGCAGCTCCTCCCCTGCATCTGGATAATGGGATTACATACAAGTTTCCATCTTCCTGATAAGAGAATGAATAATCACTTTGATTGTTTAGAGGTTACCAAGGCGCCAGACACTGAATTCATAAATCCATACCCTTTACCCATGATCATTAAATTTTAATGATGTCAACAGCTGAATACCAGCAATATCAAGATCCTTTGTGCTTCTGAAACATTAGCAGAATTGTCTAAAGTGCTGTTTGCACAGTTCTGTATGAAAAATTATGATCAAATTCCTTATTTTTAGGATATTGTGAACACATTCCTAAGGAATGCTTTGAAGGATTTCCTCCCCGCCCCCAGCAAAGACCTACAAATTCAGACCAATGCATTTGCAGCTGGAGAATCACCCGTGGCACTTACACATGTATGTCACAGATGGACAGACTGCCATTTACATCAGAATGGGCAGCACATGCAGGATTAAGTATGCACAAAGGCAAAGTGGTTTTATGTCTCTGGCAACAATGCTAAACTTGCCTGTTCTATGTGTTTGTACAAGCCTCCCAAGACACCTTTGTTACTTCTCTTTTAGAAGATAAAAAGAATCTCCATCATCTGTTGACTATTCCAGTTCTACTGTGTGCTACTTAAAACACAGGGTACTGGTTTTTCCCTCTCCTTATTCCTCCAATGTATCACAACCCCCCAACAAGTGCCTGTTAAAATTTCAGTACAGTTCTTGCTTGATTTACAGTTGTGTGAATCAACAACTACACAAATAACTGCTCTCCTATTTCTTTAGCTGTTTTCATTGCTGTCCTATTACAGCTGTACTTATCTTCTACTTCCCCTTTTCTCTGTTTGGTAACTTAATTTCCACTCAGTGACCACCATTTTCAGAGTTCTGTGCAACCAGACAAAAATGGGCTGAGCTGATCAGTCTCCTCTTGGAGGACGAGTTACCATCAGACAACTCTGCTCAGTGCAGGGTTGAGAGGTGGACAGATTGCTTTGCTGGCTTCTTTAATACACTTTTGCCTCTAAAGGAGGCCTTGCTGAATAGCTGAGCTCTCACATTTCTCCACAGATCTGCATCACTAAGTATGCATCAAGTACACTTGCTGCCAGTTTGCCTCCTCTCTTAAGCTGCTTCCACCCACCTTTGTCTATTTTTCTCCCTTCACTGTTTTTTCCATTTCTGCCTTGTCCTCTCTTTTTTCTCTGTCACATCCTCTCTCCCATGTTTCCCCTTTTATAAATCCTGGATTTTCCACATCCCCAAGGACTACAGAACAGTTTTTTTACAGTCAAATACTGTTCATTGTTTTCCTCTGTGTCCCACAGATATCCACACTGGAACTCATGTTTTTTTCAAAGCAGGTCCTCAGTGATCTTCACTCTTATCTACAGAGAGGCATCTCAGTGGAGAGAACAGCATAAGTCAGGACATGCAAGTAAATCCTGCAAAGCTAACCAGAAAAGGACTTAAAGAAAGTTTCATTAAATTAGTCAACCATTGCTGGTTAAGGTCAAAATATCAGGCCACATCTCTTCTGATGTGAGCTGCTGATCTGCAAAGGAAGGCTTAGCTTGAGCAATGTGTGAGTACCTCTTTGCCCCTGCAGTCAGTCCCACGACAGCCCAAGGTAACAGCAAGAACACACCACGTGAATGCACATGCACCCTGTACCAGCTTCCAGGAACTCGCTCTGTCTGTGCTGCAGCAACAGACATGTTGCACTTGGTATAATCTCACACAGAACCTACTAAAGAAATGCAGACTGTGTTTACTTAACTCATAAATATTTAAAACAGAAGCCTACACCCCAAGGTTGCAAAAGTCTGATAATTGCCATGCATCCTGTTTATGTCTCTGTCCAAGGAGGTGGCACAGGTCAGCCTACAAGAGATGCAGTAAAGGCATCATAAAACCAAACCCTAAAGATGAGTTACAAGCTGCTTTTTCTATGGCCCACGGTTTTGGCATTACGTAAATAAAACTGAGGGATGATTTGCTTCCTCATCTATCTCCATCAGTTTTTCTACTTCAAGTCAGATAGCCCCATACTTTATACTTCTGCCTGCCCCAAAACTGAAAGCAATAGCACAGAAGACATACCTTATTTTGAGGAAAAAAGGACATCTAATGTAATGCTTAACATAATTTCGGGTTAAGTACTCATGTGGCTTTAAAATCCTCCTGACTCGTGATCTTCCGTTTCCCTACACCATCTAAAAACTTTGAACAAGAACTACATCAGTTAAGTGAGGGTTTATCTTTTCCTTAACAGCTACATTCCAGACATTTCTGAAATATCCAATTATCTTTTACTTGTTCACTAGTTACACAAGGAACCAGAATATTCACATTGTCACTTAGGTTACGTTTCTTCTGTTCAGTAAAATGACACATTTATAGCATTGGGTTCACCAAGAAAATTACTGTGCTCTGACAAAAGGTAGCTCAGTTTTTACGGTTTTTTGTATTCCTCTACAGCCCATGAAAATCATGTTACATTTAGGGAGGTTTTGTATTAAAATAGGGAAAATATGCCATGACACAGACATGAGTGTTCTTAAGTTCATGGTGCTAAATCTAAATAAGAAGTATGGCTTAACACATTCCAGCTTTTAAGCTCCCTGGATGTAGAATTTAGGTATCCATCTCAAAGAAGAGAAGAGACAGGCATTATACAAAGTCATATCTAATCCATGGAATCTGTATACAGAACACCAGTGTTTCCATATTAGGGAAATAAGATACAACAAGTACAGCAGTAACCTCTGAAGTCAATGGAATTCTTTCTGTAGCTTTCATGTAGTGCTGGTCTTAATGAAGGTGTCTCTTAATCAGTTCACATCAGAAATCGAGCAGTCAACACTGGAGAGACTGAGGAACAGCAGCATCAGACACCTGTGGCAGATGACCCACA
This sequence comes from Pithys albifrons albifrons, assembly GCF_047495875.1. Classification (NCBI taxonomy): domain Eukaryota; kingdom Metazoa; phylum Chordata; class Aves; order Passeriformes; family Thamnophilidae; genus Pithys; species Pithys albifrons. The sequence continues at coordinate 7,922,169 of NC_092470.1, forward strand.
TTTGCCAGGGCAAGAATTCTGCTCTGCAGACACGAGTGGGCTGGCGCAGCAGAGAAAACAGGCACTGTCCCAGATTCAGTGAGCACAGCAGCCCCTGTTCCTGCACTCCTGTTCTTGATCCAGGCCTGACACAAGTTCCTGCTTCATCCTCACCATGGCACACAGGAGCAAACTGCCCTTCTGGCTTCTTTACAGCCTATGTTTTTGCTGGGGAAAAAAATGTTTGCTGTGGTTCTGTATGCCTGCTTACGGAGTAAAAGGAATTTCACCTCTTGGTTCTGATTTTTTAAAAAATAAGAAAATTAAAGCATTTGAGGATATGTACAGGCAAAGTACCAAGCAGAGTCAAAGACTAAACACTTCTCCAGCTCCAGTGAGAGCCACAAAGACAGCAAAGTGACACAAATTTCTGGTGTGTTATCTCATTTCCATTCTCTTGTCCATATGTCTAAATGAAAAAGAAAAGTCTGTCTATACATGTCTCCATATTCTGCCCTCAAAAGCTCAGCTGCGGCTTCCAATGACACTTCCAAATTTAGCTATGACAGCAAAGAAAGAGACTGATGGATAAAAATAAGCCCAATCCCAAACAGGGTCAATACAACTGTCTGGTAGCCCTTTATTATGCAAGACAAGAGAGGCTCCAGGACATGCAGATTTTGCATACAATCTGCCAAACACAATATTCCTTTGTACTTGGTGGTGCAGTAAACAGCCTCACACCACTGTCATCCATTGTCCATCAGGAAAAAAGTAATGGAACAAAATCAGAATGCTTTGTGATTCTCTATCTAAAGTGCTAACAATTCAGAGGTATCTGGCAATAGGCTTTTAGCCTGTAACCAACCAACCAGCCTCTACTTGGAAGTTCTCATATCCTTCTTTCAAGGTACCCCAGCCTAAATATAAACCCCCAGCCTGACACAATGGAGCACAGGCTCACTCTCCCTTCAGTTTCTGAGATCAGACTCTAACTGCACCATCTGCCAGCCTGTCACAGAAGACAGGGAGAGGCCACCCCAGCACAGTAATGCCTGCAGCAATTTTGTTGCAAAAATGGACCAGATTCATCACTTTAATTTCTTACCCCAGTTCACTTTTATTTCATGGATCTATAGCAATAAAAACATACTGCACTGATAGAGATTTAATGAATACAGCAGAGAAGCCTGGCTACAAGTGAGAAAGAATAAGCCAACAGCCACTGATAAAGAATCCCTTCTGAACTGACATCAAGTAGCAAAACAAGTTATTGGCAGGATCAGCACTAGCAGTTCATTTGCTGTTTCTGCAGCTGAAACATCTCTGAATGGTACTGAGTCTGTGAAAGATGCAGAGCAGTAATAGCCAGTGAGCCATCAGTGTGTCATGTTAGGGCAGCTCAAACCCACCTCCTTCTAATGAAAGATTGGAAAGAGGAGATTACCACCAAATGTCATGCCATGGTGTATTTATAGTTTTCTGGCATTCCCTCTGACACTTTGCTCTCCTCCCTCACCAGCAGAGGCAGAGACAGGGAATAGTCTGTCTCTTCCCAGCACTTGTGCTGTCCAAACAGGACAAGTGTCCTGTCCTGCTCTGACTGCCTGATTTGCGTGATCACTCCAACAAAAGCTGTACAATCCCACAGATTATCCCTGCACTGCACTTCTGTAAGTCACAATTATGTATTTTAAAAACCAAAATCACTTTCCATGTTCCCATTTTCTAAATACTCAGCATATAAAGACAGCACAGAATTCTAGATTCCATCAAAGAGCTGATGTTAAATGTCATTCTTGCTGAAGTTAGATTCTTTTTTGCCTTAAATTGTCAAATCCAAAGCAGAAACTGGAGCAGTTCCCTAATTTCTGTTACCCTTACAGCCAAAAAGAGGTCACAATTCTCAAAGGACTGTGTGAGAATTACCTAAATTTGTAAAATTTGTTCTCCAAGTGCTTTAAGCCATTTCATTAACATGAAGCCACCTGAACATCAGTGATCATCAGAGATAGCTGATCACTGCATTTACAATGTTTAGTTAAATTGGAGTAAAAGTATCACAGCATGACTAATCATGAGGCATGTGTGCTCTATTAGTTACTGTGTAACAAATTCAAATACATCAAGCAATAGATTAGGTAGACAATAAAAATCTACACATAATATATTCCTGTCTGGCTTTAGAGATACAAGGAAAGACCAATTCATGATCAGTGATTTTTCTGGGGTTGTTTCCATACACTGCACTCTGTGGGGTAATTTTTTTATTCCACAGAAACTATAAAACACAAGTAGATGGCACAATTCCTCTTTGTTTTTTAATTACTATGAATTTGACTATCCCATCTATCTCTGAAGCCTGTGTGCATGTTTCCTAAAAGTCTTTAAATTATCTAAAAGTACTGAACTTTAGAAAACTACTCAGATCATACAGTATTGAAAATGCATACCCTTTTATTTGGTCTCAGCTATAAAGGTTCCACCTCTTAAAAATCAGTATGCAGTATACTGAGCCCAAGAATTTATTATCTTTCATCTCCTCTCATTAACATTCTCTCATATAAATCCCACTTGCCTTTACTTGTATGGTGTGGGAAATAACAGTTCTCATTAAATACAAGGTCCCACAGAGAAAAACACTGGCCACATGGGAAAGTCACTGCAAATTGTCCAAGCCCTAATCATTCACACTTCTTTCTTATTATGGCACTACTCAGCTCCACAAAGTGAGTAAGCCATGAGTCAATATGTACCCTCCTCAAAAACAAACTCAGACTCCTCTCAGGGCAATGGGCCCATTGGCTCAGGCCAGTCTGGCGTTTCTGCAATCACACAAAAGCTGGAGGGGACTGACAGAGAAGCTACTCCAAGTGCCACAACTAAACCCCTCTGTACAAAATTAATTATTCCTACTTAATGGTGGCCCAGATTTAGTTTGCATTAAGGCCTATTTAATCAATTCTGTGGGTAGTATTTCTACATCCTGAGGGACCGATTACTCTGCCAGAGCCCTGTATGAAAACCTGAGTGTATACAAGATTTGAGCACAAGAAATATCTGATAAGGAACCCTTATCTTGACCATTTTACTTTGCATTTATCTTTTATTGCTATAGAATCTTTGTCTTTCTGAGTAAGATTACAGCTATTTTTGCTCCTGAGTATCACTAAGAATTTATTTCAAGTAAATCCTATTGTTGTTTTGCTCATATTGTCAAATTGCCATTCATTGAGTCTGCCAAATTTCACCAACTTCTTGTTTGATTTTGGTTTACCAAAGCATAAATGTGGTGAAGCTGTGGACTCAGTCCAACTTCCCTTTCCATCCTTAGGACAAATTAAACATCATCTCTTGCCCTGTAAGAGCTCTTAAAGAACAAGTTCTGCACCAGAGCAGATTTAAGATTTTTTCTGTATGCACACACTTGCTTCTGGAAAAAAATTGCCCTTCTGAACCATTCAAGCTCATGACATTCAAATCACTTTCACTTCAGAACAATCTTGAATTCCTTATATTGTATGTATTTGTACATCACTCTTTACCAAAATGAGGTGACTGAGCAAGAGACCAAGGTCCCTGGCACACCAGCTCCTTACACACTGAGGCTCAAATCTTGTACGTTGTTGAACTTGCATGAAAGATAAACCCCCTCCAGCCGAGCATCAAGATCTTGTTTCATGCAAGACTCAATTCCTGATAACAGTTTGCTGCTCTTTGATATATAAATATCAAATAATCAGATTTTAAAGGTACCTCAGTCATAAATCACCTACAACACCCCTCTGTTGTTCCTTCACCACAGCCCTACTTTACATGCAGCTTTCCCATCCCAAAATCCAGGGCTCAGGCTCAAAGCTCACAGCAACTAAAATCAGCATTTTTGGAGGGCAATATTTGCTTGTTTATAGAGAATTTAACTTTGATTCTGGAAACTTACACTTTTCTTTCTTTCAGTTTCCTTTGCTCCCTGTTCAGGCTGTGAGACTTCATCAGGTGGTACTGTCAGGCGCAACCTACAGACATTCATCTGAAAGGAAAACAAGATTCAGGTGTTACAAAACGTTATTTTAATAATTTTCTTTACAGAATGAACTGTACTAACATTCAAGTTTGAATTTACTATTTTCTACCTCCTGCCACATAACTGACAAAAGATTATTTTTTAAAGGTTAGAGGGGTTTTTAACTGGCAAAAAATAATTCAAGGGCATCCCCTAATTACATACCTGAATAGCAGAAATTAATTTCAATCAACAACTTGTTCTTATGTACTCATAAATGACATTGAGAGCTGAGATAATAAGACAATGAACACAATTTTCTACTTTCTGAGTTTTGTTTGCTGATTTGCCATCCTTTTATTCTTCAAAAGGGATTATTTAGAAACAGAGTGATTTTTAGAGTGAATGTTTCTCTTTTTTTCAGTATATACCCAAGTATTTAATCTAAGGATACCTCAGTACTGCAGCTCCACTGAATGTGAATAGGAATATTATTGAAATCTGATAAATACAAATTGTTTGTAAAAATTAAGTTTCAAAATGCTTCAGAAATAATTTAGAGCTGTTGCTTCCCAACTGATTCCAGAGAAGCCATTCCCTTGCCAAGAGGCCAATAAGGATGACCCCCTTCTGTCCCCAGTGCAGTCTGCCTTGCCTTGGGCTAAGACATGTCTGGTGTAATGATATTTTCAAAGCAATGCTGGTTAAAACATTCAGTCTCAGTTCTTTTCATGAGACATTTTTATGGAAAACAAGTGTAAGTCCTAAACAAAGCGTAGCAAATGAGGAAAGGAGAAACTTGGCTGGCCAAACTCAAAGCTGCACAATCCCTTCCTGTGAAATCCCAGCTGCCTGTTGACAACAAAGAGAGCTCTTAAAGCTCTTCCTCAAAGTCTGAAGTGTCTCTTTCATGATCACTGTGGGCCATCTCCACAGTTCTACAGCTTTCAATCTCATCTGATCGAGATCTCTCCAGATTTTCCCAACAATTTACTTTTGGTCGCACTGAATGTGCTTTCCCTCTGAAATACACCTTCCCATTGCATTTGTCCAAGTCATCACAGCACTTCCTTTTGCCTTGAAATGCTCACAGGAACTCAGAGCACTGCAGCAAAGTCCTTCCCACAGAGCCCATATGTCACAATTCACTTCTTCTTACTGGCTTTCCTATCTATAAGCTAACTTGACTGCACTCTCAAGCCTCTTTACAACTTCCTCAGAGCACTATTCAGCATCACAACAAAGATCCCTGTTTTCCCTTTCCAGACAATTGACAATTTTCAACTTTTCCAACAGGCTTTAACTTTTTCTTCTTCCCAAGCAAAAGCAACTGGAAGAACTATCAGGAAATATCACTCTTTTTTCCCTGACCTCTGTTTAAATTCATTGAGAGGATGAATCAACAGCATTTAGACCACTGGTATGTTGTCAACTGTATTTAAAAAATGTTATGTATTGCCTTCCATCTTTCTCTCAGTTTGGTCTTGGTATCACCTTTTTCCACCTATTTAATTTCCTTTCTCCATTAGCTTAGTAATGCTCCTTCCTTTTAAAACATGCCTGTTTACAGCATGCAGGGAAACAGAGGCTGGCATTCCTCCATGTAGGCAAACAAAGACCAGAGTCACAAATAGGAAATAGAACTGAATCTGTGCTATGCAGGAAGTGATGGCCAAGGCAAACTATTTCTTACAGTGATTTCAAACGAAGGAAAAATGGACAAACAGGAATCAGTGGATTGCTAGGATAAAATATTTAAAAATCCTCAAATAAATAGAAATCGATAATGACTGACAATTCAAAGTTAGGAGAAATGGAATTGTGTATGAGTCCCTGAAGCTGGCAAATAACTTGCCTACTAATCAGTACGGGGCTAATTATAGGCAACATAGATCCAGAGTGCAGAGATTGTAAATAAGTAATTACCCCAGTACCTGTGTACCAGTCAGTGAGTCATGACTGTCTGTCACATCACAGCCATTGATCTGCTATGGAGCTACTATGAAGGAAATCACAGAAGCCAGTGCTGATGGCCATCAAATCATAACAAATAGATCGGAAATATAAATTAATGGTAATTTGTTGAGACTAAAACAACTGCACAGTCAAAGGGTTGTCATCATTTAAACAGTTTTTCTCGCCCTTTTCACATTGCCTTCTCTATTACCCCAAATCATTTCCCTCACCCCATCCCAGCTGGCAACCAGCTGAGGATTTTAGCCTTGAAGTGATGCCCAGTAAGGCTTGCACAGCCATGGCAAAGTACCACCCAGTTCCTTGCTAGGACAAACCTCTACAGGCTGTGCTCTCACTATTGTTTATAACAATAGGACTTCCTCAGAATCCCTGGGGAAACAGCAGCAAACATATAAAGCAGCCATCCACTCCTGCTCCTTGCAAGCCCCAGATGTTGCATTCTACCTAAGGACAGAACTACAGACCAATCTGTCAAAATGCTGAAACACACAGATTGGAAGGAAAAAACAACAAGCAGTGTTTTTGCCTCTAATCTCCAGGAGCAATTATGAATACTGGACATACACTGCTCTTGCTGTGCAATGCCTCCTGAAGAAGCAACACTGCACCATTTGTCAGGGAGTTCACTTGAGCAAATGAATGAGCCTGGAAATCACAGGAGCCCTACTCCAGCAGCAAACACTGCTGCAGTGTTGCCTTAAAATGGAAAGGATCGTAACAGGAAGCACCTCGACTCAGTGCCAAACAATGGCAGGATAATGTGCAAGGGAGGATAAAGAGGTGATTTCCAAAACCAATTGGGTAATGCAGAGAGAAGATGGGGAGGAGAACAAGAACTACTCCAGCAGGGAAAAAAATTGTGATTCCATATCCTTCAACTACTTATTGACAGCAAGAACAAGTGAGAAAAAACAGGGACAGGCACAGCTTCCACCTTCCCTTTAAGTCACTGATACTGTAACTGTGAGCATAACTTTTAAAAAGAAAAACTGTGAAGAAGAAGAACCAGGTATATCTCTAATTATCTTTCAGATTTTATTTAATTTGCAGCGTCTGTAGCTTTGACAAGTCAACAGTATAAGTAATCTTAATTGTGCTAACATTTTACGTTTGCTTCTGGCTTTTTGACACCAACAACCCATGAGTGGTCTTTCCAAAGCTCACCTGACACCATTTGTGAAACAAATATGCAGACGGGAAAACAAGGAGTGACAGGTTCAGTCCGGCACAACACCAGACAACAAAAGTTTGCTGAGTGCAGTGAAAATTAACAGGTCAAGACATGCTTTTTTACCAAATTTCTAAGAGACTAGTGGGGCAGCATAGATGAGAGCTACTGCAGTATGGCATTTGAGAAAAAAACCCAACCTAGGTTAGTTTAAAGTGTTGAGAATTCATGGCCCAGATCCACAGTCCACATTCATGTTTACCATCCTACTCAAATCACTAGGGTGCAACTTAAAACAAATACTGATGACAGATTCAGTCTGAGTACTGTTCTTCAGCCTCTTCTTGCTCCTTTCTGAAAAACAAAGCACCTAGAAAGGCATTAATCATAGTTAACTATGGACTGAAATATTTACAGATCTAGCACTAAAATAATGAGCAATGTCATTATGGAATAACTGAAGTTACCAGGACAGCAACAGAGAAACACAGGCTGCTTTACTACCAAGCAGTGTCATTCTTTTTGCAACAGTCCCACAGGAAAGATGTGGTTGAATACTGATCTACTGTCAAACCAACTTTGGAGTTAAATATCACCAGAATTTAATACTGTTGATATTGTCTGATAATAAAACAGCATGGGGAAAATGCTTGTTGAGGAAATACCTCCCACCCTGCCAGCTCAGCAGGCAAAAAATCACTCCACTTGCCTGAAGCCCAGTGTTAGCTTTGCACTTTTGAAGGGGAAAGCAGAAAAAGCAGAGGAAGTGCAATTTCAGTCAGTTCTAAAAAGCCAAGAAGAAAGTACTTTCTTTGGTCATTTATATGTTGATTAGCCTGTTCCATTTATGAAATCTCTGCTGTGAGATTCCACACACAATTAAAGGGCACTTTTCCTCTGACCACAGGCACACAGGAATGTGACACACATCTTTCATTTATTCAGCAGTTATTCTAACTGTCTTCCTCTCCTATTCTGACAACTCATGGTAAGGGAGTCACATTTCACTAAAAAAAGAGACAACTGCTCCCCAGTGGGTTTTATTTGCAAGGTAAATTTTTAGTAGCTTCCTTAAAAGAATATATTAAATACAATTCATTTTACATCATGCCCAGTAAATCTAACAAGGGGATGAAAATAAGAGAATTATCACCTAAACAAAAGTTCCCTTACTGTAATTTTTAAAGAAATACCAAAATAGAAAAACTCAATGGGAATACAAAAGCCATACAGGGAACATTATGATCTTCAAGTCACCTTAATTTTTCCACATAAATGAGCAATTTCGATTTTTATGAAAACAAGGGATCTTTTTCTGTGGAAGAGCCTGACCTTCTTATCACATAAAACAGAGCCAAACAGCCTTCTTCATTGTTTCAATTAGAAACTGATATTGTTTGAGCATCAAAACAATCACTGCATAAATCAAAAAGTGTCATGGTCACACGGATGTATTTCTTTGTAAGGACAAGATTATTACTTATTTAGACCTATTTCTTCACACGTGGAATGAGCACTCACAATGACAGCAGTGTGGTTACAGCAGCAAGAAAATTGCTATTTAAAGCTGGGTGGTTGTCGAGACATTCCTGTCATATCTGCCTGAGTTTTAACAACTTTTTTAAATCACAGCCCAACAGATTAGTACATCATTATTACTTAAAGCATTTATCAAAGTTAGAAAACACATCAATAAATCATATTTCTGTATCTGAGGAACTGATTATACAGATAAATTACTGTTGCCATCTAAAACATTTTGGTGAGCTTCCTCACGACAGACAGAGAGCCTGTACCGGCAAGTTCTCAGTTTAAAGCATCCAGGTGAGTTTCAAGGATGCGGGAAAAGTCTCTAAGCGCACCTCCCTCGCGGGTCTCCCGAACAGCCAAGGACCAGCACTACAAAAACCTTGCGGGACACCACCAAAAGCTCATTATTTCTCCGCACCTACAACGCACGCAAGAAAAGATGCTCTCGCACACCGCAAAGACACCGAAAGTAAGAGCGAGAAGAAAAAAAAAAGAAAAAGGAAAGAAAGGAAGAAAGAAGGAAAAGAAGGGGGAAAGCAGACGCGAAGTACGAGAAGGTGTCCCGCCGCCGCTTCGCCCCGCCGCCCCCCGTTGCCCCGCGCACCTTTCGCCGGGCGCGGCCGCCGTCGCCAGGCGGCCTCCGGGGGGTGGTGGCGGTGACCGTGAGCCCCGAGCTGTAGCGCAGCATCCCCGCGGGCCGGCGCGCACCGACTGCGGCTCCGGGCCTGCCGCTCCGCCCCCGCGCACTTGGCCGCGGGCGGCCGCAGGGGCCGGGCGGGGGCGGGCCGGGCAGCGGGGCCGGGGCTGCGCTCCCCTCCGCCCCAGCTGCGCCCCCGCGCTGCGTCCCGGAGCGCCGCTGCGATCCCGGGGGTGACGGCACGGCGGGGTCCCGGCGCGGGACGGCATTGCCCCCGCTCGCGGCAGGGTTGGGTGAGGGGGCGCAGGGGGGCAGAGGTTGTAAGAGCAGATCCGGACGGGTCCGTCTGTCACTCAGCCACCTTCCCGGACTGGAAAATGGGGAGTAGGGCTTGCGGGAGCTACTGGGAGCAACTGAGTCCCGTTCTCCGGTACCCACCTCTGAGCAGTCTCACCAGAGAGAGTTGAATCCTGTCCTCCCTTTCGTCCCACAGCAGTAATCCTTGAGCCACCCAGGGTAGTCGGTTGTTATCCGTGCTCTACCCCGGGCCACTGTCCTCCCTTTCTTCCTTCCCACAGCAGCAACCCATGAGCCACCCAGGGCTGTTGGTTGTTATCCGTGCTCCAGGAATGGGTACCAGACTGACCAGAAAGCATCCAGGTCCCTGACAGCTTTGGCTTGACAGACACAAAGCCGGTGCAGCTCAGTGCATGAGTGACAGCACCAGCCCTGGTGCCAAAGGTCCAAGAAGGTGAGTCTGGTCTGCTGGAGCTGCCTGGCCCCAAGCCAGATTGCAGGTGTGGACTTCAGCATTTCAGATGCTCAGCTCTTCTGGATCTGGGCTGAGGGAACACCACGACCCTGCACTGCTGTACACTGGCCAAGGCACACACATCTGCACCTGCAGCCTCTGTCATGAGCAGTACATTCCTCACTAATCAAGGGAGTTATAACCAGAGGAGATGCTTTCGTTTGAAAGAAATGGTGGAACAAATACCTTGAACAGCATTTTTAAAATAATTTATCTCCTGTCTCCATATAATTTGATTAAGACCGCAAGAAAACAGTTATGGCCATGCCTGTTAAGATATAGAAGACGAGAGTGTTGAAGAGAGGAAAGTGATTTGGATTGGAAAAATGGAAACTGCACTGAACTAGAGTGTCTCACCCTCTCTGTGTACAATGCCTCTGTTTACTTCTGCCTCTCAGTTCTTTGTCCCCAGGGCAAGATGCTGAGCTATCAACATGACAAGGATTTGAAGAAGAGAGTCAGAAATCATTTCCCAGGCCAGAGGAATGAATGAAGGGTCTGCATTTAGTATTCAGCATCTTTTTTGTTGTTTTCATAGCTACTATTCTCTTTTCCTCCCAAGGAAGGCAATGTAGCCCAAGGCGACTGAGAACAACCACTTGTATCTGGACTTCTCTCAACTCAAGATTGGCTGCAAGTACATCAGTACAAACAATTGCATTTCCATATGAATCACTTTCTGTCTTAACTCCTGGTTGTAATGCTGCTTTTGTGGGTTTGTAGGTGGAGAAAAGGTTTATCATCCCCAACAGGAACATGTTCTTCCATAAGTATGTTGTCTACCCACTGGGCTGTCATTTACTTGTTCCTGGTCATTCTGGGGAGCAGGAATGTCTATTTAATTTCTGGTATACAGACAGCGAGTGACCTTTGTGGTTTCAGCTGAGCAAGAGTTCACAGACCAGTGAGATTGCCCTGGTTAGTTAGAAGCTGTGCCTTCTGGGATTCATTTCCCTCTGGAAAAGGACATCTATGCAGGGCTGCCCAGTCACTGCAAGGCACAAACAGAACTGCCTTTCTAAGAACAGGCCCAGAGACTAAACTTGTACCACACTATGAGAAAGGATCTCCCTTCCCATAGGGTAAAGCATGAGACAGTGAGGCACAATAATCAGATCTCTGGGAGAATTTGCAAGGTCTGCATTTGAGAATATTGATAATTTTGAAGGAAATCCTATTGGTGCAGATGAGGAAGACTTGTCCATGGATATTGCAAAGATAATGAAAATATAGCTTCTTCAGTCACATTTACCTTACTAGCAGCTCCCTCCATTTCTTGGAAAGTAGCAGCAGGCCATGTTTACCTGATTTATCAGTCTTTGAACAGAAACATCTACTTTTGGGCATACGTCCAAATTAATATCCTCCAAGAAAGAATAACCTGCAAGCACAGTTAGTAGTATCCCTTTTGGGATATTCTCTGGCTCTCCTTGCCTTGCCCCAGTCAGCAAGCTGCACAAGTGTAGTAAGGACTCTGAGTTGTTTGCTGCCTTGCCAGTTGACTGTGTATGACATGCAACCACCTGCAGTCTCTTTAGCCCTCGTGTAGGCTGTGTGGCTCTTTGCACAAAAGCAACACCTTGAATAACTTTTTCTCTATCCCCAAAGCTCTGATACACCTCAGGGATTATGAAGCCAAGCACTAATATTGAGTGAACAACTGGTATGCCCCAGGTAGCAAAAGAGAAACTCAAAAGAAGCTGTTGCAGCAATAAGAGATGTACACAGGAGGGCTGCAAAAATGCTCACAATTATAGAATTATTTTTGGATTGAGACACTATAAAAAGATTTGTGATCTTCAGCTTAGACAAAAGACAATGGTGGGGAATGGTCAACAAAGGCATAGAAGATTGTGACTGGTTTGCAAAAGTAGACAGGGAATAGCTGTTCATTATTTTCTACCCTTGAGAACAACAGATTTGAAGGAAACCAGGCACCACATTGGGGTCTGAAATTATGTCAGAAAAATCACTGTTCATGAAGAGTATAAATGCTCCCAAAAAGCAGCTGGGTAAACCCATGGAAGCCAAGCTATGAGAGCTGTAAAACATGAAGATACATCAACAATTACTGACTCAGGAGGTCCTGGAATTGTGGGTTTGTTTTCTCAAACGGTGTAGTCATACAGACTACTCATAGGCAAAACACAATAACCTGACCAGGATGCTGAGCTTTGTGACTGCAATGATCCAAGGGCACAGCAGGTTAATTACAAGATGACACTGTGGTATGACTATCTGGAGTGGTAGTTGTTGTGAAATAGCTAATATAATTACACAGAAACTGCAAGAAATTTAAAGTGTAGGCACCTTCTTTGGGTTTTTGTACACTACCTTGTTCCCCCCACCAGTGTTACCAAAATATTTTCCCCCAGGAGTCCCAAAGACCATTATGCTGTGGGAAAAATGAAACAGGATGTCCAAAATCAACAGACCTTTCTAAGAAAAGCCCCTGGTCACAAGATGGACAACAGAGCATGCAATACATGGAGTATGAAGTAGGTCTGTCCTACCAGAACAACAGATCACAAAATAATTCCTGCAGGAGTGGGTAGTCTGGTCTTACTGTAACAAATTGCCTAAACGGGGGCATGATAAAAGGCTGATATTTTTTCCCCATCAAAATCTCCTCTCCATCTTCAGGCTAACTGCTGACACAGTCTAGAGGAAGAAGAAAGTTCAAATAGCACATGACCAACTGGAATATTAATCTTATGAGATTTAGGAATAATTGCAGAGTTACAAATTGAACAAGAACTCACACCTGTGGTCATTAAGGTTATAGAGTCCCATTTGTATTGCTACAGAAATGAGGTGTTATAATTAACTTCTAATAGCCTTCACTTTCCAGGGGCATTAAGAACTATTCTGCCTTCATCATCCCTAAGGCATGAAACCCATTTATAGCAGAGATTATCAAATGGACAGGTGCATGTAAAATATTTCAGAATCAGAATTACTAAGAACTGTAGGCATGATCAACTATTTTTCCTCATAGCTGCCAGCTCTCACTCTTGTCTCTACAGACACACACTTAGCTCAGCATCATGTAACTATCAAGCCCTCTTTTTTAAGCATTTAAAATGAAAGTTTGAGCCTGCTAATGATCATAAACCAGCTTGTTAGGTGATACATACCAGAAAGTGAGCCCCCAAATTCAGTTTTCATAGGTGCCCCTATACACAATACACAAACCAATATATAGTATTGTGCAGTTCTAATCTTGAACAGTATTTGGTCAAATACATCTTTGCTGCATTTGGAGCTACTGTGGTTTATAGTTACCCTTTTGAAGTGACGTAACACATACAGCTATCTGGATGTTCAGCTTGGTTTAGCCACAAGCACCATATCACCTCTCAGACCTGTAACTGTTTACTCTCACTTAACACTCCTGGTACATGGCTAGGACACGATTACTACAAAAACTCAGAGCCCCTCCTCTGATCTCAATATACAAATCTATAATTAGAAATTCCCACGCCAGGAGTTTTTGAAATGCAGAATACAGTGTTATTTTGCAAAGTCCTCAATACCTATTTTATGTAAATATTTCAATTAGGATTGAACTGAGTAAAACAAGAAATTCCTGGAGTTACCTGCATTAACAGCTTGATTCCATGCTTACCGACAAAGTCACAGACTGTAATTGCAGTAAATGTTTCTTTGAATGTCTTCTGTTTTTAATTGTGCTACTTTCTACTTAAAGTCCATCTTCCTGTTGAGATTCTCAAAGTACTTTTTAACTATATATCAATAAAGTCATCAAATGCAAGATAGTTCAATAAGTACAATGCAACATGCATGGTAATTTCCTCTGGAACAGACAGAAAGGACAAAAGAGGATGAGTTAGTTGCTACAAGTTGTATCTGAACATGAATATAGAGCAAGTCCATTGAAGCCAATCAGGGAATTATAATAGTAACAGGGTTCTGCTGCCTGCCTTTCTGTAAGTCAGTGTATTTCACAGTTTGTACACCTAGCAGTTAGAAAAATGAGAATCACATCTGGTAGATATGATCTGTAGAGTCAGACTGCTAAAAATAATTCATAGAGAAATAAAAATTCAGATTTTAAAGGCTGCAAAGCCCTAGTAGGGCATGTTGTTCAGTAAAAAGATATATTTACCTTTTGGGGGGAGGGCTTTGCATTGAGCATGTCCATAAGTCATAATTTTACACAGCTATAGTCATGGCTTTTATTTTATTAAATTAAAAAAGCTTGGACTTTAAAATCACCCAAGAAATATGAAATGTATCAGGACAAATATAGGACAGTTTCATTTATCATGAATATGTGGCCACATTTGAAGGAAAAAAACAGCACCATAATTTTTCAGCCCCAAATTTAGATAGCATCACTCCAGATTTTGCTGAAGCATATAGGGCATCAATCCAGTCCTGATTCAGCAGAAAAAGTACCACCCCTTGACTCATCCTCATCATTTCCTCTTCCGTGCAGGTCTCCCATTCAGCTCCCAAGTGGGTCACGGCCCAGGGCACTGTGGCTCGAGGCACACGTACAGTGCTGGAGGCCTGTCATTCATTCTCCAGCAGCAGCTTTGGGATTAGTCAGTCTGTGCAAGCAGGACAGTTCAGCATAAATGTCACATAAAAGTAAAGCAGCACAGGAGCAGCAGCATTGTTCACACAGGGGTGTGACCTGCCAGGTCACGCAGTGGAACTGGTTAAGGTGGGTAGGAGAGGGAAAACAGGCACACCCCGGCATTAGCACCTCTGTTGCAGTGGTAGGTAGCTCCTTTAAAATCATATTCCACCCCCTGGAGATTGTATCAAATGATAGATCTCTCCTGATTCCAGTATTGTCATTGTGGCAGGAAATAAGGAAATGTTAGAGGCAGAAATGAAGTGTGGAGTGCATGTTCTACAAATGTAAGGAATGGACATATTTCAGGGAGTAGGAATGTTAAGGACAGGAAATACACCCTGAGATAAGCTCAGCTGGTTAGAGAAGGATGCTAATAACACCAAGGCTGTGGGTTCACTTAGGAGTTGGACTCGATGATCCTTGTGGGTCCCTTTCAACCCAGAATGTTCTGCAGTTCTGGGAAATTACCACATGCATTTCACTGATTTCTAGCTTACAAAGGGGAAGACAAGACATTTCATCTTTATTTCTCCACAGGAAAGAAAACATAGAAGAGTAAAAAAGGCAAAAACTATATTCTGCATCAGCTCTATTTTATGGTGAATGGCCAGGACAGCAAGTGGTTGACTTCAGCCCTATTTCAGGGCAGAGGATGAGGGAAGATTTTTCTAAATAACAAAGGCATTTGTTTAGAACATCTGCAAAGGTGCTACAGAAGTTCTTGGTTGTTTGGCTTCCCCTTTGTTTTAGATGTGGTGTAGGGCCTCCATGTTCCCCCATCTCAGAATGTTACACATGGGAATTTAGCAGTTCCTAATGACTCCAGCAGCCCATTGGCTGTCTGAACACATGGCTGGGACACAGAGCTGTGCATAGAAGTTGTTTAGTGCAACTAAAAGACCTCATTCTATTATTTACTTCCTTTCTACATACTAACAAGAAGTTCATTAGAAGTAATATAAAAAGAAAATATGGTGGAAGGGGAGATATTTTAACTATAAAACATGAAGTCATACTGACTCCTGAAATAAGGGGACCTTCATCAGGTAAACTTTAGTCCCATTTGCTCCAAAAGACATTCTAGCAGACCTATCTTGATCTACAGTATAGTGAAATCGCCTTATCCTGTCACCAAGATCTGCCTTATTTCCTGTGTGTAAGTCATTGCAATGATAGAAATAAGTCATAATCAATACAGAAGATAATGTTGGGTCTAACTGGAGTAAGGTTATTAGGAGGGAGTGTAGGAAGGACTAAATAGTTAAGGGTACTTAATAATAGCTCAGCCACAATGACTAAATATCACTTAGGGGAATGCCCCTCTAAGGACAGACCCAGTCCCAGAAAGGAAATGGATTCACACACCTAAGCACTGACGTACCTGGTCACACACCAGCTGTGAATCTGCACGGCCACTCCCACCCTTCCCATGTGTCATCCTGCAGGACGCCACAGACCAGGAGGGTGTTTTTCTTTCTCCTGCATGTAGTGCATTGTCCAGTCAGCAAGAATGCAGTTGAGAGTGGCCTAGTTCTGGGTCCTGATCACAGAGCAAGAGATGTGAGCCATTCCAGATGTGTACTATTCCAGGAAGGCACTTTCAATACTACAGACTTTGAAATAGGTCAAATGTGCACCAGTGAGTTGGACCACTAGAGCAGGATTTCCTGACATTCTGCCTGCTTGTTGATAATGTGAAATCTAAGTAACCCTGTGGCTTTTGAGTGACAAAGACTGGTCAAAAAAAGGAAATAAACCAGTTTACGAGATCACTCATAATTCAGAAGTTAAGGTTTCTATAATGAAGTTAATTGTTTCTGCAGTGAAACTATTCCCATCAGGTTTCTCTGTCCAGAGAAAATCACATCAAAAAGTAGTGAGTACTTGATCAACAGATTATTCACTTCCACTGGGTTTTGATTTCATAAATTTATTCCAATCAGGAGATTTGCACGGCAGAAGTACCTGTAAAATTTTTCTGCTTTCCCTGCATTTCAGAATGTGCCTAAAATTCAGAGTGCCTCATGAAACCAGATGCAAACAAGAACAGAAAGACACTGAAAATCACTAAAAGACAATTGCCCTACTTGTGCTCTCATTTTTACTGCATCTGTCTGATAATAACTGAGATGCAGAGATGCTCTGGATATTAATGTGGGTTAATAGAATTAAAGTAGCACAAAGGAACTGTCTTATTGCTTTTTATAATTAACCTGGAGATCCATTGCTGCTGCAGGTCACTGAATGAAGTTATTAGCACTGAAGGAAGAGACGGGTACACACAGATGGGGACACAGGAGCAGGTTTGGGTCACACAAAATGATGGGGGAGCTAGTATGAAATCAGCCTGAGCTATCAGTCAGGGTCACCTCGTGGCCAGTGACAATTTGAGAGAGACTGACAGTGACACAACTGACACTGGACATGGGGGGAAGGAAAAGAGGGGATTTGCCTCTGGGGCTCTGGGATTTGCCTCTGGGGCTCTGGGAATTGGCCACTGCTGAAAACAGGATGTCAGACCATCACTCTGCCCCTGGAAATTTCTATAGCCCTACCTTTTAGAGAAATATTTACATAGTGGTTAATACAGCAACGCAAGATCCAATCTTGTGCCTCTAAAGTCAATAGCAAAATTCACAGTAATTTCCACAGATGCTGCACAGAGGCTATAATGAGTTAATAGCAAGCACTGGATACATTGAAAACACCTGATGGATGTTCATTTTCTACCTTGTTTTATTTTAGTAAACTATTTGAGGAAGTAAAAACCACTTTAGAAATCTTGAATTCACTGTCCTATGACACGCAGGGTACTTTTGCTAAAGCATTAGAATTAAAAGTACACCAAAATATTCTGACAGCTATCAAACTCTTAATGAGGCATTTTGGTACATCTCCCACTTCTCATATGAGTGGAGTTACAGTCTCTATGAATTTCGGGGTTCTCCTGGGTTAACATGCACATTTAATAATTTGATGAATTAACAAAAGAGAAAACACTTAGACAAAAACATCTTATAAAATTAAACATTGGATAAAAAAATGTTAAAGTGCCCTCCAGATTTGTATTCCTGCTCAACATTTCTGTCCTGTCCTTAGGGAGAAAATGTTGAAGTGGATTTCTCAATAGAATATTGTTTTCCTCTCCTTGGATTATGCAAAGGACAGTGGCCAATGTGGGCGTAAGTTGCAGAGAAAGATGAGTACAACTAGAACACCTTCTGCATCCTGCCCAGTCAGTCAGACCTTCCTGTTTAATAATGTGTCTTTTCTGCATAAACCTGCTCTAACCATAAACAGAATCTCACCCTCAGATTTGGAATCATTTCAGTATAAAGGTGATTCTCTGACAAAAATAGGATGATCTAGGAAAGCAATGAGTTGACACGTTTGCATGTTTGGCTGAAGTTTTGACCCTGATGGGAACCTGACATTTACTTCTATATCTCTGGCTGGATGTTTGCAGTGCAGCACAACCACACAACCACCACCATAAGGATATCTGAAATAGGGTGGGGTTTTTCTGGAAGCTTGCCACTGACCCATGTCCACAGATTTCTTAAGTGCATCTTGTCAACCTTTAAGATTGTTCAGAAGTTGTTTCTGTATTACCAAGATAGCACCATAGTCATAGTTCCAAGCTAAAAGCTTGTTTCCCCCATCTACAGAACCTAAACGATTTCTTAATTTTTCACCTTTTGTGGCTGATGTTTGTTAATTTTCTATGAATGCCACAGGTGTTTGCCAGGGTTTCCACAGATCCCATCAAGTCCTCTGGAAAGCTTTGCCTGTGGTTAGTTTGCTCTTTGTCCAACAGTGCCAGAAACAGCTGCTGTAACCATGAGGTCCCATTCCTTGGCTATCTTTAGGTTACCATGTTTGGGTATCAGCAACCACTTTGCAACAGCAACATAAAGGGTATAATTCACTGACTCACCCTGTTTGTAGATACAACCTGAATTTCACTGTTTCTGGAGCCACAAACAGCCTGGACACAGAGTTGCTTTGACTGATTTTTTATGTCTTTTGGTAAATAACATCTGATCATTTTAATGTAAAACCCACAAAAGAATGAGATGCCATAGGGCTAGAACAGTGTGATTTTGTGCAGAGCTTGATAATAGAAAGTGGGGAACCTGTAGAAATCTTGGTCCTGTTAACCTGTGAAATTTAACAGATTCCTGATGGCATGGCAAGTGTAAGCCACCAGCAAATAAACCACACACATTTCACCACAGCTCATTCTGTCCCGCTCGAATTCTGGGGAAGTGGAAGAACTCTCAGGGCCCACAATGTGCAATGGCGACTGCTCAAAACTCAGTACTCTGCAAATGTCATATTCTTCAGTTCACCAACAGTATTTTTGGAACTGGGCTGGCCACTGGTGTTGATCCATATTTCAGTAAGCAAACTTAAACAGATCATGGTTTTGGTGAAAGAGGGTAATACTAGGATCTTGTTAAATCGGATGAAAAAGGGGGAAAATTCTGAGAAAGATCACAAGAAATAGAAACACTCCATCCCCCTAATGAAAGCATGAACAAACCTGCTCATACTTTTCTTACACTGTTGACATCTTCATAGGTCAGTGCCTGAAGTTAGGTAGAATGAACTCAGGTCTTATCAAGGCTGAAAATAATTTGAGATTACATTAAAAAGTTGAGGCAAAAGACAATTTGAATGCCAGTGAATACTTTCTGTCAAAACAAAGTCTAGCCATAGTCATGAACTATCTCATATTGCCTTCCAGAACATCACTCAGTGTCATGCAGAGCAGTAAAAATGCCCAGGCTCCTTTAAGAGCTGCTGTCTGTCTTCTCTGGCAGTGGCCAGGATTTCCTGCTTCAGAAGGATATGTAAGAACTGCACAGGAGATAGATGCTAATTATCCTCCCACTCCCTCCAAATATCTCCCTGGTTTTCTAGTCCTCAGAGACTGGCTTATTTCCTGAACTATAGGTTTAGTAACTCCAGCCAACACATTTTCATGAATAATGGGTATTCTTACCAGCTATGAACTTCTGGTTTTTGATAAACCATCAGTACCAATGTGTCTAGTCACACTGTATAAAAACAAAGTACCAATTTCAGGGCTCCTCGCTCCACTCTGGTGATTGTCCCCTTGCTACAGTGTTACAGAACAGTAAAGGGTAGATATTCTATGTTTCTTCTGTCCTTCATAAATTAATTTCTTCAGACTCAAACCCACTCAATTTTCTGTCCTCTTACAGAGTTGTGCAATAGTACCTGAGTACTTACAGCAGCAGCAGCACTCGTATAGGAAAGCACATCAGTCACTTTGTGCACCTTAACATCTTGAATGTGATTTTGACTGTGGTTCTACACTGAAAAGGATTTTTGTTGAGCAGCACATCACTTTCTGTACAGACTGCTTCTTGAATGGAAACCTGGCTGTTCTGTATTGTATTTCAACCCATGAAGGATTAAATAATTTCTCCTATCTTGCAAGTAACATGCTCTGGCAGGAGCTCAATTGCAAGATTCCAAAGCTTGGAGATGCCTTTTAGCTTCTCAATCTCTCTTAGGTTGGTTTATAGATGAACTCCCTTTGCAGCATCACAATTGCTCCACACCAGTTGCTGCCTAAGAAAACAAGACAAAAGGTGCATTATTAGGGCATAATGTACACAAGTCAACAGGGAGGTTGCAACACCTCAGCTGCAATGACAGCCACTGCAGGACGCCCAGGCTGCTTAGGAGTGCAGAGGGATGAATTCTGACATCCTCTCTAGAATGCAGGATGCCAGCAAAGCCAGGCAGAAGCGCCACGGAGCAATTCATCCTGCCCATGGGAGGTGACCAACAGTTTCGTGGATATAAGCGTGATATTTTTCACAACAAACCCCCGTTTTGGCTGAGTGCCTCCAGTCACGCTGCATAGATGGCACACGGAGGGCAGGGTGACACTAAGCGCACTGACGGTGAGTTCAAACACAGGGCACGGGGGAGCCGAGCCGCGCTCTGCTGCCTCCTGCGGGCCGCGCTGCCCCCGCGCAGCTCCCACGTTTAAGAGTTTCAAACGTTTTTCCTCCAAAAATACTCTCTCTTCAGAAAACTTCTACCAGATTTCCCTTTTGGTGCCTTTTTTCCCCCCTTAATTTCTCTCAAACGCCACGATGCTCTGCTAACCATAGAATAACTTTCAGAATGGCAAAGTTATTGGGTATTATTCTCCTATTTTCCTTCCACATTCTAATTTGTAAGAATTAGAAAAGTGATGAAAAACATTACTTTGAGAAGATAAAGTTCCAATCAAAACTAAAATGTGCTGTTTTTATGTGATTCTCTGCACTCAGTTCACCCTCGGAGCATCCTCCAAGGGCTCCCAGCTGGCAGCTGTGCACGCTCAGTTTGTGGTCAGCAGCATGGCATCCCTGGGACTGGCTGGGAAGAAAAGCTAAAATAACATGACTTCATAAAAGTTTGTGGAATCAATGCTCAATTAGTTGATATCTAGTGTTCTATGCTCAGCAGGTATAGGAGTATTTAATCACTCAGTGGGGAAACCTTGCCTGTGCAGGTCTGTACACTGGTGGTGAGTCTGACACTGCAGAGAACAGATCTAAGTGGAATCCCCCACCCACTGAGCTTCCAGGTATGTAGTTCCCTCCTGCCACCTGCACTGCCCTTGAGCTGTTACTGCTAATGTCATTTAATGGCATTTTGACACCTACAGATGCTCCTGAGACTTGTGTAATCCAGCTTTGAGTCAAACACCTGCATTTGTGGAAACAGCACTGTGAAGCTTTACAGGTGAATACAGACACGATCAACAAGAGGCCAGGTAAGAGGAAATTGCACAAGTACAGAAAGCTCCTTATTTTGCTCAAGTAAAGCTGAAAGACAGGTGTTTAATGTCATGCCCACGGTGAGTCATGACATTTCCTGGGCTGCCACCCTGGCAGGGTCACCATGGCACACTGCAGATGCTGCCTGCCTCTCACTTTACCTCAGGACACATGGTGAGCTTAAAAGTAAAGCAAATAAAATCCCATACATACAGTACGGATTTCGTCCACAAGAGAGAGAAGACCCCAATAGACACCTAGAGAGCACAACCAGGAGAGAAATCTCCCCAGATATGGGTTGGTTCTTTCCTCTGACCAAAATACCCCAAAGCTCCAAACCTGCCCAAAAAAGCAGAAATGTCCCAACAGCCACCTATCAAACAGCCAGACCTTTCTGTTGGCACTCAGGAACTCTGTCTGCTGTGAATGAGCTAATGTTAAGTGTTTTCCAGACATCTGGTGGTCAGGCCTCTTCACTTCCTCTCTGGTCTGGTGCATCTAAAACAGGCACTGGGTCTTCCAGCAGAG
Source organism: Pithys albifrons albifrons (assembly GCF_047495875.1). Classification (NCBI taxonomy): domain Eukaryota; kingdom Metazoa; phylum Chordata; class Aves; order Passeriformes; family Thamnophilidae; genus Pithys; species Pithys albifrons. The sequence continues at coordinate 7,944,220 of NC_092470.1, forward strand.
TCTCTGCCCTTGTCACTGAGGAAGGAAGGATCACAGCTGGAAAGTGCAAGAGAGACCATCAGCCAGGCACTGTGGCAGAAGGCACACCGCAGCACAAATGGCCAGTCCTGAGTCACTCACCTGCAGCTCTGCAGGGCTGCTGTGCCATAAGCAGCTGGGAAGGCATCACCTTCACAAGGTGACAGGTCTGATGAAAACCTGTATTTTTGACTTTGAAAAAATAATTTGATGGGACCTATAACAAACATACACATGTCTTTACATGATACCTATTTCATTTGAAAACCCCAAATATTCTGGTTTGGGAGCATTTTGTGTTGGTTTGTTTTATTTGTACAAAGTCACAGCTACCTTTCTCCCGCAGGACTGCAGCTTACTGAGTAGGGGTTTCCCAGTGCTGCTATAGCCCATTTTCTCAGTAGGAAGCCAACAAGAGCACAAGGGCAGAAGAGGAAAGGAGGTTCATTAAGCAGACTGAAGTTTCCTTTCTGCTATCCCCACTCTGTATCAATAGCACCAGTGTGGTACATTCATACACAAGATTCCTTTCCCCTCATACAAGTAGCATCACATGGCCTATATACTTCTCATTCTTTTCTCTTCTCTGCTTGTCCCAGAATGCTTATTAAATTCCATCTGAAAATGTTCCCTAGCAAAGGGATAAAGAGAGCAGGGAAAGCACAGAAATCAGATTCACTGAAAAAATCTGATCCTTGGCATTTCCTCCTAACGTTTTTATCCAGGAAGTTTCAAAGCAGACATAGTATCAAGTTTTCAAGGTCTGGTGCTCCATATTCTGGGCATGTTGACAAAAGTACAAAGGTCAAGGACTGAAACAGCAGCTCAAACAGATTAAAAACCAGAATCCTCCTGCTTCTCAGTGCTCTATTTCCAACTATTAGACCACCCTGTCTTCTCTGGATGGTTCAGCTTCCCTTATTTTCCTTTTGGTAAAGTGTTTAAAAGACAAATTAATAGGCTTGTTAGGACTCTGCCAAAAAGTTCTTTCACACAGCAGATATGCAACAAAAAGCTGGAACTCAGATCAAAGTGGTCTGCACTGGGAAGGATTTACAGTACCCACAGTGTGACCCTGGCCACTGAAATTGTGTATCAGTTTGAAACAGCTGGGATTATGTTTTCAGGCAGGAACCAAATCAGCTGATCCAGCACTTGCAGTGATGCACACCCATCTCTCTCTGCCTCCAGTGTGTGTGCACATCTGCTTGCTCTTGCACACTCCAGTCTCAAAGACCCAGTGAGTCCTTTTTCCTTAAATAGAATGTGCTATAATTTAACCAAAAGACTTGAAGAACAAAATTAAAAGTATACCAGTCTTGATCTCATCTGCAGTACAGAAATCACATGCTGGCAGCCTCAGCCAAGTCAGGTTCCAGGACTCAGTCCTCATGTCCCAGGAAAAGGCCAGGCTGAGATGGGAACAGCCAGCTGTGGGGGTGTGGGGGGTGAGCTTTTAGTCAACAGCTCAGCTCTCCTATGCACAGTGGAACTGCTTTCTACTAGTCTGGCACAGACTGAGTTTTCCAAGGGACAAGCCCCTGTCTCATCTCTCTTTTCACTGCAAGGCCAGCAGTTTTTCCTTTCTCTCTCACAAAAAAACATAGAAGTAAACACATCTTTTAACAAAAAGCCAAATCCAATGGAAAACACAGAACTACACACACGATTTACTTTCTGGAAAAATAATATAAGATAATATGTAAGCCACACAAAATAGATGCTTTTGATACTGGCAGACACTTCTGCATTTCTGCAAAACAGAACTACCCATGCTGCCCAGGGACACACAGCTAATCAGTCTCTATTAACAGTGTATCCACAGAAATATCAGAAACATATGCTGCTCCTTTCCCAGCACTATCATTTGTCTCAGCCGGACTCTCCTGAGAATCGTTGCTGCAAATACTCACAGGAAATAGGCATTTCCTAGCACTGCTTCAATGTCCTCCTTACCATCCTGATCTTCAATCTCTGGTCTTTCCCTGGAAATAAAATCTGGTATTGATCCCAGCCCAACATAGGTATTTATATATTTATGATGGTTTAAGCAAAATTCAGGGCCTGGATCTTTAAGAAGAGTGAAGGGAAGATCAAAATCAAAATTAATCAGAACTGGACCCTGAGTAGATCTTTCCTGCTGTCTGTATTTCTCTCTTACTTCATACAACACTTTTTGGCAGGGTCCATCCCAGCCAGACTGAAAGCAACCAAAGTAAAAGGAGTGTTTGAGACCAGTGAAAATAGCTTTGTAACCTAATACAGGAAGCATTACTCAGAAAGCCCATTCTGCTGAAGAAGCAAAGTACACAGAATGCACAGCAAAACTCAGGTTACCTGTAATGAGCCCCTTCTCTGCCCTCACACTGAAGTGTTCCTACAGTTTTCCTATTGACAACTTGGACAGTTAAAACTTTCATCATCCACCTGTGCTCCAAATTCAAGCAAAATTTCAATTCTTCTAATGGCATGTAGCTTCAGGATCTAAATAAAACAGTAAATTGTTATTAGAAGTGGAGAAAAGAGCAAATGTTCCTGCTTACATAAAACAGTCTCTGCTGCTGTCATGTGAGGTTCTCTGGTTCCCTGTCACACTTGTACTGAGGTAGGTGAGCCAAACTGACTACTGGACTTGACCTTGTCCATTGAACTTTACTCCCTTTCTATTTAAGTCTTTCTTTTCTTATATGTTAAAACAAACACCCTGAACACAAAAAAAACCTTTTCTGTAATTTCTGTACCTTTTCCTTAACAGCCCAGTGCTCACGAGTAAATTTAGAAATGACAATGGAATTTACCCCACTATAACATAGTGGGGTCAGAGGGTTAAACATGTGACCTAGTCAGAACCTTATGCAAAATAAAAGAAATTAAATGTGTTAGAAACCTTGGCAATCTCTGAAGAAAGCTGCTCTTTAGGCAAAGTCTTTGAACACTTTGCAATGTTACTTGATGACTGCAGTTGGTAGAAATTAAGCAGCTGAAATATGTAGCTCTACTCCCAGGACAGGAAGACCCAGCTAAGCTAAAAGAATCAACATCTAATTACTAAAATATGCTGTGTGATCCAGAAAAGGCTTAGAAGCTGAAGCTAATGTACTGTGTAGCTCACTCAGCAAAGCACACAGCTGGTCTGTAAAAAATGAGGAAAACACATGTCTTCTGGAATAGCTGGGAAAATTATTTAGAGATCAGAACAGATTATTTAATCAGGAAAAGGATAAGAATTAAGTTGAGAAGAAGGAGGATAAATCAGAGGAGTATACAGATTAATCAACAAGTTATAGTCTCATCACCAAGGGACTACATGGTGAGCTCTAAAGAGGAAATGCCATTTCCAAGTCTAAATGAACCAAGTAAAGGCGAGTTATTTTCCTGAAAACACAGGTGAGGAAGGATGTCCTGCTCTCCCAGCAGGAGTTTGCAACAACATGTCTCCCTCCTCCTAAGATCAAATGAGGAGTCTTCTAGATGTTGCACCTGCTTTACAAGCTGCAAAGAAAGTAGCTATCCAAAGAGAAGAAAATGCAGAAACTTCTTCATAGCATCAGTATTTTTCAGATAATTGTTTTCTTATTTTGTTTTCAACACGTGCATCTTCCATATGGAATCCAACTGTCATATCAAGCTATATGCACATACAAGGCAGAACTGGGAGAGCTGACTGACTTTATTTTAATTTTTCTTTTACAGTTTAGTGTAACTGGAGGTAGATGCAACATGAAGTGATTTTCTTCCAGTGGTTTGAAATAATAGTCATCTATGAACATTATAGGATAAAGTACTGGGGATTGGAATCAGTTGTTTAAAGCTAAGTCTACATAAACATGCAAATGAAACAACAAAGAAATCACAGCAGGTTCTCTGATGATTGTCAGTACAGTGTAGTGCAGGTCTTCTTGGACAAAAGGCTGGGTTTGTGTTGTTAAAATAGTAAAACTAGTACTGCAAAAAATATATGATGGATGCTACTTGAACAGATACAAAATACAGAGCATTACAACCATGCTGTTCATATTATTTCCCATATAAGTTAAATGATCACAATCAAGTTGAAGGGAATTACCTGGCAAAAGAGTCTGTCACCTGCTATGCATGAGTATATTTCTGATCCCGCAGGCAGGAATTTCATTCCATGTAACTCCATGAAAATGGATGCTGCCATTGTCAGGACTTGGCCTTACCAAGTCTATCAGCCTCACTTTCAGAGCTGTTAAATCTGCTCTTTTCAGTGGATTGCTGTGTGGGAATAATGCAATCTCACAGCAAGTTCAAAGTATTTTTTACAATTACACCATTACTTGATCCAATCAATGAAGTGCTCACTAACATGTAACTGGGGACAAACACTAATAAACAGGCAGGACTAACTAGATTACTAACAAAACTTTGTAGTAGTGCCCTTTCCTTAGAATTCTAGATTTGCGAAGGAGCAAAACCAGTCTGGTGCAATATAAATGGCAAAAAAATATATTTTTTGAAACAAAATGAAAAATGCTTTAAAACTAAAATCTTCAATGCACTTTCTTTTAAATTTCCCACGGAGTTTGTTGAATAGGTGGATCACCCACAATACAGACACCTCTATAAACTGAAATACTAATATGTATCTGCACATATGACCACACACTGTCATATTTGTGATATATGACAAATAGATGCTCAGGAAAAGCTTAGAAAGAAAAAGCAGGTTACGTGTTTTGTGTTTCCTGAGTGCAATATCTTGTGAGCAGCATAAAATTTTGGTATCAATTGCTGAACAGATTTAAGAATGTATTTAATTGAAAGACCACAAGTCATTTTACTGGAACAAGTGGGACTCTTTAGAAACTTGAAGATAAGACTGTCCCAATGTCCTCAAATCAGCAGGCCTGGAACATTCTGCCTCTGGCAGGATTGAATTTCTTTCAGGAAATGAAAGACACCAAGTAATAACTGACATCATTCTCACCCTTCCCTACGAAGAACAGAAAGCTTCTCACATTAAGTTTACAAGGAAGTTGTAGTCAAGCCTCTCTCACCATGCAGATGTGATGGTCCTTTTAAAGTCAACAGGCAGCATTAACATTTGACCTCTAATATACAGAACACAATAAAACTTGCACCGGTTTAAAATGTACTTCCTGGCCCAGGAACTGTGAATCTGCTCTGAAATGAACAAATGTAACCATGTTCATTTGTTTCGCTCTTAGTGAAAACCCAAATATAGCATTCAATATAAATTTATGGACTTTACATAACAAACTGATTTATATAATATTAGAAACTTTACAAAATAGTACTAAAGTAGTCAACAAAAAGATCAAGTTTAAAATATTTACATTTTATACATAATTTTTCCCTACTTACAATTATTAAATAATCTCCTGTGGTTTCCTTAATTTTAGGGAAAAGCTTTTAGTGACTAAAAATTAATTTTGAATTACTTCCAAATGGCTTTTTACTTAAACAGAATTTGAGCAAAATCCCATTTCCAATGGGAAACATTATCCCCGAGTCTTCAGTAGCAGTTATATATATCTTGTGTTTTATAATGCAATCCTCTTTTCTATAATAAACAGTGGAGATCTAAAGAAGAAAATGGCACAGTATGGATGGAAACATTATATTCCCAACTCTTAAATCCCTTTATATCATTTAGCTTCTAGAATATCCAGTTTCTTGATAATTTATGTTATTCTTCCAGTACTTTCATGGAATCACGTCAATACTTATTTAGATTTTTGCATCATCATCTTTTGCAAAGTTATTTCCTGAAGATACTTCACAGAGACTGTCACCATCTGTGCTGAAATCATCATCATCATCGTCATCATCATCATCATCAGAATCAGCCAACACTTTACTTGGTGACTTCTTCAGTCTACTAAAACAAAAATACATATCTTTGCTATAAAACCAGCACAACTACATGCAGAACATTTATACAAAGCTTCAAATATTGACTTGTGGATTTACATTTTTAAAGGATGTCAGAGAAACTTGTGCTTCAATAGAGATAGTTTATCATAGACTACATCTCACATGGAGGAAACATGCAAGAGAGTGAGGATCAAGCAATCACACCTTCCAGCACCTCTACAGTGACAAAGAGGGGAAACTAAACTGCAAACTGGGATGTTCAAAGATGGCTACGTAAAACTAACACAGGAGAACTGTACAGCTCAGTCATCAGCAGGATATTTTCATTACTACAAATGGTAAGAGTGTTGAGTCCTATCAGTCTTTTCCATTCTACATTCCGTGCCTCAATAGCTTTACTCAGGAGGGAGATCTTGGAAAGGAGGTTGGGACACCTAGAGACACTGAAAAGAGTTGGAGGACATGTGTAGAGAAAGGAAATGCAGAAGAGTTTCACAGGTCTGTGCCTTGCACTCTGTTTATGACAAACTCATAGAGGAAGGCCTCAGTTTATGGACTACAGAAGCAAGAGGTCAAACCTGTGAGTGGTGGTGTGATATAATTGTAAGGTCTGACAAGTCATCCTACCTTAATTCTTTCTTTGCAGTGTTGAGCTGTCCTTGCAATTGTTCATTTATGTCTAGTTGCTCCTCAAGTTCTCTCTGAAGTTTCTTTTTAGCACTTTCCAGTCTGTCTATTTCTTCTTCAGCTTCTTCAACTTGACGTTTCATTGCTTTCAAACGCAAACTCAACTGAAATATTTACATGTCAGCTGATTAGAGGACTGTTTTAATTAAAGGAATTTTATTCTTCCAGCATCTATGAGAGGAGAATAAAGACAAAACTTTGCCAGAGTAGTGACACTGTAATCCTCTGCTTCAGAAATACTTGGAAGTCAGCATTAGACTTTGAGAAAAATGATGGAATACAATTTTTTTTTAGATAAAAACCCCAGCAAACAAAGCAAAGACAGCCTTGGTAGAGTAAGACAGCCTTATATGATAGCAAGAGCTGATTACCAACAAGGAAAGACTGGAGTTATGAGTGTGTCTAAGTCAAGCAACTTCAACAGACACTATAAAATACATTTTAAAAATCGAGAGGATTTATTTTTTTAGATCTAGAGGATTTTTAACGATCATTCCCTTAACAGATGCCTGTTCATTCTCTAAGCAGAATATTAACTGTTTGACTCATGTGCTGAGACAAACCATGTTTTAAGCAAGGAGTCAACAAAGACCACAGGAATGGTAGAGCACATTGCTATTGGAACATCCATGTATGCTTAATACTTATGGCCCATATTTAACAATTAACAGCTTGTTTCTCTGAACAAAATTTCATAGAGGCAAAACAGAATATATTCTTTGTTTGTGTATTTATGGGATTGATTACTGTCTATTATTTGCTTTATTTCTTAAAATAATTATAGCATTGCTTCTACGGTGCTTTCCTTTCATAATTTTCAAAATTAATAACAATTTAGTACGAGACAAAAGCACATGATGACCATGGAAACTGTGAATCTCACTCACCAGGAGTTCACAAACAACAAGGTAATCAGCATCTACCTATGATCTTCCCATATCTTTTAAACATGATGACTTATGCTAGTAGTATTAATATATTTGCATATTAAGTCTTTCCCTCTACCTGGTCCTTCTGATCAGTCAATGACAGATGTTCATCATCTACTTGCAACATTAACTCCTTCACTTTTCTCTCAAGTCTGCGGTTACTCAGCTGGAAATTCGCTCTGTCCCTAAAAAAAAGCAAAACAAAGAAAAGACAGGGTTGTAAAAAAGGAACTGAAATACTTCCAATCCTGATGATATAATTCCTCAGCCATCTTCTAAGGTTCAAATAAATACTGATGGTCCCTACTTTGATTTACTGATTCCATGCAATATGTTAAGGAATTTGTTCAAAAGCTTGAATGACTAAGTGGAATTTCTTCTGTCACCAGAGCGGCATTTAGAAACAAAAATACACTTTTCCATGACTAGAGAATGAAGTGGAAGTGTTAAAGTACAGTTAGTATTTCTAAACCTGTTAGTGATACTAGACATTGATAAAATAAGGAGCTATGGAACCATGTTAGCACTGTGCCCAGTTTTAAATTTGTAAGACAACTTCTACCGTGCTTTCAGTCAAAAAGAAAATTTGTAATACCTTATGAAACAGTAATTTGGGTCTTGTGGGGGGAAAAAAATAAAGTCAATTGCAATAGAGACTTAATATTAGCAAGGAGACAAAATAACAAACATGAACATGCATGTTTTGATCTTCAAATAACTAATTTCACCTTTCTTCATTCTCAAGTCGTTCTTCCAGCTCTGTGATCCTTGCTTCCATCTGAGCAACAAGTCCCTCTTTGCTGGACCGGTAGGAACCCTCCAGGTGAAGGATTCGGCTCTTCAGATCTTTGTTCTGGAGTTGGAACATACCTGATTACTGCTTACTCAAATTAACAAATAGCACCTTCACACAAAATTAATTTCTCTAGGAAAACATAAAGTGATCAGTATATTTTTAATTCAGTAAACATGGGAAAAGAATGTCAGTGAGGTTTTGCAGTTTATTGCAAACAAATGTTCCATTACTGTGCCTTATTAAGAATTTAGTGTTCAGCTTCAGTTAAAGTTTTAGAATTAAATGGAACTTTGAATTTCAGATAGTTGCAAGCCCCTTCCCACAGTATTTTTAGTATGCCAATTTTTCTTTTCAAATAGTCTCAGATCTGTCTTATGCTCCACACAACTCCTTTGTCAAACGTTGTGTTCTTCCCCCACAACTCACTGGTGTACGGCTAAAACAAGCACACAAAGAAATTACTTCCATCCAGTATCATTTTACTCTACCAAAGCTGTTACTTGGTTTCCCCCCTTTCCTAACTATCCACTGCTACTCCTATGACATAAATAGTTTGAAAAAGACTTGGTAAAGCAAACTTTTTGCTCAGATTCACACTTTTCTGAGGCTCAGTAATTTACATTTTAAATGGGGACCTAATGAAAGAGTTGCCAGGAAATAAAGACAGACAAAAAACCAAACCATAAACAAAAAAATTACATGAAAAACAGAAAATAAAGCTCTTTGTTACAGAACTTCAAACCAAGCAGTCAGGTCTCAAACACCAAAAAAAGGACTACGATAGAAAAGTCAGAACTAAAGGATAAGAATGCACATAGTATATACCGGTAGGTGGCATTCTTTTTTCTCAAACAATTAAAATGGGATTAATTTCACATAATTTAAGGCATCAAATTAGGTGTGTGGTACAAGCACGTTGTCTAAATTTCCATTACAATCTGTTTTACATTGAGTTTGCCAATAGCACTTGCTAAAATAGCTTTTCTCTGGATCTCAGCTAAGGGCTCTGATAGTAATCTCACTTGCAAAGACCACTGGGCTGCAGAAAACTTCTTTACTCCTACAGAAAAGAACACTCAACTAAAATCACGATTGTTTGAAATTGTATCTTCAACACGTTTGTGAAACAGTGTTAAGACTTTACAGAACAGCTCCTCAAAAGTGGTCCAAGGATTTACAGCCAGACATAATTACCTGTCTTTCCAATGAAATTTTGTCACACTCCAAATCTTGCTTTATAGCTCTTTCCTGAAGTAGCTCTGTCCTCATTTGTTCTATCTGTTATAGAAGAAAGCAGAAATGTTAATAAAATATTTATGTTTATCTAGATGATACTGTGTGAATGTACCTATATGAAGTAGATACACCGATGCAATGAGAAATGTGCTCTTCCTCAGAACTCAGGGCATACACATGATTTCAGATGAGCTTTACAGTTACAGTCTTGAACAAAATTGTCCACTGCAGGAAGTCCATGGTATTCCCAGTACTTACTCCAGGCATTTCACAACTCCACAGGATACTGCTGATATTCACTGTATGTATTTTCTGTAGCAAGGAACTGAACTCTAAACTGTTGTACAAGAAATACACCATGTGGCAGGGACACTGAGCTCTGGACCACATCAGTCTGTAAACACCTCTCACAGGTGTTCTCTTCATACTTAAATCTGAACCTCTGAAATGACAGCTTGCCTTAAAGCTGCTGACTATAAAGTTTCACTTTCTTACACACAAACTGGGAGCTGCAGGGAAGTGCCCAGAACTCAATGGAACACTCCACAGACAATTGCAGGTGTCTGTATGCATGAGAATAGTAGAAGCTCTTTTCATCACTCTGCTGCACAGTGGATATGAACATTTCTTCCCTCCTCTGTGTCTCTCATACTGGGCAGGGAGGGAAGGCACCAACTTCTAAGTTTGGAGAGGGTGTTTTCCCTTGTTTTGTTAAAAGACAACTTTTGCTCCAGTTTCTGTAAATATTTCAGTTGCATATTCAACAACCACAAGGAAGATACATTGTCCATGAGTAAGACCTTAAAAATCTACCTGATCAATCCAGAATCAATGTAAGAATGCAGCATTAGTTTCTCTTATTTCACTATTGAACTTTATTGGGGAAAAAAATATTAAATTTGAGGCTCAGAGAGAAACTCTAAATTGCCCAACAGTTGTTACTGAACTTTGAAGCCAAAGGACAAAGTCTGTAATGCTGAAATGCTTTTCTTGGCTCTCATTCCTGCTGAAACTACCCTCAAGTCTCAGAAATACCTCTGCAGGCACAGCAAATGTTACCACAGCATTTGTGCTATTCCCTGTAGTGTTCATAATGTTGAATATCACATGGAGAACACAGTGAACATGCCAATTATTGTACCTGCAAACAGACTGGTAAGGATTGCAGTGGCCACAGCACTCTGCCCTGCTTTGCATGACTTACATCTGAACTTGCATAAACACACCATGCCAGCCAAGGAGCTCTAAGTTACAGATTTATCTCAGTAAAGGTCTTTCAAAAGTCGTTGGGAATTCTTGCATAAAAAAAATCCAAAACGAATGCTAAGAATGTGAAGGTCAAAAAAGCACAACACATGAGAATTTACCTTAGGCCTCTTTTTTAACCACGTTATTATATTAAAAGGTATGTTTTTAGTTAATCACATGTTTAAAGTAGCTTTGAAATTAATATATGATTACAAACAATGGCAGCAATGCATGCAGTTGCATATGTTATGTCACACTGTGGCTTCAGGGGAGCAGAAAGCCCTTCTGAAAACTAAGGTCATAACAGCTACTGGAACACAAATGTCAGCACGTGGCTCTGTTCTCAACAGCCAGGTAAGTTCTTGAAAGCTCTCACTGTCACCTAGAAGCCTAATAATAACAAAGTTTTATACATTATATAGTAAAATATTATTTATATGTTAAAGTACTGTTTTATAGACAAATTAAAATTTTGTATGTGTACAAAAGCTGCATTTATTGATGAAATGGATGAAAAAAATTACGTGAGGTATTACATAGAATTTATTCTGCTGTAATTGCTTTAGCCATCAAGACAGACACAGAAAGAAATAAAGCCAAATTTGTGCTGAAATGAATGACTAATTAAAATTGTAGCTGTTAACTGAAGAAAGGGGTTTTGTTTTATGTAGGAACTGGCTTAATGGACCACTCAAGTTCCACTGTGCTCTTACTGTGCTCAAAGGCTGTGACAAATTTGTGCAACCTTCCCAAGATTCAAATTAAGGAATTATTTAGAGGACAATTACTATATTTCCAAGATGACTGCTAGTGTTGTTGGACACCTCTTGGTAAAAGCAACCTCACAGAAGAGTGGGAGAGAGAAAGAATGCTGTATCTGATTGGGATCAGAAAGTTACGTGCAAATATATACACAAAGTTGTAAAAAGAGGACAGCAGGACACAATTCTGGCTGGATGAGATCCAAAATCTTTTCACTGATCTCCTCATATTCTTCAATAGTTGACACATGATTAACAGGCACAAAGGGAAAAAAAAGCAGTTGTCTGCCCAAACGTGCTCAGTTTCACTTATTTTACAGCAGTAAGAAGACCATACCATGGGGAACTTTGTTTCATGTTCTACTTTGACTGTATCCAATATATTTTAATTATGTTAAAAGAATAAACTAGTATTGCAGTTTAAGTTACCACAGCTGGATATGAAGAATGCTAACAACAAAGAAATGAGAAAAGCAACAGTATTAGATTTTACAAAGCTTTATCAGACATACCAGTGTTTTGTGCCAGCTTTAGGATTAGAAGCAGCTGTTGAGTTCATTATTAGTGAAAGCAATTTGATTTCTAATAATATTTTGGATGCTGTCACTATTGTTTACCACCTCATACCAGGTTTACAGCCTAGGTTTCCTGTTATTTCCTAAGAAGAGAAGAGTAAAATATATATATATATATGAGAGTGTGTGCCTACATATACCCACATGCACGATTTGCACGTATTTGACCAAAACCCTGAATATTTAACAAACAAGATAAAGCCAAACAAACCCCCTGGATAATTCCTGATTGAAAAGTAGCCTTAATTACTCCAGTTTCATTTGTTTGCTTCCCACACATGGTGCCAGCTAACGAGCAGGTACACAGCTATCCACTGGCAACACTTTACCTAAAGGAAGTGAATGATGCAGTCAGTGCGATTTTATCCTTCTTTATTTATTCTAAAATTGTCATAAAAACTAATTAGTCCTTCTTTCAGACATACCAGAAACAACTCTGAAGTCAATAGATTCATGTTTGCCTTTTCACAGAACACAAGAATTGATGAGGGTATGTTAAGCACTTTTCAACTATGTTTTCAAAATCAAAATGGCAAAGGGTACTTCATTTCACTGGTTTGAAGGGTTAAAAATCCCTCATGTTTTAAAACTTGTCCTGTCCCTGCTCATTTCAGACTCCAAGAGCAGCTGAGCACTCAGGCTTCCCATATGTGTGTGTTGACCATTTTGGTCTGCCTACTAATATCTTGTAAGTTAAAAACTAATCTGATATGACCTACACTTTTCCCTAAAATTTTTTTCTCTTTCCACTTTGCTGTGTACCTCCCAAGAACAAAGCAGAGGATTTCATGCAGCCATCCAGATTTTAAAGGGCGTTTAAATCAAAAAAGAGTAACATTTTGTGGTAAATGAAATGCAAACTATTAGTCTTGCCAATGTTTGTTCAAACATTCAGCTTTTTGTAAAATAGAACCAGTTGTATGATTTTGTTTTTACAGGAGATTGGAGTTCATTGTTGGTATGTTAAAATAACACATTTATAATAATAATTTTTTAATGTCCAGAAATACAGATATTACCAAAACAAATCCATTATAATTTCTCATGTCATTATAAATGCTTAGCAGACCCTGAAATACTCTTTAGTAATTTGAGTACTTAGTCATTCTGGCATAAAATCAAAACAAAGCAACCTTTGTAACTCATGTGTGAAATGAGAAACTCCAGACCTCAAAATAAACACATTTTTTACTCATTATGTAACATTTTGGTCACCAAACTGTATTTTAGGTTTCCATTCAGTTAGCAAATTAACTTACTATAGTACCCAGCAATGCAGCTATGAGTAAAGTTCTTCTATCCCAGGTTTACAAGACAGGCACAGACTCCAATATTAAAGACTTCCTGACTGAACAATAGCATAACCCCACATTATTATAGGTCCATTACATTCTGTTTCACCCACTGGCTCAGAGTCTGTACAGTATCAATGGAACAACAGTAGAGTCTGTATCACAGTCAAACAGAATCTCAGTAACCTGAGCCCAAACGAAGCACTAACGGTGCCTTGGTGCTCCAAGATGTGCGAAAGAAAGCTGAGCTCTACCTCACTTCAGACTCTCCAGCTGCCTCAGTGGGACACACAATTGCATCAAAAAGACACGGAATCTTAAGATTTTACTTTCTGTTCTCCCTCAGAAGCTAAAGCTATTCAAAAGAATGTCTGCAGGTCTTTTTTTTTTTCTGCAGAAACAAAGAGAAGTGAAAACAGGACAGACTATTGTGGGTTGTACTTCAGTGCTAACTGTCTCCTGGATGTCTAGGAATTTCCTATGCGCTGTAGCACTTCATGTAGAGTTAGAGCAGTAGATGTGCTGTAGTGAGTTGTGCATCAGTTTCACAACTTTCAGACTGCAAAACTAAGGCAAAGAACATTGTCCAGTCCACGATATTCCAAGATCGCCATACCACTGTATTCCTGTCCCTGAACTAATGGAACACTTGCATAATCCCGACTACTCAGCCGTGGCTGCTCTGGCCACTTCTGCAGTAATCAGACCCTATACTGTACTTTTCTGATTTATTTTAATCTTTGTTACAGGACTTATAATTTCTTATGTCAGTTCTTTCAGAAACCTTGAATAATGTTATTAAGACCTCTGGTGTTCAAAACAATGAACTCCTAATTCTCTTGGTAATTTTGAACTCCACAACTTCTTTCCTGTACTTAATGCAGTCAGAAACATTTTAGTTACTTGTTTGAATTACTGTGATAGGTCTTATTTAGCTCAGCAACTATCACTTTATCTTCACATTTTCTGCCCCATGAAATCCAACCTCATTAATAAATCATTCTTCCCCTCTTTCTGGGATATTGAGTATAACATTTCTGGAACAAAAGATTGTTTTTATGTGGAAAATGCTTTCCAACTGTCTTATCTTTGATATACCTTAATCAGTTTTTACACTTGTAATGAAAATAGAGGTTTCACTCTGTTGAAAATGGCTAACATCCTCAGTTCAGCTGATTCCACTAATTAATTCCACAATTCCTAAATTCCTCCTTCTTCTTTGACATTAAGGCTCTATTATGCTGAATTACCTTTCAGTAAGATTAAAACTGTCATCTTTCAATTTAAGAGCTCTACAACAGCCTCTGTCTGACAGCCTCACCACCTAAACCTGAGCCTGAGACAGCATTATCTCTGCACACTTCAATGAATGCCTGATGAAGCTCATCAAGAATATTAGAGTAGGATAATGGTCTTCAGTCTTTATACACATTCTGTGTCCATTTTCCAGTTAAAAAAAAAACAAAAAACAAAACCAGTAAGAAACTGGTCTGTGATGACATGAAGGTAAACCTTGGGGTTTTTGGATTTATATACTCTGCTTAAGTAGAGCATATAAATCCTACTGCTAATCATTATTTAGTTGATCAATACTGATTGTGATTCTAATAACACTTTTTCATAGAATCATTATACTAAAGATGGAAAACTTGGTTCAAGTACCTGTTCTCTGCATCTGCTGATCCTCTCAGACAACAAATCTGAATTAGTCTTTTCCTCATCAAGCTCAAGTTCCAGGTGAGATAGCTTGTCCTAAGTGGAGTAAAGAAAAGCAATTTCAACATCCTTTCCATCCTCTTCAGATTGCTACCAGGGAATTCTTCCTTAAACATCAGGACTCAAACTGTCTGAAAGACTAAACCTGAAATGTGAAATGCCTCTTAAAACACATACAGAATTTAGAGAAAGAGGTGGCAGGTATATCAGCCTTTGAAGTGAGTTCGTTTGTCTGACAGAAATAAAATAGACACTTTGCATCCCTTTTTTTTAATCACTCCCACCCATTTCAAGAAAATAAGAGAAATTCTGTAACGTTTCTAGAGACTACTTTTGAATGTCTGAACTACATTATACATTTGGAAGACAGATTTCTTTTCATATGAGTACAATGATATGAAGTGTTTGTTTCTGAAAGTCAAAGGACAGCCCAGTTGGAGTGAACAGTTACGAAGCCAATCCTGAACAAGGCAGTCCATAATCATGATGTTGTTCAGACTCCTGAATCAAACTCACCAAATGCTAAATAGAACTTAGACTTCTAAGTACTTTTAAAGTTCTCAATGATGGGCCTACAAATGAAAATAATGCAAATTTGCCTGATAAATTCCAGATAAAATTAATTAAAATAATGAAAGAATAATTGTAATTTAGAACATATATTGCTACAATAGGTATGCTAACAAACCACCTTTAGAATACACCAGAGTAATTCCTATAGTAATACTACATGGATTTTCAACAACATCAAGCTATGTTGATTCTTCCCTGGTAGAATTCATGTGAACTACCAATATTATTTTAATCTCCTTAAGTAAGAAACAAACCCTTAAGAATGTCTTTTACCTCCATTAGTTTGATTTGCCTTGCCCGATCATCTTTTAAGTGGCTCTTGGCTTCCAGTTCATACTCCAAGCTTTTCACAGTCTGTTCTAGCAGCTGAGTTTTTGTTATTGCCTCATCCTGGGCTCTCTGGTGGTCTCTCAAGTTTTCTTCCATCAGACGCATCTGAAACAGTAAGATTATGGTAAAACACTTAACACTGTACTGTTATAAATAAGTGATGTCAGTAAAGGGAACTCACTGCAAACACTACAGACCTGGAAGCATGACAGGAATTGCACTGAGTTATGGACTTCTCACAGTAATTTTTCTTTTATCCACACGATGGCACCAAGAAAATAACTTGGATTAAATATCAGCTCTAAAGGGGTGCTTCACACCACAGGTTTTACACTGACAATTGTCCATGGTGGGTTTCTTAAAATTTATTTCTTTTTATCAAGTTACAGCAAGCCAAAATGTTGACAATTTTCTAAATGGTTCTATCTTTGGAGCTTTTGCAATATTATTCCTTTCCTTTTCAGACTCCCAATACTTCAGCTTTTAAATAACTATGTAGTTTATATATGTATTTGATGCACTTGGATGACAGCATTTTACCAATGAAATAATTGCTTACATATATATATATGTGTGTGTGTGCATATGTATATGTATGTACTAGTACACATTCATGGGGCTATCTGCTGAGGACAAAGATCTCCTATTCAACAACAGCATGTCCTCAGTAAAATTATCCAAAACCTTCATGGTACTTCAAAAAATGTATGAGGGAGAGGGTGTTTAGGTGAAACCGTGACCATTCCTTGCACAAGTAACGTGTATATAATACAGGATGAGGGGTTTTTCTTTAACATACAGTTTTCCATTTCCTTCCTCTGTTTAGTCAGGTGCTTATTTTAGTGATGAGGCTAAGATAACATATTAGTGAATGTTTGCAGTTTGTTACCTATTGCCAAGTCCTGACCACAACACACTGGACACCTGCAGGACTTGGGGAACAGCCAGTTATGTGCAGAGATCTGTACATTAATAGCCTTTTGCGTGCATTTAATCTTTCAGAATGACAATGGACTGGCAGCTTTCCAGCTGGGTATCTTTTATGCATCCACAGAGTTTGAAACAGATGCAGCAATGAAGACCTCCCATATTGCCTTGCAAGACTGTTTCACTATTTTTCTGCTGGAACAAGATGCAGCTCGTGTTGCCCTGATCATTACACTCCCTGGCTTTTGATGAGACTCTCGAAAAGCAAGTTTGGTGCACTGTGACAGTGAGATGACTCTGACAGACAACAGACTTTCATGTTAAATGGAAGGACTATTTGTACTTCTTGTTAAACACAAAGGAGGAAGTGATAATAAAGACTTTCAACTGTCCTAATATTTAGTCTCCTAGAAAGGCTGCTGTTTAACCTGCCTATCTTATATTTTCAGATTTTGTTTCCTCTTTTGCAGCTAGTTGCCATAACTACATTTTTAAAGCTCTAGGCTTTTAAATATTTCCTCATGGAGATTAGAATTCCACAGCTGGTAATATTTTGTCCATTATACATTGTTTGGATTTTGTCAAATAATGTAGTTTTAATTTTGTTCATTAAGTTTTTCTCTGCATTTGTTTGGTAGCTGTAATAGATAACACCAGAAGCATTCTTAATAATAACTATAAACACTGTGTTTACACTTTGTGAATATATTTTTACATATTTAATGTATGTATTAGTGTACCTTTTTACATATATTTATTCAACTCATGAGCTCTGCACTCAGTATCACTTTTTATCTTTCACTGTTCATTATGAGTCTTTATTTCTTTACAAAGGCTCTCCATCCCTGAATGAAATAAATACATAAGGAAGACAGAACAATAAACAGGCACAACTCTTTCTTCTATTAGTGTTCTTTTAAATTGAATTTTAAATGATTTTTTAAGGAGAAAGGGCAATGCAATAGAAGTTATAAACTGGAAAAATCAAACTATTAAAATATTCCACGTATAGAAAATATCTATGACCAACGTATTCTCACAGCTTCTCCAGCTGCTTATTTTTAAAAGACTGGATTGTCTTTCTGGCAAAATTTACATACTAAGAGGCAGACACTTCGTGACTGGGGCTGAATCTTGGCTGCACAGACCCCTTTGTCATTTAAATCTGAAACTTGGCTCATATGAAAGAAGAGGAGAATATATGTCAGCTCCTCTAGAGCCAGAATTTGGTTTTGTTGTTTGTGTTTGGTGGGGTTTTATCTCCTAAATAACTGCTGGGGTTTTTTTCCTAATTCAAAAATATTTCTACCTTCCAGTTCCTTCAGTAGAGGCATTAAAGAGCAGCAGATCATCAGTGGAATCCTTGTCATCTCACTTAAGATCCACTCATTTGTCAATCACTGCATGTTTCTGTCACAAACAGGAAAGCCCATTTCCCGGGCAGCAATAATATGCTGATCACCATCACAAAGCATGACACTCAAAAGCACTGACTGAGATCCATGTCTCATGATGAAGTACACAAAGTGTAATAGCAAACATTCACTACCTTGAAAACTATCTGAACTGAATTGTAGTCAAAGGTTAGAATTTGTCACCAGACTTCTGAGTCATTACCTCATCTTGCATTCTTATGGTCATCAGGCGTGATTTTTCTACCTCGAGGTTTTTCTCCTTTAATTGCCTCTGCAGATCTGCAAATTCCCTGCGATTTTTCTCCTTGTATTCATCAAGCTGGCTCTGGAGCTCCAGAGCTGATGTTCTTGAGATCTCTACCATTTCAGACAGCTGGGAAAAAAGTACATTTAATTTTTTTCATAATACAGTTTTACAAAAGGTTCTGTCACACCAAAAGGTTTTTATTTCAGCTTCAATATTCAGCTCCGTGTTTTCAGATAGGAAATTTATCAAACATGTTCCTAAATGACCGAATTTCTATGCAGAATTGTGAAAACACAACAGAGAAAGGTTATTTTCTGAGAGCACGTGTGGCAAGACTGTTCTCTTTTTGTCTGTCAGCAGTTCTTCCAGCTCAGTGACCCAATGAGCCACACGGTCACACTTCAGTGTCAATATTAGTTGTGCAGTTTACACACAGAGGGCACAGTGAGTCTGATGCTGCAGCATTTTGAGAATCAGCTGTAAAACTCTGAAACATCACTGACATTACCACTGAACTCATATCTAAAATCTTGTTTAAACAGAACTGGTTTACAATGCTATTCTGAGATAGTGGTGTCCAATCACTGTTCCAGCTCTGAAAGCTTTTACTGAGGGCCTCTAGGTTAAAGAGACTAACAGTAAACTTTGCATTTCAATTCTTTTTGTACACTTAAAAATAAATAACCCTTTACATGAATGACAAATGAATTTGTCAGTTCATTTGCTCCTGTCTGTTACACAGATTCCTGCAGCTTCCTTGAACTCATACCTCCTCCTGTAACTTCTCAACAGTCTTGTTTAGTTGCCATCGTTCCTTCTCCATCTCATTCTTTATCTGCTTCAACTGTTCCTTCTGCTGAGTTTCATCTTTTAACTGCTGAGTTAACTGTTGTCGTTCCTGTGAAATACAACGGGTGTTCTCCTGCAGGAAATTCAAAATTACACATAATGAAATGTAGACTCTCGTTCCAATGCCTCAAAGGACTCTTATTTCACACTGTGTGCTGCAGTAATATCAGCAGCTGCTGTAACATTAAGACAAATTTAAATTCAAAGTTTAAAAAGAAAAAAAAGTTTATAGAGTTATAGTTTGCTAGTCAGTATAATACAAACATTATTTTAGCAATGCAGTGCTTTATCCTTCCTATAAATTTCTTGAACACTGTTGCAACATTTGCAGGAGCAATTTAATTATTCTGTTACATGCAAAAGATAAATTCCTCTGCAACTGCACACCAGCCAGGAAATTCTACTTTCTGTCTAAGGTCCAATATCCACTCCAGGTTTCACATTTTCCTGTGTGCTCCCGAAAAGTTCTCAACAACCACCTGTTTTTCTAGCTGAAAATAAACAATCAAAAAAAATCCCAACCACACACACACAAAACCCCTGCAACAACAACAAAACAAACCTCCAAATTTGTTCCTATGAAGAGTGAGAAATAAACAATGGGATCTTTTCCCCATTGCTGTGCTTCTATAGCACCCAGAAGCCCTAAGCAAGATGATGCTGTGCCAACAGAACTTTGCAGCTCCCAGCACACAAATTCCCTTCCCAACAGAACTTTTGTGATTAATGTTCAAACCAGACTTGAACGTTCTGGATTAAATTTTGAATGACCTGCAGAGCTATGCTGTACATCATCTACCAGGGGCTCCAAGTGTCTCTGCTATCACATTCAGGATGTTTAAGAATTTACCTCCCTGCTGCCCATACCATCCATCAGCAGAGCCACAGACTGTCAGGAGTTCATTCCAACACAAGCACAGTCAGATGGTTCACATGCACAGACATCCTTTTGGGCAAAGTGTGTAGCAGCTAATTGTTCTCTGGGCTTGAGGACTTGGTTGGAAATGGTGGTTCTCTTATCTCACCATTCTGCATGACCTTCTCAAAATCTATTTAAAAGGTGCCCATAATATGATAGTCTTATTTAGCTAGTAACTATGCCATAGAATCATTTATTCTTCAAATAGTGAAATTACCATTAAACTTTTAGAAGGTCCTTGTTCTTTTGCTAGAATCTAGCCAGCAACTGAACTTTCATTTTTATTTCTTTTCTTAGGTATTAAAACCATGATGCAACTGAAATGGTGCTACTGAGTATCCAAATGCTGCAGTTCCCTCAGTGCCTTTCAATACAGTGCTGAGTTTCAGTATTTGAGATTTGGATGCCCTACAGCCCAGCTTAATGGCCAGCTCAAGTGTAGTCTCTAATTTAAATGCCCATCATACACAAAAACCCTCTTTTCAGTGGAATCGGACCTGTCAGTTAGAGTGTAACCCCAAGACAAGCAAACAGCTTGTCAGCTGCCAGTTGAAAGCCAATCATTAGTGGCAATTAATTATTTTCTGAGGAAGCTAAGGTGTTATTTCTGCCCACGTGAGGCTAACTAGTTCTCAGTTTCAGGTGAGTGGACAGACAAAATTCCAGAAGACAGGGAGACCTAAAATAACAACAGAACACACAAACATTTCCATATACCCAGAGCAGAAAAGAAAATAAAATGGGGGAAATAAAAAGTAGTAATTTGTTTACACAGTCACCTATAAATTATTGTGATATTTCCTTATAATACCTAATAATATTCGTTGAAGGTTCTCTTTGCAGAATTAATAATTTCTTTCAATTGAGAACTGAAAATTAAGAATGTACTTCAACGTACAATGCTCTGCAATGCTCATTCTAAGTGCCCACCATTATTTACCACAATGAAAAGATACATTCCATGTTCTTTCACCCATGGAAAGGATCCCATGTTCTGATGGCTTAATTTAAAAAGCACAGATTACTTGACACTGTCATCCATAATGTTGGTAAAATTGATAATTTTTTAAGATATTACAGTACCACAGATGCTGTGGTCAATGGGCATAATAACTAAGCTATTTCCTTTCCCAAGAGAGTTCTCAAAACTGTTAAGATGTATTTCATTTCTTGAAACACTGCACTACACAGAGGAGCTACCCTAAACCAGAGGTTATAACACAATGTGAAACACCACCAAAATTCTCCTTGCCTGACCATCCATAAAGAAAATTTCAGTATAAAGCACTAATACAAACTGGCTATAAGAATGAAGTGCACACCAGCTTTAACTTTTCTGAATAGAAATCTGGAATAGGGGAGGAACAGATTTGGCTGTTTAAAATAACTGTTACAGTTCTATTCGTATTGTCAGTCTTTCTTATGCTAAGCCACCATTAAAAGTAATTTGTGTTATGTAAAAAGCAAGATGGGACAGTCAGGAATTAAATTTCCACTGTGATAAACATTATTATTGTGCCAAAACTTGTTGTCCAAATTGTCAGTGGTAACACAAGGCCAAATCAACCTACTGCACAACATTGTTCATTAGAACAAGCAAAACTCTAAAGACAGAAAGGCTGAATTGTTCTAAACAAAAGGGACGACTGATTACATCCTGAAATCCATTAGCACTCACATCCGGTGGGCAGGAGTGCAGAATCAGAAAGAGGATTAAATTTAGTCTGCCACAATTGAGATGTAAGTTGTGAATACAGTGACAAGACTGACTCTTCTATCTGCCACCCTTCCCAGAATTCTTGAATTTGGAGGCCCTGCCTGAAGGCAGCATTATTTGGCACGATGCCCCTGAAGGATGCAAAAACAGAAAAGAAAGAACACACTTTTCAAGAGTATCGACCCAAAGCTCTAATCAAGATGCAGGAGATGCATGTGGGGCACTGGTTCACGTCACACAGGAAGGTCAAGCCAGCCTGGGACAGAAGGGGGTTCTACCAGGAGGGTGCTGAATGCCAGGCAGGGAAGGGCAGGGGCCTCCGGTGGGGACTGTGGGGACTGTCAGCGATACACACAAGCAAATGAGGAATATCAGTGAGGTGGTACAGATTTAAAGTGAAAAAAACCAAACATCAGCCCTGACCAGAAGTCTCAGATAAAACACCTACTGATGTAGTCACAAGGAACATCCGCTTAAAAACATCCTTTTGTAGAAACAAAACTTTATCCATATTGTTAAAATCTTAAGTTCTTCAAGCATGTTCAATTTTAAAGACAAAGGAGTATTTTCTTCTTGTTTTTACTTTTTTGTCTTTTTACCATAATTAACCAAACCATGAGAACACACTGGTTAGCACAATCTTCCCTTGGTTTTGAGTCCACTTAGAGACAAGTTTCATTTACAGAACAGCAAAGTAAAATTTATGTTGAAGACAAGGGAAAACATCCCTTCAGTTAAAAAAGGGTCACTACCAATGGACACACACCTCACTCTGGCGTCTGACTTGTTTGATAGAACCACTTAAAAACTGGGCTTCTAGAGGCAAAACAGAGATCATTCTAAACTGATACTGCTGAAATCAATACTTCTTCAGTACATGTAAAAGGTGAATTACAGAGAAGAAAAATTAGGTTTGTAACTTTTGCAGATATAGAACATGATGTCAATAAGAACAGTGTTAAGATTTATACACAATCATCTCCGTACTGAAGGGATCTGAATTTTCACCCCATCTGAATCATTCACTGTTTACTCACACATAATATTGCCAAAAGTCTCTCCACTGCTCTGAAGCAGATGCTTTCTCCACACGTGTAATTTCTGGGCTAATCTGAGAGAAAGCATATCCTTTCTGGATACTGAGCAGACTACAGAGCAAAGTGGAAAGAGGACTCCATACAGAGTTCAAGAGGCTGCAAATCCAAGTGATATGTGTTACATTTCCAGTTCCACGCAACATTTGTAAATAAGACAGGCTTGTAAAAATAATAAAACCAATTTCCTCATATTTGTCTATTACCAGTATTTCTGTTTATATTGAAGTACAGTTTATTCCTTTACATGCAAATACCTTCACACAACCTGATCTGCATGACCATTCAAAATAAAACATGTTTATAAAACCTGTTTGCAAATCATTTCCCCAAAATTTTGCTAGATGCATGGATATAAAAAAAAACCAAACTACAACTTTAGCAAGAAAACAATTTTAATTTGATGATGTTATGGTTTTGAAAAACGTGAACATTGCATTGAGGTCTAGACTTTAAAACAAAGCGTGTGTGGGTGGGTGGGTGGGTGTGTGTGTGTGTGTGGCTCGGCTTCGGGAAGGAAGATTTGGGAAGGGCTGTCCCCACGTGGGTGTGCCCTTCCAGCCTGCACAGTGGATTTTAGGTGAGGCTCAGCGTGCGCAGAACTGGCCCCACCGTTTAAGTCCTGAGGTTCATCTGCCACGGCCGAGCGAGCTTGAACAGTGACAGTGAAGTCCTCAGGACTGTCTACAGCACCCGGCATTTCCCAGGAGGTCTCCCATCCAAGTACTAATCCAGGTCTGACCCTGCTTAGCTTCCGAGATCTGGTGGGATCGGATGTCAGGGAGGCAAGAATGACATATAACTCTACAGAAAACAGCAGTGACTCACGTAAATAAACTGGAAATTTAAAATTCAAATGCTCCAAGTCATTCTTGTTCTTACCTGCATATCTTCTAGTTGGCTTTCCAAAGACAATTTTAATGCTACCAAGTCCTTTGCCTCTTTTTCAGCACGTTTCAATGCTTCTTCCAACAGTTGCTTCTCTTCCTGCAGTGATACAATTTGGTACATTCAGAAATCGCTGCCAGGCCTTTGATCTGACAGGCAAACCAAGCTATAGATTCACTCTGGCCTGTCACTGAGCTCCCCAGTTCCAAGCTGTGACTTGCTTTCAATCTGGTTTTCACTGGGGAAATCTTTCCTGTACACATCAGCAAACTGCATCCTGCTTCTTGACCACCTGCTGATTTTCCTCACCCTTCCCAATGGCATTTTCCACCCTCCCCTTTGTCATTTTTTATTCTATAATTAATCCACTGCAAACAGGAAGAAAACTTAAGGGGCTTGTTTTCTTAACTCACCTCATATGTCTTTACTTTTTCCTTCACTGAATTTTCTTCTGCTTTCATATTATCAATTTGTCTGTGCAACTCCTCAGTTTTCCTCTCTAGCTCACTCACTGTTCTCCTCAGCTGTTCATTTTCCTCAGTCAGCTCTTTGACTCGATTTTCTACACTATTTCGCTCCTCCTGTGCAGCATTTCTTTCACTTGCAAGGACAGTAGCACTCTAGGGAAAATAAATTACGTCATGTTAGAAGTGAAAAAAAGAAATAACTGATACTGTTTTCCAACAGATTATGTCATGTTAAAAGTAAAAAAAAAGATAACTGACACTGCACCACAGCAAATACAGCTAGGTTGTAACATTAAATATCAATTAAGATTTTAACATTTAGCATTTCTTTATTTATCTACAGATAAAGTACATACAACAATAGAACAGTCTCATGCTTGTCATCACATATTTTCACTTTAACATCCTCCTTTTTATTGCCCTAAAATAATGTCATTACCAAACCCCATTGTTAGGTAATTCCAAGTAATCTAAAAAACTGAACAGACAACAAAAGCCACATGGACCTCTAAGGAAGAACCTCTCTATGAAGAGTATTATCCACAGCCACACAAATTTAAGCAGCCTCATGCCACTGCTGATTCCACACACTAACATACAACACCTTACAGCCATGCAACTAGTTGTGGGGCTGCAGAGGAAATGACAGATAAATACAATGAGATATTGACACTGAACAAGAAAAAAGGGGAAGCAGGGAACACTACTGGAAAGAAAAAGTCCTAATGGATTCCAAAACATGGTCCCACAAAGAGCTGTGCCAGCACAAAGAGCAGTACAGACTGGAAGCACCTCCCAGTGGCACTGGTGCAGCTCTACCTGCAGATCAGACCCAGGCCACGCCTGGGACCAGACTTAGTCAGCACCTCTGCTCGGGTTTTATCCCTGCCTGAGGGTGGAGGGAGTTCAACTTGTATTCAAAAAGATACACCTTGGATTTTTCAGAAACTCCAATCAATACATAGCACAAACACAATCACAGTTTATCACGTGACAGTAGATTTTTAATGTTTTTTTTGCAAGGCAACTGGCTGCAGCACGTAACTTTTCAGAGCTAAGAATCATCTTGCCACTTACCCTCTAAACTTCCTACCATTCATTGTGGAAACCATGAGTGGAAGTCACTGTCTACATTCTTGTACTATCTACGTTGTTGTAACAGAGGCCAGGTATGTACTTAGACACGTGTGGAGTAAAGAGCTGGAAAGAGTTAATCTTTGCTCTTCACTGACTTCTCATTCAGAATCCTCCTCAAAAAACGTAGAAGAACCAAAGATAGAATTTGTGGTTCTTGCTCCTGGGCATTCAGGGTTGATACAAAGCAATGCTCTGTACAAAGATCTGGTTCTCATGTGCAGACCCACTGCCTGCCCCATTAAGACCTTAAACAACAGAACAGACACAGTCCAGAGCAGGGTCCTCTCTTGCGGCCATGGCTGATGCTTAAAGGCAAAGAGAGCAAGAACAGCTCTGGGGTGAGCCTTTCTCCATTACACACTCTCAGCTCACACTGGTTTCCTCCATGAATGTATCATCCACTAATTTCTCTAATCACTTTTGAATCCATTTATACCTTTGGCCTCTGTGTTATCTGGTAACAATAGGTAATTGCACATTAACTACTGAAACACAACGTTTTGCATGTGAAATTATTTTTATCTGTGTGAAAACAAGAAATCCCTACCAAACTACTCTGCAAGAAACTATTTTGTGGAATGTTTTATGAAAGCATGAAAATCACTTTTCAGTTATGTTACTTTTGATTGTTGCTCCTGATTTTCCACTGCCCACACCCAAAAGGAATAAGCAAAGTTATATAAAAGGGTGTTTACAAAGAGTGCCCTCACTAGATTGTTCTCTAGCAAGCAACAGCTTTAAAATCATGCAAATTAGTTCGATAAAGCAGTAACTCAGAAAACACTCAGACTGTCTACAGGGTCAATGAACTTATTATACAAAAACTGGCAGCATAAGCAGGCTGACAAGTTCTGGTCCTTTGAAAATGCTGAAAAAACTTGTTCTTCCAAGTACACAACTGGTTAAAAGCTCTGAAATAAATCTCCATTGAAGCTTTTAAGTTTTCATATACTGAAATTTCAATAACATTTATATATTCCTTGAATTTTTGCTTTCTGCATGCAGCGAAGTTTTACTAATTAGCAAGTACTCCACCAGTGGCTCCTTTTAGTCTCATTTCCCGTTTCTGGAGCCGAGTGAAAGCAGCTGAGGCACGCTGGGAGCTGAGGGAAAGGAATGTTGATTTGTCTGTTCTTTTTCATCCACCCGCCTCCGCAGGGCGGCACAGCCAGGGAGGGCTGCGCAGCCCCACACTGTACCTGCACAGCCAGGGAGGGCTGCACAGCCCCTCACTGTACCTGCACAGCCAGGGAGGGCTGCGCAGCCCCTCACTGTACCTGCACAGCCAGGGAGGGCTGCGCAGCCCCTCACTGTACCTGCACAGCCAGGGAGGGCTGCGCAGCCCCTCACTGTACCTGCACAGCCAGGGAGGGCTGCGCAGCCCCTCACTGTACCTGCACAGCCAGGGAGGGCTGCGCAGCCCCTCACTGTACCTGCACAGCCAGGGAGGGCTGCGCAGCCCCACACTGTACCTGCACAGCCAGGGAGGGCTGCGCAGCCCCACACTGTGCCTGCACAGCCAGGGAGGGCTGCGCAGCCCCTCACTGTGCCTGCACAGCCAGGGAGGGCTGCGCAGCCCCTCACTGTGCCTGCACAGCCAGGGAGGGCTGCGCAGCCCCACACTGTGCCTGCACAGCCAGGGAGGGCTGCGCAGCCCCACACTGTGCCTGCACAGCCAGGGAGGGCTGCGCAGCCCCACACTGTGCCTGCACAGCCAGGGAGGGCTGCACAGCCCCTCACTGTGCCTGCACAGCCCCTCACTGTACCTGCACAGCCCCTCACTGTGCCTGCACAGCCAGGGAGGGCTGCGCAGCCCCACACTGTGCCTGCACAGCCAGGGAGGGCTGCACAGCCCCACACTGTGCCTGCACGGCCCCTCACTGTACCTGCACAGCCCCACACTGTACCTGCACAGCCAGGGAGGGCTGCACAGCCCCTCACTGTACCTGCACAGCCCCTCACTGTGCCTGCACAGCCCCTCACTGTGCCTGCACAGCCCCTCACTGTGCCTGCACAGCCAGGGAGGGTTGCACAGCCCCTCACTGTATCTGCACAGCCAGGGAGGGTTGCACAGCCCCTCACTGTATCTGCACAGCCCCTCACTGTACCTGCACATTCCACCCCTTCACCTACCATGGTTTGCTCTGCTTTCCCAACACAGGAAGCATTTTTTACTGAGAAGTGGATGTACCCATACACAAAAGCAAACAACACAACCACCCCCTGGATCTACATACATAAATTTACACAGAAGTAGCATCTATCTATATGTATAATTTAACTTAAGATGCTCAAAATTAACTTGAAACTACACTGATGCAGTCATATCCAGAGATCTGCCCCAGCCTGCTTTTTGCTGTACATGTCTTAGGATACAGTCCCTACAATTAAACTGAACTGTTACTTGCTCTCCTTTTTCACTGTGTATTTCAGTAAGCTGGCAAGAAGCTAAGTGACTACATATAAAAGGTAAAGAAGCATAAACGGCAAGTTGTGAGTACTATCTTTATTAACCTAATTTGAAACTCCGGAAATATATTGGGTCTTTAAGTAAAATCTGCCTAAAATTCCAGCTGTTTGAGTGATCAGCACTTCACCAATAGGTCTTCACAGGTCTGTAATGACCTTGGCATCATTACAAGGGTTACACCTTCCCATGAACGAGCTGTTCCCAAACCAATTTTCTAACACAGTAAGTATAAAAATTTCTTTCTTTTACCTGAAAGAGGTAAGTCTGAAAAGATACCAACAATAAATATACACACACACACATACTTTTTTGAGAAGGCAGAAAACCTCTGCTGGGAATATATAGGGAGCTGCACTGTATTGTAGTTGGCGAGTGAGCATTTTTCTTACTTAGCTTCTGGGGAAAGGAGGACGAATTTTCTTCTCAATGTGCTTTCACTGTACACCATTGTTTCAAAATCTTTTCAACTTGTTTCAGATAAGACTGAAAAGAAACACAGGAGTATCTATCCTATCAGATTTCCTTACACAAGTGTACCATACACAAGGCATGGAAGATCACCCTGAGGAGATCGTTCAGGATAAAAAAAAAAACACACAAGGATCTTCAATTTGATAGTGAAATGTAGTTCGGACAGACCTTGTAGCAACACCATCAGGGGAGAACCTGGTGGAGAGAGATTCCTATCCATATATTGAACAGTTACATAAGGTTCAGGCCAGCAGCGATCACATCATCCACAGACACTGCTGAAGCAGAAAGAGACTTGAGCCCTTTGCCTGTGGGACCACACTGGCAGTGCACCCAACCAGTCCACTCACACAGAGACCACAGGCTGAACTGACCACTCCATCATTAGAGATGGCTCACTGTATTCTGCATAAAATTCCCCCAGCAAAATGTAGCTGTAGAAGATATGAAAACCACTACACTGAAATTGCAGAGAAACTACCATGTACTTCAATAAAGTTGGAATGGCAGTTATTGCACTTCATAGGCTAAAACCTCAAAGTGGCAGCAGCAAGGACAGTTTAAGGTGTCCAACAGCACAGCACAACAGAGAGTTCTGTATGGCAGGACTTGCTGACAGCCAGCAGTAATCCTGTTCTGTCCTTCTGTCTGCATGAGCAGGGAGGCTTTCATGGAAAGTTCAGGGACTGATTCACACAATCCATAAAGGAGCTGAAGGCTGTTGGCAAAAGCATTCACTTAGAGAGTGTCAGAGTGGTGAGGATGAAAGCAGAAGGATAACTGAACACTACAGAGCTCGTAAGGACAAAGGAGGAAAAAAGCCAGACAAAGGGAATACACATGTAGAGACTGTGCTGTGGATCCATAACCCTCATTCCACAGGTGACTTGTTATGGTCCTGTACACAAGCAGTACGAGTTAACTAAAGGTCCTTAAGGCTTAATGACACTACGTCAATTAATGGCTCCTGTCATTGTCCATTCACCAATCCTTTACATTTATTTATTTGAGGATGTTGGAAAAGTTTTGGCAATTATTTGAACTACGTTTATATAACTTAACCCACAGTAACGGAACTGGGTGAAGGTCACAAAGCAATGATTGAAGTTGAATATAAAACATTAACAAAGATGTCCTTAATATAAGAACTTCAGAGAATGTGGATCTTCAGAGTATTTAAAAGAGATTATGAACATAAACACGTACAGAGCACATAACAGACAGAACTGGTTAAACAAGATTCTTGACAAGAAAACCTGGAACAAAATCCTGTATATTCAGACATATTTGCCATACAGAAGAAAGACAAAAGAACCCCCCCAAAAAACCCCAACCAATAAAAAAAACTTGGAAAAAAACCAACCTTATTGAAAAACAGGAGGAGGGGAAGGGAATTCTATCAAACATTTAAGTGAGCTCCTTGGATCTTAAAATTAACATATCTGGATTCCAATATTGCAGTTTCTTCCCTATGATATATAAAACATGCTTATTTCTTTTTCATCACACTTACTAGTTGTGACAGCACATTTTAGTAAACCAATTTTTTATTATTACTATTTACTGCATTGTATTACAGAATTATATTCATCCAAGGTAAACACCCTATAGCATTTCTCCTGTTATGTTTATTTGCTTGCATTTGCTTTCTCTTTCCTTTCGATCTATCTGTCCTCGCTGTCTTCCAGAGCATTCAGTGTCCTCTGTGTTTGGGCTGCTTCACCTTCAGATACTCATCTCTTCAATCCCATAAGGAATTCTACCTTCCTAAAACCCACATCCTTTACAGACTTCTTAAACACACTCATAGTACCTTATTATCTATTGCATACCTTAAATATTTTATTATGCTTTCTCAAACGTTATCATGTTTAAACTCATGATTTAAAACTGAGCAAGCCTTATCAGCAAAATTACACTAGGGAGATTAGGAAAAAGGAGCTGGAAATGGGTTGCAAACTTCTGGAAAAAGCTGAGAATATCAAAAAAGAAGCTTGTCCAGAAGAAAGAAAACACGGCTGTAATGAGAAGGTCCCACAACACAAAGTCCTCTGTGACTGACTGAGGATAACCTGCATTCTGATGTCACTGTGCCACAGGGCACAGGCAGGAGCTTTACTTAGCCCAGCAGTGCACTCAAACCAACATGAACAAAAGAAGTTATCAAATCCTAAAAGAAAGATCCACTGAAAAAAATCAGTTTCTGACAATAAAAAAAGATTATATATGGCAGAAAATAATCTATGGTGGTCAATAACCACTGATTTCTTTTTAATAGTTCTCATACACTTTAATACTAAATCTTAAAGGATTAGTCAATCGGCTTGAGAACTGAAGAGTTTACAGGGAAAGAATGTTTCTGCAGAAACAACACAAGTGCTGCAGAAATGAGTGAGGCAGTAAAGGACAGTTTCCCAGCTAAGGTACCCAAAGACAGCCCTAGAGAACCCAGAATCTATTCTTGTCTCTGCCAAAGACCTCCTGAGGCAAGTCACTCAGCTAAAACTTTCCAGAGGGGATCAGTAACTGCACGCTCCTTAATTTCCTTGGTGCTTGATTTGAGACACTGGGGTTTGGTTTCCAAACACTTTGAATGCACAGTTGCAACTAAAGTCAGCAAAAATTGTACCCTGAATATCTCAAGGACTATATAATGGTTAACGTGATGTTAACCAAGGCACTTCAGTCTGAACAGGCACAACTAAAGGATCCTTTTAACATTAATCTCTCTACCTCCTCATTCCCTATACTTAATACAGGAGATAACATTCCTCATAAGCTACGCTGGGAGAATAAATTAGTTTGTGAAAAAAATCAATAGAATTTCGCCTTCAGAAGAAGTTTTTGTTAGTATGTACAGAGTGCAGGAACTGACTAAGTCTGGAAAAAAAAATTGAAAAATGAAATATTGTGCTTGAGTACAAACTACATTTAACTCAGATGAGAAGAAAGTGAGAGAATGCAATATATATACATATGTACATAGATAAATAAATATATATGTGGGTACTGTTTATTTGGTATGTACATCTGACAAAGTTTCCCTAGCATAGGTCTGCTTATCTGAGCCCACAGTCACAGCTGCTGGAGTTTATAGGCATGTGGCATTTGGTTTTCAGCTTTAGGCCTAGAGAAGTTCCCCTCCATCACGGAACTTCAGCAGTGAAATTCATTTTCCTCACTTCCCATCCTGCTCTTTTTAGGTGTTTTGCCTAAAAAGAAATTAATCTAATAAAGTTTGGGTTTGTGTCCTTGTATATTGTTAGATATGTGTCCAGAAGTATTTTAAAATGTATTAAATTTAGTCAAGACCAAGTTTAAATTAAGCAATAAATATTGTTCCACCTTCTTTCCTGCACAAAGCTCAGCAAAGCAAATAAATTTCTATACTATTCTACTCTCAACTTTGGTGCAAGCAGTGAACAGATTTAAAGAATCAGAGATGAAGCTTAGATAGTATAAAAGGCATTAAAATCAAACAAGGCCCCTGAGATATAAATAAAATCTTCTATTTCAACCTGAATACAGGAAAAAAATACTCCTGGATAGGAATGCAGAAAATGTTCTGTGGCTTCACACCTTCTTTTTTTTAACCACACCCTCAACACTGGCAAAGACACGAGTGTGGTTGTGTAAGTGATCATTAAAAAGCGGTTTTGGCCAACTCCAGTGTTTCAGCTGGTGGAACTCCCCTTTGGCAGCAACTACAGGACACAGGAGTGTCCTTTTACAAGCCACAGGAAGAGCTGAAGTGTGTGGGGGTGAAGTATCTCATCCACAGCATGTTAGAATAACTACATTTTGGTTAGATCCACTGTTTATCAGGCACAACTCAAAAAAGTTTCCTAAAAACCTTTACATTTCCCTTCAGACTCAAGTTCAAATGAGTAAAACTAGCTCAACAAATTAACTGTTCTTTAATTGCCATACCTGAAGTACAAACCTAAAATCTCCATTCAAAATGAGCTAGAGCACAAACCAGAGCATTTTAATCGTAGTAACACTTTGAAATATTCTTTTTGTACTCATGCTTGTGGAATCAAAGCAAATGACAGGATCATCTTCCAAAGTCTTCAGGTAAAAAGGGCAAGGTGTTGCTGCTCACTTCATTCTGTTCCTGGTGTAGAACACCTAAGGTACCAAGGCAGATACTGGCTGCTGAAACCAGGTCTGCAGACCAATGGGCCACCTTTTTAGGCTGATGCACTGGTTGTTTAACTTATCCAACTCTACATAACAGGTTTCATGTGGCTTCAAAGAGATATCAAATCCCTTTCTGTTGTCTTTTCCTCTCTTTTTGTATATAAACAAAACAGTTTATATAAAAAAACTAGACACTGACTTCCCAAGGTAACATGCAGATGATTTCCAAAGAAAGAAAAAAACCTCAAACCATTCTACACCCAAAGACTGACACCCAAGCAAAAAAGACAAATGTGGTGAGACTCAACACAGGGACAACCTTTTAACTGTAATCATTATCAGTTCCTCTGCAAAGAGAACTTCTGAAATCAGTATTATTTTGCTATAGTCATCTAGTTTTCAAAGCTCATGAATGTAAATAACAGGGTTTTATTTCTGTTTGCAGCTCTGTTTATAGTTCCAGTATTTTTACCCACTGTGTACCTTTAGGCAACTCTTTTAACCTCATTATTTCTTGAAGCAGTTGGAAGCCCTGGGATGAAAAACACTGCAACACTGGGTAGTATGGAAAATAAATCCATCTCTACAAAAGGAATATGAAAACTCCATAAAAGCAAAATGGAATGTCAGGCTACCAACCCATCCAGAAACAGCTTTCCAAGACCCCTCCAAAAAAAGGAAAAAACCAACATTAAACAACCCCCCAAGATTCTGGAAAAGAGACTAAATGGCCTAATGGCTTTACTTACTGTTTTTACCTTACACTGATTGCATTAATTCTTCCAATGATCTCAAAATGAGACCTGGTCAACTTTTAACACATGGCTATGGCTTTGAGAGTCAACTATTATTAGTTACTTATTGATGATTCTTGTGGGTCCCTTCCAGCTCAGAAGAGTCTGTGAAATGATTCTGTCTGTGAAAAAGGGTCAGTGTTTTTTCTCTCTTAGTGAGGTATGCTGCAATCAGCTTAAATTCTCAGCTGTACTTCAGTAAGCAAGCAAGTCAGACTGTCTTTCATTTCAGCTGGAGCAATTCTAGTAATGGATTAAAAATTCACTTGTGACAGTTTAGAGAAAAGATTTGTTTTCTTCCCAAGGTCATTTTCAGTGATTGAAAAAGTAACATCTCCTTAATATTATTTCCAAAACTATTTAGGTTTTCATTTATGAGAGGTGATAAAACATTTAAATGTCTACATTTTAAGACTGGAAACACAACCCTCTTTTACACAGAGCATATTAAGCAAAATTTTCCAATTTAGGCATGACCCTACATTTACAGAGTTATAAAATCCAGAGCCAGGAAAGTATTAACTTCTCAACCAGTCCCTGTATCAATGTCATATTATCCCCCTGGCCATGTATCATGACATACTCAGACTGGCTTATACTAACAGTTTTTTGAAGGTCAGAAGTTGTTGCAAAGACGAGAGTAAAATATTAACTAATTCCGTGTTCACATTGTTCCCTACTGTTTGACAGTCAAACACTTCACATGCATATGCAAAAAAACATAGACTTTCACAGGACAAACCACCTGAATACACATACTGTCTTCTGCTGATAAGGATTAGGGATCCTCCTGATGGCATTAAAGAACTACCTGGCTGCACAGGCTCTTGCCAAGTTTCAGAAACACAAAAAATCTCCACAAACAACCCCCCTTCCCAATCCAGTAACTCAAATAGTCCTAGCAGAGTAAGGCTTACGGTAGTGAAATGATTATTACAGATAAAACATAATTTTTTTATATACTGTATAGCTGTGGTCCAATCCAACTCAAACAGAGCTTTGCAGGGCAGTTTTGCTCAGAAACTTTACTGACTCTCCAGACAGTATAAAACTCACTCATTTGTAGTTTCATGGCACTGTCTGCATCCAAACACACACATACCCACTAACTAAATGGAGGAGCAAATTGCACATAAATTAAAGACCAGAGGAGGCAGAACTTAAAGACACAGTCACCAAGTTACATCTTCAGTGCATTTTAGAGGCACATTTTATATCCTTGTTGACAACACAGCTAATATTCCATAATTTGTTTGGTACTTTATTTATAAATGCCTAAAAACATGCATGATGCTATTACCAAACAACTTCCTTTGCACACACAGAACAGTTACAGCAAAACAAATTAAATGTCTCCCAAATTTTCCATGTACAGCTCTAAAATATGTTTCCAATAATGATGTCTATTTGAGGAGTGCCTGCAGCCTTCCTTCCACCATCACACTGCTGTCTGCACACCCTCCCTCTTCCCCCTCTCCATCTGTGTTTGTGCCACACTGAAAACCAATCAGACATACCAGGCTTTTAGAAGGCTGCTGGAAGAGGGCAGAAAATGGAGGGAGGAGAGGGGTTATGTCATGCAAGATGAAACACTGACTTGGACCAGTCGCTCCACTATTTGACTCTGCACTCAGATCAGTTACCAACCCAACCAGCTCCTTCCACCGACACAAAGCAAGTGTTTTCTCAACATGGCAAAAGCTGCCTCAGGCAAGCAGAGGAAAGAAAATACCACCAGTGGCACTTGAAATCCTGGTTCGTCTTCTCTAAATCTTTTCCAATTGCTGTGTATGTTGTTTGAGATGAATGGACTAGACTCAGCATTCAGGATGCAGATTCAGAGGAGTTACAGATGTTTGCATACAAGGGTATAACAATGTTCTCATGCCCAAGTAATCCTTATCATATAATTTGTTTCTTTTACTGCTGTCAAGACCATGGATTTTTAATGTGATTTATTATAACTCCAAGATTTCACCTTAGAGTGGCAGAAGGTAGCTGGGATCCTATTGGGTTTTTTCACATATATAAAATTTTACAGGTATACACATTAAATCTGTGTATCACTTTCAGTAACAAAGTCTCTGCAAGGCTCCACAGTTGTATCTTCACTTGACTCTGAGGATCTTGGGTTTGTACAGACTTATACCAAAATAGTTCTCAGAATATACTAAATTATGTTTCATTTTACATTTAAACTATGTATTCCAAGCCATTTCTACAAAAAATCAGTATCATTTACAACACTGAAGTTTCTGTTAAGCTTCTGCTCCATGTGGGGATTTTTATTAGCTATGAGGAAGAAGCATCATATTATCAGATTAGGCAGAAAAAGATTCAACAGTTCCTTTCATTTCAAAGGTCCCTACAGCTCTGTGCTAAATTCACCTAAATTCACAAGATGGGGAAAAACCAAACCCAATGCTTCTTACTGTATATAATACTCAAAATTTTATATTACTTTCTAATCTTAAAGGAGTACACTTTCAGTTCATAACGTACAGAAGGCAACCACTGCCTTTTGCTGTGGTCAGATTCCTTCTTCTCTTTAATCCTATCACATGTCAAACACACACATGTCAGCTAAAGGTCATGTGACCACACAGTTCATTGCATTCTTACATGTGTTGATAAATTAATCAGCTCTAAACTCTGTTTTAACCATTTTCAGAGCAAGGTCAGACATATGACAAATGCTGAATAAACCAATCGAGGTCAGGCTTAGATAAGCCTCTTCATAACATGATGATTACAGCTTTTCCTGAGCAGCAGAGTTTGTGCAGTGCTTCTCAAACACACACACAGGTTTGAAGTGCTGTGCATTTCCAACTGCCTTCCTGAGCTGATACAGTTCCAGTGGAATTTGAACAGTACTAGTTGCAGTAAGTTACAACCTTTTACCTGCAGTATTACATTCCAAAAGCTGTTTCCAAATTTTACTGAAACAGTGGCACTTCATTTACAGTGCCAGAGCACTCGTGGTTAAAGCAGGACAGCTCTGGACTGTGATGTTACAGGGGCAGATTAAGTAACAGAAATCGTTTGTACTACATGAAGAACTGGAGGGAATGCATATTAATTTCTGTTCTAGCACTGAGATTATAAAGAATCCATTCTTAATCAGAAAGACATTAATTTCTTAATTTATTATTCAAGGCAATCATTATCCCACAGAGGTACATTATGGGAGTTTTACTCTTGTTAAATGGAAGTAGCCTGATCTGAGTCTTCATCTTAAGAAATGAAGTCAAGATAATACAGCCATCTGAAGACCACCAGAAGCAAAAAAACATTAAAAAGATAAACTATAGCAAACAAAGTTAGTACCTGTGTCTTTGTATAAAAATCTCAATTAAAAAAAAACAAAACAAAACCAGAAAACAAACAACAATAAAAATCCAACAAAACCCCCCAACGTAGCATCACACCATGAGAACAGAATCATACATGACAGACAACCCTGCACTGTTCTTCTCTTGGATGACCTTGAGTATGTTTCTAATATTACTTCAAGACAGATCTAAGGGCCATTCTAACCACACAGACTAAATGCACTGTACAGTACTTGCCAACCTACCTGATGTCTCCAGCAGCTCAGTATTCTGTTGATTTAACACTGGCATAAAAACTACTTCTTTGTCCCTGCAAAACCTTCCTTCACAGCCTATATACATATCCTCAAATACCTTTATTCATTGTACCAATTTAGATGATCCAGAAGCAACATAAGTGCCAACACTCTTGTACATCCATGTTCCAACAGAACCTGATCTTTCAAACATCAGTACCCATTTTCTGTGTGACAAACCACTATTACAGCATTCACACCCCTATTCTCCTCACCACATACAACAGAATGGCCTTTTCCACTAATCTCTGATGTAAATTTCTTGTATCCCACCATCCAGTATGAATCATTCCAGCTTGCAATAATATTTAAAAAATAATAAATTTAACAGGTCAAGCAGTTTCAACTGGATATTTCAGATTAATTATAAACCAAATAATTAACATCATATATAAGATCACAGCAGATCACTCAGCTAACTTATAAGTTATAACTTATAAGCTAACTTATAGGTTCCTGATAGACAATGTATCAAACTAAACAACTACTCCCAACCAGCAGGCATAAAGGTAGTGCTGTGCTTGAAAAAATTCTTTAAGAGTACATATACCAGTAAGATTTAAAACAACAAACACACAAACAGAAAAAACCCAAAACACCACCTTCCAATTAAACTTTTACTTCAAATAAAATCCAAAATCACTTGAACTAAAACCAGAAGAGAATTGGTGCTTAGAGCAACATTAATCAAATATATTTCACTTTTGAACACCTCATTACATTTACTATTAAATTTACTATTAGGTAGACTGTGTCATGCAAGTAAATAAATGCTATTTATAACTATCTCTAGGCCACAGCAACCCAGTCAAAGAGCCATTTCCCAGACTGTGTCATTGTTATGCTGAACAGACTACTCTTTCATTTCTTGTCAGTTGTAATTACAGTTCCATAATTGAAATACAGTAAATTACCAGGCACTAACTTTGAAAGATGGTTCATTGAGGTTGAGCTGTCACTACAATTACTGTATAATAAAAAATGATAATTTAAACGTTCTACTTTTCTCTCAAATTAAAAAATTAATTCAGTTCAAGCAGCTCAGATGAGTCAAATATCTTCATGATGATGTAAACAAAGAGAAACAACACTTTCAAGCAAAGCTGAACAATCTCAAGTACAAGTCCTAGGCTGCATAAACAACTCAGCACATACAAAGTTTTCTAACCTCTGAAGAAAACTGCACATTTAAAAGCAATCCTTTAAAAGGATAATCCTTATCAGAGTTCACTCATACAGTATCTATCCAGCATCTTCCACATATGCTCCTATTTTACTCATAAAGCCTATAAAGCTTTGGAAACCGCTTTCAAGTTTCAAGTTTAATTTTAACTAAGTTCTACATTATGTTTTAGGTCATCACTAGTATCATGACTACAACTCACTTAAGTCCAAGGAGGTATAGATAAGAGACATAAATTAGCATGGACACTTCTAAGCTTAAAACTGGGTCTACAGTTCTGACTTACATTCCTCAGGCACAATTTGCCTGTAAAAATTTTCTTAAACGTGACAAATAAAATGAGGGAAAGGAATACAGAAAAGACACAAATAGCTGTCATTGTAAATATAATGCTCAAAGTTTTATGAGAACAACCCCTTATCAAAAAATATTTCAATATATTCGTAACTGCTGTCTCTGCAAAGAAAAATTCACAAAAGACATCTTTTGGAAAACAGTAACAGATAAGCACATCTGAAACCTGTTCCTATTCTCCCCCTCACAAAGACTTCCTGCTGATAGTGGAAGGGGCAGTTCCTTTGGTCCTGTTTTCTTCCTGTCTGATTCAAAACACCCAAATCCCTGCCGTTTCCCTTGTGCTGGCACTCCTTTGACCATTCAGTAAACAACCTAAGTTCAATAAATGAAAAGGACAAAATAAAACAAAAACCCCACATTAGTACTAAGTAGTTGAATGGACAAGGTGGAACAATGTGACCAGGGAACAGGATGTGGCACAACTGTAATTTCAACAGCCCCACTGGCAAAGCAGCAAATCCCACTGGTGCTCCTCAGGGCATCCTCAAGGTTTCTGTGGTTCTGTTTAACCGAAGACAAGCAAATGGTCCTCTGTATTATACTCCAATCTATTCTCTCTCAAAGTTTGCAATTAAGCAAATGTAGTAAATAACTGCTTGAAGAAAGGCCCACAACTTCAGCTGTGACAAACAATCAAAACTTTAGATGTATATGAAATAGAACTTATTCTCAGCAGCTAAGAATCCCTTAGCCTGAATCTCTGCCTATTCATTTTGCTAAGAAAATAGTAGTATCTGAAAGACTCTACTATAAGACATCTGAGAGGTAAGATTTTTCCATGTAGAGATTAATTGTAATCACTTACGTACCTCTGTTGCTTTCTCCAGGCTCTGTCGTAGATCGAGCAGTTCTTTATCGTGTTGCTCTTTAAGTTTGTCCATCTCTGTGTCATGGCTGGATACTTCCTCTTTAAGGGCTCCTTTTAAAGCTGTGAGCTCTCTCTCTCTTTTTCTCAAAATCTCTTCTTGTTGATCTTTTGCTATTAATATTTCTTGCAGATCCTGCTTCATTTGCATCAGCTCCTAAAGCCCAAAATTAAACACAAATGTGTGACAAACAGCCCCCAGGGATGTTACAGTTGTGTTTCAGAGAAGGAAGGCATGTAAGCTCTCCAAGGCCAACTTTGTTTCATATGATGGACACATGTTTTCTAGTAAGCTAAAAATTTACTAAACCCTAAGATTATTAGAAGTATAATGTGTAGCTGATGTTTTATATAATAGGTCAGTGTATCTGATGCTGTAAGAACTATCAAAAGATTTTGATGGTGTATGTTACACCATCTGTAAATAAAGCAGGAGTCAAATGGAGGTTGCAATTTAACAACTTCCCAAGTCCTACTTTCAGTAGCAAAGACACAGATAAAAACAAAGACAAAACATTTTTTCCCACACGGCAAGAGAAGCAAACCCAATGGTATTTCTTTGTTTCATTTTCTACTGGAAATAATAAAGTTGCTTCTCCAAGTGCTGAAGACAAAACAAGTGGCTCCAAACCAGAGTCCATGTTTTCACACCCTTCCTCCTCCCACCATGTTCACTCTAGAAATCATTTCCGCTCTCCAAACTGCAGGGAAGGAAGTGGGTAGTCAGTAAGCATGAAGAATAAAGACACATGCATGAAATAACAGCAAAAATTGAAAATGCACAGCTTCAAGAATTATCTAATTTGCTCTTTCTCAAGCTGTGAATAATTGTACTTTCAAAAAGACTGCAGACTTCCCCTGCACTGAAGCAGGATCGGTACATCGAAGCCATTCCTGACACATACCTGCTTTGTCCTTAAAAGTCTACAATGAGAGGGGTTCTACTACTATCCCAGAGAGCCAAATTCCAGTATTTAATTACCAGTATTAACAGAAACTTTCCCCAACACTTACTCTAACTCTTTGATGCTAAGTCTCTCTTTTCTTACTCTACCTCCACACAACACAGAAATATTGATCACTATCACCATTACAGCAACATTCTGTAAGATGCTTTTTCAGAATCTCCTCTCACTCCTCCATTCAGGTTTAAGTCCTCCTTCATAGGCAATGTTTTTCAGTACTGCCACCATCACTTGAGATATTCCCATACTTATGAACAACTTTCAACTACAGTGCTGAGATTTAAGACAGTAACTTCAGAGAGTAATCAATTCTCACCTGTACATAACAAGCTAATTATTCGACTCACCAGGTCTTGTGTGCAACCATCTTTAATATTCCTGATATCTATTGTCTATGCTTTGCTCCCTATTTCTTCTTTACACTAGTGTTAAGACAAGTTAATTGTCTTGGTACTTCAGAGCATTAAGGCATTCTGAATTCTAATCTTCTGTAACATTTGTGCACTGATACTTTCACACACCCTTATCAACGAATTTAACAAGCTGTGTTCTGTATTTCATCATCAGTGCATGAATACAATGAGGGCTACAGCCAACTCATGTTGCATCCCAAGGTGACAGAAAACCCAGAACTCTTGTTCCTCTCCAGACTATCCCCTCTCTTTTCCTCCTGATCCCATCAATAGAAAGTCAACAATTTAGACTGCTTTGGTGAGTTCTTTTCATTTTCTTAGTTGAATCTCATCTGGCCTTGCTAATTTTTATGCCTTCTTTAAACTGATCTTCCCTGTTTTGACCTCAAATCCTAATTGGCAAAACTGACTCATATGATTATCTGGTAATAATGGACAATGTAACTGTCCCTCAAGCATTAAGTTATTTCTTCTCCTGTTCTCTAAAACAATGGTACTTACACTTTATATTCCTTTCAGTGTTAACGTACCTCTTATAGTATGTTCTCTCAAGTCACTTAATAACAGTATATTATTTTGGATTAATGGAACGGGAAAAGCAAAGGCATATATTTCTTCTACCTGTGTCCTAGTTCCCACTTCTCATGAAATTCTTCAAATTTTTTCATTCTCCTGGTACTTTATAACTAACCTCAATGAGAATCTCCTTCTCCCCTTGGTCAGTGTGTTTTGCATTATCCAGTTCATCGTGCATCTCGGAGAGCTGGTCCTGAAGATCTCTGATCTCAGTCTGGTGCTGCTCCTGTTCCATCTTCACTTGAAAAAGCCTTATCAGTAAAAATCAGACAAGATTTTTTAATTTGTAGAAATACTAATTGGTTCATTCAAGTACTAAAAAGATACACAGATCTATTCCCATGCTGCCCACAAGAGAATGGGATATAACAAGGTAAAAAAATTAAATGTCAGAGGGGTAAAAATGAGAAATCTTCTAAGTAGGTATTTAAGAGGGAAGTTGCATTTTAATTCAAATCTGGTACTCTAGTCATTCAAGTGTTCCCACATTTCGGAGATTCAAGCTATGTATTATGACCATGAAATACTACAATCTGCACTAAGAGGCAGACTATAAATTCAGCAATCCTTCTCTTCCTTCCAGATACTCCAAAAACATCCCATCAACATACTCAGGGGACACAGGTACCTTTACTCCAAAAGATTTAAGGAAAGGTACAAATTCCAATGATAACTATTCGACAATTAACTCACTCCTCCAGGTTGTGCCTGAGTTCCTTCTCATTTTCTTCCAGCTGCTTTTTTAGGGCTTCCTTTTCACGTACACTTTCATCAAGCTGCAGCTGAAGATCTTTCAGGCTTGCTCGTGTAGCATCTCTCTCTTCTTTGGAATTTTGCTGATTCTGAATTTTGTACACCAAAGTTAAGCAAGATAACAGCAGCCACATGAGTAACAGTTTAACTCAGCCTGTGTCTGCCTCAACACAATCAACAAATTAACATCTACCTCAGCAGACACCCAAGATATTTTATGCACATGCCTAGCAGTTTTGTTCACTGCTCCAAAACTCCTTCTCAAATACTGACAAGAAAGACATTTGTCAAAAAATGAGCAACCACACTTAATATAGAAAGCCTTCTGTAAAAGCACAGGTATATTGGATTAAGAAATATATGAAGCAAAAGAGATTCAGCTGGTTGACCAGCTGTCACTTCCTTAGAAAAGTGTATTTGAAATAGTCAAAGGCATTACAACAACAAAGTGCCATACCCTAATTTCCAGATCCAGTTTTTTCTCTAATTCTTCCACTTTCCTTTCAAGTTCTGCTTTTTGTTCTGCCAATGCTTTTACTTCAGCTGAAGAATCCGAAACCTACAATTAAGTAGAGAAATTTATTACCATAAATCCAAGATATTCTTTGAGACTAGTTTTGGTTTTTTAAATGTACAGCAGAGACACAAGCAGGACTAACAAAGTGTAGCATCAACTGCCTGAGCTCACCAGGGACTTTCATATGGGTCAGGCCAAGCTAAGATTTTCAAAGGAACCATGATTTGATTTTCATAAAACTTCTTGATAATTCCTCAAGCAAGTTGTCAGTAAAACAGGAAATACACAAACCTAAACAAAAATTCAAATTAGGCAACATATGAATCAACTCACAAACATGTGGGCCCAAATTTGACTGAGATATTTCTAATTATGCAAAATGGACATCAAGGGAATTCTTATGTCAAGATAGATTTTCAAATACCTTTTTTAGGTAATTTCTTAGGATGCATTTTGCCACCCACCCACCCCAGAAAAAAGGGGGGCTGTAATAAATAACAATAGTTATGTGAGTCTCTCACTCCACATCTGTCTCACTGCAATCAACAGATTAATATTTATCTCTGCAGATACCTAAGAAATTCTATGTGCATGTGCCTAACATTTTTATTCACTGCTCCAGACTCAAGTACTAAGAAAGAGATTTCTTAAAAAGAGTAACTATGCTGTGAGCAACTACACTTAAAATAAGATCTCCTGAAAAAGTACATGTCTATCTGGATTAAAAGAACGTGAAGCAAAATAGATTTTCATTTTATCTAATTATAGCCCAAGATAAAATAATAAGCAATAAGCATTTCATCCTTCTCATGCCATCGCTGCAACAACTGGGCATTTCTTCCCTTTGCTTTAGAACTGATAAAACAATGCACCCTGCAGCAGGAAACAAAAACTTTTCAGTAGGCAGATTGCCCAATGCTATTATTATAATGTGGCTTTTAAACAATATCCTACATTACTGCTTTTCTAAATTACAAATGAAAATACTCGCTCCACTTCTATATCTAAGGAGAAGATGCTCCACCACTACTTTTTAAAGCCACGTATGGCAGCTTTTCCTTTGATCCGACAACCTACTGATGTTCATGTTAAGTTTGCACCTCTCTCCTTCCACAATGCAGAAACAAAATGTAAATGGTCTCATGGTAGACTTCTTTACATTATTTCTTATCTGTTAGCAAATAGATTTTCCATAAGTCACCTCGGTGCATGATCAAAACTAAGCTCTGCTCCTGGGGGACAACAAGAACAGCCTCGCTGAAGTTGGGGAGGGAATTCAAATTTTTAAAGCCCTCTCTGAATATTGCATCACTTTGAAACAAGCCAAAGCAAATTCAAAATTCTTTACCTGTGTCTTTCCAGCAGCTCTTGACTTCAAAGTCTGAATTTTCTCAAAAACTAAGTTGACTTTCCTCTTTGTTGCATCGTCATTATCAGGACTTCTAAAACAGCACAAGTAAGCAGTGACATGATCAAAGTTACTATTTTGTTAACAGTACAAATGCAGAGTGTCCAAACTACTGCAAATCACCACAAAACCCAAAAATAATAAGAACTTTTACAAATCATCTTAATTATGATTTATTGAAACTCTTATTGAGAGGGGTTAAAAATTTATATCCCAAAGGTTTGTTAAAAAGCCAACAACAACAAATCACTGAATTCTTCAGTTGAAACTCTCCTACAAGATTGTAGCTGTGGAAAGACAGATATTTAACATGTATATTATTCAAATATACCAAAATTAGAAGTAACTAGTACTAGGTTTTTAAGTCCTGACTACTGCACCATTTGAAACAGCTCTCAGAACTTGCTACAACAGGAATGCAAAGAAATTTAAATCCATTATATATATTTAATTAATGTCTTCTTCCTTTATCTATCAATAACTCATCAGTAGAAAATACCAAACTAAACAGTTACAGGTAGATAAAGGATGAAATGCACACCAACAAGAGAGCTTCTGTCAAACCTCATGAAATAACATT
This sequence comes from Pithys albifrons albifrons, assembly GCF_047495875.1. Lineage (NCBI taxonomy): Eukaryota > Metazoa > Chordata > Aves > Passeriformes > Thamnophilidae > Pithys > Pithys albifrons. The sequence goes on from NC_092470.1 coordinate 7,989,026, forward strand.
TTTCTGTTGTTACTTAAAAACACAAAGGCTTAAATTCCCCAGATGAACAATTTGAATTCTGCATTTACCTCTATATCATAGGAAGTTGAACTCCAGAAGTATTTAAAAGACAAAACAGAATCTGATTCACAAGTTTCAAGTGTATTTAATCATATCCTGCACAACACCTTATATAAGTCCTGAGAGCCTGGATATGCTGAGCTCCTGTAATGCCTTAGAGGACACAGCTGAGATACAGAACTGTGAAACACACTTTTCATTTAGTTGTAGCTTTGACTTCCCTGTTTCACATTTTAAATGTAATAGAAAATAAACACTGAGGAAATACAGGCTCCTATCCAAAAATTAACTATGTTTACTAACCCTTCCTTAAGGTAATTGTAAAGGATCTGTTTAGCAGTCTCCTCATTTGTTTGCTGTGCAAGATCTTGCTGGCCTTTTAAGAGATCAGGAGTTGCCTAAAAGGACAAGATAAAATGTCAAAAGATACAATCCTGTGACAGTTGTAAATACAACATATACCACTGAACTTCTCCATTCTGTTCTATTATGAAAACATTTATGTACTGTTGACCCAAAGTTCTCAAAGATCCTCTGGAGTTCTGGCTTGCTCAATAAGAAACCATACTCCACACCAAAAGAAAAACCCCAGGCTAATTTTGTGTAGTTACAAGTATTTTCATATTCTACTTTTGTGCATTTTTGTTTGAGAATCATCATAACATCATTTACAAGAATCTGCTTTGGCCCCACCACCTTCCTTCATGTGTAAAAGAATAAGTTGCTCTACAAACAATGTTTTCTATACTTACAACAACAACAATAATTTTTATATTTACATTTCTCCAGAGCAATCCCTTTGGAAGTACTGTGTGATGGGAATTTTTTCTCATGAAGACCAGAAAAATAAGTGATTAACAACATGACAGTTTGTGTATGCTAGAGGGCAAACAACAGCTTAAAGCACAAATTCAGAATTACCTGGATATTAGGGACAGATGAACATGTTTTCACAGAAACCTTCTTGGCTCCTGCATCAGGTGGAATTGTGATTCGGTTTGGCAACAATAAAGTAGAAGTCACTGTTTTAACTTCCTCCCTCTTATTCTGCCCTGGGAGTGTAGATGACTTACTCATCAGGCTCTCAGGATCAGCTCCATTTTGCTTGTGATGTTGCAACGAGCTGAAATTGTTATTCTCGGGGTCTTTACCAGGCATGTGCAGCTTTCCAATACTTCGAGCAGAAATCTTCATCTCTTTGGAAAGCAACTTCTGATCTCTGGGTAACTGCTTGCGAAGGCAAACTTTAGAAGGCCTCAGCAAGTGCTCAGTTGACTTACCCAAGCTTTTACTGAACTCACTTAAATAACCTGAATTTACATCAAGACCTAATGACAAGGCACTATCAACACTTCTTGATCTTTTACGATCATCTGGATGAATTCTATTCCTTTTTCCTGACCTGCCTCTCCGGTGAGGATCAACTTTCTTATCAAACTTTTCAATTAGCTGATCTACTCCTGGAAGTGAACCAGTGTCAATATCCCGGCCGGTTCCTGGCAAAAATGGAATGTATCTCCTGTTCTCGTGCCGATTAACGTTGTCTGCATAGATGGCATACTCTTGGTCATCAAGCAAGAATCTGTACAGGGAATTTGCAGAGGTGGGAGTGGCTGATGAGGACGATGACTGTCGCGAGTCATCCAACACCGGCCCGGTAGAATCCTGTCTGCGGAAGGGAAGAACATCCGGTCTGGGTTTCCTTGGCTCCGGGTAAGAAGTGGGACTGACACATGGGGATCCTCCTGCAGGTGAAAATGGCTCTGAAACAACCCCCTCACTGGGGCTGATCTTGCTACTGGGACAATCCAACAGCTGCTTACTTTGATCTTCTACTGACCTGTTCAAATGTAACTTTTTTGAACTTGCTTTGCTTGGCTCTGCCAGGTATGCATTTGTTTTTGGTAGGGACACTACCTTAGAGGAGGAAATCCAAGGCTTTGCTTCAGTTTTTTCATCTGCAAAAGGTTTAGATTTACTGCACACAGAGGACTGGTAATTATCCAAATTCAAGTTATTTTTTTCAGGATCATAAGGTTGTAAAAGTTCAGGATGTCTTTGAAAATTCAGCAAACTGGAGGATTTCATTGTTTCATCTTTAAAATCTGATACTCCACTTTCCTTTTCCTCCACAGTGGTTATCTTCAGTTTTTTAAGCATAGAGGGTTGCACGTGTTGTATTCCAGTAAACTTTGTATGTTCATTGGTTTTGTCCTCCAACTTACAAGCAGTATTGGAGTCTGTGGTTGGCTTGTTTACAGCCTGAGTAATGACCTGCTGTTCTTTTCCAGGAGGAGAAGGACTTTCTGATAAAAATCCTTCTGTATTGTTTAGCACTATGTAAGGATGCCCATCAATTCCTTGGACTCTAATACTGACACCATAAGACCCCGTCCTGGAATTGTGTGTGGTTTTAGTTTTTTGAGTCTCCTCACTTGCGAGTTCAAGAGTGACTTCATAGTCTGGCTGCATGTGCTTAAACCCACCAAAATACGGCTCCATGTCCATCACAGGATTGCATCTGAATAGGAGAGAAATTACAAAATTGTCATGTCTTTAAATCACTTACATTATTTTGTTGATTTCTCTATTCCACCATTCAATGTGACTATGAAGACTAATGGCAATATGCAGAGAAATCAATATCCAAGCCATAAAGCCCAACACAAACATTGTGATACAAAGACAAATGTCAGACTGACATTCTGGGTCAATGTAATGTTATTTTATGATGACAAATGTTACCTTCACAGAGTTGGTGCTATTTGCTTTAGAATCAAATTACTTCAAATATAAGCAACTCTGGAACAATTTTCTGAGTCAAACCAGTTTTACTTTGGGTATCTCCATTATATTTACTGTAGCCATCACCCTTTTATAGCCAGCAGTTAGTACCAGTCATATTAACATTTAAATAGAAGCCCAAGAGAGCAAAACAAACCGGGCAGTTTCAGGTTATGAGTTTCAGGTAACTAAAGTACTGCAAGGAAGGTCAGTATCCCCATTCCTTTGAGTTGTGCTTTTATGTACTTGACCTTCAGCATTTGTTTCTAATGACATCTGAAAATAAACTTTTTTTATCTATTATATCATTTTCATTCCTAAGAATAAACTTTCCTACGGATTAATTTAACAATGTCCCAATTGTAAGCTGGTTCCAGAAAACTTCAGTTGCTGTCATAAGACAAGGTACTTTGCTGGGCAACAAAAATGGAAAAATACTGCTAGTATTTCCAAGGCTGATAGTACCTTTTTCTGAAGCAATAGTAATGTTAACTCCAGTCTAAATGTACTAAAACTGTCTCAGTTCTAGAAAACAATAAATTGAACCCTACCTGTGGTTTTAATGTTAAATGCCATTCTTTCTCTCTCTAACAGCTGGGTTTGCAGGTAGTTTACTCTCCTGTCATGCATATTATGAGCCAAGTGTCTAGAGGCAGTGACAGTAAGAGCTGTGTCTATAAAAGAATGGAACACAAGACTCTGTCAGACTGATGCAAAACCTGGAGGAATAAACTTTTGAACTGAGCTGGAGAGTTGAGTAATCACTGAAGCCTGACAAAACCAAGATCACTAAAAGATGGTGAGTAATCATCGTGAGGAAACCAAAACAACAGGATGGTTCATGCTAAAAAACCCTCTGCAGCCAGTTTCACTCTCCATCTATCTTGGGATGAACCACCTCCCTCAGATATATGTCAACAGCAGAATTCTCATTTCCACACAGTGAACGAAAAAGTTTGGCTCAATATTCAAAATTCAGGAAAAGAGTAATTTTCAACCAAATACATCCTTGAAAAATGTCAAGAGCTGAAAGAAACTGACTTGAGTTTACCACAGACTCAGCCAGAGCTTGCAGGCCAAAGCCTTTGTATCTCCATAGGCCCTTTCTCACCCTGAAACCACATGAGAACCAGGTGTAGTCCCCGTGTGGTCACATCACCTTTCATCAGGCTACAGGATCAAGTTCTTTAACCAGTTCCAAATATTTTGGTTGAAGAGATGCTTCCTTGTTACAATGTTATCAATTGACTTCAAAAATACAGCTCTTACCATAACTATGCCCAAACCTGAAAGCTGCAGCATCCCATTGTCTCATCTGGGACATCCCTCCCTGCTCCTCTGCTGAGCCCACCACACGCAGCCACACAGCTCCACTGACCCAGCAAACAAAGGAGTACCTTTCTATCAGATCAGCAAGTCAGGCACCACGGAATGGCAGCATCACCTATTTTGCCACCAACATGGCCTTGGACTACTTGAGGCAATCAGAAAACTTCAAACTGAATTTGTGTTTCAACTCCGTATTCAGGGACAGAAACCTTTCAAAACTTCTACGAACAAAGAAACCCAGCACTCAAAGCTGTTCCAGCCTTTCAGTTTGGGGATTTCCTCCTAAAAAAAAAAAAAGACTTCATAAAGGTATTAAAACACTCATTTAAAATACTGGCCTCCAGTGGGTATGGAAGTCCCATATTTCATTATTATTCAGAAATTGCATCATTTTTCTGAACAACTCCTTTTTCCCAAAAATAAGAAACTATGACGTTGTTTATAGAGAACTTGTCAGCAGAGATTCTCATGTCTGAAAATCCAATACTCTGCATATTCTTCTGGAGCAGTTTGCTGTCCAGTGGTGATAAGATACTTTACAAAGAACCACTGAAGATGAACATCGAGGGTGTAACAGCTTGGGGTTTGTTTTTTTTCAAATGTCTTTAAAACATTTCCTTTCGCAGCTATTTCACAGCTCGCTAACAGGAGACCTGCCTTACAAAAAAAAAAAAAGAAAACCTCTGTCATCTGGAACCCTGACTGCTCTCCCTGACAACACGGGCAGAAAAGAGTGCTTTTGAGAACCAGACTGCTGTGCCAGACATGTCTGTTCCCTTCTCAGCATTACAGCATCACAAAGGCACGGAATGTCTCCACTCATTCATTTCAGTTCTTCTGTAGCCAGATCTGCAAGACAGATTTATTCCAAAAAATTGTCTTTCCAATCCTGCTAATGCCAAACTCTGCACGAGAAGCTTGCTCTTCTGTATCCTGCCCACACACCCCCCTCATTACAAAGTCTGCCTCAAACACATCTGTCCAACTTTCTGCTCCAGACTGAGACCAGCCAGCTGCGCTGGACAGACAGGGCTCCTGCGATTACAATCCAGGCAGAGATGTTGTCCAGCATGTGGTGGGACACACTATCCCACCAACAGACACGTTGCTTGGCTTAAAGAGCCACAGATCCCTCACAGGTATTGCCTCACATTACACGTAGGCTCCTCTGGCATACAAGCAGCAAGGGAATATGGAGGAATAAAACGACATTTGGTTCCATGTAATCTATTTACAAATTTTTTTCCCCACTGCCCATATTATTTAATCAGTGTCATTTTTGAAACAGCAGGATGGAACAGTTTATGGATGTTTACTCCAGAGTTTTCACGTGCACAGCAAAATGCCAGGAAGGAACTATAAAATTTGTCCTCCAGCCTTACATAACATTGAGCTTGCTCTCCAAGCTAAATAATGGATTCTCTGTGCAGCTGCCTATTCAGAAAGTATCAGCAATATCACACAAAGACAAAGTGGTTGTTAGGTCAATAATAAATGGCAGCGCTATGGAAAAAGGACAGGAAATAACTTTCCAAGGGAGGTGGACAGAAAACTTACATACTGTGAGGGTAAAGAAAAGGAAGTAGACAGGATAATTCATGGAAAGACCAAAACTGTAATGTTTTCAATTTTGATGGAACACAGTCTCCCAAACATGCCATGCAAGTATGAGAGGAAACGTCATCATTGTCAATTTTACCTATAACTGCTCCTGCAAAAGAAAAATGAACCTGGGTTGCTGTTCCCTTTTAGTGCATATGGAAGATTGCTCTGGGGTAACTGATAAGTTTATTTGATCTACTGCTTACAGGAGAGAAGGGAGAAAAGTGAAATTTTAAAGTTCTAGATACAAGACTGTAAAAAAAGTCCATGAAACTCATTGAAGAGCAAACTGAAAATATCCAGCAACAGAAAGACATCTGAAACCACAATTTTGTCATCTTTTAAACAGATGCCTTATCCCCAGTGAAGATTTTTTTCCTACTTAGGCATATTTTTTTGTCTATATAAAATTACATTTGTGTCATATCTGGCAGTCACTCCCCACAATTATTAGAATGAAAATTAGGATAGTTACAGTATACAGTGAAACTTCCACAATTTATGTTTTCCCCTGTAGTATTTGTGAACTGCCACTCCCTGTCTGGTGGTCAAAATTTAAAACCTTCAAAAGACCCACACAAAGGATTTTATATTATATATACTGTCATAGTATATCTGCAGGCAGCAGTGGAAAAAAATTACTCAGAGAAATTTATCTTACTGTTGGTCAGCTTTTCTGATGTCAGCATCAAAGACCTAACTAAAACTTCTATAAAGGAAAAACTAGAAAAAAAGATGGCTGAGTTTTCAAAAATTCATTCCCTTTTAAACCAACCCAAAAGCTTCACATCCCACCTCCTCTTTCTACTTGTTGGAAGGAAAGAAACTGTGAAAAATCTTATACTTGAAAAAAATCAGGAGTTACTGGGAACCTAAGCCACATGGCATATATTTTTCAAAACTCCATATACCAGTGTTACACTGCAAAGACTTATGCTTGGTATCACACAGACACAAGACCAAATCAAAGTATCTCTCTTCAGCATCCAGGACAGGGCTGACCTGTTATTATAGGCAGAATTAGCCTTACCTATTCCATAAAAAGCTTGCAAATTGTCTTCTTTAAAAAATACCACATGCATTCATGTAAATGAACCACATTTCTAAACTGAGCACTGGATCCCATCCACCACCTCAGACACAGGCCCTCCACACAACTCTATTACCAACTGGAGCAGTGCAAAGAGAATAGCCCAGGGATGACCTGCTGATTGCACTGCGGTCCCAGGTGCAGCCAACACTGACCGCTCCCCGCACTGGGATCCACACCCACTGCCGGCCCAGGGGAGCACCGTGTCTGTGCAGGGAAGGGAATGCTGGGGGACACACACCCACACTGCAGGCGGGTCACTCCAGCCTCCCTTTGAAAGCAGTAATTCCAGCCTCCACTCCAGAAGCCATTTGGGTCTGAGCCTTCCATAAATGCAACATGAATTGTTGTTTTTTCCCTTTGATCAAGGTGTGATTAAACATGGTAGTCATATACCTTTGGGTGCATAAGGAAAAATGAGGGCCAGCCAGGAACACTGACCCAGGGAAGGAAGCATTCCATCACAGTATTTCTACATTTTTTGTAGAAAGAATTTCAACACTTTGGAATCAATTACTTTCTATTCTGTGAAAAATACCATTCTCTGTTCTGATTCAACATGGCAGACTAGGCATGACAAGTTAGAGAACTTCCTGCAGGATGAAAATTCCAAATAATGCTTTTCTTCCATAGTTTTTAGTGGAAACAAACACCCATGCTTCAGTTAGCATAGATTACAGATATTATTTTATAATTTCTCCTGAAACACAGTATAGCAAAGTGGACAATCTTTGTGTTTGCTGCCTTAGAAATGAGGATTTTAGTTTCAATTCTGCCCAAAACCAAACAACCTTACTCAGTCACTCAGCCAATAGAGTATCAGCAGCCACCTTGTCAAGGACAGGAAGAGGACTGTATTTAATAAAGCCTGTCAGTAGAAAGAGCTATTAAAAGCATTTAGAGCAAAAGATACTGTTCACTTGCTCACAGCATGGTTCATACTCCCTCTGGCTGAAAAACACCGTGTGTAAGGAAGTCTCAATGTCTGAAATGTAAAACATCTTGTTAGTCCTATGAAAGTATGTGACACATCAGCCAAGTACTTGAGCTGTGTGACAACTAGCAGGTTTTGTTGGCTTATTTATTGGGTTGGGTTTTTTCAGAATGAAAATCTGCTTCAATGGCTGTAAGTGAACAACAAGACATTTTGGCACATCATCAGGTCTCATAAATTGTCAAAGTTTTATTGAAAACAAGGACATAACATCTATATCCAATTATCATTATCTGCTATGTATGTATTCATGTAGCAATTCTACAGGATTTAGCCCCAGAGGAAATAACATGTGACCTACTAACCTTGCTTACTGAGTGAAAATCAAAGCCCTAAATTTGCTAATGATGAAAATGCTAAGAAACTACCAAATTTCTTATGTAATATTCTAAACTATTACCACTGCATTCTGTATACTTTGTATCATTTATCAAAAAGCTCTCTTTTTCTTTAGGGAAACAGTTTCCAGATTTTCCCAAATCATAAAAAAAGGAATCAGAGACCAAACACAAAGCAACATTAAAAGTATACTAAAACAGAAGTCAATCAGTATCTGAAATACAGTTCCAAGGAACTAATTCATGTCATCTGTAGTGACCAGTCCCACGTCCTGCATAAGTGAAACTAGTTCAGTCACTGGAGGGACACGGACAGTTACCTTTGTTTATTCATAGTTACTTTGGTACAAGCTCTATGTGGATACAAAGAACTGCTGGAGTGTAGTTGTGCCAATGATGCTGTTTTATCTCCCATACAGGCTCAGATACACCTTTACAAATCCTTTTACTTATCGCAGAGTTAATTATACACACAAGCAAACCACACTCCGTTTTCCTTCATTATTACAAACTTGTAAAGGAGAAAGTTAAAAACAACTACAAAAAAGCAATAAAGTTACAAAGAGGAAATTTTATTTTACATACTCTCTCCTAGTTTCTCAAATTCCAAATGTTTCTATCTGCTGAAATAGTGACAGAAACAACAGCTGAGTGACACAAGGATACTTACTCATTCTAAAAGCAGCTTGTGATTTCAGAGACAATAGCTGGTTTGTATCCAAACACCTGACATGACTACATTCACTCCACAACAGATTCTGTGTTGTTTCACTACATTTTCCTCCCATTGTCAGTGTTAGAGACTGTATTTTGTTCCAAAGGAAACTATCTTAATACATCCCAATTGCATCATTATTGTTTAAATAGAAGAGAGCATCCTGTTCATAATTTTAGAGGCTTGAGCAAAAAATCTCAAGTTTGTTAAGAGTCTCTTAAAAAGCCCTTCTCAAAGGAATGATGACAGAGTTATGGCAACTGTTATTAAAAAGTTTTGCAAGTGCTCCAAATCCACAATTTACTTATAATATTATCTAATATAAATAAATAAATACATAACAAAAAGTTCTGATACTCCAAAAATTATTCATTCACTTCAAATGTGACATTACATTGGACCTTCTTATCAGTATTCCCACCCAAAAATATAACTTATCTAGAGGAATTAGTGACAGCAACACAATTGCAACCAGTGTAACCTTGATTATGGGTGCATAACTCATTCCTAAACAAAATTACTGATGAACTACATGAGTACAACTGCTTGCAAAGCCCAAGGCCTCCCCTATACGAAGGGACACAGAACAGGAGTAGTCTCTATGGAGATGTAAGTATTTCAGTACAAAAACGACATGTAAAATAGGCTGTAGGAGTCATATTTACACAGCCAACATAAGGCCACAGCTTCATGTGTATTCAACCTAGTTATGCCTCCCACTTTTCTATTGTTAAACTTTGTCTTAATTACATTGTATTCTTTAAACACTTGGCTTCACACCCATCTGGTTTCTTTCAACTAACTCAGCCATGCGTTTTCCAATTTAAATATGCAGTCAGGACTGCAGGCCCCGAGCCCAGGCACCACCAGACAAGATGATATCATCACACTGTCTGAAAGACTTAAACTGAGCCCAGGAGAGGCTGGAAAACTACACCCAGAGGAAAGGAGCCTCCTACTGTGCCGCACTGCATCACCACGCGTTGCATCCCCCAGAAGGGCTTAGAATGCCCATGCAACCAAAGCGTTCTGCTGTGGGCCCTGCCTGCACACTGAGCACAGGTTTAACCAGCTCCCACTTCTCACCCTCACACTGGAATAGTGTTAATTACTGAGGGGAAATGAAAGAGGCAGGGCTGTTTCTTTATGAAGCTTGAAGTGTTTGTGCAATTATAATGTAACATTACACACCAATTGTTCTTGTAAATAAAGGCTGCTACTGCTAAACACTTGTGCCTGTATGTAACAGCTAATGGTGTGCAACTGAGTGCATGAAGGGATACCCCAACCCATTACTTATTTCAACACGGCCTCAAAATATTCTGAGCTTGACTCACATCACTGAAAACATTCCCTCACCTCTCTCTAAAAGCCTGTTTTCTCCATCCCTTCCACATTATGCTTTATGGTCAAACAGAATACAAATAACTGCACACTCTTGCTTGTTTTTATGTACAGGAAATACATCTGCCATTCTAATAAACTTCAACAGATCTTAGAGATATCTTCCAACAGAATTTAAAATGGGATTAAAACATTCCTAATGGCTGGTAAATACTTACCAGGCTTCTGCAAGTGTCCATGAGAGTTTCTGTATATACACACACAGAAATACATAAGCACAGATCTATATGAATACCTAAGCATGGGCAGTCCAGACAATGCATCTCCTTTTCATTCTGTATTTAGTTTCCTCATCCACATTTTAGCTGCTTTTAAATTATGTGTGCAATATACATGTAACTAAAGTACTATGAACTGCTGTAAATGCCTGGAGTAAAAATCTTGTCATGCTCAGACTCAGAGAGTCCTGTAGCTATTTGAATGGTAATGACTCTTGCACGCCTGGGAACCCTCACAAGAAAGGGCCATTGTGGTAGTAATTGAGGCATCTTCCAGTCTTACCAATCTCCCTGATGTGTTTTTGAAGTCTAAGTGCTTTCTGAGTTGTTTGTCCAATCACGTTTACTCTTCATCACTCTCTGTCTTTACCACAAACAAGTAGAATGTGCAAAGGTTATTACAGGACATTGATTTTAAATGTCATGCTGTCAACCTGGTCAATGAATCTCATAAACACAAAAGATGGACCAATTAGATTTAAAACAGTTATTTTGCCTAAAATTTATAGGCATTCATGGAAAAACTAAACTATATACTTAAAACCTTTGGCTACGGATTTTGTCATCCACTCTACTTCACACAAAATGGAAGGTTATAAGCCTACATTTGGATAAACCCCTTCGAAGAGGCTGCCAGGTCTGTTGGCAGAGATGGTTCAAGATCTCAACAAATCCACTGCACTCTAATCCCAAACAGTGTTGACTCCATGACTACCATTCCATCAAATCTTTAGCACATACATTCCTAACATGTTCATTTCTCAGGCTTAAACATTAAATTTTCATACTTGGTTGTATTGAAAAGTGTTACCATTTTGATCTAGCACCACTCAGAGTCAAGGTCAAAGCAGTTTCTGAAATGTGTTAATATTTCCAGATAAACATGCTTGGAATAAACATTCCATGAACACGTGAAGCACTTTCCCTCACATAAAAACCTGGTAAGGGAGTGTTCTCAGTAGGCTGATTCTCCATTCTCCAATTAAGAGTAGAAACATCAAAAAAAAAAATCCTCTTTGGGGTTTTTGCACTCTTACCAACCCAACACTCGAAGATGTTAAACTGCCAAACCCAAGCTCAGGATGCATCAAGTCTGTACAATCTTCCTCATTGTGCAGTTTGTTGAGACCTAGCAACAAAACAGAAGAAATTCTAACATCTTCATCTCATCCTGCTGTTAAAGACAGTTGTTAATCTCAGTATCTTAAAGATGCAGTTCTTTGCAGAGCCCAGCTCTGAGTGGTCTCCTTGAACTGATAAACTTCTCCTAGCCCTAAATAAAGGAAGGAGAAGTAGGACAGACAAAAGAAAGAAATACAAATTTCTTAAGCCTGCTTTATTTGAATACATGGGCAGTAGGTAGATGCAACATTTCTGCTGCCATCCAGAGTAGCATAGACAGGGAGCAGAAGTGAAAAAAATGCCCCATTATTTTCTTGTGCACTGCCATTTCTCAGAAGTCTATTAGCACCAGTGACCTTGACCAGATTTTTGTCAGTTCCTTCCTATCAAGGTGGGTAGATGCTGCCATAAGCTCAACATTGTTTTGCTCAATCAGGCTCCCATACTTGATGTTAATATACACATTTTCAGGTCATTTCCACAGAAAAAAGGCCATATAATAATGACATCACCACTGTGACTTCAAAAAGCAGAAATGGTACACCAGTGGACTACAGAATGAAATGGTGGTAGTCTATTTTTGTTTGATTTCTGACATCAGCAGAATTATTTGGCCTTAAAATACTTACATTGCTATTTTTAAATCATAACCTGCCCCAGGTCCACGCTGAATAACCTCCGTGCGCATGTGCTCATCTTGCATTGTTCCATGACAAAGTATTTTAAAATTCATGTTTGAGGTCATGCCTCTTCACCTACACATTTCAGATGACACTGCAGAACCCAGACAAACCAGTTTCACCAATACTCCCAGAAAGATCCACTACCTATTACACAATGAAAACCAGAAGAAGGAACTGTCACCAGTTCTTTTCTGCAGCTTTGTCATCCTTTTACTGAGGCAAAATTCCTTACACAGGATATACCATAGACCATTTTTGCAGCAAATGAAATTCCACATCCCCTATTTAAACTCTGCAGGTGAACGTAAGGGCATCCTCAGATATTTTACTAGTGACAGGGAGATCTAATAATGCAATTAACAGAAATTAAAATAAGCTGGTTTACTTGCAGGCAATCAGGCAGCCTAAGCAATCATCCCACTCATTAAATTTAAAAGCAAAATGCAACTATGTTGGATACTGAGAATAAAACAACCAAAGCAGTTGTGTGATACACTCATGGAGTAGGCAGGCTCTCTTAATCACTGCAAATTCTGTATGTAATCAAAGAGGTCAGCAATGGTAAGGCCTCCCTTCTCATTACTGTCCTAACACTAGTTATGTCTGCTAAAACAATCATTCCTAGTGTGTGTAAAAATATCAGTCCCTTTATAACATACTTCATTTGAAGCAATGCATTTTTATCTCAGATTAATTAAAAATACAATATTAAACTGAAAAAATGCTAATAACAATTCTCTTATGTGAAAGATGCTCTTAATATCCTAAGCATATTTTAATAAAAATTTGAAGCATTGCTTTCTTATTTTACAGAGTTTTCTGTTTAAAAAGTGTAACTGTGTCCCAAAAAGAGTTACATACATTAAAAGGTAGTATAAATGCCTTTCATTACATGGCAGACTTCATCTCCTTTGTAAAACATGCTGCTTATTACACTGTTAATGCAATGCTTCTATACTGTATGAAAAATCTCCGTTTCCACTAATAATCTTTTTTCAAAACAAAAGACAAAAGTTCAAACTAACACACTAGTTTGTTGGTTTGTTTTTTTTTAAAAAGCTTATAGCAACTTTGTACACTTTTACATTAATCAGCAGTAACAACATCTGGCTTAGTACACACTGTGAGCATAAGCAGATTTATTCTGGGTCTAACATGGGATAAAAAAGAGACAATTCAACAACTGACACTACTAGAAAATATAATTGCTAGTCAAACAAGTTCTTACAAAGCACCTTTAGAAAGTAAACAGTGGTTTGGTTTTGCTATTTTAATTATATTTTTATGCAAGTTTTAAAGTTCTGTTAAAGCCAGCTCTATAAAGAGATTCATAACTATAAGACATGTGACAGTTGTCAGCATAAGCGTCAGACACTGAATCTATCAAATTCCCACAGCTGTACCAAAAAACAGGATATTCCAGAGGCTTTCTGATTCACCTACAGGATTCACTTTCATGAGTCCATTCAAGTTGAATATAGTGTAGATGTTCAGAAAAACAGAACAACTTACACAAATAGGCTTCCACTATTTCTGCTTTGTTAATTATTTAGCCTACGTTGTAACGATTTTTAAAAAATATTTACATGCTAAAAAGAGAAAGATAAAAGCTACAACAACTGTTCCTCTGTCAACTGCAAACGTTAATGCAAACTCACCACAAAAGTTTTATCGCAGCACTGATCTCCCCCTACAGCTGTCATCAAATGGGAAGGATATAAATTATATCAGAGGCAAAGTTAATCGGGAAGAAGAACAAACGGCAGAACTGCCATTCTAAGCTTTTCCCATGAAGAACACACACAACGCGGACACACCCTTTCGCAAAAAAACCAAAACCGAAACACGCTAATTCGCGGAATAAAAGGGAGATGAAGAAGTCAAGAGTGCCCCGAGCCCAGGAATGCGAGGAATCCTCGGAGGAATGCGTGCGGCAGGAGGGATCCAAGGGGCTCCGGCCGCGCCCGCCCACCTGGAGTCCCAGCCCGGACGCAGCACCTCCAGCTGCGGCCCCGCGGACACAGACCCCGCTCCTGAAAGTCCCCCCGGAGAGCGGAGAAAGCCTCGGGTCCCACCGGTGCCGCTTCCCCGGCAGCGCCCTCTCCCCGTGGCGGCCGCGCCGCTGGCCAGGGCAGCCCCGCGGTGCGCCCAGGGCAAGGGAAGCGCTGCCTCGGGCGTGCGGACACAGCCGCGCTGTCCTCTCCTCATGCCCGGGAGGGCCCGGCGCCCTCGGCCTCTGGGAAGGCGCGTGTTTAACGGAGCGGAGGGCAGCACCGACCCGGGGAGCCGGGAGCCTCCCCCACCGCCGCGGGTGGCGGCACCGCGCGGTGACTGCCCCGTGCCCGCCGCGCTCCCGTCCGGGCCACAGCCCCCTGCCCGCCCCGCCCCGGGGCACGGAGAGCCGGCGCCGCCGCGACTCCCCCGGCCCCCAGACCGCCCGCCGCCGCTCTCCTCACCCGTCCTGAGACGCCGCTCGCTCGCTCGCTCGCTCGCTCGCTCGCTCTCTCAGGGGATCCCTGCCAACTCCACGCCGCTCCCCGCCGGCCTGCCAGCCGCGCTCGCCGCCGGAGCCCAGGACCGACTGCCCGCCCCTCCAGAGGGAAGGGGGCGCCGGGGCCGGGCCGGGCTGGGGCGGAGCCAGGCGGAGGGCGCTCCTCAGGTGAGCCGGGGGTTGCCCTTCGCCTTCCCGCGCGCCCGCGGCCTTCGCTCTGCCTGAGCGGGAGCGCCCCGACAGGCTCCCGTGTCCCGTACGGGGATCCCCGCCCCGACAGGCTCCCGTGTCCCGTACGGGGATCCCCGCCCCGACAGGCTCCCGTGTCACGCACGGGGAGCGCCCCGACAGGCTCCCGTGTCCCGTACGGGGATCCCCGCCCCGACAGGCTCCTGTGTCACGCACGGGGAGCGCCCCAACAGGCTCCCGTGTCCCGCACACGGATCCCCGCCCCGACAGGCTCCTGTGTCCCGCACGGGGATCCCCGCCCCGACAGGCCCCCGTGTCACGCACGGGGAGCGCCCCGACAGGCTCCTGTGTCCCGCACACGGATCCCCGCCCCGACAGGCTCCTGTGTCCCGCACGGGGATCCCCGCCCCGACAGGCTCCTGTGTCCCGCTAGGGGAGCGGGAGCGTCCTGCCCTCCTCAGCTTGGGCTGCGGGGAACCGGGACGGGACAGCCCGGGGTGACCAGAACAGCGCCCTGAGGGAGAAGCCCCCCAAGCAGTGTCGGTGCGGGCCGCCTGACAAACGCGTGTTCCCGCGCTGTGCGGAGGCGGGACGGGCTGAGACGGCACCGGGAAGGGACGGGACGGGACGTGAGGAGGAGGAAAAGGAGAAGGTGGTAAGAGAAACGCTGAGGAAGCCGCTGGGAGCGAACAGGGCAGCACACCTGGGCTGTCCTCAGCTCTCTGGGTGATTTTCCACCATGTGTTCAGCTAGACTGGAAGTATCACAAGGTGATTCCAGAATGTTCTATGGGTGCAGTGAGAACTGCAGTGCTGCCTTTCTGCAGCCTGGCTCAGACCCCTGACCCATGAGGGAAGGAAAAGTAGGTGCTAAAGACTTGGCATTCACAGGTGTCATACAGAAAATAAATAAATAAATGTCGTGTCTACAACCAGGTCACCAGAACTGGGCCTCAGGTAATTTTTTTCAATGCTCATAAGTTTGTTTTCAAGATTTGAGCCACATAATCTAAGGAGCATTGTCAGAAAAAAATGTTACAGTGAATATACAAGGGATAAAAACAATCCAAAATAGGACAGATCCCTGTGTACAACAGAAAAATGCAGGGCAGTGAACATGAGAAGGAAAAATTTAGTGTATGAGCCGTGAAAGGCATGTCAGAGCTGTTCTACAGGAAGAGTGTGGATAGACAAACATCCTCTTTCCAAATCAGCAGTGCTGGAGGTCACTGCTCAAACTGCTGTCAGGGCTGCTCCACTACCTGTTGCACATCTGTCAAAACAAGCCCAATTAGCAAACACTATTGTATGTATAGAGAGAATTGTATGTAATTGTATAGCTTTTCTATAAAGAATGTCCTTTCTTAATTAGAATGTATAAACAGGAGAGGTTCAACTAGAAAAGGAACTGTTCCAAATACAACCTCAGTATTAACACTGCTGGGACACTGTATCCAGTTTTGGGTTCTATGCTGGGAAAAAATACATCAGAAAATTAAGTGCATTCTAAGAATTTTGAAAACATGTATTTTAGTGGTATTCCAAGTCAATATTACATAAAGATCTATTGACTGCTGCAAGAAACAATCCAAAGCAAAACAAGGAGACAGAGAAGAGTGTCTGACTGCAATTGCTTGTGATAAAATGCTATACTGATGGTTAATCAGCAGAAAGAACTCTAAACTGTGGGAATTGAGCAAGTTATAAAGTTCTAAAGAGGCAGCTAGTGAGGTGTTTGCAGACATCTGACAGTGCTTGCTAACAGGATGGAAGTATTAGGTGTGACAGGGTCTATAAAGCTTCTGTTGTGGAAATATGCACCTCTACATAATGTATTAAGTTAATTCTCCCTCAAAATGTTCTTGAGAGGAAAGTCACAAATGTGTGGATTTTTCTGCTCTTGGTACTGACTTGTCAAAAAAATGTTCATGAGACAGAACAGCCCAAACTTGTGCTGCCATCTTGATCTTTTATGTACTTTGCCATTTAACATTTGCTTTTCATATGCATTTCTTTCACATAACCAGAGTCCATAATTAATCAGGGAGCTGTTCAAGTAAAAGATGTATATATAAGAAAAAAATGTGTAATGTTTAAGTAAAAGTTTACTTAGCTCCTTTCACTGTAGTTTTCAGAAAGCACACGAAGTTCTTACCCACCCACACCCCCACCCCAGCAACTGATAAAACTGGGAAACAATGAATGGAGAAGAAAGTAATTAAACCTTTTTTTTCTCAGTTACATGAGTTACATGGCCAAGTTTCAGCTGAACTCACAGATGTAAGTATATATGGCTGCATTTTATTGCAATTAGTGTTAAGGAACATGCTGACATTTTGTTCAGCCTTGTGTTGTAGTTGGGTAACGTGGGAAGGAATTGCACTTAATAGAAAACAAAATACTTCATTAAAGAGGTGTATACACCTATGATTTTCAGGTTATTGTTAGAGGTTAATTAAAACAGTGTTAACCAATGATGTTGTCCAGTAATACAGGTCCACTGCATTTAAAAACAAACCAGAAAAAGACCCCATAAAAGATCCAATTCTTGCTAAAATAACCAGGCTATGATGACTACTAGTCATTATTAGGTAGTCTGTAATTAATTTTTTTCATTATGTACCTCTCAGGTAACAACTCAAGAGACAATTCAGTTGCTGTCTGGCATGCTGAACATTAAGTTGCTCAGAAAACTGTTCTTTTGTTCTCTATTGAGTTTCAGAAAAATTGTTTCATATGATAATTAGGCCAAGGCATTTTTCTTTCTTTTTTTTCTATCATTTTTTTTTAATTAAAGAGAGGAGGGGAAAAAAAGAGAGAGAAAAAGGTAGGACCAGCGCAATTGCTGAAACATATTGGCTGTGAGCATCTGAGACTGAAAAGGAGAATTTTGACTGAATTTTGACACAAAGCTCTATCCTACACTTTTTGAACCTTGAGGAAAGTTTATTTTGAACCTTTGAACCTTTCAACTTTCATTAAAACTGTAGTTTAAATCAAACATTTTGTCAAACAATTTCTTACAGATCTTTGGCATATTCTGAACACGAGTTTTACAAGTACTTCATATACTAATGCTACAAAGACTGTTCACTAAGAGCCACAGTCCATCTGGAATTCTGCAGAAGTACAAGGTTATCCAGTGAGGTAAGGATTTTTTGAAGGAATGTATACAAACCCAGCAATAAGCTAAAATTGCACTGGGGACAGAGTTAGGTCATACACAGAACATCACCTCAGTGCAGGCTGCCATTTCCTTTCCCACCCCTCATCCACTTATTTTTCTTTTCCTCGCCTTTAAATTAAGGTTTTGGTCCTTGTTTACAAGACTGGCTTGACACTTTGATTAATGTCCTCTGTCCAGGCAGTGTATTATCAGGCAGTTGTGAAATGCAGTACAAAATGGAGTTTGCAGCTAAAGCAAAAGCAAACAGTAATGCCCTAGCAGTTTGTGCTGTAGATTAATTCCAGCTGCCTGCTGCCCCAGCACACCTCGGGAACTGAAGAGCACTCTGAAATTCAGCTCTCCTTGTGCTTTGAGTCACACTGTGTTGAAAGCTTGGCCTGCTGGTGCTCTGCTTGGCTCCCAGCAAGATGCACCTCTATCTCTCTGCTATTCCACTACACATTAAACTGAGATTTGACACTTTATTCTAGTCCCCGATTTCCTTTCAAGAAAGGATCTAATCCAATAATTGCAGTGGAAAGTAGGAAAAAAAAAGTCTTTCTTAAGGTATTAAATGTCATTGAAACACTGCTTCTGACTCATCTTTTATAATACGTGTTGCACATTTTCTTTATTATAAAAGACTATAGATGTCTGTTGCTTAAGAAATAAGTTATCCCTGTCATTATGTATTTAGTAAGCTATTGAATAGACATTTTCATTTATTTCTTATTTCAAGAAGCAATCTTCAAAATTCAGGTTCTCTTTCTAGTCTGTTATTTTCACTGACCTGTTTCTCGAAAGAAGCAGAATGTTTACAGAGCTGATTCTAAAATTTTATCTGTAAAATTTGATCAGTATCACAACCATTTTAAGAAATTTGAAGGATTTTAGAGTTATATGAGCACAGGGAAGTGCCCTTTTATAAAAGCAGACCACTTTGTCAATCACAGACACCAAGAAACAGTTCTATTTTAACTATTAAATTTACTGTGACTTAGATATACTTCCACAGAAGGGTATGGGGTTTTTGTAGATGCTTTTTAATGTATGATCTCTGTTTTTTCCTCAAAAGACAATTAACCAATAAAGCAAGCCCCTCATTTTCCACCTTTCTTACATTTTCTCCTCCTCTTTTCACAGTGATTCTTTTCTCTTTCCTCTCTCTTCCTCTTCTCTGTCTCTTCCTCCCTCCCTCTCTCTTTTTTTCTGGAGGTAGCCCATCTTTGCCACTTCTCCCATGTCTCTGTTCTGCCTTGCACAGCTGTCAAACACAGGGTACTGCTGACAGAACCCAGAGCACAGGGTTCCCTCTGTCCCCAACGCAAGCACAGCAGGTGCTCCAAGACAGCCTGAATAATCCTCACCACTAGGCCTAGCCATGCATTCAAGGACATATTTGCATTGCAGGAGAATAAGACACAGTAAATAAAATGTACAAAAGGACAGATTAAACTGTAAAGCAAGAAATTAATATTTTCAGATGTCTTTAACAGTGAAAAATATCTCGGTTTTACTTTATATTATCTAATACACAGTAAGGAAAACGTTAGGAAGTGAAGATTTAAATTGAAACTTGTCTTCTATAGAGTTTAATTTCATTTTATTTAGCTCAAGTTTACAGATACTCCTGCTGAATGTAAGATTAACCTTACTTATGTACATAGAGTCAAGAGTGAGATACAGTATTCAGAGGTGCAAAGTGAGATGAAGAGAAGACACCACTGACTTTAAAAACTGTTGAGGGGAAAATACACAAACCACAAAGTTTGATCACAATATGATAGTTTCGATGTTCATTTACCAATAATATGTTGTCTAGTAATTAAGTAAATAATTAATACTGATATGAACTTTAGTTGAAGATTCTGGACACTGCTCTATATCTAGCCACGGACAACTTTTGGCTGTATTCACATTTCTTCCTTCATCTTAATGACACAGTCTTGCTCCCACTAGTCTTATTCAAGTAATCCTAGCAATGGCAAATAAAGTTTTCTCCAAGAAGATCCTGCAGAAATCCCAGGTACTTCCAAGCACCTACACTAAACTTGCAGAGAGCATTGTAGCTGCAACCTGCTCTGCTGTGGTCTGTGTAGCTCCCCTTGGCCCAGTCCAGTCTCCTGGGATATGGCTGTGCCCTGTGTGCAGGAACAAACTGGTGTGTTAAGGGTAGTGTAGTCTGAGCCTCTATTTCCACAAATACATAAAGTTAGTAATTTGTTGGCATTGTCAACGTATTTATTTAAAGGAAGTTTAAAGAGTGCATTGTTTCAGTCAGTGCAGATGAAAACTCTGATTCATTTATCACAGAAATAGCAGTGTAGTAAATGAAATGGTTTCTATGCTCTTGATGCACATAGCTTTTAAGAACTGTTGCTTTCTTCTAGTTTTTAATAATGCCCTCAGTATTAGGACATGTAGAGCTCCATGTAGATACAGATCCATACCAAAAAATGCTTTATAATCTTTTTAATCACAAAAAAGAGTACAGAGCATGCTATGTTGAAACCAAAATCGTGTATCAGGACAAGAGAAGGAAGAGACCTTCTGAGTAATTTAACAAATCTGTCTCTTATCCTGAAATAACCTGCATGTGTAACATTAAGCAAATGTACCCATTATTGAAATATTTAAAGTTTAACACAGAAATACTTGGAAGATTAAGGTCTAAATTCTTAAGATTGACATCCAAGGATTAAGTCCTGGAGACAGAATATATTCAGTCTCCCAGAAATATTAATTTAAATTCTTGGTTTACCCTTATTTAGTTTGCTTTCTTTTGTTTACAATGCGTTTGAAAGATTATCTTTGTTTAGGGTATGCAGCATTTTAACACATATCTAGTGTAGCAAGGAAGACAGCACAGAAGAACAAAATATTTTTCGTGTTTTAAAATCTACTGTTTATTAGAAGTATAGCACAACAAATTTTTATTTAATGTATCAATTAATCCCTTTTGTGACATGAGGATTTGCAGGCATTGCATCTTATATTCAGTTTCCTTAAAAATGTGTGTCTTTGATGAGAACTAAGACCGACACCCAGTAAGGAATTTAGGCTCCTGATTCTTACTGAAATAAAATTATTTCAGCAGAGAGATGAACTCTTAAATTACCTAAGTCTAAACCCAAGAATAAACTTCAGGAACAGGGGTAAAATCATCACAATCCCATGTGAAAATTCAGGGGGTTTTTTTCTTATACACGCACATGGATGTCTTAGTTATTAATGATGGGGGGGCGGGTTTCTGCTTTTGGACAAAGATAAAGAAACATTGTGGAAGTCTAAAGCAGTACCCAGTTGAATCCCTCTCTCCTGGCTGTGTTCCGGTGTGCAGCCCCGGCACTCTCGTGCTGTGGGGCAATAGCACCACTTGGTGGCCACAGTAATTCTGGCAGTTTGATCCCTGGCAAATATCTGAGTAGCTTGAGAATAAAGACCAGGAAAAAAGGATTATCTTTAATGTTTTTACATTTGTTTTTATTTCTGGCCTTTTTTAATCACGTGAGGTAACGCCATTTAAATAGTTCTGTGAAGCAATATTTTCAAAGGGATGTCCAATACAAGAGACTTTAAGATTCAACTTAAAGGTATTGAACCTTCACCTTTGTGTAAAGCATCACTGCTGATTCACCTGCTAATTACTGATGCACTGAAGACTTAAGAAAATAACTGTATCTTTGTAAGTCTGGGTAAGACCCAGAAAGACAAGAAAGACAGGTCTTAGGGAATTGGAATTTCTAACCTTTATATGTTTGTTTTGTCAGGACTGATGCAGAAAGCTGCTTAAGCATGTGCTTAACTTAAAATGCCTGGTTCCGTCCTATTCATTTCAATATGACATAAATAGTTATTTATAATGAAATGTGAAGAATTATTTAGGGCTGACCATGCTGGTTGAAGACCAAAGCAGGGAAAAGGGAGGGAAAATTACTGAGTGATCCAGAAATCCTTTGCTTTTTCTTTTCCAAGGGGAAAAAATTTGTGACAAACAGGTATGGAACTACTTTTACTCATTTGGAATGGTGGCAATCATAGCAGAATAAAGTCAGCTCTCTTCTAACTGAAAACATATATCCATTATATATTTAAAAAAATAAATAAGGAACAGAAGAGAGATTTGTAGCCTATTAAAAGAGTACTTACACTGCAATAACCACAAACTGTACTACCATACTGTCAGAGTCATCATGTCAGGGGGCAGTAGGAGGGTCTGCATGAAGCTGAGAGCTTGTTGAAAAGAAGTGTGTGAAGGCCTCAGAACACACTACCCTGTCTCTCCTCACTTTGAAGCTCCAGGAAGGAATTGTTGTGTGCTTTATGGGAAATCCTAACCAAACCCCAAAAATCAAGCAAGACCTTTTGCTGTTTTCAGATTAGAATGTACATGTGTATAATAAGCATTTCACAGAAAACTGGATTTTTTTAAATTTTTGAGTTCCACTTGTGAACTAGGTACTTATTTTTCACAACTCTTACAAAAGGTAATTTGGGATCTAAAACCATCAACAAACAAATTAATCAAACTCAGGGGAACTGGTTCATCCTGGTCTTTACCATGGTTTGTTCCTTGCTTTCCTAGAAAATAACAATGTCTTGTATTCGCTTCTATTTCAGAACCATCCATTGTTCTAAGAGAAGGAGCTTACACAGCCTAATAATGAGTCAGCCCGGAATATTTAAGGTATTTTAAATCCTCCGATATGGAGGCTTCAGTGATGCAATAGCTTCTATCTTTGGCTCTTAGGCAAAGCCTGCTCATTTTTAGCAGGGCTTGAAGCACTTACAGAGATATGTTCATACAAATTTGACACTATGCTGATAAACTAAACTGATACTCCAGATTTCACTTAATACGGTTTTGTTTAGGAAGAAGAGCTTTTCCTGGTTAGTGCTTTGTGACTGTAGAGGGTGCTCTTAAAATACTGGTGATGGTAATAATGTATGGCAGTTTCTTTTTCTGTAGAGCTTATCAATGTTAGGATGTTTATATTTAGCAAAGAACATTGTACAGTTAGTGTGTTTTATTTTTAATATGGGCAAGAGTCACTCTCCACATTTGCATCCAAAAACAGCCCTGGAAACTTTTCTGCATTTAGTTTATTTTTGCAAGTATGTTTCTGCTAAACAGTGATAGTATCTTCTGAGAAAAGTATTGATGTGCTCTAAAACAAGTTGAAAGCAGTACTAAAGAGAGTATATTTTAGTTGCAAGGCCATTGAGAGTTGGATAACAACTTATTGTTCCAAAGAAGCCATTTAAATGTTAAAAAAAATTCTTTAGTTGCATGACGTTGATGCTCCTGCATTGTGCTGGTATTCTGCTGGGAAGGATTTAACTTTATTTTACTTTGATTTGGCTGTAGTTTTATTGATTGCATCACCATACTCCTAAGATATCTGGTTTTTTATACTTCAACTGAAATAGCAGAGTGAAAAAAAATTCCTAGGTACAATAAGACTCAATCAAAATTTCTCCTGCTATACTTTTCCCTCAACATTTAAATGCAAAATTTTATGTTCCACTCAGTACAGCCAAGAAACAATTGAGTTAATTCTGTATGCTTGAGAAATGTTGCTTCTTTCCAGTAAGAGTAGAGTCTATAAACCTCAGAAAGAGGTTTATAAGAATTTTGTTTTAATGATTAGGACTACAGTAAGCTTGTTTTAAAGCAGTGTAGGGAGAACTAACATTTCTGAGGTCAGGGCCTTTCCTGTGAGATCGCTGCTCTGTCAGTCCTAGATGGGATGAGGTGTGATCTCTGACTGGCATGACTGTCGAAAAAAGCCTGTACCATAACTACAGAGCAAAACTACACTTTTTCTTGAATGGGTTATTATACTGGGAGGAGATGAAACAGATGCTGAAGAAGCAGTTTTCCCAATCCAAACTTTTCTTGACAATACTCTGCTTCTCATACAGGATTTATATCCTTATACTGGCAGAGTGAACTCAGAAGACAAGACTTCCACTGGTGATCACTCATTTGAGATTCAGAGTGTGACACAGACTGTGATTCTTTGCTCTCCTTTTACAGCAGCTCTACTGTAGGCCCAGGTCAGTGCACAGCAGTCAGTGCAGCCTGTTTGCCTGGGCAAGCCCTCTGAGCTTTTCTGGCCAACTTCAGCAGCATCTATCCTGGGGATACTTGGCCAAGATCACTACATTAGGAAACCTTTTAAGCACAGACCAAGCTTAACAGCTGTTTGCTGACTTCTAATGAGATGAACTTGTCCCGTTCCAATCTCCAGCTTCCACTTCAAATTCATCATTAGCAGCTTGCAGGTTGGGGCATGTCCCTTGACATGTCTGTGTAGTAGGTCATACAAAGGGGACTTACGTTACCTGCAGGTGACTGCAGGCTTGCCATGTGAATATCCAATGAAATTCTGTCTTTGTGAGAGCTGGCAAAAGTAACTAGCCCCCCCCCCATCAGGCAAGGCCTGTTCAACAGAATTGTTACTGCCCGAGGTCTGACTGATAGTAGGAAATATTTCTGTTGCGAGTCATGTAATAGGGGAGTGCAATGACAGGCCAAAGACAAGGATTTTGCCTCATAGGGCTTTCCTTCCTCAGTATTTGGTGTTAAGTAGTGATTTGACCAAAAAAACCCTAGGCCTCCCCCAACCTTGTTAAGTACACAAACTAATAAGTTAAACATTCATGCTCAGTTCTCTTTCTATCACAGCATTTCTGGTGGGCAGTGTTTCCACTTCCCTAGGAGAAAGTAGAAGTGTCTCCCCTGAACATCCCTTATACTGAGGATCTTAAAAGGGGAAGTTAAAAGTGCAAATCTTATACAGAGACAAGACTTGAACACAGACTTCCTCTGATCACTAATCCTCTATTCACCAAGCTATTAGATAAAACAGACAATAATTTTCCTCCCATTTTGTATGCAAAGGTTGGCATAAATTTCTAACTCCGGGAGAGAGTTCAAAAGTCTATTTTGTAGATTTTCACACCTCTGCAGCTCACATTATAAAGGACCAGAATGTCAGAAACAGATGGAACTTAAGACCCATCTTTTCTTTAGAATGGCCAATCTGGATGTAATTTATCAACTTGGGTCGTTTCTGTGGTGGATCCTCTTTCCCTGAAGTGTGGAAAGAGGCAATGAATGCACCTCATTCTGTGTCGGAGACTCCACTACACAGCAAAGAGTCACAGTATCAAACCCTCTAACCTGTAGCCACTTACAAAAGTTACCCATTCTAAATTGAACCTTTACTGATTCCCTTTTCACAACACATTCTACAACTCTAGAAAATCTTAAAAACTCAGGGAAGAAAAAATCTTGCATTGTACAATACTTGCATATTTCCAGCAGTGAAAGCTGTATAGGAGACACATGTTGGAATGACAATAAGACAAATGAAAGCTTTCATTGGAAAGATGCAAACCAGAAGACAGATAGCTTGTTTTGCTTTAGGCAAAGCATGAATGCAAACATTTAAACTGGAGAAACTCCCCTTTCCTTCTGTGGCCCCTCTGAGCCATTACATTAATTACTTTGAACTATTTACCTACTTCCCTTCGTTTATGCCCCAGGTGCAGACACTCTGGGTACTGAAAATTATTTTCATTCTTTTCTCTGGAGCAAAAAAACCGATATATGGAAGCACTCATCTTTTCCTTTCTGAAACCCATGAAGGTGAGGAGAGGTGGCATCCTAACATATGTATTGTGCTTGCCTACATTCTAATACCCCGTAACAAAACATGAGAGGGTAGTGGGTGTCAGCGATGTTTCTTTTTGAGGTACAGTGAAAATATTTGTTTAGTTTTGTTGCAATAGCAGGGGCAGCTGGCAGTGTTTGCACGTATGTGTCTTCTAACACTTCACTGATGAGATAGTCCTAATCTTTGAAGAAAGACAAATATCTCATTTTGCAAATGTGCTGACCTGTGCTCATGCAGTGTCTGACAACCCTTTTTTGAGATCAGTGCTAGCCTGTCTTTGAAATGTGTCCTTAAAGTCTGACCAGCCAGATCCAGGCTACACTTTTCCATATGTGAAGCTAGAGAATTAATGGAGGCATTAAATGTTTAGAAAATAAACAATCAATCACATTAGAATATAGTTTTTTTTAAAAAATCACAGTAGAGACTCAAAACCTAAATTTCTAAATTGGCAGCAAAGAGGATCAGTCTTAATATCTACAATTCTTTTTGGCAATATAACCATGTCTCAAAGCTCTTGCTTAGAGTTTCATTTCCAACTTCCCTCAGAGGGAAAAATGAATTAAACTTTTTCTTGTGCTCTTACTGAGAGGTTCTTCTGCTCTTGATTATTTTGTAATGCAAACAGCAGACCATGGCTGTATAGATATCTTTAAATAAAGATTAACAAAATCTGTGGCTATTTTCACAAAGTGTATTCAACTTCTCCCTCTCTAGTAAAGAGTATCAGTCAATCCCAGGGTAGCCCAGGTCACCAAGGGGTGGCTACTGAGTGTGGCTGCCCTGTCCCAGCTGCCTGGCAGCAGGCCCACCTCAGGAACAGCCAGCTGGCTCTGCTGTGTTTCTTCTTCCTCCGAGTCTACATGTGGACCTGGGAAGCAGCTGAGTGTGTTTTGCCCGATCGGTTTATTTGTTGTCAGTCCAGAGAGGTTTCCCATTGCCATGGCTGCTGATGGTGCAGTCAGTTTGCACTTCAGGGTTTTCACCATGGCCCCTCTGCTCTGTCATTTCTGCTGCTCTGCACTGGCTCTTCAAAAGATCAGATCTGTTTCACAGATTTTTGCTTGTTTTCAAGTCAGTTCAGCACTTCTCTGTTCTGATATGGCTTGTCCAGATGCACAAGTTTCTCTTCACAGTCTGCCAGCTTTTGGCCACAAGCAGACTCAAACTATGAGAAAGACAAATCCTCCCTCTGCCCTCTCTTATATTCCAGCTGCATATCTGTGAAAATATACAAGCCACTGGGGTGACTCTTCCTTTAGAAGATCTCATTAAAGCATAGCCCATGTCCATCATTCATGATACATATACCAAACTTCAGCTGGAGATACAACTCCCTCCTAGAATTGGGAGCAGTAACAGTGCAAACAAAAGCAACCTCTTCCTTGTTCATCCTCTGATGTCAAAAGGAGAGCATAAGTCCCCTATGCCATAGAAACAGAACTTTGAATGCTAAGGTGTAAATCCATGCATTCAAGGATTTTCAGAGGCAATTTTAGGATTAATTCACTCTTAAGAGAGTATGTTCCGAATAAAAAATTATTTTATAGAACACTTGTATTTCTTTGAATTAAAAGGATTATGTATACCCAAAGTGTGTCGCAACTTACTTCCTATTACTAACTAATAATCAAGTATTTTTCTGGAAAATAAAGTTACTTGGCCTAGTGAATGTAAGAAAATGATATTGTAATTGATTTAAGTATTTGGTCATACCTTTAATCTCATTAGATTAATATCCTGTTGTGTTTAGTTACCTAGTTGAGGGACAGAGTTATTTGTAAAACCCTATTTTATTATCTGATCTTTTTTGTTGTATGCTGTGTCCTTATTCAATAGGGCAGCACTGCAAACATTTGCAGTGATGTTCAGTGCTCTGCGTAACCTCATGATCTCAGTTACTTACAGCCTCAGCCCAGTAGCACAGGTTTTCACAAATCTAGCAAATCAGTCTCTTCAAACTGTTTTTAATAACTCTCAGTGTCTGGACCTTTTCTGTGATTGCAGTATCCTTACTGAGATGTGAATTTGAATGAGGAAACATAGTCCATTCTCAGACTTCAATATCCAACAAAAATGAATCTAAGACCTTGGCATGATTCAGTGGTGGCCTTTCTAAGCTGGGCTACTGCCAAGTACAAGACAGATCATTACTCCAGCTTCCACACTCCTCTCAGATTTAGACAACGGCATTTACAGGCATGGAAAGACATTCAGCTGCTAGAACAGCTACTTCTGAAGAGAGAGTATCAAATCAGGTGCAGTCAGACCTGCTGGCTACATGCCTAAACAACCTCAGTCACACCAGCCATCTTCACATCTTCACATTCATACTTCCTCATAAAGGTACCAACAGATTTCATTCCTATGCTCTTCCAAACCACCCTAGTTAATACTCATCTCACTCACTGTGAGTTATTTGGTTTTCAGCTACACTCACTCACCTGCTTTAGTAGGTTCTTCACAACCTTCCCAAATCTTGTTGCAGCTTGTCAAGGACTTCTTCCATGAGCACAGTCCATGTCAGCAGGTAGCACACCGAAATTTGCTGGAACGTGAATCTATTATGACTGAAACTTGGTCAGGATGGTATATGAGCTCATGTCCAACTTAGGTGGACAGAATTACTCAGGTACTTGAAGCTACTGGTACTACTCCTGCATAAGTACCTTCTCAAAATGGGGCCTCCATCACCTGCAAGGATGAGCAGCTGCTAGGTGAGGGGAAAAAAAAAATAAAAGAAAATCAAATCCTCTGGTATAGAAATCTGTTTTACATTGCCCTCTCAACATCTAATACTTAACTAATTATACTTATACTGCATTCCCACATTTTGATTCAAATTCCTGTTGAATATGGTGTCTAAAAACTCAGGATTAATACATAAGTGTAAAAAGCAAATATATCTGGGAAAGAGAATTCATTTTAAATTGTAATGTTGAGCTTGAGAGTTAGTGATTACACTACGCATGAAATTTGTGTGATTCGTGATTATTCCTGCTATTTCTGATTTTCACTTCAAATGAAATGGGGCTGATTGCAAAGAATGTTACTGAACTCTTCTGTTTATTTAAAAAGGAAGTTGGAATTTTTGACGGATGTAGTGAGTGAGCACTGCCATGATGTTTGAGGGTGGGGAGCTAAAGAGTCTGAGAGATCTTTCCTATGAATACAGTGTTCTTCAGGCACAAAGGCTTGGAAAGGAAACAATTCCGTCTAATTGGTAAAGTAATTTTGAGCAGAAAAAAGATGTAAAAGCTTAGGGACTGTTCTTGTGTCAGAGAGAGATGTTTCTGAGAAGAATTAGGGCAATAGAGGATTATTGTTTTGTTAAGCCTTTGATTGAGATCTCAGACTTTCATCAGTTCTGTAGCAATGCAAGCAAAGGGATCTAAGGCTCAAATGCATCTCAGAAAAGAGATCTTGGAGAAAAAATTAGAATAAAATAAAATTAAAAATAACAAACAAACATAAAATAAAAAGCCCAAAACCCCCCAAAGCAACCCAGACTAGGATTTAGCTTTCAGGTATCTATAACACGCAGTTTATAGCCAAGGGGAAGTTTTCTTGTCATCACACTGTTACTTTTAGAAAATGGAGGGGCAAAAACTTTGCTTTTGATTTCTCAAAACATAGTGTTAGTTATTTGAAAAATTCCAGACGAGAGGATGAAAGATCCTTTAGAGGAAAACTCTGAAGTTGTTGTTTAGAGGCTGCCCTGAGTACAGTCAAGATTAAAGCCCTTAATGAAGGCAAAGCTTACTTATCTGATCAGATTCTAGCATAATGGTCTAGCATGTGATATTATTTTGTAAAAGTTACATAACTTTTTGTTTAAGAGCATACTCTACTTTCAGCAGCACAAACAACATTTTAACCTGTTCAGATCCCTGAGAAACACAAACAGATTTGAAGAAAAAAAAATGAATATTTGTTCACAAAAGAAAATCAAACCTTTCTGTGACTTGGCTAAGATGAAAGCAAGACAGGAAACTAATAAAAAGGATCAGAGAACCTGGAAATAAATGTTGACAGCCTTGTGCTCTGGCAGTCTAAAAATCACATCCTACTAAGCATTAGCTGTCTGCTTAAGTGTTTGCCCACAGGATTGCCTTTCCCGAGGAAAGTCTAAAGATTACCCACAAGCCCTTTGTGTTTGCAGGTTTGCTGTGAGTGTGTGTGGGTACATCCTACCATTTCTCAGCCGCAGTGCACTGAGGTCACAAGTCCTCAGCCTCATTAAAACACAGTCAGCCAATTGCAAACAACTCTGCTCTCCCTCGGAGCATCTGGACATCTGGTGCAGGAATAGTATGCTTAATTTTGAAACAGTCAGATCTGGGAAGAAACCAGGCAGTTAGGCAAAAAATAGGTACTAAAACTTGGGATGCAGAGTTTTCCTGTTTTGACAGTAGAATTTGTGGATTGCAGCTTAAAGCTTTTTAGGGTTTCTCACACACTGAGAAATAAAATTTAGAAGTTACAATATTAGAAACTTCAGTGGAACAATTAAAGAAAGAAGCAAGACCCAACTCCAAAGTGGAAAGGTCTCCAAGCCTCATGAAATCACCAGCTGGGTATTGAGTGCTGTAGGCTCTGCACACCATGATGTAGGAGCACTGTATCATCATGGTGTTTGTTACTGTCAGAAAACAAAAAGACAGGAGAGAAAGTGGGTGCTTGGCTTCTTATATGTCTAATACAATGCAATCTAATATGTCACATTAAAGAATTGTTCATAAATCCATGATACAGGCTTGTAACAATTGCCATTGCACAACTTACAGACCTGGCCTGAGTGTGGCTGGTCCCCTGCCATCAATCTCACCTTTGCATTGCCATGGAAATATGGTGCTAATTCCTGCAGCTCAGACTGCATTTGCTAAAACATTTACTTGGTTAAACTTCTCACTAATCTGTTCATCCATTGGCAAAAGGAAACTGCTATTGTATCGTGAGAAAATTGCCATTATGTACAGCCTTTTCCAGACTAAGGAACTGCTTGCTATACTTTCAATCATCTTTAAAAAGGAAAATAATCACTAAAAATTTTATAATTGAACGCAGACTTCAAGAGTTTTGTTCAAAATGGTCCTCCAGAGAACACAGTGAAAAAAGTGTCTAGGGCAGCAATGGAGAAGGTTTCATCAGCACTGAGAATGCAAAGATTCACTGCTTCTGTAGCCAAGGAAATGATGGCTATTTTGTGGCACTATATATTTAATCAAAATAAAATCACCCTTAATTTGCTTTATTATTTCTTTTTCCCCTCAAGATGTCACATTCCCTGCTGAATATTAAATTTATTCTGGTTAACAGAAAACAGTAAAGTTATCCAGCCTGAAATACAACTTCATTGCCAAGTGAAAGGACACTGTTCTGCTGCCCCATGGCAGTCTCCTACTGATGTAACACAGTAAAATGGATGGCAGCACTTTTCTGTCAGCTTAAACTCAAACTTTTGCATGAGGAAAAGGTCAAAAGAATGAACAGTACTCCTTAAAACTAACTTTCCTTTCTGTGTCAGACACACAAGGAAACTAATTTTTTGTTTTATTATTAACTAATAAAGCAGAACAAGGTTTTTTTAAAGCTCTTCTGATCATATTTATACAATGAAAGAATAATCCCCAACAGGGAAGTGTTTCTGCTGCTGAAAGAAGGGGGGAAAGAACCCCAAACCCAGCACTGAAGTAGAATAAACGCCACATGTCTTTTTCAGCCTCTTCCCCAGCTGTCCAGAGCACAGGGATGGAAAGAGACGGCCACATTCAGTCACTTCCTTCCACAGCACATGAAGAGGCAGAGTAGCTGGTTTTGTTGCCCAGCTCCAGAAACAGATGTGGTTTGAATTTCTCTGCACTTGGGCCTGAGTGCATGCACAGACTTAGGCACATGTTTACATGCCCTGCTTATTTATTTCCACATGCTCAGGCTTGATGGAGAAGGCCTACCTGTGACTTTTTCAGTCACCCACAGCCTGTAAGCTGCTCGAGCAGAGCTCCAGAGCCAGGGTTACACTGTGTCACCCGGCAAAGGGCTGTGATAACGCCTGATTAGTCCAAATCCCCGAGAAGAAGCAAGACAGCTGGGACTACTAAACCTGGCATCAGTGGCTTGCAGTGATCAAGTTGTGCACTGGAGTAGGGAGACACCTGGAAGCCATTTCCTGCTTGTGAACTGTTCTCCCTCCCCCTTCCTCTCAAAGATAAGTGTATGCCATGTGGCTTTTGGCCACAGGGAGTTTTTTTGGATGTGTAACATCAGGAAGGTTTGTTTTAAAGGCACAAATCCAGGTCTTTCTTTACATATAAAACTTCAAAAGACTATTTTTTCCCCATCTGATGCCTTCCCCCCCACCCTCCAATCTTTTCTGACTTCATATTTTTCCAACTCTGAAAGAGCATTTGCAGTTTCATCTTGAACTAGCAACTGAACTTTAACAGCTTCCAATGCCAAAGCCACTGATTGTTGCTTTCAAACCATACCTCACTAGCATACAGCAGGTTAAGATCTCCACACATGCACACACCCCCACCCTTGAGTACTGGAAGTTTCCTTGGCTTTGCAAAGTAAGCACATATTTTGTCCATGAGAATGCCTTTGAGCAGTATCTCTTTTGTCAGTTAGCTTTCTCTTGTGCACTGTAATTCTTGCCAGGAGACATCTCCAATTTTTTTCCCCCATCTCTGGAAACATTTCATTTGACAGAATGGTCTCTCTGTTTTAGCTATTGGGCAAGGTGTTGGTCCCCTGAAATCAACAGGAGCCACCAAATGCTAAGATGCCAGAATTTTTCACCTCCTGCCTTTAAAACCATTTAAGACTAGAAGCATGCAATGCTTTACCACTTTGAAACTGCTCCAGCCTTTTCTTGGTATTTCCTGTGGGACTGTTGGTCTTAGCAGAGGTGGAAGACTCCTGTATTTCTGACACAACTTTATAAAAAACCCTCCAAATAATTGATTTTCTTTCTGCTAAAAGAAAACCTAGTTTCCCTAACTGAAATCTACCTTTTGAAAACAAATTTTAAAAAATTGCAGTAGTTGTAAGGTTTTACTAATTGAGTTTCATCTTTTAACCAGTAATCCTTAACTGCCAAGTCTGAATTCAGGCTTAGCCTCCAAGTCTTGCTGAAGAAGATAGGACTGTACAGGAAAGTCACACTCTCCCTTCTTTAGAAATATAAATGCTAAGATAAAGTGATCAGAGTACAGCAAGGGTTGGCTCCCCCCAGAGAAGCCAAACATGATACTGCAGCCAGCACGGCAGAGCCCTCATCAGCCAGCACCCCATTCCACAGTACCAGAGCCAGAGAGCAGGGGAAGCTCAGGGGAGGCAGCAGAGGTTAAGCAAAAGTCCAAATACCAGGCAATTTCAGAGTGGCAAGGCAGGTCCAACACTGAGGCAGGCAGTCTGCAGGTCAGGGGCAGTCCGGCAACCCTCAGGCAGGACTGTAACAACGGGCAGAGCAGAGGTGGAGCTGGGAAGTGAGCCCAGCTCGTGAGCTGGTCAGAAAGGCAAGGGCCAAGCACGGGCACACCTAAGGCACAGCTCAGTCAGGGACTGGAGCCCCTGGACCCACAGATGGGTGTGGGTGGAGGCCCCAGGTGAGGCTGGTCAGGGCCATTAAACCTTATTGGTGCACTGTGGCCCCCTGACATAACTCAGTGCAACATCCAATCTTGTATTTTCATGCATAAGCAAGAAAAGAGAATTATGGTTGTGGTTTGACCTGTGCTGCATTTTCTGACCCCTGAGTGCCTGATTGCTCAACCACGGCATTACAGTAATGCTGTGTCTACTCATAGTTTACATAAACACAGAGCATGTTAAACAACTGACTTATGATGTGATACTTTTGTTTCCACTGAATTCTAGACCATCTGTGTACTAAAAAATCTCTAGACTTGGAAAGAAGATCTGATCTACTCAGATTTTTCACTAAGTAGTTACAGATACTACTGGAATATTCTGTATCTACTTTGACACTTATATTTGATTCCTTTTCTCATTTCAATTAAGCATCTGTTGGATCCCAAGGCCTGGTTGACAGTTCTGTACTTTTTAAATGTCTTCTTTGCTCATCTTAAACCTTTAAAATTCTCTATGTTCTGTTCAAATTATGCAAATTAAGGCAAGCTTTTTTCCTGAAGACTTAGAGTTGCTATAGCAGAGTTTCAGGTTGCCTGGTTTCTGAGAAACAGTTTGGTCCATGTCTATTGACAAGCAATGTTTTGCTTTTCATCTTTCCTAGCTGAGATAATACATATTGCTGCCTCATATTCTGGGACACAGAGCAGCACTGGCAGATACAATTCTAACAGGCAGTCTGTACTCCTTGGAATAACTCCTGATCAATGTTTTAGGTATCCCACCTTATAATTAAAAAATGCACGATTCTCCTGTTGACACAGAGAAGGTTCAAAGCATATCAGATTCTACCAAGTTCTCATTGCATGAATTCTGGCAGAAAGGATCCGTTTCAGTGCCTCACGTGAAGGGATCCCAGCAGACTGGTTGAGTAGTTCCTGCAGTTCAGCTATTTGCTTCCTTACTTCTGTCTGACCAGGATTAGAAGCAAAGAAGTAACAACAGGCAATGTTCCAGGTGACAGGAAGGAATATGGGAGAAGTTAAAAGCACCAGTACTGAGTCAACCCAAAAGCCCATCTAGCTCAGTATCCAATTGTGATCAGTGGCCAGGGGTGGGTGCCCTGCAAGTGGGAAATGCTTTTCAGCTTTTCCTTGCAAAAACTATGTCCTCCACACCTCTTCTGGAGGGAACCAGAGTGGGCAAGGTGACTGCATAAACGCTAGTAATTTGTGTTTAATGCAAGATAAAAGGCATCCAGATCTTGCTGACACAAACAAACAATGTTGTTGGCTTCAGTGCCAGTTATGTCTGCTGAGGATATTACCTAAATTTTTTACACAGAAAGAATAGCCAGAGTTAAGTCTGAATTACTGAAACATTACTCGGTAGCTGTATCAGACTTCATAATCTGTCTGTATTTTATGTCTTCTAGCAGATCATAGCTCTGCTCTGTTTCTAGTCTGACACTTTGCTTTGTTTTTAATAACCTAATATGAATTAAAATAGCAGGTGCATAGCAACACCTCTTTAGAATGAGTGTTTGATGCTAATAAGCCCATTTAGCCAAGCATGGCTTTCATCTCAGCCCAGACAGTACATATATGATAAAAAAAAACAATTAACTCCTTAGGTGCTGACTTAAGGATAGTGAAAAGCATGTATAAAGTACCAACATAAAAATGGGAAGTCAGTGAAGTTATGGCAGATCATTAGGAAAACAGGAAAGATTCTGTGTGCTCAATTGACTAATATGATTATCCTCTGTATTTTTCATAATAATGCTACCAACACTGGAAAGCTGGATGTGGTCTGATAAGAGACTGATGAATGTAAAGGAACAAAATACTCCAGAGAAGAATTCTTGCCCAAATAAAAGTGAAACAAAAATCTGGGCATGGACACAAGCAACTGTAGTTGCATCTAATGGAAAATTGAGGGCTCATTGAATGAAGGGGTTAAGGAAGGGATTACAAGAATGAACTCCAGGCAGCCAGTGGATTCAATTCCCCTAGATTGTTGGAAGAAGGAAAAAGCTGCATATCTTTGTCTCTTGTAATTGCTTTGTTCATTACCCTCCTAAATCCCCAAAACAAACAACAAACAAGCCAAGCCCTTCCCTCATACAGACATAGTCTTGCTATTACAAAGGTTCCACTTGTAAAAACCACTCTTGTCTATTTCTGTGCTTTTTAACATTTTATCCTCTTACCAGGTTGAAGGTCAATAGAACTCACAAAGAAAATATTGTAATTTGTTTCACTGGCAAACTGGTACTTTATGGGAGACACATCCAGTATCAGACTGTGATAGCACAGACTTCATATTTAACCTGAGTCCAGCCCTGAATTCTGAAAAGACAGCTCAGTTCAACTTGATGATCTCAAAGTTCTTTGCCAACTTTAATGATTCTATGATGGGTTTCTGCTACAACAGGTTCAATGTATCATTTAATTTCTCTTCCAGGTTGTGGGGCAAACCCTAAATATTCCATTATTATCTTAAATCAAACAACATGCAAGATAAATTCCCTGCATCCCTGAAGTTTCCAATCTGTCCATGACTTCAGTACTTGAACAACTTTTCATGTCTCTCATTCTGAATCATTAGACTGCACCATCTGACAGGAAAACACCAGCAAAATTGCAGATTTTAAAGAGAAAACCAACACACATGGCAGCATGAGAGGGTTTTCTAAAAGATAGTTACTGAATTCTGTTAAAAATATTGTTGGTCTTGGGTATGACTTTGTGCTAAAGGTATAATTGCATTAATTCTTAGGAAGGAAACAGAATTTCTTAGGAGCCATTAACAGGCTGCCTCCATGATTCTGGTAAATATGGATGCACTGCATGCATATTTTATATGGATAGACCTATCCATTTGGAGTCAGTGAGCCTAAACTGTGCAGTATAATTAGAGGAATGAGCCTCAGGTTGCTTTGTCAAAACATTCTTTAATTGCTGGATTTTAGGATTATTGGATTAGAAGATTAGATAGGATGCCTGGAAATCTTAAATTGGAGCATCCCACAAAGTAAGGCTTCTCATGAATCTGATTTACAATGCATCTGCAAACCTCCCAGTTAGTGTAAATTGCTGCAGCAATTGTTCAAAGATATTTTCATGGTAGGACAATATGGACATATTAAATATGTTTTCTCTGGCATTCCTTCTTCTCTAACACATGTTGAGGAACTTGGTAATTTTTCTCTGTGAGAATACCAATTGCCAGCTCTCCTGTACCAGGGATGGTGGAGCTGCTCTGAGCTTGGTCTCTGAACCACTGAGTTTCCTTGCCCATAGGATGCCAAAAGAATCCTGATACAGCCAACCACGGCATGGCATTCACCTTGTTGTGTGTGCCCATTACTGAATTACATCATGGGCAGTAAGCACAGCTGCCTTTTTCATGGCACTCTTGCAAGACCTTCTCTGTTGTGAAAGCACTTTGCTCAGTGTCTCTGGGGCACAGACATGGTGGACTACAACCGCTTCTCTCTCTTCCTCAGGGCAGTAGCAAGGGCAGAGACTTCACACATGGCACACAGAAAGTTACTCCATCGCTCCTTATATATGCTTATCTCACTTAGGGGAGACTTAGTACTTCACTCCTAAGAGTTTCTGTAATGAACATTTGTCCAGCTGATGGTGCTCTGCCTGCTTGGCCCAGTGGGTCCCACAGCTCACATATAAGCTACAAACCCCACAAGACTGTCTATATGTTGTATATATGCATGTGTATGAGTAGAGGATTAATGGCACAAGGATAAACAGATTAACAAATAGGGAGGGAAACTTCAGGCCATGGCTCAAATCCCTCTTAAAAAAGTGCTGATGTTGGTCATGACAAGATTGAGCAGAATGGTCTGGTAAATTCTGCTGGAGGTTCTGAGCCCACAGGTTCAGTTTGGGTGTTTCAAATGGGACAGTTGATGTAATATTACCATGTTGCTTTTTCCTGAGATGGTTTTGTAATTATTAGGAAGATGACTTTTAATTAGTATATCAAAGAGTTTTGAAAGTTATTATTAATACTCTGTCATCAAGTTTTGTAAAGCAAACAGGACTTCTGTTCACAAACAATATGGAGACAGCTGTGCTGGCCATATTCTTAAGACATTAACAGAACAGTCGTCAGCACTTCAAAGCACCGTATTCCCATATCACTTAGTATTTGCACTGCTAAAATGACAGCATCCAAAATAAAAGCCCAAACACTGAAGGGTCCCAGTAGGATGAAGATCGTGACTGTCTGAACAGAAGGATCAATATGGGAAGGTGTAAATTATATTCTTATTTTCTGGGGTAAAAAAACCCAAACACTATGGTACAATTTTGGAATCTTCTAAAATCAACTTATATTTTTGTCACTGATTTCCACAAGGCCACAACTGTGCTTTTTGGGTATGACAGTCTTCTCAGGATTTAGCATACCTGAGTAAGCAGAATTATATGTAGTCATTCCTTTCATATTTTCAAACTGAAACTGTAGGAATAAAAAAATAAGTTTGTCACTTCTTTCTTTGGCAACAGAGCTCTACAAAGAATAAATGCTTTCTCTAAAAGCATTATAAAAATTTCTGTCTGAGGTAGCACAGAGCTCTCCAACTTCCCTTAAAACAGTGATCCATGTTTCTGTTTAACCCAGGGACTGGTAAAAGTGGTTATACTATTGGGTAGCATAAAACAAGGAAATAAATAGCTCAACAGATGTTCAGTGGGATACACTTTTTTCTGTATTATGGGTGGCTGCTCACTACTGTTGAAGTGAAAAGAATGTACCTGCAGGAGCCCTTTGCCTGCCTGAGCTGAAAAGGCAGCCTGGCTGAGTCTGATCCCAGAGTCAGAAGCAAGGGAGCCTCTGACAAGAAAGGGAGCTCAGTGCAGGGCAGGCCTTGTGCCAGCCTGGCCTCAGCCTGGGGGCAGGGAAAGCATCGGCAGGTTCCATCTTCCCACATTTTACACCAGTGTGGCTACAGTGTCTTCAAAGAATATTCCCCACACACACTTATTTAAGGCTGATCAGAGTACAGCCTTAGTTCAACCATATACCCTCCTGAAGCACTGATGTCTGTGAGACATTGCAGCAAAACTCACACACAAGAAGCTGGAACAGAGAGCCTGGGAACAGGGACAAGAGTGGACTGGAATCACTTCCCATCCCCATGCCCACCCCATGCCCTTAAGTATAACTATAAACTGGAGGCCTGTTCTGAATTATTCTCACAGGTAAAACTATCCCATGATACCAAACACACAGGATTTGGGGGTCACTGGAACCATTGCTAACTTTATGCCAATCAATCCTTTTTCTGAGTCACTGGCTCTAAAAAGCCACTTGGCTTTTTTGACTTCTTTGCCTCTTGAAAGACATGCAAGATCTAGTTCTAAAGGTTTTATATTGTCAGAGATTTACAGAAAGAAGGTTATAATAAGTGTGTGAATCCTGCCATTTATATTATAGAAATATTTTTGTAATCAAAAAATATCCTTGCCAGAAACAGTTTCAGGTTTCTTTGGTATTTAGAAATCCTTTGCTAAACAAAGTAAAAATGAATGATAAACAAAATTGAGTTTCCTTTGAGCCTGATGTTCTTGCAGCTGCACTCCACTTTTAAGAGTAACCTATTAGCAATTAATTTAGAATGACACTGGCAAGCAGTTCCCAGACTTTAATTAATATCTTTTTGACAAGCTCATAATCTTTCTAGTTTAATAAAGTCTCTCTCAAATTAGTTTAACTCTGATTTCACTTACCATTGTAAGTAATCGGCATCAAATCTAGGGTACTTAACAGTACTTTCTCATTTCAAATGCCTTTAGAAGGAGAATTTATAGTTACATTTTAAAGAGTAGAAAGAGTATTTGACGAAGGTCACCCTCAATCCACTGGCAGAGCTGGAAGGAAAATCAAGGTGCCAGATGCCCTTCTGTTGTGCAATTGATTAAGCAATGGTGCTGTCTCCTGTCTTAGTATCTTGCAAGAAAAGGATTAAATTCTGGTTCCAAGTTACATAATTGATTCTTTTCCTTTATGCCAATATCAAGATCTTTGAAAGTTACAGTACAATGCTGTAACTGTAACACAGTGAGTCATCGTCTGTAAAAGTTGCTTGGATAATAAGTGTCAGCACAGGACAAGTTAGGGGTCAACTTTTCATTTAAATTTATGCTCTTAATATACATTTCTACTTCTGAAAACTTTGCCCTTACAATTCTGTGTCAGTTTTGCCCATAAGTCTCAGGACCAATCCACAGGAGGACGTTATGCAGCCACATTACCGTGTCTGTGGAACAGGAGATAATGCTGTGAATGAGAAGAGCTGCTGAGATCAAATCTCCTTTGACCTCTTGGTAAGTCAACAACTTCTATATAAATGTTCTGAAATGTGCTATATATAAGCCTGTTGCATATGTGTGTTATGAGGAAAAAGATTTTATCTGTAATGAGGCAAATTTTGATTTGTGAGGTTACATCAACCTTTTCTTTCTACTTTGCCTACAAAATAAACTAAGAGGTCACAAGTTACTGTGGGCTTTGAGTCTGATACGTGTTTTCAGAACTTAGAAAACTCCAGGTTCCAGACTGCACAGTTCTAATCTAATTACATCTACAAAGAAAGGAGATCTTTTAATTTTAAAGGTAATCAATGTTTTGTACCTAACAGACAACTGTAAGGAATACCTGTGTAAGCATGGATGGCTCTACTGTGAGGTACTGCCAAGATAAGATTGTTTCTACAGGTAATTCTTGCCAGGTGAGGATATAACAGTTTTAATTTGCTGATTCACAGGTAAGCCTTGTTTTCATTTTTACTTTTCATGTAAGATGAGGCTTAACATGAAAGTGGGCATGAAAAAAACAAGATTTGCTTGTCTCCTTCATCTTAAATAAATGTAAAAGACTAATTAAAAACCCTGTCTCATTAACAAGGACTAAGATAATCAAGATGCCTGAGAAAGGTCAGTATGTTCTGCAACTTAATTGGGATCTTGACCATGAGGCATTTCACCATCTCTAAAAGTTGTGAGCTACTCCAAAAGTATTTGCCTAAAACATATAAAACTGAAAATAGCATGTTCCAAGCACCCTTTAGAACAGTTTTAGTAGCACTAGGCATCAGGTTGTACCACTGCCATAGAACACTTAGAATATTTATTTTAGGTTACTTCTTTGTTCTTTGTTTTTTCTTCCTAAATCAACACTGGAGTAAAAAGAAAAGAGATGAAACAGATATTAGCTAGTGAGGGAAAGTGCAAAAAGTTGTTTCAATCAGTAGCATATTCCTCAGCTGAATTTCTACAGTTTTTCCTGAGGAGCTGCTGCCTCTGTCAGTGTCAGCAGGCTGGACTGGAGGCCTCATTGCCCTGACAGTTCCTGCAGTTCTGTGGCAGCGATAATTCCATTCCAGGAGTCACAAATTAGGAAATGGTTCCTTACAATAAAACACCAAGTGAAGCACAACGTGATCTTCCTCCTTTCTCATGCGTGTCAATGTAAAAAGTGTCTTTGTCCGGAATGTGGCTCTGATTACATTTCTCTATCCCAAAATAAACATGGTGCAAAAGAAACGGGTACAGGGAGGAGGGGAAAGCCTGTCAATGGGCCACCCTCAGGAAACCTCACAAGATCTACTGTCTGTCTGTGCAAGCCAGGGAAGAGCCAAGGAAGTGATCCCAGCTTGGTGGTCTTACTCTTAATTAAAACAAATGAGGCTCTTTCAGCTGCTGCAGATAAATATTTGATGAAAAGAAACAGGGACAGATGTCGAGAAACTGCAGTAAATAAAGAATAAGACCAGGAGAGCAAATGTTACAACAGTGTTTTATATTTTTAAAAAATCACTTTACAGATATCTCTCAAACATGTAATTTTACTAAAATTGTTCGAAAAGTGGGAAGATTAATTCTTCATATTTATTTTGTCAAGATAGGATAAAAATACAAGTGCAATTTTTAAGTCAGCTTGCTGCACATTATGAGGTTAAACAACAGGCTTTGGGTTTGGGCCATTGATGAGCAAGACGACTTCAAAGTCATTTGTACACTTCCATGAGTTTATGTTGATTTTAGAATGACTAATAGAGTTTGGCTCCAAAATTTATGGATGCACAGTGAGAAGCTGCCTAGCAAAATACAATAGCAACATCCATTGCAATAATCTGTCATAATATTTGTAAGTCACAGCCTTTATGAATGGTTCATTTTATAAGGGGAATGTGGTGCCATTCAACCTTTTCCTGTAGTCACAGTTGTATTTACTAGTACACTTAGATCTTCCAACTTCACCTTGCTCACAGTGGGGATTTACACAGATGAGCTCCAAAGGCTTTCCATTCCAGTTCTCTCTGCCTTGAGAGCACTGGGTCTGGTTTAGTTTGTCTTTTAGCAAATTCATTTATAGCATTCTGTGAAAAAACTGGTCTAATGGAATTAACTTAAAAGGAGGCCATAAAAGAAAGCAAAGTCATGAAATAGAGGAAAAATCTCAGTCATTGGCCCTTCCAAGATTAACGTCTCCATTGTTAACATTCTGTGGCCATTGCCTGCTCGGTCAGGGTCTGATCTTGCCTGTCCTGGGCAAAATGGATGTTTCCATTGAGTCCAATATAAATTGTATATCTGGTGTGAAAGAACTGATTTGATAAGCAGGTTTACAAAACCAGTGAGTGAGTGTGAAGCACAGGAGCTTCAATGGAAATATTTAATGTGATACCAATATTTAAAAAGAGCATGGTGAGTCGGGTCACCAGCAGCTGGATGAACTGGTATAATCCAAATTCTGAAAATATAAATATTTGAGCAATAATATAAATATTAGAGTTAAATATTAGAGTGAATGGAGTCCTGAGATATATACCTGACTCTCAAGATGGTTGAGGAGAAAAAGTAAAAAGTTGCTTGACTGCACTGCATTAAGGGTCTACATGGGGATACAATAGAGCTAGAGAGTCAAATAGACACAGGTGAAAGCAGAGCAATATCCAGTGACAAAAAATAAAGGTTAACAGGTTTAGATGAGAAATGTGGAACAAATTTTAAACACTGAGGAAAAGTAAGTTCAGATGCAACAAACTTTCTACAATTGAAGGTAATTAAATCAACCCAGAATTCTAATCACTAGGTATTGGTTAAACTGAGAGGTGTGGCCCTCCATGGAAACTGCGGGAGGCACTTTGTAGTTTGCGGAAAGTCAAAGTAAATTATCATAATTGTCTCTTCTGGACACAACACCTGAAAATCTGTAGTGTTCAGTGTAACATTGTATGCCAGGCCTCTAGAGGTTTCCTGAGGCTGACACAGAACTCAGTTGGTCACACCAAACACCTCACCTTTCCACTGCACATTTTGGGCCAATCCAGATAGTCTCAAGTGCAAAACGGTGAGACAAGGAGCTTTTAATTTGGGGATCAAACATAGAAAACTCAATAGCAGCCTTGCTCAGCACCAGTTTACTCATGATCTGAACCCAAGAAGCTCCCAGAGATAACAGTTTGTCAATTTTCCATTTCAAAGGCAGCATGATAACTGAGAGCTCCCAGATACATCACATGGAAATCAAACTTGCAGCAAACAGCAAACTTTCTGATAAAGGCCCAAGCCTAATTCCATTGAAGTCAATGACAAACCCCAGCAGATTTCAATAGAAGTTGAGTGAGGCTCAAGGTGAGGAACAATTCTGAGAACAGTTGTAATCATCTCAGTCCCCAGTTAGGACAGAAAAAACGTGAGAGGATTGTTTTTACAAGCAGTGCCTGAGTTGAGAATTCCCAAAGAGTGAGTTGCAAGGGTCTCTGACACTGAGCCCTCCAAGGGACCCTTGCAGCAGCTGCTGGGATTGGGCAATGTCAGCATGTCCCCAGTTAGTGTGGCATTGCCATGCCCAGCTGAGAACTTCCATGGAACCGGAGAGCAGGTCCCCTCTTTGTTCAGACTCAAGCCATCTCCAGGCTGTCAACATAACCTGCAACCAGACTGTTGTACTGGAGCATGAACAATGAACACACAGAGTGTGGCTGAGGAAGTAATAAATAAAATGAGTAGGCAGAGGAAGGGCAACAACTTTGCCTCTGTTTTCTAAGCAGGTGTAAGGACTAGAAAATGTAGGTGCCACATCCATGGCATGCCAGTGCAAGACATGAGGGAGGCAGGGAACTGATGCACATGCTGCCTCTGTGTGTCCCGAGCCTGGCTGCAGCTAGAATGGGATTCAGTCCTGGATCAACAAAGACTGACTGCTCTGGATACACATGCTGCAGTTGCAAATAAACACTCAAAATACCTGTACAGAGTTCTCTGCTGGAGCTCTGTCCAAGCAGCATTGTCCTTTACACAGGCAGATACTGAGCAACTTCTCTAAGGAACTTCCCTTCTGTTTTTCAGAGTGCAAAGGAAATGGATGGGAGACATGTTTGGTGTTCCTAGTCATGAGTGACATGGTTTATAGAGATCTGCTTCTGGAAAGACTTCTGTGATGGGTGAAATAGAAGCAAAGGAGAAAAAATAAGTTTTCTCCAATTTCTTGTTAAAACAAAGTAAGAAGGCCCCAGAATAATATTCTCTCCTTCACCTCCTTTACAGACAGGAGACAAATAGGAAAGAACCAAGGTTATGCTACACAGTCAGGATTTAAATTCAGAACTTCTGGATACAACCCCAGTGCCTGAGCCACATGTTCATTTTCTTCTCTGTGTTCCCCCAGAATCTTAGACCATGTGGCCACTGTTGGTGAAATGAAAAACAGGTGCAGATCCATGAACAGATGGGAGACCAGCCCTGGCTGATCTCTGGAGGATAATGCAATGTTGTTTTCCAGCAAAGAGGATTCCAAAGAACCACAGAGGCAGCACCCCTGCCCTAAAACTGAAGCTGCTCTGCCTCACACTAAATGTTATCTCCACCAGCCCAGCAAGTTTTGAGGAGTGGTCTGCTGTCTGTCAGCAAAGGACGCTGCCTTCCT
This sequence comes from Pithys albifrons albifrons, assembly GCF_047495875.1. Classification (NCBI taxonomy): domain Eukaryota; kingdom Metazoa; phylum Chordata; class Aves; order Passeriformes; family Thamnophilidae; genus Pithys; species Pithys albifrons. The sequence continues at coordinate 8,033,450 of NC_092470.1, forward strand.
GACCTCTCAGACTTGCAATATTGACATCCCTAATTTTCAGGCATGCCTATAAAGATTGTAGAAGACTAATTGCAATTCCATTCTTTGCAGTAACTGTAGCCAATGTTTCTAAGTTGCTGAAATACAAAATTTCTTCCCTTGAGTAGACAACTTTGGAATGTCTAGCCCTCAAAAAATGCCACTAGTCATATGCAGAATCTTTCTCTGGGAAAATCACTAGTGGCATGGGACACATCATCCAGGTAAGATGAATAATATATTTGTTCTCAATCTGTAAGGACAGATTTACTTTTGATTTCCAGTTCATGGGGAGCTGATGTCTTCCTGAACAATAAGTGGTTAAACAAAGAACTTGGACTGCATTCCTAACAGGAGTGGTAGTAGGTAACTAACAGGGCAGTGGCCTGGGCGGGAGCACAGGATGGAGTGCTGGGATGCAAAGTACTCTCCTGCCTTGTGTGACCCACAGTTCCCACCCCTGCATGGCACAAGACACCTTTTCCCTCCATGTGTCACCTGGGACATCAGCCAGGAATGTTAAAGCACAGCAATCCTGTTTGCATAGAGCACAGCCCAGGGGGAGAACACAGTAGGAAAACAGGGAATGTTTCATAGGATCATAGATTAGTTTGGATTGGACAGAACTTTTAAGGGCTGTCCAGTCCAACTCCCTCTGCAGTGAGCAGGGACACCGTCATCTAGATAAGGTTGCTCAGTGCCCCATCCAACCTGACCTTGACTATTTCCAGGGATGGAGCATCTCTTACCTCTCTGAGAAACCTGTTCCAGTGTTTCACCATCTGCAGCATAAAAAAATTCTTCCTTATATCCAGTCTGGATCCAGCTTGTTTGACTTCAAAGACATTATTCTTGTCCTATCACAGGAGGTCCTACTAATATGTCAGCTTAGATACTACTGGTTCTAGCCTTCTCAGAGATTTCCTTTGCTTCATGCAAAAACACTCATTTAGTACTGTGTCCAGAAGAGATTACTTGTCCTTGCTAAAGCTGCTTTTACAGCAGCAATGCACGTCCACTTGGGCCCAGAAACTTGAAGAACACCTGTTTCCTTAGACTCTATATAAATTGGGGGCACAAAACCTGATTTGCAACAGTAGGCCAAGACCATACTGCTAACATTCTGCTCAGATTCATTGGGAAAAGCTATCTGGGCCAAATTTTAGTCAGGTTTTGAAGGGGAACGTTCTCCACAGATGACACAACTAGCATGAAGCAGGAAAGACCACCCAGGACACTGGGAATCTCAGACTGCTTGGGCTCAGTTTCTCTGAGTCGTTCTCCTCAGCTTCATATGTGCTGCTCAAGACAGAAAAGAGCACTTCTCTCATTTTGAACCTGTGTTTCTCTTCCAGTGAAACATTCATGGAAGCAGCTGGTCCCAGAGGTGGAATGTTCCCAAACCCCACTTGGAGCCAAGTATGTGCATTATGGAGTCAGTCATGACACCCCTTTAGAGAGAACAGACAATGAATTTTGGATCTTGTGAGTACCTTTTCTATCTGCAAGTAAGTTCCCTTCCCCCATTCTTTTGGAAACATCTCAGTCTGTATTGGAAACAGAGGATGTAATTTATTTTTATCGCCTTCCCTGTCAAACTGGCCAAGTGCCACAAGGCTCTGCTTTCAGATGTAGCAAGATGCAGGAGAATCACAATGCAGAACCATTCATTTCACTGACTCCTCCTCTGTTTCCTTATCTTATTTTGAGGCTACCTACTGTGCTGTCTTATCACTCTTTCTAATCCTGCAAAACTTCTCTGCAACTTGACCCCTCTGCGGAAAGAGCTGACCTGCTTAGACCTCCCTGCTTCTCTCCTCCTGCTCCCAAACCTCACAGAGCATGTTGCTCCTTCCTTTGTTACTTTAGGACTCCTTTTTCAGTGTCTGTTTTACCCCTCACTCCTCCTTTTCCTAGCTCATTACACTGCATTACATTTCCGAGCTGAATGTACATACAGCTGTGTGGCCTCCTCAGGGAATGCTCCATTTCTCACTGTCCGCCCTGCCCTTTGATGTCTGCTGAAGGAGGATACATCTTCTTTTCCATCTCTTCACATGTGCCTATTAATTACTCTCTTCAGAGAGATTGTTTACTGACTATCACTCTGTTTACAGTTGAATACAGCTAAACATTTGGTCTTCACAGTTCCTCTCTTCTACACCACCCACCCAGTTTCTTCCCAATTGTTGCAAAATAGATGTCTCCAAATCTCTTTATAAAAAGTCACAGATGTAACCTTCTTACATTCCCACACCCAGCTCCTGCTCTAAAACACTGATTTTGCTTCACTTACATAGAGGTAAGAGAAAGACTATATTGGTGGGTTTGTCTTCAGTTCTCTGATAGAAAGGCAGCAGTGAAGCTTCTCTTGCACAGATTCCTACCTTGGGCACTGTAGGAAACTCAGAAAAGTCTGCAAGCACCAGATCCATGACCTGTGAAGAAATAATACAAACTCAGTATGAAGCATAGAAGTGTGCCCACTGAAATGAGAAGGACTATCCTATGCATAAAGTGTGTATATGGCTTTGTGGGATGAAGGGCCCTTGGGCAGAGGGAATTTTAATAGGCTGGGGGGAAAAATTTACTCTAGCAAAGTGCAGAAGAGAAGAATTATATGGTTATAATGTAGCAGTTCAGATCTAAGATGAAAATTCCTTCAGATGTCCTTCTCATTCCATATGGAGCTCAAAATATTACTAAATAATAGGAAATAAATTAAAACCAAATGTGGGACAAATTATGTTTCTTCCCAATGAACAGATTATTGTTAATCATAGAATCATGGAATGGTTTGAGTTGGAAGGACTTTAAAGACCACCTGGCAGGGTGCACCATGGGCAGGGGCACCTTCCGTTAGACCAGGTTGTTCAAAGCCCCATCCAGCTTGTCCTTGAACACTTCCAGGGGTGGGTCATCCACAGCTGCTCTGGGCAGCCTGTGCTAGGGCCCCACCACCCTCACAGCAGAGAATTTTTTCCTAATGTCTGATCTAAACCTGCCCTCTATCAGTCTAAACCCATTACCCTTTGTCTTGTCACTCTATGCCCTTGAAAAAGTCCCTCTGCAGGTCTCCCGAAACCCCTTAAGGTACCTGGAGGTGATGCAAGGTCTCCCTGGAGCCCTCTCTCCTCCAGGCTGAACTCCCTGTCTGTCTCAGCCTGTCTCGCAGGAGAGGTGCTCCAGCCCCCAGGCCATCTCTGTGGAAGAGGCAACCCCAACACTGGCCTGGAAGGAACAGAACCCATCATGGACCAGGCTGGAAGGGAAGAGAAGGACCAGACCTAGAGCTGGAAGCACAAAGGGACAAATCCTCACGGATGGGCCAGGGGCCAGGCAGGAAGGGGGGCACAGGTGAGGGACCCAGAGACACTGACACACCTGTGGGTGCTGCAAGGGACATGGCATTGTGAATCTCACCACTCCTCTTCGTGCTGGAGCAGTAAACCTGCACCATGCTAATGACTCCATCAGGTAATTAGCAGAGGCATGTACCTGGGAATTAAAAGTTTTAAGCTTGCTGACAACTGATACCATGTGGGGACTGTATCTCATGCAACAGAAACTGAGGGTGGGGTGGGGCAGGGAAGGACCCAAGGAGAAAGGAGGTCCAGGAAGGCCTGGGGAAGCAGGGACAGCTCAGTCCCCATGGCCTTGCAGCTGAGAAGGCAGAGGGTACAGAGACATGGGCATGGCCCAGTGTGTGGCTGTGGCTATTTTCCATCAGTTATCCCAGAAAGGCAAAGTAGCCACACCAGAACACACAGCAAAGCCTGATGTGCGCCAGCTCTGCTTTCATTCACACTCTTTCCCCTGGTGCTCCTGTAAATGCAGAATTTGCTTTTATATCCAAAACACTTTATAATGAGAGCTTTATTGACACATTTGTTCTACTCCTATATAACAGGATAATGACGAACAGCTGGCTGCAGATAATGACAGGCACTCATTTATATTGGGTTACTACCTTCATATTCTGTAGGCTGTTACCTTTTTCAGTTTAATTTTCATTTTTAGTATTCTTGCCCTCTTGTACTTGCATTTTATGATGCTCACATTTACTGTTCTTGTGTGCTAGAAAGGAATAAGCATTTAAAAAGCTTTATGTTTAATTACACTTTCAGCTATTAATTAGACACATAAACAAATTAAATGTACATTTAATTAAATGTTACCCATTTAAAAGGGTAAACTGGAAGCAGAGTCCATCGACTTAAAACCAATATTGCAAGCATTTATCTTAATTAGTCAGGTGGTGTTAGGGATTAATGAACTTTAGCTGTTATATTTATAATCAGATGCATTCGCATTTGTGTGTTTGTAGCACACAGGAGATGAGTTCAGATGTGAGCTCTCTCCTGCCCTGTACTATACAGTGCATGAAATGTGTCTGCGAGACTTACATTGTCACCTTTAAAAGAAATATCGTGATACTGTCTTTAGCTTTTGCAGGTGTGAACTGAACATTCAAAACATGATCCAAAAATTTCCCTTATCATTCCATACTTACACACAGAGATTTCTCTTCTGTAGTGTGGCTACTCAGCGTTCAGAGATGTGGATTCTTTATGGAGGTTCAGTTCAGGCCTGAGCAGACGAGGCTGAGGCAGGAATCTCTGAGCCCACAGGTGTCCCAGAGAGCCCCCCTGACTGTGAGGGCAGCTATTTGGGAGCAGTCTGGAGCACCCAGTCCAGCTGTGCAGCAAACAATGGGCTGTCTGGTGTCTCCCCAACACACCACTTGGGCTGGTGGTGAATTCTGTGATAACCCAATGCTTTCATTTATGGGTGCTGGGAAGGGAAATGCAGAGCCAGAACTCGACTCCTCCGGCATTTCTTTCCATAGATGAGTTTACGACCTTTATGAAGTTTTGAGAACTTATTTTGGAATTGCTAGAGCCTCATTCATGTTCATGAAATTCCTGTAGTTGTATTGGAATATGAGACACATCTACAATTCCATCACAAGTATTCCTTTTTCCTTTCTGCATCCTGGATAGAGAGGATGTGCATTGAATGCCACACTGTGTGTCAGAACTTCCATGAGCATAAGGAACCACTTCATTTACTTCTATATAAAGAAGTAATTTAGCAAACTAGTAAATCAGCCTGTTCTGGCATTTCCAAGAGTCTTCCTTTGCCACTAAGACACAGTGAAGGGGACAGAAAAAGCCTCAGCACAAAAATAAGAAAGTAGGGCCAGAACTCCCTTCCTGTTACCAAGTTACCACACACTGCTGTGTTCATTTTGTATAAGAGTGTGATTCATGTCCATTCACTTTGAATAATTTCTGCCTGGATTTTTTTTAAGAGGTGAAAGAATGAGTTTTCCCAAACAATATTATTTAGTATGTTACTCAGAGGTTTGATGGAAAGAGATCGCTCCAGCTGTAGGATCTACATCAGTTTCTCATGCTTTTATCAAGTCCAGGACTAGCAGAGGTCTACATCCAGCATAGACTGAATTTTGAGTTATATTGTAAATTATTTTCTCATCTGTTCAATCCCAGTTGGCAGCAGTTACTGTTCTGATTGATATAACTTATATTTAATTCCCTTTGTGTCTATATATTCAGGTGATACTCCTAAATATATAGCCTATCTTTCCCGAAAATGAAACAGCCTTGGTATTCCTTTTTCTCCAGCTTATCTGGAATATCCAGAATTCCAAGTATTTAGCCCAGCCACTGACTTTATAACAATCTGCCCTCCAGGATCAGCTATTATCAACTTTTTGAGAAAGACTTTTATCTCAGTTGATATAATCTCTATAAGACTTTTTTAAAAATCAGATTCTATTTAACAGAGGTTTTAATTGCATCAAAACATTTGAAAAGTCAGGATTAGGGGAGAATTGAAAGGGACTGTTTACAGCCCAGCCCTTGAATTCTGAGCGTGGTGTGGGCAGTTTCTGACTCACACAAACAATCCAAGGGGACTCCAATCAGCAGCTGAACTCCCTCTGAATAGGCACCTGCAGTGCTTGAGGTATCAGCTGAACAGTGGGTTTGTCTTAAATAATGAACTTCATAAACTCTCTCTGTTTTGCCATGGCATGCAGGTTGACAAAGGGATTAACTTCAGTTAAACAAAGGAAGTGCAGAACAACCCTCAGATAGCACCTGACTTACCTGCTCTGTGCCAGCAGAGACCTGATGGGAACAGAGAAAGCATCAGTGTGGTCTCCCATTAGCACCATTCTCCCAGTGTGGGAAGCTTTTCCCTGCTTGCTCCGGGCAGGAGAGCAGCAGGAAGGCAGGGGCTGGGGCTGCCTTTGCCCAGGGCGCAGCCCTGCCTCGGCCACAGCCTGAGTGCAGGGGCAGAAGGAGCCAGTTTGCCCCACTCTGGACACATTGCCAGGCCTTAAAATGGGGGCAAATTGTTTCTTCCTTTTACAGGACATTTTAGTATGCACAGTGAGGTGCATTAGGAAGGTGTCAGTGTTACAAACTACCAGCAAAGTTCACCACCCACTACCTGGGTTATGTTTTGCAGACTGTTCCATTTTATTTTTGGTCTGCCTTGACTTCCAAATGCTATGGAGAAAGTGTTAATTAATTCTTCGGGAAATGTTAACTAATAAAGAATCCAAAATCTTCTTTTTAATAGCAACTACTTGGTAGTTGGAGGAAAAAACCTCAATTTTAAGACTTTCCCAATGCTTTAGGTTTACAGGAGAGTTTTCCTACAATATTCCAAATGCTAATTCTAGAAGAATTGTATTCAACAAAGGTATCCCAACATGTACCTCTTCCACACACAAAAAAAGAGCAAATGGAGAAAAAAGGAAACATTAAAAAGAAAGGTGAATGAAGGACTTGTGATCAGGAAGTAAATGCAAACAGGACAGCAGAATATGGTAAAAGAAAGATGAAGGGGAAAAGGTCATTTTTGCTCTCTCTGAAAGAAGTGACAAACTCGTAGGTCTTATTCAGAAAAGGGGAGTATTGATGGATGTTGAAAAGCTGGATTTAGAATTATTACAGGACTAAGTTCAAATTGGAAATGTGTGCTGGGGAAGGCACTGGGGCACCTCTCCCACAGCTGCTCCTAAAGGCATCTCAAAGACAGACTGACATGGCCTTGTCTGACTCGCCCCACTTGGCCAGACCACTTGACTGTCTCTGATGGAAGAGCTGCTGTGCCAGAACAACATGCCTGTACCCACACCCTGACACACCTTGCACAACATCCACTGGGTCTCCATCAGTCATTGGAGTTGCTGGGGTTACAAAGGGCAGGATCAGGAGCTGGAAGCACTGCCAGGCACAGCAGCTGTACTGACACCTAACAGACAAACATCAGCACTTTATATATATAATATACATGTATATGTATCTGCTTCTGTCTTTGATGTGCTTTTCCCAGGGTATTTAGAGTTGAAAAATCTCAAGCTTCCACACACTGCTTGTACTTGAGGTTTTTGGCTTAAACAGCTGAGGACACTGTCTGGGTGTGCCTTCGGCATTGAACACTTTCATTTTCTTCTGCTCTCAGAAAGGAAAATGGTAGAGAATGGGAAAAATTTCATTTCAAGCCCAAGCTATAGATTTTCCCCCTATTTTTCCCATGAAACCTACATAGAAGTAACTTGGCCCTGAACTTCACTGCATGAAGGGGGGGCTCAGGTATAAACAACGTGAGGAGAGGCAAAGGAACAAAAGGAAGAGGATGTGCCTGTGGGATCAGCTTCTCCTCCCAGCTGTTGTGCCTGTGCACTGCCCTTCCTGCTCTGCACAGCACCAAACACAGGGCAGGCACTGCTGCTCCTCAGCTCACTGGGAATTCCTGTTCCTGCTTCACAGGGAGAGCAACAGCCCCTCTGGTGCCTGCAACACCCTCTGCCCCTGAGAATGTGTCAGGCTTTGTTCAGGTACAGCCAGAAGCCAGTTCTGTCAGTGTTTTTCAAGCAACACGCTGCCCATGAGGAGAGAGAAATTTAAAAAACTCACTGATTTACCATGTTAAAAAAAGATGGCACATTTATTGCTACATAAATGTTATATACATAGTGTTTTCTGTTACATTGACAGAAATTTTTTGAACTTCTTGCTGCTGGTTGGAAAGGTTTATCAGCAATACCTTGAAATTTGACACAGGGTACAAATCTGCAATAAACCAACAATGGAAACTGGAGAACAAGATGAGAAGCAATTCATCTCGGACAATTAGCTCTTACAATACTCCATAGGTACTACACGGTATGCTAGAACCCTACTATGGTCTTACAATGCTATTGTAAATTTCTGATATTAATGAACAGGTTATGGTAAATAACCCTACATTTTTACTACCTAATATAGTAAAATAAAGTAAGAAACTTTTTACTGAAAACTTTTTTGATTTCAAAAATCTAGAAAGAGTAATATTTAGAATTCAAGAAATTTTCTTACAAGATTATTGTATAAAAGACTAGCTACAGTGAAAAATAAGCCAAATGTTTTTTTCTTTCTATTTTATGAAGGAAAGCTTCTGGGCATACTGCAAAGTCTAATATAGCCAAAAAGACAACAAGCTTAGAAGGAAAAAGGCCAGGCAGTGGCACGTGATCACTTTCACACGTCATAAGCAACAAATTCCGTTTAGCTGATAAACACTGAAATGAAGAACAAGGCCACAGATATAATCAGGTGTTATTTGATGATATATGCAAATTAAAGTAATAGAAATGAGTCCACTAATTCCACAAACTGTTTTGTTAGGAACCATCCAAAACATGAGCTTAAATTCATTAGTTTATTTTATCAATCCATCTTTTGTTCTTTCAAATTAAATGACTTCATAGAAATTATAGTTTTGTTCCTGCTTTGTGTGTGAACCAATTGCCAGTGATGAAAGATGCACTATATAAACAATAGCTCAGACAACCTTGGCTTAGGAAATTCCCTCCCATGGTCATTGCAGTGGAAGACAGTTTCCATGGAAGTTCGGAGGGATTTTAACCATCTCAACACATCTGTGACAAAGGAATACTTATGGACACTGTTCTGGTGGAGAAACATTTAAAGGTTTAATGCTAATATGGCCTGGGACGGGGCATTTGTTTGCATTTGATTCACACTGTTTTTTCTCCACTGACAAGCCATACAAGGTGACATGATAATTAATGTGCACAGGAAGGAAAAACTGGTGACCATTGCTCTCAGATTCCATTACATAATTAGCCCACCCTGCTGGGGGTTATATCATCACACTACCTGCCATGGTGAATTCAGGATTTTACTGTTCACCAAAGTTACAGCCTGAAAAAAATCTCCTTTGTATTTAATGCATTTTGTGCTTACATACAGCTAACACTTTACATGTACTATATGTAGTACTTACTGCTCGGAAAACAAAGCAACTCTAACAAAGTAGATTCTCCCCACCCAATTTACACTTCACGTTACAAGCTTTACTATGAAGCCTAGAAGCCTAAAAAGGTTTTGTTTATAATTAGAAAAAAAAAACGTTTGAGGAAAGTCTGAGGGAAAATAAAAATCACTTTTTAAATCCAAGAAATGTTATGGTCACAGTGTTGCTCCTGCCTGCAGCCTTCCCGAGGCCTCTGAGCGGCTTGAGGCACAGAGCTCAGCATGGAAGGGAACTGTGACCATAACTGTTCAGATTACCAGAGATCAAAAATAACATAAAAAAAGCTATACCAAGGAATAGTTTCCTATCGCATGGAAAACACTAGTCATATGGCAAAAGGAGAGGAAAGGACAACAAAAGACTTTTCCCTTCCTTTTTTAAGACACTAATAGGTATGCTGGGAATGCTACGGGTCGATGGTTGTCACTGCTTTGTTCTCTGAATGTGAACAGCTTTAGTAAATGCTGGCATTCAGCTGAAGTTTCATCAGCCTTTAACATGTTAACTTTTCCCTTTATATGTAGACCTTTACAGTTCCATAACAATAAATAAAATTTGTAGTTACAATGCATTTGTCAATTCAGTTTAGGCACAAGGCAACTTCCACAATGAGTGGAGAGATCACAACAGTCTCTGATTGTGCAGAAGCGACACACTGCTTGCAACAGAATGATATGTTCAGAGTATCTCATGGGCTGAAATTCTGTCTGAAGATCTTGTATCTTCAATCCTGATGCAGGTGTTGACCAGTAGCTTTGATCATAAGATTGCATTTGGGTTTCTTGCTTCAAGTGTTTTCTCCTGTCAGGTTTGTGTCTTCATATAATGTTAGTTGTCTGTGTCCTTGTGAAGAAAGGTCACCTTCTGTGTATCCTACCAATAATTCTGGAATTCTAGAAACAAATTTGAGATAAGGAAGGGATATTAGGAAAAGAACCGCTAATAAGCTTAGTATTGACATTAGAGAACTAACTGAAACTGGATCTGAAGTGCAGAATAAAATCACACAGAGTCCTTGAAATCCCTCTTCCCAAAGATATCCATATGGGATATGATGTACTGAACAGATGAATCTTGAGAACCTTGTTTGCCCTCTCTGGATATGGGAGAAAGGATAATCTGCATATCTCAGACCTTCAACATGTGTTTGGCTTTGTTCTCCACACCAAGCAGGAGGCAGTACCTGCTTCACTCACTTCTGCTGAAGGTACATGGCCAGGGACCTGCCCAGCCTTTTCCTGTCAATGTCACACATCACTCATCTTACAAACTTACTGCTACTAAAAAAGCAAAACCAGCAAACTTTGTATTTATATGGCAAGAACAGACTCTAAGACTCCTGGAAATCAAAGATTATCTGACAATTCAGAAGCAGCCTATTGCTCTGGCATGAAACAAATTAAAGGAATCTAAACCATTAAAAATTAAAGAAATTTACTTTGCTAAAAAGAAAATCCACTTTATTTATGAAGAAAGTTGTCCATAAGGGATGGGGGGAAAGTACTGCCTCGAGTAAGGCCAGATTTCAATGCCATTTTGCTGTTCTCTAAGAACATCAGGCAATACTAAACATCCATAAGATATAGTCTGGCAAGACACCTTTACCCTAAGCTAAAACAGAAGCTTACAGATTAAAATAAGGGCACTGAACCAAAACCTCTACTCTTTTTCTGTGGCAACAGCTCTACTGGGAATACTCAGAATTTTGTCTTCTTAAAATCAAGTTTTCCCCAACTATTTAGAAAACCAACCAACAACAAATAACAAGCCCAAAGGACTAACACTCCTGTAGGGCCTCCCATCAGCATGTTTAAATGAGCTGCTATGCCTTGGGCTCCACAGGGCTCTTGGAAACACTGATCCAGCTTGCAAATCTTCACTATCTTTACTAACAGAGATTGTGACTTAAGACAGTTCACAATCTCGGCTGGGCAAATGAGAGGAGCTGGAACAACTGGGCTTGAGCCAGACAACAAACCTCTCTGGGGTGAGGACTCTCTCAACTGCCTGCATCAGCACTGGAAAACAATACATGGATTTTTAAATGAACTAATGTGATATTTAGACCATTTAAAGATGTATAATTCATCTCTATTATTCCTGGCTTATCTACCAAGCTGTTCACAGTTCCTCTGATGTCATGCCAGGAAGGCCACCTGAGCCAAGAGACGTAGCCATTGGCAACAACACATGGAAATAAAGAGACACTGACGACAATTTCTTGGGGTTTTATAATAAAATGAAATAAATCTGGATGCTTATGCCCAGACATGAAAGGTCCTCAGCAGCATAAAGAAGTTTGGTGACACAGGCAGCCCAGTGGCTACAGCCCAGCATACCCAGGGATGTCCCCAGTTGCAGCAATCCAGAGCAGCAAGAACTCCTTGCTGCCCTGGGACGTACCTGGCTGGTGTTCACATATGACCCATAGGGTTGGTAGTTTCACTCAGGCCAGGGTGGCTTCCTGGGTGTGGTGTTGGCGGCTCTGCCGATACGGCAGACACTTTTTCTTCTTCCCTTCTCTTAAGGCAGGCTGCTTTAGGGTTTAGGTTTCGCTCTGCAACACAAGAAGTCATTTGTAACATCCCAGTGTAACATTCCATCTTACCATCATAAATCACTGAAGTGCAAAATGAGAACTGTCTGTAATTTACAGTGTAATAAAATGGAGATTTCTGCATTTTGTGGGTATGCTGAAGTCATACCAGCCTCACTGACATCACACAGCTTCAGTCATGTTATGCTCCTTTCTTCCCCAGAAGTATTACCCAGCTGTTGGGACAGGGGAGGGAGAATGCCCTATATTGATAGTTCTCATCATCCCCTCAAGCCTGTGCGATCGCCTTGTGCCCATCTCGGTTCGATCAAAACAATGTGATGACAGTCACACAGAGCAGGAGGATTATTTTTTTCCCAAACCGTATTTCCTCTCACATTAAAGTCAGTACTTTATAATAACCAGCTGTGGCCCAGCTATCAAGGTATTTCCACCAGTATGTTTCCACTTCCCCACTTAAGCTTCAATTGATGTAGACTTGGATCTAGTTCTCAAATAATGACAGTTTATAGAAGTCAACTGTTTCTGTTCTTCAAAAGGGCTTTTCATGACTCAAAACAGAGAAGATGTAAGTTGCGATGGCCCAAAAGACACACAAAAAATGTGTAATATATTCTACTGTTGAATTTAATCAACATTCTGAGGTATTTTTCTAGCTGTCAGTGAATTCTGTTTTGCAGTTGGAGATGCAAGAACACTGCCAAAACTGAACAGACAGCACAAGCCCTTCTCCTGCACTGCTCAGGCACCCCTCTAGAACTGCAGTTTACTGACCCCTGTGCATTTTAAAAGGAGTAGAATCCATCTCATCTGACAGAGACTATTTTGGATGGACTTGATAATTCTGCTGTCACCAAAGTCATTATCAACAGCCTCCTACTGCATTTCCTTAAGGATGAGCACTCCTAAAGAGTCTACTGGGAAAAAAACCTGCTAACTTTTCTCAATCACAGTTTTCTTTGTCTAACTTTGGCTTGCCTGGAAGTTTTAAAGAAGATTTAATTACATGGAAACTTCGAAAGGAAGTTAATTTACAGTGATTTAGGAAATGGAGATAAAAACGCTGGCCTGCAGTGAGAGCTTAATCTGGAATGGTTCATTCTGAATAGCACCAATCACAAAATGAGAAGCTTCATTAGCAGCAGAGAGAGGAAACTGTTGATGCAATTATACGATGCACTGTGAAAGCTCCGGTCAGTCACTTGCAGAACAGGTGCAGGCACAGACGGGCGGGATAAACGGGAACATGGGCCCTGCCCTGGCACACGGCACGAGGTGGGAGAGGCAGGGACGGGAAGTTCTCAATTTACACTGCCTGTACAATGGGTCCCGGGGGTTAACACAGGTAGAAAAAGATGTCTACCCAAGACACAAGGTTTGGAAGCAGTCTCTGAACAAGGAAAGAATGATTTTATTAATTTTCACACAGAGCTTTCTGTGGATTACAGAACCTGGAAGAGCAGGGAGATGGACTTGATGCTTTCTAAACATCAAAACCCATGCTTGATTCATGTTACTCTGACTTCCTCACCATACTCAACATTATCTTCTAGATCATGGCAAGCATTTTCAGAGCAAAACTATTCCCAAGATGTAAGTCTCAGAGATGCTAAAACTGAGTTTCACAATGGCCCCAGCTGGGGTCTCATCTGCAGAGCAGAGCTCCTCTCTGTGCCTTGGAAGAGCTCAGGCTGGAGATAGTGTGTTTCTTTATTAAAAACTGGATCGTAAAACTCTGCCTGAAAACATGGCATCTCATCCTTTCTGCATAGTCTGTAAGCTTATCTTAAGTTTGTCACTTTGTCACCTTCAATAAACCTTGAACTATTGCTTGGATCTTCTGTGCAAAAGCAACAAATGAAGAAATGGACGTAGAGTATAAGGCTGGTATCACTCAGTGACATCAGTGATTTAAAGATGTAGTGACTGAGCACTGACATTGTTCACACATGAAAGACTCTTCCAGTCACTTGATGTTCCTCCATCAGTGAGACCCTTGGAAGGTTGTTATTCACGAGACCCAAAGAACAGAACATGAGGATGCTCAGCCAGTAAGTGCCAGAGACACAGAACAGAGGAGATAATTTCTGCTGGAAGGGACCTACAACCACCAGCCAGTTGAACTGCCAGACCAGCTCAGGGCTGACCACAGGTTAGAGCAAAGTGCCTCAGAACTTAACATGTCTTTGACAGAAGTTTAAAGGGAGATTAGAAGTCAACTGTGGCTTCACCAACACACAAGAATGGAACAGTTGAGAAACTAAGTGTGACTCCCCAAACCATCTCTCCTTAAGAGAACAAAAAGCACAAAGCAGTCTTCCTTCTGCACCTACCAATAGGCTTACTGTTTCTTTCCTGGAAAAATTTAAAGGAATTAGGGAAAGAAAATTCATGCAAACCCAGTTCTGATTCAATTGCAGTAGAAGTAGGTTTCCTCCCTCCCCAGTACAGTTTAATTGAAAAATCTAAGTAAATGCACATAAAGTCACTGCATTTTAATACTTCAATTATGTGAGGTCCATCTTAAAACAGATCTCTTATTCTTGCTGAAGCTTTTATACTACTAAACAAGTGCTAGTTGCAAGATGTGTCATATTTTAATTAATCAATTTACCTTGAAAAGTGTAATCACCTTTACCCTCTTTAGGTGAAGAGATGGCTAATTAGGCAGGAAGAGGAAAGGTCAAAGCATAAGCTTCATATTCCTTCCTTTACCCACCCCCTTTTTTAAAAAAGTAACTCTTTGCTCTTCCTAAAGAAGTTCAGCACTGTTACAGAAGGGAAACACACTTTCAACAGCCCGTGCATTTGGCTGTGCAGGTTTCAAGAGATCAACACTGCTCCCTGAGCAAAGGCAGCACACACACAGGGCACTGACCTCTCACTTGCTGCTCCAGACTGAGGATGACAGCCACAGCCTGGTGAAGAATGAGCAGCTTTGTCTGTGGCTTTTCACTCTTCAGGTGGAGCTGACACATCCGGCCCAGCTCCTTGAACGCCTCGTTGATGTCTCGCACGCGCAAACGTTCTCGGGCGTTATTGGCCATTCTCCTCTCCTTTTCTCTTTCTATTTTCTGCTCTGGGTTTAAATCCTCATCTTCGTTAGTACTGCTGCAACAAAGCATAAATAACAGTATATGGAAGTGTCACTTGCCCTTCAAAACATGTGATCCTGAGGCTGGCTCAGAATTTTCAGGTGATGAAATTAAACTTCCCACTTAATCCATTTCATATTGAAGCATATGTGGATAACGAAGGAAGTGTCAGGTATCAATGCTTGAGTTTTCAAAGCAATTCTTGTTATTCCTACCTCTTCCTGAAAATAAATGTGAAGTGGCTTCTGCCTGAAGAATATCCACAGAGTAATGTCTGCAGCAGGTAACCATCTCTAGGAAAAGCTGTAGCAATGCACTGCTCCTTGAAGCAAAGATGTACCCAAACTACCACTTGTCTCAAGTACTGATGACTGTTCAAATAGTTAAAGAGGTAACTCAGTCATCTTGTCAGGTGAAGTATAAACCAATTTCAACCAAGTTTTTTCTGCTTTCCAATACATCGGTTTATATAAGAAAGCATTCAAGGGATCTTCAATTTCATATGCTTATTAAGAAGTTTCAGTTATGTTAAAGACCTCACTGGCCAATTTTGGAACTCTTTTTTCTTCTGCTACTCACCGTAGAACTAAACAGTTATATTCACAATTCCTGAACTGCCTCAAATGGTATCAAGTTGCACAGCCTCTTTTAATATAGGACTGTCCAATTTAGTCTAGAACTGTACAAAACCTCTGCTTCACTAAACTAACATGCAAAAATGGCATTACACATGTGTGGTGACACAGGCTCTGCTGCCTGCGGTTGCAAAATTCCAATTGTTTACTGTTATCTCAAGTTCCAACACTTGTGTCAGGCCTATCAGGCAGATCCAGAAGCATTTTTCCCAGTGTCTGCTCCAGGTTTTTTGTCTGTGGCTTGGGAGCGGACAAAGTGTTTCAGAAGGATATTCAGCCATGGTGTTCACCCCAGTCTCCAGGTTATCAGGGTGGGGCTCTCCATAGCTACAAACTTACATTTGGAAGCACAGCCTTGGACCAGGTACAAAGTATCACAAATTTCCAGCATCCTCCATGCTCTAACTGGGCAGGGCCCTCTGCATCTGGCACCACTTACATGTACCGGTAGACACAGGCACAACACAGACCTAAGGGAATGAGTACTTTCCAGATGATTTTCCCAGAAAATCCTCTACCTTGTACTTTAATCTATACAAATACTGTAAACATTTTCTCTCTTTCAGCTGCCTGTTGGTATATGCACTGCAGTTCCACAAAAGCCTTGTTATAAATTTATCAAATTTGAGGACAACATGCTACAGAGCATTAACAAAGCACCAATTCTGGAGGTCATGTCAGCAACACACCTTGTTCTGCCTCTGGATGAGACCTTGATATCCTTCTGGGAGGACTCGTCATCTGATTTCATGTCATCCGATGAGGGCGGTTCATGGATATTTTCATCCTTCTCCTTGTGTTCAGACTTGATTTCTGCTGGACCTATGGCCACAGACTGGCCCTGCAAGCCACCTGACAGTGCTGCAAGCAACCAGAGAGCACAGTGAGTGTCCCAGCACTGCAATGTCCCACACAACCACCAGCAGACAATGTGCAGGGAGAAGCCAGAGCCGAGCAGAAGTCTAGGAGTACAACAGGAAATGCTGTGCTCTGGCAACAGAAACTAGAAATCCTGGTAACACTGCTGGACTTGGACACGTCATGGGTTACAAAGCGACTGCAATTCACAGAGAGGCTTGATTGGTAACAGCTTAATCTAAGAAAAACACTGTTTAAGACAAAAGGACCTTGAGTAAAGTAAGGAAATTTGCACCTCATGTCTGGGCTGCAAATTTAAGGGCAGAGCTGCACTGAGAGCAAGACTTGGGCTTAGGCTGAATGTGCAACACACCCTTCCCTAAGTGGTGCTGGCACACTCATTAATGAGCTGACTTCTGTTTTCTGCAGCTTACTTCTTTAGGCTAAAACTGGAAGGAACTGTAACACTGGTGTGGGACAACTTCCTTCTCTTGGCTGGACTGAACTCTGCTCTCCAGTCACTCCACAGCCCTCCTGGACAACCCGGCCATGGCCTCGGCTCCACACGTGAGTTGTGGCTCCTTACACTGGGAGAGCATGGCTGTAAGGCAGCCCATCCCAAGTCTTAGGGATGGAGGAATCCCCAACAGTGGTGGTATAGAGGATTTGTAATCAATTTTTATTTTTCACATTTTCCATGTCCCTATCCCCTGCACTGATGCCATTTTACCAAGATCCAGAGTCTGGCTGGCTCTGACTGCTCAGACGCTGTTCAGCATTGAATACTGGAAAGTTACCTCTGTAGCTGTCCTGTGTTTTATGATTTAGTTCTGTGCTCTGAGCAGAAACTGTACTGGGAAGAACTGAATGGTTGCTGGTGAGGCTGACACCTTCTTCCCGGTGAGTCCCAACCTAAAGCAAGGCAAAGCAAAGATTTCCATTAAAGATGCCATTCAAAGAAACAGTCCAAACCAGAAGTTTAAAAGACCTGATTTGAGACCCAAGTTAAAGTTTTCACTAGAAATACTTAGTTGAAAGATGCTGTTATACTAAACCACCTATTGCCCTTGCTGGACTGAGCTGTGTCCCAAGCAGTGACCAGCACCTGTTGGAATAATGTACTAACTTAGCCAACATTTTTTTCAGTGTTTCCCCACACAACACTAGAGAATTTCCTCCCTACTTTACACCTGAGAGACTGAAGACCTGATTAACTCCTGACTGATTAAAACCAGTACAACTATCAACTCTAATACTTATATTTGGATCTTAAAAAGAATGGGGAGCAATAGTCCTGTCCTCATGTGAAAGGTGCGTGTGCTACCCTACACTCATGCACAGGATACACATATATACTCGTTACACAGAAACAGCAGCACTTCTTGTTTGCTGAAACAGGATTAAGAAAGTACTGGATCTAATATAAAAATATTATTTTTTTCACTTTAATAATTCTGATTTTCCTATTTTCTCAGCTAAATACATTTTGTTTAGTCCCATTACAGCATTATAACATGCAAAATAATCCAGGCATCTAACTACCCTTACCACCTATTTCCTAATCTGCTTCTTCATAATATATCATGATTAAATTTCTGAGCAGCATGTACTGAGGTGAAGAGTATTGAAAAATTCTAATTTTGCATAACTTGAATTAATGATACTTATGTAAGACAGCTATGAGTGTGCATACCTAACCTGAAGAGGCAATTTCTTGAAAATCTGCTGCTCAAAACAGAATACTGCTATCAACTTCTATTAAAAAATGTTCTTTTGTTTGAGAAAGAGGTAAAGACATACTGCCTGTATTTAAATAATTTGGAACACAGGCTATTTAAAATTTTTGATTCCTAAAGACACAAAAGTCCTTAAATATTTATACTATAACCAACATAATACAATTAAACAGTTAAAAAACTGAACAAAGATGAGGGATTCTACTATTATTTGTATAGTTAAAAAATTGGCTACAGATGAAGCTTTTTATTGGAACAGTAGCAAACATGTCAACTAGAAGATTAAGCCTTTAATTAAATAGGTTTATTGCCTGGAGTTACACATGAGAACCACTGTTTTTCAATAAATCCTTCAATCCTAGTAAACTGCTGAGCTTTGAATCCCTCTTGAGTAATTAATGCAGCTTTTACCTTTCATGTCTTAGTATGGGTTTTACCCAGAGAGAGATAAATACCCTTATGCAAGTTTATCCTTTGTTTAATATACACTTGTTCCTGTAAGCTAATGCACAGGAACAAAAAAGGAAAGGGGGAACCCCCCCCCGACAACCCACAACTAATATCAGGTCATCCCAGGCTGCTGTTTGTATCTATTGTTCCGCAGAAAATCTCCTCTTGTATACTGTGGAATATCTGTTGCTATTTCAAGTATATTTTATCTTCCTTTGCATGTAATAGGCTTTGTTTGTGAGAAGTTCCACTGTGGACAGAGTTATCCAACTCCTGGGAGAGTCAGGAACTCGCTGGGAGGAAGGAGCAGAGCTCAGGTCTTTCAGCCTGAGAGACAAAACTCTTTAACACAGGAACGTGAAGCTCATTCTCCACGCTCAGCTTTCAAAACCAAGTCCTTCCCTAATTCCACCCTGCAGGTTGTGTGTTTTATTTTATTCTTCTGGTCATGCTTAGTCCTAACACTTGAGGGTGCTTTTATTCAAGCTACAGACTATTAATCGCTTCAGGGCCAGGTTTGTTCTGAAGTCTACTTCTTAAAAAAGGCCAAAATTTTTTAAAGCTGTGTACAAGCGTAACAGCTGCCAGAACCCTGGTAGCTTTCAAATCTAGAGCTAATCCAAAGGCAATAGATTAGCAAATCACTTCTGACAAAGGCAGAAAATAGATTAGAAATAAAAACTGAACTCAACTCCACGTTCCCGTTCTTTGAAACCAAGACATACAAATTCAAAGCATAGAATTTAGATTAACAAGATTAATACAGAAATCTTAAGAGATAAAATGTTACAAAACTGACCATAACAATATTTTTATCTCTGATCTTTGATACACTAGAAAATCCAAACTGGCCAACAAAACCCCCAAATCAAAAGGCTGGCTGAAAGTCACCGTATCCCACAGAGAGGCAAACAGCTGTTTTCTATAGGCACAACTGATCGGGGACTGCTTCGAGGTAGCAAATTGGATCTTTAGTATCCTAAGCATGGAGTTTGGAGAATTCCGCCTTCCTTTCCCCGCACTCTCGCTCCCCAGAACAAGGGCCGGCCCCATCTGCATTTCAATGGAGCAACCTCGGCCTTCCTTTAAGTCTCTGAAAGGCGTCTGAGCCCCATCAGCTCCGCAGCAAACGAGCTCGCGACATGTTTTATCGCCGCTATTTACAAGCGGTTCGCGGTCAGACGCCAAGGTCCGGCTCCGGGGGCAGCGCTGCAGGGCAGGGACCCGCCCGGCCCCGGCTCATGTCACAGCAAACAAACTCGCAGTTAATTCATTCTCCCATGCGCTAATCCAGCCTTGTTTCCATGATCCCTCGCAAGCAAAGCCCGCAGGCTCCTCAGCCACACAAAATGGGAGGCGAGCGCAGGGCCGGGCTCTGCCACAGACTCGCAGTGCTGCGGGCAGAGCGCTCCGCAAAGCCGGGCAGAGACCGGCACCGCCCCGGCCAGAGACCGCCTGGAATCACTCACTGCCCTCCGCATGTTCCCTCCGCACAATGCCCGCCCAACACGGGTCTGGCATTCACAGCAGAACTGCCACAGCTCCGCAAAGCCCGGTCTGAGAGAATCAGCGGCCCCGCAGGCAAGGCTGAGTTGTGATCACCACGTGAACTGCGCTCGTTTTGAAGCATTTCGGGAAAGACTTGTACAAAAGACAAATCTGCAGCCCCGATCAGGCTTGCAAATGCAAATAAATAAATAAATTAGAGTACAGAATGTATTTCGGTTGATTTAAGTGGCAACATTTGGGATCTGGAACCAGAAAACCAGTGAAGTGTTTTAGGCAACTAAATAGAAACTAGACAAATCATGGGCACTGATGACACACGACTGTGTGCAGGAGAACCGAAGAGTGACACGTGGGGAAAGCATAACCTTTGTCCAGTTCACATCGGTTCTGCACCTCACACTTCAGTCTGATTATTCATTTTGAGCACTTGGCAATGAAAGCTTTTAGAGAACTGGAAAATAAAAACGCTGGTCCAGCTCTGAGTCTCTGAAACGCGCACTTTTCAAGCTGGTCGATTTGCCATTAACACCATCTTAACTAAGGTGTGCATAATTAAAACCATGAAAAGGGCTTTGGAATCAAGATTTTTATACTTCAGACAACTCCAAGTTGTTTGGTGGGGGCACAAATACCAGCGCTGGGAGGGTTTGAGCAGGAGCAGAGGCTGGTGGTGTTGGCAGAGCTGTTGCCACTGCCCCTTCGTGCTCTGCAGGCACAGGGCACAAAGGGACACCACCAACTGTCTGACATTCCTGTTATACCTGAAAAACCCTTGTGACTTAAGGATTGAGTTTCATCCATAACTAAGTTTCCAGGCCTTTTATTTATTTATTTTTAATCAGTTCAGGCTGTTCTTTTTTCCATTGTATTACAATGACAAATAAAAAGCAGCTTGAATAAGAACAAAAAGTATTACTTCTTAACTTTTCAATAATACATGAAATAAAATACAAATCAACTTCAAAGGCCAGTTAGCAAATATTTGATGAGTTTGAGATATTAAAAATCTATTTGAATAAGTCTAATGGCCAGCCCAGCTAAAAAGAAAACAAGACCATTCAGAGCAAGCAGGAAATGAAGTCAACTAGAGTTGTAAAATAAATCTGGCTCAAAAATTAAGCAAATGTTAAAATAAAACCATGCCTGGTTACACTAATTACATAAAAAGGAGTTAAATTACTCATTTCCTAGCTCCTTCTGCCAAGATCATCATCTTCAAGGGAAATTAAATTTATTTTTTTCCCTTTTTTTAAAAAAAGAGCAAAAATGTTTTGTGTAAAGATCCCACCCTCCCTCAACAAGGAAGTTTCATTTAGTGCTGAATTCCAACGAACATTTCTTGACCCTATGTCAAACAAAACATCAAAAATAGGTAATCATACGTAATCACCTTTATCAGTGTTGACATTTCTCACTATGTTAGCCCAATACTCATTATTTTCTTAAAATTTACTGGAGGTCATCTAAAGTACAGTAGTATTTAAATCCTGAATTAAGTCTAAATCTTACAGTTTAAGGTTGTGTCAAATTCTCTGCTCTCTCACATTTACTATTGAAAAACACCTCAACATAATAGTTTAAGTAGTAGTTTGAAATTAATTGAGTTTTGAAGAAGAATTACCCCTCATACTCAGGGGCATTACTGCAATGCAGCCATCTCTAATAACCCACTCAGTCTGCACTGCAGCCAGATGTGCCAACCCCTGCTCTGGACATGTTTCAGGGCTCCAGCCTAAGTCATGCTGAGTTCCTGCGATTGCAAATGATGTCAAAGGGCACTCTTTGGGGACTGGGCAAGGCCACAACAGGATGCCTTCTGTTGGAGCCAATTATTCTGATGTAACAAAATTAAGGTTAATCCAAGAAATTCTTTAGCTGACTCACTTTTCAAGCCAAAACTGATCCGCAGGCTTGTTACATCCAGTGAGGATGAAGTGTACAATCCAGTATGTTTTCATTTTGACTAAGTTTATTTTTAACACACAGCAAGCATCTGTCAGTCAAATAATCAGATGACAAACCAAGTCTATATTACACTCGAGTCACACAACTACATTAAACTAGAGAAAATCAAGGAACCATTGTCCACTGTGGAGAGACATTTTCCACTGTCAACTATTTTAACAAAAAATGAGTTGATAAAATATTTATCATAGCTTAGTTAAAAGAGAAACTGAGATTTTTATGTCCATTTTGGTTCTATCTGCATTTGACAGTGTCTGGCTGAGCAGAATCAGAAGGTTCCCCAGGTCAGAGAACAAGTTCGTCACTGCAGTTGCAGTCACTCACTGCACCCCCCACACCATTAAGACAAAGGGAAACAAAAGTTTTCTTTAGCATGACTAAATTTCAGTCTATCCCAGAAGATGGGAGAAGTTTAACAGCATTCTTTAAATATAAAAAACTCAGCCAGTATTAAGAAAAAATTCTACAGTGCTTATGCATCACTTCCTTTATTACTAAAAGTAACTGTGAACTTGTATAGAAACCTAAAGTCGGCTGTGCATTTGGAAAGCACCCCCTCCCCCACAGCCTCCAAACACACACAGCTCATGGAAAAAAGCACCCAGTTCTTTTTGATGTTTACTGCAGTGGTCCTGAAATTAATATAAATGGATGTGTGACGTGCAAATGGGAGAGCCTGGAACTAATTCTGTTTTATAGAATACAAACCCTTCAGCAATTGGGGTACCTAATTATTTTGATGATAGGTGAAATTTTGCCTTGATCACACAGTACCCAGCTGTGAATCTGTTTTATAACAGAAAATTTCACAGCATGTAACTGGTCTTTAAAATTATGCTGTAAACATGCAAACACATGGCACCACTAAAACAAGCATGTTTTTAAAAGCTCTTTTTCCTTTAAGCATTTTTGAGAAGGGAGGAATGAAAAGGAAGAAAAAGGGAAGTGAGCAATGCTACAAATAGATTCGTTTACTGTGTAATGCTTTTAGCATATTTCTGATCTATAAAAAGCTCAACTGCATTTTTTCACAACAGTTCACATTTTTAAAGAAACTAAAAGAGATGGATTGAATTATTTCACTCTTCTTGGGGATTAATCTAAAAGTTGTTTCCTTTCCATAGTTACTTACACTACAGCTGTGTTCAAACTCCTTTTCATTTATACAAAAAGTTTCAATTTTGAGCCTGCGCACACTATGGTTCCACATTCCAACAGCTTCCTCCCAGTCCTCTGCCAGCATCTGCTATTGAAGACTAGCTCCAATTTACAATAAACAGCTTTTCCAGACCAGAACACTTGAAATTCAGTCCTTCTTGACTGCTTTTCCCATTCAATCTCCCTATTCACCATTTCAAGGAGAAAATGGTTCTGCCAATTATTACACATCTGGAAAAAATGCATGTATAAGCTGAAACGCTCTCAGCAGAAAGTTTCAGCTTTCTGCATATGGTCACAGCAGGATTTTATGGGCCACTGACCAGGCCAAAGTCTAAGTTTTCCCATCTTTTTCCTCCCCCTCACTTCTGTCCACCCCCACTCCAACAGTCTAATTGGAAACCCATAGCAGGTGCAAGCTGTCTGCCATCTTTTCCTCCACTAGAACCTCGAGTGGTTTCTTCCTGATAAATATTAGTCTTGCAGCCCAGTTTTAACTCACTAGGCTCTGTGACAACTTAAATGCATCAGCTGTTAATTGCTTTGCATAAATATGATTTAAAACATCATTACCATGGATGCTTGTCTGTTGGCTGTTACAAGGCTGGATGCTCCATAGTTTGAGTTCAGGCTTCCAATTGGCCCATTGTGGGATGGTCCCAATAAACTGTGTATGTCTCCATGGCCACCTGACAGGCTTGTTGAAGGCCCCACAGCGTGATTTCGTAGAACATGGATGGCATCATCAAGTCTGTCCAAGCGATCCTCCATCCGGGACTGCTGTTGGGAAGAAGAGGGACAGGGCAGGCATTACTGAACCAATCTGCAGGCTCCTGATGCTGTAACAGACTCTACCTCACAGATATTAAAGATAGAAGATGAAATGTAGGATCAAAGTAGTATCAAAAGACTTTGAGAGCACCTACCAGCACTACAAACAAACAGGGAAAAGAAAATATTATCTGGAGATTTTGCTCAAGATAGCATTCATTCCACAAATAGGTGGCAGCTTTAAAAGTGAAGCTTATTATAAGGTTAATGTTACTCAGCTGCTGTCACATGGCATGAACAAGAAAAAAGGAACTACTACAAAATAAGCTATATAATGGCAGGGCAGAATGATCACAGAATCAGCCCTACCACGTTGCAAACGATTAAGAGAGGCAGTGGCTTTTTGAGCACCTGCATTACAAAAAAACTGGACAAAACCTTATGTTACCATTTTTTAAAATATCTTCAAACAAATTTGATATTTCAGAAATAAAAATGAGTTCTTTATGTTACCGCAGAAAAGTCTGTCTTAAAATTACTTTCCTTTAAAAGAAAGACAAAAAAAAACCCCAAAGCAAAACCAATTCTGACCCTGCAGCTCTCTGGAAACTGAAATTGCAGGATGTTGAAGTCAGAAGATGGGTCACACACTACTCTAAGTTTTTAATGGGGAATCCAAAGGAAGCGTTAATTGAAACACAAGAAGGCCCCATCTAAAGCGAAATAGTACCTCACAGACATCCTTTAAGAAGGACATTGCATCTTGCAAATGCTCGTGAAGTTGCTGTTCAACTCGATTTTTCTGGCAAAGTCAAGACAGAACAGGAAGCAAAGCACAGGTTAAGATTAATTCAAAAAAGAGGTGAGGAAACAGCTGATGTGCATGTCAGCAATACATTGTTAGTCAAGTTAATGCAACAGAGATCTGATTATATTAAGGTAAGAAAAGGCTAATATTTAACACTGCAGTTACGTTAGGATTCTAAGATGTACATACAATTATATTTAATTGCCAAAACATTGAAGAAAAGAAATCTGACTTAACTTATGTTTTATTTTTGTTAGACAGAAAAAAAGAAATTACATCTGTGAAAACTAAAAATATTAAGGAGGTCATCAACACCTTCCCTTAAATTTTCCCCCTTCCTTCCCGATGCTGCATTGGAAACATAAGAAGGAAGTCAGTAACTGAAATCCTCTGCTGGATCCTCAAAAGAAGAAAATTTACAATGCTGTAGATTATTGCCTGTGTGTTTTTCTGTAAAGTGTTTCATTAATGAACATTCCCCAACAACAAATACAAATACAATGTATTAATACTTTAATAACAAGCCCAAGAGACAACCATTAGAGAGAGAGAGGGGGAAGGACAAGCAAATGCGGAGGCATGAAGTCTTTATCTTTCTCCAGACTGAACTTTAGATAAGAATTAGCCATGGATTTGTGAAAAGGTACCAGAATCTCATAACAGCGCTTTAGCACCAGCTGTCCTCGGCACAGAAGCCTGATGCCCAAGGAACAGATGGTGAAAGACACACCCTGCACGTCTTATATTGTTCAACTGAACAGGCCATTTGTTAGCAAAGAATTCATTTGTAATGCTATCCTACTGTTTCCTTTAATGATATGCAGGATTTATACAAAACCAAGCCTTCAACTCTTAAGCAAAAAGTACTATGTTGCTTTCAACAATTCTTACCAAGGAGTGTAGAGAGTTTTCATAGTTGGGAGATGAGGGGGCTTGTCCTCCACTCCTGGACCACTGACTGGCACCTGTCAAAATTGTCTAGGTTAGTTCACAGATTTACACAGCAGAGGTGGGAGCAGAGACACAGTGTATCTCAACATAATTAAACCCAAGATAGTCTGCATAAAGGTAAGCTAACATATGTGTATGCAAAGGAGGACAAATTCCTTCATTCTGCCTTACCGAGAGACAATTTTCATATTCTGGCATCTGTAGGGTGAGACACATTGTCAGTGACAAAGCGGTGACATCTTCAGAGCACTTCAACATTACAAAGGGGTCTAAGCAGACACACTGTATCTGAAATACCTGCCCTCTGCCTGTGCCACCAGAAAAACCTGCTGAATTCCCCTCCAGGCTCTATTCAGTGCACGGAGGCGTACCTTTAACAGTGGCAAGATATACAACAAAAATATTTTAAAAAAATCAAATAGACACTACATAAAGAGTAACTGGAAAAGCATTTTTATGACACCTCTCTACTGAACAAGAAAATTTAAAACTAGATCTAAAAGCTTTCTTTATCTTGTTTAGTTGTACACTACACCATTTTAGATCATAAAGGATTTCAAGTTTAGAAAGTAAAAATACACCTATTTCCATTTGCTATTTCAGATATATTTAAGGTAAAACAGCAGCTAAAGATTGTACAACAAGTTGACAATTATATCCTATTACATACACACTGAAAATTCAAATACATATCCATTCCAGTCTGATGTAAGTATACTTAATTACCATGTAAATTTTCAAAATAATTAGATGTGAGATGCAATAACTAATAAAGCAGTACTTTTAACACAAAGCCTGAAGTAGTACAACATGCATTTTTCTCACCAACTAATAATGCATCTTTTATAAAGATACTACATGAAATTCTATGGCCATTAGAGACAGCTTCCTTTCAGCCATACAAATGTAATAATAAAGCAATTACATTAATAAATTATGGACATACAATCCAAAGCAGCTCATTAAAGGAAGAGCCTGTGGGCTTGTTCTTTCAATAACAGCCAGAGCTGTACGTCTGGAAAACTGGGAAAAGCTTTAATAACATTACAGTTCCTTTGTTCAGAGAGCTGCAAGTAGTTACCTTTCAAGACAAGGTTTTATTTAACAAAAAGAGCACAGCTTGCATAGCTATTAAAATACCTAAATATTTCCTTTCTAATTAAAAAATAATAATAAAAATCTCCTATTTCATAAAAGTGCAGAGCTGCCATAATTGTGGTGGAATTCTCTTTCAAAATACAAAGAATTCAGTAAGTTCATAATGACCAATTTTCACTCCACACAGCTACTCTGCGTCTGGATCTGTAGTTTCCCTCTGTGTTACTTTAATTCCCAAACTTGGGAATAACGCTTGGAGCCCCACTTATTTTGCAAAGCATTCATGAAACAACCTTAGAGTATTTTGGCTCAGCATAACTTCAAATTTTTATTTGGTCCAAACTGCATTTTGAACGAAGACCATGGTCAGGAGTGCTCAGTGCGCCAGCCCCGAGGGCGCTGCCTACACAGCCCAGGTGGGCACAGCAGCGGGGCAGCCATCAGGGCAGCCATGGCCATGGCCTGGGGGGCTGTGCAGCTCCTCTGACACGTCTGTTTGGGGTTCTTACATGGACAAGGGTACTATT
This sequence comes from Pithys albifrons albifrons, assembly GCF_047495875.1. Classification (NCBI taxonomy): domain Eukaryota; kingdom Metazoa; phylum Chordata; class Aves; order Passeriformes; family Thamnophilidae; genus Pithys; species Pithys albifrons. The sequence continues at coordinate 8,060,943 of NC_092470.1, forward strand.
TCTGTAGCTTAAGCACAGAGCAGAAGTCCAAGTGGGACGGCTCACAGAGGAGACAGAAGGACGGGAGGGAATACCCAACTCCTCCATGGAACACAGCACAGCCAAACCTGTCGGTTCAGTTAAACCTCCCCAGTGCAATAACCTGCCTGGTGCAGCCAAACCTGCCCAGCACAATAACCTGCCCCCAGCGCAGCCAAACCTGCCTCCTCATCACACCTCCGGCCCCGCCAGGCTCTCCGAGCGGTGGCACTGTCACCATGACTGCACAGGTTGCCAGATGGCACCGATTTCCTGCTTGCCTCACTCCACTCCCCCTCCCAGAAGTTTGTGCATGAAATCCACCAATTATGTTAAAAAGCATCCTGGCACCACAAGGCCTGCAATTAACAACTGCAGCTTTTAGTGCAGCACCAACAGCAGCATGAAAAACACAAATCAGCCAGGCAAGTGTTGGGATTTACAGGGGTCACCGACAGCAATCACTGCAGTATTGTTCTTACTCCGAGTCTCCCCAACACTAATCCTCCGGCTCCCCTTTCAAACACACACTTGGAGCCACGCAGGGCTGGCTTTGCATCCTCAGAACCCACCAAACCCTTCTCTGATCGTGGGAGAAGGATTCTTAAAATACCAAGGCTCCCACCATTCAGATCCCTATATGAACTTCACATGCATATATACAATCATTAAAAACTATGCAAGAAGCTCAGCTCTGGGCATGTTTATATAAAATTAGAAATTAAATGAGGGCAGGGAAGATGAGAGACACACTATTGTCTCATAATACTTGGGGGTTTTCATCAAGTTGTTCACCAGGCTTTTACTTAACTGAATTAAAAAACGTCATTAATCCTCATTCAGCAATCCAAAAGCCCAGCAGTTCAGTCATGAACTCCAACATCTCATGACTTTACTGTCTCTCAATGCTTTCCCTGGCAAATGGAGCACTCCTACTGTAATTTACAAATAAAGGAAGGGTAAGTTAGGACTTAGTCAAATCTACCACACTAAGAATGCTAACTAAACAAATACCTAACTGCAAAAGGGAAAAATGACAACGAAGGCTAAAATGCTTCAAAATATATCATTTTAGTACACATAAAGCATTTATTTTATCTGCAATAACTTTTTGGGTCAAGACAGAAAATGGCTACCAGGAGTATAAATAGCAATAAATGCAGTAGTAATTACTTCACATTGTGCTTCACTGTGTTCTTAGTGACTCATCTGGGAATAAAGATAAAAGTCCAGATTCATAAATGAAGGTAATTAACTACTGGAGCAATTTACCAAAGGCTTGATAAATTCTATATCACTGAAATTAAAGGGGGTGGGAGGGTATAAATGTGAAGCAGATGCTAAGTTTGAGCCTGAGAAGGATTTCAATGTTAGTTGCTTATACCCACTGTCTTCGCCCCGAGAACCCACAATAAGGAACACAAATCGGGCTGCAAATTTTGGAGAGTTTTACATTTGATACAGGTTGCAACAGGCAAAGGCAATGACAGCAAAGGGAAAACACTAATTTTAGGGACCTCAAATTTCTATTCTAAAGCCAGAAATCAGCTAGTGCTTTCATGCTTACAAAATGAGGTATTGTATCTAATCAGAGAACTCTTGAAAAAAACCCTCTTTGTGATCTTTAAAATTTTAAATACTTTGAAATGTCAGAACTTATTTCTTCCAGCCATAAAATATTTTCAATATTTGCTTTGATGTTAAAAAGAAAATAATAATAATTTTCTGGTCTGATCTGCCTTTTCAGTACAACAGAATACACAAAACACTTTTTGTCAACTGTAATCATTAAATCAAAAATCCCATTAATCCTATCATTACTCAATTCAACATGGATTATTCAGTAATAGCAAAGAAATGCCCAAAGCAGCTGCTAAGGTAAGCCATGTCAGATATTCATTAATCCATTATGTCCACAGAAAACCAGAACAGAGTCCCTTAAACAGGAGTGAAGTATTAATGATGAAACTTTTCAGTGACATTGCACAGACAGATATGCATATTCCCATACATATGATTATGACTGCATTTTGCATGTTATACCTTTACTAATTTATTCCTCTAAATTAAACAGGGTACAGCTAAGCTCATTCTGTACCCTTTTTGCTTTAAGTAAATGTTACTGTTTTACAAAAAGCAAAACACTCTTGCAAAGAAGTGACCAATGGCCAGGAGCCTGCAGGGATATATTGAACAGCAGAGAATGGGGAAACAGACTGTTGTGTAAACGTTAAATAATTTAACAAATTGCACTATAGGAAAGAACAGGGTTAAAGTTACATCATCTCGCTTGTAATTCTAGTTCTTTGTTAAACAACAAATTTAAGTCAATGGAGCTTTCACAGTCCTCTCTATATGGAGAACAGCTGTTCAACTTTTACTAGACAGCTGAGGCCACAGTGTCTGTGAAAGCTGCACTACCCACTAATAGCTGGAGGCAGCTGCCCACAGTTCATCTCCACACTGGAATGCTCCTTCCCACATTCACTGTGCAAACACACAAAGCACAGGTGACAGAGGTGGCTGCAACACAGAGCAGTTATTTTGAAAAATGCCAGAAATTCTTCTCCCATAGAATGAAAGCATTCATGAAAGATATGAATGAAAAGCTAACTTGTGTAAAATTGGATAGTCTCATAGCCTACTATATTTTCATTAGAGGGAACACACATCTGCTGCGTTTGTCACCGAGAGCTGCTGCAGAGTTTTAACATATAGCTTTAAAAAAGAAAAACAACCCCATCAAATCACTCTTATGTCTCTCAAATGCTGCGGATCTGCACAGACATCTTTAGAGCTGTGATAGAAAATCCTTTAAACATTATTTTAATATGCTCATTTTCAAAGCCAGTTGCCAGGATTTAAGTGAATGCCTATAACAAAATACTGAAAAATCGGGATTTATAAATCTATATGAAAAAATAAACAAAATATACAAGTAATTATGCAAGGAAGCTAGTGCTGATTTCACTGTGACTCCAAACAGGTTGCTTGCAAAACAACAAACAAGTTATTGACACATGGCTGGTCTATACCTGTAAGAGGCGATGGTGATCCAACTGGTGTTGATGGATTCGATGGGAAACTACTGCTGGTATGATCAGGAGAATAAATCTAACAACAGACAAAAGAGATTGTGTATCAGTATATGTTATAATACACAGAGGGGGAAAAGTGCTCTTAGGATTCCTTTTCATGTTTTAATTGTCACTCTTGATTCTGGATTGATAAAAAACCCAATTTGACCCTTCAATCACAGCTCTGCTTTATTACTCAGGGCTCTAAAAATGTCCAGAGTACTTTCATTTTCAAGCAGCTGTCCAAATAAGCCCAGCCTGTATTTAATAGCAACACAAGTATAACTGACCTTCCTTCTAATTTAACAGCAGTAGAAATTACAGCCTTTCTGTCACTGAAGGGGAACGATACAAGTAAGAGCTCATAGTACACAGATAATAATATCAAACAAAACTTCGGGAAAATGCCAATGAATAATGACTTCCTAAACTTTACAGAAAAAAGATTTTAGCAGTCAACACGTTATCTTCTAATAATTAATTCTTCAAACCAGAAAATACCAAGAAAGCATTCAAGTTCACATTATTGGTACCCAACAAACAAAAGAACACCTGAAATTTTGTGCCTCTTGCAATGTACTGAAGCATGTAACATTTTTCTCTCCTATTTCTGTATCAACTGGCCCTTTGAGATACTAGACTTCAACTTGCAACAATTCTTTCCTTGCTACTAATGAAATTAAGAACTATTGATAAAAACAGAAGACAATGCTTAAAGCTTTAACTAAAAATTAAAATCTCAAGACCTTGGGAAAATTCATTTTATGAAGGGAATTGAATAGATTTAGAGTCTGACTATGGACTTTAGAACATATTTTTGTAGGTCGTGGGTTCAAACCTGTTTTACTTGAGCAGAGACCAGGATTTGTTATTCATCAGATGGTAGTCAAAAAAATCTTCACTGTCAGTGTGGTTGCTGTCTCTTCACATAGACAATATGACATTTCAGCATTTAGCTGACAATAAACCGGGACTTCATTATGAAGTTCCATATTGTCTTTTTTGAACTGACAAAACCAGGACTCGATAGACCACGTGCTCCTTCCTGGTCTATCATATTTTTCCATTAGCACAGACCATCAGTTCCCTAATAGAAATGCCTCCTCCTTTTCATACATGCTCGAAAGAAAATATATTTAGAATAACGAACCACCTCGGACTAGGGGAGGAAATTTATGCATTGTACATGAGTATAAAAATAAGTCTTGGGTGTCAGTAGAATAACTGTAGAAAGTTCCAGACAGATAAGATACAGGAAATTAAAATAACACCAAAGAAAGGCCATGAAGTCTGCTTTGAAACTGCTTGTTTTCCACCACTGTACCTGCCAGTTTTGTTTTGCTGCACTTTATAAGAAGGCAAGTCTATAGTACAGCAAAGCCACGACGCGAACACGAGGTCAGATTCATTCTGCATGCAGTCCCTGGCCACTGTGCTGTTAAATGACCAATGATGAACAACCCTGACACCTTCTGCCAGGCTTAAACGGTAACATGACTCATTTTACTGCAACAAATGAGACTCCTCCTCCTATCAGTCATGGTCCATTCCAATCAGCGGGGTGCCAATATGCCAGGGTCTAATGAAAAGGCTCTTAGACAAAAGCTGCACAATTGAGAGCCTGCAGAGCCAAACCTCAGAGCTGTTAGTCCAATTTTTTAAACACTACAGTGTACATTTCAGTTAGGCTTTGTTATGTTAATGTTATTGAGTCTAAAGCAACAAAGAAACTTAATTCATGAATTACTTTTAGAAGTCAACTTCCCTACATTTTCTTTTCTTTTGTGAAGGGACCAGTGGCTATTTAACTACCGAGACGGTACAAAGGCCTTTACCCCAGTGCTGAGGTAGGAATCAAAACATAAGTTATCACAAAGAGGTCTGATATAATCAACAAAGTTAAACAGCCCTCCTGTTTGATCTCCTCTAAATTAAAGACCAAGTGTTTTGATTTGGCATTAGGCAATGAAATAAACCAGATGTTTCTCCTGCCATATAACCCTCCATGGGCACAATCTTAAAGGGTTATTGTTTGGCAAATGTTCAGGGAAACACATTAGAAATGGCACGAATACCCAGATTTTCTTTCCTTTCTATCTATACTAGTTCATTATCCAAACTAATGCATAATCCACAGGGCTTTGGGAACTTTGTGTAAATACTTTCATGTACAATTCTCTTTCTTGCCTACCCTGAGATTAAGACCACAATTATCCAGGCTTAAACCTAAAATAAAAGAACCTTTGCAAATGTATTATCTGGCCTTACATGTTTAATCACATACTATTCTGTATGGTCTTTAATACCTAAACTGAAGAACAAATGTCGTATCCTCTGATGTTTCGCACATGAAAGGTCTATTGTCAGATGTACATCGACAGAATTTTAGAACTAGAAATTCCTCTCAACAGTTGCAGCCGCATTTAAAATCCAACAGAAAGGAATATAGAGTCATTTTGGGGGGGAAAAAAAGGCAAGAAAAATGCAGTATTTAAATAAAACTTTGTTCAAAGAGAAAAATATTCCTGATTTCCTAGCCATCCAAATTGACGAGTGGCAGCTTCACCTGCAGGAGGACCATGTCCCTCCTCCCTGCAGCCCTGGCCGTGCTCCTGCCGAACAAACCTCGGAGTGAGCTGGGTGCGCGTGGTGCGGGGGAAGCAGATGGATGAGGCGAGGGATTTGAAGTGTGCAGACTATGGCATGCACTGATAGAGCAGATGGAATGCATCACCATCAGCTATGACAGAAATGATTTATGGAATGACCTGGCTGCTCCTGCCAAGCAACAACACGGGATGACAGAAACAAGTTTCTATGACAACCAGAGCCCACCCACCAGTTAGATTAAACATTTCTGCCCTGACTTCCACTCGCAACATATTTAGAGGTTTTCCTCAAAACATCAGCCTGGCTTTCTCAGCTAGTGACTTGGACAAAAATACCTGAAAGGATGAGCAAATCATTTAGAAAAGAAGAGCAGTGCAAAATGTCACGAAGTCCTGTTGGTCTAACTGGCCAGTGTGTCAGATTCTCAATGAAATTTTGTTCTGGCTGCAGGACAGCAGACACCCAAATACATCTGCACAGCAACGAACAGCCTGGAGTATGTAAGCACTGCTATTTCTAGGAGTCAAAATGATCCCTATTCGTTTCTGACAGGTCTCAAACAGAAAGAAGAGTGTTAACTGCCCTCTGGACTCCAGAATTGTTATCTACTTGCTGAATCCCCGAAAGCAACAGGGACGTTTTTCTCCTCAAAGCCGGCAGGTCAGAGTTCTCCTCCCCAATATGGACATTACAGACATTATCAGATCTGGTAATCTTCTAACATATGACCCTCTGAGGGATGCAAGGGGAACAGGATCTGCATCAATATGTACATTTGCATTCGCTGGTATGAGGTGAGGGATGCAGAACCCAACATAGGAACGGTCATTTAGGGCTGCAAGGTACTCATTTCTACCCTTTACATCAGACCCAGTCTCCCTCTTTGCTCCATACAAGAAATGCAAAGTGTTTTCCCAGCCACCATTTCCAACTGAAATTTCTGCTAATCTTTTCTAAAAGGTTTGATTGTATTAATGAAGAAATAATTGCTGCATGCATACATATGGAAACAGACCTTAGAGGAAACTGAAGATACTTGCCATGTTTTACATTATTCCAACAAGAGTTAAGAGTTTAAATTTATGCATATACAACATTTTAAAAACTGTTCCATAAATTACAGCTATACAACAGAGCATTCAAAACCTCAGTTTTATAAGGCCTCTGAGAAAACATTTTAAACCTTGAGGCAGGATCTGCTCTAACAGTAATGTTAAAAATATTTGACGTTAACTAGAACACTACAGAAAAAAATTTAAAAAAAACCCTTAACTTTTTATGATTATCTTTTACTTTGTCTAACCAGCTTTTTAATCTGTACCTGTCCTAAACTTTCAATCACCTAAAGAAAAAAAAAGTCTAAATGAGTCTTCTACAAATAAAAGCATTTTTCACTTGTTTTTAAAAAGACATTTTTCTAGTATATGGAATTGTATCATAGTACATTGTTTTAGCTTCATACATAAAAATTCCTGAATTGATATGATAAAATCAGTGACACATAAATAATGGATGCAGTGACCATAAAACGTGTATCAGATCGGAATATTCTAACTGCTACTTACAGATGCCAATGCCTTTCCAAGTGCATCACCTGTCTGGGAGCTTCCAGCACCATTTCCTCTGTTTCCTGTAATGTGGAAAGCAAACCCAACACTTATTTTTAAAGCTGAAATTTTATTTACTTTTATTATTTTATTCATCATACAGAGTTGAGCAGCCACTTTTTAAATGGATTTTCTGAGGAAGTCAGTGTCAATAGAATCAGTTCTCATTAGACTAAAAAATTTAATTAAAACAATTAGATTTACATTTAGATGCTCTCCTCTTTAAAGTCAAACACAGTATCAGTGTGATAACTTAGGGACCAACAAGTGAAAGCAGTTAAAAAAAGACAAATTATTTTCTAGGATCACAGTCTAATTTTAATGAAATGTGAAAAGAAAAATCAAAATCAGAAAATTACATTATTGCAGCTTATTCCTAAACTGTTATCACTAAAGTGCTGCATGTTTAATTAATTCTTAAAGCCAAATTCAGCGAATAGTTCCTTGTGTGTCTCCTTGCTCCCCCTGCTCTAGTTCCCCATGTTATACTCTCATCTTTATTTTAAAATGTCCCTGAAAAGCTCTTGTGCACCACACTTTCTGTCATCCCTGCTCTCAGCTGCATGTCAGCAGCTTTGCGTGCCCTTTCGCTCCACACACCATTAAGCCAAGAGGAAGTCTGAAGCCCTGCCAATTGGAAACAGAGAGGAACTGAATCCTCCAAAATATCTGCTTTACTGTAGGAGACAGATCCTTTAAAAGCAAATCCTCTTTCTCCAATTATCAACTTCTAAAGCAAAAAAAAATGTATTTAATGTGAATGTAAGCAATTCACATCAGAAATCCAAATAATGCAACACTTGCTATTTCGAGTTTGTGGTGAACTTGGATTTTTCAGCCTGAATTTCCCATGCACATTCATCAACTGGGTTCTGCTGAAGGATCTTAGTGTAAAATATGTTCCCAAATCAAGGCCAAGATAGTCCCCCTAAGCGCAAATCATATCGAACCAACAAGGGGCATCCATACGCATTTAGTTTCTACAGCTGTATCTTGAGACATGGGTCTGTGCAAGGCCCAGCTGACCAGCCCATAGCCTGTAATTCCATGCTCCCTAGGAGAGCATGGAAGAGACTAAACCAGCCACCATCCTGGCTACTCAATAATCTCTAAAACAGTTAAGAGAGGAATTTACGATGCGCTTTATCAAGCTCTCCAAAGGACCAGCCTTCCTGCCTTTCTCCGGCGCAGGGCTTTGGTGACACAGCAACTCTGGAACCTTTAACACCATAACTACCTCTATGGGCACGTGCACCGAACTGCAGAAGGAGAACTGCTTTAAGCAAGATGGATGCAATCCCTGAGCACAGGCTTGCCTGTGAAAGCAAGGAAACCAGCAAGTCTTAGGCAGACTGAGAAACACCGTGCCTGATCTTGGCCATCGTGAGAGGACAGAAACATCAGGGTGGTGAATTTTCCTTGATCTACAAGCATGCCATAAATGATATCTTACTAATTTTGTGTGTCATACAGCCCTAAATTTCATTTCCATATTTGAAAATAAAAAGGGCAAGAAGAACTTTTTACCCAGAATATTGTCTGATCCATTGACAGGTGGAGTGTGTGAGGCAGCTACATAAGGTGAACTGCTGGTACTGCCACGATGGAAGCTGGACATTGGAGGAAGACTGGCATTTATATCTGTAGGTGAGACTGAATGCGGGGGATAGCTCTGCAGAGAAGAGAAACACACATCAGAAATTAAGAAGTCCTATTTTAAGATACCAAATACACAACACCCAGCTCTTTATTACAGAAGAAAGGGACTCATCCATCTTCTTAACAGAACACTACACCACCACAGATTTTTATTTATACAACCAATGTAACTAAAAGGACATAAAATCTAAAACACAAAGTTTGAGATTTCCAACAACTGCGTTTTTTTAAGTGACATACAGAGCAGCAAACAAGAAGTTAATTCTTCTAAGTTAGATCCCCATACCAAGTATAAACAGATTTATCTGTGCTGTGTGTCTTACCAAACGGTCATGTGTGTGCAGGCTGCCGTAACTGCCAGACTGGGACATGTGGGAAGAGGAACCTCCCAGCATCCCACCATAGCCAGGCTGGCTCATGCCATTGGATGAACTCCAGAGGTCAGAAGAATTGTGGGTCCCATCTTTTTTAAAAATATTTTTAATAAAAAAGAAAACAAGAAGAATACATTTAATGAAGAAAAGTCACAATTTCTCTTTTCCTTTACAAAATTATTTTAAACAAATACAGTATTCAGCTACTGGGACTAACATCAGCAGGGAAATGGTGACCAGTTTACACTGCAATTTCTATTTTCATGCCATCACACTGTAGCTATATTTATTAAAAGAAAAAACAGAAAAACAACAGAGGCTTTATAACTGAAATATAATCCAACCACAGCTGAGAAAATACCAAGCACTTCTACTAATTACACAGACCTTCAGTAAGGCCAGATTTAAATCAAGAGTGTTGATAAAAATTCCAGACTGAAAGAAATAATAAAAAAGGAGGTGGAGGAGTAAGAAGTTTGGCTACACAGAACTCATAAACATGCAGTACAAAACATCGATTTACCTAAAATAAGCAACTTATAGTCTAAAATACTCTAGCACCACAAAAATTAAAAACATTTCATAATAGCAAATCTAAGTAGCTGAAATGACTACATTACATAAGCCTCAGTCTGGGTGTTCAATGCAGTTTTCCCTCTGTAGCACAAAGTGAAGTGCTCTGTGAATTCCTGCACTCAGAGACTCAGCTTTCCATGTGCTCCAAGCCCTCTCAGGCTGCAGCACAAACTCAGTGTGACGTGAGGCTGAGGAAATGGATTCTGCTCTTGTTCTGCTCAGTGCAACCTCCTGTTTTCTGGCATGCTGCATATACACGCATTTGAGAACTTCAGACTGTTAGCTGATATTGTACAGTCAAATTCCAGAACAGTCAAGAAGCCCCCACCTCATTTTTCTCTATCACTCCAGTGTGCTGCTCTGAAGCCCCTACAAATCAAAGGATGGGAATTCTGTCCATCTGGCCTGGTGCATAATCCCTTTAAATTTCAGTCAGCAAGTAATGTCATGAGAAGAACTTTACATCAATACACAGTTGCCTTTATCTAACTGTTTTAAAAGTATATAAAACTTAATCACAGGCTCTAGTACAATATGCTCCCTTTATACATCCTCATTGTAGAACAGTGACGGCAGAGCTCTGCCTAAAAGACAAGTGACACCCACCCGTATATTTCAAGTCGTTTTACCCACCTTGCATAAAGAAAGTGCTAGCAAACATACTGCTTGGTGGCTTAGGAGATGGGTAACTTGGAGATTCTCTGTTGAAATCATCAGAACTCGGGGATGGTGCATACACCTAAATATTGGAGAGCAATAAAAGCAGGTTAGTAATAACTGGGTGTCATGCTTGAAATAAACCATAACAGCATACAGACATAGATAGAAAGCACAAATAAAAAAAGAACAGTGTAGCAAGCCACAGCATTTGTTGCCCTTGTTTTATTTGCTTTTTAGCAAGTTGCCACAGTACAGAGGAACTACAGTAGAATGATCCTAACAACACACTTTCTGGTGTGCCAACTCAGCCAGGTGGCCTGATAAAAGCTGAATGCTGATTTTGCTTTCTAAGTGCACGACTCGCACAGACTTGTTGCTCAAGATAAAAAAGCAAGATAAAACAACTGGGCCCCAAACAAATTTTATTTTAAAACAACTGTATGCCTGTTTGAATATTTAATTAGCTGGCATCCCAACAATCGGAAAGAAAAAGAACATCCAGTGACAAATGGAGAGGTTTTAATGCAACCCTTGTATCATCCATTCAGAAGCTTGCACGCCTTTGGATGGTCATCAGAAATACATGCATGAGGAATAACCTTGGAACTGCAACATCGAGCACGTAATTTTCACACTGGCCTAGCATTAAAGAAAAGTGGCATCATTGTGTTTTCAATGTAACACCACAGTGGAGTGGCCATTCTTAACTTGCAAACAATGAATTTTCTTTTCAAGTTAAAAACTGTAAGACGCCAAGTAAGCACAATGATTAGAAGTGTTTCACTGCAGCAGCTCTAAGAAGAAATATAAAGTATATTCAGGAGTAAGTTAAGTCAAATTAGCAAGGCCAGTATTCAGAGTCAAGGGCTCTACCCATAGTCAGTTGTTCTAATTAATGCTCTTTCTTCATAACAAACAGTGCAATAATTAGTGTGTATTGAAAGATAAACTGCATTTTAAAAAAGCAATTTAACATAGATGGCAGCAAAGAATATAAACACATAGCATTGAAACTGGAGCATCTTTTTGCTACAAAGTAAAAATTGTGGCATTTTTAACTGTTCACTTGTTAAATATACATGACTTCATAAATGCATATATGAAGAATAATTTTAAAACTTTAACGCTTACATAATGCAACTTACAAAGTGCACTTAGGCCCTAAAATTCACGAGCGGATATTCTGATCCCTCCCTACGCACACACAGCACACACAGATTCGCACGGCATTCACATCCCTCCCTTGTCTCTCCGGGATGTTGTTTACCAAGCGAGAGAAGGGCCAAGGAAACCAAGCCAGCCAACAAAACAGCCTAAGTTCCCTAAAAAAGGCCCATTGTGCTCCCGGAGGGTGACTGTTCTGATACGGATATTCAGAAAGTGAAGTGGGCAAGTCCTGCCCATTTGCATACCAATACCCTCCTCCCGCTCCCAGCGCCTTCCCAGCCGGCCGCTGTCGGGACAAACGGCCGGGATGTGTCTCTGGCATCGCAGGGACCCACTCGGGCACCACTGGCTGTGCAGCCGCCCCACTGCACAAACCCGGGGGAGGAATGGGCACAGGGACTGAGCCAGGTACTGCTGTCACAGGGTGTGTGTGAGCCACGCCAGGTAACCACACACCTGAGCAGGACTCAGTGGAAAGCTCACAACTTTCAGCTGCATGCTTGTTTAACAGTGTTTCTTCATCAAAACAAATGAAAAATTATTAGGAAAAAAGGTTTTTCAGAAAGCTTTCGTTCAATATTTTACTCAAAATTTTTCAGTTTATGGAATAAATGTATAATAGAGATGATTCCCAGGCCTGAGTGACAGAATGACAATACGTTCTGAGCAATGTTCTCAGTACATATGTATTTACTCTATATGATGAATGCATGTATATTCCATGCCTGAGACATATTTTAACAGAAATGTCACTCTGTCAAATTGTAAATACTTGCACTCATAAGACTGCAAACATATTAGGCAAAACTGGGCTTAATTTACAAGTTCTCTGTTGTGCAGAATAACACAGCATATGCTATAGCTGATGGATAATCTATCACTGTCACAGGACAGCAGTGGAAACAAAGCTTTATGACATTTAGCTCTGCCATGGAGATGTACTGATTAATGCGAAGTCACCTACAATGGGAGATTTATAAAAAGTGATGAAACACTACCTTAAAAAGGGAATAAAACTCAAAAACTCCTACAAACATATAATTCACAGACACAAATGTACAAGCCATTAACATAATAAAAATGTTAGGAATTATATAAACGTAAAAGAGGCCCTTCCGAACAGCTACATGAAAGTCCTATAGCACAGACACACAACTTCATACAGTTCCTGCTTGTTTTGGTATCTTAACTATAGCTTGCAAAAACATAGCTGCAATGTTATGAAGCTGCACTTGTGCCAGTCTAGATTTTTCAGATCAAAGGGTTCTTGCGGCAAAACACAACTGATGTGGTCTCAAAGACTTCATCAGCTCCAGATGTGGGGAAATAGCCAGCCAATTCCACAAAAGGAGCGAGTCTCTTTTAGTTACAATCAGAACTACCCACAAATTAAAACCAGGCCTCTGATGTCATCTGATCACCTGCAGATGAGCACCAGGTTTTTTCTGGTTAATGACCTAATCACAATTTTTATGTTGTGTTACTACAAACAAGATTCAAAAGCAAAGGAGAAATTTTACTAAAATTAACCCCAAGTCCACGAATGCAAAGTACAAAGATTTAAATAAGAAAGTTGACAAAAAAAAAAGAGAAATTTTATTTTTAAGTTGGGAAGCGATGTATCAGGCCAACGGGTTTGTTCATTCTGAACACCCCACACGCACTGGGATCCCTACCCAGGCAAACACAGCCCTGTGGCTGCTGGCCCACAGCAGGCTGGCATGGTCTGCATCCGACTCAAAGGGCTTTCTCTTCTGCAACAGCTGAGTAAGGCAGTTATAAATATGACGTGGCTGCTCAACACGGCCTCTTTGAGCTATTAAACTGATAACACTGACATCCAGGAGGCATCAAACCAGTTTTTCCTGGCTGACATTCCCACTAAGACAGGGAATACTGTTAAAAGGTCAGCCTCTTTGCAGTCTCGTTGAAGAGGGCTGTCTCCAGCAGGTAGAAGAGGAGCCCATCTCCCAGTCCCCTCTAACGCTGCACCCGAAGGCACCGAACTTGTCTCCTTGCTGAGAAGCAAAACACTCCCCGATCATGAATGGGAAATTCCCTTCCGTTAAACGCACGCCAAACCCAGTTTTTTTACATGACTTACCAAGTCATAGACTCAACTTTTTTGGAGCTGTGCTAATATCTACATCAATCCTAACGCTGCAATGCTCCTGAAGGGTAGTGGCCTCCGCCGAGGGAAGCAGGACAAATGAGCTGCTGAGGACATCAAGTCAGAGACCCACATCAGTCATTCCTGCACCCTGAATGGGTTTATGTTTCTCCAGCAGGAAAGGCACGATGAAAAGCAGAGTTTCTTTATGAGAGGTAGCAGTGGGGGCTGACTTCAGATCAGAGCTGTACAACATCAGGTTTAAGCAAAACAAAAGCATTTTCCCAATTCTGAAATCGGCCCTGGTGACTAAGACAGGCAATGAACACGACTGTGAAAGTTACAGGGACTTAATGTATCTGAAAGATTTCAAAGTATTGCACAGTGTGCTTCTGTTCACTAATACCAGAGCCAATAACATCAACAGTAATCTGAAGATCTGGGTTTACCAAATTTTATGCTAAGTAAAACTTACAAGTCTCATTCTATAAATGCATTTAATAAATATAACACTTGGAGTCCTCTTGTTGGCATCCGTCCTCTCAGGCAATTTTCCTGTAATATGTTTCAAATTCTTAAATATTTATCAATGTTTAATATTAATGTTAAAAGCAGATTAAAAAAAATAGCAATGAAGCAACTAAACTTACTTCCGATGAGCTCATGCTATCTCAAGACCAAGGCTCTCATCACACATAATGTTTACAAAATTATGAATGTTACTCATTTTAGCGTAATTATTAGCAATTCTTGGAAGTTCAGGAAAATATCTATCACTGTTTGAGACAGAGGATTTTTTTGAACCAGTAAAGATGAATAACCTATTCTGTAGCCTGTAAACTCTGCTAAGTAGCCTATCTACATTCCATCAGCATCAGTCATGCGCTAGGCAAGTGTGCACTGATGAATGATTTGTACATGTGGCAAAATTTTACACTGTATTATCTCTATGTTTGGAGAAAAAAGCTAATTTTGCTGAAAAGGCAGCTCTAGGAAAAGGAAACTTGTTTTCATGTTTACTGTATTCCTGACAAAATCATATACTGAAACTTCAGGAATGTAGAACAGTAACTACAATTTTCCATACTCCTCCTTGCAGCAAGAGAGAAGTTGCCATAAAAAGCCAGACCAAATGCAAGACCCAGCCTAAATCCTTGTTTAGCTGGTATTTAAGCAAGATGATAAAATGAAGAGCCCAAGTATACAAGATCAGTACACCCATATCCACAACCACACTTCTGTTTCCAATACCAGGTGTAAAGGTTCATACATTTAAAAAGCTCTTGTTGCCATCCAGAATGAAAACAAAACACTCCTTTAAGGGAACAGAGTCTTGTCTGCAAATACAACCATAGTTTTTAAGGATGGTATAAAATTCAAACTTCTTAAAGTAGCTAAACTGAATTCCTTCTTAAATAAATGTTTATGCAATTTAGGCATGCTAAACATGCCTATTTCTGAAATGCAGAATCCCACTGCAATGCTACACAGCACTACCAGCAATACTTCCAGCTTCTTCCCCAGGGAATGACAACATTAAAGTCATGTTAAAAAGCGATAGGCAAACTTAGCAAAAATATGTTATTTTTTTTTTAAATGACAGTGTGAGCCAGAGAGGGGAGGAAAAAAGATAAGTCAGCAGAAACAACATGAATAATATAAATATAAATATAAATATATATATATATATGGCTTGAAGATTTTTTGTATTTTATTTGCTAAGCAAAACCTCTTTCCCAGACTCTTCAAACCACACTGCCTCAAAGGGACATATGTAACCATGTCTTCAAAAATTCCTGATTAAACTCAGATTTTCAGGAAACAAAAACCAGAAAAGCTGAAAGTACTCTGCCTGTTTCTTAACCTGTTCCCTGTATGTCAGAAGGCAACTTCAGCCATGGGAGGAACCCCCACCACCAGCACTGACTACAGGCAGATGCAGCCGTAGATACAGACCATCTTTTGCATTTGTTTCTCTCTCCTCTGAGCTCTTGAGCACTCTCTGTTTCTGCACCTCCACCACAGACTGTTCTATTCCTACAAACAGACTCAGACATGCACCTGATTATGAAGGCACAGGCACTGAGCAAACAGGGGGTGTTACTCTTTGGTGCTCACATTTTGAGAAATATAGATCTGTCCCACACAGCACCTGATCCCATCTCTGGCTGCTGCCATTTGCCCAAGGAAATGGCCATAACCTTCCCTTCAAAGCATTAATAAAGCTTGTTGCAGACAAGCCGCCCTTCTGGCAGGGGAGCGCCGCTCAGCAGATTGGCAGTTCAGCCCAATGGAGTGGAGCAGGGAAAACTCTCCTGGGCTGGTGCATTGTAACTCATCATTTTTAGTGGGATGGGGAGGGGCAGAGAAGGGTGAGGAACAGATAAAAAAAGAAAAAAAATCCAGCTGACCAGTGTTTACTATCTCTCTTTATTCAATGTCCACAGCCGGGTACCCCTAGAGATTTTCCAGATGATCTTATATTTGTCCTGACTCACAAATGTTAGCTGTGACCTTGCCTAAGTTGCTGTGGGCAGCATATGGTACAGAACAGCTTTAATTGTACTTTCCTCCTTGCGCACTAACTGGCCCAATACTAATAAAAGCAAAATTGAATCGTTCTTTTTAGCACCTGGTTGCTCCAAAATTTACAAACTGCAAACATTTTCCGTGGATGCTGAAGGACTGAGTACGTTATTTATTGCACAACAGCTCCAACAAAGCGTGCTGTGTGTCATCTGAGCATCACACGGGATTATTAACATGTTTGCTCTGCTGTAACGCTCAGACTGACGGCTGCAAGACGGGCATTTTCTCCTCTAAAAAATACCCAGATATACTCACATTTGTGTGTATTTGTTCAGCTACACACACGTGCCCATCAGCAACTTGTTTCTAAAAAGCCTTTTTCACTCCCAAAATTCTCAAGGAAAAAGGTATTTTCTCAAAAAATAAAAAAGGCAATTTAAGCTAGTTTTCAGAAAAGCAAATCACAAAGTATTACACATATGCAAAATACATCTATCTCCTGACTTTTTTTCTCCCTTTTTAAATATGGAATTGTAGAAGTATACTGTAAAAGATGTAGTAACTCCACCTTAGAGAAAGGCTTGATAAAATTTCAGTCTACAATGAGAAAAACACATATTTATTCAATAATAAAAACCACTTGTACATGGACTGGTATTTAATCAACCCATATAATGCACAGAATACAACAATAAAGTGAATATATCCACAAATTTATTCTCATATGAAATATAGGTGATATAAAATATAATCAATATTTTCCTTTAAGTTATTTATACTGATGATAGCTGACACATTACCTTATTATGATATTTAAATAATGCTACAGTACATTTAGAAAATAACCAATTTATTTCTAAACTTGTAGGCAATTTGAAAAAAGTAGAACTCATTCAAGGTTATCTTACTCTTTAAGAACAAAGATGGTATCAAATTCCTATTACTGAAATATTATTTTGGTACTATTGCACTTTGCAAAATCTAAATGAAAAGGCCCCAGTGAATGAAGAAGATTACTTAACTATTTATTAATTTTAAAAAAGAATAAAATAAAAATATTAAAAAGTATAATTTACCTTTTTACTATTATTTTTACCTAACCATTTTTGCAGCTTTATTTTTAATAGTGATTAGGTATTTTGGTTTTTTTGGGGGGTCTGCAGCAGGGCTCTTGAATGAAAGAGAAGATAAAGCTTTATGACAGAAACAATTTTTAAGTATAATTTTAATTTTTTCAAAAAGCTCTATATGACTGAGAATATTTTCTACATATCAACAGGTGAAGGACAAAAAAAGAAAAACAGGTACATCTAGTTCAGTGCAAGTGCTTTATTTTTTTTATGAAACAGATTAAAATATTTTTCCTTTTTGATTTGGTGGGAGTTCTTGAAATACGTATTTTTTTATATAATACCTATTACACATAACAGTAAAAATTTACTCCTTAGCAAGGGATTTTTATTAAAATACTACTATTCATTTTCATGTGTCCCTCCTAAAACATACAGAAATTACAGAAATGGAACCCCTTCTAATCATAAAATCTCCAATTTATATTTCTGACTTTTAATATACGTGCCATCCATAGCGAACCATCTATTGGAGTGCTCAAATACTTGGTTTTTAGCTTAATATTGGGCATTGTTTTGGCTTAAAAATTTAGGAAGTGGAAAAGAACAAAACGTTTTTAATAAAAAGTTTAAACCACACATTTTCTACATGTGATTTCTCACTCATTTTGTGAGTAAACAGATCAGGTTATACATACACATCAGCAGGTTATCAAGGAATGTCAACATCCAAAAATCTAACGCAGTCCAAATAAAAATCCCCAAATTGAAGAAGGCGGTTCATACTTTCAACTCCCAACTTCCCAAACAATACATGTAAAAGCAATAAGGCATCAAAATCAGGGTGTGTACTGTACTGTTCTCTCACTGTAGCAAGGTTCATACAAAGATTTGGCACACACTCCAAGGCTGTGCTTCAAAAACTGAAACACAAAAACCAAGCCCCAACTCCACGGAACCTCCTTATGCACATTTAAGTTACTAATTTAGGCCAACTTACAGAATTGCTAGGAGAGAAAGTGCTAAAAGTTACTAAGATGTTTAGAAAAAAATGAAATAAAATCTTGGGCAACATGATATAGGACGATCATATGATTTGTCATCTATTTACTAACTCTTCAGGCTCATAAAGGTCACCTCTGACCCACAACAGGCACATGCTATCAATTTTCAAGCCATGCCCTCCTACGGTACCAGCACTTCCATCCACGATATGCCTGGAAATACTTAATAAGATCAAAGCCTTTTTTCCTGCTACAAGAACAAAGAGAAATGTTGTAATAGAGTGATCTGTGCTCTAGAAAGAATAAAATCAAAACTCCATGCAAGTTATACTCCCTTTGCTTCAGGGGTATTGTATAGTTAATTTTACTTAAGTCTTATATATATATCTTCACATAAAACTTCAAACAGATTGTTTTAGCCTAGGAGCAGACATGAAAGAAAAATCATTTCATATTTGAAAGACAGCTGGCATTTATACCAAAGGAAATGAAATAGAGACCAAGCGATTTTACTGATTCCCCAACCTCTCCTCCAGTGTCTTTTCTGTTATTCAAGAAGCTCATATACAGCGTCTTTAATGAATATAAAGATCCGTAATTTAATTACCATTAAACAAAATCTTGGCAAAAAAAGTTTACTAATGAAAGCAAAACTCACACAGGCCCACGGGAGGAGGACCAGCAGTAAAGAAACAAAACAAAACCCACAAAAAAGAGATCATTATCAGCATCTCCCCTTTTCCTGCTCAACGCTATTTTTATAACAGAAGAAAGCCAAAACCACAGACATATAAACAGACTCGAAGAAAAACACCGTGTTAAATTTACCCATCGCATGCTAATTTTTACAGACCAAAAAATCAGAGCCGGTGTGTCCTTATGGGCTGAAAAATTTTAAGTATCAACCGCGGAGCAGAAACGCCCCGTTCCATTGCCAGAAAGTTAGAACACAGAGGGGAGATTTAAAAAAAATAATAATAAAGAAGAAAAAATAAATCTGCATTTCCCCTGCAGTGTCCGCGGGCAGTTCGGCCACCCCGAGCTCTCGGCAGGGCAGCGCTGGCCGAAGCTGCCCCGGGAGGGGCACGCCAAAAACCGACCAAAAAATAAACAAACCGAACCGAACCAACACAGCCCCGGGCGCAGCCGCGGGCAGCAGGAACACAAACTTCGGCGTTTCCCCCGTGCCCGCACACAAAGCCGCGCAGCCCCCGCGCCCCAGCCCCGCATCCCCCGGGGGCCCGGCCCGGCCCCGCACGGCCCCGGCCCGGCCCTCACCGTCTTGCCGTTGTAGTAGTACATGAGGGAGCTGCTGCCCACGCCGGGCACGGGGTAGGCGCAGTACATGGCGCGGCCGGGCCGGGCGCGCCGCCTGCCGCTCCCCTCGGCCTCCTCCCGCCGCCGCGCACATGGAGCGCTCGCGGGCGGCTTATGCAAAGCAGGACTGAACCATCTCGGGCCCGCGCGGGGGTTGGGCGGGGGCGGCGCGGCCCCGCGGTCGGACCGGGGAGGGGCCCGCGGCACCGGGGCCGCACATGGGCGCGCACCGGGCGGCGGCAGCGCCTGGTTTTGGTTTTAAATAAGTTGGAGCGCTGTGGCCGCTCAGGCGGGCGCGGTGCGGCACCAGCCACACGGCCATCTGGCTCTGCCCGAAGTTGCTCCCAACTTTGGCAAACGCTTCCCGGGGCACGGGCGCTGCTGGAGCCCTCCCGGGGCACAGCCCCGGCACCCAGCGGGGACCGGCACACACACCTAACCCGGCACCAGGCGCCGGGCGTGAAAAAAACTAGCTCTAAATATTTCCACTTTATGGAATCACCCAAAATCCTTCCTCAAGATGGGGCATTACAAAGTATGAGGGTTCTCTTGGAAACACAAGGCCAGGCTCCCTTGATGCTGAATAATACGTTTTTGTAGGAATAAAGCTACATGTGTGCCCATGCAAGAAAGGGAGAGGACCCCCCCCCCCCAACAACTGGGGCACATCACAAAAACAGACTCAACCTCCAGCACAAAGATCTCTCGATATTTGCACACTATCAATGCCTAGTAGGTATTTTTGCTTCCCTCCCTGATGGCATCAACTCACGTTAACTCTTAATGAGGCGCACGTTCTTCTATTTGCTGCATGTGAATGCAGCTGGGTATTCACTGAGCAGCCGATAAATCAGATACTGATTTCAGTCCAGGGAAAAAAAGGTTAAAGCACAGCCACGTTTCTCCACCTCTCGCTGTGTCGCCTGCCAATGCTGTGAATTCTCCCTGCCTTCCTCCTGACAAAAGCAGGAAAATACTTCAGGAAAAGGACAAAAATGGGTAAAGTTCAATTCAGCCATTTACAGGGAAACAAAGCAAGTTGCAGAAGTTCGGTTCATTCTGCCAAGCACCCTGTGTGTCAGTGAAACCTTCTGAACATAAAAGATCCACAGGGTGACAAACTGACTGCAGTCTAATGCTATCATCAGATAAAAATCTCGGTATAACATCCATTATCCCAGGACATAACCACTGTAGTGTCTAGAAATACACAGGATATACACACATTGACAAAAAAATATTCACATCTCCAGCTTCAAATGCTTTTTCAGTGAACTCTTCCAGTCAATTAGGGGACTACTGTGCTCAGAGTATGTTGGCAAATACATCCTGAAGTTTCCATCTGCTGAAGAACACTTGCATTTTTACTGCAAGTCAAACTAGGCATCCAGAACCATTTAACTATGCAGCAAAGCTAATGATATCCGAACTGAACTCTTCTCCAATACAAAAGGCGTAGCAGCAGCAGCTGCAAAAAAGAACATCACTATACTTCAGACTATTAAATTGCCAGTCCTGCAGAGTGACTGGCGGCTTCCTTCTTCCCTAGGGACCACAAAGACCCATTTCAGTCCCCAGAGAGCCTGTAAGAAGCTTTGATTTGCAGCTAACAATGCCATTCCTTAAAGCTTCTCACTAATGTTCAGGACTCTACAGATGAGATATGCTAAAAGATCTTCAGATCTTTGCATGTGCTACTTCTCATAGCACACTAGATTAAAATCACTACTTCAGACTAATGTACAACTTAGAAAAATCTCTAGACACTGGAAAAGGCGCTTTCAGCTCACACTTGAAGAAATAAGAGAACCCTTTTTTAAAAACACATACAATTTTAGCATGCAAACTTGTAAATCATTAAAAATACTTCCAGGATAACTGGAGTCACTTCTTTGAAGTAAAGACTATTATCAACATAGTTGTAATTGCTACAGCACCTCCATGGACACAATCCCAATTTTCAAAATAGTTGTATTACAGATGAAGAGCATGATCAAATCCCCTCAAACAATAATAACCATTTTCCACCTGTATGTAAGCAATTGGAAAAATGGTAAAATATAGTGCAGAAAAACCTGACTTGACTGTGTAGCATTGGGAGGGAGCATCTCTGCATACAGAGGCCCTATATTTGTAGAGAGCAATTATAACAAAAAATATATAGGTAATATTAACTAGTAATATTTACTAACACTATTAACATTTATCAGAAGAAGTAAATCATTGACCTTGTTCATCATCACATGGGTAAGACAAAAGGAACAACATGGTCAATAAAAGTGAGTAACACCACTGCAAATGTCTGTTTGTAGACAAACTGGTCCCTCCATAATGAGTCACTAAATGAATTTGCTCCTGAGTTACTTCCCCACAAATCAAAAGGATAACAATTGCATTTTACCGAAAAGCAAATTATTTGTCCTACCCTCAGTTACATCACTGGGCATAAAACATTAGTGTACAATACTTGAAATCTGTTCATGGATCTGCTCTGCATTTCCTGTACAAAAATAGTTTCTCACAGGATGTTTACTACATCAATTCACCTTACAGGACGAGACCATAATTGCATCCAGCATATCAAACTTTAACCCACAGAAGTTTACTTTCAGCAGAATAGGTAAAAAACCAACCTAAAATGGAAGAATTTAAAAGCCTGCTCAAAAAAATAAGAAGTTGTTAACAGAATCTGTATTTGCAGGAACCTCTACCAGATAACTATCCCGAAAGCTCCTGAAGTCCAAAGCAAGTTTTTGTTTTGTGGTTGCAATTTTTCTAATCCTCATTTAAACCAAGGAACAGCTGCTCCAAAATTTGTTTTCTTAAGAGAATCATGTTACAGTGAAATGAATCATAGCTGGATCAGCGATACTGTACGGGGTACAGTTGTTTACTCCATTTTTCCTTGGTGACAAGTCAAGGGTTAATCTTATGACTCAGCCTGACAAAACAAGTCAGCTGGAGACAGGGCCAATTTTTTAAACTTGATTTCAGACAGACATGCCGTCAGCAGAGGAGCACTGAACTGACATGCACTTTGTAGCCCGAATTGTTTCCACTCATGACCCTGTACCGTGTGTCAAAAACAATAAACTGCCTGTTCCTAAAGTATGTAAAGAGATTATGAAAGCTGATGCAGAGAGAAATACCGACCTAAAAATAAATCAAGCTACCTGTAAGAGATATTTTCAAAGATTATTTTAACACTAAGAGATTTTGTGAATGAACCACATGTTCTCCCAGAAAACCAACTTTTATGTGAAATACATTTTTGTTCAACTTGTCAGAGCCACAAAGCAAATACACAATAGAGCATATGTAATTCATCATTTGAATTTACACAAAAATAAACACAATTTCTACAGATCACTGAATGTTATACCATATGATGGTTATGTAACTGTCTCAACAGATGACAGCCATCCTCTAGTCAAACATATTCCACAAAGCTGATGTATCAAAATACTTTAGAAAGGTTAATGCTTTTTACCACAGTTTTATTATTATTTTAAATGGGTCTATTCTAACACAACTAGCACCAAATCTTTTAAAATTATGTGCAACTAGAAATCAAAGCTCCTTTTTCACCACCAACAGCAACTGTGATGTGTAAACCCAAGTATCAAGTATCTCCTTGTGGAGAATTGGCTTCAATCTTGTTGAAAAAAAACAGTAACATGGTGAGAGCCCAAGCCTGCTTTTGATGGGGAAACCAGTTCCTTTGTTCTTACCAGTTTCCATGAGTTTCTTAGGGGCAAGGCTAACCTTCTATCTTTGGAAATAAGGCAAAGGCAACTGCCCTAGGAGTCTCTCCTGTCCTCCCCACACTGCCCAATGTTGGAACTTGTTATCAATTTCAACCACATTTGACAGAGAAACAGAAGTTTCACAAGTGATTAAGTTCTTATCAGTTCTAAGAAAACTGAAACCTGAACAGGAGAGACAGGCCCCAATTGATAGAGAACAACCTGTTGTAACTAAAATACATGTAGTAATTTTGAGCTGCTTGTCTAACAACAATTCAGAGGAAAAAACCCAACAATTCCACGCACCTTAGGTCTCTCAATATAACTTTAAAATATTTTAAGCCAAACATTTGTGATGATTAACTACAGCAAAGCCAGAGTTAGGACTATTGCTACAGAATGCGTTGAACATGGTGCATAATGTAGCTGTTGGATGAGAGAAGATTTCAAGCCTTAAGAAACAAACCTGGCTGTTTTCAGGGGAAAATACAATGCTTATTATACTGCCCTCAATGTAATTCATCAGTTAAGTAAACGTTAATTTATTTTAAAGTCCTGGAAGGATATCCTTCTGTGTTAACCAACCACTAACCATGCTGGTTCAGCAGAGACAGAGCAGTCAAACTTCATGAAGGCAACTTAAAATAACCCAGTGGACTAAATTTGATAGGCAACCCCCACTCCCAATATCCAAAGGAAGATGTTTTAAGCAAATTAATTTACTCATCTATGTGAGAGCTACAATAGTTTGGTGGTTTTCCTTTTCAAGGGGTTAGTCTTTAACTGCACATTTAATATTCATATTACTATAATCAAGGAAAAAGAAACAGTTTGAAGGATAGAATATAAACAGCAAATATTAAGGAAATTGATATTAATAGCTATCCACTACTTCTATCTGGAAATATTACAGGTTTGGAGGATGGTTGTTGGGGGTTTTGTTGTTGGTTGGGGGTTTTTTTTGCTGCAAAAAACTCCAGTTGCCTATGGCAGGTATGGTTAAAAAATATTGTTATTTTTAATTGGAAATTTCTGCTAGGACCTTTCTGTTTTAGTAGTTTTCCAAATAACAGTGATTTTATTCAATGTTAAAATTGAATTTATCCAACCTTATATGAGCTATTTAAGTTATATAAATATTTTTCTAGAATGGAAAGAATAAGAGAAAAAATGCTGTGTATCACATTCTTAAGAACAAAGCACAAAATCTGAGGAAGTTTTAAAACTTGTTTCAAAATCCTTTCCTCACATACAATTTTGATGGGATATTGCTCCAATTCAGAAAGTTCTGTTATTTAGTTGAAAATATGAAGCACTTGTGGTTTGAAAACCTCTATAACATGAAGGCATTAACTACCCATATCCACATTAAAAAGCAAACGAACATATCATTACCCTGAGGCAATAAATTATTCTATCAGAAACTGCATAATCTGAAAACCCATGCTGAAAACCCATCCAACCTACAGACCTTATAAGAACTTAAACTAACCAAGGCTGTAACCAAACCTCGCAGAAAACCACCTGAGTTACAGATCTCTTCACTTCAAACCCAACACGGCCAAGAAAATTCCTGTGAAGGGCTGACCGCGCTTGCGGGGTCCCTCTGCCGGCGCGGCCCCAGCAGCGGGAGCCGGGATGTCGCTGGGATTCGCTGGAAGTCTCTGGGATTCCCCGCGCCCATCCCGTGCGCTGCTGCTGCGGCCTGCAGGGGGCGCCGTCGGCACGGGACCTGCCCCGGCACTGCCCCGCCGCTGCTCCAATCGCCATTCCCTGCGGGACCTGCCCCGGCACTGCCCGCTGCTCCCTCGCCAATCCCTGCGGGACCTGCCCCGGCACTGCCCGCTGCTCCCTCGCCATTCCCTGCGGGACCTGCCCCGGCACTGCCCCGCTGCTCCATCGCCAATCCCTGCGGGACCTGCCCCGGCACTGCCCCGCTGCTCCATCGTCATTCGCTGCGGGACCTGCCCCACCACTGCCCGCTGCTCCACCGCCATTCCCTGCGGGACCTGCCCCACCACTGCCCGCTGCTCCCTCGCCATTCCCTGCGGGACCTGCCCCGCTGCTCCCTCGCCATTCCCTGCGGGACCTGCCCCGCTGCTCCCTCGCCATTCCCTGCGGGACCTGCCCCGCTGCTCCCTCGCCATTCCCTGCGGGACCTGCCCCGCTGCTCCCTCGCCATTCCCTGCGGGACCGCACCGCTCTCCCCCTCCCACACTCCAGCCCGCTGCCTGCCAACAACTGCCTTGCAAAACAAGCTCTGAGCCATCGAAAGCCCAACGGGCTGTTGTCCACAGAAGGAAAAAGCACTAACAACTAATCCGAGCTATCTGTGCAAACGGAATGAAACCCCGTAACTAAATCTCCGAGACTGAACAACTTGCTTTTTGTGCAAGTCCTGATGTCACGTGAAACTCCGTGGCACTAACATAGGAGGTAATTTAACTCGATTTTTTTTGCTTCACTGTGTAAAGACACGTGTACATCTGAAATTTCATTTAAAGATCACACAATGTCTTCATTTCAGTACCATTCCTTTGGAAAAGCATTCGTTTGGGTTTTGTATTGCCCATTTCTGTTGAATAGGCAGGTCCTGGGCAGAGCCACCTGCCCCAGTTTGGGCTGAGCAAGCAGCCAAAGGGAAAACACACATCAAAGTCCAGCAACACAACGTTCCTCACTTCCACTACCTTCCTAGCTGAATTCAGATACTATAAAAGCCTTCCCACCAAAGCCACAAGTATTATCAAGCAAAAGATATTAAGAAATAGTCTTCCAAAACGCTTGTATCCTTATCTATTGTTATAAAACCCCACACTAATTTGTGGTAATGCACACATTCATCCTTGAAGTAAAGCAGAAGTTGCAGAAACCCCATATAACTTCTGCCTAAATTACACAAGCTGCAATTCAGTTTCATGGTTTGGGGGTTTTTAGTTAAGATTTTTAACTATGCACAAATTTAAGTTTCTTTTATGCAAATAGACACTCTAAGAACATCTAATATGCTCATTTTGATATGTTGTGCAAACTTCAAAAGTAAAGTATCTCCAGTAAATCCAAACACAGAGAAATAATTTGACATCATTATATATCCCTCATATATGTCTGCATATGCAGGATTTTCACTGAGAAGGTCTCTCAATTAAGCAACCTCATAGTAGTTCACCACGGTAGGATGACAGGACAGTTTGGAAAAATGATCTGATTGCAATTTTAAAAAAAGTTGTTAAGAGAGGGTTACTCAAGTACCTTCACCCTAATTCAGTGAGAACTCGATCTGAGCTCTCACAGCAGGACTTTGCAATGGACCGCTTAGTTGGTTAATGACAGCTAAATGTTCTCATGGAGCAAAGAGCAGGTGGGATGATATAATCTGAGGCTGGGGTGGTTTTCAGATAGATTTCAAATAAAGGCCATGTTCGAAAAAACTCTACAATAATCTAATCAGAAAACCAGATCTTTTTTCTTAATAAACATAAAATCTTAAATGCTTTTACTTGGCTTGTAACATAATGTAGGAGTTGAATGTTTTATATATTTGCATTTTTTTCAGACTCATAGACGAGCATGGTGCTTAAAAAGCAACAAAGATCAAGCCCCTAAAAACTTTATCCCTTTCAATCAAGTGACCAAAGAATGAGCATAAAGCAGAGATGGAAGACTGAGTCATGAGGGAAAAATGGCAAGTTCTGTGTTGCATTATCCATAAGGATTTATTTACTCAGTTTTGTTATTTAAAATTGCCTTTTAACACACAGCACAGCATCAGAGGCAAGGGTCAGGCAAGTTACTGCTGTCTTTGAGAGCTTTAGATACTAAAGACAAGTGACAGTTGAATGTATCACTTGACTGCACAAGGCAATTCAGAACAGATCTGAACAGACTAAATGCTGCTTTTTACATTTGGGCACCATTTGTGGACAGTAGGAAAAAAAAAATCTTACAAAAAAAAAAATCTCACTAGAACGTCAGTTGAACAGAGCATCACAGACAGTTCAACATCACCCAAAGTACCCACCCAGATGCTCCACAGCTTTTATTCAGAGCCACAGACTTCATGCAAATATTCCAAGGATGTTGTTTTACACTGGACAGTTCAATACACATAAAAATTGCTAATATTGAGAATGACTCTCTAAAGAAAGTCCACTCAGTGTGGTGAATGGTATATTATTTTTAATACAATCTAAGCACTGATCTCTCAAAAACTGGGTTTCATGTAATAATTCAGAAGATACTTCCCACTCCACCATTTCAAACAATCTCCTTTTACTCTTTGGGAGGGGTAGAGGAAGGAGAGAGCATAGAAGGGAGTAGTAACATCTATTATTTTTCTCCTGGTACCATTGGTATCTTTATGTGACACATCTTGAAATACCTCTAGAAGATCAGCCTTAAACAACCAGCGGGAAACTAGAAAGGGAAGTGCCTTAAGTGGGTAGTTTTATGCATGCAAACCAAGTTGTCTGTATCTTTGCATCATAAATAATTATTGCAATAAATTAGCACCCATGGACCATACACATACCATAGAGGGTGATACATGAGGAACCCCTATAATCAAACTAAAAATTGTGTTAAATGTATTGAAAAATATAAAATATAATGAGTTTGACTTTAGAAAGAGATCACTGGTATCAGAAAATGTTAATTTTACAATCTCATTAAGTGTGATCTTAAGTTTAATGTTAACTGATCATCTCAGGTACTATGAAAAGTCTAAAATACTCAAAATATCTATAAGAAATGGCACTACATGGAAAACAAGAAGACATTTGTGCCTGTGTGTCACAGCTCATCTTCTGTAACAATCTTTTCAGTAGCAGATATGATGTATTTCAGGTTATTTCTCTGATATGAGACTAATTAAATGGCAAAAAAATGATGATAGATATTCACACTATTTTTCTGAGAACTATGACCTCATTATAGCTAGTGCTTATGGTACTATAATACATACTAGTTTGAAATATTTTCTGACTCCACCCATAAACAGTACGTTTCTGCTCACCCATCCATTCTTGGATGGCAATCCCTGGGCAGTTCTGAGTGAGCCTGGTCTGTCTTCTCCCTCTGCAGAAACCCTGACTCAGCCCCACCGAGCAGTTCAAACTGGTTTCAAGCCACAGGATGTTCTTAGTGTCTGGCTTAGTTAAGGTAACCCCTACAATCAGAAAAGTTCTCAGAAGTATAACAGTCTTGAATCTGTGAAGATAATGTAACTCACTGAACTGTAACATTAGCAGCGTGTCATAATCTTGCTGTTCTCTCAAACCTGGCTTGAAAAAAAACAAGCCACTGATTTTTTAGTTTCTATCCTCCCCACAAGGCTTTAAATTTAGTAGTTGTAGTTCAACATAAATGCTTGCATGTCAACATTCAAAATGTTTTGGGCAATGAGTCACCACTTAGCAACTTACAACGCAAAAATTTAAAAATGCATTTGCCTGCTACATTTAATTTTTACAGTAAAAGGACCAGTTTGGATTGAGTTGCATTCCAGAAAGTATCTAAACAATTCACCAGCACTTTCCTCTGTAACTGTTTATACTTTAGGCCTTGATAAGGACACATGAAAAAAGATAAACCTCAAAACAAGTAATTTCAGAAAGTGCCAAGAGAAAAAGAAACAAACTGGAGGAAGGGTTGTTTTTTTAAAAATCATTATTTCTTAAAAGATTGTTATTAAATTACAGTTATCTAGGAAATTAAATTACTGCTGAGTATCCGTTGACATGGCAGCCCTGCACTAACAAACACACTGCAGAAACCAGAATTTTAGAAACTGAAAAATTAAAAAATACAGATTCATATAATAAAATTAACATCTTTCCTTTGACTTTTCATATTATAACTAAACTGCTGTGCACTATTAGCTAAACCAACTTCTGCCTTTCCCACAATATATTCTGACGTCTTACAAAGATATATTTAAAATAAAGACTACACTTATATAATTATCTACTCAATTTAAATTTCTTATGTGCTCGGTGAAATTTGGGTTTGTGTCATCTTCTAAACACGTAATATCTTTTTTTTTGGTAACATGTCATTTTACTTCAAGGCTCTATTGAGCAGTGAAAGCACTGAAACAGAGAAACTGCCTAAAACCTGCAGCATCGCAATCATTGGTTATTCACAGTAACTGCACTTAATTGCACAAGTTGGTACAACACTAATACAAATAAAATCTATCAGCATTTTACTGTCTCCACTCTTATAGAAGAATTAAATGAAAACCATTTGAAAAATACTGTTTGTTAAAATTAAAATCTTGTAAGAGAAATGAGCTAAGTCTTTCATTCTCCAAAATGATCTCTTTACCTGGCTGATGCTACTAAATATTAAACATGTAGTGTAAGCTTTATTACTGCCTAGAATTACAGTAATAAATTACAAGAAAATTGCACTGCTATGTGTTTTAGCTTCTCTGACATTTTAAATATATTTTTGTTAATCTAGCAGAAATTATCTGCTAGACTGTAAAGCCACCCTACATAACATGCAACTGTTAAAATGTAAATTGCCAAACTATTTTTAGCTGCTGCTGAAGGGGAAAAAAAAAAGGAGGGGGGGGGAAAGAAGAATATTCCTGGCCTCGGGAATAATGATTTGAGGCATTGTGTTCATTTTGTTTATCAAGCAGCTATTCAGCCTCTAGTGGGGCCCAAGTGCTTATGCAAGCAAAAGCTTTTAAGAGTGCCTGCAGCTGCAGTCCTGGCTCCCAGGTAGGCTGCAGGTTCAGCGCACAGCTGCCCCGGGCTATCCGCGCTATCGCGGCTCCATCTGGAAGTGCGGCTAAAATAGGATTTCAGGTCCCGGTTTGTGTCTGTATCATCGTGAGCAGGGGGAGGGAGAAGGGAAAGAGAGGGAGGAGAGAGCAGGAGAGATGCGAGGACCAGAAGACACATCCGTACTTCAGGCTCGGTGCAAAATGGAAAGCTCAGCCCCATTTTGCTCGCACTGTATTGCCTGTGTTGTGTGTTCCATTCAGCCTATCCGGCTTTGAGTTATGACTCATCCAAGTGCACCTGCGCCCATGTGTTAAGTACTGCCAAATAAAAGCCCAACATCCATTTACACAACAAAGAGATGTATCCCGCAAGGCAGCGGAGCTTCCCCCTCCCCTCCTGTTTGTTCTGAGCAGGGGAAAAAAATAATTCTGTCCTTCACTTCACTGGGGATTTTTGACTTCACGTGGATTTTTAAATGCAGATTCATTTATAAACAATTTTCTTCCTTTTAAGAATAAAGCATATTTAATACCACAAAACACCCCTATAGCATTAGATTATCACAGCCATTAATGATTTTTTCCACCAAAACCCTTCCAACCTTTTTTATCAAAGCCCTTTATTCTCGAAGGATAAATTTTCAAGCAAAGAGGGATCAACAAACTAGTTGCTTGAAAGCTTTCCTGATGCTAGGCTGAAGTTAGGAAAGGCTTAATGAAGGCTTTAAAATCCACCAGGGCTTCACAATGAACATCTGACTCGGTGATTTATGCATATTAATAACCTCAGTCCTACTGAGGCAAGCTGAGCTGTACATGTCCTCCGAATCTTAATGTCTTCAGCTCCACTGGGATTATTACAAATGTAAATTTCTAAGATTCTCAGCTATTAATCTCTGTCTGTCCTCCTGTTCAGCAACATAATGACTAATTAAACATCAAAAGACCTGTACAGGAGATCTTCTTTGACAGCTCCTGGCCCAGCTCTCTTCCCAAGAGAGGAATTCAAATGACAGGGACAAGTGGGTAGGAGCATATGAGCGAGCTACAAATCACTGCTATGAAATCTAAAAATTCCACATCGAATGTGTATTTAGTCCTGCAGAACCACTCCCAATTACCCAGCCTGGCTGTTCCTGTCCAGCAGCCACAGCCTTCCTAGTGCTAAAGTTAAGACATTTGTATGTATGGCAGGTAAAGAGGCAGCAATTTGAGCCCAGTTTTTTTTACTATAAGTAAAAGATGTAGTACTTACAGAAGAAGGCAAACCAGGGGGCACCTTTCTTACTTTCTTTGTCTGTAGAGGATCTGTACACAGAAAAATAATGTTTCATCAAGTATCTACAATACAGGTGAAAAAGAATAAATAGCTACACTGTAGTTTTTTCTTTCCATGCTGAATTTCTTATTTTCCAATTTCATACATTTTTTATTCTCTGACAATGAGATTTGTCTTTCACATCAATACAAATGTAATACAACGTGCAAATGTTCTCTAAAATAAAGCTTTGCTGAGTAGTTACTTTCAATTCTTTCCATAAGGGAAGCAGTTATTCCTAAGAACAGGAACACTGAGGGGTACACTGACCACCTTGGCACTTGCTAAGAAACAAAGTAAGGTTTTGGGATACACAAGGAGGAAAATGAGACTGATTAGCAAGAGAAATGCTTTCTTTTCTGTACTTCATAGTAAAGACAGAACTATCAAAAAGGAATTTTACATATTAAAGTATGATTTAAACCCTAAAAATACTAACATGATGTAAATTTTATAGCTTTTAGACTGTACCAATATTGTAAATAAAAAGTAAATCTAATTACCTAATTACTTTCCTTAAGTAATAAAGGCAATATAACTCAAATTTGCATGGCATAGTAAGGTTGGAAGAATGGTATCTGCTTCTTCTTGTAATAGCCATGGTAACATCACAGAAGTACCACTGTGATGACCCTTCCCCTCCAGGGTGGATCCTCACACCCAACAATTTCACTACCTAAATCAAGAATCTGAACCAGTTTAATCAGCTGCTAATAAAATTAATCTGAAAAGTAGGCATGCAAATTACAAGTTAACTGATGTTCTGAAGATGAGTATCTGGCAAGATTACCAGTTCTACAGTTAACCAATTGAGTTCAATTAAAATACAAAATTCCTATTTTTCCATTTTCATCCAGAACATTTGTGATTATATGGCAAGATAAAGGTGAGATAAGGTGAAATATCTGTTGAATATCTTTGATCACTCCCCATAAGGCATGCTCAAAAAGAAAAGAGAAGGACTTCTGGAAGAGATATTTACATTGAATTGAGAATGTCACTGGTTGGTTTCAATGCAATTTAGTATGAAATTTAATGAGGGCTTGTTACAGTCATGTCAGACGACTCCTTCTCAGGGATAAATGGCCGTAATTCGATTTTGTTTTAAATTCTCAGGCAGCAGGTTTGTAAAACTTAACTAGTCCATTAAAAATTTCAGACATACTTTCTGAAGCCACTGGGAAAAAAAGACTTGAGATAAAAACGTTCTTTCTCCTCCTGACATTCCTGGAAAAACACTTCCATAAATTTGTAACCACCACCTTCCATATTACAATTCCCAGATTCAACCAGGACAGAGAGAGGAGTATCACACTGTTCCCAGTCCACACTTGCCTTCATTTTGGTTAATTTAACCATATCTGGAACTTACCATTTGCACAAAAAACTGAGTCCTATTCAAGTCTACAACAGAAATCAGACAGTTCAGGGCTGCCTTCACACCATGACCTGTCTGTGCATATCATGAGCACTCCCTGCCCAGCACCCAAAGTCGTGCTTTAAAACCATAGCAGGTCACTGTTATAAGTAGTTTCTCACTAAAACAGTTTCAAAATGGGCTAAAACATCATCATGTTAAACCCTGACTCTTTTCAAGTTTAAACAGCCTTTCAAGCAGTAAACAATTTCACTGAGCTTTTCTAATACTGTTTCTCTTCTGTAAGAGATATGAAGAACTGCTGGTGTTTGCTCTGCTATTCTGAGCAACAAGAATCCTCACAACACTATTCATAGACAGACAACCCCAAGTTAAACAGTGGTTGACTTGACAGAAGGTAAAAAGTTGCACAAAAATGGTACTTTAGGTCACATATACACACATATATTAGGAGAGAGGAAATGGCCTCAAGTCGCACGAAAGAAGGTTTAGATTTGATGTGAGGAGATTTTTCCTCACTGGGAAGGTTGTCAGGCACTGGAACAGGCTGCCCAGGAAGTGGTGGAGTCCCCATCCCTGCAGGGATTTAGAAGATGTGTAGCTCTGGACCCTGGGGACAGGGGGTTGGTGTGGGCTGGGCAGTGCCAGGGGAATGTTGGACTCAATGGCCTAAGAGGTCTTTCCCAGCCCAAATGATTCTATGATTCCATGATACACAGGATTAAGTTCCAAAGGCATGTTCACGACTAATTTAGTGCCCCAAAAGTTTGCAATTCTATTAAAGTTACTTTGAGAAGCAATTTTCATTTGATGCAAATCTTATTTTGGTGAAAGTGCAGTTTGGGTGACATGGTTCCAATAAACAAGATTTTTATGATGGAATGGAAGTGTTACACAGAATGAGGGGCATTAAAATCTCAAACATATAGCTAGAGAAATCCTAATGACTTATACTAACACTGAAATATATGGCAACTAGAATATAAGGTTATATAACTAGATACATAACCATATAACCAGAATATGTGGTAGAGTGAAGGGTTAGTCTCTCTGTTTATATCAAAAATAATTTTTAAATTTGCACACCCAATTATTAGCCATAGTCTTACAGCAGAAACTACAAAACATCTGGTTCCTTCTTGATTCTCTGATTCAACAGAATTAGAGAGTTATAAAATATTACACTGTCTATGACCAAGTATGAAAATTCCATTCAACTCTAAGTATCCCCAGAAAGAAAACATTAATACTGTCCTAGGACTATAACAATTTTTAAGCAAGTTCCTGCCCTGCATATTTTGGAAGGTAGATTGATTTTAGGATAAGCTACTAGTCTCCAATTGCTAAAATCTTTACAGGCACGTTGAAGCAGTTACAATGAACTGTATATTGCCCTGTATAAAGTTACTTTTAGCATATAAAAGGATAATTGTTTCCCCTTTGTGTCCTTCCCCTACTAAATGATGGTAATGACCTCAAGGTCAGGCATTTCCAGGAGTTAATGATGGCGCGGGTTAAGGGCACTCAGCTGGTCATCGGCTCCTATCCATCTGTCATTATTGCTTTTGCAATTAAGGGTTTTATAGAGTTTCTTGTTTGGTTTGTAAGCCATACTGACCAGTGTCAAATCCAAGCTAATGTCTCAAAAAAAAACCATTCATAATTCCAGTTTTTCCTCTCATAGAGCACTTTGGTGTAATTCCAATTGCTCCACACAGAGCAATCTCCAGGATGTAAAATGAACTGTCAAAGAAAACAATAAAGCCTGCACAGAAACATCATGAACAAAAGTTTCTAAACTCGTGGTAAGCCCGTGCTCCTTACCAAGAGCTGGTGAGTCATGCAGTGGTCTCCGGCGCTGGTTTGTGCCAGAGAAGGGGTAATAGGCTGTTCCAGGTTTCCCAGAGGATGACAGCTGACCTGGACTTCCAAGCCCCAGATCGGACCGAAGCAGACTGGACTATAAAAACAGAGAGAGAAAAGTAAAATTAAGCCTTATAACAACTCGGCTGTTAATTTATCAGGCTAACAAATTATTAACCATATATACTCTTGGCATTTATAGGCATTTACTTGGCTTTCAGTGAAGGTCTGAGAGTTCAAAAAAATGTTGCCTTTTTAAAATTAGTGTTTAGAGTATAGTTCAGAAAGGCGGAGCAAGTTTGGCCGTGAGCCTCCAAAAAACCACAACCATTTCAGTTGAAAACATCTGAAAGACTCTATTCATATTTAAATTTTAAACAAAAATCATAATACTTTGTTTCATTTGCAATGTAACACCTCTTCTATTACACAATATAAACATAATTGATAAAAACTGCTAAGAGTTTATAGTGAGACATTAGGTTTTAGCACATACTTAAAAATCCAGACTTATATTACATTCATAAAAACATGGAATAAAACTGGCCCCAAAATATCAAATGCAGATAACAGAGATAACAGAGTAGATTAATGAACAGAACATGAAAAATTATGATGTTTCAAAAACTTGAAACTAACGATGTAGTTGAACCCTGCCCTTTTTGTTCCCTTTTCATGCAGTAAACACAAAAACATTCTAAACACTTAACAAATACATTATATATTGCTTGACCTCACGTTATTTGGATTTCCTCTCCGAAACTGAATTAAATGTTGGTGATTTAGGAGAACATAGTTTTTCCACAGTTTATGCTGTGCTTAGTTTTGTGTAAGTCTGCAAATCCTGACTTGGAGTGAAACCCATGGAGCTGTTCATACAAGAAACATTGTACCAGGTGGCCAAATGCGTTCACTGCACCTGACCCCTGGCTGTTGCATCCTTTCCTCCTGGAGCTGCACCCACTCTGCACTGCACAGACCTACAGACCCTCTGATTTCAACGTCTGCCAAATCAGACAGTGCCCTGAGGTCACCATGGGTCCAGCAGCCTTCAGGAGCAAAGTGCTTTGATTCCTCCACACGTGGCCCTTGCTCAGAGCAGTGTCCCCCCAGGAGGTGACACGGTCCGGCTGTTGGGGCAGGACAAGGGGGTGCTTTGCTGACACTCACGACTTCCCATTGCCAGGCGATGCCAAGACAAACTGCTGACTGCAGCAACTTTCATACCCAAACCACGTAGTTAAAGTTTCTCCTCCTGCCCCACGGCTCCAGAGCCAACATTCCTCCTCCCCTCGAAACGCTCCCAGGGACGAGTCCACACATCCCCAGGCCCTCTTTGGACTGGTTGTGGAGAAACTACTCCAGTGCTACAGCAGCCCATGGAGCAGGGGCAGAGCCCATTGCTCCTGGCTCTCCTCACCTTTCCTTCTGAGGCCCCAATATCCTAAATTCATAAACAAATATATATTTTTAGATTACATTTATATCATTCAAGCTGGTTCTTTTGGTGTCATGACTTGTGAAAGATGAGAGTGAGACAGCTCTCAGCAAGGCACTAAATCCTTTCTACCTTGCAGTGCAGAAAAATCCAGAGCTCATACAGAGTTACAGAATATATATATAAAATAAGTATTTTTCCAGATAAATGGTTTTGCATCATAAAGCTACTGAAATTTCTTTTACTTGTTTGATGACTAATTTGAGCATGAAAAATCTTATATTCTAATTGAATACAGTGGGACCTGAGTCACCCCACTTACAAACTAAAGGAGGGCCCAAAAAGGTTAACTATTTCATACAAAAGTTTGAAGATCAAAGTTAATTATTAAAAACATTAATGCAAAGAATTAACTTCTGCTCAGCTCAATTTCTTCATTGTTATTCTTACAATTAAATAGTTTTTAGATCAGAATTGTTAATCTAAAACTCATTCTAAAATGAGATACTGTGATCAGGAGTGACAAAAGTATGCAGCAAATACATGCAGGGGGAAATCTGCTTGCAGTCAGTTGCAAGATTTGCTAATTTTGCCTTTGTCAAATGGTTAAGATTTTATTGTTTTGCCGAAAACATTATGAACATCAGAATATCTGGTTTACTCAGTATAAATCTGAATTTAGCAAAGATAATATTCTGAACATTTATTGAACTTCTGGTGGTGAACACTGTGCAGGAAACCCAGGCACTTGTTTTGTGAAAAGCAGCTCCCCCAAAGCAACACTGTTTGAAAGAAGTGGAACCAGTTCTGCACTTGGCCCAAGACCTGACCCTCCTGACCAAGAACCTCCAGGACTGAAGGAAGAGTTCTTTACAAAGCTGTGGGGTCAGAGGGGAAGGACTGTGATAGTCACCACAGCTGGTGCCAGGTGCCAGTCACACCCCCAGAGCTGCTGGGGCTGGCAGGGACCTCAGGAGGGCAGATATTCCAGCCCTGCTCGCCCAGAGCTGCTGTCAAACACCAACAGGGACCATGTCCCACTCACACAAAGGACAACTCTCCCTGCTACCCCCCAGCACCTTCTCCTGATCACTGCAGTGATTCTGGAAACCACAGGATCCATACAGATGACTCCAAAAAAGGGGTGTGAGGGTTCTTTCTTCTGCTCCCCTACTCATGAAGGGAGAGTGATTACAAAAAAAGAAGCAAAAAGCCCAATAAACCAACCAGTAGAAACTCTCAAATTCATTTCTACAAAGTCATTCCAAAAGGCAAGGGTCTGTATCTTTCCTGGACTGAACCTCCAAGCTCTACTTCATGACATTTGCCACTCTTGCTCTTGTCCAAAGCATTCCAGTTCTTGACATTTTCACTGGGCCCTGAATTTCAAAGCAGCCTTGCTACTACAACAACATAAAGTTAGTGTGTAAGTAATTTAGGACATATCCAGTATATCTCAAACTGTGCAACACACTCTAAAGAACTTTAAAAAAAAAAAAACTAAAAAAACCCCAAACAACACAAAATTACAATGTTCTTCTACCATTACTACAATCAAATGAAGCATCTGTTTAAAAAATTTTTAATTGTTCTTCAGTCTTCCAAAACAAAATAAGAATAGATGTCATTAGTTCAGCTCATTGATTTTTCTGCCTGTTTGAACCAATTCAGAAGCAATATTGATTAGGACTGATCCTTTCCTAAGGGCATCTGATAAAGAAAGGAATACAAAAATACCACTGAGGATAGCAAAAAGCTTTGTATTACCAGCACCAGGCTCTCCTGCCCGAGGTCCCTGCACAGAGGCAGATCACTTACATATGTAGTGAGCAGCACTCCCCACCCAGAACCCTCAGCTCCCTCTGAACCTCATCTGCCAACACGGATCCAATTACTAACGAATAATCAATGGCTGGTTATTCTCCTGAACGCTGCCCTTGTCTGTGTCACCATTGTAAACAAACAGGCACCACCCTTAATAATTTGCCTCTTTGGATTTTATGATGCACATTTCCAGTTCCAAGATACACAAGTTATTTAAAGCAATTATTTTCCCTAAGGAATGAGTGTTCAATAACCAACTTTTAAAAAATTAATAAAATAATAAAAGGCTTTTATTACAAGTAACTGAGAATACAGCAAGCCTGATTCCAAAGAGAACAGCGAAAAAGAGGTAAACATGACTGCTTCACTTTTCAGATTTATTCCTTTCAGGGAAATCAAGAAACAGTTTCTACAGCCTCAGGGGAAATGGCATGGCCTGACCCAAATAGGAAAGACTTTCACAAGGGCCACTGTCTCAACAAATGCTTTAAAGGGGTTGCTTTCCTAAAGAGCAGTCTCATAAAAATTAAATGCAGAGTCATCTATTCAAGCATTGCAAGGGTGAGATGAGGGAAAAAAGAATCATATCTACATATGAGGGGGGTATTTACACACCTTTGTCAGAGAAAACAAGTAACTTTGCATTGCAGCTGCACTTTCATGCAGGCAGAGTCAGTTTCCATTCAAACTAACAAGCCAATCAACCACATGCTTATACCAAAACGACATTGCCTGAGATAAAAAAAAGCACAACACATTTTAAAATGGTTTTTAAGTGATTCTTTCAAAATATTCAAGAGTAAAAGAAAGAAAAGAGTTTGACTAGTTTGGAAATTTTCTTTTCCCCAGCTCTAGGAATCTTCAGATACAATGTGATGCCAAAACACTGCTCTGCCTTCCATGAACTTCTAGGACACCAGCCAGCAGAATTCTAATATGTTGGTAAACATTTCTTTGATTTTCTTACTTTGATATAAAAAAAAGTGGACAAATGAAGGCCTACAGATGTCCTTATGCAATATTCCTTGCAGCTCTCCGGCACTGAGGCTACAGGCAGACAGGAAAGCAAAGCGACCCTGCAAAATACACTACACACTCCCTACACTGCACATAGAAAGCCTTACCTTTTCAAAAATATATTTGCTACAGGCACTTAGCCTTGTGCTTCTTGGTCTAAATCTTGTTCACGTTCTTTTTTTTTTAAATACAAACATTGGCAAACACTTTAAGAACTCAAATTTTCCTAGTGCAGCCGTAGCCAAACTATGCAATAGTTTCATCCAAATACAACTGTGTGCCTTTACATTATTCATTATTTTCTATCAAAAGAATAATATGGTTGAGAATAAAAGCATTAGCCCATTATATGCAACTGATTATGACAGGCCCATTATGCTGGCATAATAAGGCAGGCTGCTTTGGCAGTGAAATGAGAGCTGCAACCCACCAACTGCAAACTTAGATCTTGAAAACCTCCCCAACAGGCAACTAGATCCAGCTAGATTTTAATTTTCCTGGGGTTTTTTTGTTAGCTTCCTTTTCATAAAGTCTATGCTTTGAGTCCTAGTAGTCAGGTTGTCCCTACTTAAAGCAGAAAAACTGTTCAAAGGTAAAAGATAAAGTTTCTGAGTGTTAAAAATTTGGAGCTTGGATGGTCTACTTTTACAAAATAATGCAATGCAACACCACTCATCTCAATCAAATCCCTCCATTATCCCACCACAGCCACTGACAAACTCACTTGGCATTTCCCTGTTTCTCAGAATTACACCGAGCAGATGGCAAGTGCATTCTTTGCCTTACTGTAAACTTGAAATGTTGCCCTGGGTAGAGCACAAGTTTCATGTACATGTCCTTTCACTCTGTGAGCGATTTGGATGACTTGGAGCACGTATATAATGTGTCTCAATATTGCACATGTCTTGCCTTATAGGACAATTTGCATAAGATAATTTAAAAGAATGTACCCGAACGGAAAAGTCAAACTCTGCTGTACTTGCAAAATCCCACAGCTAAGTTGGATAATTTGGTACTGTGTTTCCAAAGGAAAATCTCACGCAAAATTAAAACATTAACAAGTAATTGCTCTGTGAGATCCGAGTACAGCACAGAGGTTTGGGCTGCAAAATACCATCCACTCGAGTTCCACGTCATGCAGTTTAAGCCAAAAATAAAACTAAGATATAAAGAGTTGAATTTCACTTTACTCAAGTCTCCAATCTTTGGAAACTGTAATGAATATGCTCTCCAAAATAGGAGCTGAATTTGGAAAAAACACTGACATATGATGTAAATTCATTTTAAATTTAAATTTCAGAGATATGTTTGCAATTATCAGCATGTTGTTAAAGAATCTCATCCTGAGAATATCATCAAATAGTAATGTGAAATACAGTGTTACCATTTTGAGAACAAAGGGACTCTGAATGAGTAATCAATAGCAACTGGCAGAAAATGAGGCATTAATTATGATCCTCTCTAGTGTTTTGTCTCAAACAAGGTTTCATTAAATATATTGTGCTAACCTGTACATCTTCAAGCCATTACCAATAGATTTGATCAAATACATTTTTGGTCTGTTTCAGGAGGAGGAGGAAAATACCAGAATTAGAAAACCAAAACAACATCCTAAGTATTATATGATAACTTGAGCTTTTTTCCTTGATCAGTTTAAAGGAAATCAGGGGTTGCTAATACAACATCTCAGGAGAGGATCATCTAACAACATGTTGATAATTGCAAACATATTCCTCACTTTAAAAAAATACTTAGATCTTATAATCTCAACGTAGTCTCTCGAAAATTTAATTATCATCTCCTATACCTAAAGTATCATGCAGGTTTGAGAAGATAATGACAGTCATCCATCAACTGCATCCTGCCAGTGTAATCAGGCTAATCTAGCTCACTGGATTAAAAAACAGCTACCTAGGGCACTAAATACTGAAGTGATGCAACATCATAAACAAAATAACATTTAGTTTTACTGTCTTTCCAATTACTGTTAACACTGATGAATATCAAGTTATCAATATATTCTCTTTTTATACCAAAGCTTTTCCAGATCACCACGAGCTGCTTATTCATGTGTGTACCTAAGGAGAATCTGCTACTATGGCAAATTCTGTTTATATGCAAATATACTGGGACCAAGCACAGGGGCAGCGAGAGAATAAAGTTTATTCAGAATTATATATATGGGGTTTTTAAAGCAGTGAGAAGAGTAAAGATTAAATTCAAAGGGAAGGAAACATTTTGTATTCTCTCCATCTAAATGGCTTTAAAGTAC
The DNA here is from genome assembly GCF_047495875.1 of Pithys albifrons albifrons. Classification (NCBI taxonomy): domain Eukaryota; kingdom Metazoa; phylum Chordata; class Aves; order Passeriformes; family Thamnophilidae; genus Pithys; species Pithys albifrons. The sequence goes on from NC_092470.1 coordinate 8,102,313, forward strand.
CTGATTAATACATGTATTTTGAAGAGTCCCTTCCTTCTCTTTTGCAATATTGGCTTCCCTGCACTGATACCGTGTCTTGGCAGGACTACAAATTCTGTGTTACGCTTCTAAAGCAGCACCCTGCTGGCGTTGGTGCCTAGTCCTGGAGGTTATGCTGGCTCAGCTTGTCTCTGTTCATCCCCCCGGGCAAGGTATTTTCGGTTGCTGACTGAATCCTCGGAAGGCATTACTAAGCACTGCGATTACAGGTCAGGCACCTCCCTTTGCCTTTGAATCCTTTCGCTACATTATGAAAACAGTAATTTGAACAGCTTCCTTACTGTGATGATACAAAAGCAGGGCTTCAGAGATCTCCAAAATGTAGAAGAGAAGCTGCTGAGAGGTTATTCATCTACTTTTAATTTTTTTGGTACCAGCGTTGCTGGTTTTCTCTACAATTACAAGATATGAGCACGAGGAGTCCACATCAAAATAAAAGATTTTACACTGAATCTTATTTACAGAAACCAGACTATAAAGGATATTATAAAACTCAAACTATCTTTGCATCTGTTTCTCCCCTCTGCATCTTCAGCAAAATGATTTAAAAATATTCCAGACCATTGGAAGAACATTTCATGTATATAGTATTGGAAGCTGTACATCTCTCCCACACAACCAAGAGAAAAATCTCTCTCACTCTTAAGCACAGTCAGAAAATGTGTCACATGATGAGGGTTCATTAATACAACAACCAGATAATTGTTAGGACTTCGCATGGAGGGCCCATATGTTTTCACATATGATCAAGCGAGATCTCAGTGCTAAGAAATGGATGGATGTGCCCAGCAAGTATCTTAGGCTACAATCCTGTCTCCCTAATAAATGTGATCCTTCTCTGCCTGCTCTTTAGACACTTGGGCCATGGGGAGCACCAGCACCTCAAAAAGCACTCCACACCACCACTGAAATAAATGCCAGTTGGACGGTTCAGTTCCTCAAAAGAGAAATCAAAGCTGGCCTTGTGCTTCTTTCCATCCCTGCCTGTCTGCCCAAGCTTTAGCCTCTCCCAGCCCATCCCAGGAGGGAAATGCTCCCGAGCAGGTTGCCTGTACCACTCATCTCCCCCTTCCCAGGTCTGCTCAGGGCCTGTATTCTTTTTGAGAGCTGTTCTCTGTGCAGATGCAAAGTTTAGGAAGGGACTTCATCTCCTATAACTAAGAAAGGAAGGTTAATTGGGGGCTTAACACACCAAGTAGTTATAGACAAAAGGAATAAACACTTCAAGAAAATCCAAAGGGCGATCCAGCTTGTTCAGACAGGCACGGCTGCGAGCACAGACCTGAGCTAATATTTTCCCCATCCTCCACTAATGCCACAGATTTGTAACTGAGAAGCACCCAGCTCTGAGGCAGTCAGATTAGCTGGACACAAACAGTAATTCAGCAAAGAAATGATATCTGCACTCCATGGTGTAACATGCTTTTTACATCCTAAAGCAACAAGGAGCAAGATATCAAATATTATATTGAGTTACAGGATATTCATAACCTTAAACACAACCGAACACAAACCAAAAAAATAAAGGTGGCAAAAAAATTTGCCAAACCTAAATAGCGTGAGAAAGAAGGGCAAAGACAAGAAACAGTTTGCCTGGGAAGACATTCAAAATGACTCCTTGCAGAACTGCTCCCCTTTTATAAATAGCATCCCTCCTCCAAGTAGAACGAATTCCTAACACCTGCTACCCGCTTCATTCCGGGGGGGAATGTCTTCCCTGATTAACTTCAGGTGGTCACCTCCAGCTCTGGAAAAAGAAATCTAGCCTGTGCACAGAACATTTTTACTTTCTAAAAAGGTTCTGCAGGCTCCTTATCTACTGGGAGACAGGAGGTATTTCCCCAATAGCACAATAAGTAATTCACTTCTAATAAATCATGTTCAAGGGGAAGTTAATATTGCTTGATTCTACTTGAGAAGTAAAATGAAGCAAAATAAACTAAAGTTCTGGCATTCCATCTGCCCTTAAACTATATATCCCTCTCCCCATCCCAGTCTTTTAAGATGGTATCAGCTGGCAGACTCCAGAGTCCCTGCTTGAGTTAACATTGTGTCAGCCTTTCCTTCGGCAGCTGCACTTCTTAGAGATTGACAGCTCAGCTGTAAAAATCTGCTTTGGGGAGACACCTGATATCAAAAGTGCCAGAGAAGAGGAGATTAAGAAGAGAAAATTTACAAAATATAATCAGTTTGTCAGCTTTAAAGTTATAGTGGTATTAAAAACCCCACACATGTAAAAGCCTTAACATGTTTTATACTTCCATAACTCAGTATTACTCAGATTTAATAGACTTTATGTTCTCTAAGCTGTTTCTAAAACTATGTGAGGAAGGAAGAAAAGCAACTGGTACCATTGCTTGTCATCTTTCTAAGGCCCCACAGCCTAGAAAGGTCCAGAATACCATGCAATTTTCTGCCTCATTGGAAAGATCATCTAAAGCATCTTCAAACATACACCTGCAGTGAGGAGGAAGAGCTTTCTTGCTGCTGTTTAATAGACTCTGTTAAATAGAAACTTTTGCAAACATCCTTGGAGCAACTCGGAGAATGCAGCTATTCGGGGGCTACACCTGCACAGTGAGAAAGATTTATTTGGATTTCTGAAGAGCAGCCACATTTTCACATACAATGTGCTACAAAATACCTTTTTCTACTCTGACTCTTACATTGTAAGTAACAGCTGTCAGATACCACTAAAACACTGCTTTGTCCCACTATTCACAATCAGTTCTTTCACTCTTGTCACTTCCAAGTTTTCTGTTCTTGCAAAACTCCTTTTTTCGATTGCATTTTTCATACTGTTCTTTATTTTGCCATTTTTGATGGTAAATCTCATTTCTGCTTCCCTCACACATCTTTGTCCACTCTTACCTCCCAACAGCCATGTGTCAGTCTGGATACTTATTCTTTCAGCTGTTACCTGATGCTTGACTAAGAAAATTGAAATCAGTTAATCTTCTCCATTACACTCTATAAGCATCTTACAATTAGAGAGTTTATTAACATACTAAAACCACTTTTAGGTTGGTGCTTTTAGTTCTCTCAATGTTTCTCTGTGCATTAAGCTGGATACTTGTTTTCCCTTTTGCTTGACTAATGCTCACCACCCCACCAGTGACACAAAACAAGTTGCCATTTTTGCCTGTGCACAATATGAGGGAGTTTTATGTTCTCCCCAGACAGCTCAGATTTCTGGAGCTGCAACTCTTATTACACTTCCTCAGCCTGGGAGAGGATGTGCTCTGAGATAACACTTGCCCTAACATTGCAGGGTTGTTCTTTAGATTTGAATTCTGCTCCAACTGCTTTAAAGTCTCTTTAAATTTTAAAGAGGCAAATTACTGACTATGCAAAGCAAAGTAACATACACTTTCAAACATTTCTTTTGCTGAAGTGATCAGCTGTTAAATTGCCCAAGAAATTGGTGCTAAAGGCATTTTTTGGGTTTATTTCTAAAGTTCTTACAGTGTTTGTTAAGAAACAACTTGAATTCTTTTTCCAAAAAAAAAATCCCCAAACTTTTTAGTCTGTGAAGGATGTAACAGCTAATAAATACATGTTTTCATGCTACAATTTTATTCTGTAATACTAAATTTGCACTCAACAAAATGCAAACTTATAAAATTCCACATTAAATTGAGAGGGAGAAATTGGGAAATCTTGAAAAGCTGCCTGAAATTATGTCTTAATATGTTTACTTGAAGTATATTCCCATAAGGAGCACTAAGTGTGGTGCTAATGTGCATAAAATCTTACTGTCATACGGCAAAATTCAGCCTAATTTAATAACGCCTGATGTGCATTACATCATGTTGCAGTGATGCAATAATGTGCTGCTAAATGAGTCACCTCACATTAACTTCATGGCAACAGCAGAGCTGATGGCTATTGAAGGGCAAATGGTGCAGGATTATTACTGGAAATATGGATGGACCATCTTTCTACTGGATTTTTTGATAAAAAAAAATAAAGATTCTCTGACAGCTTTATTTATTCTCAATATAGACAAAACATATACAATAATAGCAGCAGAAATAAGTTAAAACTCCATCTGCCACCAAATAAAATCTATGTAGTGTACACAGTGTCATATATTCTTCATATGCTCTGCGTAGTACAATGTATTTCATGCAATATGTATATATATCAGGTACTGTGGAGTATGTACAATTATATATAATACTGTATAAAATGTACAGCCTAAGTGAAATGTATTTACTAAAGCCAACCCATAGCTCCCTCCAGCATTCATGTATACTAGAGATTTATCATCAAAAGTTTTTTCTGCATGGATTTTATAACTTTTGAAGTGTTTTGTCATCATGTAGAACATAAAGATTAGCGAGTTAGAAAAATGTCTCTTTATAGAAAGACTACACTTGAAACCAAAAGTGGTAAATGCCTCGATTTCTTGCCTATACCCGTTATATTTAGCAATTGATTCTGTCTGCTTTCTGATACCTGGGATAGTGTGCAGCCTTGAAATTATTATGAGGGGAGAGTAAGTGTGTTATCTCCACATGTCAAAAAATCCATAATGTCTCTTTTTCATGCATGATTGTTTAGAATGAAAAGAGAATGTTAAGGGGATAGTCACCAACAATTTAGTGCCTGAGCGTGGTGATGCCAGTGGGGAGAGCCTGTGCCAGGCACGTGAGCGCAGGCACTGTGAGGCTCAGGGAGCATCCTCCCCCCCTGCCAATTATCCCGGGCACTCACAGGCTCCGGGGGATAAACTTCGCCTCTGTGAAGACCCACAGAAGCAATTAGAAGAATTAGTGTAACAGTTGCATATGCAGTGCACATTTATCTCAATTTCACGTTGCAAAGGGTGCAGATTCCTGGCTTTCTTCGAGCTCAGACCTGTCAAGGCCACGTGCAGGGACAGCTGGGTACTCTGTGATGCACTGGAAACAGGGGTTGGGCACTCAGTGTCTGAGTCTCATCGTTTCCTTTACATAAGCAACAGTTTTCAGTACTAAAATGACACAAATGTGAAAAAATACTTTTTATTACAAGAAGCTTTCTGAAAGCTTCATCTTTACCTGATTTAGGATTTGTGAAAAGATGCCCTTCCCAAATCTGCATTTGCAAGGCCAACAGCAATTGTAGAATCCCCCACAAAAATCACAAACCACCACTCTCCCTCCAACTCAAAGACATAAATAGAGACTTTGTGTCAAGTCATGTAGCATTGCATTGCATTCTTATAGCAAAGCAGAGTTTTTATATTTCACCTAAAAGCTGTCAATTCTTCGTCCAGGTAAAAGGTTTAGATATTTATCTAAACCAGTTCTGCATAAGCCTCTACTTGTCATCTTACCCATCCACTTAAGAGTCTATATACTCTTAGATGATTCTTTTTGGCTTGCTTAAAAAACCTGATAGGAAGAAAACCTGAAAATCTGCTCTTAGTAAAATATTCATAAATTAGCCATATTTACATTCTTGTGACTAAATGTTATAGCTGAATCACAGTTCATTACCTAAGTTGCTCAGATTCTTAAGCTACACTGAAAATCAATCACACTTCAACTCCTACAGCCTAAATATAAATATACCTGTAGGTAGTCAACAGTCCCTACAAATCACTGCTTAGATCATTTTCAGTAAAAGGTGAGAAGTGATACTAAGAGTCTTAAACACTGCAGTTTACAGCGGTCTTGAACATTTTCATTCCAGCCCTCTGTAAACTCAGCAGGAAGTAAGAATTCCTCACACATCCATCCCGGGTTATTAAGACCATTTGCAGCAGTGACATATAGAAAGAACTTTGGTAGAAGGACAGGTTAGAGAGTATTTGAAGAAGTTGGGTATTTTTAATTCATCTGTGCCCAGCAGGATACTCAGAAGACTCACTGGCTGTTGCTGTTTCTGCCTTTTCAGAAGCCTTGGCCACTGTCTTTGAAAAACTCACAGTCTGGAGACAGTGCAGAGACTGAGAAAGAATGGGGTTGGTTGGTTTGAGAGAGGAAGAAAAGCAGTGGCTTGTAATTTCCCTTTTTTTGAGACTACTGGAAGAAATAGACTGCAAATGTCAGAAGATAATGAAGAAGTGATACAGATTCATCTGGAATAAACTATGTAAAACCAAACTCATTTCCTTCTCAGATTGCATAAGAGATGATTTAATAAGGCTTTTACTGCTTTCACATTTCACAGGTGAACTAAGGAACCAAGGACAACTAAAACTAGTGCTGAATACAGAGTGTAGCTGATTAAAAACAGCCGAGTTCATGATCAGCAGTGGGTGAATGTATTAACTGAGGCTTTGCAGGCGTCTGTTTAGGGCATCATTCCACCCCTTCATTAGTGACTTGGATGAAAAATGAAGATTACATTTACTAAATTCTCAAAACAAATAACCCATAAGGATCTCCAAATGCAGTGCAAGCCTGGAATTCAAAATTGCACTCATGAATTTGGAGACACCAGAAGCAATGTGATAAAAAAGTAAATATATCTTTGTACACAGAATCTGTAACTGAAAAATACAGGGTGAGGAATGACAAGCCATCAGCATTACCATGAAAGGGTATTGGGAAATTTTAGATCAGCATGACTCAAACAGGTATCAGAGATTATGGATATTTGTTAGGAGCAAAGACAAATACCACACAGCAAAAAAATTCACTGTGTTATCAGAAAGATCCAGGAAATTTCTTTTTGCCACAGCGGTCAGGCCTTAGATGAGGTACTTGACCCAGTTTAAAACACTGGAGTTCCCTGGGGTTGGGAACCTCCTGGAGAGCATTCAGAGTAGTGCAATGGCTTTTCTCTAATATTTCAATCTGAGATAGACACTGTTACATATCTACTGTTAAAATCCACCTGCACTATACACACCCATGTGAAAATTAACTCCATTTATGTCCTATCTTTTTAGGGACTCCTTATCTTAACCATCTTGTATCTCTACAGATGTGGAAGAGAAGAGATTCTTCTCCGTGTCTACTGTCTGCAAGACAAGAGTTGGCTGCTTTAATTGCAATGATATTTAGATAAAGCATCAGAGAAACTTTGCCAAAGTGAGTCTGTTTAAGTAACGGAAAACCAAACCCAGTGTGGTCCTGGAGCCTCCTCCACCTCCAGGCACCTCCCAGAACTGGCTGTATGAGCATGGCAGGGACACTGCACTGCAGTGACCTCTCGGGATCACTTGGACCTTCTCTATGGCAGCTTTCAAACTCTGTAGCTACAATGAGAACCACATTTCAAGCACTACCATGCATTTATGGAAAGCATAAAAAAGCCCCAAAAGACTGAGAATTCCCACCACATTTCTAGTTAACAAATGATTTCAAACACTGTCATATTTATCTGATAAGATCAAAGTACAAGCTGTAACTTAACAAATGAATTTAAATTTAATTACAATTTAATTGAAAGTTAACTCTATGATTATTTTTATTACCCTGAATATAAAACCAAAACATTTTTACCTACAATAACATTTCCCCTGTATAATAAAAATGTTAAGGAAAGAAAAAGCTGTGGGAGAGGTTATAGATGGAAGTTTGTCAAAAGGATAAACAGAACTAAAAGTGATGTTAAGAGAAACAAATAAATACAGGATTTTGGTTTTAAAATAGCTATATGTAAAAATTAATATTAAATGGCATAGATAGAAACAATTATATAGATATAAAAGGATTTTTCTCACTGAGAAACCAAACAACAGAAATTACACTCATTACCACAAAAGCAAAACAGGATTTTATCCAAAGTTAACATAAACCCATTTTCCAGTACAAACATTAAATTAATGAAAGAGTAACATGGAAATTATTTGCTTCCAAACTGAAGTTAAGTTACTATATTTAAGCCCAGTACATACAGAGTCACTCAATAGCAATAACACTAACGCAATGTTTTCCTGTCCAATCATGTAAAGAGGTATTACTGCATTTTGAGAGGACTTTCCTGAAAGCTCAGCCCTACAGCTACAAACAGGTCTTTGTTTGCCACATCTGTGTTGCAGAGGAGGAGTAAAGGCTGTGAGTGATCCTTTCTCAATAGGGGGAGCATTGCCACGTGGTGCTGCCCATTCACACTTCCCAAACTGCTGGTTAGAGGACTGAAAACCAAGATGTCAAACTTGTGTGCTCAGGTTTATCCTCCGGAAGGAAGACATTCCTGAAAATACCAGTTCAAAGCCAACTGTCTACTCACAGTAAAATTAAAAGAGGATTTCTCTTCGAGAAAATAAATATAAATTAATTTCTCAGAACTACAAACATATCAGTTATTTAAATCTTTATCAACAGACACTGAATGTAATCAAATGCTAATTATACTTTTTAAACAAACTTCCTGCACATTCAAAACAGACTTTTAAACAATGATCACAATATTTAGTGTGGCTCAATAGAAATAACATGGAAGATATCATCAATCTAAAATTAAGATTTAGAGACATAAAAAGAAAGGGTTTTTAATTAAAAATCACGTCATCAAAGTCACAAAACAATACAGTGTTACACACTGGATAATCTAATTAAAAACTGAAAGCCTAGTAACCAGCTAGCAGTTAACTCAGTTAACTACTGAACTATATTCATCAATTACTGGTATATTTTGATATATTATACATAAAAATCAGAATATCACAGACTAATTGTGATGTGCAATTAGCACTGGTCTGCAATTCTCTTTGCAGACTCAGAGACAGGAACAGATCGCTGTGAAAGGGAACACATTTCCTGATGACCTGTGGGGAAGGTGAGATACACACAACTAAAGCACAGCACCCAGTGTGTTCAGACCTGCAACAACTTCCCCTTCACTGCAAACCTGAGCTACAGAGCCAGTGGCCCTTGCACCCAGCACAAGTATCTCCTCCAGGTGGATGTGTGTGAGTACAAGGCAATCTGCAATGTGCCCACCCAGAGTGCAGAACATTTATTCTGCAAACTGTGGAATACATTCCTGTTTATTATGTTTGGTAGCTTAAACTAAATTTCAGTTCAGCTTATTGCATTTGCTTTCAATCACCACTGTACTTACTTGACAGCCTGGCAAGCCTGTATCTCTGCCATACAATGGAAATGGACCTCTGTCCGAGGTTTTTCCTATAAAAGAAAAACATTTGAAATTAGGTTATTTTAAAAATCTGCTACATATCTGCATCAGTTGTCCTTACATATGCAATTGAGAAAATCTATTAGCATCATAGTAAATTAACCAACATTAAGTTGCATCAATAAAAGCAGGTTTATACATGTGTTTAACACACTCCAACAGCACTACAGGAAAAGATGACATACTTATCTAATTAAATTCCTTGAATAACCAGTTAGATACTATAAAATATGCCTATTCAGTATGTTTAAATAAAAAGAGCAAAAATCCCTTTTAATTTCCATTATCAATGAGCAAAGGTAAAGACACTTTCAGAACTCTTCTTTCTACATGAAACCAGCACTTAGCTGGGATCCACCCTGGGCAATAAAATAAAACCCCAGGAAAAGTAAACAAGGCCAATTCAGAACATGGAAACTCACACCAGCCTTAAACCATGGCTGAATCATTCAGCTCTTGACACTCACCCCTAAATCCTTAAAAATCCTTTCATCTCGTTTACAGATCAGTACAAAACTCAAGCAATACAACCAGAAGACAGTGGAACAGACTTTCCTGCCATACGTGCCATCTTTGCCTGTAGGCAGCACACACAGAACACAGTCAGTGCCTGCTCATGCAGGGTGGCTGCCTCCCATATTGCTGGCTGAGGGCACAAGACACTGGCAAAGTATTTGTCAGTGCCAGGAAAACTACTTAGTGTTTATTTGTTAGATATTCCACCGAAGGGGCACGTTTGATATTAGAACTCAGTGTGAAAGTTCTTCAGTAGGGTTCAGAAGTCTGTCACTCAATACTGTTTAGAAAGATCTTGAGTAGAAACCTGCTGAACAATGCCAAGCATCAGACAGGCACTGAGTATGTGAACAATCCAAAGCACCACGTGCATGTGCCTGCCCTAATTAGGACTCAGAAACATCCTGTAACACCACTCAGGGTCTCATCCAAAGGTAAGCATTAATAAACCATGATATCTACCTTTCAGAAAATGAATGATATCCTACCCAATTAGGCATTCCCTTTTCTAAACAACGTGTATGTTATCCAGTCCTCATAAGAAGAGAAAGTATCCTTTCTTACATGTCCCAATTCCAGTGATAAATAGCTCCATGCTATTGCAATTGCACTTCCAGAAGAGACTTCCTTTGCTTTTTCTGATTTTCTCCCTGACTACCAAAAATCCCTAAATGCCATGTAAGAGGAAAACTAAAGTACATTTCTCCTTCATTTAAAAAGTGCACCCTGTGTAAGCAGGGAGGAAGTTTGAATCTCTTGAAACAACATCTCTGCTACATTATCATCTTGATAACTACAGGAGTCTGGCCAACAACAGTTTGCTTGAAAAATGGCAGCTCTGCAGTAACAAAAGGAGGAAAAAAGTTAACATTTTTCTGCTGAAGCAATTTGCCTCCAACAACTATCGAGCACCAAGCAAATAAAATACCTAGCATGCAAAATTATAAGTAGTAGGATGAATCATGCTGTTCATATTAAACCAGACTCAGCATTTTCTTTCCCGAAAATGAGAATCTCATACCACATGATAAACAACTTCAACTGAAGTATGCAGTATTCCAGTCAGGCTTTAAAACAAATATTTGTACAAGAGTCAATTACAGAGGCTAGAAAAATTATGCTTTAAATTATGGTTTATGTAGCAAGCAAGAAATTGTTAGATAAAAAATGCATAAAATCATGTTATTTAATGTTATAATTTTTAAAAATTTGGCAGGTTCATACTAAAGGAAAAAAGCTTACTAGAGTAGTCTACTGTACAGTAAATTTTGTCCCAAGAAACAACCTAGAAAATCAAGGCTTCCTGATGCTGCAATGACCGAGTATTTATCAACAATTAAAGCTGGAGCAAATTAACATGGGTTCAAACGCCTCAGGTTTTCAATGAAGGATTGGGAAAGCAACTTAGGAGCGAGTACAGGAGTTGCCTTGTTTTGTGCCACACAAATTCCCAGCACTCAGGTACAACTCTCAAACCTGCAAGGGTCACAGCGTTAAAGGTACAATTCTAAACAAGAATCAGCAGGGATGCACTACAGCAACACACACTGAGCCCACACTCGAGTCCTGGTTCTCTCTCCTGCTGTGGAACTGCATCCCTGGCCCCTGGTGCAGGACTGGAGCAGTGCTGGCAGCAGCAGGATGGAATGGGGAGGTGAGCGATCCTGGCATCATCAGAGCACATCCCCTGGACTGAAGTGAAAAGCCCCTGGAGCTTCCCTGGTAATACATCAAAGCGTTCCCAGCACCGTCTGGCCATAGCACAGCGAGGCTTCGCTATCTGCAATAGCACAGCACGGCTTCACTATCTGCACCATGGACAAGTGAAACAAGACAGACTTCAAGCTGCCCCTTGTTGCTTCAACACACTTCAGTTCTCCAGTCCAGGCACAAACCTATTCTCACTCTTTAAAGCCTTGTAAGCAAATGTCACAGGTAGTGTTTGCTTATCAATAGAAAGAGAAAATACTTAGCAATAGTGCAGGTAGTGAGTAAGTCAAGTACTTGAAAGGTGGGTAATGCCAAGTTTGAGATGACTTCCTCAGTGGTTTAGCAAACAGGCAGGTCCCATACACAGCCCCTGACCAGTGCACAGGCAGTCACTGGAATCAAGTTCAAACACATGACCAAATATACCAAAGCAGAATCCCTTTGGTCTTTTTTAGCTTATGAAATACCTTTCTTAATTATTCAGAATGTACAGATTGACAGAAGAGCATAAAAATGTAGAATTTACTGTAAAAACCAAACTTGCTGGAAGCCCAGTGCTTATGAGGACACAAACTTTAAAAACACAGTGAGACTGAGAGTCAAAGCAGACCCTGAAATATCTTACAGGTTTACCCCACCAGGTTTGTTGTTGAGTATGTTATACCCTCTCTCAGGTCTTGCTCACTACACAGATGGCAATAGTCTCTCTTTTATTACAGCTGGAAATTCAGAAACCTTATTGGGGATGTAAGGAGACTCATTATGGCACCTGACATTAATTGGAAGAGGAGTCTGCAAAAACATTATTAAATGACAAAATCCTCATTGAATGCTTTTGCTCGCACAGGTCTGTGTAGACATGGCTATAAGGCAGTGTAGATATACCAGCTGGGAAGGTAAATGGCCCAGATGAAATTTATTTCCTCTTCAGATCTAGTTTCATTTTCACACAATATTCATGGGAAGTAAAGCAATTTTGGCCAGTTCTCTCAGCTGAGCACTTGCCATCACAGGTGTGCAGTAAGGCCTCCTATGTCAGGCTATGGGGAGTCATCAGCTCCCTGCTCACCTTTGTCACACACCACGGAACTCACATTTCAAAAGTTAGATGCTGTCACTTTAGAAACAAAATAGCATCATGGTAAACTTTTCTCCAGGTTAACATACGAATGGCTCCACATACCAGAGTATTGTATTCAAACCAGATTTGGAATAAAAGGAATGGGCATTTAAAAACAATTGGGTTGGTTATATACAAAGATCTTACATCTGCACATGTCAACTCACAAGGCATTTGAATCTTTTAATAACTTGGACTTACTGTGTTTTACTATTTTGGTTTCGCTTTTGAAGGCTCTTGTGTTTTTATCAACAAGAACTTTGACAACCTATCACTACCTAACAAGCTTAAAGCCCAAAGACTATGGAGTTAAAAGAAACCCAACCAAGAAAATCTCACCAGGCATTTTGAAGCACAAATATTTCCCAACTGCATAAATTTAAAACCTTGACACAATCTCAATGAATTCAAATATTAATAGCCATTTAGTAAACAATTATTTTTCTCTTGCAATCACGTGTCTAGATGTGATATGCTCACAATTTCACGCAGCTTCTGAACACTGCACAAGGAATTGTCTGCCGTAATATCTCTATGTGTGCAACAGCTGTGCAGCCTAAATACTCTTAACACAGAACAAACTGAAACAGCAAGATGCAAAGTGATAGTGAGCTGAAAACAGCACTACATTAACTCAGCTGAGGACTTCTTCAGTGAATATGCTATAAATGCCTGCCAGTAGTAAAACAGCCTTTTCCCACTGCTTCTGGATAATGCTTGGCTTAGGAGAGGATGACAGAACTCTCCAAAAAATTACTTCAATTCCCACAGAATTAACCCTGATCTCTCTGTGTATTGCTAAGAATTTGGATGGCAATATGGAAAGCAAGAGCATTTTTTAGTGAGGCCACGTTTATCCCCCAGCACGAATCCACAGTGACCACAGCTGGCAGCTGCTGCGTTTGTCACACATGAAGTGTGTCTGCCCTGCTTGTGCAGAGAAGCTGCTCTCACTGAATCTTGAGGCATCATCTTACAGTTCCTAATCACCATTTCATCACTGACAGCACTGTTAGCCATGCAGACAGCCTACCCAAAAATCACTTTATAACAAAACATTGTTGGCACCTTTGAGCTTTTATTTTCCTGTTCAAGTTATTAAATTGGTGTTGGTAATTTGACTAGAAACCAATTTTTATACTGCCTTCTCCCCCTCCACATCCGCCAAAGGACAAAACAAACAAAACAAAAATGTTACCGACAGAATTAAAACATCCTAATAATTTTTCATATGCAGATTCAATATAACAAGGAACAAGCTGCACAAGCTACACTGACAGGCACATAGAAATTATGCAAGAAAAACAGGTAAACATTTTTCTACTAATCAATATCACTTTCCAAATTACCATGAAGCAGAAAACACACAAAGTTTATAGAATAAGATCCTTACAGGCCCAATCTTTATTTTTTAAAATTTTGTTGGTGTTAAAAATTCTTATTCAGCAATTATTCAGTGAAATAAAATTATGTTTGATTAAAACACAAAACTGCTCTTAGGACTTTGTGTGTTGCTTTCTTCTTTGAGGCAAGACTGACTGACACAGGCAGCCACAGAAATGTTTACAATATACCCAGACATTTCCCACAGCACCAGAGGAATCATTTCTTCCTTTTCTATTGCTGTATTAGGCCTACTCATTAACAGAGGCTGTCAGTGTTAGTCAGTCTTATACCAACAGTGTGCCCTCTAACATTTTAAAGATATTTCTATATAATGCACAGGTGGATATATTGTGAATACATATAAAAATACTATACACATTTGTGCTTACAGTGCTTGTGACCAAAACTCCTGGAAACGATACAGAGATCTGAAGCAACACAATTTCAAGAAACGGCTTTAAACAAACGGCCTGCCGTTCTCTGCAGGGCAATTCCTGGCGGGTGAGTGCCAGGCACGCTGCTGGCTGCGTAAGTGATGTGCACTGAGGATGGGGAACCAGCCAGTGCCAACTGGTGCAGCTGCCGGACCCGCAGCACCCTCCGCCTGTTCATCCCCAGCCAAATCACTCACTGGCTACGAACAGTGAAGCAGCAACACAGGAAAACGCCAAGTGCAAGTGAGATTAGCGATAAACTATGGGATCCCTACAGAGGTCAGTGATTAGCAGGTCCCCAGCCGTAATCACTTTCCTAACGCTGACTTTATCTCATCACACGCTCCATCTTCGCTCGGCTTCTCCCGACCGCGAGCGGCTCCCGATCAATATCCCTCCGGTCCTGCAAACTCACCCACCTCGCACCTTCCAACACAGCAGCCGAACCCTACAGGACACGGATTGGCTGCAAACTTGTAATACCAATTTCTAACCTTAAGTTTAGTAAGTAGTTTATACATAATAAAATCATGTCGCTGGAAAATTTTGTAATAAAGTAACAGAAGACAAATTACAAAGGAATAACCAGGAATGCCGTGCCCAAGTGGTGATCAGCAAAGCAGTCACTCAGCTAAGCGTAAGAATGTTCATCTCTCTGTTCTTGAAGAATAGGTAAAGAAATGCTATTTACAGACTGTGACTGGTGAAAAAAATATACTGTGATAGATTATTTTTCCCCCCATACTGTGACATCTTCTAAAACCAGTTTTCCCAGAGAGCAGAAGGAAGCATTTTAGCAAAGCTTGGCTTTAACAGGACAGATTTTCCCCATCCTCCTTTTCTTGGCCATAATTTTGAAAAGCTGTGATCCTACAGACCTACTAATGGGCAAGAAGTAGAAGTTTGATTTTGAATGAGATTTATGAGATTTAACAGTGGAGTCTCAGGTCTGCCAGAAATCTCCTAGGACTCTCCATGCCATAAATTCTCATTTGTAAGACAGCATTATATTTCTGCTATCTGGTCCTATTACTTACTTGGAGCAAGAACTGTTTTTCACATCAAAATAATCCAAAATGTGAAAATTCTGAAGCTGGAATTACCTGGAATCTACCTCACATTGTAACTTTTGCCATTTAGGATCAATACTTCAGACAGCAGACGGAATTATTGCTTTTGGTAACCTTTGGACAAGATCAACTGAAAAAAAATTTTGTTCATTGTACTTTGCAAAGATTAGAAAAGTTCAGAAGTTTTTATACTTATAGTTGTGTGGGGATTTGCAGATGTCTTTCTCTGGTTCAATTCTACTGATTGAACCAACCAGGCAATAAATCTCAGAGTACATTTATAAAGATGTTAAACACAGAAGTCAATGGATTTCTCACAACTTCTTCAACACAGTATTTTAAAAAGAAATAATGTCAATGTGTGAAGTGGTATTAAAGAACCTGCTTCCCAAAGACATGCCTTTGACACTTCCATTCCATTGATTTGTAAAGACTTCTGAGAAAAATGAAGTATTTTGTCAGTTTGCAGAGCACTGCACAGATCTTGTGCTATAAAAACAATTTATTAATGCTCTCATGTACTTCAAATACACAGGAGATAAGGGTGGACTAAATTCCACATTATATTTGGATTGACCCCCTGAACTTGTAATTTATATGCTCATGTCAAAGGAAGAACATTTCTATTCCATGAAGGCTGATCCACGAAGGCTCCTTCCTCAGTGCTATTCCTGGCCCTCCACTCAGCAGGCTCACACTGTGCTGAACAACAAACCAAATGTTTGCAAGGCTAAAAGGGACTGAAGGCTCTGGCAGGAAGAATTCACGTCAGTAACCGAGGGCAGGGGAAGAGGGAGCACAAACCTGAAGAAAGAACTTTCTTGTCCTCCCCCAAACATATGTGGGCAACCAAACAATTCCTGAATAGCTGTTTCATGTATTTAGTTTCCAATTCTTCACTACTGTGTCTACCCAAGGCTAACCTTATTAGCCCATTAACGTGTTATGCATAGAGAGAACACCCAGTGTGAGAACAAATGAAAAATACACTAAAAATAAGGGAAATCAGGGATATTGAATATCCAGAAGGCAATAATCAAACTGGTTGCATTTGAATACACACATATTCCACACTGGTGACAAGACGGCATTTGTCACATACATTTATTCACCTCACCTTTCTATCCTACGTTTTTCTAGAGTATCCAAGTGTCTTAACTTGGTCTGTTAGAGTATTTCTCCCTTTGCCATTTTCCTCATCTCATCCCCAAGGGGTTTAGTAAAAATTCTCAAGCAACTAACGAAGTTGCTACTTACAGCTAAGGTGAAAAGCACCCCTTGCCCTCCTGGCGTGGAAGTTGTCCCAGATCTAAGGACAAAAACTACTCAGCTTCTGTCAGTGACTTGGATCATCAAGTACCTTCTTAAGTCTAAAGTCAAGAGGATTTTATAATTGGAAATGAACAGAGAATCCACACTTTACAATAAAATGCTACACCTGTTTCCAATTAAAATATTATTTTGGTAACACTACTTAATACAAATTGCTACATTACTCCTGACATATATATATATTTGTGTGTGTATATATATGTGTGTGTGTATATCTATATATGTGAAATTCTGTAGGTATCTCCACCTTCTCTCACCAACCACTATTAATTTTCATTAAACTTGACAAGTCAGCTTGTCAAAAGAGAAAGATTCCCCTCTTGTTCATCCTCTGTATAAACACAGGCACAAACACAGCAAACATTTATAACCATCTTCCATAAGGCAACTGGCAAACATATACAACAGTCCTCTGTTGTACAACACTTTTGACAGTTCTTATTTGGATGACTTGCATAACTTCTTCAAACTTCACCCTTCACAGGCAACACAGCCAGTCCAGGCACACAGGTAGAAGTTGGGGAATCAGTTGGAGAATCAGGAATTCCCAGACTGTGGGCTCCAGACTAGCAGTACCTGCTAGACTGGGGGGAGGGGGGGACGACACCCAAACCTCAAACACTCATTAGATGTTAAAACAGATTTTGAAAGACAACAAAACAATGTGTTAGGTGTTTTCCCAGTATTACTTCCTCAAGACACAATTTCTGCAGGCACCACAGAATAATCAAGTTCTCTGCTAACAGAGGAGGGGAAATCCCCACCACACAGTGCCTGAAAGGAGCATCTCCTGCTCAGAGGCTGGAAACTCCTAATTGTTCTCATGCACTACATGGAGGCCAAAGCCCCTAAAATGTATGAGCATAAAATAGGAGTTCTGATTTCAGTTCAAAATCAATGTTTACAGTAAGAGACTTCAAAATGTCCAGAAATTGAAAGCAATCCCACCAAGCCCAGAAGCACTGAGGATAACTGCACAGAGAGCATCGAACTAGAGCTATGCAGAGAATGAACTTTTAAATACCCATCAAAAAAAAACCACTCAAAAAACGGAGATCTCCCTAAACCATCCCCTCATCTGTAGGCACCCCATGTCTCCATGCACTTATGGAAACAGTGATACCTCACTGCCAAGGCACCTCAAGGATAAACACTGGGAGTTAAAGTGTACACAAAACAACAACAAAACAATAGTTGCAAAGGAAAACTTGTTTGCTGTTTATTTTGGGAGGTGAAACAAGTAGCATTCTTGATAGAGGAAAAAAAGGTATTTATAAGAAATCCTAAGTCATGGAAACCTGACTGAAGAAACATTAACAATAATAACCCAAGTCCAGACACAGTCAAGGTGAACATAAGTCTCAGATTTAAAAGCCCCGTGGAACATGGTGTGCTTTTCAATGAACTAAAGAATAAAACTTCATATATCAATAAATACTAGCTCTCTGCTTGGCTACCCATGCTTTCCAGAGGCTTAAATGACCTAAAGCAGATAAGGAAAACACTTTTTCCCTGCATGTTAAGAACAAAAGGAATACTCATGGCAATATTGGTAATTATTTTATAGAAACGATAACATGAATAAGAATGTTGGAATATTTTCTATTTCAACAGCAAGGAGGATGTAAAAGCTATTGCTAACCTTCTGCACTTTTGTATCAGCAGGTCTGGATAACCTGACTCAAAAAGGATTAAAAACATTTTTTTTAAATATATAAAAAGGAGTTCTCTCAGATATTAAGACTGGTTTTTACTTAGTCTTAGAATACTCATGAAGTGCAAGATCTTGGGAAGAAAGTTCGTTTTGTGCAATATTTAAAATAAGCAAATAGGATTACCCAAACAATTTATTCCTCTGATAGCAAATCATTAATAATGAAATCACCTAAATGGAATTTTATTAATAAAGGATTAGGTAGGTTAATGGTAATGCTCTTCAACCTGAATTTGTGGAAAGATGGCTTTTTACACTGTAATAAGCTGGCTATCAGCTTATATTGTAAAGTAAGTGCAATGATACAACAAACAAAAGCTAGGAATCAGACAAGGTTTTAAATGCATCTGTAAACAGAGGGAAATCACTGAATATTTTTCAGTGACATCAATATGACTCACACCTTGCCCCTAGATTTAGTCTTGTCTGCCTTTTTTTACTTTTCTTCAAAGCATCAACTTGTCAATCTAAGTGTGTTGCTGGGAATTCAGAGCTTGCTGGCAGATGGAACCAGCCCAGGACAGGTCACTGTCTGGAGCACTGTGGGCTGCACAGAAGGAACAGAGCTGCTCCAGTCCAGCCCAGTGCAAGAAGGTGCTGCAGGACTGGGACAAGGCCCTAAGCCTGGCACTGGGTTTATGCTGAGGAGGAGGGTGGCAGCTACAGAAGCTTTCTGTGTTGCCTTTCCTGCTGGCCTGCCTCAGCAGCTCTGCACAAGGCACACCAGCCCTGGCAAATCCCAGAGGGAATCTCCCCAGGCATTGAACAGAAAAGCCCAAATGTCTACCTTGGTGTTAGGAATGTGTGGTTACAGTACCTGAAAGTATTGCAAAGTGAAAATCCTCCCTCTAAGCCCAAACAGTATTAAAGAGTGCAAATAATACCACATGGGTTTTGTATCTCTCCATCTATTTTACCTGCTTGTACTCCAACTCCCTGCACTACAGAACAGGTGCTGTGGAGCTTGCATATTATTATAGAAGCCTTTTATACACAAACTAGGATTAATTTCAAAGACACTTTCTCATTTCATACCTAGCTGTTATCTCTGCTGTAAGCTTTCAACTACACATTACTCCTTGATATCAAACAGTCATAAACACATACAAAACACGTTTTTCTTGATCCTGCTCAGAGTAACTCATCTAAGTCTCAGCACATCAAGCACCTACTTTACCTCTCACGCAGTTCTTTTCAAGTTAATTTGTTTTTATCAATCTCCCTGCACCTGTAATTTTGCTATTACCAACTATACAGTTATATGGAACCTGTCCTGCTTAATATCTTCATCAGCCTGGAGCAGACAGAGTCCACCCTAACAGAGTATTAAACAGACCCCACTTTGGGGGATGCAGTTGGTGTACTTGAAGGCAGGACCATCATTCAGAGAAATGGAGACAATCTAGAGGATTGGGCCAACAGGAACCTCACAAAATTCTACCACAACAAAAGTAAAGTCCTGCATGTGACACAGACCAGCCCCTTGAAACAGTGTCCACCAGGGTCCAGGTGTGCAGAGAAGGACTGGACAGCACAGGAGGGAGGGATCATCCACCTCTGCTCAGCACATGTCACAGCATACCCAAAGTATTGCACCCACTTTGGGAACCCCCAACTAAAAAAAAAAAAAAAGCAAAAACAACAATCCATAAACACCAAAGAAACAAACAAAACTAAGCTCACAGCAGTACAGTTAACAGAAGGAAGGGCACTGCTTGCAGTGGGTGCTGAAGGAGGACTCACAAACATCCCTTCTTTTAGCTGGTAGCACATCCATTCCAGAATCCTGGATTCTGAAATCCTGCGACTGGCAATTTTCCCTCCAATGTCCTTTCACTCAAGACAAATCACTTCCAATTTTTTCAGCTTCCTTTCGGAATGACTTAGTGTATCTATTTTTTCTGTATTGGTTTCTCTTTTCCTCTTATATTCAGATCTCATACATTCCCCCAACAACAAAATTTAGTGAAACACATACAAGCTTTCCAATTTAACTGAATTCAGTCTCTTAATTAGTCTTTACATACTGGCTCTGCAAAAATGCTCATGCATTTAAAAAACCCACATGCTCTTCCATACCATCTTTCCTCCTTTGCCCATGAGACCACTCCCTTGGATCCTTGGTCTCTGCAGTGAGTTTTATGATTTCCTCTATGCTGTATGAAACAGTAAAGGATACTGAATGATGACCAAAACTATCCTGCTT
Source organism: Pithys albifrons albifrons (assembly GCF_047495875.1). NCBI lineage: Eukaryota > Metazoa > Chordata > Aves > Passeriformes > Thamnophilidae > Pithys > Pithys albifrons. The sequence goes on from NC_092470.1 coordinate 8,122,921, forward strand.
GGAGCTTGAAGGAAAGTAATAAAAAGGATTAAGACTGATATTGAAATATTCGGTGTCCCATTTTTAGATTAAAAATTGCACAGGAAAGTAAAACATGGAATCACTGTAGGATTCCATGCTACAGCTGTATCTTGAAACTTTCACTACTTCTATGTTAATTTAATTCTCACATATATTCTAATAAACAACCCAGAGTAGTACTGAGGTCATTTAAACTGCTGCACTTTTATTTCTAGGGTTATATTCACAAAGTCTATTTTAAGAACTGCTTTGGAAGCAACTGATGTTTTATGCAGTGAACTGCTATTTTCCCAGATGAATAGAATATCCATTCTTTGGCTCACAGTTTCCATGACACTAAAAACAAAACATTCATCGGCACCAGCTCAGTGTTTGATGGTAAATGCAGCTGCAGCTCACAACAGCTCACAGTGTACCTCAGCCTGCCCCAGCTGAACACAGGCACTGTATTTCCCCAACGCAATTTCATTGTTTTACAGACAAGCCCCCTTTCTTGCCAAACTCAAACATTTCAAATCCGGCTGCTGTTCTATCTTGAAATGAAAAGTTATTCAATTCTGCAAGTAATGATACTAATGCAAAGTCTTCCAAATTACCAAACAAGGTACATAACCAGAAACAAGACTCTGGTAATAGCAGCATTTGCTGTTATAATGAAATTTTTGGCCAAAGAATTTCAAACTTTGTTCCCTGTTACAATTCCAACTCGCTTGCTTCAAGGGAATTTTTGAAGAAAAATTACAGGGGCCATTTTAAAACTGAAAAATGGAAGAAGTCACATGGCAGTCCAGAGACATGGAACAGCACCGAGCTTTCAGTGCTGTTTTCCTCCCCAAAAGGACAAAAAGTGCACATCTCTCTTTAGAACAAAGATATCCTGAAAGACAGTCTTCTGGTTTAGGGCAAGATGCAAGACTCCTATTTGTTAATAATTTAATCCTGTCCATATCAGTTAACTTTTCACCTGTTTGATTTTCAGTTTCAGTACAGGGTCACTCACCTTTTCACCCTGGTCAGCACACCACTGTTACACACACCTTGAGACTTCCTCACGTCGGTCTGATTCCAAAAGCACCACTGAAAACAGAACCTAATCAATACTCCACATTTATTAGAACTGGGTTTAGGCACCAATCCAGTAAAGCAACTCATCACATATGCACTTACAAGCATAGACTGGACTAAATCCAACAGGGACCGCTTGCATGAACTACACACTTCAAAGACTGTTGGTGGACTGTGGGCTGAGCACAGAAAAACCTGACAAAGGAGAACACATCATCTCTGACTACTCCTAATGCAGCTTTTAGGAAAATCAGTCAAAATTTCTGAAAATATTGAAAATACAGTAAGTCAATTATAACAAATTTGCAGTTTAAGGGAAGCACTATTTTAAGCTTATCCAGCCTAAAATGCACGCCTGGTTTTGCCACGGCACACAGCGATAACACGCAGGCTGTGTGCGGAAAGCAGAGCGGCGGCTCCCGCGTGCGGGGAGTGAGGACAGCGGAACGGCCCCCCATGCCCGGCCCCGCATCCCGCGCCGCTCCCGCAGCGCCGCCTCCCGCCCGCGCGCGCTCCTGCAGCCACGGCGACAGGGGGGCCACGGCGACAGGGGGGCCACGGCGACAGGGGGGCCACGGCGACAGGGGGGCCACGGCGACAGGGGGGCCACGGCGACAGGGGGGCCACGGCGACAGGGGGGCCACGGCGACCACCGCACCCATCCCCGCACCACAGCGCGCCCACGCTCCCATGCGAGCTCCACAAAGTACAGCTCCATAAAGAACCGTATTAATCAAAAGACCACGGTAATATTTATTAATAAATCATTAGCAATACAGAAATTAAACCATTGCTCTCAATACCCAAACCATTGACTTCAACTTGAGATTCAGCAGACCCTGCAGGATCAAAGGGTGTTACAGGAGCTTACTGTCAGGGGCCAGTGGAATTCGCTTTCATGCATTACTCTTAATAAATTTCTATCAATGGCCTTTCTACTGACAACCTGCTGGACTTTTATCACATCCTTGCACTAAGCCATTAACAAGACTGGATCATCAGTGCACTCCCCACAGGCCACTACAGATTACAAGACCAGAAAAAAAAAAGTGAAGCCTGCTTTTGTAGCTGTTCCAGGACCTGAATTACCACACAAACAGGGTGCAGCATTCCTACTGCCAGCACAGCACTTACACGCTCACACACCTCTGTTACCTGCAGCGTCACTCGTGGTGCAGGCAGTCACCACTGAGACCCAGCAAGAACAGTCATGTGTCAATACAGTCCTGCAAAAGTTCCCTGGTGAGTCAGTAAATGCTGATACAGAACACAAGTGCTATCTTCAAAATTTCAGTTTTATTAAGTGCTTGCTGAGGGTTTGACTCTTATTTTCCTTCTGAAGCCTAAAAGGAGACAAGTCCAGAAGCTGGCAGAAATAGTCCACTCCTCTTACAGTTCCTGGAAAGAATTTTCTTATCTACAGATTTAAATTCTTTAAGTTTATTGCAACACTGGTGCACATTTCCCCATCCTAGTGACAAATTAAAGAACCACCAGCTGACTGGCAGGCATATTAGATACAATATTGTTCCTCTACTTCAAATATGGAGCCAGTTTTGTTAAAATGTTAAAGATAAATCCAGTGTTTTCCTAAGACTGTCTTTTTGCAACTGTAGTGGCAGCAGCAAAAAAAGGACTTCATAGTAAGAATATAAGCAACCACGTCCTTAAGCCCATAGTAAATTCCCACCTGGCTGTGATTATCACACATACCTCCGGTATGCAGGGGGAAGATGAATGAACCTAGAGCAGCTTTTTCAAGTACAATTTGCAGCATGAAAACCTGAAAGAAACCTCACATCTTAAGCTAACACAGATTCTTCATAGGTCAGTAGTTAGTCATCCTTTTTATGACTCCCTTCTCAAAAGCAGATTCTTTAAAGCTGTTTACTTTCTGAAACTTTGGATAATGCTTAAAGATGCTAAATTGGGATGTCAGCCTGTAAAGTCAGCAATGGGGGAGGAAGACTGGAGAGACAAACAGTATCTATTACAATCACAACCAGTATCCCTCTTCCCCAACCACGAACCATGTCTTGTCCATCTGATCAGGTACTTACCTTAAGAGATACGTTAAAAGATTAATAAATTAACATCCATGTGATAGTGGTTCAAAGACAAAAAATTATGGCAGCTATTTTGGATACAGAAGGTCAAGACTTCCAGAATCTCAAAAACCCCCAGTGTTTTAAAACTGATACCTAAAAAAGATGTCTGCTTTTCAGATAGCAAAGCACCCAATTTTATCTGAGGTATAACTCAATCACAAGTGCACAGGAATGCTGAATCCATCTCATGTAGCTCCATTTGAAATCCTAAATATGGATTTATGACCCTGATCCTTCAAACAGCTACATACGTGCTTAACGGGATTATGTGCTTAAAGTCTCTTAGATGCAGAAGTATTCGTAAAATTAGGACTTACCTTGGGCACGCAGATCAGTAGGACACATTAGATTTATGCTGACTTTTGTTATACTTTTCAGACATTTGGACACTTCCCATTACATCAGGCAAACACTGAAGCAAAACTATTTCAGTCATATTTTCCTTCCATATATCACAAAAAGCTCGTAAGGATTACTGTTTTCCTGAAATAAAACAGGGTACTACCAGAGCATTACCAAAGCACCTGAATGCTAATTAAGTGGTCACTTTGCTTATGACAAAAACAGGCAGTAAGTACAAATCAGAGATTTGTTATAAATAGCTTTTTTTCACACTATCCTGGAACACAGAGTATTTCTAGAACTGGAGCTATACTGGAATGTTCTGAAAAGTGAAACCACTTGAGATATTATTTCAAAAATCTTGTGTGTGTATCAGTAACAACACTTCACCTATGCATGTTTCAGTGTACCCAAAACAGTTCAGCCACATATATACACAGATTTTTCTTCTCCTGAATAAGACCCATTCTTTGTTTACTACTTTTTAATTCTTCTTTTTAAAGTCTTTTTTTTTCCAATTACAGGCAGGAAATAAAAAGAAATGCAACTCTTTTATGTAAAGTAAATCCATCTGGATGTTTGCTGCATTCTATATCATAAACTTGTGATCCCCAACCAGAATGAGTTATAGTGAAGCTGCAGGCAAAATTGTCTCCATATACCACAATCCATTATCCCTGTCAAGTTAATGTTCCATGTTGAGCCATATGGCGTGGGTACACACTCAACAAAGGAAATTCCTTAAACTTGTTATAATCAGCACTTACAGTCATCCAAAAAAACTGACATAAACAGCTTTATTGTGTTTTGTGCATTTCAGTTGATATCCATGACAAAAAGAGGAAGCTTCAGGGGAAAAAAAAAGAAAAAAAAAGGAGGGAGGGGGCAGTAAAGTCGCAATAATAAAAGGGAGGGGGAGAGAGACTGTACATTTCATAATTACACAACATTTTCCTCAGCAAGTGATTTTCAATTACAATAAAGCTCAAGCCTCCTGACACTGATACAGTGTGCCAGATTAACAAGAGACAAAAAAGCCCTACATCAATACCTCATTTTCAATGCAAATAAGACATCCTATAGTTTCAAAGTGCTTGACTCATGTAAAAGATTATCAATTTAAAAAAAAAAAGTGAGTAATTTTTAGTTTTTCTGACTTTGGAGCAAAGGTTTGCCTTCAGTTGTTACATAATTATCAAGAATTCAACAATCCTTCATTAGCAATATGGTAATTTAAGTAAATATCTTTCTATGCATTAAGAGCAGGTCACAGATGAATTGAGGACTCCCAGAAGCCTCTGCTACCTGGCACAACCCATCACATCAAGCCCAAGTCAAGGTACAAGTAGAGCAGAACTTCATTCCAGCCCCCGCAGTGACAACAATAAAACGCTGAGAAAACACACTATCAAATACTGAACTCAGCATCAATTTCTGTTAATTACAGCCTTGTCAGCAACGTGATTATTCAAACAGCTCATGCAAATGTTAATGAGTCCTTATTTGCATATTTATTTTTTCCTTTGTTGAAATGTCATTGATTATTACATTCTACAATGATGAATGCTGCTGATGATGTGCTCTGATATGTAATTAGTCATTAAGTGGAATGAATAGATCAATTATGAAAAAGGAGTGAGATTAAGAAATATCAAACAAGACCGCCCAATGTAACCATAGAATTTTTTTAAAGGAACTAAAATAATTTCTTGGCATTTAAAGTGCAACATCAGTAGTTTTCAATAAATAAACTACTACTTTCCTGAGGTTAAATAAGATCTTCCACATGCACTGCTACTTGGGTAATCTAATTACAATAGCAGAGCGGTTTTGTGAAATCAATAAGAAATCTGCAGCGACACGGAGGTTTTGGGGTTCAGTTGTTGTATCCTGTCCCTCCTCCGGGTTTTTTTAAAAAATATGGTGTCCCAAAGCTGCTGCTGAGCCCCCCCAGACCATTTGAGCTCTGAGCAGAGCAGGGAGCAGCTCTTGCAGCAGCCCCACTTTGTTCTGCAGGCGCAGCCTCCGCTGCCGGCTCAGTCCCCAGCCAGGCTCGCTGCTTGCGGTGAAGGGGAAATGCGAGAGAAGAGGAAGGAAGAAAAAAAAAACCTAACAAAAAAAACACATTACTGCAGACCAGATGGGAACATTCCACATGACCAAACCAATCAATCACCTCGGTGGGGCGCAGGTGCAACACAGCCGTGTAGCAACACACCATTTCACAGTCTATCGGGCACAAACACATGGTCACCAATCAATGGCACCCCCAGGACCTGGGGGGGAGGCTCTCTCGAGCCTTACTGGTCCATGCCTGATGACTTCATAATCACACATCATTTCATTCACTGGAGGATACAAACCAGCATTCTAATAACCTTCCCCCGAAACCGGTCATGTTGTGCATATTAATAGAGTGCCGGGTAGGGCTGAACCACCACCGGCTCCACGCGGCAATTCGAGCACAGCCTGCAAGGAGGAAACAACCTGAAGCAAAGAACTTCTGCCCGAGGAAGGAGTCGGCTCAGCCCCAGATCAATGGCAACATTATTCATTTTGCCAAAATAAACCGTGCACGCCGATCGCACCCTCCACCAAGCAAACCCTGAACAATAGCAAGCCAGCAGAGAGAAAGGACAAAGCGGGATGAGGAATCAATGAAAGAATGTGCTTCTGGACCTGGTGACGTGCGAGACAAAATTCTGAAACAAACAGGGAACACCGGAAACAAAACAAACAAAAAAAGTTAGAACTATTTTTAAAAAAATTATCAATGTGCTTACCAATGCACACAGGGAAGGAAATAATTTTATTTCTTTTAGAGCAAGTCTCACAGGCAGTTTTAAAACAAGCAGATAAAAAAAATTACACAACGCGATGAGATCCCGACACACGACTTGGATCAGAGCACTCACTGCTTTTGACTACAGTTTGGAAAAAAAAAAAGGGCAATTGCAAACATTAATTTATGTCTGTGTTATTGATGACTCAGAAGCATAATAAACATTATGGACATAAGGATATGGAGACATTTTGGCCAGAGCATATCATACTATACTGTGAAGTATTTGCACTGTTAAAAAGATACTCGGGAAACAAATGTGACAAGAAGAACAGTTTCACTTGAAATTACATTATGCCTTGGGGCCAGAAGTCAAATGAGTTGCAACTGAAATGTAAAAGACTAAACAAACTACTAATACTCACTTTCAATGTTCAGAATGCTCTCAGTGCCCAGGTAGGCAGGACTCCACCATTTGATTACCAATGCAAAGAGCTTAGTTTTACTTACATTTTTCTTAAACTGATTTTATGAAGAACAGACATCTCTGGATTCTACAGTTAAAAATTAGGCAAGTGTAGCATCCACTGAAGCAGCTCAGCTTTGCTTTTGGGCATACATTGCTGAGAACTTGGAGAACAAGTATAAGAGGCATGATAAGAGTACAGTTCACTGTTAGGTTGTACTCTGGAGCATCACATGTTGCTTTAGGTCAATGGCAATTCCTCCTTTCCCATCCAGGATGCTACACAAAGGAACTGCAGCATATTTTATTTCATTAATACAAAGAGTGGGGGGAAAATGTGAGAAGCAAAAAGGACACTTTTTTACAGTTAGCATCCAGATAATTCGGTGATTTGCACTGCCACAGGCCCTGTTATCTTCTCTCCTTGACTTCCTCCCTTCCCTATCTCAAAGACCGCAAAAAGAATGCACAAAAGCATTTACGTTTTGCTAACAATTTAAAGTCTAGGTATAACTCACAGAATTTGTCCTGCAATCCAAAAACTACACACAGGTGTAGGTGGCAGATTCAGTGCTGTTAGACAGAAGGACATGGAAGGGTTAAAGAGCAAACATGAGTAATACCAAAGGAATATTCACATCCTTTTACAGAATTATGTTGACCAGGAGCAGATAAGGAAGTATTCTTCCTCACTAGAAGACAAAAATCATTAATCAACAAATCATTAAATTAAAGGGCTGACAACTGGTTCTATTCTGGGCACTTAAGAGAATGCTAATTCCTGCAGTGTTTGGGGAATCTATAGTGTTAAAATCAGAATATCTCCTTTTCTAAGATTAGATTCAGCTTCTTTTATTTTGAAAGCTCTTGAAAAGAAATGAAAAATGTCATATAATGAATTAAGTACTAATATTCATCACACTTCATATGCAATACAGGGCAAGTTGACGGCTATGCTACAGACTTGACATCTCTTAAGAGCCAAAAAAGTAACAGCTGGTGACATTCCCAATGGAAAGTGCTGGGAGGAGTTTGACACAGACTCTCATCCAAAATGAGAACATGTCAGTAAAGTTTACCCTTACCTGGAAACATGAGGCAAGACAGAGAACAAGGAGACAGCCCACGAGGGCAGGTCAGCCTGAGCGCCTCACGTGCTTCCCTGAGCTGAAGTTTGGCAGGAGTGAAGCCAAGGACACAGGTGACCCCAGGAGGTGGCACGAACCACTCTCCTGGTCCTCAGACAACACTGAGCCTCTCACTGACTAAGGTGGTGGGAAAGCAGAGGGGCTTTGCTTGCCACATAATTACAATTTAAACATTCCATGCAACACATGGAAACCAGAGCACACAAAGGACTGAGATTTATCAGGGAAACTTCAAAAGAAAGAGTATTCCAAGATGGCAAAAGGTGGTAATCCTTGTGAGCAAGGAGATTTTCACAAGAAATGCACCAGAGACAAACTTAATGAACTTCTGAAAACAGATTTTAAAAAGTGCTCGACAGGTATCAGGAATCCCATTGTTACATATGTTATAGAGCCATAAGGATAGCAAGAGAACACTAATAATTTTAATCAGTTTTTTTAAATTAGTGAAACAATCATGACAACAGTACCATGGATTTTAATCCATAAAGAAAACAGTACATAACTCCTGAGACATTTTCTACAGCAAAGGAATCCATTAAACATATGCTTACACTACAATTCTTATCCCCAAAATGCACAGAGGCAAAGTTATCAATAAAACACTATATGTAATTCAGAAGTATAGTGTGTTTAAAATTAGCAAAATACATCTTGCAAAAAGTAGCTTTATTTATTCACTAAAAATTAGACAAGCACCACTGTTTGAGGGAACTAGAAGTTCATGAACAAAATAATTATTAAAAAAAAATTGTCAGTACAATAACCTAAAATGGATTCCTGCAAAAAGTACTCATAGTATCACAAATAAAGCAAAACGAATATTTACAAAAAACAGAGGCAAGAATGTGCTGAAGCTTGTAGGAATTGATAGCTAAGACTGAAAGAGTTCTGCTATTTCTTGAGGACAAATGGCTAAATGAGAAGGCAATGCAAACCTTACCCTGAAAAAGGTTATTTTTGCCAAATATTAGAAGAGCCCTTACAAAATTCACTCAACAAATGAAACTGCAGACTGAAAACACAGTTCAAATTAGGAATATACTTCACTGCATAAAAACAACTCTTAAGCGTTCAAATGCAAAGAAAAATCTGTAATGCTCCTGAGAATTCTCTTTAACTACTGCAGAAAAATTCCACCCCAGCTCCACTGAATGCTTTAAAGTTTAGGTACTGCTTAACTGCCCCCTTCCTTCTATCTAATCAACCACACTGACGTTACTCAGCTTTATCCAGGGTCAACAAAAATGATTCATTTTGCCTTTTGCCCAACTGGATTCCTTCTGATCAGCTGTTCACGTCAAGCTGTCTGATTTCCATTCAGGCTTCACAGCTGGATTCATTATAAAAAAAAAGTATATTAAAACTTGGGCAGGCATAGCTGGCTTTGACTTCCAAATAAGCATTTTTCTAACTAATCATGCTATACTTTCAGGTATTAAATAAGATATTCATTCCAGTGCAATTTTTTCAATGTGACACAGACTGTATATATTTAAGAGATGCAAATGTAAAAAAGCTAAAAAACGAAATCGTTATTGAGGAAATAAAAGAATCAGGGCAGAATTTATCTTCTATGAGTAAAAATCTCCTTGCAAAGAAGAGCTGGAATGACATGGAGGCTGAGGGTGGGTTTGTTCTTATTTCTTTAAAAAGCTATGAGGAATAATTTTGGCTTTTTTTTAGTAGTTACTGAGTTGGTTCTTAAGGAGTTGATATCTTAAACATTTTCAACAAAAAGGATTTTTAAGTGACGACAGAGAGAATGCACATACTACACTACTTAGAGCTATTTTATATTTAAAGGATTATTTTGATCATAAAAATACTTTCTGCAAGATGGATAGTTATTCTAAAAAAAAACCAAAACACAGAAATCAATATCCACAGGGGGAAAAATGGAAGTCTGGAATTTTTTTTACTTATACTTGTCTTCCAAAACAGAAAATAGATGAGCAGTTTTCCCATCAATGCTTATTTAAGCAAATATTTGAAGAGGGTCAGCAGGATAGAAAAGAGAAAGGAAGCACAGGTTAAAAAATGTGGTTGTGCGTCCAAATGCAAAGGATGAGATATGGCCATGGAGTAGTTTGCTGTTGCACTGCACCCCCTCTTTAAATCTCTGCTCAAGTCTCTCAGGGGGAAAGGGCAGAGCAGGCAAAGGGCCACGTCCTGAGCAGGATGCAGAGGGAGGAGAGACCCCCCGGATCACACGGGAAGGAAGAACACAGGGATACACATCACAGAGACACGCAGAGGCAAAAAGGACTACGGGTAAGAACACAAGTCAATAAAAAAAAAAGAATGCTCCAAGTACAATTCACTTGCTGTAGTTTAGCACTCCCTGGGTCTTGCTGTTGATTCGCTGCTGTTACAGATTTACATCTTGCTGCAATAAAGTGGTCAATGCATTTTGTTGTAGCCACTGAATTAAAAAAAATGAACAACTGCATCTGAATTTAAGTTTACCTTGCACGAGTTGAACTATTTAAAAAGCACGTGTTGCATTAACCCCTAAAAACATCAAGATAAAACAAAAACATTTAAAACACATATTTAAGTGTCCTTCTTAGGAAGCTTCCCCCCCTCCCCACAGCAAATTTATGGACTCCTGAAAGGAGACAGCTGACCAGGTATCTGCTTAATATCTCAAAATTTCAGTTTTTACTACCAGCTGCCACTAATCCTGTCTTACAGGCCAATACAACCATGAGTGTATTCGAAGAGGGAAAGCCAACAAACTTATTACACACAGGTTTTTCAGCAATATTAAAAACAACCCCTCTCACCCCCCAAAAAGAATCCAGGAAAACACATTTTGGATGGTTATCTTGCAGTTACAATCACTTGGTATGTTATTGTGACAAATGAAATTAAAAACCAAATCAAAAAAAAAACAAACAAAACAAGTTCAAGGCAATACTGTCTTTTCAAAGCCTTACTAGGCCTCTGCATATGACCCCTTCTGTTGTGTACAAACAGGAATAACATGTGGAAGAGTTTGGATTTCATACTTTACAAACTGGTCACAGCAGAGTCAGCTCAGATGGCCAGTGGAACAGAACATCCTGAGGGAGACAGAGCAGCCCCAGAGGCTTCGTGGGCAGAAAATCTTTAGGCAAAGTGATTCATCATGTGTGGCAAGATGACTGTGACATCTAACGATTCTTGCCCTGAGCAGCATGGCACACACTACAAGGGATCAGGCATTCTGAAAAACATCCACACACATCTCAGCAGCTTCGGGAGAAAGGACGTGTTTCAAATGACAAAACACTGGGCACTGAAGATGTGTGTGCCAATTTGCTTCTTGCAGTGGAAAACTACCAAGCTCTCCTTCAGCATGTTTGAACCCAGGCTGTTGACCTAACATACAAATAAGCAAATTTGCACTAATTTTGCCTTCCAACTCACTCTTTCAGGTCCAACTGCAGAGCGTTCTATCATCTGGCTCATCTTCCTTCCTCCAATGTAACTAAGCCATAGCCCTGCAGATTTGACAGCCTTTAGAAGTTGGCCACCAATAAATTATTATTTTTCCACTTTAAAATGACTTTTTTATAGCAATTTTTATTATCCTCCTGTCCATTCACCACAGCTCCTAGCAGAGGATCAGTGAATGCATTACTGAACCTCACTGCAATAGAAGTTTTCACCTCCCCAATCTAGTGCCAAATAATGTGCCCTGTGAAGGAGAAAACTTACACAGCACCCCTGTCCAGAATCCGCACTTAGAGAAGTCAGAGGATATTGAGCTTGAGTGTACAAATGCCCCACAAACAAGTAAAAAGTCACACTGGAAAAGGATGTTTTCCATTCCTCTGCCAGTGTCCCACCCACAGCACTGCCCAGTAACAGGTGCACAGAGGAAGGACCACAAAAAACCCCAGGGAGAATGTGAAAAAAATTATATGGTCTGCACTTCAAGTCAGGCATTGTAGCCAAGTACATGCCCTGCAGCAAGTAACAACAGAGCATGATCAGATTTAAAACATAACTTTTGCTTTATATTTAAGACAAAGGAAACAGAAAGAAAATACATCTACAAAGAGTGACACATCTGCACAAAACCACCAAAGCTGGTCATTCTTAAAACAGCCCAAACAAGTCAACAGACCAGGAAATACAGACACAAGCCAGGTAAAGACAGGAAAAAATCCCAAAGTACAGCTGGGCTCAAGCCTGATGGAAGTGCTCAGGTGGAACAGATCCAGATGGGTGCATTCAAGGGACAAAAGTACCAGTTTAACTGCACAGTAAGACTACAGTAAAATTACACTCTATACATTTGAGTTCAGGGTGATTCTATTGATGATTTTAATGTAAATTACAGTTTATGTTATTTTCTACCTCTGAAGCTTTGGCATTTTTTGAAGAAAATAAATTGGACCAATGACACATAATTGTGTTGCTTTATCAAACATGAAAGCAACGTAAAAGCACCATCAAGAAAAGAGGAGAGATCAGATAGAAGGGCAGTGGCAAATTTAAAAGCACAGCTTTCAGTTCCATAACAGAGCTGAAACTGATTATCAAGGGAACAACAATGCTTTAGGGCACAGGTTAAAAGAAGAAAGTTACTGGGGCCTGGCTAACATTTTCTCCAGATGAATCAGTGCCTTTCCATTTGGTGTTTTATTTCACTTTGGTTTACTGGCACTTGCACTGTGTCTCTATCACAAGACAAGCTGTGTCTGTGCTGGGGAGAGAGGGGGAGGCACAAACCAGAGCCTGGGCCGAGCACAACACCAGGCAAGCTTTGCCTCCTTCACAGTGAACAGTGTCAACCAAACCAACTAAACAGTGTCTCAGGTTCAAGACATTTGTGCTCCAAATTTTCTTCTGTGTAGGCAAAACGAGATAAATCAACACAGAAAATTTTCTGTATTAAAAAATACTACTTAGCTTTACCCTGGTCTAAATATATTGCAGAAAGCCCATTGTTTGTTGTGTATACACAAACTATCCAAGATAAAATGGTTTCCTACTGGAGAAACACATGGGCTTTTCCATTCTGCCAGCAAACTATATTCCTTTTCAAAGTTTGCAACTGTGCCACTGAACCAACTAAACCCAGCAGTATTTTCTTCTGGCCCCTCTTCCTTGGCCCTTCCACCCCTCAACTCCAAAATACTGAAGGAACAGTTTTATACTCAATTCCTTTATGAGATTTACAAAGCTGATTGTTTTCTCTTTTTACCATGTACTTTCTGAATTGAATTTTTAGAGAGACACATTCCTAATGTAACAGCAAAAAAATACTGAAATAAAGAACATACACGTATACTGGACAAAACTATTCATTATAATTGTGCACAAGGCTTAGTGCCAGAGAGCTGTCAAACAAAGGAACAAAATCATACAGTTGTTTGGCACTCAAGGCTGAAATCATTGTGAAACATGCACTGTTTATAAATTGTCATTGATGAATAAAAGCAGTGAACAAAAAAATTTTAAAAACTCAGCCAAGCACCAGAAAGACAAGGCAATCATCGCTCCTCCTCCCACCGCTGTGTAATCAAACAAAACAAAATACCCCTCAAGCCCCCACTAAGCTGGGCAAGAACAACGTGGCAGCACAAGGTAAACAGAGCACTGCAGGAACCACCGACTTCGGATTGTGCTCTCACAGCTCAGCCCTGCTAAGCACCCAGAGGAGTGCTGGATTCAGACACACACACAAAAACAAACAAACAAAATGGCATGCAGATTTCTCAGCTTTGGTATTTATAAAATAATTTTTGAACACTAGTGGTGCTAGTGACATTTATCTTAAGCTCAAAAATATCAATCCCAGAACACAAAGAAAAATTGTTTCAGTGGTGGTAAAATGTATTAGCAGATCTTTCACCACAGAACACTGCACTGCTGAAAATATCACCTCTCCTGTAAGGAGAACAAAGATCTAATCCACGTCAGGTGAAAGGATGACATTTCTTTAAATATAAAATAAAAATTGTATCCTGAAAAATAACCAAGAACTCAGTTTCTGATCTTGCATATCTGTACAAATTTCAGTATCTTTCAAACTTGAAGCTTCATAATAATGCAGCACATCCAAAAGGAAACAAAATCTCCTCTAAAATTAAAGAAAAAAGCTTGCAAATATGGGGGGAAATTTCTAATTTTCTGACAGAGGTAGAATATAAAGGTGTGCTAAATACTTTCTACAGTATAACATACATAGGAACTTCTGCAAACGCCTTTCAAGTTGGGGTGATGCAATCAGAAGACTCTCTACAGTATTCATAATGCAATGCAACTTTTAAGACAGGTAAGGCATTACTTAGGAAGTGGTTGTGTAAGGAATGAATTTTTGTAAATCTTGATTCAAGCAGGTCAGTTCGCCTGTAGTTTGAGTTGGGAAGTACCCCAAGGCTTCAATAAATATATAAATAAACTCAATCTGAGATGGCAGCTTGTAATGGACCAGCAATATGTGAAATAAATAAATGATGTAATAGGAAAGAAATGAATTCAGTCAGAAACAGAAGTGTTATTCATCATGTCAAAGTACTAAGGCAAACTTCTTTTTGCTCCTACCATGGAGCAAACATACTTAAAACTGCAGTATTCTGATAAAGATACAAGTACTCTCCCTTCCTATCACTGCAGAACATTTTTTCAACATGATACACAAATTTATTTACAATACAGTCATGCACTTCAGTATTCAATGCAGACCCTGGGGATCAGCCTCGAAGCTTGCACAAGTGTTAACAAGTCACACATTACTCTCAAGATTATCCCATTGTACAAGAGGAAGACATTGCAAGATGCCTTATTTGTCTGGCATGTGCCTCAAGTGCCAGGCTTGTTTTAGAGGTCCCTAATACACTGGGAAGTAAATTCAAATGTCGTTGCAGTTATTGTAACAATAGTATGAGTTTTACACAGTCTGTATAATTCCAATGGGATTTTACACATTTTACATTTACAGATTACATATTTTATTGTGCTTGGTTCCCAAATACCTTGAAGTCTCATGGCCAGACCTCATCAGTTTTAGGAAAACCTGTAAAATCTGTCTCATCTCAACAGTAACCACTGCATTTCTTCCACATTCCCATGTCAAGGAACCTTTTTTATGTCATCACTGAATTTAAGGCTACTGCTTTCTTTAAAGGACCCAGTAGCATTAAACCCAAATACTGCCAGTTTCTTTAATCCTGTATGTAACACATCATCACAAAATTACACATCAACACTCTCTCCTATTTCACCTTCAGATGGGGGACACATGTGAGCACCTTCCGAAAAAACCCCAACCAAGCAGCACCCTCCCTCCACCAAGTGCCATCCTGGTGAAGTTTCCACACATACAGAGAAGAGGGTTTCTATTTCCCAAAGTGATTCTCCATCTGGATGCCAAAGAAATAACTCTGCAGAATTTCCACCCGACTCGCCGATGATGTTCACTCTGGAGCGGCAGGAGCTGCACAGCTCTGGGGGAGCCATGGGGCTGGCAGCCCCACAAAGAGCTCCCCAAGCCAGCACATAAGGCAGCCTTGCACAAAAAACAAGGTATTACCACGGCTTAACAGCCTGAGGTGCAATTCCTCTGGTCTTCTGCACATTTCTCTCATGTGAAAATCTTTCACCTGCTTTCCAGAAACAAAATTTTAGTGCAATATTAAATTGATGTACAAGTGCCAAGACATTATTGCCAAATTCAAAATTTTTAAAAAATTGTGTTCTTTAGATGATACTTGTTTCATTCATCTATTATATAGCTAAAGAATTGCACACCTACAGCAGGTTACAGCTCTAGGGAAAATGCAGTGGCTCCTCAGGCAATTCACAAAAGCAACAATATTAGAGGTCCAACACCTTCAAGCACCTGAAAAATGGAACTATATCCTTTGTTTTCCCTTCCGAGATGTCTGTGTATCTAAACAAAGTCAGGTTTCCATCAGCAGCAAACATTTGATTCACTAAAATCCAGCCTCTAAAGAAATTATTAACATCTTCAAATCATATTAATGCAAATACTATAATGCCCCAAATCACAAAAGCCACTTGTTTTGGCACGAGCAGCCTAGTTAGAACATTTTGGTTGATCAGTTCAGAATTTAATCACTGGATACAGGCTGCAGCATTTATTAAAAACCGGACTGCTTGCAACTCATAGGCCACAGCCACATGCATGCAAGAATGAAAAAAAATTAATGGAATGAAATAGAGATTAAGTAAATGATTTTTATGCACCTGGCGATAAGCAAACATCTTTATTACAAAACAAAGACAAGCCATGAAAAATTACAAAATTATCTTTTAATCACCAGTGAGCTTTCTACGGTCTCCTATTTGAAAAGGATAATAGTTATTATGTAGATCCCTAAGCAACTGCCTCATGGGGAAATTACATCACCAGTATGGGAAAGGATCACCCCCTCCTCCCTAGAAGGGAGCTTGGCGCCTTCAGACTCAAATTTAAAATCCTACAGCTTCACCCAGCTGATCCCATCCACTGGAACACATCTACAAGTGCCCAGGGATGGCAGGAACCACAGGAGAGAAATATGCCCTTTCAGCATTTCATGCACTGATGAGCCTTGTAACAGATAAACATACCCTGCAGCAGCTAAACTGACATGTTACAACAAAGAGGAAATGCAAGACTTAAAAATTTCATCAGATTACTATTTATTCTCCTTTTCAGAGGCTGAGTACACTGTGAATAAATCAACACTCAAATGTATCAGACTGCATTAACTAAAAACCAAGCTTGGCAGAAGAAATTTTATCAGAACTAAAATATTTCAAAATGTAAGAGTCACAGACTTGCATATTTAACTTCCTAGACTGGGAATTCAAAAGTACTTAGTATGACAAAAATTCTGACTTCAAGTGTGGGACCATTTTGAAAGTGGCAACATTTCATCTTCCTCCAACACAATGAGCACTAGGTCCCAATTTTTAATCCTGTTACTGCACAGTGCCAGCACCAGTACTGTCCATGGGCCACCAGAACCGAGTCTTGCCTGGGGGACACTGTGGGTTTGTGAGGTACCTGTGGCACTGGCAGCATCCAGCAAACAGGAATCATCAGCTACACCATGTCAGACCACACAGCTCAATGGGTTTTCAAGAACACATTTATTCACTTCCTTACTTGCCAGAAAGAAAACATGTCTGTTTTCTGCCTTGAACCACAGCCTAAGCATGCAAACCACTCAGCAGAGTCAGGGATACACAACTGCTCTGCGCCAGCACAGCCTCCGCAGCCACGCAGGGTGCAGGGCCCCAGGGTTGCGGCACAGCCCCGCACGAGTGGGGGATCAGTGCGGCCAGAGGGTGATCCCTGCACGGTGCTGTGCACCTGGTCACCCTACACAGCCCCGCACGAGTGGGGGATCAGTGCGGCCAGAGGGTGATCCCTGCGCGGTGCTGTGCACCTGCTCCCCGCACACAGCCCCACACGAGTGAGCGATCCCTGCACTGTGCTCTGCATCTGGTCACCCTACACAGCCCCGCACGAGTGAGGGATCAGCGTGGCCAGAGGGTGATCCCTGCGCGGTGCTGTGCACCTGGTCACCCTACACAGCCCCGCACGAGTGGGGGATCAGTGCAGGCAGAGGGTGATCCCTGCGCGGTGCTGTGCACCTGGTCACCCTACACAGCCCCGCACGAGTGGGGGATCAGTGCAGGCAGAGGGTGATCCCTGCGCGGTGCTGTGCACCTGGTCACCCTACACAGCCCCACACGAGCAGGCGATTCCTGCATGGTGCTTTGCACCTGCTGCCCGCACACAGCCCCGCACGAGCAGGCGATCCCTGCACTGTGCTGTGCATCTGCTCCCCACACATCGCTGCCATGGGCACACAGCTGTGCCCACCCCTACCTGGCAGCCCCACACCTGAGCTCCACGTGAGCAGCACAGCCAGGGCCCCTCGGCGCAGCTGCAGGCAGGGACAGCAGAGCCTCAGCAGGCAGAGAGCACAGCAGACACACCTGCCACAGCACGGTCGTGCAGAGGACACAAGCCCCCGCTGCATCTGGAGGAAGCCTCAAGGTATTACTGTATTTAAAGAAATGTTAGGAAAGATATTTGATTGAAATATTACCGTAAACAGAAGGGAAAACTAAGCTTAACACACACTCTTGTGAGCAAAAACCCAAGAGTAAAAATGCCCTGCACTTAGCACTCTCACTAAATGACTGTGTAATTTAATTTCCCAGAAACCCATTAGCTTTCACAAAAGGAAAATTAAGAGCAGATGAGAGCAATTCTTTGGTGTGAGTGGAATTTATTTAATATAATACCTGGGGATTAAAAAAAAAAAGATAAATCTGAAAGTGTATGAACAGATACAAAACATTGCAAGTGCAGAAAGCCCCATCCTGCAAAGCAGCAGCTCTCACCGGCAGTGACCAGCACGTCAGAGCCCTGAGAGCCTGCCCTGCCCAGCACACAGCAGAGCTGGGACACAGCCAGGGCACACACAGCCCACAACAAAAGGGTTGCTGCCATTCAAAACAAACAAACAGGAACCTCCATTTATTTATGGAGTTTTTATATATTCGTATGTGAAGCAAATGATTCAAACAATTATCTGGAAGAGATGAAGAAATAATTGAAATTTAACTTAAAAGATTACTCTGGGTTTTAAATTTTCATTATAAAACCCAACATTCACATTAGGCTTTCAGCCAATCTATATCATATAAAACCAGCATCAATTAAGCATAGCGACATGCCCCAAAAGGAAAAGAAACAATCTTCCATTTGCCAGATTCATTATATGCAATGATTTGAAAAAAACTTAATTTTTTAAAAAAAAGCCTATCTGAAGGAACAAGACATGAAGCATTGCTGGGGGGAAGCAATGGCAACACTTAATGTGGGAAAAGTAGCCATAGTGTATTAAGTCTAGGTGAGCCAGCATCTTGATATTTTCAACTTTAATCATCAAAACAATGAGTGATTTGATGAAATGTAAACATAATGTTGTGAAACTGCATTATGATGATCCAGTTGCTGTGAAATAAATGTTAAGGAACTTTTCCAGCACAGGAAGTTTACAATCCATGGCTTGTGGTGGACTCAATACCACTACCTCAGTATTTCTGGAACTCTGGATGATCTTACACTCACAGGTGTTTTACTAGGAAAAGTCTTTCTGAACTCTTAGCCCACAACAATATTTGACAGATAACTGTGCATGATGTGAAGCTTGTTAGCTTCCCTTTCACTATTTTCTTTTAACTTACTGCCCTATCAAATGAGATGGACTGAAGCACTTGTCATAATCTTTGCTGTGCCACTGTTTTGTCATTTGCTTCTTTTATCATTTTCTTCTTTCTTCTTGATGAATTCTGTGAAGGATACAAAATACTGTCCCCACCATTCTCCAAATTAATAACAATGTAACTGCGTATAAATTATTGCAGATAAATCTTGCTATTAGTCATATCTCTGGAGATAATTTCCATTGTGATGCCTAATTTTTTTTCCATGTGTTAAAATATTAATGACTACAGAAACCAATTCAATGAAATCCAACTATTATTTTGGACAAATAGAGGGTCTGACAACTCCCTATTTGCATCTACCCTCTCCCTTCCTAAAAGGTAATTAAAATAAGATTCCTAACAAAAACTACAATGGCATCATTCTTAATGTGTGCCATTTTAATAACTATTTACCCTTGCTGGTTTCCTACTACTGCCTTCATTATATATTACTTGATAACAACCTCTACCTCTTCAATTCCAAAATTCTTTTACTGAAGGGCTACTAAGGAAGAAAACTGGCTATTTTCCTTAAAATTTGTTAGATTCTTAACTGGGTAACAATTCAGATGCCTGCCTTGTTTTAACTGTATTTAAAAGTTCAAAAGTCTGTTCTCCTACTGACAATAACCTTTCCCAAAATAATGTTTGAAAGACTTTTATCACCTGTTCAAGAACTGTATCATTACTGGAAAGCTTACAGGTCTTTTCAGCTATTTACCACGATGCTGCAAAAAAACACCCCTCTAATGCTCATCATTAAAAATATCTGCTACTCTATCCAAGCCAATTGGAGGGCTTAAATTACAAGTCAAATAATAGATTTTACAATAAAAATGAAGACTAATTTCAGTAGTTTGAAAGATGCACTGGCAGAAGCACAGCCATTCTTAGAAATCTGCACAATCACACCATTGAGTCACTTAAATGAACAGCAGCTCTAACACCAGAAGGCATCCCAATCCAGACACTGATATCTAATTTATATGATTAGGACACAAGATGCATCTTTAGTTCCACAGTAACTCAAAAGATTAGCTTTGAAAATTCATAGATTTGGCTTCAACCCATCAAGCACCTCTCTGCTCCTGCCCCCTTCACTGCACGAGGCAGTTTCTACCCAGCACACACACAATAACTGGTCCAAGACTGAGAAACAGGATAAAATGAAACCCAACATGCTACTCTGCTTACATTTGTCAGTACTGCCTTTGGCTCTTTCACCTATTTATTTCAAACAGGAGAAGAATCAAGCTTACCCTTTATACTCACGTTATAAACTGAGTAAAAGAAGCCCTATGTTTACTAACAATCTGAATAATTTATAGCTCTAATTATTGTAACAAGCTTCTACTCCCCCCCTTCTAAATACCAACTGATGTGTGTCTTGCCTTCCCTGCATGGTCAGTCCCTCCACTCCCTTAATTCTGGCCCTAATAAAGTCTCATGGCATACCCAGCATAAAGCAAAGTTTGTAAGGAAGAGGAGCAGAGTCTCCACCTCACTGAATTGAGAAGGGTGAGTGTTGCACCACCACCAGATGGTATCAAATAAACTGGTAACTACAACCCTGCTGTTGGGCTAAAATCAGTGGATAAGTTTAAAGGATGGGAAAATGCAAATCGTCTAAAATCCTCCATTTTCATACATACAGAGTTTCCAGTTTCACTGACAACCCTGTGACTAGCTCAGAAACACCCAGAGCTCTAAAATTTAACCCAACTTTAAAGAAATTAGTTAAAGAAATAATGAGAGAACACCAAAGCATACTTGAAAGAATGACCTCCCTTTCTGCTTTGAGGGACTGATCTCAAGATGGCAAGTTCATATTCAACCACTACTTTTTCACTCACTATTAAGTTTTTTAATGACTTTTTATCATGTACAACCTCGTGGAACTGTGTAGTACACACACAGTGAATATGGAGTACAAAAGTTGTGCCTTTATCTTTTCTACCTCTTGTGGACAGACAGACACACAAAAGAAAGTAATTCACCCACTTCAGATTTTCAAGGCGGACCAACAAAACCCTCTTTAAGTTATATTCAAGAATAATCTGCTTGCTTTCTTCCTGGTAAGTAGAAGTAAAAAAGCTCAGTAGAATGAAGTGCAGGGAACAGTGCAACAGAAGATACAATAGCACATGCTCGAAGGGTCCTGGCAAAAACTGACCTCTCCTTCCAAGTGCAGGGTACTAAAAGGGAGCGTAATTACAGAGAAAAGAATCTCATATCCTTGTGAATAGTTTTCTAGAATGTAATTAAAACAGAAGTGTTGAATAAGCAAAGATTATCAAGTCTAAATGGAGCTACAATACCGCCAATATATCTTCGCCTGATTTTCCACATATCTCTATGGATACCAACAGACTGTGCTGGTCCCAAGAGGATTCAGTGGTTTTACTTAAAATATAAGTAACGTCCCTTCTTTTTTTATACTACCAAATCAACAGGATAATTCTGGAATTCATTAGTGAAGAACACTAACCAATCCAACATAATAGCTTTACTTCCTCTGCAAAACACTTCAAAAAATATCTAAATGAATATGGAAATGCATCTTTCTGTGGTAAATTGTTCATTATTGAATCATTATCAACTCTTGTTAGACAAAATTTCTCTCTTTTGCAATGTACAAGATCATTAAAATGTTTGAGAGCTCCATCATGAAAGACAGTGGCACTTTATAATCCACTATCTCTTCAGGCAAATATGCTTAGGGCTGAGCATAATACGCAAAATAACAACATCCCCTTGACACACAATTCTTCCTTTTAATAGTGCTCTTAAGTGTTGACAGCAATGGTGAAATATGTTGTTGCTCTTCCCTTTTTTCTTTTTTAATAGTTTTTAACTATTTCTGAGATGTATTTCAGTCGTGGTAAAAAGTTTGGAAAGGATTTGTTTCTTAGATCTTTGTTGTGGAACCCCACAACAACCCTAGTGAGGTATTTCCCACAAGCTCATCAAGTTCTTGTTCTTCACCTCCACCTCCTTTTAACCTCCCAAATTCACGGAATAACCAGCCAATGCCTTAAATATCACCTCTGTGCATTGGCTAATCAAATGGATGTTTTCTTTCTGCTTATGGGAATACTCAATATTAAAAAAATGTTTAATATTTTTTTCTAAAATTTCCAAAATAAATACATTTTTTCTTTTCAATCATAGAAAAAAAATCCTACAAACACAGATAGTGATACTCTATAGGAAACTACTACTGTATGTTTTTATGTAGCTTTTATCTTTCTCCAAACTCTCAGCATCAATTAAGATACACTGCAAAAATTAATGATGTGCAAGTATGACATACAAAGCTTCATCCTACACTGTAGTACAAGTAAAATAAACATGATTTTCTGGTACAACACGCCAAAAACCACAGGTCAAATACTTTTAAAAGCATATTTTCAGAGTTTTGATGTGTACATATCTTAGAGATACATACTGAGAGCTTTCCATAATTCTTTGCTGCATATAGAAGGAAATTAAATACTTTTGCTCCAAGAAAATAAAATCCCTAAGAACTCTTAGCCATAAAGCTTTACAAAACTATTTCAGTTCTCAGCTGCTTTGGGTGACTGACACATACATATCTTACAATTTGTTAATCCTCTTTAGAAAACCATCTAAATGGAGGCTTCTTCTCAAATCTGTATTAATGATTTAATTCTATTACGTCTAATAGAGTCATGTCTTCAATAAAACTGAAAAACTCAGAAGATACAGTTGCACCAATTATTTTCTTCACATATTTGAAGGCATATATTGTTTAGAAATTAGATGGCTTAAATTAAAACATGAGCAAATAGTTTGCCCTTGGTGACACAAATTAAAAAATAAAAATCACGCTTTGCTCTCTATTTCTGTACAATAAAATCAGTATCAGCTACAAAGCCTAAACACATTCCATACATGCTGCTGGTGAAAATACTGGAAAAGCAACTGAAATAATGTCCTTTTAGTTTCCTGTGTTTGAAAAAAGACAACATATTTGAAAGAGCACTGGCAGAAGCTCTAGTCTGCTTTATCAAAATAACTACTACATTATTTTAACTTTACTGTCCTCAGAAAGAAGAGTCATTGACCAACTGACATGTACTTACTCTCTCATCAAAGTCTACAGAGATGTCATTTTAAAATTTCATGATTTCAGCTTCATATATGAAAGTTTCAACTAAATTCTGTTTTCAGCAATAGCTGTGCTTGACCTGCCTCTGTTTCAGAGAAAATTAAAGTAGTAAACAAAGACTGAACAAAGTAGAAAGATTTCCAAAAGAAATTGCAGACCACCAGGATTTGGATTTAGGTAATCCACTTAGATTACCATGGCTGTGTCTTAAAAGGACAATACTGAGATCACAAAATAGGTCATGTCTACAAGATGCAGAATATAGAAGTGAAACAATGTGCAATGTACAAATTCAGAACAAATATTCAGAGTCATCCCTAAGTTTAAGACTCAACATAAAACAAATTGTCTGGAGACCATGTATTACCAAACAACAAATATTTTAAAATGAACATTTTTATGCTTCAAACTGGACAGGAAAAAGGAGATTTTCAAGCAATGCCATCAATAAATTAACATTTTCCAGGTAACACAAAGTGCAGGCAGTGAGGAAAAAGCTTTCAATATGTAAGGCCATAATACAATACACAGTTTACTTGCTTTTGCAGTTTTAAAAGCAGAAAATGGTTTCACAGGGCTGGAAGCAGTAAGAACATTTGCCTGGCAAAGCAGGAATTTCCATCTATTTCTTAGAAGTAACAGTTTTTAATACAATAAACATCAAAGAAATTTGAAAATTCAAAGTAAGAAGCAAGACCTCAAATTATTAACTGAGGAAAAGCCTCAAGTAAATTGGTAGGTAGTTCAGGAATTGAGTGTTAGGAAAAAAATTATTTTTTAAACGCCGAAAGTAAAAATTGCTATAAAGGTCTTCTCAAGAAAAGTTAAGGAAAATTAAGCTTTAAAGTAATTTAGAATTTACATCAAATGAAAGATATCAGCCTTCTAGGTCAACTTGAGAAAATCTAGATAGTTCCTTCTGCTAAAAAGTCCTGGACCGTGGCCTTGATGGGGAATCCACCCAACACAAAAAGATATGAATAGGAAAGTCAGTGTTGCTGTGAGAAACAGAGCAACTTCCAGATGCTTGACATGTCAGGCCTAGACAAGGGAATGAAAAATGTCTCTTTCTGACCAAAGAGGCTTTGAGGGGATACTCGTAAAGAATTACCTACTTACCCATCAGATTTGAGTTCATGAAAGGTGTCGGGGACAATCCTTCATGAGGCCCTAATCGACTGTCATTCAAGTGATCACTGTAATGAGGACTGTCTGCAAAACCCTAGAGAAAAAAAGACCAGAGTATTAAACAGATTATTTGGCAGCCCTGCTAATTGAGTGTAATGACACTTTCCTAATTAAATGTGCAGAGTCACAATTGGTCATTAATCACAAAAGTTGGCTTTCAGGTCTATCTCTCAGAAATTACTCTGCCCACATTTTACTTTCTCCCTCATCAAAAAGAAACCACATATTTTCTTAATAAGCTGTGTCCTCATGGACAATATTTCTAAAAATTGAATAATATGGAGATATTTTGATATTTGAATCCTCTTATTGTTAAGTCAGTAACAACCACAGAGAGTAAAATTAGTCTGAAGAACTCGCAACTGATTTTCTTTCCCCTAAGGTTTCTGTTTGCATTAATAAAACACAGTAAAAAAGTCAGGAAGAGTCACTGATGTTAACAAAAGCTGTTAGTGCAAATGAGAAGAAATTCCATTTCTCCTTGCAGCCTGCTATTAATGTGACACATTAGTAGGCATTTTGACTCTATCACATTACTAACCAGCACAGCTCATTGACAAAAGGTTTCCTTCCACATAGTGATTAAATAAACAACTTTGTCACCCAATTTTCAGACAAGCACTGAAATTTAAATACTTTTTTGCACCTTTCTAGCATTAGTAGAGCCAACTCAACAGGCTTGGGGTGACCTTATGCAGTCAGGAAACACTGCTTACTGCAAGCTTACACCAAAGGTAGGGAGATGGAAAACAAAGAGGTCTTAGGATACACATATTTAATTAAACCAATTACATAAAATTTTCTTCAATACATTTCAAAATGCCTTCAGCTTTTCTGTATAAAAGGTATGAATATGGCATTTGCCATTCAGACTTATCAAATGTGCACTGAATCACTTACTCTGTATGAAAACACGAAAGACCAGGCACTCAGAACTGCACCTCCTTTGCAGCCCAAGTTTTGAAAAACATTTTGTAAACCTTATCTTACAATTCACGCTAAGTCACTTCTTGTTCAGAAATCTCAAGCTCAGGCCTAATTAAGAGAGGAGGCAAAATTGTTCACAGCTACCAGAAACCACCCCAAGTGCCCTGGGACTATAAAATCATCAATCACTGAACATTTATCATTTCTTCAGACCGCGGGCTCACGTTCCAGACACCATTAATGGGCTGGAACAGGCTCCCTGTCTTTGCAGGGGCTGCCAGTGCTGCCAACGGGCTGCTCAGAGGGCTCAGTGCCGGCCCAGCCGCCGCTGCTGCTGCTGCTCCGGGGTGTGGGCACAGCCCAGCGGTTCCCAGAGGATGTGCTGGAGCCCCTGTGGATCCTTGGCTGACTATCTGCTCCAGGATTGCCGATACACATGTGAGCAGCACTCAGAAACAATCTTAGTGACATTTACAACTTGGTTCTGACCACAAGGGTGTCCTCTGGAAAGCAGGACCCAGCCCTGTCTGTCAGACAAGCAGCGTGGAGCAGCAGCTGCTGAGGAAATGCAGTGGCTCCTAGCTAAGGTCACCACATGTGGGTTATTTTTATGCTGAAGTGAAACAAGAAAGAAATTAAATCTGCTGAATAAAGAAACAAAAATTTGCAAACACAAGACCAAAAACAGAGTTCCTGAGCAGGTACCTTCCTATTTGCTTGTACTCATCATTGTGGCTGGTTTTTTCAAAACCTTTTTCTTAAAGGAATACCTTCATTATATTTTATTTTTAAAAGAAAGACTGTGAAGGAGATTATCAGTGATAAAGGAGGATCCCTATCTCAGACATTCAGAAAGTGGTGCCCAGATGAACCCCAGAAATTGAAATCTTCAAGACATCCTTATTTACAGACTAAAAAACAAAACTACTGAAAATGTGACCAGAGTAAGGCTTGTTTCATACACAGTCACACATCATGCAACACAATCAACTGAATGCACAGGATTATTAATGCTCCTCCCCATGTTAATATTGCATATTCCCCCATAAAACAGAGACCCTGGAGAACTGAGTGGGTGGCTTACACAGAAAGGAATATTCTCCTTTCTATCATCAAAATTCCTTCAAAGAATACTTGACGTCATGTTCATCTCATATGCCCTCTGTTTCCCAGACTGCACTTGCAGCCAGTTTCCACAGCATCCAACTTATATTTCTACACCACTAGACAAATCAACTATTTTATCTACTTGGAAAACGTTCCAAGTTATCCCTCACAACACCCAAGCCATTGAAAACAGAACATTGAGTACACAGAGGGGAAATGTACCACAGCATATGCCAGCCCTTTAAATAGAGTTGTTTTTCTGTACTTTAATGCAATTCCCAACTAAAATTAATTGTGTTGGGCATTTCACTCTTTGCCATTACAGAATTTACACTTGTGCAAATTGTAGCCTAAGCCTTCATCTACAGCAGACCAAGTTAAAGAGCTCTTACCTTGGTCACCATCCCTGACACCAATTATTCAGTCTGAGGATTGAGTTATGGATTACCAACTCAAGCACCAGAGTTTTGTTTGGGATCAGAAACCCAGGGCTGATGCCCACATATAACTCACCCACACTAAACAAATATGAAGTAACCACAAACACGTGCAGTTTTGATTTAACAACCAACTTTTACACTTGACAAAAGCAAATTAAGCAAAATCAGAAAAGCTCCAAGGACAGTGATTTAAATTACACAGAGTTATTTCTGAGCATTCTCCACATTTAAGCTGTACTTCAAATAAAATTGCATTCCTGATACCAATCTTTGCTTTTGCAACTGTATTGTTAACCTACATAATAAACAGCAAAAAGTTCTACTACTGGAAAGAGCTGTAATCAGTCATAGATGAAAACTTCAGAAGCTTCCAGTAGCTTCTGAAAAGCTACTGGAATCTTTGGGTCATAAAATCATGGCTTTAAAAATGTAATTAATAAATGTGATAGTGCAAATTGACAACAGGTATTTACTGTTTAAAGAAGGACACAGTTGAGAGCCTTAAAAAGTCTATCTGCAATATCAATAAAGAATAGTGGTTTTTTAGAAGATACCTCCCACCTGTGTGACTGTGTGACAAAGAGCAAACACCACTGGCTGGCACCTGAACTGATCCCTCATGGCAACAGCAACACAAGGTGGTGGGGGGGATTTATATGGATTTCTATCAGACCCCATTTGCAAATCTATGTTTTAAAGACTCAGTAATATCCACTGACAAATTTCACTCTTCCTTTCTGAGAAAGGAAGGAAATCTTAGTTCACAGCAATTTTGAAGACTAATCTAGCGAAGCTCTCCTGATGGCAGGTGGAACGAAACAGGCTCCAAGCAGAAACAGGAACTGATCAGTCATGCCAAAAGTTACTCTCCCTCTTGGGAAGAGCTTTTAGTACATACTCCATTGGTGATGTCATTCTTTGGACCACAGGTGGGCTTCCAAAGCCCTGTGGAGCATTTCTACCTACTGTTCCCTGCAGGGCAGGTTTAAGCAGGAAGGCTGGAAGGAGACACTCCCTGCTGAGTGCACATCCCCATTCCTGCCACCGAGGCTCCTCAGCAAACACTCCAATGGATTAGCACACGTCAGAGTGCACAGTTGGAGTGTTGAGCAAATAACTGGCAAGAAGTCTGCAAAACAGGAGCTACTGGACAAATTTATTTTCTGCTCTAAGCACCCTGTTCTGAAGGGAGTGCAGATAGCTCAGGGCACTTTTCTGTTTACAGAAAGCAAACTGATTTTAATGATTAGATGCCATACCTGTGAACTCAAAACCATCTTGTTTGTTCCAGGCTCTTATATAGCTATTACAAAAGCAAGCTTTACCCTTCCCAAAGGAAGACAAAACTTCTCTTTCTATACTGTTATAGCCCAAATAAAGTGTAATTGGGGTTAACTGTTCCCTTACAGCATTTTGTACTGTTTCCACTGTTCATTTTGCACAGGCCTCTCCCTGGATTTCAGTCTGACTGTGTGTGTGATCAGAAAGACCAAGTCAGACACATCTACAAATAAAAGCGACATAGTATTGTCTACTAATAATACCTGTCATGAAATGCAACTGAAAGGCTGCTTCTAATGAGTGCTGCAATTTAACTGAGGAGTGAAGGCACTATCAGTGTTGAATGCTCTGAGTAGTAAAGGCAGTCTCAACTTTGAATGCTCTACCTTTAGTAGTTTTTCAGGTATTTCATTGCATTAGAGTGATGTTCTCTCAGCATTCCAATAAATTAAGTCCACCAATTACAAAACTCCACAACTAGAACAGTTTGCATTCCTACCTCTTCTGGGCATCTTACCCAGAGCATCCAACCAATTCAAGCTTTGTCTGTATCAGGAGGATTTTCCAGGCTAACACAGCCAAACCAATTAAAAACTTGAGACTATTTACAAAATCATCAATACTTGCATATAGAACACTGAAAATGATCTTACAGAACATATTCTAGAAGACCCAGAAGACAAAATGGAAAAAAAACCCCATCAACCAAATCAGCCAGAGAAAACACCTTCCTTACAAGGCATGTTTACCCTACCAAGCCAAAAGAGAATGCCTGATACAAAGAGTCTGTGCCCCATTTTACAAATAAAGTAGTAATTACCTCCCAAAACTCCATGTCTTTCAATGACCATTAAAAGTCTGTCTGGGTTAATTACAGAACTCACCTAAGAACAAATCAAAAAGCTTCTCCAGTTCACTGTTCCTACCTTTTCCATTGCACTATTTCAAGGTCCTCTGTAGGATTCATCCTCTCCCTTTTACTTCCACTTCAAAAACACAAAACTATTGTTCCTTATTAATTGTTTTCTGAGATCACACCAGGACTTCTCCATGCATAAGCAAAACTGTACTCCTGACCCTAACTCAAGTTGTGAGCTTTTTGGTTTTGTTTTTAAATAAGTACAACATCTTGTTTCCACTTTAGGGAAAAATCTGAAAAATGAAGGAGATGCTGTAACTACCTGGCACACATTTCCCTGTGCATTTATTGAGTTCACAGAATAGCTTCTCCCTGTACAGTTTACTACTCCACAGCATTTCATTTGCTCAAGTCCACTAAACCAGAGATAACAGGCTTTTTGTTTGTTTGTTTATCCTCCCCTATTCCCAAGCCCTCTCCTACACAAGTCCCTGGGAACAGACCAAAAGCTAAGGCTCAGAACCAAGCTGCCAGATCAGTAAGCACATATTTGCATTTTAGCAACTTACAATATAGCTCAATTATTGCCTTTAAACTTAAGACATTAAAATTCCAGTAAAATGAATGGTTGACTTCACAGTTGGACATGGCTACAGACCAAAAGATTAAATTAAATGAATGCTGCTTTCAATTCCTTCAGTGTTATAGTTTGGCTGTCTTTAAATAACAAATATTAATTGTTTAAAGCTCAGGAATACTGAGGTCCCTTGCAAGCTAAATTTGGCAATGGTCTTATGAATCAGACAACAGTCATCCAAATGACTAATGTGTAAATGAATGACAGTGAATCTACTGCTGAAATCCACTTTATTTTGGATTATCTGCCTCTCCAAACCAATCTGAGAATTCTAAAGACAAACAAGGCAGAAAAAAAACACAAGAAGTGGGGGAAGTGGGGAGAGAAAGCAAGACACAGATGGTGAGAGGCAGACAGACAGACCAACCGGAGAGCCTGACTACAGCCAGGAACACTGTGCTGAGTCACTGACTGAAGATTAGACAGGAGGCTCTGGGAAACAGCCATACCAAGGTGTCCTAGCGAATTTAAAAGATTATGGATTATGTGATCATGTTGGTGTCCGGAAGCAAACAGCCTCTTTTTTTTTTTTTTAAAGAGTATTTTCAGCCACTGAATCCATGTATTTGTCAGTGACTCCAAGTGGAAAGACCACGGAGCCAAAACCTGGCTGGGTCTATTGAACACACAGACCAGGAAAGTGGTGCAAAAATAAAGCCAGGTAAAAATTAATCCAAGGCAGAGAAATGTTCCTTTTTGCCTTGAGGATCACTCACACTACATTCACTGGTCGCAACTGAACACAAAGGAATGCCACATTGTCACAGGTGTAACAATCTCTCAGCAAACCATCAGTGGGAACAGTGTTGCTTCCAAGCAATGAACAAAATGATTTCACAAAGTATGGAGTGTATGGATGACAGTGGGAGACTCCCCACACCCCGTACACCACTTCACCCATTTGTTGATCCACAGCTACAAGGCTGAGCTGAGCCCTGTTGATGTGCCAGGAAGCGAACACTTCTCCACATCTCCATCTCCCTGCCTGGCAGAGCAGGCAGAGCTCCCACCCCACCTCCCTGCCCTGCCTGGCAGAGCAGGCAGAGCTCCCACCCCACCTCCCTGCCCTGCCTGGCAGAGCTCCCACCCCACCTCCCTGCCCTGCCTGGCAGAGCTCCCACCCCACCTCCCTGCCCTGCCTGGCAGAGCTCCCACCCCACCTCCCTGCCCTGCCTGGCAGAGCTCCCACCCCACCTCCCTGCCCTGCCTGGCAGAGCTCCCACCCCATCTCCCTGCCCTGCCTGGCAGAGCAGGCAGAGCTCCCACCCCACCTCCCTGCCTGTGTAACAAACTCGTATAACACTTATTAAACAGAGGGCTGAATGCAGTTTGCTGGTGGAGATCATGAAAGTGCACCAGAAACAAGGAGCTTTCTAGCTCCCCTTTCCTGCTTTAATTCCTATTCCCTTTCACTATCATTCAACTACAATATCCCAAAGAGAAAAATGCAGTTTTGTATGTTGTGTGGTCAGCTGCTACATGGGGGGTAAAAAGCAGTATCACCACCCCAAATTCCACATGTTATTGGGAAAAGGCCAGAGAGCTTTCACAAGTGTCCTCCAAGTGTCACTGTAACTTACATAACAAAGCTTTAAAAATATTCATTAGCTTCTTTTCACATATCAAGTTGAAATAAATGAAAACTATGCATGCAGAAATGGAATAGGAGAACAATGGAAATCATGGGGGGGGTTGTTTATTCTTGAAATTTGTTTATTTTTAAATAATCACCCTTTTCTCCAGCTCTAAATCCATTTCCAGAAAGTTAACTTAGTGAATGACAAATCTGATTTTAAACAGCTAAACCCAATAGCCAATTACACCTCTGAAGTCCTGTGAGATAAATATCAACATGATATGTAACAGGTCAATTCCCTGGCCACATGGAAAACTAATTTGCAAACAGAGTCCAACGCTAATTCCAATATGATAGGTAGTGGCAATAAAACAAAACAAAAACCACAACCAAACGATCCACTTCTCCAATATAGCTGAAATGAAAAATTCATATGATGGAAACCAGATTTTTCTAGTTCTTATCTAAGCTATAAACCAGGAAATAAAATAAAACAAGTATAGCCAACAGACTAACAATAAAAGCTTAAGACAATACTTGAAAACCTAACTAAAGCACTCAGAACTTAAAAATCAGAACTTGCTTTGAGAAGTGCTGCTCATAAATCAGATTACAAAGTATGCTGCATTTGCAAGTGTCCTGTGCAGTGAATATGGAATATTTAACTTGGGCTTTGACTCCACAGTGAATCATCTGCTAACTTATAGAATACATCAGGAAGAGCAAATAACCAGCAGCAGAACCACCAAACACTTCCCTTCCCTGAAGAAAATCAACAAGGACAAAAAGGACACAAATACAACAGACTTGTTAACACTTACTGTATGTTTGTGTCCCTCTTGCCTTGTTTTGCTATTTAACAGCTTCCTTTCTTGTTATGTACCTGAGATTAAGATGTATAAAATACTATTTCAAAACCAGCTATCTCATTACTACTTTTTTACTTCCTGGCAAATTAGAAGTGCTACCTGGGGGCAGGGGGGAGTAGTTTGGGCATTGCAGGTTCTAATTCATGTCTGAGTATTTCACAGACAGTAGAGGGAACAACCTGCTGCCTGATACTACAAAACCACCTAAATCTAACAGTGGTATTTTGATCAGTTCAACTCTGACTTCAAGTCGATACAGAGCCGAGTTACATAAATGAAGAGGAGGATAAACTGCATACCCAGTACTGGAGCTGGGGTCTGTGTTAAATCGGGTTAAAAGGTACACTCACAGCTTTTAGCACAATGTACATGCTGGAAGTTTTTGGAACACACACAGTTCAGATTTTGGAAGAAAAATGCCTCAGCTAATTTATGCTAAATTTTTAACAGTTAAAACTATTATATGTGTATATAAAAAAAGACTCTCCAGCAAGGAAATGTCTTGTGAAAATATTTCAGATATGCTCGATTTGGAGACAGTAATCTAAGGAGATCAAAAACTAACTTGGTCCTTTTATGTCAAAGGCGTGTTATAACAAACTCAACACAAGGAAAGAAAACCTGGCAGAGCATTATCCTTCGTGAAATAAAAGCAACCATCAGCCACACCGCAACAACTAGGGGAGAAATGCTTAATTACAACACAATGCGTACCCCAAAAAAGTCATTATACCAATTTGTTGCCACATTATGAGTATAAATTACAACTCCCAAATACAGCAGGGAAGCTGCAAAGTTCCAGCATCATCTCACAAGAGAAGGACAACACATTCAAGCCCTGTAGGGCGATGTGTTACTGTGCACCACAGAGAACTTGAGTCAAGCACCTCAGAATCTGCTGCAAAGAGCTCAGGAGAGCAACTTCCAAACAGCAGCTTTACCTTCCCCTGCAACACACAGCAAGAGCCAGCGTCTCCTCCAATGCAAAGGACTATGAACACTTACAAAAATCTCTCCATCTCTGTATCACTCAGATAAGGGAGAGACTTGCATCCATCAGCCAAAGACATGCACTGAAAACCCACCAGTGCTGCACATATGGGTGTAAAACCAAGAAGGAAAACAAGCACCACAAAACAGACAAACTTGTCATGGACTTCAGCACAATCATTCAAGCACTTGGGAGACCATCAGCACTATCAGAACTCCACTGACTCGCTAACTACCATCGCTGAATCATTCCTACAAACGATAAAGCTGCCTGGCTCTTCTCTTCTCCCACCCCCAAGAGATATCTTTCCAATTTATTCATTTTTCTAACAAAACCTTTGGCCTATGCAAAGGGGATTTTGCACACAGAAGTCACTAATGTCTCAGTTTGTACCTTGTCACAAATATAAGATCACAGCCAACTGAAACACAAACACCCACTGCTCTTCCGGTGTTAGAACACCATTTAACATTATTAGGTAACAAAAACACAAGGCTCCTATTTAAGGTTTCCTAGTCTTCAACATTATTTTAAAACACTACTGAAATAAGAATGGGGTTTGCTTTTAATAAGTATTACCAAAGACTCTTAAAACAAAATAAACTTCTGTCCAATATGAGAGACGGTTTTCTGAATTAATTATTGATCAACATATTAAATTACACAACAAACACCCCACCCCAAGCACAGGGATATATATCTAGTTTTCACAGTGAAAAGTTACCAATGTTTACCCACTTCCCCAAAAAACTGTGCCCACACCAACACTGGTCAACAATGCTATGAATAAATCAAAAAGACTGGGTGAACAACAACATAGTAAGGTTTGCTGATAACAAAAAAAATTTAAAATAATCTTAACTAAATGTTAGTGCAGAGTTGAAAAGCAAGTTGTCCATGAAATTGGTAATAAAAGAGCAGATAAAATTGTGTAAATAAACACAAAATAAACATGCTAAAAAATAACTCAGTGTCATAAAAATGCAGTAACTGCTGTACAATGTAAGAGAAAAATATTTTTCTACACATTTTAAAACAGTATCACTTCAGATCTCAGTGACAGTCAAAAAATGCACAACTTTGTAATGAGTAAGAAAGGAACAGCAAATGAATGTATCGTTATGTCAGGCAGAAATTTCTGGTGTTTCCCCATCCTGACCAGTGCACACAGCCACAATCACCCCAACGCCAAAGTTTCCCAGGAGAAGCAGAAAGATTCAGAGAGTGGCACCAAGAACTAACCACAGGTCAGAAGGTGTAAGAGCAGATATCAATAGATTACAATTCTTCAGTTTGGCTGAGGAAAACATATAAAGGGCAGGAAAAACAGAGATGTTTGTGAGGAAAAGAATTATGAAGTACATCAATAACAAGCAATTGTTACTATTCAGAACACAGGAACATGGTAGAAATCAGTTAAATCACTGGTCAGCACACCTGAAGGAGAAACATCAATATTTTTGGCACAAAATGCTTGTAATTATTGCCAAAACTGTAACTGAAGTCAGAAAAATTCCCAAGTCACAGAAAGGGAGTTCATCAACAGGTGTGAGAACCATGTCCCAAAGGGTGACTCTGTCCAGGAAATCCAAGTCCCAGGAACTGGGGCTTTGCTAGGAGAGTACACTGTAAAGGGGGCAAAATATTTGCCCTAAACTTACACTCTTTGATCAAGCATCGTTGCTGGTCACAATCAAACCCTCTGCACTGACCTGAACAGACCTCTGGCAGGAGTTGGCCAAGACAGACATCCTTTAGCCACGATTGCACCATCTTTTTTCATTAGCCTTTAACAGGTATGTACCAAACCATCACAAAATTCCAATGCCATTCAGCTGAAAAATTTGTCTTTCCCTGCCTTTGGAAATTCCAACCAATACTGAGCCAACGATCTAAATTCTTAA
Source organism: Pithys albifrons albifrons (assembly GCF_047495875.1). Lineage (NCBI taxonomy): Eukaryota > Metazoa > Chordata > Aves > Passeriformes > Thamnophilidae > Pithys > Pithys albifrons. The sequence goes on from NC_092470.1 coordinate 8,157,999, forward strand.
ACAGTTTTGCTGTGACCTTTAAAGGAAAACTCCAGTAGGAGGTTGAACATGGATTTTAAAAAATTTTTTGAAAAATCACACACAATATAAAAAGAATAAATGGTACCTCTTGAGATTTCAACTTTTCTATGTCTGTAGAGAGGTCTGAGCTTTTTCCATGAAGACTGCCATTTTCCTGTAAACAGACAAGTAGTAAGAACAATTAGGACAAGAATAACATCCTGTATTGAAATCATGGGGAAGAGCACTGGATTAGAAGTTGAACGTGTAAGACAATTATAACTTATTTAAACTCCATGTTAATCAACACAGAGAACAACCTATGAATGTTAAAAGCTGTGTATCATTTACTCTGCCTCCTGAGAAGCTGATCTATATTCTTACAATACAGACCCACACACTCATTTTAGCTCTTCCTCAGAGACATCTGCTCTGGCAGCCTATGTGGGAGTAGTCAGAAGTTCTTGTTACTCAAAATTCCCAATCAGTAATGTGCCTCATTAGCTGAAAGAAAACCAAAAACCAAAGACCATACATCATACCCAAAATTTATGCATGCAAGCTTGATTTAGACTGGTAAATGAAGTCCAGTGCTTTTTCAGTGAATTCAGTACAGAAGAGAAATTCCTGTGTTCCACCTTTTTTGCAGAAGACCATAACCATGGGACAAATTAATTCGTGCCTCTTAATCTTTACCAAGTCTATATTCTTTGTATATATATTTTTAGTGTTCACTTTTCTGTGGAGAACACAGGAATGGAGTTTTCCTGTAAAAAGAAATTGAGTTTTCTTTAAAAAGCAAACTGTTGTCATTTAAATGACATTCCAGACTGCTATTCTTTATTGCCTCATGAAATATAAAAAAAGGGGTAAAAAAGCTAACACACAAGGCTCACTGACTTTACATTCCTGGAATGTTAGCTGGCTGATCCTCTCACAGAAAAAAAATTGTGATTAATACAGCCACACAGCCAATGCATCACAGGCTCAAATTCCAGTTAGGTCAGCTTAACTCATGATCGATTAAAATTAATCAGCAACATCATAAATGATTGTCAAAACACCACACATTTACAAGCAGAATATGAGTTACTTAAAGCTGAATAATTTCAAAATAGAAGAGGGATTTGAAGGCTGGGCTTCATGCCTCCAGTCATGAAGGATGTTTAAAAGAATGACTAATTTCCACCTTGTACAGAAATATTTCTTCAAACCATAAAGCACTCCTACATTTATTATAATTCCTTTACTAATGATCAATGGAAAAATCAGGACTTCATGGTAAATCTTTCTATTGCTGTCTTCCAAAGTCAGGCAGAGGCTTTAACAGTATCCAGAGAGCTGAACAAGACCCTGCAGTCTGCCCATCCCATTCCATGGCACAGGAAAGCTGCAGAGATGCAAATGGGAACACAGCTCTGGCTCAAATGCACTGAAATCAGAACATCAGGTGTGCAGTGTATTTCCAGTTCAGGTACTCAGCTCTTTGGCTTTTCGGGAGCAGATATTCATAAACCAAAACAGAGCAGAGGAAAGGGAATGTGAGTTACGGGGGTAAGGCTTGCTTTTGACCACTGAGTTGGGCTTTAAAAGGGTAATGCTGTTTTAGGATATTAGATACTATCAAAAGCCTTCAGCTCAATAAGCAGGATGGATGAAGCTGAAACAAGAACAGAAGGAAGGTGTTTAAAAGAGAAGCCTCTTTTCAGCATCATGACACAGCACATACTGTAGCTGGGTAATGTTAATGGAGAGGCAAGCATTCCCTACACTTTTCAAATAAATCTGCTCCTCAGTAACAAGACCTCTTCATTTTCATGATCATCATTCATTCAAGTATACAGTTATGCATGGTTTATTTTCATGAATTCTTAACCACATATATTTTAGCCTTACAAATCTGAATCACTATTATAGCCCAAAGTCATTAAAGTACCTAGAAGATGCTAACCTGTGTATTTAAAGGAGTTTAACCTTCAAAACTTTGCCAAATCATCTGCCAATTTTACATTGTAGATTCCCATAAACTTTGAATATGAATTATATCGTGGACATCTTACCCTTGAAGACTCATATGAAGGACTTGGCTGACCGCTTGTTCCCCAGGATGTGGCACCTGTTCGCTCATCCATACCTGGGAATAAAAAGAAAAATACAGACCTATAAGAAATGATAGCAAAAACAATGTTCTCTGATGCAACCTGAAAGAACATTCATCTGCTTCCATGCACTTAAAGCAAATTCATCTGCTTCCACATACTTAAAGCAGCATTTCTGAAAACCAAATTTAAGATGAACAGTTTCCTTGTTAATTAGGCTGGCTACAGAGGAACCTGCTCATTTGGACACCTGCAGCTGCTGAAAACAGGAGCATAAAAAGCCAAGAAGATTTGCCAATCTGCAGTGTCTGTCCTACCCAATCCATAAGAAATTAGCATGAGTAACAAAACAAGCACAACGATGCGAACATCGTGGCATTCTGCACAGCCCGATTTATCCTGCATCTTAAGCACTGAAGATTGCAGCACATACTGTGAAATGTATACTTGTTATCTACTCTCTGCTCTTGTCTCTTGCTTAAGTATTGTAAAATGTGCAAAATTATTTCCCCTCCTTGGCCTTCACATGACACACAAGATATTTTAGCATAAGGGGGAAGAAAGGCAAGACAGACTGGTTATATTTCTATGACTTTAAAAGCCCACAGAGACTCATGGTGCCTGCCCTACTAAAACAGTAATATTTTTTACACTCTGTAACGGTTCTTTTAGAATCAGTTCCTTTTATGCAAATCCAGGTTACAGCTCACCAGAGAAAGGGGAAGGAAAAAATAGGGAGATCTTTAAACACGGTATCAGAATACATATCCCATATTGAAGTCAATTTCTATTCAAATTCAATTGGCCAAAGCATCTTTAAAACACATTCCCTAAAAACAAATTACAAAAGTACCTACGGCAAATTCCTTCATATTGGATAAGGCTGCTATTCTAGCAATTAGGTTCCTGATTATCTGTATCAACTACATTTTTTTCTGAGGTGTGGAACTTCCATCCTAACTGCAGACTTCCATGCACTTCAGCCTCCAAAACACAACCCATCACTTCCCCGTCACATCAACTTTTCTCATAAAGAGCTTTGATATACAGCATAAATTCTTTATGTGATATAAACTATTTATGAAGCTTTATAACATCATAATTTATAAATAAAAACTAAGTGTCACAATTTACAAGTAAGAGTAGAGTGCAAGTTACTCCATACAATCATCTCTAAATCCTAACTTTGTACTGCAAGTATAACATTTTCATTAGTATTTCTCAGACTGGTCATACTACAAAGTAAAATGTAATACTTTAAATAACTACCTATGGGCTACTGGCATTCTAATAATTCTTTCCTTAAGAAATGTCCTTTATGAAGCTATAAAATACTGTTTCGACAAAGACAGCCTGCAGAAGGGACTGTTAAACTGAAAGTACAATATAATCACCCACATAAAAACTACAGACACCATTTGTGTCCTGCAGGAAAGATCCTCCAGGTTAAAAACATCCTTTGAAAACGCAACCCCACCACTCTATTGAGCCAGCAGTTTGGGGAAGTTCGCTGCGTTTTGCAGCTGACAGCATTGTTGTTGTTTCATTGTAACTGGTCCAGGAGCTGAGTAAAGAGTCGTGGCTGGCACTGACAAAGGCAAAAGTAATCTTTTGGCACAATTGACTCTTTTCTGCCAGAAACAACAGCGCTAGTAATCCAGTGATTATCATAACAAGTCTTGCAGTGCTTTAGTTGCAAAAGAGACATATGTGGGGTGGGGAGAAAGAAATATATCTTACTGCAAGACAAAGTCCTTGGGAAAGTTTAAGACACAGCACATCATATCAACCATTTGGGGAAATATGTCAGTTGATAATGGTTATGCATAGAGTGTTCAGATGCGTGACCCCTGATCAGTAAAACATGCTACTCATTTAAAAATTTGAGTCAGTAGGACATAAGGACTTATGTTAAGGTTCTGCTAAATCAGCACATGTACAGCTAAAAATTCTTGTATTTTAATTCGACCATTTGAATTATGCAAATAAATTGTTTAAAGAAAATGCTCTAAACCACAAAATCTAACAGTTTACATTGGGAGGAAAAGTAATTTCTCAATACTTCCAGAATTCTTTCTTCTAAAAAAGCCCAGTACAGTTAGCTAGAGTTGTCAGCAGTACCAACACACTTGCTTTTCGCTGCCAGGTGTCTTTTCTCTCCTTTTCATGCAGCAATTTTTCTTCTTAAAAACCTCAAACATCTAAATGTACCTGCTAAACAAAACTTGCACACAAGGAACACGCTCTCATATTTTAAATCCCCTGTGAAGGCTACAAGAAAAAAAATCATACACTGCACACAGAACACCAGCAATCTGAGTTACTGCTGCTTGACATCTGGATTTGCCTTGGAACGATGTCCCTGCTGCCCTTGGTCTCCATCAATATAAGACATCAAACAAGAGGAGACCCAGTCAGGCAGCAACGCTCAACCAGAAAATCAGATACGTGTCTCTGATGGCACTCAAGGAGCCTGTTCTGGTTTGTTCACTAATGTGTTCTTCCATGGACAACAGAGGAAAACCAACCAAACACTGAGACAGACCCAGACAATTTCTCACAGGCTAGGCACAACCAACCAACACATACTTTAATGCAACCAAAGGCAACTCAGTGTGAATGAGGCACGACCATAAGATACACCCTTCGGATGGGAAGTTCCTGAAGTGGGAAATACTCAGTAAGAAAGAACACAAAGTCATCTATGGTAATAAATTAAAGAAAGTCTCAGAGCAAAAGTGTCATGAAAAGAGTCCTAGTGTTTTCCTGGGAAATGCAAAGGAGAATGGAGGAACTAGAGGGATCATCACCTTGGTACAATATCTTCCATAAGGAAGCATGGTGGCCAATTCCAGTATCCAGGAATTCAACATGGATGTTAAAAGGCAAAGGAGAGATGTGACAGCAGAGCACTAAAACACGTGCTACATGGCAAAGGGTTGTGCTATTCTCAACCTCTATAGGCAATGCAAAAAAGACAGAAATTGAACAACTGTGTATTGTTATAAAGGTCCAACAACACAGACACGTGTTCAGGCAGACGGAAGTACAAGGAGGTTCTATCCCTACTTCCTTTTTTAGTAGGCATTGAAGACAGAAAGTAATCAAAATGACTCATGATGTCATAGTTCTCAATCAAACCCAACTGTTTCTGTGGCAGATCCGCTGTACTTTAATGAGGGGGTGATTAGTCAGTGGTGTTGGCTCAAGCACCCTGAGCCACCACACTGGGGCACCTGCAGCATCACGGCGGGACATCAGCCCTGCCCTGGCCAGCAGGCACAGCACAGCCCAAACCCCCCGGCCCTGCCCTGGCCAGCAGGCACAGCACAGCCCAAACCCCCCGGCCCTGCCCTGGCCAGCAGGCACAGCACAGCCCAAACCCCCCGGCCCTGCCCTGGCCAGCAGGCACAGCCCAGCCCAAACCCACCGGCCCTGCCCTGGCCAGCAGGCACAGCCCAGCCCAAACCCCCCGGCCTGCCCTGGCCAGCAGGCACAGCACAGCCCAAACCCACCGGCCCTGCCCTGGGCCAGCCCAGCCCAAACCCACCGGCCCTGCCCTGGGCCAGCCCAGCCCAAACCCACTGGCCCTGCCCTGGGCCAGCCCAGCCCAAACCCCCCGGCCCTGCCCTGGGCCAGCCCAGCCCAAACCCCCCGGCCCTGCCCTGGGCCAGCCCAGCCCAAACCCACCGGCCCTGCCCTGGGCCAGCAGGCACAGCACAGTCCAAACCCACCAGCCCAAGGCCCCGCAGGCAAGGCTGAGCGCTCCTCACTCACCTCAGGAAGAGAGGGACAAGGCATGAGGATGCTTTCTGGCTTTAGGCATTGAATTCTAAAAAGGCTTTGCTTAATGTCACTTTTATGATGCCACTGTGAGTATTTGAAGCTCTTCTAAAAGAAAAGCTGAAACAACCTGTTGCCTCATTACTTTGACATATGTATTCATTCTGAAGAAATGGGTCAAAACTTTCATCTAATAAAAAAACTAGATCTTTCATTTCAGTTTGATTGTAAGTTGTTCTCACAGGCATAAGACAAAGAAGACCATATTTAAAACTTATTTCAGGAGACACAGGCTCTAATGTTTGTGTAAACACGGTAATATACTTTATAGGGTTACCATCTGCTATGATGTTGATCAAATAAATGATTTGACAAAAAAAATCACATTTTGGATTGTTATACTAGGTACTCAAGGTATGAGTTTCTATCTTTTATAGCTTCTTTATCCAATTTTGTTTCAGAGTAATGATATTCCTTCAGATAAGATTCAGCAGCTGAAATCAATTACAAAAAACCTACATCACAAACCATAACAGTGTTGATTGTGTTTTGCATCTTAGACACACAAACAAATCAATCTACCATTAGGCCATATATTGCAAAGGTCTATTGTGAAGTTTAATACCAATTATTACCTAAAACTATATTTTAGATCTAAACTTTCTAGTAAGGAGGTGCAACGAGAAATAGTATTTGATGGAGAAATACTATACTCAACTAAATATTTTAACTTTGAATAGGTTAAGACCAGTTTTCAGCCTCTTCTTGTTGCTTTCAATTGAAAATATTTCTCTTTTTATAGTGGACAATGTTTTCAATAACATAATAAAACCATTTATATTCTAACAAAGAACTTGAAATTCTCGAGTCAGGTAAATAAATAAAGACAAGACACAGTTCCACACATTTGTTACTCCGGGTGGGGAAAGGATATGGACAACAAGGGGGCCATAATTACACTCAAACCCAAAAGCAGCTTTGACAATTGATGTAATGTGGTGGGCCTAAAATATACAAAGCTAAGGGCAGTAATCAAATTGAGAAGAGAAATGAAACACGGGCAACCTATCAATAGCCTAACCACTTCAGCATCATTGGGATAAATTCAGATGCAACATTATAATTAGGTACAAGACAAACCACTTTCATTTTAAACTACATAAGTAGAGAACTTTCCTTCATCCACTCCCAAAGGAAAAGCAAGGGGAAGTACAGGCATGGAGGGGGAAAAAAAGAAAAACTTCAAAATACTGTTTCTTGAAGAATGTACTGTTTGTCTTACAGCACATGAACCCCAAATTCCCCCCATCCCTCCAGATCAAAGGGAAAGTTACTCCCCTGTAACAGAATTGCTTATCAGAGGCTCTAATGGGAATAGCAGAGCAGTGTCCCTTTCTGTGCCTTTGCTCCAGAGCAGATGAATGGAAAAGCTATGGACATGTCACAGAAACACCATCTTGAGTTCAGAGTTGTTTGGCACAAACTCTGGACTCCACAATTCCCTCAGGAAACTTCCCAGGATCATTTTAATTGCAGGGTGCTGCTCACAGTGTCCCCTGTACTGCCCAGCAGTGTCACAGCCTGAACAACTGACCCATCCTGGGCTCTAAAAGTGACATTTCTCCTGCTCCTACCTGTTCATGTCTGCCCTTCCCCACTGCCCAGTGAGGTTCATAACATGACAGGGAGGGCTGTGAACTTCCAGCTTGTAAGGGCAGGGATTTAAAAGCCCAAGGAAGTGCTGCAGGGGCTGAACCCCCGTGGTTACCTCAGTGAGTGCCCATAAAACTGGCTTCCTTTCAAATATCAATCTTTGCAAAGATCAGTTTGTGAGATCTGTTTGAAATATTCAACAGTGATTATTAATAGTAGTAAATAAATTAATTTTTCATTTTTAAAACACTGTTTATCCTGGAGAATTCCAGAGTGTGATTATCTGACATAGCCAAGAATAAACATCTGGTATGTCTGTTATTGTGGAAATTATTTTAAGAATAGTCAGAATATGCACTACACAAAGTTCATTTCTATCTACAGAATAGGCAATCACAATTAAAACTTCAGTAGAACTAAATTATTCAAATGGGAAGAATGTGCAGCAAGTACACAATTTGCCTGGGCAATAACTAAAACTTGGATCAAGATTAAGATTGACAAATGTTATAAATTAGTTGTAAGCTAACATATCAGCAAATGAAATTCCTGTATAGAAAGCTCTTTAAAATCTATACATTCAAAATTACCTGAAAGAACAATATTTTCTCAGGTCAGAATAAAACTTCAGAGTGTACACTTGAAAACTTCTAATGCAATGAAAGACTTACATTGTATAAATACAAAAGAAAATGAAAAAAAAAACATGCTGGTTCAGGAAAAGTGATGAAAAGCTTGAATTTGCTTTAAAGTGTTTATTAGTATCAAAAGTCAGTACCAGTAATACAGTTCCTGCATAACTATCAAGTATTTTTTAGATTTGTTTCAACTCATTACCTAAATACAATTTGCTATTTTAAAAAGGGCAATTGCTACTTTTAACTTGATTTCATAAACAGTCCTATTCATTTCTTGCAATAAGACCCGTGTACTCCCTAAGAACAATGCTGGGTTATTAATTCCTGTAATAGCAGCACTCAGAGAAATGACAGAAATTCCCTGCTTCTCTTTCCTCATATTCTCTGCTTCTGAGACTCTAAATCATGTCAACGAACACACAAAGTGACCTGACATGACCTGGACGCTCTGAACACAATACAACCCTCTCAAAATAAAACTGGAACTGGCATTTCCCACACAAAATGTACTAAACCAGAAAACTTCACACTGCTACACACATCTTTACAAGAAAAGTACATCAGGTACAGTTCAAAGAGGAGAGCCTTATTTACAGTTCTGCAGGTAAAATGCTGCATGCAATGCACTTGTTATTTGTGTATAGTTACTCAGACAATTCAAGCTAAAACTAATTATGAAAAGCATAAAAACCAGCATTTAAACTATTAAAAAAAAGAATTTCCTTAGAAATCCATAGAGGTGCTCAAAACACTACACAATAGTGTATTCTTTGCCCTGGGAAAAAAATATTTCTCTATATTAATACAAGTTTTAACATTATTCTTTGATCCAATTTAAGGTTAAAATTCTAAGAGAAAAACTAAAATGAGAATCTTCCTGAGTTATTCTGTATATGAACATTTACATGTGTGCACACAGAGTATGTTTTGAAGCCTCCCTGGCCACAAAAGTGAACCAAGCAAACAAGCCTTTAGCAGGGATGGAACTCAGAGCTTTATTCACAAGCAAACACACACACTCACAGAGCTAAACTGCTATTAAATTGCTTTGTGCTGCTTGTTCCCCTCTGTATGTTGAGCCACGAAGTGTCAGACTGAACAGCTCTAACCAACAAGCCTCGAAACTGCCCATCAGAACAATCCATTCTACTGGCAGATTGTCCTGTGGTTACTTCAGTTATGACTCAACAGCTTTATATAACCACACACTTGAAAATATATATATATATATATTTATATATACACTCCAAATCAAGGCCAGTGTCACAAGACTGCATACACCAGGCCAAAAATATTCTAATACAGCCCCGTGGGCAACAGCAACTGTCACCAACTGTGTTACAACAGCACAGAGAACTGCCCATTCAGGCACAGGAACACAATAAATCTGAGTTACACAGCCTATAACTCAGGTGCTAACTCTCATGAATAAGGAAAACATTGCAAGGGTGACAGCTCTTCTCACAACATGTCTAAAAATGTTGAGAAAAAGTACTTTCAGTCATTTACTGTATCACAAGATGTCCAGCAAATTTTGACCCTATTGAAAATAAACTAAAATCAACCTCAGGTCTATTCCTTCATGGTGTTGATGTACATGCATCTTTACACACATACAATTAAAATAATCCAATTGCAACAAACTAAAAGTGCTTTGTTGATATTTAGATCATGAATACATTAATTGCTATTTAATTCTTTTAAGGAAAAAAGAGACCCTCTGAAATACCAAGCAGAGAGAGAAAAAATGAAAAAGTTTGTGAGAAACATCATATATTTTGAAATTCCAAGTTCATGAAGGTGAACCAGTGGGGAAATCACACATCAGATAAAAAGCTTGCAACTTGGTGAGCCAGAATTTTGAACCTTAAGTACAATAGCAAGTATAGTATAAAGTATAGCCAAGTAAATGCCAATGTAATTCCACATTTACAGTTCTGTGACTGGAAACAATTAAGATCACAGAAGTCTGAGTTTGAACTTCAGAAGATCCAGACCAAGCTGTTTCCTAAAGGCATATGGAAGAAAACCTGTGTTTGCTGAGGTACACAGCACCTCTGTATCCCATTTGGCTGCTCCCCAGTACTGAAATCTTAAGCCCACCTGTTACCAGCAGCTCGACACCTCAGCACCTGACACCAAACCAACAACACACACCATCTAAAACATCTGACACTTTTCATAAAACAAAGCATGTAGAATACAAAGAAGTCCGTAAGGTTTTCAAGTTTGCCTCGAGACAGGCACATCTTTAGAAAGATTTCTTGTGATTTCTTGTTCTACAGAGCACATCTAAGTCAGCTGCAGGAATCATCTCTCATTACTGAGGAAAACAGAAGTTACACATCAAGGTTGTGTCAACTTCAGCTTTTCATGAGAGAATTCAGGCTCTTTCAATACAGCTGGGGAAAAGTACTATACGAATATGTCAGCATTAAACATCCTCTTTGAATTCTAAAAACAAAGTTTATCTGTTCAGTATTTAAGCAGGGAAGAATGCTTAATGGATAAGTGCAAGCACTGCACATCTGTTCACCTAAGCCAGAGCTGTGGTAGGTTAGCTCTAAGTTATATGAGAATAAAACAATTGAATAAATACAGCAAATGTTGACTTAGGTAATTATTACCACCAGTCTCATTTACCTCTCTCCTCTTTTGCCAAAAATCAAGAGGAAAGCCTCCATACTGCTTCATTTTCAAACAAGAAAGAAGCTTTTGCAAGGTTAGGGCTTCACCATTTGCCCTGCAGCACAATGAAGTGCCTACCAGTTTGTCCAAGGGTCCCTCAGTATAAAAGCTGCTTAGGGCAGAATGTGTTTTCTTCTGTTACTTTAGGCATGGAGGAAAAAAGGTTTAAAGCAAATTAGTAAAAAATTTCTAGAAGCATCTCTACCTGCATTTATATAGCCTAGAATTTGAGCTGATGAAGTCAGCATTAGCCTGCAGAATCAAGGACTACTTTTTCCAGTATGCACTTTGTACCAACAAGTGCTTCCCCCTCCATAAGCTGGCTGGAATGTAATAAGGCTCTTGCCAGATGTCCAAAACCAACAGTTCTCAGTAATTCCATTACTTCTAAAAGTCATAGCCAGAATCCAGTCTGAACAAACAGAGATCTGGCACAGTCTGTGCTGCCAGCAGAGCCCTGAGAAATCTTAAAAAAAACCCCCAAACAAACAAAAAAAACCTCAATAAACCTTTCTTTCCTCAAAACTGAGACATTTCTTCAAATCACTTATTTGACAGAGATTTTATTGGTATTCTTAAATCTCATTCTCAAAGTAAAAAAAAATAAATTATGTTCTCTGACAAAGGAGAGAAATGTGTCTTCAAATTTCCCAGATATTATTACATCTGCCCAAAGCCTTGCTGCACCAAGCTGCTTGCTGCCTGGGCTGGGAGCTGCCTCTGAGGCAGGCAGGCAGGCTTTGTGTTGACAGCTCCCTTAGTGTGAGTGGCAGCAAATGATGGCGTGCCCACAGTGCTGGAAAGCTGATCTGATCCAGTTCAGCCTCTGCACCACCAAATGAGGTGGAAGGAGGACTCTGATGCTGCCAATGGGCCGTGCACTGACACTTGGCAGTGCTGCAGCCACAGACATCGAGGGACCCTGGTGGTTCACCTTCTACCCCCAAAAACATTTCCTTCTCTTCCTCAGGTGTTTCCATTCCTTTCCTTTGTTTAAAAGAAAGGCTGTTTCTCCCCTTGAACTAGGAGGTGTCAGCATAGCTCAGTGAAGCACAAAGCTGCAGGGCCCTTGTGTTCACTGGGTTCCCCTTCATCACCAGACGCTGTTACCTGACCTACTGATTTGTGATCCAGAAGAACCCACATTTTAACTGTCTTCTGGTACTATATCCATGTTGTTACAGCTTGTAAGTCTGGAAAACTACCTTTCAACAACAAAATAACACCTGTAGAGGATCAGTAATACAGAACTAAACTTCTAGAGTAGTCAGGACTCCCTATTTAGCATTGTGGTATTTAAATACTAAAGAATAATTACAATAGTTTCACACTGCTAGTTTAGCAAAAACATGCAACTACTCTGAAAATAACTTAAAGTGGTACACAGCAACTAAAAAACCCACAACTTACTTGTCTGTTCCAGAAAATAACAACTAAATTTGACAGGGTCTGGCTCTGGTGGAATCGAGTCCAGAAATATCTCCATTTGCTGGTAAGGATGTTGAGATTTCTCCAACTTTACTTCTCAACCAAAGACTTTTTCTTTCCTGTTTGAAGACTTCACTGATATTCCTTCCATTTCTTCTGCTTGCTTTTCATTGAATACTCCACAGTCTAGTTCAACTGCATAACATTTCTCCCTGGCTTAAATCCTAAATACCACACTTTTTATAGAAATCTGAGTTTTCAATGCTTTTCTTGTAACAAGTGTTACATGAGTTAAAACACTCTTAATAAAATGCACTTAGAAACCACGCACACTTCAGAAGCAGAACTTTGACAAAAAAGTTAGAACTGGAATTTATAGTCAACTAACCCCATTTAAAATTGCCTTCATACTCTGACAGCCTTACAGCTGGAACTGACATACCTGTTGCTGCTCAAGTGCACTTGTGCTGGGTTTTGGTGGGCTTTTTTTTTAAACGAGGACAAGTTCCACTTTGAATACAAAATAAATTTGCTGTTGCTGCTTCCCTGAGTATGCTGTTACAGCAGTTCTGTAGGTTATAGCCAGAAAATGCTGAAAGCCAATAAAATACAGCAGAGAGTCTTCCTGTGGCAAAAAGCACCCTTACATAGTAATTATCCTACCTACAGTAATAACACCGTAGTAAAGACTTTACAACGTTTACTTAAGTAGTCAGAAAGCAAGTAGCAATCAATAATTTTTTAATTCCTCTTCCCAAGATGCTTTAAAAGCCTCTCCTTTTACAAAGGCATCAAATAGTCTCATAATTTCATTCCTATAAAAATTACACCTTAATTTTAAGAACCAATTTCTAGAGCATTGAAACTAATGATTTTACATTGAAATTAGGACAAATGCATAAGTTTAATACTATAGTGAGCAAGAAGTGGAAGGATACCAAAGCCCTTCAACTGCCCAGCACTGCAGAGCACAGTGAGTGCCAGCCCTGCCCGCACAGCCCCCAACCTGCAAAGCTGCAGCAGCACCGAATCCCTCACACAATGAGAGCCCCACAGGGCAGCAACACCCACCAGCTCCTCACAAGGCACTTTGTGCAGGAGCCACTGCCAAACAACAGTTCATGAGTCAAGGTTTGTGTATGCAAACACAGCCTGTCTTCCTAACCAAGGGCTGGCTGTCCCCAGAGGAGGCCACGCTGCTCCCTGTCCCCACTGCCCACGGCTCGGCTCTGCTGTCCCACTCTCTCCCAGCAGCACCAAGGACCTGCAGTAAAGCTGCTCATGGAGAAACTTGAAGAAAATAGAACCATAAAAAAACATGAAAAACCCTTGCTGGTTTCTGGCCAGATGAGCTCACAGAAATATTTCACTCCCAGGCCAGAAAGCACCAGTGCTGGCAGAAAGGAAAGGGAGAGTCAGGCAAGGGCAGGGGCAGGGTTGCACCAAGGGCCAGGGCAGCCAGTCCATCACTCTGCCAGCATTGAGACTGGCTGTATTGGGAAAAAAAAAAACAAAAACAGTGATTTCTGCAGAGGACAACAAAGAAAAGAAAAAAGCCACCCATCACTGTGCTGAAGCACAAGATCCTGCAGTTTACTTTGGGACTATCTGTATTGAACCATTGGTGCTAAGCCAGTGTGTGAGAACAAAAACTGACTAAATGCATACTTGAATTATATCAAACACCAATAAGCTCAAAAATCTTTAATATATCGAATCTGCTCAATGTCAGGGTAGAAACAGGTTACCCGGAAGTACAACACTGTCAGAACACTCACACACTTCATTGTTCACTTACTAGAATTTTAGCTAAAAGTTAAAAGAGGAGTAAATTAACTTCAGAGGAATAGGCAACAAAACCCAAGCATTTTCCTTCCCTCTGTTTCTTCTGTAATTAAAATGACTAGAAGTAAGAATCTTTATTTAAAAAATGTCAAAGTACATTTTGAAATTTAGCCAAAACAAGTCTTGGGTTCCATGTGTCAAATAAGTTGCTTCTGTAAGTTACTATCTCCCATTTTCTCTTTTGTATTTTAGAATCTTAAGCATTGCCAAAACAAGCCAATTTGAACACACTGCCCCTCTGGGTGGTGACTTCAAGCTTAAATTTTGCTGGTCTTAAATCCTGCATCTCCATATTCCTGCTTTCAGTTCTGGCAAAGCTTTCAGGCTTTGCTTCACTTTGTACTTTACTTGTTCATACTCCAACACTCCAACGCAATGAAATTTGTAAAAGTGCCCAGACTTGCTCAACCCCTAACAATAAAAACATTACCATTTATAAGGGTTATCAAATAATTTTAACATGACACAGACTCTTCATATTCTGTTAAATACATAAAATAACAAAAATTAGATCAGTTTTTGTCTTCTTGAAAGAGACAACCATAAGCTGGTATTTGGGGAAGAATTGTTTATTTTCCAATCACAAAGAATATTATTACCTTTCAACATACTATCTTTGCAGTGTTTTGCAGATAACACTTTGTGAAAGGGTAATGAGGCACCAAATGTCTCTTCACATCCCCATTTACAAGTGAAGGATTGCTGAGGGTTCAGAGGAAGAACAACCCTCCCTCCCAGATGTGAGAGAGCATTCTGAGGATTCACACGTGTAATGGGGCAATGCAGAATAAACATCCCAAACAGCTCCACAGCACATGTGCACTTGAGCTAAATATCAGAACTTACTCCTTTAGACAAGGCTGGCCCACATACTTCTATGAAAAATAATAAATACTTGTAAAGTGAAGCGAATTCATAACCAAACACTTCCACCGAATGCTGTGCCCATTCCACAGGTGCACGAGGCACTTCCCTGACAGCCAAATCAACACAAGTACCTGACTGAATTTTCACAGATTATATGAAAGCCCAGTGGATTGAAGAAATCCATATTAAGGCACCTGGCAATAATCATGTGAAACAAATGCAGAAATTCAAGTACAAGAGCTACAGTAGGAATTCTGTTCTACTTCACTGCACACACCTTGACATGCAACGCTTATATTTCAGAGGTCACACAAGGGAAGTAAACACGTGCATCACTCAGGTATATATATAAAATTTGGCCTATTAAAAAAAAACTGGGTATAGCACCAAATTACAACATCAACTTACCTGTAGGAATAAGATTTTTTGTTAGGATTTTATTTATTGCTTTTTTTAAAGAAAAGCCATGTGAAGAGTAAATCTGAAGGCACTTCTTTTTACATTTTCAAGTTTACTGTTGAAAACTTACCCTGAGTAAGATATACATTCTTAACTAATTATCAAGAAACTGTAACATTGTGTACACTTCAGTCCCTAAGACCCCTTTAGCCTAGTTTTTGTTTTCCTAAAGGACTCAGAGTGATCATTATCTTAATGCTGAATCTATTAAGGGAGAAACAAGAGAAAAAAAAACCTAAAGAAAAAAATCCTAAACAATAATCCTATGAATTTTTACACTGAAAATATGACAAAATAACAGAGTAAAAAGAACATGGAGAAACAATCAATACCTGCTTTTATTAAAAAAGGTTCAAAGTGAAAAAAAAATTCACACATGGCAGAACCTGTTAAGACCTGTGAAGCCTCTAAGTCATCCAACTAATTAGGTTTTAAAAAAGTCTTAAAATCTAATAGATCCCATTCCTACAGAATTTCAATGCAATATAGATTCTTAACTCTTTCATTGTAAAACCAGAGTTTAGTCGTTTATAAAAGACTGTAAAAATACAGGTGAAGCTAAGCCCCTTCATCTTATTTTCCATTAAGACTGAAGTCCATATGAAGTCACAATTCTATACTTGCTGTACTTGATTAAATCCAGAGTAATGCCATCTCTAATGCTACTTACAGAGAAGTAATAGAAGAATCTGATGTGGTGCCTGTATTGATCTCGTGTTGTATTCAACACTTCTTTTGTTGACAGTCAATTCCACCTCCTTCACACCCACATCCCTCATTCTAACACGAAGTTTACAAGATTTTTTTTTTAAATCACAATGGATTTTCTGCTGAACAGAAAATATAGAAATTACAGAATGGAACATCAGTATTTTAAACAGGTCTATCAGACTCAGTATTTGGCCTAAAAAAAATCCTGACTATGACAGTGTCATTGTTATGTGTATGCCACCTTTTACCCAAGAAAATCCACTCAACTCCCGTTTTTAAAACAGCTTCAAAATTAGAAGTCTGTAAGTACAGCAATATTAAGGCTGTTGAGCTTCCAAACGTGTCCATGGCAGGGCTGATTGGCTGCATCACAGCACCCAAGAGCCCCAAACTGAATCTAAATCACAGCAACCAACCAAAAGCACAGGCAAAGGCACTTTATCCTCCAAGCACCAAGGATTCTAAAATACAACGAATGGATAATGTACAGAAGCTGGTGAGTTAAATAAACCCATATGATATATATATCCCTACAAACAGCATATATTTCAATAAAAAAAAGGTATAGAAGTCTCAAAATCAACTTCATGAACACTCTTAAATTATGGAATAGTGTCTGAACGTAGTGATTGCAAATGTGGGTATAGCACCAAAAAGGTTGTGGGGGGTGGAAGGCAAGATGCTGTGGATGAGAGATAAGGGGAAATGAGAGTGAGCTGCTCCACCAAGGCTTTTACCAGCTTTTTCTTTGTCCCTTTATGTTGTCAGCCTCATTGGAGAAAAAAAAAAAAAGAAGCTTTTATTTTGCTTACTTTCCAAATGCAAACCAACTAATTCAAGGCCACCAAGAGCCTCGAGAGGGAGAAAGAGCCACCTGTAGAGGTCACCATTCTAAAAGCGGATCAGTAAAAGGGAGGCAAAATGTCAACTCCTCCCTTTAGGAGGGATGTGATGTTGTGTGTGTTGAACAAGGATAATTTAATGCACCTATACACATACATGTGTCCTCTCTCCTGTAGACAAACAGCATGGGAATAATTTTGTTCTGATTAATACAACGTGGAAGAAGATGAAAACAAAATTCCTGAACTAGTTCATCACAGGAGTAATACTCGAATAAAAGCAGTTTCCTATGGCAGAAAAGAACCACCACTGTAATTAATTCTTTCATGAATTTAATATAAAGAATAATTAAATAGGAAAACTAATGCATAGATGGCACAGGAAACTTTTAAATTTACAGTATAAGATTTTCATAGTAAATCAAATGGTAAAACTCCTTCCTGGAGCAAAGAGTTTTGCTCATATCATAAAGTTAATATGTTCTTGTAAAGGGTGTTTCTGAAAGACTGAGAAATATATGCTCAAAAAGTTCAAAAGTTTAAAATACTGTACAACAATTAAAATATCTTTTACTAGACCAGGAAAATGCATTAGAAATAAAAGAACACCTGTTTTATTATTATGTATAAGGTGAAAAGGATTATAAGTATCTGATCATTCCACCTTTTCTTTGAATGTGTGGCAAGGAATCAGGTTTAATGAAAACTGCCTGTTGATTTCCACAGGAAACCAGTACATAAACCACTTGCTACACAAAATCTAATTTGTTTCTTTTGGTTACATGTTCTTCTCTAGGCATTTCAGGTGGGGTTGCTCCTTGCAGGGACAGAGAAGCAACTTGACTTTAAGTTATGAAATTGAAACAGGAAAGCTCACAGTTACCTTTTCCCCCCCCACCCAAAAAAAAAAGTTAATTAAAAAAAAAGTAGTGCCCAGCCCCACCTAGAAAACTTGGCTTTGGAATCCAAAGGAGTTTTCAAAAAACAGTTGGGTAGATATTATGAGAAAGTTACAATATCTATTAAGTAGGACACAGAAACCATAATTTTGAATTGAAATGGGAGAACATATTTTTTTCTGAAATGAACAAAGGGGATTTCAATGGAATTGTGTTTCACTTTGGAGTGTTAACTCACTGGTTATTAAATACTTGAACCTCATTCTTTTGTTTGTTTACCACTGTATTTCATCTTTGGGACATGCTACAGATTATTATTTGTTTTCTGATTGCCAATCCTTCCCTTTGGGAGACAGTTTTTGTCCAAGGTTCTCCAAGTTTCCATCCTCCTCAATACACATCCAGCTCCAGCATTTGGCTCCGGCTGTGAGTTACACAAACAATGCAGTCCCCAGACAATCACTCACAGGACACAGGCTGGCAGCAACGGTCAGCAGTTGGATCTGACAAGTCATACTCTTGGCTGTTTGCAACTTCTTGCATTAAAACAAGGAATCCATCTACTAATCCAGAACACTCATGTTATCCAACTATGCAGACAAAGCAAAGAAAAAGATCTTTGAATAACACAACCTTTGAGAAATCCTGTCAGGAGAGCTCTCTGCACCAAGGAGCTCTGCACCCTTCAGCCTATTTAAGCAGACTGAGTGTGAAGGAATTACTTGAGTGCGTGACCAGAATATTAAATATCTCACACTGTCCAGATTCACAGTGGGGCTATCAAATAACAGAGCAACTACTTCAGGGAAAAACTTTTTTGCTGACTCCGGCCCCTAAGCAGCCCCAATAACAGCAGCATCCTCAGTCTCATGCCCAGTTACACACTCTCAATTCCCTGCCACAGCCTGGAGGAGACACCGCCAAAGCTGCAGGCAGGACCCTCCACTGTCCCCACCAGAGGGGACAGAGACTGTCTCCCTGCAGCCTCACTGAATTTTAGGAAGCACTCAAGTACCCAGTCACTCCTGAAAGCCTTAAGTGGATTAGCATTTATCAAAAAACCTCACTTGAAATCCTATCTCATAAAGGATGTTTTACTCTAAGTCTTCACACAAAAAATATTTGCAGTCACTGCACTACAAACATTGCAAACCTCAAACAGAGATGCAACTTCCTTGTCAATAGATTTCCAGGGCATACCCACATCTGTAATATGTGGCAGCAAAAGCAGACAGGAAAAAACAATGAAAGAAAATACAAAAGGCTGAAATGGTTCCCCAGTCAAGAAAATAAATCTCTGTATGCGTGTATAAAAATATATTTATGAAAGTATCATCCAAATAACTGACTACTTCTTTTAGGCATTCCAGATCAAGAATACAGGTTAAAGACAGAAAGCAATATAAATTTTTTTAAGAAATTTTTGAAATCCAAGTGTCATTTTTAAACTGCAGCAGAAGCTATTTTTGTATTGATATTACACAGCAAAAATATACAAAAATATAAGCCAGAGAGTTTCAGCAATTTGATGTCCCTGGTGACAAACCTTGCAGTTAACCATGGAGACACACCTTTAAAGTCACAAATTTCTCTGAGAATACAAGAAGAAAGCGCCAAGAAAGAGTGAAATGGGCTGCGAGGGAGACTAAACGAGAAAAGGACAAGGAAAAATAAGAGACAGATATAAACAAAGTGAAAACACTTCAAAAGCACCAAAGAAAATATTTCCTAATAATCAACCTAATTGCACACACAGCTCCGCGCCCTTTCCCCCTCCCTGCACACTCCAGACCTGCAGCTGTGCCGCCAGGTGGGAGCTGCTGTGCTACGCTGGGCTCCCTCTGCTGCAGCACCGGCACTGGGGGGCGCCCGGCACTCGGCGGGGGGGGCGCCCGGCACTCGGCGGGGGGGGCGCCCGGCACTCGGCGGGGGGGGCGCCCGGCACTCGGCGGGGGGGGCGCCCGGCACTCGGCGGGGGGGGCGCCCGGCACTCGGCGGGGGGGGCGCCCGGCACTCGGCGGGGGGGGCGCCCGGCACTCGGCGGGGGGGGCGCCCGGCACTCGGCGGGGGGGGCGCCCGGCACTCGGCGGGGGGGGCGCCCGGCACTCGGCGGGGGGGGCGCCCGGCACTCGGGATGCCCAAACAGGTAGGGCAATCTGCATTACTGCCTCAAATACATTTGGCTTTAAAAATAAAGAAATAAAATATAAAGAAACCCACAAACACAAAAGTACACACACAACCTATGCCTACATTTTAATCGAGAACAGAAAGAAAGGAAAATGAAAGCAGATATTACTTGACAGATTTAAAGAGAAAGGACAGTTCTTTTCAATAGCAGGCTTCATTTCTCAACTTGACCATGTTCCAAAAGATCAGATAACAGTATCAGGCAACATCAGACTATTCATGACACAACCTCACAGAATGGAGAAATGTATTTAAGCAAGATATTGAGTTTCTAGGATTTAAGATACCAGCACACAAAACAGCCCATCCTTTTCTAAGACAATAACATACTGGTATTAAATACGTGGATTAATGGATAATAAAGGAGTAATACTATAAATGAATTCTGATACATCTCAAAGTTGCTGAAAAAGAACAGAAAGAAAAAAAAGCAAAAAGAAGAGATCAGCATTCTAGAAGCATCCCCAGGGGAAAGCAGCAGCCGATCATGGCACACATTACCTCTGCCCCTTGTTCATCCATCTGCTGCACCCCAAGGAATGCCACAGGGGAAGCAAACATGTGGAGCACAGCTAATAACAGCAATTCTGTCCATATTAGAAACTAATTATCACCCTTTCCTATCAGGATCAGTGCTTCCAGAATTATAAGCAATTTACCCTAGTAAATGCAGTCTAGAATTTAACACTCAATAACTCAGTAGCTTATTTTTAAAAAACGCTAATTTGGACTTTTATATAATACAAATATATTTTCTTTCCTTCCTAAACAATCCACTTTTGCATCTAAAGATTTTAATTTTTAATGCTTTTTTTTAGCAAAGAGATGAAGGGAAAGAAATTCTGCTTAAACACAATCCTGTACATTTAAATCTCACTCAAAACTGCACGATTACTGTGATTAAGTCTATGTAAATTGAACAAAAAAGACAAACATTGAGTTTGTGTTTTATTAGCAATCTTCTGGAAATAACAGCAAGAAATCTCATTGCTCCCCACCAAATATATTACTTTTCATTAGGTACGCAGACCATAAAACTGCAAAATGAGATAAAAAGCTGTGAATAGCATTTTATGTACTGACCTTGCAAATAAAAATCACTTTCTCCTTGGTCCATTTTCATTCTACCAAACTAAAAATTAAGATCTCAGAGAATCGTTGATTCTGCTCTGCATTAGGTTGCTCTGTAAGAATCTAATTATTTATTTCAAAATCATCAAGAAAACATGGTTTTGTTTTAATTAACATCATCTATTTGAGGCCCTGCTTCTGCACACAGGCAGTTCAAATCTCTCCTAGCACAACCTAAAGAAATGAGAAACAGGGAACATCAAGGAAAATCGTATTATGAGTGGGAAGACTTGAATAAAAGCATCAGATATGGATCAAACCAGTGCTTCTCTTCCAAGGATCTAAATTTCTCTTTGTTTTTTATCCATCCATTCCTTGAGCCCACAACTTCTTCAACCCTCACCCAAGGTTTATATCACAGCCTACCAAGACTAAAGTATCCTCTTCCAAATTCCCTCAAACCCCCTCCTGGTTTGCCAGCAGGTGCCACCTTTTTTTTTTTTTTTTTTGGACAAAGACAAGGTCAACATTTCCCCAAGGACTGGGGCAAAATGCCTCCTCGAGGAGCAGTCTGGGCCCTGGACTTGGGTCTGTGCCTCCAGACTGCACTCGCTGCCTCCACGCCTTGAGGTGCCAGTGTCAAGAACTGTTAAGGATTTCCAGAAAACTCTCACAGATTTAAGTGAAAAGCATTCTAATGGAAATCACTGAACTACTTGGTTTGCACGTCCAGAGAACACACATTGATATTACACTTAAAACATTTTCAGATGTGAATTTAACACTCCCCAAAATATTTAATTCAAAAGGAAATAAAACTTAGTGTCAGATGCTAAAGAACTGTAAAAACAAAGCAGAGAACTGCATTTTTTTTAATCACAGACAAATGTAATACCAGAAAAAATCCAAAGTACTTATAAATGTATTTTTTTTTCCTTTTCCTAAATCGGGAATAGTCATGGCTATATTTATGATCCACCATATCCTTCAGCATGAAGCAATACAAAGCACCAACCTAACGCAAAACATCAGCAACTTGGCTTAATAAGATTACAGTACATTAAAAGGTGCTCATAAGCATTTTCTATAAATGAAATGTAAAGCCTGATGACTCCATACGAGCCGGAAGACCAACCTAAGCTCATAATGAAGGTATTGTGACAGAGCTTAGTACCTAAAACACCAACAGAATGGTGTATTTTTGATGTAGTTGGAAATTTCACACCAATTATAAAGCAGCCATGTTCCAGGGACTAGTTTGTGGGTAGTTATGTTGTAGTTTCTATGATCCATGTAAGGGCTATAAGGCACATAATACAGAGTTGATCTAGTAAAGAACATTTTTCCTTCCTGCAAATCTGACTCCTCAAAATGACACCATACTTACAGTGTCATAGCACATGGCTGGAAAATTTAAGCCACATGTCAAACACCCTTTACGAAATCAGGAAAAATACATGCACATTAAACTCAGTACAAAACAGTTTATTTCTCCAACACAAAGAAAAGGGGATATTAGAATCTTTTATGAGAAAAGCAAACTGGCAGACCAAAATATCAAGAAGCTTAACTATTAATTTATTAAGTAACAATAGAGGGAATATCGAAACCCAACACCCCTGCACTCCAAACACACCTGCCCTCTACCAGTACACAGAAAAAGCAACTACATCAACCCAACAGCACCAGGCAAGTTTGGTTTTGTTTCCTCACCTGTGCAGCACTGAACATGCCTAACCCCACCTTTACTACATACACACACAGATATTCCGATATCATGATCCGTACCCTTCAGAAAACAGTCCTACAGAAGATCATCTAGACCAGTAATGGCACAAATTTGCAGAACAACAATTTGTCAAAAGCAATGACAAACATATAAACTGTTCCGGCAACATCCTACTTACTTACCTTACCTCTCTTAGCTAAATTCAATAAATAAAATTACCTTTAAATAGTTGTACAGTGATACCTCTGCATTCAAAAAATACTGTGTTCCTACACAGTATGTCAGTACAAATCACTCCCAGGATTAGGGGAGGAAAAATTTAAGTATAAAACAGAATCCAAACCCTTTGACTTAACACCTGGTTGTCTGTCCAATCAAAGCATCAATCAAATCAATACCAGTCGAGGTCTGTCTTTCTCTAAATGGCATCTCAAACCACAGATAACTTCCATTTTATTTCTAAGAGTTCCCAGGAGCTCATTGTGCATGCACAATGCATATAGTGTGCCGAGGAGGAAGAACTAAAATAAGGATACTCTTACACAAGCCAGTCACCCATTCTTGCCATCATTTACTAAAAATAACTTTTTTTAAAAAATCCCTTCTGTTAACTTAAGTACCTAAAAGGTTTTTTTCTGTTTGTTAAATTAAAAGGAAACACAATTCTGCAAAAAGCGTATTAATTCTTTTAATTTGAATCAAAATACATGCAAGCCTTTGAGCAGATTATAAACCAGGTGCCTATTTCTAATAATCCTCATAATAAAAACAGAGTTTTAACTAGAGCTCCTTTCTGAGAGAGGATTTTTCTTAAACATTAGCAACTTAGTCACAAGTCACAACATAAAACCAAAGGACAAACTTCTTAATTTGTCTATCCCAAAGAGTACAGATTTAACTACAGACAGCCAGATATATCCAGCTGAAACAGAACCTGTGTAAGAAAAAAAAGGGAAGGGTGTTGTTGCTGTTGCTTTTTAAGAATATGCAGCAATTTACTACCTGTAAGAGCCTCCACAGTCAGCCCCAGCAGGATGGAAGGGGAGCCCCGTTCACAGACAGGCACATCCAGCAACCTTCTGCTTCTCAGATCTGTGCTTACCAAGGCACTTCCTTCACTGCACTGCACCCTGTGTTTCCATGACATTTACTGGTAAAGTTTTCCATTCCCAGCTCCAGACACATATTACAGGAAATATTTTTAAGGGCATGCAACATTATCAAATTTTATTTGAAACAAATGAGCACATAACCCTTCCTAGGACGACGTTCCTCTAACTCTAATGCGAAGGAGAAGTAGAGGAAAGTGTAAGAGAAGTCATCAAATCCCCCAAGAGACGTGTGAAAATTTGTCCAATTAGAAAGGCCAGATACAAAAAGGCCAAAATGTGTTACATCCAGCACAGGAACACTTGAACAATCGTATTAAAACAGAGCTCCAACCTGAAGCAGTAAGTTAGAAGCACACTGAAAAGAGTGTACTTTGAGCCCAGAGCCAGCTCTCCACACACACAGAGGCATCTGCGAGGCCACATGCACGTCCAGAAAGCAACAGAGCCCTTTACAGGTTACGAAAGCACACCTCTATTGGACTTCTACTTCCCTACAAATAATCTTGTAAAAGGGTGGATGATGACTGAACAAACACAAAAGGTCAGAAACAACTCCCAAGAAACTGGCGTTGCCCCAAGCCATTACCACAGTTATGGAGAGGCAGATAAAAGTTTCTGAACCTAAACATACACACCCCAAAAATCCTTCACATTCTGGCTGAGCTCCTTCCCTCCAAACAGAGACCCCAGCAGCCTCTCTGCTGCCCAGCCCAGCTGGCAGTAAGTGCAGGATGGATTTGTTCCCTGCAGTCACGCCCCCAGCAGAGCCCCCAGATGTGCAGCGCTGCACACACATGGCCCCCGGCCAGCCCGACTGCCGGCGCTCACGGGCAGGAAGAAACCCAGACAGGCCAGGGCAGCACAGGCTTGTTCCCTGTGAGACAGCAACACAAGAGTTATTTGCACAATTGGAGCCATTATGTCAATAACTTCTGTTCACTGACACCCTTTACAGAAATCTGCAAAAAGTTACAGCACAGAGATAACTATAATTCACAATAGTCCCAAAATGTCTGAGACCAGGTGAATTTATATACAAAGTGTATAAAAAGGAGAGTAAAAACTACCAGCATGCAAGTGGCTTCAATACAGACATATAAGGGATTGTTAAACCAGCATCCAAACTAAATTTCAATAGCAAAATCCTGTTCTAATAAAGGTAATGCCACGACTTGTGTATATTGGGTATAGAACACTTAGTCTCGTAGGAACTTTACAACATCAACATTCCCTCTGCAGCCCATCCAGGATTCAAATGAACCCCAATTAAACCACCTATATGAGCAAGTGCTTGACTTTCAACCATACAGATGACATCACTGACACCTTCACTCATCTAAAGCTGCATCTTTTACCAGAGACAAACGCAAGTAATCTAAAATCTAGGAAAACTAACAAAGGAAATGCTAAGATCAGAGCAAAAAATAATCAAGAAAAAGAATTTTAAAAGGTGGCCAGTTATTCCAGTGCTGACAGAAGCGGGACACCAGACTGTTCTAGTGTTTTTTCAATTCCAGTTTGCTCATTTCTGCTACTGCTACAGAACACAACGTGGAATTTCACAAGTGTAAGCATATCTTATATTAAATTGGTCGTTGGTTTTGTTGTTTTCTTAAAGGAAAACAATAAAGGCACAGTCTTCATGCAACAGATACAGATACCAAATTTCTATTTCATCCTTAAAGTGTACTGGTTTTCCAAAGAAAAGTCAGACTTCTGAGAAATTGAGTCATCTTGGTCTTCTCAAATGTTATCTGAATAAGTTCAACAAACTTCCTGTGAAGAAATAATAATTTAATTCTCAAAAATATAATTCTGGATGCATGCGAATTAGTTCTATATATTGTACATTTCAAAGACCATTTCCAAACGGACTGGAAACAAAAAATGATCTTTTTTTTTTTTTAAATCTGTCTGCTTTTAAAGTTAATCTGTCATGAGGCTTCAGAGGAAAAAGCAGGCTAAAATCATACTCAAAAGCCTATTCCTGGCCCCATGGGAATGCAAAGTCTCCAAACACTAAATCTGTCGGCAGTTCAGGGGTGATCACAGACACGGCTGTGCCTCCCACTTACATTTTCAGTTGCACATTTCCAGAAATACGCGTGTGAGAAGAAACTTTAAGACAAGGGATTTTTAAAGGGAAAAATATCTGAAACAGCTCAAAGGTGATTATGACAATCTTGAGGCATCCTGGAAGAATATCCTTGCAGTAAAAGTGAATCAAACTGTATTTCAGAACAGCTGCTGTTCTTAATATTTATGTCCACACTTCCTTTTCTATGTCTGCTTTCTTTTCTTTTCTCCTCTATCAAAAAAAATCACATCACCAGGAACAGCAATGGAAGAGAAAGTTCCTGAATTGTCCCTGTGCCTTTTGTCCATCAAGATAGGTTAGAAAGATTAACTGCAGACACAACACAGAATCCAGTGCTCAGGACTGGCATTCCTTTGGTCCCTGTGATACAAATGCCTGGAGGAATCTCATGCACCTACAGGCAGTTAACTACCTTAACCACACGGATGAAAACAAACCTAGGACACTTCAAGTGACCAAATAAAACTTAGAAATTAATAAACTTCAGCTGAACATCCAAATTCAAATCTATGCCAAGCAAAACAGGTTAACTTTACTGTTTTCCTTGCTCCCCAATGGCAATGATTTTAGGAAAGTTTTATTTATGACATTAATATTTTCTACTAGAAGCAGCATCACTGTCACAAAACACAATAGTCCTTTAACACCTCATCTTTATTTTTTCCTTGGAATTGAAAACTTTGGTTTGTATTAAAAAAGAATTAATTCAGAAATCAAGAAGTACTCACATCAAGGCCAGTAGAAAGCCACCCTCAACTACCAAACCCAGTAACAAAAACCTGGTCACAGACAGCAGCAACCACTGAGAAGTGCCATGTCCATCTGCATAAAGAGCACTGAGAGCACAGGAGTTCAGTTCGTTGTTTCCTAGTTCGAAGTTGAACACTATTCTTCATAAATGTTGATGCTCTTAATATTTGTTCTGAGCTTTTGGATAAAACAATCATGCCAAAATAAGCATGAAAGTTGCTTTCATATTCTGTTTCATTCCCATTTAACTCAGACAACTGTTCTTCAAGAACAAGTTGGAGAACACATCTATCCACAGTGAAGGATCAAATGTACACTGTGCACATTAACAACAAATTAAGAGATAAGAATCTTCAAAGTTTCTTGCACATCAGGCACATGGAAAAGCAAATAGCCCTCCCAACACTAACAGTTTCAACTTATGGCTCTCCTGGAAGATCCCCCTGCCTCCTGATTTCCCCAGCTTTCTGTGTCTCCCAAACACTTGCTTCAGTATAAATATCCTACTTCTCATAAAAGCTGCTGGGAGGTTTAAAAATAAGTACCTCAAATCACTTGAGCTGCAAAAAGACGAGAAACTTGACATGAATAATAAAAAAAAAAGCCTCACAACAAGTATCACATTCAGAAGCTGCTGAAATGTAATCTATAAATTGGGGTCAACAGTTAGTTCACCTTTCTAAACAAATGTTTAATTCCTTAAATTGATTCACACTCTTCTCCCTTTCAGTGTTTCCTAAAACATTGTTCCTGCCAGCTATATCAGAAATTCCATTTACAGTAACAGGAGAGAGAACAAAGCTACAATGTTTGCAACACTTGATTTTATCCCAACCTGGTTGATTTTCCTGAGGTTTATAGAATGTAAAGCAGCTGCGCTTTTTTTTCCCCCAAAAAAAGCTGGAACCAAATATAACACAAGAGTCTTAACAGGCTAGTTTGGCAAAATACAGTGGTTGAATTTTGCATCACAGAGGATTGTTCGAGGGCCAAGGTGCTGTTTTTCTCTTAAAGGCTATTTACACAAAATGTAGGTTTCACTAATCAAACAGAACAGAGACGAAAGAACACTGCTAACAGGTGAAGTGTTTGTTTTCAAAATATCTGCAATGCTTGAAGTCTTTCCCTTTAACATGTATTTACCCATCAGGACTTACTAAACTTTCCCTCCTATACCCAAATTATGATATAAGAATCATCTATTTCACAAAAGGCTTCATTTGATGATAAACAACTGGTTTTATGACAAAAGAAACAAACAAGTTAAAAAGCGCTTCAGGAGAGGGAGAAATTAACATTTTGAAACTAAGTTCTTCACAAGCATTAGGTTAAATCAGATTTGTTTCATAGCTTTAAAACACACAGTGCTGTAGCACAATTGGCTTTTCCACTGCTGTTAAAGAGTAGGTTCTGTCCAACATCCCAAAGGGTATTTCTTAAGCACTCAGAGCACAGGCACAGCAGCAAGTGCAGTCACATTTAACACAGTCCCATCTCTTGTTTCAGTCAGAGTAGGTTTTGTCAAAAAAACTACTTGATTACTGAATCTTTTTAGACGACTTGTTACCATATCCATGATTATTAGATCATGGCCATAGGCTAAACACTGGTACATATATCCAGCTGTCAAAGTGAATTTAATCCATTAAGTACAAAGGATAGCTACGGACAGGGCTGTGTTCTGTTTATGTCTCAGGAAACTGTTTTAGACTACAAATTTTCTTCCCTGAAGAAATTCAGGCACATGTATTTATCTGTGTTTTCTTATTTGGATGAGATTCAAATAAAATTTCCAGAAATGAGAAACATATGTAATCTGTGAAGGTGTGCTCAAACAGTTTCTAGAACACTGCTATGAGTCCCAGAATCAAATTTGCATTTCCACATTTTTAAATAACAGGGCTTACATTTATAGAGCTGTAGAGCAGATACAGAAAGAACTGAAAAGGAAAACCCCAGAACTTGAACAACATAAGCAAAAGATTGAATTAAACAAGGAGAGACATCAAAACTATACACAAAAGGAGGGAGTGGATATTGACACTGAAAACACGTGCCAGCTAATTTAACTCTGCTTAGGTCACATGAGGTTATTCCTATTAACCTATTCCAAGGCCGCCATTTCCATGAGCTGAGGAAGTTCAAAACCACTTCTTGTCTCTTTTATGGTGTGAACATCAGCCCTCCTTTCACAGCTGAGGAAACCAGCAAACAGAAAAGGGAAAAAGAAAGGCAGTTCCTCAACTATGAAGCAAGACAGGAACAGAAATTTTGCCTCTTTGCTATGTCCTTTAAAACTCAAGAATATGTTCTTTTCACTGTGCAATAATACAATCTTAGCAAGGGTTTATGATGCAGATGATGCCTGCTTTAACTTATTTACAAAAACAACAGCAAGTGAGCAATAATATTTCCTAGGACTTTGCTATTCCTAGTGAATTTTTAGATATGAATTCATTATTCAGACAAAGCAGGGAAAAAAATCACATTTTGAGAATTTTGTATTTCTTTCATAATTCAGTATTCCATGTCTCTATAATTTAACAGATCCACTACAACAGTAGCATAGATGACAAAAACAGAGAATATTGAAAAGCATTTAATATCTCAATATAGAAGCTTGTTACATGAATTACATGACCTGCACCTTTTATTTAAGAATTAGTCATACAAGTATAAAATTATTTCAGAATGAGAATTTGAAAAGATAAATACCTAACTTCTCACACTAAACTCATTAAAAACACTATCTTTGATAAGACTGATGAAATCAGGCCAGTATTAAAACACACTTTCATATTCAGAACACAATGAGCTTATCTCAATGTATGTCAGCGACCCCCCTGCCACAATCCCAAAAGAAGGGCCCACTCGACTGGGACTGACTCCAAGGCTAAAGGGACACACAAATAGGACATTTGCTGGAGCCCTGAAAGACCTTTTTTCCCCAAAAGTGTCCAACTGACACAACAGTTAGAGGATACTCGGGTTATTAATGTTTGCTTATTCCCAAGGATAGCTGGAGAGCTTCAGGACACATGTCCGCTGATGCAGCATTAAATTTGCTTAAAAGGGGAAAACAACAACAGCAGACACCTTGCAGAGTCCAATTCCCTTGGCTCACACTCTCCTTGTCACCAGTGCTGCCCTCTCCTTGGTACAGGATCTGGCCACTGTGCCAAGGCCACTCACACCACAGCTTGTCTGCCCAGGTTAGGTGAGCACACGAGGAAACTGCAAGGAACAAGTGCTGTCTGAACTGCTTAGAGCAGCAGCTCAGTAACACTTCCCAAGGCCAAGCCAACCTGGAGCGATGCTGCTTTCCTGCTCTGGGAAGGAGCAAGGGCAGGCAGAGACTGGAAAACAAAGCCCAGGCTGAGGATCACTAGGATGGCACATGCACACATCTGCTACAGCAGGCAGGAAGTTCTCCTCAAGTACAAATAAAGTATTAATTATTTCATTCTTCCTTAATTTCGCTTGGAAGGAGAAAAAAAGAATGAAGTGTTTGCTTAATTCTCATTTATATCTCCTATTTCAGAGGACGTGATAAAGCCAAAGACTGTGTTACATTAAAAGCTGTAAAGGATGGAACAAGCTATATGAGTGACCTCAGAACTCTGCTCGTGTAGAAGCTCTTCCAGTAAAAAAGGAACACTGACACGTGGAAGTCCCAGTCCACATGAAAGAACGTGCTGCACAGTGTTAATCACATTAATTGTCCCCTGACTTAGAAAGGTTTTCACTTTGGATTCTTCAGTTTCAAAATTGTTTGATCTTTTTTAAATAAGAAAAAAATTAATCAACTCCATCCTCACAGCACGTGCAGAAATGGATATTACTGCTGTCTAGAGAATCTGTGCTCTAGCAGTTTTCTCCAATTTCCCCACTTCATCTTGAGAAAAAAACCCTCACTTTTAAAAAGACAAAACAAACTAAAACTACATTATCTGATGGGACACAAAAAATTCATAGCCTTTTCCTCATTTGTAAACAATTAATATTTGATAACTACAATCTGAGGAGGAAGTATTATACACAAAGATCTAGCCAAATTTGCAAAAAAAGGGATCCTATCTAAGGTGTATTTTCCAAATAAATACAGAACTTTACATCTCCACAAGTGATTCTTCCCAATCAGTGTCACATTTAGGGTTCTGTAATATAAAAAATATGGTAGCAAGACAACCATTTTACTTAGAAAAAAGGAAAACATGGAGTAGAAAAGGATTATGAAGCAGTATATTTTGACAACCGTATTGCCCTAACAAAAATCAGAGGAAATCCTCTTAAAATACTTTTTCCAGGTACTGAAAGGGACAAGTACTTTGGGAAACTCAGAAAGATATACAGCGATACTTTTGCAAGGAACACTAGTTAGCTGCTACAACCTCTCAACCTGTAAGTGCAATCAAGCTCAGTATGTTAAACACAAAAAAAGTTCACAGAGTAAGATTTTAAAAAGCTGCAGCTTTATAAACAGGAGGTTCAACCAACCAAAAAAGAAAATCAGGTATTCCAAGAAAATCTCTGCTTCCCGCTCTTTCTGCGCCAACTCTGTGCTAATAGCAACAAGGTACTTGCAGATCAATGCACCAAGCACTTCAGGAGATGCAACAGCTCTGCCAAGAATCCTGCCTTCAAAAGGACTTCCATTGCTATGGCAACAGCATGTTCTCCAGTATCCAATTCGGAGACAACCCATGGCACAGACAGGAGAGGTGGCCAAACCCCGCTCACTCCTCCCGCAGCACTGGGCGCGTTGTCACACACGTGCCAGTCATCACTTGCACAATATAAGGTACGGAACAGGGGATTTTTTATGATAGTTCACAGGGCACCTGCCTATAAACAGCTGCATCTAGGAGAAAAAAACCCGTTCACCTTAGAAAACAAATATAGACTATTCAAAGGTCAAAAGGAATATAATCATTGGCACAGAATATAAACTGCATTACACACCAACTCCTAACACAACGCATTTACCTCCTTTCTGATCCCAATTTCCGCTAACAGGATAGGAAAAGGAAAGTGTTAGTACATAGTGAATAAGCAGATTATTGAAGCCATTATTCAGTACTCAACAAGTATCTTGGAACTGAAATGGGTTTAATGAATAGACAGACATCCATAACTAAAAACTCTGGTTTTACTACATCACTCTACAAACCAAAAAGCAATCTACACTTCTACCCAGAAGTGTATTCACAAACACACACCCTCAATGTCTTGAAATTTAACCACCTAATACGTTGAGTTTTAACATATCACTCTTATGCTTGTGTTTGCATACGACTACAAAGGGACCAGCCAGTAATTCAAACCATTAAAGAGCATTAAAAGGAAATCTAAATTACCTAAGTTCATTGCCCCATATGGTCAGATGTATCTTTCCTATACACAATGAAAAATACAACAATGTGGTTGCTTTCCCTGCATTTCTGACAACCTTAAAACCATTCAGCAACTTTGAAGATTACTTCTGATTGTGCTGCACAGCACTTATATACTGAACAAGACAGGATTAAAGCCTCCTTGTAAAGAATCACAACAGCCTTCTTTAAAATTAGGTGGAAGAAAAAGATATTAACTTCTACAGAAGTTGACTACTTCCCACTTTAAAGGGATTGACTTAGAGGGAAAAACAAAAGGCCTTTTCGCTGACCATGAGGCCTGTAAGGTTGCTGGGTGTATGTTCTGGAGAAGGTATGGCCTCCCATCCTTTAAAGCCTCTCTGCTTCCTTTTGAAGTGTCAGGCATTACCTGACTTGCTTTGCAAGTGCTAATATTACAGACTGTTAAAAAGTATTCAAAAAAACCTAACAAAATGAACAACCAAATCAGAAAAAAATAGGGGCTTTGGGGGTTTTGTGCTTCTATTGGGATTTGGGGGTTTTGGGAGGTTTTCCGGGCTTTTGTATTGGGATTTGGGGTGGGTTGGGGAGGTGTTTGGTATTTTTCATGTTGTTGTTTTGGTTTTGTTTGGGGTTTTTTTATTATTTTTTACTTTTAGTTGAGGAGCTTCTAAAATTCAACATCTTACTAGCAAGGTAAGCAAGAAAAATACCTAATTCACACGTTCCTGTCATAAGTAGCATTGACAAAGTTCATGCTCCATTTTTTTGTGTGCTTACTACTGTCCTCTGGCAAAGGAATATGGTATCAGAGGTATTTTCAAAAATAAAAGTATTACACAGAGCAAAGAACACACACGAGACATTGCATGCACAAAGAGGCAGAAATGTGCCTTTGTTTTCTGAAGTCCAACTAAGGTAACAATTTTTGCATTACCAGTCCATTCAATCCCTTTGCATCTCAGCATCATGAGCAAGGGCACCCTACAAGACACAGCCATTTGAGCTCTGCAGTAGCAGCACCACCAGCACTTTTAGACATATACAAATGCTTTTCATTACTCCAAAACTCGGTCATCTTCATTAAATCACCATCTCCTCATAAAAGCCTTGCCTTCATTTAGCATTCAGGAAGATGAAAGAGCAGCTCCCCTCCTTATGGATTACTTCTCTATTACAGGAGAATGTTTTGCACGTCAAAAGCAAACAGAAAAGGATTAAATGATATTGTAGTTTCTGCTCTTATTTATTTGCAATGGGCAGTGAATAGAATTGCAAAGAAACAATCAGTGATTATTTTAAGCTGTGTTCTTTTGCAAGGATTATGACTCATGAAGTTGCTGCAGAAAGAACTGGAACAGGAGAGGTGTCGCATTGAAAATGGCCGAAACACCACGATATGAGGAACGTTTGTCCTACAAGCAAAGCTGGCTGGTTTAATCATTTCACAGAGTGGCCACAACAGCTCTTGGGATAACACCAAGACAATAGTATCTTGCATTCAAGTAAACAAAAAAAAAATACAAACAATGAATTCCTTTCTCCTACAGAAGACTAAAATTACTTCAGAATTGTCTGAGGTATGTTTTCCTCCAGAGCATCCTACTAAAGCAACACAATAGACAATCCAAGAGATACTTGGTTACAAGACATCCCTGCAGCGTGCCAAGTGTGCAACTCAATGACATTATCATGGATTTATCTACATATTCTAGGCTTCAAACACATTTTCCAACTGAACTAGAGAAAGCAAGTTTGCAAAGTAACGTTATTTCAAATTAGACCCTATTTTTTTTCCTCACACTTATATGCCAATAGGGAATAACCACTCTCAGTATGTTTTATGTTTTGCTGAACCTTCTGTCTGGCTCCTTTCTTATTGCCTCATTCAAGTGAAGAACCAGTTCATTTTGGACTTTTAGATAGATCCCAAAATGCAGCTAATACAAAAACAACCAATGTGCATTCAGCTTTTATTGTAAATAAAGACTTGCAACATTCAATACAGTAAAGATTTTGTCTGTAAACTTGAACATGGAAGAAGACAGGAGAACTAAAAATTGATTCACTATCCAAAGACAATGACAAACATATTTAAAACAGCAAAATATTTTGGACATACACTAAATAAAATAAATACAGATACCAAACAATGCTACAGACAAAGTTCTTGTTTATACTGAATTAAGGGTAAACTGTGCTTTAAACTCAATTTAATTTAGCACACAGAACAGGCAGGCACATTCACAGTCTGAAAATCATTTGTATTTTACCTGCAGAACACACATGAGTGGAAACAACCAAATTTGGATTCTACTTAATTAGGTATGCTTTTAGGAAATTAGTTCTGCCTATTCACCTTTATATTTAAAAACCAGGAAAAATACACAATCTAAAATGTAATTTTCACAAATGTAGGCTCAGAACACAAAAAATAACACAAAACTCCAACCCAGCCTAACTTAAGTTACCCCTGCCCCAGGAACAGCAAAGAGCTCTTCCAGAGACAAGGCAAACACAGAACATTTCCTGCAGTTTGGTTCCTGCAAAGGAAAGCAGAGCAGTAAAAGCAAAAGGTTCAGCTTCTTACTAGAACCCCCATAACTAACAACCTGCTCAAGACACAGAGAACGCTGTTTCTGCAACTAGAACTGAAACAGAACAAAAATAAGAAAGAATCTGCTACCAAAAAAAGAGCAGACTTGAGAAGTGTAACATAAATATCTCACATGCTTCTAAAAACCAGCATAGACAATCTCTGTAGAAGATCAGGAGCAACAAATCAGACCCACTGCAGTGAAAAAATTTGCTTGAGAGAAAAATAAATACAAAATTGTCAGCCCTACATGAAAAATACTCACCTATTTTCTATTTAGCAATAAATTGCTATAATAGCAGAAATATACACTTGTTAAGCTTCTTTTAAATGCAATTCCATGGCACTAATATTGAAGTGTACAACCTCCTTGTCCAAGACAAACCTTCCTCAGTTTTATGCTCAGGTTTTACCCACATTCACAGAGCATCACTTTCCTCATGGAGCTGTAAACACTGTTAGCCAAAGGTCTTTCCTTCCCCCCCATTCCAAGAACTTCCTTAAAACACCAATATCAATTATTATTATGTGATCAAGCAAGATTTTTCTGCATTACACTGGTAAGAACATGAAGCTTATGCATTTTAAAGGAATTTCAAGCCCTCCTTTAAAAAAAAAGGCAGTAAATCACATCTCTAGCATACAAGAATCTAACAAAGTCCTGAAGATTGATTGGGTACATTTTATCCTGATTATCCTCTGAAAACAGTGAGATATTATAAATATAACAAAAGCTGCTCTTTCTGATCATTCTTGGTATTCAGTTAACATCTTCACCAAAGAAGTACGTCCTTTATGTTTTTGAATGTTGTGTTTACAAACACAGTTTTGTTTTACAAATGAAAAAACAAGGCATTCATTCAAGACATTAAAAAAAATTATCATTATCTCATCTTAGACTCATAATAGGAAAAAAAAACCTTTGCCCCTACAACCACTAGTAAATAATGGATGGCAGTATTTAAAAAGTCCACAAGTACCTCCAACTCATCAGGTCGAGGTACACAACAGAACTGCTAAACTTTCATATTAATTAAAAAACAACAACAAAAAACTAAGCAAACAAAACAACAAATTGAAGGTGTGGCCGTTACTATTTTAGATAGGAAGAAAAAACCATTAAAAATAGATGTCCTGTCCTTAGAATGATTATTTTGAACTGAACTCATGCTCTTCCTCCCTTTTCCTGCAATGTTTAATAATCAAAAGCGATTCAGGTGAATAAACAATTTTAAGCTACTTACACATATTCAGTAACAATCTTCAAATAATTCACATGCTGAAGAAAATAGTGCCTTGGCTTATTTCTTTATTTATTATTTAAATTTTGTGACTTTCTCACAGGAGGACATACATACAAAACCAATAAAGTTTTGTTATATATTTCTGGGGTAGTGCTGACTCATTAAACTAGATAATGCCTCTAAAAAAAGGTTTTTAGGGAAAATATCTTACCTAATGAAGTGAATTATTGAAACGGAATTTTCAAGTCTGCAAACTGATATTTATTCTTAAGTAAATTTGAGATAGAAGACTTATTTATTGTATCCCATAGATCACATCTGGCTCTGTAAGTAATATAACAAATTTTATAAAGCTTCCAAAAATGCTCAGTGCTATTTCCCCATAAACATAACCCTTCAACATTAAGGGTAACAAAAAGAACTGCATCTCTGCAGCCAAGACAAGTCAGCTCCAGAAGTTCAGCAAACTATTTCAGTTTATGCAGAGCCTTCCATTTTAAAAATAGTCTCCACACATTTCAATGTTATTAAGTGATATGGTATTACATTAGTGCCTTAAACATCTTTCTCTTCCCAAACAATGCTCAGTCATGAAAAATTACACTATTTTGTCAACCTCAAGAACATGCAGTTCACCAAGTTTACAGAACAGTATGTCGTAGAGTAACAGAAATTCATGTAACAGTATCTATAGGGTCAACTATGGATAAAGCAGAATTACCTGACACAAACAGCTGTCATAGCACCTTGATAGAAAAATGACTAAGGGGTTAAATCCTCTTTGTGTGACAGCTGGAAAGAAGTGGGGGGAAGGGGAGCTTGAACAAGCATGTATGAATGACAAGCTTTTAACATGAAATTCCCTTGCTGAAGGCCAAAAGAAGACCATAAAAAAAAGAAGAAAAAAATCCAAAGAAAACCTAAACCTTACTAAAAGCTGCAGACATAAAAGTTTTACAGGGACAGAGTACAAGTTCAGCTGATGTTAAAGGACACACAAATACGCAAGAACCTCATTTATACTTCTCTTCCTCCACTCTACCCAAACCTTTAGTCCTCTTATCTCATTTACTTTTCTATCAACACTCCTTCTGGGTGAATACAAAATTTCACATCATATTCCTTCCCACATGTCATTAAGACCACACTCCAAAGCATCTGGACACTCTTCATTTCTTACACCTCTTCATCTCTTACATTACACTTACATCTCAGAAACATTTGGCAGATCACAAAGCTACTGGCTCTGCTGGAGTCTGATGGTGGAAGGTGCCTCATCCAGGGTAGTTCCACATCAGGAAAGGACAAGGTGCTACTGCAGTCCACAATCTCCTGATGCCACCCAGGAATTAAATTGCAAAGATCTTCCTTGAGCTGTGAGACAGTAACATTGTACAGGGATTGGGGTTTGGACACCCGTGCTTGTAACAGTGACCACATGACTGCCTTAGGCTGGGAAAACTAATGGCTGGAAATACAGGGTTAACTGCTTGAAAGAACACCTTCTACACACCAATACAACAGCCAAAGTCACAGTTTCCCTTATTAACAGTCTCAAGTGTATTTCTAAACAGAACACAGGCCAAACACTACTGGAAATCCTCAAACCGGCTATTCGGAAAGCAGCAAACAATTTCTGACCAGTTGACATGAGGTTCACACCATTGTCTTTAAACCACAGTTAACAGCAATAAACAATGGACAAACATCTCTGCTCACCAAACCCAATCCAGAACATCAGGCTGTCCTTATAACTTTGCCTTTCTCCTCCTTTTTTAATCACAGAAAACATCAACATTTGCAAGACCACAAACACCTTGCAGAGCCACATATTTACTAGCTCTGCGTCACCCTTCAGGTGTCTAAATGCAACAGGTGAGGGATCCGGACTGAAACCTTGATCTCACTTGTATTTAGCCCATTTCAAGAGTAACCCATGGGTCATCCCTACGAGCAGCTAGAAGGTGAAGAAGCTATGGATACCTTTCTGCTTTCAAGCACAAGGCTTTTACAGCTCTTCCAAGGACAGTTTAGCACCCAAGACCCACGATGAAACATCAGGTTAGTGGGTCTGCTGGATCACCTTTAATGAAGCTAGAGGACAACCTAGGTTTTAAAAAATTAAAAATAATAGAAAGCCACACAGCTGCATGACCTAATGTTTACTTTAACAGGTCACTCCACATTTCTAGCATTTAACACACAACAACCTTATCTTCTTTTGAACAGCAAACAAGAACACGCAGGATAACAACACATTTTGGATGACAAAACCAGAAATACACGTCACATTCCTCAAATATAGGCCTTCCACTGTATTATTTATTTATTCATTTAAAAACTTACCATGACTTAACGTACTATAGTGTGTGACTACACAAGATCTCGACTCCTTCATTCAGAGATTGGGAGCAGCCAACAGGAATTTCCTACACTTCAAAGGGAGATTGCACCACAAGCACACACAGAATAGTATCAGAGAACTGATTCTTCTTAGGAACCACAGTTCTCACAAAAAGAATAAAAAATTATGTATTTTGAAATGTTAGGAGCACTAACTTGCACCCATAAAAAGTCCCACGTTTCTGCAGTTTTCTCCAAGGCTGCCAGAGTTAAGAGTGTCATTTCTCTTCAACACTTGTGTAGGTCAGGTAACAATGTTTAAAGTATTGCCCATCCAGGTAACTTTTTATGATTTGTGACTTTTTGTTTGTTTTACAAGGAACTTCTGATGCAAAATTGGAAAGGAAATAAGAGTTTATAGGACTGACAAACAGAATCAAGTCAGGTTTTGTTAATTTTGGAAACACTGTTTGGTAACTTAATAGACCTGCTAAAGAATCGCCATTGTGTCCATTCTCAAGACACGTGGCCCGTAATTTAGGGACACTCAGGTTAATGGCAGCTATCAACTTAAATGGGCTTTGCATGAAGCCACTAATTAGTGGCCTATCCCAATCCACTCCTTACAAACTCAGGACATTAGTAGAGAGAAGAGGAAAGGGCAGCCTTTTGAATTTGCCTAAAAAGGGGACCAAACCCAGACAAGGCGATCTCAACAGATACACTCAGAAGTTCAGGTTCAGCATCAGGAATGTCATACAAGATTTGTGCCCAAAGCTATCCACAGCCAAATGTGGGTACTTACTTTTCATGAACTTCAGAAGAGTCTTACAGGCAAGAAAAGTGTTGTATTCTGACAACTTAGCTCTCAATTTGTACCTCTTACTTCCAACTCTTTTCTGTTAAACATTGACATTATCTTATTTCCTGTCTGTGGCTGATACTTCACACATGCATGTGCACAGCCACATGTAAAAATAATGTCACAGGTACATGAGGAAGCTACTAAAGAGAAAACAGGTGGCCAGACAGGAAAATATTGCCTCTGATTTACTTTTCTTAAACATCTGAGATGTTCTTTGCAAAAGGCAAACAAAAAAAAGATTTATTTTAGGGTACCAAACCTGACATTAAAAAAATTTCAATTCCAGGAAAAACTGAAATTGAGATCAAACCTACTGAAAACCATCGGACAATGGCACTATTTTTGCCTATAGCAGGAACCTGCATATTGTGACTGGATGTTAATGGGGTTACCGTGACAAATAAAGGCCAAAATCAGTAACCATGCAGGTTTGTACTGGCATAGGTGTTGTGGCTTAGGCAAAAGCAAAGCAGCCCAAGATTTCATCATAAATCATAAACACTGCTGTTAACCATAGTAGCAACAGAAACCTTTGATTTTAAGTAAAACCTGAAAAAAGTCCAACAGAACATCTCTCAGACCTTTGCCTTCTACTACAATTTCTAAGACAGAAATGGCTTTATCTTTACCAGTTGATTTTGAAGCAGAATAGAATGGCAAGTACTGTTTTAAACAAGAATTAATTACAACAGGTACGACAAGGAACATTTTGTGGCTTAACTCACTGACTTAAATATCAGGTTACTTTTCCAACATGTTTATTTTCACCAGTAGTCTGACCAAGTTATTTGACTTTATCAGCAGCTTACACGACTTACTGTCACAATATACTATGATATATCAGATTAGTTCAGTTATTTCATCTGCAGCTTTCACTCATAACTGATTGACCTGTAGAAAGCAAGCCTGCCCCAACACCAGACTTCAGCTATCTTTTAATCAAAACACAATGTTCATCTTTTAATCCATGACAGTAATTTCTTACAAATTCTAGATCAGTTGTATCAGCTGTTTTATTTATGCAACCCAACTACACATATATTTTTACAACAGAACTATTGCAGAATTACAGCAGATCTAGATTGTTACATCAGAATTATTGACATACATCCCAGTATTTCCAACACTTCACAAAGCCACACCTGAAAAGCAAACAGAACTTAACTTTTGAACAGCAACTAATTTGTCCTTTCAGACCGGGGGCCTGGAGTGGTAAGGAACAAGTCTCATGAGCATTCTTTCCGAATATATAGTCTGAAGAGCCAGGCAGAGAAACAATTGATTTTCACCTACTTAATGGGAGCCATTAGGCTACAACTCAAATCATTGATAGTTTGAGTGGGCAAGGAAGGTGTTTTCAGGTGTTTATTTTAAGTTTAAATGAGAAAGAGGGGTCTCTGTACTAACAAGTAATTAACACATTCTTATTCTAAGTAAAGGAAAGCACGTCCTTTTAGTATGCTTGTAAAAACATCACAATAATAAAACAGCTGAGTTTAATGGGAAGATACTGAAGCAATCTTCACTTCTGCCACCAAAATCACAGACATTCTCTAAGAGGCAGTAAAATCCAAAGGAAAAAGTAGTACTTTTTAGGAATCTGTACATACTGTGCTTCTCAGTACTAGATTGCTCAAAGAAATAAACACCTTCTCTTTTCATGTCACTTTAAAAAGTGACCTCTAGCAGTAAAAAAAAAAGTTTTTAAACATTGTTTGTCCCAGAAGTTACAAAACACTAAAAATTAAAGCAAGATCACAATTAAATCAGAGTACTAGAAATCAAATGCCTGTACTTCATCAATTTTTCTACACTACTTAACATTGACTCAGAACACAACTAATGTACAAGTTTGTCGCCTCTCACTCCTGCAGAATAATCGCCCTAAGTCAAGGCTTAGGTCATAACATTACAAGAAATAGGGAATATAATCCCACTAACCAGTAAATCTCTACAACTAAGAATGTTTTTAACAAAAACACACAAATATATTCTGCTATCTTTCTAAGGGGAACTCAGCTGGTTGTGGTTTGTTTCACAGCTGCTCAGGATTGGTAATTACGGGATGATACACCATGTTGATAAAGAAATTGAAGGAATCACTAACACTGCTTCTCTCAAAGAACTAACTGTTCTGGCATTCTCCCTTTTACTAAATCATCCAAGGAAAGAAAGGGAAACATTACCTACAAATAGGGTATGCCACATTACCTAACAGTGCTCCAGGACCTAAACCAGAACTGAAAGCTCTATTATTCAACAGAAAGTTACTCTGCTCGTTCACGAAAAGCAAGGACTAAGTGGGACAAAATGCTCAGGTTGTGCTCCACACAATTAAGTTTTAGATGCCCAAGCTGTCTTGAATATTTGTATTAAAAAAAATATATTAACTCCGTCCTATACAAATCTGCTGTCTTACTATTGCCAGGAATATAAACTTGATGTAGTTTCAAAGAGCAAGAGAAAACCAGTCATGTATTTTAGGAGAAAATGTAAAAGACTTAAAGTATGTAACTATTACAGCATTTGCTATGTATTTTCATTAAATTAAATGTGGGAGATACTCTGAAAACTTTGAAAAATTGCACAATTATGAAGTTTTTCAAGACGCTTTTAAAAACAAAAATTCCAAAGTGTCACTAAAATGGAGAGTGCCATTTGGACTCACATAGTAACAGCTCTGACTATGCAGGAGGCAAGCAGGGAAGGTGACCCCACAATTTCAATCCACTACTTCACTTGTCTCTGGCTTTCTAAACATTTATTTTCATTATCTAAAACACAAACATCACTTTGTTGTATTTATAAAAACATCACTTCACTGTAACCAAACAAGATGAGCACACATAAAAAGTTACTTTACCAAAAACTTACTTAAGTTTCTCTTTTGTAGTGATTGTATCATTCCCTAAAGGGTATATTTATTAAAGTATCATTAAAATTTGCCCCTATTTCCTATTACAGCCTTATCTTAAAGGTCTCTGACACAGCTGTTAGGAGGAGCTCATGAAAATACATTGAAGCCACAAAACATATGCAACATGTAAATACAGTTACATGTTTTCCACATTCATTGATAAAATTCCAACAAGAGAGAATTCTATTTGTCAAGTCTACACAGTACTAGAAAATTTTATTAACCTTCCATTTTCCTTAATAACTGCATTTAAAAATATATTGGAAAATACATCCCCGAGTCAGGAGTATTCCATTATTTGGCATTTTACTCAAGTGTTTTCTCCTTTCTAGGGCTAAGAAATACTTCAATTGAACAGGTAGGTTTGATTTTCTCAAACAAAAACACCACATTCATTTTTGACAAAACAAACCGACAACTTTCATGTCAATATGGCTACACATACTCAACACTTCGCTACATTGGGGCAAAAAGTCTAAGATTTCTAGAGGAAAATTGTGGCTAAAGTTGGCAAAATCTGTTATTAAGATCAAAACAGTACATCTCTAACTGATCTGAGAATCTTATGAGAATAAGTACAAAGGAAAGATCACAATACTTTGAGCACATGAGGACTATGCTGAAATATCAAGACTTTGTTGGGTGAACATTTTCTTATCTTGGAGGCATCCTACCTGATCCACTGAACTGGCTGCTTCCTAGTGTAGTTGGTCTGGTTTTTCCACTATTAACAGGTGGGGAAAACATCTGCAAAACAAGAAAAAAATATGCATTTTAATTGGGTTTGAAAGTCAGTGACGAATTATTAATGTAAACTGAAAGAAAGGTTAATATGAAATGGGTTTTTTCAATTTTCTGCTTAAAAATAAACAGAATGTAAGACACCTGTTTAGACCCATAAAACCAATAAGCTGAAGTACTCCTTGCAATTTATTAACACCACTAAAATCTCCCTTCTACAAGCACACAAACAACTTAAAAAATTAAAGGGACAGCCACTACTAATATGACAATTTCAAATAATTAAATGTATTAAATTTTGCTACTCAAACTATATTTCTTACTGATTTGTAAATATAAAGTCACTGCATAAAGACAGCATTTAAGAAGCAATAGTTTTCTACTGTGTTTATAAATCAAGAACCATTTTGCAATGTGTTAAAAGTATTACACGGAAAATACCTATAATTTTCAAGCCAAAACCATCGATGAATAACCTCTGTTACTTGTGGACAATAAATATTCTTTTGTTTAAACAAAAAAAAAAAAAAAGCCGCCAAAGTACCAGCACCACACGCCAGCTTAACAAACGTTAATTATTAGATTATGCCATCACTGGGTCAGCCTGATTTTAACCAGTTAAACCAATTGACCCAGCTGGTATTACCGTATTAAATCTGGAAGTCTAGACATTACATCAAAGTTCAGGTGTCCAACTTGGCTGAGCAGACCCAGCCGAGCCCTGCGCGCCGCTGCCCCTGCTCCTCACTTCGCATGACCACGGGGAAGTCATGAGAAGACCTCGGAGAATATCCTACCGCACTGAAGTCCAGCAAGTCGCTCAATTCCTTGTCAGTTCCTATAGCGGCCATCCTCTGCTGCTGGGAATTCATCTTCCTCCGCAACTCCGATCACCTTCTAGGGCACAGTAGAGAAGCACAGGCAGCACTTCCCGGGCCGAGCGCGGTCCCGGCACCCGCGGCCCCAGGGCGGGGTGGGCGCTCCCGGGGGAGCCCCGCGCGGCCGGGCGGGAGCGGCGGCGGCTCCGCCAACCAACCAACTCTGCTCA
The DNA here is from genome assembly GCF_047495875.1 of Pithys albifrons albifrons. Classification (NCBI taxonomy): domain Eukaryota; kingdom Metazoa; phylum Chordata; class Aves; order Passeriformes; family Thamnophilidae; genus Pithys; species Pithys albifrons. Next base: position 8,201,969 of record NC_092470.1, read on the forward strand.
AGTTTCCTCAGGCTCCCTCCTCTCCCTCATTCCACTTCTCCCCCAGCCTCGAGCGAGGCACGGCCACGCCGCGGCAAGGCCGCCGCCAGGAATTAGGTCCCCCCCAGGCAAGCGAAAGCAAACAAACAGCCGCGGCCCCGGCGAGGTCCGGAGAATTAGCGAGAGATTAAGTGACTCACTGTGCCCGCAACAATGGGGCTGCCGAGCGGGGCCGGACGAGCCTCAGCAGAGCCATGTCCGCCCCGGCATTCTGCCCGCCGCCGGTGCCGCTGCCCCCGCTCCCTGCCCTGCCCTGTCCCCGCCCGCCCCGCGTCCGCCGCCGCTCCGCGCTCGGTCCCGCGCCGGCCCGGGAGCCGCCCCCGCACCGGCCCGGGAGCCGCCCCCGCACGCGCGCACGCGGGGCCGGGCGCGCGCCGCCGCCGGGCGGGGGGTGCGGGAAGGGGGGGTGTGTGGAATGCGCGCGCGGCCGCGGGAGCGCGCGGGACGGGCGCGCGCCGGCCCTTGTGCCGGCGGGGGAGCGGCGCGGCCCCGCAGCCCCGGCCAAGTTTGGGAGCGCGGCCGGGCCTTTATGGGCGCGGGGGGGGGACCGAGCCGCCGAGCGCCGCCCGCGGGCACTGCTCCCGCACGCTGGTCCGCGGGCCCCCGTGCCGCCACCCGCCCCTTGGGGGCTCTCTCCCCAGCGGTGCCCCGCTGCCTCCCTCCCAACGCCGCCCCGCTCCCGCCCGTCCTCCCGCGGCCCCTCGCCCGCCGCCCCTGCCCCTGCGAGCGCCCCGACCGCGCTGACCGCGCCAACTTCCCGCGGCCGCCCGCACTCACCCGCTGGCCCGCTGCTCCGGTGCGGGGCCGGGCCGGCGGCGGGCGGGCCCGGGCTGGGTGGGAGGCGACGCGCCGAGCGCTCCCCCCCCGCTGGAAGGAACTTGTGGGTTCCCTCAGGCGGACATTTTTTTGCTTACAGAGCCTCAGCACCACGTTCGCGGCCCCAGCTCCGTATCCCTCCGCGCCGCCGCCGCCTTAACCCCTGGCGCGCCGGGCCGGGCCCCGCGGCTGCCCCGGGAGTCGCCCCCGCCCCGCCCCGGCCGGCCCGGCCGGGACGCATCGGCAGCTCGGGAGCAGCGGCACACACCGCCCCGCCCGCTGAAAGGCGCAGCGCACGGCGGGGACCCTCCCCACCGCCCCTCAGCTCAGCCACAGCCGCCGCCGAACCTCGACATGCAGCACTGCCGGCAACGCACGTGCCCCGAAATAGGCGATCGCGCTCCCCCTGTGTCCACATACCCGAAAATATGCCTGAATAGTTTTTATATAGCAATATACAGTCTCGCTGCGCAAAATAAAAGTGTATATAAATGACATAAATCTTTAAGCATTCATTAGCAGCTTCCTGTTAAATACCATTAAAACCATAACGTTTCAAAGCACTAGAACATGGCTGTTAGTGCAAGAACACACATTCAGATAAACTACATTTCTCTGGAGCAGGTGATGCTAGAGGTGAACCAGCCCCACGGTTTCGACGCAGGAGGGGGAACAAGTGTGTGAAGAACCCGCGCTCTCATTTGGGTCCTGCCACTGCTACGAACAAATCACTCTTTTGTGCTCCGTCTCCTGCTCATCAAACCGCATCGCCGGCCTGTCCTGCTGGGAAGTTTATTTCGTGTCTGAGCCACTCCGAGCCCAGGCCAGCGCGGCTGTGCCCGCGCCGAGCGGTGCGGTGCCAGTGCGGTGTCCGCGCTCCGCTCCACGCCCGTCTCCCGAGCCTGCAGAGCCCCCAGGTGGCACCTACTTGCCACCACCTGGGGCTGGGCCTTCTCTTTTCTGACCCGAAGGCCACCTACCCATCCCTCTGCAAGGGAGAATTACAAAATAATAATCTCTGCAGCTACTGGCATGTAACTCCTTTGGAGCGAGGGGACGTGCATAACACGAGGACAATGAAACAAGGATACTTAAAATCCCGACGAAGCTAAAAGGCTCCGGGGAGGCAGAAAGCACAGCGGAGGGCGTGCTGTGTGGAGCAACGCATCCCTCGCAGGATGCTGCTTGGCAGTCCCCCAGCTCTGGAAGGCAGCAGGCTGTACACACGGCTCTCCAGACACACTCCCACCCCTTCCAAAGCAACTCTTCCCACCCCAGGCCCTGACTGTGACATCTTCCGGAGGAAGGGGAATGCGGTAACAAACTTACCACCCCCAGGCAAAGACAAACTGGAGATTCTCCTCCATTTTTCTCCCATATATGCCGAGTGCTGGATGATCATTTGGCCTCGTGATTCTATGAATATTCATATGTTTGCCACTTAGAAATGCAGGAAGCAATTTGTATTAAAATATCAACACAATGACTTCCATTCTCTGTGCCCCTGAGGGATGTAAGTATGTACTTTTTCTCTTTGATGTATAAATAACACTTCACTTTAGAGGAAAGTATCCAGTGACGGGGATTATTATACATTCCAGGAGGAACATTCTTTAACATATTTTTGTTACAAGGAAGATCCCGTATTTACATACAGTGAAGATATTGTTTCTCTGGAAGTGTTACTTTTTAACCAGTAGTGGCACTCAGTGCCAGTCGGTACAGCTGGAACACTGATAAGCATTGGTTAGAAAACTAACTAAATGTAAAGGTGAAAGTAATAATGCTAACAATTATTTGTACTGATGCAATTACATGATGTGTAATTGCATTAAAATTATAACTTAAATTCAAATACAATACTTTGTATTTGCCCTCTGACATCAGATATTAAGGTTCACACTTGTAGGCTTTTATTTGCAGCTAGGTACTTTGAGGGGAAGATGGTATATCCACATAATGCATGGTATGGGGTTTAAAGTTACACAAAATACCACAAGATGTTCCATTTGCTCCACAATGACATGTCACTTTCTCGTGCAGATGCTGAGTAAACAGCTCATTGTCAAAAGGCACATTGTAACAGCCATTCATCTCCATGGGGTTGTCCGTCCTCTTGGAAAGAGTTAATTTCCAGGCACCTATAGAAAAATTATCAGAACATAAATGAACTTTCCAGAAATTATGCCAGACAGCTTAGCAAGTGCACAAAGCCTCAGGGAACATATGCTTTGGCCCAAAATATACTGTGAGTCTGACCTAAAGGAGTTTGTTCTGGGATGCCAAAATTGTAATGAGTTGGCCAATTCAGAAATTTCAGAACACACTCCTGCAAGTGGCTTGACTAAAGCTGTCATGAAAGATTAGTAACTATCACATCCTCTGTTACAGTAAAATTCAAAAGAGGTTCCACCTAAAGTTTCCTTGGTACCAAAAATATTCAGCCACATTGGTGGCACTTGGAATCTTTAATCTATTCAGTCTTTACCACTCTTCATGTAACATGTAGAGCTAACATGTACACTCAGAACATGGAGGCACAATGTTCTAGCTCTGTGCAATACTGTCTTTCACCTATTCTCAGAACCTCCAGCCTCTTCTCAGGGTGTTACTCAGAATCCTTTCAGCTCTGCCACTCCCTCTGTATTATTCCTGTTCACCACAAAGATAGGAGTTTTTTAAAAATGCATTTCATATACTTATCCTGTCATAGTCATGCACTGAAAGTGAAACAAACCAATGTGGTCAACATTCAATAAAAACAAACAAACAAACAGCAGCAAAACCCCCCAGCAAAGCCCAAACAAACAAACCCTCTGCTTTAAGCTGTTTAGAGGCTTTATAAACATTTCAAAAGATTTGAAGAAATCAGTGTCTGAAACCTGGTTCAAACAGGTACAACAGTTTCTCATTTGCAACAAAGGAAATACTTACAGTCTGATTCCTGCTGCAATTCCTAGATATGATTCTTTCCTACACATGTACAATTGCAGCAAACGTATTACACAAATAACACAAAATTTAAAATTTTCAACTTTTCCATGACACAGCAAGACCTTCCTTGTACTTTGCATACCAGGCTAAAATGTTAGCACTCTCTGCAACTGTTACACCCTTCTTTCTTTCACTTTTTAAAAATAAAACTTCTTTACTTTGGAAGTAGTGACAGATCAGATGGATAGCACAGAGATAAAGGAGCAATCATAAACAGCAATAATTTTGCTAGAGATTTTATGAGTCAGGACTCCAGCAATCAGGGTTGAATTATTGAAGATGCTTATCCAAACATATTATCATTGGTGATATTTCTATCAAAATAAATGGATTTATCAGTCTTGTGTTTAGACACCCTTTCCTGAGAGAAGTCTTCAGCCTGCAATGAAGTAGTGCAAGTAATAGACAGGTAAACCCATGCACACAAAATCATGAGTGAACTCCAGACGCTGACAGAACACACAATACAACTGTAAATCTTTCTAGTAACTGCCCTGACAGCTGATCTACCAACATCAATATGGTCAGCAACCAACCAGAGCAATCAGGGAATTGCTAGTTGCCAGATGGTGATGGCAACATTCTTCCACATGCTTCAACATGACCATGAAAATGAGGAATTACATACAGGCCATAAAAAAATTAAGAGGAATATAAAAGCCAAATCACCTGAGCAAGACTCCCTGAAAATAATCACACTCATACACAGTTTTCACAGCCTTCATGAATTGCTTTCCACCCACTCCTTAAAGGAAAAATATTTGATACAGTAGACAGCTGTTGTGCATTCAGGGATGTGAGAAAATGTATTCTGTATTACTATTTAATGTATCATGCCTGTGTGAATAGAATCATTAAGCTTGCATGTCTCCTTTTGGTTTATTTATTCTTAAATTTGCTCATGCTGAATTAATTCACCACCACCACCCAATCTGTCTGTATGAACTCCTGGGGTGTCCCTCCACAGAGCACTCGGTCAAGGATGGAGATTTCACTGCAATGGCTCCTTTAAGTCAACTTGTATGTGCTCAGCCAGCAATCTATCCATGATAAATGCTGTTGCTCAGCAAATCCATAGCCCTGGAGAAAAGTCAGCAAACCTTCTTTCCTGCTCCAGTTTGTTGTTGTTCTTGTTTTGTTTCTTACAACAAATTCCCACTCTCACCTAAACCACTGAATGTTTTCTACTGCTTCCAGCAGATTTCCCAGCACAGACAGCAATGCTCATTTGGAGTCTGCAATAAGGACAAAATAATCCTGTTGTGTGCAACTGGCACGGACAAAACAATTCCATTTTCTCACTGGAGTCACCTGGAATCTGACTCAAGCCAGTAAAAAACTGAAATATTTTTGTTGTGGTGCATGAAACTCTGGGATGAAGCTCTTGAGGAAACATTGTGTTCTACATACAGCTCTTCCCTCTAAAGCAGACTTTGGAAAAGTACCCTACACAGGGCATACAGCCGTGTTCCTGTGCCCGAGCCTCATGATTGCAGTGCTTGCTGTTATCAGTACAGCCCATCTTACAGATAACTGAATTTGCTGCCTGCTATATTTACCTCGCAGTAATTAAAATTATATAACATATTTATTATGTAACATATTCTACAATGGGAAGGATTCAGAACGCTTGCAGGAGGCTACAATAGTGAAACTCGTCACCAAAGAGTAGCACTTCGTAGGCGACCAGAGAGCACACTCAGGGTGACTACGGTAAAGCCAAACCCTGTTTGTTGGGGCCCTGACAGCTGCACTTCCCTTGTCCCTGCTGCGGACAAAGTGCTCGCCAAGTGCCTGTGGCTGAGCAGGCAGTGGGCAAAAGCTTTAGCTCGCCGCAAGGGACCCCTCCACGGGAGGAATTCCTACAAAAGTTGGCTGGGAGAGGGAAGGGTGGTGGAAAAGGCGGCGATCGAAAGGAGAACTCGCGGCGGTAGGGCCCTATGGCAGACAGCCCCTCCCGCCCCCGCTCCCCGCGGCAGGGCCATGCCGGGGCCGCGCAAACCCCGCGGGGCACCGGAGCGCGCCGCGCCCGCCGGGCCCCGCACCGCGGCCCCAAGTTGTGCGGGACCGAACAATGTGGGAGGACTATTTGTCCTTCCGCCGGCCGGGGGAGGGGAGCGGCGGGGGAGGGTCGGGGACGCTCCTCGCCGCAGGTCCCGGGGCGGGGCGGGCCGGCTGGGCCCTCCCCGCGGCCGGTTACGAAATGCGGGGCAGCCCAGCCCAGCCCCGGCCCGGCCCCTCCCGCATAGCTCGGCCCGGCCCGTATGGGGACGGGAAGCGCCTGCGGGGCAGAGCCGTGTCCCGCCCCGCCCCGCCCCGGCGGCTCGGCTGCCGCTGCGGGGCTGCAGGGCGGCAGCGCTCGGGGTGGCTCGGCTCGTCCTGGGGGGAAAAGTCTTATTCCCGCATTCCCGCTGCCGCTCCGAGCCCTGCCGGAGTCATGTCCCAGCACGAAGGCCCCGCACAGCCCCGGCCACGTGTGCCTGAACACTTCTTACCTTACCCTGCGCAGGAAATGAACCTCAGCATCATCAATGGCCAAGTAAACAGTCCAAATAAAAAAGTGACTTTAACTTCACAGAAGAGGTGGTTTGGGTACTCTTTTAAGACCGTATTACTTAAATTAGCTAAAATAAAAAAAATTATCCTAAAAGCAACGTTTTCTTGCTTTTACAGTTACATAGAAATAAGTAGTCACAGAAGATTAACACTAGCTTAATAAAATGAATCTAAAATTATACTGTCTTTAAAGGTGGCTTAAAAATTAGTATGATATAAAGATTAATAAAAACATGTTTAGATGTTTAATTAAAGCATTCATAAATCAAAAGGAGATTGATATCCCTGGAGAGAGAAAGGATGAAAAAGGAACTATCTCAACCTTTCTGTTGAGGAGTCCTCAATATGACCATGTCACCTGCCCCTGGGAGGTCACCACCACCCCCAGGGCATGAAGTGTTGGACACAGCCAGTCCCTGCGGGCACAGCACAGCCCAGTGCTGGAGGGACACACTGCTGGCAAAACCAGTCCCTGTGCTGTGCATCTGCACCACTCTGAATTACTTCATTCTAGGAGAACACATTTATAAACTCAGAAGACACAGATTACAACAAAGAATCGTGTAACTGAGATTATAAAAGGACTTATTTTCAGGAGGAACTAATATGAAGTTTTAAGTCTCCTGAGTAAACTATATGCCCTTCCCTACACAATTTTATGATCAATTGCATCGTGCAGCTCAGCATGAGCAGTTTTGAAATATCCCTAGAATAAGCATTACTGCTGAAAGCCATTGGGGCAAAGCATCTTTCACCAAAAAGGTCTCACACTGAAGGATATTGGCTAGGTAGGCAGAAAAAAGTCAATCTGCAGAAAGGCTAAAGCACAAGTACCCCCACTCGTGGCCTGCTTTCCATGGGAAATCGCTTGCAGACAACAGCACTGTGTTCATGGGGATGGATGAGTTTCCTTAATGAATCACAAACTTAGTTGCTGATTTCAACCAAGGAAAAGGAGATCACATTCACACCTTTAATGAAAAGAAGGGTTAAAGCAGAGAGAAAGGAGACTTAGTGCATCTACTTAAGGTCAATTCCTGTCAGTGGCCAAAGAACTCAGACACAGCATGCAAAGCCAGGGGAAGGCAACTTCAGGTAGTACCCCTCTAGCAGAACAATTTTTAGTGTTCCGCCTGTCACCAGAAGCTGGAATCAGCAATCTCTTTTACACAGACCTTTTTGAACTTTTCCTCATCTCCAAAGTTTCACAGGAGCCAGAAAATAATTGCTTTAATGTAATCAAAAGCCATATAACCCATAGAAAATGTTTACCATTCTGAAATAGCTTGAAAGAATTCAACTGAAGTCTGAGTACAGCCATTCATCAGCCAGTCCCAGATGGGCCTCTCACGCATGAGATTCCTACTGAACACTAATTCCCTGCTTGGCACTGAAGGGAACAGGTTCTGTCCTTCACACAGCTAATGGAGCATCAGATGATGCATTTTGGGGAACTAAGGAATGACGAAGAAGACCAAATTTACAGAGGAAAATCACAGCTTTGAAGAATAGTAGGAAGTCTTTATACTGAGCATATATAGAACTACACTTTGAATTACACTGGAAAAAATCATTTCTTAAATCACTGGAGTGATAATACACATTTCTTTTAAGGTTGTAGGAAGAAAAAATCTAAGAGTTGAAGTTCTACTTTAAATACTGTTGCAGCCTCATTGTAGGTGGACTCTCATATGAAGACAATGGTGAATACTGAAGTATTTCCCTCCTCATATATTATCATTATTATTTTCTCCAACAACTGCAGAGCACATCAGATTAATTTTCATTTGGGAATATAATTGTGGGCAGTCTCTTTGTCATATGTATTTATAGTTTCATTGTAATTAACATAAATATTTCTGTTAGAAATAAGAGACAGTCTTGCAAGGGTTCTGTTCATAGAACTACTGACTGACTACATTTAATGTTCTTTTGGCATGAGTCATTTAGGATTAAGCTCCACAAAATACATCTCATCCCCCATACTTTACCCTTATGTGTCTCTTGACGTAGGAAAATCTGAAGGAGTTGATTCAATTACTGAAGATACTTGATTAGCCTGGTTATTCTTTCTCAGAAAAAAACTAACCAGTGCCAGAAATAATGATGTGATAGTATTGCTTTATATAACATATTGCAATTTTGACCATACAGTGTTTCCAGACAGACATGCAAATATAGAAGGCCAGATGACTTCAAGAATGGTCCCCATGCTTTTGATGAACCAGTTTGCATTATCTCATCTGATCCCTTCTTTTATCCTGCATAGATGAACTGTCTTATGCATTCACGTGGTTTTAACATTGTCACATACAGATACTTATTGCAACTACATAACTTCCAGATGCTACAGAATAGTACAGCACCACATTCAAGATTATGTCCAACAGGAATTTCATGGCTCTTCTCTCAAAATAGAAACTAACATAGAAAAATGTGCATGTTATACCATGTAGAAAGTGGTTCTATACAGGTCTCGAGTCTAGAGCCAAAGTACACTTTGAAGATGGAGAATTTTTTAGGTTTAAGTTTTAACTTTCTTTTTTGAAGAGGGGTTTACTTTCTGAACAGCATACTTATGCTTTCAACTTTTCTGTGCTTATACAGCACTGGTTATAACTTACAGAACTGTAATTCTTCTGTAGCTGCAGGTCCTGGAGAGCTGGTTTGTGTAAACAGAGGCTTCTCAATGAAATACGACCTTAAATCAAGTTTCAACAGCTAATGAAAACAGAGAACATAAGAAAGGCCACGCTGCTCACAGTAAAGGGCCACATATCCCAGTAGCCTCTTTCCAAAAACAGCCCAGTATAGCGTCTCTTCTTTTCAGTTTGATCTCTCATATGTTCTCAATGTAGTGACTATTCAGTGGAATTCTGGAGAATGAAAATGGTATTGGCCCTGTGCCTGTTCCTGGTATTGCATCATTTCCAGACTAATGAGAAAGATCAATCATTAGCGAGCACAGGGCACTCAGGGAGGTGTGTAAGAACCAGGCATGAGCATGTGACATACTCACCCTTCTGCCAATAAAAGAATTAGTAACTTCTCCAGCAAGAAGTCATATTTGATTATTGTTCTTAATGGCTATTGAGGGCTCATCCTTTATGAATTTCTTTGGTTCATATTAAACTACTTTAACTGCTCAGCAACTGTACTTGTAGAGATCATAAGAAAAGAGTCATCAAATAGTGAAACTTTTTAATACTGTCAGTGAGGTAAATACACTCCATGAGGGTGACTCTTCGAAAGTCAGTAACGGAGATCCAAGTCTTGATGGGCAAGACTTGTGTTTGTTCTCCATCAAATGCAGGATAAATATATTGCCATCAAAAGCACTAAGGGCCAATTCAATTTATGTAAAACATGAGCTTTCAATCCGTCACTTTACATTCCCTACATCACCCTATCTCCAGCTGAAAACTTCAGGTTTTGCTATATGGCTCATACTGTGATTAACCCATGGTTTCATGGTTACTTTGCTACTATATGCAAGCTGTTGCCTCTTGGTTGTTGGGCAGACCACACAGAATGGTTAAAGGACAGCGTATCTCTGCATGTGCCTCAGGAGGACTCAGTGTCTTCTACCCAGAATCTCCTGTTCATGAAACTTAGAGGGATTTACTATCTCTGAGACAAGTACCCTCGGTTAAATTGAATTAAAATTGGAAAATACATTTAGAAGTTATTGGAAAGACAAACAGATGAACTGGTAGTGCAACTGCATAGACTTACCCTCTATAAACTCAAACCAGAATAAAAGCAGTCATAAAAGGTTCTTACCATAATATTGTTCTGATTGAAGTCAATGGATATAAGGCTATTGGCTTCAAAGGAGGACCAAAGTACAGCCCATCCAATGTCCCTTCAGAACTATTTCCAGCAGAAATGTCACAGCCTGTCAAAATAATTCACATTACATGTGGAGATTTTTCATTATGTTCTCTCATAAAAATGGTTATTTCAAAGCTGAGAGATTTTTCTTCTAACATTGTTTTGTGCTAATCCCCTCTTTTTCAAACTGCACAAAAAATTTAAATTAGTCGTATAGCTCAAGGCACTTGCAAAGTTTACATTCACTGTTGATGGAAGTGATGGTTATTAGAGACCTGAGCAGCTGCATTGCCATCAGGGGCCTGGCTCAGAACTGAAAATTGAAGGGTTGCTGAGCCCAAGCTGAAGTTCAGAACATACTTTTATCTCTGGGAGGCAAGAATTATTGTACAGTTTGCAAATTCTTTTCCAATGTCAGACTCAGTTTAAGGTTTCTGAAAGGCTACTGTTGTACAAATAATTCTGTATACTGCCTTCCACTTCACAGCTTTAAATAGTACAATCTCTGTTCTTATTTTTAGTGTTAAGGAAAACATTTTAGCATCACAAATAGAAAACTTATGGCCGAATCTTACCCTCCTGAGCCATCTCAAAGTTTCCAGGCTTCCAACTCACTCAATAACCAAGTAACTCTGTATAAGTCACTTTTCTTTATCTCAGTTGCCTCACATGCAAAATAAGAGTAGACAACCTCACTTAAGGGCTTGCCATAAGAACGAAACTATAAGATCCTCAAATGAAACACATAATAAAAAAGATTTTAAGTAACTTAATATTTAAAAGTAGAACTGGGTAATATTCTGCATACCTATATGACCGTATTTTATTTTTGGATTATAGGATAGAGGTGCATTGAAAAAAAACGTGATAACTTATACAGCTTACCACTAGGGATGTACTACCTTAATTTAAAAAAGCTAATAATGTTAATCTAAACACCCCTCCTTGTTGCTATTTGATGCACAAAGATTTAAAGAGACTGTCCTACAACTTACTTATATAGCTCTTCAGGCTTTATGCTCACTACAAAGAGATGGTTTTGGTTTTATGCTCTGAGTTTATATTGCATTTATGATGGCTAAACTGAAGGGATAAAATAGCATGAAGGATGTGTATGTAAAAATAAAAATGTTTTACTCCTTACTCTGTGAGACAAGGCCATGTCTTGAGCAACCCTAAACAAACAGGAAATTCTTTTCATAGCACATTTTACAGCTATTTGGGCATTTGTAGCTTATAAATAAAACCAAACATAGCTCTTTACTATGAGTTACTACTTATCTGCATTTCACATTTTCAGAACATATTTTTCACCTCTCCACTACGAAGTACACAATCCCTACACAGCTTTCACCTGTCAAATAAAGGACTCCAGCTTTTTTTAATTTTTCTGTAGGAGACACTTAATTTTGATCGATAAGAATACAGTTTACAGATGCCTGTAAGAGCTTTCTTGAGACAAGGAAAGTTTCCTGTGCAATTGCTTTTCAGACTACCAGTTAATGATAGTGATACTTTGGTGTAGAAGCAGCTCTAACTGCCATGACACAAAATAACACCTTTAAATCATGATATTCATGGTGCTGGTCTCGTGACCTGGCTGATGCCACCTGCTTGGTCTGACTGAGCTCTGCTGTATCTGCATGGCAGGTCATCCCCATGTATCTTTTGGTTGGCTTCTCAGGTCCCTTCCAACATGAATTATCCTGTGATTCCTTGATCCTGTGGTCCTTCACATGGGTATGTTCAACGTGTCTGTTAAGCCCTCACACCAGCAGGGACACTGGACATGCAAAACTGCTACAGGCACACAGAGCTTCATGCCAGGGGATGGAGTGGTGATGCCTCCAACCTGCAGTCAGCCCTCAGAAAGGTCAGCAATGAAATATCAGAAAGTCCCTCAAATGTAGAAAAAAATCAAAACAATTTGTTTGGCATGATGTAAAGACAAATTAAAAGTAGGGCAGAAAGCTTTTGGGGGAATAGACACATGCTAAATAAAAGTGGCTGCTGCCACTGCCACCCTGCAGGGCCTTACAAAATATCATGGAATGTGTCAATGTGATTTATTTTTATGAATTATTCCTATGGGCAAGATGTATGTATTCTGTGAAGATTAAAAGGAGTTGTTTCTTTAGAGATACTACAATAAGAATCACCAAATGTTACAGTTTAATTCTGTAAAACAGAAGATTCCACTAACTGAACATAAATCAGTATAACAGAATAAATACATATATACAAATTTAATCACAGAACAATTCACAAGGCTGAGTAAATTCTACTAAGTCAATCAAGTTTGAAATGAAAAAGATGAGACACTGAGCAAAAATATTTCCCAGACTTGAAGCAATATATTCAGAGACATATTTCCTGTATTGTAGGATTTAATTTTCTTAATGATATCTGTTAGCTCTTCAAGAACTGACAAAGGGGTTCCCACTGCTGCCTACTTTTTTTTAAAGTTACCTGTCTGTCAGTTGCCGGTAGAGGCAGCAATTTAAAAAAAAAACCAAACATAATTTCATCCCACACTGAACAAGACTATGATTATTTCAGGAACATTATTTCCTGTAGGCTTCACTGCTGTCTAATATATGTACAGAAAGTCATATTACCTTTATACAGGGTTACTAACTATGTAAGTTTCTATAATAATTCATCACAATAGAATGTTTTTCTGTGCAGTGCAGGAGCTTCAAGAAGCACAAGGCCCAGCTGTTTCAGCACCGGCATTTAATGAAGGGTCTCTGGCGCCTGCCAGGGTTGCACAGGCTCTGACTGCAGTTCCCAATTTTCCACCAGAGCACATTTCCTTCTAACAGGTGCCCATTTGGATGCAGACAGAACTCTCCCCCTTCCACCCACTGCTGGACAGAACAGCTCTCTCTGTGTGCGGGAAGGCTCTCAGAATGCACAACTTCAGTGTGTTTAAAGCTTTAAGCAGTACAGAAGATTTCACTCCCGTATGTGAGATGACATGAAAATTATCTGTGTTTCCACTTTATACATAAGTAAATACCTATTTCTAAATAAAAACCCCTCATAATTGATTTTGAAGATTACTTGCTCATTTAATTTTGTGTAGGTAGATAATGATTTTCATCTTCTCATACTTACACATTAGAGGGTTTTTTCCTTCCTCTGTCATAATGTGTTGTGATTAGGGTAGAATTTTGATTCTTAGAGTTGTTTGGTCTTCATCATTAAATAAAAATTTTCGTGACAGACCACTTATGCATGAGAATGTAACTGTACTTGTCCATTATTGAAGTACATATTTATTTACATATATATTTACACCTATATATGTTAACTACAGCACAAGGTACTTGCAAAGGCACATTATAAACTAATTGTTAAAAACATCATTTATTAAATCAAAATTTGTTTTTAACAGATACCTCAAGTACTTATTTGACTATAGAGGTTCTTTACTATAGATTTAGTTGTAGTTTAATGAGCTTCCTAAAGACATCTACGGACACCAAAGCATGAGAAATCAGGAGAATTGATCCTGTCACATTCTAGAGGCAGTTATAAGTTTGAAGGGACTTCAAAAGCTCAGGACATTTGGAGCACCACGAATCAGAAAGGAAGTAAAGCTGACTCACCACGTGCTTGGTGAGGAAAGAGAAGGATCCTGGACATGTTATAGTTAACAGTGATGCACATCCTGAAGTAGTTCCAGAGTAACAGTGAAACTAGAGATCAGAAATCATGTGTAAATATTCTCCTCTCTTATCCACATGCTCCTTTGCTTTATATCATAGAATGGTAAAATAAAACTGTGGCTTAGAAATAAAGTCACAATAAAGCCTGCATGTTCTGTGTCAGGGCGCTGTGTGCTCTCTCAGTAATGGCCCTGACCATCCTCACCTGAGGTCTCTCCACACCTTTGACCAGGAACTCCATTTAAGCTCTGGTTGGGTATCTCACTCTTCTCCTGAATGCTTTCTCAGGGGTGTTTGTTGCTGCCCTTTTCCTGCAGTGCATTCCTTGATAGACCTTGTGCTGAGGATCACTGGACTGCTGACAGGACCTGATGCCATTCTGCTCTACCTGCCTCTGGTGCTTTGGGACTGTGTGCTGTTGGTAAGGTCCTTGCCAGTGTCGTCTGTGAGCTGCCGGCCCAGCTGCCCCTGGGGAGGAACCTGCTGTTGCTGTTCCCTGATGCTTTGCTTAAACCGCACTCCCTGAGAGGCAATGCGGAATGAATTCCTGTGGTGTTAGAAATGTGGGAAGCTTGTGCTTAACTGACTGCAGTTTTGATTGATCTTATGCTGGAAAGGTAAGCTGCAGCTGGACTGGTGGGCCCTGTCTGGGCTTGCAGTTTGTAGCCAGTTCCTCGGGAACTCAGCTTTGGGGTTTATGTAGACCAGTGCACAATACCCAGTGTGTGATACCATTCAGGTAGTTACTGTTCTAATAAACAGTGGGGTGTAACTTTTATATGTGAGACAACTGATACAGTAAACACACACTTCTCTTTCATAATACATTAGAATATAAGCAATGGGACAATTACCAGAAAACAATTACTGCAAGAAATGTATTTTATGACTGAGACCCTGCTTGGCCATTAATTATCTTGACCATTGCATTTCTGTTTTGCTGTGAGAGAACAGAGCAAATATGGTTTTCACAAAACACAAAGCTCTCTGTGCTACCTTTCAGAGATCTTTAAGCAGTGTAGCAACCTACCTTGCTGATCCATTGCTTAATTTCCGCTCCTAGATCATGTTTTAAAGAGTTAAGTGCTACTCAAGACTTTGGCATTCATACAAAGGTAGTCTCAGAGAGTCATTTATCAGTGGAGTGTTCGGAATGAGTCATAATTTTATGAGGTATTTCTTATAGCATATTAAATGCAACTGTATCTCAAACATATTGCTACTAAGGTTTATTGTTAAGTCTGCTGAAAGCATTTAGTTCAATATCTTCTGTATCTCATATAGCTTGAAGATTAAATTAAATGAACTTCTTTGCTTCAGTAAACAGAAAAAAAAGGAATTATTTCCCTGCCTAAGTCTCAGCCATGAGCAGCAATATTGTCAGCACTCAACTGTGCCACAAACTTCAGTGGTGTTAATTTGCAACTATACCTTTGTCCTAGCAGTTTATCACTGTGTAGGTGTGACCAAAGCTATGTATTCTGAAACCCTCTGTGTAATTTTTCAAGAACTGTTAACAATGGACCATTTGCAGCAGCTGCCCAGGGCACACCTGATCCCTCAGGATGTAAGCTGGGTGTTAAGGAAGCCTGTGAGAGAGCTGTGATAACTCCCCTCTAGGGAGTTCTCTTTTGTGGGCTGAATTTGTAGCCTATTCTAGGTATATATTTGATTAGCCAAGTGGGTGCTGTATCTCACATGTGTGTGGTTGTATATAGACTTAGTCACTGAAGTCTTAATGGAGGGGGAAAAAATCACAGTAGCCAACACGGATATGAAAATATGGCTAATAGGTTTTGTGTTTAATCCAGAAGGCTCTGTGAGGATTTGTCCATCTTCAAGATCTTACTATATACTTCAAACTCTTTCACCTGGAGAATAACACAAGAGTATATGTTCACATAGAGACTCTTGTGATCTTTCAATGTGGTCTGGGTACTTACAAGAACACAAGGAGCCTCTCATTCATGTAAATGATGATGATGCTCCAAGGCATTCCTTTAGGTTTGACCTTCATGCTCTGAAGCATGCAGGGTTGGTAAGAGTGGTGATACAACCACGACTTTGTCAGGGTTACTTTGAAATTACACAGGACCCAGATCACACTGAAAGATCATGAGAGTCTCTATGTGAATATTATTGACAACTGAAAACCAACTACAAACCTTTTCATGCACCCTTCCGCAGCTGTCTCTGGTGGGGATTCATGAGGTTCAGTATAAGTTGTGTTTTCTAGAAGAGAGGACTTGAGAACTTGATTCTAAATGTGGTGTGTCTTTATCTAAGCCATAAAAATCCTATGGAAGGAAAGGCCCAAGGCTAAAAGAGCAGGTGTTTGTCAAGCTAGAATTGAAATCAATTGTCAGCACTGCATGGGGGAAGCTTGTAAGTAGTAACTTTCTGATCTCTGCTTGATTTAAGCAAGGGTTGGCAATCCTTATTTTCATGGAGCTTTCAATATCTATCCTTTTTTTTTCCCCCCAATAATTTATAAAAAATATCACTTCTAATCTGGCCTTTTCATGTAAAATAGTTGTCTGGTTTCCTAACAGTTAGAAAACTCTGGTAATTACTTGGGTACAAGCAAGAGTTAATATAAACTTGCAGATCTTTTCAAGGTGTTTTGAGCAGTGTCTTTATGATTGCTAAGTCTGTCAGCTTTGTTTAATGGCTCATATT
This sequence comes from Pithys albifrons albifrons, assembly GCF_047495875.1. Lineage (NCBI taxonomy): Eukaryota > Metazoa > Chordata > Aves > Passeriformes > Thamnophilidae > Pithys > Pithys albifrons. The sequence goes on from NC_092470.1 coordinate 8,218,561, forward strand.
TCAGTGTCAGAACTGTGGGTGGCATTATGTGTCTAGGTTTTGCACCATTTAAACCTGGCAGCTGTTTAATTTACCTTTGTTGCATAATAAAACCTTCTAGGGATAAAAGAGAAATTTTCAATGAGACCAGTCAGAGCAAGATGGCTGAATGCCACTTCAGCTGAGTTAGTTCTTCACAGTGTTTCACTGAGTGTAGGTCCACAGGGACAGACTCTCCAGGTTTTTGAATTCTTTGTGCTTCTCAGCCAGCGAGGAAAGGCCAGACATAGGGCAACAGCAGGGACAGAATGAGTGAAACAGAACAAAACAGCTCCCCAGCTATAACTGCCAGTCATCAGCAGACATGACCCCTCAGGTGGGTGTGAAGGTGCTGATGCCTCCCCAGAGGGGTGTTACCACACCTGAGTCACTGGTGTGGACACAGAAAAGTTCCTATGCCTTGCAGGGTACTTTAACACCCAGCTTGTAGTCTGAGGGGTCAGGTGTGCCCTGGGCAGCTGCTGCAAATGATCCATTATTAACAGTTCTTGAGAAATGAGTAGAGGGTGTAGCATACACAGTTTTGGTTATACCCACACAGTGGTACACTGGTCCTGGCCCCTGTAACTGGGACACAAAGTTTTACATCCATTTATTTTACAAGCCCCTGTATCCCCTGTTCCCCTTGATAAGCCTTGACAGTTGACTCAAGTTGATGACCACACTTGCACTGACTGCTGTAGAGAAACTGCAAAACATGTTTCCTACTGTAAGTCTGGTGCTATCTTCATGAATTTCCTCTTACTGTGGATATAATTTCATTATGTTTATGCTGCTGTAGAAATGATGTGTAAAGTGTGGAGAGGGGAAAAAAAAAGCCTTGTTTTCTTCTTTGATCTTTTGCTGAAGTTGTGAAATATTTGAGTTAATGCACAGTGGAACTCCATTGCACAGCATAGCTGAAACAGGTGAAAAAGACCATGTTTTAAAAGTAAACTTTCCTAACACAAAACCAAAACCAGACAAAACCCCCAAACAAAACAAAAACCCAAAAGAGGGAAAATATGTTGAGGATGCTAATTTAACAGTAGAAAAAGCCCTTAAGGAAGTCTGGTATTGAATGGTGTTGAATGTGTGATACAGGCCAGTTTTGGACTGAGGAAAGAACGACACATTAGTCAAAACACACAAGGTATGGGCCCAGAAGGAGAGGTTCTTGGCAGTAGTTGCTGTGCTTTGCAGACAATAGGAAGCTGGGTGTGCCTGGCCATCTGCTCTGCACGCTCCAGCTCCAGCTGCGCTCGCCAGCTTAAAGCAGGGGCTGCAGCTGTGTGAGGAATATTTACAGCATAGAAGGGTGTGATTTATGGCAAAGATAAGAAAAAAGTAAGGCTGGACATGCTTTAGGTTTAAGATGTCAAATTCTCTTGCCTGTGATTCAATGCTGGACATTTCCGAGAGCGGAAAAGAGAGATTTGATTTCTAAATATACTTTAATGTGTGCAAATACAATGCTAGTAATTAGTTCACAGTTGCCCAAGTCCAATTGTTATAAACGCAAGTTATACAAGTGCAGTTTTCCTGCCAAGTTGGATGATCAGAAAGCTTTGATAGCTCAGTATCCAAAAACTAGGAATTTCTTTGAGATAGCTCAGAACTGTGAACACCTTGAGTACAATTAATTTTATGTTATTCATGCTAATGAATCAAACTCAGAGAGGTCTGAGTGGGAGAGCAAATTATTATGAGATATCTTCACTAACAAAACTTGTTGGCATTTATAGTTTGGTAGCAAAAAGTTGTAATTTTTAGATGGGATTCCTTTATGTTTACATGAATATATATATGTGTCTAGCAGAGGTTTAAACACATTCTACCTGTCGTCCTTGCTAAAGAGAGGGTGAACAAGTAACTTGAACATAAATATCTAAGGGTACACCTTACCCTAGAAGACACTGTTTAGCTGCCACTGGTAAAGCTATTTGTGATGGCCCATGTACTGGTAGGGAAGTACTAACCTGCCCACCAGTTAAAAGCAGGCAGGAGCTGAAGTGCAGTTGCCCCAGCACACAGTACCAGCCAGATGTTAAACTCCAACTGGGTAGAAAAAGAATCACCAGCAAGATTTCCTTTGTTTTTGTCTTGTTGAAGAAACGTACCTTGAATGGTAGGTATTGCCTTGGAAAAAATATTCAGCTGGAAGCCCTTGAATGGGAATTAATCACATTCCTGGTTGCTTTTCCTGTGCCCAGGAGAGTTTGTGACAAGCACAGGCAAGTATGAAAGGCTTTGATATTAAATCTAGAGATAGCATTCATCTGAAGACTTGGTGTCCCTGGAGCATGAAGGGAAAGTGTTATTGTCTAGTATTCCTTAAAACTCCCTCAGCAAATATATATTATTCTGTCTATGAAGACATTTTCAGAAATCTAATTCTATTAAATGCTACTGCCCTAAGAGGCATTCGTTCTGTGAAAATAGTGTGCCACAGGAAATCCTTGGATATAGGGTGGAGGTAAGTAGCTGGCATTTGTTTCTAATTTGTGTTTATCTTATTTCATTGCAAATTCTAATTCATCTCTTCCAAATGAATATGGAACATTTCCTTTGCTGATCTTTTGCATTAATGTGGTCAATATAATTGGAGCTGAAGTGAGCTGTTTGCCAGACTTTCTAACTGCTGCCAAGAAAAACTTGGGTGTCATTTTAGAAAAATCCATGGGTGGAGGAGGACGAGATCATGACCATCTGTCTATGCATCAAAGGCTAAATCATTTTAGGGGAAAAATAACTCCTCTGTTGCGTTTGCCAGCCATGGTCGCCTTCAAAGTAAGTTCACTTAGTAACTTTGGAAGATAAACATTTTCAAAATTGTCCTGTGGGCTCAAACATTTCTTGGAAGGAAGTTGGGGGGAAATTTAAAGGTCAGAACTGCACAACTTGTAAATGAATGAGATAGAATGAGGATAACATCAGATAAAAATTATACAGTCTCCTTGGAATCTTCCCAAACTCTTTCAGTTGCAGAATGTAGCAGGTATATAGAAAAGGAAGCACATAGTCTTTTTCTTGTCCTGAAGACAACCTATACATGTTCCATGCCCTGTAGCATTTACAGATTTGTTGGCTTAACATTTAACAAAGGGACAGTAGACTAACAGCATTTGAGAGATGTGACAGTAAATATTCACCTGGACCTACCTGAGCCTTACAATTTCTGTTGTTGGTCAAGATAAGTCTGAAAATTAAGCACTGCATAGAGAAGAGGGGCATTATCTGTAGTATAGCTAATACTTTGCTCTTCTAATTTGGTTGGGTTTTTATTTAAAGCACTGCAAAATTAGTCTTGGCATCATGCCGAGATCCATCATAAGGAGCTAAACTAGGAATGTCTCTGAAAAGCCATCAGTCCTTCAAACCTGGGGTCACTGTTGCAGGCTCCTTTATCAGTAGTCGCTGTGCCATAAATGTCTCTGTGATGAGAGTGAAATGACAACAAATGGAGAATGCCAGTAACCACGGGAGTTCTGTTTAGGCTGCCACTTCCAGGATGCTCCTGTTCTAGTTCAGTCTGCTACAGTACCCGCTGCAGTTCCTCTAAGTTCCACCTCCTGGCATACTCCCTCACCGAAATATTTGCATTTTGTGGGGTATGACATCTAAGTCCAGACATTGTTACTTAAAGGTATCACTCTGGCTTCTCGGAACAGGAATCCTTCATAGTGTCAGCCTTCAAAGCAGATGGTTACAGTTCTTATCAGGAGTATGGGGGTTTGCTTTGCACTGAGATTCTGAATTCTCTCCTTCTTTGAAGATAAGAAATCCCTGCTATCACAGCCTTTATCTGAATATGAATGGGTCCCTGGATTTGATAAACTGTTTAGGACTACTAGGATCAAACTCTGAGTATGTGTACATTGAGAGTTCAAAAGGTGAATTAATTTCACCTTTCTGTGCTTGCTATTCTTGATTTCTATCTTTCCTTATAATAAATAGTAAAATTTAAAAAATTTATTTGAAAAGAAGATTATTTTTGGAGTTACATTTCGTGTTCCAATATTTTAAAACTAAAAAAAAAGTGACCTTTGGAAGACTAGTCTATGGCTCATTTCTAATTAATGCAAAGCTCAGCACAAGTGAATTTTCACACTTGAAATGTAGCAAACTCAGTTTTAATTTTCAGTATATTCTGAACAGAGAGCCACAGAGTTCCACAACATCTGGAATCTTTGAAGATATCTACATATTACAAGTTTCTTTCTAATAGTAACTACAAAGTATTACCTCAGCCTCATGTAATAAATAGTTGGCTTGAAGATAAATGTAAAAAATATAACTGCTGAATGAAGATTTTTAAGAGGTATTGACAATTCAGGCAAGTTATATTTTTATGTTATGCAAGTTGAAGGATATCCTGAAAAAGAACTCAAATTCTGCAAGTTCTCTTCAAAACCAAAATTAGTTCATTGCAAAGACATGGCTGAGTTTGCTGAAATGTTTGCATCAGGCTTCTTGAATGTTAATCATCTTTTAAAGCCTTTAGTCTTGTATTTGAATAGGATTAGTGTATTCAAAAAAACCCAAACTGAAGTTTAAGAGTAAAACCTGGTAAGCAAGGAGTCCTGCAACACTTGCAGAAGGCTGGGGGTAAAGAATGGATTTGTGTCATTATAATGAATTTGTACATGCACATACTATTTCAGGACATTCTTCTAAGGCTTTTAAGAGAAAAAAAAAGAGTAGGAACCTTTCTGCCCCACCACACTGTCTCACAGTCCAACAAACACCTGACCATGAGTAGTGAAATGTACTGTCTGAGATGAGTAAGAGGTATCCTGTAAAGGAGGAGTGTCAGAAATCTGTGTGGAGGATTGAATTAGAAAATTGCCAGAAGTTCAAGGGCTGCGTCCATTTTGCATTAAATGGAGCAGATGGGAGCTGACTTTATTTTTCATACCATGGTGCAGTCCACAGAGATGACAAATCCAGGCATGAAATGTTCCATTCTGGCATTGAGCAGGTGATAAAGGAAGGTACATCTTGGAGATATTTGAAACACCTACTTTAAAGAAAGGTTCTGTGCTGAATAGTTGTTTCTCATCTACATTCTTCTAGCAGTTCTGGTTTTAGCACCTATGAGTAACACCACTCAGTTGATCAGCAACAACCACTAATTGGCAGTTTCTTGGCCACATTAATGGAGCTTTGCCTGTGCTGGCCCAGACATTCCCTGTTCCTCAGGAAGTCTTTTTGCTGCATTACACAAGCATTTATACATCTTCCATCATTGTATTTGATTCATCTGATGCCATTCGGAGGCATGACCAGATCACAAACAGATCAAATGCTGAGAATCCATATTTTAAATTCTTACACTACTCAAAAGCTGGTGGGATATTAACATATTGCTAAGGAGGGGGTGTCTTAGGTTGTCCCTGGGGATCATCACCTAACAGGTATTTTACATGCCGTGAGTGATTAAGGCTATCAGCACTTTTGATTGAGAGTGTAAGAGATGCAGACTCAAATTCAGCAAATCTTAAATTTAAAAATATTTTCCCTCACACTAAGCAAAGCAAGTAAACATCTTAAAATTACTCTAAATAGAAACCTTAATGTGTACATAAAAATTTCAGGAAATCCACACCATCTTCGTAGACAGACTAAGGAAGCATATGATAAAATAATGTTATGGGTAGTGTTAGGTCCTCTTTATAGAACTCTCTGTGCTGCATCATGTCAAATTATCACTGGGTATGATTTGTGAGTTAATTTAAAGGATCTTAACTGGTTGTAGTTCTATTGCTAATGTTGACATACAAAACACTAATCGTAAAATACTACTATTCCAGACTGAAGAAGGCTGAAGTCTGAAGTCAAAGTATAGAATAATCGTTAACCATCCACTACAGTGTAAAATCCATTAGATATCAGATGATAAAAATTGTATTGTCCTTTGGAAATACTTATGCATTTTCTGTAATAAGATTTAAAATATAAATGATAGAATATTCCTAAACCTTTAGGATATCCAACTACTATACTATATTTGGATATATTTTACTTTCATCTCCTTTGTATATCCCTACAAAGACGTGTAAGGGATATGACAGACTCTTTGTGCAACTGCTTTGTAAGGAAATCATTCAAACTTGATTACTGATGACTCATCTTTTAGTAGAAAGATGACTAGAAAGAATTTCCAACATGTAATTGAGTGGGTTTATATCTATTTGTTCCATAAAAATGAAAATGGGCAATGTTTTGCCACCCAAAGCCATGTTCAGTCTGTGCAAAGCCCAGCCTTAGCCCGTCTGCTCCTGTCTGACCGCACAGAACCGACAGGATTCCGAGAGGCATTAAAGGATGGAGAGTTCCCTGAAGTTTCATGAGCTCCATCCCCTCCTCCCCTTCTCCCATGTAGGTGTGGCCCAGCAGGGGACACAACTTTGCAGCTCTGTATGGCTTGTCAGGATTAAACCTTCAAACCCTGTCTGAGAGCTGAGGGAAGCTCCAGTACTTTGTTGGAGCCCACTGGGGCTGTGGCTCTCCCTGTTAGTACTTTCCAGTTCTTCACGAGTAGTTCCAAACTCATGATGTGGTAACAGCTACAGAGCCAAAGAGTTGTATCCATTTCCTCAGCTGGAACAGCATTAGAGCTGCTATGATTTGTGTCAGTCTGACTCAGTGTAAAACTTAAGGGGCATCACTACAAACTCAGATTTTCCACTTCTTACAAGAACTGCCCTGAGCCTGTATAACCAGTAATATTTAAATTTTATTGATGCGAGAGATAAATTTTTTTATTTATTTCCATGTTGCAGACAGCTTAGCATCCAGGAATTTCTGCTCTTGCCCTAGTGCTGCAACAGGAAAGCAAGAAATCAGGGAGAAAACACTTAGAAGTTATTGTTATTGCATCGCTTCTCTCCCTTTGGGGATTTTGTTTTCAAGCAATGGCTTCCTCTCACAGCTTTTAATACTTAATTAGTCATTTTCATCAGCATGGAGTTGTTCTAATTTGTTACTTCTCTGTTCCAATTATGAAATATGACAGAATCCTAAATATTTAATGGGAATGGGATTATTAGCAATGTGCCCTTGTTGCGTGCTGCCTTGTTATCCTCTCTAGTATTGTAAAATACATGACGTACCTGTAGAAAAGAGACCTTAGTAGAGCATACAGATGGAATTAAATTCCTAGAGCAGTCATAGGTCTGCAAGCGTTGCTCTCAGGATCTCAATACAGTCTTTTTAGATTATTATACATGAGCACTAGTGAAAAAAGTCTTTCCCCATCTTCTTTTAAGTCCATATATTGTTCAAAGATATACAACATGATCTGTTTGATTACACCCTGAAAATGAAAAGACCATTTAGGTTTGGGTTGGTGTTCAACATAAAGTAAATTTAGTTCTTACCCTACAGGATATATTCCTTGTGGATTATAATGCCCCTCAGATTATTCTGGTTCTTTGCTCACATTTTAAACTAAGTCTAATGTTCTTTGTGAAAGGTCAGATTCAGCCAATAACATTTAGAGAAATGCCAATTGAAATGGAATAGTACAAAACATTAGGGTTTAACACTTTGACAGTCATGTAGTGAGACCTTTCCTTTGTGTGTTAAACCACTGAATGAAGATTATAATAATGTCTTGTAGTCAGTGCAGGAACAAGGGGGTAGAAAGTCTCCCAGATTATTCACTTGGCATTAGAGCTTTTGATAAGAGAAATCCATGGCTAAGAAATACACAGATTTTTGTTTACATGGTGATAGAAGGAAAAAGAAGGACAAGTGCTTTATGCCTCCTAAGGTAAGCTTTTCCCACTGAAAGAGCTAATTCAAGGTAGCAGGATATAAAATTTACATTTTATTGGTCAGTGTCAGTCACTGGTTCCTGCAGCCTCAATTGCTCCATAAATCACAACAGTCTGTCTGGCGCTGCTGAGGCAAAGGCTGATTTTCATCTCTCATGATCTTCTCTATTGGCTGTGCCACAGACCAGCTACTGCTGTGCTCCAGCTTCCATTCAGCCATCCCTTATTCTTCTGGATCTTGCCTACTGCAGATACAAAGTTTTTAAAGCTTTTTTCCTTGTTAACTGAGGCCTGTCTTCCTCACCATGTTCTTCAGCCTCATGTTGAGGTTGTGTCTCGGTGACAGCTCCACAGCCAGGACAGCACTGGAGCCTCCCACTAGTCAAAAAGAGGACTTATTTCAGAGTCTTCCTTAACATGCCCATAAAAGCCACTTTCTCACTATGCCTTATTAAAAAGTCCAACAAGAGTAACAGAAATCAAACATAATGTTTGCATTGGAGAGGTGGTTTCCTTAAAAAGGGTAAAAGAATTAAAGTGTTTTTCAAATTGAGAGCATGAAGTCTAATTAAAATCTTGCTTTCCATAAAAACATGGAAATAAGGTGCAGGGTGTTCTTAGCATTGATTGCAACTACTGGGAATTAGGAGATGGAATTAGATTGCAATATGCTACATATGGATGATTGACTTCTTAAGGACTGATGGAAAGAAAAGATCAGTTATCCAGAAAAGTACCAAATAAATGGGTTTCTTCACTAAGAAGTTCTAAAGATGAATAGATGTGTCCTATATCTATATGGAATAGCTCATAGAAGAAAATCATATCTCAAGACTGACATCATCACAACTATTGTTGTTCTGTATCTGCCTTAACTTGTAGTTGCTTAATTTAGTTGCTTTACTCCTCTTCTACCAGGATTTTAGTTTATGTCATCTGTTGTCCCTTTCTTGGTATCCTCTAAAATTAGTGAGAAATCCAACCAAAACAGTAAATATTGGGGTAAAGACACTGCAGAAGCCATTCTAACCTAAATGCATCTAATTTTAATATGCTACAGTAGAAAGTAGTAAAATGAAGTATTTTTATTCAAATCAGCCAATATTCTATTTCTATATGGTGAGAAAGTAATGTTCTGTTAATAGACACCAGAGTACCTGGTTTCTGAGGTTTAAAATTATGTTTATCAGGTGGGTGGTACGTTCTATTCCTCTCCAAAATAATACCAAATTGAAAATACCCTGAAAGAACCAGATAGAAGATTCCACAAGAACAGTGGAATTGACAGACCATTAGGTGGTTAACGGTGTGAATGAACGTGGCTGCTCCTGCAGATTGTTTTCAATTAGGGGTTGAAATAGAAAACTCATCTGAGAAACTGCTCTAAAATTATATCCCAAGTTTCCCAAGTGAGTACTTTGCTACTGAACTACAGGAGCAGTCCTGCAGCTTAAGCCACTAGAGACTGTTTATAATTAATGCCTAATTTTTCACAGGTGCATTTTTTGTATATTTTGCCAGGGTATTGGCATTTTGTAGCTGACTGAGATTTTTCAAACTGAAAATTGTAGCTTTAATCCACACAGCATGTATTGATAGAAGCAAGGTGTGGTGTTAACTCTGAGTCAATTCCACTTGGCTAACTTCTGAAAAGATTATTTTATTTAAAAATTAACTTCTGTCAGTGCTGGTAAGTCTTCCCTAGAAAAATAGCTCCAAACAGAAGGTTGTCTTTAAGTATCATTGCTTCATATGTACCACTTCTGGATCTTTCATACTCCTCTTTCCTGAAAAGTGAAATATCAGCCTGTCTTGAACCTTTTTCACTGACTTGTACATGGCCTTTTAAAACACTGATTTTGGGGACTGGTAGGCCTGGTGAGTAATTCTGTCTTGTAGTAAAGGATACACACAGTGTTCAGTAGTTTAGAAAACATGCAGAAATACAATTTTTTTCAATTATGTCATATTCAGATAGGTATCTTGTTTGTTGTGGAAGTTTAATATTTGTACTCCACTTGTCACAATAGAAGCAGAGCACTTGACAGATTTACTGTTAATGATTCCCAGAGAAACTATACACTAGGAGTGGGACACTGGAGAAAACTACTAGTCTGACATCTTTTGTTTGAGACAATGAAATTAACTGCAAACCACAAATTGTTTAGGGCTTCAGTGTGTTGATAGATACTTAAGGTCTAGAAAAAATATTTGTTACTGCACACAGATTTGTACTAATACAGGAGCATAATTAAGGAAATCCCCCTGCAAATGTCTGCTGCAGGCACATAAAAAACATTTGTTTGAAATATATGGGATGGAGAATGTTATGATCAAGATCCCTGAAAGAATTCTGTGCAGTCTTTGCTCATCTGTATTTTGTGTTGGGATGGATTTTATTCCCATAGTGTTGTTATTTGTGATTTAATACAGCTTGTTCATATAAGGAAGAGGTAATTTTTAGCTGTTTTAACACCAGAATGGCATTTCTATTGTCCCAGGTCACAAGCGTTGTCAGCTGGTACCATTGCAATACTATTAATTGCAGTGTCAGATGAAATTCCAGTTTCTCTCTGCAAGTCATTCCCTCAAGATCAAAAGAGCATCTCTCAAACGTTGTTCTCCTATAACTCCTGTTTGAGATTTAGCTCTACAATCCTTTATTGCTGCAGGCTCTGATGCTGTGTTGATCTCCATTGCTCCCAGCCCATTTTGTGAGCCCACAACACACAACTGCTCTCCTCACTGTGGCTGGATGAGAAGTACCACTCGCCAGACACAGAATATGAAGAGAGAAATTAAGAGATTTTTACTAGTTTTATGCACGTATGCAACTCTGGAAACAGGGATAATAATAGGGCATATTGAGAGGAAATGGAGCACTGTGGGGTGTTGAGGAAAAGGAAACAGAACAAAGATACTCAACTTGAAGTGAGGTTAGCACAGAAATTGTCTTCCCTCCCTCTTCCATATGCTGCGTAATGCCAAAAAAAAAAGCTCTAAGTTCTAGTTTGAGACTTAAGACAGTTATTATTCTAAGAATACTTTTAAGACTCAGAAAAGTAATATAGACTTCAGCAGAATAATTCTGTTTGTGAAAAACAGCTAATAAATGCTAGAGGTGACAGAATGAAACACAGAGTGTCATTTGGACTCCTGCTGTGCTTTGGGAGCCAACTCAAGCTCTGACTGCTCATGGGCCATCCTTGCCCTCAGAGTTCAGGAGTTACTGGGATAAAATGATGCTTTCCCTTGAACCCAGATCTGTGAGAGTCACAGTAAATGAAACTTGGCTCTTGCTTGCAAACTGATGGAAGCCACTGTTGTGGCATTTCTCAGATCTCTCTGAGAATGAGGGTTTCTTCATTCTGAATCTCATCCTGGGAACTCTCTACCCAGCTGTTACTTTTACAGAAATTTGAAGCTTTTAATTACTTTAAAGGAGCATCTTTTCTTTTATCAAGTTTTTCTCAAATCAGCCTATGTGTTCAAAACCTATTAATGAGGCCTGTGTGCTGTGATTGCACAAATCTCCTTTCCTTAGTAAACCAAGCTAAATACCTCTAAGAAGCCAAATGAAAGATAATCTTTAAGAAACCTCATTTAAAAAAAAATTATAGACATTCCCACCAAATTTCATATCCTATTAATACTATTATTCAAATGTAAAGGAATACATAAGATATTCTATTCTTTACATGAATTCTTGACCCCTTCTTCATGTTTCTATATGACAAGTATGGTTTTCAGTCAAGTTGTTTATAGCATCTGAGATGTTTCACAGCAAATGACTGCCTTGTCTGCTTCAGAGCTACGTCCATATTACCACCAATGAAGTTACCATTGCCGTGGCATTCACATGGATTCTGATGGAAGTACAAGCTCCTCCAGGCTGCCAGATGCATGTAGTCCAGGTAGGAAGTGTGCATTCTGCTTGGAAATTTGGCAGGGGAACTATAAACTGGTTAAGAACACTGTATGTCCAACATGACGGAGCCTGAAGGAAAGATAAACAAGTCGAGTGCTGAATATTGAGACAAAAAGGAAATAGTTGTGTAGATATGAGGCCTGTTGGACAGTGTCAGGCTTCCTAAATAGCAGTCAGTGGACCAGAAAACTTATGACAAAAAAACCCAAACCAACAAAACCCAACACCTTTTTTTTTAACAGGGTTTTTTAAAAAATATAGTTCTACTATTTTAAAGTTAACATTCATATGCTACAGAGGAACTTCCTAAAACTGAAGAGAAAATGTTAATCTTGTAGGGACTGTTCTTGACAGAACCTGGCCAAAAAAGGAGTTCAAAGGAAGGCAATGATACAATAGTCACATGAAATAAGAAGAATGTTTGAGAGCAACATTTCCTTTTGCTGGTTCCTAAACTTCATAAAGCAGTGTGGATGCAATCCCCTAGAGCGTGACTGGCCAGATTGTAAGCAAGAAAAGGAACCTGGAAGTGATGCTGCCCTTCATCCAGGAGACCAGCTGCTCCTGCATTCATGTGGGAGAAAGCACCAGGCAGAGAAGACTCATGCCTAGTTCCCTCTCTTGTCTGAGGAGGTTTTCAGTAGGGATTTTGGAAGAAACCTCTGTATTTTATTTCATGTAAGTGTTTGCTGAGTCAGACTGACTCAAGTGTGATATGTAAACCGGGAACTTGGGAGGTGGGGCATGCTGGGCTTTTAATCCCTGTTGAGATGGACATTTAACACTCTTAAAGTGGAACAGGTAAATCAGAGAACAGCACCCCAAATACCCTGCAAAACTGTGATTAGATCCAACCCACAGGAAGTGTTGAGCCTGGGACTAATAAGGGCCCTCCCCTCACAGACTGTAACTATTTGGCGAGTGGATAAGACAGCAATCCCTGCTGTTTTCTGTTTTGTTGTCCTAATACCTTCTTTTCTTTCAGTCTGGCAGCCAGTCAGATAAATGAAGACCAGTTATTGGCACAGACTTTTTCAGAATTCATGGATAAGTTTTACAGATGTGATGATAGTGCCAAGAAATCAGTTTCAGTTCTATTTATTTTTGGGCAGAAACTGCTAGTCAAATAGATGGTTACTTTTAAAATATAAAGAAATCTAACAATCTAAAAGTGTGTCACATTCTCCTTACTGTGATTGGTCCAGAGCTGCTGATACCTCAGCAGAAATTCTGAATAATATTCTACTAAAGAAATATTGCATTTAACAGATTTTCTTTCCTTATTGCTGTCTTAATAGTTTGGGGGGTTGGATTATGAGAAAATACTTACTGCTTAGAAGATAACACGTTTCTATGTTTATTCTTCAAGCATTTTTAAAATCTTCCTAATAGGAACTCATCGTGAGGCAATGTGAATTATTTTATAATTTGAGTAAATGCATAATTTATCACTTCCAGTACTATCTACAATAGTTTGGGCCACATTGGGACATTGTACTTCTACAAGTTTTAACTCACTTTTTTGCTTTTTGGTTTTGTTTTTTTTTTGGGGGGAGGGGGCGGAAGGGATTTTTTTTTTAGAAGGACTTACCCTCTTTTTGTCTGTCTAAAGTATCATGGTTTGCTTGCTGGGTCTTATATAAACATCAGTAATATTTTGCATGATGAGTTTATTTTTACAAATCACCACAAAAGGAAGAATTACAGAAGGAATTTTTGCTTCCTGTTAACAAGGGCACAATGGTAATGAATAGCTGTTCACCATATTTTAATGAACTACAGTATCTTGGCAAAATAATGTACAACACCCTTTCTTTCTCTGACAAGGCTTGTGAGAGAGGGAAACCAATCTAGCAGTAGAATTCTTGCAGTGTAGCTGTTGTTAGTATGACCTGGCAATTGCTGTCAGTAAGACATGACTGTAAACTTGTAATTTTTCAGTAGTGCAATTTTTCAGCAAGAGTCTCCAGGTCACATGTTGAGTTGGTGTTATGTCACCTTTCATTCTATTTAAGGCTTCTGCCAATATAACAATGTCTGGCATCAGCCCAGTGGAACAATGTTCTTTACTACTGAATTACCTAAATGAGTAGAAGGGCATGCAAAGGCTAAATCAAGTAGCTGTTTGCTTGGATTTTCTTTACTATGTGGATTACAGACATTTAGGATTGAATTTCTTCAAATGTGAAGGATAAAAATGAACCCAGCAGTTGTCTCTGGTCTGAGAACTGAGCAAGTACAATACATAAATGGATGTGTACAGTATCATTTTTCTAAAATCAGTTCCTTAAATAAAAACCAAATTATTGTAAGGCTTATTTCTTTTGTGTTATTTTAATAAATTTATTTTAACTTAATGTCACTATGAAAAGCTTCTAGAAACAAAATTTTTTAAAGAAATATTTTGCTTCTGAGTAAACAAACTGGATTTGTAAAGTCTTTGTAGCCACCTTAACACTGATACAGCTCATCCAAATCAAACATTTCTTGTAACTTCAAGCAGTTTAGAATGTTTTCTCATCTGGTGAGTTTGCGTAATGTTGACAGGAGAAATACACACTGATGAGACTGGCTCTCCTAGATGCTAATTTTTTTATTATTATTCTGCATAAGGATGTGTTGGAAGTATTTAAAAAGACAATTTATGGTTTTGGTTTGTTGGGTTTTTTTCATTTACAAAAGCATTCTTTTAAAGTTTAAAAGACTGGAAGCCTCTGCCTTCTTCAGGGTTTCATGCTTGAGACTTTTCATATTGTCTCAATAAGGATACTATAAACATGTTATATGTGCCTAACAAACATTGTGAAATAATGTTATAAACAGATTAGATCAGCCCTTAGTGTTTATACTTGTGCCAAATTCCTGAAGGTATGATACTGTAACAGCAAACCACAGCAGACTGAATGCAATCACTTTTACAGGCACACCTTATGGAATACTTGAGTAAACCACACATGTGCTGGGTAGTGTTTGTTTTGCAGATGTTCACTTAGTGTCTGTTTGTGCACTTGTAGTTACAGCTTCCCATCTGAACAGATCCATTCTAATAAAGTTTTGGCAGCAGCTCCAGTTGCAGAGTCACACGGGTTGGTACTTGCTGTGCCTCTAAGAATAACAAACAATATTTAACAAACCCATAACTTCAGTGCTAATGAGCGAGACTTCCCCACTATCATAGAATTTTTATTGACTTGCAAGATCAGAACTAGACAATTGCACTCAGATTTCCAGATCACATTCTAGTAGTGACGAGGCACAACATGGAATACTCATTCAGGAGAGTTTAAAATAAAAATAAATTTAAAAATTATCATTATGTATATTTGCCACAGGTATTCAGTAGTGCTACCCCCAGGTGTTTTTTAACCTGCAGTAATAGAAGCTGTTTGAACCCTTGAGGGATCCTGCAGTCATTGATTTCTCTGGCACAGACTGTGCTTTTGAGACAAAAAAGCAGGAACTCATGAGAGATTGCTGTCAATAACTCACTGAAGGGAAAGGAATGTCTCTTTAGTAATTAAGTCACAGGCCAGCAGATGCAAGATAAAGTAATTCAGACTAGTTAACCTTCCAGCTTAGCTGTACTGCCATAGCCAACAGTGCATGCCTGCTGCCCAACTGCAGGAAATACAATCGTTCTCTCAGAGCAGCTGCTGCCACATTTCTCTTGGATTTCTCTTTAGAGTGTATCATATGCACGTGGTTTTCTCTGTAAGTTTTTTGTAATTATGGGGGCTATTTATTATCCCTCAATAATTGGTGATTCACAGTTATGGATGCTTATTAATTCTCACTTGGTAAACTTTGATTTCCTCCTATGACTTTATTGGAGGGTGCAAAAACATGACATTCAAACCAATTTGTCCAAGGACTTAGGGATTTTGCAGAACAGATAGTAAGTAATTGTGCACCTTTGGAGTGCACAAATTTAAAAAAATCAATGTGCAGGTTGATCTTAATTTTGTTATTTCACATTTTTTCAATGTTTTACTTTGTAATCTTAATATTATCTTTATCTTGTCTTAGAGGGAACATAAACACCTGCAACAATTTCTCAGTGGGTAAATAAGTAGTTGAAAATATGTATTTCATGTAACTGTACCAAATCCCAGTCACTTCTGTCTAAAATGTGTCACTCTCTGGTTTCTATTCTTTTGTTCTGTTTTCTGTCAAATACCAAGAATAAGTCTTTATTCTCTTTATTTCCTTCTTTGGCAGAAGGGTACAGTTTAATAATTGTTAAACTACTAAAATATTATAACCAAATTATTTAATGGTAGAATCACTTACCAGCAATTATTTAATTACTAAGGCTGGGGGTTTTTATTCATTTCTCTGATGTTCCAATGTATTCTGGAACCATCTCAAGGCTAAACATATTAGTTAAAATGAGCAGAATCTCTTCCAGGCTAAACACAGCAGTTATATCTTTAGAGCTTAAGTTCACAAGGAGAAGGACACTTCAGTTATTCATCTGAAAAATACCTACATTTGAGAGAGGACTTACGCTAAGTAAATTATTTCTGAAGGCAGCTATGGCAGATAGTACAACAGTAAGTTGTGAGCTGAAAAAGTTGAGATAGGATGACATAAGAATATGTACTTTTCCATTATTTACCTTCAAAATTCACCAGAAATACCTTTGTATTTTACTAAAGGAAGAATCCCACTTTGTTTTGTTTTGTTTTAAATTAGGGTAGAATGGCCAGCAAAACTGAGCAAAAACCAATCTAAACTTGTGAGCATTCTTACATCTTTGTGTCAGGATGAGACAGCCCTATAGACAAAAAGGCATGAGAAAACCCAAATTTCACAGTCACCTTTTGTTTCAGAGATTTTCATGTGCAAATTCTGAGGGGAGTGAAACGGCAGCTCCTGGCAGTCCTGTGTTTTCTCCAGCAACCATGGCTCTACTGCCCAGGTAAGGCCCAGCTGTTCTTCAATGTCCCACTGAAAGTAACGGGAACGATTTAGTCAGTAAAGCTTTAGAACAGTTAATCATAGAGTTAATCAGCAGGTAAATGAGAACACAGATGCCCTACGAACCTCCAGTCTGAACAGTGCTCAGTGTGTCATCCCTTGCTCCAGTGATTCCAGCAGCACACAGAGTGATGTTTGTATTCGCTGTTCACTCTGAGTCCAGCTTTGTTTGGCCATGAGGCTGTGGGGAGTTACTGGTGCTGGGGACAGGTTGCACCTTGAGGGAACGGCCTGGCCACCTGCCCCAGCTGTGCAGCAACACGGAGCCTTTGGAATCACTGAGGAGAACTGTGCTGGCCCTGGGGCTGCTGTGGACCAGGAACGTTCTTGAGGAATCCATTCAGTGCAGGCAGCTCAGGGTGCAGCTGGAGGTCAAACTCTGCATGGCAGAAGGCCCTGGCACTATTTTGTTCTTTAGTTATTGCACCATGATTACATTATTTTAAGGATAAGGACATCTGAGATTCTGCTATGGGAAACCTGAGGCCAAGACAGTAAGGGAACCTGATCTGACTGTGAGTGTAGGGGGTGCAGCTGTGAAGGGTCCCAGGTGGTGCAGTGTGACTGCTGGAGTGTCTCCTAGATGGTTGAGTAGGGAAGTTTCATAGAATCATGAATTGGAAGGGGATCTTGAAGATTGGCTGGTTCCAGCCCTGTTGCCATGGGCAGGGAGACCTTCTACTATCCCAGGTTGCTCAGAGCCCCATCCAACCTGGCCTTGGACACTTACAGAGGTGGGGCAGCCACAGCTTCCCTGGGCAACCTGTTCCAGTGCCTCTCCACCCTCACAGTGAAGAATTTTTTCTTAGTATCTGATCTAAACCTACTCTTCCAAGGTGTGAGGCTGGCCCATGGTGGCAATGAGGGACTGGGATGTGCGGCGCAGTGTGGTACAGGAGTGTGCTGCTGGCACGCAGCGATGCTGAATGGGGTGTGCTGCTGGCACACAGCAGTGGTGCTGTACCAGAGTATGAGGTCTGCCACGTGGTGGTGGTGCCTAATACTGGGGTGTGAGGCCAGCACATGATGGTGCAGTACTGGGGTGTGAGACCTGGCATGTGGCAGAGTGGTACCATAGCAGGCTGTGAGGCTGGCACGTGGCAGTGCGGTGCCAGGTGTGAGGCCAGCACACAGTGGTGATGCCCTACACCAGGGTGTGAAGCCTGCACATGACAGCAGTGCTGTAGCGGGTGTGAGGCCAGGACATGGCTGTGGTGTATCGGGTCGTGTGGTGGTGCTGCCGTACGGGGTGTGAGGCTGCCACATCAGCAGTGCCGTACTGGGGTGTGAGCCTGAACGTGGCAGTGCTGTCCCAAGTATGAGGCCCAGCAGGTGTCAGTGTCCTGTCACAGGAGGGTGAGGCTGGATCATGGCGGGGCAGCCTGGAGTGTGAGGCCCAGCAAATGTCAGCAGTGCTGTGCTGGGTGTGAGGCCAGCACAGAGCAGTGCAGCCCCATGTGTGAGGCCAGTGATGGCAGCACAGCCCTGTGGGTGAGGTCGAGCATCACAGTGTTGTGCCAGATGTGAGGCTGATCATGGTGGCCAGTCCCGGGTGTGAGGCCAATGATGGCAGTGCAGTTCCAGGTGTGAGGACAATGACGGTGCTACAGCCCCACGTGTGAGGCCGATCATGGCAGTGCAGCCCCGGGTGTGAGGCCTATGATGGTGGTGCAGTCCTGGGGGTGAGGTCAATGGTGGTGTAGCCTCACATGTGAGGCCGACCATGGCAGTGTTGTGCTGGGTGTGAGGCTGTTGATGGCGGCACAGCCCCAGGTGTGAGGCTGATGATGGTGGTGTGGCCCCAGGTGTGAGGTTGGCACACAGCTGTGCAGCCCTGGGTGTGAGGCTGATCATGGCAGTGTTGTGCTGGGTGTGAGGCCGATGATGGTGGCCAGCCCCAGGTGTGAGGCTGATGATGGTGGCGTGGCCTCAACTGTGAGGCTGATGATGGCGACAAGCCCCGGGTGTGAGGCCGTTCAAGGCAGTGCAGCCCCAGGTGTGAGGCCGATGATGGCACTGTTGTCCCGGGTGTGAGGCCGATAATGGTGACACAGCCCCGGGTGTGAGGCCGATCACAGTAGTGCCGTCCCAGGTGTGAGGCCGACGATGGCGGCCGGCCCCGGGTGTGAGGCCCAGCACATGGCGCCGGCCCCGCCCCGCGCGGCCCCGCCCCGCTCTCGGGCTCCGCGGTGTGTCCGACCCGCGGCTCCCGTCAGGCAGCGCGCGGGGCCGCGGCCGCCCCCGCCTCCCGCCCGCGCTCCCCCGGCGGCGGCGCTGAGCGCTGAGGTGGCGCCGCACCCCGGCGAGGTGAGCGAGGCGCCTCCGCCCGCGCTGCCCCATCCCCCGCCGGCCCGGGCGGGCGGCAGCGGCGGCCCCGCCGCGGCCCCTGCGATCGCAGCACGGTAAGGCCGAGCCCGCCCCGTGCCCCCGGCCCGCCCCGCCGCGCTCCCCGGGCGGTGGGCGCGAGGGGATTGTCGCCGGCGAGCCCGGCGCCATCTTAGGTCGGAGCGCGGCCTGGCGGCGCGGAGAGGGACCCCGCGCCCCGAGGGCTCCCCCGGGCCGCCCGCGGGCACCGGGGCGTTCTGCTGGCGGGGGCGGCCCGGACAGGGCTCTCTCCGCCCCACCTCGGCCGCGCAGGGCCCGCCGCGGTCGCGAGGCTTGTCGGGCAGCGCGGGGCTGCCGGTCCGGCCTCCTCGCTGCCCGCCGCGGCTCTGCCGTGCGGCCTCTCCCGACCCCGCGTCCTCCGCCCTAGCTGGCTCGGCACCCTCGGGACGCGGGCGGTCCCCGGGCTGGCCCCGGCCCGGCTCGGCCGTGCGCGCTGCGGGCGCGCTGGCACCGCCAGCAGTGAGTGCCCTTCCCGAGGCGGGGCTTGTGCCTGCCCCCGCCGGGAGGGCAGCGCCGGCCGCACAGGTTGGGTTGGGGTTTGAGGGAAGTTGGTTTACAGTTTGGTTTGTTACAACTTGCAGCTGCAGTTTTAGCTTGGTCGTTGTTTCCTCGCATCTGAAACGGTAAAAACGCTGTTGTTCGCAGAGCTGGCGGTGCTGTGGATTGCACGCCCCTGGACAACAGCCGTGGTGCAAAGTTATGTGCATGTATGTGGGCCTGTATCGGGAGCCCTCTGAGAAACACAACGTGGTGCCCATCGCATGACCTGTGTTGTAAATAAAGATAACTTCTCTGGGCATTTGAAGTGCACTTATTGAAGTGGAGGAACTGACGTAAGGATTGACTGAGGTCATTTGGTTTGTTCAGCCTCAAGAGGAGGCTGAGAGGGGACCTCATTGGAATTTACAACATTCTCTTGAGAGGAAGAGGAGGTGCAGACACTGATTGATTGGATCCAGGGAATGGCCTGAAGTTGGGCCAGGGGAGGTTTAGGTTTGATATTAGAAAAAGGTTCTTCCCCCAGAGGGCAGTTGGGCATGGGAACAGACTTCCCAGGGCAGTGGTCACAGCACCAAGCCTGACAGAATCCCAGGAGAATTTGGACAATGCTTAGAGGCACATGGTTTGATTCTTTAGGCTGTGCTGTGTAGGGCTGAGGTGAACTTGATGATCCATGTGGGTCCCTTCCCAATCAGAATATTCTATGAGTCCATAATACTATTATGGAGGGATGACAAGGCTAGTCTGAAGACTTCCAGGTTAATGTAAATGTTCTCACTCCTTAAGCTTACTCCCAATTTCATACTGGTTAATTGGTTTTGGTTGTTTTAAGCTAATCCAAAGAAGTATTGAGTCTTGGAAGGCTCACCTGAGCTGAACAGTGGAACAGGTGAATTGCATCTGAAGTACTAGATGGGTTTTCAGTATCTCAAAGTCTTACTGCAGCTGCATTTGCCATGATTTTCCATAGTACTGATATCTGTCCATCCTCAGGATGCTTTTCTGCACATCAGTCTTGCAACTGTTTTCACTACAGTTGTTACAGTCTTCTTACATTTACTGATTGTATCATTTTGTTGTTATTATGTAAGTGCTTTTAAGTCCTAAGGAAAAAAAAACCCTGAATGTTACAAATATACCTGGTTTTAATAAAGTTAGGTATTTTCAAACCTAATTGCCATGGTAAGGATGTCCAAACTAGTGGTTTTAAAACAGTTCTTTTATCAGAAGTCTATTGCTGTTTTGTGCGATGAGTTCAAATTTTTTCTCTGTTTTTTATCAGGTTTTTAGTTCGTTGTTTTCTACCAACTAAAATAGTGTACCAGGGATTTGTGTTTTTGCAGGTTGTTGGTTATCTGTGCCTGTCTATTGAACTTTCATGGCTACCCTTAGTTTTTGATGGGAAGTTGCCTTTTAAAGCAGTATCTTCAAGTCTAATGATGTTTTTAAAATATTTGCAGTTTTGACACTTTAGCCTACAGTAATGATTTAAACACTTGCTTTGTGTATATACATATTGTATTTCTTTGGAGTTTGAACCTTTCAGATCCATGGACTGCCTTTGAGGAAATGTGTGTATGAACATTTATATGTTGCTATATATTAAAAAATGTCAATGATAAAGTCTATTTGTCAGTAGGTTTACTTTTCTTATACTGGTGTCTGCACCTCCATTGTGAAGTATGTGATGAGAGTGGGGAAGGGATTCACTGTTGGGTTCATCTTGGAAAGCAACTGCTTGCAGGATTCCTAGAATGCATTTTCTCTGTTCATGTAGTTAAATAAGCTAAAATGTTGGAAGCTGCTTGTATTCTAAAAATGGATGTAGATATTTCCTTTGGCAGGGGACACCATTTGCAGGAGCTGTTCCTACAGACCTCCCCTACTCAAATCCATTCCCCTTACTGCAATTTTGATTGTTCAGGCCACAGATTTTTTGACCTCTCAGTTTTTAGACAGAAGTGCTAGTGGGCCAGGTTATTTTTAACCTGCCCTAGTTCATGTCAGAGTCCTGTGCAAAGTTGTGCTAGTACAACTGAGGAAGAAGAGAAGGAGCAGGGTGGGAACTCATTAGGCTGGCTTTCTTCCCAGGAAAAAAGTCACTAGAAGCTTGGCTTCAAATTATAGCATTGAAATAAAAAAATGGTAAGAGACATGAAATTAATCTTGATACTTGCCTCTTAAATGCTGCCCTGCATTTTGAATCATCTTTGAGAATACCTTAATCTGTACCTCCTGATTAATGAAATGTGACGTGGCACCAGTTGGTGTCACCTTCTAAAAGCCCAGGACTCCAAAAAGCTGATGGAGGAAGGAAAGGAGCATAGCTTTATTTTCTTTTCCTCCAAGGCTTAATAGGTACTAGCACCAGCAGCCCCATTCTCATAGAAGGAGAGGATGGTTCTGTCCTCTCCCCTATGATGAGCTGTTACAGACTAATTATTTCCACAGGCCATCACCAAATCTAGCAGTTCATTACTCCTGTCCTGATGTTGTGTTCTCTCTGATATTAGACAGTTTTCTCACCCCGTCTGTGCTGCAGATTTCCATTTCAAACTGTTGATGGACAGCGAGGGGTATTTACTTTTGCATACGTGTACTTTCAAAAAGTAAACTTGACCAAATATTTAATACATGCGTTCTCTTGAAATATTTTTGCAAAGGAGAAAATAATGGGGAAGTTTACAGAAAAATGTGTTGAATAAATGCCCTCTTCATCTTACAAGAGAAATAGTTTTAAGAAATATCAGCTTATGATTCTGAATGTAATCTTGATTTTGTCACCTGGTGTGAAAGGTTTGATGGTCTTTAGTGACATAGTCATGTATGTTAGTGCTGGGCTGATGCCCTGGCTGTTGGGTTTAGAGAGGGTTTAAAGGGCCAGAGAACTATTACTGCATAATAGTAGGAAGTGAAGCTTCCATAACTGGTTTGCTTTGTCAGGGAAGTGTTTCATCAGCACAGGAATGAGGGAAGTACTGATAATGGGTTTTTTTGGGGAGTAGCCTCCTAGTAAGCCTAGAAATACTCTTACAGTAGTTGTGTACTTCTTAGAGGAACTGTTGCTTGGATATTCTTCACTTTCTGTCAGAGCAGTACCTTTTAGAAGGTACTGATACTGTGGTTTCAGTGGCTTCCTCTGACAGTGTGCTATACAAAAGTAGTTTAAAATTATGTGGAGAATATCTTTGGTCTTTTCTCCTTAATAGCAAAGATGAGAATTGAAGTAATTGTCAGATTAGTGATGTGGCATCAGTCTTTGAAGATTTCCTGTACCAGATTAGGCTCAACCTGTACAGAAAATGGAGAGAGGGGGAGACCATTGTGTGGGAATTATTGACCAGTGCAGTTTTCTTTCCTAAACAGTGAGACATTTCATGACAGTACTGAATGTTTTGGTCTGTGTGGCTTTATTTGTTTTGTTTTGTTTTTACTGTCTAGTCTCAAGATGGCAGAATTATTTATGGAATGTGAAGAAGAAGAGCTAGAACCATGGCAGAAGAGAGTGAGAGAAGTGGAGGAGGATGACAATGACGGTGACGATGATGATGATGAGCCAATCTTTGTTGGGGAAATCTCGAGCTCGAAGCCAGCTGCTACATGTAAGATAACTTCTCCATAATTTAAAACAGATATTTCAAGGTATAGAAAGTTAAAGTTAGTTTAAAAACACGGAATTTTTAACAGTAAGATGGAAGAAATTCTCGATCTTAAAGCTGTACATCTGTCTCACTGAAAATTATTATTCTTAAATAATTCTGTCCTAAAACCCAGATTATGCACAGTTCTATTACCTCTAACCTTAAATCTCTCAAGTCAAAAGGAGGACATTTAAAGGCTTTAACATTAACAATGTACTGGCACCTGAAAACAGTTTTCAAGGGTGAATATTTAAAAATTATTCTGCATACTCTTAAAAATTTGAAGAATATTTTTAAATTAATTTAATAAGTTTTCTGCAGTTACAAACTTTTAAGACTGAAAAATACCTTCTGTGTTTTCTGAAAGGTCCAGAGACCTCCGAGTTGCTGTTTGTCACTGGCAGTAGGTCATGGCATAGAACAACTAGTAAGGCACTGTTAGATCAACAGATATGCCAAGATTCATTGCAGTTGTTGTAGTCTCAAGATATTTTTTTAATCAAGGGATGGAAATAGATCAGGTGAAAACTAAGATTTTGGTGTATGATTCTGTGAACTTGAAGGACTTTGGTTAAAAGGTAAAGACCTAAAATGTTTGGATCTTACTCTAGTGCTGTCCATACTTGGTCCTGACACAAGTAAAATCACTTCTGGTATAACTTTTTACTTATCTCTTTTCCTTCCCTCTCCTCAACTTTTTTCTCTTTGTAATCTTCTACTTCACTATCAAAAACAGCTATGGAAGAATGACCTCAGTTCTTCTCTGGCTTGTAAGTAGTACCACCTGGCAGCAGTCAGGCTTCAGTTTGTTACTGGGATAGGCAAGACACTGTGAACTCCACTTGCTTATCCCTGCCTAGTTTGTACCTGAGAAAGCTCCTGTCTGGTCAGATGAAAAACTGATGACAAATGGAAGCTCACATGTAGTTCTTAATTTTTGGAAGGGTATAGTTTCTGCAATGCATTACATGTTCTTAACCTTTTCCTGACAGTGCAGTTTGCAGTTTTTATACAGACTGGTGTGGATAACCTGAAAGAAATAGTTAAAAACCCAGCTCTGACCTGCTGGCACAGTGTCATGTAGAATCAAGTGCCCCTTCTGGTGTACTGAAGGATTATTTTGACTGAGATGAAAAGTAATTCACACTTTGTTGCCTTTACCATTTCCTGCAATTGCTCGTTTTTCCTACTGTTACCACTCATTCTTGCTTTTTCGTAATGCTACAAACCTGTAATTTGTTAGTACTTTAACATTTCACTCTGTCACTTTTCCTCTTGTGCTTCAGTGCTGGTTTTACCTCAACAGAACAAATAACACTTTGATGGAAGAGGGGAAGTGGCACATCAGGTCTATGATCAATCTGTTGAGACATGTAAATGTAGTTTATAATATCAAATAACTGACTTCTGAAATGTTGTTTTTAAAAGCAGTAAAATCTGCCTTTGTGTTTTCGGGCATGAACTGTGCATTGCTATCTCAAACTGACTGTGCTTTGTGAGATGTAACTTCTAGGACAGCTTTTCTTTTGTAGGTGGATGATATTTTAGTTGCATTTCACTCTGGAATTCAAATGTGAGGTATAGATTTATTGACAGTCCCAAAGTGTGCATGTTGAGCTAAATCCTGAACTAATTTAATCCTTGTTCATTGTTACTGCTGTGTTGAAGTAAAAATAGAATTACTATCAGACCACAAAATTTTGTCATATCTTAAAAAATGCAAACCTGTTTGAATCTGTTGGCTGCAGGTGCTTTGTTATTAGTATGAACTAAATGCAGGTGGCAGGTTGAAAGCTGTGATCTTTGGAGCTCTACTCCTATTAGATTTATTTATCAGCTTGAGAAATGTGTATTAATGAGCTTGCTGGTGGAAAACAGCCTCAAGGTTGTTAAACACAATGTGTAGTTACTTTTAAAATCTATTGTTTGAGAACTTGATGTAATTTGACACTGGTTTGCAGTTACTTCAAACCTTGGTGGTTTAGGTATTGGAGAATCAATCTAATTTCATATGCATATTTTCACAGGTCAGAGCAAGAAACTTGTCAGCAACACTAATGGAGAATCTGGGAGTAGAAAAATATTGTGATTTGATGTATATTTTTGTAACTTTCTGGCATGATTGGAAATCCCAGACTAAGACATAAAAAGTTAGGGAATGTTGGTGGCATTAGTTAGGGGGTAAACATCAAATTTGAAAAATCCCCTGTTTCTGAAGAGCTACAGCTCTGGCCATGGACTGCCATGTAAGCAGTAAGAAAATTAGTTCTCTTGTAATGCAATCCCAGCATGACTCCTTTGGTTGCCAATCTGTTGGTTTTCCTTCCACACTGGAAAATGGATATCATGAAGTCTAAAACCAAGTTTGTAAGTGCTGTGTTTTCCTGTTAATGCAGATTGTGTCACTGCTGGTGTAGAGAAAATACTTCCTTTAGTTCTAGTATTTGGGCAACTTATTATGTATATGAGAAAGAGAAGTAAATAAATGTACTATAATCAGCAAAGTTAAATGTTAATGAATTTTTGTGCTCTTATTCTGTGTTTGTCTCTAAGAAAATAAAAACTGAGATTCTTTAGTGCACTAGCTTAACTGAAGAAGAGTGGAAGAACATATCTTAATTTGTACAAATTATACTTTGTTTTGCCAGGTATTTGTTTTAGAAATAGTAGTCTACCTTATGGGTCAAATCCTGATTGGCTTAATTACTGGATATGAATGCTACTTTTAATTTGAAAAGCAATGAAGCTATTAATTTATTTGCAATTAAGATGAATGTGACTTTTGACAGATATATTGAACAGAGTCAACCTCAGCCCATCACGAAGGGGGATACAGAATGGTGCACCCAGTAGAGGTACTTTATTGTCCTAATATGGTAATTAAAAACAAAAAATCCACAACACTTATGAAACATTTGGCTGCCCAAGTACAGACAGATAACTTTGGAATCCTTTGCAACAGGTACAGTTGCCACATTCAAGACCGAGAGTCACCATTATGTGACACCTACCCCCAGCCCCAGTGCTGTGCCGCTCCCGTCAGTGTTTCAGACGTGCTCTGTGGCAGTTCAGCCACTGCCTATACCAGTGAATGTTTCAGGACCTTCCCAAGCACTGCAGAGACCAGTTGCTGGATGTTTATCAACACAGCAGATGCCTGGGTCAAGTTCTGGAATAACACAGCCTGTAACCATTCCAGTGACTACACAGCCAGCAGCACGAAATGTCGTGGTTCCTGCAGTGGCTTCCAGGCCAGAGACTGGGACAGCACAGCCTGTGGTGCTCAACCAGGTAAGTCTTTATGCACTTGAACTGTAAAAGGTATGATTACTTTTGAATAAACATACTGACTCAGTCTGGCGATGTGAAGGCCTGGACTGGGTTATAGACCAGCATTGTGTAAGCCATAAAGATTCTAGGACCATAACCTTGTACTGGGAAATTAAAATATGCATTTAAAAGTACTGATTTGTAAGACTCAAAGAGATAGCTTTAGTAACAGTGAAATGAGATTAAATGAAAATCCTAGACATTAGAGAAATTAGTACTGTTTAGGCTCTTTATGTTGTGAGGAGAAATGATGGAAACTCATTCTTTAAATTCTGCAGATTTCATTGCTTAGAGATGGATACTCTGTAGTGATAAATTAATGTAATTTTTAAATAGCTTGCATTTAGTATGTCAAGTAACTTTGTGGGTTTTCCACCATTTTTTACAGTCCCTTGCTTGGTATTTTTTCTTTTTAAGAGAATGCTGTAGTTGGTAACTCCCTAGAGGGTTCTTCATTTTCATTCATATGGCAGTTGTAGTGAAACATTGGTGGGTAAGGAGGGTGTAAGCAACCAAAAGTTGCAGGATCAGCAGGTGAAACAGTTTGGCAACATATTTGTGTTACTTGAAAAGCCTAGGGGAATTCTGCACATAGATCAGGTATCATTGATCTTCCTGGGTTGCCACAGCACCTCACGGAACCTCAGAATGTTGCTTCGAGGGAGTTGATTTTGGTGCTGCTTTTGTTGCCTTATCTGTTAGACATATATGAGAGAAAGAATGAGGATTAAAATTTCATATTTTTATGATGATTTTCTGCCTTGGCTTTCTGTGACATTTTCATTCACACGTGTTCTATTTCTTCCCAACTTAATTATTCCTAAGTGGCATGGGCTTCAAATGTTTTTGTGGGAACTGTTTGGCATTTGGATCTTCAGCTTCCAAGTTGACCACTTAGAATTTGAATTTAATTTCCTCTGGCTTTGAGAGGCTTCTGCTTGCTGCAAATTGGTGCTACTTCTGAGTTACTCTTTTTGATATTTTAAAATGAGGTAGCTGTTATGCAGGAGTAACAGGCAAATACCTGGGTTTAGGTTGAAGGAAGAAAGTATTAGTTTTTTAGAAAAACAATTCAAGTGTAATTTGAAACTTTTCAGACTTTTGAACAAAAGCATTTAAAATGAGCAATTCAAATAGATGAGTAATATTTCATAAAAGGGACTTCCCCAGGTTGTATGATAGTTTTTACTCTTCTGCTACACAGCTGTGAGTAAATTAACAAGAACTAATGAGAGCTGCCAACTGATTAAAATGTCAGAAGAAACCATTTGTAATGGACTTGATTTTCAGCTGAGTACTTACGAGTACTTTTAACCAATGGTATGTTTTTAAATAAACCCTTTGAAACCTGCAAGTAAAAAAATATTAAACCTCTTATTTCTTTTCCCTCTTGAAAATATCTTTTTAGGATTATATTATGGATTCTCCACCAGATGCACCAGATAATACTTCTGGACTATTGTTCAGTGTGCGAGAGAACTCTGGAGTTACACAGTACCAGGCTGGGCCAGCAGTGAGTGCAACTGGTGGGTATAACTGTAGTAGTTAAGAGAAAAAAAAACAACCTAATCTCTGGGTTATAACTTTAAGTAGGATTTCTAGAACGTAGTACAGTAGCTACTTTTTTCTTCTCCCTGTATGTAACACTGTGTAATGTTTGATGAAATAAACTTTGGAGCACTGTGTTGTCAGACTTTGCTTTTTGGTGCGTTAGGCTGATGGTGATAGCGAGCAGTGTCATCTTACAGTGCTCATTTAGATGGGAAAAGGCACTGCCAGATCCACTGTATGTTCATTGACAGATGAAGGTTTGTTTCATCAGCTTTGGCTGTTGGAAATGGGAGGCACTGTGAGCAAGAGGCTGTGAACAGTACCTGAAGAACTGCTGAGTGGATTCCCCGTGGTGGTGATCCGGGTTTCCTGACTGCTCTATGCAGGAGGTGGAGTAGATGGGATCAGAAGGATCCTTCCTGAAAAGGAGGGGAAGGGAAAGAGTTTGACAATTAGAATACTTCTTTTCAACTAGCTAAATTGCATTTCAGCTGTAAAGATTTAACCTCCTTAAAAACCACCCAAAAAGCAACTTTTTTTGGTGTGGTGTCTCAGCAGGTGAAGTAGATTTGAAGCATGCAGTGTTTTCAGTCTTAAACAGGCTGTAACTTGGGACTTCCCTCCTTTGTTTTGAAGGATTGTACTTCTGTAGTAACTGACCAGAGTCCTGTTATTCTGTCTGTAAGTAAAGGAGGACAGTCCTTTCTGACTGGCCCCAGAGGTGACACGTCCTGTACAGTGGATGGCCTGACGGTTCATGCTGACAAGTTATGTGGGACAGAACGACAGCTCGTTTGTTAGGTGTCAGTGATGAGTTTGCATTTTGAGTTTAGGCATTCACTCCAGATACACTACTAACCTTCATTTTCTTGCCTGTGCCCAGCTATGCTGTTGGTCTCATTCTTGCCTTACTGGGTTAAATAGCTTTTTATTAAGTAAGCAAGGAGTTTGTTTCTTGAAAATGGTTCAGTATTCCAGTTCTTGTTCTCCAGAGAACAGATATTAAAGTAATTGGGTTTGGGGTTTTTTTTAAGTTAGGGGACTGGCTTGCATACTAAAGTGTATTTAATAGAGAAACAATCAATTACTTAAAAGCAGTGAGGATTGCAATTCAAAACATCTTAAGTGTAACATACTTAGTCTGTGTATTTCTGTGAGACTGCAATAGGATTTAAAAGTTGAAATAAAAGTTTTTTAATTGTGGGTTGAAACATGAATATTTTAATGACACAGAAGGAAAATTTTAGATACTTTTCACTGTGCAAGAAGGAAGTGTCTGTGTATTTTGTGGTTGGCTTTCTTGGTGAGGTCATGTAACATGCTTATGTTCATGTGTGCCAAACCCTTCTTGCCTGTGTTGGTGCTTTGCTTCTCTCTTCATAAGCAGCACTGAAGGCCCAAGACATTCTGGAATACAGCATTTAAAAGCAGACCCTTTTTGAAACTGGCCTGTGATACTCTGCAGGACAATTTAACTTATGCAGATGAATCACTAAAGACATTTTTTTAGCATAATAGAGCATAAATATTTATTTTTGAGATCTAAGCAGGGAAATGACAGGTTTCCAATGAACACTAAGCAGTCATTTTCTTACGTTGCTACATTGGTATTGGTGTCAGAGTAAACAGCATTGGTGACTCTTACATGCAGGTTGGATGGCACTGAGGATGTATCTAAAATGTAGATAGTTTTCTGGGAATATTTTGAGAATGTGCTTCCACAGATTTACCCACTTGGAGGAACCAGCACATGCTGTAAGCAAAAGGACTGCTGTGTGGAGTTGGCTGGACTGTATCCATGAGTGCCCAGCAGTAGCTGGGTGGGAGATGCTGGTGCAGGGCATGGCACTGGAGGCCTGAAGCAACGTGGCTTTCCTGTCCCAGTTCTGTTACCACAGTGCGTGCAATGCTTTTACTGTAGCTCACTGTTTCTACTGCCTGTTTCCATCATTTATAAGGCCAGGTCCCTCCAGCACAGATGCACAGAGCAGCATTAAGGACTTCACAGCAGCACTGTAGTGTGTGTTCAGAAACCTGTCAGCGAGGTGATGCTGCATGCAGGGTACTTCGCTCCTCCTTGGATGTGTAGACAGTGTATGGTGTGTATGAGCAGAGCCAGCCGTTTGATAAAGTACAACAGTATCCACCAATAGCATAAAGTGACAACACAACTGTTTGGCTGCTGCTTTTCCCTCCTCTCCTGAGTACCTGGAGTCCCTGTGGCCTGCTGGATAGAGGATTGGACAATTAGTCTGGAATGTGGGTGATCTGAGGAATTCTTATGTCCACACCACAACTGAGAGAGGCACTTTGGTGATATGTCAATCTGATTTAATTATATTAAATAATACTTGGAGTTGGTGTGATTAGTTTTCAAAATAGGCCAATCTTTTTTTTAACGTGAACAAACAACAGAAATAAAATGTACACCTATGTATATTCTCCTAGCATTTTTATAGTTCTTCTGAAAGGGAACTTACTAATCAGTTGTATAAACTGAATTACAGCTACTCACCTTTATAAATATATAGAAGTCTTCAAAATTTTTATCACAGATGTGTCAAGCTTTTAAAATTGAAATTATTAACAATATTGTTAACATGGCAAAATAGTCCTTTTTTTCCAGATTAGGTTTTCTACAGTTAAATAAAATAGTTTAGTGAAGGTTCTTGTAAAATCAGTATGTAGACTGGTGGCTCAATGCTCGAATAGCCTCAGTGATACTGAAGAATTCTACACTCATTTCAGGCCTAGGGAGGCCTTTGCTGAGCAAGACATGTGTCAGTGTAAGCAGCTCATATACCTAGCAGTGTGAGTATAAGTAAATTAAAACCCTCTAGGAAGTACTTGTGTCTAATGAATAACCTCTTCATTTTGTGTATTTGTGAATGAATGAACATTAGGCAAACAAGGCATAGAGTGAGACATTTGAGCTTAATACATTTATGTTAGAAAGGAGAATATGTTAGGATGTTTAAATATGTATATAACAAGCAAACTGTTTTCCCATGTATGAGGCACAGTGTGGCAAATTCTCCAAGATGCTGATCAGCATTCCCTGCTTGGATTCTGTCTCTGTACATTGACTGGGGAGACTCTCCAGACTGTTTGCTGGGTTTAGATAGTTCCCACTGAGTAAACACAGCTATGGGTGGGAGAGGGCTGTTTTGTTTCCTCTCAGAAGTTTGAATAATGTTATGTGACACAAGGTATCTCTCCTTGTTCAGAAGACTTTAAAGATACTGATTCAGCTGCTTATTACACACAAAGTCATTGGAGCAGCTGTACTGCTGGGATGGGAATATACAAGAATGTCGTTAGCTTGGATCTTTGTGTCCAGAATTGGTATCATACACCTGTCATGGTGTATGATACAAAGAGTATTTGCAGCCTATTGTGAGTTTACAAGACTCTGCTGGCACTTCAGACTTGCTGTGTAGCTGAGGCCCTTCAGGGCTGCTTGGGCACTGATCTCTGTATGGAGATTATATCAAGACAACCTTCCAGAGACATCAGTTTCTGACAGGACAGAGCCATGTATTGATGGACATATTAATCATCAGCCTCTGAACCTCTGAATTTCTAGGTTATTTTTTTAGTGACCTTCTTCAGAAGAAATACTGCAAACAATAAGCAAATCAACCGTTCTTTCAGAAAAGAGCAAACAGATGTGCTGTGCTTTGTCATTAGAAGTTACAACACTGTTTACAATTTGCATATACAAACTGAAGTTTACAGAGTTAAATAACAGACTAAACCAGCATTAACAAAGAACCAGAAAAGAAATATGTTTTTATCAGGAGGGCAGAGCTTGTTCCAAATAGTGGGCATTGCAGAAAACAGGTGCTTAGCTTGACTTTATTACTGTGAACTCACCTTGTCTTAGATAAGAGTGGGTCAGGATGTTAAAAGTAGGCCAAATAAATTCAGGTGGCCATAGTATGATGTACTGGGTTTCAGGGAGGGATATGTATCTCTTTGCATTTACCCTTTTCTGCTTCACTGGCCTTGGAATATTCAGTCTGAGTTGAATATTTTTTTCATTCTGGCTTATTAGTTTATTAACTGCTTTATGTGTACTTGCCCATCCCTTAAAGTGTAGACATCACTAATGTATCCTAATATACTATGGAAAACCCTGAGGGTGTTTAATTTAAACCACTGTAGATCAGAATAACAGTGGGTTTGTACCCAAGCATCCTGCTAGTTCTGAAGGCAGCAGTATAACTGCAGGAAAGGCCAAGCCTAATGAGGTTGGTGCTGGAAGCAATTCAGCTGTTTCACCTACAGTTAACTCTCCACCAGTAATGCCATCACAGAATTTGTCCTCAAAAGGCAGGGTAGATGCCACGGTTTAGTTGGCAATCCATGCCTCTGTTTCATGGAAGAAAAACTC
Organism: Pithys albifrons albifrons; assembly: GCF_047495875.1. NCBI lineage: Eukaryota > Metazoa > Chordata > Aves > Passeriformes > Thamnophilidae > Pithys > Pithys albifrons. Next base: position 8,251,072 of record NC_092470.1, read on the forward strand.
ATGCAGTGTTGCAGTAGGTCAGTGTTATTAGTGCTGCTCAGGCAATGTAAAGATATAGCTGTTCTTGTGTCTTAAAATAAGAACAGCCATTCTATGCAATGATTTACATACCTTTAGAAATTAATATACCTGAGGTAATTACCCATTCAAATTGTAGACCTTAATGGCTTAGTAGGTATGTTTGAATTCTGTAAAGCAATTAGTCATTCCAAGATGGATGATAAGAATAAATGCCCCTGACCTCATTCTTGTAGTTCAGACCTTCTGTGTCAAAGAAGCGAGTAGGGAGTTGAAACTTTAAAATACATCCAACCAGAAAATCAAGATGGAAAGAATTCTGTGACTGCTGAATTTATCAATTAATTCTGATCAAATAAAAAGATGGGGGAAAAAATCGTTTTAGCAATGCCAGGCAAGGCAACAAGGACTCTCATTGGAATCTCCATCCTTGGAGAAGTTGACTGAACATGGCTCTAAGGATCTTGGTAAGATTTGACTTTGAGTAGGAGGTTGCACAAAACCACCTCCAAAGGTCCACCTTAATAGTCAAAGTACTGAACCACAGTGTGTTATGCAGGTTCCCCCTTTTTTGCAGCAGCAGTTTAAAACAGCAGTGGGGGAGGAGAAGGAGAATTTCAAAGATAGTGTGTTCTTGGAAAGATGTTTCCCTCTGTGCAAAAACAGAGGTAGTCCAGCTGTTTCAGAGTATTCAATAATTGGGTGCATTTTTCTTCTGAGCCAAAAAGGGCTTTCCAGTGATTGTAGTAGGCAAGGATTTATTTGTGACTTTGTATATTTCCAAGATGTACTCTCTCCTGTAGTGTTGAAGTGAGTAGTTATTTACAGTGTGATACTGATTGTTTGGAATGATTTCAGATTTGGATATTTTTGCATGTCTTGTTTGGAGCTGGTTTGCTATCAGACTGTTTCCTGGCAGCCAGAAGGAAGTGGCTATAACATAAATTATACAGCAAAAAATTTCCTCCACCCTGTTTTGGGTGAGATAGATACTGTGTTGTAGCCTATAATACAAGAACGGTAACTGAAGGATCTTGCTAAATGCAGTAACAAAGAAGTAGATCATACTGACTGAGAGCCTCATTTTGCTGTTTGTCCCTAAACCATCTCATACTAGTATAGCAATTTCTAATCTGTCACAGAATCCAGTGCTGAAGCACTGCAGAACACCAGTTTTGCTGCAGAACATGTTTCCTTGAGCTCAGTTTGAGCTTAGCTGTGATGTATCAAAATGTTTTACAAACTAACAGTGGAGACTCGCAGCATTGTTTGTGATACATGGCATGGCATCCACTCTGTGAAGGACTTTCTGTTTAGCAACACTGTTATGTTAAGGAGAAATATTGTCTACCTCATGGAGTATGCAAGACTAATTTTGTGTAAAAGTGTGTAACACTGTTGCATGGTCATGTCTTCAAGCAGACACTCATTCCGTTGTTATAAGGTGGATGTATCTCTGTGTTTATTTTTGCTACATTTTTTCATAGCCCAGACAGGGAACAGTTGACTCCGCCGTTGAGACGTACTTTTCCTCTGTTTAGTTTCCAAACTACTTACTCAGTATGGAGTCCTCCAGAGATATGAATGAGTTGAGAATGCAAGACGACCTCATCTGAAAAGCTCTGATGGTTTTAGGCAGCCTATAGAAAACTTGAAGTTTGTGTTGATTCATAAAAGTTTTAAGCTAACGCGAAGTTTTAATACTGCTCTTTTGCTCAAAAGGTATTAATCATATATGTTGATAAAAGAAGCACAATTTCCTTTCATTACTGGCAGCAATTATTAATTTAGAAGATTTATTCTCTAGGTTCTCCAAAAACACCTTTGCTCAAGAGGAATGGTGCATTTGAATAGGCTTAGATTTCAAGAACTCTCCAGAGAGAAATAGTCTTATCATTGAGAACCAAATGGTGAAATTCCTATCTAAAATCAGTTACCTGAACCCTGCTGTGATGATGATCAGGTCATGGCATAAATCAGGCTTTACATGTTCTTTTGAAAATTAAAGTTAGTAAAAAAAATGCATCAGAAATCAGTCCTATCCAGGGCATGGTGGGGTAATGTGCACAGAATGAATGCTTTGTCCCTAACATGCTACCTACCTTTGCTTCCTCATGTGTTTTTTCCTAGTTTGTTGCTAAGATTTTGTAAAAGTTGTTTATGAGTGTAGATCCAACAGAATAAACTCCGAGACTGGGGAAAAGGAAGGGTAGTTAAAAGGTGGTTGTAAAACCTTGCTTATGGTTACTACAGCTACATTGATGGAATAGTTTTCATTGGAAATAGCATATTCTGCTAGAAGAACAATGATAAATCAAGTATTCCGAATTTTTACATTTTACAGGGACAAATGCTGCATCAAGCATCATAAAAAATGGAGGACCTTTTCCACGAGCTTGTCCAAAGTGTAATATTCATTTCAATCTTATGGATCCTCTAAAAAATCATATGAAGGTAAAATGTTTTGGGGCTGGGAAACATTAGAACAAACTTATGTGGTCTTCTGTTTGGTTGTGAAAGTGCTGTGTTTGATATCAAGCTGGTTTGGCTTCTGTCTGGGATCAGCCAGAGCTCAGGAGAGGAAGACTGGAGTAGGGGAGCTCTAAATCCTGCTGCTTTTTGCCTCATTTTTCCAATGTGATGAAAGCGTGTGATAACAGACAGCCCAGGTGACCCATGTCTGTGTTAGATCTCTACTGACACAGCGGTGACACTGCTAACTTGCCTTTTTATCTTGATGTGACACTTGATACATTGAGGTAAAACTACTTGATAGATAAAGAAGTAATTAAGGTGTGGGGAAGAATTTAATTTGTAGTTCATATTTAACACTGTGAGAAACAAAACTTGTAGAAACTGAGCATTATTTATTCTGATTATGAAACTACTTGTTTCTGGAAACATTGTTTCCTGGCAAATATTTATTATCATTTAGGAAAGATCTGTGCAATTCTCAGGCATATGTATTCCATTTCAGGGGGAAGAAAAATGGCTTTATAGTCTATATACAATGTGAATATCCCACACAAAAGAGTATGAACTGCTGTGTAAGAGAACTCAGTGAGGATCTGAGTTTGTTACCACAGGTGGTTCTGATTTACAGGGTTATGACACCCTAAATGGTAGTTGCTGTTCTCTTCAGCTCTGAAACACTGTTAAGAAATAGAGATAAATGGGAAAAAACCCAAGGGTTTTATCTTTTTCTAATCATTATTTGTACAGAATAGCTCTTGCACTGAGTACATCAGTGGAATGAAAGAGCCATTGAAGAAGTGTGTTTACTTAGTATTATTTAATTAAATTTTTAGTTGAACTATATCGAATAAATATACTAAGTTACTCTGCCATGGTAGGAAATTAACTCCTTACTAGTAGGCTTGTAGGAAGTAGTCCTGCACAATAAGTATTATTCAGCAGGAGAAAAATCTGTCCTCTGAAACATTCTAATTTTGTTCGCTGTTGGTAACTTCATAGTACCTTCTTTATGAAGCACTTAATACATTTTAAGTGTTCATTTTCATAGGATGGCTCTTGGGCCAAGCATTCCTTGTGTATACTTTGACATAAAAAAGCTTCAACAGTGTCCATGGTGTGACTGGGGATTTCTGAAATTTTTAGTAATACTGGAAAAAACTTTTGAGGTTTCAACATATGTTCTCCCCTAAGAGATAAGAGAGAACTTTACATAAAGTTGTCAATAAACTTATGCTTGTCAGCAAAATACTTGCATGTAATCTGCTTTTATCCTTCTCGTTGATGAAGTAGAAATTTTTCGTATGAATGAGGCAACACTCCTATTCAGTTTTCTTGATTAAATTTATCTCACATGAACCCCTTCAGAATAGTCTTTTCAGTTTTTATGATATGTAGTTCTTTATTACTTGAACACTACATAAAGATCACTTACTGTCCAAAATCATATGTAAATATGACTAAGACTTGAGCTTCACATCTAACAGCTTAACATGCTGTTGTCGTTGATGCAGTTTGGAAAGAGAGACTGATACCTTTGTCTCTTTGTGTCTCTTCTCTCCCTGTTTGTATCCAGTATTGTTGTCCAGATATGGTAAATAATTTCTTCCCAGAGATCAAACCAGAATGTTTGAGCACAAGTAAGGCTGTTGAATCGGAGAAAGGAAAATTGATTATGTTGGTTAAGGACTTTTATTATGGCAAGGATGAAGGTGACACCCAGCGGGTGCAGCAGGAGCAGAAGACTCATACGACATTTAAGTGCATCAGTTGTCTCAAAGTTCTTAAAAATAACATAAGGTATTTGAACTCACTTCCTTAATTGTTTTTTAATCACTTACAGCCCATAGCACTTTCATGTATTAAAAATTTGTCTTTCTGGAATAGAGTTTTCTTCTTACTTAAGACTGTTAATATTGGCTGATTGATCAGAAATTGAATTAGTTTTTACTTTGCATGTGTGAACCATAACTTGAAGCTCTTTAAAATTTGTACTCTAATCTGTAGTGGTATCTAACATAAACACAGAGTTTTAATGAGAGCAGTTGTAGGACTTTGGGTTAGAAGGGGCACCACAAAGTATTTTACAGTTTGCCATCTGGATTGATGGTGATCCTGGTGGATCAGAGTGCTAATTCCCTCTAGGGATACACAATGACTAATAGTTGGTGGTTTACTTATGTAACATCTGTTATTTTGATGGAATAATTTTACTTCCAAATGCTGAAAAAACCCTTCTGTAAGCTGTTTTAGTAGGTAGACAAGTTTATGTCATTGTTCCTGTGGAAGGTAAGGTCACTGAACTTTTTTTTAACATGCATTCTTCAAGGGAAGCTGAAGTAGCAGAATGTAAAATTGAAAAATGGACTATTGCTTCAAAGGGCACAGTCTGCAAGTTAAAATGAACAGGTTTATGCTAACATTAGACCCATATTATTGAACAAAACAGAAGTTTTGTGTAATTAAAAGAATGAAATTTGCTATTAATCATTAAGTAGGCACTATTTTCTACTCAGCATTATATTGTAAGCTATTGGTGCTGTGGTGCCTGTGTGTGTTCCCCAGCAAGTTATTAAAAATATATGAGCACTTTTTAAAAAAAATTTCTTGAGAGATGACTTTAACCATATTAATTTCTGCTGTAACTTTGTGGCTGTACTCCATAGTCCTGTAACTTCACATTTTTTATTCTAAGGTATATTTTACACCTTTGAGTATTTATGATGGACAGAATAAAGAAGTAATGCCTTTCTACTTCACATATAGAAGTTTCTTTGGCTGTACTGAAATAAAGCAAATGGGAAATAGAAGAGTTTTGGAAGTTGAGCAGTAGTGGATTAGTTCAGTACTAAATGCTTTAAACAAAGAAGACTCCTGGAACCCTGAGAGCTTTGAATGGGTGTCGTTTCACAAAGTTGTCGTGTCTAGTTGTAGATACCTTCTTGCTACTAGATAGGTATTAGCACAGCTGAAGTTAGCCTTGTTTCAGAACATGGCTTTGAGACTGGTGCTGGTGAATGCAGGGTGAACAGCTGACTCTTGTTGTCTTTGCTTCATTCCCTTTAAGGCAAAAATTTTGTCTAAGCAAACATGAAAGATGTAACAGATTGTTTTGTCTTAGAACATGTTTCATGAATGCACATGTTGTGTGTTCCACAAAGTCAAGATTTCTAGTCAGCTTTGTTTGTCTTTTTTCTTGAATGAACATTTATTACTTAGAGTTCTCTCATTTAAATTGAGCAGTCCTTGCATAGTAAAGTTTCTAAAGAATCCTGTACATCTTGCATGTGGTATGTCATGTATAGCGAATAATAAAATGTCATTTTTTGCACCTGTTCACTGTCATTTAAAGGTTTATGAACCACATGAAACATCACTTGGAGCTTGAGAAGCAGAGCAATGAAAGCTGGGAAAGCCACACCACCTGCCAGCACTGCTACCGGCAGTTTCCCACCCCGTTCCAGCTGCAGTGCCACATTGAGAGCACGCACACGCTTTACGAGTCATCTAGTGAGTTGGAGCTTATCCCACTGAGACTTTTCCTAAGCCAAAATTTTTAGGAATTTTCTGACTTTTATTTGCTGGTTTGTAGGTTGAGAATAAATCTACTGTCCTTAAAGAGTAAGAATCTTGAGATTTAATACAGGAACTGAGCACTCACTGAAAATTTTTTTAGACCAGTTTGTGTGCAAAAAATGTCTTTTAAAAAGCTTTTTTGGTTTTTTCCTTGGGTTTTTGTTTTATTTATTTAAATTTTTTTTCAATTGAAAGGTTTACTTCAGGAACTCGCATTGTTTACTATCCTCGCTTTCTGAAATTGTGCAGAGAATCACTTAAGAGTAGAATAATCATTGCATTCCTTAACCTTTAGAAATATATACAGTTCACATATATATGTATATTTGTGTGTGTGTATATATGTATTATAATTTATATATTTATGACCCCTGTCAAATCTTTACTTTTTTCTTGGTTTTTTTTCTAGCAATTTGTAAAATCTGTGAATTATCCTTTGAAACAGAGCAAGTTCTTTTGCAACATATGAAGGACAATCATAGGCCAGGTGAAATGCCGTATGTTTGCCAGGTATCTGAGTGACTGTTTTCTGTTTGGATTACACCACCCCCCTGTCTTCACTGTCAATTAACTTCTAACCAAAAAAGTCAACCTTTTTATTTTAGGTGTGCAACTACAGATCCTCAGCTTTTTCAGATGTAGAAACACATTTCAGAACAGTTCATGAAAACACAAAACATTTGCTATGTCCATTTTGCCTCAAAGTAATTAAAATTGGAGCACCATATATGCATCATTACATGAAGCATCAGGTAAGCAGATATTATCAGCCCTTAAAATGCTAGAAAAATGCTAAATATATGTAAGGAATTTCCTTCTGAAGAAAGAAACTCAACTGATTTGTATGGTTGTTACTGGGTAAGAATAGTTAATAGAATAGGTTAGAAGAATTTGAAAAGCTTTTAAGGGAAGTGTTAGACATTGTCATGTTTTTGTGTGGCAGCATCTCTGAATATCCTTGAAAGAATTTTGGGGTGTTTGGTTTCTTCATTATATTGTAGTGATGTGTTCTGCTGTTTTTGGGGTTACCAGCAAAACCATCACTAGTTCAAGTAAAGAAAAAGATAACAAGTTACAATGTCTGCTTGTAACTGGGAATCTGATTCCTCCTCCTAATAGTCATACTGCCTTGCATTTTCAAGTATTTAAATACTCTCTAATTCCTACACAATATCATGTCTGTATTACTATATTTAACATGTACAGAGTTAGAATTTTGTTCAGTTGATGTTTTAGGCACTGGATGAGCATTGCTTGAGACAAGCTGATGCTAGGTTTCTGTTTATCATGCAATCCATGCTTACTATAGATTATCTTTCATTTTTAAAAGAAAAAGGGAATATACCGCTGCCCCAAATGCAGACTGCAGTTTTTATCATGCAAAGAAAAAATGGATCACAAGACTCAGCATCACCGAACGTTTAAGAAGCCCAAACAGTTAGAAGGTTTGCCTCCTGGAACAAAGGTAAGTGTTCATACAGGAGAATTTGAGGGGACAAAGGAAAAAAAGTCTTGGTAGAGAAAAGGGTGGAGCAGAAAGAAACGCTGTTCTTCTTTCTTTTCCAAAGCAAAGCTTTTAGGGTTATTTTTGGGGTTTTTTCCCCTCACCTCCAAAACTAAAAAATATTCCTGTTGCAAAAATTTCCAGCACTATTTATGGTTTCTTCATGATGATTCATGGTGTTCTTTGTCCTATTGTTCCATATATGTATATGGCAGAAATCCAGTTAGAGCTGTAGCTTTCTTGAGCTGTTGTTTGATTTGTCCCCTGCCATTTATCTTTTCTTGTGCATCATTTTTTGTGAAACATTTTCGAACTGTCAAAGGTGGTGGCAAAAAATGCAAGACCTACTTCTGCACAGACAGTACATGCTTAAAACTAATTCTCCAGGTTGTCTTTAGCTTCAGCATTTGAAGGGTAGGGGGAAATCTTGGGTCCCTTCAGCACACTTAGGCTGTCTCGAAATTATTCTTCTATTTCTCAAGGAGGAACTACTTAGACTAGCATTGTCTTGTAGATTTTGAGTCTCTTTTCCTGCAGTATTTTAATGAGGTGTTAAAATATATGTCTTGTCAGTTGCAAGGAAGAAGAAAATTAACATTTTGATCAGCTCTTCATAGTTCATTTGCTGTAGAGTCAGGAAGGGAAAACGATGCAGTTGATGTTGATTGCGTTGCTCAGCAGAATGAATGTAAAGCACTGATTCTCTACTGTGACAAAACCTTAATTTTCTAAAGATTTCAGGCTTCATGATCTAGTAGAAGCTTAAATTATGTTTAAATTTTGGTGCTAGTAGACCTTGACAGGATGTAGATGATGAGACTGAAGAGTGTGGGACCAGGTTTAAAAGATGATGTGCTTGAGTATGGGCAGGAATACATTTAGGAATCATGTTGTGAGTGAAAACTCAGGAACCAAATTTAAGGGCAAGGGCAAGACAAGGGAGTTCAGTAAGGCTGGATGAGAGGTCAGAAACCAGAATTAGTCCTTGGAGTTGTAGGATGAGGAGCAAAAATACCTGAAGGAAGTACAGTGGTTAATCCTAAGGCAACAAGACACAGGACTTGATTAAATCCTGGCAGTGATGGGATGGCTTGATACTCTTCTTACAGGGCTAATTGTCTGACCCTCTTGTTACAATTTTTTTTTTAAGAAAGCAGGATGCAGGTCTGACAAGAAAGCAATGTGGTTTTGTAATGGCTGTTTCCACCAAAAGAAGTTTTTTAAGCATCCAGTAGGCTATTGAGTTAACTCTAGTCCAGCAGTAGTTTCAGCATTTTGGTTTTTTTGAGGTAATCTTTGCTCAGGAGAGTTTCTTATGCTGTGGTTTGTGTTCTAAAGTGTCTTGAGATTTGAGACAGATAGAAATGGGAACTTAGCTTGAATCTAAATAAACTTTTTTATTTCATACTTACAGGTCACTATTCGTGCATCCCTTGGATCTCATCAGTCAGGATCATCGGCTTCATCTTCTGTTAGTACAAGCAGTTCCACGTTTCAATTATCACCTAAAGCTAAAAATACAACCCCTAAAAATAATAACAAATCTAATACAAATAAGTCAAGAGGAAAATCAAAACAAACTACAGCAAAGAAACAAAATGCATGGACCAACAGCAGAAAAAAAAAGGAAGTTACAAATTTAACATTTCATAATCTGAGGTAAAATGTTAGCATTAAAATTATCTTTAAATATATTTTGAATGTAAATGATAATTTATTTGTCTTTTGATAACTTCCAATACTGTAATAGAGAAGATCTGACACCTGGTGCTGCTATTACAGTTCTGTTTCTTTATTCACCAGTTTTGGTGGTGGCAGACTACTTTGTTATGGAAGAACAGATGTTCTGGAAAGGTCTCTGTGCTACATTTAGAATTTTTCCCTGCATGGAGCCACAGACTTTTGAAATTCAGAATGTTCTCTAGAAGTTTTCTTATGGAGGGAAAAATATTCTTCTTTTTCCATTTTTTTGTGTTTTATTTGAACCTGTTAGTTCAAAGACTAAATCCTGTCTCTCTTAGGAGAAAACTTTATTTTTTTGTGAGCTCTCAAAAATTATCAAGAAAGTAAAAACAAGCTCTTAGGAGCATGCTGCCTTATCTTTGCCATTTATTGATGTTTGCTATCCTTATGTTAATAATTTCATGGGTGTTTTAAGGAATATCATTTCAGTGTCTGAGACAAATTAGTTTTCTGTGTCAGAGATGTTAGAGGCCTCCAATTTGGTAACTTTCAAGTGTGTAGCTCTAGCAGACCCCCAAAACCTGCCAGCAAAACTGGGGAAGAGCAGGATTGCATTCTGGCTTTGTAGATACTTAAAGGCTTGTGGGGCTAAAGTAAACAATATACTGCAGCAGAGAGAAAGGACTTCACACAACAAAGCCATGAGATTCATAGTGAAGACATTTTATTACACATAGCACATGGTTTATATAGGGTTAGAACTGCAGCTTATTGCCTAAAAAGTTACACACCACCACGCTAGAAACTTCAATTGGTTAAAACCCATAACTCACAAGTCCAATGTTTTGGAGAACTTATCCTAGATGTTTTCAAGAACCTCTCTGGTGTGCTGTGAGAAACCTGAGGAGCTCCCATGAGAAACCTCTCGGGAGTAGCTACTCCTCCAGGCAGCTGTGACTTCTTTATTCTTAGCTGCCTTCAATCTCACAGGGTCTTATATAGATCTGAATTGCTCACTTGTGATTTTACTGTACCAACACAGGGCATATTGGGGGGACAGAAAAACCAAGGGCTTTTTCTGTGCATTGTGGTGGATGGAAACAATTCTTGAAATACTTCTCAAGTGCAGAGAGGCAACAGCAGCAGCTGAAGGGGGAGGTTCTCATCTGCTGCATTGTCTGATTTCCTGAAGTGGCCAATAATGGATGCTCACATTAACTTTGACCTTTTTATGAGGGTCACAAGGACATGAAGGTTCAGGTAAAAGCTAAGTTTCTTCATATGTGCAAGTGTAACCTGTAAGTATTTAGCTGATACATTTCGAAGTTCCTCATTTTTCCCTAATGCAGGCAGGCTGGCTACTGACTTAAAGCAAGACCTTGAAGTAGTTCTCATCTTTAAGTGTTGTTATTCTCTGTTAACTCTTTCCTGTCCCTGTCAGGTGTCGTTCTGGACCTCACAAGTGCATTGAGTGTTACTCAGAAATCAAAGATTTCGCCAGCCACTTCCCTGCTTACGTCCACTGTAGTCTGTGCAGATACAACACAAGCTGTAGCAAAGCCTATGTGAATCACATGATGAGGTAAGAACTCAAAGTTTATACTGGCTTAGCAAATACTTCTTAAGTTCATGTAAGGTTGGCGAAGTGTTTGTTAGCTGAATTTTGAACTGGGTTGTCAGGCTGGCAGGAAAAAGGGTAAGGTTGGATTTTTTACTCTGTATTAAGGGCCTAAACCCCATGTTCTTGTTTTGCCTTAAAAATCCAGTGGTTCAGTAAGTGTTTTATCTTTGCCTCAGTTTCTGTGGGATCTTCCATAATCACTTCAGCCTGACTTAGTTAAAAATGAGTACTTATTGCATGTCCTCTGGGTTTCAGATTGAATGCCTCATCTGATTTTACAAGTGCTGAATGCAAGCAGAGCACAGCTATTGCTAGTGAAATCTGTGCTCAGATGTAAAGGATGTCTCAAACAGCTTACTCAAGTGGATGCTTTCTCTTGTATTACTTCTGGTCATCCCTAGAAATAACACCTCGTTCTGCAGGAGGTTTGTCACTGGCCGTGCAGAGCGTAGGGTATTAGTGATGACAGCTGTAAAAAAGCCTGTTAAGAAAACAAATGTGTTAGTTTTCAGAACAATAGAATTATATATGCAATGATTAGACACAGATCACATAGCACTGAAAGTAAAACAAAATTCTGAAAACCCACTTGTTAATCCTGTGCCCTGACCAAGCCAACTGTATTGTGGAAAAATACTGAGTGCAGCTGTGCTTCCAAATACATGTATGTATAGAATTCCTTGGCATTTGTGAATGCTGGAATTCTTGGATCTGTGACCTAAGTCATAATAATTTCAATGCTCATGTAAGTACAAGGCTGAAATAACTTATATTATATAGTTTACTTTTATGCATATTATCTATTGTTTGCATGCATTAAAAATAGTAACAATTAATGTGCTTAATTTGAATTGTACAAGAAAATGTGCACTTTAGAAGAGGAAAGAGGAATCCAAGGTAAAGTGTTCCTGTTGTTGCCACTGTTCTGGATGTTTGGTCAAATTCAGCCATGATGAAGTTGAGCCTTTCCTCTCCCAAACTTGTGTTTACATGAGACACATTGTTTTAAACTGGAGCTGACATTCACAAGCCTGTAAGCTTTAAGCAATTTCGTCTTTAGGAATAATGCAGGGCAGTAATTCAGCTTTTTATTTTCATGCCTTGTCATAATCACATTGCAGCACCATGGTGGGTGTAGGGGATATGTGGAGTAATGTACTCAAGAAAACCAGCTGAAGTGGTAACGTTGTCATATATTTAGTTCCCACAGTGCTCGTCCAAGTAAAAGATTTTGGATGTATAAGAAGCATTCAGAAGAGCTACGGTAAGTCAGCTTTTTTCAGTTACAGATCATTATGTTGCTTTCTGATGTTGAACTGGTAACTTGATTGAGATAGTAGCCTCTTGAATTTCTATGTTTCCACAATTTAGAAAGATCAGAGAAATACAACCATTAGCTCTTCCATGAGCAGTGTTCTGGTCAGTGACAAATACGTATTATTAGTCCACATTTATTAATTTATTTCTTAACTCTGAGTGGTTTTTAATAATATTTGTATTTCTTTATTTTTCAATTAATCATAATGGGAAGGGGATGAGGGGAAAAACCAACAACCATCTTAACAAAACCCATCAAAGTGGAGAAACTCATGCTTTACAGATAAATTTCTGTCTAAAGTCATGTTCTTTGTGCTACATCCAGCATGGAGATGCCCTGGTCATTGATGGGGATTTCCTGATACTAGTTGCAGTAGAAAAAGTAAGAATATGTTTTGTGAATCATCTCATCTGAAGTTGAATTGATTTCTTTTTATAGTCTGTCCAGTTACTGTAAGTTGAGAAAACTGTTTCCACAGCCATGTTGTATTTATACTTCCTTTTTATCTTCTCTTTTCTAGAGGTATGACTGTAGTGTGTCTTAACTGCAGTTTCCTGGCTGACGTTTCTGGCTTAGACAGCATGGCCACACATCTCAGTGAAAGCCACACTCACACCTGTCAAGTTATCATAGAGAAAAGTGAGTCCATGTAGTGCCTTTTTTATGTGGTGTATAAATCCTTTCATATGGATGTCTGTTACTGCAGTCCTGTTTTCAGTTGCATTATTGCTGTGTACTTGGTTTTGACAGTGAGTACTTTTGTATTTCCACATTTCTAAATAATTTTAATAAATCCTTTGTTTTTATTTTCAGTTTCTGTAGATATCCCAACTGCTGCACAAGTATCTGAGTAAGTTTTATTTTACTGCTTAATGTTTTTTGCTATTAATTTAGTGATAGATAGCCAAAGTTTGCTCTTTGAACTTGGGTTTCTTTGGAATTTCATAAATCTGACATGTATAGATGAACACAGATTCTTACTTTACTAGTGCTTTTTGCTCTTACCATGTCCACAATTACAAGAACGAAGAGAGGAAATTATTACCTGTTGCAGCCAAAATGAGAAACAGGTTTTTGTTCAGTTTGGAGAGGCGTAAATAATTCTGGTGTTGTTGGAACTTCTCAATCCTGACCTCTGAGTCTAGAGACAGTGAGACTTACTTCAGCTTACTTTGATACTAGCTTTATTAAATAAACATTTTATGTTCTTTATGTAATATTAATACAAATACCAAAAGAAATGTCCTTTACTGAAGTAGGACAAATTCAGCCTTAATGTTGTATAAATATTTAGAAATTATTTTCAAAATTATGTTCTTAACATGACAAAAGCATAGTGGTTTGTTTTAACTTTTTTTATTCTGACTTTCGAAGAGAAATTAGTATTAGTTCACCTGCAGTATTGTGGAGGTTGTATTGCAGGAGATTTCCTTAATTGAAGGCTCAGAGGTGTGTCAGTGAAATCAAACATTTGTGTTTACTTCAAACCCTTTCAGAACACAGAAACAAAAATGTTGATTACACTGCAAAGGAGGACATTTTAAAAGATGGAGGAAGAAGATTAGCCCTTGTTGAGTCAGTCTAGCCTATAGCAGGATTCTAAAAGATTAGTCTAAGAGATGGTCTCCTGCATGGCGAGAACTCTAAACAGAGCAAGTTCTTAGGCCTCTAAGCATAAATGAGCTTTCATTGAGTAGTGGAAATATCCCAGATAGATTATTTCATAACTCTTAAGTATTTCCTTTCTTAGTTTCTATACAGTGAAAAGTAAAAGGGAATCCTTTAACAGTTTAGCTTTCCATGAAACTCAAATAATGGCAAAACCAAGTGTGGAGCTATGACATCTGTGAAAACCCTGCCTTGGGGGTGGAATTAGGTGTTGGGAATTAATACTTGATGAAACATTTGTAAGGGAAGGTTATATATGTATTGAATGGTGGCTAAAGATGTACAGCTGTGACAGACTGTGAGTACTGCAAAAGGATCTTTGTCTTGAATGCATCACAGAAATACATGGAAATATTTAAGAATGTGGGATATACAGTATGTATTACTCAGAAATGGAGGGGTGAGCACTGAAAATATTTGAAATCAAGTCAAGAATATGTGCAGGTTTGTGTCTGCAAGCTGTTAGATTAGGACAGACACAGATAGCCATTATTTTTCAGAGCTCTGATGCTGACATAAGATTAGTTAGTGGTACTACATGAAGTGATGTGAAATCTGTGATGGTGCTTTTTGACACTGTCATGCTCATAGACTTCATTAATTTGACTAAGTCTTGTCCCTGTTCCATATACTAATTCTCTGATACTTTGGACAAGAATATATCATTGCTAAACCAAAGAGCATGAGACACCTGTGTGCCATTTTTTGAAATTTGTTATTTTCAGTACAGAGTACATACAGAAGTGTTCATCTTTTTGTGGGATGGTTCTTAACAGTACTCTGTAGTTTTCTTTGGAAGAAGAGGAACTTGCAGACATTCATAACTTTTGCTGTGTAGTTTCTCAGTGATCTGTCAATGTTTCTTCCCATTCTTTGACCTATAATTCAAAGAGGTGTGACTTGGTTATGGGGCTCTTCAGAATCCCTTCGTCATCGGAAACAATGACTCACAATTACGGTCTTGAACCCTTTTGGATCTTCTCTTGCTACTCTCAGATGGTATCTTTTGGTGTCTTTTATTGTATATCAGATTGTCTGTATGTGTTGAAAGACTCATCTTTATTGCTAATGACCAGACATGTTCCATGAGCTCTGTACACTGTTAAAGAGACTCTCTTTGGACCAGAATCCTGCCATTAGTAATACAGATAATCTAGCTGGAGATGTTCCAGCAGAAATTGCTTTTTAAAGTTTTGGATAGAATCACCTTGTTTATTTGGTGATCCACCTTGTGCTGAGGGAATAAGGCTTAATAACTATGCCAGTACTCTTCTAATGCTCAACTCTCTGCTTTGCGCAACCATTAACATATTTTTAAATGAACTGACAGAAGACATTTTTGTTGCAGGGGAGTTGAAAGTGAGCAGGTATCCTATACTGCCTTGGCTCACTGATACATCATTGTGGACCAGAAAATTGAACCCTGTCCAGCTTGGGATTATTTTGGTATGTAAGCCAACAAGGATCTGACCAGACCTTTTCCTTTTCCTTCATGCATTGAAGCTGTGATGTTCTCTTCTTGCATCTTTTGGACAATAGGTCTGGTCTTTTCTCCCAGTATTGTAGTCTGGCAAAGGCCCTTCTGTGATAATGTTCTCTGCTTTGCAGCATTGACTGGCAGCTTTTTGGGGCTGTCCTCCTTTGAAGAGACGCTTATCGGAAGTTTCAGTTGTGGTGCAGTGTTCCTTTGCTGCTCATTTGCAGTGTCTTTCCTGCTCCAGTCCATCAGTATCATCCCAAGCTGGAGTAGTGTGTAAACGGTGACGTATATGGGTTGACATCAAACCCTATTTAGTTCTGAACTTGATCCCACCTTCTAGAACTAAAGGGATTTGTCATTCTTTTTGGGTGTTCACTAAAACATACAAGTCCTGATCTATTTAATATTCAAGTAAGTTGTGTTTTTGTCTGCCAGTGACTTTGTGGTGTATAGTGGCAAAATATGCTTTGAATGACTTCTGTGGCGTGTGACTACATAAACTGGATCCTGGCCAAAGGAATTTATTAGCTGCCTTGCTCTCCAGTAGCTTCTTTTGGTCTTAAATACTGTGGGAGGAAGAAAGCATGTAATGGAAACGTTTATTGAGCCTTGATTCTGAGGGTGGAGCAGCTACAGTTCCCGTTCATTCTCACCTCGTTCTTTTGGTATCATCTCTCATCTTCAAGGATGCTCTACTCAAGCTGCTGAGACATCTGCTTTTGATTTCACTGCTTCTGACTTCATCTTCAATTCTAGATTGTCTGTGGCAAGTTTATCCATCAACAGGTTGTCTGGACATGTGATGAGCTTTCCTTTTGCCATGGTGAACATCTAATGTTCCTCCAAACTCAACCTCCTGCTTGCAGTGGACATGTCTTGGTTGGATCTCTCATTTACTGGCCTCCAAGCAACCTAATAGATTAAGCTAATCTTGCTCTGAGATCAGTCAGCATTATAACATCCTACTTATAAGACATTATTTTTGGTGAATGCAAACTGTTCCTGATTTGCAGCAGTTTCTTTTTCTACATTATCCAGTTTTCTGAGAGTAATTAATTTTTACCAGTATTTTTGTCCTCTTCACTTCAGTATTCAAGCAGTCACAGTTTTGGTGACAGTGCCAGAACTGCAGCCACTGTGGTATTGCTGATAATAGGAAGGGTCCTGTCATCCATTGTCTCTTACACATATTTTGTGATGGAGCATCTGCATGTTTACTCAGTACTCTAAAGTCTCATTCCTTTTGCTCCTTTTTTTCCTTCTGACAGAAGCTCTGTTCCATCTTGAATGCTGCTGTTCACCCTCAAGCATCACTTGCCTACTACAGGTTTTTCTTTCAGGACTTATTTCTGTTTTGACACAGCAGCATTCAAAAAAAGCATAATGGGTTTGTGTTTTCATTGTGAACATGCTGTTGCATTTCAGAGGAAGTTGAGTCTGTGATATTTCGCCTTCAGGTTTCCAGGAACAACAAAAATGGAATGGGGTTGAAGGTTTTTGTGGCTTTCAGAAAAATTCTGTAAGAATTTCCCAGAAATTACACTTAGATAGACACTTGGATTTGAAGCTGTGAATGATATGTCTTTTGAATGCTCGTTTGGAATATTATCCTTTGGTTCTTTTGCAGCTTTGGTACAGAAATTTAAGTTTCAGACTTGCATTTAAAAAACACTTGCAAGCTACAGATTTGACAGCTTTGTGGAAGTAGTTCATGTAGAGTCAATTGGCATTGTGGCACCCTGTTTCCATTTGTGTGAGGATCTCAGGAAAGTTCCTCATATGGGAAACAACATAAACCCCCTCCTACACCACACAAGTAAACCTGCCTGACTTAGTATAAAATCTCTCTTTTGGTCCCAATGACTTAGATGAATAATGCAGCATCCTGGACCGCATCTGCAGGGGCAGAGTGTGAACATGTGTGGTATGACCAGTTTAGCTCAGGGTCAAACAATTAAGATGTCATTTGTGTGTACCTTAACCTGTCTCACTTTTGTTATTTTTAGGATGTTGAGGGTCACTGGTTGATTAGTCAGTTATGTCTTACCTTTTTTCGAAAGCCTTTTCCCCAAAGTAAATGTTTGTTTCTGTTATTCTTTTAAACGGAACTGGAGCTTTGTGAGCAGTAACACTTCACTGCTTGTGATACTAAAAGCAGGTTGTGTCCTGTCTGCATTGCTAACCCCTTTTTACAGGTGAGAAACTGGAGACAGTATCAAGTCACATTCATGTCACCATCTTTCCATTCTCCTTCAGCTGTTAACAGTGCAGAACACCATAGCACAGAAGCAGCAGCTTTGTCTCTAACTGTGCGTTCCCCTGTACCTTTCCAGGAAATGCCTGTACAGTCAGATATTTGGGGAAGAATTGTGCTTCATGAATCATAAGCTCTTCTTAAGAGTTACAGCTTGCAAAATAGGGAATTTTTGTTAAAAAGTGAGGTTCATTAAAAAAAAGCCAACACCCAAAAACCCCAAACCCATTGATGTTTCCATTCTTTGGGTTGTAAATAGATTTTTATTTATAATGCTGGGTATCATTCAGGTGAGTTGCTGGAGGGTACCTTGAGCCACTTAAACAACAAAGTTGTTTTCCAGAAGTTCTGCAAGCTGCTGTCATCCCAGGAAAGGTTCTGAGGTGGATAAAAAGGGGATGGTTGGCAAAAGGTTCCAGCTGAGTTTGTGCTGCTGACCCAACAAAGCTGTGGTAGTAAGAAAACATGAGAGGTGATGGGAAGACAGTTGCTCATGATTTAAGCTCTGTGTGTGTGCAAATATATACAATTTTATTATGTAAGTAACTGGGCAAGGAATGAGGCTGTGAATTACTTAAATGAGAATACTTCTCTCTGTGCTTGAACTGCGTTTCAGAGTCAAGCTTTCGTCACTGACTCCAGATCAGTTCCAGTAGATCTCGGCGACTCTTCATCTATCAAAGTTTCAGATCAAACTGAATTTAGACTTCAGGTGTTTAAATTAATGTTCTTACTTACCTGGCTTTTATTATGAGTCTCCCTGGTTTTATGGCTAATTCATTCCACTGAGTGTCTCAATAAAGCTGAAATTTTGTGCTCAGCCACTAAATTTTGGCAGCATTTTTAAAGAGATTGACAATTAAAGGACATTTTTTCATTGTTCTTCACTCAAAGTTTATTTTCATGTAGAATGAAGTATCTTTGGAGAGATCTAGAATAGTTTCAGAATTGCTCAAAGTTGTTGGACCAGCATGTTGTACTTACTGGAGATGTAAAAATCTGTTTTATTTTCATAATGTTTTTTGGAAGCACTGTAGCTTCACAGATGTGAGAAAGTACATTGCCCTTGTTGATGTTTGAGAACTATGGGATTTGAGATTTCTTATATCATAAAGTGTTGGGAACATCACAAGCTGATGATTTTCTATGGTTTAGTGGCCATTCATGGAACATCTGCCAGTTACAAATTAGGAGGAGCTGCTTTCTGAAACCTGTTCTAAACAGAATTAAGGTTAAGAATAGACATGGGAACCCAAAGTAAACCATATTAACACAGATGTGGTTATCACAAAATGTTGTAAACTCCACTTGTTTCCAGAACAGTATAAATTAGCCAGTTTGAATCTATTCTATAAACTGTAAAACATGAACACAGAAACTCATCAGAATTTGATAATGTAAAATATTGTTTATAAGGGATTTAAGATAATCTAAAGATCCAATTCACACCCATTTGGTGGCAAAACTTATATTTATTCAGACAAGAACAACAGTCTGTTTTGTCCTTGCAAATACAATATCTGGTCTATTTGTGTCTAAATTTTTTGGCTCTTTCAAGAGTGTCTGTTTTTTGACAAATTGCTGTTTCCAACATATTTAAGTTCTTGCGTAGAAATCATTAAAGCAGTGAAGCTAAGCTAAGTATTTGGTGTTGCATCATGTCCTGCTCATGATTAAATACTTCAGAGTATTTAAAGTCCCTGACCCAAAAACGCGTTCTCATTTGATTTACCCTGGTAATTTCTCTTACTGTTAATTAGAAGAGCATTATTGTAGAAATGTTACTTTAAAACAATCCCTTTTTTGCAGTTATTTTTGCCATCTATTGTTGCAAATTAAGATCTAATAATTACAGTAGTTATAAATTATTTATGCTACAGTTCAAGCTGCTGGTTAGCTGCCAGAACATCAGTGTGAAAAGGTGTTCATGGTGTGCTCAAACTGCTGGAATGCTTTAAAAGGTCTGGGTTGTTCAGCACTGCTGTCTTGGATGTAGGAAGGTACATGCAGTTGATACAGCACACAGTTTTCATAAAATTTAAGTGGTAAAGCTGCTTTCTGTGTCAAGTATTTTGTACCCTGTAGATGACCATTAAGACTTGCTGAGGCTGTGAATAATTTAATTTATGATTAATAACATTATTTAAATATAACAGAGGCAGCACCATACTTCAGCAGATTGAATTTGCTTTTAATGCAGCATCAACAAAGAAGATACAGGCATAAGCAATTCTGAGGGGTTTGTTTGGTTTTTCTTTTTTTTTGTAAGAAACCTTTGAAAGGTTAGATTTTATTAGAACTGATGACTTAACAAGGTTTTTTAGGAGACGTACTTGCTGCCTCTGTGATAACATTTTCTTAGAGAAAGCAAGAAAATCAATTTTAACGATGTTGTGATAAGCTGGTTAATTAATGTAGTTTTAAAAGTCAATAAATTTAAATAATTTATAGCTCATCTAATGTATGTACTGTGCCTGTAGAGGTATTTTGCAGGAAGTGTCTCCTCCAAACAGTAGTTGGAGGTCAACTGTGATGTTTTACAGCTGTCCTAAGGTAAACTACACCTGTGTTCTGGATGTTTAGGCTATGGCAGACAAGTAAAAGAAAACTGAGTTTGCATCAGGGGATGCTTTTGTCAGGTAGCTTTATGCACTGAATTTAGCATTTCACATCTTAAAAACTTCAATCATGTTTTAAGACCTTCATGGTGAGGAGATCATTCCTCAGGCAGAGTTGCAGGAGGTGTTGGAATAAGAGTAATACTCACCATGCTCCTTCCTGGTTTATATGAGGCAAAATAACTGGAACAGCTTACATGAAACAAATTTGTCTTATTTCTGTACACCAAATAAAACATTTTAAATTCTGAAATGAAGTACATTTAAGCTCAGAATAACTATCAACTTTAAAAATTGGTATTGGATTACGAAATTGCTTTATAACTGTACATCTCTTAGTCCTTATCTCTGTTTCAACCCTACAGCATTTTAAAACATGAAATCTTAATTCATTATCCACCAGGTTAAAGGCTGAAATCTGCATTAGACAGAAAGAAGCTAAGTTGGAGGTAATGTCTTTCTTTTCTCCACACACAGTCTGACAGTATCTCTGAACCTCATAACTAGTGTGAAGAACCAGCACAATTCTTTTTGAACTGTACATGCACTGCTGGGTCTTGGTGTTCAGAAGATCTGCAGAGAGTGAGAATGCAGGTTTGTGTTTCACTGCAGAGAGCTCTGGCAGGGTGGGGGCACAGCTGGAATGTCTCTGCCATGCCAGAGATCTCCACTTGCTCTCAATCCATTCGCATTGTTGCCTCCAGACTCCAAGGAAGGAACTATTTGCTTTCCTTATGTGTCTTCATATTCTGGGAACTTGGAAATCCACAAAATACAACTTGAGATCTGGATTAATACTGTCTCTGAACTGTAATGTTTTTAGACTTTTTTTTATTTGTCCTTTAAAGAGGATAACCTTTGGAAATGTCTCTTCAGGCCCGAATTGTTTTTTTTCCTAGGTATGTGTGTACAGATTTTCCCCTTCTTTCTGCCTGTCAGAAAATTAAATGATCTCATGGTACATATTCTTAGATTTTTTAAAAATACCACCTTTAGATTCTGATTTATACATTCTTTTTTTTCTGTAAGAAGTTGTCTTTCTGTTGCCCCTCAGAAAGGGCAGTCTTGTTACAGAAATCCCAGGTGGTGGGGCAGTGGGAGAAGCCCTCAGACCTGGTAAACATTTTCCTTGTGACAGTGGTTGACCCCTCTCCAAAATGCAAAGAGATTGGTGACTTTCTTTAACAGGAGCAATGGTAGAAATGAGAAGGCTGTTCATTTTCATTCAGAAGTGTTAGGAAAGATTCTCAAACATACCCAGTAACACCTTTTCCGGAGATGCCATTGACACTTCAGGTGCCTTTTCTCTTAGTTTTTTATCCTGTGTTGTCTTTCAGCATTATAGAAGATGTCAGATTTGCATTTTTTTCTCTACAAAATTATGTTCCATAATATTGGCTTTCATTTAAAAAATAAAACAAACTGCAATTTCCTCTTCCCAAACCTAATTAAGAATAAAATAAAAAAACCAACCCACACACCATAGCCCTTACAGTTGGAAGAAGTGGAGAACAGAGAGAAAAAGCTACTTTGCTGTTTGCTGGCTGAGCTTGCAGGGCATCTGAAGGAAGCCCTTTGGGAGCTGCTGGTCCTTCAGGGTGGTCTGGGCCATGTGGAACCTCTGGCTGTTTGTTCCCAGGTGCCATGGAATGCCTGTGACTTTGCTGCTGCCAGATACTTGACATCGTGGCTGTTTGTCAAAATGCACAGCAGGAGGTCACAGGACAGGCCCCCATGATGCTGGAGAACCAAAACCACAAGTGGATGGAACAGGTGGTTTAAAAACATAACATTTAAAATCCAAAGAGATAAGAAGTGTTGCTTTCCTGGCGGTTCCCAGGGGGAAACAGGAGAGCCAGGGCAGGGCAGAGAGGTAGGGACGGAGGGATGTTTGGAGGAGGAGGTGGTTGGAAAGTGTTTCTTAGCATGGTCGTAGGTGTTTGGGGTTTGTATGACAGAAAAATAATGAACTACAACAGACATTGCAAAGAGTATTTTAAAATGAATGAGCTTTGCTTTGCTGTACAATCTTAAAATCTTTGCTGTGTCATTGGGCCTCAGAAACAGAATAGAGCAGGTCAGGGAGGAGGAGGGAAATTGCTATGCTAAAAGTATGTAACATTGTTTACATAGTTTTAAATAAAAGGTTGTGATACAAATAATAATTTTAAATGTTAATCTTTATATATTGACCTCTCTTATTTTCAAACCAAAATTAACTTATAATTGTACTCAGGAAAAGTTAATCTCCTTAATTTTGTCCCTTTGGCACATAAAATTTTCTAAATATGAGTAAGGTTTTATGGGTAAGATACCCTGTAGTGTAGAAGATGCTTTTAAAAGACTGGTTGGCAGTTTTCATTCACATGCTTTTCTACTCTTCTAAAAATAGAAGGAAAAAATTAATTTGTTCATGATTTTGAGAATTAAAAGGCTTATTTCATTGGTTAAGTTTTAATAGAGACTCCAAAAGTTTTTTCTGTGACAAGCATTTTGTTAAGTCTTTCTTATAGTTCCACTTGATGTAATGGCATCTGTAGGGCTGTGTAATGCTTAAAAATGTATTAACTCGCTTTTCCTACACTTACATTATGGCAGTCTGGGGAAAGAAATGAAATATTACACACTTTTGGTGCGTATTTTCCATAGACTTAGACTTCATATTAATGCAGATTCTACAGCCTGAAGTGTATTATCCCAGTTAGGGATCTTTCACAATTGTTGTTGCAAACTTAACTTTTAAAAGCTTAGTCAAAACACAATTGTGGTTATTTGTTATCTAGGCATTTGTAGTGCCTTTAAAGAAAAAAATAGACAAACTGCTTTCAGAGTCTGTCTGCTTCATGGCTTTTTATTCTAGTCATATGCAGTGTGGGCCAATAGTTTGAAATTTTGTTTTTATTTAAAAGTTGCTTAATTCAGACTAAATGGCTCAGGCTTTAGAAGCTCTCTGTCTTTACCCTATGGATTAGTAAATGGTCACTGTAATTCTACTGTAATATGATGTACTACTTCCTCCTCATGTTTAAGTAGACAAAAGTAGTTTTAATATATAACTCTGTTCAGTGTTTTCTGATTGAAACTTTGACACTATGGGCTTTAAGACAGACATCTGGGGTATTGTAGCTTTAGCACTAGAGATTCTCAGTCCTCAAACACTGTTCTAGTATTAAACTACGGTTAATGTCAGCAAGTAATTAGTGCTACAGGAGCAGGTCAGGAGATGAAAGCTGAGTGCTGCATCTTCCCTGCAGTGTGTTTGGGAAGGGTTTTTTTAGCCCAGACTTGTGTTCCCTGGACAGGAGGCTCATGCTGTGTGTGTGTTCAGAGCTGTGTGGAACAGCCCTTGGTTTGGCCCCTGAGGACTCTGCTCTGTTAGGAGTGGGAGCACTTGTGATCAGAGCTTCCAGCTCATTTTCCTCAAAAAGAAATGTAGTTTGCATGCCCCAGCAGTGCTTTGTAAATCAAATAGTTTTGTGGGAACAGTCAAGGAATGTGTCTCAAAACCAAAACTGCAGTGTAGTTCTGCACCAAGCTGTGAATGCAGCTCTAAGACGAGTTTTGTTACCTGCAGAAATACTTTCCCACACTGAAGGAAGGGCTGTTTGCACACACTTTGTAACTCCTCTGGGTGAAGACGTGTAAATGTCACTTGTTTGTAGTGGGGTTTTTTTGCTGTAGATTTTCCCCCGAATTATTTTTAAAATCATAAGATAAAACAGCAGTATAAAATAATGCAGTACTCTAAATGAAGTGCAGCAAAAATACTTGAGGTAGTAGGACTTTAAAACAAATAATCAGAGCCTAGCTTTTGTCAACTTCACTTGGCACCCAAATCTTAAATTTTCTGTACAATGAGAAAGAAAACTAAATCTCTTTAATTTCTAAGCTTCTGTAACTTGAGCTGGGGATACATTTGTACCTGGTAGACTCAACTCTTGGCTTCAACATTGTTTTGTGCTGCTGTGTTTGTGTCACTCTGAATCCTGATGTCATAGGCACTGGCAGCCAGTTCATCCATGTGGCCCTTATTTGATGGCCTGGCCATGGTTCTTGTCATCTTTAGAACCTGGACTCATCATTAAACCAAAGACAGATTTTGCATTCTAACCATTCACTGTCAGCCCTTTCTGCGTAATTCAGTTTTTCACATCCTCACATATTCCAGTGTTTTTGATGTCTGAATTTCTAGTTTTCTTATGCTGTTACCAGGGTTTGCAAACAGGGTAGTAAAAATACTTTTCTTTCCTAATATTGGATAGAAGACTCTTCTTTTTCAGCTGCTGATGTACTAACAGGATGAACTCTTGAAATACTGTATTATTTTTCTTCTCATTGTGGCATTCTAGTGCCTCGCACTCTCTAGGGTTTGCTTATTCATCTGCACTTCTCAGCAGAGGTGAATTATTTCATTGCAGAATTGTTCTATCTAAAGGAACTTCATGTGCTTAGCAATACGAAAGATCACTGTTGTTTGTGGATAATTGTGACATGATTGTTGTGCAAAAGCTTTTTTAATTTTTTGTACTCTTTCATTCGTATAAGTGAGTCATAGGAAGGTATCTTCTTTTTTGCATGAGGAATGAGTATGTATATATGTTTTTCTATTTTCTCTCCCCACCACTTCTCCCTCCCTTTCTGTGTTTTGCCAAAAATGAGTGAGAGTAAGGGGCTGGGTTTGGATGAAGCTGGGATTTTGATTACTAGAAGATGGGGAAGGTGGTGATCAATTTGTTTTATATATTACAGACAGATTTTTCCTTTGAGGAGTTTCTTGATCTCAATCTTGTGTGTGCACACATATATATAATCCATCTGGGTCTTTCAGTGTGGAACACTAATCTTTGTGTGATAGGGAGGCATTAGTTGTCCCTTTATTTAAAACCTTTTTTTTGCCTTTTGCGTATCTGTGTTCAAAGCTTGCCACATAAAGCAAGTGCCACACTGTGCCCCTGAGCTCTGCAACTACATGTCACCCCCAAGCTGCTTGGTGAAAAACAGGAGCTAAAGATCATGTCTGTAGACACGTTTCATAAAGAGTCGACTGAATTTTCATATGACAACAATTCTAAATATTTAACTAGTATTTATGCAGCTCTGTATGGCTGAAGTGTTTGGAACAGATGAGGTAATTAGGAACAGTTATGGCAAGACTAGATATGTCAGTCACAGCTAGTGGGTGCTTCTGAGCACTGTGCTGGAACATAGTCCTGAGTTTTCCCTCAAAGAATGCCTTTTTTCCCAGAAGTTTGAAAAAGAACTTAGATAAATTGTTTGCTTGTTCAAGAATGTCCTAGCTGGTCCACTAAATGAAAATAACCCCTAACATTTCTGTTTGACAAAAGTAGCAAATATAGTTTGTAACTTGGTAATTTGGCCTATCTTTTGAGTTCATTCCTTACTATGAATGAAAAATCAGTGTAATAGGATGAAAATATTCTGATGAATCCCTCAGTGACCAGTAAGATTTCAGCACTGAAGGATGTCTCAACAGCCAGATAGGAAACACTCAATGCCTCCCTGAGTGTCACTCTGCAGGGCACAGACATGTATTGCTTTGTTTCCTGTGTTAGAAAAATAACTTGTTTTGGTTTTTCTTTCAGCAAACAAGAGCATGACTCTTCAGATGAAACAAAAGAATGCAGTAGAAATCAAACTAAAAAAGTTACATCCATTGACAAGAATGAAGACTCATCACTGTCAAATGCAGAAGATGTTCCTCCTTTTGAACTCCCTGGCAACAGCTCGAAGAATTCTTTGTGTGAGAAAAGGTCATGTTGTGATTCAGATGACAATAACAAACAGTCAGGAGATGAGAAACAAAAACATAATCGTGGTCAAAGTGAGTTGAAAATGTGCCAAAGCTCGGACAACATTCTCTTGGACCGTGGCTTGGATGACGCTGCCCTGTCAGCGCTGAGCGCGAGGGACCTGAAGCTGACGCTGGGCGAGGATGTCAGCGTTGAGCAGTTCTTCAGGAGGAGGGACGACCCTGAGTCCATTGGCTCGGACATCAGTGAGCAAGGCAGCATTCATCTGGAGCCCTTGACTCCATCAGAGGTGCTAGAGCATGAAGCTACTGAGATTCTTCAGAAAGGGAATGTCACGCCTTCATCGAAGAAGGCTGGACAGCTGGGTGAGCAAACAGATGAGACTTCTAAGGACAGCAATCCCAACAGAATGGAGACAACTGTACACAAGACAGATGAAAATGAAGCAAGCTGAAATTGTGTCAATTTTATTGTTACAAACTGTGGTAGGAACACCATGGACCATTCCTGATGAGTGTGCTTATGGATGCTAAATATAAAAAAAGTGGGGGGAGGGGGGAGAGGGAGGAGAGAAGGAGACACCAAAGGGGAGTTTTGCATATGGAGATAGCATGTATGTGTATGTATGAGCTAACTGAACTTACAGAAGGTAACACTCTCAAGTACACCTTCCTGTCTCTTGGATGTGATATATTATTAGATTGATATTTGAAGAGAGGTATAAATTCTAATTTTTTTATAGTTAACTAGCCCAGGATAAGGTGATTTGTTCGCCCAGAAAGTATTTTTTTAAATTCTTCAGTGTGAATATCATTAAACAGTAGACTTGAGTATGGACTTCCTTCTGATGAATTGGAGCACACTTGTAGTGACGGCTGTTGTTCTGCTGGTGACTTGGGTAAACATAAACCTTGGGACTTGGTGTCACATTCCTGTCTGTAAAAGCATGTAAACAGAATTATATGAATCTGTGCACCTCTGTACAGGTATAATCCTGCCAGGCTGTAAGCTTACCTTAATAAACTTTCAGTGAAAGTGGAATTATTACAATAAAAATATATATTTGTGGGGTTTTCACTGTGCAGGCTGTGCAGAAATACCGAACCTAATTGTATAAAGTAGGACATAATGTTGAAAGTACTGTAGCTTTTAGGTTTTTACCCTTGTTTTAATGACTTTTAGGTGTAGACCCATAGGAATGGTCTTTTAAGCCACACCAAAGTATGGTTTAATGTAAAAATGGTTTTAAGCAAGAATAAGGAAACCCCCAAACTGGAAACACCGCCTGGCGTATGTTCTGCCATTTTACAGCTGCTACTGGCTAACTTAAAAATAGGACACAAGGGCATATAAGGTAGAATTGTACAGTTCAGTTTCAGGACTTTTTGTACTTAAGTTATGTACAGAAAGATGGCTGCTGGGTTTGGGTTTTCTGAGTTATTTTTTGTTATTTTTTTCCTTTGGTTTTGGGTATTTTATTTTTTTTTGTCTTCTACTTAGCTAGATATAGGAATGCATATAATTAACTGTAGCTTGCTCCTAGGATTTCATTGTTCATATTAAACACTCAGAATGTGCTTTTGACTTAGTTTTGTTTCTAATGAATGTTAAATGTTTTGGACAGCTGTTAAAGCACTGCTGTAAATTATTACTTTTTGAGTAAACATTTGCAACAAAAAAGTGTCTTTGTGCATAACTTTATGCTCAGCTTGAAATTTCAGGCATAGTCTTCTCCCATTTTTTAAAAGGGTTTGGTGCCAGTTCCCCAAAAACTTTTAACTTCAATATTGTGAATTTGAGATGTTTGTTTGGGGATTTTTGTTTGGTTTTGTTTATTATAGAATTAAATGAGCAAGTGCCTATGGTTAAACGTATTTCTGTACCTGTGTGTTGTGATGTGATGTGCTGACCTTTCCAGACTGCACAGAAGAGTGGAACAGTTTACAGAGTCACAGCTCCTGGAGATCTGCCGCTTCAGGAACTTCAAATATCAAGATACATGAAAAAGCTGAGAGCAATAAGTTGCTTTGTTCTTTTGTTCTTCAAAGATCTTAGTGAAAGCATTAAGGAGCAGTTTGATTGCCCAGCGATGTCTTCATGCTTTTACACATGGAAGATTACTCAGTGTGGTGCTTTGTTTTACACAGCTCAGAGCACTTGAGCAGCCACAGAACTGGCTGTGTGTGTTACCGAGGGAGTTCCTCAGTGCAGCTGTGCCTAAACCCAGGGAAATCTCTGTGGTGCTTTGAATCTGATTGATGATCTTCCATGCAAATTACGTATTTTGAATAATGCTCTCACATGTGGTGTTGGGAAAGTTCAACTGGAACCAGTTGTACAATACTTGCTTGTTAATTCCTCATATTTTTCTTGTATTATGCAATTAAATTTTTAGGACATTTAATAATAAGAATTTGGAAGGACTTGGCCATGTGCTGCTGAGGAGTTGGAAAATAAAACTCAAATTTAAAAATCTGCATATTTGGGAGAAGTATATCCATATCATCTCAGTTACTTATTATGTCAGTTGTTTCAAACCATCTTGAAGATGCTTAAGCAAAAGGTCATGTTCAAACTGATGTCTGTTGGTCCTGAAGCAAGAGGTGAAAAAGAACTAGACAGGTCTAGCAAGAGCAGCATCAGCTCTAAGCAATGAAGGGTATCATGAGATCACTGGCTGGCATGTTATTATTGTGAATGAGAAAAACTAAAATTCCTCACTCTTCTGCCCATATGGAGTAACTGATTTCCTGGTTAAACTCTGTAGGAGACCTTGGAAGTACAAAGATCAATTTCTATTGTGTTATTTGGGAGGTTTCTCAAAGATGAGTTAAACTGATGCTTTTGGCTGGAGCCACTCTGGAGGACTGAGTTACACTGCATGCCTTTTGGGTTGTTTGAACATAACTGGACATGGTTCAGTTTGTTGTTTCTGGATCATTTAAAAGGTGGTTTTCCTATACAGCCACCAGGGGTTCGTTTTCTGCACCATCTCAATTGTACCTCCAGTTTCCATTGCTTAACCAAAAAACAGTCACTGAAGTTGATTCTTGGTGTCCACATTAGTCACCCTTTCCCCTCAGCAGCTTTACCATATTGCCTTGAATAATCATTGCAGATTGTTTATATAGTGCTGCTTCTTGAGGAAGTCATGAGCCATGCATTAATGGAAAAGTGCTGTCACCATTAGCTCATGGTCAGTGAGTGTTCAGGCACTTGGATCTTCCTCAGGGGCAGCCACTCTGCCTTGTGCAGTTGGACAGGGAATCTTTGGTGGATCAGGTTTTCTTAAACAGAATGGATGAGTGAACCCAGAAAAAAAATCCAATTGTAGCACATAGTGAATTTGGAATATTGGGTAATGTATTTTAAGCAAGTTTTATAACAAAGCTATGTCCACTTTTCCTGGGGCAGAGAGAGAAAAACCCTGGGCAATATGTGTTAAATCTCATTTCTGTGGTGCTTTACTGCTAGAAGGAATCAAAAACTGAAGGTCAGGGTAAAGAACCTTGGGTAACACTTGTATTCTGCAAAACCTTAAAGATCTTAAAGCTTTTCTGCAGGCACTGAGCACTGTTATTTATATGCTGGCATGTAGAAAGCAGTTATTTTTATGTCGTAGGATACACTGTACTCCCCCAAAGACTGTGGCCATGGACTGTCACAGCATTTTTAACAGATTGCTTAGAAATTTTTGTGCGGGGAAAATTTTACACCTTAATGTTCTCTTTTTGTTTTGGTTAGTGTTGATTTTTGAGGCTCGTGAACTTATAGTTGCATCCCATATTTTTTATGTATGCTTAATATGCCTCTAATAAAATTGGTAAGTATGTTTTATGATTACTTTGAATGATTTTTGCTTTTAATAGAATGTTTGCTTCAGTTTTAATGTAGTTCAAAAGGACAGTTCGTAGTTCTTTGAAGAAGCCCAGTATGTTCTCTCCTTTGAACATTGTTTTTATGCATCATCTTGACTCTGAATTTTCTACCATTAATTCAGTGCTAAAAGGCAAAGTATGTTGACTGATATTTCGTATTAGTTTACAGACACTATGTGGGAGTTCTTTGCTATGTTCCTTTGAATTTTGGATCACTGTTCTAGCTCTAAGACAACTAATTAAAATTTTGTATTCATGCATTTCATTGACCCAAATTAACCTCGTGAAGTTGATGTGTTTCCTTTTTGCACCTAAGATTTTTAAAAAAATAGATGGAAAACATTTAGCTGTGAAACAATTAATTTGAGAGAGATTAATGTAGTTGTTGTGCTTGCAGGGTGCTGTGGAGATGATGAGTTTATTGGTGTAAAAATGTGCTGGGCTTGTTGAGGTTTTCTTTACTGTTCCAACCATTACATCAGAGAGGCTGATGAGGTTCTGACAACCACAAGAATAACTGTGATTTTATATGTATATTTGCATTTAAGTTTGGGCAAATTTATCTTCATATTAAGAAAGTTAAATGCTCAAATTACACGTGTGTGGGCTGTAATCAGACAACATTAAGTGAAGTCCATGTTCAGCAATGGCAGTTTGTCAGCAACCAGGTCTACATTTTTAAGCAGTATTGCTAAATTGCTTATGTTATGAATCTAATGTAAATAAACTGCATTTCATGTTTAGTTCACTAAAATTCTCTCTGTTAGGCATTTAATTCGAAAGAGCTGATTTCTCCCAAAATCTCGGTGAGTGGAATAGCATGTAGCGGTTTCTTCATGAACAAAGTTGTCTAATACTGACTGTGTGGTGGCCTTGCAAATGTGACTTTTGTATGTTTTGCTCCTAAATAGTGTAATTAACAATTACTTCTTTTGACTAAAGGAAAGTAATTTGTGGGTTTGTTACTTAGAGCCTCTTGTGACATTTTCATTCTGATCCTATTGTGATGTTGTAGCAACAAATTGCAATTGTACAATTGCAGCGAAGTCCTTTTTTCCCTTCTTGTTTAATGCTGTAGAAGTGGAACCTGAATACTTAGTAGTTTTTTAATTGTATGTATTTGAACAATCTGAGTATTTACTGCCTGAAATGAGAATTGAGTTTTGTGTACTGGTTTCTCAGGTTTTCAGATGAGATTTGTGTTTTTCCACTTAATCTTCTTGGAAAGACTTCACTGCTTCCTTGAGCTAGCAAGTTGATGGCACATGATACCTTTGCCCAGCATTTTTAATGAAATCCAGTGTGTTTGTTAGACATCATTTAAGTGGCTTCTTTTCCCTGTCACAATCTATTGTGTCTTGGAGCATCTCCTGCCCTTGACAGGTGGTGTGTAATCAGCTTTTGAGTTGTTGGCTAATAAAGAAAAAGCAAAGGAGACTTCTGCAGAGGAGAAGCAACAGTAAGTTCCAAATTTTAATCATGAATAGTACTGTGCAATGTGCAAGACAGGTTGGGAATCCTGCTTTATCTGATGCAAGGAGGCTTTTTGATCCCTAAAATTGCAGCTTGAGGAACCAGAGCAGTTGGGCACAGTTTTAATGGCTCTGAAAGGCAGTCAGGGGCCTTAGATCCCCTTATAGCTCAGAATTCCCAAAAGGACCCCAAGGCAGCATGTTTGTGCTAGGAAAGCATTTTTTTCTATTTGTGTGACTTTCCCCTGTGTTTTCTTTCCCAGATAACATACTGGATGCCCTCCTGAGACCGCTGGAAGGCAGTTATAGAGGAGGCAGCAGTGCTTGTGTGACCTTTCTCACTGGAACCCAAAGAATCTCTTAACTCATGGCAGGTAGGTTGGGTTTATGTGGGTGTAGTAAGATGGGCCTTAGTGTTGAATAATGGCATTTTATTAGTCTTTGCTAAATGGTGCAGTTCTGTCAATTCTCCTGAAGGGTCATTTAGCAACGCAGTTTCAAATAAACATCCTTCAAACTAGAGCTTGTCACTTCAGTGACCTCTGTCTGAGATCACAGGCCAGTGAGTACCACAGCAGAAAAATATCAAGCTGGCTGTGTTGCTTCTGCTTTAATGCTGATAATGACTTGGCCTTTCTTGAGAATAAATTAGAAGTTCCTTCAAATTAGAAGAGAAACTTGAATGCACAGACTTGAATGTTCACAGACCTGCTTGCAACTTAAAATTGATTTAAGTTACTAAGTCAAACTTATTAAAGCAAAACATAGTTTTTAATATTCTAAAACTTATTTTTATTTGATAAAAGAAATCTGTTGTCCTCTGGGTTCCTTAGAAGGCAGTCTTGATGTGAAAGGAAATGAAAGCACAATCTGTGTTTGAAATACAGTGAACATACTGAAGATTTCCTGGCAAAAGTAATGCAAGTTACTTGTAGGTGGGACTCTGTCATAATCTGCTCTGTCCAGAACTCTTCTCAGTTTTATTCAGGAAGTGAAAGACAACTGCAAAGCCAAGGGAGGAAGCTTTGTTTCCCTCAGCAGATTTAAATTATTAGCAAGGATGTAGTCCCAGTATCCAGAGGTTTGAACCGGAAGATAAAAGATGCTTGAAAGATTTCAAACCTTTAATGGATATTAAAAATTGAGTAAAAGTACAGTATAAAATCAAAACATACTGAAGTTAGAATTTTGGAATAATTCTTCAAGTTCATCCTCGGCTTTTCATAGTGGTTTCTTTGCCCATCCTGCAGGGTTTTAAAATTCTCCTAGATTCCCCACTAGACAGTCTTGTGCTCTTCACTTGTTTAACCTGCCTTTTCTCTCAAATTGTGGAATTAAGGAACACAACAGAATTCAGAGTAATTTTTGCAGGCCCATGCTGAGCTCAATCCCAGAGCTCTCCGGCTGAGCAAGCCCCAGTGGCAGCACCACAGAACAGCACGGCCAGTTCAGGCCCTTCAGCTGCTGCTGAATGAGAAACCACAGCCTAAGAAATGCAGCTTTTGGAATAGCCTGTAGGGAAATGTAAACAAATTCCTACTTTGCCGGGGGATGGAAAACATTGCCCTAAGAAGAGTAAACACTGAGCTTTCGGCATAGCAAACAGCTGCAAGCCATGAAGCTGTTGGATCAGTTCCTTTGGAAACTGCTTACTGTGGCTCCATCTCCAGAGATGTTCTCATTGTGTGTATTTCACTGAACTGCCACTGAAGGGAGAAGCCTTATTTTCAGTACGACCTGAATATCCTTCAGTATAAAAGCTTAAATGTTAAAAAACAACTTCAGTAATTTGCATGCACATGATGTCTGTTTTTAGATCTGTGCAAATTAAATGTACTTGGTTCATCCAACAAGTACATCACAATAGGGATACCCCACTGTAGTTACAGAAGGCTAATTTTTAATATAAATTCTCCAAATTCAAATGTCAAATGGTGTAGGATTTTAGTAAGTAGAAAACTAGTCTGCCACCCATGGCTTACCCTGGAGTTTTTAATTATTTATATATGAACTGTTATTGCTAAGTAAACCTGGGACAGAATGGAGGAACTCAAAATGAATCCCAGCACTGTGAGTAATTAGGAAGAATTCAGCCTGAAAGGACAACTTTAGAAAAACTGAACTTTATAGATAGTGGTGGTAGTATAGACGTTGGGTGAAGCTTTAACTACGTTGGGCTGTTCCTGCATTCCTGTTACTTTTGCTTGTATACACACACACTTGTTTAGGTGCAACTCCAATGGAAACATAACTTGGTTTTATTTTCCCTGATGTAGATGAACACAGTAATAAAGAGCAGTGTTAAAAATGGGTAGAGTGCAGTAACAATCCTTATGCTGTTCTGAGCATAAAGTTGTCTGAACAGATTGGTCTAAAATTGCCATTCTACTTGAATCAGAGCATCTTGCTTATCCAAGCACACTCCTGAGTAGGTGAGCTACTCAGGGGGGGAGACGGGATTTCATCTGCACTCCATAAAAGCAGGTGAGATGTGCACTAAGTGGGGCTCCCTGAGGGCTTTGGGAAGTGTGTTCCTGTCCAGGACAGCTGTGCCTCTCAGAACTGTTGCTGGGCTTGTGCTCTTCCACCAGGATAACGCTGGCCCTTCCTAGCACAGCTGATTCATAGACACTATTTATATATAGAAAAGTTTATCCATTGCTGAAATGAAACAAAAAGAATTCTGGATGAAAGTGGACCTCCTTTCCTGATTCCAAACTATCACAGAGTGATTTAACTGCACTAGGAAGCTGCTGTTCAGCAGTGGTACCTTGGAAGCTTTTAAAATATTGTCTCTTAATTGCCATTTGTATTTTGGCAGTAATAGAAATATATATGCTGTCTTCTCACATAATTTGTGGGTTATGTTAATGTATTATTTATTTAATGTGTTTAGAGACCTCTTACAAATGTGTTGGTTCTCTTCATCAAAATAAAATGTATTGTTTGATAGAGCTTACAATCCACTTGCGCTTTTATGAGAATTTTCTCTTATATTTGTTACCCTGCATAACATACAGGGAGAAGGGACTATGAAAAAATGCTTTAAAGGTCAGTCTCTTGCTGATCCTTAATTAGAGTGGGTAAAACATACCCACCCTGAACTGACTGCCTGCAATTACAGCCATGTTCTCTTCCTTGCAGGTGCTGCTAAAGCTGGGAGGAATTCTGAACAGACTCTCCAGAGAAAACACAAAGCAGCAAACAGTGTCATTGGACTGTCAAATAAAAAAAATCAATAAGGAGCAGCAGCAAATGAGAACTTTACTGTGAGTGGAATATGGAACATGTACAGGCAAAATGCTGCTTCTTTTGGTTTCTTGGTTAATGAGAGTAGACCACTCTATCAAGAAACATGAAATTCTGTCCAGCATCTGACCATGCTGTTATCAGTCACTTCACAAAGATTTGACCTGACTGTAAACTGATATTCTTGAGTATAACGTACACCCATTAGGTAAAGATCAATAACTGATGAAGTTCACTTGGTCCAGACTCAAGGAATAGTTCCTGTCCATCCAACAAAATGTGCCATTGCCATATCTGGCTGAGGGGAGGTGAGAAGCCCTTTCTGCATCTCACCTGTGTTATCCACTAGGGTCTCTTACCTTCTATTTACTCTGCTGAAAAGAACGTGCAGAGAGCAGGAAACCTTTCTGCTTGCTGCAAGTCGACAATGCACAGGTATAAAAGTGAAAACATTGTCTTCTCTGCAGCGAACAGAACACTGACTGTAGAGGTCATGTCACAGAGCCATTGATCGGGCTCCTCAACACAGTGCCCAGTGGAAGCTCTAGAGGAAGTTACTGAAGCTGAAAACAGCTAAAAAAAAGCAGATTCATCTGTTTAGGTTTAACAAGAGTGTCCTTTGAAATTCCAGTGGGTTCTGCATCAGATGCTTATATTTTAGTTATCGCCATCGTCAGCAAGTTTTGTGTTGCAAATTGTGCATGACTAGGAAAGTTAAAAGGTAAAGTTGATCAAAGAAAGTTTACAGAAGAATTCTTTTGTTCCACACACAGTTGTGTGAATAAACTGAATTGACTGGGATCAAAAGCATATCTAAGGAAAGGTTCCCTGTGCACGTGCTGAGCTGGAACAAAGGCATTATCAGCCCTTCCAGTGACAGGGGAAGGCTCTGCCTGCACCTGCTGCTCAGGTGAGGCACACAAGCCAGGACTGTGTGTAGATGGATGGCTGCAGTAGCTGCTAATGAAACCAGAGCTCATCAGTGTTTCACCCTTTTATGGAGTGTATGGTGGGGTAAATGAATTGCAGAGTTAACCAGCTACAGTTGTGGAACCCAGACAGGCTTAACTAGATGTGATATGAGAGATCAGAACTGGAGTCCCTGCAGGCAATGCAGACAATGAGTCCTCCTGTTGTTACAGAAGCAAGAGGATTGTTTGGTTTTTTCCTGTTGTTTGGGGGTTTTTCAGCAATACACTTTAACAATATCATTTTTCAAATTATGGGTGAAAATCTGGATAAAACTCTGAGCTTCAACTCCCTCAGGCATGAGCTCAGACAGCTTGGTGTGCAGTGGCTGTACTGGTGACTGAGTCTGTAACCACTGCAAGAAGATAGTACTGAAAATAGGAGTAATTGGCCCACCTTCAGACTTTAAAAAGCTCTTTGCAAAAGGGCAGAGACAACAACTGTACAATATTCTCGTCTCCTTAAAACTGATTTCAAGAATCTTCTTGTCAATGAAACATGACAGGTTTATTAAATATGCTGCATGAGGAGGTTGGGTTTATGTGCTCCAGTTTCCCCCTAATTTCAGCTGTATGTATGCGACTGCAGCTTCAAAACATCTGGGTACAGCAGGTTTTTTTCCCTTTTCTGCACCTGCAAGTGTAAGTACACACATAAACAAAAAAGAAATTAAATCTTTCACAAAGCCAAAGAGAAAGGAAAAACCCAACCAGCCATGAAGCTCAGGGGAGCAGTATGACAAGTGCTGAGCTGTAAACAAGCTTGAGAGGGATTTAATTCTTCTGACAAGCGCCAGTGGTAGCATCTCACATGGACCCAGCATATGCACACATTTCAGAGGAGGAATCACAGAGGACTTAATGCAAATATAAAAAAGCTCAGAGCACATCAGCCTATACTGTTCTAAAAATAGCCTCAAAAATCAGGATGAGCTGGGGTTGTAATTATCTTGATTTTTCGGGTTTCTGCCATGGGTGGGAGGGAGTCTGTTTTATGCTCACACTATAATTAGACTTTGACATTCAAACTACAAACTTTAGGGTAGGGATTGTGTCACATATTTGTAGGACAAGTACAACAAGACCTCACTGGGTGGTATTTTCAGGTTGATACTACAATATAGATGCTAAGTAATAGCTGCTGTACTAAGTTTTAAATAAGCTTAATTTTAGGTCATAAGGTTTTTGTTGTTGTTTGTTAAGGAAAGAGAAATAAGATGTAATTTGGTTCCCAAATTAAATTTTAAAAGCCTCTAGTGCACTCTTACTCGCTAATCAGAGTCAGGTCCTTTCAGATATGCCTGTAACTGCCTCATTTCTCCAGCAGCATCCTGCGAAGCACACACTGCAAACCATCCCCTGCCGTCTGTACTTAGGCAGCTGGTGAGTTAGTGCTGCAAGATGCAGTTTGTACCTGACCTTCAGACAGCTTTGGGATGAGGAGCATGCGCTCCCTCTGCTCCAGCCACTTGACTCATTTAGGAAGTTACACAGGTGCTCTATTCACTTTAGATTTTCAATCCAGTCTTCCTTTTCTGTTTGCCTCCGTTTGCAATAAATGAATTTAAACGTTACATTTACTAGCAAAGGGTTAATAAACCCTGGAGGGCTGCAGGTTTAGCCAAATACTGTTGTGTTGCCTTGTAGTTAGCTAAAAAACTCGTTGTAACCATAGTTTCCATTTCATTGCAGAGGGTGGCAGTCTCTGGGCAATCCCCCTCGGACCAGCCCTCCTTGCTCACTTAGGTTGTTGACAATTGCACGGACATGTTATTTTACAAAAGTTCTATGATATTTTATACATGCTGGATTTTAAATACCAGCTTACAACACTGATATTTCTGGATTCAAATGTGAGATTTGTGTGTGTGTGAGAGCAAATTACCTTTCATTTGTATGATGTAAATACTCAGTTTCTCACCCTGTGTCTGGACGTGTGTTTTGGACATTCCTTGTATTCCAGATTGAAAATCACCTTGTGTTTTCAATTGTTGTGTATAACTGTCAAAAAAACAATTAACAAGCTTGACTTTACTAATAGAGTAATTTATCACCTTTGGCATGGAAAGCTGAAGCTGCTTCCCTTACAAACACAGTACCATCTTCTGTTTTAAAATACTTTTTAAATTATTTTTATTTCCATAATTTTTCTTTCAAGGACAAGTGACCTTAAGAGTTTTCCCTGAAGTAAGTATTGTAATGGTTTGCAAAACTTGTGTTTATTTATTGATTTTAAATTATCTGGATAGGTCAAAGTATGGAAGAACATAATCCTTTTTACCACGTGACAAGAAAGAAAATTCTTTGTTACCAGAGCAGATGGAAACTCCCAATCTGAACTGCCCATTATTTACAGAAGTTTTGAGAACCACGTCTACAGTTTCAAATACTGAAGTAAGTGAACCAATCACTAAACTCCAAGCATCTCTGAATCTTGAAAACCAAATCCTATTGTGGTTTGGATCCTGTAATGTTTATTTTCTGTTTGAATGTTGCAGAAAGGACATAGTTGTTTGCCCAAAGTTCTGGACCTTTGGAGAGCACTTTGTGTGAAGGTAGGACAAGTTTCATAGTAGTGGGGAGAATTCCTATAAACAAGGCAAATAATTATTTCTTAAGAAAGGTCTATAGTTTTTTTGTAATTAACAGAAATGAAGTTCATAAAACAATTTTGAATGCTCTGTTACTGAGCCCAACTCACACTGCTTGCTGTAGCTGAAGCAAGTGAACAGCAGCTGCCACAGCTCACAGTTTAAACCTTCCTTGTGCTGAATTGAAGAGCGAGACAGAACTTTTAGTTCTCTGGTTATGTTTATTGGTCTGAACACTCAGAAGGTTAAAGATGCTGCATTTACTAGATTTGTCCTACCCAAAGGCAGGCATTCATTCTGGACGATGAAGATGAGTTTTACCAGTACACAAAATTATCCTAAACCACTGACTGAATTTAAACCTTGCTCCATTAATTTCAGCCCTCTGTGGATGTACAGGCCAAACATCAGTAACCTGCAAGATTTGTTAAAGGCTTTGCTCTTTTTATTCCCACTGGGGTATTTTAATGTTGACAGCTGTTAAAATTCTCAAACTGGAGCTTCACATCAGTATTCTCTTCCTCACAGACACCTGTAATGGGATTCATCTGTTTTCTTTGTTATTCCCTTTGCTCATTTAAATGTAATGTGTATTTCTCATCACACCACTGGATTAGTTCTATATAAATTACTAAAATACACAGATACACGAACACACATACATTTGTCCCAGAAGAACAGAGCATGGTATTTTGGTTTTGAATAAAAAGATGCCCAAAGATAAATACAGCACTATAATCCCCGTGCCTTTCTTTAAAACAAAAGACATTTTTATTGTGTGGCTTCTTGAAACTCCTGGGATTTTCATCTTCCCTATCCCCTCATCATTGACTGATGTTCCAGGAGTGGAGAAACTCATTCCATTCACACCTTTGGTGCTTTCCTGCCCTTTCCAGGCCCCTCCCCTGCCCCTCCAGTCACTCTCTTCTGAAATACATCAGCTGGAATCGTGGCTTTGCCGATTTTTTTTTTCTCGAGGAGTTACCCAGGCATTGGGTGGGTATCACGGTGCTTCTGGGATGACTAATTTCCAGCGTCTTTGTTCTGCAAATCCTGTGTAAATGGGATGAGTTAATGGGCGGTTTAACCTGTCTGGCTGAGGTACCCACTGAGCAGCCTCCCCTGCCTTGGTTCATCTGCAGTGCAGGCAGGTCAGGATCCAGCCTTGGGCTTGCACCTGAGTTAACTCAAAACAGCTCGGGAACAGTGGCTGGTAAAGCTGAGGGAGAGTGGCTGGACAGCCCAAGCCGTACAGAATTGTCCACAGGTCAGGTTGGACAGGGCTTGGACCAGCCTGGTCTGATGGAAGGTGTCCCTGCCCATGGCACGGGGGCTGGAGCGAGGTGATCTCTAAGGTCCCTTCCAGCCCAAACCATTCTGTGATTCCATGACAATATGTGCTTTTACAGCCTGTGTATGAGGCTGGCAGGCTGCTTCTCATCAGTCAAGGCTGGCTTTCTGGGATAAAGGGATACTTGATCACTCAGATGTTGGCAAGGATGGGAGTGGCCTTTGGTAATTTAGTAACTGACCTAGTGGTCTTGTGAGAAAAAACAGTAATGCGAAGAAAAGGTGTAAAACACTTCATCTGAACCAAATCTGTTCTAGTATGCCCTGACTTGTTGCTTTAGCTGCTCAGGGAACTGGAAATCACACACTGCTGTTTTAACTGAAACTTTGGCCTTTTAATTCCAACCCTTACTGACGTTTTTCACTTTTACTACATCCAGAAACCCAACCCACTGTGCATTTTTCTTACCTAGTTAACAAAAAGTCCTATGAAAAATTGGCAGTGGAAGCTTGGAGAAAGGAAGGATTTTATTGGATCAAAGTCTGAAATATGAAGAATAAGCAACTGTCTGAAATTAGCCCAGTGTTTTCATTTACAGGGACTTTCCTGAGCAAGTGACTGAGTTGTAAAACTCAGAATACAGGGAGAAGCATCAGGCAGAAGATACACAGAAGATGCACTATGGAACAGCACAGATAACTTTGGAGTTACCAAAAAGAAATTTTAAAACTCCTTACAACATACTTTGTGTGAAGAATGAAGGTAGGTTTTGAATCTTGTTGTTAATTTCGATGGTGTAAAATTCAGTCATATTTGCATATTTGAATAGCAGATTTTGATGTCTCATCTAAAGCCTTGTCCTGACATACCTTAAAAGCAGAGTGCACAGTTTCTAATAATAAAAGTATTTGCTCTTTTCTAACATGTAACATACCAGTATAAAAATGCTACCTGTGCATCAGGCATAAAGAATAATGTTGTCTTGTTACAATGTGTCAAAATATTCTCTAATGAGGAAAGGTATATAAAATGTACAAAGCAGGATAAACCAGCTACTAATACCTTCATTACTGTCTGTCAAAAGATGACAGTTCTATCAGCAAATGAATGAGCTGGAAGGAATAAATGGACAGGGTATAGAAATTGCTTTCACAGTGATCTGTGAACACAGAAGATGCAGTTTTAAGCTTTCAAATTTCAATGCAGTCATTTTGGCAAAAGGAACATATGAATGTGTTAGGTGTCAAAAAACATTTTACTCTTTATATTCCATAATTGAACTTTGTCATATTTTTTAGTTTTAAATACCTGTTGAGAAATCTCAGTGAGTGCTACCCTTTAAAATTGTGTAGCCACTAGCACTGTTCTGGACTGTAGAATTCAACCTACTAATTACACTTCTAACAAGTGTAGCTGTTGGGATTTGGGCCTTTCAGAATTAATGGACCTCTTTGTCTTGCCTGAGACATGTCAGAGCTCAATACCATGAGCAAAACACTGACCTGACTGTTGGTTCCAGAACATGGTGCTGGGACAATATTTTTGAGGCCAATTCCAGTAATAAATTACAGTTTCATGATGGCTCTGTAACATATGGCAAACAGAAAACACTTTTCATAGATTAAACAGTGTAGCTTCCATTAAACCTCTGCAACTAAACCCAGTAAATTGTTAACCACCTCAGTATTTGTTTGTTGTACTTTAATTATTTAACACCTTCCTCCTTCCTGCTCTAAGGTATAATCAGCAGTAGAAATACTGTTACTAAGGTTGTCAAATTTTAAATCACATCTGCAGCTCCTGCTACTTTAAAACTGCACATGATGTTTACCTGAGAGGCAGTGAAAGGAGACTATATTTCCCATAAATTAATTTATGAATATTTATACACCAGATGGTTTTTCAAGTGCTAGCCAAAACTGATGGTGTTTAAACCAGAGCAACTGAGACAGATTGAAGAAACTCATGGAAATATCAATGATGGGATGGTACGTTTGTAACTTCCAACAGCCAGATTATTGATGCCTTTGGAAGTACCTTCTTGAGCTTCACATTCTTGATTGTGCACCTGATCCTGTCCTTAGCCTGAGCCTTTCAGAGCGTGTCTAGTGCTGGATATGGCACAAGATTACCCAAGGCTGAGCGGGAGCCCTGCAGGAACGTGAGTACCTGCACAGAGCCCTTCAGGAGGCCCTGGGACCTGTGCACTGGAGCAGCCAAAACCTTTGTTGAGACGTGGGGGAAAGGTGATGGTTAATTGTAAAAGATGAATTCCAACCTCTGTTTAGTTCCATCTCTTTCACACAGGTTAAATTAGCTGGATTTCAGTGCATTGTTTGGATGTGTTTGTCCAAGCGCTCCAGCAGGTACCGAGCAGCGTTTCGTACTCGCTGAATTCTGGTGCCCTCATCTGTTGGCCGGGTACCATTGCAGCACGGGCAGGCTGGGCTGCTGCCACATCCACCCTTCCCTTCTGCCATGGCTCGTTTCACACCCAGCTGCATTCCTGTGCCCGCAGGAGGACCTTATGTGAGGCACTTTAAAGAAAACAGACACACACAGGTTTGTGCAATGGAGCAGCTGCTGGCTGTTGGGTTGATGTCAGGGCAGTGCTGGCCAGACAAACCAGGCTTGTTACAGGGAAATAAACTGGACAGTATCAACTCCAGAACTGCATCTATTAAGCTGATTTCATGTAGCCACTTTGTGTCAAAAACTACAGGTGCTCCTGAGACTGGGCAGCAACAATGTGTAATCTGTTGGAAACCTCTGCTCTTTGGTTTGGTAGTTTGTCTGACTTGCATGAGCAAAACTATTTGAGAGTTTAATTCTGCTGTAGAATCTAGAGCTGAAACTCCAATTCACTTTTTTGGGAGTCTAGGATGTCATAGTATATCTCTGGGAGTATGTATATCTTGCCAGTATTATGTTCTCTTCAAAGCTAGTTTGTGCAGAAAGAAGAATGGTTGGCTTCTTTGCTTTACCAAAGTGGCTTCTTTATATTCAGCAGATCATCCAGGGAAAGATTTAACATGAGTCTTACTTGCTGGTAATAGATGTATGCGCTGCAATCAGGCTTTTCTAGCTGTGAGGTGTTGTGAGGATCCTTTCCACATCTGAGGCTCATTATCACCTGGTGAAAAGCTCCTCTTCATTTGTAGCCTCAGCCTCCATTTATGAATTTCTGAGTGCAGATAGAAATGAGTATGAAGATGGAGAGCTGTCTGAAGTAGGAGTCTCACCTGTCACAGTGAAGAATGAGCCTTGGCTGTACCTCAGGGCTGCAGGGCTGATGTGTGGGGGTGAAAGTCATTGTCCAAAGTTGTCTGTGTGTGAGCTGATCTCTTTCCATGAGCAGCCAGTGCAGGGAGCTGCTGCCATGATCTCACCCTGAGGGGAGATGTTTCTAACTGGCAGCCACACCTGCCTTCTGTCCACTGGCAGTGACAGGATTTGGGAGATGCTGCTCTCTGAACATTGCTGAGGTGGATCCTGTGCAGCATAGCCACACTGGCACATTTCTGTAGCAGAGAAGGAAACTGTATAGTGAATGTCTACAAAAGGTTGTCAACAGAAAATTAATTACTTGGAAAAGCCCTGAGCAACATGCTGGAAACTGGCCCAGCTCTGAGCAGGGGGTCAGACCAGACAACCACCAGAGTCCAGCCCACCCTCTCCTTGTGTTTTGGGGTTTAAAGCAGATGCGATTTTCTCTTTGGGTGAGAATGAAGGGGAAAGCTTTCTCTTGTACTGTGTGCAGGATTTCTATGTGCTATGATGGATCCCTAGCAACCAAACACATACATAACATTTATAACTCAATGACAGATCTGTGCTGCACAGTGAGCTGCCCAGGTGGACTCAAAACTTGTCACTGATTTTTGCACTCTCTTAATCTTCCTGTTTATTCTGTGCTTCATTAAAGTCAATCTCTGCTGGACAGACTGTCAGTCAGGCTAGGCCAGTCCTGCTGTCTGCACTCTCTGGGGATCACCCTTCATCCTGATAAATGGTCTATTAGGGGAGCACGTGTCAGAGAGAAACCCTCCATGAAGCTAAATAGATTAGAGTCTCTTCCCTCTGAGCAGTCCCAGTGGAACGGGGTAGGCGTGATCGTTAAAGCGGATTTAGAATGAGAAGATGCTGTTCCTCAGGACAGGAAATGACTTGGAGTTTAGAAAGGTACAGATTAATTGTAGGGAATGTATAAAGTGAAAACCCTCAGCACTGGCACTCACCACCAGGAGGGATGCAGTGTGATGGTGTGGAAGTTGCTGAACTTGCCCTTGGGAATTGAGGAACTCCAGCTTTTCTCTGTGGTTTGGTAATAGTCTTTAACTACCACAATACCAATGTAGAAGAGCAGTACTAAACAGAGACTTAATATTCTTGCTGTGCAGTTCAGTGTTAGAGGGACCTGCACAATGACCAGCAAAGGGAGAAGATTTACACACATCCCGTCCTCCTGCTGTGGCACTGAGAGTCACTGCTGCTCTGTCCTTGACCCTCTGAACACATCGTGGCAACAGCAAGG
Source organism: Pithys albifrons albifrons (assembly GCF_047495875.1). NCBI lineage: Eukaryota > Metazoa > Chordata > Aves > Passeriformes > Thamnophilidae > Pithys > Pithys albifrons. The sequence continues at coordinate 8,295,038 of NC_092470.1, forward strand.
TAAAAAAATTCCTTACTAAAGAAAAAAACTGTCCTTGAAACCATCTGTGACTTAGTATGAGGTATCACAGCCCCGAAGCCTCTGGTGCATCTTCTGGTGCTGCCTTTTTGCTGGTGCAGGTGTCCTCATGACAAGGGGAGAAAGGAGCTCGTGTTGCTCCTATTCTTTGGTTTGTGGAGTTCAGGCAGTGCTGGGGACAGGAGGAGGAGCTCAGTTGTTGCTCTGGGGTTCGTGGGCATTTGGCAGAGGTTGGCTCTGTTCTGCAGTTCCTCAGAAGCAGCTTCAAGCTATCAAAAGTTGCCCTTTTTTTTTTTAAATAATTTTTCCTCCTTCACTTTCATCTTCCCTTTCTCTGCATTACTGAGTGGGGATGAAGGGAAAACAGATTCAGAGCTTTTCCCCACAAGTGTGTGTGTCCTGAGCAGCCATTTCCATTGGCAGCACAAGTTTCCATGTCTCTGCTCTTGAGCTTATTCACTGCCCTGTGCACGTTTGGTGTTGCCTGTGGGAAAGGGAAAGCCTGTGCAAAGAGTAGGCAGGTGAGATCTTGGTACTCTGTTCTTGCTGCTTGCAGGAACTTGCAGCAGCTCTGATTTTCACCCTTATTGGAGCCAGTCCAGCACAAACATCTCGGTTCTGTTGGCACCAAAGAGAGTGGCAGGTCCTCACTGGTGGTATTTGCACCAAAAAGAGGAGGGAATGCTGCCAGAAGACTCTCTTGTGTGAAGAGTGGCTATCACCCAGGGAGAGGATAGAAAAAGATTATGCTGAGGAAGCTAATTTTAAATGAACTAAAGGAAGATAAATTCACATTTTCCAGTAGAGCATCTTCCAGGAAAAGAAATCAAATAACAGAAAAGTTATAAACAGTAAATTCAACATTAGTGAAGGATTAATTAAATATTGTAGACGTTTTAATAATAGTAATAAAAACTACAAATATCATAACAATATGCATCTTGTAAACTCATGTAACAGCATGCAGTTATTGTTTCTAAATTGCATCTTGGCTTTTGCAACAGTAATATATTCTCTCTCTGCCTGGGAAGATTTGGTAGACAATGACCTGCAATGATGGTACAAAAGTTGAAAGGTGATGTGGGGGAGTTCTAGAAGACTCTTTTCAGCTCTCTTTTGTTGTTATTTATTTAAATGCAAATCTTTCAGGAAAAAAAGTCTAAAATTTGATAAATATTCAATAGCCTTGGTGCATTCATGGATGTGAGGCTGAAGTTGAGGAAATGGTGAGTCATGCAGAAACTTGTCCAGGGAAACAAGGCACTTCTGTTAAAGGAAGAGCAGGGTACAGCAAACTTCAATTCAGCCAAGGTTTATTTTAATGTCTTTCAACACTGTACTTTAAAACTCATCTTTTAAAAATATAGTCTAGGAAAATAGTCACTTTGGCCAACTTCAGGCAGACCTGCATTCAGAGAGCTGCACTCAGAGCAGGGCTCTGCTCTCAGGCCCTGAAGGACAAGTGCCTGTAAGGGCAGGTGGTGCTACTGGGAGAAAAGCAGCTTGTTCCCAAGTGTGAGACCCGGTCACCCAACAAACTGCAGGTCATCAAACAGCTGAGGGTGCAGAAGGTGCTGTCCAGGAATGTGGGTCTGCTGCAATTGGACTATTTCAAGTTCTGGTTTGTGTCACTAGAAGAGCCCTCCCCAGGCCAAGATCCACTCCCAGGATGATGCAAACAGCTGTAAAAGCTCATTTTCCCTCTCTGTCCCCTGATAAATCAGTGTTTGCACAGTGTGGCTTTCACTTCCTGCACAACACACACCAAAAATGTGCCCTGGGGATACCCCTCCCTTGTCAGTCCTGAAGATGGTATGAGAGACAGCTCCTCCACCTGAAAAACATTATGGAATGCTATAAATATGTTAATTCTAATTTATTAAGGTTAAAACTTACTTGACCTACTTAAAAAATGTCACTGTTTGCAGGATATCAACCATAAAAAAAATACCTGGAGGAGACCTGCAGAACAGCCTGGGTGCATGTCAGCAATGTCATGTTATTTCGTGGCTTTATGTTTAAGCATCTTAATTACTATATCTCCTTACACTTAGAAGATTAGCAACTAGAACAGCTTCAAAACTTTGTATACATAAAATCTGCAGAGCATAAAAAGAATTCACATCTTTGGGTGGTTGGTAGGGATGACACCAAAATGTGTGGCTTGTTTTTGTTGTGTACTGGTATTATTATTCTTGTTTATTTTTGATCTTTCTGCTCTCCCTCATTATGAGCTCATTACAGAGCTTTGCCTTACAGGATGACATGTCTAAGCTTATGTTTAGCATTATTATTATATCAGATGCTTGTAAGCTCTGCCTATTTTATTGCTGAATTATACATTTTTGGCAATTTAGTTAGAAAATAAGTGTGAACAAATGTCTAGGATTTATTTCTGGTTTTATTCAGGTCAGTTTAAACTGTTCAAATTTGAGATAAAATACAGCTGAGTAGAACCTGTATATATAACCTTAACATTAATTTATCACTGCCTGGGACTGGCCAGAAAATCATTATTTAGAGAGGACTTCATACATATGGGGATATCTCAATTTCTTTTTACTGTTTCTTGAGGAAAAGGAGACAAATTTTCCATGTGATGCAGTTGAGGGCGTGGGGGGTGGATCTTTTACATCTCAAACTTCTGGCTACACAGAATTACGTATTATTTAAGATTTATCTCACTTTATAGCCTACATTTCCACATCCCATATTGATGGCACGATTTGAATGGTGCTGATTGTTTCCTTGCTTTCAGTTGGGGACAAGCTGCTACAAGGACTCAGAGCCCTCAACCTCAAGGTGTCCAGAGAAGGATTTTGGGGAGACTCCCTTCTGCACCTTGGGGCTGGACTGGCTGGACCCTCCCATCCCACCTGTGTGCAGACTCACATAATGCTTTGCCATGAGGTGCTGAGCCAGCTGGGGAGCCAGGCAAGGTGGGTAGTCACTGCCTGGAAGGCAAAGAGAATCATCTTTTCAGGTATTGAACAGCAAAATATTAAAATTAAAAAGAGGAAAGCTCCCTGAATTAGGTATAAAATAAAAATATATAGTTCTTCAAGAAACTGTACTTTGCATAACAAGTAGGTAAGAATGAATTGTTCCTTTCAAGTCAGTTTTAAAAAGAGGAAAACGTTTAGAAAGTGAATCTTGTAGTCTAAATAATGGTAACTTGGTTTTATGCAGCTGCCAGTGAGCAGTCCTGGTGCAGTGGTACTTGTAAGTCATAATCAATAAACATGAATTATTTAGAACACATGGGATAAAAAGGAGTGAGTGTTAGACCAGAATTAATCCACTGTATAAGCACTAAGGAATGTGTATGAATTCCTAGCAAATTGATAGTGGCATCCATGGGGAATCTCAATTTACATGCATAAAAAAAGGTGTAGGTGGATATTTTATTATCTAACTGTAAACGAATTATAAATAAATTTTAACTAAACTGCATGAGCTAACTGTTAAGATCAAGTATTCTAAGTAGAACACCTACAGTACATAAAACAGACTTGTCTGGCCAGATGGTGTGAGAGTAAGTGACTGGATTTCAAATAAATAACAAGCAACTAGAAATCATGTGCAGAGGCATCCACCTGACCACCACAAATTAAAGCAACCTGAGAAACAGAGATGAGGTCATTTAGGAGTCACTGCTTTCCCCAGGCAACTGGTAGAGAGAAGTTTTAGCACCATTCTAAGGTGGAGGAAAAAAATCTATAATAGAAATTGCAGCACACAAGAGACAAACTGATTTAGAGAATCTGCTCTGCTAGACCTCAGATGCTTTTTCGAGGTTATAAGTGATCATTCCAGAAATTATCTCAGATCAAGCACCCATGGCCAAACAAACACAAGCAGTGAAAAGTTCCTGTGTTGGAGGAGCAATGAGAGAGTCTCACTTAACACAGATACTGTGTTTGTCACCCTTTTTGGTTCTTCTGTCTGCAGAAATCAGGTCCCAACAGAGCTCTGGGATCCTGGAAAAACCTGATGAGAGATGTCATTTCAAACCTACTGACAGAGAAGTTACCCCAGAGAGAGGAACGGGAGTAATAACCCTCACATGTAAATGGAATGAGGCAAGGCCTGAAAAATGCTTCACAGTAAGAGAAAAACTGAGGCCAGGAATTAGGAGTGCCCAAAAGAATCCTTTGGGGAACAAACACCTGTGGGATAAGAAGAAAATCTCAAACAGGTAACAGAGACAAGAAAGAGGGTAGAGATAATTCCTCTGAAAATACTAAAATGAGGTTCTTAACCTACAGTTTTATCTCTCTAGTGTATGTCTGAATAGATACGGGGACAGGAAACTAATTTATAAACTAAAGCAAAACATAATATAGGGGGAGTATTTTTTGTTTTCTTTTTTAAGCTCAAAGTGACATGCATAAAACAAGGAATGAGATCATGACTCTATTTTTAAGCAAGTGACAAAATCCTGTTGACTTTACAACTGAGGCTTTTTACTGAGCTCCTGGTCACTCCTCCCCTTGTCACATCAGCACTCCCTCAGTGTCTGGAGTCAGTACGGATTACATGCACACATCTGAGAGCGCTGTGTGTTCTGCACACTGAATGTACATGGCTGAGCCCCCTTTTACTGTCAGAAAAATGCAGGCACAGGGAGCTGGAGGTAGGACTAAGGCTCCAGGTTGGCAGCACAGCCCTTTGTGGCTGGAATCTTGGTGCTCTGAGTGTTCCTGAGAGCCAAAACTGTGGCAGGGACCTCTGGGGAGGATGGGCCTGTTCTAGAACGCTGGTATCAGTCAGAGCATGAGGCAGGACTGATGCAGGGTTTGCAGTGAGCAGAGGTGCTGATGGGATGACTCCTGGGGAAGTGAGTGCTGGGGGCACAGTGATGGATGGCCTTTAACAGGTGAGGATGTTCTCATTCAGGTGCAGTCAGGTATGAATGTGCTAATCCATGTGAAGCACCTCCTGTGTGAGTAATGACAAGCATTGTTGCAGGCATGCAAAAAGGCAGTAAGACAAAATAGTTTTCTGGATTCTATGCAGTGAATTACAGATAAAAACAGAACTCAGATCAGTTAATCCTCAGTCTGTGTCCAATCCTACTAATTGCTCAAAGTCTCTGCTTTTGTCACGTACAAAGGTAATTACCAACTTGAAAATGTTCCCCTGCTAGTTGTTTGGAGAGCTATTAAAGAATCCACAGGCAAGGGATGAACAGAATGAGACTGAGTTTCTTACTGTTTAACAGAAATGCAGGCCTGGCAAACTCCATCCCATGCAGGGTTGTGGCTCTGACTCGAGAAAGAAAGACTTTCATAGCAACGTTCAAAGTGGATTGACAAACCTGAAGATTAACAATCCACAAGCAGTAAGAAAGTTAATCTGAATATTGCAGCCCTTCAGTGTTTTAAACTGCCATTGCTTTCAGGGGCTGCAAGATTAGCCCCAAGTTTGCAAAGGAAAAGCTTTACCTGATGGGCTTTTGAGGAATGTTCCTCTTTGAAGAAATAATTCAAACCACCAGCTCATTCTAGAGCATTATTAGAGACCTTCATCTCTATGCTGCAGTTGTTGGTTCCCATATGCATGGAGTGAGTGCCACGTTTCAGCTGGATTTCATGATTGTATTATTCAGGCAGTAGTAAAATCTCTTAATGACAACACTCAAATACCAGCTTGTTGTGGATGCAATGTCATGTTTCATGGGAACTGGTTGCAGTATGAGAGAAAGAAAATGTTTGCATAGTAGGCTGCTTAGCTCCTCTTTCATACTGAACTTTTGGGCAAGCAGGAGGAGGTAAAAAGTGAAAAAATATCCTGAAAAAATTCTGTATGGATGGAATTCTCAGCAAATTACTAAGTACTTAACCATAGGATTTCTCTCAAAGGCAAAAGATATCCTGTGCCTTCCTTCTGCTGTTATCCCACTGGAGCCAATCAAATTAACCAAGTTGTTAAAGCAAAGAATGGAGCCAACTTGTAGGACTGTCACCACTGGGCACTGAGTATTGCAGAGGCAGAGCAAGCACAATTCTGGTCCCAACCCTCACCCAGGACCACCACTGTGTACTCCTATCTGTGTGTTCTGCTGATAGACAAAGCCTGTGCTTATTCTCTTTAGCACTATTAAAGTTTAAATTGATAAACTCGAAGTTCCTTCTCCTGCTACTTCCTCAGCTTCCTCTCCAGTGGCACTTTAAAAATACATCCTGCTCTATATTCAGCAGTAAAAGAAGCACATTGGTATTGCTTTCAAACATTCATATTATCTAAAAGGCAAGCCCATGTAAGATGTTTTCCAAATGAACTTGGTTAAAATTTCAAAAGTATGGGTGGTTGGGAGTGAGATTTTCCAGCACATCCAACAGTAGAAGAGCAGAAACTGCTCATCTCAACATACCCCATGAAGTTCTGTAGATCACCAGCTCCAGGTGGTGTGTCCTTCTAAAGCCCAAGGAAGGTTTCTAGACTCATCCCAGTGGGATTAAAGTTGTCCAACAGCAGCATCCTTCTGTTAGGACAGCAAAGTGATCACTGATTGTTGCATGAGTGACAGAAAGGTTAAGTTAGAGACCTTCCAAAGGACGTTTTTAGCCACAAGGGACAAAAGGAGGGTGGGGAGAAAGGACTGAAGGAAGTTGTATACAAAGAAGCCATTGAATGCAGATTTGCCATAAGGCAGGATAATAGTGCCTGAATGTTATGAACTGCAGAAACTGCATGAACACATTATATTTTAAACACTTAATCTGTTTTACAAACTATGTACATTCTTCTGCTAAATAAGATGAATTGGGATTCAAGAAGCAGCACATCCTGACAAATCTCCTCCTAAAGGCATCCATTAATATAAATCAACAGTAGCAATTTTGTTTGATCATTTATTTGCAAGAATCATTAAGGTTTATTAGCATAATTATTCCCTGTGGGACTTCATGTCACATAAATGAAAAATGGCATTATCAATATTTAAAAGATAAGTGCGCAATGTTCAGAGTACTTAAACAGGACTCTGCAGGTGGTGTCCAGCTGTAGCAAATTAGATTAGGTTTGATTTCTAAAGTCTAGAAATATAATTTCAGTGCAACTGTTTATTTCAGAACTAGGTTCCTTATTGTGCAGGGCACACACAGCCAAACTCTGTAGTTACCATTACTGTACATCTGGGTACAGTTTTCTGATTTCAAGTTAGAAATAGTCTTAGGATATCACAGGGGAAGTGACTGTTGCTGTCTGGTGGAAATCGTTTTATAGTCTTGTCTTTTTTACTTTTAACAGTTCTATATGGTGACCTGAAATTTTCTCAGTGAAATGAGAGGGCTTTCTCCCTCGTCTCAATGGACACACAGAGATGGGCCCTGCTTTCCTGCAGGAGCTCTGAACCCAGAATCAGCTGGTGCCTCTGTACCAGCCCTGGGATCATCTCAGCACTAACACAGCTTGGCTTACAGGAGCACTTTGAGGCAGACACAGGGACTGATGCCCAGCAGAGGCTGTGGGTGAGACTGGGCCAGTCCAGCCCTGAGCTGGCAGGTGCCTGCAGTGTGGCACAGCCCCACATCACGGGCACTTCCCGGTTTCTGCAGGACATTGAGGAGCTCAGAGTTAGGAGTGGAGTATATGGGATGTCTGCATGCAATCCTGTGCAATGTGCTCCACGGTGACCCTGCTTGAGCAGGGAGCTTAGACCAGAGGTTCACTGTGGTCCCCTCCAGCCTGCCCCATCCTGTGGTTCTGTGAATGTAATGGTGACAATTTGAGGGAGGTCACACGAGTGAACTGCTTGTCAGCCCTGGCTTGGGGAAACACTGGGCATCTCTGGGTCCCCTTGGTGCTGCCAGAGCTAGTGCTGAGCAAGAGCACACACTGCTTCGGGGGAAAGCTCCCACAGGTTCCTGCACAGACAGGGACCATCCAGGTGCTGCTCTGAGAGCCTTTCACAGAGGAGAGAGGTGAGGGCGGGCCCGGCTGAGGCGGCAGAGCAAAGGCAAAGGCAGCGCTCGGGGCTGGGTGAGCCCTGCCCTGGGGCAGCTGGGCCGGAGTGTGGCACTGACCCACAGCCACTGAGCTGGGCTCTGTGATCCCCCAGCCGGGCAGAGTCACACACCAGCGTGCCCTCGGGACACACCTGGCATGCAGGGTCCCAAAAGTGAATCCTGCTGCAAGGTGAGACACTGGGAATGTTTCACAGGCAGGTCTATGGGCTTTGCTCCACAAATAAAGGGGCAATTCACCACTTCACTGATCAATTTTTGTTGGAGCACAAAATCGCTATTCTATCAGTAGCCACAGTGTACTCTTCCCCTCTCTAAAGGCTCCTGAATAAAACAACAGTGATTTTACTAAAGATGCCCCAGGGCTCCTCCAGACAGTCGCCGAGTGGGGCAGGGCAGCAGAGCCTTTACCAGCCCGGGGCTCATCTCGGGCTCTGCGGGGCTGCCGGGCAGGGGGAGGTGCCAGCCTGAGAGATGGATGCAGCAGCACAAGGACTTTCACATTCCCCTCAGCCCTTTCTGGGACTGATGTTTGTTTTCTGTTGTTGCCCTTCAGTTGCCCTTTCTGTTGGCTGGCTTAAGGTTATGGTTACGGATTAGTTTGTTTAATACTCTGTTGTTTGTAAATGACATCTTTCTTCCCAGTTTTCTACTCTTTGCTAAGCTCCCCTTTGGAGCTACTCAGCTTTTTAATTATTCACAAAAGTTAAACTGAAACCTTTGGGATTAATTGTGTTTGATGGTATCTGGCAGGAATGAAAGGGATTCTGCTTTCCTCTGAGCAGGTTTCTTGGTGCTTTGGTCTGCACTCAAGTTAGAATATACACTGACATCTCGACTTGGTGCTTCCAAGGGGGTGGGCAGTCCCCAGGAAGCATCTCACCCTTTACTTGGTGTACACTTTTCTATGGGTTCTGCTATGGGAAGAGTAGTAAAGCTTAGTACTTCAAAGGTTTTTTCTTGCTATGTTGTCCTGCCTTGGAAATGACAAATCTTCCTTCCAGAATTGTGTGTTCTGGTGGCATTTCATACAAAATACTGAAAAAGAAACTGTGCTCTGGTCAGTCCTTAAGGACAGCCAAAATCAGCTGAGGTGATGATGGTCACTGGGGGAGGCCAGGGCTGGGTGTTGTTTCCCTCTGAGACACTCCCTGTGCTCAGTTCAGCTGAGCTCTCTGCAGACTGGTCACTGAATGCCTCCTCTACATTCCACACAGAAAAGACAAGGGTAGGATAGGGCAGGAAAAAATCTAAGTGTGGTATTTAATCTTTGCTTCCAAATTAAAAGTTACAAATGAAGCTTGTTATCTTGAGGGGCACTTTTTGACAAATAACTTTATCAGAGCTCACATATAAAAACCTGCATCAATAGATACAATTTTTTTAAAACCTTTTACCAACAGAACTTTTATACCTAAAAGCATTTAGATTCTCTGCTGATTTTTTTTCAACATTCACTTTCCTAAGCAAGAACTCAGTCCTTTTGCTTGAACTTCTGATCTCTGTTCAGTTTCACGGGGGACAAAAGTTTGGTTATGAAGGTAAATGGGTAAATATCTTGCTGAAAAAAAAAGAGGTATCCTTATAGTAGTGATTTTACATTCTTTACGTAGAAGAAATATATTTGCTCTACCTGGACCATATGATTAAAACAAATTATTAGAGGTGAAGCAGAGAGCTTGGCATTCTCAGCAGAAAGCCCTTGTATTCTCCCCAGTGTTTGCCAGTCAAATTAAAAAGAGCATGGTGGTCGTGGCTTTCCAATTGTTTTCACATCACCAAATGCTAGCAAAGTGGTGCCAAACACACAGGAAAACAAAATTCAGTCCTACAGCTAAATATATTAAACCCACATTTGTCTCATCAGGAACAGATGTATTTTTGTTGAACACATTTGAAGCACTGACTATTTTTGTTCCTTGTAACATTTTTGTTTACAGTCCATAATGTCATGAGCAAAAGATCACTTCTGCCGACTGCTGCTTTGGGACGTATTTTCCCTACTATGCCAGGATAATTAAAAAGAAAAAAATTAGTGCTAAGACTTTGTTGACAGTGATAGCCCCTTAGCTGCTAAATCTGCTATCCCATCCATCACTACTCTCAAGCAAAGCAAGCATTAGTTTCTCTGTGACTTATCTAGGTCTTTAGTAGATCAATAACACAGCTCAGATGCTTCAGACTCTTCCCTGTTAATTCACATTTATCTTTTCATCCAAAGAAGGTAAATTACCTCACAGAGAAGCTGTGTTATCCCCAATAGTGGTTTATAATGTTGCAAAGTCAGCATGACCCACATATCTTATCTCAGCTGGAACACATTTGTCACTGTCTCCTGTTATGATCATCTGGTAAAATGCCCTAGAAAAGAGGTAAACCTGTGAAATGGCCTCACCGTTTTCATTTAATGACCTTTTCTGCCGTGTGCTCCTGCATCACCTTCAATTAAACTACTAAATCAAGGGAACTCTCTTTTTCCCTTTAATGCTCCCTTTCATCATTTTCATCATTAGCATTCCTTGGTCTTCACTTCTGCTCTTGGGAGCTCTTCAGTGGGTGCTGATACTGAGAACTGGCTCATTTATTAAGATGCTGTTAACCCTGAGAAAGGACTGCTGAGTTTCCCTTCATTTGTACACTTGGTTGCTGGTTACCTGAAGCTTTTCAGGCCCTGGGAGTGTTTGATGCTCTTAGGAAAGGGGAATGAAAAGCAGGTCACTGACTTGTAAGCTGTAAGCAGGTTGCTGCCAGGAGAAATGCTGGATGCAACAAGAGTTTGATGGCAATTGTGCAGCTGGGACTCATTCTTTCAAAACTAAAGTAGTTATTTTGTTAGCTATTCATGTATTTCAATATATTAAAAAATATATTCTAAAATCTGAACTTCTCTAATGGAGCACAAATTTAAATGTAAACCCTTGACTTCTCGGGGGTCTGACCCAGCTGGTTGCTAACACAGTGCATTTTTATTCTCTTTCTTCAGAGGGGAGGATCAGCTCTACCTGGACTGAACTCTGCTCTGCACGTGTGAAATGCTTAGGTCTTTACCTGAGAAATCAGTTGGTGCCATCAAGGAGCTCTACATTTTGACATGGAGAAAAGGTCTGTCTGTTTTCAACACAGGGCTTGATCTTTTCCCAAATCAAACCTAAGAGGGAGTCCCCTGCAGGGAGCAGCGACTTACTGTGACCGCACAGCTGGGAGGGAGGGGCAGCAAGAGCAGGTGGAGGAGGATCACCGGCTGGGCCGACCTTGGGGACGAGAACGGGATGTGCTGAGGGGGCCCAGCACAGAAAGGCTTCCCAGGTGCACTGCCCGTGATCCTGTGCCCCTGACAAGTGTGCTGGGAAGTGGGTAGGGAGACCACTCAGAGCTCTGGGGCCCAGGAGCAGCCCCTTGTGTCTGCAAGGAGGGCACGAGCAGGGCTGAGCTGGGCTCTTTGGTGCAGAGAGAGGGCACCAACAGGGCTGAGCTGGGCTCTTTGGTGCAGAGAGAGGGCACCAACAGGGCTGAGCTGGGCTCTTTGGTGCAGAGAGAGGGCACCAGCAAGGCTGAGCCGGGCTCTTTGGTGCAGAGAGGGCACCAGCAAGGCTGAGCCGGGCTCTTTGGTGCAGGGAGGGCACCAGCAGGGCTGAGCTGGGTTCTTTGCTCTGGGGAGGGCACCAGCAGGGCTGAGCCGGGCTCTTTGGTGCAGGGAGGGCACCAGCAGGGCTGAGCCGGGCTCTTTGGTGCAGGGAGGGCACCAGCAGGGCTGAGCCGGGCTCTTTGGTGCAGGGAGGGCACCAGCAGGGCTGAGCCGGGCTCTTTGGTGCAGGGAGGGCACCAGCAGGGCTGAGCCGGGCTCTTTGGTGCAGGGAGGGCACCAGCAGGGCTGAGCCGGGCTCTTTGGTGCAGGGAGGGCACCAGCAGGGCTGAGCTGGGTTCTTTGCTCTGGGGAGGGCACCAGCAGGGCTGAGCTGGGCTCTTTGGTGCAGGGAGGGCACCAGCAGGGCTGAGCCGGCCTCTTTGCTCTTGGGAGGGCACCAGCAGGGCTGAGCCGGGCTCTTTGGTGCAGGGAGGGCACCAGCAGGGCTGAGCCGGGCTCTTTGGTGCAGGGAGGGCACCAGCAGGGCTGAGCCGGGCTCTTTGGTGCAGGGAGGGCACCAGCAGGGCTGAGCCGGGCTCTTTGGTGCAGGGAGGGCACCAGCAGGGCTGAGCCGGGCTCTTTGGTGCAGGGAGGGCACCAGCAGGGCTGAGCTGGGCTCTTTGCTCAGGAGTACAGGGGGAGTCTGAGAGGGCAATGGCTGCAAACTGAAAAAAAGGAAGTTCTGGCTCGGTGCAAGGGGGTAACAAAAATTAATAAGATCCCCAAGCTTTAGGACAGCAGACTGCAGTTCCTAGGGGAGCTCTCAAGAAGAGATGAGACCAGCAGTTGCATCTGAATTGAGGGAAATGATAGTTTTCCATCTCTACATAGTCAGTTTAACGGGAGAACAGTGCAAGTGTATATTGGCTGTTTCTGTGCAGTTTCTGGGGTATTTTCCCCTCCCTGTTCTCTGCATGGGCTGATAGTACCTGCTGAAAGGTTATTTACCTTTCTTTGGAAACCTGCAGGCACTGTGTGTTTGCTGAGCTGTCCCTGTGGCTTAATTTGTGTTGAGGAAAACAACCAGGGCATTAAAGGTAAGAGTTTCTGATCACAAACTGCCATAAGGTGTCAAGGATAAAGGAATTCTCTGGTTGCATTTTTTTTTCTTCTTTGTATTTTAAGCACACTGCAGGAAATGTGAAATGTACAGGAAATCAAAGAGCAAGGAGGCTTCAAGGATTGGAAACCTCAACATATTTTCCCATTGGGAATCTCTGGATATGAGTCCTGTGTTCTGTCTCTTCTGTGAAGGACAAATGCCTCACAAACAGTTTACATGCACACACAAGCCACCTCTTAATATTTTGTGAACAGACTCTTTGGTCTCTGGTGTGTGTCTTGTTCAAGCATTTCTGCTCCCATTTTTGAGTGCCTTGCTGTGCTGGAGGCTGAATCAAGGTGTGCTTGTGGTCTCATTTGATAGTGTTGCTGTTCCAAAATGAGCATGTCATGTGAGCAAAGATGAAGGTTTACATCTGAAGGGTATTTGCTGTGATTGCCAGAAGTGAAGTGAGGGGACTTGATTGTGTTCTTTTGTTGGGTAAGAAAGAAAATTCTGTTTATTCCCATGAGGCACACAGCTCTTTACTGAGAAGGGGCAGCAGAAGCGTCTTTGGCATCTTTAAGCCCCCCAGCCCTGCTACCTGCAAACCTCGAGCTCTGAAAGCCACTGCTATGCCAGAGCAGTCGAAAGCTTCCTTCTTTCTAAGCCAACACCTTGGAATCATTGGGGGATAAATTGGTTTGGCGTTTACTTGTTTCCTTGCCTACTGTTGAAGAAACTGATTTATTTCTTTTTTAAGGAAGAGAAGTGAGGTGGTAACACCTCTTGGAAAGAACAAATAGGTAAAGTTTATGATCTTTTTCTTTCACATCTCTCTCTGCTTGTGCTACTTTATTAAAGACATGATCTCTTGTACTTGTGGGGAAAACACTCATTAAAGAGGCAAAGAGGAACCAAAACATCAGAGAAAGAATTCCACCAATCTGGGAAAATTTGTAAAAGAGCAGGAGCTCATTAAAAATAGTGAGTGTTCTCATCCCAGCTGTGAGACAGAGGCACATCGCCCTGCAGCAATGGGGACCAGCAGCCTTTGTACCCAATTCTCAGCGCTGTTCTTAAGCTTTATTTACTTGAATTTTATAAAGTAGGTGACATTAATGAATTTGAAATACTGCTTTAAATATGGTTAAATGCCCTGAGTTTTACATGACTGTGTGGAAAGGCCAGCAGAGGTGAGGCAGTGCGGGAGCTGGGCTGCCCCAGCGCTCCTTCCACTGGAGCAGAGTCAGGCTGGAATGCGGCACACGGCGGGGAATCTTCCGGTGACGTCACGGGCGGTGATCTCTGCTCCGCGCACCTCCCTCGCACGCTCGGGAGCAGCGAATTCCTTGTGGGAGCGCTGCGGCCCGGGAGGGACGGCGGGACGGAGCCCTCGGTGCCGGGACAGCCCCGCAGGGACTGACCTCACACACCGCCTTGGAAAGGGCGCCTCGCTGTGACGTCATGCGGCCCTGGCCCCGCCCGCCCGCGTCACGTGCAGGGCACGCGTGGCCCTCTCGGCCAATCAGCGGGGGCGGCTCTCCCGGAAGTTAAAGGCGTTCCCAGGCGCCCGGCGGCGCCGGCGTTACCACGGCAACGGCGCGGGATGGTGGGAGGAGCGGGAACGGGAATGGGAACGGGATGGGGAGGGGGGAGCGGGAATGGGAACGACAACGGGATGGAGACGGGGGAGCGGGAATGGGATGGGGAGCGGGAGCTGGATGGGGAGGGGGGAGCGGAGCTGGATGTGGAGCCCGTCCCGTGTGTCCCGCAGGCGGCCGAGGAGCGCGAGTGGGGCCGCCGGGCCGCGCGGTTGCGGGCGGAGCTGCAGCGGGAACAGCAGCTGGACGAGGCGCTGCGGGCGGTAAGGGCCGCTCCCGTCAGGGGCGCTCCCCTCAGGGGCCCTGCCCCGGCCCCGCAGCGAGCTGTGACCCCCGTGCTGTGCCCCGGGCAGGCGGAGGAGAGCAGGAGGCAGAGGGCGCTGCAGTTGGAGCGGGAGCAGAAGTTGGCGGCTGAGCTGGCCAGGAGAGACCTCGAGAAGATGAAGGACGAGAAGCTCCGGCAGCAAGTGAGAGCCAACAGGTAACGCTGCGAAACCTCCCGGCTGTAGCAAACCTGCTGTTACCGCGGGCTGGGTAAGTTCATCCAGCGGAGATGAATCAGACCTGAAAGGGAAAGTTATTTTGGGATCAAAGTGTAATAAAAAAGTTAGTGTTAAGCAAAGCTTGTCAATAAGAGGGAAAACTCTGAGCCACAAAGTTTTCATTTTGATTATATGCTCGTGTATGTGTGCACTCAGGCGTGTCTGTGTGCACACATGTACTTAGAGAAGTATCAGAACTGCTGCCAACTCTATTTCTATATATGCTAACCTTTGTTTTAAAATCGATTTTTGTTTCTACTCTTTAACTGGAACATATTTTTCATCAGAGTGGTTTTTTAATTGTGTTTAAATAGCGATGGAAGTTTAATGTTTTCCCCTGGATACTTACTTCCCTATGATAGGATAAATTTCTTTTTTTTTCCCTTCCAGTCTTGAACTTCGAGACTTAGAAAGAAAGCTAAAATATGCCTATATGAATAAAGAACGAGACGCACAGATTGCTGAAAAAAAAGCTTTTTACGATGAGAAACTGGTAATTAGCTTGATAGTGTATCCCAGCACCCAAGCCCTGTAGCTCTTTGTATGAATCGTGCTGAACATTTTTCCTTTGAAGCTGACCTTTTTATCTAAGATAATGTTTAGGCATTCAGTCTCATTGAACATACATTTTGTGTTATGGAAGATTAACCAACCAGTGCTAATTGCTACAAGAAAAAGGTTTACTTTGCCCTTGCAGTTCAAGGAGTAGTGAATTAAACTGTATGACTGGTTATAGTTGTTAATTTTACCAATGTTGTAATATTTATCCAAGTTAAAAGTAGGATACCCTTTGTAGAGTAAGTGCTTACTGTGGTGAATCCTCACCTGAGTCCCATTATTGAAAACATTTGCTGTTGTTAAACAGATACCTGAGTAACTTCAGAAAGAATTGTGAACTTTTATTTAGGCACAGAATAATATTGGTGGTCAGGGAGAGGATTCTGATTGTGTTAATGTCTTACCCAGAGTTTAGTGCAGGCAGGTGGCTCTAAAGGAGGGTCCAGCCTCGTTCCAGTCATTGTGCTGGTGTGAGTGAGTCCCACTAGTGCTCAGTGCTCCACTTTGTCTCTTGAGGACTTTTAGTGCTCCTCAAATTTGTTAGATCTCTAAGGTTTCCTTCAGTGGTACCACTGACTGCACTGAGGTATTGAGCATGTTAAGGCTCTGTATTTATAGACTGAAGTTCCTTTCTGGTAATGCAGTACAGTTCCTTTTCGTGCTCTGTGTTTTTTCATTACATGTTGTAGTAGTGAGAGTAAAAAGGAAATCTTGCTTTGCTTTTTTTCTCCCTAGAAATGGGAGGATGAAATAGCCCAAGAGATGAAGGAAGAGCATGACAGGTTGGTGCAAGAAGAAATTGCTGCAGAAATGAGGAGAAACAAGGAGAAGATCTTGTACCATCAAGAGCTGGACAAACAGATGGAGGAACAGGAGAGGAAGAAGCAGAAGGCTTATGAAGAGTTTCTGAGAGAGAAACTCATGATTGATGAAATTGTAAGGAAGATTTATGAAGAAGACCAAATGTTAGTTACTTTGAATTTTTATTATCTGTTAATTTAAAACAAAACAACTCATATAATTGTTTATAGAAAGCTAATTTGTATGCATCTATCCCATGTAGACTAAGACCCATTTTAGTTTTCCGTGGTCACATTTTGCTAACAAGAGCCTGACTTGCATGAATTTTCCTGTTGAAATATCCAAATGTTCCAGGCAGTCTCGTGTCCTTGTTCCCCACTTGTGAAATCCAGTTTATTTGCAGGAGTGTTTCCATTGGGCCCATCATGCTGGACACGAGGCATATCCCAGATTTCTGCCTTGCCTCGTGTCCTGCCTCACCAGGAGGTGTTTGTGTTGTTTCCCTGTGAGATGGACAGGGATAGGGGAGGAGGTTTCTGAGGGCAGAGGGGTGTTTGTGTGGGGGAGAGTTTAGTAAAAATAAAAAGTTTAGGGGTTGTGGGGACTTTCTTCTCTCCTTTGATGGATTGTGTGTGAGTGCAGTAGTGGTGAGTACCTGTGTGAACAATCTGCACTCCAGAAAGATGTTAGACATGATATTCCGTCCTCGGGGCAACTCAATAATAAGTATTTTCAAGGTAGGTATCTAATTTCTAACTGAATGTTTAAGGAGAGTCACTTAACTCTTAGTCTCTGGAATACATTGTTAACAGCGAGCATCTGGTCTGTTTTATGTTACTCTGCAGTAACAGGAAACTATTTGAACATTTTTTTCCATCTGCAGGGAAAAACAACGTAAGTTAGATAAAGTGAGAGAGATGCAGACATATATTGAGGAATTTATAAAAGAACAAGCTATCTGGAGGAGAAAGAAAAAGGAAGAGATGGAAGAGGAAAATAGGAAAATTATGGAGTTTGCCAACATGCAGCAACAAAGAGAAGATGACTGGATGGCTAAAGTTCGAGACACTGAGGAGAAAAAGCAGAAAGTTCAAAACATGGTATCAAAAATTGAAATTGTAGGAAAACTTGTGTGTTTTTGTCTTTCATTTAGAAACCTTTCTTTCTTGTAATAGGTTGCCGAGAATCTGGAAAGAGAACAACAGAAGCTTAAAGAACAAGAGCAAATCCGCCAAGAGCTGTATCTGGAAGAACAAGAGGAGATGGAAAGGAAGAAGGAGATGGTAAGTGCTGGCAGGTAGACGAAGGGGTTTTCTTCACACTTTGAATTTGCTAAGTCTGCAGTGTTATTTGTGACTTGGTGATGATTTTGAGGGACTCCTTGAGCCCATTTTGGATTGTGAGCTGTCTTAAAGCAAAAGGCTTAATTCTGACATGGTATTAGGAGTATTAAATGAATTTGAATTGTTTTCAGTTCTCTTCTGGCACAAAGTGTTTATTTCCTGCACTGTTTCCCAAATGTTCTTCATCAGATAAGTAGTTTGTACATTAGCTTAGGTATTGGAGGCAAAATTCTGTCCTTTGAGTTTCCTTTTCCATTCCTAATGTATTTATGTTTTTATTTTCAACCAGGAAGACAAGTGAAGGTTTTGAATCCCCTGTGACCCCC
The DNA here is from genome assembly GCF_047495875.1 of Pithys albifrons albifrons. Lineage (NCBI taxonomy): Eukaryota > Metazoa > Chordata > Aves > Passeriformes > Thamnophilidae > Pithys > Pithys albifrons. The sequence goes on from NC_092470.1 coordinate 8,312,867, forward strand.
TTTATACATTTATTTATGTCGTGAAGGAGAATGACAGTAACTTTCAAGTTCAGGTTTAGGCTAAGTAGATTAAATAACTGCTTTTTTTTCTGCATGTCCATTTGCTTTTCCAATGGGCCTGGCCACACTCTGTTCTACCTTGCTGTGGGTGACAAACAAAATACAGCACAGGTTGAGATACCAAGCACTGCTATTTTCACTTGTTCAGGATGATTGTCTTGTTGATTCACTTCATGCTAGTGAAGTGGGAAAAAACAAAATCTCTTTTTTTTTTTTTTTGGACTTAAATTGCAACATTTGCCAAACTGATTAATGCTGGAGAGCACTGTCAGATGTGGAATGTTTGCTCCAGGTATGGAGCTAGAAGTTAATAGCAACAGTGAATTTATTCCAAAATAAATCAAGTAGGATATCTGCTGCTGCTGCGAATTTTTTGAAGTGTGTTCAGTAACAGAGTATTTTGCTACATTCCCTTTGCAGGCAGAAATTGAAAAGAGAATAAGGCAGCGGCTGGAGTTAAGGCAAACCTATGAAGAGCAGTTTGCTCTGAAGGTGGCAGCACAGCGAGCTCTGCGGGAGGAGGAGGAAGCCCTGAGGCAGCAGATGCTGGCCAGGCTGGCGGAGCAGGATCGCATCGAGGAGCTGAACGCCCAGAAACGCAGGATGAAACAGCTGGAACACAAAAGGGCTGTGGAAAAGATCCTGGAGGACCGTCGCAGGCAGTGCATTGCAGACAAAGTAGGAGTTTCACACGTGCCTTTGGTTTGAGCCACAGTGTTTCTCTGGGGAATCCTTCTGTCACGAGGGACATTGGTGGTGCCACCAGGGAAAGGTGATAGGGGGCAGCAGGCCTTTGTTTGGTTTGATGACAAGAGAAAAGTATTCTTAGAGCTGACGGTTTTTGTGACTTGAGAAGTTGGGGTAAACAACATCCCTGGGCCCCTGTGTACACGATGTGCTCTGCAAATACCTCTTCAGGAGCCATGGGAGCAGTGAAACTGCTGCTCAGTGGCACTGATGTGTGAGGAGGGGATGTCCCAGCCTTGCTTTTAGATTAAGTCTCTTGAATTATGATCTGAGGAAGAAAAGGTGTAAACTGAAGGCAAGTTATAGAATCCTGCACTGTGGTTTTCAGATCTGGTTGTAGGGTTTATTATAAAGCACACAGGTAACATGAATTGCATTTTCTAGTCATTAGCATGAGAATTCATGCCTATTGCTCCCTTTTTTCTTTGATTAGAGCAGTAGGGCAGGAACACACGAACTCATCTGAGAGCCAAAAAGGAACCAGAACTGAACACTTAATCTGCCTCAAAAGGGCTCCTAGTAAGAGACCAAACCCTTGGATAGCAGCCTCACCCCAGGTCCTGCCACTCAGTCTGCTCTTTTGTCTGAGATTGTTTTCCAGTTGCCAAACATGTATTGTTTAAACAGTGCTTTGTGGGGGTTTTTTACATATGCTGTTCCATCCTCTTCAAAAGAATTTCCTCTGATCAGGAGTTAATAAGTTAAAATTTATTCCACTAAAAGTATTTCTCTTTATACTGTGGTGGACAGTGGTGTAAACTAATGTTCACAGAGCTGAAACTGAACTTAGGAAAACTTCTTTATTGTAGGAGCGTGAACTTGAAGAAAGAGAGTTGGAGAAGAGAAGACAAGAAAGCATCCGTGCAATTGTTGAAGAAGAGAGACAGAAACTCCTGAAGGAACATGCCTGGAAATTGCTGGGTTATCTTCCTCGAGTAAGTGAATTTTATTTTAAACTCTTTAAATGTCTGTCCTGTAAATTGGCTTTGTCCTGGATAGTTGAAGGTGAAGTTGTAGAACTGTGTAGACTCCTGGAGTCTGTGGGTGTCCTTATTGTGTCAGTTTGCTTGCACTCACCTCTTCCTTTGTCTGTTTGAGCTGGGAAGCTCTTTACAGAAATGCCCTTTCTGTGTGAGGGGCTGGGGACTCTCTGGCAGTATTGATGCCTTGGGCAGCACCTGCCCAAAGCTTTGCAAATCCAGTGTTTGCAATGTGGAACGTGAGTTCTGCAGTGGGGCTTTTCTACCTAGGAAGGGCTCCACCACATCTAAACCCTGTTTCCACCACATTCCTCAGCTGGGCTTTTGGGTGCAATTTCTCACAGCTTTGCCTTGTCTGCCAAGTATTCCAAGTCCCCACGGAGGCGAGGCCTCCCCTCTGCAGCAGTGCAAGGAACTGCCGTGCTTACAGGAGCATTTCAGAGCTCACACTCTTCGTCTCTGTGTTTTTAAAAGTTAAAGGGTGGAAGCAGTTATGGCAATAGGAGTAAAGTACAGTTTATTTTGTATTATGCTTTGTAATCAGAAAGACCTCCTGACAGTACACAAAGGAACAGAGAGCTGCCTTAGACATGTAAAAATGCATTTATGGTAGGGAGGGAATTATTCAACCAGTTAAAGAAATTTTATGATTCTGGAAAATGTAAACAGAGCAGAGTCTAATTTGTATTCAATTTTTAAAACAATAATTGCTTCAACACTGTCTGAGTTGGCTGCTCCTACATCACGTTGCTTCACTCAAAATGACTAATAGCAAACTGCTACCAAATTGAAACTTCCCATATAAATACAGTTTGTAATATTTTTTCCTTTTCTAAATGCTGCAATGTATGTTCTGTGAGTCACACACATTTTTAGCTTTAGAAATAATTTAGAATTAATTAGAAATTTAGATTCCTGGGTTCCCCTGTGTCCATTCCCAAAAGCATAGTTTTTGATTAAGTTGTCCAGTATCAGTTGATTTCCCCAGTTATTTCTTTGTAGGAGCTAATTTCAACACAGCTTAAGGTGAAGGCAGAGCCCCAGCCCAGTCAGGGCCTCTTTTCACTGCAGTTGATTCATTTTAGAAAAGCTGCCCCTGTACTGTGTTAGCACTTCTGTGAGAAAGAGAATGCAGCTACATGTTGTCTTTTGGTGGTGCTTGTGCATGCAGAAAAAGGGGGCGGCTCTAGGTGAGCAGCAGCTACACTACTTTGTAACTCTTTCATTCAAGTTTTGTGATGGTTTTCAGGCTTGATTTTCTGGTTTGTTTTAAAGGTAACAATGGTGTTATGGATACAAACTATTCATTCTCCTCTGTGGAAAATTTCAGAGGTCCATAGTAATCTCTACTTTGTTTCTTTCCTGTTACTGCAGGGAATACTCAAAGATGAAAATGACATTAACATGCTTGGAGAAGACTTTAGGTTGGCTTACCAGCAGAGAAGAACTAATGAATTTTCAGAAGAGACCTGAACCTTCCTCCAGCTCAGCTCCTGCTTTGCCACTAGGTGTCAGCCGATTCCCAAGGAAAACTTCCATTTGCTGTTAACAGTGAGGAACTCCTTTTTAAGACCATTAAAAAGTCTCCATTTTAAGACCATAGTTCCAAAGTAATGAGCAGTTAGTTCTATACAGGTGTGTGCTGCATTTGCATTTTTCCTCAATAAACTGTTCTGGAGTTCTCAGTTCTTCTTAGTTAGTGGGGTAGCAATGTTAGAAATGTTTTCTCCAGCAGCACAAACCTAAACTAGTGTAAATGCAGACATGTATTGCAGTATAGACTACAGGATTCTGCACTCGTTCTGGGGGTAATGGGAAGATTTGCATGTCCTGTCACTACTCTTCTACAATCCCAATCCAAAGGTAGTTGGTCTCATCTCCAAGGGGAGTCTGAACTGTTGTGCTTGTAGTAAAGCAGAGACTTTGTTCCATTCTGAGGTCAGAACCCTGTGCATAACCTTCCTGGTTCTGTGCCATGTTCCTGTTCACTGACTGAGGGAGGGATCCAGTGAAATGGGTGAGGTCTGACAGGTGCATGGAAGCAGCACAGGCTTGGGCTGCTCCTGTTCATTAATGTACACATGATATGCTCAGCCCATCTACCTTAATCTTTTATCTAGTTCTTGATTACCATGTTGACTGATGAGATTGTTAAGGATGTAATGCTTGTAAAGCACCTGTGAACATGGAGTCATGGCTGCTGAGTGTATCCCAAAGCAGCAGCTGACGGCAGGGAAAGGTTTAATATTTTCACCCTGACTAAGGGAGCTGTTTGGGACTTTGAGTCTGTCTGGGCAGCGAGGGGCAGGTCTCATGTGTGGGTATGCCAGCCAGGGGCTAAGATGTAATGACTAAAACAAGTTATGATCATTTCTATAAAAGAGCTGTTGGTGCTTAAATTAGATGCCAGACCAACTAGCTTTGAGGGGAGATCTGTTACAGAGAACAGAGAAGGCCAATTTTCCAACCACGTGTTTTAAAAAGGACATGACATTTTCTTCTCAACTGAATCACTGGTAAATTTATTTCTGTTACAACAAGGAACTGTCTGAGACTAAATCCTGACTTCTTTGGACTGAATATTACCATAGACGAGGTATAGTTTTAAAAGCTAAAACAGAGCAAACTGATGAACAAAGTTGGCTTGTTGGAATATTCTTTGCACAGTCTGTGCTTCTGTGCTCATTACAGAATGGACAGTTTGGCCTGACTGCAGCAGGAGTTTGTATTTCATGTAACATTGTAACACAAGTTAGCGGGCTTACAAAAGTGAAACAATTTAAACATAAGCAAAATCAACAAAATCAATTTACTGGGATATACAGTTATTAACTATTAACAAGAATTCATATACAGTCCCAAAATAATGTACCACTGGACTTCCTTTCAAACAGAATTTGTTTTTAATGGAATCAATGATTTCCCCACTCAAGAGCTTTCATGAATTCCTCTTCAGTAAAGGAAAGCATCTTCGCAGCTTCCATGTGCATCTTAAAAAAAGAAAAAAAATTAGGAGCAGAAGGTAAAAAGTGTTAATAACCAGTACAAAATCCTGGATAACTGGGATAGCTGAAAGGGGTTTCAAATCTATTATTCTTTTTTTTTTGTCCTGTGGTCTGATGGATGTTCACCTGTTCTAGCTGAAGCCGTTACTCATATTTTTCTGCAAAACTTTATAGTGTAGGGCTGTGATAAATTTTATGCTAAACATTGTAAGGTCAGCTTTAGTAAAATGGGGCTGAGAGCTTTTCTTAGTTCCTTATATTGCTTTAAAAATATCTCTGTTTTAATGAGGCATGGAAATTCCTGAAAATCTGACAACTCCTGTCAGGCCTCTGAAGAACACCTGAGAAAACTGCTGAATGTTCTTTCAAGCTGACCAACACACAACTTAGTAGCATTAAAGGTATTACAAACCAAATCATCCTAGTCCTGATACTTCGTATCTCTGGGGAATTTTTTCCCCTCTATCATTCTTCGTGCTCTCTCTGCTCTGTGCATCTGAACCTGCCACACAAATACTACACAAGTAGCCCAAATCAGGTTTTCCTCATTCATTCAACAAAAAGCCTGTGTGAATCCAACTTGAATACTGAGCACATGTGAGCTTTGGCTGCCCCTCCACCGTGTTCCTGCCAGGAGCTGCATGGGCAGCCCTGCTCTCTTTCAGGTTCTTCCAGTCACAGTCTGTGTGGAAAGGACAACTAACAGCATCCCTCTTCTGTGAGTAAATAACATTTTTTGTAAGAAAATTCTGATCCAGCATTTGTAATTTTTTAAAAATATATTTAGTGCAGTGTTGTGTTATTTGAGCCTATGGGTTTGGTTCTCAGTCAAACAGAAATGCTTCTCTGTGACACCCATTTCAGTGAATTCACATTCCAGGGGATAAGGAGCTGCCTCATGTACAGAGCATATGTTGAGTGAATGCTGTAGAGTTTTCAGTCTCAAAATAAACTTGAGAGCTAAGCCAGCCCTGCTGCTGTTCAGTGAATCCCCAGGATCTCCTCAGCATCCTGTTACTGCCATAAAAATCCTCTTGCACTGGAAATCCATGAGCAGCCCCACTTCCTCTATTCCAGTTCCTTGTCCTCCTTTGCCCTGTGTTGGGCAGGTATTCCAGATCCAAGGGTGTATTTCCATATTGCAATTCCCAGTTTTTAGAATAAGTGTGTGTATTTTGTTCCCTGAAGTTGCCACTTCATACAGAACTGTTCTTCCTCTAGGGGCTCAACAGCTTTCAAAGTGTTTACAAAATGTCTGGTGATCACTGCAGTGCTTAAAGGGTAAATGAAATGTTCTATTTTCTTATCTCTAAGGCTGACCCTTCCTAAAGGGGTTCTGCTCAAAAAGCCACCATACATTGCTCGCTTTAGCTCTTCTCACAGCTTTGGCTTGAGAGTGCAAGAAGTGCATTGACTCCATCCCCAGATGAATGACATGGAATTCAGTGGAGTAGGATTTGGAGGTGCCCCACTCTGTGGTGTTCAGATCCTATGTAGGCAGCTCTGCAGCCTGGAGCTCTGTCTCATGCAGCCTCAGAAGGGAAACTGATACAAATGATTGCACACGTCCCAAGTATTTATAAGTGAAAGGTGTGATAGAACTAATAAGTGGAAAATTGTTTGATTTGGGCAACAGCTCTTAGTGTACAGTCCTCTCACTTTAATTTCCTTTCATGTAAACTCACAATTTCTTTCAGTTTGTACCATCAAAGCTCATTTGACAGGTTTATGCTGAAAATACATTTTGAGAAATATATTTACCCACTCTGCAATGTCAGAGGTTTTTCTTTTTGATTAAAACACCCCTCCTTTTAGGAACATCAAATATAGCTGTATCAAATATGATAGTTAATTATGCTTTTAGCTGTATTCTATCAGTGAAGTATTAATGTACTTCTCACTATAACAGCTTGCTATGAAAGTTGTATCGCTGATTGTTCCCCATGAATGGGTTGCACCTACTGTACCCCCTCTCCTCTCTTCAGTCTCAGCTTCAGCTCCTAAAACACTGCAAGGCAGTGGCCTCTGCCAACCTCTTCATGCCCTGAGAGAGATATGAAATGAATGTAGAATCAAACCTCTTTCAGAGTAAGGCTGCAAGTGCAGTGTGGATGGAACACCCCATGCAGCCAAAGTGATGTTACTGCATTGTGTGTGGTTCAAAGTATGCAGGATATTCCAGGAATTACCAAAGGATGGAGCTCAACTCCCCTCTTTCAGCTGAGTAAATTCACATCTAGGATAAGGACTCTTTTTCTATTTTGTCTGACACACAAGGACATCTGCACCTGGACACAGCTGTACATGTACCAAACAGCTCAGAATATAAGTAAAAAACCCCAAATGCTGATGGAGAGGGACATACTTTGAGAGCCCAGGAGGAATGCAGGTCTAAAACACAGTAGCTCACTCCTGAGAGGTCACACTATCAGAGCTGCTGATCTGAATAATGTGTGGGAGGGAAAAAAGCTCACCTGCTAAAATGGGTCCTACTGACACAGCAGCAAAGGGAGTTGCTGTTATTACCTGCAGTGTTTGTTCCTGAACAAACACCCCCAGTCAGTAGGAACCTTTAACCATGAAAGGATCTGCTCCTAGTTAGGAATGGGGTCTGTTCAAAAGACCAGGCTTTGCTACAAAGCAAAGCGTTACCAACAGGCTCCAGTGAAAGTGAGGCTGCTGCTCTCCTAAACTGGAACTGCCCAGTCCTGGGGCTCCAGTTTCCAGGATTACCTTAGTTGACAACACACACATTTAGCTGGAGGTTGTTAACTGAAACACCTGTACTCTGGTCCTTACCTTTTGTCTCTTCAAAATATCAATTAACTTTAACTGCTTTTTAAAACCCGTAATTAGCTCTCCTTTTTGCTTCTGCAGTTTCTTGTTTTCTGTTTTTAATTCTTCAATAGTTTTTAGTTCTTGGTTTGCTATGTCCTGCCAAGGGAAGGAAAGGAGAAATTAAGGTGTTGCTTTAACCAGTGAAACCTGGCATTACATAAGAAGGTGACAAACAGTAGCCATGCATAACGTTTCTGAAAAGAAATGAGATTAATCAAAATACACCCCCATCAAAGCTTAAAAAAGAAAAGAAAATCTCAAAGATAACAGCCATGGTTTGCCTGTGCATCCATTAGATGTGTTTGTGTGCTTCCCCCTATTTCTAAACACAAATATGGAAAATCAGAAAGGCTTTAACTTTATCCTGTACATTTTTTCCTTCTGCACAGCATGCAGTGGTGTGATCCCAGAGAACCTGTCAAGGCCTTTGCTGACTTGTTCTAAGGTAGTTTTGGGACTGCCTGTAAGAGATATTATGCCTCCAAAGCTCATCAAGCTTTTTGTCTCATTCCAGCATTACTGAGTGATTACAGATGGGGAATTGTTCTCCTAAGCCACTGTACCTTGTTGCTCTGCTTCAGTTTATTCAGCTCCACTTTGTACCTTTCCACTTCCTCCAGGGCCCTGTTCAAGCGAACCTCTGTTGCACTCCGAGTGGCTGTGGCCTGCTTTTGAACACGCTTTAGGTTCTCCAGTTCCTGGTTTGGGAGCAAAGGATACACACAAACATCCTGAATAATGGGTCTTTGGATGAATCCCGTGTTGACAACACATTTACAACAAAGCTCACACCTTGAAAGCTGAAGAGTCTGTGCACTTCTTTGCTCTGCAAACAGAATCTGTCTCAGAGACAATTCTACTGTTAAAACATCCCCTTCTCCTTTGAAATCTTGAAAAAAAGGATCTTTCTCATATTTGTTTTAAATTCCCTTGGAATGATTATGGAGCTGACCATGTAAGACCACAGAACAGACTGAAAAACCTTGAGTGCTCAGTAAGAGAAAGAGGAAAGTGTCACTATGTCCAGTCTGTGTCACATTCTGGAAGGTGGCTCCTGTTTCCAGCTGCTTCTCCCCACCTGTTCCGTTTACCTCTTTTCCCCATAGATTACTACATGCAACTACAAGCAGTTAAAGCAGCCCACTGAAGATGGCAGAGGGTAATAACTATTTCATCTGGCAGAATATAGTTCATTGAGTATTTCTGGCACCAAGCAGAGCAGTTCCCTCTTGACTCTGCTGACAGTGTCTCCCAGTGCTGCAAGTGAGGAAATGAGAGAGACCAGGCTGACGGACACAACAATCAGACCAAGGATTAGGGAATATAGATAAGAGCCAAAGTGAGAGAAATAAATAATCCTGGCAGAAAAAGCACATCTTGTCTTTTATGGAAAAGAAATAACTTTTTTTAAGTATCAAATTTTTAGTAACAGGCCCAGAAAGACTGTTTTAACCAAATCAAGGTAGAGAAGGGCCTTGTTAACCTCTTACCCTCGGACTGCCTCATTTCTGAGTGATTGTTCTGTTTTCTCAATTCCACGCCTGCCCTTGGTGGTTACTTCAGACTTCTACATGATTTATCCAAGAAACACATACTAATTAACCTCTTTGTCTTATATCAAGATGCTGGAGCTGTGAATCAAGTAAACTAAATCTTTTGTGCTATGTATTTTATTCTGCATTAATATGGAAAGCTTTGGAATATAGTTTTTCAAGCATTTAATGACCAAAAAAATAGTCTGCATGCAATGCAAATTACTTATCAGCTAATCATATCATTTCATGAAAGACTTCTCAGAATTCTTTTAGGGATTTTTGACATTTACTGTCATACATAATACCTTATTAAGGATTTCTTTGCAAATGATCCAGTGAGGGTATATTGTTAAATATATTCCACTCCCAAGTTTTTAATCTTAAAAATACCTGAAATAAGTGTTTTATTTTGTAACTAGTCAAGGTTTCTGTCAATTCTTCAAAACTTAAAGTAAAAGCAAGATTAATTTTCTCATATAATGTTTCTCTGAGAGTTGGGGATAAACTACTGTGTTTTAAAACTGCTGTCTCTTCCCAGGAGCAGCATATGCAGCACTTCTGTCTTTAGGAAGCTCTGCAACACCTGTGCTCCCCAAAAAACACTGGAGAGAGAGCACTTATTACATCCAGCCCTTCTTCAAGGCAGGTTATAACCCCTCTGCACAAAGCCTCAAAAAGAATAAGAGCACAACTTTGGTGTCCCCCAGACCATTTCTAACATTATAGCTTGACCTGAATTAACAATGAGAGAACACAGAGAAAGGAATGTTCTTGCAGCCAGGTGGTGGAAAAAGGACAGGAAGGGTGATAGCATTTATTATATCAACTAATAGAAAAGAGAAAAATGAATGCTGGAAAGAAAAGGAGAGATGTTTCTGTGAGCACCAGGATTCAGCTGCTGCCTGAGGTGGGTGTTGCAGCAGAAATGTTCACAGAGACCAAACACCAAAAGAATGAAATGTAAAAATAACCAAGTAGTTACCATGTTTCAGATAAATTGTGAAAAGCAGGGGAGAATCTTTGCCTAGGCACATACAAGAAAGCACCTGGGGGATTAATGAGTTTGCACCAAGTGTTGATAATCTAAGGAAGTTCAGGGAAGTTTGTATCACAGCTAAGGTCTGCTGTCATCTGTGCTGGAACAGGAATCACAACAAAAGCAACAAAAGCCCCAAAATCAGAGGTTACATTTGTGCTATTTGGACTATACAGAAAACTTTCTCTGGACTGAAAGAAAGAGTCTTCAGAGTTTCACAGCACAGTAGCACCAGTTCAGGCCTGTGTTCACAGGAAATTGCTTTTAAACATGTCCAGAATTAATCTACACTACATTAATTATATAGCATTGAATAACCTAAAAATTAGAACAGGTTTCAGACTCCTTAGACCACAGGAGAATTAAGCAGTTACTGCAAAATTATTTTCACAGGTATGGTTTTTGCAGTTAGGTAATTTCTCATAGCAGAAAAAATATGTCAAGTAACTTCTGAATTAGCAGAGAAGCCCTCATTACATACACTTGCCTTTTGTGCTGCCTTAGTATTTTAAAGAACTACCACTATTTTTTCGTGATCTGATTGGCAACCTTGATGAATTCCAGAAAACACAACCTCTGAGGAATAACTGAAGCAGCTGAGGATGGTAAATCCAGAACGAAGACAAGAGAGGGGAGTGAGCATGTTCTCGATGTGGTACCTGTACAGCAGAAGTGAGTAAACTTCTCATCCCAACATTTCTAAATACTATTTTCTGACTGTGTGAAAGAATCAGCATAGAGTGTCTAAGGACATGGTGGGAGTTGCCACCACAGAAGGCTTTAAGTACAGGTTAAACAAACATGTCCAGGATGGCTGGGATATCATCTGTCCTGTCTTGCTTTAAGAGAAGGGACTAAATGACTACGTAAATCTCTTAGCCCTGTTTGCTGTGAGCTGATGAGTAGTACTATTAAATATTTTCCTGACAGAATCACCATCAGGGAACTTAAACCCTCCAAGTATCTGCACAAAAAGACTACGAAAACCCTTTTAGTTTTAAAATGCCAGAGCTACAAAGCAATTAAGACACAAACATGCCTACACAAATGCAAGAGAAGTGTAATGAGACTTTGTTAGGCTGAGTTGTGTTGTTTCCCCAGATTTTTAAGTGAAATATCTTCATTGTATTACATGTACTACACCATCACTGTATGTATTGCATGATTTTGAAGTCAGCCTCTCTAGCCTTGAGTAATTAAAGCAAAACACATGCTGCCCTTAAGATTAAGTTGCAAACAAACAAAGCTGTGTGTGCACCATCTGCTGCCCCAGGCACGGACAGCACGTGCATGTGTGGGTGCAGCAGCAGCCACGGGAACTTGGGTCATCCAAGCTGGAGCTGCTTTTCCAACAGTCCCTTCTCAGGAACAAAGATATGTCCCTTCCTCTACCTGCACAACATTCTAACACAAGCTGCAGGTGCTTTTTGAAAAAATGTTCACTGGGTTCTACAGTTTACAATAGAACTCTTATTACAGAAGGATTTTTTAACAATTATAATTAAAACCAGAAAAATAAAGTTCCCTTTTATTTTTCAGGATTCCTTTGTGAATTTGACAGCAGGTCTGAAAAGGTTGTTTTGTCTCTTGTGGGTCTTTTATACAGGAATTTAATTTTAAAATACAAGAATATATGATTGTAGAAGCAGCAGAAAAGCAGTTAGCAAAGTATATTATTTCTTCCTGTAAAAAAATTAATTAGAACACTTAAAAATAGAATTTCTAAAACGATTAACAGAGATTGAAACACTACTGGGATCACTGGATATGGATCTATGGAATGAGGGTACAGAGGGTGATTTGATGTGGCATTTTCCCTTTTGTGAGATAAATGAGAGTAATATCTGCATTACCTTTTGTAGTGCAATGACTTCTTGTTGTAACCCTTCACTTTTTTTGTTTGCCTCTTGTGACAACACTCTGTACTTCTCAGTCTGAGCCTGCTGCATGCTGAGTGTTCGCTGCAGTCGGGCGTTTTCTTCCTCAGTCTCTTTAAGCCGAGTTTCTAAATTCTGATTTTCATCATCCTGTTTGCCAGTAATTAACAAAAAAAATGACATCACTGAAGGAAGCAGGAGGATAATGCAGTAATAATGTCTTGTAAATAGAAGTCAGGAAAAATACACATACCATAGAGATAAGTTTTTAAAATTACATGGCAACAAGAAAACACTATTTTACCAGGATAGTCCTTCAAAAAACAGTAACACTTCTCTCATTTAATTTTTACAGCCTTTCACTTGAAACTATTCTGTAGCAGTATTTAAAACATTTAATTTCTCATAGCTCAAAGGTTTTGAGAAATATCAAAGTGTTACAGAATAATACGAGTAACAGTGGGACACAGATATTTTGTGAGAATAGCTAAATGCAAACATTGGGAAAAATTATGGGAAATAGAAAAGAATATAATTACTGATAAACCAATCCATTATGTTTTAGGAGATTATCTGGTTTTGACTTAAAAGCAAGCTAATGATCCAGGGTACATCAAGTATTCAAATTTAAGATTCTCTTAACATCAAGTGAATCCCATATTAGATTCATGACCTACTGGCAATTACATCCCACATTAAGCATTATAATTCAAGGCATTTTTCTTTTATAACCTTTCAAACGTTATAAGTGAATACTGACGTGGGTTATTTTAGAGACACGTTATGCCCTTCACTTCTTCACAAAAAAGAAATCAAGCCACGCACCGAAATGGAGTTGCTGTGAAAACAAGTCTCTCTCTGCTGCTCTCTCAGCCCCTTGGAATACAAGCTCCTCACCTGGGAAATCTCTCTGCCTTACCCTGAGCTCCATGTGCCCACCTGCACCTTGTACACTCTAACAGTGAAGTATCAGTGTAGCTTCACTCTGCCTTAAGTTCAGCTTGATCTGCCCAAATGTCATTCCAAACATTGTCCTCTGCATCAGTTTTTTGCATAAGTATTTCTTAAGCTTTCTTATTTCTCACTCTGCCCTACACATTCCCTCTCATCCCATCACCTGGCTCTGGACACCACCTGTCTTCTCTCTGTACACCAAAATCTGTATTTCACCGCTCCTGTTTCCTCCTCCTTGTGCTCAGGTCCTGGGAACGCTCCCGTTCCCAGCAGGGATGCTTTGGGCACTCTGCAGCACCAGAGTTCCTGCAGCTGGGGCATGTCTTCATTCCCAGGGGTTCTTTCCAGCCTTGAATTCTTTTCCAGTAAGTGCATCTTGTAAGCTTTTAGCCCAAGATCACATTTATACAGGAATTACTATCCTTGATTCTAAATTATTAGGATATTTAAAAAAAAACAAAACTTCAGCTCTTAATACTTGAAAAGGAAATGTTGAGACATTTGCGATTATTTGTTAAAGGGGAACTTTTAACAATAGATAAAAGAATTCAGCTCTTACCTTTTTCCTGCATTCAAACACTACATTTGCCAGGTCTTCCTGTGTAACACGTAACTTTGCCTTAAGAAATCTGATTTGAGCTTCTGTGAACATAAAAAGTTACATTAAATATCCACAAGTATTCATGATTCAATGCAGGAAAGAAGCAAGACTGATGTTATAACTCACTTGCATGTTCTTATTTTTAGAAACACTCTACATTGTTTGTAATTGTTAAAGAGAAATAGGCAAATAAAACCTCAGATTTCTAAAAAGATGTTGCAGGTTTCTCATGCTCAGGCAAAGCTTTGTATAGATTTTTTTCTTTTAATGACTGAGCTTGACATCTTTAAAATGTAAAAGACACATAATTCTCAAAATTGAAACTTACTGAAAACTTGCATCATCCCTGGCTGCACATTACAGAATTTCTTGAGTCTAAGTCAAGAAAACTACATCGTAGGGCATGTCTCCATTGCAATCTATCTGTAGCTGCAACTTGTGTAGTTACAGCCAAAGTAATTTTAAACTGTGCACAACAAGGAATTCAATGCAGATCCAAAGCCCTGCTAAATAGGTGAATACCCATCCCACACAGTAGTCTCTGCTTTTCTGCAGTACACTGTTCAAAATTAAATCCATTTAGTCAGATGTTTTTTCCAAATGAACTATTTTCCTGCTCTTGGACAGTTAAGAAATGGACTGTTATGACAAAACAAGCTGTGTGTGGACAGTTTGTTCTTTTACTTCCTATTCCCCAGATCATTCACATGGAACTCTTCCTGAACTTCCACAGGCACAAAGCATGGGAACAGTTTGAGGATCAAGTTGACCAACACAGGAATAACCATTAGTCACAGTAGTTATAAGGGGAAAAGAATAAAGCAGAGGCGTATCTGGAGCAGAGAAGGAATGGATGGGTACGTGTGTTCCTGTGCTGTAACAGGAATTCTTTTAATTTCACCCACCTTCCCCTATGAACTGTTACTGAAGCTTAAGCTGTAACTCCTCAGAGGCCATTAATGAGTAGGATTTAGGAAAAACACCATGAAATAGTAAGATACAGACTGACTTTTATTCCTTCTGTTATATTCTTTCTAGCTTCTGGTAACCAGTGGCTGTGGAGATGGAGATCATATTGAAGCTCTCAGGTGCCCTCTCAGGTACTTCTACACTATTGTCTGATTTTCTGCAGACCACACACAGTAGTTTGGCATTCACAATGTCCTGTGGCAATGAGTTGGCTAATTGTGCATTAGGTGAAAGAGAAACACTTCATATAGCTTGCTTTAAATCCAATTTAACGTGGCATTTTACTAGTGTTTGCATTACAGAAAGACAGCTTGCCCTTCACCATTACTGTTTTCATTACACATCTTTCCTATTGCCTTTAATTGTTCTGTTTTCAATCTGAAGATTCCAATTCAAGCTGTTCCACACTTCTGACTGCCACTGTACACTCTTAGCTGGATCTCTGCTAGCTCTACATCCTGGATTTGAGATGGGGTGTGCAGAACTGGGGTAGCATCACTTACAGTATAGTGCTAACACTGCAGTGCTTTGTTTTCTGTTATCTTCTGGAAGATTAGTAACAATTAATTTGCCTTTTCCACTGAGAACAGGCAGTAAGTTTATGCTTTTGGAAATGTCTTAATTAGTGATAGCAGGTGTAACTGGAGTTATGTAGTAGGTGTAACTGGATAGTTGTGTCACTTTGCGCTCTTTAATACAAAATATAAACCTGCACTTTATCCCCTCAGGACCATGAGATTCTTTTGCAAACTTCAACATCAGTTTTAACTATTCTAAAATCACTGTTTCATATACAAATTTCTTTACCAGCCATCATTTAGCTGTTGTGAATAATGTAAGCTCTGTGACAGATCCCTCTATTACCTGTAAAAACTACTGCTTTTTACAATTTTGTTTCTTCTTTTACTCAGCTGTTAGTCCACAGACAACTTCTTAGTCAGCTGTGTGTCATTAAGAGCACTTAGTAGTAAAACTTGTGAAAATTCAAACACACAACTAGAACCAGATCAGTCTTGGGAGATGCCTGTGATCCAAATATGTTTGACTTCTCACAGGAGGTAAAGATATTTAAACAATTAGCTTCCTAATTGATCAATTTTAGTCACCTGATGAAGCTGATAAGAGGGATGAGCATCATTTTTTAGGATGGTCTTAGGTTATAAAGTAACCAACATTGTCGGCACAGGAAAACAAGAAAAGGATGTCTGAGAGGCTCTGATACCATACAAGAAGGAACAGACATCTTGAATTCCTGAGATAATATGAAGATGAACATGAAGTGCAACAATACATTCCAGTATTTTGTTCCTATGTGTGTGGGTACATTAGATAACAATAGAGCTTCATCTTCAGCCTTCTGTATGTCTGTGTGCTTTTATCATTGCTGGTGACTGCAGAGCTGAGTTATAACCCACAGAAACAGCTCCCAACAAGATGTGTTGGCAGAAAACTGGCTACACTGTGGTAATCCTGAAATAAAGACCCAAGTCCAGGGAGAGCACTGCAGGAAGCTCAGGGAAAGGACAATGGTGTGGAACTTGAGCAGCACGTTGGCCTAAGGAGCCAAGCAAAGGCACACCGGCCTAAGGAATCTCTTACTGGAGATTCCCACTGAGGGATCAGCCCTCACTGTAACAGGGCCTGCTTAATACCTACATCTGCCTCCTTGTGACTGTTCTGTGAGTCTGACAATGCTGGAATGCTCTGCAACAGCTTATTTACCATATTAAGGTGGCATCCAGAGTGTTCTAAACAGTCAATATCAAATGTAAAACCAAAAATTGGTCCAGAGTATTTTCATTTTATCTTTAAAGTTACAGAAACAATTCTCAATACTCAAATACTCAATACTCCCTTGGTCATTGAGACCTGATTACTTGGCACCAGTAATAACTCTTAAGTTACCTTGAATTAATTTGATGTAAGCTCCCAATGCAAGCCAAAGGCATTTCTGTTTAGTTTGGGAGAAAGAACTATAAAAAAGACAGCTGAGGGTCTGTTTGGGGAGACTTGGTAACTGAAGATGTGCAAAGAATTACATGAGGTTAGAAACCAAGCTATTCCTGTGTGGGAATGCCTGTAGACATCAGGCTGTTCGATAAAATGAAGAGGGCACAGGCACTTTGTTCTCCTGTGGTGAATCTCTGACTTCGTGCTTGCTTTAGCATTGTAAGGAACTACACAGACTCCCTTTTATCACACCAGAGCCAAAAAGAGAGATACACATCATTCCTTTACCATCACTGGCAAATATATCAATGCCCTTTCCTGTTCTGTTCCTAGGACAGACATAAACACACCACTTGGAGTGGGAAAGTATCTGGAGGATTCTCATTACCTTGTTTAAGCCACTTGGTAAGATCCACAGCACTGGTCTGAGGAAAGGCCTTTTCCTCTAAAGGCAGAGTTTGTGCAAAGGACTGAAGCTCATCTTTTTGGAAATACAAGCTTAGCATTGTGTACTTCTGTTCTCCCAGTGAAATGAATCAAATGTTATGCACTTATTCAACAAATGCAACCATTCAAATATCTCCCTACAAAGGTGGAAATGAAGATAAAAATTCCCTTTTCCACATAATTATTCATTGATACGTGACCTGATCATCCTCTGAGACTATGGAAAGAGGAAAAACCTTCTTTCCCTTTCCGTTAACTCAAGGGCTTTAGATTTTTCCCTGTTATTTTTACAGAAACTCTTTTTTTCCCTCAGAAAAATAATCCGTTTCTAACAGTCGTGAAGTAAGAATAAAATGGAAGGAAACTTACCTGCTCCCATGTCATTCCCAACACTTGGAATAATATCATCATCTGGACTATCTGGTAAGGCTCCTTTCTTTAGTTTTTCTTCAACTCTGCTTATTGTTTTTGTTAACGAAAAACCTATGAAATCTTCCAGTACTGCAACACCATCAACACTTTGTACTTCCATGTTTCTTATTTTTGAACTAAAAAAAGAAAACCCTAGATTTTAAATTTATAATTTAAAAAAATTGCAAAAATGTAATGTATTGGCTATTTTTAAGAGTGTACAGTTATTTACCTAATGCAATTTCATTACTTGCTGTGAAAGATATACTGATGGCAATTTCTCATCTTGTAAATCTCACCTTTACCATATTCCACATAAACAATTACAGGATTTTACATACTATGATAATGTAGAAGGCAGAGAAACTGCTACCATTTTCTACTGAGAAGGTTCTGGCATGGTCTTCTCATACAACAAATTCAAAACTACACCAGAATAGAAGAAAGAGTCAGAAGAATGTTCTATTGGCTTTAGCTGCTAGCCTCTGTTTTAATTTCTGCTAGTTCCCTGCTCCCAAGTTAATTTGTAGAACTCTGTCCCCTCTGGCTGTTCTCCTACTTTACCACAATTTCTGCATCGTTATGCCTGGCCCAGGAAACTTCTCTGATCCTAGAAGTTGCATATCCAAGGTTTCATAAAACCAAAACACAAGGTAACACATCAGCTACAGTGGGTATCTCCTCAGCTTTCTTTTACAGAAAGGTGATATCTGAAGCTCCTAAGTTATTATTGTAATATATCCTCATCCCAGTGCAGTTTCCAAACTCCTCCCAGCTCCTAACTTTCTCCCACAGCTTTGGGTTCACCACACAGGGTCCGTGCCTCCACAGTTCCACTACTCCAAATCTCACAATGTGCCCCTGACAGCCCCACCTGGACCTGCCCAAGGTGGGCCCAGAGGGTCTACACTGACTTCCAAGTCCTAAGAGGCAGCCTGGGCCTGTGTCAGTTCCATGCTCTGCCACCTTGCAGTCCATTTCCACCCTAGTTTGGTATCAGGCTGTATCTTGGGGCAGTTTAAATTTGCTCCCAGGATCTTGTGCCTTTCTCGACTCTTCTCTCTCATCCAGATCTCCATTTCTTGGTTTTACAATCTTGAATTTGCACCCTACATATCTGAAGCTTCTCAGCTTGCAGCCCCTGGAAGGTGTGGTGTTACTGACCCTCTCCTGTCCTGTGAGCCCAGGCTTGCCCACAAGAGAGACCCCTGAGGGCCCCCTGTTTCCACAGGACAAACTGGCCTGCAACCCCTCTGTGTGCTCTCCCAGGTTGGCTCAGGTGCTGTATTTCTGTATTTCTCACAGCTGTGATCTTTGGGCCTCCTCTCACTGAAGGAATTTACAGTTTAGCTGTCAGCCCTGAGAAGTGACGAAGCAGAAAGCAACAGTTTCATTGTTGTAATATTAATCACATATGTTTACTGATAATTTTTGGTGCAAGGAAACAGAGACAGCCACATGGTGGAGCTGACTGAGGAGGACCAAAAGTTTTATACATTTATTTATATAAATATAGAAGCATATATGAATAAAATAACCTGATAGACAAAAACAGCAACTAGAAGACTTTATGACAAACCAAAGGAGATGCCTGATATACCTTGAAGTAGTTCTTTTTCCTTTGCTTCCAGAGTATGGTCTGTTCTGATCCATGGGCACAGAAGCACATTTCTTCTTGTTTGCTACCTACAAATTTTTTCAAAAAGTCATGGTTTGGGGGTTTTTTTAATTAATTAGTAATTACTTTTTTCTAGCATGTGGGGGGGGGGGTGTGTTTTCAGCTTCTTTTTAATATATCCAGACTCAAGGATATTTTCAAACTATGCTTTTCAGACTTTCAAACCCAGTTTTCCAGTTTTATTTGCCCTCATCTTTATCTTGCAACTTTTATGTCTGTGTGCCCTAATTGTAATATATCCAATAGTCATTGGCTCTTGGGAGGTTTTGCACAATACTCAAAATAAATCTATGCACAAGCAAGGCTCTGAGCTGTTATCAAAATATTAACTCCTGAAATGTCATCAGAGCGCATTTTTTTGAAAAATGCTTATCATACCTTCAAAAATATGGTATTTTATGTATTATTTTAATCTTATAAATTCCCTGTAGAAGGAAGTTCTAACAGTATTTCTTTTACTTTCACCTAAATATTCTTTAAAATTAGAGAGGTTTCTACTGTATTCTGATAAATAACTGCAGAGAGTGTTTCGGAAGCTTTGCCTCACCTCCTAAAAGATTCAATATAGTTGTAATTAGAGACTACTGAGTTTGTTCCCAATCTCAACCTCATTCTTCCATTATGTCTCCTATATTCACTGACCCTCACTACTTGTTTATTATTACATCTAGAAGACACTAGTATTGCCTTTACTATTATACAGCTGAGGGAGGGAAGGGGAGAAAGCAGGAAATTAATTATGTTCTAATACTTTCTGCTTGGAATTCTTAATTTGATGTTCTAAACACTGAACACTTACATCAATGCTTTGTAGAAGAGGAAACTTAGAATACAAAAATTAAACATGAGGTAAGTCCACTTGACCACCAGTGGCACTGAGAAAATCTTGGTAACTGTCCCCGTAGCACTGCTTTGGGCATCACTGCTTTTTGGCTTCCCACCCATGTAAGTCCCAGTGTAGCACAGCCTCAAAAACAAAAGTCCTGTGTGGAAAGTATCCTGGAATAAAAAACAGCCATGATAGTTTTGACTTTGATACCTTGGCATGTGAGTGTCTAAGAGATGAAGCTTCAGAACTGAGTGGATCTCTGTAGAAAAGAGAGTTTAAAAAAATTCACCGAACATCTATAATAAAATAAAGACTTTACAATTAAAATTCAACCCACCTGTCAGATTAAGGAGAATAACATTTTCTATGTCTAGAATAAATAATACAGCTAAGGTGGGAACAGTAAATTCAAGCATAAATTCAGTCTCATTCTGTCTTTCCATTCTACCTCATTTGCCACCTCAATCACCTGGTGAGTCTACAATATCTAATGCAAAGGTTTACTCACTAGCAGAATCTTGATCTTATCTCTTGGAATTGAGACTTATCAGATCCATGACTCCCTGTACTAGGGAGTACTCAGCCAGTGTGCAGAGTTAGGAGCCTCAACAGGAGAGGCTGACAGTCCTTTAGCAAAGATCAGCACCAGCTCACTGGGAAACACACTCACCTCACACAGAAATCCCTGAATTCATACAAAGAAAATGAAGATATAAACCAGTGTCCTCTACAGCCTCAGAGGAGACAGCTCACCTATCCTAGCAGACTCAGGCTGATTGTTGTCAAGTCAATTGACAGGGACTATCAAATGAATATGAGATAGAACAATTTATAAATTAAGCCTTACAGAATTTTCTCTGAGATAAGTATTACAAGTATTGTATCCATTTTACAGATGAGGAAAAAAACAGGCATAAAAAAGCAGTTTTCTTATCTGCTTATTTGGCTGAAACTGTGCTTCTTAGTAACTGAATTTCAGGTTAAATGATTATTTTTAAAGTCTGTTGAAAACAAGCAGAAAGTTTTAGCCTGCTGTGTAATATTCAGGTCAAGTTCCTTGTCACACATATATATATTTATTTATATATATATATTTATAGATATATAGATGTATACAGATATATAGATATATATATGTAACATTTTTGCTTTCAAAATCTGTTATGTGAATGTGTATTATTGCACTGAAAGGCCTCTTTTTTACTACCCTTTATATTTTTTTTTTACTCCAATTAAAATGCTGGCTTATGAAAGGTTTGGAATAAAATTTAAAATTCTGGCTCATCAAGTCACCTAATTTTTTTGCCAGGCTGATTTGAGCAAATGTTTAGATCTTGCCTTTAAAAATTTCACAGACATTCATCAACAAGAATTATCTGCACAAAGCTCCGTATTTTATTAATCAAAAAAAAAAAAACCTGGAGAAATCATCTGTGTGTGGCTGGCAACAGACTTCAAGAATAGGATGATTAGTTTTTGTCTATTTACCCTATTTTCCTCATGCTTCCTTCCCATTGGCTCGCTCTAGGAGCATGCAGAAGGTGAGGATTTGCTGCCACAGAAATAGCAGTTATGTGTTATTCTGGAAAATATGAAAATACAACACTCTCTGTACTCAAGAAAACAATGATGTTCTTTCCTCTAACAGGCTAATTTGTTCCTACTGTATCTGTGGTCTTAGGGTTTTCTTTAAAAAAAACAAAACAAAACACCACCACCAAACCCCACAAACGAACAAAGCCGAACAAAACCCCCCACCTCGTGGTATCTCTCAAATTCTGCAAGGGTTTCTTTCCTACACATGGCAATCCCATTTCAAACGCTCATAACACGGCTCTGTGGTGGCACGGGAAGAGAAATTAAGGTGTAAATGCCGACAGGGTACACAAATGAGCAGGCAGAGTGCGGTGAGCTGCTGAGCGGCTCCATCCCCGCGAACGGGGCCTGTGCCCGAGCAAACCCCCCGTGCTGCTCCAGCCCCGGCCCGGCTGCCCATGCGCCTCCAGCTCGGCGCGTCTGCAGGGGAAAGTGTAAACAAAAGCTGAATCCAGTGCGCTGGCACTGGCGCTGCTTTGTTGCTAAGTGATTCAAGTTTCCCTGCAAAAAATATGCTGCAAGAACTCCGTAACAACTTAATTTAAAATACATTTTGACTTGGAGTGGGATGTAAATATTTGTTTTCTTTTTTTTCTACTTATTCCTTTTTTTTGCTTTTAACCTGTCTTTTTTATTTTTCCCCCTGATACTACCTTTTTCTTTGCTTCAATTCCTCCCTTTCTTTCCAGCTGGTTTAGTGCTCATTCTCCTTATAAGGAATCAATAGAAATTTGAAAGAGGTATTTCAAAAATATCTCAAGTGCTTCCCTTAGATTTATGACCTCTCCGCTTGCACAATTTAGAAAGAAAAGAATTTTTAATTAAATATTAAACACTTGGAACTAATCTAATTGAATGGCCTCAATGCTCACTCATGGATAATCAGTGTGCCTAATTTCTAGCACACATTTCTAATTTTTTTTAATGAGATTTCCAACCTTCTCTCACGTAAATGTTTACCAGAACACAGGCTGTGCTTGCTTTAAGGTGTTTAAATTTACGTAGGTAATTGTTAGATTAGCTGCTACTCTATGGTAAATGCCAATACTTTTTTTAATTCTTCCAACACTCCCATTTATTTCTAATGTGGACCATCAAAGCTATTTAAACTCCCTTTGTGGAGCTGAATCCTCTGATCACATTAGTTCATAATAACAGCCCCAAAACTCAACCCTAGTTTGAAGGTTTTAAAAATCTTCTCTCTAATGGTCACAATCCATCTAACAGAACATAAAAGTAAAGTGAGATCCATAATTTGTTTGCAAAGCATGATTATACTGATAACACACTAAGTTTCTTGCCCCCTGCTCAGTCAGCTGTTGGACTTGGCTTTAAAATAGCTCAGGAATAACTTTAACTGTAGTAGCAAACTTTTTCTGGAAGACAGGCTTCTATCACAGAAGCTGTGACTTGCTGCCATACATTTTAGTGTCCTGGAAAACCCTTTTTCTTTCTTAAAAACTCCTTAATGTCATTGCTTTTATCCTGCGCAAAAGGAACTATTTGATCATCTCTATCAGACTCTCATATACACTATTCCAAAAGTTTCCCAACTGCAGCTTAACAGTTGAAGCGTCTTGTAGTCTGTCCTTCTTTCTTATCCAGATTAGTGGCATCTTAAATTTAGGAACCTACAGATCAGATCCTTGATAAATTGTCTTTCAGTCTATCCTGAATTCCCCCACTTCCCACACTATCAACACACAAAGGCTTGAAGAACTAAGAGAACACAGCCATGTAGCCACTCCCAAGCCAAGGAGCTTGAACACCCAGGCCCAATCCCACATTCATCCAGCCCAAGGCATGGGGGCCCCAGCAGTGTAATGGTATCCACGTTCCAGAGGGTGGCATCTCAATGTTGGCCTGTCTTAGGGTTTTGTGTTTGGTTTTATCACGCACTTCCTGTCCCAGGAACATTTAGGCAAAGTTGTACGTGAACCAGTATCTGGTTTTTTTGCTTTTTCAGCTGAACTGTTAAAAACCATCCACTGCTGAGTGTCTCCTGTTTGGTACTGCAAAGAAACCTGTTACTTTCCCTTGCTGTGTTACAGAGGTCAGGAATACTTAATACTCTAGTCCAGCAAAATTAAGACTTCCTTCAAGTAACAGAGAATAACACAAGCTTGGTATCTTTTTTTCAAATAATAAGAAAAAAATAGACTCTATCAATCCAGTACACCACAAAGACAGATAAAACAGCAGCACAATTAGGGCACAGGTCAGGGTGTGCAGGATCAGTGTGGGGGTTCCCCACCAAATATACACAGCAGTTGTAAAGCACCTACCTCTGTCTGTCATCTTCAGGTGACTTAGTCTGTACTGAAAGTGGTTGAGATAGTATCTTCTGTTGGCCTTTCTTTATTAAAAAAAAAGTAGTCAAATTTGGAGGAATATAATCCGTTAAATTACCCATTTGCAAACCACAGTAACTACATTCTACTAGGAAAAGAATGGAAACTCTAATCTACTGTGGAACTTTCCAAACACAGGAAAAGATGGCTAAAAATGAAAATGTCGTTGCTATTTTGTTGTTAAATGTATATCTCTGCAATCTGGCAATGCCATGTGGTATATTAAGTGTCCTAAGAATACTTCATCTTTTGCTGTATTTAGAGAAGAAAAAAAAAAGGTTTTATTGTTGCTGTTTTCTAAAGGAAGATACTAGATGCTATTTCAGACATTTCATGTGCTTCTGTTCAAATGCCAACCACTAGGCCTCAGCTTGTCCCCTGCTCAAGAGAAGAGAATGTTCACAGGCCATGATTATGAAGTTTGAACAGTAGTGAAAGTGCAATCTATACAACCGTCAGTTTCCATAAGACTTAATTTGTTTTTTAAGCCTTATTTATTTGAATGAGTGCATTTACAATTCATATATCTAATACGCAGAACACCTTCCCCAAACTGGTTTGGGTATAAAGCATTCCTGTCCCATTCCCTTTTTATTCATTTGTCCAATTTTTATATAAATCTTTGCTCTCTTTGGCACACAGCCACATCAATGATAAAAGATAATACTGACAATAAACAGGTACTTTTTCTGTTTTAAGAAAGTTTCCTTCTTACTAAGTTCATGGTTTCTATTAATGTTGCTTTGTTTTGTATTTCTTTCAGATTGAACAACATAGATCCTATTTCACTGGAAGTTATTGCAACAGGATCTGGTTTTCAAATACTGATTTTTATTTTAGTATTTAAGACACAGAACCACCTACAGGTACTTTTCTAAAACAAGTTTTTTATGTGGTTTTATGTCTATATCTGCACAAATGCTGTAGACATCTGTGTGAATACCTACCTGATGAAATTATATTAGAACTATTTTTGGATGTGTTTTTAGTAGAAGTTTACAACTTTGAAAAAAAATTACATTGCATTTGAAAGCAAAATACTCTAAGTAGTCATGGTTTAAATAATTTGTTTTGAGGCTCAACCCTGTGTGCATGGGAATCAAGGATAGATCAGGTATTCCCCACTCACCATGAGCTCTTCAGCCTGACGCACCAGTTTTTCTGTTTTGGCTTCTAATTCTGCATTCAGTCTCCTGAGAAGAGTAAGAATGCTTGTTGTTGAGGTTTTGAAAGATTCAAAAGAAATAAATGTAAGCATGACAGTAGTTCTGCCTGAACTAAGTGAAATTTTAGTAATTCCTGTAAAGGGACACTGAGATATACTTCAGGGTATCAACAAATGCTTCGACAGTTTCCCATGTTTCTGGCAAATCCAGGGCAATAAAACACCTCTACCCATTAAACAGCAAGGTTTAGGTTGCAGTTCTGAGAGGTGAGGGGTATCTCTGGGTTTGGACGTGTCATTGCTTATGTCTTTATTTCCTCCGTGTTTTGTGTTTAACACAGTCCAGCACAGGTTTGGAAGGAGCCGTGTCCAACTACATTGTTAATGACACAATTAAAGCTCTGTCTGTACAGGCTCCCCGTGCCCCGCCACTCACCGAGGCGAGCCCGGCACCTAACGGGGCGAGGGCTGCCATTTGAAACATTTTAAGGCTGTTTTTTTAAAACAGGGTTAAGCTCTTATATGGTCATAACTGAGACACAAAGGCAGTGTCGGAGGTGCAGAGTCCCCACGCACGGGCCCAGTAAGGGGAACAGGGCCGGGGCAGTGTGTCCCGGTGCGGGTACAGGGCCCGGCCGACTCCTTACTTGTACTGCTGTTCCTTGGCCAGCCAGGCCCCGCTCAGCGCGCCGGGCCCCGCGGGGCCGCCGCCCGCCATCCGCACCTGCGGGGAGGACGCGACAGTGAGCGGGGCGGACCCGGCGCGGCCGCGCTGCCCCAGCCCCGGCCCCAGCCCCGGCCTTACCCCCGCTCGGGCCCCGCCCCGCCGGGCCCCGCCGCTGCCGCCCGACGACATTTTGTCCGCGCCGAGCCCGCTGTGGCGTCGCCTTCGCCAGGGCAACTGGCGGCCCCCGCCCTCCGTCCGGCCCTCCTGCCCTCCGTCCGGCCCTCCGCGTCAGGACCCCGGCGACAGGGCGGGCACGGCGCCCTGAGCGGAGCTGCTGCGTTCAGGTGACGGGCATGCGAGTCATGAGGGCTGAGGTGCCTTCTCACTTATCGTTGTACTAAGTATTTGTCGCAGCCCTGCTGTTAGAACTCTTGGCCTCTGTACGTGTTGCCCGCCACCACTGCCTGGTTTCACTGCGTTACGCGTCAGTTCGCAGCACAACAGCAGCTGCGCCACCACCGCACAGCTCCCAGCTTGTCTCTCTGCGTTTCCTATTTCCAGGTCTCTGTCATTGTCACCTGGGTTTAGCCTTGTGCTCCACCACGTGTTTGAATCCCTCCATTACTTTTGTCCCTCACCCCCCACAGTCTGATTTTGCTGCATTTCTCCTTCCAGTCCCCCACGAGCCCACTCCCTGCTCATCCCTCGGGGTCTGGGAGTCACAGCATGGGTCAGGCTGGAAGGGACCACAGTGGGGCCATCTGGTCCCACCAGGCAGGGTCATCCCAGACCACATGGCACAGGATTGAGTCCAGATGGTTCTGGAACATCTCCAGTGGGGGAAACTCCACAGCCTCTCTGGGCAGCCCGTGGCAGTGCTGGGTTACTGCACAGGAAGGTTGTTCCTGGGCATCAGCTTCTGCCTGTTGCCTCTTGTCCTGTTGCTTGGCACCACCAAGAAGATTGTAGGTTACTTACCCACTCACCTGCTCATTCACTCCAATCCCCTTTCCCAAGTTTCAAATGGATGGTGCCCATCTGTGTGGCAGCAGCCCCACTGTCCTGTGCCCACATATCTACAGAGCAGGAATAACACAGTGCTATACTGAGCTACATGGGCTGTATGTGATTTTAATTAAGAGATTTGCACAGGGGAAATCAGAAGGGCTTATCTGGCTGGAAGTAGAAAGTCTGTGCCATGCTGAAGGATTCTGCAGAAGTATTAGTTGCAAAACAGAAGAAACGCTTGGAGATTTTGGGCATTGAGACAGACAGTGCAATGGGATAAATGGAGGTGAAATGAAAGACAGGACAAATGTGATTAGTGGGAGGCAAGAAATGGAAATATTAATAGAGAAAGTTTAAAGTGCTTTGCACTAACCTTGATTCAAAGGTATTGACGCAAAGGGGAAAAGACTGAGCCTATGAAAAACATTAAGTTGTCTATCAAGAGGTCAGTCCATTTCAATAATTTTGGGGGTTTTACTAACAATAGAAAGAGGTTAATGGTGGCCTTTAAAAAATCAGATTTGAACTCCATCAGTTGTGCTTTTGGTTTAGAGAAACAAGAAGGGCGAGGTCAGTAGTAGAAATCTAATCTCCACAGGGGAAAAGGCAGATTTTTTTGTAGATTCCATAAGGCATTAACACTTTGTAACAACAACCCCTCTAGTGAGGTTCTAGTGAGATTTTAAGGGAAGCAGAAGAACAGAGGTACTAGAGAAGGGAAACAAGGCTGGCAGGATGAAAGCTACAAGGAGAAGCACACTCCTTCCAAACAGCAACTTTTTTTTTATTCCCAAAAGTGTTATTTCTTTTTGCAGACCTCAAATACATCTTAGTAATAATTTTGCTGGTTTTAAAGTTCTTGTCCAATATAAGAGCACAGCACCCTAAAAATGCCAAAAGTATTAGCTAGAGGATCTCTGCTAGTTAGATACTGAGGCACCAAAATCGCTGGTTGAGATTAGAGAGATTAGAGCCACTGGTTTTCTAGCCAGCTTTTATCTAAGTCTTAATAAATGAAAAAGGGGTAATTGATTATATCATAAATGATTAAATATGTTAACAAACACAGCAACACAAGGTTCTTTTTCTTTAGAGCCCTCTGGGAATAATAACATACATATGTATTAGGATTGCAGATTTGCACAATAGTTCTAAGATCCACAACATGATGTATTTAATATGATTTATTTTATTGAAATATTATATCAACTGGATTTAGAATTCAACTACCTATATTTGAAATAATATGAAAAGATTAGTATGTTTGGATAAGTATTTCTTAGTGAACTTTAAAGTATTTCTCCAGAGATGTAGAAAATAGAAATAAGAGATTTTGTTACTTTCTTGATCCCTTACTCCATTAAGGTTTTATCACTTTAAAGTTGACCTGATGTGACCTGATGTGGTTAATTCTCTAACACATAGTTGGTAACTGGGGAGAGTATAGGCTTATATTAGAGACAACAACCAATAGCAAGATACATAAGGAGATAGGAAAATGTATCTCAGTATTTATCTGGAAAAAAAAGAATGGCATTTGAAAGCATAGCATTGGTATAGTATAAGACTTAGCCAATAATATTTGTTAGCAGATTCCCATTTTCTATTAAAATATTTTTTAAAAGTTGACTCAAACATCATGACTGTAAAATGAAAATGTTTTTATCATTTTTATGTGTACAGCAGGTTAGATGCAGGTTTTAACTAGATCAGTGTTTATGATCATAATGAGCTGTTCTTGGGACCTCTGTGATTAGAGCACTGCATCATCCTTTTGTATTTTTCAAGAGTTTCGATTTTTGTTTTCTGAGGATTACAAGATTCCAGAGTTAAATTACTCCAGCAGAAATGGTGGATTCAGAATGACATTGTTCACTATGT
The DNA here is from genome assembly GCF_047495875.1 of Pithys albifrons albifrons. NCBI lineage: Eukaryota > Metazoa > Chordata > Aves > Passeriformes > Thamnophilidae > Pithys > Pithys albifrons. Next base: position 8,341,452 of record NC_092470.1, read on the forward strand.
TGCCTTTGTTTCTCTTCCAGCCAAGGAGGAGATGGGTCACAGAAGAGAAGAGCTTGGTCAGTACAGCTGGCAGGAGTGTCTGGGGCAGAGGGGTGTGCATGGCTGCTGGGGTGTTATAAGAGTTCACTGCAGAGGGTTGCTGACAGTCTGTACACAGTGTTTGCCTTTATTAGACCAAAGCACATGCATTATTTAGGTGTTTCCTATGGCCCTCTTCCTTTGTGAGCTTTCTTTCCTCCCCCAATAAAAATATAAAAGCATGAGGTTTTTATATGAAACTGTTAACTACACTTTTAGACACATTTTTGTTCATAATATCTTACTAGTTTAAAGATTAATTATACAGAATTTTCTACTTTTCTCATGAAAATTGTGATTTTTAGAAGAGACCTTGAGTACTATCAACAGCCAGCACTGTAGGAAAGGGACAGGATTTCACTGTATATCATATTACTTGTCAGAAACAGAGGTATAGTAGTGGTTTGGCACAATGTTTTCTTCCATAAAAATCATTACAAATGAATCAGGCCAAAGAGACAACAGCTGATACACTGGCTCAGTCTTTTGTTCTTTTTGGGTTTTTTTGTAAGGCCCATTGTAAACAAATAAGTAGCATCATATAGATGCACAAATGCTTACCATTTTCAAATCAACAATCATGTTAAGAGTTACACATTGTCTGTGATCAGTGGTAGAGATAAATTCAATTAAACTTTTCTTACTACAGGCCTCTCTCATATCTATATTTCTTCTGTTGATTCCACTTCTAGAAGAAAAAGTCTTTTACAGGACTTGCTGGTGCCTGCTGTGCCTCCATCCTAGGAAAGAGAGATGCTTCACTCAGGCAATGTGACACAAAGTGTTTCATTCTTCCTTGTCAGTGAGGTTGTTTTCCCAGGACCGTCTGTGCTGCTTGGATTACCCTGCTCCGGGTCAAGCGGTCATGGAGGGACCTTTTCCAGTGCCACATTTACACTCCCAGGCCTGAACACAGGTACTTTTCTCAGTCAGCACCCCTGGGTTTGGGCACAAGACACCACGGCAGTGCCCTGCAGCCTTGCAGGAGGTGTGTGCTGCCCCGGGGCTGCCCCATGGCAGGGTGTGCCACACGGTGCTGCCGCGTCCATGGTCCATGTGACCTGACCTGCTGTTCACACCATCCTCCTAACAGAACAAACCCCACAGTCTGGGCAGGCTCAGCCCAGCCAGGAGGAAGTAAACCAGAGACAGGCAGCACTTGCAGATAAAGGCAAATAGTACAAAGCTACCAGGCAGTTGTTTGTTTGCTTATTTATTCTAAATGTGCCAGAGAGGATGTCGAACTTAAGTCCAAAGCATATCATTAAAACCTGAGCAATTGTAACCATTACAGACAGTTCACACTTGAATAGTTTCCCTACCTTAAATTTCTCCTTCATATTTCTAGTTCCAATTTCCTGGAGAGGAGAGCGGGAAGAGCAGAATTTTGGAATGAATTGTAAGTGGAATTTAATACTTAGCAGTTTTCTGAAAACTTGGTTGTTTGGGGGTTTTTTAGCTTTAAATACTCATCTTGGTTTTCCCTTTTTAAAGGATACAATTGCTATTTCATATTCCTGTTGTGTGGAGTGTATAACAGCTAATGAATTCACCTAAAAATCAGATTAAAATACATTATTATTGTGCAATCATAGAAGAAAAATAATGTAAACTCATGTACAGCATTTCCAAACATTAGTGGAATGCAGGATCTAGACAATGTGTAGCTATTAAATCAATAATCCAGACATCAAGGGAATTCCCCAGACAGCTGTTGGATTTTTCCCCCTAATCAGTAATAATAATCCAATGGTGTTTGAAATGGCATGATTGTATATTGGAGTGTATTTTTGTGCTGATACTTTCTCATGCATTTCAATGACTCCTTAAAATACAAAGAAGACCAAGTACTATTCATAGCCATGGATCTCCTGTGAAAAAGCTGCTGTTTGGATATATGAAGTCTGTGCTACATCTTTAGCCCTTACTGACAGATATCCTAAGCTGGTTTACCACCAGTATGGCCTGGTATCTCTTGTTTCATGACAGAATGGCCCTGATAGATGTGAGTGCTTGTGCCAAGTTGTGTGTGGCAGAAGGTGTGTGAGAACCAGGCACACAGATTTTGAGTGACAGTGGGGCTGGGGGATGGGCAAGCTGACCTATTAAGTCTCTTCCATCTCCAGTGTCTCCAGTTTTGCTTTCATACGGATTTCAGTGCCATGGAAATGTTTATTCTGTTTCTAGTAACTGTGTAGACATGTACAATACCTTGTTTCTGGGTTGGTCTAACTTATTTTTATATATAGCTATAACCAGCATACTTGGGCTATCCAGATTCCTATTTAAAAATACAAACCTTTTTCTTTGTTCTTCTCTGCTTTGCTGCACTATTGGGGCTTACTTATTTCAGCGTCATCCTTCCCAGCCTAATCCAAACAATAACTTGGCTCAACAATTTAAACATATTGAATCCCCAACCAGAGTAGTTTTCCCTAGTAATACTCTGATTACAGCAGCTTTTATGTCTGAACAGGAAAGGACCTTAAACACTAAATCTCATCAGCACTGTAAAAAATAAGTGGTGAGCATCAGTCACATTTTCTTGAAATACCACAAGTCTTTCTTGAGGCCTAATCCTTTAATCTCTGGATTTTGGGCACTTCTGTTCTGATTACTAGGGATCAAAAGGTTTGGCAAATACTCTTCAGACCACTCTTCAAAGTGGCCACTGTAATATTACCAGGTTGTTATGACAATTGTATGATTTTTTGTTGTGGTGGTAGCTGGAGATTTGGGAAAAAACAGAGAAGTTAGCTTATCAATGCAATGGTCTATCACACTAAAAATTAATAAAAAAACACAGTAGAGAGGTTCAGAGGATTTGAGAACATGATAACATTGAAGTAAAGGAGAAACGTCTTTCACTGATGATGGAAATTCCTCTTACTGTGTAAGATGCAGCATTTCTAATGGAGGGTACCCTAAAAGGGCTGCTTCAACATATACAAGTCCTGTTGTCCTGGCTTGTTCCCAAAGCTACACAGGGACAATTAATTTTACTGTAACTGGAAATCTTATGCCATTTCCTGTCTGAAATACTGTCACATGCGAAGTTACAATAGAAAAAGGAAAGAATTTTACATGTCACAGATGGACCAAAATCGGTTCTTTAGACCCTCCTACCAGATAGTTTTGTTAGATGTTCTTTGGTCTGGAAGTATACAGTTTTATATAAGTATGCAGTTTTAAACAAAGGCTACATAAGTTGAAACAAATCAGTGACTCCTCCTCCACAAGTTTTATTTTACTTATTGCAAACTAGAAATAAAATTGAGCTGAGTATTTTCCCCTATATTTGATCACTGTGACTCCAGAAGACTGTCACTTTGCATGTTAGATCTCTATCTGAGGAAGACAACCCCACCTCACATATTAAAAAGAGAGCTAACAAGGTGCTTTTAAGAAATCACTTCTTTTCAACAGAGAGGCATTCTATTGCCAGAGCAGATTTGGGAAGAGGACCAACCTTGTCACCTAAATGCAGGGCCCTACAGTTTTAACAGGAGCAAGTGCAAGTCTGTCCATTCCATTCCTGCTCATCCCAGCCTGCATTGCTGGGCTGCATCTATTGTTCCTGTCCCTTAATGACAATTAAGAAATCCAATCAGGTATTCAGAACCAGAACCCCAGAGCCTGAAAGAGCCAAATACTCTCCTGCTTATCATGAATATTTTATTTGCATAGGTGTGTTATCACTTGCACCCAGTTCCTCTTCACTTGGAAGAAAATGTTCTCTACATAGCACAAAGTCATTAGGAAAGCACTTTTTTACACTGTTGCTTTCATGGGGTTTGCCACATGGTATACTCGAGTGTGCATATCAAGGGTGAATACAGGTGAGGCTTTCAGAGTTATTTTGCTGTGTTGACACCACCACAACAGGTCTGGCCTTTACTATCAAATTGCATATTTTTATTAATTTTTCATTAAGTGCACAGTAAGAAATATTGATTCTGAAATATTCAGTGACTATAGTGTGCTATTGCCAATCAAATTGATATGATGTAACAAGTACAAACCAGTTCTAACATTTTAGTGTCAGTGTAGCATTCAATGGTAGCCTTAAACTAGAATAGCACACATTTCTGCATATGCTGTGTTGCTTGATAAAAGAAATGCTAATTGAGTGTGCAGTGTCAGTTCAGCCCTTGGCGTCCCTGATAATGCCTGTTCTCTCTTAGAAAACTTGTGCCTGTGTAAGAAAGGGAATGAAAAGTCAAGCTCCACACCCTTGTGTACACCACCTGTGTGAACACACTTGTTTGTGCATTAAAATGCACTGGGTAATTGCTTCAGCTGAGGGGAAGTGTGAGCTTTGTTGCTGGCTGCAGTAAAAGATGTGCAGTCTGAGTCGGCTGGGGGAGAACTCTGGTTTGTTGTCTCTTGCCTGTTTTCATAAACAAATGCCGACAGCAGTTGTTGTTTTTGCAGAGCCAGCAGAAATTCATAGGGAGTTTCTTTTTGTTGTTCTGCCACACAAAAAAAATATGTTATTTTAACAACAGAATGTTTGATAGCTTTTAAAAATACAAGACCTAATTTTTAGGCATGCTGAGACCCCGTCACTTTTATTGAAGTCAGCTCTTGCTGCAGATGCCCCCAGCACTCTAAGGAGTCCCTCACATTCAAGATCCAAGTACAACATTTTAGGGAACATCTCTGATGAGAGCACAGTCACCAGGAAAAGCACAGAGGCTTTGTTTTCTATACATGTACACAAATGACTGAGTCTTTTGGAAAGTACATATGTTGAATGTCTTAATAAACTTTGCCAAGTTATCATCTCAGCAGTAGCAGTAAGGTGCAAGTTAGCCTAAACTACAGCAGGGTTTCTATAATGGGAATTGTTTTGTGAGAGGGAATGTGGAGGTGAGACTGGGACACAACTACTGTGGCACACTCAGGCACAGGGAAACATCTGTCTTTTGAAGAAACTATCTATGGCAAAAATAACCCCAGACTGAACACTGAGCTCAATTCTCAGCCTATGCCCATCTGAGAGAGATTTAAAGGTTTCTGTTGTGTGGTCAAGATGTGTTTTTTCCTTCATTGCAGCTAAGGTTTTCCTGGGATTCATGCCTCATCAGGGAACAGTTAATACCAAAACACATAAGCTTTCAAATCACTGACAAAAACAAGTACATAAATACAAAATGTATTAGTTGCATTTGCAAACAAAATGGGAATATGCCCTTGCTTCCCTCTCACTGCTCCTTACTGTTCCCTTTCCTAAACAAAATTTAATCTCTACTTAATTTAGGTATTGTATATTCATTGAGTGTTACAGAACAGATGCATAAGTAGTGTAATGGCAGGTAAAAGGCCCTTCAATCCTTTAAATTTTTTGTCAACTGATTTATTAGCATTTTGAAATGAATGTCTGCATTCAAATGTTCTGAACCTTTAGTTAACAAGGTAGGAAAGAAGAAAAAACTCACTGAAGTTCATTTTGAACAAACCAGCTTTTGTGCCTTTGGCTGCCCTGAGTAAAAAGAGCACTCCAAAGGCATTTAAGTTCAAAGATTAGGTTGTGGGTTCTTTTCACTAGAACCTGATCAAAAGGAAAAGATCCATTGAAACAGCTATTTTGTTTACTTAGATTTGGACATTCTTCTTCAGTGCCAGCAACTTAGATTTTGTAAGATCGTGCCACTGCATAAGAAGCAGCAAGTGGAATATAGAGATAAAAGTAAATGTTTGCATCAAAGAATTCTCACTGCAAAGAGATTGCTTGAAGAGTGAAAATATTAATTGTAAAATTATTGCTGGTATCAGTAAATTGAAGAATTTACACTTCATGTTAAGCATAAATTTATATTTGTAAACTTTTTAAATGCAAGAATAAGCATGTAAAACAGCTCTGGTTATAAGCATAATTCTGTCATGCATCTTTTCATTCTAAGTTGAGCCTTAAAAAGTGCCTAAATAGAATTAAAACTTAAAATAATGAATTGCAAACTGAGACTGTCAGAAACTTCACTACTGTGAGGATCACCTGCCTATTGTTGCTCAACCAGGCTGAACTAACAGCCACATTGCAGAAGATACTCTTTAGTGCAAACTTAGCCCAAAAGTGCACTAAACCCCTCACAGCTGATACTGTGAAGCATGAAAAGCTGCTGAACTCACTGTAAAGGCACTGTTCATACAGGAAGTCATTAGCTATGATGTGAATTTTAATGCATTCAGTGACAACAAACACTGAAACTTTTCTTAGGAACTATCTAGTTAAAAGTAATGTGTGATGCTGGTTATGTGAAGTTGCTGAAGTCAATTAATCTTTTTCCTTGTTTTAAATATTTGAAGATTAACTAGTTCAATTAGAAGTGGAGTAGTTTTAAACTAAAATCAGGTTAAGGAGATACTGAATACCATAAAATCTTCTTAGTATTTTCTAACAAGCCAACTTACCAGAGCAGTACAGTTTTCTGAGGCAGTGTCAGACTCTCAGGGTTTGCTCTCAGCATCTCTGCTGTCTCTTCTCTGGCTGTGTAACAACTCTGCAGTAGGCCTGAGTAACTCGAGGTGTTCTGCTCCCTTCAGTGGCCTGAGGCACAGTATAAGAGTGTCTGTCCCAGGTGCAGAGGAAATCAGAGAAGGAACTTGCTCTGGCTGATTTGGGAGATGATGCCAGAGATCCCACGAGCTGAGCAAAAGGAAAACAGATCCCCAGAATGGGTTGTCAGAGCTCATTTAGTCTTGGTGAATGATCTAAAGAAAGGGTCTCCAAAGCCAGACTGAGACAGTGAAGAGGGAAATGTGAGTTCAGCACATAAGTTGTGAGTAGCAATGAGCAGAGTTAGTGGAAGTTTTTCTGAGAACTCTTTAAAATCAAGCACATGCAAGGCTGAAGAGAAGAAATCACTTGACCAGCACACAGTGGGCAACTAAGAACTGAAAAAATCTCTGTACTATATTGCTTGTGAAACAGGAAAAGAGCAGGTAAAGGCAGTGAAAAATCAGTTCACTTTTCCTTTTTCTTTTTGAAGTCAGTACAGCATGAACAGCAATCATGCATCCTTTCCCCGTGCTCCTCTGGCACCATGACCAAGTGCTGGCCTGTAGAGAGGCAAACCATCTCCACTAAGGTTGGGGTTTATTTTCCATGCAGCCTTTCCAACCATGTTGACATTAACCATGAAGTTGCACAAAGTGTTATTCCATGCCATGTACAGTGGTGTTTTTCCTTATGTGTTCAACTGTCCAACAGGAAATGAAAATTAACTACCTCTTTTCTGGGCTGTGTTGAACAGCTGTCAGGTAAGTGCCAACCACTTGAGTGTCTGAGCATTCAGTGTTTCCTAAAACAGCACCCAGGATTGTGCCAGTGGAATTTTACCACTCCTGTGACAAGGGCAGTTGTCCACCTGAAGGGGCTGTGCTGAAGAAATCACTGCTTGGGTAAATCTGAAAACATATTTTTCCCAACTTGCATAATACTTTTGTAGGTCTCATCTGACAAAGATTTGAGTTTTATTGGAGATTTATTCTAATGTTGGAATTCTGTTTCAGGACAGTGGTTAAGCTCATATACAGTAATAAGCATGTGAGCTGTTAAGTAACTGCATTGCTGAATGAGATTTCTAAATTTGTTTCATCTCCTTTTGAATGGAAATTGATCCATCTTCTGAAATACTGCTCATGCTAATCAAAACATATTTATTTTTCCAGAATGACATGCTAGTTGAGTTAATATTTGCCTTTAAAGTTTGGTTTTTCCTGGCAGAGGGAATAGTTTAAATTGTCTGGGTTACAGTAGAACAAAATTTCATAATGAATTTATGAGAGATGGAAGAAGCATATCTAGTTCCTGCAAGTAATATGAGGCACCCTATTTTATTGTGTTAACTATGGCTATGCTGTACTGTTTGAAATTTAAAAATACTTCTTTTACTTTAAATCTGTTCCTAATGTTTCAGTCTGTCAAAGTGTTTATCCTTTAAATTAGTAACATGATATGAAACAATACTGTCTCTTTCCAACTTCTTTTAGAGTTTACTTTTGTTCATGCATTTAGCAAGATCTTTAAGGAAGTGCTCCTGTTAGCAGTTTGCAACCTTCACTCCTTCACTTGCCTTACCTATTTTTCAAGTTTTACTATTCTGTGTCTGATTTTTGCGGCAGAGACAGATGCAGAGACCCACTTTGGGATTGGTGCAGTGTGATCTGGAGTCCTTGCAATGTGAGTTGCAGTCACTGACACAGGGTAGACCTGAGCTCATTAACTCAGCTTTCCACTCCTGCTGTGATATTTGTGTCTAGGTGACTTTAACCTTTCGCTCTTAAAATATCTCGTTGTTGCCATCGCTGGTTCAGCTCTGTGAGAGCACCAGTCTACAGACAGTTCATGTAACAACCAAACTTGTGTCTTCTCGTTCAACAAGTGTTCAGACATTCATCACAAAAGCAGACAAAACAGTGGCAGAAATAGTGAGAAATTGCTCTTTGGTTGAGGGAGAAAAACTGCAGAATGGAACGGGCGTTTCGTTATCTTAAACACCAGAGAGTGCTGACACTGAGTCTGTTGGCACATGCACGTGGGTTGAGGGTAACAGTTATGCCCAAATGTCCACAGCGTTTAGTCGTAATAATCCCTCTTTCTCAGTGAAAACCCACAGTTTTGGTGGCCTTTCTGAATTTTTCTGCCAAAACCTATGTGTCTTAAAATCTGGATTCAGCTGAACATCCTAGCTAGGGCTGATCCATTTGCTGGTTTGTACTTTGACCAAAGGATTACATTGAAGATTTCCCAGGATCCAACACTGTATTTAATCTGTTTACAGAGCTGCATATATTGTTTGAATGAGAAAGAGGGAAATGAAAGTGACCATATCTACATGAGCTGGTAGCTGTTCACAGGAAGCAGCAATTACTGTCTCACCTTCTTCCTGGGAAAGTCTTCCCGACTGCTTCCCGTGCCACGTAACTGTGCAGCACATGGGCATGCAGCATGGCCACACAGAATAGCAAAAACCCCATCAGACAGCAATAAAAACTAATATTTGAGTAGAGTAATAGAAATTAGAGTCATTCCTGCATGAACAGACCTGAAGGTAATTTCACTTGCAGTTGTCAAGCGGAGCTGAAGTGGCCAGGGCAGGAACGTGTGTTTGCAGCCCGGAGCTGTGCCCTTGCACTGGGGAGGGACTGGCTGGGCACACTTGGACAGTCACCTCTTTCAGATTCACTCAGCCTATACGGTACCCTGTGTTTTCCCTCTTTGCTTTTTTGGTCTGAGCTCACACATTTGTGAACCATTCGAGGGGAAAGTTTGAGAGATGCTGTGTCAGGTCAGCCCAGGTTCACTCACTATGTCCTTAGAAAGCCAGAGACACTGGTGTGTAAACAGCGGGGGAGGGGAAGGGAAGGTTTAACACGATAACCAGGGTTAATTTTGTCTTTCAATATTGTATATAATTTGCTTTTCTGATTACACACTAAACTACAGTTCTATCTTCTTTAATTCAGTTCTAGAAACACATCAACCAATTCCTGCACTCTGTGTGTTGTGAAGGGAGCACAGAGAAAACCTTTGTTATCCTTCCTTTAGCTCTGGTGCTAAAGGAGCTGTTCACGTTAAACCATATTCCTCTACACAGCAACAGCAAAGTAAATGACAGCATTAATTCAATCCAGAATGCTTGATAAATTGAGAGGGGTTGTTTACCTAGTGTGTGAAAAAGTCTCCTGGGGATGGGTTTTATTGCAATCTGCATAGTCATCCGTCTTCCTATACTGTCTATGCTCATGCTGTGAGTAAAACATATACAGTAATTTAGTATTCAGATAATCCCACTGCTATAATCCAGACAGATTTAGCTCAAATTTCTCTGGGATTTCTATTATCTAGATTTAGCAGTGTGGTGTTGACTGGATATTTTAAATTGCTGCAAATGCTTTTTTTGTGCAATAAACAACATATTTTGATGTTCTCATAATTGAAGCTGTGGATTCTTCCTAGCATTAACCACATGTAAAAATGTATCTTTGTGAGGACACTGATTGCACAGCTGGAGCATGGTTTTAATGGATTCCAGCTATTTGACTACATACCACATAAGATCATGCAATGTTTATATGAAAACCAGTATAACATATGTGAAAATACTAATGAGAACAGTCTGAAGGACACTCATCTCCACATATCATCTATCTGAAAATTAATTAAACTGCTTCGATTTTAGTAATGTTTTATTGCAGTACGTTAGACAACATAATAATATAGAGCCTGTCTCTTACAGCACTTTTCCTTAGCAGTTCAGAACTTTTATTGTTTTTCAGTTTTGAGGAAAAGAGGAAGTCTGAGGGGGGAAGAGAGTGTAATTATCTGCATGAAATGAGGGGATATTAAATCCAAATGCACTGGTACCTTTCACAGCAGACCACCTTTTGTCATATGTTCCTCTGATTAATTGCAAATGTATTCAAGGGAGCAGAGCAGACACTGTAGAGAGGGTCCAAATGTTCTTGCACCAAAAATGCCAGGCCTCCCACGCGTGCCAGCATTGGTGGAGCTGCAGGAATAAGAATGCTTATGTGGGAGATTTTTAGGAGGGAAGTGTACTGTGGGAAAAATTGTAAAGCTGCTGCTTCCACCCGAGTAGCTCAAGTGAGTGTCTGAATTGAGGCAAACAGCAGAGCAGGGCAGGGCATGCTCTGTGCTCTGCCTTGTAATTGTGTTGTAAATGCACCAACTACATTATTCACCCCCAGGCCAGATCTTCTGGGAAGAGGCTTATGCACACTTGGCAATAATTTGATGCTAAGATTGTGTCATCCATAAGCGTCTGAGAAATTCAAAACAAGCAAACCACTTGGAAATGTTTGGAAAACACTATTTGGAATAATTTGTGGGATTTGGGATGCCATGTGTCATATTTTTACTCCCTGAACTGGAGGATTCAGACACCAGTTCAGTGGGTGAGTTCGGGTATGCTGCCCCTGAAAGCACCTCCATCGTGCTGTTCCAGGTGCCTTTTCTGACTGTGCATTATTGCCAGCCCAAATGACTGTAAAAATCTTGAGAGATTTTCAGTATGAAGGAGAGAGGATGCTCATTGAATCAGTTGAGATAAAGCTGTTCTAGGTATAAAATTTGTTTGCTTAGTCCCCAGCCTGCAGGCTTGCAGCAATGATGAAAAAAAAAACCAAAAAAAACCTCAGAAAGCATGAATGAGAGAGACTTTTATAGCTAACAATCAAGCTTCTGGGTAAAACCCTTTTGAAAGAAATATGCTGTGTCTCTATGGCAGTACTTTTGGTTTCATGCTCTCTCTGAGTTATTCTTTGCAATGCTGCAGCAGTTGGGTTTCAGAAGCAGCAGCACTTACGCACTTGCCACAGAAAAAAAGAATCTGAGTGTTCCCTCTCCTCTCTTCGATACCCCTGCTAAAGCTGTGGGCCAGCTCCTGTCACACTGAGAGCTCCCACTTCTGGTGTGAGAAATCATATTTATGCTGAAATAGCTATGAGTGTCCGTGTTTGATCCCTAGTAAGTCAGAACTATGAAGCTGTAATGCCAGTGAGATGGAAAAGCAATCTGATAGCTCTTAAACTGCTCTTTCTCCCAGACAGTGCCTGGGGCACCAGCTGTTGTAGCTGGGAGTTTTCAAGGCCCAATTCTTTTCTTTCTCAAAAGAATTTCCTTAGACCCTTAAAAAGTGATATGAAAACCCCAGATAAGCAGAAGAGTTTAAGATGGTCCTGGCACAACTACATATTAACTGCATCTTTATTTGGACAGAAGTGTAAATCAATTTAAATTTTTACAGTCAGCATCTGAGGGAATTGCCAGGGCACCCACAGACCTCAGTGCTGCACAGAGCAGCTTGACTTACCAGACTCACCAGTTGCAGTGTGGTTGCCTGCTTTTGTTTCCCTTGCATTTTTTTTCACCCTATTATATCCTGACCCCTCATTCAGCAATTATTTTGATTCATGCTGAGGACACTTTTCCTCACTCCCTTTAGATTTTCACTTGCTAACGCAAATGCATCTCAAAATACCATCTTCCCCAGTTATTAGATCCAGGGTTTGATGATGCATACTGGGCTTAGTGGAAGTATCAAACCAGCAAAGAAAGATGAAGAAATGAAAGAGCACCATGTAAATATTGACAGATTGTTTTTATGACTAAGCTATGATTATCCTTCATTAATTTGTCTGTTCTTTCAGAAAGGGAGAAAAATGCTGAAGAGAAGTATTATTTACAACAGACAACTGTGTGCTGTGATTGTTGAAATTTCTATTCAAGAAATCCCTCAAAATGAAAACAAAATCAGGAAAAAACCCCACTCTCTTACAGAAAGGTGGGTCCGGTGTGCTTAGAAGTAAAACCAGCATGTTCCATGTCTGCATCTGTAATTTGAGATTAAATACACTGTGGATAAGGTTAAAAACATAATCTTTTCTAACTACCTGCCAGACATTTATGCAGTATATTGTTTCCTTTTTGACAGTTAAATTACTGGTAATAAAGCTCCGTAACTCAGCCATGACAGTGTTTGTCCTCTAACATAGTGGTGGAACTGCATCACCTGCTCTGAGCTGCCCCAGCACAGTGAGGGCAGAATCTGGGCTGTAGCATTTCGTTAATCACACTGTGTGCCATTAGCAGAGCTGATACCTTTCTACATCCTCCTTTAGCTCAGTGCTGGAGCAATAAAGCAACTCAAAACTAGTCAATTGCTGAAATTCTGAAAACAGATTTTCCATACAAGAAGTTGCCATCTGCACAATCATCCTTTTCCTCTTCAAGTAGCAACTAGCCAGAAGGTACTGAGCCCCTCTCTGTGTTGCAGAGTGAAGAATCCCAGACATGGCTCCGGTAGCTGTACCCTGCTGGCTTTTTTAACCCATTGAAGTGTTTTCTAAAGATGCTCTTCTTTCCGTGTGCTTGGCTGGTGTTATGGTGACCATGAGTGAGTATATCAAGTTACTGGTAGGGGAGTAGCCCTTCCAGGAAGCCAGAGGGCATGTTCAGTGCAAACTGTTTTTAGAAGCCTAAACAGGCACAGCTCTAAGTTGGGTGCCTGCTAAGTTAATAAAAGGACTAAACATTACTTCTCCTACCTCTTGCATGTGGACAGAACACGGCCTGTGGCTGGGACAAGCCTTACTCCTGAGCTGATGTGACATTTGGGTAATTGACCCTTACAACATTCTAAAACTAGGGTTAGACAGTCAGATTTATGAGCTTGGGTTCTGCTAGAATTTGAGGGGAGGACTTTTTAAAAACTGAAAGGGGAGACACTAATATAAATGAACAAAGAAATGCCCCAACATGGGAAATTTTTATGAACAAAATGTGATCAACTCATTTTAGGTGTTAAAGCAAATGAGCAGAGGGAAAGCTGGCCCTCCTTCCTTTCTTCCTGGTGCTGAAAGACATCTGTTGCTTGCTTCATGAAGGGAATAAAATTATCTGTCTCAGAAAAATCAAGTTATGAAGGTGACCTACCAATTTATTTATTTTACTCTTTGCAGGGTGGTATAAAACATCCAAATGCAAAGTGCACTGGTTTGTAAACAGAGCTGCTCTATTAGAGGTTGTTCACATTAAAACTACTGAAAAACCCTGAGCACCATCTCAAATAGTAAAGTTCAGGATTTTATTAATTATAAGCCCCTTGCTTTTCTCCTATCCCCACATCATATCAGTTGGAAAATGGCAGCTTTTATATAAATTTCCATAATTTCACACATAATATTTATTAAAAAGCTGTTTAAATACATGACTCGTCTCTTAGGTTCACTTAAAAACAGCAGAGGACATGAAGTACTCTCCATACTGAAATTTAGACCTTAGTTTCTTTTTCTTTTGGATTGTTAGAGCAGTGTTAGAACCCTGACAGTGTGGGAACAGCTGTTTCCTGACCGTATGTGATATTGATTTGTAAGAGTAGTGATACTGTAACTGTTCAGCTAATTAAGACATTGATAAAGCATTTTGATAAAGGATGTCATTTGTCTCCTATCTAAACTTGATACTGGTTTTTTTGCTAGGCTGAGCATCCAACCCAAGTACTTTGGTTAATACCACAAAAATCCCTGTGGGGACTGAGCTGGCTGAAACCACCACTGCTGACTCAGTCACAGCCATGCTGGTCTGACATGGGAACTGCTACCCAGCCTGTTCCTCCCACCCCCATTCACAGGCTGTTATCTGCCCATGGACCAGGTTCCCTCAACAGCTCTCTGGCATCATCCCCATCTCAAGGGGGACCTCTCTTGAACGCCTAATTTTGGCTCTGAGCTACATCCAGTGCCTAGATAGGAGGAGTGTAAGATTTCAGTCAGCTGGATTATAAACATTTTCTTTTCAATGTTCTTGGCTCCAACCCCACAGAAGATTGCTTCAGCCCCAGAGAACGAAGTCCCATCCTTCAGGCAGCTGAGCCAGTTGTCTTACTGTAGCATGGAGCGTAATTATTCTGTATGTTCCACAGGACAGGCATTCATCCAGAGCTTCTGCTTTGCACCTGGGATCTGAATGTGCTGCTGCCAACAGGATCACACAGTGCCTTACAAAGGCAGAGGAAGGCATTGTGAATCTGCACCTTTGTATATATTATAAATAAACAAATCTTTCATTTCTTATATTTCACCTGATAAGAGAAAATACTGTCTGTGTTCCACTGAGCTCTATGGTGACTTTGTGTGAAGCATATAAATTCATGCAAACAAATAATAAGACTTTTTCCCACCTTGATTCAGATTATAAATTAATGAGATTTAGTCCACCACTCCTGAAGAATTCTGCAATCACATATTCATGCTGAAGAAAACTTTTCAGTGAGATTCTTTGCAGGATAACTCTTTGCCAGCTATTTGAATTGCGATCATTGCAGAGACACTAACATTTTCCTGCTACTTCTCAAATACATCACAAATCTGCCTGGTATCTTTGTTAATTATTTAAAGTGTAGCAGGCAAAGATGATGTTCCTAGAATTATTACTGGAAGAATTTATGATCTCTTATGGAATGAGAGTGATTTTGATACTTGAGCAGCATTGGGAGAAACTGCCAGTGTGAAAACTCAAACCAGACCTGTGTGTGTAATATTCTTGTCTCACAGGAAGTAGTAGGGGTGATACTTGAAAAATAGTTGTTCACAAATCAGGATCTTTAGGAGCTCTCTAAATGACTTTTCCTGCACTTTATGATGTCCTGCAAAAAGAAAGTTCCTCTTTCCCCTTCTTGAGCCTTTTTGTGATACAAACTGTGCACACAAAGTCACGTGTGTAACAGCTCACACTGGATGTTCAGCCAAGGATGTAGAGTAGGATCAGGTAGCAACCAAAGGTTCCAGTCGTGCTGGTGGTTTCAACTACAAATATCAGTGCAAAATAATGATAATCATTAAAACAAAGATATTCTTAAAACTGTCTCCACTGTTAAAGGCTGATTTATCTTTCCACACTGTAGTGAGATGAATAGCACACCAGGCTTTGCATTGCCTTCACTCACAGCCTAACTGGAGTCACAAGCAGCTTTCATAATGAAGCGTGCAGCCTGCAGAAGATTTGTATTCCACGTGTATGCGTGTTGTGTGCTGTTCCAGGCTGCACTGCCTTCCCAAAGCATGCACTGACAAGCTGCTCAGGATGTTTGTTACTTACAACGCTGTAAGCCAACTGATGTTTGTTACTGGCTGTGCAATGGGTCAATCCAGAGTTTCACCACAAGGCATATCCTAAAGGGTTGTGCCTGAAGGGCACTATCCCTCATGGATCAGCCTAGTGGGGAGAAGAACCTGCATGTTAATAGGGCTGTGCTGAGCTCCCACCTCAGCCTCTGGGGAGAGTAGGTAAAGTGAGAAGTCCTGTCCTTGTATTCTCCAAACATAACCACCCTTAATTTGTACCTGGCTTTTTTCTAGGGCTCTGGGATGGAGGAAATCCTCTTTGTGTCCTGCCTCACTCCATACAGCTGCATGAAGGCCAACCACAATTACTGGTATGTGTATTCTGCAGAATAATTAAGCCTATGTAACATCATAAATACATGTGTATTATACCTGTTATGTACACAGAGCAAAGATGCATCCATAAATACACACACCAGACTGCTCCATACATAGAACACAGATGGTATTTATAGTATATTAATTAATACAGCATGCAGAATTTCCTCCCTCTTTAAATATCTTGATCATCCTTTTTCAGAATCTAAAGGTACACATACACATTCTTTTTCCTTTGACAGCTGACTATTGTATTTTACCTTCAGTCAACATAGGTGGCCTTGGTTTGCTCTTATATAAGTGCTATCTTGTGTATCTTCAATCTAAATGTCATTATTGTAGTTCTCTTTTCTACTTAAGTTAATCAATTGATTTAATCAATTTAAAGATGGAAAGCAAACAATGGTGCAAACCCTTCTGAATTTGGAGAGTTAATAGATCATGTTAATAGATCATATGGCAAGATTTGGGTTTGCAGGTGTTGGCTTCACTGGCTGTCACCTTTTTTAATAGTTTGTTTTTTCTTAGTCACTTGTTTCAGAATAGCATTATACGTAATGCTGCCACTGCTGAGATTTTACTGTTCAGTGTAACTTGTTCACTGTAACTTGTCCACAAATACTGCCTGAGACATGTGGGCTTTGCCATCGTAGTTTTATGCTGGCACATTTCTGCCTTACAATGAGAGCCACACATGGATGTGGCTAAAGTCAAAAAAGCAATGGCGCTGTCATGGATGTTCAAACCCCATTGCTTTAAGGGATACTCTAAAGGAAACTAGGCCAAAAACTTGACCTATTTTAAAAGACATGGCAATCTGTTCTTTTAAAAAATCTTTCACATTTCATTGAGTCCTTCTCTGTCTCCTACACCATGAAAAATACTGTACAGTAGCAACATGCAGAATTCTTCTCTGTACTGTTACCCACACAAATATTGCAAGCTGAAATCTGCGGTTTAGCAAGTTTATTTTCCTCCATTGCTGATCTTGAGAAAGAAATAATCCTAAAAATTACCAAAAGCATAAATTGAACTAATTAGTTGTGGCTAACTAATATTGCCCCATCACTGCACTTTCTTCCTGGTGTTAGCTGCAGTGGGTCCATTTGGCAACCAAGAGGTCTTAGGATCCATGGAGGATTTTTGCTTCTAGGGACTTCCATGTTTTGAATTTGAAAACCAGAAGCAGTGAGCCATATTTCTCAGTTATTTTGCTGTTTGAAATCTGGCTGTGAAACTCTGTTTACTTTGTGTTGGACTCCCGCCAGAGGAGGCCTGGTTTTAGCAGATGGTCGCGGAGCGGAGGCCAGACGTTTCCTGCTGCGTCCTGACGAGGCACTGATAGCGCTGCTCCCAGGCACGGCAGTGATGCCTCCAGCAGCCACCCCAGCTGGAGCTGCAGCCACTGCTGGCAGAAAAGGTTGTGAAGAGTCCATGGAGCAGCCATTGGGGCAGAAGCCTTTGTGGAAAAGAAGGTCCTGAAGTGGTGCTCAGAGGTGGTGGAGCTGCCAGCCAGAAGATGAGCAGGGGGAAGACTGGAGTTTTGACCAAGAGGAACTGGAGTGTTAAAACCAGATGGGCATAAACCAATAGTGAGGAGGTGTGATTGCATTGGTCTTTGGCAGGACACCTCACTGTCGTGAAAGAAAGACAAAATGGAAAGCTAAGCATCATACTGTTGTGTGGGTTTACCTGCCTGCTCTACAGTCACCATGTGCAGGTAGCATTTTCCTTTCCCTATTTCTGAAGGGCAACTTCTCTGAGAATAAAAATCCTTAATGTGTCCTCAGGCTGGTGTTTGATCTTCTAAGACACTGCCTGCTTGCAAGATGGGAATCAAATACTTGTGTATTGCTGCTGCCTTGCCAATTTGCATACAGAAGAAAATGCAAACAAATTTCTCAGGAGGATATATGACTTGGAAGTCTTCCAGAATTCTTTCAGGCAGCAGTAGGATTAAGGACATCCATAGTTTATCTGGGGATCCAGAACCTGGACCAGTGTAGCTTAAATTCATGGTTCCTGTGCCGTGTGGCTCTGCATTTGGGAATTTGGTGCTCTTCTACCCCCTGCTATCAGATACCTGGAGCCACTGCATTACTGTGTCAGGCTTAGTTTTGTTAGGATGTTGTGGGCATGGCAAGGTCCCTGTGAACTGCATCTGGCCCCTTCCTTGCATTCAAGCCATTCTGCAGGTAGGCAGTGTGGGATTTTCAATGCTTGTGCCTGAAGGATGTTTAAAACCTGTTTAAAACCTCATTAAGTTCTAACCCTTGGTGTTTCTTTCAGTGACAGCCCTTCCTTCCTACTCATCAGCCTTGTACAGGACAGTCTGAACCACCACTTTCATGGCCTGCTGTTCCCTTCTAAGTAGGTTTCTTAGGCTGTAGTAGTTGGTGCCTTTTTCTACCTTATTGTCTTGTTCCAGCTTGAAAACAAGTGTGCAGTATCTAGGAACACCATACCCTGTTTTTTCAAGCTCGGTAGCTGAGCCCATTTGACATTACATTGAGACAAAGATCTACTGCACTGTACAGAGAAGGCAGTTTACAGAAACAAAGTTCAAACTATCTGTATCATCAAAGAACATGGATGGTCCTTGGGAATTTAATCTGGTTATCATGACTTATGGAATGCAAAAGAGCTGTGTCTTACCCCAACAAAATGCCATTCTCCTCACCTGAGCAGGCACGGTGAGCTATAGCCAGGTGTGGGGCTTGGGCCCCTTGCTGTCTGCACCTGATGATCAACCACATCTGCCCAGAGGAAGGGCTGCACACCCCAGAACTGCCATGCAGAGATACAATGCCTAAATGGATTGCAAAGCAGAGAACTGGAGCTGTGGTTGCCAAGAAGACTGTTCCGGTCACTAGTCAAAATGGTGGTTAATGGTCTTTCTTTGCTGGAGAAGGACTCACGTTTGTGGGGCCTACCTCATACTTTCCTGGCATCTTTTAATGTTTCCTGTTATTTGCCAAGTGGCCATACTGCCCTCCACACAACCTGGCAAACAGATGTTGCAAGACCCAGCAAAGACTGGCAAATTTCTGGTCAAGCAGGCTTTCGTTGTAATAAAAGTACCCTCTTTTCACTGCCCAATTTGAACACACCCCGGTTTATCCTGTCAGTTGGGATGATGTGAGTTTGAAGGTTTCCCAGGTAAACTGGCTTCTTTTTTTTTTTTTTTTTTTATAATTGAAACCATAAAAGCTGAAGTATTCATTAAAATTTGTTAGGGGAATTTCTAGTTATTGCACTTTCATTTTACGGATGCTACGTGTGAATGGAGATAACAAAACAAAGAGAACCAGAGGGAAATGTCTTGGGCATAGCTGAGGATACTCAGACATCCCTAGGGAAGGAGAGTTGCAAAAAGGCATCAAAATGGAGTTCACTGAACTGGCTTTTAAAGCTTTTGGGAAGTGTCTTTTTTTAGCGAGCCTTTAAAGTCAATTATCCTCACAGAATGTGTTTCATGTTTGTCTTGAGGATAAAGACAGTGGGATTTCATTATTTATCTGCCTCATACCTCAGGTTAGCCTCTGAGCATGCAGGTCTCTGGCCCTGTGCTAGACAAGAGGCAGCAGATCCCTCTCTGTTGACAGGAGAGCGGGAAAAGCGCCCTCCCCTCGGTGCTGGCTGTGAGCTGGAGAAAGGGCAGCGAGGCATTCCTCTTGAAAGCAGGAGACGCCGTATTCCTGACTGTCAGACACAATTCATAACGGAAGAAAAAACTAAACAAAGCCACCCTAAAGTACAGTAGAGAAACCCCTGGAAAACAGGTTAGATGGGATGCAAGCACATCTTTTCCCCACAGAGAGGGCTTGTGTTAGATCCCAAGCTCCAGAAATGGAGGGAAAACAAACACAGCTTCTAGAATTGACCTGCTAAAATGGAGCTGGCTCCTGCCTGCCACAGGACTGCATGGTGGAGATTGTCCTCGTGCAGGCACTGGATCTTCTCATCCCCAAGACGGCTTTTTCATTCTCCTGAAGGTCATCCTCGAAGGAATGTAACTGTCCAGCACAGGAGACTTCAAGCGCTTTTGAGTTAAGAAAGAGGAATTTTAGCACTAATACAGCAACATCACTTTCTAGACAAGTACAGTCTGTCTGTAGAAGGGGAGAGGAAGGCCTCAGCCTACTTGCTCTAAGCTCAGCTACTCCACTCTCCCTGTTTGGAAAAAGGGAAAGAACAAGAAAGATCCTGGTCCTGCCAATACCAGTCATGTTTCTGACATGCTTAAACTTTCACACATGCCTTCACTTACAGTAATGGGACTTAAAATTAACTCCTTTTTATTACTTTAGGTGTATTTCTTACACACTGATGACAAGGAGCTCAATCCCTGCTTCAGAGAAACGTTTTCAGAGCCATTAGATACAAGAACTGCAGCAGGCAGTTGTAGTGTCCTTGCATGGTGTTCCCTGGGGTGTCCAGTCAGTCCATCTGAGTTCAGGTTCATCTTCTAGCTGTTCAGTAACTCTCCTCAGTATCTTCAAGTTAATTCTGTCAGCACAAGCTCTTTATTTGCACAGTAATTCTGGATGTATTTGTTCTTTTCTGTAGTTGTATATGATCATGTAAACTGCAATAAGTTGCCACCATTGTTGCCTATTTTGCACAGCTGCTGTTTTGCACAGAGACTGTACAAAACACGGCAAGTTCAGCTGGTTGTGTACAAGTCAGCCAAAGTGGCCTCCATTTATAGGCCTCCCTACAGCATAAAGGGAAATACAGAGTGTGGACTTCTCTACTATGGTTATACCCAACACAGTCCCATTTCTTCCAAGTGTCATGCTGTGAAAAAATGTTCAATTCTTCTTTACTACTAGGCCTGAGAAGAAAATCTTTACATGAAATGAGACTCCCATCTCATTTTGGGCCTTTGTGGAATCTTATTTTGCATCTGCTGCTCAAATCCAGCAGTAGGAACAGGCTTAAGGTTGAAGGGCTTCACACTGAAAAGGCACAGGAAAAAAGAGGTGATTTTTTAAAAACCAGGATGGATTGAGATGAGATATAGGAGCACAGACACAGCTTTCGGGGGCCCATGGACCACTTTCACCACAAAAATGTAATGTAGAGGTCTGGCCACTTGTTTTCTCTGTCTGCCAATTTAATCCCATTCTGCCCTAAAACACCTGGTGTGATTTCAGGGTGGTGCTGCTGGTCCACTGGTGCCAGCCCAGCATGACATGGCAGATTTTGCAGAAGAGAAGAAACTAATTAATTTTTTTTGTCATATGATGCCCACACAGCTGTAAATAAATGTGATTACAAGCTGACATGGCTGGGAACCAAATTTGTGAGGAACTAAATAATAAACTTGTCTTCTAGCTCCTGGTTTAGACTGGAAGCAACACTGAATGATGCATATTTTTGCAATTTATTGTAGTAGTCTGTGATCCTGCAAACATGATGCACATCTGTTGAACTTCATTCTGGTGTGTAGGGCCATCAATTTCAATCTGGGACTGAGAGATATGCATTGGCCAGAATGCTTTTGTGACTCTGGGGGTGAAGTCCTGTCCAGGCAGAGGTGACAGGGACCAACAAAAGATCTCTACAGAGGCAACTCTGGCTGTGTTGATACAGTTGATATTAAGTGGAAATGGCCATGAAACTAGAAAATATCACTAAGGATGTTTACCTTTGTCTTCCTGTGCCACTTGACCTGCATACTGATGTAGTTTTCTTGCAAAAAGCATAGCTGTTAGGCATTTAAAATTGATTGCTTTTATGTTTACTTCCCATTAGAATTGTTACTTGTATTTTTTTCTTCTTTATTTTTTGGATGACCTTCAGAAACTCCCAATTAATGTTAAAAAATGTTTTTAATAAGAGGGAGGAACGAGAGAGCTTATTTTTTGTGGTTCTGATGAGAGGTTTTGTAAGGGAAAAATCACCATCATTGTCATAGCCATTAGTGTTCTGCTTTTGGAGCAGTGGAAACGTAAGCAAAGATTTATTTTTGAAAGGCCTCAGTTTGGTTGATGACAAAATACTCACCTCCTAAATTTAGCAGTGCTGTGTCTCCATGTGTAAATTTACATCATTAGTCACCTTTAGGCCCACGTTTTCTGTGATCAGCACAGGCTTGGAAGTCACTCCTTCATCCTCATGTACCACTGTCAGGGAGGGTACCTGTGTGTCCATGCCTTGCCCAGTGGGCTGAAGTTGTGAATTTCAGTGGGAACACTTCCAGAATTGGAGTAACTGAGAAAAGAGGGGCAAAAAAGCGGCAACTTGAGCTCTTTGTTACCACGACTATGGTGGGAAAAGACACAGTAACCATAGAATATCCAGAGTTGGAAGGGACCCACATGGATTATCCATTCCAACTCCTAATCACAACTGTAGTAAGGGTCACGTTGTATCACAGTCCCTGAATTTAGGTATTTATTCCCTCTACGCAGGCTTTGCAGTTCCCCTGGCTTTTTCATGAACAGCCGCGATCCCAGGGGCAGAAATACGGCTTGTGCCTGTAGTTGTGGTATCTGAGCAGCTTAAATTTTTGGGACAACGTTGATCACAGGAAGGTTGTGGGGTGAGGGCCGGTAGCACTGATGGTAGACGGGCCCCATTTCTGTGCGTGGGACACTGGGGCAGGCTTAGGGCAGGCGGTGGCCCCGCACTTGTTATTTGGTTGTGGCCCCGGCGGGGGCTGCGGGCGCTCAGGGCCGCGGTGCCGCAGCTGATGTAATGCTGCTGCCGCCGCAGCGGCTGCTTCACGTGTCTGCGGCGCGCCCGGACCGCGGGGCGGCTGCGAGCGCCGTGCCCACCGCGGCACCGCACACTGTCTCACACGCACACACACACACACACACGCACACTGTCGCACACACTCACTCACACACGTGTGTGTGTGTTATTGTCGCCGCCGAGCCACCCCGGCCGCAGCCCCGCGCTCGCAGGGCGGGGGTCCCGCGGGTGCCGCCGCCCCCGCGGGGCCGCTCCCGGCCCCTCGGCGGCGGCGCTGCGGGCGCGGGGCGGCCCGTGTGCGGGCACGCCGAGCCTGCGCACTCGGCGGCCGGGCGGGCACGGCGGCCGCGGGGCGAGGAGCGGCGCGGGGCGGGCCGGGCCAGGTGGTGCTGCCGCTGCTGCCGCCGCTGCGAGGCGGGGGGAGCGCGCAGCGACCCTGCGCGGGGGCGGCGGGGGCCGGGCCGCCATGCGCCGAGCCGCGGGCCGGGCTCGCCATCCTGCGGCGTAGCGGCGGGACGGGTTCCGCCCGTGATGTCCCCCGGGCGGCGGGGGAAGGCGAGTCACTCGAGCGCTGCGGCAGAGGCCTAGTGCGGCCGGCGCCGCTCGCGTCCCATGGCCGAGGAGCAGCAGCAGCCGGAGGGGGGGCAGCCGCCGCGGCGGCTCGCCGGCACCCCCGCGCCCGGCGGGGCCCTGCCGGCCCTGGTGCCGGGGCTGCAGGGCGGCGAGGCCAGCGCGCTGCAGCACAAGATCCGCAGCTCCATCTGGTAAGGGCCGCGCCGCGGGGCTGGGGCCGGGGCCGTGGCGGCGCGGGCAGGGCCGGGGGGGGCGCGGCCCTTTGTGCGGGGAACCGGGGCTCGGGGCACCTGCGGCGGAGCCGAGCGAAGCGGGGCGGGATGCGGAGCACAGGGGAGGGAGGGGGCGATTGTGCAGCGTCCCTGCAATCCTCTCCTCTCCCGAGCTCCCAGTCGGACGGTTCAAAGGCAGTTCTGGCTGGAACTTGCTGATGGTTCGCAAGTTCCTGCATAGGAATCCAGGTTGTTTGGGATAATTCCCCCCCCCCAAAAAAAAAAAACCCCAGAAAATTCCTAGTAAACCAGCGTTTTACTTAAGGATTTTATTTCGCGTGCATTGGGAGAATGAGATGCATTAAATTTAGCTTTCTGCAAGTAAATCAATTTGTTTTTCTAAAAAAAAATCTGCAAGAAGCCGTCACCTGCAGCATTTGTATTTTATGTATGTTTTTAAAAGCTGCTTTTGGCTGAGGCCACTGATAAAGTATAGTGAAAGTTGGGAGTTGTAAATACAGGTTACTCATACACAATGTTTTCCTTTATGTACACACACCATGTATATTTTATATACGTACTCATCCCAATAATAACATACTGATCTAGCTTGCATATTACGTCATATTACAGTTAGAGTGTGTGGTTTGAATGGATGTAGCTGTAAAAGAAAGAGAATCTACGTATAATTTTACCTTCTGATTCTTTTATTGTATGACATACTGAAATTGCATTTATTATTGGGATGGTTGTTGTTTTTATTTATTTAAGCAGTAAATAATAGTTCATTCTCCTTAATCACACTTAACTACCTTTTGTTTTGGTTTTCTCTGCAATGTGACCTAGAGAAGGAATATGAACTGCAGAATTTCCTGTCTGTTTGGATCACAAAATCTTAACAGTCTACTAATTTATTATGGTATTTAGTGATGGCCTTTTCATATTTTCTTCTCTTTTCATGAATGTGCTGTTTGGAAATGAGCCTGGGAGAGCATGTTTACATTGCATTCAGATTAGGTATCATGTCCAAGTTGAAGACAAAATGGCTACTAAGGAAAACATCTGCTTTTATTGTGGGTTTTCTTTTCAAGGAAAAAGAGCACATATGTTAGTCCCTGAAAGGAAAGGTGCTTGTTTGATTCAGGTAAACCTGATGAATAGCCCAAGCCCACGTTTGGTACAAAGGAATGCAGCGTTTTTCCCGGTGTAAGTGGCTCTGCTGGTGCCAAGTGCCTGTGGCCAGCGGAGGTTTTCCAGCACCTTGCAGCCCTGGCTCCTGGTACCTTCAGGGGCGTTCCTCACCTCCACACGGGTGTTCCCCCTGGCTACCTGCTTCCTGCTCCGGGCTTCAACTTCCCTGCTGCTCTCAGGCAGCATCCGTTCCCTGTGGGTTGGGCCGTTGAAATGCAGGGTTTGAAGATAAGGTTATTTTTTTTGTAAGACAACCTTTTCTTTGATGTCTTCAAATCTTACGTTTCGCTACCGTGATCAAGCAGTCTGCATTTGAGGCTGGAGTTTCGTGTTAATTTGCATCTTTCTGTAGATGTGGTGGTTGTTTTGGAGCAGCGAGGATGAGGAGCGTTGCCAGGGATGTCGAGCACTTTGCACGCGAGTACACAGTGGAAGGTCTCCTTCTGTAGTGGCAGTCTCGAGTCTGCTGCGCTGTTCAGTGGGTGCTGGGGATGGATAAACAGCGGGAGAGGTTGTGGAAGGCTGCTTGTGAAAATGGCAGTAAATGGCAGTGCACTGCTAGTAACAAGACTCAGTGTAATGTGCAGAGAAGAGCTTCCTCTTTTCTTCTTCCCTCCTCTTCCTCCCCTCTCCCCCTGCCATGCCAGTTGCATGTGCTGGCAGGCTGGTGCATTCAATTCCCCCTTTCCTTCCAAAGGGTTTAGAACATCCAGATAAGTACTCTTCTCTGTTGTTTCCCCCCCACCTCCTTTCTTCCTGCACGTGTTTGTGCATAGTGGATGAAGGTTTTTAGTTGGTTATGTTTGTTATTGTTTTGTTGGGTTTTTCCTCTTTTTTAAAAAAAGGGTTTCGGTCTTGAAATTGTATTGTCAATGAAAATAGTAGTAATAGCAAAATATAGCAGCTACTGAAATACTGGACTTGAGTCTCACAAACAAGTCTGTGCTTGTCCCTCCACTGTACAGACAAATGTAAATATAGAGTGTGATGCAGGCCACGAGTGGGACAATGAGGTATTCACTATCTCAACTCATACTTATTTTATTCTGTTTATTAAAATGTCATTTGACAAAAAGATATTAAGGAATTGTGTACATGTGAAGTCCCTTAAATTGAAACAATAGGTTAAGTCCTCCTGGTCACATTTGCAGGCACAGTCAGTATATGTACTGAAGACTTAAAAATGTGCTTGCCAGAAGTCCAGTCTGTTTGGGGGTTTTTGGTTGTTGTTTTTTTTTTTTTTTTTGAGAGGGTGGTTTTTAGCATATGAAGTGACCTTTAGTTTGAACTGAGGAGGGAAAGATAAAATAGTGCCTTAGCTGTGCTTAAAAACAAACCAGGAAGTATTTATTTGCTTTACAACCTCACATACAGGTATTTAACTGCTGTTTGGTTACAGTAATGGAAGCTCATCACTGTCCTACTGTATTTGTGTCCTGCCCGCCCCACTTGAACACATCCAGCAAAGTGGTGTCTGGTTTTGTTTCGTGCTGCGTATGTGAGTTGCTGAGGCGGTTGGATCTTCTTACGGTGTGGGTGAAGCCGGCAGAAATAATACTGGATGTCTTTTCCCATTGACGGATTAGGAGTCTAGACAGGGAGGACACGTCTTTGGGAGCCCAGCCTGGCTGATTAGTGTCGGGATGGGCGACTTTCAAAATTGCCCTGGTCTTCGCTGGACACTGGGCCTTAATCTGCCTGTTTTTATTTCCCTTTAGATTCGATAAAGCTTTCATATTTATTAATAGCTTTTTGTCCAGACGTTGGAGCCCGAGGCGGGAAAACCTCCCTTGTCAGCTGTCTGAGCATATAGACTAATGGGGTTTCAATTGTTTTCTTCGGGTGAGGGGACTGTATTACTGAATGTGTGTTATTTGTATATGATGTTTCTGTACCCAGACATATGGTGGGGAAGACAGAGGCTACTCAATATGCCATTGAATTGCCAAAGAATGTCTTATCGCTGAAGATAGCAAAGTACGGATGTGAGAGCAGCGTGGCACGAGGATTGAGGTGTGGAGATGGCTGGGGGAGGATGATGTCAGCTGAGGGTCTGTCTCAATGGTGTAAGAGAGAAAGACCAACAGTTTTAGGCAATTTAATCCCTCAGTGTATTAATCCAAAATCCAGTAGCTGTGAACGCTGAAGGAATGGACAGGTTTGTTTTCTTGTTCACTGTTGCGAGTAAGTGGTGATGATTCTTCAATAAGCACTTGTTTACTGTTGTAAATAGTAATCTGATGCTTGCATCTGTGCATGGGTTGGCCCCAGCCTCTTTCACCTTGCCTGCATCTCAGCTCTTTTTGTCCTAAAGGCATCTGTTAGGATTTGAATATAGTAATTCTGCTTGAGAGATTAATTTCTCTCCTTCCCCTCCCCAGTGTCTCGTGTGTAAACCAGGCTGAGGGCCAGGCGTGCAGCAGCAAACACAAAGCATTGCGTTTGCAGCCATTTCAGCTGGACGTGGATGTGGGTTTCAGACCCATAATTTTTGTCCTCAAATCACCCTTCTAGCTAGAAGTTATAATGGAAAACCACATGAGTTAGGCCGGGCAGTGCTGAAATTATATGTCCTAAGGCCCAGTTTGTCTCATGTTGAAGGAGGAGTAGGAGGTGAGTTTTGCCGTTGTTAGTTTTGGGCTCTTGGTATCGTGCTAGAAAACCGGATTAGCTGATTGTAACACCAGTGTTTTCTAATCTTTGGAAGGCTCCATTCTTTCTTAGACTTACATCATTCCTGCTCCCTCCTGCAGTTGCATCCATCACTCCTCATTAGGCATTGTCAGCAAGTGTGGATCGTCACTTAGCTGTTGGCAGAGCAAACGTTCTGCAATTTGGGAAATGCTGTTGAGGTTTCTCATTATAGGAATTGTTACTTATTTGTATAGTCAGGTCAGCAGAAACCATGATTGACAGTCTTGATATTTTTAATAAAATGCTTGGCAATGAAGAGGGAAGCTCAGGGGGCATGTGCTGCTGTCTCTTAGCACAGCAGGTGGATATACCCTTTTGGGTAGTTTCCTTCCATGGTTGGAATTCCTGAAACACCCTATATGTATTTTTTTAAAACACAGTTTTCTTGAGTCAGGTGGGATTAATCTGTAGAACAATCAATCTGCATTTTCTCTCTTTCTATTTTCTGTAGCTTGGGAGAGAAAAGAACCCAACATAACTCTCAGTAGTTTGTTCCATGGCCTGTCAAAATTGAGTGGAGTACTCCAAATTTTGTCTGATTGCAGACTCCTTGTGGTTGTCCTGTACCCCTACCCCAAAATGCCCCATCATTCCCTCCTTTGTCATGGTTAATTGATTGCTAGAGGTGAGAAACACAATTTATAATTCTTCAATTACAAATTACTGACTTTTGTGAGGAAAAGCAAAGAATTATCAATGACGGGTGTACAGGCTGCATTCATTTCACTAAATCTGTGCAACCTCAGAAGTGTGAAAGTTACCTTGAGTCCCTCAGCTAAGATATGCTGTGTTAAACTGCAGGGATTTCTTCTCACTAATTCAGTTTTCCCATGCTTTTTGGTTCCATTGTTTCCAGGTGATGGTAAGACTTGCCTGTCCTGAATGTATTTCCTGATAGGGTGTATAAGTAGTCAAATACGTATGAAAAAATTGAACTGTGGGCCATATTTTAGAGCTCATGATGATTTCAGGGAAGGTCAGGCCTCCTTGGGCAAGGCATTTAGCAGCATGTCATTCTCCTTCACACTCTGCTTCCCCAAATGGATAGGAACAGAAAGTGGAATTTGTTTCATTTCATTCCACCTGGTTCTGTACAAGTTGTGGGGAAAATGTATTGTGGAGAAAAAAAAATGCACTTCCGAGATGAGGGCCAGCTCCAAGGGAAGATGTTTCCATAAAACAATCCTTCTGATCACTTTGTGTGCCTATTTCTCTTTGACTGCAGACAAATTTTAAACTGTGTGCCAGGGTGTAACCATCTGTGGTGCAGATCTCATTAATTTGGGCAAAGTAAATCCTCTACACCATTTGCCACTTTTTCCACTCTGCTCCTGCTGGCGATGGCCTCTGTGGGCTGTTTGGAGATCATCTGTTCCCCTGAACAAGGTCCAGGTACATCCTTTATGTGTTACTGCACATTCCTATAAAGGGCAAACCCATCTTTTATGGGGAAGTCCCCCCAGAATTCCCTCAGGAGCGTTTGCTGTGCTCTGCTGAAGTGCACCCTGTGCTGTGGGAAGGCCCTCCCGGTGCCGCCGGTGCGGGCAGGGCAGCGTGGGAGGAGAAGCAACTTTCCAAAATGGGGCTTGGCCACCACGGTGGGGGAGTTTCTAGGTCAGCAGGTGTGGAAGCCAATTTGGTCTGCAGTCATTTTTACAAGGTTAGAAAATAAACCTGAGTAAAATGAATGGTGACCTTTATGTAACCTTTTGAGAATGGAGTTGAGGTTTTATTGAATATCCTGGCTGTGAGTTGGATGGAATACCTTTGCAGAAAAAAAATCTTTATAAATCTACTTTCAGGAAGAGTGGATTTTTCACTCTTGCTCATGGGTTTTGTTTGTTTCTTGAAACAATTGAATCTAATAAAGTATATGGGGGAAAACAATATTCAAGTAATAGAAGATTTGGATAAGTTTTACTGCTGTTCATTTAAAATGCATTAGAGTACATTAAGTTGTTGACTTCACAGCATCAAACATATGCAATTCTTCGTTTCATAAACATTTTACTTTGTACTGCAGGAGTTTCATCATGGCAGCAAGTCTGATTGTGTGACACTGTGATTCAGAGCAGCATTTCTGATGAGTTCTTAGTAAGCACAGAATTGCAGGATTGTCATTCCATACCTCCCTATTTGGGTTACTTGCAGTTCTGTTGGATATACATGTGCACATGCATCTGTGTGCCTTTGGTGAGTAGGAATCCGAATCCCTACCTGAAAGGAACGCTTGGAACCCTTCCCCAAAAGATTCTGGATACTGTATAAATTAATCAGAAAAAGCACAGTAAATGTGTGAGATGACAGTACTGCTCGGGTTTGGTTATCAGATTTATATGGAAGCACTGATTAATCTTTTAGTTAATTGGAGCTTGGGGCGACTTTGTTAGTCTTTTTGCGTATGTGTGTGTAGTTTTGAGAGCAGGGATTGAGCTTAATGTTTTTACACAGATCCCATAACTTCTTCTCTTGTTACTCAGTTCTGCCGCTTGCCAAACAGAAGTATTTGGAGAAGGGCCAGAGCTGCAAAATTCAGATCAGGATCCAAATTTGGATTTTTGGTTCAAGCCTTTCTAATATCTAATATTGCAAAGCCTCATATATAAATAAGGAACTCTTTATTTTTAAACTGTGATGAGGAGGAGTTGAAGGTAACTTTCCACCTTGCCTCTGGTTCAGTTCAGATAGAATTTTGGACTGTATGTTTGAAACATTATCAGTGGGTGATTCAAAAGGTAAATTGAATAGATGAAAAAGCAGTGGGTGCTCTGTCACCCAGAAGGAGCCTGAGCAAAAGCCAGGCACACATTGGTACTTTAAAGCCAGTGAGAAGAATCCCCTAAATCTAAAAATTCTGGAACTGATGGCATGTTTTGTGGTGTTCTGTTAGATCTTCGGGAATTCTGAGGGTTTGGTTTGTTTTGTTCTAAATGGAGTTAGCCAGTATCTCAATTTTAATGCTTTCTTGATTTAATGGAAAAAGGATTATCTCCCATCAAGTAGGATGCTCGTTATCGGCTGCTGTGCCATCAACAGGCTTTCAGTAAGCTGCCAAGTGTTTTGTGTTGTTGAATGTTTAATCAATAAGACAGTGGAAAAAACATTCAAAACTTCCCAAATATTTTCCTTGTTGCTTGTTTTTAATTGCCTGTGGCTGCTGCGGTGACACTGTACCCGTCGAAGGGTGGGGTGGCCGAGTGTTGCTGCAGGCAGGGCCGGGGATGGGGATGGCACTGGTGGTGGTGGGACCTGCACTCTGGAAATCTGTGCTGGAGGGGTATCCCATGGGTGCCCACCAGGCTCTTTATTTTGGAGCTAGTTGGTCTTATACCCCGTGAGTGGTCCAGCCTTTATCTGCTGCTCAGGCTGTGTGAGCTGTTGTCTTTCCCAGCTGTGACCCCGAACACCCTGTGTGGGGCAGCGCACAGCGGGCGCTGGGGCAGGCGATGTGAGTGTGGGTTTCTTGGGGTGGCCCCATGTTCCTCCACAGCAGCCAGTCCTGCTCAGCGTTTCCCAGGAGCTGGCTGGGGGTGCTGTCATTTTCCGATTGTCAGGTCCTTCAAGTTTGGGAAGAAAAGCTTGTTCTGGAGAAGAACTTGTTTATTAAATGAGGTGTATTCTTATCTCCCCCTGAGAGGAAGTTTGTGGTTAAATGTCAAGGTCCATGATCGATGGATGTCCTTTCTGATGGGTGGCCTCACAGGCATGCAGGCAAATCCCTATTTCTTAGTCAGAAATTCCTAAGTGCCATTATAAGGTTGTTGGGACACCTGTGAGTTAAAAAATTGGATTGCACCGGACAGCAGGAATTACAGTTCATTACTTTGGCTGCATGTAAAGCAGTGAATTAAACTATTTCTAAAGCAGTCAGCAATACAAACAGTTGACACTTTCCCTTAGTACAAGGTTGCCTGGAAGTGTCTGCCTCGAACATCTCTTGGACAAACAGGAATTAGTTTGTGAGCAAGGTGTGCTGCATAGTAGGATGGAAAATCGGTTCTCCTGCATTTTGCTTACCATCTTCCTGCCTTTGTTTAGAAATCACTTGAAAATACTCGGAGTAGTCTTTGTGAAAACACTCCTGTGTGCCTTCTCCCTTCCTCTTCAAAACCACTGCCACATTAAACGGCTGGAAAGGCAGTTACTCAGTACCACAAATGATAACTCTTTGAAGGCGTGTAAATTGAAAAGCTTTAACATTTATTTAATATTTTTTTGTGGATGGAATTTTAGTCTTCATTTTTAAACTGCTTTGAAAAATGGTGACAACTCCTACGTCCAGAA
This sequence comes from Pithys albifrons albifrons, assembly GCF_047495875.1. Taxonomy (NCBI): domain Eukaryota; kingdom Metazoa; phylum Chordata; class Aves; order Passeriformes; family Thamnophilidae; genus Pithys; species Pithys albifrons. The sequence goes on from NC_092470.1 coordinate 8,373,158, forward strand.
CCACATGTTAGTTTTATTGCTAATTCAGTGGAGGAAAGTACTCGAGATGCTTGTGTGCTTCCTAAGGTGGGGGCACAAATCCTGCCAGGGAATCCTGGGTCCTGTGTGAATACTGTGTCTGGAGGCCATCTGAGGGTGAGACTCAAGGCTCCTACTTCAGGGCTGGAAATCCTCTGGCAGGCCAGTTTCTTGTCTGTGCTGGGGCTGTGCAGACAGTGATCTCTGGGAAGGTGGGGGAAGGCAGGTGGGCGAAGCTCGTGCAGGAAGGGGCCCCTGCCGAGCTGAGCTGTGCCTGTTGGTCATTGGCACCGTCCTCTTGCAGCGTCCACGTCCCACACTATGTTGGGGTTCAGGTGCTTTGTGCTTCTCGTGGTGGTTCTCAGTGCAAGGTCAGGGATCGCTCTGTGATCTTTGCGCTCCTTCTGTGCAAGTTGGGAGCTGGGGTGAGGCATCTGTGAGGCTGGATAGTGCTCAGCCCTTGCTGAAAGCTGTAGCTCTTTCTGCTGTGATGGGACTGACTGAAGCAAAGGCCAAAAATCATTGTGAAATAATCTTGCAGGAGTCAGACAGTGCTACAGAAACCTTTTGTCCAAGCTCTGACTAAGTGTGACAGAGTTAATTTCATTAAGGGTGTATAAATACTTGGTCTATTTTCGTTATGTTTTGGGGGGGATTTGTTTGTTTCTTTGTTTTATAATTTATTAACCCTTTTGGCATTATGAGGACAGCCTACAGTTGCTATTAGTGGTCATGTAAACTAAACCTATTAGTTGATAGTTAAAAGACAGTCAAATTACTCACTGGCAGCAATCAGAAGCTGCACACCTGGAACCACAGTTTGCTGAAGAGCTAAGCCAGCTTTTGTCTCCAGGAGCCTGCTCTGCAGCATTACCTTCATTATGCTTGATTCCAGTGGCATAGTTCAGTCACTGACTCCTAAAAAGCTGAGAAATGAATTGGCAGCTGAGAGGAAAGTGTATTTGCCTCCTCCATTCAACAAGTGAAAGAAATGGGATTGACAGATCTAGTTTTAAAATCTAGAAATATCCCTGGAAAAGGAAATTTTTAACTGAAACTATCAGTTGTATTTAACAACTGGTGGTGGCTTACTGAGACAAGTAGAAAAATCCCAAGTAATGGACAAATGTGCTGAAGACATAAGGAAAAGCCTTATTTTGCCTTTTACAGCAGTTCAGAAATGCTGGTGTGTTTCATTACATTGGACAAAGGTTTGTCTGAATTAAGTTAAAAATTATCTTATGCATCATTTTATAATGCAAAAAATGCCAAAATGCTGAGCCTCCAGGTTTGGTAACGTATATAATGAAGTCTGTGATCCATGGAGATATTCAGAGACCTATCCCTTACTGATTACTTCTGAGTAGAAGCCAGGTGTCTGATTACCCAGTAGATCCATGCATGAATGTACTTTGGTTAGTCAATTTTGCTGGTTAATAATGGCTAAAAAAAGATAATGGTCTGGATCATGCAGGCTAAGAATAAAAATGAAACACTAGATACTTTGGTTTTAGGACCAGTGAGTTCAAGCTTTCATGGAACGTATTCCTATGCATTGCATCTTTTCCTTGCTAGCAGCCTACTTCTCTTGTAGAGATTAAGAATGTGGATTCATCTACCACCATGGTTTGTACAGTCTAGTCAGTGAAACTTGGAACTTGATGGAAAAAGAAAATACAGATCATGTGAACTGTGGTTCTGTGTGTGGAAGCCCCTCTGTGAACCCTTGGTGACACATGGGATGTCCTGGGATGTTGTCAGTCAACAGCTCCAGCTGCTCAGGGTGGAAATACCTGCAGTGGGTAAGTGTGTGCAGGGCAGAACCTGATAATTGTTTTTGTAACTGCACAGTGATTCTTGTCACTTTAATACAGTTCTCAGTTACCACTGAATACTTTAGATACCACTAGCTTTGTGGTAAATGAGGCCCAGTGTAGGATCAGGAGATAGCTCAAGTACATTGTATTTTTCTGGAATTTGTCAAACTCAGAAAGGTAAGTTGTGGTTTGTTTAGGTTCAGTTGCTGAGCAAAGCAGTGGAAAAGCAGGATATAGTTCACCTTGAAAATTGAAATCAAGCTGTGTTACTAATCAGGAATGGCCATTTCCAGTCCCTTGATGCAGACATCTGCTCTCCCACTGCAATGTTTACGCATGATGTGGTTCACAGGAATGAAAATCAAGACCGATCAATTCTGTAGTGCTCTTAGACAATGTCTCCTTCTGGAAGGACCCATCAGACAAGTAATTATGGGTAACATTAGTGTGTGACTTCATACAGAAGCCCAGTTGAGTGCATTGTTAGATGGTGAGAGATTTTTGTCTGCTTCGCTCTGCAGCCTACAGGTGAATCTCAACCACATGGTTATCTGGGTCAGTATTGCCTTAGAATCTGTCTACAGCCATCTTAAATGTAATTCCCTGGTGCTATGAGTTTTGGAAGGTCAGAAGTTTGATGCAGCTTTTCTGAAATCTGATCTAGATTTAATCTAGGACAGCCTTTTCTGTTTCTGACTATTTCATTAAGTTTTGGTGTAACTGTGCAGTTCCCTGGGATGTTTCAAGTATACATGTTCCAAATAATAAGTCAGTCCGAGTGTTCAGCAAATGGTCTTAGTAGGGTGCTAAACTCAGTGGCTGTGACTTCAGTACTTTGTACTAGGACAGGTCACATGCCTTCTGCTATGTTTTCAGGAGAAAACCGTGACAATATGACAACTTCTGGAATAGATACCAAAATGCACATGGACAGTGCTGTGCCTGCAAAGCAGGTATGTTACTTGAGAAGGAAATGGCTAAATTCCCAGGTTTTTTGGGTCCCATCCCCTTGGTTCCCTGCAGCAAACTGGCTGCACACATTGTCTTCTTCCAAGAAGACACAGTAGTGAACCCGAGTTTTGGGTATTAAAAATACTGGTCAGACACCTGCTGTTCATAATTGCCATTCATAAATCAGGTTTTAGATTGAATAAATACTCTGACAGACTCACCTGTTCATTCATCGAGGCTGCAGGGGCAGCCTGGCAGGGGAGGAGGCAGTGGGTGCAGTGGAGGTGGCTGAGTGGGTGCTGCTGGCCTGCTCCATGCTGGCAGTGTGTGCAGTGCTGGCAATGGGGCTGGCAGTCAGTCCTGCTCTGTGGGGCTGGGCAGCCCTGGTGGTGCCACAGCCCCGGAGCTGGGACACGTGATCCAGGTGGGAGCAGCTGTTCCTGCAGTGCAGGCCCATGTAAGGTTCTCCTTGGACATAGTTAAGCTGCAACCGAGGAGTGAGTGCAGTTTGTTTAAACCCAGCTTTGTAGGTGCAAAATGAAATAAATGCATGCAGGTATGAACTTACACATTAACTTAATTAAATTTTGTGCAGCTTTAATTTTAAGCAAGTGCAGCTTACAGGTTTAGACAAGCTTTTGGGTCTGCAAGTAAACTGAAGTGTTCACCTGGGTTGTAGGTGAGGGGAACTCAAATGTTCCAAAATAAATCCTTGAGAATTCAAATAGCATGTGTTTGTAACTCTTCTAAAGACCTTAGTTTAGGGTTTAAAACCATTTTAAAAGATGTCACAGAGATCTGTGGGTTTTTTACCCCCAGCAGCAGAGGGTGGAAAACTGATGTGTTACTGCTCTAGCATTCAGTGAACTGACCTTTGAGGCAGACGAGACTTTTTATTTGCAGAGACCAGACAGTTTCTGTGCCTGGAGTGGGTCAAAGTTGATAAGCAGAAGTGAGTGGGAAATGCCCTCCTGTGCAGGTGAAGGCTGAAGGATGGAGGCCTGAAAGAACCTGTGGGAGCTGCACAAGGAGTTTTTTGAGATGGGTTGTTGTATGGTCACCACCAGGCAGCAGTGCCGTGTTCATCCTGCCTACATTCAGCTTTAAATTTTCACCTCTACACAAAAGTCAAGGACAGGAGTAGGGTTCTGGGGTGGGCCAGTGAGCAGTGTGGCACAGGTCAGGGACAGAAGTTGCCTTTCCTGTGGCAGTGAAGCCATGCCCATCTAGCCTGAGGAAGCAAATGACCCTATTAGTAGGCAGATGCTTAGAGGGTGCATGTAGATACTCGGGGCATTACTCAGCTCAGGGAAACCTAAGAGGTTGCAAGGATTGCATTCCCCGGGAGTCAGCAATTGGGTACAGGTTCTTCAAGTGGAAAAAGGGTGCAGAGCTGTGTAGTGGGCAGCCATGAGAGGAAAGGGAGCGAGGAGAAGGAGGAATGCACATGTCCAGAGATTGGGGCAGAAGTGGAGGCAATAGGATGTTGCAGGCAGGCAGCACCATGAGGAGGGGGCTGGATTTGTTTGCCGAAAGGCGGGCTGATGCCTGTGGGGGAGCTATTCAGTGTGTGTGGAGAGATGCGTATCTGTGGCATGGAGGAGGAGCAGAGTGTGCCAGGGAAACCCTGTGGGTTAAGCTGGACCTCCCCAGTGCAGTGTTTGTAAAAGGCCTAGTGCAGCTCTTGGAATGCTGCTCCACTTCCCAGCACATGCCAGGCGTAGGTAGTAGCACTGAGATGGCTGCATGGCATGAAGGCTGGAGCTCCTTTCCAGGCTGGCAGTGGGACACGTGCAGCTGTTGCCCCCGCAAGTTTTGGAGAGGGGATGTCTGGGGAGGGTGTCTGAGCACCGGCTGGTCGTGGCTCAGGTGGTGTGAGGGGCTCGGCACTTCAGTGGGGTCTGCTCTGCTTCCTCAGGGTAAGGCCACAGAAGAGCTTGGGTAGGACTGGGTAGTGGCATTGCAAACCTGACAATACCTCCCTGGGCACCAAATGAATAGGGAAATGAAGAGGTACAACCAGTAGCAAATCTGTTAATATAACCGTAACTAGGATAGCTGTGGGTCATGAAAACATCGAAAGAAATAACACAAAATAATAAGAAGAAAGGCAGCTTTTATCAGCAGGGTTAAATCTGCCATCCAGGCACCTGCACCAGCACTGGGAAATGTGATAAGGAAGCCTTGCTGTAGAGCTGCTGACACTGGGAGCTGTTACTGGACTCAGAGCTGAGATCTGAGCTCTGTACAGTCAGCAGCTCTCTGCAGATTTGTACATTTATGGCTGTGTGTTACTTGTAACCAGAGTGTAGAACTGTTGCTATTCGCTCGTATGAGTGTTTTGCTTTACCATGAGCTGTCTGTAGCCACCCTTTCCCAAGGGAAAGGCAGCTGAGGACCAGGCCTGTGCCCTGTGGCAGGCTCCCTTCTCCTCCTCCTCCTCCTCCTCCTCCTCCTCCACCTCCTCTTCCTCAGCTGGTTGGCCCTACAGGCATGGAAGGGAGCGATCTTGTGCACGTGTGTTTTATGGGTGCCCTTTTTTCCTGTTTGTTTTTGGTTTCGTTTTTTAAGTGCTGCTGAGGACTGTCATCCCCTTAGTTTCCAGGCATCCTTTCTTAAAGCCTTGTGGGACAAAGGCTTGGGAAAAATCACTGTGTGCTTTACGGCACCTCCGTTACAGACCCCTGATAATGTGACTGGGCTTCTGCTGCCCATGGCTGAAAATAGCACAGCAGATCTTTTAGCTGTCTATAGACTGGATTTAGAAGCAACCAAAGATTGATTTGGTTTTTCATAACTCATTTTAAACCCAGAGGTTTTTATTGTGGAATCCGTGAGCTGTTTTGGTGGATGATTGGTGTTTAGCCACAAACCTGCCCATCTGGTGACTTGTATCCATCTTTCTACTTTCAGTGGGATATCCTTGAGATGAAGTTCCTACTCAAACAATCTTTTTCGTGATGCTTTGTTGAGATCATAGATTGTTAGTAATAAATTTAGGATCCAGGTCCTCTGAAGTCATATGATCTTCCCACATCCTGTACAGAGGGCATTGCATCCTTGGAACAGTCTCCTGCCTGAATATAACAATACACACTGATTTTAATTCAGAGCAGTGCTGGAAGAACCAGGGTGAGAGCTATGTGAAAGCATTTTCTTTGTCTCTTCTCTGACTTCATTCAAGAAACTTGTGGCAAAATACTGAATTTAAATAAATGTGAAAAAAGCCAACCAGGTACTTAGAAGACTGTCTTGTTGGAATAGAGCACCTGGCAGTGAGTGGTTGTTGCAAGTTCTCAGTTATTTTAAGAATACTGGAACAAACCTTTAGCACTGAATAGAGCAGATTTCTTCAGAAAGCTAAAAGAGATGTTTATAGACCTAAATTTCAGACAGAGGTATTCTGATGTCTGCTGGCTAATTATTTCTTGGCAGTTCATTACAATGGGATACATTTGAGGCTTGGGCATTTCTTTACCAGTCTTATCTTCGTTCTTTGTTCAGCTGTTTGTATAGTTGGCATTATTTATACTCATAAAATGATCACAGTGTCACAAATGGTGAAGGGATTAAATTTTTATCCTATATGAAATATTTTAATTGTGTTTACTTTAGTAGCAAGTGCTGCTGTCATGTGTTTGACACACTTTAACCTGCATTACCTTCAAGGCGTGCTGAACCACTACGTTTTCCAGCACTGTGATGCAGCAGTGCTCCCTCTCATGTCTGATGGAAAACCGCTCTGCTTTATTCTCCCTGGCGAGTGGCAGGATTGGGTTACGGGGAGGATGGAGCGGTCGCAGCTCGCCCTGCCTTGTTGCACTGTTTTATTGGCTCGCTGCGCTTGTTGCTTCCTGATTTCGCTGAGAACGGAGGTTTGGCTGGGATTGAGGAGAAATCTGCCTTCCAGCTGAAGAGCCAATATTTACCAATTGGTGACTACTTGCTCTGTTTACTTTTCGAGGCCTGAGAGTTGGACACTTTTCTGTCTTTCCAGTGGACACAACTCTGGCTGTTTTTATCCTTTAGGGAAATAATAGTACTTCATGTGCTTCCAGGATGCAATTAGGTCCCTGTAGATTTTATCTGGAGTAAGAATATATCTGCATGTGAATTCTGAAAGACCTAATTTGTCTTGTACTAAATCTTTTGCCTGTGTTTGTGCTGGGCTCAAGTGCCTGGTGTCCAGAGCATGCCATGGGATTGTCCCCGGGGAGGGAGCAGTGCAGGCAGGGACAGAGCCCCTAGGTGGCATCAGAAGCCACCTGATTTTTGGCTGCCGCTCTCCCGAGGGTGAGAGGTGTGACAGGAGGGGAGTCCTGCGGACGTGCCCGGCCTGGGTGTGCTTTCCTCTCTCAGCACCCCGTGCTAAAGCTCTTACACCAGTAGCTGAGCAGTACAGATATTCGTCATTTTGCTAATTCAAACATGTTTCAACCTTGTGCAGCTCTGCTTTCTAAATATTTAATTGAAATGCTTTTACAGCCATTTTACTTCTTTATCACCATGAGCCGAGCCAGACAATGTAACATGGCATATGCTAAGATGTTAATTGAGTAGCAGCACACATAGGCGGCTGTTTCATAATTTTCTCCTTAGATGATCCTTGGCTCCAGTTTAACATTTCTTTGTGCTTCTGAGTGGAAGGTTATATAAAGATATATTTAGAGCTGTTAGTCTAAGAAAGAGAAACATTAATTCAGTGAGATTAAGAATTAAGGGCTGAATCCTGCAGGCACTGCTGGGACACAGTGCCTGTTGTGGCAAGGATGTGATAATAGCACCTTTCTGATAGTACCACTTACTGTAATGGGGTTGCTAATCCCTTTATTGAGTGGTTTCTCACAGCATGCAGAGTAAATAGAGATTTATTTTTTTTTAAATGTCACCTGATGTCATCAGAGTTGTGGAATTAAGATTGAATCTTTCCACAGGGATATGTAGTCAGTGTAATAATGACCCTCTCTATTTTAACATGGCTTTCAGAAAGATGACTTTGCCAAAACTGTCCTGTTGGTATTTTGCGGTGGAGTCTGACTTGCTTTCCTTGGGAGAGCTAGGATGGCTTCTGCAAGAGGCAAAGAGGCAGCAGGACACTACACAGGAGGAAGAGCTCCTGGGTGTGTCAACACCTGAATGCCTGCTGTGCCTGAGACACACGTGCCTGGCAATGCTGCTCGTGTGGTGCTGCTCCCACCAGGAGCAGCCTTTCCAGATTACCCTTAGACCGTGTTGTTAGGCACTTTCACAAACAACCTTCAGAGGTGGTATGGGAGAGCAACTGATACAGTGGGAAATGGAGGCTTTTCAGAGCACAGTAATTTTTAAAAGGCCATGTGGCCAAAATAATCCTTCCTTGGCAGACAGCTCTGCTGTCTTGGGTATCCTTCTTTTTTGGAAGGCTTGTTTGCAGATCTCTGAATAAAAGTACCTCAGCAGCACCATGTTGCCATGTGGTGTTAGGGTTGCAGGGGCTGCCCATGAGCCAGTGGGAGGTTCCCTGTGGCCCTGAACAGCCCCTGCTGGGGGTTCTTTTGGCTTAGTTGTTTTGTTTTGTTTGGTTGGTTTTTCCCTTTTCCAAAGAAAGCTTATTTTATAACTTCATAAACCTCCTGTCTCTCTGTTAGTTGTCTGAGAGAGTAAGTGGTTTGCCATCTGAGATGGTAACTAGGTAGTGATGCAGATGTGTAGTTGCTACTTTTCATACTGAGTTCTGCATCTTGGGTAATAACATAACACAGGATACCCTTCTGGAAACTGAGAGTCCAGCAGTGGGGAACCCTTGCTGTCCAGTCAGGAATTATGCCCTGCCTTCAGGATGTGCGGCACAGCTATTGGCAGTGATGGGAAGTGGTTCCTTTTCATCAATTGCATCATGGTTTGGCAGAAATAATGTTTTCTCTGGGCTGCCCAAAATGTGCCAAGCACACGAAGTGCCCCTACAGAGGCTGATTTGGGGATGAAGGGGATACAGAGTGTCTGTGGCAATTTCACTTGAGGGCACCTAACTTAAAATGAAGAAAATCACTCTGGGCTTCCCACATTTGACCACCTGATCAAACCATTACTGTATTTGGCACAATAAATTGTGGCTCCACTTGTCCACTGAGTTTGGCTGAATTGGATCTGCTGCTGTTGCTGACATCTTCTCCATTCAAGGAGTGAGTCCACTGCTCTTGCCTGAATGGTGAGAGCCACATCCTGTGTGACTTTGGGGCTGGCAGGTCTCCCCTGCCTGAGCAGAGTCGCAGTGTTCTGGACGTGCTGCTGTCCCGCTTCTGCCAGGGACTCAACCCAGGAGCCCCTTTTCCAGCATGCTCTGCACAGTGTGTCCCAGGACAGGAGCTGTGCTGCAGCGATGGGTGTTTGTGCGTGTGTTCACTGTGCACTGCGTGTGCTCCCACAGTGTTTGTTGTCCTGCTGCCGAATGCTTGTAACTGGAAAGCCTGAGGTTTGGTTTCAGTGCTGTGCAGGCTTTGAGAAGGCTCAGAGTTAACTAGGCAGTCACTAATAAATTCAAGGGCTTTCTTTTACTCCTCCCAACAACCTCTGTCTTTCTGGTCTCACAGACAGAAGGCTTCTCTTACCCCTTGTGGTTATATGGCTTCAACTATTTGCAACATTAAGGAAGTACTCAGTGTGCTCAGAGTGACTGAATTCTACCCCCTTTTGTAATACAATAGTCCCATATTGCTCAGTGCAGTTCAGCTACCTATTCCTGAAAGTAAAGTATTGCTTAATTAGAGAAAGGTTGGCAGCATCTAGTTTTATGCCAATTGGAAAAAAAGTTGCATTTTCTTGCCTTTTTCTCCTGCTTTTTTCCTCTTCTGCCTCTCCCTCAGCTCAAAGTAAACCCAGCTGCTCACCTGGCAAGAGAACACAGTCCTCATTCTGCCTGTGCCAAGTCATGGTCATTAAGATGGGGCTGTTCTGAGCAGAAATACATAAATAGGTCAGGGGAAACAGAAATGCATACTTTGGCATAAGATAGAAGAGCAGTTTGAGGAAATACTTCAGTCTGATTTCTCCCCTTTGCGTTCTTCCGAAGATAATTTCAGGAGTTTGTCAACGTGGCTTCAGCGTTTCAGAGTTTCAGTGGCTACAGCCTTCAAAAGTTACCTTCAAAAATCCCTCAGATGTCTTGGCCCTAAAGATGAAATCAAAAGCTCAGGCTTTTAAGATAGGCTGGAGACTCTCCTGTAAGGCTTTTGCTGCAGACCCAAAGCAGCCAACACAGGTTCCCTGGGAATTTGTGGGACTGGAAGTCTCCAGGAAACACAGAAGCTTTTGCAGTGAGCCACCCTGCACTGCTGCTGCAAACAGACTGAGAAACCTTCTTTTCTCTGCTTTTTTACTGATTAGTAGAAGCTGGGCTCATGTTTTGCAGTGGCTGATGGTCAGTGACCAGGTTGTGTTTGGAGCAGAGCTGACATTTTTGGGGAGCATTGCTGTAGACAGTACAACAGGACTGCGTCCCTCTTGAGTCACTCAGTGTGCCTTAACTTTGAGACATCAATGCAGTGGTACCTACTGAACAAATGTCTCATTTTTGGATGTGATAGTGTCAGTAATTTGGGGTTTTTTTGTGGGGGACAAAGTTTTGATGACAAGTTTTATGCTCTGAGGTGCTTGTGTTGGATCATGGGGCACAAGGCGGTAAATCCCAGGCAGCTGTCAAAGCAACCACCTTTCTTATTGCTCGTAAGAGACAGCTACCCCCAGAATCAGAAGTCTTGTCCTGGATAAAACTGCTTGAAGTGACCTGAACTATGTTTGAGATCAAGTAAGTGAACTAGTTTCACTTCAGGAAGACTGTCAGCATGAAGAGCTCTGAAAGAGAGCGTAACATTAGCTGTGATTCTAAATGGGGGTGAGTGTCAGTGAGCCCCCAGGAGGAGCAGTTCTGGCTGTGGGCTTAAGGTACAGTTTCAGAGTTTAGTTTCCAATAGGCTCAGGTTTCTAATAGATTCAAATGGTTATTTTCATTACAAGAACATCTATCATTCCTGCTGCTCTCCTGCACCTATTCCTGAACTTGCAGCAAAGTGTGTGGGTATGCCCTCCAGATGTTAGAAGTGGCTCTGTGTAGGGCCTCATTCAGCCTTGTTGAGATTCTGGTTGCAGGGACTATAATTGCAGTAGTAATTAGGTAAGGGATGCACTTGACAGAGACAGAAACAGACTTACTTATTGGTAAATGAAACTTCAGCTTTAAAAGTGTATCTGTCCTGCTAGTGAAGGAAGAAGTGGAGTGAAATAAACACAGGTGGCTGGTGTAACTGAGACTGCTGTCCCTTTGCCACCTTTGTCACCTGTCCTTTTGCCTCCTGATGCCATGGAGATGTGTCCTACATTGTTACCAGACAGAACATGTCCATGTCAGTGCAATGCTCAGGACCATGAGAAGGTCACTGTCCCAGTACCTTCCCGGTCAAAGGGGTCATTGCTCAGGGTTGCCATTGCTTGACTTTGATGTGCATCACCTCCACTGGAAGGGAATTAGGAAACATTTCTGTCATTAGGCACAGGCTTTATAGAATTGGACCACTTTAATCTGTCCTCTGGTTAGGAAGAAAGAAGTCTCAGTATACCACTAACAAATTTTAATGGTGCCCTCCCAGTGTACTGTGGAGTATGGAGCAGGAGATGGAAAACAATTGCTGTTTAAATAGAGATCATTCTTATCCCTGCTGAAGCTGTGGGACCTTTGCCTTTTAAAACGTCACAACATCTGCTTGCAGATTGGAGGACATGAACTTGACTGTCCTTTTTGTGCCACCAGTTGACAAAAGGAAACACAGCGAAGCTGTATTTACTGGCCTTATTATTGCTCCTCTGCTGCAGCTCCTCGGCACTGTTGGTTGGTGCTGTAGGAGCAGAGCTCACAACTGGAAGAGCCTGAACTAAATTTGAGAGTTTACATTTCCTGACTCAGACTGATATTTGGAGATAAAAGGCAGCTCTAGGGATCTCCTGCCCAGCTGCCTCCTGGCAACTTGCCTCTTTTTTTTTGCAAGAAAAAAATGTTAATGTGAATGGGCGTGCTGAAGCTCCGTTTGGCAGAACCTGTAACAGGAGTTTGGCAGAACCTGTAACAGGACGGAAGCCATGCTGGCTGGAGAGTGCTCCTCTGGAAAGCCCAGCACATGTTGTTGTCTGCAACTCTGTAGAGCAGAGGCTGTATTTGGACTAAATTTGTTATGTCTGTACCCTGCATTGCCTTACTCTTCATGCTTCTTTTCTGCTTAAGCTGTCATGTGAAGCCATAGAAAAGGTTTAGGTAGAACAATGGGCACATATGACTGATTCCTGTTGCCTGCTGCTGTGTAGGAGAGGCTGTGGATCCACAGAGTTTGTGGGACCTTGCTAGGGGTTGGAGGCAGTGGATGAGGTGGAGACCAGGGTGAAGTGCTGCTGGATCAACTGTGTCACCTTTGGGTCAGACACAGTGACAGCAGCAGGAGGTTTCCATGCTTGGTGTCCTTGGACTTCTCTGGTAAGATGGTGGGTTTTGATGAGTGAGATGACAATTAGGTTCCTTTCTTCAATTGCTACAGCATCTTTCTCAAGGCAAGGAAGAGCTCCCATTTTACCATCCTTAGCATTCCCTGTTCTTACAAATCCCCAGCAGTTCTGCTTTACTGTCTCCATGGTGTCGTTCCTGAGTGTCTGTTCATCTGATGGCTTCTCCTGCACAAAGTCAGCTGAAGTGGATTTCTGCTGATGTGTCTACTCAGTGGACTCTTCAAATATTCTTACTTGTTGAAATATTTTATTGTATTCTGTCACTATAACACGAGCAGTTCTTGTGTAGGAAGGGGCATAAGTATTAGCAACCTTTACAATACAGATTTTTAGTCTGTCTGGTTTCAAACTGAAGTGGGTGTAACAAGCAGGACAACCAAACTCCTGCCTCTTTGAGCATCTGATGCAACAGTAGATGCTGGTTTCTATCACCACCAGACAACTAGAGCTGTTTGTTTTGCTTGTTTCTTATGGTTTTAGTACATCCATGAGATGCCTGACCTGGTCTAGCTTTGTTTGTGGTGTGTGTGTGTGGCTCAGCTTCGAGAACGAAGATTTGGGAAGGGCTGTCCCCACGTGGGTGTGCCCTTCCAGCCTGCGCAGTGGATTTTAGGTGAGGCTCAGCGTGCGCAGAACTGGCCCCACCGTTTAAGTCCTGAGGTTCATCTGCCACGGCCGAGCGAGCTTGAACAGTGACAGTGAAGTCCTCAGGACTAGAACCTACAGCACCCGGCATTTCCCAGGAGGTCTCCCATCCAAGTACTAATCCAGGTCTGACCCTGCTTAGCTTCCGAGATCTGACGGGATCAGATATCAGGGAGGCATTTAACTGCCCTTGTTTGTGGTAGCACCTCTAGAAAAGTAAAATAACTGCCAGTGAGATGTTTTGTTGTGTTAGCAGGAGATTGAGTTGTGTTTTATTCTACTGGGAAAAGAACCGCTCTCTGAACTCAAAAAAATGGTTGCTTGGTGCTTCTTCAGTCGGTATCCTGCAGCAGTAAAGACTGAGGGTTTCTGTGTGTGAAAGCTCCTGCTCCTCTTCAGAGCAGGGTTAAAATGCCTTCAACTAAAGCAGCCAGACCAAGCTTCTGAAGTACAGCACCCTTAGGAAACACGAAAGCTGCTTATGGGTGTGTTTATACAAAGTATAATAAATTCCATACTGTTTGCCTGCCCTGACATATGCACTGAGGTCGTTTATGACATACTTGAATTCAGTCCCCACCCAATGTCATCTTAACAAGCCAGCTGGGAGGTAGAGAGACCAACCTGGAAAACTCAAATGTTGCCAGTGGAATAACAGTTCTCTGCTTTGTAGCAGCTCTTTGGAAAGCTAGAAATAAATGTCTTAAAGTGGTGGGATTTACTAAAGTGGGGAGAGGGGGATGTTAACTGTGTTTACAGGAAAATAAGTCAAATGCATCTGAATTGTGTAAGAGCTTGCAATAGAAGTAGTGACATCCATCCTGGCTATATTGCACCTTGGGATAATGGCTCTCAGTTGCAATGGTATTTCGTTAAAAAATGCAGTTCTTACATAAAAGAACAAAACAGCAAGAATTGTAACAAGCAGTTCAGTTTGGGTGACTTTCTACTTAAAAACAGCTGAATGAGTATTACTCCATAGACTTGCAGGATATTTCACATAGTAACAGATAAAGCCTGTAGTGCACTGATAGAAATTCTAATACGTAATGGTTTTGTCATTGCTGTTTAGATTAATTCAGTATTTCTCTTCTCTCTTCCCTCACATCTAGCAAAACTGTACAATCTAAAGTGGACTGCATTTTGGTAAGTACAACTCCAGAATGCTTTTCAATATTTAATAAACTGCAGGACCAAAATAGATGGCTCTGGAGACTAACAGCTATTAGGAAGCCTTTCCTTAGCAGTGCTTTAAAGGACTACCAGTAAATGTGATCAAAGTTAGTTGCCATTGTGAAAAAAGTACATGATGTGGGTTTGATGTTTGTTTTCCATGGAATATTGACCTCTTGTTTCCAGCGCCAGTGGCTGTGACTGCCCCTTGTAGGACTGTCAGTGTAGGTGGTACAGCACAGAAGGGTGACTGAGTGCTTTTGTAAGTATGATTTTATTAAATGCAAGATTATTTATTGCATAGATCAGAGTATGCAGGAAGCTTATTGTGCCTTCACCTTTCACTGCTCTGTAGACCTTTAATGACAGCAATAATTGCTCTTACTGTTGTTTCCTTGGAACAGCTAATTCATGGCTGGACTACATTTTAAGGAAGGACTAGATTGAACTGAATGTTTGCACAAAGCCTGGCAGACAAATCATAGAATCATAGAATGGATTGGGTTGGAAAAGACCTCCGAGATCATCAAGTCCAACCCTTGGTCCAACTACAGTCCCTTTACCAGATCATGGCACTCAGTGCCACGTCCAATCTCTGTTGAAAAACTTCCAGGGATGGTGAATCCACCCCCTCTCTGGGCAGCCCATTCCAATGCCTGAGCACTCTCTCTGGAAAGAATTTTTTTCTGATATCCAAGTTCAATTTCCCCTGGCAGAGCTTGAGCCCATCGTGCCCCCTTGTCCTATTGTTGAGTGCCTGGGAGAAGAGACCAACCCCCACCTGGCCAGAACTTCCCTTCAGGCAGTTCCAGACAGTGCAGAGGTCACCTCTGAGCCTCCTCTTCTCCAGACTGAACACCCCCAGCTCCCTCAGCCTCTCCCCACAGCACTTGTGCTCCAGTCCCTTTACCAGCCTTGTTGCTCTTCTCTGGACTCGCTCCAGCCCCTCAATATCCTTTCTGAACTGAGGGGCCCAGAACTGAACACAACACTCAAGGTGTGGCCTCACCAATGTCCTGGTCTCTGTGAAAGTCTTGCAGGTGTCATAATCATCAGATTTTTGGTTGGTTTGGTTTTGGTTTTTTTTTAAAGTCTTGCTAACCTCAAAAGTTGCTTACCATCTTGGGTACCTTCCCAGAAATGTGCAGCACTACAGGTCCTGTTAGCTCTGCTGTACTGCTTAGGACAGAGAGATCATTTTTTGAAGAGGGAAAAGCCTTTGAAATGCAAAAACATCAGCTTTCTTCGTGCATTAAAATAACAAGATCTAGGCAGTGATAAGAGATTATTTCTGGGGTGCACTACGAAAGAGGTTTTGTTTGTTTTTAATTGTGAGCAGGTTGTGAGTTTCTTTAAATCAGAGTTTTGAGTTCATAAATCTTAAGACTGGAAGGGACTGCTTATCCTGACTTTCTACCTTTGGCATTTCATCCAGAAGTACCAGCGGGTAAGATAAAAAGAGGACATAGAAACCATCTGGATACTATCAGAGAATCTGTTCAGCTGTATGGCTGAGCTAACTAAGAGTACTCCTTAAAATCACATTATCAAAGGCTAGTTCAAATGACACTCACCTTAAAATATCTTAATGTATTGTTGTATGAGATTTAAGCTGCATTGTATTGCAGAAAAACTTCGGAGCCCATGTTACCTCTTTTGAAAAGTTCTTGGGTGCACCCAACTGACACAGTGATGCAAAATGACATTTTTACCCACTTTATTCCTCATTGACATTTGTGGACACAAGGCTGGTGTCTTGAGGGCTTCACTGTTTGTATGTCAGTGGCAAAAAGGCAAATTGCAAAATTGCACATGTAAAACTCCATTAACACCAGGTATTTCTGTGGTGAATAAATGTTGGGGTAGGTGTTTCTAAGTAGCATTGGAGAAGGGAGTAAATAATCAGGAGCTTAACCAGTCATCTGCTTTTGGAAATCCGTTTTAAGGAAATGGGATTACAGTAGTACTGGTTTTGCATTAAATTCTGCAGATTTGTGGACTTCATGTACTGGGGTACACAAAGTTCATCAGTTTGTATGAGGATATTGGTGAGGTCTCACCCCATGGATTGACAGAGAAGTCTGGAATGCAAAGCAATCTCCATGGCTTGACTTGGAACAGAGCAGCAGTGTCCTGATGGTCTAATTTTCTGTTCCAGATGCCTCCTTGTCTGTCCTGCTGATGAGTTCAGAGGAGTCGTGCCAACAGTGGAAAAGCCACTCTAGGTTAGCAAAGGTAGATCTAATGCTGTTCAGGTAGTTTAAAAAAGAAAAATCCAAGATCAGATTCATTTGAGGAAATAAAATTAAGCTGAATTGTGGCAGAACAGTTTCTGTGTTTTTATGTGCTTTTGGAAGGCCATGAGCTGCAAGACAGAATAAAAGCACATCAAACTAAGAGGCCACAGCCTTGTAGCTCTGAATGGCTGTTTTGGTAGCACCAGTCACAGCCACAGTGTGCAGAGCCACACACAGAGGGGTATAGGCTGCCTAGTTCAACACAGCTGAGTGAGAAAGACAGGAATAGGAAGAAGAAACAGAGGTGATGGCAACAGTCTGTTGTGGAGGTCTCCAGTAGCAGAGGGCTGTGGAAAGCAGCCACTGTGAGGGCACTGGGGCTGCAGCTGCTCTTGCAAGAGTCCAGAGTTAACCTGCCTCTTATTTGTGATCCTGCACCACTTACATTCTGACATACTGTCAGTTTCTGGAAGATCATAAGAAAATCATTGTGTACTGTGCAATCCAAAAAAAGATAATTAGCAAGAATTGTGGTGTAAACAGTCATTAAAAATTCATTATAACATCTTTTTAACTGCAGTAAACATGTCTAGCAGTAGATTCTCTTATGACTTCGCTTGTTATATTTGTAACCACATACTAAGTGAACTTTTGAACCTGATTTTTAGAAGGGTAGGCTCCATAAGGTTGGGGTTTGTTTCCTTAGTTCCCTGAGAAGAGGTCAGTGCTGGTGTGAGTGGTGGATCGATGGCCTTGGAAACCAGAGCTGCTGGTGCTGGAGCAGCATCAACAGTGTGAGACGTGAGGGGGTGTGACGGTCCCTCAGAGAAGGAGGCTCTGTCTGTTGGGCCCTCCAGGAGACAGGCAGGAGCTCTGTGAAGCTTTGGCAGCTCTGCTGGGACACTCACAACAAAACTGCCATGTGCTTTTAGGGCTTGTTTGGAATGTTTAGCACCTGAAATATGCTTCTGCTTCTATTCAGAGAAGGCACATCAAATGTGTTTATTGGCTCCTTTCTAGAGTAATAGGTTCTGTTTCCAGGATTATGATATTACTATATTATTATTTATCTGTCTTGATAATATTTCCAACAAACCATCTGACCTTGAGCAACTTGTTTAACCTTTGCTGCTTGTTTCTCTATTCGTAAATGGAGAGATGATTGCTTGACTACTTTGCTATTTTTAGTTCTGGTTGTTAAATAATAGATGTTTGTTCTGCTGAAGTATGACAAGTTTTAGGACCATTCTGCCAGTAGGTACAGGTTACATTGCCATTGGCATAGCCTTTTTAACTTGATTAGTGTGTAGTTGTCTATAAATACTCAAAATGTGGAAAGAAATATTAAGAGCAGTCCATGCTCGCTAAAATAGTAGTCTTGCATAAAGCTTGCAAAGTGCCCCTGGCCTTCAGCCCCCCCTTCACCAGAACTCAAGGACAGAAATAACCTGTAATTCTGCTTTCATTGTGGAAATTTGGAATAGTTGAAATTTGACTGACATTTGCACTATGCACATTACAGAAGTTGCAGCTCTTCTGATTATTAGTATATTCTTCCTCTATCTTATTTAAAATTTGACCTGATTGGATATTTTCTTCTTTAAAACAATCCAGAAAAAGCACATGCCCTGGAGTTTTCCTATGGCATTCCCTTTTGACACCTTTAGAATGAAACTTGACTAATGTTTGTGACCTGACAGTAGATCAGCAGTCAGAGAAAACTAGAAGGAGAGAACCAATCCACCAAGGTCAGAAAACCTGAAAGAAATTCTGTGATTCTGGGGACTCATGGTCAGTTCTCTGTGTTCTCTGGTTCAAGCAGAAACATGAATAAACGCATGTTACCTGTAACACAGATTAGGTCCTTAGCCACATTCTGTGTTGAACTGATCTTTGTCTCTTTGTGCTGGAAAAATTCGCAGTGTTCAGTCAGTGTCTCACTGAATGGAACCAGGTATCAAAACCTGCTATTTTCATTTAAAAACAACCCCAACCCCACAACATCTTGGCCATTGTGGTTTATTTCACAGCTGTTTATTTGCTCAACCAAAGTGCCTGGAAAAGAAAGTTGCATCTGTTTCCATGAGAATCTTGTTCTGTGTATGTCTTAGGCAGCAAAAGGGCAGATTCACTTGGAGCAGATCTCTGTGGCCACTGATCTCTGGTTTAATTTGCTTGGTACTTATTTTGTGCATTTCTGTAGTGAACTATCTATATTTGATAGCAAAACAGAAATACCAGAGATTGCTGCTGCTTTATATGTTACTGAAAGTCTTTGCATAGCTGTGACTTGAGGTTTCTAATTCTTTGTCCTTTGTTTTTCTGCCTCACTATATACGATCACTGAAATATTTTGAGTACCTGATAGATTTTTGGCTAAATTGAAGCCAAGTGCTGAAAATAAGTCTGAACGCTGCTTGCTCCCCATCTTCATTGAATCTTCCTTTGTTTTGTATGGTTCTGGTTCCAGAAGATAAAGGTAATGTGTGAAGAGCAGGAGTCCCAGAGTGATGCTTTGCACTGCCTTTACACCTCAATCCTGCAGGCAGTTCACATGCTTATGGATGTCTCTAATGCAGCTTCAAGAAATATGATTTATAAATAGCCTTTGGAGAGTTAGACAGTCTTCATCTGATTTGATAGAACCAGTCAATCAAGGTCAAGAAACTTCAGGCAGGATTTTTACTTAGATTCTTTTAAGTAGCAGAAAAGGATTCCCCAGATGTTGTACATGCTGTGTGGGTTTTAGAACAACAGCAGCATAAACTTTAACAGGCTGCACAAAGGGGAATTTGTCCAAGATGATGCCAGCATCACATTCTTCCTTTTGATGCTGTGACTCTCTTCCACTCTAATGACCTACTTTTTCCCACACTATTGACCTATTTGGGGGGTGGGGTGGGAATTTATAGTATATTTTGTGTTCTTGTTTCTTTTTATTTCTTTCCATATGTATCCTAATTAGCACAAAGAAAAACTCAGAGCGAATAAACCTTTTTCTTGGTCAGTAGATAGTAGGCCAGCTGAAATGTTCCTACACCTTCCTAAGCTCTGTGATTCTGATAGCATTAAAAAATTGAAAAGTCTTGATACTTTGAAGAATCACAGTAACAGTAATTGCAGTTGTTACTGAATTCACCAGACCTTTAGCACTGAGAACTGGTGGATGTCAGCAGAGATTGGAGAAGAGACTGTACTTACCATGACTGTAAACCAGGTTTGAGGGTTTTAGAAATGTTCAGAGAAAACAGACTAAACAAAACAATGTTTAACAAATCTTTCAACTAAGCAAAATGCAGTCTTTCCTGCATCTACTTGCACTGACTGTCACACTCCATCTCTTTGCTGCCACTTCTTCAGTTTTAAGATGATTTTCTCTAAATAGATTCAGTCTCATCTAATAAGCTTAAGTTCATCTAATTACCACCCAGGTAGGATTTACTTCTGTGAACTCCCTGTGACTCCAGTTAACTCTGAGGAGATCCTGCCTTCCCAGGGCTTCCCTTGAGCCATTGCTGGAAGCTCTGTGCCCAGGAAAGTGCATGGCCAGGAGTGGGGTTTGGGTGCAGACAGTGAGGTACCATCCCTGTGCAGCTGTCCCTGCTGGGGATGTGAGGAAGCCGCATAATCCTCAGTGCAGGATGAGTTATGCTGGTGAGAGTCACTGCCTCACTCGCATCCTTTGGAAAATGTTCAGCTAACATAATCCCAGTCAAATTTTTTTCTTTACCCATATGTTGTTGGGTTTTATTGTTGTTTTGTTTTTCTTTCATTAGGGGAGTTGCCAAGTGAGGCCTGTATAGCAGAGTGGCTCAGGCAGGGCCCTTCCAGCACAGCCCCTTCCTCCTGCAGTGTCATAGAAGCTGCTTCAGCTGCAGTGGGCACTGAGATTCCTTCAGTGCATTTGGTTGAAAGGTTTAGTCTTTCTTCTAAAACTTCACCTTTCATATCACACTCAGGCACATCAGGTTTGGGAGTGAGAGTTTGTCTTCCACTTTGGTGTCAGAATCAACAGGGGCTTTCTGTTTGCATGGGATGCTTTTGCCTCATGGGTTAGCATTTACTGTGCAAGATAATCCCAGCCTAACAGGGTCCTTTGGTGCACTGATTGGGCCTTTGCCACTTAAAACAAAATGAGCTAAATTCCTTGGAAGAGGGAGTGTCTAATAAAGAAGTACAAATTTTCTTGTAGTTGCTAAATTTCTGTCTTCTCAAAAATGATTAATTTTCTGTAACTTCTTTGAAGAATGTTGATCTTTTTGATAATGGGAAACCCACCAGTTCAAATGCTGTGATTCATGCAGGAAAGGAAGAACAGAAAATTTGACAAAATGCACCCATTATTAAGAAATACCTCTCTGAATATTTGGTGGTCGGAGCACCACTGCTGTGTAAGCTGCTGTAGAGCCACACAGAAATCGGTGTCAGCAAATTTCAGGAGTTTGTCAGAGGAAAAAACCCCAACCAAATGTTGTGGTTTGCTGCTTATAAAAGCAACAAATCTCGTGTCTGTTACCTGTGTGCTGCTGGAAGTGTTTCTCTTGGCTCTGAGAAGGTCTGTGGCATTGCTGGTGGCCCAGTTCTGTGCAGCAGTTTTGCGGTGGGTTCAGCTGGTGGGGATTATGGAGCTCCCAGATCCTGCCTTGGACAGCATGTCCTGCTGGTCCTTGCCTGAAGTCGGGGCCGGGAGGGGACCTGAGCACTGGGTGCAAACCAGGGGAGGGGAATGGGAGCTCTCCTGTCTCTGGTGCTGCTCTGTCCGTTTTGTGCCAGCTGAAGCGAGGTGGATCTGGACGTGACTGGGTGGCACAGGGAGCCCCAGTCTGAAGTGAAGTTTAGGTTTATAGTTTTCTCACTCTCCATTCTGCTCATTACTGAAGTAGACAGCCAGGTCTCACTGCCTGGTGGCTCCTCTCCCTCCATTTGTCTTCCTTTTTGGAAAAGGTTCCGTTGGCAGTAAGACACCAGTAAAGAAAAAGTGAATTAACAGTAATCCAAAAGCTGCGTTCTGACTTGAAAAGGGATCATATGAGTGTCTGACTGTACTGATGGTGCCCCACCTCAGGCACTGCTTCTCACCATCCTCCTGAAGGAGAGCCCCTGTGCTCCTTGTTGTATGGCTTGACTCACACTACTGCTGCTGAGCAGGCCTGAGCACGTTAACACAACTGTTTTTCCTAATATTTTTGAGTCGATGTAGCTCTTTTCAGGTGACCAAAACCTAGTTAGTGTGTAGCAGTCACTGTTTGCATACACCAGGTTAAACTCCCTCTTGTGTCTGATCCTAAGCTGGTGTCCTCTGAAAGAGTCTGGCACCACTGAGATTCATGTGACTGAATGGCTTGTGTGCAGTAACAAGTTCAGTAACTGATTTCCAAAGGGAACAAAAAAAAAAGCATATGTACATAAATGGGTTTTAAACTGTCTTCACTGAAGTCTGTGACAGTTAACTCTTAATATATATAGTGGATTGCAGGATCAGGTGTGACCTTCCATGTTGTTGCAGCAGAGCTGGCTGTGATGCTGGATTCCCGGAGGTGCTTCATACGTGCTTGGAGAAGGCAAAGTTCTCAGGCTACATGTCTGGTTGCAGAAGTGACCTGTTGTTGACATTTTTCCAGATTTTGCTTTTGTTGCATGTGAATTTTGTAATTGTAACAAGTACTTTTAAAATAGGAAATCACATTTCTAGCCCTAGAGTGCTTTGTCACATTCTTTCACATAAGTGAATATTTTCTTGTCTAAAATTGTATTATTTAGGAATACATTGTCAGATGACAGTTTTTAGCTGTCAAGCTCAACTCTTGTTGTTTGCTTTTTCTCCCTATCCCTTTTTCCCCCTCCAAACCAAAACACCTTTGTTATCCAGCAAGAAGTTGAGAAGTTTACAGACCTAGAGAAACTCTACCTCTACCTTCAGCTGCCTTCGGGTCCCAACAATGGAGACAAAAGGTATGTGTGTGACTGCACTGAAAACTTGTTTTACTTCCTGTGGCACTGAGCTGCTGGGGAGTCATTCACATGATGTGGGTTGTAGCAGAAGCAGCCCCTTATTAAACAGTAAGGACTGTTCTTTTCCTGAAGACTAGTTGGGTTTTTTTAAACTTTACAGTCTTTATTGCGTGACTAGCTTGTAAATATAAATCTCCTAAAATGCAAGAGTCATCACAGAAAGCGTTTCACAGCCAAAGTGTAATCGTTCCTTCGCTATTTATGTGTGAAGTGATAAAATAGCAACATAAATGTGATGGTGGGTGAAAGAAAAAGCTAATGGTATTTCTGGTAACACTTGTTTGACTAAAGGAAGGTCTAGAAAACCAACCTGCAGATCACAGCATGACAAAATCATAGCATATGTTCCCAGTAGGATGGTTATAGGCAGGCAAGTGCCTGTAGGAAGCACTCTTGAGTATCTTCTGGGAAAGCTGGGTGTTTCCAAAGGGCAGCTGGCAAACTAAGAGGGCAAAAGCTTAGAGGTGGCCAGTAAGGAATAGTTAAGAGGGAAAGCAGAACTCTTACCTGCTGCTGTGTACTCGCAGCTGCGTGTCAGTCAAGAACTGGAGTGTGGAGTCTCTTCATTGAATCGTGGGTGAAGGAGGGAGAGAACTGCTGCCCATGGCTCGAGGAATAGCTGAATGTGTGAGGTGCTGGCCCTCCTTGTGTCTGTCTCTCCACCCAAGCAGGCAGACAGTTATTAATTCTTGTAACTGAGGAGGAACTGTAGAGTGGATCTTCATCAGCACTGCTGCTTCTTTCCCCAGTGACCAGATCTCCACGTCATCCAGCCGTGCCCAGCAGATGCACGCCTTCTCGTGGATACGGAACACCCTGGAAGAGCACCCTGAGACATCCCTTCCCAAGCAGGAGGTTTATGATGAATACAAGTGAGTGCTCATGGACTGGATCCATACATATGGCTTTAGCAAGTGTGGAGGTTGTGTGGCACTGACTGTGCAGGTACCCCACAGGTGTGCATGGACAGGGCCTGATGTACCTGAGAACACACTGGCTGCAGTGAGGCAAACTGTATTCATGACTTCTGCCACTGGAGATAAGGCTGTGATGTTTAAATTGTGCAATACATGTGCTGAAGGGAAAGTAGAGGTATTTCTTAACAAGTGTGTGAATCTGTGTGAATATAGGTTTTGTTTTGTGGACAGAGCAGGACAGGTAAAAAGCATCAGTTACTGTCTTATAGTACATTTTGGCTTGCTTGTATTTACATACATACATGACTGCCTTAACAAGGATGAGGGGTTGAATTGTTCCCTCTGGAAATGCAGCTATTTTGCACATACGATCTTGCCCATCACACTTTTCTTTCCAGAATAATGCATAAATATTGGACCTTTTTGCAGCAAACCTGATTTCTACAGAGGCACAATGTATCTGAATATGTATGAAACCAGTAACCAAGGCCACTGCGAGTCTGTGTTGTCAAGTCTCAAAGCTACCATGTAATGAGAAAGCGATTAGAAGCAAGGGAGAGGGAGCTGTCTGATGAAAGCTGGATTTGAATTCATTTACAGAACATACCCCACGGGGGAGGGAGAAAAAATAATCATCCTCAGCCCAGTTGCCTGAAGATGAGTAACAGATTTATGATCTAGTATGAATATTTCCATAATCTGAACGATTACAGTAATTTGCAGTGAGCTGAATCCCTTCACCTCCTAAGTGCCTACAGGATTCACCCCATAGTAACTGTTATTGCAGGGCTGCCTTCTGCAAATACCTCCTTTTAATTAACTCTCTCTGCTCGAGTGTTTCACTGTGATTGAGCTGAAGCGTGATGGCATTCGCTTGCCTGGGGTTGATCAACATGCACACACCTATTTCTGCGCTCTCGCCAGGGCTGGCGCGGTGACGCAGCGGGCAGTGCAGCCAATGGCACCGGCGCGCCGGGGCGGCCAATCCCGGAGCTGCAGCCGCTCGCGCAGACACGGCAACAGCGGCAGCTGCTGCGCGGGGACAGGGATGGGAGCGGTATTCTTAAATATATTTCTTATTAAATAATTTATGGCCTGCTTCAGCAACAAATCTGCTTGGCTTCCATGCTGTGCCAAGCTGCAGATGCCCGGAAAAATCATCATCTACAGATTGTGGAGTGTGAAATTTGGATGGCTTTGTATGTAGCTGCATCAAGTATTTGTGTATTGTATTTTTTTTCCTCTTACTAAATAAGAGCGGCAAGCAAATATTCAGGAAAATATCAAATGTTTGAAATCTGTTCTCCTTTGAAAGCTGCTGTTCTGTTTTTGAAACATTCAGTTTCTTTGAATATTTTCATGAGCTATTCTTGCACACCAAAGGAGAAGTAGACTTGGAGTGGGATGTGGGGAACAGGCATATAAATACATAAGAGTTAGTTTTGATAAGTCTTTTTTTTTTGCCTAAGACCTCTCAAAACTCATTCTATTACATTAACAAGTTCCCATTTCTCTCTTTTATGTGCAGAGATGGATGTCTCATGAGCTCACAGTGAGCAAGTTCTTGCACTCTGCATGTATAAATCAGAAGTGCAAGGCTTCGGAGGATGCTGCATCATACCAGCATCTCTAGTCCTGCTGTAAATTTTGGTCAAAATAAATCTTGCAAAATTGCCTTTTGCATCACCTTTCATGTGTTTTTTCTCTATGAAGAGGGAAAGACAGAAGCTTGCACTGCACACAAGTCCCCCATTGGCAGATGTTGATAGTGTTTTCAGCTCCTCCATGTTTCAGTAGCCTGTTCTCACTAAGCTTATTCAACACAGTGACTTCTCTTTATGCTTTGTTATTCTTCAAGTTAATTGTGAATTCCTGTCTCTAACTGGATAAAACTGAATGGATTCATGTTTCTTTTGAAAGGGATAA
The DNA here is from genome assembly GCF_047495875.1 of Pithys albifrons albifrons. NCBI lineage: Eukaryota > Metazoa > Chordata > Aves > Passeriformes > Thamnophilidae > Pithys > Pithys albifrons. The sequence continues at coordinate 8,398,379 of NC_092470.1, forward strand.
AATAAATCAAAAATGCACCATTATAAAAGCACTAGCACTTGGGCAGGCTGAGAGCTTGCAGCTGAATTTCAGAAAGGAGGTAGATGAGAGCTGGTTCACCTCTTGTTGGTGCTGTGGTGCTGCTTGCACTGACAGAATGCGCTGAGCTGCAGGGAGCTGTGTTTCTGTTGGGGACACACGGTTCTTCTGCCAGCCTCCTCTGGGAGTTGTGGAGGAACACAGGCTGGAAAATATAGGAGCTCAAGGGGAGCTGCCTAACATGTTACCTGGCCTGCAGTGAATGGATACTGCTTCCCATCAGATCCTTTATGGGTTTTTTTTAGTCAGTTTTACTTGGGTATCTTGTCGCTGTCAGTAAACACCCTTCTGGACACAGCCAGGTGTAGATTTAGCTGAGTTCAGAGACTTACAATTTCAAGTCTTAAGTGGAGTCCTGCAGTATTTATGCAGGCAAAATCCCTATTGGCCCACGAAACGATTTGTTGAGCATTCAGTCAACACTTGAGTCCTCTTATCTTGCTTCTACTGCTGTGACGCAAGGGAAGAAAGTCATTCATATTTAAGTTTGGTGCCCTGAAGATTCACTTGATACGCTTAATATGGATTAGGAGGTCTTTGAGTCATCCCATATCTCTTTTCTTTAGTCTGTAAATCATTAATCCTCACTTTACTGGCTGCTAGGCCACTTGATGCCACCTGATGCATAGACTATGTGCACTAAAGTGTTAGGAATATTAACCAACAAGTTAGAAGAATTTTCAGAAGCTAACACAGAAGAGGGCGGTAGTTATAGGAATACCATGTCTGTTAAACACATAAAGGACACAAGGTACATACTGACATTGTGTGATAGTGCTTATCCAGTGTTTTTACATAAAGTTCCTTGATAGGAACAGGATGGGACCTATGGTGTTGCAAAGTCTAGTCCTAGGCCATAAGCAACTACCTATACATTTCTTTGAGAACCAAACTATCTAAAGCAGTTGTTTCCCACCTCTGCCCCTGCTCTTGAGAGTCTGACCTGCAATTTCATTTCTCTAATGGTTTTCAGACATCTGTTTTCCATTCTACCTGATTATTAGGACTCATTTCTGTGCCAGTATTGTCAGCTTAATGAGAGCCTACCTCTTCCTAAGGTTCTTGTCTCTAACCCATTTTTGGAGACCAGTTGTTTTGCCTAGGTTGGATAAGCCAAGAACTTTGTTTTGTTTTGCTCTGTAGGTTCTTTATCATTTGCTATTCATGATGATTTTTTTCTGCCCAGGAAGCTGCGTAAGCTGGGCTGCATAGCCTGACTGTCTTCATTAGCTTCTGGGTTAATATTTTTTTGTGTGTGTGTGGTTTAATTCAGGTGCACATCCAGGGTATTTTATATCTGGAGTACATTGAATTTGAAGATCTCACCAAAAACCCTCTTTCTGGTTATCATGTAGGGGAGCTCTGTACAAAGGAGCAAAGCGACCACGTGGCCCTTGTTGTTGCTATCTCTGTGTAGACCTTCCCTCCCCCCCTCTGTTTGCCACCCACCCTTCAAACGGCGAGACAGCTCCTGGGCTCAGCCATGTGCCAAGAGTGCAAGGAGCAGAGACAGGAGCTGCAGGGGAGAGACTCCTGGTCTGTGTGTCAAGTCAATGAGAGACCACAGATGGACACGGAGGGTTCTCGGCCAAGCCAGAAGGGGGAGGGGCCGTGTGGGATGATCTGTCTGAAAACTGAAATTACAGGGTAATACTGAGCTCAGAAATCACAAGCTTGCAGGAGCTGCCAGTGTGGATACAAGGGCACCATATAACTATGTTTTTGCTGCTAGCAAGTGATTGTCTTACACCAGATGTGCTAGACTTGAGGAGGAGATAATTTTATTCCTATTTTATTTATTTATTTTCTCCAGAGGAGGGAATAATTTTAACTTTGAAGTGGATAGATAGATTGGTAGGTCTCTAATCCTGTTGTTTTGCTGGGAGTTTTTTTGGAGTTTTTTTCCTTTATTTTACTGACATCACTGAGTTTTGGTCAAAGATACTGCTGACTGTGGCAGAGAAATTCGAAGAGCCCTCCTTTGCACGCTGGTTGAGACTTCAAGTCTTGTAATCAGCATCAATAACCAACAAAGACCCACCTTTTAGGAATTTTCAGAGTAGAGTGTAAATCCACTGGGGCCTGGCAAGATGGAAGGGACAGAAAGCTCACAGAGATCTATTTATTACACATAAAGCAACATCTGATTCCTAAGAGGGTACAGTGAGGCGGGAGAAGAATTCCTTTGTAATGACTTCAAAGGGCCATATCCAGAATCCGGCTTCTGTGACTGACATACATTGAAATGAAATGTGTTGGTGTATAAATTGGATATGATGAAGCTTTTTGATGTCCCATATAGAAACTAGACTGATGCCTGACTGTGTGCCAGGTTGTAGGCAACATCTCCTGGTTTGGACAGAGTGGCCCTGGTCCTTGGGGGAGGCAAGTGGGCACAGGCTCTGCAGGGGAGTGCCAGAACCAAAGAGCGTAAATATTGCTGTTTATTATCATCAAAATCATTACATCTGTAGTGGTGCTTTTCAAGTGGAGGATACCAACATGCAGCCAGGGTAAAAGCAGCAGATACTTACTCTATAATAACTAGAGGTTTTACAGAGAAAGTGAATGCAGTGGAAGTATCTCAAGAAAAATATACAGCTTTCTATAGAGCTACAGCTTGCAGAGAAGACATTTTGACTGGCCTGCTTGGATGCAGATTGTTACTGGTGATGCTGGGGATGAAGCATCTGTTTCAGACTGCTGCTTTTTCTTTGTCTGCCTGAGCTTCCAGTGGTTTGTTTGCATGTATGTACCTGATTAGAGTAGCAGGCAACTGTGGGATATGAAGTCACTGTTTTTCTGCTCTCCTGCTGATACACACACTGGATAATGTACAGTCACCTCTTCTCTTCAGAGGCAGGTTGTTTTTGTGTGTTGCTGGTAGGAGTTCTCACAGGAAAGGAGGTCACTGCCATGTGGTGTTGGCTCTGTGGCTGTCGGGAATCTGGCTGAGAAGGCTTTACCGATACGGTTTAGGCCAGAGCACATCAGTGTCTGTGCAGCACAGGGCGTTGCTGCCTTTGGGCAGCTTCAAGCACTTGCTGTGCAGGTAAACCTTCCAGGGTAGTTTATGGTTTTCTCCTCTGCTTTATACATTTGTGATTTTCAGAACATTCACCTTTTGCAGCAAAATTAACAATTTTTGTTCTCTGCCTCAAGGACATATTTTTTTAAATGTCTCAAATGTTGAAACAAAATACCTTCTGCTGTTTTTGAGAACTGAAGGCAGATAACAATGCCCATTTTAATAGAATAAGTAAACTTGGCAAAATAGTTACCTTCTGTTTCTTTATCCCCCTGTATCATCAGGTTGTGTACTGAGTCACACAGTGATCTTCATTGCAGCAGCAGGTGAAATCCCTGTTAATAATACAAGGACTGTTAATAGGGTTGTCTGTAATCAAGCACTCTCATAGTTCCGTAGTGGTACAGAGGCAGGAGAACTAGGTCCTCTGTACATGCTTATGTTACACCCTTAAGAGTGAAGCTGGTTCCCTGGGAAAGTGTGTTTTAAATGTAGTTCTGTTAAGGTCTATTAAATTGAAGTTGTATAGACAGAATCTCTCTTTGGACATTGACATATCTCTTACCTAGTGCTGTTCAAATATTCCTGCAGGACTTCAGGCCTTACCACACTCAAACTCTGCTTCTGGCTAGAACAGGGTCTCTGCTTTCATGATGTCCTAAAATAAGTGAATTGAAACATATGCTTCAGACTAAGCTGTGGAGTAAATCTTAACTGTGCTCTAGATAATGCCAGTACTTGTTATGTCTCCACATGACTTGTCTTTGAACTCAGTAGAGAACAAGGCAAAAACTATGATATTAATAGCTCTGTTTATACATTTTTAATGCATTCAATTCGTTGTGGATAGCTTCATTAATGTTAAATGTGATTCTAAATATGGACGGGTATAAGTGTTTTCTTTTGAAAACCTTTGATGGAGTCTCACATGTCGGCTGGCCTCTTGTGTTAGCTTTGATTCCATTCACGCTTTCTTTCTCTTTCTTGCAGGAGCTATTGTGACAATCTTGGCTACCACCCATTAAGTGCTGCTGACTTTGGAAAGATCATGAAAAATGTCTTTCCAAATATGAAGGCCCGTCGTCTCGGCACAAGAGGCAAATCAAAATATCCTTTGCTAGAACACTTCTCAGTACCACGTTCTGCATTTTCCTGGAGAACATGTGTTATTATCGCTCAACTACCAGCTGAATGTAGAAGTAATGTTAAATAAAATGTGCAGACACTTTTCCAATGTTCTTTAAAAATTATTAATTGTGGCAGTGTTATGTTGCAAGATACAACTTTGGGGACTAGTACTGAAATTTCAGTTCTGACGCTTGGTTGTCACAGCAGCGAGGAATCAAAGAAGTCTCATAATTTAGTGCAAAGAGAGATATTGGAATAAAGGAACCAAAACTGTTAGTGATTTTCAAAGCAGTTTTTTTATCAGCAGCAATTTTGTCTTTCCCAAGTTGAGAATTGCACCTCCCTTGAGAATCCTTAGAAGCCCTCACACAGTAATGGAATACCTGCTGCATTCCCCGGGGTTGGCTCTTGCTGTGTCCTGACATGCTGGGGAGCCAAAGGCACTGCAGTAAAACAGGGGAGGGAGAGCATGAAAAGCTTAAAAGGCACAGAGGTGCTTTAATTAAAAACCACTCAGCTAACACTACTGCTATGGATGTGCTGCAGTGCTGGCCTTGGCCAGGTCTCACTTGAAGCCTGTGCTTACAGGGAAAATTAAATGATAGCAGACAGGCCAGAATTACTTGTCTTCCATGGAGGAAGAAACCCTTCCATGTTGTAGTAAATGGAGAGGATGTGTGTCAGTAAAACTGTTTCCCAAAATATGATGTTGGATTAACTAGCAGTGGAATCCAAAACTTAGTAGTCATGTTCTGGATAGAGCTAGAGAAGTGCTAAGGAAGAAATCATATGTTAAAATTGTAACTTGACCCAAGGGATCTCTTTAAGTTCTGTTTCCTAAGTTTCTAATTCAAAATGATTAAAATATGACCTTGTCTCACACCTACTGTAATAATACCCAGGGTCCTTACATTTCTTTTACTGTAATTATGCTCCAGGTTAATGCAAGGAAATGCAAACTCCGTGGCCTAGGAAAGAGATACACAAATGTATTTACAGAGTGTGAAAAATTAGTGATTCTGAAAAGGATTTTTGTGTCACAGAGGAAAGACACTGAACTCCCAGAATAATTCTGTGGAGAGTTAAAAAAGGGCTGATTTGGTAGTTCGACCTGTAAACAAGTGAGTACAAGTAATGGAGGGAGTATATTTTTATGTGCTGATTTGATGCAATCAGTCTGGGTCTTTCTATTCCTATTTTTACAGAAGAAGAATTACCATGGAAGGGGAGAGAGTGCCTCAAAAACTGTGTGAAATCTTAGGAAGACATGCCCTCATCAGACACTTTATGTTATCATGGGGAACTTCATGTGGAAGTGCCTTAGAAGGAGGAAATAAAGTAGAACTTAAATTTGGGATCACATATTTTTAATAGTGATTAACTTTTGGAATTTCATTCTCTCATACTATTTTAGGAAGAGAGCTTAGTCCAAATTTATGTTGATGACTTGAATATTGAGTAGCTAATTGAAGCTGCTTGGCATGTTTAGTTTTTGTTCTGTGTCATCAAATGAAATCCTTCATACCCAGCACCTCTGCACAGATGGAGAAGCCCAACAACCTGCCCAAGAAAACAGCCATTGACAGGCTTTTGATTCTGGCTGGCTGTGAGACCATGTTAGTGATAGTATTTCTTTGTTCTGTGTTGAGTTTGCTTATAAAGCTTATGAGGGTTATCAGAGGAATTGCTGCCCTTCCCTCCTATCCCACAATTTACAAGGACACAATTTAGACCTTAATTGGTGTTCACATATTGCTACAGTGGACTGAGGAAGAAGGCTTTTGTGCATATGCCAACACTGCCCAACCTTGACTTTCATAAAACTGGAGATGGGGTATGATATATCTTTGCTTCTTTTTATATATGTATTTCTGAAAATTAACATTTATTGCACTGTTTTCTCTCTGAAGTTTTCAAAACAAAGGGAGGAGCTGTGCAGTTTTTAAGACTTTTCTTTATGATCCTTATATTTTGAATCATTGTTTGATGTTTTTTCTGTAAAGTTCATAATGAATTACAGTGCTATTGAACTAATCTAGGAGGTGAAGCAGACTTCCACATTGTTGCCAACCACAAGATATATATTTTTTACTCTGATTCTGCTTTGATTTTACTGGAGTCTTTTTTTTTTCAAAAGTCAGTGCTTGGGAAGAGATACCTCAGTGAGAGAAGCAGTTCCTGGGTAACAGTGGCTGCTGAGTTGACAAGACTCTCAATAAGGGGAGCTGCAATTGTTGGTCCAGATATTGGGATTCTATCTGTGATTTTTGTCCAGAAATGTCAGTTTCATCTAATTTCTTTTGAAACAACCTGTAGATTTGATTTAACATTAAGACATTAATTTTGAATTTATATTGATGTTTTGATCTCATTCTCACAATGTCATGAAAAACTGTGAACATGTTTACTCAGTTTTTGTGGTGGTTCTGATAATCGTTTGCTCTCTGTTTTTGTACCTTAGTGACCCTTAATAATTCAAGTAACCTTTCCTCCTCTGTTTGGTTTAGTTGGATGGAGCAGAGCCATCTGGGCAGCTGCAAAGTGCTGATGAGGAGGTCATCTCTGCGGCCTGTCGGCTCGTTTGTGAATGGGCCCAGAAAGTGCTGAGCCAGCCTTTCGATACAGTCTTGGAACTGGCTCGTTTCCTTGTAAAAAGTCACTATATTGGTACCAAGTCAATGGCAGCTTTAACAGTAATGGCAGGGGCACCAGCAGGTAAGGAGATAATGCTGCAAATGGGGGATCTTTCTATTAAGAGTAGTAACATCTTGGTTTGAGGAAGCACTTCTCTTCAGGGCTAGCTTTGAACACTGACTCTGAGCACTAAGCAGGCAGTTATTTTGTGATTTTAGTCACATTGCTGCAAATTACTCTTCCTGCTGGTAGTCTTGGTAAGGATCTGAAAATCAGCAGCACTCTCAGGTTTAGTCTGTGATTTTCCCATTCCTCCAGTGAGGACCCTGGTCTTCTAAGGCACTTTAGGGTGTGTGAGTACTTGCTGAATTTATGTACTTGGCCAGATCAGGAGTTCGGTACTGCTGCAGTGCTGGATTGTAGACAGACTTCTGGTGTAGCTGTGTTTCTGTCTAATAACTTGCCCTTATTTGGAAACAATTGTCTGCCTTAATTTTCTGTCAAGAACAGATTTTTGGTGTGGTTTGTTTCCTTCTGCATACTCAAAATCAGTCAATCATCTAAAGTGTGTTTTGGTGGCTGTGGATGAAGTAAATCACAAAAATGAAGGATGAGGAGGGACATGCAGGTGCACAACATGGCCCCAGACTTGCCTCTGGGAAGTACTACCTAGGCCTACCAAGAAAATGTGTTCAGATCAAGGCAACTGTCTTATCAGTGTTACTTGCCTTCAGTATTCAGGCCACATAGAAGAAATGTGCACCAGGGATTGCTGTTTGGGTATTTCACTGCTCTGTGAAGAAGGAATTGTGGAAGTCGAGACATGTTGTGGCATTCAAGCTCTCGTGGTACATGCAGACTGCTAGTGAGAGGGTGGACTCCTAGACCACAGTTTCTACACTTGTGCTGAGCATCTAAAACCAAATAGTAAACTAATAAAATTGTGTTGATTAATTCATGATTAGGAGGTATTTTAAAAGTCTGTAAACTCAAAGTGTAAATGAAACAATGTTAAAGCATTTTTAGAGGGGCAGTTCAGCAAGGTTATTTGGTCACTGAAAGAGCATGCTAATCCTCTTGACTGTTAATAAAGATCATAATTGTGATGTGATTTTTTCAGAGAAACTAGTACTATCTGTACAGGTGAGACTAACTCTCTCTGTTTTTCACCCTGGAAGCACCACTTGGTTGCTTGTGATCAGCAAAGTAATTACTCCAGAAAAGAAAATATTCCCATTATAATTTCCATCATTTTTTCAGCTTTTCCATTTCTCTTTTTTTCCCTGGACGCTTCTCTTTTTGCCCATATTTCACCATTAGCCCTGATCACACAGAGATTTTGATCCATTCTGATATCAGATGCATTGTATTTAATGCCTTGGTCGTTCGATAGTATCATCTGCTCAGAGCTGCTCCTCTGTGACTAAGCTTTCTGGAAACATTTTTCAATTAAAGATGCCTTAGACACAGGTAACAAAACAAAACCACTGCACATGGTGGTTTTAAAGACTCCTCTGAAACGTGCCCGCTGCCCTCTGCTGCCAGTTCAGTGAAGTGCTTTGGGTTGAGATTTTGCTGATACACAGATTGCCATGTGGGATTACTAGAAACAAAAGGCCAGTACACAGTATTTTAGCAACTAATGGCCAGGTTGTCTGACAGACAGAGATTTCGTCACAATTGTGAAAGTAAACTGAAACACTGAATAGATTTGAGCATGAAGTGGGTGGGAGTACCTTGTGGTGGAGGTGTGCCCAGAACAGCTGGGGAGATGCCTGCCGTGCACTCTGGGTTAAATAGAGAAGTGGCACCACAGCAGACAGGGTATGTTTGGTTATAATTCATTCTTTTTCTTTTGTGTTCAGGAATAAAAGGGATCCCCCAGCCCTCAGCTTTTATACCTACTGCTGAAAGTAACTCCTTTCAACCACAAGTGAAAACTCTGCCATCTCCTGTTGATGCCAAGCAGCAGCTGCAGCGTAAGATCCAGAAGAAGCAGCAAGAACAGAAACTGCAGTCTCCTTTGCCAGGAGAGTCTCCAGCAAAGAAAACCGAAGGCACAACCAATGGTGTGACCAGTATATCTAATGGAAGTCCTGCCATTCTGTCTCCTCCACCTATTGGCATTGTTGTGGCAGCTGTCCCCAGCCCCATTCCGGTAACGCTTTCCAACAATTCTCTGAAGAAACTACCCTGTGAAGAGGTTGTACATTGCCAGTAACTGAGCAGTAATGTCAGTGGGGTTGAAGAACAGTTTCTGTTCAAGGCTTGGGTCCCTTGGTGCTTTTCTGTCCTGGCTCTGTTATACCACAGGAGTTATAGGATTGATATGGAGGCAGCAGAATTCTGACCACGTAGCAAAGACCAAGTTCGTCTTTGAAGTCATTGTGACAGGGGGATTTAAGCCAGCCTTGAGATGAAGTTTAACCAGCTGAGAGAGCTGACACCAGTTGTGTGGGTCACTGAGGGCCTAATATGGAAGCAAAATGGCCTGCATTAATTCACAGCTACAGTTTTATGTTTGAGTGGATGTCTGTAGTATGGAACATTTTTGTCTTTTGCTCACACAGAACTGGGCTGGGGAGTGGGGGAAGGTTGGTGGTTGTGTTTAAGATGTTAACTGTGCTATTGATTTCGATAGGTAAGCCAGTTTTTCTGCATGATAGTGAGTTTGTATTTAACTCACTTTTGAAACCTTAACAATGAGCAGTGTTTTGAACACATCCTCCCCTCTTTAGCCTTTGTTTGTCTGTCTTTTTGTCCCACGTGGTGAAGAATTGTATGAAAATGTCCATTTCATTAGCAGAAGAGTAGACTAGTGTGTAGACCAGTGCTTTGTGCCTTAAAAACAGAGGTCACAAATCTACCAATCCTTAGGCAGACAAATCGAAATTGTCTTGTATATGGTAGAAGAGCTTACTTTGTTTCAAACTGACATTCACTAGCTTTGGTGTATTGAGCTGTCTTGTCCTTCACCTTTGAAATGCTTGGGGGTGAGGTGGTCTGTGGGCTTTGGGTACTTGTTGCTTCATTGTCACACCTGTTCTTTTTCTCTCTCTGCAGGTGCCAAGGACCAGGCAGTTGGTGACGTCTCCAAGTCCTATGGGATCGTCTGATAGCAAGGTCCTGCCGCTGAACGTCCAGGTGGTCACTCAGCACATGCAATCAGTCAAGCAGCCACCAAAGACTCCCCAGAACGTTCCCGCCAGCCCTGTTGGTGACCGCTCTGCCCGGCATCGCTACCCGCAGATCTTACCGAAGCCAGCAAACACCAGTGCTCTCACCATCCGCTCTCCCACCACGGTGCTCTTCACCAGTAGCCCAATCAAGACTGTTGTGCCAGCTCCACATGTGAATTCCTTAAATGTGGTGAAAATGACAGCAATATCTCTTGCCCCGAGCAGCAGCAGTGTGCCCGTCAAACAGACGCCTTCAGTCAGCAGTAGTGCAGGAGCAGTGGAAGAAGGGAGGACTGGTCCACAGATCAAAAATGGATCTGTTGTTTCACTTCAGTCTCCAGGATCGAAGCCTAGTACTGTTGTAGCTGCACCTGCAGTCAAGATCAAAATGGAACCGGAAGCATTGCTGGATGAGAACTCTGTACAGGGCCAAGAGAGCTCTGACGTGTCTAAATCCATAAAAGCAACCCCTGACTTGCCTCCTGCACAGCTAATTAATTTTGAGGATGCAGCCTTGAAGGTTTCAGCTGATGATGTCATGGAGGCAAAACCAGGTAAGGGCTGTGATCAGGGAGCTGAAGAAGCAGGGACCAAATTTAAAACACAGTCTAATGAGATCACACCAGTTTCTTCAGCAGGCAATAATCAAAACACTCTTAAGCTTACAGTTGCCAGTCAAAACTTGCCCAGCACCAGCATTGGTTCACCTCCTACTGGTGAGACTGCGATTAAAGATAAAACATGCAGTAAAAGTCCAAGAAAGAGACAACCTTCCACACTTCAGGATTCCCAGGTACCACCTGTAAAGAAACCACTAGTGGAGCAGTTTTCAGCTGATAATACTGTGGAGGGTGAAAAAGCGAACAGTGTTAACACTCTGAAGGTTGGATCGTTATCTAACAGTGACAACATGGCAACACTTGCACAAGTCCCTGGCACAGTGCCCGTGACAGTACCTGTACCTTCTGCAGCTGCAGCAAACTTAGCAGAAGACCCTTCGTTGAGCACCAATTTAAATACCAGTGACCCTGCTTTAGAACAGCAACTTGCGTCAGCATCATCTCCAGATATAAAAATAAAATTGGAAGGAAACTTGTTTATCCAAGAAAATGATTCAAAATCCGATGGCAGCTTTAACCCAAATACGTGGCACCATATCACCAAAACCTCTGACTTTGCATCTGTGAATTGTGATCAGCAGCAAGATATCAGTGTTATGTCTATGGCTGGGCACTCTGGCTCTAGTGACCTGCAGGACTCTGCGTGGGAGCTGGTGCACTGTGAAGGGATACAGCAGGATGTGTACAGCCAGCAGTTACAGAGCCAGATCCAGGACTCCTTGAGTCAAATACAAGCACAGTCTTCAAATCAGTTACCTCTGCAGTCTGAGCTGAAAGAGTTTGAGCATACAGTCCCTCAGTCAAATGAAAACTTCTTTTCATTTGATGATGACCTTACCCAGGACAGCATTGTGGAGGAGCTGGTGCTCATGGAAGAGCAAATGTCCATGAATAATTCCCATCCTTACGGTAGTTGTCTAGGAATGGCACTTCAGAGTCAGACAGTAGCTCAAGGAGCTCCTGTGTCATCTCATCCAAGCAGCACGCACTTTTACCATTCGATCCATAACAACAGCACTCCAATTCACACTCCCACCCCCACCCCCACCCCGACTCCCACCCCCACCCCGACTCCAACACCCACGTCCGAAATGATTGCTGGATCTCAGAACATGTCTCGAGAGAGCCCTTGTTCAAGGCTGGCCCAGACAACTCCTGTAGACAGCGCTCTAGGAAGCAGCCGGCACACGCCCATTGGCACACCTCACTCGAACTGCAGCAGCAGTGTCCCTCCCAGTCCTGTGGAATGCCGAAACCCGTTTGCATTTACTCCCATCAGCTCCAGCATGGCTTACCATGACGCAAGCATTATATCGAGCAGCCCTGTGAAGCCAATGCAGCGGCCTATGGCGACCCACCCCGACAAAACCAAGCTCGAGTGGATGAACAACGGCTACAGTGGTGTGAGCAACTCGTCTGTTGCAAACCATGGCATCCTCACAACCTACCAGGAACTGGTGGAAGATCGCTTCAGGAAACCTCACGCCTTCGCTGTTCCCAGCCAGTCGTACCAGTCCCAGCCGCGCCACCACGACACTCACTTCGGCCGCGTGACTCCTGTTTCACCTGTGCAGCACCAGGCAGCCCCTGTCAGTAGCACCACTAAGCAGGAGGGCTTTGCTGTTCCTGCTCCTTTGGACAACAAAGGAACTGGATCCTCCCTCAACAACAGTCTGCGGTGCCGGAGTGTGAGCCCTGCTGTCCATCGCCAGCGCAATCTCAGTGGAAGCACTGTTTACCCTGTGTCAAATATACCACGCTCTAACCTGACACCGTTCGGAAGTCCGGTAGCTCCTGAAGTTCACAATGTATTTGCGAATATCCATGCAGACTCCAGTGCCAATAACATAGCACAGAGAAGCCAGTCAGTCCCCTTGACTGTGATGATGCAGACGGCCTTCCCGTCTCTTCAGAAACAAACAAACACTAAAAAAATAACCAATGTGTTGTTAAACAAACTTGATTCTGATAGTGATGATGCGGTGAGAGGTTTGGGAATGAACAACATGCCCTCAAATTACACAGCCAGGATGAATCTCACTCAGATTTTGGAGACATCCGCCGCTTTTCCTAGTGCCAACCCACAAAGTATGATCAATTCCAGCACTTCAGTTTATGAATTCCAAACACCAAATTACCTCACAAAGAACAGCAGCACCGATCAGATCAGTTTTTCTTCTGGAGATAACCAAGCACAATCAGAAATTGGAGAGCAGCAATTAGATTTTAGCAGCACTGTAAAAGACCTTTTAGGGGAGGACAGTCTGCCAACAAACCAGCAGCTGGTGAATCAGGTGGCATCAGATCTCAATAACGTTGCATCTGTCTTTCCCAGCGACATCAGGTTGTCTTCCGAGCTCTCAGGCAGCATTAACGATCTGAACACTTTGGACACAAATCTACTGTTTGATCCAGGTCGTCAGCAGGGACAAGACGATGATGCTACACTGGAGGAATTAAAAAATGATCCCTTGTTTCAACAAATCTGCAATGAATCCATTAACTCAATGACTGCATCAGGTTTTGAGTGGATGGAGAGTAAGGATCATCCTGCTGTTGAAATGTTGGGTTAATCTTGTTTTATAATATGTATGTAGCACACTGTATCTAAAAGACAGACGTATTGTATTTGTCTTAATGGAAGTGCCTCCTGCAGCAGAAACACTTGCTATGTATTGTGGCATTTTTAAAAAAAGTTTGCTGTACCTGTTGCTCATTCTTCAGCAAGGAAAAAGCAGTCTTACCAATTTGAAACAAATCTCTGAAGGTGATGGGCTATCAAAGAGCCAGTATTAAAATTTGAATTTTATAGTGTTTCCCATTCAACATTTCTTGATTTAGCAAATAAAAAGTGGTTAATGGCCAGCCAGCAATGACAGCTATGGTTGATGCTTTGGGAGGGTTTTAAGTTGAGCTCTTGAGTAGGCGTCCCATACTTTGTACTGGTTGATACTTCTTAGTAGATGATCCTTTCTGACCTTTGCCAAGGTATGAAATGCAGTTTTCGTGCAGGTAGGTAGGGGTGGGGAGTGGGTACAAGTAACCAGGTGACATGCAGATGCCTCATCATTGTGTAGCTGTCTGGAGCACTGCTCAGTGGTGAACTGAGGGAAATCTCTGTAGCACTGGTGCCATTTGCATCTCTAGTAAAAACACAGAGATGGGAAAAGCTAACAAGGATGATCAAGGAAAAAGAAAGATGCACTAATTTTTTTTATTTAAGAGAAATAAATCTATGTAGTTATTTTATCATTAGTATTCATTATATACTTGATACTTTAGTTCTCATGTCAATGTTTTTACATTAGGTAAAATTCATGCTAAAAGATTCTGAGCACTGAGATTTAATCTAGACATGACACCCTATTTTAAAATGATAGTACTGTTTATCAATGCTAGAGAAGGAACGTGCTATTTTCCCTCTTTTTTAAAAAATATGAAGAGCTGCTGGAGCTCATTAAAATATTGTTTCTAAAGATTCATTTTTTTAAGTTTGCTCTTTCCTAACCTAGTGGAAGGCGTAGGAAGATGCTATTTTCTCTGTATTTCAGTAGGATGAGCCTTTTTGTCTTTCTTGCTCACTCTTTCTCTCAAACAAATGATTATTCAAATATTAGAAAATGTGGTTGATCTAAAAATATTTCATACAGAGCCATAATACTGCCAGGCACTTTACAGATACACAGTAAGACATGATCTTTCTTTTGGTAAAACTTCTTTCAAAAGTACTTACTGTTACAGAAGCCTGAACTCCATTTTCAAAAGTAATTTGACAGGGTTGGTGAATCTAATTTTTTTTTTAGTCCTTAGCTGCCCCTCTGGAAAATGAGAATTAGACTTCTGCCTCTCTAGTTCACTTGAACCAAAAAAGACCTTTTATTTTATCAGCATGGCATGGATCTCTCTGATGATCAAAAGAGGGAGGTACTGAACCAGCCATGGACTTGATGCTGGAAAGAGGGCTTGCAGAGGTAGGTTTTTACAGAAGAATTGGTGCACTCACTATGTTACAATACCATCCCTTAAGCCTGGTATAAAATGGATTACTTTTCCTGTGACCTGACATAAAGCAGAAAACTGAGCAGGAAAAACTTTTCTCATTTGCATTAGTTTGAATGAGTGATCATGAGTTTATAAAGGGGGAGGTGCAGCAAACCCCCTCTAGATTTCCTTAAGGGAACAATGCTCCTGTATTTCATGTGATTAGTGTTTAAGTGTCTTGGTGATTTTCTGTTCCTTCAGTTTTTGCAAATGACTTCAGATCCCAGTACTGGTCAATTTTTTGGCGGTGCTAATTCAACCTGTGCTGCTGCATTGGCCCTGAAGGTGCTGGTGTTATCACAGCTTCCTCTTGCCCCAGTTCATCGCCAGTCTGTGGCCTCCTCTGCAGGGACAAACAGTTGTGCCAACCTACGGCACCTTATGGGGGCCTGATTTCACTGTGCTCACAATCAGAAGTTTTGCCACTTCATCAGAAATAAACTTGGAGAGTTCTGATCCCTCCTTGAATATGGGGATGTGCGATAGTGTGGTTTGCTTTAAGACCAGGTGACTCCTTTTAAGTTTTGGTAAAGAAAAGGGGAGGACACTAAAAGCTGCATGGTGGCCTCCTGCTTGTTACCCTGCCAGGTGTCTGTCAGTAAGACTTGAGCCAGTTTTCTTGTAGACTGAAGTTGCTGAAGGCAGGGCCTGAGTCCTGTACCTGCCCATGGCCTTTTGCCAGAGATGTGCTGAACATGGGGCTGAGAGATACTCGGCACCTTTTTGTTTCTGTTTCCTGACCCTGTGTGAAGTGCCAGCGCTACTGTGAATAGGTGACACCTACTCTGAGGGAGGGGGAGCGCCCCTTCCAGCTCAGCAGACTCTGATTCTGTGACTCGGTGACAGCTCTGTGGGGAGGAGCTGCACAGGTGCTGCTCAGCCCACCTTGGGTCACCAACACTGAGACAGGAGGGCCTGGGAGAGTAGAGTTTTGCCTAACTACGAGATTTTTAAGAAGATTTCTCAGAAAAGCAAGAGTAGATTTAAAGCTGATGCATTCTAAATTATGCAGCCATCACCAAAGGTTTTTAAAAGTGCGTTTAAAATTATTTTTAAATACAAGTACTACATTGGGCCTAACGTGACTTAATTAGCAAAAATACTTTATAATCGGTGTGTTTAAAGCAAAAATATGTTTAATTTTAAGAGTATTAAATTCTATAAAAATTACTTCAAGTAAAATCCAAGGCACAGGCACAGCTTTGTACATTGGTATGTATCATTTTAGAGATGTTTGTGTGTTGGTGTTATAATTAATGTTAGGTCCCTGTACTTAGTGCTAGTTAGTTCTTTATGATACATTGAGACAGAGCACTACTGCACACCAAAGTATGCAATACCCAAAGGAAAATTCTGTGATTCTAACAAATGGAAGCCTGTCTATGTCAGATACTCCAAAACTAAGAATTTGAGACAGTTCTGACCCCTTGTTTACATTATTGGCTTCCTACTAACATGAGAAATAAATTATTTTGATAGCAGATTTTGCTAAAGTATACAAACTAGTGAATTTGTACCCTGTGTACAGTATTGCAGCAAACACTTTAAATTTGGTTGCTTGGTTAATCCAGCAAACTTTCTGGGTTCATATATTGCACTAAAATTCTGTTGAACCTGTGGCAGGCACATTCCTTAGGATAAATGCAACAAATACGGCCCACAGATTAAAAAAAAGGCAAAACAAAAAAAAACTTTTTAATGTGTTTCATTATTAAAAGGCAAAATGTCATTAAAAGTGACAGGTGAAATTGTCTTATGTAGCAATGTGCATTGATCTCAATGAGATATTTCTATTTTTGATTCTCTTACATGAGAATATTGCAGCAGGAAAAATTAAGTTTAGTTTGCTTCACCATGTTAATACATGATCACAAAACGTGCATGAGTGTTAATGACTTAATCTTGTACAGTACTAGATATATTCCTGTAACCACTTTTATTTTTTTTATTCTTTTGCTGTATTGAAGCTGGTTCAGTGTTAACCAGGTGAGCGTAGTTATTCACAAGTTATTTACTTTTTTATGTTAACTAATTCAGCTTAGTTATTGTTGAATATGTTCCTTTCTTGGATTATTTTTTATTGTTCTGGTGTTGAAAAACATTTTTGCATCATTTTATCATGATAAGAATTCATGAAGTAAATAATTTGCAAATAATTGCAATAAGCACTGACTTCTGAACTGAAAAGAAGGAAAGCATTTCTTGTGCAGTGCATCTGAGGTTCATATAATAGTCTTGTACTATACTGTGCTTTATTTACTGCACCGTAAGGAAAGAAAAATCCCTGTTCCACATTTTCATTTAGTGCAGGAAATCCAGTTTCTCCCCTCTTCCCAAGTGTTTTGTTGTCTGTTGTACTGCTGAAACTACAGTAGTTGAATATTGCAGTAGCATTTCAGTTATTTTTTTTATTGAAAGTGCTCAAAATTGTTTTTTAAATGTTTTCAAAAACAATAAAAACATTTTATATTAAAATTACTTCTGGGGGGTTTTTTCTTGATATGGAGAATGTGTTTTAAGGCTGACCTAGCAAACAGAACTTTCTAGTCTGAATGACCACAGGTGACAGCTGCCCAGCTGAACCGACTCACTGCAGGTGCCGAGCCCAGTCAGACACTTCAGGCTGAGCACGAAGGTGAATCTTCCTCCTTGGGGTGCCTTGTTGAGTCTGTCCTGGAGCCCAAGTGCTGGTTTCATGCCTGGGTGATGGCTCTTGGTGTTGTGACACAACAACCTGTTGCTGGTGTTGCTTGGTGTTGCTTTTCCATACTAGTCAGGCACTCCTACAAGATGGTACTGGAGTGGCTTGACTTTGCTGACATAAAGGGGGAAATCTGTGCTTTGATCTGTGGAGTCCTTTATCTGGTTTTACAATTGTTTGTAACCCCAGCAGTGTTCCCAGCCTGGTCTGAGTGAACATGATGGACAATCATTGCCACAGAGCAGAAACTGGTTATGAGAAAATGAGTGAGGGTGAATAACCAGGTGTTCATGTCAAAAAGAGCACTGGTTAACAGACCCCATTCCAGACTGCAGAGGGGCTGAGGTGATCTGGCAGGTGGCAAGGTTTGATGGTGGCACAAAATCATCTGGGTTCAGCAACAAAGAAAAAGAATTGTCAGGGAGACATGAGGCAACATAAATGAAAAAGCATCAGAAAGACATTAATTTTAACGTGACATTGGAGGAAATGCTATTAATATATCTCACTGGATTCTAAATTAACATGCTTTACAAAGAGTTCTCAATGAACAATTCAGACACACAATTTCCTCATGTTCCACAAAAAATGCAAATTGAAACCTCCAAGAAAAGAGATGGAATATAATGTAGGAGATATAAATGGCTATTTTAGAAATTGATTGTTCATCTGAAGTAATGAGGGGTTTTAATTGGAACCTTTCACCTGGAGACTGGAAAGAATTTGCCTTAATAGTTAATAAAAAGTGTCAAAAGAGCAAACAAATCTGCGAATGGAAACATCCTAACAGGAAAATACTTAAGAAGGTAGGAATGTTGGAACTAAAGGCTTCAAAATGTAGCTGTGTAGTGTGGCTGTTCCCATTCAGGTAAAGTTTAAGCATCATATTTGATGACTATCAAATTCATTTGACAGCAGACTTATCTAGGCCTCCTCTGATGCCTTAACTCAGAGTTAACCAATGCTTGGATCTTGCTGCCCTCGTCCCTCTCTTAAAAATGTTATGAGTTAAGCTTGGACACAAAAATAGAAAAAAAAAAGTATGGTGAGGCTTACAAACTCTGTAAAGTGATTCCAGACCTAAGGACAGAGCAGTGACCTGACTGTAAGCTTAAGGTGTTTCTGAGTTGGGGATCCACATGACAGTTAACAAGTAACCCGGGGCTGGGCTGGGCTGTCCCTGTGTTATGTTTATCCCCTGGCTGCAGGGAACCCTTGGCCAGGTAACCACAACAGAGGAGCCTGCAGGCAGCTCCCACTCGGTGCCAGCAGTGATGATGCCACTTGTGTGTCCTTGCCTTTATCTGAAAGTGCAGCAAGAAGTTCTCGTGTGAACATCCTTTCTGCCTGAGCTCTGAAGTTGATGAGCAGAGTTGTTTTCTTGTAAGAAAATCCTGTAATAGCACAGATGACTCTAAAATGGGGTGACTGTTCCACAGGCAAGATCTGCCTGCCCGTAGTTCAGAGGCCCATTCAGTGCTGCACAGCCGGGAGGTCTGAAGGAATGTCAGACTCTCTACACTGCCCTCCCTTTGTGGTGCTCACTCTAGCAAAGGGCATTTAAGCATAACTTTACAGATTCTGGGCACCTTTGTTACTGCTGTTGTAACAAACCAGCACCTCCTACTGCATAGTTAACATTATTTGATGAATTTGCAAATCTTCCTGTCTTTTGCTCTTCCTACTCGGTTAAAAAAAGATAGAAAGGTGAAAACTAAGCAAGGCCAGATCAATTCAGGCAGAAGTAAATTGAGGACATGGAAAAATTTCTTTAGAAGGTACTTCTAAAAAGACAGCAGTTTCATGCAGATTACACTGTTTAAATAAGCCCAATAGAAGACCAGCTTGATATAATGCAGAATACATAACCAAGTGACTATAGTTCCTTTCCTTATAGGTCACAACGTTTCTGCTCTGTGCCTTGGATACGTAGGAGATATTAGTGATGTAAATACTCGAGATGTGCTGGAACACATAGATTTGCATATCTATTGTCGTGCCTCCTCCTGAGTCTGTTCTTCCTGGGCCTGCCTACCCATTTCTATATCTGGCAATATCTCAGCTCTGAATTCATTAAGAGGGTCCATTTTTGTCCCTGTGGCTCATCTTTTCTCTGCTGTCAATTTCCTTTTAAATAAACTGCCTTTATGTGGTTTATGGTAAGTTATGTATCATTGGAACTTTTTTCCTCTCCACACTACCTAATTAGATGCCTATTAGAATAAAGTTTTCAGTGGATCTCAAGCTGCTGCTTCCAATGATTTTAGCAGTATGCTATTAATCCAAAGTACACACTGTTTTATATGTAGGGGAAGTTGACTCAAATGTTAAAATTGTACTTGAAAAATTGGCCCAAGGATAGAAATGAGCCTCAGGAGCTTGTGAGAAGGTTCCATTTTAACCTACCTATGCACGCAAGGGGCTACATTTTGTAGAAATATTTTTAAAGTAGTACAGAGTTTATACCAAATGATCTGAACTTGGTATTAAAGCCTGTTAAAGTCTGTAAAAAGTGGGAAAAAGAAGATGCATAGAAAGCTGAAAAAACATTTCCATTTCCTCAGGGATTGATAGCTTTATGTCCACTTATTAATTTGGTAGTGGATTTTTGTGATGACTAAACTGACATTACCTGGCTGCTGCTGGGGCTGTGTCCACCTGTAGCTGCAGGTTTTTGAAGCACCGTGTGGAGGAGAGTGATTAGTGGGAATCAAGGAAGTGATCCTTGATTCTGTTCTTGATTCTATTTCAAATTGCTTTGAAAATTTAGAACCATCTCACCCACTACACATGTATAGATGAGAAGGATCTTGATGTGCCTTGTCCAAGAGGCAGAGAGGTTCTTGCTCAGAGGTTCTTGTGCCAATGACACAACTAAAATCTCATCTGACAAGGATTACTTGTGTACAGCTAAACTAACACTGGGGCCTGAAATGGCTGTGCCTGCTAAAGCAAAACAGGAGACTGCACTGCTCACTGATAAGGAATTGCTGGGAACCTGCTATTATGCTGCCTGTAACTGCAGAATTACTTTAGGAATTATCTGATGTTACTTTTTAAATCGATAATATTTACAAAACATAGCTGTATAATAAGAGTAGGATATTTGCATTTCCCTTTGTTTGGCAGAGGTAATGGTATTATCACTAATAAGTATTCTTTTACAGCATGGACAAAGCCCTACATTCTTAACAGTCATCCTGTTTTTAGGAGTACTTTGTTGTGTGATTACTTTCTATGCCAGCCAGACCTGAAGGTGTTTGGCCTTGTAGTTTGTAATTAATCCCAGTGACAATAGTTTTAAGATCACTGGAAGCCAATCAATGGACCAAGGATAACACACTGGAAATGTGTGTACTCAAAAGTATTTGAACATTAAAAAAATCCCTCAGCAGTAATTCAACCCAACTAATAACAGCAGTTATTTACTATTCCCATTTTCCTGATGAAATAAGAGAGAAACACTGTAAGAAGGAAAGATGTGAGTGCATGAGTGATGCCGTCACAACCCAATTCAGAGCAGCAGCTTCCCTGGTCTTACTGATGTTTTGGGCACTGGCAAAGAGCACACAGCGCTACCACTTCATACACAATGGAGAATGATAATCTCAAGGTATTTAAAGAAGAAAAATCCAATTATGTCATCCCCGGAAAGATCTTACTTCTGCAACATGGTGATGGGTTGAGCTGTTAGCAAAAATACCCAAAATTACTGCGTTAACCATGGGATCTCTGGTGGATAATTAATCTGGGAACAGCGTGACAGTTGCCTGGAGTTCAGCACCTCCGGGTTTCTGTTCTGGCAGCTCTCCTCCCCCTCAAACTGAAAATAGGGAGAGAAAGATGACATCAGAGTGGTGGTGATTCAGACAAGTGTTTACCACTTCATTCAAATGCACATACACAAAATGAGCGTGACTTCTCACCTCCACTATAATTGCTCTTCTTACTATGCAAGTTTGCCCATCACGACGGAGATATTTCCAAGAAAAATTGCTTGTCAACTGCTATACTAGAAACAGAAATTAGGAAAAAACAATTTTTATATTTTTCTCTTCTCACAGCTTTCCCTTTGAGACCTGGAATTCCCAGCAGCTTTCCTGGAAGATAGGGATCTGTGCAGGGGACTAGGGAGCTGGCCCAGGGCAGGTGTGTGCCTTGGGAACACAGACCCTCGCTTGGAGAGAATCGTTACATTTTGTCTGCAGGTTGCCCTGAAAAGATGAAATTTGAGTGTAGAATTTCTGTTCTCATCTGGTCTGTCCCTGGGTTATGCACAAGTACAGCTGCAGGGTTTGACACAGCTGAAGGCAATGGCTTGGCTACAGGCAACGCAAAAAGCACATGTATCCAAACAGAATGTTTATGTTGCTTTTAAGGGAAATAGGAGAAGTTGAGGAAAACAGAACCTGTGATTTCGGACAACTGACAAAGAAAAGGAGCAGGAGGGGGCTGGTGAAAACCCGAGCCTGAACGAATGGCAGCCCAGTTGCAGTGCAATGCAGAGACAGCTGCAAGATCTGGGCGGCTTTTACCAGACTGAAGTTCTTGCTTACAAAATGTAAGCCTTTGTATCAGTTCTGCATCTTGTCGTGGGTTTTGAAGTCTAGTACTAAGCAACAGGACCTAGCACATATTTGCACATAAGAGTAGAGCCAAGAAGAGTGTTTAGTTTCAGGCTCTGAACTGCATCTCTGTATTAGTCTCATAAGTGAGTCATTGCCACGATAGTAGAGAAATTGAGATTACTAATCTACCAATAGGTGTTTACTTCTCTTAGTCACAGCAATGACTCACTAGAAATAGAATTTTTTTCCATTAGTTCCCCGTTGTGTGCATTTTCCACTCACCTGTCACTGTGACACTGTGAGGGCTTCATAACATTTTCTGTTGTTGACTCAGGAGAACAAAAGACAATAGGACAAAAATCTGTTTCTGCCATTTGCATCCGGTTTTTTGTTTAATTGTGGTTAAAATCAATACTGATTGCTTTGGTTTAAAGGAAGACCAGTGAAGATAATGTATCAGATTTGATTTAAAATCCTCCGTAGCAAAAGTCTATCCTGCATTTAATAATATAAAATATACTTTGATGTCACTTGATGTCCTAGCTTTTGTCACTTAACCTTGACTATAGTTAATGTACATTCTTAAACTAAAGATTATTATTATAACCCTTTGGACTTCTGAAACAAATCGCTGTAATTCCTCCTTTGAGAACAAACACTGCTTTCTTTTTCTTTTCAAAGTTCATTATCATGGTGTATGGATTCTCTTTGGCCTAAAAAGCACCTCTGGTAAAGAAGCAAACCAAATATTGTAAACGTATATGAAATTCAACCCACAAATTGGGTCTGACAGGATGAATGCCATCAGCTAAGAGATGGAAAATATTTTTAAAGTTTGTCAATTTTTGATCTTTCATGAGACAGAAGGTTAATTTAGATGGCAAGAGCAGTCAAATTTCTTTGTCACCAGATAAGAACTTGCTATTGGGATGGAGTAATGAGATGAAATATTAATATGTTTTTAATGGTCAGGATATACAAAGTGTTCCATTGCACTCAGATGATCTAAATGCACGTTATTCTCTGCAACTGAAAATCAATTATTTGCTTTCAGGAGAGCTATTTTCCACTCGTAGTTTGTAATGGCATAAGACTATAAAATATTAAATGGTGTAGGTATATATCTAACATAAGACCTGAATGTTTGTTAACCAACAGGTTGTGTTTTATGTTACCCTGTTTTTAAGTAAAAGAATACTTTAAAATTATTCTATTTTGAGTTAATTGCTAGATATCTTGCTGGAATACTGATGATAACTATTGATCCCCCTGAAAATGCACATAGACCTTACCTTAGTATCTGGATGCCTCTGGGTAACAGACTCAGACACACAAGTTCTGTCTTTCAGACCTGTTCATAGCATAAGTGATGGATTTGGGCATTGACCGTGCTGTGACTCCTGTTCTGGACAATCAGTGGTCTTTCCACAGAAAAATGAGTCACTGCCACTTAAAAATATGTAATATAACAAATAGGTTATGTTAATGTCCTGTTCTAAATTTCAAAGGGCATCATCTTAAATTTCAAAGCTACAGAATTTAATGTTTGCGTTTTGATGTCTCACAAAAAAGCCCAGTAAGTAAAATATTCACAAACAAAACCTTTGTTAAACAGGACTTTAGGATGGTTCTTCTTACAGACTCCACTGTGCAGAGAAGATGAGACTGGGCAGACTTCAGGCCGGTGACAGTATGTGTAGTAAGAGATTTATGGGGAGAAATAAAAGACTATCTTTTATTAGACTAACCAATACAATCCTGAAAAAAACCTGAAAAAACCCTCAACCATGAACTTTTGGGGCTCTGCTCCTTTCTGACTGAGGTGGTTTGTACACTCTAGCAGAGCATAAGAGACAGCAGTTCAAAACCAGGTATTCATGCTTGACAGCCAAAAACCCACACACTTTTTCCAGCAAGCTGTAAGAACAATTTACTAATCATAACTACTGGGCCTAAAAATCATACCTGCTGTAACTTAGGCAGATTTTCCTTGCTTGGCTGACACCCAGGAAATTCAGTTTGGACAAGTGTCTAAACTTGTGCTAGAGGAGTGCTGCGGGCAAGGCTGAGTGAAAGGAATTGAAGAGACAAGTTGGGTGTCCAGAGGGTCGACCCAGAGAGAGAAGAGGGTTGTCTCTTTTGAAATAACCCAAAAGCTTATCTGGGTTTTTTCCCCAAACTTTCTTGGTGGATCTTATAAAAGACATTTTTTCCCCATGTAAATCTGCCTGTTCATGTGAGGACACTGATCTGACTTTATAGGTAATGCCCTACAGTGATTTTGAGACATGCAGCACAAACTGCTGTTGCTGTTGAGATTGCCTTTCCTTGGAGCATCCAGTTCACCTGCAGGAGAACAAGTGTATTTAATCAGGGGCACGGGCTTGCCTGAGCCTGCTGAGGTGGTGTTGGTTACTCTGCCTGGGTCACAGTCCAAAGAGCTGAGCCTGGGTCTTTGTTTGTTTTGGAAAGGGAAAAGTTTCTCATGGGGTGATGACAGCAGTAGGTCACCCAGGTCATGAGGAGTCAGGTTGGATAAGCTGAAAGATGAGGCAACACTCTGGTTCCAGGCTAGTGGAGGTGCTGCTACATTTGTTTGTTGTTAGTGACGTGATTTTCCACGTGTCCATCCTAAGATGAAGAAGGTATGTTCTCTACACTTGCAGACCGTGCAGTACCTGGAGGAGTTTGGCTCAGACTTGTAGAAAGGCTTATGGCTACAGAGCTCAGATTAAACCATCCTACCTTATTTATAGCTTTTTCAGCCCAGTTCTTGCTGTTGTCCTCTGCCTGCTGGAAGGGCTGGTGGGCAGGAGGACTCCTGAGTGATCCATTCACAGACAGCTGGGGAAAGCAGCTGAATTCAAGCCATTCACAAACCATCATGGAAGCAGGTCCTTCCAAGGCAGTGTGGGGTGACAGCAGGAAGTGCCACTGAATGGTGTTCGGGAATGACATCAAGGGCTCACACGAAATATTGTCCTGGTCCCCACAATGTTGTCCTGCTCCCTCACTGAGGTGCTGCCAAACCGCTCCTCACCTG
Organism: Pithys albifrons albifrons; assembly: GCF_047495875.1. Classification (NCBI taxonomy): domain Eukaryota; kingdom Metazoa; phylum Chordata; class Aves; order Passeriformes; family Thamnophilidae; genus Pithys; species Pithys albifrons. Next base: position 8,423,399 of record NC_092470.1, read on the forward strand.
GAACGCGGGGTGAGGGAGCGAGATTTTTCTCTTCAGAAAAGTCCTGACAACTTTGTTGCTCTGATTTCAGACAAGGCTCTTACAGTTAATTTTTTCTGTCCTCTGGCATTCTCCCTGCTCGGGTGTTAGGTCAGGTCAGGTCCTCACACACCCGAGACTTCCTTCCTGCTCACAGCACCCTGGAAGGCAGCGCTGCCTCGTCCTGGAGGACAAGGGCCTTTCTCTGCATAGACAATTATTTTTTCCCCTCAGTTACCCCCAGATTTTAGCAATTTCAGTTTCCCTGGGTGTGAGGGGTTTAGGCAAGAGCTCCACAGCTTGGGCCCGGCTCTCAGAGATGCAAAAACAGATGAGCTGTGGCAGGGGAGGACATGAGGAAGAATTTCTTCACAGAAAGGGTGATCAGACCTTGGAACGGGCTGCCCTGGAGGTGTTTAACACTGGACGTGGCACTTGGTGTCGCGGTCTAGTTGACGTGGTGCTCGGTCGTAGGTTGGACTCGATGACCTCAGGGGTCTTTCTCCGCCTAACTGATTCTGTGAATATGAGAAAAAAACCACCCCGACAGCGTAAACCCCTCAGGGCACAATTCCCGCCGGCCGCGGCTCCCGGGCCGGGCGGGGCGGGCTCTGAGGGGGCCGGGGCGGGGCCGGGGCGGGGCCTCAGTTCGCCCGCGCCGCGCGTGTCTCCAGGCGGGGCGCGCAGCACGAGCCAATCGGGAGACACCGTCACCTCCCGGGGTGGGCGGGGCCGCGGTCCCCTGCGCCAATCAGACGCGGTGCGGTGCGGGGGGCGGGCCCGGGGGCGGGGCCTCGGAGAGCGCGGCCTCGGTGAGCGCGGCGGCGCGCGGCCATGGCGGCGTCTCCGGCGGAGGTGCTGGGGCTGCCGGGCGAGGAGGTGAGCGAGGCCCGGGCCGGCCCCGCGCCCCCCGCGCCTTTCTCTGCCGAGGGCGGGCGGGCGGGCGAGCGGCGGCTTCTCCGCGGGGCCGGGCCGGGCGGGTCTCCCCTCGGGGCGGCGGTTTTCTGCGGGCCCAGCGCGGGAGCGGGGCGAGGCGGTGAGGGGCTCCGGCGGGGCGGGCGCCCCGGTGCCGGCTCCCCGCGCCCCCGAGGCGACAGCGCGGCAGGCTGACGGCTGCTGTGTCGCCTGTCGCCGGCATTCCTGTGTCCTCCCGCTGGAAGGTGCGGAGCCCCCCCGGTGCACGGAGGGATCAGCGTACGCTCCCAACTTCCTCGGAGTGGGATGTCGTGTCCCCCCCGCGCCCTCCCCGGTGCCGAAGAATCGAGTCTCTGTTGCAGGCTCTGTGGCGGGCAGTGTCACAGAGCGGGGCGTGCAGCAGAGCGGGACCAAAGGGCGCTCGATGCCCGAGCCATGGGCTGATCCCGGCCTGGCCACGCGCGGGAGTGGGGAATCCCGGCCGCGGTCCGGTGTTTTTGGCAATACACCCGTGGGTGGCTGAAAGTGAGTCCTGCGGCGGCCTCTGCCCTGAGGTCGTGGGTCCTGAGGACGTGGAGCTTCATAAGGTGGCTGAGACTGATGTTACTGTGTGAGTTGTAGACAGGTGGGCTGGATTTTGCATCGCAGCCGTGGCTTGTGCATAGGGCAGGATATTATGGAATAGTTAACTTTATCAAGAAGAGAGAAAGCCACTTGTTTGGCTTTTTTAATTGTAAGTGCAGGAAGACTAAGAGCTGTGTCTGTCTAAAAGCTGTTTGGTGACCTGTGTGAAATGTCAGTGGTACTGTCTTTGAGCCAACAGGATATTTTACCAAGACTGTCTTCATCAGCTCCTTTTTGTGTTCAGGTGGTGATGATCTCTGTGTCAGTGCACACTTGTTGCATCCCTATAGGAGTTCGGTTTGTTAAAGCTCTGGCATGTTATTCCTTGTCTGTTAGCATGGCTTGGTTTCTCAAGTTGTGCTTTCCTTATGGAGAAGTACCTAAAAAGCTCTTAAATGAATTTTTTCCTTCATCCTAATACCTGAATTACATAGGATTTCTAATAGAAAGTTAGCACTGCATGCTGCAAGGGTTGCATAACACTTCCTATTGCAAGATCCTGTTTTCAGTTGCTAGTAACTTTTTGAGGCTGTGTAGCTGGACTAAAACATTCCGTGCCTTAGGCTCTCTATTTTATTAAGCTTTGTTAAGTTTAGCTGTTTCATAGCCTCCCTTGCTATGGGGAAAATATTTTGAGATCTACTTGAAATTGAACAATTCTGATCTTCCCTCTATCCATTTGAACATAAACACGTTCCTTTGGAACAGCTGGGGGAAGGGGAAGGAAGTTGGAGCATGAAACAAAATTGATCAGGTCCAACTTTTTCTGTAATTCAAAAGCTCAGCCAAACTTTTTCAAGGTACAGATGTGAAAAATGCAGTTTGTTTGTGATCAGAGAATTTAATGTTCAGTGGGTACTTACTGATTCACAGGTAAAGAACTTGCTTAGTTTTTGTCACAGTTTTCATGTGCGATTCTGTATGCACAAATGGCAAAACAAATGATCTTAGGGCTGAAGGAGAACTGCTCTGCCAACTGCTTTTGCCTGGGATACTAGAATGGAAAATAGAGTTTTCCCTCCCTGGATGGTCATCTTCTGTCTTCCTAGAGTTTAAATATGGAAGATTGTGGTGATTTTGTGTATGCAGTCAGAAACCCAAGTCATACTGAAAGTGTCATCAGGGAGTTTTCTTTCCCCCTCCTTGTTTGGCAGGCTCGTTACAGTTCATGTCTGCACTGCTGCTTCCCCAGGGCTGCTCTGCTATCCAAGATGGATTTACTTGGCATATGAATTAAAATTGTCTGCTAAAAGGAAGCAGTGTTGTCTGAAAAACCGCTTTACTTGTTGCAGCTTTTGGGTATGATCATAGGGTAAATATAATAATTATAAATAAATGATTATTAAAATAGGAAAGGCAGGTGTTGAGACAGTTGAATGCAGTTATTGGAGTGTGGATTACCCCCCACAGCCCAAGTTAGGCAGTTATAACTGATTTCTTGGATAGTGGTGTATTAATCACTTGGACTTAATAAAGGATTCTTAATATGATTCTGACACAAAGAAAAAGAGGCTGGTATAAAAAGGAACCTGTAAATGAGGTTATTCTGTATACTGTGGATTATTGGATGTGCTGTGTAGGTATCTGAGTTGCAGTGCCTGAATCTAGCAGATACAGTTGTCCTTAATTTCTCTGGTTCAATTTTTCTTCTGTAAAAGTATCCTTCTGTCACCCATAGGACTTCCTGTAACTTAGTGAGTATTGAAATCATGAGCACTGGTAAGGTCAGTGGGGAAAAACTGATTGCTCTGTATTCAGAGCAAGGTCTTAGCAGTGGAAAAGTAATGATATCTAATAATATGAAAATATGAAAGCCAAGTTACATTTTATCCTCTTACTAACTTCTCTTAAAGAGGAAAGAAATGCCATGAAGTGTAATTCCCACCTCCAGGTCAGACTTCTCTCACAGTGCTCTTTGCTGATACTCCTAAATGTCCTTGCTGAGGTGGAGTGTCTGTACCTACAGAGAGGTTTTGTTTGAAGGGCTTTGTCATACAAAACTTTCACGTTGTTATGACTTGGATTTCTGTAGATTAAGCACTTTGATCAAGCATTTTCTGACAAGTTATTCATTTCCACTTGCTGTGTTCTTGAGACAATGGACTCCAATACTAAATACAGCATTTTCAAACAGTAATTGTGGAATGATCTTTCAAAGACTGAAGGAAGAAGTTGTAATGCACTGTTATTTCTTTGGTTATAGAAGGAATTACGTTTTTTTCAGTGGTTTGCCATGTTGAAAATATACTTGCTAAAGAGTTCTCCAGTATTTGTTTCTGTTCTCTATTAGAATACCTGCTTGCAGTGTCGGGCTTTGGAATAGCATTCAATAGGAAAACACTGCTTGTCTTTACACATGTATTTCATAACCATTTAATTGAAAGATTTCTGTATGTCAGAGTTCTTACACTCCTAGCCTGAATTAAGGACTTCTTATTTTGCTTAGCTCTTTTATTGTTGCCTAAATAACATGCTAAGTTAGGCAGCTTTTCAGACCTGTCGTGTCTATTATGTTTAATCGGTTTCAGGATCAAACTAGAAATGGAAACTTCTCACAGGCAAAAATACACTTCCCACTTCAATGCATTTTCCACTTCAGCTTTCTCAGTCACCTGAGAGCTGTCCTGTGTAGAACAAGTGTTTGTTCTTGTTTACTGCAGGTCACATAAGGTTTCTCATAAGCATGTGGTATTTCATTCTGGAAAGCTGTTCTTCTATTCCTTTAGGATCTGCTAGTGGAGTAGGTTGTTTATGATTATTTAGCTTTTAGCTGGTAAATTGAATGTCTGGGGTACATGGTTTGTCTTCTTTGCTTCTGCACACCTTACCCTTCTCACCGTACTGTCTTTGGAGGTGATGCTGATGACCAAAATCCTTCAGACATGACTTCAGAGACTGGCATGGACTAGTCTGCCTCTGGTTTGCTTCTGATAAACCCAGTGCTTTTGTCTGGCTTTTGTGCCTGACCTTGAGGCAGCGCAGTGCTTGTGTTGCTGTTCAAAGCCCACGGTCTGCCCAGCACCTCTGTCCGAGTTGTCTGCTCTGGGTCACTCTGCTCTCAAACAGAAAACGAGGGACATGCAGGGCTCTGTGCTTCAGAAATGCTCTGCAATTTTTCCAGGCTATAAAGGACTTTACCATTGCAAGACATGTGCTGGAGTACAGTGTATGTGGATTAGTAAAGACACCTGCAGAAATAGTGACCAAGGCTTGCAGTCTTGAGAGGTTTTCTGGTTTTGTTTTGGGTTTGGTTGGGGTTTTTTGAACAGCAATATAATTTGTGTAGATCTAGTGGGTTGCACAAGCTATTTTATGTACCTGGGTTTGTTTTGTGTTGTTTTTTTAAAGCCTTTCTTTCACACTGTACTAACAAACACTAAGTGGGAGTGTTATGGATGTTGGGTTGCACATGCTGAAAAATTGCTTGGTGGGTGGTTGGGGTTGGTTTGTTGTGTTGTTTTTTTGTGAGTTTTGTTTTAAATTCTGTTGACAAATGGGTAACTCCATTAGTGGACTTCTGTCTTCTTGAATATTTTCCTTAATTTGCAATCAAATGCAGATGTTAAACACATCTGTAGTAACAGCCAGTATTTCTTGCAGGATGAACCCTTCTTACTTATGAACACAAAACTGTACAGGGGAGAGAGTGCTCACTGGGTTGGGAAGCAGTGGTCAAGACAGCAAAGTCTCCTTCTCATTTTCCATCTCCTGGTGAACTGATGATGCCATAAAAGATTACTGTCGTTTGGCTGTAGCCTAACTATGTGTCTGCCTCACCTACAGGGTCTGCTTATTGCAGGAACTACTTTTCTTCAGCTCAGGCTCCCCATTCTGTGGGAAATGTTTTCTTTCAAATGAGAACTATATGCAGACATGATATGAAGCTTAAGGAAGTCTTAATATATAGTTCCTGTTGTTGCCAGTATCTTTAAAGGTGATGCTCCTGTGCTGTTTTATCATTGTAATAAGTTTTGATGCTTTTTTCCTGACTTCAGTGGTAGTTGATTCCTGACCTATCTAACTGGAACAAAAGAATAACAGGATGTTATTGCCTAGAGGAATTGTTTACAACCAAGTGTTCTCTGTTAGACTACTCAGTCATTTTTATGTTGGCTTCCTCAGAAAAAGCTATCTAGTAGTTCAGCAGATACTATCATTTTATGTTTTACCTTAGATTAACCATCCTGATCTTGGTGTTTCCTTACATCCTGTGTGAAAAAAGTGAAGCCAAACCTAGAAACAAATATTAAATTAAGAAAGCCAATAAAATTAATTTTTCAGTACTTAAGAAATCTGTACTCTTAATAACCCTTCTGCTAATTAAAAGCTTTCTCTTTTTTTGCTATACAATTATTTTAATTTATCTGACTTTTATATGTGTCTTACACATGTTAAACTGCTGCTTCTGTATGGAAGTTGTTCTTCTGACCCTAATCAGTCACCTGCTGCTGTCTTTTTGAGATGTGTCAGGAATGATTGTTCAGCCTCAGGAATGGATTGCAACTTGCTGGAAACTGCTGTGAAGGTGTTTGGACTTGGAAGTGTCTACAGTAACATCAGACAGAACCTCCGTAGCCACCAGTCTAGATCATAGTATGTTACATGTTTTGTGTTACTGCTTCAAGTGAAGGAGAGGAGTTGCAAGTGCAGTACCTTCGTCGTTGAATTTTACTGGATGTTGCAGACATGAGTTGGTGGCAAAGGTAAAGGCCTCCTGCTGATGTAAAATTGTAGCATTGCAATGCACAGCTTGAAAAACTTTGGGCTTTTTCTCCCCCTCCCCTGACTCAGGTATAGGTGGCAGCTTAAATGTGTAAGGTGACAAATCACAGCTATCTGTTTTAATCTTATTGTGAATCTTGCCACCTTTAGTTTGTGTAGGAAGTACTTTATAATTTCCATCAGTTCATGTTGCCATGGAACTGGCACCGTGCTGGCTGCGAGCACATCTGTGTGTCTGTAGGTGCCTGTGCACCCTCCCAGGCTGGGGCCTACCCTTGGGGTTGCAGATGAGGATCACACTTGATAGTCCATCTGTGGTTTGTTCAGTGTTTTATGCTACAGTCACCAGTATGTCACCATTTCTTAATTTGGGCCTTCTTTCTCACTCTTTCTTCCCGCTGATGCCTTTGCTTCTGTCTCCTGTTCTTTCTTGGACTTGTATCACTAAAGCAGGGGTTGTTCTCCCAGCTGTCCTTAGGGTGTTTTCCTGCCATGTGAATTTGGAAAGAGTGGGGGTGAGAATGGACAGTGTTTTTACTTGTCCTTATTGACTGCTAACAGCCCGGGCAAGATGATTAGATTCTCAAAGTTATGAGCAGTTTTAAAGTCCTTATGAGCTTGAAATTTCTTTCCAAATAGTGTTTTCTTGCCCCAAATGAACAGGTCAAGAACTTCTCATCTTAATGTATATTCATTGAGTATGGGTAGGTTGATAGTGACTTTTGTGAATAAAACACCATCCTCTTCTGGAAGTGGCACTTTATTAGTTTGACACTTGCTTTGTTCTTCTGAGAACACTCTAAACCATTTTAATAGGCATACATAGAAAGGATTTCTCTTTTATGGTCAGTTCAAAGAATCACAAGCTGTCAAGCAGTGCCTTTAAATCCTTAAGTTATTGATTGTCTGTATACTGGCTCATAAACCTTCTATTTAATCACCTTGTTACACAGTATCTGTTAGTAAATAAATTATTAGAGATTGTGAAAATGTGATGTTTTAGCAGTCCCAGCTGTTCTGACCAGTTCATCTTGAACATGTACTTTCAGAATATACTAATATGATTAACAATAGAATAATGATAAAAGCTGGAAGTCCATAATAAGATAACGATCTTGCTGATTCAGCTCTGTAAAGGATGTTTTGTCTGACTTGATCAGACCAAGAAGTTTGGATAGTTCAGTCTCTGCAATATGTCATAGCCTCATTCCCCCACCCTTTAGCTTTAAAACATTACATAACCCCTAAAAACAATTGAAGCTTGAATTTGTTGGATGCAGACTAAGTGATATAAACACTGTGTGCAGCTGCTCCGGGCAGATTCAGTACTTTTAACAAGTATTTCTTTTTGCAGACTGTTCTTACCTGATTTATATTGGACTTGTATTCTCAGAGGGCACAGCTTAACAGCTCAGTTGTAACATCATTGTGTTCTTTCGTTTGTTTGTTTTTGCCTCCAGCCTCCGGAGTGGCTGGCAGTCAGAAGAAGCTGAACGTCCTTGTTCTGTCTATACAAGCAGTCCCTGTACGAGCCTGTGCCCAGAGCTGCAGCCTGTGGAGGGCTCTGTGTGTGTCTGGCACAGCAGCTGTGCACGGGGGCACTACCCTGGGAGCCTCCCCGGGTGTGCAGAGCGCCAGGGAATGCTCTGACCCTTCAGCTGTATGGCTGGAATAAATTCAAATTGACCCCTTCAAGTTAATGTCAGGGCTGCAAAAGCGTGGGTGGACATTTATATCCAGGAAGAGACTCCTGGGGAGATGAATTGGGCTGAGTCAGCAGTTTCCTAGACAAGCTGCAGTTGCTGCCGGACATGGCCTGTGTGTTTCTGGTTACTGGCTATGTGCCTGTCCCCTCCTGTGCCACCAGAGCCACCAGCAGTGGTGTAGGAGTGGCGAGGTCAGCTTGAGGGTGTCTGTAGTCAATAAGGAAGAGTAAAAGAGGTACATACTTCATCCTCTGAAGTTTTTGGTCTACAAAAACACTCATGTTGCAGCTGCCTGTAGATCTACAGGAGTTACTGATCCGCAGTTTCTTGTATGACTACGAAGGAGACATACAAGGATCTCTTGAGCAGGGTAAATAAAAATGCTCAAAATTGCCTTTGAAACAATGGCATTTTAATTTGAATCTATTCCCTGTGGGTACCAGAGTCAAGTATCTGATGCTTTATCTCCGTGTGGAGCTTGCACCACCTCGTTTGCGTCTGCATGAAATGAGCTTCAAACGGTGCTGGAGCTCTTTAGCGGTTCATTGTCCTCCGGGATCTGTGTGTTTGGGGCAGCTTTGTTGAGCTGTGACAGCAGTTCCTCGGCAATTCTCCCTCTCATCGGTGAGTGGGAGGAAAGGTCGTGTGGTCACAGCACAGCCCGGTCGGTATCCTGTTGACCGGGCTCTGCCTCTTCAGGATGTGCAAGGTCGCAGCATAATGGGTGCTTCCAGTCTCAGGCTCTTCTGACTGCCTTTGGACCGAGCTGTCTGACTCTCCTGATATGCCTCGGGCACTGGTGTGACCAGAGAATGGGGAGCCTCATCTCTTGTGATTAAGTATTGCCCTTGCACGTTAGCGTGGGTTTTTTTCTGAAGTTTCTAATCTCCATAACTTGGAAAAGGAAGAAGTGGACCATTCAATATCAGCTGTGAGCTTGAAAAATACAAAAAGATGGGAGTGAGGTGACTTTTGGTGCTGAGAGTGTTTAGCTGAAAAAGTGAAAGTGAAAAAGGGGATCTGTAGGAGAGATTGTTGTGAACAATTTGGGATTTTTTTTTCATCTGTTTTTGTTAATCTAGAAGGGTATTTCTACGTGGCAGCTCATATGTGGATGTTGGCTTGCTTAGCTTTTCTGCTGGGCTAACTAAAATCCTGTAGCTGCCCTAGTTTGGCACTGACCCCAAATAAATAACAACCTTTCTTTCAGTGAGGCATGTTTAAATCAACCTTCAGCATGCCAGCATTGGGGTTTTGGCTTCTAGTTTCCTGAGGCCATGTACAAAGCAATTTGTCTTTCTGTAAAATAGCTTTCATATCTCTATTATGATACAAGTCAGCAAACCATGTGATTAAGCCAACTTTAAAAACTCAGGAGCGTGGATCCTATTTCTGGAATGTCCCCTGTGCCTTATTAAACCTGACTCTGGGATGCCTGTGCCCAAAAGCACCTAATTGTCTTTGCTTTTCTCATGCTTGAATAGCAGAGCAAGTCTTGTGGTCTAAACAACTGAATGCAGATACAAGAAGAGCTATTTGCCTTTTAGGGCTCTGTGTCCTATGTCAGCATCTGGTCTTGGTCTTTTCCTGAGAAGGAAGAGCTGGGATTGTTTGTTGAGCTGATTTCTGTGGGTTTGGCCTTGTGGGCTGTGACTGAGCACCTTCCTCATGTTGGGAGAGGGTTGTGGGTCACTGAGGGAAGTGCAGAGGTGCTCAGGGAGCACTTGAATCCTCTCAGAAACTCACTGATGTTGTCACTGAAGCCAAATAATTGATAGACAATGAACTGGACACTGTTTTAGACTGTAAGACAAGGGTAGATATTTGGCATATATTAACAAATGGCTCTTCTTAATTTGATGCCAAAATAGTTTTTTTACTTAGTTTACCTTAAATATGGTCAGTTCTGTTGCTGTCATAAAAAACACACTGATAATGTTACATATTTTTAAAAGCCTGATCATGACTAAGAATTTTGAAAGCTTAGGCCACCTACTAGTGGTGAGTGCTGGGCGAGGCTGGTTGTTAGATCTTTCCTTTCTGAACTGTTAGTTTTTTCTAGTAGGAGATGAAGATAGAAGATAGACTTGTGATTTGGCTGGAATTGTCTTGGACAATTGATTGTTTTGTCAGTAAGTGGACATTGTAGATGTTCATCTCGGTTCCCAGGCAATCAACTCCAACTATAGAGGGTGGGAGAAACTTGCTCACTTTTTTATTATTTTTATTTAGTGGTTTGTTTTCAGTTTTATGTTGTTAGCCAGTAGTTTCTGCCTCAGGATTAGCATGCAGTTCTCTCCATTAGCTTAAGAACCACTCCAGTTGGGATTGGTTAGGGAGTCCAGCGCTGTGCCTGTATAGGAGACCAATGATAAAGCATCCTTAGTGCTTCCCTAGGAGTATCCTTGAGAAAGCACTTTCAGTACCATGTGCAATTGAGGAAGGCCCCAGGGGCAACATCTGCTGCTTCACCCATTGCTCTTGGTATCTGTTTAACTCCTTAACCACCTAGACTGGATCAGCTTTTCCTCACAAGTGGCTCTGGCTCGTCATCGCCTACAAACAGCCCTTCATCTGGAAAGCTTTTTGCTTTCCAGAGAAACAGTGCTCATTTGTTTTCTTCCTCTGACATGGGCACAGCTGTTGGGATTTCCCACCCCCACCCCCTTGAATTCAGCCTTATCAGATGAGCCATGAAAGACTGTACAGCTGTATTAATTAACAGAAGGAGTGTAATCACTTATGTCACTCCTCTGAAGCTAATTTCTGTAATGTGTAATTGAAATACTTTTTGCTTCCTTAGAAATCTCATACTCCTCTGACAGGTCATACCAGAATTCCTCATATTTTAAGTGTTACCTCTCTGTGCTGTTAAAAATAGATGCAAGAATTCTTTATTCTTGCCTTCATTTCCCCAGAGTTCCTTACTGCTTTATTAATCTATTCTGATAAATTTGATATCCTTTTCCTCCTGCCTGGGAAATAAATATTGTCAGAGTCTATTTCCCACTCTCAGATGGATGCCAAGATACCATTAGGTCAAAACTTGCGTGGTCCCTTTGCATTTTCCTCAGTGCAACTGGTTCGAGTGGCTGGTGTGGTGTAGATGGCAGTCTGGTCCTTGCATCCTCCCAGGTCATGCACCAAAAGTTGTCATGCTATTCAGAGAGTGTTCTCACAAAGGTCTTTGCTTACGCTGTAGAAAGGACAGCTAAGAATTGCCAGCTGAGCAACACGGAGCTGCTTATGGGAGCTCTTCCCAGATGGTCTCCTCTCTGTCAGCACTGGGAGCAGTGGAAGTCACTGGGCTCTGTGGCTTTGGAATAGCAGCTTGTCCTTCCCATTGCCCCGGGTGTGCTCTGCAGTGTGGGAATGCTGCATCCAGTCCAAGGGTATTGCAGAGCTCTCTGGGGAAAAGGGATGGCGGCCATGCTGGAACAACTGGGAATTCGGGAAAGAAGGGTAGTTGGAACAGTTGTCTGCTAGGTTAGCAGTCCTGTCCTGTGGGATTTTAACTCAAAACAAAAGCCTTCTCTTATAGAATGCCAAGCAACTAAATTATTTTAAACCCCATGCTTTTAGCTTTATAAATTAAAAATAGATCTGAAAAATAAGTCTGAATGCAACTTGAATATGTTACTTTGTGTTTCAGGAGAACACGCGAATTGTCAGAGTGAAGGTTATCGCTGGCATTGGCCTGGCCAAGAAGGATATCTTAGGAGCCAGGTAAGAATATCTTGTTAATGTATTAAGGGACAGCTGCTTCTTTATTCGCTTTTCACACCTTATTAGTTCTTAGTAAATCCTGCTGTGCCTCTGGCCAAAAAAAAAAAAAGTCAGTTTTACCAGTTTTAACTGGTAACTTTATGAAAATTATTGGAGATTATATCAACATGAATATTCCTCTTTTCTTGTCCAGGAGTCACTTGGACAGATCTTATGCATTGGCAAAACAAAGTGTGGGAATGTTTCTTTCTCTGCATGGTAAAATAGTTTTGCCATGGAAGATAGATCCATATGTGTATTTTACTTCATGTAGAATGCAGCTAAAATAACAAGAGTTTAGTTATAGTCAAAGTTGTCTCATCTGTGCTTTAAAGACTTGGAATGAGCACAACACTAAACACTGGTAGGAACAGGACTATTTCAACTCAATTTATGTGCAGAGGAACAGTATCCACCAGTTCCATAGATCTGGTAGACTCATGACTGACTGCAGGTCCTTGGTATGTACTAACTAAAAAGTTAATCCCTATAAGAAAAGAAGCAAAGTGGCTTGACATTTAGCAAAGGAAAGATCAGGCTTCTGAATTGATAACTGAAATGCTTTGTCAGATCTTGTAGGGTTGGCAAGTGGCAGAATGCAGTTTGTACTACAGCCAGTTTTGCTTCTGGTCCTTGTACAGAGGATCTTGAAAAGTCCTGGTGGCTTTAGTAATAGTTCTGCTGTCAGCTGCTTTGGCCTGTGTGCAGGAATGTTGTTATTTTAACACTACAGAATTACTGCTTGTGACATCAGCATAGCACTAGAAAAAATTCTCTTCTGATATTGGTATGTTCTCCAAAGCCAGGCAGTCTCTCTTCAGTTTTTTTGTTCATGTGTGATTTATTTTTTTTTTTACTTCAGACAAAAATAGGTCAGCTCTTCTCATCAAAACTTAAATATGTGGAAACCATATGCTCTCTTCCTATATGGCAGACAGTTTGGTCACCTTTTGTTCCTTGTCTGTCTGAGCAATTGAAAGCCTCTACTCTGTTCATGAAAAGTAGATACTCTTACAAGCTATTGGGTGTTTTGTACCATGGGAAGGGAAAAGGCAGTAGGACATTTTAAGTGATCATATTAAGACATCTTCATTAACAGAAAAATTCAGGTGAAACTCAAACTCTGTGACATTGATAAAACATTTAGTAAAAGTATTGCATTGCCAAGGAAGTACCTCAAATTCCAGGTGTTCTGAAGTGTAAAAACCAAGGTATTTAATAGTTCAAGCTTTTTCAATCACAACTGATTTTTTTCATGCGTGTCTTGTTGAAATGCAAGGGGATTTATTAAATCTGTTCTCCTGAAATAACTGGGGAAGAGGACAGAGAATCAAATTGCAGTGATATACAAGATATAAAATGGTATAGTTGTAATCCGTAGTAGTGTTTAGATTAGTTTTATCTCTAAAACTGTGCAGGAAATAATTGTAATTATAAATGCGTATGGTGTTCATAAAGTAATTGTAAGTCCTACTGTAATAGCTTCTATTAATTTAAGCCTTTTAAAACTTGACTGCTAATAATGCTGACCAAACAGGACACAGAGCAGCATGCTTATCTTTTTTCTTTTGCCCCCACCCCAGTGACCCGTATGTGAAGGTGACAGTGTATGACCCTGTGAATGGAGTCCTTACCAGTGTTCAGACAAAAACCATTAGAAAGGTGGGTCATCTGTCTTGGTGGGTGTGGGGGCTTGGGTCGGGTTTCGTGGTGTTGTGTTGGGGATTTTTTTAAATCAGACTCTAAAGGAAAAAATTAACACTACAGGAAATATGAGAATTAATATGTCATTTGAATGGACATGAGGAAAGGAATGTTCCATAATCTCCTCTGTTTCCTTGTTCATGGCATTGTTGTGGTATTTTCAATAAATTTATTGACAGGTAGAGGAAAAACTAAGGCATATAAGGTGAGTACTGAGTCAATGTTACATCACTAATGGATATACAGGATTGTTCTGATTTTCTGAGATCTTTAACAATATATAAATCTCTGTCTCTTGCTGTACAACTTTTATCCTTGTGTTTAAAAACACAAACACAGTTTGTTGTGTTTACGTATCAAATTGTGCCATTCACCTGAATCATGGTAGTAGTACTTGTTTTTCTAGAATACCTGCAGGAAAAAGGTCAGTCTTGGTACTGCTAATTTGTCTTAGATTACCTAAAAAAGGAAAACTGTATACATGAGAGGGAAAGTACTCTTCCAAATTGTTGTTCTTGGATAGTGTTTGTCATTAGTGTTATGAGATCACTCATGCATTTTTCCCTTCATGCTGATAATTGTTACATTAGACACTCATCATAGCTAAATTAGCTCTAGTATTTTTAAAAGTCATCACAATTGAAAGATGTGTTTAGCTGAGCAGTTTATATGTTTGGCCCACCTGTGCCTGCTCTGTCTAGATTACATTGCTTAGAAATCTGGCAATTGCTAAGAGTTTGTAATTTCAGGATTAACATATTGGCATGTAAGTAATGTGGGTATTGGACTGAAGGGAAGGCAGTGATTATTACTGAAGAGACATACCATAAATTAACTTTTTTTGACTGTCTCATGGGTGTTAGGTGTATCCATGGCATAGCCAAACTCAAGAGTACTTGCATAAATTGACTCCATTCTGCACTGTATGAAACAGTACAGACTCCTCTGACTTTCACCTGCATTATCAAGTTAAAGATTTTGTACTTTCTTCTTAAGTGGATTGTTACATGAGATAAAACAGGTGTAAAATATCAAAAAAGCAACATGGAATTGTTGGTCAAACTAATGCTCTTTTCCTCTTTTTTTTAATTCTTCCCTATATAGTCCATAAATCCAAAGTGGAATGAAGAACTCTTATTTAGAGTAAGTGATTTTGTTTATAGAGTTATTACCTGTTGGATATTATATTAGCACATGGGAAAAAACTACTGACTACTCTCTGTACTTCAGAACATCTTCCCTAGTTCAGAAATAAATCTGTAATTAATGTTCTAGAAGGCTCACAAACAGCTTTCCTTAGAAATACAGTTGTTAACTCTGGCCCTAATAAAAATGTTACATTTTTGGTCTTGACGTTGCCTTCTTCAGTCTCTGAGTGTTTGAAAACATGGGGTTTTAAAGCAGTTTGGGATAGCACCACTCATGGCTCATTGGTTCTGATAGCAATGTGTGGCGTACTAAAATGGCAGCAAGATGTAGATTTGCTGTTTAATAGAGGTCTCAGGTGTTTCTTTCCTCCTGCATGAACATGGAGATTTTGCTGAAGACAAATGCTGAAATTGAGTATGTATGTTAAGTATTACTGTACTTCTTTTTCCTAGGTTAATCCTCAGAAACACAGACTCCTCTTTGAAGTATTTGATGAAAACCGTTTGGTAGGTCTTTTTGTGTTAATATTGCAGTGTATTAAAGACTTGAATTGAAGTAAGTTCATCAGGATTCAACATGGATAAAAAACCCACACCAAACAACTTTAACCTCTGCAGTGAAACCTAAAGCTGAAGGCAGACCTGATTCATTTACTTATCTGACATAACCTCATTTTGTGAAGCCCTGAAGCAGTTACATTATTACTCTAAACTCGGAATGTGCTTTAACTCATGAAAGCATCATTCTTTTACAGTGCTGTTCACATGGCATGGCCAAATTCTTTGGTGATACTGTAAGCTTTGCATTGGATGTTTGTATTTCCCCACAAACAAAGCAGTTACTGACATTGTAGGTATCTGTGCATGGTGTGAGAAGCTTCTTTAGTGAGTGAGTGGTAGCACGAAAGAAAGCACAAGTGCATTGTCTTTGAGACACTCAAGAAGTGGATTGTGGTCATGTAGGTGGATGTCTCTGAATGGCAGGACATTGCTGGGACAGGAATAGCTTGTGCATTTGTCTCAGCAAAACTGAAATCCTCCTCTGGTCAAGCCCCCTTTTTATGTGTGAAGGTGTCTACTTACCTATCCTTCTGGCTTTGTGTTTTATTGTAAATGAGTAAGTTTGTAGCAGTACAATCATGATGCTTCCATCCTTCTGACAGACATTTCTTTTCACTGGAATATATTCCTTTTCCTTCTGCAGTAGTTGGAAGCTCATAGGAGGATTGAGTGCTCCTGCACTCCACACACAGTTCCATTCTGAATCACTGTTATAAAGGGTCTCTTTGTGCTTCAGTAGTGTGTTGGCCATGAAAAACATTATTTTTTTTTCCCTAAAGCTTTCTGCATATGTTCAGTAACCTGCTGTATCTTTTATGGAGGTGCTGCTCTGCTAAAATTGGGAAGAGTGAAAACACCTGTAAACAGAAATACAAACTATCTAGAATAATTAGATTTGAGAAGGAGGAGGTTTGTTTTTGCTCATAGGCATTACACCATCCCCAAACCGTTTACTTCTTAATGGGTGGTATTAGTATGTCAAAGATGGTGTCTCCATGAATTATTTACAAGCAGTGTTAAAGGGGATCACCAGCATTGTGGCTTACTCGGAGGTTAAATATGTTTTTTCAGGATGCTCAGATTTTCCTCTTGACTCTGTTGTGGGCTGCAGGATGTCCCCTCGTGAGGTCCAAGTGCTTTGTCCATTGGACACCTCACTGGAACGTTACTGCCACCACCTGGAAGCCACAAGGCATGATTAGAAAATTAGATTCCTGATGTTTTTGGGAGAAGGCCAGCGTTTTCTTTGTGGTTTCCACCAAGAGAACTCCTTTGCATTCTTTCTCTAATCTCGAGTAGACAAGTTGTTTGACCTCTTTCCTTATGGGAGAAGGACCAATTAAGCATTTTATTGGCATCAGCCAGGAAATGGTGCTTTGTTTCCCATGTATGATAATAATTAGAGATCAAAGCATCGTGACCTCATCAGTCACTCTATAGGTTTACAATAAAACACCCTGTATTTTTCATCCATCTCCTCATTTGGTGAATGGAACAGGCCCTCTCCGTGTTTCTCTTTTGCCTGCTCTCAGAAACACTGTTTTTATCCCAGATGTCTTGAGTTGTTTTAAGTAAGACAAATTGTTGCATTAGCTGTGATTGCTGTTTAGCACTGACAAGCTCCCCAACTTTTATCAATTCATCCTCACATCTCAAAAATCACAGGTGCCTTGCTAAGCAGCTATGATCAAAAGTTACTTAATTTTTCATTATTTTAGTGGGTTCCAGTGTTCTTTCACCTGCATTTTCAATGACTGTTTAAACTCTAGACGTGGGCAGGCTGATAAAACTGAAATATTCTTGCATTTATAAGATGTCCTCCCAATGGATAATTTCCTTGTTACAAACTTTTATCCCAAGTGCTTTTATTCCCTGTAACTTTTGGATAAATGGAAGCCTGAATCTCTAGAGGCTTTTTGATTTTAAGAAATGTTGTTTTCTTGAAAACCAGCCTTGAAACTTTTCTTCAGTGTTTGGCTTAAATTCAAAGTTTTGCTGCATTGGTTATGTCACCAACAGTGGGAATTTTAAAAGCTTTCTGTAACAGCATTAAAACTTTTCAAAGATCACTTGTCTTGGATTTGATAAGGGAGCACTAAAACTAGTTTGTTCTTCTGACTTGCTGCAAACCCTTGGTAGAATAAAGGGCTTGAGCAGTTTGTGGAGTCTTTGATTATGGTTGTTTATCAAAACACATTAGAAAAATCCATCAAGAAGGACAGTGAAATCACTTGGGAGATAAATCAGTGCAGGAACTACATGACTTTTGCTGTCTCTGTCTTAAAATAATTTGTCACAATTACGTATATTGCAAACAATTTGATACCAAAGAAGTCAATGTTAAGATTTGAATGGAACTATTGGTATTTTTAAAAGAAACATTAATTTTTAGTTTATTTTTATGTCAACTCTAATTCAGCAAGATTGAATTTTGTATTTTAAAAGCCATTTTATGCTGCCTAAGGAAGCTGTAGTTGGTTGGCTATACCTGTACATTTCGTGTTGGGGAGAAAAGGAGGCTTAAGAGATGCATTTTTTACTCTTCACTCACATATCTTAGGTGGCTTGTTGATGGTTTTTGGTTTTTTGTGGGGTTTTTTGTTTGTTTGTTTAAATATGCTGCTGGAAGTTCAAATTAACTTCTTGAAGCTCACCAGAGGAGTCTTTTATGTTATTTTCTTTTTCATCTTCTCTCCCCATCCCGGTCCCCCACCAACATATAACATTAGAAGAAGTCCTGTTGGTTTGGTTAAGCATAATGAAATAAATGAAGTGTTGTATTTGTTGGCTTTTTATGAATAAGCTAGTATTCATTTATTACTGCATTCTAATAATGGAATTCAGGTAAAGGAGGTTAAGTAAGCCCTGGAGTATAATTAGAAAACAAATTTGTTGCTTGCAAACAAGGTACTGTGAATTTGATTCTTGGCTCTTTTTTGGGAAGGTTGTATAAATGTTAATTTTACTGCCTTCTAGCTTAAAATACAGTAAAGGTTAAATAAATATGAAGCAGAAAAAACTCCTAGTAGTGTGACCTATAAAAGTATAAATGGTCTACTGTTCTCTTCTGTTTGTACTTTTTCAGCAGCACTGAGTAATTTCATGTTAGTGCAGTGTGTTCAGTACTGCGTCATATGTGACTTAGGTATTTAAAAGGACATTCGTAGCCAAATGTTTCTGTTTTTTTAAATAAAACCCACAACAAAAAATCCCAGTCAACAATAAGATTCAAGATTGTCTTTTTTCAAAAGTCCCACTAGGTGCCAGCAAAGGACCTTTTCAGATTATGTGAACCAGTGAAACATTTGATAGGAATTCTCGATCCTATTACTCTTGTCTTAAGAGTTGACAGTATATTAACTTCCTGACATGCTGATAATTTTATTTAAAAAATAAAAATTAAAAAATACTGATTGGTTATTAATGGATTACACAGAACAGCTTTCTTCTCTAATGGTTTGGTAATGCTATTTGTCTCTGTGCATACGTAGCTCAGTAGCTCAGTGTTTCAAAGTTTGTGTAGCTGGTCATATATTGCAAACCATACTGAAGGCTAATGAATGTCTCCTTATTGGGGGTTTCCAGCAGGCAGGATGAGGTGGTTCACTTTGTAGGAGTAATTGGTTTCTTTCTGCCTTTAACAGCTGTAGTTTGAAAAGGTCAAAATAGAAATAGAAGGTTAACATGGTAGGCTGAAAATGAATGCCGAATTATTAACAAGAATAACTTTTTGTTGCTCCAATTCAGTTGTACCTCATTGGAAATGATGAATTTAATGGGCAGGAGAGGGTTCTACAATGTGCAAATCTGTAGAAAGTGTGATTGCTTAGCAGCATGTGGATTGTGAGATAATTCCAGATTCCTTTCAAGTTTTATTTAAATAGAGCAGAATAACATTTTCTTTAGGGGGAGGAGGCTTATTTCACTGGTTTGTGCATAATTCAGACCTCAGCAGTTTGCTAGCATGGTTACTATTTGGAAATTTAATCCTGGACTTGATACTCAATTATATGGGACTTCATTCCTACCAACTTCCTGTAATTCTAAACCTATGGGTAAAAATATTAGTAGTCATACGCTGCTGGGGAAAGTACGGACACATTGACTCAGCTCGTGCAGCCGCTGCAGGCGTTGCTGTTTTAAACTTGGAACTTCTGGAGTCTTGTTATTGTGTTCATTTATGCAAATTACAGAAGGTATAATTGAAACAAGGCCGGCAGTGTTTGCCAGTCTGTCGCAGCCGAGGTTGTTGGAACGTAAGTGCTTTTTAAATGAATGCTTTCTGACTGCCAGCAATCAACGTCGGTCCAGAAACTGCAGTTCAAGGAATGGCTGACATTTCAAGAGGTACTTATTTTTTTAAATGCTAGTGTCTTTTAAAAATTAGGACAAAGACTGCAATTTTTATGGGCTTTTACTGTTGGGATGTACTAGCTCTGGGTTCTGTGCAGCTGCCTGTAGCCTTTCTGCTTGAAGGACCTTTGTGGTTTTCATTTGCTAACATGCGTGGAAATGAGAACAAATGGCACGGCGGTTAAGATTGCATTTTGCTGCCCAAAGAAGCAACACAGACCCGTTATCGGAAACCTCTGAAGATGTTTTGGATGGTAATAATTGTGTGTACTTCCAAAAATCGCAGAATTCTGCACCTAATGTTACACAGGTGAAACTGTCTCCCAGACGAGTTGCTTATGCACCAGTAGTGCAACAAGTAATTAATCAAGAGAACAACTCAACTGTTTCTTCATTGCAAATAAAAAAGAGCAGTTCACTGCACATTTCCCTGCAGCCTAGAAAGCACAGTGGATGTTCTCGGTTAGATGATGCTGTAGCTGCTGGTGAAGACACTTCATTCATTGGGATTGTTAACGAAGGGAATTGCAGTGCTAGGATTGTGGTTGATCCTCGGTGTACTGACGGCCTCCTGAGCAGTGCTGCTGTGTGCAGGGGCAGCCTCAGCAGCATTGCAGCAAGTGACAGCGGGTCCTTCAGCAGCGCTGGCAGCGACTACGGGTCATGTGCGAGTACCACAAGTGATGGAGGTTCCTATAGCAACAGTGTCATCAGTGACAATGGCAGTGGCACCCTTTGGACAAGTGACAGCACTTGCTGTAGTAGTGTTGTACATGGTGATTCTTTCTATAGGAGCGCTGCAAACAAATGTAATCCCTACAGGAGCACCTCATCTCAGGAAACTCTGTATAGAAGCAATACTACCTTTGACCAAGATGCTTTGACAGTGAGGAAGAAGACTAAGATTCCATTGCGACGATGTTCATCACTGGTTGTTTTCCCTAGGAGTCCTTCCAGCACTCCTCCAGCTTCTCCAGTAAGCTCAGGTCAACTACCACAGAGAGGCACCTATCAGACATCTCATAGACTAATTATTTCTCCTAGTGAGCTGGCACAAAAAGAAGATCAAACCATTTCCAAGGGATTCCTTTCAACAGCAGTCAATGGACTTAGGCTGTCTAAAACAGTTTGCTCTTCTGGTGAGGCCAGAGATGTTCGACCTCTTTATTTGAACATGTCATTACAGGACAAAAGTCAAATTTTGAGTGGTTCTGAGCAGCCAACTTGTGAAGAGGTATCTGATGGCTTCTCACGTGTTTCAGTTCATCTCACTCAAAGGCCATTTGCATCAAGCAGCGAAATGGTTAATGGCTGCTGCAGTCCAGAGTTAAATCTGAACTCCAGTGCAAAATACCCTCATTTAAAACTGGAACGTAGCACATCTGCATGTCTACCCTCTCAGATAGATCCAGAATATCAGATTAATATAAATGAACTAGAAAGACCGAATGTACAAATGAGCAAAACTCACCATGTTTTGCAAAGAAGTGTTTCATTGGAAGGATCACGTCAAAAAGTTTCTTGCTGCTTATCCAGCCTTAAATACTACAAGAGTCACAGCGCAAGGACGTCTCAGTTGCACATACAGTTCAAACCTGGGAATGAAGGAAAAACAACTGGTGTTAAGAAAAGATATGGAACCTCTAAGAGGGAAATGTCTAGCACTTCTTTATGGAGGCCCCATAAGGTGAGTCTTCTGGTTTCTAGAAAACTGTGGCACTGTTTTACAGCTCAGCTCTAGCTGGAAAATAATAAAAGTTTGCAATTGAGATTTAAGTGAAGTGATTTCAGAATTTTCCTAATGGTGTCAAATTGTCACTGTTTGGAAGTTGATTTTTATTTTATCTGTAACAATTGGGGATTAGATTTTTTTCTTAGAATATGGTGCATACAGTAGCATAGGGGAGTAGGTCTTACAGTGTTTGCCTGTATTTAATACATTATGAACAATAATTTCTTCTTCATATGAACTCAAAGAGATTTTCTTGTCTAGTTATCTAGACATGGGAGTTATTTAAATTTCAGATTAAGTTTTGTAGTTTTAAATACAAAATTTCTCAACAAATAAATAGTAATTACTAAAGTTTTCATATAAAATGAGTGGGTTACTGTGGTCTTTTAGATTTATTTCCTATAGGCTTTATTTTACAGAATAGTTTGCTGTGTGTAGAATTAAAGATAAGTAATATTTGAGCAGAGAAACTGTAAATACCATTTGTTTCTGTATACACCCTGAACCACAGGAATTTTCAGTTTCCTCTCCCTTTTTTTTTCCCTCCTTCCAACCACTAGTCCAGCCTGAGCATTACACTGTAACTTAATACGTCTCCCAACAGCATGGCTGTTCAAATTGTAGTACTTGGGTCTAGAAGGCTTATATTAAATATATATATATATTTTGTAGTGAAATTTATGTCCAGCTGAATAGCAGAAGTGTTTGCTTTTATTAACTCTCAAGGCAGTTTATATTGTTAGTAAAGCATAAGCCATATGAAAGGTGGATTTTAAGACTTGTTTAAATAGCATTGTGAAGACTTAAATAGTCTGAATATTATATTAGTTTTAATTATGAGTGCTGATAAAAGTGCAACAATTGATGGTTACTAAAATTGTTTTATGATCTCATTCTCTACGATTTGACACAACTACCATTTAGCTAACCTGCTTGTTTAAGCAAAAGGCTTTATGGCAAACATCTCTAGTTATGACAGTCCCTTTCTGAACTAATAAGACTATTTTAAAGTATATTGTGGGGAAAAAAGTTGAGTCATGCACTTGCAAGTACGTTTCTCATGAATTTGCACTACTAACCTCTATGTTTGATGGCAGTTGATATAAAAGATATTCTGTATTATAATATTAAATAATTCTATATTAAAAGGAATTTTAATACGTTCAGGTGAGATAGAATCCAGTTCAGGATTAGACACGTTAGCTGACATTTCCAGAAAAATCTCCTATGGCACTGCACTGGACTGACAGTAGTTTGTTTTAGTTCCCACAAGTGATGTTTGCAATGGATTGATGCAAAATCTAAGGAGACTTGTCTTTTTAAAGCACTTGATAGCACGTGGTGGTTGAGCATTTTTAGTGTTCCTGTGGCAGTGTTTTAAGCCTCCCGAATCCTTAAGATTTCATCTTTTGACTAGAAGTTGAGGGTGAAAAATTTAAAAGTAAAAATAGAATAAAGAAAAGTCTGAATCCAAAATTGTTGTAGTTATCTTTTCATCTCATTTACGAAGATTTAAATTTATGCCATGTCTACATACAAATTAAAAAGATCTCTGGCATCAGGAAACTGGGCACTAAAGGTTTTATAGTTGTTTCAGATTCTTTTAATCATCAACAGGTACAGGAGCCTTTCAATCCTCAAATGGCCCTTTTCAGTTTTTATGTAAAACCAGTTTTTATAAACATCCTATAAGACATGCTGTCAAAAGGTGTAAAAGCTTCCCCCACCAAACTAAGCAAAAACCCTAACTGACTTTACAGCAATTCAGTAATTCACTGGAATAAAATAGATACCATTGTATTTTCTATTAGTCTTTGTGACCAATAGAACAGATTCTGTGGCAATCATTTAATTGCATAGTCCAGTTAATTATCATGGTGTATTGTGACTCATTTAAAAATAAACAACTCCCAAAATATTTCCCTTGACTCCAGTTAGTCTGGCCTAGTATACTGATATGCTGAGTCTGGGTTCAAATTTAACAAGTTGATACTGGAGTAGCATTTAGTAATGTCAGCTATCTGTGCAGGGCAGGCATGAAATCAAATCAGTGCTGTGGGCAGAGCCTGCAGAGGCTGGAGCAGCAAAAGGTCTGTGCATTCTTCCCTGCCGTGCCTTGCTGCCAGCCTTCAGCCACCTTGGATCACATTTCCTGCTTTCCATAATCAACAGCTTGTTAAAGACTGGCTTAAAAAAATAAAAAAACCATAGCACCATTTCTATGACAACTGGCTTTGGATTATTTTTAATTAAGTTGAAAAATGGGGAATGGTGATGGCCCATGTACCACTGCTGGTCTTTTCTGGGAATTTACTGAATAGGTTCTGCAGCAGGTAGTGGAATTTCATTTATGTGAAGCAGGAGGAAGAGGTGCTCCATGGCTGCAGCATTGAAGGTTGTCCTTAGCTTTGTATTTCTGTTTTTAATGATTTTTTTTTCAGTGCATCTATCTCTTGCTTAGGGTAGAAATCAATCTGCACTTTGACATCACAGGTGTGGATTGGGAGGGCAGGAGTGAGTAAGGGAACAGGTGACTTCTCATCACATATGTAAACTCTGCGAGGTGCGGAGGAAGGCAGAAACTATACTTCCAGTTCTTGTAGACCATAAACAAACTTTAAAAAAAAATAAAAGCTATGTCAGTCTCTTCCATAATAAGAAAATAATTTAAAATAATTTAAAATAATTTCTTATACGATAAAGGGAATAAATTGTGTTCTTGTCCTTTTGTTTACAAGTAATTTTTCTCAAGTTTTGGCTCTGGTTATTGAATACATGTTTTGAAGGAGAAAAATCTTCAGAGATGGTGTAAAAATAACTGAAATGTTCTTCTACTGTCAGATTCATGTAAAGGAGACCTTTAGTTGGAGCTTTTGAGGGTTTTCCACCAGATCCTGAAACTTTGCCTTTTGTATTTGTAAAAGGAGATGCTGTTTGAGTCGTGGTTTACTAAATTTAAATTTACTAAACCAGTAATTTGAGGGGGCTGTGTGGGAGGATTTCTCCCTTGACTAACTCACTTCCCAGCTGATCTGACCATGCTGAGGGGACCAGAGCTGTGTCTGGAAGATCATGATTCGCTTGAAAAATGCAGCACCACAGGTTAGCACTGAATAGTCTGAGGTTGTCTTCTCTCTTGCACCCTCTTTTAGGTACAGAGCTTCTGTCAGGGCAAAACTCCTTCACAGCAAACAGTGATCTGAGCAGGGAGAAGTGCCAAGAGAAGGGAAGGACAGCGGTGGTTTATCTCCATCTTTGCATATTGAGCAAAGGGGCTGCAGGAGTGTCTGTGCAAGGAAGTGAGGTGCAAAAGGTGCAGGTAAAGCAAAAGGTCATGGAGTCAAGACAAGGCAAAGCCAAACTGACATGGCTTTATGCTGCTGTGCCCTGATAACCTCCTCACTAATACCCTCATATTGTTCAGTATTGCGTCTGTTGCAGGGTCGTGTTACAGGACTGTGTTTCTGGCACTTTGCTGTGTCATGGTCTGTCACTGCACTCAGGGAGAATTGGGCTTGAAAAGAAGGTGGGGTCTTTCTGAGAAATCGTGGTGACAGCTACGTTAGACTTAAATCACGTATATATGTTGTGTCTCAGACGAATTTTAGAAGTTGAAGGAGACATCAAAGCATTAAAGGGAAGACAGTGTTAATCACAATGCTAAGCAATTTATAATTACTTGTTGGGGATTTCCTACTTTCATCCTTTATGTAACAATGTCCTGTAGTGCTTCAATAGTTTGTACTAATTTCTTCTCTTTTTCATCTTGCTAACTACAGAGTTTATATACCTTCTTTACCTTTTTCATGCTTTAGCTTTGATTAGCAATCTTATGCAGGGGAGAAACATTACACACAAAGCATGTGATAAATTTTACAGTCTTGCTGTGAATGGTTGCTATGTGGATGGATTAGCAAAGGAAGTAATCAAATAATATTATTTGGTAATAGTTCCATCCCAAAATTTTTCATGTCAGTTTTAGCAAGTTATTTTTGGCAACAGTGCTCCCTGTGTAACTGTCAGAATATGATCATGCTCTAAGGAACAGTGTCTGGACTGCAGCACATACTTGAATAAACCAGCATATCAAAGCTCTAGCAGTTTGTAGAGCCCAGAAAACACTGCATGTACATGATGAGGAGAAGTTTTGGTTGATTGTGCTCTGTACAAATTATGATTAGCCTCATTCTGTTTATAGTCCACAGCTGAACTGAGCTTGGGTACGTTTCTCATGCCAGCAAATGGGGAAACTAAAACTGCAAATCCATGCAGAGCAAACCTGAAACAGCTTATGTCAGTATGTAATTATCCAGCCTTCAGGCTGATTCATGTCCTTTTAATCTGCCATAAGAGAGTGGGAAGCATTGATGCTGTGGCTGCTTTAATGGAGCCACAAGCTGTAGTTATTCTGTCTCTTAAGACTTAGTATACATATAACAATGTGTTAAAGTAAAACTTGTTCAGAAGGCAGGCTGGAGACATTCGTCCTTTACTCCTCACTAGCCAAAGAACTTGCAGGGTTTCAGATATGACACCATGGATGTTGGTATAATTTAATTTCTTTTATTGGGTGGTACATTCATTTTGCATTCTGTGGGAAAGTAGATCAACATTTTGGGTTAAACAGAACATTTCTTGGAAAATGTTATGGTAATATAGAAATCAGTGTCTTTTGTAAGCATTATAGCACAGAACAGAAACCCTTAACAAAACTAATTGTACCTGCAGGTGTTCCCCCAAGAATTGTCAAGAAGTTCAGCTTTAAAATATTTCAAATACTAACTACAACAGATACTCTTTTAATCTGTTAGACTCTCTTACTGAAGGAAGATGGTAAGTATTGTGCCAATATTTTAAAATGACCAAAAGGGAAATTGCAGGATACTACAACAGGCTGGTATGGAAGGAAGAGCACATGGAATAGATCTAGTAGATAAATGACATATTTTGAGACTACAAGGAGGAGACTTAAGTACTATTTTATCAAAGGAAGTTTTGTCTTGCAAATCAAACTAAGCAATGACGTGAAGATGTGTGAGCTGGTTAATGCAGGACACTTAATGGTTCAAATTATTTTGCAAGAACCCTTAGCAGAAGTTCTGAAAAGTGCTCCTAAGGCCTAAGTGCAGAAAAAACCTTCCTCATTGATAGCAACTAAAATAAAAGATACAGAAGTAAGGATTAAATTGTCTCCTCTAAAATTGCACAGAATCTCATGGTAGTGAGTGACTAGACAGTGGAAAACATGAAAATCACTTTTGAAAAATGCCAAGAACTACACACAGAGGGAAAACAGCTAATGATGCACGTGTGGTGATGGTCTCCTGTACTGGTCAGGAAATAGTTTGTCATGGGCAGAGACTCACTGAAAATACCAGCTCAGATCTTGTGACAGTTGAAAGGCAAATGAAAGGTTAGGATTTATTAGGGAAGAAATAAACTAATAAATTTAAAGCCATCATTATGGAATTGTACAAATCCACATAGGTGCATGGCATGCATACCTCTGGTCATCCTTTTTCAAGAAGCATGTGTAACAGAACTCAAAAAATAGCAAGAAGGGTCACAAGATTGGAATAAGTTTTATTTGAGGAGAGACCAGGGGCATTTCAGCTTTGCCAAAAAAAAAAAGAGGTGGTGTAAAGGGAGTTTATAAAACTATAGTTCAAGGGAGGTGAATTTGAACAGATTCCACTCCACTCTTGCAAAACAAGTGTGTTCTTGTACGTGTTGCTGAGCTCACTGTCTCAAGATGTGCATACTGAAAGTAGAAATGGATTTTAAGAAGAGGTTCAATAAATTGAAGGAAGCCCATGGAATAGCATTACATTCTCAATGTGTATTTAACATCAGGATCCAAAGGCCCACAGTCATTCATTAGAAGCTGGGGGTTATATCAAAGGAAGTACTATTCTTAACTGCTATTTTTATTATTCCTTAAGCATCTGCTCTTGGCCATTACAGGGAAGGGATGCAAGGGTAGGCAGGTGTTAATCTGACTCCCAGGCTCTTTGGTGCCTGCTCAACCCTTGCAGCCACACAGGATAAAGTGGTAGCAATGCTGTCCCCTCACCCCGGGCTGAGAGTGTTCTAACACATGTTTTCTCATTTCCAGAAGTGGATGAATTTCACAGATTAGAGCAAGTAATCAAACCGATTGGCCTTTTCAGGCCTTTCAAACTTTCACCCTTGTCTGAAGGTGACTGTCCTGCATTTCTGTTGACTGTCTCTGTTTCAAGTGAACTTTTTTCCTCACTCTCTGTGACAAACAGAACATGCTGATTTGGGAGTGCAGCCTGCAAAATGTTTGTAGCTCCTTTCAGTGTTAGTTTATGGATCTATAATCATCTCAGTTTCAAGAGAACGCATCACTCTTTTTTTCCTGTCATGATAGTTTACAATAAAAATAAATCGAAAAGTCTACAGATAGATGCAATTATTGTTTGAGACCTTGGGCTGCTTTCCGCTGTATCAACTGTAACATAAGCAAGCAGAATTTTAGAAGGACATCAGCAAGTTCCTGGCTGAAATTACATACAAACTTGAATTGGAGTCATTGAAATTAGGGTGTATTAAAATGCAAATGGCGCACTCCAGCTACTCAGTAAGAGGAATGTTGGAAGAAACATGGAACTGGATTCTTTCAGACCTAGATGATTTCTCCGGCAATCCGTGATTTTCCGAGCAGAACGGGGAGGAAGGCCTTGTTCAGTAACATGAAAGCACAGGGGCTTTTTGAAGGAAAAGAGTTTCCAGAATTGATTATGAACGTTACTTATTTTTTTAATATAGTTTCTACCTTAGCCTGTTGTTGTGCTAAGCATTGTTTCTAGTAAGCTCAATTTGGGACAAATATTTACCTTATAAAAGACAAATCTAGAGTGGTTAACATGTGGCAGATTATAGGCCAGTAAAGCCATATCTAATGTGGGAAGTGAAATGTAACTTTACTAATGTTGTTGAACTTGTCTGAAATAAATTATAATACGGTTTTGTTGGAAAACTAATTGTGGTTGGATTATTTGTGTTGTTGTTGCCTTTGCCATTTGAAGCTGAGGCTTCCAAGGTCAGTCCACACAGACTGGTTTGAACAGGTAGGATTTATAGCTTGAGCAGAGCTTAAGACAAACCAAATCACAAAGTTCTGCTCTCACCAAGTCATGTGTCTCCATTTAGGCCTGGCAACAGCAGGTTTCGGCTTGGAGCTGGGGGGGTCTGTAGGTGGGACCTGAGGCTCCTGTTCCCACCAGGGGTGGCCGAGGACTAACACGGAGTCCAGGAGAGCGTGGAAAACTGAGCGTGTTTGGCACTGGCCACGAGCTGTGTGCTGGTGCAAGGGCACAGGGAAGTCCTGAGTTAGTGTTGATGTTGAATTTGAATCAAAAGTAGACTTAAAAACGCTTTTGAAAATGGGTGGAATCCCTTTGCAGCAGGGTGAGGCTGCTCAGCCTCCACCCAGCCCTGCCATAGGTTCCCGCTCTTAGGAGCGGTTGGGTACTTGGACAGCCTTGGTGACTTTGTGCCTTTGTGAGACACTGTACTGGATGGCATGAACTTCCCAGGACTGAGACCATGATGCAGAGAGATTTTCCATTAGTCTGTCTGCCTTTTGGAGACAAGTACATTGTTGGGTGTTTAATTCTATTTGTTCCCTCTTGCTCTGAAAAGCAAAAGGTTGACTGACTGCAATAAGTCCCTCAGCTGAGTCTCTTAATTAGCCAATGTGATAAACATCTGCAGTATCTGGTTTATCCATTGTTTTTTCAGGGAGCAAATTACACATTAACATTTAATAGGGTTTTACATATTTTTGAGCGTTTTAAGCTTTATAATGTTAAATGGTGAAGGTAAAAGTGCACCTGGAATTGTTACTACCAGAGTTTGTTTCTCAGACTTTATTTCAAGTCTTAAGATTTAACACAAAAGCTTTCACAAATAGATGCAACTACTGTGAAGATAACTGACTTGGTGTCAGGAATGACTTGTTGAAATAGTACCTAATTAAATATTTGGTACCATTTTCTGAATTTTTTGTGGTGAGTATTGGCAGGTTTCACACAGGAGACAAGTGTGGATTGGCTCTTGACCTTTCATAAAATGTAATATTTCTGCTTTTTATAGGGTAGTTTGTTTGACACATCTGTACATGAAAGCAAAGGAACTCAAATTCCTGATGAATAAAACCAATGCATTAATAACTTTTGACGTGTTCTTTGTTTATGCCATGCTGAATTATGCTTTGGTTATATTAGACAACTGCTTCATGTCATGTGGCCCATGTGCAAATGAATTCTTGTGTGAAAAAAAAGCTATCTTAAATTGCTTTGTTACTGAACTTGCAAGCCCAGGTTCTCCAAGTAGCCCTAACTGAGTGGACTAATATATGAATGTTGTTATAAATTACTGTAGACTAAATATGCACTTTTAAGGAAGCTGTAATGTTTTGGTTCTATATAAAGCGTGTAAGTTGTAAATGAAGAAACAGATGATGCTTTTGCTCTGGTCTGTAGATAAGCCTCTGAAAATAACTTGGGAAGTGAGGGAGAATTAGTGAAAATCACTTCAGTGTCATTTCTAAATGCTGTCTGTTAAGCAGATGTAAAACTGCTGAGGCATGTTGTGCTGACACCTTGCTGTTGAACCAGCCAGCAGGGCTGATGGTCCCGAGAAACACAAGTTGTGTATAACCCTTGATCTGACAGGACGTATTTTCTCTATTTTGAAATTCTGGGGGGTCTTGTATCTCAGTATCATAGATGCCAACTCAAAAGAAATACCTACGTGTCATTAAAAAAGCAAAATCTCCTTGGCATCTACCTCTCCTCCCTAAAAACACCAGAGACTGGGACTGTAAGGAATTCCATGCAACCAAGTATTTATTGCTTTGCAAGAGAGAGAAAACATTACATTGAAATCCACGCATTTGGTACAATCTTAACTGATAATTCAATTTTGCTGTTTTGAAACTGTTACTTTCCCAGATGAATAGCATATGCTTGGCAGTATTTTCTGGAGGGAAAAAAAGCTCACTTTTCTCAATTTAGAGTTTAAGAGAACCAAGTAATATACTCAGCACAGCATGAAAAGAAAAATACTTCAAGTTACTAGTGTAGCTCAGGAAAGTTTTTTTCATTCTCATCAAGCTTGTAACTGATGTTGATGTTTGGGTGTTTAAGCAAGAAGAATGTTGGTTTTATAAGGGATCTATTGAGCTCTTGTTTTCTTAAGCAGCTATAGTCCAGATCACTGTTTGTTTTTTCAATTTGAATTGATACTTACATTCCCTCCAATAAACGCTGTATGTTTTCACATTTTGCCATACAGCTGTAGAGTTCTGTGCAAAGACCAAGTTGTGCACAACCAGCTGCCTGTTCAGTCAGAAAAAGACTGGGAATATGCTTGGATTCTAATTCATGCACTAATACCACCAAATATTTGTCACTGAAGCTGGTAGAGAAAATACCTGTTATTTCAATGCCCTGGTCTTACAGAGGAACTGTCTCAAAAGGCTCTGTGGTGAATCCAGCAGTTAAGAAAGGCATTGAATTCAGCTAACTGTTCAAACCTGATAAATGATGGGTAATGTTCTCAGTACTGCTCTTAAGCATTTCACTCAGATAAGCACGTCTGTTTAAAATCTGTTTCTATCCAATTTCTGGTAGGAATTGCAGGAAAAAAGTCTAAATTCTATTAAAGCTTATTAAGTATATATTCGTAAAAGAGATTATGAGTTTTGGATGGATTATTTTCTTTCGGTGCTTTTCTTTGAATGCTCGCTCTGGCAGTGCACTGGAGTTCTTTAAATGCATTGTGTACAGCAGCTGTCTGTCCTCACATGTTTTTAATAACTTTTGATAGACTAAACCAGGGAATCAGTAAAATACAAGGCCTCTCTGGTAATGGACTGTATCGTTATTTAAGGTGTATACACTTACAGTTTGGCAAGCAAAAGTTTGAGTTCTCTGGCTGTTCAGAAATTAGAAGTTGACAAGAACAACTGACCCACTTGTCTGTCTTGCCTGCTCTCATGAAACAGAGATGCAAACAGTTTTGTCTCTGTTGGCATTTAGTTGTTCTTGTGTGCCATGTCTGTTTTGGAGCTTCTTTGGCACTCCTTTGAAGGCAGTTGGTCAGCTTGGCATTGTGGGGCACATTGCTGGAGATCAGTCCTGCTGTCTGATTTATCTCTTAGTTGTTTGGAGGTCAGCAGAGATCTCTACTGGAGGATTTTACTCTCTAGCTGGAAGAGAAAGTACTTTTAAAGGGTTGGTTATCGAGGCTGGCTCTGCTAAAAATAGCAGGAAAGACAGCAGAATAATAAAGTGAATAACAGGAACCCATACTCAAATTATGCTGGTAACAAACACAGTGTTCTGAGGTTTTCTAAAATAGAGCAAACTTCTATCCCACGTTCCAATAATTTATTTGGAAGGCATGTTCCACTTGAGGATTGCCAAGAACTTTACAAATACTAAGCCTTTTAACATGTCTAAGGTATGTGCCGTGCCATTTTAAAAAGAACCTCCCAGGCAAAAATGATAGCTATTTTTTTGCAGAAACCTGTGGTCTGTAACAGTACAGAAAGCTTTTCTTCAGTGGGGCAGGGAAGCCTCAGCCTCCTCAGGTATGAAAATGTGTTGTAGCTTTCTATCTCTAAGGAGTTTGTGAAGTTAAAAGTTGGGTGTTTTGTATTTATTTTCACTTTTCACTCCTTCAAATCTGAACATAAGACATCCCTGCTGCAAATTCAATTTGAAGTTATGTATCTCTAAACTTCAGTGTGTTACCACATACAGCAAGCTCTGCAGTTGAGTTTTGCTTTTTGGAGGTGTAAAACTTAGAAACAATTATGAGGCACTGATTCTCCATATACATGTGTAATTTAAAGATGAAATGGACAAACTTAGGGCAACAAAGCTAAATAAAAAAGGTACCGGAATTAAGGGAGAAAGAACTGCTTCAAGAAATACCTATAGCCTTTAATGTCAGAGCTGTTTGAATGGAGAGTGGGACCAAAAAAAAGACAGAATTTGACTGGAGTTCTAATACTGTAAAATACTGGCATTGAAAATTAAAATACAGTTGTGCTAGAAGAAAGGTGAAACACATGGTTTTGGCCTGGGATGAAGGGAATAGATGTGAGCAAGATGCAGAGCTTTGTGGTGAAAAAGTTTTATGGATGAACACCATGAAAATCCTGAGGTCATGAGTTTGAGTAAAAGCTTGTGGTACACCAACAGATTTGGGAAAGAATGGGCACATCTTTTGTTAGCTGGAAAAACCAGAAAGCCTATAATTCCAGAGGCTGCACAGGCCACATCGTTGAAGACTCACAGCTCCTTACTCAGTCTGTGCAAAAAAGTGCAGTCCTGTTGCAGTGGAGGATTTTTTAGAATGCCATAGGTTTATACATACCTTCAGAAGACTGTGCCATCCTGACTTCAGCACAGGGGCAGAGATGTCTTCATGTTAAATGACCCATATAATACATTTTCCTGCTTCTGTGGAGGTTTGCAAAGGTTTTCAAATCACAGATGAATTTGAAGCAACTCAGCATATGCTCCAGGAATCCTGCAAGAAGTCGAGTTCTTTGTTGATGGTGATTACTGGTGAATACTGAAATTACCTACATAGGTTACTAAAGTTCTAATTTCTTTGGCAAGCAAAAATCAATGATCCAAAGTAACCTGTGCAGTGACAAGTGTGCACTGCCAGTGCCCTGGGCTGGCAGCGACGGTGGGGGGGATCAGGCTGTGAAGCTGCTGCATTCATAGTCTGGTCGTAGTCAGACAGTGCAAACATCCAAGACAGGGCAGAATCTGTCAGATAGTAGTTGTTAAAACCATTCTGTGCAATATGTGTAGACAAAAGGTAATTTTTCATAGTTATAACTGGTTTTGATGCCAAACTCGAAGCTGCTGCTGCTGCCAGGCTTGGGAGCACTGGAATTGCTGGAACTTCCAAAGCACTTACCACAGATTAAACTTATTTTTGCTTCATGTTATCTTTGACAGTAGCTGTATTATTTGGAAAGGAAAAAAATGTTTATACATGCCTGTTTTAAACAGCTGCCTGGGCTTATAGACATTGTCAGGTGCTCTGAGGTGGACAGTCCTCTGGGACGATCTTTATACTGGAGCTGCTGCACAACTCTCCTGGTTTTTTTAACATTACTCTATAGGATTTAATAAGCAGCCCAGCACCCTCAAACTTTGTTTTGAGGAAGGCAAAACTGTCCAAGGCTTTGAGTGTTGGGTCAGTCAGAACCTGTTTTGTACAGAGCTGGTTTTATTGCCCATAATTCAAAGCTGTCTTCAGGGTATTAGAGAGCATTGCTGTGCTCTCAGGGCATCACAACATTGTTTTTAAAATACTTTGCAGTTTTCAGCTGTCTCTGATTTTTGTTTGCTTTTGTTTTCTGTAGACTCGAGATGATTTCCTTGGGCAAGTGGATATTCCTCTTTATCAGTTACCGGTTTGTATTTTTTGTTTGCTTCTTTAAAGACTGTGAAAGGGAAAAAATATTTCTCTGTGCACTGTTAGTCATCTAAGGAAATACTGTACTCATAAGTGATCAAACTCTCCTGCTCTGTGGGTTGTTTGGTTTATTTTGTGGGTTTCTTAGATATTTATTAAAAAATGTAGGTTACCTTGGGTCTAGATGTTGGTTTCTGCTGCTACAAGTTAGGAGTGCTTTTAGCTTTTTCATAGATTAACAGTCTTAAAGATAAGAAGAGATTGTAATTACTGTAATTTCTTAAAATACTTTCCTTAAAATCTATAAATTTACTTCTAATGTTCCTTTTCACGTAACCAGATACAAGAGGGTAAGTGGGAAATAGAGCTTGTGTTGCTTTGGACATGTTTTTTCTGGTTTTTGTATTCCTTTTGCAAAGCACATGATTAGTTTTAAAGAAATGTCACCAAGACCACTGAAACAAACTTTTCGTTTTCTTCTGAGGTGTTAAAACGTTAGCAGATACTTACAGGTTTCTATCAGCAACTGTTTTAAAGACAGGATAGTAATCATGGCAAAACCTTTCCAAGAGCAGTTGTTGTTTTGTTTTATAGGATATGTAGACCCAGAAAGGGAATTTTTTTTCTTGAACCAGAGCACTACTCTTATTATGAAGATTAAAGCCTGTATTGCTGCTCCTATACCTGAACCTGTAATTTAAATTTTAGAATTTTGTAAGGCCTTTAAAGAAATCAGTTGTAAATTTCTAGTAGTTTTATTTAAATTCAAGTGCTTGATAAAGATTTGTCTTGAAAAATCTTGTCTTGTTCCAGACAGAAAATCCAAGTATGGAGAGACCATATACATTTAAGGATTTTGTTCTTCATCCAAGAAGGTTAGTAAATAGCACATGGAAATTCTAACTTTCATATCTAAACAATGCTGTTGTGTAATTAGTTATGAATCTGTAAACATTGTCTAAGCTTTTCTGTCTCCATTAAAGAAATTTGAGCGTGCATTTGTAAGATATTGCAGTTCTGCTAAAAAGTCAGAATTTGTTTAAATACTTACAGATTATTTGGTAAGAATAAATCATTTTTCTTCAGGCCATGATATAATTTGCATTGTAACTTCATCTGACCAATTTACTGTTTCACTGAACAGTGAAAACTGAGACCAGTGTTATGCTTTAACTCCTTTATCCCTTTTCAACTTAAAATTGTTTCCTGCCTTCCTGTCCCTTTTGTTTGTCTCTTTCATGTGAACAGTTTCATGTGACTTTTATTATAAGCATCGGAAATTAAACTGGAAAGCTGCAAAGTATTTAGAAAGGCCTATGTTAAAAAAGACAAGGTTTTTTTAAATTATAGGTAACATTTGGACACAGTGTTAGGCATTTCATGTTTGTTTTTAAAATGCTGCTTCTTAACCTAAATCTGAGCAGATTTTAGAAATAAATTAGTATTTAGAAATAAAATACATTAAATGCATGGCAATATTTTTCAGACAGTGATTCCAATTTAGAAATAACATCAGAACATGTTGCATCTATAGATCTTCCTCAGCCATGTTGGAGCACACGTATTTTTAAAGTATTTTACACTTTCTGAATTTTAGTAGTTCTTGTTCTTTATTGTTAAGCCTTAGATACAAGGGAATTTTTCAGAAGAGTGAGTTGGAAAGAAAGTTTTCCAGTTATGGACATAATACTAAGCTGTATCCAGAAATCTGAAAACTCAATACCATTATAGAACTCAATTAATTATAAAAAAGCAAATTTGTGTTGAGAAACTTAAGAATAATCCTCTAGTTGTGCATTTTCAGCTGTTATATTTCCAGGGAACAATTTTACAAGTGTGCAATAAGATAATTTTATTTTCTCTTCTGCAGCCATAAATCAAGAGTTAAAGGCCACCTTAGGTTAAAAATGACTTACTTACCTAAAAACAATGGGTCTGAAGAAGAAACCACAGAACAGGCTGAAGAATTGGAGGTGGGGGAAAATGTGTTTATTGCTGAAAACTGAATGTTAGTAATCACTAAGCTATAAATAATGATTTAGAAACAAACAAGTTAGAAGCAATTGCTTGTATCTGACATAAAATTGTAAGTCTGAGTTTCTGTTGTAGATTTAACGTCATTTGACCCCAGACAGACACAACATCTTTCTGGTTTTAAAATTTCAACTCTCTCCAATTCATAGGGATATTTTGATCCTAACTACTTCATATATGTAGTCTTTTGTAAGCACATCCAGTAATGGATTTCTTGTATAGATTTCACTCTGTTCAGCATTTCCACCTTGGCTGTAATTAAACTGTGTTACAGAAGGGGATGCTCATCTGCCTAGTACATTGGCAGCATGTGTAGGGAATGACATTTGTTTACTTTGTTAATGTATTCTGTGAATGCTGATTGTTTTGCTGGAATAAACAACTTTTGATACTAATATGTTTAAGGAACTTGAGTTAAAGATAAGCTTTCTGCATGCGTAATTTGCCCTGAGAAATAAACACAGTAAGCTGAATTTACTGGCTTAAGATATAATGAAGGGAAGGAATTAAAAGGGGAGGGAGTGGCTTAATAAATTGAAGTACATTTTTCAGCTGTGGTGATATTAAAAATAGTTCTGTTGTATCTCTTAGCCTGGGTGGATTATATTGGACCAACCAGATGCTGCCAGCCAGCCCCAGCAGCAGCAGCAGGAATCTCCTCCACTGCCTTCAGGCTGGGAAGAAAGGCAGGACATCCTTGGCAGGACCTACTATGTCAATCATGAATTCAGAAGAACACAGTGGAAAAGACCAACTGCTCAGTATGTCTTTGGCCTGCAAATTCAAGTCTTGTTCGGTCTAGTTACATTGAAAGCAAGGGAGAATTAGTAGAGAGCCTTCTCTAGCTTAGCTTTCCAGCCCATGTGCAATGGTCACTGGCTGGAGGTCACTTTAACTGCACTGTGCGCTTCCTTTGCTCTGGAAGTATGTGTTCAAATAGAAACTGGTTGCAATTAAAGACATAATAACTATAGTTACGGAAAGGAAATAATTGTTCAGTTTTAAACCTGGTTCTTCCTTCCTGTCAGGGACTTGATTAAATTATTTCTCTTACTTTTCTCAGTTTTTTTCCCCCTGGAATGCTACCTGGTTCCTTAGTTTAACTTGCATTCACATTCACATGGATGCTTGTTCATTTTAAACAGTTTACATGAAGTTATATAGTCCAGACTGTTCCTTTTTCTTCTTCTGTGATGTATGTTTTTGCTGTGGCTTGCTGTTGAAAGATCAAGCATGGCTGCTGTGGCTTGAGTTGTGCCCTCTCACCCCCAGGGACAGCGTGGCTGTGGCAGATACTGGCACTGTGCAGCTGGAGGCCCAGCACGTGTTCACACACCGGCGACAGATCTCGGAGGAGACGGAGAACGTGGACAACAGGGATTCCCCCGAGGTAAAAGAGAAAGCTCAGAATGTTTCTGAAATGCAAGTGGCTTTTTAATCTAATCTGCTCAAAAAACTTGTCTTAACTAATTGTAACTTGAAACTACCTTTTTTCTTTATTTTCTTTTTAAAGAGTTGGGAAATTATAACTGAAGATGAGGCAACAATGTATAGCAGTCAGAACCTTCAAATACCTCTCTCGCAGAGTAATTGTGATATACAGACTCATCTTGCAGAAGAATTGAGCAACAGACTTACTACCTCTGGAAGTTCAGCTACTGGCCAGTCAACAGCCTACACTGTAAATTATTTTTCTTGTTGTTCTAATGTAGAAATAGCAACAATATTTTGCACAAAAGGTTACTAGTGGTAATTAGATCCATAAATACTTCATTTAGCAATTTTTTAACTTAATCTCGAATGCAGAGATTTTGAGAATAGTCTTTTTACTATAGAAACCCATCTAAACAAGCATTTTATTCTTCCCTACTTTGCTTCTATGAATTTCTGCCTGAGGTTGAAACAGGCTTGTGTGAAATACTTTTCAGTGTATAAATCTACCTCTTAGTCCAGTGTCACAGTGCTGCTGAAAACTGGATGAGGAAAGCTGTCCATATCCTGACAGCTTATTTCTAAAGGATTTGTGCTATGTGGGTTACTTTTCCCACTACAACAAGTCTTGATAGACCATTTTTCACTGTGAATAGTGAGATAAGGTTTTATGATTGGGCTAAACAAACCTGCAGATTCCACACCAGTGGAAAAGGGAGCTTGCTCATATGGTTCACAGCCCTTGTGCCAGTTGTGAAACTCGTCTGACCTCTGGGTGAGTCTGTCCAGCTTGTTAACCCAGCAGAAAACTATTCTCTCTTTTGCCCAGCTCTGGTTTTTTGCAGTTGTAGCAAGCTGAAACAGCATGCGGGGTTGTCTGACTAATGCTGCTGTGGCAAAAAAAGCAGCAGGACTACATAGCCAGGCGTGAAGCTTGTCTTTTTGGTGGGAGCAAGCAATGAAATAGGCTTAGCTGTCCTATGAAACCTGAGCTCCCCAAACAGCCTTGTAACCTGATGTGTGATGAGAAGTCCACTGTCCATTGAGGAAAGCCTATAGAGGTGACCCAGACCATCTAGTCTGTTAGACTTGGGTATTGAAATAATCACTGGCTTTTGTGATGTTAAGTGTGTCATTTCACGTGTAAATTTGGAATTGACAGTGTCCATCTGAGTTTGTACAAATGCATCATAGTGTTGCTGGAATTAGCCAAGTGAGAGTAACAAGAGTTTACTTGATCTCTGCTATTCAGCATCCAATGTGTAGCAAGAAAACTGTTATTTCAGCTTGCTTGGGTGGCCTGAGCAAAGATAGAGGCTAATGTTCAAATTATTTGCCAGATTCCGCAAGGATGACAGTCTTGCCTCACTTCACCTCCATTGCCCACTAAAAAAATGTTAAAAACTTAGTTGTGATTTTAATTTGAAGTATCCTAAAAGGATATGTAGATAGGGAAAAATCCTACAAATAATCAGGGAAATTCTGGAGCAAGATGAAATACAGTTTCTTAATTGTAGCAAATGAGGTCTCAATATGGCTCTAGGCAGAAAGGTGGATGCTTATGCAAAGCCCAAGGATTGAATTGCTCTTCTCAAATTGGCTGTCTCAGACTCTCATATCTTGTCATTATTCACTTCATCTACTCTCTGGGAAGGTGTGTTAGTGGTGATGTACCACAGGCTTTACTCTACTGACAAGATAACACGGTAAGTTCTATACTGTAAATTCAACTGTAATGGAACTAGTTGTAATTAACTCTGAGGTTTTACATGCCAAAACATC
Organism: Pithys albifrons albifrons; assembly: GCF_047495875.1. Lineage (NCBI taxonomy): Eukaryota > Metazoa > Chordata > Aves > Passeriformes > Thamnophilidae > Pithys > Pithys albifrons. Next base: position 8,462,371 of record NC_092470.1, read on the forward strand.
TGTTGCTATGGTTTTCTGAGCTTTTACAAGCCTCTATTAACTCTGTTTTAAGACTACAAGAGACAGTGTGAACTTAGTGTTTCTAGCAGTGTTAAAACAGGAGTTTCAAAAATTTTATCTTAAATCAGTGTTTCAAAACAAAATCAACACTTTGTTAATGATGCAAACTGTAAGAGTTTGAAGTGTGATAACCATTGTTGACTGTTTGCTGCCATCCTTAAAGCTGCAATAACAGCTAATACCTTGTCATTCCTCTTCACTGCTTCAAGAACCATTCCAGCAGAAGAGGTAGTCTGCAAACCTACAGACTTGAAGAGCAGCCTGCACATCCAGTGGTACGTCATCTTCCAAAAAACACAAGGCTTTTAGGGGTATGATGTGTCAACATTTCAAGTGAGATTTGGCCTTTCATGTCCAGCAGCTCCCTGACAAAACGGCAGTTATGAGTCTAGTTCAGTCAAAGCATTCATGTTCCAACCTTGTTTATCATTAGCATGGGCAGAGCCTGCAGAAGGAAGTAGTCTTCTCATGAAAATACAAGTTTTGTTTGCCTTATAATTGTTTACTTTTAATTAAAATCTGTACCACATTACATTATGTTTTCATGGTGACACTGCAAGCCATGAGCTCCTAGCCAGAAGTACTAGGTTTGATCAGCCCTGCCTAAACCAAGTTTATAAATGAATCCTTTACATGAGGAGCTTGAATTTTAAATAAACAAATAACAAAAAATCTGTTACTTCAAACTACTCAGTTAAGGACTCAAATACTTCTTATCTATTTTATCCAGTTTGTAAAAGTCGTGAACCTTCTGGATTATAATTTTGTTGTTTTAATTTGACAGAGGAAAACCTTTTCACAGTAAGTTTCGTAGGTTTTTTAATTGTTTTTCATCTGTTATTACTAATATTTAGTTACTGCCTACTTCATCTGGATTGCCCCCAGGCTGGGAAGAACGACAAGATGACAAAGGAAGGTCATATTATATAGATCACAATTCTAGAACCACTACCTGGATAAAGCCAGTTGTACAGGTACTGTGTCATCTAATTTATTGATGGTTTTTTTCATTTAACCTTTTAAACATCTGGCATAAGAGAAGTTGAGAGACCTCTTTGTGAAATAAAACATACAAACAGCATAAACTACTCAAGGACTATGTAAAATATCTGAGAGACTGCAAGGAGAGTTAGGAACAGTCACATTAATGGCAGATCAGTCTACTTATGAGTATACTAAGAAAGCCTCCTAGAGTGACAGCTGACTGAAAAGACTGAAAGGCTTCTTTTAACCTTGATAGCATGATCATTGATTTTTAGTCAATGTTATTGATATTAGATGAAACAAATACATGTACTGTCTGGCACTTGCTTTATGGAACTACTTCCATAAGTCAAAAATACAGGATAGTATTAAAATTACATTGCTTTACGTGGCTTTGATTTGATTTTGGGGGCTTTTTTGTCCTTGACCATAGATTGCTCCAGAAACAAGTCAGGTGTCAGCTGCACAGGGTACTTCTGTAGGAAGACAGCCACAAGCAACATCCAGTGACTCGTCACAACAGTCTCCTCAGCAGCAGCCTGAAATGGAGCAAGGGTTCCTCCCTAAAGGCTGGGAAGTCCGACATGCACCCAATGGGAGACCATTCTTTATTGACCACAATACCAAAACTACAACATGGGTAATGGACTGCTCTCATGGACTGAAGTTCTAGTTTCTCTTGCATCCAAACTTTGCTGCTTTCAACACGTTTCTGTATATATCTTTAGTGCCAAGGTAGCTGTGTCTGTTAAGGAGCATAAGTAATAAAAATGCAAGGAATTTAATCTTCTACTCATTATATGTATTTTATCAGTTTTTCTAGCTGTAATGGCACTTGAAAGTTTAGTTTGGAAGGAGGAATGTAGAAATCTGTTTGGCAGATGTAAAATACCTCCTAAATGACATTGTCAAACTGAGATAGCTTACATGTGCTGTTACCAGAAATCAGTTTTGTGAACTTAGCTTCAACAGGAAATCCATTACCTTTGAATTTATCATAGGGAACACCGTGAATACTTAGGAAAGCAGACCAGGTGCAGCTACACTGTGGATGAGGGAGTTGTACAGCTGCAGTCCCACGGAGTGGCACTGCACACCACTTGGCAGTGTTGTTAGATGGACTTAAGCATTTCAGGAGTAGATCAGTTATTACTGTTAGATGAAAGGGAGAGAGAGAAAGGGATTCAAAGTGACTATTCTTTTCTCCAAGATTGTGGAAAGAACTCATTTAGTGCAACCACCTTCACCCCCCACCTCCCCCAAAAACCCCAACCAAGCAACTGAACAACATAAAAACCCCACCAAACCCAAAAAGCACAAGAAGTGCCAGAAACTATGTGGAAAGTAATTTGACTCAATTACAGAAAAATTGAGTTAAATGAGGGAGTTTCATTTATATGTATGTAAATAAAACGTGAGAGGTCCCTAGATGATTGTAAATTACTGCAGTACTGAGAATCCCCAAGGGTTCCTCTGTCTGCAGAATGTGCAACAATTACCTAGTTGGTCCTAGGCACATTCTTTACACAGTCATTAATAAAGAGGAAAAATCTAAAGCAGAACAAAACAGCAGGAGGATTCTAATGTGCTGCTTGTTTTCTTTTCAAAGGAAGATCCAAGAGTGAAAATTTCTGGTCATTCGAGGAGAAAGACTTCCCTAGATCCAGTAGACCTGGGCCCACTACCTGTAAGAAAACCATTTTGTACTTGTTTTGCAGATGAAACAATTTAACTGTAAATTAGCACTATTGAAATTTGCACATGAGAAAATGAAGCCTGCTTTTTTCCTACAAAAAATACTATATTTTGAATCCCAGTGCTGACAGTAGATGGAGGGGGGAATGCCCACAACTGCAGGTCATGTTGAGTTCTGTGCAAACTGTATGATCAGAAATTTGTAATAAAAGTGTCACCTTCTTACAGCCAGGATGGGAAGAGAGAACTCACACAGATGGAAGAATATTCTTCATAAACCACAGTATGTACAATGTAGTATTCTGTCGCACTCATCATTTTATTTCTGAACATTATCTGAATTAATGGAACTAATTAAGAAATTTCTTGCAGATACAAAGAGAACACAATGGGAGGATCCTCGACTGCAGAATGTGGCTATAACTGGACCAGTAAGCCTTCCTTACATAGGTTTTTCATATTTTTCAAGAATACTGTTAATAGAATCTGAACTCTTGTTAACAATTAGTTGGTCTAGAAGGTGAAACTTCCAGGGTCTTTGAACAAAGCTTTTTTTATTTTTTGAAGACTGTTTAGAAAGCTTTCCATGGAATTGGTCTTTAAATGCCAGAAAGAAAAAGCAGTTCCCATGGTTGGTAGTTTATAGATGTGGGGGGAGGGATTTAAAGTGGGTGAAAAAAATGACATTTTTTTTCATCCACACTCGTGCAATTCAAGACGTAAACTCGAGAAAAAAAGGGGGGGAAAGGAAACAGAATCTCTTAAAAAGGAATGAAATTAGTTTCCAATTGAAAAATAATTATCTAGCCTTGATACTTACTCTGAAGTGCAAAATCACCAGGACTAATTGCAAAGCTGGTACACATTATAATTATAGATAGGTTTTAGTGTTCAGCTGATATCTGTGTTTATTAATAGCCCACATATGTAAACAGCCTTCTCTGCCCATGGAAAATAGAGGTGTTTGTAGCCAGGTCTCTGATGATACAGCAGGGAAAGACTATGCGTTCTGTACGTCACCAAAGGCATTTGGGTCACTTTGATCTGGGCCACTCACTGATCCCTCACTTACATCAGCTCCTGGGAAACCACAGCATAAATGCTGGGGAACTGATCTGAACAGAAGTGCTTTTCATTCCAGATGTTTATAAATTGAAAGTCCCCCGTGCCACTCAGTAAAACATATATTCCTGTTGTCTCAGAACTTAAATGCATTGTCTGTGTTTCACAGACAAAGACTAGTTTATATTATATTAATTGTTAGAGTATCTCAAAGTTTCTCTTTTTCGTTTTTCCTTTTTTTTCTTGTTTTTTCTTTCCCCCACAAAGGCTGTGCCTTACTCCAGGGACTACAAACGGAAGTATGAATTCTTCAGAAAGAAGTTGAAGAAACAGGTTAGTAATCAGTAGGAGTCTGGCAGAAGGTTAAGAAACTTATGCCCCTAAACAAAGGGAAGTTTAGCTTAGTGGAGCAGTAACTTGGTAACAGTTAGCATTTAATCTAACAGCAAGGTTTGTGACTTTATGCAGAGATGAGACTGCAAGCAATCTAATTGAAAAGGTAGAAATTCCAAAAGGTTCAAAGAGCTGTGAGCCTGAAAGTAGACTGGCAACAGAAGTTTGAAAGTGTATAATAGGGTTTTTTCAGAATATGAAAGTGGAAGTTTTAGCTTGTCCATGTAGAAATCTGTGCTGTCATCTTGATCAGGCTGAATGGCTGTAATAACTTGTTAGAGCCTTAAAATCTGAAGTTTACAGATCTCATTGGCAAATTGTAGGTTGAAGTGGCAGTGCCAGGTATATTTATAACATGTACCATGAAAGACTGTAAATAGCATCTGGACAGCCAGATAACAATGAGTCTCTGCACAAGTGCAATCAAATTTTTTATCCTTGGGAGATATCTTACATACATAATAATAGCCTTTGCATTTAGATTCACCTTTTACCTACCAAGTCTGCCCATGCATTTTGAGCTGACATGTAAGTTGCACATAATTATATATGCACCTCATTTTTTGTGTTCCTAGTCAAACAAGCTTGGCATTCAGTCAAATATCATTATATTAATCTGAGAAATGATACACAGCTCAGCCACTCCATACAATCATGGTAATTTAAGAATTAAATACAACCATAGATTTTTCTTATATAAGGGAATGGGACACCTGTACTTATAGTTAGGATATTGAACTGGAAGGTGAAATAAGCCAGGTAAATGGTTCCAAATAATTCTGTGTAGGAACTGTGAGCTTTTTTTAATCAAGTTTGCAATATGATGAATGTTCAGTGTCAAAAAAAACTCCATGTCTTGCTGCATGTAGAACAACTGCCCATATGCTGTTACTGGTAAGAACTTCCTTTAACTGTATTGTCTTAGTATGAAATAGAACTTAGTACCTGAAACTTTCCTTGCTAGTTGCAAGGTAAACAGAACCTTTTCTCAATCATATTTTGTTATATTTCCAAGTTGTCTTTTTACAGCATTTGCATACTCTGCAAAGCTATAAAATGCTGGGGTTTGTTCTTCCATTCTATGTTTTCATATTTTCTTTTTTTAGAGTGATATTCCCAATAGATTTGAAATGAAAATTCATCGCACAACAATCCTTGAAGATTCTTACAGAAGAATTATAGCTGTAAAGAGAGCAGATTTTCTTAAAGCAAGACTTTGGATTGAGTTTGATGGTGAAAAAGGTTTAGACTATGGAGGAGTGGCCAGGGAATGGTTCTTCCTTCTCTCTAAAGAAATGTTTAATCCTTATTATGGATTGTTCGAATATTCAGCTACGTAAGTAATACAGGTCTGGAAGACATGACAACTTTCCTAGGAAAAGCACACCAATTGTGTTTCTTGTATTTTCTTTAAAAAGAGAATTACTGCCCCTTTCTCCCACCTGCAGCTGCACAGGAGGGTTTAGTGTTAATAAATGCAGTAATCTGCACCTTGTTGCTTGGCAGAAGAATATTGTCCCGCATAAGCCATATGATGCTTGCATGGCCATCTCCTGCTTAACAGAAGAGGCAGCACTTCACAAATGATGCAGAGCTTTAAAACTGTTAGCAGTTAATCCCATCTCTTCAGTATGTCTCTAATTTACATGGTGGCTGTTTCTGATATGCTAATAGTCTTCTATTGAGTATTGTTAAGTATTAGATATTAACATCATGACAAGCAATAACTGATTTAACTAGTGATGTCTTTCAGGTTTTCAGATGTTCCAATAGTACAACATTGTGTTTTTCTTTCTCTTCCCTGTGCCTTCCTTCACCGTCAGAGATAACTATACTCTGCAGATCAATCCAAACTCTGGACTTTGCAATGAAGATCATCTCTCTTATTTCAAGTTTATAGGTCGTGTGGCTGGAATGGCTGTTTACCATGGCAAACTTTTGGATGGTTAGTATTTATTCTATGTAATATTTATATTAATATTGTGCCTTTTTGGAATCTCAAGTTACATACTGTTGAATTTATTCCTTCTTCTTTCAAGCCTTTTTTATTCGTCCTTTTTACAAGATGATGCTCCAAAAACCAATAACACTACATGATATGGAGTCTGTGGTATGTAATTTGCTTTATCATCTGTTAAGATTTCATGTTCATATTAATTCTTTATATATATCTTTATTGACACTGAGAAGGGTGAAAATACATGATTTAAAGAATTTTTAGGCTCTATCTTTTGTAAGTCTGTAAGTTGTATAGGAATTAAAACTTCCAGTGAAAATGAAAGACCTACGCTTAGGTTTAAGTCAGTTGAGCTCTATTGGAAACTTGACTCTAAACTTTCTATGCTGTTTTCTTCAAATATTTCTAGACACTAGGGTTCCTAAAATTGCTTATGAATATCTTTAGGATCCTTGTCTTAACCTGTTTTTTACATTAGTTTGTGGTTTTGATTATTAAAAATAATTGTATTCTTATACTTTCAGAGACTGAAAATATTTGAGTGATACAGTGTAACATTTGTAGAGAAAAAACACGGCCCTTAGAATTTTCTTATTTGGTTTGTTGCCTGATAATGGCTCTTATCTACAGTAATGGCCAAAGTGATTTTCATTTGATCTCTTTCATCTATTCCTGGTTTTGCTGCCCTTTAAGATTACAGAGTATAGTTCCTGTCTGTCTCTGAGTAATAGATTAATAGATATGTCCTGATTTTTTGGGTATGGGTTTTCCTGTGTTTTGATTTTATTTTTGTTCAGTACTCTGGAATCATGAAATAGCTGATGGGAAGGGCCCCTAAAGATCATCCATGTCCAACCCCCATGCCATGGGCAGGGACACCTTCCACTATCCCAGGCTGCTCAAAGGCCTGTCCAGTCTGGCCTTGGTCACTTCGAGGGATGGGGCATCCACAGATTTTCTGGGCAGCCTGTGCCAGGGCCTCACCACCCTCACAATGAAGAATGTCTTCTCAGTATCTAAGCTAAATATACCCTCCTTCAGTTTAAAATCATTGTCCCTCATCCTATCACTGCACTCCTTGATAAAGAGTCCTTTTCCATATTTTCTGTAGTCCTTCTGTAGGTACTGCCAGGTGCTCTAAGGTCTCCCCAAAGCTTTTTCTTCTCAGGCTGAACACCCCCAGCTCCCTTAGCCTGTCTCTAGCAGAGGGGCTCCAGCCCTCAGAGCGTCCCTGTGTCCTCCTCTGGCCTCGCTCCAGCAGCTCCATGTCCTTTACATGCTGTGGGTCCCACAGCTGGAGGCAGCACTCAAGGTGGGGTCTCACAGGAGTGGAGACAGCGAGAGAGTCACCTCCCTTGACCTGCTGGTCACACTGCTTTGGATGCAGCCCAAGATGCAGGTGGCTTTATCTTAATTGTCATTTCCTAAGGCTCTTTATAGTAATGCCTAATAATAAAAGGACGATGAATACAGGATGAGAGACAGAGTCCAAAATATATTACTTGAGATAGTGCTGTGACATCACTATTTTGCTGTGTGAGACATTCACATAGATTGCTGAGTCTTCAGGTTTCAAACATCTTTAGAGCTTTGTTCAATTGCAGAGTAGGCAGTAGATCATTACCCGGGTAGCAGCAGTCAGTGGGTTGTTGTGGAACCTCTTGCAGCTTTAAAGGTGGCTACTCTATTTTCTGTTTACTATTTTGTAATTCTTTCTTAGGATAGTGAATATTACAATTCTCTGAGATGGATTCTTGAAAATGACCCAACAGAACTGGACCTCAGATTTATAGTTGATGAGGAACTTTTTGGTCAGGTCAGTATGTTTATGTAAAGTAGAATAGATCAAATATGAAAAAAAAACCACATTTGACTTGTGAAATTAGCTGATTTTATATGTATGGTGTTAAGAAAACCCCTTCATTCACTCAGCTGCTTTTTGCTCATGTAGTGCTTTTAACCTGTCTGTGATGTGATAAAGGACTTGGAAATAAGCAGAGCTTTAAAAACTTGCTTGTGCTTTTTTCTTAAATAATACTTGCATTGAAATGTAGCTGTTGCTGTGAAGGCAACCCAAGACTAATATCCACAGTCCATTGCTTCATCTGGAGTAAAGTTGTTTTTATCTGATTGGCTGAAAAGGATAAGCTCTTTTGAAAATGGTTGGAATCACTGAGAGATAATGTTTTTTCTCTAATATGTACTAGAAACTTGTAGAATAAATGAGTTTATTATTGTGTAGAAAACTATTTAAGATTAGTCATGCAGAAATACCACTGGTTTTGTATAAAATTTCCAAATTACAGCTGCCAACTAGATCTAAGTAGGATAATAACCTTTGTAGTCTTGTGTAACTACATTGATCTTAAGTAGGAGCAATGAAAATGTACATCCATGATCAATTGAAAATCAAATATTTGTCTCCTGAGGTTCTAGTAGTATAAATCATTATATAATAGAGATGCATATTGATTCACTTACTTACTGGGACCGTTGCTGAAGTGGTTCTATAATTGCTTTTCCTTGAGACTGTAAGAGAAAGCTGGGTCATGGAATATGCAGTTAGCGAGATTCACATTCCTGGGAACTTGTGTGCTGACTTGGGTGGGCTGTTGTAGCAGAGGTTCACCCACTGCAGTCTGGGATCCCAAATTATATTATTCCATGACCTGTGAAGCTGGATCTGTTTCTCATAGTTTTCAAGTTCTGCAGTGTTCAAGAGTTACCTGAATTACCTGATATTAACATATGAATTCTGTTACATGCCCATCTCATTTAACACCCATTCTCTGTGTTACATTTAGACCCATCAACATGAACTGAAAAGTGGTGGATCAGAAATAGTTGTCACCAACAAGAACAAGAGAGACTACATTCAGTAAGTAGTGGCTGCTGTGTGCAATGTATCTCACTGGATTCCCCTCTACAGGCAGGGGTTGTGTTGGCTTTATTTACAAAAGGAAGTTGTTCTTGGGATATATAAGTCACTTTGATTTTAAATGGTTTGGCTCTCTTCTTTTTTTTCCTCTATAGTCTTGTAATTCAGTGGAGATTTGTGAGCAGAGTACAGAAGCAAATGACAGCCTTTAAAGAGGTATAGTTTTAATTACAATTACATCTAATATTAAGCTTTTTTGGACATCCTGAAGACCCACAGATAATTTGGTTATGTAAATAATGTAAGGTATAAAAAAGGCAGTGATACTTTTTATAGTGTCAGCTTTGAAATATTTCAGACTTAAAAATCTTTTTGATATATTTTTACTGAGGTGTTTAATTCATGTTAAAAAATTTGCTGATTTTTCAGCCTTAGCTGCCATGCAAACTATTTAATGACTTTTGGAGAAATGAAACTTAATTTGTTTGATTTAAACTAGGTTGCTTATCCTTATTTGTATAAATTGTATTGCATAATGATATTCAGACTTCCATACTCATCACTCAGTGTTGCACAATAAAGATGTGAGAAGTCAGAGTTGAAAGTACTATAACCAAACTGGAGACTACTGATGTCCAAACATCTGTATTTGATGTATTGCTTTGGCTCTGCTTATTAAAGCCTCTGAATATCGTTCTCCATGAATAAAAAGGCATAAATAATGGTGACTTGATCTTTAAAACCTCCCCTCATCTTTTTAGGGCTTTTTTGAACTAATACCACAGGACCTGATTAAACTTTTTGATGAAAATGAGCTAGAGGTAAGTGTATCATGGAAAAGAAAGCAAATTCCATTAAAACTTAATTTTACTGACTTAAACTTTGGTGGGTTTTGTTCTTTTTTTTTTATATCTTTGTAGTTATTAATGTGTGGATTGGGAGATGTGGATGTGGCTGATTGGAAACTACATACAAAATACAAAAATGGCTACAACATAAACCATCAAGTAATACAGTGGTTCTGGAAGGTATTGTGAAGTTCTCATGTTTTTCTACTCAAAAGTTGTTGCCTTTCTGCTCTGCTAGTTTATTGTGTGATTAAACAATAGGTTAGGTAAATATTATTTGACCATTAAAATTCCTGAGGAAGTAAGAAAACTAAAGATGAGGTGGATGGTAAGAATGTAAATACAATACTGATGCTTGCTTTTTCAAAAAAAATCCGTGTCTGACTAGGGTTAAAGATATATCTGTGTAGGTTTTTCTGGCACAGTTACACTAAAGAGGTGTTAAACTCTTCTGTTTAATAAGTTACAGGAATTTGGCTGCCAGTTCATAGCATCAGGAAACTTCAAAGAAAGTAGGGGCCAAATCTTCAAGGGAAGTATTTTAACAGTTTGCTAAGCCAGTAACCATTCTCTTGTTACAGTACCATTAAAAAATTGTTGACTTCATAGCTTTCAGCAATAGGCAGTGTATCACTAAACAATGTATGTGTATCTCCAAGATGATGGTTCAGAGGTAGATACTATGTTGCATAAGTCTACTAGCTTAAAACCTCAATTTAAAAATAAATCTTTAATTGTAATCATTATCTTACATAGGCAGTCTTAATGATGGACTCTGAAAAGAGAATACGATTACTTCAGTTTGTTACTGGCACATCCCGTGTTCCCATGAACGGCTTTGCTGAGCTGTATGGTGAGTACTTATGATTATCTCCACAATTAAGTAATAGAGAACCTGAAACCAAAATTGTCCTGATGTTTGACTTCACACACGGGCAAATTATTTTTCAGATTTTGCTTAAAAAATCAGTATATGCTGGCAGTTATAAAATCAGAGTTAGAGAGGAGTCACTTAGATCACACATCTGTCCCATATTCTGTAAATACTTTGTTGTAATTCTGGTTTTGGAAGTTTTTATATGCATAGGACTTCTCGAATGAATGTGGATTTTTAAAGTTCTCAAGAGCTGCAAAAATCCTGTTTAACACATGATTGAGCTTAAAGAAAATTCAGTTATCCAAGATCTGATTACAAAGACGTGCTGGCATCAGCAGTTAACTTCAGTTCCCCAACTGCTTTTATCTGCTCACAAGCCATGGTTGTACAGATGCAGTTGTTTGTAAGGGCATCCTCCAGGGGGGACCACGGAAATGACACGAGTTAAACACAATGCCAGGAGAAAAGTTGTGAACCTACAGCACAGAGACTGAAACAGGCAGATGACAGCGGGGAGCAACTTCAATAGTAAAGCCAGAAAGCCACTGAGGATCGAGCAGGGGCAGGCAGAGAGAGCAGCCTGCAGAGGGTGGGATGCTCTGCTGACAGGAGCCTGTTTGCAGCTGCCATCAGCTATTATGTTTTCTGCTGGACTACTTTATTAAGGCTGGAAGTGCTTGAGATCCTGTGCAAGTGACCGAATAGCCTAATTTGCCTACTGATTAAACATTTTCTTCTTTATAAACAAGACACTAATTTGTTTATGAAACAAAAGAGTTGTGAACAAATACCACCCACCATGTGTCCCCATTTCTCCAAGTCTTCATTTTTATTGTAAATACTCGGTTTATTTTTTCTCTTCCATCAGTAAATGAGTTGTGAGTTCCAATGGGAAGGACACTGCCCTCAGCAAACTTGAGCCATGTGCCTGCTGTTGCACCTGCACCTTGGCACTGTTGGTGTTACAGCACATGCTTGTCACAGGGGAACCCAGTAGGAATTCTGCTGCCTCAGGACTTCTGCTTTATTTGTCTGAAAACCCTACTAGAGATAGAACTAAGGAATTATCCAGGGAAGGAAACTACTGAAGCTCTTGGCTTCCTTCTGCCTGGGCATTAGGATATCCCTGGGCAGTGTTCTGACCAAGTCCCAGTTTCTGTAATTCACTCATTAGTGAAAAATTCAATTAGTGGTTGTCTCGTGCAGTGCTTCGTTTATTTCTCTTATGGTTATTTCTGCTTTACCATCCTCATTAATCTGCAGTTAGGATCAGAATCACCTTTCCTGTACCTGCTTCTATTTGAGGACCTGCAGGGGGTTCTGCAGTGCCCCGTGCTGGTCCGTGGCGCTTTGCTGCTGGCCCGTGGCTGTTCCCTTCCCACCCCCGTCTACAGCAGCCCTGGGTTCGGCTTCCTGGCGGAGATCTCCCTCTCGTGGCACAGAGAGGCATTTCTGCTCCCAAAACAGGAGTACTTGGACTCCAGGAGCAAATCCTCCCAACCTGGAGAACTAGGACCCTGAACAGACCTTCTCTGGCAAGACAGTGATTGAGGGTTCTTTTAAACTACATAGTCTTCCCCAGACGAATACAAATGCTTTCAGCAACTGAAGGAAATGGTTACAAAATGCCCTTTGCATCTCCTTGGTGAGAATTGAGAGGTCCAAAAAACATTCAGATAGGACATGCTGCAAGACAGGTGTTGAAGACACAGAGGTAGCTGGGGCTGCATGTGCTAGCCAGAAATGTTCCCTGAGGTGCATAAGAACATCCTTGGTTCAAAAGTTCTCAGTTGGTCTGCTCTGGTGTTGCATAGGTAAAGGTGGGCATTGAGAGCTTTCTACCAGGTTATATAACTTGGCACATGGTGATAAATGCATAATTTTTTACATGCAGAATTTATACAGCATAGAATTGTTTTCTCCTTAAAATTTTCAGTGCCATTGACTGCATATGCATTTAGGTCTTAGACATCTGAGCTTATGGTGTAAAAGTCTCTTGAAATTAAGGTATAGCAAGAAATAATTAAAATCCAAGGGAATTTGGATTATTGACCATTACTGAGTATAGATTGATTTGATTCATATAGCTGGCTCCTACTACTGTCAGGTTACAAAAAACCAAAATAGTTCTTAATTTCAATTCCATAAGAGGGTGAAAATGGATGCATTCTTTTCTGCAGGTTCAAATGGACCACAGTTGTTCACAGTTGAACAGTGGGGCACCCCTGAAAAACTGCCAAGAGCTCATACCTGGTAAGTATTTAATTTAAATAAATTGTAACCTTTAGTAAGAGTGATAAGACATTTAAGAGTTTTCATCTGTTTTTCAGCTTTAATCGCTTGGATTTGCCTCCATACGACTCGTTTGAAGATTTATGGGATAAACTTCTTCTAGCGATTGAAAACACTCAGGGTTTTGATGGGGTTGATTAAGACACAGACATAAATTATATTGGTCCAGTGCTGCAATTTCATCTGAAGGGTTTACAAACAAATTTGAATTTTCCAGGGACTACCATTGTATTTAGTCACATGGCTATTGAATCTTCATAGTATCACATGTAAAATAAGTAAGTGTTAAAAATTCACTAACTTTTGAAAAAGTATTTTGTCATTTCCACAGTTTTCTGTAATTTGCTGATAAATACAATATACACATTGGACAGGCCAGTGTCAAGTAAGTAAAAAACTAAAATGTTTTTTAAGCAGTTGCCTCTTGTACAATATTTGAGACTGTCCTGCAGTAAACTACTGAAGTAAAGCTGTGAAGAAATCTTTGCAGAGGATTTAAATTTGAATTGCTGATTTAAGAGGAACAACTGAAATTGTTAAACTGTTTAAAAAAGAAACCAGCCAAACAAAAAACAACACCAAACCCAACAAACTTCATGTAATGCAATATCATAATCTGTGCTGCTTCAGCCTGTTTACAACAGATCTGCTCTAAGCACTTTATAATTCAGCATATTAGGTAACACATTGGAAAGCATTTGTTTGCATTATCAGCCATTGGTTTGCAGAACATTGACTCACTGACACATTTGTTAGATTTCTGTTTCTACCTTGCTTTTGTTAAAACAGTGTAACAAACCCAAGTTTTTTATACAAAACAGAGAAGCAACGTAATTCTGAGTTGTAATGAGAAATTATATCCATTTTTTGTTTGGATTTGTATACTGATGTTTGTTTATTGAGTGTTCATCACTTTTTTTGATAAATTTGTAGTTCAATGATGGATAATATTTTCAATTCAGCCTTTTGCAACAAATCAATCAAGTGAAATTTGTATGGATATCACTCAATATTAGTTACTGATAGTTAGAGGCCTTTATTATCCATTCTTGCAGTATTGCACTACATAACAATAAAGAACATGTTTACAGGGTTTTCTGGGCCAAATTCAGCAGTCTCGTGTGTGCAAACTTCTCTGCTCTGCATGGAGGTTCTGCACACGTGATCAGGTGCAGAATTTGGTTCTGTGATATGTTTACAGGTTGCTAGTTTCTACAGCTGCATTTTTATATTTTTTTCTCCACTGTTAGTCTAGAAACCAAATTTGTTAAGACAGTATAACCAAAGTCATAACCAACAATGTGCAATTTATTGTTGATCAACTTGTCATATAAATATTGGTTTGATTTCTTTTGTAAATGTGGGTATTTTTTGTATTAATGTTAACATTTTTTTGAGCAAGTGCTAGTTAATATGATTAGCAAAGTTGGTTCTAAACGAAAAAAGTTGGTTTATGTACTTGGCTTGCTCAAATTTTAACATTTTATTATGATGCCAATTAACATTTTATTATGATCTGAGGAAATGACAGTACCTAGCTTTGGCCAGCAAATTTCTGTTTAGTCACAGTCTTTATAAATATGCAAGAAGAAAGTGTAGCACATCTCTCTTTGAAGATATGTAAATTATGTAACAAATGTTAATGGGTCTTAAGGGATATTTACAATCCCACTTTGTTTTATTCTTTGTCTAGGTCATTAGGACTGAGAATATTACATGTAAATAAAGGTAAATTATACAAATTTCCCAAATCTATATGCAGTTTTGTAAAACGTGAATGATATATCAGTAAATCTGTATAGATTTGAATGTAGCAGGTTTTGTTGCATACTTTAAAGTATAAAATAAGGATCCTGAGAGCGGTAAATAAAAGTTTATTCTAATAAGTTGTGATTCAGTTCTTTGAAGTAGAAATCTGTAGTCTTGAAATAGCAAGAATTCAGTAGTTTTAGTACTCCTGGGTGGGCCATGGCAGCAGTTCCAGCACAATATGCTGCTACTTTTATACAGGTTTTAAGATGCTGCAGCACCATTTCCCAGTGTTCTGCTCCCTAGACATGCAGCCTTTGACAAATTCATACCATGTTTCTATAAAAGCTCAAGGTCACTGGGAAAGGAGAGGTTGGTGGTGCTGAGTATCAGAGAATCATAAACTCATAGAATGGTTTGGGTTGGAAGGAGACCTTGAAGATCCCATGGGCCGGTAGGTAAGAGCTAAATGTATCAATCTGCTGGGAAGAAAAGAAAGAGTATGTAGAGTTGATGTTTGGTAAGAGATTTTGTGCAGATCTGGTAAGAAGCATTAATCTGTGAAGAGATTGTAGGGTAGAGTTGAGCAAGATGCTCATAGACTGTAGGGTAGAGTTGAGCAAGATGCTCATTCTAGGGCAGGGACTGGACTGTAACAGGAGGGGGAGAGAAAGAATGGCTGCAACAGGAATAGTTTTGCTTTTCTCCGGTTTAAAAACACCACACTGAGAACACAGGGCAGTTTGTGGTAGCATTTTTCTGGGCTGCTCCAAGCCCGAGAGCTGTAAGCAAAAGTTTCCTGCCAGTGGTTGTGGCTTTTGCAGCTCAACACTGATTCCAGATGCCTTGTACAGAACATGGATACTCCAGCAGAGGCTCTGCTGGGATTTGGACTCTTCTGGCTGGGCTGGGCACAGGCCATGCCCTGCTCAGGGCCTCCCCCGTGGGGTCCCCCCTAGGTGCCCCTGGGGTCAGTGGGTGACAGGACAGGGCCCTTCCCAGCACCTGGGAGGGGAGAGCAGTGGCAGGAGCTGCTGACATGATGGGGTTACATGTGTTAGGGTGGTGTGAAACCTCTGGGTGACTTCTCAGGGGTGAGCTTTCCTGGGAAGGTAGACCTTCATAGTGCATGTTCAGTAAGGGTGGTGGTGACCTCTGTGTATTAATTGTTACTATTACAGAGTGGATGGTGTTTCTGAATAAAGAGCTGTGATGCTGTCGAAGAAGTGAATTTATTTAGCCTAAAAAAGGTGAGATATATAGATTAATCTCAACAAAAACTTGCAATGTAAACTGCTCCTAATTCACAGGTTTTCTCAGACTGCTGTGGGTGAGGCTTTCTCAGGGTTTCAGTCCATGTCACTAATTTGGTTTGTATTGACTTAAAGGGTTTTGGTAAGAAATCGTCTTTCTCTAAAATGTCTGCTTTACTGCAAAGGTTATTGTGTGTGTGGAAGTGCTCTTCAGTGTGGTGTTAGGGAAATGAGACTTTAGGCATGAATAAGACACATTCAACACTGACTTGGAGGTTTGAGGCAGTGGGGGCTGTGGTTTTTTGTTCAAAATTCATATCTCACCAGACAGGATTTTAGGCTGGGGGTTGCTTGCATCAAGTGTCTCATTTCTCATGGTGGTGCAGGTGATTGTTCAGCGTTCTTGCTGCATTATGAGGCAGAGCTTTAAAGTGCCACTGAGTCTTCACTTACGCTTCTTGAAGGACATGTGACTTAAATTCTTTTTAATTACTATGAGTAAGTCACATCTGTAGCATATTAAACAATTTTTTTTACTGGAGCCTGAGTTGAGTAGTTATGCATCAAACCTAGGCAACATACATGAGTGTAAACTACTCCTTTTCTATCCTTTTTTTCTCTCCCTACCCTCAATTGTTTCACACATAAACTTACTTTATAAGCTGCCTAGTGCCTTGGCATTTGATTTGTTCTGGAAATCCATAGCAGAGTTTAGTGCTATTTCACTAATTGACGGCATCTTTACAAAAATCTGCATGTGTCTCCTTCAAATCCACAGCTGCCTCTGGCATACTGTCAATGTGAAATGTGTCCTGGATCAGCAGAGATTCTTTTTTTTCCTTGTTTACTTTTTTCAGTGCAACTTCAGCATTACTTAGCAAATACATGATACTCATCAATCCCCTTGGGTGGGAGTTACATCACTGCAATGGTAACATGCTAAAGTACCGATGAAGTGTTTAAAACTGAATATGGGTAGTTTTAAATATTGTCTTAATTTTTCTTGTGTGGTCAAAATCATGTCGATTGTTGAGAGACCAGACTCTTCTGTCTGTTGTTTGTGTTGTTTTTCATGCTGTCTGTTCATGTGTGTTTTCCTTTCTGGTTCTCATTAGTTTGTTGTGGTGCTTGGGTTCTTCACATAGGGTCTCTTTTGTATGAGATTCTGATTTTTTGCAGGCAGTTTATTTTAATATGTCCCCTTTTTAATCAACTATTTCTTTAAAGGAATCAATGTGCAGTTCTTATGATGTGAACTGAGGGGAGCTTGTTTTTCTGCAGTTGAGGCACCACCAAGAATCCACACCTCTAATGCCATAGAAGCACATTATTGAAACATCTGTATATTTAAAAGGCATCAACACCTACCATCTTCCATGGTTCTAAATGGGAATTCAGCATTTAACAGCTGCCATGTTGCTCTGCAGCATCACAAAATCAGTAAGAGATGCAAGCACAAGCTTTGAGACTCGTACACTAAATCATCTTTCTTTGAAGTGGAGACTTAATTGCTTTTTCTCAGTGGAACATATATCATTAGCACACTAATCAGAATACAAACAGCTCACAAAGGGGATAATGAGGGAGAACTTCCATGTAATGCTTGGTTTATGTTCACGTGATTCTGTAGAAAAATGTTTTGGTTTGCTGAGCTGTCCTTAATTTGAGGTTTCTTGCTTAATGAGACTTCAAACAAATTTTGCATTATAGGTTTCAGGTTTTCATGCCAGAGAGAGGCTTGGGATTTCAGGGAGGGGGGAGGCCAATCTGCTTGGAAAACCTGAACAGACATTGAGTAAGTGAGCCTGCCTCTTGAAGAAAGACAGATAAGGCAGCCTTCCTAAATGTGACAGAATGTAAAACTTTCTGTTGAAATACACCGCAGTCTGAAAACATACATCACAATTTGTTTTTCTTAAGCCCTTTCGAGTTTAATTTAATGGAAAATGTTTTCATAATTGCCTGATAGCTTTTCTGATATTTTCTACAAGCTGAAATATTTCTGACTGGGGTTTTGTTTTGAGGGCTGGGAAGTATGACCTTTTGGAGGCTGTGAACACACATGTCCTTCTATGCACTGCTGCTTGAGAGTATGCAAAATGCTAAAGGTTTAAATCAAATTGCCCTGAGGACTACTTACTGACCTTTTGAATGCAAAGCTGTCAAAACCTTCAACTAGACATCAGCTAGAGAAGAACACTTTAGGCAGATCAATGCAAATAGAAAACAATGTGGGTTTGACATTTTATAATTCCTAGTTAGTGAGAAACAGTTCCTGTGCTGCCAGAGCTGCTGGAAACAAATCCACACTGCCAAGGAGTTGCTGAGTAACATGTAATAGTTATTTTTCAGGGAAAACCTCTTGTAATCTACTTAAGAAATTAGAAGTTTTCATTAATTGACAAATCCTGATATAGTTATCTGAGCAGGATGCTTCATTGACTTCAAAGGGATTTTTGTCTACGTCAGGAATGCAGGGTCAGGCCCTTAACTAGTGATAACTTTCTTCAGTGGGTTGTCAGATATGACAAACTATGCCACTTTAATAGAAGTTACCCTGGCCAGACCATGCCATCCCTTTGTCTGGAAAATCTGCTTTAGTCCTTTGCTCAAGAAATGGAATTTCTAATAGAAGACATTAGAAAATACTCTGTAGCTGAAGCTGTGGTTTCTGCGAACAGATTTTCTTTACTTTGAATAATACATTATTTTCTAGTCATGCTACATTATATATTTAACTCAGTTTCAGAAAGTGTTTGATAGAGTTATGAGCCATGTATTGCTGCCCAGCAATTAGTTGTCCCTCCTTAAGAGATTTATTCCTAATTAGTTGTTCATGCACTATTGCTTGCTGTAATGCAGAGATTTAAATGGCTGCCTTTCCATGTAGACCGACAGAAACGGACCGCAAGGGCACCTGAGAGACTGTTCATTCCTGAGCTGGGTCAGTCCAATGGTTGCAGGTATCCTGTAAAAAAAGTATTAAAAGCTTCTGTATATCCTGTATCCTGTGCTGAAGACTGGCAGAAAAATTACTTCACAGGTTAGTAAAAAGTAATTATCTGTGCTTTACCAGAGTGTTTCAAGTGCTCTTTTAGTATAATTAAAAGTTAGTTATCAAAACATGAGACGCTGCTTCATCCACTACAAAAATAGTTGAGCTCTATTAACATGTAGCTAAAATTTATTATTTTTCAAAATAATTCATTTTACTATTCTCCACACTGAGAATTCAAAGTCTGACTGTAAACCATTCTGAGATCAAACTTTCATTTATATAAATTCTGTAATTTTGTAAAGATAAGAGGTGAAGTTGAAAGTTTGCACATTCAGATAAACCTGAATTAGAAAAATGAAAAACATTTGTCATGTGAAAGCTTTTTTTAAGTGGAAAGTCTAGCTATTTCATTGACTCTTAAGGTGCAAACAGGCTGGATCAGTTGATCTCTCACTGTAGAAAGAAATTAATCCTGATCATGCTGCATCTAATTGAAGGCTGAGCAGCTCAATCTGTGCTCTGGGGCTGCAGCTGCGGCAGGGATGGGCTGTGGGGATGGGCTGCAGGATGTGACTCAGGCTGTTGATGGTGTTAAGGGGGGCAGGGGGGCTGCAGCTCAGGATGCCTTGGGAAGGGCATGTGTCTATCTCTGCCCCTCCTGAAGCCAGCAGGAATTTTGATACTCAGGAGGGTTTGGTCTGCTGCCTGCATGTTGAAGGTTTTCTTTAGCTGAGCCAAGGCATCACACTGTCAGTGCTGCAGTGCCTTGCTGAGGCTGAATGGGATACCCCCCAGCCACTCCAGGTGGGATTTCCACTCAGTGATTTGGACTGGTCTGCTCCGCAACCAAACACATTAGGCCAATTTAACTCACTAAGGTGTCATACCCCCCTCCTCTGACCACAGATACTTTTTTCCCGTTACTTGGGCTGAACATGCTGGCATGTACTCCATGTGTGTATTACTTAAACAATACTGGGTTGGCATCAGTGCTGAACTACATCAAATGCGGGTGCCTGAGGATGTGCTTCCAGGAGGGGCCAGGCACAGACCCGAGCCAGGAAAGCAGCAATTCAGGAGGAAGAGGAATCGGGATGGGCTGCTCGGTTTGCCCACAGTCCCTTGGGCCACACAGGACACTGATCGAGCGGTCTTCGCTGCCTTCAGCTCCGGCAGAGCACTGGGCACACAGAGCCTTTAAAGTACGGGAAATCCGCATGGACTCGCAAGTGACTCCCGCAGCCCAGCTGAGATAAAATCGCAGCGACAGCAGCTGATGATGATGGAGGGAGTCATTTGGGCATCAAAAGAAATCCGCGCTGCACTGCCCAGCTTTTGGCTCCCCTCGGCTCACCCCCCTCGGCTCGCTCCTTGCACCGGGGTGTTGCCTTTAGCGGGTCAGCCCGAATTCTCGGTGGAGTTTTGGTGCAAGTCACAGCTCCGTGTGGCCCTTCAAACATGCCGGTGCCCACCCCGGAGCCGTGTTGGGCGCGGGGGCTTTGGCAAGGCCGAGCCTGTGTGCATGTGAGGGGGAGGAGGTGCTGGGAACACGCCTTGAAGGCTTCAAATCTGTTTATCTTCACACTCCGCAGAGGCGATCGCTCTCCCGTGACAGCGAGCGCTGGAGGGAGCTGTGCCGGCAGCGCCGAGATAAACCCACGGGGCACAGGCTTTGGCCAAGTGGCCTCTCCCTGACCAGCAATTCCTTATGTCTCTGTGACATGAAATGGGACAAGAGCAGCAGGAAGCCTCCCCCAATCCTTCTTTTTAATAGTTCCTTGGGATAAATTGTAGATAAGAGAAGAGACCACATTGTTAACAAGCAGAGAACTCACATACAAAGGAAGGGGCTGCAATCTTTCACAGCAAAAGCAAAAGTAGCATGGTATATTCAGAGAATGTCCAAAAGCTAGCTAGCCTCTGACTTGGCTTGCTTTTCATTTATTTCCAAAATTTGTTTCCTCATTGCAAACACAGAGAGGAAATGATTTGCCTGTTTCCTGTTGTAACAGCAGAATGAAGGTAACTTATACAGGGATGAAAGGAGACCATATTTCATGCCTGTTGCTAAACAAATAGCTGCAGAACAGTGGGGTTGTCATGATAAGCATGACAGACTTTAACAAAAAGCTGCCTCTGATTCCTTTGTAGATTCAAACAGAGAGAGTGGTAACCTAGGAGACATTTTCTTTCTGTGCAGTTACTCTTGGTCTGATACTTATTGTATCAACACAGAGTATGAACACTTTGATTTACAGAAGATAAAATCAGAGTGCAGTACTGCAGCAGTTCCACGATTTTGTTGGTTTCCGTACTGGCGAAAGGGTTGACAGAGGGGACTGCACGGAGCCAATTAAAAAATATATACATAGCACGTGCAGTTTATGGGGCAGCTCTTCTCCACCTGCTGGTCGTTCCTGTGCCTCGCTGCAATTTCTACATGTGCATAAATCCTTAATTAAGTTATTCTGTGTGTTTCAGTGTGCAGATTCCAGCTGCTGCTGCCAGTTTGCTGTCACTTTGGTCCCAAGCCTGACGCATGCTGAGCACCCCTGAGCTCAGAGGAAGTAAACAGTGCTCAGCTCCTTGTTTGGGGGCTCAAGGTGGCAAGGCAGAATAATCCTGGCTGCCTGGCCTAGGAAACATTCATGGTGCTTTGGCTGATCCCAGCTGCTGACATTCCTTCAGCTGCATGTTGCAAACCTTGGTGTTTCTGCACCTAAGAGCCACACTAGGGAGATAAACCAGGAGAAAACAAACTCTACTGAAAAACAGAAAGGACTGTCTGGCAGGTTGTGTGCAGAGAAGCTCACTGCAGGCAGAGGAGCATTGGCTGTGGCATGAAGGCCGGAAGACAGAGCTTGGAGCTGCAGTAAATCCAAACTCCATAAGATCTCTACACTGCCTGTAAGGGTGAGTGCATCTGGGATCAGGTATGCACCTTTCTCTGTAGCTGCAGCTGTGTGGTTTGTTAAAAGTGCCAACAAGATCCGATGACTTGCACCTAGGACTGACCAAAAATATTTAGGTATTTTTCATACCTTTCAGCAGCAGGAAACAGGCACAGGAGAATAAGGGAATGTACTTTGCCAGATCCCTATGAGGTCAGTTTTCCAAATGGCTTGTGGTTACCTCCAGCAGCAGGGGAGGATGTTGGGGTGCTGTCTTTCTGCTGCTGAAATTCATGGAAGCTTCTTCTTCATTCTGGTGTGATGAGCCTGGAGGCTGCCTCTGGGGCATTATGAAGCTGAGGCACACCCACTGATTTGGGCCAGTGGAACTCTATTGTGGAAGGTGGCTGGAAAAATGGGAAAAAAATGCTAGTGTAGCAAAAAATTGTACTTCTTCCACTTTAGTGTTGGTTTATAACCAGATGAGATCTGTGTTAAAATCCCTTTGTCAAGGTGTGCTTTTCCTGTACAGGAAGGCTCCCTGGAGAGAAACTTCATTAGCATCCCCAGGGCTCAGTCCAAAGTGTGTTTGCCCATCTGCTCATGGAAGGAGTGAATCTCCTTTGAGAAGGCAATGGAGATGGTAACTGTACACAGGTTCAAAATGAAGCAAGAATCTACTAAGTGACCAAATGTTCCAAAAGTCAACATTTGTATGGTGGGTCTTAATAGAGTTAGCATAACACACTGAAAATCTGTGAATACAGTTGTAATTGGGCTGGGAGTTTGGCATGAGAAACAAGAAAGTGTCTAAACATGCTTATAGTAACACCAGATCAAAAACCCTCAGAGCAAGAATTGTAAAGACAAAAGGGGCTTCCCTGAGAAGAAGAGTTAATGACACCCTGCCAGGAGTGCAGCGTCGTGGCAGCCCCTCCGCTGGGCTTTGAGGACTCCACTGTCTGAAGGCAGAGCTGCCTGGTGCAAATTGCTGTAATTCCCCTGCAGTTAATGGGTTTCTGGCAATTACTGCTGCTCTCAGCCTGCCCTGGAAAATGACTGCAGCTCCACTACTGCTGCAGCCACACCAAGCTGCCTGTGGTGATGATACCTCTTCTCTGCCCTGGGTGCCTGGAGCTACAGCTTCCTTCACACCACCAGGGACACCTGGCAGCTCCTGCCAGCAGGATGAGCTGGCTCTGGTAGAAAGGAAGGGCTCAGACTGCCGGGGGAGACCAGAATGATGACTATATGTTGATTTGAAAATGGATTTGGGCTCCAGCACCCCTACTACCTTATAGACTACAGCTAATTGAGGAGAGTGTGATTGCACATGTGCTAATGGAGACACAGTGCTGTAAACAGCTCTCTCCCCAGCTCTCCTGTTTCCCACCCAGCCATGCTCCTCCCTATCCTGTTCTGTGCCATGACATTATTGTGCTAGAGCAGAGCCATGCAAAGCCAAACCAGGAAAACTGATCATGTGGGCAAATCAACTTTCTCATCTCTGATCTTGTGAGATCAGGTGGTATGTGGGAGCAGGTGGGAAGCCAGCTCAGGCAGTTTGTGGCCATGCAAACACCATCCATACTGCTGGGACAGCTTTTCCCAGACCACAGGGGCAAGAGAGCTAACATGATGCTATTCTTTTTCTCAGGTAGGGGTGAAATGCTCAGTGCAGACCTGACCACAGACCAAATGGAACTATTTCTGGTTTAAGCTGAAAGATATGTAAATGGTCTACCACCAGAAAAATCTCATCCTAACCTGAAAGGAAACTGCACCCTGGGCTTGTGGCTGCAGGGATCTCATAAACATAGAGTTCATCTTGCAAAGCTCCAGTTATAGGTGAACTTTTTGCTTCTTTCACTGTCCTGAGCCTTCTATATTCCATCCCAGGGAAGACTCCTGCCGATCAGTTTGCTTTCTAGAGGTGCTGGTAACACTTTGTCTAAAGTGTTTAAACACCATGGTCATGAGATTTCATTCACATTTGGGAAGTCCCTCTCTTTTGTTAATAATGGTACCAAAATTCCAGACTTTATAGACCCAGACCATTTTAGTAGTCCTGGATGGATTGCCAGCTGCCCTTACACACAGGCAAGAAAAGCAGTGGAGCAAAGCCCCGAGTTAAATCTGTTCATGTCAATCTGGTTTGTAAAATCTTTCTTTTCAGGAAATGTATCAACTAGTCTGGCCAGGGCTGAGACTGAAATGGAGCATAAGGTAAATCAGGTTATTTTCAGACAGCAACCTGGACAGCATGCTGTTATTCCAGCTGTTGGTAGCACTTCAAAGAGAGCTCTTACTACAAACTTGGGTTTTAAGACATTGATGAGCTGACTATTCAAGTATTACAAGTTATTTCTTTGAAAGATGTGTGCAGCTTGTTTGCAGATGCAAATATCTAAGAGAAACCATAGAAAAGGGTTTATATGGGTCTGAAAAGAACCATAAAAACTGAGGGAGTTTGCATAGCCAAAAATACAGACCCAATCAAACAAAAAAAGTGTGAGCTGGTGACAGAAGAAAAATTGCTGCCCTGTAGCAAAGTAGGCACAGCTTTGTTTATGTTGGCTGGCAACATCTTGTACTCCTGAACTGCCTTGCTGGCTTTCTCAAGATAATGCTTCTGAGGCTGTTGGCTAAGCAGATAGTTGTGTTCATTGGCTGCATATTTACTAACATGGTGTATTTGAAAAAGTTACGACTGGCAGTGCCTTTGAACTGTGGTTCAATTACTTTATCAGCTAAGTATGAATTTAGATATCACAAGTCTTCACTATCTCTAACCCAATTAATTACTTGAAAATGTGTTAAAAGAATGAATTCTGACAAATTAGACAGGGAGAGTTTATGCTTATCTAGTTATTGAACTTCTTAACTCTAACAAGGATTTTATTACTTGGTTTGTTAAACAGAAATGTGAAAATGAAAATATTGGTGTTTGTAGCTGCCCAGACCCAGGCACAAGGGGCAATCCACTGGGAAGCAATTCCTTTGTTAAGCCATTTAAAACAAATATTGCATTTGATCTCATGAGTCAAAAACTGCTGGCACAAGGTAGTCCAGGGAGATGGTAAAGCAGTTTCCCCATCACACCAGAAGACAGTCATGAGCACAGATGACAACAGCTAATGCAAACCAGTCCATAAGTAGGACAAGACTATGGCTTGATCTGTCTCTTTTAGCTTTTTTTTTTGTCTGCTGTTCCACTGAGACCACCTCCTTCTTCCAAAAGGGCTAGTGAATTGGGCAAGGAGGTGTTCCCCCTGGGCCAGGTGGGGTAGTGTCCAGAGCTGGGCAGTGCAGCTCAGCCCCTGCAGGAAGCACTGCAAAGGTCTGCAAGGAATTTATATTTCACCTACCCAGGGATGGTTCCAGCCACCCCACCAACTGCCCAAGGCTTACAGCATAGAAATGTTACTGGGTACTGTATTCCCTGTTGTGTTTGTCTTCTAGATGTGCTGAGGTCATGTAGGAAATCTCAAATTCAGGTCACAGTGATGAACTGGAGTTTAGTGGGAGAGAGTACTGCACCAGCATGAGCTGCAGATGGAAGTCATGAGTTTACCACAAGAAACAATGAGTATTTAATCATTAGTGCTCAAAAATAATATGAATAAAATTGCTTGTGATACTTTTTTTTCCATAGTTCAAACTTTTCTGACTAGAAAATTAAAATACTGAGGAAAATTCAAAAATACTGAGTCAGGTGGATCCAGCTGCTGTATTTGGTCCTATGTGCATGTGCAGTCCTGCTCTTCAAAGTGACTGTGAAATTGTCTGAATGACTTTTAGGTAAGTGATTTGCATGTAAATCAAATATTTCCTAATTACCTTTCCTGCAAACTCCAGCTAAGATCAGAGTAAGATGAATTCTTCTACTCATGTATTTTTGACAAGTGAGGAAGGTGATGTGGGTCAGCCTGTGGCTTATGTCACATTTTGGTAGCTCTGATTTTCCCCCAAAGACTTTCAGATGAGTCAGTGACTAAGGCTGTAGCCAGTACCGGTGATGATGCAGCAGAAGGGACCGGTTTGGCTGCCAGCTCCCAACTCTGTGGGCTTTGCAGTGCTGGCAGGAACAAAAAGCAGTAAAAACTTGCCTGTTACTGAACTCAGCAGCTCTCACAATGAATGCAAACAGGGTGCAAATCTGCTGAGTAAGAAGATGCCTTCTTACATGGTAACTTTAGAAACTAGAACTCTAAACAGACAAAAAAAAAGAGATTGGGAATCGCTGGCTGCAAGCATGCAGGAAAATCAGGGGGGAAACTGAAAGCTTAAATGATAGTGGCAGCATCTGTTAGTATCTCCCATACACATTATCCAGAGGGTGGTGGTAGCATGACTCTCAAGCCATGTTTGCAGTTTAGGTTGGGTCTTGGCAAGATAGTCTGGACTTGAGGCAGGGGGAAACTTAAAGCTGTTTTGTGAGGAAGCAAGTAAAGAACAGCTCATCCTCAGCAGCAGAGTGCTGTCCTGCGAGGCCATCTGGAATTGCTATTAGTCCTCTAGAAAGGGGTCAGTGAGAGGCACTAAACAAACCCTGGCTTTTCATTTCTTACGAATGCCTATCCTCACATTCAAATGTTTGTCTGAGTGCGTCTGGAGAGCCAGTTACGTCTGGGTGCGAGGGTGCTCTGGCACCCCTGGGCATCGGTGCACCTGCACCGGGCAACGCAGGATCCCAGGCCCGGGGGCCGTGCCGGGGACCTCCACCATGCTCTGGGTGGGCAGCTGTGCTTTTGGCATGGCCGGGTCTGGCCAAGCGCACGTGTTGCCGATGCTCGGGGAAGGACGACCAGAGGCTCCTGGCACGGCTGGAGGGCTCAGGGGCGCTGCAGGGAGCAGCCGTCGGGCCCAGGGCTCTCCGGGAGGTGCGGTGTCTCCTGGACTGTGCTCGGACCAGATGGCGCAGGCCCCGCATCCCCTCGTGCCCGCGCGGAGCCGGCCGGTCCCGCCACCCCCCCGCTCCGAGGCATTGTCCGCCGCGACCCCCCGCCCTGCGGCCCGCCCCGGCCAGCGGCGTCCGGCCCTCCCTCTCTCCACCGCTCGGCCCTGCCCATCGCCCCTCTGCTCCCCAAAGGCCAATGGAGACGGGATGCGGAGAGTAGGGCCGGGACGGGCGCGCCGGGGCCGCTCCGTCCGTGCGCAGTCTCCTCCCCTCGGCCGCTGACCGGTGCGTGTGCGGGGCCGGCGGGGCATGCGAGCCGCGTCCCGCTGAATGGCGCCGTTCCGCCGCCGGCCGCGGCTGCTCCCGCCGCTGCTGCTGCTGCTCCCGCTGCCAGGTGAGTCCGCCCGCCCCGACACCCATTGTCCGCCCAAGCCCCGGCCCCGCCGCACGTGGCTTTATTTATCCGGCGGGACTGGCCGGGGAGCGAGGAGGAACCGGCTCCGAGCTTTGTTCGCGCCGCGCAGCGACGGCGCGGAAGGGGTCCTGGGGGATGCTCTGGTGAGGGGCTTTCGCTGGCGAGTCCTTGTAAAATCAGCCTTTTACGACGGGCCCCGCTCCGGCTCTTTTTGGCAGCCTTGTAAAATCAGCAAGAGGCGCCGGGTGGAGCGGCCGCACCTGCGTGGCCGCCCCGCCGCTGCGGGTCTCCGCGGGGCATCGCCCGAGCCGCGGCGGTGCCTGCGGGTGCCGGAGCCGCTAGTGCTCGCGGCTCAAAACGGGCGGGCAAGCGCCGGGGCGTTTTACAGCCCGATGACTCCGCGCCGCTTGGAGTCAGCACAAGTTTCCCCGGAGTTGTCTGAGTTTGGAGCTCGGAGCGTGTGATAGCGATAGCTTTGCCTCGTGCTGCGGGGTCAGCGGGATGACTCGCAGCTCGCAGTGCGTTTGGGAACTTGCACGTGTCTGCTTACACATCTATCCTTACAGGCAAAATGTTTTTTTATTTTCTCTCAGGTGTGTGGTGCTTTAGTGAACTGTTTTTTATGAAAGAGCCTCAGGACGTTACTGTCTCAAGGAAGGATCCGGTGGTTTTAGACTGCCAAGCCCGTGGTGAAGCTCCTATAACTATTACATGGCTGAAAAATGGAGGCAAAGTATCTGAAAATGAACGGATCTACACTTTATCCAATGGCTCGTTGTATATCAGTGAGGTGGAAGGAAAAAAAGGAGAGCTGTCTGATGAAGGATTTTACCAGTGCTTAGCTCTGAACAAGTATGGGGCCATTCTCAGTCAAAAAAGCCACCTCACAATAGCAAGTAAGTCCCAGTTCTTGTCCCAGTTTTTGTTTATTAACCTGCTTGTGAGTTTGTGACAGCAGTTCCCTGAACAGTGTGCAGCAACCTATCACTTTGATTGTGTACCTGAAAAGTTGAAGTATAAAAGCACAGAGAAATTCTGTAGAACCTTTGTTTCTTTTTAAACGTTTAAAGTTAATGAGAAAAACTTATGGTGGTCCCTGATGTGGCAGGAGTGGCTCAGCCACCTGTGAGACCTCTTGGGCAGTGTGCCCTGTGTGGGTGGCTCCTGGGTGTCACCAGTCTGGGGAGCAGGTGGTGATGCAGAATTATGCTGATAGTGGCCTACAAAAGTCCTGGGTTTTGTTTCCCAGGTGCTGTTCTGACAGCTTTACAAGGGTTATCTATAAATCTGATTAAAAAAGAAATAAAAAAATTCCTTGTTCAGTAGCTTGATGTGTTGTGCCAGCTTGGGGCAGGACAGAATGATTAATATAGATGTCTGTCTTTTGGAGAGGAAAGAAGGGAAAGGTTTTCTGGGCATCCGTGAGGCTTACATGACTAAGGCCTTGCTTTTCTGACACGTGTGTTCAGCCCAGCAGATGTGGGTGCTGTCCCTTTTGGGACTCCTCTGGACCAATCAAGGGCCTGTTATGTGGTTCCACTGGGAAGTGAGAGTCACATTTCCAGGGTGACTTCCTACTGCTGGATGAATGGTGAAGGAAATAGTTGTGTCTAAGTGCCTTTATGAGTTTAACAGTCTGACCTCGGGTGTTTGTTGCCCTCCGTTTTCCTACCGCCTTTAAACATATTGAGCAAGAGATGTGAGTCAGGAACAGAATGCTGTGCTTTTTTCCATGGCCATGCACAGCTTTGCCACTGCACTGCTTCTACAACACTATCACCTTTTGCTTCCCAAAAGTCCATGGGAATGTACTTTTCAAAGAAAAGTAAATTTTCTCAAAGTAAAGAAAACTTTCATTTCAAAGAAAGTATAACACAGAGAGTACACAGTTTATGTAGTCTTCTCATGTTCCCTCTATAATAGGACTTAACTGATGAACTTAATCTAATAGGAAAAGACTTCCTTTGACCTCTTTGACCCTGTTCTTAGTAGCAAGTTGCACAAAACTGGTGCTGGTACCTCTGTGAAAACTTGACATTAGTTGTAAGTTGCAGCTTTTGCTAAATTCAACCTGAAACCAGTTAATACAATTTATAAATTAGCTGATGTTAAAAAAATGTGTGGATGTTGACATTTCTTAGTTTTCCTGTGTGATTCTGAACTGATTATAAAAACTGTCCATAAGATACCCCAGCAAGGTGTGAAAAACCTTGTTAAGTGAGCCAGTGTTGGGCTGTTCAAAAGCAGCCTGGGAGCAGGTGGCTCCAAGTAGGTGATGAATTTTCACGTGCTGGAAGAATGTGAAATTGTGACCCCTCGATTTCAAAGACCTGCCTACTTATTACTTTGTATCATGGCATCTCACTCACATACAGGTTTAATAAACCAGGCAATACTTGAGTACTTTTGGTGAAATGGTGAAAAATGAAGTATTAATATTTTTGACGTTTAAATTCACATCTCTGTGTTTCAGAGTGTCAGCAGCAGTAATAATTAGACCAAAGAAAACCTTTCTTAGGAGGATAGGATTTTTTTTCTTTAACCAACATAAAGCTAAGCAGTGGCTGATGGATTCTGTGTGTAGGACTGGAAAATTCAGGGCCACTTTAAACTGGAGACATTGCAGGATGTGTTCTCTGCTCAGTACCAGAGAACTTCTAGAACAGTACAGAGCACTACAGTAGTACAGCATAGTAATGCAGTGGTAGTGTCTGGGTTTATTCAGACAGTACTGAACCTGTATGACTTTGTTTCTCCGTTGGGCATTATTTCACCAGAAAGATAGTTCCATTTTGTTTTGTTAATTTTCACTTGTGAACCAGTAGAGATTTCATGCCGTGGAGTAAGACTCGTGTTTTCCTGCCCCCCCCCTCCCCCCCCTTTTTATTTTTTTACTTCTCCCGCTCCTCTGTAAGACTATGACAAAAGGTTTCTTTTTCTTCTTTGAATACTTGAAAGGTTTTCTATGGCTGTTGGAGAAAACTAGAAGAGATAGCGGATCCATAATGATCACAGTAGGTGTTGTTGACTTAGTGATTAAGTGGTTAACTAGTGGCCAAACATGAAGTTATGCTGTGTAGCCGTCTCTTCTCTTTAGTCATGCCCCAATCTTGCCGGTTTCAGAACACCATCTCTACAGTAAAGCTGTGAAATTAGGCAGTAATTTGTATTGTTATAATTTGGAGCCCATAACCCATGTGCAAAATCAGTTTTCCCTCTCATTTTCAGTGTTTCTGCCTGTTATCATGAGTTGATGAACTTTGCAGACTTCTTAAGTGAAATAAATCAGTCTTGTGGGGTATTTTGTAGCCTTATAACTTTGTTTAGAAGCAGTTGCTGCAAAGGCAAATTACCTTGTGGTCAGGGTACAGAAGGGACTATACATATTAAAGAGGTAGAGAATAGGCATTAAATGGACATTCTTTCTTTGGAGGAAAAAAGCAAATGCTCTCTTCAGTTACCGGTAGCAGCAGGGTGCGAGGATGTTCTTTTACTTTGTCTGGTCAGAGGTTTTGCCAATAAGCTTATCTTTTGCTTCAGAATTGTAATGTTTAGTGTTGCATTTGGAAATCAAAAAGTTTAATCTGTCCAAGAGTTTAAGATCTGAACACACAAGGAGATCAGGTCTTGGTTTCTAAAGTTAGAAACTGGAAGCTGAAGGTTGCACTCTTGGCAAGAATTCCATTATTCATGTGCAAATTAAGAATTCACAGGGTTAAAAGGTTAGAAACTGGCCAGGATGAGGTTTACCCTTGTGATAAAGAGCAGATGACCCTCATTCATTGGCCAAAGCTTTCATGTAGCTCCTCTGCAAAGTTAGTGATTGCCATGAATTGTTCTTGAGGAATGCAGAAATTCAAATGTGAGCAGGCCTTTCCTTAAGTGTCACTATGGA
This sequence comes from Pithys albifrons albifrons, assembly GCF_047495875.1. Classification (NCBI taxonomy): domain Eukaryota; kingdom Metazoa; phylum Chordata; class Aves; order Passeriformes; family Thamnophilidae; genus Pithys; species Pithys albifrons. The sequence continues at coordinate 8,493,518 of NC_092470.1, forward strand.
GCCTTATCTCCCCAGCACATCAGAGTAGGTCTGCAGGGACAGGGTTCCTCCCCAGAGGCCCCAAGGCTTTGCTTTCCTGTTGTTCATCCATGCACAAAAGAATTTGACTAATTTAGGGCTTTTTTTTTTTTTGTGAGATCCCCCTACTTTTTAAAAGGAAACTGTGGTGCTGAGGTAGCGCTTGGGTTAAACTAAATATTAGTTTGAGTACATGCTTGTAGTTGGTTCCAAAGTAGGCTGATTGATGTGGGGGGAGAGGAGGAGGTCCTGTGTGCTTCTTTGTGAGGCAACATGTGGGGGTAAAAAGCTGATAGTTAAGAGTACGACTTCCTCAAAATTCAGCTTAGTGCTGCTGAGAGATGGAATATCAAAGGAATGCACGCTAGGGAGACAGGCCTTTTGGTACGACACTGAATCAGCCAGAGTTAACAAACTGAAGTTTTTGTATTCCCACATTTTAAAATTATGACAATTTAACCACAGTTATCTAAGATTCTGTCTAAAAAAGCTGGACTCCCAGTAAGGTGGTATTTAAAAAAATGGAGAAGGTGATCATGTTCTGAAGTAAATAATTCAGTGTAGTGATTGGACAGGATGCTCATTGTTTATTTCCTTTCCACAAAAAGTGGAAATGGAAGTCTTAGGATGGTTGGATGATATATAAACAACATTCCTAGATAACCCTTTCTCCCCTTGGAACTTGGCTGAATTGATTTTAATGTTTGTGAATTCCAAGAAATGTTAGCCCAGTTCTTCGTGTGCAGGTTTTCCCATTTCACAGTAGTGGAAGGTTATGAAAGCAGGAGGTTTTTGGGAACTGTGAGCACACTGTGGTCTGTGCAACGCTGGGCCCTTCACACGTAGCAGGCTATACTTTGGGGAAAATTCGTAATTTTGCTTACCTGCTGTGGCAGTGATGTGACTTCTGGTCCCACTGCCCTGCCAGTAATTGGCCATGTTTATGTTTTCATGGCTTAATAACATCTTTTGCTCTGCTTTTAAATAGTTTCACCAAAGAGTGCATCCAACTGAGCCTTATTCTGCACTGTGACGATCCTGTTTTCTTAGCAGTTCCAGCTGTTTGTTCCCACTTTGGCATTGTGCTGGTCCCTGTGTGGGCACAGCTGCATGTGTGGCTAACAGAGCAGGGGACTGATCTGCGTTAAAATAATAGAATTAAAACAAAAGGTGGTGTTTAACCCAAATGAGTACCCTGACATGGTTTGTCCTGGAGCCACTCACAGTGATTGCACTGATGTCCCTGAGAGGACTGATGTGGAAGTGGGAAGGCTTAGTGGGGACAGGAGAAGGCTCCTGAAATGTCAATACACTTAAATTCCAGTATTTAAGGCATGATGATGAGCATCTTAGTTAGCAATGTCACTTGATAACAGTGAAGAATTTTTGTTCTTTAACTGAAATAACCTGAGGAAATAAGAAAACTGGGAAATACTTTCCTTCTTAACTTTTCTCATCGTAAGATTTTCCTCTAGAACTCCCCCAGACATCTTTTGACCCCCTAAGCCCTATGGCACTTTTGCAGAAGACATTATCAGCATCCTTTTAAGACATAACCAGTAGTCACTTATTTTTTTTTAAGTACTAAGACATTCCCTACCCTTTCAGCAATGACTGATCTGCACTTGTAAGAGCCCCTCCACTGAGGGACAGGCTTTTATATTGTTGTCAGTGTAAAAAGGTATAAAACATTTTTCAGCGCACATGAACAGTGTTTGTTTCCACTGCCATGTTACTGAAGGAGTAAGTTTTTTGTGGGTTTCCTCAACACCTCAGTTTCAATCTGTGTCAAGCATACTGCCAAACTGAGGTGCTCATGCCCTCCCCTCCTGGCCAGGAAGACCAAAGCTGTTAGGATTTTTACTAGTTTTTATCGCTGTAACTTTATACAATATAAAGTTTTTACCAGCTTCTTTTGTAAAAGAATGCTCAATCTTTTTGGCAGTTTACTCTGTAGCTCATAAAACCTTCACCTACATGAGAAATGTTGAAGGAGAATGCGGTACCCTGCTAAGATGTTGTTCAGGGCTGGAACTGGAAGCACTGGGTTCTTACCTGGTGCAGGTTCTGTGTGTGTGATACCTGCACTAACCTGCGGAGATTTCTTTGCTGCTTGCAGAGCAATGTGTGGCAGCAAAAGATACTGTTCTGTCCCTGCAGCTCCCCCCACCGCTGCCTTTCTCCCCCCTCCCTCTTTCTCTGCATTTCTTGGTGTAGAAATTGTTGAAAGGGCATTCAATAAGGCCCCCTTTTGTCAGCCAGCTCTGATTATCCTAAAGAAAAGGATCTCACTCTGAGCAGTTGTTTGCCTAGAGACTTGTTGTCACGTCTTCACAATTTAACAGCTGTGGCTATTGATGGGGTGCAGAACAATTTAAGACAATGACAAAAGAGAATCTTTCAGGAAGAATGTAAAAGTTACTAAGCGTTTTCCTAGAGAAATATGGTCATGCCCATTGTTGCACAAATTTGTACTTAGTTTTTGTTTGTTTTCCTCAGGATTTTGTACTTTTTCCACGTTTTATCTCCAAAATTGTGGACATAATATTTTGTTTAGTTTTTCAATGTTTTGAGGTTTGGGTGATTTTTTTTTTGTTTCATCAATAGGCCCAGCTGTTAAATTGGGATTGATTACTTCCAGTCTTTATAACTGGTAATCACCACCTAAGTGAAAAAGTAATCAACAATGTCAAGACTCCACATTTTGTTGAGTAAGTGTGGGTTGTATGGTCAACATTAGTTACCAGGGTCAGCCTCTAGGTAGCTTTTAAGCAGCAGCATTTTTAGCAGCGTCTACATTTTAAAGTTGATTGTCTCAGCAATTGAGTTAGAGGTGGAAAAAAAATACTGCACTAAATCATTTGTGTTGGGAGTTAGGAATCGATCTGGCAGACTTCCAAAACCTGTGTCTGTAGTGGAAACCATTTTTGGTTGTGTGGATTAAACTGTTACTTTTTAAAGACATGAACAGCAGACTTAGGAAGGAGATGGTTGTGAAACCACCTGACTGTGGAGGGTTTGCCTGTGACTTACCGTATGAATTTATTGTAACTTCTGTTTATCTGTTTGTAAAAATTCTCTGGAGGGAGATGACCTTCCTACTTTATTAGATGAAAATATAAATAAGCATCACTAGATGCTTTGACTTTTTTTTCTGTAACTTTCAGTAAATATAATGTGAGGTTTTTTCCTTTTTTTTTCAATAAGGTCAGTTTGATCTTCTTAGGTGAGTGGAAATATTTTTGCTGTTGTTTTCAACAACGTGAATACTCACAAAGCAGAATAAGCCAAGTGGCATCTGAACAGTACGGTTGGCATCTCGAGGCTCTGTTCAAAGTGTTTGTTTCTCAAGTGCCCATCTCTGCCACTTCTGGTAGGAGGTTTCTGACACATCAATGCATCTGCAGCTTAGGGAAATAGTGTCCTTCCCCCTAGGGGCACACAGGTCTGTTGTGTGCTCCTGGAGTTCACTCAGACTCTCATTATGATAACCCAAAAATGACAGAATGTGCAATATTTGCGTTTTCTGGGGCAAAGATTTCAGGGTTTCCGAGTCTGTCTGTGCCACTGTTACACTAAACAACTTTTAAAACTTCCACTGTGCTTGGAGTATTTTCTGACTTTGGTTGATGAGAAAGCTGTAAATTTTGCAGTAGTTAAGCTTGAGGAAGTTACGTTTTCTTTTAGCCTGAACATTGTGGTAATTGTGATAGTATTCAGTGAGTACCTTCTTATTTACTGGCTTTCAGAGCAGTAGAATGCAATGTGAGAATTGAAATACTGAAAATGAACGTGTTGTAAAAGCCATAGGAATGCTGACAGCAAGCTTTATGTCCAAAGCTTTTATCAGAATTCAATGATTTGAGGCAAAAGTTGTGATGCACCAAGATATTACTGCACCACCCCTGCAGGGTTACTGGGGAGGGAGAAAGTCAGCAGAGTGCAGTTATTCACCCTTCTGTAATTGTGGGTCTTGCTTTTATACCCATATAAACTGATTTCCTCCTCTGACTAAAGTAGTGAGAATACACTTATTCCCATAAACCATTTGAAAATCATCTTACGACATTGTTTCTGCATGTAGCCAAAGCTCTGAGGAAGGGAATGACTCCTGGAATACAACATAGATATAAATGGGCAAGACTTTTTCTCTCAGGACCTTACAGGTGCATTTTGACTTGTATTTTACCAATTTTTTTCAATGGTAGAACACCAACTGAGCAAATTACATCTCCAGCCCTTGACAAGAACCGTGTGCCATCAGAACCCTGGTAAAATCCTCCTGGACAACAAGGTTTAGGACTGTTGTTGTTTTAGACTGGTGATAGAAATGTAGTGTGAAAAGCATTAATCTCACTGCAGAGAGGGTCTTTGATGTATTTTCCCATCTACAGAATCTTGGGAAGAAACCTTCCCACATACTGACTGATATCAAGGGACTGGTGTCTCAAAACATTGCAGTCTGAAAACATTTTGTCTCAAAACACTGCAGTTCACCATCTCTCTGTTCAGATGTGGAACATCTTTGCTAAGCCATGTTTTAAGCAGATGATGGAATGGGTAACAGATTCTATTCTGTGCAAGTTTTTCTGACTTGCAGCTTTAGGTGGGACAAATACAGTGTTTTAGAAAGGAGAAAAGAGTTTTTCTTTAGCATCAGACTACTCTGAGTGGTATATTGATGGCAAAACAGCAAAACTTACTTTATTCTAGTCCCCTAAGCCTTGGAACATGCCAAAATTATGATTTTGAATTTAATAATAGCAATCATTTACCTGTCTTAGAAGTACATGTAATGGAAATTTGCTCTTTAGCTCTGAGGTGCAGTCATTTAATTTTGAAATAATTTGCTTATGAGAGAGAGTTTTTAAAAGAAACAATTACCTGATTGACCAGGCATAAGAGGTACGTGAAAGTTATTAGAAGCATTAAACATGTCATCTGGTGTTCCTTTAATACACAGCTGGGGGCAGTTAAACTGAGTCTTTATGGCTTGTGGTGTGTGTCTTGTATGTAGTCATGTGTGAATGTTGGAAACTGGAGGGGGTTCTGTGGGCAGAAGGGACTCTGTCTTCAGGTTTGATTTTTAGTATCTTCAGATTATAACCCTGATTGCATTTTTTGTTCTCATTTCAGTAGACCAGAATTTCTTGTGTGAAAGCTTCATGTTTGGGGGGGGTGGGTGTGGGGTGGCTCCCTTTTGAGCCATTTCAAATTAAAGACAAAAAAAAATAAAATAAGTTAAGAAATCAACTTGCACCTCAGCCTTTGCAACATGAGCTTCTCCCAGTGTTCCATCATCTCTTCTTCCTCTGAAATTGCAAAAGTCATCTATCAGCGTGTTTTAGAAATGAGTTTGTCAGTTCTTTTAAGCTGTACTGAGAGTAATTAATGTTCTGTACACCTTAAAATGGCGAGGAAAACATAGCAAATAGAAAAGATTTTTCATGTATTTGCTGTTCTGTTCTAACATTCAGAATTCTCTCATCATTTGTGTCCTCTCCAATGTTCCCACTCTTTATTCTTTCTCACATCAGGTGCAGGCTGGTTTGGTGCATTTAGTTAGTTTTTGTTTTTTCCTCTTCTCTTCCACATTGTCACGTATGTGCTGTATCATTGCTTTGGATCTGCAAAGCTGCTTCTGGTGACCCCTCCTTTCTGATTCCTGCCTGCTGACTGGAAGGAGGTGCTGTTTCCAGTGGAGTTTATTTTCACAGCTGTGGCAGAGGAGGGAAGTGTCATAAGATACTTTGAGGTCAGTTTTGACCCCAAATTTAGATGAGGTAAAAATGATTCGATCGGAGTACAAATCTTGTCTCAGGTGGTCTGTCTGTCACTTAAAATCAGATAATAATTGTGATGAAGAGAAAGTTGTTTTGATAGCCATTACAATAATGTACAGTAAAAACAGCTCACTGTTACATAGTGTTGGTTTTTGGTTTACAACCTGTTACAACTGCAAGTTATCAAATAAGCCATTATCTTTTCAAAGAAACTTTAAAATTAATCTCAAAGTCTTTGAACATGCAGAAGAATTTTAAATGGTCACTCCTTCTTGTACAATCTTCAATATATTAATAAATTGTTTAGGTGACTTATCAGCAAATTAACTAGTGTAAATTATTAAATTGCCATTTCACTGTCCACATCAAGATCTCTAGTAAACCTCTAATAACTCCAGCATGTGCCTCAGGCAGAGCTGTGCATTATGTATGTTCTTTGTAAGGAGAATTCGTTGACTTTATGAAGCCATTGACAGACATTTATCATTTTGTTCATTAAACTTGTCTGTGACATCCGGTAAATTGATGTTAACTGGAAATATTCCCTGGGAGTTCTGGCACGACTCTGTCATTTTGCCTGAGGAGAGAGAAACTTTGTACAGAGCCTGTCCCAAATTACAAGGGGGAAACTTCCTTCCCCCACCTCCCCTCAACAGCACAAGGCAGCATATGAGCAGCTCTTTTTTTCCTCTTGCTTGTAATGCTTATTTATGCAAACAGCCCTGTGGCCCACAGTTTGCAAGCAGGTTTGTCATTGATCTTCAATAGCGGCTGAAAGTGGATGCTGCTCTATTAGTTGAGCCAGTCTGTGCCAGGAGGGCAGCTCAGTTCTATCCCACAGTGTACAAGGAATGAACTGAAATTCTTGGTAGCATTGATGGGAGTTTTGTGACATTGCCAGCACATGGCAGTTGGTACTGCTTTGAATGGTCATAATCCTTACCTGATGTTGCTTACTGTAGATTCTCAGAGTATGTGGTGGTGACCACGTTCATTGCTGAAAGCCTTTATAATACACATTGTAGGGCAGTGCTTTGTTTGGTCTTTCAAAATTACTGTGTTTGGAATGATGAACAATATTCCATTCTTTCAGCTCTTGGGCAGTGTGTTCTTTTCCCAGTATGGAAAAAAATATGTACTTTTAACACCTGCCAGTGTTTGATTCCTGTGGATATCCAGCTCTAATAATGGCAGAGGTTGTTAACAGGGTATCTGCCCACCTGCGAGTGTTGCTGCTGTGCCACCTGAATCCAGGGTTCTTTCTAACAGAAATCAATGGGATTCATGAATTGTGCCATAACTTGATTAAAATATTTATTAATGGGCCTAAGATAATGTTTACATTGTAAAACATTCAAAAAATTGAATATCCAAAAATATATTACATAAAACTTTTGTCTTTTGAGAGAAAGAGTAGAGCAGTTGGCTCTTTAAAATATATTGTGTCTCACTACATAATAGTTGGATGGATTAAATGAATTTATTGATTTCTGCTTCTTTACTGACACACATTTATGAGCAGTTTCTTTGGCACCATGGCCATGTGTCAAAGGTCATAACTTTCCTTCACTGTGGAAGAATAAAAGCTTTCAGATGGTGAATCCCTGAAATCTAAACAGGGCTTTATCCCCCCTTCCCCCTTCAATATAGTTACTGGTTTTGCAGAGATTTATTTAAGATAAATAAACAAAATTAATAAAAACTATACACACTAAAGGAACTCCTGTGTTATCTACCGTAAAATAATAGCTGTAGGAAACTCTCTGCATGGAAGGCAACATACCCAATCTGCATCACTATGGAGCACATGGTAGTATATTAAGCTCCTTTATGGTCAGAGACTTTATTGAAAATAGTCAGTTTTAAGAACAGAATAAACATTTTTCATGAAGAATTTTATTACACTTCAGTTTAGAAACAGTATTTCTTTCCTTTTAGAGCCATGTACACTTTGTGCACCAGAGGTGATACTGCCAGTAAATCCTACTGAGAGAGTGAAGCACATTCAGAATCTGTGGTCTGTGTTTAGATGAATGTTTATAATGTTGGTATTTTCTTTAATGCCCTTCATTAGCAGTGAGTAGTCTGTGGGATTTTTGTTGTGTACTAGATATGAAAGTCCACTGATGACATTAACATGAAGCTGTTAAAAAGAAACTGCAGTTAGACATAAAAAAGTTTAGTAAGTGCACTGGTTTGCTGGAGGTGAGTAGGAAGGAGTAGTGGGGATTCTGGAATGTCTGGGAAGAGCTTGTCTTCTCTTTTTAGCAGCTGTAACTGGTGGATTAGCTCTGACCATCTGAAGAAATAGTGGTATGAGGGTAACCTTACTGAGGTGTTACTTTGATTTAAAGTATTCAAAATGCTTGTGGTAAGTCAGGTGAAATAGGGTTGAATCATTAGCATGGCCTGGCTGTTGTCCACTCAGCGAGGCTGTTCCAGAAGGAGTAGCAGAGCCCAGAGTTGTATCAATGGGGAAAACACCTTATGATTTTCTGAAAAGATATAAGCAGTCTTTCTATCATCTGCCCCAAGAAAGAGAATTGGCTGCCATACTTTATTTTTGCACAGTAGAGATGAAGCCTGTTGATGCTTTCAATCATGATTCTTGCAAAAAAACCCCAAACAAACCAGTGGTAGACTTTTCTTCTGCTCTTCGTGTGTATGTGTGCAAATGATGATCTTATTTGAAGGGGGCTGGTGGCACTCTCCTCTTAAATTTGCCAAATATTTATATTGCAGAACTGTAGTTGCTAAGTTTCTGACATGTTAGCCTTTTGGATACAATTTGTCATGGCAGTATCCATCTCTTTGCTTTTAAATTCTTTTAATACAGTATTCTTCGTCAGAACTGTTTATCCCAAAATAATTTATTCCCCAGAACAAATCTAAGATGAAACTGTTTTCTCCGTGTTTTTGTTTTTCACTAGGACATCATGGCAATATCTGCTTAGGGAGCAGAGACATGGGATTTGTTGGGAAGTGGTCTTTGTGTAGCTTTTGTTGTTGCTATGACTGTAATTGGTTGTCCTGTAAGTTCTGAGGAAAAATCTCAGCCTTTCTTTTTGGCACGTGTTCAGCACTGCCTCACTCAGCTTGACTTGCTGGAGCCACAGAAGGTGCTGTTTGTGCTTGTGAACACCGAGCTGGGCTTTCCCTCTAAGCAGTCCTAGACAGATGTAGACTTGCTTTTTTTCCCCCCTGTTCTGCATTAATGAGGAGCTGAAGTGTGATCTAACACTGCCTGGAGAAACCAGCTGGCATGGAAAGCTGGAAACAATGCTCTAATTACCTGGAGAGGAAGTTTGGGAGGGGAAGAGGGTGAGGTGGAGGTGTGAGTGGTCTCATGTGTCTAGAGGTCAGGAAGGGTAAGAGAAAAGCATTTTTGTGGAAAGGGGCTGGTGCTCAGGGAAATCTGGTGGAGACGGGTCTGGGGTTGGCTTGGTTTGGAGATTGCCATGGGTACAAAATGGGAGTGGGGGAAGCCCAAGGGTCTGCCAAAGGCTGACTCGAGAGTGTTCCCATCAGAGCAGCTGATCTTGCAGGACATGGGAGGTGAACCCAGGAGGCCTGGACTTCTCTTGGGAACTTCAGAAGACAAAGAATAACCTCCTAGACAGGGAAGCTTTGGAGTATTAAAAATGCATTGCCACTTCAGCCAAAGCTTCTGCAATATGTGACACAGGTCCACCTGTCCCTGCTTCTCATGGGAAGTCTGTGATTATGTGGTTCTTATGGTCTCGATGTTTGATGTGAAGGTCTGAGGTTTGATCAACTGGAGCTGCACCAAGCTGGGGGAGCCATTCATGATTGCAACACTTGGAGTGTTGTGAAGGGTCAGTGTCATATCCTGGACACCTAAATTTAGAGAATATTCCAGTCCACCGTCCAACTGTTTATCCATACCCAACAGTAACATTAAAATAGAATGTAATCTCCAGGTGTTGTGAAGAACTGTAGTGCAGAGCCCTACAGAAAAGGCCATAGGGAAGCTGGTAACTGTTTTCAAGGCAGTGCTTAACAGAGTGTAATAAACTAGGAATGAGGCCACACACTGAACAGAGAAGAGAAAATATTGAATAGATGCTCATTATGTGAGCACCATTCATTTGGTGCTGTGAATAGTGGGGGAACTGTGATTGTGCAGTTGTATTGTTTCCTAAAGCATGTATATAAACAGAGCAAATCAGTTACATAAACAGCTTAATTTCTTCAGTTGCCCAACTTCTGAGTATTTGGGTTTGGAAATGTTCATTTTGTGTGTGTGTGTATACATATGGAAGAGACATGTATACTGAATGCTCTGTTAGTGGGGAAGTTTAGGGATTAGCTTCATTTGTCTAATGATGTATGTAATGCAAAACCACTGAAATAAGATGCTTGAAAGTATCAGAGTTTTATATGGGCAACGTGTCACAAAAAAAGACTTGTAACAGAGACCTCTGTATCAACTTCCAAAGCAAGTAAGTTTATCAGAACTTTTTGATTCAACCAAAACATGGGCTGGGGCCTAAGCATGTATTTAGCAATAGCTTTAACTTGATAATAAAAGTCCTCAGGTAATATATATATATGTGTGTGTGTGTGTGTGTGGTCATCTGTACACTCTGGTGTTTGCCAGTGCAAACTTTACTCCCTCTGTGACCTGACAGAGATGAAGTTTGGTTTACTGCTGGTGTACAGGAGAAGCTTTTTTGAGGTGACAGGCAGGACTGTGGGCTCCAGTCCTGTGGAGGTGTCAGCTGCTGTGGGTTGCACCTCCTCCTTCATCTGGTCTGCCTGTTCTCTCATGTATTCACTCCAGCACATAGCCTAGAGTACCCCCTACTTGTTGGGCTACAGGTCTTGCATTGGGCCATAGGGCAGCTTTTTGGAAATACAGCCCCACAGTCATGACTGTCTAGAGAAAAGCCCCAATCCTTTTTTCTTTTTTTTCTTTTCTTTTTCCTGGCATGTTTATGTAAAGAATATCAAAGGCAGTGAAGTATTCAAGACATTGTGCCTTCAGTGCGATGTTTGCACCTGGATCCTCTTGGGAACCTGGACCTTTAGGTACTGGGACCTTTTTTCTCTGAGGGGTTTTTTCACAGGCACATTTGGAAGCTGGAATTAGGAGAAAACAAAAAGCATTATTTGTGTTTATTTTAATTGCTCCTTTCGTTGCTATTTAGTTGCTGCCGTGTTCACCTTTGTCTTCAGTTTGTTCAAATAATGTTTGCAGGGCCTTTCACAAACTTGTGGTGAGGAAAGATGGTGACCACCTGAAACAATAATATCTGTGGCAGAATAGCCTGAGAACTTTAAATAACCAAAGGGGGCCGTTTCCAAGGCAGCCCAGTGACCTTTGGATCCCAGGAGCAGAGTATTCACAGAGGCTGAGCCTTTGTCCTGCCTTGCCCAGTGGTCAGTGAACTCTGGCAGGGCCTCGGCTCACCATCTTGGCCCTGGACTAGCAGCTGGTGATTGATTCATTTCACTGTCCGGATTCACATTCTTCTGTCAAGGGCTTGTCAAGGAAGAAAAAGGTTCTGTGGAGGGCTATTCATTTTACTAAAAGGAAGGGGATGTATTATATGATTGAGTGGATTACTTTTGGGTCAGAGAGTTCCTGCATTGCTCTGTTTTAATTCGGCCTTCAATCAAAGACAGATTTAGTTTATCAGGGCAGTGTGGTGCTGATGTAGAGGGACAGATAATTTCAATTCCATCAGTGCAAAAGGGTTGTTTGGTTTAGTTTGGTTTTTTGTTGTTTGCCCCCCTCCTTTCTGTGATTTGTCCACCCCACTAGTTTTCTGCCAACAAATCCATAGATTTTTGTGATTATATGATATGGCAGAGTTAAATATATTAATTTCTATTAATCTCACTTTTAATGTGTATCTAATATGAATACTAATGGACCTGCTAACTCTCATATATGGTTTTAAGCAATCCAGAAAAGTGAGTGAGTAAAAGATTAGTGTGTTATCTCTGCTTTAGATGAAGAGCAAACTGAGAAGAGAATAAATTTTACAGGAGCAATCTAATAAACTACTTTCCTCCAGACAACTCAGGCGACTGTAAAGCTGAGGGTGGAAGCCAGTATTTTCTCTCTAGTCCTGGTTTTTACCAGATGAGCAATAGTTTGTTGTACAAACCCAAAATTTTCTAAATGCTCAGGAGAGCTGTCTGTCTGTTTTTGTCTGCTGTTTTAGAATCCCCTTTAAAAAACCCCCCAAGCAATTGAGGAAGGTTTTTCCATGCTTTATGAAAGTTGAATCACATTTTCAATTTTATAATTATTGCATCCAAACCCCAACTTTTGAGTTGTACAAGGGAGGTGTGTTTCAGCTTCATTGTGTTGCCAGGCTCCTCTGTCCATCTGCCCTCCAGCTGGGTTCTGTTTCCTTAGCATTAGGATTTTCTTGCTGGTCCTCTTCATGGAGTATTGAGAAAAGTATGTTGTTGCTTAGCTCCTTCCACTGGAAATAACAGGCATTAAAGAGCAGATCCTGCCAGTTAACCTTCTGCCTCCATCTGAATGAACATGATGAGCTGCAGCAGATGAAATACGACCTTCAAGTTTCTTTACTCCACTCTCATAAGCTATGTATTGTTTTGATTTGGCTTATTGGACACATTATGAGGGATTTCTGATTGGCTTCAGGCCAAGGTGTTATCCTTGTGCTGATGGAAGTTCAAGTGCATAATTTAGAAGAAAATACTGTGAGTCTTGACCTGTTTTATTCTTTTCTCTCTCTCTTTTTTGAGGGAAAAGAGAGAATTTTATGTTTGTCAGGATAAATAAATGGCTTAATTATCTTAAGAGCACAAGAGAGAAAGGAAGTCTGAGATAATATGACCTTGCTTCTCTGTTATACACCTCTACATATGTGTCAGAAATCTGGGATAAGGAAAACACCTGTTGAATAGACAGCCTCTTTCAGGGAGATCTGGTGATATTCTTTTCATGCCTTCAGCTGCATTTCTTGGGGCTCAGTCTCCTTTCTCAGAGCTCGCTGGTTCCAGGCGGGAGCAGGATGTCTGAGGTGGGGCAGTGGCTTCTCTGTGCTCCAGAGAACACTTCCCTCAGGGCCTCCCTGGTGGCTTTGATTCATGGCCTTGGGTTGGAGATAAATAATGAGGTTTTAAAAATCATGGAAAGGAAAAATGGGTTGTCATTGTGTATTACAAAATACAAGTAAGCTGATAACTAGAGGTGTTACCTCCATAGGAGAACATGGCTCTTTGGTGACTGTGACTGGGCTAACTGAAAATCCAACAATTCAACAATTGCCTCCCACCCAGGCAGTCAACAGCCATAGCCAGGTGACTTCCTCTGAACACATTGAAGGCAATTCAATTTTTACCTGGAAGTCGCACTTCTGATTTGTTTTAGGGGAAAACTGGAAGAGTTGTAAACTCTTCCCCCCTCCCCTACCTCCTGAGTTTTTCAGATAAACATCTAATTAGAGGATTTAAGTAGCTTCAGTAAATAGATATTACTGATAATGCCTTTTGTTCCTTGTTTTATTTTGCCTGAAGTTTGCTTCTGATTTTCTCCCTGCTGCTCTCAAACTTCAGGGCAGTCAAGAGTTCAGCTGTCAGTTCCTCCTCTCTGTAGAAAGACTGTCCTTGGGGCAGGCTCTGTGGGCTGTGTAATGCAGTAGTGGGGCATTTGGTGACAGGGAAATGAGCTGCAGGCATTTGGCCCTTGAGAGTGGAGGCATTTCTGCTTTCTTTCCCCATGGGAATGCTGAAATGTTGACATTTGGAGAGGGGGCTGAAGGGCTTGAATTCCCAGCACCTCTCCCCAGCGTTTTGCAGTGAAATTGTCTTTCATCCTGGGATGCTGATTCTGAAATCCTGTAAGCAGAAGATGGAGAGTGCTCCTGTCTCTCGGGGACAGCATTTCTGACGGTGTGAGGACTGCCCAGCACCACGGGATCAGCTCACACTCGCTCAGATGTGGGTGGTGTCAGTTGGCCACTGTATGAAGTGCAGCCTCTTGCTCTGCCTCCCCAGATGTGAGGGGAGCTGAGGGCGGGCTTCGAGGCCCAGGAATGTGTGGGGCCCCCCTGCTGTCCCGGGATGTCCTCTGTGCTGCTGCCTCTGATTGATGAGCTGGCCAGGCTGAGGTGAAGAGTGGGCTCTGCATTCTGCTTAGGGTCTAGTTTTATTTTAGCCATGAATAACATTTATTTATTTTTAGAGGTACATGACTGATAAATAGAGGTTTTACCCTTCTGCTGGCATCTGCAGTGAAATTCATTGGTCAGAATGGGACAGATTTATGCTTACAGTGCTGCAAACTCTTGTTGCACAGGGCTGAAATTTTCCTTCCCCTGTTGCACTGAGTGTTGCTGCACTTCTGTTGTTCTTTGAGGAACTTTAGAATCACAGTAGTCAATTTTTAAATATTTAATTATCTATTTCTTTCTTTGCATGTGTGTTTTTTCGGTGTGGCTGTTTTTCTTTTTTTTCCTTACTTTTTTTTTTAATGCCAGATTAGGATACTTGTGAAGGGACATGTCTTTTGTTGCAAAATCCTCCCTGTGTTCTGATCCTTGTCTTCATGTTGTAAAGTGCAAAACTGCTGGATGTTCCCCATGCAACATTTGGGCTATTAAGCAGAACTAATTCCTCACAGAATGGCAGCAACTCCAAAGAAAGGCATCTGTGGGATTAAGCACAGATAGTAGGAGGCAATCATTGGCAAACCGCTGGAGGAAGGCAGTCCTTGCAAGGCAGAAAGTAGAGTGTTCTTTCTCCTGAATGCAGGCAGCCACACAAGTAGAACAGCTTTGAAGCTGGTTAATGTGGCTTACTGTGTGCCTTTTCTCTCCTATTTCCTACGCTTCTTGTCTGCAGAAGAGCAGAGGGGAATTCCTTGATAAGTGCATTAGCATTTATTGTGCCTTCTGTGGCCACACACTGTTGCCTGGATGATAGATAGGCTGAGAAGGGAAAACCCCAGCTGGGATGCCTTCGGAAGTGAAAAGATCAAATCTCTCATGCTTGTTTACATGGTTCAGTAGGGTATGGCAGTTACACCATCAATAAACTGTTGAATAAATAGAACCAGATATTTGCTAAGCCTCAATCTTTTAGTTCCTTTAAAACAGCGCTAGTGATAACTCCTGAGGTGCTATGTATGTCTGATTTCATTGGGAGTGGTGGGAGTGGTGTGGGTCTCGCCCTTATTAAATGCTGGAGGTGTAGCAAGGCACTCTGTGTGGCCACGTGAACAGTGTGCCTGGAGTTGCAACAGGCAGAAAGTGGCATTGTTGCAGTACCATCAGCTGCCTCGACCAAAGTAAAATCGAAAGGCCTGGGTGTATTATCCTGTGCTATCTTCCTTCACAGACTGGAATTCTGATGCATGCCCTTGCATTGCAATTCTGGATCCTCATCTCAGTGTGGCTCTAAGAGCACCTGATGGGCAGGAGAACAAGCTGTAAAATAAGGCTGGGAGTTTGTCAGTGAGCATCCTCCTGTTATTTTCTGCTGCCCAGGATCCAGTTTATTGTCACAGTTATGTGAATATGCCATGGATAACAAGCTCTGTGTTCCAGCCGTTTGAAGAAGTGAGGAGGGAACAGTACAGCCTGATAGTCACCTTGTCAAATTGTGTTTTCTGTTCCTGCACATGTTTCTTCATTTAAGAGAACTTTTTAATGGGTGATTATCCACTTCTGAGGAGCCAAATTTCTTTAACTGTTTTGAGGGTTTTTTTTCTCAACATACAGCAGACATGCTAATTATGAACTCTTTCTATTGCTAAGGTTAACACTTTCCAAAATTTACAGTGAACATATGCTGCCTATTTAGCAAAAGGAAAGAGCATCTTTCATAAAGTACTGTATATCCCAAGATGAAATGATTGCTTTATCCTTGAAAAGATGGATCACTGTCAGAGAGGCTCCTGATGTATTGTGATGTTCATTATAATAATTTCAAATTCATCCTTTTACCCAAGAAGGGAAGCTTAGACAGCCAGCCACATTTTTAAATGCTGAGTGTCTGTTGTGCCATTTAATGTGTCCTGTGCTCAGAAAATAAGCATTTCCAGGGCTTAAAGCTTCTGAGCTGACAGATAAATGCCAGTGGTAGAGCTTGCTGCTGCATCCAGTGATGTCCATATGTGCAGGAAGGGGTTGCATTTCCAAAACTGCCTCACCAAAGGGAAGCTGTTCCAGAACCACATGCCTCATTTTTTTTCCTCCTGTGTTGGCTTTTCTTTTTTTTTTTTTTCCTTTGGAGCAGCCAGAAATGATACTCTGTCTTTGGCACCCTGTCCCCAGATCCTGCACTTCTCAAGAGCTTTTGCAAGCGGGGAAGAAAGTTTTGTTTTATTTTTAATGAAAACAAGACCAGAATTGGCAAAATCAGGACAAGGAAAAGGCTCTTCTCAGTTTTGGGTGTGGTGGGTGGTCTTGGGAGTATTTTTTTCTTATCTTTTCCAGTTTGTTCTCCTTTCCTGTCAAGTGTCTTCCACGTACATCCATTCGAGTCCTCTTCTCTTGATCTTCTGCACTGGATTAGATCAGAAACTTGCTCACAATAACTTCCATTCTGTATGTGGAGAAGACAATATACTTTCATGCTTTCTGAGGATACTGTAAGAATTAAGGAATAAAAGGATATGCTGCAGGAAAGAAAGAATAAATGAGTACATTTCCCTAAAAACCTTGTCCAGAATAGTCTAATTGACTTTTGAGTTTTCAGAAAGGGAAATACTATTTATGGAACTTCAGAGTGGTCTAACTTTGAGAAACTGGTCATAACTGTGTCTGTGTGTGGCCATAAAGGCATTTGCAGAACTAGTCCCAGCCCAAACAGTGGAGAGCTTAGTGATGTTCAGTGGACATAGGCTTAGTTATTCCTGTACAGAGATTTTTAAAATGATCATTTGTCAGCCACTGAATTAGGAGCTTTAAAGAAAGAGGAGGGGGACCTGAAAGTGTTAGAGGAAACAAATGAGATTGCAGCTGACATCTCCAAGGGAACTTTTGTTCAGGGGTGCTCAGGCTGTTGACCTCTTTGCTTCTCCATTTCATTGCCTTTAGATTAGAGCATTCTTCAGGACCAGGAAAGTAGTGGCTAGTTTGTGAATGGGCAAATGCCTTTTTTTTTTTTTTTTGAGTGGGTGGGAAGGCAATTATGGACATTGCTATGCAAACAAAGAAAGAATTTTGCATTGCAATTTGTAAGTGTGGGTTTTGTATATGAGGCTAATGAATTATTTTCTCCCTTGTTATCATCAATTGGAGAGTAATTCCTGGTGATCTGTATCTTAGTTTGGAAGTCATTGTCTAAACATTGCACTTCTTAGATATCTGCCAGCAAGTTGGCAAGAATATGAGAGAGGAAAGGAAAAATTAGAACACAGCCCAGTTTCTTCCTTTTTCCATGACTTATATTTTTGCATTTTGCTCTCATTGTTTAGTTTAGTGGCAAACTAAGTATGTGGTGGGCCAGGAGAACAGGTTTTTGCAATAAGGTGATCATAAGGTTTGGCAGAGCAGCATTTCCCATGTGCAGTTGACTGGCAGTTTGTTGGAGGCAAAGTGCAGTCAGCTCAGCAAAGGAGCTCAGCCTTCAGCTGAGCATTCAGGCCATGGAGGAGATTTGTCCAGAGCAGGAGGAATGAACTGAGAACAGAAGAAAGGGCAGATGGCCCAGGTCCTCACTCATTACCTCATCTGGGATCTTCTTGGTATTTATCAGTGAAAGCTTTCTGTAATTACCCCTCTGTGCAGAGCATTTTCTGGTGTCTCCAAAACTCAGGATGTGATTTTCAAAGGGTTTTGCAGGCTAATGCCTCAGAAAGATTCACTCCTCAGCTACAACTGCCAGAACTGTTCTGTGAACTGAAACACGAGGAGCACGTGGTGTGAAGGACCAGTTTTCTCTACAAGGAATGTCAAATTTCATAGCCAAACCTGGCTCATTCTCTGTGCTTGTCTCTCAGACTAGAAATGGGGTTTCTAATCTTGTTAACCTTTTGCAATGTTTGGACCTTTTCAGTTAATTGATTTTTTTTTTATATTATTATTGTTTAGGTTTGTGTTTTCAGTGAAATGTTGACTTTGCACTCATATAAGAAATTTTTTTTTTGTTAAGATGAGTAAAACAAACCAGAACAACTCTCTTCTTTCGTTCCTCCTCCTGATCTCAACTAAGCAATATATGCCCAAGTTCTGGCATAATTCACACATCACCTGGAGACCTGAGGAGGCACAGCATTGTCTCAAGAGAGGGTCTCTTTCTCTCTAAGGTAAGGCCTTGACTTGAAGCCTTTGGAAATCAAGGCTAACACTCCTGCTGGTCAACAAGTTGGAAAAAATAAAGAAATACATGTCAACCAACAGCCTTGGTTTTCTGGCTTTCAGACTCTCTGGATTTGGGAATATAAAGTGCATGGATGCCAATAAGCTGTGCCAGGAACTCCCAAAATGTTGGCATGTTTTGATTACGTCTGTCCTTTGGCTTAGGATACAAAAAAGGCGTAGAAAAGCCAGAGGAAACCAAGTTGTAGTGCAAAGGTAGTGGCTCCTAAAAATGCAGCTCTGCAATTTCCCACTGCAGAGTTCCCAAAGCTGCCAAATATGATTCTGTTCTGTACAAACTGTAATTCCCATCCACCCTCTTTGGAATGTTAAAATGCTGCAAGGAGATTCTACATGGCAAAAGGTTAAGAAAAATCTGTGGGATAGAGAGATTAATAGGGGTCCCATATCAATTATTGATGGTGTCAAATCAATGTGGCAGTTTCATCTCATTTAACCTCCCTATTATTTAATTGTAAGGTAATAGTCTGAGTCTGGACTCCTTTTTGAATGAAATTCTGAACTATCATCTTCAAAACTGCTGCTGTGCTGTTTATACTATCACAATCTAAGAATTTCTTCATAGTGATAAAGTCACAGAGGAATATTTCTTTTACTTTTTCATTTTCATGTTTGGAAGAGAAAATGAGTGTATTGAGTTTATCCTGGGAACATGTTTAACTTAAGAAATATCTGTGAAAATACAGTGCAATCTGTTTCACAACTAGTGTGGTGATAGGAATGTTGTTATTTCCAGTATTCATAGCAGGCTGTTGGGTTTCTGTTCTCTCTTGCTGACTAGTGTAGAGAGAGTTTATTAAAAAAGGGATCATTATTTGTATTTCTGTGACTACTTTTTTTTTCAGTGTAGACTAAAGGAAACGTGACTTGTTACCATACTCAAGTTTACATTTTTGTCTTGAACTAGAATTTTTTATGGCAAAATTTTGATAAATTTAAACTTAAACCTTTTGTTTTCTTGCTAAAGGGAAGAATTTTCTTCCTCAGTTTCGATTTTAGTAAGTCAAGGCATAAACGTTTATTTTATGGAAGTTTCATTGGCACTATAGTGACTATAGAAGCATTTTTCAAAAGTATTTTTGAGGAAAACCTCCTGATTTTTTCTGAAGCACTGGCAGTATAGTTTTAGGGCTAAATGTGCACTTAGATTTTTCTGTACAATTTTCATCCTGCCACCACAGGAGGTCTGTAGCTACACAGGCTTTTTGTCTTGTGAAAAGTTCTGTGCTTGTTATTGACCTTCATATTCAGACATTTCTGGAGAAAAGTATCAACACTGAATCTGAAAAGCTCTGAAATATTTCTGTATAGTGCAAAATTAGGGTAAAAAGACTAATTCAGGTGGCAACCAAGCCCTTCTGTGTAGCAGTGTTTGTAGTTAAAAACTCTACAGCTGGAGGTAAGTGCTTTTAAACTGGCAGGAGACTGGGGGTTGAGGAGTCCTTTTCTTTATGTAACCACTGTTCGCTTCCATCTCTCTCGTGTTTTAATTTCCCTCTTCCTTAAGTTATTTCTCTTCTGTTACACAATATCTGAATTAGGTGTCATTCCCCCGCCACCTTTTCACGTGCAACCTCAAGAGTTTCCGGGAAAATGATTTTCTTTTTCATCTTAGGAAATTGCATGCCATACCAATGGCCAAGGAGTGTGTTTGTCATGTGGTCTCAGGGCTGTATCCTGTCTTCTGTCTCTAAGTGAGTTCTTAGAAACCAGCTTGATAGAGCAAAGGAAAAGCAGGAATTAAAGCTAAAATATGAAGCTGGGAAACACAACAGAAAGGTAAAGTGAATGCCCCTTGCTAGGGATGACCACGTTTCCAGGCAATTCAAGTGATTTTAAAGTCATGTCTAACAGTTTAGTGTTAGTACCTCATTAAAATCCGGGGATTAATAGCAGCAATCTCCTTGTTGCGCATTAAAAGGATTTAGCTGAATTTGGGATTAGAGGGTGCAAGGTGCCATTCTAGCAAAGCTTTTCCCAAGCTGTCAGTGAAGTGAAGTGGGAGGGCTTAAAGGCTGTGGTTTCCCTGACTGTGGCTGTTATACCAGATACACACACACGTGTTTGGATTTTAAAATTGTGGGGGACTGGTTCAATAATCCTTTAAAATGTGTGCTACCTTTGGGAGTGAAATTGTCTGGAAAAGCTTGCTGGAAATGGAAAGAAAGGCTGTTGGAGTTAAAGGTCTTTCTGGGATAGACAGTGTGGTTGGGCCCTGGTTGGTTCAAGGACAGTAAATCAGTGGGTACCGGGGTGGGGGATTCAACCCATAATCAAGACTCCCTTGTGTGATAGGTAGGGATAACATGCAATATTCTGTTCTTCCCTCCTGCAAGTACTCCAGGCTGTGCAGCATGAGGAATTGGAACAGGGTTGGTCATTATTCTTCTCCCTTTTGAACTACAGGTGTTTCTCAGAGTGCAAGTGAGAAGGACAAACATCTTGAGACCCTCAAGTTACGTCTGAGAGAAAGCATGGGATGATTTTATGAACACCACAGTCCCCTCCCTGGTATTAGATTTTGGGGAGAAGAGGATGGTGGTTTAGTTGTTTTATTGCTATCAGTTGCTTTTCTTGGGCTAGCACAGCTCATTAACATGTCAATGTGTGATAGCATTTACTGCTAGGAGTTAATACAGGGAAAGAGAAATACAGTTTTAAAATTCTAGTGTAATAAGTTGAGCTCCTGATACAACCTTCTCCAGAATTTTCATAGAGTCCTGAGCATCTTGGTACTGAAGTCAGCAGCCTGTACAATCTATCTGAGGATTGATTTATTTATTTTGTGATGCTTTTGTTTTTTTGTTTGGAAAAAAAAACAATGCAACTAATTTTATTCCAATTGAGTTTAAGTATCAGGCTTTCAGCACTGTATTTATCTATGGTTCTTAATTAAAACTAAGTATATGAAACCAAAGTTTTAAGCAATAGTAGCACAAAAATGTACAATTTCAGAATATCTCTTTAGAATGCAAAGTTACAGAAAAAATGTACTTTAGTTAAGCTTATTTTCCCAGCCATTCTGGGAGAAATTAAAAATATAAGCTGACTTTAGCAAAAAGGCTACATTTCCACTTTATCAGAAGACTTAAATCTCTGGTAACTTACAGGAGTGCCATTACCAGTATGTTGTTTGAATTACAGTCGTTTATAACAGTCCTCATGAACTGACACTTTTCCTTTGTGCTTGAAGGGGCCAAATGTGTTCTGGATGATATCACTTCCTCTTACAGATGGAACTCAGCTCCATCTCAGGCTCAGTTGTTTGCCTTAAATAACAGCCATTAGAGGAGGAAAATGTCTGTGCAGACAATGAGTGAGATAAAGTCTTTGGAGATGCAGATGCCTCCCTTGTTTGCCTACTCCATACCAATACATTTCCATTTAGCAACCTCACCTGAACTTCCCGAGCTCCAGCTCAAACCTCTTCCTGCTTTTTTGTTCTTACTGATTGATGAGAATCATCACTCCCAATTCTCTCTAATGCCCTCTCTGTATATTTGTAAGACTGTCACTTCTCCCTTCAGTTCCTTTCCCGCAGCAGTAGGTCCCAGCTCTTTTCATCTTTCCTTACAGGTCAGGTTCTGTTTTCTCCTGAAATTTCTCTTTATGCCTTGCATCTTAAAAGTAGTAATTCTAGGTCAAACAGCACTTGAATAAAGTTTTAAGGATGAGTATAAAAAAATCACTGTGCTTGTGGTAGCACAGAATGCCCTTTCACAGTAATCCCTTTTCACTGAAAATCTTTATCCATATTGCTCTATTTGTGTGACATTTGCCTCTGAAATGTATGTACTAAGCAGAATTTTAGCTCTGAAATACTTCAGTTTTAGTAGCATCTCCTGGGAAGCTCAGGAAGGATTTCCCCACTAGATCACTTGATGGCAGCTCCAAATGCTTGCTCAGAAACGAGGGGAATAGTGTGCAGTGTTGATGAGTGTGTGGATCTGTCAGAATATCCTTGTATAAAGGTGATTCCCAATCCGGATCCAGACCACAGTGTGCCATTTGAGTAACAAATCATTGGAAATGTGTGTCTATATAGCCAAAAGACACAGCAGAACTTCTGTTATAATCTGTTTTAAGACTCACTCCTGCAAGAACTGAGAAATTGCACAAAACTACAAGAAAGTATGTACAAAGTGGTTTGGTACTAAATTGTAATACACATGTATATTTCTTGGAGTTTTCAACACTATTTCAGAGAGAGAGAGAGAGTGTCATGAAAACTGGATCAAGAAGAGAAAAGTTGTGATGTGCTGCCCTGAAATCCACTTGTTTGGAAAAAGCCAGAGCTTCTCTTTAACATGAACTTACTCTTTGTAAGTGAAACCTCCTTACCTCAGAGTTCGAAAAAAGCGGAAAGATTCTTGGTTTCATGTGAAGGGTTCAGGCTGTTGTGAAATTCTCAGTAACGTTAACACACCTTCTACAAATGGCATTATGCACTTGTGTTCTTTCCACCTGAGCAGTTCCCCTCTGTGAGTGGCCGTTACCTCTTGAGAAACACTTAAGTGGTCACTGTCATGTGCTGCAGTTTCTCAATATTTGCTGTATTCTGGGTAGTTGAAAACTGTGCTAATGTTGCAGTTCAGGGGGTTTATCTTCCATCTTTTCTTTCTTTGACAGTTTAGTCCAGTCTTGGGCTGGTGTCAGCTGTGATGGAACTGCTGTGATGTACTTTTTTGTACCTTAATAATTAAATCTGTGTAAACCTGTTTAGGTACATGCAAGTATTTGCATGCATGTAGGGTAGTATTCAATCCCAATACAGTGCAGGAGAGCTCAGCAGTGTTTCTCTGATACTCAGCGTGTCACAGCGAGTAATCATTTGGTTTTTGAACCTGTGGGTGTTTTCCTCAATGGTAAATGAAGGAACTCACACCAGAACTGAAATCTGATTTCTCTCTGCAGAGATAACATTGATGGCATGAACCACACAGTTCTGTCCTTTAAAGATACTCATACTCAAAAGTAATTATACAAACATGTGTTCCCATCACATAAATTGCAGGGATTTATAGAAGCAAATACAGTTTTCTGCTTCTATAAGCAACATTTGGTAAGTTGCAGGTTAAAAAGTGGGAGCATCAGCTCCTCAGAGTAGCATTAATCATTTTCTTTTGGCTATAAATCTGGGAACAAAATTATTAAATAGACTGGAGAAGGTGGCGGGGGAACTCAAATAAAAAGGCACTTACGTTTATTGTGTTTTGCAGGCTTGTTTTTGGGAACAACGTGTGTCTCTTGAGACTTTGTTTCTTATCCATTTTATAGAGCTCTGGCCTCTTAACAGCACTGCTTTAATGACTTGTTCTTGGGGTTCTGAGCTGGAATCGGCACTTGCCATGAAAACAAGCCTGTTACAAAGAGGTCAGGTTTCACGAGACAGCTAAACTCTTGTAAAAACGGATTTTACTGGAACAAATAAAGTCAGAATTAAGAAGAAACCAGAGTTTTGCATAAAGAAACAAGATACACAAGAAGCAAGTATTGAACTGATAAACAATGTATAAATTTAGATGAGAGATAAATGGGGTTTTTTGTTTCTAAAACTGCCTTTAGTGACATTAATAAGTTTTTCTGAAGATAGTTCTGACTTTTGCTATCTCTAAAGGTGAATTTTCAGAGGAGATACATCATCCTGCTGAGCTGGAAAAATGTTCTTTATATACCAGCTTCAATTAGCAACTTGCACTGGGCTTTCTAAATAGTGTAGCTGAACCTGTTCTTGCTTCCTATCATGATGACACTTTGTGTTCTGTGAAATACTAATTGCCTGCAGTTTCCTTTGTGATTCCTGAGTATCCCTTCTCTCTTTAATCTTCAGCTGTAATGTACCAGATGCATGGAGATAAATCATTCTTTTTCTATACATAAATGAAAACCAAATATTGTGTTTCTGTTGTCTTACTCTGCCCCTTTAAATAATCGTACTGATATAAGAAAATTCTGGATGTGGTTTTTAGTTCCAGCAGAGATGTAACTTCTCAAGGTGTGTAAGAGCTTTGCTTCAGTAAGTCTGCATGATTACCTTTCTGCCTTGTTAAATGATCCTTTTCTGGGCCACTGGCTGTGGGTGCAGCTGTGCTACAGGATGGCTCTGAAACTCACATTGCATTCATTTGGGTTGTTCTTACAATCCATGCCTTTATTACACTCCTAGAGACTTTATTTTGAAATGTGAGCAGACTTGTCTACTTTTCTACATCATACTTTCAGTTTAATAAAGGAAGAATGCAAAGCACTGTATTTTCTATTAGAAAATCTGTTAATAACAGCCCTTGAGAAATACTGTTCTGACTCCGGATGAACACACGTTGTCTGTGTAGGGAGCAGTTAAAACAGAGAATGATGGAAGGGTGTGAGACAGACAAGCCTGGTTGCATTTTTGTTCCTCCTTCGTCTTTTTCCCCCTCTCTCTCCTGTCCTGGAAGACTACAGAAGAGTTGGATTGCAACAAATTCATCACAAAATGAATCTAGAAGGTTTAGAGTTATGGGAACAACCCACATGGATTTGCATGTTATTTCACTTGTACTGAGTCTGTTCTGTGAAGCTGAGCCCTTGTAGGTAGGCGAAGACCTATTAAGTCTCTTTTTTTACTTCTGATAATTCCTTTGCAATCAAAAGAACATCTGCCTAAGGAGAAAAGTGATTTTGTGTCTCCTCCGACAGACTTTAAATGTAAGACTTGTGTTGCAACATCTTTATGCTTCGTTTTGGGGGGTTTTGTGTGTTTGCTCTTGAATCTGGTACTGCCCAAAAGCGGAAGAACAAACAGTGGAACATGGGGAACTGGGTTAAGTTCTGCAGGTGAGAGAGACCACTCCTGTCTGGGATGTGAAGGTGGATAGGGAACAAGACTCAAGGGTGTCTGGGTCTATGGAGACCTGCTGCCAAAAGCACAGGTTTGGTCATAAGAACGGGTACCAGGAGCATAGTCCTGGCTGTGCTTGAGCTGCCACACCGAGTTTCCAATGGTCACAGTGTTGGCATCATGGGGCTCCAGCTGCTTTCAGGTGGTTTTGCTGTACAAGGTGGTTGTGTGGGCTTGTTAATCACAGTCTTTGGGAGGTCTGCTCACAGAGCTGCTACACTTCCACTCTGCTGCTGTGATTGGAACACTCACTCCTGCAGTGCTGGTGCAGCTACAGGAATGCAGCGCAAAAAAAGTGGATTTATTCAGACCTGGGAAGCAAAATAGGCATACTGGTAATAGTAGTCTTTAAGTTGTATAGTTAGGCCTGGGTTAGGAGTTAATCTGTGTGTGGAGGGGAAAGCAATCAGGTGAATTTGCATTTCTTTCACACTCCAGTACTGATCTATCCATGCTGTGCAGTTGCATTAAAATGGCAGAGAGGAGCAATCATTCAAATGCCTGGTGTGCAACAGTACTGTCTGAACTCTGTGCAGAAGGGCATTATTGAGAACATGTTAAACAGGATGAAAAGTAGAGAAATTATTTAAACACAAAACTTGAATATTAAGAGATAGTTGACTTACTACTGCTGGTTTATGTATTGAAATCATCTGTCTATAATTTATACATGAGTGGAAATTTATTTGAAATCTGATTTTTTTAAAAAAAGCAAATAAGTACCATTGAGTGTACAGAGATTGTTCCCGCTGTAGAAATGTGTGTGAAACTATTTGCTTTGAGTTATCCAGGTGTTGCTTCTGAAGAATTGTTCTTGCCATTAGCTATGTTGGAAGTAGCAGTAAATAAGCAATTAATGAGAGGGGTTTGTATTCCTTTCCCTTTGGCTTTTATTTTCTGAGCAAAGAAATCCAACTACTGATCACTGTCCTAGCTGTGTGTTGTCTGGAGGTTATTTATTGATCTGCCACTTCAGTTGGCTCAGTTTTGTGAACTCCCCAAGTTGTAAATGCTCAGAATTACACTGATTCATCAGGCATCTGCTTGGTGAGTGCTGGGCTGTTGACATACAAATGTTCTTACATGATTAAACTTAATTTGAGATCTTTTTTTGATTTTGATTTCTTTTTCTTACCACACATGAACTTGTACAACTCTGCAGATGCTTTTCCTAATGTGAGTGTTGTTAAAGGACTGCAACATGACTGTCAAGAACCAAATGTTCTTTCAGAAATTTTAAGTTGCAGTCAATTTTCTTTTTTCAATCATTGCAGGGCCAGTCCCAAGCTAGTTGAAATGACTTGAACTTTGTTAGTTTAATAATTGATATGGTTTCCAGCTGCATGACAGTCAATTTGTATGCTAAGTTCTATTTGAGTGTGTCTTATTTATTTTCATTGAAGCATTTTTTTACTGAATTAAGTTAAAGAAAAGTTATTTTAAGGGAAACCTTCAACCAATGATAGCTATTGAGTAAAGTTGACAAGGTAGTTAGGTCCATCATTTTTTGCATAGAGTAACAAAAGGACTATCAAAGTATTTCTGGGTATTTTTGCAAGTTGATCTGTGAACTGGAGTTTGATTTGACCAGGAATTTTTTTCCCACTGTAGTGCATTAAATTTGATGTTCTCTTATTTTTAGCCATTTCTGCATTTGAAGTCCAGCCACTTTCAACTGAGGTTCAAGAAGGTGGAGTAGCTCGATTTGCCTGTAAAATAACAGCAAACCCTCCTGCCACTGTGACATGGGAAGTGAATCGAACAACTTTACCTTTAGTCATGGACAGGTATGGAGAGTCATGCGTTTTAGAATGTCATGTATTTTTGCTATCATTTTGATCCTACTGCGAGAAGAAAATCTAAATACTTACATTGCCCTTCCATAAGAAGGGTTCCATGTATATAGTG
The DNA here is from genome assembly GCF_047495875.1 of Pithys albifrons albifrons. Lineage (NCBI taxonomy): Eukaryota > Metazoa > Chordata > Aves > Passeriformes > Thamnophilidae > Pithys > Pithys albifrons. The sequence continues at coordinate 8,520,439 of NC_092470.1, forward strand.
TGTCAACTATTAAAATAGCTGGTAATATTTATGTTGCTAATTAATTTTAGATAGTGCAGACCAGAGACACCTGCTGTTGTTTACACAGCAATCATTGACTTTTGAATTCTCCTTGGTGAATTTTGTATGAAATTTGCATCCTCAGGAATGGAAATTGTGGTGGGGAACAGAATAGGTGAACTTTGACTGTGGGGCTGGTTTGAACCAGCAGGATTGCTTTCACTGAAGAATTGATGAGCAGCCTATTTTTCTTTAGAGAGTCAATAAAGAATTATATGTGCAGAAAATGGAGTTAATATAGTTGATGCTAGGGAAATTCTCTGCTGGGGACCCTCTCTTGAGCTGATTCACTTGAGGCATACAGCCTGCTCCCTGCTAGATGCTCTCCCTGTCCAGTTTGTATTCGTTGGAGCAACCCCCATCTATTTTGGCTGCACATGTCTCAGATACCTACCATGCAAAGGAAGGTAAAAAGAGAAACTAAAACCTGAAACCATAGGTGGGTTTCTGGGAACTATATACTAGTTATGGCTATATATCAAAACCTGCTGTAAGAAATCAGCCAACCTGAATAGTAGAGATGTCATAGCTGGCTGAAGAAGGTTGGGATGGTTGCTTCTGAGGGTGAGAAAGATCTTCTTGCTGAAAGTAAATCCCTCTGCTCTGGTCATGGTCCTGGGGAGATTTTGCCTGAGTTCAGAAATGCAGGGACGTGAGTCATTTATTGGGAATGCTTTCGAGTCTCCAGCCTGCTGTTCCCAGGTCAGTAGCAATGGCTGTTTGTAAATCAAGTAGTTAATTCCATAATGGTGTTCACTGTCTGAGCATTGATCTGCATTTCTGGTTTTGGTTTCCGTGACAGGATAACGGCTCTGCCTACAGGAGTTCTTCAGATCTATGGTGTTGAGCAGAGGGATGCTGGGAATTACCGATGTGTTGCCACAACAACAGCCAATAGACGTAAAAGCGCCGAGGCGGTGCTGAGTGTTCTCCCAGGTACTCGCCACGGGAGGCGTTTTCTGTGGCATCGTTATTTTTCACTTTGTAGCGAAACCACTTGGCTGCATTAAAGGGCTGTAACTGTTCTCTGAACCACTTGTCCAAAGAATAGTTTTTCCTGCTTCTATCTTGTGGCTAAAATACTGTCCAGTGTAAGTTTCCAAGATTACTGAAATAAGGCTTTAGTTTAAATTTAACTTTCAGCATCCTTAAGAAAATGTATGTTTTATTTCATGTTTAATTGAATTTTTGTTTAATTGTGCTCACTTTTTTTTTTAATGTTTTTCCCCCTGCAAAGCCTCAGACTTGAAGCCTTTTCACAAGCCATCCATAATAGCTGGTCCTCAAAACATTACAGCATCTCTTCATCAAACTGTCATACTGGAGTGTGTAGCCACGGGGAATCCAAAGCCAATCATCTCATGGAGCCGGTTAGGTAGGTCTTAAAATTACAGCATGTGACCGTCAGCCTGTGCAGAGGAAGTGAAACTGGAAAGAAAGGATTTGTGCAATTAGGTTACTATTCTGAGGTTTCATGTAGTAGGTGACCCCTTAGTAGGTTAGGGTAGGATAAGTGAAACACTTGGAGTCCCATGTTTCCACACTGCTTTTAAGAAGCCCTGAGGTTTTCTTAGGTTTTGGGCTCGCTATTTCTGCAGCCAGTCCCTCACTGTCCCAGCCAGCATGGGCTCAGGGACAGGGAGGGTGGTGACCTCCAGGGGTCTGTGACTGGAGCAGAATCCGTGGTGTGTTAGGGCAGGTTGGGGTGGTGTGAAATAGTCCTGTAAATGTTTCTCCCACTCTTCTTTTTAGAAGCACTATGTGAATGTGATTTGAACCTTGGATTAATGGGCCATTTGGACTAGGAATAGGTATAGACAAACCTGGAATAGTCTGCCTGGAAGTGAAGAAGAGGGAATGCAGCAAGAATAATAACATTCAGCAGTACATCAAATTTTCCTCATGAATACTACCTGTGTTTTTATTCTGACATGTACCTAAATGTACAGTCAGGACTGTATGTGTAGAAACAAATAATGAGAAGTTTTCCTACGTTTTTATTTCTGAAAGTGTGAGAAGTAAACATATCCTTCCTGTTTGATTCAGTGGCTCTTACAGACAAACAAGTAAGAAAAAAGTTTACAGCATTTTGCTATTTGCTGTGAAAATAGAAGAAAATATATTGTAATCAAACAATCCACAGCATAATTCAGAGACAGATGATCACTGCTTGTAAAGATGATGTGGATGTTGGTGGTGATGAACCGAATCATAGTGCAAGGCAACTGGAGAGGCTAACTGGGAAAACGGCATTAGTTTTTGTGATGCTGAATTTCAGATATAAACCACTTACGAAGTGGTGAGTTCTGACCATCTGAATGGTCAATGACTAGAGTGAACAGCAAAGTAAATGCAAAATGGAAGCCTCTGAAAGCTCCTCTGTGATTCCATTGCGTCTTTTGACTTTTAAACTCTAATCTATGTCATTACTGCCTGGACAACCCCATTCAGTGACATTATTTAGGTACATTGAACATCCCTGTGACCCACTCCTGCTCCTCTCCCCAACAGACCATAAGTCCATTGATGTGTTCAATACCCGTGTCCTTGGCAACGGGAACCTGATGATCTCGGATGTGAAGGTGCAGCACGCGGGCGTGTACGCCTGCCGGGCCACCATTCCTGGCACGCGGAACTTCACTGTGGCAATGGCAACGCTCACGGTGCTGGGTAAGCCTGCCTCGATTTCCAGTGTCTTTTAACATCTTGTGTCTGTCTTTCTGAGCTCTGTGGTTTACTAGGCTGACTTTTTATCTCCAACATCTGCACTGAGAACTGTAGGGTGACTGTAGAGATTAAACAGATCACAGAACTGGCTGCTTTCTTCTGGCTGTTGACTTAGATGAGAAGTGTTAGATACTCAACATGTGAGTTGTGAACTAGCACTTGGAGATGCCCAGGTGTGATGTTTGCTTTGGGAAGACAGGCTTTCAACGCAGAAAAGGATCCTGTAGCCAAGCAGAAATATGTAACATGTATCTATACTCCCAGAACAGAATGTCACAGACTGGGGTTTGGTTTGTTTGTATTGATAAATGCATGAACAAAAATGTGTAGAAATGTTGCTATCTGTGCAGATGGTATGTATCCTTAAACAAATGTGCTTTGTTTACAAAAGGTGCTTTTTGCTTGGGTCTATGTGTATTTGAGACACCTGGGGAGAGACATCTGTGTGTGTAAAACTAATTGTGATTATGACTGTCCTTGCATTTTTGGGGCTTGATTTTTTTAAAATTATTTTTTCTGTAGCTCCACCTTCATTTGTGGAATGGCCAGAAAGCTTAACAAGGCCTCGAGCTGGAACTGCTCGTTTTGCTTGTCAGGCCGAAGGAAATCCTGCCCCCAAAATCTCATGGTTAAAAAATGGAAGGAGAATACACTCCAATGGTAGAATAAAAATGTACAACAGGTAAGATTGGAACTGCTGTATGAGAGCTGTGCTCGTGATGTGCTGCCAAAAGATGAAATTGCAGTAATTAAATATGGTAGATCAAGATATAACTCAAGTAAACATGAAATCAGATGTTAAATGTAGTCATGGGCATTTCCTTGGCAGAAGGAATGCAGATTAGTCAATACCTAAAATCAGCAAAGCTTATGTGATGGTTGTCTTACTGTCAGGGTGGGTGGGCAGGACCAAAATGAAGTTTTGCTACAGTTAATTTAGATATACAGAGTGTAGCAGAATACTACTACTGCTTCTTCAGAGTGAGCAGTTTATATTACAGAGTTGGTAAAGAAATTACATGCCTAAGGTTCTGCTTTTTGCAGGGAGGGAGTAGCTGTTCAGGTTTGTTTTCACTGTGCCTGTCTTTGCAGTCATTAACACAAACGTGGCAGGTTTTGAAGGACACATCAAGGTAAATGTCACAGCTGTGCATTCTAACAGAAGAGTTTGTGGCACTGAACTTAGGAAGCAGAGACAAACATAACTGTTGTTGCATTACACAGAGCTAAGTTTATCCAAGATGTGTGATTTTTTTTCCCACCTTTCTCTTCCTTTCGCTGCAGTAAATTGGTGATTAACCAGATCATTCCTGAAGATGATGCCATTTATCAGTGCATGGCTGAGAATAGCCAGGGCTCTATCCTCTCCAGGGCCAGACTCACTGTAGTTATGTCAGAAGACAGGCCCAGTGCCCCTTACAACGTCCATGCTGAAACGATGTCCAGCTCAGCGATCCTGCTGGCGTGGGAGAGGCCGCTGTACAATTCTGACAAAGTGATTGCCTACTCTGTGCATTACATGAAAGCAGAAGGTAAGCAGCTGGATTTAATTACTATCTAACAATTTATACATGAGAAGAACTTGAATGTCCTGGCAAAGATTGTCAGATTTGAAGGGTTCATAAGCAGGGCTGCATCAGAGCATAGCAGCATATAAAGGCGTGTTGTAATCAACAGGCTTGCTTGCGGAAAAATGCTTTTGACACGTCATCTCATCTGAGTGTTCTTCCAGCTCACCTTGGTCTGATGGCTCCAGTGAACAGATTCTGAAGTTAGGAATGGACACTAAAACCTGGGGCCTCCATACTGCTGTTTGCATTTCCCCCGTCCTCTGCTGGAGCTTCTGCCTACTCTCTTCTGTGTGTGGTTGGCAGGGAAGAACAGAGCATGCAACAGAGTCCTGGAGGTTTACAGAGTTGAACTTTTCACCACAGACTGCTTTTTTACCTAGATTCACAAACTTTTGTGACTTTGCTGACTTTCATATATTTTGGAGTAGAATAATCGATACTTATTGTCTTAACGACCTTCTCATACAATGAATTTGGGTGAATGGTGAAATCCATTCTTCTTTCACCCCCTGGTCTCCTGTAAGAGAAGAGTATACTCAAACACTAAAATATGCTGGATAGCCATGAGTGGTTTATCCCAGTCTCTGAAATGATATACAAATTCCTGTATAAAAGGGAATGAATAGTTGGAATAAAAATGGGTAACTAGACACTTTAAAATCCCGTAGTATCATGTAATTGCTTGAAGATAATCTAAGGTGGTAGGAAACAGCCATTTTTCAAAAGCAGAAGTGATTGCTAAATTACTTGAAAAATTGTTGTGTATGTGGCTTAAAGCAAGCTGCACTTCAGCTCTGTTTTCTAGGAGTGATTTCTGTTTCCATTTCTATTCAGTATGTGGTTTATTGAGGGACAGGACTGCAGATGCTCAGCTCTGTGTGGAATACCAGCCTGCCATCTGCTACTCAGAGGACAGGAAGGACAGCTTAATTACTCTAATACTGATGCAGGAATAGCTGCCTTTGCTTTTGCAAGTGGGATATTTTAGGACACAAGAGAATTTTGTCTGAAGGAAGGAAGGAAGAAAAGAGTTTTAAAAGATAATGAGGACAAGAGGTGTGGGAAATTACCCCCTACTCTTTCAGTCACTGAGGTATTGTGCTCACAATCCCCTCTTAAAGCTAATATGAATAAAGTCACACTAGATAAGTTATCTGGGTAATAGTAGAGAGCAGAGACCAGGTAACTTGAAAGAAAACTGGAAAACTGTCCTTAGGGAAGTGTGTATTTGTGCAGGAAGTGCTCTTGCACAGTAGTGAAAGGAGGTATCTTCTGGAATGTTTTCTGCAAAATCGTTTTGCAATCCTTGCTTTACTTACTTGTTTATCCACAGGTTGTGTTTTGTGAAATGAGATTGTAGCTTGTCTTGATTTAAAAAACAAAGCAAACTTCACACAGAAGCAACCAACCAAACAGGAACCTCTGATTTATTTGAACTTGCTTTCTCAACTACCTGGGTTTTTTTAATCTTTCCTTACTGTTTTGTGATACTTTATTTAATATAATACTGTTGTGCATCCTTTCACATTAGTAAAGAAAACCACATGGGGAGAGTGGAGAGGGCTGTGTTAAGAGGTGTAATTACAGTGGTAGGTTTCAAAATGTAGATGATCTGCATGCATTTTTAATTTGGTAACATGATTGTGTAGTACCAGAAATTTGCATCAGAACACAAAAACCAGTTTCGTCTCATTTTGTAGAATAAATTGTTGAGCTTCAAAGGCTCATGGACTGTATTTCTATAAAAATAATAGGTTTCTTAGTGATAGGCTGTAAACTTTTCTTGAGGATGTTGCCCATTTATCAGAGGCATCATTAAATGCCTAGAAAATGCCTTTTTGAGGAAGTATCACATCAGCCATCTCTCTGATGTAAATGTAGAAGGAACAGCATTGAAAGAATTGTAAATTGAATTTTTGATGACATTCATACCATGCCAGCTTATAGAGATGCTAATGTAGACTGTAGGCATTGTCAGCATCTTATTTACTCTGTAAGAATTCTGAAAATTATATCTTAATGTAAATATTTGTATGAGTGTATTGCTTTCATTGTTCCTTTCTGTTTGTCTTTCCCCATTCCACCCTCACACTGTTTCTGACCCTGATGAAGGTTAAAAATTATCTCAGATATATCTGACATAACTAGATTTTATCTCACTTAAACCTTCCTGTGTGTACCTTTTTCCTTATACATTTCTGTTCATGTATTGCTCTCTTGTTTAGGTAGGAACCTCCCTTGAAAGTGTGAGTAAGGAACACAGTATTGCCAAAGGAAAGCAGTGCCTGCCAAGTCTCCGAAGTTGCACTGATGCTTATGATTCTATAAACTTTAAACAGCAAAAAGGGATAATGCTTGAATTATATGCAGTTTTATGTTTTTTTCTGTACACTTAATGTAGTGGGTGCTTTGAATACAAAAGGTAACATCTCTCTTCGTTAAATTGCACAGCTCGAGTATTCTGATGTTCCACTGTAAAAACAAGTTCAGGTCCTCTTCCCTATTACAAAAAAAAAAGTTAGTGTTTTAATCACGTTAGTGGAAGAAACTAACAGGTGTGGGTTTTGTGTTTTTGTTTTTTTGTTTCTTTTAGCAGAATATTTGGCATTCAAATCGGGGTCATAGTAGCAAGAAGAATAAGGGTCTGATGAGCCTGCATGTTGGAGTGTGTTAATTCCTTGTTAGTGATTTAGAGAAGGCACAAAGGGAACACTGATTGTGGTGGAAGGCAAGCCTTGTTCTCTATTATGGCTGTTTCATTAGGACCTCTGCATGAGGCCTAGCAATCCATTCAATGAGAGAACAAGTCCTTTTAATTTGAGCTCAAGGATCTTGTTTAGCAGGTCAGAAATCGTGCCTTGCAATTCCTAATTAACAAGCCATTAACTAGTCTGTTGTGAGATGCTCGTAATCTTGTCTAATTAAAATGCTATCAAGTTAATTCATAAATGTGGGAAAACTTAATGGTGGAATTTGCCTTTGGTTTTGTTTATAAATTCAGTTGTGAAGAGGAGGAGCTGGCTCTTACAGAGTTTTGATTAAGTTGACATGCACTTGGTGTGAATTGTTCCTTAACACAGCAGCTTTCACCACACTCGGGCCAGTCTATAGCCCTCCTCTATAGGAATAAAGCCCAACAAAGACAAGGACTGCTGCCTGCATTACTATGCATATTTTAGTGAGAATTGCTGACCATTTTTTTCTTTTTCTTCTTTTTTTTTTCTTTTTTAACAACTTGCTAAGGAGCCAAACATTTTTGAAGCTCATTCTGGTTTGTTCTTATTGGCCTTTCTCCAAATTAAAGGGAAAAAAACGTGTCAATCAAAGGTATATAAAAATCGCAGGACTAAAGTGAGATCCTTTTGCTGAATAAATCCTTTCTGTTTGTTTCTTTTGGGGAGGGGGTTGTTTGTTTTGTTTTTGATGGAGTGGAGCCCTCACATTCCTGCAGTCTGCTACAGAAAGGCTTTGTAAACAGGTTTTGTAACTCTAAAAAAATAGATTTAGAAGCTGGGTATGAATGATAAGGCTATTAGAGCCTGTCTGTTGTGCTACTGTACATAGGGCACAGTTTGTTGTGACTAATTCCAAATAGGGTTTAGGGTTGCTTTCAGCATCCCTTATTCAGGAAAAGCCTGAAACAGCATAACCCAAACCACAGCAGGACAACAGTTACTCCTGTGCATGAAAGAGCGTTTGCTTAGTAGGGTTGAAATGACAGAGGTAGGCTGGGGAAGAACGTGAAATTAGTTTTGTAATATCTTAAAGCCAAGATGATACTGTGGTGTTCCAGGATTTTCACGAATTTTTGTTTCTCTAACCCTTGTTTTATACCAGGTTTAAATAATGAAGAGTATCAAGTGGTCATTGGAAATGATACAACTCATTACATTATTGATGACTTGGAACCAGCCAGCAACTACACCTTCTATATTGTAGCTTACATGCCTCTGGGGGCCAGTCAGATGTCAGATCATGTGACTCAGCACACCCTTGAAGATGGTAAGATAGATTATTTCGGTGAACAATTTTATTTGCACTGGATAGAAATGTGCAATCCAGTGCTAACAGTTCTTGAGAATCTCAAATTTCCATTGCTACCACTGAGACTTCAGGATACACACAGTGCAAGACAGCAAGTTAATGAAAGGAATAACAATAACATTCTGACAGGGCAACAGTGTGTATTACATGGAGTCTTTTTCTACCTTGAAAGACATTTCATTAAGTCATGTTAGTAACTATTTTAGATCTTTAAAAACTCACATGATGTTGAGAATTTGACAGTAACTCTGTCTTGAGCATCTGAAATGTGGATCAAACTGCACAGCCACTGCATCTTTTGCAACTTTTAGAGGAAAACTTGAAATAAAAATTTGCTATGCCAAAGAAAAGAAAGTTTGTTTGTTTTGTTTTGTTTTTGTGTCTGTGTGCTTTTTAGTAGAATCAGAATATCATAAAAGACTCTACTAACTTCTGTGCAGTGAATTAATTAGTCTGAACATCATGGCAACAACGAACTGTTTAGTGTAGTTCATTAGAACTGATTAATAAATTCTGACAGGGTTAAGCTTTGGCAGTGTGGAACATTGCCAGTTCCAGTTGTCTGCCTGTCTCTTTGTCAGGAGTTACAACCCTCATTACATGGTTGGTGGGTGAAAACATGCAGCGAGTGTTCAACAGTGCAGGGTGTTGTCCTGCCTCAGTCTGAGCTGCTGCATCCAACTCTGACAGGCAGTTTGCAGAGCAGTGAGGTGCTGATTGCCTTTGATTACCCGTGGCAGCAATAAGAGAAGAAAATGTTGAGGACCTTACAGAAAAAGTCTTGCTTAGGCTATAGGTGAGAAGTACGAGAAGTGTCAAGTTATCCTTAAACAAGAATCTGCAAAACTTGCTGGATTATTTACTCTTGTATTACTGGCACCTCATCATGGCTGAGGTGTCAGAAGAGAATGTTCCATCTCTCTTTTCCCTGAGGTCAAAAGCTTTGTCTTTCCCTTTTCAGTTCCCTTGAGAGCTCCTGAAATCAGTTTGACCAGCAGAAGCCCCACAGACATTCTCATCTCTTGGCTGCCGATTCCTACCAAGTACAGGAGAGGGCAGGTCGTGCTGTACCGTCTGTCCTTCCGTCTCAGCACAGAGACCAAAATCCAAGTGCTGGAGCTCCCAGGCACTTCAGATGAGTATCTGCTGGAGGGCCTGAAGCCTGACAGTGTGTACCTGGTTCGGATCACTGCTGCAACCAGGATTGGCTGGGGAGAGGCATCACTGTGGACTTCACACCGAACTCCCAAAGCTACAAGTGTGAAAGGTAATTCTTAACATGCTTTGCACTGAACAGTGATGGCTTTGGGGTTGGTTCTTTTTGTTTTGTTTTTAATTCAAATTATGTAGAACAGAAGAAAATGAGTCTGCAAGCTCAAACGTTTGATCAGCTCACAAACATGAACTGAAGTTTACTGCACCATTTTGTTCAGTGTAAAGTACTTTTCTGCAGTTGGGCATTACACGTTATTAGCAGTGTGTATAGGTGCCTAAAGGATCAGAGTTGATTAATGTAAGTCTGTATTATAAACAAAATGCATGAATGTTTTGACTAGGCAAGTTGACTTATATTTGAAGTCTAATTTCAGTCATTAAAGTTGAGCTTTGGATGATGTTATTATTTAGTAATGTCATGCAGAAGAACATTCAGCTTTGCATGAATAGCTTGAAAAATATGTAGATTTGAATTTGTAACTTAATTTTTCAGCTGCAGTCCACATTTATCCACTTGGGATTTAACTGAGTTTTGACTGCTGTAGCGAATTACAAACATGTGATGAAGTGTAATGTTATTGTTAATCACATTTGCTCCTTCTCACTTTAAAACAGGAGGTAGTTTTATAACTATCTTTGGAATGTTTTTATTCATCTTTGAAAATAGCTACATTACAAATTTATTTATTTATTAAGATGCAGAATTAAAAACTGTTTTTATTCTGTATTATCCTAAGTTAATTTGTTAGGTTAAGTTTTAGGAAGTCAGACATCATAAGAAAGAAATAACTAAGTGAATACACACAGATGAGTTAGAATTAAAGTCTTGAATGCACTTTGGACTTATGGGCACCCAGATTTTTGCATGAAAAATAGTTATTTCTAGAATATAAGACTATTGTCTGTATTTCTCTAAACGCAGCCCCAAAGTCTCCTGAGCTGCGCCTGGAGCCCATGAACTGCACCACCATTTCAGTGCAGTGGCAGCAGGACAGTGAGGACCCCGCAGCCATCCAGGGCTACAAGCTGTACTACAAGGAGGAGGGGCAGCAGGAGAATGGACCCATTCTGTTGGATGCCAGTGATCTTGAGTATACTGTCAGTGGTTTAGGTGAGTTTATAAAATACTCCTCATCTGTTTTGGCAGACAGCAATATCTTCGAGAGCTTAAATCGCTCGACCTGTAGGGCAACAGCGTTAGGTTTGGCCATATATTCTCCCAGCAATAAGCTTTGTACGCTGGAGGGAGTTTGGCTGGTGAGGGAATAATCCTCTGGCAAAATACGTGTTGCACAACTCTGAGATAACCAGATCCTGTAAAACTTGTGTAAGTTGGAAGAAGAACGCTCAGCTGCTTGTCAAAAGTTACAGAACTTATAGTTAGTAAATACTGCTAGTAAATGACATGTTTTTAAATATCCAGTTTGATATGCAACGGTTTTCAGCATTTTTGTAGTTATGTCTGATCTAAGAACAGTGAAAGACAACTACAAAATACCAAAGATTTTTGTCTGGTATTTCTAGCTTATTTCTCTGTTATTTGTAGCCTTTGTCACAGCCATACTGCACAACAAGCACTGCATTTTCACCACAGTAGCAGGTAGCCCTTGTGCATGTTATTCTTCTGTTAATATTTTTAAGGAGTACTGGTGCATATTGGCAGGGCTGAGCACAAACATTAGGGCACAGAACTTGCAGAGTCCCACTGGAGTCTTTGCACTGATCACCTGACTGTTGAGGTAGTTTACTTAGGGGTATTGTGGAGAATTAATCTTGACTAAATTATCAAAATTGACCTGCAGTCTTAACTAGGTCAAATGGCCTCTTGACCATGCTGATATTCTCATCTGCTGAATGCAGTTGAGATACTATTTTAGGGAAGATTTGAGTAGAGCATCGTGGTCTGTTAAGTGGACAACTGACCATCTGTGACCATTTCTATCCAGAGCATCTGGCAGTGGCTGTTTAACAGAGCTGTGAGACAAAAGAGACTGGGTTGACAGGATGTGATGTCTGTGTGTCCTAGGACAGAAATGAGTATTTTTTTCCTCTTCTAATTATGGAATTACAGAGCAGTAATTTCAGGCACACACAAATTTATTTAACAGTGTGATCTACATCATACAGATTTTCTCAGTACACTAATTCTCCTCAGATTAAAATACTGGTTTTCAAAATTACATTCAAATGTATATTATCTGTGTGTTTTTATTGTTTTTTTCTTTCCAGTAAGCATGTAGACAGGAGAAAATGAAAGAAAAGGGAGTTTGGGTTATTACAGTTAACTGAACTGCAAGAAGGAAGAATTCATGTGCTGGAGTTAACCAGAAAATGATACATCCCATATAATCTGGTTGCCATAATTTATATTTTTTGCATCTACATAATTTGTGCTGCTGTAGGTTAGGTCCACTGAAGAGTAATCTCCTTTTTTTTTTTTTTTTTAATAATGGGATGTGTTGAGTTATTTGAAGTGTGTATCAAATATGGGAAGTTTTCCTATGTAAGTTTCTTTCCTGGTTTCTTATTTTTGTTTGCTTTGTAGCATTTACAATAAAAGGTGCTTATGGCTACAGCCACCAAAGTCTCAGCACAGGAAATTTGATTAGGTCATGGTTTTCCCCTGCTAAGATGATTACATATGCTGAAACTTGGAAAGTTCACACAGATTTCTCACAGTGATAGTGCCTGTCTCACTGCTGTGTTTGCCCATTGCCAAGCTGCCTGTTTGAAATACTTGTGCATGCCAAATGACTTCTTAGAAAACAGTAAACAACCAACCACCTTCTCCTCTGGCAGCTGCACACGTGGAGAATGTAACAGGTAGAATTGTATGTAGCGTATAAACCCACAAAGACTGCAGCAATATCCACAATATCCACACATTCAGAAGGGACTTATTTGCTCTTCTTTTTATTTCTTGTGAATAATTAAATAATTTGGACTAGCAGATTTATTTATGCATGTAAAAATTAAAATATTAGTTATTAGGAAGTGATCTTACCTGGTAGAATTTTAGATAAAATAAATCAAGGGTTTGTGACTGGGGTAAACTGACTTTTCATGAACTGGACAGAAGCTTTGAGGACTAATGTTCTGTCACCCATTTACCTCTCCTGAGGACACTAAACTACTGATTTATTGACAGCCTCTTTAAAATAAATGTCTTCATTATGAGCTAGAGGAATTAGCAGAATACTGCAAGGGTGAGACTTGAAGGGGAAAGGTGTGTTTTAAGATTTTTGGTTCCATATATGTTGGATAACATGGTGAAAAGGAAAAGTTATTTGGAAGAATATGCTAATAGTCCTATGGGCTTCCCAGGGGCAAAGATGGAACTGTTTCTCATGCATTATCTGTTGCCACTGAATTTATGTGGCTTCCAAACACACAAATTTATGTCATAGTTTGTCATGACCTAAGGCTGATCTGCCATCCCCTGTCTCTTGCATGGTTAATTAACTGCAGATAGACTCTAGTGACATTTGGAGCATGTCAGTACATCTGTCCATGCAACTTTCTGCAGACGTTGGTCCAGATGCCAGTTGTGTAAAATCTGTGCATTTAATTAAGACAGTTCACTTTATGGCAATTGAAGTACATAAAAAATGAGAATTCATAATATTCCCTAGTCAAAGAGAACATTAGCATTGTCATTATAAGCACTGTAGATTGCCTTGATTGTTGATAGCATTGATACAACTACTGTAAATGATTGCAAATGTCTAAAAGACTTTTGATGGAAGGATAATTATGAGAGGTAAAGCAGAATCAGCAATGCTGGTGTGAAATCTGTTACAATGATTGAACTTGAAATGTAGCAATGTGAATATTATGCTGCATGTTTTAATCTCCTGGTGGTTCTTCCCTCATTTTCTGAGAACTGACCTCTCCTACTCCAGTGTAGGTCTACTTGGTTGCTTCTGTGTATTTTTAAAGTGAATTATTTAGCACGATAGTCACCATGTAAATAGAATTCAATGATCTGATCAGAGTCAGGGCTGCCATTTTCAAAATAAATATCCACAGTTTCACATAGACATTTGTTTGTGTTAAGGGTCTTGGCATTTATTTTTCAATAGCAGGCCATTTCCTAGTCCAGTGTAAAATTCCATTATTACTTGAATTTGCACAGGAGCAGACCCTTGGGTGCATACCATGCATTTTTGCCTCTTTCCTTTGCTTCCTCTTGGTCTAGAAACTTCTCCTAACAGAAAGTCTTTCATTATGAGACTTGATAAGTCTGCTGGTACAGGTCCTGTTTCTGTAATGATTCAGAATATGTTTGCTCAGAAGGTGAAGTGAGTTTTGCTGGTGGAAGAGTTTGTTGGGGAACCTTCTTTCTGTGCAACAGGAGAGAGATTGGCAAAATTTGAAAGTTAAAATGAAGACAGTGTCCAGAAAAGTTTATCACCCCCTTTAAATTTGTTCAAATTATTTTTTCCAAAGCCTGTTTAAAGCATGTGCAGCTGTTCCTCCATGCTGCTGGTACTCACTGCTGTGCTAAGGGGACTGTGCCTGCCAGAGCTCACTGTATTTGCAGCTGTAGGACTGGTTGGTAGGAAGGTGGAGCCTATACAAGAAGGGCAATGACTCACAAATCTGAAGCTTATATGGGAGGATAAAATCAAATTCAGCTTCTTGATTATCAGACTCAAGAAGGCTGACTGATTCTGATGCTGTATCATGAGAACACTGTTCTTCAAGCTGCCTGGAAGTTTCCCTCTCTGAACTTCAGTTTTCAGTTCTTATCATGCCAGCAATTAATTAATTGAATGGCCCGTGTGGTGGGGGATTGCGACATGTTTGTGTGCCATTGGCCTCCAAGCCTTCTGTGCTTGGAGGGAGGGAGGAAAGAACTCGCTCTGCTGCTTCATTCTTCCATAGCTGCTGTCTGGGAGCTGTCCCACATCAGTGATGGCAGTGACGGCAGTGACAGGGAGGATTTCAGAAGGATTTCAGAGATCAGAGATGTGCACACACAGACACTCACAGAGTGGGTGCTCTCTTGTCTGTTGTGTGATGATATCTCAGTAAGCAACCATTTTCACACAGACACCGTAGGGCATGGAAAAACTGGTCTGTTGGCTTTGGGGAAGATGCCTTGAGTGTAGAGAGCACACCTTGGCTTTTCCCTGGGGAAGGCTCCTCCCCAGCAGAGCCTGTGGAGTGTCCTGTGCTGGGAGCTGCAGCCCCCGGGAGCACTGCTGGTTCCCCAGAGACTGGGGCTACAGAGGGACTGGGGAGAAGCTGCCAAGTAATTGGATGACCATGAAACAGAGTGTATCTGCCTAAAATAAATAATTAAATGAATAAATTGGTTGGTGACTCCTGAGAGGCTTGGAGGCACCACAAGCTTTCTCCCTGGGAAAGCTTATTCTCTGCTGGTGGGGTCATCTAAGCTGTTTAACCTGAGGTGCATCATAACCCTGTGCTGCTTCTGCTGGCACTCCAGTTTTACATTACCCAGTGGCATTTTCCCCTGCCCCACTTTAGTACTTTTGGAAAAATAATTGCATTCTGTCAGACTGATTTGTGTGATTCACTCCAAAAACATTGGTCTTAACCAGAAAAACTTCTGCCTGAAAGCTCTTCTGTGTCCTGCCTCTTCCCAGTTGCAGAGAGGAGCGATAAAGCCGTGTGTTTCCCTGCCCTCCTTCATTTGGACGAAAATTTCAAGTGGCAAATTTGTCAAGGTCTAAATGACAAAAGGCCCATTTTGTGACCCTGCATGGCATTCACCTTTGGAAGAGGGGCTTCTCCTGAAGAATCAGCCAACTACCTACAACACTTAGGATTCCCCCAGAGGCTTGGTCTCCAGTTGTTTAATTTCCCCTGGATCTATTTATATCACATTACAACCATGACTGTAGCTAAGCTTTAGTCCAGGGCAGCAAAGAAGACAAGGTCATTCTACAGTCTATAGAAATTAAATAAGGGTGTGTAAGAAGAGTCAATACAAAGAATTTCTCCAATTAAGCTGCCTGATGAATGTCACCCAAGCGTCTCTTGTAATGATGCTGTACAAGTGCTTATCAATTTTCTTAAAGCAGTTGATATCATGGACAGATGGGACATAGAGGTTTCATTTGTATCATATTGCAAGTGAATGTGCTGGAAAAGTTTTAAGAATTTAATGTCATCTTGGACAGTGCTGATGACATGTTTCTTACTCAGAACTGTAAATGCTGTAATACTGAAAAGGAACACTGTAAGAGCATTTAATGTGTTAGTGTAGTTATTCTGATAGCTAGGGCTATACTTTCAGTTTTATCCCATGGTTTGTTGATGTCAAAATATAGTCTTGCATATTTGATTCTGAGAATTCTGGAACATTCAGCATTGTGCATGTGGGAATTGATGCTGCTTTTTGGTTATAAGTTACTATTGAAATTTACCTTGGGATTCCCATACAAATTCAAGGAGCCAGGCATTCCTACAGTTTCATGTAGAAACACAGGTCTTTCTTGAGAAACACTAATTTTTAATTTTTTTTATTTAATTGCTAAGTGTTCTCAAATGGCATTCAATACAATTTAATGTACTATTATAGTTATACTTTTTTCTTTTTACTTGAGGTATTTTATATCAAATCAGACATGCAGAGTTAATGAAATGCTCTGTTGAAGACAATTCTGCTAAAAAAAAGTAGAAATTACTTTAGTTCTTAGTAAAGATCAACTAAAAGCTCAGCTTTCTTGTTGAGAAAACCAGATGATAGCCCTGTCTACTGTATATACTATAGTCATTATATTTACATTGTTACATAGAGGAAAGTGTCTAATAGCTCAGTAGGTGACCAGGACAAATATTATCATTTATTTCCACTGTTTACAGCTGGGTCACTCTAGTGTTTACTCACGCTGATTACATCCTTAAACTAAACCTCTTATCTGCCAGTTCTCCTGATTGTGTGTAACAGGCTTGCTACTACTACTTATCAGCTAAAACATAAGGGATTTGCTGGGAGAGGGGAGGAGGAATCACTCAGACTGCACAGTAATAAAACCAAAAGCCCCAGAAGTAAACTAGGCATGTTTAAAATCAACCTCTCCCTCCGCTAACTGTGACCTCTTTCTCTTTTGCAGACATGGCAGATTATGTATATTTGTAGTTATCAAACCTGAGCTCTTGCCCAGTCCTGCTGTGCTGGTGAGGTTCTACTGCATGTCAGCAAACAAGAGACACACATTTTTTGTTTCACAGTCATGAAAGGCAGACCTGTCACCACTCTAAATGAGTCTGCCTTCCAAATGCAGACGTGGCATAGCTGCATATAATTTTTTTCCTGATTTTTTTCTCCCTTTCAGGTTTTGAAAGGTAGATCATAGATTAAAAGAGTGGAGTGGGCTTTATTACCCTGTAACTTTGTTAACTGGCAAAATATCAAAGAAAATGGTGCTTTGAGAGAATTTAGCCTCTTATAAAAGCAACTATATTGCATTTTACAGACTGTAATTGTAAATAGAGATCAAAGTGGATTTTCTGTTTTGTTGTGATTTACCAACTGTCTCATTGTGTTTTGTTTCCAATGTATGTCAGTGCTAGTAATTTCTCTAGATCTGTTTGTAGCAGAGAGCTCCTTTTAGGCTGAGATTTACTGTTCTTGCTTGTGCAAGATCCAGGCTGGGTGGCAGAGGCAGGGAAGGCATCAAACCTCTCTTTGGTGCAGCGTTTCTGATGATGTACGTGTTGGTCTGTGTGCAGCTGGGGGGTCCCAGGGCAAGCGAGAGGGGAACATCAGGAGGTTGCACAGCACAAACCTGCTGACAGGAGGTGACCAGACACACTGACTCAGACTCACCCACTTGGCTCACGCCTGCCTTATGGAAGAAAAATACTACACTGCTCTGTTGAGGTGAAAAATTGATTCATTCGGGTTGTAAATTGAATTCTTACTGAGCAAAACTGGAGCTGGGGTTGAACTCTCTGGCCCTTTGTTGGAGCTGAATGGCGTGGCATCCATTGCAGCCACTGTGTCTTAGGCTCAGCTTTATTTAAGCACTCTTGCACACGACTGAGTGGGAATCCCAGATAAGTATCAGCTTGTTCTGAGCAGATTTGCTGGGGAACAGCCAGTTAACTGTCAGCTGCTAATGCTGCATGCTTTTTATGCAGTTCAAGTGCCACATCTGTAAAAAACTGTAGTGCCTTCATTCCTGTGTAATTGTGCCATTATTTGTCTTGCATTGTGCAGTATTGCAGATGTGTATCATAATCACATATTTTCACCTGAGTTTTTATTTTTTAAAAAAAGATTACCTTGTCATGTATGTTTTCTGACAGCATTTAAGTTTACCTCTATTAAAGAAATTTGATTTATGAATTTTTTAAAATCACATCACAGTTACTCCTGCCCATATTTTATTTTTGAGAGTAAAGGTTATTTTCATACAGTGCATTTGTAGGAGAGTTTTAAATAATGTTTAATGTATTTGTCAACTTTATACCATCAAGCCTCTCAATAGGTTACCAGTTTAGGCAGTAATCAGCTTCAGTAGGTGCTGGAATACTGACATCTGTAACATCTGCATTAGCAGCATAACTGGTCTTGGTGTTGATTAAAATGTTACATGAGACAGACACTAAGAGGGATCTCTAGGCTTTCTTTGAATTAACTGCAGTCATGGAATGTCTCAAACTCACGGAAAATTATTGATTTGTCAACATGATAAACACTTTATCTTGGGTCAGAAAGATGCATTCTTGTTCTCTTAGTTAGGACCTTTCAGAAACAGGTAGATTGTGTATCAGAAGGAGTGCCTAATATATTTTTATGTAACCTTCTTGAACATGCTTGCTGAACTGTTCCAGTTTGGAGACATTTATCTGGGAAAATAGTCCTGACATCCTTATTTAAACAAGCCATGACTTCAGCAGTAATTCATTTTAACTTCCCAGGCTGGTGGGAAGGACACGGTGAGGGGGTAGAGACTCAAGTGCAGAATAAAAACTAAAATAGAGTGCTAAGACCAGTTAAGCCTGACTCTCTAAAGAGATAGTGTGGGCTGTCAGGGGAGTGTTATTGTTTCACGGGACCGTGCCTTGTAGCAGTGTTAAAGGTAATAATGTAAAGCTATGGGCCCTGCTAAGGCAACAGGAGAGATCATGTTCCTGTAGCTTGCAGAGTCATTGCCAGTTTTTGAGAGACTTTGTCCCTTTATCAGCTCTCCCCATAAGGGAGTTGGATGCGTTTGTTTCTGTCAGGACATCAGGCTAATTGTGTCACAACCTGAAGAACTGGAATCAAGAGTGCTGCCAAGCCTTCAAAGTCGGATGGGGAGATTTTTTGCACTCTGGCAAGATCATTTGCCAGCCTATAGCAAAGCAAAGCGTGTTGTCTTCCGAGTTTTTGAAGGCAAACTCTGCGGTGGTGGGAAAGCGATTAGAATCTCGCAGGAAATCTCTCTGCTGCTCTGCATTCTCAGGGTAGAAATTCCACCATTTAGAGCTAAACCTGTGTGGGAATTCAGTTGGGAAATTGTGTCATGTTGATTGAGTAACAGTTAGGATGTATGCAAAGAGTGTTCCATTGTTCCTTTGCTGGAGCTGAAGGTTAAATTTGCTTCATGAAAAGGGCATATTGATCACTCCTTACAGCAAGAAAGTAGTAAATGACTTTAAATAAAAAAAAACAACAACAACACAGAGTTGCTTTTGAAATGTTTCTAAGTATTACAATGAATATGTAATAGTACACATTTTGATAGCTGTAAAGTAAAAGTGACCAATAAATAAAGACTAATTTGTTGGATTTGAAAATTAGGTTAAATATGTGCCCCTGTTAAAAGCTAAAAATGAGCAAGCAGATAACAATGGCAGGAATGACCAGACAACTGCTAAAGTTTCTTAAACAAAACTACAAAATAAACAAAATAAACCCCAGAAAACTGAACAACTAAATACATTCCTGCTATACAACCTTTTTTAGATTTAAACAGAACTTTGCATACAGTGGTTGGTGGTGTTTTCTTTGGTTTTTTTGGGTTTTTGTTTTGTTTTTTTTTTCCTTTCCTGAAATGAGAGGATTTGTCTCTGGGAGACAGCATTATTTAATTTGCTATTTATTGGACTTCATTAGTAAAATACTTAAGTCCTGGATTGCAAAGAAACTGCTCCTT
Organism: Pithys albifrons albifrons; assembly: GCF_047495875.1. Classification (NCBI taxonomy): domain Eukaryota; kingdom Metazoa; phylum Chordata; class Aves; order Passeriformes; family Thamnophilidae; genus Pithys; species Pithys albifrons. The sequence goes on from NC_092470.1 coordinate 8,540,177, forward strand.
GGAGAAAGCTTAGAGAAAACTCCTGTTATGGGAAATTAAATCAACATTGTCCATTAATCATACTGCATGTCAACCCCCAGACCTCTCTTGATTGTTCTTGGTGAATGTGAGGAACCATTAGATGTGTGAGGTCCTTAAAGGTCTGAGTAAGTCAAAGGGGAAGAGTTTAAAAAAATGCCACCATTAGCACATGAAAGAGACTTCAGAGTGGACAGAAGAAAACATTTGCTGTACAGGGCTAGTTACATTTCTTATTTTTTTCCCTCTTTTTTATTTATTATTTTCTTCTGTTGTTAAGCAACAACCCAGATGTTGTGATCAAAATGTTAATTTAATTTATCATGTGGATTTTTTTCATTAACTTTTTTGGAGTCATGTTACCAGCTGTAGTTGTATGGGAAAGGTAATAGTAGAGGGATCTTTGCAATTTCTGAGTTAGTGATAAGTAAATGCACTTCTAAAGTTAAGCTGATACGTTTTCTGGTAGCTTTCCTGTCCTGAGTAACACCTTGGTTATATATTTGTCATGAAGGCATTATTGCTAGCAGAAGCATTTTTCCATTTTGGGAAAAGATGCAATTGTGAAAAGGCCCATGTTTGTTTTGTTGAGGCTGCCTGGAGTCACACTTCTGTGGCAAATGAAGGGGGGATGCAGGAAATGGGGAAAGAAACAATCCTGTGTTGGAAGAAGCTGCTCTTGCTGTAAAACTTCTCTTCCAAATGTGATTTTTTTTTTTGCATATGGGAAAAATGCTTAGAAAAAAGATGTGCATAAAAAGTGTATGTCAACATTTAAATTCACAGTGTTTTTACCATTATCATAGCTGAATATTGTCCCCTTTCTCAAGCTGGTTATCATTACAAAACAAAACTATTTGTTACTACACGTGCTTCTAGAACCTGGAACAGGGAAACACATTCTTGATCGTGTTTGGTAGATCAGTGAAAGACTTGGGTTTTCTGCCCCTCCTGACATCCATTTGTGCATGCTGTGGCTCTCTGTCCACCTGACACATTTGTATACTCAGACAGAGGAGGAAACATAAAATACTGTGTGCAAATTGAACAGGAGATGTTCTGAAGTAGTAGGATAGGATGGTTTATGTGGGGGAGGAGAGGCAGATAGATGGATGTTGCGTTGCTGTGCCCTGTGCCACTTACCCATCGTTTACTGATTTTCTCCTTTGTATATTTTAGATGCAGGGAGGGATGTACTCACAGCCGTTTGCTTAGCTCTGTATCTGTGTGTCTACATTTGCATGTGTATATAGACACTGTTGGGAGAAAAAGAGGGTATCTTCTTGATCCTCTTTGTCTTGGTGGAGTCCATCACTTCTCCATCTGAAGCATACCTTTTACTGTATTAGTGTTTTGTAATAATTTTAATTTTCATGATAATTGCTCATGTTAGTCAAACTTAGCCTTTTTTCTCTCTTCATGTCTTGGCTGCCTTCTTGCTGCTTCTTACCTGCCTTTATCTAATTTCTCTTAGTTTGCTGTCAACCCTTGTTGCCTTGGTGACAGTCAGTTAGGTTGGAAGACCTGTATCTTTAGCACTCCCTACCAGTTATTTGTGCTGGAAAACTTTTCTTGGAGGTGACTTGGATGTATTAAGTCTTTGTATGCTATCCAAGCAGCGTAGAGACACGAGGGCTGTGATTGATTATCACTGTCATATAAGCAGTGATAGTCATCCTTCTCCTTCAGAAATGACAGCCAGATCATGCTCCCAGTCAACTCAATAAAATACCTGAAGAAAAGCACCAAAGAACACTCAAATTGTAGGACGGAAAAGGGAATTGCTTGGCATGATTCAGCATGCAGGCACAAGTCCTGGGTACTCCAGGTGACCCAGCAGTGCCTCTTTTTCTTGAGTCTCCCTCATGATGGATCTGCCTCTGAAGGGTTATCTTCCCTCTTGCTGTGGAGCCAGGAGGAGTCTGCAAGTGGGACCCCCAAGTCTGTGCTGTCTCTTGTGCCCCTGTGCAGGGCAGCTGAAATGCTCTGCCTGGAGTGGTGTGGCAAAAGTCCACTTTAGGCAGTTATTCATATTTCCACTTTTCTGCTAAGAACACACTTGTGTTTATCTGTTTGTGCTGAGAACACATGCTGTGTTTTTTCAGCACTTGGTAAGCATTCCTGTGAGTTCCACAGGTGACCAGTGTTCACTGTCCTATCTTACAAACTGGTATGTGAAACACAAGGAAGAGCTGCTCAGGTTTTGATGGTTTAAACTGAGCGGGGTATGATATCCCTGAAATCAGTGCCAGAACTGAGCTGTAAATGTCCAGATTTCCAGCTTTGGATTCGGTGTATTAGTTAACAGCTCCCCCTTGAGGGAAATGTCTTTTATTAATAAAGCCATAACACGGCTCTTTGGTTACTGGAGTGTTTGTGTGGGTAGGTTTGAGGTTCAGTTTCACCAGGCTCTATAAAACGAACCAATCTGGTGGCTGTTGTGTCCCCACCAGCTGGCCAGGGGCTCGCTCTGTTGCCTTGTGATGCTGCTCAGCGCTCAGAATTCATCAGAGTTCAACTCTGAGCACAATAAAGTAGTGAAAGGTGGCACTTAGGGAAGAAAACCCCCCACATTCCTTGTGTGCCTGTCTATGCTCATTTGTACTGCTCCTCTGTGTGCTCGCACGCTCCCGGCACTTGTGTTGGGACACAGGGATGTGGCGGCAGTGGGTGGCTGTGGTGGGACTGGGTGGCTGTGGTGGCAGTGGGAGGCTGTGGGAGGCTGTGACAAGACTGGGAGGCTGTTGTGGGACTGGGTGGCTGTGGCAGCAGTGGCTGGAGTGGGTGGCTGGAGCCTGGGGAAGGCAGGCTGGTTCCTGTCAGCAGCAGCACAGGCTGATGCTGCTTTAAATGCTCAGCAAACCGCAGGCTCAACTCAGCGTTTGGAAAACTGAATTGATGATGGGGGAACCCTTTTAATTGTACAAAGGAAGATAGCAAGCTAAGAGTTAAGTAGCTGTGTGTTTATTTTACTTAAGCAATCAATCAGTCTGACTGCTTTCCATTTTCTAAGTGTTGTATAAACTTTATATGAAGAGGAATTACATCAAGATAATTTTGTTCTCCTTTTTTCCATCAAGATAGTGATATAGCTTGGATTTAAATCTTGAATGCATTAAGAAAATTCACAAAACCAACCTTGGTTATGAGTAGTCTCCTGATCTTTTGCTCTGTTCCTTTCAGTTTGTTAATACAATGTTTGACAAGTATTCTATTCTTGTTCTTCAAAAAACTATTCAAAAACACAGTAGGCAAGGCAAAACATTTAAAAGGCAACTTGTCTGTGGTCAAACATTTGAACAACAGTAGCATTGCTTCCTATGAGAAGTGATTTTGTTTATTAAAAAAAAAGTTAAAGCATTTTGAAGGAAAAATTTAAACTAGACCAAATTCCCATGTATATAATTATGAAAAATACTTTACACATATGAAAAAACATTCTTGAAGAAAGGCACACAATCAGTACAATTCTCTTCCTGTTTCTGCAAAGTTGTGTTTTCTTTTCCATGTTGTTACTGTTATTCTGAGCATCCTTTAAAGTACTGTACTTTTTACCTGGGGTAAGTAGTAAAAACCTGTAATGTTGTAACCCATTTCCAAGTGGGGAAAAGATACTCTTTGTCTTTACAGAGCACTACAAAACAAAAAATAAATAGTAGGTGCTATGTTGTCAGCCAGAAGAGCAAAAAATTTTCAAAAGTTTCAGGAAGCCTGAAATCCTTCAGGCTATTCTTGTTTAGGGGCTTCTTTGTGTGGACATTAAACCAAATCTTTGTAGAAGGGTACTCAGGGCACAGTTCAGAGAATCTGAGTACAGAATTTGAGCTCCTGACAATATTGGGTGCCAATTCAGATTGCACATGTTGACCTCTTTTACTCCACCTGCTAGATTTGTCGATGGTGCTTTCAAGAATGTTGTTTCAGAAATTTGGTGTTAGTTAAAGAGTCTTCAAATAAACCATTAACATCTATTTAACTAAAACCAACAACAACATTAACTTGCACAGGTGCTACCACTAATATGGACTGAGTAATCCTCCTGATAAATTATCTTAGAAGGGCGGAGTCTTGGCCTGGAGAGATGAACCCAAGATGGTTCTGGGAGGAATCATTATGAAGATGAAAAGTTACCATTTTTACAGAGAAACAGATTCTCCTGGCCTTCTAGTTGGGTATTTTCACCAAATTTAAGCATACTGTAAGCATTCAAGAGGGAGTGTAAATATGTAGTATATCAGGCTTCATTGCCTGGTGACAAGCTGTCACTTACTGTGTCCTTTTAACAAACTTGTCTGTGCAAATTCATACCACAAAACTCACTATAAATAGCTCATGCCAGTGTGTCATTGGATGAAACAGGAGTGAATATTAGAGCCAAGGATGCTGTAGGGTCCTGGATACTTTTATTATCATTACAAATGGAAATTTTCTTCACAGCATGTTTTAGAAGTTTGGGATATGCTGTATGAAAATGTCAAGACTAAAAATTAACACTGCTGTGCCAAACCATGAGGGAGGTGGTTCAGCATAATCTAAATGTAATTAAAATGAATACCCTTGCTAAACATCAAAGATATGCAGCCAGTCAGAGAGAGACTGCAGGGAATGAGGCTTCTAAGATAGTGAGGCAAGAGTAACAGGCATGTTCATGTATGGAGAGAGGTACTGAGGAAACAGAGACCTGTGTCCTTGTGCCATCACACTTCAGATGAAATTAATTACCTGCTGAGGGAAGGCATTTGAGAGGAGCTCTTTACAAGTACTACTACCTGTCTTCCTTGTGGTTTATTAATATGTGTAATTGGAAAATATTTAGCATTTTTTGATAGCTTTCCAATTAGTACTTTACATTAAAATAGTGTAGAAAGGAAACTCGACACCAGTCTTTTTTAAAAAAAAATTTTTTTAAGTCAGCTGGATTTAAGTTCAGCAAATGAAGTATGAGAGCTGTCTTAGAGAAGCAGTAAATGTACCGGACTGGCTGGTAGCCTATGACACATGGGTTGGTTTAGCAGTTCCACTGCAAGATCTGTCAGCTCTGTGGGTTAACTTGCCCCTCCACCCAGTGCTCAACAAATGAGTGCCAAATCCTGAGCTTCATTCAGTGGTTGCTTTGTTTACATCTGCAAGGAGTCTCCATGATAATATTTCAGTGCTCACACAGTTGTGTGTGGGCACAGGGTGTAGATAGGTGTCTATCTGTCTGTCTGGTCGTGCTCCTCCACTACCTGTGTCCGACAAATAACAGGGAGTGCTGTGCGAGCAGGAGCAGACGTGGCCCTTGACACCTGCAATTACAGAATATCCCACTGAAGTTTGGGCCCTGTTACAGCTGCAGCTGGACATAGTCCATGCAGCCAATACTTGCCTCGAGAAAAATATAGTGGTGGTTTCCACTCACGTGTATTTTATTTTCCTGTCATGACTGGCTTGTTGTATATATAAAAAGATGAGTGTGTTTTAGTACAGTTCCTTGTTGCCCTCTCAAGGAGGAAAGAGCCAGACTGATTGTTAATTGCCCTGCCTGAAACTTTTGCATCTTGTAATCATGCTTGCAACAAGCACAACTTCTAAAGCTTGAGATCTGAGTCACCAGGCCACAGATGTTTCTGCAATGAAACTGTGCACCTCCTACAAAGTCACTGTGGTGCAAGTAATGATAGATAGTGTTTTCATTTTGCTGCACAAAGGGTCAAAATGGCATGGGGAGTCCATGACAGACCTGCAGAAAATGTTGGTTCTGGAAGAAAATTTATATCATAGCTCCAGGGGAAAGTTTGGGTGCTGTGAAGCGATTGCCTTTGTCATTGTGTACAAATGGGTTGTTTGTAAGGCGATGCTGGATGTCAGGCAGTCACTGCATCTGTATGATAGAGCTTGGTACCTAAACAGATGTTAAACCAACTTTGGTAGAGTGCTTATGGCATTGTGTTTAGATGCATTTTCTGAAAGCATTCTTAGCATGAAGGTCAGGCACATTGTCTAAACATTCTTCCAGTCTGCAACCCAGAAATGTTCATCTCCACCAGGCAGATCATCTTTTCTTTCGTATTATGGAAAAGAACTTTTATAGCACACACCTGTCTTGAGGTGTGCTGTGTGAGGGATTTTCTTTTTTCCCAACCTGCTGCCATAATGTTTGATTCACTGTTTCGTGTCACTTGTGCATGGCTGGGTTGCTCTGTGTAAGGGAACCTGCTGTATGGGGAGGCACATCCTCTTTGGACCACTGCATGAATTCTCAGTGGACATATCTGTGTTAGTAACTGGGGTAATTATGGCTCTGCTGGCTCCTTCGGCCACTCTCCCTCCCCCCTCGCCCTCCCTTTCTTCTTCCAGAGATGGCCTCTCTACATAATTCCATTAAAGTGATTGTGCTCCGAGGGGTGGACTGAGGGGCAGTGCTCTCATCTTTCAAAGCAGGACCAATGAGCTATGTGCTTTCCACTGGGCAGCAACAAAAGAAAAGGTCTCTCAGAAGAAAAGACGAGCACAAAAGATCAAAATTAGGTGTTTGTCCAGGCCTCTGGTATTGCTTTCAAGTTAGCTTTTGAGGGCTGCCTTTGAAAGCGGTGAGCCAGGCTAGTTAACATGAGGGTGTCTGCGGCCCGAAGCGCTGCACAGTCACAGTGCGAGGGGACCCTTTGCTGCAGCAGTTCACAGTTCTCTGAAAGGCACGAGAATCGCAGGGGCTGCTGGCACAGACCGGCACAGAGGAGTGTTCTACACCCCTGAGGGAACGGAGCAAACTTAGACTCCTTGAGAGCTGCTTCATGTAGTTTAAAAAGATTAGAGACATTAAGATATTCTCGTTTCCACAGGCTCCAAAGGGCCACACCGCCGTGTGCTGGGAATCCCTCCTGCCCCCCAGCGCTTTCTGGCTGAGGCTGCTCTTGCTGATGGTGGGCAGTAGGAGAGGTGATGTTTTTACTGCAAGGGGGTGTGAGGTGTTGTTTGTCCTGGGGCCCTCTAAGGGGACAGCAGAGCCACAAAAGGGATACAGACCCTTTTCAGATTTAGACAAATAAGCCAGAGCCATCCAGAGCCGTGGAAAGCCAGACTGTTTAGCTGGATCAATTCACATGTGTCCTATGTTCTAGTTTCTACCAAAATAAACTTTTACAATGTTGTACAAAGAACAAATTGCTTAGTTTCTACTTCAGTTATTTGGTTTGCAAAGGAAAACATGAGTATCACAGTCAGTCTTTTTTCCATCTAACTGTTTAAAGTTACCTTCAAATTGAAAAAGAAACCGTGAGATGTAAAATGCTGGCAATTTCTAAGCGCTCAAACTACTTTAATCTGATATTGAAAGGATGTTATTTAAAATGTGTGATCAACTGAAATTCCAACTTCTTTAAAACAAAATTAAATGCTATTATTTTAAGGTATTTTTAATATTTAGAAATTGCATATCCAGAGCTTCAACAAGATTTTAAAAACAGTAATAGAATAAGGTGGCTAAACTGTGTTTATTTGATTAATCATATGTACTCAAGCAAAGTATTTTTTAGAAAAGAGCAATAAAATCCAGTACTGAAAATGTGAGAGGGAATACCTGCTTTTGAGAGGAACAGACCTGAATCTGTATCATCCTTCTGCTTCCCAGCTTTATGTTACTGTTTGACTTGATGCACTTCTCTCTGTCCCTTTTGTCTGGTATATTTGAAATGTATTTGCTTATTTTCCTAATAAGTTTCTGCTGTATTTACATTACTTTGCTTCAAAAGTACATTTTTAAGGATAGTATTTCTCAGTGCTCTTCCTTTCCCACCCTTCCCCCTTAATAATTCCCCTGGACCTCTGTTGCTTGGAGCAGACTTTGGCTAGCCCCAGATCTGATGTCAAAGGCCGTGACCCGGTGGCAGAGCAGCCCATGCTGCTGGCCTCTTCTTTGAATAATTATCTGGAGTTTATTGTGTTGCAGGGATGGGCTGGGGGGCAGCACAGTCACCCCGGCCATCCAGACCAATGAGCTCTCCAGCCAGACCACTACTCAACAATGGACCTGTAGGTTACACAAAAAATTCAGCAGCACAAAAGATTAAATTAAAAATGGACATTTGGGCACAGAAGTTTTGTCCTTGGAGCAACCAGTTTTCCAGCCTTCTGAGTGTATTGTGGGTTTGATACCTTTAATTGAAAGGAAAAAAGTATTATTTTAAATGTAAACCACAATAAAACCACAATTATTTGATTTTCTTAACCCTTTCCCAGCTGTTAGAATTGCCATCCTGGCTGTAGCTTAAGAAGTTATTTCTAGGTTTCTAGTCACTCAACTTGGCTCTAAATATCATGACACTCAATGCTTTGTTTTTGTTTGTTTTTTTTCTCTAGAAATTCAGTGCAATCCCAATTCTTTTTGAAACAAGAACAAAACCCCCAGAACTTTAATTTCTATCAATATTTTCTTATTAAATTGCTGAGAACAGTGATGTTCAAAACAGGTATGGAAGTATATTCCAGCAGTAAATGATAGTAAAATGTCCATTTTCTTTCAACTTTCTTATCTTTTCCTCTCCCCAAAGAGGACTTAAAATGTCTAAAATCCAGACCGTGGAGTGCAGTCTCTTCTTATCAGGACTGAATGAAAGGCTGCTGGAGGTGGATTCACTGTTCTGGAGGGGTGGAAAAAAAAAGAAGTTCTTTCATGGTCTGACCTCGGATTCTTTCTTAATTTTATCTAGCCCTGACCTGTTGGCTCTGCTCTGGCTCCTTTCAAGGCCTTCCGAGCTTCACAAACATGCAGCAGCTGAAAGAAACAATGCCAGGGCTTTTAGGGGTTGCAATATTACACTCTCTTGTAACCTTGGCTAAGTAGCCTGTAAACAGATGCTTTCTCGGAAGCATTTGCCAGAAAGCCGATTTTTTGGCCGTGTTGGTGCCAGCAAACACTTTGTAACACTTTTGATTTAGGACTCTTCATTTTGTATTCCATGTGAGCTTGGGCTGAATGAACCGTGGCTCAGGGTGTGTCTCGTGTGTACAAGGTGGCAGTGGAACTTGGTGTCACAGGTTTTATACTAATCTCCAATGCTATAAATTTGCCTAGAGCAGAAGAATGATATGAAGACAATTTACCAAAATCTGAGTGGGATAAACACACTTTGGTCTTTGCAAAAAACTGATGAAGATAGTGTTAAAATGTAATGAGGGCATTTGCATTTCTCTGTGTTCTTTTGAGAAGGGAGGATGGATTAAAATTTTTCATTGGCTGTGTTGTTAGTGTCATGCTGCTTTAGTCTTAGAGGGTTTTAATTATGTAAAAGAATATTGAGAATGGAATTTTTGTCCCACTGTGAATATGAAAGTGGCTTTATTGTTCTTAGCAACTTTTTCTAAACTTTGGCCTGTGCAATCCTGGTAATTTAAGACTGAAGTTGTTTCATTATAAAGTACTTCACCAGCTGCAAAGTGATTAGAAGCATATTTTGGTTTTAGTTGTGAATACAGGCATTTAATCTTTGGTGCCTCTGCTTTTCCCAGCTGTGTCCATTGGAAGTGCATGAGGACACCACGTGGCAGCCATGAGGTATAGCCCTACCAGATGGAACTACCCTGCAGTGGCTGGAGGGATGTTCCTTCCTGTCCCCATGTCACCTTTATCACCAGGGAAATGGCTTCAAAACAGAAACCTTTTTTTTCCTAATATTTCCCTGCCATTCCCCCAAATAATGGTAGCTGCTACAGCACCATCCCAGCAAAACCTGACTTTTCAGTGCATGTATTTCAGAGGTCAGGAACAATGCCAGGCTTTTATATATTTTTGTGTATTTGTTTCAATACTTTAGAAGAACTGAAGAGCTAAGTTTGAGACAGTAACTCGATGGAATTCCACAGAATAGATGAACGCACACTCAAACTAGCTCTGATGTGAGAAGATACCACCCCTGTACCTGCTTTTGCCTACCATTGTATATGTATTTACTAGACCATTTATATTTTCCTTAACTTTGAAAACTAGGCTCTGAAAGGTATATCCATGTTTGACTAATAAATATATGTAACTTGAACTATTAAAATCTTAAGTTTTGGAAAAGAAAATGTGAATATCTGAATATGAGTATTTCTGACTGACAACTGCTCTGTGGTAGCAAGTTCTCCCCTTACAGAAAGGTTTATGTAGAAGCAAGGCTGATGGCAGTAGTAAAGGATAGCGAATAATTTTGAGCTGGTTCAATAAAATGTGGGCGTTCCAATGAAGTGCAGAGCAACAGAACTGCCAGTAAGTCTCAATTCCTTGGGATAGTTTTGCAGTTCCTCTCAGTTTCTTGCATCCAGACAGATAAGCAGCTGTGGTTCTCCCTCCCTACTCGGGAATGAAATGACTTGTCACAAAACCAGGATCTGAACATTTGAGTGCACTGTAGTGTTTTTCATGAAGAATCTGTAACTGCTGAGAGCTTCCTGTCTGCTTTCTGAGAAGCTAAACAGAATCTCTAGGATTATATCTCAGGGATGTAGTAAGACAGCAAACCATACAAGTAAATCATTGTCACCTGCACTCTTTCCAAGCTTCAGCTCCTGTATATGTTTAATGGTTTTCTGGGTTGCAATCTGTTTTTTCAGTTATGCTTCAACTTAATTTTGTTGCTTGTATTTGCAGTATTTAACTTTGCTACAGTTCTACTAAAAGGTGTAGAACCATCTCAGACTTGCAAAACAAAGAGAAGGCTCCCCCATGTGCCCTCTGCTGAAAGACCTGTCAGGGCTGGATCTGCAGGACTCCCTGCAAATTTTATGGGAGAGTGAATGACAGGATATGGGGATCCAGAGGAGCTTCACCATGGAGCAGTGACCTGCCTGCAAAAACTGCTGTAGGAGAATGAGACTGATCCAACATAAATTGCAGAACAGTGTTTTTTGGGACAGTATCTATTTTGAGAATTCGAAATTAAGCAACATAAGGCATATTTAGCTTTTTCCTACTCTTACTTTATAGGAATATTATTACAGCAGGTGAAATTTGTGCCTCTGGTGAAACTGTTATTTTTGTGTTCTTAATACTGACAGGTTTTGGTTACATAAAAAAGGTGTGCGAAGCAGAGCCATTGAACTGTGTGAAGCTACTCCAACTTATCACATCCAGCCTATAACGTCTTTTAAGACACTCTCTGTGTGCTCAAGGCACTCATGTAATAAAATTTATGAATTAGCTCTAGAGTGTTTTTGTCAACATCAGTGCCAGCCCCTTGATTTGTACAAACTGCAGTTTTTTTGTCCTTTCCACCAGCTGATTTAAGTAATAAAAATAAAAATGCTTATTAAAAAAACAGGTGCTGTGACAATTTTAAAACAATCTAATACCAACAGCCCCAAAAAACCTCAAATGGTACTAAATAGAAACAATAAACTTAAAAAAGTTTATCCAGTTCATTTGTAAATAAGCTACAAAATTGTTCCTTTTCATCTTAGGTCTGCGAACAAGCCTTTAACCACTACACAAGTGCTGGGAATTTCAAGAAATATTCAGTGCTACCAATTATTCAGAAAAATTTTGTAAATGCAGAGACAAAATCTTGATATGAGTTTTTTAACTTAAACTGAATTTATGTGTTGAATTGGTTGAGTAAATCACAGCACCTGATCTGTTTCTGAACAGCAGATCTATGGAAAGATGTGTCACTGCTGGGTCTGTTATGAGCATCACTGGGGCCTCCATTCTCACTTCCCTGTTTGCTCAGCCTCCAAGCTCCTGTGCATGCATGGCAGACACTAAATTTGAGACTGTCAGCCCACAGGTGGCCATGCTATCTCCAATCTTTTATCCATGATTTATGTGTAAACTATTCAAGATACCTTTGCTGGTTAAGGATAAGAAAGCTCCTGAAGTTTGTTTTCTCTTCACACATGTGTCTGGCTTTGAATGTTTGATCCAGCTGATAAACTGTGAGATGAAAGTGTTTATGCCAGGTGTGTATTGGGATTGCCACTGAGGAATAAATCATATCATAACCCTGTAAATGGAACTCAAAAATTGTTCAAAATATTCTAAATAGAGGCTGCTTGAGACAAAGAAGTACTTTCTAGCACTTCATAAAACAAATAGGGAGCAGGTATCTGTTGGAACTGAGGCAGATCTTTGGTTATTGTGTTTGTTATATGGGAAAGCTCTGATTCACATGGAATGGCATCCCGGTGGGTACTTTGAATTGGTCTTTGCTCATGTTATGCATGTAATCTCTGAAGCAAGTTTTACATCTGTTGCTTTTGCTGCTCAGTACAGTGTCTTTAAATTCTTTTCTATCCTCCTTTTCAGATGACTGTAACATTTAGGCTTCCCTAGGCCAGTAGGGAGCACAGCCCTTACTCCTTAGCTGCCCCTTCCTTCACTTGTAGGAACCAGCAGATGGGTTTACAGCCATAGCAGCACTAATGTGTGACAGCTTAAAAATTCTGACACTGCTTTTGACTTGAGCTAGTCCTGCTACCAACGAGCCATGATGTCCTGAAGTGGAAATAACATTGTTTTTCAGGTGGTAGGGACTAGTTCAGAGACTTACTTTTAAACAGGTTTTTCTATATAAAAGTAATTCTGTTTGAAATCTCTTGTGTTACACAAGAGTAGGAGAGAGGAATGGTATGCAACATTGTGCTTCTTCTACATGTCAAGTGTTAAGGATACTTAAAATTAAGGTTTTGAAAACATTTTTTTTCTCAAAGACATTTGGATTTTTTGCTGCGAGTTAGATTTTTTGTTTTTGGCCTTTCTTCCACATCCCCATTATCTTCCTTCTCTCCTCAATCGAGTGTTAATGAGGAATTCAGTTTAAAAAAAAATGCAGTGAGGATAAACAGACCTCACAGGCTCCTCATTCAGCTCAGCAGGGCGCTGGACCTGAGCTATCCTTCATTTCACAGTGGAGATGATCAGTTCTGGGTGAGCACTTTCAAAGGGCGCGGAGGGTTTGAAGGTGCCGGGCGGGATGATGGATCGGCGCTCCTGCCGCGCTGTGCCCGCAGAACGGCGGCGGGGGCTGTGCGGGAGCTCCGCGGGCACGGAGGGAGGAAGGGAGGGAGGGCCAGCTGGGAGCCTCCTGCTCTCGTGGGATCTGCCCAGGGGGCTGCTGAAGGTGCTCCAGCACAAGGGTTTGTCAAGAGTGGCCTGGAGAAGGCAACTTTTAATATCAACCTCCAAAGTGTAATCCCAGTGAGGTGTCAAAGGTGCCTTTTGGTTTTGAATATTTCAGCTGCACACTAATCCCTGTACTCCTCCCACGCATCAGGAGGCCTGGGAATGTGCACATTTCTGCTTTTTGGAGATGCATGCTGTCATATTCCTCAGCAAGTCACTGTAACTTGATTTTTGTGTATTCAAATCACTTGGGAATTTTGAAATATTTTTAACATTACAGCTTTTGGTTGGGCTTAGTGTTTTTAAATGCACCTTAGTTTTCTTGCAGTATCTTTAAGAGATTGCAATTATTTACATATAAAATCTTACTGTCTTCATGAATTTTCAATATTGAAATTCCATATTTTTTTGAGATTATTCTGTGTGTTTGTGTCCATCTCCTTCTTTTCTCTGATTGCAATTTGTTGTTGAGAAACAACTGATGTCATCTATTGTTAAAGTGCTATTGTAAAGTGAAAAAAGCCTTCAAAGCAAATGAAAATTTTACTCTAGTTTAAAAAAACACTTTTATTTTTTGGCATTTTGTTATTTACATTATCTGCTTGTGATGTTAAAATCTATTTAAAAAATGGCAATGGGCTCCTCTTGCCTATTCTACCATTAGTGTCAAATGCATCAAAGAAAATACTTAAATCCAAATTTTAAGGGCCCCTTTTCTTTTACAGCTCTACCTAATGATCTCTTGTTTATAGCTGGTGTGGGTAACTACAGCACAAAAAGATTTTCTTATTCAAAATAAGAAGGTTTTATAAAAGGCATTACTCTAGGAAATCACCTTTACAGAAGCATCAAATCAAGTTGTTCAGATGGTCTTGCTGATGCAGTGACTGCAGAGGGAGCCAGCGATCTGATGGAAACAATAGTCCTGTTCCTGGTGAAGAAATGTGAGGGATTTGCGTTCCTGCTTATTTCATGAGTGGCCGCGTCAGATCTCAGCTAAAATGAGAATGAGAAGAGCTTATTTGAAAAGGATAATGTTATGGTATTTTAGATTAAGGAAAAAAAGAAGTAAACAAGATCAGCACATTTATAAATCATCTGAACCTTCCAAAAATCTTAATAGAAAGAATAGGTTCATGCCAATGGAAGAGGAGAATGTCCCAATAGCTGCATCAGTCCTGGGGGAAGTTCAGCTGGACCCCGAGGAGCTCACATGGGCTGGAAGCAAACGCTGCGATCTCGCACATTGTTGTTGTGTGGAAGGGGTTGGTGGCACATACACTGCTGAGGGGGCAGTCTACAGAGCAGCCATCCTGCTGGGCTACACTCTGAGCCCCCTGTGGCACCCCACACCATCCCCACTTTCAGAAAGCTCCAGGCCCCCTTCTGACTGATCTCTGTAGCAGTTTTCCCCTTGGATCAAGGCCAGCATGTCATTGACAGACCTGAGAAGAGCAGCAAACTGCTACCCAAAGGCATGGCCAGAGAAAGGGACATTGGGAGATCCTTCAAGCTGGGAACAGTGACCCTCTGAAAATGCCAGAATCAGCTTTCAAGAAAACATGGAAATGGAACTTGCTAGTCAAAACATTATTAGCAATCCCTTTGTTTCACAGTTCATCTCCTCTCAAAACCTGGAACCAAACCATTTCACGGTTTTTTTGCTGGGTCCTGTGTCCTTGCCTTTGCTTTGATTGCCCTGCTTCATTACAGCTGCTTATCCAGACCAAATGTTGCCTTCTGTGGACCTCCTGCTGTTGATTTTAATAAATATGCAATAAAGGACTGAAGGCACTTTCCGTATGCTGAATCATACTATTAAATCTAGCTCTGTAGGAGTGAAGGTGTGACTTTGTTCCACATAGAAATGTGATATTTGTCCTAATCCCATTGATTTCTGTTTTAGGCTATTGGAAGTCTGGGCAAAGATTCAGGGGAATTCACAGGGCTGGAGAAAAGAGAGGCTTCCAGGCATTCAGCCCATCCATCAGTCCCCTCATTGATTGTAGCAAACCAGTTCTGGAACAAACTTGCAGAAGAATTGTCTATCTGTAGAAGTCTGAAAAACCTTTTTTTAACCTTTCTTTCTTTTGGAGCTTAATTATTCCTTTTATTTTTGTGCAGATCCTAGAAGAAAGTATCATGTAAGGCTGCTGGCATACAACAATATGGAAGAAGGTTATCAGGCAGACCAAACAGTCAGCACTCCAGGATGTGTCTGTAAGTGTTGTAGATGCATGAAGAATTTTTTAAGACCTGAGCTCTTCCAAGGTCCCAGCAGCTCTGTGTTTTTAACCTATAAACAGTTAATTCAAGGTAAAACAGAGGACCAGAAAGATCATGTCTGTGACAAATGCTATCCTGGGCATCCTGCAACTGAGGCAGTTTGCCATGTTTGTGAAGTGCAGTTGAAGAAACAAGATAGCCCAAGCACATTTCCCTCCTCTGTGGGACCGTCTGCATCATCTGACAGTGACGTATCATGTGTCTTATGAGAGATTTATCTTTCTCCCTTGTCTCTATTGATAGTTTTGACTTTGTTTTTGACAAAACAAGTTGGACTGCAGAAATAATATGTGACGTGTATTGGGTTAGGAGGGATCTTTAATAGCTTGAACCAGACTCCTGGGTCTGAATACCAGGTAGTGCTGGGTAAGGGTGGATTTGAATCTAAATTGTGAGCTCAGACCTCTTAATGTTATGCAGTCAATAATTCCTGCTCCGTTTTTGCGTCAAACAGCTGTCCGTGATCGCATGGTGCCTCCTCCTCCGCCTCCTCACCATCTCTATGCCAAAGCAAACACTTCCTCTTCCATCTACCTGCACTGGGGAAAACCTGCCTTTACATCTGCTCAGGTCATCAACTACACCGTGCGCTGCAACCCTGTGGGGCTACAGAACGCCTCTCTCGTGCTCTACCTCCAAACGTGAGTGCAGCGCTGCTAATGAGCCTTGCTCTGCCCATTCCAGAGCCTTCCCACTCAGGTTCTGCTCTTCCTGCCCTCTTTTAATTGTCTTCTGCTTGTAACAACTTTTATCTCCCTTAGAAGACTGTGTGTTTTGCCCAATGGCTGCTATTTCAGTTTCTTGGGCTTTTTAAGGTGTCTTCATAGTACAGCTTAATTCTCTACAGTGATCCTTGCCTTGGATCACTGGGCTAGCTCTTGGTTTTTTTCATGGCTTTTTGGCTGTCTAGGTTGAATTGGATTTTAAGTTAACTGGACAAAAAAAAAACTATAGATAGCTTGTCTGGACCAAGATGGGACTTAGTCCAGTGTCTGATTTTAAGACTGGAAACAAAAATATTTGAGGGGTTGAGCATTTTATTGTGACATGTTCCTGAAGGTGTGGCACCCTGTCAGGGGAAAGCTTCAAAGCAAATGATTGCTTGCTTTTCAGAGAAGCAATGCATGAGCTACAGAGTGGCAGAACAGGGAAGAAAGTCTCTTCCTAGTCTTGGTGTTCTGCTGGTCTGGGAGCAGAAGACTGTTCCACATGCTGGGGGCCTGCTGAGTGAATCCATATGTGTGTAGCTCCCTTAAGACTGCTTTGCTCAAGACTGTAAGTAAGAAAAATGCTGGGTTACAGGATAGTTTCCATCCTAATATTGAAGGTTTTCTCTTCCCAGAACACATCTGCTGCTGTATAACTCCTGACTTAACGATTAGACACACTATAATCACCATGTAAAGTTCTTAGTGTGCAATATGGAGCATAGCAAGGAGTGGTGCTTTTTGTGATAGCATGAGACTGCTGCAAATATTGGTGACTGCCTTTGCAGCATGGAAGATGAAACTACTAAATGAGATTTAATAAAGCAATATAGGTAGAGTAACACCATTTTAAATTGAGATTTAATCTTGACTGAGGTATTGCCACCCAGAATTAACCCTGGTATATATGAAAGATTTCCCTCCACTCCCAGAATCAAAGTAAAGTGAAATGTCTATGATTGACTTTACGATCACTTAGTCAATTGCAATATTATAACTAATATAATCAATTTTGCAATTAATAAATTACTAAATGTGACTACAAGATGAGTAGGGAACATTCATATTCTACAGAGATCCCCTAAATATAAGGCCAGAAGTGGAAGGGGACACTGCACATGCAGCGTGTGTCTGTGAACTGAGAAGCAGATCCAGGGGCCAACAGCACATGCCTTGTCAGCTGTGACACTGGTTGCTGTTTGTGTTACTCCAGTTTGAAGCACAGTGTCCTGTGGACAGATGTGGAAAGAGGGGAGTTTGGGATACCTGCTGGTGATCCAGGCAGAAATATTCTTGGATTTGCTTGTCCATCAGCTGTTCAGAGAACCTTTATAAAACTTGAGCTCAAGTCAACTGACAGCAGATGGAAGAGCTTCTGAGGGCTCCAGGTTTAGCACAGTTACATTCTCAGGTGGGCAGCACAGATGAACTCAGTGTCTGGACTTGAACTCGTTTGGGCTGTGTTGAGCTGACAGTGAGAACCTACTCATGTGACCAAGAAACATCATCTGAATTTGGGATCTCCAAGTCAACTGCTGCTGTTCAGTTTATTTTTTTCCTTCATCTGTGCAGGTCAGAGACTCATATGTTAGTTCAAGGTCTCGAGCCAAAAACCATGTATGAGTTTGCAGTTCGATTGCATGTGGACCAGCTCTCCAGTCCCTGGAGTCCTGTAGTCTACCACACTACCCTCCCAGAAGGTAAGGAACCAGGAGAGGACCATGTGGTTCTACAAAGAAAGCTCTGTAAACCAAATGGCCTGTAAAATTGCTTATTAATTTTAAGCTGTCTATAGGAGAGGGAAATCCTTCCCTTTGAGATACAGATAATGCTCTTGGCAAGAGATAGAAAAATGCTTTCAGGAAAATCCTTGGTTTGGAACTGTGAAATTCTTTTTCAAAATCCACCTTAAGTCAGTAATGTTTTTTAAATAAAGTGTGATATACTTTCACCATTAGCAACTACTGAATAGAAATAACTTGAACAAAAACTTTAAAATATGTATTGAAGAGGTATGAGTGATTCATAGGCATTATGGAAACATATTTTAAGCCCCAGAAGTTTTGGAAACAGTAAGAATCTTACAAACTACTGCCCTAGCAGCTGGTTTGCTTCGCTGTCATCTTGGTAGGGGAAAATCCAAAACTTGGGTTTCATGTTCTCAGCAATGCAATGCTGAGGATGCACCTGTTCACAGGGTAATGTAGTGAGGGTTTGTCAGTGACTGTTTCCTTCAGGGGCTGAAGAAAAAATATGAAATTTGCTTTTGCAGAATCTCAGCTACTGACCAGACCAGAGTTAACAGGATGTCTCTTGAGGAGCAGTGTGTGTGTGTTTGTATGTGGTTTCTGGGATGTAGCAGT
Organism: Pithys albifrons albifrons; assembly: GCF_047495875.1. Classification (NCBI taxonomy): domain Eukaryota; kingdom Metazoa; phylum Chordata; class Aves; order Passeriformes; family Thamnophilidae; genus Pithys; species Pithys albifrons. The sequence continues at coordinate 8,558,626 of NC_092470.1, forward strand.
AGCCATTAGGTCTGCACATCAGTTTCTTTCTGAGCATTTTAATTGCATGTAAATTGGGTTAGGCTAATAGCATTGTGTTACTGTTCTCACAGCACCATCTGGCCCTCCAGTAGGAGTGAAGGTGACTTTGATAGAGGATAATACTGCTTTGGTTTCCTGGAGGCCACCTGATGGTCCCGAAACAGTTGTTACACGATACACTATCCTCTATGCGTCCAGGAAATCTTGGATTGCTGGGGAATGGCAAGTGTTGCACAGAGAAGGTAAAGTAAAATCATAAACCTATGAAGTGAGCAAATGATGATGCTACTTATAAGAGGCTTTGTTACTTTCAGCTTCCTTGGACTACAGTAAGACATAAATTCATGTAAATGTTTACATAAAAGTTCTAATTAGTTTAGAATTATTGCTGTGGTAAAATATATTAAAAACCGGTTGATACTCAGAAGGTGAGCAGAGAAGAGTTCTGTCTGTGTTGCTTTGGAGCTCAGCATGTGAACCAAAATGTCTTGTAAATCCAATTACATCCATCTTAGTTCTGTTGTAACTATGATTGTGATGGTTTCATTTTGTAAATGCACTCTTTCCAATCTGAAGTCTCTAAGATACTTCCAGAAATAAATGTATAGAAGTAGCTGTGTGGGTTTATAGTTTTCTGTCGATCACTGTCAATCCAGTTAGTTCAGTTTGCTTAATGAACTATCCCCTACTGCCAGTAAATTGCTCTGCAAATTCAATTTAACTCTCTGGCTCTATTCTACTGCTGAGCCCCAGCAAGCTGATTTAACAGTACCTTGGGTGTGGTGACATGAACTGCAGTCACATCTCTGTGATTAGATATAGAGATAGTATCCATTTTTGTAGGCACTTTTCAGAATAGTGCTATGATTGGAAGAGCTGCATCAAGAACAGATTTTTACTATAGCCTGAAAAATAAGGAAAAGACATTTATTGTTGGATTGATATTCAAAATAGACAGAGGCAGTTCAGAATAGATAATCTTCTAGTGATGTCCTAAACCAGAGAAGCTCAGTGTTACAGAGTAAAGTCAGGTGCTTGAGTAGCCCATTTAAGAGGATTGACCTGGAAGAGTTACTGTTTTGTTATTCTGTGTTGTTACCTGGCTGAAAGCTCAGTTGTCAGTAGAGAGTGAGGCTTTAAATTTTCTGTGGAGAAAATTCCAAAACCTTACTGAGTCTCTCACAGAGGACAATTCATGTCACCACCATGGAGGGTGAGCTGGTCATTGTCCTTTGTGCTGCTCCTGAGGAGAGGACAGAGGACCAACAGCCATTTGAAAGGTGGCAGTGCTGCTTTTTTTTTTACAGAATGGTATTTGTTATGCTGGCCACAAATAGAAAGGTCACCTGTGAAGAGTAACAAGATAATGATTATTATTCTTCAACAAAATTAGTGAAAAATAACTAGTCTTTGAAATACCAATCAGGTCTAATTACAGGGAGAAGATTGAGCCCTTTTTTCCCTCTATTAAAATTGTTCAAAGAAACAGTAATATAAATAAAACTGTCCCACTAAATTGTTGGAAGAAACGGTGATGTGAAGTTGTCCTATTAAAGGGTGAATTTACTATTAATTTTTACTGGGTAAAAAACTCAGCAGATTTAAATTCACAGAGAGCTTACATTTGAAGAATAAATCTTGTCATTCTGGTGATGATACACTGCATTTGCTGCATGCAGCAAAGGGGCTGAATTGCTTTCAGATAGATCCTTCAGCTTAGCCATGCCTGTGGAACTGAACAGCATCTCTGATAGTATTTCAGCAGAGATTTTGGATGAGGGGATGGCAATAACAGTAAATATTTTCATGTGTTCCCATGCTGAAAGCATTGCAGGGAGTGAGCAAGTGGAGGGCTATAAATCTCAGTGTATTGCTGTGTCCATCAATGTTAGAGTCACAAATTTTGTATTTTGACAGATATATTGGGGTGTGAGGCATGGCATGGATTTCAGACATCTTGACATTAGGACAATCTGGTATGCTCAAGTGCAGATGAGAAAGTCTGTGAAAGAAAACTAGTATGTGAGGTAAAATTGGGCAAATACTGTGGTAGTCCTGTGACAGTACTTTCATAGGTAATCTGAGATAGAAGCAGGATTGAGGTTTTTTAAGGTATTTATTCTGATAATATCAGCTACCCCATGCAATATGTAGCATTGTTTTATCTTGATGCTAAATTTGTTCTGCGAGAGATTTGTGAAATCTTGGCCCCATTCCATTCCCATACTTTGAGAAACATCCCCCTCAAATAAAAAAACTTGAAAAAACCACAAAACCAAACAAAAACCCCACCACAAACCAACCCTGCCACCTATAAAAGTCCTAGCACAGGCTTTAGTTTATGTAGGAATTTTTCTACCAATCCACCAATGTAAGACCCCAAACCTTCTAATGTGGCTGAGCTTGTGTTAGGCATGGCAAACCCAAAATATATAACTGGGGTTTGGTGCTGTTTCATGATGTGAGTTATCTTCAGCCACCTCCCCCCACCTCTCCACTTCTCTTCAAGTGGATCAGAAGTTACAGCCTTTACACACTTGCTGTGCAGTAAATCAGCACAAAGTGCTCACTTGCTTTAGCAATGCAGCAGATTTGAAAGGAGCTGGTGGGAAGGAGCCTGTAATATTGAAATGTGACCTTTCGCCCTTGCTGGTGCTAAATATTACAGCTCCTTGGGTTACAGATACCTCACATTTTACTTCAAATGCTTTCAGCTAATGGGTTTTTTTTTATGGAAGAGCTGGAATAGCTTTTGAAGTAGCTTCCTTTTTGCCAAATGTATAATTTTTTCTGTCAACAAACCAACCTTATATTTTGTAGGCTCCCGTGATACTATAAATTCTGACTTTTCAAACTGATTTAAAAGGTTGGAATTTTGACTTAAGTCTGAGAAAGTGAATGGAATATGTGAAAGAGAACAAGAGGTCCTGTAACTGCCACTGTTTAGGAAAAGAAAAGCCGTATATTTCTATTGCAAGAAACACAGGTATTTTAGAAATGAATTGGAATTCTAAGCAATAGTGTGCAGTCCCTGGACAGGCAAAGCTCTCATTGACTTTGATAGGAGTTTTGCCTGTCTAAGGACAATGCAAGTGAATCCTATTTATGTTCTTAATCTCTTTTCCTGCCTTCAGGGACTTTAGGAAATGAATCCGTAGCATGTGAAAAAGACATTTTCTATAATATTCTTAGTAGCACAGCTTAGATGCACAGTAATCAAGGAAGCCTACATGGCTCTAAATAGGGCTTGATTTTATTTTAAAATTGTGGTATAATACACTCTTGCAAAGCTGTCCTGTTCATTTAACCAACTACACCTGAAATTTGATAAAGTGAACCTGAATTCTTTTGTTCTGACAATTTATATTCACATTCATGGTACAGTGGATTGAGGAGAGGCACATATGAGAGAGGTCTGTCTTTCTCCTTTCACAGACTTGATCACCAGGTGAATGCTATCACACTGAACTGCACCTCACGCTGACATAGGATTATTGTGCTGTGTGTTGCACCACATACTTGACTCTTGGGTTTGAACTACACTGGCAGTTCAGTGTGCTGTGGTCAAACAGTATGGAGAGAAAGGACAGCAGGGACAAGAAGGCAAGCCCACTGTTCATTCTGTACCTTGTATGTGCAGGTTAGAATGTATCAAAGTGATCACAGTCCTCAAATGAGATTTGAAGGTAGTATTGGAAAGAAAGTATAGATCCCACTGTCTAAATCTCAGTTTGTTCCCACAGATTTTGTCTTACTGGAACTCTCTATCAAATCTTTTCATAGGAGCAATGACCATGGCTTTGCTGGAAAACCTTGCAGCAGGAAACATCTACTTGGTTAAAATAGCAGCCTCCAATGAAGTGGGAGAAGGACCCTTCTCAAGTGCAGTGGAATTTGCTGTCCTGCCAAAGGAGACATCAGAGTCTAATCAGAGACCCAAACGCTTGGATTCTGGAGATTCCACAGGTCAGTAGCAATGTTTTGATCATGGCTATCGCATGTATTGGGGAAAAAAGATCCTTCTTTGTTTTAGCTTGTAACCACATTATGGATAAACCATTCCATTTTATGTGAGGCAGTCCTAACAGTGTAGCATTTTCTTTTAATTGAAATGGTTTTGGAATTTTTATCTCAGTTCAACTCAGAACTGGTTTAATTCTCTTGCTCGGAAGTTGAAAGTTTGCCTATCAGATGATAATACATAACTGGTTTGAATTTTACATCAGTATCAACTTTGCAGCCACTCTTCTAAGGCATTTCTCCAAGTCCTTTTTATGTCTTGAGATACCAGTAGCACTGGATCTGCCCCAAGAGGCAGTCCCTTCCTCCCCTCCCACACCAGGACTGCACTGACCAGACTCTTCTCTGGTCTATGAGTTTTATTTTCAAAAGTGTCAAATGTATGACAGGGAAGGCCTGGCAATCTCATTAGAAGGAAGCATTTGTCTCCGTGGTTGTGATTGTAGCCCTATTATTTCCTGACAGGGAGCAGGGGTTCATTCTTCTTTACTGAGCCTTTCTATTTTCTCTTTTGGTATAGCTTATTCTGACTATTACCATCTGGACCAGAAATCAATGACTGGCATTGTTGTTGGGGTTTGCATAGCCTTGACCTGCATCCTTCTCTGCATCCTGATCTTAATTTATCGCAGTAAAGCCAGGTATGTTTCCGTTCTTGGAGATGGAGCTCTTTTTCAGGGCACTCATTCTTGGGATGTGCCTTCTCCTCCAGGAGTGCTAAGTTCTCTGAAGTACTCTGTCTCTTCACCTGTTTCTACCAGCATTGGAAACAAAGCACTCTGTTGGCTCTTCCTACTCTACCTGAGCCCCTTCTCCAATGAAAAGGAGGAAGAACCCACAGAGTGAGTCAGTGGTGGTGCTTTGACAACTAAGTATGAGGCATGTTTCCAAATGAAACTCCTTTTTGAGTCAGACAAGCATGCTGCTGCCCATCATCTGCTCTTCCTGCTTAACCCTGCAGCCTGCCCAGACCTGGTTTGCAAGGCTTTAACCACCTGGGTGCTGCTGGACAAGAGGAACTCTGACATAAAGCAATTCCATGGTGCAGTTTCTACAGCAGATCCGTGACGCAGTTTCTTTACTGTGGTTCAAGCCACAATCTGTCTGTCTGTCTGTCATAAGCTGCTAGAGGGTTTAAACTGGCCCAGTAACTTTGCCCAAAACTCTGGGATCAGAACAAATATGTTACTTGAAATAATAAATTAAAAAACTCTCTAAAAGCCCTTGTTACTGAAATACACTTTTTAGCATTCATGAAGGAACAAATATAGATTTGGAGACAGTCTCTGTGTGGCGTGGTAGAAAGGTCTTAATATCATTAGTGGTTACTTCCTGCAAGTAATATTACTAATCATGACAATTCCTGTCTGTGCATAAGCTTGTAGCCTACTGTGTATGATTAACTGGAAGCAGATGTTATTTTTATCACAAGCAATAACATTTAAATTCCATATGAGTTTAGGAGTATCATGTAACAAAATGTAAATGCCAAGAATATGCCAGTATTACTGGATTAATAATAGCTTTGAAGTCTATCCTTGATTTTTTTGTATTTTATTCCTGTGGATCAATTTTATTCCTGCTTAACATTGTGTAGGAAAACATCTGCTCCTAAGCCTGTGCAGCAAAACACTGACCAGCTGTCTCATACCAGTGTCTCATTAGCCAGTGCTAATGAGGTGGAGAAGAATATTGAAGGAATTGCAGAGAATGAAGAATCCTTATTGCCAATGCTAGCGGGAAACAGCTTCATTGATGCTAAGGTACCATGAGCTTTACTTGCTCCCAAAGCAGAAATTTTCTTTAGAAATCATTACTATAACATCCAAATCCTTGTCAAAAGTAAAATACTTACACTACAAATACCCAGGAGGGTTTTCTTATAGGGGCAAGCATGAGCTTGGCAATCCAGGCTTAAATTTTCAAGACTTATCTGAAAGTTCAGCTAAAGATCTGTTTCAGACTTTTACACTTTACTCTGTAGATTGCTGTGTTTGGTTCTGGCACAGCATCAAAGGATAAAGGCTCCACAGACTTGAGGTGCTCAGTGGCCTCTGCTAGTCCAAGGAGATAAGTGAGAATCCTTGTCAGCACCCAGCCCAGAAAGTGCCTGTGCACAGTGTAGTCAAGTATGACACTGACACAAGTTTTTCTGTATATTTACTGGTAAGACAGTGTTACAGTTTATGAACTCATATTTCATCAAATTATAAATTAGTCTAGATGGCAGAATTTACCAGTGGATGTCTAGAATCCTAAGTCCAGGAGTCTAGTGTGACAAAACCACAGTGGCCTTCCTTTCACATACAGACATAATTAAGGCTTGTTCTGTTCACACTGCAGTGGAGCTGCTCCCTCAGAATGTATGGAAGAGCTGGGAAATGGGAAAGGACCCCAGTACAGGCACAGGCACTATGAATGGGAATGGTTACATTCAAAGTACTGGAGCAAGAGCAGTGCTGCAATATTTTGCTGTGTGTCTGCAGTGTCACTGTTGGGTCTAGAACATGGGCTTGCCAGATTTAGTGGATCTGTTTTTGACTTGTCTTGAACAGATGAATGCCAGACCACAAAAGGTGACTCAGCACTGAGCCTTCATTTATCTTCATTTTCAATATGGAGCCAGTAGGTAGAAATAGAAAAATATTTTCAAATATCTTAGAAATGTACTTTATTGAAATAAATGTCTGCATCTTCCTCTGTCATAGGGAGGATCTGATCTAATTATTAACAGCTATGGGCCTGTGACAAAGGCTACCAGCAAGAAAAGGTGGCTGTTCTTCCAAGATACTAAGAAGGTGAAGACCGAGGAGGTAATTGTGCACCTCTGCCCATTAGTGCAATCTTTACTGTAATACCCTGGGTTTGCAAAGGAAGATACAAGGTTTTCTGTTTAATGGCCTAAGTTTTAATTGGATAGTTTCAATTGTGTTACGGTTGATGATGTTCTACCTTAATCTTTACTCATAGTAAACTCTTAAGAATATTTCATTTTCTGGCATATTGTGGGGACACCATAACTCTTTACAGTTGTCAGATGCTGTAACTCTCCACAATTAACTGATCACTTTTGCCCTTGTGTCTGTGAGCAAAAGGATTTTTGTGTACTGGGTCTATGCATTGCATCTACTACATCTACAGAGACTTTGTGTAAATATAACAAATTAAGTATTGATTTACAAACAAAAATAATATTAAAATATATAGAATCCTCTCCTGAGAGCTAAAACTTTAGTTTGCTAAAGAGAAACAAAAGAGGGAAACTAAATTATATACCCAGGGTATTGAGGAAACTGAGAATATGAGCAGAACTGTCTGGCTTCTGAAGTTGTGGCTCTAGATGCATTTGCTATGTGGTTGAGAAAAATAAGTTTGAAACTGAAGTGTTCAATCAAATTGGGAACACTGTAATGCAAATTCACACCTATGGAGCATTGGACTACTCTTTATTTCATTGTAACTTGTTTTGTGTTCTTGTATGTTTAAGAAAGTTGTAAATCCATGTTTTAAATCCATATTCAAAAATATTTCCAGAAGCAGCTGTATATTTCTGATGTGAAAAATATTTGCTGTCACCCAAGGAGTAATGTTAAAGAATATACATGAAGGGACAGGAGAGAGCTCTGCCAAGTGTGTTTTTAAAACACTCTTCAGGTCTCTCCAGTAAAATAATTTTTGATTAGCCATGGTTATCTAGAAGGATTATTTCATCTGTTATGGAGAAGTATGAGCAAGACCTGAGATTGATTCTTCTTAAACTCCTGTAGTAAGGCCCTGGTTGTTCTGAGGCAGTGCTGTTAGGAGCACTCTGGTGGAATACAAGACAGGAAATGCAGTAAAAATTCTAGATTATGGCTCAGGTTTTTGGAGGCTCAACACCCCTTTTCCCTCTGCTTTTCCTGCAGCCCCAGAGGAGGTTTGTGCAGGCGGTGTGTCTGTACCAGCCAAGCCCCTCCGTGCTGCTCAGTGGTGGCGGCGGCTCCCCCGGCTCTCCCGGCCAGCAGCCCGACTTCCAGGGGCCCTTCAGGATCGCTGCCGACACGGAGCACTCAGCCAACAGTGAAGGAAGCCATGAGACTGGCGACTCTGGAAGGTTTTCTCATGAATCCAACGATGAGATACACCTCTCCTCGGTGACAAGTGCCACCCCTCCCACCACCAGTCCTTTTGTAGGCAGTGACCTGGGTACGAAGGCGATGAGCCCGGCCATGACTGACTGCACAGAGTCTCCTCTGCTGTTTGCTGCTGCCCAGAGTCCTACCTCAGCTCTTGAGATACACCCTGCAGTGCAGGACTGACACCCTGGAGCCACTCCAGACATTCTGACTGTGTGTCTGTTCAAAGGACAATGAACAGGGAGCCAAAGTTTGATTGTGGAAAGCCTGACTAACCCAGCAGGTGATCCATATTTCTGTTGAATGTTTTTTTTCTTTTGCTTTCTTTGGGTTTGTTCTTTAAAACTCACTCATTTTGAATGTTCAGTGGTCAAAAAATGTGAAAGGAGTGAAGATTTCTGACTAAAGTTTAAAATATGTCACTGGAGCAAAGGGAAGGCTGTTGGCCCTTTTGCTGACTATCTACCTCAGTTTGCCGAGAGGTGAACTCTGAATGACGACTGCTTTACCTCATTTGTGTTCTAATTGGTCTCAGCTATGGAACTGATACTTCCTAGTAGTGTGGTTTTATTTTGAGTTTTTTGGGTTTGGTTTGTTGTTTTTCCCCCCTCCAGTGTTGTGCAGAATGTGTGTGTGTGTATGTACGTGATCAGGGAGTTGTATAGGTTGGTGAACAAGATTGTTTAGCTGAAGCTCTGTCTTTGGAAAGAAGGAAACCTCAGAGTATAAAAAGCTATGATTTAATGTGGTTAACACAGAGCATGTTAAAAACTGGGAAAACTGGAGCTTCCATATATAGAGCCACATGAAATCTTTTGTACCTCTTGTTTTCTCATAACGCCAGTAAGCCTGGGACAGTGCCTTTCCCCCAGAAACCTGTGCCAGCAGCTGCTGACAGGATGTGTGCCATATCTTTAGGGCGCTGGGACATGGTGGATTCCCCATAGTGTGACAAATGTTGCCCCTTCATTCACAGTTAAGGCTAAAAAGCATGGCAAAATAAAGAAGTACTCAGTGTTTTCAAACAGTGTGGCTCTGAGAATCATGGAATAGATAATAATGCTGAGTATTCCAGTATCTCAGTACTTCTTAGCAATGGTGCCTTGCATTCTATATTATGAAATTACTGATTTGCCTTATGCCTTTTTAGTATTCATGAAGTTGCTTTGGAGTACAGAAAGATGCCTTAAATCCTTCTTAGATGTTTTAAGTAAACTGTATCTGATTTTTTACTTCATTTTTTATCCAGCTTTGAATGCTGATAAGCACTGCTAGCATTGTAGTATGTCTCAGAGCTGTTGCTGCTCCTTGCCTTCACCTAGTGTGCTATTAGCCAGGAATTTTAGCTCAGGGAGTGACTCTACCCGTATGCCAATCTAAAACTCTGATTAGGTTGCCATGAGAAATAAAAAAGCCAGAGCTTTAGTTGAAGAGTCTGTTGAAAGGGGTGAGTACTGCTACTGCCTCGAACCCATGCAATTCCTGTTTTATACTACCTCCTTTAAAAATATTCTAGTGTTTTTTGACTTTTGTTGTTGTTGTTTTTTCCTGTACTCAGGGAACAGTTTATTACTTTTAAGCTGCCTCACAGAAATGTGGAGCAAACTGACAGGGTATTGTTTTGTTTTTAAATAGGAGAGAGCGAGAGACAGGGAGGAGGCTGGAATCATCCAATGTTAGAGACTTGCCTGTATCTATATCCAGTCGTCTTCTCCTCCTCTTTCCCTGTTTTACTTTAAAAAAAAAGAAAAAAAAAGAAAGAAAGGAAAGGAAAAAAACTAGGCATATGTTTTTACTTAAAGAAAATGTTTCAAATGTCACGTGCTGAGAAATCAACCGTAGGAATTCCTGGCTCGATTTAAGTCTGTCAGAACTCCCACTGACTTTACTGGGGCTGAGATGTCACCCTCCAGGTAGGCCAGGCTGACTTGTATTGTTCCTCATGTATCAGCAGGTGGCCAGAGGTTGTTGGGAAGCCCTACCCTTCTGGCTGGTTTGTGCTGAGGAGTTGGGCTCTGGTTACTGGAGCTCTTTACCTCAGAGCTGATCACCAGTTCTGAGCCACACAGGACACATTCACCTCTCCATAACAGCGTTGATTCAAATGCTTTAAAATAATCTTGTACCAAAGACTTTTCTGTAGAAGAGAAGGAAGCCACATATTGTCCAAAAATTATTGAACTAGTTAAAAAGCTATAGGTTTGAAGAGATGAACACATTTTATTGTATAAGTAGTTACTAACAAAACCCAGTAGGGCTTCTTGATTGTAGTAGGCAATTGCATAGGTGAGTTGTATGCTTCTACAATTTTAACTACCTTGTTGTTACAAGAGCCTTTAAAGAAAGTTATAATACCAGCAGATATCTCCAAAGAATTCCAAGTGTAATTTTTTTCTCCAGCACGTAGTTGATCAACAATACAGTATTAAGAAAACTATTTTTGAACAGTTTTTTATCTACTTGCTGAAGAAAAAGAAAACCTTTTCACCAAAGATTTATTTTTGGTCTTGTCAGGCAGAATGTTTAGTATACAGCAGAGTACTGTTTCTAGTTAGGTAAAGTGTGAATTAATCAAAACTAGAGTAAGAATGTGTAACTGTAGCATGAAGTTTCACACTTCATCTTTCAGAGTAGCCTCTTTCGTTAGTCTCATTCAGAAAGCGTTGATATGCAGATGGTAACTGCTTCTCCAAAGACTTGTTTGCTGTAAGTACTGGTAATCAGATGTAATTTTATGACCTTCATTACAGGTGATTACTATAAATCCACTCTGTACTTTAACCTGTGGGTAATTGGAGCGAAAAAGACTTCATATAAAATCTGTCAATCATCTGTAGATGCTCTAAGTGAAATAGCCAAAGAGCTGAAAATACTCAATGCATTAGAGAGCAGAACTCTATTCCTCACAATGTTTTATCAAGGTACTTCTTATCAGCAAATAAAGAAAACCAAAGATATTTAAGGTTACCTCAGCATATAGGCAAGCTTAGTTAGACATTAATTATTCTGTCTTTTTCTTTATGTTAACCAAATATAATACACTTCTCCAGAACCCAGTCTACATTCATGTAGACTTTGGCATAATCATGATTACCACAGAATAGAAAATATCCTCTCCTCAAAATTCATGGCCTAGCACTAATATATCACAAAATTTTTTGAGAGAAAATTTGTCTTTTAATTGAAAACTCCAACAAGGCAGGCAAAGGAAATGCCAGAAAAATTGTGCAGAATTTGAGACCTTTTCTATCGATCTCAACAGCAGAATCAGTTCTTCGTGATTGGAACAGTGCAAAATGGGCTCAGAGTTTAAATGCTTCATATCCTTGAAGCTAATGCATGTAATTATGAATGATGTTACAGATAATAATTTTCTTAAAATTGTATACCTATGGTTGTCTAAGGAAATGAGTTTTTATATGTAAACTTTGTTCATCCAATTTGCCTAGAAAGAGCTGGCAGAACACAGCAGGCAGACTGGTTTCAGGTTTTCCAGGTTTTTTTTTCTTGGTTATGTCTGTAGAAACTGGGTCCTGGAGAAATAATATAATTTCTTAATTATGAATTTTACTAAATATGTTCTGGAAGATGAACATAAACATGGAATTTAGTGTTACACTATGTGAATTGATTTTGTTTAAGAGTACTAAGAACTAAGGAGCCATGGCTGGTGTAATGAGTGTATATGCAACCTTTTTGTTTAAAAAATCCCCAAAAATGTTATGGTTGATGTGACTTGCAGAGCATCTAAACTTAGAGAGGAAACCTTGAAACTGCCTTACTGTGCTAATTGTGTTTCTGAGTGAGAACTCTGCCCTCAGCTGCAACGGCAGTGCCTGTTCTGCAGGATCTGCATCCAAACCTAAATGCTCAATCTGCCCACAGTTACACTTGTGTACTTGCCTCATATTTAACAAGTTAAAAGTATTCTCATGTTTCAGGAATTACCTTGGAGAATTGGGAATGTGTATGCTGTGTACAACAGGGCATATCAGTTGATTCATTTTTTATAAGCCTGCTTTTGTAAGAGAAACTTAAAAAATCTACATATCACTTTCAGTAATTTCCTATATTGGCTCTGCACTGCTGTGCAACCGATGAGATTTTTAACAGAAAAGAGTATCAAGAGATTGCTTTGCCTGGTTTTAATTATTCTTATAGTTCATTCTCTCTCTGGGTTTAATCCCATGCTTTAGACTATGAGCTTCATTTTGTTTGCCTTATTCAAATCAGGGTCCTCATCCTGTTTCTTTTTAAGCCAGTGGGACAAGTAATTTGTATGTCAGTTTACATAGTCTGGACAGACAAAATAAGCTTTTTTGTTTGGTAGTTTTTTAAATCTTAACAGTATGAGTATTTTAGAAGGATAGAATTCTTAAATGCTTAAAACTCCCACTGGCAAATTGGTTTTTGGAGGATAACAAGTCACCTGTGTAAGAGGCCCTGTAACTCTGGTGGTTCCAGTCTTTGCCTGTAGTAAACACTGCGTATTTCAAGTCAGTTTACCTCTTTTTCCTTGCTAATTAAGTCAACTTGACTGACTTATCATTTGCTGCATCCTGAGTGTACACAAATAAAGTTACCATGGACTGCTGGGTCTCAGTAAAACGTTACTCTGAGCAAACTTGTAAGGCCTAAGACCAGGAGCTCTTGCTGATTTTATTCTTTACAGAATGAGGTTCATGCAGGCAAAGTCCATCTCCTAACCTGGGGCACATTGGTATGTTTTGTAGTCCACTCCATGTTCAGCCAAACATCCCATTTACACCAACCAAAGAGAGTTGCACAGGTGTAATGCTGGTGGTGTTTCTCAGAAATAATTTTACTGACAGTATTTTCATAAAATTGACAGCAGAATTACACTTAGTAATTGCTGAAGTTGTTCTTAGTTTGAACAGTTATTACACACCTACTCATTGCTGCAACTGTAGCCCTGCTAAGAGCAGGCAATTTCTAAAGCAGAGGGATTTGACTGCAGGAAATACTGAGCACCTTTCTATAATAACATTATGTAACTGTTTTAGAACATGTGTTTCAAAAAATACTGTTCTTCAACACAAGTCCAAACTGAAATCACTTTCTGTTAACAGGGGCCCATGTGAAAAGAACACAAATTCAATTTGGCTCAAATGCAAGTAAGTTTAATTCTTTGGAATTCCTCTGTATTTAGGCTGAGATTGGTCCCAGCTGACCCAAAAGGGATGTAAACACATTCTTAAGGCTTTGCTGTGTTGGGCCCTCTGGTTCCATTGCAAGTTGGGCTCTTTCAAAAACAAGTTTTCAGCTTTTCATGGTTGCATATACCCACATTGCATCTGCCTGGTGTGTTTTCAGTGAAGACTGACTGTATTAGAAAAACTGACTTATACAAATGTTGCTTTTTGATTGTTTGGCTTTTGGTTGGTTGTTTTTGTTTTTTTGGTGTTTTTTTTTTTAATTGTGAATGAATTGCCAGTGTAGGAGCCAGGTATGTATCTCATATTGTGGTGTTCTGGATCCTTTCACTCCGTGTGCCATTTTCTTCTAAGGGCAGCAATGGCTGACTGGCTAATGGAGGATGGAGCTGAATTGTATTAATTTTATATTTGTCTCAGGGGATCAGCTCTGTGAATTCCATTGCATGAGGGAAGCTAATGTTTGCTCTGATTTGAATGTAACTTTTTTGTCTTTTAAAAACTATTTTGTTTAATAATGTGGATTTGTTTTTCTTTTTCTAGCATTCTAGTAAATGTTACCTAGTGTGTTGGTTCATTTTTCCCCTCCAGGGTTGTTTATATACTACCCCAAGGTCATGCCAAAAAGTAATAGAAGTTTAAATGCCAAATGTTTATGAAACTGCTGTCTAAATACTGATTGATTGCACAGTTGAAATAAAAGTTTTCCTTAGTAAAAGTGCTACTTGATAAATACTTTCTTCTCAGTGTCTCTGAGGAGTGGCTGAAAGCAATGAAGTTGTAACTACAATGCCTCATTTCAGGCTGAACACATGGGGAGATGGGACTGCATTCTAGATGAAAGTCAAGTTAAGTTAGTGAGGAAATTACATTCTGTAGGGATTAAATGGTTTCTCTTGGTAGCAGGTTGATCACTGACTGCAACATGAAAGCAACTGAAAACTTGGCCAGTCAGTTTAGAGAGTTGGGTACGGAGCTGGATTTAGGGTAGTGGTGCCCATGCAAACATTGCACTGCTGGAAATGAAACCACAGAAATTACTGCTGTTACTTACAGGGTCTCTAGGGAGACTAAAACCAAAACACCAAGGGAATCTGAAGTCTTGCAATACTTAGGTAGGTTTGACTTTGGTTTTTCATCTATATTGTTCCCTAAAAGATTTGAACTCTTCTTCACTGGCACTGAATATACTTAAAGGACAAGGGAAGATATCTCAGAGATATTTCAAAGCTTTGAAATCACAGTATTGGGAACTGAAGATTTGAAATAAATGTTCACTAACTTTCTTCCATATCCACAAAATTACTGTTTCTGAATTAAATATTTTAAAAATCTACTTCTTATTTTGACCCTCCGTAAGAGGCAGGCACATGCCCTGTCACTTACAGGTGCCCCTGAGAGGGCTCACTGTGTGCACCCTCACGAGTCAGAGCCTTTCTGCTTTGGCAGCATCTTGTGCTGATCAGCTGGGATGTCTGAACTCCACAGTAGAACTATGATGTCTGTTTTCCCTTGTGAATTCTCAGAAGGCAAAGGAAAGCCAAAAAGCCTCATCATGCTTCTTTATGAATCACAGCTGTTCTTACCTGCAAAGTCTGCCTATAGACCAGTTCTGCCCAGCTTAATATGACATTTATCCCTGGGAGTTTTAGAGCACCAGCTGTGGTGATTATTTATAAAACAAACTCGAATCCAAAATTCTTTATTCCTTGTGTTCAAATATAGGAACACTGAAATACAGTTATTGAGAGGTAATTGAGAAAATTAGA
Organism: Pithys albifrons albifrons; assembly: GCF_047495875.1. Lineage (NCBI taxonomy): Eukaryota > Metazoa > Chordata > Aves > Passeriformes > Thamnophilidae > Pithys > Pithys albifrons. The sequence continues at coordinate 8,573,725 of NC_092470.1, forward strand.
CCAGTGCTGAAAATATGATCAGGTATTTTAAGAGAGTATTTGTAAAAAATTAATAAATCCTAAATAGAGTAAATAAATTGTATTTTTAAAAGATAACAAATAATTTCAAATTTTATGTTTGGGGATGCATAAGTGTTGTTTTCAGTAGGATTAAACGATGCCATCTCTTATTTCTAATACATGTTGGCACAGTGCAGCTCAGTCTGTCTCCCCTTCTTCCTTCATTTGCAGGTGTGGGTTGAGGGACAGTAGAGCATCTCCTCTGTCAGTAAGAGAGAAGCTGTAGGTGCTAATGCTGCTGCTGTCCATGTTCCAGGGTCCTACTTTTTCTGTAACTATTGTATTAAAACTTGGCTTCACCTTTCTCTCCCCACACAGTGATGATGCTATTTGAACCCCTCTCTCTCCACACACCTGCATGCCAGAGCCCCAGGTAAATATCTTCAGGTTTGACAGAGATACTATATTGTTTCTACCTGAAAGTGGAGTGTAAGCTTTATTTAAATCCCATAATTCAAATGTTATTTACACAGGAGTGCACCATTAAGACACAGAGAAAATACAAATAATTCAGAATCTAGCTGTGCCTCAGTGAAAGAGATACTGTGCATGGATACCTCTAGTCCGCAGGCTCTCCCTTGGCTGGCAGTGAAGGCCTGGGGGGTGGACACACTTGGCTGCCAGCTGCTCTCTGCAAGGCTCCTGCCCATCCTGGTGAATCCCCATTTGGTCTGCAAGAACCAGCTGAGATGGTTTTCTGGCAGTACTGCCAAGAGGTCCAAGTTCCTCAGGGTGTCAGTGAAGAGATGGCTCAAGTGTCACTGGAAGTGGACCAAATTCCAGGTGGGTCCAGAGGTTGCTGGATACTGTAATCACCCCCAGTTTTGAAGGGTGAAGTGAGTTTCTATAGGTGACAGAAGACCATGTTTCCTATTACACTCCTTCATGGGATGTTTTAAATCAGTGCCCAATACAATGGATTCTACTTTAGCTGGATATAGACTGGGGACTCCCCAGAGTTCATGTTAATAGAATGTTTTTGAACTTCCTTTTATCTGCATGGCAATACACAGGAAAAAATGATTTTCATGAGTAAAGCAGCAGATTTCCGACTAGGCTGCCAAGCGATTGCACATGAAAGCAGGAGAAGTGTTGCATACACTTGAGCTCACTACAGCCTTTTAACAATTTGCATTTTGGTGTGCTGGTCTAGGAGATTAACCCCTCTGGTTTGCTGAAAGCTATCACCAGGGGATATGCTGCCTCCTCAGTTTTTGCACTTTACAGACATATTAGCCTAAAACAATCTCACAGAACTACTTGCTTGTAGCCTTCCCTGTATTAGGTTATGCAATTGAAGTTGGAAGTAAGATAATTTACAGCACAGACTGTAAAATAATGAAAAAAATCCATAAAAATTGTTCATCTTAGCAACCATCATGCTTTGGAATAGATCCTGAATATTTAAAAGTCAGTAACAGCTTGGTAAGTCTCTACCAAATAAAACAATCTGTCTTTGCTTTACACAAAACCCACAGTCAAGGCAGAATGAATCCCCTGAGATCGAGATTTCCAGCTTCAAAGGCTAAGTTAACTCCAGGCTTCCATTCTAAGTATTTCAATTAAAATTCTTCTGCCAAATCAAAAGCAAGACAACCTCTAGTTCATAATAGGAAGAATTCAGATACTGGCTTTCACAGAAAAATAGCAGTATTAAAGAGGAAAGCACTCTCAGTTTTAATATATTGCATCTCAAGCTTTGTGATCTACACAGCGTAGGATAAAATCAGTGAAGAAGGTCAGCATGTTAGAAGGCATTGTAGCACAGCCTGTAATCACTGTCAGTACCCAGGAGTTCACCTGTGAGTTGTAAAAGCTCAGAGATCACCTCCACAGTGAGGCTTTTGAGCACTGGCCAGAGATGTGACCAGCATCGAGCAGTGCCATATCCCATGGTTTAGAATTCTCAAAACAAGTTATGAGGTTGCCATTTATAGTTGGGTTGACTGGAAACACCCTTTTAGTAGGAGCACTCTGCAACCTGGTTTAGCCTTCAACAGGGTTTAAAGAGTTTGTGATGGTATTTCTTTTCTGTAGCTCAGCTGGGCCAAAACTTAGGAGCCCAGCCCTGCAGTTGCAGATAACTAAATTATAGGATCTCTGTAGGAAACACGTATCTTAAAACCTCTGCCTCTAAATTTCATATTTGGAACCACACCCACTAGACATAATATGTGTCAAGCAATTTAACCCAGTTTGGTGTTTGTGGACAGAGAGTGCATATATTTTAAATAATTAGTTCCACATTCTTTTCTTGAAATCCTGGATTCCATGTGAATTTTAGCCTGGGGATTGAGGAAGCTGCTCTCAATTGTAATGGGTGAATGCAGCATCTATGTAACTAGGTCATGGTGTACTTAGGCATATTTAGTTATCTATTCTTGTGTTCTTCCCTACTTTGGCTGCACAATAAACAAAAGAGGTTAACTCAGTTGGATTTATGTCCTCTTAAAGGATGTCAGAATGCTGAGATTTCATAGTGGACTTTTTTTTACAGGATTTTTAAACAATGTTTGTGATATATTTTCTTTCATTTTGTGTTTTGTAAGTGACAAAGTGCAGGAATTAAATGCTTGCCTCTCTTTTCATTAGACTACGATAAACAAGAAAATACAAAGGATTCAAGACGGTGGTCCAGAAAGTGCAAGAAATTGCATTTCTTTCCTTTCCCCACAGAGTGTCCCCATTTCACTATTCATTGATCAACAGGCAACCACCTCTGAGCAGGTAGTAGTCCATTTGCAGAGCCAACAAAGGTTTGTTAAACATTCATTTGTCATTTTCTAAAATTTATTATATCGGTGTTAACATGGCTATTATAGAGGTCTTATGTTCCTTGGTGACTTGAAGATCAAATGATGTTTTTTAATGCATATATATAGACACACACACTGGGTTTCTTCTTTCAAAAGTCAAAATTTTTGTGCTTTGGTATATATAAATACAATAATGAAACTTTAAGTTCCTAGATAGTCAATATCATCATCACATTTTAATTATTTAGATATTAATTAATTTTTATATATTGGATATAACATAGCTTAAAACTTTTGGAAAATTGTAGGCTTTAACTTTATTAGTCATGTTGTTGGCAAGAGTATCTGAGTGCATGAAAGTTGCTTTTTTTCTGAAATACTTGAGCATATACATATTTTAACTGTAAGCTGAAAAACTGCACTCAAAAAAAGAAATCAATGAGTCTCGCTAAGTTTCAGAACTACGAGCTTGCTTTGAACTTTGAAATGTTGTTCCAGTACAGATACAGCACTAGAGTGCCCTTTGTACAAATTTCTGAGGCATTTTTTCATCAGTCCACTAATAACTTGTCTCGCAAAGTTTTGAAAAATGTGTTTCATCAGCCACTGATTTGCACTGTGAGTAGACAAAGGCATGATCGTTCTCAGACTTGCATCACATGGAAGAAAATTAGTGCAGTGGCCTACAGAAAAAAATCTTACATTCTTTCATGAGCTAATTCATAAACCAATCTATCTAATCACTTTTCCCCTGCTAACAGTTTTGTATTCATTCAGATTAAAGTTGAAATATGAATAAACAATTAATTAGATTTTGTTTTTTACTTTGTATTATGTGGCTGAATGGCTAATGTAGAGGTTTAGCCAGTTTTAATTTTGTTGATTAAAAGCAGAACCAAAACAGACGTGGGCTGGTGAGACCTGGTTTCCATCACCACACCAGATGTAGTGCTCCCCAGCAGGCGAGCAGCCTGCACTGAAATAGCTCCAGTGACTTGGGCTCAGACAGTTTCACTCACAGCCCCTCAGATGGGCAGGGATGTGCCGCATCTGACAGACCCAGAGGGGACCTGGGGAACACATTTTCCCAGAGCAGCATCAGCTGCATAACCAGCCAGACTAAAAAGGCATGAAAAGCACATCTCAGTGGAACTTACAAACGTGCACATGTTTAGTTTTACTACCAACAAAGGGAGGTGTGGAGGAGGAGAACAAATGAGTCTGCATGAAGAGGGGCAACTCCATCAGAACAACAAAACCAGATTTTTACTGTTGTCTCAGGCCTGACAGAATCTCCCTCCAGCCTTGATAAACAGTCTTATTTATCACAGTAGTACTGTGAAACATGCACAGGAATGTAGAATTAGCACTTAAATCTGTGTAACATGGAAAAAAAGGCCTTTTAGGAAAATGAATGACTGTAGTTTTTGCTCTCATAGCAGGTGGAGGAATCAAATCTACTGATGCTGGAATACTGTTATGAGCTAACACTATAGCAATCCAGATTTCCTTAAATAGGTCCCTTTTTTCCAGCTCATCACTTTCTGTCCAGATGTGAGAGACTACTGACTGCTCAATGTTTGTGTCTATATGCCAGAAAAGCTGCACAGGTGCTGCTGGATGCCATACCTTGGCACTGCCCTTCTGCAGGATCCTGCTGGACTCCCAGATCCACTTTCACTGCACAGGGGTCCATTTCTGTCTTGCTGTGTAGGGAAGCTTCTGCAACGAGTTGATAAATCACAGCAAAGCTTTGTGTGCTTTATTTTAGAACATATATGGCTTACATGAGAGAAAAACTTCTATATTTTCCCCTGGTACTAAAAGTGGCAGAGTTACAAGTTCACCCAGCTTCTAACTTTTTTCTTTCCCAATTTTAGTCCTCTGTATTTATGGGGACCAAGATATCGTCTCAAATAGAAAAAGTTTTTCCTTTTCTACATTCCATAAACATCAGTAAATTTATCTGAAGTGTTTATAATTTTTTCATTAGCACATTTGGATACAATCATAGGTTGTCAAAATGGGCTTCTATGCCCTGCTACTCTCTGCTCCTGAGAATGCAGTAGTTACACGTGAAAAGATGCAATAAAGCCTCTTTAAGTGTTAATGTCTATTGTGGGTCCATGTCTCATTGATATTTCTCTCCTTAAACTGTAATGTAGTGTTGAGTGTTCAGACACTATGACAACGATTGGTTAAAAAACTTCCTTTGCCTTCTGGTAGTTTGTATAGAAAGACCCTTTTAATAGTCTTCTTTTTAACAAGAATCCAGAAGAAAAATAGCCTATAAGTTATAGAAACAGCTCCTCTATACTTAATAACAGTTTTTGGTCTGGGTCACTTGAGTGAAGTTACTGTTATCTGACCAAAGCCACCCTTTTCACAGTCAGGGTGCGTTCTGAAATACTGAACAGCAGTATTTGTTCACAACTGAGTACTCTGGCAGGAAGGAATTGCTTTCTGTCTGGTTGGTTATTGTTGGAAAGAGGGAAATTATTTCAGAATGACAGAATTATTACAAATCAGAAGACCTTGGAAGTATTGACTTTGAGTCCAGCCTCCTGCACAAAGCAAAGTTAACACTGAACTTGGGCCAGGCTCATCCAGGCTGTGTCCAGTGTGATGTTGAAAACCTCCCAGAATGGAAAGTCTATAAAATCTTTAGTTTCTTGTCTCAAAGCTTGCTTAGCCTCAGAAAAATAACCCCTTCCCAGGCAGTTGGAGGGTCACTTGAAATTGAGTCTCATTTGTCTCTCACATTCTTCTGTAAAGAGCTTTGTCTCTCTTTTATTGGTAACTTCCACTTAGTTGTTGGAAGGTTGCTACCAGTTACCCCTAAGCGTTCTTAATTAATGCCAGCTTTTGAGAGGAAGAATAATTTTAAGAACAACCAATGAGGAGTGAGGCTTTTTAGGTGGTGAATAGTGGTGTCATAATGAGAATTTCCACAAATTTTTTGGGAATACTTGAGATGCTGGTGTAGGCACCTGAGCCAGTGAAATAGTTTCTTTCAGACACTACATCAACTATTTCCAGTGAGGATTTAGAAGTGTAACGTTGATTCAACAGGATTCTCAGACCAATAACAGAAGACCTGAGTACCAAGTTAAAGCCGAAATTGTCTGAACAGCAAAACAGACACAATTTTTTGCAACTAGAGTACTGGGTTAAATCTGAATTCCCAGCTCCCATTTCTGATGCAGACAGTCTCCCCCCAGGAACCTTTATAGACTCAGTGACATCAATCTGCGCATCCATAATTACAGTCTACATGCCATTACACGGCAGGCGCGCGCAGAGCTCGTGCAGCCCTGGGAGAATCAGCCGGGCCTGCAGCAAGTGCCGGCACTGAAAATGCAAATCTCTTCGCAGATAAGGCACATCTTCCTCCAAATATAGACGAGCTGCCACCCACCGTGCTAATAACAGGCTACACTTCTCTTCAGAAAGATCACACAAAATGAAGCAGCAGATCCCAGGAGAGTACAGGCAGCACACTGTTCTTCGAGGTACGCGCATTCGGGGATCGCTGCAAAGTAAGAGGCTGTGGACAAATAAAAACGGTGTCTTGGGAAGGACAGAAATCGACATAAAGTGAATTACTTTCTCCAGTTAGAGGTGTAAAAGTAAAAACATAGTCATACCAATACCTTAACCTTTATACAAACATCACTTTTTCCCTTCAGCAAAAGTGTTCCAAGTACTGGAAAAGTACCAACTATCCATCTAACGAGAAGGTATGTAAAAAATAGCACTGCTGCTTATTGTGATATCAGGCATGTTAGCAAACCTCATCCTCTACAGCTGGGCATTTTTATCCCAGGGAGGATAAATCGTTATTCAAAAGGCATTTTTAATACAGTTGATTAACAGTTTTGATCTAGATCAAGGGCTCCATACACAACACCTCTGAAACACAGCCACTTCAGAAGACGGGAAAGCTGTGGCAGAACGCGCTTCCTCAGAATCACAGTGACAGCGGCAGCGCATCACCTGTCACTGTGCTTTTCAAGGCTTCACCAACAAACACCGCGAGGGCACCAGCCGGGCCCAGCGGGTCGTGTCGTACCCTCAGGCCAGAGTCCAGAGCCTCGACTGGCGGGTGACAACCGTGAGGGCCCTCCGGGCCGCCCGGCAGCCGCTGAGCGCGGTGCCCCAGCCCTCCAGGGAACAGCCCCTTGGGCTGGGAGGCCGCGGAGCCGCAGCCGCAGGCGGGAAGCAGCACGTGCCGAGCCCGGCACCAACTCCCCTCACGGCGGCCCCTGCCCCACGAACACCGTCGGCCCCAGCCCGCCCGGGGCTGCCCCGCGGCCGGCCCAAGCCCCGGGGTTGGCCGAGCGGAGGGTGGTGGCGCGGGCGGAGCCGCCCCGGTGCGGCGCCTTTGTTCGGGGCGGCGGCGCGGCCGGTCCCGCGGTGCTCAAGGCGGGGTCTCGGGGAGCCCCGCGGGAGCTGCCGCCCCTGCGCGCCCGGGAGCGGGCAGGCGGCGGCGGCCGGGGCTCGGCGCGCTGAGCGGCGCCGGTGGCCGGCGGGGGCGCTGCGCGGGGCCGCGGGAGGGGGCCGGGCGCCCGCAGCCCGTGGGGGCCCTACCCGGCGCGTATCGGCGCTCCGCGGACCCCCGCGCGGGCCCCGGGCAGCGGAGTTCCACTCGCCGGCTCCCGCGAAGCCCGGCCCCCGCCGTGGGCGCCCGCGGAGCCCTCCCGCGCCCAAACTTTGCAAAGTCTCGCAGCTCCGCTGCTGGGGCGGCGGCGGCTACGGCAGCGGCGGGCGGGGGAGGCGGCGGCGGAGGAGGAGGCGGGGGCGGAGGGGGCGGGGTGCGGACCGGCGGCGGCGGCGGCGGCAGCAGCAGCATCAAAGAGCCCAGATTTCTGCCGCTCTGGGAGCCATGCGCTGCTGTCTGTAATGTCAGCGGAACAGGAGAAGGACCCCATCGCGCTGAAGAGATCCCGAGGTACGCGGAGGGCCGGGCCGGGCCCGGGGGCGGACGCTGCTGGGGCCTGGCTCCCGTGCGGAGCGCCGGCTGAGCCGCGGGATGCGCTCCCCGCCCGCGCCGCCGCCGCTGCCCGCGGAGGTCCCGCCGCCCCCGCCGCGCTCCCTCCCGGCGCGGGCGGCGGGGCCGCGGCGCGGGGGCCGCGCGAAGTTTGCTCGGCGGGGCCCGGCCCGCCCCGCGGGCTCCCGCAGCCTCCGGGCCTGGCAAAGCGGCGGCGGGGCTGGCGGTGCGCGCAGGTGTGCCCCGCGGGGCGGGCGGGCGGTCCCGGCTCTTGTGTGTCTGGGGATGTGCGGCGCATTAGTATGCAGCGAGCATAGTGCTGGTGCAAGGGAATACGGCGGCAGTGCCACATGTCCGAGTTCGTGCTGATGCAGAGCCCATAAATTACACTTGAGTGTCCGCTCTTCTACCCCCGGTCTTGGCTCTTGTGCTTGAGTCTAGCTGGGGTTCTGTCTTTCCCTTTTAGGGAAATGGAAAAAATAGCGAAATATTATTTTTTATGGATAGCACTGGTGTGCGGCTCTGGCGTGGTTTGAAGTGTGCGTTTCTTTGAAAGGTGTAGGGAGAAGGGGAGAAATGCGGTGTGTGCTCTGAGTTGGGCAGTGCAGCTGAGTTCAATGGCAGTGGCACATCAGCCTGCGTGGCTTTAGTTGTGTCCTTAGAGCCCTTAGAAACAGAAATGCCTTTCTGAATGGAATAATGAAAGACAGTGGGCTGGGTGCCTGAGTTGTCTGAAAATCAACGCAAAATTCTAAAATCTGCCATTTAATGCTTCTCTTCTCCTTGCCTCCTGTTTTGCCACCGAAATTCTATTGTTCTTGATGTTTCGAGCTTTTTTTCCTGGTTGGATACGTGGGGAAAGGTGCAGGTTCCTATATGCGTATTGTCATTGATAGACAGTTTACACTTCTAAAATTGTTCTAGTAACAGCTGGATTGCATCCTTGTGAGAAAGAAAACACACGGCAGCTTTACAAAGGAGACTGGGATTCATTAGACTCCTCCACTCTCAAACCTTGATTCTGCAAATATTTAAGCATATATGGTTTCACATGCTTGAGTTCCCCACCGAGTTGCACACGATTGCCACTTAATATCAAAACTTGTTTACAATATCAGGGCCACAGAATAGGCTCCCCAAATCTGGTTGTAACTAGATTATTTTTAGTTTTCTGTCCATAATGAAAAGTTTATTCAGCCATTTGTGTTTCTTGGGAAAATGTTGTTACTGAGATAAAGCACTGTTTAAAAAGACTATGGTATCCATCCTGTGGAAACCTAGACAGAGATTTGTCAGTGAGTATGAAAATACTCCATAGTGCAGTAGGTTGTGTATGGCATAAATTACATACAAAGTCATAATCTCTTAATATGTAAACAAAACTAGAAATTGCAGTTCTCCTGACTAACATGCAAAATGTCCATCTTCTGTATGCATGACAGAAAAGAATACGGGGCTTATCTCTTCTTTGCCCAAATGTGAATGGCTGAAATAAATTTTATCTGTAGCTTAATAAGGGAATAGTTATCAGATATGTATTTATATCTCTAGATCTATTAGATAAATGATGTCCTGGTCAAAAGGATTGTACTTTTGCTTGAAAAACTAATCTTGAACAATGAAATAATTCTTCATTTGTGCAGCATTCCAAAATGTTCAGTACACCTTTAATGAAAGTCTGTGTGGTAGGTACCAAAAGGGACTTTGTGGAAAGTTTATTTTGGCTACATGAAAATGAGCCTTATTCACTCTTTTTTGGAGGTATGCTAGGACTAACATTCTGTTTCCTTTCATGTATAAATTAAATCATTATAGAATCCACAGTGAAAATATAAATTCTTAGGGTTAAATCAAGTCATTGGCCTCACACAGTTAGAACTGAAAATACAAAAGCTTTGTGCCTTTCCAGACACAGGACTCACTTCTGTAAACCTGGGCACGTGACTGGCTTCACCTATTTAAGTAATTCAGATAGAAATTGATGGAACTTGTCTCTGGAATTCTAATATTCATCTGCTTATGTTTTTGAAGAATGATGTTCCTGATAGGGAATTTATATGTAATTTTATCAAGTTTTAACTTATGGTACTGTAAACTAGCTCTTGTCTATGATCTTCAGTATTCTACTTTGATTACAGATTTACTAATGTCTGTGCTGCTAGTTGTTGAATTTATTAAAAGAAATCTGGATATTTGTAGTATTTTGCTATCAGTGGTTCACATCATTTGTGTATTAAGACTACAGGGCCATGAACAGGAGTGTGTTTTATGCAGTTGTGAGGATTGGTGTTCACAGTAGAATCTTGCACTGAATTTTGTATAAACTTATATGAACGCTGGAGAAGAATTTAGGAAAGTGTGGGGACAGTTTTGAGAAAGTAGATTGTCAAGAAGATGATTTATAGAGTTGAAATTAAAGGGAAATTTGCCATCATTCTTTATGCAGACCTTTCTGCTGTGATTATTTAATATCTACAGGTGATGCAGTGGCAATCTTTCATAGCATACTAAGTATGTGCAGGATTTTATTTTCTAAAACAGGGCACAAAAGACTCTTATAAAGAGTAATCCCTAGTTTCTCTATTGATAGGTTAGACCACAACCTGCTGTGGTGCAAATGTGAGTTTGAGAATCTGATTGTGACTTTCGTGCCCTTGTCTTTGAAGTTCAGACTTAAAATTTGATAGGTGTTGATCTGGGATGCCCATGTGTCTTCCTTATGTATAATGAAAAATGAAATTAAATTTCAACAGTGACAGTAAGGCCAAAAGGAACTTACTAAAGCAGAGGCAGAACTGGATTGTGACTTGAGGTCAGACTGGTAAATTCCCTGAAACTTCAAAAAAAAAAAGGAGACAAGGAGGAAGGAAGTGCTAGGAATGAAAATTTGCCAGCCCTCCTTTGATCTGTTGAAATAACAGTTGGACATTTCATTCTGTGTACAGTAGGTCTGCTTCTTCTCAGTGAGAAGAGATTTTGTGTTACTGAATAGTCCTAAACCTGGTTTACCTCTCTGCTGGGAACACTTGTCTGACACAGAGCAGGGTACTGTCATATGCTGCTTTGTATAAGACTGTTGATAACTCACAGTTATCTTCAGGTTGCTTTTGGTAATAAAAACCCGTGTGTTCAGCTGTGTGTCTGCATCTTGATCAAGTCTGATTTGTATTCTGAATATGAGTTTTAAACAAAAAATAGTAAAATTTTTAAGTTAGATTGCCTGCTTATTGTTCTATATGTTGCTATATATTTATATGAGAGCAAATAATCTATTATCTTAATGTAGATAGAATTGTAGATAGTGTATTAATGTAATGATGTTATTATGTTAACATGTGTTGCTCTCATCACCTGCTAATGCCTTTTGTACTGCAGCTCAGGGGTTTCTTTGCATTCCCGTATGATGGCAATTCCACTTGAGCCCCATGAGGACAGACTGACTGGGATAATGAACGTGCTAGATTTTATTTTTTTTTAATCTGTGGTCTAACTAGTGCTTTTAAAAATGAAATCCACAATTTATACAACTTTGAGAGCTTGTTCCGCTGTTGTGGAAGGTGAAGAAGAATCCCAGATGAAGTACAGATACCTCATTGTATTGCTCAGGGTAAAGTCTGATTGAATGCCCAATGAAATGAACATCCTTTACTTCGTTCTGGGCCAAGCCTTGCTCAGTTATTCTATGAGGTTTCTGCAGAGTATGGCAAGTTCACTTAAAGCCCCTCTCATTTTTGGCAGGTGTCTTTTTGTTTGATCCAGTCTTGCATTTAGTGAAATTTAGATCTGATAAACTGTCAACACAGCAGAATTTCAGTGGATTTCGTTCATGGATCTACGACTTTGCTTTTCCTTCACGGTGGATTGGAACACACTGTTGTCTGTTGCTACAGTGAGTTTGATAAATGCCGTGTCTGTGTAAGTTAAATAAGAGGTGAATCTTGGCCCTGGCTTTACACAGTTGCTTTGAAAGTTTTATGAGTTATGCAAACAAGAAATACTTCTAACTATTGGAGTTGTTAAGAACCAAGGGACAGATAAACCTAAAATAAATGGAAATGTTTTTTCCAATGGTAGTGAACAGGAATTGGACATTAAAGTGGTAGCAGAGTAAGACAGCTCTAGAAGAGGTATAACTTACCTCCAGATGTTTGCTCCTTAAGGACTTGCAATGCAAGGCACACGAGTTTATTCAAATTGAGTATTTGTAACACGTCTGTTGCTGTGGCAGTCAGAGGCAAACTTGCAATATGGTCTGTAGGAAAACTAACTTACTGTTGCACTGATTGAAATTTTGTAGGTGGTGACAGTGGATTGGATGGGTTAGGAGGACCAGGAGTTCAACTTGGAAGCCCTGATAAGAAAAAGCGCAAAGCAAATACACAGGTAAATTCCCTTTGCTTCTTTTGATTTCTTAATAAATAGTGCACTCAAATGTTTGCTGGCATGACTGTCTGGCACTGTTAACAATATCAGTCTGTTGTCACAAATAGCAGCTATGTACAAAATATTGCAGTTTTATCATGAAGTTGAAATCTTCCTAATACTAGTTATTTGCACTGAAGTTATTTTAATCTCTGTTGGTTGCCAAAGACCTATAAAGAGTGGAGCACAGTGAGACTGCAGTGACTTGTATTTTTACCATATGGATTCGATTCTAAGACAGACTTTTTTTAATGACTTTGTAGCCATTGGTAGAAATCTGTACAGCATGAGGAGTTACCATGAGACTGCTTCTCTCCTTATTTTCATTTCTCTAAGTGTGGGTTTGTGGGCTAATGAATCAGAACAGTTTCTTAATGCTTTGATCAAATTCTTGGTGTATTCCCCAAGTGATTTTCAAGCAAAAGCTGTGAGGCAGGTACAGCTGCTTTCCAGTGTATTCCTGCAATTTGACATTTCTATGCAGTTTTTCTTTCCAGAAAAGAAGACCTGAATACAAAACATCTTCAGCAACTGGACATCTGTAGTGCAGAATTTTCTGTTGTGTGTTCGTTCAGCTTTGAGTGAGAGTATCTGTTAATTTGGTACTGCCCAGTGAGAATAACCTTATTTACATAGGGCAAACAATCACTTTCTGTTGGGCCTATCCAGAGTCCATCAAGATGTGGATCTGTTTTCTTCATTTTGTTTTGTTTTAAAGTAGCCATGGTGAAACTTGCTCTTAGAAATATTCAGTTACTTTAAAAGGTTTCAGGCATTTTTCTTTGTGGAGTTTTCCTTGTGTTCTGGAATGGTAATAACTGCACAGGGCATGTAGACTAGCTACTGTTCTTTTCTTACCAGGTTCAAAATTTGCAGTGCAGCAAATTTATTTCTTTTTAAAATAAATGTTCAGTCTTAGTTTATTAGTACTTAGGAGAAAATGCTTTCTGGGAGCACAGTTAGTGTGAGAGTCAACCCAGCAGAAGTTCCCTAGAGGCTAGTCTAGAATGAATTTCAATTGTACAGCCACTCTGGAGACATCTAAACAGCTTCTGGGCTCTGTTAAACAGTTACACACTTGATTATGCTCTGTAACAAGGGCATAATCCTTGTAGTTTGTACCTATTAACTATGCTTTTCAGCCTGTCCACAATCACTGAATGCTCATAAGGGATGCCTCTATTTGGTATAGAAACATACAGAATGTAGAATATTCTGCACAATATAGAAAATTCCAATCTGCTGACTCCTACATGCTGTTTTTAGGATTACAGTTACATTAGGTTTATATTCTCATAGAAGTAGGGTGTCTTAAGAGATGTGTATTCAGTGAAGTGAACCCAAAATGAAACTGAGGAAATGCCTATATCTGCTGCTCAACATTTGGAAATACTTTGTGCATGTGTTTGTGACAGTTGGCTTTCTGTATTGCTTGTTTTTTGGAAAAGATTAAGAAATAGAAGGGGTGTATTCCGAAGCACAGTCGTGCAACTGCAACGTTTTTTTTAAACACTGAGACTGCTATAAATCACCATGTTATCTGGAGCCCAAACTCCTCTCTCGCCTCTGTACTGAAATTTCAGACAGCCTGGCAGGGTACAGTGGGTGAGTTTTACACAACAGCTGAGCAGTTCTTTCAGCAGTAGTATTGCTAATCCAGGACCTTTGTGGTTGATCTGTCTTGCAGGGAAATACTAAAACTAATTGAGATGTATTTAAAATATTTGTAGGCATCATCATTTCCTCCTCCATCTGAATATGCTCCACCGCCGAATCCAAGCTCTGACCACCTTGTAGCTGCAAATCCATTTGATGACAACTATAATACTGTGTCTTATAAACCACTTCCTTCAGGAAATCCATATTTTAGTAGCCCTGGTTATCCTGGGTTTGGAGGCTATAACACTTTCAGAATGCCACCTCACATGCTACCCAGAGTGTCCTCACCATATGGTGGTTCTTACTCTCTCAGAAACCAACCACATCCTCTTCCTCAAAACCCTGTGGGTGTGGGTTTTAGTCGACCCCACTCTTTCAGCTTTGGTCCACATGATAACCCAGGTTTTGGGAATCAACCCCCTTACAGTGGGGGTCAGATAAATCAAAATGTCAGTATGCCTGCTCAGCATTTCAGGCCGAATCCTGGGGAGAACTTTGGCCATTCTGGGCAGATACCTCACCCTGATGTGCCATCTAATTTTGGTCCTGGAAACAATCCAAATTTTCAAAATTCTCAGCTAGAGTCAAACCATTCTTTTGTTCCTCCACCAAACACATATAACCAGACAAAATCATCAGCACAAAAGCAAGACTTTAATCAAGGTGCAAGCAAAGCATCCAGCCAGAACACTGCTGCTCATCAGCATCATCACAGGACAGAGGACATTGTGAGTCAAGGTAACAGTGACCTAAAAAGTGTTCCTCGAAACAATGTGGTAAATCAGGATAACAGCCATTCCAACAGTGCTGATAACAGCAATGCTGGTCATTCAAATGGGACTCAGAGTAAGTCCCGCCAGCCTCGAGGTGCTGCTGAGGGATGCAACTCTGAGAAGAGCAGCAAAACACCCCTCCATCCCAGTCGACATGGCCACTCGTCCTCTGAACCTGTCTATCCATGTGGAATTTGTACACATGAGGTTAATGATGACCAGGATGCCATCCTGTGTGAAGCCTCTTGCCAGAAGTGGTTTCATCGAATCTGTACAGGCATGACGGAGTCAGCGTATGGGCTGCTCACGGCAGAGGCGTCGGCGGTCTGGGGGTGTGACACCTGCATGGCTGACAAAGACGTCCAGTTAATGCGCACGAGAGACACTGCAGGACCCCCTGCCTTGAACACAGAGGGCTGACAGCCTGGGATGGTGGTAGTGGATGAAATACTTTCTGTGAAGTTTTGGCTACAAATTGGGTACTTCACTTTCTGCAGACAATCGGTTGTGTTTGATTGCTGTCATCTTTTTTTTCCCTAATCCGTTTTCATTCATAAACTTCCATCTCAGCTTTGGTACTCTTATGTGTGCAAATGTTTTATTGGATGGAATACTTTTTGTTTCTGATTAAACTGTAACTGACAATTGATCAGGAGTAGGATGTGCATTGACAATTTTATTGAAGGAAAAAATGTGCCTGTATGAATAGCCCTAATTTGCTAGTATTAATGTGTTAACTAACACTAGCATTTAGTGCTCAGTTTTAATGGTACTATATTTGCAAGTACTCATTACATTTTTTTTTTGGCATGAATGTCTGTTGATGTTCTTGCTAGCCTTTCTTTGAGTATAGTGGAGATGACACAGAGGAATGTGCAGTACTAATAGTTGTTATTTTAGGGTAAATACAGAGAATTTTGTATGTGCTTTTTCTTACTTTTTGAAGTAAAGCATTAACATGCTATTCAAAAATTGATGAATTCATACTTAGCAACACAATGAAACCCGCTAACTCTCACACATTTCTATTTCCTTGAAAAGGCAATAATCTCTTTTGACTTCTCAGCAAATACTTGCTGAAGGCTCTTGCTGGGTCTTGCAGTATTTGGAAGTAGTTATGAAATATGATTCAAATGGAAAAAGAACAAATCAAGTGTATGAAGTCCAGTGCTTTAAATCTAGAGAATGCCAAAAGTAGGGTTGCATATGTAACCTTAATTCATTTATCTTGAGCACATCCATTAAGATACAGTGTCTGCATGTGCCACGGTTGTGCAGTCATGCACCTCCCTCTCATCCTTTCTCACTGATGGTTCCAATCTCCAGCCTCAGTGCTGCCTAAGAATTGTGAATGAACTAGTGTATGGAAAATCCTGCCTGTCTTCCAGGGCTTTCAGCTCAAACCTGCTCAGTCACCCTGAGCTTACACAGTTCACTTCACATGGAGGAGGGTGCAAGGCAATGGAGTGTGCTCTGCACAGGCTCTGAAATGCATGGTAATTTGGCCAGCAAAGTCTTAAAACTAAATTCTCACCACTTCTGTAGCCAGGCTTGCATCTGGGGGGTGGGAAATCTGGAGTGAAGGAAAAAATACAGCTTTTATATGAGATGAGTTTAGCTCACTTCAGGAGTAAGTGATCAGAAGTTTAGCTTCTTTGCTAAACCTGATATCCTACTGACAAGTATGAGTGGCACTAGAGCTTCATGTGTGATGCTAAGAATTCTATTTTAATATGGGTAATTTGATCTTATTCTTGATTTCAATAATAACTCCCCTTGTTTTTTTAATGTGAGGAGACATCTAGCCTTGCACAGTTCAGCCTTAGCGTGACAGAAGTTGCATATGCAACTGAAAAAGAGTTTTGTTAGAGAGAAGTGTTATTTTGACTTAATAAAAGGAGGCATTGTAATAACAGATGCACCACTGTGCTGGAAACTTTGTCTTTGAACAGCAGTTAAATCATATGTCAAGCTTACAAGTGCTCAGCATGTTCCTCAGTGTGATAAATTTTTCAGGTCTGTGAGGATGAGCGATGTAGGAGCTTGCAGAGAATACAGTTATCTAAGTAAAGAGGTAGTTTTTATGATGAGCTGTGCTAATGAGTGAGAAGTAAGGCCTGTTTGCTAATTCACCATCATGTTTCATTTCAGTGGGCTCTACTGTGGTACATTCTTGGAAGATACTGTGCAGATCAGCATAACTTTTCTTGTTTTATTTTAAAAGTGAGAAATTTTGCTGGATAAGTGCTGTATTGCCCCCTTTTTTGCCTTGCCTCTCATCAGGAAAAAGAAATTGTCTAAAGTATAAATAATGTATTTGATATCTTAAGGATTTCATGTTTTGAGATGCAAAAAAGTGTAAAACAGATCAAGGGCTTCTGTTTTCATCACTAGTTGCTTTAATTTTGTGCAGAAACTAGACTCAATCTTGTTTTGTTAGAGGTATGGTATGTAAAAACAACAAAAAAACCAACCAGACAACAACCTCTGTTAAAGAGATTTATTCTTCAGTAGTTTTCCTAATGACTGACAGACTGTTAGAATTTGCTTTTGATACCTAAAGTAGCAATTAAACCAAATCTTGTTTAGAAAGATTTGTTCCTCTGGGAATCAGTTTAATCTCTGCAACAATTTGCACTTGGATGGTAGTGGAGTTGGTTCACATCTACAGCAGCATAAATGAAATAAAATAATTTGCTCAGTGAAAATTCAACAAAACCGCCAATGATGATACTATTACCTTTCCCACATCCCATGCCTGTTGTGAGAAGATTTTTGGGGCATTTGTTCTCAGAAGTCCAATTAATAGTTTAACATTTTGGAGCAGACATTTTATTTAAAATAGCCATGTATTTCTTAATCTCTTCCTTGACCCTACATGAAGTTAGGCAAGTATTTTCTAGATTAGCTGTCAAGACATTAGTATTTAAATATAGTGTTCTTAGAAACTTAAAATCAACTGGAATATCATTTTATAAGGCCTTAAATTGTGTATTTGGGAAACTTATTCTAACGATTTATTTCAGTTTTTCTAAACTGGTACTATGTTGGGTTTGTAACCCAGCAAATTTTCTGCATTTATTAACCTGCAAGTTCAAGGCATTAGCAAATGTCAATTATATCAAATAAAAATGACTGAACAACAAACCCCAAACTTATCAGCACACTGGTCATAGAGATGTGAGTGATGCCCAGAAGTCACCCAGCCAATACGCTTGCCCTACTGATACACTCTTGGCATACTTGAACTCTTTATCTAGACAGTGGGTTATATTTTGTTTTTCTCTGCATGTGTTGACTAGTAGTAGTTCAAGTATGCACAGGAAGAACAGCAATCCTGTTTAATTAGTAAGGTCCTAGGAAAATGTCAGCTGATTAGAATTAGCAGTTAGTTATAGAAGGGTGGGTGGGAGGGAGGGAGGGAGGCTTGACTAGAATAGGTGAGGGTTTTTGTAATACTCTACATGAAACAATTTGTATTGAACTATCAAGTGCTTCTTTCATTTCTCGTGATTTAGACTGTGCTGGTGCTGCACACCAAAAATATTGCAAAGATTTTGTAAGTCTTGCAAACCTTAACATTTTTATGGGAAATGCCCATGTCCCTTTTAAATAGCTCCTTGTCATGGTCAGAAATGCAGCCTATGTTGCCCAAAAAGTTTTTGGGCTTTTTTTTTCCCCTCTCTAGACTGAAATAAATAGGTATAAACTGGATTGCACTGTCCTTAATGCTTAGGGGGTTTTTGCCAGTGATGACTTTTAAAAGTAATTTTGTCATTAAAACATTTATTCTGTTGGTGTCAGGGTAAGTGACAGTGCTGTATATAGGCTAGAGGGCAGAAACCAAAAATCCTGTTTCTTGCTGTTTTATTGATCCCTTCTCCAACTTGAGGCAAACAGGTTGACTGTTTATGTCTGCCTCAGTCTCCTCTTTCAGGAGCTTGGACTAATGCTGACTTCCCAAAGTTGTTTAGAGGCCTAGTTAATATCTGAGATCTTCAGATGCAAGAAACTAGAGAAAAATAATGAAGTTTGCTCTGCTTAAAACAAAAGTTATAATTTTGGGGGCTGCTCAAAGAAGATTATACTTTGTGACCTCTGAAGTTTTTAATCTAAGAACCAGTTTTGTAATCACATTTTTCAGGCTTAATTTCAAGCATGTGAGAATTACTGAAGTCAGGGGAACTGCATGAACACAGTCAATAATGTTTCAAAGTGTTTGCAGTTTGGGGCCTATGATATTTGCAAGGGAAATGCTTTTATGGTTTGAGATTTTTACAAAATCAGTGGTGTTCAAATGTAGCACCTTTTTAACATTTGTCTTTATTTCAGCTTAATACAATAACACATTACCTACATTGAGTATATCCCTTTCATTTTATAAATAAACATTGCCTGGCAGTATTGGTGTAACATTTCTAAAAAAGAAGTCATGCTTCCTATCATGTTGTATGTGACTTAAATGACTGTTTCATATTAAAACTAATCTTTCCTTATGTACTGCTTAAATATACCTGTTTTGGGATATCAGTTCAGTACTTTTTATACAATCTTGAATGTGTTCCACATTGGTGACATGTATTTTTGCAACAACTTTTTTGTTTTGATTTTAAATTAGAGCATGTCTGATGTAATACATGCATTAGTGCTGTGGTGTGTGGCAAAGTTAATGTATGTAATTCAAATTGGAAAAGTTTCCAGACTTTGTCCAACATTAACCCTGTGGCCAGGGATTAAATTACTATGTAATACAAGTTATTTCATACCATGATGTGTTTTAAGCTACTCTATGAAGTATGTGAAACATTATTGTTTATGGATTGGTAGCTGGTGTGGTATCTTGCATAGGTGAGGTATGACAGGTGGTAGCAATTCATGATAATTAAAACTGAGTACCTTTCAGAACACGCAGCACTGGTGTGCATTGTCATCCTGTTGCCATAACCATTAGTATGATTTTTTTTAATATTATCCAGTGACAAATGGATGAACATTTGGTAATCAGCTTCTGGGTGTGAAAATTCTGTTCTAACACTCTGCTTGGTTTACAAAATGTACAATTTTTTAATATATTCAATGGGATTAGGTACATGCAGGAGGATGTAGAACTGGCTGTATTTTCAAGTTATTCTGCAATTGCTAAGTTTTGTCTGAAGCTTTCTATATTAGAATAGACTCTTCCTTAAAATTGAAAACTAAGCGTACTTAGCAGAACTCTTTAAGGCAATATAACTGTCCTGCACTACATCTTGAGTTACACACATGCACTCCTTTATATGGAACTCCTGAATTTCTTGCTTTATATATATTTATAAAAAAAAGGATCCCTTTAGTGGCCTAGTGTTATGTGTCATCAGTTCTGAGGTTATTAATTCTGAATGGTGTTCAGCCCCTTAGAGGTGCTGCCTAGAACTTAAAGTACTCAGTGTTGCCCTTGGTCTCCTGGTTCAGAAATGGCTTATCCCCCTGCCATAGGGAATACCTATTTCTGTATTGTTTTACATACATGGTTAATTTTCCATTTCAGCTTCAAACAGTCTGTCTCAAAAGCATTTTTGATCCTACCCCACCTTGTTACTTGGAGATTTGTGCACTGTATTTCAGGAATTGTACTGGAGACAGTTTGGAGTCCTGAGTCAAGCTGTGTCTATCCTGACACTCAGCTTCTCCTCTACAGAATGCTCTGTATCTGAACTTCCATATAACTTAAGGAGGGCCAGCTTTTAATATATTCCTCTTTTTTTTTTTTCTTTTCTTGATGGTGTTTTTTCTGGAGCATGAAATAGTACAGTTGTTAGGGATTTTTATTTAAAATATGGCCTTTCCTCCAAGCTTTTTAAAGTGGCCTTTAAAGGAGATACTCTTCTTTAGGGCCTTCTGACTTGGTATTTTTTTGTCCACATTCTCCTTTCAGAGTTAAGGTGAGTTGAAAAAGGCAAGTTACCAATCTACTGCCATCCAAACAATGCAAAAGATAAGCTGATTAAGATTGTTGACTTTTTTCATTAATAATGATGTGACATTTTTACCTTTCAGAAGAACATGTATCAGAATCTGATTCAAGTGTTCTTGAAAAATGTCTATGGTAGATTTTGTCCAGCACTGTATGTAACTTTGTTGCTTTCTGTTGTCTGGTTTCAGTTCCTTTTAAAATAAAGATAATTTTTGCGGGGAAGTTACCTGTTGATTTTATGAAGGTGATGTGATGCCTGGATTGACTCTTCTTTTCCTGTGAGAATGCTTTTGGATTAGGTATAATCCTGCAATATTAGGTCATACTGATCAGAAAAGACACTTCGTGCCTCTCCTGGAGAGCTCTGCTGTTCTGTGGAGTTGTTACTCTGAAGTAACTTCAAAGCAGATTAGAAGAGGTCTTGCACCTTCAGCCCAATTTCTTTCTTTACAGGATGGGAGGGAAGGCCTGAGCACCGTTGGTCTGAATAGATTTTTTTTTATAAAACTTCCTGCACTTGGGAAGAGATTAATCAGAGAATTATTTATTCTAATTTATAAAATTATTACTAAAGTCCTTCTGTTGGTTAAAATGCCAGAACTAACACATACCTAATGAATGCCTTACCAATAATTTTAAAGGCAACTGGTATAGGTGGTCCCAACCCATATGTGAAAAATAACAGTCTCATAGAATGTTCCTTCTCTTTGTAAAAGATATGGAGGGATAAGAGAAATGAGAGAGAATGTGGAAAGGATTGGAGAAAAAATGGTTAATAATTAAAGGTAAGAATATGTAAGCTATTTAAAGGATTTTCTTTCCCCATATGTTAAAGCCTCTGAAGCCATTAGAAGTGAAATAACCTCAGAAATGATGTATGTGTGTATTAGCAACTGAAAGATCCAGAATATTAGTAATATTATAAGGTTTGTCTGGAATATGAATCTCCATCCTTCATAGCACAGGCAGTGGAAATTTCAGAATCAGGTTTTTAATGGAAAAATTTTCTTTTCACTACAAAGTTTCTTGCTCTAGAATCTTTTCACTACAAACTTTTGATTCCTGAAGTTTAATGCCAGCAGAAAACCGATCCTGAATGGGCCTCCCTTCTCGTTCATTTTGCACGTGTGCCATGGTGAGAGCGCAGCCATCTGTCCAGGTAAGCCTGCGATGTGGAGTGCCTGGGCACAGGTGGGGTTTCTGCAGATACACAGCAATTACGAGAGTTTTAAGGTTGATCCAAGACCTTGGTGAGTCCCTTTTGTGTCTTTTAGCAGCTAAATCTGCTACTTTGACATAAAAATGTGTTAGTGATATTTACTGTGTCTCCTACAAACTTTGCAATGGAGATCTAGCTTTTAAATAAGCAGACTTTTTGTTGATGTGTTGGAGCTCTTTTGTGTAACTTGAAAAGACCAAATATTGGTAACCATAACTGTGTCCTGTCTTCTAAAGTGTGTATGAATAGTATAGTTCCTTCTAGCAGGAATAAATAATAAACTGCTTCGTTTCAGTACATTCTCTGTGATTAAACTGAAAATGATACCAAGATGACCAAGGCAGAAGACCAGCATAAAAATCTAAGACTTGCTGTTCGTGAGTGAACTCTTCATAACTGAAGGATGCATTCTGGATGACTACAGCTGCATTCTGGAGTGTTAGGAGATTTTGAGTTACTATTGCATTAGAATCATTCTAGCCAATGCTGCTATGTATTTTGAATGCTCTTGGGATAGGAATTAATTCTCAGATTCCAGTTCCTGCAAGCATTCATCCAGATTATATTGATGTGGGTGAGTGAGGGTGGAGAATAACCCAGAAGTCATATCACTTAATGATGGATTTCTTGCTCTGGAAGTTTTAAATCTTTGTGATACCTACTTTTATATATAAATAAAAATATAAATAAATATACACACACAGTACTTAAAAGTAACCACTACCATTTCATTGCTTTGGAATGTAGGTAGTAGAGCCTAAAAAATCCATCTTCAGTGATACACATCAGAAATCCTGGCTAATGTGTGCCATGTAAAAGTAGTTTTTCTTGGTCGTATTTTAAAAGATAGGAAAGGGAGGAAACTAGATTTTTTGGTTCTGTGTTTTTTCAGACTGTTCTAGGTAATTGTATACTTTTGAGGAACTTCAGCATACCTGAGTTTCTATCCAGTTGTGTTTGGCTTGTCTTTAAAGCCATATTCCCCAGAAGCAGTTATTGTCTATATACTAAACTTTATTTTGGCAGGCAGTACTACTGTTTGTTTGACCGAAGTGGAGCAACAATGTGCAAATTGTCTCTGCGTTTTAGGCAGGGAGTGCAACCGAAAATACTGTGAGGCAATAGCACGGAGCTGTCAGTATGATCCAGTTATTTCTAGGGGACATCTGGAAGTTTCAGTGTCAGCATTGTCAGGAGGTCGAGGAAGGTGATCCTGCCTCTCTGCTGAGCCCTGATGAGGCCACATATGGAGTACTGTGTGCACTTGTGGGCTCCTCAGTACACGAATGACATGGAGCTCCTCGAGCCGGTCCAGTGGAGGGCAACGAAGTTGGTCAAGGGTCTGGAGGATCTCTCTTACCAGGAAGGCTGAGGGAGCTGGGGCTGTTCAGCCTCGAGAAGTGACTGAGGGGGACCTCATCAATGTGTGTAGTTATAAGAGAATGGACCAGGTTCTGCTTAGTGATGCCAACCTGGAGAACCAGAGGCAACGGGCAGAAACTGATGCCCAGGAAGCTCCACCTGAACATGAGGAAGAAGTTCTTTCCTGTGCAATGACCGAGCACTGGAGAGGTTGCTCAGGGAGGCTGTGAAGTCTCCCTCTGGTGCAGATAGTCAGGAACTATCTGGGCACAGTCCCATGCCATGTGCTTGAGCAGAGAGGTTGAATCACATGACCCACTGTGGTCCCTTCCATCCTGAACCATCCTGTGACACTGTGTATTGCTAAATCAATCCTCAACTTTTGACAGTTTTTTTTTAACAGCAGTTTGTGTCTTTCTGGAAATGTATTTGGATAGTAACGGCTAATCAGACCCGCGTTCCTCCCTGCTCCGCTGGGCTGCGAGTGGTGGGAGCGCGAGCGGTGCCTGGCACGGGGCGGACTGCGCGGCCACGGGGCGGACTACACGTCCCGGCGTGCGCCGCGGGGCGGGCCGGGCCCGGCCGGGGAGGGGAAGGGAGGGCAGCGCTGCCGGGGCCGCGGCAGGGGAGACGGCGGCGATGCCGCTGTGGCTGCGGGAGCAGCGCTGGCGCCAGACCCTCACCCACGTGTACCTGTCGCTACCCCTGCGCGGCGCCCGGGCCACCCCCGGCAGCATCTTCTGCAGCGAGCGGTACCTGAAGGTGGGCTCCTCCCGGCCCGGTGTCCCGGCGTTACTGCAGAGCTCTGAGAGCCACACGCCATGGCAACGCTCTGGGGTTTACAGCCTGCCTTTTACAGTCTCCCTCTCCGCCCTGCGGGCCTGGCTGCCCGTCCCGGCACTGACAGCGGCTTCAGCGCTGTTCCTTCTCTCTGCTAATGCCCTTGGCACTCAACAGGTGCCACCTGCCACTGCTCTCGTGAATGGGCTAAATTATACACATTGCTAAGAATTCTAAATTTGAGGTCCACTGTTTCTCTTGGAGTGCTGAAGAACCAGGTTTTTCAATGTCTTTAATAAGAGATTGAAATATATTGAAATAGTAACATAACCTTGTGATGTTCCACCCCTGAGGGGAAGGAAGCACCTCTGGGCCTCTACAAACCTCCATACTGGGCACAAAGCACAATAATTCTGTCAATAGTATGTGTTTCTTGAGGTTTACTGTGTGCTTGTTCTGAGTGTTTTGAATATGTGAGACTATTAAAAATAGTAAATATTTTAGTACAAATTGTATTTTTGTAGGTAAGCATCCCTCCCTTTTTATTTGAAGCCATTTTATATGCTCCTATTGATGACACAAATAGCACAGCAAGGATCGAAAATGGAAACATTTTCTTCACTTTGTATAAAAAAGAACCGGCCATGTGGGATTCTCTAACCCTGGAAAATGGTAAGTTCTCTACTCTGAAAATTACACTGCCTTTAAGAAACCCATACTGTGCCAACACTTTAGAAACCACAATGAGTAATGTGAAACTCCTGCTGGTAGATCTGCTCAGTTAAACCTTGTTTATTATTAAAAATAAAAAGTCTGTGAGAACTAAGAGCATCTACTGGTTCTAGCACTTATGAAACAAAACAGTGTTTCTTGTAAAACTTACATTTTGTGTGTAAGCAAATCTTAATTTTTCTGTTTTGGAGATGGCCTTGATAGACGCTGCTTTGTGGAATTGGAACCATGTTGTGTTTCCCTGACAAAGTAGCAGAAGGAATCCTGTGTTTATGAATAGGATACATACCAGTAGAACTCCAGGCCTAACTCACTAAAATTGTTTCTATTTATTTTTTTTAAGCCGACAAGGAGAAACTGCAAAATCTAAGAGAGAATGCGGTTCTAAAAGCTCATGAAAAGGCAAAAGAGGAGAGAGAGGCAAAACAAGTTACAAAAGAGGAACACAAAAAGTATGCTTTGGAGGCCACAATGAAGGTAAGTTTAGGAGGATCTCTACAAGACACACACTTATAAACAACTGCCAACTAATCTGGCAGCTGCTTGATTAATTGTACTTTAAAATACGTGAGAAGTACTAATTTTTATTATAGTGGTGGTAAATCTTGTTATTTATTTATGCTTAAAACATATTTATTACCAAATATGAAATTCATATACAGGAAAATTACATATAAATTACAATTTTCCATTAGTAATAGTAGTGAAAAGTTTTAGTGAGGAACTTGAGTATGCAATGAAATTTTAAGACTGAAATTTGGACCAAAATGAACTGCAGTTAAGTGGCTGTCTTAGTAGCAATGTTGCATCTATTCTGCCTATGTAATAATCTCAGAGAGAAGAAAAGTAATAAGAAACAGTGTTTTAAAATGATGACATGTATTTTACATTTCTGTATACTCCAGAGAACTGCATTGGAACATGGCTGGGATTTTTATGGTTTGCATGTAAAGCTTATTTCTGGATTATATTTTAGGAGTGTTTAGTAAAATAGTTAAAAGATGAGGCTTGTAAAGGGTAATCTGAAATCTTTACTCTCCCAGTCATTTTTTAGCATCTTAGTTAATTCTGCTTATATGGTCACATTGTTGGTTACACTATGCTTGGGATATGAAGCTGAGAAAATAATGGTAACTTTTAATTAGTCATGTTAGTATTATCAGATGTCACATATATCATAGATTTGTCATTCAAACAGCTAGAAGAAGCAGAAAGAAAAAGAATTGAAGATCTGAAAGAAAAGGAGAGGCAGAAGGTCACTGAAGAACTGGAGTTATGGAAAAAGCAGCAAAAGGATGCTGAAAAATACAAAAACATACAAAAAGAACAGGAATTACATCAAGAAATAGGAAAATCAAAAGAGAGGAAAAATGAGAAAATGAACAAAACTAGGATTCCTAATGAAGGAACTTCTCAGACCAGACTCAAACCCACAAAAGGTTGTATTATTGAACTGTACTTTGTAATCCTTTAAACTGTTGGTATAACTTTATTCCTGGATGTTCTAATTCATCATTTACCTTTATTTCTACCAATACTGAACCAGTTCTTTTAGTTTGCACTTATTTTAAAGTATTTTCAGACAATGTAGTAAGGTAAAGCATGTGAGTTCTTAGCTCTTGTTTAAATCCATGGGAATACAAGAGCAGGTTTTGTTCTAAGAAAAGTAAACCAGAAAGCTTTTCTGGGGGTGTCATGTAAACTTTCTGGAAGTGGAGCTCCTGTTACCCAAAGTTACCTCACTGCTGCATCTCATAGAAATTACACAGTCTTGTTTCACTCTCTCTATCTCTTGGCCCCATGGAGAGCCAGTTTGGGGAACTAAACCAGCACAGGATATTTCATTTCTTGTTTGTTTGCTTTGATAGGTTAGTTTTAGCTCTTGTGGTTCCCCTGTCAGAGCATCATCTAAGTGACAGAGATGAAGGTGTAAGAGGAGTTTCATTTATGATGGATGTTCCATTTATTTCCTGATTACATTAAGAAGAAACATTGTTTGAACCTTCCCTTCAAAAGAACAAAGTCTAAACATTTCTCAAGCTATTAGAGGTTTAATCCTAATGTGCCTCATTTCTAAATTAGGTGTACTTTGGACTTTGGTAAAAAAACAGAAAATTCTCTTTTGCTTAATTTTCCATTTCCCGTACTTCAATTCTCTTCATAGGTCGTGGCTCCTGTAGTATGTTTTCACAAAATTTAAAGGAAGAACAGTTACCAGCTCCTCGATCTGCTGCTACAATTAAAGTCAACTTTACACCCCGAGTTTTTCCTACAGCTCTGCGAGAATCCCGTGTTGCAGAAGAGGAGGAGGTAAAGTAGTGAATTATTTATTCTGTACTCAGAAAGTTGACAAAAATGGTACCTGTGCCAAGGAATGTTACCTGTGCAATATCCTTATCTTCCAAGGAAGGCAGTCTTATTTAAATTAAGATATAAATAAACAATTTTATGTAAAAATTATTTTTACCATGTGATAGTGCAGATTAATAAATAGCATGTTCCTTTTTCTGTGGAGGGGGAAAACAGGGCAGCAATATTAATTTAATCCTTTGAAGTACAAAATTTGAAATGTCTTTACTCTTGTGTTTCAGATTCTTTAAGTTCTGTCTTTAAAAGAAGCTCCCAATTAGCTCTTTTGACCTCAACTGAACGAATAAAAAGTAATTTTTGATGATTAAAAACAAACAAATAAACCAAAACATATTCATGATGCAGCAACCTGACTTTTTGTGGTAATAAAATACTTGGGAAACTTTGAAGTTTTTTATATCTGACATTATTAAATATTTTTCTCAGTCCAAAATGTGTGGCAAATAGAATTTTTTTGCTAGGAGTGAGTGAAGAGATGAAAATAAAATACTTTTTTGGATTTGAATTTTTTTCCCTCAGAAATAGTGCTTGCACATTTTGTACTTACAGTGGCTACATAAACAAGCAGAAGCTCGAAGAACAATAAGTGCTGATTTGTCTGAGCTGGAAGATTTAAAAGAAGAGGAGAAGAATCCAGACTGGTTAAAGGACAAAGGAAAGTAAGTTAGATTCCACTTGAAGTTATATTAAAAATTAACTAGTTATAATGGTGTATGTCTACTGTTTAGTTTTGATACTTTCTGTTTCTCCTAAACACAGATAGTGAATGTCTGGAGTAGTCATAGAAGTCGTAATAGAGATTTTATTCACAGCTAATGGAGTTTGAATCTGATAAAGTTGTGAGATGCAGTTGTTGAATCCTTGATGAACAAAATCCTTGTAAACACATCAGGCATTTTCTTCTCTGAGGACAGTTGAGGCAGCACACTATTATACTTATGTGGATTTCCCTTCATTTGTACTTTAAGGGAGAAGTGAAACATTTGTCTAAAATAAACTTTAGGAATTTGATAAAAATACTGGTTTATTTATATAGCTGAGTTATACAGAAAGGTTTGATTAGGCAGTCAGATATACAAAGGTTTCAAAATTAGTCCTGTGTCTGCATAAGTGTGTCCACCTCTTACAGTTCTTGATTGGTTGGAAGCAGTGACTGTTTTTGTGTGTCTGTCAGCTGCACTCTCAGCATCCAGCTGGGCTGAACTTCAGCTGTGTTATTCTCACAAAAGGCTGTAAATCGACACTTCCAAGGAAAAGATGCTAAAACTTGAAATTTTTGAAAATAAATTATCAATACTAAGTAGATGTTTATTTTGTATTTATCCCTTTCTTTAAAGCACACATTCTGTTTCACACTTAGCAAAATGTTTGCAATGGGAAACTATCTGGCGGCTGTGAACGCGTTTAACCTCGCGCTGAGGCTGAACAAGAACCTTCCCCTGCTGTACCTGAACCGTGCTGCTTGCCACCTGAAACTGAGAAACTTGCATAAAGCTATTGAAGATTCCTCTAAGGTATAAAACAATACTGTCATCTTATATGTGGTTGTGATTTATTGCTGTGATGCTTCTGTTTTAAGCGGATCAGTAAATACACATCAGTGCAATTCAAAGGTTTAAAATTCAACAGTGATATAATGAAACCATGCTGAGGTATTAGTGATTAATGAACTTTCAGAAATTTAAAAAATGGAAAAAAAACCTCAACCATGCTTCCACACATTTGACACAAATGGCTATATGTTGACTAGCACATGTTTCTTTACAGATAAAAATATTGTAGTAGTGTATACACTTGAAAAGACACACAACTTGGAGCAGAAAAAAAAAACCAACCCAAAATATAAGCAGATACATTTTCTATTACATTGTGGTGTGTTTCATTTGGTTGGAAGGAAAATAAAGCGGATAGTGATGAGCAGGATACCTTAAAAATGCCAACAAACCTGACATTTTTAAGGAAGGGCTGTATCATCCAGATGTTTTAGCAGCTGTTATTTGTGCAGTGAGAGGAGTGATCTCAAATGGCACCTGAACAACATGAGAAAGTTTTGCCATAATTATAATTTTTTTAGGTATAAGTACTTGAACCTTGACTTCTTTTTTTCTCTAGTAACTACTACTAAAACACATGTTCTTTTTAGGGCTCCATTTTTTTTCTTTGATAGCATGGTATGTAAATATCATGTATGAAAATAGAACATTATTTGACTGTAACAGACATTTAACACAGTATTTGTCAGGTTTTGGCCCTGGCAGCGTAACTGTAGTTTGCAAACTGGGGTGATGGATACAAGTCTTAATGACTAGATTGACAAAGCATACAGTTAAATTTGAATAGTTATTTGCTATTTCTATTTGAATAGTTATCATGTTACTGTATAATAATAGTAATTAGGTGAGAGAAGTGTGTGTAAACTAGAAAAAAACCTAATTATGGAAAATCTACTTATAAATACTTTGGGTGTTCTCATTTTTAAGGCACTGGAACTGTTGACACCACCTGTTCCTGATAATGAGAGTGCTCGAGTGAAGGCACATGTGAGACGTGGAACAGCATTTTGTCAGCTGGAATTATATACTGAAGGTGAGGCCTTAATTTTATGAAAACATGCACATGAATTTATAGTGACAAGCAAATAATTCTGTTTAGCTCAGCGAGACTGCTCACACCTTTATATTTTCAGGAAGGACTTCAAAGGAGCCCTATATAATCTATGTCTCTATTTGTTGTGAACCTTTATACCACATTCCTTAATTATTTTTTAAAAATTGTAATTCCTTTTGAAAAAATACCTGAGTTAACAGTGGCTCTCCTGAGTTCTTCAACAGTATCAGGTTAGTTTTGTAAAGCAAATTTACAAGTGAAAGCTGATAACAGAAACTGAAGAATATTCAGAATGTCAGTGCTGAAGTTTTGGCCATTCTTTAACTTTTCTGCCTATGAGTAACTTTGTCATTCCCTTACAGCTTCATTTGCATGTGGAAACCTTGTGAAAAAGAGAGTTAAATAAGAATTTACTTCCTGTACTCATGATTTATGTGTTTTTCACCCTCAAGCTCTTGTATTCAGTTTGTGTCTTTTTTTTTCTTATTTTTACAGTTTCACTCTGTCACTTTTTTCTCTTCTGCAAAACACTTTAGAACACTCCCCTCATGCACACATACACATGCACGTGTGTATATATATGTGATTGAAGAGTTTCTGCTTTCATGTTTTAAAATCCATAAAGTTCAGGTAGTAGAGTTTGTCCACTGAAATGTTTTGTAAAATTATATAAACAAAATATAAGTTTATTTACTGTCAAAAGGTAAACTGAATGTCATTCTCATTCCATCTTCTCAAGAGTAAAACTCTAAATCAATACTTCATGCTCATGACTAGGGAGCAGTTCCTTCCAGGTGGTAGCTAAAGAGTATGCTCTTGATTTATTGATTGACATTCTTATTAATGTATCTGTATTAGGTCTCCAGGATTATGAAGCAGCTCTCAAGATTGATCCTAAAAATAAAAATATAGAAAAAGATGCTGAGAAGATTCGACACCTAATTCAAGGAACGATGGGAGGTTCTTAATTTAAAAAACCCTAAAAAAATAGAAACTCTTTGACAGGGAGGCCTTTTGAGGGCATCAGAAGGAATCTTATTTCTTTTCAGTGTGTGTTAACTAGACATTTTTTATGCTTCACTCAGAACACCTCCAGAATTGGCAATAGATTGGATATATGAAGTACTATTTTTTGGAAACTACAGTATTGTAACAAACATGATTAGATACATTTTATTTAATTTTGATACAAGATTGTAATGTTTTTGCTTTTTGTTAGCATTTGTATTAGCTGACAATCTGAAACTCTGGATTTGAAGCAGTTCTGTTTTGTTCAGTGTTCTTTCCAAGTTGGGACCATTTCAACTACACTTCTTTCAACAGCAGTTTTAGCAGATTTCTGAATTTTCCACATCAGTCTCTTTCCTGAATACCATTTGTGACTGATTTCTCTCTTTATAATAAAATATTTATTATGCAGATATATATGTATTATTCTGTGTGAATTTTATACTCTTGGAACAGGGAGAAGGTTGCCTCCAGTTGCTTTTCTTAGAGCCTGGAGAGGAGTGCTGAGGTGAGTCAGAAATGTCTGGGGTGGCTGCTGTCTCTGCTTTCCTACAGATAACCTACTGCATTGCTGAAGGGGGCTGAAAATATTTTTTTTAGCAGTTGGAAGCATGTGAAGTGCAGGAGCTTTAGTGCTTCAGTTGGGTGTAATGCCATACTTGCCAAAATATGGCCATTTCATGTAATTACTGAGGGGAAGTGAGGGCTAAGGAGGAGAGACACTGGCAGTGGGAGAAAGAAAATGCAAAGAAGCAGATGCTGGCTGTAATTTCACCATTTTTTATTTTGATTTGAGAGCCTATTAGAACAGATCTGCACAGGCTATTTGTGTTATAGTGATCTCTTACAGTTACTCAAGGCAACTTTCGATGTAGACAGACACTTTTTTTTACTGCTATAAAATAGAAGCAGTGCCCTCTTAATAGAGAAGCAAGTGTGCTTGGTGGCATGAACAGTAACTGCCTGTTTCATCTTGTCATGTTGGGAACAAATGGATGTTAAACCTGTGACTTCAATACCTGAGCTGAGACTGACTTTTGAAACCAGAAAAGATTAGTTAAAACGAGTAAACCTTCAGGTCAATTTCTCTTGCACTTAACTCTTTCTAAACGTTAGGGTTCCACATTTATGGCACCAGTTGCAAAAGTTTTATTTTTAGTGGTTTAGGTCTGATTGAGAGGAGTGTATCATCAAATGGGCTACATCCTTTTTGAGACATCTTATTCAACCCATCTTGTCCAGCCTTTCAACTAACAGGGTAAAGCATTTCAAATTTCTTAAGTATTTGTGGTCAGCAAATATTGCTCAAGATATGTATTGAAATCATGCATGGGGGAGAGTGAGGAACTTAACACTTTGACCTTATTTAGTAAACTGGACAGTGATAGTTTGACTTACGATGACTGTGCATTAGTGCTAATCTTGAGCATAGAAAATAATGGGTAGCAGAAATAATTAGTATGGATAAAGAAGATGGGAATGAGATTAAGAATATAGTGAGGCTTTGTGGCTGATGTGTTTTACCTTTGACTTCTTTTTTCTAATATACAGAAATGTGAAAAATAGAGGCCTAAAGAAACATCCAACTGACTGTACATGTTCACATGCATGAATTTTTATTTTTATTCTTTTCCTTGGTGGAGAGCAAGGTAACATATGACAGATACTTCTTAGTCTTTTTATGGAAAGTGCTCTAGTGTGGTATTGATGAGCATGTGGTATAAAACTGCGCTGAGTAAAGTACCTCCCTCAGTGTTGCTAAGCAAGCCATTTACAACTTGCTGTTCTTCAGAGATGCAGTGAAATCTTTTGTTTCTCAGTCATGTAAGATAAGGTGTAAGTTACTAGCTTAGATAAACCTCGAGTAAGAAATTCTGACTTTATTATTGAGGGCTATTGTCTCACATTTATGTTTTGTTCCAGTAGTAGAGCAGTGTTGGGACCTGAATCTCTGGGATTTTGGATCCGCTCTGCTGTGCCTGTTGATGAGATGTTGGTCTTATGTGTAGGAGCTGCCTTGCCCCAGTCCGAGTGGCTCTCAGGATGGGACAGCTTCTCTTTGAGCAGCATGGCCTGCACTTCTGGGACTTTCCAAATTAGTTATTTCCCAGTCATCAGTTTTTCCACCTGAAGAATCAAATATATATGGCACCTTTTTGGGGGTGGGGAGCATATTGCGGGGTGTTCTTTGGTGAGGCTTTTTGTTCGTTGGTTGGGGTTTGTTTGTTTGTTTTGGTTTTGTTTGGTTTGTGTGAGGTTGTTTTTTATTTTTGGGGAGGGAGGTGTGTGGCTTGTTTGCTTGTTTTTCCTTCCCCTCGGTACGAGCCCACTGGCATGTCCCCTCCGCGCTGGGGTGTCCCGGTTTTCCCGTGGTTACACCAGCACCACACTCCCTGCCGCGAAGGTGCCTCGGAGCGGCCTCCCCCCGGCACAGGCACGGCTGGGCCGCGTTGCCATGGCGGTGCTTCCCGGGGCGGGGCGGACCGGGCGCCGTGGGCCGTGGCGCGTTGCGGTTCCCTGGGCGCTCTGGGCTTTGTGGGCCGTGGCTCCCCGCAGATCCCGAGACGATCTGGGCGCTGCGGTTCCCGGGGCGCTCTGTGGTCTGTAGGTCCCCGCGGTTCCCTGGGCCCTCTGGACGCTGTGCGGGTCTCCAGGCGCTCTGCTCGCTGCGGTTCCCGGGGCGCTCCGGGCACGGCCGTTCCCGGGCGCTCTGCTCGCCGCGGTTCCCGGGCGCTGTGGTCCGCAGGTCCCCGCAGTTCCCAAGGCGCTCTGGGCGCTGCGGTTCCCGGGCCGCTCTGCTCGCGGCGGTTCCCGGCGCTGTGGCCGCCGGGCCGCGGGGGGCGCGGGCCGCGCTCTCCCGGGTGCCGCGGGCGCCGCCCCGCGCGCAGGCGCCGGCCCGGGCGGGCCGGGTTGTTTGTGTGACGGCGTCAGCGGCGGCGGCCGCGGCCCCTCGTCCGTGCCGGGCCCCGCGGGGGCCGCGCTCAGGTAGGCGGTGGGACAGGACCGGGGGGGCGGCCGCCCGGCCGCGGGGGGCTCCGGAGGGCGCAGGGGCTGCCTGGGGCGCAGGGGCCGGGGCGGCCGCGGCTGGTGCGGGAGCGGGGCCGTGCGGGGCAGCCGCGCCTCGCTGCGGGGCCGGGCGGGGGTCAGCGCCGTGCCGGCCCCGGCCCTGGGCGCTGGCGTTTGCCAACTTCTTCTCTTCCATCATTGCCGCTGCCGTTCCGGCTGATGCAAGGCGCTGTTTCATAAACGCTGCTCTGTCGCTTCGGCCGCGCTGGCGCCGCGCTCCGGGTCAGGTGCGCTGCAGCAGCACCTGCGCTCTGCGGGAGCAGCGCTGGGTGCTGAGCAGGGAATGCCCAGCGCTGGGATGGCCTGACTCTTGGAAGCTACTTTTATCTTGCTGGAAATCATAGCAAGGAAATGCTTTATATGGCTTGCTAAATATATTCACAGAGAAGAATGTTACTTTGGGAAAAAAATTACCGCTTAGTAGTAATAATAAACTTTTATGAGAACTCTGAAGAATAATGCTACTAAACCCGGTTCTATTTCTATTGTGCAACAAAGAAGCTATTGTAAAAGAGAACTGTGACTTTTACTTGGAATGACAGCCTAGCAAACTCCGTAGAACATTCGCATTCCTGTTGGTGCCTGTTACTCATCTTTGTCAATGCTTGATGAAGGTCGGGGTTTTTTTAGTGTAGGAATGTCTTTTTTAGATGGTAGAACTTAAGGGTTTGTTTAGATTGGAGTGGTTATTCTTTCTGACACTGCTATTTCTTCTGCTTCACAGTGGATAAATAGGATGTGGTATCTCATGTTTATTTTTATATAGATAAGTGAGATAACTTGGTATTATATTAGCAACAATACATATGGCTGTAAGTTTCACACCTTATGCTTCTGG
Organism: Pithys albifrons albifrons; assembly: GCF_047495875.1. NCBI lineage: Eukaryota > Metazoa > Chordata > Aves > Passeriformes > Thamnophilidae > Pithys > Pithys albifrons. The sequence goes on from NC_092470.1 coordinate 8,608,320, forward strand.
TTTGCATTTCACTAAGGTTAGGAAAATAATTCACACTTCTCAGTCCCTGCCCTTCCCCCAGTACATAAAAGCTGAATATCATGGGTATTTATTTTGGCTAGATAGAAATTAAACAGGTGGTGTCAGTAATGGCACTGAAGATAATGAGGTGAGAATGCAAGAATGGTGAAACTGTGTTGGGGGTGTGGTTTTTGGTGGTGGTTTCTTTTTGTTTTGGTTTTTTTTTTTTTTTTTTTTTTTTGTTTTCCCCTCAGTCTTTCCTTCTGTCATGGCCTGCCATACAGGAGATGTGTAACACACTACTGTATATCCTCCAATTATCTCTGCTGTTAATGGACTGGAACCTTTTAATGTCATCTTGAAGTTTGCAGGCTTCATGTCTGTTTAATTCTTACTCAAAGCTACCTTTACAAAATAACTTGTATTCAGGAAGTGCCAACCATGCCCAGCACCCTTAGGCTGGTAGGAAAAGTGTACTGTGTCTAGTAGGTCTTTGTCATTTAGTGGGGAATCGAGCTGGTGAAGATTTTGTGAGTGGATCAGTTTAGCCACTGGGTTCAGATTAGTCTTCTGCATTTCAGTTTATTTAAGGGACTAGCTTTGGCCTCAGATTTAGTCATGACTGTGTGTGTTACTAATCTTTTACAGAAATAAGCTGTTTAGCTGATGATTGAAGTTTAGGAACACTGTACCTAGGTAATTTTTTATTAAAGCTTTTTAGGCTGTTTTGATCTTTTAGAGCTAACTAATTATTAAAATGCTTAACTTTTGATAACTTCTACACATGTATGTTTACTAAATGTACTTGTAGGAATGCATTGACCCTAGAGATGCCCTTCAGTCTGATGCCAAGATATCTGTGTATCATCCTTTAGCTAAATTTAGCAGTTCTACCCACAAACCTCAGTGTTTTTGTAATTATTCTTTTTATAATTCCACTATTTTTCTTTATATTAACAGCTTTTGTGTTTTGGAGACTGATTACCTGTATGCACTTACACACTATTAGTGTAATATTTGGGTTGAATACAAGATAAGTAACTTTTACCTCAAATCCATTTATTAAGGTGAGCAAGTAATAGAGGGTGATGATTGTTTGTCTACTTTGTTTGTTTTTTTAAAGAATTTTTGATGATGTCAGTATTGACATAGTTAGATCCTGAACCTTGTGTTTGGGCAGGGAAGGTGGATGTTTCCGTGCAGGCTGAGGCCGTGGCTGTGTGGTCAGTAGGACTGGGTTTGTGCAGTGCTCGATTACCAGGCTGTGCTGTGGATGGAGAGGGAGGGCAGGATGGCATTTATGTGAACTTACCCAGAGCCAGGATGGAATGCTGAGTTAGCTGCAGGAAGGCAGATATTACAGGCTCCAGCACAGAAGCTGCTGTTAAAATCTGCCCTTTCAACATCTGTAGATGCACTTGTATGAAAAACTGCACTGGTGACCTGAAGTTTTCTTTTAAGAATTGTCTTTGCTTTTTGCAGTGCAGCCAGTGATGTCCCTGATGGGGTGAATGCTGGGGCAGGGAGTTCCCTTCCTCTGGAAGGAATGCTGCTGCTGCCAACTGCCTGGTCACATTCACAGTACTTAAGGACACTAAGCAGATGTCATTGCCACATGTGAGCTCTGGAACACAGTGTTTGCCATTTGGGCATTTGTTGTTTTGATGATGGAAGAAGTATGATTTTTAAATAAATCATGATGTAAAAACAATAATTTCATCACTGTGTGCAGTATGACTGAAAAAAACCCAAACCAAAAAACATTCCCACCCACCTCCTGCTCCCAAGCCTGACCTTACCTAGTTGAGATTTCAGGGAAAGCACTAATGAAGGAAGAAAAAGATCTACAGGAAAATGACAGTCATATTCAAAGTAGGACTTAAAAAAAATAGAATTTCAGTTGCTTTTTGAGTTGATTGTTAGTGAATATTTTTGCTTTATAAAGTATAGTTTTTATGGTCATCATTGGCTTTTTTACAGAGAAACTGTAAATATGTTAGTTGAAGTTAATGAGAAAAAAGTGTTATGTTAGAAAAACCTACAATAACTACCATAATGCAGAGATAGGAGACAAATATTTACTGTGTTTTTAAAGAAAGCCAAATGGAATTGGAAGTTCTGTGTTTTGTTTTGGCAGTTTCTAGCCACACTGGCATATTTAGATTCAAGATTTTTGTCTATTTTCCATGTTAATAAACTGGGAGTAAAAGCAGGGCAATAAAACAGTAAATAAATTTAAGCACATAGGTGCTTTTGTCTGTGTTCTTACTGGAAGTAAAAAGGTGTGGGAAGTAAAGCAGGTGCCTGAAATTCTCAGATAGAAGCTTTATTGAACCATGATTTCTTTTGCTTTTTTGTTACATTGATGCATTATGTAACAGTCAAATGATGGAAAATTGTTCAATTTGGGGAAGATTTTTTTCACCAAGATGAATCTATAATACATTTTATTTAACAACTTGATATATTTTTGTTTCAAGGAACAAGAATTCATTAAACTTCTTTTAAAAGTCTTTTTGCTAGTTAGGACCTCAAAAATGGATCTGAATATGCAACAATAAGGAATACTTTGTATTCCTGGTGAATTTCTGGTAAGGAGAAAAATTAAGCAGGCAGCTGCAGCTGGACAGTTCTCTTATGAAAATAGCCAGTAGTGTGGGAACAGGTGACATTTGTACTTCAGGTTATTTTCATTCTGGTTTTGTACTTGCCAGGTATTCTTTCGGTTTTCCTTGGAATCAGTGCACTTGAGAGTACTTGAAAAGAGTGAAAAAAACATGAAACTTTGTTTTTGTCCAGTAGCTAAAGATAATTAGTTGCAGAAGATCCTCATTTGTGTGTTTTCAAAAACCAGTGGTGCTTTTCTTGAGCAAACTTTAGTTCCTGTGCATGTAGCAAACCAGAAGTTGCTTCACGTACCAAACCATGTCTAAACCAGTGATGCCACAGACAAATTTTAACTTTGGTTATTGATTTATTGACTAGCTTTGTGTGTGTGTCTGTGTTTTTTTGGCTCACTGAAGTAGGTGTGTACTTAGCAAAGCTGAATTTGTTTCAACTATGAAAGAGATAATAGGAAATAAGTACAAAAGGTGGTAGTTTCTTTCTGAACTTTTATTCTATTTTTTTTCTAAATTCCTTAATAACAATTTGTGAATTAGTATCCTGTTCCTAATGTCATGATTCGGATTCTTCTGTGGGGGTTTTTTTGTGTTTTGTTTTTTTTTTGTTTGTTTGTTTGATTTGGTTTGTTTTTGTTTTTTTTTCCAGGAGAACAGTGAAATTGTGGATCTTGTATGTTAAAAGAATCTGCTTTTCCTTGCAGTGTGTTTTGAAAATGTCTGAAAATTCCAGTGACAGTGATTCCTCCTGCGGCTGGACTGTCATCAATCATGAGGTACCAGTTTCAAATTAGTAAAATTCTCTTGGTTTCAAAAGCACAGGAGATGTGGTTTGAGGCTTAGAAATGCTGGGCCTTGGTTCTGTTTCTGTTGGTAGCAAGGTGGTATTGTAAGAGAAGGTTTAAACTTGCTTTCCTTGTTTGGGGCTTGATGGAGAATTTGGAATCCTGTCACCAAAAGAAACAGAAAACTCGTGCACAGCAGGAGGGTTACAGGAGAGTCCAGGCTGCTGGACTCTCTTCAGAGGGAAAGTGGATTTAGAGGTTGTCTGCAACAGTTGGGTTACTCAGCTGTGAATGACAGACTTTATTTTCATTCTTGGGATGGTTATTTTACACTGTAACTGCAAAGGAATTATGCAGTCTAAATAAGTTAACATAACACAAGATTATGGGATGGCAGGGACTTGTGTAGCCAAAGGAGAACAGATTTCTGTGGCATGGAGATTTTCTGTTCCTGGTTATTCTTTCCTGGTTCGAGGAAATAAAAATGGGGAGAGCACTGGTGTTCAGGAGCTGCCATTGTCTGCATTCTCCTCACCAGACCCTTGGAATCTGACAGGAAGGGAGCAGAACGGATGGCATGGGCAGGTGCCCTTCCCACAGGTGGTACCCAGGGAGGGGTGACCTGGTACTCTGTGTACTTCAGTGAATTGGTTTGGGGATTTAGGAAAGAGAGCTTTGGGTTAGACAAATTTGGAGTTCTGTAGTGTTACTTTCTTTGTTTTATTGCAACCTGTGTTGATGGTGACCTGGTGGAATCTGTTTCTGGGTTTGTTTTGCATTGAGTTTAGAAGGGCAAGGAATTGCCATTGTCCAGATAGTGCGTGCAGAGCTCTGGCAGCTGCGTGTGCTGAGCCGAGTGTCTGCTCTGGACAGACACAGTGCTGTGTGTTGTTGGGCTGCTCCTCAGAAAGGACCTGCTAATTTTGTGTAGGAGGGTGGTGAGGTGATAAGATCCTTTCTCCACCTCTTTGCTGTTGCTGAAGTGGAAGGCTGGTGAAGTGGAAGGAAGGTTGGAGGTCTGGCAACAGATGAAGTGAATCAGGGAGTTCGTACATCCACACGTCTGCATGTTTTTAAGGAAAGGATGACTTACCCCGTACTCAGGTAGCCCAGTTTCTTGGTATTTTAGCTAAAATTGTAATCTTTTTTAAGCACTACTCCTGGTGTTTACCTTGTTGTAGAGCATGGGCAAACTTAATTTTTGTGATTCTTTTTCTTATTCACAATTTAAGAATTGAAAGTAATGCGTCTTTCACACCACAGAACAACTGTCACATAGTGAATTTGTATACCTGGCAATAAATCCCAGCCAAGACAAAACCCTCCAAATAATTTTGTATTTTCTTTCCTGAGATTTGTCTCAGACTTTAGTGAGTTACTTAATGAGTGGTGAATTTTGGCACAACGTTTGAGATTAAAACTGAGATACTTATGCAGTAGAAAAAAAGGATGCAAAGTATTTGACAATTTACTAAAACAGGGAATTTTCAAAGACTTTCAAGAAGAACCATAACTTTGTAATGTGATTGTAGAATGTATCCTATGCAATTCTTTTTGAAGTATTTAATCTTCCTGAAGTACAGTCTTCTCTTAAAAATAAAAGCATAGGTGTTTGCCTGAGGTCTGAAGTGAGACATCTTGGGAAACTGATCTGGAAGTATTACTACTACTGTAATTTCACACCTCCTGTTGCAAAAATAGCTATCTCTGTTTACAAAAACAGCTCAAGTTATTTATGGATCACAGTGGCTTAGGATTTTTCAGTTATGTTTTGCATGTTTGTAGTTTTTTAAAACCTTACTTGTGTTCAATCAGTTCTTTCAAAGAAAAATTACAATGTAAAGATTAAATATTTAGAGATGTCAAGCATGTTTCTTGCTTTAGTGCCCTCTTCTAGAATTTATGCTCAGTTCCTGTTTTGCTCTGAGAGTATTGCTGACGGGCAGCTGACTAATAACTAAGGCTCCTTTCTGGATTAAAGACAGAAATCCAATTTAGAGTTAGTATAAATATTTGTTTTCCTGGTGTCAGAGATGTACTATTAAAACAGCTATTCAAATTTACTGGCAGGAATTGAGCTGGAGTCAAGTTACACATAGTTTAGTCTGGTAGTAGTATTTTTTAGAGTTCATGGTGTTACTCTTGAAAGTTCCATTTTGGGGAGGTTGTGTGTGCTTATGTACAACATATGGACTCGTGTGCAACAGTTAGATCCCGTATTCAAAACCTCCTCTGTTTCAATTCCACTTAATAAACAGGTCTAATAAAGATATTAACAAATAGTTATTTAAAATTCTCAGTGTAGTTGTTAATTGGTTCCTAAATGGCTGTCTTTTTTTCTCCTAGAATTGTTTTCCTCTGACTTTTTCAACCCTTGGTCATTAGAATTGCACACTAACAGTTGTTTCCCTCTAGTTAATTACTTGGTATTTCACTTGCTTTACTTTGCTCAAAGTCTTCTTCCATTCTTAAGGTTATTATTCTTCTGTTTTTATTATTAATGTTGTGTTTTCTTTGTAAAATCTTCTTCTTGCTTTACTGTTGGCAACCCCAGTAACTGTAATGTCTATTTAAACTCTTCACCTTCAGGGTTCTGACATAGAGACAGTGACTTCAGAAAATGGAAGCACAAATGATAATCAGGAGTTTGTTTCAGAAGAATATGTTTCTTTGCAAGAGGAGGAGCAAACAATTGATTTACAAGGTAAGATGTTAAAAAGGAGCATTCAGGAAATAGATAAGTACTAAATCAATGCTTGTACTTCCAAAAAATAACATTGTAACACTGTGTTAGTGTTTCTGGAGTTGGAAGTGTGTGTCTGGTACATATAACTGTAGGGAAAATCCTTCCACTTGTTTTAATTACTAATTTTAATACTATTGCTGTGCTATTGCAGGTAACAATATTGCTATGAGAACACAGATATGACAGGTTCAGTTTGCAGTTGATTAAATTTGAGCTTGGCCATATTTCCAAATTCATGACCTCTCCATGTAGAAACAGGACTAGACACAAAATCTCCAAGGAGTATCCGGAAAATATTTTAATTACCCCAGCATAGAAATGTATTGTGGTATCAGCTTACAGTACAGTGTTGGCTGTTATCTGCCTGTGCTTTTCATTTATAGGTTATTTGCATTATGGTCAGTATGAACATTTGGATTTAAGTGTCCTGGATTCTGGTATTTATGGATGTATGTTAAAAACAAGATTTACTGTATTTTTAGAAAACCCTCCCTGACACAAGCATATAGTAGAAATCTATCACAATTACATGTATTTTAATATTACAGAGGCGTGGACATAATTTGTTGTTGCTAGTTTTAATCCCATGTTTATTTGCTTGTGGTTTTTTCCTCTTTATGTAGCTCATTGCAGCACTGATGAAGAGATACCAGTGGTAGATAATCCTCTCTCTGGGTTTGAGGAAAATCAGGCAGTTCCAGAGGTAAAGTACATTATGTTATTCAGAGGCTTGTCTAAGCCTTATCTGGCAATGGGAAGAAATGTTTTGAAAGCATTAAAATAAAGATTTCTCCTTTTCTTAAAGTTTTAACAATTTTTTAAATTACTTTATAGCTGAGTAATTTTCACATTGTCCCTTTTCTTAGGGACAGAAAGAAAAAATTCCTGATGACAGGTCCTGCATTGGAACTATTAGCGATGATTCAGACATTGTTACACTTGAGGCTCCAAAACCAGAAGAAACTCAAAGTCAGGAGGAAGCTCCAGCTGATGCTGAAGAAGCTCAAAGTTCAGAGGATTTTAACATGGGTTCCTCCTCTAGCAGTCAATATGCATTTTCACATGTAGAAACCGGTAAGAGCAATAAATTACTCAGCAACTATGGGCAAAAATATCATCAGAAAAGAATCGTCACACCAAAGGAACCTTCTTAGGGAACCTTCTTTGTGGGGAGAGGGGGAAAAAGCAGTGGGCTTGTTGAGTACCTGTCCGAGTATTTGTAGTCTCTGGAAAAACTCCAGGTGCCCTGAGCCTAAAATTTTGTCCAAATGTATGTCTGCAACCTTTTTAAATGAAAATCATCTGTCCCATTAAGTTTTCACCGTTTTAAATAGAAAGTAAATTTGTAGCATGTCTTGGAGAAGTAAAATTAGTTCTAAAAATTAGCTTTTAGTTCATAGAATAATTACATGTTTTCTCCTGGCAATTTTTTAAGCTTTTATAGAGCTGGCATAAGTGATGAGCAACTGGGAGAGAATTGATTTTTGGTGCCATGAGCACTAATAGCAGCATGACTACAAAACCTTACCTTCATAGCTATGTAGTATATATATGTATATATATATATCTGTATATAGGATACTCCCAGTACTTGGCTGAAATAATAATCATATTCAGGAGGAGTGATACAAATATTTGTCCAATTAAAAACAAACCCCCAACAAACCCAAACAAAACAACTTTTGTTGCTGTTCTCTAGTTCTCCAGTCTTCCTCTATAATTCTTTTTGGCTGCTTGTTTGGGATCTTTTCTCTTCTCTTTGTTCTCTGTAACACCTTTGTATTGCTGATTTTTACTTTTCAAATTAAGTTTATTACAAGAGCTGGGTTTTACTTAAAATACTGTTTTATCTTAAGAGTAGGATACAGCATCATTAAATGTTTGTGTGTCTGTTTAGTATCCACGGGAAACAGAAAATGACAGCATCTAATTATAACCAGTGATGATTTGTAACAAAGCAGTCACCCTCTTTAAGTCTTCTGGATGACCTGACTTAATTTTTAATTTAAATTTTAGTTGACTTCCTTTTTTTCTTTTAGGATGAGTTCTAAAAATGCCTTTTTTTCCCCCCCATGTTTTTGTACACAAAAGTCAGTTGGCTGGAGAAGATGAGGAAGATTCCTGATTGTGTAAGGGGATGGGGAAATGAGGTGAAAGAGCATGTGTCTCGCAGTCTTCCTTTCCAAGGTGGTGTGATTAAATTTGATCAGCTTCTGTAAAGCTGATTGCTTATGGCTTGCATGGAGTGTTCTTACAGTTTTTAATGACAATCTGACTTGGTCTTGTAGCAGTGGTGTTCCAGAGGGATGCTGAAGCCAGTCCTCACTGGAGAATTTGGCTAAGCTGTCTCCATGTTTTATTGGTGCTTTAAAAAAATCTTAATCTTGCATGTAGATTTGGAACAGACATCAGTAAGGTTTTTAATATTTGATGTGTGCACTTGACCATTTCAATGAATGGTTCTTGCTGGATTCCAAATCTGTGTCACTGGCAAAAGCAATTTCTTCCTTCTAACTTCAGCTGATTTCAGCATGGTCTTTGTCTTTCGTGCTGTTCATTCAGTTGATCAAGTGTTGCAGAAAATGTCTGGAGTGCTTTTGCAATTATTTTAAATGCCAGAGTTTTAGCAGCAGACATTTTCATGCCACTTTTTGACAATAGAAATCTTTGCTATCCACTCCCTGTGGAGTTTTCTGTTGTGTTGGAAAAGCTTTAGATTTTCCCTAATAGAGATACTAAAATGTTCTACAAGGATTTTTTGCCACCTTTATTTGCAAACCAGTTCCTGTTAAGGTTGTCTTCACCATGCAAACAGAAACGCTGTTTTACTGCTTCATGGATGATGTTAATTCAACCAGCAGAAGGGCTCATGCTGCAGTGATCTGTATCTGGGCTTGAGTTGTGTCTTGCAGAAATGTCAAGGAAAATCACGTTCTTAACTGACATGACTTCATCTGGTTTCTTGTGTAGATCTGACACTTGAAAATCACAGTACAACCTAGAATTTTGGACTGCTATTGTGGTTACTGTTTCATTTGTAGTCCTTTCCATTTTGTGGTTGTTGGAGTACAGCTTTGTACTGAGTTCTTACAGCAGCTCTAAGGCAGTGTAATTGCTGTTGACAACTTGCCAGTAAGTGCTTGTGAATGGCTCTAAGGGTCTTACAGCATTTTTATTTCTGATTGTCTTTTATTCTTGGTTTTTTTGTCCTTTCCTATTCTTTGCTGTCCAGTGTATTGCAAAGAATTTTCTCATTTGGCTAGAAACATCTTGTTCCTTAACCACTTTTGTATTTCACATGTGCGGGTTTCTTTGGTTGTTGAAAAACCCTAAGAAACCCCACAGACAGGCAGTAATACACCTGTCTTACCAAGTCTGTCCTGTATATTCCTCTGTAATGTCTGAACTTTGCATTCTAGTAATGCATTCTGAATGCTTGTCTTCATTCTCCAGGACTGGGGAAGTGTGCATCTGCTTCAATGACTGATTTTAAAACAGTCTCCTTCTGTACCAAGCTGTATTAATTCATTTAAGAGTCTGCATGTCTAATTGGCTGTTTAAGTAATTTGTTGTTATTGCAAAGTCTGCCTGGTTGGTCTGGTTTGACTAATTGACTAAAATGGAGTTTTTTAATAAGAGGGGAAGTTGTCTTCTGTTATCTGACATGTTGCTTGTTCATGGAGGCAGAGATTAGACATGTATTCCATATACTGACTGGTAATCTTTTCTGGGCTTGATGCAATCGCTTCTATGAAGTTGTAATTTATTTTAAGTGAAGAATCTTAAGTGGTAATGCTTTTTATAGGTAATAGCCAGCACTGCTTGGCATTCTTGTCTGCTCAGTGATGTGTGCATGGCTGGGCTCAAACAAATGATTTTTCAGTTGTGAACTGTTCAAGGACAGTAACTTTGTAGTTACACTTTTGCATTTTGAGTGATGATCTCTGATAGAAGAATGAACAACCATATTTCTAGATTAGTGTTGTGTGATTGTGAGCAGCAAACTCAGTGTCCGAGCAGGAGCACTTTGTCATGTGCTGGAGATCTCACTGATCAATCCCATGGATCTCTTTCAGGCATGGGATTGAGGTACAGGAATGTAAATACTTGAAAGCTATTTTTTCACCCTACTGCTGCTTCCCCTTGGTATTTACCTTACACTTTAAAGTTATGCTGTTAAAGGAAGGAGGTTAAATAGTAATTACTTATTTTATAAATTTAATTTATAAATATTATAAAATAATAATATAATATAAATTTATTTACAGTATATGCAAAAAACACTTATACCACTAATGGGAACAAGCAATTACAGCTCCTGGTTAGAATATATGGCTTTTGGGCCATAGGAACGCGGAATGTACAAATGGTATCATAAATACCATTTTACAAAAAAGCTATAGAAGATATTTTTTTAGGGTTAGAATTTGTTCTTAACTCAAATTTTGGCTGATTCAATTTATCAAAACATAAGAAAGGTAATACAAATGTTTTGGATTGAGAGTGTTAGGGAAGGACAAACAGAAAAGCACCTGAGTGGTTCTTTTCCTGTGCAATAGTGGTTGAAAATGGCTTTTTTGAAAGGTGGGTAAAGATCTTAATAGGTAATACATGGTAGATATTAAAAATAAACAAAATTTCATATTTAAATATATTTGTATGTTGACTTTGAATATTTCTAATAGCTACATGAATAGAATTTTAATAGAATTTTGTCTGCAGCTGCATGTAGGTCACAGAATGAAGTTTTCCGAGAGAATATAACAAAACCATGTCCGTCTTATAGGAGGCTTTCTTTTAGCAAGCCTTTATGTTGCTCTTTTATTATTAAATAGTTCAGTCTTAATAGCTGCAGGAGAAGAAAACTGAATTCTCAACCCTTCTGCTTCACAAGAATTTGCAGAGGCAGAACATGCAGAGGCTTTAAGAGGCAGGATTGTCTGAAAGAAACACTTTCTAGTGAGTGAGTGATAAGGTGTGGGGAAGTGCCATACAGGTTTTTGCTGATGTTTTCTTGATTCTCTATCATTTCTTAAAAAAATAAATTTTTAGCTTCAGAGATCATGCATTCTGTTCATAATATCCAGCATAAACTGTAACATTGAGAATTCTAATTTTGTTTATGCCCTCTAAGATAAATGCCAAATATATTTGCATAAATATGATGGATTTTGATAGTCAAATTGGTTTTCAAAGCAACAATTAGTGCATTTTCAATACAGTTCTCTGTTGGTTGTCAGTGTTTCCCTCTCAGGCCGGCAGTGATGAGTCGAGCAGTGATGAGACCAGCGATCAGTCCAGTCCCACCGTGCGCAAACGGCGCCCCAGGAAGAGGCTGGTGTCGGGCGGCGAGGCCGAAGCGGAGCCGGGGCCGGAGCCGCCCGCGGAGGAGCAGCACAAACGGCAGCTCAGCAGTGGCCTGAACAGGTGCATCATCCTGGCCTTGGTGATTGCCATCAGCATGGGCTTTGGACACTTCTATGGTGAGTTCACAGCAAACAGAACACAGAGAAGCGACATCTTGCATAACAAAGGCCTTTTTATTGTGACTCAGATATTTTTTCTTGTTTCCTGTTAACAATCTAAACCTAAAAATGAGAGAAAGCAACTGCTAATATATTGGTAATACAGGCGGGTCCTTCAGTGGTGCAAATATGTTTAATATATACTACTTCAAAATTGAAGTAAATAAATAGAAATTACATTTTGGTTGCCCTTCCAGATAGAAATTTCTTCTTGCTCTCATAATGCAGTGTGTACCCTTCATTTTTCACATAGTTTCTTGTGAAATATATTTGTGGTAGTGCTTACCATTCCTAAGAGCATTCAGAGAGTCATTTGGGGCTTTTGTCCCATATGAACTCATCTGGTAAATGTAAGAGCGAGCCGTAATTTTTACAGAGTTCATAGTATCAATATTTTTCACAGAGAAAAATGTGCTGTGTTTGTCCTTGCAATTCCAGAGTCATTTAGGGAATCTGGGACAGCAGCAATATGTCTGTGTTCAGTGGTTTGCCTAAACTTAAGCATTACATAAATTGGTACTACATTTAGCAGAGCAGCAGATCTGAATCTACTTAGTTTGTTCCTGATTTTCTAAGATACATATGTTACTATCAAAGTGATAGAGGACATTTAATAGCAATTTTTCCTGAGTAGTTTTAGTTTTATATGAAAATACGCCTTCATCAGAAGACATGATTCAGTTGGAGACTGAGAATATGATTCTCATTGGATTTGGTTTAGACTGATTGTTTGGGATCTCAATTTTTACACTTATTTTGAGATTTATGCTAACTTGACCAATTTTATTTTATTCTTAGGTAAACCTGCAGGTAAGAGCCGTGAGTGATTATTGTGGATGCTGTGCTTGCATTCAGACTGAATTTTTAAATTGTGTGTACACACACATCCATACATGTATGCATACTTACACTAAAAACCTAAACTGATGAATCTCAAGAATTGCTGGTGTATGAGGGATTATATAATCGGCTAATCCAGTCATGTGGAACACTTTTTGTGTAGCAGCTGCACCAGGCAGTAGTAATTGGTGTAAAAACTGATTGATGCATGTTGGAAGCAGAGACTAGACCAGTCTGTGGTGGCAACTTGAGGTTTCAGTTCTGTTACTCATTTCACTGCATTTAAATTGGTGTTATATACTGTCCTATTAAAGAGCTTTGAGGTCTATGGGTGAGATGTACATTTTAAACATGAGCTCAGGGTCATACCTTTATTAAGGAATTTGCTTGTTCATTCATTGAATCTGTACTTTTTCAGCATTTTCAGCAGAAGGAAGGTAACTCTGTGTGGTTTTGGGTTTTGCTTCAAGTTAAAGTTCTTCATGATCATATGATAACTGATCTTTCTACCACTAGAAAAGAAATCAAATCCTGCTTTCGTCTTCCTTTGCTTTAGTTTTTTTCTAAATGTAAACCTGCAATAGAAACCCATCTCCCTAGAGATGGGTCCATCTCCCTACTTGCATTTTCCTGATCTAGCTTGGAATGAGTGCTTTCCTCATGTAAGATCAGTGAAAAGGGTTACTTTTTATAAAATTCCTGCTCTGTTTTCAGGTTGATATTTTCCCTTTAGCTGGAGCTCCAGGGCCCTTTTAAGACTTTAAGAGATGTAGAAGGAACCCTAGGATTAGATTTTAATCAATGGCTTTATGATGCTCTAGGAAGGAAATCTGAAAGAGGGCAAGCTTTTCAGGTAAAGCTAAAGTTGGGCAAGAAGTCCTTGCTAGAAAAATGTCTTGTTGTGGACATTCAGATATTAAATTGTTTTCTTTCACCAGAATCCGCAATAGGGACCATGGCTCCAGTGCAAGGGATTTGAATAGATTACTTAAAGAATCTGAAGGATACTGTGCCTCAGAGTACCAGCTGGAAACACAAACCAATTACTGAGGAATGGCACCTCATTATGTTCATTTTCAGTGTTGCTAAATGTAATTTTTGCTTGCTGTATCTGAATTATGAATTATGATTACAGAATGTTGTTCTGTAATTCTGGTTACTCTTAACATGAACCTTTTAAACTAAATGCTGATTTTTCAGGTGCAGTCTGCAGATTGTTAGGATCAGTGGAATTCTTCAAAAGTACCTATAGAACATGAATATAAGAAACAAATCTACTGTCACTATACTTAAATTCACCTGCAAGGATATATTCTTCCAATAAGTGTTTACTGGGACTCTGCAAAAACGTTGCTTTCCCTTAGCTAAACTGAACTATTGAAGTTCAGCTTGGTTTAATAGATGACTATCTGTTTTAGGTCACACTTGACAATAAATAAAAATAGAGCCCAAAACATGGCTCATTGTAATAGTATTTTTAGTGCTGCTTCTGTTTAACAGTACATCTCCCCCTGCCTTTAAATACAGAAATAGAACTCTGCATATGCTGCATTGGTTTTGAATGAAATACCTAAAAATTGCTGTTGCCTTCTGCTCTAGACTCAATTCAAGAGAATTTTTAAAGCAAATAAATCAAAACCCTATCACTGTTGGGATTTAGAGAGCACATGTATAGGTAAGGAAGTACCAGTCAAGAAGTTGTCCTTGAGAAAAGAAATTGGAGTCTTGTACAGCGAAGGTATTTTTTCTGCAAACCAGTGTGTGTCAGCCTTTGTCTGACAATTGAAAAACTGGATATTTGCTTACTCTTGAGCCTTTGCTCATGGATAAAATGACAAGACAGGGCCTGCAGTACTTGGTGGCTTTGTGAGCAGTGTGTAATAATTGTGTTTCTGCATGAAAGTTTAAATCCTGTGCTAATACCCTCTTACTGATGTAACTTTGCAGTCAAATTAGTAGTTCTGCAGTGGATAATGCATGGACCACTGGCCTCCCTTTTATCCTGGTTGGCTTACATGTTACTAAAAAAATTATGAAGACGTCACACATATTCTTTCCTGCATAGCTTTTTTTGTTTTGGATCTAACTTATTTCTGTGTAGTATTCCAAAATTCCTTTATTTATTATCAAATAAAAACCAGCGTAGTAGCAAATTTTTGGGTCTGAGAAATTGTTTATCATTGGCAGAAACAGAACTGGTATTTAACAATCTAGTTTTATAATCTTTATTTTTTTACAGCTGAACAGTTATTAGTAAGTACTCGACAGAACTGGTAAGGTAACAATGCTTGTGAATTTGCAGAGAGAATGAAGATGGTGTTGAGGTTCCTCTGTTCCTCTAACTACTTACCCAAGTCAGTCTATCAACGGGAGGGTTTTTATCTTTGTAGGTACAGTCCAGATCCAGAAACGGCAGCAGCTGGTGACAAAGACACGTGAATTCAAAGATATGAAGGATGACCTTTACCAGTGCCAGCAAGAGCAGGGAGATCAAGTGCACCATAAAGTGGGGGTAGGTGTGAGCTTAGCTGGAGTCACTGCATTATTTTGTCATTCTGTGTGTATTTTACAGAAAGGGAAATTAATTTATCACACAAATCCATTAAATTTTTAAGTCTTTAATAAGTTCTTTCTGACAATGTAGTTTTTCTTTCCCCTGAATTCTTGACAGAGATTTACACTGATTGAATTTGTGTAATCATACTGGGGTTTATGTAGTCTAGGAGTTCCATGCACATAGAGGCTGGCTCTTTCCCTGTGACAAAATGCCAGATGTCATTAATGAAGACAGCAGAAGTAGAACATGCTATTAAAGATCTGTTATAGGTTGAATCTACAGCTTTTGTGAATTTACTTTCTAACTTACCAATGGTTATTAATTTTTTAAATACTTAACTTGTACTTTGATTTCTTACTGTTACATCAGTCAGAGAGATTAGGGAGTGCTTTGTGTATATATGTCTTTTTTTTAAAAAGTTTTATGTGGGGGAATTTATGTATAATTCAGTATGTTCTAGAGCCTGTCAATGATGCCAACAGACTGGGGAGATCCATTTGTGTTCAAATACAATCACATGAACACGTATTTTCAGCTACTAATTTTGTTCAAGATCAGTTCATGAATTTCTACCCCACCTGTTGAATGCCCTCATGTTATGCCCTTACTTCTGTGAAATTATTATTGTAATCTATAAATCCAGATTGCTGAACATAAATCAACAGCAAATGTGCACATTCTGATTTCCTTTTAAGATGTTACAGTTCAAGTGCCCAATTGACTACCCTTCAGCCAGTAAAACCACTGCAAGTGAGGGATGGTGACCTCTGGTTGGAAAAGGGAGTCTCTCACATGGTCTTTGTTGCCAAGAAAGTGTTTGTGTTATAAACAAACTCAACTGAGATAAATAAACCGCCTCTATTTTTGCATCTTGCTGTGATATGTTTCACTGCTTCCAAGATGACCATTAAACTCTGTTTGGGCTACCTTGGTTTTTCATCTTTCTAGCTAAAATGGTAACAATTCTCACTGTAATATTTTTGCTTGTTTTCTTTTTGCTTCTTTTAGTCACTCAAGGGTGATCTTGCCACATGTTTGTCCTTTAATGAGGTGGAGAAGAAATCCTTTGATTCTCAAAAAAAAAGTCTTGCTGCAGAAAATCAGCACTTAAGAGAATCTCTAGAGAGGGAAGAAAAAGCTTTGGCCTCACTTCAGGAAGAATTAAGGAAGCTAAGACAACAAATTAGAAACTTAGAGGATAAAGGTACTAGCACTGAGTCTATTGTAATGGAAAACCAGAAACTAAGGGAACATTTGGAAGAGGAAAAGCAAAGAAACAGCAATTTTCTCAGGCAGAAGGAAACACTCTTTGCTGAGGCACAGATGTTGAGGCGAGAACTGGATAAAGAACGTCATGTTACAGAAGCTCTGAAAAAAGAACTGGAACAGTTAAGTTCTCGTCAAACACCTGACAATGCTGATGATGAGGATGATGAGACATTAAGAGAAAATCAAGAAATAGAAACTCTACGAGGAAGATTAGCAGAACTAGAGAAAAAGCTAAACTTTGAGCAACAACGCTCTGACTTATGGGAGAAGCTCTATGTTGAAGCAAAAGACCAAACTGAAAAACAAGAAATTAATGAAAATGGACAAAGGAAAGCTGCTAAAGGGCAAAGTAAGTTGAGAAAGAAATCAAAGGAGTCATTTTTTGGTTCAGTTAAAGAAACTTTTGATGCTATGAAAAATTCCACTAAAGAGTTTGTAAGACACCATAAGGAAAAGATTAAGCAGGCTAAAGAAGCAGTGAAAGAAAACTTGAAAAAATTCTCTGATTCTGTAAAGTCTACGTTCAGACACTTCAAAGACAGCACAAAAAACATCTTTGATGAAAAGGAGAAGTCATCAAATGATAAAAGATACGAGGCAAACAAGAAAGCTCGAGCTTTTTACCGAGACTATAACTCCTACGAGCATCAGAGGCATCACAGGGGACCCAACATGCCAAAGGAATTCAGAAGTGGAAGAAAACATCATTATGCCACATTTGAAAAAGATGCAGATTCTCAGAAATGTCTCAATGATGATTTATGTAATAGAAAGCACCACTTTGTCCTAAAGGGCTGCTCTGGTATTTTTGAATGTGCTCATCAAGAATTCATTGGCCTCTTTAACAGAGTCTCGGATCCCATCAGGGTGGATGAATTTAATCGGCTAATGAAAAAGTATTTGCAACAAGTTGTACATAACTTTCATCACTGGAGAGAACTAGAAAATTTCATCAATAAGTTTTTTCATAATGGGTTATTTATACATGACCAGATGCTGTTCACTGATTTTGTCAATGATGTCAAGGATTACCTGGAAGATATGAAGGAATACCAAAGTAATAATGAAAAGGTTTTTGAGGATTTGGACAAATACGTCTACAGATACTACTTTCATTATGATAATTCACCCCAGTATGGACCCAGGTTTGTTTCCATGTTTCCTGAACTTGATAACACAGTGAATTCGTTTTTGTAAAGGCAGCTAATCTCCTTGTTCTAATACATGCTTTTCAAGCAGGTATGTGTATGTCTACATATAGACATACATGCTGGAAGACTTCCTGAAGGACTCAATGGAAGTACTGATTGTGTTATATAAAGTGGATCTGTAGTACCTTACATAAGGATTTTGTGTCTGTGAATAGCACAATCTGATGTTTCTGCTGGGTTCTTCAGAAAGCTGTGCCAGTAGGATTTCTTTGAACAGCTCTGATTGCCTGTCTGATGGAATGAGTCTTGGAAAGACACTAACTAGGACTTCATTGTTCTTCCCTGGATGAGGTTTTTGAGTATATTTGAGCACTCTGAGTCCTGTTCTGGCAGGTATATTCCCTGTTGGCTTTTCAGGAATTTCACTAGTCTTGTAGTTTAGTATAATACTGAGTTAGTCTGTAGGCCCCAGAGCAGAATTCATCGCATTTAGTCCAGGTCCTGACCCTGACTAACTTTGTTCAGATTTGCTTACAAAGGTCCTTGGCATTAATTGTTTCCTGTGTTACTTTCCTGTATCTGAAGGTATTCCCAGGGCACTTGTGCTGTGCAGCCTGGCTGGCCAGGGGGGATCTTGTGATGGACTGTTAGTACTGCATAGACCTTGATGAAAGAAAGTTTAGCAAGCAGCCTCAATATGCTGTGTGGAACTTGCTCTTTCTGGACCACTTATTAAAAGCCACAAAAACCATATAATTTCTCTTACAAAACTGACTGTATAGTCCCTTGTCTAATGTTTATTCTGATCAGGTAAGAAAAAAATGCAATATATGAACTAATTTATAACACACAAGAAGTTGTCCTTGTAGCCGTAATGGAACTCTTTCCTGTGTGAGTATCCCTAATGCAAAGTGCATTTACTGTTTAGATCAAGGTGCAGTTCTTCAGTCAGGTTTCTCTTATGTGCTTGCATTGTTTACTATTTCATGCATTTTATTGCACCTGGAAGTCTGAATTATGAAATACTTTGGGGTTACTAAGTATTACATGAGGTCGTATTTTGTCCTGCAGAAAGTTGAACCATGAGGATGATAATCCTCTTATCAGCTACCATGTAGCCTTTTAATATGTAGTTTTGTTAAATGCATAAATGTTATGTTTTTATTTATAGTGCAAATATATCTTCCTAATTTATTATTAAAATGAACTTTAATTTTTAACTAAATACTTAGTTTTTGAGAATTTATTTCAGTTTGCAGAGAAACAATTGCAAATTCATTTACAGATAGTAGTATACAAAAGCTTGTGTGATACTGAGGATGAAAATATTCTCAATTTAACTTTGCAGAAGGCTAGAGACAGTAGTCGTATGGTAACAGCCTGTAGTGTAGTGGAACTGTTTGCATATAAAACTGCAACAGGTGAGCAGCAGTGTCTTGCCAGTGCTCCCTCTCTCTGTATAAATGTACCTACTGTACATCCAAACCTCTGAAGTGCATATCTTTACCCAAAACATCCTTTCCTAAAGGTCTCTAAAGTTTTCATCATTTCTACAAAGTATAATATTGTAACTGAAAAGTGGATTAAGACCTCACTGAAGCATCACAGGGATAATCAAATAGGTGTTTACCTGGCTTTATTCTAAAAAGGTCTCTGGGCAACCAACTGCAGAGCATTTTTATTTGTAGAAAGCATTTATTTTATTTATACCATCTTGTTGATGATTTAAACAAATGCCTCCCACATTTTGCTTATAAGAGAAAGGACTGCTTGATTCTGATTTTGTTTTTGTTCAACCTCTGCATGTTAAAAGCTGTTCTTGACAATATAATTGGGTTTCAAAATGCTTTCATAAGAGTAGTAATAAGCTTTTGTTTACTTCTTACAGTCGACCTAAAAGACCTTCTTTTACACAAACTGAAAATTCCAGACATGAAAAACAAGCTCAGAAGTACCATCACCGTAATAAAAGAGAAGGTAAATGGCATAAACATGGTCGCACTAATGGAAGACACATGGCAAATCTTGAAATAGAATTGGGGCAGTTACCCTTTGATCCAAAATATTGAGTAATTTATTGTAAAAATAAGATTAGAATTCACATCCTCTCTGGAAATGAATCATTTTTCAACAAAACAGCAAGATACAAGTTTTTTTTCCGAATAATTTGATTTTTACACATTTTTGTTAACAGGCAGAAGTCAAGCTTTCTAATTTGCATATTCTGTACCATTGCTTTAACTGTTCTTTGGAGGTGATGATTGTTTGGGTGCCAGCAGTATTGTTGCAGAAACTAGGCATGCAATGACTTGTGTCTGAAAAATATGCTTAATTGCATTCCACTAGTGTAGTTGAAGCTTGAGCCATGCATAATGTACCAACTATTAAATCCAATGTCTGATATGCTAACTTCATCTCATCCTTCAAAAATAGGTCTACATTGTGGTAATGTATTTGTTAGTGTCTGTAACTTTATATTTGCTTCCTGTCCTTGGGGGGTGGTTCCAGAGCCTGTTGAATTGTGAAGAATTTGCTGTGCTTGTTTTAATCAGCTTGCTGATTTAAACACTTGAAATGTCTTGCATATCTGCATATTGTAGAAGAAAAATAAAGAGACATTGTGGGTAAAAGTCTTTATTTATAAAACAAACTTAACATAGCTGTACAGTTCTATAAAAAGGGTCCAGTCTTCTCTATTTTTTATTGTTTAAGTGTTTATATAGTAACTTTGGTCTTCCCAGCATTTTCCAGTGTTGTAAGGAAATCAGCAACCCCACCCTGGCCCTACTGCCACTGAAGTGCCAATGGCTGCCTAACCAGACCTCCCATTTGACTTACCCCGTTTCAGACTCGCTACTCTCTCCTTTCAGCAGTACGAGACCTTCTAAGTGTAGTCACTGCTGTGCAAAACTGATCTCATTAGGTCTCAGTTCTAGAAACTGCTCTTCAGGTATGATTGGTTTCAGTTTTTCTCCTGTAAATGTAGATATGGCTACCAACACGTCCTTGAGGTATATGAGTATGAAACACAGTGGCTGTTTTCTCATAGCCCCTTAAAGTTAGGAATGATGATATTTCCTGTAAACATACATCAGTTTACACGGTCAGAAAGTGCAGTTGGGAGCATAAGAACCAAAGTCTTCTGAAAGCAATCAATTCAGCTGTCCCTGGGAAGCTTTATCCTTTATTTTAGGAAAGCCTGCTAGGAAAAGAAGTACCTATCCTGTCTGATCCTGTCCGGAGTGAATATTCACCAGACCCCACTGTTTGAGTACATGGACTTCATTAAAGAATTGAGGGGGTAAAAGGTACTGACTGGAGGCATTTTGGCTTTTCATTGTTGCTTAATGGAAAAGTGCAAGTTCTGGGAACAGATGGCACATTTAACATGGATTGAGGAGAATTCCATAAAACATTACTTTGGCATGCAGAATTGCAGAGAGGAGAGGACATATATGAACATTAGGTATATGTCACTGGAGGGGTATCAATACTCTATTACGTGCTGGAGGAGTAACTTTTAATTTAAGCTGTGCTTTTTTAAGAAGTTGTGGATGATAATTTTCAAAAATCTTAACTGTAACTGTCCCCTAATTTATTTTGTAATTTATCCTCAAAAGTAGTTTATTTCATCCTGCAGTTACCATACCTGTTCTAGCACGCTGAAGAGGATCAAGTGACTGGGTAACAATGTGTCATTGTAGAATTCCTTATTGAGCCAGCCAAGTGGATTAGAGTAAAACACGTCTGCTTCATCAATGTAGCTCTCATTGCCAGTTAGGTCTGGGGGACACTCAAGGAATCTCATTTTTAGAGGACAGTGAACATGACTAGGGAGAAAAACAAAAATACGTTTCATGATAAGCTGACCAGTATCTAAGATGTGAAATGACTTGTCACTTTAAAAGATACCTCAGTCAAACCCAAAATGGATTAGGTTTTTTCCCTCAGAGGCATATTTTCTTCCCTTCAGTATTTGATACAAAAGCAAAGTAGAACAAGCAGATTCAGCTCCAAATGCTGTGATTGTGTTGTTTGCAGTTCACAGGAATTTTATTGTAATAAAAAAACCATCTGCACAATATCAGTTTCTCAAAAAGGTACTTCTCCATGTCAGCTTCACTTTTAACATTTGGTTAACTTGCCAGGATCTATTGGAAACCTTTTGGAATAGTGATCTCAGTCACTGGATATTGTAATTATATTTCTTCACTGCTTAGTAGCATAAGTAAATGTAAATTAATATAGTTTGATTTTAACAATTACTGTTTAGTTTTGTTACAAAAGTTACCATAATGAAACCATGACATACTTGGAGAAATCATTAGATTTACTACATATCCTCATACAAAGCTATTTTGCAAAAACATATAAAGCCTAGATGCTAAATTTTATTCTGTGGTATAAACATTTGGCTTGTGCCCTCTATTCCTTCTCAATTAACTGTATGAAAAAATCAAAACTCTTTCTGTATACATTTATCTTTCTCAATTAAGCTTTGGAAAAAGAAATCTTCATTTCTGATTAAGTGTATGAGTTTTAATATAGTGCACTGTTAACTGTCCATACCTGTAAAATGGAGTAGAGTGGCACGGCATCAGGATGAAGACAAAGGCTTGTGCCTGGGCAGAGTTACTGCAGAGCTGCTGTATGTGGCTCATAACATCCAGAGTGCCTCGCTGGTGAACCAAGCCTGTGTACAGGGCTGGGATTAAATTGGACAAGAGCAGGAAACTCACTGCAGATTTCTTCCATGCTTTCAGGTGTTTCAAAGAATAACCTATAGAAACCTTTGTGTAAGTTTGGGACATAAGCCAGTAGTAGCAGTTTCACACATTTTTGAAAGTGCCATGATACATTGGCAAACCACTACTCAGCTGATGACAATACTTTGCTTTGAGATACTTTACTACAGTGTTCTTTGAGTCTTTGAATGGAAATTCAAATTTGCCCTTTTCAACTCTTGGATTTAAGAGGATACATCTTAAGCCCACACTTGTCTTCTGAGGTACAGAAATCCTATTGCAAAACCAATACTTTGCCTCTTTAGACATTAATTTCTGACAGTGAAAAATAGTCCATTCATTAGTTTGAATGAATGGTATGTGGCAGTTCACTGCTGTGTTCTGACTCAAGCATGTCCAGGTAGAGCTGGAATAAATGGTACCTACATGTGTATGACTGTGGTATTCTTTTTCTCCAAAATGCTGAAAGCTACAGCTTGCCCTTACTGTTACTAAACTGTGAGCTCCTGTCCTTGGAAGAGTGTACTCCTCCATTTTTTTCCCATCTTCCCATCATTGCCCCTTTCCCCCCACTTTTCTTGGAGGAGCTACTAGTGGGAAAAGATGCTTCTCCTGGTGGGAAATGGTTGCACAAACCTGTTTCTCACAACCACAGCTGAGATGAACATGGCACAGACAAGAGCTTCCTGTTGCAGCCAGTCTGGAACCCCTTATTAAGTCATGTGCTTGTCAGCATCAAGAGATAAAAATATTTTACATAGCTATGTGACTACTGCTACTGAATCACAAGGAACAAGCTACAATAGGCCTGTTCCAGAAGTCAGTAACAAGTAAATGAAATTAGTCTTCAGTTGGTCTGTTCTGACAAATTGCAGGTTTTTATCTTGGCTGAAAACAAAGTCCACAAATAAGTTTGTGGTTTAAACACAAGTGGAAACATCCTATTATAGGCATTTTTAATAGCTTTTGTGAAATGCTCTGAGCTTATATTTGTGTGCTTAGAAACTACTTTAAAATTCATGTGAGGTTTTGTTCTCCTTTTACTTATAATGTTTGGTGCAATTAAGACCTTTTTGTAACCACTGAATTATCAGAAGAAACTTTTGTATTTTTTCTTTTACTAAAGTATCCAAATGGATGGTGAGTTCTTGATAAATTGTGCCAAGACTTATTACACGTTGATCTCAGCAGAAAGCAAAATTATGAAATAAGATTTACTTCTGACTAGCAAAACAGGTTAAGGAAAATTACAGTGTTCAGTGATTCATCAGTTTTGAACTGGAGCTATACAGCTTCATGTTCCAGAAGTTTTAATCTTTCCTTTGTAACATCTGAATCTAGAAAAGGGTAATTTTAATTTTTTTGTTGCTTAATTAAAAGGCATTTATCAGGCATATTTGGAAGAACTGTGTGGAAAAATACTAGGAGCCAAGGAACAAGATTCACTGTAGGGGTGGCAGTTCTGATAAGTCAGGAGGCACTGACACAATTCTCGTATTTTTGCAGGCAGTACTTTTATCCATTCTAAGCATTCTCCATCTGTGTTATGGTCACTTGCTGTTCCTCATCCTTTTTTTTCCCCCTCTTTTTTCTAGCTGTAAGAAAAGGTTAGGCTGGTTCTAAGAATCCTTTCTCAAATACCTACACTGACTATTAACAGTCTCTCTTTGGGTAAAAATTATATACATGTAAGGTTGCAAGACATTTGAAACCAATGCTTACCACAAAAAAACATGCAGAATGGCAGTACTGGATAGATGAACCTGAATTCCTTGTGGCTCAGTGTGCTGTAATAAAACATAAAATACCAGAGGAAGAAAGTTAAATCCATCAGTTCTGTGGACAAAATGCGTTTCAGAGCACAGATGACTGGAAGAAGAGCTCTTGCATACACTGAAAAGCTTTCAGTATTGAAGCAGTTTAGAGTAAAAATCCAAATTGTCACTTTTTAAGAACATAATAAATGCATGCAAGTGAAGATTATTTGGTCATTTTAAGCCATGCACTGATAAAAATACAGTTAAGAGCTGTGTGTACACTTGTGAATGGAGTAAGTCTTAGAGGCCTTAGAACCTCTCACTTTACTGGGGATGTACTAAACAACCAAATGAAATGGTGTTTCCATTAACAGGCATCTAGTAAACAGTTTTCTAATTAGTTCTGTTGCTCCTTAAACACCTGCTAGGTGAGTGTTGGTTTGTTTTTTTCTTCTTTCATTTTCAATTGCAGTTCATGCTGAATTATTTTATTCTTTAAGGGTCTATTCAATTCTAAAAATACATGTTTGGTAACAATACAACAAGTAGTGTTACATGAAATTCTAGAAACTGTTTAATAATTGACTGGATTTCTTGGAGTTTTTGAATAGTTTCTATCACTTAACCTGAGTGCTATGCTCATTTGCTCTAGAGAGAACTCGAGCTTTGAAAAGAACAAAACAGTGAGAGGTAGCAGCTACACTTAGGAGGAATTACCTGTACACCAGCACTGTCCAAATCACTGCCATTAGAAGGATGCGGTATCTTTTTGGTGCCAGCACACAGCCATGAATAAAGAAAGGCAGGTGGGTACCCAGGATGACTGGCAGTCCCTGAGTGAAGTACCAGTGCCAAGGATGAGATCCATAAAATGTTCCCAAATTTTGCAGCACGTTGAATTTCAGGAAGTTCAGCTGAACCAGTACCCACTGGGAGATTGGGGAAGAGTTAAATACAAATCCAAAGTCAATCCCAACCAGTGAATTACACAGTCATCTCTGGCCTTAAATGATACAATGTTTAATTCGTACTTTGGGGTTTTGTTTTTTTCCTACTAAGATTCATTGTGGACTTCCTCTGTTCAGCAATTAAACACAGCAGTGTGTAAGTTTGTAGTTTGTTGGTAACTACTGAGACATGAGCACATTGATTTTATGGAACAGTCCATTGTTTGAAATTACTGAGAAGTCAGTGTTTAAGAGTTTGTGGGTTAGGATAGATGTAGAGACCATAGGCCAGACACTGTCACAGAAACAAGAGAAGTCAGAGAAGTCTGAAACATCCATCAATGTTAAAATACTGAACCCCAACCTTCTTCTTATAAGTCAAGTTTAAAACAGCTTACCTCACCAAAAAACACACGGTCAATTATTAAAGAGGTTCCTACTGTGACCAATCTGCAAAAATGGAAAGTTTGTTGCACTGATATTGCGTGAATTGCTTTTGTATCTTCTGTAGATAGTTGTCAAAACTTCCTGATATTTTTGAGATTATCTGCATTCAAAACCATTTTACAGTGGCCACTTATCATCCAGTATCCTTGGCACAATCCCAGATTAAGGTGGAATGCTGTTCATTGTCTCACCCTCAAGAAATCTTTCTTAGTGCTATTTTGCAGAATATAAATAATTTTAAAGGAAACATGCCCCTTCTTTAAACTTTTGCAAAAGACTCTATTTGTTCCCTTGGTTTTTTACACAGAATCGGCTTTTTTGGGTTATCTACCTTGGCCGTGGTAAAACCAATTGTAAAATGTAACTGTGCATAGACACAGTTCAAATTCAGAAAGAACTTACCCAACTGGAATGCAGTTTTGTAGGAGGTTTGCTTTCCTCTGTTCTTGCAAAAAATGACTGAAGACCAAAGGCATCCATGGAATAACAGCGGTGGGACGAATAACAATTGCAAGTGCTACCAGAGCTAAATATTTGCAACTAGAAGGAATGAACATAAAAAAATCCAGAAGCTTATCAAAGTTTGGTCAGTTCTTTCACAGACAGTGACATTTCAACAACTGAAATACTGTCATTTCTCTGGCCAAAAGGGTTTCATACTACATGTAACTTTCATTTTCTCAGTGCAGATACTCAGTTTTGCTTGGAAGGCTGCAACTACAGAATTGCTTTGTTAGCAGTGGAGCTGCTAACTGGAAGCACACACTTGTTTTAAAATAGCTGGTAAAGAGGGTTGTGACCACCTATATCTGAACCCCAACAAAGCTTTTGTTATCGTCTCCCAAGATACCACATATTTCAAGTCCTTTAAAGTTTATTAAAATAAAGTTTCCAATAAAGTCATACTTTGCATAGGGAAACTGGGGAGTAGTTAATTTTACATACCAGCTATAACAACACCTCAAAAAATATTTACAGAAATACCGAAATGTTCCTTCCATGAGCTACAGCTCTTGTGTGAATGAGGTGGCTTTGGTTACCTTAGATTCTAAGATAAAAGTTAGCATTTTAAACAGTAGCAGTAGACTGGTGTAATCCCAAGCCAAAAATGATCAGTAATGTTAGCAGGTTTCTCACCTGTTTCCCATCTTGGAACCTTTTATCGGATAGTATGAAAGAGCAAAAATGGTAAGAATAGTTTCCATGGTGTTTGATAGAGTTCTGGTACAGGAATACCATGTAAACCAGGAACACAGCTGGCAGAAGAACTGAAAATAATTATGAACAACACATTAAAACAAGTTCACCCAAAGGAAGGTGGTAATTCCTCAAAGTTTGACTTACCATTTTGCTGCTGTTTATACTGCAAAAAACAGTGTTTAATAATATGCATAATTTTTTTAAAGGCTATGACTCACCACCCACTTTGCTGTTTCTCCATTTTCAAGGTGTTGCACGAATGAGTAGAGCTTCACATCAGCAAAAGCAGCCAGCACTGCCTGAGCAAGCCTAGGGACCCAGATCTGTGTAAGCAGAGAGAAAACTGTACTTGCAACAAAACAAGTTAAATTCCGAGTTCTAACAGAGGATCACAGAATTAGTGAATGAATGTTCAGGTATGAAAATAGTGAATTAGTTAATATTTTCTATAGCTTTTTATAATTTTAAAAAAAGAAATAGTAAAGTCCTTGGGTAAGACTAGTATTTCTGTCAAAACAGAGAATGACTAATGTTCAGCTGAAAGCATTCAGAGATGGAAACCAGAATCCTTTGCCATTCATCTCCAATAGAAATCATAAGGGGCTGTTGTGAGTTTAGTATAACTATAAATGGTTAAACTCTTAGGCAAACTGAACCACAGAGCAATTATGATGTAATGGCAAACCCTTATCAGCATGAAACTCCAGGATACTGATGAAAGCCCAGAATTATCCTCTGCAGTCACAGGCACCAGCACTGTGACTGGAGATCTATGCATGAGTTCTGCCCCCATGGGGGAGACATCAATGAAGTATTTGTGCTCATTAATCTCTAATTGCCATATTCAAGGCTTCACATTCTACCTGGACAAGGATAAAAAATACACTGTATTTAAATACAGTGTTTGGAAATTATATTTTAATAGCAGATGCATTTTTGATCATACTCACCAGCAGCTGAACATCGTCCTTACCCAGCAGTTGTAACGCTTTGTAGATGCTTGCAAAAATAAGTGGGTACAAGTAGCCCCTTAATCTATTTGCCCATTCCCAAGTCAGGTATCCATAATTATGAATATTAAGGATCAACGAACAAGTGAAACGAAAAGCTTCGCTCGAGCTGTCCGGGTCGAAGCGGTGGGGTGTTTGTTGCTGGTCAAGCCAACACTTAACTACAGCTGAAACCTGTCCCCGGAGTGGGGAAACTTGACCCCCCACGCGGAAACCAGTGTCAGTTGGGGGGCACCTGTCCCCGAGCGGGGGGCACCTGTCCCCGAGCGCGGCCCTGCTCCCGGTGCCTCGGGGAGCGCTGCCGGAGCGCGGGGGCCACGGCGGGCGAAGGATATTTGAAGACCATGCGATGCGCGACCTCCAGCGCCTGCCAGTGCTCGTCCGGGACGAAGCTGGTCTGGACGAGGAAGCAGTTGAGCGTCCGCAGCGCCAGTGCGAGCACCAGCAGCGGTGCGGGCGCGGCGGCATCTGCGGGGAGAGGTCGGTCCGTCACGGGTCCCTCCAGGGGCGCGCCCCGGCCCGGCCCGACCGGCCCAGCCCCGCTTACCGGCGCCTCGCTGCACGGCGGCCCCGCCGGGCGAGCCGTACAGCACCGAGCGCCGCTTGCGGAGCCGCACCGCTTCCGGCATCCGCGCCGCGGCCTCCTCCCTCCGCCGGGGCATGCGCGACCCCGCGGGGGCGGGACAGCGCGAGCACTTCCGTCCGGTGCCCGTACGAGCGGGGCCGCCACTCTGCTCTCCCGGGGGTCAGGTGAGGGCCGCGCTCTGTAGCCGTGCCGGGGCGGAGCTGCCCGTGCGCCCCTGCGCCGCTGTGCGCGCCCCCGCCCCGCGCTCCCGCCGTGCCCCCGCGGAGGCGCCGCCGCGGGGCCTCACGCGCGTGTCCGTGAGCGCGGCAGCGCCGCCTGCCGGCCATGTGGGGGCGGCTGCCGCTGCCGCACGTGTTCGTGGCCGTGGCGCTCGGCGTGGCCAGCGGCGTCTACATCTACCGCCCGCTCTTCCTGCCGCCCGCGGCCCCGCACGCTCCCGAGGCCACCGCGGGGCCGCCGCCGGGCGCCGATGCAGACAAGAGGCCGTGAGGGAGCCGTGTGAGCCGCCCTGGCGCCGTGCCCGGTACTGCCTCGCTGCGCCGGCCCGCGCGCCCATGGACGTGGATGGAGCCGGGGACGGAGTCACCGCGACCGTCACCTGGCGGGGACTGCCCCTTCCCAGCGCCGCTGCAGCCCGGCCCCGCCTGGAGCCATCCGCCTGCTGAAGCTGTACCTGCGTCCCTGTGTGTTCGGTGCCAGCCTTAAGGACGTGTTGACATGTGAATGTTGACGTGTATAAAGTTCCGAATGTCTGAAAGTATGTCTTCAAGTCTGAATTAATACAATAACTGCAGGGAACTGGAAAAAGAAAGGCATTGTTGTACAGTTACATTGCATGGGTTTTCTTGGTTTGCCTCTGATCTGCCCTTCCAAGTGATACATACGGTTTTTATCTGCTTCTCACGGTTTCAGTTCTTGATACTTAAGATGGGAATGCAGTTGGCTGAGAAGGGAGCTGCACCCAGCTTTGTCATCCTTCTCTTGTATCTGTCTGTATGTACATACACACATGTACCACACGACAGATAGAAATCTTTAATTCCTGACAGAACAAGGCTACGTTGGCTGTTTAATACGTAAGTCTGCCTGAAAAACAGGTTGTACTTGGAGAAGAGCCTCAGTGTGGAGCTCAGAACAACATGACTTTTGCAATAGGTGTGGATTAGTCTGAGAGAACAGAACCTGAGGCTCAGGGAAACTGGATCAGTAGGTATGTCAAGACTTCAGTAAATCTAAAAAGAAATCAAACCCAGCAGCTCTTGGGACAGACTTCTGTCAGGTTTTGGTTTTAACACAGAATCTTGTTTGGACAGCATGAGGGAAGAAATCCTTTCCCTGGATGTCTTTTTATTTAAGTCAGGTAGCTGCAGGCATAGACTTTTTGGAAGCTGAGATAGGAGAATACCAGCAGAAGATGGACTGAGAAGTGCAGCTGAGTGCAGTAAATTGAGTGTGGACATGATGTTACGTGGGTAGTGGCTTTAACCTAAAAGAGGGCAGGTTTAGATTAGATATTGGGATGCAACTTTTTACAGTGAGGGTGGTGAGGCCGTGGCATAGGTTGCCCATAGCAGCTGTGGATGCTCATCCCTGAAGGTGTTCCAGGCCAGGCTGGATGGGGCTTGGAGCATCCTGGTCTAGTAAAAGGTGTCCCTGCCCATGGCATGCAGGCTTGAAAAAAATTAAGGTCCTTTCCAACCCAAACCATTCCAGGATTCCATGAGGAAATGCCCCAAATCTTCACAAAAGTGCAAACACTGAACTATTGCAGTGAGTCCAGCAGCTTCCTTTACAATACTACTGTATATTGAAAAGGTTATTTTGAAGAGAAGTAGCTCAAGTCTAATAGGCACTTTCTATGTAATTGCTGGGATTGTAAAGATGCCCGTTGATTTTAAAAAGTCTCAAGAAAGAGGATGTCTGCTGCAGGTGGAAAGGATTATTGAGGCAACTGAGCTTAAGTCTGTGCTTACTGGATTTTTGAGACTGCTGGATTTAAAGTGTTTATTGGGCAGCTGCCGAGTGAAGGGAGGCAACTCTAGCGAGGCAGGCAGCCAGCAGGCGGCAGGAAAAACTCACTGAACCCGCCGTGGTGCGCATTAACCAGGCAACGCGGGTTTTCTCTAAAAGCCTGGTTTGCCTCTCATGCATTTTTATTAAATGGGAGCGAAATCTTCCAGAAAAGCGAGGAGGAGGAGAAGGGCTGCGGAGCCGGCCCGGTTAATGACAGAGCAGCATCACTCGGCGCTGCGCCGGGGCCGCGCCCGCCCAGGTGCCCGCGGCGGGGGAGCGGGGCCGGGACACGCCGGGGCGGTGCTGCCTGGCCCGATCCCGCCCCTACCTTGGGCCGTACGGGAAGTGATGTTGCCTTGACGGAAAAGACACGGCTGCAGCCCAACCGAAGGGGCAGGTGCGGCGGGAGCCCCGGCGGCCGGGGGAGGTGAGCGGGCGGGAGCGGCGCAGGAGCCGGGAGGGAATAGCGCGGGGGTCGGTGGCAGCTCCCTGGAGAGGGGTCACCGAGGGTCTGGGGACGGGGGGTTTGGGCAGAGGAGCTG
Organism: Pithys albifrons albifrons; assembly: GCF_047495875.1. NCBI lineage: Eukaryota > Metazoa > Chordata > Aves > Passeriformes > Thamnophilidae > Pithys > Pithys albifrons. The sequence continues at coordinate 8,639,061 of NC_092470.1, forward strand.
CAGGTGCTGCCTCACCGCCCAACCCCGCTCCGCATCCCGCTGCTCCAAAGCGGCGACCCGTTCGTGGGATAAAAGGGGAACGTGTGAAGCCTCGGCCCCGCCTGCCCTGCAGGTGCTTGCTGAGCTTCGCGGCTGCTGCTGGGAACGCGGTTCCGCAAGGAATCCTGCTCAGGCCTTCACATGGAGCAGCTGCAGGACCTGCAGCTTTCCCCCTGCTATCGATGTGTGTTTCTTGTTACAAAAGAGAACTAGGTTGCATGTCTGATTTAAAGTTCTTTAAAAAGGCTTTTAAAATGGTAAATTATCGAGGAAGCAGCATAAGTGTGTTTTATTTGCTTAGCTAGAACTTAAGTCTTATATGAGTATCAGCAGATCTGTTACTTCTTTCTGAGCACTGCGTGTTTGTCTGACAGGCTGCTCGCTGAGAAGGTCCAGAAGGTCTCCTCAGCCTGATTTGCAATGCTTGGGCTAAACTAAGGCTTTGATGGTCTTGGATCTAAAGAAAGCTAAGTCCATCAGAAAAAAATCGTACTGGTGTTTTCTAGCTCTGTAAGTAACTACAGTATATTACTGTATAAATGGTACTTTTATAATGGTGCTAGCAGAGTATAAAGGACATACCTAGAACCCTCAAAACCACTCAATTTTTATCACTTTTTAGCATTAGGGATATTTTGAGCTTTCTGATCCTCAGACACTCTCCAGTGATTAGTGCTTAGGAGTTTTTCATCAGGGTAACAGATATGCCTGTTTGGACTTGAGTTCTGCTACATGATACTGGCAAGGACATGTTTCTCTATACTTAGAATTTTTATCGAAATGCTACAAAATCTTATTCTGGCTGCCTTTTCTTGGAAACTTAATCTTATACAGGCATCTCCTCTCAGCTCTTCTTTCTCTTCATAGACTTAAACTGCTTTTGTGACTGTTCCAAGAATTTTCCAGCCAGGGAAATGCATTTCAAAGTTGGTTGATATGGAAATGTAGGGATAGTATTTGTGATGCTAAGTGGGCGTCTCAAAAGCATGGTTAGAAAGATGGAGAAAAGAACAGCATGTTCCTGTGTTTCTTGTTCAGGTTCTAGTTTTACATCTGTTTAATCTCTTGCACAAAAGAGTCTGTGGGAGGGGCAGTGATACGATTTACTCTATTTTATTTTTACGGTTAATAAAATTTCTCATCAGCACCCAGATAACTAAAACCAGACTGTAAGTCTGTTTTACCACTATCATTAAAAACAAGAACACATTATTTTATCACTTGACTACACATTTCCTTTTCTTTCAAAGAGAAGATAAGGTGAGATAAAAGATTTTTCAAGTAGCTTTTAGCCTTTACAGAAACAAGTATTACGAGCATTAGTCCTTGTGTGCCTTTGAATTCTTGGTTGCTCTGATTGTTCCAGGTATCTGCTGTGCTGGGACCATGACCACTGATTGGTCTGTCAGTTTTCAGTAAACCCTGAACTTGCAGAGCAGCACCAATAGTAAGAGCAGTCGATCTTTTTCAACAGATGGGTAGTTAGAATTTAGTTTAGAGACAGATAAAATTGGCACTAGAGATGGAAAATAAAGAATGACAACTCTTCTTCCCCTGCTGATGTCTCAGCAAATAATTAAGTTGCATTTAAAATGTATTAAACTCATGATGTAAATAATAGGTTAATCATCAACTATTCCCTTCTGTATTAAAGAAAGGTGCATTATTGTACTCCTCTGCACGTGTGATCTGCTCCTGCAGAGAATTACTTAGACATTTTTAGCAAAGCAGTTTCTGGGCTGGGCATGTGCAGTGCTCAGGAACTTGCTTTTGCTGCTCGTGTCCTGCAGATACCTTCTGCAGGTACAATCATGTTTACAGCAGTGGCTTCAAACATGGCTAAAAAGTACAGCATGGTTTGAGAAATACTTACCTAAAAGGCAGCTTTTTATAGCAGAAACACATTTTTTCTATTTATACAAATATATTCCTAACCAGTCTTCCTCTAGGAATAGCATCTTGTTATGACATTTTCTTCCTCATTTCTTTTTTTCCTCTTCTTAGTCGGAACTGCATGTCTGTCAGGAGGCAGGACTAACCTGAACTGCATTAAATCAGCTGAGATCATATTCTTTCATCTTCAGTGGAGGTAAAACTGTAGTTCTGGCCCTGACTTTCTTTCCTGGAACATCCTTATATTGTTTTGTTATCATACATAAAAGAGCAGAATTTACTTTTGATTGTTGTAATAAGTAGTCTCCACGCCTGTGATTTATTTTCCAATCTAATAAGCTTTGAAGATAAAGTAATGAAATATAGATTAAAATATGACATGTTAAGCAGCATAATTTTTTCCTGTGATGTTGATGTGGCTTCTAGGGGTTGAAAATGCTCTGGTATATGTGACAGTTTTGCATAATACCAGGTGGTGGAATCCTTTTCACATACTGGCCAGCACTTTGGAGCTCACCTAACAAGTTCTTCAGTATTTTGAACTACTGCAGGAAGAAAAAAGGCAAATGTTCTTGCTTTTACAGCTCTGAAGATAATGTCAAAGTGTAAACCAATGCAGTACTATTTTCCTGAGTTTGCAGACCCATTTCCCATAGCTGTTCCCTTTGATACTTTTACTGATGTGAAATGGGTGAGATTAAAGCATGTAAAGACTGGTACTAAGGTAGCAAAGGAGCAGGAAGAAGCAATGAAGGTACAAACTTAGCAGGAAGAATACAACTCTTCTAGAAATTTGTGGCTTGCAGTGGACAAGAGAAGTCAGTATTTATGTGAGCAGTGTTTTTAAATTAAAAGTCAAATTTGTGGGCACTTGAAAATAGTAGTTTGAAAACAACCCTACACTTCTGCAGTTCTTTGTGTAAAGGCAATAGGTAGCTCAAAAGACTGTAAGGATGAAATATTTATATGCAAATAGAACACTGGATGGGTTTAAGGACACTGTTGTACAGATCAAGTAGCTGATTCCAGTTTAATTTTGGAGTTTATCCTTGCAGTTTTACAGCTGTGCATAGCTGTCAATTCAAAAGGTGGTAACAGCATAAAGAAATAAATAGCAAGACAGATAAAAACTGTAAGTCTTGAGTAATATTTTCAGGTAAAGTGAACTCCATGGGTAGAAGTAATGCCTTTTATTAGACCAGCTCATCTTGTTGGAGAGGGTAGGTGAGCCCCTTCCAGCTTCGAAGTAGAAACAGCAGAATGCAAAACAAAATTGAAAACCATTGATACAGTATTTTCATAGTACTTTTATTAAACATGTGTCATTAGAAAGTGAGGAAGGTTCTCTTGGGAGAAGTATTACTGCTTTAAAGCCATCCTCCCATTTCTAGTTAAACCCTTCAAAGTGGCAGTGCTGTTATAGAAGCTGCTGTAGAGCCATGAAAGTGAGCAGCATGTGCTCTCCAAAGGCAACCCCGTCTCACTCTGAAGGACTGGCTCATTATTTTCATAACTCTGGGATATTTGATTTGGTTCTCTTATCCCTCAAGGAGCAGTAAGGAAAGTGGTTGCTCTGTGAACTGAAAGGAAGAAAGAATTCTTTCCAGTAACATCCTTGGGGAACAGAATATTTGGACTAGACCGAAGGCTGCTATTAGTGCTAAGGACTCATAAAGCATGTGTGTTGGGTAGGAGGAAAAGAGAAGTTGATTCCTTTTTATGATTAAAAAATGCAAGTTTCTGTTTTCCTTGTGTGTCTCCCCCAGTCTTGCCAGTATGATGAGGGAGATGACATTTCTCCTGGAAATCCCTGCTGGGAATTGCATGACTGTCATAGGGTGCAGTGCATTTTGAACATTTCAGGGTATCACTCAGTTGTGGGAGTTTCTTGTGCAGTGAAACTGTTCTGTGCAAAGACTGAATGAGATGAATTGCTGTTACAGTTATTGCCAATGGTTGCTGCTTTCCAAGTCTGCTTTAAAGCCCAGCTAACATTCAGAATGTGGATTATAGGAAAAAGTAGGATATTTGGTGTCTTTTTGTGGCGTTTTTTTTTCTCATTCCTTGTTGGTTTTTTTTTTTTATTTTTTTTTTAATTGCAAATGTTAATTGTCATTCCTCTCTTCCTGGTTGTTTTGTTCCAACCCAAACTTTATGCATGACTGAATGAGACCCAAGACACAGTTTATGAGTTTATGTTCTAGCCTTGGTGGTATCATCCGTTTCCAACAGAATGGTTCTTATCCAGCCCTTTCAGATCCTGTGCACACAACAGCATATGCTCCACTGACTTTTTCCTCTAACAGTGATTCAACTTGACAGGTCTTTTCTGTTGGGGCATGAACTGTCTGACTATCCTTAATTTTTTCATATTTTTTTCTTGCATTGGAGTGGTGTCAGGGTAGACATCTCTGTATAGAGATGGTGTCAACCAAATTTGGACTTAGTACTGTCTGATTTCATTGTATTTCTTCTGAATTTGATAGCAAAATTCACATAATCTTAGTTTGGATAAATGTAGCCCTAAATTTGAGTTGTTAAAGTAGTAGTTTTTTAATGTTCTTCATCTATGAAGTAGAAGAGGTGACTATAAATCTTTATTTGATATTTTCCTAGAATTGTAAGCTTGGATATAGCCCCCAGGACCCAGGACAGGACCTGAGAGCCTGCTGTGTGTCAGCAGGAGCTGTAGCACAGACTTTGGAAGGCCTGTGCAAAGAACATACTACCAAAGTAGAAGCATGCTTTTTAGTAGGTTTTAAAGCACAAGAGAAAACCCCCTGGATTTGAACTGCTAATACAGTGAAACTCAATTAGTTTTTATTCTATTCACTTTTAATAATAGATGTGCTTAAATTTCATTTGCTTTTAAGTAGGCCCCAACTTGAAAGTAAATATAAAATGGAATGCCTGTCACAGTATGTGCTGCAGCAGGTACAGCTTGGCCAGCTGGTGGGTGCCCCTTCCAGAACTGGAAAACTCGCAGGCATCCAACTCCTTCCTTTATCCAGCTGCCAATTTTTCACATGTGCAGGAACTCAAGTGTCTTTGTGGCTTCTTCCCCTCTGTAAAGGAGTGTTAAGCTGATCAGCAGATTCAAATGTTGGGGAGAAGGCAGAAATAACAGAAATTCAATGTCTCTGCCCCCTCTAATAAGCTTTGTTTCCTTAGGAAACCAGGCTAAGAGGCATGTCCTCATTTCAGCTTTGTTTTTTGCATTGCAAATTTGGAGTTTTGCTCCAAGAAGTCCTTATTGCATTCATAATCTCCAGTGTGGTGTGTTGAGCCTCAGGGAATTTTTCTTCAGCCTGGCATCCTGAGGGATCTAGAAGAATGGGAGCAGTAACATTTTTAGTAATTGGGAATCACACAGGGAGTGGAATAGGGCCAATGGGACTGAAAGACCTACTTTGGTAATGCAGTCCATAATCACCAGCTCTTCAAGCCCACCCATTCCTGCTGCACACCCTGAAGGAAGGCAGATCAACCAGTCAGGCCAGTTAACTTCAGGAGTCACTAAATAAAAGGGAAAATGAAGGAGGTCTAATGTTAATGATGTTCATGATTTAAGAAATGGTAGAGAAAACTGGGTATCACAGGTGTTTAGTTAAGTTTCATATGCCTCTTTGCATGGAAGATCACACAGTAATACACAGCAAAAGCAATGCAGACTTCCCTGCCTGCCACATAGGGCGTTTTCCCTCCTCCAAATCTGGACTGTAAAAGACACTGTTGTCAGGTTATGAGAAGGAAGGACCACTTGCCCAATTAAGTAGCCTTACAAAAGATGTGAACAGGATCTTCTTTTACTGGAAAAAACCCCAGCTCTGCTGAATCAGTTTTAAAAAGCATTGTCTTTTACTGGGCAGTGATCCAACTACTTGTTGGTTCAGGTAGTGCCAAGAAAAAATGCTACCTATTAAGCTTAAGTATTAATAAAAATATAAAAGAAACTTTCAAAACTGTATTAATATTACAGGATTGTAAAACATTGAATATCCTTTCTAAGGAAGCTGTAGAGCACGTTCCTTTAAATTGGTACAGCAGCTTCCTGTAAATTTACTATGTTTTTTAATTAAAAAAATACACTTAGTCATCAACCCTTCTAAGAAGATAAAGATCATTGATCTAAAATGAGATTGGTAATTCTTCAGAATGAAGATAGAGACATGAGATTATTAGCATGTTTTCGCAGCTTCTTACCCAAATGCAGGGCCCCTCGTGTCTCATGCAGTGCCATTCTAGGTGCTCTCTTCATGCAGTCAGGCACCCACTTCACAACTCTTACATGTGAACCAGCATAAGTCTCACAGAGGAGCTGTAGCATGTCTGGTAATTCAGATGTGCCTTTTGGGTAGCAGAAAGGCCTGTCTGACATTTCATTTTAATCACTGAAGGTGTATTTCATGATTTGGTGCTGGCAAAGTTCAGCTACTACAACTATGCTGTGAAAGCTGATCTTCTGAGTGTGGATTGTCTTTTCTTTCATTTGTTTCCCTTGGAGGATATTGGTGAAGAGAAAAGCACAAGAAAAATTTCATATAAAGGATTTTGTCTCCTCCTTTCAGATCATTTTAGTCTTTCAGGTCTTGAGGTACTGGCACTACTGTATTTACAGACTGCTGTGGCAGGAAGTAGCAAACTTTTCCTTTGCAGCACATCCAATCAGCCCCTCTAATTTTTTCCATTTTTTTCTTGTAAGAAGCTGACTTTCTTTCAAGGAAACAACTGTAATTCTGTTTTACAGTTGTAGGAGTCTGCCTATACCAATTAATACATTTACATTTTCCCTATTTACTTTTTTCTCTTTGCTTTTTGTATTTTGTACTGTACTGTGCTGTGCTCTGGCTATTGAAGTTTGCTACCAGATGTGTGTCCCAGTGGCTGCTTTTCCCGCTCTTGCACTTTTTAAGTTTCCTCTTTGACTGCCAGTAGAGGTTTTGTGGCACAGATCAGATTTGTGGATGCCCGAAAACAAAACTACCCTTTGCTGCCTGCTGATGGGTCTTCATTCTGTAGACTTGCAGGTCATTTAAAGAATTCACATGTGAAAATTATGGATGTTGGTAAGAGCATGGTGAAGTTTTAGTGTGTGTTGGAAAAAACCATTACCTGCTTAGAGTGCTGAAGAGGAGACCTCCACCAGAGCTGTGTACTTGGGGAGTGGGTAGAGTAGGGGCAGTTGGCACTGATGTTGGGGGCACCTTTTGGCTTTGACAACAGGGATGTGTCTGTAGCACTGGGCTGGTACGAGAGCCAATTCTGCCCCTATTTCTCCAGTGGCAGATCTTGTAACTTTTGCAGACAGGTAACAATCCAGCCTTTTCTAGAGGAAACACCTGCTGCAGGACAGGTTGGACACCTGCAGCTTTTCTCAAGAGCATGGAATATATGAAGGCAAATATTCCGCCTCTTGCAATGAAGAGTGATCCATACTGTTCACTGTGTTTAAGTCCTCAAATTTCCTCCTAAATTCCAAGGCCTTTATAGCATAGAAAAGTTTTACAAGCAGACCATAAATTCCGTGCATTCAGATCATCTTGTTCATACAACCTGTGCATAAAACTTGTTTGTAAAACCATTGGGAAGCTTTAACCACTAAGTAGGTGGCTATTCTTTTGTAGAGCTGTAGCTTCAGAACTACATTTCACAGTTTCAGAACTTTACTGGTGTACCCTACATAAACTAAGAAAATGTCCAAGGACTTCTAACCCCCTGAGATTGGGCAGCAGTGAGAGGAAGGCTCACCTTGGGCTGGAGGGTTCCTGTTCCAGCTGCCCTGGGTTTGTGTGCACTTCCTGCCACCACACCAGGGCTGGCTCAGCTGCCTGTGCGGCTTTGTTGACAGGCTGCAAAAGTGTTTGTTTGCAAACAGAAGCTGTAAGTAACCCAGCTTTGAAGTCCTCCCAGGTTATGAACTGAGGCCCTCTGTTTTGGTAGTAACTCTGCAGTTTGAAATCAGCTTAACTGCACCCTCAAAAATTAAACTTTGTTTCAGTTTTACCTTTCTAGCAAAGTCTTACTGTTAGGGAAAAAAACTCTTGCCTGGAAGGGAAGAAAATTGGTTGGTGTTCCTCACACCAAGTGGGCAAGGGGAGAGTTGAACAACCTCATTTCATCCTGAAATAAAAATCTCAAGTCTGGGGATTACTGAGGAATTACTTTGCTGTTAAAGATGGCAAAAATCTTACTGTGTGGAAGAGTTTGAACTCCGTTTCCATTGCTAGTTGAGACTTCCAGACAGACACTGTGTGTAGTCACCTCCCAGGGCTGTTTGCAACAAGGCCAGAAGAGTTGTTGCTTTGTCTGTCAACACTTCTTATCCTGTTCCTCCTTCTGTGCTCTGGAGCAGTTACCAGAAATTCGAGGGTGCTTGTGGTCTGAATATTTCTTCACAGTTAAGCAAATGTGCTGCTATTGATCGGGGAAGCAGTTAAAGATGAAAAATGTGCACGTTGCTGAAAATTGACACAGTTTTTTTTTAAATTACATATGAGAGCAAAAAAGGGACTTCTGTATTCTTCTAAAACTGGTGAAATCTATAGAAGATTGAATTGATGAACCAAGGGTTGTTAGAGTTTTAAAAATTACAACTTGTAAGTAAATGTCAAAGAAACGGATTTTATTTAATTCTGGAAGAATGCTAAGGCAGGGCATGAAAAAATGTTCCAGTTCTGTGTAAAAGAAGTGAGATGTTCACTGGGGAAAGAACAGTAAAAACTGCTTTGATTCACATGAAAGGAGGAGAGATAGTTGAGCACTGAAACAAGGCAATCAAGGAGCTTGTGGAGTTGTTTTTGTTATTGGTAGATGAATGCATTAAGAATATATTAAATGGTGTAGTAGGCTGTCTGCAGCACTTCTTAAATTATAAGGCTGGAGAGTAAGTAGTCTTAGAAACCTTCCTAATTTCCTTATTTTGCTGCCCTTGAAGCACTGTGAGAAAAGAAACTGAGGCAAGAAAGGGTTGTGCAAGGTGACTCACCTGTAAAAGCTTGTCTGCTAAATCTGCCATGGTGAGTGCAGAAACACCGTTCAGTGCTGTGCTGGGAGCACCTGTGATGTGCAGGGTGTCTGCGAGGAGGGCAGAGCCCTCACAGTGATGCAGGGGCTGTGTGGTCCTCTCTCATCCCTCGGACCCAGCACAGGGCTCCCCTTCCAGCCCGTGCCTTGGTGCAGACACCAGTGGGGCCAGATGAGTGAGTCCTGCCTGTTGGGTGCCTGTGTTAACAGTCTTGTTGTTGAGAAAGAATTACTTTACATGTTAAATTAAGTAATTTATTTCCTTGAAGTTATTTAACTGTTTAAAATGGCTGCCTGTGTCTCTTAGGATTGTTCAGGGATGGGAGCTTGTAAGTTTAGCTGCAATAGTCCAGAGAGTTTCTGGCAACGTCATCACTCTGGTCTTTTGTTGGAGCTTGTTGCCACCTGAAGAGGTTCAGCAGAAAGGACTGGACATGGGGGCCTACAAAGCCCTGTAGTGCTGCTGCCACTGCCCTCAGTCCTTCCAGCTCCCTCTCACATGGTTTCACTCTGGTGTCCGTGCCGATTTTCTTATCATTAACCTTTCCTGCTATCTGTGAAGGTGTGAAATAAAACCATTTGAAGGTGTGATATAAAACCAGCTTGGGGAACAACTGCTGTTCACAGTGTTTCAGTACAGTAGACTACCATGGTTGCTGTATTTTACTTTTCTGGTTTTGTAGACTTAAAAAAAGTTGCAATTACACACTGCAGCTTCCTCTCGCTGCAACAAGAAGGAGGAGGGTCCACAGTTTATGCAAAAGTTCAGTGTGTTACCTGGTTTAGGGAGCTCTAGTCAGCTCCCTTAGTTTTAAAAGGAGGAAAAGAGATCACTTGATCGGTCAGCGAGACCACATGACAAGCAGCTGAATGTAATTAGGTGGTGAGGGTGGTTGTGTGGGGCTGGCAGCTTCCTACAGCCCTGCAAACGGTAGAGCTACTACTCTGAACTGCACTGTTCTGGGTTTATTTTCTTCTCTGCCGATCCTACCTGTACATGAGAAATGGCTCTTTTTGCATGACTATGGTATTCAAGAGGTCTGAACTGTGTCAGGAAACTTCTCACTGAAACACCCTTGGAAAACTACACATCCATTCACAGCTTTTAGGCATAGGTATGTAAACACTTTCTCTTTTTTATTTATTTTTGTAAGATTTATTACATTGTCTTGAGCTGGCTGTTGTGTGCCAGCTATTCCTCTGGTAAGATCTTTGAAACAATGTCACTGTACTTTAACAACCTGCCTGGAATACTTTGATTTTTGAGAGACAGTTCAGCATTGCTGCATCCTCATGTTCTAGAGGGAAAAGTAAACCTAAAGCTGGGGAGAACCTTAGTTTGTGTAACACACAGGCTTTGGGTTTAAATGACAATACTGCAGCTCTTTTGGTATGTAGTCATTGCTTTTCACAAATAAATCAGTCAGATTTAAAGAGAAACCAGGGTAAGTGTATTAATAAAATGAAATGACTGCAGTGACCAGTATCTGGATTCAGAAGCCATAAGATGCCTGTTCTGGTCTCAAGTCATCAGCCTACATTTTCTTCTATTTTAAGTCAAACTTGTTCTGCCATTAGGTGGAATTAGACCTCTGATAGTAAAGTGTGCTGTGCAAATAACATTGATAATACTGAACAAAGTAACACAGTATTTTTAAATGTTGCAGTGCTTGAACTTTTTTTCCCTTCTATATCTTCCTGTGTGCCCATTAGCATTTAAAGATAATAAAAACAGTCAATGAAACAGTCCTTTAGAATGGTGTTTGTTTTGACTGGGTTGTGCACACTGTGCTTGATCTCCTGTATACCAAATGGAGGATAAAAGGAATGAGTGTTGTGTTGCAGTCTGTTACTTTTAATTAGCAAAAGAAATTGAACAGCAAGAACCATGAGAGCTCATCTAGTTCACATTCCGTGTTCAATCATATAGAAATGACTTGAATCTTAAAATTAATTACAGTGAAAGCAGTATGAGGGTGGGATGGTATGACTGTGTTTTGTATCTCTGCTGGAAGAAACTCAAAATGCTTGTACCCATCAGACTAAGTCATTCCTTGCCACCCCAAGCATGAATTTGTTATAAGGCATCCTTTCTAGCCCATGTGTTTGTCAGTATTTTTCTAACCATGGGCCAAAACTCCAGTTTTTGTAGACTGTAAATAACCAAGGAGGAGTTGTTCAGAGAACAGAAAACAGTATTCTCTTCCACTTCTGTGGGAAGGTCACAAGGCTTTCCCAGGGTTTTAATTGATGTCTAGCATAGATTGTCTTAAGATGATTTTTCTAGTCCTGATCATCACCAGTTGACTTTTGTTTATGAGAAAGTGAGAAGTTCACAAATGTAGTTAAATAAATATGTTTTCATGCTGTTCCCTTATAGTCATTTCCATTATATGAGAAGATTATATAAAATAACTGGGAAAAAGGATTTTTTAAAACATTGATGCTTGGATTAATGTTTTTGTATTGGTTGTCGGAGCTGCTTCATCATAATTTACTGTTCATAATACTATCAAGTGTTACCATTACTTGTGCATTTTGAATGGGTGTTATAGAAACTATTTCTAGCACATTTACGTACTGATTTCTAATGATCTAAGTTACTTGAGGATTAAATTTTGATAATGTTGGGGTTCTGTTGTACAGAGGAAACCAATATTCTAGCATGTGGTGCTGCCACCCTTTCCCTTACCGTACTCCCATCAGATTTCAGTATATTTGCATATTTCTGTCATGTCTTTTATTTACAACACTATCTTAAACAAAATATCCTTAGACATTAAGCCTGGTAAAAACAAACTGGGAGTCTGTTTCAGCTGGAATTCTTCAACCAATGGTATTAAAGGGAAATTGTAATTTTTTTGCCTTAATAAAAAATAGAAAAAAGGAAGACCAACAAAAATTCAGAAACGGTACAAAACTTAACAGAATGAACTCAAAAAATCTTAATGATGCAACTGTTGGTATAAACAGCAGCAGTAGTGGGCTCATAGTGAGGAGGGAATCCCCTGGGAGTAGGTGGGTTGGGGTGTGTTATCACAGCTCCTCTGGGCACTGGCTGAGGTTTGCTTTTCTCACGCATTTCATTTGTTTTTACTGGAATGTCATTACTGGATGTATGTCAGATACATAGTTCCTTCTATGGAAAATCAGAGGCATTGATTGCAAATCAAACACTGCAAGCCAAAGGGAGTCTTTTAATAGAGAATGAAGCAGCAGCACCTACTTTAATGAGTCTCCTCAAACAGAAACTCTTGTGGGACAGTCTCATTACCTTCTCCCAGCTTCTTGTGACTTGTGCACAGAAGTGCATGGATGAATAAGTTCTTTCATATCTGCCTGCTCTTTGTAGCCCATTCCTCATTTCAGAGGTTTGATGCCTTTCTAAATCATAATGTAGAATGTAAAAAATTATTATATGAAGTTTGTTTGTCAGTTGGTGTGAGATTTTTGGGTTCTTCATGATTTTGCAGTGATTTTATGTGGTGTTAAGCCAAGACAGCACAGTCTGTATCCACTGTGGTGTGGTAACTGCTTGTGCCTTTCTTTGATGCAGTTTTCTACAGGGAACTTGCTGTGCTTGGATTGATCAGAGCAGTCTGACTGGCAATTTATTTTCTTAGCATAACTTTATGTATTTTTCTCTGGAACTTGGGTTATAGAGGTGATTATTTTGTAAGTTCTGCTGCCAAGCCATTTATTAGCTGTAGCAGAACCTTTCTGAATTTTAATTGAAGACTTCTGAGAGGAGAGGTGGGAAATTGCCTGTTTCTGTAGGTCAGTTAAAGTGAAACTATGCTATGTATGCATGACCCGTTATGAAAGAATTCAGGCAGACATCTACAGCATGAAAAGATGGCAACAGCTGCCAGGTTACAGCCAGGGGTGTTACTCCACAGCCTGCTTGGGGCCCTCCCTCTGGAAATAACTAAAAGGAAATAGTATGGGTAAACTGTGGCATTAGACTTGTGCTGCTTTTTGCTTTCCTTGCAGAGCTCATCCACACCTCCATGACAAGCACCAGTATAAGAAATTCTAGTTTGCTGTGCTGTTTATCTGAGCAGTCTTTGCTGTGTATCAGGATTTAACTATAATTCATGTTGTAATATGGGATTCTGATCAGGGCAGTGAGATAAATAGTGTTGGCAACTCAGTTTGAAAAACAGCAGGCTTTTTGAATGCAAGCTTTGTGTTGTGCAGCTCAGCCTGCTTAATCGGAGCTTCTTTTGAATTATGCCTTCCCTGAGGCTCTAGAAAAGAAGCTGTGCTAGGAAATGAATTGAAGCAAACATTTTGCCAAAGCCCTGTCTGAGTATTTTGGCAAACTGCATAGCCTCACTGGAAAGCTTGGGCAGTGTTAGTACCTACTGCAGTCCTGGAGCTGTTCAAGGGGGAGATTTGGTGAAACTGGAGGCTTGGTTTTCAATTCTTGAAAAGAACCCATCCCAAACCTGTGGTTTCAGCTTTGCTTTCTTGGAAGAGTTTGAGTGACACTTCTGAGCCACAAGCAAGCTCAAAAAGGCTGTGTCTTGTGCCACAGATGAAGATTTCTGTGGAGATTTCTGTTCTGCTGTCACTTGTTAGTAACTTCCTGAAGAGAACAGGTTATGGCCTATTAAATACCGCCTATTTCAGGCTGAAGTGGTGTTTTATTGTGTAATGGACAAGTTCAGTTATGCCCAGAGCATTCTCAGTAAGTTATTCCTAACCTTTTCATAGCATTTATGAGACATGGAAGTGTCACATATGCTTATGATTTCCAGACATGTTTGCTAAAAATCCTGCTGAGTACTGGCTGAAAATCTCTCTCAGACTGTGGCCATTCTAGACATTGACATCAAAGCGTAGGTTTGTTTTTGAGACCTCTTAGGGGCAGAATATTCACAACTGACACCCATCTCTCAAATGCCCTGACTGTCCCCACATGGCAGCGTGATCTGGAGTAGGCACAGTGATCTTGGCACCTGCAAGGATGCTTCTGTCAAGATTTTATAGTTTTTAAAAGTTGGGAGAAGGGAATGCTGGCTGTGAACCTCAGTTTTATCAGTCTGGATACAGCCTTCCTTCTCTGTCCATGTGTACCACTTCCTTCCTTGACATCTCTGACTGTCCTGTGACACTGGATTTGAGATTAGGGAGTAGAAGGAATAATTTTTCCAGTTGCTGGGCAGGGTTTTTCTTAACTGACAGTGTCCCTTGCTTTCCCAGAGGTAACTACAGACTTTCTTTGTGCTTTTTGCTAGATCCATTTAAGAAACCCCTTTGATGAAGTATTTCCACAAATAACTTTTTATTATTCCTAAAGTTATGCCTGATATCCATAGGTAACACAGTTTTCCAGCTCATTAGAAATGGATATGTGTTAGTTGTTCAGACAGTATCTCTGATAACTAGAAAGTTTTCTGGGGAGCAGGATGTTTCACCAGTTGCTGAAAGTGTGATCTGACACATTAGTCCTGCTCTAAATGGCCTTGTGGTTTGCTGTTTTCAGAATAACTTCTGATGGACTTAAAAATTTTTGGCTATTTCAATGTCATCTAAGTAATGAGAAAACATTTAACTTTCTGAGAATTAAATAACAAGAATAAAATGTAAAACATCCTCTATACTGTGACCGCCATTAGTTATATTATAGTAGGACAGGTCACAATATTCCAAAAAAGCAGTGGTGCTAAGAATGGTAGCAGCTGCCAAAAAAAGAAGGAAGTTTTGTTGCATCTTCCAGTCAAAAACCAGAGTTAGCAAGGAAGAGAATTCATCTCCTGTTAAAAACAAAAGAAGCCAATGTTTCCCAATCCAAGGGAGGAAAAGGTGGATTAAATTCCGCACTGAAATTCCTTCCTGCCGCACCCCTTTGTGTGCTGAATGATGCAGTTTTATAGTCCCATTTGTACCATAATGTATTTATTAGAGGAAGAATTGAGTGGTTGAGGATGGAGCAAGTAGTGTGGAGCTCTTTAAAACAAAAATTCTTGCTTTATTTTTCTCATTCTACTCTGGAGTTTATTTGCAATATACAGATCTTTGCTTCGCTTCTTACCTTGAAAGCAGCTTAAGATAAGAGTGCAAAGAGGTAACTCATGAGGCAAAAGCTGTTCTCAGGAGAGGAGCAGGTCCTCTGTGAGAGTTCAGCTGTTCCCATTCCATACTAAATCTTTATTTATCTACAGTATTTTCTTAACATGGAATATTAGAAGCTGATGAGGGAATGGAGATGGTGCTGAGGAGTTGAAACTGCAGAGATCTCTATGAGGAGAGTTTGGACTATCATCTGCAACATTCCTGGGTTTATTTTTCATTTTTTTCCAGTTCCATGCTGCCTTTTATTCCTTTATGTAACTGAGCTGTTCTTTGAAACCCGGCCTCATTTTTGTTGGTTTGGTGATGCTGAAATGCAAATACAATTGCAAAGTTAACTGTTGTTTCATTTCCTTGCTTCTCCATTCTTAGTTTCCCCTGCTTTTCTGGAAACCAAATCCAGGATCTGCTGTTTCCTTGCCTGGCCTGTTGTGCAAGGTTCTCACCACATCTGCAGACCTGTTGCTTCCCTTTTTTGCCACCTTTCTGGGTAGGATCATGATTTTATGCCTGGCATCTCCCATTATAGCTCATTCTCACAGCGCTTTGTGTGCCTGTCAGTTCCTCTTGCTCTGCAAAATGCTGCAGTTCAGTGATGCTGACAAATTGTCACAGAGCACCTTCAGCTGAGTTAGAAGTGACATCAGCATTTAGAGGCTAAAACCTCACAGCCTCTTTTTTGTACCTGTTTTTTCAGACTCCTGTGTGTATCTGGAGCACCCTTAAAATTACCTAGATCTTTCCAAGAAACAGGCAGTCTTTAAACATTGATGTTGCAATTCCTCTACAGTTGAAACTGAAACAATCATAACAGTAAAATGTCAGGTAAAGCAATTGAGAGTAACCAAAAAATAAATGCTTAGAGAACCTGAAACCCTTCCTCTTATTTGTGATAGGAAAGTCTATGTACCTTCTTGTTATTTATGTTACAGAAAAGCCCCAGAAATCACAGTGTCATTTTGGCCAAAACTAAAGCAAGCCAGGTCATATATTTTCCTAAGAAAAATCCCCAGTGCAGCTCAGCACATTTCAGTGAAGTGCTTATTTATTAACTCTCTTCCTCCAGCATATTTGAGTTAATAAAAAATTATTGTCATAATTTGCTTATATTACATTTGTACCTATCTGGCAGCTTTTAACAGAAGGTGTTTCTAATGGAGTGTTGACTAAGCAGGAACATGATTTCACTCTGTCCCTTGTTTCGACAGAGCTGGCAGGTGTCTGATGGTGACCAGTTCTTCAGGCACTAAGGAGCTGCTGGAGCCTTAGAGCAGGGTGAGGCTGTTCTCTGCACTTCACCCACGCTGGGCAAGAATGTGCTTACTGCTTTGCTGCAGTGGATGGGAGTGCTGGTATGACAGGATTAGTGAACTTACAGGTCCAGATCACTTTCTCAGTTCTGCTGAAACAGATGAAGTGACACATAATACAGCTGTTGAAGTTATTCTAAGTTTGTGTAGTGTCTGGGTGGAAAGGTTCTTTTTCGTATGAATTTACATGCACTTGCAGAATGATCAAATCTGTCCAAATGCATTATTGCCATGTGCTTATATTTTCACAACTACAGCCATGTCACCCTGACACCTGATCCCATCAGATCTCAGAAGCCAAGCAGGGTCAGCCCCGGTCAGTGCTTGGATGGGAGACCTCCTGGGAATACTGGGGACTGTAGGTTCTGGTCCTGAGGACTTCACTGTCACTGTCCAAGCTCACCAGGCTGTGGCAGATGGGCCTGAGGAGTTAAAGGGTGGGACCAGTTCTGTGCACGCTGTGCCTCACCTAAAAAATCCACTGTGCAGGCTGGAAGGGCACACCCACGTGGGGAGAGCCCTTCCTAAATCTTCGTTCGCGATGCCCACCCATGATGATGATGATGGTATTTCCACATTATCCACTGAGAGATCTGCAGTATCTTCCTTTTCTGTCTGTGTAGGGTTTGGACTCCTCTTCCCCCAAGTCCCATGTCAGCCCTCTAATCACAAGCATGCGGCCTCAACAGAGAGAAAACAGAGTTTACTGCTGTATCCTCCTCACACCTGAGATAAAGGGTGTAAAGCTGTGAATGGAACTGAACAGCTGTGATCTATGTGCTCAATCTTTAATGCATATTTTATGAAGACCCTTGTTAGGAACAATGTAATTGCATTAAGGTGTGTGAGTGGTTTTGCAGGAACTTTAGTTGTGCTCTAGGTAGGTCCTGCATAAATCTCTCTTGAAATGCTGTTTGCCTCTAGGAATAAATGGGACATGTGAACTGTGTAATTGCTTCCCGGCCCTGCTGTCAGGCAGCACCCTGCTTAGACACAGAGACATGAGGCACACCTCTTTATCTCTGAGCACCCATCAGCTGAATGCAAACAGGTGACACGTAAGCCTCTTGCCTGTGTGCTCAAGAGGTGGTGCTAGAAAATTACTCCTACTGGAAGTAATATTTCCAGTGTGCTCTAACTATTCCTTTAGCAGAGTTTGGGGTAAGTGGTATACCTTACTTTAAATTGATGTGCTTGAGGACTGTCTGATTAGGGGCATGTTCAGATTTCCTGAATTTTGCACTCTGTATGTGTGTGTACACACTTTTATTTACAGCTTAATCTCTTTTGCCTTCTTCCTGTTTCCGTCTCCTCTCCATCAGTAGCAGCACAGGAGTTGCATGTTTTGTCTAAGGCCAGTTCAGGAGGCATATTCCTTGTTCCCATACTGCATGGGGGAAATCCTGCATGCCTAGCCAATTTCCTTAATTTATACAGGAGCAATACTGCCATGGTCTGGAATGTTTTATCACACAATAGAGTTGTGATATTTGTGTCCTGGAGGCAGAAATAAGAGCCTGTTAACATTGATGCCTGTTTTTGTGAGAGTACCTTGG
Organism: Pithys albifrons albifrons; assembly: GCF_047495875.1. NCBI lineage: Eukaryota > Metazoa > Chordata > Aves > Passeriformes > Thamnophilidae > Pithys > Pithys albifrons. Next base: position 8,656,960 of record NC_092470.1, read on the forward strand.
ACTAGGATATCCAGTGAACAAGAGGAGAAGTTGCTTTGCAGGGTGTCCCTTTTTGATAAGCCAGTCTGGATGTGTATGTGAAGGCTGCAGAGCAGCAGCTGCACAGGCACAGCTCAAGTGATGGCAGTGGTGGTCCTGTCAGGAAGGGAAAAGGCCAGTGGAGGTTTTCCAGTACTTGCTCATAACTCCTGTCCATCTGCATACCAGGCAAAGTGCAAAGCCAGAGCCGAATGGGATTTAAGGAGGGATTTACAGCAGGCAAAACTGTGGAGGGCTTGATCTGGAGCTCAAAACTGTGTCCATTACTGATTTTTTTTTTTAAACCAAGGAGTTCTTACTCTTTTGAGCAGGATTTGGAAATTATTTTCTTTTGGTGACAGGATGAATTCTGATTGTATCATCAGTTTTCTCTGAATCTTCCTTTTCTACCTACTCTCCTGATATACAAGGTACAGGAATGTGGAAGGAAAGAGTGGAATGTGGGGAACTACAATGCTTAATTTAAAAAGAAAGAGACGGGATGGGGTTTTGGTAACAGGACCATGGCTTTTTAAAACTCCACAGCAGTTTTTGCTATGGATGTACTTCACTGTGAACATGTTCTTATTTCTGTTATGTGGACCTGGATGTGTCTGGACATTAGGACTGCAGGTCTCGGAAGAAGAGGGTGGAGATCACTTTTTAAATATTTGTGCAGGGAGGAGGACAAGGCTTGAAACTGCTATGAAAATAGCTCTTTGCATGTCTCCAAGGATAGGTTAACTGTGCAGAGTTTCACAAGAACCACTCCCTGGAGATATTTGAATAATAGATTGACATTATGGGGTGCAGTGAGCGTTGTGTGCATTTCAAAACTAGAGGAGAAAATGTCCTTCTGAAACAAATCCTTTAGAAGGCATTTTTATGCCCTTCCTGTGAAGGGCTCCTGATCTCCCGTCAGTCCTCTGGAAATTGTATTTGTTACCAGCCATGGGGAGAATTGAGGTTTAAGTGGGCTCAGTGATCTGGCATGTTTGGGTGAACAGACAGTACAAATCAGATATGACACTAAGAATACATTTGGGTTTTACTTCCCAAAGGTCTAACCTTGAGCTCTGTGTTTTGACTTGAGCTTTCTCCCAGCCCTGACCAGTTCCCTGCAGCTCCATGTAAGAGCTGTGGAGTCCTTCCTTCCTCTGTAAGGTCTTGCATAGGGTGCATGATAAATTAGCTTTCTTACAACATAAATCAGCAGTGATTAGGTGGCACAATTATTTGGAGTTGTTACTAAAAGTATATTTTATATACCTGTAGTTAGCTAACACAATACCAACAAGACAAGGCAAATACCTCTGTCCAGGTGGGATGGCACAGTAAAAGGCTTGGAGCTGGGTTGTCTCTGTGTAATATACTGGCCCTGAGATTTACATTTAAATCTTTTAAAGCAACAATGAATGTAGGGAGATCAAAGCTGAAGGAACCTGTGCTTGAGTAGAGGATGAGCCTGCACAGCTCTTTGCCCCTGGAGAACATCTGAGGGCAAAGGAACTTCTTGCCATGTAGGAGATGGAAGTCTATATCAAATGCAGTCTTGAGGAAAAAACCCTCCTTGTTTGCTTTTTAAATATTTTCCCTTTCTTCTAATGCATTTCAATGAAAAGCCTTTGCAGACCTACAAGGTAGGCAATCTGGTTTTACTTTTTTTCCCTTCTCTAGCAGGGGAGGGGATTTAAAAAATGAAACAAAGCCCCCAAAATTGCTTTTGCTGATGTATGGGAGTGTGTCCAGTGGATCAGGGCTTTTAATTTCTTTTAAAAATGTTTCTTACGTCAGTGTGTGCAGCTCCCTGTTCAACGTGCTTGCTTGAATGTCTGCTCCTTCAGACCTGCAGTTGTGGTGAATTTATGTGGAAAGCTGACTGATAACTGTTGCTACAGGGTTTGCCCTCTCAGTCTTCTGCTCTATTGCAAAACCTTGGTTAAAACACATCAGGGGGAAGTGAATTAGCTGCCTGGGGTGCAGTAGTGAGTGTGAACTGCCACCTAAACCCCCTTTCCTGCAAGGTTTTATGGGTGTTGATGGCATAATGTAAAATATGCCTGGGCTGGGGAAAGGGAGTCTTCAGTGCTGAAAAGGAAAAAAGTGATGCTTTCCAGTGACTCTGCAGTTGGAGAGGGGGGTCAGTCTGACCATTGCCTGCCTTTGGCTGTGCTAAGGCTGGTCATGGCGAAGTCAGCCAGTCATGGTTCTGTAACCATGAGCAGGACTGACCTAAAGGTGAGGCTTTAGAGATAGTTCTGGTTTAAGCTGAATGGGGTGATTGACACCCACATAGTGGAGATACAGAGCTGGTTCCAAACCTCAAGCTGGGAGTTGATATTCAAGAAACGAATTGGTGTTTTGCCATTGATGCAAACTACTGCAGTGTTTTACTTGATATGGATAACTTAATCTAGTTCAAGCTAGAAGTAGTTCCAAAAATACTTATTTGCAGTTGAAACAGCAGATTTTACTCTTTTAAAATTTTATTTTATCATGTAATTTTTTTTGTATTTTAGTGTCTATTTTCATCCTTCATAAGAAGCAATTTTATGCCAGTTTTATGTTGCTTTTAGAATGGTTATTTTAGGCTTATCTTTTCATGTTCATGTCTTTGAACATGACAGAAAGCAGCTCTCTACTGTTTGTTTTGGGGGAGGAGAGGCTCAGTAGCTACTCAACAGGAAAGTACCAATGCACTTAGATCAGCCTTTGGAGTACACATGGAATTTGCCAGTGATTTTTGTTACCCATTCTAGCTGGTCCTGGACTTAGGTCAGATTGCAGATAATATGGTTATTTTTTCAAAGGCATGAAAAAGAAAGAGAGAATTTCTTAAATGTGTATGAGGCATGGAAAAATGTATGTGTTGTTTAATGGCAACTCAGGATCAAGATTTAGTTTCAATCATTAACTAGCGTCATGATAAAAACTTTGAAAATTGTCCCTCTAAACAAAACAAAAAACCCCACAAACAAGAAAAAGCTTTTTCAAGACTGAAAAATAGCTATTAGTAGAAAATTATTGTAATTTTTATTTAAATACAGTGGGCAGTCTGGCAAAAATGGGGGGGGGGGTTTGTATATTAATAATGCCACAGTGAGAGTGGGGCCAGAATTGCACTGCTGGTATGTTTAAGTAGCTTTTACAAGCTTCTATGCAGATTAAAATCAGTTCTGCAGTTCATGTTCCGGATATCTTGAATACTTTGACCTTGATTTTCAGTCTTTCCTGAATAAGGTAAAATTGTGTTGCCTTCTCTTTCTGGTAAAAGGAATGTAATTAAATTAAAGATGCACTTTTCCAGTCACAGCTGAATTTGATATTATGAGTTTCAGGTGAAGCTGGTGTAAAGGAGTACAGAACTGGTCCCACTGCTCCATGCTTTGTAGTTCAAATAGTGATTTATTTTTTAAACATTTGTCAAAAGAAGCCCAGGCAGAGCTGTTAACTAACTCATCCTTTCTGCTTTGCTTTTTAAGGTGCCTCCTGAATTCTCACTATGTCTGATGGGGACTACGATTACCTCATAAAATTTCTAGCCCTCGGTGACTCTGGAGTAGGAAAGACCAGCCTTCTTTACCAATATACAGATGGCAAATTTAATTCCAAATTTATCACAACGGTGGGCATTGACTTCCGGGAAAAGAGAGTGGTGAGTTTTAAGAGTGTCTTATTTGAAAATGGTGTCTGTCTATTTGTTAAAAATCAGACCTGCCCCATCCCACTGTGTGGGCATGGAATGCATAGTTACTGTGCACTTCATCTTCTGGCAAAGTAGTTTGGATATAAAGCTGGACAATGTGTTGTGATAACCACTTGGATGCTGGTCCTTGCTGCTCTGGGAAGTGGAGTTGGCACAAGCTGTTTTTTCACTCTTAAATGCCTGGTGGTTTCCCAAGTGTCCAGAAATCTGGATGGGGCATTGTGCAGACTGGCCTTTAATGCATGACATGCACCCCAGTAGTGTAATGAGTAACTGTCCTAATGAATTGCCAAACCAGTGCCTTCAGTAAGTCAGTGTTCCTTTTGTGGGATAGCAAACATGGTGCTTTTGCTTGATCAGCATATTTGATAATTCTGGACAAGACTGAGGTGTCACAGCCTGAATTTTATAATCCACAAATTCAGCAAGATTGTGTATCTCTAAAGATTTGTTTGTAACTCTTGTAATCTTAGGTACAATGACAGTTGAAGATAAAGAAGGTTACCAAACATGAAGTAGCCTAAGCAAGAAATTAATCTATTTTTGTCTGATTCTTCCAAGACTAATAGATGCCCTTATTTATATTTTCATGCTGAGTAATCTCTTCAGTTTGTATTATTATCGTGCAATTTCTGCTTTATAAGCTGTGATATAAGATCTAACCTGAGCAATTTTTCAGTAATCTTTTGGCAGCTAAGAAGAGATGTCATTATCTCTAGGAGTCTGTTTACTAATGAGGTTCTGCTGGTGGTACAAATACATTGCCAGATTGCATTGTTGCTTTCTTATATTTTCATTTGAACATGATACAAGATAATAAAAAAACGGAAAATCAAAATTAATCTTATCTCATGGCCACTCTCAATGTCTGTCTGGAGTCCATAGTCTATTGGATACTGGTTTTCCAATTAACTTTTACCCTTATTTTCAAATATTCAATTGGATGAAAAATTAAAATGCAACCTATAATACCTTTTTCTTATAAAGCAAAGGGATTGAGTTGTAGTGGGGATCTTTGCATTGACAGTGCTACTTTTGCTGTATTTAATGACTTTAAGTGTCAGTTATTTGGTGTTCTGTAGCAGCTGGACTGGTACCAGTGTTGCAAATTCCCTTTTCCAGGTGTATAGACCCAATGGGCCGGATGGCGTTGGTGGCAGAGGGCAGAGGATCCACCTGCAGCTCTGGGACACTGCAGGGCAGGAGAGGTAGGACCGAGGGTGGGAACATGTGCCTGCTGTAACAGTGATGGAAAGTGTCCTAGGAATACCCCGTAAATTATAACTGTAATTTGCACCTGCAGAATATGAAAACTGTAATTCTTGAAAACTTTATTTCTTTTCATGGCCGATATAGATGCTTTTAAGTCTTTTCCTTTTTAAGGTTTTCCTTAAATTTCTGTAAATATGTTGAGGTCTTGGGAAAGGCAGACAGGTAAAATCATCTCAAAGGATTCTTTTCTATTTGCCTATCAAAAAAGCAGAATCCTCGTGGTTGTTTTAAAATGAAGAACTAATTTGTGTAGGGAATGAATTTCTGTTCAAAGTTAGAATTTCATTATTATTTTAATTTCTGAATCTTGATCAAGGCATGCTTTATAGTAGAGGACTTTAAACTCTCACACTCAAGTCTCTTTGACTCCTTAGGCCTTGATTAGGCCTCAGTGATGTTAATAATTCTTGTTACGCAGTCCCTGCATCAGCAAAACAATTATGAATATTTTATTCCAGTTAATTCTGTCTTCAGTTACCTCAGTTTTATGACTGTATACAATTATGTTTTTAAATTAACTTGTCAGATGAGCCAACTAATTTCACTTTGCTGGCTTAGGTTTCGTAGCTTGACAACGGCTTTCTTCAGAGATGCCATGGGGTTTCTTCTCCTCTTTGATCTGACAAATGAGCAAAGCTTTCTGAATGTCAGGAACTGGATAAGTATGGCCTTCTTTTTTTGTTTGGTTTTTTTTTTCATTCCTTGCATGGGTGGGGAGGGGGCTGTGTTTGTAAATGTGGAGTCTCACTGAGAAATAGAACTGAAAATACTGGTTTTGTACCTTTCTCAGTAAAAGAATGTAAATGTTGCATTCCTAATTGTAATAGCTGCTAGTGATGGCTTCTAGGCCTTACCTGAAATTCAGCTTTGCCTACTGAACTTGAGCCTTCCACCTACATAGCAGGAGTCTGAGAGAACATCATACCCCTGGCTCTGGGGCTGTTCAGTAATTTAAGTGTGTGGAAACGCTATGCAAAACTCTTATTTTGACTCACCTGAAGCTTTGTCAGCAAAACTTACTAGGCTGGTATATTGAGGCAAAGAAGTTCCCAAGCAACATCAGCTGTAAGGACAAGAAAGTATATCCTTTCCTGGCAGCTCACTGAGGATGCTTATTGAGAATAACTCCCTAAGCTACAAATACACAAGTTTCTGTGCTAACTTTGTCAGGCTTCTGTTTCCCAAGATTTTTCACTGGGTACGTGACAGCAAGTTCCCACCTGTTCTCTGGCTCCTCAGTGCAGTAGCAGAATTCCTGTGAACTAAACAGATACAGATATCTATATCTATCTATATCTATATATCAGCTAATACTTGGTTTATGGTAGTGTTCTAGGTGAGCTGTGTGTGTGACAGTAAGTTGTGACTCCTGTTCCTGTTGGTGCTCTTAGGTCAGCTACAAATGCATGCGTATTGTGAAAACCCTGACATCGTGTTGTGTGGCAACAAGAGTGATCTGGAAGACCAAAGGACGGTGAAAGAAGAAGAGGCTAAAGAACTTGCAGAAAAATATGGGTAAGTAACTTTCTTCCAATTATTGCTGTGTTTAAAGCAGAATAAAATGCTTTCTGTAATGCTTTTTCTGTATACTGAAAGATTTCTGTGAGAATAAGCATTTTAAGATGCTTAACTGGCCACTATGATAACTTTTTTTTTCTGTCAGAGATTAATGTTTTCTGCATTGCTTAAAAATAAATACTTTGTATTGCAATAATCTTGCACTGAAAATTGGTTAATCTTCTTTCCTTGGAAGTAAACAAAATAAATTTTCAGAGACATTCTGGGAAAGAGATAGAATTTAGCTAGAGAGGCAGGTGAATAATGAGGTCAGTCCTTAGCTCTTGCCTGTGCTGAGGCATCTGTGCTCTCACAGGCTCCCAGGGAGCCTGAAAACCAAGTCAGACCAGCAGGAAGACAGGGTAGCCTTGCCCTTCCCCTTCCCTTCAGGCACAGGTCAGGTGTCCCTGAAGGAAGTATGTGAAATCTTCGTTCCTATCAAATATTAATTAACTCCATAGTGCTTTTATACCCCCTTAACTCTTTCATGGGACTTATCTCTGGATTATATTTGCATTTCACTGGGAATCAGAAGTGCACTTTTGAAGGAAATCTTCTGATGCATTTATTGTGGTTCACGTAGTGGAATGACTTTCTAGCACATGAACTGCATTCCTTCTTGTCTGAAAACTGAACTGGGTGATGTGCTCCAACCAGTAACCTGTGTTTGATCTGGAGCAATAGATCAGAACTGCTCCACAGCCCAGCCCACACGGCGTGTGAATGCTGTCTCCTCAGGGTGAGCTGCCTTGTTCTGCAGCTCTCCTGTTGTGTCACGCTGGTTCCTATCACATAGACACAAATCAGCTTGCCTTCACCCTGAAGAACATTGGAGGCAAATCAGAAGCAATCTGTGTATTACAGATAAGTGGGTTTAGTGCAATATTAGCTTCTTCCTTTTTAATTCTGTGAAAATGCTTGTTTTGAAGTTCATGTTACACAGATAACAGCAAGTGCATGTAGGACTTTAACTAGCTGGTTGTGAAGGAGCAAAAAGTTTTAAGCAGCAGCAGATGGCATGTGATCATTTCTTAAATCTCTTTGCACGTGACTTCAGGAAATAATTTATCAAATATTTATTTTTGTGGCTGAAAATGCCAACTTAGTTTAGGAGTAGGGAGCTAAAAGTCAAGGTTATGTATCATATCCAATGTGTAGGCAGTCATAAAGTTCTCTGCCCTGTAGAGATGAGATAGAATATCTGCTAGGAGTCATTCTCTCCTCAGGGGAGGCAAGATGAATCTTGCCGCAGTGAATTCTGGTAACAACAGTGTGAGATAGTGAATATCCCCTTTCTGTGTAAGGGCCTTGTACTGATAAGTGATGTATTCAATAATGATTGCAGGAGACCTACACACTGAGGCAGTACTATATTTTTGACCACTCATAGAGTCTTGCCAGTTAAGTAAGAAATACTTAAAATTCTGAAGCAATGATCTCAGTTTCTTGGGCGGTAACACAAACGTGGCTGCTGTGGCACCTCTCTGTGGGGAGCACTGGCTACAGTCGGTCACAGCCTCCAGAACTGCCACTGCAACATCCTGAGCCACAACTCCACAGTAACGAAAACGAGCAATGTCTTTTCAATACCAAGGTGCCAGAAACTTTTGTTGACAAAGAATAGGTGGTCTGAGCATTGAGATTTTATATAGGAAAGTTTAGAGTTAGGGTGTTAGCAGAAGAAACAGTCACCTTCACACAAGGACATACAAAGTAGTTGCATCTCTTGCAGGGAGCAGAGCTTCAAAAAGCAGAGACCTCAGGAGTATAACTTTGGGAACTCATACTGACCAGTGCCTCTGGAAACTGTGGACTCCAATAAAACTTGCCTTTCTGCCCCACTTACAGTGTCAGCCACTTCATTAATTTCTTTTGCATTTCAGACCAGTGTCTTTTTGCTGTGGAGCAGCAGCGACAGCCTTTTTGTGATTTCTGAGTATGTGGCAGTAATCCTGTGTTGTTGTTTTCTTTTCTTCTGTGACTATAAACTGTGTGATGTAAGTCTGTATTTTTGTCTTCTGCAGAATACCATACTTTGAAACCAGTGCAGCTAATGGGAATAACGTAAGCAAAGCCATTGAAACGCTGCTTGACCTCATCATGAAGCGCATGGAACGGTGTGTGGATAAATCCTGGATCCCTGAGGGGGTGGTGCGCTCCAATGGGCACAGCTCTACAGAACAACTGAATGAGGAGCAAGAAAAAAGCAAATGTGGCTGTTAGCCCAGTTACAATTAAGTTTAATATGTATGGTAAAGTATAGTACAGTTGCAGCTTAACTGTTTAACTTATGGACAAATCACATTGTGTAGTTATTTAATGGGCTATATCAATTCTTGATACTAATTTTTGTTTTCTGTCTCTCAAACAACCTTGACCTTTGCTTGCAAGGTATACAGTTTATTAGTGATGGGACAGAGGATTATTTTGGTGTAGCACTGGATTTTCCTCTAATTCTCTAATTTGAAGGAAAGGGAAGGAAAGGAATTTTCATTACCAAATTCTGTGGGCAACAAGTAAGGGTCGGTTTCTGAACTGAAGGGTTTTATTTGCCCTTTGAAGGCTCCAATAACTACACACACTAGGCCTTTGAATTATATACTATGACAGCTCTTGGTCTCTACTAACAGCAAGTTACCAACATGGATCTTGGTTTTGAACAGAAACATTTAATCATTTCGCCAATCAATAACAATCTTACAGAGCAAATCGGGTTTTCCACAAAAGCCTGTGAGACACTTGTCCTTGCTCTCAGTTTTTAGGGATGAAAACCAAAAGAAAGCTATTCAAAGCAGAATAAAAAACTCCAGAGAAGCACAGGGGTGTGCATGTAGAGCACCTGGGGTATGTCATGTAATCGAACATGTAAACTACAACTGTACTATATAAAACATATCCAACAAAGCCTGTTAGACCTCCTGACATCTTTTGAATTTCTAGAACATGCATATACATATATTTATGTGTAAATGATATAGCTGTTGTGTTTCTTTTATATTACCATTCATGTTTTAACAGGACTGTAGGCCAACCTACATGTCAGCAAAATTTCATCAGAGCTGGTGCTTTGCACTGAATTTTTTGCCAAACACAGGTTCAGAATGTCTTCAAATTTGGATTGAAAAATTAATGATGATTGTCTTCTGGTGAGATGCAGCTAAGATACTAGTTCTGTAGCTCAGTATGTCTACAAATTTGTAATGCTCATTTTAATCTGCCAACCTTTGTGTCCTGTACATCTTGGTTATCATATATTCATTTATGGTTTGTTAATTTCCTTTAGGTTGTATTTAAAAAAGAATAGAGTTGCTTTTCCTTTCCCCCCCCCCCCCCACAGGTCACACAAATGTCAGTTTTGCTTTCAGTGAATCATGTTATTCTGACCATTTTTATTTATTCATACAACCTAAGAAACAATCAGTATTTTTTGGGGTATTTTTTCTGGACTGATTTATAAGATGTGCCTACCAAACTCTTTTCTACCCTGGCAGAGATTGTATAACTATAAAGTGTTGCCAATTAAAGTCATAACTTGCCAAATTGAGTCTTGTTACAGACTTTCCACAGCAGTTTGTTTACAAAACTCCAAAGCTACTGCTCTTTAGAAATTATGTATTTATTTATTTAAGTATTTGAAGTACTGCAATTTCAGGCAAGTATTGATACCACTTATCAACATGAATTGCAGCATAACAAATTTTTTGAAGGAAGGACCAAAAATGTTTCTAGAATAGGAGCTAAAAATATATATATATTTGATGTAGCCTCTGGTTATATTAATTAATACAAGAATAAGTGTTAAAACTTGGTTCTGAAAATATTTTATGCAGTAATGCATTGTTCTTTAACAAACACAATATGTAAATATTAGATTTTTATCACAACCTGCACGGAATATTTTAAAAGTGCAATATAATTTGACTGCTCTGGAGCTAGGACGGAGATAAAAGCAATTTATATATGAATATAGGGTTTGGTTTTTTCTACTGCACAATACCAAGATTCTAAAATGCTTGTCGACCGGGGTTACTGTAGTTAACTCAGAGTGCCTTTTGTAGTTACCATCATGTCTCTAACCAGTAGAGTAACAAACTCTACTGTAAGACACAATACATTTCAGTGTACTTCAGTGTCTGAATTTCTTCTAATACAACTCTGCTTTTCAGAGGGTTGCAGTGGAACTTTGTCATGCATTAACTTTAATGGGCGTTTTTGTGCTTCTAGTTCCATCCAGTTCCTGAAAACTTTAAGGATTATCGCAACCAACTACTGAGCTAAGTGGCTACTGAAATGGTGTAAAAATATTTCCTTTTGAATACTTATGTTTAAATTGGATATTAAATATTGAAACTGTCGTATTACTGTCATGCCTATTATTTGTAACTATTTACAAAGAGAGTCTACATAAAATTGCTTTGATGTCAACCTTTGAAATGTGCCATAAGATTTATCTGTTTGAATTATTGTGTGACAGAACTTTTGTTCCTTTTTAAACTCCCATGAGAAATCATGGTAAATGTTTCTTGACAGTAAATTACACTATTCTTACTAGTCTAGTACTGGATTTAAAAACCAAGGAAACAAGGAAGAATTCTTAAGTGATGAGAAACTGTTCTTTCAAGAAAAGTTGTTTCCATCCAGTTTCCAATGAAAACATTGATCTATAACAGAACAAAGTTTTGGAAAGAATTTCCCTTATGTTGCATTGTCCCAGGATTTCTTATTAATATAAAATAGTTAAACATTCCTGATCTGAAGTTTGCCAGCATTGTTGAACTGAGTTGTGACATTTCCTGTTGTTTCAGTTCAGTGTCGGTCTGTCCTTCTGCACTGTCCCCTGTGCGTTGTGGAGTTTCTTAACTCAGATGCATCCCCACTCTGTGCTATGGCTGAGGCTGCACAGACCAGCCCAGTCGGTGGGGGCCTGATGAATTCTGGGTGATGCCAGAAGGAGCTCAAACCCACAGAAGACAATAGAGGTGTCTGTATTAATCAGACATTCAGAATTCTGCTAATCTGAGCATGTTGTGTGTTCCAAGCAAGGGGAATCAAGCAATAAATTTTGTAAAGTCTATTGCTTCTACAAAGGTAAGGAACCTGATTTTTCAGAATAACTGCTTCCATCAAGAGCAATGTGTATTTCCAGGTAGGTTATGCTGTGCTGGAGAACACTGCTGCTATTCAGAGGTTCCTTGTCAGGCAAGTGAATGAGCTGAACTAAACCTTTTTAAATTTAGAAAGGGCAAGTTAGACTTGGTATTTTGTCTGGTCTGAAATAACCATGCAGTAACAATAGCTGAAAAAATACATTTTAGGAAAGGGAGTGGGCATCTTGTTCCAAAGCAGGCTGACCAGAAGCCAGAAGTGTGCAAATGTGGCAGAGAGGACCAACTGCATCCAGGGCTGCACTAGTAAAATGAAGGCATCAGGTTGGGGTACCCAGTCTTTTCTTATCTTCAGTAATTAAAAAGACCACATCTGGAGTTCTGTGCTCTGTTTTGGACAACTCAGTAGAAGAAAGACATTGACACACTGAAGCGAGTCCAGTGGATGCATCAGGGGGCTGGAGCACAAGGGGTAGATTAAACATTAGGAAAAAAACTGTCAGCATGTCAGTGGTTAGAAATTGGAACAGAAGCTGAGGAAGGTTATGGAATCCTCATCCTTGAAGACACTAAAACCTCAGCTGGATGTGGTGCTGAGCCACCTGGTATTTATTTGTTCTCCTTTGAGCAGGACTTGGCTCTTAATGACCTCCAGAAGTGTCTGCCACCCTACAAGTGCCCCTGTGCGTGACAGCTGTTGTATGGCTGTATGACAGTGCATGAACTGCATGTGACAGTTCTATTGCTCTATTAGGAGACTTCTACAAGTATGTAAATACTTGCAGGTCAGAGCTTTGCTATGAGTTTAAGGTATTGGGGTGAGATGTTTGGTGAAATAATTCTTGCTGTGTCAAAAATCAAATGAGCCACTTGCTTTGCTGCAAAATCTCTTCTTCCAGCCAGGCTGCTTTTCAGCTGGATACCCAGTTCTGTCTGTGAATAACTAGAAATGGAGTAGAAGTACATATTCTTTTTTCATAATTAATCTGGATTCTGGCTCCAGCAACTTTCAATCTATATTGCCCTTTAGATAGGCACAAACACTTCAAATTTACAACATAATGACTTGTACTTGAAGAGGAGATTAGTGTCTTGATGTGAAAAAAGGAGCTGGGGTGGAAAATCCAATTGTAAATGCTTGTAATGTCACTGTGCTCTCACATCCTATCTGTCTGCTGGAGGTGTTGGTGACAGTATGTAATTCACATTGTTTAAATTGTAGAAGCCACCTAAGACTTCACAATATGGTATCCTGCCAGGAAAAAGCTGTCTTTGGTGAAATAAAAAGAGCCCATGGGGAAAAAAGTGTCAGAGGCAGGAAACTCAAAGTAATCAAACTGAAAAAGGAGGATTTCAATTGCATATGTCAAAGCACAGAAGCCCTGGACCTTAGAGAACTTGTTTATTATTTGGTTTTGCCTCTAGCTGTAAACTCGGTGTCTTCATAGCTTCCCTCATAAAGTTGCATTGTTTGTGTCTTTAGTATTTCCTCTTATCGTGTGGTTTGCCCTCCTCTGTCCCAACCCCAGAGCCCTCCCTCCCTTGTGCAGCTCGGCAGTAACACCCTGTGCAGTCCCATCTCCTCCCTGTCTCTGGGTCAGTTGGAGCTGTTGTCCCCGAGGGCTGTGGGGAGTGCTGGCCACCATCATGTGCTTGAGCCAGTGTCTCCTGCAGTAGGATGTGGCTGAGGGCTGGTTTGCAAAAAGATTGGAGACAAGTTCTGTGCTGATAAGTGATTACTGTGCTAAAGCAATTTTTCTTTCTTCCTTTCATCTTTCTTATTACAGCACTGAGCTGACTTTTTTTTTTTGTTGTTGTTGTTGTTCTAGAAACCAGAAAGCAAAAATTATTCTAAAGGCACGTGCAATTCAGCACATGGATTTTTTTCACCAAATACTCAGGTAGTTAATTTCTTTTAAATGGAGAAGAAGGATTTGTGGTGGTAAAGGCTTATGTGCTGAGGAAGATTTCAGACTCTGAGCTGGGACAGATTGAAGAATAGAAGACCTTCTCCAATTCCAAACAATTTAGGAAGGTACAGGGCCTAGCATTTAGGTCCTCTCAAAATAAACAGGCAACTCTAGGAGCGGGAACAGAAGGACTAATATGTTCCTATATAGTGTGCAGAGCCTTTGATTTTAGACAGTACTTCAAATTTTGTTTTAAAAATTAATTCCCCTGTAGAGGAGTTGGATCTTACAGATCTGTAAACAAATCCAAAGGTATTTTGCCTGAATTTTAGAGGAAATCTACTGGAAATTTAAAAATTATGTCTGACTGGCTTTCATTTCCTTGGGTCACTGTGTCTATCCTTCTGTTAATTCTGAGCCACTTCAGCTTCCTTAATTTCTCGCACTTAGAACAAAATTTTTCATTTAGAAAGAAAAACTGGATGAGCTTGAACACAAGCTGATCATAAAATCTTTGTATTCAATTTCTCTGCTAAGATATGAATGTGTGTTTCAGGGAAGCAGAGAGTCATTTGGGGAAAAGTCAGTTTACATCTGAAGATGCAGTATTGTCTAATACTTCATCCCAACTTTCTGTGCATGGGTGGGGGTTTTTTTCTCTCTTTTTAATACTTTCATGAGCATAAGTATCTCTGAGTGTCTCACAGCATTCTGCATCCATGTGGCTGATGTCTGTGTGTGGTGATCGAATACGGGGTGTGTGGTTTTTGGCATATTACTGCTTTTGTAGATATTCTTGTCACCCTTTTCCCCCCAGTCACCTGTTGGTGTAATGAGGTAGAAATTGTGGCTCCAACTAGTAAATAAATGGAGCTTTCTTACAGCATTTGGGGCCTGGTCAATGGCAGGTCAGATACAAGTCAGCAGTGCCCTGGCAGCCAGGAGGGACATCCCTGTCCTGGGGGCATCAGAGCCAGCAGTGCCCTGGCAGCCAGGAGGGACATCCCTGTCCTGGGGGGCATCAGGCACAGCATCTCTAGCCAGGCGAGGGAGGGGATTGTCCCGCTCTGCTCTGCACTGGGGTGGCCTCATCTGCACTATTGGGGCAGTTTGGGGACCAGAGTATTAAGCTGTTAGAGAGCGTCCAAAGGAGGGCAATGAAGATGATGAAGGGCCTGGAGGGGAAGTGTGTGAGGAGCAGCTGAGGGCACTTGGTGTGTTCAGCTGGAGGAGAGACCTAAGGGAGCCTTCATGGCAGTCACAACCTCCTTGGGAGGGGCAGAGGAGGCGCAGGTACTGATCTCTGCTCTGTGTCACCATGGACAGGGCCCAAGGAATGGCTACAGCTGCATCAGGCGAGGTTTAGGTTGGGTATTAGGAAAGGATTCTTCCCCCAGAGGGTGGTCAGGCATTGGACAGGCTCCCCAGGGCAGTGGGCACAGCACCAAGGCTGACAGAGCCCAACAAGTGTTTGGACGGGCACAGGCACATGGTGTGGTTGCTGGGCCTGTCCCGTACAGGGCCAGGATCGGACTGAGTGATCCCTGTGGTCCCTTCCAGCGCAGCCCGTCCCGTCCCATTCCGCGGTGCCGCCGCCGGGCCCGGCCGGGGCTGTGCGGGCGCGGTGTGCGGCGGGGCCGCCAGGGGGCGCTGTGGGCGCGCGGGCCCCGCCCCGCCGCCTCCGGTCAGCTGAGCGCGCCTTCCGCGGGCCGGGCCGGGCTGAGCTGGGGCCATGCGGATCGAAAAGTGCTACTTCTGCTCGGGCCCCATCTACCCGGGCCATGGCGTCATGTTTGTGCGCAACGACTGCAAGGTACGGCCGGGCCCCCTCCGCCGGCAGCCGCGGCGCTCCCGGGGTGCCCGCAGGATTCGCCGTCCCCCGGCTCGGGCCGCGCCTCAGGCCGGGCCGCGTTCGTGAGGCGCTGCCGGGCCCGACCCACTGCCCGGGGCGGCGGCGGGGCAGCGCCTCGGCCGTCAGAGGAGTGGGGGGTGAATTACGTGTTTGCAGTTTTTAGTAAGAATTTATACACTTCTCAGGGCCGCATAGAACGCTCGTGCTTTAACTCCCTGGTTTTGAGGAGTGTCGGCTCCGGTGGGCGCGGGCGGCGGCGCCGCTCGGAGCAGCCCCGGCCGTAGACACACGGACCGAGGCTGATGGTCCCTCTCCCGCGTGGGGCTCTGCTAAAAACGCTGAAAGCTGTAACTCAGCGAACTGCTGTGACTCACAGCAGGACGTGCACAGCGCTCCGGGCTCTGCACCTCGGTGACAATCCCGTACATAACTGCTGTGTGTAGTTTTCCAGCCTCCTCCGTGCTCCCCGTGGTTTCTGCGGGGCGCCGGAACCCCCCGTGTGAAGCGAAGCTGACGCAAATCGCTTCCTCTCCCTGTTCAGACGTCAGAGCTGACACCGAGCGGGCTGCGCGGCCCGGCTGAGTCACAGCCCTGCGGAGCTCGGGGCTCCATGTGCGCTGACGGGCCACAAGGTGTGTTCTAGAAGAGATGGCACAGGGGCAGGTTACTTGTGAACAGTCTCTGAAACAGACAGACCTGCCATTCTGTTTTGCTGAGTTGAGGTGAAAAAACTTGGTAGAAGAGTGTGGAAAAAGGATTACTTTACCTAGAGGTTTCATATATTGTATTAATTTTCTTTAGAAATGACTGTTCAACAGTAACGAGAATATGGTTGTAGAAAAACAGGGTTTTCAAAAACTCACGAGTAGCAAATGTAATTTTGGATATTCTTAAGTAAAGAGTAGCATTCTGTAAAATGTGTAGAAAAATGGAGAAAAAAGGAAAAGGCCAGTTAAAACATTTTAGCATATTCTTTAACAGCTTTCAGTTGATTCACTCCAGGACTTCACTAATGTGCTTGGGACTCCTGTGGAGTAATCATTGAGGCTTAAAGCTGCATTCCAGAAAACAGATTTTTGTGTGTATGTGTATTGTGTTCAATATGAGGTGTGAGGACATTTTGTTGTTACCAGGATGGTACTGTATCTAAAAAGTGCTGGCAGCTATGGAAAATTGTTTATTCATACTACAGGTTTCATTTTATGGTTATTTTTGCAGATGACAATTGTCACAGCTCAGGCAGATTTTGTTTATAATCAGTTTAATTGTAAGTATTTGTGCATATCCTGACAACTGTAAAATTGACCTTATAATGAGAAGAAACAATAATAATGCTTCAAATTATTTTTGTTAATAAGCAATATTTGATATAAGAATACTGATATTTGAAAGAGGATTATAATTTCCAATGAGCAGTGTTGTTAGAGCAACCTAAGTGTTTGGTATCACACTTACAGTGGGGCACAAATAACATGATTTGGCTAAGTTTTTTTTCACCTCCCTTCTTCTTTAAGATATTTAGATTCTGCAAATCAAAATGCCACAGAAACTTTAAAAGGAAGCGAAATCCCAGGAAGATGAGATGGACCAAAGCATTCCGGAAAGCAGCTGGCAAAGAATTGACAGTGGTAAGAAGAATTGGTTCACACTTTGCATTAACACTAAAATGGCAGAAATGTGGCCTCTTCCCATTGCACATAGGCTGGATTAGGTGCCTTAATGCAGTATCATTTAATTAGATGACCTTGAGGGATGGAAGAAGTGGAGGAAGAAGGAATTGTGGAAGAGCATGTGAGAACGTTTGAGAGTGAGCTCTCCATTCAGCTTGACTGTGACTTGATCTCCCTATTTCAGCCTCAGAGTGGAAGCCAGTATGACATGTCTGTGTTGGGAACACATGGTCCTAGTAACTCCCAGCCCAAGGCATTCTTTGTTTTCATCTATAAATCTTCTACTCTCTGTATGTATCCATTTGGTGGTTTTATTTCTGCACAGTCAGATAGTCGGGGTTAACAGGTACCCCAGGAAGTTTCTCTGTGTAGGTTCCTAAAATAGTTAACTTTTGAAGACTCTTTAAAATCAGACCATGTATAGGAAAAGTCTTTGCTTGGGTAGAACTGTTTCAAAAACAGCATGAGATCTTAAAAGCAGTTTCAAAGCCAAGTTTCTTCAGTGATAAAAATATTAAACATTCACATTTGGTGGGAGAGTCCCTAAATAACTTAAGAATGACTGTAATTTAATTACCTGTTTTTTGACAGAATATTAGCAATTTAGGAAGAATTTTGACTCAGTGATTTACTGCCTTCTATGGATCTTCCAAGGGGAAGAATGTGATTTTTTTTTTAGTGTGACTCTGAAAAGCTAAGCTTAATTAGCACCTTTGGTAACTGTGTTTCTTGTTTTCAGGTTGTTTCTGGCTACGTTGAATTACCTTTTTACAAGAACTTAATTTAAAATTCCTTTATAAATGTCTAAGTAACTGACAACATGCTCCAATTTTGAGATACATGATGTATTCTAAGAATAAAACCAATATGTGAACTTAGTGCTGTGCTCCAGGTTGGTGGGTACCAGTTCTTTCATAAGCCAGCTTTTGGTAGTGTCCAAATAGGCTTATGACAACAGGAAATAACAGTTTCTACAAAAGTGACAGCTTTACCTCAACAAAAAACAACCTTTGAGCAGGGAGGAGTTCTCAGATAAAACTGGTATAAATCTAAGTATGCCTAAAAAAAAGTCAGGAAACTGTTTTTCCAGTGCTGGGGGATGGCAGCTGCTCCAAATGCCACAGGGTCATCAAGTGAAATATTTCACAATTTCACATTTTTATACATTGTTTCAATATTCTTAAGATGAAATAGTAGTTGGGGTTTTTTTGTAACCTTTTCTAAATTGCAAGCTGTTGAATAGAACTTATTTGACCTGCATTAAATGCTTTCAACTTGACACGTTTTCCATTTCGCCTTCCAGCTGTCTAATCTATTCTGTATTTCCTGCTCCACACTGGTTTGCTCTGTCTCCTTGTCTTGCTAAATAGAAAATAGCTGAGGGAGATGTTTTGGTAAATAATTCTCCTCAGACAAATCACTGTGGCTCCTGACACTTTGAGGTCAAACACTCCACTTGGTTTCCTTCTAGTGTAGTTATTTCTAATGGTTGTTAAAGTCCAGGAACTGAGGTTCTGGAAGGTGGTAAAAATCATGTAAAATATGAAGTTTTGTGAGTTCTATAGTAAGAATATATCGTTCTACATACACTTCTGTATATGATCTATATTTACTTTTTTGAATACAGGATAATTCATTTGAGTTTGAAAAGCGTAGAAATGAACCAGTGAAATACCAGAGGGAGTTGTGGAACAAGACTGGTGAGTCATTCTAGAAAAAACCCTAAAGATTAATTTTTTTACTCTACATGAGTGTGTTTTCAAAAGACTAATTTTTAGAGTATTGACACTTCGTGGGTTTGTTTGAAAATACTGGAATCACGACCAAATTATTATGTGTGGGGGTGGTTTGAGTTGTGAACAGGTGTGGAGTTGCCCTTGATGTTTGTTTTTTCCAGAAAATGGTTCGAAAATAAGAATCAGCATTCCTTTATTTTGAATTATTATCTTCAAAACCTCTTATTATCTTGAAAACCTTTATAAGAGGTTCCCAGTGTAAGCCTTTCACACTGATGCAGTTTTTTATTTGTTCTTTTTTCATTCCACTTCAGTTTGTTTCATAGAATCAAGTGCTTTAAAATGGAAGAACTGCTTATATTATGAATGAATGCCACAAAAGAGAAAGTGGTAACTTGCATCTAATTTCAAGCAGTGATAAAACTCAGTTGCAACTGAGTCTTTTGTAGTGTTGGTTAACTGTAGAAATTACGTGTAAGCAGAAAAGTGGAAGCATAAATAAGTTGTAGACAGAATGTTCCCTTATCCTATTCTTTGAAGAAGGAGTAACTTTCTCTACATAGTTTAAGAGTTGCCTCTGGTGTATGGTGTGCTGGTGGAATTGCTCTGTAAAAATAGCCTGTATTTTCAGCTGCAGGTGTGTAAGCACATTTTCTGCTTTATTTCAGTTGATGCAATGAAGAGAGTGGAGGAAATAAAGCAAAAACGCCAAGCCAGGTTTATTATGAACAGGTGAGAAGTGTTTGTGTGCTGGGGGCTGTCACATGTCTGTATTAGACAAACTTTCCAGAAACAGGATGATCAGAAGTTTTAGATGGTTATTTGCTTTTTATATACCCAGTCATGCAGGTGATGGGGTAAAATAGGTTGGGTGGGCTCTGCTTCGTGTTATTGGCTGTCAAAGCAAGTGCAACTCTTGGACACTCAATGAAAATAGTTAAGATTTCCTGGTTTGTTATACAGTCTTAGATTTAAACGAATTTCTGATCAGAATTGATACAGTCCTGGGCTTTGCTTGAATAGGTTTTCAAAAACTATTTACCTTTCTTTCCTCATAATGGTAGTTATTTACAGCTTATACATCCCTATAGTGAAAGATGTTATGGATTAAAATGAAAGTGTACATCTCTTTTAAGGTAATTAAATTGAATTTTTCCCTTTCTCAGGTTAAAGAAGAGCAAAGAGTTGCAGAAGGCAGAAGACATCAAAGAAGTCAAACAGAATATTCACCTTCTTCGTGCTCCCCATGCAGGTAAAAACTTGCTTCCCCCAGTTTCCATACACAGTTTTGGGATAAATGCCTAATTCTACAGAGGAGTAATCCTGTGCATTTGCCCTACAATTAATTTGCCTATTGAATCTGGAGAATTGCTCTTGCCACCAAATGTAAGCAATGCCTTTGTTCTGGATCAAACATACCTTTTTATTTATCTAGTACTGCACTCAGCCTTTCCTTTGAGTATTTTAATCTGCACCCAATACCTGGTGCTCCACAAACTGCATGTTTGCTGACCTGTACATTTATCTAAGTCTTCTCTTTGAACTGATTATTTGGATTCAACAGACTCTGCCAGTGATTGATACAAAATACAGTAGTTCAACCTCGTTGTTTGAATATATCAGTTCATAGTGGGAGTAGGGGTTTTTTTTGTAGTTCACTGTGTAGTTCACTGTAACTTATATGAAAATACTGTTTCTTCCATAAATTAACATTTAAAAAAAATTACTTCTAAAAATACATTTAATGGAGTAATATAAAAAAGTGAAAATATTTCCATTAGTTCTTGTTTTCTAAAAATTACCAATGATTTCATTTCTCCATTATTAACTAGAAATCTGTTCTATACTTTTTGCTTCCAGTTTACAGTATCTGTAGTCTAAGGTTGTATATATATGAAACAAGATCTTCTCAGGATACATTTAAACTTTGTTTTAAGCTGTTGCTTTTTTTTTTGAGGAAAGCAAAAAGATCTGAATTCAAAAGAATAAAACCAAGTGTTTATTTCTTTGTCTTTGCTTCTGTTAAATGAATGATGCACAATAGTATGTAATACATCTCTTGGTCAGACACTGGCTGCCTTTTCAGTGTTCTGCAATTCTGACTGGGCAGGGAGCAGAATCAAATGTAAATCTTAAATTTATCTGTTTCTTTCTTTTCCTTGTTGTTCTATGAGAGTTAACACTTGCCATCCAGCACAGCATTCAGAAGGACTTAAATGTTTATGTAAAAACTAATGTGAGGAGGCCATTGATCTGTTAGAAGTAATGCATTTTTAGTGCTTTGCAAGGTTCTGCCAGCACTGCCAGCTGTATCAGTTTGTCATGCTGGATGAAAACACTGCATTTTAGATTTCATGTATAAACAGCATCAGTTTTTCTGCTAAAACAATTGAGCAGTTTTAGATGGTGATGGAGGTTAGCAGTAAATACCCCTAAGCTTGATGGGTTTACTCCCAAACAACTCTTTAAACAATATATTTAGGCTGTTTCACCAAGAATAAACACATGTATTGTGAAAGGAAAACAGTTATTTGGGTTTAGAGAAACATCTTGAATTTAATTTTTTTTTTGTTTTGAAGGCACACCAAAACAGCTGGAGGACAAAATGGTGCAGAAGCTACAAGAGGAGGTGCCTATGGAAGAAGACTCTTAAAGTGCTTTCATTTTCTATTTATGACTCTTCACCAGTTCACAGTTCCTTACTGCCTCATCTGACATCATTCAGGACTATGCTTACAGTTGAAGAAAAAGGCAATTTAATGAATAGTGGTCATTTACCATTTGAATTATTTTTTGGTTTATAAAAAATAATAACATGGATACTGGTTTGGGCAGTACTTAAAATTGTGCAATTTGAGCAAACCTTGTCAGCAGGATGGAGAATGAGGAGTTATTGTTTGAGATACTGTGGGCTCCTCCAAAAGTTACACTTTCTCTGGATAACTTTTCCCTGATAAAGGAATAAAATACGCTGGCCCTGGGCTTTTTTTACTTTGTTCTTTCATAGTGGTAAAAGCAGATAATGGTTACAGGGTGGGGCAGGATGTATTTTTCATTGGTTCAGTGCAGTCCAGACTTACTTTCATCCTTGGGAAAATTTTTCAGTTTGTTAAGAATATTGTGTTTGTTTTATCTCCTTTTTAAGTCAACCTCCCCAGAATTCCATTGCAGTTGACACCTGGCAAACACTGATGAAAGGCTGAGGTTTGGAAAATGGTGGTATCATCTACTCTGGAGTTGGACCTGCCATTTATCCTGACCTACCAAGATTCAAATCTAATGTGTCATCAGGCTGACTGAGACGCTTAATAAATCACACTTAAGGCTGTTTTTACCTGACACCCAGGATCATTTTGATGGAAAAAATGCTGTTAAATCATAAATATTTTGCATATTGTGGTGGTATTTATTCGGTGTGTCAGCAGCACTGAGATGAATACTCGCTTTTTCAAACTGTCACCGTTTATCTGCAACAGTGTGATCAAAGAAAACTTTCAAAGGCATTTAGGGTATTTGCTTTCTTGTCAGTGCTAGTTATCCTGAAAAATAGTAATTGGTAGTTCTACTGCAAACTTGGGTATGTGCTACAACATGTGCTACAACAAGCACTGGAAAACCTCCTCGTATCTACCACCCACATGTGTGTTGTGTAGTTCAGAGGAGTGTCATATTTGAACATACATAAGGGGACTGTGGGGAGTGGTGAAATAAACAGGCATTGTACCCAGTTTTTTATCTCTTTAATTTCTGAATTATGTTTAGATACTTAGAAAATGACATATTTTAGTGAGAATTCTAGTAATAAAAAAGTAATTCCTTATTTTCATGAAATTAAAACTTTTCTATAATTTAAAATTTGCTGTTAAGGTGATGGCTGGTAAGTATTTTAGATGTACAATATTAGTACTTCCCCTGTAAACTGTAACAGAAATAACATCTAGAAGCACATGGTAAGTTGCCCAGAAAACATGTGTCAGTGGGGTGAAATCACCAAGATGTAAATACAGTGTATATGTGCTATATGTACACCAAGATGCTTGGGCACAGTGAAGGGGATCTTCAGAGAATGTTAATTAGTAATGTTGGTGTGGGATTACACAAGTTAACTCAGCCTTTCAGCTCAGAAAATGAGTTTTTTTTGTGTGGCCTGTTTTACTATAGTGTTTGCTGTCCTTAATCCTTAAAGTGAGATACTTCATCTGAAAATCTTACTACATATCATTTGTTTTTATTTACTGAGTTTTAAAGATAGGATGTTCAGTGAGTGCCAAGTTTTAATTTTCACCAAGAAAAGTAACGAATATCTCTGCAAAGCAGAGAAAGAGGATGAACCCCACTGGCTCAGGTAGTATGTGTACAATCTTTTACTTCATATGAGTTTAAATAATGTGTGTTATATAATATCTGTTTCTTCTGGCCACCTATCCTTAAATGGCCTGCAATAATTAACTGGTTTGTTGTGGTCTATAGAAGTGTCTCTGTGAAGGTTTGTAAGTGAAGCAGTCATTGTGCAGCTGCTGAGAGGAGCCATTTGGGGACCACACTGCAGCTGTAAATCCTAAGCATCCTGCCAGTTGTAGGAGTTGCTTAACCCATGTGCCTCGTTACTGGGGTAACTACAACTGCAAGCAAGGGCTTTGGAAGTTAGTACTGAGTTCTCCCTCTGTGCAGATGTGCTATTTCTGAGAAGCAGAGACTTGCAGCCTATTGTGTGTACCTGTGAGTGTAGAAGGTAGTTGAGTTCAAAATTCTCTCATGATTATCGTGCTTACACAGCACCTGTTCAGAAGGTGCCCTTGAGATTTTTTAATTTTTTAAATTTAATTGGTAGGTGTCCTGTTCTCTTGTTTGCACCAAGTGGAGCAGGATGCTGCTGAGACAGCACAGTGAGGGTGGAAGAGCTGCAGCTGAGGAACAACATGGGGCTGGTGATCCTCCATCCTGCACATCTCTGCATAACCCACAGTGTGCAGAGACCCATGAGGAGCTGCTGGGTGAGCTGTGAGGACTGGTTTTCCTTTCTTTTGGGAGACTGGCTGCACTTGTTATTCAAAGACATTTTAGTTAAGATCTATTTTCTTTGCTCCCTTAAGGGTGAAATTTTCAACTAAGCCAAAGCTGACAGAAGATTTCTTTAGATTTTGGATTTTAGTTAAAAGACTACGAGAGAAAATGTCCAACTGGGCAGTATTCTGGTGGCCATGGAGAAGTACTGCCAAATACCAGGAAGGGAATGCATTCCTCTTTCCCCTAGAACAGCTTGCTGGAGGAGTTTGGTGAGAGAGCCCTCAGTGTGGGGGGCTGAGCTGTGCCAGTCCTTTGGGGAGGCAGGACCTGCCATCTGTTCCCCAGTAGCAAGTTGGAGAGATGGTATTTTATGAGCAGCACATTGTTATTCATAAGAGATCCTGGTTTCATGTCGTACATCCAAATCACTGATCTTGTCTGTGCTGAGATCTAGCAGGAGCAGAGCACAAGGTGCCTGTGAGTGCAGACTTAACAAGAATGATGATGATGGTGATGATGTGTGAATGTTTGACCAGAAAAATTATTTACTAATAACTGGTAGTGCTAAATTTCATTATACAGTACATTTTCCTTGGCATTTACCTGATCTAACAAACTTGCCATTTTGTGTGTGTGCTTTATGCCATCAGGAGCCTTTCTTCAAAACAAACTATGATGGGCTCAATCAGCACAAATGTGATATTCAAAACCAATTTTTAAGAAATGCTCTTTAGTTTCAGTTGCTGTCATCTTACAAAACAAAACCAGATGTATTTTTTTTTGTTAGGGTTTTTTTTTACAGACCATAGAAAGTGGAAATGTGGATTTTAATAATGATTTAAGAAGTTACTTTTTCTCATATTTCCCCTTTTCCTTTTTTAATCCATTGCTTAGTTAGGCTTTGCTTTGAGGAGGAGGTTAACCTCGTGTTACACGTTGTGGCTACTCCCTTTACTCCAGCCTCACTTCCTGTGCCACAGGGAGGTTCCAGTTCTGCCCCAAGTCCCCAGGAGTGTCACTTACATCTTCCACCAAATTTCAGTCTCTTTTTGCTGTGTGATTGTAGCTGTTCCAAACCTGGTGCTCGGGGGAGGTGTGCAGGGAGCCTCTCCTGGGAAGCCCGTGGGCCACTGGAAGTGACACTGTCATAGCAGTAGTATTTGCTGTAGGTTTTGTGGGATGCTTAGTGAGGAGGGAGGGAAAGCACTGCCTATTTCTGCACTTTCATGTGTGGTTCAGACAGGAGTCTGTCCACCCAGGTGGAGGAACAGCAGCGGGGCAGCTCCCAGCTAGCCCTGGCAGGCAGGGGGTGCTCCTGAGGGAAAACCCTCAAAGCTGCCCCAGAGCAGCCCCTGTGCCTTATGGAGAGCTCAGGACCCCTCTGCAGGCTTGTCCTTTTCCATGTTTTCATACAGAGCAAGGCCTGGGAATGCTTTCTGACTTTGGTCAGGAGTTGGTTTTGCAATCCATTGTTTCTTACTCCAGTTGTCTGTGGAGTCTCATGTTTTGTTTTCAAAGTTTGATCCTGAGGGAGCGACTGAAAAAAGAAAAGAGGTGGGTGATGGTGGGGTTTTGCTTTTGCTTGTGTTGTTTTTAAGAAAAAAAAATCAAATCCCTTCTCTCCATCTCAGTCTTTTCTTTCTGAGCACTAATACAGTGTGGAAAAAGTGAAAAACAGCTTTCTGTATAATTAAACCATGCTGAGCTGGTGCAGATTTCCTTCACAGGAACCTGGGCCTTCACATAGCTTTGAGAGATGCTACTTTTTAGTCAGAGTTGTTCCTGAAATATTCATTCTCTTCAGGGTGACAGCTTGGTGGAGCCCAGCACACGTGTGGGATCTGTGTGTGTGCCACACAAAGGGTTGTAAATCTTGACATGGCCATAGGTGTCCATGGCTGGAAAAGCAACAGACAGCTGCTAATAGGTCCAAAGGCTTCTGTCCCAGGAGAAGATATTTCAGCCTCCAGGCTGTTCAATTCCTCAATTACTGTTCTGGCCTCAAAAATTCAATCTTCTTCACCAGCCTAACTTATTTATGGGCTGCACTGAATTGTGACCAGGGAGAGCAGAGAGCTGAAATAAATCAACCCCTGATAAAATTGTTTCAGCCTGCTTGTTGTCTGTCTGTCTGTTTTTAGATCTCAATTTAAAAAGACCATATGCAGAGAAATACCTGAGATTTATTTTGTTTTATTTTGTATCACTGATGATTAGTCTTTGCTGGTGTTTGCTAATTGTCACTGATTTGATTTGATTATAGTCATAATGTTTTGGACAAGCAGAATTACTTGAGACTGCATAAGAACAGAGAGAGAAATAAGGATTTGTGAGGTGGCCGAGTTAGAAGACATTCTTTGCTGGTTTGGGGTTTGTTTTTGTGTTTCCTCCCTCTTCAGGCTGCCCCCCCCAGCTTAGCTTTTTCATATTATATTTAGATTAGTGAAGTCATTCTTGTTTCTTAAACAGCTGTTGCTTCACCTTGCAGAAGTACTTGAAGAACATTTTGTCTTACACACCTATACATGGCAATAAAGGTTATACTGAGTAAAGAGGGGTATCAGCTCTAGCTGTACAAGCAGCAGGATTTATTAGTCACATTGTTTCAGGACAGGGAACAGACTCTTGAATGGAAATATATGTGTTACTCATAAGGCAACAATATTGTGCATCCACAAATTATCTCCTGGAATCAAAGCAGAGGTCTCTGCATACCTGAAAGAAAAAAAAATCTTGTTTACACGTATTTGAGCTGTGTTCTGTAAGACTCCACTCGGCACTAAACTTCTGATTAAGAGAATTGCTTTGGTAATCAACTTTGAAGTGATTCCTGAGTGGAGAATTTGATTCTTACTACCCTACAATTACAAAGCTGCCAGAAGTTCTCCCCTGTGTTGAGGTGAGCATTGGTTACAGTATCTCTGTTTATGCAAGCTCTTGCCAAGGGAAATATTTTCATTCAGCCTCGCTGCAGAAGAAGCGTCTGCAGCACTGCCTAGGCTGGGAGCAATGACCAAAGTGTTTCTCTCCTATCACCATTGCCTGCCATTCCCAGCACTGGGCAAGTTCAGATTGGATTGCATTTCAAATCCCTGTGAATTCGGGGTTCTTGTACTCCCTGGGCACAAACCCCAGGCACAGAGTAGTACAGGCCATGCAGGTTTAGGTTGGTGCATAAAGGTGGCAGACTTGAACCCAACAGCCTTCAGACTCGTCTGTGCCGCTTTTTCTGCCCAGGCCCAACAAACTGTTGGTGGGTTTGGAAGACATTAAAACCAGACAGGCTGGTCCCCCGGGCTGCTCCTGCCTCGTCTGTTTGGTTAATTGTGCTGGGTACAGATGGAAAGTCATTCAAGGTTAATTTGATTAGCTGTACCCAGCTTCTGGGGCTCTCTGGGGAAAATCTTGCCTTTGAAATAGAAAATACAGATATCATAATGTGATCCTAATTCATGTGTGGTATTTAGAAAGAAACTGTATTTATCCTTGAGCTAGGAATATATTTAGAATGTTCTATGCACAAAGCATGCTTTAATTCAGATTTCCTTAGGGCATGGCCTTGCTGCTGCTTGGGATGCCTCATAGCGATTATCCCCAGGATATCTGGGGAATACTGTGATGCTGCTTTTAAAGAACTTGTGCTTTTTCTCCATGAGTGTCTACTTCCATGGCTGGTGTTGATCTGGGAGGAGATTGTGTGCCAGATTTTATCATTGGTGTTGTCAGAAAGCTGTGATACAAAGGTGACAGGAAGCATTCTTCACTTTTCACAGCTGCTGTAGATTCATTTGTTTTGAAAAAGAAGGAAATGGCTCTCTAAAAATTGCTTTTACTGTGTCTTGAAGGATTTCCACAACAGATATTCAAAATTCAGGTTCTGCTTGAAAACATCCAGCACTGAACAACAGGAGGCATTCTTAGGTTTAGCAGGGTAAAGGCCTGTAGGCCTCCAATAAAAAATTTATCCACTTCCTCTTGTGATAGAAAAACAGTGCCTTCAAGTAACAATATTGCAAGCTTGTCTAGTGATCATCATGGTCTGCATGAAGTTCAATTTCTTTTCTTATTGTGTCATGAGTAGTGATCTACATGAACCTGGTCATGTTAGAAACATCTAAATGGTACTCTATTTTTGCAGAATATCTTCACTTTTGTTGAACTTCTGGACTGTGTAGATTTTTTGGCAGTCATTTAAATGTCTTTCATGGCATGAGTTTCATCTGCTTGTCCAAAATCTTTTGATAGTTTTTCACTTTTTGTAACAATCATGTTGAGTCCAATTCTGGAAGCCTTTAAAGCCTCCAGATTGAAAATGGAGAAACTTTCGTGCTGGTTCATATCTAAAGTCCATCTAACTTAATACTCCAATGATGGCCAGTATAGCAAATCCTTTCAGAGAAGTATAACAAAACATGTTTCTGATTTCCCTTTTACATGGTTTATCTCCCTAAATTCAGAGTCAGTATTTGAGGAATTTCTTTTTAAATTGCTGTTAGACCAGTCTTCTATGGCTGTATCTAACCTAATTTTGAATCTCTCTATACTTTCAGTTCCCTAATGTAACATGGTGATGAATACTGTTTAATTGGTTATTGTAAGGAAGAACTTATTTGTGATTTAGGTTTGATACCGTTGGGTTTTGTTTAGTTCTGGTGTTGCAAGAAGCTGAATTAATAATTCTTATCACCCTCTTTGTAGTGTTTGCAGTGTTATGGACCTGCAGTTACCTCTTTGCTAAACCACAGGGTCCTAATCTCTTATCCTGTTCTGTAGGAAGGTCTCTGAGCATCTTTGTTGCTCTTTCTAACATCTGCTCTGCTTGTCTGGTTTTAGATGAAATGATGACAAATTCCTGCAGTGTTCAAGCTATGGTGGATCTACCCTGTATGTCTGCACTGTTTCCCCTCTGTTCTTCGTTTCTTTTTTAACTGTCTTTTCAACCCATACCCCTACAGCTTTTTCCTCCATGCTTTGCGGAAAGAAAATAACCTTCACTGTGCACATTTATTTTGATTTAGAATTTGCTGGGTCATTCACTCTGTTTTCTCTTTCTAAATCTTTAGTGAACAGACAAGTCCATGACTACTTGAATATATCATGGTTAGGATTGTGCTTTTAAGAGAAGTGAGATAGACAGCATTATAAAAAAGATAAACACATAAAAAACCCACAAAGGAATTAAATTCTGTCAAAACAGATCTCAACAGATGGGCATCTGCAGCTCTTAACAAGCCAAGAAAATCACCTTGAATATTCTTCGTTCATGAGAGCTGTAACATGGAAGTGAGTGCTGCTGTTGTCCTAAATGTTTAAACACAGCTGATCATAGACGCAGGAAAGTGTTCACTGGTATGAGTTTTATGAATCATTTACCTTTGTAGAGGTACATTCTGACATCCTAAATGCAGTGTGCCATTTCCCTTCCCACACATTACATGCAACAGCTAAGTGGTGAGCAGACAGCTACAAGTCAGCAGACCTGAATTTTATTCCTGGCTCTGCTTCCCCTGGTAATTTTATTCAAGTTGCTCTGCTTTTCCAAGTCCTCTCTAAAATGATCTATCTGACCACAAGGAGTCCATTCCATTCACTTTTCCATGCAAGTCAATAGTGAATAGCTCTGTGGGTCTGTCCCCAAACACCTGACTGGGAATAAAGCAGCTCCCATGGAAACAAGAAGCTGACTTGCTTTACTAGGGGGATGCCCAGGGGGTTGGACATCTTAATTCTGCTTCTTCTGCTGAAGTTAAATTATTGGTAATAATAGTAGTCCTTAAATCTAGTAACACTATGTAGCTATGTGATTTTTCCCTTAAGCCATATTTCAGAAACTCTCTCTCTGTTTATGTAATTTGGAAATCCTAACAGAACAGTGTAAGTCTAGTAAGCAACCAAATTTAGCAGTGAAATCTCTATTTATTATCACTAGGGACACAGGACAAAAGAGATGAAATATTCCTAAACTGTTTACTGAGGATATAGCACATATATTTTGTGATTCCAAGGTTGCAGATTTTATGAATTATAGCAAGAAATGTAATCTGGTATTTTAAAATGTAATTTAAAACTTTCTTCCTTAGCCCTCAGGCTTATGAGGAATGTATCTCAGACAAGTATGAATGCCTGAAAGAAGTGGTGTCTTAGTCTACAGACAAGCAAAACACATAGTTAAAAGGTGAGACAGATTCCCAGTATTCTGAATCTATTTTTAATTCTGAAATTTGAGTTAATTAAAATCAAAACTTGCAACTCTTCACCTGGTTGATCACACCAGCATTTGATTTCATTTCACAATCCAAAAATCACTCTTGCTACCTGACAACCCTGAAGGTTTTTAAGCTGAGTTTGTTGATGATCAAAATATTTTTAGCATATTGAAAATTCAGAGAAACTCAAAATCAGTATTCAAATAAAGAATATATGGGTTGCTATATTATTTCATGTATTTCAGAGATAATTCTTAAAATTCCTCATTTTCTCTTTAAATAAAAGCAAGAAGGCCTAGTTAATCTGTGTTAGAACAGTAGAAAATTATAAGGGACATTAAGGCCCTTGGCTGAAATCAGATTTGTGTGACCTGTTTTTCAGAGACTGTATTTGCTTGAGCCATTGCAGCCTGAAAGAAACAAGCATCTTTCTTGAAAACTTGATGATGAGATCCCACATAATCAGTAATTTAGGGCATATTCCCATGGATGGAGAAAATGCAGTCAGAAAAGCTTTCCTTTCTTGGCTCCTAAAAACTTGCAATGAGACTCAACATCCAGCCATTAGCATTCAAAGCCCTATCCAGTCACAGAAATGGCTTTTTGCTCCTCTTCCCTCAGCGCTGCATTTATTAGAAGGTAAGAACTTGATGCAGAAGCCAGAACCTGAAGGTGTTCAGTGTGTTGTGATTCAGCTGCCTGGCAAAAGATCTTGCTTTGGCAGTTCCCAGACTGATCTTGTGAAGCATTCCTCAGGGAAGGAGATTTCTTTCCAGAACTCTCCTCCTTTGGTGTGACCATCTGTCTCTATATAGTCATTTGGGCAAAAATATAAATTACAAACAGAACTGCCCTTTGCCAGATCAGCTGCAGAATATGCTCTGACACTTAGGTTGCTCAGGAGGATTTACTGCCAGGGCTCTTTGCAGAGGATAAAACACTGTATCATATTTTCCCTTCCTGTTGGTGTTGGACTGAAAACTAAATCCTGCTCATTTTGCTTTCAGAAGTAGTCCCAAAGGATTTTTGTAGGATTAATTGCATATGAAAAGCAAGTAGGATTTGGCATTCTGTGTACTTTGAAAATTAAATAGATGTAAACAATTTTGAAAGTTTGAACCTACTGATGCTATTTCAGCTTGTTTTGTGATCTCAATCTCTTCTGCTCAATCCTTCTTTAAAGATGCTCATGCAACGTCAGACAAATCACATTTCTGAAAGGGAAGAATTAAGTGTGTGTGGGACCTCAATTCATTGAAGACTTGAAATAACTGCTCAAGTCCCTCTTCCTTTCTAAAGTTAAACACATATGTAGGTGTACTCTTGAATTAGGGCCTTGACAAAGAACTCTATTCCTTTTTTTCATCACATGGATATTTTTTTTTTCTGCAAATTTTCCTCTATAATATTCCAAAGCTTCTTCTGGGGAGAGAATGCAAAACACCTCTATGGTAAATTGGGAATAATGCCCTGAGAAACCTTTTGTTCTATGGATTTAAAGTTTGTAGAACAAATTTTAGTTCTGTGGATAGTGTGGGTGGATGTAGGGGATAAAGAGCTGTATAAAGGAAAAGTTGAGAAATCTTATCAACTCTCCTAGATTTTTTGTGATGAAGGAGTGGAAGAAGTTCTGTCAAAACAGACCTAAACAATTATATTTTTTTAAACACTCCTATCTTTTGTAATCTGTTCTTTATGGCTCTTCTGTGAGGTTATTTCATCTACCTCAGTCTTTGACCTTTTTGATGTTGCCAATTTGTAATTAAGGATTGATTTTTGAATGCTGTGCCTAATCTGTTTCAATTTCTTGTTCTCCTGCAGTTGAATTGAGTTTACAGTACTCAGGAGGAGCTCTTGGGGAAAGTTCTTTCCTGGGGAGGGAATGGAGGAATCTGGGAGCACAGAGCACATTTGGGCAGGGAGATCAGGGAAGAGACAATCTAATCTACCCAAATGCTTCACCCTGCATGGCATTAAGGTGAGAGCCAAGTGGCCTGGTTAGTCCCAGCACCTCAGGGGCACCATCAGTTTTCAGGCAGTCACTAATTTCAAGATCCAGAAGTTCAGCAGTGATCTTGGGCAGAGCCAGTGAGTCTGTGGGGAGGCTGAGCCATGGAGTGAGAGGAAGCTCTGTTTGATACCTTGAGCACTAGAGCTGCAGGGTTTCTGTGCTCTTTTTCTGTCTTAAAATTAAAGCTAAATATTTAATAGGATTAACATCCAGTCTGTCTTGATTGCATTGTGCCTTGGGCTAGAGAGAAGCCAACTGGATCTGAGGATGGCCTCATTCAAGGGAAACTGTGTCTACAGCAGCTTTGGTGCAAGCTGTGCAACAGCTTTCAATAAATAAGAAGTTTCTCCTGTAGTTTCAGCTGCCCTTCAGCTCTTTGCTCCAGCCAACACCACTGTCCTTCACAGCTTCTCCCACAGGTCCCTCCATACCTGCCCTCTGTCTCCTTGCATGGTGGAGTCTGATTCTTCCCTACTCCACAGGTGCTGCTGTGTTCAACACCTCTTGGAAAGAGTAACCTATGATCAATACTCCTGCTGCATTTCCAAAGCTCCATGTAAAATGTGTTCAAGTGAAACCCAAGCCCATGATTCTTGACCTGATTTTTTTTGTTCCAAGGAAGCAGGTTAATTCCTGAATAAACTAAAATGACCTAAAATGGCATGATGTGGCTTTCTCCTGGGGCAAGGACGCAGTGCTCTAGTTGTCTGTATCTCTACATATGCCATCTTTCTCAGCTACCTCACATACAGCGCAGACATTGGTATGGGGGCATAGGTAATAAATCCTACATGAAAACTTTCTTACTGGTGTTACATGATGTGGGTGATTTAGTGCCACTCTCAGATGGTGACAGACAGCAGCAGCAAACACCAGGCTCCCAGAGCTAGATGTGAAAATAATTGCTGTGGTGCTCTTTGGCTCTGATGCCAGACAGAGAGGAGACCCGATACATGATTTAAGTGCTGAAATATGTAATGCATTTTCAGTGTTTTTTCATGGGAATCTTTCACATTGTATTTAGGTATTCATCCATCATGTGGTATACTGGTTGGCTATCAAAAAGTTCAAAGGACCAAAAGCATAATTTCATGTAGGCTGATATGAGGGAAGCAGTGTTTGTGATATGCTTGTATTTTAAACACTTGAGTTAACAAACTTGTAAATAACTGAAGAAATTCTTGACATTGTTTTCCAAATTAATTTTTGACCATTTCTTTTGAGTTACCCTGATTTGATCTCTGATGTTCCTCAGTCTGTTTGTTTCAGCCTGTCTCCTCTGAATATTGATAGTGATAGATGGAAACAGAAGACCCAATTACTTCATCTTTTTACACATGCTTTCACTTCTAGCAAAGCAGCAAGGTGCAAAATCAGAGCGTGTTTAAGACAGTTTCAGTCCCCGTTTTCAGCTGCAGTACATTACCTCTGTAAGGAACAGCTGATGATATGTGCAGCATAACTACTTGAATGAAATCTGTGCATTACATCTTTAGTGCCTGGTATTTGGTATGAAGAGCTGCTTTACTGGTTAATATTGCTTTGCAGCGTCATCAGTAGGAAAATGTAAAGATGTTCTACAGGAAATGCAACATATTGGAGAAGCAAACCTGTTATTTTTGTCCTTCAACAAGCTACACCCACTCCCTACTGTATGGGAGATACATTTAATTTACTTTTGATTACGATTTGCAGTTAGTTTGTTGCCAAAACTGCATCACTCTGATCTTGTGGCATCACATTTAGATTTGGAACTGCGTCATTGTCTTGCCATCTGTTAAAGCCCTACGTGTGCTGAGCACTATCCTCAGAGAGCTGCCAGTTGCCAGCCAAGTCAGAGAAGGTAACAGATTTTTAATTATGCAGACAGGATGGGAGTGGTGGGGCACTGAGCAGTGAGGGATTATTGCTCGGCCAGTGGCTGTGTCTCTCAAACAGCCTGGTGGCTGCAGGCAGCCTTCCCACAAGTGGCTAATGTTGTGCTCCTTGGAGATAAGCTGAGGGAAGTGGACTTCCTGGGGGGCAGCTGTGATTGATGGGTGTAGAGCTGTGTGAGAAAAGTGGGCACAGACTTAATTTAATAACAGCTTTTGTAGCTGGAAGAAGGCGAAAGCTCCCTGTAGTCTGCCTTCTGACCCAATGTATGCTGAACCTACAGCTTCTTGGTTTGATAAATGAGAAGGTCCATATGAATAATTCCTTCCTCTATTTTCCATTGATTGGTATTCAGAAGAGGCCACCTTGGAACTGAAGAGATTAGGTGTACATAACCCTTGCATACAATATTCAGACTGTTTTGCACCAACAGGTTGCTGGGTAGCTCACTTGGCCACCCTCCATGTGCAGGTCTCCATTTCATCAAAGGAGGCAGGAGGGAAGAGCACCAGGAGCTATTTAGTCTGGACAAAAATCCCCCAGACTTTAACAGGAACTTGTTCTGCTTTATTCTCCTTTCTGTGATGAAGAACTTCTATGGCAGCACTAAAGAGCAGAGCCTTGCAGGGGTTGTGGTTGCATAATGAAAGGCCAATCTGGAGGTGCAGTGTGAGGGACTTATTGTTCCCTTAGAATCACTGTGGGCAGACTAGGCATAGAATGAATTTATTTAGGATATAAGGAGGAAGGGATGCCATCTCTAGGCAACAAGGCTGCCTGCAAGCAGTCATGCTGTGTCTGAGTCCTCTGGGAATGCTGCTAATGCTACGTGTTGTCAGGACCCAAGGACTGGGACAAGACCAGAGGCTGTGTAATGCAGGAAGGTGATACATCCCCACAACTACACATGAAGGGTTAGGGAAGGGGTATTGCTCTGATTGTGCCTTTTGAAGCATGACTACGGGTCAGTAGGGGCTGACATTACAGCAAGAGACTGGATTTATGGTCTAGAGCCTCTCACAAGTCATAAGCTGTCCTGGCTACTGTTTTAAATTTCAGCACTGGTTCCCTTAACTGGAATGTTTTTAATCATGGGTTTCTTTTGTTGAAGAACTTGCACTTTCACCTGATATCATGGAAGAAATAAAAATAAGTATGGCAAGAAAGCCCGAGTTTTTGTTTCCTTTTCATCTCAGTTCTGCCTTTCTGCCACCTCTGGTGGTGAATGAAGCTGTAAATTAACTTTCTTTGCTGCCTGGACTGTGGGATGGCTGCAGGTGCTCTCTGCCTAGCTTGTGGGTGCTGCTTGCTGTGGGCCATCCCCACAGGGGTGGAGGAACCTGGTTACTCACACACCGAGCCAGCCCTGGAGGAGGGGGCGGGGGGGAGGTCCCAAAGCACGGTCAGTGCTCTGCATTTGTCAGTGCACCCTGTAAAGGGCTTATGTGCTGCCCGCATGTTGACTTCTGCATTGTGGGTCTTGCTGTGTGTGCACCCAAGGGAAAACCTTTAACCCCAGAGGTTTTTGTCAAGAATGCTGTTGAACTGGTGATAAATCAATTGGCTGGTTGAAATAAGGGAAATAGACAATAAGTTGTTGACTTGATTTCCCCTCTGCTGTGTGCTTGATGAGACTGCACTAATCCATATTCTGGCTTCTGAGATTTTCTCTTCTGTTGATGTAAATATAGTCAATGAAATCAAAACCTTATGGAAATTTTATTTGCTGAGTCATCAGCCCTCTCATCCTGCTTGATTACAGCCCTGTTGTCAGAGCCCGGCCTAATGTGCTTTACATTCCTGGCTCGTTACCGGCTTGTTTAGTATGTAGCTCAGAGCATCCTTGCAACGTTACAGAGACAGGAATGCGCTCAGTAATTCTCAGTGAAAGCACTGTTCCTGGCTGGTGCCAGGGTAGCTTGTTGGAGAAATTTCAGTAAAACTGGGGGGATTGATTGTTTTGCGGCTCTTTTTTTGGTTCTTGATGCAGGACAGGTAGATTTTCAGCATGGAACCTGTTAGAAAGGCATTGAAAATGCAAACTTCTGAGTCAGCAAAGAGCTGTCTAGGTTAGGAATTAGAATGAATGGTACAAATTGTTTTGACAAAAACAAATGAATCCATAAATGTACCTGTTTAAGCTAATAAATCTTTTTGTAAGTATTCATACCATGTCCTGGTTTGGCTCTAGCAAATACCTTTGTTGTTGAAGAAAAAGTAGAGAAGAATTTGTGTAGCTGAGGGCAATGCACAGTATAAACAATTTAGCCTAAATGAGGATGAGGGAGGAGAATTTAGGGGTGTCTTGAAATTGTGATTCTAATGAATTGTAGCTTGTACTCAAAACAAATGGTGCCATTCTACAGGTGGGAGGGTAAATTTCAGGGGATAATATGCCAGGTATTGTTGCCAGTTTTGTCTGTACCTTCATCTGTGTTGCTAATGTGAGTAAGCTTTAAATGAGCTGTCTTCAAGAGATGTCACTCTCATGTACAGAGGCTGTGCAACTTGATAGGAGGGTTTAGACATTTGCTTTTTCATAACTAATTAAAACCTTCTCAGTGTGGGCTCTGGTGGGCAATAAATCCAATTATCTCTTCAGTTCCCCAGGCCAATACTGAGAGAGGGCTGTGTGTGAAGTATAAAATGTTGCTTGTTAGTATTTACTGTCTAAAACCTGTAACAAATGTAAGTTGGTTATTTGAATGTATTACTGTTTCATTCCCCTCTATGTAAGAGGTCAGCATATGGTGAATGGTTTTTTTGCCAGGAATATCTGATTTAAAAATCAAAGAAAATTATTCAATCCCATCCCTAGATATCTCCAGTACTTATATTACTGGCTCAGCATCCTCTTCCAGACTGTGAACATAGTAATGATATGCTTTCGTGTGTCACTATGACCCATGGCTGTGAAGATGCGCCCTGTGAGCCTCACTAATTCTTGCTGTGTAGTCTTGAGCTTTATATCCCAAGTTTTAAGAATATAGAGAGAATTACAGTTTTCAGCTCATGTTGGCACATGGTTGAATCCCAATCGGGAGCGAGTTCCTACAAAAGCAGATCATCCACTGAAATAAAGTGTTTTTTTCCCTGGAAGATCAGATGCCTCTGTGCATCAGGGATGTGTGTGGAGCTCCCATACTGGGCTCGCCTCCCAGGGCCATCCCAGTGCATGGTCCCACCCCAGTGGGGTGCCCGGGGGGGTGGCTTTTCCCTGCATTCCTGCCATGGTGCCTGGTAGGCTGGCTGGGTACCAAGCACTTCAGAGCCTCCTTCAGAAGGTAAAATGCTGAAGTGCAAAGTTTTCCAAAGGGACATAGAAACAAAACAAGCGTGGCAGGGAGGGCAGTGATGGATGGTGTTGGTGGAAGGAGGGAAGGGTTGCATTTCTGCTGGCTGACACAGCAGGGACAGCTTGGGTGGAAGTCATGAACACTGAAAGTAATGAGGTGGGGTTTGTTTGGGATTTCTACATCCCCATGATAGTGAGAGAAAGAAATATTTGTAATTAGGAGAAGCTTATAGGAGAATAAAAATGCAATTTGTATATAATTTTAATGATAGTTAGTCAAGGGGAATAGTGTTTTTAAGAAAAAAGCTTAAGATATGAACACATTTCTAGCAGTAAACCAGGATTAATTTTGTTCCTTTCTTTTGTTTTGTTTTGTTAAACGACAACTTTTTAATTTGTTGAACTGCCAAAAGCCACTTTGGAGATAATAGAAGGAAATAAACCTTCTACAATAAGTCAGTCAGAGGTTATAAAACATCAGCATTCTAGTGACTGCAAAAATATCATTACTATTGAATCAGTTGACAGAATAATAAAGGAGATGTTTAAAAAAATCTGAACATATGCTCTCCCACTGATTACAATTTGACTTTTAGGTTGAAATATTTAATACACAGTTGTAGGGATAATGACTGTTCTTGTTTCATTAAGGTCCTTATTTGGAAAAGTCAGAGTGGGTAGTAAGTGTAAGTACGTGTCTGGACAGGAGGGTCAGTAATAAGAGTAACAGTTTCTGTCTGGTGATGATCGGGGAGAAATGGGGGAGAAGGAGAAATTAAACAGAGAAACAATGGCTTCTAATTACACAGCTACAGAAAGCTCTGGTTGGTTGCAATACATGGCTGAAAGTACATTGCAGTGAGGGTGTGAGGAGAGAGAACCAGCCCTCTGATAACTGGGAATGGGGAGGAAAGAAATCCCACTCATATTGATATCTTGTCTTTAGTGGTGTCTGGTTTCATACGCTCTGTGAAATCTTCCATTGACTCTGGGAATTGCAAGGAGTGATCTCACCTGCCAAGGAGGCAAGTAGCTAGAGAAAAAAGCAATTTCTCCTGTGTCTTGAGAGAGAATATTGATGTAACCTGATGGTAAATATGGAAAATGTGAGTAATTCTTTGGGAGGTTGAATCTGCAGCTGAAACTATGTGGTGTTATCCTCTCATGTCTATAGCGGTGTGGGATTTGCCTACCTAAAGGTGAGCCTTAGCAGAGCTCCTTCAGTTTTAATAGCACTGTAGCTGGAAATCAGGTCTAAAAATCTTGACAACATTTCTCTGAGTTCTGACAGGGGAAAAACAATCTTTTTAGCTTTTAGCATTACATTTCTAAGGACTAGGGAGTAGACTGTATCATTAATATTCACAAAAAGTACTGACTTGTGTCAAGTTGGCAATTACAAACAAATCAGCCAAGATCAGCTGCAGGGAAGACCTTGATAAAAATAATAGAAAGATGTTTATCAAAGAAAAGTGAAATTTCATTAGAAACACACTTTGGTTGACTGGTGATTTTGATTAAAAAAGATAGTGTGATTGCTGGCGGACCTTTTCTAGGACAGAGCAATCATGCTCATTTATCTTGCCTTAGAAAAAGATGCTGATAATCTTGTTGAAAGGAGGAGTAAACTTAAAAGCATGACCAGAAGAATACAAAAGGAGAGGAAGGAGGATTTCCATGGAGAGGGGTTTGAGGAAACTGCAGTTCTGTGGGAATTTTCACATACAGTCTTATTCTCATGTATAGTTAAAACACAGTTTGGAAGTGAGTTTGATTGCATTGCAGAACTTAGTACTGTGATATATTTAGGAAGATGTTTGCATTTTTTGTGCCGTGATGCAACTCTGATGCATCAAATATATACTTTGTTGTGTGATTTTGTTTTGCTTTTCCCTTGCTTAGAATTAAGGTACTTTATAGTGGAATTCCTCAACAAGATTTGCAAATCTTGTTAGTGCAAGGGGATAAATGTCAGTAGTAGGAAAGAATGAAAAGATTGGCCCTGATGCCCAGAGACAGCCTCTTGTGTGCATTCAGCTTGTTTCTGACAGGAAAAAGTCAGGCAGGTAAAATCTCAAGTGAAGCACTTGCATCTCACTTCCCAATTCAATTCCTAGGTGTCCCCCGGAGAATTTGAACTCTAGTCCTGCGCAGACACCCCAACAGGAGGGAAAAAATGCACTAGACTTAATTCCACCATCTCCAGTCTATCCTTATAGACTCATACCATTGCATGTGTCTCATGTAGACTACAAGGTGCGTGTGCCCCTTGGTTCCCTGTTTTTCAGGGTCTCAACCATTCTTTTATTGCTTCTTGTTATTATATCCTAACCCAACTTGCTGTTTCACTGGCACGTCTGGTGTCCCAGCTGACACCAACAGATTCTCCTCAGTCAGCATTGCAGTAAAGAGCCAAGGGTCCTGATCTGGAAAATTTGCTCCCAAATATGTGCACTGCTTGTGCAGAGCATGCAGCTCTTACTCATCTTTAGAGTGGTCCCTGCTGTGGTTGAACACTCAGCACTTCTGATTTGTTCAGTCTTCTGTCTTCTCTTTCTTCCCTTTCCTCAGCACACTCTTGGTCTTCCGTCCCAACAAAATGAAAAACCTCTCTGTTCTGTGTGCTTGGCACTTGGATTATTCCATTCCTAGAATTTTCCCTTCTGTTTGAAAGCTTGGTGTGCTTGTCTCTCTCTGGCTGTCATGATTAGACTGTGAATGTCTCATACAATCTTGAATGGATTATTGCAAAGCTTGTCATGTGCAGACAGCGAACTGAGGCACAGAGGCGAGTGACAAGGTCACAGAGGATGCACTGGCAGAACTAGAAAATTAGCTGTGTTACAGTCACAAGGCCACTTTGCTCACTGCATCAAGGAATAAACTCTCAGTTTTCATAGTAACAATTTTTCTTAAATTTTCTTGTATGATTTTTGGCTGTGAACTTAATTTTGTCCATTTCTTTTGACAGAAGTGGTGGTTTTGAGGGCAAGTTTGTACTCTGCACCAGTTTCACAATGCAGCTCCTGTTGATTGCTGTCCCAAAAGACCAGGATGGGGAGCCTGGGATAGGGATGAGCAGCAGCCAGGATGGGAATGGTGGTAAGACCTGCTCATGCTAGAACTGCCACTGAAATATATGTAATCATGCTTAGCACGGACAGAGTAACACACCTTCCCTTATGTTTCTTTTTAAATGATAACCAATCTCTTAAAATCCTTGCAAAACAAAATTTTGTTTTCTGAATTTTAAGATCACTTTTTTTTTTCCTGAAAAGAAAAACAAGTGCCTTGTTCTGCAACCATTTGAAAGGATCCCTTTCCCACCACACACAGGAATGAGGGAAATTAGTGTAACTGTCCGGAATGAAGGAGTCTCAGCCTTCTTTGTGCAATTCTCCCTCAGTTTGCTTCAATACCATGAGAAGTTTCCTGTTCCTTTTGCCACCTGTGAGACCTGCAATCTCAAGCTGTGCAGCTGCCAAAATCTGTTCGGCTTTGTAAGTATTCTGCAAATGAACTTCCTGCAAATGAAATCAGGAATATTTTCTGACTCATCCTTTTCATTTATAAAGTCACCTTTCTTTCACTATCCTTGTTTTCCAAGCTTTTTTCTACTACTCTTCTATTGCTTTCCTCCTCCTCGTTTTGCCTGTAATGAGTCCCAGTTCTCCTGTTTCCCTTCTGCACAGGAGTGCTCTCCTTCATTTACCCAACCTACTTTGCTGATCTATCCCTACAGACTCTATTTGTGAGTTCTGTTAAGGTCAGGAACTAGTGTGACATGTAGCTGGTTTCAGCTTCTTCCTTTCGGCTCTAATGATTTAGTTCCTGTTTTTTATGGAACACAATGGGACTGAGAGGGCGACTGGGTTTTCTCCTGGACTGAAAGGTACAGAAGGCAAATGTCACAGCAGATGGGTGTTGCCAGAGG
This sequence comes from Pithys albifrons albifrons, assembly GCF_047495875.1. Classification (NCBI taxonomy): domain Eukaryota; kingdom Metazoa; phylum Chordata; class Aves; order Passeriformes; family Thamnophilidae; genus Pithys; species Pithys albifrons. The sequence goes on from NC_092470.1 coordinate 8,698,114, forward strand.
GGCACGTAGGTACTGCCACTGCATCAACACCCTGATGAGTTATGGCATTGTTGGCAATAAAAACAGCTGTGAAAGGCTTTCAGAATCTGGTGTGCAGGCTGCGGTGTGTGTAATGCATTGACTGGATTTGTGAATGTGCAAATGGCAGACAATGATGGATAAAGTATCAGAACATAACTGAAATAACTGTAGCAGACTTTCAGGGCTCAGCAGAATTGGATTGCAGTGGGAAGGTCTCCTGGCTGAGCTGCGTTGCTCTTGCATTTCCAGTGTTGGGGGGACATGGATGATGTGCCTGCTGGCACCCACGTCAAACATTTCTGCCTCCTGCCCTGTGGGGCTGGCTACTGCCCACAAACAGCTATCTTGAAAATTTCGTAGTTGATCAGAAAGGAATTTACTATTGTAACACACAGGTTTTTTTCCTGTTGATAAACCAGTGTAGAAATGAATAAATGACCAAGGCCCACAGTAAATACAGAATACAACCTGTTTTGATTTCTACACTGTAGCAGCCCTGGGTGACTATGAGACATCGGTGTGATGGAGCCATAAATGTATCCAGGGATGTTTCTGCAGGGGCAGGCAGCAGACCCTCTGTTATTTGTGGGTACATAACCTGGGCTGCAGGTGAGTGTGGTCACACTGTCAGAGATACCTGGCTGAGCACTGCGTGGATCCAGCTCAGCTCTGGCAGGATTTGCCAGCTGTGACTCTGAGCTAAGTGAACCAGTGGGATGTGATTTAGCTTTATACCTGGTGTCAGCCCTGCTGGGTGCAGGTTGTCTCTGTGCCCAGCTGATGCTGGATGGGTGGTTAGCCTGGGTGGGATGCTCTAACAGCACAGAGTGCCAGCAGGGCCCTGCTGATGGGAGCCCTGGGGCTGTGCCATGGTGGGGCCCCAGGTGTGGCCACTTGCCTGCTGCTCTTGTGCTGCCTGGGCATCCTGCAGGCTGGCATTGAGCTGTTGCAGCTTCTCTCACCCTGGGTGAGGGCAAAGGGCATTGCTCCAGGCGCTGGTAGACCCTTAACAGTATAAATATGTACAGCCCTCTCAGTGCAGGCTGGAGCAGGTGCAGAAGGAATTGTGAGGCTCATCAGGGAACGGAGAGTATTCTGATAAGATTTATTTGGCTCAGGAGAGGAAAGCCTGAGAATGGATATGTTACCTTATAAATATGTCCAGACAACAAACTCCAAGAAAAGGGTTTTGCAAGGTAAATGTTGGCACAAGTAATGGGCATGAACTGAAAAGGATTAAATTTGGATTGGAAGTCAAGTTCCTGAATGTCAGAAGAATTAACTTTTGGACAATACACCTGTAGTGGAAGCAAGGGGGGAGTTCAAGAGCAATTTTTTTAATTTAAGAAAATATCTGAAGTGGGCATGGTAGCAAGTTGTTGGAGTTGATATCTGGAAGCACCTTAGTCCTTCATGCTTTGTTTGCAAACTATTCAGCATCATTTTTGTGAGCTCAGACCAGATAAATGCAATACTAGAGAGAGAAGGAAGCAAAAAGTAACCACAGAGCAACAATTTGTAATGTTAGTGTAATGATTTTACTTGGTAATGTAGTGAATATAGGAAAATTCCAGAGAAAATAATTAAACACCTTCTTAAAGATGAACTTCAAAATTAGCATATCATAAAAAATATAGAAACACTTCTAATTTTCATTTGTGAATTTGTGATGCTTTGTGTGGCCATGCAAAAGTCAGTTACTCAAATCATCTAAAGATTGTGCAGAATGTGTTGGAAAATGCAGATGATGTGTCTGAACAGCTGAGCAAAAACCTAACACATCTTTGGATGGTGTTTGGTTATGCTGCAACCCACAACTGGCTAAAGCCTTTTCCAGCCCAGGGACGGCAGTTCTGTGATCCCTGGGGATGTGTCACTGTTGGGGCCATTCTTAATAAAGAGGCAACATGAAAATGCTGTTGCCACAGCAGCTAAAATTGCTCAGACAAGGAGAGAATGCAATTTGCTCTGATTGGTGTTATAGCAGCCTGCTGGTGCTGTTCTTGGAATTAGTGGTAGAAAATTAGATACTCTGTATGTTGTCTGTGGGAAAGTATTTCATTTTCTTATGACTGAAGAATAGAATCAAGCATGTGAGGCTATTGCAGACCATCACCATGGGACTAGTACCCAGCTCTTCTCACTTCTGTTACTCCTGGTTTTCATAATTTGGTGAGGTCTCTGTCTTGCAGATTTTAATCTTCTCACTTGTTTTCCTGTCAAATCAAGAGTTTATTTTCCTCCCACAAATCTCTTGCTGATGTTTACTAAGTGCTCAGTGGAGGCCAGAGATCAAGCTACCTACCCTTAAGCTGGTGTTCAGAAATTCAAGCTTCCTTTAACTTTTAATATCTTGTGAAAATGATTGAATATGGAACTGCTAAAATGACAGAGATAACACAGGAACTAAAGCCTATTTCAACAGAAAGATGAAACAATATATGAGCCCTATCAGAGCCTGACTATTGTCACCACAAGAGACAACATTATGATGCAAGACTCAGGCTTTTCAAGATTTAAGATCTCCTGTTTTGTGAAATGTAACTTTTGAAATTGTATGGAAGCCATTAGCAATTAATATATGTGCATCCCTTCTTGCTGGTTAGTACTCTAGAACTCTAGAAGTCTGTAGAGGGAATTGTTTGCCTGATTAAAATGTCTTTTATTTTATTTTTGAAGGGGAATGTGCAATTTTCATTAGCTCTTTTTCACTGATGCCTACTTTTTAATCTGTTGTACATCCTTGAGGGTTAGCAGTGACACTAAAAATGAAATGAAAAAACCCTGTTTAGTTACATCTAAAGTCTTGATGTAGACCTAAGTGTTGGCTTTTGTAGCTGTGTTCTCATCAAAGAGCCATGAGGCTGCACACTGGCTGAGCTCTGTTTTGTTCCTTTTTCCTCTCTGGTGTTGCAGCAGAGTCTTGTCCATGATACCCTAAAGAGTGGTTTATCATTCCAATTCTAAATGCTGTTCTCATTGAATCGGGAGTCTGTGTTAATTGATACACATTGCACCAAAAATGGAGGCTGTCTGAAGGAACTTTTCACAAGCAGAGCATAAATTGTGTTCAACTGCCTGTGCAAGGCAAGCTTGTGGCTCCTGTATGTGCCAGGCATCTTAGCCTTAAAAATAGACTTGCCTTTGCTTAGAGCTTGGGCTTCACTTGTGATTAAAGCTGCAGAAAGAAATCTGACTTTTTAGATTAAATGAAGTTTTTTGAGAAAAACACAGATTTCTGAAAAAAAGATTTAAAATAACCTTCTCATGATTCATTCTGTTGACCTTAAGTCCTCAAGTAGGATAAATAAATTCTGAATATAAACCATTCATGATCCTCTAAATAATTTCTAAAACTCTAGTTGGTGTGAAATTGCTACATTTACTACAATAATTGGAGTAAATTATTACTCGAAGTGTGGCCTTCACAGGTCTACCTACGTATAAACTTGCTTTGATTTATTTCATTTGGTTGAAACTCCTTTGTTTGATACTCTCATTTTCAGTTTAGTATCACCTTACTCCTTACTGACTTCTAAAATCAAATTATATCTTAGTTGAATTCAACTCTTTGTAGCCTTTATATTGAAATAATTAGCTTGGTTTAAAAATAATTACACTTACTTTAGAACAGTGTGACTTATTTTGTGGACAAGCCATTAGCCTGAATAATCAGTCATAGTTAGGCTCAGAGATGGTTACTGGCAAAGAGAACATGCAAAATATTCTTTTGTGCCAGGGCAAAACAGATTTTCATCAGTAACTACAAAAATGGTACTTCTCAAGAGGGCACTTGGATTTGCTTTCCAGTCAGTGGATGCTGTCAGCATCCAGCTGCAAAGTCAGGTTTTAAAGTCTGGTGTTCATTGTACCCAAAGGAAAGCACAAACATAGTCTGAGAAGGAGTCCACTTGTTTGGTTGGAAACTGCAGCAGTTGCTTTATGTTGGGATTTGTGGGATTCCTGTATTTCAAGTACTGAGTGCCTGGAGACAGTGAGCTCTTGGCTCCTTGTGGCACAGAACTGTTATGAATAACTGTGGCATATGAGAGCCCAGAATGGCAGGACAGGATTTTGGCAGTGAGTTCTGTATTTTCTGTCTCCTTAGAGCTGTAGACACCAGCCAGCTGTCTTTTATTTCATCTCAGTTTTCTGAGTTACTGTGATTTGCTTTTGCTATTTGCATGTCAGCTGATGTCTGTCTGCCTGTTGCATTCTGATATGGAGAAAAAACTGTGATTCAACTTAGCAAAAGTGTAATTTCAGAGATCAGCTGCTTGTGGTTGGTGCTACCCACACCCAGATTCAGCAGGCCCATGTGAGCCAGCAGATCTGTATATAAGCAAAATTTCAAAAGTTCCAGACTTCACTGTGGATTTTCCATCACTTGGGAGATTGTAGAGGTGACTTCCAGCTCTGCTTTAGCATAGTGTAGACTTTAGAATCATTATTCCTCTAAGTATTGAACTTAACTAATACTCAATAATGTCCATATTCTCTATTGAATAAGACACAGTGAACACCCTTTGTTGCTGTGTATCTTTGTGCTCATTAGTGTATTGGATTTACTAACTGTGGTGTAGTTTGTGTGTTGTTAAGTCCTGATGACTTAACTTAGGCCTCATATATAGTCGGAAGGCAGCTAATGGGTCAGGAAATAGTTTTAAATCAGTTACAAAATGGTGTGTAATATTGCCTCTTATTTCCAAGGACTTTGCATATATTCTGGCTTTGTGACTGTTTCATAACTGATAATATTCTTTTTCTTATTTGAAAAGTTGTTTGTTGTGATGGAGGAAAGGATCCCTGAAAATAACTAAATATGTAATGGAAAAGATAAAATAGACTTTATAAAAAATACTTGTGATTTCACAAAAATTCCAGGTGAAAGTGTGGAGAATTTTTTTTCTTTTCAATCTTTCAGATGGTTCTTGAGTTACAGCAAGAGTGGAGTAAAAGAACTTGTTTAAGAGGTAGATATGTGGGTGTCATTAGCATCAAGATTTAATGGTTGGCTTCTGAAGTCCTGTATCACATGTTCACTGAACTCTTTATCCAGTACATGGCACAACAAGTTTTGTGTGATGCACAACTGGATCCCATCTGTGTCCCTGTGAAGTCAAAGGATGGTGCCCCAAACAAATCACTTCCAGCAACAGGCTGGTTTGTATTTGGCTTAAGTTATAAAGCCAGTAAGAAAAATGGAAGCAGCTGTACTCAAAGCAGTTTTTAATCTGACTCCATTATTTTGATTAAAAAGAATATTTTTAATCAGGTGTATCTACACACAACAAGGGATCAGCTCATTATATTCTCTCTGAAAGCTGGTCTTACATTTATGATCATATTCTTGGCATGACTTAATGCTGGAGGGCACTGCAGAATCATGGCAAGAGGCCATATGGCTTGTCTAATGAGCACTTTTTTCTTCCTAAATTCTGGAAGAAAACAATATAATCTGTGTGCTTAAATTCAGTGTGAATTTGGCTAAGAGTCATGGGAGGATTAGGGAGATAAGTAGAAGGGACAAAACTTGAAAACTAAATAAAGAAAAGAAATAAATAGAACATTAGGGAGTCTTCTAGGTGGGCTTTCATCAAAATTGTGTTGTGTGTGGTGCCCAGACTGAATTAGGGGCATGCCCATAAGGTTTTCAGCAACTCTAGGGCAGTCTTGGGGTCTTTTCCTGGCATGCTGCCTGGCTCTGGGTGCTCACTGCTACTGGGAGGTCTTCTCTTTATCCATGGGTAAAATGGAAAGGAAATACTCATTTTACCTTCAAGGAGAAAAAAGTGTGGTGAGGTTGTTTTTCTTTTCTTTTTTTTCCTTTTTTTTTTTTCCCCTTTACTGTCAGGGTGCCTCAGCCAAAACTGGCCTTACTGTGACAAAACAGTGTCTGTGAAATGAAGGCCACTGGTATGTGAGTACTGGCTGTTGTGTTCCCCTGCCAAGTCCCCCTTGTTTTGGGAGTGTTCAGCTTTCCCCTCCTGTGAGCAGGACTAAGGGGGAGCAGGGCAGTGCTGGGGGAGGCCCTCGAGGTGAGTGCTGTGACACAGACCGGGGTGCTCTGCAGCTCACCTGGCATCACCCAGGGGCCGTGCAGAGTGTGGGCCACAGCTAACAAAGCATCTTTGGTGTGCACCCCTGTGCTCAAGTAACAATGCAGAGATCATCAAAGATGTATTAAAAAAAATCCAAATTTGAGCAGGATGTTGGATATTTCACTGGTTATCAAGAGTGAAAGTATGCGTTTCATTTCCGTATGGATTTGGGTCTGTTTTCTAACACATGGCTAATTCCTGATGAACTTCTCTACTTGGAACCCAACTAATTGTAATTTTTTGGCTGCTGCCTGATCACCCATTTTGGAATTCCTCCTGTGACCAGAGACTTGGCTGGGAATGTTAGTTGGCTGCAATGGAGAAATTGTCTTTGAGTGGTTCACTTGGTAAATTACAGGCTGTGCTCCTAATTATAGACACACACTTGTGGGAACATAATCATACAATTCCCTGAGGTATATCTGGGTTGCTGTGTCCAGATCTTGAGAGCTGGAGGGTAAGATATTGGGTTTTCTTTAACATTAAATCATGAAGTGAAAACCAAGAGCCTGAGGTCACATGGATCAATTCATGCTGTGCTAATGAAATAATGAAAGGCTGCTTTGAGGAAAAGCAGGAAAATCTGCCTTCCCTATAAACATCAACCTGACCATCAGAGCAGTTGTTTAGCTCTTGAATCCTTACTCTGTGTCACAGGGCAGGAGCCCCTGGAGGGTATTAGCCCTGCAGTAAACTGTAATCACAGGAGGCACTACCCTGCAATAACCTGGAGAAGGTTCCCATTGCCAGGAGGCAGCGATGGCAGCGCAGAGGGGAGGCTGAACTGTGTCAGTGTTTTGTTTATGTAATGAAGAACCTCCTGCTTGATGAACAGCTGCAATCAGAACATGCCATTTTATTCTGGGGGGTTTGGGTGAAACCCCCCTCGCTCCCCTGCTGTAGTGCAGCGTGGAAGCTGCTCCTCGGCAGCAGCACTGCAGACATGTCACTGTAACCCTGTTTGTTTTGCTGTGTGAGATGAATCCTCTTAGAGCTGCAGGCGGGAACCAGCCTGTGCTGCAGCCCCCGCTCAGGGGACACACCACCTGACCACTGTATCCTCTCACATGAGCTAACCATTTGCTTCTCGTTCCTCACTTCCTGACATAATTTTATCCAGTGGGACAATGAGGCTGGTTCTGCCTTTTTTTACCTTTTCTTTTCCCAACAAATCTTTCCCCCCCCGGCTTTATGCAGCAGATGATCTAATTTTTAGTCCTTATACTGGCACTGACTGTGTGAGGACAGCTATCAGAAAAGTGTTACAGTTCTCATTGCCCACTTTTGCATGGTTGTCTGTTCTCTCAAAAGACAACAAACACTCAGATTGCAGCTTCCCAACTGGTGATTAGTGATAAACTTCTGGTGTACCCTGGAATCTTGGAGCACAGACATCTTGTAGACTTTCATGCTCAGAGCACTTTGCAGCACCCAGCTGGGTATGAGATCTGGTGGGATAACAACATGTTTTCAGTCTATTGCCTTTAAGATTTCTGGCTTGTTCTTCCCATCACAATAGCAAACACAAGGGAGAGAAACAATGGATTGCTAGAGACCCAGGATTGCTGGAAGCATGAATCATTATATGAAAAGGTAGCAAAATCAGATGTTTTCTCTTGGAAGAAAATGCAATTGCATATTAGGGAAAAGGTCTGGATGGCTAAAATATTACTGGATTATTGCTTCTCTTAATGTTGAAATTGTTGAAAGGCTGCATAATAATAAGGACAGTATTTCTTTAGTCTTGTCTGCAGAGTCAGAGTCTGCTGGTGTTCCTGGGAGGTTATAAACAGATTCACCATGTTTGCTTTTTGGAGCTCTGCCACTTTGGTTATTAACTCCATTTTCTTTGTGACTTGTCAAAGTGTCTTTGTTTTGTTTTGTGGCTACATCTGATGACGTAACAGATGTTTGTGGTGCTCTTCTTGAGGTGTGAGATTGTACTGAAATGGTTTGAGTATCTATCTAGAACTTTCCTTTTCAGTAGCTTTGAAAGAATTACTCCATGAAGCAAACTGACCATTCCACATTAGTTTATTACACATGCACACACACATGTATAAATTCCACGTATCTTTGCCATGCTTCTGGCACAGGGCATAACTATCTCAATAAAAAATGCTTTTTGCTGTCTTGAATCTGACTTTTATTGCAATGACATTTCCCCTTGCTCAGTGATATATTTAAAAGGGGTTTTCATGCCACTGAATCATACTGTATACAAAGGAAGGAAAATGACAACATTATTAATCTCTTCTCTTGCTTCCTTGGAAAAAAACCCTTTGGATTTTTTTCTGTCTGGGTTTTACACATTCAAAAAACAACTAACTTTTGTCACCTATCAATCTGTTTGATGGCGAAATTTACTGTCATGTATTACTGCAAAACAGCTCAATTAAATGTAAGTACTGAAGTTCACTAAATTTTACCATGCCCTGAATAGAATCTCATGTATTTTGGTAAATCCCTTAAAAAGATGCTGAATTCATTTATCACGAATGCTTGTTTTTTAAATGAAGCTAATTAAAAATATTTCATGTATCTGTCTTCTCTATTACATGAAAAAGTTGGCCCAGGAATAAATTTTTGTTATGCTGTATCTGAACTGCTTCATGTGCTACCACCTCTAAGCTTATGGCTGTGTGTTTTAGTGTTATGGCCAAAGTGGTTATGGATTTGAGTGTTTAGCTTGTATGTGTCCAGGTTCTAGGGAAGGAAAAGCTTTGTACAAATTGGTATGATGGGATTTAATCTCCTTGCTGACTTTTAAAATGCTAATCAAGTTTGTAATGGTACTTGCTCTTGCTAAAGGTAATAACAATTAGACCAAGTGGAATTCCTGTAAAGACTATTAGCAGACTCTTCTGGAGAACACATGCTTAGCAGTTACATGCTTGCTGTGCTTTCATTCAATTCCATCACCTGGATAGTGAATCATTTCATAGAATCCTGGGATGGTTTGGGTTGGAAGGGAGCATAAAGATCATCTGGTTCCAACCCCTGCCATGGTCAGAGGCACCTTCCACTAGCCCAGGTTGCTCAGAGCCCCATCCAGGGTGGCCTTGATTATTTCTGGGGATGGGACATCCATGGCTTTTCTGGGCAGCCTGTGCCAGGACCTCACCACCCTCATGGTAAAGAATCTATTACTAATATCTAAACATACCCTCTTTCATTTTGCAATCATTGTCCCTCATCCTACTGCTACATTCTCTGATATGAGTCCCTCTCCAACTCTCTTGTAACCCCTTTAGCCACTGAATGGTGCTCTAAGGTTTCCCCAGAGTCTTCTCCATGCTGAACAACCCCAACTCTCATAGACCCTCTTCATAGGAGACTTTTAAACCTACACATGATCATCTATTATAATTCCAACGTTTTTAGATAAATTAACTAAACTATTATTACTTTTTAAAGAGGCTATTTGTATTCAGCTTGTCTTCCTTTCAGCTTACAGTACTTACAGTGTAATTACAAAGATTAGCAGACACAATTTTGCAATGCTCCAAGGTATTCCCTGGGATTGTAATAGAAGAGGAGAACCCGCAGAGGGCACTGTATTGTCTCAGATGAGTCCAAACCTCCAGATTTGAGGAGGATGTTAGGATTTTTTGGGTTTCTGCATTTTCGTAAAATTGCAATCAGAAAATATTTCTTTTCATATATAGAGTGATAAGCAGAGTTTCAGCCTGGATATAAAGGTTGCAATCTCTGTTTCTTATATATTTGAGATGCAAAGGCATAAAACAGAAATATCATGCCATGTTTTCAATGTAATTCTTGCCCTCACCTTCCTTCCTTCACCTATTCTTGTCTGAACATTCCAGATGTACAAATACTGGGGAAATGAATGTTTAACTTAACAGAGTAAATTCTAGAACTGCCATGTGTCAGAGCAGGCAATCTGAAAAACACTAGTACAAAGTGTGCAACATTCTCCTCCAGCCCTCTAAAGCAGGGCTCAGATTGCAGGTCTGAGCTCCCCTCCCTGTCAGGAGGATAGTACAATACAGCTCCTCTGCAGAAAGTGATCTGTGAGTGGAAATTTCTCTTGACTGGTTTTTCAGAGATTAAAATTTGCCCAACTCTGCTTATACAAAACATTTTTCATGGTTATGGGAAAGTGATGAAAGTGTTGTACTCCACTGTGTGCTTGCAAAGTGGGTTTAAATTAAGTTTTAGTGATTTTTAAAATGCAGACTACAAGTTACTGCAGATTTTTTCAAGTCTTCTTGACATTTTTGTTTAGATTAATGGTTTTCCTGAGGTAGCTGGTATCCCAGCATTGCAACAGAATGCCTTAGATTTTTTCTGCAGATGATTATAATAGAATTTGCTTTCTAGTTCCATTTTCCCTAATGTGTAGATTTCTGTCTGAAATACTGTCATGTTGTTTTAGGTATTATCGCAAGCTTAAACTCATTTTGGTGCCTTCATATGCAACATTTACAAGGGGACTTGCTGCTCTAAAATGATTTTGTTTTTTGTTTTGAGAGCTGAGCTACAAAACAGACGTCAAGATCAGCCCTTGTTACAAAATTATGTTTTACAGAGGACAGTGAACAATGACAGAGACTTCCATAGTTTGTGAAGTGCTTGGCTAAAAAACACGTTTATGCCTTGATTTTTATCTTGGGTCAAAATAGTTTGTCCTGTTTTGAATAATCTGTCTTCTAGTTCTGTAACTGTGTTAATGTGAGGTGGATATTCCAGAGGCTCTATATCTGGTCACCAACTACTTCCACTGCAGTGTTGCAGATTTTTCTTCCTGTAAAACTGGGCAGAGGTAGTACCCAGGGGGGAAAAAAAAAACCAGAGTGAGCTAAGCTGAGAAGTATTGATTCAAATCTTGCTTTAGAAGGGGTTACAAATGATCTTCACCCTTCAGGCTTGTGGCCAAACTTTCATCCTTTGCTTCTTAGCCCCAAGCTGACAACCCCTCCTGGTGTGCAGGAGAAAAGCTGATGCTTGCCATGTGATCAGAGGTTCTGCAACTCAGCATTTAAAAACGCTACTGTCCTTATGCATTTTTGTCAAGGGGACTCAAGACAGGTGAACAGCCTCCTGCTCTTTGATAAAGGAGAATTATTCAGCTGTCAAAGAAATTTATTTGGCAGAGGATAGCTCTTGTTCAAGTCTTCTAAGGTTCAGTGGGCTGGCACGTCCCGGGGAAGGGGAGTTTGCTTTCTGACTGGACCTGGAGGCTGGCACCTGAATATTGTATTGGAAAACATGTTAATCATTGTAAGGCAGAGTGATGGCAGCCACCTGGATCTGAATGCTTTCACTGAATGAAAAGGAGACTCGATACCAAGTCTGTAGTTCTCTGATTTCATGCCCACTGGGACCTCCATTGGGACTTCATAGGTTTCCTTAGTACCACATGAATAGACCTCTCAGAAGAGCAGGTAATTGTCACAAAAATCAGATTTTAAAACCTGAAAAATCAATTGTTGCCTGTGATGCCAACTGATAACTATCTGCTCATCTTGATTTGCTGATTCAGTTAGAACAGGATAAGCTGTAAATCTGTTGAAAAGGGTAAATATTCTGGCAGTACCAAATATCCTTTTGCCATTGCAGAAGTAGCAAGTATGATGGCAAAGAAAGTGCAAAAAATCCTGTCTTTATTTGCTCCTGCCTGTCTAGCCTGTCTCCTTGATGCTTGCATTGTCTCCAGGTTCCTGCTAGTCCTCCTGAAAGGGAAGGTTATTAGCAGCTCTGCAGATGGGGACTGAGAACTGCACAGCTTCCTATTCGCCCTGCCAAAGAGCACATTTAATGCACATCCCACAGTTAAGGCAAAGCAATACTAAAGCACTTGGAGTAGATAGACTTGTTCTGATCACTCAGAAGATGACCCAGAGCTTTCAACAGCCCTTTTTTGAAAGCCTCTACTGACTATTCTTTGAAAGTAATTATTCTCTGAGAGCTGAATGGCGGTAAAGTGTATTTGGTTTTGCCTTGATCAGTCTGGAGAGCACATCACCCTCCTCTTGGGGTGGGTGGGGAGTGGAAAAAGTACCCATCAGAAGGGGATGTGGCTTGCTGCCCTGGCTCACGAAGTCAGCACAGATGTTAAAGATTAAATTAAATAGACACCGTACTGGTCATGGACCTCTCAAGTAAAGGTTCAAATGTGCTCCTATTTTTGAACATTCTTTCCCTCAAGCTGGGAATTCCGGATGCACACGGTGGCTACAGTGGGGATATCCAGGCAGTGTTCAGAGAATCAGGGTCACTTGAAAAGAAAGCATTTGCATTTCTTATAAACTGCTCCTGCAAACTTTCCTACACCAAATAAACAGGGATCTAGGTAGCCTGTGCCAATGGCTCAGATCTAGCAGCACTTGAGAACTCCTGGTACCAGGCAGCCAACTTCAGTGTGGTATGGACAGCCTCTGTATTTTGATGTGACTGTGAGCAGAGGAAAGGACAGAGCCATTTACCACAGGTCTTTCTAAGAGTAATCACATAGAAAAATAATTTAACTTGCTAATGAACCGCTGTCTCTGGAGTGCTCCACAGTCGCTTATTAATAAAGTCTACACTACTATAGATTGGATTACAGCAAGGATGAGCTTTCTTTCCAAATGAAGCTGTCCAGAAAGACTGTATGAGCAGGATATAATCTCTGTGATCAGAACTAGGGCATGTCACTGTCATGGACACCTCTCAGCCATAATAAAACATGCCACAGAATCTGTAATGACCACAAGTACTCTGGATTGCTGATCTGGTTGGACGTACTGAAATCTGTAAAGTCAGAACACTCTGAGCTGTTCCTGTGCTGTTTCTGTTTGGCATCTGAGATGGAAATTACGAAGCAATGTTATGTTCCCTTCCTCTTTTTTTATTTGTTTTATGTTAAGCCCCTAAAAACAACTTCTAGAACTTTTTGTGCTGTGTTGCAGCCTGAAGACAATTATAAACCTCTGTAAATAGGTTTCTCTACTGAACTGTCTGACATATTCATAACTGTAGTGCTGCAAATAGTGCTCCTATTAAGTAGGAATGGGGCTACTGTGCACCCTCCATTATGTGTCTTCCAGTGAAGCCAGTTATTGTCTGTTTGGATGTCCTGATTTATGTAGCTGACTGCATGGCAATTGAAAGCAGATTAGAGGAAGGTGAACATGTTTGTCTCTTCTGTGCTGATTCATGTGGGAGACTGTCTCAGCAAACAATCATTATTACTTCACTGAAAAGGCTTTTAATATAGTAAATTCCACTTAGTGACAATCCACTGTGACTCTTTGAAATAGCAGAGTGTACAGAAACCTACTGGGAATATGGGTAGCATGGCACCAAATTAGAAGTGTATGCAGTAATCTGTCAGCCACTTCTCTGCTAACTGACATATAAAGAAATGCAGAGCAACCTGAATTCTTTAACACTGGTTTCTGTGTTCTGTTTGCAACTACTTCAGGTTACCCTTCAAGCAGCTGAATGTGTAACATTTTCTTCTAGGAATAGGAACATTATTGTGCTTGTTACCAAGTTGCTTTAATATTATTTTGTCTCCCTGGGGTTTGGCTCGTTTATTCTTGTCTGAGTCTGTAATTATGAATTAGAAGTCTTTATTTTTAAATGCATGATTCTGACTCCCTCTTAGTGTTTTCTTGTTCCATCATTCCAATTGCTTTGATAATGATATCTGGACAGTACAGAAATAAACTGTATTTTCATATAGTTCAGTTAAGGCCAATTAGAAAATATTCACAATTAATTTTACTGAACAGTTTCAAGTTGGTGTGATGGTGTTTTCATTTTCAGTCCTTCCATGGATTCTGTCATTTGGAATGTGCTTTATAAAGTACTGTGTGTAGGCTGATGGCGAGGATGGTGCTAGTGTGATCATTGAGACAAAACTAGGAGGAACTAACTTCATTTTCAATGAGAAAAATAGAACCAAGTGGTACTTAATTTCCCATAGGTTTTAGCCACTGTTTTAAGACAAGTATTTTATTAGGGACTTTTGTTGTAGTCATGTGTCTTGAAAGAAAGATGATTGAATAAATGTAGTTATAACAGCAATAATTGACATTTCAATTACTCTTTTTCATTTTTGTTTTGAGGAAAGTGCCTCAGTTCGAAGATTGCAAATAATCTCAGGTAATAAAACTATTTAAGCCATTTACATTATGGCTACATTGTTTCTATAAATTAAACTGCAACCTTGTCTGCTCAATGATGCATTAAATATGCTGGACTATACATGTGAACAAAACCCTCAAGGAGTGGTACTTATACATTACCAAGGTGTTGTAGATGGGGATTAAAGGAAGAAAATATTCTAGCTTTAAGTAGCTTAGTCATTTGGATGTGTCAACAAAGAATATCAGAAAATGATTATTTAAACAGTTTGGTTGTAATGGCCTATTTTCTCTCAATTTTATCCCATACTCCTACTTGAAACCTTTGTCACCAAAGACCTCTTTAAATAATGGATTGAAGTACTGAGTCATGGCAGAAGAGAGCCCAGTCTGGTCCTGGAATTTATTGGGGCTGTGAGAAATGAGGCTTTGGTCAGTGGTGCAGTAATTCCAGCATCTCCCCGGGCTCCTGAGGAGCTCACGCAGCTCCTGTTTTACACTGCCCCCAAGGCAGGCACCGAAGCACCCAGAGCTGTCTCCTGGAGCACTGGCACTGAGGGCTGACAGTACTGCCTTTTCCTTGGGGGCTTTTCCTGCAGCTCAGCAGTGTGTGCATGGCAGGGAGATCAGTCTGGCTGGATAAACATCCTCAGTAATAGAGTATTTTGCACTTACTTTGTTAGTGATGGTGTAGTATTATCATAATAGCAGTTATGAACATTACAATTACTGTGCCCCTCTGTGAATGGCTGGGCAGTCCAGCAGCCTCACTAAAGGGGCCAGACAGAGACACTCAAACCAGTTTAGAAGTTGTTGTTTCTACAGTTTCTGTGTCTGTGACATTCTTGTTCACATTTTGTTAAATGCTGCAGTCTTAAATCTTCAGCTCTTTCTTTATCTCTTCCTCTTCATCCTTCCCACCTTTGCAAGAGAGAGGAAGCTTTATGCTCTAAAGGCAAGGAAGTTTTATATTCTCTCTCAAAAAATAGAGATTTTTTTTTGTGAGGTGTCCTTTGTTCTGTAGCTGTTCTGAGCTTCAGTGAAAACAAAATTTCTGCTCTGGAAAAAGTATGGTATCACAAATACTCTTTTCTTAGTTTACACTCCAGGGAGTTTCTAATGCTCAGTCCCAGTACAAATTGCACGTATTAGTTTGCAATTTTGCCAAATTACTGCAGTTACAAATAATTTGACTTTCAGCAATCTTTTGGGGCTTCATAACCCAAACAGATAAAATCATTTAGAAATTTAAAATTATTTTTCTGGTGAAGCTGAAGATAAAATAAATGTAATCAGAGAAGATGATATATGGTTCAGTTTTGGGTTAATTGAGTTACAGGAGAGAGCTTTCCCCACCCCAAACACTTCAAATTTAAATTCAGAAACAATGCTCTAGAGTATTTTTCAAGCTTATGACTGTCTCCACTAGGGGTAAAATGTAGCTGGTGACAGTTATAAATAATGCAGGCTGCATTAATGCTCTGCACTGTGGTGTGATTTGTGCTGTAAGGAAGGTGAAACTTGGCTTTGGCAGGGGGGGTAATTTCGGATGAAAGGTTTCAGAAAGCCATCATTTAAAAAAAAACTATATATCTGACATTATTATTGTCTAAACATAAAGATTCAGCACTGACAATTGTAAGCTGATACAAAACTGGTTCAGTGGAAAGCTGGTGTTTGTGACAGATCGCCGGTCAATATTTTCGTGTCATTTCTGAGAGCTCAGAGCAGCTGCTGTGGTTGCAATGCACACAGCCCTGCTCTTCGACGCCCAAAGTGCAGGAATAGGAGAAATTTGGGTGCTCACAGCAAGTAACAGTTAACAGAGTGGCTCTGGGCCAGGCTAACTTAAAAAAATCCAATGCTTTTCTATGACCTACTGCAGCACCAAGTTCTCCTTCAGTAATTTTCCTTGCTTTCTGACTTTCATAAATACCACCTTACAGCAGCAAAGCCAATTCCTTTACATGTACCCTGTTGAGCTGACTGTCATCTTCTGACTCTTCTGGCTGCAAACCAGCTGATAACTCCAAACTAAAAGCTGCATTTTGGGAGAGTGAGTGTCAAGAAGAAAGGACTTTTTGAGCAATAAATAACAATTAAAACTTAACACATTGACAAAATGGACATTTCTTGCATATGTCTACAAATAGATGTACAGTCAAATCATAGAAAAGATGATTTCCGCCTTTATTTTTTGGTGTGATAGTGCTCCAGGGCAGACAGAGCTTTGAAGAGGACTTGCCTAGACAGTCTCCTGAGTGAGGTGCCCAGAATGCCCCAAATGCTTTAAGCCGTGCCCTTATAAAATGTTTTATTAGAGTTAAACTCAATGATTTCATGTTTAAAACAAACCCCCCCAAAATCCCAGAGCAAGCAGAGCCTGAGTTGCAGCTTGGTTCTCCAGACTTTGCAGGAGAATCTATAGGTGAAGCTTTGTAATGTCTAACAACAAATTTTGGCACCAGCAAGCTCTGCTCAGTTCCTGTTAGTCCTTGAGAAGTTCTACTCTGAGCTACTCTTTCTTCCCTGTTTCTTTCTGTATTTCTGCTTGGGCCTCTGCCCCCAGCCCCCAGCCCACCCATCCCTGTGCCTCTCCCTGGGTTCTGCCTCCCTTTTCCCTGGAGTGCTCTGGGGGCTCTGCTCCTTCCCAGGGAGCTCTGCATCTCCCCAAGAACTCATGAATACAACAAATAATTTGCCTCATTTTTTTTTTAAGGTTTATTGTGGCAAAGATAAGACACATTTGTCTGGAATGCCTGTTATGGAATGACCTTGTGATTTCAGATGGGAAAAAAAGCCATTCAATATTAAGAGTATATAGATAAAATCCAGAGTTAAAATTCAGAGAGGACCACACGGCTCTACCTCTTACAGAAATCACTTTTTTTGAGCCTTTTTTTGAGCTTTACCTATGTACATACATATCTGCTGAGCTAAGCTCTGTGCTGCACAAATCTGAGTTGCTCTCTGTGCAGCGTGCTCTGGCTTTTCATCTTCCACTGAAGCTTCTTTGCTGTACTTCTGAAATGATGTAACTGCAAAGAGCTGTGACTGAGCAAAGTTTAAAACATTTGGGACATTTATGGAGATTTCCTCCATTTCTGCTAATGATTGAATTGAATATTTGCATGAATTATTTCATATGTAGCCGTTTCTTTTTACCATAAAATCTTGATTGTTTCTTACCTGACAGAAGATGAAAAATAAAGCTCTGCCATCTGGGTAACATGAAGATGAAGAGCTTCAATTCAGATTCAGTAACAGAGTACAGAGGAATGTGGTAAATTTTATTTTCCTTATTTTTTAGAATTTAATAACTATTGAAAAGCAGAATTTAAATTACATTTAATTACTACAAGTGACAGAAACTGAAAAGTAAAATGGGGGAAAGCCTTCTTTTATTCTGAAGCAATATTGCCTGCAAATAAATGGGTGTTTAGTCAAGTGACGTCTCTTAGACCTGAGTACTTTCAGTTGCTGCTTCTGATAGTTTTTATGAATTCGGAGCATGTGTTTGAGTTGGAAGTGAAACTCAGCTTACAGGAGCACTGGGAAAATAGTAACCTTTGCAAACTGATTTCGCATCAGATGAAAAACTAAGTGAAAATTTATGCCATAAAACTTCAAGTGGCTGGATCCAGAGAATGTTTAACATGTATCTGCAATTAAGCCACGAGTTATTTTCATGAAACTCCTCTCGGTTAATTGATGGCTCTTTCATGAGAGCTAAGATGACAGCATAGGTGCTCCATCAGTCACTAAAATTAACGTTCCTCTTGCAGTATTATAGTTGCACTGTTCTTGATTTAATCATCTGGGCTCTGCTCTCGCTCCAGAGAGCCAGGAGGAATCCTGGTGCTGGTGTTGGGAGGCTCTCAGCACTTCACTGCCAGGAAACCACCTGCTGCTCTCAAAGGCTTGCAGTTCTTACAGTGGAAAAAATCCTTTCAACATAAATTAATATCTTAGAGCCAGAGAAGGTTTGTAGAAAGGCAAATAAATAGTTGCACTACTGTCATTTGCTGCAATTACTGAAGTGCTACAAACATTTTCAGCTTCAGAAATGAATGAAATAGTAAGTGGCTCAGTTAATGTAGTTATCTAATTAGGTTGGGTATAAAAGCATGCTCTAATGTCCCTAATTACCTACCTACTGGAAAATGAACAGTTAATAAAATGGAGAGAGGGTTGTTTGGGGTTTGTTTTTTGTTTGGTTTTGTGGTTTTGTGGTTTTTTTGGTGTTTTTTTGTTGTTGTTTTTTTTTTTTTTTTTTTTTTTGGTTGTTTTTTTTTTTTTTTTTTTTTTCTCCAGAGGAATATCAATATAGGACCTTCCTTTCCTGCAAAAATTCTTCTGGGAAAGCACCTACTCATAGCTGTGTGGGTGGGGAACAAATTTAGTATTCAAAGGGCAAGTTATGCAGACTGGGATTTTATTTGCATGGAAGTATGACTGTTTATGCTGGAATAGCTGATCGTGGAGTATGTTTTTTTGATTTCCCTTTGAGTTTCTGACATTTTTGCGACTTTATACTTGTTATATGTGGCAATTTGATTTAATGTAAGTTATTATCTCAGGAAAAAAGCAAAGAACTAATGTTTCCCTGCTTTAACAAGAAATTGAACTAGACCTGTAGAACTTCCTTTCCAAAAACAGTTTTCTAGTGCAAAAATAATACATTCTCAAAGGTTTTTCCTACTGGAATTTAACAGGAATTAAATATTAAGGATTACATTTTGTAGGGAGGTATTCAAATTTTCTGCAGTTTTGATTTTTTGCAAGGTGTATAGGAAGCCAAAATATGAACTGTTAGGGTATCTCATCATTGCAGAAAGGCATATCCTGAGCCTGGAGAACTGAGGAAACAAATATCTGTGCCTGTGAGGTACCGAGTAACACTGAAAACCAGGGAAATAGAGACTTGTTGTCAAGCCAGCACCTTATCTAATAGTAATTCATATAGACATATTTTCTGTTACACACTTAAAATACTCTTCTAATTATCCAAACACACCTGAAAAGAGTTAGGAGTTCTATATGCTGCCACAGCCATCCTGAATATTCTCTCCTGGTCTCATGGGATCCTTATTCCCTGCTCTTACAGGAAGGACAGGGCACTTCCTAATTCCCTATAGCTACTCAAAATCTTACTTAAAGCAGACTGAAGTTAACTGCACATTGTATGTGCAGTAAATCAAGCATTAAGTTCTGTGACAATAATAAAATATGTTTATTTATGGGGGAAAAGCTCCAATATTTTTCTCTGAATTAAATCCTCTCTTTTCATCTTATCTCTTTTGTATTTCTCCCTCTCATCTTTCTGGAAGAAGATCTCTTTTTCTGAAAGACGAATACTTAGAAATCACTATGCAAAGCATCAGCACTTCTAATTTTGTCTGGTTGTTTTTGAGATTGTTAATGAAGTTCTGACAGTATCTGTTTAGGCCATGAATGTGTCCTCTAACATGTCTAGTCAGGAAGTGAATGATATTTTTGAGAGGACCCCTTCTCTTGGTGCTTATATTGGGCTTTAACCTGATGACAGACGGAAGTGTTACTGAAGGCACCTGGATGCTCAGCTTGTTCTTCACTGGCTCTTCAGAGGGAATGTTTCTGTTAAAATAACAAAAACAACAACAACAACAACAATGAATACATGTCTGTCTTCCTTGCAGGGATGATGCCCTGGGAATCTCTGCTCAAGGTGGCACATCCTGGCTGCCAGTTTTATTGCAGGAGACCAGGAAATACTCTGAAGAGCTGGGACAGATGGGATGGCAAGGAGGCAGGTGAGTGGGCTGGGAGCCAGAAGGTTTCGGTCACTGGGGTTGACTAAACTGACTTGCCCTTGCAAAAGTTTGCTGGATTGGCATTTTTGATGGAAAATTTTTGTCTCTGTCTTTTGAGGAACAGTGCTGCTTTTGAACAAAGAGCACCTTCCCTGCCAGGCTGGATTTGGCACCTGGCTTTCTGTGCCTCTTGCATTAGGGCTGCAGGGCCAGGGCAGGTTGCTTCAGTGGCCTCTGACATGAACTGCTCAGCACAGGGCACCTGGAACCCTTCCATGAGACCCTGGGAGTCCATCCAGGAGACTGGGTTTGTCACAGCATCTCCTGACTACAAAATGTAGAACTACTCTCCTTCAGTTCTTAGGCAGACCAGGCTAGAGACAGACTAGTTGAGCTCATATTTTCTGGTTTCACTCTGAATATGCCTAAATTAAGTGAGCAGATTTTAAGGACTGAAACAATTTTTCACAGCAAACTACCTGCAGTGAGATTTCTGCAGTGTGTACATTGAAAGGTCCCTAAAATCACCCATCTTGTCTTTTATTTTGCAAGGACTGCAGAGGGATGGTATCTGTTGTTACTCTCTGTAGCACTGAACCTCTTGCCCTGTGAGGGGCCTTGTCTCCTGTTTCTCAGTAAAGTTTCTTCTATTTATTTATATATTTGTGTGTTTATTTTTAGCAAATCTAGTTATAGCAGCTGTCTTGCTTTCTTTGCCTTGCTTTTTAAGCTTGGAATTTTGATTACACCCTTGTCTTCTCTGAAGTATGCAAAGCCATTTACAGTATTGTTGACATGTCAGTTCTAATGCCTTCCTGCCTTCCCTTCTGCTCTCCAGAGACACTACCAAAGGGGATTTGATTTGAGGGAGATCAAGATTTTTTGATGACCAGTTTTAATATAGGCAGATGAACAGAATTTTTAAATCAGCTTTACTGTTTGACCTCAGGGGAAAAAGGAACAATATATACCATGATGATTGAATATAATCAATCTGCACATACTTTTTTGTTAATTTTGTCTCTCCCTTATTATATTTAATAAGATCTTTGTATATTCACGTAAGGAAACTTACTGACAATGTACTGGTTTCTGCAAATTTTCCAGTGCAAATTATTTTTTGTGTCATGGTTTACTTTGCCTCAGACCATTATGCTTGATTTTCTAATTGAAATTTATGTTATTAAATAAACAAAAGTATTTTTTCTTTTTCCTTTTCTTTTTTCCAACTTATTTGACAATGCTTCCTAACTAATAGCAGCAAGCTATCAGGTAGGAAATCAGATTTGAAAACTTTGCTTGGACAAAGCAGGAGGAGGCTGGGATGTTTGGAGAGTCTCCTCTGCTCCTTTCTCAACCGTTTGTGCACCACAGAGCACAACAGGCTGTACCAGCCAGTGCCGTGCCAGGGTGAGCTGCTCCTCCATATGGGCCCAGATAACAAACACAGTGTGTGTCAGAACCGTGGCCTTACTGCCCAGGCACGGATCACCTGTGCCACACGCCCACAGCAGGGTCCTGGCTCAGATTCCATCCTGGGCAACACGCAAATGGCTGAGTTTGGACACGAGATGCAACTCAGGGCTTTATGGCTTTTTTAAGCCTATTCCCTAATAAAGCTTTTCTGCTCCAGCCCATCTGAGGTTTGATTTATAACTAAGTCGTGTCTTAATCACTGAACAGGAAATCTGCAATATTTGCTTTCACATATGGTGTGACCACTACAGAGCCTGAACTGAAACAAAAGGAAATCTTTTAGATTAAACAGTAAAATGGAAAACCTTGGAGAGTACTTGGTGTTAACAAGTACTGTTACAGTAGAATGAGGCATTTTCTATCTTCCAAATAATAGGAAAAGTCAAATGAACAGTGACTGTCAGTAGGCCATTCTTTGCTTGTTTTTCCTTAGAAAGATTGATTTACTCATGGATCAAAGAAAAAATCCAATCTTTCTGCAGTAACAGCTAATAGAAAACAAGGAAGCAACAGAAAATAAAGTTGCCAAACTTTATGTCCCTTCAGGATCAAGGATCATTGAGTCATGCAAAGAGAAAGTGAAACAACAGAAAGAAGTTCTCTAGAAGAAAAATAAAACCACAGAGATTTCCTTCTCTCAAATTGACAAGGTAAACAGATACTCCTCTGCTGCTACAGTGTAATTTCTCCACAAAACAAAGCAGCATTAACTGCAGCACTATGAAAATATTTTTGCAAATGGAAACTTGCATTTGTTGTGAGTAAATGTTATGTAAAGGGGCCCAGTGCAATTATGCTTGTTCTGACTGGGGCTGGATGCTGCATCGCTTCCCATGCCATGATGCTCTCCATGCAGGACAGAGCCCAGAGCCAGCCCTGGGCTTGGAGAGAGGAACCTCCTCTGGGGCTGCTTTATGGGCCTGAGGAGCTGCAAGTCAGCGAGAACAGAAAGTTGCTGTATTACAAAGTGAAGAGCAGTAGAAAGGAGCACTGCAAGGACATGGTAGGAAGGGAAAAAGAGGTTTGTTCTCAGGTAATTTAATTTTAATTTAGTCATTCCAGTGGGTCTATATTTTCTTGCATTAAGAACTTACTTTGGTCTAGTTTTCCATATGTTTCATTTAAATGAAAACTGGGTTTGCAGATTGGAAACCCTTGGTGCTTTTTGGCTTTTGAAGTGGTGAAGCAATTCCACCCCGAGACACTGGCCAGGTCAGGCCTTGCAATACACATGAGTCAGAGGAGAGGAATATATATCCTCATATGGCCAGCAATTTTGAAATTCACTCTTGAAAAAGTAAAGACACAGAAGAAAAGCAGCCTCTGGTAAAATGTCCAGACAACTAAAATATCTAATTTAGTTCTTCTGGCATATACTGGTGGAAGGATCTAGGACAGTCTATTGTTTCAGCTCAGAAAAATAAGTATTAGCACAATGCAAGAGATCTCAGATGGAAAAAAGCATAGAAACAGAGCTTTGGCATATGTAATTTTCTGTTTTGAAAGTTAAGCATGTCTAACCACTGCAACTGAGGTAGTCAGTGAACACAGACTGTCAGATTACAGAAATCCGCCTGTAATCCTCCTATGCTGGGTAAAACCAGCAGGCCCAGTAGCCTGTTTACATTTTTTCCCTCCTACAAAGTAGATTCCTTACTTTCTTCTTGGGCTTCCTGAATATGCAAGATATGAATTGAAACAGAGAAGCACTGTCACTGCAGAAAATAGATAGTTTTTTCAAGGTCTGGCTGTGATCCTCAGGGCATTGTCAGTGTCACGGGGTTGGGGTTTGTGCTCAGATTACTTGGCTCTTTTGCTTTCATGATCTCCTTCCATTTCATAAGAATTCAAATGTCTTTCAATAGTTATCTGCACAGCTCTGTGTTTTAAAATCAGAACTGATAAGCAAAGTAACTGTTGGTGTTAATGCTGACACCATTTTCATCACATACTCCATTTTACCTCCATGCGCCCACATTCTAAACTTGCAGCCTTCCCTCCTGGGTGATACACACTAACTTCCATGTTCTGATTAATGCCAAAGATATATTTATCTCCTTCATGTCAGAATTGTTTTGCCTAATCATGTTAGCCATGCACATATAGTTAACCTCTTAGTATGGCATGAAAAGGCTTGCCAATTACTTTTTATAAACACCTACTTCATTTTGCTTGAGTGTAGAGCCTTTAGCTTTGCTTTGCATTAAAATAAATGTTATAAAAGTGGGAAGAATGTTGATGACATTGAAAACTTCAGCTCCAGGGTTTGACATTCTAAATCTGGTTAAAATCTAAAGTCTTTAATGTTTGTTTATCTGTACTGACCAAAAAAAACAGTAGTGTGGTCTGAAATTCTAAATGCTCACTGAAATGCAGCAGCGCAGTGATTTGCTGGCTTCAGCTGTGACCCTTCATGTTTCTCTGGCTGCTTAACTAAAACAATTTTTGTCTTTCCTGTAACACTTTGCAGGCTGCTGATTGAGAACCTTTTGGAGAAACTGTGTAACCCAGCAGGAGGTTATTGATATCCTATCTTTACTATTAAACTTTTAAGCCCTGTGGTTACATTCGATGGTAGGTTTGGGTAAGGCTGGTCGCTGCTTTGTAGTTCTTCCTTCCAGCCAGCCCTGCAGTGTCAGGCACCACATGCTCTCTCCTATCACAGGGCCGTGCTGCTGCACAGCTCTTCTTACCGTGTTTGCCTCCCAAGCTTCCATTCTAATAAGGAAAGTGCCAAGTGCCAGATTTCTCTATTGTAAACTAATGATTTCTGATTTGACAAGCAGAGATGAAAGTCAAATATATTTTAGGCAGCAAGGGAGTTTGATACCCTGCTTGTTTGACATTACTGAGGCATTTGGCTGGTGGCTTTTCTGCATGTTAACTAGTCTAGTGTGAAAAGGGTTGGTAAAAATCTAGAGAAACATTTGTTTCTTTAGAATTGGGTCTCAGGCTAGGCATGGGATTGCCTGGCCTACGTGGGCAATGGGAATCATTATGCTCAACCCTAGAGGAGTGCTCTGAGCACTTTGGGTGGAAAGTGTTGTGGTTAATACAAATACCAGCATTACTCCCGTTGGGGCAGCACAGAAGGAATCCTCTTGCACAAAATGTCCTGAGACATCAACACATGTCTTTGACTGCAAAGTGATAACTTGGTGTTGCTTTGCTGTATCAATTCTTTCCTATTATCAGTGAGGTGGATTGAATTTCCTGGGTAAAACCCAGGCAATTTTAAACTAGCAAAATGGAATTCAGAGTTGTGAAATCCACATTTTTCATTCTGCAAACTGTGGGTTTTGCCTGTAATGCATATACTATAAAGACAGAGGGATATGCAGTACAGTTTTTCATAGGATACAGCTTGGTAATACAGGCACTTTAAATACATTATCCATACTACTGTGCAGGGATTTTAAAAAATGGAAATTGTCACTTCAACCGCTGGTGTTCTGTGGCAACAAATATGAAGGAAATTGTAATAAACCAAGTCCTTATAAAAATTCAAAGTGCTAGCAGAACTTAATTACTGGCAGAGGGCAGCAGAAAGAAAGCTGACTGTCAGATGAATAGCTCCCCTAAAGGTTTTAATTTTTAATTATAGATTAAAGAGAGACGGTGCTGAGTTGCCTAAGATCAATATGAAATACAGCTCATTCACCCACACTACAGTGCAGTAGTGGCATGGTTATAAATATTCGAAAAGAAAATAAAAGTAATATAAACAGCCCTATTTTCTGAGGACAATTACCCCAACCCCTAACACTGCTGTGTGCTATGGGGTACTGCACGCAGTTCAGAAAGAGTGGCCGTGTTCCAGAAGAGTGGAAGAATGCAACAGAGAAAATGTGTAATTAATGATTGTGGGTATTCATCAGGAGGGGATTTCCCCCAAGGCTCCTCCTGGTGGGTGTTTGCCCAGCAGCTGAGTGAGCTGCTCAGGGGGCAGTGCCTGCTGCAGCCCGGGGGGCACAGCTCACTCCAGGGGTACAGAGCTGTACTGGTCTCAACTGTGGCGTTTTATTTCTTTGCCTAATTTTTGCTCAGATTTAGTTGCTGACTTACTGACCTTTGTCTGCTCTGAGACTGCTGAATTTATTAAATTAATACTGAATGTATTGAATTATCATGTTTAACATAGCAAACAATCATGCTATTCTGTAGGAAAGAATGAAATCGGATTCAAATTTAATTTAATGAACCTTTGATTCTTTTGTGTTCTGAGTAATGCTGAGACAGGTACATTTATTTTCATTTCATACTTAGATAAGAGTATGAGGTTGTTGTACGTTTTAGATAACCTTTCTTTTGACAAGTGTGGTGGGGTTATCTCTATTGACAGTCTTCTGACAGGAAGCAGCTGTAATGCAGGGAGACACCCCGGTGGGCTGCGTGGCTGATGTAAGCTCTGCTTACACTGTCTTTGGGAAGATTTGCTCTCAGCTGCTGGTGCTGCAAGCCAGCTCACATTGCTGTTCACAGAGATGCTGACATGGGAGCTTTTGTTTTATGAAAGGCAAGAGGATGTAAAGTTCCACTGATGGCAATGAGGAACACATAGTGCTGGAGCTGCTTGCTGCAAATGCCAAAGATAATTAAGGGGCCTTCACTGAGCCCGGTTGTGGAGGTATCTAATTTACTACATAATTGATTAGAAGCAATTATGTTTATAAATCAAGTTAACAAGACTATACCAATGTTCTTTTAGTTACTCATCACTCTGCCAGCACTGCTGGTCATTGCCATGGAAATATTGTGTCTTTTTCTGGTTTGCATGTCAGGAACAGAAACAAACTCATGACTGGGGCAAACTGTACCCTTTAATAGTGTTTCAGAAAGAAACTCATCTCCTGTGTAAGACTGCAGAAGAAACTACCTTCTGGCAACAAAGTCCTTGAGTGAGACTGTCTTAAAATATGAAAACTTCTGTGCTGATGTGGGGCCATGGGATGGATGGTACTGCCTTCAGCCTGTGGAGGTGGCAGGGAGAACAGGCCATGAGCAGCACACCCAGAGCACCTGAAGTTAATGTCAGGTGATGAATCCTCTCAGGTGCTTCTTTTTGGGCACCTCTCCTCCCTCAAATCTCTTATTGAAGGTAGCTACTAGAAATCCCACAAAAGATAACAGCTGTATGCCTTTCCATAGAGCAGCCTCTAGGGAAATGTTGAGTAATGTTCCTTTTATTTTACTTTGTAACAATTTAATATTTCCAAGAATGTGAAAACTTCTTTGTGCTCACTACCAACACAGGGAGCTGCGAAGAGGGAGGACTTGTTCTGCAAAACTGAAGTCAGCTTTGATGGATTTGGTGTTTCTCTTTAGCTGAGAAAGAATATCCAGAATTGCTCATATTTCAACAATGTAAGTAAAAAACTTTTCACAATAACTGTGGCTTACCAGCCACACATTGTTTGTGAGTTCCTTCCCTCTGCAGAGGGAGGTATCTGGGCTGTTACCATTCTGCCTGCAGTGTTCTCCACTTGATGTTGCTGTCTGAAAGCACCAAAGGCAGGGGGCTGTGGGACATGTTTATACCAGGGGGAAAGTTGCAAGAAATCCCAATATTATTTTGGCACTGCGTATCATAGAAAAATGTTGTTTGAGGTTATTGGTGCAGAAGAAGAAGTGAAGTTAAAAGGTGAAAAACTAAGATGCAAACAGTGGATGCAGCTGGCAAGAAGCATCCTGGTCCTCAGCCAAAAGCATCAGACTGCAATAGATACAGACTGACATTTCAAGGTGAACAAGTTAGCATGGCTCTCGCATTAGAGAGCCTCAAAGTGTGTATTCAGGGAGGAGAGTATTTAAGAGGTTTTTTCATTACTCTTTGTAGCTGAGAAAACAGTCAGGGAGAACACTTCAAAAATAATGTGTGGCTGTGCAGAGATTCCTGAGCAGTGTGCTGTGAACAGTCTCTGTGGATGTGTGTGTATCCCAGGCTTCTGGGAGAGCTGCACAGACCCCTGCCGTATGTCTGCTGTGCTCCCTGGGTTCACTTTTGGTCAGATGGCCTTGCCAGAGCTCTCTGCTCTTGAGATAACTGTGACACAGAACTATTGGTTGTTAAGCAGTGTGATTGCTTCTAACTCCACTGCTCCCTCCGAATGGCCCTTCTCCTTGCTATGACTTGTATTTTGTAGGCATACCAGTGGAGAATATACATTATCCCAAATATTTTAGAAATTAATGTACTGTGTCACTATTTTAAAGAGCTCTGAAGACTTTGTATGTCATAGTGAGAGGAGGCATAGTTTAAAAATTAAGTCATGGGAAGCAGGAGTTGGAAGAGGCTTGGGCTGTCTGCCCATTTTGGTCACAGATGTGCTGTATGACCTTGGCCAGGACTGCCCCAAGCTCAGACTCTTTCTTGGGCTAAGGGTAGTTCTGATGATTGCAGAGAAGGTTCTGCATGCTGTGAGATACTGTGCAAAGAAGCAAAGGGTGATGTTTACTATTTGCACCATGTATTTGTCCATAAAGCATATATTTCCTTCACAGAGGTGCTATAGATTAATTGAATATGTCCTGTTCATAACTGAAAGGGCTCTTGCTATAGCTGAGGGGGTTATTGCTGTGTGGAGAAGGGAATTCCAGACCTCAGCAGAAGTGTTTCAGTAGAGTGTTTTGCATCAAACCTAAGCAACACCAATTTCATCATTTCACCACTACAGTGAAATTCAAGTAGGCTGGGAGGATGGACAGAGGAAATACAAGTCTCAAAACAACAAGAGGAAGGCATAAATCTTGAATAAAAACCAAACAAATAAAAAAATTGCTTTGTAACAACTGTATTTGCAGTTCACGACCTATAACAAGGACTTCTCTGTGTGCCTTACTGCCCTAGGAATTAAACTTCACAGATTTCAGAGTCTTTCCTTGTGTCTTTCATCAGCAGTTTAGAGTCCTGCTTCCCTGGACTGAACTATTAGGAGTAAATGTCCATTGCTTGAATGGCAATCATTGGAGTGTACCTGAGAGCACCTTTTGGTTTTTGCTGACACTCCATGGGCCACACTTTAGTGAGAAACCAGAGCAACAAGAGGCGTGGCCTTTCCAGTAGTCAGAGGGGTAAAAGCAGTAAAGTTTATTTTTGGTCTAGAAGTAAAGGTATACAAGTCTAAACTACCAGAAAACCCCAAAAGTACTAGCAAATTAAAATATGGCATTTTATACAAAGAGCAGGAAGGTTTTTCAAAGTCATAGGGGAATTTAAGGTGTGCCAAACTTGGAGCTGGGCCAGAATACAATGACTGCTGTCCTGACTTTTAAAAATGGCTATGAAATCTTAATGACAGGAAAATGCCAAGGTCTCAGGCTTTGCTCCTTAGGCAGAATGTCCTCTCTTGTATATATTCCCAGAAATCTTTTGGGCTATTTCCTCTCCCAATAAAAGGAACTTTTCTATGAATCAGCAGCATAAACCCATCTCACACCTCTGGTTTTGTGGGAGGTTCCCATTCCAATTATTTCACTATCGTAGGACTTGAAATTAGAGATTTAAAAAAAACCCCCGTACAATAAATTATGTAAAGTTAAAAGTCTTGCAAAATGGAAGTAATTTATGGGTTACCTTCATTATAAAGCAGCCTTAAAACAATTTAGCAGAAATTTAAATCCTTTGTGGTATTCTCTAGAGTGGATGTGTGTCTGTAAACTGCTGTGTTTGTTGGGAAGCCAAATCTGAATTTCCTGTTGTATCCTCTACCAATAGACTTGATGTGCAGTCTTACTGAAAAAAGGTCATTATCCCTCAGTCTGTATGGTCTTCTGGGAAAGAACTCGCTCTCTGAAGAATGCTGGAAGAAATTTAATAAGAATTCTAAACTGTGGAGGTTTTCACTTAGGTCAGAGGATTGGAGGCATCAAATTAAACTGCAGAACATCTCAAACATTTGTTGTAACTTTTGTCAAGATTAAACTGTCAGCTGCAGAGCTTTAAAAGAAAATACTATAGACCTAATTTTCTGTAACCCCTTTTTCCCCAAGCAGTATGGCAAATATGGTAACTTCATCAGAGCACTTGTAAATACAAATAAATGTAACAGAGGTTAGGATGTGGTTGATGACACTTAAACTGCTCAGTACATATTGACAAAGAATCAGGACAATTTTAAAGGCAAATTCTGATCTATCATCTCCTCACAGACTCCTGTGACGATATTAATGGAGAAAAGTGTAATGTTGCATTTGATGAACTGTGACCTACGGCTGAGTCTTGCCTGATGTTTTAGCAACTTCCAACCTTTTTTCACTTATAGACCTCCTAAAATTTTTGTATTGGTTGCATTTGGTTTTGTATTGTGAGTTTAAATGTACTGAGAATGGGCTTTCTGCTTTTAATTCCATATTGGAGACTTTTTATAAGTACTGCAGAGCCCCTGCCAGGGGTCCACAGATCACAAGATTAAACCCTCAGGTTCACACAAAATTCTGCTGGATGGATGCCATCCTTGGTCGGACTGAAATGTTTTACAGCTGTTTTTTTGAGTGTGTCCTGCACCAATTTGACTAGGGAAGTTTACTGAGATTTTTTTAATAGGAAAAATAAAAGAGTAGAAAGAAAAGAAGAGAGTACATCCAAAAAACTACTGACAAAATCGTCTTTTGGCTCCCCTGAGAGTGAACAATGGCAAGAATGAGAGACAGAAAGGTCAGAGAAAGAATAATTGGAAGTGGCTATTTATAGCCATTACTGCAGACCTCCTAGGTGTTCCAGCATATGAAAATGCAGACTGAACCAGTAGAAGTTAATGCAAGTAAGAAAGGTCAGAGAGATAGTAAATGTTGAATGGCATTAATTGAATCTTTGTGGAATAGTTGGAGTGGCAAAACCATTTGGAAACCATGTGAAAAAAACAGCTGTAGGAAACATAGAAAGTATTCATATGAATACATTACTATACTTATAATAATATTTGTTTTGTCTCCTGCATGAAGATGTTTTGTATAAATAGGAAGAAAGTGTTGTGGGTCCATACCCTGTTTGCAGAGCAGAACTACTGAAAACTCTGTGTTCCCTATGGAGGTTGTTAATGAAAATACGGAGGTGAAAACTGCTCTGAATAAATCTCAGGTTTATGCTCTGGGCTAAGGGAATGAAACTTGCAATGATTATAAATGAAAGATCTTAATTGAAGGCATTACTAGAAGTTATACATTAACGAGCAAAGCAAATCCAACTGAGTTGTTCTCATAAGAAAAGGAAGTTGCTTTACAAATGTCAGTAGGGCTTGGACTAAGATGCTCAGACCTGCAGAGATGTGGTACAGCCCCTCTGTGGGAAAGGCTGCCCTTGGCTGAGGCTTGGCCACTTGGCAGAGCAATTACCTTGTCCAGGGGGTGAGCTGCAAGAGGTGATGAACTTTGACATGCTCTCTAAGCATGCTTGAATTGGGTCATCGTTGTTATTGTGGTGATTCCACGCTGTTTTGACCATTGCTCAGAGTCACTGAACTTTAAAATATCATTGCTTTGCTGAGCTCTTCTGACTAAGGATCTTGTCTGTCTGTAGGAGGTATGAAACTCATTGCTATTCAGTGCAACACAAGCTCCCTGGGCCCTGCCCTCCCTGCCCACCCCAGTGCCAGGTCTCCCCATGGCACCCTGAGAGGCAGAACTGGAGTCCTCACACAGAACTTCTCTGCTAGAGCTGTGAGTGCCACGGAACTGCCCTTGCCAGGCACAGTTTGGAAGGCACAGTGCTGTGCCCTCCCTGCAGATCTGCGGGATCCCAGTCACAGGAGCTGATCAGTCCACACCCAGGCTGGGAGTTTCCCCTTTTCAATTGAGTTTAAGAACAGTAATAAGAGCTGAACTGGAAAATCTCATTAACACTTAGAAATAGGAGTTGAAAGCATTGAATCTTTTCATGACCATTAGTAATTGCAGAGGAGTGTCCTCTGCCCAGGCCCAGCAGTCTGGCATAGCCACAGTGCAGCAGATTCCACCTCTTTGAATGTCTGAATGATTTTTTCTCAGATGTATTTTTTCCCCTCTTTAGTTTATGGAAGAATAATAGATTAGTTTATATCTTCATGATCAATCTTCAACTGACTGAACAAAAAAATTAATTTTGCTAGTATATTTTCAGTTATAAAGTTTTCCAGAATCAAAACCTTCTAAGTTTTTTTGGATGTGCTAATTAATTCAAGTATTCCAAGAATTTTCAGTCTGTTTAGTGCTATATGCATAAAACCTATATTAAAGACTTAGAAAATCTATGAATTCAGATGCCATCCCTTGAATTTTATTTCACATTATTTCATTGGCTGGAGGATGTTATGGATTTTATAAGTGAAAGAACAAAATTGTGAGCTGTTGTCTATTGGTATCACATGAATTTATTTTTAATATATCCCAAATAATCTCACTCCAACTTTAATGTATTCTCTTTTTAATAATTTGATTTATTAAAAAAGCCATGGCTGAAGTGATAAGGCCTTGGAGCATATTCATATTAGTTTAACTAATTGGTTCCAATGGAATTAGATGAGCAGGTAATATAAGGTCCTTTTTATTTCATCTGTGCCATTGGCATGAGCTTCCAGTTCTGGAGACAGTAAATGAACCAGAAGTCAAACACATAACTGAAAATATTTTCTGGTTTCTCTGGAGTTTCCAGCTTACCTGTAGTTTTCTTTCCAGCTTCCCAGTTCAGGAACCTTGGGCCAATAACCAGTGAACCAGCACTTTCTGCTGCATGAAATATTACCGACTTGTTGACACATCAAAACCAATTCAAGATTATTTCAGTTTATTTTGCTGTGATTGGTGAATATGAACATGCATTTTTACTCAGATCTTGATATTTGACTGCTGTAACAGTTCCTGTCTGGGAATCACGAATAACAATAATGAGAACTATGGTGCATGTGGGAGAAATTCGTGACTCTGCGTGCACATGTTTTTCACATCTTTTTCTTCTCTAATAAAACTCAAAAAGTCTAAGTAGTGTGACATAATGAGGCAGGAAATATGGCAGGGGCAGGCTGTGGAACGTGCTGCTTTATACACAGTTTCTTGCCAAGGGTGCAGTTCTGCTGAAATACATTTATTTAGATTTTTATTGTCAGGTTGTGTACAAAAAGCGGTTCTGTCTTTCGAAATAGATTTTGCTTACTGTACTTTGCAAGTTTTCCCTTGAACTGGCTTTTCTTTCTGTATTGGAAATTATAGAATAAAAATATTTCCATTGAGCAAGTGGGTTTACGCAACAGAATACTAAAATGAAATTTAAATCAAGTTCCATCTGATGAAGCAATGAAAGTCTATGACACGTGGTGATGCTGGAATATTTCGCAGGAAAACTGTAATCCATGTGGGAACCTTTATGATGAGCAGGGAACTGTAAAATACAGAAAGAGAACTGAGAGGGATGAGAGGCTGGAGGACACAAAGAATGCTGCAATGTGTTCCTGTTTATATTTTTAATTTATAGGAGTTGAGACATACGAATCTAAATGTCTTCTGATGAATTTAATTAAATATGAGAATTGCCTTATAACTAAGTGGCAGAAAGGCCTGAAGGGAAAGATCAGACATTGAACTATGTCATCTTTCTGAAAGTATCTTGCACAGGCTCATAAGAGCTAATGAGGACACAGGAAAACGTGTTTGCAAACAGATGAGAAACTCGTTGTCTCCATTTACTAGTGCTTTGATAATTTTGAGTGCATAATTCACACTAAGAAAATGTTGAAATATGGTCTGTGAACTGCACAGAAGACATCTAAATAGTAGTTTCTTTTGCAGAACTGCATGATAACATTTT
This sequence comes from Pithys albifrons albifrons, assembly GCF_047495875.1. Lineage (NCBI taxonomy): Eukaryota > Metazoa > Chordata > Aves > Passeriformes > Thamnophilidae > Pithys > Pithys albifrons. Next base: position 8,731,373 of record NC_092470.1, read on the forward strand.
TTATCCAGTTACAAAGTAAAATAGTTCTGGTGTCATGTTAGTCATATTCAGCACAAATCCAGTTCATTGCTTTGTTTGGTTTTGGCTACAAGAAAATTTATGTCTTAATATTATACTTGATGCAAAATTTCTTCTTCTGGCTGGTGACCTCTGCCCTTATAAAGGAACAGCATCAGATGTTTTTCAGAGGTTCTGGTACTTTTCTGTTGTAGTTTTATATTTGCCACTTCAGTAGTGCAGTGGGAAAGCCCCCCAGGTCATAATCTTCCTTCTGTAGATGCAGTTTTAATCCTGATGCATTTCAGCTTCATGGTATTTTGTTACTTTAGTGCTTGCAATATGTTACTTGCTGTGAGTTTGGATCTCAGTTGGCCATCTCACTATTTATTATGGTTATTCTGTGTCACAATTTTCTGCTTTCCCTTTCAGGATTGGCTGATGCACCAAGAATGACCTGCATTCTTGATCAATTGCTGAACTTAATTGTACCATATAAATAATTTTGGTCAATATGATTCTGTCATAAAACTCTTGATGAACTGAATAAAATCTCTTTTTCTCTGAAAAGCACTCAAAAAAGGCAGGAATATCCATAATACACTCTTTTTCAGTGACAATATTTTAGATCTTCTTCTAAAATATCAGAGATCTACTGAAATACCAAGATATAGATAACAAAACAAATGGAAAACTGTCCAATAAGTGAAAAGTCTTTTCACTCTCATACACAGGAGCATGATAACTGATGTAGTTAAAAGGAGAAATCGATGTTCCTACCAGTAACTGGACATAAATCTAAGTATTTTGTGCTCCTGTTGTAGCCTCTAAAAATGAAAAACCCAATGGTAGGAAAAAGACTCTTCCCAGTAGGAGTTAAACAAATAAACAAAACAAATTGTCTTTGAAGATGTTCTGATCATGGCAATGCTTGAATATTTAAAGCATAGAAAGGTTAAGTCAAAGCTAAAGCTTTTCTCTTTTCAAAAATGTCACGTAAAAACAGAGCAATTCGAGGAATGATTGTTGTTGTCAGTATTTTCACTTCAGAATGGACTTCCACAAGGTAAGAAATTGAGACAGACAAAGAAGAGAACAGACCCAATAGCTCCACTAAACCAAAGGGTAGCTTCAAGGTGGTACAATAATATACAGTGTGCTGGGATATCCTCTTTTTGCAAAAAAGTTTTTTTGCTTGTTGTTATTTTCCCCAGTGTGAGATCAAGGTTTCTCTATTGCTGTGTCCCTGACAGCATCACAGTAGAGAGGTATGTTGCCTCATTTAGCAAAGTAGCCTAATTAATGTTAATTCTCTTTAGGCTAGAATTCTGTTGACTACCAATACTGCAAGCATTAAATGCTTTATATCTTTGTATATGAAAGCAATCTGATATGCTTTAGTTTATGAGTCCCATAACTCCACTAAGGGCAAAGGCAGCAAGAAAGGATCGAGTATTTGAGGTGAGAGAAAATTTGTAACAACTTACAACAAAATTTGTAAACAATTGTTTTCCTCTTTAAAGAAAATTGCCAAGGAAGAAATGATCTCTGCTCTGTTGCTTTTCCTCTATTGCACTATGTTTATGCAGCATTAAAATTTTATGAATCATTTGCAGATCAAGTGTCCTGGCTGTGCCTGGGACCCAGAGGAAAAAACACCTTCCCCTTGGGACACTCCTGTGCTCAATGGCAAAGGCACCACTCATGGCTCCTGTGGGAGAACATGGTGTGTGGGTGTTGGTGACCCACCCAGCCCAGGGTTTGTTCTTCCTCAGTGGTAGCAGCAGATGTGGTTTAGGAAACCATCAATGAACTTGTTAATATGGGGAGAGAGAAGCAAACCCAACAAGGCTGAGGGAATAATAGATATTATGAAATGTAATTCTTGTCAAAACTGATTTAGAAAAAGCAGACAATAATTGAGATAAATGACTGTGCTCCACTGCATCTCTTCCTCCCTCCCTTCCACCCCCCAGCACTACAGGGACATATGAATGTGCTTTTGCTTTTTTTAGTGTTGGCTCTTTGTCAAGGTTATCATTACTTGACTTTCTGATACTGGGTTGTAAAGCTCTGGTCAAACTCATTGATGTCGTGTCTGGTATACAAGGCTTGACTTCCAGGGCTTCTCTTAGAAACATTCACTAACCAAAAAACCTGAAAGCAGTCACGTGCATTTCAATAAGTGCAATCATTTGAGTGGTTTGGGGTTCATGTCATTATAATGAGAAACAAATTTCATGAAGCAGCAACCAGAGACTCTCTATGGCAAGTGAGAATGCTGGGAAAACTTGTATGGAAGAATATAATATCCCCTTGCGTAGGTTTTAAATGGTTGTTTTTCTTTTTTTTTTTTCATTTTTTCTTTTTTCTTTTTCTTTCTTTTAAAAAAATTAACGAAGGATCTCTTTCAATTTCAGTTCATCAGTGTTATGAGACTCAATTTAGAAACGTCTGAGCAAACCCAGGAGATTGTAACTGCTGGATCTGAGGGGCCATCCCTTACCACTGTCCCCAGGCTGGTTACAGTGGTCTGTTTGTGGCACTGTGGGGTGAAGGCAGGTGGGACTGAGCCTCCCTTTGTGCTGAATTCCTGAAGTGGGATGCCCTTGATGGGAGCTCAGGGACAGAGAACCACTGCTTTCAACACAGCCAAACAGAGGGCTCTGTAGCCTTTCATTGCTCATGCTTCATGTATCCAACATTACTCAGTAACTTGTGTCCCCACTACACTCTGAACTTCTCCCATAATCACGAGCCCACTGTCCCTTTGTAGCTTGTGTTCCACAGCTCTCCATGCCTTATAAAGCCAGGCTCTAGTCTTGACTTCGTTATTCCTCTGCCACTGTATCTCCATGTTCCTTACTTACCCAAACTTCTGCATTCCTGTGTCCTGATGTAAAATATGCCCTCTTCAGCATAATCCCTGGTGGGATAATCCCCTAACCCACAGTGCTGTCAAAGGACTCAAAGCCTTTGGTTTCTCTGTGCAGACTGCCCAGAATCAGTTCTCCACATCCAGCTCAAAGCGATGCAGACCTGCAGAAGCTGCATCTCACCAGATGGCAGGTCCTCAGCCTCTCCCTCAGCATCCTGTGGACCTTGGTGGTGGGGGCACAATCCCTGGGCACCAACCAGCTGTGGACACAGGATCCCCAAACTGCAGCTGGCAAAGGAAGTTGTCCTGGGTTCTGCAGAATGGGAGGGACTGAAGGCAAAGTGTTGTCTTGTTTCTCCCAGACAAGTGTCCCACTTTGCTGACCCTGCGCTCCTGCTCTGTAACTCCTGTCACACAGCCCAGTTTGGGTCCATCCTTTGGGCACTGGAGCTGGGAGCAGGGAGCTGTTCAGCAGTGCTTGGCCTCTTTGGAGGCCCATGTGGCTGGTGAGCTCTGCGTTTGCCACCACCAATCTGCACCTTCTCAGTGTGTTATCCAGATAGGGGTTTGTCCTTTGGGCCTCAGGATGATACCTGGTTTAAATCCACCCTTATTGATAAATCAGGTTGGCAGCAAACTTTATTTACAATTCATAATTACCTTAAAGTCTCATTACTCAGACACCTGGTGCTTGCTGTCACATTTAAGGTTGCAAACCTGTTTCCACAGCAACAGCTTCTCTGCACACCGTAATTTTGTAGAGCATTTCCCTATTGGCTAAAAAAGAAATCCACAATTCCTTTTTGTCCAAGGTTTAATTTTCCCATCAATCAATTCTAAATTAATTTGAGGCGAAATAATATATTATTTCTCATTAGAAAAAAGAATAGCCCCCATTTTCTTTTGGGAAAAACTATTGCAACAATAGACAGGCTGAGGACTATGAATATTGCTTAGACTGAGAAAAATTTTGCTTTTAATTTAGTTTTAATGAAAGCAAGATAATACTATGGGTATATGAGGCAGTGATTTGTTTTTCAGTTGTGCAGCCTGTCCTTTTTCTTGACTTGTTTGCCAGCTTTAAATACTTTCACACTTTTCAAAAGTAGCAGCTGTCTATCTGAGAAATGAATTTTCTTTTGGCCCATATTGTACTTTGAATTTTAGCTGTCCAAAGGGTAAAGATGACCCAGTGCATTCAGGCTACATCCCTTTGACACTCATGTTCATGTATTGTTAGAACAGGGCAAAGCTAAAGCTGTGCTGGAAGGTTTGGAGCCTCCAGATCTGAATTCACACACTGCCATGTATGAGCCCCAGGATTTGCTGCTCTGACTGTTTTTAACTTCAATTTAGCAAACAGATTTTCTTCAGACTTAGACTTTAACTGACTCCTAAAAAAATGTACAAAGCAAATCTAATTTGAAGAAAAATACCATGTTAGTTCTAAAGTTACTTTCATTTAACAAAATGCACTGTAAACTGATATAATCTTGGTATTGTTGTTTCAGATCTCATTCTATCTGTGTTCAACCATTGCTTCTTAATTTTATCATTCTTGAATTTCTTTGGTTTCTGAAGCTTTGGATTGTCTCTCTGGAATATTCTGCACAGTCTGCTTTGTTCAGTTTGGTAGATTTTAATCAATATAAATCTCATGTAAAGGTTTTGAAGGAATTAAATTATGGATGTGTATAAAGACCCAAATTTGGGGGACAACAAAAGCTATTGGGACTCAAAGTATGTTTTTGTTCCCTTTAACATCAGTACAAATCTGGATATGCAGAGCCATCTCTCAGAGTCACTGACGATTTCTTCTGCATCCCCTTTGTGTCCACAGCAGCTGCAGCAGTCACGGGCCTCCCATGACACTTTCTGGTCGCCAGCTGGGCCCCAAATGCCCCCTCATCCAACAGAGGACAGCCCAGGAGGGGTCTTTTTTCTGTAAAAACTGTAGTGCAGGTTGATTGCATATTTACATCTTGGGAGATCAGAAGAAAATACAGTGTTATGTTTAAATTACTTTTATCCTTTGTGTATATATAATAATCTTCACTAATCTGGAGAGAGCAGTTTTATTAATGTCATGCAATAACTCCCTATTCAGACTAAAGATATTTTTATACTTCTGTGCTTTTTGTCTGAGGGAATGAGTTCATGGAAATTACTTAAGTAGAAAATTAAAAGCATTGAGCAGTGCAAAAATTCTGAATCCTAAAGCTGGTGATATTAATGTAATGTGAGCATATTTTTTCATTTAGAATTAAAATGTATAGCATTGCAATTTCAATGTATTCAAAATAATAGGATGTAGGACTTGGGCTGCAAGTCTGAGATGGATTCAGTGTTTTTGAAAGCTGTTAAAATACTGGCAGATTTTTGGAAGGAAATATATTTTCTGACCTAGTTGTGGTCTGGGAATATACTCTGCTCCCAGGAGCACCAGAGCACATATTGACTTCTAAAAACACAAGTGGTCCAAATCTTATTTGAATCAACACCTCATCAATTTCTCATTATCATATTTTAATAGGATTAATGAATGGTGTATTTTGAATGTTACACTGCACAGGAAATACTTTCCCCATTTACGTTACAGAATATGTTTACTAAAGTGTCAGAAATATTTACTTAGTTCTATTAGAACTCAGTTCTTTCCCCAGTTTTGAACCATACCCCTTTAAATTGGTAGTTCAGCAGCAAATTAGCTTAAAGGCACATTTAAATTCATTTTTTCACCCTTGACATCCTCATCCATCAAGTTCAGAGCCTCTGAATTTTTATTATATTTTTATTGAAATACTAATGTATAATGTGAGAATGCAAAAAGCTCAAATATATGGAGGGAGAAAATCCCTGGCACCTAAAATAACATTCAGAGTAATTGAAAAGAGTACATGGATCTTCTGCTGCTTCTGCTCAGATGCTGACTCTTAGAAGCTGATAACATTACCCAACATCTGCTGACTGTGTCTGTTCCTTGGGCCTGGTGGGTTATTATTTGCCATTATGGCTCTGTTCCTGGCTGGGCTGTAACAGTAACACAGTTTCTGCAGACCGACACCACAAATTAAATGGCAATATTAAGCTATCTTTACTCTTGGTGTTTGAATAACACAAGGAGGTCAATAAAACAGATGGAAGCTGAGGTTTACAGAGACAGGTCTGGCTAGAGAGGCAAAATGATCTGTGTTTCATATTCAACAGCAGGCAGAGCTGAATATGAAAATGAATATTCAGAGATGCCTTTGTTAATGAGACAGCACATCAAATTAAATAGCAAAACAACATATTTTTCCTGCAAAAGAAGTAATTTCCTGGGTGTGTAGGCAGCTTCTCAATTTCCTTTATTTTCATTAGTACAGTTTGTGTAGTGTATTTCCAAACACTTTTCCTAAGACGATTTCTCTTGGAATGACTCTCTTAGTGTTTGCAGATTGACATTGGTGTTTGATGCCTGGTGTAGCAGCACAATCTCCTGACAACAGCTTTTGAGGAATGAGAACCACTTTTCCAACATTATTTTGAAAACGACATTTCCCATATAATCAGGAAAAAACACATTCTTTTGATTTTAAAGCCAGCCAACATGCTGACCTGAGTGTGGACCTCTGATGATTACTTGCCATCTACAAATAGCTCACTGATGGTATTTTGGATGAACCCTCAACTCGTGATCAAGCCCTTGTAGGGTGCTAAACAGCAGGATAAATGCTGGAAAAAGGCAGATGGAGTGTCTACCCTTTGGGAGGAATCTGTCAGGGCACAGCAGGTACAGCCAGCTCCATACCAGCTTCTGTTACATTCTTGATATATTGGGGTTTGTTGTGGTTTTTAGTGCCTGCCATGGTATAGGAGAGGAGATGGGAAGTTTATTCATCTTCTGTTTTGTTGTCAAAAGCCATTCAAAGAGTGATGTGGAGCTAGTGCACATCTGAAACAGCCTTGGAATTCCTCTGCTTTACACTTAGAATGAGGAACAAGGCAAACTGGGTTTCTCCAGGGATGAGAGAAATGGAAACAGCTGGCATAATGTTATTTCTGACTCTCTTAAGTCTTCTGATGAGTGTTTGAGGACCTTGCTCAGGCTGCTGAAGTCAGACATTGGATTACAGTATTTTACATTCTGTTGTTAAATGTAACTTATATCCACAGAATTAACACACACACACACACACACACACACATCCCAAACCTCAAAAAGTGATGAGTTGAAATACAAAGCATTTTTACCATGCCAATCACTCTAGCAATTGAAGAAGTGTAATTTTCATTTCACACTGCCCTATAGGAAGCTTTAGGTAATTTCTGATACTTATCTTTGTTAAAAACACCGTAGAATTTTTGGCAGTGACTGGAAACCTGCCCCTGAAGAGAGGCTGGCAGGAGAAAGGAGACAGGGTGGCTGCTCAGTCACTGTAGGACTTAGAGTTGGGTTCAATGCTGGTAAGATATGGACTGAACTATACGGGTGGTGTGCCCTGCCTTGAACACTGGGAGCAAATTTCAAAAATATGAAGCAGACTCTTTGCAATCCTCCACATGTGAGCTTTTCCTTTGGAGCCAAGTACCTCAGCCCAAGCACCTCACTGACACATCAAACTTCAGCAAGCTGCTGGGCAACTTTTTGAAAAGAGAACAGACTGTTTTCACAGGCCCAACTTGCAAGGAAAACACCAATTACTGTATTTTACTGCTTATAACCCCTGCAGTAACACTGGGAACATTTTGTACCTGAGGTTTCCTTAGATTTTCAGGTATGTTAAAAAGTTGACAGTGGTTTAGAGAGCTTCTCAGCTGAATATATGGGCCTGTTGACTTGAAACTGTTAAATTTTTCCAAATGCTGCAATACATTTTGTTTATTCCAGGCTGTGCAATTCTGTCTTGGTCACAGTCAGGTAGGATGAATATTTTTTAGTTCTTTTTAAATTTAGCATAAAAAATTAGTCATATATTTATTTTACAAATTGATATTTGTGCTATGTATAAAGCATATGCCTTGCCTACAAGTTCTTTTTTCCAGAATTTGTTTTTAAGAGCATGTTCTTGGTATCTGTGAACCCCCTGCCTATTGATTGATTCCTTCACTGCCGATTATCAGCCATTTGAATTATAAATCTTGTAACGTGGGCATTAACTTTTGCTTTGTAACTTTTTTTTTTAAATGCTAGTGCATTTTATTGATGATTAAACAGCCATTCTGTTTTGTTTCCCTTGTTTTTAAATCTGCTGCACTGCTGGCATCCAGGAGGATTTTTGCCAGCGTTTCCAATTTGAAATGCACTGTTCTTAGGAGGGATGGTTTTTTTGCTATTATACGTGCATAGGGTGTGAAAGAAGAAAAAAGTTTTGGGAGGTGCTTTATAACTCTTGTTGGTTTTCAGTTTAAAGCTTTTTGGTTTTTTCCTCTAAAGAAAGAAGTTACAAAGTACATTGGATTAAATAAATATTGGATTAAATAAAAATAATACAAAGAGAAACAGCCTCCCCCCTCCAACTTCTCTATTAAAAAAAGATTTGAAAAGTGGGCTGATTATAAAAGAGAGGTTTTATTCAAGGGGAAAAGGGTAAAGCCCAGGTTTTTTTTTATTTTTAATTTTAAGTTTCAACTTCCTAGCTAAGCACAAAGTCATGCAAGTGAGAGAAAGGTGAAGAAATTGAATAATTTGAAAGTGAAACAGTATGTCTCATCTTAGAACCAGGAGGGAATTCAATGAACTATTTGATATAGATTCTCTTTCAAGTTCATTAAATAGGTTTTCTCAGTTTCTGAACTTGCACTGGAAAAAGTTCTAGCTGATATTAAAATTATTTGCTCTATTTAAGACATTTGCTTCAGCTTAGAGGCAGTAAAGGCAATGCCACCTGATGCAGAGCCGGCCAGACTGAACTGATTACATGGATTGCTGTCTATAAAGTTCTGAGATCTGTGGAGAGCAGGGCTTGCTAATTATACATCTTGACTTAGACTGAAAAGAAATATTTGATAATACTTTTGCCAGAAAACCAGATGAAGTTTTATAATAAGCACATTTAGTTTGAATCATATTATGTGCCATCAGCAAGACTTCACTGCATGTGTGTGGCCTTATGGTAACACCAGGCACTTGCCTGTAGGAAACAGGAACACAAAATCTGTTATTCAGACTGGAAGCTCAGTTTGTTGTTCCCAACATTTACTGACTGTTCTGGAAAACAACTTGGTGTTCCGTTGTATATGGACTGGAGTGTGTAAAAGAAATTAATGGACCCATTTCCTATAAATTTACTTAATTATTCCTTTTGGTCTTATGTTTCCAGAATGTGTCTGGCCATATGTAAAGTCACCTACAGTTTACTGTGCACTGTGTAAGTAAAGGTACTTGCCTGTTGGCCTGCTTTGGCATTTCCTCCCTGTAAACCTTCTCAGTACTGTGTTTGTAGCTTTCCCTGCACCAGAATGTCTGTCTTCATGTTTACCCCACACCACCCTCCTACCACCTCTTTCTAGAATTCAAATTGTGTCCTATGGGCTTTAACCCTGGTCATTCTCCTTTCTACTGTTTTGACAGGAAAACAGATTGAAATCCTCATGGTAAGTTTCATATTTGTATTTTTCCTGCTTTTAGAAGTCTGAGTGACCCCCCCCCCCCCCCCCCGCCCCTCCTTTTTAACATCTGTTTCCTTTCTTTGCATTAATTCTTATGCAATTTCTCATGTTCTGCCTGTTCAAAGAATTGACCTGTTATAGGAACTCTCCATCTAGTCACCGAGTGAACAGCAACATGAATAATGCACTCAGGGCACTTCCTGCTCTACTGGGAGTTCATGTGGCTTGCTGGTTTTGTTTAAATCCTACCACTAAGCCATTTCCCTGTCTTTGTTCTTACCTGAGGACTGCATCCCACTATACACAGAGCTGCAAAGTACAGATACTGTGACACTGGCAGTGATATCTTGCTACTGAAAAGGCAGGACTCAGAAGTTAAAACAAAATTCTGCAACCACATTTTGAAGGGCTTGTGTAGTTGGGAATGCAGAGTTAAAGCGTTGCCCCAGTCTAAAAGCAGACATAGTATCATATGTGTCTTCTGTAACTCAGGGAGGCAAACACTTGTTCTCATAAATGTGTTCAGAGAAAAAAAGAACAACTCCATCCAGTGTTATGTGGCTTCCCTTATTAGGGACTCTGAAACTTCCTGTGAAAAGGAGTGTAGACTTCTGGCTCACTCCTGCCCTTCTCTGGACTGGCCAAATATGACTGAGGTCTGGTCTAGAAGCAAGCTGGAATGTTGTTCCTCAGCTAATGCAGAGCACTGTCAGTTATCTCCTTGTCCTGCCAATGCAAGCCCAGCAGCTGCAGTCTGCCCCCAGCCCAAAGCTGCCTCCCAGCCACTTGCCTGGCAGCATAAGCAAAGAAATGTCTACATGGTTCAGTGTGAGCCATAAATGCAAAAGGTCTGACTGTTTGTGTACTTCAGCATTGCAATATTGGAGCCACATCTAAATAGCATAAGAAGTCTCAGTCTCAACTTATACAAAGCAAATGAAATATCTAATTGTTAAAATACATGGTGACAGCAGTCTTGTGATCATGAGTTATACTCTGCAAGCTATGAAGAGCCTTGGAAGAAGAAAAATGTAACTGTCTGTGACTAAAATACCTTCTATCTTCACCCTCTTGAAGTAAGTAAAGCTGGATACTTAGTTCTTCTGGGTTTCCCCCCGATTTTGGAAGGAAATCACACACAAACCATCAATTATTGAATGATATACAGTTTGCAGTGTGACAGAAACGCTGCTCATTCTGCTATTGCAAATAGCAGTTTCTGTGTTTCATTGCTGAGTGTTGCCATTTCAAAATACGTTTACGAAGACTCAAAGGAAAATATTCCCCTTTGCTAGAAACTTTACAAATGTATTTTTCAGTAACTTCATGCAATTCAGTAATAGAATGGCATTTTTGCTGTAGGCTCAGGACAAGAATTTTTTTTTTTTTGAAAGATGATATGGAATAGCTGAAATAAGAAGAGCTTGGACTGTTTGTTTGGAGTAGATATTATCTCTGAAAAATAAAAGCATAAGGAATACCATCTGGACTATGAAAATATGCCATTGAAATCATTACAGTATTAAGGAAAACAACCTACTAACATTTAGCAGTGTGAAGAATATTGTTGCTATCACTTTAAATAGGGTGGCGAACCGAAGGATTTGTTAGAGCAAGGAAATTCTCCATTTTGAGAGGAACAAAATTCTTCTATTTTATTAATGGCCTCTGGTCACCAGTTTGGATAAACTCCTCATTTGATGCAAGCCTGTTAGCAATGCAAAGCTGGTGCTGAATTACCATCTCAGCCTCTCTTGTGATGGAAGTGTGTGTCTACAGCTGCAAATGTAAGACCGCCTACAGATTTTCAATGTTCTGTTCCTTACATAGCTGGTGTTTCTCTTGGCACTTAGAGAACCATGTATTCTACTCTGGAGATCAAAATATTGCCTGTGCCAGCAATACATACACCCCAAGCTGTACAAGATGAATTTGTGTCATATTATGTGCCATCAGCAAGACTTCATTGCATGTGTGTGGCCTTATGGTAACACCAGGCACTTGTCTGTAGGAAACAGGAACACAAAATCTGTTATTCAGACTGGAAGCTCGGTTTGTTGTTCCCAACATTTACTGACTGTTCTGGAAAACAACTTGGTGTTCCGTTGTATATGGACTGGAGTGTAGAGTCACCTGTAGAGCCTGACAACCATACTGGTAATTTCCAGGAGTGGGAAAGTTTCCTGCTTGGATGTGAACAAGGAACACCTGGATGGTTTGGAAGGGATTAGAGAATGCTTATTGCTTTACCATGCAAGGCTTTTAACTTAGCCTGGTGAACGCGTGTCTGCCTCCCTCAGAAACAGGCAACAAACATTAACCAAAGACAACACACCAATTACTTCTGCTTGTCCTACCTGGGTCATCATTTGTGCCCAGGGAAGTGTTTTACTGCATCCTTCTCTGCCATTTGCAGTACTGACAAAGTAATTTCACCTACACATACAGAAAATATGGAAGTAAAAACTCCTATCTCACTCATTAATTTACCACTGGGCAAATGAATGAAGTTCGTTTGCAAGTGTGACCTTCATTTTTGGGTCTTCCACACTTCAGAGCTCTCTAGTATTAGCCATTTGCTTTTTGTGGATTCAAGAGGATTGAACACCTGCTTTTTCTACTAATTACTACTTAAAATACATTCTGGATTTGTATTTAAAAAAACCCCTCTGAAATTCAAGTAATGAAATTTGAGACAGTTTTGAAATATAACTTTTAATTTCCTGCACTTCAGTGCCCCCACTTGTACAATGGCCATCCCAGCTGGACGCTGAGAAGGCTTCTCAGCTGGAAGGAAGTCTTTTGTACTGTTCTCGGATTGCACTATAAAACTCAGAGAGCAGAAGTTCATGGCAATTCCCTTTCCCCCTTGGAGGTTTTCTTGCTGTTCTGTTGAGGAAAAGACTGAATTTCTGTTGCCCCTTGTTGAACTTGCCTCTAAATCTCACAGATATTGTGTCCTGTGCAGAAACTTGATCTCCATGGCAGTTCTGTGGCACTGGTGCTGTGTAAAATTTGTCAGCACAACCTGAAGGGATCTGCCTGTCCACTAAAGGATCCACTGATGACCATCTGCTCCTGTTGTACTTTTGAGCCCATCCATCAGCATGTGTGCAGGAAAGCAGGAGTGTGTTTTAGAAGAGTGGCCTCTACTCAATTACATGAAATTGGGGCGCTCTGTGGGAAGCTCTTCTAGGCCCATATTTGTCCCCTGCAAAGTGGTCATGATGTTGCTCACGTAGCATCCACTGTGTGTAGAGAAAAGGTCCCACTGTGAGCTTGCTGGGCAGCTTGTTAAGTACATTGAACTCTTCTAATTGGAATGCTTGTATTGAATAGTGAAGTCCTGGGTCTATATTTGCCTTTGCAGTGTCTAATTCACTCTGTGTGAGATTGGTCATTGAGGCCTCAGGTTTTCCAGGAGCTACGAACCAATCTTTAATTCTCTGTTAAATGCAGGGAGTTCTCATTTTAAAAGGTGTCTTTTGTATGTTGAACTTTAAATAATTTGAACATCAAATAGGCATTGAACTTTACATAATTTTCTCCCTGAGCTTTGATAAAACAGTGAACCTGCATAAAAGGTAAAATTATTTAGCCTGTGCAGGCCTGATTTTGAATAAAACTTTCTCTTTGCTCGACAGCTGAATCTTCGTGGAGATTTCAATGATCAGGATGAAAGGCACCTTGTCTGTGCACCAGAGCAGCTCACAATGGGAACTGCAGAGGAGGCAGATTGTTGTGTGACACTGGACACCTTCCAACACTTTGCCTTCAGCCCACCTGTGCTGCAGGTAGCAGTGATCTGTTCTTTGCCATCTTTTACATGGAGTTAATGTATATGAAACTCCATTTATGAAAGATGAGGTTTTCACACCCTTGATTGATCAGTTTCAGATCTTTTAGAAGTGTTACATTCTTGGTAATGTATCTGCTCGAAGTCTCACAATAATACATATAGAATTTTCTGTCATTAAGTGTTTCTCATTTACAGGTTTGCATTTCTGGTAGCTGAAATAGCCTGAATTTCAAATCTCTGAACTTTACAAGCTATGCTAGGAATCTGCATGGAGCAAAATCTTCACTTCTAAGATAGGATTAGAGACAGAAAAGGTAAAACAAACCTAAAAAAATTGGAATTTTTTTCTAAGTAAGGTTCTGAAAAATAAACTAATTTATTGATTTTACTCATTCCATGTGGAAGGAGAGCACAGTACTTTGATAAATAAAATTAAAAAATCAGCAGCAGAAGGAGTTTCCTTCTTTTTATTTTCTGTTCTACTCATTGCATTATTGCCTGGAAAATCAGAAACAACAGAGCAACATCAGGGACAGTTTTACACACATTTACCTTCTCATGTACAGTATCAAGTACATTGATGTTTAGTATATTGGTTCCTTGTGTTTATCCACAATAATCCCCATCCACACATACATTTGTAGGTGACTGTGCAAGTTCCTCCTTGCAAAATGCTTTCCTTAGCCATGACCAGTGGACAGTTTATTAATTTCTCACTGAATTTCAGGAACCTCGAACTGTGGAGAACAGATGTGCTGCAACTGGGATACAAATGGAAAGATTATATGCTTGCTCCTGCTTATGCATGTTGGGGTAAATGAGCTCCAGCAGGGTGGTGGAGCTGAACCCAAGGCTGACTGTAATTAGTGATACAAACCCGATAATTACAGACGTGATGATTAGAGATGTGAAAACCCCTCTAGCAGAGGGACACAATTAAGTGGTTGTGCCTTTGGCCTCTCAATAAGGAAAATGTGCTTGTGGAAAGAAGACTGTTTTAATAACATCAGATTTCAAAAAAAAACCCCAAAAGCCATTTGCCTGTCATTGAATGGAATGTTATAATCCATATTCCGGGGAAAACAATACTGAATTTTAGATACATATTTGGATCAAACCCTAGCACCATCTATTTCCATCTTAAAGCTTAATTAGGTGCATAACCAATGCAGTAGCAGCAAATCTACTGATATTACAGCAGTTACTCATTTTTTATGTTTCTACAATTTCAGAATTATTTCAGAGAGAATGTAATATGAAAAGAGAGACACTCTAAGTGGCCCAAGGTCATTGTGGTAGTACTAGTTAGAAAAAAACAGACAGATTTTTTAATATTGCATTTTATAGGCAGTTAAAAATGCTTCCAAACAGCTTCACTCATGAATACAATTCTCTTTTTTAATAACCTGAGGGCCTCCAAAAAGCAATGAGAACAGCGTGATTGTTCTGCAAGTGCATTTCTAGGCAAAGTGTAATGACATATTCACATGGCAGTTTTGTAATACAGGAAGAACTACAAAAGAGTAGCAAAAGACCGTGTTCTGATTTGCTTGTTGAGCTGCTCTCCCCACAGGTAAGATGGGAATGACTAAAACAATACCACCACCATTTTTTAAGGATTTTCTTCTGGTTTGGGTGATCAAAAAAACTTCTTTTTAAAACTTCTTTTTATTTTTATTTTAGGACTGTAGTTCAAAGCTCAAATTTATAACAAAAGTTATGATGTGTCATTGTGTCATTTTGAGTTTAGGCAGGAAATTTAGGCAGTGAAATCTGCACAGAGCTTTGTATTTTACAAGTAGCAAAAAACCCAAACAAAACCAGAGTAAGAGCATCCTCATGCAAGAAATCTGTTTCAAAGAGTTCTCTTTGATACCAAGTAAGGTGGTGAAAGGATGACATCAGTTGCAACACAAGACCTTATTCAGGGAATATTACCAATGACAGAACCTATTGAACATGACCTTGTGCTTCGACTGCCAGTCAAGCTTGTCTAATGGTACTAAAACCAGGAGAACAAAGGCCTGAATTTAAGGGAGGCTTTAGGAAGCAATTGCAGCAGTCAATTACTTTAGGTGAGACAGGTTCTCCAGGGGAATGAAGAATCTACAAAGGAGGGAATACTTGCAGGCTATTTTGATGCTTTAGAGGTATTTTTTCTTCTTCTTTTACACATCTCTCTCATCCTAAATCTTAGTCACAAAAGACATTTTCTAGATGTTTTTCTTCATTTCTGCTTGGAACGAATCTCTCAATATTTGCATGAAGATAGATTACATATAAATATTTAGATGTCAGCTGAAAGGCAGTCTGAAGTCTCGTCACTGAGAGATGCATTGGCAGGAGGAAGATAAACCTTGTCTCTGTTTTGCAGACAAAATTAACTGAAGTTGTTTGCCTGGAACATTCAGGTCTGGAAAAACCTCAAAGATCTTTCCTTATAAATAGTGTGCCGACTGTGGTCTATCTGTTATTGTATGAATAATTTATATAGATCTGGAATCCCTCTGTATGTTTTAATGTCTTTTAGGCAAAGGTAATAATTTTACAACTAGATAAATCAGTCAGACAGTTAAAAATATGTTTTACTTCCTGGCTTAAATCACCCTGAATGATGAAACAGGTTTTCATTCTGTGTGGCACTAGGTCTGTGAGTCAGTAAGAATAAAAAGCAACTACATAGCTTGGGCTATGCTTATCTTCAGCACTGGTGTGGAAATCAGTGACTATCTACAAGCAGTTATACTCAATTTATAGTCTTGGAATCCAAGTTTTTCCTTTATCTATTTTTATTTTTTTTTCATAGAAATGCTGCCATTGGGACAAAAACTCCATAAAAACAACAAAAAATCACATTTCCAAGTGGGAGTAGTTTACATAAGAAGGTCCTTCAGAGCAGTGCAGTGCCTTGCATGCCTCCAAACCCTTGTGCATGCAGAACCCATGGGAACTCAGGGGGTAGCTCAGTCCTGGAGCTGCATGGGACTTGCAAATGTGGTGACTCAGAATTGCACCCCTGTCTCACTGCACTCACACTCACTGCTGTTGGAAACTACATGCTTTGCGTATTGCTAAAGCAGAAAAGCCTGGTGGTGGTGAAGGAAGGCAGATCAAGTCACTGGGTAACCCCCATGCATTCTTCACTCTGCAGGTGCATAGAGGCACTGGGATTTATTTTCAATGCAACTCTTAAACTCTGCATCCATCCCAGGCTGACAGTGCAGCTGGCTGTGCTGTTTCATAAGGCACTGTTCCCACCAGTGCATTCCTTTGAAGCAACTACTCTTTTCTACTAAAACCATTAAATAAGTATCATATGACATGATTTAGTGTATGAAGGACAGTTAAGGGAGTGGATCCTCATTCATGCAACTTTGATTTTTAGATCATTATATATAAAACTAATGAATCTTTACCAAACTGCTTCATTCACTGAAACCCAGAATTGATTTTTTTTCACTGTGAGGCTTGTGCTGAGCAGATCAATGTTTAAGCATGTGTGAAAGCAGAAGTCATAAATCACCTACTTCACTACAAACTCTTGGGATTTCAGTAGCAGGTTTTTAAAGCCTGTTGCACTAATGTTACATAAGGGGTATATCTACTTATTATGCTGTAAAGTATTTTTCTCTAGTAATATCTATATATGTGCAGCTAGGAGAGGTTTTTCTTCTTTTATTGTTTTGTTTTGGCTCAAGGTATGGTCTGGCCTTTATTAAAATGAAAAACAATGGAAAAATACATTGAACTTAATATTTTACATTAAGGATTTTATATAGGGTTTTTATCTTTATACAGTGTTCCATAAAGTCCTTTATGACATTTAGCATTTACCTTGTGTTTGTTTAATAAGTTACTTAATTTGTATTTTATTCACTCCTAAATACCTTGCTTGGAGTCAAAGCCTGACTATATTTGATGCTGTGAAAATGTGAAAGAAGAGGACAATCTGGTTTTACCATCTGCTACTTGGTCTTGTGAATGTGCACTTATATGGCTCGTTTTATGCAGGTTATACGGTTCCTGTCATATTAAAAGCAATACTTGCCATGAATTAACTGTGGATATGGAAGCCCTTGCCTAAAGGCTCAGGGCTACCAGAACAGCTGGAATTGTTCTTGCTAAGAGGCTGGTTTGTGTGTGTGTGTGTCTGTAAGGAAGAGCTGCAGGTTAAAGCATGTTCTTGGAAGGAGCAAAGGAGAGTGGCAACCACATTTCTATGAATAAAGGCCACCTTCATGTACAGTTATGAGCTATAAAGAGCAGCTTGGATAAGAATTCCCTACCCCAGAATCCATGGTGGCTCCCCGTGGGTGTTGTGGTGTGTGGGCTCTCACACAACCTTCATGAGCATGTTTGCAGTTGTGCTTCACAGTGTCAGTGAGGCAAAGCTTTGCTTTGTTTGGTGTCTAAACTGGGTTGATGGTTTCTTAATCTGATGTCAGTGAAACTGAGCGGATTTATAGGACTTGGCATAACTGCAGAATATTCAAATTGTCTGTGCTCTGCAACTGGAGAAGAGGTTTCCTTGTCCTCTTGTTCAGCTTCTGTATCCACAAATTAGAGATTATAATTAACTTTGCTTTGTGCTAGACTAGTAACTCCTCAACTGATGTGATTTCCTAGGATGATCTTCTTTCATCTTGTAGGTTGTTATTTTATTTTACCCACACTCCTAATAAAATAAAGTTCTATGTTCTAATAGGGTTCAAGTTACATAGCAAATCTTTAAACAATATGGTTATCAGAAGTTAATTATGCAAATAATTCAAGTACTCCACTGAGACCTAGGAGAGTCAGACTCAATTAATCAGTAAAAATTGAAACCTCTTAGTGCTTATTGTGTTTAGTTTTTATTTTGGAAAATAGTTTTTGAATGAAATTGACACTTATTTAATGTTTTGTTTTAATTCCCATACTAACATAATATACTCAGCTAGGAACTTGCAGGCTGTGAATAAGCAAAATGAACTATGAACTTCACTAGTCTGAAAACTCAATGGCTTACATATTCATGAGGCTTTATAATTGTCACTGATGGATAACACTGCACATTTTGTACATTTCCTACCTCTCTCCATGAGTCTCTAAAGTCAAATATCTTTTGATTTGTTCTGTGGGGAATAGAAAGTGTTTTCCAGGTACATTAAAGAACAGAAGAATAACTAGCCCTTAATTTATTTGGCCCATTACAATGTCTTTCATGGGGACTTATTCATGTTAGTTATATACCAGGTACATTAACTCATCTGTTGTCTGAGGAGTAAGCTTAACAATTGCAAAATATGTTTTCTGAGGAGTTTTCAATTGTACAGCCTATAATTTCGGGGACTACACTGACTATAGAGAAGAGTCAACTTGGAATATAACAGCTGAAAGAGCCAGGCTTTTCTGAAGGCAGCATTCAGCACCACTGCCATGTAATGCAAACCCTGCACGCTCCTGGAGCTGCTGCAGCCACCTGTGCCAGGGGCTCGTAGGGCTCAGGTTACAAAGTAGAAGAGGGATTATTTGTAGCAAAACTGAAGGGAAAGCTGTGCCTCAGCAACCTTGTATGTGTCATAAGGGCGGTGGGAGGGGAGGGGATTTAGAAACTTCTGTCAGCGTGCAAGAAATACTGGCTGATCCATAAGCTCAGGAAGCAATTCCACAGCAGGGCAGAGTTGAATTTTTTTTTTTTAAGACAGAAGGATGCTTACAATGGTACCAACTCTTTACTTCTCTGACCACATTTTTTTAAATTATCAGCCCCAAAATAACCAGCCCCTGTGGATCGCCTCTACTACAGTAAGAGAGAGACACACAATTCCATCACTGCAGAGAATGGCTGAGATTGATTCATGCAAAGGTGTGCACCACCCTGCCCAGCCTCACACATCCTGCAGGATTGTGTCATGGACAGAACTGCCACACTGAAAAGTTAGCCATGTATGAACTTCAGGTACCCCTGGGGGTACCTGAGGGGTTTGAGTATTTTGGTTTTTGCTTTTGTTGCCTAGATCCTTTTCGGATGTAGATGCACACTGTTTCCTTTAAAGCCTCTTTATTTTAGATGTGTTTGTGTCTTTTCTAGTTCTCTGACTGCACCATCGATGCTTTCTAATAAGCCAGATGTGCATCAGTTCATTCTTTGTGACTCTCCTCTTACAAATAATCTATCTGTATGAATAGCTTGAGTAAAAATGTTTTCAGGAGATTTGTGTTTCAAATTGATATTTGAGAAGAGCTGTATGTTTATTTAGATCAACAAACGAAGCAGAAGAATCACCAACTGGCAAACCAAGCACTGTTGGTTCTGTCTCCATGATACCAAGCCCCTCACCCCCTTCCCCCGAAATGTTGTTTCCATAGTCTATCAGGATGAGAAATGAAATTGAAACTTAACTGGAAATGACAAAGATGCTCTTGGAGATGAAGTCTGATAAAAATCCATCAGTGTGGCAGAGGGAGATTGTGTTTCAGGGCAGTTCACGTGTCTGAGCTGGAAGGACTCTGAAGCTGCAGACAGTGACAAAGTACTGGGTCTATTATTTGCATATTTATGTCAAAGCTGCATCTTGCCAAATTTAAAATGTCCTCCCAAATTATATCCTATGACAGGAAACCTGAAATGGGAAATACTACAATATTGTGATTAGAGTGTCATTTATAATATTACTGCTTCCAGAGCCCTTTGCTTGGGTATCTTGCAATAGGTGGCTTTTTCTTTCACATAGCATTAATTAACTTGAATCAATTGTTGTCTTGCATATAACTTTAATTTGACATGTGTGGTTTTTTTACGAAAGGATATATTCTAGTTTGGAACAAAAGGTTACTCACAGAGTCGTATTTAGGATGATAGCAATGCTGGTACTAAAGATGACAGAACTGACTCCATTCCCAAAGACTAATTCTCTTCTCTATCTCATTTAGAAAAAGCAGATCAAAGCCAGCACGTTGGAAGAAAGTTTGAACTTTTGGAGGGGTACCCTAAGCCAATCACAGTTCTTTTTTTTATGAGCAGAAGCTGATCCAAGTAATTGCATTTATATTGGTGAACAACATACAGTGGCAGTTGGTATGAAATTATATTGACAGACCCCAATTAAGCATATTTGCTCAGAGGGGATAATTGTAAAATTCCTGATGTGTACAGGAATAGAACGCAATTTTAATACTATGCTCATGCAAAATTCAGGGAAGTTATAACCAGTATTTCTCATGGAATAATTCTACATTGCCCTTTTTGTATTTTCTTTGCACCATCATATTAGCATTTTCAGGTTAAAGTAATAACGTGGCAAATTAAGATTCAGAACACACGAAAGCTGGGGCCGTGTGTTCCTGCCAGTGCCTCAGATTCTGCTGTTCAGTCAGGATTTCACTCTCAATAGGACTCACCTGTGCCTCTCCCACGGGGTGCAGAGCCCATTGAGGCACAGCTGAAAACAATTTGCTTTAAGTGCTGTTCGATGCCACAGGGCGGGTGAGCTGCTCAGCACAGGCCCTGGGAAGGCTTGTCCGTGTGTCAGTGTGGCCTTGGTGTCTGTTTGGGACAGTTTGGGGAGCACAGAGGTGGGGGTGGCCACACCCGGGCCCAGGGGAACAGGTAAGAGTGAGACAGAAGCTGCCCATCCTGCAATTGTGACATGACTTTCCTTCAGCTTTCTTACTGTTTCTTTTGTGCTCACTTTGCAAATGTTTTTATGCTCAAATTTGGTAGCACAACAATGAATTTGTTAGGAAAAAAGAGTTGTAATATTTGGTGATTAAATAGGTGGGTATCTGGATAATTTCATCTTTTAAATGTGTGAATGTCATCAGTGACTCTGGTCAATGTTTGTGTAATGGAGCCCCCCGATGATTGTACTTTTCTTGTCCAGGAACAACAGATCATATTCAGCATATTTGCATTCAATTACTTGAAAAATATTTCTTAACATTTTAAGCTAAAATGGGATCAGTAATTTGCTATTTGCATGCAGTGAGTATCTAAATGAGTTGAAAAAGTTTATTAATTACTTATCTCTAAAGTAAACATGCCTCTTTAATATTAGGGATTTATATTAATCCTAATGGAACCTGTGATGGTGTTGGAGCCAGCCAGCCTTAAAACCTAATGTGGTGGGACATATCAGGTTACATGTTAAAAATGTGACTCATTAATATTTTCATAGTACCTACACTGCTCAAACTGGATGTATTTAATTATAGTTTTAGCATTTCTGGACTGGCTGTGGCATGAAAATTTAATCATGGCCTTTAAGTACGATATTATTGATTTTATATTTGGTTGAAAAAACTACTATTTGATTGTTTTACTGTGTCAGTGACTGAAAAACATAACAATAAATACTTTTCTCGTGGAGATCATACATTTAAGAATATGGCAGCTGCAGTCTAATAATATTACAATCTGTTCTGCAATATATAGGACATTGAGATGTAGTGTAATCTAACTTAGATTTTATTAAATCTCACTGTACTAACTTACTGAATATTTCTTCTTTTTGAAAGCATTTCCAGGCTTTTCTGGGGCTTACTTGAAATATTTAGTAGTTTCTCAGATATAATTTTGTAATTTTGAGCATGAGATATTAAAATACACATGTTTTCTGTCGATTCAGAAATTCTGTGCTTTTATTCAAGTTCTGTAGATGAAAGGGAAGTGTATTTGTAGCTCTGCAATGACTGTCATGGGAGACTACAAGACTAGTTTAGAACCACTTCATATATCAGAAAATACACTGTAATTACATGACATGGTATAAAACTGAAGGACATGAAGCCTTTATTGATATTATGGTTATGAAAAGTTTAGACCTTCAATCTAATGGAGAATAGATTTATTCCCAGTTATGCTACATCATGATATTTCTCAATAAAATTCCCCAATTCAAAGGAATTAATGTGTGTAAAGGAAGAAATATAACCTCCCATCTGAAAACCACCTCAGCCCCCTTGTAAGAGTTACACTACATAATAAATGTTGGATTAATGACTTAGCCAATTCAGAAATGGAGTTGGGATAAAACATGTATTGAAACAGAAAGAGTTCATGGGAACTACTACTGCAAAGTAGCCTTTGTGATGTATTGTTTTTCTGGTAGAGATATTTGTGTTTTATTCTGGAATATATGTTATGCAGGGGCTGATAATAAAGTTTTGTATTGCAGACTGAGAGTGTTACAACAACTTCTTAAGTAGAACTGTTGGCCCTTTGGCTCTGACTTGTCAACCTGTCTCAGTAGGTACACTGGTTTCATTAAGGAAATTGTTTGTAAAATTATGCAAATGTCTATAACTTCTATATTGAAGCCCCAAATTGAAGAAATTATGTTGAAACTTTAAAAACTTTCAGAAAGTATTCACTCAGGATTTCACAAAGCAAGAACAGTATTTTCTCAGCTGAGCCACCTAAACACTTTACTTATAGAATAATGCAAGAGGAATTTAGTGCAATTCTCTTCTTCAACATTAAACTCAGAACACACCCATAATTTTTAAAGTACAGATTCAAGCTGGAAAATTGTCTCATCTCTTCTCCCTCTGGCAAAAAAATGTTCTTAATGAGACATTTTTAATGCATTGCAGTGCAGAGTATTCAATGTGTCAGTGTGCAAACAGGAGTGATGGCGATAGGATCTTATTGCTCAAGAGGCTTTATTGGAAAAAGAACCCTCAAAAAATTCTTGTTGTCGTTTCACCTGAACACTTTCTTATCTAAAGCCTGCTGCATATATCACAGTTTAATTTCCTCAGGATACATCAACTTTCACTCCTTTTTACCTTACTGTGTATTTGTATTATAAATACTGATGATCCATATCTTTTTGCTGAAGGTCTATAGAATATTTATTGCTTTATTCCAACTTCCCATGACCATCAGTGTTGGTCTATTTAGATGTTGAAGGCTTTGAATTGGAACATACATTGCAAAAAAATGTAGAATAAAATGAATGTGTGTTTTCATGTGCCAGATACTGCAAATTGCTGTCATTATTTTGGCTGTATCTGTGAAAGGTTGACAATTCAGAACATTTTTATGATGCAAATGTCAGACTTGTGCTGATGGATGTTAATCTGGTTGGTAAAACCTCAAACCAATAAATGGATTATTTGCTACAGATAATTACACTGGATTTCATGTTTAAGTATGCATGCAGAGAAGGTAAAGAGAATGGAACGTACAGGGAGACTTGCTGCTAATTCCTTTTTTCTTTTGTTTGTTTAGTGTATAAACATGATGGTGTTCTGACATACAGGATGTGCATTTCATGTGAGTATTCTGCTTATCTTATATAAAGGACGTATTCCATCTGTAGTTACAGTCAATACTTTCTTGCTAATGGTTGATTCTTGATTATTTTGAAAATGTTTGACTGAAAAGACATCCTCTGAAGTAGTGTGTGCTCCAGAATAATCACTGTAGAGCTAACTATCTCTTGGGTCTGAATCTTGACCTGTGCAAGACACACTTAAGTAATTTCTAAGAAAATAATCTGAGGAAAACCTCCTTTTCCATTTTGACTGAAATTTGCTACTTAGAAACCTTCACAGGCCAGAGAAATAAAAAATCTGGTCTTCACATAGGAACGATTAACAAAAGCACATAAAAAGATTACCTGTCTTTCAGCTTAAGATAAATACATATTTTTCATATGCTTTTAACTTTAAAGATGCTTTAGAAGCTTTTGGGTAATCTCTTGTACAATCTGTCTTTTATAGATTTATGTGCAAAATGTAAATTGGTCCCTCCTGCAATGAGAGGATAGGAGGAGAAGAGGGTGTTATTCTGATGCTCAGTGCAATGGCCAAGAGAACTGGCCCAGTAATTCTTCCAGGTGATGTTCCAATTGACATCCTCTGCTGTGTATTCAGACCCCAAGAAATGGGAGGCTAAGCAAAAGATCATGGTAAACTATTCCTAATTAATTGAAAATACTGGAATACTCCCTTTGGAAACTGGTAATGAAGCTCAGCTTGTTTTCCACTGGTTAGAGAAAACAAGAGATTCAAAAAATGATTTGATTACCATGAACTTTTATGTGCAAACAGGTTTGTTTTTCCTCTTTCCCCTGTTCATGTAACTAAAATATCTTTGCTATAGGAGTACCCCATAGAAATGCAAAAGACAGATTCTCCAGTGACATGGTGTACCAGAACACAGTCACAGAGAGTTCACATAAAGCCCTATAGAACTTAAAATACAAATATAATAGAGACTTGGGCAGCAGAGGAAAGGGTTATTGATTTCTGTGCATGACATGCCGCTGGTTTCTGACAAAAACTGATTACAGATCTCCTGTGCTTGGGTAAATCCCCCAGTGTTGTGCCTGGGGCAGGCCATGGCTGGTGCTCAGCTGTGCCAGTGCCCACACAGAGCTAATGGAGGTGCTTGGGCTGGGACAGGCTGTGCATCATCTCGAGTGCTGCAGCTGCTTGCAGCCACAGGGCTTATTCTTTGAGTCTGCCTATTGCTTGGAAGGTAATTGGCAACAGGAGCCAGTGGATAATTTCCTGATAAAATCAAATACCCAGCAGATATGGAAAGTTACCCCCGTCCTTTGCTGGATGAGAGTAGCGGGTCAGTCACGTTCATGGGCAGTAGAAACTCTGGGTCACAGCTCAGAGGGTGTTCCACAATGAGTTTGCCCCAGGTGTATCAGTCCTGAATATGTTGAATTCAGTCCCCAAGGAATGAAGTGCCCAAGGAGACTCAGTTCTGAGTCCTGCTGTGCCAGGGTTAGGGCTGTGAGGTTCCTACTCGATGGGGCCCTGGGTTGTGCCCCGGGAGTGGTGTCAGAGCAGCTCTGCTGGCTCCGGGCTCTGCTGAGCCCCACCGGCCCCAGGAACAAGGTGTTCCAGCAGTTTGCCATGGCCCCAGCACCTTTTGTTTCAGGAATAATGCACTTCAGTGGGTTTTGGGCAACATTTTCTCAGATTTTCTGGTTCATTAGAAGTTAAGAAAGAGGCTGATGACAAATCAGGAGTTAAATTGTGTTTTTATGAAAAATCTGTTCTGTTCAGACACATAGCTGGAGTCCTGAAACACAGAAAATAAGCTTCTGAATTTGAAACATTTTAGTGGTTTTAATAGTTAAGATTGGGCTGCTTTTGTTAATTACAATATGGATGGTTGATATGGTTTGTCAGCCCAAACTGTTCATCAGGCTTAGTCTTGAGAATAAAAAATGTCAAAATTATTTGAGAAAGCTCAGCAGCAGAGTGGAAGGTCCAGCAATTGCCATTAAAATGTTATGGATGTGGTTCCAAATGACAAGGGGACAACCTTGCACAAAGAAATCCAGACAGCACAGGAAAACCTTTCCCCAAAGACTGTAATTATTTTGACAGGAGACATTATATGCCAGATTTAAATAGCCCACCCTCAAATTGTTTTAACTGGTGACAGGAGAGATGTTACAGTTCTTGGACAGAGGCACTTCTGATGGTGGAGGTGACAAGGGATGGGAGTCTCTGAGTCAGAATTTCTGAGAACTTTCTGGTAGTTTGCTTTAACTTGCAGTTTGATCCAACAGGCTTTCAGGATCTTGCTGGTCATCTTTTTGTAAAACAGTAGCAAACTCTAGTGAGCCAATTCTGCAGCTTTGCACACTTAATTTTATTTCAGTGTATGTACTCATTTGTTTTGCTTTTAGGCTGATTCAAAAGCCGTTTTAGTTTTGTCTTAGCTTTTTTCTCTTTACTATCTCCTCCTGTCAGAAAGGAGTTGAAAGAAAGTCAAAAGGCAAACTGAGTTTTTCATTGTCTGTATTCCTTACTAGATGGGTTTTCTTTTGATTGAGGTGTCATCAGGTGAGCTATTTCAGAGATTTTTCTCTATCATTATTTGTTAGTATTTAGATGATCTAGTATTTGTATATTTAAGTGATCCTTTGAGAAAGGAAGAGATAATGAAGAGACATTTTCTCTAAAAGATGATACTTGAATTTCCTTTTTTAAAAATATTATTACTAGCATTTAAAAATACAGCAATTGTTTATTCTTCTATGGCCTTCCTCTAGAAATTAAGAATATCTCAGAATGTTAATAAGATAGGTAAAATCTACTCTTGACTTCTTTCACTGATGTGTTTCTGTAGGAAGATTTAAGGGATGTTTTCTCAGAGAACAGAAAGTGCTGCAAAAATGTTTTGCAGCTCTCCCGAGGGAATTTAGTGTATTTTGCAGAGTGAAGTTTTCAGTCTGAATGAAAATTTATTGTTTTGGGATTCTGAACAGACACATCTAGAGGATTCTGCTCTGGGTGGGTTCTGAGCTCTGCTGTCCTCTGCTTTCCTCACTGACAGCAGAGAAAATACTCCAGTCTTCAGTGAGATACAGCAAATTCAACAACTAACACTGTCCTGCTTCAAGTTTTTTCCAGCAAAACAGAACATTTGGGTTTTTTTGGTACTTGGACCACAATGAAAAAACTCATTCCTTTCCTGTACCACCCGATTATTTTGCTATATATTTGTGTTGTAATTCCTTTAAAGAAAGTAATGTCTTTTTCACTTTATTGCTATAAATATTAATATATGTAATATAAAAATAATAGCACTTATTTATTAGATCAGCATGCATAGCTAGGTATATGATGGGGGAGGAAATGGTTTTAAAAGTTAAAAAAATATTTCCTACATATTTTTGTTGTCTGAATCGCTTTTCCTGTCTTTAAACCAACATTACTCAATTGGAGAATACAGATTGCCACTTGTATGACTAAGCAGCAAATCACAAGTATAAATAATGATTCATTCTCAAAGGGTTCATAAGCTGCAATTAGTTACTAGGAAATAATTCATAGTAGCATTTAACAGTGAAAAGAGCAATAAATTCCAGTTATTGTTTTATTTTAGAATAATGGAAATTGAAGAAGAGAGGAAGTTTTTCTAGGGATATATTCACAGTGTACTGCTTGCCTAATTCAGTGTTATGAAGGCAAATAAACTCCTGGCTAAGATTGTGTTCGAGAGGAAAATTTTAATATAAGAGAATGAATACTCGCTAGGTGGGAGGTTGATATGTAATGTCAATTTTTGCTGTCTTTGATTTTTTGATTTTTTGATTTTTTTCTTCCCCCGCCATATTTAAAGTCATGAAGATTAAAGTGGTTTTGAGAAAACTACTCTCCCACCTGCAGAGTAGACAGATTTTGAGTAATAGCTAAATAGCTGTAAGCTGCAAATCAGCATTAGTCTTGAGCAGTATCGCTAATGTTGATGTTTTCAAAGACTACTTTTTTGTTGATCTAAATGTTACTTGTATTAAAGAGGAAATTTTTTCTACTCAGGAAATGGTTATTGCTGGCAGAAATAGGTGGATTATTTGGGATGATGTTCTCATTATTTCTAGGACTGACAAGCAATAGGTGCATATTTATGCAGATTCAGCACATTTTTAAGGGCTCCCCTGAGCAGGAGAATTAATGCAGTGTTTAATAATGATCTTTCATTTCTGTTGATTTCTTTTCCACAAACATTATGGAAAGCTTCTACTGCATTGTCAGCACAATGTATGACTTTTCAGTGCGATATTTGGAGTACCTTCTCATCACCCCAGTGCTTTGTGCAGCACTTGGACAAGTCCCTGGTGTCCTCTGCTTTGCTCTCCTCTCCCTCCTGTGTCACCTGCAAGGGCCACAGCGTTTGCTGGGGCAGATCCAGAGCTGTGCCCGTGCTGTTTGCCCGCCTGGCTGCCCTTGCCCCGCACTCTGCTCAGCTCTGCTTTCCTGTCCTCTCTCCTGCAGTGGGCAACTGGCTCTCTGTTGGTCACTGCTCCTCATAAAGGATCTAAAAACTGTCTCTAAAATATTCCCAGGTTAGGAGTGTGATGGCTTATGTGGTGGGAGTTTTATTCTAAGGAAATCAAGCCAGCATATATACATTTGTTTTTGGGGTAATTGCGTCTGTAGCAAGAGAAAAGAACATCATCTTTTTCACCATGATTAGTGGAATTAGAGCTCCTATCAAGTCAACTTGATCCATCTCATTTCTGTTAATCTCTGGTGGTGTATTTGAAGCTGCATGAGGAGAAACTGTGGAGTTGTTCTGAATCTAAAATAATGCATTAATAATTCATGTCCTAGAATTGCTTGGCTGGAAGGAAGTAAAATATAAACTTTATTATTTATTACAGCATGTTTTGATTATAGTCTGCCAGTAAGTACTATAGAAAAGGATTACAGAAGAACACAGACTTTAAAATAACAATAATTAATAAAGTGATTATATAGAACAGTTGTTGAAACATTTCCAGAATTGCAAAGAATCTGTTGTGAAGCAACAATTCTTACTTGAACTATTCATCTCCATTTTTAGAAAAGAATTATTTTATCCCAGAGTCTTGATAGAATGTTCTAACTGAAGTATATGCTCATTCTTTCTCTGAGGAAAGACTGAGCTTGTAGACATTTGGCTGTGCATATTATCTTCTGATATTCTGGCTATACTATTTCTGAGGTCACTGAGCCACAGCAGCCTCTGCACAAGGAGAGATATCACTGGGTTTGGGGTTAATCAAGCAAGACACTATAAATTATATTTTCTGAGTGGCTTTAATAACCACTTGTATGAACTCACTTTGCTATATATATTGCAAGTTACAGAACAAAATTATACACATTGTAGATTACACTACACATAATTATATTTTATATTCAATAACATTTACAATTATATGTTGATTATTAATATTATAATATCTGCAGAAATGGAAGTGATAGTGTTATTAGAACTGTAGTGTTGATGGTGTTACCAGTACTGACAAGTAAAAGAGGGTCCTCAGATGGGCTGGGAGATTTGCCTCAGGAGCTGGGAAATGCTGCTAGAGGAGCTGGTTCAGACTCACTGCTGGTTAATGTGGGGAACTGAGAAGCAAAGTTGAAAGCACAAGATAAAAAAATAATCATAAGGTAGAACTCACTTTTTGAAGGAAAATAATATACTGGAGAAACAGAACACATTTCAGAGAAACTGCCTTCCACAAATTCAGGGAACTGATATGTAGGATTTCTTGGAAAGATAAGGTAAGGGATAAAAGACTGCAGCTCCTGAGGGAGATGCAGTTTGCTTTGGTACATGTTGTACAGTGTGGAGGTGAAATAGAAATGGTAGAAACAGACAATAATGGTGTACGAGGAGCTCTTCACTGCATTGAAGATCTAATAGAAATCACAGAAAATGAGGGGAAATGTGTGTGAGGGCGAGTGCAATGGAATAGAACAAATCTCTAGGGATAAAATTGGTTAGGAATTGCCACTCAGAAGGGATACACAAGAAACAGGCAACAGGGCTAGAACTAAGAGGAAATAAGGGAAGTATATTTCTCCCACTAAACAGAAAACATAAATTCTCTGATTCAGGGAAGTCTAAAGTACCCAGTAACTCTTTTGGCAAAAATTCTTAGTGTCTCAGTACTTACAGAGGTTTGTGCTAACAAGGAAATAGAAGTTTAGATCATTTTACCTAAAGTAAATATTTTGGGATAATTCAGGGCTGAATGTTCAAGTTGGGATCTGATTAAATTCTCCTTCCAATACTTTGCAAAAAAGGAGCTGAAGACACTTTTGAACTCTGGTGTTTCTGAAATCTGTGTTCTTTTAGACTTAAGGACACCAACAAAGAATATTCACCAAGTTCCTTATTGTGTTCATATTTGCTTCAGAACCAGAATTCAAGCTACCAAAGACTCGGAAACGTTATATTCCTTTATGCTTAATTGTATTTGGATTTAAAAATAGTGGCTATGTCAGATAATGCTGAGTCTCCAGAAATGTGCTGCGTGTGGCTGAATTCAGCTCACTGGGATGGTGTCTGAGAACAGGGAGAGTTGTGCTGTTACACTGCATCTTCCAGGCCTTATTGTTTATCCCATAATCTCACTGAGGTTTAAGGCACAGCTGAGTGAATGTGAACAGCACTATGACATCTATCTGAATATCTCACAGTACTAGAATCATTGCACGTTGCATGGCTAGTGACCTTAAAGTATTGTTCAAAGTAACCAAATAAAAATAAAGCTTGTGCTTTCAGAGTGCAGCTTAAATGTCCACTTTACTGAAAAGCAAATAATCTGGCATATCTTTGAATAAAGTAGGAAGAAAAAGGCCTGTGTCCTGAGGGTGCCCCCTGGAGAGAGAAACATGCTAAGGAAGAGCTGCTGGAAATGATTTTGTAAATTTTTGAGATCTTCTGCATTTTTTAAATTCTATTAAAATAAATGATTTTGACATATCCACTAAAACACCTGTAAATACAGTCTGGTTAACACTGAGACTTGTATGTCCTTCCTGTCCATTTCAGAGAAATGTTTTCCTTCTTCCTCTCTGCTCCTCATGATTGTTGATAAGAAATTGAATGAGATGAACTCTTGTTTAACTACCTTTTGCTGAAAGTGTTTTTCTTTGGGCTAATATTTGCCACTTGGCCAGCCAGCTTTCCTTCTGGGCCCTTTCTGACAGTTTCTCTAGTCCTTGGTAGCCTCTGGCTCTGTAAGGAGTGAAGGCCATGCAGATACTCTGTTCTGGCAGTGTAATGTGTGCTGGGGGCAGTGCTGTACATGGGCCTTTCCTTTGGAGAGGCAGTGATGGGCACAGAGCGCCATTCATCACACACACTTGGAAACATTCTGACGAGAAGGAACTGGAAGAGCAGAGCAATTATTCCTACTAATTTTCTCCATATAATTCTTCTTCATTATAGGCAAGTCAGCATGAAACTACTTTAATTCTTCCTTTGAGTAGCAGTGATGCCGTTGTGCATTGGCACTCCCATCCTGACCCGTTTCCTTTGCCGTCAGTCTGGCTCCGTTTCATTCGTTCTCAGTGGTGTGTGTAAAATACAAATGTTCTCTGAATGCTGCACGTGGGTGAAACCTGCTTTGTTTGTACCATGTTGTGCCCTGCACTCACACTTCAAGTGAGGGGGAGTTGTCATATTTCAAACTTGTTAACTTCCTGTTTCACAAACTGGGTGTAGAAGTTTCCCATGGCAGAGTGGCTGTTGTGAGCTGGGCTCTCTGGCAAGTGTTCTCATGCTGAGGAGCCAGATGGGTGGGCACTAGAGTAGAATACTTTTATTTAAAATTACACAAAAGGGGCTATTTCTTGTTAATTGAATTAGTGAGGTGGACATGAGTTTTCTATTAAGAATACTTTTGGCCTTTGTAATTTCAATGCACTTGTTCTGAATGTAAGAGCAATGTAATTGTTCTTGGCTAAGAACTTCAGAGATTTATTGTTGAAATGAGTATTTGTGCTGAGACAGCGAGTCTTTCTGAAATTCAACTTTTGCAAAAACTCAAGAACATTATTGTAGATTAGCAGACCAACTGTGTATTTCCTGCAAATTGACTTTGTGTTTCTCATGTGGTATTCAATAAAAAATGAACAAATACCCCAATTCCTTTCTTCTAAACAAAATCCACTTTCTCTCCCCTCTCTGTCCTCCATTTGTGCATCACTCAAAAGCTACTCTGGTACTACTTGCAAGTTTGGTTGGTATTTATCCATCGAATGCCATTTTGGAAAGAATGTGTGAGATGAGAGTGGCTGCTTTTTTCTCTTTGCATTTTGTATATTATGATCTTTTGTTCTTCTTTCAGACCTAAAGTTTTTTTTTTGTGTTTACTTTTGTATCTTGCTCTTAGCACAATATTTTTCGTTATACATGCTTAAATAATGGCATTTACCCCCCCCCCCCCCAAGATTATTTTTTAGGACAGACAAAAAAACCCCAAAAAAACCTAAAATGAAAGTGGCTTTAATGAACCAACCTTTGAGGTAGAGTGTAAGTCCCAGTGAGATCTTGGAAAAGCTGCTTGATACTGAGAGAACCTGATCAGAAGTTAACACCCAGCAGCAAATTAACTCTGTTTATTGAGGTGGCCTATGAAATGGAGAATTGCAGAGGAATGCAGTGCATCTGTAAGAGCAGCACCCTTACCACAAGAAGAGTTGCTGTATTCCTCTGAGAAATCACTGTATAATTCCTTCAAGAGTCTGACAGGTTTTCCACACATGCTGTGTTTCTGCTGTGTTTCTAAAATACCCCCGTGGGAATTCAGGGCTGTTCATCTGTTGCCAATGAGCCTCAGGGTCACCTTCAGGCAGTGCATGTGTAAGGCTGGGAAGAAACCCTGCAATTCAGAAAGGAAAACAAAGCCCTTCATAATGATCTGCTTTAAACTGTCCAGATGTGTGGGAAAACTCATAGGATACGGGTAAGATGACTCCATAAAGGTTACCTGGTGGGATTTCAGTAAAAATAGTTCCTTAGAGGGATTTGCTCCCGTCCTGCAGCGTGCAAGAGAATTTGTACATCCAGGCTCTTGATCTCTTACTGTTCATTGCACCATTCACACAGAAAGATAACTCTGCAGAGTGAATGGGAAGCCACACGTTATAAGAGAATATCATGCAAAATATTTGATGTGGTTTCAGACCACCTTAATTTTATTTGTGGTCAACAGCTGCAATTTTAACATAGTTTGACATGTGCACATATTGCCTGAGCTCTTGTGTACAAGTATTCCGTGTAGATGGCTGTGGATTTTGAGTCTTTTTTCCTTGTTATTTCTGGATTCTTTAGAGCTAGAAATAATATGTGAATTTGTGTTTCTTGGTGTGTCAAAAACTTTGTGTCAGACCAAACCCAAAGTATAAAATAAAAAGAGAGATTTGAATGGACATTCATATCCTTTGATTCCTAAGGCAAGCTGCTCAGGGTGAAGGCATCAGAGATGAGAAGGTCAATTTAAATGAAAATATTCTGTTTCTGCCAGCACTAGGAGTTATTTTTTCATAGCTGTTGAAAGTCAAGAACCCTTGTGAAGTGGTTTGCTTGGGAAGTTCTGTGGAAATCAAAGCTGCAGGGAAAATTGTAAGGGTCATAAGCTGACAAGAACTAAGTGAAACCAACTCCTGAACATCCAGGTGCAGAACAGGATGCATTTGTCTTATTTTGAGCAAGCGGCATGTTATGGTTTTTTCCTGTGGGTGGTGAGAACAGCTGAAAAGGAACTTAGACCTGGATGCAGGTCAGTGAATTCTGGCAATGCAAGTTGCATTTGGGATGCAGTCTCTAAATTTTCTTTGTTGCTTCTTGCTCCCTGGACATTGCTGGGCCTTTGATTATTAAAGGATGATTTGCTGATGGAAAAATTGAAATGACAGACATTTACTTACTTATGATAAAAGTTATCAGGTAGAAGAATGGTCCACAAGGTTCTCCAAACTTACTTTTGTGTTTCTAAAAGCTATGTTTTCTAATTCTGGAATACTATATAGAATAGAATCTTGCAAATTGCATCACAAGATGAGTTTTATTTGATAATATATATATTCTTCATATAAATCTTTCTGTTATCTTAGTTTTTTTTTTAAACTGAGCTTTTACAATTACATTGTTATCTTTCTCAGCTCATTTCCAGATCTAAAAATGAAAATACCTAAATCAACCTCCCCACCTGATGTTGCTAATTAGAAATGCTGGTTTTCATGTGACAGGGGTCAAGGTATGAATCAGAACAGGCAGACATAGTTTATATCAGAAATAAGATCTGTTCTTTTAGGTTAAAGAAGTACAAGTGATCAATTGCCTGTGGTGCTCTTGCAGCATAATCACATCACAGCAAAGCCAGGAAGAATATTACCAAGCCTGCTAAAATTCTGAGTGTAAAATGAAAGCCCAAACCCCTGATTTCCCACCCCAAACTGTGTCTGAAATGAAATGAATCCCATACCTATCAAAAGTTGTGTGTTTCTGTGCAAATTAAACCTACTGAGGGAATTGTTTGAGATTCAGTAGTTTACTGATGGAATTATTTATTTAGACAGTTACATTTTCCAGCTCATATCCTGGCTTGACACAAAATACCATAAGTCTTTGTGAACTCAGGAGTAGCAGAAACAGAAATCTCACCAAGCTCATTAGAGTAACTTTTTAAATTGAAGTTTTGATCTAGAAATAAATTTGGCAAAGACAGTTTTAAATCTTTAGTTTATTATAATGCACAACCATTGCACTCAGTCTGGAACAAAATATTCTGTTATCAAATGTAGACATTTGTTTTGGCACCTGTTCATTGAATGAATTATTGTCTTGAAATTTCTTGGAAATATTTGAAAATGTGGTTTTATAACCTAAACAAGATGAGATGTAATTTTGTAAGCTGAAACAGCTAACAGTGGAAAAATGTAACTGCCAGCTTAATTTTCAGGTAGTGTGCTAATTTATTAGCTTCGATGGGCAATTAAAGCTGCCACTTTTCCCTCTAATGGTTCTGTTTTTCAGTAAACATTGAGTGTTAATAAAACAAATTGGGAGTATCTCCACTTTCCAACTTTCTCTCCCTGAAAAAGTAAAATGTAGCTTCTGCCTTCTCAGCCTGTTTTGTCTGAATTCTTTAAGCGAGTCTGAACTGGATTTCTTTATTGGAACTTGTGCTGGTTCATGCCTGTTTTGTGCTGCATCCAGCTCTGGTTTCCATTAGCCAGGGGAAGAAGTGAAAGGATACTGAATGAGTGAAGGTTTCTTGGTCCATTGGTGGAGTATCCGCCTTCTATGCTTATAATTAGAATTATCACCCCAAAACTTTTAGCTGAGCTTAGTTTTAATTTTTCAAAAGTTAATTTTTTTGCTGATAATGCAAGAACGTCAAGGTGAGAGAATAATCTGAAAAAAACCAACCAAACTCCAAAACAACAACGGGGAAATTTAGCTGCTCTGATTTGGTTGTTTTTTGATTCTATATGCACAAACTCCAGAAAAAGCCATTTGCATTCACCTCTGACTGTATTAAAAGTTCTGCCTTAGCTGTGTTGGGCAGGCATTGATCCTCAGTCTATGCAGGGTATATTTACAGTTGCATACAGTGTGAATTGTGGTGAGGCTGTCCAGTGCTTGGCAAAGCACAGCTGTGTTGTCTTGCAGGCACTGCCATCAGATGAATGACAGGTTGTAGTGTGATGTCATTCTGAAGGGAGTTTGTGCTTCTTGCATTGGGAAGAAGTGGGGAGCCTCAGCAAGCCTCTTTGTTGATGGATGAAGGAAGAATTAGCAGCTCACATTCTTTCATTCAGGGCAGCCTCCTGTCAGACAAAATCCTTATTTGTGCAAGGCCAAGATACTCAAATGCTGCATCTGCAGTTGGGCTGGGAATGTCTGTGTGTTCTTGGGCAGGCAGAGCACAGGGCAGTGTTACCTGCATGTGAAGCTGCAGCCAGGCAGGCAACGCCCTTGCACTTCTGACATGTATCATGTGCTGCTTCAGTTGAGGTTGTATTTCACTTGTCAGAGATCTCCTTCTTCAACATCTCTTGATTTTGTTGTGACAAAAGAGTCTTAGGAGTAGAAATGATGAACTTGTGTGATAGCTTTCAAATATATCCTAATATAAAAAATTGAACATTAAGCATAAATATTTTCTATTCTTAAAAGTACACAAGGTAGGTGTTTATATTTTAGTCACGTTGTTTTACAACCTTTATATTATACAACTGTGGTTTTACTATAGATATACATTATACCAGTTCAATGTGT
Organism: Pithys albifrons albifrons; assembly: GCF_047495875.1. NCBI lineage: Eukaryota > Metazoa > Chordata > Aves > Passeriformes > Thamnophilidae > Pithys > Pithys albifrons. The sequence goes on from NC_092470.1 coordinate 8,767,166, forward strand.
TTTTTATTTTATCAGTGAGCTTAATCTGTCAGCAAAATTATAAGAGAATGAGTGATAGCGTGAAATACAACTCTCATGTTTAGTTTTGTTTCTGTCATCTTCTAGCTTCCTTTTCTCAAACTTTGGACTACTTAAAGTAGTGCTCTCGAGAGGCAGAATTAGTTCCTAACATCCAGTTTTAGAAGCCAGCTATATTTTTATTGCTCTGAGCTAACAGAAAAGCACAATTCCCCCGGAGGCTGTTCCGAACAACTTTGTAAGAAAGGACAGAAATATTTCAGGAAACAGATTATCCCTGACAAATATATACAGCTGTCTAATAGAGCAACTTCCTCGGACCCATCCATGTCACAGGATTTTTTTAGTCTCTAATCTTCTTACTTTTAGAGAATCCAGTTTTGTATGCCATTAGTATGCATGTGTATGTTCTAATAGTCTATAAAAATGCTGCATGACCTACTTACTGAGAACCTGGTTTTGCATCCCATTAGTGGGCATGTATTTTCACCGTAATAGACTTTTAAAAACACTGTGTGACCTATTTATTCTGCTTCATCGGTAACTCCCTGTGTAGTGTGTATATGTATCTCCTTTCTCATTGTTTAGGAAAAGATGAGAAAACGTTCCCCTGCTGAACAAGAGTTCTGTGCTGTTTGAACTGCTTAGACACTAATATGCTGCTTTAAAGCATTCGCAATATAAGGAAGCAGAAAGTAGATAAACCAACCTGTACTTAGAGGAGGATTAATATTGCAATGTATCCTGACCTATTTTTAAAGGAATCCTCATTTTACTGGTTTATGATTCCCTGTTGAACTCACTCATGCTTTGCTTGATTTGGTTTTCTCTGAGATTTACTCAAGATGTTGAGCTAAAAGGAATTCCTATAAACGAGGAAAGCATATATATATATGTATGTATAATTTTTTTTTTAAATTCCTTAGTGTAATTCCTGGGTATTGTGAAGGATCACATATTTTTTTGTTCGTAACCTGCCATCTGCCATCATTTGATATGCTTTATTTTCTGTGCCACTCTTGACTTTTAAAGACTTCTATCAAAATTCTCCCTTAATCTTAACTGAGGAGCCTTTGAGTCTAATACAAAACTATTTAATAGCCTTGCTCATCTTTATCAGCCCACTTTGTACTTTCTGTTGTTCTATTGTGTTTCTTTTTGAGAGCAAGGAGACCAAAAGTTGGTGGCATTTAAGATTAGAGTCCACTACAAGCTGCATAACATTGTTGTGGTCTTTGTTTCTTTCTTAATATTGCCTAAGATTCAATTTACTTTTTTTAACTGCCTCTGAATAGTAATCTGGTGACTTCATTATATTATAACCCCAGAAATCCAAGGGAAGGAACCCTCATCTGAGAGCTTATCATATGTATATATATGTGTGTGTATGTATGTATGTATAAGAAATGACAACTGTCCTTGTTTTATCATGGAATGTTTAAATTTAGCCTGATCTGCCATGGAGGGAACTTTTTCAGGTCTCTTGTTCTTTTGCCCCACACAGTTTCAAGGAGATAGTGGCTTGTGGTGTTGCCATCCTTGGAGTGTCCCTGGGGTGCCATGGATGTGGATGATCTGTGCAGAGGTCCATCTGCTTTCAGACATGCCCTGGAGGCTTTTACATCCTGAACTGGAAACATATGGTAGTGGTTTTATAATATCTCTCTTTGTAGCACCCACACTGAGGAGATTATGCACTCTGAGGTAGGGGACTCAAAGACTTACAGTTAACCCTTAGTTCTCATCTGTTTGTGGGGGAATTATCCCAGAAGCAGCTGAGCCACTTAAACCTACAGTGTCTGGCCCTGAATTGATCTCCTCCTTTCGTTCCCCACATGCACCCAACAGCGATGGGTTTAGAGCCACAACACTGCTCAGATAAGTCCCAGCATTGCAACAGAAGTGAGGGATAGTCTGGAGCCAAGAGTAAGTGGGCAGAGCATGGGAGAGGAAGCCAGGGATCTGGTTCAAAGGATTTATGAAACCATGTGATCACTGGGAAGAGAGGGTATTGCAGCCCTCTGGGAGTATGAAAGTGTCATTTTTGAGAAGTTAATCCACTGAACTAATTGTACTTAATTTGGGGGGTTTACATTGTACTTCTGAGGCTGAAGTAATTGCATGGAGGAATTGCACAAAAACATGTGACCACGTTGCTTTATTGTACCTCATCCAAATGCCAATACTTCCCCTTCTATTACATTTAAAGGGCTTATTTACTTTTAACATTATACCTAGGTTCATTAATTCATAATTGCAGTATTGGAATTTTTGCTGTAACAGGAAAAGTTGTTCTCTCAAGAGTGTGGCATCATAAAATGAATACTGTAGCCAGCTCCTGGTGCACAGTGAACACATTTGATCTGCAGTTCACCACCACACACGAGGAGGGAATGGTTCCTTATTGAAGAGTTTTTCTAAAAGCAAAAAGTTAATTTTTAGAAGATGTCTGTTTTGTCTTGACTTTTCTGTTGGAACTTGAAATGTATAAAAATCAAAAGAATCGATTTAATATGGAAGGTTTAGATTAAATTTTTGATGACGTTCACTTACTGTGCATCAGTAAAAGACATGGGAAAATGCTCAGAAGCTACTGCTTTCTGAACTCCTATTTCAGCCTGGCAAAGCACAGTGTATTTTCCCTCTTGTTCCTGATAAATCATTCAAAGTACTAAGTGTTATATGGCCCAAAAATGAATGTGTGACCTGGAAAGATGCAAGATCAGTCTTCAGCGTGACAAGGTGCATTAGGTGGGGTAGTTGGTCATGGAGCAACATGAGAAATACATTTGGGTTCCTTAAACAGTCAGGCATATGTAATGATGGTAGTTTTAACTTCCAAGTGCTTGCAAATGCTGCTGCCGCGAGTTCAGTCTTGAGAACCAGCTGCTGTTTTACACAGGATGGGAATAAGCTCTTTATTTGTCACCTGACTACTCGGAGGGTAATATCTGATTATTCCACAGTACTACAAACAAGAGTATAATGTAAAAAGACAGTTGGCATGTATTTGCTTCTAGTGCTTATTACCTGTATTTAAGCTCCAGGGCTTCAGCTGGAGAATCCAGAGTACCTCTAAGCTTGAATGGTCTATTGCTTTCACTTGCTAATTGCTAATAAATTTTAATATTATGTTTATTAAATTTATCTTTTTCAGAATCTGGTTCCCTCTCTAATGTGAGGCTTTAGAAAAATACCTATCATTTTCCATTTGTGAAAATAATAGCTATGGTGACTAATTATGGTGTCTAGGACTAAACAGTCAAATTCTGTGCAGAAAATGTGATTAGGGAATGTTTTAAAGCCATAGAGCCTCCCTAAAGCATATAGAGATCAACACTGCATGTCAGAAATGGCCTGTTTATCTCTGAAATAACTGTGTGGATTTCAGCAGAATAGTTGATCAATATTTCCATTTTTCACTTGGTTCATGAATATTTGTGAATTATTATTAGTTACTTTTAACAATCCATTGGGCCCAAATGATACACGACATAAGTTCCTTTATTGTTACCAAAAATTAGTTACTGCTTCAATTATTTAAAAATACTAGTTGATTTTTAAAGAATACTAAGATAAATATTTTTGTAAAGGGATAAATTGAGTGCTTAATTCTTACCATTTATATTGGTGATTAAAGCAGAGAGTGTCTGTCAGTCCCCTGCGATTACATCTTTTCAGTAAGAAATAATAAAAATTAATTGCATTATACTGACATAATTTGCAATTGTAGGAAAAACCTGTTGCTCTAGATGATCAAAACAGATTGTTGTAGAGAGAATGTCTGTCAGAGGAGATGATTGTGGAACAAATGAGACTGAAAGGAGGCTTAAAAATTACTTAATTTTACCTCAGGCCAGAATTTAAGGATGAAACAATACGATGCTTATCCAGCTATTAATATTTGTGTTTATAGGTTACTCAGTATGTAATGAGAAGTAACAAGTCTTTTCTGTGTTCTGTGCCCTTTCCTGCACTTCCCTCTGACACTGGTCCTTTTTTCAGTTTGCAAGATTGATCTTTCCCAGAAGATGGTTCTGATATATCAGTGATAGTTATTAATCTCACTTAACTAAACCCCTCAATCCTATAACAGTTGTCAGCGTGGTAGTGCCACTGTAGTTATATGTTTATTTCTAATCTTGACTGAAGGTGGTCTGTATAACTCTGCAGCATAAATACATTAAAACTCCATGCTATCAGATTGCCATTTGGCTGAAATCACGGTGTGCCATGGGCATTATTACCTTGCAGATATGCTCCCCTGCATCCCATGCATTAATGGAGGATGCTCCTCAGTTGCCATGGCACACGTCACAGGAGGAGGAGTTGGTGTTTATTGGATGTGCAAAGGGCAGGGCTGTCAGGTTTGATGAGGAAGGAGCAGGGCACAACACTGCCTTGGGAAATTTTGTAAAGTAGAACAGAGTACCTTTAAGCTCCTTTGTGCTTTTCCTGTAGCCCACATGGAGCATGTCTGGCTCTCAGCAGAGCCATTGGAAGCCACCTGGGATGCTGCAATGGTTTCTTCTTGCATTACAGTCAGTGGAGTTCTGCCCAGTAGATGAGATCTGTGTGTAACCCAGCATGGGTCAGGGCTCACTTTGCTCTCCTCTTGTGGTAGGACTTGGACCCTTGGTATAAACATCTGTAAATATTTAAAACCTGACATTCATCCCTGATGGGTAAAGGACAGTGCAATCAAGGACAGGAGGGAAATGCTTAAACTAAATACTAAATAATGCAGCCTGGTAAAGACAAAAGCTGCCAAGAGCCACTGCAGCAAATAACCCTGCCCTTCTAGGGCAAGGGGAAGCATAAAAGCTGGTGGTATTGCAGCTGCTGCTGGTCTGGAATAAGGGTATGAGCAGGTGGGAGGGGTCTGTTCTCTCAGAGGTGAAGAAATGAAGAGAACACAGAACTCTTAATATTTATTTGCACCATATATTTATTTCATTAACTTTAGTAGCGTTGCTTGAATTTTAAATTAAATCTATTATATTAAAATCTCTGTAGATTACAACTATTTGCTTAATTAAACTTGAATCTTAGTTCAAGGCTACAGCATGTTACACTTTTTATATAGTAAAGCCACACACATATTTTCGTCCTTAAAACAAAGATACTGTGTAATCTGAAGACTTACTGAAGTGCCTAGAATGAATGTTAATAAAAATTTCTTGAAGCTAATGCTTCATTGTAGACAGAGTATTAAGCATTCATATTTATATAAATGCTATACTCTCTTTTATGAAAAAATAATATTACAAACTTTGTCTGGAGTTGCATACATTTTTGTTATTTTTTTCTCTCCATGATGATTCGAGGGAGAACTTCTTCATACCCTTTCCCAGTAATACCATTAAAATCTTCAACTGCTGCAACTTGAGTATTTAGTTTTGTTTTATAGCTGAGATAAATCATTTATCTCTTTGGTACATCTCATGTGGGATCACATGAACTACTGCTTTAAATGAAGAGATCTTTTTATATGTAACTTATTGAGGACGCCCAATTATTTGGCCGGTTCTGTTGACATTCCTACACTGGAAAGCAACGAGATTAGAGATTAGATTAGAGAATTGTTAGGAACCTCTCCCTAATTCCTCTGGATTGGTTTAGATTCAGCCCCTGCACCCAGTAGTTACAACACCCCATCTCTTAGAGTTCAGGAATGAGGCATTTCAGAAATGTTCAGGTTCTAACACATCTCTGCAAATAGGAACTGCCACTTCTACCGCCAGCAGTGACAGCCTTTTGGTGTCTTATTTCCCTGTTTACTCAAAATACAGAGAGGTGTGAAATATCTTGAGTATATAATTTGCAGTCTCCTCCATCTGTGAGTTCACTGCCACAGCCTCATTCTCCATCTGTCCCTTGGTTTATCATATAGCTGTTTCAGTACAACCTATGGCTGTTTTCTTTGGAAGAGTCTCAAACAGAAACTGAGTGAGAGTCAAATCCTGAATATAAGTTGAGTTTAGTTGGTTTTTTTGGGTTTTTTTCAGAGCTAATAAATATTTTTTGGTTAAAAATCTATAAAAGGGGTATTGGATCATGCTTTATTTATATGCCTGAGTGTTTTGAATCTAAAATAGCTGGGAATGCCATTTAATAATTTTGATGATAGTGAGGACAATGTATTCTATAGCAAAAGTAAGAAAAAATGACATTAAGATTTAATGATTATGTTTTAATGTAACTTGGATTGTCTGTAGATACTGGATTTCTATCCATGAAGGGAACTTTAATGCAGATGTTTCTGGTAAAAACTGCAGACCTTGGGGTCCCTTATTCGCGAGGAATTCTGCATATGATTGTAGTCTGTCCGCACTGAAACATGGGATGACTGATACCTTTGGAGGTTCCTACAGCATTTGGTTACTACCAAACGTTTATGGAAGTGAACATGGAAATGAATGAAATTAGAAAATCACATTTGAGATTTTCTTGACTTTGTGTGGCATTACTGTTTTTAGTGCACAGTTCTAATATTAGTGGAATGACTGCAAAGATAATTTTTCTCACATCTCTTTGTAATGTTTTTCAAGCTCTTTTTAAATGGCTTAATGTTTTAAAGGTGCTGTTGCACCTTTTAGTGCAGTCCTCTCTACTAGTTCCATAATCCTACAGGGTGTTAAACATTGCTTAACACACGTGGAAATGCAGCAGATAAAAACATAATCGCTGGTCAGTTTTCATGGACCACTTTTAGTCTACAAATTATTTTAGGGTACTAAACATAATTGCATTTAAAATTGGAAATCCAATTCATTAAGTTATAGAAAGATGGCAATATCTTGGATTTTTCCTTCTGGATTTCATCTAGAATTATTTGACTAGAATTGGCATATCATGATGAAATAGCTTTATGCTTTTGAAAGTTTTTAATAGAGAATGTTCTAACATGCTATTTGATACAGTCAGATTAGCAAAGTTCAGTAGCTTTGTTCCTCAGCTGGATTTCTGCCTCTGTGGTCACTCCTTTCCCCTGTGCCCTGTTAACAGAGCTCAGTGGATCACTGTCATCTTCAATGGATGCCTGCCAAGGTTTCAGCTCAGCTCCTGGCTGGTAATCTTGACTATAAATATAACCCCCTCTTTAGATAACCTCATAATAAATGAGGGAAATTATTATTTACCTCAAATCTGAGATTTTTAACATAGGTGTTGTACATTTGCTATTTAGAAACATTAAATCCCTCTTTGAAAAATCCACCTGAAGAGCTGCTCCACTCAAACCTCCTAACAGTGCCCTTATTCTGCTAGTCCTTGGTGAGTAACTGCTGTGCTGTGTCTGAGTGTTTGGAGAGGTTCACTGGCATGTTTGTTGTGTTTGCAGCAAGTCTGGCACAACAAGCCTCGGCCTGTGGGTGCTCTGTGAGTGCTGGGTGGGTGTCAGCAGATGGTGAAGTTTCAGGTTGGTTTTTTCCTCTGCCTCTGAGCGTATGTTGTGTCTTGGGGCCATGCTGTGCTACTGCAAGCCTGGGCTGTGCCAGTCCCAGCACAAAGACTCTTGAGAGGGTGTGTGAGCAGCAGGGGAATGTGCTCTCCACCCAGGGTTCTGACTGAATTCAGTTCTTGAGGCAGAGCTGTTCTTTGAGGACTGCCCATGCCATGCGGCTGGTTATTGAGGGAAGGCATTGCCCAGAGGCACACTGGTAATTTCTGTTTCAAGTCTGGAGCTGAGATCCTGCAGAAACAGAACATGTTAGATTTAAATTATACCCAGCCTTGCTGTCACTGGTTTATCTTCCATTAGGAAGCAAGGCCCCAGACATCTGCCATCATTCAGAACAGCAACTGCAGAATAAATGCTGCTGTGGGAAGAAAGGGAAACAAGGAAAATGTACTTCACAATAGCATGGTGTATGTTATTTCATTCAAATTATCTGTTAGACAAATTTGATGGGCTCCACTTCTATTAAGAAAGAAAGCAAAGAAAAATCAAGCAACTGAATATATGTGTGTTCTGGCAAGCAGATTTAATTTCCTCATTTGCCATAGGAGTAGAAGGGCTTGACAGTGCAGATAAATACATTCTTTGGGTAAGAGGTATAGGCATTAGTGAAGGATGAAAACCCGTTCTGGTGTTTAAAGTGCATGGAAATCATGCTCTGTGTTCACCAGTACTTGTGCAGCCTAACAATAGTCCTTTAGTTAGTCCCTGAGCCGGGGACTGCACAGAAAATCAGCCTGGGAAGAAAAGAAGGTGTTGCAGGAGAATGACTGAGCAAATGGATGGAGCAGATATATACACCTTCTTTTTATTTTTGCATCATTTATTTTGAGCAATGCTGGTTTAGGAGTTTTCCCTGCACTTGTCTGCTTATTCAATCTTGTCATCTCCTTGTTTGTGCTAACACAACAAACTAATTGAGGTTAAAAATAACCTCTATCTGGAGCACACACTGACAGGCAGAAAGGCACTGAGAAAAGGGTGAGCGCATCCAAGTTTGCCTGGATCCTCAGGCTGAATTCCAAAGTCTGCAGAGGAGTAAAGCCCAGCAATGAAAGCTTGGAAAGGTGGTAATAAGTCTCTGGGAAGATGAAGAGAATATGCACAGGTGCTGTGAGAGAAAATTTTGACCAAGAGCATTTTGTAATTCAGAACTGTGTGAAGTGAGAGAAAAATATTAATATGCTGATTTTTTTTTAAGTAATGTTCTTTCCACCCATGCAATCTTTTTGGTGATGGATTCTAGGGAGCCCCAGAACAGGCAGGCAGCAGTAGTAAATCACATTCTGATGAAGGAGGTTTTACTAAAGCTGGTGGAGATAATTGCTTCTTAGTGATACTGTGGATTTTTTTTTTTTAATTATAGTCTGGGAAGTGCTATTCATATTGTTAAGGTGTAAATTATCCTGTTGTATAGTGTAGGTGTATGAGCAAAGAAATAATTTTGGATGTGCTGGTTTGCACAGTTACATGATTCACTCTCCTGAGCTGCTCAGGAGAACATTGCAAGGGTTTTGCTTGAGGTTTCAGGACTCAACTTTGTGCTGCTGTGTCTGGGCAGATGGGAGCAGCCTTACATTGAGTGGCTTGCCTAATCATCAATATGTAAAGTTCTCTTTATCAAATTTATATAATTTTATTCTTCCCTTTGCACCTCTGAAACAGGTTTGGAAGAGAAGTTGGGATCAATAGGTTTCAGAATATTAAGTTTGCCCCTGGTCTTTCTGTAGCAACTTACAGTGAATTTTGCAGTTTTATTTTTCACATATTTCCAGGAAGTATCTTAGGTCTGTTTGCGTATTTCATCTTTTAAAATGCACTTTGGTCACATGAACTGCTCCATGTATAGGTGAAGGAAAGTTCAAACAAAGGTATATTTTGGAAAAAAAAAGAAAAAAGAAAGGAGAACCTCTGCTGGTACTGGCATTTATATGCTTTTAGGGCAATTACTGTACAGAAATAGCTACATACCACCCTCTTTATATTTCAACTCCTGTTTATTTATATCAACATATTTGTATGCTCCAAAATGTGTTTATTTTTCATAATAGCCAATCAGCATGCAAGAGAACTAAATCATGCAGCTTGGGAGTTGCTTATCAGCTGTATAATGAAGACGAATGGCAAGTTAAATCTTATCTGATTATGCAAAAGTAGTAATGGCTTGGCTTTGCAGCCTGTAGAAAGCCAGGCACCAGCATGGATTAATCAAGCAAAATTAGCATGAAAGAAAGGAGAAAAGCAAAAATAAATAGTGCTGGGTTCTGGGTCTCTTCCAAGCAGGTGGCTTTACCTGGTGCTTAAAATCTTGTTCTTTGTGGACAGACTTTAAAAGTATCAAGCAATAGTGAAATGCATAAATTGTAGTGAGCCTAATTAAGAATTGGTTCTACAACTGTGATTTCTGAACAACTAATGTTATCCCTAATGGCAAATATTTGCCAGGATTGGTTAGATCCTAAGTTGAATGATCTTGAAGTTGAAGTACAAGCAGAAGGACAGTCCTAAACTCCTCATCTTTCACTTGCTCATGGGATCTAATTATAAAGCAAATTTGTTGATGTCATCTTTGGTATTTGGTTCTTGGATCCAGATGAATCCAGCTTTTACTTGTCTTGAGTCAGCGGTGCATGTCTTGGGACTGCTTCCACCAAAATTCACTTCTGGCTTTCTTGGGTCTGATTTTTTTTTGTGTGTGTGTTCTCTTATTTTGAGTTACAAAATTGACAGTAAAACTTCTTGCATAAATTTCCATTGTCCTTGACATCTTAAACATTGTAATGAGAAATCTCAAAAGGCAAAGGATGGCTGATCTTGCCATGTTCCTGAGCCACTATTTAACCAAGGAGAATCACAAATCTTTGAAGACTTGCAGATGTGTTTTCTTGGGAGATTTTCAGATTGATGCAGATCAGAAATTCTTCTGAAAATGAGTGTTCTATTACCACAGCACGTTGGGTCTGTGGAGGATAAAGATTGTTTATTGTCACAGCAATAAGTGCCAAATTGTCTGTGCTATCTGTAAATGACCAGAGCCTTTTTTTTTTAGGGCATAGAGTACTGTATGAGAAAAAAGAGGAAACTGAGTCAGATGACATGAGTAGGTCTCCCATTCATCCCCGGACTTTCTGTGAAACTCAGGCCAATTATACAGCAATGAATGGTAATGAGAGCAGATTGTGTTGTTGTTCAGCATCATAAAAACCTAAACTAAGCACTGGTTGTGAGTGCTTTTCCCTTATGTGCCAGAATATAGCTCACTTTTTGCAGGGATTTTGTGTTGCAACACAGCAGCATTTTCTGCATATTACTTTTGCCAGGAACATTACAGCAAATCTCCTCAGTGATGTCCAACTCCATCATCTCAGCATTATTACCTTGTTTATAATGACAGTGTTTCTCCTGTGCTGCAGAGAAATGTGTCCTAATTTTCCTGAAATAGTGCTGGTTGAGGGCAGGAAGCTGAAGGAGTTGCATACCCGTTCAGTCTAAGTGGCTGGATTGGCTCTGGAAGCATTGTGTGACATTCCAGGGCCACTGAAGGGATAGGGCAGGGACCGATGAGGAAAGACAGGACTGGATTGTATTGGGCTCCCAACGCATCTGTGGCTCAGTGAAAGCAGGACACCCCCACTTCCCCCCCTTCTTCACACGGTCTTGCCTTCCCCAGCTGGGAACTCCCCAACAGCGTTCACAGTGAAAAATTTGGAATGTGGAACTGCAGTCTCAGAATGTGTTTTAATCTCGGGACCGAAATTCATTGTGTTTCCTGATGGGAAACCTCAACGACACACCGGGAGCCGTTCAAGGACACTGAGCTGAAAAATGCCCTGGAAGGAGTTCAATCAAACCAAGACCTCTGCTATCAAACCTATAGGAGATCGTTTCATCTTCATGTGGTTTAATTACTTGAACTCAGGTTTCTATTGTCTTTCCAACGACATGTGGTAGGCAGAATGGGAGTTGCCCCCGGCAGTGATTGGGTTGCCCCGCGTTTCCATGTGAAGGATGTGCTCAGTTTGCAGGCTGATTAACCGTGCTGGGAACGCGCTGCTTTGGCTTTGCCTCTGTAGCTCCCTGATAAATGCACTTGCCTTCCAGGGTCCTGGGGAGGAAAACCCTGTCAGTGGCAGATTCAATAAGGAAGAAACATCTCTAGGGAAAGACAAAGTATAGAAGCTCCATTTGCACAGTGCAGCGTAGGAGAGTGTTCCAAACGCTATGAACAGGACATGTCCCTGACAGATTTGCCGACAGCCAAAGTCAAAGTTGGAAGGTCACCTTTGTCTTTTGACATCAGTGAAGTGTATATGATTCTCTGTTGCTTTACACCTAAACAGTTTTTCATACCAGCCCAGAAGAGCACAAAAGAGGTGTAGAATTTTGTTAAAGTGTGATCCTTATACCTTCGTCTTAACTGCACTTAGAGTTCCGAATGGGGAAGAATCAGGTATTGGATGTCTAGAAAGTCTGACAGTGTGTCAGCGGCCCATGAGTTGGGAAAGCAGTTTGTGGAGATAGGGATCACACTTTTGTTTTACAGAGTCTGAATGAAAGAGTGTGCCCCAAAACTCAGTGCCAGATGATGATCCCCCATTTTGGATCAGTTTTTGTCTATAAAAAGCTGGTCTTTTCTCTAAAAGTTGCACTATGAAGGGATTGCCCTTATGGAAGTGCTAAAAGCATTGAGACGTATTGCAAAGTCATTCTTCATTATGTGGTTTTAATTGAACACCATTCATTGCACTCTCCATTAGCAAATAGGAGAAAAAAAAGGTAACAGTCTCTGTATTTTACAGCTTACCTGTATTATCTTTCCATCTTCTACTTGATGAATGAGTCATGTGTCTTTGGTTTTAAAAAGATTGCCTCGATTTCATTAATATTTAGTTTATTTCCTTTGGAAGTGTTTATTTAGGTAAATGTTTTTCTTAGAGTCGAGAGTTTAAAGGCAGACAAATGAAATACAAACCCAAAAATCTTCTTGAAAGAGATTAAATTAAATATTACTAGCAACAAGTAAGACCTTGTATATAAAAATAGTTCTATCTGTATAGTCTTTTCCCTTACCAGATGGACATGGTAACATCCAGTCAACCTTCACTAAACAATTGCTGTGAACATTCAGTATCTGAGCACAAGAGTTTCTCTGTGCTCCTCAGAGATTTGCTGTGCAGATTTGGAACAACCTCTCAGTGGTGTGCAAATGTTTAAGATCCTCAGGTGGTGTGTTTTTCATACTGATTGTGGCCTGTAAACTTCATATATAGATGATGTTTCCTTTTCACATTTACTTGCTGCAGGTGCAAAAATTCCAAGGTTAGTGTCTTGTGTCTGAATACGTTTGTGTTTTGTCTGCACATTTTGCAGTGAAATCTGTTCTGGGGAGTGTGAATTCAGAGCATTCCTGCAAAACAACACTTCATATTTGCCTGTTTATCCTTGGAAATGCAAAATACACCCATTGATATCACGGTCACTGGAGGGCAGGTGGTTTCAGCAGCAGTGAGGTGATGGTGAATGTGATTCCTGGCATGGGCAGGGGCTCGGTCAGCACTGCTGAGCTCGGTGGGTTCCAGAGGGGAGCAGAAGGAGGGTTTGTGTAATTACTTAGGAGACTGACAGGCTGCATTGGCTCCTTTATAGTCCTGAAGTGTATGTAAAGTGCTTTAGTGCAGCTGAGCCAGGACTGAAACCCCTTGTGAAAACATGGCAATGGTGTGTTGTGATTAAAGCAAACTGATGCATGACCTAAGAGCAGCTCAGCTAAGGAGAGGAAATGACGAATTGTTGTGGTTTTTCTGGTTTGTTTTTTGGTTTGTTTTGGTTTTTTGTGTTTTTTTTTTTTTTTTGTGTGTGTGTGTGCTTGTTTGTTTTTTTTTTTTTTACTAAGCTAAAATCCAACAAAAGGAGGACTTCATGGCTAGCGGTGTAGTCAAGATTTAAAACTTAACTATATAGAAATAATTAAATATCTTTGGAAGTAGAAGATCTTTACTGAATGGGTTTTGTGTAGTAATTTTGCTGACAAGCTTCAAATTGAACCTTCTTCCTTTCTTGGTCTTTTTTTCTTTCTCAAATCCTTAAAACTTGTTAGTTTTTCTCCAAGTCTCCAAGTTTTTAATCTAAAATAACTGTACAGACACTACATTATACATGCACTCTTATTAAAATGGGCTTGATCCACTTTGTGTAAAGACTTACAAGTTTTATTTCAAAAATACTTTGTAAGAAAAGCCAAACTACTTAAATAATAGTTATGTCAGTTTTTCAAGTGTAGCAGTTTAAATCCTTTGATAGTTTAAGAAAAGTTAGCATTAAAATGCACCTCTTTTCTAATTTTTTTTGTGATGTGTAACTCTTGCCAGCTGACAGAGTAACCTTGACAGAGTGTAGCCTTTGCTTCTTTTCATACATATTTATCTGCTACCCTAGGAACATCCAATGGGAATTCATTGCTTCTGAAATGATTAAAGAAATCTTATTTTTAATCTCAGTAACTTTCTGTGAAGTTTAATTCATAATAAAACAGCAGTTTCTGGGTAATAACTAAAAAAAAGGTACTTTTAATGAAAAGAATTGCCTTGAATCCTCAGTGTCCAGCAGATCTGCTTCTCTCACTGCAACAACCACAGCAGATCAGCTTTGCCATATAATGCTTAATACTTCATTATCTTTTAATTACTGGGCAGAGTCTAGATTGATGATAACAATTGTTTTGGTTGAATTTAGGGGCTTTTAGAGTTGTAGGTGAGATGGTTTCCAGTTCAGTTGTCCTACACTAAGAAATACTACATTGGTTTGTGAAGAGTTTAGGCCCATAAGACTGAAAGGCTCTGCTTTTCTGGTTTGACCCCTGCCCCAGATTCATCAAAGAGCTGAATGGTTTGGATGGTGTGTGAGGGGCTTGGAAAGGTGGTCAGGGATACTTCCACATGACCCTCAGTTCTCTCTGTTTTTATGTCTCTGAATAATTTTCAGCACATCCTAGTCAGAGTTGGGGGATAGTGTGGTCATGTGCCAGGGAAGGAACCCCCTCCATATCTTGAGCTCCTGGGTTATGAGTCAGAGTAACTGCAGGAGATGGTGGGGACGTGCCCTGAGTGCAGAGAGGGGCTGGGGTTGGCACTCGGGCTGGCTCTGGGCCCTGCTCTGGTAGGGATTGCCTGGGTCAGCTTGGGCACCTGCTCAGCTTCTGCTTCCCTTTCCCTTCCCTTTCCCTTTCCCTTTTTAACGTGCCTTTAGTATTCTGAGATCACTTTGCAGCAAAAATATCTACTTCTGGTTGCATTTTTACAGATAATAAATGACATATGCAAATGTCACATATCTGTACCAGATATGCTATACGTTGTTCTTTATGTTTATTAATCCCCTGCTCCCCCCCAAACCTATATAAAGTTCTATACTAAAACACAAATGTAAGCACATAACTTTTTCTTCCCTGTGTTTTTCTGGAGGAAAATATTTGACACAGTTGTCTGCAACTTCATTTAAAATTCAGTATAATCATAGATCAGACAGCATGCTAAGTCTGAATTAAAACCTTGGCAGCTTTTAATTTTAAATTTGGATCTCAATTTGCCCTTGTAGCTTAATGAATTTAAGTAGTTCTTTAAAATTCAGAGGTTATTCAGCCTTTTTGACATCTAGCATGATGGGAAATACAGAGGTATCAGAATTTGGCCAAGTTAAGTAGTATCAAAACATGACCTAAACCCTCATAGATGCTTTTGATTATTCTGTAATTTGTTTGTGAATTATTTTGTATCTGGGGAATAACTCCTGGTCCCCTGTGGTGTCATGAGATTTCATTTTTGCATAGTGCTGTTTCAGCTTTAAAACATCCAGAGCATCATTGCAGAGCTGTGTGACTCTAGAATTCCTAGGTGAAGGGTACATGAAAAGCTTAAAAAACACTGACATGAGCATAGTTTTCCTTTTTTTTTTTTAAATACAGAAATTTTCTAATGTCTTAGTGAGGCTGTGCAATAATTAAGTACTTGTAATCTTGTTATTTACACTTTAGCAGAGAAATTGCTCATTGTCTTGCAGGAATTACTGATGGCTGTGGTGCATGTGAGATTCTTCAGTTCCCAGCAGTCGTGTTTGCATTTGTAGCTGAGAAGGGGCATAAAATCATTGAGTTGCATCTTTAAAAAAATTTCCTCCTCTCCATGTTGTGTGAGGAAAATCCAAATAATTACAGATGATGTGATGTGTTTTTCACGTGGAATAAAAATGTAGTGTCAGAAAACATGAAGGGTGTCTGCTTTTAGTGGTGAGAACTCAAGCAGAAGTCCTGTTAATACCTTACTGATTAATAAGTAAAAGAAAGAGATGAACCAGTTACAGATGAACTGAGTCAACAGAAAAGTCAGGACAAATAAGAATTAATTTACACAGGTTTAAACTGCCCTAACACCTGATTCCCACTATTGCTTCTTGTTATCATCGCTTGTGTTGTGGTCAAGCCTTGGGCAGCTTTGCCTCTTGATGGCAGAGCCAATTTTATCGATGATATGACATCATAGTGTTCTCTTAGCAGAGGGAGACTGGGTAAAATGGTGGTTGTAGGAGGTTCTGGACTGAGCTTCTGATTTGGCTTTTCTAATTAATTGCCTGTTCAGCCATGTGATTTCCCCAGATTTATCTTGTTTTCCCCCATCAGGAGCTGCCTGTGAGCCTTCAGGTTGAGCTGTAGTTTATGGTCCACTTCAATAGTCTGTGTTAACCAAAGAATTACTGGAAGTATATTTGATATTTTATATCAACCTAATAAATTTTATTATTATAATGGAATCTCAAAATGAGTCTAGGACTTTTTTCCTCCTGCTATAACTCCTTTATAAGATAGTCTGAAAAGTTTTTTTGCTTCTTTCTTTCTTGTGGATAATCACAGTCACCGTGGTATACAGCTGCTAATTATCCTCCATCAGTTGTGTAAATAATTTACAGTGTAAAAGACTCAAAGGACTCTCTAGATGGCAGGTCTGATTTAGAATAGCACAGTCTTTGTTAGGCAGAAAAGCCCTTTTCTTTCAGTTCTGCCCCTCCTTCTCTGTTTTATTGCAATGTATTTTGGTTTTGGGTCTCTCTTTTCAGTGATATTTTATTTGATACTGTCATCCAGATGCAAACTGCCACAGTAAATAACGATGCTGCTCCAATCTTCCCTCCTCTGTTGGACAAGTTGTATTTTCCTCTGTGCTCCCTCTGCATAAAGGCAGATGTTGTTCTCCAAGTGTTCAGGTTAACTGTGCGTGTTTCTGTCAGCAGTGTGTGACAGGCTGGATTTTTAACCAATTCTGTGTTCCAGGAGCTGATTTTAGGTGTTATATTCAGCCAGATAGGACTCTCTTAGCTGGCACTACCCTCAGGAGCTGCCTTGGAGCATTCAACAAAGTTTTACCTCTTCTCATGGGTTATTTAGCCAGCCAGTCTAAATAATATTTGCCAAAATTACAAGTTGTTTATATGTACTTCTCTATCTACAAATAATGAATGTTGTGTATAAGCTTTGCTTTACTGCCTGTGTGACAGTGAAGGATATATATTCAGAGTTATATTCTTCATTGTTTCTACTAATAAAAATATAGTAAGCAAGTGTTAAATGTAACAGTATTCCTGGTTTCTGGTTTTTTCTGCTGTGGGATTTCTCTCTGACCAGAAATGAAATTCTCTACAGTGGAGGGAAGATGTGCTGCAATTATATGGACTATTGACCATCACAGGGTGTATTTGGTAGGAATTAATTTTGCTGCTGCCACTGCCTCAGCTCACTTCAGGAGCCACTGAGAGGCTGTGTCTTTAATGCCAAGTTGGGGAGAATGAGGGGCTTGACCTGATTTCAGTGGTCACTGTGTTGAGGAAGCTCAGTTTGGCACAGGAGTTCTTTGCAAATTGCATAAGAAAAGAGGGACAGCATTTTAAGGGCATATTGATTTGGTACTGTCTCCTGGGTGCAAATTCACGTGTTGATGCATTGATTATCACTAGATCTGGATTGCTGTTGTTTCTCAAGATCCTCAAGAGAACTTTCCACTGTTGTGTCTAGGATATATATTGCTCAGGGAAGTGACATCTGCAGACTCTGTAGCTCGACCTTGTTCGTGGTGGCCTCCAGGCTGGGAATATGCTGCTTTTTGTAGCAGAGGTTGGTGACATGCAGAGCACCTTTCAGACTCCACTTAGTACAAAAGCAGTGGGGAGAGGGACCCTCTCAGGGATCGAATTGTCTTGGACCTCCACTGAAATCCCAACTAACAGAAGAAACTCTTGGATTAGACTAGGACATGGCAAAAATACAGAGCCAGATCTCCCTTTCTGTGTCTGGCAGTCATGTCTGTGTGGAGTGTCTTCTGATCCTGCTGGAGTTCAGGAATGTCACCTGCCCTTGCCCTGCCTGGCAGCTCTTCCACAGCACCCCTCTTTTTTTTCCTCTCTTTCTTTTCCTCTGAGCATCTCCCCATACAGTACAGCTACTCTGTGTATCCAATGTACTTGTGTGTGCTGCTTTTTCTGTGTGTGTGCTGTGTAATGCACAGAAACACTGGGTGGTTTTATGGCCCAAGCCCTGCCATGTGTTGTAAGCTAAAATCAAGCCACAGGCATTGTCTCTGCTTAAACAGATCTGTGAGACTCTTGTCTACAGGGAAGTGCATTCACTGTGCTGTAGTTTTCCATTAGTGTTCTACTCTCCAGTGCATATTTTAGCAATTCCTTTTCTTTTTTTTTGATTCTGTTAGTCAGTAATTGACATTTGTTTTCTCCCTGTCATGACCTCGGGCCTGGAGGCTTCGCTCTCCCTGCAGTCACTGCCATCACTCAGCAATGAAACCTTCCTGCTCAAACGGGCAAACATTAGCAAATAAAATGCTTCAGCCCTCTTGGCCTTCAAAGGAATGAAAGTTAGAGCTGCCTCAGTAATTGTCAACAAGCTCTGGTATATCCAGGGCAAGTGAAGACGGAGATGTCTGATGTTTTCCTGTTGCAGTTCCAGTGCCATCCCTTGTGCTTCCCAGTGCGGGGTTGTTTTTATATCTTTATGTATTTAGTCAAACAACAGTTGAAGTCCAGATTAAAGAGTAGAACTGTGAACAGCTCAGAGAGCTGGGTCTGTGGCTCGAGGGGTTCTCTGGTTCGTCCCCTTTGCCTGGAACCTCTACTACTGTTCCAAAAAACTAGAGAAATAGGTGTTAATTTATGTGAGACTCCAAGGAAATGCAGATTTAACTCTGAGACTGTAATTTACTACTGTGACAGTCATTATGTAGAAATAACTTAGAGCAGACTTTTCTTCCTTGGGTTAATTTTTCTGATCATCTTCTATTTATTTAGTTGAAAATTAACCTGTGACATTTTAATAGCTTTCATTATGAAGTTTGCAATTTACTCACTTGTTACTTGCTATTCTGCAGAGATTAATTAATTTAGCAAAATGCATAGGGAAGGCTTTCAGCTGGAGTTGCTGCAGTCTGAAATCAAACTGAATCCTCCTAATGAAGGAGTCAGGGGCCACGAGTCCTTTAGGAACAGCTGTTTGGGTGAGCTGCCTTTCACACAGGGAATCTGCTGGAAAAAAGCCTTTTGTCCATTTTCTTCTCTATTGGACTTGTCTTCAAATCAGATTTTGTAGATTCATCATTTAGAAATAATTTGTACTCTGTAGTGTGTGTTTGCATCCACTCAGTGTAGAACCCACGGGGGAGGCAGATATTCTCCACATACAGAAAAATGAAAGCAAATTTCTCAACAAATCCTTGCCGTGACAGCTTTTTGGAATACCCCAGTTCTGCTTATTAGTAACAGTTGAGTGCTTGTATCTCATGTCTTGATTGTATTTTCTAAAATAAGTTAGAATTTGTTTCCTGAAAATCTATTTCCAGGAATTTTTGATAATACGAGTCATAAATGTGGTGCCAAAATGCAAACCCAATGGTATGAAAATACCACCAAAATAGGCACATGTAAGCAACTGAATGCTGTCCAACACTTGCCCAGCTGTATTTTACAAATAACGCTGAAGCCATTTATGTTAATTTTATGTCTGCTAGCCAAATTTAATACAATAATTTAATATTCTCCACATATTTGTTCAGCTCTTTAGATTTCAAGGGATTTGTAAGAAATGTGTATTTAATTCAGACTAATATGGTAATGGTAAATTATTAGTCTGTTTTCAGTATTTGCCTCCAAATTTGATTTCTGCAGTCACTAGGATGAGAATATCAATGAAAACTTGTAAGATTAGAGAAAAATAATGAAAATTATTGGTTTATTATTTCTTTTCTGTAAGCTTCTCAAGTAATTCGGTACAGTGATGCCTCCCTAAGCCAAATGGCATTTGCAGAGACATTCCTTGAATCCTTTATGAGATCTCTTGATTCTTTTAGTATATAGGCAAACTTTTTTACCATTATTTACTGTCCAGCAAAATGTATCTTAGGGAGATTTGCAGTGATGGAACATGGGTGTGGTAAGAGGAAATTTAAATCTTACTGGAGAAAAGATTATAGGTAGGGAGGAAATAATGTAAAAAGTGTCTTCATAGTTTGTTGCTGGGACTGGTTGAGTCTCTTGGGGATGGCCCAACACCCAAGAATTGATTATTTAGATGCAAATTTAACTCCCCAGAAGAGAAAAAGGGTTTGAAGAACTAAGCACGTCTAGTTCCATCTCCTATGGGTTTCCCTTGGTAATTAGTAGTTTCCTGGGTTCAGAGTTCAGTGAAAAGGAAAGGCCAATTCAAGGGCTGTGTTCTGAATGTAGGTGTCATTTAAATATGGCATTAGACAAAAACTGAATTATTTTAGTTATATTGCTTTAGATTTAAAAATTACTGCTAGTTTTAGATTCTTATATTTATGTATTAAATTCACACATTACTAATTCCTTTCTTAATTAGATATTAGCTATGAATCACTTTGACAAAAATTTAATTCAGTTAGTATATTTGGTTATTACATTCCCACCCTAGAAAACAAAATAAAAAGGGCAAAAATCTTTCTCTCAAGCCTTATTGAACAGAATTGCATAAAACTGTCAGTCCTGAGTACACTGGTTAACTTGAAGTCATATCACAAGCTTCTCTAAACTTATTTGTTTAGTTCAAGTGCTCATCAAATGGTTCCCATGTAGCAACTCTTCCTTGGAGAATGGAATATTTGTTCTCCAGTTAATCTTGTTATTCTCCCCTGTCTTTTTTTCTCCTTTATTGTATATTTATATTTGTGTATTGTGTATTTATTTTTGCTGTCTTATCAAACCAATACAAATGCATTTCCAGTTAAAGCTTTGATTCCATCAGTTGTCACTGAGGAGTGAAGCTGCAGAACCAGCTGTCAGAGCACTAAGTTTAGCTCAGCTGAATTAAGGACATTTTCTCATTAATTGAAAATCTTTTTTTGTTTTTTTGTTGTTTTTTTTGTAATGGAGTATTTACTTCCCTAGAAGAGATTATAACAGCTTATAAAACAGCACTGAAAACTCTTTCTGATCATTCATTTCAACTACAGGAAGTGTGTGAGGTCCAACTGCTTGTGCTCCACCATTGCATATATTTGTATTTTGATTCATAACTATGTTTTGAGCAGTCCTGAGAGGTACAGTTCACACACTTCCCTCTTAGCTGCCACGTGACAAATTTTGATATAGAAAGTAAATATTTCTCTGTTAAAACCAGTGACAATTGCAGTGTATTGTGCAAAGCTGGAGCTGGTGGGGGTTGGCTTTACTGCCTTGCCTGCTCACTGTGAGTGTGTGCAGGGAGAGAGCACCCAGGGCAGTCACTGACCCCCCTGACTAAGTCAGTTATTAGACCTTCAGAGGTGATCTCAGGGATAAACACTTAAGTGGGTGGTGATTGCATTGTGCACTAAAATGTGTGCCATTTTACACTAGAATGAACAGCTACAGAAAACTATGATGGAAATGCTCTGGGTAAAACTCCCAGCAGCTGTTTTACTGCAGCCTTTCTGAATTCACAGAGCCACGACTGGAAAATTGTGGAATTCTCTTTGCATTTTATCCACAATGGTGTTCTGTAGCTGGAACCACCTCATCTCTTGATTATTTCCCTTTTTTGATTAAAAATAGTCTGCTGATGTTTTCTTACATTAGATTTTGTTAACAGTTAATAGATTCTGTGTTTTAAATGTCATCTGCTGTTGCCACTTTGGGCCATAAAGTCAGGAAGCACCGTGACTTACACATACAAGGGGGAATTTCTGAGGAGAGAGTACTAGACTCAAATTAAATCCTCTTTAATTTGTTTGAAGTTCCTGGTGCTACACCTGACATTATTAAAGTTACAATGTCAGAATTTTTTAAGAACTCAGTTGTCTACATTGACACCACATTTTGAAATGTTAAATTATCAGCATGATTTTTCACATGGAAAAATGGCTTTGTAAAGTGATGAGTTAAAAAAAAAAAGTCCCTATCAAGATCTCCCTCTGCCACCCCGTGTTCTGCAATGTCTGTCAGCAGGACACACACTAGGGAGGTAACTTGGGTCCAACCACCCTGCTATGATCTTAGTGTAGTGTTGTTAACTTTCTAAAGGCTGTGCAGATCTTCTCCCAGTGTCTAAATATACTTAAGACAAATCTGCTTTTTAGTATTCAAGCAAGAGGATTGAGGATGTTGAAAGACATCCTTAAAACCTCTTCTAAACATCTCTCAGAAGGGCATCCTGGGAAGATCCTGGTTCACCTGTGTGGAGTCATGTACTACATTTTTAGAAGGCTGTATCAACATTCCCTTCCCCTTAGGTAATTTTTCCTTAAGCAAAGCAGAAAACTCCAGGCTGTGTAACTAGAAACCTTGTGACCAAAGCCAGTGACAAATGTGTGCCATTCCAGAACATGATGTGTATTATTACACATTATGTTATTTATATATTTATATTATATATACATACATACCTAATTTATTGTGTTTTTTCAGAACACTGACATATCAAATCTTACACTTAGAAAACAGCCAGGTGCTAGACACTGCAAATCATGTATTTAATATATTTAATATATTATAAAGCTATATAGTAAACCCACTGCCTGGGCTTCACATGCACATAAACCCAAGAGTTACACAAATGATATCAAATGACAAAACTAGAAAGCAGTTTCTGCATACTTTATTTTACAATTCCTCACTGAATATTTACAGGACACAGAGTTTGCTTTAGTGCAATACATAGTAATGTTGCATAAGTACAAACTGTTAAACTTTTCTCAAAAAAAAAAATTAAAGAAATAAAGCACTTAACTGATGTTCCAGCTAAGTATGTAAAGCAACATTTTAACTCTGAGTGAAAATGCCAACAGCATCTTTTCTTTTCATAAACAATTTCTAGAAACAAACCACAAACCAGCGTTACATATTCCAAACTACTAACCCTTGTACAGTACCATATCATTTAAAAAATGACTTTGGAAAAGCACATGTGCTGTACTGTACAGCAGTCTGTTCTACAGATACTGACTTACTCTTTTAATACAAATATGGTATTACCATGGCAGTTTTGAAGAACAAAGTTATCTCAAGATATCAAACATCAGTAACAAACTCTGGTAAGCACAGCTTCTTGAGGACCTGCTTTAACAGCATTTCTTCACAGTGATATTTATGAAAGGTTGGAAAAGAGATTAGCATAAAATATTTCCATCCTTTTTCAGTTTTTATGCAAAAATCATTACTTTATATTGGTAATTATAAAATTACAAACACTTTCTATAAGTAACTGCATCTTTAGTAATGATAGAAAAAGTTATCAGTAAGACACCTAAAATGAGGCTTGCATAAAATGATAGTTTGAAGAAAACCAGGTACCTGATTTTAAAAATAATAATAAAGGAGGTAACTCAATTTAGAATAAGCAACGCAGTAGTTTAACAGAGACAACTTATAAATCAATTAAAAAAGCTAATTATTTATTAATAAATGTTAAAAAATAAAGGAATTGTGATGAGGTGAAATCAACATTTAAAAAGATATGATGAAACATTGACTCTTAGTTTTGGCACTTCATTGGAACAATTACTTTACCAAAGACAAAATATGTATAAAAGATATACAGCTCCTTGACATACCTTGCAAATATAGTACATAAGTACTGGCAAACACTGAAAACATAGTTAGTGAAACATTCCCACAGATTTGCACATGCATGCACTATTCAGACAACAGCTTTGTAGCTTTGTTCTTGGCGGTGCCAATCTCGCACTGCTTGGGCGTTTTAGGCCGTTTCTTCGGCAGATCTTGTTTCGGTTTTAAGTCTTACAAATTCTTTCGCAACTTCATCGTTGTTCCTCTGGGAAAGTATCCTCAGGATCGTCAGGCCGGTCTCATCCACAGCGATGCTCCTGAGCAGGGGGTACCAGTTGGCGCCGCTGGCCCTGTCAGTGATGCTGCGCAGCTGGATCACGGCCATGCCGATCAGCCGGTCCTCGCGGGCAAAGCAATAATCCTTCACCGACACGTGCAGCTCGTACGCGCCGGGCTTGTCCTCATTGCTCAGCATGCTGGTTGGGTTAAAAAGGGGAATTTAGAACAAGGAGTTCAGTTGAAATCCCCCAAGGAATAAGTTAACTCTAGAAATCTTGGAAAAATTAGTGATAGTGGTGGTTTAAGTGTTCCACTTTGTTGCAATACAACTTAAGTTATTTTTAAACCTTCACAGTTAACCTTTCACATGCTACTGGTGCTGCAGCCTCTGCTCCCACCAGCCTGACCAGAAACAGAGAATTCCCTCAATAACTGAAATACACAGTTACCTTTCCCTAGAAAGCACAGAAAATATGCAACTGGTTCCACAACTGTCAACACTACAACTTTAAATGAACTGCAGAAAAGTAAAGAAAATCACTGCCATCAGAAGGAGCTTTATGGTCAGACACTGAGCCTGAACTCATTTCCAGATGGGGCTGGAGGATAAAGGGATGAAAATAAATTGGTCTCAGTTATGAAAGGGAAGGCGGAGTAAATGTGAGACGTGCTGTGAGAAGAACTAAATTTAAAACTCCAGGTCAGGTTAAAATTTCCTGCAGTTTTAAGGATTAAATGATAACAGCATTAGATAAACAATAGTATTAACATGTGTGCAGTCCTTTAGGTATCTCTACAGTCTTAAAGGCCCAGATATCTCACAGGAATAATTAATGCTTCAGTCTAAATAGCTACTTAGGCCAGTAGATTTCTAGGTATAAAACTGGTTATGCCTCTGTAGGGAAATGAATTAATACATTTTAACCACCTTCTTCAAGACTGACAGCTTAATGGCTGCCATTGATCTTCATATGAAACAAAGAAATGAGTAAATGATTTTGAAATGGTGTCTATATCTGCAGATTTTGATGTGTACAGCAACCTTAGGATGGGTTTTTTTAAGTTCCTACTTATTTAATGGCAAAATGTTTTAACAAAATTTGCATGAAACATTCAATCAATAGCCAAAAGAGACTTACAATTGGAAAGTTTCATTGTATTTTGGTGACCAGGTGTTGCTCTTTGTCTTGGTCCCATGTTTCCTTTTCTTGTCACTTAGTTTAGGGCCCAACATGCAAACCTCCACAAAGGGCCGGAACATGGCTGTCGTTTGCCAGTTTAGGTTATTAATTGCCACAACTATAAATACATGAAAGAAATAGAGTTAAATACAATTCTATTGGAAGAGTTCCAATTAATTACCCTGTCTGACTTTGTGTAGCCAGGAAGAGGTGACCTGAGAGCTTTCCTGTAGGGTATCAATGCCTGGCAAGTCTAGGAGGAGCTTTGCCTGTTCTCTGCCAAGGGAAGATGTCTGACTGTTTTTGGTTCAACAGCATCAAACACAAACATATATTTTACAAATCCTTTACATTTACAGCTTTTTTTTTTGCCTGCTTCCTTCACTGTAATGAAAAAGACTGGCTTATACTAATCTGAATGCTCCTGGGTTTCTTCCTGAAATGCAGGTTGTGCAGAACAAAGGCATTTTGTTAAAAATGCAACTCCTTAAGGCTTAGTGCAGTCACTCATCACCCAGATTTGCTACAGCTTTTAGAAAGTTAAATGGTACACAAGCAATTGAGAAGCATAATTTGACACATTCTAATTTATAATTCCAACTTTATAACTTAATATATTTTAACTGTCTACATGGAGAAGGTCAGACAGTATTTACCTGCTTAATCTGGACTTCTGTACATGTTGAGCAAGGAAAAAGCAGACTCCTAATCACCTGAGGCACATTCATAGCTTCACAGGTAATACTTGACACTTGCTATTTTCTTATTGGTGTGTTTGACTTTTGATGTGGTGCTTGGGGGGTTTGGTCTTTGTTGTTGCTTTCCTTTTGAAGTGAACTGTTCAAATCTTACCTTTTACAGTGACTTTGTGCTCCCCCGTTCCAGGATGTGTGGAAACATCCACCTGGATGGAAATCTCCCCCACGGAGTTATCAGCAGTTTGAGCTGAAACCAAGAATGATGGGTTAGCACACCTGGCTGCTCAGGGCATCAGGGGAAATACACAGTGAAGGTGAGTGGTATTTTCTGTCAGAAACACTTCGACATTTCTGGCATGTATTTCACATTTCAGTGGGAAGAAGTTACAGATTCATGAATGATTTTGCCACAAAAGTACCTGGCAATTGCAAATGTCTTTGCAAAGTGTCTCAGTAGAACAGAGAATCCTGTTCATCTGGAACTTTGCATTCTTGTTGTCATTAGATGTGTTTGCATCTTGAAGTGCAAAAGTTGCTGGTTTTGTCAAACTGTTTCCATGTACACCCCAAACCCCTTACTGAGAGTGGGCCTTTGGAGAGTTACTTCTGTGTTGCTGTGATGAATCCGTTGCTGGGGGTCATGTCTCAGCAACCTGCTGAAGTTCTACACTAGTACAGAGAGAGAGGCTTAAAGGAAAAAGAGGAAGGTTGAAGGGATGGCAGAACAGTCAGAAACTTTAATTTTTAAAGTTTTTGCTTTTGAGCACAGTGGAGGTTCTAAGTCAATTTGCACAGAGTGATTCTTTAAAAGGACAATCAATAAAGATATTGCAAGTGGTGACTTGCAGTACTTTTGCCCCAAAGCAGTCAAAGGTAATAAGCTGATAAGCTGGGTCTGCAACAGTTTGTATGACTGTACTAGGTTTCTAAATCAGGGAAGGTTTACATTTGTCTCTCTCTCTCTCTTTTTTTTTTTTTTTTAAATTTTATTATTCTGGTTTTTAAAAAGGATTCAGGATTTCAAGACCTTCTTATCTCTCTGAGAATTACAAATCCAGTTCAAAAGAAAAACAACTACCTGCAAACTAATCATCATGCATGATATGTTTTTATTACCCAAGACTTAGAAAAGCTCACTGAGCACTGTGAGCCAGGCAATAAAACAGCTGACCTGGCAATGTTGCCTGTGGTAACCCTATCCTATCCCATTGGCTCATGAGCTTCTTCAGCATAAAGCTGTTTATTTAAACTCTGGACCTATGGTTTGAACTTAATTTCTGTATAAGATGTAAGAATGAGAAAACTGAACAAATATTGAAGCTTTCAGAGTGCCCAGTGGTCTAGAAATTACACAGGCTATGAAATCAACCCTTTGATTCAGACAAGCATCTGTCATCTTTTGATTGACAATGCCAATAAAATATATATATTTGTCTGGCACTCATCTGCTAATTTATTAGAAGATAAAAGATCAGGGTGACTCATAGATTATTTTTCACAAGATCCTGAGACTCTCTGATTTAGAGGAAAATCTTAAATGCATTTTTAACACTGTCGTTTAGCACCAAGAGTGAGTTAAATGATCTCTTCCCTGTGTGTGTCAGAGAAAGGCAAAGCAGCAGGGAAACCTGATTTTATCATGATAACTGCAAACTGCAGCATGTGCTTTGCTTTAGGAAGTTGCTATGCAAATGGTTGATAATTGCTTGTTTTGGGGGATTCTGAGAACCACGTTCAGTTATTTGAAGGCTGACTTCAGCAACCATTTATTCACCAGGCTGTCAGGAAAAGATTGAAAAGGTTTGTATTTGATTAGAAAACGTAAGTCATTTCTCTTACGGATCACTTGGTGTGACGGAATTAAGGCTGACAGGGCATTGGGCAGCATCTCTAAGCCTCTGTGCCACTGCACAAAGCCACACTAGCAAAATCCATTCTCTCCTACTGCAGTTTCTGGCGTGTCACATAGAGAGATACAAGGCAGTCAGAGAGCAGAGTATAAAAGCAGAATGTTATGGTGTAAGTAGAAAGTACTGGTTTGAGTGTCAGAGTGGAAAGCCACCTAAGGCCTTTCCCTTCCCCTCTGCCTGAGGCAAGCCATGTTTCCCCAGGGAGGGCTGGCACTTGCCCAGCTCCCCGTGCCCCCCTGGTCAGTCCCTGGAGCTGCTGGGCTGTGTGTGCTTGGAGAGCAGGGATGGGCCAGCTCTGCTGGGGAGCTGCATGGCCATTGGCGCCATCCGTCCATGTGTGTGTGTACAGACACGTGTGTGGCCAGGGTTGTAACCAGGCAAGGCACAGGCCTCTCATGTATGTGTTGAATTGCTCCACTGATACTAGGAAGAAGTTATTTTCTGAAATTGGTGTCATAATATTGATGGATACCTGTAGCTTGTGTTTATTTTCTTGAGGACATAGAGGAAACTAGTATACAACTTGTTCCTAGTTTATTTTTTAGGTGCTTCACTGTGCCATTTAAGGAACAACCTGAAAACTTGTAATGTGGCAGCCTGTTAAGTGAACATTTTGTAAAGATATTCTGCTTTACCAACAGTCTGGTTTGGTGTGTGTGATCTTTAAAAATACTTTTATCTACTACTATTCTAAGTGCATTTATTTTGCTATCACCCTAGGCTGGAATATTTCTCCTAGTTGTAATTCTGTAAGTTTCTTCATTGTTCTTATGTCTCCTGGTGTTTGTTCCTATAAATTACTTGCAATTGTGCACTGATTTCTGCAGCTTCTAATGCAGGTCTGTGGTTTTTCTTTCATGAAATAAGGTTGTGTAACACATGATTCTGACCTCAATTTGAAACTACAGTGGATGAAGCAGGGATTATTTCTTGAGTTAAATTCTGTCTGAAGTATAGGTTATAAGAGAACCAGAAATGCTCTGCAGGACTTAAATTTCATGATAGAACACAGGTGCAGCTTTCAAAACATGACAGTTAATAGTACAACAGTTTTGACAAGCAAAAGCGGAAAAAAATCTCTCTTTTTGCACTTGTAAGAACTGCTAAACAGTTTTTATTTTCTGTAAACTGATGTCATCTATCTGCTTTCCTAAACTATAGTTAACAGTTTATTTTTTTAATATGATTCCAAGAAGATATTGAGATTCTGCTTTGCCCTATACTGGTTGCAAAGGAACCCAGAGTTGAAGTTTGGCTTGGCAGTTGAAAAGAATTTCTCTCCATTTTTGGTTGTGTACCTCCCTTCCCTGTATTGGTGTTTTCACCAGGCAAGGGTGGAGCTACTGTTAGAGACACTCACTCGGTAAATATGGTCCTTATATTTTCTTGTTTTCAGCTGCATCTCCCCCTTTGGCTTTCAGCTGTCTGGCATTAGAATGAAGGAATCTGATACAGAGCAGCTGATGGGAGAGCAAAGCCTTTTCTGCAGTCTTTTAAAGACACAAGGAGGGATTGCAGTATGAGCTCTGTGTTGAGATGAGGATTGATTTTTCTGCTTAAGGAATAGAAACTATTTAAAGTCGAGCTAAGAAATACATTGCAGTCCTGCCACTACCTATTACTGCTGTGTACCTTACAATAACAACAGCATTCTCTAATGAGGTTTATAAAACTAAACTGCTGTAAATTTATAGGAAAAAAATATTCCTCTATTTCCAATAAGATCCATTGTAAATAGAACAGTGGTGTTTACTTTGGACAAATTAGTGCTAATAAATGAGAACTAATTCAGGACACTGTGTTTGAGGTGCCATTTTTTATTTAAATTGCTAAGGCTAAAATATTTGTTCCGGTGTTACTAGAGTTGTTGCTAAAAAGAATGTAAATATTCACAACACAGGCTATAATTTATGAAATACTGAAGATTTAAGGCAGTTCCTAAACTACAGCCATAAATCTCATTTTAATGTTGATATCCTTTAAGAGCTGGAGGTATTAATTCAATAAAAGGTGACTGCCTCTCTGGTTTTTTTTAGGAATTACTTTAGAGAAGCTTCACCAAGACTGGTCTCAGCTTTCAGTACTGGTAAGTCAAATACACAATAGAGTAGGACAGTTCATACAGCAGGCCAATAGACATGGATCCAGGAGGATGTGCTTTCAACAGGCACTGCAGAATCACTTCCCTGCCTTCTGCTTAATATTAAATGTGAAGTTCAGATAGATGGAACTAAATTTCATTAGCAATTTATGATTCATTGCAAGTAGTATTATAAAAGTTTTCCTACCAAACAATACTGACAGTTTATTTGCAAAATAGAATGCAATGCTGCTCTGCATGTTTTGTATTTGGGGATTGGGATTAAAATTGGACAAGTGCTAGCAGGTTTTGCTTATTTTTCTGGAAAGTTTTATACTAAGGGACAATTATAGATGATATTCCCCCTTGCTATCCTACTGATACCAACGCTAAAATCTGTAATGGTCAGAGTTTCTGCAGTATTTCACTTCCAAGCAAACAAGCTTGAAAGAGTGTGGCAGATCTGGGGTAGCAGTAGGGATGCAGCCAAGGAGAAGGCTCTCTGTCCTCCTGTGCCAGGCAGAAAGCAGGTGATGAACAGGACAGCATGTGACAGACCTTCCCTGTGTCACTGAGTGTGCTAATCTGGTGCCTGTACTGTCTGTATGAACTTTATTTATTAGACAACATCTTTAATTTTCATAGTGTGGTTAGAGATTTGTTTTCACAATTCTGTGTGAGTATTACATTTACAGCCTTCATCAACTTAGAATCATTACAGTTGAAAAAGACCTTCAGCCATGACAAACCATTATATGGAGAGAAAAAAAAAGCAATATTGTGAGTTACTGAAAAAGTTACTGCTGGCTTATGTGCTCAGCATTGTCATTTACTTATCCAAACACTTGTCTGCTTCAAAATCAGTCTGTAGAGATGCTTTGAAGAGGAAAAGTCATCAGAGTAAGATCACAGCAGTTAATTTCAATTTTCCTGTCTGTGTGATAATTAGTTTTTAAAGCATATGTCCATAATGATGTAGTCTCATGATGTATTTGAAAAAGGCAATAAGATTTTAGCTTTTAAGTACTTTGTGTAGTGAAATTGCCACAGGAAAATCCATGAATCCCCAAGTCATCATTTAAAAAGTTAGGAATGGTTTTATTAGTATTACTGATGCAAAGTGCTTTGCTGCCAGGAAGCTCTTCAGGAATGTGCAGGCACAAAGGCTGGGAATTGCACCTCTGGTTCAAGCAGTCATCCTTCTTGAGAAAAGGTGCAAATCATTCTTGGATAATTTGGTTATTCCTACTGAGCTTGATGGTGCATCTCTGTGAATACAGGACTTCTCCAGGACATAACACACTTTTACAGAGCTGTCATAACAGAGTCACTGAGCTTGGAAAAGACCTCCAGGATCATCAAGTCCTACCTTATTGTGTGTGTAAAGTTCACTCCCCCTTCTCACACCAATCACACAAATTCCATAGAAAAACTACAGTTTAATCACTGTAAATGAAAAAGTATTTTCACCTGTGGTTAAAAGTAAGGCTGATCCTTGTCTCATTCCAGTAGTCTTTAGAGAAAAACTGAGAATCCACTTTTATCTAGTCATAGTTATTATTTAATAACCTCCTTTTTTACATTTAAAATAGTCTTTTTCCCCCATTGCCTTAATGATATCCAATTATCTATTGATTATAGATTGAAAACATGCACAAATTGAATGTAATTATACTCCAGAGAAAGTTTCTGCTTTGCAGACAGGGTCATTTTAACTAAATGCCAATAATACAGTTACAGCTGTGAGGCTGGAGGTCGTAGTAGCTGAGAATTTAATTCTTTTAAATTAGACATTAAAGGATAATGAAAAGCTATGAGTCACTTTTCCTTAACTTTCATTCCCAGTGGCTACATTTCTGACAGTCCTGGTGTGCAAACACAGCCATGCTAATGTGTGCACAGAAATGAACACAGACCTCAGGCTGAAATCCCAAGGAAAATCAGAAAATTCAATTTTGCAGTTCAGGATTTATAGAAGATCTCCACTTATGGCTACAACTTAGCTAATGTTTTTTTCCTCTGAAGTTACAATAAATGTATAAAGGTGTATAGAATATAAAGGTATAAAGAAAAGCAAAATATACTAGTAAGTAACGATTTTCTGCCTAAATCCATATTGTTAACATTTTTTTTTTTGAGAGGGGGAAGAAATTATCTATTGCCTACATAT
This sequence comes from Pithys albifrons albifrons, assembly GCF_047495875.1. Lineage (NCBI taxonomy): Eukaryota > Metazoa > Chordata > Aves > Passeriformes > Thamnophilidae > Pithys > Pithys albifrons. The sequence goes on from NC_092470.1 coordinate 8,799,011, forward strand.
CAGAGTTTTATAGCAATTTTCTCACTTATACTATATGAATTATTAACAGAGCTATCCTTAGTTTTCTATAGAAATGGCTTAGGAAATCATTCCTCGGAATTAATCTGGGGCCAAACTACAAAACTAATGTTTCATGCTTTTGGTAATGTGAGCAGCATCTTGCACTTCAGAAGTAAAAGCAACTGATTTCCAGCTTAACTGTCCAATTAACCCTTTTCTGATCCTTACCAGCAGGGTAATTTATTATAGATCAGCAAACTGTATTCTTTCCCAAAGATATGAAGTGGCAGACAGGCTATTTTTACAAATGCCCTTTACAATGAAAAGAAATCTAGAGATGATTACTAATATGCAAAAATTTGCAGTTTCTGGAATGAAGAAACCAATCAGCTTGGAATAATTTTACATGAGCTGTATAAAAGCAGTTCCTGAATGTACTGTGGAAGTACGAAAGTTCTGTCCTAGATCCATAAGATCTATTTTTGTAAATAGAAGGAATCTTTGCCTGAAAGTATAACCATGAACTCTTGCCCTATATTTGAAACCACAGAAAAGTCATCTCGTGAAAAAAACCATTAATGAATGGTATGTTATATTTTAAACGAAGAGGACTTTGTATTTCAATTTTTTGGTGCCATACACCAAAATTCTTGTGCAGAAAAGGTGGCTTCAGTGTTACTGATGTCCAGATTCAAAGCATATCTAATAACACACTCTTGCACATTCCCTGTCCTGGTTTACTTTTGGGAAAGTATCAAAATTTTGAATAGCAGGCATAAAAAAAAATAGTTTGTCTTTTTTAGCATGGTGGGTTTGAATCTGAATTCTGAAATGTACAAAGAGAAAAAATGTAGACAGGGAAAATAATGGTGTATTTCAGCCCATAGAAACCACATAATCCTTTTGAATCCACAGCTGACCTGCTAGAGGAGAAATGTGGGCTCTGTAATGGGGAATCAGTGTGTTGCATTAGGGACACGTTGCTCATAATCTATTGTTCTTAATCACAAAAGGAAACCTCTTAAGGGTTTTAACCTTCTACAGTTACTTGTGATTAGCAATTAATATCCTGCAGCTCAGAAGGTATTGAGAGCTGCCCATGTCCTCAATGAATTTACTGTTCCTGCAGCAGTAACAGGGACCCTGGAATGGCCTCCACAACCCTGGTTGTGTGTTGAGTGCTGCTCCAGCTGCCCCTGGTGTCAGTGTTCCTGCACAGCTCTGACTGTGCTGCCTGGGGAGGGACTAAAGGAACTGCCCTCCGAAAAGCTCCATCGATTGACAACAGCACTAGATATGGGACAACATCACAATGCGTGACAATAAACTCTAAAATACAGCAGTGTGTGGAGAATGGGATTGGCAATCAGTCACCCCAAACATTTAAAATCTAATTTGATGTCTGTCCCTTACAGGTCACTTACTTTGAGAAGTCTGAGAGCCTATAAACTTCTTTATCAAGGCATCAGTAGTCTGTGTGTAAAGGCTCAGGGCGTATTTGAGGGACTGGAGGTCTGGGCTCTTTTCCAGGAAATTCTTTTTCAGCCCACTTCCTCCAGCATGGAAGTATTGCTAAAATGAAAAACAGATATGGCTGTTAGTAGAGAAAAATTATGTGAGAAAGGCCTCAGTTGCAGACATACAATTTTAAGTAAAATTGTTAAATGAGCTTTTCGAAATAACAGCGGGCCTGTGTAGCTGGATTTGTGATTAAATCCTTTGAGATAGCTGTCATCATCTCTGCTACCCTTCTGTGTCCCACTCATCACTTGAGTGCTCCCTCCTTTCACTGAAAAAAAAGGAGGTTAAATTAGCATAAATACTTTAAAGAGAAGATAACTACTGATCTACTAGTAAGCCAAGTTTGCAACCAAATATGTTTACCACTTTGATGCCATGCTGTCTATGTAAACACTCTCTCTCTCTCTCTCTCTCTCTATATATATATATTTATGTACAATATATATAAATTTATTATACTCCTTTTTCAGTCCCAAAGCTGATTGCAGAAAAAATTAGGACAGGTTCTCTTCCCTTCTTCCTCCCACAATGAAGAATTTTTCCTAAAATTTCATGCTGGACAGTGGTTGATGAATTAATGCACTTAAGCTTGAAGGAAAAGATAAATGCACTACATACATTCATTTTGTTCAAACACCTTGCAAAGCATTTTGCAATCTACATTGCAGCTCTAGGTCTCAAGATCAATAAAGCTCCCATTAATGGCTAATTAGGAAAAACAAACAATGTTTTTCAGGAACACACTGTGACTGCTGGGTGACATGGTCCTCTCAGTAAGGGGTGCTGGGAACCATAAGGAGAGAATATTCTCCCTGCCTTTTGGGAGTGTTGCCAAAGGAATATACACCGTATATACACTCCATATCTTCACATACACATATATCCACTAAATTCTGTATCCTAAAGTTATCTGGAAGTGCAGACCTACAGTCCAGACATGTTCTTTGCATTTAGTGTACACACTCCACCTTCTGATTCTCAAGATTTTGCAGCAGATGAAACATAAATGCATGTTTTATAACAGTTATTATTTACATTCCTGATTATTATAGGGAAAAAATATCTGTAAGAGCAAACCAAGATTTCAAGTCATCAGGCTGCCAAGTCTTAGATGGCTCTATTACTGCAGCGGCAGTTGGTGTCAACTTAAATGGTCTGACTCAATCACCTCTATCTTCTCATCACTGCACACTTACATAAAATTGATATCTTTCCAAGTACATTATTTCACACTATATATTACAAAGAACTCTCTCTTGTCTTAATTGCTTAAAAGCATAGTCATGATTTCATTAAGGATCATAATCAATTTATAAGCAAGTGTTAAAATCTGTTAATATTTCTTGCTATTGTGACAATTACTGTACTTTTTTTGAAGTTTCGTCTCCCAATAAACTGTATCTGCAGCAGCAGCTACAACTGGCTAAAAGCTCCTTGAAAGGTAAGAGACATTTAAAGAAGCAAGGACTCCTGCCCTTATCTTCCTGAGTTTTTTTACATTATTTTGCTTTTGCCCATAAATGGTAAATTTTGCAAGCAAAACCACTAATGTGAACATATCACTGCTGTATGGAACCAAATATAGGAAAACATGAGGGTTTTACAGCTCCAGCTGGACAGCCAATGCCCTGTTCCCTGGAGATGGGAACCCTAAAATAGCCCACCTGCTCCTTGTGCCCTGCCTGTCTGAGGGCTGTCAGGTGACACAGGAGGCTTGAAAGGCCACTGACAAATGAGGGGCAGATGGCAAGTGAATGGAAATCAGTGCTGGAGCCACTACAGGCTCAGCCCAAATCTGAGAAATGCCAGCCAAGCCCTGCTGGGTGTTGGGTTCCCTCTGCAGAGGCCCTGGGTGTACAATGGAAACTAGGACGGTGTTATCAATATACATTTCCTCTGGGCTGAGGTAATGAGACAGCACACACAGCTCAGCCTCAGGTAAGTGAGGCCAGAGAGCCACTTCTCCTAACAGTAAACTGCAAATTTAGCTGAAGATTTTAAAGCTATAAATGGCTATGGTTCTTTTTACATAATATGAAAACTGTTGATATCCTACATATATTTAAGACAAAAAATTATATTCTTTAAAGTGTTAATAACATCATCAACTCTGAAATTATAATTGTTTCTCAGTGAGTTAAAAAAGTAAATAAAGGACTGCAAGTACAGAGATACTTCTCCCTTGCAAAACCTTTCCCTACCATAATCAGCTACATAATTTCTGAACACAAATCATATGCAATATTTACAATTCTATTCTTATTTGGGCAGCCATGTTTTTTGTTTTAAACAAACCATTTTTACTTAGCATTACAAAACAAAAATCTGTATTTTGATCCTTAAATTTATGAACTGCATTCCTAAACCAACATAGCAGCCTCTTTTTCCTGAGGTAACTCAGTAATTTTGTCTTTGTTCACTTCCTACTAATGTAAGCCAAATTTCTGCATTTTGGAAAGAAAAGAGTCTGCCATATCAGGTCCCAAGTACAGCAAGCAGTTACATTGCCATGTCATTGCCTTACGGTTTGAAAATAGGTTTCTGAGAAAGTATTATTTAGCTCATTTTATGAACATAGCACACAGAGATAAGAATACTGAATTAGTCAAGGATTTTCTCTATTTAACCTCTCCCTCCAACTCTAGCCTTTTTTATTTAGTAAAATGATCAATACCTATGTATGCCTCTTTAAGAGTTTAAGCACTGGAAATTCAGGCAAGGTTAGAGTTTATATTTTGCCCAACTTTTATGTGTTTAGAACAAATGCTTTGAAAGGAAAATAATCAGATTCACATGCTGAACTGAGAACTTTACAGGGCTTTGGGAGCACAGAGTACTTCAACATTTTGTTCAATTTATGTTTCCACAACATTAGCAATCCCCAAAGACTATTTTTATTTCTGAAAGAAATGCCAATTCCACTGCAAATAACAAAAAAAAAGGGGGGGGGGGGAGGAGCCTTCTCTGATACATTTTTCTTGTCTTTTGGGACTCTATTTTGTTGCACAAGACAAGTAGCTGTCTCCTCACCTTCCTGATGTGCTGTCTCTTCACACCAGACACAGAAATACACTGTTATTCTCATAACTGATTGCTTTGAAGTTATTTACACCAAGTAATGATACAGGCCAATGTGAAAGAGACTGAAAAGTACATTAAGTAATACTCCTTAATGGTTTCTTTTGACTTCAGAAACCCAATATTTGAAGACTGTATGAAAGTCTCCAGTTGTTTTATCCAAAAACCAGCCAGTCCCATTCTTGGTCATTGCAGCCCAGAGCAGAAACGCCCAGAAAGCCGTACCTTGATGGTAACCAGCGCCACGTCCATGACTGCACATTGCCGTAGGGTCAGGCTCTTGGCCTCCTCTCGGATCACGTGGTCCTGCAAAGCAAGGGGAGGCTACAGTGAGTTTGGAGAGAGAGACAGCACTGTGGCCTGTCTATCCTTGGAGAAACAAATATACAAACAAATCTGCCAAATGCCCCCCAAGAGCATATGATTAATAGGCATTAATTCAACCTCTGACTTCTTTTACAACCAATGATAACCTAGAGCAACCATGTTGCTTCTTGAAAGCATAGACTGTAGAGGAAAAGATGCACTGGTTAATACTGAATATCTGCATAGCTTGCTTTACTTTCCCAGGATGTATTAGTTCTCTGTTCTGGGAGGTGGGGGAAAGGTTAAATTTAAGTTCAAATAATTATATTTGATGATACAGAAATAATTAATTTTATTAATGAACCTTGCAGTTTAACTAATGTTTGTCAATGCCCCATGTTTTAAAAAAAAGGATGTTCCTATTAGAGCATGTTAAACGGATTCCTGTGAAATCTTTGTCTAATACAAGCATCAGTAGTTTACTTAGGTAACATTTTAACTCCTCTAGCAAACCAAACCATGATTCATAAAGCACCAATTACCACATTTCTGCACAAATCTGAAATCCTAATGGCAAAATTGATTGGCAAACACGTGACATCAGTATCAAACACCTCAGCTCTCCACCAAGTGGACTCCACTGCTGAGGAGTTTATTGCAGAGATACACACTATGTTTCAATGCACACCATAAACAGTCCACAGGAAGATAATTAATAGCTTTCTCACCTTGGAGCTTAGAACTTGTTCCAGAAGGTAACACAAAGATCTCTTTTTTCTTTTTTTTACTTGTGTAATATGGAAATGGTGTTTTCTTCACCCATCTTGTGATCACTTACCACATAAGTATACACTCATTTATTCAGAATTTGGTTTTGATGTAACTGGACAACCATTATTCACCTTTGAGTTGTTACTGCCCTATTCAATCTTATTACAGTAAATAAGAACAAGACATGAGGTTTGGCCTCAGAATCACTAATTATTCATCTATTTTTTCATTAGTGTAAGCCATTCACAGCTTCGTCTGGCTCCATTACCTTGAGTTTTGACAGTTGTCCAAGATCCTTGGCTGCACTGAATATCATCTGGGGCCCCTGGAATCACATTGAAAAGGAAGGAAACAGACTCATTACAGTGCATTTGCTTTTTATGTCAACAGGATGTTATTTTCTGCCAGGACATTAGCCAAAAGTTACTGTTTTGCAAAGCTAAATAAAAGTTTCAATTATACGTGAGACACATTTTAGTCCAGTGGATAAGGCCAAGCAGTTGAATGCCTGCAGCACAATTCCCTCAGGTATCCTGCATTCCATACAAATATTGCACATTCCTCTGACAGTGGTCTCATGTCCTCCTTTCTGCTGTCTCCTTTTGTGTTTAATATTTCTAAGCTGAGGCTGTGATTGTTCTCAGTGAGATGTTTGTCAATGCGATATTTGTCCATGAGGCAGCTCTCAGCCCTGTGCTAACATAACCAACCATCCTGGGCAGGGAGAGCCCTGAGCAACCTGCAAAAGCCTAACTGCCCACAGGGAATCTCAGCTCAGTAAACACTCAGTAACAGTGGACTGTTAAGCCAAAAACTTTTTTTAAAGAAAAGATGTTGAAGTGTTATGAAGTTAAAGCAATATTTTACAACAGCCAAATCCTGGCATGACACCAAAGGCCAATGCCTGCATGTTTGTCTCAGACAAACAGAATCCTACTGTAATTTCATGCTCACACCTTCTATCACAGTTACTCCAAGTAGTAGAATTACTGGTGCAGTTACTTGGCAGTTCAGCAACACATAGTTCTGAATATATGGATTTCTGGAAAAAAAGTTCGTTCAACTTACAGTGGACTAATTTTTCATTAGTCTTTCTGTTCCAAAAGGTTTCAGTTTCCAGAAATAATTTTGCTTCTATATCCTTCAATTGAAGAAGATGTAATATAGAACTGCAGCTTAAATCTTCATTATTTATTAGTAGTGAGAATGGTAAGATAAATATGAAAAATAAGAACTCAATTCTGTTTCTGAATACCTGTGCAACTCACCCTCAGACAGAAAGAAATAATCCAGGCTAGAAAAGAGAAACATCTCTCACAGTATCCTACTTTTCATTGATTTTCTTTAATTGTGTGTTCAACAGTAAGCAGAAGCAGCAAAATAAATGCAACTAGTTGTTAATACACCTTTCCCCTGCCAACAGGGACACTTTATACAGAGGCCACCATAAGTAAAGCTCACTTTTGACTGTGCTGTTCTGTGAGTCAGAATGTAACAGCTGATCCTACATAAAGCTAATAAATGCTCCTAGTGCATTGTGGAAAATGCCAGTGTTTACCCAATGTCAATGCTACTTATGTATTGGCAGATTGAATTTATCCCCAAACATTGGAAAAGCGAATTAAAGACCTCAGAAATACAAATTTGAAACAGTCACTCAGTGAGAGAGAGGTTGTTGCTAATTACACACAGTAAACAAAGTCATTACAGTAAGTATGAACAAATTCAGTAATTGGAGTCCTGGCTATGATCTCGTGATTAGCTCTAGTCTAGAATTTTTTAACAGTGATTTCATTATGATTTCATAGCTCAGGTCATTTCATTACTACCTTAGCACCATTTGTACATGTTCTATTAGATTTTTTTCCTGCCTCTCCAGCAATATTCTTTCATGTATCTTTAATATATGATATGATTTCATTATATGCTTTTAACTTATGGACACTGATTTTTAGCAGCTTAACTGATACCATAGGATGTATCCAGCAAAGCTGCTCAAAGTCAATGACAATGTCATGATTAGCTTGTCATAAAATAGTCAATTTATTTTAAACAAGATTGAAAACAAGAAGATTTAACAGTTATCTTAGTCCCTCAAAAACACACAAAAGCAATTAAAAAGGTCCTCCAAGACAGGGTCTTTTTCACTGATCCTTAGACAGAATCAGATTTTCCTGGTCAGCTCCATCACCACTCAGAGTTCATGTCAGGCCATGACCCACATGGGGCTTGTGTGTAGCAGCACTACCTTCTGTATTTACAGTTTCCTTCCCTCTCCCTGTCAGGCTGTAAATGCAGTGCTGCCCAAAGAGGAGCTCCCACCAAGTCTGCTATTAAGATACCCCCAAACTGTAGAGCTATGTTTGGCTCAAGATTCCCAAGTTTAATTATGTGCTGCCTCAAGATGAGGAATGGCACAGCAGGCAGGCCTGGAGGATAGGATGGGGCACTCCTGGCTTTCTGGAACCTGCAAGAGGGGAAGGGATTGGATTTCTGGTGCAACAGGGAAGGGCAAGGAATATGCTTCGTGTTACTGTGCACAGTGAAGTCAAGAGCAATCAAACTTCAAAGGCCTTATATGACAGCACAGTACCAAGCCAGTGATCCAGCTTCTTTTACACAACTGAAGTTCCCAAGAACTCCTGAGTCAGGGCAGGCAGTGCAGGACAGGACCAAGGTCCTCCCCACCAGCCAGGAAGAACAACCTGAAACACCTGAGAGCAACACACCACAGACAGTCCATGTGCCCTGCTGACCCAGGGACACAAAGGACAGGTCCAGACCCCTCAGCAAACACCTCCTCAAGCACTTCATTACAAAGCTTTACAACACATGAGAATTACTGCTGGAACACTCACGGTTTGGTCTGTCAGTGGGGGAAGCACAATTTGTTTTTCTATTTTGTTTAAGACTAATTTCCAGAGCTCTTTCAAAACCCGTTTCAGAACTGTCTTCTCACAGATTTTTGCCGAGATGCTTAAACTGGAATAAAACAAAACACAAACCAGTCACTGAAACTTGCATTAAGACTTCAGAAGTGCTATATCATTATGTGCTCAGACTAATGGCCATTAAGGTTTAGCTTTTCTCTACCAATAAGCTTATTTTGCAGTATTACCAGCAAATATTTTTGACAAAAAAGACTTGCAGATTACAAACTCATATAAATCTCCACTATCTAATTTAATGCTTAATATATCCCTGATGTATATTTATTGAAAATGCAAAATGATGATGAGTTATAAAGTTTGATGGATGATAGAATTTCACACTCCCACACCCCTAAATTAAAGTTTTGGTATATAATTTATGTCTTACAAATAAAACCCAAATGTCTCCCTTGTTCTATATTTCTGCTGGGATATAGAACTAGGTGCTGACAGCTAATGCAAATTCACAGCTACTATTTGGAAGCCATTACTTCTATATAGTGAGGTGTCCATGCAATCATGCTATCAGTAACAGTAAAATTAGATTTTTTGAGCACCTTTTCCACCTTAATTTTGAAAATGTCTGGCTAGGAAAAATATGCACAAGTACCCAAAAGGGTCTGCAACTCGTGTCTGTGTGCCTGGAGACCTGAAGTGCCGGATCAATGCTAGGCTGCTGGTTCCCACTGCCACTTCCAACAAAAGGCCACTGGTGTTTCACAAGTCCCAGGAAGGGCATGACCAAGGCCAGCAATGTGCTTACACATATGCTTGTGCTGCAACTGGGATTTCAGAACTTTTCAGTGCTGAGTGATGTTAAGATAAATTATCCTTACTCTAAGAGACCAGAGTGAGTTTGCAGGTCCCTTTAAAAATGTAGCATTTTACCAAGTGAAATAAAAGAGAATCAAGCTGCTCTTTAGATGGTGACCAGGTTTTGGGGGACACAGAAGTGCATATTAATAAGCAGTGGGACACTGGGTGCCAGCCTAGAACAAATGCCAGACAATTTCAGGATGGGAATTTACTTTTGTTCTCTTGTTTTGCAAACACAGCACGTGGAGGAGAGATCATAAACCAGCTCCTTTGCAACAACTCAAAACATGACAAGACACAGAAAGGCAAGTATGCAGCTTATGTAAAAATTCCTTAGTAGGAGTAAACAGGTTAAGCCTGGTGTTCTGCACACATGTGGATACTGAAGCAGTAAAAATACTACAGAGTGTTCCTAGGTATTATCAGTGCTGCAGGGTAAGTCAAGTCTGCCTGACTGGGGGAGCAGCTCCTCATCTGCCACACTTACGTTTTGTCCAGGAAATCCATGAGAGGCCGAAGCACAATCTCGGCATCGATGGCTGCGCTGTTTTTATTGGCTGCTGCATTCCCATTCCCTCTCATTTGGTTCAGTTCATTGCTCATTTGTCTTACACAATCTTCAATAACAAACTGGAAACTATATGCCAAAAAAAGAGAAGGAGAATGAAAGACTTCTGGAATAGAAAACAACATTCAACATTTTGCATCAGGGTCTTCACCAAGATTAAATCTTTTCTGCAATGATGCAAAGATACTGTGCCTCCTACTAAAGATCACAGCTTATCTAACTAATTGTAGTAATCTCATCTTTTCTCCCTTTTCTGTTCTATGATGCTTTTCATACTCTTGTAGGGGTGCCAAATACTTACTTTCTGAAAGCACCAGATGAATCAGAATTTGTAAGTTAGAATATGACTGACTACCAGCTAGGGATGATTTCTCAAGATTTTATTTTTGGTGTGAAAGAACAATAGGAACAAGTGATAATAAATAATTTTTCTCTCAATGGTTAATACAAACCAAGCTTTGATATTCTCCTTGAGGACACATAGAAAATTTTGACCAACTTTTCCTCATTTGGCTCAATTCAACTGTTTCTGGGTTTCACACACAGTCAGTGCCATCAGAAGCTTTGCTTACTTCTTTGCAACTAGATACAGCTAAAGCATTTGGACTGTTTAAAATATCCTTTTGCAGAAAACCCTGCTAGAAGTACTCAAACTTTTTCTCCTGGGAGGAAACTTCCACTTCAAAGTGACTGTGAACACATTCTTGCTCTTCAAGATTGTACCTGTTCAGCTTTCCTGAAAACTGTTTTCTCACTGATCTGGTGGAGTGTCTGACAGTCTTATGGTGCTATGGATGTGATAAAGTCTTTGGTCAATATATTATACAATGCAGAACAGCATTTAATCAAAGTCATCAGTTCAGAGGCAGAATGAGTCTCTGCACACATGGTAATTTGGTTTATGGATTGATTTATGATGAATTGGAATGGTTCAGAAATAGTTTATGAAGAGAAATGCAAAACAAAGGCCAAAAATATATCAGGCCTATTAAGGTGAAAAGATAAATGGCAAAGATTAACTTGAGAAAAATGAAAGAGAATTTACTATGAGAGAAAAAAACCATTGTAACTAGGCAGTAAGCTATTCCAGGACATGGCTAATCATAAAAAGAAAATGCAAATCTCCATGTAAAAACACCAGAAAACTTGGAAACTTTTCCAAATACACTTGAATGTATACTTAGCTACCCACACCAAAGCCCTAGAGATGAGAACAACATGACACTGCTCATGAAGCTGCTCAGGCACATCCTTGGGACCAGGCCCTCCAACAAGTGCCAAAATAATGCATTGCCTTTCTTGACATCAGCCATCTTTCTAACACTGTTAACCTCACAAACCCAAGCAGTAAACTGACCCATGAGGAGTGTTCTAGCTATCTGGAGCATATCCTACATTGAGCTATTCTGGGTTTTCTTCTGCAGAAACCTTGTCAGCTTATTCAGAAAGAAGCCCTGGAAAGAAATAATATTCATGCACTGTCAATGATCCGAGAAGCAGGGCCTGGGAGCAAAATACAGCAAGACAATACAGCAAACTAAGCACACAGAGAAAAGCAAAGTGTCCACCCAGACAGTTCATCAATGGATTAAATAAGGAACTACAGACTTTGCTTAATGAACACTACTACAGCACTAATCCCTCTCACTGAGATTTCTTTTTAATTTGAAGCAAAAGTAACTTACTGCTCCTTATACCACAGGCCCTCCTGGCACAGCCCCATACTCATTCAAGGCTGCAGTGTGCACTCTGACTAATGAAAGATTTTGAGGGTAAGGCTCAGTAGACAATTTTGGCAGAGCCAAAGGCAAGCAAATGACCCAAGCAGGCCATCCACGATGACCATTTGAGGCAGGCTAAGCACAGGCAGACGGCCCTGGGTGAAGCAGGCACTGGGAAATGCTGTCAGTCTCAGGAGGTAACACAAACATGGTCAGAGAGAACAGTTTTACACAGCATCAGGCAAGAGCAAAGCAGCAATTTTGCTTTCCAAAAGGCAGAACAGAAGTCTTCAGCCTCACCTCTGTAACATGTTCATGCCCACAGATGATGTTCAGTTTTGCTTACACTGAGGTTACTGTTATTTCTTTCAGAGTCCAAACACATACACAGACACAAATGCACACCACTTTATCAGGGCAGAGGCCAGCCATGCCTCAGGACATCCAAACACCAACCCAGACTTCATCAGATAGGTAGATTTTGGAGCAGGAATATTTCTCTAAGGTTTACAGTAAAATGGGTTCGTTACCTTGCAACGTATGTTACACTGAGTTCATCCAATACATTGCTAAGTTTCACCTGAAGTTCTTTTAGAAGAACACTAGCTTCAGGATCCAACTGCAAAGAGATAAATAATGTTATATTTTACTCATACACTAGGTTTAAGGGTTTTCCATTACAATTAATGAATTAGGTATTATGTGCAATGATACACTGCACTCTGGAAAACCAAATGTGGAAACACCTGTTGCAGCAAAGAACTCATAGTAGTAGGCCTAAAAATCCAATTACCGTTTCAAGAAAAATATGGAAAATATTTGACTACAATGGTGAAGAATCATATTGTTAGAAATCAAAACTGTGCCATATAAAAATGACTTTCTATGGATTTGTGTAAATTGGGTTGGCAGTCACAAGGACAGAACTTCCATTATCAGGCAGGCAGTATTCCCAAGGCACAGCAAGGGAAGGATGCATGAGAAGTTAGTGCTTGTGTTAATACTACTGCAGATGTTTTTATATTTTTATCAATTTTGTACATTTCACCACTGTTGGTATTTTTTGTGTGATTGATTTGCACTGAAGATGTTTCCATATTTTCATTAATGCAGTGTAAAAGTAGAACAGCCAGCACTGGAAAAGATGCCTTGAAGACTACCCATGCTGCTTCTACTGATCTACAATGGAGGAAGGGAATCTACCAAATTCCAGTGCAGCTGTTTCTAAAAGCCACTAGGGCATACATAATTCAAGCACAGAGCAACACATTCTGATGCACAGGGAGAACAGTTCCTGTAACTCTGATACAGGTTTTCTAAACATAGGAAAAAAAGATAGTGCAGGGGAGAAATATATTTTTTCATTTACAGAGATGAGGATCCATGCATGGATATTTAATCAAAAAGGTACCCTGCTGATACTGATCAGCAGCTTGTTTATTTGCTATACACTCTTTTTCAAAGTAAAAAAAAAAATTTCTTTTTCATCTCCTTGATCTTTAGCATTTAAGAAAAATATTTGCAGCCCATTGTGGCATATGACTGATGATCATCAGGATCAACAGCTGAATGTGAATTAATAGCTCACATTCCAGGTCTTTCAGTTATCTCCATCACAAGGTTAAGGAATGATTTGCAATGATAACCCTCAATTTCTGGACTCTGCTCTGCAGTAAGGTCAAGTACAGATCTGACAATTCCAAAGGGTCTGTGCATTTTGAATACATAATCAGCTCTATGTCTATTTGCATTTTCCTGTCTTTCAACTGCATGAGTAGCCTTTAGTGCTCATTCTTCATCTGGTGCTTCTGAGTGCTGTGGTGCAGCAGGTCAGTTCTCCTCATCACACTTCAGAGACAAGGGGAAGCTGTCACAGCACATTGGATAATTTATAAGAGACTACACAGGAATTCTGTAGCAAAGTAAACTCTGGAATAGATCCAGTGATCTACTGTGTTCTATCTTAGACCATCCTTTCTCTCCTTATAGCTTATGTGTGGTTTAAAATCATAGAAAATCCAAGATTTTCACTATGGCTTTTGACAAAAACCTGAAACAGGTGACAAAGGGAGATTACCACACATCCTTTAGAAAATACTCAGGGCTGTGTAGCACTCTTCTAATCTGAGAAGCTCATATTTTACTTACTACTGTAAGTACTTACTGTGACTACTTACTTTTGAATAACTTTGCATTAAGAGTTCTGTTGCTTCTCTATATCTTAGCAGTTTCCCTGGCAGATAGACTCTGACAGTTCATACACTTAAAGTGATTGTTTTCCTCGATATGAAAAGCAGGGATTAAAAAGCTATTTTTACTGCAATATCTGCATTAGTTAACAAAGTTAGAGTTTACTAACAAAGGCAAAGATTCTTCCAGGAAATGCATTTCACTAGGGAATTATACTGCCTCCTTTGGTGGGATACATACAGAACATAAATTTAAGACCACTAGAATATAAACATTTAACAAGTACTGAACACACAAGCATTCACACTGAACATGGTACATGTCAAGGAAAGCACAAAATACAAGGCAGGCAGAAGACTCATTTCTTAGCAGATCATGCACAAGCTACAGAATCACCTTGTTATTGGGCCTACAGAGGTCAATGTAGCTACTTTCTATGAGAGGTTGTTGTGATAACCAGAAAACACAACACATCTGCTAAATTCACCTAGAAATGGACTTAGTCTGGCTAAAATGGGATTAAATACTAATGCCAGATTGTGGATATCACATACATTATAGAAGGGTGCATGCAAGTGCTGTATGTTTTTGGGGGCTTTGTGCTCCCCAATGGCATGCCCAGGTTTGTGTGTGCCCAGCTGGAGGCCCTGGCAGGACCCCAGCCCTGTGCAGACACAGCTCATGCTCAGCATGGACACAAAGAGGTATGCGGGCTGGGCTGCCCACTGTGCCCCCAGGGGTGGCACCGGGCATGGCTCGGGGCTCACAGCGGGGCAGCAACATTGGGAAATGCCACTGCTGCTTTTGTTCAACTGCTGGATAATATTTGAGTGTCTCACCAGAACTAAAATGTGCACTTTTCATTTATTGTACCATGTGCTTTCTATGTGCCATCAATTATCATCCAAATATGCCATGACCTGCCTGGTTTTCTGGTATGGCACAGCTAAGGTGGGAGCATGACAGTGAGACAGAGGGCAATGCTGCTCAGCATCTGAGATGGTGTCAGAGAGGGATATACAGATGTGAAAAGGAAATATCTACAGTATTGGGGACTTTTTCTCCTCAAGTCTCCTTACTCATTGAGTTTGATGGTTGAGTTTGAGGTTGGACTCAATGATCTCAGAGATCTTTTCCAACTTAGTTGATTCTATGATTCTATGAAGAATGGATAAACCCATCAAACTTTCCTGAACTATAAATAAAAGAAAAAAAAAGCCCTAAGTGACCAAATTGGGGTGGGGTGGGGTGGATGTATGTTGTTACTCTGCCATGTCTCATTCAAGCATCAAAAGAGAAAAGACCATTTATCCCTCAGCTCTTTGGATTTCATTTACAGTTCACAGCATTCATGGGCTACTCTTAAAAAACATCCATAGGCTGCTCAGGTATGAAAATTGGATTTTTTTAAGGAGCAAACTTATTTAATTAATAATGTGTAAAATCATACTTTTCTAGCAATTCTTAGTTTGCTTGGCTTTCTGTTATTTTACCACCTTCCTAAATAACAGTTAATTTTTACCCACTCTAGAATATATTCATAAATTTGTTGGCATACTTCATGAGATCTGTTAATTATGGATTATTAAATAGATAATTAGAACTTTGACTTTTTTCTGGGTGCTACACAAAAACAGAGAACACATTTGCTGAACAGCTGAAAAAATAAGACATATTTAAACATCACTGTTTCCAAATACTGCCTGTCTAAAACTGTGAAGTTTTCCACACATACAAACCTTGGAAAAAGAGATGAAAAATGTGATGAATTTGGCTGTTTTCAACATGCTCTGTGAGACTGAGGTTTCCCTGCTGTAATTTCATGTGTGTTAGTACAGACACAATCTTATTGACTGCAAATTTGGTAGTGTTTCTGTAGGAAGCTACAGAGATGCAAATAACTTTTTGCATGAGTTAAATGGAACCTCTGTAATCTGAATTCCATTTATTTGCAATTTCACAGGTCTAATTGCTTATAGTTTCCTAATGGGACCACCTGGTTACTTCTGTTCAGAAACAGCTTTAGCTGTTGCATGTACATCTAGAAAAGACACAGAAGTTTATCAGATCCATCACTTCAGTGGCTCTGTCTGACAGAATCCTCCTCCTCCAGCCCCACCTGATGCTCTAGGGACAGTTTGGCTGCCGCTGTTCCAACTACACTTACAAAGACTTGGGCCTCTGACTTTACAGACTTAAAGATGGACACTCCAGAACTATTCTGCTTGGTTGGGCCCTCTGTCATCCCATCAAAGTCTTTAAGACCACACAGAGATTCCTGTAGGAATTCCTAAGCTTTACATATAAATTAGAACTGAACTTACCAAAGTGGAAATATGATTTATCTATAGTCAATGTAACACTGTCATACATAAGGCTTTACATCTTTTTTTTTTGATCCTAATTGCTGTAACTCATTTCTGCCATGTTCTGCCGTCTGGTGAAAAGCAACACAAGAATTAACATTTTCTTTCTTTCCCTTTTATCAGCTTCCAACTTGTCAGACATGAACAAAGTACTTAGTGTAAATGTATGCATTCCTTTTGGATAAAACAAACAGGAGCTAAAAAAAATTATGAGGATGATCTCTTCCCATGTTTTTGAATATGATTTTAAAAAAACCAAAACAAACAGTGGATTGGATCCCACTTTACTCCTCTTCATTATGGCAGACTGTTCTCATTGATATAATTTTTAAGTACCCTTCCTGCTTTGCTGCAGCAGAAGAGGATAAAGAAACTCGTATTGTTCAGACTATTTTATTTTCATGGCAGGGGAGCTGAGAAACCAGTTTTTTCTGTATTTATAGAGCTCCCTGCCCTGCAATATGCAATAAGCCTACCCTGAACATGGGGACTGCTGCTTGATTGTGGTTGTTTTGACTGCACAGTTTGAAAGACATACTGCTCACAGTGTGACACTGAGGAGATTAACAGCATTTAATTTTTCTTAGAATTAGTTTTGTTTCAACTGAAATAGGTCTCATTATTCTGCTGAAAATCATCTGACTTTTATGCCCTCCACAAGTAAAATATTAAACTATTTTTTTCCTGCAAGGAAACTGCTTACAGATTTTATTGCTGGTTTGTTTCTTGTAAGTACCAGTCCAATAAGCCAAATTGGTCATTAGCAGTTGTGCTTTTGGAATAGGCAGGGGAATTAATAATTTGAGGACAAACATTTTAGGGGCATTTTGATATGGTTGACAAAAAATTGAATGTGCATGAACTTTCTTCAAGAAATTGCCCTAATGAGAAACAAACAAAACACTGAATGTATTTTTTAGATTTTTTTCTCAGACCATGGATCAGAGATGCACTCAAGGTATCTAACAAAGGGATTTTAGAAAAATATGTCTGCATTCTCTCTGAGGGTTGCATCACATTTATGGGAAATACTGCTTTGATACTGTAACAACCTTAATAATTCATCCTCATTAACATCAAAAGGAAAGCAAAAAGGATGAGAAATGATGAGAGATTTTGGAAGAAAAATGCTATGAAAAAATCCTAATTATTTTTGTACTTTTTTTTTATTATATAAGGTGTTGGGTGCAAAAAAAACCCTAGTATTTTCTTGAGGAAAATGGAACATTTTGGGCATTCAAGAAAATATTTTGATTTGAAATTAATTTGATACAAACAGACAAAGTGCTACTTAGATTTCTCCTGCCCTTCTCTATATCAGGATTTATGGACAATTGGCTGTTTTTATGAATCATGACATTCAAATGTGGGACTGGATCCAAGACCTAATACAGAAGTACTTTGCACAGAACACAGGAGCATGGACGACAAGATTATTTGTAATATCTAGAGAGTGAAAGAGGATTAATAGGAACCACAAAACCAGCCATGTCTGGATGATAACTACATATTTTCAAAGTCTGGCAAGAAGTTTGCAATGACAGCAAGGTTGCAGAAGTTTATTTTATGATCTCTGGAGCAGGAAGTGGTTTTGCCATGGCAGCTTCAAGAAGCTGTTACTGACTCAACAGAAACCCTCACCACGGAGCTGATCTGCAGGTTCATTTGGAGGCTGCAGTTCAGTGCAGGACACAGGGGACTCTCCCACCTCAGAGTGTCCCACTGTGGATGTGGAAATATGAAATGCTGTATTTTCCAGTTCTCTCTATAACATGTCCACATTAGATCAAAGTTTTGTAGACCTACCAAACTTCAGTGTCAATGAGAAGAAGCTGATGTACGTGTAGCTTCTTTTTGAAAGTCACCTACTGATATTCATGGTCTAAACATTGCTTCTCAACAAGATGACGTGTTATTTTCTGTAGCTTGAAAATATGTTAATTTCTACATTATGTTTCAGAAAGGTAAAGAACTACAGTCAGAAAAGTATTGAATCATGTGTTTATGTCCTTTTACTGTTGACAGGACTTCAGGCACTTTTAAGCCTTCTGAAATAAAAAGGGACATAAAGCTAAGCACGTTCTGGACTGTTGAGTAGCAGCTCTTGATGAAATGGTATTTGAACACAAGCAGGCCCTCAGATACTGAAAAGTGCACTTAAAATGTTTTACAGATTTTTTAAAGGTCTGAAAGACTTTCCACTATCTGCCTAGTAAATTTTTCAATTTAGAGTGTCAGCTGAATGCCCAAGCATAGCTCTTTTTGATTTTAGATCATAGGGAATTGCACAAATGCATCAATGGAATAAGTAGAAAATGTGACTGTTGTCAGCCTTAGAAAATATGGTCAGGAATAATAAAAGATGCTTACTATAACAAACCTCATAAGAGAATCTCTCTCCTTCTTTCTTCTGTCAGTGGATTGCAAGTCAAAGGCATTAGACAAAGACATGACACATTACAGACAAAACGTACCAATACATGAAAAGCAAAGTATAGTCCAATACAAACATTAAAATAAAGCTGGCGCTACAGATTGCAACACAAAACACCCAGTGCTGACTGAACGTTACAGATCATTAGCATGTTTTGTGAAATAGTTAGGTCTTCTAGGATTGTCAGGACCTTCACTAGGTCTTGTAGACTTCTTAACAATATTTTGATTTTCTTTGCAAGTAGAAGTGAAACCTGTTACAAGGTTGCAAACATGGTGCTAATGATCTCTAAGGAACTTTGACTGAACCAAGAAACAAACATGACTCACCTCCTTTCCTCCCATGGACTCAAACATTTTCTCAAGCTGGACTCTTAATTGTTGAATGTTGTTCATCAAGATACAGGCCTACAAAGAGATCATTGAATGTGAGGTTGTGCATGACCAAGTTTCCAGCAGCCCTGTGTTCATAGAATTATAGAATCATTAAGGTCAGAAAAGATCATCATTCATGCAACTATGTTTTTAGAGGAGTTCCAGCCAGTGCTGCCTTTCTTTTCTCCTTTAATCAACACTCTTTGCCCAGTCAGGAACCCACTCAGGCAGTGACCACCCACCATGCCCTAAGACAGCACTGCCCCCAGGACACTGAACACCATATCCTAGTGGGCTGGGCACATTCCACAGCCTGGTGTTTTTCTTCCTGAGCCACATATCCCAGGGAGCTGCTGGTTATACTCAGTGCAGTTACATCTGCTGCATTAATGCAAGGAGCACATTATTGTGAACAGAGGCAACAATGATCAAAGGGCTTTGGAGTGACAACAGGCTGCAGGAAAGGGACTGCCAGGCTGCTTCCCATACCCAGCCTTCACAAAAACTGAGACCACTGCAACCCAGATAAGAACTGATGCTTAAATATTTGAATAAATCAACAGGCAGTTCTGTTAATAATGGAGTATTTCAGAAATATATATTTATGCATAGCTTAAAAAGTTGGTGAATGAATTAGGCAAAAAAATTCTGTAATCATATTATTTTAGACTAGAAATCTTGCTGTTTAAGCTCACTTTCTTAAGGCAAAACTCAAAGCCACTGTGTAAAAGACACCTATTTCTATATAAATAGAAAGTTAAAAGTAAAACATGAACAAAATCAAGGAGCTTGTTAAAAAATCATGAAAAAAAGAATCTATTACTAGAATTTTGTGTACTGAGATGTCACTGTATGCTGGTTTGTTATGGTGCAGGAGAAGCTGTAAGACAATACTTGCTAAAAGAGCTCTGGCTGGCCAAGACCAGTGTGTTTTAGTGCATGACTGGATTAATTTAGGCACTGAAGTAGAGCGTTTCAATAAAATACATTTTTTCCACAGAAGAAGGTGATGGAAGATTACAGTGATTGATGCTCATCTGTACCTTTCTGGTTAACAGCATGTTCCAATGTGGTGCTGAAACATGGTGGGATCAATACTATGATGTAGTTTTAATTATTAATACCTTACTCTTGAAGGAATTTCATGTCAGAGTTCTTCTCAACTGAAGAAAAAGACAAGAAATTTGATCTAACTTCTTAATACTCAGCTTACTGCTTCCCAGCAAAGTGTGCTCTTTGTGCTCCTGCTGAAGACAGCTGGCTTTGGCTGCCTGTCTCTTCTTAAATCTACCTGTCTTCTATTAATTCCCCACCACTGTGCCCTCCTTTCCTGTGCTGTCTCCTCTCTTCTTCTAACAAATTCATTGTTCTGGAAATTATCTACAGTATCACAAGTCAGTAATTATGATTTGTGATGGGGGCATAAGTAGCTGAATATTACATCTTGGTCCTTTTGTTCCAAACAAATGCAAATGCCTTTGGCAATGTACTGAAGTTAGGAGAGAAACACTTCACACTGAAGCAGTTTTCAAAGTTTCCTTTGAGGCTGGCTCAGGTGGCTCCTTCAGAGCCCAAGCCTAGCTTGGCTCGCTGAAAAATCTGCTATTGCTGTCAGTAAAGAACAGTACTTAGAAACATTCTCTTTGTATTTCATTATCATCCTGCCCTTCAGAACAGTCTTTGCAGCAATTTACAGGAATCAGACAGCCAGATGCAATAACACGGAGAAGTGAGTGGCAAGTACAATACCTAAACCCAGGCTGGTTTGTAGATGCTGACAGGAGATGGAAGATAAGATACATCTCTTTGTGAAAAGAATCTTCAATATGCTTTCATTTGAACAGTTTATATGCACATTTTTTAGTGTTTAATAAAAATTACTAGAAGCATTGGCTTGAAAAAGTATGCCAAATTCTAATTTTAATAATAAAAGGTATTTGTTTCAATCTCTTCTATCAAATCTAATGCAGGAGATGAACATTATTGTTGAAATTATGAGATTGAAGGGTCTCTTATTAAACTACAAGCTATGTATTTCACTAAGGCAACTTCTGTTTAAAAAAAGTTGTGTTCCTTAAAGACATTGGATATAATACTTTATACCTGGTCTATGGAAGGTGTCTCTGCTCATAGCAGGTGGGTTGGAACTAGATGATCATTAAGGTCTCTTTCAACCCAAACCATTCTGTGGTTCTATGAATCCATAATGAGATTAATTCCATCTAAAGTCTTAATACAGTTGAGCATATGAGGATGACTTCAGAAATCTATCATTCCAACAATTAAAAAAATCCCTTTGGACAGGCCAAAAGACTACACAGTTTGACTTGATGATTCAGCAGTGTATCAAAACTCATTTCTTCTAGAAACCAGTAAGCTTTATTTAGTATTAGCATAAAAGTCCTAAGAACCACCAATAATTGATATTTAGCTGCAGCAGGTGTCTTTCTGAATTCCATTGCTGTACGTGTTGGAGACCTCTAGACCATCCCAGTTCTCAGCAGAGAGCACAGGAGAGAGAGCCCGTCCTCAGGCCATGCACAGGCTGTGCCAGGCACAGCTGAGATCTGGGGGGCTGGGTAAGGGCTGTGCCATTAAAGGCAAACAGAGTGAGGCTGGGGCTGCAGTTATTCACCTGATTGCAGAGTGCCAGAGCTTCACAACACACCTCTAACCAAAGCAGACATGGGGCTAAATGTTGCCTGGAGTTCCACCTTTGGCTGAATATCAATGATACTGAAAAGTCAGTTTAAAAGAATGATTTTCCTTGGGTTTATTAAAGTATTGACAATATCTCCATCTGCTCAACCACATCTGTAGCATCCACATCTCATTTATTTCTGAGTCCATGGCAATCTGGCCCTTCATTTGGGACTCCCTTGTAAGCAATGAGGCAACAAAACATGATTTCTTCCCCACTGCTGTGTGGGTAAAGCACAGTGAGTGGCAGGAGCAAAGTCTGCACACATTCCCTGCCCGGGAAATGACCTTAGAAACTCCCCAGTGCATAAACTGATACAGGGAAGTGAGCCAGCGCAAAGTGAAAACTCCAAACAAAAATATTTTTTCTGTTTGGGAAACAAGATGAAGAGACATTCACCATATTCACCACTGTATAAGGCTGATATCCAGGGCATATTTGTGGTCATCTTGTAATTTTCTTTCTTTGATACTGAAATTATTAACTAGGATTCTTAACTAATTTTACCTCCCCCAACTTTTACACATCAAAGTAACCAGCTATGAAAATATGCTGACCTCCCTCCATTCATGCTTTTACTCATATAAAGAAGTGATTAAATTTTCAAAAAATACAGTAAGTAATTTAAAGGTAATTTCTGAGGCAGAAAAAGACACAGCTTCTTACTCACCACATTCTCTTTGTCACAATATGAACTGAAGTAATTTGAAATAATTACAGCATACTGAAGAAGCACTTTGTTGATAGTCTAGAAGAGAAGAATCTTTTAAATGGCAAATTTCATAATGTAAAATGAAAATAATAAAAAGGAGATTTATATAAATGATAGGTTTTACAGGTGCTTACACATTTAGCATATAGTATTGTTTAGATATAATATAAACAATCCTGTGAGCACATTTTCAAATGCCTGCACAGCAGATGGTGGGCTGTTCTTAATGCAATGCAATCTTCAATAACAGAGAGAGTTTAATTTTAGCTGCACTGTCTTTGGGAAGCATTGAGAGCTCTACTCCTTGCAATGTTCTACATAGTTATTGGAACAGTAGCAAGCTCAAGAAATCCTCTAGGGTGACAATACATAGAGTAGAAATACAATGGAAAAATAAGACAAAAGGAGCACAGCTCAAAGCCTGGCAATATGAGTTACTGTACAAGAATCATGTAGAAAGGAACTTGTTTTGCAAATGGAAAACTGTTGCAGTGAGACAACAGGATAAAATGTAAATGTGAACTTTTTTAAAGCCAGCAGGACTATAATGGACATCTAGAGCTTGTGAGGAAATGGCACAATCTAAATAGAAAGCTGCCTAACAGAGTGGAGTTTATCAAACAGCAGGGGAAAAAGAACCACCTCAGGGCTCCAACCAAAAATACTCTATTGACACAACTTGAATTTTTACTTCACTTGTACTCTCTAATTAGCTAATTGCATTTCACTGAATTGCTCCATTAATGGAATTGTAATCAGTGCTTAGCAAAGTAATAGTGGACTATATAACATGCAGGTACATATCAAAAAACCCATATAATTGTGAAATCTCAGAGAGGACAGAACTTCTCAAACTGGTAAATTATTTTGACAAAGTAAATGAAAAACTGCCTTAAGCCACAGACAGCCTGTCTTTCTGAGGATCCCAGTCAGATAGAAAGCTTTGATTCTAAAAAAACATTGGAATCATTTAGCTTTTGAGTTCATGACAACACAATGTCATTCTCTCTGAAGCTTAGTTGAGACACATTGAATTTAATTTACCTTTGCAAATCTTCTCATTAAATGAGATAGTGCTTCTGGATTAGGACACTCCAGTTTCCTAATAATCTCAAAGCTTTGATTGAGCTGTGTGAAGACATCAACCACAGAACAGGAGAAGAGGGCATGGTCTGATGTTTGCTGAAACTAGACAGAAACATTCAAGTGAGTTCATATTTGTTCAGAGATCAAAACTGTATTAACTGATTCTTACACTTGAAATTCTTCCTAGGGTTACAAAAGGTAATAGAGAAAAAATAAATTTTAAAAAGTCTCACTGATAATACTGAGAAATGAGGCTTTTCACATTTCTGATACTTTCAAACCTATTAAATAAAAACAAAATTCCCCTTCACAACATCATTACTACATCGCAGGTTAGTGAAACCACGGATTAAAGTGGGGATTTAGGCAGATGGGATTAGAGGAGGAATTTGTCTATAGGGTTATCTTCCAAAAACTCTTATCTTGTGAGGTCTGACAAGAATATTGTGGGAGCAAATGTGCTTCTGGTTTTGCAATACTAACTAACTTTCTTAATACTTTATTCATTCTTTTATTTAAAAAGTAAAGACTCACCCCATCTTTTTTGTCTCTTTCTAGTGCTCCATGAAGAAATTCCATTGAGACATCCTCATTTTCATCCAGCCACTGAATGACAAATGGTTCAAACCACCTGAAAATTAAAAAGAATTTTGTAAAGTGGGTACATTTCATAAAGATCCTGAGAGGAGACATGTCAGACTACCCAGCAGTTCGGCATCTTGTGTCTTCATAGCTGTTCTTACTCCTAAAAGGTCTAGCAACCCTGGAAAAACTGTTGTCCCCAAAGACACTGTGGCTGCCAAAAGGGTTTTCGGGCTTCAGCTTGCCAGTACTGACTGGTGTACCTTAGTGGTGTGAAACCAGCAGCAGCTCATCCTCTGACACAGAAACATGGCAGGCATGAATCTTTTCTCAATACTGACTCTTTGTTAACATTTATTTTTTTGTGTGTACATTAAATAGTATAAAATTTTATTTTAGTAAAACATCCCTTGTGTTTTATTTTTCTTTAGTCTATTAAAAAAAAATTAAGGTGATAACAGGCCTCAAACTATCTGAGCAAATCAGCAGCCTTGCAAAAGATTAAGGAATGAGAATAAGGATAGCTCATGTAAAAGCACAGGCCTGCATGTATTTATTGCAGGGATAGAGGTGAAAATAAAAACAGCAGCTCAATATTAACCCAATGCAGTAGGAATAATTCCAGCAGTATATCCCATTAGCATTGTATCTTCATCCAGATTTGGGAGTGAAACAAATGCAGGGGTCTATAACAGTGTTGCTGTTCCCACATCTCATACATTCCTCAGGCATTTTCTTACCAAAATAACTTGTCACCTCTGAAGACCTTCAGTTCCAACAGTTGTGTAAAGCCTATGAAACAGCTAATTGCACATTTAACACCTGGACTGTTGCACTTGGTAGACGGAAGAATTAAAGAGGAGAAAGCGCAAAAAGCCGAGTTGTCAGTGCTACACACCTGGAGAGTTTGCACAAACCTGAGCACCAATACTGGACCAAAATAAACCTGTCCCCAGGCCAGACTCACAGACACCTCCCGACATGGCACTCACAGGGAGTATTCAGGCACAGCATCCTTGAAAGCAGAGAGTTCTCGCACATATTCATTATAAAACCATTTCACTTTGAAGTGCAAATTCATATAATCTGTGCTTTTGCATAATCGCTGCTTTTCATGTTCTGTAATAGAAGGAGTGGGAAAAAACACTTAATAGCATTCTAAGAGTAAATAACATTCCTGTGACTTGGTGCACTGGTGACATAATAATACAGGACTTGCATTTTAAAGCAAAATTTGTTTGATTTTTTTAGAGGTTGAAGTACCCACAGTTTCAATATTCAGGTTCAGGAAAAACAAACCAAACCAAAGACCACATCACAAGTTAGGCTTTTTACCTCTCTTCACTGCAGTGAGAAGAAACCCCCACAAATTTGCTGACTTCCCATTCTTTAGATTCTTTGGCATTATAAAATGGTTAGGAAGCTATCAGGTGTCAAGTTAGAAAAGACAAGCATAGGTGTGTAGTAGCCAAATTAAATAAGTGCTATACATTTCAGTTCTATATGAATCTGCAGAACCTTCATTGGCAAATGGACTGCATTTATCACACTTAAGAAAAAGAAAGAGGAGACAATTCCACAGCTCTATGGCCATCTGATTTACGGCACAGGTAGAAAAGCTGGTTTAATGAAGTGTTTTTGAAGTTTCTCAAATGGACTGGACCTTCTCAGTGTCCTCACGTTTTCAACATAGTGGATATGCAGATGGCCATGGGTGACAGAGGCCACCTGTAACCACTTCTTGCATTTTTAAGGTCTGATTAATGCGTTCAGAACAAATGTCCATCTTCCTTCCAGGATTATGAACCTTATTTTAGTTTTACACTGTGCTCTGCAGCCTCCCCCCAGTCACTTCAGACCCAGTCAGCTCCATTCCTTTGCTCCATTGAGCAGAGGCACTTTATCCTTGCTCAAATCTTTAATTTCCTTCTTCCACACCATAAGCCATGGATTCACAAATCTTGGGCAGAATAATCATACCTTTATTTACTGCTCACAGCTTCCTAAAATCTCCACAGATCTCATCTGTTGGAGGTTCGTGTCACTTGCACATTCTTCCGAAGCAAAAGACTAATTTCTTTTCCCAGCTCCCTTAAAAAATGACCTGATACAGATGCTCAGCAGGAATGATGTTCTTGTGTAAATAGTATGTATTAAGAACTATCTATTTCAAAGATCCTTTTTGCTCCTTACTTCTGCTTGCTTTGCAACACAGTATCACACAAGTTTTTCATATATATTTGGATGTGAACCTAATTTTCTGTAACAGCAGGAGCATCCCGTCCTCTGTCACACACCTGAATGTGCCATTTGAGTCTCTGTCAGTGCAAACGCCCTGTGAGTTACACACCCTGTGTTCTTCAGATCTGACCAGGCATATTAAAAGAAAATTTTCAGTTTTATTATTATCCCAAATTGGCACTCCAGTAATATCACCATAGCATATGAGAAGTGTTTCAGAAGCATAATATTATGCAGTGAATTACTAAGTTTTGTGCAAATCAGCTTATGAAGTGCCCCTATGGGCTCTTACTGCCTTTTTAGCATTGCAGTAGCATTTTCACTTTTGTTGCCTTTTCCTCACACTCAAGAAAAATCAGTAAATCAGTTTCTGTCTAAATACTGCATTTATTCGCCTTCATGCTATTTGAGAGTAGTGCAAATTCTCCCCAGCATTGTAGCATTAGTTCCCAGCCTTAAAGAGAACCACAGAGAGAGGTGTGCGCTGACATGGTTCATACTTTCTAAAGACCTGAGGAATCTTTTTCTTTTTTGGCAGCAGGTTTTCCACAATCTATTACTGTAGAAAGCTAAATGACCAAACACTCACTCAATAAGCAGTAGTTCTTACAAGACAGGCCTGTCTTTCACTGAGAACAATTATCTTATTGCTGTGAAACTCACTTCACATCTACTGCATTATTTTATTAAAAATCTGACTGAGGTTGCATCCCAAAAGAGTGGCATTTCTGAAATGGGTAACATTTCTTTTCATTCAAGCATTGCATGGATGGCTTATTAGATTATACAATGTAACTTAGGAATGTTTGCTGTGATAACACAATCCAAGCAATGCTTATTTCAGATTTTGGAAATGAACTGCTGCCTCTAATGGAAAACTTAGAGGGTACAACTTATACAACACCACTCATTGATATTTTCTTTTTTAAGTTAAAATTTACAAACATTAGAGACGGGCACAAAAGTAATTCATGAATAATTGAGCTTTTTCTTCAGGCTGTTATACCTTTCACAGAGTATTTAAAGAGCTTCCTAGTGTATTACTTGTGAAAAATACATCCTCCATACCTAATATTAATGAATGAGAACATCAGCAAACACTTCACATGACCCCAAAGTCACTTAGCATCCATGCATTTTACCTCTTCAGTTTATATCAACCAAAGAACAGAGAAAAAGGTTCCTATATGAGTCAGCCCATGTCAATTTTGACTGGGTAATGGATGGGTTTATCCACAGTAACCATGGATTTTGGTTACAAAGCACAACCACCTCACTGTAGGTGTTCTGAATTTAGATTAGGACCAATGGATTGCTTTCTTCATTTCTGAAAAGCTTGCACAAGTTAATGCAAAGGTGAGACAGCAGAGGATACATGTACACATTTTGGAGATCTGTGCCTTTTCTCCTGGAAGGAAAGCTGGTGCCATGTTTCCTTATAGAGGCATATCCATTCTGGACTTTCTGGAAGACAGATGTAGTACCTGAACAGTACAACCTTTTTAAGAAAGTCCACTCTTGCTGTGCAAAATTATTATAACACTGAGTCAGTCAGTCTGGAACTAACCCTGCCAATTGTGTGCAAATGAGCTCAGCAGAGAGGATGATGGAAATACCTGAACTTTCTCATAATCGATTCAAGATAATGAAATCTCAGTATTGCAAACCTAATGTTATTAATCTTCTTTATATTCTGCAACTACTTTTATGAGACATTCTTGTAATGCAGCATATTTTTATAAGCTTCTATTAATCTACTGAGTTTCATAAAGAGGACATTTTCAGCACCTATCAGTGTTACTGGCATATCCTGTATTACTGTATCACACAGCAATGCAAAATACTGGTAGGATTTCTGTAAAGTGTGACATCTGTAAACCTTAGTCTGTTTGTATGGGGCACTTTAGCTCCTCTCTGTGTATTGCAGTTCCAGTAAGTGAAACTTTTTTACAGTATTGTTACCCTGGGGCGGGGGGGTTGGTATCTCATTGCTTTAATGCACACGTGCCTTCCACCTGCTCACAGGGACAGGCATGGAATTGCAACCACCAGGAAAACTGTGGAGTTGGTGCATCTCAGTGGTACAAATTAGAGGGACAGTAACACCTTTAAGATTTCCAGGAAGCAACAGCACTGAGGAAAGAAAAACAAATCTGTTCGGGTGTTGTTTGTATAACCAAGAAAGAAGAGAGAGCTTTTTAAAGACTATTACATGGAATCCATTAATATATGCAAATGTATTTGGTGTGTGATGAAATCAGCCATAGATTTGGTGACAATGTATCTGGCAAATAATCTAATTGCAGGCAGTTGTTCTTCTACAGAAAAATCTCTAAAGAGACATAAGGGGGAGGACTATAACCCAAGGTACCTTCCTCACAGGCCTGTGACCAGGCAACAGTACTTTGGAATCACATTTGATTTCTTTTCTCCAAAAATTGCTAAAGAAAGTTGAGATTATTTTCTTAGAGCAACAAATAAAAGTCATATTGATGACTTGTTGAGCAGAAATGTCTACATGGCACTAAAGACATAATGTCATTTAACAAAATGGAGTAGACTCTTGTTCATTACAGAATCCTTTTTTCTTTTTAACCTTGAGGTAATAACATCACTCTGAGTTTCCATGTAACTTTTGATATGTATTAGTTGCTAAAAAAGGAAAAAAGGGTAAACTAACAACCTTCATAAAAGATGAACATGTTAAATATTCAGATAATCAATTTGATATTTTGTTCAACTCTGATTTTTCCTTATTTAGGTACAAAAACTAGAGAATTTTTTTCAACAGCAGTTTCCTAGCTACTTTTTTTTGCAGCGATGTACAGTTAAAGTACTTGAAGGATTCTAATGAGATTGTTTTAAAGCATACTTCAAATCTTTATGAACAAGAACTGCAAGGAAATTAGTCTGCAGAAAATGAACAAATTGACTAGATACACATAAATATATATACATATGTAACAAAAAAGCTTTTACAGTTTTCAAGCTTTATGGACAATCTTTCAGGGATTAATAACTACTACAAAGAATATTTACGTGTAGCAAATTAATTATATCCCAACCAGTTGGTTTGACTGACATACACACTATTGCCCTACAGTTTATTAAAATAGAAATGGTTGAGACTAAGCATATGAGAATTGTGTCTGGATTAACTGCAAATGTTCACATCAAAACCCAGCTGTTATTTTCAGCCACTGCAACATAATTTTGTATTACTTGCGATAATTACTTACCAATCCTCCTAGACACTACCAGCTGCATATTTTACCTACTTTTTTCAGAACTGTTGTTTCAGAAACCCTGCTAGTTCCAAATTTTCAGCTGCCTAATTGGGAAGAATATGCACGACACAAACTGAGTCTGGCCATTGGGAGAGCAGCCCCTCCAAGGGAAGGCACTGATTGAGTGGGGATTGATGCCCTCTCTGCATCAGTGGGGAAACATTACATCATGTACGTGTGTTTGGGATAAAAGCAGAACTCAGTGTTTAGTGTTCCTGATCCCAGTGACACTTTCCTACAGTACTGGAACGGTTGCTATGCCACTGCCTTACTAAATGTGGATATTATGCTTAGAGTGCTCTTGACTTAATCTCTGTCCTGCTGAAGTAAACCTGGACTCTGAATGTAACCCAGTGGATCAGGCACCAATGAAGAGAAATGTAAACTCAAACGAAGTTCATAACTGATTTAGAAAAAGAAACATTAAATTTTACAAGACAACTCCTTCCAGGATTCTTGTACTTTGCTAAAGGCAATGGAAGTCACAGGTTATTAACTGAAATACAGAGTAGGACACAACTAATTGACAATGAGGCATAATTTACACTGATTTTGATAATGTGAACGACTACTGGCCTTTCTGAAAGGGCTCCTTGTGTCAAGATAAATATAATAAACCAAAAATTGAAAAAATTCTGTCATTACCTTCTTTTAAGGTTACACTTACCTCTAATTTACAACTAAACCCCCATTTAATTCTCCTTTCAATATATATATTGTGTCTTTCATAACAGACTTCTATATATTCAATCTTTTGCTTACATTTACTCAGAAATTTTCATAAAAATATCTTTGAACACTTTTCAAACACAATGGATTGCACCTTGAACATGTCTACGAGGAAATCAAGCTGTGCAAATGGGAAACAGGTATAGGGAGACCAAGGGAATTGCTGCCAGACTCATTTCAGTGATGCCCAGTGACAGGATGAGGAGCAATGGCCATAAAATAAAGCACACGAAGTTCCAGCTCAACATGAGGAAGAACTGTACGTTAAGGGTGGCAAAGCACTGGAACGGGCTGCCCAGACTGGTCATAGAATCTCCTTCTCTGGAGACATGAAAACCCATGTGGATGCTTTCCTGTGTCACCTGTTCCAGATGACCCTGCCTTGGCAAGGGGGGGTTGAATTAGTTGATCTCCAGAGGTCCCTTCCTAACAATTCTGTGACAGAGACCAGGGAAGGAAGGCAGACTGTCTTATTCTGAATGGCAAGAAAAAATGGATTTGCTGTTGTTTTTTGTTTTCTCGCCTGCAGTGGAAGTGGGCTAATCAATCCATGACAATGCAGTGCACTTTAACAGCTGATATGGCATTGCTCTTTATGTGCAAGGAGGAGCTTTCAAAGCAAGAGGCCATTTACTCAGAGTGCTTCACTCTGCTTCACATTTCACAGCAGGTACAGAAGAGTTCAGGGTCACCTGCTTGGAGTCTGAAAAGGCAGAGCTGTACAAAGTTTCCCGGGAGAGGTTAATGTCTCATGGGAGCTTCAAGGGCATCAAATGCCAGTGTTAGATACTACCTGAGAGATGCAACACGTAATATCATGAGGGATGTGTGAATCTGCTTCAAACAACCCTACCTTTTACTCACAACACTGCATTTGCCATTTTTTACCTACTGTGTTATATTGCCTAAATGTGTCAAATCACTTTAGGCAAATTAACTTTGATATCTCCTTAACATTATTTACTTGCTTTTTTTACTCCTAATTTTTATTCCTTATTACTTCTACTAGTCTTATCAACTAATTAACAACTTCCAAAGCCAAATACTTCCAGAAAAGTGAAGGGGTTATCACCAAAAAGGCAATTCAACATGCAAGATGCACATTGTGATTAAGCATAAACTTGCTCAGTCCTGATTTCTGCTAAGACAAACTTACTGCAAGTTACTAATATCAACCTCAGTATAAATTTTACCCTTCAATATCACATCAGAGTGAAATTTACATACCATAATGCTAAATAGATAATAAAATTCAAAGCACAAACAGTCAGAGACAAAATTCTGTCTCTGGATATACACAGCTGCTATTGATTCCAAAAAGAAATCAGCACTTGCTTTCAACAATCTGAATTGTGCTTTTTTTAACTGTTGGTGGAATTCTTGCTTTGTACATTTATTGACCATGGAAAGTGTAAGAAAATGGAAGCTATGGATGGAACAGAAGAAATGGCCCGTCCAATCTGGTGATGATGATTAAAGCCTTTGTTCTGAAGAATACGATGGAAAGTTCAAATACTTCATACTGAAGTTTCAACATCTATTCAAAGTAATCACATAACCAGAAAGTAATAAAAGAGGAAAAATAATGCTGCTGTAGAAATCCAATTTATATTGATCAGTCTTTCATAAACTTCTAATATGTACAAAAATTGCAAAATAAAGAGAGAATACATGCCCCATCCCTGAAAGTGTTCAAGGCCAGGTCGAACTGGGCCCTGAGCAAACTGCTCTAGTGAGTGACATCCCTGCCCATGGCAGGGGGGTGGAAACAAGACAGTCTTTAATGTCTCTTCCAACCCAAATCATTCCATGATTGTATTCTTTGCAATTACAATACTTGAATTTGGATGGAAAACAGAATAAAGGTAACAAAAACCACTTCATCAGCATTGCAACTTAATGACTTAATACTCAGATTTGCATCTTCAATGGCATTTTTATGACAGGTTCTTCTATTTACTTATTGTTTCATTTTAAAAAACATGTATTTCCATGAAAGAAACAATTAGAGCTGATTCTCTGCTCTTTGCCTGATCACAAGTGTGCAAAGTGAGCACAAAACCTCACCAAACAGGCTTGGTAGCATTTTATAAGCAATTAGTAGACTTAAGTACAAAACAGGAAGAATCAGGCAGCAAGATAAATGTGAGGATGCACTTTAATAATTACCTGGGTTGTATCCGCCTCTGCCTGGAAAGGCAAAACCACAGAAGTGTTCTCTGATTCTTACCCAGCAAATTGTGCTTAAGGCTTATTAAAAGATAATGTGGGAACAAGCAGTTTTAATGGATTTATCCTACACTCCTGGGGGTGCTGGAAGCAGTATCAAATGTTTAGTTTAGAACTACTGCACTTGCCCATAAGGGGAAATTCACCTCAGCATCTACAGGAGAAACACACGAGTGAATCTCTGTAAGTGGAACAGTGTTTTGTGTTAAGAAAGCTGTTATTGCTTACTGTTTCTCAAAGGAAGTAAGTCCAAACTAGAGGCGGGTTCCCTGGGTGCTTAGCTCCCCATGTGCAGCACCCAGGTCCCACTGCTCTGTGTGAGCATTAGGCAGCTCCTCTCTGACACACACAGGGGGAAGAAACCACTCAAGCAAAGAAAAGAATGAAAGTTTCCCCCAGCCAGCACATGCAGAACTGTTCTGTACAATGCAGATACTTTGAGACTTTCTGGGGGGACTAAGTCACATTCTTGCTATGTAATTGATTCAGACAAAATTTGTAACTCTATCTTTTGTAAAAATGTGAGATGCAATGAAGTGGTATCATCTTACTGATAAAGAGCAGTAAGTAATCAAGGACAAGAAGAAAGAAGCAGCAAACTATCTTCTAGGCTGAGATACCTTATAAACTACAGAGGAAGCCCTGTCTGCCCCTGCTGGGGACAGGGGGATATTCAGCCCCTCCAGCTGAACAGAACACTCCTCCCCTCAGCTCATGGGTTTCTGGACGGGCCAGGGCCAGGTGAGCTATAAATAAGCCATATTTTCTAATCAATGTAGGGTTCTTTTAAAGCACCATTTGCAGTTGTGTAACTTATCTAGCAGGGTAGTAATAGAATAAGTAACAAAAACTAACAAAAGATTGTCTTGCTTACAACTAGGCAATGTTCAGGAAAAGTTTATGCACAAATGTTTTACAGTAAGTGACTGCCTGGGTATGAGCTAATAATAGTGTTTAAGAACAAGATTAATATTCACTGGTTGAAAGAAAAATAAGGACTGAGCTTTCATTATTAAATATATGGGACAATATCACAATATTGAGTGACAAAGACTAAACAAGGAAGTCAGGCATTCACTGAGGCATTACATTTTTTCCAGTAGCATCTGGCACATGAATACACCCCCAGTCAGACACAAGGAGGCTTTAACTTACTAAGTTTACTGTAGACTTGTACTGCAGTAATACTTACTGTTCTGATTATGGTTCAATACGTAAAATCCAAGAAAATGGGTTGGAGGACAACAAAATGATAGATATAGCAGGCACATCCCCAAGTGCCAGGTTGTGCCATATTGAGGTAATTCTAAGTAAGATGACACATTGGTACAGCACAATACAATGTCTTGAAGAAGTACTAACTCAGCCCATGGGAACAGTTCTGTCCACTTCATCTGTCTTAATTACTGTGTCTAATTAACTCCAATGAAACAGTGCCATTTGGTATGGCTACAGTGCTTTTCAGGCAAGCCTGGAGATCTGTGTTGCACACAATAGGGGTGGATTCTCCCACCTGCAAAGCTCAGCACCCAGGAGACACAGGCTGTAGCTGCTGTTGTTAACACTGTTGTCTGTTCTGCTGACCAAAGAACACTTCCAACTCCAACTATGCCAATATTCTATCTTATTGTCTGCCAAAGGAAAGTTCAACCCCAACTGTAATGCCCTTGTCTTTGCTTTTACAGACTCTCTGAATTACCATGAGACTACTTGTTCCTGAGGTCTCTGAAAAAAAGGGATGGAATACCTTTGTTCAGTGCAGAAATGAGATTGACTACATTAAAAAGGCTTCATATTTTGATAGCAATGAAACTCTACATTCTGGTGGATGCTGCCTTCTTGTGCTTTCCAAACCCTCAGTCTCACCTCCCCAGATCAACTCTTCTGCCTCCTTCTAAGCCAAGGTTATATTTACAAAAGGGAACTTATTAAATTTGGAGGAGAAATAGATTTGAAATCTGCCACCAAATTGCATGACCTTTCTCTGGGCAACATTAGCTCTTTTGGTTTTTTTTTTCCTATGCTGTCTCTGTGCTCAACATCAACTCACAGACTTGGCTCTTCTCTTGCAAATCACTTTATCAGTTTTTGTTGTGAAGGAAGTATCTGTCAGAGAAACATGGAAACGGTACCTGTTGTGCACTGGGGACAACAGCAAACCTGAAAAGCAAATTTAAGTTAAATGTGTGAAATGAAGGAATGACTTTCTTGTTTTTCTCCTATTTTTAGAAGGCCTTCAGAATCTTAGCTCTGCAGGATTGAGACTGTCTATTGGTGTATTTACAGAGCAGCCAGAGCAGCTAATTAATTTCTAGCCTGATCCTGCTCTTGACTTCTGGCTACTATCAGAATTAGATTATCATAATAACAGCAATTAGGATGTTCTGATTCCAACAGACTGGATGGCTTCAGACACTTGATCTGACCTATTCAAAAGTTAGAGGTCTTAAAGATATGAAAATGACATTTCTGAGGAAAAAGAATAAAACAGATACTGCGTGTCTAATTTCAGCTCATTGCCCTCTCATCATCTTTTATCCTTTGCATCGTCATACTTGTAAAGGAAAACATTTCCTGCCATATGAAGTCAGTAACAAATCACTTGCACTGCTTATCAAATTCTCTCTGTTCTCATTTTTTGTAGCATAAATGTAGAATAACTGGGGGATCAGAGAGTATAAAAATATTACCATCCTATAAGATCAGATATGCTTGTGTAAACGAAATGCCAAACAACAATGTATAATCCATCATACAAACCACTGATGCTTCATGAATAACATGAATAAAAAAAAACCTCAAAGGGACCAAATCTAAGGAAGTCAGTTCTCAAAGAAAAATGTCGTACCTTCTCCATGCAAAATCTATACATGACCATAATTCCAAGCTACTTTGATCAGAAAAAAATAATTAGAACTAGTGCAAACTCCACTTGTTAAAATTTGCCTAAAAATTTTAACACTATGCAAAGGCTAGACATTTTTATTAACTTAGATTGGAAGAAAATCTAGAATGAAATTATGAACTTGACACCAGATTTTAGTACAGTTTGCTTTCCAAGGCATGCCAGCTTGGCACAGGGCAGCCCCGATCTCGGCAGCTGTGGAGACCTGAGCTGTGCTGCGGGATGTCCCCTCCACCCTCACCAGAAAAGCGAGCTGTCCCCCACCCGCAGCCACCTGCCCTGCAGTGCCCGCCTTCTGCCTGGGTATTCACACAGACGCAGCTGCTTTGCTTATCTCTACCAAAAAGCCACGGTATGGGAGCTGCTGTCCCCTCTGCCTTCTCCATGGCACAGCTGCACTCCCAGCTGGGCTGTCCCAGGCAAGGATGAAGGAGCAGGGAAGGCAGCGGGGGGCAATGCTGCTGGGTTGGACTGCAGAGGAGGAGCAGCAATGCTGCCCAGCCCCCGAGCAGGGACAGGGGGCACCCAGCAATCCTGCCCAGCAGCAGCTCCACACAGCGCCCGAGCAGGGACAGGGGCCATCCAGCTGTGCAGGGAGGGGGCAGAGCCTGAACAGCCGTTCTGGGCTGCGCTCAGGGAAAAGGAACATAAAGTCGATGCACCAGTATTGGTTTTCTGTTAGAGAATGGAGATACGACAGGCTTATTTCCTAAATTTAAGCTGATGGGTGTGGCTGGGAATGCATGAGGTGGGTAGAACCAGAAACAGTATCTTGGATGAGCAAATTTAATCTTTTTTATCACATGAGCAATCCTTTTGCAAACAATGTTGGACTAGTTCATTGCTTCTTGATTGGATGCAGAAAGGAATCAACTTGGTAACACAAAAGATGCTTCTTCAGGAGATTAATACTAAATTGGATCAGGCAAAGATTGCAATCACAGCCCTGGACACTACATATGAACAGATGGTAGCCCATGTTAATAACTTGGAAGGCGAGAGTGGCGTAGCAGAATGCAATGCATTTTAATGAACTCCATTAAAACCACGAGGACCAACTGTGACAATATTTAAGGGCCTGCTAATATCTTATAGAATTCAAAGCAAAAATATTTATTGCCATTAACAACTGAGTTGAACTCAGTTTGTAGGATATCTATGGAAAGAATAAATGATTAAAAAATCAGCAGAGCTGGGGAGTGAAGCAGCATGCTGATCTGTATTTTGTGACTAGATTTACTGAGGTTCCTGTTTAGGAATGAAACCATAGAGGGTGAAATTGTGTATATTTATAATAATTTATACTAATTTAAATTTCCTGTAGTTATTATACAGAGGAATGGTTTCACTACTGATTCTGGAAATGACTTAGAATTTCTAATGACAAGAATGGCATTTGCTCTCCTCAGAAAGACAGTATCCACAGCAATATAGACATGAGACCATATTCAGGGACTGGTTTGGAATAGACATAAAAAGTCAAGTGCCTCCTAATGAATCCTCTATATCACTCTCTGCAGAATTAGGATTAATATTAACATTAATATTTGTTTTAAAGTCCTGATTCAGTCCAACCACCCACACTTCATATATTGTATTATTAACTCTTCCTCAAGAGCTTCCTGTTCTATTCTTTACAACCTAGAAACAAACCACGGCTTGATGTGGAGCTGCCTTTTGAGTGATCACATGCCCTACTTAGCAAATAAAGGGAATTATGGCCTGTGAATCATCTTGGAGCTGTACAGAATGTTTAGAGCTCAATGACTAAAGCACTACAAGCATTGGGGTGCTCAGGGATGTCCGTGTGCAGAGCAGAACTGTACAGTCAAGGTTAGGAAAACATGGCAAACAGTGGCTGTTGGAAATGTTTAGGAATCTGTGCTAACTATCTGTAAGTGCAGTTACAACACTAAGTGGCTGAGCAGCGGTTTTCTGAGGGCTGTTCTCCAGACAGGAGATTGTTCCACCAGGAATATGTTCTAATCTGAAATAGTGGCTTTCATTTGGTTTTCATGCTTCTCAGCTCTTGGAGGATTTTGCCTTGATTGATCTCTCAATGGATAATCTCCTGCCTGACAAGCTTTCTCAGACCTGTACTTTTGATTCACTCTGACATGACTACAGATCACTGTCAAACATTAGTTTGAACATCTCCTCCTACCCACATCTTAGATTTCTCATGCCTTCTGTTGTCATTCTATATATTATAATTGCCTTTGTTCCTTTCTTCCTGTCTTTTCCTCTGCTGTGCTTAGTATGCAAATTCTACATTCAAATAACATAATTAACAAAATAAAGTATCACAAAAGCAGATCAACAAAATAGTTCTTCCTTCAAAAGGCATCCTATTCACTCATCTTCTCTCTCTTTTTCTTCATAAAAATCTACCCTATCATCACAGTACCACCATGCTCATATTATCACATTAGACATTCTGGACAAAAAAATGTAGAAATGAATCTTAAGTATTTTTTTTTAAATTTTTTGTGTCTGTTGAATTGCATTATTTTTTAAGTCCAACCTCTTTTTTTTTCCACCCTGTCAGACTTGCTCTGTTGTTAATAGCAGACCTAACCAAAGACAATGGCAGTTTCATGTGGGTATTTTTACTTGGCTTTCTGCAATAGCCATATTTTAATGAGTGGGTTTGAAGCCATTAGCTGGAGACTATCTGTAGAAAAAAATATATATATTTTAGCAATGGTTAACTAAGGATTTAGGGGATAAAGTGAAACTGCATTTGATTCTGCTGGAACTAGAATGAATATAACCTGCTTTTTGAGCAGAAAAAGGTTTGCTTTCTCCATAATTTTATTCTATAAATGTTTCTTACAGACAAGTTAGCAATTTTCAGCTAGTAAGAAAATATGGAGTGTCTGTAATGCTCTCCAGTAAGCATATTTGTGGTTCTTTCGACACTGATGACTTTTGTCAGATCAAGATGATAAGAAATAGCATTTCAAGTTACAATTCCTTTGTCTCCTCCTTCCACAGATAACTTCTTATAGTCACATTGCAATGATTTCCCTCTTTTATAAAGCTTCTTTTTCATTACCCTGTGAAGCATCTTAAACAATTACCCATAAAGCTCTTCCCCCCTCCCCCACCCTCCCGAATCTGATGCTGGGTGTTACTTGCACTGGAAATCAGTCTTGGTGAACCCTCCAGTGTAATTAATAGCTTGTTGTAATTACCTTCCAGAGCATATTTCATATCCTGGGCAAACAGTGTCCACATGATTTCAGCACTGATTTTTCCCATGTTCAGCTCTTGAGGGAACCTGCAATCAATCACAGTACATCAGTTCACCTGCTGTTAGAAATGATGCTTCCAGCTGCACAGCAGAAAGGCAAACATTTCCACAGAACAGTTCCTCTAGTATGCACTTGCTGTATTTTATGTTTTGTACAATTATCTAAACCATCCAATCTTCAAATACAAACTTCCTTAATGTGGAGGCCTGGGTAAGTAATTAGTTGAATGTTGCACTAATTCCCTTACATGACATTTTAAACCAAGAAACATCCATCTATCTTGCAGACAACCCCTCAACTTTACATAAATCAGATGTCTTCTCAGAAACCTGATACAGTTGGTTCAGATGTTTAGCAGCTGAAGGTTTGTCTTAATTCCCTTATGACACTGGCAAACAGTGGGGCTGTCTGAGAAGCTGTACTGGTTTATCCTAATTGAATCCAATTCACTGTCTCAAGACTTCCATCTTGAAGTATAGATAAAGCACTACAGAATATAACAGAGAGTGGAATGCAGGTTTTGATTCAAAATTTTAGTTTTGGTCTTATGCTTTGTGTTATCTTTGAGAAACAGTCCTTTTTAGATACATTCTACTGTTACCAATTCAGTATTTTTTCCACAACTTTTTCATACGTCTCATCTGCTTCTTATTTTATGTAAAAGGAAAGCTTTAATCTTTCAGTTACCATCTTCACTGCTGGCTACCAGCAAAAGCTGACATTGTAGTGACAGACACACTGTTTTATGTCCCATTTAAAAGGAGAGCTGTTTGTCTTAATAAAAGGACTGTCCCTGATGCAGGTGTGGGATGCTCTCAGGGCACAGAAGCAGATCAAGGCAGGTCATGCAGCTGAAGAGCAGAAAGGCCATCACAGAACCTCTGAGTGTTAAAGCAGTTGTTTGCACCACAGGGTGCAGAGAAAGCCACATGAAAACACCCACAGTTCACCAAACACACATCAAACAAGGAAACCCCATATTCATGAGGAAATACACAGAAATGCCTGACTTTTGCCTTGAGTTGACTACACCACTTTATACTACCAGAGTTTTGCTCTTTTACTGAAGCACTAATCAAATCCAGAAAATACTCTGTAATAATTTTTGTAAAAGTGTAAGAATTTTTAAAGCTCTTGTTGACAAAGAAAGAATGAGAATTATGTGTAACTTTAAAGTGGTAGCAGTATGATCTAATTAATGGATTCTTTCCAGGGAAATATTTGACCTTGATCATATCTGCAGAGAAAAAGTACTTAAACAGCTCATTAGCTCAGTCACTTTAATAGGAGGCAATTGCTAGCTCAGTTCACTGAACCTTCTTTATGGTCATGGGTGCTCAACTAAAGAACTTTGTATTAATTCTGCTAACACAAAATTAATTGCTCTACAAAAGCTGAAATGCATCTCAGCTGTCTTAATTTCTTTACCTTTGGTCCAGTCTGAGTGTTCTCTTAGCACCAGACTTGAACTTTGACAGTGGTGTTCTGAGGAAGTATTTAGCTGTTGATTTAATATTGACACTGTCTTTTGACCACAATGCAAAGCTGGGGCTGATAAAAATGCATTTGTTTGATTAGTGATATATATATATGTGTGTGTGTGTGTGTGTGTATGCATTTTAACTTGTCAGAACCCATGCACACACAAAGACTGCAGTGATTGTGTTGTTAAGTTACTGGAGTCCAGCACAGTGTCCTGGGTTCATCCTACCTGATCTCACTTAGGTGAATTCTAAAACTGATGACAGTTTTTACACCTCTAACAGAGACTGGTGGGTATTGCAGAGCTATCAGAGTTGTGGGCATTATGTGAGTGGCAAGGGTGTTGTTGCAGTGCTACTGCCCAGGAGAAGGTGACACAGCTTAACACACAACATCTACCACAGGCTGAAAATAAATGGTACAGAAGGAGCTGTACCATTATTAAAGGGAAGGGATAAACAAATGCCACATTCTAAAGCATCTACGTAAGTAAGGAATTTTTGTATTATTTGTATTTTATCACCTTATTCTTAGATAAAAAAAGACTTCTCTTTTTCCAGCTATTTCAGAATTTGGTCCCTAAGCAGCAGAAAAGCAGAGAAAATTCTCATGCAAAGCTCTAAAAATTATATTTCCTAATCTTTGTAAAAACCGTGTATTTTCACATTTCTCAGTGAAGCAAAAGGACAACCAGGAGAGTGCTTTGTTAGTCATTTTGTTTGCTCTTGCTACAGTTATTTCTGTTCCATAGGTCATAATTTCCCCAATTTCCCTGCCATTCTTAGAGCAGTACTGTAAACCCCTCAGTTTATCCATAACAGTTAGGTTGCCTGTACATGATTTCCATGTATTTCCAAAACAACTAAAGTGCATATAAAAGAGAGCTACTTATAAATATCTTCACTCTATTGATTTTAATTAAGCAAAAATTTAGTGCAAGTTGTTCTCACTGGCTAGTTCTAACAAAGGGCTATATATAAAACCACAGATCAATGCAATGAAATTGAACTTGGCCTAAATGAAAAGAATAAATAAAACCCCCAAAGCATTTATCCCTGATAGTACTGCATGTCTGTAGTTCAACCCTGAACTAAGATAATCCTATATCATGACAATTAAAAATGCTTTTTCTTAATTTGTGCTGTCAAATGTTCAGTCTGCTACATTTTGAGACTATCAAAGTCCCTGAACCTCGGACATACATTCTCAGAATAACTCATATTCCATACTTGGTTGGTTCAGTCTCATTCAGGTACTAAATCTCATGGTCCTGGTGGGTGAATACATTCATTTTTGTGCTGTCCTTGCAGCAAGAGGTTACATGACACCATCTGCAGAGCACTGGCAGTGGTCACTGCTTCACTAACCCTTAAGAGAAAAGTTCTATCTGATTTTGGAAAATATGTATTCTGTTTAAACTGTGAGCAAAGAGTTCATTTATTCTGATTTTCTGGGCCCTATTCTCCATCTATCCAAAGTTTTTATTTTTAAACAAAGTAACATTCCTTTTCTTAATGAAAATATCAAGGGACAAGACAGATACATTGTGCTATAAAACTAATGGTCTATGTACTAATCTGTTCCTACAGTGTAGGATACATTGCTACATGAGAAAATGACAGTGAGTATTGTGAAAAAAACACTGTATGGCTTTGTTTCACACAATAATGTTCACAAGTTCAGTGAAAGAAGTGATATTAATATGTTTCCACAGAATAAAGTGTAACTGATAATGGGAACTATCACTCAGTCGAGACACAAAACACATCAGCTACACTTTCCACCATCAAAGCAGCATCCCAGAGTCAGCCTGACACAGCCCAGTTCATCACACAGTGCACCCTGATTTCCTTCACTTCTTTCCATGATTTTTTTTCCCTGTATGTTTCATAACTCACTGACTCACAGGCTGCTGTTTCTTCAATAAATTACTAACTGTAACTTCACAGTTTTCTCAAACATCCTATATCCTGGTGCATGAGGAAATTGCTCCCACAGATGGCACGAGCCAGTACTTTCCATAGTGGAGGGAGTGTGTGGAATGCAGTGTGACCACAGAGAAAACAGATCCTGCCATTGCAGAGGCCTAAGGAGGAAAAAAGAACAAATTGCAAATCCCCACTAGAGCTGCCTTGTTTCTTAAATCTGTACTACAATAACAACTTGATTGTTCCAGGGGTGTGTGTGTGTGTGTATACATATACAAATATATATATATATATACACCTCCACACAAAGATGTGCAGAGGCACAAAGTTTAGATCTTGCTTTCAAAATGCACAAGCACATTTCAGTTAAAGATTTAGTTCTTGATTTGTTGTTCCTTTGATTATTTATTTGGATAGTAAATTTTGTCTCACAACACATACAATGCACATTTACAAGTAAGAGGAAGTCCTAGATTTGCTTCTGGATCAGATTCCAAACACATTTTACATTGTTTAACTACCAGAATGAGAATTTTACAACTTAAACAGCAGCCCATGTTTTTCCCCTCAAACTTGTCAAGTTTCTTATGCCACATGAGAACTGCAGGTTGCTCCCACACTCCCTGGAGGGTGTGGTGTGGTCTGGCAGGGGCTGCAGTGCTTGCTGAGGCAATCACATTTCATTTGGATTCATAATCTGATACCATTCAAACTACTGTATCACAGCACAATTTTTGCCTCTAAGGTAGATATAAAAATAGGGTTTCCAAAAATGGTTGAGGAAAAGAATTCTGAGCAATATTATACAATTGTGAAAACTCCTATCAGAATGCTTGGAGCTCTCCTGGGGATCTTCACTTACCTCATTTCTAAAATAGATTTCAAATGGATGTAGGTCTGAATATTCCACTGAGACACTGCATGGCCATGTATCTGATAAGGAGTCAGAGTTTTGCAATATTTTTATGTATTCAACTTATATTTCCCTTTCATCCATTTGAATCCATTTTCTTTTCTGGGGTAAGGAAGGGGAA
Source organism: Pithys albifrons albifrons (assembly GCF_047495875.1). Lineage (NCBI taxonomy): Eukaryota > Metazoa > Chordata > Aves > Passeriformes > Thamnophilidae > Pithys > Pithys albifrons. The sequence continues at coordinate 8,842,259 of NC_092470.1, forward strand.
GAGACTGGCTGTCAATTTTCCTCAACAGTTTTTACGTGCTGCTTTTGTGTCAGGAGAAGCTTTTTTTTATAGGTATCCAAAGTAACTCTGAAGAGTTTTTGAAGTTTCCCCCTGCCCTCAACCTCTTCATCTTTTGCTCCTGGTGTCTCCTACTCCTCAAAGACACGTTATTCTCTGTGTTCACTCTTTCCCTTACAAAGCAACAGTGAAAATGGGAGGGAAGTCAGAGACACCAGCACTCCCCCTTAATCTGTCCCAATTCCGTCCACTCCTGATTCTCTTTTCACTTCTTACACAATCACTCAGCTGTACCCTGGGGAACCTACTAATCCCTTTAGAACTCTGTTCTTTATCCCTTTACTTTCTCTCTCACATTTGTATAAAAATATAGCTAGAAAATATTTTAAGGATAATTTACCCTCAATTACACTTGTTTAATTTTGATGAAGAGACTGAAATTAAATACATGTGGATATTTGTTTAATTAGATGTTTTATAATCAGTGTCTTCATTATACAGCTGACAAAAAGTTGAGCTTTTGTTAGTGGAGGAACTTCACAGTAAGTTGTAAAAATAAAACAACTAGGAAAGGGTTTTCTTTACTCTGTAGGGTAGGATTTAACTCCTTAAGAAGGTCAGTTCAGAAAATCATTGAACAAAGAGATGTTTATTGTCCAGAACTGAAACAATCCTTCATTTACTTAAAGGAAGGAATCAGGAGGCAAAGGAATATCTCCCAACTTCTGGTTATCACCAGGAGGTTTCTTTGTTAATGACACTGTGAGCCCATAAACAGTATGGTACTTTTTATCAACAAATAAGCACATCTCAGTGTGCAGAGTGCCTTTCAGTACCTACCCTGGATTGGCTGAAATAAACAGTCTTGTTCCTGCTCCCTTCAGCCCCTTTGGTTAAATGCAGCTGCAGACACCTCTATTACTTGTTTTGTAATAATACAGAAGTTGGTTTCAATTTTAACTTTTGCATAAGTCATTACAGATAAATTCTGACCAGCTTTGCTACAATCTCTCTGTAAAAGAGCTACAAGAGCTAAAGGACCTAAAACAGTTCCCTTGGGCCTCATCTCGTCCCATTTCAATTAGTGCTCCAGCAGTTCCTCCAGCTGTAATATGGGAAACATGAGCCTTTGCACTCCCTCTATTTCTTTCGTGTTCAGACCTAGCACTCTGTCCCCTCCTCCTGTGTTTATCGATTGGTTCTCTCTTTCCTACTACTGCATCAACCTGAAGTTATTTGACTTGTCTTGGTTATTGATTGCACCTCCCTCAACTGTTACATCTTCAATTCTGAGAAGTCAACTTCCATCTCCAGGATATTGCTCTCCATTTTATGAATGTTCCAGTCAGTGAGCCTGGGCTTTCTCCCCAGTCAGTCCTGAGTTTGCAGAGGCTCCTTTGTGAAGTTCATTATTCTTTCACAAATAACTCCCTAAAACTGATGCCTAAAAGAGTCTCAGCATGATCTGACACCCATGTGTGCCAAGGTACTATAATAACAGTGCTTTCACACCTTTTCACTGACCCTTCCCTTCTATCCATTTAGTTCTCTTGCTTAGTATTTTGCTACTAAACTTTTTGGGATGGTTTATATTCTCTTTTCATTATCAGAACACTAAGTTTTTATCAAACTATAGCAATGTTATTTTCTTCATAGAGACCTCTAGCTACATTCTACTGCTTCAGGTGGATTTCCTGTCCTTATTTTAATAAATCCAGGATTCTTAGTTTTCATGCGCAAATTAAATACTTACTGGTTCAAGATTGGTGTATATGCAGTTTTATCTTCATCTATAATGGTGACCATCAGAGTAATAAGCTGTGCCCAGAAATCCAAGTTCTTTGTTGTTGGTCCCTGTTCTTCTTTAGGAACTTCTTGTTTCTTGCTCTGTTAAAACAAGATTGAATACATTTTTATCAGAGAAATTAGAGAAAATATTATGAGATTTCCACCTACAGATTATTACTTGGCTGGGAAGAGTGACATACTAAGAATCTTCAGAGATTTTGGAAAAAAAACTGGCTATCCAACTTAGAGTAGATGGCATGAAATACTGTACTTGGCTGTGGACAAATATTAAAAAAAAACAGACAGTGCAAAGATTGTCATATCAGCAAAGAAGATCAATAAAGTATGTCCACACTTTAATTAAATACATCCTTAAATTCTTTGTTGTACTGAAACTGAGTGCAGGTAAAATTATCTGCTGAGGCAGAACTTTTATACCCTACACAATAAAGACCAAACTAATCAATGCGAAGGAGTATCTAATGTTTTGTTTTGAATAATGTGCTGAGGGTATTTGGCCTAACAGCTGCTATGCTGTATGGTCTAAATGAAGAAGCAGTTAAGTTTCCCTCTATTTTATGGAGAATTTTGCAATTTTTTTTTGTCTCACCAAAGTGCACATTTACACCTACATTTTGTATCTACAGCTTTGATTTATGACTTCTTACCCTACAATTTGTAGACAAAAGCATTTTTCAGCTCCTTGTTTGAAAGAAGTATCAGATTCCTTATCAATGTCCAATAAATAACTTCATTGCAGAGGCCCAAATACAAAAATAACTGGTTTTAGCTCTGTATGGACACACACATCCATACCTACATAATTTCTGCCACACAGAAGTTTGTCTGGACATGCTCTTCTACACAGCTGAGGCAGAAAGGGGTCTCAACTAGAAAGCCAGAAAAATCTGTGCCTGTGATCCTGCAAATTTAAACAGATATTCACTGCACTTTTCATTCCTAGTCCAAACCCTCCCACTTCAATGGACCTCGTGTCTTTTTGAATAAACACAACACTGTATTAGTGCCAGTGAATTGATTAAATGCTATTTTAACCTCAATTAACTTTTATCTATTAGCAGCATTTAAAATGGCAGAAAGGGAATTTCAACAACACTTAATTGAAATTGTTTTTGTGGCCACTGTGGAATATTTTAGAAAAGTATCATTAATCACCCAGCTCAGCTGAACTCCAACTGGTACCACTCTGAATGTCTAAAGCAACTGGACTAAAGCTCAGAAGCAGGTACAGGGGACAAAGGAGATGGTCTGGTGTCACTGAGAGTTAAGAGCCCCACATGCAAATGAGAGTGCTTTTTGAAACACAACTGAACACTGGGGCATTGTCACTCACAGGGACTGTCCTTGGCGCACATTATATTGTTGTTAGAAGGCCTTGTTTCTACATCAAAGATTTATGTCGCGTATACCATCTTTTTCTCTGAAGCCAGTGCATGTTTAAACCAAACCAACTGAAAGGCAGTTGTAGAAGACAAAGCCACTTCACATTTAGCTCAGCATCTTACTCAAGGACTGTATTTCACAGGAAAAACCTGCAGTGACATGTAGCTGAGGCAGCTTTTTATGTCTGTGAATGTGAATCACAGAATGTGAAATTCTGTTTTTTTAATATAGATAGCAAAAAGTAACTAATTTACAAAGTGATAGTTGCACAAGGAGGCTCTTTCTACAAAACTTCTCTGGAATATAAATCTCTTAAAAATCAATATAGTCTTTTCAATAGTCCTAGAGAAGTTATTTTTAAAATAGTCTCACATTAACAGATGTAGTTGTATGCCCTGAAAGAAAAGTGCACACTCTGCTCATGCCCAGTAGTATTTTCCATTCTTTATCTTAAAAATATTTAAAAATATTTTTCTATATGTAAAATGATGAACATTTGGAGTTGCAGCATTTACTTAGAGAATCCAAAGCCAGACACTATTTGCAGACACTTAACATGTATTCAAAACCTGTGAGCAATTTCATCTGTAAGACAGAGTAGTCTGATAAAGAGTCTCAGAATGGAGTTGGAAATATCACAGCAAGAGTACACCCTTCTGTTGCTCTGAAGTATTTTATCAAATGTTTTTCTGCTGCTGTGGTTAACAAGCTGCCCATCAAACACAACTGTACAACACAAGGAGATGTCTCTAAGCGCTCTGCATGCCAGATTTGAAGAAGGTAGAACCTTTTCACTGCATCTAAAGCAGTAAGTAAATATAACAAAGTGCCTCATGAGAAGCATTACTTGACACTGAAATTTGCATGCCTGAAAAACAGGACTCCCTGAAGGAAACAGCTTTAGCTACTGCCCTTTATTTCCCGCTTCATACCTTTGAAGGTGTTTGAAGATCAATTCTTGTAGTATTTCAATAAGAAATTAATAATCTACCATTTAAAAAAAATAATTTCCACTAAAGAAAAAAGTACACATTCAAAACCAACTGTGTGGCTTGGGTTCCCAAATCCCAGATGGAAAAGTGCCTGGGGACTGGCAGGTGAGTCCAGCAAAACTGAGCAAGCCCTCCAAGCACAAACCTGACATGAGGTGCTACACATCTAAGAAAAGAGTCCCGTGCTGCCACAGCTGTAAAACACTGGCTCCAGAACTAGGAAATATTTTGGCTCTCTCCTGGTCTGTGCCATGATTTGCTGTGACAACACTCTGAGCTGAGCAGCAGACTAAAGCAAAGGTCCCCAAAATTAGGTAGAATATCAATTCTTTTCTGCTGAGCAGGTGTCAAATATAGAGTATTCTGGCATTCTTTTACAGTATACTGGTGCTATCAGTCATTAAATGATTTATACTGATAAAGAGCTCTTCAGATAACTGGAAGAGTATGATCTGCATTTTATTGCTTGTACTGAGTGTCAAGGACTCAAAAAAGTTATTGAAGGGACTTCAGTCACTGCGAGTGTCAGCCAGGATTTTTTTTTTCTTAAGAAATCAGAAGGAGTGACATATCTGTAAATCCACTCAGAAAGTTATCAAAGTGCTTCCTAAAGTATTTTTTCAATATGGCTTTTCACATAGAACACCTAAGCACTTCACTCAGATCAGTGTTAATTAAAGAGAGAAAATACTGCACCTGCTGCCTAAGGAACGAGGTAATTCCTCGTCAGAGGGCTTTGTCTCAAATAATGAGGACAGTAATATACATGTCAGTGAGACTGTCAGGCTGTCGTGTTTTACTGTCTGGAGTACTCATTTGTTATTTGTCATCATCTGTTCTTTGTATTCTGCTGTGGAACTGTAATAAGCTATTTTTGCATCCTGTTAGCATTTGCCATGTTTCACCCCAGGAAAAATAGCTGTTCCCCTGGGTGATACTTTGCTGCAAGACATTAGCTTTGTAAGTGACTGTCTGTGTGACACAAAGGTAGAGAGCAATAAAAAGAGAGACTGCTGAGTGTATTTTGTGATTTACTTGTTGCACTTTTTGTAGTGATAAATTTCCCCAAACTCCAGCTTAAGCGCCCTCAAATTCATCACTCATTGTTCTATTCGCACCACAAAATTCTACCAATTACACACACTCAGACATTAAACATATCTTCCAGAAATACTGTGGCAGCACCTCTTAGAGTTGTAGGTTGCAAAGACAAATGCAGGTGGTGGTTGCCGTGAGTGACCCAAGGAGATGCCCCCCTGAGTGCCTGGTGGGCCAGGACAGCAGCTGCCAGGCTGTCCCCTGGGGCAGAGCAGGTGGTGACATACATGGCAACAACTTCGTGTTGCTTTGGGGTTCATCGACTGCAATTCTCAGTAATCACAGCTCAAACCTCAGCTGTGCAACTAAAACATGAACCTCCTGTGCTGCACCAGCACACCAGGATGAACTCCTGTGCCCCTCTGAGAGCAGGAGCCCTCATGTGCTGGGGAGGGAAGCAGAGATAAGGGGTGGGGAATGAAGAGGCTTAAGGGCGGAACCTGGTGTAATGGGACTGAGAGGTTTGGACACAAAGCTAAAGCAATGGTAATTAAACTATCAGTTAGTGTTTCATTATTCTAACAGTTGTAGCACAAGCCAGTCACCTGAATTCAGCGGAAATCCCCCAAAACTATAGGTTTGAACAAGCTGTATTCTCAGCTGTTCCTAACAGTGATTGCTCTTGTGGATATATTGATAGGGAACTGTAAAAGGAACAGTTTCCTTGCGAAACTCCAGAGTTGATGCAGAATTTAGGTGGCAATCTAAATTATTTTACTCATCTCTTTATTAAAGCTGGACTAGTTATATTTCTCAAACTTGTCTCTCACCTGCTGAGAAACAAAGTTTTGTCTGCTGGCATTAAGATTAGATATCTTATTGTTGTTTAATTACTGTTATAAGTTAATTATTTTGAATGCAATCTATTTATCTTAATTTTAAATTTTCTGCATGCAGATAAGCTTTTGCAGGTGTTATAATGCTGTGCAGAAGTAAGACTACTTCACTTTGAGCTGTTTACTGGAAATGCCAGAATCTGCTGCTGAACTGCAGGCTTATGTAATACCCAGTCCAGCAGCACTTCATATTATATTTAACAGACAAGATCAAATTGCTGCAGAGTAAACATTAGCAAAAAAACAGAACACTTTGTGACGTAAATAGATGTGATGCCTGAAGCTGATCCTTCTACTAATTTATACTCCTACTCAGCTTGCAATATTATCTGTTGCAGGATAAAAACACACATGAGCACTGAGAGTGTGGAGGGTTTATTGGTGCTGCTGCGAAATTCTTATGTTCAAAGTTACAGAAAAGTTTTCCCACACAACAGGAGTCCAACATCAGAAAATAATTTCTCATTTCAGGAAAGTTCAATAAATAGCATACACTACTTTCCTCAAATACAGGAATTAATATTTTGGATTCAAATGAAATGTACTTTCAGATGAAATTTGAGGTCTTATAAAATTAATATGAGTGCTCTTATTATATACTACAGAGAAAACGTGCATTTGCCAAACACCTTAAATAATCCTATTCAAGGCTTGCACAGTCACTGAAATACCATTTCCCCATGTACCATCCAGGAAGCAAATCCAAGGAACAAGAGATATTGTGACAAAGCAGTGATGCTCCTTTAAGACAGCTCTTAATTTTAATGTTATAGAAAGAACTCTGGCCATATAATAGGAAAAAATAAGCAACATTCTTAAGGACTTTGAATGACATTTGGAATACAAAAAATGCTATAATTATTTTGCATTGACACTTCAGCCTGACAGACTAATATTAACAAATGTTTAAGAATTATCCTCTGCTTTCTTAAAGCAGTTTCTGAAGCTTGGATCCAAGTATGCATCATAGTTGTCAAATATAAGGCTGGAAGGACAATAGATCGTTTTCAGCAAATTAAAACATTTTTTTTCTAAAGTTACTGAAGTGAAATATTAGATTTTTAAAAGTTATTTGCCAGTTGCAGATCTTAAATGAACAGCAATCAATCTAATGCCATCATGTCTAAAACCACTGGACAATTTTACAGTCATGTCTGATGTGATGACTAAATTATGAGTTAACATGCTCATTCTGAAACTCATCTTGGTAAACATTTTTGAGTTCATAGCTGTCTGTGGGTGTATTTATGATGTATTTCTCCTTCATGCATAAATGAAAGGAAAATAAACAGAGAGCTTTGGTACGAAGGAGCACTGGGAGGCTTTCTATTCACTTAAGGTAAACTAACAATAATGAGTGAGCAATAGCATGAAAAAAGTTCATATTGACCTTACCTGATCCACTAATTGAGAGTAGAGATCATAACAATTGTCAAAAATGTATTTATAGGTGGAGTCCAGGCAGGCTCTTACACAGTCTTTCACCACAGTACTCGCTCGGGGTGGGCTCTGCAATTCCAGGACCTAATCAAATATTTTGTAAATGGTAGAATGTCAGAATTAGAACACAAAAATCCAAATGTTGACTGTAGTTCTGTATACAGGATGAAAAGGACTGAAATACAATAATGGTAAAATATTTTAAATTGTATTGACTTGAGATCTCAAAGATGCATTTAAGCACATACTGAAGTTAGGCAAGCAGATTATATCACTAAGTTTTGTCTGAATGAAATTATTCCTATGATGAGAGAGGTGTATTTGCCCAAGGGTTTACACCTTTACACTTCAGGGTTTACCTCCTGAAGGTTCTTTGGTTATTTAGGAAATCATTAAACTATATAATTATGTGCTTTCCTCTGAATACAAATATCAGCCAAACAGCACTTCAATTTTTAAAGCTAAGGCTTCACCTTTCCCCTCCCTTTTAGAATACATTAATTTAAACTTCAACTTAAGGGATTATTTTAATTCTCTTTATGTAGTGCATAATGCAATGAAATCACATACTATTACAACAAATGCTGGTTTGCTTTTCTGTTGTTGGTTTTTTTTTTTCATTCAGTAATATTATGGTGTATTATTCCATTCCAAAAATATTTCAGTACTTGACCACTTAGATAACAACCTTTGGAGTTACTAAAGCAAACAGAGTGACCAGACTTATTTTCCTCTTTGACTTGTGATTTTATGATATCACTAAGAAAACATTATTCTATATGACACAAGTTCCTAAGGAGTTTAAATGAGTTTCTTTATGTGACTTGATTTCAAACTAATTAAAACGATAAATTTTCTGTTTTCTTCAGAAAACATAAAAATAATTTTTAAAAAAGGAAAATACTTTTTTTAAATTAATGGCTCTTACCACATTGCTAATACAAAGTATGAATAAAATGACTTTCCTTTAATCACCATCACTAAGCTGAAAGATTTAAATTAAAACTGAAGGAGATGGATTGGTTAAGAGTATTAACTTGAGTATAACTGTCCTGGAAAACAAAGGGTAATAACACCTTTTATTTATTTATTTATTATTGGTTTTAATTTTATTTTTCATTTAGAGTCATTGTGCAAACAAACAACAATACCTTCATCCGAAAAAAGGTAATGCTGGTAAGCAGGTCCACAGTGGATTTCAGGTCTTGGAGTCTTTCAGAATTACTGGCAGGAAAATTATCCTGGTGAATCAGGAAGACAGAAGTATGAAAAATTTTAGTTACAGGTAATATCCTTTATCAACTAGTGAAAAACCCTCTAGGAAAACAAAGATGCTGCCTGGAAGGATTAGAGATGTTCCCATGTTACCTGAATTCTGCCTGTGAGGAAGTCAGGGATGAGTATCCCTTTGACATGAGCAGGAACACTTGATAATGCTCCTGTATTCATGATATGAGTGATTCAAAATATTGTTATGTTTCCAAAACATGAATGGAGTAAATAAACACTACAAAATGGTTGGAAACTATTGCTAATTAAAATAACTTATGGATTCTTCATGGCACATACATCACGTGTGAGTATAAATGTAGTAGTAATCTTAATCAAGAAATAATATATAAATTTTTTGCCATGATCTCTGGGTTAACAGTCTGATGGGAAGTAATGTTATTTAATTGGGTTCCTACTAATGAAACATTGGCCAAACAGCCTCATGCTGCAACATCATCTGGATAGCACTAGAGCATTAAAAGGTCTTGGAATGAACATTGCTGCATGGAGGACATGGTCTTAAAAACTCAGTATGTGCAACTTCTACTCCCTCTAAAGCCTTGGGGTTCTTTTAAATACTCCATTCCTCCTCCAGTTTTAGAAAGCAGGCTGGATGGACAGAGAAATCCTTGACCTGGAGTCTGCCATTCCTGGAAGCTGAAAGGAGAGCCATAGCTGATGGAGCCCTAAGTGCTTATGCATTGTCCAAAATTTCATGGTCCAGTGGAATGGAAAAGGGGATGGAGTTCAGAACCACATGCTAACTGGCAGGTATCCAGTTCATGCTTTCCTGAAGGGCTGGCTTTGGGGCAGACCTCAGGGGGAAGAGATTCCATGAAGCAGAAATGAAACGAATTCCTATCACGTAGACAAGTGCAATGCCAAGGCTTTTCCAACATTACTGGGATCTTAGGATGGAAGTTGTAGTAAAGATGTCAGTCTCTCAAATAAATACAGCAGGAACTGCACTTTGGAATACCAGAATTAGTGAAGGCAGTTCCCAGATGAATTAACTTAACTATAGACCAGATTTAACCAGAGTTGTTGAATCATACTCTTTCTTGATTGTCTATTCGTGCCTTGACTCATTCTTAGCTTTTGGAGAGAAAATACTAAGGTGAGTTTTTGTTCCCCTGACCCCCCTCCAATTGGAAAAAAAACTTTGTTAAACTGCTTAAATTCTGTAAATTTTTGTTCCAAAGGATTTGAGATTTCATGTCAGCACTCAACAGAATACATTGTACATACCCTGTATTTAGATAAATCAATCCTCAGAGAATTGTGCAATTGATCCAGCAGTTTTATGAACTTTTCTCTCTGGAAAAAGAAAACAAGAATACGTTGCACTAGATTCTGCAGGTTCCTGTAACTTCTGGGATTTTAGAAAGCTGTTTTCCCCCTTTAACTGATTTAATAATCAGATTGCTTTCTATTATGTCATATATAAGTGCTGGTTGGAAATATCTGTGTTTCAAAGCCAAGCAATGCATGTTTTTTCACTTTGTTTTCCCTTTTTATCCTATATTGTGATTTCCCTGGTATGCATTAAACACTGCAATACATTAGTGAGGTAACACAGACTTATTGATACAGTATTTTCCTGTCTTATATTTGCCTTGCAATTACCTACACTCTTGAAGAAAGCACTTCCCTCTCCCTTTAATTAGTAAGAAACGATGCTCATTTACAGCAGAATTTGGCTTAAAAATATGATTGAAAACTATAATTCAGAAACAGTGGGTTTCGTAAGAATAAGCTAAGCAATACTAATACTATGCTGTTATAGTTTTGCCTTTCAAATGTGGAGATCAACTTGTTATCTTGATAGATGAAAGTGCAGTGAAAATATTTTGCTGCGAGATATCCAGCTGTTGTGACATTCTCAAGTAATACTAATGAGAGTTTCTAATCACCATGTTAGAACATGCTCCATAGTCTGCTGCACAGAACTGCAGAAATGCTCGTCAGCCTGGGTGGAAGCAGCAGAAGCAGCAAGATCTGAGAGCTCTCAGGGTGCACTGATTGTACCCACACCACCCTGCAAAAGTGATCAGCAGTAATTTGAAATTAGTCTTTGTGCACTGTCTCTCATCAGTGGAGTACTAACCTACACCAAGAGCCACTAACTTGGCACAGTCCCCTTAAGGGATCAATCAAAAGGGAACTTTTTTGTCATGTTATAAATCTGTACTGAAATATTCAGTCAGCCAAATCATTCCCAGCTGTAGCCTGAGGACTTGAATTTGAGATGTTCCTTTTGATGAATGATGTGCAGCTATTCACTAACAAATGCCTTTTGACCCAGGAGAGAAAAATAATCTAATATTTTGCCTATAAGTCAATTGTCTGAAAAAAGAGCTCCAAATCTCTATTAGTGGTGCTTACTACTCTTCTTCCATCCATCTGTTGAACTATGAATTGGATTGGAATTGCGTCAAAGTTAAACTGGCATTAACATAAGAGAAAGGACTTAATCTCTGTCCAGCCTGAGGATAAAAGTAGTTCTGACCATTAGAAAAATGGGAAAAAAAAGATAAAAAATCCGGCAGGAATTTAGAATACAGAGTGAATACATTTTTATCTATTATCATGTTCAAAGACTAGGAAGTCCACACTGTGAGATACTTCTCCACAGAACAAAAGTTAGCAACAACCAAAAAAGTACTTCCACATCCTGAGGTTCTAGTGTTCCTCCTAAGACTTCTGATACCTGAATCCAGGACTTGGCAATGCACCATTATATCAGCAAAATTAGGGTCCATCACTCTGGATTCCAGTGAGAAGAACAGCATCTCTGGCTGGATCCATTAGGTTAATATGAGTTCACTGATGACACAGCCCAGAAAAGCAATTGCAACTGATCCTTTGTCTAATGCACTTGGCAATTTGCCAGCCCCACTGCAATGAAACTAAACCCTGATGGCTGAAGATCTTAGTGCTGTGCACGTGTGCCAGTGCTTTCTACCCTGCATTCCTCACACATCAATATACAAGGAACTGAGTAGCATCTTCACTATCTTTTATAACAATTAATTGTAAAAACTTCATAAAATTTTCAAAAGCCAACCACAACTCTTACTCTTTAAAATGACTCAATTTTAAAAAAATTTTGAATTCAGAAGTTAATACAAAATATAGTCAGAAAAAAAACCAGACAAGAATTCTTTTAAACAAGAAAGTCTACTTACCCCAAAGTTAGTGGCAGCAAAGCGATCTGAGGCAGATACATTAGTGGCTGCTGTGGTATGGGCATAGAAGGCATTGATATTGGCCAACAGTGTACTCATAACTGCTGGAACACCAGGGCACATATACTTGGAAGAAAGACAGGAGAAGTGCCTGCAAGTGAAACAAAGCAACAGTTATTGAAGATGGCAAGGAATCTGCTCCTTCTCTCACTGCAACTTCTTTTCAGCTCCAGTGATGTAACTTTCAAGCACGGTCATGGAAAATTGTGGAGATGCATATGAGGAAAGCCCAGACATTTTTTATATAATTACCACTTGTTGCACACTGATATTTTCAAATTGAACACATCAGATTCACATTTGATTCTTACTCTGTTAATCCCAAACACAAAAACATGATTTAACTTTCGTAATTACTATTAAGCAAGACATTAATTATTAAACAAAACTTAAAACAAAAAAAAACATTGTCATTATAAAAGCCACAGAGATCTATAGCAGAAAAGGATTTAATTGTTCCAAACAGAAAGACTCAAATAAGGATATTAGTGTGGCTTTTTTTTAGGCTGCATTATTGATGAAAACAACTTCTGGGTTCACCTTGATTTGATTTAGGCCATAACTGAAACTGTTCCACTTTGATTCAGGCCAGTAAAATTTAGGTAATCAGCCTGCTAAACCCAAAGCAGCCAAAACCAGATTTGGATTGTAGCTACACTGTTTACTTATTTACACAGCAGGAAATGCCTGGTTGTAGCATACAAAGAGTTTATAACATTAGAAAACATGAGACATACAGAATGGATGAAAGATCTAACACATGAGAAGAGTGAACATCGCCATTGCAAACATAATTCCTGATTTTGCGATTTATCATTAGGCAGGACTAGGAAGGAGATAAAGGGATAAATAATAAATATACACAGATAAGAAAGAGAGTGAGGGGGGTTAGGCAGAGAAGACGTGGTAAAAGCGAGTGTACACTCAAACAGAAAAGGATGAAGAAGCTCCAGTCACTCTGGAGCTCTTTGTATGACTGAGGATCGTGATTTGGCCACATGCTCATCTTAGCTGGAGACTCTGGCTCCTCTCTCCCATTTCTCCTCGGGAGCATAAGGCAGAGCAGTGTGCTGGGCGTCAACCACCTGGCCAAAAATGCCCTTCCAAGGAAAAAATTAACACAAGGTACAGCTGAACTCTATCCTGCTGAACTTAAGCCAAGTATTCTTAACTGCTGTCACTGCACAAATCATCTTTCAAGACACCATTCAAGTTTATTTTCATCTTGTATTCAGATTCCTGTTCCTAAAGCTATAAAAAATGAGCTCTTCATACTTTCTTGCAAGTCTGCACACAAACTCACTCTACATGCATTATTCTTTCTCATACCCTCTTATTGTCTCAGCAGTTCTCTAAATTGCTTCCATTTGCTATTTTGACTGACACTGTTCATCATATTCCTGCTTTCTGATGTTCCAGGCCTGCAGAAACTTGCTTCTGCTGAAGCAACAACAGTATCTTTTCCCATATCACTAACTCAGTATATTTGTAGATATCTTAAGTGTATTTGTAGGTGCCTCTTTCATAACTCTTTGGGGTAATCTGCAATTTCCCATGTGTCGAACAATTCTTGTTCTGTAAGTCTACAGATTTAAAAGGGAAATTAAGGGGAATGGGGTGATTGAGAAGGCAGCATCACATAAAGTCCCTCCTGCCTCTGCTTTTCCAGCACTCCCTCTCAGTTCACAGGTTCCTACTACAGATGCCCATCTCCAGATTCAGAAATGGGCCTAAAAAATGCCCTGGGCTCTTAGTACCTCACACCACTCCAAACCAAGCACTCTCCAACACCCTCATTTACTCGGCAAAGGAGACCTCTCCATTTTAATGTTTACTTCATAATGTGTTAAAAAAGACAATTCTCAAATGCTCCAACTGCCCAGGCTCAGGATCCAGACTTCATGAATGTACCTGATATCCATTCCATGCCCAGATATCAGGAACAGACCCCACAGAGTTATTGACCCAACTGCTCTCCTCAACCACCTTAGTCAATGAAACAGGCTACAGACCCCAGTAAAACATTTGAAATAAAATCAGCTACTTCCAGTAAGGCTGAACACATTGACCTATTGCTATAGTTCCATGATCACTGTGGTCAATGCAAGGCAAAAGTTCTGGAGTACTGAACTTGGGAAGTGTGTTTTAATTACCTGTGAGTACTCAAGACATGCATGTGATCCATAAATTAAAATATAATTTTCTGGGTTTTTTTTCTGAAAAATTAAAGCACAAGAGATGCATACCAACTGAGGCTGTTGCTGAAAAGCAATTAGCAGGAAAACTTATAAAATGGTAATTTTCTCTTTCACATTTCACACAAGATAAAGCCACTTATAATTTAAACCATTATTCCCCCCAAAAAAACCCCAAGTAATTAATTATGCATGTACAAATACCTAGAAAGAATCCTAACACAGATTCATGTTTTGCTATTTTGTAGTATCATCCAAAATCGCTGAAATGTTAAGGTCATAAGATTTTGACAGCAATAGATATGGGGATGAATGAAGCCTTTAATCCTGCTCCAAAACTAGCCTGATGAGCTAAATAATTGCTGGATTTTCTAGTTTACCTTAACAGACAAAGAGACTGGACAATATGGGATCCAAGTGCAGATAAGGGCAAGAGAGGCAGACTTACACTGAAGAGAATCTAAGGCTACAGTCCTCATTTGTGGGGTCTCTCTGTATTTGCAACCTTTCCAGGCCAAGCCAGGTGGGCTTTCTCAACTATTAGACTTTTTGAAAGTATTTTCAAGCTGGGTTTATGTATCACAGTCTTGCACCAATGTGGCAATACATAATGATACTTGTGTCACGGTAGTCACGTTCAAAATGCTTTGCAGACATTCCTCAATCTTCCCAAAAAGTTGATCTATAAGTTCTACCATCTCCATTTTACAATACAGACACTGCTCAAATCTACACACAAATCAATCACATGGGCCAGGGCCAGAACTTGGCATTCCCAGCTAAGTGTTCACAGGATGATATTACCAAACCTTTCATTCTTTGCAGTATTTTTCAAGAGCGCTTTTAAATAGCATGATGTGAATCTGACAAAGGTGCAACCCAGCTCTCTACCTCAAAACCTTTCATTATATGTCACATGATTTCTGGCAAGTAGAAGAATAATTATTTCCTTTGTGATAAAATACAATAGTGATGTCAGGTGATTCTCACCACTAAAGCTAACATTTAAAGTTAATAGAAATCTCTCCTGGTATATTAAACACATACATTTTGAGAAATATATGTAGAGATGATCAGAATTATTTTTTTAAAAATTAACAGCAAAATAATTACCATATACTTTTATTGATGACCTTAATTTCCAAAAATCTTCTGGTGGATCTGAAGTTCTTTAGTGCACGAGTAACCCTGACTTGGAGAAAAGGCACTAATAACCCCCCTGGCCTTAAAGTCGTACCTATAACATGTGCTGTGCTGTGGGAGGGGACAGGCGAAAGGGATAGTCAGCAGCAGCCCCTCTGAGAAGCCTTTGAGATTGTGTCAGTTGCCTCCAGGAAACACGACAGACCATGGAAAAGTAGTTTTGATCAACATTTTAAGTTCAGCGAGATGTCTTCTGCAGGTTTTTATAATCATTTCACATTGAGCTACCCATGACCTGTACAGAGTTCTTATATTGAAAACAGGCCCCAATTGCACCAATTTATAATCAGGAAAATGTAAAGCTATTGGTGTACTTTGTTTACGTCCTTATTGTATTACTACACTGTTTCACCTGCAATGTAACAGTGAAAATGATGATAAAGCATCTGTATCAGGTTCCAGACTTTTGTTTCTTTCCTTTGTTTAATTAAAATCTCTAAAGTTTGCAGAACCTATTAAGTATACCACATGCAATATGGGTCATGACTGAGAGTGCTGATAACTCAGGCTGCCTTCTGCTTGCTAACATACATAAACCAAAGGGAACCACTTTCCCTATTTTTGTAGGTCTTTGAAAACAGCAGAAAATAACATGACTTACTAACAGTTTCTAGAGGGCACAAGATGTCACAGCAAACAGCACTAAGTCTCATACATTTTAGAGTAATATTGCATTGTTTAAGCTGGAGTCGTGTCTCAAAGCAGGCCTGCTGCTCCAGCTTTCTTACTGTGCAGTTTCTTGACTAACCTGCAGTGCCTGTGGTTCCTCAGCACTTCTGCTGGCCTGAGTCAGTGCAGGAAGAAGGCAGATTGATGTGCTGTAACTCAGCATGCAAATACTATCAATAAAAATTTAGTCTAATGGGCGATTGGTGTGCTTTTTGCAATGCTGCCACATTAACTGAAGACAAGCAGGAGAACAAGATGACAGAGTTAATGCCCATTAACCTGCTGGAATGAGAGCTATTTGCTGATTGAGAACCATTAGGTTCTACCTGTGGTGCCTCTTGCCAGTAAGAAGCAAAGATCTTAATAGAGCTTTTAATGTACTTGCCTCCATTACACAGTAAATCCAGGTTGCTGATGAGTCAAACACTGTTGTGATACATGCTCTGAATTTTTCCTTTTAAAGAGAAATAGATTACATTTAAAGATGAATAAGGGGGAAAAAGTTGTTTTTTTCTTGATAGTGGAGAGGTGGCTTAAAGTACATAGGTAAATAAAGTTTCAATATGATTCCTTCAAGACACTGAATTTACAGCATAAATTTCCATCAATCACTGCAGTGACCAAAATACAGGCCAGCTGGATCACTGAGCTGTTTTCCTGCTTTTCCCCCCATTTTCTATGATACCTGCTTTCTATCCTATCATTTCACATGTTTGTGCTTCTACTTCTGGGAGTTACACATACTATTCTTGTAGCAAACACCATCTATTTGGCTGCTATTCATCACCAGAAAAAAAAAATCTTCTGAGCCATATGAGAATGGCTGTAATTGTCTTCCATTTCTTTTCCTAATACAGACTCCATTAGGAGTTGAGGAATATAATAATCATAAGAAAAAAGAATGGATTGTGGAATCTTTATGAGAAAAAATTCAAAGAACTGCAGTTACCGCAACTAAAGCAGACATTGTTGTATTGTGGCTTTGGGTCAAAGATTGTTTTATTAACTCATGTGAATTCCATATCTGGTGACTTCTAAGCAGAATTCCTTGCTTAGGAACTGGACAGTTGTAACCCATATATTGAGAGTAAGACACCCCTTCTCAGTGGGTAGCTTTAGGGAAAAATTGTCTGCATTTATTCTCATAAAAATGTGGATGCCTCTATCTCCAGCAACAGGTGCAATCAAGCTTGAATTATTCTCTTACAAGTTTAATGAGAAAGGTCTCACTGGGGACAATGACTAGAGCAGATAAGTAACTCCCTATGTGATATCTCTTGGGCTGATATCCACATTCCTGTATGAGGATACTCAGTGGGTTTGGAAAATCAAGACTCTGTTTTTGACATATTAGTTCTGTGCTCTAAAAGAATAAATATAAATAAATATTAAGAGCCAGAAACAAATCATCAGGGTTTACTAAGAGGATCACAATGACAAAGCCACCAGCATGAACCATAAATGATAGACAAGTGGGGTTGCTTATTGCTGGAGTGGAACAGGATGCCAAATTGTTCTGGGGTACTTTAGGGAAGCTTAATCAGATTTATGTTGTGCTCAGAAATGCAGAATGGCATATGTTTCTATTCCAGCACATGCCATTTTTCCATACTCAAAAGTTCAATACTGACTATCACTAAGTGACACTGAAACTTTACATAATAGCTAATTTTAAAACAAATATGAACACTAAAAATTATATTCTGACAAGAAAGAGCACCTCATCAGCAACATTCCAAAACTCACAGGAGCCTGGTAAAGGGCCTTGGGGGCCTGGATCCTGCAGTTGTGCACTTCCAAACGCAAACATTTTTATTTGCAACCTTATAATGAGACATGCAGTACAAGAACTCTGCAACTAGATTCTGAAGCCAAGAATGCTTACACAATATTCCTTTGGGCAAAGTGATTACATTCAAATTCTCTCTGATTATGGTACAAAACTGCTATTGTTTTAGTAGGAGCTCTTCATTACCAAATGGAATCCAGTAATTCTATTTTCCAAATCAAGTAACTACATTTTCTTCCAGCCACTAAAATTGTTGCAGAAAAAAAGTGATCTCATAAAAATAAGTAAAACCAACAGATAACAGTCCAAAAGAAAATTCCTCATGACAGATCTCTTTTTTTTTTTTCACTACCCCTAAAGTCTGAATGCTCTGAGACATATCTGCAGGTGAATCAGCAAAATGATGTATATGAAGATGTATACTTCTCCAAGTATTATTTGAGCTTACATTCATTACTGATTTCATTCCTAACTTACACAGGATGAGGCTTTGCCCTCAAACAGGGAGTGCACATTATTAACTCACAACATTTAAAAGGACATGGGTACGGGGGCAGTGAAATCTTTTATTTCCTGTGGCTACCAACATAGAATTCCCCTTCTTATTATACCTGCCTTCAAATACCTGGCTTGCAGTTGCCAACAGCAAGGGAATTTGGTGGAAAAGGTGTAGAAGAAAGCAAGAACAAAATGAGGACAAGGCAAAGTAGGTCATTTGACTTAAAATGGCTTGGTTAGAATTTCTGAGCAAGGATTCCTGAAAAAAGTGTTGCAATACTTGCCCAGCTCCACGTTAGTTGTTCAGAGTAAATTTACTTCCTTTTCATGAGTATCTGCATATAATTCACTGAGATAAAAGTTAAGAATCTCCTTTATTAAAATTAAAATTACTTCTTTATATGAAAATATAACCTGTCCATTCCTAACACTCTTAAGTGAAAAAATGCTTGCATCAGTTATATTGCTGTTTTTGCAATACTGACTTTTGCAATACTTGAGTTTCTTAAACCAGTTTCAAACTTTTTCTGGAAAATTTCACATTCCTGGTATACATCAAGGGATAAAGAAAAAGAAATTTGAAAATAATGTTACAGTTAAGGTTGTCTGTGAGAAAAATAGTTGTGTTGGTATCAAGATAACCAGCTACCAGGGCTATAGTTAGGAGGAAATACTAATGCTCGATCAGTCCTTTGTTTCTTAATGCAAACAAGTAAGAACAGCCCTCCCTTGGTATTAATAGCTCTTGAGAATCCATCTCTCATCAAACCTTGAATTCATTTTGATACACACAGCGGGAACAACTCTATCATTTTGATAAAAACACTGTACCATTTTAAATCAAGTTATAAAACTATAGTTTTATGCTAGCTAATAAGTGCCACGACATAATCAAGATATAAAAACACACATGGCTAAAGAGAAGCTAAACATGAAAAGAAAAATATTCATTTGACTAAATGCATGAATTCCTCCATATCTAGTTTATATATACGATACCACATAGGAATTGTCGCGCTTAATATATTCTTCTGTGCAATGCTGTGTAAGGTCATTGAAGGAAAAGCAATAAAAATGTATATATTACAAAGACAGCCTCTGCCTTTCTATTAGATGTACAGTACAATAATTCATAGAGAGCTACATAAAGAGAAAGGCATGCTCATTGCAGTAGCAGATGGTGTCATTATATCCTGCAATAAAAAGAAAACTTCACATATTTATGTGCCATCATACTTATTGTAAGACTTTTCAGGAAGTGAAGAGATAGAGAAAATGAGAGATGTTCTAATACAAAATTCCATAATAGCGGCTTTCTATTAGAAAATAAATTCTATATTTCTTCTTTAGAGGACTCATTTGGAGTCCTCTGCTTTCCTACAGCTCCAGGAGGAGTGGAGTATAGTTGTTTTCCCTAAAAACCCTTTTATTGGACAGTTGAAAATGCAGGATGGAGCTCTCATGTCTCTAGGCCTCCAAGCCAGACGGTGCTGTGCTCTGAAGTGTTCAGACAGCTACTTCAGAGTGCACAATGTAGCAACAGGTTGCAATACCGTTGAAAATGGTTTGCATTAATTATTTATATATGGAAGCTCACTGTAGGCATTGCTGCTGTTCTATGATGATTTCTGCACTGGAAAAGAGTACAGAGCTTGTGATTCCCTGTGCTGCCAATCCAGTCCCATCTGGAACGCTGGAAGTCTTTCTGAGCTGTGCTTTGTACGAGTATCATAAGGATTAAGAAATGTATTAGCAGTAATACCAGTAACAACTCATAAAATGCTTATAACATATCTGAATTCCACTGCAGATGAGAAGCACTTCAAGGAGAAGCAAATGGGTGAAAATGCTAACAAGAATTTAAATCAGGAATGGAAGAGAAATGACGAATGAAAGCAAGAAGCCTTGAAAGCCCCTCAAACACGAGCCTTCCCTCGCACACATTGTGGCCACAAAGCAGAACCTGCCGCGCTCACTCACGTCATGGCCTGGTAGATGTCCTCGATGCCGTAGCGCATGGCAAACTCATCCACGATCTCCTGCGCGGCGGCCTCAAAGTACACCTTCCAGGCCTCGTCACCCTTCACCTCCGGGATCTTCACAGCCCCACTGCACTTCACTTCTGTCAGGTAATGGAAGAGATTCTAAAGGCAAGAAATATTTCAAACAGGAAATGTTGGCTTTTAAGTGGAGTTCTGAAAATACAGCCTATATACAGTCATCAATATATTAATTGTTAGTTCTTCTTTTTTGTTTGTTTTTCCAAAGACTGGCTCAAACAAGTCAGCTGGCTTGTGACTCAGAGCATTGCTCTGTCTCCTTGATATAAAGTTGTGGCCCAGAAAGACTGCAGCATAAAATAGTGCAGGAACTTAGCTATTAATCGCCCTGGTTAATAATGAATGAAATAGTGATGTTGTAACACCTACTACATAGTGTTTCAACTGTATTTTCAAATTCATCATTTAAGACCTTTAAGTTACAGGAAGATAACAGAATATTGCAGATGCCTCTCAAGTAGTGCAAGGGATGCAATAAAGTTTAGGTTTAGTAACCTTGGGAGTAAAGCTGGGGTTTAACATTAATGTCATAGAATGCTTCTCAGATCACCTACCTCCATATGTATCCACAAACTGAACAGCAGATTTTATTTCCTATTTTCAATAACAAAAAAATCCCCTAAAACTCTGAAATACTTTCACTTTAGCTAATTAGCCCATAACTGTCTCATGGGTTATTTAAAACAAGAGCTTTAAGGTGAAAATCCATCAGCACGAATGCCCTGAACTTCCAGTTTTACAAATGGTGAACAATGGAATTTTGTGGATACATGTTATTGCTGAACTTTCAGCCACATATTAGCTACCAACCTTCAGAAGCTGATTGCATTTTCAGAACAGAATTTCTTTGCGGATCACTATTTGAGGGAAGAGGAACTAATTACAAGGAAATTTTTTCAAAGACACATTGGTTTATCAGTGATGATTTTTTTCCAACGTTGATAAACGCAATCTAGATGACAGGAAAATGAAATTTTATATTGTCTGTGCTTCTCTTGACTTTTCTCACTGTCTCCAAAATATGAATTGATATAGAAGGAAATAAATCCTTTACAGTTAATAGCTTTATTTCTGTAATATACCGAAATGTTTGTATATTCTTGATGTTAGTAAACATATATGGAGCATCAAAGTGCTAAATTAAAACACAGTACAGGGAGGGCTTATCTGGCTCTATCTTATTTTTCTAAGACCTACTGGGAGGAATGATCTGTTAGTCTTACATTGCTTCTGAACCTGATATGCCACCAGCAATACAAAACAGGAATCTAAAATAAACTTGTCTGAGGTATGGCATCAGTTATCTGTTACAGTGTTCTAATGTTCTGTAGCCCTTTTTTCCTTATCCATGCAACAGTAATAGTAATTTCTGTAGAGTATACTTTCACTTCTCCAACATACCTCATGTAGACAGGTGTATTGCACATGATAGGGAGCAACTTTCTCCTCTCCTTCTATTTCAACATTGATTTTCAGTCTAATGGCACCAGAGACAGCTGATTTATCTGTTCGTTTTTCTGAAGAGCAAAAAATAATACATTCATTAACTAGCAAGAACACACATATGTCATGTTATAAATCATTCTGGTTTAATAAGAATCATTTTTTTAAAAGCCGGGAAGTCTTGTTTTTGAAAAACAAGAATTTTTTTGTACCGCACACATGGTTCAGGCCTTGAAATTGAATATCAAACTATGAAGTAAAGAATCTTCCTTATTTTATGTGCCATGTTTTACATGCACAGCAATTTATTTACTTTTCCCTTTTTGGTAAAAATTAATTTTCAGTCTATTATCTGTACTAATGATTACTGTTTTCCTTTATTTATGAAGACTTTAACAACAACCTGGACTACTAATCTGAGAGTGGTGGGTTGACCCTGGTAGGACAGCAGGTGCCCACCAAGGCCACCATATCCCTTGTCCTGCTCAGCTGGACAGGGGAGAGAAAATATAATGAAAGTCTCATGGGGATGACAGGACTCACCAATTATTTTCATTGGCAAAACCAGACTCAGCTTGGGGGAAAACTAATTAGTTATCCATTGAATTAGAGTAGGATAAAGAGAAATAAACCCAAATCTTAAAACACACCTTCCCCTCCCCTATTCCTTCTCCCCAGGCTTAACTTCACTGCTGGTTTTCTCTGCCTCCTCCCTGCCAGTGCCACAGGGGGATGGAGGATGGGGGCTGTGGGCAGTTCAGCACACACTGGCTCTGCCTCTCCTCCATCCTCACACTCCTCCCCTTCTCCAGTGGGGGGGAGCCTGCTCTGTAAAAACTTCAGCTGAATTACATGACACAGTTTTCTGATATTTGTTTCCTGATCCACTGTTCTTGTTTCCCTGTCTAGTGTTTCAATTCCCAGTGACACATACAGATATTTCAGGGAATTATCTGATCTCTTACTGGCAATGAATAAAAACTCTTGTTTTATTTCCTATTTATGATGAGATTTTTTATTTCTGGTTTAAAGAATGCTACTTTCAAAGACCTATCCAGACAAGAGAGGACATTGAGGCCAACAGAGAGCAGCCTGTCCTCAGCTTATGGCTGGGAATGGAAACACACTTGGCACAGCCAGAACAGAAAACTCCAGCAACGAGATTCATGAAGAACCACAGGTGTAAACACAGCGAGAAACAGAAGATTATGCCCAGAATGGTAATAAATAATTTTTAAAAAATATTTGATAAAATGAATGTGAAGAACAATAAAAATGCTTGTAGATATATTTCCCAAAGAATGCTACTGTTAATGGACTACTCTTAGATGCTGGGCTTTCGTGAATTGTTTTAATTTTGCATTAAATATTTTTCTTTGCTATCATTCGGATTAGTCTGCTCTCTGCAATTGTCAGAACTCTGGATCAAAATCAAAAAAGTATCTTTAATTTTCAAATAAATGTGTAACATTTAATATGTAAAAAGTTGTATATTGGTACCAAAGCAATATTTTTCAAAGTTTCAAAGTTACAGACACTGAGATTCTACCTAAATTTGTTTTAAGAAATCAGTAAGAATCATACCTAAATTATACCATACATCCATTTCTCCACTCAGTGTTCTTACTTCAATAATTGTTTGCCCAAGGAAGTCATCTGATTCCTTTTTGAAATGTTGTTTTACTCTAGATTTGATGTCATCGTCTTCATCCCATACTCTCACCTTTATTCTATCAGTAGAGTTATGGCATTCACTGGAAGAACAAAAGTAAAATAGAAAATGTGAGTGATACACAAGCTATTTACCTCTGTACCATTGCCTAATTAATTGAGCTCGATTTTCCATACACCTAATTAACTGCATGAAGTGTCAAAATACAAACAACCTGCAACATTCAGTGGAATAAAAGGCCATCCCACACTACCAGTGCCAAAATTAGAATTACCATATCCATGAGAAAGTAAAGAGTTTGACTGAATTATACATACATACCTATTGTATTTAGGAATGTAAAGAACCGCTCATTAAAAGTATTAATAATTTAAAATATGTACTCTTGGATGTGATTATTTTACAAGTATCTTAGGAAAAATACAGGAAGGTCTGGCTTTTTGTTTAGGAATGCTATGTAGTACATGCAGCAAACTACAAAAGTTATCTAGAGTAATACAAAAAGTGAAAACAAAATTCAAGAATATTTCCACTGTGTGTCAGGAAACTTTTAGGAAAAAACCAAGTACGTGCAAACATCACAGAAGGCAAACAGAAAAACCTGGGGAAATAAGTAGTTTCTTTCCTTAAAAGATATATTTATTTTCTCCAAGACCTCCATTCCCTGGTAAGGAGGAGTAGGGACAGACTGCCATGTACTAAAAAATTTCTTGCAATTTTAAGTTGCTTACCAGCCCCTCATGGGTTAAGTGGATTTGAGAAACTCCTGGATGTATGAGGGAATGAGGTGGCCTCACTTGCAATCTGCAGAGTACCCAGGGGATAAAACTTCTTTTTCTCCCAGCTATATCCTGCATGTATTTTCACAGAAATGGAAAAGAAACTCTATTGCTGCTTATTTCTATAAGCCACAATGAGGACTGTTTACTATGCATCACTCTGGGCTTTTGATGACTTCATTGGTATATCCTACTTTGGCTGCAGGAGTCTATGGGAGGGAAAAACTCTCTGCTGACATTTGATGACTAGTGCAGACCTGGCATCAGTTACAAGCCAGGTCACACTCATGCATCCATTGTTGTGTTTTTTTAGTATCCACTCACTAATGCCACAAAAGTATTTCAAAATTACGTGTCTTTAAATATGACTTTAAAATGTAGCAGCAAATTTTCATCTTCCGCAGTGTCTTGGTTTGACACTAGAATAAGAGTTCTTACTTGAATTCTATTTCAAGCACTATCACTGCTCAGTGATCTGTTTCAGTGTTTCCAGCATTAAAAGAGTAATACTCTAACTTATCTTCCAACTGGCACCCCTCATGGGTATTCTAAGAATTAATTAGTGGTGGTAATGGGCTTTGGAAGAATAAAGTGCTGTAAATGGTATTATTACTGTCAAGGCCAATCAGACACTAAAAATGGCATGCACAGCTCTTAGTCTGTAGCACTGCAGACACCATTCAGTATCACAGAAATGCTTGTGTCTGCCTGGATTCCAGATTTTAACTTTGCAGATATTTCTGATCATTAAAAGGCACGTTGTTCTGTGATTAGCCAAACTAATAAAGCCTAGTTCCCTTTTGTCTTACGAGCGGCTTCCCTGACATCTAACAACGAACCACCTATTGAATCTTCCCCCATAGTTGGGATTGTTATAAATTATCCCTTCATGAGAACTCCCTGGTGTCTGTTGTGGGGTGAACTCATCCTGAGGATACTGGTAGGATTCCATGTTTTTCTGACCACCTATTTTCAGAGAACATGACATACTATTAGGCAATCTCTGAATTTCTCCGGGTGAACACAAAATTCAAAAGCTGCTGGCAAAGACATGTAAAACACAGCAAGATACAGATGGATCAAATAAACATCTTTGCCTTAAGAACTTGGCTAAACCCAGAAACCATTTAGTTTTCCTGAAACGTAGCTCTGAGTTACTGCTTAACATTGCTAGAGTCCTGAATTGCATGTAGCCGGGCACCCAACAGAAATACCAGAGGATTTTGATAGCGGCATAGGGAGATCCATCACTGGGGAGATATTTACATGGCCCTCATCACCATACCTGTGCTTTTAGTAGAAATCTCATTCCTGCTTTGCTTCTCAGGGAGATGCTGTGTATAAAAAGTCATTGAATGGTACTTCAGAAAAAATACTGTATTTTTATTCTCCTGAGACATCAACAATTTCCCTCTGATGTATGCTTAGCTGATTAAGGAATATTTATTCAGATGGTCAGGATGACTGCACTTTTCCCTGATATCCTCAGCTGTCTCTTCCACATCCTTTTCTCCTTTAATCTGAGGTCAGTGAAACATGGTGAGACTTATCACAACCAATGTATTAATTCAAATATTCATCCTTGTGTCAAAACTTTAGCACTGAGTCAGCTCTGCTACATGTTGGTAACGTTCCAGTGCAAGGCCACAAAAATAGCATGGATTTGTGTTGCAAGAACTGAAGAGGGGAGGGACAAACATTTCTCCTGGCCTGCCCTGTGCAGTGTGACTGCAGGGGGATTCACTGTTAAAGTCCCAGAGTTGTCTCTGATGATTCTACTTACCTGCCCAGACTCCTAGAAATAGCACTATATAATGACATTCACATTGCTTTGGTCACTGGGAACATCTGTACAGAAGCCCTGGGTGGGATTCCTACTTCTGCTTACTCTGTCCAGGAAAATCAGCCCAGGGAATTGAAGGGTTGAGACAACATATGCTATTTTCAGTATTCCTGTTCTAGCCACTCCTCCTTATATGCTCAGCAAAAGTGCTCATGAAGGTGTGATACAGGAAGGTGAGAAGTGAGTTGTTCTTTAACACACTGAGAATGAAGATACTGAAAGCTCCTGAAAGATGGAAACGTTGCTGTATATTCATAGAACCAAAGTAGAAGAGAGAATTTAGTAATTTGCCAGCAATCTGGTGACACTACATTACTTCTGCATTTCCAAAATGCCACAGAGACACGAAATAATCCTCACAGAACATCTGCTTATTCTAATGGCTAGAGTAATAAAATTGTAATAATAAAGTATCTTTACAACAGTATTCCAATTAGTATTAGATGCACTGGCATGACCTGACTGTACACCTCCTCTAAGAGATCTGCACCCAATGTTAAAATGTCAGCTAAGTGATACTCTACAACTTTCAGTAAGTTCAAGAAGCCATTCAGTACTATTATCACCCTCATGTTCTTTAGTGCCATTACTGCAGGCCAGAACCAGGTCCAGAGCATTGCTATGAGGTCTGGCCACCCTGCTCTTACGTGTTCAGAGATAGTTCCACAGTCTCTCAGGGAATCTATTCCAAGACTTCGTAAGCTCAACTGTTGGCAAACTTTTTCTGAAGTTTGATCTAAACCTCACTAAATTGAATTTGTACCTATTAGTACTTCTTGTTCTACTATAACAGTAAGCATGGAAAACAGATTATTCCTTTCCTCTTTTCAGGAGGAAGGATGTGTTTAAAGACATCCTTACCTCCACTACTTGTCTCTTCTCTAGTCTGGAAAGTCCCAATTCTTTAGCAGTGTAGTCACAGGCCATGCTTTCTGATAAAGTAGAACGAGACTAATTTTGCCTTTTCTTGCATTAGTTTACTCTGTCATAACAAAAAGAGAGTTGTATGAAATTAGTCTGGCTTGACAGCAGTTTGAAAAAAATACTCAGACCAAATATGTTGTACTGTGAAACGGAAAAACATTATTGCTTAACAAACAATTTATCATTTGAATTGGTTCTAGAGGTTTTCTGCTCTCTTGATTTGGGCTGAGGCTGTGAAACACAGTTGCTTCAATTAGTAGAATGTCTCTCAATCTTCCTCCACAGTAGGATGCCTGAAATCAGTCAGATCAAATATTTTCAGGCACTGAAGGTAGCACTCTATATATATCCAATGAATCTATTCATCAGAGCCCATATGTTGGCCTCATTACAGCCACAATAGAAAGACTAAATAATGTAAAATAATTATCCAGTTACTTGAAAGACTTCTGTATTCTACGCTTGCACCTGAGGTGTTAATGAATGGTCAGAGCAAATGTGGCACCTGCAAAGTCAGCAATGCAACTGGAGATGTGTCCTTGCTAGACAGCACTGTCAGAAACACCAGGTTTCTCTATTTCAGCCATCAACTGTTGAAAATAGTCAAGAAAAGGATGAGAGTAGAGTTCTGTTATAGTGTAGAGATCTAAAGATTTCTACAAAGCTGAAAACCACACAGCCAACTTGCTGTGACTAAGAAGTGAAAATTCAGTCCTTTTTCCCGTATCAGATGCCACACTCAACAAGAAAGAAAAGGTGACAGATAGAGCTGCAGGACTCCTCCTTTGCTCAGGCAAAAAACTTCTCTTATCACTGATGTCTTGCTGAAAAAAATCCAAACTGCTCTGTTACCTCATTTCTAACAACACCACTAGAAAGGATCAAAGCCCTTAGCACCTGTATTACACTCATTAAAATGACCATCTGCTGCTCTGTTTACTTCTCTGCCTTCTGCACCAAGAAGTTCTACTTTAGTTATGGTTTATGAGTATCTCATGGTCAGTCAGTAGAGGGTCATGTTATATTTTGTTAGAAACATTCCCTCTGTGCTTACCATAAAATCATATGAGGTGATGTGTGACTAAGAACTAGAACACTGCCCTCACCCTCTCTGCTATGACAGCAAAGGCACAGTGGGGAGCCAATGTTTTTTCCAAGTCCTTGTTTTGGAACAGATGGGGAGATTTAAAAATGTATTTTGGTATTATGAGTAAATAAGAGATTGCAAAACTTTGAGACACATTTTATTTCTGCAATTTATTATTTAGGACTTATAATGATGACTAATGTTAGACTTTAAATAGGACTATCCAATATCACTAGTAGAGTCTACTTTAAATAATACTTCCTGTGTCGAAATAGTTATATTGATCTACTTTAGATTTAATCTTGTGGTTAAACATTTATAGTTTATTTAATACACTTTAGAAATTCTCATATACTTTCAATTGAAATGCAATGCATTAAATAAGTCAGGAAGATTATTTTAGAAAGCACAAGTGCTATGAAAATGATTGAAAATGAATTCAGTTCAATGCAGTTACTCAGGAGGTTCATGATATAGTAAGGTCTGGGGTTTTTTATAAATGTTAATGCTAGAGCAGCAGATGACAGTAATACTTAGTACTGGGAAAAAAACTACCCAGAATATTTTCAGGTTTCCAGGGATTTTACTGTAGCCCTGCTCACATCTTTGAGAAAATACATTTAAAACTTCCTAACAAATTTTCTGAACTGTTCATCCAACTTTTGGCACTATGCAACTCATATAATTAAAATGCAAGAAAGTAATTGATCTCCTAGCTTTGGTAACTCACAGTTATTCAACTGTTACTGGAGTAACACAAATAACTTGTAAAGCAAACACTCTCTGTATGGGGGAAGCCTCTAAAAAGTTTCTAGGTGTGTGTTTTCTCTGAATTAACTATTCATTTGTAATACAAGTGTTTGAATCTGTGAAAGGGTTGGGCACTCATCATTTGATATAGTTGGATTCCTCAGTGCCTTTTCCAGACAAATAGAAATGGCACCTTGGACCAAACCCCTTTGCAGCTCCTCACTGAATCAAGACCCTCCCCAGCAATGAGGCAGCAGTTGTGGTGAAAGCCCAGGGCAGTGCTCTGTGCCACAAGGGCAACCTCTCCAAGAGCACAACACTCGACTTCAAACACCTGAACCTTGACAGAAGGTGTTCCCATGGCTTATATAGACAGGAACAATGACAACTTATGCCTTCTTTATAGAAGGAAAGGAATATAGGAATAAACTAAACAATGCTCTGCCCTGAAGACAATTATTTTAAATTGTGGTGAGTGGCTATTTTGAAATTGCCTTTTGCACGCAGTGACCAAGTAGAGCTTCTGAATCTTAAATGTCTGCAGGATTCTGAGCTATTCTGTTACTCCTTCATAAATTCAGTATTGCTTTGAAAAATGGCACATCACTTTTATCATCATTGCTAGAGGCTTTCATCAAGTTGCATCAAATTCAGACCCAGTTTTGAATACCACTATTAGACATAATCACATAGACTTTTATAATAAGGTGATGCCAAAAGGTTAGGCTATTAAAATGTGTCAAAATGTTGCATATATTCTCAGTACAAAATCAAATAAAAATATTCTATTCTATTTAACAAACACTTAAGTTGTATATCCTTTATTGTTATAATTTCTTATTTTCAGAATTTATTGTCCTGGTGTTTTCACACAGCTCCCATCAAATACCTCCTAAACTTCATTTGATAGTACAGTGATAGGCACTTTCAGAGTAGAGTGAAACTTTTCTGAACAGTTTAAAAAAATCTGCCTACATGAATGTTTCTCTCACTTAAAAATTTCCAAAGAAAATCCAGGGTTTTTATTAGCTTTTCAGAATCCTTGACTGAGTCTGACAACAGTAGCTAAGTGCACTTCATCTGCTGAGACACAGAATAATCAAGTTGAAAAAAGAATAAATATTCAAATAGTTTTACTATGTGTAGAGGAACAGCACAGTAAACTACTGTCAAATTGGTCAAATTCTCAGTCAGGAGTGTGTTGCACCCTAAGACAGTATTTTCAGGAAAGGAACAGTATGTTACCTGTGAATTAGACTTTCCTGTACTCTAATATGCCTTTATAGGGGAAAAAAATCTAGGAACACTCTCAGAACTGGCATAAGGTCATACTCAAACCTTAGTCAACGTGTTACAAACTGAACATCTTTTCAGTCAGGGTTGAACTTCTGTGATGTTCTGACAGCAAACTATACCCTACTCATTCAGAAGCTGTGGCCAAAGAAAGGAGACAGCAGAATCACAACAAATGCTTCACATCAGACTTCTGGACAACACTCAGCCTCTAAAAGTATAGACATCACAAAGAGCCCCACTCAGAGCCTGAAGCACAGCAGTTACTGCAAAATTCCCAGTTCCACCCAGGAGAATCACAATGTCAAATAAAAATGTATTTACCCTGCATGGCCAATACCTGGCACGTGGGAAGGCATTTACAATGTCAATACTTGGTATGTAATGTTGAAGTCAGAAAACTTTATTTTAAGTTCCCTAAAACATTAAAATAAATAGACACCACCAACAGATCCCCCAAAGGACTTGATTATGAGCTCTATTACTACAAGATAAAGTCACACTAAACTTTGATGCTCTCTCCGTTCAGAATTTGTTAATTTACTCATGCTATGAATATGCATAGTACAGACAAAAATATTTTCAAAGTAAGTAATTATTTCACTTGGTAGCATTACATTAGCCACGTGTAAATTCAGCAAGCAAGAAACAAAAATACTTTCTAAACTTACAAATAGAATTTTTCATCCCATACTGGATTCAAGTTTCCAAAAATCGTTTTTGTTCTCCGCTTGTTTTTGCCAACTTGCACAGTAACATATGGGTCACTTGAGCCAGTTTTGTCCTTAGCCTGTAAGCCCTGAGCACAAAGAACTGCAACAAAAGGAGAGAAATGTGCTTTAGCCCTCACAACCTTCATTACCATGAAATAAATTAGAGTGACAACAGCAACAGGAAACAAAGCCTTGAAAGTGAGGGTGACTGAAACAAAGGTTCCTGGTTTATTTTCCCAGTGTCTGTAACTCCAGAGCCTGGCAAGGCTTGTCTAACTACCCTTCTGGACTGTAGAAAATTTTAAAATTTAGTTGCATAGAGTAATAAATGTAAAATTTCACTGCCAAGTGCAAAACAAATACTTTTGATGCATAATTCAAATATTCTTCTCAAACTGTGGTTTGATCAGCATGGCAAATAATATAATGTTGGTGTATAACTTGGCTTGAGTCTAATAATTCCCTAAAACTGTCCCCAACTCCCAAAAACTATTTCCAAAATTTCTCCAAAGATCCAAACTAATGTTTACAAAGTAAAACTTCCAACATGAAAATATCTGCCCTTATGAATTATGAAACAAAACATGAGGGCCATGGCTATGATTTGTCATTTGTTCTCCTCATGTGAGAAATGAACTATGAGGATTTTCAGAATACTTTCTATGCTATTAAGGGAGGGTGACATTTCAGATCAATTATCACTAAGTGTTTATGTATTTGCTATTCTTTCTGACAGTTCATGTGGGTGTATAGTTAATGGGTATGAATTTAGTGTCAAATATAAATCCACACAATTTGACCATAATTCATAAAAATGGAAACCTCGGGAGAAAGCAAAACTGCCAAAGAGCAACCTACCAAAGCCAGAGAGCTGCTGCTAAAACACTTACTTTGCCTCCTACCCTCAGCAGAGCTTGGTTTTGTTATTTTGCACATATTATTTAAAGCATCTCAGTGGTAACATTTAGTTAACATTCTCTAATATCAGTCATTAAGGATAATGAAGCTCCCTTGGTGTGCTCAGGAAAAGGATTACATAAAAATGGCATCTTCTTGCTCAGCAGATCAGCTCCTGTGTGGGTTCAGTCCTATGTTCTTACTTCAGTGAAAAAAGTGAGATTCTCTTGCTCTTTTAAACATCCAATTTCTGAAAAGACTAACTCTTAGGAATGAACTAGCATATTTTGTCTTCCCCATTCAGTCTAAATCCATAGGGAAATTCCTAGAAGGCAAGGAAGTATCCCTCTGCTATTTATGCAGGAGAATTAAAGGACAGCGCAAAAAAGCCTTCTAGGATTGTGAAATTGTATATATTTTACTGGCCTGAACACAAGACAGCCTTCAGTATCATTCAGAGGCACAACTAAAAGCAAATGTATGAATTGAATCTGTCCTCAGTGCCTGGGTGCAGTCCCGAATTCAACAATTATTCCTCCGAGTTTCATGCACTGTCCCCTCAACCTTCAGCAGAGGAAAACACTCCCTTTTTGCTGGGAGTGTTCTGACAAACATCAGAGTCAGAGGACCTGGAAATCATCGTGAGCACCCAGGCTAATGCAATTGGAAACCATCAGAGCATGTTCTGGGTGTGCAGCATCAGCACCACTAAACTGAACACGCCCTTAGTTAAGCTGCATGAATGAATGATGAGTTTCAAACCATTGGGGTCTGGAATTGCAAGCTCATGTGTTTTTAGTCACTCAAAACCTTTTTGTGTGAATTTTTACTCTTGCAGTTGGTGGCAAAAAGCTCATCATTTACACAGGAGATACTGGCAGGAGGTAGAAGAGATGCAACAAGATCATTTATTCATGCTCCTACCTAGAGTAGTAGAATATAAAGTAGTTTTGCAACAGCTGTAACTCAAAACTCTTGCAGTTAGTATGTCATAAATTTGAGTGTTTGCTGATGCACTAAGTGTGCAACTGAACACACAGGTCCAGCTCTACTTATAATAAATCTTATTCCTGAACCAGGAGATGACTAGGAAAGAAAGAGCTCTGAGAACAAATAAAATTACCTGTGATGGTTATTTTTGCTGACCATTTGGATGTTCCATCCAAAACACTTTGTTTTGCTGCTTTTGTATATTGTGCAAAATCTTCTTTGGAAATATTAAACATTTCCTGGATCACTTCAAACACCTCTGGTCTATTTTTCTCTCTAATCTTCATTCTTTCCTTCATAGCACTAATAATATTCTGTGTTTTGTCTTCTGCACCATGTTTGGAACTTTTCTCAGCTGCTCCTGAAATGAGAGAAAAGGTCACAATTGTTATTAAAAAGTTAACTTAGTTCTTTTTTTGCCTCTGGAGTCTCCAGCCATCTCGTGTGTCAGGCCTGTGCTACAAAACAAGTCTGGGAAACCAAGAAAATACTCAGGTAATTTGTCTGGAACATCAAAACCACTACAGATTTTATTGGTTTAATTAGAAAAAAGATTAAAAGGAGACTAAGTTGTTGCAGATTTTATTCACAGTTCTTTGCAGAAGTGCTCTGCAGAAAGTTCTCTCTCTAACAATTCTAAGTGACCTCAGAGCCCCTTTAAAAACTAAAGTGAAGTTCACCTTATAAATTGTCCTTTGTCTGTCAGAAGAGAGTTTCTGATCAATGTCTCTACAATACCAAAATGTACTCTTGAAAAAACCCAAATATTGATCTTGCAGTTGGGTGTGAGGACAGAAACATCAGACTTCTATGATCCAAATAGTATTACAAATATAGGAAGCAAAAATTTAAATTCCTGCAGTGCTAAACAGGCTATTTCAACTCTTGACGAGACTTACATGTAAAGCAAGATGAAGGAACACTAAAAATTTTATAATCAACGACACACTGCCACTTGCTACAGGCATTGCTGGATTTTGTCTCATGTTGTGAAACACCACTCAAAGGCTTGTGGCACTGAGTGTCACAATCATCATCATCATCATAATCATCAGTGGAAACATGATCCAACTAACCATCCTCAGTCCCTGGGAGGAAGTATTGCTCCCATTAAAGGGATAGTAAAATTAAGACAAAATTATGTTGAACAATTTGCTATGAAAGTAGAATACAGATATTTCAATACTGAAGAATAGGAGAGTTCCTTCTGCACAATACCATCAACCCCCAGTATGTTCCTTTCAAGGAGTTTTTTGTTGAGGCACTCTCAGCTTGCAATGACTAAAGAAAACAATTATCAACACATCCACCGAACTAGAAAGGATCATCTTTCAGCAAAAAAATTCAGTGAAATCTTACAAAACAAATGTTTCCTGCTTTGTTTTCTTCATTTCTCAATGTGCCTGAAGGTCTCTTAGCACATCAGAGGAAAAGGGACATCTATATATAGAAAGAGACACAGGAAAGTGTGAAGGCATAATGTCATAAGATTGGAAAAGTGTGGGATGAGATACCAGATATCAGTGATCCCAGAGTGTCAAAAGGCTGAATTATATGCCTTTCTCAAGGTGTTTTCTGTGGCTAATAAATCTTGACGAATCTTGAAAATCTCTTGGTCAGAGTACTTAAATTTTTTGAATACAGAAGACCAAAGTCCTAGTGATTAAAGATTTTCCAGACTGAAAAATTAGGAGTTAGTAGAAATAGAATTAAATGCTCCCACTAAATTAAATACCAGACAAAGAATTCTTCAGTGATTTTACCACAAAAGAAATGATGGCTGATCTACCTGGAAAGTGTGACAGTTCATTCTTGGAAGATGCAGGAAGGAACATTTTTCATTTTCTCTTTTTTTCTGTCCTTCCTTAAAAAGTACAAATGCAACATCATAACTGAATGACAAACTGTGGACACAATACCAATGCAATAACATATTCCTACTAAAAACCTTGCTGATTTTCGAGACAGTACAGAGTAAATTGAAATAGGTGTTAAAATGCAACTTCCTCTAAGTAAACAGCCATCTATTTATATGAAATTATTTATTGCAACTAATTTTACACCCTCTACTGCTGACAGTCTATCAGCAACTCTTTTCATGCAGTATTGATCAAATTAATTGAGACAATATCGTAACTCACAATGCACAGGAAGTTAACAAGCCCCTTTTACCCCAGGGACTGATACAAACTCAACAAGATTGAAATCAATTCTAATTTAATACTGCACCCAGTACTAGAAAGGCATATCTTGTTGAAGATGAGTGGTCTAATGAAAGTACTACTGATTTTTTTTAAACCTAATTTAGAACAAGGTTAGATATTGACCTTAAAGAGCTTGAGATTTGAATTCATTTCCACAGTCTGCATTAGCAATCATTACATATAAAAAAAGAAAACCACAGAATCTTGGAGGCCAATACATGCTAGTGATTATGAGATGACCAAAAGAATGACTGTGATAAAAATAACTGCATTTCACTTTATGATACTGTAAGCATCAGCTCTCTCAGTAACTGAGATTTAACCAATTGGTCAATTCACTTTTTCAAAGGAAAACAAAGTACACGAACTTCATTTTCAAAGTAGTATAATATTCAAACCCACTGAACAATTAATCTCTTTCAAAAAATATGACAGGATGCTCAAAAACATTTACCTGCTAATGAGGAGAGTGAGATCCCTTAGGTGTGTTAAATATTTTATCTGCAATTTGCCTTCTAGAGGTTTGCTCTTTTAAGACTCAGTGATTCAATGTTTTCAAACTGTTCACATCACAGAAAACTACCAATCCTATTTCTGTTTTGCAGACTCTCTCTCTCATTTATATATCTGTAAAAATTCTTCAAACATGGTGCTCTGAAACACTTTTTGTGGGTTTTTTTGGGTTAGTGATGTGGGCCAGGGAACCTCTGGGCTGTTTTTCTTCAGTAAGTGAAAAGGAAGATAAAAGGGACACCTTGACTCTTGTGTGTCTTTTGTGGCTTTTCAGATTTAGCCAGGAGTCATTTATTTCAGGGATGGATATATCTCTCATGTCACCTGCATGGTTGTGACATCCTGAAGAACAGCTCAGCTTTTCCAAAGTTCCCAGAGGATTATTGTCTGGACAGTTGGAGGGGTGAAACAGGAAGAGGCATCAGCAGCGTGTAAATACGGGAAGGGGTTTCACCCCACAGGGAAAGGATCACTAATTCTGAGTGGTAATAACAGCTCAGGCCCTTATCAAAGATCAAGAAAACAGAAATACAAAGGTGTTACACTTGGGCCTAGCTGGCTTAAATGTTGTTTTCCAGTGTGTGCAGTGACAAAAGACTTCATTACTTTTAAGAAGCCTCACAAAGAGCATCTCTAAGCATTCTCTATTATGAAGATCGTGAGAAACTTGTAACCCTGATGTTGTCAGGGACATGATCTTGGATCTTGTTTTTCTCACTTTGCTTTTATTACTGAGCAGAAACAACTTTGGTAACAATTCCAGTTTGAACTGTGACTCTTTCAAACAGCAGAAATAGATTTAAACGTCATACTTTATGTATTATCTTCTAAAGACATCTGAGGAAGCTTTCATTTTCCACTCTGCAAACTTGTGCAGGGATGAAAAGACACAAAATTAACTACTATTTTCTCTGCATCAAAATCCTAGAGGTCAGATCTAAATAGTTGTTCAAACAGGGGTTATGAGGTATCTCTTAGGAATGCACCACTGATCTGTGCTGTGCTGGTAGAATGCACTACAGGACAGAGGGTCCATTAGACAGGAATAAATGTTCTTCCCATATGAGAGTTCCAACAGAGTAAACCTCCCAAGTCGCTCCAGCGTAATTCCAAAGGAGACTGAATGCCATGCAGTAACCAGGCTGGGAAATCTGGTGGAATAGAGGAGGGTTTCCACATGTTTGGTGAGATGAGAACCACTCAATTAGCAGTAACAGAAAAATTCCTCCCAACAGAAAGACATGATTACCGTGCTCATAATCATCTGATCTTTGCAATACTTCATAACACTACTGCTAAAACAAAAGATCTTGCATACATTTCACTCATATAGCAAACCAATCTTGATTTCAATTAAAAATATTTCTGAAACAAAGCATTAGGACATATGTTATTCTGTTAAATCCTCCCAAATAAAATGTCCCCTTCTGATGGAGCAAGTTTCAGCTGTGCTTTATTTCTAGACCATTATGTCTGTAATTATGTGAGGGAATTCCCACAACTCTCTACAGAACACTTGACAATTATCTCTCTGTCACAGAATACCATCAGATTTTTCAGGGAGCACCCAAAGTGAGCCCTGGCACAGTGGCTCCACATCCCAGCAATAGCCCTGTTCCTGAAGGATGTGTAGAAAGCAAGGTTCATTTAGCCCCAATGTGGTCCATAAGGATTTGGTTTGTGGCACTCCTACAAGATTAATCCCACATTACATTTTGAGAATATCAGTATCAATTCAGTGCCCCTCTTCCATATTTTCTTCCCCCTGTACATAAATAGCACAAAAAAAGATAAGATGCAAAAGGGAAGAGATTAAATTTAGGAAAACTATTTCTATTTTCTACTTCCTCCTTCAAGTTGGCAAGTGACTTGCACATGTCCTGTTGCCAGCAGAAGTAGAAGCTGACCACTCTTAACTCACTTGTGTGTTTGTAAATCCAGGTAATATAAACCAAGCAATTCCCAGCAGAAATAGAGAGTCAAATGACTACTCAAAACAGAGAAATCAATGGGCTGATCTGCAATTACTTATTACCTTTAGCCAGTCTTAAAACATACTCAGAATGAAATGAGACAATTAGTCAATAAGAGTGAACAGGAACTGACATTCTAAAAACAAACCTCTTATTACTGTCCCAGTAACAGAGCTATTTACACTTAATTGAAGAAGCTACTCACAACTATCATCTTAATACACTTTTGAATATTGACCACCAACAATCTTATTAATGCTGTAGAAGCTACTTCTATAACAGTAGATTTTCAAAGCAAACACTCTTTTCTCACTTGAGAAACTGTCTCAAAGGCGCAGCTGTCAAGCACAGCCCAGTTTCAGCCATAGTGCAGAATCACAATTAAGCACAGTTAAGCAGTTTGATTTAGAAACTTATCAGTGGTTTGTGCTCCATGGGGTCAGTTGCTCTGGGAAATTTTGATTAGTTCCTGAACAGTACGAAACTTTGAGAATCCATCCCTTGTGACAGCTCCTCACAGAGAGAACACAGTGGGAAGAAGGAAGACCTGAATGAAATATCTGTGTACTTTTCCTACATGTAGAAGATTAGGAACATATCAACAGTGAACAGTGTGGAATAATTCCAGAATTATAAGAGTGCCTTCCATTCCAAAATCAGAATATCAGAAAATTTGCAGGTCTTGATTTTCTATGGTTTAGAATCTTGTATAATAATTGTGTTGGGATTTAAGTATGGTTTAAATGCACCTGGAATATTCATGAAGGAGAATGCATGGTGGTTGTGATCAACTTGGTCAAAAAAAAAGTGAAGAAAAAGGTTATTTTGCCTCAATTCTAGTCCCAAAGTACTTCCTGACTAAATTTTTCTTTCTCTTACACCTACATGAATTGATATTCTGAAAGGCAAGGTCCTGCTTACTGTTTAATATTTTTGCCTACTATGTAGCACATCAATATGATTAGAATGAGTATCAGTAAAGTTTTTTTAATCTTTCCCATTCTTTAGGCTTACGCAGCAGAAAGTAAATAATTCTCTGATGTTACCAGGCATTATTTTGTAACTGACCAGCAATATTTAGCACATTTCAAGGTCAAAAGCAAAATTAACAGTAGCTATTTCATAAAGTTTCTGGGTACCTTCTCACTGATGAACATCAACACACCTTCACTGATTTTGGGTGATCTGATCCTTCTTTTCAGGATATATGGGAGTGTACACACAGAGGCAAAAGCTGTGAAGTATTGCAATGCTTTAGTTGTCAAGAAATACTCACTCTGCAAACAATCAGCATTCAGGAGGTCTTGGCACTTCTCATGGCATTTGACTCCACACTCAGAGCATCTCATGCCTTGTCGGGCTATACCCCAAAGTAGACCTTCACATTCATAACAGTATGTGGGAGTTGTGGCTGTCCAAATTTCGAAATTATGAGGTGTAGTTGAAGATATTGGATAGATCAGAGCCTGCAATGTCTTCTTGAAGACATGTATTTTCTGTTGAGAAAAAAAAAATAATTCAAGACTTTGGCTGAACTACTGTTTAGTACTGAACTGTGTCTAAATCATATGTCATTTACATTTACAATGTTACAAAATATCAGACTACACGTAGGAGTATGAAATAATTTGCAAAACACTGATTAATGCATTTTGCCTTACACTTTGAAGACAAAAGAATCCTGGATAACTGCTTGTCTGCAGAAACAGCAGAGTTAAGCTGGAACCAAGTTAGTCAATTAACACAAAGCCTTATGTATTTTTTTTATATTTTTAGGCAGAAATGAGAAAATGCATCAGCATTACACTCACTGGTGCATTTTAAGGAGCTACCTAACATTACTTCTGAATATTTAAATACTTCTTACAGGAACTCAGACATACTGCACAAAATGTACTTTGTTTATGTACAGTGCTATAATTTAATACGTAGTATCTATATAATCTCATCATATAAAAGTGGGCCAATGTTAGGGCTCCATTTTATCTGTATTCCTGTAACTGCATATTCATTACATCCCTTTTAAGCAGCGAGTTGCTTTGTACCTATAAATAAGAATCATCCACACTCTCAAAACCCCACATCCATTTCTTGGGCTGTTTTGGCTTCAGTGTCATGGCCAGTTCTCCAAGAACAGTTATTGGCTGCTGGCTGATTAGTACTGGAACAACATTAATCTCAGCTCCTTAGTGCTTAATAAGATTAAAACAAAGCAGTCTCTGAAGTTTTGTATATGAAACATAAACTTATATGGCCACAATGGTCTGGTTTCTTTACCTGAGCCTTGTTTTCAGGCTCCCAGATCTCCTATGTCCTGGTGATTTAATGGGAATACAAAAAGTTCAGCAGCCTGTAGGCAGTACTTGGCACCACACAAAAATATGATCTTATGTGGTCTGTGGAGATTTTTGGGGTTGTGTGTTCACTAAACTCACACATGAGTGCTGTCAATGCGTTAGAAGTTCTAGATCTGTACCCTTATAATGAATGTTTCTTTTAGAAAGAAGGAACCATACGAGAAGGTGGCACAGTGGGATATTTCTGAAAGTCTGTCCTACCATGTCTTGCTCTGGTGTGGATACAACATGAGGCAGCTCTAATGCTGCCTATACAGCCATGGCAAACGGGGAACATTTTGGAATTTGTGGTTTGTCCATTTGTACTTCAACATCACTGTCACAGTTCTGATAGTGGAAGCAAACCAAACATTCCATCAAGCATTTGTTAACACTCCCTTAGTTTAATACTCAGCTGTGGTAAGTGTATACCAAATGCAAGATATTAGGCTGTCTTGGTTTTATGCATCTTTGCTCAAGACATATGAGATATTCTGCTAACGATAAATTGCCTGATAAAAATATTTTTATGTGCATATCTGCAAAATGTTGCACAATCAGTCGCCAATTAAAGGACTTTTGCTACCATGGGAAAACCATTGCCTTGCAGCAATAAATCTACTGAACTATTGGTTCAAACACTTAAAAATAGTAAACCCAAATGTTAAGTAGCTTAGGATGCAAGAGCTCTCATTGAAAGTCATAGTTAACATGCTAAAAACAACACCCATCCTGTAAGGCCTAACCAAATATATACATGCACAGACAGTTCATGGCCATTTGATCCCAGCACTTCTGAGAACACTGCACACCTGAAATAAGAAAAAACCTGAGACAGCAGAAAAAACTAAAACAAATACTGAGTTGCTCTCCAGGGTGTTTTTCCTGGCCTATCCTAATAGCTTCCCTGCAAGCAAGCCAAGGTCTGCTCTGGTTTGATTTGACAGACCCGAGGGAGGACTGGGACAGTCATGGCCACCTAACTGTGTAGAATTCATCTTTGTACACTTCTCCACCTTCTGCCCCTCATGTCACAACTGTAGCAGCTACATGCGTCAGAAAGTCAACTTTAAAACAACCTGAAGTGAATTTATGCAGCTTGCTGAGGAATCCTGTTTCTCAAAACCCACCAGGTACTTGAAGATTGCTTTGCAGATTACACTCTCCCACTCCTGAACTCCAATGCCTCATACAAATCCTGTCCTTTCATCCTGTTCAGCTTCACTGTTTTTTTTCACATTATGAATCATTTTAGAATTTTGTCAGTAACTTTCATCTTTTTCTGAAATGTCAGTAAGTAATGAAATGGCAGAGCTCAATAAGCCTTGAAATAAACATTTGAGGGTAAATAAAATTTTCAGCTGAAAGACACAATTTGTAGATTGGTTTTGCTGTTGAACATGTTCTTTCCCTTGTTGTTAATAAAGCAAATTGCAAAGGAGAATTTTATTTATCTTGCTGTCTAGAGGCTTTCATTCCTATTACTCTTCTCTGTTTAAATGTTTCTGTTATATGAATTCACTGAGCTCTGGCCATGGAAACATTTTAGCACTGTTAGTATAAAAGAATTATCTAGTTATCTCCTTATCCTCTGAAGTGAAGTTTATTTCTGTCAGATACTACTTGAGATACTTTTCAATGCCATCCATGTATTATTTTCCACAGACTTGCAACTCTCTTTGTTCAGCACAGCAATTAAATGAATGCCCAACTGAAAGCATATGTTTAAGTATCACACTGCTTAAAATGTCTTTGCTCTGTGCCTGAGAACTCACACTCACTGTGTCACAAAGGCCACTGTGACAGGACAGCAGTGTCAGATGGCAAAGCTCAAAGCCCTTATCTTAGGTTTTAACTTTTTGAGCAAGTGGCATTTGATTTTTGATAAAAGGCATTAGTTCTAAGAGTTTCCATACTGCATCTAATCAGTCAAATAACCTGCTCCCACCAGAGTCACTAATACTCCCTCCAGAAAAAGCTGAGGGAGGGTAAAAACCAGAAAAGCCTTAATCAGAGGAGTAACTTGCCCAACAGGCAGTTAAATGCCTCCCTGACATCCGATCCTGTTAGATCTTGGAAGCTAAGCAGGGTCAGCCCTGGATTAGTACTTGGATGGGAGACCTCCTGGGAAATTCCGGGTGCTGTAGGTTCTAGTCCTGAGGACTTCACTGGCACTGTCCAAGCTCGCTCGGCCGTGGCAGATGAACCTCAGGACTTAAACGGTGGGGCCAGTTCTGCGCACGCTGAGCCTCACCTAAAATCCACTGCGCAGGCTGGAAGGGCACACCCACGTGGGGACAGCCCTTCCCAAATCTTCGTTCGCGAAGATGAGCCACACACACACAACTTGCCCAAAGAGGACTTTTCCCCTTAACTCTCCTCAGTGACTGCATTTCTTCATCTGCATTTCACATCTTCATTTTGTGGAGAGTATCTGGAGTTCTTTTATGCCTGAAAATATCTGTCCTTTTTGTTTTAAAATCTTGCTCTACTCAGTTTAAGTTCTGCTGGCTATTTAGAGAGCAATCACTGTTTTAAATACCTGGCCAGTGGCTTTACTGGCTGCACCATTCCATTTATCTGTGAGGGAGTACTCACTACCCTTTAGTTTATTAAGTGAGGGCTGGTTCACTAAAGAATAAGACAGGCTTCTCTTATTCACCTCTTCTCTAAATTAGCTTTTTACATTTTCTCATCAAATGGACTTTTAGGTATCTAAATTATATTTGCTCTTTGCCTTTGGACTTACACTTTTAAAAATTTCTTAAGAAAAATCTATTTCTGGTGCAGAGTTTCTCACATGGCATGGTTCAAAGAGAGGCCAAACATTTTAAGGGCACAAAAATACATTGAAATTACTTTTTCATCTCTCCTGAATCACAGTTCAATAGTTTCTCCTGGCTGACAGCAAGTCTTGGAGAAATGCTTAACACTGGGCTGGCTGTCCACTGAGATTTGCTGCCTTCCTTTTATCCTCCTGAACAGTACCACTTGAGCAAGAATCTATAAGTGCAGTTCAAATTATTATTTCTTGTCCTGCATTTGCTGGCAATAAATATTATCTCCAGAATGTGCAATTTTAGCCCACAAAAGGCAGAGTCTGGTAGTTCTTGCAGGAAGGGAGGCATGTAAAAGAATAGTTGCATATTTATTTATCGGCAAAAAAAGTAATAATACATATGTAGTTTTGTTTGTTAGTAAACATCTTTTAGTAAAGCATATGGAGTATATCTCAAGGTCTTAACTGAACTGCAGTATTTTTGTAGAGACACTAACACAGATGAAAAAAATTCTTTATTTTGCACCACTTGCATGGCATAAGTTTTTCTCTATAATTTTCCCTCAACCTTGAATTTCTTCTTAAGATTCCATAGTTCTTAATTCTATCAACCTTTGTTGTTATTTTGAGGTAGAAGAATAAAATAACACTTTCTCCTACTGCAAGAACATTTCAAACAGCAGCTGTTTTCCACCTCAGCAATCTATCCCCGATCACTACCAAAGTGATACCTTATGATTACCACATAACCACAGAAAGTTCACAATAAATCAGAGCCAGACGTGTGTGTGTTCATGCTGTGGGTTTGAGCTCCCAGAACACCTGTCAGTATTTTCTGTTCTCCCATCTTCTACCATGGAACTTAGCAACAGCCTAAGAAGAATTCAACACTTCATTTTTCTTCAATGTCTGATATATTTTAGAAGGCTATGCACGAACTAGCAATTTAAAGAACACAAAAGGGGCCTGTATTCCTTTGATTTAACCTTTTCTCTTAGCTCAGCCATGTAAATCTTCTTGCATCACACTCTAAGTATTCCTGAAGAAAATGACACCTTTTATTTCAAATAAATTTCTTTTGCAAAATGTCAAGTCAATAACAGAAAACCAC
The DNA here is from genome assembly GCF_047495875.1 of Pithys albifrons albifrons. Classification (NCBI taxonomy): domain Eukaryota; kingdom Metazoa; phylum Chordata; class Aves; order Passeriformes; family Thamnophilidae; genus Pithys; species Pithys albifrons. Next base: position 8,886,076 of record NC_092470.1, read on the forward strand.
AATACAGAGGTCTTACTAGCTATGATTTTTCAAAAGATTCTCATGGTCACTTGTATGAATTAAATATATCTTCTAGAATTATGCGTTATTAGCATGAATTATAATTAAAAAAGTCAAGGAATGTCCCAAACACCTGTAAGGACTGGAGAAAAATAATGATCACAAAGAATCCTTCCTGCAGAGTCCTATCATTCTAGTTGCACTTACAGTGCAATGAAGAAATAAAGATGTTGAAAGACTGCAGGTAAAGCACATGGTACAGCTGGACAATTTAAAATAAAAGGTTTCCACATGTAACTGTTTTTTAAAACAAAAGTTTCTTGCTTAGTCTCTTCTGACTCTCATGGATGAGTCAGCAGAAGCAAAACTGTGGATCAGGCAGCAAATTCTGCTCAGGATCCCTGAAAGTCCCTACACAATAAATGGAATGCTTACACACAATTTCATCCGGTTTGGAGTGTCTAAGGCTGAAATAATTTTTAAAGATATTTCAACAAAAATGTCTCCACTATGTAGGTGATTTAAAGGTGTCACTGGAAACACTTACCATTTCTTCAGTGTTTATGGAGGTCCTGTTGAGCATGGCCATGGAAATACCAGATTTTCGAGCTGCAAGGGTCTGTTTAAGGCAAATGCAAATGGTTAAAAATCACAGTAGTACCACCAGCTGTTGAATCTAATGGAAGGTGGTTAGCACTTGATTATGCTATTGGATATAAACAAAACTGCAGAAGTTACAAAAACTTTTATTAGTGTTTGCAGCCCACCCTTTTTGAGCTTCCAGTGCATAATGGCAGTACACTTTCCACCACCATTACTGCTACTTTCAGCAGTGCTGAGCTGACCTGCCATTTCTAATACAAAACCTGTTCTGCAGAGGTTTGCAACTCAGTTTTTTAAACCACAGGCTGTCACTTCTTCCCTATTGCCAGCCAAATTGCTGTGGTACAGGGATAGGCACCCTGCCCTAATTTGGGAGCTGACTGTGCCTGCAGCAACACGGCAGATCATTTTGCAGCAGTCTTACAATTCACGTTGTCAGTCTGGATAATTTTTGGAACTCACTGAGCATTTTTAAACTGTGTGTAAGTATAAAAATGGTACTTGTCTCAAATAAAAAGACCTTGAAAACTTTAAACTATTATTTTCCTTAAAGATAATATTATTTTGAGACTATGGATAGCTATATTGAGAAATACTCTGGTTTTGGAGGCAGGAAAAAAGGCTGGAATGCTGTCTCAGTCTGTCCTCATTTGGCCACATGATATCATTGATATGCATGAACACCTCCTGGTTCTGACTACTACACATGGTTGTAGAGACAATCTCACTTGCTCTAGTACATACAAAGGGACTTAAAATATTTTTATATGCAATGAACAAGGAAATGCTATATTCTTTATTGAAATACCCCTGAAATTTAAACAGTTCCTTGAGAATTGATTAGCAAGTATAATGAACAGAAGGGAAAAGACCCTGGTGAAATGAGTTCTCCGTGTTTTCCCATAATATTTCAAATCTGACTATCACTTCTGCTATCAGTAGTCCTTTTGGCTTGACAGAAACAGGTAAGATTTATTTCAGTGTGTAAAATACCAACCACAATGCTGTAGGGTTACTGCCCTTCACCTGCAATGTTGGGCTCATTCTTCCTTCCCCCTATTCTAAACAGTACCAAGTGTGTCTGTGTTCTTGTGCTTTATCTCTGTTCTTCTGTCACCCACTATCTGCTTTGTCATGCACTGCTGCCCTCCCAGTCTCGCACTGTGCAGATCAATTATACCACCCACTAACCATAAGTCTGTTGCTGCCTTTGTTGGGAGGATACAGATTTTCGCCCAACTGTGAAGTGGGGCTCTGTAGTCCACCATTACAGAGCTATTACAGCAAAAGTTTCAATGATATTTTTCATATGACATTTTTTTGGTGAAATATGTGTTGGGTCAGAAGCAATTTAGGCTCACATCAGCAGAGGAATTGCATCATTAATCTTCAATTTCTTTCCATTTTATAATTTTAAACACTGATATTTAAAATTGATATTTATTTATTTATTTAGATATATTAGGACTGTTCAATTTTAATTTTAAATGTTCATTTCCCTTGATTCAATTTTCAATAAGTTTCTCTTAGTAATAATTAAACTTGCAGACTGACAGAAAATTATTAATCTTGTGAAATAAATTACAGCATAAGAAATTATCTTTGGTTTAGTAATATTTGATTTGATTCATCACTGTCCTATTACAGTTAATATGGGATGCAAAGAACCCTCCCTTTTTAACTTCAGCAGTTTACCAATTCTATGCCATTAATTTGCTATCAGTTTTCCCATTCTGTTATTATTAAGCAAATAACTCTGTTTGATTCTCTCTGTGACCATCTTCTCATTCTATTTCTGAGAATATGGGAAATTCCATCAGTGTGTGCCAGTGGCACTGGCAAAGTCACAGGAAAGATTAAAAAGAGTTCAGGCTTTGCTGTATCAATTTTTCTGAGACAAAACCTGATGCTACAGGACCCATGCATCAAAGTGAAAAATGGCAAGTGCAAATGCATTGGGATCATTAAGAACAAAAGAAACAAGTTGCATAATCAATAGCATTTCAGGTTTTAAAACAATTTACTTTAAAAGCAGCCATCTTGCGATCCCTCCCAAAATACAGGTGCCTCTCAAATTCTCACAAAGTACCCTCTTACATTTCCTTGCCTGCAACGTGCTAGTTTGAGAGTTTTGAACTACAGTCTTCATGCCCCTTATGCTTAGAGAGAGAGTTAATCCTTTAAGGTCTCAGGTGCACAGTCCCAGCCATTCCAAGCAATAGAGCAATGTGGGCAAGTGGTCAGGGCAGGGGAACAGAGGGCAGGATGCCATAACCTGGACTGGGGGCAGTGGCTGCTCCTCTGTGCTGTCCTGCAGCGACTCAATGAGCACACGAGACACGGGCTGCAGTTTCAGGCCAGCAGCACAAGTCAATAAACACACACTATTTCCCAGAACAAAAAGGAAAACAGGGAGGCAATTTTGACCCTGTTGTGTGTCCTTGAAGCCAAGTTCTCCCTAAGGGCACTCTTGGAATCATGGAGCTTTATAGTTTTGCTCCTTAATCAGAAATGTGTCCAAAATTATAGCACTGTGCCCTATATAAAATAACAAAGCCTAATAGAAAACAGGTAATTAGGTTGTTCTTTATCAAGTGTTTGTCATGTTGGCAGAAAGTGATATCCAGAGGGATTTGTGATAAACTAGTATATTTAACAGTCAGATGGATTAAATTTACAGGGATTTTAGTGGAAAAAAATCACCAGGATTATTTTCATAAGTAAAATGCTTCTGCTCTGAAATACTGTAGTTGGTGGTAATTCAATAGGAAAGTGCAGCTGATCATCTGGGCTCTCCAGGAAGCCCAGACTGCCAGAGCAGCAGCAGAAGGTGGTGAGCAACAGGAACCTGAAGAGTTTCACCACTCTCCTTTAAAAGGACACAGGACTTGTGTCAGCAGTTTACACTTGTTTACCCTCTCAGACTGACATTCAGATACTACCTTGTGCCTTTCTTTATAATGAGAATTTGACCTGCACTGTGTAAAGACCTTAAGTAAGTACTGTTGAATCAGGAACATATGAACAAATTTATAAAAAGCCCAAACAATAAGAGAAGTTGATGAAGCAGAATATTGTCTATTTAATTTTTAAATGTTTTTCCAACCCCCTGATACAGAATTTAAAATAAATTAGTTTTCTTTATGCTCAAGGCCTTTTAGATGACTTAATAACTTGAATCTACATAGTCTTAGACATTACCTACAAATACACCTTAGCAGCTTAAATAAATTAATATAATTACAAGTAATTCTGGTAAAAATATTGAAACATGGTAGCCATAAGTAAATTGGACTTAAGCTACGATTAAATGCCAAATGAAAAATTGTGTTGGTGAGAGAAAAAAAAAAGAGTCCCCTATGACAACGAAATAAATAAACTATGTTTGCCCTAAAGCAGCACAGAGGAACGAGCAGTCAGGCACATGTCAGTGCTCTGGAATCCTGGCTGTGCCATGCAGAGCTCCTTCCTTGGGTTTTACAGAGGGGTTCAGTGTTCCTGATCATCTTGTCATGCTCAGTTTTTTTTCTTTAAAAGGATCTACAAACTGCTGTTAGCAGTTGAAGGCAAAATGTTTGTCACCACTTTACAAATGCTGTTATACTTTTAATGCAATGTAAGATTTACCCACTGGAGGTGAATTTGGAAAAAAATTTCCTGCTTTCAGCATTTCAAAGTTGCACAGTTTCAGAACTGTTTCTTTTTGACAAATCACATGTAATTTATCACATCTCAACTTGTTTACTTTGGAAGAAGGTTTGTATTCTGCTGCTTGGGGTGTTGGGGCAGGAAGGAGGAAGAAATAAGTTGAAAGGAAGTAAGCTGCTGCCTGATATTACTTTGCCCTGTCCCATAATGTCTCTATTAAAAAGTTGATGTCTGAAATATACAACACAACTGCTGCATTAAGCCCAGAAAACAGATTTAGAAAGGAAATGACAGCTCAACTACACAATCATTACTGGACAAACTGTAATACCATTTACTTTTTCTTCATATCTGTAGCACAGACACAAAAGCATGTCCTGTCCAGCCTCAAAGATAATGATAATATGATGCTTTACACAGAAAAAGCCTTCACAACTTTTCTTTCTCTAGGCATCTAAGGCTCTCCAGTACGCACAGGGGTGGCATCACACTTAGGTCCTAAACATTCTGCTTATATAATCAGAAAGGATATTTGGAATACATTGATAAATTTTTAACATAAATGTATTCTAATAATTTTGGTATTTATGATGCAGAGGACAAGACATTCTCTTATGATTAAATTCTTGGTCATAAAATATTTTTCTTGGTTTCCAACAGAGGCTCACAATAAAATATGACATTAATGAAATCCATAAAAGTTGTTATGATCATCTTAGAACATTTATCAGTATAAACGTACTTACCATAGCCTGAAAAGTCCAGCCAAGATAGAAAAGAAATCATAAAGAACATTAATAATTTGTCAGATTTATTGCAACAAAAATATCTATGAAATTATATCCATTTCAGTCAGTATCAAAAGAGTATAGCACTCATTCCAGCAGTATTATTTCTATTTTTATGAAACAGTCATAAGAAAAAGGATAATTTACAATGTATCACATCTTACAAGGACCTGCTAAGTAAATTACTGATTTAAATGGGGTGTGTTGGAATCAACTTATTAAAAACTCAGAGCTTGCAGGACATTGCTCGAAACATGTACCTTTAAATATGAATCATCTTTCAAAGATGAAGAGGATATACATTCATTAAGTCTGACATAAGTTCTCCTTAAGGTTGTAGAAGTGTTCTACGCTTGTGGCTGTAGAACTGGATTGTAATGTAATTTACTCTTTTAAAGATGTAAAGAACATACAGCTAAGAACTATACTCTAAGTCCCCATCATTTCTTTACAATGAAAAGTTGGTTTAGGGGCATTTAATTGAAGTATGAATTCCATTCTTCAGGAAAACAAAAATATGAATAGCACTTGGAAATCTTCAGAGAAGAGAGATTCTACTTAATCTTGTTTAGACTGGAAGTCAGAATAACTCTCAAAGGAACCACCACTCTTTTCACCTTTCTGAAATTTCTATTCCTAGGTTATTATTGTCTGTGATGACTCTTAAAAAACCCCATACCTCATCTGGTACCAAAAGTAGGCATAAATCTTTAAAATATTCATTGTGAAAAAGGGCTGCTTTTTAAAAGGAATTTTCTTCCTCTTTCAGTATCAAAATAAATCAAGTCAAACAGTATCCCAGACCCTTAATAGCAGCTGTCTTCGTAGACTAACTTAAGATGAAAATGAGTAGTTTATTATTGCGTGAAATGTACATTACTTGATTACACAAGTAGTATCTAAATATTCCCTGTATTCAGACCTATCTAGTACATTACAACAGGTGCCTCAGTGTATTCTCTCATACCTATTTTCCATAAAACAGTTGTTGACAAACACTCATTCTCGCACACAACAGTAACTACAAGAGAGATCAAGCCAACTGACAAACGAATCAACAGTTCCCGGAGTCACTCACCACATCCCGAACGATGGGGAAGGATTTCTTGCGCCGCAGGTCTGGCATGCTGTCGATGCCGTACAGCCCACGGCCAGCACTGCAGGAGCAAAGAGCAGAGAAGGAAATAAAACCATGGAGCTTACAAGTCTGTACCCTTAAGAACTGCTTAAAACAGCCCATTTACAGATAAAATCAAAATTTGCAGTTAATAGCTAAAGAAGGTGAAAGTTCTAATTCTTAAAAAAACTGGTAAGAGTGTTCTTGGTGCAACTGACTTTTACTCCTGGAATTTCAGCAGAGCAGCTGAAAGGTTACTTTATATCTCTTAAAACTCTTTACCATTGATTTAGAAGTTACAACAGTAGCTTTCCATCAAAGGTCTTGTATATGTGTAGTTGAGATGCAGCCCAACATTGCAGAGAATATCATTGTTGTAATAAATTTGATAAAGAGCACAATATCTGGCTAAATCACAGATTCATATCTCAACTCCATGTGAATGTGGAGAACAGAGCTTGTCACACTTTAAGATACAGTGACTATCATAATTTTCTCTTGCCTGCTTTAAGCTTTTTTATTGAGCACACAATTAAACCCCCATTAGATCTCACATATACCTCGGAAACAACAACAAAGAGCAACTTGGAATCACTTCACAAATAAAAGGCTGACACATCAATAACATTTAAAAGAATACATAGTTACACAGAAAACAGTGTGCCCCCTGACTCTTCAGAACAGTTAACGCAGGTATTATTCTCCTGAACTTTTTGCAAATTGGATGTTGGAAGATTATTATATAGCTTGCCCGATCTAATTCAGAGACACTTTGAGATTCTCAGAGAAGCTGTTATATAAACAAAAAATAAATTATAATCTGAAAGACCTTATTTTGTTCATACACAAAATGATTATTGGCTGAAGAAGAGATATAACTGAAATCAGTGACAGAATTTTCACTTCCTTTTGAAGGGTCAGCACTTTGTCCCAGATACTTCTTTGGGGACTTGAGGATTACAAGCCCCCCCTCTCTTCTTGCTCCTACTAGCTGACAAATTTTTGACAAAAAAGTTGACAAATTTTATATGTAAGGCAAAAACCTGGCTGATGATTCCTGTTGGATGTAGACATTACATTTCCAGAGCTGCAGCTAAATCTAAATCCAAATCCAGAAGGAATTCTGAATTGGAGACCTCTGCTGTCATGATTTCCAGCCTGGCACACTGATGTAAACTGCAATAGGTGCCGAGTCCCGCTCATGTGCCAGAGTGTGCACAGTTCAGGGCAGACATGGCCCTCATCCCTGGTAACTCCACTGTAACATCCTCAAGATGAATCCTAAGGACAATTATGATATGCTTTCTGTTTTCTGAAAATTTGCTATGTATCTGCTTTTGGCCACTGTGAGAATGAGCAGGATGCTGGGCTAGATGGACCTTGGACTCTGTGCCACTGGGGTTTGCTTTTTTGTTCATTTGTTAATGTTGGGTTTCTATTTGTTCGGTTTGGTTTTAAGGCAAAGCCTACAACAGTTTTTATCTCTCACTTGGAATAAAATGGGACTCTATCTGATTCCCTTACTATTCCACAGGCCTCCTAACTTGCCAAATTTCAAACAGGGATTCTTGAAAAACTAAGCAAGGACTAAACAGTTCTACTGACTTCCAGCTATTGTTGAAGTCTGACATGTACAAAGAGAGATGAGTGTGGTTTAAAACATTCTTGCAAATTGGATGCTTTTTTAAAAAGTAAAATCTTTAAAAAGTAAAATCTTCAGAATAGTAATTTAATTTTTCTCATATAAAGGCCTTCCTCTGTTTTTGTTTGCAGAGTTCCTTCTAGTTACAAGAGAAAAAATGGTTATGCCTTTCATATCTGAGATGGGTGAGTAAAGCACTTGGAGTACAGGAGAGTTTATTTTAACACTTGTGAGCATTACCACTTGCCAAGCACTGTCCTCACTCTTATCCTGTAAATTTAGGAGATAATAGGTTTTTTTCATACCTTCTGATGCACCTGCACCGTTCTCTAAGGAAAAGGAATTCAAAAGCTGTTTATGCAATTTCTTTGTATTTTGACATGAACAGTCTTCTGTGAAGGGTTCCCATACTAGATTTTTATTTCAAGAACATTACAATTAAAGTAGACCCAAATTGCCACTTCCAGACATATTTGCAAACCCAGCAAAAGTGTGATAAAAATGAAAAAAAAAACATTTCTGAGGTGGTGAAAAGTAAATGTACAGAGATTAAGAGATAAACTCAGAAACTCAGGGCTTTTTGCTACTCAGGAGCAGCTTCATCAGCAGTAAATAAAATTCATTCTGAATATAAGGAATTCTTAAGCCACAAAGAGCTACTTCTAACAGATAGTATCAGTAAAATCACTCCCATCTATTATTCTGCTCTGCAACATAAAATGTGACTAAAATGGAGGTTCTTATTGAACTCCTTTAATGATCATTAAGGAGTAGCACATAGCAAGGAAAAAAAATCCAAATTCAAGAATGACTAATAGTCTTTTTCTGGGGAAAAAGTTATGTCTGAATTAAACATGCTGATGATGTTACCACAGAAAGAAAAGGATGGCTTTTGAGGGAACAGTAAGAAAGACAAGAAAGATAGAGGAGTACATAATGCAAAGGTATTTTATTATGACATTAGTGGTGTAATTTATACTCAGTCAGTTATCTGTCATAACTCACACCTCTGTCTCTTTAAATAGCTTGGTTTTCTACTCAATCTGTACTTCTCCCCACAATCTTTTCATTATGATTTCCAACTCAACTTCAAATCAGCAGAAACACCTTGATTTGCTTTTCCCTCTGTACATCTCTAATGTATAACAAATATTTACTTATATATGATCAAGAGGTACCCCCTTTGTTGTGAAAAAGTATTACTGAAACTCATTCCAGTTATCATCTGCAAAGCAAAATATCAATGACATGAAATATTTTGGTTTAAATGCACTTCACCATCTTTTCTGACAATACTAGGGCAGTACTGCAGCTACTACCGTGAAGTTTATGTATTTTACCAGAGGACTCTGCAACTTGTCTGCAATTAATTGTTGAAATATGGCAATGTCAAGGAGTTCTTACACATACATACTCACTCACTTGAACACCTTTGGGAGATTAAAGAAGGGAACCACACTTGATGGCAGAACAATTTCAAACTGCAGCTTGTAAGGGTAAATTCTCTCCTTTCTTTTGTGCAATGAATTAATGACCAGATGAACTCATACAAGACAACAATATCTCCTGCCTCTGCTGAAAACTCGCATCTCAATCTTGTTTTTGGAGAACTGCATTAGTAGTACTTTTTCTTGTGTCTTTACTGAAACAGCCCCAACTTTGGGGATTAAACTAGAAATCCTCCTGTGCACAAATTCGCTGTATAAGAACAAATAGATCCTTCTAATAACACATAAGAAGACTGTAAACATGCAAGGATTGTTACCTATCAGCTGGAAGTAAAGATTAATATACTGATCTTTTTTCCTTGACCTTTTACATTTTAAGTACTAGACTATTATATTACTGGCATTATATTACCATACATTGACTAGAATGAAAAGAAAATCATACTACAGCTTCAAAGGGCATCTATTTTATATGCAAAAGGGTAAAAAAATATCCACTCAACCCTGAATTGAATATGAATTGTTGTATTGTTTTCTTAAAAAAATAAGGAAATAAAAAACAAATTAAAAGGAGAATAAATGGTCAGTTTTGCATGTATCTTCCTTTTAAAATAATGCAATTTATTAAAAAACTAAAACTTGGAAAAATATTATAATACTGTGAGACTAATTTGCAGATAGAAATAACAACATTCAGAGCCATATTGGTACTTACCCAGTAAATGCCTGGACTGCATAAAGCTTGGAAGCATCCAGGGAACCTCCACTTACTATCCGAGCCTTTAATAGAGACCAAAAAAAGTCCAGTTACTCGGTTGCTTTCAGTAAGCAGTAAGTTTTGGACAGAATTTAACTGCATCAAACATACAAGACATATGAAAATGTTTAGCAGGGTCAGCTCCAGGCCAAAGCTACAGTAACTATTCCTTTGGGGTACATTTTGGTGGCTTTCAGCATTTAGGGAAACACACTGGAAGGACCCATGGGAAGATAAGGTATTGCTTCCCAAATACTGTTGCCCTTTAAGCCCTATGCTGTATGCAGTGTAGGTGATAATTAGAGGCAAAAATCAGGTATTATGTTTGACAGTAGCAGACCCCTGTGTTGGCAATTATGATAAGCACAACAGCGAGGGTTATCCTGTTTGTAAATGCAACACATTTGCAATACACTCAAAGGAGAACAAAAGAGTGGAAAGCTGGGGAAAAAAACCATGCAGATTTCACAACTAAAATGAAGGAACAAAACAGGTCAAAGAAGTCACAAACAAACATCAACAAAATACATGATCCCTATAGCAAATAGGTGATTGTAAACCTTTTCATCCACAGAACCGCTATCTGAAAGAGAATCAGGAAGAAGGGGAATATAGGTTAGACAAAACGGTCTCTGAGAAAATATCTTATGCTATAAAAGTCTGTCACTTTTTTACGGTAGACCAGAACCACTGTTAACGTAGACCAGAATCCAAGCAACACCTGTGCTTAGCGGCCAGATCCCTGTCACTACATTTTAAACAAGCAAAAAGATGTTCTTGGTGGGTAAAACCCCCTATCACTCATGAACGACTGTGTGGATAGTGTATAATGTAAATACTGTATCCCATTTCTGCAGGATTTTGAGTTTTATTGTTTTTTTAATTTTTTTTAAAATATTCATATTTAATATAGTTGCAGGTTCAAAAAGGCAAAGGAGTGTTTCTCCCAGGGATATAAACCCAGCACAGCCCCTGCCCCAGGTCCTGAACTGTAACTATTCTATCACAGCTATTCATCTGATGACAGAAATCATCCCAAATGCCAACAGAACAATGGTGAAAGAATAAGACATGATATATATATAATTCCAAATTGTCTAGTGCAAACCCATGATGTATTCACATTTATTATCAAAGTATTTGCTGAAAGAAAAATCTACCATTACTTTATTGTCTTGTTACTTTTCACACTTCATAGTACAGTGCGTATATGAAACTGCCTTGTTCTAATTGTCACCTTACTGATCTTTCCATCCTTTTTTTCCCCAAAGAGAGGACACATTCTATGAACCCTTGAAATAGTTTGGGTATTTTTATGATGTTTGGAGATATCTCAGGTTATGTACATTACAAAATAATAATTTACACCTTAAATATGTGCCACATTTCATTTTTAAACCAGTTTATCTGCAAGAAAATATCACATTTAAATGCATATATCAAAAATATACTTGTAAATGTAAAGCTGCAGACAGTGTAGTAGTGACAATCCAGGGAGGGTTCTATTATATCACTGATTTTAGAGGCCAATTATGTGATCAAAATAATGCACATGCACAAGAATGGGCAGAATAGAAACTGGAGACAAAGTGTTCAAAACATGTTTTACCAGTCGGACTGTATCTGATTTTGTATTATTCAAAAAGGTTAAAGAGAATTGAGCTACCAGGTATTAGCAATGTCACAACAGCAAACGTGAACCCACAGAAGATGCAGCTTTGCAACAATCTCTTCTTTGTGAGTCCACAACATTTGCCATTTTCTGGTGCTTCACTAGAGGTCTGAGCTTTCCTTCCCAGCTATTGTGAACAACCCTTTTAGAATGACTATACCTGAAGGATTAAACTACTTGACCTAAGGCAAACTTATGCTTTGAGTTTTACAGAAAATTAAGTTAGAACTATTACTAATGGTAAACTCCACAGTTCAGTGAAAGTAGAGGAAGCACATCTCTGTGCACCAAGAATACCTGCTTGATATGCTGTGAATTAAAAATTTTCACAGTTCATCTCCTGAACATAAATGGACATGGTATCAATTTCTATTTTCATGTTTCAGAAAAATTCATTAGGGTATCTTTCTGCTGGGATGTGAAGTATTCTGATGTTTTCTCACTTCAAAACTTCCCCATGCCCTTCTCCAAAACAGCAGGATTTTCATTCAGCCTCAGAAATTAATTGTTGGGTAAATAAAGTTGCCAAATTGCCCTCATTTGACTGAGTAGATTTATAAAAATGAGTTTATTCTTTAAATATATTTTTTAAAAATTTACTTATTTGTGAAATGTGTTTGCCTGACAACATCAGATATGATTGGCTACTCTTTCTCCACAAGCACATAAAGAAGATTTGGATAACCATGTGACCCGACTTTCCCACTACAAAATTATTCCAGCATTTGGTAAGCAGAGGGAGAGCAGAGCCAGGAGGAACGAGCTGACTTGAAGGCACTTTGCTACCAGATGCCTAAAGAATAATATTAATTTTATGTTTAATTCACTTGTTTAGAAAGTTACATTAAAAATTGTTGAGACTTGTATTCCACATTAAATGAAATTTTATGTTTGAGAACACAAGAAATGGACATATCACATTTTCTTTACTTCTCTTGGGTTTCAGCCAACTTGATCCTATTTCATGACACTTTCTTTAGTGGAACTTAATTTTACCTTAATTTAGGAAGGAGAGTCACAATCAAAAATTAGAAAGGGAAAAAAAGTATTATGTTTTTGGATTAACTTGCTCTTTGCAGTAGCTACTTATGAAAAAAAAATAAGCACCTATCTAATGGTCACTTTTCTCAAAAGAAATGGCATAAAGCAGACAACTGATGCTAATTTCAAATTTCCCAAAAGGAGATCCTGAGAGCATCTCTTTTTTTGTTACAAATGACTGCATCTTCAGAGACAAAATTACTTTGAAAACTTCATTGTTGACTGCTTCTTCTGAACTCACCATGAGTGAAATAGTGTGAACTGCGGGAGTGTTCTCTGCCTGTGTGACAGCACCAAATAGGAAGTGTCCAGAGTCACCCAGCAAATCACTTTAGTAGTCGTTAGGCTACCAGAACAGACAGGAACACTCCTTGATGTAGATCAGAAATGAACTGTGATTATGTAAGAGACCACTGAATGTATTTTCAAATCAGGGATTCAAGGCTAGACATCTCAGATTATATTGCTGAATGACAATGATTTACTTAAAAGAGCTTGTCTTCATATAACTCATTTCTGTCATCCACACATTCAAAACACTAACTTAAAAAGTTGAGTGCAGTAGGAGCAGTGTAAACACTGCTGCATTTAGTTAACCCTGTGGGATACTTATTTCATCTCAATTACTTGGTTACTCCTTATACTTTTAAGTGAAAATTCACTACATTATGGAATACCAGTAACAGCCTTCATGTTATGCCTCTATACCATGTGCCATTTTAGATAACAGGAGGGTGCTTTACTAGGATTATAGGAAAAATCCAAGGAGTGGTATTGCTCCTTAGCTGCTGCTATTTCATCTCAGTGCACTCCTTATATGCACACAGCTGTGTAGTGCAATGACAAAGCACAGGGTGGTCATCCAGCTACATGTCCTGAAAACTGTATTTACAAATGTCAGTTATTGAAGGCAGAAGGAAAATGCTTCCTGACCTCTTGTTTTAAAGGTATGTATTTAATTAGATGACTAAACATGAAATTAGTTATAATTAGTCTTTAAGTTTCCATTAATAAGTTTCAGGTATGAAAAAGCTCTATAATATTCAGCATAGCAACTAAATTTTGGCTTCTGTTGAAAATGGTTCCCAAGTATTCACCTGGGTAAATCCATCTCCAGATGGGGAGGATTGGGGGTGTGGAGTGAGTGAGGGTGATTTGGTATTTTTGGAATAGCCTCAGAGAAGCCCCCTGGTTATTATTTTCTATCCACATACCAGTTTAAACTAGACCAAGTAAATTTTCCAACAAGTGTTTATTAATTCTCCATAATTATTATTCAAACTTAGTCTGGAAACTAACAGATCTTTTAACTTTACACTATTTTCAACTGTTTTCAAATTAAGTCATGGTCTCATTTATTAATTTTTAGTAGCAATGCTGCTGCCTGTAATTTACCACACCACACAGGAATTCATCATACAAAATAACTGATTTCTATACCCAAATTTCTGAGAAAAAAAATCTGTAAAGGATGTTGAAAAGGCAGCAGATTCTTCCACCATGAAAGTTACACTGGCAATGAAGATGTAGAAGTGAAGACAGACCTTTGCTTTTTTAACTGGTGATACCATCAGAAATACAACTGGACAACAGCCTTATCAGTCAGCAGAAATATTTATCAAAGAGTCTGGATGATTCTGTTCTCCCTCCCCATCATAACCATCCTTCAAGTCTTGTGTCATTACTTCACTTTTGCATTTTTCTGAGCAGCAGACCATTGTCCTGATACACTCCTCTCTCTTTAATGACTGCAAAAATTTAGTTCACCATCACCCCCCAACATAGCACAAGAACTGTAAGAAGGTTCCAAAAATCAAAACTGTTAGGAAACTCCAGGATCAAAATTAATCAAAGCCTTGATTTTCCACTCTTGGAAGTGTGTGTAATTGCATAACACCAAATTGGAAAAGGAATTAAAGTTCATCATTCTCTCAAAATACCATTTCAATCTTTCATTCTGCAAAGTGGTTGCAAGAACGTCAAAGTGACTGATAATTACATCATTCCTGCAAGCAAACTCTTCAGACAAAATCCTTGCTGGGATGAGATAACAATACAGCTGTTCCCTGGAAGCAGCATGTGTGAAGCACCACCCTCAGAAGCAGTTTGCAGTCTGAACTGGGCAATTCTCATCAGCATGTATTGCTAAGAAAGGGAAATAATGGATGAAACCCAGGTTCCAAGAGAAACAGCATATTAAAGAAGTAGATTGTCTGTCCAAAACAATGACACAAATTAAGCCATGCTAAAATAATAAATGCTGTACCCAGAAGCTACTACTGCCACTCCAGAACAGAACATCACGCTGTGCAAGCCTAGAGGACGTTGTATCGCTGAAGCTTATTCTAGGAAAGTCCTGTATAACGCTTGAAAGATAATATTAAGGCTAGCACATCACAAGAGATGAGTGATGCTTGTCTGACAAAGAGAAGGTCAAACTTGAATAAAGCTTGGTTGACAGGAGAAAGAGAAGAATTGCTGCGAGCACTTTACTAGCAGTGATGTAGAAAAATTATGAGCAGATACATTGAGAGCCAAACAGGAGGTCAGTTTGGTGAAGATGAAAATTGCATTTGTGTCTTTATTAATAAACTGGTCTGCAAATCTGAAACAAAAAGCCATGCTTTAAAAACATCTCTAGTGCATAGATACTGAGTCCCATTAGACTTCTAATGGCTTTGTTTTCTATTGTTTTTCAACAGCTCCTACATACTTCTACCAAATTCTCGAACTTACCTCTAAAAGAATAAATTATTGACTGTCTAGAGAACTACTTGATTACAGAATGTGATGGTCTCAAACAATTACCATACAGGCTTTCTTGGCAGTCTCTGGCTCATCTGAGTGATGCTAAGAAGTAAAAGAAAACATGCATTTGAAGCAATCTCTTCTAACCCCAGGAAATATCAGTATGACAAGGCATACATTGCCCACAAAGAATAAAGAGGTGTATTTTACCTCCTTCAATTCATATGATGACAGTACATGCAACCAAGTAATTAATTATTTGCTAAGAAAGCAAACAGATAACTGATTATTGCAGGTCTTTCCATATCGCCCAGCTAGCAATGACACAAAGTGTTTGACTTGGACAGCTATATCATGGTCTTGCAAGCTGAAGTCTCACTGCATTCCTTCCAAAGAAATCCAAGCAAATAGCTCCTTGGATTGATGCCAAACATGGGAGTAGTTCCTCAGAACTCTGACAAACAGAGCACGTTCCCTGGCTCTTCTCACACTGAACATGGGGACTTCACTGAGACACACAGGCTGGTTTGTAGTAATAGAATAGACAGAACAGGCAGTGGGGCAGGAGTGTTAAGTGGGTGCCTGGGACAGAGTACTGAGCTGCTCTCCACCTTGGGCCATAAAGAATAGGCCTGCAAAGGCAAACAGTTTATAATGCCATAAGAGCAGACAGAAGGTCAATGCAGTTGGTGATAAAGACCCAAGTGCTCACTGCACAAATATTTCAGGGGCGTTTACTTTGTACCAGTTCTACTTTTGGCCCATCTATTTTTGATGACTGGAAGCCCATGAGCTGCTGAGCACATCAGATGTGACCTTGAAGAGCAACATCTGGCTTGGTTGCATCAGTAAAATATGCAGAGCCCACTCAGATATTCCAATGGTCGAACCAAATGTGGTGAACTGGGAAGACAAAGATTTGCTTTCAAAGTGTACCCCTGTTGTAAAATAAAATGCTGATGGTGGCAAACCCATAAGTCATATAAATATAATGCTGTTAAAGACCAAGACTAATATGCACACAGGATCAAGAAGGAAAGGTCAGAACAGTGTCTGGGAAATGGTCACATATTTCACAGGGTATGATGATCAGAGCTGCTGGAGTTGTATCCACTTCTTAGATAAGATCTAAGGAACTATAAAAAAACCCCTCAAACATTTAAAATTTTTTCTTCAAACCCCTTAAATAGAAGGCTAAAAAATTAGATAAGCCAAACTAATTTCAAAACTGAGAGTAGTGGAAGAAGAAATTACTTAAATGGATGATCATGTACAGAACACAAAGCTGACATCAACCAATGTTGCTTGCTGAGCTAAGACAAATTTATCAGATTTTCTTCTCTTGATAAGCAAACTGGCTTAACTGACACAAGAGAAGGAAAATACTTGAAATACCACAATGCTAATATAATTAGCATTAAAACATTTAAAAATGGTTATTTGCTCCCTTGTTATCTCCTACGCTATAGGTAAAACCAAAATCAAATTACAGTTTGTTTCAGCTTTGCTTGAAAGCAATAAGTTGGAATAATGCAAAACCACCATGGATAGACACAGAGCTGTAAACTGGCACACTGGAGTTCAAAGTATGAATTTGGGTTCTACTGGGCAATTTCTGCCTCACAGGACATACATAAATCCTTCTGAATTGCTCAATCCCTTTGAAGAGTTAACAGAAAAAGGCATGGATATTTTCTCCTGTTTAGAGATCCTGGGAAACACAACTGTGTAGGTTCTCCCCTGACCACATGGAAAATGCGTATAAAGGAGTAAGTCTGGTACTTGTCCCATGAACATACTCAGAATGTCCCTTTGGCAGCAAAACAGAAAATCTCTCTCTCACACTTCATTGTAATAATCTACTTCACTAATATACCAGAAGAAGATTTGAGCTTATTTATGAACTCATGTTTTCCAAGTCATTACATTTTTTAAGTGCATGTCTAGATATTTTTTCAGCCAGTTGCTTTAACAAAGCTCCTTTTATCCTGAAGCTGCATTACAAAATGATGCAGCATTACTTCCACTTCTAAAATACAACAATCTAAAGAAAATGCATCATCCAAAAATGTACTTTGTTTACCCTCCACTACAGCTTCCTATCCCACAAAAAACAACCCCAAACCAAACCAACAAACAAAAAAAACCCCCAAAAACAAACCAAAAACAAAACCACCAGAAAAAGGAAAAAAATATTTAAAGACATCCACCATTTTGTTTAGTGGCACAAGATAAGACACAAACACAGTGTTGGGAAAGAAAACAAAGACAGTTGAAAAAAACGGATTAATAAATTCTGTAGTTCATCATTATTCCCAACATAGCACCAAAATAGACTCCTTAAGTCACAGTAAATCTTGTTTTCTCAGTACTATCCATCTCTTTAGATGTACAGCAAGGGCAACCACTTCTGCCCAGCCTCCTCACATGAGACATCTGTTCCATTGTGACCGACTTCTGATGCCAACTAGAGGGGAATTTACACTGATCAACACTCTCTCTAATCTGTCTGTTGACATTATTTACATATGAAGAGAAGAGCAATAGATTAATCAACTTCTGTTGAAAAGTATTATGTCCCCAAATCCAGCTCTTTATAGATGATACATTATGTGAATATATTTTTCTTAAACATTGCAGATGAACTATATCAGCCACATAGAATACACAATCAGTCCTTATATTAATGAAGTAATTCATCACTCTTGGTGGAAAAAAATCCAAACAAACCATAAATAAATGAGACATGGGAAAACACAAACAAAATCTTGTATCACTGAATGCTGTGGATCCAATGTTTTGAAACAGAACAGAAAATCTTGAGGCTATTACCTTTGGTTATCTGTGTTTTTGTCTGGGCAATTTTTTCCCAGTGATGCAAAGACTAATTGCAGTATGCTCATTCATTAAGTTTCCCCACCCCGCCCCCATCAGGCTAGGCCTGAGATTAGAAAGGTGAGAAATGCCAAGGAAAAGAAGCTCAAAGAAATCACATTAAAAAAAGTTTCCTTCATTACTTTGTAGACAGTAGTGCTAAACTTACAGGAGACTTAAAGTGTCACCACAACTCTGCTTCAGACATAACTAAATGTAGTATGAATCCTTCCCATAAAAGCAGAGAGACACTTTCACCCACTGTTAAAGAGGCAATCCCGTCCTCTGACCTGCCACTGTATGTATGGACAGCTCACCCATCTCGATATTATAAACAATCTACAGGTTACTCTGTGGCTGAAAATTCAGACCAAAGTCTTTTTAAAATCTGTCTGATTTTTAAAATCTGACAAAATGATCACCATGATCTTCATCATCAAAATTAACAATCTATTGCTCATAGACTGCCCTTCATAGAAAGAGACTCTGCTATCATCAAAAGCAACTCAGAAGAGTGCCTGCAACTCTGGAACCTTATCCAGAGCTAGATTTGTCAGGAGAGAAAATGATGCATATTCTAAGGCACCTGTAAAGGATAATAAGATAGGGATGGAATAAAAGAAGTCACTAGAGAAAAAGAAAGCTAAAAAATAACGAGTACTGGAACAATGAACAAAAGGGTAAGTTATTCTTGATTACAATGTACAAAGAAACAAACCAGTGGAGAACATTCCTGTGATATTTTTCAAGCCATCAGTCCTTCCATTAATATACATGCATCATCACAGAGTCTCTATATCCTGACAGAACTTTAAATCTGAGGATTACTCATGTACCACTCATGTCTCCTCTCATTCATACAACACAGATGTAAGTCATTCCAATATGTTTCCAAACCCATGTTGGAATAAATAATACATAAGCAATCAGCCCACAGCGTATTTTTCATCTCCAGCTAGAGCAGAGAATAGAACTATCTGATGGGGTTCATGTGCCCTAATAAATTATTTATTTACCAAAGCTTCAGTGACCTTACCTTATGCATTACCAGAATGAAAATCATATCACTCCAAACCTCTCCTTTGTATCAAACTGGAGAATTAACATTAAGGTTCTATCTTTGCTTGGCCAGGTCATTGTCTACCTGCTCCTGCCTATGTGGAGGGATGAAACAATTGATAATATTTTTGTTGCATAATGCAGATGAATTCAAAGAACTTGTTCTCTTACTTGTACTTTTCCATCTAAAAGTAAGAAATCAGAAGCTGACTGTGAATCAATTATGGAGTAAGAGAATAAAAAAAAGGCAAAATCCATTCATAAAAGTCATGTAAACCCTAGAATAGCTATTAGTCACTTTTCTTTCATTATTATTGCTCCTGTAAGTATTAAAATAAAGATAGAATACCTCAAACTACTATTTGCTTAAATTATAAGCTACGTACATGGACATGCATGAATCCACACATAAACAAGAGAGGGCAGGGTTGAAAACTGAGAAGATACAAACTGTGCATTTTGTGAGTTTTGTATAACTCCTCTAAGAACTGATTTACAAAATGTTCTTTCCTATACTGAAGTGAAATTCAAGTAATCAACAGAAGATGAATATATTTTGTATTAGCAGACAAACTGCCATTAAGAAGAGGTCCTTCTTCCAAGACTGCACACCAAGTATTCAAAACTGCATTTCCTTATGACAGAACAGCCAAGGCTGGAAGGGCCTCTGGAGGCCTTGGCTAAGAATGCTGCTCCAGTGGGGCCACACAGGGCAGAATGCCCGTGTTGAGATGGCTTTGGACTATCTCCAGGGATGGAGAGTCCACCTGGGTTCCGTTCTCTGGGAATAGTCTGTCTATAATATCAGTAATCCAGCTCAGTGAAAGTAAGCTGAAAGTAAAACAAACCAAGATTTGCCTCCAGTAACACTGCATGCCACTCAGCAGAAGTTGTTTTGCAAGTGATACAGTCTTTTAGTAGACTACTCCAGCTAGAAAATATTTTCCGTAAGTTTTAAATTCTGAACAATTGTTAAGTATTCTGCAGACATAAAGGTAAAAATATCATATTCGTTCACTAGATACAAAAGCATGAAATACTGTTTTGTTAGTAAGTGTTGCTAGATACCCTCCAGGACCTGAGGATGCATTTGTAACAAACCAGTCAGTGACTGCTGAGTCACAATCCCTGACTGAAACATGTCCTCCTGGTTGGCATGAAAAACAGAGTGTGAAGAGAAAACAAAACTGCTACTCAAGAGTCAATGCACACTGTTTTCAGAATAAGCTGAGAAGTGTGTCGTAGCAGTTAATCTGTAAATTCCCCTTAACCTCTTATATTTTTTCTCCTTTATTTCTCTTCTCCCTTATAATAATTTATATTATATTTGTGGAAACAAAAATGGAGGTCCTAATATGACATGTTATAACCATGCAGACACCCTTTGCCCCACAGACTACACCAAATAACACATTTTCATAACCTGGCCTTGGTGTCAGATGGATTCTCTGTAAAGATAAGAAATGCTCCAGCAATTCAGATGAAAAAAAGGTCAATAGATTAAGAGACTAAAAGAGTTTCACCTGCTGGGTTAAAAGAAGAACAAACACATTTAATTTGTAGAAACAATTGCATGAGTTGCAACATCAAAGTTGGTTTTCCTTTTCTAACAATCTGTTATTTAATAATGTACACAGATGCACAGACTTTAAATAGCAGAACCAATTTGAGTTTCAGTATTTTTGGATCTTCCTTGTGTGTGTTCTTCAATTTGGTCCTCAGACCTTTGTATTCTTATTGTACAGCAAAGACTAGATAAAATGACTGTGGCTCCCTCTCCCAGGCCCCATAAAATCAGGAAAAAGTAATGAAAACACTAATTATTGATAGCTGTTTCTTCATGTATACACCATCTAGTGTCCAACACACTACTGCAGGAAAATACCTGCAAAACACAATTTCACAATCTAGTGTCATTATCTGAATATAAAAGTAGACTTGAAAGTAAGCTCCAGCAATATTTAAATGCTTGTGTAACATACTTTCAAGTTGACTATCTATTTATTGTAACTGTAGTTGTTCATTTACAAAAGAAACTCTCGAGTAGCTTAAGCTTTGGATGGTCATTACTACTAAATGCAATCTTTGGCTAAAGGCACAATTTTTCATCTTTAAAGTGAATGTATCAGAAGATTATTTTGCCAAGGCACATAAAGAAAGCAAAGATTCAGTCAAGGTGACAATTACCATCTGGCTAGCTACAGTAATTACTGTGCTCCCCATTAAATGCACATGTAATATTGCAACATTAGCATTACAGTGGACGTTAATGTTGAAAATCACCATATTTGTGTATTATTAGAGGTATTAAAGTTATATATATGACTGTCTGCTTTGAAGTCTGAAAAATAAAAATCATGAATAAATCTATGTCAACACCCTCTGTGAGTGAAGTTCTGTACCAGTGCCTTTCCATACACAGATGTTACAATTTACACTCTTTTGTCTTTCCTCCACACCCTTCTCTCTCCCTGTTTTGGGGACTGACCACTTGTCTGAGAAGCTTTCTGGGAGTACAAATAAGGCCACACATGAAATCAGTTTAGACAAGTTCTGGGTTGCACAGAGGACGGAGACAACTGCTCATCAGGATGAATAAAGAACCAACCTTGCCTTGCAAACTACTACAGAAAGCAGTGTCACCTCTTAACACCCTGTGTTATTCCTGTAATACATTTATAAAGCTATAACAAAACCAGGAACAGCGTAAGAACAGTGTACCACTTAGTTCCTTAAGATTTAAAACTTGTGAAATTTAATTTTCAAATTACTGAAATTCAAAGCAATAAAATTGCTTACAAACACATTTGACTAAGCATATTCAGAAAACTTCTTCAAAACAAACTTGTGAAATTTTACCCTTTTGACTTTTATGGAGCTATTTCACACAATAAACAAAACCAGACATAAGCAGAATTTTCACCACTAAATTCAATGGAAGCAGGAATAGCTACTGTATGAAAATTAACATCCAACTTCAGGGAGAACAGTGTTTTCCCTAAAAGACAGTATCAAAATACTATTACCTCCAGCAAGGATCTTCTCTTCCAAATCATTCATTTGTTTCTTGTATGCTTTTAAAGCAGCTTCTTTGAATGATGGTCGTATTCTTTTTTTCTTTGGAATTTCAGTAAGTGTCTCTGGGACATTCTGATTTTCATCTTCTCTAATTTCTACCTCAGGAACTACATCACTTTCAACTTCCAGTATCTCTTCACTGATCACACTGTCAAATTGTGTGTCATACTGCTCCTCTGGTAGCATTGCATATGGAGTTTCATACAAAGACTGCTCCAGTTCATACTCTTGGACTTGCTCACTTGTTTCACTACTATTAGTTCTATTTTCTAGTTTAGCAAGGACTTGTTCCATTACCTCTACATAGTCTGTTTCATTCTCACCAGATGGTTCAACTAAGTCTTCCTCATATTCTGCTTTGTAGCAATAAGGCTCAGCATAAACATCAGAATCAAGTGTTGTACTTGATTCATTTGCAGTTGACTGAGATAAAGTTCTAAACCTTCCCATAAAAGATGATCCACTATCTTCATATCCACTTAAACTTTGTGTACTTTTATTCCAGACTACTTCTAAAGCTGACTTAGCACGTTGAAGTGTAGATCCAAATTTCGGAAAGCTGAAAGTCTTATCAGAAAGATCTATGCTTAATCGGCTATGCCATGACTTAGGGGCTCTTTCTTCTGAATCATCACTTGGTAGTTCACTCTGACTTCGGTACATCATAGGCAACCTGTTTTGATTCTGATATGAGGAGATAGAATTTGTATCCTGATAATCATCATATTGACCAGTCCACTGACTTTGTGTTTCACTATCAAGGCCTGGACATGATGGAGAAGTACCATCTAGGGTGAAATCATAGCTTTCAGTATCATACTGGAGGTCAGAACCTTGGCACTTTCCAAAATCTGTCTGTTGATCTGAAGGGCTGCTCATATCATATACAAAAACTTCCTGCGTGGATGTGTCTAAACCCAAATCTGCCCCTTGTTCCAGCTGATTCCAGTCTTTCCATGGGGAAAGATCATCATGTAAAGCAAGCTGAGTATCACTATAGCGGTTTTTGTCTCCAGATGCACAGATCATTCCATTGCTTACTCCACTATCAACAGTTTCTATGTTCTCTACTGCATTTTGCTCTGGATACTGTTGCATGTCTTGGACAAAAGTCTGTTCCTGGGAACTGCCATACCAGTTTGTAGAATCATCTTGCCTTCGTTGCCAAAGTTCTCGATCAGAGGAAGACAACAGTGAACTGCCATTTGTTCGGGTAAAATACTGGTTTTCTGAAAAATCCTCGGAGTAAGACTGACACAATTTTGAGAAATCAGACTCTGAACGGCTAAGCTTTGGTGTTGCAAAGTCATTCTGTAAATGCCATAAAGGAGTCATGTCTGAATAATAGTGCTTTGATTGTTTTTCCAGATTGTCAGATTCTGGTGACTGATTGCCATAACTTCTGTTTGAAAAGGTGCCATTGTCAGCAGTTCTATTAAGGTCTTTAGTGTTTGGAGACTCCACAATCCCCTTTGTAGTGCTTGTCTTTATTTGAAGTGCTGATTTCGATATCTTTGCATAACTGTTCTTATTTATATCTGATTCCAAGTCTTTATCACTGTCAGGTGACTCCCAGTCATGCATTTTAGATTTTGTCTCCACAGTTATAAGTTTCATGTCCATACTTTCATATGTCTGAGAAGAAGGCAGTCCTCTTTCTTTTTTGTCTTTTATGTCATGGGAAAATATATCTGTAGAAATTCCAATGCCAGTTCCTTTAAGTTTGTAAGACTTTTTTAAAATCTGATCTCTCTGTTGCGATGACTCAAAGTAAACAAGAATGGGTCTTGGCTTTGCATTCGGACAGTCTCTTTGTTGCCCCAGTCTCTGAGCAAACTCAATTTTAATAGTGCTTTGTGCCTCTGAGAAGCCCATTTTATCTATTAATATTCTGTAAACTATGCTTTCAGTTTTCTCAAGCCTTTCTTCAGGCACATTTAGAAACCTCAGGCTTGCTTTGTTTCCTGGATGGCCTATCTGCTTAATGTAGTCATGTATGTCCCGAGTTTCTCTTCTGGACTGTACAAATCCAGTTCGCAATTGCTCAATTTCATTTTGTACAACTTCTACACTACTAGAAATTTCATCAATTGATTGTTTCAGAGCATTAACATGTCCTCTTAATTCAGAGAGTTCTGTTTCAATTTGACTTATTCCCTGAAGCTCTTTAAAGATCATTTCCATAACATCATGGGTTTGGCTAATACAACCTGTCGAACTAAAGCCAGGTTCAAGAGTATTTGATTTCTGGTGACGGCCAGTTCTGTCCAGAGATTTACTTCTTAATCCCCATGTTTTCTTCCATGTACTTAGTTCTGAGTCTGATGAGACACATTCTTGGCTCTTTTTCCATTTCCTCAGTTTTCGCAAAGCTCCCAGTTTGAGGGTGTGTAAAGTGCGCTCTCCATCTGAGCTCCCGTCAGATGGCGCGAGGCTGCTTAAGCTTTTCCGGTTGCGTCTCACAGGCATTGTGTGTGATAAGTATTCGCTTTTCTTGCTATTACTCTTTATTTCACTTAAAGACTCAGAACATGAGCTATCATTTGAAGACAGGTCTTGAACTATATCTTCATTATTAGTGTTTGCTACAAAAATGTGCCTTTGCAGTCCATTGGCAATAGCAACTCTGTAACTGAATGTTGGAGAAAGTGAAAATTCTCTATTGCTTTCCTCTTCTTCAGTTGATAAGTTGCGAGCAGATGGACACTTGGCAATCTTTTTAACGGTGCTTTTTAAAGTGTTTGAAAATTTTGGATTCTTTGTTTGTCCAATCTGAGTAAAGTCTTGTTCCTTTTTGCTCTGGCAACTCTCTTTCCTTTTTGTACTATTTCCCGATTTCTTTGTAAACATTCCTTTGCAAATCTTATATATGTAAGATGAGATCAGGCTCTTTAAGAGGGCAGAAACCATGGAGTGTAATTTATTTTAAGTTGTTTCCACAAAACGCCATTTTTGGTCCAGATAAGTATTTGTATCTCCAACAGGATCATCAGAAAATATTTCATCAACGGGGACCACAGCCATATAAATTATCGATGCACTAGAATAATTTGACAGAAAAGTATATTTAAAAAAAAATCACACATCTGCTTCTTGGAAACAAGCTCCTGAAGGGGTTTTGTATGTCTTGCAAACTCTCCCTCTGTGGCACAGGGCTCCTTCCAGTGTCTAAAAAGGAGGGAATGACATTACAATGGCTGCCAAGCAAACGTCTCATTCAATAACATGCTGCTGTTTTAACTGGGTGACAATGGAAACACAGATGATTCCCCATCATTATCTGAATAGATTTTTTCATGAGTAATTGAAACTGAAAACAGTTTAGGCAAATACTTCTAACATAAAAGAAGATATTTATATTAATGCTCTCTGTTTTCTTTCAGAGTAATGACATTTCAATTTATATCCATATGATAGATGGCAATGATAAAAAAAAACCTGACAGAGAAACAAGTTGTTATTACTATCTAGCAAAACAGAAGTAGGAAGTTCTCTCCTGCTTTACCTTTTTGACAAAGGTGGTATTCAGGTACAACAAATGAGTATTATATCCATGAAGTAATGTTCTATGTTAAGGTTGGACTACAGACATGACTATGGTTTGTAAAAGAGATGCTTTCTTTTAATAACAAACTTTAACAAGGTCTGGTAAGCCAGAACTCAAAAGTGGGCATATATCTTAGTGTCTTTCTTTTAAGAACAAAATACCCAACCAAGCAAACAAACAAACCCCAAAACAAAAACCACCAAAAAAGCACCCAACATAAAAAATAACAGAAAATCATAATGACAACAGCTGGACATTCTCATTCAGGTTACTACATCTTCCACTGTTCTGATAACACAAAAAACATCCTAAATCTACACAAACTGAGGGAGAAACAAATAGATTTACAAGTCGCAGGACAGAAACACGTGCCATTACAAGAGAAAAACTATTTGATCTAGAAGAAAACTAAGAAAAAATTTCATGAAGTATCTGGAAGCTTCTATTCCATAAAACAAAAGCATGTATTCTATAGAAACATAGTCAATACATTTTTAAACATGTAAGTCTACTTTTTTGTACAGCATATTATTCACTTCCCAGTTTCATGGCTGTGGAATAAAACCAAGACAAACAGCTAAGAAAAATAAAACAAAGAAATTCTTAAAATGACCATTTTGGTTTCTAAAACAGCTAAAAATTCTTTGGCAGAAAAGAAAGTTTATTTAGATACAGGGTATATGAAGAGTTAAAAATTGCTCTGTTGTGTCTTCAGAGGAGTAAAGAATATGAACTGCCCTTCTTGTCTGCAAACAGCACAGCACATATGAAACATTATGATCCACTCACACACCTCACGATCTGGTCTTTGCATGACATAGGTTGCCTTCACTGACCCTACTATTATCCTCATGTAATGGCCAATAATAGACACTACCCACTGCCGCAGCAAAATGCATGGTGCTGGCCAGAGCACAGGCAAAGCTCCTGAAAGTCTGGTTGGCTCCTGGAGGGTGTAAACAGACTGACTTCTTTTCCAATCATGGCAAAATTGCAATGCAGACCAAGAGAAGCAGAAAAGGAGCAGAGAGCATCCTTCATCCTTCCCAAAGTTGCTACCTATTATTTTATAAAAACGTGAAATACTTGTGGGACATGAGTCACATTTTTAATGTATCATCAGCATAGCTCTTGCTACTTTCTTTTTCTTGTAGGCTTATAACTGAAGGAGTATTAAGAGTGAATTAAGAGCAAGCAATGTTT
Organism: Pithys albifrons albifrons; assembly: GCF_047495875.1. Lineage (NCBI taxonomy): Eukaryota > Metazoa > Chordata > Aves > Passeriformes > Thamnophilidae > Pithys > Pithys albifrons. The sequence continues at coordinate 8,913,301 of NC_092470.1, forward strand.
GGAATCAGAAGAATGCTCAATGAGACAGCGTGCAATTTTCAAGGAATGCAAATGGCATGTCTCAGAATACTGCAAAGCTTTCCCTAAAGCCAGGGCTGCCTGTTTTCCACATATTATTAGGAGAGAAAGGAACCATCCTGGGACACTTTTCAATGTCAAAGGCGTGTTTCCAGATGCAGAAACACTTGTTAACCATTCAGCTCTTACACTGAATGTTTGTAACCATTTATTGAACAGGATTTAAGTGTGACTGCCTGCCTCCTCTGCCCACACAGCCACAGATTTTTAAATGCCCTCTTATATAAACTTCACTGGATGACTTGGACATTCTTCAAATTACTTCAAACCAAGAATGTATAAACAAGCTTAGGAGGCTTGTTGCCTGTCTCAGACTAAAAACATCAAGAAATAATGAAGTTATCACTAGAATCTGTGACATTTCAATTCATTTTAAATAAGGTTTAATACTTCTCTGTAGAAGAATCTTGATTTCACAGCCAGTCATATATATATATATATTAGCCACTGTCTAATCTATGCTTTTTATCAGAGCTAATTGAAACTATTACAAGTACATTCAGCACTCAGTTTGCCAGAAACCCAGTTTCTGACAATGCCATAGTAAATTAAAAGCTGTACTGTTACAAACACTGGGAGATCTGCTAAATGGAGCAGATTTATGTTCTCTCATGCGAGTCCTATTCCATCTCAGCTATATTAGTCATATGATCTGTTAATCAGTTTACAGCCTTCCATTGCTCTGTCAAAACCCCATTTTCTAAAACTGTACATCTACACATGGAATCAAGTTTGAGTCATTACAGGACTCATCCATTCCTTTCTCTAAAGATCTACATAGGTTCTTCTTAACATTTAAAATCAGTGAAGGTTAAAACTCCAGTCTTTTAAGAAGCATGTAAGACTAAGTCAATTATTTGAATGATCTGCAAGCTATCATTCAGAGATTCTCTGATTTTATTCATGATGTTCCAACAAAACATCATGACCTTATTTTACAAATCTTGACTTGGCTTGTTTATTGAATTAGAACAATTTATGTAATAAACTTGAACACCGTTGGATTAACCCATTCTAAGTACAAGGAATAAGGTTGAAATGTTACAGGAGCAATGTAAGGACTTTATGCAAGATGGTTATAGAGCAGGAAACTGGAAAGTGTTACAGATTGTGAGATCAGAACTAAAATAAATTGTTAATGGTGTTCCTTCTACAAAGAAAGGACACAGTGACACTTTGATCAACTTTTTACCCACAGCAAGTTTGAAAATAGCCTTTTTCTAGTTAACATGATGGTGAAAAGGTAATTTGGATAGTGTTGATAACAAAGCATTGTCAAAATAAACATGTCAGTTGGAAGCACCACTTACAAAAGATCTTATTCCAAGTTTAACATGAATTTGTCAAGTAGAAGGCGGGTGGAGTAGGCTGGGTTAAAAATGATAGCTTTTTAAATAACGCAAGCAGTGTATTTTAGTTACATGTCTGAACACCAAACCTTCATAGACTCCCATTTAAAAAAAGTTATTTTAAAAAATTCAGCCCTTTGTTTTTATAAAGAAAGAAAATAATATCACAAAAATAAAATTTCAGTGTATAAATGGAATAGCTAGGTCACTGCTGAGCTTCTGTTCAGACCCCAGTAAATGAAGGTGTAGAAGAGCAGCTCTCTCCATTCAGAAGTAGCTTTGTGATGCAGACTGTCCCCTTAAAGAAAAGCAAGTACCAGGTAGAACCAAAGCCTTGCTTAGCCTTAACCAACTACAAGGGGCCTGTGTGTATGGGAAAAGGACAGGGAAGAAGATGAGACTGAAGTGCAGTCTCCTAAATGCCATTCCAAAGTTCGTGTTCACAACAGCAAGACAGTAAAGGAGAAAACAAAACCAAAATGTCCTTTTTCTGCAGCAATACCACTCTGCATTACTGCCAAAATAGTCACTACTCTCTACAGACAGCAAAATCTTTCTGTGATACGCAAAATGCTTCACAGAAATTAATTAATCACACACAACAAACACTGCAAACAACCTACTTTACAGCTACAGAAACCGAGGCTAAGAGAGGTGCTCTTACTTTCAGGAACACAAGGACTCAATAACAGAATTCAAATACACAGATGTATTAGGTATGGTCTTCTACTAGTCTTAAGGTCACCTGGGAATAAGGTTCTCTTGACATAACTGTACTTGCCCTCAGCACATGTCTCTTGTGTGAAACCTTTGCTGCCTTCCTTTAAACAAGGTGTATACTCCAGAGTGCCTCATTAATTTACTGTAACAGAGCATTTTACTGACAATCATCTCAGATGACCTAATTCAGAAGAACTTCATTTAGAACAATTATCTGCTCCTTTATACTCTTCCTAAATTCTCCCTGTATTCTTAAATACTGACACTTCTACTTTGCATTACTGGTGAGTCTCTCCAGGTAAAGTGACACTAATTCTGCACATGCTGCATGGCTGGTCTGCCTGCAGGTCCTGGCAAGGGCAGGGGCAGTGACAAGGGAGCAGTCCTGCTTTCTCTTTTGGCTAATTACTCTTTGTTCCAGGGATTCCTCAAGTTTTCACTAGCAGACTTTTGTCCCACCTGACGAGCCCCTCCAACAATGACATGAGAGCATAGGGTGCTGTCAGCACTCTCTTTTTGGCTAGAAAGCTACTCCTATGGCTCATCAAAATGATTTGGAGAGTTCACTGTATCTGCTTATTTATCTGCTGATATTTTTTTATGGATCCTGCCATTAATGTATCTAACCACCATCAATCATGTTGCCTTCTCTATTTATGGGGAATGTTATAAATACAAGTAACCACCAAACTGCTTTTTCAGCCCCCAGTCTAAAGAGCCCACAAGCTGCTTATCTTTTAGCCCACAAGACCTACTGCTGTTCTGAAGAACTTGCAAATACATTCATCAGGTACTATATAGAACTCAACGTATATTTTTAACAGTTATACTGCAAGACTGGCCATTCTGAGCTGTTACATACATTTCAGCATACAACTTAATTAAGTTTAAAGATAACAGATTCAAGCAGCACAGACTTAAAAATTGACTTTCACCCCTTGTGATTTAGAACAGTGTCCAAAACAGAAACCATATGTAGAACTTGGTGCATTACTGAATTAACTCAGTAGTTTAAAAGTTGCAATTAAACTACTTTATAATATATAGAAGCACATGGTCTTCAGGACAATTTTGAAGGAAATGTGAATTCCTAGATAGCTGGGATAAGTAATTGTTCTGGAGAGAAAGGTCGTTATTGCTCCCCTACTGCTATGACCACTATGGGAAAAGAGAGGACATTTTTTGTGGTAAAAGATGTTGGTTGGTTGGTTTGATTTTTGTTGTTTTTTTTTTCTTTTTCAATTACTGTTGAAAACAGACATGAGTTGAAAAGAATCCCCACTATTTTGCAATAATTTGCATAATTACTCTTTTTAGTTACACTATTCTCCACACCTTTGTGTGCATTTGGAATAGTAACATTTTTCTAGGAAGTTCTGTTACAGCAACTGAGACTAAAGTTGCCATTCAATTATTTATGAACTACTAACAAAATTGTTGTAGGACTCTGTTTCTTTAGAAACAAATCTGTAGTGTGGTGTTTACATTACGAATATGAAAATCATATTTGAAGCAATGGTTCTTAAAGGACAATGGCCTTGACTAGACCTAAAAACAAAGGAAGAGATGTGCCAAATATAGTGGATCAATACTTAGACGTAAAAAGCTATTGAAGGGATTCTAAAGGTAAAATACTCTCCATTTGGAGGGCAGTAGATAGCTTAGCATAGGCTGATTGGATGTATAATGCACACAAGAACAAGAGATTGAAGATGATTTGGAAGACAGCTTCAACATTGTTTGATTCAATGGACTAACCTTTCCCTCTATAATGTTTCTAGTTGTTTCCTCAACTTTTTCAATTTAAAAAGGGTGGTAAAAGACATTGTAATGTATAAAAAAGGTGGCAACGACCTTTGTGCCCTTTTACAGCTGTATATATGATGGATACTATTCTACATAAACTTATTTTAGGCAATACTCTCAGTTTAAAAACTACTAAGAGTGAGAGATAATTCCACCTAATAGTTCATTCCTATTGAAATGTAGACTACAAAAGGAATGGAAAATGTGGGGAGGGAAAAGTTATTTGCTGACAATATGGGGGTTATTCTAATACTAAGTTGGTACCAGACGTATTACCTGCATTCTATTAAGTCAGATTACCACAAATAAACAGGAGAGTTATATAGAACAGAATATATAGAGAGCACTGAATAATCAGAACCTACTTAATGCCTTGTAAAAAATAGAAAGCACCAACATACAATTGATCAAATCTCAGTTCTATCCTTAATTTTGTCTGTTTTAATAGAGGTTTTTAGACATTATACCCAAGAAGCCAAGTGACTTAATTTACACCTATGCAGAGAATATATTTACTGAGTCTATTCAGCTTTCTTTGCAACAATATAGTGACCACTGCAGAGTGATACTTAGATTTACACCTGAAATTAAGAATCTCTGCTTTAGACCTCAAGTGAAGGACACAAATGAGAAAAACAAAACCTGGATAAGAACATTCTTAGGTGCCAAAGAATTTTTATGCTGTAGAGCTTCAGAGCTGTAATGGTCTCACAAGGCAAAAGCTTTTATGCTACTTCATTGTTTCTAGACTTGCACAACACTACAGTTAAAAGAAAACTTGGAATTTTCATTCCTCGTTGATGCTTTAATGAATTGCAAGATATTCTGAGCTATCAATCTCCTCCTCCTGGAATCCCAGTACTGCACTTTACCTGAAATTTCCTAAGTGTTTTCACAGAGATATATAGTCATTATGATAATGCTGTACTGACATCACTACAGGATCAAGCAAATAGTATAGTGACAGAAGACCTTTATACAACTCTGCAAGTTGTGTGTATTCCACTGAAAGAAACCTTATTTATGTTGTATCATGGCTTTTTTTCTATAGGAAAGGTCTTTGAGACGATTGCTAACCATCATTTCTATCATTATACCCTTTACCAAAGTAATTAATGATGAACAAAATATGTTTTAACCTTAAATTCTACATTTGACTCTTAGTGCTTTTAGACTTAACAGCTTTTTTACTTATTGCTTTTCTCAGTATGTTGGTTTAGATGGTAAGAATTAGCACTGATTTTTAGAACATTCAAATGTTTCAAGTAACCTTCCATTTTCAATTGCCAAATCATAGTTCTGTACTACACTAAATAAAGGCAACTACTTTATATAATCATCAACAGCTTCAATCAGGAAACAAGCATTGTATCACCTCCTCTGTGAAAAATAACTGCAACTTTAGGGACAGACTTTATTTCTACTTTGGAAAGCAATTAATGTTCCTCCAACAAATGTTCCTGTTAGCCAAGGGTTAACACCAGTGTTAAGATGCTGGAACTGATATTAACTCTTTTTGGATCAACATATTATTAAAAAAATATCTCTTAAAATTGGGCTGATTCAAATAAGAAATGTAATGTTTTAAGATATTTCAGGACTAATGAACAATAAAATAAGCATTATTTTGAGTGAGTTTAATACATTTTTACTAGACATTACAAGACAACTATTAGTGTCCTTAGTTTAAGGGCACATAGCTTTATGTTCTATTTCACTTACTACCTATAATCAGTAGGCAGCTGAAAGAAAATAATCTTAAGATAAAAAATGCAGAAGGAGCAAGGTGACTAAAGAAAGTTGGGGGTTAAGGAATACAGTCAGATTTTTATATCTGCATAATGCTTTCTCTTAAAGCAAAATGAACCCTCAATCTCATAGTAAGAAATTAGTTTCAGCTACTATTACTTGGCCTCTGAAATTGCAGAAGGCAAAACATTAACGTTATCTTCTTGAACCTAACAGGACGGACAAAAAAGTATTAAATATCTGTGGTGGTTTTTTATGTTGTGGCTTGGGGGAGTTACATGAGAGAGGGTATTCAAAGACACAGATTTTGCTGTGGAACAGAATCAGGCATGTAGTCTAAGCAAGCTGCTTCTTCAAAAGAAAGCTGCAGGGTGTTCATCTTGAAGATTAATCAAGACCCAGAAATACATGAACATCAGTAAAGCTCAATTTATTACTAATCCTGTCACAAATTGGGGGGAAAGTACTGACATATTTAAGCAAACCATACTATATTTTCACTATATATTCATATAACTAATTTATTTATCTTTTTTTATCAATTAAAATCTTCCAACTCATTGAGAAATCTAACACCATGCTTTCTTACTCAACTTATATTGTGAAGTTGGTACCTTACAAAATAACCCCCTCACTCCTTCATGAAGTGTTAATTCCAGAAGCCCAGACAGTTTCATCAGAGCATTAGAAAGCAAATCAGTTACAAATCAATGCATTGCATTAGCAGGAACAGTGGGAGGTACATTCAGAATGAAAATACAGAAAGGAAACAAAGGAAAGAGAAGATTGTATGCAGACTAGACACAAAACCACAAAGAGCATACATACCTGGATTAAAGTCTTCTTAAAAATAAAATACAAATTACATACCACCATCTTTATATTATTTTCCATTTATGCAGAAACACAGTACCCAAGTCCATTACTATTTTGCCGTTCTTCCTTCAGCCTTAAAGCCGGTACAACATGAGGCTGCTTCTCAGCGATTCAACTCCAGTGCAGTCAGGCATGCTGCTCGTCCGCAACGCTCTCTGCTCAAAATTCCACCGTATTCCCTAGGCAGCTTTAACTGGGGCGGTTTTTCCTCCCTCTCCCATTTTTTGCTCCCTCCTACAACTTGTGCTAACAGCTAAGAGTAATCATGGTGATATCTACTACATTCCGCAGCTCAGTTTTATTTCTCCTCTGCAATAGCAGAGCAGGAGTCAGTGTCCTGCTCCTGTTCAAAAACAACATCGACACGAGAGAAGAGTAATCATCCTGGTGCTTTATGTGCTGGGAACTTCACCCACTGCTGTTTCCTCCTGCCACTGCTTCCGAATGCAGCACTCGCTGCAATAGGCACAGCCCTCCTGCGCGAAGGCAGCCCCTGTGCTCCCGGCTCGAGGCGGATGGGCTGGCTGAGACCTTGCCCACAGAGCCAGCACATACAGGGCGCCGTGAGGGCTGGCAGGTGCACCAGTGGCCACAAGGATAACAGTGGGAGATGGCATCTCTTGCTTGGCAGGGCCATGTTTCAGCCTAACCTTTTATTTACCAGTCTGACATGACCCAGAGAAACAACTGACTAGCTGCTATTTCTTTCAGCAGTGCTTTCAATGGCTGATCATTTTTTGGTAATGAATCTGCTACAGCTTCTTAACTCCTATCCTTTCAGGATGATTTACTGGTGCTCCAGATAAGAGGAAACATATCACTCAGTTTCCTTGAAAAGTGTTTTGTATGCTTTTAATTAATACCTAGACAATGGGTCTCAGTCATTTGTTTACTGTCATTCAAATAGCAGAATGGATTATTATTGTGCATGCAGTGAGCAAATTATCCTGTACAGAATACAATGGGTGTTTTTTTAAAATGTTAAGAGGTTTAGCAGAGTGTGTAAGGCCACATCCAGTTTTAGATGTATTAAAGATATATTTAAAAGTGACACATGAAGAACAGAAATACATGCAGAATGATCCTATATAAAACCACTCTACAAAGTGTAGACATAGTCCAAATGTAAATCTTTCAAAAAACACATGTGCAGGCATAAAAACTCAGATATGTTATTATCCTCCTGAATCTTGGAAGATAGTGTGACTGAAATGCCATACCAAATATTAAATTATGTATGTTTCCTGTATAAAAAACCAAAACCAAACCCAAACTTTGGACACACTGGTAACACCTGACATTTTTAACAAAGAAGCTTATAATTCAGTTACTTCAAACATATATTAAGGATACCTTGGGTGAAAAGGCAGCACTTAGGAGTGTTTAACTTTTTCTAGTTACAACTTATTGGTTGTAGCTTTCACTTTCTGCAATCCTTGTATTATTGTTAGCAATGTCATCTTGGGATGCAATGCTGTACATACAATATATAAATTAAAAAGTTCTCTTACATGCAGTTGTAATAATATTTTGGATTTTTTGTATATAATTGCAAAAATAATTATGGACCATTACATTTATTATGTACTGCTGAAAGGAATGAAACCTATAAATACTACCTTAATTAGATTTCAAGTTAAGAACCAGATGAATGAGTGCTTTATTATTCAGATATTATTGTAGTTATTAGCCTGCAGCAGTTATTTAATATTCTGTCTTAACTGACACAAATCGATCAAATCTGGCACATTGCACGCCAACAAAATGTACAATAAAACTTTTATGTAACTGCACAATAGGAAATATTCCCATGATATCAATACTCAGTGATACAGTCCTAACTACAGGAGATGTAACAATAATCCCTCTCAAAATCAACAGGACTGCTCATCTAAGGGTTAAAACGGAAAGAAACAGCACCCTAATCAAGCCGGCCACCCATGGTGGATACATGCTTATAACAGAAATAAATATCAGTTGTTGCAAGATTAAACAACTTGTCTTGTGACTACAGACAATAAAACCAGTAAATATTTGGACTGTTTTGCAAAAATATAAGGTTTTGTAATTGAACAAAAAGAGAAGTGTTAGCAAATAATGTTAACTCATAACAAGTTTATGTTTTTATCTTCAAGAAAGTTAAGTATTGACCCTGTTTATGCTAATCTATTGTGTTACCATATGTTGAATGTTTCAGCTGGAAACCTGTTATTTGATAACCCAGCACAAGCAGGACATTTTGCTCTACCAGATGCATCATTCAACTGGTATTTCAGAAGGAAATAAACCCCCAAATGTCAATCCAAAAACCTTCAGAACCAATCATGACTTATCTTTCCTGGAACTAAAATTCTGAGTAGAACTTTCCCAAGTCAGAAAAATGCTGACTTTGCTTGTAATGATATTGGCCAATCAAGAATCAAGTTTCATGTATAAATGCATACTAATTACTAACACACAACTCAAGTCACCGAAATTCATCTTCATGGAAAAGTTATATCGTATCTCTGTTCAGACTATCTGCACATAGGTATGAGGTTAGGATCTTTCTAAAGTATGTGAGCAGTTTAAATTCCCACGGTTCTGGAAGCCCAGATACTTGTACAACAGTGACTGGACGGAAACTGCTGTGCATCTTGAGAAGGCTGCACATCAGCCTTTGACACACTAACACAAAGGAGCAGTGGGCATGCATAGGCCACGAGTTTTTGTGGTCACTTGCCACTACCCTGACATGTCGATGAAGTGGCCTTAAAGAAATGAAGCTTTAAGAATTCACATTGATTTACTTTGTATTCCAAACATAGTGTTAAATGTGCAACTCCCACACATAGAAAGGACAGGAGATACAAACCTATTTACACACATGTGTATATATATACACTATGAATAGAGTTGCAATTTGTTACACAATTCTAGCCAATCCCTGTGGTTTAATGTAGAAAAAAAGTGAAAACCTACCCAAACCAAACACTATCACCACCCTCCCCAAACAAAAGCCCCAAACCCCCAAGGGCAGCTGTAAGTCTTCTTCATAAGAACAGTTATTCTACATGTCTTTTTTCAGGAGCACATGATTATGAATTTCAGAGATGATCCTTTGAATTCTTAGAAATAAAAATCTGGCCACTGAAAATACTTCAGTGATTTTCATCACTGTTTTTATGTAATAAACTTCGCATGAAATACCATATAATTATTTAAGATATTATTTGACCACTTCAGTTGTTCAATACTTACATCGAAATACTGAAAACTGCAAACTGATGGAACAGCTTCAAAGTAATTTCTGTATCACGTTGGAAAGTTGGAAGAGCTGTCATAGAGTTAAGCTACCTCTGCTATGTGCCACTTCCCCAGTCTCCTTAAGGGATGATTTTCTTCCCTTTTGTTTAAGATAGGCAGTAACTACGCAAATTCTCAGAGCTAATCAATCAATTACAAAGACATACAATCAGACAGTTATCGGATCCCGGGGGTGGGGCAGGGACGGGCGTCCCCCGGGGCGGTGCGCCGCGTCCCCCGGGCTGCGCCTCTCGTCGCTCCCGCCGCGCTCCCCGCGCGCCCCCTGGCGGCCCCGCCGCACCCGGGGAACATCCCACACCTACAGCCCTCCGAGAAGTTTCTAAAACCTCATCGAATACAGCCTCACACAACGGGTTTTAAACGATATTCTTCTCCATGCGAGATATATTTTGTCTATGCAATTATTGTTTTGCTTTACTGTATATTGTTTTCACTAAAAAGAAGAGTTCACATTAAGAAGGGGAAAGAGAAAAAAACTGTTTATGAGATACAAATCTTGGTATTTTGTAATGAGCAGAATGCACCTGTGAGATGGTTTATTAAGCTACGAGAGAGTATCCAAAGGAGGGTAACAAAGATGGTGAAGGGCCTCGAAGGGAACCATGTGAAGAGCCGCTGAGACCACCGGAGAAGAGGAGATTGAGGGGAGACCTCATGGCAGTCACAACTTCCTCAGGAGGGGCAGGCACTGATCTCTGGGAAGCAGGGACAGGACCCAAAGCAATGACCTGAAGCTGCATCAGAGGAAGTTTAGGCCGAATATTAGAAAAAGCCTCTTCCCCCAGAGGGTGGTCGGGCACTGAACAGGCTCCCCAGGGCAGTGGGCACAGCACCACTCCTGACAGAGCTCAAGAGGCATTTTGTTGACACTCTCAGGCACATGGAGTGACTCTTGGGGATGGTTCTGTGCAGGGCTAAGGGCTGGATTCTTGTGTCCCTTCCAACTCAGCATATTCTGTGATGTAGATTTTATATCAGAAGATTGTGGTAAGTTTGCATTGGAGATTCTGAAGTTAAGGCAGCTAAGGCCATTTCTTATTCTCCACTAAACCTTTTCCAAATGCTGCTTCTTTAAAACAGTAGCTAGGTTTATAAAATCATACCGTTTGAATACCGCTAAGTGGCAAAAAACCACATGAGATTTCTTTTAATAACAATTAGCAGGGAACAGGCAAACAATGTAAAAACATAATGGCTTCTTACCAGCCGCAACTTAGTAAAAATTTGGCCCTGACTGCAGAAGGAATAATAAGATGGGATCACAGAGAAAAAGCAAATACCAGGGGAATAATAATAACAATAAAGTTAATAATGCAGCTTTGTACCTTATGCAGAAGAATACACTGATCTTCGCTGAGATTAAATTTTCAAGGACTCTGATATTTATATGTCAGGAACTTTCATATTTGTTTTTCTTTTACCCTAAAATTGTCAGTGATCAACTTATTTATTAAAAAAAAAAGAAAGCACATGTCAGCATTTCTTTGTTTTCAAATTTTCAATTTGTCACTTTTTGTTTAAATATTTCATCTTTGAAATAATTTCACAAAACTAAGGAAGCTTGTTTGCTGACAGTCATTTAGCCCAATCAATATGCTGCTTGAAACTTGAATACAACTTTTTAATTGCATCAAGATGCAAAATATCTATTATTAATACTTCATGAAAAGGAAATAGTTGTTTATTTGCACTTCAGGAGACATTTATTGGAATGGAGGGTTAAAAAATTGTTCAACTGAAAAATTGATTTAAAAAATAAAGCAATTTCTTTGGACCTATTGAAATGTTTTAAAGGCAAGTTCTGCATTAATCTCACAGCCCCATGAAACAAGAATGATTTCTACTTACCCAGCCCTAAATTCCCATTGCTGTCACTGTGTAATACCTGATTTAGTATTAGTCTATCAAGTTTTGTTTCTGAATAAGACATTAAATCAATATTACTGACAAAACTGGGCTACTGATAACTTCTCTATTAGTGAGTCCTCTCATCCTGAACATCACCACTGCATCCATCACATAATTCACCACAAATCACGAAGAACAGCATTAGAACAATTCACAATGAGTATTTAATTCTACATAATATTTTTTAATATTGAAACACACCAGTATTTTTTTAATTAATGGCATAATTTTTCATCTATGGATGTGTTATGTTCATTTTGCAAAGTTAGAAATAAGTTATGTAGGGAAGATCTGCTGAGGCAAAGCTGTGCCACTGTCACTGTTGATGTCCAGGTTGTAAACCCAGTCATACAGTGCCACTATTTCACTGTCCTCTGTCTCCAGTACTCATTATTGCCAATAAACACAGTTATGGAATCATACTAGGGGTAACTTACAAGAGCATTCTCCTGCTTAACATCAACCTTAGGAATCCATTACTATGCTTTGTATTTTACAAAAAGCATATCCATCTCAGAGATGTGACATTTATTTACTTGAATATACCTCAGCAGCAAAACAGTCCCTACTCAGGATTAGTAGCTACAGATATAATCAAAGTGACATACACAGCTGAAGTAGGAGGGAGGAGAGGGGAAAATCCATTTGATTGTACTCATGGCTGACACTGAGTTAGAAGGAAAAACCCCTCTAAGTGCACCTGTCCATAATTATTGCCAGTACATAGCATTTATTTCAAAGCTGTTAGAGGACTAAGGCAAACAAAGCAAGCCCCACCTGTTCACTGTTCCTAGCAGTACAGTGAACATGAAACTGCAAGTCAGATACCAGGACTAGGTTATTGTAAAAAACCTGTAGTTTGGATTTTTAAAAATTAAGCAAAGCACAATAAGAGAACCCTACCTAGCTCTGCATTGCCTTTTTAGAAGCCATTAATTCCCGATATTAACTTTTTCCTCCAATGCTTAACTCCTCTTCCCTCCCAAGTATGATAAGGATTTCCCTAATGTTTTAATCTTAGTACTGCTAGATCTTATATGGTTGCAAAAATGTTTAACTATTACTACTTCAAGTAGGCATCAAGGCAGTTTATTGTCTAGAAAGACACATTTGCCAAAACAGTTTGACACTTTTCCTATCTAGTCAATGTTTGAATAAATATTCATCAGCTACAATGCCTCTGGTGAACCACTGGGCTGTCATCTCATATTTGATCAGAACAGTCTAATTCAATTTTCTATTTCCATAGATTATCATTAAAAGCATACATTTCAAACATTCTTACTGGAACTTCAGCCATCTACATATTTTCTCTTGTAGTAACAATTCATGTTTGTTCCATCTGTGAGGAAATATCTGAAGGCTGTCAGTCTGAGCAAACTACACCCCCCATCTCCTCTATTTCAAGCTGAATCCACTTCCCTACACTTCCAGGAATAGCTAAAAACCCCCAGCAATGTATTGTTACTCAGTTCTTAAAGCCCTCAGTGATCGATTCCCTACCTACAGTCTGCTCCAATGCCTAAAAACCTCCCTTAAGGTTACAAAAGGTTATTTGTTTTTCCAGCTCCTTATGCACAGAGACAGTTCCCTTCTTGTTGGAGTATTACTTTACAGTAGTTGCCTATTTCTTTCTGTGGAAAGTTACTTACTTTGCTTTATCTGCTTGTTTGCCTCCATTTTGAGGCTCTGGTAATATTGCATCTTTTGCAAAAATACATCAGGATTGTTTAATCTTCTGATCTTACTGTGCTGCACAGCGTCTTTTTTTAATCGATGGCCTTTTTTAGTCCAAATCATACTTGTAAGTGGAAACCTTCCTTTGATAGGCATTGGCAGAGGTTCATCCTTCATGCCTCTCAGATTTTCTGAGCACACAATGTCACACCAACCATGCTGTATCAATGAGGAGATGATCCCAGTGTACTGTTTCTGAAAACCAGTTTATCATCAGAAAGAAAGGACAAAGCAAAGAGACCAAGGCAACCCCCAGTGTAAGAGAATGAAGCATAAATGACTAAAGACATCAGGCAAAACAACTTTCTGAAGAGAAAAATCTTATTCAAATTAATCTGTAGGTTAAAAGAAAGAAAAAGAAATTCTTTACATTTACGCAAACTACAGATATGATGTAACAAGTGATCAGATCCTGTATTTTGTTTTCCTTTGTGCAATATCTCAATGTGTGCATAGGCCCAGGAAAATCAAAAGCTTTTGAGTAAAATGCAGGCATGTAACTTTGTGTTACATACACATCCATACTTTTCACTTTAAAAGGTCATTAATTAGGAATAGATTTAGAACCAAATTCTAACAAACCTTCAGCACTAGACACATGTTTGATGCTGTGCCAAGAGCACAGATAGACAACTGAGAATACAGAAGTTGCCCATTTCCACTATGATGGAAAAGTCCTCACATAGCATCCAGCTATATAGCATTAGAATGATTTAAATACTTTTTAGATTTAGGTTTTCTCCCCTCTGAGTCTATTTCTACCTCTACAAGACAACTCAGCACTTCAAGAACTGTGTTTTCATAGTCTCCAATGTCCCAGATTTCTACTAAATGTACAGTTAGAAGCATATGAAGAACCAAGTTTAACACATGGCTTACACTAAAATAGTAACTCAAGATTTAAATGACTAAGTATTTATAGAAATTTTCTCCTTTAAAGAGTTCTGCATGATGTATATGTTTACTTGCCCCATCCACCTCATCTTCAAATTCCTTAAAGACCTACAATAACTTTGCCACCATCTTTCAGCCCCATAGTGATGGCAGATTAACTGCTGAGCAATTTGCTCTTATTTCAGGTCACTCAGATATTTTGACTACTTTGCTACAGTGAACAATTCAATGGCACAGTGAGAACCCAAGATTCCAGCTCATGCATATTAATTTGCTTATTTAACCATCTTCTAATTGCTGACTTTAAAACTAGTTTAAAGAACAGTAGTGGGAAGAAGCACAATATTAATATCCCTTTATTCCAATACTTCTTTTAACATTTGAACAAAATGCAGCTGATTCATCAAGAATTTTTGAAAAAGAAACTTAAAACTATTGTAACTTCTGTCTACAAGACAAAACTGGATTATTTGACATAACTGACTGTTGTGTTTTATGCCAATTAGACCAGAATTTGCCCTGTATTCCTCCTACAGTGAAATAAGATATGGTATATGTATAAGAAAAATCCAACCAGTGACAGACAGACCTGGATGCAGAAACTGAAATGATGTGAATCAGTTTTCTTCCCATGACACCTCAGCATAAACAGATTTCCCTTGCCCCCCCACCTTTTCACACAGACACAGTCTATGAATTGTCACAAAGGCAAGAGGATTCAATAAAAAAAGAAATAGGATTTGGCACCCAAAAGAACAGGAAGAAAACAGTTTAAAATAAACTGATGAAGGCGCATCTAGGATGGAGTTTGACTCATATTTACTACTAAACAGGCTTGGCTTTGCAATGAAACCACAGAAATGACATTTCACAGCACACTACCTGAGAATAAACTGTATTTCCAAAAGGTCTACACACAAAAGAAACAGGGAAATAAGTCCATGACTCTTCAGGTTTTTTGGTAGGTCACTGTACACACTAAAGACATAATTGCTGTGTTTCTCAAAAGTTATTAACAATAGTTCTGCAGCCTCGAAGACTGAGCAAAACTGATGACATCTGAATTCCCAACCACTGAGGTGAGGTAATGGTTGGTACAGTTTAAGAGCAACAGTGAGAAAAAAAATACCCTGGTACCATTATTGCTACAAAAACAGGTTAAGGACCATAATAATTTCCCTTAATTACCACACCTAATAAAAAAAAATCCCTGTTGAGGCAGTGGTATCATCAGTAGAACCTAGAAGATACTTTTTTCTAGGGAATAATGTTTTTAAAACAACTTTTAGTAAATATTATTGAAGTACTGATGTTGCTCAATATTAATCAGAAAAAGATGTCTGAGGTTATAATTTCTGGATTAATATACACCACAGGTAAAATGGCCAATCTACAATCACTCCACATGCATCTAAAGTTTCAGAATCTCACCTCTTTCTGTTTCAGAAGAAAAAAATCCTGAGGTGAGAGAACCACATAATGGTCCCAATTCCCTCCTCAATGAAGGGAATTGTCTCTACCATCAGAAACTCAACATCCACATCCCCAGATGCTGCTGTAAATGAATAGCACCTTACATGAACTGGAAACTATACTAAATTCTCCTTCAAACCTAGAAAAAACAAAAAAATTACAGTAACACATCAGTAGATTTAAGAGCTGTTCTTACCTTCTGAATAGCCCTGGCCCATCGTGCTCTTGCAAAATTACCTCCATCACCCTGATCTGTATTTCTCCTAGAGAACGGGAGGAGGGGAAAAAGTAGTTAGAACAGCAAAACGTGAAAATAAATAATTAAAATATCTCCGATAAATCTATGGGCAAGGGAATCAAAGTCAGGTAGCTCCATAATTCTTTTTCTCTGCATATAGTGTTCTCTATATACTATTCTATATATAGAATATATCAGTTCTGTGGAAGTTATTCTTAATACGAAGTTCTGAAAGCTTATCCTGGTAATTAACATAAGAGTGACTCACAAAGTTCATACACAGGGAAAAACACAAGCAGACACTAAACAGTAACTACAGCAAAACACATGGAAGTACTTTCATTTGCTGGTTTTCTCTGCTGTAACAGAATACTAAACTGTATTCTGAAACAATTAAGATACATCCAAGCAGAAGAGACTAGCTCACAATATCACCTTTGGATTACAGGGGTTCTCTCAAATCTAAGGGTTTGCTGGCTTGAAAAGACATGATCCCCGCTCCTCATGTTGTTATCAGGGTATAAAAGGCCATGGGCAAAGTAATATATTTCCAATGATAGTGGCTCATAAGCCAGGAATAGGTCTGACATCAAATGGCAGGAGGACGGGGGGAAAACAACAGCAAAAAACCCAAAGCACCAAGAGAAGGAAAAAAAAAAGGGAACTTTAGAATTTCCTCAGTAAGGGCATATCCTTGTGAAACACAAAGGGAGCACTGTCACCAAGTCTTTGCAAAATGAACTAAAGGAATTACTGAGAAACCACATTACACAAAAACTATGCTCACACTCCCCACCCCCCCCCCAAAAAAAAAATTGCCACCAAACAGAAACTTAGATTTACTCCAACGAATCTTTGAAATAGAATCTGTTATACAATTGGTTGTACCCACACAGAAATTGTACACTGGCACAGACCAATTGTAACTAAGGCTCATTATTCAGCTAATTTATCACCCTTGTGAAAATTGTTGGCTTAAGCTGAAAAATGCTAATTGTGTTCATGGCTGTTAAGCACAGGTTAAAATAATTAGTGTAGGCTCTACTGCTCGTGCCAGACTCCAGGTAATTCAAAAAACGTTGTGCAATAACAGTTAAATTACAAAATAAAAGTATACAGTAAAATTCTACAGATATAATTCACAGAGGATAGTAACAGCTTGTTTACTAAGTAAAGTTGTTGGAGTGTATTTCTAATAAACTTCAGTAACATCCCTTGGTCCACACACTACTATTTAATTATCTTGGACCTTTGGAACAGTGTTCTCTTATTTGAGGAGAAAAATGTTCTCTCTGATATGCACAGCTGAGTGCACAGGATGCAAACTAACTGTGAAGAGGCTTGTCTTCCCCTGCCCTCATCTCTCAGGCTGCATGCTTGCAGGTCCAGCCTTTGCCTTTTTACAACTTTTTTTTTTTTTATCGTAAGGTAAATCAACCAAGTGATGCTAGCAATGGTTCCACTCCATTCTGCAGCTGTTAACTAGACTAGAAATACTAGGTAATAATTAACTTTATGAATTATTGGAGTTATTAACCTCAAAGTCAGATGGAGAGTGGATTGCCAGAGTTGATTGAGAGGGAACAGAAAAAACCAGCTTTTAATGTCTTAACTGAAGGTAAGTAAGGTCAAGAGCACTATTATGTTTTGAGGCATACACAGGCAGACAAAACCATTTAACTGGTTTGTACTTTTAGGAAGACATCAGTCTGTGATCAGACTGCTGAGCTGAGAGTCAAATAAGGCAGCTGGACACACTTCTAATGCGAGAAGTGTGTAATACAAAATTAGTAATATAACCTGCACCTGGGCTACCAAACTCGTCCTTATTACAGCACCTGCCAGGCATTATCTGAAGCTGATTGCACTGAAATAGTTTCCAGCTGACAGCAAAGAGTTTACATCACTAGTTTCAAGCCAACTCGGGCTCTTAGCATAAGGGAACACTATTCTTATTGGAAAATATATCTGGGATGTGGAACTATAGAAATGGGATCCCACTCAAGATTATTGTACTATAAAGCTATATTTCAATTTTAATTTTTTCATAGGCCTCAATTATACAGTATAGATAAAAATCAGTATAACATTAAAAAGCTGTACAATAAGTAGCAGTTCAGTAAAACACTATGAGGAACTGTAGGCAGGACTTGTTCATCTTAGCTCTAATCACATTAAAAGGAAATTAATATGTGGTAAAATTGCAAGGGAAAATTAAGTGATCTAGGCTTTCCATGGTTAGTTATATCATAGTGAGACTTACTTTTCTAAGCCTCACAGGGATTAATATAATTCAGCATTACCCAACTGCCTCATATAGATATTTTTGCGTGTCAGGGGCACAAGAAGGCAGCCTTTCCTCCAAGATACTTGTTTTGGTAGCAGTAAATCTATACCATTACACAGGTTCCTTCTTACAGATGCTCAAGTTGCACTTAAGAACAGTTTCCAAACACCAACCAGTTACTTGTTTCTACAATAAAATTTTAGTTTTAAATTTGAGTCTACTTGTTTTCCATTTGCTTTCTTATTGTCTGAAATCATAATTTTCAGTAGCTGTATTATCATCTTCAATCATCAGTTTACATCAGTTAGATTACTGCTGGCTTTCACTTCAAATAGTTTATAGTTCCGAGTTCTTGGTGACTTTTGTCTGTTTTAAAGCTAAAAATGTAAGGTCATAGTTTCTTTGGGACAAGGTACTGAATTTTATCAGCTTACATTTTGAGAGCAACATTATTAAAGTAATGAAATAACATTTTCGGATTTCTTTGAGATCACCTTGTAAAAGTGCCTTAAATCTCTAGTACAGCTGTAACATCTGTTTTCTAACCACTTAGGTCCAAATGCTCAGCAAGGCATGAACAGAAACAAAAATATATTTAATATATGCTTTAGTTAAGCTCTTAGAGTTTTCCCTCCACCACTCCACAGATGATTTACCTACTCATTAAGTCTTATACAAACCCTCCATCTTTTGACTCACCTCTAGAGAAAATGAATAAAGTTTGAAGGTATACACTTACCCTCATAAAAGAACTCGTATGTTTTTCCTGATTCTAAATGTTTCTTCCACTTCTCCATAAGATTTCCATAGGCATAAATCCCCTTGAAATTGATCTTTATATCTTCCTGAAGGATGTCTGTCCCTGCTTGTTTTCAGCACTAGCCCTCAGCCAAGCCCCCTGCCTGCACAGCTGTTAAAGATAACCCCCCAATTACTGCAGCCTGACCACCACTCCCCTTCCTGGGCCTAATTAAGTACTTGTTGCAAGGAAAGTACTTTCATATCCCTGATGCCTTTTCACACTTCAGACTAGTCTGAAGTTTGATCACAGTGTGACTTATTTATTGGTTGTTGGTGTCTCTGTTAAAGCTGATTCAGAAAGTCCCACCTGAGTTTTAACAGTTATTTTCCAGTCAGGTTATTTTAGTGTTCTGACTTACCATATGAGCTAACAAACTTTTGTTTCATCACAGGTAAAGAGAGCAAACTCTTCTATATAGCTGAGAATGGGTTCTGGGAAAGGGAAATAATAACAACTTAAACTTCTGTATTTTAGGCCACTTTTAATGTTTAGACTTCAAAATATCTTAATGCATTTTGGATTCAACATTGTGGGATTTTCTTGTTATTTGATGAGCTATTGTTCTCAAACATTAATGTGTCCCTTTCTTGAAAGTGGCACACTTGGCTGGGTGGCTTCTTGTTTTTGATATGTTGGAGGAACTTAATCAATTATATTAAACCTTATTCTGAAGAGCCACTGCAACTGAGTGCCTGATGCTAAAGGGTGTGCAAAGAGAGATGTGCAGTAATCCACACCTAAAATATTTAACCTCTGACTCTTACCACTCAAAACTGAACTGGACTGTAAACTGTCATTCAGATCAGTGAAAAACACAGCTTGTGATACTGAACTAGTATAGATAATACAATGCCAGTAAGGAGCAGCTCATATTTCCCCCTACCTTGCCATAGAAATGGAGCTTTGAAGAAAGATTCTCCTTTTTTTAATGTATGCCAAGACAATAAACCAACATTTGACAAAGTAACTTCCAAGTATTCTGATGGGTAAAGATACTACAAACCACTGTTCCTACCTGAGAAACCCTCACAAGACACATGATCTCCTCTGGGTTGCAATAGCTACAATTGTTTCCAAACTGCAAGATGTTTATCAGAAAAAAAGAACATGCAATTAGAACAGAAGCTGATTGACAAGACCAGAGGCTATCACAGAAGACAAGAGACACAAAGAAACACATGTTGGTGTGAATAAGACTTTATCAAGACACTGCTCTGCTGTCCAGTGAAGTTGCAGCTTTTACTCAATCTTGAATCTGTCAAAGTGTCATCTTGGATTGTTTCCAGAAAGCAAACAATGTCTAACTGACACCTAAGGAAATTTTAGGAATTGCTCCAGATTTTGCCTGGGCTTGCCACTACACAGCTATTTGTCAGTCACCAATTTTTCACCTCTTTCTATGCTGTATCATTAAAACAGTCTTTTTCTTCCAGTACATTCAACTCAAAACCCCCACTAATATTTTTTCCCCAAATATATACTGGATAGACATATTTCTTCATTCACCTGAATTCAATTTTCTTTTACATTATCAAGTCTCTGTTTTGAAACCTAATGCCTAACCAATATTATAAAAGTATATGCATGCAATAAGCAAACAAAATAAACATGACCTTTAGATTCAGGATGGTCCTATAGAGTATGTTACATCACACTTCCACATCTACATCTCTGCCTCCATTTCTAAATTGACCTTAGAAAAAATATCCCACAAGTTTGATTTCATGTCAAAAACTGAATGAAACTCTCACTATTCCTAAGAGAAGTTTCATAGGAGAACCTGTGCTGTAACTATTGCCTGAATTTGGCCTCTTGCATGAAACTGTACCTGAGTATTATAAACTTACAGCTCAAACAGATTCTTACATGGATTCCATCTGTCTCTACTCCTAAACTAAAGCATGGAAAGACATAAGTACTGATAATTCCATCAGGCTGAATATCTGTAGGACTACTGGCTTATGGTTTTAGCTAATGAAAGGACACAATAACAGTGCAATATAAAACAGTGTAATAGTTAAGAAAAAGAATAAGTTTTGGAGGAATCTGTGCTTTAGAAACTCTCAAGTGGTTTAAGAACATCGCCCTGCACCAGGATGTTGAATGCAAGAGAACAGAACAGGATTTGCTTTATTGATCTCATGCTTTCCAAATTTTCTTCTATCCAGCTTGATTTGCAGTGAGTAAGGAATAGGAATAACAGAGGAAGCTCTAGTGATCTACACAGACTTCTTTAGCTTAAAGCTCTGGAAAATTGTATGTAAAGATTTTATATGAAAGCATGTGTACTTATCTACTGTAGGTAATCCATTAGTGGAACAAGTGAAGAAGAGTTATATGAATTTATAATAAATAGATTACTTTTTTATTTGTAAACCAAACAAAATTCAACCTATGAGTTTGTAACCAAGCCATTGGTTTACCCTGCATCTGAATATATTGGTTGCTTTCAGGGTAACAGCTTAAATATGAAAAATGACACAGCACTAGGAACCTAATCACACTTTTCATAAACATTTGCTCTTCCCATAGGAGACTTTAACCTGCCAGATATCTGCTGGGAGCTTCATACTGCAGAGAAGAGGCAGTCGAGGAGGTTCCTGGAGTGTATAGAGGACAATTTCCTTCATCAACTGGTAAATGAGCCTACCAGGGGGAAGGCCCTGCTAGACCTACTATTTACAAACAGAGAGGGGCTGGTAGATGATGTAGTGGTTGGAGGCCGCCTGGGGCATAGTGACCATGAAATAATAGAATTTTCAGTCCTCAGGGATGTAAGGAGAGCCACCATTAAAACCTCTACCTTGGACTTTCGGAGAGCAGATTTTGGCCTATTCAAAGAACTGATTCAGAGCATACCCTGGGAAACAACCCTTAAAGGTAAGGGGGTCCAGGAGGGATGGACATGTTTTAAGAGGGAGATTTTGAATGCACAGCAACAGGCTGTCCCAGTGTGCCGAAAGGCCAGCCGGAGGGGAAGACAGCCAGCTTGGTTAAATAGGGAGATTCTGCAAGAAATCAGGGATAAAAAGAAAGTTTACAGACTATGGAAAAAAGGGCTGGCTACTTATGAAGAATTTACAGATAGAGCTAGGTCATGCAGGAAAAAAATTAGGGAAAGAAAAGTGGAATTTGAAGTAAATTTGGCTATTTCAGTTAGGGATAACAAAAAGTCCTTTTATAAATACATTAATAACAAAAAGAGGGGCAAGGAAAACCTCCATTCTCTGTTGGACTTGGAGGGAAATATAGTTAAGGAAGATGAGGAGAAGGCTGAGGTACTTAACACCTACTTTGCCTCAGTTTTCACCAGTAAGACAGGTGGCCCTCAAGACAACTGGCCTCTGGAGCTGGTAGACAGGGAGAGGGAGCTGAATACCCCTCCTGTATTCCAGGAGGAAATAGTGACCGACTTACTGAGCCAGCTGGATCCTAACAAGTCTATGGGACCAGATGGGATCCATCCCAGGGTGATGAAGGAGCTGGCAGAAGAGCTTGCCAAACCGCTCTCCATCATCTTCCAACAGTCCTGGCTCTCTGGGGAGGTCCCAGATGATTGGAGGTTGGCGAATGTCACCCCAATCCACAAAAAGGGCTGCAAGCAGGACCCTGGCAACTACAGGCCTGTCAGCCTGACCTCTGTGCCTGGCAGGGTTATGGAGCAGTTCATCCTGAGTGCAATCACACAGCACCTTCAGGGTGGACAAGGGATTAGACCCAGCCAGCATGGGTTTAGGAGGGGCAGGTCCTGTCTGACCAACCTGATCTCTTTCTACGATCAGGTGACCCACCTGGTGGATGAGGGGAAGGCTGTGGATGTGGTCTATCTGGACTTCAGCAAGGCCTTTGATACTGTCTCCCATAATATACTCCTGAAAAAGCTGGTAGCCCATGGCTTAGACAAGTGTAGCCTCTCCTGGATTAAGAGCTGGCTGGAGGGTCGAGCCCAGAGAGTGCTGGTGAACGGAGCTGCATCCAGCTGGCGGCCAGTCACCAGTGGTGTTCCCCAGGGGTCTGTGTTGGGTCCAGTCCTGTTTAACATCTTTATTGATGATTTAGATGAGGGGATTGAGTCCATCATCAGCAAATTTGCTGATGACACCAAGTTGGGAGGGAGTGTCGACCTGCTGGAAGGCAGGAGGGCTCTGCAGAGGGATCTGGATAGACTTGAGAGATGGGCTGATTCCAATGGGATGAAGTTCAACAAGGCCAAGTGCCGGGTCCTGCACTTTGGCCACAACAACCCCCTGCAGCGCTACAGGCTGGGCACAGAGTGGCTGGAGAGCAGCCAGGCAGAAAAGGACCTTGGAGTACTAATTGACAGGAAGCTCAACATGAGTCAACAGTGTGCCCAGGTGGCCAAGAAGGCCAATGGGATCCTGTCCTGTATCAAAAATAGCGTGGCCAGCAGGACCAGGGAAGTGATCCTTCCCCTGTACTCTGCATTGGTGAGGCCACACCTTGAGTACTGTGTTCAGTTCTGGGCCCCTCAGTTCAGAAAGGATATTGAGATGCTGGAGCGGGTCCAGAGAAGAGCAACAAGGCTGGTGAAGGGACTGGAGCACAAGTCCTATGGGGAGAGGCTGAGGGAGCTGGGGTTGTTTAGCCTGGAGAAGAGGAGGCTCAGAGGTGACCTCATCACTGTCTATAACTACCTGAAGGGAAGTTATAGCCAGGTGGGGGCTGGTCTCTTCTCCCAGGCACTCAGCAATAGAACAAGGGGGCATGGGCTTAAGCTCTGCCAGGGGAAATTTAAGTTGGATATCAGAAAAAAATTTTTTACAGAGAGAGTAATCAGGCATTGGAATGGGCTGCCCAGAGAGGTGGTGGATTCACCATCCCTAGAGATCTTTAAATGCAGATTGGACGTGGCGCTGGGTGCCATGATCTAGTAAATGAGCTAGAGTTGGACCAAGGGTTGGACTCGATGATCTTGGAGGTCTTTTCCAACCCAATCGATTCTATGATTCTATTCTATGATCTCTTCTCCTCTGCTGTATATCTCTTTATGTAGAGCTCTTGTGCCTCTGTCTGAAACGGGTCTTGCTTCTTGAGATCAAGTCACACAGAAAAAAGGGAATTTCTCTGCACAATGACTGATGTTGAGTTGGCTATTTTAGCTTTTCTGTAAATGAACAACTTTTCTAGAAGTTTCAAGGGAATACTTGCACAGAGATTGAACATCTTTTACACACAGCTGTAGGTATTAATTAGATACACTAGTTCCCAAAAGCCAACCAGACTACTTAGTCAAAAAAGCTACTGCTTATATAAGGTCTAAGTAAAATGGGTTAACCTTTATAGCAACTAAACCTTTTGGGAACAAAAGATGAAATAACTGCATAACAGTAATAGAGTGAATGCAGTAACATGAGAACAGAAACCACTAAGAAGGCCTAGACCTTAATTAATCTAAGGAAAAAATAAATTCAAAAGCCTTTCCTATTGCTTTCACACCTGAAGAGTTTATCAAGAATGACATTATGTTACACAGAATCTCAAAGGAAGTCAGAATGATTTTTCCTTGATTATGAAAGGTTGTCACCATACCAAACAATACAAAACTATGAATATTAATAATGAAGTCAATGAAAGCTCAGCATCAGTTCATATTAGAATGCAAAATAATCATCAGAACACTCCTGATAACCACAAGCAGAACAGACACTTGTGAAAATTTTAAAGGAAAAGAAAGTTGTAACATCTGATAACTGGGAGAAGTAAAACAGTAGAGACTGATAGGGATAGATAATGGAAGAAATGAAGAATCATCACTGCCATGTGACAAACGTATTTGCATTTTATTTTAATGCATAATCTATTTTATAATTAGGTTTTGTAGGTTATTTCATACACACTGCAGGATATCAAACTCAGTGGTATCTTTTGTGTGAGAGCTACACACTATATCTCTTCTCTTATTGGAAGTTTTTCCAAGATTGTCTTATTCCTAGATCAGAATACGAGGAATGGCCTAAAAGTATGTATATTTTAAAACTGTGCTGCATTAAACCAATTCTCCTAAGTACAAAACCTTCTTTCCACATGTTACTCATAACCCCCCAAGCAGAGCTGCTGAACACTTTGTCAGATTAATTCCAATTCCTTTTAATTCTGCAAGAGAATGCCTGTCTTTAGAGAGACATAACATGAATATATAAAACTCTGTATTTTTTAAATGAGAAGTAATTTGGACAAGATCATAAAAATAAAAATTCAGTTTTATCGAATTCCATTAATCATCAATAATTCAATAATTACGAAAAATACACAGCAATAATTTTCAAGCAATATTTCATGTCTCACTTTGTCAAGTCCCTGAGGTACCAACAGCTTTCATGAGGCAACCTCAGCTGAGACCTCCCTGGTGGGTACAGGAGCCCCACAGCTCCATTGCAGTTCATTACAGTACTAGAGTGCCAGTCTCTGCCTCTGTGCCCTCTGATCCAGACCCCACTGATTGCCAGGTTGGAGCTTGGCCCTGCTGCCCTGTTATGGACCTGCCTGGTGGTCCCTGCTCTGCCTTGCCCTGGTTGCCACCTGACTTGATCCTGACCTGCAAGAGTTGACTTGCCCGTTTGCCCTTGGACCTGTTTCATCACCACAGACCTCTGCACTATTGTTTGACGCTTGCTGTTATTCCCAAGCTTGCCCAGGCTGATGCCCCTGCCCTGCTTTCTGTGTTCTCATGCCTGACTGCCCAGCCCTCGGGGAGCAGCTGCCTGCACTGCCTTGTCTTCACTTAGCTAAGGCCTGAATTCTGCATATTAGTAAAAACTCAGCCAGGTATGAAGATTTTGGCTTTCAGAAGTGCCACAAAGATTGAATTCATAGCTGTGCACTACCTAATCTTACAACCAACTTCTAAATACTCTGAACTTCATGATGTGAATTAATGCATTTAACTTTAAACTAATCAAATGAAAATAACCAAAATCTATTTGGGATAACTTCGGAAAGAAAATGTACATCAACATGTCATATCAGCTCACCATCATTTGTTCTAACTGCAGTTTGCCCTACAAAGTAAAGATGAGTATGTTCCTTACTACACTTCTGAACAGTTTTATACATAACTCATTATTGTTGGGTTTTTTGACAGAATTTTCAAATCTCTAAATGTATCTCAGTTCCCTCAATGTCGTTTTTCTCAATCTCTTTCAAGTACAATGTTTCCTTTATGTACTGTTAACTGCTAATTTATCTTCTTTTACATTTTTTTAACTCAGAATTTTTTAAAAGGTAAAAAAACTGATAATGATTGTAAAGTTGACAGAGTTACAGAGACGTATAACAAAACCCGTAAGAGTTGCTTGAACATCAAATTTATTATATTTATGAGACTCAGTATTCTCCAGATCTAATTTTAAATTTTGTTTGTACTTTTCCTGCTGTAGTCAGCTACTGCAACATGCTTTAAAATTCTTTGGAAACTTTCTTTTTTAAGGTAGCCTTTTAAAGTACTACATTTACTCCAATGAAGTACAATAGTTATATGCCAGAGAAGATATGAAGGAAACATGTTTGAGAGAAGCAAGAGGGTGGAAGTGAACTTGGAAAGGACAGCAGAGCAGGAAGGGTCCTCAATGAGCATGCTGGTTTGGGTGACATATGAGAATGAAGCCTGGGGTATGGTGGAATGAACTCCCAGCACTGTGGTGGTGGGAAAAGGCTTAATTTTACATAATGCTCTCACTGAAAATCTGCCTTACTCTAATAAAATAAATTAACAATAACATTTATTTACACTTTTAATGATGATCTATAATAGTAGACTAAAAACCACCTAAAGTGAGTACCTTCCCACCCACACTGCTTTCTGCAACTCAGGCAGGACACAGCTGTCCAAGCAGCCAAAGAGCTTAAAGGAATGTTCCTTAATATGTGAGAGTAGTTCATGTTCAGGGAAGTCTCTTGGTTATGTGTTTTGATGTAAACAGTCATTTTACCTTGCCTTTGGAACACAGAAGTGTCATATGAGTTAAACCAGCTTCATTTTAGAGAACATACTCAGAATAATAACTACATGCAAACCCAAACCATCACTAATTATAACATCAACAGCTGTTTGTATTTTAGAAATAATATGCCAGTTCTGACAGGCTGGGAACTGGTGGGCATTCACAGCCAAAAGGCTTACATATGACACAAATATTTTTTTGGCCTGCCTCCTTCTTTTCTTTGTTTTGGATCTTCTTTCTTTTTGGCAGTAAATATGAAAGGAAACAACACAGTATATAAGATCAGTTATACTTAGATACTCTGTAATTTAACTTTGAGAAACAGTCTCTCATTGAATGATCAAAATAGAAAACAAACTTACATGGACAAACATTATCTGTTTAACCAGCTATGGCTACTGGAAATATGGCTTTAGTTTAAGGAGTTCATAACCTGTAGCCAAGAGCTGGAAATTTTCACAGTTTAGAAATAATTTTATGCCTGCCCATCAATTTTTCTCTTATCTAGGCGTGAATAATGAAACAGATTTTTGGAAAAATGGCTGTAAAGAGATCACTTCAAATTAATTTAGGCCTTACCAATCATTTGGTTCTTTCTGTATTTAAAACCAGGGAAGATTAATTAGATTCTTAAGAGGCCATTTAATGCTCATGATACTTCAAGCATTAAGAAGCTTCTGAGACTTTCACATCCAAGCTTTCTTTCCAGTTCTCATCCATTTGAAAAAAAAATCTGTATGTTGCTGTCATAGATCACTAATTTGCTTTAATTAATATGAGTTTCATGAATATTACATTGAAATCAACTTTGCAGTTGTTTCAGGTCATGAAGTCCAATTTTAGTAATATTTCTCCTTTGAACACTCAACAGTTACTGCCACCCAAAACATTAGATCAGAGGAAACACTGTTAAAGCCAAACACTTTAGAAGCAGATACTCAAACACAAATTTTTCCATAAAATCTATATAGATATAGCGTAATTTTGTGGACAACATATCCCTCCTTCATTTCCTGTGTATGTATGACATCTACTCATGTGGCCTATGTAGGTATAAATAAATAAACCTGAAAAATGGATTTGTAGGTTTTTTTAATGTAATCAAGTTTTTTTCCCCTTGTCCAGTGATTGATTTACAGTTCTGCAGAGAAGACAAATATCACACATCATATCAATACTCATTTTAAAAGAAAGATCCTTGTCCATGTTGCTGTAATTAGGTTTTGGGCTTGGATGGCTGTTTTATAAAAGAAATTTTTGTTTCACTTTCTTTGTTTTGGAAATGCCCCTAATTGATTTTGTCTCATTCCCTGGAGTTCCTGATTAACAAACATATCTGGAAATTTCTGGTTATTCTGGATATAGAGCAACGTATTTGTACCTCAGTGGTACGAAAGAGATTGGCCATGAAATCCTTATTCTCGCAAGTAGTAGCATTCAGCACTGGGTACTCAGGAGGAACCAACTGACTTATCGCATGGTTATTATACAGAGCTGGAATGAAGTATATAATAAATACTCAGTTGTTAATTTCTACAAATTCACAGCTATTCACTCATTTATTACATTCATTGCAGAAAACCTCAGGGTCTTTTGTTGTTGTTTTTGTTTGTTTGTTTGTTTTGTTTTGTTCTGTTATTTTTTAACCAGTATTTCCCTCTTCTTGGTCTGTCCTTTTTTTTTTTCTTTTTAAGCCTCTGGGAGAAAACATGTTATTCTAAGAAGAGGCCACTTAATAATCTACCACATCTTTCAAATTCTGATTTAGTGAGTTTATGCTTTATGGAAAAAGTTAATCAATTACACTTAATTTGCTATCAGTCTTCACTTAAACTCAACTGCCATAAACACCACATATGTATAACCAAAGACTTGACAAACAAATATCAGTGTAAAAAAAAGCTTAATTGAGAAATTTTGCACCCATTAATACATATATCTTTACAGGAGAGTTAAATTTGATATTTAATACAGCTATTCAAAGTATATAGTCCAGTCTCACTTCCTAACCTCTCAGATTTTTAGTTATTTTGAAAAATACACATCTCTAATTAAGCTTTAAAACAATCATAATCTTTCTGCTTATAATATTTGAAAATACCTATTATTAGAAGAAAGAACTTTTCACTTAAAAGTAATATCTCGTAGTTCAGTTCTGGCCCTAAATTTATTAATATGAAAATTTAGTTAAATTCAATAAAATTATTTGGTACAAAGAGGTAAAGGAAATAATTCCAGAGTCAGATCAGGATAATTTCTTTTGGTTTATCTTAACCTGCTCAGAGGCTCAGATCTCTGTTGAAAAATACATGTCAACCCAGATGATGTGCTAATGACTGGACATATGCTTAGAAAAGTATAGAGGAAGAGCTCTTGAATATTGCCATTACTGACAGCTCTCACCCTAAGGAGGAACTTGTACTTCTCTGTAAATACCCTGCAAGGACTGAGTGGTAAATATAAACAGGCTAAGGATGACATGGACCAAAGGGATGCTGTATCACCTTGTCCATGTACAATCTCTGACTAACGGCATCCATGAGCTTGGTGATCCCTTTGCAGAATCATTTATTTCCTAGTAATTTTGTGTTGACGTTACATGCCCTAGGACTTTGCATTTTTAGAGGATGTGAAAAGGTCATTCAAGTGCATCCACATGTTATTGCCTCAGAGAATACACAACTTCATAATGTAAGGGATTTTATCCTATTTTGTCTCATATTTGAGCTAATTTTCTAGTATCCCTGCTGTTTAAGCATGAGTCAAGGGCCCGACACAACATATGTTCTTGCTGCTTTTTCCAAGAGCCTGTTCTATCCCTCATCAAGAAAACACCTTTTAGAGTGTCAGCTGCTCCTGTGTCTTTCCTGCACTACTATAGATAAAGGACCCCATGAATGAAATGTAATGCAGTCTGTGACAGCTGATGTGAAAGCCAAAATGTGCCCAGGAGAGAGGGAGAACTTTTTCTCCCCAGTCTGCCTTTGCAAGAGAAGGGAAATGATTATACCCAGGCATAGAAGGCTCTCTCTGTTCAGAGACCACTGCTGAGAGATGTTCTTTGAGGCCGACAGGACTCCCTCCCGAGCATTCAACTCCACTTGACAGAAGGTGATAGCAGCAAAGTAATACAATTGTTGCCACCTTATATTCCTTGCCCCTTCCACTCATTATGCATCATCATTTTCCACACTCAAGGAAGTAGAAAGAGCAATTATATCTTCCTTATTTTTTTTCCACAGCATTCTTGTTAAAAAAAATGACAGAAAACACTCATTCTCTTCTGGAAAACTTCCAGATATGAGGGTAGCCTGTCTCGGTAAATATATTACCTTCAGAAATGGAATCAAATGTCTTTACTGCTTTCCAGATGCAATCAGTTAGTTACAACATCCAAATCAGGTCAGGACTTGCTTTCCTTCTATTCTTAAGTTTTCAGAAAGTCACTACTGAATAGCTGAACTCATGCCCAGGGGTGAAAACACGACAGACGCACATAGACAAGCTAATAAATACCAGCATTGTCTTTAAAGCATTATCCTTTACAACATCACCTTAGTCAAACACCAATCAATCAATCAATATGCTTGCACTTCTGAAACCATCTGTACATACACAGCAATCTGCTGTAAAACACTCTAGAATGGTATTTACCCCTTTGCATCATTAGTAGTGTATATTCTTGTCTTATAGGAATTTGCCAAATAGATGTTTGGTTGACTTTCCTTTAATACCTACATTTTTTGTAGGTTAAAATCCTCTATACTTACCACCAAAGGTTTATTGAGAAGGCACACTTTTGCAAACTGGTTTAACTGGAGACAGTATGAAGATTTATCATGTTCTAACCCACCACAATAAGAAAATATATACCTTATGGTTATATAAGTTTATGAAACTTTCAGTCACATTCTTGCTTAAAATGATTGTAATGTATCACTCTGGCAATGAGACATAAAAAAAAAGAAAAGAAATAACAAATGTTATCATACATGTCTGATGAGAGAAGGCAAAATACCTTAGTTTGCTTTCTTGTATGCTGAGACCACTTTCCATGGGTGACCAACTGTCAAGTGCATCTTGATGTGAATGTCTTGGACCTGGGAGGGGTGTCACTCTGTGCCAGTCTCTGCAGTCTAAATCTTTGTGGGTATCTGTAGAGAAGGAAAAAGCTGTTAGAAATCTTTTAGTCCATTTCACTTCTCTGTAGAGGTAGTACACATTAAACTAATTAATTTAATTCATCAAATTTACAGTAATAGGGAATTAATGAAGTCAATTACAAATGTTATAATGATTAAATCACTTATTATGAGAAAAGCAAAAACAGAGTTGCAAGATGATCTTCTGATTGTTGCTCTAAAAAATTAGAGAGGCTTTTAACACTTAGCTTCTTGTTACAAAAACTTCATTTTACAATTTTAAAAATTATCTATTGTTGGATTGGGAATCAAATTGATATCTTAATTTTCCAGTCCAACTTCAATTCTTAATTTGCCATGTATTTCTTATATGTCTATGCACAGCATTCCGAGATCTGGGGGTTTTTTTGTTTGTTTGGGGTTTGGTTCTGTTGGGGTTTTTTGTGTGTGTGTTTGATGTAAGGAATCAGGCCCTGCTTTAATTCTACATACTATTGGCCTAGAATTGACTTTTTTTTTTTCCTCCAAGTTCTTAGCTCTTGGGAGAAGCGTTGCAAGTGGAGGTACAAACTGACTTCCTGCAGAACATTTTGCTCTGTAAATAATCCTTTTAGCTGTAGTGAGAGAGGAAGGGATTCATGGCCTGACCCTGACTGTGAGGAAATTTTCTTCCATAATGATGAGAAGAATTTGGCTGCCCATGTTTATTTTCCATTTTTAAAGTTTTGGTTATATATTTGAACTATGTTTGCATTTATTTCCTCTCACATTGTTTACTAACACCAGGTTAGTTGTCAAAAATTTATGTCATATCTTTTGTTCAAAGTGAATGCAACACTGTTGTGAAACGAGGAGAAGATAATGCTTTGGAAAACAACAGGATCTTTTGATCTTCCTACTGCATAAGTTAATGACAACTTTTAGGTTGTAAGTATATGTGAATTATTACACTAACAAGTGGTTTGTACTCAGAATTCTGTAGTTTGATACATGAGTTTTCCAAATCACTCGGTTAAGATTTTTCAGGACCTTGGTTTATGCTGATCAAAATTGTATCAGAACAATTATTGTTGTCATTTGCTGATTGCTTGGCGTACCAGTGATTGGTGACTAATGCAGAAACAGGGATTAATCGCATCACTGGCACTTTGCCATTGTTACTTCAGCTGCTAATTAATGTATATGAAACTTGTGATAATGAGCTGAATTTCAACCAAGTCTAAGAGGTGAATACCTGCATAGTATGTTCCAAATTATTCATGAGGTAAAAGTTCTGTTGGCTCACAGTAGGCTACTTAGCAAAACAAGATCTTAGTTCCCAAGACACACAAATTACTTTCAAAATGATTGCTATTACTGATTACCTTTCACTTCAGTGAAGTTATCTTTAATTTCTTATGCTCTTTATGTAAGGTATAATTGAATGTTAAGGAACATGATATATGTCTCTGATGCTGAATTTAAGAAAACCATAAGCCATGTCCTGTAATTTTTCTTCTGTTTTCTCTTATAAGGAAGACCTAATAATTTAAAGCAAATTATTGCATTTAACAAACCCTGATTATCCTTTAAAAAACTTGAGTTTTAGGCACAGTAAAAATGTTTGCAATCCAACTGTAGTATTTATGTAAGTAGGATTTTATTTATTGTGACTTTGCTTGGAGAGTTTTAAGTATACTAGACCCTCATTCTACTTAGAAACCTTTTAATGGAGCTTAGTCTAGCTGTCAATGGTGAAATGACAACTTTGTTGCTACCACAACAGACATTGGATGTTACTCCTAGAAAAAGGCACTCATGGTGAACTAATGATGTGAAAATATTTCCCTGTTCCTACAGGCAGTGCTTCAAGTCCAAATGAAGTCATATTGTTAAAGCAGAATGGAAGACTCTTACACTTCTGCTCTCTGGCATTCTCGAATACACTTCTTTCAGGAATTGTTAAAAGTAACTGCAGCCTTCTACCTTTCAATGTAATTGGTCATAATAAAGGGACTGTACTGAGTCCAGTAGCCAAGGACAGATCCTCAGCTGCTCACAGCTGAGCTGAGAGTCATTCAACAGAATTAGCAATCACAATGGAATGTTCCAGTCAAACTCCACGTAGTAAATGTGGCTTTCCCATTAACAGAGACGTAACGCCTTTGCATTTTTCCCTACGGAGAGAACTACAGTGTAAGAGTGACCTCTACAGGATTTCCACAGGGCTCCGTGACTGCAGTCACTTTCAAATGGATTTATTTGAACACAGAATACAAGCTTCAACAGATAAACCAACACTCCCTCCAAGTATCAGCCTAAAATCAGTAACAACCTGAATTTATAGCTTACAAACACAAAATTAGTTTGTGTAAGAGATCTATGAAAAGATATGCATTCTACCTCATGTATCAACAGGAGTGCAGTCAGGCAAACTACACCCAGAAACATCAAAACCAACCACTCTGCTTAAATCAGCATTAGCTGTATGTATTGCCAACTTCAGTCTCAGGCAATGCATTTCAAAAAGAATATTAGATAGTTGGTATAACTTCTAGTCCTCCTTTCAAGAGATAAATAATGCTTATCATTCTCACTTTTCACTTCTCTTTTATTTTTGCATAAATTTTAGTTTATTCTTTTTAGACTAATAAAATAATAGAATATAGTTCATTAGACTATACTAAAGAGTAAAATGTTAAGCCAGCTTATCTTTGTGAACTTATTTGGCATAGACCATGCCAAATAGATGGATTGGTAATCTTAATAAAGTCTGTCTCTGTATTATATCTGGAAATGTTGTGTGGGGATGTATCATTTGATGTTCAGTTTCCATTTCTACTTCCATATATACTATATTTCATATACATATATATAGGTTACATCTTCATATGCACTATTCATAGAGGCAGACAACATTTGCTAGTAAGGTAAAAAATGCTGTGGAGCCCTGGATTATACCAAACTTACATCATGCAAACAGCAGACGTGCTACAGAGCTGTAACATCCTGGCTCTGTATTGAACCTTAAGGAGGTACTTCCTTCTTTAGCACTACAATCCACATGTGGATGAGCCTTAACCAGAGCCACTGTTCATCCAGCTTCTTGTGAAAGTGGCTCTCAGTGATTCTATTACTTACCAGTATGAACTGTGCAAATGCTCCAGTGGTGAATAAGCATTTGGGATTCTATAGAAAAAAACTGTCATTGTATTTCAGGAATTTCAAGTGAAATAGAATGGCTGGAGAGAGACCCGAATCTGTAACTCACCAAAAGGTATTGCAAAGTAGACATCTAGTAAGATCTCATGTGACGTTGGTGTTTTTGTGCCTTGAATCTCAGTTCCATTTTTTATTACTTCAGAATGCAATGTCCACCAGGAACCTGGGCCTTCCTAGGAAAAAGAGTTATACAAGTTACCTGGACAGGATTTATAGCATTATCCACTTTTTATTGAGTGAGGTTCCTCCTAAGTCAATAGGATTTTTTTAATAACACCTAAATGCTTAGGATACATTCTAGGCTCTTTCAACTTTTGTTTATTTAAGTAGTTGGGACTTCACCAAGTTTTCTCAGAGTCATTAAATGCAAAGGAATGTAACATTTGTTCTACAATATAGACAAATACACATTAAGGTTGTCAGATGATTAAGACAAAAAATATGAATATTGAAAAATCACACTTATCAACTGAGATTTTCCTGTTTTTATTTGAACTGGTGACAAGCAATTATATTTACTGAAAGACTGAAACAATCCATATAAGTTAATTAAAAAAACCAAAAAAATTTGTTCCCTTATAGGTAATTTCTGAGTTAAAAACCCCAGAACAGAACTGGAGGGTTAAGATGAGCAGGATAAATAACTAGGAAAGTTCCATGGTTGACTAATTATAAATGAAGGTTTAGAGGATGTGAAGAAATTAAGAAAAAAAAAACTCTTATCTTTCATCTTTGTTTCCTTAAAGTTTCAATATTTACTGGTAAGCCACAACCTCTGTGTCAGCAAGTTGTAACTCAACAACAGCTGGGGCAGCAGAGCAGAACGACTTGCCCTGGGGCTTGAAATGGAACTTGGCAGCTGTGATACAGAGTAACTTCTAATTTAAGCAGGAATTCCTTGCCCTGCTTCCATTTTCTGAGTAGAATCATTGAAATGCCAGTTCAATGTATATATGAATATTTATTACTTCCTATAAAGAAATTGCTATAGAGTCTGATGAGAGCTACTGTAGGAAGTTGTTTTCCAATTCTTCTTCTTTACCTCAACTGCCTTTTTTATATTTAAGAAAAATAAAAGAAGGCAAACTACTTTTATTTGCAAATATTAAATCCTTCTTCTGTAATTCAGAGTTACTTTAAAAACAGAATCCATGGACTATGTACAGCAAAGCATAGATAGGAATGGGAGAATTGTGGAGTAGCAGAACAGGTAGGTACCTCTTACTGTTTCTGAATTCAGAAAGTTTTGCAGCACATGCAGTTGCTTCAGTATTTCGATACCTCCAGAGACCTTATTTTCTTTATTTTATATCCTACTGAGAGCAAACATGCTCATTCGGGTGGCCTGCTGACTGTGCTAGAAACTTTACTCTTGGTATTAACCCAATTTCTCCACTCATCCTTCTCTATGCACTCATTCTACTATTTTTTCTTCTGTAGGACCACAGGGCCAATTTCTGTTTTCCTCTCTGAGACAACGGGCAATTCCCTCGAGAGAGAGAACAGTATTTTGCCCAGTAAAGTTGAGATTTACCTGAGGTCACACAATGTAGAGCCAGGCCAGGAAATTTAATCTAAAATTCTTTCACTCCACTCATGTAAACCAGACCCTCCCTACCTCCTTAACAGTTTGTGAGTGCAGATGAACTAACTCACTGGCTGCAGCACACCTGGCTCAGTACCCGAGCCATTCCTCCAGGCTGTATGGCTGATGCATTTCAGTTGTCACTCGGAGTGTCACATGTACAGTACTCCTTAATATTACAGACTGAAGCAAAGGAGGTAGAAGTATACATTGATCATAAATGTCATTACATCATTCGGGGAGGCCCAGAATGGGAAATTTATTGGATTTTACTCAGTGTTCAGTATTTCCATAGAAAGTCAACTTACATCTGTTGCATGTTCCACAGTTTCAAGGGGAATCCATAAAACTCCTAAAATGTTATCCCAGAGCAAGCCTTTCTTCCACAGCTCTACAATGAAGCCCTTTCCATCAGCACAGATTTCACTGAAAAGAACAAATACAGAAACCATTTAATTGAAAATGCAGCCTCAACTGCTCAATAATCTATAATAATAAGTTAATGACTTCCAGCAGACACAGAAGTGGGTTTTTTCTAGACTCATAAAATACAAGCCAGCAGGAATGATACAAGTTGGGCTGAACAAGCCAAGTTCAAGTCTTATTGCTCAGGATCATTCTTACAAAATGATTTTTTTTTTTGGCTACAGGACTCGGCCCTGTTGGATATAAGTCAAGATAAAACCATGACTAGGAAATGTCTTCAGTTCAGCTTTAGCTCCTTCTGCACAGTTTCTGCATGTGCATTTTCTCAGTTGTCTCCTCAGGACAGCCTTGGAGAACCTGCGTTTTCAAGTTCCACTGTAGCCAACTTGTTAGGTGCAGAAGTAGAATAATACAGCTGGACTTCTGTCAGGTGAGTTCAGTTAGGTCAAATGAGCAGCCTTTTGAACAAAAAACTCAGTGGAACATTTGCAATGAAACAGTAGAGTTAGTAATGTCAGCTGTAATGGCACACACTGTCACTCAACATGGACCACCACCTAAGAATGATAAAAGATGGTATGGGAAAAATTCCATCTTCCCTCACAAAGACCTTCCAGGAGGAAGTGCCAGATCATTTTCTACAGGAAAATGAACCAGTTTCTTGTTTTCATTGTCCAGGAGACCAGATATAAAAGACTTTTCAAGGTTGTTTCCTTCACTGGAATTGAGAAATTGCATTACACAACAAAAATACAATGGGAAAATAACTCCCAACTTCAAGAGCTGCAGATTCAAACCCTATTTTAGTTCCACTTACAGAATATATTACTAGATGGTTTTGACTAAAAAAATAATGTACCAAACTTCTATCAGGCCATATGACTCACCTATGACATTGAATTTTTATTAAGAGAAAAGTTATTTCCTCATGGAATGTTGGGCATTCCTTTATATATTACTATAAATAGTTACAAATCAGTTATGTAAATATGAAGAATATAATAAAGTTGGCACTGATATCTCTGTTGTGACTGATTGTATGTAATCTCCATTTACCTAAATTAATTTTTACTAAAATAATCTTCAACTTATTGCATGGTGTACCACAGAGAATTCATCATCATCATGGCTTGGCTTCATGAACTGAGATTTTGGGAAGGGCTCTACCTTTGAGCCTGTGCAGTGGATTTTTTAGGTGAGGCATGTATGGAAAGTGGTCCCACCCTTTGCTCCTCAGGTCCAATCTGCCACAGCCAAGTGAGCTTGGACAGTGGCAGTGAAGCCCTCAGGACCAGAACCTACAGCCCCCAGTATTGCCAGGAGGTCTTCCATCCAAGCACAAACTGGGGCTGACCCTGCTTGGCTTCTGAGATCTCACGGGGTGTACTTGAAGTTACCAGGAAAAGAACAAATGAAATCTGAGAAGGGCAAATGGTGCCAACTCTGAGACAACTCTTAACTCATCATATTGCTCTCAAAAAATATTATGTTGGCTGCATCAATGTCTACCTTTCTGCTGCACACATGCAGTTGAATAGATATACTGAATTTTGCTTTGCTCAGCTTCTCTCTTTATAAATATGTTTGGAAGATATTAAGATTGTAAATTCTTCTCTTCTGGTGTTTTTAGACCCCAACTTTAAAACTGTTGCACTGACAACTGAGCAGTGAAACTGCAGATTGAAAGGCTAAACAATATGCAATTTTTAAAATGCAAGTTGGCAATATCTGTGTGTAACAGAACACAGTCTTTACTATGAGAGATGGAGCAAAAGAGCATAAGAAAATAAACAACGGTATGACTCACCAAAATCTACTTAAATGTATTTGTAAATGCCTCCTTACAATCCCTTTCAAAAGTCAGCTATGTTGTACAGATGAGCAGGCAGTAGATGGAGCTACAGCAGCCTCATAACATGCTGGAGAAGTGGTTTAGTATTCTTTGATAAAATTCACATTACAAGCTAATTCTAATAAATTTCTCATTTTCAGTGATGTCATGTACAAGTCATTGAAACATAATATGATCAAAAGAAAAACATTTAAACAACCTCAAAACAAATATATTAAACAATATTTTAACACATTCTTTAAGAAAATTTAGAAGTTATGTTACACACACTCTAAAATATTTCTTACTTGTCTCCTGCAATTGAAAAGCTAACAGATAGGACAAATGCTGAGGTTTGATTGACCTGTTTCCTGATAGATTATTACACTGTCATTCAACCCACACCCAGTGGTTTATAGAACTCTTATGTCTAAACCATTGATGTACTGTCATAACAACACAGTAATATCCTACAGCAAGGATTCCTCCACACTGAAACATGACTATCCTTTCTTTTAGTTAGAGCTACAGGATAGGAGTGGTATTTAAACAGGCCAGCTATTGATATTCACTTTCCTTAGCATTTTCAAAGCCAGATACACTCCTCTGTTTGGATAACTGAGGCTGTGGTTCTGAACAGTCTTTTGGAGCAGCTTGATGACTGGGGAGCTGGGGAGGAATTAGCCCCAGATTAAGATTAGTTTTATGTGGTCAGATGTCAGAATTTTTGATTACTTCCATGATATGTCATTATATGTATTCAGAAAATGGCAGGTAAAGAAGGTACATATTTGATTTAATGTTAAAGGTCCTTCAGTTACTCAGTCTCCAGTAAGTAAGATATCAGTCTGCTACAGTTGTCCAAGAAATCAGTTACATGACACTTAAAAAATATTCCAAATTCAGTTAACAACTTCAGGAAAAGTTTGTGATGAAGGTGAGACTGTTAGGTGAGATTAAGAGCACTGTGTAATAAAATTAATTTATGTGAAATAACCACGAAGGGAAAATTGCAGACAATTTTTAAAAGTCCATTTTTAATATAGAATAAAATGAAATTAGGGAGAAGTGAGTTACTTCAATGAAAATATCAGTTTCAGCACAAGTGGAGTGTATCAAAATGCATTTATAGGTTTTGATAACCAGAAAGCATGAAAAAATTATTCAAAACATCTCATTCATCTGACAAAACATTAAAATACTTGGGTTAAAATACCCACCCACAATTGTAAAAATGACATTTTTTCATAAAATAACTAGAGCAAATTAAATGTTGAATTCTGCAAAAAAAATATTTCAATGAACTGTGGACCTCAGGAATAGAATTTATGCTTCCACAACAGGGATGTGGTGACAGAGAAAGATTTGTGCAGGAAAAAAAGAAGGGACCAAAACTGGTGAAGATGAATGTACTAACTCAGGATCTAATGAGTTTCTGTTTACTGGGTTTAACTGCTTTGGAGCTGTCAGCTGAAGGCAGGTTTCCTCAGCATGTCAGGCAGTATATCAATGCTTGGACCTCCTGGCCAGTGAGGTGTACAGAAGGCTCTGGAGAACAGAGGACAGTAACAACAGAATAACAAGATGGAGAGTTGAGTGAAGCAGATAAAGACCTGCAGATAGAGGTGAGAAAGAGTATAGGTCAATAATAAAGAAACCACCTAAACTGGAAGCTAAGTGGATAAATTACTTCATAAAATATAAGTCATACAGAAAGGAAATTGACTGAACAAAGATCAAGTTTGTTGAGGATAAATTTGCGTTCTCTTTATTCTCATTCCAGTATTTCTAAAACATTATATGAAGTTAGTTTTGGAGACAACTTCTTCCCCTTGCCAACTCCTGGCCTTGATCTGCAATGTGTCTTGCAAAATTAACTTCAGCTGTGTTCCTCGGAGCTAATCTGGCACCTTTCCTCTGAGCTGGATACTTCTTCCTTGTTCTTGTGGTCTGCACATGGCCTTGCATGTACTAAATTGTTCTAAACTATACAGCAAAGACACAACAAAACCAATTGATAAGAATTCCTTGTTACTTACAACATGAAGTCTTGTTCCCAGCAGGGCTCACTTCCTCTTCTGTCGATTGTAGTGCTTTTTAAATTTTGGACTTTTAAAACAACATAGGTTTTGGATTCATCTGAAAAAGAATAACCAGCACATTAAACCCCATTTTAGTTCTTCCCAGAAGCTGGAGATATTTAACACCAGGAGAGTAAAGGTTTAACTTTTGCTTCAGACAAAACATTCAGAGGTGTGGTTCAAATACATGGATTTGAACAAGGAAATTCTTGTTAATTCTATTGGGATTATGACAGGAAAATGTCTGCCCCTGGCAGATGGGAGAGAACATCTCACTAAATGTGAGTATTTTAAAGATCATCCTCCAGACATGGTTTTTTACTGTTTATCAATCTCCCTGAAAGCTCTCGCATGAAACCACCACAGACTCCTTTTCTGCTAATTGCAATTTTCTTTGCCTTTCAATGGGTATGATAATATTGGAGACTGGCCGATGGGGTTTTATGTCTAGTTATGGCAAGGCCACAGAGTGGTAATATGTCTGTGGATGAATCTAGTTCTGTTAGAGATGCAGCAGCAAAATGAGTTTCAGATGCAGTCCCAAATGAACCCAGGTATTTCTGTAAATGCCTTTGTAAAAGCACAGTAGGAGTATTCATAAAATTGGATCTAATCAGCAAAAAGAATAACATTTGAAAAATTTCAAAGTGATTGAAAATATCATTGGCAGAAAAAAGCAAAAGAATTGAGGGAAAGCTCTCTCCTGTAGGGCCTTACCCAAGAATCTAAAATGGCAAAGGGCATATTATCTCATCTCAATGAGTGTGGCCTTTTAGCTTTCATGCCTGTAACACACCCCTCACTACCCTCCAGCATCCTAGATTAGGATCAACGTTGACAGATGACTGAAAAACACCTTTTTTGTTTGTTTGTTTAAACAGAACTACTGCCAAAATAGAAATACAAAAGGTGGCCAAGAACAGAATTTTTGAGTTGTGTGTATTAGCAGAGGTCAATCAAACAGTCTGAGTTGGAGAGAAGGTATCACTGTCTAAAATAAACAACTGAACAGGTTGTATCAAATTACACTGCACTGAACAAGAAGTGTGAAGGAGAAGAGTTGGCTGTTCACATCCTGTGTGTAGATCTTATTGATTAGGACTGATTATAGTGTTTGACCAAAGGTTAAAATAAATTATGTAACAGGATCTACTTTTTTCAATAAACATATTCAACAGTGGTCAATGTTATCTATTTATTTTCTATAATTCAGTGCACCAGTCTTCTCAAACATGACTTTGTTTTTATACTGAAAAAATTTGACAAAGTCAATATGGATTTAGAAGTCTGGTGACACAAGTGTGAGAAATGGCATCAACTATGCCTGATTCACACACCTATTGCTCATTCTGTGTAACTGGGGCAAACACAACACATTTGCACAATGTTTTGCAGGTGCAAAACTTTTTTATAGATTGGAGTCTGCAACTCAAGGTTTGGGACATTTTCAAAAGAACTCAACTTTAAATGACTTGGCTCAAAAATAGCCTGCAATATTTAACTTCAGCCATTTAAAGCACCTATGTAAATTAAAACTGCAAAAACCAACCTCCCTCATAATTAAAGCACTTGTCCTTTAAATGAAGCTGTAAATGACAAGATAGAAACTTAAAAATACATTTTCAAAGGTAGTCTGTTTCATTATTCTACTCTCTTTATATTCAACTCTATTTCCCATTTAAAAATTTTATGTTGCTATGTGCCATAGCAGATGATCAAACTGATCTGAACCACCTCAGCTTTACCTTCTAAATAACTGTGAATATATAACCATCTTGAAGAATAGCACTGTCAGGGGTGAATATTAAGACAATACCCTGCCAGTGGAAAGGAGCTGTCAATTTCGCATCATAATAAGAAGTTTTGTTTCCACAAAGCCATTAATGTGGCTCCCAAAGCTTTAGCTATCAAAAAAATAGAGGCATGGAGTGCAATCAAACTATGTAAAAACTGTTTTAGTGGATATATTCTTTAAATAGCATTAGTTTTTGAGACAATAATTTATATCTTAAAATAAAAAATTGTCTGAGGCCACAACCT
This sequence comes from Pithys albifrons albifrons, assembly GCF_047495875.1. Taxonomy (NCBI): domain Eukaryota; kingdom Metazoa; phylum Chordata; class Aves; order Passeriformes; family Thamnophilidae; genus Pithys; species Pithys albifrons. Next base: position 8,955,791 of record NC_092470.1, read on the forward strand.
CCTTTGATACTTTGATCTTTAAAGTATATGTCTAATTTTTACTTTTTGCCACATTTATTTTGTACTGAACTGTTGATCAGATGTATTAAAGTAGTCCCAAGCTCAGAGGATTCTTTGACACAGACATACATGCTTAAGAAAGAAAAATGCAAAGCAGAAACTGAAAGGAAAATCAGACTTACCAGTCATTTTAGCCAACCTTCCTTTTTTCACTGTATTAAAAAAAACATATATTTTCAGATAACACCTTAACAATGCTTGCCAATTAAATTTATGAAAAGTAAAATCTAAAGGATTTGTGTGGTATAAAGCAATTCAACCAAAAATGAAAACAAGTAATCTTCAAAAAAAATCTTCATCATTGTGGGATGATAATAAAACTACTTGGAATTCTTTGGGAAAGAAAACATGTGGAAACTATTGCACCTTTCAGGAACTTAAATACATGGATACAACACAGAGGGCAGAATGAAGACCAGGTGTCCAGGAATGGTAGTATACTATTCATCACCTTGTAGTGTTCAGAGTTCTTCCCATTAATACCACAGAAGACTCACAGACTGTATATAATCTGAATTCCAGTAATGAAAAATGCCATGAATTTGATAGGATTGTGATTCACATAGTCATAATTATGAAAATCTAACCTGGTCATAATTTTATATCAAGTATCTGACTCCTGAAGTTCATCAAATTTAGACATTTAACCAACATAATTAAATATTCTTATATTTTTCCTGCCATATCAATGCATGTAAGACAGTTCAGTTCAATTTGAATAAAACAGCACTGCAGTCCTGCAACAATTCAACCTACTATACCAATATATTCATGTATACATGATATATTTTACTGCTACACATAGGACCTAGGAGTAACTGCCAATAAAACAAAATGTTGAGTTCCCAAAGGTTCCCCAAAGCCTGCCATTGTTTTCCAATATCCTTTCCATTCGCTTAACTTCCCCTAGCTCCTGTTACTTATTCTTGCTTTCATCTCTCTCTAAACATGCCTAAGAATTCCATGGAATTGCATCATATTTGCAGACTGTTTGTGTGACAGGCTGAATAATTCCATTATTCCCACACTGAGAAAGCTTTCACTTCCAACACAAATGGTGAGGGGCCAGAATGTTGCTGAGCTACCAGCAGAGTCCAAACAGTGGAGTAACTCCACTGCGCTACAAGAGTGCAGAACTCTCACACTGCTTTTACTTGACTTCCCTTGCAGGAAGTACTGCAAGAAATACTCTTTATCAGCTTCCACAAGCAATGCACATCTCCAGTCTGTTACTCTTTATAGCCACGTACTAAATATTTGTCACATGGGTGAGGGAGTATAAGAGTAGAAAAACCTACCTTTTACAGAGAGAAGTTCCATTCCAGTAGAAAAATATTTTAAAGAACACACATTGAAATTCAGCTTTTTTCTTCATAGAAGGAAAAAGTTTGGCCTGAATTAAATGACTCTTCTGCTCCTGTTCCCTCACTGCGTTTCACTTTTGCTGCTCGCCCCTCCCACGTCCCACACGGAGGGAAGCCAATCAATTGATGGGGCAGTAAAATACTGAGGACAAATTCTTTCTCCCTCTATACACACCCAGATGGAAGAGGAAAAGAGAAATATTATAACTGTTCCCTTATCCTCATTTCCTCACCCTCATTTCCTCAACTTCTATCGGCTGCAAGCAGCTGTCCCTAGTCTAAACAAATTCCAGAATGCCATCTTTTCCAGAAATAACAAACTCAGTGAAACTATTTTATTACGGACATACTTTTGGAGTTCTTAAACTTTGATTTTAATACTTGCAAAGCATCTGAATTGGAATATAGAAGGTTTAAAGGGGTTTTAGTTTTTTAAACATAGAGTCACATAGTCAGAATACTTATTTTACAGTATTTGCTATAGCTGAACATAAATAGCCTTAATTTTGTAAAAGTGTGAATAAATATTGCACAAAAGATTGGATTTTATTATAATTCATGGATTTCTAATTCTATTGCAGCACTTCATTTTACAACAATACTCAAAACACTGAATTTATTACAAAAACACTGGTGTTTATGACTACTTGTTTAGTTTAATGTTGAGGTTTATTTGTTTTTATTTGTGGTTAACAGATATATAGTCTTTCAACAGATATATAATATTTTCCTTTGTAAATTTTTCACTCTCCATCATATTGTCATTGAAGATTTAGGTCTTAAATTCAACTAGGGAAGTGTCTTTGGAGCAGAGGAGTTTGGAGTGTGTGTCTGAGTTCAGGAGTGGAAACTGAGTCTGGAAGACGACACACCTCAAACGACAAGCAAGAGGTGAGGTTGTTTAGCCTGGCTAAGAGAAAGCTTTGGGAGGTAGGATGGGTTTAATCAATGTTTATAAAAACCTGAGGGAAGGCTGTAAACCAGCCTGACTCTTCTGAAGGCTGCCTAATAACAGGTGAACAGGCAATGGGCACAAACTGTAACTCACAGTTTCACTTAAACTTAAGTAGACTCTTTTTTACTGTGAGGGTATTTTAACATTGAAATATAGGTAGTCCAGAGAGGATGTGGAGTCTCTTTGTCCTTGGAGACACCCAAAACCTGACTGAACATAATCCTGGGCAACCAGCTCTTGATGACCCTGTTTTAAGCAGCGATGTCGGACTGGATGGTATTGAGAGTTTCCTTCCCTATGATTCTGTGATTGTCCATCCACAAGGTGAAACTTCTAAGTGTGATATTGAAGAAAATTTAATTTAGGATATCATGAAAGTCTACAGTCACTATGCATAATATGGGTAGGGTTTTTTTCCCTCCATAGAAGTATCATAAAAAGTAGTTACCTTGTTCTAGAATCAAGCTATACTATGCCATAATCTGAAGTCGCTAACATATTACATTTTGGTCTTGTGTTTTAGATTAATATATTTGGATCTCTCTCTTCTCAATTCTATTCTGAACAAGTGTCCCACAGCAGCATGATACTCTCAGAGACAAGTTTGCACCTGATGCAAGCAATAGAGTTCCATTGTAGTTAACTGGGCTAGTCTGGTACACACGGGCTGAGAAACTGATCCCAAAGTGTGCATTTGGATCACACGAAAAATATTTACTTGGAGCAAAAATCTAATCACCGTTGACTTAAGATTCAGTAAACAGACTTCACAGTGTCTAAGCATGAATCAAAGTTACACATCTGCATCACTCTATCCATCTGAAAATGTGTAAACTGTGCTTTTGTTCCTTTCTTCTACTCCCCTTCTCAAATATCAGGGCCCTTCATGTGGAATGCTGATTTTCTCCTTGAATCCTTGCACTGTGATGCCATGACTGTTTTTTACGTAAGCAATTAGGAACAATGTTATGACTTTACAGTAGGAAATATACAGAGAATATCTGAGCATAGGCAGAAGGTTACTGTGGACTCAGAACAGTGCATGTACAAGTGCTCTTTCATTTGGAAAAAGCATTTATATTTAACAAAGGAATAGTGAAAAGCACTGAGCTGGAATAAGCTGTCAAGATGGTGTTTGGCTAAAGGGCAATAAGAGTGGAAGCTGCAGTGCAACATACATATTTCACCAATTGATAGTGTCAGTACCTAAAGTAATTACTCTGTTACTCAGCCATGCCTTAATGTTTTCCCTTTTCCATATTACAATCTCTTATATAATGTCTGATTACAATTCAGTCCTATTTGTTGACTTCAATTAAAATGTCCCAAGATTGCAGATCTATATACAGAATCAAGAATTGGGGAAGAAACTTTTTGCATTGCATTTTTCACCTAAACTGTTTCAAGATTGCCTACAGTCACTTCACTCTATTCAATAGAAGCAATTAGGTACATTGCTCTTATGTATAGATGTGTCATCTGACATGACACTGTTAAGTGATCAGCTTCCACAAGAGCTATGTAATTATTTCCAATCCAAACTCTCAACTAATATAATATTATGGTTATTTTCATTTGTGAGCTCACTTTTTTTTGTGTGTGTGTGAGATTCTGCCCTTTTTTCTTAACTTCTTTTTTAATACGAATTCACTTAGCACATATTAGCAAATCAAAGCCTGCCATCTTTCAGTTAATTCATCAAAAGCAAGGAGATTTCACTCTGATGATTCACCTACTTGGCAGTAAAACTACATATTGTTCTTTTCAGGAAGTTTCTTGTCTACAGGATACTTGTAATGCAATAACTAAGGTCATGCACCTTGGTGATTTTAATATATTATGTTGCAAAAGTAAAATAAGGAATAGAGCACATTTGAATATTGATTACAAAAAAAATGTGCAAGACAACCTCTCAGCTTTCACAGGAAAAGCAGCTGTTTTAATATATATCAGTTATAGAATAGAACATTAAAAAATAAACCTGGCAAGAAAAAATATCTAAATCCCAATCAATATTATAGAGTGTAGGAGCAGTTTCCTTTCATGCCTTACTTTTCTGTCTTGACCATATTGAAGCCATCTTTTCTTGGCTAATATTATGCTGACACATGTGCATTTTTAAAGAGGTTTTGGCCTTGGAACAACAACATTTTAACTCTTCTGAAATTCTTCTCTGGAAGAGAAAGGGAATTTGCTCCTTTGCAAATTAATATAGAGGGTGAAATTTTCAGCTGATTAACATTCATCAGAATCTCCTCACACCAGCACATGAAGAAATACTCCAGAAGACTAAGTGATAAAGTGTTTCTTTGCATTCCCCTTGAAGTCAGCCTTTGGCTTAAAATGAGAGCAAGTGGGAGAAGATTTTTGATAAATAGCTATATTTAATTATGGTGATCCTTCTGACACAGAATGCTGAAACCCATGAACAGGAATTCAACCAGGAAAGCAAGAAAAAAGATCACTTTTCCCAGAGTTCATTTCTACCTTTCAGAAATATGGATTCTGCATCCCCTGGTGTACACTCTAATTTTCAGTAGACTTCGTAAGTGATAAAAGATAGAAATAATGAACTCTGTAACAAAATATTCTATCAAGAGATACATCATCAGAGTGACAGGATAAGCAGAAAATCAATCAGCTGATTTCTGACCCTGAGAAACTATGAGCAGTATTGCAGATAGGAACAACAAATTAGATCAGTTTTGTCCTTGCCTCCAAAAGATTGGCAAAACTACAGGTAGGAATAATAGGGGATGTGTTCTGGGCTTCACAGGAATCACCTTGATAAATGAGTTTGAAGCACTCCATTTACCCTTTTCCAACAGGAAACAAACCAAGGGCACTCCTTCAGAATGTTATGTGTTATTAACCACCAAGTATATAGATACAAATTTTATTGAATTATCTATTTGTTATTAATCTCCAAAACTAGTGAAGTCAAGCCACAGCAATAAAAAAATCCTGAAATTTAACACAAACAAAACTACAATAACTTGTCACAGATTTATATTCTACCTGTCATGTCTGTGATAGTCACAGGAGGTTAATAGACTAAAAATAGACTTATCTCACAGGTTTGTTCCTATTATATTACAGAAAAGTGGTATTTAAGTGGTATTTAAGCAACAAATAAATGCTCCAAATTTTAAAATTTTGAATAATTGAATACTTGGAGGTATTGACAAAATCACATAATTTTTATTTTGTTCCTAAATTTTAGGAAAAGTACATTATTCAGTTCACATTAACCTTAAGAGGTTTTGGTAAATTTTGCACGTCACTTCACATCTCCCCTTCCTTGAACCCAATTTCATGAAGACTCAGAAAACTATCACTTACCTGTCTTTTGAAATAGTGTTGGAATTAGCAGTACAGTCCTTTTGGATCTCCTGATCAAGGATGCTGTGAAAAGAAAGATAAATATTTTTATTATTTTGCATAAATAGAAACTGAATATGTACAAACATTGTACCACAACACTGACTGGGAAGGGGATCACACTTGTGATTATGGTCCTTAAGTCACTGTACAGTTCTGCCCCCACTGTGACCTTTGTCTCCTGAGGGATGGAGTCTTTGGGACCACTGAAGCCAAGTGCGCCAGAAACCATTGCCCCCTCTCTGCAGCAGGACAGATCAGAAAAAGTGACCTTAAATACTGCAAGGAAATGTAAATCTTGTAAAAGTATGTGTTTTCTCTTTTACAGTCTATTTTAAGTTAAGCAAGATTTCAAAAGTTTGTATTTAGTTGTTAATATTTCTGCTCATTGGTGTGATTTATGTAAAATTACTTGCTGCCACACAAAATGATGCTGTGCTCACTATAACTAAGAAAAAATAAGTTTCAAAAGAAACAGCTCATCAGAGTCCAAATCAAACGTTTGTACTCAGAAACTGATTGTTCGAAGCAGCAGTTTGTTCCCTCTGAAAGGAAATGTTTTCCAGACTCTTGCATTGCTGTTCCGTGTGTTCTCGGGCAGCCTTAGCAACCCTCCTGACCATTTTATTTTACATTCAGAGACCCCTAGTGGCTCGGGTCTGATTAGCTCTGGAAAATAGCAATGATTTCTCATTTCCAAATGTACTGCAGGTGTTTCCAGATCTTAATCTCTTAAAACACAGCATGGTAAACGTTTTACCTCACAAAAAGAAAAAAAAAACAGAACTAAAATACAGAACTGTATTTCATAGTAGATGTGAAAAGTTTGAGACAACTACAAAAAAAATTTGTCCCTTTTTTCTTTATTTTCTAAATTTGCACCTGGAGAGTAAATATTTTTTAAAAAAATGCCATAGGAAATGTTCCTTAATTATTTTCTCAAGAAATTCAATTTTACTCATCTTGTACACCAGATTTATTACTCTGGCCTCTCTATCTTGTTCTAATTATAAACCTCAAACAGATGCCATTTTTCCTTGTTTCATGTTTGTGTGCATACAATCCTCCCTCTGAAGTTTTGATTTAATGCAGTGCTTGAACCCAGCCAGCTTTCTTGGTGTCAGTTGTGCTGCTCTGCACTTGAAAAGGAAAGATGGCAGAACAAAGCTCCTACCAATAAATTAGACAAGGCTTAGTAATTTCTTCATCTCCACTCTTAAATGAAACAAAGACTTCCAAAGCAAACAGATTAATAGTTCTAGTTTGATCACTCTGCTATTTAGCAGAATTTTTTCAACCCAGTCAGCCCTGATAATCTTATGAGTCTACAATTAGTTCTTATGCTGCAAATTTAATGCAAATTTCTTAATGCTTTCAGAAATCCTCCATTCCTGGGGCACTCAGTGACTGCATTTAACCTCTACGAATGTGCACTGGATCCCTATTTTTAAGATTATAATCTTCTCTTCAGCTCACTTTAAAATATTTGCATTCAAGAACAGTCATGAAACTATAGTAAAAATAAAAAAAGTATGAAACATCTTTATTTCCTGTATCTCTGTTGAATGAATACATTGGAAGTACTTAAAAAAAGTAATAACTCAGCACTTTCAGCCTTTTCTTTTTAAAAAAATTACTTTATGCCCTAAATACACATTAAATATATACCTATAAGAAACCCAAATACTTACTATTCTGCTTCTGTAGAAAAAGAGAATGAATAATTTCTTTCTCATGGGTTTTCACTTCCCACAAAAGGATTAAGGGAGGAACTCTAAGAAACAAATATATCTGGTTTAGAGGATCAAGAATACTGGAAAAGTTGGTCTTGATCCTTATCATGAGACATTTTAAAATTGGGAAAAGTTGTTACAAAAACTCCCTCATAGTTTTCCCCTTAAAATATAATCTATTATTCCATACTTTTCCTCACAGAAACACAAAGAATGAAAAATAAATCCATTCTATACATAATCTTTCAAGGAAAAAGTGTGAAGTGGGGAACTATAGCAAGAAAAAAGCCCTTCAAAGTATTTATGAGAAGGACAAAACAAGGAGGTTACTTCTACCAGCTCAAAACGCAGCTAAACTGCAGTTCAACAGTAAGAAACGCCGGTTTGCATCCCCAGCAGCATTAAGATGTTAATGGAATTTTGCCTTTCCCTGTTTGCACTTCGCTCCCTCTGGTGTCTCAAAGCGTGTATGGCATTCCTTGGTCATTACAATAAATAAGCAAAACCGTACTTATATTTTAAAATTATTAAGATTGTGCAACTACCCCTTTTGTTGAATGTAGTGGCTACAGGTTTCTTACTTTTGGGGGGGGGGAACCCCAAGAATAAACTACAGTTTTTTAAGCCAGTCAGAAAGTTATTAAGTGACTCAGGTCTGTATTACCAAACACTGCCTGACTTTAATTCCATGACTTAATTTATCTCATCCTATAATCCGATGGCAATTTGTGAAATTACATTTATTCTCATAAAGGTCTGTTGATTTAATGAACAACATTCTTAAGTCTCCAGAAGTCTAGCCAATGGTGAACATACCCATAGTTTATCTTTGCAAAACAATAGCTCCATTGACATGAAATGTGACATTTTTTCATCAATATTTCATCAGATTATACATAAGATAATACAATAAATTCTCAGTACTTGACAACTATCCCCCAATGCAATCTAAGCTAATGCTGTTTCGTATTTTAGTATGTGACATCTGTCAACAATGTTGTTAACCACTAATTGCTCTTATTCATCTCAGAAACATGCCTCGATTGCTAATTGAGACCAGATAAATATTTTAGTTTATTGAAATTGCTTTGCTGCTCATTCAGATAAGGAGGAAAAATCTTCAAAAGAAGCTGAAGAAAACTAGAGAAATTAATTATTGAATTATGATAATTCCAAAAGAGACTGAAATTATTTTATGTTCTGAATGATTAATAAAATAGTGAGCCAATATTTTTTTTAATGAGAAGTATGAATGTAGAGGTCCAGGTTCATAGAAGCCCAGATCACAAGAAACAGGCCCAGTTTTTCCCATTCCTAGAGGGTTTTTTTTCAATGTTTTTGTACTGTTTTTCAATAGTAGAAGTCAGAACTTTTCATAATGGAAGTAAATATAATTTTTATGAAATTACATATGAGAAAAATAAACCACCAAGGGGAACACTAACTGTACAATGTCTCCAAGTAGATGAATATCCAAGTCTGTAATGCAACATTGCATTTCTGAATCTAGCACTAGTTCACCAAGCCAAAATAATTTTTTTTCAACAAAAGTGTCTGAAAAATACTTTGAAAAACCTCATTTTACACCTTCTGTGACAAAGAATTATATTTGGATAAAATGAGATGAAGTGGTTTGCATGTCAGACCAAAAATTAAAAAAAGAAGTGGAGTTAGAATGCAAGCCTTCTGTGACAGCTTGTGAAAGCAATGCCCAAAGAAAGCAACTAACAACTGCTGCCTGTAGCTGTGATGCAGAAAATTCACTTTAGAAAAAAAGTCTTACTTCCTTCAGAAGAGATTTTTCCCATGTCTGCATTGTTCACTGTCTCCACCCTTTTCCTTTGGGTGTGTATTCATCTCTGAACTGCCCTGGCCTAATGCTGATTCATTAAGGATTCCAAGAATATTCTCTGAACATCAGAAGTTCATAAAAGCAGAACTAAAATAACTTTTATAGCTTGTTTTCATGTGCAAACCAAGTTGGTATCACAGCAGGGAGGTTGGTGAGTCTGTTCATTCCGTATTCCCCATAACACAGGCTCTTGCCAAGAACTAGTGCCAAAACCCAGGAACGTATATGTGAATACTTAATCTTTGCAATTGTATCTTCCTGTATGAGTCTTGTTGTTGTCCCATCCCTGGAAGTGTCCATGGACAGGTTGAAAGAATCTCTGAGCAGCCTGATCTAGTGGAAGGTGCTCATGGCAGGGGGGTTGGAACTCACTGATCTTTAAGGTCCATTCCAACCCAAACCATTCCGTGTTTCTATGAAATATGTTTATATGGTATTAATGGGAACTACTTTTGTGGAGTGATTTGTTTTATCAAGGCAACAAGTATAATGTTGAAAGACTAAATGGGAATCACAGTTTCCTGACCCTGTCTGAGCATAAGATGCAATTGAGGTCTTTCATGTGACCTTCCCTTTGTGTCAAATTGTGCTAAAATGTGTGTGACGGTTTTTCTTATGGAAACCTCCACATACTGATGATTAAGGAGAGGCTGTCAAAATAATTCATTTAGGTTCACAGGCAGAATTCACAACTCACATGAAGTGTCAAAAAGCAGAACCAATATCTAGTTTATCCATTAGGTTACTTGGCCTGATACAATTATTTCACTTTCTTGATAAGCATCTTTTGTCTACAAAAACTAGCTGATGTTCCTTGCAGTTATCACTGTTGACTTTAAAGGGCCAATGTTCACTTTTTCTGAGAAAAATAGTACTATAGTTTTTAAAGTAAGTTGACTTGTATCACCTCATTTTGCTTTCAATATGATTATTAGTATAATCCCCATAAGCAAGCCCAGAAAAGAGGCACCTTTGTAAATTTTCACTGAAGATGCCATGTTTCAATGTTCTAATCTGATGCGGTCTAATCAAACCACCCTTTACACTAAAGTTCTATTTTCAGGGCTCATAACTCATCTACATACAATAATTCATAAGGTGAAGTCTCATCTTTAAAGGTTGTTTTTAATGTACTAAAAATATTTTGAAATCTAAACTATAAAACTGCTAAAACAAATAAAAATGAAATCTGTAGGAAATGTGTTTCAGCAAGTTACAAACTTTACATGCTTTTATTTATTGCATTCACTTACCTATAAAATGTAGCCTTTTGATGCAGACTGTAATTACATTAGCACATTTGAGAACATTACTGTTTATCTCAAGGCAGATGTCCTGGGGAAATAACGGTAGAGTAAATGTGAATTCAATAATACTAAAATAAAAACACTGCATACTTTATCTACTGCATTTATGATATTAAAATAGGAAAACCACAGGCACCAAACGTGTACTTAAAGCTCTTAGCATCCTTCCAACTCCCTGGGGATTTCAATGTAATTTAAAAAAAAATATTAAAAGTATCAGGCAAGCACATTTAAGAAGGCATGATTTTAGAAAATATATATATATATATATATACATATATATATATATATAATGATGAGTCTCATGATTTTATTTGCAGTACTAGATGTGACTGTCATTAAGTATTTCAGATGAACTCACATGGACACTGTACACCTGGTTTGGGTTGGTCCCAGACAGGAATGCCTTCAGACTTGACCTTTGAACAAAGAAGAGAGAGACTGCTGAACAGACACCTCCCTTCACTTTCTTAATGTATTTATTTGCTACAGGTTATTTAATGTTTTCAACAGAACTGCCTGAGCTTACAAAACTCACGTTCTCAAGGACACATTGTGAAGTTCCCGGCGCTGCGGACACGGCCCTCGGACACCGACACGCCGAGCCGCTGGTCCCACACCTGTGGGGAATCACATCCCACACCTGTAGGGAATCACGCCCTACACCTGTGGGGAATCACGCTCCACCCTCCTCCTGAGGGCGGAAAGACTCTTCACCGTACTCAGGAAAAGTAAGGGCAGACGCGCGAAAACCTCCCTGCGCCTTTTCAGCGGGCGGAGGTGTTTGTGACGGGCAAGCAGGGCGCTCAGGTGTCCGTCCCACAGCCCGGGCAGGGCGCTCAGGTGTCCGTCCCACAGCCCGGGCAGGGCGCTCAGGTGTCCGTCCCACGGCCCGGGCAGGGCGCTCAGGTGTCCGTCCCACGGCCCGGGCAGGGCGCTCAGGTGTCCGTCCCGCCGCCCGGTCATAGCCCGAGGGCAGCGCGGAGGTGCAGGCGGGAGAGCGGCGGGGCTGCAGCCCGGCTCGGCCCACTTTTCTCCGGCCCATGTTTCCCTTTCACTATTTCAGGGCAGTGGAGCGCCCGTGAGAGCCCGTTCGCTGCCCCTGCTGTGGGTGGCGGTGCCGGGGAGAGCGAGCCGGCCCGCACCGCCCTCTCTGGGTGTTGCCGCTCCCGAGTGGGATAAAACCCGTCCCGGCTCGCTGCTGTTCCCCTCAGCGCTGCCGCCGGCCGACCGTACGCCCGCGCGGTGCGGGGGAGCCGCTGGAGGTAAAGGGCTGCTCCTCTCGGGCCGCTCTCCCTGCGGGCTCCAGCCCGGCGCTCTCTGCCTGTCCCGTCCGAGCCCCTCGAGGGGGTGCCCCGAGCGGCCTCAAAGCTGTTCCTCCTCTGGCAGGTTTTGTGCTGCCGTGTCCGACAGCGCTGACATCGTCTTCTGCAGGGCTCCTTGGAGGGTGCGAAGCCTTTTCTGGCTGGTGAGGCGTTTGTTCTTCCTTGGGCAAGTTTCATCCAAGTTTCTGGGAGGTTTTGTAGGGCCCCCTGTGTGTATAGCGTCAGCTACATAACTGTTGTATTTTGGTTCTGATATCTGATGTTAAATATCTGCAACTCCTGTTTCCAGGGTAGTCCAGTGAATGTATGTATTCCATCAATTATCTTAGAGTATATCTATTTACTGCTTTTGGTTGATTGGTTTTTTTTTTTTTTTGAGAAAACCATTAACATGAAGACACATAGAATTTAAGATTGAAATGGAAAAATGCTTTTGTGCTATTTTAGTGATTCCTTGTTAAATAAAGGCAAAGCTTTAGAGTAGAAACATCTTTATTGGTTTTTTTTGCAGCAGCACCATTTTCTCTTGAAAATAGTTTTTCTTAGAAGTATTTTTTCTGAGACTTGCTTGACTATGAAATTAGTTAGGATGGCTTACTTAGAGCCTGATTGTGTTTCTGCCATTACTTTCTTAGTCCCTCCTGGGAAGTGTAGTAGTGTTTTCTTAATATATAATGGAATTTTAGCATATCAGTGATGCCAGTGGTACAGAACTATGGGCTGTTGGGAATTACTCATTGCAGACATGGCTGTCGTGGTGCGGTAGTTCTGCTCAAAAGGTTTGTGTTGGTACCATTGATTACATGACAAGATCAGGTTTGTCTCATTAAAAACCCAGTGTTCAGGTTAGAAGCTGACTGTAATGAGAAATGCAATCCATGCATTGCAATACATTGAATCAGTTTTGAACCTTGATCCTGGTTCAAAATAAACAGTGTCTTTTTACTTGAGCAGGTTTGACTGTGTATAATAAATCATTTGAACTTGTTTACACTAAACAGCTGCATGGCCCATAGCAAAGAACACTGCAGAGAGATGTGTTTGGTAACTGAGAGTATTCAAGGAGTGAAATGGAAAAAGAAGTAGATGTTCTGGTGTGAATTTGGAAATCCTTGTTATAACACAATTGATTACACCCTGATTGATGATTATTACATCGCAATCCAAAAACAAAGGCTGATGAAATATTTTAGTTATTTTATATCCAGGATTTGATTCCAGTTTTGTTTGTTATTTAAACATCCCAGAGTACAGTGTAGCTGAACCAAAAACATCACCTCTCTCTGATGAGTGGGTTTTTTGTCTTAAATGAGTTCAAGGTCACTTAAGGAAGACAAAATTAGTGATGTAAAGTTTTGATTTATGTTCACTGCCTCTCAGTTTGAGATTCTTGTAAATTTGTTTTCACATTTCACCTGTCTTTGCTCCATTGTATATTTTGTGTTAAAACACAGTAAATAAGAATGAATTATGTAATATGGCTAGTTCATTACAGAACGTGATCTTTCATGAAAGTGGATCAAAGCTCCTCTCATTTGCAAGGGGCTTTTGCTTTCAGCTATGGGAAGTCTTGACACAGACTTAAAGTTTATTGCACTCTACACTTTCCAGGTTATGTAGGCCATAAAGTTCAAGTAGGTACTACTTTACTAGGCTCTGATTCTTGTGGGCTTATGTTGGGATCATTGACTCTTTCATGGACATAAATGTGTCTCTGTTCCAAAGAAAATTTTTAATTAAGAAAATGTAAGGAACTGTCCATTTACTAGCATGAAGAAGGAGCATTTTCTCACATGGAAAACTTGCTTTCCATAAAGATGGGCATGACTGAATGTGTATAAAAACCAAGGGTAAGATCTGTCTCTAAGTGAGTAAGATGCAATTTCACAGAAATCAAAGCTTACATACTGCAGAAACTGATGGCCCTTTCTGGGTGAATGTCCTGAAGCCTTATTAAAACTGCTACAGCAAAGTATTTCACATTTGGATATGAGTAGCTCCACTGAAGATGACTTAAGTGATACTTTTTCTATGCCTAAGGCTTTGAAAGTGGCAAATAACTCACATGTATATGGTTTTGCACAGTGCTTATGCAATGTTTCATTTCCTGTAGATGATTATTCTTGTAGTTGATAGGACATTCAGACACCATATTTCAGACAGTAAAAACAAATGTGATTTTTCTTTAAAGACAACATCTTTTATGGCTCAGCACACACTTATATTTCTTTTGTCAAATAAGCTTAGTCTATGTCATTGATATGATTTAGAACCAACTTTGCTAGCTCGTGCATTAATCATTGGCTAACATGTTTAAACAGCTACTATATTGTTGATCATTGTTGTTAAAGGCTTTAATGGCATTCAGAGAGTGAGAATTCATATTTTTGCACACATTTTTAATTTATCTACTTGGCAAAAGATAATTTTGAGACATATCCCAGGGAGCTTAATATAATGTAACAGTTTATGAGGTAAAACAGGAACTCCAAGGAAGTGAAGATTATTTTACTGTACCTTATGACAGTGAGAAAAGCACAAGTGTTCTGAGTTGTTGATGTTTTCACTGCCCCATTTTCCAGCTTAGGTGCAACATAAACTATTTTAATTAATATTGTGTCACCAAAAGGGTTTGAGATGGCCAATTGAATTCTGCCAAGATAGAGTCTTTTGATGAAAACATATCTTTATTGATTGTAGAAGAAGAAAATCATTCTTAAAATGAAATCCAGAGAAAAAATCATATCCCTCAGAGAAAATTTCTGAGTGGCAGGTTGAGATTAACATCATAAAATTGAATTTGTGCTGCAAACCTTTGATGTAATCAGCAGCTGGGAGATGGTGTTGCCCTTACTGTGCTCCTTCTGATTGTGGTGAATTATTGTCTGGAATGAAATAAGTGTTTCTTGTGTCACTCGTTCAAGAAATACAAACAAGGTATTACTAGGTGGCCGTTGCTAGTTAAAATGGGTTGTATCGATTCCTGGTGCCAGGCTCTTGCTCCCCTGGACTGCAGAAGCCGGACCATCCCATCCCAGGGGAGGGCTGGTGTCACTCAGCAGTGACTCTGCTGAGGAGGGTGTGTGTACCCCACAGGCCTGGAGGGAGGGCCCCTCACATCCTACAGTGGGAGTGCAGGGGCTCCGGGGGGGCACTGCAGAGAGAATACTGAGAGTTCTGGTGGAATGTGTTAAAATGTGAGAAATTGGGACATAGGACAGAAATATGGATTATTAGTGTTTTCCTTGTTGACAACTATCTGATTAGATACATTAAGTAAAATATTTGAAATCCAGAAATACTTTTGTTGCTGGGGCCACAGAGACCAGACTCTGCATCCTAAAGGAGCCAGTTATTCGTTGTCTTGTATAATGTACTAATTACAAACTAGCTTTTAATTCTCTTTATAAATCTGCCATTATTTTACTTTTTGCTAATAATCATTTCTAATATCTTTGTTACCATTGTCTTGTCATGCTGTGTTTAGTGCAATTTATTTGGCCCTTCCCTTTCTATACTTCAGATACTTCTGTCAAATATCTTGTAATTATATTATTTATGACTCTTAGATGGACTTGCCATCCATTGTGGACAGTTGGTAAATATAATTTTTTAATTTGGGAAATGTTATCTTTGCTGGTTACAAGAGATAATATACAACATCCTTAAGGAGACTGTGCAGTTTACATCATAAAGTAAATTGAAAAAGTTGTGAAAGGGTATAGAGTGGATCAGTAGACTGCAAAGCTATTTTTAAGAGAAATAATTAGATTATCAATATTTTTTTTACTCTTAGTAATAAACATTTCTTATCTAGACAGTAAGAGAATGTCAGATAAAACAAAACAGGGAACCAGAGAATGAGAGATCAGACAAGCACAAACCTTAAGAATTTGTTTTGAAAACCTACAAGACTCTGACTAAATTTTACTTCCTCACTCTTCCTTTACTACCGTGGTAAATCTAAAGGGATGTGTGGGGGGGAACATATTTATTCCAATACAGAGAGTTAAATTCTACTAATACTTTAATTTTTTTCAGGAGTACAAAGCAATTTCTCCTTTTTTTTTTTTAAACTGTCATTGATTGCTAAACATTTAACTGAACTTCAGAAAAACTGAACTTGTATTGACAATTTGGAATGAATAGGAAATGTGAGATAAGTATGACTGCAAATTCAGAAATAATTTTTTTAGCCAGTTGACTGCTACCTGTAAGGTGATATTTTGTTATATGGGGTCTTTTCTCCTATAAATAAGCTATAAATTCATATTAGTTTTGTTACAGGTTGTAGTGATGAGAAGGAAGGTTCTGTCACAACCAGTGTTCTATAATGGGAACTGTTTGAGGTTAGGTCTCTGTGGGGGGAGTTCAATTCTGAATTTTAAGGACCTTGATATTTAAGAATTGGTATTTCTTAATTCTTTGAAAAATCAAATATTTTCTTAAGAGATTTGTTTCTTACTACTGTAGTTAATAGTCCAATACAGTTGAGAATGCTTCATGTGGTAAAGCTTCCCTTATGCTTATGAGCAAACATTGCATGAAAGTGCAAGGACTAATAGGGAGTGTGTTCTGCAGACTTCTGTGGGGGCAAAACAGAACCCAGATTTCCTGCTTCATATCACACTGAGTGCACGTGTGACCATGCTCCTGAGACCTAAACCATTCTTACATTCTAACCTGCATGTTCCCAAGCTGCTTGCTTTAGGATTTTTTTTATTTTGAGAAGATGGAGCACGGGGAAGGGATGTGTGCCTGAGGTGAAGCAGTAATTACATGCCAGTGATTGGAAGGTCTGAGATGAGCCTCACAGAGAAGCTGGCAATTTTTTCCTTTTATTTTAAGATCAGTAGAGGAGGCAGAGTCAAGATATGCCTACAGTATGGGAGTTGTATGTTAAGTTATGATGGCCCTCTTTCCTTATGGTGTAATCTGACCTTTTTCCTTCTCCTCAGTTCTTGACCAGTCCCAGTCAAAAAAGCTGAGTGATGAGGGAAAGACCTTGCATTAATATATGCTTAGTAAGGCATTCAAGGTCAGACCTCTGGCTTTCTGTCCCCTTAAAGCTTTTGATTAGACTTTTAAATAGCTCATGTCTCCTGTAGAATAAAAAGTGGTGTACTTAGCTTTCCAAATTAAACTTTAATACTACACAAATGATCTGAATTTCTAACCTAGTACAACCAAGGTCCTCGAAGCTGAGCAAATTTGGATAGTTTTCCAGGTTAACAGAGGCTTGTGGTGTGCTTTTGGTGAGAAATGTTCACAGATCTAGAGACAGCATGGTAGAGGTGTGGTAAGTCAATGGTGAGATGAGCTGACAAGGTTTTAACTAAGAACAGGGAACTTTGCAGAATGAGAGAGCACTCTCTGGAAGTGTAGTCATAAAGGCAGGACAAATAAGCTTATTAGGCTGTAAGCAGGGAGAAATGGGGAGTAGGACTGAGAAACATGTTTTCAAGTTGAGTTATGGGTTAATTCTGCAAATCAGACATGCTTGAGTGGGCAGAGCTGCAGGAACTCTACATGTGCTGATAAGCTTCATGCAGCTCAGATGTGCCTTGGGCAATATTTGACTTTGTGGAAACAGTTTTTACCTTTTTTAAAGGAACAGTCTGATGAATATCTGTTGACTTTGTTTCAAAACACTTTCCTCCAGGTGCCATCAGTGTTACTAACAGATTTAATAAAGCCAAGAATTGTCAGATGAAGTGTGTGCATGTGAATATGCTTTATTTCTAGTGAAGTTATGGTATGCTTAGAAGCAAAGGTTTCATTCAAACTACTTGTGCATCAAAATACCTTAGTCCAAAAGAAAAGTTAAACAAAAAGCAAAAGAGGGGAAAAAAGTTACTGTTTTATTAACTTGATAATTCACATACCTTCTGCTTTCTTTCCCTTGTTCTTCAGTTGTAATGTAAAGGAAAATGTACTAAATTATATCATTTCAGTCTAAATGCTCTTATAACCAATTTTTTTGTAGTTGTAGTTTATTAATTCGTGTGACTCATGGGTAATTAAAGTTTTGCAAATAGGTCATCTATACATTAGCTAATTCTATAATTTTTTTTGTTTGTTTTTAACTTGTTTGAATTCTCTGTTACTTGTCCCTTGCTCAGCAGTAGATCTTCTGTGAAAAATATTGATCTTGATCCTATGCTTCCTTTACAAGAAATATAATTTATGGCTTAATATTCACTGCAGTACAAACTTGAATTCTGCTTCCTTATGATGTTTTACACTAATTGAACAGTCCCATAGTACAAATATAAATGACTACATGATATGCAAGCAAATGCATTTTAAAGACTCAGAATCTGAGTTATCAAACTGTTTTGGCAGCTGCTATTTTACAAGCCCTTTGAAAATGGCAACTTTTTTACTGATAACTGAAAACATCATTAAATTGGCTAGAACAGCTTTTATTTCTGCAAGAGAAAAGGACTTCAGTGTTCTCAGTAACTGTACTACTTCATATGACTGGAGATCTAAAAAGTAAGTTGTAGAAAAGTCAAATTCTAATGCTGAGATCATTAACATCTCTCAGTAATTTTTGTATATCCACAAAGAGCTTTAAAATGAAGCTAAATGGGATTTAACATAATAAACTTATGACTTCCATTTTTCTTAGAGCCTTCCTTCTCTGCCTTTGGCATTCCGTCTGAGGTTGTGTGGCAGTACCTTGATAGTCTGCCATACCAGGCTTTGCAGCCCTTTTTTTCAGTTGCTGAGCCCTTCATCTCATATTCTTGTCCAGAGGAAAGACTGTTCCTTTAGTGCTGTGTCCCTTAAGATTTTTAGTAGTAATGAAGATACCTGGTGTCTGTGTCCCTGCTTTCAGCTACTGTTGGGCTGGGTTACAGTTTCTTTGAGCAGAACTTAAAAGTTACTCTCAATTTAAATCTTCCAATTAAAATGTCCTGATACCTCTCACTACTTCTTAAAATAGCTTCAAAAGGATTTTTAATGAAGAATTTCTTGTGGGGAAACACTACAACCAAACAGCAATGTGTTTTAAGAGACTGGTCTCCTCAGAACTCTCTAGGAGATGCCACAATGGTTGAGTATATAGTGCTTTGCTGTCTTTGGCCTCATTTTTCTCCTCCTCCCTGACCCACCACCAGCTCTGTCCTTCCAGTCCTATTACCTTTTTCTTGCTCTGTCCTCCTGGGGATCACAGACTCTGTGGACATCCAGCTCCTGTGCCATCCCTGTGCTCCAGCATTTCACTGCTGCTGAGGATGAGAAGCACTGCTGGCTGGAGGGAATAGGGAGCCATGGTGTAATCCACCAACCAGAATCAGGAAGAAACAGTTCCATGGGCCTGTCAGAGCTAAACCACTTTATGTGAAGCACCACATAATTCCTGTTGCTGATAGTTCAGTATTGTCATAGTACTGGCCCCGAAACTGTAAGTATGATGTTGGCAACACAAATAGTGTTTCAATGCCTCATCAACTTCTTACAGCAATGTTTCATAGCTTCCCTTTTCAGATGTTGATAAAATTGCCCTTATGGGTTTTTTTTTCTTAAATTTCATGTTACTGAGGGTCCTCCTGGCTTGTTTGTGTTTTCAGGGGCTGACTATGAAGGTGTCGGTGCCAGCTGTGGCGGTGTGGGGGAGAGCAGCTCCCTCTCACAGCATCACTGCCATCATGGTCACAGATGACCAGCACACCATAGTCACAGGGAGTCAAGAAGGACAGATATGTCTCTGGGATCTTTCATCAGACTTAAAGGTTTGTGTCCACAGTTTGCCAAATAGATTGGAGTTTTGTCTTATATTATTGACAGTGGGATTATCCAGACTTGCATTTATTTAGATGAGTTTTTAAAGATAGTGGGATATTTGTTATAAGAAATGCAGGAATCAAAAAATGAAATGCCTATATGAGCATCCCATTATTTGCAGACTTTGAAAATTTTTTCATAGATCAGCATGAGCTGTGGATTATAATTTGAGACTCTGTGCTCTGAAGGATGACAGCAAGTAAAGATATACAATTATCATGATTCCTATCTTGTGAAGTCTTTTTTTCTTTCTTTTGTGTATCAATTGAGAGTGTGGCCTGTCATTTAAGGCAAAGGTATCTATTCACAAAACCAGAGCTATCTGCCAGGTTAACAATGGGAAAAATCTAGAAAGATGGAAGAAGCAAGATCAAGTTGATACTTTGTGTGTAATTAAGATGCAAATTGTTGCTTTGATTATTTCATATTTATTTTCCTGAGAATGGAGCAGAGTCAGAACTGTTCCTACTTTTTTAATCCTGTGGTTCTATAACTATGGTTATAATATTTTATGTTTAGTTGCCCCATTTGTACTCAAATATAGCCTGAAAGTTCACATTTTTGTGGGGCTACCTTTTCCAATTAAGACCTCTGCATGCAGTGAAGCTAATCAGAGGGGTTATTAAACATGTGGTATGAAACATACTTAAAAGCTTTGGTATCAGTTCCTACTTCTCATGCTGTGGGGTGTAGGCAAGAGGTGCTCTGCACGTTGCCTGTTTTATAACATTTGATGCTTCATATGCTCTTCAGAAGGTGCAATTTTTAGACTACAGTGAATACAAAAACTGTGCTTTATGTAAACTGCATAATTCATCCACATCTTTGTACTTTTCAGAAACATGACTGAAGAACATAAGAATATAAAGCAGGTTGACAAGTACTTATTAATATGTACAAGTATTCTCTGGTTTTATATATCCTTAGACCATGCAGAAATTATGTTTGTTACACCACTGTATTATTTTCCTAGATTTCATCTAAAGAAATCCTCTTTGGCCATACTGCTTCTGTAACTTGTTTGACAAAAGCAAGAGAGTTTGAAAAACAGCCATATGTAGTAAGTGCTACTGAAAATGGGTAGGTAACTGAATATTCAATTATTTATTTCTTAAATCATCAATTGTATTCTAGGTGTAGGCCTGATGATGCATTTGCAGAAATGTTTTAATCCAATTCCATGATATGAAAATGGCAGCAGCTACTTAGGATAGTGACTACATTGCTTATATACAATAGTCCAACTAGGAGCTCATCTCATGGACAACAGAAAGGTTTGGCAGATTCAGATACCCAGTTAGTAGACAGAAAAAAGGAATTCAAAGGGACGCTAATGGTCTATTGGAGCGTGTCAGTGAGTTCAGAAGTGTTTTAATATCATGGTGCTTTTCTGTTTCTTCCTGAACTCATCTTGAGAACTGAACCAGTAAAAGAGACTAATGTGCTCTGATCTGGTTTGTTCCTCAGTCAGTACATATGGAAGCACGGAAAAGACTGCCCTTGAATAAAAGGCATATATGTTCCTTGTCTTTCTTCAAATCTGACATGCTCTTTTGGAGTATATCCTTCTAAGAGTCCTGATCTTGCAGCTCTTCTCCTATTTGTTTGTCAGGACCTGGCCCATCACTTGAGTCAAACTAATTTCTGCAGTTCTTCTACATTAACATTCAAGAATATTTTCTCTCTGAATATTTGATAATCTGCAGCTGGGAACCGAAGCCTATCTGTTCAGGATTTCAGCTGCTGGAAGGTAGTGTTGAGGAGTAGCTGCTTACTTTCTTAAGGGCTTTCCTAAACAATTTTGTCTTACTGCTTAGTTACATTCTCTTCTCATTTTTGGGTTCATCTTTTCCAATTAACAGGACAGCTCTTTTAAAACCTCTTTGCATGAACAGTTCCTGTTAGTGGTTCTTCAAGCTTCACTTTAAGGCTACTACTTTCTCTCTGAGGAGCTTATTTATCCTTTCCAGTTTCTAGGATCTCTGAGTCTCATTTAATCATGAGTGTACAAGAAAGGGATAACTTTAAGAAGCCTGAAACATTTTTTTTTTCATTTTGAGAGATTAGACTGCCTCACCAGACAGGTAGTGGTAAACAGTTCTCATGCTTATGTATGGAAAGGAGGGTGAGAAGTCTATAGAACTGGTTTTGTATTGCCCTCCTAGAATGCTGCTCAAGGATTCCAAGATAAAACTACTTTTTAATTCAGTTCTGATGTTCTCTTAGTACAGTGCTGTTTCTAGATCATATTGAGACTAAAGATGGTGTATTTCAAATAAAAAAAACATTCTGGAAAGTGTTAAGAAACAAATGAGTGTATACCATACAGAGATGTTCTCATTCTAAAGATTTTGCCTCTGAAGGGGATCATTGAACTTGTTTGGAACATACACAGGTGGGATTGAATCGTCTTCCAGTCCTGTTAAATGTCCACTTTTACCAAATTACTGTTGACTTCTCATCTGTATTATATAAGGGCAAAGCATCCATCACTAATCCCTGCAAGATTGCAACATGAAGTTGAGATAATTACAAATAGGAAACCTATTCTTCAGGAGATGGAGGGTTTGTCGAACTGCATTTTCTGGCTTGTGAATAATTCTCTTTTGCCATTTTCAAGCTTCCATTTCCTTGTAGTGAAGGTGGAAGAAATTGTATGGAAGATGATTCTATGATGCTCTTCCTTGTTCAACTTCAGAATCTTTTAAGAGTTTGTGTAACTGACTAATCACAGAAGAATGAACATTGAACATTATTCTTGTACTTCTAACATGGAAGTCTATTAACCTATAGTGATTTGTAAATTATCACTGATATCCTGTGCATGCATATAGCTTATGCATATGTTGATCAATGTGTGATATTACTCCTTGTTAGTACACAGTGTAAATTAGGTACGTTATTCAGAAGCTGAAGTTACATTCTGGCTTTATGTGTACATGTTTGCATGTAAGTATCACGGTAATGTAGCTAAAGCAGTAAAATTACTGGTCACTCTGATATAAACAAGGAGAAAATCACTACCTTGAAATGTTTAAGAAACAGCATAAGCATGGTGTTTGAGTTATGACTTTGAGTCTACCAACTCTGATGCAGTGCTACAGATTTATAGGTTTCAGTGCTGTTGCTCAGTTGAAAAATATAAATTAAGTAATGTTTTCAGATTATCATAAAATGTGAAAGCAGACTAAAATGTAGATCACTAAGTAGTACTTCTGATGTAATAAATACTTTTCCCCAAGGCATTCTCAAAGTCTTCATACAAACAAAATCTAACAATGTAATGTCAGAAATTACAAATTTAATGTTTCAACTGTGGAAATAATGCTTGGGGTTTTTTTAATAAAATCTAAAAGCATCAAAGTTTAACAGTCAGTTACTGAACCCTGATAACATACCTCATACAGCCTCATTTACAACGTTTAATTTGATCCTGTCTCTTGCACTCCAGGCCCGTTGCATGTTGAATAATGTGTAGATAAGAAAAACGGGCTAAAGTGTCTTTCTCAAACATCAGCCTTAAATGTAATCGAGTGCAGCTGGAGTGTCGCACAGGTATTCAGGCTGTCAAGCATCAATAGGAGATTCCGGGAACAGCCTCATGATGGCACTGTTTCTTCTTACCAGAAGTTGTTCTCAAGAACTGAGGTCGGGTGCTGCAGAAGATGCATGATGCTTTTCCAAACGCGTGGTGTAAGTTCAGCGAAATGAATCACTTTCAGGAGGATGCAGTTGCAATGACAGATAGTTACAGTGACGTGTTGATGAGCTGTAATGGCAGTATACCTACCATTTGTTGTAGACCAGAGCTGGCCTCAAAGCCAGGTTGGTTGCAAGGCAGCAGGGTGTAATTACCAAAACAAAAAGAAACAGATACTGTATGTCATCCCCTGCTAATGACTACAACATTTTCTTACCCAGCAATCTGTAACAAAAAGCTTTATAAATGACCAAACTGCACTTAAATACAGCACTAAAGAAAAACTTGGTGGCACAAAATTATTCCAGCCAATTGAGTGGAAATGACAGAGAATAATATGAAGTTATCTTTGGCAGGGAGATGTGTGTTTGGAATGTCACTAGTGGACAGTGCATTGAGAACACAAAGCTTCCTTATAGGCATACAGCAATCCATGTAAGTATAGCAACTTTTCCTGGGATTTCTCTGTTCTTTACAAGAGTTTTTCTTTCTTAATGTAATATTTATCAGAAACATACAGTGTTACATGTATAGCTTGTAACCCAGGAGAAAAAACCTTGTCACAGTATAAGTAGTTTTATATCTTTTTTCAGTTTTGTCTTTTGTCTAAGAAAAGAATTGAGACTTCTGTGTTTCTTCTGAATTCCTCAATGAAATCAAACTGATTACTTTTAATCTGCAAATACTTGGAATGCAATAGATTGTTTTTGCTTGTGCATCACGGAGCCAAGTGAAATGGTCTTTATCTTGACTCTTGTCTTATGCTAAAATTGCATAGAGACTTCAACTGTAATGTTGGCCTTTTCATTACATATTTTAGAAGTACAAGTAATTTAGCCAAACATTTTGAGACAATCTGCTGAAGGACTCATTTTTTAACTTTTAAATGGTTTTGATGCTTAACTCCTGACATCCAAAAGCCTACTCTTCACACCACTTCAAAAATACACTTTCATTGCAGAACTTGGAAGAGATCCCTGTATTTTTAGAGGCCAAATGGCTTTAAATGTTACTTCAGATAATGTCATGTGTCTGCCTTCAACTGTACCCATGTATAATAACTATCAGAATTTTGGAATGTGGGAGTGTGTTTGGAATACAAGTGTGTATGTGATTGAGGGGCCCAACATGTATGGATTTGATACAGAGACATGGCTTATTTCTCAAGGCTCCACTGTTACTTAAAATTAGATTTTTCTTCAGTGAGGAAGTCTAGGGTGGAACTAAGCCTGCAAATTATGGAAGTCTGAGATCTTGTGTAACTCCAACCTATCGGCAAATTTTGAATCCAAATATTTTAAAGCTTCCAGAAAAAACAGTGTTTGTCCTTATAGTGCTTTGGTTGACATAATAGTTCAGCTTTTAATTACAAAGGAAAAGGGAAAAATGTTGGGTTAATAAGCAACAAAAATTATGGAAAATGAACTTTACTATTTTGCACTGTGTATAAAAGCATACATTAAGAAGTTATTCTACATTTTTGTTTCTGCACAGATTAAAAACCTGTATATACTTTGAATGAATGTATATATGCAAATCCTCCAATACTTCAATTATAATTTAATAGAGGTGCAGCATGACCTGTTTTGTGTTATTTTGTAGTCAGACTTTAATAGTTGAAATTATGGGTGAGTTCTGCAGGAAAGTAGGTAAACCTGGCCTGGCTGATTAGCTGGCAATCTGTACAGGGGGAGGTTTTTTGTGAAGATCAGAGGCACAACATTCATTCTTACCCTTCAAGTAGGGGTAGCAAATACTTTCAGAAAATGGATGCTTCTCCTCTTTTAGAGGTGAGCTAAACCTTATTGTGACTAGGTAATTATTTTTGTTTTATAACTTGGGCAAGATAGCTAAAGGAAAATAGGAATGTTTAATGGGAGAACTTTGTTAGGAAAATGAGTAGGTGTTCCTAGGAGGTGCAATTATTCTTAAAATGCAGCTTTTGAATAGTTATAATAAATTGTGGATTTGTGTGTTGGTTTGTTTTTTATAATTGTAGTTTTTTTTTTTTTGTTGTTGTTCCATGTGGAGTGGTTGCTTGTGCTGTAGCAGTACCTATGAGAGTATAATTTCCTACAGAATGTTATTGTCTGGAAGATTTAGTGCGCACCCGTTTCAACAGCATCATAATTTGAAATTGGTACTTTATTATTGTTAATGTTTTAGTAGGTTTCAATTGAACTAATAATGTACCTCTTCTAGTGGGTTCCTTTTGTTCAGTGTAGATGATTCAGTTGTGAATGGCAGATGTCAAGTAGCGTAAACTGAGTATTTGCCATTTGAAATGACCAACACTTAACTATTTGTGGATTTTAAACAGTGTGGGATTTTCTCAGAGGAATAATTGACTATACAAATCCTCTAGTTCAAGCCTAATTTAAGAGTAACAGTAATTGTAAATTCTAAGCGTTTCTGCCTCTGATTATTCATAATATCTGTAGTAATAATAATCCTATTGCCAGTTGTTCCTATTTTTTGTTTTCAGACTTCAGTTTGTTAACAGATAAACTGAGAATCATTGTATAAGCAAAACTATATGGAGAACTTTTTGTAAATGAGTCACAGTTTTATGGGTCTATCATGTGTAAAATTACAGACAGATACAAAGATAATGCAAATGTCCTTGCACATATAAAACATGTAGCAAAAAAGAAATCATAGTTCCTCTGCACCACTGTCATCTCTTCCCTTTGCTATGTGTCTGGTTTTGTTGTGGTCTTTTTTTCCTTTATGTGATTGCTGAGAAAGAATGAATCTTCTGAACACTAGGGCATTTAATTACAAAAAAATCCTAATATTTAGGCAGGGCAGACACTGCTCTCAGTAGGAAGCACCTCTTACTGAGCTGTGTGCCATGCTTGTGTTGGGAGCAAAATTGTGTATGGTTTCACATGTGCACTAGATTTTTAGTAATGCTACCAGAGTTGATAGCAATTCCAAGTATGAAATGCTAAATGTGAAAAATGCTCATGGCATTTATGTAGCTCCGTGTGCTGACTCTCTGCTTTCCACCCATACAGTATTACCACTGCTCATTCCGGATGACAGGGGAAGGCTGGCTCCTTTGTTGTGGAGAATATCAAGATGTTCTTATTATTGATGCTAAGACTTTGCATGTTCTTCACACTTTATCATCATCTCAGTCTTCTGATTGGATAAAGTGTATGTGTATTGTACACTCTGCAAGAATTCAAGGTATATGCTTTAGATGCATTTATATAGGCAAATGAAATTGTGGTAAAATATTTCAATAACTGTGGTACGATCCTATCTGATTTAATATCCAATCATGTTTTACAGAGCTGTTCTGTATAAGATTTCAATGTTTCATTGATAGCACATGAGGTGTTTTTAAGGCTTCTAATGTTGGTCATGTTTCACTTAATACATTTCTTAGAGAAGAATAAACATCCTCTACACTGGCTGTACACAGCTAAATTTTGGATTTAAGTACTAATTAGTTTTGTTATATCAGGGAAATAACAGCATTAAACCACAGTTCTATGCCTTCTGTTAATACATTACAAAACATGTAAGCAAATAATGAATATAATAAACAACTAGTTACCTTCTTTTTTGTGTAAAACTGATATTTCATCTAAGCAGTGTCCTACGGAATCCATGATTTAGTGCTGAATAGGTTGATAGTATTTGAATTGACTTCAAGTTGACTCACTCACTGCTAATTTTTCAGAGGACTCTTTGGTTGCAGTGTCTGTAACTGGAGTTCTTAAAGTGTGGGACCTGTCATCCTCTCTGAACAGCATCCAGGTCAGTTTGAGATGTGAAACAGCAATAATGTCAATGTAGTATAGTCTCAATTAAAGGCTACATTGAAGCAGAATATGAATAAATTTAAAACTTTTGGACCTATATTAAACAGATTTGATTACTTTTGTTACAGAATTCTGAAAATACATCCTCATAGCATCGTTTAAAATGTTTGGCTATTGGACAGCTCTTGCTTTGACAACTGCACAGTCTTTTGCCCAGGCTTCTTGTCTTTCCATATTTCATGATGCTGAAGTTGCAGTGTTTTCCTGCTCTCCTGATAATGCCTCTGAACCCCTTTAAAATCAAAGCTTTTCAATATTGGCCTTTGTCCTCCCTCTTCACCCTGGTTACTTTCTTGAAAATGGTCCTTTAGACTTGCTTTTCCTCTGTCTGCCTTTCACAATGCTGTCTTCACTTGGAGAAGACTCTTGCTGTGTCAAGTGTCCTTTCTCTCTATCTTTAAACTCATTCTTTTCTGTGTTAATGTTCTCAGCAACTATCACTTGACATGAGCAAGTGCTAGAAAAGAAATACTGAGAGCCCCATTCACAAAGGGTCTGCAGTAGCACAGCCAAGTACTGTGGAACAGGAAGAGCAAAACAGCAGCACAGCCCTCTGAGCTTCTGTCCCACAGTCGGTGCCTGCAGAGCATGGGCAGCACTCGGTGCTAATGGGTAGAATTGGCACCCTCAGGGGAGTCTGCCAAGTTTGATGCCATGTTGGTGTTCTGAAATGTCTTGGGGGTGTGTCTGTACCTTTTTGGCATTCCTAGGACAAAACCCACTGTCATATTGTAAGAATTCTGGAGACTCTAAGAACTGATGTTAGAAACATATGGTATTGGTGCCATCTTTTTCCTGCCTGGGGCCCCCTTTTGTGAAGGGACTGATGCAGAATTAGTAACAATCCAGTTAGTTTATATTCTAAAGAACAGTATTTTAATAAATATTGTTGGATTTATTTGGAATTAATCAGACCTACAAGATGTAGTAAGAAAATGGCTTGCAGTTTTATAGCTATAATTCCAATCATACATACCTATTCTCTGAGAGGTTTGGGGACTGTTGGTATCTTTCAAAACAGGAAACAAAAGTTTTAAGTGATTGAATAAATACCGAATATAATTCCAGTAGCATAATTTGGAGCATGATGATGTTGATGAGTCTGATATTCATACAATTACGAAAATATATAGTTTAACAATCTATATGTTCAGCAATGCAAAGCTAAGAAAAATAGTTATTTTTTTCACTGCTTTTTAAACGTGTTAGGTTCAAATGAGACTTATGGCAACACCAACCTCTGACTGTCCTTGTTGCAATAAAGATGAGTGGGAAAATATAATATTCATCCACCTTTGTAAATCTCATACTGTCTGTTTATAGATTGTTGTAGCTATTTTTTGGCTGAAAACTACTTAGTAGATATTTATTACACCAAATGCTACTTAAGACCTGCTTTTAGTCCTTCTCTGTATTCATTATTGCTTTAAGTGAGATCAAGGTCTGAGCCATGCTGAAAGTCTTCCCTTTGCATGATAGTTGTGAACCCTGTTGTCTTTCTATCTCTTTTTTAATTAAGAATTTTTTGTTGCTTTGAAAGTCTGTTAACAGAAAGTTATTTTCAGTGGGTTGTTTCTATCCTAAAAGTAAAAACTCAGGTGTCTAGGACAAACCTTTTGGCATTTTCTCTTCTGTGCTGTAAAGGAGAAACAAAGTGTGTACGACAAGGAATCCAAATCTCTGGACTGTGTCAGTTGTCAAGCTGTGAGATTTTGTACTTACACAGAAAGGCTTCTTCTAGTTGTGTCCTCCATGTGCTGGCAGGTATGTTGTTGAACATTATACTTAATTTTTAATTTTGTTCAGTGTTTTGAAAAGCTGATGTTTTTTACGTACAGATACTTGTTTTTGTCCTTAAAGTTTTCACCAATTGTCAGATATAATAGTGCCTTTTAACCCTTCTCTGCTTAACTGCCTGAATGAGAGTAAACTTTTCTGTTTTATTCATCTATTTCTATTTTAAGAGTTTAACATGAAATTGGCTGAATAGAAGG
Source organism: Pithys albifrons albifrons (assembly GCF_047495875.1). Lineage (NCBI taxonomy): Eukaryota > Metazoa > Chordata > Aves > Passeriformes > Thamnophilidae > Pithys > Pithys albifrons. The sequence continues at coordinate 8,985,092 of NC_092470.1, forward strand.
GGAATTACTTTAAGTATTAGAAAGTTGTAGACCTCTGGGTTGCATTATAGTCCCCTCCACAGTGCATTTCAAAGGGAGACAAAGATGAAAAAAAACTGTTCAAGTGCAACAGAAGTGATCACAGTTGGCAAGTCCTCGGTAACCAAGGACTTTTTTTTGTTGATAGAAACCAGTAAAACTGAAGACCCTACACTATATTGCTTTTTTCTTGTAGCTGTAAGAAAATAATAACATTAAAATAAGCTAGCAACAATTTTATAGAATACAAATTTAAATGCATTTAAACTGAAGTTTATTGTAAAAATTCTGTATGTATCTTTCCCAATGCTATAAAATTTCTTTTAAGCCTGAGTGATTAGTGCAACATATGTACCTATTCCAAGCACCACTGCTGGGACTGGGGTGAGGCAAAAATTTCATATACATATGAGTCAGCTTTGAATAATGCAGTTGTAGGCTACCCTGAGATGTCTTTTGGGCTATTTAAATTTGGTACAAAAGCGTTAGAGGAAAATTTCATGTATGACATGGACAGGCTTTTCATGGAAAAATGTCTGGAACTTGCATTGTTTTGTTATTCTCTAGAATGTTTTTCCACATGAGATGTATGTGTTTTATAATACAACCCTTATGCTTGTGAATACTTATAGTTTGCTTCTTGAAGTAGTGTTCTAGATGCATAAGTCCTTTTGGATTTTCAGCTGCTGTGTTTCAATGAATATTCGGTTTTAAGGGGTAATATCATAATCATATTTTAAATAGAAAGGTGTGTGGCAGGTACCATAGGAAAAATTCAGGTATGTGCTCAGAGTGGCTCATCAAACCAGTTCTATAATAATAAAAATATAGAGCAAATTAGCTAATGAATAGACATTAACTATTAATAATCCATAGAAATTCTCATTCTGAGATCTATTTCCTCACACTGCTGGGAGAAATTACAAAAATGTATCTATGAATATTCTCTCCATGAAGCTACTGAGAACATGAACAAGGAGCCAATATCCCAGGTTGTCCTTGTTGTATCGTGTTTTGACTTAAAATAGGAGGGTCATAGGAAACAGACAACTCAAAATTTTAATCTGAAATGGAAAAGAGAATTCTTGAAGCAAGGAGAATTTTATGTTCTTTACTTTCAATTAATCTGAAAAAAACCCCGAAACCAAACAAAAATCCCTACAACAAACAAAACCCCACCTCTGTTGCTCCTCAAAGAAGAAAATAAAAAACTACTTTGCTAAGATTTGCAATGTGATTATCCCAGCAGAAAATCTTTTCAAGAATTCAGACAGAAGCATTCATACCTTCCTTCTATTGGAGTCTTCAGTGTCATATTTATGTGGTAAATGATCTACCTCTTTATTAGAAATTACTAGCCAGTACATATTAATAATGAATGCAGTAGCAAAGTATATCCCATCCAAAATTTGCTCCTCTAACACAGGACTTGAATGCTGCTTATTTTGTTTTGAATTGTCAGTGTCTTTACCTTGGAAATGTCTGGTTTGAGTCTGACTTTGCAGTAGTTCGCTAGTGTGAAAACTGGCTTTTATAGGAGCAGTCCAGCTACAGAGTCAAACTCATGTTGTACCTACTGATCCATTGACCCAAACCAGTTTAAATTAAAATGAGCATGTCAATACTGTTCCTTTATATTTTACTGTTTTTCTGGGCTTTAGGTCTATGACTATTGTGATTTCTCCTTGCTTTGTACTGAGCTCTGTGAGAGTGGTCAGTGCTTTGCTGGGGGAGAAGTGCTGGCAGCTTACAGACTGATCATCTGGACAGAAGATGGCCACAGTTACATCTACCAGCTGCTGAACAGGTGGGCTCAGCTGGGAAATTCACACAAAAAGTTCAGGTACTAGATGAACTTTGGGAGGGTTACTATGGAAAATCTCTGCGTGTTGCAAATGATCAAAAAGCAGAACAAAACCGCTTTGGCGCTCGAAGATTTGCCCTGAGTTTGACAGCCCTCAGTCTTTGTTTGACACAGCAGGGGACAGAGGAATAAGATTAGCCATGTAGAACTTGGGCAGCTGGTGCTGTGATTTCAAAAAGTCGCTTGTAATTACTTATTTGGTAACTTTTAATTGAACTTGTGAATCTTGGATGTTACTGTTCTGCTTTCTAAAAAAGATGACTTTCTAAAGCTTGTATTTTTAAATCATGCAGTGGGCTTTCTAAAAGCATATATCCTGCTGATGGGAAGGTGCTGAAAGAAACTGTTTACCCTCATTTACTCTGCTTTACTGGTATGAAGGAAAATAAGGTAAATTCACAAAGGTTTGCATTGAGCTTTGAAAGTTGTTTGTCTATTTGCAATTACCTGAATAATCCCTCAAAAACTGATGAATTTATCAGCAGATTTAAATGTTCTATGAAAACAATGATTAAGGCTTATTCCTTGATTTTAAGATCTTTACATACTAACTTGAAGATGCTCATAGTGTATTTTGTCTTGGATTCTGGTTATACCTAGTTTTTTTTCACAGGGAAAAAAAGTCTTCAACTATAGATGGGCTAATTGTTTAGGGAGTTGATGTTTCTTTTCCTAATTTTGACAAAAAAAGCTTTTTTTTTTTAATGTACAGATGTGGTCTAAAATAGCTTTAGAAATGTTTACTTTCAAATCTGTAAGAAAAGAAAAAAAGGTAAAATAATAAATATATAAACCCAGACAACAACAAGTACAACAAAAACCCCACCGTAGAACCAAGATTCAATAAAAACAACCCACCAGCAGAATGTAAGCAAGTTAGCTTTTGCTTTAAGAAATGAGCTCATGTTTCAGTGTAATTACATAAACAGATTGCTTCCCATTTGTATTCCTGAACTGGAGGGGTCTCACTCTGTGCCATTTTATCCAGAATACTGTTGTTTTGGTTCTTCAGAGACGTAATTGCATTCCTAACTTTGTTGCACTGTCAGCAGACTGACAGTACCCCCAGTGCATAAAATCAGACACATGGGGCTCTCTTCGGAACCATGAGCTCTGCTTCAAGAAGCCTCTAAAGTTAAGAAAGGGGAAAGCTGAAAAAGTAGGTGATCTTTATACTTTTGTTTGAGAATTCATGTTGAGCAGAGCACGTCACACCATTTTCAAATTTAGAAGTTACTGTGTAGACAAAGTATCTCAAATGAATTCAACCATGTTGGAGAACCTGTGATTTGACTCACTTCTTGGGTAATGCTCTGTGTGACCTCAGAGAATTAGGTTAAGTAAAACCGATTGATTTAAAAAGTAGAAAATTTATTATAATGGGGAAGTTTGGGGTTGGTGAGCAGGAAAGATACATGGCAGGGCTTCTTTGGCAAAAAATGAACCAAAATAATTACAACAGATTATTCTGTGTAGCTTTGGTTCTAGTTTGTTGCAAAGTCTTATTGCTAATACCATTTATGAAGCTGTAGCTGTTGGAAGATGTAGATTTAATTCCTGTCTGAAGTTGCCTTAGTTTGATGTATTGTTGTGTATTTGTGTGACAGCACAAACAGGTCTTTAAAGAGTTTCTGAAGATAAGCAATGGAAACGTTTTTATTTGTGCCTGACTACAAACACTGTTAAATATAAACCTGTGAAAGGTTTGCTTGTGTTCTTTCTGCTGACAAATGTAGGCCCTTGGAAAGCATTTTTGTTATATAATCCTGTGAAGCCTGACAGATTTAATTTTCAGTTGAAGGGAAATAGCATAAGCCATTCAGCTTTTTCCCTAAATGCTGTGATCTAAACTTCACATAGGGGGTAAGTGCTGAAGGATGCTAAAAGGTCAGGAAAGGTGAGGGAAAAGAAACAGACAAAGCACAGGGGTTAGCAAGTAATAATAAGGTTACAGTGGTGATAAAAAGTTCATATATGCTTCCCCAAAATGTATGCCTTAAAAAAAAGAAATGTGATCTGTTCTTTTTTTAACATTTCTCTTTTAATCCTTGCCTTACTACCTGAATAATTTTACAGCAGATTTGTGAGACCAGAAACCTGCTTTAAATGATGATCTGTTGTGATCTCCATTCTCAGATTACCAGCTGAACCACACTATGTTGATTAAAGTGGAATTGACTTCCAATCTTCAATATTTTTAAAAAATATATACCAACATATGAGGTAGTTGTAGAGAGAGGTAAAGTCACTCCTGAGTCTCCTTTTCTCCAGACTGAACAAGTCCAGCTGCCTCAGCTGCTCAGCATCAGAATTGTGCCCCAGACCCTTCACGAGCTTCCTTGCTCTTTGGAAACGCTCCAGCACCTCAAGACTGAATGATGGTGTTACAGACTATTACCTATTTAAAAGCTTAATCTTACCTTTCATTATTTGCAGTAATTCAAGCTGCTATTATTGATAGTCTTTGCATCAAAACAAACTTAATAAAGCATCAATGTTCTACTACATTTGTTTTCTCTTTCTTCTGATCTTGGTGCTTATGCTGCCAATTTTTATATATGCTGGTGTTGCTATTGACAGACTCTCTATTTAGAGACAGTAAGCCTGGGGAGATCTTCCATTCCACTTTTCCTTTTGGGATGTAGGTTTAGCCAAGAATAGTGGCAAAGCAGAGGTGGTCTCTGAGAGGCTCGCACCAGGCAGAGTAGGCTTGCTCTGGGCAGGACTTAGTGGCAGCTGAGGGATCAACCATAGTTTATTTCATATTTTTACATCTTTTGGTGAAAAAATCCTTTGTATTTGTAATTAGTTATTACATAATTTTATCAGCTCTTTCAGAATACTGATTTGCTGTTCTTTTTGGCAGAGTTTTCCTTTTGTCATGGGCTTCATGAATGAAAGAAAGGAGCCCTTCTATAAGGTTCTTTTTTCTGGTGAAGCTTCAGGAAGGATCACTTTGTGGCATGTTCCTGATGTCCCTGTGTCAACATATGATGGTTCACCAAAAGGTTTGGCACTTTTGGCACCTTGCTGCCACCTCTTTTATTATGTCTTGAGGTCAATTTTCATGAAAACTGAAATTCTCAAGAAAACTTTTTCAGACTAGAAAGATCTGATGTTCATGTGTTCATTGAGTGATGATTGCCTGTAGTTAAAAGGAAAAGCAGCCACTGACTTTCCATCCCTAAGCTGGAGAAAGGATAAGTTAAGGCAAATTATAAAGAGATGAAAATGTGTGTTTTGTTTTGTTTGAACTTCTATATTTTGTTTTACCTAAAATTCTCTTGCCCCACCCTCCAGAGATCCCAATTACAGCAACATGGAGTCTTCAGGATAATTTTGATCGGCATCATTCGATGTCAGAGGGCATTATTGATCATCTTTGTGCATCTGAGGATGGAATTGGAGCTGCAGTTGTCAGTTCATCTGTGTACCTACCTGGGCTCGATAAGCTTGTGTGTGGATGCGAAAATGGGAAAATTTTTGTAACATTAGGCTTAAAAACTGCAAGAGCGAGACTTTTAGGAAACATGTCTTTGTTTAAAGGTAAGTTTTAACAATTTCGTTAAGATTCACTTCAGTCAAGCACAGAAGACTGCATTCTTCTGGCATCCCCTCCAGTGAATCCTCTAAAAATTCTCTGAAAAATAGGGTTGGTAGAGATTGAATGAGAAAATGCAAGGTTATGGGTTTTTTCTTTCTCTGTGTTTGATGTAGCAGATCATAGTTTAGTAATACCAAGATGCTTTCCACTGTTAGGAGTCTGGGAATAGCTGTGGTGATGGAGTTACCTGGAAGTGAGAGATGTGGCATAACATGACATGGGCAGTAGTTTTCTTGTAATTTGCTCTCTAAAAGGTCATTCCACTGAAGGGAATATAAAAGGGACATCTCGGTAGATAAAGCTCAGAGTGTAGACCTTCCTTTTCTCTTTTAGGGACAGGTCCAAAATTCTTTGATTCCATGTGAAAGATGGTTGTAATTAGTCTCTTGAATATCCTGACTTTTAGGAAATACTCTGTAAAATATGGAGCCCCAACTCTTAAAGAACAAAAGTAATTTATGTACCATCTTGTTTCAGATACTCTACCTTACAAGGTTCTGAATGGTCATAGCAGCAGAGTCACTTGTTTACTTTATCCACATGACAAATCAGTAAGATTTGATCCAAGCTGGCTGTTATCAGGGGGCCAGGATTCTGTTGTGATCTGCTGGGATATATTTACTGGAGACATCTTACACCAGTTTAATCTGCAGTCTGGTCCAGTGACAGAGCTCTTGAGATCTCCAGAAAATTATAGAGTAAGTAGAAACATAACAAGTGATGTCCCAAAAGAAAAATTATCTTTGTATACCTGTGTGTGTGTATTTATATATATGCAAGAGAAAAGAAAACACTATCTGGCAATACGTTAGTCCACAGCAATTTATTCTTAATTTATCCTCACTTCTTTGCTCTCTTTGAAAGTTGCTTTTAATTTCAGGGAGTTGGGTTCTTACAAGTTTGTAACTTCAGTGACATATTAAGTTGAAACTCTTAACATTTTAATCACCATTTTTAGTATCATTATTATCAACCTATATGTTAATCTGATTATATCCTACTTTTGGAGTTAAAAAGTGTACTCAGTAAGGCTAGGAGTTGAACTTAGTAAGAAAGGAAAACATTAGATTAAGCATTTACATTTTGGACCAACAGTATTTTCATTTTGGTTCCTGACACATCTTTGTAGTCCTTGAAGATGTTGGCTGAAATAGGACATAATTTTCTAAAATGAGTATGTTCTTGAAAACAAATCACTGGATAACTTTTTTCCCTGGGCTTTCTAAAGTGCTCTGGTTGGCAATGTGGTTCCAAAGGTGAAACTGGTTTTGTTTTGCAGGTAAGAGACCAGAGTATAGTGTGCTGTGTGTGCAGTGATCACTCCGTAGCAATTCTGCACCTTCAGAAGAGAGTATGTCTCTTACATGCCAGAAAGCATTTGTTTCCCGTGAAGAAGATAAAATTTGACCCTGTTGAAAATCTGCTAATTGTGGGATGTGAAGACAACTCAGTTTATATTTGGGAAATTGAAACAGGTAATAACACAGAGAGGTGTTCACTTTCCTGAAAGTTTGTTTGTCTGTCATATGGTGTTACACAAGCATGATTTATAGAAGACCAAAACAGAAATATTAACACTTAAAATGTACTAATTGGAGAGTTTAAATGTTTATATAAGCAAGCAAGAAATAAAATTCTGTTCTGGTTCGATGTATGCGAGGAGCAAAATAGAACAGCTTAAGTCAGATCCTGACAGTCGAAAGTTTAGCTGACTTGGCAGTGAATTGAGTAGAAAATTTCTAGAAGCTATGAATAAATATGGAACTTATTCTGTTTTCTTTTTAAAAAGAATGACACTTTCACTCTGAACACAGTCCCAAATTGGAACACAAAGTTCTGCTTTCTATAGAAGAATTGTAATCTGAGAAATCTTTTGATTTAATTGATAAACAGTTTACAGTGGAAGACAATTGCAAAGTTCACAGCTGTGTAGTCAGGAAAAGTAAAGCTGAGTGTTTCAGGTGAAACTGTAGATTCCCAGGTGATTTGAAAGTGTAATGCTAACTCACATGGGTAACTACATATTCAGAAAGGTTGGACATGCTAAATATGTGTTTTTAAGTTTCTGTATCTTTTGTTATTCAAGGAAGAATGAGTGCTACAATCATCACCTCTCTAAGAATAGCTGGAACACAGGAAAAGATGCTGTTATTTGCTATACAGTAGCAATTAAATTAATTTTTTTCACTCCTGTTATGTAATGGTGACTAAAAGGTGCCATCTAGGGTGAACACCTGAGAAAGCCATGTAGGACACACAGTAGTTGCTTTAATCTTGAATTACATCGGTATTGCAGGAGAACACCAGAGGTCATGGCACTGATCCTTGAAACTGCCCTGACCCAGATCATGGGCTATGTAGATACTTCAGTGCCACTCAGGCAGACAGAGCATTGTTCAGATGTGTAAGGAAGATGTGCACATCACAGGCCAACCTCTGCAGGAGCACAGCAGCTGTTCAGGATGTCTTCTGTCTGTTGGCAACCACACAGGGCACCCCCTGCCCATGGGGTTACCTGTGAACATGTCCCTGACTCAGCTGAATAGGGTGAAAGTGGAAGCCTTGTGCTTGAATTTCCTTATGGAAAGTGACAAAAGATAAGGAGTTTTGTTTCTATAGTCAAGAATTGTTTGTTTTTTCTGGCTGTGCAGTTTGCTTCCATGGCTGAGGCTTTGCCTCTTTAACTTATAGTGGAGGGCTTGATTTTGTGTCAGATTCATAGATCATTGTTTGCAGTTAAAAAAACCTAATCTGAACAGTGTTCTTGTACTACAGTTAATGGATGACTGGGAAAACTGCCAGTCTGTTTGTAGTTTCAGGCTATGGATTAAGGAATTTCTATGAATATTTCAATATTTACATTGTTGTAGAGTCAGCAATAATTCTGTTGAATTTGACAGAGGACTTCAGAAAAGTTTAGATGCCTAGTACCACTTGAACTCCCCAATTGTCCTTCCACCAGGTAGGAAGGATGAACCTTGAGAATATGGGACACTTCATTATGCATAACAGTTTGTTGTCCAGTTTCCTGTGCCAGAGGCTCTCACTTTTACAGAAAATGTTCTGAAGACTTAAAAATGTTTGTCTCCACACAGGCTTTCATAATAGGATTTTTACACTTTATGGGTGGGAGGAACTTTGTCTCACAGATTAAAATCCAAGCCAATAATGCTTAATGTGCAAATTGTATTCTCTTTTCATGGGATTCCGTTGACCATGTAAAATAGTTATCTTTTGCAAAGATTTTTGAGTACAATAGGCTGTATGTATTCCAATTAAACAGCTGTTTCAGCGTAGTTTATGCTGAACTGCCAAATGTCAGGAGTATAGTTGACTTCAAGTGGAGTTTTACCCATTGACTACAAGACAAGTCTGAAGAGGAGAGAGGTGTGGAAGCAAAGCTGATCACCTGCTGCTCTTACAGGCCTAGAATAAGATGAATTTAATCCCATTCTTTTATTCATTTGATTTACACAGCAAAGTAAAATTATTTTAAGTTCAAATGTTCTTATTGCATTTACATGTGGGTAGTGAGATAGGAAAAAATAGAGAAGCTATGAATTTATACCTGTGTAGTTTAATTTATTTTGCCTAAATTTTAATATATGGGTACGGCAAATTTCCATTACAGTGGAATATCTTTCCATGACAATGAATATTGATCTAATCATACATTTGGAATATTAATATAGCATGTATACAGGATATGCTGCAAACTTGTGTGCGAGAAGACAAATATGAAAATCAATAACAAATTTTATTCTAATTAAAGTGCAGAATATTTCTTCCAATAGCCACCACTTGAAATCCACTTCAGTAAGGAAATTAGCTGTTATCTGTATTGCTTTTACATTTTCCTAAGCAGTTGGTATCTTTGCTTTTCTTAAAAAGGTAAATATCAGTATGATAAGATGTGGTAATAAAAGCATCAATGGATTTTTTTTCTTGCTCTGTACAACATATGGCAACATGTCTACCAACCCACCTTTATATGTAATATGTTGAGAGTGAGGCAAAAGTGGGTAGACTTTACCTAGCAATCTTCCTTGCTCAAAGGTAGCAATCTTCATTTATGATACAGTGTTTTTCAATTAGTACTGGTTTAATAGAATTTGTTCCTTGAAGTTTATAATGCTTTCAGAGTGACTCATCTATTAATTTCTCATTGTTTTCTTTTGCCTTGTGAGTTTTGTGTTTTATTCTATGATGTGTTTAGTTTGGGTTTAAAGTAAAAATAATATCACTTAATAAAACTTCAATTTAGTGTTCAATTATCATAACATGTATTGAACTTTATACTGGCTACATTGTGTTTTTCACATTCCTGGGGAATGCAAATTGTCAGAACTGTCTTACATAGCATTAGCTCCAACATGGAAAAAAAATTGAAATATATGCCTAAAGAGTATTTCTGATGAGGACAGATCTCCTGAATAGTCAAAACTGCATGCTTACAGTTCTTAATAGAAAAGGTCAAAATCATCAAAGAATAATAAACAATTACTAAATAAATATCCATATAATATTCTTTTATCCGTGCTGTTTAGTATGTATTGCTTTCCCTATTTATGCTCTGCTTGAATCCTTTTCTGACACTACATTTTGATTATCACAGTATCTGATGGCTTAGAAACAAAAGTTATATCATTTTCTTGTTAAGTGCAGAAACATTCCTGTTTTCTTGCCTTCTAACTTGTGCATCTAAACAAAGCAGGAATCCTGAAAGTGACAGTGCTTTCTATAGAATTATTATTACAATACTCTAGCTGTTACATAATTTTAAAAAACATGTTTTAATGTATGCAGTGTAGCAGAAGTTTGCATAAAAGTACCTATTACCTCACTTCAGAGATTTTATTTGCTATTATTACCTGCTTTTGCAGACATAGCATTAGGTTGATACTCTTGTGTTTAGCTTGGAATTTTTGGTAGAGATAAGTGCAAGACTATCACTTCCCTTCACTGCAGTAAGATTGACTCTGTCATTGTATGGAATGGTCTATCTGGACCTCTCTTGCCTGAGCAAGCAGGAAGAGCAACTGTGCTCCCAGTGAAACTGTCACTGTGGTGGGCACAGGCTCAGCACAGGCAGCACATGGCACAGCAGTCCAGTGTTCAACCGTGAGCCCAGGTTGAAGGCACCAAGTTTTTCTGAAACACCTGTGTGTGTCATGACTGAAATAAGAATGATAAATGCCTTGAAACACTTGTGCTAAGAACAAAAAATCATCCTGCCTTAAGATAGCTGTCAAGTATAGAAAACTTTACCTCAAGCACTGAGAACCTACACAGGTATTGATAAAACAAACTAGGCTTTTAATGAGAGTGTCAGCCCTCATAAAATATGCAGTGTCTAACATTAGTATGATCACAAAAAAAATCTTTATAAAAGTAGACAAGAGTTCAGAAGTAGTCTGAAAATATTTCTGATTGTGTTAATGCCACATTGTAAAATTTAAATGTTGCATAAAACCTCTGCTCTTACAGAAATGTGCTTGCCATGGAGGAAATGAAATTACTCTGCAGATAGTGATGTTATAGATCAAATTGGTGATCATATTGATGGTCAAACAGGCTGGAAGATTTTCAAACACTTTTAAAGATAATTTATTTGTACTATACATGCTCCAATATTTCTATAATTGGTGCCAATAGTAATAAGTCTTCTAAGCTTCTGATCAACACTTAAGTATCACATGAGTTGCAGAATTTGTGGAGGGTTGTTTTGGTTTGGTTATTTTTTTGGTTTTTTTGGTGTTTTTCCAAGTAAACCTTACTTTAGTATGTTTGACAACTTGTAAAGAAACTAGTGCTTAAACTGTTTAGAAAACTAAGGCTTAGACTTCATCAAGTAGCTGTGAGGAAATAAGTTTTAATGAAATTAGAACAATATCCAAGTAAATTGTCATAACTAAGATTTCTGTCTAGATAATTGTAGAAGTAACAATAATTACACTCTTGTGATCTTTGTCCTTGCAAAATTTAGTTTTTTACAGTCTCTTTGGCTATCGTTTTTGCTTTCCCTCTCTCCATCATTCTCTTTTTCTCTTCAGGTCATTGGTCAGAATTAGCTCTGAGTGGGTGAGTGTGGCCTGGCTGATAAATCCTGTAGTTGTTTCATCTGGTGGGGGCTGTGGTGTAGCCAGGGTCAAAGTCAAAGCATTGCTTTCCTTCATTTTAGATTTATGCAGTACAGTATTGGTAAGAACTTTGCTTAAGTAACAGATTTTTCTTAAGTCGGGTACATGTGTGAATGCACATTCTGCTTTAGACAGACTTTCTCTAAGAAAGCAACTCTGAGGAACTTCAAGGTATGACACAAATAATAATACACAATAAGATGGAAGATTGCCATTTTACAGTTATTTCTCTGCTCATGTTGTGTGCTGACACTTACATCGCTTTCTAAGAGATAAAAAGGATGAGAAAATATTAGTTTGCATATTTTGAAAATGTGATTTATTAAATAAAGGCTTAAGCATATATGTGCTTTGTGGAAGTTCAGCATTTGGGTTTGTTTTGGGTTTTTTGTGTGTGTGTTTTTGTTTGTTTTTGGGTTTTTGTGTTGTTTCTATTTTAATGTGTCAACCTTAAGTTAAAACTTAACTGTTTTGCTTTTTTTGTTCTTTTAAATTACATCTTATATTTTATATGCATAAGCCTTAGGTCAATCTGTAGCTTGTACTTGAATATTTCATAGCTCTCTAAATTTGAGTCATCGTTCAGTAAATACTTATTGATGTAGACCAATAAAAGGTAGTGGAGCTTGGAAAAGTCTGTCTCAGGGTACAAAAAAAAATGGCAGTGTCATCTTTTGCCCAGTCTGCAGAATCTGAGGACACACTTCTATATGGATGAGAATTCATATGTGTTCACACACATGCATTTATGTGCTTCATATACATTAGGTGGAACACATATGGACCTTAGCTATATGTACCTGTTCGAAAGCACGTGTTCCTACAGTTGATAGTTGGCCTTCATTCTTACTTATTAGTAACAATGAACTAAGATTATATATATATATTTAAAAAATGGAAATGAAAACTAATTACTCTGGTCAGTGCAGTCAGAAGAGTTTGTACCAGGGAGGTCTTTTGTTCCAGACAATAAAGGACAGATTCTCATTCTATGTTTCAGACTTTAATAAAGGAATGGACAGAAACTGCTCACACATCAGAGTTCAGAACTGGCAATTTCTTCCATTCAACCCAGTTTGCGACACTTACTGTCTTAACAATTCCTGCTCCAGGATTATTGTTCTTTGCTGTTTGGAATAGTTTAGATGGAATGAGGGAGAGAACAGAGGAGTTTTCATGTCTTTTCAGGGTGCTGTGCCTGCATCAGAAATGAGGACTGGCTCCCTTAGGGAATTTCTCTTTTTACCTACCTATGTAAAGTGGCATTATAAATCATATTTCAGTTGTTTTCTTTGTGTTGTTCTTCATTGCTTTCTTCAGCTGAAGGATATTTTGACAGTACTTTGCTGATTCTATTCTGAAAAATGTCAATAACACACAAAATAGAACATGACAGAAATTTTCCAAATGCAAAAATCAGTAAGGAGAGTCTGCCAAGACGGTCTGCATGCTCCTGTATCCAGTGCTGTAGTCACAGAGCATCTCCATTATTAATCTGTTCCTGCATATAAAAATCCTTTTAAATATTATTAGCTTTTATTAGGCTGGGTTTTGTGCAATCTACCCCATTTCTATTTGCTAGATGGCATTTAGTTTCATCTTGATATTGGTTGAAATATATATTCTTAATGCAGTGTTTGTTCATGTGTTTTGGGCCATTTGATATCAATGGTAGCACTAGCAATTTGGAGAAAATTTTCAAGCAAAGTGCTTGACCACTGTCTTGGAGCAGGACTGTAGAACTGTAAAATTCAAGCATTTTTTTAGCAAGGAATGTGAAATTTCTGTATTCCTCACTCTAACAGCATAGAAAAAGTGTGGGGTATTTATGGAAAGGAAGATCATAATGGAAAATAAACTAACTTACGTTACAAATGATACTTGTTCTGAAAAGTGAGTTTTCTGTTATGGCTGCTAGTAAAGGAGAGGATTTGTTCTTGACCACATGCTCTTTTTAAATAAAATCAATTCTGAAATAATTCCTCATTCACAGACCACTGTTCTGCTGTAAGATTCAGCCGAGTTCCTGGGTCACAGCAGCACAGCAATATTGAGGATTTTTGATGCTTGAGCTGTGACAGCACACAGAAAACACTGGAGCCTGATGATATGACAGGCCATGTGATGTCAGTGAATTCCTCATGTTGAGGCAGGAAAATGTGCGACTTCCCCAGTAAAAATGTATCATTTGGTGAGAGCAGAACCCAGAGAACTGTGTGGACAGTATTAACACCAAGAGACACAATTTGTACTGCTTGGTCCAGAGGAAGAATAAGATGTTGTAACAGTCTCTAGCCAGTCACATCTGATGGTCCAAAGCTGCCCAGGAGAGTGAAATACTCCACTCTTGTCTGTTCCTGAGACTTGGTTGCCATGGTCACAGCTTTAGAGAGATAAAGACTTTCTTTTCCTGTGTTTTGTATGTATAGTAGGGGGTCATAGCAGTGGTGTTGCTGCTGTGTAGGCACCCCATCTTTCCCCATTCACCTGTTCTTATTTTGTACTCCCCAGCTGAGATATTTTGGGCCCCTTTGTGTTTAAAATACTTCAAATTTGAGAGTTGTCTTTATTTGTCCTCTTTCCTGTACAGGCTTTGTCTTCTGTTCAATAATTTCCTTTAATATCAGACACCATATTCCTAAGGAAAAACTGTGTCTGAACAAGAACCACCCTGCCCCAGCATTCTTCTGACTGTTTGCAGTGGACTTTCTGACCACTTGTCATACACACAGGTTTTGAATTCCTTCCCCCTCACCTTGCTCCCTTTTGTTCCTCTGAAAGATGTATTTAGGAATCACAGAATATATATCTCTTCCTTTATTTTGTCTCTGCTGCCTACTCAATTTGTAAATGAGTATTCTGGGTTCTTTAGAAGAGTAAATTTCACCATATAATATCAATGCTTTATAGTACTTTCATGATCATCCACCATCTTCACACACATTTTCCTATGCACTTAGTCCAGCTGTACACACAAACCTCTATGTATAGATGCACACAGAGAGCATGATTAGACAGTATATGCAAGCAAGCACTTTTTTTTTTAAAGAAAGTAACCATCTTCTGGAAGGTGCTGCTTAAAAGGGATTTGAAATAGCTGTCATGAATGTTATATATGAATGATTTAAAGATTTAACTCTAAGTTTTTCAAATTGATTTTATGGTTATCATAATGTTCTGTCAGTAAGAAATTAAGGTGATTGTCCAGGGCTAGTCAATGTTGCTCTCTAAAAATGTGCTTTAAAAATAAAAATTAAAAGACCAAGTTGATTGTAACTCTTCAGTGTGAGAGGACAGGTATGAACACAAACATTTTTTCAGTTGATGAAGAAATGGTTTTCTTTGTATGGCATGGTCCTGGCAGTGACACTTAGAGGTTGGTAGTAGCAGAAGTGTTCAGTAACCTGACAACCTGTTTGGTGGTTTCTTGGCTTGCATACATAGTTCCTTAAGATATAGAAGCAAACCTGTCATCTGTTTAAAATAAGATATATATGTGTGTGTATGTGTGTAAAATATATAAAATATCAGTTTTGCTTTCCTGTGCATCAAGAATACCTACATATTCCATTCACGCCCTTGCCTCAAGGAGCAATTCTGCTGTCACCTTTTTCTGTAACTTACACTCATTCTAATCTGTTTCCTTTTCTGTCAACTACATTTTTTTCCTTCAGCCAGAAGGTGAGAAGTTGGGTCTGAGGCTGCTGCCACAGAAGAGCTCTGATACATGGAGAATAATGCAAGTCTTAAATATATTCTAAAGTTGATTCCTGCCTGTATATGTACATACAGGAGGGTACAAAGCCAGACAACTCTGGTCTCAATTTTTGTTGGAAACGTAGTTGTATCCTCTTTTGCCACTGTAGTATGATAACCTGAACTAAAATATATTGTTACACATCCACAGGATTCTCCCACATCATGGTCTGAGGTATGGTTGGTGTGAGTCACTCATGCACCTGGAGCTCTCAAAACCTGTTTTGAGATTGTCTAGTACTAAAGAGTATGTATAATCAGGTCTTTGGAATTTAGCACCATTCCCCCACAAATCCTTGGGTGTATTGCAAATTTATTGTAATCTCTGCCTTAGATCCTTGCCCATAAAAAGAACATGATCCTCACTAATTTCACAGGTATATTATGATAGTGGTCTTTCTGAAGCACTTAAGAACTGTAGCAGTGAATTACTCTGAAACCAGTGTTACAGAAAATGACGATGGATATATGTATGTGTATACACACCAGTATTCCCTGCATAGGGAACTTGCCACAGAAGGTGATAGAGAAGGCTTAGTCCTCCACACTCAACAGCAGGGAGAACAACTGCTTCCTTGGTGATTTTTTTCTCCTTTGCTCTGAATAATCCATAGAGTTCTGTGGGAAAACAAGGGATGCTGATAGCTTGAATGTTTACATTACATATGTAAAGAGGCCAAAATAATATTAACTGACTAGTATTTCCAAACTTAACTTTTCAAACACTATACTACTTTTAAGGATGTCTTTGCTCATGTCCAGTGTGAACTGTGTAATCCTCCTTTGTAGGCATCTACTAACATTGTTCTTATGTTCTTGAAATGTTGCAGTGTTGGGATCTTTATATCAGTGTTGTCTTTTCAAGTATTTGTAGACAGTCTAACTGTGAAGATCTTTGGGCAACTTACTTTCCCTTTCAATAAATATCCAATTCTGTAATTGTCCTTGCCACTGGCTGCAAGGCCTGGGGAGGGATTAAGAAAATTCAGGAAAAACAACTAGGGCTGATCTTTTTTTTTTTCTTCAGTGTAATATTACAGTAATCTGGTATTCAGCTGAATTTTGTGAGGGACAAAGAATTAGTTGCCGAATTTGCCTTTTTTTTTTTTCTGCTCTGAATTCACTCTGTCATAGGAGTAACAGAGGTGATACTATAGTGAACAGAGATGGGTGAATTTCAGAGAAATAATTTCAGATAAAGAGATTTTATATACACATATACTCACAAACACTTATTGTATGAGATCCCTCAATCCCAGTCCAATATTTTTAGCAGGTGTTACCAATAGAACTTCAGTGTTACACATTTTTTCTTGTAGCAGTGAAAGGGAAAATTCATGTTGTATTTCTTGAGGGTAGAAAGAATTCAAACTTAAGGGAAAAACATGTCACGTTAGAGGTGATATTCAATACTTGAAAAATCCTTCAGATGTACTTTATCTCCGATATTTATAGGAAACGTGCTATTTCAACAATTTCTTTTAATTCCTATAGGAAATGTGTAGTATATAATAGTAGCTCGTTTCAAATATATTTAGTCTCAGTTTAGTTATCTTTAATATGGGTTATAAATAAAGTACTATTGCTAAAAATAGTATTAAATTGTTACTGAAATAATATGTCTGGCTATTACAACTGTAGGGAGCAGATTCCCTAGAGCCACACAAGTGATGAAATAGTCTCTTAAACAATATATTCATATCCCTGATGACTAAGCTACATGTATATTCAGGTTTTACAAACCATCATTACCTCAGATGCTTTCAGAAATGGAATGAAAATATTGAGCTCTCTTGCTATTTGTAATCCAGAACACTAGAGGACAGCACTAAAATATTAGATAAATGTGTTATTGTTTACACTGTTAATGATGCTCTGGGAGGGCTTTGTGAGAAGAAAACAAACGACTCTTTTGAACAGTTTAGGCAAGTGGTATTTTTGGGAAGGTTCTTGGCTCCTTTTGAAAACTGCATCTCGCTTAACATGCACAAAATATCTGGAGTTGCTTGTGATGTGAAACAAAGCTCTCTTGCATTGATTTCTTTGAAAATTAAGCTTTGTTTTTTTAATTGCAATACTGGAGAATAGACCCTTGTGTAAAGTTGCAATTTATGTTTCAAAAAATGAAGAATTCATTGCCTCACCTGTAAATGTTTTGTGATATTTTTGCTCACATGAAGTGTGTACTATGTCAACACTCTGATACTTGCACAGAGGTACGAAATACTGTAGTTCCTTAAAGAAGTTACAACTTCTCTTGTGTTTCTCTAGGCACACTGGAACGACATGAAACAGGTGAAACAGCAAGGGCAATTCTTTCTGCCATTGACGATTCGGAATACTTAGTGGCAGATGCTCTACTTCCTGTATCTCAAGAGTCCAAAAGAAGTAAGAATTCTGGATACAAACATTCTAGCTCATACAAGCATGGCATGGGCCCTTATAACCTTACTCACACTGAAAAATCCTCACGTAAGGTAAGAATGAAGAGTAGAGCTTTTCTCAAAACTAGTGAGTTGTCACCCAAATTCTTCACCCTTTCACCCTCACTGATATGTGTGAGTGGCTTGGCTTTAAAAAGGCTTCTTCTGACTGGCTCAGTTCTGTGCCTTCAACCCTATTTCATAGACAAACACTACTTTTTAATCAATGGATTTGGGGAATTCTACCCTCCTAAATGACCAGAAGTCACATCATCTATTCCTGAGCCCTCAATGCAGACAGAAACTGTTTTCCCACAAGTACCAAAGATGAAAATGCTTTCCCTCAGCTCATAAGTGGACTCAGCTTTGAGAATGGTCTCTGGCCTTCTTCTGGCTTTATTAATTATAGTAAATGAAGTACTGGATGTTTCAAAACTGTCTGATAAAGTACAGCTTAATTCAAGGTCTAGTTCCTGAATTTTCTGGTATTTTCTTCATTTTATCTGCAAATTTACATACAACATTGAATTTATAACGATTGTGGTTGAACTCTTAATATCTTTCTTTGACCTTTTATTAACCTTACTCTGATTTCTAAAGTTCTTTTTGATCCCATTTTCTGAAAAGTCTTATTAGAGCCTAATCCTGCTGAGCATCTTGTGGGGCAGATGGTGCACTGGTTGACTATTGACACAGAATCTCGTCTCCCTGTTAGTTTATTAAAGGGAATAGTTTCTTCTTGCCTTTTTAAATAGGAACAAAAGAAAAAAGTTTTGGGAGTTGTTTGGAGTGCAGTTTTAGGCATATCTATTAAACTGAAAATTACATGGATTTAACAAAGTTGTCTGAAAGAAAATGCGTTGCTTATGGAATATGGGAAAATAGATTTTTTGTAAGTTTTCAAGTGTGGAGTTTAACATGTTTGGGAATTATCATGATCTTAAATTGGAAGAAATATCACAGTGGAATTGTAATAATTTTTAGTGCTTTTCTTGATCAGATGTACATCTTGGCTGCTCTGATTTCTGAATACAATATTCCATTGTCTTGTTTAAATGTTGTTTGGTAATTATCCTTTCTAAATGAAAATTTTATTGAGAATGCTATTGATATCTTTTAGGTTGTTTCTGTGAAAAAAACTTTTTTCTTAAATTTCACATAATTTTTCATAGTGGGCCTGTTAGATCAGTCTAATTTCATAATAAATTAAGTTTCATACTTGGGAAACCACTTTTCATTCATCAAAAATGTGTCACTCATTGCATCCAGAGCTTCTTTCCACTTCCATTTGCATTAGAGAAGGTTCTGTCGATTGGTGTGGGAGATGCTGGAGGCTAAATATGTATAGTGTGGCTGAACCTGGGAAGAACATAACAATGGGCATCCCCTTAATGCTATTCCAGAAGCCCAAAGCAGGCTACACAAAAGGACTGTGGGGCTCTGCAGCTTTTTTTAGCACTGTTTTGTTATTGCTGAAATGAAGGCTTGTTTTCAAGTCTGCTGCTTTTCTTACTTTTTGTGCAGGGAACTTTTTTTATGTTTTTCAAAAAATACTGCATTGACTCTTTTGCATTGGTGCATTTTAGCATCTTGAAAGGGACTCTGGAAATTCAGATCCCATGAAATTACTGAAAGGACTGTTGGTATCAGACTTCAGCATTCCATACCATATTAATAAAAGCATATCCTTACCACACAGATGAAACTATCATGAAACTTTGAGATTATCAAAAGGTTTTAATAAAGAATGAGTATTTCATTATAAATTTCTTCCCTTGGCAAATTGTATATTAGAAATTTAACAAGCTACTAAATTCTTAATAATATTTCTATCAAAAACCCCTGACATCGTCAATTTTAGCATATATTTTAAGAACTCAATTTCAGAAGATTTATGGAACAGAAAAAACGAGAGGGTAGATGTTCATGCTCTTGTACCAGTGAGTGATCCTTTTGTGCAATGAGATGATCCACAGGAAGACTGCAAGTAATAGTCAGCATTTCTTCTTACTATTTCTGAGTACTTTGTTTTACCATTCATATTATGTTTAAGACAAAATAACTGTCTCTCTGCTCCATCCTGAGAAGAAAAATATCCCCACATAGTAGTCCAGCTTCAAAGGCTTTCTTTCAAAACATTTGCCATCATGTAAATCACAGATACAAAGGCAGAATGTTTTGATTTCATGGTGTTTTGACCATTTTAATTCTTTTATTGTGCAGCACGTGCCAGTGGGAGTACCAATAACAGATGACTGTGACAAATGCAGTTAACACAAGTTCCATATTAATGTTGTCAAATCCCCCTGATATATTTAAACAGATTTTAATTATTTTTAATGTCAAAAGATCCAAAATATATAGCTTAATAGTTCTTCAAGAAAGCTTTACTTAATATGTGAATGTTAAACCTCTCATAAAAATGAAACTTTTATATTGGCCTTAGTCATTGACATAGGGTATTCATCAAGTCAGCAATTTGTGTGGCAAAGTGCCATTTGAATAGTGTATTGTTAGAATACTTATGGTCCACTTGACAAGGGCTCTTGCTGTAAATAGTGCAATTTGACTCCAGCTGTTAAAGAGTGGCTTTGACAGCAGCCAAATAGAATGGAGATGCTTTACTGCACCGCAGAAAAATCAATATTGGGTTCTTGTTCATAGTAACCTGTTTTTTCTTTTTTTTTCCCCCTTTTTTTGTCTTTCTTCTTTTAGTTTGTTTTTGGCGGTTTTTTTGCAGATTTATACAAGACTATCTGGAGTTCATTTGTGAAAGTTTAAATATTATTTTGAAAGTGAGGCTGATTTATTTTCAGGTTCATGTTGGTGATGGGTACTTAAAAAGTAAAAGACAGTACCGTGTTGTGGATATACATAATGTGATAATGCAGCCTTATTTCAACTCTCAGTTTTCAGGATGTATATGAGGATATGGGTGCATAAGTTGTGTAACTAATGACAAAAAAATGGTCTTTCCTTCCTCTTTGTGGTTTTTACATTTTCCCTTTTTGTAGTGCCACTGCAGTATCCCTGTCAATTTTCCAAGTTGCAGGGTTTTTTAAAGCAGATTTCTTTGTTGTTCTCCCTGTAACAACCCCCACAGATGTTGACAATCTGTAGTGCCACTGTAGATTTTCCTGCAGCACAGTCTTGCTAGTGCTGACCAGTTTCCAGCAGCATCCAGTGACACAAGGTTGCTATGATACCTGGCCAGTAGCAATAGGTATTGAATCACTGCTCTTAATTATGAGAGACTACACGCTGGACTGTGTGCTCATGGTGTCTGTGTGGAACCAGCTCTCGTTATACCTCTAAGTCATACTTATATTTGAAAATTGGAGCTGTGTGAAAAGCTGATTTAAAAAAAAAAATTGAAATGCTTCAGTGCATTATATGAAGATTTCATTGATGAACATAAAAAGCTGGATATGTCTGGGAATTGTTTTCCTGGTGTTGCAGAGGCCATTCATGTTAGAAAGTTTCCTAGATTTTCAGCTTCAGTAATTTGGATACAAGTCTGTGTTGTTCATGGACCAATATTTCCCATTATTTCAATAATGTAATTAGAATCTTCTGGATAAAAATTATGGAGGAAGACCAGCTTCTAAAATCTGTGCAATAGTTGCTAAAGTTTGAACTCTTTAATTATACTACTCAACAGCTAGATCAGAAAAGGGAAATTTTTACTGTGTATGTAGAACAAGGCAAAGATGGGGGGAAAAGTGTTTATTTACATGTGAACTTCTATGGGAGTGTTAAAGTATATGTATTGCTTAATATATTAACTCAGCAATTTCTTAAAATAGCAGTTCTAAAGAGCTTGGTATTCACTTAAATAATTGCATATATATTCTGCTCTAAACAAAAATATTTAAAGACAAGAATGCCCAGAAATTATAAATAATAAAAGAAATATTTACCTTGTTGCTGCACAGAATAAGTAAAAGACAAATGAAAACTGTAGGACAATAGTGGTTATTTGCTTTAGTATAGCAAAGGAAGCAATTTGAAAATAAAATTGTTATTGGAAGCCTGGAAAATCACTACTAGTTAAATCTCACTGATGTGAAAATTGATAGAAAAATGGAAATGAGATACAAGCACAAATACCAAATAATACTAAATACAAAATCAAGAGTGGTACCATAAACAATGATGTTGTAGACATGGATTGCTTTAATTTCTTTGCTCCTATAATATTTAGAGCATTGTTATGGGGAATTACAGATCTTGATCACTTGTGTGAAGTGGATTATTAAGAACAAAGCAAAACAGAAAATAGTAAAATATTTCTCCTTCAAGTTGGTAATCTTATGTTGTTGCTGCAAGG
The DNA here is from genome assembly GCF_047495875.1 of Pithys albifrons albifrons. Lineage (NCBI taxonomy): Eukaryota > Metazoa > Chordata > Aves > Passeriformes > Thamnophilidae > Pithys > Pithys albifrons. Next base: position 9,007,227 of record NC_092470.1, read on the forward strand.
GTATTTCTTCTGGAATGAGTGTTCAGTGGCTCTATTAAGTAGTTATCTTAAGTAACTGTAATAGGAAAATGAGTGAAGAAAAAAAGGGTTTGATGTTTACGGGTACATTTTCTCTCTCTAATTCAGTTGCAAAGCATTTCAGTACTACATTTCCTGTCAAGTTTCACAGCTAAGTGTTTTATCAAGGGACCAAGGTAGCACCATAACTACAGTCAAGCAATAACTTCAGAGTTACAAGATAAAATTTGTACCAGCCAATAGGAATCATAATCCTGAGAGATACTGATAGCTTTGACTACATACCATCTCTGCTGACAGTTCCTGTAGGTTTTGCATTGGTCTGCCAAGTCAAGAATTTGTTGATTGGTGTTTTCGCCATTGATCACCTCAAAGCAAAAAGGAAGCTCATATGGGAAAGGCTGAACCATCCCAGCAGGCATCTGGGAATGGTTGATTGCCAATGTTGTCCTTTTGGAAGCCCATGCAGTAAGATTAAACAGACCTCAAGGAGAGAACAGTTTGAAATCCATGAGTACTGAAACTTTGCTGCCATCCTGACACATCCTGGAATGCTGTGGGATCTGAAGACACTCCAGTTTGCCTAATACTGAGTTTTCAAGGGTGTCTCTCTCTAGGATGCACAGGATTTTAATATTGAAGTATCTAATCCTACAACTTCTTTTTTTTTCCTTGTGATTTGATCTAGAAATTTTATGTTAATTTTCTGTATGGGACTCTTACAATCCAAGATGGGAAATGCACTGTCAGAACAGCCCAGGGCAAATATGTAATTTCAGTTGGAGTCAGCAGTCAGCCATGGATTGCTAACTTCATTTTTATATGTATCAGTCCTTCTTAGAACAAAGCAATATTTTCATGCTTTTACTCTCCTTCTAAAGTCATGTTGGCAGTATCTGTGTTCAGCATTATTTTCACAGATATTTTAACATTCGTTCATCCAGTAGATTGTTCAGTGTAGTAATTCCTAAATCCTGAGTCAGTAGTCTGTGTTTTTGAATTCCTGTAGCATTGTTTGTCTAGCTGGTGAACAAGGAAAGTTTGGAGATGTTCTGTCTTATGGCTTTTCTTCTTAAGTGCTGGTTTTTCCTACCATCCATCACTGAGCCCGAAATGTTTCTGCAGATATGGTTAGGAAATTCACTTCTACATTCAAAATAAGTTAATATATTAATACATAGGCAGAGTATTTGGATATTGTGTAAATAATACTTAATGTAAACCCTACCTGATTCTTTCCTTCCATCTAAGCTTTTCATGGTACAGAGACTGTCCATGTCAGAAATGGATCTTACTTTGAGATGAGTAGGTTTTTAGTTCACTTTTATATTCTTTGTATGATAAAATTATGGGACAAGACTTTGTCAAGAGTATTTGTTTAGAATTACCTTTCTGAAATTGTACTCAGGCAGGTATGAGTTCTAAAGCAAGGCAAAAGTTGTCTGTGTGAAATAGTCTGTATACTGTATATATTTCTTCAAGTATTTTTCTGAAAAACAAAACCAAACCACCTTGTTTCCTAGTATTGAAAACTATGATGAACTTACTTCTGTATATTAGCTTTACTTGCCTGTTAATCTTTGATAGCTTTTTATGATCTGTCTCCAGGAACACTTTTATATATACACTTGAATTAAATCCAATAAAAATTTAAGTTGGGTATTTGTGATGGGGTGAGAGATAATGTTAACTTGAAAACAAAATTTGAGAAACTCTTAGTCTTCATACCAGATCTCTGCATTGAGCAATAGATGTGTTAGGAGTTCTTTCTGAACAATTAAAATTTTTGTGCCCAGTAGATCCATCTGGAGGCCAATCTGCCTGCCAGTGGCCTTCCACACATGGTAAAAAGGGGGTTTATTCAGTCCTTAGTCTATTCACCACACAGCTTGAGCTTGAAGACTCCTTGCCTTAGTTACTTACATTGTGCCCCAGACTCCTCAGGAGTGATGCTACAGTTACTGTTTGAAGTGCTGTGAAGATAGTAATGCTCTACTGGGATACTGAAAAGGAAAAAAGGGAGAAAGATTACAGTGTTGGAATGAAAGAAGTTGCTGCAATTAAATTCATAGATCAACACTGGCAATGCAAACTCGAAAAATACAGCCTTTTCTTTATGGGAGGTGGATTTTTAGGATGTTCTGGGCATTCTCAGTGGTATGACCAGAGATGTTGTAATGAATAATATATTAAAAGTAATGAAAGACAAGGTCAAAGCAGTTTATATAAACTAGTTCATAAAGGAAAATTCATCATGAATTGAGGCATTTGTTTGGGACTGTATTGTCCAAGTGATGAAGCCTCAGATCAATCATAAATTGCCTGTGAAAGCAAACTGGGGCACTACTATTGACTCCAGGCTTTTGCATATAGTTCTTTATATGTGAAGTTTAAAAAGATTAAATGAATAAGAAAAAAAGTTCTGAATGCTCCCCTGGAGGGGACTCTGTCCTATGCTGAAGTGACTTGTAAAGGTGAAGAATGCCCTTGGTATAGTGACACCGTGGCTCTGTATGACAGTACCCCTCTGCACAAGGCCAGCACTGCTTTGGAGCGGGTGGCCTGGCCTGTTTGCACACTTTGAGGGCCCAGGGATACTTCAGTGATAAACTCCTCACATGCTCCCTAAATTGTAAGCTCCAGGAGTTAGGCAGGGTTAGACACAGGAGTGTGATAGCTGGACTGCTGATAGGAGCTAATACTGCAATAGAAAGTGCATATGGTTTTTATGTGGTGATGAAAGTATAGCCAATAATTTGCATACTTTCTTCCTCTCCAGGCTCTTTTAAAACTGTTGTTTGGTGTATGTTTAAGTGCTATTTCAATCATATACCTGCTGTTTGTGTAACTATTTTTAACTAAATGCATCTTTGCACATATCCTGGGTTGCTCATCCTTTCAGTAGAATAAGAAAATAAGACAGCTGTGTATTTGCAGCAAGGTTATGAACTAAAGAAGGAAGGTTCGCTGATGGGATTTACCTCAAGTAACACACCATTCAAAGTTAGTTGAACAATAGATGATTTTTCAGTTACAAATACATAAAAATGATTGAAAGATCATGTTTATATCTAATAAGTTATTCAAGCATTGCTAACAGAATTTGAAGTTTCTCTCATGTATTGTATGACTAGAATTTTTGCTGCAATACTTCAAAAGCAAGTGCTTTAAGAAATATAAGATAGAGAAACCTGAAATGAATGTCCAAACCTTCTCTGGTCTGTACTGTCCAACAGTTTTAGTACTTTTCCACTGAATGATCTGTTTGATCCTGTGCTGTGAGACTGTCATGGGCAAAGGCTATATTAATTTTTCTTCTTGATTGTCTTTTAATGCTCAAAGTAATTAAATTAGGCTTTCTAAAGTCAGAATTGACTTGGTGCTAACTAGACATGTAAGTTACATCCAGTTTTTAGTTTTATGCGTAGGAACCACAGCCAAACCCCACAGTTTCCTTGCAGGTAGAGGTGTTGTGTTCTTGGCCTAGGCTTAAATGTGCTATTTGAAATCTGAAATTTTGGGGGAATTTGCTAACAATATTTTATGCTCATAAACCACTTTGAAGTCCCAACACAAATTCCATTTATCTTTATATTCTGAGCTTTATAGAGTCTGCTAAAGTGTCCATCTGTTCAGCTGAGATTGCTTCCAATAGCGAGTGGTCAGAGAGACTTAGCTGATAAAGGTCAGAGGAGCCCCTTGACCCTGTGGTACTCGCCAAGCAATTGCAGCGTGGGGCTGATACAGTTAGATACAGCTTGCTAACGTGATCTCCACTTTAATTGGTAATGATAGCAAGAATACACAGTCAAGTCGTTGCTGAAAGAAAACAAAAAGTATCCAATATAGTAATTTATTACCAGTCAGTGGGTTTCACGCACTGGGTTGTTTTACCCCTGCAGTGGTCAGAGAAAGCAAAAAGGTACTCTAACACTTAACTGAAAATGGATGCCCTGCTGCTATCAGAGATGCATGGTGGTCAAACGATTGCCTGTGCCATTAGCTTGGTAATGTTTTCTCTATTGTAAACTCAGCTCCCCATGTTCTTCCTGTGCATCAGCTGCAGATTGAAGGCTTTCTCGTTTGTCTTCTATTTGTGCTGCCAATCATCAAGCTGCTGTCCACCAAGCACATTTCAAGGAGGCATTTTTTTTGCTCCTATCGACTACCATCTCTAGCAACCGAGGGCTCAGAGGATTTAGAAATAAATTTAATGCTTTAATTTACACTGTGCTAGTCATTTTTATGTGTTTTTCTGAGACAAGATGAAAGAAATACAAGTTTCCTATTTTGCAAAATTACGCATAAGATAGCACCTGCAAATATGTTCCCAAAACATTATCTGTCCTTATGTATGTGTAATACTACTATTTTCTTTTAAAATGTTGAAGAGAAGAATGTCTGTGAAAGTAAAGACAATTTTTAAGCTATTCTGTAGCTAAAAAACCCAAACACACACAAAAAATGTAAACCCAAACTAAGTAAAAGCAAAACATATCCATTTCTTCCCACCATCAAAGATAAAACATGATGGGGAATAGAACAAAGCTATCATTGGCAATATGATAATCTTTAAGACTCTTAGGTGTGGTGACCACACTTCAACTAGCAGTTCTTTGAGCTCCACGAAGTAGAAATGTAAGAGACAGGGTAGAAGTACCTAAATAACTTTTACAACCAGATGTATGATATGCTTATGTTTTGTGAGCTCAGAGGCAGACCAATGATGGGCTGAGATTCTGAGAAATTCTGAACTCTGCACTTCTATTGACAACAAAGTGTCTGGTCTGATCAAGAGAGAGAAAATTCCTAACCATCAGTAAATTTTGGTTGACAAATTCTACTGTCTTACCCTCTTCTTGCATTTCTATGAATTGGATTCTCCACAATTTAGTTTTTAAAAACCTAAATAATCATATTGTCAATATTATTGATTGGTGCAGAGGTAATGAGGAGTGATTCAAACATGAAAATAGTCTGTAAAGTTTCTATTGTCTTTGTAGTAAAGTCAGATTACAGCAAAGACAGATCATGAAAGTGTTAATTTCATTGAAATAAACCTATTGATATTGTATTATTAAACTTCATTGTGATATTTCAGAAATTATCATATGAAATATTCATATGAATATGAAACTTCCTAAGGACTGTAAGAGGCAGTGATTTTAATGACTCCATATTGAGTTTTGCTTAAAAATTCTTGTTTGGAAGGATGAAGTGTGTGTCCTTTGTTCACAGGATGTCTTCATTGGGCAAACAATAGGATCATGGTATTTTACAGATTAATATGTTTCTTTATAGTAAGTATATCTAATGATGAAATAATGAGTCTTTAAAAGAAGTCTTACTCATCTGCTGAGATTTTAGCATTTACTTGAGTGGGCTGTTGTATTGGATCTCCACTAAAAGCTGATAGTCTAATGACTGTCAAAATAGAAAAGTATAAATCTTAAAAAAAAAACCTCTCAGGCAAATTAGAATTAAAAAACCTCCCCATATTAAAAAAAAATAAATAAACCAAGAAACCAAACAAACAACTCCCAAACAAACAGCCCAGCAGTGAAGCCTCTATTAATGAAACAACCTTCCAATCTCTTGGGCACTACTTTTGTTAAGCTTCACATGTTTGCCTGCCCTGCCCAATCTACCTGAAGTTTCACTTTAAAGTAAGTTCTTAAATTTCTGTCTAATACGTTCTTAAGCCTTTGCAGGTGGCAAGTAGGGAAAAAAGGTGGAGATGGAACTTTGGTAATGTCAATGGATTGAAATACACTCTCACAGGATAAAGCTCAAAGGAACAGAATCAAACCCCTCAAATACTACATAATATAAAAAAACCTCATTAGAATCAATAGGACAGCTCACAATTATATTTTACACAGGAGGATTTGTTCTGCAGTCACTGGGAACATTGGGACCAATGTTCTGCCACTTTGATCCTCTTATGTTTGGGATAAAGTGAGAGTGCAATAGATAAAGAAGGCTGAAAGTTTGGAAGCAAAGTCCCATTTAGTTCTACAGAAATTGTTTTCCATAGATGTTTATGCTTTGTGAACTGAGCAACTTCTTCTCAATGGTATCAAAGTGGTGTCTAAATATATTTTGAGTCTGGTTCTAAAAATCTACCTTGTGATTTTGCCACTTTATTTCCCTTATGTGAAATGAATGTCAAGATCATTCTTGTCAAATCTGGTTTTAGTACAAAACCCACAATAGAACACATCTGGTAAAGAATTCAGGTGCGTGAAGGAAATATATAGATACGAAGAGCTGGAAGGATATGGGAATCCCTGCCAGCTAATGGAAGTGTGTATTTTAAGTGGAATAGCATTCCCAGAACAAGTTGGATCCCAGTGGAAAAAAGCCCTTAGAGATGAAAAGGCAGCTAGGTAAAATAACACTTGAATTGTACTTCCCATGAAATTTTTATGTGATATGTCTGTCTTAAACCTGTTAAAGATAATGGCATGTATTGATGTAGTTGGGGGCCACAGTAAGCTTAGCCCCCTGCTGCCCCCTTCCCATAGACATGGGGAAATTTTTCCTTGGATGTTAAGTTAAGAATTGGTAAAGGAAGAAAGGAGGTAGAAGAATAGGCTTGTAACTTGTGGAGCAGTGATGAATTACATGCCAGAAGAAATCAATTAAAGTGAGTCTTTAAAGTTTGTTGCCACATCCTTGAAGAATGGGAAGATCCGTGATCCAGAGGGGAAAAAACTGGTGAAAGGGCTTAAAGGAATGTCCTGTGTGAAGTTTCTAAGCTCTTTAGACTTGTTTAGTTTGAGAAAAGGAGGTTGAGGTGTGTGATCTCATTGCTCTCTATGGCTTTGAGGAGAGGTGCTGAGATCATCTCCCTGTTACCTGGTAGCAGGACATGTGAAAATGGTTCAGAGCTGTGTCAGAAGGTTTAAACTGGGCATTGCTTTACGAAGAGGCCAGTCAAACACTGGAACAGGCTTCCAAGAAGGATGTTCAATGCTTCAAAAGCATATTTAACAGGCATTTGGACACTGTACTTAACAACAGGATCCCTGAGTTGGTCAGGCAGTTTGACTAGATGATCACTGTAGGTCTCTTCCAACAGGAATAGCCCAGCCTGTTCTAGCCCTTGTCTGATCCTGGCTCAAACATCTTCAGTGGCAAACTAGAGAGTTGCCAGGAGATACATGCCATGCATGGATATAGCTTGGCATTTCAAAGGCTCCCTGAATTCTGCTCTTTCCTGGAGATAGAAAGCTTGTTCTGCTGTGGGTCAGTGAAGCACAAGAGGTTCATGACTCTGAGGATATTTTAGACTGTAGCCAGCTCTTGCTTCTTTAAAACTTACAGTAAGTTCTCCACATCAAAAATAAAGTTTAAAATTAGAAATGGTTAAGCTACAAAAGGGTACAATATATAATATGAATATCTGTTAATCTGCTTTTCAATATCCACCATCAAATACTATTCCCAGCTCTCTAGTTTGTATTTAGTTTTATGGGTTTCCTTCTACTTTCTCTCATCTTCTGTTACAGAAAATAACTTGTCCATGTTTCCTAAATAGCATTTTATGTGTAAAGCTTTAGATGTCCACCTTCTTCCATTGGAATGAAATGCCTATGCCAGGGAGCTAAGATAACTTGGAAGATGCTTTTAGGATCAATGTCAATAAGCTTTCATATTGCCAATAAACTTCACATGCAGTAGCATCACCAGATGTCTGAACAGATTGACATTGTCACAGTATTTCCTTTTGTTAACATGGTGATTTTACTAAAGGTTTTCAAATGGTAATCAACCAAATACAAGAGTATAGAAAAAAAATGATAGGCCAAATAATAATAGCTTTTATGAATGTCAAAGGTAGCCTGTGAATTCCAGTGTTTGCATTCCATGGGGTTCTCCCTATGTATTAGGAAACAGCATAATTAAAGATTAAAATAATCCTAGTGCTTAACTACAGTGTATTTTTTTTTAAAAAGGAAAGGGATAAAAGAAAACCTGAACAAGCAGTTATAATCTCTTACTTATGACTCCCTATGGAGATCTTTAAATGAGATTATGTATTTAGAGTGCATCCTCATCTGATAGGAGCAAATAACAAAAAGCCAAATTATATTATTACCCAAAACTAAATAGTCAAATAACTACAGGTTATGGAGTTGATTCTTTCCTTGTGTTATTTGTACTACTATATTAACAATTATAGAAGAGCTAAACCTATAAAATCATAATTTCTAATGTAAAAGGAGTGGTTTGTGAGAAAGATGTGATCAACACTGCATTCCAGTTACAGCTGGTTGCTCCCTGTTCACTAACACTTGGTAGTTTCTTTTAGAATTTGGCTATTTTTTACAGAATGATCTTTGCGTTAGTGGAATATTTCTAGGAATTATCTAGGAAATTCAAACTTACATAGTAATCTATATGACTTATGATACAGAAGGTGGCATGATTGTTTGCAAAAGTATTACTGAGCTGAAAAGTTGCTCCTTGGTGCTGTTTCTGTACGTGTTTGCTTGTGAAGGTGGAGCAGACTGAGCACAGTCGTAACTTTACCATTGGATGATCTGTCCAGTACCTTCATGGAATGCCTCTTGGTAGTGCAGCATGATGATTCCTGGGAAAGCTCCTTACTGTTGCTGATAAAGTATGTGTGACTTACTCGGAATGAAGTAACTTTTAAATAGCTTTTCATGTTTTCAAATGGCAAAAGGCTCAGTCATTATCCCATACAGGTATCAAATTGCAACAAGGCATGCAGACATTTGGGGTTTGCAAGAATTTTGCAACAGAGTAGGATTTGCTTCTCTAGCTTTATTTTGATAAAACAAAAGCTGTATGCTTTAAAACTTCCCACAAAGCCTTTTAGCTTGGAATGAGACTTAGCAAAAGAAATATCAGCAAATGTAGAAAAATGCAATCTATGGCATGGCTGTGTGGTTGAAGGTGTTAAGAGGCCCATGTTGTAGTCTTTGTGTGTATAAAGGTGTATCTTCAGCTATTTAGAAGCAAATCTTTTCTCCTTAATAATAAGTGAATAAATATAATTAAGTTGAACTTAATGGAGTTAATAGATTTCATCTCTTCCATAGGGAAGTCTGTGTTGATATCTTGAAAATTACAAAATGCTGTGATTTGTGTTTGGACATTTAATATTTTTTTTTCAGTTAACTGATACCAGCTGCATCCAACAGCCCTTTACTATTTTACCAGTTAAGACAAAATGGAACAGTGCAAGCTTTCATATTCTTTTATTTGATCTGGAAAAACTTGAGGAACTTCTGCTGTCATCTCAACTCCATGGAGTAAAGTCATCGAAATCATTCCACAACCAATACTCTCTAGAAAGAGCTAAAAGTACTGCTGAGAAAAGGGCACTGACATTAAAAAGAATCAAAACTGCTGGCTCCATGCCTTCAGTGGATGGGCAGGTAGATGCTACTTCTTCAAACCAGATCTGTAGGGGTAATGATGCACCCAGGCCGGTGGAAGAAAGTGGTGCCATGAAAAGACAGAAGAAAAAGAAGAGTTCAAGAAAGAAGAAAATGCAGACCTCGGGAAGCATCGATGTGAACATTGCCAGTGACACAGCGAAACTGCTTCTGTCGTGTCTCCTACCATGGGGTGTAGATAAAGAAATAGATAATCTCTGTGTTAGACACTTGGACATCCTCAGGCTTCAGTGTCAGGTTTCCTTTGGACTTGTGTCGGATGAAAGCCACTTATCACTAACGTTGCCAGGATGGAACTGTACTGATTGTGGTGTGCTAGGAGAACACCAAAACAAACATATTTTCAACTTATTTTCAAGAAGAGTGCTTGCTTTATCAAACAAATACCTTGCTGCAACTGAAGGAGAAACTGGAAATGAAGGACGTGAGAATGTTTATGGACCAAGGGATTTGGAAACAGTGTTCTTATTTAGGAGAATAGCTTTCATCAACAGGATAATTAACGTACCTTCAGCAGTTACAGATGAAAGTGAAAGGTAAGAACCTTTTCCTTATGTGTCTTCCTCCATAGTGGTTACAAAAACTAAAAATCCTGAGACAAACTTTTCTTAAATATACACTTCCCCAGTGGAGTTTATATTCTTCTCTAGAGCTTTTAAACAGGATGTTCTTTGAACAATAAGAGATCAGGATAAAATTAGGTATCTTTACATTTTTCTGATCAGCAGATGGGAACTGATGCAAGAGTTGTTTTCACCATAAGAAGAACTTGAATTATCCAGCTTCACACGCTGCTTTTCCAGACAGCACTCTTCATTACAGTTTAAACTAAGAAGAATAATGAAATAAAACAAGTAGAATCTTTAGGCAAGTTCTGAGATGTGCATTAAGCACATTTGTGGTGTTTAAACTTCCAGTCCCTATAAGCATTATACCATGAAACCCTTGACTTCACAGATAAATAAAACATAAGGGACAAGAACAGTCTGTCCCAGTTATACTATCTGAAGCACAATGCCCCCAGTAATAATAGCAGCTACTGGGAAATGAATGCCTCGTCGGCCCTTATGTTGTGAGAACCATCCCAAAGAGCATTTATGTTGCTCAAAACAAATTTATTGACTAAATGCTTTTTCAACATTAAAGGAAAAATAACATGCTTAACATTATTTGACCAAGCCAAATAGAGCATGCTAATCAGGCAACAGATATTGTCCACAGATTTGTTGTGTTCGGCCAACATAGGTTGGTCTGTATTTAGTATTTTAGGGACAATTAACTCCAGTGTCGGTGATTCTCTTGCCCTGAGGCAGGAAGGAGGGACAGAAAATATTGATCTAGATGCTGCAAATATCTGTGTCTTCCATTAAGCTCTAGGCATTGAGCACCTCTCAAGACATGTGCACCATCCCACAGGACAAAAGCAAGTTTCTCAGTTACTTTGTTGCTGAGCACATTGCCTGTTGGTCCATATTCAACACAAGGTCTTGTATGAAAGCTTGTTTCAGGATTCCAGCTTGAACCTGAATTCCTTTCCATGCAAAAAAGTACTTTGTGCTTCTATTGTGTATTCCAGTACTCTTTTGGAAAGTCATTGTTTAATTGAAGTTAATCACCATACTAGAATCAAACATTTTTCCCAGACATGCATATGCTGCCTTTGGAATAGATCTCCTGTAAAATTACAAATATTAAAGTTGTTACAAGAAACAACTGCACGGGGTATTTTTTTTTTTTTGTCAAAACAGTACTATATAATTTTAAGTTTTCTTCTGGATGTGTAAAGCCACAAACCCTGGCATCTCTTGTAGAAATAGGTGGATTTTTGTACAAAAAAAAAAGCCATAAACTTTTGTTACAAAAATATAATTAATTTTATGCAAAAAGTTGGAAATGTTTTACTTGGAATTTTTACATGATATATTTTGGTTTGAGTTGCCTCTTTTTCCAGAGATGAATATTATGCCTGTTATAGCTGTCTCATAGCTAAGTTTTAGTTTGGTTTCATTTGTCATGCTCTAACATGGGCTGTTGCCTCCCAATGGCCTCATCTAAATAAAAGCACTTGAGTTGTATCCATTCAATTTTTCTATTGGAATTTTGGTCTGTTCATGAATTTTGGTGGGGTTTTTTGTTGTCTTCCCTCCCCACTCCCCCAGTCTCCATATTTTCCTTTGGAGTTCCTAAGCAACAAGTGCTGTGGGTGCATATAGAGGCAACACACAATTCTTTTTCTGGTTATATTTGCAAACACTTGCCTACTGCTGATGTTGTACCTCCTATATTCATCTCTTCCATATTCAGAAATGAGACAAGCAGCCATAATTTTTCTGTGTTATTGGAGGACTAAATGTTTTTTCTGAGGGAACTTGATCAGAACTAGACTGTATTTGCTGTCTTTCCATCAGTGCAGACCTCAGAGGTTTCAGCCACCTGTGCATTTTCCTCATTGCTGCTGCTGACAGGAAATTTTTTTCTCATTATGGCTCTGTCCCATAATAGCACTGAGTTTATCTTTTCCTCTACCTTCAAGAACTGTTTTAAAACTTTAGATATGTCAGTCATACTTTACTTTCTTCCCCTCCCCCACAATATAAGAGCAGTTGAGACAGGAAACAGTATAAAATCCTTTACCTAATCTCTGTAAAACTGTTAATAACATCCCACCGTACTCAAGAACCATCATTTTCACATAGAATCAAAGTTCTTTGGATGGAACCAATGAGGTGCTGTTACTATGTCAGTGTTAGTGGGAGAAATACATTAGAGCTGTGGGAGAAGTGGATTAGAACCTTGGGAAAGAATTCCATGCTTCAGACACTTCTTTAAAAAAACCCCATAAAATGCTTCCTATATGTGTCTCTAACTTAAAGCTCTCAAGCTCCAAACTTGGAATTGTTTGGTATTGTAAGAAGGCCTTTTGAAATATTATGACTTATTGTTGATTGCAGTGAGTTTGAAAGGTGTAATACATTATTTTAAAATTACATACAAATGTGTTTTTTTCAGGATTGCTATAGCAATGTATTTAAAAGAAGTAGTTTAAAACAGTGCAGGGATTTGGAGAGGTTTTTCACTTCCTTTCTCTTCCATCCATAGCCTCTGTTTTCAAGGATTATGTTGCTGAGTTAGCGAAGAAGTGCTAAAGATCAGTAGATACACACATTAATCTCCTAAACTGTAGCCATCTACTGAAATTCCAAGTATAATAATGATATTCTTAATTCTTTACCACTGTAGGGGAAAAAAAGAAAACATTAAAAACACTTCTAGTTTCCTTGAAGTTTCTAGCCACATTTTAGAAATCACAGAACAACACAAATACTTTGTGGAAATATTTTAAATAATTTTTTCCCCATCTGAATTTGTTTCTTTGTTTCTTTTTTTTGCAACATAAAACTTTATATGTGGCTCAAAACCTATTAAGGTCCTGCACATGGATGGTGCTTTTCACTTTTTGTGTACTTCTGAATGTTTCAATGCCGAGTTGTGGGCAAAAGAATGCAAGTGACTCTGAGAAGAAACTAAATTGTGGTTGGGAATAGTTGATAGCAGAGTAACTACCTTAAAAAAAACCCAAACCCTACCTTCAGATGTAAGATTTTTTACATTTTTGTTCAGGTTTTGCCTAATAGTTTCACATTCTTTTAGTGCACAGAAATCAGAATCTGGACATGACAAATGGCGAAATGTAGAAGCAGCAACACCTGCATTCCCCAGTTTTCATGGAGACTTCCCAAGCAGTAAGTATGTTGATATAGATATGTTTATACAGTTGGTTAGGGAACAGCACACGCAGACTATGAGTACCCTGTTCACTTTTTCTTTTTTAATCTATGTACTTCTCTGTATTGCCAGTTCATACACTACATGTATGTTTTTCAGGTAAGAGCAGAAATCATTGCCCAGACTTTGGGAGCATCTCATTGCTGAAACTGATGCGTTGCTGGAGTGAGGAATCTGTAAAGGTAGGAAATAGTCCGTGTCAGCTGTTGCAATGGGATCCTTACATAACATTGGTGTAACTTAGTGTTTGGAATGAGTAATGGGACCTAATAGTGGTGAAATTGCTACATAAATCGTGCCATTCAGATCTATGGAAAGCAGATTATTATTACAGTATTTGCCTTAAAGTACATGTTTACATGTGGCAAAGTAACTGTCCTACTGATCTTTAATTTTAGGTGATCTTGTTCATAGCATGTATTTAAGAAATGAGTGATCTGTTCTCTAGTAACCACTTGTAACTTAGATCACAAATGCCACTTTATGCTCCAGGAAAATATGAGGTCGTAACAAGGGTAGTGTCATATACCACTTTATTATAGAAGAAACAGAAAATGCATTTATAAAGGGGAAATAATTAATCCCAAGTCCTTACTTATTACAGTGCTCTTTAAGAATGACATTGAAGTTACGGATCCCCAGGACAGATGATACAAATTGTTACAGAAAAATCTGAAATCTTGAGAAATAACTTTCTTGAAAGTTGACAGATAATGGTAAAACAGTCTGAACAGTGAAATCTAGAGACTATTTTTCATTTTGGAAATATGCTTTTAAATAAAATTCTGTAGTTTATTTGAGGGAGTTCATGTACAGGAATACAAAACTCAGGATATTCTGCACTGACCACAGTGGATTTTATTCCAGAAAAGGGAAATACCTGTTACATACTTTTGTTACCTTTGAAATTGAATGCAACTCTGCACTGCATTTCAAGTGCAAAGAATGTTTTCCAGAGCTGAAGTATGCAGGGCTGTTGCAGTGATACTCCTGTGTTCTGCTCGACAGAAGTGGTTTCTGAAAATATTCACTTTCCATTGATTTCAGCATTTCATCCTGAGCTTATCAGTTGTTTATTATATCCCTACTGTCTGCTGGTCTTCATATTATTTCTACATTATTTTTCTCTCCCCTTTCTCTTCCAATAAGATTTTTTTTCCCTTTTTTTGAAACCTTTTCATAAGAAAATTGAATACAGGACCTCAGTTTCAATAGCTGCAGTTGTCATGTGAGATGCATATAATCTCTTGCTGACCTGGTCAGCCCCTGAAACTCTTTAGAGAGGAGTCATATATTCATGAAAGCTGTCTTTGCAGCATAGCTGATTATGTGACATGTAGGGATTTATATTTTCCAGAGTATTTAGCAATGTATACAATGATAATAGTCTTACCCTAACACAGGAGGTTAGTGTGCAGAAAGATAAGGTGTGGAATAAGCTGCCTCACATTTTTTTTCACCTGAGAAATTTCAAATTTAAGACACTGAAATCAGCAGGTACTGCAGGTACCATGCTATCAGTGCTTCCCAAATTTTAACATCACTCTGGCATAGCTTTGTAGCTGCAAAAAGTTCTCTTAGGCCTCCTTGTAGTGCATATTTTGGACTGTTTGCAGCCACACTGCCTTAACCCTTTTAACATTCAAGACTTGTGATGTTGACAGTAGCTGTGCATATTCAGTGACTAATGGTTTATACAAAATTAAAGTTTTTGTTGACAATAGGACAGTTTTGTTAACTCTACTTATACAAACACAGATGTATGGCCAATTTATTAGTCCTGAGCAGCCTGATGAAGCGCTCATGTACACTTGCCAAAAACATCACTAGTTACCTGTTTTAAACAACTTTTTTATTGTGATCTTGAGTGAAGGATACTGACTCCCAGACATGGCCCAAAGGAGTTACCATTTATTGATTCCTCATCTCCTTACGGTGCTGTAACACATTCTGTGCAAACAAGGAAACTGCAAAAACCTGCTGCAGATGTTTGATCAGGGATCCACTGACTTGTCAAAACCGAAGGGTTGAGGGAGGTCTTTGTCTGAAATTTTAAAGTGTGTATATTTAAAAAATATTTTCCTAGTCATTTCTTTTACCAATATGATTTTAAAGAAAAGGTTCTCTTCATATGTGTTGCTGTTCTTTCAGGTAAAATACAGCTACTTCTTGTCACACTCTCCTTCCACAGTGCTTAGGTGTGCTCATCTTTTCAGATAGACATATTTAAAAAAGCTTACCTTGAAGAATTTAATATGGGGAAACAGTGGTTGCATTTCTGCCCTTAGTTGTCTGTACTCTGTATTTAAAATAGCCTGTTCCTTAGATATATCTGTGATAAGGATGTGGTTATATTTTAATTTTTTAAAAAAAACTAAAAATACTGTACTGTTGAGACTTTTTGACTAAAAGGGTGACATGAGTCTGAGAGATATTACAAAGGACTTTAGTTCCAAAGGATAAACCACTTCATGTTAAGGCCATTGCAGAGGGTGATACTGATAAGCTAAAACTGATGCCCAAGTTTAGAGTACTATGTCTGACAACCTCTGAATACATTTGATTTTACAGTCTTTGACTCTACCGGAAGCCAATATGCTTCAGTATAAGTATCTAAACGATTGTCCTGACAATTACTGTGTAGAATTAGAGGAAGGAAGCCTGGATAATTCAAGTTGATGTTTTGATCTGTATTTTTTGCTCCCTGAGGTGACTGTTTATGGAGGCATCTGGGAGGCAGTTTCTGCAAGGCTGGGCCCTGCAGAGGTTATGGCCTGAGCGATAACCAGGAGTGATGTCTATTGACTTCTCTCCTTAAACCCACTCATTATGAAGAGAATAGTAATCCTTGGAAGTAATTGATAAAGTGTAGAAAGAAAAGCCAGTATAACTTAGTATAGCTGTAACAGTACAGACTGTCTCAACTTCTGTTCACTTGTCTTTTTGAATTATTCTCTAGTATTGCTGCTGCAGAGTCAAACAATACATTTCACTCCTTAATATCAGTACTTATAGTTGGACATATGCTGTTTATACTTCCTCAGTCAAAGAAGCAACATAATTTCTGTCATGTTTTACAATCCCAACTGAAAAGTAGACAGTATTTACAACAGCATTTACAATTATGGGGCAAAAACAAAAGCGTGTATTAGTAGCCAATAAGACAACTAGTGTATATCCAGAAGGACACTAAAGATAAAGTGGAAGTGATCACAGAAACCAAAAGGTTGTCAATTTTTTGTTTTGTGTTAGAAACAAGAAAAGTTTCTGGAGATTGTTAAACTTGGTGAGAATGACAGATGAGGTATATGAATTCATGGGGAAGATGCAGTGAGAGGACAAAACTAAACATGTGGAGCCACAATGAGCTCTGTGGAAATGCAGATTCAGCAGACAGGGATAAGGAGCATGCAGAGACACATACCGGTTGTTCTACAATAATATCATGTTGTGCCATTTGTTAGGTTTTTATTTTGTTTTAAGGTGTTAGAGGAAATTGTTACAAAGGCTGCCTGACTGGCTTACACAGCAATGATACAGGTAATGAGTGTGTGATCCAGATTAGTGACAGGTTCTTAGAAAATTCCTTTTGTGTACCTCTGTAAGAAATTTTTTTGTGTCAAAAATTTCCCCAGGACAATGAAAACATGTATGTGTTTCCTACTCTTTCTTAATTATTGTAGATATATTGTAAGAGTTTGTTGTCAAGACAGGATCTGTAATCCCCAAAGCTCAGGGTTGTATAGATGTCAGGAATTGGAAACTGCCTTTGGTTTCCCCTGCAAAATGATGTTCTATTATAACAAGATGAAGGTTTGTGCTATGTTGAACTGCAAAGGGCTGGGTTCACTTGCAGTGAACTCTTACACTGTGAACCTGACTATGGTATAGTTGTCTGCAATAAAGGATTTTGTCACAAAGGACACGCACAGTCTTTGTTCCAGTTAATGATTTGAATTTACAAGGGCAGCTAGAGATATGGTTGAGGAAATGTACTTCATTAGTGAGATGAAGCCATCTCTTCCAGGCAGTTTGAGGGATCCCACATATCAGCTTCAATTCATATTAATCTTAAATGTTTGTAATAGGTTTTTTATAATATAGGTATCATATAAGCTTAAATTTTCATTCTCAATTTAAATTCATATTTAAGCTGAGGTGGAGTACACTGTCCTGGAAATTTTAGATTCACTCTGTTTTTCAGGAAATTTCTTGGACTTGAGAACTAATACCTTCCCAAGGGGGAAAGATCGTATTCCTTTTCTGAAGAAAATACCAAATGAAGAGAAGATATGCATGCTGCTGTTCTGCATCATGCTGAAATTTAAACTAAGAATTGCAAAAGTTTGAGTCAATTGTCAGTGATATTCATGTGCTTTATAAGCATCTTACATGGTTAATGTTCTTAGTTCTCCTGGAACTTCTTGGTGAGAGAGAAGGAAAGTAATAACTGTCATACCATCTCCACACTGCATTGTTCTAACACCCATTTGTGGTGCAAGCGCCATTTGCAGACTGTTTAGAACTCCAGTAGATATTCCGTTTGCTCAAGAGGAGTTTGAGGAATGGTATTTCTCTTTGTGTTACACAAAAAAATATGATGGTATTACGTTTGAGCTGGAGGAATAGAGCATCACCACTGATAAGTAAAAATTCTATCATTTTATGAGATGAGATGCCAGAAATTCAAAAAAATCCCTAAGTTACTTTTCAGTCTGTCACACAATTTTGCACAATTCAGAAGAAATGAAGGTATCCCTTATTAGCAGTCGTCACCGTGGTCTTTACACACATATATTGTCAGGACCCCTTGAAATCAAGGATGCAGTAAGTGACTGATTCCAGATTTGGCATTAAAGAAAATTAATATTTATTGGGAAGGAGCCCTTA
The DNA here is from genome assembly GCF_047495875.1 of Pithys albifrons albifrons. Classification (NCBI taxonomy): domain Eukaryota; kingdom Metazoa; phylum Chordata; class Aves; order Passeriformes; family Thamnophilidae; genus Pithys; species Pithys albifrons. Next base: position 9,025,355 of record NC_092470.1, read on the forward strand.
TTGACAACTTAGACCATTCTATTGCTATCTAGTTAACTTTTTCCCCTCCATATTTATGTGAGGCAATTGATATCACTGTCCGAAAGATTTATTAATGTTTCGACTTCTAATGACATTCACTGGGACAGTCTTAAGATTTTGTGCTAGTTGGTTAAAATTGTCAAATACTTAGATAAAGAATCGAAGTACTGCTATCATTCAATAATAATTTGCATTTCTGACAGATCCCTGAGGCAATGCAAGCAGTGTTGCTGGCAGAAGTTCAAAGGACTATTAATCCCCTGCGAAGGGCGACACTTTGCAGCGAGTCATTGGCCATGGTAGAGAATGGAAATGGTAAGTTGTGGACACTACCAAACATTGGGAAGTAGGATATGCAATACATTAAAAATCATAGTGGTTTGGCTGGAAAGGACCTGAAAAATCATCCAGCTTCAACCTCCTGCCATAGGCAGGGACACCTTCCACTTGACCAGGCCCCATCCAACCTGGCCTTGGACACTTCAGGGATGGGGCAGCCACAGCATCTCTGGGCAGCCTGTGTCAGGGCCTGCCCACCCTCACAATAAAGAATTTCTTCCTCATATCTAAAATAAATCCACCCTTTGTCAGTTTATAGACATTACCTCTTTTTCTATCACTACATGACCTTGTAAAATGTTCCTCTCAAAAACTTTCTTTGCCTTTTAGGTGGAAAATTTGTTGGTATATTATTTTAAAAGAGCTTCCTCTAGTAATCAGAACAAGTTAGGAGTATGAGTTTGTCATACATTATTGCTGTGTGAGACAAGCCCAATGGCCTTAGAACCTTATCAGGCTATATGACTTTTCTCATATGGTTGTCAAGGAGTTAAAGGACTTTCACATTCTCTCATCATCTCTGAATACTAAAGAGGAAAAGGTAAAGTTTATTTGATTGTATGATAGTTCTGGTGCTGTAAATACATTTGCAAATAAAGGAAGCAGTTTGCTTGGAAAAGAATCAATAAATCGTACTGGAAAGAAATGTTACAAATTTATCTTTCCAGTGACATCAGACCTTACAAAGCACTAAGAATTAATTGCTTAAATTTTATAACTTCATAATGTAATACAGAATATTTTATTTTTCTTTCAGAAATAACCTCCCTACAAGGAGATATCAAATGCATTTTACAATTAGATCATTTCATTTTACAAGAAGCTTATTCTTTGCAACTTTACAATAGTGTTAATGTTTATGGTTAAAAAGATTGAACCTGAATTTATGTTATGAAGTTATACTCTTTTTTCTTTTTTTAGCCCATTAGCTGAGTCTTAAAATTAAGTGACCTAAATTTTAGATCCAATCTTATTAGTGAGCCTTCACTTGGGAAACTAATTTATTATCTCATTGAGTGTGTGTGTCTGTCATGAAAATTTGTTACCAATATCCATGTTCCAGCATACTGAAAATGATCAGTGGTACTTCCTTCAGGCCACAATACAAAGTGGTGTCTCTGTTGTTTGGACTGCTGGAATACAAAACACTTTGAATAATTGTCTGAGTTTATAATTTGCTTACACTGAAGATGGCTTTGAATCATTTTGTTCATATGGTTTGGGACAAGAGGCACTGTAAATATAAAATCCCCAGCTGTCAAGTTCACGGATTTAATTTCCAATTTCCTGATCTTTCAGCATGTATTTCAATGGAGTGTTTTGACATCGATTTGCAGCTAAAATGAAACTAAATGAAAGTTACAAATGCAGATATCTGCAAACTCCAGATGTGTTTAGGCCTTCGGGTTTGTTTCAAAATCTTCTATATTAGATGAAAAAGCATTTCTTTTATGTATAAAGTGCTGGAATTCTCTCTGATTCCAGTAGCCAATTGTTTAATTCTAATTGAGTAGTAAGGCTTAAACATGCTATGAATTCAGGGAAGTTACTTCTACTCTCTGAAAGGGGGAATTTGCTTGTTTGCATTTCTAATAACAGATTTCTGCTTTCATTCTTAACCTAATTATTTGATGGTTATTCTAAAAACAACCAAAAATTGCTTGACTAGAATGAGCAGAGTTTGCAGAAGCATTCCTACTGGCTAGGAATTTTTTTCATACTTCATAATCTGAATTGCATAAATATGTCCTGTAAAGCAGAGTGGATTTTTTTGAAATGTTGTTCAGCATTTTAATGTAGTCTGAAAGAGGCAGAAAACATACAGGATATTGGAAAAGAGGTGAGTATTTGATATTACATTAGCTTGCTCTTTGTTCTCATTTCCACTTATGTTTAGCTTGTTGCATTATTTATCCAGGTATGTAAATAGCAGAAATGCAGAAATAGTCTTGGTTTGGCTTATACAGTTTTGTAATATGCATTGCAAAACTTGATAAGTACATAAAGAATTGAACAAATTTTTTTATGCTTTCTGATATATGTAAAACTATTTGTGGCATACAATCATATGTAGAAATTATAATAATGTGTTATTAAAAACTCATGCAGGAGTAAGTAAGTCCACAACCAGTATTATTGCTGAGACCAGTAATTATGTCTGGGTTTAGTCATTCATCTGATAGGTTTGTCATCTTTATTATATTAAATACTCTGTATTTATGGGTTGTACAGTAGCTGTCATGTGCAGTTTCAAGGTAAAGGTTAAATATTGTTTCAGGTTTTTAAGTCATAATTCAGGACCAGGTTCATGCCCTCTGACCCAAAGTAAAAGTATCTGATTCCTGGCTGCTGTCCTCATTGCATTGTATTGCATTTTCCTTTAATTGGAAGGAAGAGATTTAATCTGGAGATGTTTAACCTTATTTAACTCCACAATTTCTGCTGAATCAATAGAAGTCTTTCTTAAAAAGACAAACTTTCAGTGTTTGACATTCAGTTTTTGTCTTTAAAGTTTAGAGTATGTTATAGAGTTGTTTTTTTCAGAAAGCTCCTCACTCCTTTGAAGCTCCTGCATCCTTCATTGATAAGGGTGATAATTTGTAGATAACAGATTCACTTGATGAATAATTTAAAATGCCATATTTTTCAGTGGTTCCTTACAGACAGAATTGTTTATTTTAATTAAAAACCAAACCAAAACAAAAAAGCCCCATCAACAAACTGACAAGGTGCCAAAATCAAAATATATTTTTCCAGAAACAAAGATAAGGAATTAAAAAAACCCAACTATTCATGCAAAGCATGCCAGAGAAAGGGCTACCTGTATTCTGTCCTAGTACATTCTCCCACTGTTGCTAAAGGGAAATATAAATGCAAACAGCTGCAATTTCTTTATGTTAATGTCAGAGATAATAATTTTGGACCTGTTCCAAACATACTGATAGCAACCTTACCATTGATTTCTGCAAGATTTGCTTCAAAGAAGCTGAGGTTCCCCTAATTTTTCTGACATTCATAATAATTCTGAAAAAGTATATTGGACTTAATCCCTTCTTGCCTTTTTCTACACACTGATAATCTCAGGTTAATAGAACCATTTAACAGCTTGTCAGTGTGGTCTTGTTTTCCACTGTCATGTGCATCACAAGCAGTTATTTTTCAGTTCTTGAGAACTTGTTTATCCTCTTTTATTTGTGTAAAACTGAGGAGTGATGTTTCCTGGCATTCTTTTTTTATTTGTATTATTTGATCTTATGCCATACATAACCAGTCCATACCCAGCCATGTGCAGCACTTCTTTGATCAGACACAGTGTGATGGTAATGCCACAGTTCTTCTTCACTGGCCTGGTCATTGGACACAAAGAAATTGGATAAATCCCTCCTGTAGCTGATATGAGCCTGTATCTTGAGGCATTCTGCAGTGAGCCATCTGCAGAAATTGTTTCTTTTTCCATGGAAATCTCAAAATGTTTGCAAGGGTAAGAGCTAGAAATGAGATGCTCTCCACTCCAGGGGCAGTTTGCATGTAGGACAGTGATCTCTCTGTACCCACTGCATTGAAGCAGTTTCCCATGTGCCGTCCCTTGATGCCTCCTCCTTCTAATCATAGGGAGCCAAAAATATCTTATCTGAAACATCATTATAGCTTATGAGTTCTGCTGGAATTGTGTGCCTCAATTTTTTGTAAAATGTGAAGGATGGAATTTACTTTTTGAGCAAATTGTGGGGATAAATATGTTTAAGAACTTAATACTCAGATATTAAATTGAGGTACTGATGTATGCAATATTCCAGGAATGCCAAAAACTGGAAAATGAAAGGACAACAAAATGCAGCCTTTATTCCTAAATATAGAATGTTATTTGAACTGCCTCCTATTTTTGTGAAAAAATTAAATGTGAAAAATCACACCACTAAGAGTAGCTTGCAATAAATTCTGGTTTGCACTTAAAAATTCCTACTTTAAGAGAATGCTAATGATTTTAAGTATATTTGAAAGCTATTAGCTATAACCTCATCTTTTCTATGTGGTTTTGGAGCCCTTTAAACTATTCAATTAAATAAATTGGTTCTTGCAGGAAAAAAGCTTCTGCTGATAAATACCAGAGTGAAATTAATGGTGGCAATTGAATTCCATAGGTTAGTGTAAAGAATTGTCAAAGACTTATCTAGAATATAACAATATGTTTTGTTAAAATGGGGAATCCGCTCAGTAATGGCAAATCAATGGAAGGCAGGAGGGAACAGCTTCTCTTTGCAGCAGAGGGACCGTGACTTGGGGCAGAGGGTTCCAAACACTGCTCTTGTCTGGGTTTCACAAATCTGTCCAGTTGCAAACAATTTTTTTATTTCAGCTCTTAGGAAGTAATTCTGTGACTGCCTTTCTCTGTAGCAAATGAAATTTCCTGCCTCCCTGCAAGGTCTGAAGGTTTTGTCAAGGAAGGGCAGATAAGGAGAAGGGTTGTTCTGTCTATGATATGTTCTTTCATATTCTCATCCTGTTAAAAACTTCTGTTAGTCCACATGTACACTCTGACTCTGCATTTAAACAAACAAACAAAAAAAAAGACAAATCAAACATTTTTTTGGCTTCAGGAATTGTTTTCTTAGATGATTCCTCCAAAATGGATAAACTGAAATGTCCTCCTGAGACTCACAGTGCCTGTGATTAAAACTCATAGTATTTCATATCAAATTTATCAAAACTGTCCCTCTTCCTATGTTAGTCCTCTGTGCTTTGAAGTATTCCTGAATTTTAGTTTTAGAGCAATCTGAACCAAACATTTTAATCATATTTTCTTGCAGTTTTTACTTTTCAATTGGCTTGAATTTTGGCTTCAGATATCTCCTTATCTGGCATCTCTCACATTTTTTCAGTTTAACCCTCTTCTCGTGTTGTGTGTTACATCTCCCACCTGGATTTCTTCCAGCCTGTTTTATTCCTCTACATTCCCATCATTGACTTCCTCTTTATCAAGAAATAAGAATGTTTAAAATTCTCTCCAAAATGAAACTTCCTTTTTCTGTCCAATCTGTTCTTAGTAGTGCAAATATTTCATCCAGTAAAACAAAATTGTTAGATGGAAGTGAAATTTTGTGGGTTTGGGCAAGTTCTTACACATAAAATAATTCATTAAACTATTAGACGTACCTCAGGCTGTTTTAAAACTGTCCCTGGCAGGCCAATTTTTTGTGTGCATTACCAATAAACAGTGTAAGAAATTATTGTATAATCATCATTTCATCACTATTAATGAGAATTAGATTAATCTGTAATCTCATTTTAGACTGTGAAACAGCAAAGCAGTCGACCTAGCATTTGTTTGATGAATGGATTTGAAGTGTAAACTGGTGACAGCTGTAGCTGTCCTCTGTACTGAACATGCTTTAAAAACTACTTTATGGTATCCTAGTTTCATATTACAAATATTTCCAGTAAAAGAATACAAATCAATGTTGTATTTTAGCATCTAACCTGCAGTTTAACTATACACTGTATCATGTCCTATATACCCATTTAAAAGTGTAGTTTGATCCAGTAGTCTTTAATATTAGTGGTCAAGTACTAAAGGAAGTGAGCTTAAAGGCTGATTGAGAACTACAGTTTATTTCATTCCATATGTCAGATATTTTACCAGAGGACTCCTTAATGTAGCAGAAATCAGATTTGGTGTGTATTTTTACACAAAATCAAATTCTACAGGCGCCATCTCAGACTCCTCCAAAACATTAGGAAGGATAGGATTCAGTGGTCAAGGAGGCAGTAAGGATCACGTGTATTCTAAACTCAAATGCACAATGAACTTTAGGCAATTTTGTTTTCTATGTGCTTTTTTCCCAGTGTTTACTGAATGGGAAGAATTACTAATGTGCGTCCTATTTAGATCTTTAAAGGTAAATACTCTTTTTTGGGGGGAGGAGCTGTTAATATAGACGTATAAAATTATCATTGGGTCATTTTTAGTCCCTGCTGTTCATTTAGAAGTTCATTCAGTACAGGCAAAGTGCAACACAAATCTTAGACTTTTGAAAGCTGATTCTCAGTTGGGGTTTCAAAATAACAAGTGGAGTAACTGCAAGTACTCTGTGTTACTGACACAGACTCTGTCTTCTACTGTTAGATTGAGTGGGTTGGTTAGTTGGTTTGAGGTTTTGTTTATTTAGCTTGGGTTTTTGGGGGGTTTTGGTTTGGGGATTTGGGGTTTTTTTGTTTGTTTGTTTTTAGAGCTGCTCCTTGTCACATCTTGCTTCCTTAGCCGGAATGTCTCCTTGGCTATATTGCTGTTCTCAGCTGAACACATTGTTCAGACTTGATAATAGCATATAATTTGTAATCTTTATAGTTCAACTAGAGCCCTGGTTTTCTTATGACTAATTCAGTACACAATTAAACCTATAGAACTGGAAGAGACATAAACGTACCATGGAAAATAAGTGTTTAAGTTACAAAGTAATGATTTAATTTCTTGTGTGACTTTTTTTAATCCGTGTCTGTATAAAATCATTTTCATCTTGCTTAGGTTACGTTTTGAAGTTTATTCTTCCACTGGTTTAGCTTAGAGACTGATTAATATTCTCTGCTCAGATTCTGCCCCCCATATTGTCCACGCTCTTAAGGAACTCACATGCTTTAATGGTGTTTTCCTGCTTTACTGCTTGTCCTTTTTCACTCACTCAGCTTCTATAAAAGCTTGTGAATAAAGGAGCAAAAATAGAATAGTGCAGTTCTAAGTGTAACATTTTCTCCAGGATTTTGTTGTGCTGGAGGTTTTCTAGTATGTGGGTCCCTTATGAGAAGCAGACTGAGGAGAGTGGGAAAAGTACTTGTGTGTAGTCCATTATTAGTCCTGAAACTGAGCCCTGTGCTAACAGCCAGAGATAACAACACAGGATCAGAATATCATAATCATATTTATAACACACCATCTAAAGTGTTTCTGTGCTGCATTTTGTAATCTCCCACCTCCTGATACTATTTTCATTAATTTCTTTGCTGTTCAGTGTTCGTGTATGATACTGTGGGTACATGAAAGTCAGGAAAGGCTTAAATAGGTCCTACCCTAAAATTACTGTAGAGCTTGCAGCCCTTCTGAGAAAGGAGTGGCTCGGGAGCAGCGTGGGTAAAGGGCATGATCCCCAGGCAGAAGTTGTCTTCTCCATATTGTGTGATTATACTGCTGCCTGGCTTGGAAATAGTTTGGCAATATTTTCTTTGGGCTGTATAGCAGGCAACAAAATCTTGCTGAGAGATGTTGACTGCATTTCCCTGTGGTTTGTACTGGGCTGTTGGGAAGGCACAACAATCTACAGTGTCCAGATAACAATTTTTCTCATGCTTTGGTTAAACTTCTCTCATTTAACCAGAATATGATTTATTGAAGTTTTTTTTTTCTTAATGACATGTGAAGCAAAGTACCTCCTAATTCTGAATCCTGTGGTTTTTAAAGTTTTAGAAGGTAGAGAGCCTGGTTTATAACTGACTGAAATGTTTCTGTCCTTGAATTTCAAAATATTGGACTCCCTGAATTTTATAATTTCCTTCCAAATAGGTTCACTCAAATATTGAACTAACAGTATTACTATAATTGTCTGGCAGTAAGACAAGTTAAATGTTTTAATAGTTTTGTTTGTTTAAAAAAAATCCTTGCAGAGAGAAATTACTTCAAGCTGCTGCTAATAATTTTCAGTAAGATGGAAATTTTCCACTATGTGTTTTGGGAAAAACACCCTGAAAGGTAGAACTACTTTATTTATACAAGTCTTTATTAGTATGGAAGTGGAGGGTCCAGCTAATACTCACACTGCAGATTAACACAGCTGAGCAGAGCTTGTCTCTAATAATGAGATCAAGGTATCTGTCTCAGCAAACAAAAAATGGAAATGGCTCAAAAGGAGCCCTCCTTGCCTACCAAGCTTATCAAGAAAATATTGAACCAGTTGGAGGTACATATATCTATCACTGTGTAGAATGTATCTCAGAAGAACTGTTAAATTTCAGGAGGGACCCGTGTTCATCTCTGGGTGCCCTTGTGCACCTGCACACATTTCTAGAAGTCTTAATAAACCCATTTGTATTTCGTGTCTCATGTATTCCAGAAGCTTTTATTTTTATATAAATATATCATCAGTGTTGTTTCAAAGCAGATAAACATCATTAATAGAAGTAGTATTTCATATTTGGATGTTGCATAGAATTAATCAGCACATGATGACTCCCAAATTCTGAAACTTAAGCAAATTGTTCACTATTCTCTCGTGCCAGGTTCATATCTAATATTTCAGTATATGCTTCATTAAAGGACCAAAGTTAGGTATACCAAATATCCTATCTTGCTTCAGCATTATGCTTTAGTTTTTCAGTTATATTGCTAATAAAATGGCAATTCAAATGTTAAAGAATATGGAAACCTTTCTGGTTTATCTGAGGAATTTTTTTCTGAAATTCCAAGTGTATCAACAGAAGATTTTTTCTCCCTACTCTTGGAAAAATTCAACTTATATCACACTTACGATAGCTATCGCTAATTCCCTAAAGCCCAGGTGCCTGTATTGTTCTCATATGATGGATGATAGTCACATCACCTGCTGCACTAGTGGGAGATGCTCAGATAGCTCTGTGTAGAGGTGAAGTGGGAATCTGAATCCTGGAGGTATTTCCTGACAATAAATAGCTCATCTGTGCATTCTTCTCTGCCACCCTTATATCTGAATAGGTTTTGGGTTTCCTTTTCCTTTCCTTTTTCCTTCAGCTTCAGAAGTAAGTTTAAAAAGAAAGAAAATAAATCTGACATAATCAAAGTGTGCCAGCTCAGTTTTATATACCAATAGAGTTCTATTGCTAAAAAATTTGTTTCTTTTGGAAGTGGAATGTTGTCAGTGTTTTGCATCTCACCTCACTGCAGAGTTTAATGCTGACAATGAACAGAAGTCCTTGTCTTGACTGAAAAGTCAATCTACTTTTTTATATAAGTTAAGGAGGCACTGGCTTTAATTTGTGTTTTCAGGAAAGAGTAGAGCTTTGCTATGTTAGACAGACCTTTCAAGTAGGTGTGTCACAATCTTCAAAGACTAGGGCCACCCTCAATACACAGGAAAGAATTAATTATTGAATTAGTATGTGTCTCTTGGAAGGTTCAATAGGAGCCCCTTTCACAAGTGGCCATTGTTATCCATGTCTAGGTGTGATATATAGAATATCATATGAATTGCACTGCTGTCAACAGACTGTACTAAGGAATAGTAAAAACAAAACACCAAAAAAAGACCATGACTTTAAAACTATGCTTTAAGGTTATGAAACGTAATGGTTCAGTTGCATGGTTAGCAGTGTTTTAGGAGAAGTCTTGTATGTGGTTAAGGACTTCTGCAGTGATGAGCAGGCTAGAACCAAAGCAGGAGCGGCAGCGGAAGGGCTGCCCTAACAGCACTGTGGGCAGAGCTCCCTCCGATGTGCAGGGACAGCCTGGCCTGTCACAAAGGGACACAGACTGACAGACAGGGGGAGAACCAGCGTGTTTCTGGCCTGCTCCTGAGCACTGTACAGAGCAAACTTCTTTGCAAAACTATTTCTTTAAAGTTCTGTGACTTCTAAGGTAGTCATTTCCCTCAGCCTGCAGTGAGCTGATTTTTGTGAGGGTCTTGAATGTCCAGCACAAAGGGATGCTGCTTTTTGCTTGCGCTCTAAAACAGCCCATAGATGTTATCAAACACTGTTCTTTTTTAGTCTTTGACTGTGCTGCTTAAATTGTGCCTTTCACCATTTGTTTTCTACTACCTAAAAAGGATTTAAGGGTTAGAGGGCTAGAGCTATTCTGGAATAATAATACTTATTCTTTTCCTATCTGCCTCCTGCCCCCAGTCCCACCAAAGTTGATATTGCAGTTTAAACCTTAGCTGTGTGATGCATTTTTCCTAAATTGATGAATGAATAACATGGCAAGCATAATCTAATTTATGGAGAAACAAAATTGATAATTTTGGGATCAGTGGTCAAGTGTGTATATTTTTTTATCTTAAAAATAGATGCTTAATGTTGCAGTATATTTGTGTCCATTACTTAGTAATACAGTAATACAAAAATGAAGAAATTTTGGTGGTTTTCCAGCTGTGTGATACTTAAAATTATTTATGAGATTTTAGAGTAGAATGTGAGCAGGGGGGCTGTCCCTCTTATAAAAGATATTGTTGTAGAGCTCAGTGCTTTTAGAAGTCAAGCAGTAAAAAACTTGCAACAAAAAAAACCTTTAAGAACCTTGTTTATTGAATTCTCTAGGCTAAAACTGCCAAAAATAAATTAATAGCTGTTACCACTGCAGCGCTTTTTTTGTTCACAAGAAAAATATCTTGACATATTTTTTCATTCTGTGATTGGTGCACATTTCAAGGGTATAAATTAATCTTCAAAGGATCCTGGGGAATATCTTTCCTGGACACTTCACTTATACATCAAGTTGGCCATGTTAGCAATCTAATCACAATCCTGTAATTCAGTGGACAACAATTCCTTATTGTGAACAGCATAGCAGCTTTTACTATCATTTAGGTCAGCCTAAGATTGCTGATGCACCATATGTTTCAGGCCATGGATGATGGATGGTATCCTCTGGTGCCCATCCCTAAGTGATTGGAAAGATTGAAGACACACAGTTCACTTAAGCTTGCTTACTATTACATCAAGTAATCAGTGTGATAGGCAAACCTGTGCTCCCTGTGTCACACTGCCCAACTTTCTGCAGGGACATTGTGTCAAAAAAACAATCTAAGAACATTTCCAGATGACAGGCCAGTTACTAGAACAACCATTTAACAACTGGATTCATCTAAAAAGCTTAATAACATGGAAAAGTCAATACATGTTTTTAAAACACTTTTATTTATATGAACCAGACAGTGTTTTGTTTTTAAAGGGTTTTTATTCCAAGATTAAACTTACGTAGCAGATAAAATAAAGCAATCCTTTTTTAAAGTTTAGCCTTTAGTATGTCAAAACATAGTGTTCCTAACATTAATCAGAGGGAAACACTACTTTGAGATAATACTGAATGGTTGAGAAGTTGTATAAGATCTTGTGGTTAGAAACACACGACATCACTTTAAAGTTTAGGAGTGAAATCTTTTTTATTGCCCAATGGCTGTCTCTGTTGATAACACTGTGTTGTTTTCATTTTCCTTGGCTCTGTTAGACCAGTAGCAAGTCCAGACAATTGAGAGCATCTTCCTTTATATGAGGTGGTACAGTGCTGAGGAGTCTTTTATAGGATATAGGAGGAAAAGCCTGGATGATTCTATAAATCTCATTTTGCATAAAAATCCTGCAAGACTTGCAGCATGTATGCTGTCAGTCAGAATAAATCCAACCAAATAATATCAAGTGAGGTGTTTAAAATACTATAATTTAAAACTACTACTGGTGTATGTTTTTGTAAAAATGGGTATTTTTTTGTAAAATAACCAAGTTGAGAGCTTAATGCATAATCCATCATACCTGTATACCACATCAAAAAGGAGCTAAGTAGTTCTGTGAATTCAAACTCTGTAAAATACTCATATAGTATGTCATTAATGATCACATTTTTGTGTATGCATTTTTTAATTGAAAAGCTCATAGAACTACACATTTTGAACACTAATTCTGGCAGCTGTTCTGCTGTTACTATTTAATTTAGTCTCAACTTCTTTGTTTTAATTGATCAGTTACTGGTTCCACACTTGTTACGTTGGCCTAATTAGGTAACTGTGGTGCAGCACCAAAATAAATACATTTTTCATGTTGGAAGTGGGCAGTTAGTGAGAGGTGCTGGAATTGTAGTTGTAAATGCATTTCAAAAATTGCCACTCCAAAGTCAGAATTTCAGGGCAGGCTTCCTCTTGTCAGCCCTTGACAGCTGAGACACTGAATTCCATAACCAGACTATTTAGGCAGCAGCCTCTAAAGTAAATATTAAACTAAGGTAATGGAAAGAAAAAGCTATTCTGAGAAAGAGTTTGGGGAGTAGTGATTAACACTGATTTAAAACCAAGGCTGTCAGACAGGAGGAGCTGTGTTGGTATTAGCCAGGCTCATCTCTTGCCTGCAGGGCAGAAAATGTTACAAAGCTGAAAAATAATAATTCTTTTCAATGGTGTATGAATACATGAGCATATCCGTGGTAGAACTGAGGTTTTGCAGTCACTGCCACTGTGGTTGCTTCCTGTGACATTTCCCAGGGAGGGATGTGCCCTGGGTGTTCTGGAACTGGTGCTGCTGTGAGTGTTCACAGTGGAGCTCTGGGGCTGAAGAGTAACTCAGATTGGAGGCCACGGATGAATGCAGGGATCAGTTAAAGCATTTCAAATATAAAATGCACTGGGCTAGAGGAGTTCATCTCGGAGAGACCTGCAACAATTGTTCAGTTTGGGGCACTACTTTGGCCTTGTTAATGAGAGAGAGACTTACAATAAAGGGAAAAGGACTTGAAATGTCTGAAAACATGTTTTTCCTTGGAGGACAGTTGAACAGAGGGAATGAGGGCAACTTCTGGGAAGTGCTTTTAGCAACTCCATGGGCCACGTATGCAACAGGAACTTTAACTAAAATGGGGCCCACAGTAAGCTCATATACTCTGAAAAATTCTTTGTGGAATTTTCTGCCTTTTTAAAGTCAAAACTATTAGTCAGTGTGGAAGTGTTAACAGAACAGAGTTGTAGTCATGTCTTTTATTTCTTCTTACCATCTGTTTTGATTTGGATAACAGTGAAAACATACTGTCCATCTTAACTTGGAAGTACCCCGGAGAAGTTAAAACTTTCATCTAAAACTGCATTGTTGGCATCTAGAGGGAAGTTTGTGGACAGATAGAGGGCCAGAATCCCTGTAAAACAGGGTTTAGGTATCTAAGCAGTGAGAAAAATCTTACTAGCTTCTTATACTTGTGTTAATACCAGGAATAACATGGGGCTCAAGCCCATGCATTGATCTTAAATGTCAAGGTTTGCTTGCTTCACAGTATAAAAAAATCAGGATAATTCAGGTGACTTTAAACATTTTATATTGGTCAAGTAGTGTTGTATCTTTTCTTTAAAAGGAATGTTTCCTAGATATGGCAAACATGGGCATAAGAAGTGGTACAATTATCCTCAGATTTCTCAGAGAGGGATTCCGTGATAGCCATAGAATTGTGTCAGTGAAGAATGGAACCACACTCGAGTCATTGGGAAGATAGGATTTACATTTTGGAAAAAGCAAATGACTTCATTTCCGAGGGAGGCAGCACAACAGGTAGAGTTTGGCTGTTGTGCACAACGTGGGTTTTGCTGTGTCTTTGAAATGAGGCAGCTTCCCCTGAACAATCAGCCCCATCACTGCAATAAAAAACCTGTGATAAAACTGATTGTATTTTTTCAATCCCTGCAGTTAAACAGAAAGGAGGTTAAGCTTTTAACTGCAGTCTGCTGTCCCTTTTTAAATCGTGTGAAGATGGCAGACACTTATGTTAAACAGTGTGGACTGTTGGTAAAGTTAACCGTGTGCATCCAGAAGTGGCAGAATATGGACTAAGGTGCAACCTCAATCTGCACTGTAATAAAGTAGCTGTTCATCTGTGGTCAGAGATCGTCATGAAAGACCTTGAGTTCCTTCACTTTATTTTGCAGAAAGGCCCATCAGACAGCTTTGCATCATCTAACTCTATCAATCAAGGACCTCAACCACTGCTTTCTGCTGAAAGCTTTCCTGTTTGGCTCTGTTTTTCACAGACAGCTCAATAACTTGTCTGTGGAGCTGTGATAAATGTACCATGTGCTTCTAAACTGTCTCTTTAAAGCTGAACTGAATTTCAACTCGTAGTGCTTGTAACTAATTGTTTTTCTCAGAAACTTTTTTTTTCAATTATTATTCCGGAGTCTCTGATTATCTCTTTTTGATTTGTCCTTTGGCAGTGGCAGAATTTGAAAGCTGCCCTGAATGCAATGGACTGCTACAAAACTAGATTGTACTCAGGGAATAAACTGTATAGTATAAATAATAAGATCAAAGGGTATCTATGTGAAAAAGAAGTATAAATTTCTGATACTTGTTTTTTTAGCCAAGTACATATGAAGGCCAGAATTTTCTTGCCCCTGATTTGTGAGCCAGTCCTAAGTGAATCATTCTTGGTGTTTTCAGTGTGTATGTAAACACAGCTGGTATCGCAAAACCTTATGCTATTTGGGCACAATTGTCTGGTTTTGCTGAGAAGGCCCAAAATAGAGCTATTACAGCAAATGAATAACTTTTCACTCTGAAAGAAGGTGGTTCTTTTAGATCAGGTTGTAGGTCAATGGCAGGGCAGGGTGAGGAAACTCATAGTGCAGCTGTCTGCAAATGAGCTTCACTCCTGATACAATATAAAAAGGACTTAAGGGTTTATAAAGGTTAAAAGTCAGATATGGGTACAAATATGTAAAATGTGGGGAGGCAGAAGAGTTTTCTTAGTTGGACACACTCCCCAGGCAATCGTGTAGTTCATAAATTTTTAGCACAGTTTTACAGAATGCAAGAGAGAAGACTGAAATTAAGTGTAGTTTAAGGATTGAGAAAATATAATGACTTTTGATAAGAAAGTTATAAAATATGTTGTAGTAATTAAGGTCCTAAACAAGAATATAAGTAAAAGCCTTATGCTTTGGGCTGTGTTAGACACCTTGGAGCTTATATGCAGAGAAACTGTTTGCTTGAAATAAAAAACAAATAATGATTGCAGTATGTTTGTGACTGTGATAATGTTCAGGTTCTGCTTAGAAAATCCTCAGCTGGTTAGTTCATGCAAGTTGTCAAACTGTAGTCCATATTCAGCATCAAAGTAAAACATTATCCTTTCAGGGGAAAATGGCATATGAAATTAATTAATAGAAAATAAAAGGCACAGATAGCAGAAACTGTTCTGGGGTATATGAACATGGCTCCTATCAAGTGTAATTGTGCTGAAAAACTGGCAGCTAGGGCTTTGATTTGCTCCAAAGTTAGATAAAAGATAACAAGATGAAGAGCTAGTTTCCAAGTTTTCTTTGTAGTAGTTTTAGTAGGAGAAGAAAGAGCATAAGGCTTGTTAATTGCTTGTGGGAATACTCTATTCCAGGTTAAGAAGAATAAATATTGTACAGTCTGAAAAGCATGTTGATTTTTAGTGGACAGTACTAATTTACACATTGTTCATTTAGAGCACAGAGGTGAAATGGATCCTTTGGTGGATGTAGTCACTGCATAAATGTGCAGAATGAAAAATACACTGGAATGGTGGTGGTGTACTGCATGAAAAGCAGGACAAGCAGTGGAAAACAGAACCCCACCGTTAGGTGTGACCACAGCAGTGCAGGGGCAGAGGTACATCAGAACACAGCCAGATTTGTTTAACAATTGTAGTGTGTGGTCCCTGTCCAGGCTGATTTTCTGTAAGAGAATTGTTTCCTGTTACAGCACCAGTTAGGTACAGTAACTTTTCTGATTTCTCCTTCCCACACATCCACCCTTGCAAGCCCAGAGTGAGATCCACACTGTCCTTTGCATTTGTTTTCCCCTGCTGAGCAAAGCCCCACAGGGTTTCTGCTCACAGGTGATGCCACTGGGTGGATTTCTTGAGCTCCTTCTCTATCTCTCTGGTGAAAGTGTTTTCAGATGTTAGTTAAGATATATATCTCAAAAGTGTGCATTTAATTCTGGATTGCACTGTTTTCCTTCACACCATTTCACCAATTATGTAAATAATTAACATAAACCCAGCTGATTTATATAATGTAAGATTGACCCTGCTAGGCTGAAGCTTCTGCTGCTGCACAGCCTTGTTGGGGTCTTGTTGGGGGAAAATGGGTATGAAACTACTGTGAACAACTCTGACTTATGAAATCACTTGTATTCTCATGGCTATGACATACAGAAGCCCTTGGGAGGCAGATTGAATGTAGTATTTTTAAGGAAATCTAGCAGACTTAAAATAATACACATAATTATGTCAGGGCAGAAAACAAAGCACCAAGATTAAATACATTTTGCTGATGCAAAGGTGCAGAAGGGAAGTCTTCCTTGCTAGTGGAAGGTGCTGCTGTCTTAAATACATGAAGCAAAGCTACAGGGAGAATTTTGAGCAACTTTTATAATCTAATCTATTAATGATCAAATTCTATTTCAATTGCATGCAGGCTTGAAGTGCAGGAACTGGTTACTGTTACTGGCTCCCTAAATGAATGCACTAAGGTTTAGGAGCTGGGTTCACCAACAATGAGTTTAATTGCTATCTACACACAGTACTGAAATCCCAAAATTGTATTCTGGGCACACACTTGACTCAGTGAAAAATTGGGATAGATTATGTAGAGACAGAGGGTAATTCTCCTTGCAAAGTCCTCCCAAGTGCAGAGGGCAGATGTGTGGCCAAGCCAGTCCCTCACACCAGCTCCCCAAGCTATTGCCTGCTCGAAGGTCTTGGGAGGCAGTGATAAATTTGAGGGTACTCATCTGACTTGCCTTAATCAGCACTGATTAAAAAGATCTAAATGGCTCCTGGCAGCCCCTGGTTCAGGAGGATACAGATGCTCTCTCCCTAGTGGTATGCTGGTCACCACTGGGTAGGTAAATTCCATCTATAAATGTCAGGGGCAACATATCAGTCAGAAGTTGTACAGTGGCACTCAGAAGAGTTGATGCACTGTGAAGGTATAAGAAGAATTAAATAACACTGCAAATATTACAAAGTTATTGTGTACATTGATTCTGGGGCCTTTTGGGGAGGTCATGTCCTCTTTTTTTTCTGGCTCTCTGAAAAGGTATGGATTAAATAGAGGAGAATTTAAAGATTGGCTAGAAAAAATTAACAATAAAAGTGTAATTTTAAAAGCTGGTTAGCTTAAAGAGGAGATAAATAGGAAATAAATAGGAATTGAATAGAGCACAATAACTTTTCTTTAGTGTTTTTAGTGTAGTCTCTAGACTTCAGTGGCTAAAAGACATCCTCCATAAAAGTAATAATGGTGGCTTAAGAGGGACAGGGAAAAGGTACTCTAGGTTTTGTGGTTCCTGTATCTAATTGTATTCACAGTGAAGTTTTTGCAGATGAAGAGAACCCACTCAGTTATCTTTCCCTACAAAGCATATCTCAAAAATAACATTTAGAAATTTGGCCTAATGTTGCTAATTCATGCAGAACACAAACATACAGACATTGCTGCAAATTCATACACACATCAGGAATGTACCTGAGTCATGAGAGGGCAGTTTGGGGAACTCAGGGTCAGCACCCAGGGTCGACTCCAAACTCAGGGTTCCTGAGGTCTGAAATGCAGTAGGGGCCCTGGGACATTTGCACAATGAAATCTAAGGTGGATGAGAGCATGAATTCTAGTACACTGCCTGCTCTTCTTCATGAACCAGCTACTGTGCTGCTCATTTCTGAGTGTAAATGTTCATGAAGCGATCAGAAGAAAATAGTTATTGGCCTTGCATACTCTTGACGAGCATAGGCTTGTCTTTTACTCACTGAGGAAGAAATATGTTAGCTTGAATTTAAATAAAATAAATTTAAATTTACCTTAAAAGTAGTTTGTGTTGATGTGTATTAAATAAGGTGCCAAACAAATGCACTATCAAAGTATATCTTTTCAAAGTACATCCACTGAGTGGGAACCATGTAAGCATGAAAAGACCTTAAAGGAAACGTTAGTCAGGTATTATATTTTCTAGTTAAAGGCCACCTAGGAGAAGCAATAAAATAATCATTGTAGTGAGGATTACAAAGTGTGTCATATTGCACCTCACTGTAAATATCACTTTAATTTTTTATGGCACAGATTATTTGTAAGTTTGTTTTATACACTGCATAGCACTTCAATGTCACTGGATCTAAAACCTTTCTCCAGGAAGCTCATTAGTTGAGCTGTCTGCGTGTGTATATCTGCCATCAGCATCTGGTGAGAGGGCTGCTGCTGACCCTGCCACACTTGGGTCAGGAGGTCAGCAGGTCTCATTTATTATTCAAAATTGCTTTCTGACCTTTTATCAGCTAGGTCAAAGAATGCTGCATTCTCCTTGGTTGAATTTTATAGTGAAATCAGTATCATGCACAGTTAATAAAATTACCAATTCACTTGAATCTCATCCCCTCTCCAAAAATGTACATGCTTTGAGGTGGATGAAGTTGGAAGAGATGCCTGTACAAACACGTGTGCTTCGAGACCACGAGTGTGTTGTGTCATCCTCATGCAGTAACACAGGTAGCTTCCCATCTGCTTCTTCGTACACACTTAGTACAGTTGTGCCTATTTCCCCTGGTGTAGTACAGAGACAGCCAAAGGGAGAGCTCCATAGTTAACTGATGTCCTCTCATTTTTGCTGCTCCCATACTTTTGCATAGTTACTGTTTATATATTCGACCCTTTTTTACTGGTAACTCTATCCTGCCCCTTCAGCTGCACATGGGTATCAGTTGAATTTAGGAAAACTTAGAATGGCAAAGCAAGAAAAGGCAATAGATAGGAAGACTTTTTCTCAAAGATTATAACATGTTCTGTAAAGAAAAAGCACTGAGTCTAAAGTAGTTTTAAAATATTTTTTATTAGAAATGTGCTCTAGATAGAGGCAATCAGTGGCCAGCATGATTTTAGTCCAAACACAATCGAGAATCAGCCTGCCAAAATTATCAAAGAACTCATGATCTGAAATTTTCATTCTATGATGAGTGAAATAGCAAGCATAAATGACAGTACAATAAAAAACATATTTTTGCGATTTTAGAACACTAAACTTTGAAGAGAAAATTAGCCATCAGATCTTAACAAGCCATACTCCAGAATGGAAAATTGGAAACCATAAATGGCAGATTGATTCCTAAAGGGAGCTGTGCAGTTCAGCATTATTCCTCTGGAATGATTTCATCCTTTTTAAAAGAAGGAGCCAAAGGTCACATTGGTCCTGCCCTTGAAACAGACAATATGAATGTCAGCTTGTGGTTTCTGACACTGCATATGATGAATAACCTTGATGTAGTAATAAACAAATAACCTGTATTAATGTTCGGAAGCACAGTGAAGTATTAGTGCAATATAAACTTCAACAATATATTGCAAATATACAGCTTTCTATAGAAATGGATTTCCTTCAGTAATCTGTCATAAATTTATGGTTTCTTAAATGTTACTGTAAAATACGTATGCCTTAAGTAACAGAATATACACACATCTGAAATATGGCCAATCACATATACATAAATGAAGAGAATTACTATAAACAAGTAGTACTAAATTAAAGTTATGTAAAAAACCCCTCTGTACATCTGTATTCATATAGATAATTACTCAAACTGTGAATGCTGTTTTATACTATTTCAAATACCTGTGCTCTGTTGTCTTTGTCAGTGTAGCTCTGTCACAGATCAACAATCAGTAAGATTACTGGTTCTTCTCTTTTGGTATTTCCAGCAACAGAGTAAAATAAGATGTCAAGGTGTACATTACTTTTGGTTGGAATGAGGTGGCTTCTTCTACCTGTGGTAAGCTGCAAGTGCGCATGTTGTGGGGAGAGTTGTAATGTGGTGCAGTCATTCTTTCAGCAAATTCCTTAGCTCCAAGAACAATCTTGTACTCTTTAGAGCTGGCTTGATGGCACATTTAGGGTTTCTGTGGTTGGGTTGGTTTTAATTGGAAGTTAAAGAAAGCCATTTGATATTAATGAAATGTGGGATAATATTTAGCCCTGTGCAGAATTTGAAGAACAGTTTCTCCAGTGCCTAAGTGATTCCTGTATTTTCCTAGTATTCTGTAATTTTATACATAATAATTGTTTGCTTTTACCCACACACTGTGGTCCTAAAGAAGTAATCTATTTTTAGTGCAGATGAGCTGTATTGAGATTTCTCAGTATTCCCTCTGAACGTTTTAGAGACATCCCCATGTGCTGTGGTATGTGAGTTAACCCCAGGTCCTACACCAGCCTTTTTTATCATGCAAACTCTGTTATAATCATGGCACAATAAATATTCTCCATATATGACAGTTGGAGAAACACTTTCTGTCTTGACGCTTGTGACACACCCCAGCACGTATCCCAGTGGAAGTGCAAAAAGGCATTTGTCATTCCTCCCTATGCATATTGTGAATGTTACGTGTCCATGAAAGACACCTTGCAGGAGGTGTGTATCCAGAAGGGCCAGTGGTACATTCCATAGCAGCATAAATATTTTTCAAAGGTTCTAAAATTGAGATTCAGAAACGTGGGGAACCACATACCATTGACGGAGGTGAATAAAACCAAGACTGCTATTTAGAATTGAAAAGCCACTGTTTAGTAATACTTGCAGAAACATAATGAGAAGAAAGACATATAGAAAATAGTACTGAATAGAGTAGTGAAAAACAAGTTTTATCTCTGTCTTTTAATAAACATTTAACTGCTCAGAGATTGACACATCTTTACACATGCCAATCATTTTTACTATGGTTAAGTGCTACAACTAAATGAACAAAGACAAGGGACAGTTCCTTCATTGTCTTTACATTGAGTGCTAAGTGAAACTCCTTGAGAAGTCAAAAGTAAAGAAAATAAATATACATCCAAAAGAATGTGCACTCCCAAAAAAAACTAATAAAGAAATTTTCTCTTTTGGGGATGTCATTTTTAGAAT
The DNA here is from genome assembly GCF_047495875.1 of Pithys albifrons albifrons. NCBI lineage: Eukaryota > Metazoa > Chordata > Aves > Passeriformes > Thamnophilidae > Pithys > Pithys albifrons. The sequence continues at coordinate 9,046,341 of NC_092470.1, forward strand.
AAATAAATAACTCAAGAAGGAAAGTGAGCCCTAATTATTCATTTGCATTCTGTGACTGTCTTCATGAGCTAAAACAAATCAAGGGAGTGGTTCTTCTAAACCACATTTTCACTTTTCTTTAGCTCTGAATTGCTAATTTCCTGGGAACAGAGCCTGAAGTGACAGCTGTGAATGCAACTATGGAAAGTGTCAGATAGATAATGTGTTTTATATTAATGATATAATATAATTAATGATTAGTGATCCCAATTTTTTAATCCTGAATTTAACACTTCTCTTGGATAGAGTTATTTAATTCTGTTCTTGAGCTTTTCAGTATTTGCTGGGAAAAAAGATTGCCTCTAAGCGAATTAACACACAAATGCCTTACACAACTGTAGATCTGTTTGCACACTCTCCAAGTCCAATAGGGCACATGCACTGTAGGTATTCTTTCACATAATGCCACAAGAACTCTTGCGGTTCTATAGAATGTAAAAATGTGGAGCTCTCTTGCCAGAGGAAGGCTATTCCCCTCTGAAAAAAAAAGAAATCAGCTATGGGAGCAGTTTAAGGCTAGAAGCTCACCTGCATTTGTCATTTGTCTGTGATAAAGGGTCTGCAGAGACTGGGATGCCTGTGAGCTTCGGTGGGCTTTGTGTATATAATGAACAACTGAGAGCAGGTGAACTGTGCTGCTCCAGCTGTGTGGGCTCAAATCACTGGGATAAGACAGCTGAGGCTCTGTTTTGGACTTAGAGTTTACTTGGGTTATCTTGGAAAAGATTAAGCAGAGTCCAGGGTGCCAGTTAGAAGAGAACTTGCCTTCTGCTCTTTTGAGTGAAGTTATGGAAAGTCATCTTACTTCTGCAGTATCTGTTCTAATGCTTCATCTTGGCCACCTTGCCAAAGTCAGGTTGTGGTAAATCAAGAGCTGCTCTATTTGGTCTTACAAAAGTGCACATAGGTAACACAGCAGTGAACTCAGCACCCTGAGAAGGGAGTGAGCATTCTGTGATTTATTGTGCAAGACTGCTGTGCTTTCTGTTAATTATGCTACAGCCATTGCACAGTGCTTTTGAAACTGCAGTCAAGGTCCTGCTGCACATCTGTACCTTTTTGTGTAGGAGGCCTTTTGGCATTTCCACTTCACTCATCTTATAAGCAGGAGTGTAACCTTCAGTGACCTCCTGAACTGGCAGTTTTGTTTCCTGAAACATGAAATTTGTTTTTATCCTTCCATATGTAGAGGGATATATATGACTGTCCCCAGATTCACCTCTGATTGTGCAGACAAGTTGGTAGTTGAAAGCATATAGGAACAGAAGCAAATCAACCAGTAAAAAAGAATACCAACAATAAGATTTGAAGTCCTTGCAGGAGACAGGTAGGACACTTCCATGTGGAATTTGATATTTAAAAATACCCTACCACTTCTCCACCTGGATTCTTTCTGCCTCATGCTCACACATAACATTTGAATGCATCAAAGAGCCTGTGGAAGAGCTCCCACTCATGTTCTCCTTGGCTCTTCATCCCCCCTGTGGTCCCCAACTCCAGGAAGAACAAAGTCTTGTACAATGTCTCACCTATCAACAGCAGATTATCTGCACTTCTTGGAACTGTGCTTTTTACTTCCTTGCACTGGTAGTTTCACACAGCCTCTGCAGCACAGAGACAGTTGTCAGTCACCTCCTTAGATGTCCATCTTCTTGGAAGTGCCTGTGCTATCTGTCTTGCCTATTTATTACCTGTCACTGAGTGGAGGGTCCAAGCTCTTTTGTCCACTTACAGATACATCTTGGTGATGGCCTGAAGAACAAACTTGAGTGAAGGTGCAGTGTTTGGCAGGGGTCATCTTTTACCCTTCAAGTACTTCACTTCTTGCTTATCTACCCATTTGAGGGAGTGCCACATTCGTTTTCTGAAGGTGTATCCAGTGGTGCTTAAAGGGAAGAGTCATTTTCCCAAAAATGTGTCTGTTTTGTGGTAACTGGAGCAGATGGTCCACATTCATTAGCAATATAATTATGTATCATCCATCAGTTCAGCAATGCACCTTTCTGATACTTATACTCAGCAGTAAATATTGCTTATTAATTCATAGAATAGAAGTCCAGATTTTCTTCTCAATTGTATCAGGAGAATAGCTGCCTTGAAATCAATCAAACTCATGTTCTGTAACACAGCCCAGAATCATTGTCCATATATACAAAACTGATTTCCCCCCACAAAAAAATAAAAGGGACAGCAACCCCTAGTAACTGGTGTTTGGGAAAAAATACAAAATTATAATGTGACATGCTAGTTTGCTGCTTTAAACACCAGTTTGCTACAAATCTTAGCCATATAACTGGAAATCATTAATTAAATCCTGTGCAGCCAAGAATCATGCATAATGTAACACGACTACTGCAAACAGTTCGCTCCTGATCATTTAAATTTTCTTCTTGCTCTTACCGACATGAGGAGCTTGTATTTGAAGTAGTCCCTGATGAGATTTTGCCTTTACATCCTTGGAGAATGTCCTTGTGCATATTTATAGGACAAAGTAGAAGGATTACATATGTGGGGTTTTTTTGCTTTCAGGGTATTAAGTGTAGTAATGGAAAAAATACATACCTTGGCACAATGTGATCACCTCAAAAATCTTTTGTGGAGAACAAATGGTCTAATGCTTTAAGCCTTTAAATAATTATGCTGTGGTTGGATCATGTTCATAAGATAGCCACTTTTTAATTGCATATGCAATTCCCTCTGAAAAATAAGATTTCCATATATTCTATTAATTTTTACAGAGAGGATTTTAGTCAGCAGCCCACTGTATAGGGCAGTGTTATTTCTATGGCACTGTCATGTTGATGGGAGTAGAGAGGATGCTCCATCAGCACTGCTGATGTTCCAAAAGGTAATTTGCTTAAAGGAAGGGCACAGGAGAAGGAAGTGGACTTCACAAATTAAAAACTGCACAGCAGTTTCACTGCAAACCAGCTACTGGTCACACAGTGCTATCCAATTAATCCATTACTCTTAGAAGAGGAATCCCTGTATATCCAGGTACAATCCTTGCCAAATATCTGGACACAATCATAGGCTTTTAGGATTACAAGTAACATAATAAAGGATAATGATCAAAATTAAGCACACCAATACAGAATGCTTGGGTTAACTGGACTTGCCATGTGCACTGTAAGGCAGCAGTCTGTTAGGTTTAAAGTGAGATTAAGGAGTTGTGTAACCTGCAATTATTCGGTTTTTCATTAAAAAAATAAGATGATTTGGCTCAGTAGGACCCTTCCTTATATTTACCTCTGTTTAATTGGATTTGGAACTGCTTAAACATCTTTGAGTTGGAGCTTATAAGAAGATGATCCCAACTGTTTTTCAAAGCTTAAGACAGCAGGCAGACAACATGATCATGTCAAGACTCATACTAAAGCCTTAATCCTACTTTTTCATCAACTAGCACTACAGCTGAGTCTTTAACCTCCTAAGTACTAAATGTGCTTTGGATCTCTCACAGTACATTTGCTGGCTGTTTTCCCTAATAATATTAATTTTTGCTTCCTTTCTGAAAAGTACTGTAAAGAATAGTTTCTGTCTATCTGAATTTGGAGAGCTATAGTGTAAACCTCTATTTTCAGTCCTTTTATTTTCAGTCCTTTTAAAAATGCAATTTATAAACTTGAACACATGAAAGTCTGTTGGTCTCTGTGGAGGCAAGGCAACGTATTGACATGTACCTCACATTGTTATAATGAATAATCAACTATATTGGTAACTGTTTTTCATTGTACATGAATTACTAGATTGACCATAGTTTTATTTTCAATGGGAAAGAAATTACTGTGACTTTAGTTTTATTCAGGTCTTTTTCCTAGGAACTGTTACCATGATCAAAAGAAAATTTTTCAGACTTCTAACCTCAAAATTTCCTAACCAGTGCATTGTTTACTTTAATAATCCATGAATTGCATAGAGATTAAATATTCTAATGAGTTATTCCTGCATCTCTTTGTAGTACCCATAAATGCAATAGTCTATGCTCTTCAGTGTATTTTTTCTTGTTTTGTTTTTTCTTCTCTTCCTCTCTCTTTTTTCTTTTTTTCTTTTTTCTTTTCTTTTTTCTCTTTTCTTTTCTTTTCTTTTCTTTTCTTTTCTTTTCTTTTCTTTTCTTTTCTTTTCTTTTCTTTTCTTTTCTTTTCTTTTCTTTTCTTTTCTTTTCTTTTCTTTTCTTTTTCTGTTTTCTCCTTTCTTTTCTTCTCTGCTCTGCTCTGCCGGGTGCTGCTCCGATTTGTCCTGGTGACACAGGGCTGCCAGCAGGAAAGCAAGCGTAGTTAATGCTCAGCTGCTCAAACCAGTCAAGCAAGCCAGCAAGTCCCAGCTGTGCTACTTGATGTTTTTTGATTGCACCTAGTCCTCAATCTGTGAACTGTTTTCTGGACTTAGATTCATCAAGCTCTGCCGCTTTAAAACTCATGCAGGCAGGCATCCTAGGATATGCCATTATAAGCTGCTGCCAGGGGATCTTCTAGGAGATAAATGGAATCTGTGTGAAGTAAATTAGTGTGAACCAGTCAATCTGTGTGTCAGCCTTGAGCCACATCCATGGGTAACTAGCTTGCTGACTGAAAAGTCCACTGTCTTTTGCCAATCAGAGGTCTCAGCCACCAGGAAGCAGTCCTATACAACATTAGTTTCTTGGAATAATGCCTGTTTGAGCAGCCAGTGAAACTCTTCAGTATACACTACTGTGCTGCTTGAGTTTACTTACTGCTTACAATTGAACTGAAAATCTTTTAAAGTCAGATAACATTTTAACAGTAGGGAGCATCACAGAAATATCTTGGAAATAAGCACTTCCACTCTCCTACAGCAGCCATTCAGCAGAGTCATGCTGTGCTGCACTTGGCTTTACCTCCCTATCAGTAATACGTCTTCAAGACCATAATGCAAAAGAATAACAATAATCTGGCCAGAAGAGGTTAATAAAGAGGTTCTGTGTATAGTTTTTTCCCATGGATTAAGCTATTTGTACAGCTTCGATCAAGAGATGGGGAGAGTATGGAACTATAACACTCATATTATGCACAGGGATGTGTCAGTGCCATAACTGTGCTGCTTTTGTTTCATTTTGGTTTAGAAAGCAAATTGAGACAATCTACAGAGAGAATTTCTCTGAAGAAAGGGGCTGAACCAGAGGCCTCTGAAAATTGCCTAACTAACGATTTTACTCTTGCATTCCAAATCAATCTACTATCATGAAAATAATAATGTCAATATTGTCAATAATGTGATTTTTTAAATAGGAAGTATTTCTTTGTTTGTTGGTTTTGTAGGTGCTACTGATACACTGATAGGCAATCCCATCTGCAGTGTGTGCTCTTCCACACCACTGGTCTAATGTACAGAAACCAGAGGGAGTTTTGCTGTATTTTTTTGGAAAAAGATTCTTTATCCAGAGGGTGCTCAGGCACTGAACAGGGTCCCCAAGGCAGTGGGCACAGCACCAAGGCTGCCAGAGCTAAAGAAGCATTTCGGACAATGCTCTCAGGCACTTGGTGTGACTCTTGGGGATGTCCCAGGCAGGGCCAAGAGCTGTACTCGAGGATTGTTGTGCGTCTCTTCCAACTCAGCATATTCTGTGATTCTGAGATATTTTCAGAAAGTTGGACAGCTGAGGAGATGCTGTATTCTCTAAAAAGAGACTAATTATCTAGTAACTAACAGATTCGAAAACTGGACTTCTTTACTAATTCCGTAACCTTGTTTTCCCCCATTGTCTCCCAATTACTGGTTGAAAAAATTTGAGAGAGGCATAAATAGTGTTGATCAAATAATTCAGTCTAACATCATGTTTGGTTTAAAGTTAGAGCACAACATCCCACATTTAGAAGAGAAAATTAGCCTTTCTAGCCAGAGAGGACATCAAGAAGAAGAAACAGTGTATAACAATAGAAGAATTATTTAAAGAGAGTTTGGGGTTACTTTTTCCTTTTTTTAAATCTTCCTCAGTTTTACAGAAGCTTGTGCTTCAGAGCTGTGCAGTAAATGCTGTGTAGGATTTTATGGGAAAGTATTTTATTTCTTGCAGCAGAACCCAGTGAGACAAATTCAACTAGTTAGGTGTTTTATAATATATACCACACAGAATACATGGACAGAATCTGGTATAAATCACAACTAAGAGTGGGACAACTGCTTTAAAATTGAGTGAATGTTTCATTTCACTAATGAAACAAAAATGGGATGTCCTTTGAGAGCATAATTTGTTACATGCCGTTATATTTTAGTTGAGAGAAGTAAGGAAGTCCCTTTGGGTGAATAAAACTTCAAGGTATTATGGGAAAAGAATCACTAAAAATTTCAGTTTTTCTGTCTGGAGCAATGCTGCCCTCACAGACATAGGGAGAGAGGAAAATGGAATTTCAGGGGATTTTTTTGATATATTAAAACCTTTCACATATACAGGAGGAAATTTCTTTAGTAGCAATTCACTTAGTGAGTGGTATGAACTCTATGTATGAGTTCAGAGTGCAAGAGCTTGCTCAGGCTTCCCCAGGCACATGGGTTGGGACTTCTGCAAACTGAGCTCTGCAGTGTCACTTTGGGTCCTACTTCTGCATTCACTGTCATGGATTTCAGACACAGCACCTTCCCATTTGACTCTTTCCATCCTGGCTTAGTTCAAGGACAGTTCCAGCTTCCATAGGCTTCAGCATTCGCTGCAGAATAATAACATGTTGCTCCGGGTTAATTTCTTAATCTTTCTTTTTGAAATCAAAATGTAATGAAAACTGGGCCAGTGTGATATTTAATCATCAGAAGATATCAACCAGCCATCCTCAGTTAAATGACAACTACATACATCAGTGCAGGGGTTTTTTAAACGACACTAAAAATTATGAAATGACCAGCAACTGATGTCTTCTGTCAGTGAGATGAATTAGTGGTTTAAATGGCCTGAGAAATGGTCGGGGAAAAAATAGGGTTCAATTCAATAAGGATGAAAACAAGGATCTAGACTGAGGTAGGATTAATCTTCTGCCAAGAGACAGGATGAGGAAGAAAAAGCAAGGTAAGAGTTTCTCAGGAAAGAATCTGGATCACAAGCTGAACATGAGTCACCAGCATTTGTGGTGTGGCAACAGAGGCAGGCACCATACCAGGCTCTGGGCAAACACTCATGCCAGGGAGTGCCACCTTGAAACGTGAGAAGGATCCCTGTGCTGTGCTCAGCACTGGTGCCACCAAGGCTGATCATCCAACAGTTTGTTTGCACAAAGACTATTCTTTAAAGACTGATCAATAATCAGTCTGTGGTATTTTTTCAGAAATAATTTGGTTTTATTTTGTGGAATTGTTTGAAATGCTTTGAAAGTAAGTGGATAAATGTTTCACAAAATATTATGATGTTATACAATCATTTACTATTCTAAATCCTATACATATTTTAGTGACTTTTTTTGCTTCAGTAATGTAAGAGAATAGGTATTGAATTCAGTAGACAACTTCTAACACCTTATTAAGATGCATCACAAAAAAATACTACAATTCTCAAGATTGATCCTGTACAATGAAGATTTATGTCATCTTTATATGCTAAATTCAAGGTCATTTGCCTCAATGAAATGTGTCCTTTTACCTTACTGCCATGCTAACAAAGGTAATCCCTACTGCCTGTGGAATAATTGAAATCACCTTGCACTGAATAGAAAGAAAATGTTATTGGAGTTAAAATATCAGCAATGGTTGTTTCTTAACTTTTCCTCTGACTTGCAGATTTGAGCCTCATTTATACTCCATTTGTGTCACTTTGGCTGCAGAGGTTATCTTCCAAAGGAACCAAAAGTAATTTTAAGGTCCATTTAAAACCAAAGTAGGACAGAGTGTCTTCTGAATAAAAATCACACTGTTTATGTTTAAACAGCTTAAATTCCATCAACATCCTTAGTATAAGCAAGTCAGAACAATATTTCTCCTATTGATATTTGTACATAAAATCCTATTCCCCTAAGGGAACATAGAGTAAAGTAGGTGTTAGTGTTGAGATTTTTTTTCTCTTTTGTCTTGATTACATAATGGCATTTATTACTTTCACTCTTTATTTAGGCCAGACTGTACTTTCCTGGTTTTAACTTTTCAATTCCCTTTGTTCTTTGATGATATTTTTAAGAAACCTTCCTTTTCAAATTGAGCATATAATGTGATGTTTTAAAAAAGAGATTTGAAGGTCTCTGCCTTGGTCCCTTTCTTGCTCACTGCATACATTCATTATGTAACTTCCTAAGGCAGGGTCTTGTGAAGTTTATTTGCCTGGGTTTTGTCTAGAGAGGTTTGTGTGTTTCTAAGTGGCAGTGCTAAGATAGACGTCCCTTGCTTGCACCAGTGACCTGATCCTACTCTGTCCTGGTTTTATGAAACATTTACTTCCCTCCCTTCTCTTACACCTGCTGAACTGCCTTCTCTGACAGCTTTTACACAACTTCTCTTGGCAGATTTTACACAAATTGTCTAGAAGTCTCCATCTGCCCCCATGAGAACCCCTTCCATCCATGCTTTCCGTTCCTTTCAAACTGTTCCTAATGACCCCTCAATTCCATCTATTACTGTGTTTGGTGCTTTGTGGTATTTTTCAGCTGTATCAGCTCTGCTTGTGACCTGTGATCTCTTTTTCTCTCATTTTGGTCTTTTCTTTGGTCTTCAAAATTCCCCAAATCTCTCCAATCTCTACTCAGATACTGGAAATGCTCCTGCTTTGTCCAAGGATCTTGCTGTCCTGTCTTAGTTTCTGTCCTGTCTTGGTTTCTATCTTGTTCACTTCCCACTTTCCTGCTGGTGTGCCTCATCTGTGTACGGACCTGCTTCTAACTGTATTTTATTTGTTACTTCTCAGCTGGATCTGATGCCTTCCCTAAAGCACTGCTTAGTGCTGCTTTGTTGTAAAATCACCATGTTCCCTGAAATTATGTGACTTACAGTGACATGGGCTGGGGCAGGAAGAGAGCACTTGAGCAGGTTCCTCTAGCCCTGTGGCACCACAGACTTCCAGCAAGGGAAGTCCCTGCCAGATCCTATCTGGGACTGATGCTGGGGCTGTGGAAGTGCCAACCCTCCTCCGTTCACTGTGAGTTTTGAAAATATACAATTACTTTTGAAAGGGTGATTCTGATTTTTGGTCACTGCTATGTGACCAAAACAGACAGCTCTTGTGATGTTTTGCTTTCTTTGCAAAGGCAAAGCTGTACTTTTTGTTTTTCTGTCTTTTATCACAAGATGCTCTGCTGGAAATTTTCCTATTGCTCTACTTCAGAGTAGTTCTGACTTTTAAATTCATGCAGCTGGAATGACTCAGTCTATCACTCAGCACACCAGAGCTGACTCCACTGTGCTAAGAACTGTTTTAGAAAAAAGAAAAGTTCTAACAAGTTTGACAAAAAATATGTTTTTAAAATATAATACATTTATTTGTATATTCCAGTTTTAATTTTTTTGCTGTGGCAACTTTGGCCTTCAATTAGTATATTTGAAAATCATTGCAGTGTTGTTAAAATCAGAGAAAAGAACAGATATCTTGAATACATTCTTTCTGTACATGTCATAGTGCTTTCATGTGTGAACAAGAACATTTGTTATTTGTTATTGTATTAGTTCACTGTCAACTCACCTCATGCAGATTATCGTGTCAACACTTCCTGCTTTACCTGGGCAGGGTTTTAGGTACTGGCTCGTTGCAATCCAGGACAGATCTTTTAAGCAAAATTTAGTGGCTTTTTGTTTTTCCAGGTGAAATGCGTGGTGTCACTATAATAGAGTTCATTATTTATTATGTTTTAATATTACATTTTCAAGGATCTAATTCCACAATTTTATTGAAGCCTTGATTGCTTCAAACAGACTCTGTGCAGATGCGAGAGTCAAGAATGATGGAACCTTTTGGTGACCTGGGATCAATAGCTGCAAACCCATGGAAAGCGCAGGGTGCTGAAGTGGAATATGTGTCTTTTGAGCTCCTCATGTCTGCATAATGCCCTGAGGCCTTGTTGATTCACTCATAGTTTGGGAAAATGTAAATAGAGGTTTAAATTACATGATCCTTCAGCAAATATTCATTTGGTTTAAAAAAACCCACAAAAATTTTGAAGTTTTGAAAAAGGGACAAAAGTACACTGAGATTGCACAGAGTCATTGGTATCCACATCCACATGGAAGTTTGGAACCTTGCTTAGTTTTCTAGGCACTAGAAAAAAAAAGTAGTGGCTTTTAGTCACTGCTATTGTTCTAGGAAATAAGATCAACTAAGAGCTCTATTGGGACAAAAATGGAGATCTAGTCTTTGCTGTGCTATTCTAGAATATATTTTTTAATAATTATACTTCTTCTTCAAGCTGCATTTGTGGCTCCATATGGAGGTATGAAGAAGAGTGGGAAATGGACATTGACAGGAGAAATAGCTCTTCTGCTCAGAAAAAGTTATGTGGGATTTGTTCAAATGCTAAATGAATTCAAAAGTCATATAGACAAATAATTGTTTCTCTGAAAATATTTTTCTGCTCTGAAATGAAAATGTTTTTAGCAATTAAATGAAACACATCATTAAATTTGGTAATCTCTAAACCACAACTCAGCATGGGTTTTGCTGCACTTCAGAATTATCACTACTTTCTTACCCATTCCAGCTTGTTGCATTCAACATATTTTCATCTTAAAAGGAACATCACTTCTCTCCCCGGTGAATGACTCCAGTAATTACAAAACCACCTAATTGATCTTCTATGTTGTTTACTGGCTTCTTTGGTGAAACAGACAAGCATTTTTTAATGACTTCTAATTTATTTTACTATTTTAGGATTCTATAAGTAAAACTGGTTTTCTCCCTCAAAGGAATCTCATTGAGGCTGATGCCTCAAACTTCACCCTGCATGAGTTCTTGTCTGGAGATTTTTCAGCTGCCCTGTGGTTGCATATAAGTGATTTGAGTTTCTGGGTTTTCTTCAATCTATTATTTGTGTTTACAAATTATGTCTTCTGCATCAAAAGCTCTGCAGAAAATCAGGAAGTGTTGGTTTCTGCATACATTCCATTTCTCCCTCCCTGTGTTCTCATTCTTTACTGCTGCAGTCAGCGTGTTGAAGCATGACAAGAGCTCCAGCTCGGCAAACTTCCAAGATGTGGAGGATCCGCCTGACAGATGTGTCTTGGAAGAGTCTGAGAGTCCAGGTGAGAGGCATTTAAAGACAGTCACCAAGTATCAAGCGATAAATCTGACACAGCTTTTGGGTCTGTAAAAAAAGCACATTGTAATGCTGTTTCCTTTTTAGCAGCTGCAATGTCAAATTAATGGTCACCTCCAGGGGTCACAGTGTGGAGCTGTTATCCTTTCCTCTTTCATCAGGAATTCAGGTCTTAGAAAGGATAAAGGCTTTATGACCAAAAAGAAAGCTGACACTACTAGTTCATTATAATTACTTTTGGACTACACTGCTTACTTAATATATGTACAGTGTCTGACCCTTTGAAGGTAGCCTGAGATTATGAAAAATTAGAAGTACTGTATATACTGCAGCTGAATGTAGCAGTGGATAGCCAAACACTGCATCTCTGGAGGAAAGCAAATTGGTGGCATTAAATAGCTTGATTCTTCCCTTTAAATCAGTTCACAATCATTATTTCATTTTAATGACTCTTAACATTGATTCAGCTAAATACAGGAACATCCATAAAGTGCATCCTTTTTGGTGACCGAAAGATTTATCTTCATGTAGTTTCATTATCTTTCTCGTTATGGAACATCTACAAAATTTATTAAATGAATCCCAAAAGGAAACAATTAAATATAAATTGTATCGAGTCACAGCTGATTAAAAACATTGTGTGACTAAATACTAAGATCTTTTAAGCAAACTGAGAGCTTGACCCACATCCACCATGCACATAACCTGTACATAATCCTCATTAGGGAAAGAGTTAAACACCTTTTTTCACTTGGTATTTTCCTTGCCTGCATTATCTGGTTTCTCTGTACCTCCTGCATCTTTGTGTGCTGATCCGTGTATCATATTTTTGATTCATCGTCTCTGCGGCCTGTCAGCTTAGTTAAGAGATTTCCAAATCTTGCAGCCTGTGCTGACAGGGGGCAGCTGCCAACAGTCCCCTGATCCTTCCCCAAGGAGCACTGCTGAGATTTAATTTTCAGTCAAAGGGTGCAGTCTGAAATCCATGTCAGGTCCCCAAAGTCATCTCAGAACCCAGATAGGACCCATGGCTGGGGGATTATATTTCAGCACACTCCACTCCTCCAAGATTCCTTGGGAGTTCAACTGCTGTCACATACCTGATTTGAACCACATTCCCTTTTCATCTCTTCCACAGAAATGAACACCAGTATATGGTACAATAATTGAAGCCAATGAATTGTAAATCTGTATTCATTTTAAGGCCACATAGACTTGGACTCAGTGTTGTCCAGTGGAAACCAGCATGAGATTTGGAAAGAAACAGATGATCTGCTCAGGAAGGAGCCAAGTTTCACTGCAACAATCTGTGGTGTATGGCACCTCCTTCAGAATCTGTCCATAGTCCCCTCAGTAACAGCTATGGCCCAAAATGCAGATTGTCCAAGATTTCATCAGTTCTGAAGTGAGAAAGAATGAAAGCAGGTGGCACCAAAGTGGTCAGGGGAGAATTACTGTACCTTAAAGATAACATTAATTTTAAGCTTAAATTGTTTGTCTGGCCAAGTGTACCTGTTTGGATGGGGACTTGTATATCCAAGTCTGCACTCTGCATATCTATACGAAGTAATGGAAGGAATAAAAGCCTGTCAAGAGTTGAATATTGACTGGCAAAAATACATGTTGATAAAGCATCTAAACTTAAAAACTGAGTTCCAGTCGGTCCATCTGACATCATTAAACTAGTAATAAACAATGAATTACTCTGGCTTTTGTTTCTGTCCATTCCTGCATTTTAAGACATCTTGTCTTATAGGTCTGAAAACCTCAGGAGATTTCACTACTGGTCTCACTGCTTTCCACTGAGAATTTGTGGCTTGGTTGTCATGGAGACATCGTATTTCTCCAAGAATTGCTCATATTGATCCGTGGACAGGCGTAAATGGCCAGGCGAATGTGAGGAGTAAAGGGGGTTGGGCAGTACTAGAAAATGACCAGAGGTTATGGGTCGGAAATAAGCTCATAGCAAACACTTAGGTAAAGAGAAAGAAACAGTTTCATTTTGTTTCAGGATTTCGTTTTTGCACTTTATGCCATTGTCTTCTTTCACTATAGACTGAAAGAAACTTGTTAGTCACTTGTCATGTCAGATCTTTGGTGCTTGTCCTGACACAGCTGTCAGCCTTCCAGCTCTGTGCAGTTCAGGGACACACAACAAAGAGCCGGGAACATGAATTATTTATTGCTCCTTGTGCGGATGAAATTCTGTGATAAGAAATTAAGACACTTCTGACAGAAGTGCTTGTTTGAAAGGAAAGATTTGGTAACACAATACATTTACTTAAAGCTTAACATTTACTTTTAGCAGCAAACATTGAAACAATAATATGACATTCAGTTGGCTATGATTTTCTCAGGTGCTTTGACTTTGAATCATGGAACCTGAGAATGCCTGAGAAGTCAGGATTTGGTTTGCTGAAACTTGTGACTTTAGAGTCTTTCTTACACATACTCAAAGTCTGGGCAAACTGAAAAACTTAATTTATGAGTTTTTATTAATAAATCTGTATATGTGTTTTTCAGAGTCTCTTGTACTTCACTTACAGGATGTTGTCACAGATGCAAAAGGGATGTTAACAAATATATTTATTTGATTAGCTCTTCTGGTGAGGAAAAGGTGAAAATATGACAATATACCTGCCAGGAATTCCAACTGTTCCTAGAAAGGTTCTTCATTATATCTTCTTCGAGACTCAGGAAGGCTGCAGAGCAGCTGCTAACACGTCTGTCTGTGCGTTCTGTTTTTCAGTGGGGAAAGGTGCAGTATCTACCCTTGGCCTTAAGCTGAGCTTTGTTTCCACCATGATCTTTATTTTCTAAAATCCCATCAATCTTACTCTGTTTCTTTTACTTTCACATTTTCTGTGTGTCTGCTCATGTTCTCACTGCTCTGGATGTGGCCTCCAGCAATTGCAGAAAAGACACATACTCAGACAAATAGCAGGAATCCATTTGACTACCCACGACACCAATCTAAGATTTGCCTGTGATTTCTTGAGTTCAGTGTGATCTGAACTACTCTCAGATAGGTAATGAAACCCCTCAACCTACACTTTTCTCTTGGATATTTCACAGTAAACACTTTTCACATGTGATGGACACAGGTAAATATCAGACTGCAGTTTCTTGTCTAAGTGAAATGGATTTTAGTTGCTCCCTTCATGTGCCTACAGGCTGCCATTATCTGTGATAGTGGCTCATGTGTATTTTAGCCCCCACACAGAGGAGATGCTGGGCTTCTCTCCCAGATGCCTAATAGTAGGTTTATCACTGCCATTTTTCCCCACATGCTGAGGACTACTTCTGTTTGCCATGCAAAGCCTTGGCTTTCCAAACTTGTATCTGCTCTGGCCTTGAGCATAATAATCAGATAAGAATTGCAACAGCTTTTTCTAGAACTTGACTTTTAATCATATCAACCCCACCATAAAGAATTCACTATCCCTTGGAGTGCATCTTTATATACATAAATATTACCAGCAGTTTTCTATTTTAGCAGGCAAATTTTCCACATTTAGGGAAACTGAAAAAGAGTCTGAAAGTGGGTGTACATGAATGTGTATATTAGATTTCTAGGTCTGAGCTGTTCACCTGAGTTTTCTTGCACAAACGGTGGAAAATTTTCACCTCCAGAGTCAGATCATCTTGTCCGAAGGGAGTTGTTTGAGATGCGTTTGAAGGGGGATGAAAGTGCCCTTTCTGAATTGTGTCAGTCAAAATCTAAGAGGATTGTAGCATGACTGGGCACACCTTGAGGTGTCTCAGCTTTCATATGTGGTGCAGTCCTGCTAAGGAGAGTTCTGCAAGTGCAGCTGTTATGAGGAAGAGTAATAGATTTGAGTTCAAGCCCTATGAAACAGTGTAGACAAAGGCAGACACAGATGCCCCTTTGCCTCTTACTTCCCCTGAGATACTGTAGTAGAGTAGGAAAGAGACTATTAGTTCACTTGGTATTAGGGGTAAAATGACTCTTCCTGACGGAAGATAGAAATGGAAGCTGTAGATGGAAAGTCTAGAGCATTTTCCATCTTTTAGATAGAAATCATGTAAATGGTTAAACCCCATATGCTTCTGTCTTCAGTAGCCAGGCAGTCTCTGCTTGAGTCAGCTCGTGATCTCTCCCATCCCTTCCTTTGAAAACATTGCACTTATTAAATTTTTCCCTCTCCAATTTTTCACTTTTCAGGACGGAATGTGACTCTGGGTGCATAACAGGTAATAGGGGAAGTCCAAGCAGTTTTTGCATTCTTGCTTAATTGCTTTTCCTAGACAGACCTTGGCATAGAGATGGGTAGGATCTGTCACTGCTCTTGAAACAGAGTCTGTGAGAGGCAGAACTGCAGCAAATAGAAATGAAAATGTACAAAGAACAGCACATTCTTATTAGCCACAGTGTCCCAAAAAAGACAGCACCAAAAGTAGGACTGTGTTGTTATCAGGCAAATTATAATTATTGAGTAATCACTTACCATCTCCAAGTTCCATCCACTGCAGAGTGTTCTTCAAATCAGCACAGTGTCACCTCTGTAATGTTAACAGTCTTCTGGAGGTAGATTTGTGGTCTCTTTTAACAGTAGTGCGAGGGTGCTGACAATTTTTATTCCATTACCAAAATTATAGGTTTTGTTACTCTATGAAAAGGTTGCAAAATAACTTATATTTTAGTAAAAAAAGTGTTGACTATTACTTCAAATTGTAAAATCATTAAGCCAGCTGAATACATTTTTTTTCCAGATGACACAAAGCCACACCCCTGGATATCTAAAGTGTGCTCCTGTAAGGTGTGTTAGAAAAACCCGCTGAGCCGAAAGAAGATGTACAAGGACAGCCAAGAAACGGGGCCTATGTGACATGGACATGAACTGCCTTCTTGTAACTATTATGGTACACCTTTAACAATTAATTTTCAGAAGAAATATCTTCCATAAGTTCAGCTTTTTTTGACTGATTTATTGTTTTAATTCACACTTCCATCACTAATGGATTTACTTGTATTCAACTAAATTGAGGTAGTTTTATCATAGAGAATACCAACTCTTCATTTTCAGATTTCACTTGTTTATGTAGTGATCCCAAATCTTACAACTTTGATGGACCATTAAACAATTGTATCAATTTCACTATTGTTTTACATCCATCAAATTTAAACCTTTCTCTCTCCTTGCTTCTGATTTTTATTACCAATAGCATTTTAGCACCGAGAGCAACCAAATGCATTTCAAATAATTAGAAAATATGTTTCCATTTAAAGGCAAAGTGCTTATTTTAAATTAAACATGGAATATATAGAAATAACTAAAATACAAAGAATGTTCCATGCACAGGAGAGGATGGGAAATTAATAGCAAATCTTGACATGTCTAGGATGTAAGTTTCCCTTTTATATAAATACTGCCATCACCATCTGTAGAAATACAGGACCAATATGAAGTTGAAGAAGCCCATTGGAGTCCTCTTCTGAAATGATACACTTCATTGAGTGTATATTTGTGCTCAGTGGGGAAAGCAGCTATACATTTTTTTCCTCTTTAAAAAAATATATCATTATGTTTATAGAATATGTGCAGCTGATTAGATTAATTTATCACCTCATGTTCTGGGGGATTTCGGCTGGTTTGACAGATAGTGGCTGCTCTGAGCAGCAAGAGGCCTCTCTGTAGTGCCAATGCTTGGGATGCTACTGAAGTCAAAAGGACTCAAGGCTGTGCCTTCCTGGATCTGCCCCTTATGGTGGAAATCCTGGTCTGATGTTATCCTTCCTAATTGTCACCTTAGCCATAAGCTGCCTTAACTGGGAGAGTGGAGATTTCTTCAGTGTGGAAAGATTCTCTGGTAATGAACCTCTTTCTTCATGCAGAAGTGATAAAACCAGGTTTCTGTTGCCACACTATGGCTTGCATTTGGTTCAATATGAAACCTTCTTACTTCTACTTTCTTAGATTGCATGAGTCCATGTCCCCACATGTGGTTTATGACAGTGAAGTCTTCAGAAACTTTGAGTGGAAGGGCCTTATGAGAGGTTGGATCTCATATTTTATTCAGCTAAAGAATATGTCATTAAAATTGGATGCAATCTAGAGAAGATAAAGATGTTTAACATTATTTTTCTTTAACTGTAAATACCACGCAGAAAAATTGCATCCTTCAACAGAAAAGTCAATGGTTTTCACAGATTTGGTATTTTCAGTAACAACTTGCCTTATTATTATAAGGCATTTTCCTCCCTAAAATGTATCTTTAGTTCATATATGGTTGTATTTGAATTAAACAGTCTGAATGTGGAGTGTTGTGGCTTCATTCTTCCACTTCTTGTGCTGGCCATGTGGAATAATATCATTGATGTGTTTGTGCTTGTACAACACAACTGAGAGCAGAACATTTCTGCAGCTGACATTTCTCCTCCTCTTAACTTTTATGGCTAAATCAGAAGGTAAAAATAAAATTGCAAATATATCTACAGGAACTTAGTAACCCTGCAGGAGCTTTGCAGATAGTGAAACAAATAACAGAGGACGGACCTGGCTCTCTCCTTTGCTCCACATCCGTGTAAGCACCACCCTCCACTTTGTCGCAGCATCTGCCATGGCCATTGAAGTCCCTTCTCAACAAGCATCACTGCTTTGCATCAGCATCTGCTCACTTGGGCCAGCTCTGCTCTCAGTGCCAAGGCAACAAATCTTTTTAAAACTCTTTCAGCCAGATAGTTTAAAAAGGGATGTGTTCCAAGAGGTCTCATAGCTCAAGGAATTGGCATTGTCATAACACCCAGTACGGCTGTAGTAGCAATTACATTTGTGCAACACAATATTTGATTGCTTGTCTCTAATTCTGCAAAGCAGTGCACATCAGCACACTGCCAATACAGCCAGCCCTCTGGAATGGTTTGTGGGGAGCTGATTGGTGTTTGGCACATGCTTATGCGTGCTTTGTGCTAATTATAATTACAGTAGAAGTAAGGTAAGGCAGGAACTTTTTTTATTAGGTGCATTTATTTCCCAGTAAAGCAAATATATTTCCCACGTCTTCTGGATGTCTTTCAAACAACCAACTTTATAATATGTGCTCACAATGAACTCTCACTTAGAAAAATCTTTTTGCAACAAAGTTACAATTTCAGAGCTGAATACAAAACCAGGTATGAACTTGCAGCAGTTTCTAAGCAGGAGTGAAGGAATGTTTCTATACTGATGTGGTGTGATGTGCCACTGCACTCATGCCTGTGGAGATTGATTCTACAACGAGGTTGCAAGGTAATTAGGAATATATTTTTCTGTTGTGGAAATAGGTAATTAGGAATATGTGCTTTTGCTGAAGGAATCCTACCAAAAGGAGTAATATGCTGATATTTTAGAGCAGTTGTTAAATTTTAGATATAGGATAAAAAATTCACAAATACCTAAACTGCTTAAGGAGCGTGGTGTCTTGGTTTGGTTTGGATTTTTTTTTCCATCCAGAATTCATGGGCTCCAATGGCCTGTATGGCTCAAGCTGGGGTTTTTCCCTGCTCCAGCCACATCCTTCTATGACTCCTCACTTGTGTTTGCACTTTAGTGCTTGTGTGACCAGGCTGTGCCAAGACAAGTACTGGCCTTGGTGCAAAGAGCAGAGGAGGAACAGGCAGTCCAGGGTGGAAATGGGCGACAGTCACACATACATCAGCAGAAAATTGGAGGTTTAGGGTGCTATATGCAGGAGTCTTTCTTGAACATATGTTTTCACCTTTCAAATCCTGTACACATTTTTTACATTATGTGCATAATTCATTGTATTATTAAAAAAAAGTTAAAATGCACTTACTGTTTTAGTATTATCCCAAGTCAAAACTCATTGATGTCTCTCATATTTGAGAGATTCTGAGTTTTCCAAATAATTCATACTTGCTTAGTGGTCACTGGCTTAGATTTCTGCCTGGAAACCTCCCTGAAGTTTGAACTGTTAATTTATGGCTTTAAATCCAAACATTATGTTTTGAAATCTGTTGTGCTACATATTTTTAGTTTGATCATTGTAATAAACTGTTTCCATTTATGGGTCGTGTTTTGTTGAGAATGCCCTTCCCCAGTCCAGTGAAAGATGTTCTGAAAGCATATTGACATGGGCCTTGAAATATATATAAGAGATGCTGTGTTGCTTTAAAATAGACACTTTAACAAAACTCCTGTGCCACAGAGCTAGAAGGCAACACAAGCAATCTAGCAAGGGAAATGATTTTATAAGTCTGAATGAGCCAAGGTGTTGAAAATTCAGAAAAGAACGGGACAGGTTCAGGAAGCAACATTGCCTCTCTCGCCAGGATTTCACTCCTTTTTCAAGAGCATGTTCTCTGCAGGCAGATGGGCAGGGAGCTCTGGCACAGTGCTCAGAGTCGTGCCAGTGCTCAGTAGCATCGCATGCACATTCCTGGTGGGAAGGCAAAGTCTGCCTCCCGTGATGGATATTTCTGCTGGATTTCACAGGCCATTCTTGCGTGAGGAAGGGATGCTGAGGAATTTCAAGGGCTGGTCTTCCCCTTTTTATTTCCTCATAGGATACGCAGTCTGAACTGCTGAACAAAAATCCCAGCATTATTATTAGCATTTGAGTTGTGTAATCATTTGATTTCATAAATCCCCAAATTGAAAATTCATCAATCTTATTTATGAAGAAGTAATTCTGAACCCAAATTCAACATAAAATTTACATAATAACCCACGATTGTCTTATTGGGGTCCATGAGAAGTTTGTTTCTTGAATGACACCTGCTGGAAGGTCTAAAGTGTGCCCTGGAGCTGTGCACGTCACATCGAGGGTACATTCTGTGTCTTCTGTTGAACCTGAGTGTCCTGGCTCTGCTCTGGTGGTGAGTACAAAGGTGAAGCAACGTGGCAAGGGGGAGCAGTGCGAGTTGCTGAACAATCTTGAAAGTTATGCAGCTTAGCAAACATCTGCAGAGTTTGTTAGAGTGTGCATTTGACAAAAATTCTTACACAGTACAAGTTTATTGCACTTATATATTTGTTTCATGTATTTCTGGAAGACTTAACTTGAGAATACAGAGTTTTGCAGACTGAATTTACATTCTGTCTTGCAAATAAAGCAATGAAAACTGTTATTCTTCCTCTGCAACAGTCTCAATAAGACAATTGTGAAAAATAACTTCACTGGAATAAGTAGTATACGTAAGTAGTTTCATTAAGTACATTACTCCCTCCTTGGTTTTTTGTTTTTGTTTTTTTTTAAGCATTTGAAAGCAAAATATGCATCAGGAAAAAATGTTAACAATATCCAACATGAGTAAATATTTTTCTTACTTATTTTCAAATTTTATCAAAATATCATGTTATCTTTTTGATAAGGAGCTGGGGAATTTGTACCCAAGTCACTAGAAATTTTCCAGACAGAAACTCAGGTTAATAAAGCATTCTGTTCAGTTTCAGAACATTATTTTTTATAATCACACTGACCTGCAGACTTACAGCTCTGCCCAGTGAATGTAGCATCCATATTTTTGTTGTTTGTTTTGGTTTATAGTCTTCCTGCCATGTAGATGGCAGCAGCACTCAAGCCTTGAAATTCACTCCAGCTTTCCTTGAGTTTATTTGAAAAACCACGCTTAGAATATTATTGCTGAGAATGAACTGAAAGCATGATTACTTTCAAGATGAATATCAGTATAGTAATATGTACCTCTAAAGAAGCTTTTAACTTCATAATACTGGTGTTTAAAAGACAATAAGACATATCTGTCTATATTAATATAGTCATTTTGTGGGGGTTTTGTACATTTTAACACATTTCTTTTCTATAAACTATTTTTTGTGTTCTTTCCATGCACTAGGTTGCAAGACACACAGGATGTTTCTGAAAGTTCAGAATTTCCAACAGCAGTCCCCATGTGTAATTTCCTGCAGAATGAGAAGCAGCCAGCAGGTACTTGGGCAGGAAAGCTGTTGACTGTGGGCAACCTTTTTGATGATACAAAGAGTAAGGATAGATAGTGGGATACACAGTGTAGAATTTTGTGCTGCAGACTCTGGTAATAATAGTGCTTTATAGAAAATGTCATGAATTATCCTGGAAAATAACATTTTGAAGGTCCAAATATCTTCACCTTGTCATAGTGTAGAATTGCCTGCACTGACATTTACTTTGGCTAAAAAGTAGAGAGAGATTTTGAAAGAGAAGCCACAAAACTGAGCCCCAGAATCAAAGGTGCCTGGCAGCTTTAGTGTCTGCACAGCTGAAACCTCAGGGAGACTTTGTGGGATCATCTCCAGGCTCTCAGAGATAAAAGCTGGTGTTACATATGTGACTGTGCACAGATGGCAAAACTAGCATAAAAAGCATAATGATGGTAGTGCCTTGAACTAGAAAATACTGTTTAAATGCTGGAGACAAATGGCAGTGCTTTAGTAAACTGTCATACAAAGCAGATTAGCACTAGCTCTCTCAGTGCTTCTTAACCAGTAGCAGCTGAAGTAAGAAGGAGATTAAATATCTGATGGACAGCATTTCACATTCCAAAGGATCCTGTCTGAGGATGCATTTGGTGGAAGTTTAATCCACACTGCGTATGGAATTGACTAAGGGAACTGGGAAAGTGGGCAGACTGTGGCACTTAACCATCCTTATTCAACTGCCACAGCTGCAGACTTGGACAGCTCTCTATTCCTCTCTTCCTACTATTCCTCTATATTCTCTCCTAGAGGAACCCATTCCTCCTGTTCCTCTATATTCGGTCCTCCTCTATTCCTCTGTTCAAGCCTTCTGCAGAAGCTGGGAGAGAAACAGGAACCAGTGTCTTTCTGATGCCCTTGCCGTGTGCTGTGAAGTAGAAACCCTTGGCCCAGTATAGTGTCCAGTCATCAGTCAGGCAGGGGACCTGCAGAGGACAGAATTCCACACTGTTTATCACAGTTCCAAGCTGTTCTCAGTGGGTGGGTTGTGACCAAACAGGCTCCTGATGCCTAATGGGGCTGTGACCAAAACTGCATTACAGGTGTCATGATACTTGTCCTGGAGTGACAGCATTCCTTCACCTTAACTACTGCTTCAGGCAAAGGAAAAAAAAAGGAAAGGGAAAGTTTGAATTCTTGGCTGATAAAATTTGTGACAACAGTAAAAGTAGATTCAATGGTGATGAGAAAGAGCAGCGACAGGATCTGCATTACATCCAAGCATTGGGATAGAGAGCTTTTCTCCCTTCTACATGTTGTTGGGTAGGATTCATAGGACATTGGTAATGGGGAAAGCACTTCCCTTCTTAAGTGCCTTCCAGATTAAGGCGTGAGGAGAGCAAATGTATTTTAGCTGCTTACAGGATATGTTTTGGAGATTTGATGGGTTTTTCTTCTCACTTCATAGCATCCATTAAATCAGTCTTAGATTCTGTTCAAGTGAGCAAGTATTTTTCAGAAAGCTGATTCAAGTTCTCTCAAATCCACATTTTTTCCCTATATTTTCAAAATTATGTCATCACTCAAGTAATAGAAAATACCTTTGCAGCATTCCTCTGTCTCACTGGTAAGACACTCACTGTAGTTATGGGAGAGCTCTGTGCCTTGCAATCAAACGTGCATTTACATTCAGAATATATATTAGTGCTGATTATTCATGACCTATAAAGAAAAGTTATTTCAAAGCTCTTGGAAACTTAAAAGAACTATGTCTGTGTTAGTATTTTTTCTGCGAAATGGCAATACATGCCAGGCCCTACCTCACAGAAATTTTGTAATGATATATAAACGGCTGTGTGGATGATCAGAGCATTTTGTAAGTAAAATGCACAACCAAAATTGCGTAACAAAAATATTGGTGGGGTTTTGTTATCCCTGCCCAAACTTGTTAGTCTGAAGCAGGAAAATCCCCTGAGTAATATGATACAGAAAATTTGAGAACTACCAAATATGGCTCTCCTTAGAGATATTTTTGCAGAATCACCTTGGAGTATAACTGCTCCTTAGGAACTTGAGACTTGCAGCAACAACATTTCAAGCTTTTAAATAAGGTGATGAACAATTTTAATGGATTGGATACTGAGAAAATATCAGAGAAGACATCACAAGTGAAGACTCATTCCAGGCACTCTTTCTTATATTTGTTGCTTTAGTTATACGAAGTGACAGCCCAATGAATCACAGGGTGGTCTTTTGGTCTGACAATTTGGGTATTGTCCAAGCAATTAACAGGCAGCCAGCCAGTTGCAGTAGCTAGTGATTAAATTACAGAGGTTCTTTGGTGGTTTCCATAAAGAAATCTCTGGGAAGAGTTAGATGGATCTACCATCTATCATATGACAAACATGTCTCTTACTATGCATACATGTTTATTCGAGTAAATAGTTAAGACTGTCACTTGATATTTGAAAGATATTCTGTGCTTTTGGTTACTTCTGTACAGACTCTGTGCATGAGGAGAATTGGTGATATTCTTGGGGTAAACCTTTAGCTTTATGTAGGGTTTTGTAGGAGGTTTTAGAAATATCTTTTCTCATATCTTAATCCACATCTCTGACTAACTACATGAGTGTATAATTTAAAAATACCTTCTTTTATTTAATTCCTTTAAGCAGATATTATTGGTATTAATGTTTGGCTTAGCACATGGAACATGTAGCACACAGTGTTACTCCACTTTTTTGCAATCCCTAAATCTATAGATGCTCAACTCTGTTTCTGCTATTTGGCTGTTTGTTTTTCTCCTTCTGTGTGTGAAAAATCTGTCACACCTTTCCTAGAATTTTGAAGTTTTTCCTCCTCCTGTAATAGCCAGTGGTTAAAGTTCCACAGGGAAAGAACAAGGTAAAAGCAGCAACAGAGAAAAATAAGAAGAAATAAACTCTATTAGCTAGAGTAAATACACCAGGCATGGCCAAATTATGATCAGACTGACCTTCAAGCTGCACTTTGGTCTTTTTATGATAATTCTGAACAGTGCACTGAAGGTAGATGTAAAAGTCAATACTCTGGGAGGACTGGGAATTTCTGGGAAGTTCCATAGGATACATATAATCTTAAGTACAATCTTGCAGGTGTTGGATACAGTACCCACTGCACTGAGCCCACATGTGTGGTATTTTTGAGTGGGCTATGAGACTATAAAAGGAACATCAGCAATACTGAGTTTTCTTAAGCATTTAGCCTTTTGGGGGCGGGGTAATTTTTTCTGGATTAGCCAGGAAAGTGCACTTGCTGTCAAGCAGGAAGAGGAGGAGGTAGTTCTGTACATTTTAAACTGCTTTTACATCTTCTGTACTAAGACATTGGGGGTAGGAGGGAAGCTTGCACAGGTTCCTTACAGGTACAATCTACTCCCTTCCACACAAAGGTGTTGTCAAGGTTTTAACAAACTGAATCTCCACAGTGATTACTCCTCCTATGTATTTACTCAGTATTTTGCCCTGGATCACATCCTCCAGCAGCTTTTACTCAGCCAAAGCCATTTCCAGAAGGGCTCAGGGACACCACTTGGGCAGCAGCAATCAGTGGGTTAATATAGCCTGGCTTCTGCCTCTCTCAGATGTTCAGGAGAAGATAATGAGGCACGGATAGAGCCTGCAGGTTAATGAGATACCCCAAATGGAAGACAGATATCTGAGAGGAGAGACCTGGGAAGCAGAAGAGGAAGAGGAAATATGAGGGTCTTTATATGTAGGTGTTACTCAGTTGAGAGAATTGCTGGGGCAGGATTGTTTTCCAGTACTATAAAGACCATTTGATCTGTTACAGCACAGCTGACATTATTCATCTACCTGGCAAAAGCCTCTGCCTTTTACGCTCCTGTTAAAATCAATACTGAACTACATGCAGAACTCTGTTATGCTAAAAAGAAATGCCCACACCACCCCCCCACCCCCCCTTCCCAAAACCCAATCAAAACACCAAATTCCAAAGGCACTCATGTTAGGATAAACACTGGTATCTCTCTAACAAATTCTAACCAGTGCTTTGGTAAGCATTGTTAGAAATATCTGTCATGCATTTAAATAAAATCTACTAATAAAATGAATGAGTAGAACTTAGACAAGTATAGAGAGGTAACACAGTAAAACAAATGGCCCTACTGCAGGGCGCTGTTGTACTGTGCTGTTTGGCATATCCTCATGCAAGCAGCTTACCTTTCAGCTGAGCCTTTTCAATAATCCTGGGCTGTAAATGATGCACCCATGTAAATAACTCTGACAGTTGCACTTTGACCATATAATATGAAAAATAGCTAGTTCTCTGTAATCACATTGTCAAAAAATTCCTCCTTTTTATCAGTATGTGCCCTCCTGCTACAGCCAGGTGGAATACGGAGCAATCTGCACAGTCTGCAGTGGTCAAAATACTGCTCTTACTGGTATTGTCTGCAATGACGATTATCTCTAAATGCTCAACAGTAAATCCAAAGGAATAAATGGAAACATTTTTCCCAAGTGGGGTATAACAATACCCAACATTTATATAGCACCTTTCATCTGTAAGAATCCCAAAGTACTTTACAAAGTCTGCTGGGATCGCTTCACCCACCACTCAAATGTAGCTCTCTCCACAGTGAAATTCAGCTTCTATTCCACACCAATGCCATTGCACAACACTGTTTTTGAGAAAAGTGACAACTAAGTGAAATGCATTGAACTCTTCTTGTGAAAGCTATTGTAGGATCCTCTGTGACAGCCCATGGGTAAAGCCTTGCAGTGGCATCTAGAGCAAAAAACAGCAGATACTTCATCCTCTTTTGCCATTGGACACTCTCTTCCCAGAAAGCCCACTTCTGTTCTCTTTCTCTTCTCAGAATTATCAGTTAAATACTATCAATGAATGAAATTCTACTAATGAAATCACACTATTGTGTCTGGAGTTATTCTGAGAAAGTAAGTAATATGGGAAAACAAATGGTTAAAATTTTACAGGAAAAAATGGGCTTAACTAATCTGCAACTGTGCTTATCTGACAGCCTTGGTCTACTGAGCCCAACACTGTGAAACTGAATACTAACCTGTGTTTCCTTATGAGTGAAGTATTTCTGTTCTTTTTCATGGTCTTAGTACTGTATCTGTGCATTTCAATGAGCAGGTGTTACTGGACCCTCAGTGTAAGGTGACTGTAGAGACAGGTCTGTACTGGTAAATTAGAGTAAGGTAACATTCCCAGGTATGGGAAATTACATATATTGATAAAATGATGGGACAGTCTCCATGAAAAGGGTATGCACAGAATGATGGAGTGTATGTTAAGCATAGTATTTGTGCATTCCTGGATGTGATAATAGTCAGTATAGAAGTGGGTTGAATCCTCTTCAAGAGAAATGCATGGTATGCAATGTGAGTAATCTTGAAAGTGCCCTACCAATATTAATCAAATCAAGGAGCTGAAAATACATGTTCTTTCTGGAGTTTCCTATTACATTTTCATCTCACAGAAGGATGGGAGCAAGCCCAGTCAGGAGATCTGAACCCTGCTGAATTTTTGGAGAGTTCCGCTCTTGCTGCTGGTACAGATTTGATCTCTCCAACTCAGGTTTATGTTTGTAATACGTCACTTTAAAAAAGTCAAGATCCCATCTGGGTCTATTCCACTGCAGTATTATTATTTTTTCTTGTATTTCATCCCCTCCGTGATCTTGACTCTTCTCCGGCAGAATGTGAGTTTGTTTTCTTTTAAACCTGGGGAAACGTTGGACATCTGTCACCACTGAACTACAGAATGTGTGGGGAAATCAGCTCAGTAGACAGAACCACTTTACTGCTGAGAATACAGTGGGCTCTGCTCTTCCACAGCTACAGACAAGTAAGAGAATCACAAGTGTTTCAGAAGTTACTGACCTTGAAAACCAAGCTGTTACATTTTTTTGTTGTTATATTTCTTTACTAGAACTGATTCATGTAAGTTGTCATTATATTAAGAGCTTAAATGTATTTTTTCTTCTCTTAAGAATCTTCACTGTAATTTTGAAATAGGGATAAATTGGAGAGTGAAGCCTAAAGAAACTGCAATAACTGTGAATCTACTATGAGATTTTCTGAGTGGCATCTTAAGAATCCAGAGTGCAAACAGACCATCAGAGTTTATCTTGAACATAAATCCAGAAAAGTCAACTGCCAGAGAGATAAAATTATATATGTTTATGATGAATGTTTGGTTTCTGAAACTTGTATGTGAAGGTGTAAAACATCTCCTATTAGAGATGCTCAATTCAAATATTTAGTGGGGTTTTTAAAGGCATTAAAATTTAAGATTGTAGATTTAAATTAAAAAACACATTTGCTGTGACCCCGCTAAAACAGGCTTACTGATTTTAAAGGATTTTGAGTCAAGTCTTGTGTGTATGCATAGTGTGTGTCTGTATAGGTATTTATTTATATCCACTATTGTATATTCCATATTGAATCCTATTTTAAAAGTGACTGGGAAGACAGCAGTTATATTAGGAAATGCCAGCTGTGGGAGTGCAGGAAGGATGGTTGTGGCAATGCTTAACTCTTCCCACTGCATGTGTGCATTCCTCACCAATCTTTATGTGTATTAGCCCATGTCCAGTCATAATCAATAATACCACCTTACCAAAGTCTTCTATACTTTTATATACATGTATTTTAGCACTCTTAGAGGTATCTTAAAGATAAATGTGTCTAATTTTGGTCCTGACAATCAGACCACAACAATACAATTGACAGATTTGGCTTCGCATTTGAAATGTTAACCCATTACAAGGCAGGTCTTAGCAAACATGCCAAGACATTAAAAATAGGAGAATCTTACCCCTTATTTTCCTTGTCTTCAAATACTTCATCTTTCAGGCTGAAATTTATAATGTTGCTTTTTATATTTCATTATTATTGGACTACTGCATCTACAGTAAAAGCTGTATCCTCCTTAAATTTTCCAATTTTTTTCCTTTAGTTGACAGACAGTTGCTAATCACGTGTATAATACCCTGAGCAAATTTCAGGCCATAGGGGGATAGGATGGCTTCCTGCATATTTTACCCACTTCCATCCTTATTTTTCCCATTTTATATGAGACACTGCTTACATTTCTTGAGGAATGCTTGGGTGTGTATTGTCTGTAATAAGAGAAATCCTATGAATGTTAAGCCTTTAAACATAGATGGTGAAGTTTAACTGAGGCTTTCAAATTCCCACATACAAAGACAACATTTACTGCTCTCTGCTTGCTTTGAAGCTCTTTGCAAAGAATCTGCTGAGCACACCCAGTAAAATATTCTTTATACCAGTCCTGGGGAGACACTTTGCATTTACCTGGCAGACAGGATAGGGCGGGATGTTCTCTGAATGCTGCACTAGGCTTTGCTGGCGACGCTCTGCTCATGAGCAAAGGGGTATCACAGTCTTTAGCCCGGATTTTAGCAATGACATGAGAGCTCCAGGGAGATTCTTTTGAGAAGAATCATCCACTTCCAAGGCTGGATTCTGAGTTTTAAAGTTTTGGCATATGGATTGTAGTCTCTGACTTGCCTTAACAGAAAGGAAATTCCATAACTTCCTCTGCAAGGTCTGTTTGACTTTGCTGGAGGAAGAACACTTGTTCAAAGCGGGCCCAGCCATCATCATTCATCACGCTGTCAGTCACACTCAGATACCAAGGTACCTTCAACAACCTTTTGTACTGTAACCTCTAGGTTGGTTATTAGTGTTTCCCACAAAGTTCCAGTAGTCATAGGACATTTTGTGAACTTGATGAGATTTATATTAACTCATAGCAATCTTTACAAGGTTGCCAGAAGGCGTAAAGAAACTAATGATTAACTAGATCCTTCTTAGTAATTTAGGAATATTGATGAGTTCAAGTTGCTGCTACCAGCAGTGTATTACTTGCAATGCCTGACTTCTGATAAGAAGGAAGTTGTCTACACTCAACATGACCTTACTGTTCCTTATTTCATATTTCTTAATTTGCAAAATGCTGTTGTTATTATACCTTTGTCAAAATTCATTTTCAGCAGCTACTGAAATATTTAAATCCTGCCAAAGACTGTCATCAGCTATATAGTCCTGAGTCTAAAGCAGGTGCAGTATTCTCTTCCAAAATTATTGTAAACAATACAATAATTATCACTAATAATGAAAACGTATTTTATTTCATCTCTGGGCCATATGAACTAATTTCAGAAGCAGTTAATATAATCTTATAACGTGTATGTAGGTTACCTTTATAGTTTGAGTCTTATTTTGGCATATGAGGAAAAGTTGGAAAGTTAACTTTGTTCAAACACTGTCTTGTGTATAGTTCAGGAAAATGGACATATCTGATAACGACAGTACCACGTGCACCTGTTCCCAGAGAAGGCTGTTTACTTAAGGCCTGAAGCAAGGGTCAGTTTTGAAGAAAACTTGACAAGGACAATTTCTTACTCACCTTTACTAGCTGACAAAGAACAATAATAATTATGATGGGTGGTTGCATTCCAAGCATTTCACTCACCTGAAACACCACAGAGCAATTTATAAGTATTTGTTTTTTGCTTTCACCATAGTATTACACAGCTAGCTGGGATCTCCAAAGGAGCCCAAGAAATAAAGCATTCAGCTCTCAGAAGGATTTACTGAGCTGCCTAAGTGTGCTCATAAACCCACAGCAATGCTGGGGTTTTTTCTGAGGCCTGTGCTCCTGACTCCTCCTTGCATCACTCCTCTCTCTCTGCAATATTGTCGTGTGCATCAGGCACTTTATGGAACGATACATGTCTGACCTAGACAGGCTCTGCCAATTCTCTAAAGCAATTTTGCTCTTTAATCCATCCCACTCCTCCTCTTTTCCCAAGATCTAAACCCTCATCTCCTTCTGCCTTTTGCTGCCTTCACTTAGCTGTGACTGTCTGAGGGAAGGTTCTTTCCCCTCTGCTCAGTAAGGTACCAACACAGAACTAACTGCTCCCTTGAAACATCCTCACTTGCCAGAGTGTGATTTTGCTCTGATATCTGCTCTTGATCTGTACGTGGCATTGGGAACAAACACTTCATCCTTCCCCATGCACTCTGTCTTTGTGCTCCATTAGTTCTGAACTACAAATACAGGAGGTCATTGTTTCCTGATCAGCTTCTTTGTGGATATTCAAAATATCTAAAAAATAAAAGGGACATTTATTTAGGTCTGGAAAATCTGTTCCTAAGTGTTTTGAGTTGAAGCAAAGTACTTTTACTTGCTGGTAGAGCTCTTTAATCAGGATCACATACTAATCCAAAACATTGAAGTAACATCATTGCAAGATCTGGAATTACTGCGTTTTCCTCCTGTATCTTCTATGGAAGAGAGTTCCATGCCATAAGTTCAGATCTTTAGCCCTCAGCTGAACAAACAGCCCTGGACGATTGTCTGAGCTCCATAACTCATCTCTTGTCCCATTCAGGCATCAAGGTGCAGGATTTTAATGTACTGTCCCATGCTGTTCATTATGTGTTTTTGTGCTTTCTCACATCAGATGCCAAAATCTTGCCATGAATTGAACATTTTTTTATGGCAAGTTTGTGTCCATCTGAGTCACCAACTGGTTTTGAGCTCTGGAGCAGTTTTTCTGTGGTGCCTTTAGAAAGACAGAGGTATTGGTTGAGCAAACCAGAGCAGGCAGTTTCCTGTAATCATCTATGCCATCATCTGTGCTGGATCATGGCAGCAGCTGATCAATAGAGGAGTATTTAAATATGTTAGAGCCTGAATCTGATATTCTACATGTTTAACTGCATAAACAGATCAATGGGATGGGATTGATCAGCATTGATATTTGGCAGTTTTCAAATACAATTAAACCACATTTGGAGTACTGAAAGCACTTGAAATAAACAACTGGGCACTATTTATAATTTAAAGAGCTACTCAAAAAATTTAATAGATCAAGTGGTTGTTTCAACAATGCCAGTGTCAAGGGAAAACTTGAAATCCATATGCTGTATATAAATAGCAAACTGAAATTGATGGCAAACTGAAATTCAATGTGTTCTTTAGCACCTATTACTATATACAAATATTTCAGTATTTATGAGATAAGGATATGCAATTAAAACATCATTAACAGATATAGATGTATGATTATGTCTGAGCAGAATCTGGGATTGGAATTATTGGACATGCTGTTGGTAAAATGGCAACCTTACCTTTCTCACATCCATAGAACAGTGGAAAACCAGAGTTACCCAGCTGGTTTTTGGTTTCCCTGGTTGCTGTTGGCTGTATTTTCGCTGTGTCTGACAGGGTTCCAGAAATTCCCTGTATTCCCTGTATGCTGACACCTGGCATCTCTATTGTTCCTGCTCAGTGCCTGGCACCAGCATGTGCTTAGGCTACCATCAAAACCTATGTGCTCAACCAGTGGCAATCTAGGACTGTCCTTGGGTTGCCTTTGAGGGTAATGCCATTGTCACCACAAAGGCACATCAGACAACCAAAGGCTGCTCAGAGTGTTTGACCCACTGAATTGCCAAATAAATAGGTATTGGAGGTCATAAAAAGAAGCAGTGCCCACAACTTTCCTCCCTGACCAATTCAAGAGTCCCACAAAAGCTGACCAGAAGAATAGTCATTTTGGGGACTGAGATTTATTTGCCATTCTGGTTTCCCTCTCTGCAGTTTTACACAGCAACGCACACACAATCATAGTGGAACCTGCTGCAGGAGCTGAGGAGCTAATCCAGAACATACAAGATGATTAGGAGGTTTACTTTCTAGAGAATTCTTTGCAAAGAAAGGCTTATGGTTTAAATCAATCTGAAATACATAAAGGAAACATGGATCTGTAAGACTACTTTCAGCTATGAACTCAGAGCACTGCTGTAAACCCCACGTTCTGTAAAGGCATAGACTTGATTCATGACAAGGACACCGAATGTCAGCTCAGCTGTACATTTACCAGACAGCTTCAGTGTGGGCATGGGGAAATGTAATTTTGCACTTTTACTGACAACCTTACGAAACACAGATAAACAGTATCAATGTGTTTTCCTTTCCCAGAAATTTTGAAAATAATCCCCTATGTTGGTACTAGGGGAACATATGAACATATCCTGAAAAGTTGGGAAAGTAATTACCACGTGTACCATTTGCTTAATCCAATGCCAGTGTCAAAACACAAGGGTTTACTTGTGATATGGATCATGAAGGGGAAAATACAGCAAGTTTCTTTAGTGCAGGAAGGACAGGTTAGGCAGAGAGAGACAGCAGGGCTTCCCAGTGTGTGTTTGTTAGTTGGGACACTGCAATCCTTGACTCTTCAAACATTCCCCAAACCCTCCTAGATTCTGGAGGGCTCAGAACATGCATGTGAGTGTGTGCCCTTCCACTGGAAGTACAAACATCTTATTCCCAAGGGAAGTGCTTTTTCTGTTAATGGTATCAGGAATAGTTTTACCCGAGAGGCTGTTCCAGGGTAAGATTGAGAGGACATGTTCATATTAAACTCTGCATTGTTCCAATGACCATGGTACATTCCAGTACCAAGCAGCACAGCACAAAGCAGCATAGTGAAAACTGTACAACAGAAATACTTCAGCATTTTACCTGAAGAGGCATGGTGATGACTTATAGTACACCCTGAACAATATTTCTTCTCTGTGCTTTATCTGGACCAGTAAATGCTTATGCTTCTGGATGCAGGAAGAGCTGTTTGTTCTCCTCAGCTGACAACCCATTAAAAAGAAAATAAAGTAAACATATCAGAATTAGTCCCCTAAAGCTTCCATCAAGCCTTCTGCCATGAGCACTTTGCTGCTGTTTTTGTTTGGGGTTTTGTTTTTGGTTTGTTTGTTGTTGGTTTTTTCCATTGCCAACTTTTGGCATTCAAGGGCAATCTATCTTTGGAAGAGAGAATGGAATCACTTTCCTTCCCCAGGATATATGATCCAAGAACTAAAAACAGAGGCTATCCAGAACAGTATCAGAGGGCTGCATAATGAATAAGTAGCCAAAATTATTGAAGAAATCATCTTCAGGTGGCAAGCAGTACAATACCCTTAAGAAAAAACACAAAACCTGACAGTGAGTAATTATAAGATAATTAATGAAGAGTTATTTCCTTACCGTTACTTGCAGTAGTAGTCAGTTTAAATGCTGAACCTGTGGCAGTTTTCAAAGATAACTCTGAGGAAATAGCTTAATTTTTATTTCCTAAAAATAACATTTGAGTTTCAGAAGGTAAAAAAAGAAGCATCACCAGTACAAAAAAAACCACAAGGCAAAACAAAAAACAAAACCACAAAAACAACAACACACACAACCACCCACCACCCCCACAGCCCACCCCCCAAAAAAAATCCCACAAAAAACAAAACCCTCAAAACACACCACCGCAAACACACACCCCACCCCACCCCCAAAGTAGTGTTTCACCTGATTTTTTCTGTAAAAGCCCTGGGCTTTAGGACCTACTGGAAATGCAAACTATAACAGCTTTCAGGGAAGCCCTTGTTTTCAGGTGATCATTACCAGTTCTGACCTTTTAAATCTTCTGCTGCTAAGGGAGAATCTGGTCTTTACAGAAAAGCTGCTCTGTATTCCATTCATAGACAATGGAGAACTTAAATATATTTACTGGTATTTAACATATGGAGCATATTTGCCTGGAAGGTAGATGAAATCTCCTGCATTTAAGATCAAATCAATTTGAATTTAAGGTCACATTTGCAGAAGTCAATGTTCTGTAAAATCAAAGAAGAGCTTAATTCAACTTTTTTTCCCTGTCAGTCGGGGTGCAGTTTCGCAGCACAGGGTGCTGTGAGCGTCCTCCCCAAAGGAATCCTTCCCACACAAAATCCAGATGGGAAGCATTGGCATGACTTGGGTCTCACCCACCAGGGTGGGGCTGGGAGTGGTCACATCCGTGACACACAGGACCTGCCCCACAGAGCTCTGTGCTTGGTTCTTGCTCCCACAAATGGTCTCTCTTGGCCATGTTGCCGAGCTCCTCACACGCGTGTCGCGCCTGCTGGAACGCGGCGCTCAGGAACAAACCGCTTTTCTTCAATGAGATGCATCCAATTTGGAACATCTAATTCATGTCCTTCCAGGACTAAATAGACAAAACAGGTTGATGTGATTTCAAGGTGAAAGTGTGTGTATCTTCATTCATAAGCAAGTGCTGCTACTTCAAGGGAGAGGAGATTTGCAGGAATCAATGATCTGCAATATCTTTTTGCTTAAGGTGTAATTGCCATCTAACAGCACTGAGGGACTTTGCTAATGCAGAGGTCTGGGAAACAGGCCCCAAATACACCTTTCTGGTTGGGAGATTTCCAATATTGGAACAGTGTCCTTGCATGCTGCTAACTCAGTGCCTTTTCCCCTGGAAGTTTAAATAGCAGAGGAGAGAGTTGGAGCTGCTGTTGGTTTCTCCTTCCACTTTTCCTGAGCAAGTGTGATACAGCAGGTCTGAAAATGACATTTGTGTTGTTGATAATATTTTTGTCTTTATTTCTAAATGAAAGTATTGATTACTTAGCCTTGATGAAATAATGAAAAGACATAGTCAAAGTGCAGTGGAAAAAAAGAGTAGTATTAATTGCTCCCTCATGGTCCAAAAGAAGAAAGATTTTATTTTATTTGTTAACTCAATGGAAATAAAAATAGAGGAATAGTGCAGAAAAGTGGGGAAAATTCAGAAGTTCCTTTTTAATGGATTTTTAAGTGGCATTATTCATAGTCCATGTGGGATGGACAATTGAGAACAATTGGTAATGTGTACAGGTCTCATTAATAGGTTTATTCCAAAATGTGTTATAGTCTGCAAAGGAGTCAGGACATCAGAAAGCAAAGTAACATGTTCTCCAAAGCAGAAAGAAAACAATGTGACATCTATAATTTTGATGTATTTTATGTTAAAATACCAGCAAATCTGGGAAATGAAAAAAATGTACAGCAGAGATATGTTTTCCTTCCTGAGAAATGAGGGGATTGGTGAGTCCTAGGGATCTCTGCAAGTAGAAGTAAGTTTGTCCATGCCTCTTGTCCCTGCTGCAGAGGCAAAGCCAAACTGTTTGCTCAGTCCTCCCATCACAGGAGCTGCAGGCCGAGGACAGATGGGCAGAATCCACCCTGTGGCCTTTGTATGTACCTGCACACCCAGGAATATGAACAGGTGCCTCTCATCCTTCTAGTCCCACTTCCTGATGCAGGATTTACTGGATTTATTGGGATATACACTGACTGTAAAGCCACCATTAACACATAATTTAAGTAATCCCTGATTAACTAGTGAAATTATAATTTTAGGAAGTATTGAGTGAATTGGAAAGTGTGGAGTCCCACTGAAACATCATATTGATTTGATGCCTTTTAATTTGTTAGAGATTGTAACCAGCAATTCTGTGCACCTATTTACTCTTCCCAAGTTATTTATTATTGACCAGCAATAGGTCTGGACGGGAGCTGTTAGTACAGGCATACCAGGTACTGCCCAGACCTGAATGGGGGAACGAATGGCTGGAGGTGAACCTAAGAGAGATCTGAGTTGTCAAGTCAAGGCTGTTTTAATTCCATGTTTTCCAAGCCTCTCCATTTTCTAACTTGCACATTGCAGTTTCTTGGAATAGTCCCCACTTAAGGATAATTGTTAATGTAAGTGTAAAATGTAATGTAATGTAAAATGTAAATCAGAACACAATGTCAGCCTTGGCCCTAAGCCACTGCCAACACTCTGCCAGTACTGATAGCCATTGATGGAAATGTTAGAAAGAAAAGGCAGAGCAACCAGCTTTTATTTTTTCCTTCTCTTATTTTGAAATGATAGCAAGTTTTTCAATCAGAGATTGTGCTATTTGGTGTAAAGAAAAGGTTTGGGAATCCCACCTTCTGGCTGCCTTTAGCATGATCACATGTATGGGTTCACTTGCATGGCTTCACTTGCTTTGGGGTAAGGGTTTTAACACAAAGTGCTATCATCAAAATTGCCCCTTCACTGCAGTGAGGATTAGTCCTATCTGCCCAAATCAGAACCTACTGGAAAGGGACGAGTCTTTTAGACTCAATGGCTGTTGCCATTGTCTCTATGACATTGCCAGACACAATGAGCCTTTAGGTCTGGATTTTAATCCACTTCTTTTCTTAGAAAAATGCAGTTGGGAGATATAAGATCTGGTCCTCTAAATTCTGTTTCTCATGAGCAATCTCACTGCAGATTAAGGACTAATCATAGAAGGATTTGGAGGATTGGGCCCTTGGATTTCTCTTCATGTTAAGGCTCTTTTTATCTGGATCATCCTGTTGATTATCCTTCTCCATCTTTTGCATATGGCTTTAGAAATAATTAGAAGGAAATAAGATTTTCTGACTTTAACTTAATCAGTAACATGTGTACCTTGAAAAGTTACCTTTTTACATGACAAAGAATGCATCATCCAAGAGCAAATACCTCCAAGGTATTTGGACTGGCTTCTAACTGACAGCCTGGGCATTATCACAACTGTGTGGCTGCTCTTTGTTCTCGCTCACAGACACTGTGAACGTTTGATAAATGTTACCTTTTTAATTCTTGATAACATTATGAAAATGTTAAGAAATGTTGCAGCAGATAACCTTTCTAGACCAAACAGCCACATTAACCATGTGAAGTTAATAACTGACTACAGGACATTTACTTAATTTACCTTTAAAAAAAGGTTTGTTCACACTACTCAAACTTTCCCTTCATTTTTATCTCCTTTTCTCCAAGGCCACAGATAAGATTTTCCTCTTACTTACTTGTAGGTCAGCTTTCCATGACACTCAGGTCTGCCTACAACCAAAACCAAATATTTATGGGTATGTGGGTATGAAACGCCATAATGATAAATGTATGATAATACACCAGAATGAGAGATTTCAAGACAACAGTGTTTGCTGTCTGAGCTGGACATTTACTTAGTCTGTGTAGACAGGAGCAGGTACTTTGATATAAATCAGATGAAGTGCTTTTGAATGAATAAGTCTATACCCTGAAGTATGGCTTGGGGGATCAGGACATATGGGCACACAGGAGTCATTTTGCAATGAAAACTGCTAATGCTTTCTGTGCGTGTCCAAAAACACTTTGTTTCAAGGTTGTGCTTCAGAGGATATAGCTCTGCAGGTTTCTTTTAAAGAATGAAGTGCTAAATAATGGATTAAAGGCTAAAAAAGGATTTGAAAGGTCTTCACCGTATTTTTAGCACATTTCAGTTATACTTTTTACTCCTTAGAAATACACTTCCAGACTGTATTTAAATTTGAAGCATGTCATGACATTGCATATTCTTAGAATGAATAGATAGGCTTGGAAGATTTAATGTTTAACCTTCATCAATTATTACACAGAGCTCTTCATCTAAGTAAGCAGATGCTTGATTTTAAGCATTTTAGGAGTCACACATTCTATTTTTGAATCCTTTGCCAAACTGAGGACAATAGTAGACTTTCATAAAATTCATAATAAGTCCTGCAAAAAATATAAATACGTGCTTTGTTTTATGCAGTTTAGTAAAGAATGTAACTACCAGAGTGTCTTATTTAGACAGTTTTGCTGCCTGAAAACCTAAGTAGCAAATCTCTTTTGTCATTAATAAGAATACAAATCAGGTCCTTTCTCTGATTATGACTCACAGGAATTCTCATGGGAATGTGACAGTCAAAGCACAAGTTTCACTTGTGTTGAGTGTTTGTGAATGGAGGCTTCTCCAAAAGAAATTATTGACACAGACATGTCAGGAAAAGATATACTTTAAAGTGACCACAATCTGGTGCTGTCATTTCTCTCTCATCTCCTGTTATACAATAATGCCAGTTTACATCACCTTACATAGTCTTGCTGCTTGAGACATATTTGGAGGGGGTGGTTTGAGGGCATGGGTCAGGCACAACCAAGGAAAATCTTCTCTCATTATTCATCTGTGCGCTACATCAAACAGTGCTTAACTGGTTCTAAAAACCTAGAGGCCAGTTTGATGGTATCTTCCTTCAAGGAGCCCAACCCATTTGACAATCTGATATCACTGATTTTGCTCTTGGATCTCACATAAACTCAAAGGAATGCACAACCTGCTAGATTTCCAAAGCTAAAAGCTGTTATATCCAGTTGAGGATGTTAGAGCAACCAGCTAATAAAAATGATCTTTCCAGATCTAGCAGTAGGAACAGTAACAAAGTCCAAAATCATCAACAAAAACTGTGGGAGGTGAATTAACCCTAATTTTCTTTTCTGTTCCATTTCAGTCTTAAGACAAACCTTATTATACTGATTTTTCCGCTTGTTCTGTAAGCCCCCTGCCATTCTTGCTGCAAGATATGAATGACATCATCTCCAGATTTTGCAAAGTTTAAAGTACAGCATAGGTAGAAGAGCAGAGAAGATTATTGTTTTAAGTCCTAGAAATTATTTACTATCAGTTGTCACCAGGATTTGAAGGATTCTGTCATGTTTACATTACTATTATGAATTAAATTAGCATTGGTATCTGTTCTCATTTCCAGGGTTGCAGTTCCCAGGATTTGCAGATGTAGTTTCTTGATTTTTGCTTGACACCATTTAAAATTTAACTTGAAATACCCAACGATTTCCTTTGTTTATAGAGTTCTGATTTACCTTGTAGATCCCACTATGGCATAACTGGAGATGTGCTTAACTGTGGTGACCTGTTACGTCTGTTGAAGTGAACATCAAAAGACCATTTAATCACTTGTAATGTTTTTTCCTTGTCTGGGCCGGGGCTTTGTAAGGGTAGAGTTCTGCTAATGCACACTGTGCCGGGAAGCTTCCCAAGGTGGGGCATGAGAGATGCTAAGTGGCAGAGGGAGGATGAGCAGAAGCCATTAACATTTCCCCAGCAAGGTCAAATTGGATGTTTTCTTTGTTTGTAGTATCCAAATTAAGAAGATGCTTCTGTGCTCTGAGTGTTGCCTCTACATAAGCATACTCCTGGGTATCTCACGCTGGTCACTTCTGCTCACTATTAGCCACCCATTAACAAGCTGATTGAAAAGGACCCAGCACTGCTTACACAAAGTGCTGACTATTTTCCAGGAAGACCAAATTTCTCATTGGCTTCATCAACACTTCAGACTATCAATGTCCCAAATAAAACACTCTTGTTCTGAAAGGCTATGATCACAGGTGAAAGGCTGTGCGTTCTTTCTTCTTTTTTTTTTTTTTTTTTTTTTTGGTAAACATGTGGGGGAAAAAGGTGTTACCTTGCTCTTTTTTTTGGTTTTTTTTTTTCTGAAGCCAGTATTACCAGCCATTTTACTTGTACTTTACTATTATTATCTAGGTGATGGCTGTGACATGTTGATCATATATGGCAGTGAGAAAATTGATTTCCCTCAACAGAAATGCTTCCAATTTTCCCTGAGCCATAATTTTATGTCCACAACAAAATAAAAGGGTCATTTTCCTTAAGATGAGGGAATTGAAATCTTTGATAAAAGCCGCAGTAAATGTTGTACTTTTGATTGCGGAAACTGCAGTTTTCACAAACATCTCTCCTGTCTGTTCTGTGTGTCTCTGTGTGTGTTTCTGGGGTGAGAGAAGGAGAGGGAAAGGAGGCAAAAACCAGCTTTTGGAAAGCCTGAAGTTGCTTTAGGAAGTTCTGCAAAAGTACAGATTCTTCCTGGACATACTGTTTGTTTTACTGGGGGACATTCAGGACTCTATCGGTAGCTTTCAGTCAAGCTTCTCCTTTTCAAAAATTGCTCTAGTTAAAGCCCTACTTCTCAATCAACTCTTTTAGGCGTGATTGCCTAACACAACTCTTTTTTTTTTCTGAAGGAGAATCTCTTCTATCCTTCTATGATCCTGTAGGTTTTTTATTAAACTACCGTTTCAAGGGACATACAGGCGTTACTGGTTGATGAGACTAGAAGTTACTTAAGGCTAATTCTTCTGTCTAAAAATTATTTAAATGTGTAATAGGCATTTTTTTAATGTTAGTTTCTT
Source organism: Pithys albifrons albifrons (assembly GCF_047495875.1). Taxonomy (NCBI): domain Eukaryota; kingdom Metazoa; phylum Chordata; class Aves; order Passeriformes; family Thamnophilidae; genus Pithys; species Pithys albifrons. Next base: position 9,086,402 of record NC_092470.1, read on the forward strand.
CTTTGGCTCTCTAGAGTGGCAAGTAGAGGTCTAGGAAGTTGACCAGCCAGTCCAAAAGCAGAGTTTTTCATTTAAATTAATTTTGTTCAATAGTCAGAAGAAAATCTGTGCTGAATCCTTGAATATTCAGGAAATCTTGAAAACCGACCTTTTGATACCTTCTGCATTGATCTTTTATGTCCCCAGTCCCAGGTGTGAGTGTAATGCATGTGATAATGCCTCACTAGAAATTTTTGCTTCTACAAAACTACACTCTTTGATATCTCACTTCCATAAGATGAAAGATTCCCATAATTGGCCTCATCTCAGTTTGCCTGTGGAGTGACGAGGGAATTGTGCCCAGTCAAAGTTGTGTCTCTAGAATTTACAGTGAGGAAGACAAGGAACTAAAGACAAAACGTGAACATTTTTTCCCTGTGAGTCTGATCTAAGTCTGATGCCTAAAGACAGACATAAAGAACAGCCATTGTCTTGATGGCAACAGCGTATCAGGTAAATAAGAAGTTTTCTCTTGCTTTCATAGAAGTGAGACAGCGTTTACTCAGTTTAATGGCTTAATGATGGTTTCTGCTTGGCTGCATTTCTTCATATATTTATGATACCCTCCATGTCTTCAAAAGCTGGTGGATACTGGTTGCTAGAGCTGGTTGCTATCCTTTAAATCAGGTCATTTTTCAGACTTTCCTTTGCTTATAAATAGGGAAATATATGTAAGAAACCAGCATGTAAGGAATACAGGAGAACAAAGTTTAACTAAGATGCTGAGATGATGTTACCATCTAAAGAGAACAATGATTTAGAAGTCTGGCCGTCCTTGCATGTTATGTATGTATTGTTCACAACATCCAGAAGTTGTGCATTTGTCAGGAGAGTTAATCTTGTGATCTCTTTGCTTAGTTCCTGTGTACTCAGGAGAAAGACGGAGGTCAGTTCAGATGGAGAAATTGTGATTGTTTCACCAGGGACACAAACAGGAGGCAAAAAGTCATGAAACAAGAATAATGTGGAAATAAAATCACAAGAGCTTTTTTTGAGACAGTAATTTTGACAAAGCCAAGAAAAGTAATTATTTCCTTTTAACTTGGAAAATACTTTTTATTAATATCATATTAATAAAACCGTAGTTCTCATATTTACTTTTTTTTTTACTTCAGTAGATTAGATTGGTGCAAAAAGAAGCAAGGCCATGCCTTCTACACAACTAGAGTTGTATTAGAGGACTTTTGCATTTTGTGTTCTCTGCATAGTAGATCAGACAATAGACAGGCTCAGTTTTCTGAGGTTGCTGCTGATTTTTGCTCTTTTATTGAAGTACAGCACACAGGTTCCCCTGTGCACAATATTCACATGCAGAATTAGTGTCAAGGGAAGTGCACCTTAAGGACAAAAGGAATTCTGCACTGTGCTTAAAAGTGTTGGGAAAGACTTGCCAATAAAAGTGGAAAGGACATGTGCAGTGAAAAAGCAAGAACCACTTTCTGGCGGAGTAAGCAAGAGAGAGGCAGACTTGTTTAATATGACTGTGCCTCATCAGATGGAGCAAGCTCTGTAGCATAAAGAGAAGGTACTGGAGAGTCAGAAACAGATTCTAGAGTTAGGTTTTCCCTTTTCTTCCTAGAACGGGCACACTCTTGAGCTCTCCTCTTAACTATTACTTCAGAAAAAAGTATAAGAATGAAAAAGTTTGGCTCAGAGGTGACACTGATACCAGCAGTGCCATTATTGGTGCTTCTTGCTGTCCTCTTTCAGAGAAAGGAGGAACCAAAAAACACTGAAATATCCCTGGCCAGCCAATAGCAGCCTAATTTGATCTCAGGGACTGACAACCATGTTTAACATGGGCTGTGTTTTGCCACTCTTTGTTAACTGTTTGGAAATGTGAATTGGAGTTTATGATACACTGGGAACAAACATCCATAACAGCTGAGAGTGAAGGATGGGGAATGGATGGCAAAGGGGAGCAGTCTGCTGGGATGCTGAAATTACAAGGAAAAGAGTACAGGGGAGCTCCATATGCTTGGAAGCCTTAGGGTTAAGAATAGTACACACTCCTACCTGATGTTCCCCAGGTTCCTTAAGGGAGACTACTGCTAACCCTTAGCATGTTGTGTAAATGCAAAGCCATTCTGGGACAGTGTGTGGTGTTGTGCAATTGTTTCCAGTTGTGAGCAGGGCAGGTTGCACCACCAGCTGCATCTGAGCAATCCTGTTCCCCTCAGTGAGTCACTCACATGTCACTGAGGAAGGGCCCTGGGTGGCCTCGTGCCTCCAGATCGATAACTGTGTTTGTGACCCAGTTGGACTCTGGCTCTTCAGCAGAACATTTCCACATCAAACAATTTCCTAGGGAGTTTCCCAAAAGACAGGGAATGCAGTTGTCAAAGTGCAACTCTTCAGAGTTCCTGGGAGCGCTGGAAACTACCCAGTTTTCCCCAACAGAAAAATTAAAAAAAAACCCAAAAAACAAACCAAACCAAAACAAAACAAACCCCACTGATGAATATGTACCTTATTAAATAATAATCTTATTGACTCTTTCTAATTCAGCTCAAATTTACCACCATAAGTCATCTAGATCCCAGATCTCTCTAACCTAGTTTCAACAGCCCTTACAGGAGGTAAATTTCAACTAGCAAATGTTTTACAAAAGGCATTGTTTCTTTGTACATAACTGAGATATAAATAACTGCTATTCACAGTCGAAATGGGACAAATGCTTTGAAAACTCTGAACTGAAAGGGTAAGAAACTGACATTCTGGAAAAGTAAAAACCATTTTGGTACATACTGATGCAAAAAATACTTGTGAAAGTGCTGCTTTACAATGCTTCACTTCACATCCTATGCTATGTCCATAAAGGAAAGTAAAAATATTTGCCATTCCCATCCTTAATATTTGCCTGTTTTTTCCCTCGGGGGATCTGCATTCTTTAATCCTGGATTGTTTCAACTAAACTAAGGTTATTTCTTCTTCCTTTTCCTTTATATTTCCCTATCTGTGCAGATTTAGAATTTGTTCAATTCCAGTTTTTCTCAGATATTTTTCCATCATCAAAAATTCTATTTATTAAGGATCGAATCCACACCTACATGGTGATAGTTTGAGAATCCCATGAGGAGACAGAGATGCTGCTGCCTTACTAACATCTGCAGATATTTTCAAGTTTTTAAGACTGGCAGAAAATAGCAGATCTTAACTGCTTTTCACTAAAAGCCCAGCTAGACAACATCCCAAAGAGAAAAAAGTCTGTTTAGTGTGCAGGTAATTCTTAGGCCCTTGCAGTTCTCCATACAGATGTGGATTTTACCCAGAAAGTTTCGATAAGTGAATGTTAATCACAGATATTGGTAAAACCCACCCTTTTCTCATATAAATTTGATAACCTGGAAGTTCTATGTGTTAGATAACTTTTTTGCAGATCAAAATTTCAGCTGGGGTGACAGAATTTTTTCCCAAGTCTTTCTGTTTGCAAGGGTCACTTCCCTAAATGAAAGTGATATAATGAGAAATAGTATATTTAGAAAAAGGGAATAGTACATCATTTCCAAGTATGTGGCCGTGGCTGTTACCAAGGCACGCACTCCGTTAGGAAATTAAGCCTTGAAAGTCAAGCACAGCACATGCAAAAGACCAACCCAGCAGGGTTGCTTCTGAAAATTTGAGGCTGACTAAAACATCCCAGCCAGAATCAAGGACTAAAACTTTTCGTATTTTATATCCTGTTCTTCCAGATATATTTCTTCATGGGCAGTTTGCCACCCTGGGATGTTATCAGAAAACATTGTTTCTCTTAGCAGCCGAGTGAATCACTGAAACAAAATACACTGGCAAATGAGAAACAAGCCACCAGGCACAGCAGCTGCCCTGAAAGATGGTGGGGAAGTGGGTGGCACTGCCAAGGGAAATCAAGGGAAAGCCTTAGAAAATGTTCAAAAATCGGGAGCAAAGCCTTTTGCAGGTCTCTCACAGGGGTGTCCTGGACTGTAGTAATGTGACCAGCTCCAGTGCAGTAGACTGCAGTCCATATCCATGTCAATCCATGTAAATTAGTTCCTATCACATCTGTGAGGTTACTAAGGCCTGGCTGCTAATGGGGCAGCATAAATGGGACATAATGAAAGAGAAACTTTAATCCAACAGCAGTAATAATGTTATACCTCTGTCTCTGTATCCTGCTGTAGTATTGCACAGTCTATATTGTTTCTTGTTTATCTATTTTAAATAGTGCAGATTTTGGCCCCTTTTGTAAGAATAAGGCTTTATTTCTTTCAGGATTTTTAATTGACTTCTATTTTTTTCTTCTCATTCATCTCATCCAGTCATATCTCATCATTCTGTAAAATCAGATTTGGTGAAATATTATTGCATACTTTTACTACACATTGCAGATAGACAGTGGTGCATTTGGGGCAAGTAAAATATCAAATTATTGCTTAAGGAGTGTGAAGGGGTGGTCCTACCATCAGGGATATAGGGGCAAAGTCTTATGCAAGAGAAGAGTCATTGCTTAGTTCTCATCATGTAGAAGAGAAATTCCTAAATTCAAGGTTGGAGGTTGGAACCAAAAGGAAAATCCAAAAGCTAAAGCAGAGTCCTCTATCTTTCTTTTTAAATGGGTAAAGGCCTCACTGACTATTATTAGAAAAGATTTGGCACTGCAACATGCAATAGGCATAGAGTGAGATTTTTCAAAACCATTACACATCTAATTTACATTGACTGAAGGTCCCATGAGACACCTAAATACCTCTGGACAACCTTACTATGTCAATTCATAAAGCTCACTTATCTTCCTCTTTCTCACATTGCACAAACTTCTGATTTATACCATGTGAAACACTACAAATTCCCATTCCTTTGATTAGGAGGCCAAGTTTACATGTAAACAATTTTCAACTGCTCTGGGGAGCCTTTGGAAGAAACTTGTTTATTTTTTTAGTATTTGTTGCTGTGCTCCGCAGTCACCCTGCTGCTGAGCATGCGGATCAGATTCAGGCCAAGGCAGTGTGATGCAACAAGCTGAATTCTTGAGTGACCTTCAGCTTTCTCCCTCTGTGGCAATATACAGCTTTCTGTTCTGCTAAGTGAAAGTCAGAAACAGGGCCAAGTGAAAAGTAATTCTTTTCCCTCTTTTGCAGAAACAACAAAAAGGTTGCTTCTTTATGTGAGAAATTCTTTTGCTCGTCTCTACTGGAGACTGAATTGTTTATTGTATTGACTGCACATCATTGTGGGCTGGGTTTTAACAGATATGACAATTTATCTGTATCAGGGATTGGGGGAGGCGTGCTGTTTTGATACATTAAATACCTTTGCAATCATTTTTTTTCTTTCTGTCTTTCTCTCTCTCTCACTCCCTTTTTTTTTTTTAAGCACTAAATCTCAGCATGACTGTATCCTGCAGTGGAAAATTACTACCCATTCAGTAATGTCCCTTGTTGCATTACAGTTGTATATTTGAAGACTCAAAGCTCTGTCTGCAGCACAAAGGCAGGCTCAATAAATGACTTAGCATCTTTGTTCCTTTATCACAACATTTCATGACAGCATTTTGTATTTGTTATAATGAAGGTATGCTTGTAAAATCAGTGTTTTTTTGCTCTCTAGCTTACATAACAATTATGCATCTTCATTAAAATGGTATATTGTGGTTAATATCCATCTGAAATTTTTATAGTTGTGTCAGAATCACTCTATGAATGAATGAATGCATGAGTGAGTGAACGAATGAATGTTTTTACAGCACTAGATGACAAAATTTGCCATGACTTATCTCTTTATCAAAAAGATTGCATGGGATGATGTTTAAAATGAGTCATTATTTTTCGACCAAATGACTCCTTGTCAGCTCTGTATGTAAGATGCAAAAGGTAAGAGGATCCTGCTGTACCTACCCTTTTGGAGGGTTGATTTTTAAGAATTTCTCTCTCAATATGCACTTGAATCCACATTAGAAGCAGTCGGAGGCTTTTAAGGGGGGAAAATCTCAGGACAGTGTACAGAATCAGAGCCAGGGTCGTGACCTTGACTATTGATCCAGCCTCTCTTATTTCCACAGCTTGCTGAGGCTTGTTCTTCCAACCTGCTGGTGTACATTAGAGCAGAAATCCATAACATGGCCATGTTCATCCAAGCACAGGAAGAAACTAAATTAAATGTTAAAAAACAATCTGAGGCTAGAGTTGGAGACAATTCATCATGATCCTAGACGTCAGGCAGGTAGGATGACCAAGAGTTCCTCAGCCAATAGACCCCAAACAGAATATGGAGGGTCCTCACTGCCTCATTTGTCAGGTGCAGAGCAGATAGTCGGAAAAACACTGAGGGAAAAAGTATACTGAAGGTCAGCATTTTAATTCCCAGCCATGCACAAATATTCATCTTTTGGAATGCAACCTGTAATTGAGGTTTAGGGGAGAATGGGAGGGCAATAAAAAAAATCTGACATTAATAAATTAGCAGTCAAAATGAGGATAAAATAAAATTTAGCATGGAAGTGTACCAGAAATTGGGTCCAACTGAGTTCTTACAACTCTGGAACCCAGGTTAAGGAGGAGAATGTGACTACAGACTTAAAATCAGCTGTCAGTCTCTTTCACTTTCAAAAGTTGTCTCTGTGGACTGTTAACCTTTCTTCTTTGTGAAAAGGGTTTATGTATGTATAATCTGTGATGCTTAGAATGGAGAATAAAAGAGAGATTCTGTAGACTGGTTGAACAGTTTAGAAACTGCTCTTTGCTTCTTCTCAAACTGTCATTATTTGTACTGGACACAAAACACATGTTCCTTATATACCCATTCAAAACTTGTAATGTAAAGAATCCTTCTCAAATGGCAGTTTTTTTCTTCTGGGAACTACAGGACATACCTACCTTGACAGTACTGTGCAAATACACTGATTGAAAATATTCACAAACTCTACTCTAGTCTGTGCAGGTGCTGTTCAAATCTCGCTGGCTGGTGAGAGAGAACTTGGCAGTTTTGCAAACATAAATTAAATTTCTTGTTGTGGTTGAATTGTGTTCTCTCTCAAACCAATGATAAGCAGGTATCTGAGCTGAAAATAGTCTTCTGCCCTTTAATTTTATTCCTAAGTTATGTTACACTTTGTGCGTTATCAGCATGTGCTGTTAAACCTCATCATGCTGAATGCCAATCTGATGAAACATAATAAGACATAACACAGTTTGACAGCTAATATTTAAAGAAAGAATCTTATCTCTTGCTATCTAAATAGCAAAGGGCTCCCATTCAGACACTTACAGATTCTTAGTGGATATCCTGAGAGAACAGTTAACCTGAGATTTCTTGGAATGGTTCCCCAATGTAGACGGCAGTTTTGTGTGAGCTTAAAACACAATGCACTCCTACAGATCGTTGAATTCACACTGAAGAATGTCTGAACTTCCTCTTTAATTTGTGGTACTCTAAGCAAGACTATGTAGAAAATAGAAGTGAAGGGATGGAATTTTGTTCCATAGGTCTCCTTTCCCAAATACTCTGCAATATCCTAATGAGATAATGTATTTTAACATGCCAATGAAAAATGAGGTAATTTCCAGTTAACAAATGTGAGAAAGATTTGATATACCTTAGGCATAAGAGTTTGCTGAAAATAAATTCCTGTATCCTGTGCATCACAATTTGCTGTTTTCTTATCTGGCTCTTTTCAGTTAGCTAAAGTGATTATTATTTCATTTTCCTGCATTATTTCTTGCCATTCACACAGGCTTAGCAGAGTACTTGTCAGTCTACAAATTGACAGATCTGTATTACCTGTTGAAGTTTTACACTTTGCTATATTTTTCAAAAATGCCCCCATTTTTGGATTCTTAATTTCATCCATCATTAGGCTGATTAAAATTAAAGGAAAATTGTGGATATATATGGATAAATACTGGGGGGAAAATACTATTGGTTGAGCACTTGATATGAAAGCACATCAGATTTCCTTATTTGGAAAATTTGACTTGAATATATCTGAGTTTCATGATAACTTTCTAAATTATAAAATCCTTTGAAATTACTGAAGTTGAAAGGAACTTCAATACTGGTGAAAGATCCATCTGCTGTATAAAGTCCCTTTTCCTTTTCTGAAAAACAGGATCAACTGTATACCTGACACAGTCAAGCAGATTGTGCCACATGTACATCTATTGTCACTGAATTGCAGAAATACCCCTGATCCAGGATGAATAAATAACTTGCGTGTCAAGACTCTGTGATCATCTCTGTCCAGATGATAAGCTGTGCCCATGCAGAACCCCACTGAGAGAGATGATGTTGGCACACAGCTCCCTGTGATGCCAACTGCCCTCACTGGGCTCACACCTGCCCCAGCCAGAGTGCACACACAGGTACCAGCACCAGGCACACCTCAGTCTTTTGAAAGAGCACAACCAGCATGCCAAGCCTTTCTCAGTTCAGTCAGGCAGGAACTGTTCCTGTGGCACTTTTGTAGCATCCTGCAGGAAAGGAGTTCTGCCCAATTGTGCAAATAATGGTTGTTCCCTGCAAGCCTTCACTTATGACAATATTTAACTTCCTTGTTTCCTACTAATCAAATAGCAGAAAACCCCACCAGCAGGGTCACATATTCTCTCAGAGAAATGTGGGCAAATTTGGACAATTCAGCAACACTTTTCCATAGCACATGAGCAGCCTGAATCTACGTAGATGTTTATCATTTTATTTTTATATATTTCTAGTGTATTTGACTGAGCAATAAGATGCAGAATGAGGGAGAAATGTGTCAGAAATTGTGGCTCTGAGAATCCACTTAATAGCGTGATCTAAAATACTAGTATTTTTTTTTAAATCAGAAACCCATATTTCTGAGAAACTTGACACTATTTGGCAGCCCTAGGCACAGGTTAGAGACAGAAACATCAGTTTTGTCAAATGGTCCCATGTGTGGCCATTTTGCACTGATTTAGCAGTTACTGTTAAACTGTATAAATCTACATTTTAATATCTTACTCTAGTGCTTATTACAGTTTAACCCTAAAGATTTTGCAAAGTTATCTACACAGTCATAGAGTACCTCCTGCTGTGCTTGCTTTCCGTAGAATGTGAGCCTCCAAGTTGTTTCACCCAGTCCTGAAGTAAGAAAATAATACATGAATGACACTGGTATTATTTAGCTAAATGTAAGCTGAACTAGGCTGTGTCTTTTACTGCATCACATAAAGACACTTGGATATTGTTATTTGACCATATAGATTTCTGAAATGCCATAAAAAACCATTTTCATTTGGAATTGGTATTCTTAACTTTTATACCCTGTTAACAACTAAAAAAATAGATTTGAAAAAACAGTTTTGTGGTACAGTAGTTAGAATGAGAATCTCCAAGGATATGTTATCTTGGTTGTTTGCTTAACTTAGCTATGAAATTTGACTTGCCTTTTTATTGCACTTGAGCCCACACTTCCTCTTCTAAATACATCAGTGCAGATCCCTTCTGCTTAGGTAATAGAGAAGAAAGTATCTGATAATTTGCATCATTGGAGTCCTGGAATTTTATTCCTTGCATGAAGGAAAGTGGCATCAGTGTTTAGGTGTGCAGCAATAGAAGTAGAACAGGGTTTAAAAGCAAGAACTTAATTCATTTGGGTGTCTTTATGGATGGTAGTCCAGTAGAACTCAATAATGTTTGCAGTGAAAACAAATACCATCAAAAGTAATGTTTGAATCTATTTTAATAGTATTGTGCAGTTACGATTGTCTTTTTTAAGACATCACAGAGGACTTAAAGGACTATGACAGATAAATGCAGTCTTTTAAGCTACTCATGCATTCTTAATGGACAGCCTGTTAATTTGAGGTCTAGGTCAAGAATTTGAATGCCATTCACTAAACACCTCTTTGTCAACAAAAGCTAGTTTTCCCTTAGGGTAAATTGTAACTCATTAATTGTAATTAAATTAAACATATGCGACAACTAGAAAACCCAGGGTGCATTCTGTGAGGAATGTTGGTCTGGCAGTCCATGGCTGAGTACTGGGATGTTCAGGCATTCTGAAAGTGAGCAGATAATATGTCTATAGTCTAAATAACACATTGAATAAAGAGAGAAAGTAGTAAATATCTTTTTAAATAAATTTTCCACTGGATACTAAATATAATAAAAATTTAACATTAAATGTCAGTTGGGAGTTTTTGCAAGTTTAAGCCAGTAGTCATGATAATCCAGCTATTTTGCATCCTGTATATCAACCATAAGAAAATACAATCAATTTTAAGCCTGTGTTTATGTTTATAACAGCAATTAAACTGTGTTAACAGCAGAGACCTTTGTATTTGGAAGGTCTGTATAATCCATCCTCAGATCCTAAGTTAAATCAGCTTGGTTGTCAAAGATGAGTCCCTAATGGGCAATGGTCCACATCACAAAGCCATCATGTAATTGCCACTATTTGGCATATTTGGCAGTTCCTATTAGGAGAGGCCCAGGACTGAGCCAGCACACTGAAGCGTTACATCATTGCAGACTGGAGACAACAAAACAAGAATTGGGATGAAAAATATATACTGGTTTGGACATTGCTTTTTTCAGGGAAAATATTGGAAGCACTTTTTTATTCAAGAGATTTACAGTTTTGCCTGTATGTTGAAGATTTCTATTTTGATATAAACTCAAGTATTTGTCTTTCAGGGGAGGTGAGAGGGGGGTTTAGCATTTTCAGTCTTTCAAAAACTATTTCTTTCAATTAATTCACTATAATTATCATAAATTCATTAAATGCTTGGCCTACTTCATGAGAAGGAATGCATGAAAGCATTAGAATGTTTAGTCTGCTCTCAAGTGGAAAAATATAGTTGGCTGAGTAACAACGTGTGAAGTCTGATACATATGAGGAGAGAGAGGACTATGGTACATAGAGATGCTGAAACTGCATTGTGATCTGAGCAATAAGTGGTTAACTTGAAAACTGAGGACATTCAGAAACAGTAGATAACTGACCTTGTATTTTTGTTTGACTGAGATATGTGCTTATAAAAATTCAGTGAACATGCTCTCTGTAGTTTCCTGGCTGCAACTCTGTTGGGAGCACGTCTCTATTTAAAACACGTGTGTTGTTTAGCATTGCGATTTGTATCAAAATCCCCACTGTGAATAGTCAAGTGACAAATATTAAAGTGAGGAACCATGTATAAACAGGAGTGCTAAGCCCCTTTGTGTTAGGAGAATGTTAAATGGAGTGGAGGGGGAAGATATACCTCCTGGAGGGGAAGATATATCTCAGCTTTCCCCTATGTTATTTACTCAGATGAGGCCTAATAAAGTGTGTTATTAATAAACAACTCAGTACTGCAGATGCATGAACTCTACATAAAAACTAATGCATGAACTCCTGCATCTAAGACTTCTTTCACATTACTGACTTGACAATCCAAGGATCTCTCTCACCTTCATCATTGATCTAGAGGTGGGGAAAAGAGTCTCATCAGCATCAGACATAACATTTTCAAAAGTTCTGACTGAAAGAGGCAGTTTGACTAACAGACTGTCAGCACTGTAAAAAGTTTGAATCTCTCCTTGCTCTATAAAATGCAAGCTACTGTGCAACTGATACGAGTACATGAGAAAGGCAAACTCCCAAAGAAGGCTGCAAAGCAGAGGGAAACAGGAACATAAGGATCAGATTTGCTTCCTCCACTGGCACTAGAAACATAATCTTAAGAAAAAGCCATTGCTGGGAGCTATGCAAGCCTTGATGTGAATGCTGGCTCTGTCACAACTTACTCCTGAGGTCTTGGAGTTAATAAACCTACCTACCACAGGGAGTTACTTTTCCCTAATTCAAGCTACAATGAAGCAAGCAATGCTTAGATAATACAGAAACAATGGCCACATGAGTAGCAGTAATTGTTTTAGTTATCAAAGCTTTTTCCAGCTTTCATTCAACACCTGTATTGGAGCTTGGCATGAACCCCTGTTTTTATTTATCTTCTTATCTTATCTGTTTACTTCCTTTGGAGAGCTTGTGGTATGGAAAGAAAAACAAACAAACAAACAAAAACAACCAAAAAACTTTCTGAGAAGGTGCTGTTTACGCTCTGAAAGTTCTATTTTACTAATAGCTAACTGGAGGCTGGGTGGTGTTATATATACACTGGTCTCAAAAACACCCTGTGGAATTCTTTGTGGTACCCTCTCTGTGGCAGGCTCCTCTCTCCCTTTCTCCATTAGTGCTCAGTGTCCTGTTGGCTCAAGTCTATTACCTGTCTCACAGAGAGTTTTTGTGTGACTGAGTGATGATCAGGAGGGGGCATGCCTGTTTTGCTTTCCAAAGTCTGGTGGATTCCTCATCATAAAATATGTTCATGCTGTAGAATAAACTGCAGCTTGCTTTGTTCTCTGGGGTTTTTTTCCCCTCTAGTTTACTACTTACGAAAAAAAAAATTTCTGAGTCCTGGCTTTGCTACACCAAATCACCTCCTCTTCTGCTAAGAGGAAAATGTCCCCTCCACTGGACTTACTGAATTTTCTATCTAAATCCACACTTTGAAAACGGTGTTTGAGAATTCGTCAAATGCATTACGTAGGGAGCGGGTTTGCCATGACACTTGGCCTTGTCTGCAAGTCATATACATGTAGAAAGTGCAGCTCATAGTTCAGCAGGTACCTCTGCTCAGTAGGCTGGTTGAACTGAGAGCCTTGTAGCATTTTCTGACCGTGGATGAACACGGGCATGGAGCTGCCCATTCCTTTTCCCAAACCTCAAGGTTTACCCTAGTGTTTAGCACTATGGCCACAGCCCTTGACCACAGCTTCTTATCTGCCCAGGTGACCACAGGCCACTCAATCACATTGGCCTTTCTTAGTGAAAATGACCTTTACTCATTCTGTTGGGACACATTATACAATCTACCTTTTGAATGCCATTGGCTGTGCTTTTATTGATGTTGCAAAGAAAGAAAAAATACCTGACTGATTTTAGCCTATCTGGTCATCTCAAGAAAGCCCTTTCTTTACCTCTGCGAATACTAGACATCCCATAGCATGTATCATGCCATTTGTAATTATACCATGATGACAGTGATCACAGCTTTATCACTGTGGTCATAAGAAGATAATGGAGGTGCAGAAGCAAGCAAAATACCCCTTGCTGGCACCCTTGAGGGGCTGCTTGTGACCAGAATCTAAAGTCAGGAAGAACTGCAGTGGACTGGTGGAGTGGTCACAGCCTCTTCCCATCATCCCAGGCTAGTCAAAACCCCCGCTGCACCCAGACTGAGTGTGGGCAGGGCACAGCAGTGCCCCTGCTTCTGATTTCCTTAAATATTTTGTAAAACCTTCCTCAGATGTGAAGAACAGGAAATCATGGTTAAAGCTAGTAAAAGAAAATGGTTCCCACTGAGAGAAAGCACCGATGGAAGTAATACATCTTCCTCACAGGTTGGTGTTAACTAGCTTGGGGGTGTTGAATTTCTGGCTGTCTGGCTCTATGATTGCCATTGTTAAGACCTGTCAATGATTTGTGATTTGATGAATTATGTGAGTGCTCTACTTCTCCATAAAATGAAGTTTTATGCAGATACATCATTGCCATGGGAGATCATTTCTAGGTTTTTCCTCTGGTGCAAGCATCTCCTATCCAAAACATCACATCAGACATTACAGAAAACAAATTTTCAATTGGAAAAAAATTTAGTAGGTGATTTCTATGTCTGCAGTAACTCTGAGAATCTATTTGTAACTAAAAGTATTAATATTTTCTGTGTCAAGAATTGATGACATTTTCCTATGGAGGATTGTGTGTTGTATGTGTATCTCTATTAGATTACTTCTCATGTCAAGAATCTCCATGTTTCTTGGCAATTTCAGACAAAACTAATGTTCTTTCCTACTTGCTTAGTTTATTATTGAATGATTTGATACCAAATAAGAGACAACGGTCTATGGAAAAAATATTTCTGAATGTGCAAAGAGAATATAAGAAGCCATCTTCAGCAATTTTTAGAATGGTTTTGCAATAACTGCTCCTATTGTCCCATAAAGATGACAAAGGGTGCCTTAAAAAGTTCTCCTTCTCAAGGAAGGTGGAACAGAGTTTTGCCTCCTGAAAGCTGTGTGCTGGATAAAATATATCTTTCAGAGACAGCCAGCACTTGCTGTGTCCTGATCAGCCTCAATTCTTGGCAGAGCTGAAGTCCCCCCACCAACACATTTCTACATTTTCAAGTATTTTCAAAAGACTAATATCTTAAAAGTGAAGATTTTTTAAAGAAGAGCAATTATTAAAGTTAGCTCAATATGTTGTCACTATTACACATACAGTGTCCCTGGTGAATGGACTGGTAGTTTGATCAAATCTCCACTTCATCTAAGACAGAGCTTAAGTGTTGTATCGGTACCTGGCACAAACATGGCGCCACCAGAGCGTGCCGGGGGCACGGCCAGGCCCGTGGCCACCCCAGAACACATTATGAGGCCCTGAGGGCTGCCTTGGGACTGGGCTTTGGGCTCAGCAGTGTCAGGGTACTATTGGGTCTCGGTGACCCCGTTCCCACCCCAATGCACTACAGCATGTCTGTCTGGTGTGGGGTCCGTATGCTGATTTTCAGATTCTGTAGCCACAGCATTAAATCTTGTGTGAACTGTGACAGGAACCTTTCCTTCCCCTCAGGTGGCTCTGGGGTAACATCCTGCACCTGCAGACCTTGTCAGGAGGTGCCAATGAGCTAATTGGCCTCCATGGGTCTTCCCCCTTCCTCAGCACCTGAGGGAGGCTATAAGGAGGAGCCCTGGCAGGGGGCCTAGGCTGAGCCCTGGCAGTGGGGTGAGGGAGTCTGTGTGCCCCTGGGGCTGCCAAACCCCCTGAGGGTGGACATGGCTGGCAGTGGCCTTGGGGAGCTGTTTTTTACTGTGGGAAGATGGTTTGTGTGTGCAGCGCTCAGTGCCTCATGACCCAGGGCTGCTGCAGCCGTGTGGGTCCTGCCCCAGTGCTTCCCAGAAGCCTTTACATGAAGCAGCCAAAGGGCTTGTTCTGGAGGGCTGTGTAAGCCCTGTCTGCTCCTGCCAGGCCATGGGGCTGACCCAGGCTATTCATCTCCCTGCCAGGCCATCGTGACACAACTGAGCAGCTGCCTTTCAGCTCCTTGGTCCTTCAGACAGAGCTCTCTCTGCATAACTTATGAGCTTAGTGACTATAATGACTCTAAGACAGAAAATGGAATACTTCAAGGAGCTGCACTGACAAAAGAGGATGGATAAAAGGCATCTTATCCCTTTCCACGGCTGACTACATAAGGACACTTGAGAGTCGGAGTGGTGTGTGGTGCCTGCTGGGCTGTCTGGGGAGAGCAGTTGAGACCCAGGTAAGAGATCTTTTGGGTGCTGTGGGTGCTCACCCTTGCCTTGCTTCATATAATTGAATCCTCCCAAAATGAAGGAGTGTGCAACTCCATGATGAAAAACAGTGAGGAAATTGATGCTGGAAAATATTTAAGAACCTGGAGAATGTACTGGAGATACAGGGAGCGCTTCCTGAGCTGCAGTACCATTCTCATGCTTTGGTTTCCTTCTTTTACTTTCTCAGATGTTTCCAATGAAAAGCAAAGACAAGGAGATTGAGAAGCAGTGGGGTATAATTAAAGTCAAGCATTTCACCTGTTGCTGGAGTTCTTGCTCACTGTAAAGTCAGGAGACAAATATTAAAAAACCTGATCTTCTTAGAGGTTGATGCTGTAGTACAGATTAAGGGATAAGATATTAAACAGAAGAGTTATTAACTGTTTTGCATCTGGTTAGGCAAATGAAGATGGTGGAGATTTACTTAAACTGCATCAGATGTTTAAGGCTAACAGATGAAGAATTAGGAAGTGTGCAGATTAACACGAGTGATGATTAAGAAAAGCTTACAGGCTCTAAACCCTGTTAATGTTTCTGACAAATGATAAGTGATACAAGAAGGATATGCGTAAATGTGCTTTGAACGGGTAAGGGAGACCCTGGAAACAGGCAAAGCAAGGACTACTTGCTTTGATTTTGAGTCCTGAACATCACTGCATGAATAAAATCAACTTTGACAAACTCACAGCTCTTTAGATACCTTTAATTTACCCTCTTCTGTTTCTGTGACCTATTAGCTCTGAATTTTTTCATTATATGTCTAGCACTGGTTGCACAGTATTGAGAAGCATGTTGTGGCCTGTAGGTTACTACCAGTTTGCCTAAGACTCCCTAAGTTAGACCAGAAAGGGAAACCTGGGTCATCTGGTTCCTGCATAACAAATAGACCTTATCTTGGCACTCCATTCTTACTACAGCTGCAAGAGAAAGGACTTAATGTGGACATAATGGGGTTTTGAGGAAATCATTGTTATCACTGTAAAATACAAAAGTATGGCAGGAGCTTTACAGAATTAGCAGAAACACAAGGAGTTCTATGTTTGCAAGTGGCACTTTTACCTATTGAGCTAGAAGCATTTTAGCACCTGAGAACTCTTACGATTAATATTTGGTAACAGTCACCTTGTATATTTTCTGGGACTTGCTCTGTTGCTTCTGGAGAAAGCAAAAGGAGAAGGCAAAACCATACAGATGGCCTCAAGGGGTGGTGGAGATGCTAAGAGGAGTATGTCTGACATCCATCAAAAAATACAAGGGGGTATAAGGAAAAAAGAGTTCCAGAAGTTTGGGGGCAGGGAGATGGGTGAGCGCATGTGCTTGGAGATTAAAAGTCTGAAATAAAGGAAAGGAGAGAGACAGAAGATATGTGGTAAGAAGAATTTTATGTACTGCCTACCAAGACAGAAGTTAAAGTCTGTAAACGTACAAGAAGAGGCAGCTGCAAGTAGTCAGCTGGTAAGTATTGTAAAGAAGGTGGGAAGGAGTCGGTGCCAGTGTAGGACTGGCACTGGGTGGGTAACATTGCTGAGAAGGAAAGGGGGAAGCCCCATGGCAGGGCTGGAGTGCAGTAAACCCTGGACTATTAGGGGGGTGTTTTGAGAATGAATGAACAATGCAAAGGCAGAGTGAAATGCTGAGGTAGGAGGCAAGGTGGGACCACTCTCCTCTATCCTTATGGGAGGGAAAATGGGGTGAAATGGCAGACCTTGTTTTCATGATGGTTTCTTTTTTCTACTCCATTCCAAGTGCGGGAAGTTTGCCTTGCTTGATAAGAGTCTAGGTATTGCACTAGCTTCTCTCTGCTCTTTTCTTATTTATGAGTACATTTCTTCTGACTCATTTATTTTTATTCATTGCCCCTACCATCCCTGAAGAGTCTTTTTATGTCTGTGACAATGCAAAGTGAATAAAATTTGTGGGAGCAGGAAAAGGGGTTGTTCACTTGTAGCTTTCATGTGTAAACTTCTGCTTATTTTTTTCCTTTTTGCACTCAAAATACTACTACAGGGTTATAGAATGCTGTTAAAAAAAAAGTTATACAGCCTTATGTACCTCTTGATTACAACCAGTAAAAGTTGAAAACCAAGGTGATTGTCACAACTGAATTCACAAACCTTTTTAAGGCAGTGTTTAGATGTGTTTTAACAGTTAGAACCAGAAAAATAAAGGGCTAGTTTCTGCCCTGGTGTAACTGAACTTGAGCAGGGCCACAGCAGTGTCTGCCTAGGGAGTCCTGGCTCACAGTTCTGATCAGAGGGGTTTTTCTCCTGAGGCACCATTGGAAATGTTGCTTCAGTTTTGAAGAACAGTCAGAAGTGAAGCAATGCTTTTCTGAAGCTGTATTTTTGGTGATTTTTTTTCTACTGAAATTGTATTTTAGGTTCTATTAATCCACTCTTCAGGTTTTGCCTCTTCTATTGCCTCCGTGGCACATGTTTCTCATACTCTGGGAAGAAAAATTACTGTAACCGAGGGTCTCATTCTTAAGCTACATAGTCTGAAAACTGACCCTGATGGTTTTGTTAATTCGTAGAGAGAGTGGATTCCATGTAACTTCTCTCTGAAATGATAACTGAGTACTTTGTTGGTACAGAGAGCTGGACTTTTATTTTAGATCTGATCCAAGAGGTAATACTCTGCATTTTTTCTGTGTTTGTCACTTTGGCTTGTTGCATTATACTTAAGTCACTAAATCTGATTGAATGTTTTAAAATTACTGTTTTATCAGAAATTGTGGTTTGCCAGAAACTATATAACAGTGAAATGTTTTCACCCAAGGCCATGTGTGTGTTTGGAGACCATATGTATATCCAGTGATTGAGCACAGGCTCTCAGTATTGCCTTTCATACTTTGATAACCTTGATATTCACATTATTGACCATGCTACAGGCTTTTTTTTTTTTGTCAAATAAGCAATACTTACCCAAATATGCAGAGTGAGAGAGGACTGGGGGAAATGGAGTCCTCCTTTGTGGTTGCTGGTTTAGCTGAATAAATGTGGGAAGCTATGCCTTCTGTAAGGGGCACTTTTACTGTTCCCTCCTGTTCTGGGGACTAGAAGAGGGCAGAGAGTGGCTTCCAGGCTGAGCAGCAGGAGATGGACAAAGACATCCCGGGAGATAGCAGGCTTCACTTTTTAACCTGAGGTTGGTACAGAATGTCTCTGCTGGCTGTTCAGTTAGTGTAGAGATCCTGGCAGTTCACAGAACATGGAGATAGTACATGAAAGTGAATCTGAGATTGTTCCTATGGGAAACTGTTACCTCGTGGCAATGAACTGCTAACTTGGACCACAGACTGCTTTAAGGCTATAAATGATTTTTAGCCTTTGAGACTCAAGGGGAGGAACAGATACTGGGCCAAGCTTTCAGAGTACAGCATTATGGGGAGATGTAGAGTCTGCAGTAAAAATCTTTCTAGAAAGAAAGTTTTAAATTAAAATTTTTACATAAAAGCTGATTTGAAGGATACAAAGGAAGTTAAAGACAAAATGTAAATGAAATTGACTATTCTGTGACTCAGGTTTGGTCTTTAAAACCATTGCAGTAGCTGGAATATGTTAAAAAGCTGAGGCAAAAATTCCGGAAGCTACTCTAAAAAGGGAAATTAAAACTGAAAAGCAAATTACAAGACAAGTGAGTATGGTGTTTTAAGTTAACTACAATAAAACAGTACAGATGCCACTTAACAATAAGGTTTTGATATGCTAAAGCAGATAACACATACAGGAGCATCCTGGCTTAATTCTAAGTCATGTTCCCTTGCTGGTGCTGCGATGATCGTAGCGTCACCAAAGACTAGTGACCAGTAATGAATGTGTCGCACTCCAAGATCCCTCCAGGGTTCTGATTCAATCTTTTGAGTTATAGGATCAGGACAAAATGAACTATTTTTCAGGCTTGTAAATATGTGACAAATGACAGTGCAGGAACTATTGATTCCAATCACACTGATACAATGTTTCATAGTCAGGACAGACCCGCTTTACAAATTACTTGCAAGTTGAACAGCAAAGCCATACATAACATGCTTCAAACCGTATCAATCTTCTGGGGTGTTTCTGTCACCAGTTGCCTTCAGATTTGAATAAAGTTCCCAAAATTGAAATGTATGTTTTGAATATTTTGCTGGATTAAGTCAGTGCCACAGTGCTCTGACTTGAAGCAGAGTTAGACAGTGAGACTTGGGCCCCTTGAGTGGGGTTGGGGCTCATGTACAGCAGTGAGCACATGCTGTCATTTATCTAATGCTGACAATGTTTAAATAGCCTGTAAATGTGAATAATGGGTTCTCCTCTCTGTAGAGATTGTTACTGCAATTATTGCAGTGCAAGAAACATCTAAAGATGAATCTAAGGTGTGTCAGCTGACTCTGAGCAGCAAGCTACATTTTTGGGGAATTTCTGTAAAAAGTGGGCTCAATTAGAAAATGATTGGATTTTCTGTCTGTTTCTAAAACTAGGGTGTGATGTAAACTTCGTGAAATGCTTTATTATGAATAGATTATTGTTACCATCTTGGTAAAGAGTCAGTAATTAACCAAGAAAAACGCATGTTTCATGCACGTGTTGAATACACAATTTTCTCCTCGGAGATGCTCAGAGGAGCCAACTGCATGTGGCAAGTTAATGTCACCTAATGTATTAATGAGAGCTGCCTAGATGCTATGGTAATGAAGGCAATGTATAACCTATACAAAATGGAAAAAACACCTCTAGTCCTCTGCCTGATGTATAAAAATAGTTTTCTTGGTTGTAATTTGTTACAGCTAGGGATCTACACTTGATAATGCTTGAAATCTCCCTCTGCTTTTTAGTGAAGTCAAAAGAAAGCTGAAAATAGAACACTTCTTTTTTTAGGTGGGGATGAAGTTACAGGAGATTTACAAAAGCTCATTTGATTAACTGATAATGAATGGCCTACAATGTTTTTCAGTGGGATATGAATAAATAACTTCCCATGGGAACAGCCCTTGGACATTAGTACTCATTTTTATAGTTGCAGCAGGAAAACAATAAGAAGAAATATTCATGCTTCTGAAGAATTATCGTAGTGCACTTTTGATTACAGAAAGGGATGCACTAATTCAAGCTGTGTAACCAGTATTTCTGCTTCCTGGTTCACTACCATTATTCAGAATACAGCCCTAGGTTACCATACTTATGACTCACCTTAAAGGAGCCGTGTGTGATGATTTATTATATTCCTGTTTCCGTGCTGCTTCAAGGAACAAGCCATCTGTGTACCATAAAGGTATTATAAAGAGCTTTACAGTGTTGTCTGTGAGGCAGTACAAAGAGCAGCTCTTAGTTTAGAAGATGCTTCTACCACTGTGAGCTCTCTGGACCAGCTGGAATGCAGTTCCATCCTTTGCTTTACTCCTTTTCCCCTCCTTACTTCTAATTTGTCTTCTCTGTTAAAGTGTGATAAACCAAAAAGTAAGAGAGAGTAAGGAAACAGTAATGCTATAACCAGCCTCTCATTAGAAAGTCAAGCTTCTGGCAAGGCTCTAATTAAGTAGTGTTTTGCCTGACCACGTAACTATATCAAACCATATTATTGGCTCTGTCCACTCAAACCAGGTCAAGCTTCAACTGCGGACCTCACTAAGTGAAATCTTGATCAGGAAACTATTTTAACTGCATCATGCTTCTAAATCTAGGCTGTAACTGCCTGGAGTTGGCTGTGCTGGCTGCAGTTATAACTCAGTCAATGCACAAAGAGTTCAACTTTGCCAAACCAGGTCAAGCCAGGCTTGCAGTTTCCCAAGTGAATTTTTCCTCAAGCTGGAATCCATTTTTTGCTGCTTCACTTGGTTGATCAATGGGTCCCATTCAATGATAATATTGACTTAAACTATCTCAGAATGTCAGATGAAGTTCATATTGCTCCGGTCTACAGGAGGCAATGACAATCATCTGCACTTCATAGAGCAGCAGCACAAAGTGAATTGAGATTTTATTTACTTCTTTCCAAAACTACAGAAGGTTGCTGCTTCAGTGTTTTGTCAAGGGTTTAGGGAAACACAATTCTTTCACTATCCTCTTATTCTTGGAACCCTCTTGCTTGCTACTCCTTAAGTGGCAAGGCTCACAATTGCTGCCCTGATATTAAAGGATAAACCTATTTCCATTTGGTGTTGAATGCAGCAATTGGTTTTTAATCTGTTCCAATGTGAGTGTGACATTCTGTGTTGGCACCCATACTTTGAAAAGAGAGGTTCACTTATGTCTTTTTGTTTCAAACAGCAAGTGAGAATGCAGTAGGATGTTCCAAATCCTCTTCACAAAATACCTGTAAGGATTGGACCAAACCTCAGAAAAACACAGGTTCAAATATCACAGGTTTTTGTTACGTGAGTTGAATCATTTTTATGCTAATCTTTACTGGATGTTAGTTAGTAAAAAAAAAAAAATTAAAGGATGAGAATAACTTCTTTTCTTTCCCTTCCTATGAGATATCCACAGAAGTCTGACATTCTTGAATTTCTTTGCCTTTGAATGGTAATTTGTACTGATGCAAAGGTGTAAGAAAACAGATTTCTTCTTGCTCCTTTAGCATCCCCCAACAGTGTTGCTGCTGCTGAAAGAAACAGCTACTGTGGCAGCTCCTTGAGCAAAGGGGTAGACTTGGCTCCACTTTCCCACACTGCACTGGTCATTTCAGCTGATGCACTGGCAGAGTTCACACTGTAAAAACCAGAAGAAAAATGTTTCCATTATGTCTGTGGGAAATCTGTGGGAAGGGGAAACAGCAATTCTGTGACCCTGAGCTCTCATGTTCTCAGAAATACACACTGACTTCTGCTGAGAGCTTTTAGGAAAATCACAATTATACTTTTTTCCTACTCGTGGTCTACAGTATCTGTATGATCTCTTTGCTGTGCGTACTCAGGTTGGAAACGTTAATATTAAAAGGCTCTGGAAGATTGTACGGGTAAACTCACAATGCCTCATTGGGTAAGCAATTTCTTAATCTGTGGTCTGCTCCATTCTTGAGAACTTGGTTCTGAATAAATATAAACTCATATCAAATTGTTAAGCAAGCTTTATTACTCTTGGAATCATAAAATGGTTTAGGTTAGAAGGGACCTCTGGAGCGTCATCTTGTCCAATCGCACTGCTCAGGCAGGGCCACCTAGACCTGGTTTCCCAGGATAATGTCAAGATGGCTTTGCAATGTCTCCATGAATGGAGATTCCATAACCTCCCTGGGCAATTTGTGCCAGTGTTGGAACACACTTGCAGTAGAAAAGTGTTTTCTGATGTTCATACAGAACCTCTTGTGTTTCCATTTGTGTTCATTGCTTCTTGTCCCATCATTGGGGGCCGCTGGAAACAGCCTGGTTCAGTCTCGCTTGCACAGGCCTTTCAGGTGTTTATATAGATTGATAAGATCCCCTCTGAACCTTCTCTGGGTTTAAACAACCCTGAATCTCTCAGCCTTTCCTTATAGAACAGATCCTGTTGTCTCAATTCCTCAGACATCTTCATGACCCATTGTTGGACTATCTCCAATATCTGTTCCCAGCGTAATGATCTGTGCCTATACATCCCTCCTTGTGTTTCTAGGCTGCCACCTCCTTTTCTTGTAGCAGCTCATAGTATTGTGGGAATATCAGTGTGTCTCCTACAACATTCCATTCACAGCTTTTATGCTCTGTGCTGTGAATTCAGCCATGTGGACAGTTACTTAGTAAACTTAAGAATGTAATAAGAACCTTTAATCTGTCAACTTTTCTTTAAATTCATGGCATTAAAATAAAATCCAACTTATTCTAGCCTTTAAAATGTGAGATTTCAGCCTGCATGCAGCCACATCAGTGAAGTGAACATTGGGAGTTCACAGCAGTGGCACCCAGAGTCCCCCTGCTCCTTGAGCCTGTATTACTGGTGAGAAGAGATTACATCCTGGCAGGGCTTTTTTTTCCCAGCCCTGGGAGGGATATCTGCTGTCTCTGAGCTGGCACAATTGCAAGGCTGCTCCATCTGCATGCAGACCTCGGGAGAAGCAGATGGTTGACTGCTTTTATTAAACTGCATCTTTCCCTAAAGAATTAAGGTTGTCCAAGTGTAATAACCTTTCCTTTTTATCTCAGGATTCTTCTTAAACAACAGCTAAGAGGGGGAAAGCTGCAGATAAAACATTATCCCTTCTCCTTGGCTGCTTATTTAGATAATTTGTCAAGTTTGTATGACATAGAAAAAGAAAAATTAAAATATTTACTTAACGCCAAAATTGGAGGAAAGGCAAGAAAATCTGTTCCTTTTAAATGGAGATCAAGTGAACTGCATGAATAAAACTCTGGTGTGCAGCCTTTCCACAATTATTAAGAAGGGGACATGCATTACTTATTACCACTTCGGTGTTGTCAGGATTTTATAACATCACTAAATGATCCTCCCATAACCTCTGGCTCCTTAGCATTTTTCCCCACTCAGAGGAAATGTTCTTTATTATCCATGAAAACATAAAAAATTATTTCATTTAAAATTAGATACGTACATCCTCAGGTGTTCTACTATATTTCATTAATACTGAGTAATGTCACCCTTCTAAGTGATGAAATCCATCTCTAATAGAGCAATATTTTTGAAAGCTGTAATAAAGTGGCCTTTGAAGTGTCCACTACTTGTAAATTCATCAGATAGTACTTTAATTTTAATGGCATGAGGTCCAGTAATACTTTGTTTCTGATTCACTCAGGACTCTTACTGAGAGGAAAAAGAATTTAATGTAACTCCTATTCTCAAATTCCATTGCTGTTTTTCGGCTCCGTGTTTCCAGAATCTTATATGAACTGTTGTTTTATTCAGTGCTTAACACAAACTTGTGTGCATGATTTTCCACAAATAGGTAATGTGCCGTTACTAATAGTCTAGTTTTTAAACCATATCAAGCAACTTCTCCCAGCATGAAACAAATTAACTATTGTGGATCTAAACCAGAAATCATTGATAGATCATAGTCAGGTCTTCAGGGTTAGTTTGAATCATGGTGCTGAGGGTGAAAGGTCAGAACTTCAAATACTTCCCAATTCGTTATTTCCTTTCCTAATAACATTCACTTAGGTACAGCTGGTACTAGTTCCAGACCCAAATGTGTGACCTTGTTTGATAAAGATAAGATTTCATACAAGAATACCTGCATGGAGCTTCTCCTTAACTTTGCAGCAGAAGAGCAAAATGATCAAACCCATGGCCAGGTCACAGGTAAGAACCACCTACAGAGCCACCTGGAGCACCACTGCATGCGTCAAACCCTGAGCAGGCCAGGGTAGAATGGGGAAAACTCCCTGTGCCCTTTCATAAGGAGCTATTTTGTGTCTATTGAAATAAAATTAGCTGAAAATTGAAGGAGGTCAGGTGGGTCCTTGGCTGAAGTGAATTTTCTTGACCCATTCATGAGATCTTCCTGTTCCTTTGTGAAGAAAAGTTTATGGACCCAAAGCTGTACTGGTACATGAGCCCTCGGATATGTTTACTCTTTAAATGTATGTTCATGAGTAGAAAGGACTAAAAAAAGTCCAGTAATCCCTTCCTGACAGAATGAGTCCCTACAGGGCTAATCCAGTTGGTGTATATTAAGCCAATCCACTGGCTCATCTTGTCTTTTAGGAGGTTGCAGAACTCAGCAATGCACTGGATGTGTGGAGTGGAGGGGTTCTCTAGCCTGTCCTGCAGAGAAATAAAGTCTTAAATGGCTGTTCTTGTGAACACCTTGTCCTGGGGTACAGACCTTGGATGGTTTTTGCCTTGGAGTCACTTGCCCAGTTTGTCAGAAGCCACACATTGGAACACTTTTCTAATGGAGGGAAGTGTAGCGAGTAGGGCATTTTCCCAAGGGAATGTAGTACTAATGGTCGCCTTCAGGAAGCAAAGGTTTGGTTTGACTAGTAGTCTCTTAAAGTAGTATTTTGTCATTTGCCTGTGTCAATGTTTTCAGAACCTTAATTTAATCAATAGTTTACAAGTGGCTGGAATTAAATGTCAAGTGAAATTTCAAAATCTGGGTAAATGCATTAACTTTAAACAGGAGCTCTCCTTTCCTATTCCAGCTAAACAATTAGTGTTTGGCCTTCTCTAATTTTGTTTTTCTTTGAAGAGTTTTCATTTCCCCTTAAGTTTTTTTCTTTTTCTGACTTACAGGAAGTATGTCATCTTTTGGAGGAAAAAAAAAAGCTGTGACATTTTGGTGTTTTATTTGGTTTTGCTCATTTCACTCCCAACCAACCAGTCCCTGAGTTAGTAAGTCACTCCCCTGTGGTGCAGGGCATCCCCTGAGTGCAAAGTCTGTTGCTTCCTCCTTGGGAAACTTTTTGGGTTAGCTCTGCTCAAGTAAAAGCTGAAGGCACAATTGGGGCCTGGCTGCAGCTCCCACCTGAAAATTCACTAGATGTCAACAAAATACTGTGTTCTCCAGAGAGATAATGCTTTATTTCCTTTCTCAAAAAGGACCTGTAGCTCTGTCATTGGGTTTGTCTAACAAAAAAATAATGTTTGCTGTTAATCTTGGCCACCTCTTGCTGTGTCTATTTAAAGTCCAGTTGTGTCTTTAGTCCATAAGAACTGTGTTAATTTTCAGTTTAATGAGCTGTATGCATTCATTGTCATTCTTCAGCACACTGAAAGAGTAAGACTTGAACCCAAGTGAAAATAACTACAAACAAACATTGAAAATTATTTTTTGGAGACACACTGTACATTTTTTTCTCTCTGCTGAAGACTTTGTTCATTAAATGCTGTCTTTTTTTAATAATTTATCAGATATACTTTTATGTTATCAGCTGAATGGGTAATTCCATCTCTGTTTCTACCTCTGAATTTATTTTTTTGCCTAGCATGGCACCCAGAATACTGTTTCTTTACAGTTCAACATTAATTCCAGGGAGCAGATAACACTGTTTACTTGTCACAGTGCTATAATACTTCCATTGTTTTTTCTCTTGCTTAATATATGACTCTAGAGACACATGTAATTTGCTCCTAGCTTTTCTAAGCAGAAATATATGAAGTGTCATTGGTTAGTGGTAGTAGTAGGTGTTCACAGCTTCCTAACCAAAAGTTGTATAATTTGAAAGAGAACAGAAGGCTATTGAAACATATGGTAGGTCATTCTGATTGACCTTACGAGCATCCAAAGTGATTTCAGGGCCCAAACTTAATCAATAAACCAGTTTCTCTCTAGAATAAGTTTATTTCTGTCATTGTCAGGAGGTAATCTGTGTGCATCTGAATTCTTATCAGTGCTTCCAGGTTTAAAACTTTGGATGCACATTGTGCTCTCAAGCTGAAACCTGGGATGTGACATTGCATTGCACGCAACCGGGGCTGAGGTCAACAGACAAACAGAGCAAAGCTTGTGTGCACATGATCAGTGTAAACTGAAACACAAACATGCCTCATTTATGTATAAACTATTCACTTTCACTATAAGAAAAATCTTAATGAGAGTATTAAAGCAAATGATAATATAACTCCAGCCAAAACATTCAAGATTTATCCTACAGCATTCATTCGTTGTTAATCTCTTCACTTCTGACCTCTGCAGGTAGAAATATTCTTTTACTTTTAACTTCAGAGTGAGAATTGGGTAGAAAAAATATTAGGAATGAAGTCTAATTGAGTGAAGTAGAAATTATGAAATTAAATAATTAGCCTAAATTATTTAAAATTGAGGTTAAACAAATCTGTAGGTTGTAACTGCTGTCACCACAAATCCTGCTTCTGCAGAACAGCTGATGGTCTGAGATACTGTGGGAGAAATATTTGGTTTGAAAAGTTAAATTTTGAAAACAAATTAGTGGAGAAGTTAAAACTACACAATATTTCCATAAATTCTGCTTTGTCTGGAAATACACACTGGTGCAAGGACTTTAAAGGAGTCTTTCCATTCATTCATTTATAATGGGATTATTCTAGTATACACTATAGAAGGGATTTTCCATGCATCAGCTGCTATTGTATGACCATACGTAATTGGGTCTAAGTGCTTACATCAGCTGCCTATTATGTGAAATTAATTTTTGGAACATATGCTGTTGTATTTATACCATTGTTGTTTCATGCTAGATTAATTCTTCAAGGGTTATAATCACATGACACTTATCATTTTAATTATGCCTCTTTAGTTGCAACATAAGACAGCTTTTGACTTCTCACCCTCTCCTTCTACATGTGTGACAGATAAAATTATTAATAAATGCCTGTTTATTATGTAGTTATGCTGTACATGTCCACAGGGTGTAGGTTGGCCTCATGTATTTTATCCAGAGTACAGTGTCAGCAGAGCCTTTGTGGTTTGCTAATGAGCTAAATCCTGCTAACACCACACACACTCTAAACTGCCAAAAGCCCTTTGCACATTCAAACACCTACAAAGACTCAGCTGGGTTCTTTGTATAAAAGATTAACTCTTTATTCCAATTAAAGATGAGCTGGCCTGACTTGGTCCAAAACAATTAAGAACTGGAAGTAATGAACAAAATGATGGACAAGGTGTTTTCATAGCAATATTCAACCTTGTGACAGTAAACAGAGACTTTTGAACATAACGGGAAGAAAGTTTTATTCTTGAGAATACTTCCTCATGCTGGTCTCAGAGATGACATCTGTCAGACATCCTGACTTTGGCAAGTCTCATTTGTAGGAAGAGCCTAGTTTTGGCTGCAAGCAGGTGGAAAGGAAAATGTTCTGGGATAATTTACTGCACTTAAACCTTAATGTTCTCTGCACCATCAGGTCCTACTAAGGTCTGAGTTGCACATTACTTGACTTTGCCTCTTTGATTAAGGGAAAGTGTCATTAGTAATTTCAAAGAAAAGTTTGAACCTCCTGGGTTTGGATCCTCCTGGCCAGATTTTCTTGTGTTATTTTGTCTTTAATTTTCTGTCTCATTACTCTGAAACATCAAACATGAGCAAAGTACATAGTGACTTGAACTGTTGTCAGTTAAAACTGTCTGAATCACAGCCAGAGGCAGATGACTACATGCAAGGAGAATGAGAAGCAGGGACACAGTGCTGCTCAAGTTGTGAAGGAACTGAACTGCCTTCTCAGCAAGAGTAGTATCTCAATATCTGATGATAACAGGTGACACCTTTTCCAGCATAAGTATAATTTGTTGTTTTAAGTGCATATAGATAAGTAGCGTTCCTTTCCAACAGTCTGTCTGATTTTGTGCCACAGGACCTTTCCAAACTCGTGTGCCTGAACTTCATTGCAAGCAACAGGTAGTTGTGGACTGGGGACTTCAGGTACAAATTTATACTCTAAAAGAAGTGTAGATTTTTCTGCTCTATTTAGGCAGAGGTTTGCCCTGCTGTGGTTGCTCTCGTCTTGTCAGGACCATCAGTGCTCAGGATGTACCTGCCTTCAGCTGAGCACCCTGAGCTCTCCTGTGCGGTGGCACTTCCCCTCCCATTCCCTAATGACCTGCTGGAAGGGGAACAGCTTGGTCAGGTTTTGCAAGCTGCACGAAGTAGGGTAACCTTACAAAATCTGTTTCTTTTAAAGTAAATATCTGAGGAAACAGGGTAGTGTTTTAGAAGCTACTTGGCTAAGATGTTGTTTCTTGTTAAAGCAAATTTTAAATCATTTATTTTTCATATATATGTATTAATACAGTTCTTAACATAGACTGAGCAAAATATTCTTGTGTGCATTACATACTCTTTTAAAAAACAAAACCAGTATTGACTGAAAATTCTATGCAATATGATATGATTTGGCAACCTTATGAAAAATACCTTGTAACTTAAACATTGCTTCAAGTGAGACATTTGCTGGCTCAAAATACAGAGTAAGGTCTGTTTGTTCTTTTTCAAAATCTAAGCAGACTGTTGTTCTAGCTAAACTTGACTTGGATATAAAAGGAAAACTTGTCTTACTGTTAGACCATTTCAATGAATAGAATTTCCTGATTGGAAGGAAAGCTGGAGTCCATGTGTCCTGCTAGTATTTGAATCTGATTCTATAAATTTCTTTTAATGCAGCAATAAAGGAGGAAAAATCTTCAATTTGAGTCAAGTCTGTAAAGTTATTCAAATACCAAAAATATTGATGAGATGACAGTGGGCATTTCAAAACGCTGTCACTAAAGAATTACATGTCTAAGTTCTTTTGGAAATCACAGGGAACACAATCTACTGTGTTAAATATCTGAATAACTTTAAAAAGTAAAATCTGTCCTTCAGTAGGTTCAAATCAGTGCAAAATTGCTGTGAATTCAAAGGATGTCTCAATACCTTCAGGGCTGGATATAAATCTCCACTAACTTTTCAGTGAGACTGAGGGGTTTTTGAAATTATTTAATGTAACATTGGTATGTTATTGTAACACTTGCTTGTCATACTTTATAATCACACAATCCAGTAGATTCCATTGTCACTTTGAAAGGTGGCACAGAATAACCTTCCCAATGCATCAGTTAGAGCATGTCACTGGCAGCTGGGGGAGGGCTGGTTTTCTTGTTCTTGCTCTGCTTTTTTTACGTGTTCTGTTTTTTCACCTCCATAACCTTGTCTGATGGGCATCCCTCACATTTACAATGCCTGATGTGCTTCCTGACATCTGTTCAATTTGATTTTCTATAATTTCCATTGATGCCCCTGTTTTCCTGCCATTAAACTAGTATATTGCCCAGCTGTATTCTGGGTCAAGAATGGGCAATCTTTTAAATCTAGTATAAGGTGAAATATTACTGTGAGATGGGAAGGGGAGGAGGGGGAAGACAAGGATTATAAAACTGACTGAAGGGCTGTCTGTCCTGGAAAGGGAAAGTGTGTGTTGTGTCTGGGAGAGTGGAAGAGAGGGAAGGTGCATGTATATTTAAGAAAGAGTATAATATATTTGCTGGCACTGGAAGGCTGTGCATCACCAGCAGCTGAAATTCTGTGTCTACTTGAGATGAATACAAGCGGACAATATCAACCTTTCTACCCCACCGTGACTAGCCATTGACCTTAACCCTGAAGGAAAGGGGCACTCTCACTAGGGGAATTGCATGCTTACTCAGCCCTAAGCCACATCTGAGCCAAAGCTGCCAATTTTGCCAAATTATGTGTGATGCTTTTGAAATGTGGACTATTGTCCACCAGGGACTGAGCTGAAATGACTGAATTCATTTCACTTAGGTTTTCAATGGCAATAACATTATTTTTAAAAAATACCAACTATAAGACATTTATCATTCTGATTTTATTCATCTTTGTCATTTACTTATGTTTCATGGTAGTTTGTAAAAGGCAGTGAAGTTAATGTCCCATTATTTCAAACCCCCAAGGTTAGATTTTCAGGCTTAAATTGAATTTAAAAACCACATGTATAGTTAATTCATGCATTAACAAAATTTCTATCAATCACAAGAGCTTTTGCAGATTTTTTTTCATGTTTTACTGAAATCATTAATCGCTGAAAAAGAGCCTAGAGATAGTGAATAGGTACTCTGAAATGCCCCTGAGCAATAGATAAATAAATGCTTCCTTAGGTCAGTCTTGAGCATTCTTCTTCTGTGCAGAATAGCAAAGCAAACTTAAGAGCTGATGTACCTTTAGATGGTTGGTGCAGTACTGTCAGAGCATCCAACAGTGTTGCCACCAAGCATAACACTTGCAGCATCATGTTGGTAGTGGGGGTTTTTCCTTTGGGTTTTTTTATATGCTTGGGTGTTGTGGGTTTTTGGTGGTTTTGTTGTTGTTGTTATTTTGTTTTAAGAAAACTAAGCCACAGATCTCTTAGTTAAGCAACTTGAAGGACTGGTAAATTTTGAAGCAGTTACTTTATCATGAAATCTATCAATATTTTTTGCTTCACTGAGAAACTTTTAGAGCTTTCCACGTCATGTTTTCCTGCAAATAATGGAAATTGGTCCCAGAACTAAATGGTCTTGGAGTCAGAAGGATAAGTTTTGTATCAGTGTTTTAGAAAAATCAGACTTCTGTTTTGAAGGCCATGATATTGTAGGTAAATCCTGCAGCTTATTCAGGTTTGAAAGGAAGTAGGAAATGCCCAGCCAACAAAAGGTGTGCCACAAGCTCTGTCCAGCACAGGTGGAGAATGGCTGCACTGAGTATGATTTCCAAGGCCTCAAGGATAAGTCCCCCCACATCTGGCTGATTGCAGAGCCACACGTTTGGAAACGCCCATAAAGCTGTCTCTCATCTTGACAAGCTGCAGAATTAGAGACAGCCTTAAACTCGGTCTTGCTTCAGCACTCTCTAAACCTGTTTGAAGCCATCCAAGCTCTGAGAAATCAATTATTTGATAGCCTATTTCACTGTGGTCAATTGCTTGCAGCTCAAAACTAACTTTTGGCAGAGCTGAGGATGAACAGACGTAGAGACAGCCAGCCCAAAGATTCCTTTTGGACAAAGAATGCAATATGAGAGATACCCTGAAATAACCAAGGGAACCAAGATTATCTAGCTTGGGAAAAAAAAATTGGTCTTCTCCCCAAAACCTTGTTTTCCCCTTCTACGAAAGGCCACACTACCCTAATTTTTTTTGGTTGTTTTTTTTTTTTTTCTGGAGATCTCACTTTGCTCAGAAGCGAAAAGCTGATGATGACCAGGTGACAACCAGTCAGTTGTAGGTCTTGTTTGCACAATTAGTGGAAATATTCACACTTTCACTGACCTATTGCTTGTATTCATGTTTCCAGAAAATCATACCTCAGTAAACTTGTTTGTGTGATATCTTACCTGTTTCCAGCTCTGTTAAATTCTTGCAATTATTTTTATTGTGCTTTTTAGAATCTAGTTTCCAAGGAAAATGATACAGAATTCCTTATGCTAGGCACTATCTTGTAGTGAGAACACTGCCCAGGAAAAATGGTGTCCAGGCCACTACCCCAGTAAAGCAGCAAAAGCCTGTGGTAGGGACTTTCTGAGAAGTGATGGATCATGTCCTGCTGTATGTTATATTCTGTGGAGCATCTCTTCTCATACAAGGAGAATAAGAATAGAAGTTGTGGTTTTCAGATCCATGGAAAGAATTTTTTCTCATTTGTATGTCTAATTATTTTGGGCTTTTGAAAAGGACTGGAATTAAGTTACCTGGCAAACACTTTTACCTCAGTTCGTCTCAAAGCCAACATCTTCTATAGCTTGGTAGTAGTTTAGAATTTGTCCTCTTGCTGATAATCACATTTCTCCTCTGAATTATTTTACATTTTGGTAGGACTGTAAACTAATCGCCTTGTCCAATTTTAAACCACCTGGACAATAAATACGGAACTTGCCTTTGTCACTGTGCCTTAGGAGAGCGAGTGCAGTGGTGGTGCCAGGCTGCTTTCCGGTTGGCTCCTGCTGGCATGAAGTATGTGCTGAGCTGACATTGCTCAGCCAACACTACTCCTCCTGGTCCCTGCCAGCTGCTGGGGGACATCAAGATCCACCAGACCTTGAGCAGAAACAGAGGGGGAAGCAACGAACAACTGATCTTCTCTGAAAAGTCCCTGAGTTCTGCTGTGTTTCTGGTCTGTGCACTGGGCAGTGATGGCAAGTAGGACTTTGGGTATGTTAAAGGAGTTGTATGAAACTCTGGGCCATGGAGCAAAACACCCTTTCAGAAAATGTGTTTGGGGGAAAGCCTGGAGGAGAATCTTCATGTGTTACTGAGTGCAGAAAGTCTTGCTGTTCAGATGGTAATATATTTTTTCTTGTTATTATCCTAAATTGCAATATGATCCTTATCTGTATCTTTAAAAAATGAAGCTACAGGGATGCAGTAGAAAAAGCAGGGGAAAGATACGAAAAAAAATTCAAACCCATCATTTTTCATCATTGACTTTTGTTGGTTGAAAAGCTTCTATCTACCCCCATCAGAATCTCATTACAGGTCAACTTGCAAAGTAAAGTTATAGTCTGTGAAAGCAAAAGTGACAGAATTTCTCAGCTGGCAGATGGCCCAATTCCACAATTATTCACCTAAGGCAGTAGTCATGTGAATACCAAAGAGCTTGTTAGTGCTTTACCAGCAAAATTGATTAATTTGCACAACTATCTGATGATGAAAGGGTTCTTTTCAATTTGGAACCAAAGAACAGACTGGTTTGGGGTATTTGATTTACATTACTTGACAAATGATAAAATGTAAGAATGGCCATATCGAGATGGCTGTGAGGTGATTCTGAGTCTATTTTCTGGCCTCTGGGAGGAACCTAAAGGAGATACCTAAGAAATAGTACCAGAACAGGGCAAACCCACAGGGATATTTCACTATTCTGCTGTGATTTGCAGCTTAGAAAGGCTTATGTGGTACCTTTTCTGTTCATTAGGTCTCAATGAAGTTTTTCCATGAATTTGCCTTGTTGCATTTTGACCCTGTGTGTAGCTAAGAATCAGAATTTCTTAGTCTGTGTTCAGTCCAGGTGAATTCTGCTTCATAATCATTACAATGACTCTGTCTGAACACATGTTGGGTCTTTGGTTTGGTTTGATTTGGGGTTTTTTGTTGGTTTTGTTTGGGTTTTTTTGACAACTGAACTGGATCCTACTAGAAACACTCATGGAGAAGGTCCAGGAGGGTTGGTGAACCCTGACACGATCTGCCACTGAGTGTTCTCCAGCACTGGGGAGAGTGCTATGCATGCAGAACTATTGAACAATTTTTAAATGGATAAATAAACCTTACATTTTTGTGTGCAACTGAATACTAGCAAAGCACAGGAGGTGAGAGGGGGCAACATAATTAGAAGACAGAACTTTTTGAATCTGTAATGTTCTTTATTCTGGGGAAACTTCTGTGTATATTTTTAGGATCTAGAGGAAGTCATCTTGAATGAATTGTTTCTAAGGCAAAATATACTTCCAAGGAAAATGGATGAAAGAGAATCCCAGGACAAGTTTTAATCATCTAGGTCCTATTTCAAACATCTTGACTAATACTATTTTTAATGAGTCCTTTATGCAGACTAAATTTTGTGTGTGTGGTCATTGTACACACTTGATGGTTTTGTTAGCTGCCCCAGAAGTTTCTGCCTTTGCAGAATCTTGCTGATTCCCTCAGGTCCAGTTTCTTGTTGAGGACAGTGATGTTTCCCCAGAGCTCTGCTGGTTGCTTCCCCAGAGCTCCCCACCTACCCCATAGGATTAAACCCACTTGTCTTTATGGTTCTGTCTGACTGAAGACATTGAAGGTCAATGCTCTGTGAAAGTTCACTTTTATTTTAAGAATCACTGTTTGCCTTACTTGGCTTAATATTGTAGACACAGGTTGCTTTTCTTCACTATAATTTTGGCTGTAGATGAATTGCCTCTTCCTAGAAAGAAATAAAGATGAAATAATAATCATCTTTCTGTCACAAAAGAATATAGTTTCTGGGGATTATTCTTACAGACTGAACAGGCTATTTTTTAAATGAAAACAGATTGTCAGTCCAGTATATTAGCTTCACTTCAACCTTTACCATTCCATAGCATTTCTAGAAAAGGCAGAAATGGTAACTTTTCTGCTTTTCTAGTTTTTACTGTGCTGTGCATCTCCCACAACTAGTAGAGAACATTTTGCTGAAAATACTTTGTTTAATGTCCTAATTGCTTGTCTCGCTTTGTTAAAATAAAACCCATGCTTTTCTACCTTTGCTGTGGTCTTGAGAAACATTCCAAGTTACTAAAAGAACAGAGTCACTTCTCCAAAAAGCTTTCTGACCATGGAAAGCCAGAACAGTGGGGAATGCTGCCCTTCACAGTGCCAGCTGTTTGTGCTCTGCACCCTGGCTGAGCCTGTAACCTCCCTGGCATAACCTCCAGCCTCACAGCTAGGAGGGCACAGGCAGGGCATATCTTCTGCATGATTCAAAAACAATAAGCAAAGAGTATTTCCCTCATTAATGATCATGTTACTGTAAGACAGATGAGATATTTTAACTGTTCATTTTTTAGGGTTCTGCTCCTTCATCTGTTTTTTTATCATCTTCCTTGGCAGTCTCAAGTCCCTCTCAATCAGGAAATGCAGTGATTACATATCCCTTTTTTAATTTGGTAGCTTCAGGTAATGGTATCCCATTGCAAGGGGAGAATTTGTAGAGAGACAAGGATGGAAATGTCTGGGAAAGAGGGATTTGTCTGAGCCCAAGGAGGCTAATTTTGGAGCCTTTCAATGGAGACCTTGCAGGGCCACTGTTGAAGAATACAATTTGAGGGAAGGGAAAATTTAGAGAGTTGTGTGGGCAGATCTGGTACCTTGGATGTCATTGACTGCAGTGATCTCCCTGCTTCTCAGTGGATGCTGTGCATCCATGTAACACTTCTCAGGAAAAAGAATTTCCCAAGGAGCAGAGCCCCAGTCACCCTGCAGGGCCCTGCCAGGTTTGTGCTCAAGAAGCCTTGCTTTGTAATCACAGCTGCACATTTTGCAATGCATTCAGATACTGCACTGATGAAAAGCTGAACAGGGAAGTTCATCTCCATTTCTTTGTGTGTATTTTTGGGACCTAGAATTTCAGGGGTCTAAGCATGTTCATTGTTGATCTCAATTTCAAATAAGGAAACCTCTGCTGCCACTGTCCTGTTTGAGCTATTGGCTGTGAAAATGATGCAGTTTTCATTTCATTGCCCTTACTTATCATAATAAGGACAAATGCAGTATTTTTTTCCTCAGTTCCAAGTTCATAAGCCCCCACACAAGTCCTTTTTCAGCTCCATTTGAAATCAATGTAAAGAAATTGACCTCAAAGCCTACTGAATTTAGTAGGAGTTACTTCATTGACTTCTAATGTGCTTTCAGGTGTGCTCTGTGACAGTGCACACCTATTTCAGACCACACCTGAATTAGGAAAAAATCAGCTTTAAAGTATGCGATAGGATTATGAAATTTGGATTAGAATAAGAGCTATTCTGCAAGGAGGATTCTTGGAGTAGTGCTTGCCCCAATTTTTAGTGTACATAGCACCACTGAGGAAATAGTCTTTTTCAAGCAATTCAGGGAGTATAGAATCTGAATTCCCAAGGGCTGTGGTAGGCCAAATATAAATTTAAAAAGCTAGGGAAAGTGTTCCCAAACTTCAAAAGGGAAAGCAGTACTGTGGGTTCTTTCAATCATTTTTAACTGAAGTTAAATTATGTAGTCTGTTGCTCCAGTACCTTTGAAGTGCCTGTATGTGAAAGCAAGTACTGAAATTCAAAAAAAAAAAGAAAAGAAAAAAAGAAGATTGGATTGGGTTTTGTTGTCAGAGTGGGCTACACTGAATTCCATCTTGCAGAGACAGGATACAAGAAAATATTCACTCTAAACTATTTTGACCTCTCTTTTTTTCAAGTGAAAATTGAAATTCAAAGGCAGGGGGTTTTGTGCTTGCCTATTTAAGACCTTGAGCTGTTTGCAGAGACAGCATTATAGCAGTTTTTAGGGAACTAGACCCATTCACAAGAGTTTCACAGAGATCCAACCACTCATGTTGTTTCCTGCACTCAGAGTTCAGTGTTCTTCCCTTTTGATTCTTTCCCCTTTCCGCACGGGGCCGGGTGGACAGAACTGGATCTGCCCATTCATTCCAGAGCAGCCATTAAATTAGTGCAGGAGGCAGTTGCTCCTTCAAACACTAAAAAGATGCTCCCTAGTGAACAGGGCAAATGTCACCTGTATTGGATCAGGCTATAGGTTATTGTTCTTTCTGCAATTAAATACAACAGCCTTCAAATTCAACCTTATAACAACTGATGTGGAAATGGTGGTGAACATGAAGTGCTCAAATATCAGTCCCTGTTACTGAGTTCAACTTGGAACATTTTTATTGGTTTCCTTTATCTCAGGCCCCCAGGTCTCTTAATAAGAAACAAAAAACTTGATTCCAAGAATAATTCTGTGTTGTTGATTAATTTCAAAACACAACAACTAGTCCTATAGACAAATAAATGGGATATATTTTGTATTGTTTTAGTTGGAGAAGCAGTAAAAAATACTATAAGGTTTTCTATAAGTAAAAACGATGGGCTGCTTCTTTTAGGTGCAATCCGTTCAGTTTCCTTGAGTCATGGAATCAGAATTTGGCTTGATGCACATAAGTTGCCATCTCTTCTCCAAATCCTGCAGGAGAAAATGAACTTTGCAATATCTCCCCTACTGTTCTTTAGCATGTATAATTAAATAATGCTTTTACCTTTAATGCCTACTAATATAAAAGATTACAAGTATGTAACACACCGCGATAGAAAATTAGTACTAAAATGGACCTGAATAATAAACAGAAAGCAGATTCATTAGAAAGTTATACCTCCAGACAATGTGTTTGTATAGTGAAATATATGAAAAATGAATTGCTTTTATTTTATTCCTGGCATTGCTTCTGTAAGTTTTCTATGAGCAGACTTAATAAATGCGAGAGTTACAAGGGAGTATAGAAAGTATTCCTGTTGAATTTCAGTTTCTAAGAAATGTTGGCCAGTGGCACTTGCAAAAGAAAGGCTGGAAGTGCTCTGTGCCATCTGCCTCAGGAGGACAAAGCTCCTGCTTGTTTTGGTGAAATAGTTTGAGTTCTAGGAAGTTTCTCAATGACTGAACTGGAAATATGTCTAGGTAGACAATACCACTACATCTTCTATTCTTTCTTTATCCAAGTCTGTCTAAAGGCAGGAAATTAGGAAGGACCAATGTACTATTTTAAACAAGTTCTAGCTTGAATTTTACTGTACTCTGATCTTCAGCTGTTTCATCATTAATCTCTTGAAGAATAAATAAAAATCAAAAGTCTCTAGTGTGCAAAATATTTTCCACAAACATTCCTTTAGAGTCCAAGGCTGATATTGCTGAAAGTTCAACACAAGCACAAACTCCAGTTCTTCTGACATAGGGCTTCTAGAGAGCAGTATATAAAGCTAGAAGTGTCTGAATTTATGTTGAAATAAATTATATTTGTCATATTCAAATGAAGATACCTTTTTGGGAAGTAAGGATTTGCTTCTATTGGTTAACTGGCAGAAAGTTCCATAAATTGCAAATAAATAGGGTCAAGGAGCAGAATTTGGAATAAGAGCACAAGAAATCCTCAGGGCTTAACCTTGGAGAGGTTCTGTGTTCCCACCTGCTGGAAGCTGATTTTCCAGCTGGCATATACCCTCTGAGAGCTGTGCTGGGTAAGGACAGGTTAATGCCCAGCTGCAGACCTGCTCAAGGGAAAATGAGTTTATTCTTGTAAACGCAGCATTTTCCATAAAACCATATGGGTCAGTGAATGTTTGTCTAATACATATGTGGAAGCTGAAAAATGCAGTCTTGAGACAGCAGTGCTTTAGTTACTGCTCTAAAGCAGTGTGTTAAAAAGAGATAAAAGTTAACTTAGTGATGATTGCTGCTCAACTTTTTATAGTGGCTGCAGATGCCGTGATATTTATTTATTTTTGCAATTAATAAGCTAGAATCAATTTTTAAGCATCTTTCTGTTATGATTTACAGGAGATATTGAGCCATCAAAGCTATCAAAAGCATTAATCTTTAATATGAGGGCAATTCAGTTATCTTGCCAGAAAGTTTTAATTAGAAGGAAATTCATCTCTGATGCTTAGCTGTATTAATCTTTCTGCATCAGTGTTTCAAGTTTTGGCTGCAGGAACAACATTTTATATTAATTAATTCAAGGGGAAAATGTTGCTCTTGAAAACTGAGCTTAGATCTTGTTTGCTAGACAGCTACTCTTTCTTCTGCCCTTGAGTAGAAACTTACTTTTACCAATTGCACTGATTTGAAAAGTTGAAGGAGGTTTTCTGAAAGCACGTGCTCAAACCTCAGAGTGCACAGGTGGCTCTGCATGTGCTGGCAGGACAGGGAGGGGCCCTTTGATTCCAGGTGAATTCCATAACAATCCTCGATCACCCTTTTCACAGCACCAAGACTGTAACTGTTGCAGAGATCAGGAATTGGGGGCTGAGAAACCTAAGGAATGTAAAAGACTCTCCAGAAGTCACTACAGCTGTAATGCTCAGAAATGGTAATTAAATATTTTCTTGTCACATGGTGCATTATCAAAATGAGAATTTTTCTCTTTGATTCCAGGAAAACATTTCAGGCATTCTAATTGTCAATATATTAGTGGTAAACCTTGATTAAGCTCATTTGCTCAACAGAAAAACATATTTCAAAGTTTCTAATTTGTCCTAAATTGCATTATACAGAAGCTACTATTTTCCCTTAGTAAACCGCTTGCATAAATCAAGAGAGAATACTTATTTAAATGAAGAAAGGAAAAAAAAAAGAAAAAAAACCCGCAACTAATTCTCTGTATTTAAAGGAAAAAAGCCCCTGATTCTCAGGAGAGAATCTTTCCATTAGACATGAATGTGTACCTTTTTGAACACTGAGTTTCGGCTGAATAAAAATAAGTTTGACAGGGAGGTATCTTCAGTGAACCATTATGCATTAGGTAAATTATGAAGGGCTATTAAAACTCCAGTTGCATCTAATTTTCTCTATATTTTAGGATCTGTTCAGAAACCTTCCTATTTCAGTTAATGAATGTTTCCTGTTTAGCTAGCTATTGTATTTCAGATTACTGTTCACCTGAGGACTAAAGTATCACTGAAAAGTTACAGTGGGGCCAAGACTGACTTATTTATATTGTCCTATATTATGTCATTAATTCTGACATCAAGCTTTTCAAAATCTGTTTGTTGTCCTTGAAGGATTAGTACTTGTTTCAGGCAATCTCATTCTGCATCAGTTTCCAGAAATGGTGCAATATCAGAGTTGTCTCAATAGTGTGTTATTTAACAGCTTCCTCAAACTTCTGACTGTGGTGTATCATCCAGAAAAGGCTGCCACATTTCTAGTTAATGTCTAATGTTTTGAATGTCTGCATCTTGCAAGTGTTAGTCCTACATGCCCTGGTTGCACCAAATGCTGAGATCTAACCAGGCTTCTGAACAACGAGCTGTGCCCATTGCTGCTGTTGTGAGAACTTGTTATCACCACAGTAATACATGGTATTTGTACATTCTCTGGCTCTGCCTGCGAAGTTCAATGACTCAAGAAGACTCTTTTCCCTTCTAGAGATGGGCCCTGAGTCAGGGCTGTAGCATGTTGAAATAGCTCTTCAGTAAAGTAGCTCCTGTTCACTGCAAGCGCTCTCTGTAATGTATTTGCCTGGTGGATCAATGGCTTAGATTTTCAGTGTCATAAATCTGGAAGTTCAACAGCTTTCAAAAGCAATGCATGCACTTAGAAAAAGCAACCTAATGGTTGAGTAGAGATTTCAGTAATGGGATCAACAGTGCTCATGGAAAGCAAAACAGGGAAGGCATTTTCAAGCTGAAAAGATCCCAGCAAAATAAAGCATTAATCAGATAAGGCAGATTCATACAATTAAATTACTTAGCTTTAAAATACAGACATAACTCAATACTGAACATTCGAACTTCATAAATGAATGTGCTAATGGGTGCTTACCAAAATCCATTGCAATGCTTTTGTATGTGTGAAATACTCATGACCCTGATGACACTTAGGCATTATCTGAATAGAAGTTTTGCACTTTTATTTGTAGTTCCTCTATGTGGTTGCTTGTGATATGGGCCCAGATGCTGGTTAGAGCACTCAGGGATTTTAGGGACCCCATAT
The DNA here is from genome assembly GCF_047495875.1 of Pithys albifrons albifrons. NCBI lineage: Eukaryota > Metazoa > Chordata > Aves > Passeriformes > Thamnophilidae > Pithys > Pithys albifrons. The sequence goes on from NC_092470.1 coordinate 9,127,309, forward strand.
TGTATTTAGAACAGAGATCTTAAACAGGTCTAGCATTTCAAGTATGAAAACATTTACCCTGGAAATCTAGATTACAATCAATTTGTACAATATTTTTTTATACAGTCACAGGAGGTAAATGCTCCCATCAGTTTTGGTGATGTACCCAAAGGTTAGTACTCTGTATTCATCTTGGTGTGGGGAAAATAATAATAACTGTACTACTTTTCTTGGCCAATTGTGTACTCCCTTCAAAACATGAATATGATACAGGCTGGTATGTCTCTGTGTGTGTCTGAAGACAGAATCCTTCTATAGATTTAATGTGCTATAACAAGAAATCTTCAAACTGCAATATGTATAGGATCCACCTCCCTTATAAGGCACTTACTTACATTATTCTCTTTGAAAATGTTCTGGCTCACAAATACTGTGCATGAAGGCCTATTACATTCTCATTTATTACAGCAACATCTCCTTGTGACATTCAAAATGCTTGTCTTTCAAGGATGCTGTTATAATAAGGTCCACAGTGTTTGTAATAAATTCATAGAGATCAATGAGTAGTTCAAGAAATAGCTTCACAGTCACTTTTGTGTGAAGCAGCAGTGCAGCAACATAAAAACCAAGAAAAAGCACTTGCACACAAAATTAAAATGTCTTGCTGCTTTTCACATGAAATTATAAAAGGCTATGCTTTTCTTCTAATCTGCATTATATTTCTGTCTTGAAAAGGAATCTTTGACAAATTCCTGAAAATTTGGAGATACTGAATTCCACTTGCACTGAGATTTCAAGGATTCACGTTTTGATGAAAATATGCCTAAACAAATAATAGTAAGACCAGTAAACACTTGAAGTCAGTTAATACAATAAGTGGCTTGTAACACCTCCTATAACTGATGGCTATGTTGTTGCCACCAATGAAAATTATGTGACTTTTATACCAGGTAATTACTCTTTCAGTGTTTCTCAATATCCAGCTTAAATGTGTAAAGAACCAGGTAATGATTCAGCAATGACCTTGCAAGTAAAATGTCATCATAAAATCTAAATGCTGTTTTGAAAGATTATCCTTTTTAATGAACTGTATCTTTATTTTTTCATCTTTTTCTTATTGCTATCTTTATCTTTTTATTATCTCTTGATAGAAAAAATACTTATGTGCTATTGCAATATACCAGTTATTTCATATTTAAACTTTTTATAACGGACCTTGTAAAATTATTTTATTGAAGCTACATGCTTTATAAATAAAACAAGCAGTTTGACACATAATGGACTCCATAAACGTGGTAATGGATTGTAGTTGTTGAAGATAGTGACATGCTGGAGCTGCATAATTAAATCAAAAGATGATTCTAAATCCACAAACTTTGAATTTTGTCTGTTCTTTAGAGAGCAAATTTGAAATTGAATGGACATTCATTAACTGTGGAAAAAAAACTAATTAGAAACAGCTAAAATTATTCATAGTTAAAGCTTCATGAAAGAACCTTCTTCATACTTGGTCTAGAAAGTTGGTATCAAAATTGGATATTTTCATGAATTAGACCTGAAAAAGAAATTTATCAGCAATTGCTTTTCTCCCCCTTAGCTGAACCCATCACTATTGCTCTTTCAAATAGTTAAGCTGCTCTTGATTCCAAAGATGGAGCATCACTCTGCTTTACAATTGCTTTAAGCCAGTTTTGCTCTTTAGAAATCTAGGAGAAAAAAGAATGAGGCTATGTGGGATTTTTGTCTATCAGTCTGCATAATCAATAGTTGACACAAAAGGACTAATTGCTCTTAGCATTTAAAAAGAAGTGCTTATTAGCACAAAAGCTGTGTATCCTCTTATTGTAGCTAGTAACTCTGCTATCCTGACACTTATCTACAGTCACAATCAGATAAAAACTGTTGATTGCAACCAGAATCTGGGAAATATCTAAGGACTGTAGGAAGGTGGGGAGAGCACAGTGTTCTGAGTATAATCCAGTCTGTCAGGAAGTTTCTCTTTACTGCTATGGAAACACTGGCCTGATGCCTTTCAATGTTACCTCTATTTTTAATATTGCAATCAAGGCAAGCTAGGAGAGAGAGAATATATATTCCTTGAAACTCAATTAAATGACACATAGCTTTTAATGTTCTAAAGTATTATGTCTCTTACAATTTTGTAATCATGTCTGTTCAGCATTTCCTTCCTTATCTGAAATCTAGAAGTGTAGCAGAATTACGGTGAAAAGCTATCACCATTTACAGATGCTTTATTTTAAAACAGTGAACAGGAATACGCATAAACAAAATGTAAAGTGCCTTCCACTGGCTGACTACATCAGATAATGCTCCAGACAATTGATTTTGTTGCGTGCACTTATGTATGAAGGAACCTGTTGGCCTGATTCAGCACAAGTGTTTCGCGAGGTTATGGAAAAGGCTTGGTCTACTTACCAAAGGTGGGGGTGTATGTAAAACCAGAGTGGTGTGTGCACACAAAAAAGGAGAAAATAGATTGACTAAAATGCTTACAAATTATATAAGACTGCTCAGTGTTTCCTGCTGTCATTTGTACCTTAGAAATTTACTGTACCTAATGCTTTTTGAAGTTGTCTCCCTTTTACATTGCATTACCTTTGCAAAAGGTTCCAGAAATGTTAATTAGCAATGCAGTTACTCAAGAGCCTTACACACCCTGTGTTTTCCTGTTGGTCCCCAAACATACACTGAAAGTCTGTTTAAAAGAATGAAAAGATTCTTGTGGATTCCTGTGATGTTTTCCTCTGAGTCCCTGTTCCCTGCAGCTTGCAGCAGTGTACAGGTTGCTGAAAGTAGGACACTGCAAAAAAATGAGTGGCATCATCTTGTCTTAAAAATATAATTTAAGTATTGAGGTGGCTTGATGGAGCAAAGATGCAGAACTTGGGTTATAGAAGGAAAGCAATTTTTGTGCTCCTAAACTTTATCAAGCACTGACTGCTTGGGTCCCTGCTGTGCCTTTCCTCAGCTTTCATCTGTCTTCATTGCCAGGTGTTTGCTGCAGTCACAGCAGCTGCTGCAGCCTTGGCAAGGGGAGGGGCAAAGGGGCAGGAGCAGAAGGTGAAACTCTTCATGAATTGCGGAAAGACTTTGCTTTCAAACTTTGTTTACCTACTGAGAGATGTCTAAAACTTTATTTTGATATCTACATGGACATTATCTGGCAGCTCCATGTTTTCATGATCCATGAGAATGGTGGAAGTAGAGCACGTACAAAATTAATGCTGTAGGTTGGAGGTCTAGACAGATTGAGTCCCAAGTTTATTCTCATTGATTAAGCTCTCATAGAAAGGTGTCTGAGTTGCTATTGCAAAGGAAGAAACAGGACTGTACCACAACAGGACTGTTTCTTCTGTTTATTGAGCTATTAAAACACAGCAATGTCCTTTTGGCTGGCAGGTGGTTTTAAATTGAGAACCAGGATTTTTTGGTTGGAAAATGGTGTCGTTACATTTATTTCATACAAGGAGCAATCAGTCCTTATATTTAGGTACTTTTTCGTAGATTTAGGTATTTTTTCAAAGTATTTGTTTAAAATTTAGGTATTTTATCAAAACTTCTTTTGAAAGAACTGACTTCATCATATTTTCTTTACAGTATCACACCCCTGTGAAACAGTGCTTTTCTTTCCTTGCTAAGGTTCTCCTCACTAAGGTTCTCTGCCCTTTCATGTTCTTGGTTGTTGAACATTTTGTTAGTGTTCCCAAATTCTTTGGTGTTTCAGGGGCTTATGTTTTTTTATTTTTTTTCACCAATGCCCTGTGAATTTTTGATTTTTAATTGCTGTTTGCTTTTCCTTCTGAATTCCTTCTAAAGTTGTTTGGGGTCCTTTAGGACTCAGAATGAATGATATTTTTCAGTGCCTCTGTTGGTACATAGTATACCTGGAATATAGTTCTACATTGTATGAGAATGTTGCTACCAGAACCTCAATTCTAACTGGAAAGTTTCTGCTCTTTGACATATTAATAGACAAAGTATATAATTTATTACAGTAAACTTCTGAAAGCTACTTTAAAACAACGTTAACTCACATGGTTAGGAACATTGTCCAAGCAGTTACTGCTAACCCAGCTCTCACTCTGCTCCAGACTGTATTAAATGATTATGCAAAAATAAGAAGCCTTGCTATACAAGTCTGTCTAATACAGAATAAACCAAACCTGGCTAATTCAGACATGAAATGGAGAAAAACCTACCTCTTAAAGAAAAAGCAATTTTTCAGCACTGCCCCTGCAAAAGTAGGCTTTTTCTCCCCTTCTTCCCTCTTATGTTCATTCCTAAAGACTCTCTCCATCAAAGTATGACTAAGTCAGTCTTTTATCTTGATTTTTGTGAAAAACTGCTTTTCCCTTATGGCTTCTTTTGGCCTAGAGCTTGTGAACCTTCAGTCTTTGTCAGTGTGGAGTGAATGAATACAAAATTTTCTGCCAGTTGCCCCAGTGTATTAGCACTGGGGCTCTGTGAGCCTTTCCAAGTGTGATTTGAAAGGGTTACTTTCAAATCGTAACTTCTGTGGGAGATCCAGTTCATGTGGGTTCACAGGCCAACCAGTTAAAGGAAAGGTTTCAGGCTGAGCTGCCCCTCCCTTCTCCCTGCATGTTTTCCCAGGGGTTGGATCTCATTACAAACCCACAGGCAAAGGTACAGGGTCAATCACATCATGTTAATTCATACAGGTTGGCTGGTTCACTGGGACCGGAAGCTGGATTAAAGGTGAGAAGTTTATCACAGCAACACAACTCTGATCTTAGGAAAACAAACATCCCTAAAATAGGTCTCTAATTATCATATGAATCAAAACCTTAAATAAAAACAAGATCATTTTAAATAATTGAGGGAATCATACCAGGAATCAATCTTCCCCTGCCAGGAGTACTCAGAGGTTGGCTTTACTTCTAACACAAGAAGAACTCTGATCTCAAGAAATTATTCCTTTCTGAAACTTGGATATAATTACATGAGCTGAAATATAAAATAATAATGAGTCAGTTCTCTATACCTGGGAGAATTGCAGTGTGAGGCACACAGGGGAAGGAAACATTTTAATGGCTTTTCTGGCTGGAGAGGTGAACTCAACTGAAATGTTTTTTCTTTCTAGGGAGAGGAAAAAAAAGTAAAAATACCCTCAGCCGAGCAAAAAAGAGACAAGGCAGCTTTGATCCCATGCATTAATTTTAACTTATCAGGGAAATGTAAGAAGCATGAAATACCTTTCCTACATGAGCTCTCTTACAGAATAAATTTGGAATACATTATAAACATGAGTGTTACTGTGGTTGATCTGAAAACAGCCAGTGGTATCTAGACTTTTTTTCTTAATTAATTTTTGCTTATTTGTATTTTATTATTATCAGATTGTATTAAATGGCTTTTATCTCCAGTTCTAAGCAAAACAAAAAACGAATAAGCAAAAGCCAAGTTTGGAGTGTTACCCTTTAGTGGATGTCCATGCAGATCTGTACACATCCTTTTCTTTTGTGTTTTCACTTGACTAGACTGTCCTCATCAAAAAACACAGTTCAGTTTGATTTGGATATATGAGTTGTCTTTGGCAGTGATGGGGATATTTAAAAATTGATGTGTAGGATGTGTGTGTACGTACTGCACCTTGCATTTGCTCTACGTTTGAAGGTAATGCTGTACAGTAGGTTTGAACCTAAAATGGCTGACTAGTTTCTAAATAATCCCTTAGGAAACAGTTTAGTCTAGGCCATTATCTTGATAGTTCATAATTAGGTTCAATAATAAAGCTTGTTTTGCTGACCTAGGTCAGATCATGGCGTCCACCGCATCTGTGCGCAGTGACCTTGCTCTGAGAGTGTATTGTTAGAAAATCCATTATTATCATCACATACACTTCAGAGAAGTGGCTGTTTTGTGAATTGATGGTGTGATGTTGCCACTTTAGATAAAAGAATCCATGAATTATTGACTTAATGAGTTAATGTTGCTTGATTTCACAACAAGGTCTTTTTAGTCCGGGTGCTATTTACTGAACACACAATCCCAACATGCAAGGAAGGTGCAGTGCAGAGTACGGTGCATTTACCACCCTCTTCACTTCCAATACAGCAAAGCGTTAGCAAAGAATAGTTGTTTCCTTTTGTAAACCATTAAAACTTAGGTCATTATAAGCAACTTCTGCTTAAACAATTAACACATAAAATGTTTATTTGTGACTGATTTCCCATCCCTTCCTGCTGTATGGTTTAAGGCCTATCAACAAAAACTTAACTCATTTTTTTAGAACCTAAACTTATCTTTGTCCCTATGACTAAGCCTAATGCTGTTACCACATGTAGGCCCAGGAAAGGCTGTTAAAAGTCAATCCATGTCATCCAAAGTTCAGTGTACTCCTTTTTTCTTTGAAATCAGTTTTCTGGTAATTTTATGGTATTCAGAAAGCTTCAGAATATAAAGGTTTTATTACAGAATGTAACTTGTGAGGGGAGAGAGGGAAAACATACAGAGCATGTCCCATAGCATATATTTTAATGGTATAAGCATCAGGTTTCAGATACCTATGCCCCTTTGATTTCAGGGTGTGAATCCCAGCTCTGTTAACTGCTCTCTCTTACAAGATAAAGAAAATAAGGTCTGTGTGCAGTGTCTTATGGAAACATATGTCCTGTGAAAATGTAGCTCTCACTAAAGTTGATGGGAATTTTTTTTGTTTTAACAGAGACCAAAGACACTGTAGCATTTAGGTTAACATACAGGTCTTTTAAAGGGGACCAAATCCACCAACACCTTTACATTCTTTGTACATTTATATTAATTTTAACTAACTCTATGCAAAACAAAATAACTGCATAGAATTGTCCCAGTAGACATTGATCTACATGTAACTGCCACACTACATTTCAGTAGAAACAGGTATAGGTAAAACATGATGGCCATGGATGACCTAAAATACTGTCATGTGAAAATTTGATTCTGGCACTTAGTGTTCTTTTTTATTTGTATTTAAATAGTGTTAGTTGCATCATTCCTTCTGCTGTTGTCTAAGTGGTCTAAGGAGTTACTAGAAGGGGTTATAAGCAGGAGTGAATGAGCTGATGTTTGCTCATACACAAAATAAACTGTTTTCATTATTTTTCCCATATACCACAAACTAGTTAGACCTACCTGGAAAACAAATGGTGTGGAACCATAAGGCCAACAGTGGAGTATTGTGGGAAAACAGCCTTCCTAGGTCTCCTGGAAGCTTCTTGGAGAGAAGATGCCATAAACTGCATCCATGTAAAGCCTAGTTCCTAAATCCAGAAGCTGATGTTATATTGCAATCTTGTCATCTGCAATCATTGAACAAAGCAAGCTGAGGACAATATCTGTGATGGTACCTAAGGAGAATGACCTCCCTAAGCTTCTCTGAATCTGAGTTAGAAAAACCAAGATTCCAAATCTTTTCTGAACATGTGGCTTAACGCCCCCCACCCCAAATATTCTACAGGATTCTAAGAATTAAAAACCTGTGAGTGCAGAAACCTTAAGTGCAGTACAACTGACCAGCTCTGGTCACAAACACACAATTAGTGGCCCTTGAAACTCAGTGGAAAACAAGGATTTTGACTGTCCTTGTTATAAGGTTGTACTGATTTATTGTAGGTGATGCTTATTAACTGTATTTATTTCAAAGTCAGAAGCAATCTGTATAGAATTTAACTGAAGTACTTCAGTCACAGTGAAATTTTTTCTGTTAAGAAGTTTTCCTTCCAGTCTTCAGTGTTAGTCTGTTAATCTCATTCCTTGATGTTCAGGCCTTTAAAATTGTCTTAGAAAACTGTAAGCATTATGCTGTCACTTTAATACACACTGAATACTATTGTTAAAATGCAAGTAAGTTAATAATGATAATCGAATTATTTTGAAGTGTCATCATAGCCATTTTGAAATATCACTTAGGAGAAGGAAGAACAACTAAATTTCTCCACTTTCCACAACCCAAAACATAAAGGAGGAGGAAAACTTTAGGGCTTTAAGGAAACTCTCCAAAAAGATTCATGTGTTTTTGTTGTCCAGTATCACACAACTCTTCAGAGGAGGTAATTTAGGTAGTTATTGAATTCTTCCTGAAGTGGCTAGATGATTTTGCTCAGTTTAACAATTCCTGCAATGGAAAAAAGGAAAAGATGTCCATCCCAAACTGTTCTGTGACTCTCTGTGATCCCTGCACAACTCATGAGTTTTCTAAGAGCTGAGGAGGAAGCACAAGAACACCAGGTGCTGGTGAAGGGTGGTGGCCCAGCAGGGCTGGCACCCCCTCCATCTGCCCCTCTGCACTTCAGGCAGGTGAGCCCAGCATTGCCCCACATTCTTCCTCTGTGGGCTCTGTTTTCCTGCTCCATTCGGAGGAGGGGAGGGCTCGGGGCCGTTTGTCTTCCGTCCCAAGTGCTGCGCTCTTTGTAAATGAAAGAGTGCAATCAATAGGGCAATAAGGAAGGAGGGAGCAGCCTGCCGGCGCGCTCTGCGCTTCCCCAGCCCGCACGATCTGCCCCACTGCGCGAACCCGCCAGGCACAGATCGGGGGTGAGACGGACAGGGCTCTCCTTAGGAGAGTGTGCGAGAGCTTTGGAGTACATAAAGGCAGCTTGATGTTTTACAGTGTCATATCCCTCCATCCCAGTACGTTACACAGAAGTAGAAGGGAGGTGACGGTTTTTCTGGTGGTGTGGTTGAATGTTACCTCTGTGTACAGTGCAGGGATGTGCTGCATACCCAAATTCACAGTGAGAAATGCCTGCCTTCTGTTGAGGGAGAACAGACACTGATTTCAGTAGTTCTTTATACATGCACCCAATTACTGGAAATGTTGACAGTGTCTCCTGGTATTTTGTTTATGCTGTAGAAGAAAAATCCAAGCGTGTGACAGGCTTCAGCTGTGCTTGGAGTTGATTTGATATGAACAAACTCAAAAAGGTAAAGCATATAGTGACAGAGCAGCAGATGTGTTTCACAGTTTTTAAGGATCATATGTGTATGCCCTTGTCTTTATTTCCTTGGTTCCAGCCTTTTTCAGTGCTGTGAAATTAAATTTTACAGGTCTTTCTAGGAAGATAACCTGAATAACTAACTTTAGAACAGTTAAGCAAGAGTTGAGAGCCTTTCTGTACCTCACAGCACTGGAATTTGAAAAATTGACATCTTATGATCTACCATGACTAAAATAAAAGCTTTTACATATAGTCCAGTCTATATTGAGCAATCAGGGGAGAGAATTTGTACCTCTTCCCCATTTATATAGAGTACTCATTTCTAACCTTCAAGTGTTCTGAGATATTAGACTTTAAACTTGTCAGTGCTCTAAGAATGCCCTGAGCCTCAGACCAATACATTTTGGGGGCAAATTCCTCATTTGTAGGAAGGAAGAAAACATTTTTTTTAGCAGGTTATTATCTGAAAAAAAATGATGGTTGTCTGCAAGCAGCTGATAGGTTTGGAAGGTTAGAGGTAGTCCTGGCAAAGATGGATTAGTGGGCAGAGTGCAGGTGAGGCGATCAGAGGTGCTGGAGAATTGCAATTTATCACTTGGCTTCAGAGTTTAGTACATGTATGTCACTGCTGCATATGTGGTGTGTGTAAATATTATATATGGGTGATAATACTGATTTTAGCCTTGCTTTAAACAGAAGCAGTGTCTTAACAAGTACCTTCATATGAATTAGCAGAGCAATTGTAATTATATTGACTGGAAAACCTTTCTGGAAACTTTAACCAAACAGGTCCCTCTGCTTTATTAAAAATACATCCTTTTATTTGCCATTTTTTGTATTTGCAAAGCAGAATGTTTATATTGAGATCTGAGTTTCATTCTGAGTTTAGGTTATATGTATTCTGAATAATTTGTATCATTTAATTAGCCACACTTTCAATCAGCTCCTTGCTTGTTTCCCAGTTCTAGTTTACTGCAACTATAGGTCCTTCCATTTAGCTCCTATTTAGTCAGATTCATTTGGGCTGTGCTCTCCTAGAAATTTAAAGTTCTTATACTACATTATGTTGAGGGTTACTTACTCTTTCTAAAAGAAATAGAATTTCAAATTTAGATGCCCATACTGAAGCTGTTAGCCACTGTAAGCAAGAGTAGCAGAGTTTGGCTCACTGGATTTACTACAAATAAGGAGTTTTCCCCCCCCAGTAGTTCAATTGGTATCTTCACAGTTGATACCTGCTAGGTATCAAGGAAGATGCTGAGAACATCAGATGGTCTTTCTGCTCTTATATAACAAAATAATATTAATTGTTGAGACTTCTTCTGCAAGGCTGACTGTAAGTTTCTTTTCTGAAGTAAGTGGTCTGCTTTTCTAATTGTGGGAAAAAATAGTAGATGACTGGCACCAGAAGAAATCTTGCTAGTAAGGGCAGAGAGACAGTGTTAATTAGAGCACATCTGCTTTTCAAAAGCATCAATAAATTATTCAAAATACTAGAATGCTTCCTGTTCATTCCTACCTATAGCAAAACAGCACAGTGTTTTGTTGCATTTCTTCACTGGTGTAACTTTGACATCTTCTCATATTCTCTGGTGGAACTTAGGATCTAATGTAATTTGTGGGCACATTAAACTTAAATGGCAGTGAAAGTAATAATATTTTTAGTAAAAAATGTGATTTGGATATAATTATGTGTAAATTGCAGTCTCTGTTTTGATTTTCTAACTGAATTAATTTCTTACCTTATACGGCATGCAGATTAGTTTAATTTTTCAGACAAATACCTGCTTTTCAGCCCACTAGAAGTCACCTTCTTTGGATCCTTCCATTTTTTTTCTATTTCTCTTCAGATCAAGACATCTGTCACTCATGCTCAGAAAGGCCTTTGAGCAGCTTTTGCCAGCAGGCACATCCATGCGGGGTGTGCTCTGTTGGGTATGTATTCCATCTCACTATGCCATGAAACTGCTGCACAGGGGACAAATGTAAGCTGAGGGTGTGAATTGCAACTTTGTGAAGGAATTAATACAGATGATCCATTATCCCTATGGATCACACATCATGAACAGTGTAATAGAAATCACAGCAAAATCTGAGAAATTACCTTTTAGGGAAGAAAGCTGTCTGAACTGCCTAAACAAGCATCTTCAGCAGCATCTGTCATTTGAGACATGAAAATATCAAATATAATGCACGCTTCAATTCTCAAGTGTCAATCAGCAGCAGCTCTGTTCTGTTTGCTGTTTAAACCAGCACAAGTAGGGGTAAGCTCTGTGTTCTGACTCCTCTGCTACCAGTGTAATGGCTCCTGACACTGCAGTACCAGGACCCAAATGTGATGGCTGCTCCAATTACACTGTGCTCAGGTATGGTCCATGCCTGCCTCTGCCAAGCAAAATAGCTCTTCAATTATTATGTTCCTCATCCTTTAGTGAATCTCTTCACTAGAAACTTGGCCATGAGTTCAGTCTTGACCACCAGTGAAACACCGAATTGACTCACCACAGTCAGACTTGACTATAGAATCTTTTTGTAGATGAAGATGTCAAAAGGCAATCTGTAGTGAGAATGACAGCATGATTAACCAGACTGAGGCCTAAGTCAGAAGTGGCATGGACCACTGGGAAATTAAGGCACCAATTTCCACCGTCAAGATTGGCTGTGATAGGGCAGTATATCCTAGCAACAGCAGAAACCTTAACCTGACCATCACAGCAAAAACTAATTTTGTTGTGTTATCTGTTTCAATATCTTTTAATCCAAAAAGTCTTTAAACAGAAAGTAAATGCTCACATGTCACTTTTTCTGGAAGTGTTTTCTTTTCTAATTGGGAAATACCTAATTTCATGAATTAAATACAGAAGATTTAATACAGATTCTTTTAAGCTTATTTTCTTGAAAACATGTTGTGGGAAAGCCTCAGAATGCCTCTTTGTATCTGCAACAAGTTAAGAAACATTTTAATGGGGAACATGGTTTTATTCATGCTTAGGATAAAATCTGTATCTTAAAATCCATGTTACAAAGCTGCATGTTACATAAAACAATTTATAGGAAAATTGTAGACAGTAGGATCAGCTTTCATAAGGAAAACTAGAATTAAACATTTTATCCTTATGAAGGTCAGATACTTCACAGATGGTGAGAAGTATAGATTGAAATTCCTTTTATTTGAAGGGTAATGTAGCTGTCTTCAAAGGGCACATGCTTAGTTTGATTCTTGCTTAGTGGAGGATTTCACAATCAAATAGTCATTAGTGGATTACTTTGCATATTTTTCAAAAGGCATTGTCATGGTCTCAGCAGTAAGGGTTTTGTTAGCTCTAAGTGACATTGGTAAATCTTTGGGCAAGGCTTATATAATTTTGGGTGGACACAGATTTTTTTGTTTCTCTTTGGGGGAAAAGTGGGCAATCTTTCAGGTAGAGAGAGAGTTCTCTGTGGTTACTCTCTTCAAGCATCTTTGAAAACCTTTAGAATGTGATTTTTTTTAGTCTAATTTTCAAGGAGATATACCAGTGCATCTTGGCAATTATAAAAATTGGGCATTCCATAGACTTGATATTAAAAGGCTGTCCATGTATTACACTAGTACGTGCATGGTCACTTAATAATATAAACGTTTTTGAATATGCTTACCTAAATGCAGAGTCTATCTCATGCTCCTACATCTAGGTAAAAGTAGTTATGTTTCCCAAGCTGTCAAGTGCCTGAAGTGCACTCTGATTGACTTGGAATTTATGGGCATGTATCACTCCCAAAATTCATGTCAATTCTGTCAGGAATTAGGTCCAGAGTTTAATGTGTATTCATTGAGATTTCCAAATATTGGCCAAAAAACAACATAGTATTTTAAGCACAAAATACAAACATAGTACCTTTGAATAGTTGTAGTTGTAAGATCCATACTGATAAAAAGTAAACCAGGTGCTCCTTTTCAGTTTACTAGTTTGGGAAGGTCAGAGCCATAATTTTGTGCAATTTGCAAGAAAACAAAATAGAGCCAGAGAAATACTGCTCTGTCACCCTGCTATACTGGTTAATTTGCATGTGGAACCTGTACACCTGTTAGCTTCAAGGAAAAGTTTGAAAGTCTAGATGTGAAAGTTTGTCACGCTGTGAGCCAACTGTCCCATATTGATGCAAAAGGGAGAGAGGAAAAGCCAAGAAAATGCTTTAATTGATTCATCAATGCACCAAAGTGTGAACAGGCGTGATGAAGTGTAAAGAGGGATGTGACACCAGTGTGGCAGAGCTGTCACAGTGGAAAGGATTTCCTGTAAAAGTGATGGCACTTAAATGTTATCTAGGCCTCCTGTCTGAGCTTTCATATTCCCTGGAAACTTATGTCTTAGGGGAAGTGTCTGCCCAACTTGTGAGCAGCCAGACATCGTGCCATCTCACCAGGCAAACACACACAGCCTGCAAAGAAGCCCTGGTTGTATCAAGTTTGGGAGTTATGGGGAGCAAGTAATCCCTGACAGATTCAAACAGTTAACCCATCCACAGAGGTGATCTTGAGGGAGAGATGATGATAATTAGCAGGGTTTCTGTGTGGTATCCTTTGTCCTAAAGCAACAATTTAAATGAAGTTTCAATTGGAATTAATATCCTTGGTAGCAAAATGATGCCCCCTTCCAGGTATAATGCAGCAGCTCCTGGGCATCATATAGCAGACTGCATTTCAGGATGGTAGGGGAACACAGTGAAGGAGAGGTTATTGATAGTGAAATATAATTGTAGGAGATGGATTTGAGCCAGATTATTGTACTAAGGGTTGTTGCAAAGTTCTCCAAGGGATTTTTACTAAAGAGATTGTAGTGTGCATCTCATCCAAGAATAGGAAATCAAAGAGGGTGGAAACCCTTAGAGTCACTCTGAGGTTTTGGCTCTGGATTCATTTGATTAACTGTGTATAAATGTTACTGATTTAATATTGATGCTTCTTACAACACCTAAAATCACTGCTGTGCATATATTCAGTATGTTAAGCTTGCTTGTAGAGGATTAGACATGTGAATTACTCTGAAAGTGTTTTTGCCAACTTTGAAGAAATATCTTTGGGAAGGAACCCCTACCATTCCTTTGGCAGAAGTACAAATGCAAGAAAACGTGTGTTGTTACTACTATAGTTACTCTGCCACTTTGAAAATTGCTAGTCAGGCTCTGTTTGGAGTATCTGCAATTCTGCAATGTATTATAGGAAGGACATTGCTGACTGAGCTTGTAAAAGTGCAGGGGAAGGCAAACAAATGCATGATTTAAGGTTTTGAAAATATGACTTATAAAGAAGGATTGAACTGACCTGCATTCTATAAGTTAGAGAAAAAAGATTTGAAGGAGTGAGGAATCCTGGAATGGGCAAAAAATACTGAAGTCATCTGGAGACAGATATATGTTCTAGTGCCATGCAGATCATATAGCATCACCAAATCAATGGCATGTCTGAGGCTAATTTAGACTGCTATTAACTGTCTTATCATAAGATGGATGACTGCTGATCCAAGACCCTGTGCTTGGTGCTGTGTCCAACCAGGGAGCAGGCAGGAGACTGGGAGGCTGTGAGGTGCCTTGGGCCAGAACATCAGGCAGTAGGTCACCGCAGGCCTGAACTCATTTTATCAAAGCCTTGCCTGGCATTGTAGGGAATAGAACTTTTAAACTGATTTTTGGGCAAAAATCCCTCTGCAGCTTTCCAAAGGCTCCTGGAAAGCTCAGCCAAAATAAGAAGGACAACTAGGAAGGAGAGGATGGCAGTGATCTTTTAAAAAAATGGTGGTGGCATGAGAGCAAGAAGAAGGAACCTACATCTGGCTGTGAGAGTTAGTAGGTGAAGGGAAAATAGGATGTTCCTTGTAAATAAGAAAGGAAAAGTGGGAGATTTTTCTTTTATTATGCAGAGAAGGTAGAGCCAAAGCAAGAGTGTTAAAGAAGTTCAGAGAATCTGGAAAATTATCGTGAAGCAGGATCCAAAAGCTGTACAGTTACAAAGTGTGGCATTGAGGGCTGCTGTGAAGTAGCACAATGCTGGCTAAGAATCTAAGCATTCAAAGCAATTCCTTTACTTACTACTTGTTCTCCAGCTAAGTGGAAAGGAGAGCAGTGTCTGAATTGAAGACTTGGTGTGTTCAGCTCCCTAATTTCTTGTGCAGTTGTCAAGACTGGTGCAGCAGGGGATGAGAGGTGTGTGCACCAGCCAGGTACATGCTTTGTCTTGAAAGATATGTGTGTGTGTTGTCATTGCTCCTCTCAATGAGATTACACAGTGTAGTTATTGCATTGCACTGGACACTGTCTGTGGTGGGAGAGATTTGGAAACAATTTCATTTGTGACTTTTTACTCACTATTTTCACAAGTACAACGGGATAGATATCCAGTCATTCAAAGTTTATTTAACATTTGAATCAACATTTCACTTTTTATTTTTCTGAAATTTTAAGATCAGAATCTTTATGTATATGGAGACAAATGCACCTGTCCTGCAACACGGCTGTGATCCAGGTCTTTAAGGATGAGTTTGTGAAACCTAAAAATTATTCTTACTGGTAAATATGGATTTCCAATCAGTATGGCATTAGATGAAACCAAGTCATTCACTTAAAAATATTTTGTACAAAGACCAACTACCATTGATTTTTAAGTTTGAAATTGTACCTTTCTTTCAACTACAAATACAGCAAAGACAGTGACAGGGACCTAACCCAGAACTGAGGCTTCTCTGTCAGTACTAAGAAAACAGCTCAGGTCTCCCCACTATAGAAGGAACTGCTGGGTGGAGATTAATTTCTCACCCAGCCTTTTGATACCTCTGCCAGAAATGAGAGATGTGGCTTGAAAAAAACCCATGAAAACAGGTACTGGGAATGAAAAGAGGAACTGATCAAACAAAAGGTTTTAAAGGTTTTTAATTAAAATTTAAGGATTTCTGCTAGAAGATCATTGCTCTAAAGGGACAAACAGTATTTTCATCCCTTATGAGAAACTGGAATTTCAGGACTGCATAAGGATACTTACGTTCATCTTAGGAATAAAAGTAGTATAAACAGTCTGGATATCTATCTTTTTCTTGATTTGGTATTCATCTATCTAAGGAAAAAAATGGTCCCATTCAAATAATATTTGAATATTCTACAAACATTAATATCCAGCTCTGAAAAGTATTGATATGCTATTTTTTGTTATTTACTGTCTGGAAAAGCAGGTGGGAAAATAAAATGGTATGAGTACGACTACACAAAAAATTGTTGGCTACACAAAAAATTTGGGCTATGGCTGGTAAAGCACAGGTGCAGGTTCAATACTGATAACATTAAGGAACTGTATTCTGGGTTTTCTGTCTTATATTCTTACCCATCTAACAAACCAAATGGGTGAGGAACACCAACTGGCTTTATAGGCAAAATACTTAACACACGTAATGCCAGGCTTGGAAGACACTGAAAGAGTTCGTGGCATCTGTAACTTAGAGCTGCCTCAGCAGCTGAGGTATGCAGGATTTGTAACAATGAGCAAGCAGCTGAATGCGTTTTGGCTCACAAGAGTGCAAGTGGACATTCTACATTGCTAACAAAGTGCAGCATCATGTCAGCTTTTGCCAGTGAACTGGACTATATTAAAGTGAGGGGTTGTCTTCTGTATTCAACTGATATCCCTTACGATGCATTAGTATAATGGTTTGGGTTAATAAAATCTCCTAATCTCTCTCTCTCAATCTCCTGGAACCACAAACTGCCCCTGATCATTGACTTCTGCACAGCAGAGCTCCATGAGCTGCAGGTGCATGTGCAGTGCTTGCTACAGTGAGTTAAGGGACTTCTACCTCTTCCCTCCCACCCACAGAGAGGAGTTTCTTCCCACAAAATCTGCACTGTCCTTGTCAATCCCTGGCCACAGAGCCTCTCCCAGGCAGGTCTGAGCTGACTTGGGGTAAAGTGGAAGCATCCAGAAAAGAGGTGGGGACAGTCTGAGTTTCACAGATCTGTGGCTGCAGTCAAAAAACAAACAAATAGAGTAAGGCAGCTCTTCACATGGTGTCTTGTGCCAAGGACAAACCAGGCTCAGCTGCTCTAAAGGATTGGCAAATCCTGTGCATTGCTTAGCTGCTGTACTGGGCTGTCAGTACTGCATTCCTTGTATGTTTTGGGGATTTTTAAGTCTATAGTAAGGATATAATCCTTAACCAAGTTCCTGCTTTCTGCAAGACTCAACTCCTGTAAGAACATTTCTTCATACAGAAGAACAATCTGTCCTTTTTTTCTTGCGCATCATACATTTACACAAAGGGAAAGCAGCCACAGCTTTTTAAATATCTTCAGTGGTGCCTCTGCTCTGTGGTCATGAAGAACTCATATCTGTGAGCTGGAAAAAGGGACATTTGTTTTTTTTCTTGGCAGGTCAATAAAATGATAGATGGAGTTGAGTAGAACTGCAGTAGAAGGCACACACATCACTCGCTGCAGAAATAGCTGAAAAGACAAGTTTATACTGAAGTGGATAATATTGGACTGTTTTGCAAGGCACTAGAACAAACTAGAGAAAGTTGCCAGGGCTATGCATATTCACTTGCATCAGCTTTCACATCTCTATATAATACATGTAGGGTGAGTGGCAGACTTGGATGCAACCTCCATCATGTTAAAGGTAATGGTAGCTAGGCTTTTGTGAAAGTTATCCATGTTGGGTTCATGTTTAGATACATCAAATTCTGATTTTCCTTTCTCTGTGATTGACCTTGCTTGATTTCAGAAAAGTTATTCCTGTTTTATACTTGTGAGATGACAATCCCATTCCTGAGACTGAAATCTTCCCCTCCCCCCTTATCCATGTGTTGAACATTGTTGTTCCTGCCAGGAGCTGAACCCCTCTGGGGATGTCTTTGCTCTCACTGCAGTACCCACAGCCCACCACAAATTCGGCATTTCAGCCCAGTTGAATCCTGTAGTCCTATGAAAATGTACAAGTGGCTGAAGATTATCAGTCAGCATTTTAAGTCAGTAATTTATATTCTACCTGGTTCTAAAGTATAGAAATTGTTGCTAACTGTTTTGAAACTCCTAAATATCTGCAAATAACAGATTCTATTATAACATTACATCAACAGAGGCAGCTAACTTAAAAGATTAAGGACTTTTCTCAGGCACGATCAGTTCTGACCAGTGAGGAGCTTCACTCTCTAGGTCAGGTTTACCAAAGAATGTAAGCATTTTGGATTGTTGCAATGGAAAATCCACGGCAGATTGGCAGAAATGTCTAAACTCACACCTCTGCCCTCACAGACACTTGCATACTGTTGGTTAACATGGCCAGTCTACAAGTATGTTAACTGATGTAAGTTAAAGAATCATTTTTGAAATATGTCTGCATAAATCCTTAATTGAATATGCTGGATATATTATTTT
This sequence comes from Pithys albifrons albifrons, assembly GCF_047495875.1. Classification (NCBI taxonomy): domain Eukaryota; kingdom Metazoa; phylum Chordata; class Aves; order Passeriformes; family Thamnophilidae; genus Pithys; species Pithys albifrons. Next base: position 9,145,644 of record NC_092470.1, read on the forward strand.
TTAAAATGTTTACAATATCAGGATAAACTTTACATGTGTTTCGCTAAACATTTTTGTTTAAAATGTCTACAGTGTTAAAAAAAACCCTGAAATTCCTAGTGCTGACCAGCTGGAAAAGTCAGAAAAGTATTCAGTAATTCTCAGAACTCTTTAATTTTCTTCCTTTAGAGGACTGTTTGGGTCATCAGACAGAGCTTCTGATTAAAACAAGTAGAATCTTGTAGAATCTCTGAAACAGCAAAAAGTAACCTCAGAGCCTGTATGGGTTTCACCTTGGGTGAAGGCATTACTCCAGTTCAAAGGGAATTTCAGTTCCCACATGCCCCAGATGTTAAGGTGAGACCTGGCTGCCTTGACCATAGATAAGACAAGTAGCGGCAGGGCTGTAGCAGCGCTGCTGGGACCCAGGATGTGGTGTAAATACAGACCAAAGGAGCCTCTAGAGCCTTCACAGCAAGGCCCATGTGCTGGGACTTCAAGCTGTGAAAGAAGCTCTCAGGTACTGCAGATATCTTGGCTGACATTTGCTTCACTTTGTGGGCTGCCAAATGCTCCAGATCCTAAAAGTCATCAGGACTGAGAGATAAAGATGATCTTGGGACAGTTGCTGTAATGTGAGGTGGGGTTTGGCTCATTCGGTGCAGCTCCTCCAAGAGACAGACTTCAATCTGTTTTGAATTTGCAGATTGGATTTCCTACAAAAGTGGCAACAGCAGCTCCATCATGTAAAGGGCAAAATGAATGAAAAGAGCTGTTTCTGTGGAGTTGTAGACTCACATGTAGATGTAGGAGTTCCAGAAGTAATGGAGCTTATGTTTAGTTGGGTGGTTTGGGTTTTTTTTCTCCATTTTGTCAGTTCTGAATATCTCTGTTCTTGATAATCTCCATCTGAAGCCTTTAGTGAAGACTCATTACCTTTAAAGTTTGCACATCTTGTTGGACAGTGTCTTTAATTTGGTTACTCTATCACCATTGTATTGTGAAACTTCCCCTGTTTAAGGCATTAAGGTAATCAAGAATAAAATGTATGATGTTGGCCAGATTCCCTGCTAGAATAAGCAGGTAGAGTTCTCCTGACTCTAATGGCTTCTGACAGCTGTGAATTTGATCCCATGCCTTCCTTGAATAATAAGATTTAAAATAATGTGAGTTTAAGGTAGGGCAGGAAGCCCTGGATGAAATATCTTATTGCATTGATTTGTCTCTTATTTTCTGTCCTATGAGAATACCCAAGTTGCAAATAAAGGGTCAAGAAGGACATTTAGCAATATATGGTTTATACAGTATTAAAAGACCATCTCATAGTTAATCATATGATTAATTTTTACAAGAAGGCTCCACTAAGTCTGCAATAAAAAGAAGTAATGAGGTTTTATAATAAAATTGAAAAGCTCCTGTGTTGCACGCAGAAGTCTTTTATACAGAAAGGTAAGAAAAAACCAGTTGTCTTCCTTTCAGTCCAGAGATTGCTGAAATAGCTTTCTCTCTGAGAGTTCTTGGGCCCTGCAATGACATCTAGCCTGGCTTGAAATGGCCAAGTTATAGTGTATGTTTTAGGGCCCTTATCCTTTTGCATGATGCATTTAAAGAGTGAGAGGAGTTTCACAAACTGTCTAATGTACTGTTATTAGGTTACTGGCATTTTACAGTAAGAGTTGTTGATTTACAGGAGGGTTGACTCTGAGGTGTATAAGATGGCACTGTAATTGTGTAAGAACTGCTTGGTCCCTCAGAGACTGTGTGGAGGCACATATTCACATTTCAAAAGGCAAGCAATAAATCTCACTGCAATGCTACAGCAGCCATTGTTGGAGTCACTTGGCACTTCTGCTCTGTATTGTAGGGATTTTCAGAAGGCACATTAAATTCCACTGAAAATCTCAAGACTTATATAAGGACATCAGCTTTCCTGAGGACTAGAAAGATCAAGAATCTGAAAAATGCGTAGTCGAAACAGGAGCCCAGAATAATGTAGCTGAATACTAATCCACTGGCCAACCATGCTGTAAAGTTGTTCTACTTGAGTCCTGTGCCAAACTGAAGGGAGCTCACTCGTATGGAATCCCAATCATGGGGCTGTAGGGAGAGATCTGCTTACTTGTGAACTCTGTCAGTTCTCTGTTCACCAGAGAAGATAGCAACTTTGGAATACATCAGAGAAGTCTTGTGCATTCTGTAGGGGATCCACCCAACAGGTATTTCAGAGCAGCACATCCTCACAATGTGCTGCAGCAGCTATTTCAGCTCACAGGCAGCAGTTTTTCTGCCAAGTCACATTTGCAGACTTAGTACTGAGGCCAGTAATAGGCTTGACAATGCACTAGTAGTCCAGGTGAACCTGACTTTAGAGTCTATTAACTGATTTCAGTAGCAGGGAATGTTTAATGTGTATGGATATATATTTTGTTACATTTCCCATGTCAGTTTAGTCACCAGTGATTAGTCAGTGTACAAGGTCTCCAGGACAGCACCTCCTGGGCTGTGTGATTTTTAATGTTCCTTAGTTAAGCCACATACTGAACAGTACATCAGTTTACCTCATTGTAGTTAATCAAAACAAAAGTGTATCTGGTTTGTGCCTTTGGCCACTATTTACACAGATGCCACTACTTATAGCATATTATCCAAAAATATGAAGGTCTTCCAGGCTCCAGAAGGCCAAGAATTCCAACTGGAGTAAGCCATTAGCTCAGTGGCATCCTGCTTGGCTGTAAATGTAATTGTGCAAAACCTGCAGACCTCCAGTCTTGTCCTCAGGGAGGAATAAAAAGATAGTTGTAAGGCCAGTCTGACAGTCCCACACATTCTGAATCTGAAATTCTTTTGCTTTGTGGGCTAGAAATGCCTCAAGTCCTTTTTAAGAGTCAAATATTGCTCAAAAATTTTCACTACTTGAATTATTTTTGGATTTTTTTTCCTCAGCATAACTTTGAACACAGTCCCTGGAGATGAGGCTCTGTATAAACAGAATATGCTGTTAAAATAAAAGATAGTTTCTCACCTTTTATAGTAACTCTGCATAACTTTCTGACTTCACTCATGTAATCTTTCTTTTCTGTAAACTTGTTAAGTTTGAGCATTTAATAGGGATAACTACTAAATGAAAACAATCCAGACAACCAATAACAGTTACTTTGACCTATATCTACATGCAGGAAGTACTTTGCATGTGACCAATGTGAGTGTTTTGTAGAAAAACTCCTACACAACTCCAGTTCTAAACTCAAAGACCTCACTTAAGTTTGCAGAGTCTCTTTTAGGGTCAGAACCTCACTTGGAGTTGAAATGTGCCTTGTCTTTTGGTAGTTCAATAGTAGGAGGAGTGTCTTGGTTTTTTGCAAGTAGAAACATCTTCGGGGAATTCTGGGATAACTCTTCTTCAAAAAGACCTTCAGATTCTGACTGATTCATGTAGAAAATGTCTTCAGGCAGATTAAGTTCTTTGAGAATCTCTACAAACTTCAATACAAAGTTTCTCCTTTTAGTTTACCCTAAAACCTTTTCTCGTCTTATAAAAAAAAAGACACCCAGGCAAGATGAAGGAATGGCAGATCTACAGAACTGGGCAAGCAAAAATGAAAGCATTACAAATATGGGGCCCATAATATAAATACTTTGAGCAGATGAGCCATATAGTTGTATGCAGTTCCAAAGATTTACAATGGAAGTAAGCTCAATAATTTTTAGACACAAAGAAATAATTGCTCAGAATGTCAGAGTCTGCAGGTCTCAGAAAGCATTTAAGGCTGAATATCAGGCAGAAACTGATCTCTGGATTTGTAGTTTTGTTTGCTATTATGGTTTTTACAGCATGCTGAGATAAATTGATGTTTCTGCTAAAGGGATTACATACCTTGGAAATCTCCTGGACTGCAGAATCTGCCTTTAAGAAAGCATTTCTTATGAGATCTTCTCTAATGCACTAAATATCCTTTTAGGTTGGGGGCAGACTGAAAGTACTTTGATTCCTCTTCTGCATTGCTTAGTACCAGTAGAACAAATCCTGGAGTCCTTATAAAATCATTACTGAAATTATTAGGCATTTTGTCTGATTAGGAATTGACTGTAAACTGACCAGAGGCTTCATGATTTTTTCTCGTGGGATTTCAAAGGCTGATCAAAGTTAGATTACTAATGCTGTGTGACTTATTCCCTTATGACTAAAATTTAAAGGGCACAAAAATAGGTTGAAACAGGAGACAGTCATCAATTCTAAATAATGGAAAACCTGTTAATCTAAGAGGCACAAGTGAAACACATACATATGTATTTTATTTTCATCTATTTCATACATGAGTGTGCACACATTTTCATCTTTCAAGTGTCTCCTTGAACACACAGGCATGCAAAAATATAGGAAATAGACTTAGTATTATGTTACCTGCAATACTGAAATACAGGACAAAACAGTCACTGCCACAAAAAGCGTCAGAGGTGCAGTGTCACATACGCCACTTCAAAATATGGAAAACCAGTTCTCATAGGTCAAAAATTATGGAAATTTACCTCTTTGTGTATATAAACTCTCTAAACTGAGGTACGAAGGATGCAGGCACCATGTAGGACAGTAGCTTTTCTGGGTGAAATCCTTGTCCATTGCTGTCAAAAGGAAAATTCTACTTTATCATGGGAACAAAACTTTATTATTTGTCATTGAACCTGCCATGATAATATCAATGTTGGCTGCTTTCCCTAAACTATATGAAGATGTAAGCAGTTGGCAGACCTGGTGACAATATGTAAATTACTCAGAGTGAACCTAATCGTGTATAATAAATGCCAATTTGACTCTAAATTTGTTAACAATATTTTAATGTGGTAATTGAGGTCAAGGGCGACTCCAGTTAAATGCTAAGCTATCTATAACTGTCAATGTTAAATAGTACTTGGGTATCCTTGCTGAAAATCAGATACCAGGTTAGCATATATCATTGGTTTTTGCAGCCAGAAATCAAATAAAGTGTATTAGTCTTGGCAGCATGTGAGTATATTAGCTTAGAAATGTGCAGCTGCAACTTTCCATAGCTTTTTGGACTTGTTTTGTATCACAACAGACCTGTAATTGCAATTTTTCCTGTTCTGTATATAATTTTGATTAGAAATCAAGTAATAAATACATGCCTAAAGGCTTCTGGAAATTAACTGGCATGTTTCTGTTCTATCCGCTGATTGACGAGGTTCAATTTTAACCAATTTTATTCACAGTTTCACTTATCATTGCTTCCTTAAAAAGCTTTCCAACAGTGTGATAGACATGCAAGTGATGAACTTCTATAGCAACTACACAGAACTGAAAGGATTTTGTCTATTAAAATATTCCAATTTTCCCTGAAGGTGTTAGCATTCAATGTGTAAGTAATTGTGAGTCTGTGTCCATTCTCTAGTTACAGCTTGGGTGTAACTGCAGCAGGTTTGGGGGAGGTTATGCAATAGTCTCCCTCATTCCCCCTCTGTTTACCATGGACTGTAAACATGAAGGGTCCTACCTTTCCCTAGTACCCAAGAGCAAATCTATAATAGATAATATGAACAGTCTCTTGTAGGCTCAAGGCAGTCTAAAAATTTCTTTTTTTTTAATGTGGGAAAGGTTGTGATTTTTGTTTGTTGGGTGCATTTATTTATTAATTTTTTTTTGTGAATACTTCGGCTGAGTGTTATTTCAGCAAAAGCAGAACTGTGCCTGTTTCCTTATCCTGTTTTTTTTTTTACTTCTTCTATGATCACAGTGTTCAGCATAAGAGAACATTTTCTCCAATGAAAATCAGCCTCCTTCAGTGCCATTAGCCCCCATTTTGCAAGGGAAATCACCCAGTGAGAATAGTTGTCTTTCTCCTTACACTGTACACAGCACCTCTGGGACCCCCACTGCAGTCTCCTGTGCAATGTGTGTGCAAGAGATTACATAAAAAATGCAGCATGAGTCCCTCATTTTTGTTGGTCCCACATAAGGAGGATGGGACAAAAAAGTCTGAGAAATCCCCATGCAGCCCTTTGCACTTGACAGGGACTTTGTGTGCACTGTGGAACAGCTACAGAAGTTCTTTGCTCCACTGTCAGTGGTGAGGGAAGGCAGAGCGATCAGATTGTGCAGGCAGAGATGCTGCTCCTTACAGCAAGTCCTCAGAGACTTCACACACCAGGACACTGGGAGCTATCGGTGAAGTGGAGACGAGGCCATGGTGGATGTGAAGGAGATGGGTTTGAACCACTACAGAGTGGAAAGAAGTTTAGTAATGAAACAACTTTAGAATAATACATGTCGAAAATGTGGAGGTTCTGGCTCATTTGGTTCCAACAACATCTGCATGGGACAGACAACAGCTGCCTCTCTAGCACTCCTTACCACTGTTCTTAGTGGAGGACTGCATGAGTTAACAGCCTAATACTAGTGATTTCCAGTAGGCTTAGAGAAATTACTGTTTAATGTAGGATTTCAAACCTTAATAAAAAGTCTTACTCAATTTTGATTCCAGGAAGGGTGGTCAACATCCTATTTTATCTGATCCTTTAAGTAGAATACACTGTCCTCCATTCTGAAGACTCAGGACTTGTACTTTGCAGATGACTTTATTGTCTGTAATTACCCTGAAATCTCTCCCAGTTAATCTGGTTGGTTTGGGTTTTGTTTAGCACCTTTTAAATTTTGCAGATGTTATAGGTCTGCACTGACTGATGCACAAGATAAGTAATAGCTTCAATAAAATCTCCTCTAGTAGAAACACTTCATGATCAGATCTACAGAACAAGTAAAAAAGTTCTGTGTATAATCCCTCCCTTCTTATTAGTGCTCATAAAGGATAACACTACTATAAAGTATGTTTATCCAGTGAATAAAGGTATTGTATGATAAACCAGTTAACAAAAATCTGATGTTGAATTCAGCAGATTCCCTCATTTCTACTTCCTCTGATTTCAGGCTCCCATTGCAAGCAGTGGTCATGTTTGGCTGGGGGAAGAAGGGAAGGGGTGGGCAAGGACTTTAGGATTTAGCCCCAGGCTTCAAAGTGGATTTAATAAAAACAAGTAATAACCTGCAATGCACTGTAAACCCTGCAAGGTATAAGGAGAGACAAGGTTGGCTGAAAATGACCATACTTTTCAATGCCAGTGAAGTGCAGGTAATTCATAGTTAACATAGTAAATCTGGAAAGTCTGATTCAAATCCCTTTGAAGTCAGTGCTTGTTACACAGACTTTGATTCAGATGAGTAGTTTGTGTATGCACTGATCAGCACAAGGTTTCTAGAATCATCAGTCATTCTGTGTTAATGTTATAATTTCACTGATTCCCAAATACATTAAAAATGTAGCATGACAAATATTGTCTGTTATTACTTCTCATCTGCCTTTTTGCAAATTACACTTCAAGTATTACTGTGACACCTGAACAAAAGATTGTAATATAATCTGGAGAGGTGGCACTATCAAAATCCTCACCAGGATTGAATGCAGTGTCTTGATTATCACACCTTCATATGTCATTTAAGAATAATGTCCTTGTCTTTATTGGAAGCCAGGGCTGACATACAAAAACATTATTAGTAGCTCGGCTGGAGCAGCTGGAGCAGGGCAGTGGCACTGAATGCAGAAGAAGCAGTTCAGGCACAGAGCATCTTTTGTCTAGCAGTATTTCCTGCTCATCCTCAGGGGAATCCAACTAAACCGTGGACATTCAAACCCAGAAAATTGCTCTGGCCTTGGCTAGACTAATAGAAGTCAAAACTTCAATCAGGCACTTATTAGTTACTTTGCACACACGATATAAGGTGCCTTTGTTGGTGGCAAACAAGTGCAATTGCAGCTTGGAATTGACAATGCATTTTTTTTGCTATCTTTGGCTGCTCAATATAAGGTTAGGATTGGGTCATGTACCAGGGCTTTTACCAAATTAATGCTATCGGGGGAATTACGCTTAAATGGAATTCTTTCTGTCTAAACAATTTAATCTAGTTTTTCTCTGCATTTTCTCTTTGTCAGTTGGTATGAGTATATAAAATAATTCAGACAAGTCAACAAATGAAACAATATATAAAATGTCATGGTTTGTAAGAGAAACAGTGGTGTGGGTATCAGATCTTGTGCTGCCAGTTTAACCTGAAAGTTCTAAGCAGCTTCTCATTTTTATCAGTCCTTGAGTAAGTTTTTCCAACTTACTCTTCAAAGGAGATTCTAGTTTAGGTTAAATCTATGGTATTTCCCTGAATTTTAAAATGATAATTTGCAGTTTCATTGAGTCCTAAGCACCAGTGTGAAGTACTTGCCATGAGTAATTTCTCATGTATGAATAATTCTGTGCAGCTATCATGACTCTGTTAAATGCCACTGCAAAGCTGTAGCCACATGCAGACTGTTTCTTTATAAAAGAAATCTGCAGAGATGCAACCAAAGATGTATCTCATGCACTTGCCCTTCAGGGTGATGGTTGATCACATGAAATGACAAAGCTGTTCTTGCCCCAAAGGTTATTCCAGGTGGAGCACATTGCCACAAATAGGAAAGAAAAGTAGGGTATAAGAAATAAAAGTATTTAGTGATATTCCATGACAATATCTGAGTTCAGATTCCCAGATGAGAAGAATAAACAAGTTTGAGCATAAACTTTCTAACCTCATAGTTCATGGACTGATGAATGCAGAGTTTGTATTTGGCTGATGACTCCAAATCTCATTGGAAGTAACTGAGGATTGATATCCCTTCAGACCTGCCTGAGACAGAAAGAAAACCGCTTCAAATCAGCTAATCAATGCCTCATGCTGACCACATGGTCAATGCTACCAAAGGGAAGCTGCTGGAGTGCCTTAGATCCTCCAAGTTTGTTTATCTCAGATGGAAGTTATAATTGACATTCATGTTTTTTTAGCTACATTTTGGCCAACTAAGCTGAAACAGTCAGGAAACTGCAATATTCAAACAAAAATGGGGTTTGCTCACAATTACATATTTATCATTTTTTTAGGCTTTGGTTTTGCTCTGTGTCATCCCCTTCTACTTTTTTTATGACACTTACATTGACAGTATACAAAGATAACTCTAAGCAATATTATAAGTGAAAATTATTTCTAACAGAAACAGAATAGTTTTCATTTAATAGCATGGTTCTATATTAGCACCAGGGAGGGAGGTACTTTTATGGAGCCAAATTATATGCTCTGAATTTTTAAAATGAAAGAAAGTTGAAGAATAAAAATGAGTTTGGGTGATTAGGTTTCTCTACATTCATGCCATGAAGCTGGGCTTTGAAAGGTAGTAGCAGATGATAAAAGCTGTAAATGCTCTACCAGCAGAAGCTCATGTGATCTAAATGGCCATGTGCAGGTTTTCTATAAGTGATGCTGTTCCTTCTTTATTATATTAACAACACTTTGCATGTGTTTAATCAATGGCCTTTTAATCAGTTAATTTTTATTGTATTTGTGTGCTTATTTTGATAAATTATTTTAATATACTCTAATTTTAACTATGCAAGTATGGGCTGGTAGTCAATGAACTTTAATTTGAAAGAAGTGCTTTCACCACTGACAAGAATTTAATTAACTTTTTATATTCTTCATGGCTAGGAAGTAATCCTTTGTTCTCCTACTACCTGAATGAATTGTGTATGATTCTAGAACATAGCTTTTGTCTCAAAATATCTGCTAATTTAAACCTCATCAAGAAGTTCAAGTTCATCTATATACTGGTTATTGATTGACAGCAGTTTGTAGATTGCTAAAATGTCAGTGATGACTCCACGTAAATAATGTTCTTCATCAGAATATCATACTACTTGCTAATTTTGCTAAATCTTACTTAATCTTCTTTGAAATTTAAAATAAAAAAATTATGCTAACAACACTTGTCAGCATCCTTCCCCAGACTGTGGGAAATAATTTTAAAATGCTTTCATAATGTTAACTTCCCAGCAAGCACTTCTGTACAAGTAAATGTGAATGTTTGCACCATAAGAAGTGAAGACACGCTAGAAAATGCAGCAAAAGAGTTTAAATCAGGCAATTTCTCAAGGTGTATTTTCACACTGCATACATAAAACCAAGATGATGCAGCTGTTCCTCAACCCATTTTAAATGCTGAACTTCCTCCATTGCATCACAGCCCAGAAGGGGCAGTGCAGACTGTACTGCCGTCCGTGTGCTCCTGTCCCTGCACATATCACTGCCTTTCTCACCCAACCAGTCTCCACTGCTCAGCAGCACAAGTTTCTCTGGAGAGCTTCAACTAAGCTCTTAATGCTTTCTGCTTCATAGTGTACAAAACAGGTGTGATCTGCTGGGGTGTTACACTGGACCTTCACTGCAGTTGCAGGTTTGAAATCTTGTTCTTACACATGCTCTGAGTCTCTCCTGTGGTTCTTGATTGTTGTCTGGGAATTCTCTGGGAAAGAAAACTGAAGTCTGACTTCTCAGATCCCTCATGTCTCTGCATAATTCCCTGCAGTCCAGTCTCTAGGTCTGTTTCAGTCATGCCTTAATCTTTCTGATGCTCTCTCTCTTATTTGGACCAGCTATAGAGGGATCATCAATGGTCCTTGTTACTTCCCAAAATGGGTTTCATGGAGGTTCAAAGTCCATTAAAGTAGGAAGCATTTCTGTTCTCTACAAGGGCCTATCTCCTAAAGTATTTCAAAGAGGGACAAAACCTGTGAAAGAATGCTCAGAGCTGATATTTAGCAACAAAGAGGGTGAGAAAGTCATACAGTGAGAAACAATCATGTTTAATCTTTGTTTTGTGGTATGGGAGTAGGCAAGAAACCCAAGACACAATAGAATCTAATTCTAAGGCTTTGATAGGTTTCCTTAGAAGTTATTCTTTCCAAAGGTTTCTGAATTTTCTTACATTTCTGCTGTCTCTTGTTCAAGAAATAGATGAAGTTTATACTGCTTGGGAAGTTTTGACAAAAATCACTGTGCAAAGGAGTTGTACTGTTTATTTACAACTCTACACTGGTGCAGGTGACATAGGTATATAGATATATAGGCCCAGAGTGAGGGTTATGTCTATTATTGGCTATCAGTTGTGGCAATAATATGGCAGGACCTATAAAATCAAAATCTTTTTCCATGAGCATCTTTTTAAAATTTTCAATACCACTGCTTTCCACAGTACGTTGCTGTATTCCTTTTTCTAATTTCTCATTTGTATGTATCCCAGAAAATAGATGTGTTTGGAAGCAAAGATGTTAGTAATGACAATTTGTACAGATTTATTCACAGAACCACAGATTATGCTGAGTTGGAAGAGACTCACAAGGATAATCAAGTCGAACTCTTAGGCCTGCACAGAACCATCCCCAACAGTCACACCAAGTGCCAGAGAGTATCATCTAAATGCTTCTAAAATGGCTTAAACTTTTGATTTTAAATACCAAGTGTTATCTTGCAATTATCACAACTGGCAAAGTAGGAAAAGGAAACTTTCACACTAGTAATAAACTTTGGCAAATTTGCAACCAACAGATGCACCTTGAGCAGTCACATTTTAGATGGCTTGAACATGTGCCAATTTGTTTCCATCCATGTGAGAAGGAAAAAGGTTATCACAGAACAATCCACACTCAAATGCTTGCCTTTATATCTAGTGTTCAACAATGTGATCTACAGATATTATGGCCAAGTTTGTAATATTTGATTCTTTGATAAAACTTGATAAAATTCAATTTTCAGCCAATATTGACTTTTTATGTCCACTTATAAATACCTGAAAGTTTGTTTCAGAATTGCTGCTGACAGACCTTTTAACTATAGAAGTGCATTTAATTCACTATCATCAGAATATAATTATTAGATTTATATTATGAAACAACTATGTTACTACCTACAAATACGAAAGAAAAAGGAAATAAAAATTGCCCATCTTAAATAGTAGGAAAACAGTGATTAATCATCCTGTTTATGTAAACAGGGTTATTGTTTTTTTTATAACATGACATCGAGCCAAAAGTATGTGATTGATTTTATAAATCAGTCACTACCCTGTTCATACCATCATTTTTTTCTTTTAATGCACTCTGCATTAATATCCTGCCTCTGGCTGGTTTCATTTAATTTCTTCCTTGCCAGTAGAACATAAGCAGCTCTATACGATTGAGGGCAGTAAGCATTTCTCTGGAAAGATAAAAAAATGGTACCAGAATGAAAAGAGGAAAAAAAACCACAGGAGAAGGTAGAATTTGGGGAGCTTCCAGTGGGAATTCAATGATAAGCATGATAAGCTTGTTTTGTGTTTGGAACTGGAGAGTTAGATTTTCTGTTAGGCTTTCAGAAATTGCTCCTGCAATAATAGCTTTACTGCTGTTAAACCTCTCACATAATATGCAACACCTTTCTGACTCTTTATAAGGATTTCCAATATCTAGCAATGGTAGATAACACTCAGAACTGCATCCTGACCTTCAGCTCTATGACTGACTAGGCCGTTTTTGCACTCTCCTTGTGTCCTTGTGAAGCACTAAGCTTTTTCTCAGCCTTTGTTTTTGTTCTGATTGTTAACCAGGCAATAATTCAGCAAGCTTTTTACTTGGTCATAGAATCAGGGAATTTGAGCTAGGCATAAAGCCAGAAATCCAACCAGAGGAGATTAGAACTACAGTTTGAATTCTGCTTTATCTGTGTTAAACTGTTTGTTGCTCCCCATATGCTGAAGCTCTTCATAATCATGAATTTTCTAAATTCAGAATAATCTTCAAAGTGTAGAATTTCTTTTTTGTCACCAGCCCCTTTTTACTCAAACTAAAATGTTGTTTCTACTTTATGAAAATGTACCCTTTATCTTGTAAGAATTAAAGTACTGGGAGCTTTAGCATACATTTTAATATGTCCTAAATCAAGAATATACTGATGAGAGTTTCAAATAACTTGCTAGTATAGTCTGTAAATATTTTGTAACCTACTGTCATCTACTGAGACCACGTGCTTTGGTCTATCTTGTGCTGTTGACATGGATTGCACTGCCATGTGGAAGTTGCTTCTAAGATTTCTCTGGAAAGACCTCTTTGCCTCATAGCTCTAGGTTTGTCTTTGATTACTTCTAACTCTTTCTTCCAGCATCCAGTGTTCACATCCTAATTACATTCAACATGTCCTCCTAATTCTGGAGAAGACAAGTTGTTGGCTAAGATTTATGGAATTTCTTATTTTGTGATGAAGATTCTCCATTTAACATCCAGTATTTTCTCTAACTGCATAATTTTTAGAAGACATCATCTTTCCTTCCTAATGTTTTAGTAGATCTCCACTTCTACCCAGTTATGTGTTAACATTCATGGGTTCAATAATATGGGTTGATCTTGTAACTCAGCCCTTTCAGATGTCCCCACACTGGTCTGTAATGTCATGAAGCCTTGGCTTTGTTTGTTGTTGAGACTGCAAGAAACACCTGGAACTGAACCTGAAAAAATGCAGCATAAAATCAGCTTGCCGTTATTTTACTGAATATTTCTATAAATGCTATAGTAGGCATCAAGGATCTCTCATTCCATTTCAGTAACATATGGTACAGTGATTATGTATGTATTTGTGTATTTTTAAATTTTTGTTCCTTTTGTCAAGAAATTAGTCTTATTTGGGAAGACATCTTCTTTATTTGACATTTCTTATAGTTAGTTAAAATATTGTGCATCTTACAGTATTTATTTATCATGACCTTTTCATTCTTCTGTCTTCAGTTTCTGGTCTTCAATCTAAAAACCTACCAATCTGCTCCACAGATGGTCATACATGCTTCTTTATATTTCTATTTATTAAACCTCTGGACTGTGTGAAAATTATTCATTTTTACACCAGTGCTTTTTTCCCATTGTGCCTTCTCCTACACCTGAATTTGAGACTTTGAAGTGCTTTCAGAAGGTTAGTTTTGCTCTTAAGATTCAAAACTTACTTGGAAATTATTTCAGTGCCAATTTGCCTGGACACGTACTCATTTCTTGTTTCCTAGAGTATATGGCAGAAAGTGCATATGCTTTTCCTCACCTTGTAGAACCTCAGGATGTTTTCCCTAGGAAAAAAAGAGCCTCTTTCTCCATTGGTCCAGCTGCTTCTTTGCCAGGGCAGTTGAGCAACATCTGCTGTGCGTGTGTATATGCAGCGAGACTGAGGTGCCTGCAGCATCCTGACTGAGCCAGGAACGTTGTTGGCAGATGGAAAAGCCCTCAGACCTTTGACATTCACAGTGTGCAAAATGCCTATCACTTTTCTTGTAGTGATTGCTTGCATCCAGAAAAACTGGCCTATTCCTCTTTTTTGGTTATGAACTGTTCTTTTTTGTAGTCTTATTTAACATCTGCTGACAAATAGCTTTTACATAGCAAAAGGCAGGAGATGACATGGTTGTGTTAGAGTAGCAGGTAATTTTGAAAGGTTTTATGTTTGCAATGGAAAAAAGGCCAACAGCTTACTACTAACCACATGATCAGAGTCGTTAAATGGACAGGCACATATTTAAAGCTGTGGCAGTAGATGTGGGGCTGTTTGTTCAGTGCTATCCCATCACAGAATTACACAGCTCGCTGTGGTTGCAGTCTGATAATTATTATTGATTCGCTCTCAGGCTGTCAATCTGGGGACAGCGCTAAAGCAGTCCATGATGGACAGAAAGAGGATTGGACAGCCACCATCCAACGAGGAAACTTCATCTTGAAAATGAACTTAGATGAGATGGTGCTAGTGGATAAGGGTAATTGATGATTGTTTCAGAGTGGAAGAAGGGAAGAAGGAGAGATAAAAAATTCTTCTTTGGCATTCATGGTTAGTGTCCTGTAACACTCCAGGGACTGTCTGCAAACTCTATAAACTTGCAAGTTCCTGTTTTCAATGGTTAGGCAAATACGCTGCTCTTACTATAAGTAGTGATTAGCTTAGGGTCACAGGGATCCAGGAGAAAGGCAGAACAGCACCCAAGGGAAATGACTTTTCTCAACCAAGGCGTATTATCTTGATCTACTTTTGAATTTCTACACATAAGCAAATCTTAACACACTTAAGTTGGTTAAAACATTTAATATTCGACATGTAAATATTAGCACCATGGATCCCTACATTAAAGACTTGCACCTTCAATAACAAGACAGTTATGAATTGTATTTTGAAGCACCTATACTCGTATATTTCTTTATTTATTTGCTCTAATTAAATGTCAACTCATGAGAGAAAAAACAGTTATAATTGAAGTGCTGAACAGTGTAAGCTCAACAGAACTTTCATTCATTATGTGGTGGGGTTTTGTATTTTTGAAACACCATAGAGAATGCTTGAGATGGAGCAATCAGTGCAGATGAAATAAAAATCCAACTGCACACCTTGATACATCTTTTTAGATTAATTATGTCCAAGCTTTAATTTAGGACTGATAATGCTTGTTGTAGTATGCTCTTCTCTTTTGCTAACTGAAGTTGAGTCATTGTGGTTTCAGTTGGGGTTTTTCTGTGTTGGTCATCTTACATGTGCAGGATATCTGGGATCCCAAATTTCCTGTAAACCCAGAAGTACTAGCTCTCAGCTGATGGGAGCACCTCTGAATCCCTCATTAAATATAAACCTCTGGGCAGAGGGGAGCAAATGATGGCCCTTGTCTCTTCAGAAACACCAGTTTTACTCCAGTGTAAGTGCTGCAAATGGAAAATAGGATAAATAGTGTCTTTTGCCAGCTCTGATGCCATCAGTTGGTAGGGAGTGCTCAAACCTTCTCCTCCACCTTGACAGGGCAACTATGTTTCTTGCAGCCCTGGGATTTGGGGTGAGCACTACTGGCTTGCTCATAGGGTTGACTTCTTGTTTACTCTTGTGTATAAATCCCTCCTTCGTGTTACCTTTCAATTTAGCAGCTGCTGTATTAATATAAGTATTTTCCCCAGTATTTTTTGTCATTATGACTTCTGGAATACTAAATTTCAGTCATAACTGAAAAGGATCATGTACTAGGGAAAGATCCCTTGGATTTTCTTATAAGTCCTCTTTTACATGAAGTGCCTAAGCTTTGAGGCCAGTCTCCCAAGATTGGTACAGAGGAAGAGATGGGCTCCTGCAGAGGACAAGTCTGAGCAAATGTCCTATTTATGTAACCTGAGTCAATTCCTTGAATAACTTCTTGGTCCTCTCACTACCTGACCAAAGACTGACAGGAAAAGCAGAGACCTTAAGGCAGCTCAGATGTACAGCAAGAACACAACCTTCCTTTGTGGTGTCTGTCATTGTTTCCAACTAATGACATCATTCTACACAAAGAAGAGTGAAATGCAACCAAGAGCATGCATTCCCCTTCCTGTCCCATCCAGTAGGTGTGAGGAAGGGTATGTCCACTCTTGTTAGTGATGGAAGAGACAAAAGGAATTGCTTCCAGGGCCACAGAGCTGCCTGAAGAAGTGTCAGCAGAATGGAAGGTGTGTAAGCACAATGAGAAGGATTTATAATCTTTTCAGATAGCGAGGAAGGTTTATACTCTGGGATATAGCTAGAAAATGGTTGATTCTACTTTCCTTTTATATTATTTCTCTTTGGATGAACTTTCAGATAAAGCAAAATTGTATTAAACTTTTCATTCTTGTGCCTCAGAAATAGAAAAACCAGAATATTTCAAACCTGATAAACATTTGCTGTCAGTCAAGAGAGATTTTCCTTCTGTGCATCCAAGGAGAGTAACACAATGTTTGCTCTGACACAGCACATTGGTTGCTGTTAGATCATCAGAGTGCCCAAAGCACCTGAGTTTTTCAGTAGTGAAGGGTGTGGGAGGAGCCTTGTTGTCACAGTGGGTGCAGTAGCCCACAATGATCCCTGTGTGCAAAGTGAACTTACTCTTTTTTAAAAGGGATTACTGAAATGTCATTTTGGAGTGGACATATCAAGCCAAGCTTCACAAACGCTGACTCCTTTAAAGCAGTTGTAATCAAAATGTATTTTAGTTGAAATGTAGAAATTATAGTGCTGTTTGTGCATGGATCTTCCACTTTATTAGCTCTAGGAACTGTGGTTTTAGTGCCCTGCTTTCTAGTCAAAACTAGAGCTAGATGCAGCTTTAGCAAGAAGAGTATAAGACTGGAGACAATGGGACACAACTGGTTCTGTAACAGAACTTTCACTCCATGATCAGAGAGGCTGTTCAAATTCTGATGCTCTGTTTACAAGTTCTTTTTAGTATGGGTCAGGTGGTAGTTTGAACTCTGCCAGGCTGCCCAATTGTGTTTGTGTATACATCTGCTTCAATGTAATGACTGTGATGCCCTGTATCTTAAAAGTCCCTTTTTTACTCAGATTTGCTGACTTTCACGGTCACAGCAAGGTCTGTCTAATCTTCCCCCCCTTTCCCAGAAATTGTGAATTGAATAAGGCTGTGTAAGTTGAAGAATTGTTTCTCTGATAAGATTGTGGTATTTCACTGTTGTTATTAACTTGTATCTTTATTATTTATATTAACTAGCTTTCCTGACTACCCCTCCTTGCAGCAACCATAACTGCCAGTCCTGGCCCTGGGCCAAGCTATGTAAATGCCAGGAAAAAAACACTCAGATGTCCATGGACCCTTTGTGTGCCACTCAGAAATGGCTTAGATAGATAGATGGCTTAGACAGGTGCTGCAGCCTTGGAGACTTTGGCTTCAATAGCTTGTCTTAGAACTGAATTGCTCTGTGACACAGGTTGTTGTTTTGCAGCCCCCTGTCCTAGCCAGGCTGCAAAACAAGGAACTGAGCCATTCTTCAGGGATATCATAGGGAGGGTTGTGGCTCAGAGAAATGCAGTTCCTTCCACCTTTTATCCATTTGGCAGTAGAAAGAATTTGTGGCTCTAGAGATGCTCACTTCTAGGAAATAACAGCCCATCCTGTGAGCTTGATAGCCTGGCTCTGCCCGAGCCCCTCAAATCCCTCCCAAATGAGAGAGCTGAGGGTCTCTGGGGCCACAGGAGGATTATATGTTGTGAGGAGAAACACATTTTACTCTCCTTTATAGGTTTATAGCTTAGATTGTGCTTTGACTTTAGGGCCATTTTTTGAAGTTAGAAGATGTAACTTGAGAACCTCAAGAGGAGCTAATTCCATATTCTGGGAAATTCCTCCAAAGGCGACATTGAGGAGCAGAGGTGAAGGCATGGCTGTACTCCAAGTGCTGTACTGGAGTAGAGGGATAATGGACTACATTGGGCAAGTGATGGGAGGGCTCTGAGAGAGAAGCATGTGCCACTCCCATAACTGCTGGAAATGGAAAATGGTGACTGCTCACCAAAATGAGGAAGGGAGGAAAGAGACTGTTCCATCCTTTCCTTTTAACACTACCAGTGATTAAAGGGTGTCAGCACTAGAATTTTCTCCTCACACAAAGAGTGCCTGTGTGCTCTCAGCTGTGAGAGGTACAGGGTTACAAACTGGTGTGTGGTGTGGATTTTCTGGAAGTCAGAGGCCTGCAATTGCTGGGAAGAATGCTGCAGCTGAAAATATTGAATTTCTCTAGATCCCTAAGCAGACTACAGGTAAAATAATTGATTACAGAGCATTATAGGCTGGTTTGAGATGTGCACAGATGAGGCAGAAAAAGGTGCCATTCCTCAGCTGCCTCATTCTGCTCCTGTCTCCATCACACTGTTTGTGTCACAGCTGCTGCCCTTGGTTTTTCAACACCTCTGACCATCGAGTAACAACTATTGCCAGGTGATGACCATCACTAGAGGCTCACCTTTATATCTGTGTGCACATGCATTTTTGTTAATACCGTAGTGTTTTAGATGAGTCCTTTGAGTCTGTGGCACTACTGTTTCCTCTTACAGTGCCAATAAAGTATGCTGGGCACTCATTAAAAAGCAGGAAATTTTTAGCAATTAGGAAACTTTTTGCCTAAGACTTAGTGGCTTAAAAGTAATATTCTGCACTGAATAGTTTAATAAGTTTCAACAGGTTTCTGAGAATCAACATTGCTGCTCTCCTATTAGCAGAGTAATAATCCAAAATAAGATGTTCATGCCACTGTAAGTATGGAAACTAGTGTGATATTTATTCTTTACATGTTGCCACTGAGTAGACAGATCTGCCACAGAAGCACCATCTCTGGATTTCTGATCCAGGTTGGGGTGGGAGGTGGATAGAGGCTCATGAAAGGAGAGCACACTAATCCTATAAATGGTTGGGACACACTTGTACATCATTTAAATGTGACTGTGTCAGTCAGCAGGTAAGCAGTTTTGTAATAGAAAAGAAGCTGGTTTGCAGGAGCTACCCTGCAGTCCCACCACTCGGAGCAGGTGTTACGATAAGATAATGGTCGCTTGTAGTAACCCTTGTGAATCACAATCCTTGAGGAAAAAGTAGGGACAAGCCCTTCAAATTGGGTTTCAAAAGCATATAAAGAGTTGACCTTACAGAGGTAGTTCAAGGAATAACCTAATCTTTCTGTCCCATATCCCCCCATGTACAAAAGCTTGCCTGAAATTGAAAGTGTGTGTGTGGGAAGCTTGTAAAGGCAATGTTGATACAAAATAAAGAGACCAGTGTCCCCACAAAATCATTTACAGCCTCTCTCTGCAATCTGCAGAGGATTACAGGTCTGCAGAATGTTTATGTCTGGCTGAGACCCAAGGAGATTTTGCTGCAAAACGGTTATCAGTGTAGAATCAAAGCATAAACAACAGCACCAAAGCAGAAAGCCTAACGATTCGAAGGAACTGAGTAGAAGAAATTATGTGTCTTAAAGACAATGTTGCTTGAAGAAAATTTATTTTCTGCTGTGGATTTTTTCCATTATTAAGCTATAGCAAACTCATGTGCGCTCATAGACTTGCCTTCTGCAAAACTGACATAATTTTAACAATTAAAGATTGAAGTGTGGACTTCTGAGATGATCCCTTATGACCTACACTTTATTAGATTTATGTTACCTTTTGATATGTTCTATTTGCTGGAAGCCCCAGCATCCTATCATTATGATTCAAACAGGCTTTGCTCTCTGCTCACAAATAATTGATGCTCCCTTTGCACAAAGCATAGTTTTCAGCTGATAAGCAGCAGGGTAATTGGCACCTTCACAGGATATTAGGCAGAAAAAAAGCATCAAACTTAACAGACAGGAAGAAAACGGGAAAAGGTAACCAAATAATTGTGGTAGTGTATGCAGGGCTAAAGGCTGCTTCACAAGTTCTGTATGTTTGCATTATCTGCAGTAAATATTGAGATTTCTGTTTATCAGCAGAGGGGTAGGGGTGTGGAAGGGGGAGCCTTTGTGACACAAACACCCGTAAAAGAGGTGCATTGCTAGCAGTATCTATGCAGAATGTGGTTGATTCCTTTAGAGCCACTGTGCAGTTTTAAGTGCATCTACATGAAGCACCTCTGTGGTTCCCTGTTAGCTTTTGGGTGTGATATAATCAACAGCACTGTTGTATGGGAAGATGTCTATGCATAACACTGCATTGCAATGGATTCCTGTGAAGATACATGTTACACACTGTGCCTACAGACTTGCAGTCTTAAAAAAAAAAAAAAAAGATTGATTTATTTTATGTCTAAAATCTTAGTCTACCCTGTGCAGCTAAAAAGCTTTTTGGCTGCAGCCACTGTCAGTGTTGCTGTGTCTCTTGAAATATTTAAGTTTGTTTGACTTTGCAATGCTATTCTGGTATGACTTATGTGGTGCTGTACATTTGCTTTGAAATTTTCTTTCAGGTTTAGCCATGTACCCATTAAGATTAAAACCACTGAATAAACGAATCATATCAAATGTACAATCTCATCAAATTTAGCTTCTTAAGCTTTAGATGGTATTTTTAAAAGTATGGCATTTCTCACCAGTAGTTGCTTTTGTTTTCTTTGTGTAGGTTATGGACTTCATAGTAAATGTACTGGTGCATCTTTAATCTTGCAAGTCACTCACATACTACACTGAGTGCACTGGAAATGTGTATAAATAGAAAGGTTAAAAATCAGTGGAACTACATAATACAATGTACTATTCACAGCAAAAACCTCTCCTTTTACTAAGAACCACTTTTATTAGCTGCTGCTTACAACTTCCTTGTGTGCTAAGTGTGTGAGGGGAGGAGAATGTTATATTTACAAAATAATTTGGTGATGAGCTAGATTCTATTTTCTGGACATAGGCCAATTCTTAACATTTAACAGTTATTAAGATATCCTTTTGAATGTGTTCAGAGCACCAATAGATATGTATGAGGTTTAATTATTACTACAGGATTTCAAAGACTGTGGCAATGTATTTTATTAGATAAGAATAAACAGTGTCAGTGGAAATAAGACCTATCACATTATACAACAGCTTGTACCCAAGACAAGCACTTGTGTCTGTCCTGATGATGGTGTTGCTGTATTTGTTTTCCAATTACATCTTGAGTGAACTCAATAGAGCACAAGGCATGATGGGAGAAATCGCCTTTCACTGCAATTACTCTTTGTGATCTGCCCAGAAATAGGTGAAGAAACATTGTGACTTACCCTCCTTACCTAATTTCTGAGTACATTCCTTAGTACTTGCGTTGAAATATGAACCTGAATCAAAAGGAGCCACCTAGCAGAGCTCTCGGGCTCAGTCCTATTTCTCACTTGCATGCACAACAATTACACCACAGAGGAGGATTGATTTCTCCAACCAATTATGCTTAAACATGCTAAGCTTGTTATCGAGCTACGTTGTTGTTATGTAGAACACTGTGCTTATGTGGTACAGTGCTTTCCACCAATGCTAATTATGAAATGAGTTCTTGCTGTCTTCACAATGCACAGATGGTGACAGTCTAGGTCTGAGTAACATGCATAGGGAGGTAATGTGTGATAATTCTCCATAAAGCGTATAGTTTGGGGTAATTATGGCTGTGCATGACTCACTGAAGTACTTGTCAAACAGAATTAGTATTTTAAAAGCACGTACATTTGTTATAATATCAAGTTCCACAGGATTTTTCTGTGCATTTAACATCTCCAGAAATAACTGTTTGGACTAATGTTCAATTTTTCTCTTTTGGGCAGAAACATAAATACTAGTTTTGTTGGGGAATTCTCTCAGGTGCTTCTTATGATAATTTTTTTCTCAAAGTTACGGACTGTCTAGTATAATTACAGACCCTTCTGTTCTATTTTTGAAGCTTAACTGTCTTATTGTCATCAACATTGCTGGCCTGTTATGGCTCATTATACACTGATCACTTGAAATTGTATAAGTCTCCATTTGTATTTCTCTTATATGTGCAGAAGGGCCTTTAGTTCATAGCAATTTCCAGTAACCCCTCAGCACTACACTGTGTTGGTATCCCCTTTGTGTACTCAGCAACCCAGCTGCTGAAAAGCAGTGTTTTTATTGCTTTGATTTCACGGATTCTACCAAGATCAGCTCGTGGAGTCTTGCTGCTGTTGCTCATCAGGCAACCATATGAGCATCTGGAGCTGAGTTCCTGTTGAAACTGTACCTGTGGTTCGTTGTGCTCTGCTCCTCCAGAGCCTGCTGTCAACCTCACAGACAACTCTACATTAAGAGATTGTGCCAATAAAGGAAATATCACTTTTCCTCATACAGGACATTAACCCTGTATTGCTCATACAAATGAAGCCATAAAATAAGGTACAATTTTAGTTACAATATGAAACCTATCCTAGCCTATGGAAGGAAAATTCTCTTGAGATGCAATTGTAGGACCTGCCTTGGACAGCTCCCAGTAATGTCCAGCCTTGCAGCTCTTCCCAGTGCTGTGGGCACAGCAGGCATCAAGAGCTACAAAACCCACAAGTCTGAAGGGTCCTTGTACTTTGTTATTATTTTTTGCTGCTGCTGTTTTAGGCAACCTTTTGCAGTATTCCTCTGTTGCTAGCAGGAATCTGAGTCATGATACGTGTTGTGGCTCTACTCCACAAGTAGCCTTCTAATCCAGTAAAAGTTATGGTGCGCTTAATAGTTTTACAGACATTCATTTATAGTGGTTTGAGATTTCTCTCTCTCTATTTTTTTATGAATGGTATGTTATTTACCTCCTATTACCATTTCTACAGGGAGAAGGGCTGGTCTGGTGATTGAAGCCGAAACTGTAAAATCAGAAGATGTGACTGTGTCACAACTGTGTCAAAGTTTTGGGTTGGTTTGAGGCTCTTTTTGGTGACAAATCATTTAATCTCAGCATCTCAGCTCTGCAGCCATAAAATGGGAATAATAATAATGGTGCCTTGTTTCCAGCTTTTGTTTGTCTTATTATTGATGACTGCATTCTCTTTGGGGGTTAGACTTTCCCTTGCTTAAAAGCTTAACACAAAGAGATCCTAATCTCAGCTACTTTAATACAAATAACAACTACAAAAATGGTGCTATTACTACCTGGGCATCGGCATGACTTGTGACATCAATATCATGCTGACAAGCGTCTTGCCTCTCAGGATTTGCTTTGCCCATCTCTGCTCCTAATCCTAATGCATTCAGTCCCGCTGGTGTGGAAAAACATCTTCATGGTTAATACTCCTCCCTCATGAAAGGGACATTACTCTGGTTTCCTGCCTATCTCTGTCAGGATGAGCTGCAGGTATTACCTCCTGCATACACCACTGCTTAGCTGTTACACTGAAAGAAACCTGTATTCCTGCCATTTACTTCTCTGGTATATGTCCATCTTTAGACATTTGCTCCTTTTGAGAAGTGCGAACACCTCTTCACAGTTCTAAGCATTTTCTGCAACACCTTTCATTAACATGGCACAACACTCCAGCTCCTTCTTTCCTTTCCCTGGTCATCTTCACCAGGCCTTTAGACCTTTCCTCTAACAGCAAGATGAAAACAGCAAAAACATCAGCATTAGGCTCATCTGTGGGTTTTTTTTTTTCCACAACAGAGTTCATGAAGCTCTCAGCTGGGATTTCCTGGAGCTTCTTGAGCAGCATATGCCCTATAATTAGCCCCACAAATGCTGCTGCCATCTCTGGGTGAATGGGCACCAGGAGAGGAGCCAGCCTTCTGAATAGATCCCATGATCGCAAACATGCTGGGTTTTCTGGGCTAGTGACCTCTAGGACTTCAGGACTGTCTGTTTGGTCCACAGTATGCTCTGTATCCATGTGTATCCTGCCCTGACACAGTGACACACACTGCAGTAACCATGGCTGGCAACAGGGTAGTTCCCTGCTATAGCCCTTGTTAGCAAGAGAATGAAACACATTTTTTCAGGAGTGGATTTGGTTAGCAAGGCCAATGCACTAAATGACAGCAAAGTCCACCTACCAGAACGTGTATTATAGAGTATAAAAATATCTAAAATATTACAAATGAAAGCTACCATTACAGAAAATTTAAGGCTGGGTTAAATGCTTTTATCATGGGTAGGAGTATCATAAATTATTTCGTAGTGTTTATTACAGTTTCATCCAAAGGAAATAATAAATGCAATGACTGGCTGATTAAAAAAAAAATCTTATTATTGGTTAAATTATTAGTGTGCAGTGACCTTAATTAACAGGGTAATAAACCTGAAGATCTGCTTATGATGCAGCTGTTGAGACACTATATGGTCCAGGCAGAGTTTTCTCTGAAAATGAGGAGCCCAAGTTTCCTGGAAGGGGAAAAAAAAATTAAAAACACAAACCAAACAAAAAAATTGGTTGATGAGGGACTCTGGGTTACTGGAACTGACACTGCATTGTAGCTTGCAGACCATAATTGTCTTTTAAATTTATGGCTTGAGTAATAAGAAAAGGCTACAACATAGTTCTCTTGTAATGCACCGAGCAAATGTGGAGGCCCAGATAACAAAGTTCATATCCAAGCTGCTCTGGAAATAATACTGACTTCTGCTTTTTGCTTTATTGCACCTTGCAATTAAGCAGATGAGTAAACATGAAGTCTTAATTGTTGCCTCTATAAAATACCTCATACAAGGTGGTTGTAAAGGGAAGGGAAAGAAACAACTGTAATAACATAATTCAGTGGATCTGAACTTTGTTAAACTCAGTCTCTCCTTTTTGGGGTGTCTCCCTTTTTCCTGTAATTCATTTCCCAAGTCCTCCTTTTTAGTTCATAATCTCATCTGAGTGATCACTGAATAGTTTGTGAAGTGCCTAGAACAGCCTGACACTATCCCAGTTAATGTCTTTGGCTTTTTTTCAGCACCTCATCCTCAAAAACAGGGAAATCTCAAGCTTTCCTGCTTCTTTGATAAACTATGAACATATATTCTGGGAATTTTAGAAGTGCCCTAAAGCAGTCCCTGCATTTGTTGATGGATTTTATCTTCAAAAGTACGGCAAACTTCAAAAAGAATTATTTGTTTAGGTTTATAGATTCAAGTAACTGGTGATTAATTTAATCATGCTTAGATGTCCAGCTATCTGATTTGCATGTTTAATCTGATCATCAGATGTCTAAGGGCTATGAAGTGCTCCTGCACTTACTCCGGGTACAAAACTGATGGATAAAATTAAGGTCATTTTCCAACATCAGGGCTAATTATGTGCAGTATGGCCTTCAGGCAGCAAAATTAATCTTGTACATTCAGTGGGGCAAAAGGAAGAGCTCCAAACCAGAGGGCCATCTCCCTGCTTAAATGATTTGTTTCACCACAAAATGTACAAATAAGAATTTCCCTTTTTCACTCCTCCTTCTCAGCTGCTCAGACTAAAATTGTTGTCAGATCAGCCTGCTGCATGGATAGCTAGATGTTTTGAATTTCTTTAGCCATTTTGTTGCTTGAAATTTTTCTCCTTTCAAAATGATGGGGAAAAATAAGGATGTTTTGATTTGAATTTTGCATGTAGTCAGGGATGGAGTGATCCCCCATGTCTCTGGGACCTTAATCAAATTCCACTGAAGCTTTTGGATGTTTTCTAACTTCTTGTGGGTGGTTTTGGAATAAGATATCAGTGGCCTAAAATGAAAGCACAGTTTCTTAGCCAAAAGCTACACTTAGGGATAGAAATTTACAATTTGACTGTAGTTCATAAATTTACTGATTTGTGTAGAAGGTTTTAAGGCAAACGCTTTGGAATTTGAGTGATGCCTTATCTGCAAAGTAATTGCGTGGTGTTTTTCCTCACAAACATAACTTAGCAAAAAGGTCAAAGGCAAACCAATATACTTATTGAAGCCCTTCCTTGGCAAAAATCCCTGCTTCACATAATGCCATCTGACATTGCTTGTCCTGTGAAATTTTTACTGCTACTGTGATTATTCAATGAAATTGCCATAAAATATACATGAATTATGGTCAGCAGTCACCCTTAGTATTTGGGGCTGTGATCAAACATGAAAGCTGCATGTAATACACTTTATTGGTTCCAGGACCTTGCATGAGAGGGTGTACCTGCTGCATTCCCCATTAACAATACTGGCAAGACTAGAATCTTGTGCTGTATTTCCTACATCTGATACCTCAGGCTCCACTTCCTGCTGAAATTTAGAGGCAACAGAGCATCATCATCATCTGTGTGCATATGTGTATATAAGCATAATAATGTTTGCAAAGCTTTCATGCACTTCCTCCCTCTGCTACCTCCTTCCCCAGTGATTCAGTCACTTCATATTGTAATACTTTGTTGACTATTGATTTTTGGTTAAGGTTGGAGCCCAGTACAACTGTATGAGCATTCGTTGGCTTTAATTTGATGTTATGTTGCTGCCTTCCATTCCATATTGACAGGCATCCTCTTATTTTCAGATTGGTGTCCATTCACTGATGAACGCGCACTAGGGGGATCATGACCTTTTCTCTTATCTGGACAGCTCTTGGCTTCATGAACATTTTTTGCTGCAGGGTGTTATTAACAACAGGGTGATAGAACAAAGAAATGAAGCAATGGGAAGCACATCAATGTATGAAATTTGCTTTATTAGGATTCCCCTGAGGCCAGAGCAGTCCCTAATTACAGAGGTGTTACATCCCTTCTTGGGATAACAAACTATATTTTTAGCAGTAATGAGAGCATGATTTTGAAATCACTGTGTGGTCATCCTTCCACTGTACAGATGCTTGTTAATGCACATTTTCTCAGATACTGATTTTGAGAGAGAAACATGCAATAAAAGAAAAGCTAAAATCTGTGAAATTACCTCCCTCCAACTGAACAAAGCATCATGCATTTCAATATATCTATTTTGAATTTTTGGCTTTCCTGCCATTCTATTTCACTATGCAGGAAGGCAGTGTAATTTGTAAACCAATCCAGTTTGTTAATATGCTTATTCAGAGACAAGGCCACCATGTCTTAGTGATTAGTGAGTGAGTGTCTTGAAGCATCTGGATGCGCTGTTGAGACAAATCCTGGGAAGTTTTTTGGTTATAGAAATCTCATCTGAGTATGCCTGGGAGATGAGCTGACATGCTGAATTTCCAAGAATAGGTCTTGGGTTGATAGTTCCCAGATTCTTCATCTCATCTTGATGTGAATTGTTTGCAGAATATTCCATTCTAATCTTCTTCTGCTCTTCCTTTTTCTCAGACTTCTGAGACAAAACAAAGATAAAAGGAGAAGCAACCAAAATACATTTATTCTACAAACAAATTCTTCCTATAACTCATATAGCTCTTAAAAACAGCGTGAGCTCTGCAGAACTACTCTTAGCCTTCACAAAGCTGGACATGCTCCCAGCAGAGGAGACCAAGAGGAACCATTGCCAGTGTGTACCCTACTGATTACCCAAATAAGTGGCCCTTGTGCTACTGCCACAACTTCTGACCCCTCATGTCAGATGTGCCTGGCAGATTGGCCTGCCTCTGGACTATTAATCAACAGAAATAAAACCAAAGGCAAGTAATCAAAAAACCAACCAAACAAAAGAAACCCCACCTAACCACAGGAACCAAGATTAGCAATTCCACTCTGTGAGTATCCTCAAAGATTTCCAGTTGCACTCTTCTTACTCAGTCCTGCTTTAGCCCTTCCCTCTCTAACACCGTGTGTGAAAGAGGCAAAGAGGCACGTCCCTGACAATAGCAGTGATGTTCCTGAGTGGATGGGCTGTGACCAGCTTTTCCACTTTCACCGGGTTATGGAGCAGCTTCTCACTGATGTCTCCCTTTGCCCTCTGTTGGGCTGATCCAGCACTTCGCTCTTTCAGCACCAACCAGCTTTGGCTACTGGTGAGAGGGGTTCTCACTCACAGCAGGGACTTGTGGGGCAGATTTCAGGTCTAGAATTGTGGTAAAATAACAGCTTCAATTTAATCTGATTTTGGAGATATTTCTTTGTTTATAATTGAAAAATTAGACAATCATCTAGCAAGGACCTTTTAAAGTTCTTCATTACATCAAGATTTACTGAAATATTCCATTTTCCTGCCACTCTATTTATTTGCTGTTAAAACAAAGTTTAAAAACCCCCAGTCTTTAATTGATTAAAAGTTTTGTAAGTGTTCCTATCTGCACGGTAAACTGAGGCTTATACTCTGTCTTCTTAATCCCATAAATACTTTTTCCCAAAAATAAACAGATGGTAAAGGATGGAAGTGCTCCCATGTGTTTCAAAACTGATGGTAATGCTGGGCACTGCTTTGTAAAAGTGTGTCAGTCCAAAGGAGAGGAGAAAATATTTGGAGCCTGATAAGTAGGATCATCAGCTGGGTTAGGGGACAGGAATTCCTCTGCCTGGCTTAATGTGTGATTATTCATATGAGAGGAGAAGATTTGAAAGATGACAACATAGCAACCTCACTTCACATGGTCCTGTGTAAACAGGGTGAGCCACTCAGCTGGGAATTGAGAAGAACAAGTCCTTGTCCTTGCCCTGGAGCAGCCCCAGGGACTGGTTCCTGAGCTCCAGCCCTGCGGTGCTGCCTTCACCCAGCTCCCTGTGGAGCTGCCTCTGGGTTACCATCACCCTTTCCTTGCTGCTGAGGACAGACTTCTTTTTCTCCAAACTACTTTTTGTTCAAAATGCTAGGAAATGAAAAGTTTTGCTCAGCCTGAAATTTTTGAAAGTATCAGAAAAAACCCAAACAAGATAGAATCTTGGTGCTGTTTTGCTAGATGATTCAACCTAGTGTCAGAAGGGGACTCACATATGCAAGCACTGCTCTGTGCCCATCATCCTTTATAAGGACCCCGGTACTTTTTTATATGTGCTGTGCACTTCCCCACTCAGGATTGCATTGCAGGCATTTCCCTCTCTGGCAAGCATTCAGTCAGCCAAATACAAATCAAAGAAAACACTTAAGTGGCTCATTCCCTTTTAAGAGAAAAATGACACCAATAAAAATATTTGGCTTTAGCCTCCTCTGCCCCAGAAGCTTCTTTTAGTCTCTTTTCCTTCTCCCCAGATAGTTGTTTATTCAATATTAAGCTCTTGCTTCCCAGAAGACCAAAGCATCCACACTCACACTTCAGCAGCAGCATTGTGATTCAGTAATGAGGATGAAATGCTTTTGGGAACCTGTGCTCATTGAAAGGCTGAAGCTAAACCCATCTACTTGGTAAGATGACTTTGTTCAGCCAAGAAATATCTCTTTGTTGGGCTCCTAAAGCCCAACCTAACTACTAGAGAGAATGCTAATTAAAAGATGAGGGTGTAATTGCACTAGACAAGTAATTTTTATTGAGTAATTTTTCAGTGTTAGTTGGGCAGAAAGTCTCCTATTAACATTAAGGAAAGATGCACAGTTGAATCCCAGCACCCGATAATGAAAGTTTTCCTCTTTATTGTAACAATTAAAAGACATGAAATGCCTATGTAGTTAAATTACAATTAAATCCTTTCCTTTTTTTTTTAGATGACTGATGGATTTACAGGGTATTTTACCCTCAAATAGGTATTTTTGCACTCAGTGTACCTGTAAACACAACATTCACGGGCATCCCTCAAAGTACAGAGAAAACCACACATGCTCATGTGCAGAAAAAAAGCCTTAGGTGGCTGATCTTTCAGATAAAAGAAGTGGTTCTAGCACTAAAAGGGAAGGAGGCAGAGGATGTACAGCATCTTCTGTTGTATGCCTGTATTGTGCCATGAAAGGAAAATGGAGAAAGCAAGGGAAACATAGCAACGCTTCACAGTCAGGTGGTTTTCTCTGTTTTCTAGGGATAGTCTGCCATAAAAGCAAAATCTGAAGGTCCTTGTGTTGAAAGCTGTTTGGTAGCAAGAGTGTATTGGAGCCAAGGGTATGCTCGAATCTTTAATCTATTTTACTGTAATTCAGTACAGCTTATTAAAACAAAAATGTCTAAGATTGCAGGCTCAAAACTTTATCTTAAAATGCCATGGGACATTTATTGTCTCCTTATAAGAACACAAACATGGGAAGTTTCCACTTTTAATGTAATAGTTAACTGAGACATAAGGGGTATATTTAACTTAAAGGGCTCAGGTCTAAATAATATGCAACAAAAGCCCTTATAAACACAGGAGAGAATTGCCATGTCCTGTTCAGACCATGGACACCAGTGAGGGCAAAGAGTGGGAAAGAGTATGTTGCCCTTTTCTGGGTGCTGTCAATGTGTCCAGCAGTGGAAGTGGTGCATGAGGAAATGTGACTGCTTTCCCAAGGAGTTCATAATTTAAATAGGTAGAGGGGACCAGCCAGGATGCTTCTTGGAATGTCTCCTCAGTAATCTCACAGGGCAACAGGGCTCCTGGGGTACAGCAATGCTGCAGCACAGGCAGTACCCCAACCTGGGTGGAATCACCACCTGTGGAAGGAAGGTTTGTCATCTTTTCATGAAGTGTAGAATTGCTGTGTGCTACTCAAGGAGGAACAGAAACATGTTTATTCTATAGACATTACGCAAGTTGTTTCAGCAGGGAGGATGAAATTGCCATGAGAATCTGGCCAGGAAAACTAGAGATAATGTTCCTCCTCTGTCAGAAACAGTCACAGGAACTACAGTAAGTACAGCTGGCAGAGGAGCTAAAAATAGCACCAAGCCCACTAACATTATATTGAAATATTGGTTCAGCACTGATTAACTCTCTCTGCTTCTCACCACGAAGTATTGAGCCATTGCCGCTCCAGTGTCTTCCTTGGCCTCATAGCAATAAAGAATGTGGCTTGTTAAAATGAAAACCTTTGCTTTGGGTAACTAAAAAGTATTTTGTTTTCCATGCAAGAAAACTCATACCAAAATGAGGTGTCATGGAATTTCAGGTGTTGGCAGGGGAATATTTGCCCTCACCCTCCTCAGAGGATGATGCTGGGAATCATTCCTGTGACCTGAACATTTGTAGTGCCTGGCATGGTCAAAGTTGAGAGAGCTCAGTGTCTTTTCAAGGTTCAACTTGTGTTGAAGGGCCAGGAATGAAGGGGAAATAGGCTTCTGTGACAATTGGGCAACCTTAAAGCTGTTTTTTCACTCAAAATGGACAAGAGGGATATTTTCTGTAGTAACCTGTGCATTATTATGGAAAGCTACTCTAACTTGGTATGGTGCAAAGTGCAGTAAAAAGAGATCCTGCGTATTATTTTTAAACCATGGCCAAATTAATTGTTAGTGCAATCAGTTCAGGTGTAATAAATAAAAAAGAAACTAAGTCAGTGTAACACTTAGTATTGACAAAACAAAGAATCTATGTAATCTAAAATCAAGACAAAACATACGTGCCGAAAAATACCAACCATATCTGGATTTCAGGGCAAGCTCCACTTACTTTTTTTGTCCTGTATTGACATATTACAGTGAAACATGTGGGATACTTGGAACTTGTAGAAGATTCACTGTATCCAAATTAAAACGGGATCTTCAAGAGCATTATTATTCTTGGAGTTCCTGAAGCTGCCCACTGTTGCAAAGGACAGTTTGTGATGAGTAGCAGCAATCCCAAAAACAACTATTGACTATAGAGCAAAGATGTTCACTGTTTTAGGGGAGGAAGGGGTTGGTAATTTACTCTGTACATGTTGTTTTCAGCTAGGACCATGTAAAGGGTTTGTAACAAAGTCTGAATACAATTTGCATTCATTTTGGCTTCCATTATAAATGGACAACTTTCACGGGGACTGAGAAGGGGTGAAAGTAAATCTGGGAGTACTGCACATGACCAGGGGATGAGATGCAAGGAAAAGAGAAAAAATTAGAGCTAACTTAGTAATATCCAGGCCAAAAACTTCCTGCTGATGCCTGAGTTAAAAGTGATTGTAATTGACAGTGATACTACACCATCATTACAGTGGCCAAAAAATGTTTGCCATGATGCAGATTTCTAGAAGTGCCTGACAGAGGACCCAGTTATTTTCCCTTGGCTTGTGAGTAGAACTCTTCATTTTGCTAGCCACCTCCTACAGGTTTATAAATCCTTCCAGATTCTGTTGGCATCAGAGAAACTCAAGGACAGTCAACACTCTCAGGATATATTTTTTCAAAGCACTCAACATTGAATTAAATGGTTGCCAGGCTGGCTAATATTGAGTGTCTTGAAAAATCTGTCTGCAGCTCCAAGTTATCAATATCAAGTATTTTGTAATAATTTTCAAAAACACAGGTCTTAGAGACCCATGGTATGGGCAGAGACTCCTGGGCCCAGGGGCAGTCAACCAGGGAGAGAGGTCAGGATCCTGCCTTGCACATAGTGTGAGCCTTTCTTTTTCCTTCTCATCTACATGCACGTACTTGGCAAAATGAGGCTGCTATGGTCCAAGCAGCACTGACAGCATCCTTTCAAATCATTATTGCAAACAGCACTTTAAAGCTTATTTCCAAAATCAGATGCTATGTTTTAATGACAGCCTTTGTAATTTAGCCAGGACAAAGCTTGGAGGGATTTGGAGATGTTAATTTGTGCAAAATATACCATGTTCCAAAAAAACCTCAAGTATTCATACAAAGTATCTCTTTTCTCAGCATTAAATTAATCTTACCGTCACTCTACATAGACTTAATTTTGCTTTATTGGTAATTCCACATGAAAGCGGCAGTGAGCAAGGGGGTAACACAATTAGCCTGTGTGCATAGTTATGTTTATGTACATAGGGATGTACACACTGATATCTGCAACTCCGTATCTGAGCAGAGATCGGTAGAGGAAGCCACACAAAGGAGCGTGAATAGATTGACAATTGTGCTGAAAAGGATTTTTTTGTGACTGTGAGGTGCTTGCAGCTTGTTCCTCTATAGAAACCACTGCAAAACTGCTACTTTGGAACTAAGTGATTAAATACCGGGTTTGAGGTCTGACATTCATGTCATAGCTGTAACATTTTGTTGAACTCGACTGAAACTGTTGAAATTCTTTACTGCACTGTGTTTTACAGAGAAAATACATGCAGTTTAGGGCTTCCACTGCATTTGTCCTGCATCAGTAAAACGTCACCAAAGTCCGCCCACACAGCTGTAAAAGAAAATTAGGTACAAGCAGACGGAGGGTTAAAAGTAAAATACTCCCTAATATCTCAGGTAATTTACACGTTAAAGAGCACTGTGTAATGAATTACGATGTCATGTCAGAAGCCACGCTTCAACCCCAAATCTGCCAATCATTATAAAGCTGAGTTTGTTGGGCCTTAGATACAGGGACCTCACCAACTGCCTCAGGCAACATCCATACTTATTAGACAACATGGACCCCAGGGAGCTTTTCAGAGCGTGGCCCTCACCACCTGGCTAAAGCAGAGAGTAATGAAAGGCAGCAGTACAACAAAGCACTAAGTGACTACAGCCCTGGCTGCCGAGCATGAGCCCAGCGCCTATTGGGGCAAGTAGACTCAGTCCCTGGGGACAAACAGACATGTTAGATTTGTTTTTCACATCCTCTGTGTCCAGCGCTTTTGTCAGAAGATATTCCAAAACCTCTGTAACGTCCCCGTTTCATACAGCAGTGAGCCTGTTGGTTCTTTGCCCGGCTCTGGAGTGTGCGCGGGGCTGGCGCTGCTCGGGGCGGTGCTGGCCGCGGTTCGGGCAGGGGCAGCTGCGCTGGGATCGATGCCGGCGCCTCCCCTGCTGTGCGGGCAGCCGGGCCTAGAGGGAGCCCTCGGCGCGGGCTGCGCTCCGGAGCGGCAGAGCTGCCGGCAGCACCGAGAGTAGGGACTGAGCGGGGGGTTTCTGAGCCTTTTCTTTGCTCTTTTAGTAGCGTCAAGTGTGAATAGTTTCAAGAAGAAATGCCGCCGTGATGCAGGTTTTGCAGAGAATTTTATACTCTGCTCAAGCAAAGGATTGGAAATAAATCGGAAAAGCAATTTTGAAAGGGGAAAGAAATATCTAAATTGTTATTCATGTCAGAGGCAACAGGATACTTCGTTTCTATGCATTTATTCACTGTAGTGTACAGTAATACTTACAGATTTTTCTACCCTGGTTAAAGCAGTTGGTCACACTCTACCTTTTTAAATTTCATTTTATTTTATTATATTTTTTGCTCTTCTGCAACCTGCTTTCTAATATAATGCCTAGCTTTAAATCCTTCAGAGTGGAGGACTTAAAGGTAAAGCCTAGCATGAAGTCATATTTCAGCAGTTCAGACTGGGAAATCAAGTAAATTTTGTTTTCTATTCAGAGTAGGCTGGGGAAGAGGAGCATCCATAAGGCAGGGAGGTACCATGCTGAGCACAGGGGTTGTCAGTTCTGCTTCCTTTAACTGATCACCTCATATTTTCCATTCTCTTTTGAAATACTGTGGGAGGCACTTGCTCCATCTTTGTATGGTTTTTACACATAGGTACTTATGAAATCCAAATTCAGTGGACTGTTTGTTTATCTATTAGAAGATTGCAGCTGTAAGATATATTTAAAGCACTTCTGAGTTAAATCTTAGGGAGAATGTGTCAATAACGATAATTACACTTACTTACGCATTTAGCCATATCTATATGCATTTTCAAGTACATATCGACAAGGGGAAAAGTAAGCAGAGATGGTTAACACTCCTTATCTGTTTTTTAAACCTCCACATTGCTGTTCATCAGCCTTTCAGAAGCAGAAAGAGTGTGAACAGGATGCTGTGTGTGTGTGAGAACAATTCTATAAAAGATTATCTTGCACACAAAGCGAATGGCCCTGCCCCCATTGTGAAGGCAGAGATTCCCCCGAGATTAGGCGAGAAGGAATTGCTTGTGGTCAGAAGAGGCGGGAGAACAATAGAGCCCAAAATGGACAGCAGCAGAGGCAGTCGCTGAGGTGGGTGGGAAGACTGGCCAAATGGCCATTGCAGGCTACATGGTGTTGTCACTGACATCAGAAATGGCTAAAAGGTCTCAAATTAGCAATTGTTTTCATTAGCAGGTGGTTTGAGAGATAGGAGGTCTAGGGCAGTGATTGGTGGTTTAGACATCACATGCTATCTAGTCTAAAACACTCTTCACTTGCTCATTAACAGAGAATTATGAAATTACTTGAAGGAAAACATTCTAATGAAAAATAGAGTGCTGCAAAATCAATTTCTTAAAGGGATCACGACTTTTTATAGAAGTATTACAATTCCTGCAGATTTGATTTTTTGTGAAGGAATTTTGTCAGGAAATTTGGCAGGAAAACCAACGTTATTCAACAGTATTTCATCTGACTAAGAAAAACTGAAAAAATTACTTGAATACATGCATTTCTTTAATGAATAACCCATGTATTTAGATTGTCAAGCTATTCTTATGAGACATAAAGTTCAAACCCAGATTTATAATGATCAAAGCTCAGAAATATTTTGGTCCAGAAGCTGGTACAGTTTAACCCACAGCGCTAAAAAAAATGACATAAACAAAATGTGAATGCCCTTCTATTTCTTGACTTTGAAGATAAACTCAAGGATGTCAGGGCCATATTATCACTGGCTCTTTTAAAAGCGAGGACTGGATTCTCCAATTTCATGGATGTGCAGATACCAATACTCTCTCTCTCTGCGTCCCAGACCCAAAATCTGGAGTACAGCAAGTCCAAAGATGCTCTTGGAATAATATCCATTTACACATTAACAGTCTGCTTTTCTCTTTCTTAAGACTTATACCACCTACTCCTGTTCTGACACCAGAGAGAGCAGTGACTTGTGCCCAGACTCAATGTCATGAGCACTCACTGAGTGATCTGCAGAATCCTGTCCTGTGCATGCTAGAGGAGTTAATTCTGCCAAAACATCTGCAACAAGGGACTCAGACCAAAACTAAATTCTGTTACAGTATTTTATGTTTAACTGGGATTTTGCTGTGCTTGAAATGTGGCAGAAAACACCAAGCTAACTGCATTGGTGCTGAACTATATCTACTGCTACTATTTCATGTGCTGCAGACCACTGGGCAACTATGAGATCTTTTTGGCATTTGCCAGAACTAACTTGAAAAGTACAGTCTGAAAACAAAAACTTCGGTGCCCTGTTCATAATTCCAAGGAACCTGACAGTAATTGGGCTGGCATTACCTCAAGATAAAACATCAAAGTGATACATCCAGTACTGGTGGTTATTTTGGAAAATATGAGCTCTACTGTCAAGAGAATCACAGCATGCACTCTACTCCCAGATCCTTCTGGATACACCCAGCAGGAGTGTGAGAACATCTGTGTGCTGGAATAGGGTGGTAGAACAAGGTGATGTCCTTTAAGTTTTAGAATAGTAGTGTAAAACAGAAACACAAATTGATAAGAGGACAATTTCTCTGACCTTGCAACGAGTGGGTAAAAAATATAAGCCACAGCCCCTATTTGAATCTGCAGGCATATGGCATTCCACTAGCTCAGCTGCCATCGCTGGGGCTGGATCCAGGGAGTGGGACCTGATCACAGACACAGCTTAGGACAGCTGGAGTCCTGAAGTTGGCACTCAAGCATCTAAAATTTGGTGGGTATATCTGCAGATTAAGAGATTTCAAGGGAGAGGAGATAGGGGCAGTTTGGCAAAGGAAGGTTTGCTTGCAGGCTCATTGAATAAGCAGAAATAAACATTCTGTCCAGGTTCGTTGAATAAGCTGAATAAGGAAAGGAGTCCTGCCCATAACACAGAAAGTAAATGGGCTGGGTTAAAAATGGAGAAAACTAACAATGTGATGGAGGATGAGGAAATGCCAGCTTTTACAGTCTTTGTTCTTGTAATTACTGATTTGCCAGCATAAACAGTGCAAAAGTAGTTGAGTATGAATTATAGAATTATGATATGGGCATTGTAATTCTGAAGATTTTTAAAAATACCTTTAAATTAAATATTACAGTATTTGCAGTAACCCTGCCATTAAGGGTACTGTGTTTCCTAAAGATGACTTTTGGTGAAGTCCCTATGATAAACTTTTCTTTTATGGTCAGTGAAGCCAGAGGCATTATTTCTCACAAATGAGATAATTTCCAACTCAAAATAATATGTGCATAATCATATATATTCTAAATAAAATCTTGTCAAAAATGTGCAATTTCCCCATCTTTCTGTCATATAATTTACATTTGCAACTTGAAGACAGAAAATTATTCTGCAGGTCATGTCTGACTATTTCTTCCTTTGCTGAGAATTTCGGTGGAAAGGTATCTAGATTTGTACCTGTAAATGAAGTGCAAGAACTGAAAATCCAAGGCAAGTAAAGTGAAAAAGCCACCATCTTTTTCATATATCTGAAATAATATATTATAAAACAAAGTTATAACCAAATATTATTAATGAAATCTTTCATGTCAAATTACTTCTATCCTTGCTTTCTTTGTTTCTGAAATAATAATTCCAGCTTCTGTTTTATTTTCACTTGGAGAAAAAGTTCTGTAATAGTTGTAGCAAGTCAGGGTGCATTTTTTTTCCTATTTCTTTCTGCTAAAGACCAGGAAGCACTATCAGGTTTCCAGGGCGTGCTCCTGTTTCCCTTCCCATTGGGGCTGACACAGAATATCTCTTGGCCTCCATTCCTGTCCCAAAACTGCCCAGGTGTCCTCAGGTGCAAAGCTGAAAGCTTGGGCTTCTTCCTGCTGCTTCACTTTTCCTTCCTGTGCTTTCTTGGCTTGTTTTATCAATATACATACTGAGCATAGGAAAACCTTCAGCAATTTTGTTTCAGCTGTTGTGATTTAAATGTAGCTTTTGTATTGTACCAAGTGATAATGAGAAATGAGTTTGAAGGCTTCCTTGTTGCTGTTGCATTTCTCTAAGTCAGATGAAGTGTGGAAAAATCTGTCAGCTTGAATTTAAGATATTTGTATCCTGGTTGTCATTTGTGAAAAAGCCATGGATTTTTCACACACACACTGCATTTGTAAAAGTTCCCAAACCTTGAAAGAACCAGGTGCACAACACTCACCTCTTCTTCAGTGGTGAAAGAGAGCAAACCTCCCCTGAGAGGTGACACCAAGGGCACCCAAAAGCTGCACAGCAGGAATGAGAGCGAGGCCTCGGTGGTGACATGGAAATGGGCGCATTAAACTCTTCTCTCTGGGTTTAGGCAGGTACCTTCCTTTTGTTCCTCCATTTCACCGTGTTTTACCTTCAGGTTTGGCTGGGTAGAAATCTGGAAATTAAGCCTCTATCTTGTTGCAGAAAACATCAACCAAGCCTGGAAAGCTGTCTACCTTAGAATAAAAATCTTGGATCTGATGGTTCAGAAAATGCAAATTTTTATGAAGTACGTGGATGTTCATATTCTGTGGAAGGGAATAACAAGGATTTTCCTTAAAAACAGAAGACAGATTTTAACTCCTAAATCAAAACAAAAACCAATAAACAAAAATTTCAATCTCCTATTTAGAATTCATTTATGCACCCTAGGAATTTCAGCCCCAAAGGATGGATCTTTTGAGAAATCTGTGGAAAAATTTAAAAGGGAAACAGCTTTACAGAGCTCCAGTGCTGCAGCTGCTGTTATGGGCATATCCAGTAAAGAGAATACAATGAAACAGCACTGATAATCCTCATAAAAAATTTAGAATGCATGTAGAGTTTGAAACTTTTCTATCCTGAGTGGATTTTATTTGTTTGGTCCACACCGGAATAACTGACAGAGGACTCATTAAATGACTGAGATTAATAAGTAAGGAAGTAATTGAAATTACAGTTTTATATTAGTCTTTAGATGGTTGGAATTATTTATCTATTGTTGTCAGTGTTCTCCACCACTTTGTCATTTTTAATTCAGTTTCCATCAAAAGAAGCATAAAAAAAAGAGAATTATTAGAAAACTCAGCTTGTTAAAGCTAATTTGCTGCCAGCTATGGATTTTCAAGTGGAACTCAAATGAGTGTTGCAAAGAATTGAGACAGATATTTTCCTTGTAAGAAATCTGGATGAGGATGAGATGTTTGAAAATAATTAATACCTTTAAGGGAAACATCAGGCTTTACATGGTTTTTTCCTCAGAGCTCCAGACATTTTGCATATCACTCCTCATGATACTGTCATTGGCTACAATTAGATGGCTTTGTGCTTTTTGTGGCAGTTCCTTCCTTGCTTTCTCAGGATGCTGTAAATTTTGTTCAGATATGCTTGGAAGTTTCCCCTTTTGAAGGAGGTAGAAGCAAAACTGGCATGGAAATAGGAGCTTGCGGAGGGACTCCCAGTCTTCTTGGCAGAAGGATTGTTCCTGAGCTTTTCTGTATTGAGATTTAAAATACTTTCAAAATTTAAAAGCAAATTAAGCACATTTTAAATATGAGCAAGGTTCCATTGACTTCAGTAGCTTCTGTCAAAATATAATAGTAGCAAAAGTTTTTGACATGAGAGGAGAGAGGAAAATCTCGCAGGAATGTTTATGTGCTGCATGCACAAATTAGCAAGCTCTGGGGTTGCCCAGCTCAGGGGAGGATGAAGAAAGCAGGATGAGAAAGTGCAAAGAGGACTTTATATTTTAATGGTAGGGTTAAGATTCAGAAGATTGAGGTTCAAAGAAGATGAATGATTAGAGTTTTTCACTAATGGAAAGGATGTGAAATGGAGGCATAACATTAAATCAGAAAGTTTAAACATGAAGATTGAAAACACTGGAGTTCAGTCAATACCTGAAGAACAGTGGGTCTGACTGGGATCTCTGTTATTCTCCATTTACACACACACAACTACACTGGCTGAAGGCAGCAAGTTTGGTTCATATCAGCACTGCTGAGAGCAGAACACCCCTAATATCTGTGTAGGAAATTATTCAGCTTTTCCAGAACTCCAGCATGCAGAAGGCTGAACAGCAGCCAATCAGAGGCTTTGCAGGTCCCATTTTCATACTTTTCTCTCTTTGCAATAGGATCTTACTTCATAAACTGTAGGATAATACACAAATGGTCAAAATAGAAGGGAAAAAACCAAGTGCATAATAGTAAGCAAAAACTGAAATTTATTCAAAGCATCCAGTTCATATTCTTATGTCTATGTGTACACATACATAAAAGACACATTATTCTACACTTGTGGCTAGTGATGCTTTGGTTTGAAAAAAATGCATACTTTCCCTCTCTTTTTAACCTTATCTGTGCATTCTTGGGTCATGTAGCCTTTGTGCTGACTCTGGACAAAAATCCTCCTTTGATGGAGGATACATGCTGAAAGGTAGAATTCTGAATTATGTTCTCTAAATTATCCCGTGCTCAGAGAGCAAGTATTGATTTTAAAAATGACTGAGCCAGACCTCGCATTGCAGTCCCCCCAAAGCACAACAAACAGCAGTCATGTGTTCAGCTACCAAGAGGCCACTGTGCTGGCATTGTTTCAAAAAATCAGAAAGTCATCAATCAACCAAATAGTAATCGGAATAAGTACATGGTATCTAAAGACACATTTTATCCAGTTACATGCTCCAATTCAGTTAGCAACGAGGAGAATTAGAACAATATTGGACCGATTAACAAGTCCACCTTGGGAACTGTGAGCTGTTATTTATTTGGCTGCCGTGTATAAAAGAATGAGGAGAATTTCATCTGCATAGTTAAGCATTTAGTAACTTCCCACAATATATAACCCAGCATCTCTTCATGCTGGAGTGTTTTTTATGGAGCTTGATTGAGAACACAGAATTTTACTGTAATTGGTTTCTGTACCTTTCAAATGGTTTGGACACAATTGTGTTTGAGGAAAATTTCTATTTTTTTCCTCAGGAGCTGTTGGCCATCGGTGCTGCAATGAAACTTCACAAGCAATCAAATTATTAGGATCATTGTATTCAAAACATCATTGAGTTCTATTTTAATGATACGATTTAAGGATCAATGCAAAAAGCATGGTTTAGAATTTCAGTCTTGCACAATTCAATCGAATCAATAAACTACAGAATTGCTACGAGGATGCACTTCACAATAATACAAAATATACCGTTTCTAAAGAAATACATGGCTGACAAATACACCGTTCAAGTGAATACTCCAGCTCTGTATATTTACAGATGCTTTTTGGGAGATACAATAGAGGAATAGACAGACTATATGAAATACTTTGCAAGTTAAGGTAATAGCTTACACAATTAAGGTGGCTGAATTTTTCAGTATTGTTATATAGCAGTTGTCATAATAAAATCTCTGATTTTTATATTTAGAACTCACCGGCTCTGACTGCCATTAAACACACAGTACAGGGTTTTCTCTATAGAGGAAATTCATTCTAAACTATTTTAATTCAGCAAATCTGGAGCTTACTAATGAAGCAAAAAGAAGGCATGTGCCTACATAAGATTCTATAGTACCACCTCCTAAGACACGGGGTGATTTTGACATTTAAATTTTGCATACATTTTTAGTGTCTAAAGAAGAGAAAGTTTTGCTGTATTTTTGCTAAAAATAAATACAAATGAGTTCATGTTTTCTTTTCTTGGAGCACTCCACCTGTCTGGGTTGTGTAATTATATATGAAACCTGCAAATTTTTATTTGCATTAATTTGTATGTGTTTGCTGTAACTTCAGTTCAGTACAAGTTTGTATCACACAGCCACTCCCTGCTCTTTGTTTCCTCAGCTTTCAAGGTTGATGGAGTGGAGCTTTAATTACCTTCTCACCACAAAAAAGGATGGCTTTTCCAAGTCTGAGTTTACAAAACTGAGCTGGAAGAAACAGAATTAATCCATGTAATATCTGACCAACGTGTTCAGCTACTCGAGGGTCATCATATTAACATGCTGTCAAGTTCCATCCCTCTCAAAAACACTTACTTCTCTTCTTTCTCGTTGGGAAAAAACCAGCTTCTGGGCAGCAGTGCATTGCTCAAGCCAGGTGAATAAGTTTGATGTAGGCAATGGTGATAGGAAACACTGGAATCTTTGGTATCCCATGCAATGATTGCTGCAGGGCTCTGAAAGACATGCAAAGGGAGCATTGCTGATTCATCAATAGGCCTGGATATTCAGGAAACTGTAACCAGAAAGGACATAGATGCCAGTTCTTCCTCACCATTTTCAGTGAAAACACACTTCTGAGAATCTGTTGAAGGTGAATTATAAGTAAATTGTTCAAATCTAAGTACAGTGGAAAACCGAGGCCTGTGTGGCTCAGAAGGTCTATCCCATTGTAAGCAGGACCTGGGTTTTTTTCGAGAACTATAGAGCACTTCAGAGTTCCAATTCAACTAAATATGCATCAGTAATGAAAATAAAGGAGGTTTACTTTACTGGTGTTGTAGAGGTATAAAGCATTTTATGTCTTTGCTCTTTAGCTAATAGGACTCATTTCAGGGTCTTTTCCTCCTCTGATGGGGGTGTCTGTCTCTGCATATGCTTTTCTGGCTTCACTGAGATACTGTCAGAAGACAAATTCTCCTACACCTCAAGGGCACTTGAAGTACAGAAATCAGAGTTCTTTTTGGCAGTTGACTGGTATTAATACTGTCTTTATAGCAATGAATGAAAAAATATTTCAGCTCATTTGGGCCATGTCATAGCTATCCAGACATTTTATTCCAGGTCTGTTGTTGCCATGAATAATGATTAACTGGAGAGACAGCTGTTTTGGTGTGTGAGTTTTGGCAGCAGGAACTATCACAGGGCAGAACATGTTACTCAGCTTACAGATATGAGAGGTAGAAATCATTATAGGCAGTGTCAGCTGCAACATGGAGCTCATCTTACTTCTGGAACAA
This sequence comes from Pithys albifrons albifrons, assembly GCF_047495875.1. Lineage (NCBI taxonomy): Eukaryota > Metazoa > Chordata > Aves > Passeriformes > Thamnophilidae > Pithys > Pithys albifrons. Next base: position 9,188,442 of record NC_092470.1, read on the forward strand.
AAGTCTTTATCTTGTGAAGTAGAAATATAGAGATTTAAAGATTCACTTTTGTTTTGCATGAAACAAGATTTCTCCAGTATGCTGCACTTTCCTGTTTCCCCCTTCCACAGTTCAAAGAATTAGCCATCAGAAAAATATAGTTCCTACATATAGTGACTAACCCCTATAAAAAAGAAAGATAGGAAAGCCTTAGAAAAATCTGAGTACAGTGCAGATGTGGTTCATCATGTCTTTTGGGGATTGTACAAAAAAATGCAAAGAGAGACATGCTTTTTAAAGGACAACTGTCTGATAGTCATGGTCTTTCTCTTCCTTTTCAGTTGACAGCAGAATTTTTCTTCCTACAGTGTTAAGCTGGCCAGGTTTTTCTCTGAAGTAGTACTTTTTTGAAAGGCTTCTGTTTTTCATGTACAGATGTTTGTAATTTTGGAGTATGGAGAGCACAAACAGCAGAAGGAGAAAAGGGAGACAGTGTAATTCTTATCCATTTTGAAGTCCCATACGCTACCTAAAAATAGCTCTTTGTAGAAACTAGCTGCTTTTCAAATACCTTTAAATTGAAAACAAGTCTTACATGAAATCCAGGGTTAAACAAGGATGCAGTGTTGGGTAAAGTGGGTATTTTCCATTAAAGCAGAACTCTTAAAAGTTGATGGTGCAAATTTAAGCAAACTGATGAGGGCGAAAGTTAGTCCCTTCCGACTTATTGTGACCTGCAACTGCCTCATCTGTCTAGGCCTGTTAGTGGGGATCAAATAGCCATTGAACTCTCCCAAACTTCTCTATGAACTTACCCAGATTTGTCAAGAGAGCTGAAGGAGGTGGGACCTGGCCATACTCCCACGCTGAGCTGTTGTTCCATGTGGGTGGCTCTGGAAGGATTCCTGTGGCAGAGGAAAGGCCAAGCACATCAGTGCCACGTGTGCGTGGTTTCCTTAAGGTATTTTATTTTTATGAGCGAATTGAGACCTGAAGGTTGAATGGAAGATGGAAAGGAATGCAGAGAAAGAAATCCGAATTCTTTTCCAATTCTGCCAGTATTTTACTTCAGCCTAAAGATCATAAAATTACTTGCTCTGTCTCTTCATCTGCAAAATGAAAAGCAGAGGAGTTGCCTGTGATATTTCAAATGTACGAACATAAAGCTCTGGCTCTCAGACTGTTCTTCTGTATATTGCAAGAAGTTTTTCAGGTCCTAAAATATATGTGCAGCAGAATACCTTTATCAGAAGAAGAAAAAAAAAACAATTTACCTAAAACTTTGATCTTTTTTCAGAAAAAGGGAAAAATAACAAACAGAAAGTTAAATTATCAAAGGTCTGTTGGCCACTTCAATTTTTTTGTTTCATTATTGCTCAGTCTGTATGAATTAGAAAATGTAAATTAAGCAGCAAGAAACATGTGGCTGTATCCAGCTGTGGCAGCCCTCCATTGGGAGTCAAAGTTTGGTTCATGTTCTCAGTGGACTAGAATAACATTAAGTGAAATTCACATACTTCAAAAAAGGTTCCTCATTTGCAATTTATGAGATGGCAGCACATCAAAGGCATAAAAGCAGCAAATGGTCAGAAGTTAAAAGTGGTAGGAGTAGCCAGGCTTCAGAAAAACTGGTGATGCCATTCTATGAATAAAATAATTTACTTCAAGAAATCTATAGATAGACCATCTCCTAACAGATTAATATCTCTATTTTTAGGCAGTACCTGCACTGAAACTTGTTTTCAATGTAGTTTGCCTTCTCCTCTAGCAAAGCAAAGGAGTTGAGGGTTTGTGGAGCCACTGAGTCTGGACCAAGCACCACATTCCTGGTCAGCTGAGGAGCAATTCCAGGCAGGACTGTGTCTGTCCTTGGTAATCCCAGACCACTACATTGACTCCTGGTTTTGCTTCCACATTCTCGACAGAAGCCAAAACCAGAGGAGTGAAAGAGTGTGCAATAGACACTGAGAACTGATGTAATTCAGAACTTTTTCAGTCTAGCTTTTGTGATAGGAGTAGGTGCTACCTTTGTTGCTCTTGCTGTACAGCATGGATTTCAGATTTGAAGGCCCTTGACTCAACCTGCTGTCTCTGCTCTACTATAATTTAAAGCTGTTATTGTGGTTGATGAGTTCAAGTTTATACTGACTTCATATTTCAGTTGGTTGGGGTGTTTTGTGTGAATAGTGACCAACATTTTATAGTGTAAAAAAGGAAAACACTAAGGGGATAACAGCACTTACTTACAAGATCTTTACATATTCACTAGGTTGTTTATTCAATAGCTACTCAGTAATTACTTCTAACACGGTTTTGCCAGTTTTGTCAACCTTTTCTGTCCCTATTATTAATGTTGAGGCCAGTGCTATCGCGTGGGTTTTATTTCTTGTTAACAAAAACCATGTACAGAAAGGGCCATCCAAGTCTCCCAGTGGCATTCACAGTCAATGGTGGGATTGTACCAGGACTCCAGGAGTTGTCTGCACTCAGCTCACCTGTTTCTGCATATTTAGATGATGACCTCTACATCCTGGTTCATTGAAATCCACATCAATTCCCTCTGCTCAACATGATGCCCTAGATTTTTCATGGGTTTCATAAATGTTTTTAGGGACTCTGCCCTTAACATTCGTGGCAGGCATTTGTGAGATTATGTCCTTTTTGTGACTCACATCAGGGAGTTACACAGTTGTCTCCAGTTTGTTCAGGCAAGATTTCTACCTCTGCCACTCCAAGCAGAAGAGAATTGCCATTAGTCTTTTATACCAGGCTTAATTGCCAATTACCAGCGGGTGAACAGCCTCATCGCGCGGTGTTGCTCCAAGCCTACTACACTTTGCAGAGGAGACCTGTTCAGAGAGATCCTTGCAGAAGGGCTAAAGGCCACTGAAAGATGTCCCCCTTTCTGCCAAAGTTTCCAGTAGCTCCTTGTAGATTTGAGAGCTCCTCATATATTTTGCTGGAATATTCCTGTTTAAAAAGTCATGTAAGGATCCAAAAGAAGGGTAAAAAGCATGTAAAGGAATTGTCTTTCACAAAATAAGACAAATGGATTTTCAAAATTTCATCGACACAAGCAAACATAACTTTCCAGTTCATTTTTGAAAAGTAAGAAATTGCGTATGCAAAATGAAGTAAAAAAAAAAAAAAAGGAGCAGCTGTTTTCTTCTGGTTTATTTAATCTCATTTCTCCATATTTTAAGCAGAGCAGGTCACAAGCACAGTCCAGTGGGGGAAGTTCAGTATATTAAATGCACCAGCAGTTTTCTCTTGCAAATTGATTATTTAAATTGAGCTACTCTCAAGTAATGGACAATACCCGTGCTTACAAGTATGAGTTTGTGTGCAGATTTGCATTCTAATCCATTGTTCTTCCTGTGCTACCAGAGACATTCAACATCATTTCTTTGCGCTTATCTCAGCACTTGCGTCTTAAAATTAAAACTTATTAGGTGTTCATAAATGTTTGTAAGAACTTTTTTTTTGCTGCTTTATCTTTCCACATTTTTTTCTGTCAAGACCCCAAGCCATATGGACACAGACATAGAGCTGGATGCAGAATTATTTTTGCTGATGGGACAATTGCAGAAATTTGGAAATGTTTAACAAAAAAATTGCTCTGACGTTTTCTGTCAGCTGTGATATCTACAGTGCAGGACTGGAAAGTAGGGATTAGTGATGACTTCTCCTCCAGTACCAGCCCCAGCACAGGAGAGGACTTTTTATGAGGAGATAAAGAAAATGCTGGGATTGGGAATTCACCCAAAGATTCTTGGAAGGATACCTAGACTCTGGTGTTTTTGATGCTCTACCTTTTTGGTAATTCACAAGCCAAATTAGGTTGTTCTCGTATTTTCTGCAGTATGCACTGCTGTCAGCAACATCATCCCAAATATAAAGCAATTTTCTAATTTTAATTAACCACAGTCACTCCTAATTGCTCTGGCTGGACAGACATCTGTACCTTCAAACCTGGCTGTCGCTGTTTCATGGAGGAGTTTGAATGTGAGGCTCCTCCACTATAAACCATAGAACAATCCTGTTCTTCAGCATCAGCCCACAAAGGTTCCTCTGCAGATCTGACTGCATTTTACTGGCAGATCTTGTCTCTGTTATGCTTTGTTCCATCAAGGTGCTTGGCAACTTGGCCATATCTCATAAGCCTTTGCATTTGGAGTTAGACTTGCCAATGCAGCTTTAAACTAAACGGGTCTGTAAATCAAAATGTCCTCGTCTACAACTCTTCCCTGAGCATCTGATTACAATCATGCTGCATGCTATTTGTACAGGGATGTTTAAAACTGCCTATAAAACAACAGCTAATTGCTGATCTGCTTAATTAAAGAGAGCCTTTTGTTGTCACATATACAAAGATAAATGAAATAATCAGCTTTGGACTAATGAGAGATAATTAGATTATGCAGTCCGATAAATAAAGACAAAAATCCTGCAGATTGTCACTGTACACTGGGCAATTGAAATCACCACGGGGTTTAAGAGGGGCACTTTCCTCTCCTTTCTGCTTTACCTATAGTGGTTTGAATTTTTTGCATTCCAAAGTTAACAGAGGGACCAGATCTTCCAGACATTGACAAGGATGTGAGCTTCTTGGAGCCCTCACCCACATCTTTGCCAGCAAGCAAAGATCAGCTATTTATCAGCATCTTTGTCTTATTTACAAGGTCAGAGGAAAATATCATTTTGACAAAATATTTTCCTACATTCATGTCTAAAGACCAGCCTAAAGACAGTCCTAAATGTGTAATCAGTCTTATGTTGCTATGGTACAATATTCTAGTGATTTGAATAAATTTCACCGTATTTTCTAGTTAGATTAATCAAATAGATGATGAAACAGCTGCTGCTTTCTTCTGTATCAGCCCTCACCATCCTGAGCCACAGACATGTACTTGTATGTCTGCAGCATGTGCAGGGATGCTCACAGGCTGCTCCAATGTCTAGAATTAAGGTCACCTTCACAAGGATATACTGTCACACTGGCACCTATTTTCAACCTATTTTTCAAGCCTCTTAAACCTAGATTAGACCAGTTAATTATTTTAATGCCTTCACATTCAGAGTTAGGATGTTGCATAGTATTAATGCCCATTTAATTAAAGACACCCAGCCAAATCTTCCATTTAAGCTTCATAAGTTTTGCCTATTAACAACACTGTATTTTGTCTATCCTTACATGGATCATGACACCGACACAAAGAAAAAAGGTGGACAAGTGCATTTAATTAAATAGCAGGCGTAGGTCAAGTGTCTGCCTCATATGTCACTGTATGGCAAAGATGAATGCAGGAAAATCTCAGGAAAATCAGCTACTCAGTTAAACCCTGTCTGCTGGAGAGCCCTGTGGTTGCTCCCCTTTGGAGAAACCATCCACAGAGCCTCCTGCCCTGCCTTATACCTTCATTCACCTTATGTCATCTTTATTTACTCAAGAAAGAGAGAGGAAGCAACAGGACCACCTGAAAGGGTGGGCATTCCTCATCATGAGCAAAAGAAGCCTAACTGGACCATTTGTTACTGGGCAACAGCCTTTTTTCATGGATTTTCAGAAAGATCTATATACAACACACATCCTCCCTCATTAAAGGCAGCTCCAACACTTAGCAAAGGTCAACTCCTACCTGGGGTAGAGCTGTGGGGAGACAAGAGGTTAAGCCTGGTAAAATTCCCATGATATCTCATATGGAGGTGAAGAAATAGCATATGAAAAAAATCAGAACAAATATCATGTCCAGCTACTTAAGAGGAATGAGCTTTTAACTCTTGGAATTTCTGCACTAAATATTTGTCAGCTGATATCTGGACTGCTCATCTCTAATACTCAAAACCAGTCTTCTAGCAGTTAGTTTCTGAGAAGCCTTTTTCTTATTCTCTTTATCTTCTGAAAAGCTGCTCTGCTGCTGCAGGAAGCCAGCCAGCACTCATCCATATTATCTGCAGGCCTCAGTCCTGAATCAGGACTCTTCACTGACAGCTGCTGCCCAAACCCAGAGCAAAAAATGACCACTGCACCAATAGTTTGTGATCAAATTATTCTTACACAGATTCTTCTTTGTCTGTGGATTAAGGTAAAGGGTTGTATTCTATTTTCTTTTCCTTAGAGGTGAGCCAAAACTGAAATTCCTTTGAATTGTAGATTTAAAATAGAATTGCAGAAAGGAAGTCCTCCCTTACATCTTTATTTAGATCAAGACTTGGGATGAGCAGCTGTAAATTTGTAGAGGACAAAAAAGGGAGGAGAGATCTGTCAAATTCGGCTTTTGCACTTGGTTGATAAAGGCAGGGTTTTTTCCTTCACTAATTCCTCAGGTTTTGCTGATGTTTCTGCTCACTGCAGGATGACTCCAAGGGACTGATGGCGATTGCTGCCACTTGAGTCACCAGCACTTTGCACTGCCAAGTTCTAACTTTTCTCTCTTAGAGCTCAGCTGGGCAAATCAGAGAGGGATGGTGTAGCCAGCAGGCATGTTCACTGCCAACCTAACAGGAAGCACTGCTATAGGTTTGTTTAGGCACTGGTAATGCCCCAGTTTACAGAAACAGCCCATGTAGATGGAGAACTTGAAACTAAAATCCAGAAAGAGCCAAAAACCACAAGTCAAATCATCTCTGCAAATTAAATGTTCTTCAAAGGTTTCTTATTTTCCAGAAGTTCAAAACATGGTACCCATGTTTCCTTCTTGAGTTTTAGTTTTGACTTGTCCCTGGTTTAACTGTATAGTTGGACTCTTCATGCAGCAGTTTAGACATGATGGCCATTTGCCAGCTTGAACTCAGAAGTGCTGATCACATTCATTACCAGGAAGTAGTGGTTCTGTGTGGGGAAATGTCTCCAAACATGATTACAAAAAAAACCCAAAACCAAAAAACAAACAAACAAACAAAAAAAAAAAAAACCACCAAAAAAAAGTCATTAAAAATTTGTGCCCTGCTAATCATTGCAAATAGTTTCTTTGTGCAACTCCTGACACATTTAAAATGCCAATGAATATGAAGAGTGAGGTAGGAGGAGGTGACACCATTTTCTTACAAGATGCTTTTGGGCAGATGAGCCTGGGGCGGGTGAGGAGAGTGCTGAGCCTCTGCAAGAGGCAGTGTTTCCAAATGTCGTCCCCCCCCTCCCCGCTTGTCTGTTCCAACACACCTGTGAAGCCAGTTGTATTGCAATGCTGATTTCTTCCCCATAGGATGAGAAGGTGTACTGGTTAGAGGGGGGAAGTCTTTTTTTACCTTCCTGCATGATTCTAACTTCAGTCTAACCTAATCTCAAGGAGCCAAAAGCTACATCTCATCAGTAAAAGAATTGACCCTTGGCCTCTTCCCCCAGCAACATCAAACTGTGTTGACACAACAGGGGCTGCAAAGCAGGGGAAGAGCCACAGAGCAGGCATCAGATGCAGAATTAGACCAGGGCTGTTGGTGTAAAGACAAATGATATTTATGGTGAGCTAAAGTGAACTTGCAAACGTAGCTGTGTTTGAGATTTTAAAAACTTAGATGAATACACTTTTCATTATCTTAAAAGCACATTATTAAATGTTTACAGTGGTAATCTGTAATTAAGTAATTTAGATCTGTACACAAATTCTCACATAGGAGTAGGTGTCATATTACCTGCCTGCTCACCAAAGCTTTCTTAGAAGCAGCTGAATCCTGACAGAAAGCAAAATCCATTTGAGTTAACATGGAAATCTCAAGGGACCTTTAAAATGATTCTTGAATAATTTTAAAATCTAATTGTATTTACACTCCTAACTGCTATAAGCCCGTTTTCAAATTCATTGGCAAACAAGTGAAACACGTCTGAGTTGTATGATTTATCACAGGAGGTTTCATCAAGGGTAGCACAGCTGAAATGAACTGCATATTCTCCAGGCTGCTAACAGGCAGATCCTGCCCCTTTTGGGCACGCTGTAGTTTTTGCCAGTGATTTTTTAGGAGGAGTAGTCTTATTTGTTAAAAAAAGTGCACTCCTCCAAGGAACATTTAATGTCATGACTTCTAACATTTGCTGCTGGGGACATTTTGCAAGATGATGAGAAAGCAGCATATAAATTATTAGACTCATAATATCAATATTAGGAATTCTTTGCATTCTAACAGCACTTTTCAACCTAGAAACTCGATGTACCACTGTGCATAGAAATGTATGTGATGATGAGCTGGTGTTTGTAAGGAAGAGTTTGCTCCTTGGGGGCCAGCTGCTGTTTAGCAAGGTGAAACCACAGCTCAGGGCCCTGGCAAGGGCAGGATTACAGTCAGAGACAGCAGCATCCTGCTCTGCTGCCTGCTTGTAGGTGACTAAAACACTATCAGCTCTCAGTGCCTCCTCAGTGGTGGGGCTGTCAGCAATCCTCCAGTTTGTGGTAGCTCTCAATTTTCAGGTATCTAACAAGGGCCCCTCACTCTTTGTAACCAGGGAATATTCTCTGGAGACAAAAAATCCTGTCAGATCATATAATTAAAGACTGTTCCTTTCTGTTTTGGTCCCAAAGCATTGCGTTCAGGATCTGGTTGTTTTAAAACACTTAGGTACAGGATTTTGCTCTTATTTGGGTGTGTACAGCTGTGGATGAGAATGCAGAGACAAGGAAGATTTGTATCTGATCTGGGGAATCAATTGCATGTGTACAGAGTGCCAGAAACAACCTGGTCCTTCACAGATTCAGCAGCACACATTCAGCAATCATGGGTTGTAAGCGCTAATTCAACACAGTATTTATGACACTGAGTGCTCTCTATTTTTCAGCAAAAAATCAGTAAGAATAATTTCTGGCACAATTTTAATATACATTGTAGTAGACAATGTTTTTTCGGTCTTGCAGAATTGAGTTGTGCAGCTTTAGCTTTAAGGGGTAAATAAATCAGAATACATGCATTGGTCCGGGTGAAACTTGCAATTAGGAAATATGAAAAAGCTTAATTGGTATTGAATTTTATTCACTTACTACTACCATTTACTTTCCCAAAAGTTTGTTCCAACAAACACATACAAAAACACATCATATAACTTCCCCACAAAACCCAGTGGACTTCCGCAGAATAAGTCACAATATTAAGCCTAAATGCCTGTATTTGTATGGTATCAGATCCTTAACAGTGAAAAGGAATTAATAGAAATTCATTTCCTGTTTGGTTGAGGACGGGCATTGAGTCACTGGATGGAGATGTTTTTCATTTTGCAGCATGATGCCTCTTGGTAACAGACAGAAAACTGTAGAATGTGAACACTGAGCAGCAAAGCATCTTTAATGCAGAATCCTGTAAAAATTGTCAGGCTTGGGGGAAGACTTCCTATAGGTGAATATTTTGAAATAAGAAATATACATTTTGAGTGTAGGAGTTCTCTGACCATGTCGTATTTTTCAGAGTCCACACCGTGACCCAATTTCTTTTGCTTATTTCATAAGCAAATAACAGAAAAGCTAATGCAGTTGCCCCAAACAATTTCTGGATGTTTACTGGTCTTTATTTGCTCTGTTTCCTGTAAACCAAAGTCCACCTTAGAAATGTAAAGATGGCAAATTTCAAAATATCTTTATGATTGTGTTGTCTTTTCTGCACATATTTCAGTCACTTCTTGCCTATTTTGAATCACATAACAATCATTAAAAGAGTGTGTTTTCTGTGCCCACCAACAAAGGTACCACTACAGAAGGGCAGCCTGTGAGGCCTTCCAGAATCAAGGTGCAGGATTTTTTGTTGCGTTATTTACTGGTTTACTCTTCCGTAGGAACAAAGCACTATTTGATCCCCCCTTTTTTTTCCCACTAAATCTCATTTTCTCAGTAGTTTGCTCCCATCCATGTGTTCAACAGAGGTATTTACAGCACTAATAAAAGCATTTTTCTATGAAGGGTCAAAAATCATTGCTCTTAATATGTTTGTGGATCTGTCTTTAAACATCATCCATTAGTTGCAGCAGTTATTTTACAGTGGGAACTGAAAAAGACTTTTTTTAAGTGTCAGAATTAATTAATAAACAATTAATAACAAGCATATGTTAGAAAATAGTCTTTTTCTTATATCAGTAATTACACAAGACCTGAGAATTATTGTCTTCATACATTATTTTAACTGTCTACCTGCAGAGGGGAAAGCTACCGTGTTTTCACTGCTTAGCATGTGGGAATTTAGTGATCTTCTCTTCCAATATGTTGTGTCTGCAGATTAGAACGGACACAGACTCATCCCTGGCCAGGAAGCTGCTGGCTCCATTCTCATTATGGCAGATTGATCAGTTTATACTGATTACAGGAAATGGCTGTTAACTGGGTGAATAAATAACACATCTGTGAGCATGGTTTATCTTAAAATTTATTATTTCTTTCTCCAAAAATGATAATGTAGAAAATCAGAGGAGGGATCATAGTGTTCCGTTTGATGGCAGAAAGAATTTCTTTATTTCCAATGATGGCAGATGTTCATTTCCCAGTTTACAGGCAGGAAAAAGGAAGCACCCTTGTCTGTCCCTTTGAAGTTTCTCTCACAGACATCCTATGCCCCAACTAATATTAACAGCTATTAGTACATAGTGCCATTGAGTAACTATTATGTCATTTTGAGAAGGAGTGATATGTGGGTATTACAACCACTGAAAAGTTGCACATTACCTGGGCTGCAGACTGACAGAATGTGCTGTGCACGTGTCCAGGATACTGGTCAGCACTTTCTGAGCGGGCTGTTTTGCTTTGGGGAACCCTTCCCACACCATGGGAATTTGCCACTGACTTCACCAAGAGATGGGGAAAGGCTGGTGAGAAATGGAAATGCAAGTTCACACATTCCAGTTTTCTGTCTTAAAAGCAATCTATGACACTGACCATGCTGTCTCTGCCCATTTGGGGAGGAAAATTTAGTGGCCTGCACCAGACAAGGATATTTTATTCTCCTTTTTTTTTTTCAAGTGTAAAAAAATAAATTATGTAACCAAACTTTTTACATTGGAACCATTCTGACCTCTCTATATTTTAACATTGTTGTGCTCTTCATATCTATTTCCAGTCTCATTCATTAGAAAGCAGAAGTTTGCATCATATTAGACATATATGGTTTGCCAAGAGCATGATTAAAGTCTGAAATAAAAAGAAATTCAATTTTAATATCACTGTGTGTGTAGAATAAACATGTTGTTCGCAGTAAAGTTTTCACCTCCATTTGTGTTTGGTGCTTATTATAGCTTAATAAGTTTTTTATTCAGTTTGTAAAGTGCCCCTTTTTAGCCTCTAGCTGCTGGGTGACACCATCTGTGATTTCCAATGAAATTAAATTAAGTGAAAATTCAATCAACAAGAAGATTGTTGCTTCCACAACTTCACTGAGTGGCTTGGGATCATATGTAAGTGACATGCCTTTCACACAGGAAGCACAACTGCTGTGTGAGCCCGTTTGACTTAAAGGAGGAGAATTCCCAGAGAACGGAGTAACTAACATACTATTTCCACTGTATCCTGCCCAGTTTAATTAATGATTAATTATCATTAATGACCTTAGCTCAGCCCTTCTTGGCAACAGGCATTCAGGGTGACCTCTCCATTACTCTTCAATAAGAAGCCTGTCTCCAGGTACATCTTTATTATTTCCCCCTGCTCTGGGAGCACAGGAGTCATTACCTGGGCAGAGCCCTGCACGCAGGCAGGGACCTTCCAGCTGAGGGGGGCTGTGCACAGTAATGTGCTGAGTAGGGGCACAAACATTCTGCTCAGAGGCTGGAGCGTGGACAACACAACACATTTGTTAGTCTTAACATGCCTTAAATGACTGCTAGGATTTGAGGTGCAAGAATAAGGAAATAAGGGAATTACAAAAGAAAAAAAAAGGTTGGAGGAATTAAGAAAAGAAAACATCTTTTCATGCCTGCCAGTCTCTCCTTTTACTTTCTGCTGAGATGCACTTTATTATTTTCTCCTTTCCCAGAACCATATCATAATCTTTTCTTTAACCAATTCATAGCAGGAAGCATAATGACTGAGTTCAACAAAATACCAGTAAAAACATCCCTTGGGAAACAGTTAAGTGGTCAAAGCTTGGAAATGTGGTTGATGCTATTGTATCTGCACTGAAATTTTGCTCACTTCCTCATGCACTTTTGTGAACATATCTAAGTAAAAGGTAAAAACTAATTCCACTTTCACTGTAGTCCCCTTTGAGTAAAAAAGCTGTGTGTTTTTCAACACATAATTTTTATAGGATTTCCCAATAGGACTTCACACTATCCATGGCCTAGATGACTCATAGTGTAGTTACCAAAGAACAGAAGTAGTGATTTCCACCGCAGTGGTGAGCTAATTTAATAATGGATACAAATGATAACTTACAGTACCAGAACATCAGAGTATATGACAATAATCCCTGCACTTCCCAGCAAACACCTTGAGAAAGTGGAGATCAATGTCTAATAGTATCAGTTATTATTAGTATCCTCCTCACACATCTAGGTTTTGTTCTCATCTTCTTTACTACAAAAATTAGGTCACTTTGAGAATATATTGGCAGAGAAACTTTAAAAGAAAACTTGGACACTTAGATGTTTGGGATTTTTAAAGGAGAATAACTTTCTATGTTTTAAATGAAATTTGCAGAATCCCTTCCAAAGAAGGTCCAGTCCTCAGCTCAGAGAATGTGGACTACAGAAGAAAGGTTTAACTCATGGCAGTGTAATTCATTTTTCATTTTATATTAGTGTCTAGCAACAAATTTATTTTCCAGGTGGATTATGTGGTCTCTTGTACATCTTCTTGAACGTGACAGTAAAGTGTGTAAACAATTTGATGAAGGTTAGCTGTATCAAAAAGAAAGGCAAGAGCAAAGGATAAGACATCAATCCAAATTCTTAATACTTGAACATTGTTTTATAGTTCTACTCCTGATCACTTAGCCTAGGTTGGGAGTTTTCAGTGAAATCTAATATATTTGGAAAAGGACGTGTGTGTGTAAGCAAAACAATAGATGTCACCAGGTGTCACTATTACGCGGGTTCTTTTCCTTATGTGTGAGCAAACAGCCAGTTCGGGGAAGATAATATTGTATTATCAGTTCATGCTTAAGCATTTGGTATAGAGCCATCAATATAGGTAGAAAAAGCTCTGCAGGTTCAGGATAACTTGCTCTCTTCTCTGGGCTGGTATCATGTACATCATTTATCACTAGGAACAGTGAGAGCCACTGGGCTGAGGTTCCTGCTAGGGAAAATTGCCCCAAGTACTGTTGTAGTATCTCTGTTCTGGTATTTATATGAATATGTATAAATAAACCAATATGCATTTTAATATCTCCTGGGAACACATCACTGCATCTTCTTCACTTACAAATTGCCTGTAGAAGGCTGATCATCTGCTGCTATCCAGCAGAAGATAGATGTAGTACTAAAACAAGGTGCACCACTCATGTGTGTTTGCTTTACAGTGTTAGTGTATTATATATCAAACAGAGACAAAAAGTGTAAATATTTGGAGAAGAAATGGTAGAGCATAAGGACAATGATGACTGTGGACTTACTTTGACTATAAAACTGCAGATGTGGCCTTACCTGAACAAAGAACACACATGTGCTGCATTTGAAGCAGTGATGTATGTTTCTCTGAGGATACCATTTGACTTCCCACAGGACCTTGCATTTCAGAAATCCTAAGTGAGGCGTGGGTAATGCACTGAATGACTCTCAGACTTGACCAAGGCTATAGCTTTATGACAAATCTCACTCACATTCACAACCAGCTTGCAAAGAACACACTCCTATCTTGCCCCAGGTGGGAAGGACATAGGCTGGCACAGAAGAGAGTTGGGGTGTCTGCTGAGGGAAACAGTATTGCCCGGTAATCCCACGGGACAGGCAGTAGCCCAGGTTGGTATTTGCATACTACCACAGAAGCAGCTGGCATAGCCGCAAATATTCAATCTGAAGTGAGGTCAGTAAGTTTTGAGGAAGCTTTACATTCAGGCTGCCTGATGGCCATAAGGTGGCAAGGAAACATGCCTCTCTGGACCCCAGGAGTGAGCTGGGTGGGAAGATCTGCAAAGAAAGCCCTGAAATACTCCAGGGGGTGAGTATTGGTTGCTTCAGTTTCAGTAATCCACCACAGAATGACATCTTCAGAAAAAGGAATTTCTGACAAATAAGACTTTCCTTGTTTTCAGTGGCTACCTTTCTCTGAAGATCACTGGAGGCAATAGGAATCTTTAAGATGATTGAATGGACTTTGCATCATTCCTGTTTTGAAAATTCCTTGCTTTCTACCTAAGTGAGTCTTGTGATGTGCTGCATTGCAGTTCAGTCTCTGGAAGAAGCAGTGTTGGAATTGATGAATCATTCTCCTTCTTGAGATATTGCCATATAGGTCTATAACTGTCATAAATAATATTGCAGTGATTGAATTTAAAAGTCACAATCTGTGGAAGAATCTAATCCTGTTTGAACATTCACAGCTGCCTCCTCACCAGTAACTTGTCCTGATTCACTTCAAGGAGGAAACCTCTTTCAAGATATTTTCTTTCCTTTGCTTAAGAAACATTATCCGTTTCTCTGCATGCTCTGACATTGCTTCTTCCCCTGAAAGCTGGTGCCCTTGGACATTTGAACCTCATTAAATTTAGAAAGCCCAGTGACTTGGGTTTGTTCCCATAGTGATGTTGCAAATCTCATATTTGCAAGGGAATTGCATGGGATTCTTTTTAAACGGATTCATTAGCTCTTGTGGTTGCCGACCCTAAGCATAATACCTCATCCTCTTTTAGTTAGAAAACACGAATCTGAGATCTTTCCATAAGAGATGGAACTTTATAGCAATATAAGAAAAAGGACACAATGCAGCAAAGTAACAACTCAGTACATTTAATAGTGCAGAAGGCAGAAAGAATAGAAATGGTTTGAGGCAAAAACTTGACAGATATGATAAGTACCAGTGTAAACTGAGGACAAATTTTAGATATGTGGGAAAAGACTCACAGTTCTCTCTCCTGTCTCATGGTAAGACATGGAATAGGGGATTTGCTGTGCCAGAGTAACATACCTTTAATGAGTAACAATTCCTTCTTGTAGCTCAGCAAGCACTGTCCTGATCAGGACTGCCACAGCCTGCAGGTGCTATCATGTCTCCATCTTAAGTACTTGTTCCTGGGCACTCAAAGGAGGACCAGTTTTATTAAGCCAGTTTGAGGCCATCAAAAAGACAATACTCCTGATAGCTCAGAACTAAAATAAGGTAGTGCATTACACATGGTGTAATAAAGATAGCTGGAAGCATTACAAAATGGCTGGAGAAATCTCCAACATTAATATTTGATTCAAGATCTTTTAGTTGTCTGTGGCATATTTTGATTGAGGAGGCTTGTGAGTATATTTATTTATTTTTAGATTTATGTAAATGTGCACAGTCAACATCTCTTGAGGCACCAGTATGGCATCCAGTAATATACACTGTGTAGCATAAGCCCATTTCCATCAGAGCAAAGGAGCAATTCTGCTTATCCCCAAAAAACAAATACTGCTAAATTCCCTGAGGGAGCCCTTGACAAAGCAGGTAACAGCTCATAGCACTTCCCCTGGGCCAGCAGCAGAGTCAGCACAATGTCTGGAAGGAATTTGTGTTTCAGGGTCACAGATGCTGGTCCAACATGGCTGTGCCAGGTTCAGTGACCCAGCGGGTGTTTGCTCAGAGCCCCAGCCAGCCTGGCAGCACATCAGCTCCTCTGCTGCCCCTGCTTCACACACACTTCAGCCTTTCCATCAGAAACCATCTGCAGGGAAAGCCAGGAGCCCCAGCAGAAGGAAAATGGCCTCAGGAGGTTCTGAAAAGCCTGGTCCAGCCCTCTGCCATGGCAGGCAGTCCGAGGGCATTGGGTGTGAGCTCTGCAGGGGCACCCTCCCCTGCCAGGCCCAGTGAAGAGCAGCTGTGAGCTCCAGGCTGAGCAGAACTTGTTCACACAAAAAGGTGTGTGCTTTCAGCCTGCGCTCCCTTCCCGAACTGCGTAGATTTGCTGATGTAGATTTTGGATTGGGGTAGATGCATGTTTGATTTTCTTTTTTAGTTCTAGCCCTAATGTCCTGTCTGCTGAGGAAATGACACATGATTACCCTTTAAAACCAAAATCTATCCTGCCATGACCAAGGAATGCATTTTTCTGAATAGGTTTTTCTGATGGGAGGTTTCCTGTAATGAAAAGTCTTATGAAAACTCGAGGTAGTTGTGATGATTTAGGAAGCCAGCATATAACTAGGTGGTGACTGGGATCCCAAAGCAGTGCAGCTGAGGGAAGGGCCGCCCAGGTCCTCTGTTGAGGTATGGTGTCTGAGCACCCCTTGCCATCCTGCTGGGGAGGCTGGGTCCTGTCTGCCTTGGTCCAGGTGTTTTCCCTACTAAGAAAAGGCCCATGAGGCTGCCTGACCTGGGCTCCACTCCCTGCAGCCACCCCTGTGCTCCCCGCGGGACTCCCTGTGGCACGAAGGTGCAGCAGCCCAGGAGTGCCCAGTGCTGGGTGTTAGGGAGGGCACACCCAGCACAGCTCAGGGGGGTTACAGTGGCAGCTCCACTCTGCTCCTGGGGACTGATTCAGGGCTGAAATACAGCCCGAGTGGCTTGATTTAAGCACTCTGCTCTTCTCCAATGAGAAGCTCTAATGAGAGCTGAGTTTACAACATGCTTGAGCAAGATACCTTTTGCAGGTAGAAGTATGACCATTACCAGAGATTAAATTATAAAAAGTAATCTTCTATTTTTTAAAAAGAGAACTTTTTCTGGCAAACATTTGTGAATTTTCTATTACTTTGAAAGCATAAGGAAACATCTGTCCTTTTGCAAAATCTTTTAATTTTCTGTTTCCAAAGAGAAGTGGAGTGTTGGCTTTTTTAAAAAAAAAAAGGTTAAAGATGAAAGAAATTAGGGCCTCAACTTTTGTGTCTTTTCCAACAGCAATATTTCAATGCTCTTAAAATTATTTTATACTTTAAATATATCTTAGTTTTAAAAAAATGCCATTTAAACAGGTTTTTTATGCCTCAGTTTTTTTCTCGAATACGAACAAACAGCAAAACAAACTTTCTCATAGGGAAAAACTAAAGATGAGTTAGAAGGTGATCTCCACACTCACACACTCTTATTTATTTTCCAGAATTTTCTTCTCTATTTTACAGCATTAGTTGTTGAGTGAAGATGAGGGCTAAAATCTCCATCTGACTCTGTTTGCCCTCCTAAATTTTCCTATACTCAAATACAATAATTTTCTAATTTTCATTTCCATTTCATGTAAAAAAAAACTGAGATCAATCTCATTCAAGTGTTGAAAAGAAAAACAAAGAAGCATTCAACTGAAAAGCTGATTTTCCAAAAATATTTCAGGAGTGAAGTCCTGCCTGTCCCACCAGGGCAGTGGCCCTCTAACCTTGAGATGTCCCCATTGCGCACTTCCATGGACATCCCACCCCTGGAAGGTCTCTCTCTCTCCACCTCTCTCTTTCCTCCTGGCTCCTCTAAATAAGCAATAAACACAGTTTCAGACCTGTCACTGTTTTCCAGTGGTTGGCAACTTCCACTGTCTGAGGATTGCTTTTGTCTAATTGTTCTGGTAAGTAATTCAGCTGCAGCCTGCAGACAACAGCGATTCCTCGTGGCTGATGGGCTGCTTTGTGCTCATGTCACAATGTCTTTGGAAAATTGTTAGCTCGCACTGTGGTAATTCAATTTTGATGAATACTCTGTAACTTAATTTACTCTGTGGCAAAACACAATTGTATAAACAAATTGGTTCTGTCCACACCCATCGTACCTTCACAGGGCATCATTTTAATATTAACCACTTTGAGCTATGATAGCTTCTATTGTAGACCCTGAAGCAGGATATGTCTGTAGGAACAGGGTAGGGCAGATGGTTTTAATTTCACAGTACAGCTTTTACAGAGATCATTCACTGAATGTGGGAATAACAGACAAAAAATATAATGTGAATTGTGATAGCAGCTGGGAGACACGGGCAGGGACCAGGACACTAAAGTGTCTATGTTCCAAGGAGTGCATAGCACAAATACTATAGAAATACATTTTAGTTCAGCAATTATGTTAAAAATGTTGTAAATTATTCCCTATAGTGAGCATAGGACCTCTTGCAAACTAGTTAAAGAAAATGAAAAGCTCCTTCCTGTGACAGCAGGAACAGTCTCCAGGCTGTTGTGCGGCTCAGGATGTGTCTGTGCCATGAATGCAGGGCCCCACAACACCGTCTGCTGAGGAAAATATCTGGTCTTAAACTGCTGCTGGAATCTGAAATATGGTTAGAAGCCCTAAAATCTAGATGACAGCCTTAATTAATTTGATTAAGACCTACCTATGGGCATTGACATTGGAGTTGCATTGCTGTGAAGAACACCATTTTAGTTTCTGGATAACAGAATATTGAAGGCAAAATCAATAGAGATTTGCTGTATTATATTTGCTTTAAATCATAGAAGTGTTTTATGCAAATATTATCAAAATTGTAATACTTGAGCATAAGGAAAAAAGGAAAAGCAACATCGGGGACATGTTAACAACAGCAAGGTGGTTCTGGTCCCTTTATTTCCTTCAGAGCCACCCTGTCCATTTGACTTCCATTTAAACTATGGCTGTTTTGTGCAGGCACAGCTTTACCTGGGAAAAAGGATGACGGAAGATGTTCTAAAAGAGATTAAAGAAATGGACACCCTTTACACCACTACAAAAATGCAGTGTGAAGCTGCCCACACTGACTTCTAAAAAGTTCTGATAACCCTATTGATCAGAGTGGGATTATATCAAGGGGCAGATCAGCCCAGTGTTATTTCCAGAATTGCCATTATCACCACCAGTTCCCACCTCATGCTCTCCAAATGTCCGTTTTGAATCTACAGATGTTTCTAGGCACTCTCAAGGCAAGCATGTGGCACCAGCTCCTTGCAGCTTTTCCTTTAATGGATCAAGATGGTCTTGAGCAGGTATTTAGCATATGCTTCCCATTTGCTGCCTCTCTGATACACAAAGGGGTCCAGCAAGTCTGCAGATACTCCCTGCAGCCCAGGTGCCTGGCACCAAAAGCTAGGTGCTATTTTAAAACCTCACTAGCATTAACGCTGCATTTTCTGACATTTAAGTGTGTCTAAAAGTCTAGTTCTTCCTTCTCACCAAATCGTCTGTGCACACCCAGCTGCACTTTATTCACGAGGGGAGCAGGAAGTGCTGGGCACACTGTGCCAGGAGGGGCTGAGTTCTCAGCAGAGCACCTGGTGGGCAGGTGGCCAGGGCCAGGCTGCACTGAATCAGTCAGGCTGGCTGAAATCTTATGCACAGGTTTCAGGAAGTAGAGGAAAAAAAGACTAATGTAGATGCAAATAAATATTTGCAAAACTTATTTTTCAGAACTCCACTGTGATCTTGTCTTGGGCCCAGGGTGTTCATTACAATGGATATGTATTTTTTGAAGTGTCTGCCTACACATCTTTTTGAATCTGTGGAGCTGTTATTAAAGGTGATAGGTGGAGCCTTAAAGGGTATGGATGTACCAAAGGATGCTTTGCTGAGGAGGAAGAAGCCATAGGAAGAGCATGTCACTGGTTCTTCCCAATGCAATGACCCTATGTTGTTTCTGCTCTTGAATTGTAGCAAGCTTTGTTTTTAACCAAGAAGCTTTGGTCGATGCTGTCTTGGACAAATTCAGGTTTCCCTAACACTCCTGTGAATATTTGTGGCTAATGGAGAACCTGATCATACAGACAATAGCAAATTGCATTTAAATTGCTTGTTCACAGGCAGCTTCAGAAATGCTTTTGTGTCCTGAAGTAGTTTTGCAGGACTCAGAGATTTTTAGCTGTAGACTGCACTGGTCTTCAAGAACTAAAATTGTTCAACAGTTCCATGGGTTATGAACTCTTACCTTGCACTCCAAAACCTCTGTATGGATCTGTCATTTACCAGCAAGTAAAGCACATGCCTGAATGCTGTCCTGACCAGTGCTGGATGTAACGATATCCTCAAATGCTTCACTGCCTTGGGCCTTGCTGTATGAATTTAAGCATGTGCCTAAATATTTGGAGTATTGGGACTATAGTAATTGTTTCATTTTATAAGAATAATACAAGATTGGATCAAAATGTTCCCCCTTAATGTAGAGCAGATATCCTTCAACCACCATTTTGGAGTTTGGTCTTTGAACTTTATTGTTGGTTGTGGGATTTGCTCAATCCCTCTCTGATCCGCTGTGAAATGAGAATCTCCACCAAAGGTGGTCTCTGTATTAAGATACAAGCTGCTTTAACAGTAGATTAACCATTGTGATTAATGATGATAATGGATGAATGCTTTTGTCACCAAAAAAACTGCACAGCCCCATATAAGTCTTAAAAATAGAATTAAAAAATAGCATTGTTTAATCTGTTTCAAGAAGACTGTAAATGCCTTGAGATATTGATCCAGCCTGGAAGCCTGCTTATAAGGATAGTCTCTGCCTGCTGCAGTGTGCTTAGATACAAACTAATAAGAGCTCATTGAATAATAAACAATGGTAGCCACCCAATCCTAAAAATTTAGATTGACGGAATTCCCTCCCCAGTGAAGAGAAAAAACCTAGAGCTGCCCATAAAGCCATTACTGTCCACTCACCCATAAGCCAATAGAAGATCTTGGATTATTGGAACTCTTAGCTCTAAGAGAAATTGCTTTCCTAAATTTGACCTCCCACACTAAATATAAAATATGGACCATCTGTAATGAAGGGATTGCAGCCCAAATAGCTATCATCTCTCGGTGGCAAAGGTTAGAAGGTTGATGCACATTGGTTCCATGGGGATGGGGACGTTGGTGACCTTTTGGCATGAAAATGGTCACTTGGAGCTGTAATGTGAGAGAAAGGGGTCGGGTATTAGCCACTAAAGACTCTCTGATGCTGTGTCCTTGTTAAGCTTTTACAGAAAAAGCCATGGAGGCATAATGGGAAACAGCATTGAATCCCATCTTCCAGATCTGAATATGATACAGAGGAAAAGTGAAACTGGATATATGTTCCATTTAGGTAACATTTTTTCACTTCTTAAAAGGACAAATTTCGTCTGAGCTACATAGAGCATTCAGTTCAAGAATAAACAGGTAAAAAGAGTAATTTTTGCCACTCCTGGACTCCACTTTTTATTTGGCTGCTCCTGATGGGCCAAGTGTATAAGTACCAAGATGCATTCCCTTTTCTTGTTTGCTTAAGGAATTAGATATTGCAGAAAGCAAAACAAAAATACAGTATGTGGTTAAATGAAATTGCTGCTGTCCATACCCTGTGTTTTAGTGTAATTCCTGTAAATGATTGTGAGGGGCTATAGAGGGAAACACAGTGAACACAATGTTCCTTTTTGATCAGCAGCTTTTAACAAAGGAAGGATGTTGAACATCTGAAAGTAGGGAGTGCAGAGTTCACTGCAGGTCACCATTAAGGACAAGAACAAGGTAATGTAAGAGGCTGTGTGATTCCAGGTTGACAGGAGGATTTTAAAAGATCAGAAGTGTTTTATATATATGTTATAGAGGACCAGAAGTGCTTTCAGTCAACAGATGAAAATGCTAATGTTTAGAAATGATGAAAGCAAGACAAATGTGGTGGTGAATTCCAACTGAGTCATCAAAACAACAAGTATTCTTAGTCTGTGGTTTTTAAAAGATTATTGCAAATTGTCCATCAG
Source organism: Pithys albifrons albifrons (assembly GCF_047495875.1). Lineage (NCBI taxonomy): Eukaryota > Metazoa > Chordata > Aves > Passeriformes > Thamnophilidae > Pithys > Pithys albifrons. Next base: position 9,210,103 of record NC_092470.1, read on the forward strand.
TGCAGGTGTGGTAAAAATGGTTTTTCTGCTTCTATGTGAACAGCTCACTGCGTTTGTTATTTTAGGATGTCAGAGTTGACAGTGAGTTGTGACTTGCAGTATTTGTTCTTTTAGATCTAGATGTATTTGAATAAGTCTGTTAATTATTTAGGCTTTACATTGTGCTCTCTTCCTGTCAGTAACTGCAATAGAAATGTTTTTACTGTATAATTAAGGAGTTGGAGAGAAAAGAAAGAAACAATTAATAGCTGTTTCTGATGGAACCTTCATCAGTTTAGTGTGAAAAAGAAAAATGATGGAGTAATATTGCCACCAGCAATCCCTCAGTCAGGTGACTTTTTTGCTGGATCAATTCTGGTTGCTAAGCAACAAGCAAAAAGGCACGGTTATGTTTTGGTAAATCTTTTATTTTTGAATATTCTGTGCTGGAGTTTCAGATGCTGTATCTCTTACTAATGCTTTTGATTCAAGATTCACAGTATCTTCTGAGCCGTAAAAGCTCATCTTTTTTTATTTAAAATGGATGATGGTATCTAGTTTTCAGAAAAACTTTTGTGGTTAATACATGTTTGGAAACACAAAACTGAGCCAGTGATTAGAGAATTTGTTAAAGAAAGCCACAGAAAAATCATTACAACAACTTTGACATTTTTGGTTAATGATATCTACATTAATGAGTTAATTGCCAATGCATCACATTTTATGCCACTATCAAATATTAATGTTATCAATGTTATAATAATAGCATCTATTGATATAATTGAAGCTTGCTTTCCAATAGGTGTCACCATGAATAATACCATTGCAGTATTAAAATCAATAATAAGAATATTAGGAGGGCATTATAAAATGTCAATACAATGAAAACCACTTAAATAAATGCTTGATATAAAACAAACTGACTAAATATACTAAGCTATAATTTAAAAGAATAAATTCACAACCCTATGTATAGCAGTTTGGACTCTGCAACTTTACCATTCTTAAAACTGCCAAACTGAAACTAGTAATTCAAAAGAGTTATGAAGAGATGAAAATTATTGTGCATTTGGTGAGAATATATTTAAAGAGTAAATTATATATTTGAGGAAAGTATAAATATTGTAAATCATTTGATGTTACATTTAAGATAAAGCCTTTGTGCTACAACTATCCAGAACCTGCTTGCAAATATCAATGTCTGTCTTCCTTTGAGGTCAGTTCAAGCCAGACACACAGCTGAGGTTGGAAGGATGTGTGCTCTGTGTGTAAAGAAATCAGCTGCCCAGCCCTGGAAGAGGACTGGAAATTCCAATTTTCCAACATGAAACATGTTGTCAATCTATGGCTGTTGCTGTTCCATTTCCATGGTGGCAAACTGGCACAAAGCTGAGGGGGTAAGGGTGATTCTCTGCCTTTCAGCACCTGACAGTGATGCAAAGAAAAGGAAGATCTCAAAGGGTCTTTGAAAATGTGGCATCTGAGTATAGCCAGTGCTGTTTGTATGGGACAGCAAGCAGGGCAAATATTTGTTTAAAAAGGCATAATTAAGGTACTTGAATTCCATCCAGTGGACAGAGCAAAATGCTCTCAGGGTCTGGGCTGTTGACATCAGCTTCCATCCTGGCAGGTGCAGAGGGTGAGGTGGTCGCCAGCAGTGCCTGGGGTGGGGGCATCTCCCTCTGCTGAGGTTCTCCATCTCATGACAATGCCTTGAAGCAGGAGCAGGACTGGTTCTCCTCCAGCTGGGAGGGCAGTGGAGGGCTGAGGAAAACAACTCCAGAAACTGCAAGGATGGCCGCTGCTAAGAAATCCTCAAAGACATGCCTTGCCCCAGGGAAGTAGTAATTTACTGCAGAAAGGCAATTTTACGTTTCTTCCTGTCCCATGTGGTGTTCTGAGCTGGGTGGGAGGCCAGAGGGTGCACGTGGCAGCCTGGGCCAAGCAGTCCTTCCCAGGGCTGGAGGTGGGCACTGTCCACAGTGGCCCTTCCCAGGACACTGCAGCCTAAGCTGCAATGGAGGCCAACAGTGCTTTGAAGAAGCATCCAAGTTACCAGCTCTGGCTGAGTGGTTGCTTTTGACTGCTCGTGGGAATGATCTCTATTCCCCACCATGCAAGGTTTGCTGCTGGAGATGCAATGCATCTGAAAGTTTACCTGGGAACTCCATAAATCACAATTGTTAATCTGAAGCCTTTTTATTGCCAGCATTGTCTTCAGCTATATCTGCCAAAAAAGTTTTAAGACAGCTCAGATTTATTTGCCCAGAAATATTTGACATTTACTTCATTACTCAGCGGACTGCATTCTCTTTAAATAAATTTTCCAGTGATCTGGACTTTCACCATGAAAATCTGTACAGTGAACTCCTAGTTTATTATGCCTACTTGAAAAGAGTAATTTAATAAGGCATCAGTACAAATACTTAATTGTGCAATGGCTATTGACAATGCCTTTAAACAGTTGCATATTTGCCAGATTTAGCTAATGGAAGTAGAATTGCCACTTAATGTCTCAGTTTGCACTGGCTGAAAATAAATTGTATCTGACAGTCCTTTGGCTTTTAAAGGACATATTTGGATATTTACAGTCAGATTGATCTTTTGTTGCATTTATGTGTCTTGTGTGAAAAAGTATGAAGTAATTTAGATGAAGGTACTTATTTACACATACAGTATTTGTAATAGCTTCACACAGTCTGACGTTTCACAGACTTGAGATATTGATAGCAGGGAGAGTTGACTGAAAATAACTTGGCAAAATCTATTTTTTTCAAAATGTGTGGATTTGTCAAGTGTGAAATAATTTGCTGCAACAGGCTATCTTTAATGACATTTCCATTCATAACAAGTTTTGAAAAATAAATTACAAATTCTTCATACAGGATTTTAGATAATTTTCTAAAGGTTCAGTTTCATTATGTTTTCATTGGAAATTTAATTTATAACAAAATTAAGTCAAAGAAAAAGTCTAAAAGCAAAATGGTGACATAAGAAAAAATATTCTGATTGGCATAATCTGAGTTTTTTTCTTAAATTCTTAGTTCAAAAAAACTTTTACAGTGTATCTTCTAATTTAGGATGCAAATGAGGTCTACAATACTGAAAATGGGAAAAATTCATATTGAGTTCTAGTGCAGATAAATTTAGCTCATTTTATATTCTCTGTTGGAAATATAATTACTTATCTCTGTACTTCCTCTTTCCTCATACCTCATTTAAGAAGCAAAAAACCTTTTTTAATGAAGAAACATTAAGAAGATCAGGAGCAATTGAATTATGAGTATTGAAAAATGCAATTTCTTCCAGTTGTAATGAATGTACTGTAAAGTTTGAATCTACTCAATTCTGAAGAAACATTTTTATGTTTAACAGTTTTCTGTAAATGATAAGGTTTGTTTGTAAACTGACTTGTAAAAAAGTTTGTCCTTTGAATTTCTAAGTTGTTAAGACATAGCAAGAAAATATGTAAACACCCCCAAGGGGTGCAATTTGTTTGAGTAGGGTTTCCCTGCACTGCTCTATTGGAAGAGTTACTGCTGTGTGCTTTGTACCATTCAGTCATTTGCATTGCCCATATTAAGTTTACATTAAAAGGCTGAATTAATTTACTTTGTTAATTAGCAGTTCACTCCCATTCAGGAAGCCTTTCTGCAGCCCTTCCAGCTGCTGACCTCAGCTTTCACCCTCCATCTGCATGACCATCCTGTGTCAGTGAGCCAACAACCATGGACCTATGGTTTGGGTGGTAGAACTCAACCTGGACATGTTGTGACACTTGAATTAACAGAGCTGAGTGAAAGGGTTAAAGATGACTCTAACACAATGAGAGAAGGGACCATATAGATAAGGCTTCCTTTACTCCTGCTGTTGCTGCATTCCCCAAGAAGATACTCCACCACTCTTACGGACTAACATGTTGCCAAACAAGATGAACCAGCAAGTCTGATGATTAATTTTGGAGTTGGGGTTTTTTCAGTTCAGTGATAAAGTCTGACACCTTTTTATAAGTCCACTCTTTAAAACCTCAGGCAACTCCTCTTGAGGCATTTAAGGGTGAGGGTTTTTTTTCTATACTTTCAATGGATTCATTTTGCTGATGCATATGGAAATAACCATTGGAATAGAGAAATAGTAGTAGGAAGATTAATACGTAGATTATCAGCTTTCAAAGCTTCTTTTGTGGCATGGAGAGGAATTGACTTTCCCGTTCATAACAGGATATCTTTTTGTACCTTCTCTTGCAAGCTCTGTGAATTCACCCAGCTCTCTACGCTTTTGATTCTGAAAGAGTGGTTCAGAATTGCTGTAGTTTTGCTTCCTTAGTTCTACTTTTCTTACCTGGTTTTATTCCTATCTTCTTTAAAATGCTTGGTGGGTTGCATATCAGTTGACTTCTCCCTGAGAACAGCTTTGTATTTGTGGGCTTTTCTGTGGGCCCATACTGCATTGTAATCTCTTTCTGCACACTTCATAATGATCACAAAGACATATTAGCAAATTTGTTCTCCTTTGTGCTTTGGTCTATGCTGGACCATTCCTTAATTCTATGAGTACTTGAAATGCATACACTGTATGTTGATAAGGAATTATGTTTGGTTTAGAAAACATCAGATCCTTTCCTTGGAGAAGATCACTGCCTGAAATGTTATACTGAGTCATGCAATAATGTACAGAGAGAGGCAGAACACAAAATGATAGTGCCAAGTTATGAAAACAGGATAAAGGAGGAAGCAAAAGAGAAACTAAATTATGACCCTTGAGCCCAGCAGGATTTCTCTCTCTATACTCGGTGGTCTAAGGACAGCTCAGCTTCAATGTTGCAATGACACAAACTGCCACCTAAGCTACAGGGTCTCATATGTGGAGTTTGCTCTCAGTTGATTTAGATTTGCCAAAGTTCATTATTTCAACATTAAGCAGCACTGGAAAATTCCACTCACTGCTGGAAAGAGAACTGCAGCTAAACAGAGTGAATAAAAAGCCACTGTCTATGGATTGTCTGTGAAAAAGTGCACATGGGATTCCCTATGCAGGAACATGTATTTGTGTTTGTGTGTGCATTCATTCTTTGGTGGTATTTTGCAGCAGTGAAGGTGATACTCCAAACTGTCAGACAGTTCCCTGGTTCTGTTGAATAGCTATTGCCAGATCATTGGGAAAGTTTTTGTGCTGAGATATGGGGCACCCCAGCTATGTAAGGAAAAACTATTTCATGCTTCCACAGAGCACAAATCTGTAACCAAACTTTCACTCAAAAGCCTGTAAATGTCCACAGGGAAGATAACAATTTTCTCCTCTTGCCACTGCTTTGTTAAAAAACTGAAACAAAACAAAAGAAAAAATCTAATAATAGAGAAAAAAACACCTTACAACAAGGAGTAATAAAAAGGTAATCCATAGTCTGGGGCCTTGTGTAAATGCAGTAAACATGAAGAATTTATTACGTTTTTCTTATTCCAGGTGGAGATTGTTAAAGGCAGGTTTACTTCTTCTGAACTGTTCAAAATTAACTTTCGTGAAGTACAAAGTTTCTCTAAATGTCTTGAAAACAATTTCAGGCTGGATGGCCTGAAAAAGTGAGAGCTGAAGCAATACAAGTGAAAATTTGGGGAAAGTCAGTATGAGGGGAGCTCTGTCCCTGGGAGGCACCAGGGGGCTGGGAGCCTCCCCCAGGGATTGACACTCCAAAAAAGGGAAGAGGCTCAGCTGCATTGGGGAAAACTGAACAAATATCTGCAAAATAGTCCTCAGAAAGAAAGGAAGAAACTATAGAGACAGTCTGGCCAGAGGCACAAAGGAGTTGGAGCAGCAGTGCCCTGGGTTCAGTTCAGTTCAGGAATTTTCTGCCCTCTTCACTGGCCACTGCTTTGCCACCACATGAGTCATGAGTCACGCTTGGTCCCCACCCAACCTACACCCTCACAATAACCTCCCACCTCCTCCAAAACCTGTCCAGGTAACCACTGCTTGGTGTTGCCACTGGATTGGGTTGTGCATTCAACACCTCATTCCTACTGTCTGTGCCTTCTATTAAAATTATTGGCTGGTCTGGACAGACTTTGTAGTTTGTTTTTACAGGCTGTAAAAACAGGTTCTAATTTTAGGGTGTCTGCATAATGGCTGTCATTATGCACTCTACTATAATTCCAATTCCTCATAATTAATTAAAACTACTCACGTAGCAAGGTCAAGGTGAAAAAATTCTTCCTGTTGGTTTGAAGCGCTTTTTCCATTTACTTATTAATATTGTAACTGATGTTGAATTGTTGTGGTCTAGAGCTCTTTCTATCTGACATTTTAGATCACAGGAATTTCACAAGGAGAGGACCTGGTTCTGAAAATTTCACTAATTTCACTAATGGAAGTCTTCCAATGGAAGACCTGTAGCCTCACCTTGCAAATGTATGTGCTCTCTTCTCATCATGGTCAGTGAAAGTTGTGTCAGTTATACTGATTCTTGCTACTAATAAAATTTCTGTTATGTTGTCGATTACAGTTGAGATAAAATCCAATCATTTTGGAAAACTTACGTATGAGCCAGGAAATCAGACGAAAATACATTTGAAAGCTCATTCCTGTCTTTCTAAGTAACCAAAACCCTGGAAAATTGCAGTTGCTTGTTTCAAAACATAATGTGGGACTGTTTTTAACTGAGATATAAATATATCTTCTTTTTCACACTGTATCAAATTTTGAACTTAATGAGACTTCCAGGAGAAAGAGCCCCTCAGCTACAGGTCAGTGGAAAGAATCAGTACTTTTTTCTGCAGGTAAAGTTAAGATCATTCTCAAATCTCATAATGTTTTCAAAGCAGACTGTTAGGGTCCATTACATGTGCCATGAAAAGCTACACAGAATGCCAATATGTAACACCAGGGTGAATCCTCTTTCTTTTTAAATCCTCCACAAAGCCTTATAGATGTGTACCCTGCTCATACTCACTGCTAAGAGTTTAAACCACATGAAGGTTTCCCAACACCAAGTGATCACGTGTTTCAGACATGACCAAAGGAAAATGGCTGCTTTGGATTGCACACACATCTGAGCTTGCAGCAAATATCTAGGCCTACTCCCTATATATTCCCTATTTAATTATTTTTATTACTGGTAGTATCATATGTGTTGAGAGATCTTACTGAGTCTGCAGGTTACCCTGGTAACAAAAATTGACTGTGCACATTTTCCTGCATCTGACAAAGCTGACTTTGTTGCTCAGCCTCAGAATACTCATCTCTTCTTCCCACCTGTAGCACAGAAAATGGGTATACGTGTGGATGAGGTAAAGGTGATCAGCATCAGACCTGAAAGATTACACCCCTATATGCCACCATCATGCAGTAGCTGGGAAATTTGTATCTATGTGATCAGTTCTGAAATGAACAGAAAAAGATAGCCAGAAATGGCCCGGTGACTCTGGGACCTGCAGCCCAGGGAGGCAGAACCTGGCTGCTCAGGGAGGCAGAGCCTGACTGCTCAGGGATGCGGCCTGGCAGGTACAGCCTCCCCGCTCTGAGATCCACCCCTGGCATACCAGCATCCAGGCACCAGCTCCTCCCAAGCCCACCTTTGGTGTTTGCCCGTGCAGTGAAGTTGTTTGCAGCCACACGTGCATAGTTCAGTAAAATCAATGGAAGCATTTCCATGAGGCTCAGTAGGCTTTGAAATGAGTTTGCTTCATGCACCGTAAATGACAGCTGTAACGCTGCCTGTGTGGATCTGTCAGGGCATGTTTCACCCCTGCATCGGGATGTGGCAGAAAGAGGTCAGTACCATGAAAATATGCAAGATTGTAATTACTGTACATAAAATAGAGTTCTAGGTTCAGCCTGCACCTACTGTGTTGCAGAAGAGACATTGACCACTTGGTAGATTTCCCAATTCTTCACACAAATGTAGCAGCAGAATTCAGTTCTTTGTTGCAGACAGATCACTGAAAAGGAAGTTGCTACTCAAAGCCAAATTCTGACCTCACTTGTCGGATTATAAATGCAAAGTGATCGCCCTGACTTTGATGAAGTCATCTGTGCTTGGAACAGTGTAAATGGGAGAGAATTGGGAACTATATTATAAATATTCCACACTTGGGATACTTTGTGAGATAATGCATTAGGGCATTAATACCTGAGTGAGGAATTGCAGATATTTTATTCTAAGAAAAGTCTACTTTTGATCTACTTTCAGATTTTTTGTAGTGTTATGTCTTTATCCTGGATTCCAGGGTTTGTGATAATAGCATTAGCACTGCAGCCTCTTTCTGATGTGGTGTCAGTTACGCTCTTCACTTTGGTGGAGTAACACTTTGAAATTTCAAAATACTTGAAGATACTGTAACAGCCAGTGCTGCCAATATAGCATGGAACTGCTACTTCACAATTCAAGTAGTCAGCTATTGACTCGTGGCAATCTATATCTGCATTAAAATGGTGAGTTTTGGATTAATGTGGAGCTGAAAGCCCAACTGAGGCTCTTTGCTGCCAGCCTGTCTCTGTAATTGCAGCATGGATTTCACCAACCACAAAGGGCAAAATGAATGTGATCATCCCCAGCAGTCGATAGCACATTGATTTTTTTCACTCTACGATTCGCACAAATATTGAAGCTCATTTTTTAAGCAAGGAGGATTATTAATCTACATTTCTTTAAAAATAAGTCCATTTTGAAGCATGGTACCTTGCAGGGCTTATTTAATGTGCAATATGTAAATTAGATTAGCAAAATATTTTTTTTTTTCTTTTTAGCCAAAAATTGGCATTCTCAGCAGGCTGTGAAACCTCATCCTCACCATTGTGCTGTCATGCATCGTATTGTTTGGTTAAGAGATTAAAGAAGGAAATGTTGGCAGGTCTCATTCTGGTCAATGGTCTGCGTTTTCTTAGTTTGGTTTCATTTTCACTAACCCCTGAGGTTGTAAACAGACTGTGTACAACATCACCTGTGGTTCCTAAGATGAAACAATGATTCAAGATCATTTCTTCCCTAAATGGATGCAGTTAATCTGCGGTGTAACAAATATACTTTAAGTCAGGGAAAAAAGAAAGTTCCTGCAAGTAGCAGTAATGTTTCTTTTTGTCATTGGCTTCGACTCTTTCTTGGCCTTTCTGGAATTATGTCTTCTACTGAGTGTCTGTGAGAAAGCTTTACTACTGAGGACCAGATTAACTTCTCTTCCCTCTGTCTGTATGCAAATGGCAGTGGTTGTTAACAAGTTCCTGCTATGAAATGGCCTTCTGACCTGAGTGAACAACACACCTTCATTCAGTCCTTGCTAATCTGTAGTCACTTGCACATGAATGAAATATGAGCCCTATACAGGTTGATTTGTTTGACTGTGGACTTTCCCGGTTCTGACTTTACCTTCCTAAATTTGCAGGTCAGAATCCAGTTGATTTCTTCAATCCTACATTTCCACTTCAGTTAAGGAGTCAGATGCTGGGCCAACTCTGTGCTGGATTTGGTCTATTTGTTAAAACTTTTCTCAAGGGAAGGGCAACTCATGATAAGAAACATTCCAGAAGTGGCTTTAATGAAAAAGTAGCAAACGAGCACAAATTAGATTACCTTTATAAATGTCTAAGGTCAATCAGGGCTCTCCTGTTCCTTTCTTCATCCCAAGGCAATATTAATGAATGCAAAACTCCTCTTTGCTGAGGGGCAGCCTTGAATATCAAGTCTTCCTTTGGATGGATTTGATTCAAACCTCTAGTAAACCTTGAAACAAACACAAGGTGGTAAACTACAATGTAACAAACAAACAAACTCAAAACAAACAAACAAAAGCCCCACCAAAAAAAACCCTGACACACTGATACACTATTTACCCTTTGCTTTGGTCTTTTCAGAGGCACTACATCACAGACTCGCAGGAAAGAACCGTCATTCAAGACAGTATTTCTTATTTCCCTACATGTTCCCAGTTAGGTGGATGAGGCACCTTCCACAAGTCAGAAATGCTCTTTTAGGTAAATGTGACAGAATAAGATGCATTTGAAGCTGATCAGGCTCCTCAATATCATAAACTCTGGTTCTGGATTTAACTGTTTGTCCCAGTAAATCCTCAAAGTAGAGCAGTGACTGCGTGTCATTAGCTGTGTGTTTGCTTTCCTCAGGGTGTTTAGCTGCTTTCTCTGCAGCTTTTATTGCACTTAGCAGTACAATAACATCTCAAAATGCCCAACCTTCAATTCCAGAGATCACTCAAACTAACAAACATTAGTCACACAAAAAGATAATTCCCTGAAATAAAGGATCTTTCATACTGTGATCCAAAGAAATTCAAACTTCGATTTCCCTTACTTCCTTAGATGTAAGAATAGCCACAAATATTAAACATTTAAGGCATGAACTGTGCTTGCTGCTTTTAGAGTGCAGAATAATGGGATTGTAACAAACCCTGCTCCTATAAGTGCAGTTCCAGACCAAGTAGCTGGTGACTGGTTGACTTATTCTGAGAATCTTCTATTCTTTTTTTCATGATAGCCACCTGCCACAGAGGATGAATTATGATGAAAGATAGCAAGTCATGCAGAGCCTTCCGGGCGTGATAAATAATGTAGGAGGGCAGGTGTGTATAAAACAATCTCCTAACTGATTATATTCTGAGGTCCCCATTTGATTACACTGTGAAATCCCTTGGCTGGACTTTGTCCACTATTCTGGACGTTTGGAAGTAGAAGGAAGTTTTCCAGAGGTATGCAAGCAGAGGTGTTGTGACCTTCCCCAAAGGCTCTCTTCTACTTTCTGTTTATGCCTTTTTATCTCCAGTTGTTTTTTACCTAACTTTATGCTGTCCTGCACTCATCCTCCTGCTTCCACTCAAAGTGGGGATTTCAGGTGACATAAAATCACTTCTGTGGACTGGCTTTGACTGACCAACAAAAAAAATGGCCTGAAAGCATAATTTGGGAAGGCATGGAATTAAAACAATGTCTGCGACATAGCAAAATATCTCACATAAGGGGTTTTATCTATCCACAGAACGAATAGAAAATGTGCAGGATCTTTCCTCTCATGTTGCCATAGTCCTTGTGAACACTGTGATTAGGTTTTGCAATGTCTGTCCTTGATACTGATGACAAGGTCGGGAATAACTTCATGTGTTTTCAGAATCATTTCTGGTGCATGACTATGTAACTTCTGATGTCAGTGACCTTTGCTTTTGCCCTTTTATCAAGTCTTTGATGATGGACAGAATTATCGTGGGAAAAGAGGGATTATCTATAAGGAAAAAAGCTATTCTTATTTCCAGCAGATTTTACCCATAAGAGCATGGACATAGATCACATTCAAAATAGTAAATGCTCACAAAAGACGGTCATACACCACTGGGAAGTAAAGAGCACTTGCATATGTTTTCAGGAATGGTTTAGTCCCCTGACTAATGAACCAGTAGTTGTAAAATAGATACAAATTCATTATGCTAGAACGTCCTGTCTGAATGTAGTTCAGACTGAATTAGTTTTATGTTTGCTTCTCTGTTGTTTCAGGGTATCTGCAGCCACTGACGTGCTGAGTTTTTTTATGCCTTCTGGTTTTGTTTCCATCTGTGTCTCTGTATACTTGAATGTAATAGTAAAGCTTTTAAGAAAGACAGGATGGTCTTGGGGTTAGAGCATAGTAATAGGATTCTGGAGACCTCAGGTCTCAGTGTGATGCTGCAAGAGCCTTCCTCTGTGATCTTAGGCAGATTACTTAGTCTTTGACTGATTCTTCTCCTCTGTAAAAGGCACATTAAGATATTAAGCTCTTGGAGAGTCGTGTATCAAAAGTACAAAAAAAAGAAAAGTAAAAACAAATAGATTTTGTAAGGGCAAAAACCACTCCACTGTCCAGCAGCCATGAGGAAAAGGCTGTTGAATTCTTTCCCCGAACAGTGCTGCATCACAAGCTCTCAATTAAAACTGTAATGGGAGTGAAGAATATCTGCATTTTGCAGCGCTGGATAGCTAATGAGCTATGCAGAAAAAAACCCCAGCCTGAGAGCAGTTGCAGGAGTCTGCTCTGTGCAGTTTAGCTCGTTTGCTCTTATACATTTGTGCCCTGTTTTAACTAAGCACTGAGAAGGCTGTCATCAGTTACCATACTGAGATTATCAGTGTGCAGCTTAATATATGCTTATATATAATATGTAATAGAAGCTTAATATGAACAAGGTTCAAAGACTTTGGTATACAGAAATCTCAAAAGCACCTCCCAATTCCTTTGCAAGTGAATAAATATGTTTTCTCCATGGTTAGAGAATCTTCTTTACTTAGTTATTGATTAGCTGAGTCAAGCAAACTTGTTAACCTTACCTAATGCATTTTCACCCTCCATTTGCTTCAGCCATAGTTTAAAATTTGTACCTAAATGGAAGGACTCTTCCTTCTTTCACCAGTGACTCCATAGTCTCCACCTATGGGTGGCATTATCTGCTGTTCCACAGCTCTCTTTAAAAACACCTTAGATATTTCTGTGGTGACAAGAATGTCAGAAGAAGGGGACAGATTTTCACTGATCCCTTTCCTGAGAGAGCAGAGAAAGCAGGAGTCGTTACTTTGACACTGTCTATAGCAAGAATGATGGTCCTAGCCTTTAACATTCCTGAATGCTCCTGTGAACAGCTCCATGGGGCCAAGCTTTCCCCACAGCCCACAAGAAGAGATGTGAGGCCTGACCTCAACCTGCTGCAAAACTGATGTCTGATCGATGCCCTCCTTTGACAGGCCCAGGAACAGGCAGAGTGCACTTCCCTGGATATGGAGGAAGCTGCGTGGAGAGGCAGAGGCAGCTGCACTGCTGAGCTGCTACTCCACATAAAGAATTGGCTAAGTTGAATAAGGTTTGAGAGGAATGTAAAAGGTAGGGGAGTCCAGATATCAACATAAAAGGTGTCATTCCTAAAGTGTAAAGGAGGAAAAGACAAATGATAATAGGTCATTCTGGAATCAGAATCATAATGACAGCAAGAGCTGGTAATGAAAGAAAGGGCAGGTAAATGTCAACAGGTAGGGAACAGAGATCATGAACTCTCTGAGATGGAAGTGAGTGCTCAGAATATTCAGCCAAAGCAAGCTCAATTGTAAAATAGACTTCCTATCTTTAGTCTGACTGCCTGGCTAGCAATGTTTTCCAAGGTATTGTGACAAATGGAGGAAAGAGAAACCTCAATATAGAGTATTCATTGCTTTGTAGCTTATTAACAATGTCTGTTTGGTCAGCTGTGACATAGAATATCTTTCTTGATCTCTGATCAGATATCTCAAAGTATCCACCAGAAAGAGGAGGTGGGAGGGTGAGAGGTGTTCAAGATGGGTATAAAAGTGCTTTAACCTTGAAGTTCAAACCACATGCATCCATGTGATCATCAACAATTATTTCTCTTCATACTGAAAGAAAACAACCCTTGAGCAAGTCAGATGACCACAAAAGATAAAATACATGATGCAGTCAAAATGAACTTTTTCAATTTGAACATCTCTTGTCAAACTGCATCTCTTTGTAGCAATTGTCCAGCTCCATCCAGAGCCTTGCAAACCACAATAACAAAAAGAATAACCATTACCCATCTGAAGACATGATCAAGTGCTTCTTACCTTTCTGACAAACTATTTGTCACTATTTTTCTTCTCCCACTGTGACATTGCCTTGTCATGTGTGTAATTTTTTAGCATTTCAAAGGCCTGTTGTTGATCTTCATACAGAGATTATAGATTTCTACAACACTTCTCCTTCATTATTTGTAATTTACATCTTTCCCTACACTCTAAATACTGTAATAGTCCCACTCTCAGTTTTTGTCCTGCTGTTACTTTATACTGTCCCTTTGGGTCTTGCTGGTGAAATTAGTATGATTTGATTCACATTTTTAATTACTATAAAAGCTATGTGGCACAGATGAGCCTCTACTGAAGGCAAAGTTCAAACATTTGGGCATGAACCTGATCAGAGCTCTGTTGCTGTATTAATTCTGAGATGAATTATTTTGTAGTATGACCAGGGTAGAGAGTGGTCTTGCCTTTTGCAGGCCTCTGTCCTGGGCAGGCCCTGGGGTGGTGGCAGCGTGCCATGGGCCCAGCTCTGCTGGGATGAGCAGGAGGTGCTGCAGGAAGCACAACCTTTACCAGCCCCAGCCACAGGGTTAGTCTGAGCTGACTTGCAGCTCCAAAACCTGCAATTGAAAGTGTGCCTTTCTAAATAGGTAATTTGCAACACAGAGTAGTTTTGGAATACTTTTGAATTGGCTTTGCATCTTTTTAATCTTATATTGTTAATGCTTAAGTAGTAAATAGAATTCCTCTCATTGGATGCTTTTCTCTACAGCTATAGAGTATTTCTGAGGGTTCCTGTTGCCCAGAGAGGGCTTCGGGGTTAATTTAGATCCATTTAGCTAACTGGTGCCATTTCTGTGCTTTTATGTTAGACTGAGAATGATTATGCAAATTTAGTTCATGCTTGTAAATTCATCAACACAAATTAAACCAATGTATGAACACTCTCATGCAAAAGTTGCTCTGATTTGATTAAATCAGTATCCAACAACACTCTCCATGTCTTTGTGTATAGGCCAGGCCTTAAAGGCTTAGGTCATATAACAGAAAATGAACAAGTCACCCGCTGCAGCCTTAAATTCTTTGGGAGAAGCTCCCTCTTTCGAAAAGTGCAATTTTACAGTGCCAGGCACAGTGGGAGACAATTCACACATTCCCTCACTGCAAATCCTATATAGCAATGCAAACATTCATTTTATAAGTACATAGAAGCTGTGCTGATTATTATGGCAGTTACACAGCATCTTAATTAGGTTTCTTCGTTTAGGGGGTTTTATTGTCTTTGCTGTAAAGAAAATCACTTTCTGAAAGTGGAACCAATTTCTAAAATCATCTATGAATAAATTCACTCCTGGGCTAAAAACCAAATACATCCATCAGATGTATATGAATGCAGGCCCATTTTCCTAAGCTGAAATGTCTATGTTCATTGAAGACCAGAATTTTTCTGTTCCAGAAGCCTGGCAGAATGTTTAAGGGCAACAATGAAAATGGTATTTATAAAAGCAGGCATCATTGGAAATAAGAGTGCTCAGACTGCTGTGATTTCAAAAGTTGATACTGAATACTCAACAGCAGGTGAAGCACAGAGTGCTCAACTTCTCACCATCAAAGAAGAGTTCCAGCAGAATTTCATAGTGAGCTAGAGAGAGATAAAGCAGCTTTGTTTTCTTTGTTCTAATGAACTTCTTTACTGATGATGAGGAGTTATTTTTCCAGTGTTCCTTCCTGCTGTCACAGATCAAGCAGTGCTGCCACAAGGTTTCATCCAAACAGAATACTTGGTGCAATTCTTTTTTGCTATTTTAGTGCTTAATTATTTGGTGCATCCTTTTTTCTCCTCTTCTCTGTCTCTTCCCTTTTGCTGAAGATGGAGAATTGGATGACCTCAACCCTAAGGGGATTAGAAACCAGAAAGCACATAAAAAGATTACACAAATAGATTCATTTTAAGAATCTCACATGCTTTCAAACCAGCTCATTATTTTTTTAGGGCACTCCTTCCTCCTGAATATTAGCAGTACTGAAAGACAGAAGGTACTTTCAACCTCCACCCACTCTATCAGGGAAGGAAGACAACTTTTACCTGAAATAAAACGAGTTGTATACAGTATTCGGTGTCCCATAAGCAGCACTTTTTCCTAATACTTGGCCTTGACTGCAAAACTAAATCCATGCTGTGGTAGTAGTAGCCTTGTGAACACAAATCAAAATTTTTAGTGTACTGCCCACAGTGTTTATTGGTTTCTCATCTTTTTTTTTTTTTTTTAAATATAATTGTTCTTCCAAAATTAGCTGCAGCTGAAAAATAGACCAAGAGAGGCTTAAGCAAACAACTGTTTCTGAAGTAGGAAGTACCCTGGGAGCCCTACAGTCAGGACAGAACTCATCTTGCAAATTACCCTTTGATATATTGCTAGATATGGCAAGAGGTCCTATATTAATTCCATTTTAATTAATGCAGTTATATTGTGTGACATCTACTGAAATATATATAATCACTTCATAATAAATTGCCAGGTGATTCATGTTACCATTTAGCTCTTCCAAACATCTATTTGGTTGCCAAACTCCCAGGCTGGATGTGTAAAACTCAGTATTGCAAGATATTTGCTCTGTTTTCTTCCTTCCCTTGTGAATGCTTTTCTCCTCTATCAAGAATTCAATTTTATTAATTCAGTTGTGAAATTCCTTTGCTTGTAAAGCAACTAATTATTCAATAAGATTAATATTTTTGTCTTGATGACATCCAGAACTTCATAAAATTTTTTAAATCTCATTAAAAACTTCTCTTTGCAAACTGGTTTGTCTGGGAATCGGTAATGGAATCTTCCATCTACACAGTTGATAGTGCTTAAATGTTGTTAACATTTGACAGTTTCTTGCACTGTATTACTGTCTCTTCCCAGTAAGAAGTGCATTTGGATGAGTCATCATTCTGTGTCTGGGATTACCTTGGTTTGGCCCAGGCTTCTCCTTCCATATTTGGCTCCCACAGACTCCTGGAAGCTGCAGTATGTGTGATTTCCATTAGGACATGATGCAGTGAATTGGGAACAGATCTGTAGCTAGTGCTGAGGACCTCATACAATCTCTCCTTGCCTTTCAGGGGATTTATGCCTGATTTGCTCTAGTCTGGTCCCTTGGACTTCATGGCCAGCAGTGTCTGGAGCTGATTATGCACTTCTCAAGAAACACTTTTGGTTTAGCTCTGTCTGCTGAATGAGGTGAACCAGTGCAAAAGAGGAAATTTACTTCTGAAGTTCACTGTGAGCCCAACTAAAATCTTACCATAAAGGCAAACACAGTGAACTGAAGAAACAAAATAGTAGCTCTGTTCTTACAGCAGTAGATTAAATCAGAACTTACATTGCAATCTTTTGAACCTCTTTTGCTGCCTGACATGCCCAGGTTACCCCTGTTAGTTTAGCTTCTCTTCTGCAATTCCAGTCATTATTGCTTTTCTTCTGGCGTGATTCTACAACTCTAAGCCTTTGGAAAACAATGGAAAAATGCCATAATTGACTAAAATGACAGGTGCTACTTCTTCATTTTCCATTTTATCATTGCTATTTTCTTTTAGTGAAGAAAATCCAAACCTCCTTTGTTGCAATATGTGCATTATATTTAAAAGAAAAGTTTTAATTTTTCACTTATTACTCTAGGACAGTAAGTGGAAAAGTGCCTTCCTTATATCTATCTAGTGAATGTGTCATTGTCAGCTTTGATTGCAGAGATATTGGGACTCTGACCTTCACTGACATTGCTAGCAAATTTTGACTGACAGCACGCAACACTGCAAACCCCTGCTGCACATGCCCATTCTCCTAGGGAAAACCTTTTCTCTTTAACAATGTTCTTACGCTGTTGGCTATAGACTATCTTAGACATTAAAACACAAGGTAAACCCAGCAATATCTAATTACACTTATCAAATGCAATCTGGACAGACATTTGCAGTTCTTGTGTAACCAGTTATCCTTTCTGTGGTATATTTTAGTGAGGGTGTAAAAGCTGTCCTCAATCTACAGATTACGTAGCTATAACATCTGAGTGTGAGTGCTGATTCCATGTACCATGAACACTGTTCACATTTACATGCTCATGCTTTACTGTGTGGAAAGAATGGGTTTTTTCACAAAACCATTGTATATAAATGGGTGTTAGACATGTGGCTGAGGCATTCACAGACTGGGAATCAGGACCAGATTGGAGGCTGTCCATGAGTGAGAATGCAGCTGGTGCTGGTAACTCTGCAAGCAACTTCAGGCAATCAAAAAACCAACGGATTTTCCCTTCCAATCATAGAATCATTTAGGCTGGGAAAGACCTTTCTGATCATCAAGTCCAATCTAATGCCTCCAGAGGAACGGTGTTTCGCTTGTTCATATCTCATTCCAGAAGCCATGCTTAGGAAGGCACAGCTTTTCAAAAGCTGTGTGTGGTTTCTGCAGGCTACATCCTGACCAGCTGGTTGGGCAGCACAGCAGCAGCCTGTGCTCTCACAGACACGAGGCTCAGTCACTGTGGTTTCCATTTAGGGCACTTTGCAGGCAGCTTTCTCTGCTCCTCATGGGCTTGCAGAGCACAACCCACGGTTTGAGTCCAGGCTCAGCTCCCTGGGGCAGTGCCTGCCCTAACTGAGCCTGGCCCACTAATGGGGAAAACAGCCTAATTGCTGCACTTCTTAGTCCTGGAGCGCCCAAATCCAAACTCTTCTTCAGTGGTAAACCAGGCAGCTCCAGGATAGGCACTCCTACTTATGTCCTGGCTTGTGTCCTAAGCTGTCCCTGACTGCCAATGGAACAATGACCAGGGCAAAAGTCAGTGGCATGGGGCCCTGGGGAGCTCCAGCCCTGTGGGAGCAGCATACATGCTCTTGCACCAACCTGGGTGGGAGGAGGAGAATTAAGGTCCCTAAAAGCACCCCCAGTGCAAGTTGCATCCCACCACAGCAACAGCTGCACTCCTTGCTCCAGTGCAGATGCATCCTGCATCATTCCCTGCTGCCCCTCTCCCAGCCAACACCATTTCATTAGGGGGTCCCACTATACCTCTTCCTTTTCAGGTCTCCCTCAATCTCTTCCTCCTTATCTCAAAAATATTCAAAGCATTTTAACTGTGTTTTCAGTTTTATTTTTATTGACCCTATATGAATAACATCTCTCGCCCCTTGACACCCTTGATCAGGTTTTTATTAAAATTTTCATGCTGTGGTCCTTTAATGTGATTTTTAATGCATTTTAAATTATTTCTGGAATTTTGTACAGTGTCCCAAATGCTTGAAGAGAGTAAGGTGATTTATAAATAAAATTATTTTTATTACTCTATAAAAGAAACTGTAACATTGATGCTGCAATGATAAGATAAAGCATGTGTGGAATCCCTTTTTCTACATGCCATGTGCTCCAAGAAATTCTGCTTATATGCAGTATTACAAGTGAGTTAGACTAACCCAGAACAGTATTCCCACTATCAATCAATAGACTATGAACACATTAGTATATTAGCAGTTTATGACAGTATTTAGGATCATATAGTACAATAATGGAATAACTATCTTCTGAGATACCGGGCAGTTGCTTTGTCTGGCCTAGTGCGAGTCGTCATGTCCAGCTCCCCTGTTTCCTAGGCAAAGCAAACAGCTTTTGCAGATACAGATTGTTTTTGCAGTGGCAGTGCTCTGTGCAAAGGTCCCTGATAGAGTATGTTTGAACAATCATTGCTGTATCTTATCTACTCTAGGTAACAAAGAGATTCAAATTCAGGGGCACCTCACAGGACTGTGGTCACAACTGCTAAACAGAATAGTGTCCATTGTGTTCTACTAACTTGAATTTTTGAAATGAAATTTCAGAGCCAGAAGATGTTCAGTAACTCATTCCTTCAGTCTGGACAGTACTTCCTTTGACAGTGCATGTTCCAGTCCTGCAAAGACTTAATCAGGCTCCTACTTTCTGAAATTGCTTCTGTGGTGAGCAACGGAAGAAAGGAAAATGTAAAATTTGTTAATGGGTATGTTTCTGTCATGGAAAGGGGCTTTATTATATGTCACCTGGGGATCCCTGTATGGCTATCTAATGAAGACTTACTGAAAATGGAGATAGATTATGCAATATTGATATGATTCCTCTACTCATAGAAAAAATGCCTTTTCCAGCTGTTCCCTTTGCATGGAAGAAAAAACCCAACAGCACTAAACAACCAGTGAAAGCAAGCACATTGAAAGGCATGATAGCAAGTGGCAGAGAAGGGAGTCCAGTTTGTGGTTCTAATTGTTGTGTGATGTGGCAGGCAGAGAAGCCCATAGGGAATGGGACAGGACAATATTCAGGCATGCCCCTGTTCTTGTGAGTCTAAGAGGAGACAGAGAGGGGGAAAAGGCAGTCTGCGTATTTGTTTGGAGTGTAGCAAAGTCAAATTCAAGAACATAGCACTGTTGGCAAAAGCAATTCCTAAAATAAAATTGACACCACAGATTGGGAGCATTTGCTGCCAGAGCTAGAAACCGTCCAGAATGCAGGAAGCTGGTTTGTGATGGGAAATGCATTTTGTCTGAGAGAGCCCTCCAGGATGTATCCAGCCACAAAGAAGATGGGGAACTGACATTGCTCACTGCATGAGCATTTACTTGTCATCCACAAGGTCACAGTACTCTCTTTATTCAAGTCTTTCCTGGAAAGCTCCTTTTGCTTCACTGCCTCTGAGAATGTAATAGCTGGGGAGATGAAAATACCCCTCCTCACTTCTCCTTGCCCCCAGAAGAGACTGTAGCAAAATAAACTTTCATGTGAATTAGCACTAAGCCTGCACATATATGCTGCCTACAGCAAAGGGAATTTTCCTTTTTTCTTCCCTGTTCCTCACCTGGCAGGGAGATTAAAAGCACCAGCAAGCTGAAAGAGGGAGGCTGCTATTGAAGAAATAGCAAAAGAAAGATCATTTGGCCCTTAAAGGATTTGGCCCAGAAGTCCTAAGAATTCTGACTTCTTACCTATTACAGACATTCACTTCAAATGAAGAATGAAACCCTCTAATTAAGTAGATGTCTACAGAAACATTATCCACAGCTGCTGAACAATGACATCCATAGGTTGGTGGAGGGGCAATGTGGATGGTCAGGGAAAGGGCACTCAGAGCTGTAGAAAGTGCTTTAGGTAGCTGTAGTAGAGTCAATCCTGGATCAAAGGACTGGTGGCCAAGAGATTAATTCTTTCTTTAAAAACAAGTGTTTGAAGGGGAACCAAACCCAGTGAGCTTCAAGGAGCAACTGGCATTGCAGTAACTTATACCTTCTTTAGAGTTACCTTATGAGTATTTTATGTACCTCATGAATTTGAATTTGTCCAAGACATCTGCACCTATTTGCAGCACTCACTCATTCATCAGATAGTCTTTAGAGAACCTGACAAATGCCCTCGCTTAGTGTTTGCAGTTGCAGCATGCCAGACTTGCCTGAAAGTTGTGGGTTAATAGTTTTAGTCAGACATACTTTCTACAAGTACAGGAAAAGCTTCTTTTCAGACATGAATGATTCCACCGCATTTTGCATTCCCACTTCCTTGCAAGGGTTCCCCAGGATCTGAAGTAGCGGACTTACTGTGACTTAGAACTACTGGGTAGGTACAAGAACTTGTTTAATGACTTCTTCCAAAAATCATTTTCTGGGACAAGAACTTTCCCCTTTATGTATTCATATACCAGCTACCCATGTAACAGGTATTATATGGAAAACTTCAAGCACAGTTTTTCAGAAAAGAGCTTAACACATTCCAGGCATCCTACAGGGAGAACAGAAAAAACACAGATATTTTGTACTACCTGGTACAATTTATATTTTACATTAAAATCATAATTTCATAATAGTTTATTTTAAAATTGTTCAAGAATAGGTTAGCAGCAATTCTACCAGGACTCTTCAACATTTAGACAAATATTAGTCCACAACAACCAATTCTTTTTAGTATGAAAAGAATTTTCAATATTAACACCACACATATCCTTGTGGGCATGTATATTCTATAATAGCACCATGAGATACACCATTCTATTTTACTTTTCTCTCTATTTGTTTCTTAATCAGTGTATGTCAGTCTTGTGAACCCTAGTGAATGATTGAAATGTGTGGCATCACATTTCAGTCTTTTTTCAAAGCTCATAAATGATCAATATATCTTTGAGAGGGAATCTGATTTCTGATACATTTATGTTAATAAGAATGGAAACACAGGCCACTGGAAATTGAGAGATAAATCAATAGAGAGGCTGGACCTTCAAGAAGTTCAGTGTACAATAAAATAGACAGCAAAATATGCTTGCTGCTTGTCTGCAGTGCTTGGAGTGACTACAGCTGACCAACAAGGTAAATCAAATCTGCTGCCAATACATTCTTCTGCTGTCCAGATAAAACAGCGGACTAAGCCGGTGAACTTTCACCCTTCACCCGAGCTCTCTAAGCCAAAGTACAGATTAAAAAAAATCAATAACCCCAATCGATGGGAAAATATTTTTAGTCTCTAACTGAACGATATGTTTTGACAAGGCCAAAGAGGCGCACAAAAGAATGGGAAAAGATAAAAGACAGAAAATTAGGATTTTGTTTTATTGGTTGAGGTAGGATCACTATTCATTCCCCCTTTCTACAAATCCCATTGACACTGGCTAAAATTATCTCACAGGAAGGAAATAAAATGAAAGGTTATGAATTCATTAAATTGTCTGATTTACTGTGTATCCTTGTAGAATGTTATCTTTACTGGGTTTTGTTGCCATTATCAGACACTTAACAGAGAGAAGAAAATTTGGAATCTGTTAACATGGAAATGCGCACTACAAGCATTTTGTGAGGGAGAAAAACAACAAATATTAGCAACCTTTGCCTTTCCCTCATGCTGCTTTTCAGCTCTGAATTCAGAGTACCTGAATATAAACCACAGACTACCAGAAACCCCAAAGCAAAACATGAAGCCTGTGGTACACCACTTGCAGAGCACTGTAGAGATAGTGAAGGTGAGTTACAACACACTAACCTAGACATGACAGTCTCAAAGACTGACAGAGGAAGGTTTGTGCAGTGTTTTTGCTCAACAGCTCAGCTGTAAATGCCATGGTGTGCAGTGCACTAAGTGCCACCCAAGTCCTGCCTGAGCCACAAGGCAGTGCTGTGCTGTCGACTGACACATGGGCACAAACTGGCAAACTATGACTTTCTTCCCCATTTCCTCTCCCTGCTGGCCTCCTACAGACCTCAGGATGCAGCCCCTCACTGCCTCACCCTGCTGGGGTGATGGAGGACTGGGGGGACCAGGGCTTGTGGGGGCTGCCAGGTGGCTGGTGTGGTTCAACACACAATGCATGAGGAGAAGTTCCAATTACTTGCAGTTAATAAGGTTTATGCACCACTTGGACACCTTTTCCCGAAAGGATATCATCAAACTCTTTTACTCATTAACGTGTTATCTGAGTGGTCTCTGTTGTTCTGTTTACAAAATATATGAGGAGTGATTATAGGCAAATGTAAGGTGATGTTGAAGGGTATACTCCTCTTCAGAAAACAGCATCAGATTTTTTTCTGAGTGCTGATTTTTATGCTGTTTTGCCAGTTAGAGTGATTATTGTTGCCTCTGGCAGAGCCCACAGTTTGCTGTCAGTCCCAGGTCACTGGGAACCTCCAGGCTGCAAGAGCATAATGGCACATGGCAGACAGGCATGTGGGTGGAAATAAGGGGACAACAACCAAATCCACTTTGCAGAAATAGGAACAGGGATGGGTCTGATCAGCACTGACACTGGGACACTCTTTGACACTTGCTTTTCTGGAGCAGTTTCTCATCTCAGAGTACGATGGTCATAGTGCATTTTGAGGAGTGCCAGTGGAAGGTGGACCCAGGGATATAAAGGGATGATATTATTGCCTTCCAATTTCTTTGTGCTCTTCCATTGGTAACTACCTTTTGCTTTGAATTTCCTTTAGGGCAGAACATTTTTGCTTTATAGTTTCACAGGAAAGAGTGCTTGCCAGGCCCCTTATTCCTAACTATTGCCTCATTTCAATCCAGAATATAATAGCAAGAAAATCAAAAGCCAGCATTCTGAAATACTTCTCCTTAATTTATGTGGTAATTATTTTCACATTCAGCAGGTGTTTCATCTTGGTTTTCTCTCACTGACATTTCAGAATGAACTATCCTGAAGCTTTCATGAAGTAGTGTTTACAATATAAGCCCCATGATTGAAATGCTGTAGGTAGCTCTTATCATCCTTGAAAGCTTTCAACATATGCAGTGAAGTATGATGACTGCTAGAATTAATTAGAGAAAACAGATGTCAAGCATTTGCCAAGAGTTATTTAAAGAAAATCCATTATGCACAGGTAGTTGATGGCGGGGCTTGAAATGTTCCTAGTGGTGGAGAAGTAGCTAAACATCTTTCCACTTTGTACAAAGCATACCTAAAATACATCAAAAAGAACATTTTGGTCACCTATAAAAATAAAGGCAGAATAACGTGATGGTGGCCACATTTTTCTTCTTATTAATGTTTCTGTGAGACCCTTAAAGATGATGGGCTTGCCTGGATTGTGAGCAGGAGAAGAATTTGACCCCTGGGACATCTCCTTATACATTCATGGACAAGGTGAGACCTGGGATACGGAGCCCATTTCTCCAGCAGAGGCATCAGGAAATTAATCTTTCAGAAACGACAGGAAGAATTAGGAGGGTGACTTGGCCCTGGCTCACACACCAGCTCCAACAGGAAAATATCTTGCTTCTGTTCCTATGCAGATTATACCTGTGTTTCCATCATCAGCATTCACCAGCTCTCTGACAGAATGAGTTTGAGTTGCTCTTCTCTCTGCAGCAGCCAATACACTCCGTGGCCTGTTCAATCCTTTCTGCTTAAATGACTTATGTCCTGGCCTTCATAATTCTGTCAAAGAAAATATACAGCCTTCATCTTTGTTATCTTTCATTGTGCCTAAAGAGGTCAGAAGTTCAGAGCAGTTCGTGTAGATAGCCCGGCTGAATGTAAATATGGCCATCAGCTTTGGTGCAAAAAGTCTGCGAGACAAAATCGACAACCTTCTCCCCACAAGTTTTGTGTGTGCAAGCATGAAACTCACCTTCCCCCAGTGCCTGTACTGTTGTACAGCATTAATGGAAAGCACAAATACATGAGAATGCAGCCAAGGCCCAGTCACAGAAGGAGTGGATGAATGTTTGCAGGAAATTCAATGCTCCCCTCATCCATCACTATTCACATTCCTTTCCTTGCCTGCAGGTAGAGGCACGGAGACTTACTGGATGGGATTCATCTTTTCTAACTTTAGACATATATAGTGTGGATATCTCTATCTCAACTTGATGCCTAGACTCTTGTGAATGTCAATAGGCAGTTCTAAGCCCAATTCATCAGACCTGTTTTAGACACCTCCTTCAGGAAAAGATGAAGCTTTCCCTAAAACTGCCCATTGCTCTGTAGTGTCTTAAGGACAATTTAGGCCATCCAGTCAGGTACAGATCTGTACATTGTGCTGACTACATGTGATGAATTCCACCATCCTTGCATATTTGACAATATCTTCTCCACATCTGGATCAGCTTAATGAGATCTTTTTGGCCTCAAATTACTCAACATTCTCCTGGGCTTTTCACCTTCCCCAAAATTTAAATCAGTTATATTAAAAGCTTATTTCTTGGGTCTAAACCTGTTTTCCTGATACAAATAGAGGCAACTTTTCAGGGCAGGGTTTCCAAAACAGCCTGCCCAGCAGCCCTGGAACACAGGGAGCACTACTTGTGCTCATGCCTGGAGGCTTCATATCCCCCTTTCTCCCCTGCTCCCCATGCTCTCACCTGCTGCCTTTCTAAGCCAGTCCCAGCACCCCTCTCTGCCTGACCCTCTTCTGCTGAGGATTATGGTGCTTCGGCCCACACACTTCTGATCAGGCTTTGGATAATGGCTTTTGCTGTTCCTGCTATCACTGTATGAGAGCCATTTAATTGCATCTTCTATTCAGCCTGGATAAAGGGTGAGTAGGACATCTATTTGCTTTGACCAGGCTTGTGATTGATGCAACTGTTAATACTTTCCAGCGTAACACAATCTTCCCTCACCTCCCAAGGATTCTCTGTTGGAAACATGTCCCTGCGCAACTTTTTCAAGGACAGACAGAAAGTGATATAAAAAGCAAGAGATGGCAGTGGAAATGCTGGTGAGCCTCTGCCCTGTTGCTGAAGGGTTAGCTCTTCCAGCAGTTCTCCCACCCTTTACAGCTGTCCTTGGTGTCAGCAGAAAAGGTGCTGTCTCCTTGCTCAGCAATCATTTCTAAAGGGCTACTGGCAACTTCCCTGTGCAGTGTCCTAGGGTCATCTTGCCCCCTGGGAGAAAGCCAGGAGAGACACTTTCTGCTGTTAAACATATCATGAACTTTCTTCAACATAAAGCTGAAAAAAGTTGTCTTCTCAACAGGGCTGCACTGAGCAATCACCCATCACTTGTCTTGACATAGGGATGTTGTCAGGGTTATCAGGTCCCTTTGCCATACTAGCAAAATGCTTGTAATTCTCACTCCAATCAGACATGAAACCAAAAGTGGGCAGGGGAAACAGCCCCCTCTCAGACCTACACATAAGCCAGGTCCCCCAACAGAGCAAAGTCTGTTTCCCTTTTAACAACCTCCGCAGAACTGGCTGCATTCAGAGAGTTTGAGCTGAAGACCACTATGGAGTTACAGCAGTTCACACAAGCTACTGGGTTGTTCTCCTAGTGCAACATACGAATAGATGCAGTTCATAAAGAGCAGGCAAGCAGTCAGGCCACAAAGACCTGAAGGTGTAGGGGTGTTTCAACAAGGTAGGCTAAGCATGTCAATAACTTAAGTAGGAGATGTCCTACACTACCAGAGTGCTGCTGAGACAAGACAAGGCCAGTGCACTGCAGACAGTGGCTGTAAGATGGCCAAGAGTCCTTGTTCAAAACAGCAGGGGAGGCAAAAAGACCTCCCAAAATTAGCACACAGGAATTCAGTGGCCTTACCTTCAGCAGGGAAAAAATCCCATTACCTCTGCACACTCAACAAGCACTCCCATCAATAGGAACCTACCTCAATTACCCTACTGTGTCCCTAGACATTCAAGAACCAGCAACGGGTGGTAAGTAGGATTGGACAGTTACATACCATTGCAGTCAGTGCTGCGTAGGAGAGGACAAGGACAAGCTTCCTTAATACATGTGCTTATTCTCTGGTTAGTGTTTGATTTCTGACAAACATCAGTGCTGCTGATGGTGTACATCTCTGGCTTTGCTTTGGCACTGCCCTGTAGCTTGTTCTCTGAGCACTGTGCTTTTTCAGCCCCAGCATGCTGGAGTGTGTGTCAGCCTTTGCTGTAGGGCTGGTGCTGCTCTATCAGGACAATGGGAAACCAGGACCAGGCCAAGTACACTGGACTGCGACTCTGAGGACTATCTGTTCTCACCTGCCTCCTTCACGGTCCTCAGTACCTCTGTGTTCTACCACTTTCTTCCCACTACCTATTACAAATGCTCACAGGTCTGTGCTTTATTATCTGGAGCAGATCATGCTACTCTCTTTGATCCCTCCTCAGCATTACTATCTACAATGAGATGAGATTGGGAAACACTGAAAAATTTCTCAGTACAAAATATATATTTTTAGTAGGAAATAGCATAAGAAATAGACTAAACATTTTGGAAGTTTTAAAAAAATTATTAAAAAGCTATAGTCGTAAGTGGAGTCCTTGCAGGAAAATAGGAAATACAATAGCAGTGGGAGACCCAAGGGAGATGAAGTTTTGAAACTTAGAGAATAATTGTAGAACTATCAATCCTGGGATATAAAAAGATAATTTAGATACTGTAGAGCCTCATAGTGGCTTTCTGCTATTTCTGTCATAATTTTCTGCCGTGTTATTTTCTGTCAAGCCTCACGATATTTCTATAACGACTAACCCATTTCTTTCCCTGAAACTTATCTTTGAAAATTATACACAAGGTCAGAGTTACACAACTGAACACTCCATTTATTATCAGAAACAAGAAAATCTGTCTGGGCCACATCACCAATTGTAGCTGTCCACCTGAGAGGATGAAATAGGTTGCAGGGAGAGTAAGTGAGCGGTAAAGAGAGGCACTGCAGGTGACAGAGTAAGAGTGATAGGAGAAAGATCAGCAAAACTAGAAGGAAGAGAAGATATATCACTGGCAACAAAACCAAATCAAGCTAATGCCTTCTCAAAGCAAGATGGGTAAAAGAGAGTGACTCAGTAAATGAGCTGAAGTCATTTGACAAAAGATCTGTGTAGCAGATCACTTTATTCATAAAAGAATCTGACATACTTTGCAACTGGAGATTATCCCAATACACAAATATTTTCAAAGTGACAATGGTAAAATTTTGCAGGTCTAGTAAGTACCTTCATTCCTAATATGTGCTGCTACTGTGGATTCAAACTTTTATTTTCAGTGCTTTCCTAAAACTTGTGCTGCATCTTCCAGTCTGGCGTGAGGAAGCCTGGCCTAAGCAGGCTGAGCCATTTACTAGAGCTTGTCACAAAACAGAGCTCAGCTCTGAGATCCTGAGTTGTCAGACAGTCTCAAAGAACTGGACACAAATCACAGTATTGAAATACCTGGATTTTCTGCAGATCATAAATTCTGCCTTTTGATGAACTCTGAGTGTATTGGCTCATACTGAGGGCTGGATCTCACACATAGAAAAGCTAAAGAAGTTAGTGCCTTGTAAAGGCACCAATGGTGAAAACACAGTGAAGGACATGCTTCAGGGCTCAATTAAGTGATGTGATGCGCTGCGAATCTCATCTCAGTAGAGAACCTGTCTTCAGAAGGGGTGTAATCGATAAATCATGTGCCAATTGTATTTATTCAATATGTCAACTTGTACTCTACTCTGGAGTGCCCAGGCCAGTGCCGAGGGCTGGTAGTGTCTTTGCTGCACCTCTCACATTCCTAATACTGAGTTAGGGTTTGCTGTTTGGCAGTTCAAAGAGCTGCAGCTTCATCACTTCCTACCAGAGGGAGAGGGGAACTTGGAAGGAAAGCAACAATGGGAAATCCCACACATGGGATGCAGGGGTCCGTGAAATGCCAAATCAGGGTGCAGTGTGCTGCTTGCCAGGGACAAATAAGTTATGCCCTAGTGCTCAAGGAAAAAGGACATGCTGTCAGGCTGAGGGTCTCCTGGAGCTGTTAGCTAGGTCTGTTCAGTGATCTGAAACTCTGAAGCTATTACTGACAGTGCAGTGCTGGTACTTTTGGTTGGCACATTGCAGAGCAGGAGATCGTAGGCATCTTAGAACATATCCAGAAATAAAAGCTATTCTTTTGGGAGATTTCTCCACCTTCTACTGATGAATTATGTTATTAAAGATCTGATGCAAGGTACACTGAATTCCAGGGAAGACATAATGCACTCAGCGTGCTTTCGTTTGAGTTTTAACATCCTGCTCACTATTTCACGTCTATCAGGTTTGCCTTCCACGCCAAATACACACCAACATCAGCCCATATTGCCTGCAACATCCTGTTTCTCCTGCTGTCCCCCCATGCTCACCACTGCAGGGCTGCTCCCCTGCCTGCTGCAGGTGCAGCTCATTTCTCCAAGCACCCAGAAAAATTCACTCCATCTCCATGCATGGCTTGAAATAGCAGCAGATCAACCAGTAAACCAGTAAGGCTTAGAAACAGCTTTCTGTACATTTAAGAGGTCTGAGAGACTTTTTTGGGTTTTGTTTAAAAAAAGAGAAATTGAGTGAAATAAGCCTGAAAGACTTACCTTACATTTAGACCTGGACTATGGTTTGTGCTGTTTTTCCTCTCCACACTCCTGCACACATATGGTGGCAACAGGAGGGAGAAGGGAGCAGGGGGGAATAAGAGCTGTAAGAAGTGTAATTGATGGTAAAAAAGGACCAAATGTGTGCACCAGATCCAGACACTCTCCAAAATGTAATCCTTGTTTGTCTGTATGATGGGAATAATAGCCTTCCTCACAGGGGTACTGGAAAGATCAATAAATAGTTAATGTTGGTCTAGGGAAATGCACAATGCCTGCAGTGTAAATCAGAAGTAACCCATTGAAATGCATGTAGTTACATATGGATAGGCCCAAAGTAAAAATGAGCAGATGCAGTTTCCTAAAAGAACAGTTCTATTTACCCTATAAACATTTTCTCCTGTGTGTGGGTCAGAGAGTGGACTTGAGACAAGATTCTGTGCTGCTGTAAATCTGCATCATTTCATTGACACCACTGGAAATATATCAGTTTAAACAAGAGCAGGGTCCTGCCACTAATACCTGCTGGCCACACAGTCTTTTACCCTGACTGTAGCTTTCCCTTTTCACAGTTGCCTAATTCAGCCTTGAAAAATCTACATTTTAGGGTCCCCAGAAGCTCATCAGTGCTATTTTCCCAACGAATTAGAAAACACAATGCAAATGTGGGGGTTAGTTTCCAAATGTCCATGTATTTTTCAACTCCAATACCCACAAGGTCTCTTACAAAGTATTGCGTAGTTATCCTGCAGAAAACACCAGCTCCAAACCATCTTCTTCAAAAGAAAGCACATACAGCTTCAGTGCAGATGCAGAAGTATGTCCATAATGCTCTATACCAGCTCATAATGTTAGAGAATAATACAGCAATTCTGTGATGAGGTAAATTTTAGTTAAGGTAGCAAATGCCAATGAGTGGTGACTAAACTGGAGCTGCTGTGAGGGGTCCTCTGTGGAGACGAGGTGTGGAGGAAACACTTTGCTTGAGGCCAGCCAGCAGTGCTGAGTCCATCCATCCTCTGGGTACCTAGAGAGGTAGGTTAGGGCCTGCAAAAGGCACTTCAGCACACAGCAGGCCAATCTCTAAGGAGATAAAGAAGTAAAAATTCCTGTGAATCCAAGCTCAGCCAAAGGCCTGTTGTAAAAGGAGGATAAGGAGAATACAAACAAATTGAAATTTCTCGCTCCATGCAGAGCTGGTGGTGCCTGTTCCTGAGTCAGACCCCACAGCCTGGAAACATGATTAACTCACACAGATCTTCTGAGGGTAGAAAGCAGTGATTTCCAATGGGCTATTCCTCCTCCTCTTTTGTCTGAGTAGAAATTTACCTGTATGTATTCCCTTAGGGAGTGGGAAAGGGGAGGTTTGCACATGTGAGTGCAGAGATACAGATTTGAGATGTTGCAATGTGTTGAAAGGACAGCATGGCTGCATATTCTGGTTGCCAGCTCTGTAGGCTGCTCTTTGATTTTTTCTCTCCTGCTTAGGTGTGTGCATTCTGAGGGGAGGCTGAGAAGCAGGTATCAAATAACTTAAAGGTGTTTTCCATAAAAGTTGCCTGCAGTCAAACTTCAGTCAGTCTTATACATGAAAAAGTGAGATTGTATTTATGGGCATCAGTCCTGCACCTGCTAATGTCCTTTTTTGACCTGCCATGCCATTGTGTTTGCTCTCTGACTTAGTGTCAATGCTCTTCTGGCAGCCTGAGGTGAGAGGAGGATGAGGATGAAGAAGAGTGAGAAGATGAATCCAAACTCACCTAAATATGGGCAAAGGGGCCCTGGAGCCAGGGTGAGGCAGCCCATGGGACATCACTTCCCAGCTGAGGAAGGCTGTGGCCACCAGAAGCAAAAGTTTCCCACTGTCATGGCTGAAAAAAACCTTAAAGGCACCACTGCAAAGACCAGGGAGAAAAAGCTGCCCCTTGCTCACTCAGTGCTTGCCTCTCTGTGGAGAACGATAAGCCAGATTGCTTTTTGTGATGTGGACATCTGTCCACTGGGAGCTGTCTTGCAACAGTACTAATTTCATGTAAGGCTCTGATCTGCCATCAGCCAGGAATAACTTTCAATCACTGCTGACCTGGGCTGCATTTGGACTGGCAACTTGGAGGTGGAAAACATTCTATGCCCCTTTCCTGATTCAAATCTTTGGAGCCACCCAGACCCCCATGGGGCTTTGAAGTTCATAAAACACACATCTTTTAAAACATGCAGAGGTTTGTACTTGGGCAGATACATGTGCAGTTGGAAAGTGTGCCCTTTCCTTCATTGACTCAGAAAAGAAGAAATTTCTCAGACCTAGCAGAAATCAAGAAACTGCAGTTACAAGTGGTATTTACATGCACATCAAACACCTCCTAATGATAGGGAAAAGATCTGAAGGGAAGCAACTGAGGTTTTTAGCTGAGATGAACTGGTTGAATAGGCAGGGATCTGCCAGCTTTCCTGGAGGAAAAGGAGACGGGAGGCAGAAACTGGGAGTGGAGGTGTGCATGCCGGCTAGGGAGAGGAAGAAAAGCCTGGCACATTCGCCAGTAGCAAATTGGGCTCCCGCATGGTCTAATTCCTGCTTCACCACAGACTGCTAACACAGCTTGGATAAAAAGGGAAAAAGGGAGAAAAAAATCTATTCAGGAGGCTGCAAGAGCACATAGAGTCTGTTCTGAGCTCCTTCCACAGGCAGACAGAAATCAATAAATCAATAGGAAATGTTCGCTGGCTGTAAAATGGGTAGAGAAGCCAGTGTCAAGCTGCTCTAAGATGGATGGACAGTAGGTTTGCAGTTTGCAGAAAGGCTAGAGGTGACTATCACCTTGAGATGGGATCAGCGGCCAGCAGCCCAGCAAGGCTTTGAACCTCGAGTTTATGATTAAGGGCTGGGGCACAGATTGAAATACTCCTGTGTCCCTTGCACAGTCCTCCCTGGACTCGGCTGGCTCTCCTCCTTGGTGGCGGCACCGGTGCGCTGGCAGCCAGGGATGAGCAGCTGCTGGCGCTGGCCCTGCTGTGCCACTTCATTGAAGTTGAGGCTACAGAAGACTGAATAAAAATTGACTAGATGCCTGGTGGTAGTGAGGATTGATTGAAGACGGGCAGGGGTTTTTTACCCCACAGTTGGATTTTTTCCTGTCTATGAAGGATTTGACATAATGTGGGCAGAGATTCTTATTCAGAGGATCGCACCTTCATTCTTTCCTTAATGAGACAAACACAGGAACATGAAGCAGTGCCAAAGATGCTTAGGGAAAACTGGCATGATTGGCATCCTTCTTTTCTTTTAAAGGCAAAATATTTGCAAGGAGTGGAACAGATGGACTTGCAAAAGCCTTGTTGTGTGCCTCTGTGTGCCCATTCAGGTTCAGAGGGTGGCTGCTCTTCAGTTGATACTTTTTAAATGCAGAGATGATCCTCACTGTGGTATGGCTCCTGTAGAGCCAGACCAGCAATCTGGCTTCAGGCTTCCTCACTTCCACATCCTCCCCTCCAGGATTTACATTTCTTTCAGTCTCCATGAAACTGCTGCTTACTCTGCTCTTTGAGGATAGATGGAGCTTTTTAACCTCTTGTAATTGAGACTCTCGTTGTCCTCTGAAGCAACAGATTTGGGGCCAGCTTATTGCTCTCACCAAACAAGACCCTTGGCAAAGCTGTCGCTGCTACCCATGTGTTTCCAAAACTGTTGCTTACACACTGCTCCTCTCAAAGGTGGGCCTGGGCCTCGCTGCCCACAGCCTGAAGCAAAGCAGCTGGGGGGAATGCTGCCCAAATTTAGTTAGCACTGTACAACATTGTTTCCTTTCATTTATCAGCAGGTTTTCCAGAGCAGCATTCAGCTTCATGCAGCATACATATAAGAAGTCTAAGGACTCACAACTTTACTTTGGTAGCTTAAGTTCACACACTACAGTGTTGACAACTAAATATGTATATTGGAGTCATATGCTTTGGTGTTAATAGTCTGACTTCAGGGAGCTGCACCCAAGAAATGTGAATTTATTTTATAAAGTTTTTCTTTTGTTCACTGAGGTAGGCCAACAGTCTGCTTGGTTTTAAGTAGAATTTAGGCAAGAAAATATTAGGGGGTTGTACATACACTATAATAGAATAAAAATTTCTAATCTAGTGAAATGGCACCTGGTGTATTCTCTAAATGCTTCCTTGAAGTTACACATAGTCACATTTTTTTAATGCCAGTCAAATAGTCAATAATCAGTTTCCTGTACTGTTTTCTGAATCTTTACTTCATTCAGACTAAGGCCTACAGTGAAACTCCTATTTGCAAACCTGACCTGGTCTCTGCAATTCTGAAACTGGGAACTCAGAGTGCAAGAAAAAGTCTAGGGAATTATTTTGGATAGGAAAGTCAGAGTGATACTGTTTAGGGAGTTAGGCAGGGCCCAAAATG
The DNA here is from genome assembly GCF_047495875.1 of Pithys albifrons albifrons. Taxonomy (NCBI): domain Eukaryota; kingdom Metazoa; phylum Chordata; class Aves; order Passeriformes; family Thamnophilidae; genus Pithys; species Pithys albifrons. Next base: position 9,243,834 of record NC_092470.1, read on the forward strand.
GGGCTTGTTTCTCACAATGGAAACTGACCATGAATAGATTTTCTCTACTTGCCTACACAGTGAAAAACAAGAAACTCTGCAAAATCAGTATCCTGACTTTGGACCAAAATATCTGTCATCTTAGGCTTGCTTTCGAGGAGAGGCTGGGAGCATCCCAACACTGGACAAAAAGAATTGAAAAGACTGTGAAGATGGGTGTGTTCTGGCACTACCCCCTGCTACAGCTTATGTGTACAGGCAGACCAGCTGGCTCCACAAATCCTGTGATTTATTCCAGGAGTGCTTATGGGAAGATACATGTATGCCTCACCCAGCAGAGCTTGGAATTTGTGGTCCAAAAAGGCAGACCTAGATGCTCTAGTTAGGGTTGTTAGAGAACCCTGAAAATAAAAAACCTGATCTTATTAGAATAGTAAAATAATGAGAAGAAAGCTAAAATAAAAGACAATAAAGTAAGTTAATATGTGATGCTTACAGTGGTGAAAAGGAAGGAGATTTGCTCTCCTTTAAGTTCCTGTTAGTTCTCACATTTAGGCTATGTCATTCACTGTAAAATGTCCACTTGCTACAGGAAATGAAAAATATGTTTTATCAAGGGAGAAAATCTGCTTGATCTCTGTTAGACAGCCCAGCACTTCTGAAGAAATCTTTTGCAATATTTGGACCATAACTGAACCCCTTGAAATTAAGGGAAGTTTCATCCATGAATGGAGTTTGACTTGGTATTCAGAATAAAATTCCAGGATTGTTCTTTTTTACTACTCCTGTATTAGTTCCCAGAACAACAGGTACATTTTATTACAAACATATTTTATACTTCTGACCTAGGTACATCACTGATGAGAAAAGCCAGAATTTTCTATCTGAACACTCTCCCTTTGCTCCCTCCAGTGCAATCCACAAAGACCCTTCCACACTGATCTCTTTCATCTGGAGCAACAGCAGATGCATCAGCAATTAGTGATACCATAGCCAAGCACTGAACTTCAGAGTCCTTCACTTTACATGAGCTCATTCTGTACTCATTCACTGAATGCTTGGATATCATATTGAGAAACAGAGAAAGTTTTGTTCAAAAATACTCTGTTTGATGAAGTGGATCATGGCAGATTTTGTGTGTGTTGCTAAGCCCCGATATCGGCTTAGGACTTTTTTCAAATATGCACATTCCTATCAGGACTTTCTAAAAACAAAACTGAGCTGCAGCCAGTTATGAGAACCAACACACAGAAAGAGAAATTCAGACCTCTGCAATTAAATGTCTTAGCAAAGATATAAATCATGGGGGGGAGGGGGGGGGGAAGTTCTTGTTTGGGAAATGGCTGGCACCTGAAAATTCAGGTGCAGCTATTAGGGCACACACAGCTGCACAAGCAGCACAAAATAAGCAGAGGTTTAAAGAGGATCTTTCAGCCTGAGCATATTGCTTGGATTTAATTTAGTTCCAAGGAGGTGGTAGGAGCTGTTTCTAAGGTAAGGAGAATTTTGTCTCTCTCTCAAGTACTGCCTGGTTGTTTTGTTGATTTTTTTTTTTAGTTCATCTGTGGTAGAGCAGAGGACTTGCAATGAAAAATTCAGTAAATTAGTTACCTTTTTTTCTGTTTTCAAATCACTTGGAAATAGATGTTGACTTTGATTGATTTGTTTGTGGCTTGACGAGGTGCTGTGCTCTCTGTGCAAACAGTTTATCCTGTAGCAGGCTTTACTATGTATTTTCACTGCATCTACTATTCTTGGTATTAATTATGTGTGGTGAATTTGCAGTGCAAACCATAGAGTATGGGTGACTTGTAAGAATTTCAGTTCCACAGGTACTTTTCAAAATAAAAAACTTAATTTATAGGAAATAACAACAATTTTTAAAATTGGCATTAAAATTATTTCAATTTTTAGTTGCAGAGCTTTGTTTTTCTTTGCTGACCTCACTCAGATCTGTGAGGGTTCCTCAGGTCTACCAGAAATATTTGTAGGTTTAGACACCAATTTGGAAATAAGCCTGTGAAGTAGAGTACCACTGGGAGTAAATAGCTCCAAGTCAGAGTTGGAGTACACCTGTAAAATCTCACTAGATGCACTTTTTTTTTTTGAGTAAAATAAAAGCCATGTGGGTTACTTTAAATTACTGTTTACCTTTTGGAGCTTCTGCTTTAAAATGCTATCAATATATTCTGCAAAACTCATTTCCTGTTAAACATTTCCATTTTGTTTTCAAACATAATACTTTTTTCAAAACCAAAAATGACTTATATAAGATTTCAATTGCTAATTTTATTTTAATATATAAATAATTCTTAGGGAAGGAAGTAATTTCCTTGCAAAAGCAACAAAAAGGATTTTTGTCTCTTAGTACAGAGAGGAAACAGTACAACAGGAGCAAATATTTCACATATTGAGGAACAATGAGTCAGCATACAGTTATCAGGTGTATAATAAGAAGGTGTTTGTAATTCACTCATCCCACTTAATCTTTCTTTCCTCACCTGCTGCAGTTCCCCACCAGCTTCATACAAACAGCAAATCACTCTATTTCCCTTACCTGGCAGCTCTCCTTTTATTGTTGCATTTCCTGTTTTTATCTTTCCTGTTTATGTTACTTTTGTGTGGTGGCCAGAAGTCCAGCAAAGGGTTTGTTGTGCACAATATTTTTCGCTGCTTAACATGAGAAAAACCAAGGCACATCCCTAATTGTGCTGTGGTAGGGGGTATCTGCTATGCATACCTCGGCAGAGCTTTCAGATTCAAGCCAAGAGTCAGTCGGTTGAGACAATGGTTTCCTTTAGAGATTGTTCAGCTTCAGAATGGGCATGAGTAATTTCCCTACAGGATTAATTGATTGGGTACCTGAGCTCCTGTAAGCAGAGAGCCCAAAGTGTTTCACTGGAACCCAAGGCTCTGTGTTTTGCACAGGACAAACCTGCTTACCACAGCCCCTACTGGGCTGGTACACAGGCAAGCAGGCAGTGCCCACCGCAGCCTGATGGCTTGTGGGTGCTTGAGCTGTCCTTGGCCAACAGCAGCTTTGGAGCTCACAGGGCCCTTGCCCAGCCCTGTGCTGTGCATGCACCTCTGTAGGCAAAAGCAGGAAACTGGATGAACACTGATGTAATCATAAAAAGTGTGATCTTATCAGGGTATAGCTTGCTGATAAGGACCTACTTTTGATGTACAAATGGTTCGGCATTGCTGGTAACACAAAAGCCAGAAATCTTGCAGGCTCCCCACACAATGGGGGTGCCATGCTAGGGGCTAATAACATTTAATGCTTAGACAAGCAGACTACAGAGCAACGCCTCTCCCCTCCACGTTTGCCTCCACCTCCCCTCCCCCAGACCCCTCCTGCCATTTGCTGACGCCATTTTCCTGGGACTGGAGGTGTCTGTGAGCTCTGAAAATTGGATCACAGGGAGAGCTCTTTGCCGGCCCCGGTCATGCTGACGGCAAGACTCGATCGATCAATACTCTGTGTGACACTTTCAGAATTCATTGGAAATGATGTCCTTTTCAAATGACACCCACATTTTATCGAGGGCAGCTCCAACAGAAAAGCACCAAGTGTGTTTTTGCAAGATATGTTTTGTTAGTAGTAAACTTAGCTTTATTTGTAAGGTTCTCTGTACTTGGGATTTCTTCATCCCTCCCTTCAACCTCCCTTTTGAAGAGGGCAGAGATTTAATCTTTAAAGGTAGCTTTGTAGCCTGACATTTGGAGTGTGAGCTGTTCCTAAGCCTGATGTTTATTATGACATATGGCCTCTTCATGTAAAAAACAGTAAGCTTTGGGGGAGAATTTAAAAAGTAGCCTGAAGCTCATAGCACACAGCTAAAATCTGATTCACAATTTTATCCAAAACATTATGACCTCTGGGTAAAACTATTGCTCTGCTATGGATTCCCATGAAACTACTTGGCACTGCTATCTTGGAGCCAGTTCCTGTGGGTGGGACTACACAGGTCATTCAAAGCAACCCTTTCGAGCCATTAATTGCTCATGTTGACAGGCAGCAAACAGGAATGGTGTTTGCAGCCAGAGGCTTTGGGGGTGAGACACACAGAGAAGGAGAAATGGGGGAATTGTTGGGAATCTGTTTTGAAGGACTGTCAGAAATAAGTAACCTTTCCATTGAATGTCAGTATTGAAAAAGAATCCTTAGTCCTTATATTTTGTGACTCCAAAGTAAATAGCTCTGGTTACTTAAGAGGTTGACAAGCTGTGTGCCAGGTGTCCTTCGGGGACTGCATAGCTGGAACTTGGAGGATCCAGCCTGGGGTTTAATTTTGCCCTCATCAAAGGTAAAGCTAGATGTATCATTTGGACTTAGACTCAAGCCCACCAAAAATGAACAGAAGGTTCAGCCTCAGCCAACTCTGAGAAAAAAGGAAAAAGCCATTTCCCAAAATATAATCCTGTGTAATTTGGGATTTACAACATCATCAAGCTACACAGCGTCTTGCAGCATGGTGAGTCTGTGACCAGATTAGAACGTGGGTAGTCTTAAAAAGAAGTAGAAAAACTAACAAGGCATCATTTGTTGACTCAGGACATCAGAGTACAGGTGGGGGGAAGCTCATGGCATAAAAGCAGTTAATTTGAAAAGTCTTCCCAGATATGTATCTGTGTTTTCACTCTATCTACATATCAGGCAGGAGAACTCTCTCTGCACCTCACTGCTCTGTCACTCTGGCTCATGGGCTTCATCTAACTCTGGGGTGAAATCTGTCCTGGGCTATAACTGGTGTTCCACTGTCAGTCCTGCACTGACTCTGTTTCAGTGAACTTCACCAAAGTGAAAATAAACGTTGCAAGGTCCAAAAGTTTGTGATAGTGGGAAAGAGACTATCAGACATGGACTATGGACTTATTAATTTGTTCAGTTGCCAGGAAACATCAAAACTGTCATAAATTATTAGATAGCAGTTTGTAGGGAAGCTTTCAATAGCTAATCCTGCCCTTGTAAAAACACTTAATAGTTTCATTTACTTTGTTGGTAGCAAATGTGTTCTGGCAAACTGGGTAACTACTATCCTGATTTATAACATGAGGCTTGAATGGGACAAACTAGACAGAGAACTCTAAGTGACTACTGCCTTATTTTAAAAGTTAATCTCTGCAGCTCTGCATGCAGAAGTCACAGCTCACTGTGAAATAAACCATCTGAGCTCTGCAGGAGGGGCAGCGCACTGAGCTAAAGTGTTTGGGCTTTGAGTGCAAGGTATGGAGGCCATTTCCCAATGCAAACAATTGAGACTGAAGTTCTGCTAGACTCCAAGTTTGCAATACCTTGCACAAGACCTAGTAGGAAAACTTGTAGGGTGGAGAGCTTGTACTGTGGCTTTGCCATAGGAATAGGCTGTCAAAGTTGCAGGATTATAGTCCAACTTTTCTTTATAGAGAATTAAGAATGATCTGTGGTATTTCTCTTTAATTGCAAAATGGTCTGAATGCTGGTCATGAAGGCACCTGATGCCCAAGTTTTTATGAGGGGATTAATGAGCATAAGTCTACAAAGGTCCCAAACGGGCTATAAAAACATGAGTGAGAACGAACATCTGGCAAGTATCGAGAAACCTCCAGCACAGATAATTGTTGAGCAAGAGATATCTCAGTGTTTGTGGGAAACAAACAGGCTTTGCTACTGTCCTGGCATCAGATTTTTACAAGTTCTCATTGTTTTCTCCTAATGTTCTTCACCCAAACCATTCTTAAACTGCAAACAAGCTTTTGTGATATTGATTTAACAATGATGCTTATTGCTGTCTTAGGGGATCGGTTTGTGAGAAAGTTGGGTCAGACTTTGTGGGTCTTTGAGATTTTAGTCCATAAATACTGATAGTAGCACAAATTTAACAGAGCAAATATAACAAAGAGTAGAAGAACAACAAGTGGCTGAAGATGCTATTGTGCTCAGGGCCTGTTAAAAGTATCTGTGAGTCCTGGAAGAGTCTGGTTACTTCAGACAAGCTGGAGCACATGGGCAGATGGATGATTGCATCTGCTTCACCTCTCAATGACATGACTGTCATTTCTCACACTTAAGGATAACATTGGGAATATCATTCCTAGCTTATATCCAATGAAGCAACAGAAAGAAAACCTGTTTAAATCTAAACCCCATGTAAGCATACCACATTTTTTTGCCAAACTGGATAAAAAAAAAGTAAGGAATCTGGTGCAAGGTTGAGGTAAACTGGTACATGCCAGGAAGATACCACTGCAGTCTCTGCTTCTGAGCAGACTGAAAGCAATGGTTCAAATAAATGCCATGGCTCTGCAAGTCCTCTTAACTTCAGCATCTCTTAAAATCAAGAATGGTTTTACTATTAGCCTAAAGATTCAAGGGGAAGTTTAGCATAACAAAAGTGGTTCTGCAAATATTTGCTTTTTCATGACGGCTACGTGCATTATAGATACTTTTAAGTATCTGGGCATTTATGTGTACTAGAATCCTTAAAAGCTCCAAAGATGCTCTCAGTCAAAAATACCTTAAATCCTCTGGTTGCGTTCCCTGTATAGCTGACCAAAGTGTTGTCAGCAGTGCAAAGGTTTTAGCCTTAAATACAAGGAATCTTTTAGTCCTGCTGGGGTTTAATGAGTTGGGATTCTAAGCTGATTCAGCTCTTAAACAGTCTGATCATTAGTGCTGTATCATCTGTCACCTTTGGGTGATAATTAGGAAAAGAAAGTCAATAACAATAGTACATAACACTACTTTACCAAGATTTAAACAAGTTGTAATATTGTTGAACATCTATTGATGACTCCAAATGTGCCACAGGCTATTGAGCACAAAGAGTGCTTTGATGCAATGTTTTCCATTATTAATTTGATGTGGCGGAGTTTGTAGAAGTGAGAACATTTGTTTTCATTTTATTACATGTGGGAAGAGATGAGATACTTTACATATTCATTTTTCTTTTCTTCTATTGTTTTATCCCACTAAAGCCTTTGAAGAACAAGAACAGAAGAAAAAAGGAAAATCACTTAGTTAATAACATTAGACTGTTTGTTTACCATATCTCTGATCTGGTTTGATTTTTATTGATTTATTTGACCTCCAAAATATACATCCTATATGTATGTTAGCAGCCCCTAAATGGCAGGGAAAAATCTAAGTGGAACTGGTTTTTCCCCAGAATAGAACAAGATCTCAGGAGCTCACCACAGTGATACCAACTTGGGTCAGGATTCATTATTGCATTACTTCAGCAGTCCGGATATTGGGCCTGATGTGTTTGAGATACCCCAGTAATGCAGTGGTCAGTTATTGTTACTTATTGACCACTTCCTCATCTGCCTGTTGGTTCTTCCTTTGCGTGATTAAACTCATTTGTAAAGAGCACAATTATAGAAATCTCTAAAGAGCAGGCCTTTTGGAGTCTCTTTTATTGCCTTGTTTTGTCTAATTAATCCCTTAATGAAAATTCTTTGCCTTCCTCTAGTCTGTCTTTTTATGCTTTCTGCAACCACAATACGTTAACACTTGGTCATGCATCCGCAAAACACAGTTTTGCTTAGCTGTTGTGTTTCAGTGCTTTAGACAGGAAAGTTGTTAAGCCAAAAATAGATTAATGTACATAAAATATCTGAGTATAAGAGAAAAATGCCTTTGCAGATTGACTAGATCCTTTCAAAGAAACACAGTTGAGACAAGCTGTTTTCATCTCATGTCTGAAACTGTGCAGCATGCTTGAAAAAAGGTCTAAATCTCTTGAACTCAAGAAGCATATTTTTCCTTAGTAGTTAAATAAATATTATTTCTCCTCCCTCCTGTTTGGAAATAATTATATCAGTCCTGCTTTGAACCCTGAAAAGCATCAGATAGTCCTGGCTCAATCACACAGATGCTTTGTGCGATAGAATCAACAGCTGGAATGTGGGCTTCACTTAGGGGGGATTGGCATCTAACAGCCATATCAAAATTCTAAGATGTGAACCTAAACTGAAAGGGTTCCATTATGAAATCCTGTTGTATTTGAGACAATAGCAACCCCATACTTCATCTCTCTTCCGAAGCTGCTCTGCACAGAAGAAACTGCAGGTAAGCAATGAGACAGGAACACACAATGGCTCAGGTTAGCATTAACAGAACATTATAAACAGGAATTGTTCATATAAAATGTTGAGACTTCTCATGTTGCTGTGCTCAGTAAGAGATAGAAGCACTTTATATGCATTAATTACTTCCCTATGAAATGTAAAGGGGGGCTCAAATACAAATGTAAACCAAGTTCAGCCTGGGGTTTAAATTCCCAAAATATTTAGGATTTTTAAAGTAGGGGTTCTCCTTCAGTTTCATCACTTCTTTAAAACAAAGCAATGCATTTCATAGGCATTGGAGAGAGAGGTGAAAGAGGGAGTTAAAAGCTATTTGGTTCTTTCTAGTAGTCAAATGTCCAGATTTAGTGAATGAAGATCAATGAGAAGCAAGAACTTGCACCAGTAAACTATAACCCATAGAGTCTCAAGCTTTGGTTATCTACAAATCTCAGTGATACTCAGCCTGTTCACATATGCCTCTGCACACAGAAGTAAGGCAGAAGAGTTGCTTCCCAGCACTCAGATCTAGCAAGTCCCATTTACTATACATTGTGCTGAGACATTTCCCAGACAAGGTATCCACTGCTAACTGTGGCTGCAAAGTCCACTCCTTAGACAAGGGGCAGAGAAATGTGATTGGATTTTCCTTCTGATAAGTAAACTCTACATAATCCTCAGGGATGATAAACTTTGTCTAAAGTCCAGAATCTGGGTCAGATTATTGGTTGCTTCTACAGCAGTTACACCAATAATGAATTTGGACCTCAGACTTGAAAACTCAAAATACTCTTTGATGTATACAATTTCATTTTGACATTCACAAGAAATGGACTAAGTCTATGAAAATGCACACAAACCCATCATAAACCTCAGGTATCTCCAGTTCCATGCAAACCAGACAACCATTTCAAAATACATAAAAATATACTTTAAAATAATTTTACTGTAGGAAGTAACTTGTCAAGGTGCCCAAGTTTAGATTAGATAACATCATAATCTTCCTAATTATTGTAAAATAAATAAACTCTTTATTCTTGTATAGCTTGGATTTAAATACTCTGACAGTCAGCCATACCACACTGATGACCCTTCTGTTATTGTGAGCCCTGAACAAACGATCCAGGATCTCCTTTTGTACCAGCCAAACACTCTGCAGCTGGAAAGCTTAGCCCAGAGCCAGGCTCAGCCAGCTGCAGGCTGAGGAGCTGCCCTGGGCACGAGGTGAAAGCCGGAGGGTGGCAGGGCTGCACGTGGTATGCTGTGCTGACCTCCTCCCTCCCCATGGCTGTGGCAATAGAGAGCCAAGTTCAGCAGCAGCTGCTTTAAAGCTCTGTCTCACAGCCCTTTCTGCAGTGGCTAAAGCTAAGCCTGAATTCAAGCCTGCTGTACCCAAGTGAAAGCAGGCAGAACATTTCTTACTAGGCTGGAATCCTCAGAAACCTGTTACAGGATCTGTGATCAGCTCAGCAAGTTAATTCCCTTTTGCCTCAGTCACCCTGAGACCCCCTCACTGAGGTAGCACTGGACACAGTTCCAAGTAACAGTGTCAGGCAGGGATTAGCACAGAAATGCTGTCTCAGGGACCTGCTGGTACTTTCTCCCAACACACATGGCTGAGCATTTGACACTTGTACTCTGTCTACTTGGTTTGTGAACCCCTAGTGTTTGCTGAGCAGCAATGCCAATGTAGCATTAGGTAGCTTTCCAGATAAATAAGAATTTATCTTATTAAGTGAATGTCTTACCCATGTATTTAGCATCCTGAAGATAAAATTTGTTTTGTTTGTGATTTTTGCCATTTGCCACTTTTTCCCTTTGAAAACCCACCAAAGGTGCTTCTTGGAATCTGCTCTGTCTCATCAGCTTGCCACCCAAATGTTATGGGGTGGCATATCAACTATGCCACCCAAACCCTATGGACTCACAGGGCCCCTCTGCAGCAGCAAGGCTCCATTGGGGTCCTTTCCCTATTCTGGTGTTGATTTGGGATCTTAAGTCATTGATGAGTTAATGCTTGTACAGTGTTCTCTACTTTCAGTGTTGCATAAGAAGTAGGAATCATTATCATTAGTAATAAACATTTGCTGAAGTTTTCTAGTCAAGCTATTAAAGTATCTTCATGTTTTTTTCTGCCCCCTCCTTCCTCAGCCCTCCATAGGCTGAAAGGTTGGTGGTAACTGAAATTCCATCTACATCTTCTTACTTGTATTTTACTTACTCAGGAAGTGCTCAGGCTACCTTCTTCCTCTGGGACTAGCACACATGTTGGTCACAAACCAGCTTTAGAAGGTATAGTTTTACTGAGTTCCATTAGAAATTATTTGGCAGCTCTATTGATAGGCTGAAACAGCCTAAAAGTGACTCAACAAGTCCATCTTTTTGTCCAGAATAGATATGTGTCAGTATGCAATAAATAGTGAACCACTATCTGAGTGTTTTGTGGTTTTGCACTGATCTTTGTGCTGCAGGAGGAACTTCTTCCCTTGTCTTGCTCCTGGTATCCTTTTTGTTAGAGATTTTTCTTTTGAAACTCTGTGGTTTTTCAGGTAACATTCAGAAACCATTTCTTTTGTTGTTGTTTTTGTAGTTTTCCTTGTAGTTCATTGATTTGTTCAAACCAAAAAACTCAAAGCCAATTTCTGAGGCTGTCAGCCTATTTAGCTGTGGAGGAAAGTCCACCAACTTCTGTAAATAGAGATGATAGCATGTGGCCCAGAGCTCTGTTGTAACTCAGGGCCTGCCTGGCAAAGCACTGCCCTCAACCCCAGCTCCAAATAACTGGGGGGGCTGTTCACAGGACCCCTTCCCTGCAACCACCTGTGGCTGAGCAGCCATCTGTAAATCATAGTGCAATAATCCTCACACCTTCTCTTTTATTGCTGCATATTAAAATTACTAGTGCCAGCAACACTTTGTAAAGCAGTAACCACACTGCAAGCTCTGAAGTAAATTTTTTTTGTTTGGTTTAGTTTTTTAAGGTTGTACACCTTAAAATCTGGTCTCTTAAGAAAACGGTTAACAACATTTATACTTTGAAATTTTTAGGGATTTTAAAGGAAATTAAGTTAGAAATGCCAAAATAAATTTTGACCAAGGTGTCATACCAAGGGGTCATTCTGTCACTCCTGAGCAAAGGGGAAGGCAAGGAAATAGCTCTGCATAGGGGATGCTCAAGACAGCAAAAGAGTTTGGTTTATGGTTAAAAATGTCTGTGATACTGAGAAAAGCAGCTAGTGGAATGTCTTGGGGTTTGTTTTCACTGGCTGGCCTTTGCAAGACTTCTGTCACAGAAATGAAACCTAAGCACAGGTCTGGCTGCAAGCATAGCAGCATCAGCAGGATTTGTTTTCCACTTCTACCACTTTAGAGCCTTTCTTATGGCCATTAGCAAACTCTCAAGCCCCAACAACTTTCAAAAACCTCAAGGTAGATGAAAGGAAGTGGATCCATTTTCTCTAAACTGTCTCTGTGACATTTTATGAAGAGCCTCTTAACAGATCCAGCACTAGGCACATTTTCATCTCCTCAGCTCAAGAATACCTTTTGAAGGCCAGTGGAGCCTGCAAGTGGGACAAGGATTAATGTAATCCCTCCTCTACCCCATCCAGAACCTCTCCTGAAGGGAGTCTTATCTGCTTCCATCCTCTGCCATCAACCTGACCCCCTTACTCCCTGTACAGGTTCTGAACAGCTTTGCTCTTTCCCAGAGGATTACATTCTTCTGTCACAAAAGGTCTGCAAGACTAACATAGAGCTTTATGCTCTTGTTTTTGAAAAACAATGTGTTACGATATATCTTCTGTAAATCAAGAGTGACATATAACTTAACAGAAACTTTCATACATACTTTTAAGCCTTTACCTTGATAACTGTGGTGCCTGTGACTACCACATTGTGGCATTTTTTGTTATTCCTCTATACTGGTGGCTGACATGGCAGAGAATGAAGATATTTGTGCTCCCTTTAGTTATACATCAGGTGCAGCTATTAAAATGCAAGGAAGACCATCAGTTTATAAAGCCATAGATGATGATGCTGTCTAACCCCCATCTCAAAACAGACAAGTTCTAGTGATAACCAAGTATATAGGCTTTTTACCCATTAAAAGTAATGTACAGCCCTGGCCTTTGGACATAACTGTTTTTTTCTTAGAATGCCTTTTTCCTGGACTGCCTCTTCATCAGTCTTTGCAGGTAAAGGAAAAAAAGGGGAATTTCTAGAGATCTCAGTGTAGTTTTCATAGTTTATTTATTTCTTTTCTTTATATAAGTATGGAAAAACCCCTTCATATATTTCCTAAAATGCTACATGAAAACTTTGTCAGCAACTTCACACTCTTCTTGGCAGTGTATATATCCTTGGACATGTGTTTATTTTTTCCAGTCTCCTTCCTCCCTCTGCTCTTTTCCCAACGAGTTGTGATGCATGACATTATATTTCAATGTGGGTACATCAGCTGTACAAATATGGTCATTGATTGGTATGGCAGGGAAAGGAGTCAAGGCTTCAGTTACCTGTTGCCCCAAATTTACCTGCCCTTGTCGTAGGTAAGCCCACGTGGCAGCCCTGGAGAGATTCTCTTGTTTCCTTGCACAATGACTGCCCTTTCTGGGTGCAGCTGCATGCCCTCTACCACTGAATAATGATCTTGTTTCTAAAGTGGAATGTGTAATAGGGAAAGGGAGGTGGCCAAAACTCAAATGAAGGAATAAAAAAAGAGCAGATGAATTGATTTTTGGGATGTTCTTTTGATGCTCTTGCCCTCTATTTCTCTACTCTTCTTCCAAGCTCTCTGCAGTGTGAGTGCTGCTAGCCACATGGATAAGATTCAGCTTGCAAAAATGTACGCTTGCAGCAAGGAAGACTTACCCTTTAACCTTTAGCAGCCATTTCCTCTGAAAAGCACAAGTTTCATTTTCGCTTACAGTGAAAAACGTGTGGAGGGGGAAGGGGAAGAGAACCTCATCTCTCTGTAAAAGAGCCGAATGGGCCTATTTTCATCCCCTGCACCAAACTTCACATAGCTCTTTTTGCATTATGCAGTGTGCCCTCAGGAAAGAGATCTGGCAGAAAAAGCAAATGCAAACTCTCTCGTTAGTCTTGAAAGACCTGGTCTTGAGCATTTGGGGTCAATCCCCTTCAGCAGGTTCATTTTTCTTCATTGCAGTTTCATGAATTTGGCCAAAAGCAAAAAGCAGGGGTTAGGGAGGAAAAAAAAATCCACCCTATATAGTGTCATTAGACAAAACTGAAAATTGCATGCCATATTGGAAAAGTCAGGAAGGCAGAAGAAATTCCACATCCCTGTAATATATCCAAACTTAGTGCAAACAGTGTACTGTAGCAGCAGCAGCTAATGGAGCTGTGCTTTCACTTAGTGTAAACCCATGGAACTTATGCTAGTAGTTCTCAAAACAGGATAAAGAAGACAGATTTTTAGTTGAAACTCTTGTGTTCAAGTGCCTTTCTGTCTAGAAAATATGAGATTTTTTTACAAATCTGACATGATTTGAAAGATAATAACATACTGGAAATATTTTGTTGCAAGTCAGTGATTTAAGTTCAGCTCATCTTCTAATAGTGAAATACTACTACTAAGAGAGAAAAGTATAGTTGCAACTGCAAGGGAAGCTAAAGCCCCCATCTCTATTGCGTCCTGGGCTCCTGTCCTCCTCCTTGGAGGTTCCCCAAGCCAAGCATTGTGTGGTGTGATGGTGCAAAGTGATGAATTTCCACTTAACCCTCGTCTTCACTGAAGCATTGTTGTGAGCACAAATAAGTGGTTTCTAGTTTTGTCAGTCTGCATTCTTCGATAACAATCAAAAGGGCTGAAATAAACTGACTTTTTCCCTTAGCAAATTGTACACTTTTACCTCACCCAGTGTTAAGACCTGCATCCTGCTGTCAGTGTGTTCTGGAGAAGGGCTCTCAGGATGGCCCTGCCCCTCTGCAGCATTGCCCCAATGCAGGGTGCCCATGCAAAGGCCCTTGACCCCTCTGCCCCAGGATTCCTCCTCCAGAGCACCTCAGCCCCAGGTATGGCACCCCTGAGCCACTGTCTGCCTTCCCTGGGCTGCCTCCTTCTTCACATTGGCATTTCTGAAGTTTTTGTACATTTTAAATATGAGTTGTTAGGTGCCTACCTCCCTGTAAAAGCTTTTGAAATTATTTTTGAAATAAAAGGCCATAATCTTATGAGAAATTTCACTTTCAAACTTTTTGTTCAAACAAGCATCGTCATGTTTTCTCATGGTCTCCAAAAGATGATCGTGATCTGAATGGACCCTCTGGTCCCCCAGCTGTAAGGACACCTCTCAGTCCCCAGCCTCCTGTCACATACATATTTTAGGGACAGTAACTTTTGTGCCCTTTCTTAACACTCTCTAAGCCCTGCTAAAGCTCTGCTGTCTTTGCAGAGGTGAGCAGAGAGAAGAGCATCCCCTTCCAGGCAGCAAACTGTGCTGAACTCAGTGCTGTTGCTGGTATCTTTCACGAGGGGTCATTGTATACCAATATGCATATAAACCACAAAACACCTGGAGAAACACTAAGATATCATAGTAAGCAAGATGAAAAGATTTGACTGAAAACAAAAAGGTTGCTGGTGAAATACGAATATGTGAGAAATTCCCACAATGTGTTGTGAACTGATAGAGAACTATTATTTCTTGCCTTTTTTTTTTTAAGGAAAATGCAATGGATGAATTATCTTATGGAAGTCAACATAAATGGCTTGGTTGTATTGGGGAAAGGTGTAAAGGAGGGAGTTGACTGTGTGAGAATGGAGAGTGCATAATGTATTAGCATCAGCAACACAGCCTGATGGGTGAAGGCTTTTATACTACCTCTCTATTGATAGGTATTTCAACCAGCAGTAAAAAACTGCTCTTGACACTCATCTGTAGGGAAAAATATCCACATAGTCTTTGCTGTAGGACCAATTAGCCTGTGAAAGCAGCTGGGGGGGAGGAGGGAGGTGCGGGATATAAATGCGGGATGCATCCACACTTGATTACTCTAATGAAATGTCCATTGATTCCTATAGATTAATGTGAGAAGAACGGCAGCTGCGGAGTGGCTAACACCTCTAGGTCAGCAGCTCTGTGTGTGTGGATGTGTGTAATGGAGGGGGTAGCACAGAGCCAGACCAAGGTAGACACGAGAGGGTTAGAGCGGCTGCAGAGGGGAGAGGTGCTGAGGTGCGTGGATGTGACAGCCGGCGATGGAGGGAGATCTGCGGGAGGCCACAGCGAGGGGCTGCAGGGACAGCGCCGTCCCTCCCTGCCTCTCTCGCTGCCACTGCCCCTCGCTCCCATTTGACTTTGCTGTAAGGCAGGCTGAGCTCACAGGTCATCTGTTTTTGTTAGATTAATTTGATTCAGCATGTAGGAATAGAGGGCTGAGCGGGCTAATGGCTCTCTGCAGGTGACATTGGGAATGGTCAACACTCGCATCCTCCTCCCCCATCCCTGTGACTGCAAAGAGAAGTCCCTGACGAGGGGCTCCCTCCGTGTCGGGGATGCCGGTCCTGCGCTGCAGCCCCCGCGCCGGCACCACCTCACTCCAGCGAGTTCCTCGTCTCAAATACTAATCCCTTATCTCTTGCGCCGTGTCATGTAGAAGGATTTAATTACAGTAAGGGGCGAGGGATTTGCTGAGTGACTGCAGTGCTTGGTGTGAGGCTGTTTTTATTGCACAGGGAATGGAGTTACCGAGGACCCTGCCATAATTGTCACAAGAGATGCACTGTATCCTCTCCTGCGGTAATTCTGGCATTTTGTTGTTGAAGGTGTGCAGAAAGCAACCTGCCTCCTGAGCAAGGGAAGCCTAGAGGAGCGACCCACAGTGTGCCACTGGAGCCATAAACTGCACTGAGAGAAGAGGGTGATATGGAAATATGAAAGGGTGAACTATTTAGGCTCGGATTCTAGAAATTACATTTCAGATTAAACAAAAGTATCTCTAGGCCAGATTCTCACTGGGATATCATCCCACAGTTGTACAGATTGTCTGGTTCCTCTGGTCATAAAAAAAGAAAATTTGGCTCCGATACTTACTACTGAGGATAAGGAATCTTGTAGTTATATTGCATTGTAAGGAGAGTTTGATGTCTTGAATTAGGAACACAAAATAGCTGGACACATTGTGACTTGTTTCAGTTGTTTTCAAAGCACACTTCACTGCATTACTGTAGTACTTATGAATTAAACACTTGCCAAAAATTTAAGAAACAATGTTTCTTAGCAATACATACGAATGAGGTCAGACAATTCCAAGACTGGGTAGCCCTGCAAAGATCAGGGTCCTCTAGGAAGTGCAGGATTTTGTTGAATATTAAACTCCTGCTGCATCGTGCTAATTCTGGGGGAAAGATGGTTCCTAACTCTAAGTCAGGGCTTTGAGCAACCTGCTACTGGTTTGGCAGTAACTGGCAGTAATTACATCAAATACCCCAAACTGATGCTAAGAGATAAGCTGTTCTCTGGTAAATGTGCATGTATGTCAACATGGACAGAAAGAGGTCCAAGTCTGGGATCATGCAGAGGTTTCCCCGAGGCAAGCTCTCTGCTGAGCCCAGCTCTGCCACCATCACAGCTTCAGCACAGCCTGAGTGATACTTGGCACCTCTGCTGCAAAACTAATCCTGTCTTCATGCAATCAAGTGACAAAACTTTTCATCACCATCTGTAGAGCATAATTTATCCCTGACAACACAAATAAATACAAACACACGACATGCAGGATTGCAATATTTCCCCAATACTGTTCCATAACCTCTTACCCCTAACAAACCCTGCTGCTGCTTGGTAGGTGAACAAACCCCAGTGAAGTGGGTGGCTGGAATTGAGGCTGTGTCCTACCTGTGGCCACAGTGGCTCCAGCTGTCCCACCTGGCAAAGGGCACTGCAGGTGGGCAGGAAGGAGTCAGCCTCAGTGTTAAGTGCTGACCTTCACTGCTACAGTCAGACCTACCCAAACATGCTACTGCCTATAAAATATAGACTTTTAGGTGAAAGTTTTTATTTGTCTGTTCAAGAACATGCTTATCAAGGATTTCTCTTTTTAGTTAAGGATTTGTTACTTCTAGTTAACTCGTGTTTTACTGTTATGCTCTCTCCTGCAGAAATGCTTTGCTTTTCTAAGATAAATAACTACATCCAAGCAACGATTTTTTTTTGAGGGGGGGGGTATGTTTTGGTTTTTGTCATGCTGCTTTCCCCCCTTTTCCAGAGTGGCAGGATATACAGTGTGTTGTCAGTGTAAGTCAGTATGTACAAGGAATTAAAAATGCAGTGCCTGGATACGTTTGACCACTCCAGTGCCTGTGTGTGTGGAGGTGGCCATGGCAGAAGCCAGAGCACTGGTAGTGTGGGCTGTCCCTTTAAGCCTGGCTGGTGTATTTTTAGAAAGCATAAATAGGCTGCATTCTCCCACTTGCTCACTATCCGAGACATAAAAAGGAAGGGCTTTATGCTTTCTTCAAGTCTCCTTCCCCTGCTGGCACCATATAAGTCTGTCTTTTAAGCAGTACAGGTCCACAGCCCTTTTTTTTTATTGAGGAGCTGCAGAACTCTAACCGGTGGTTCAATAAATTGTATTACATCCCCTTCGTACTGAATGCCCTACAAGCTTTGGCTTTCCATGTGTAATTGCAAGCTGTTATTAGCCCAGAGCTTTGTCCGTTACTGTGCCACACTATTGCTGAGCGGTCAATTTTTTTCCCCTGCCATTTCCTTTGCTCACACCATGCTGACCACGTTGGCCAGGGGCTGCCCGAGGTTTATAGTGCAGCATTGATTTTTCTTTTCTCTCAATACTGACAGAATCATAGATCCAAGGCAAATAAAGAAATGCATTCTGTGGTGATGAAATGTCTTTCGTTCAGCCTGGATTGAATCAAAGGCCATCACAGAAATGTTCTACTCTAAAATGCTAGTGAAGCTTAAGGCATTGTTGGAAAATGAATTTTCCATTTTCTTAGCTGTAATTTGGATTCTCGAATCACTGTGCTAAAAATAATCAGATAAAACTGAATATAGACTACAAGCCTATGTAAAATGTTATTTGTTAGGTTTTGCAAGCTGCTGCAGATGATATGAAAGGAATCTGGCAGTAGATCAGAAAAGTAATTGCTTAGGCGGATTTCTAGTAAGTATGTTGCATTACTCTGAATATCAAGATGTAAGATGACTTCTCTATAACTCTTACACAACATGGTAAATAACCAAACCATACAGGTACATTTTACATATCTACTGGAGGGAGGTAATTCTAGTAAAAAAAAAAAAAAAAAGTTGCCTTATATCATCTACATCTCAAGGATAAGTATTTTTGTGTTTTTGGAAGGAATGTTGAAGGTTTGGGGTTTTTTTAGATAGACCAGGATCATTGTTCCTGTTATACAGATGGAGATCTGGAAGTAAAAAGAGTTTGTGGGGACAGAGTAAAGTCACACACAGTGAATCTGTGGCAGGGCCTGGAAAAGAATTTTGATCCTTAAAAGCTTAACATCATTTTTAATGAAAAATAAAAATAGCCATAATTTGCAAGGTATTTGTTCAAAGGGGTCACTCCCCAGGACAGTCTTCCCAGCGTAGGCTGTAAGAAAACAGAGGTGGCCCCCATCTGTGTGGCAGGCCGTGCTGGTACAGGACTTCAGCTTTCTATAGAAAGGGAGCACCTCGCCTAATTTTTAGGCAAATGCCATTTCCTCTAACATAGAGTCAATTAAGGAACCCAGACCTGTCTACTTGGAAAAGAGAAGACAGAACCACATGAAAAAGATGTCCCCGTATTTTGAGTTTTCCTTTTCCTTGCCCCATCCCCGTATTACCAAGGCCTGTGATAATGTCTGATGTATGTGGCCATTACAAATTTAACCCAAATCACCATCCAAGACATCAATACTTTCATCCTTAAAAAAAACAAGGGTGCCTTTTAAGTACAGAGCGGAGAAGGTGTATGATTTTTTTTGCCAGGTTAGATAGTTACAGGTGTCATGTATTTCATGCAGTCCAGAACACATCCCTCAGCTTTTCATAAGCTCATAATAAGTTGTGCAGAAAGACTGAACAGAGGATCCTTATGTCCTCTCCTTCGCAGGACAGTTCCCTCTGTGGCCTTGCAATGGCAAAGCCCCAAATTCTACAGGGTCCCAGGGGAATTGTCACCTTAGCTGGCAATCTAAAATTTTCTCTGACTCCACAGTTCAAGGAGATCACCCGTTTTACTGGAAAGTTAGGGAGGAAAAAAACAAAAAAAAACCAAAAGAGAAATGGAAGGAAAAGGTACGCAGAGGATAGAAGGAATGGAGGAGAGGAGCATTTATAAATGAAAATAACAGATGGATTCAGCAAAGTTAAAACTACAAATTCAAAAAACAAATATATTTGAACGTAGCCCTTGGGCGACATTGCATTAATTCCCTGGCTTTGAACCTTTCTTTTGCTCCTTTCTTAATGACTACACATTCAATATCAATATGCACTGGTTTACAGCTATTCCTTCACAACCTTGTTCCTGGCAATGCACAATAGGTCTTTACACTGTGTAACAAATCAGATTATTTTTCTTCACTGATGATTCAGAAAAATTAAAAAAAAATATATAAAATCTTCTTGGGTCAAATTCAATGTCTTATTCAGCCAGAAATGTTTCTGAACTTGTTTTATTTTTAAATCAAAAAACTACTAAGAATTCCTTCCTTGATTCCAAATTGTGCAGTACTTTCCCCTGCAACATTTCTCAAAAGGTTACAGTGTGACTGAATCTTTGTTTCTCACTGTAAAAGACTGTGCTGTGTCAAGTGTAGTGTGGCTTTCACTTGTAGTTTTTTAAGAACGCTCCACACTGGAAACAAAATCAGGGCTGTCTCCCTCCCATTTTTCTTCCCAGGCTGATTCTCCCATAAGGTTCAAGAACATTCTACTTTTGTCCCACTCCAGCCTCATGGTGTTCAGGAATATGTAAAACTTATAGCTAAGAAGGCTCTGTAAGCTGATCTGCAATCTGCTCAAAAACCATCCCAAATCCTGGAAAGCACTGATCTGTATGAGGATCCTCTGTATTAGATCTGAAACGATTTTCAGATTGTGGATATCATTATACAGTTGCCATAATTGTTTCTTTTTAAGTAAACCTTTTCCAGACAAATTAACTCAACTCACTTGCTGGTGTTCCTGATGCAGATGAAGGATACATCTCAGCAGTAACCAAAATGAGGGACTGCTATTTGGGCGTGTTGAAACCTTCAAAATTCACTTGCTAGGATTTTTGATAGCAGGAGATTTACATGGAGATTTAAATTCAGATTCAGGGCCTCTGTTTTGGGCAGTATCTCCATTAGAAGCTGGGTGAGATAAGGGATGGAGGTTTCCAAGTGTTGGGAATCAGTTGACCAAAGATGGAGAGTCACACTTACAAAGTTGTACAAGGCAGGAACAAAATTAAGATGTGTGTAAAACTAGGAGTCCAGCTGCCCTTCTGCTTCTATCTATCACTTTATGGATTTGTGACATCACCTATGGCTAAAATCCAGCCATTGCTTTGTACAGGCTGCAGTCAGGAATCTTCACTCTAAATTCTAGGAAGGGGAAAGCGAGGAGAATCTACAAACAGGATTAGTGTCAGGGAATGCAAGCATGATGAATACTTCCACATATTACCAAATTGTGTATAATAGCCTAAGTATGTAGGAAATCATTGTTGGGGGGCGGGGGAAGCTGTTAATTGGATCTTACACGAAATGTGATGTTTTCTTAATGTCTCAGTTGGTGCATAAGGGCCTGTTGACTGGTGCATGATCTCTGTGATTTTATCAAATGCCCACACTAGCAAACAGCTAGGATAATTAATTTTTAAGGAGGATGAAAAAGATCAGCTATGTTTGAGTCCCAAACGGACATCTTTTCTCTGATCCACTGGGTTCACAGCTTTAAGTGTAACAAGCAAAAATGGCTGAACAAGCAAAAAGCAAAGGAAACCAGACTGGCATCAAAATGCAAACCAGCTCCATTATAATTTGCCATTGAGTGGGGAAGTGCCATTCTGCTCTCAACAAGAGCAGTTTCTGGTTTAAAATGACAGACAGACAAAAAGAATTTAAGATTTGTGTGACTGTAAGAAAAGAACGTTAGTACTAAGGATTTCAGCTCTACAGTGATAATAGTGGAGATCTGGGAGGGGCTGCCAGCTTTGGTTGCTCAGAGGGCCAAGTGTGGGGCAGAGTTTGCAGCTGCTTCTGCAGGAGGCACCTGAGTTGGGCCAGGGCAGTGCTGCAATCCAGGGCAAGTTCAGTTTGACTGTACAGTGCACATTCTTCATTGGAGACGTGTAACTTGAATTTCCCCTATCCTTTGAAACCTGCTAAGGGGATGCAGTAAGGTCCCAGCTGCTTTCAGAGGCTGTGACTACACTGCTTACCAAGTAAGGAGCATTCACTTGTGTTTTGCTCAGCTTATCCACAGCGTCCTCTGTCCTGGAAGCTGCATTAGGCAATTTGGTGATCCTCTGCAAATCTGGCCTGCAAAAAACGTGGCAGCAGCAGAAAGACTTTAATAGTATGGCAAAATAGAAACTTGTCTGTTTTGTGAAGCACTTTTTCTTTGGAAGAACACTGTTTCTATAAAGCCCAGCTCCCTTTTGAGGCACTCTGTGAATGTCATCTTCCAGCAAAAGATCAAGACGGATTCTCAGGCATATTCATGTTGTTTAGTGGTCCTTACCCTACAAGCACTGAAAATGTCTGGGGTGCCTGACCCTTTCCTGTGTAAAGGTCCCTGCAAAACTGCTCAGTATCTTCAGGTCTTCCTGGTTTGAAGCTTCCCTCAGCACCTTGTTCAGCCCAATAGATGCACACTTCTAAACAGCTGCCAATGCACATTAATTTGCATAAAACCTACAGAAAACTACCAAAATTATGATGTTCATTGGGATGTTCTGTCTAAATTGAGACTTTTAAGCACTAATAATAATTAACTACTTTCTTAGCAACGAAAAAGTCTTAAATGCCTATTTACTTAACAGTCCCCTAGGGTGTCTTTGTTCTGAATGGGCTAAAAAATCTTAGCTGCAAAATAAGCAGGCGATTCCAATCAATAGAGCCAGAGGACTATATTGATTACCAGAACTCCATTCTTTAGTCATTAACCCTGTGAATTCTTTACAAAAGCTGTACAGGACAATTCCTAACCACTATACCGTTTGAGGAGTCATTCAGATATTTGAATGTCATTAAACTTTCATAGCTTGTTTACAGCCCCTTCAGCCTTGCCTGAAGGATTGTGCTCCGAGACTTTCTGCCACACGGCCCCACTCTGCCCAGCTGAACTGACAAACAGCATTAATCAAGCCCAGAAATTTCCTCTGCAGATATGTTTTTCTTGTTGATTATTGCTAATGTTGCTACAGAGCAGGGAAACAATCATGGAAGGAGTGAAATAATATTCTTCATTTTTCCACATTTCAGCTTCAAGCCAGAATACTCTAGCTGATGATTAACACACCTTTTATCCATCCTTGTATGGAAAACTACTTGTGCACCCTATAGGTCCCTCCCTCGATATTGGATGCTACTGGGCTCCATATTGGACAGAACAGGAGTGACATCAAATGGGGCAGAAGAGAGGGAAGGACACGGTGAAGTGGGAAAGAGGAAAAGAGAAGGAAGTGATTCCAGGAAAACTCCTCAGGTCTCTCCACCTCCTTCCCCTCACCGGGTCCTGTGGGACCTGCCCCCACAACACCTCCCTCTCAGCAGCCCTGTATTTCAGATTAAGAAAGTTCATGACACATGGTAATGGCTCTAAATAGTAAATTGAATCACACAGTCAACAATTGAATAGAAGCAGCACAAATGAGCCAAATGCCAGCAATTTAAGGGGATGCAGAAGGAACTCCCAGCAATCACGAGGCCTCTGAAAACAGGCGTTCTTCGTTCTTCAAAGTTCAGATGGCTTTAATGGTACAGAACATGTAATGTCCTATAATGTAGTGTTTCTTTGCTACAGAAACTGTGAGCTAACCAGCATCTTCGTAAATATACAGAATGGGAGTAATTATTTCTAGTAGTTTTCTTCATGGTTTATGTAAATTTCAGCCACAGCTTGTCCCTGGATTGCTTGCTCCAGCTGTTGTTTTATTGGTTATGGCTTTGACCCAATGCCTGCTGGATATGGGAGTTTGGCTTAGGCTGCGTTTGTGCTGGTTACACAACACAAATGTGGTTTTGTTCCTTGCTTCCCACATACAAGAAAGATTTTAGCCACAACACAGCAGACGAACAAGCAATCATTTCAGCTGAAACTGAGGATTCTGTTTTGAAATTAAGAAACTGTTTGAGAAATACACAGGAATCTGCCAAAATACTTGCAGAGACTGTAACTTCAGAGTCATAACTGAGCAATATGACTACATTTAGATGCCAAAATTGTCCTGCATCATTTTTGCAATTAGTGTTTGATCCAGTCTAGTTTCAATGTTCTCTTGTTATCCTTATCTATTTGAAAACTTCCCAAGAGAGCTATAATGAGCCAAGGTCATTTTCATGACTATTGATTTCATGGTTAAAATTATAGTATTTGATTGTTATTTGACCAAACTGAGATTATTGTATGTTTTGAAAACAAGAGCAGCAACAGCATAAGTCATGTCCCTAGAAAAGTACAAAGTTAGGAACTGCAAAACAGCCTCACTTCCCCTGAGATGCTGCAGTGCTCAGAGGAAGCCCTTCTCAGTGCTGACACTTTCCAGACAGCAAGAAGGTGGCACACAGAACTTCAGTGATCTTTCCAGTGTCTCCCCATCTATCATGGCAAAGTGTGGGATAGATCTCAGGTGTCCTTTCTCCCAGCCAGTGTCCTCACTACTGGCACCCATTTTCCTACCTGGGAAGTGCTCATTAGCCCAAGTGCTCATTGGCAGCCCTGCTTGTAGTTGTGGGATGTGTTTTGTATTGAAGACTCTTTTAGGACTGAAAGGCCTGAATTTCATTATAACTCATAGTAAATAAATAGGTACTGGACAACCATTTATGAAGTTTATTTTTCATTGTCACAATACATTTAGAAAATGTTGTTAAACTCAAGGACTTTCAGCATGCTCTGCTTCCTGCTTTTCAACAAACAAAACAAAACCAACCAAAAACAATTAGCAATGGATTATAGATAATTCCAGAAATGTTTTAAGCAAGTTCCTAAATATGATCAGAACTCCAAATATATTTTTGAATAAGATGTTTGAAAGCACTGTTAGGACTAAATGACCCTAGTTCATCGTGTGAACAGAACTACCTTGTCTTTGTACTTTTTTTAGTACGAGACTTCTGTGTATTTTGTGAGACAAAGGGCATAGCTCACCATCCTTTCTTTTCTGATCAGAATGGCAGAATTGTTGATTTTTGGGTTGTATTGACATTTTGAGCTGTGTGAAATCCAATAAGGCTACAAGTATTTCCTAGCAAAACTGTGGGCACCATCAGGGACTGGTAGAGAAGTGAAGCTGGTCCCAACCCAGCAGGCAGGAGTTACCAGAGTTTTTAATAACTCTGTGTAAAATGGGGTGAATGTAGGTGCAATTGCCACATTTTTACCTTTTGCTATCAATGCTGTGGAAATCATCACCAGTTTAACAAGTGAATTTAAACATCTTGAGTCCAGTAGTTGCTGCTGACTGCAGCTTCAGAGCCAGGAGCATTTTGACATCCCATTTTCTTCAAGCCAAGTCACAGGTCAAAGGGCAGTAAGACACCTTTCCCCAGCTGCCAGTGATGTGTCTCCTTGAAATAAATCAAAAACTCCTGTCCCCAGAGAAGCAGGTGGGGGCTTTGTTTGTGCCCGTGTGGGCAGAACAGCTTAGCTGTGCCCTTGCAGGGCTCCTGTGAAGCTGTTCAGCAAGAGTGTCCCTGTGCTCGGGGCTCTCCTGAGCATCACTGTGCCAAGCCTGAACTCCCATGCCATGGCCCCCAGCTCATGCCAGTTCTGTATTCATGAAGAGCTGAGGAGAGGACCAAGCTCTAGGCATGCAAAGCATACAGCTTGTAGGCAGAATTGGCCACTATGGTTCTCAGTTAGGATGAGAGGAGGAACATGTGGCCGGTGCTGCGAATGTGGCTCAGCAAATCATTGTGTCACTGAGGACTCTCTCTGCATCCACTACCCCCAAAATATCAGTATTATCCAACCAAGAAAACATTTGCTTCTGAAAGTCCTGAGTGCTGCTGCTTTCATCTCTGAAAAATCTAGGCCATTTGCCAACAGGTCTGTGCTCTTCCATTCCAAGAGAGATGCTGGTACTGCCATCCTGTTGTCCTTGTGAGCCTGAGACACTTCTGCAGAAGAAATAGTTGCTTAAAGCCTTGTTCTGATTACATCTACTCCACATAAAGCACAGTAACTTAACTCCAGCCAACAGTCACCCCAGTGTAAAACAGGATCTTGGCAGATCAGAAGCTGGGTTGTAATCCTCTCATTGCCCCAAAATAAATTTTCTTCTTGGCAGGAGAGCTTAACGATAAGTGTTCAATCCTGCCTTGTACACGGCTTAGGAGCCCTGCAAGGGCTGCTCCATGTTCCATGGCTGTGAGGGCAGTGACCATCCCTGGGGCCACACAGGGACCAGGCTGGGCCATGGGCAGGGGCTCACAGGAAGCAGCCCCTGCAGTCAGAACCGCTGGCAATGGTGACATTTAAGAACGTTTTACCTCACAGAGGCTTCATAAATGTCATCCTCAACACTCGCTGCTGAAGCTGGTGATGGTGGCTGCATTGAAGGGAGTAGGAGCAAAGTGATTCCCCTGAAAGGGACATCACCATGTCAGGTTTCTCCATCAATGTCACACATATCTCTGATAATATTTACTTACTGTTTGAAAGGAAAATGGCTTTCTGAAGCCATTATTTCTTTCTCCCGTCTGCTGTCATAAAGGTCTTTGTGATGGAATGATAGAGGATTCAACCACAGAAATAGACAGAGCAGGAAAAGATACCAAAATATGAGGGCATCTCTAGACAGTACATTGTAAGATCACTGTGTGGCCACACTCTTCATGTATGCAAAGGCAAAAAATACCAACTAAAAATAAATAAGTAGGATGAGCACTGTTATTCAAAAGACTTGGAAACTAGATTTTTATTAAACTTGTGGGGGGGTTTTATAGCAGGCATTTTATCCCGTCTGATCTTTTCCTGTATGCCTTTCTGTCCAGTTTGCACCACAGCCTTGACACAGAGCAGTCTGTTTATTATTAGTAAGATGTAGTGCATATTAGAGCAGCAATAACAGTAACTCATTTAGAGTGTACGTCACAGGTTACAAAGAAAACAGGGATGCTATTTTATTATGCTGAAGTTGTAAAGCTTACACTAATACAAAATACTGCTGGCAGTCACCTTGTTTTATTCTTCTTTTAACAACTTACTAACAGTGTGTAAATATAAAAGGGAACTTTGATTTTTCCATCCGGATACACTGAAAACTCTTTCAATAAAAATGCTAGGGTGCATTTAACACTGTGACCAGAAATATTGAAATTTGACAGTTAGGAGGTTAAAGGTTTCAAATTTATACACAGAGGTGTTTTGCTCCTGTCATGGTCATAGCAGCTTGCTCAGGATAACCCCTTTTGCTTACTGAACCTTTGAAAAGCAGAGAACATTAAGCAATACATCTTGGCAGATGCCCTGGGATTTCACACCACCAACAGAAGCCCATATGCACACAAAAAGTGAACCTCTTAGGTGAAAACTGGTCAAGCCTTTCTCTGTTTCTGCACTGTGTACTGGCAAGCAGCTGTCTTGCACTGCTGCTTCCACCATCCTTTCTGCTAGAATTAAGGCAGTTTCTGTAATTTTCAGGTATAAGGTGTTACTGCTTTTAAATTCTACATAGATAAAATGATGGCATCAAGAGAACATGTGCAGGAGCCATTACTGAGAGGTAATGGCATCAAATAAATAGGTCTTTTACATTTCTGCCATGGAAATACCTGCATGAAAGATAAACAAAAATGCATTTTGCACCACATATGTCAAGATTTTAGACACCTTCTAGTCTTTATTTCAGGAATTTCAGCTTGCGATGTATACATATAGTATGGTATTTGCCTCTCTGCTGCCGTCCGAGAGAATAAGTGCACCTGAGAACAGACAAGTACCACAGTGCATCCAACTTTTTAAAATTATATTTTTCAAGCTCTACAAAAGAAAAAATGCTGTATGTTGTTTACTGAGAAACGATTCCTGCATAGACCTGCTGGAAACATTACAGCCTTGGCAAACCAGCAAGAAAATTATCAACTTTCTTTTTTTGATTTTCAAATCGTAGCTTGTAAGAGAACCACTATGGGCATTTCTTTTGATATTGATCATAAAACTGTCCTAATAAATATTACTGCAAATACACTGGCTTTTTGGCTGATGTTCCAAAAACAGTTACAGTAAGCACACACTTTTACGCACAGGCATCTCTGTGACATTAATTTACCCCCTTACAGTGGACCACACGGCCCTGTCCCAGTGGTAGGCATGGTGGGGCTGGCAGAGATGCTGCTGTGAGGCAGGCAGCCCTGCTTGTTAAATGTGCCCCCCTCTGTCGCTCCAGGAGCTTGAGGAATTTAGGGCTAGGTCTAAACTCAGGTTATAGCCCCTATTCACTTCAAACTGAGGAGCAGTGTGCAGCCTCTGCCTTTGTTGCTCACAGGACCCACACCAGCAGGAGCACAGGCCCAGGGCAAAGCCCATCTGTTTGCTCAGGGCTTTGCCTGCGGCAGCGGTGCTGGGACAGGGGGTGTAGCTGCTGGGAGATCCTGCTGTGGACTTAGTGCTCTTACAGTGAAGTAACAGCAGACAGGAGCGCAGGAGCCAGTTGCACACAGGATTTTAGCAGCTTAGTGTGCAAGTCCTGGAAAAGAGCACATGGCTGAGCTGAGGCTGCATAGCACTGTCCCCCTTGAGTGTGTTAAGGCTGGGTGTGTCTGAGAAGGGGCACTCTGTATCATACTGTGCAGGTCTTAATTGTGATTCACGAGTGGAGGCAGGAAATGGTGTGAGGGAAGCAGCAGAAGGGATCATGATGTACCCCGTAAGTGGTTTGGGCCTCCAGCTGTGCTGAAAAGTAAGTGGAGGTCACCACATCTCCAACACTTTCTGCGGGGGGTCTAGCTCTGCCCTGCCCCTCCAATGATGAGGCTGGAGGTTTGACTTTACACATTGTTTCAGGGGTAAATCCCCACCCAGGCTCAGGCACCTCAGAGCTGAGGTTTCTGTACAATCAGGAGGAGTCGTCTGTCTGTTAATGGCAGAACTACACGTCCTGCAGGAGTCCAGTTTTTCAGCTGCTGGAGAAGCTGTCAAATGACAGTACCTGTACCAGTGGTGATAGCTGAGCTCAGCCATTTTCCCTGAATAGTGGCTTGCTCATCCCAGCTCTCCCTGGCAGACAGTTCAGGGTCCTGAATACCGCTAAGATCCGGCTTAAAGCTGATTGTCAGAGGTACATGGCAGAGGGGTACTCCAGGCACCAGAGAAAGAAGCTGGATTAGAAAACAACTACATCAGAATGGTCAGTTAATGCCATTGAAAATATTAAATTCCTCTTTAAGGGCTTCATTAGTCCCCAAAGCTTTCAGTGTGCCAACCAAGTACGAGGAAGAGCCATCTGTAAGCTCTTGCATTGGATGAATCTCCTCTGTGCTGCCTTGAAGACATAGATCATGCAGGCCTTCAGAAATTCAAATTAAATACTGTGAGATAAATATATTCTCTCATCTCTAGCCTTGCTGTAGTTGGTTGGTTGGCTTGTTTTCTCCAAATATTTCTTTATTTCTCTGTTTTGCTCTCTAGAGCTGAGGCTTGCAGGAGCCAGCAGCCTTCCGGGGTCTTGGCTCACCTCCGGTACAATCATGCAAAAGAAGCAATTTTTCATTATTGATAAAATGTAATGTCATAATGTCATGGCCTTTCAGGTCATCATCTTTGTAAGTCAGCCATGACATTATCACAATTTATAATGATAACAAATGACCATAATGTTTGCATGTAATTTTCATTGGCTATTGCAGAATTCTAAAATCATTCCTTCAAAGGATGGATTTCATGAACAAGTGACTGCTATTACATGGTGCCAACTGCTTCTGCTGGAGGCTGTTTGTTAACATGAAGCTTGTTCTGTCTGATATGTGACATTTATGTACCTGGTAGAAATTTAATATTTGGTGGCTCTTTGTTAAGTACTGACACAAATTGAGAGAACATTCTTGCCATTTTATGGTATCAAGGGCTTTATAATATGCCTTAATACTGATAATTTCTAGTAACAGTTATGTAAATATGCACCTGATGAAGATTGCTAGCTGGAAGGTCTGACTTGAGTGTCAGATTCAGTCTTGACTGTAGTGTTGGCTTTACTTATTTAATATTTCATGATAAACTTAAAAGATTTACAGCTTCAAGAGCTGGTGAGAATCATAGGCCATTTATTTTCATGTGATATTTAGAGGCTGGAGCTCCAGTCCCCAAACACTTTAAACATATGCTTAGCTTTAACGTCTGGACTGAGAACATCACTGGGGTGGGTTCCCTTTGCTCTACAGTATCAGGACCTCAGAGTAGGTGCACCAAGTTCAATAGAGCTGAATCTGGAGCACTTGTAGGGAGCTCTCTGTCAACCTAATCCATAAATAAATACTCACCTACTCCTGAAGTCCTCTGAAGCTAAAGCATGAAAAACAATGAAACGCCTGGGCACTCCAGGCCTCTTGAACAACCAGGGCCAGGCTTTTATATATATGTATGTGCACGCACATGCATGTGTATGAAATAAATTAAACCAAACAAAAGTAAATGTTTCTGAAAGAGCAGCTGTGAGTTATAGTCTAACAGACTCCATGACAGGCCACCAGGCAAAAGGACTCTCTGAGCTGCACAATTGGTCCCCAAGGGACACGGTGTCTCAGAGAGGACAAAGCAAGAGCTGGAGACTTGGCTGTGCTTTGTTTTGGCCTATGAGACTTATCAGCCCTGTGTTGTGATTCATTTTTCATCTGCAGCAAGAAGCTTGCAGGAAAAATTTACCTTTTCTTTTTTCTTCTTCACTGCTGCTGCTACTTTTTTCAGTGGAAATTATAACATTACTACCCTTATGAAAAATATTAGGTTAAGTTTCATCCTTTGTCAGTGTGACACCAAGGCCACCTGGTTATTATTGCGTTGTCCACTAGGTCATGAAAACATTAACAGAAGGGTTTCCTTCCTTTAGAGTGAATTGTATACAAAATGTCTCATTGTCTGAAGGATCACACTTTATGCGGGATATTGCCCAATTATATTCATGGCCATTCATTTTGTAGGGCTTGAACATCACTCATATGGTGATCTCCTTGTTACTGTCTTTGAAATCTCTACCATGAAGACTGGTTTCATCAATTTTCCAAGCCTACAGGTCTACAAATGACCCAATAAGGTCATCCATGGCAGCTCAGTCTCCATATTGTAAATGCCCTAACAGGCCATAGGCAGTTACTTCGGATGCTTAAAAGAGTATCTTCATTCTCTACAGCAAAGGGGCTGAACTCCACTCCAGTAGAGAGGCACACTTGCATTAAGATAAATTCTTTTAAGTCACTTTAGTGAAAAACTGCTTGAGCTGTCAGAGTTGGTATGCACTGCAAGCAATGAGCATGAACCAGAGTCTTGGGACATACCAAAAGAAATCTAAGTGTCTGTGTTTAATACAGACACTTCCTGAAATACCGTTTTATTACACATCCTCATTGCTCACTTAATTTGCTTAGTCTAACTCAGGTTCGACTTTTTCTTTCAATGCAATGACAGCCCAGGTGCTTGGTTGTATCAGGGAGCATTTTACAAACTCTTAGTGAGATGGCTCAGGGTGATTTTAGCAAACCTCCAGCTCTTCTCCTATGGTTAGTGCTCCCTGAGAATGGGAGACACGAGTGGGTTTGGTTTGTTTTCTGTTAAATTAGGTTACCCCAAAACACTTTTCCCTGATTTTTAAAGCTGATGGCTATATCACACTGTTTAATTAGTGTTTTGATGATATTTAGAATGACACACATGATGGGATGTCCATGACATCACATGACACCATTGCAGTAGCCCACGTAACTTCCCAGATGATTTTCATTCCACCATCATTTCATTTCTCTTCAGAATCCCAACTCCAGCTCAGCACTGGCCACTCACTGACCTACTCAAATAAGTCCTCCTGCTTGACTTGATCTGAGCAGGGGCTCAGCAGAATCAGAAGATGCTCTTCCAGAGAGGAGAATCTGCAATATTTTAGAAAGGCCCAAAGACTTCTTTGCATTCTCTCATAGAGCCTCCTTAAGCAGTGGTTTGCAGGGGGGCTGTCACACCTTGCATTCATCTTGCTGTTGTTTGAGCCAGCCCATACAGGGTTCGTCCTGCCAGATGCTCATGGTGCCTGACCTCAGTAACAAGCTGTTCTCCAGCTGAGCACTCATCTGGTTTGCTGCACACTACCAGATTGTTCTCTGCCACCTGAGAAATATCCACAGTGGGCAGGCAAAGCCGGGTTTTAGCTTGGCACAATTGGTACTGCTGAGCTGCTTCTCTTTGCAGTACTTAGTGGCATGGTCTGGGCAGTGGAGGATTTTACCAGGTTCAGGAAACAGCAAAGAATGAGGATGAGGGGAAGTGGAGGTGGGCATCGCTGCCAGAGCAAAGCCAGAACCACCTGATCCTACCAAACACACAATCTTGTTTTTCTGAAGACTAAGTAAGAAGGAACATAACATGTAGAATTAGTGCAGATTTGCTGCTTTGTCATTAAAAATGGGTTTGCTGCCAAAACAGCAGCTTTGCTGCCGAGGAATGTCTGTTTGTACTGTCAGGCCTCAGCTCAGCACAGGCGTGTGCTGCGCTAAAGCAAACGAAAGGGGAATTATACGATATTGAATGTGGACCTGTCTCTAAATGCATTGAAAATGTAGGTTATTGTCTTCTGGCATTTCCTAAAAAGCCTCTTGAGCTCCTGTTGGCAACCGCTGATATTGAGGGTACTTTTAGCTGTTTAAGTCTTCCTGTTCTAACAGGGGTCAAAGGGCTGTAAAGATCTTCTCAAAAGGATATAGAAGGAATCATTAAAAGGGAGGAGGAAGAAAGTGACAGAAGGTCAGCCTTTTTTTTTTTAATGGGTGCATCCCCGAGGGGGTCAGACACAGTTGTGCATTATACTTTAGCTCCAGTACCTGACTTTTAGAAACCTACAGCAAATCTTATTAGCACTCCATAAGCATAAAATACAGGACAGAGCCCAATTTTCCAGGCAGGAGTAAAAGAGAAAAACCATGAAATAAGTCAATTTAGTCTCTCAGATAAATTTAAATCAACATAGTGCAAGGATATGACCAAGATGAGGACAAATGCTCAAATATGTGCAAGGCATTTTAAGGTCCCTGGGAAGTGTGTGCATGTATCTATGTGTGTTTAATTCCCTTGTTGATCTTTTTTTCCTTAGAGACAAATTTACTGTATGCTCATTGCTATAGCATGTCATGTAGCTTTTCATAAGGACTGGTGTAGGGCAAAAAATTTACCTTTTTATGTGACACAGCCAAACAGAATTGTGAAGGTTTTCAGTGATTTCTAGACAGCAAGCAATAAACTGCGTTTGCACCCACACACTTACTGCCTAACACCCCATCTGGTAACATTTCCACGTCTCCAGGAAAGAAATCAATAGCAATAATCTGTGAGGGCCTCATAGGGTGTATATTTTTTTATCACACTGCTATTTGGAATTTTTTTCCTATCTGCTTACAGCACTAGATTGTTCTTTTTTCGTTAGATAACATTGAAATCTTGGAACTATTATTATATTTTATAGAAAGTGGTAACTAACGCTGAGGTCAAAATAATATATTCTAAACACTCATATTCAATAATATCATGGTGTTCAGACAGCAAAGTCCTAGTCCATGAAGGCACTGAAAAATCTCCTACAGTAAGAACCTGTGCATTTAAAATTATATGCTAGCACACTTCAAAGACTAGCATCCTAAAAATTCATGATTACTTAAAGATACTTTATATTTTAAGGGAGTATACCTCCAGCTTTCATCTTGCTCCAATGCAGAGAAGAAATTGTCCTTATATTCTGAAATTTAGAACTGTGTCACTGTTGGTTTTCTGTGTAAGGAGGAAATATGATGCTTTGTTACTGGTCTTATTTATTGCAGACCTTGTCTGGAATCTAGTATTGAAGCTGTGCTTGATGAGTTGCTGCCTTGAACTTTTCCACTGATCAATGCTGGTGCTATGGCTGCATGAAAGAATAGCTTTCCTGAGGAGAAGCTATCACATGGGAAACACACTACACAGTAAGCTAAGAAATCTGCTATAATCTTGTATGCTTAGGCTTAGAAACGTGTTTCCCAAAAGAAATGGTGATAGTGAATGACCATTTAAAAACTGAGATGTTACGTGAGCAAGAGGTCAGGTCAAGAGCAGGGAGGTATTAAAAAAAAAAAGAGGTAGAGAGAAAGAAAGAAAGATTGGAGAAAGAGAAGGAAAAAATAGCAGAAACCTTCTTTTCACTAACCTGATAAGGCACAACTGGACAAAATGCACAGCTGAAGAAGAGGACATGTACAGAAACAGGAGACAGGAATCATATTTCTTCTTTTCCCTGCAGTGACAAATAAAAGGTTGTTTTGATTTTTGCTATACAAATAATAAGTTTTACTTAGAAACTGTAGCAGCTGAGTCCTTCTCCACAAAAACATTTTTTGCTTTTTTTCCTAATGGCCATACTAGAGGAAAGAAAAGGAAGCAATTCTGTAATCAGCATGTATTTTACTTACCCACATATTGTCCTATGCATCTTGCAGTGGGGGTGGGATTGGCACTCTGAACACAAGGAGTGTCCTTTGCAAGTGGGATTTCAGCAGTGTTAGAATGGGTAAATCCATGTCTGTGCTAACCAGGCCTTTTCTCTTGTGCCAAGGCTGCCAGTTGTGAACTGGTTTTTTTCCACATAGAAGGTACACTGTGATGGACCCACTGAAATCTCTTCTTTTAAGTCACCAAATCACCAACTAATTTGGTTACCAGCAGGGCACACACCAGTGAAATTGGCTTTATTCATGCTCCCTCTAAATAAGCCAGCAAGTAACAAAAAGGAGTTGAAGCAGTATTGCAATAGAGGTCCCATGAAGACGAACTAGGTAGATCCAGAGGGTACCTGTAGTTTTAAGCAAAGACTTTTAAATATATAGTTTTATTTTTAACTTGTCACCAACCTAAATCTCTGGATGAGATAGCCTTATTACTGCTATAAATGACTGCTCTTATCTCATTTTTGCCCCTAGAATTCACATCTTGTCTGTCTTCATTTGCACTCTGAAATGTTGAGAAGCCAAATCTCAAAGCTGACCAAAGAATGTATCAATAAGGATCTAGCAGATCAAATCATGGGTGGAAAGGATAAACAGGGCTGAGAGTCCTGGCCAGCCCATGAATACTGTGAAAAAATGTTGCTGGGTTTCTCTACATTAAGTATGTTCATAAGGATAGATTTGGGCAGCTAGTCTTTGATTTCTGTATGGTTTTAAAATCTTTCTCTTGATGTCTCTGTTCTTCGTGTAGGTGGAATGAGAAGAATAGTGCTCTTCTAATTCGCATCGTTGCAGTAAAAATAAATCCATGGTGGGATGAGTATTCAGGTGCCGAGAGAAGAAGGGCTATGTAAATACCTGAGACGGTATTCTTTTTTTACCTGGGGTCCATGGGCTGTGAATGAGAGTACTATAAAGGATAATGAAGGATAGCAAATCTCTGATCAATTAGCTTACATTTTCAGTATAAGGGTCCCTACCTCCAGCTGAAAATTTTAAATGCATAAACATTGAGGAGATTGAAAATCACCAACATGCAGAGGCAGTCAGAGCATTGCAGGCACTGAGAATAGTACATTCAGTTAATATTATCTCAGTCTGAACATTTTTCTATTCTTCTAATACTATTAAATTTTATTTGGTGGTCTAAATTAAAACAGGAGTAAAAACTTTGTATTTTCAATAAAGTTATATTTGAACTCAGTCTTTGATGATAAATAAGCCATTCACTTATGTACATCTGCCAGAGTATTCATAGGAAGCACTGGGCTTAAATGAGATGTGACCTTATGAGACAGTCTACTGTTTGGAGACTATATAGGTGACTGCTGGGTTTTGAGTCTTGACCTTTCTGTTTATATTCATCATGAATGTGTGGATACTTTTATTCTTTCTGGAAAAAGGCTGTCAATCTTCACACTAATTTTAACGCTGGTGCAATGCAGAACAGTGGTGGATCTTAGCAATAACAATCACCGACTGACTAAAATTAACTAATTCAGACTGCTATGCTAAATTGAGTATGAGTGGGTTTGTTTCAGGCTCGGCATGGAAGCACAGGTGCAGTTGATAAATAGGGACACATACGGTGCCTAAATACTCTCTCCCTCGTTGTGACCTCCCAGCAAAAAAGCTCTGACAAATCACTTGTGACTTTCCAGAGCTTGTCGAGCTGCTGTTCAGTTGATCTGTATTTCTCTAGACTGGAAGTGACAGGAGGAGGCACTGATACTTTTGAGTTTGAAAAGGACTTCAATTCCTATGCCAAAATCTTGGTACCTTTCAAGGACTGGACATGTAAACAGCTCCTGACCCCTTTGCTTGTTGGTCTCTGTCCTTCATCACATCTCCTTCCTTACTTCTGCCACAGAAATTCACTGTTGTTCAGGGACCATCTCAGGAGATCCTGCACCATCTGCCCCTCTTTCCCCCTCTACCCACCCCAGGGAGGCTCAGGTGGTCTTCTTGAAGTGCAGCCTCTGGCAGATTAGCATCCTGGCATTGCTTCTGCCCCCAAAGCTGCTGAGATAGACCTCTGCTGGGAAGTCCAAACTCAAATCACCCAAACAGCAATGCAGAATATAGCCTAAAACTATGATGACCCCATTCCAGGCATGGGATGCTGAGGTGCCTGTGGGGTTTTGGAGCAGCCACTCTCTGTGTTACTGGGACAGGGACACAGAAACAATTTTATTATGGTAAACTCCAAAAACAATGCTCTTTTATAGTTTTAACCCACTCTGTTGTTGTATAGAAAAGAAAACGTCTATCAGAGTACTTTGATATCCTGAGCAGAAGAGTTTTGTGCAGGCACGACATCTGATTCTGGGCAGCAGAGCTGTCCTGAGCCCTCATGGCCTATGGCCATGAGTTTTACACTGGCACCACCTGCTCTTCCCCAAAATCCTTTCTGGCTTTTGCCACCCCTCCTGCACTCTCACAGTCTGTTGCGTTCTTTCCAAGTGTTTTCCTTGCAAATTTTATCTTCCTGGATAACTTCTTTATCAGAGAAACTTCAGCTGGGGAAGCAATTATCTGAAGAAAAGTAAGAGTGGGGGAAAAAAAGGGGGGGGCCTCCTTGTCTGCCAAATTTCCTGGAGCTAGGTCAGTCTTAGCAAGAATACACAAAGGTATTTCTCAAGCAAATATTACAGAGCTCTTTCAGTAAAGGCATACTGGCTTAAAAGAGCTCCAACCCTACTGATATCTGAGCTTCTTTCACTCAGAATTGCTCAAATCAATGCAAGTTATATCACTCCTTTCTCTCATGCTGGCCCAAGTAAGCCTTTATTACCTTCTATGCCCTGGAAAAGTCTCTGTGATCCCAGCCAGTGCCCAGCTGCTGGCAGCGTTTTTCTCTCTGCCATACCCTGTACAGAGCATTGTGCACAAGCAGCTGCTTACACTGGGTGTGAAAAATACCACCGTGAGGAAGCTTCAGAAGGACTTCTCTTGTTTGTTTCTGCCAATATCTCTGTCCTTGTTTGCTTTACCAATGGAAAAGGGTCAATTAAATTATAGTAAAATGTCTTCCTAACTATGCTTTCTCACTCCTCCTCCATGTATACAAGTGCTGCAGACATAGCGAGAGATTATGTATCCCAAAGGAATTTGGTGCAATATTTTGTAATTCTGATTGAAATGTGTTCTGTCTGGTCCCCATAGTTTAATTTAGAACAATTAAGGTTCAGAGTACATGAGCTTGCAAAGCACATTACAAACAATGGCTGCAGAATAAACTGCAAATCAATCCACACTAAATCACCCTGAAAATCCCTGCGAACACAACAAAGAGGTCTAGATTCACAGTCCTTTAATACAATCTCCTCTGTCTTTGTAGCCATATGTAGTTCAGCTTCTTCCTTTATGGAAAACTCATCAAATTATTTCAGGTTTGGAGGCTTGTTTGTTTGTTTGTTACTGAAAATAAACCAATAAAAATCATCCTATATGTGTTTATGGAAGCATGTCAAATCAAACCGCAAGAGAGGCGCCGCTGCTGTGCTCCGCTCTCTGCTTTACCTTGCAATGCTTATTTCTAATGATTGCCTTGCTGCTTTTACACAGGATATAGATGAGCAGTGGGTACTAATATAATTAAACCTGATAAGAGGGTGTCCTGAATATCATGCACGTGCGTGCACAGCCTGTGTAATAGGGCTAGTACATGTCCCACATCAACTTTCTATGATTTTTACATTACCTTTATTACCCTGGCTGACACCCATTTTCCTGCTTTTATATGACAGTAGATTTTCATTAATACTGTACCTAAAGCACTATTTTAAGTGGGGTAAAGTCAGGTTAAAAAAAAGGTAAAGATCCTCTGATTTCTGCAAAACTAAGATTTGATTTCTTGTGTGTGCACTCTGAAATCTTGGAAACAGCAGACAGTACATGATGTTTTTCACCAAATAGTCTTGCACAGCTTATTTCCATATTCATATGAATGATACAGGTGTAGATTGTTTTGCAATTCTATGTGGCTGTTGGGAGAAAACAGTGTTTTGTTTTGATTTTGGCTATGAAAAGAGTGGGTGCCTCAATCCAGTGAGGGTTCTGCACAGTCTCCTTTTCAAACCCCAGACAATAACCTATTCCTCACAATCAAAGTTCAGTGAAGGGAAATGGCTTCCAGGAGAGCACAGTAGCCTGGCCAGCCCCACAGCAATCGCACTACGTGACAGAAGGCAAAGCAGGAGCTATCAGAATAATTGCCTCTGGAAATGACCACAGGGGAGGGCCTGATCCAAAACCCCCACCGGTCAATAAGACGCTATCACTGACGTGGGCTCACATCATCAGTTGTTATATCGGAAAGATTTTTTTCCAGGACAGTGGTTCTGATTTTAATGTTCTTTGCACAGAGTAACAAATGCAGATACCCAACCACCAGATGAGGCAGGGGCTGATTTAGGATGGTGATGAGACTGGCACATGACTGACACGTTCATCAGCACTTTGTGGGGCTCACACCATCCCTGCATAACCCCAAAGGTCTCTCTCTACTTACCTTATTCAACACAACCGATACTTTAAGAAGATAGTAAGACAAAACGGTGTTGACATTTTCCACGCCACCACTTCACTGCATCCTGCAGTGTTTTGTGCAGTGCACTGTCTGTCCCTGTGGCTCAGGCAGTGTCACCTCAGTGTGGGCTGGCACACACAGCCTTGTGTGCTGTCTCTGCAGAGTGGCACAAAAGTCCATTGTGTTGAGGTTCCATGAGGTTCCATGCCTGCAGAGCAGAGGCAGGTTTATGGACGTTTGTGCTCCTTGCAGCACTGTTGTGCCAGGTCTGTCAGGTGTCTCCTGTGACACCCTCCACCACTGCAGCACCTTAAGCAGAGTGCAGCCCTGAGCCCCAAAATGCCCTCGGCACATGTCAGTCGCATCCCCATTGTGTTCAGGCCATTACAGGTTTTACAGTTTCCAGTGAGGGCAATGTACAGCCTGACTGAGGCCAATCAATACACTCCAGGACCATTATCCTATAAAATGCCCACTTATTTAAAAAGGGGGTGGAGGTACAGACCTTCAGTTCTGATCCAGCTCTGTTAAAGTCAACAGCCAAAATTCCATTGATTTTTCAAAAGCAAAGAGCTGGCATGTGCTTTAAAATATTCACAAGCCAGGAATAACAGCAACAAACAGATGTGGATGCAGCATCTTCAAGTCATATACTGTGGTCTGTGTGATATTTCTGCCATTAAAAATAAACAATTCACTCTTTAAGAGAAGATAAATGTACGTAAGCAATTGTGCTTTGCAGAATCTTTCAAAGCAAAGGGAGTGATTATAAGGGCAAGGCATAAAACCTGGAAGGTGTTTTATTTGCATGTTCTCACGCTGGTTTTTGAACCACTTTTTCCTTTCTCCTAGCTAGTGTTCTGCTCAGCTTCACTGTTGTGCTCATTAGTCTGGTTCAGCTGCACTGCAGGATTCAACTTGTTGTCTTAAGTAAAATAATTTAATTAATCTGGTATTCCTTTTTTTTTGGTGGGGGGGGAGGGGGAGAGCAGGACAAGGGGAGATAAAGATATTTAATTTCTGTACTGCAGCATTTGCTCCTTAACCTGGGAGCCCTGGATTTTAAGCAGAGCCAAACAGATGATTTTCAGAGGAGTACTAGCACAGCACTTCTATCTGCAGTGCTGTCTGTGCCATGCCCCTAATCCTGCTCTGCTACTGTGCAGAAACAACAGGGAGTGCCGAACTTGCAAAGACCTTTAGGAATTAGGTAACTTCCTCCAGGGTATGAAGTTCTTCTGTCAAAGGTTCCCAGCATCTGTGGGGTTAGTACTGATTTGTGAGGATTGCATTAACTGATTCTCACTGTCACAGTGCCACTGGTGAAAAGGGCGATGATAAAAGACTTTCCTGATGAAAAAGTGCTGCCATTTTCATTTCAAACAACGCACTGCTGTGGTTAGTTTAGTTTCATGTTCCCTGGGACAGTATGGATGAAAAGGAAGGATAAGCATTTTGTTTTGTAGCTATAGAGGTAATGGTTGGTAGCTTCTGGCAAGCCTATCATTGGATTTTGGTTCATAGGGACAGCTCAAGGATGGAGGATCTCTTGTGGGGGCTCCCCCATGTCTGTGTTGGTCACATAGGTGGGGTGCTGGGCATCTCCTTGAAGCTGTTCAAACGAGGTGGTTACAGGAACAAACCTCAGATGGGAGAAAAATAATCACTGTCTTTCTCTTGAAAAATTTCTGAAAATCTTTTTGATTTGGAGCAACGGGACCCTTCCTGGGGCCACTCTGAGCTGGCCATGCCATGGACACACCTGAGCCTGGGTTCATGTTCTGCTCTCCACGTTTCTCTTAGTCTGTGTTTTGACTCATTCAGTAACACTTGGCTATTTCTCCTGTAAATGCAGCAGTCCTACAACTTCATGAGGCTTCAATACAGAGAAACCATTTTTATCTTAACAGCCAGTGACCTGGGAGATTTATATATATGAGAGGACACTAACCTTTGGTCTAAATGTTTCATCCTTGTTCTCAGCTCAGAGAGGGATTTTTATTTTCCTCTAAACATCTGTGAAATACTTATTGGCCATTTTAGAGTCCTTCACATATGGGACTTGAAAAGACACTTCCTTTTCTGTCAGTAGTATTTCAGATGCTTTTTTACATGAAGTAACATTAGATGACTATTTGCTTGTGTCTTTTTTAATTACATCAGTCCTTGAATGAAGTGCACAGCCAGCAGGGCCCATCCTGCCTGCTAAGTGAGTGCCTTACTCTCTCACTGAGATGGTCAGGCTTGTGGCTGCTCTCACTGCCTCCAGAGACCTTTCCAAACGGCATATCTCAACAGAATAGGTGAAGAAGACTTTCTCTCTTGGTCTTCTTTCAAGCTTTTCCCATAGAAGAGTACAGTTCAGTAGCCACAGTACCCTGCACACAAACCTCTCAGGCAGAAGAGGAGAAACCCAGGTCTTCCTCTGCCTTAACTATGGGGCTTCTCTGGCAAAAAACAAGAGACCAGCAGCACCCCTTCCTTCAGCCATGTGAAAAGAAAGGAGAGACCAGACAGAACAGAAAAGGCTGGGGGTTATGAAGAAAAGCACAAAAAATGGAAGATCATCCCCTTCTTGGATCTCAAGAGACACCAACCCACTGAGCCTGGTCATGATGGAGGATCTTCTGGCAGCATGGACCTGTGTGCACTTGAACTTTTAACTTTAAAAATGAAGTTTAAGTACCTCAGAAATGAAAATACAGGCAAGTGGTGTTTCTGAGGATGGTATTTCTGAAATCAGGAACCTGAATTTCACTTAAATCTCTTCTTGGATTAAGCCTTTGACAGTTTCTACAAAATATGTAAAAATTCATTATTTGATTTGACGGAGTTTCCACATTATTTGAGAGTGTGGTTTTGTAGGAATGGACTTAAGTACATGTTCAAAACTTAAGCAAATGCACGGATTCTCCTTTGAATTTTGGGGTCCATAAGATTGTCTTGAAACTTCCCCTGGCTTGACCTATGCCAGCAGGAACAGAAGGAGGGTCATCTCTTACGCTGTATTTTGTCTATTCATTTTGCACACTGTTTTTCTTCTCCTTTGAGGTTGCACTGTAACCAATCAACTAGAAAATTCCCAAGCCATTAGTGTATCCTAAATAGAAAAGCCATGTCTACCCATTGCCAGAGAGCAGGAGGAAGAGGGCACAGTGGCAACACACCAGGGTTCCAGCTGCTGGTCAAGAGGAACCTCAGCCACCACTATGCCCTTGCCAGAGGCGATGGGGCTTCATCCAGGCTGGGGGCTCCCTCCTGTGCCATATCCCAGGGTGGTAGACCTTGCAGCTTCCTGGGCTGGCGCTGGGTAGAATACTGATTTTATGAGGGATTTATTGGAAACAAGACTTCAGATTGAATTATGGTGTAATTATGAACTGGTTTTGTGTGTGCTACAGGACTGGGCAACTTGCCACTGGGCACAATCTGCTGTGCATCAAGCAACCGCAGGAGAACCTGACAGTGCTTCCAGCCCTCCCCTCTCCCTCAATTAAACACTCCTTCTGACTGCCAGTTACACGAATTAAACTGTTTTAGCCTCATTTACAATATCATAAGTGAAGAGCGACAGGCTGAAACCATCAAAACACCCTCAGCTTTCAGCAGCCTTATTCCTGCAATGACCATATGCTTGCGCACCGTTGTTCTTCTCAGCTGATCTGATACAGAATTAATTGACACTCAGATTTTAGCTTTCACATACCAGCTGTTAGCTTTAAAACAACAATCAAGGCCACTCATTAATCAGAAAGTATACTTGCTACCTTAAGGGTTTACTTTTTTTTGACAGCTCTGAGTGATTTCTTATGCTTACATGATCCAGGCATAATTTTAGATGAAGTTGAAATGCTGCTAAATATACTGATTAAAAAAACAAACACATCCCACTCTTTTTCTTGTTGGCTGGATGATGTTTGGCAGTTGGCAGAGAGACAGACGTGGAGCTGGAAGATAAAGGCTGCATTGCTTTGGTGGGGGTGTACGGCAAAGACCAGATTTCCAGTCGGGGAAACCCCACCATGTCCCACACCAGTCCTGGCTCCTGCCAACCTGTGCACTGAGTCTGATGTTTCTATGAATATCTGGAAACCTCCTTGGACTACTTCTCAGCTGGTATAATAGAGTATGAGTGATTTACCCCAGCTGGAAGAATGGGTTTGAATTTGGCAAATATATTTAACAACGAATGACTGCTCTTAAAAAAGCAATTGTATCACAGGATAAACTAAGCTGTGAGGGCATAACCTGGACAGTGAGTGTGGTTCTCACAGTACTTGAACATCTCATAT
Source organism: Pithys albifrons albifrons (assembly GCF_047495875.1). Lineage (NCBI taxonomy): Eukaryota > Metazoa > Chordata > Aves > Passeriformes > Thamnophilidae > Pithys > Pithys albifrons. The sequence continues at coordinate 9,286,564 of NC_092470.1, forward strand.
GGGTAGCCAATTTCTAAATTTGGGCACCTGACTCTGAACACATTTAAAATATTTTTTTCTCTTCTTTTTTTTTCCTGATCTTTCATTCTCTTAGAATTATTTTTTCTTGAGTTCTAATAAAATGAGATAAATAATTAATGCCACAATCCAATAACTGATTATAGAATTTTTCAAAATTACATGTAACACTGTTCACATACTAAATCTTTTTGATTAATGATTTTTAAAGAAGGCTTGTTACATCCATAATGTAAAAAAAAAGTAGAGATGTAAGGTACTGAAGTATAATTCTAAATACCTTTTATGACCAGTAATTTATTTTATAAGCTTGATTCTTGATCTGTATGTAGGAAATACTAATATGAAAGAAATATTCTAAAAAACTGCAGATAGAAGCCTCCTCTTCCATACCCCCTGAAATCTAGTTTATGTCCATAGGTGAATTGCTGCTGTGAAGCCACTGCAATTTGACTTTGTACAAAAAGGGTCATTGAACAGAAGGTCAGGCAGCTGGCCATTTCCATTTCAAAGATGCTATCAAAAGGGCAAGAGGCAGTTCATCCAGCAGCCCTTTAGCAAACAAGATTTTCTCCTTTCTCATTTATGACATTTTTTTATGCTAAAATAGTTTGTAGGCTACTGAGAGGAAGGGTCTTGATGCATTTTCTTCAGAAAGAAAGTGGACTAAGTGGAGCTTGGAAAGGACTTTGGTTCAAGAAATCAGAGAAGCTTTTGAGTAATGAGGAGCCATTTGGTGTCCACTTATCAAGAGCCTGGCAGTAAGGCAATAAATCATTACAGGGGACTCTCCGCTTCAGCTGAAGACAATTGGAAAAGGTAGCTCTTTTATTACAAATTATGGCTTATCACCTCCTTAATGGCAGGCCTCAGCTTTACAAATACTTGAGCCTTATTAATCAAGATAAACCAAACAAGTTCCGAAAAGTTTAGGGATCCTGCATGTCAACGTGCCGTCACAGAGGAAGGTCCACCACAGGGTTTGCAGTGCTGCCTGACAGCCAGAGGCACAATCCATCCTGCCTGCCAGTTGCTGACAGCTCAAATGGTACTAGTTCTTCTGGGATTAGAGAATTGCCTCTCACCAATGAGCAGCTAAAATTCACCCATTACAGCAATTAAAAATAGGCTGTTCCTCCTCCAGTGTTCAGTGCACTTGTTTAGTGCAACAGACAGAGCAAGTGGCTCAACCTTGCCCAGGATGGGCACTCTCATGAAAGTGCCCCTGCTCAGCTGATCATTTAAAGAAAAAGAAGAACATCTTGCTCCAGGGGAAAAAAATGCTTAAAACAATTTAGGTCCCATATTTTACTCTCCACACTATTCTGCTTGTCATCTCAGAGTGTTTTTGCACTGCAGCTTCATGGATTTTGTTTCACAAATACCAAGGGAAGAAGGCTATCTTAGCAGCTTGCGTTGCAACTGAATTACCAGACTGCTCATGGACAGGAGGCGTGAGTCCCCGGCTCCACCACACAACCCTTGGGAGGAACAAAGTCCAAACATGGAGATTTCTGAAATGCAAATTAACTTTTCCGTACAAATCAGTCTGAAAATTTTGGACTTCAGTAATTCTTTCTTTATTGATGGATAGAACAAAGGATGATTTATGGGGCAAATTTTGAAAGTGCGTCTCCACTGCAAACAGACTCCTGACCTGTGCTTGGGCTTGTACATGGAAAACAACTGATAAGAGCCTGAAACTGGTAAATCTTTGGTCATCCTCCCAGCCCTCCTCATGTCAGAGATAACTGAGTAAGCTCACAGCTTCCTCGCCAGCACTAATATTTTCAGAAGCTTGTCAGCATAAGTTCAAAATATGTCATTGTAAAATGTTTATACAACATTGACCTGAAAATCTATCGATATATCTGTGCTATACCAATACATCCTGATAATAAGAATGCTTCATCACAGTAGGTCAATATTTATTGGAGTAAATCAACCCCTTGCCAATGTGGAAATGAAGGTGTCTGTTACCTGAAATTGGAAGAGTTGTATATTCAATTATATAAAAACTAACAAATGAAGGCTTTAGCTACTATACAACGACATCACTCCATTGACTTGATGGAGCTGCATCAGTTTACATCAGATAAGTCTGGTATTAAAAGCCTTACCAGAATATCTGGAAAGGCTTGAATGGCCTTTAAATAGTGTAATTTTACAGAGCAGTGCAGTCAGATATGCAGTGGGCAGAGCTGTCCCTGGCACATGGCAGGGAAGGTCACACTGAGCATCAGCCCAGTGAGCAGCACCCCTCCATGGGTGAGGCCCCTCAGCCCCCTGCAGCACTGTCCAATGGTACCCAGATGTGCAGGAAGATCAGTGGTCCTGTCTGGTGAGCTCCCCTGTAAAGTACAAAGGACCCTGGGAGGCCTCACGGTGAGGTGCTGCATGTGCGGGGAGAATCCCAGTCCTTTGGAAAGATCCCTTCCAGCTGCTTTGAAAGCACTGCCACCAGTAAATCCTGCTCATGCTGCCAGAGGCAGCACCAACACACTGCCCGTGCCCTGGAATGAGATGCACCCCTCAATGGAAGATGAGTGAGATCAGGGCTTTAGTAATGAAGGACTGGGGAAGACTGCACAGAGAGACATGAGTAAATATTTTCCATTATCCCTCCATAGCTTTATCCCTGTTAACAATATTGATTGTGGAAAGTGAAGGTGAAGTATATGATTTTAAATACAGCTGTTGCGAGTCATAATTCAAATAAGGACATTTCAAACATGTCTGAATCATGGCAGCAGCAATCAGCAGCAAAGGGCCACTTGGAAATATGGCCACTATCAGTCCTTTGAAAAGCATAGGGCAAATTGCCAGTTAATAAGAACCAGAGGAGCCCCACAGCCCTCTATGTTTTCCAGAGTGGCCAGTTACAAGTTAGTCCATTATGTCCTTTGGAGAAGGAAAAACAGTTACCACTTGCAAATTTCTCCCATGTCTCTGCTCCCAAGCTCAGCTGCTCTGCCACTGCCTCCCAGGGCTGCCATGGAGCAGGACGTGGTGCCGGCAGCAGCACTGCCTGCCCTGGAGGTGCCCTGCTCTGCACCATTAATGACGCTGCTCTGCTCCTGGGCAGCAGCAGCAGCTGATGCTGCTATTGTTTCTTTGACAATAATACAGATTTTAGACTTACTAGTCACGGAGACATTTTTCTTCTTCTCTTCCTAGTGCAGCATAAGCTACTTTGATACCCCAGGGACCAGCTTAGGCACAGCTCTGCAGCAGGTTTGGTGTTGCAGCAGTGAACCCGTGACCCCCAGCACTGCTGTGGGCATGCAAGTGAATTCACAGGGACCAAAGGTAACTGGGGCTCTGCTCCTTCTGCTCATCAGTGCTGCTTCAGCATCACAGCTACACCTTCTGCCTTTAGGCTTAGCTCAGTTTCCACTTGCCAGGAGAGGAATGATTTAAAATGTTAAGATCTGCAAATGTAGCTTGACCTTCATTACAAAATGAACTATGTAAAACAAAAACAAAAAAAAACCTGTGAAGCAACTCATCAGCTCTCAGTTGACTTGGTAAATGCTGGAAATTGTCCTCAGCTGTTTCAGAGGGGCCTCCAGGTAGACCCAAGTTATGACTCATTACCGTAAGGGGCATATGTTTGGCATTTAGATAAACCACTGACTCTGCCAGATTGAAGATACTGGGAACATCAGACTGTCACCTTTAAACATAATAATGTTTTGCCCTTAAAGTTCAAACATGGTTTTTGTAACCATCAAAGTCAATGGGAGTTTTGTCAATGAGACCATGCTTATGTAAAAATACTACTGAAGAGGTAATCATTTTGAGGTTTTGTATTTTTAAAGTGTAAAACAAAGAGACCTTCCTTTCTACAAAGCAGTAATATGTCAGAGAACCTCAAACTTATAACCCAAGGATCTATACCAAAACCCTGTAAAGGAAAAAGCTAACAAGAATTTGTAAGGAAAGGTCGATGAAGCTGTACAAAAGGGTAAATATTCTGATGGTGTCCTCTCAAGTACATTGATATTAGGTTCAGAAACAATTCTCCAGGTAAGTCTAGTGCTCAGTTTCCCAAGTAAATACTGCTTGCCTCTGTTTTTAATCCAATGTAAGACCGCTGGCTGAAGGTCTGAGCAGTTTGTGAAAATTCACCTGAAATTTTCAATTTTTTCAATGTGAATCCATGCAGGTTGCATAGCTGGAACAGTTGCTATTTCATTGTATAAAATGCGAACATTAAACTTGACAGCAATTCCAGGGCATAACATTTCAACAGAGCCATGGAAGCAGTAGAGCAACTATCTTCAACCTTTGGTCCATCATAAATGGGTACAGAGATGTTTGTCTGAAAGAGAGAAAGTGTCATGCTTCTGGAGGTTGTAGCTGCTTTTATTAAGGCAGCAGCCTTCTGTCAGCTGTGCTCCTCCAGCGCTGGCTTCTGGGGCTCCCGCACTCAACAAGGAGATAAACTGAGTGGTGTAAAGGTGGAGGGGGAAATTGAAGGCAGAAACGTCAAAGGACACCTACACCGACCCATTCTGAGGGAGACACTTGAGAAAAACACCTGATTAGATATATTAGGTGTATAAGCCATACTGAGCTATCAGCAAGATATGCCAAAAAGCAGCCACCAAAAAGGGCTAAGGAGTGATTTTGGGCTGAGTGACCATCAGTACCAAGCCAAGGGTTTGAATAAGTGCTACCTCTGAGTCCTGCTTCAAAGAGATGTTTTAAAGACACTTGAGGAGCTCGACACAGAAAGTGTTAAGGAAATACAAAGTATCAGACACTTCTTATTTAGCTTAGTGTTGAGGGTGGTCCAAGTTTGAGGGTATAAATAACAAAGGAAGATCTAAATCCGTAATATCCTCTGCATTCCTCCTTTTTCTCATACCTGAGGAGACTACTGATAATGTTTTACATGTGCTGATCAACACCTCAACATATCCATCCCAGTCCTCTCCTCTTTTGCTCTCCAAGAAGCACTCCTATCTTGACTGACAAGCATTTAAGCAGTTTTTGCCACTGACTCTGTGCTCAGGAGGGTGATGAAGCTGTGTTTTCATCTACAGCTTCAGAGCATCCCCCTAGTAGAAAACCATTTTTCTTGGGTGCTGCATCCATATCCTCTCTGTACACTCACTGTGATCTCCTGTTGCTGTCAGAACAGTGATGCTGCTATCACTGATCTGTGAGTATGCTGTGATTTTAAGGAGGGGGTTAAGCCCCATAGGTTGAGCCAGGCAGCCAAAATGGAAAAAAATATCTTCTACAGTTTTGCTGCGTTTGCAGGGAGAGAGCGAGGAGAGACATTGGTCATTCCATAGAAGTGAGGCCAAGACAAACAAAACAAACCTGAAGCCTCAAAACATCCACAGAGTTTAGTACAGGTGACATTTGCCAAGGGTTTCCAGCTCCAGATAGGCAACCCAACCTGCAGCCCATAGTCGTGAGAGGTGCATGCTGGCAGGGGCAGCAACGCTGCAGAGCAGCCGGTCAGTGGTCTTTGGAAACTCCTCAGCCACGACTGTGTGCTCTGCCCACATGCAGTCTTGGCACTAAAATGACAGGCAATGAACCCAAAGCCCAGGGTCTGTGACCTGGTTGGGCTCAGAGCACACAAACCTACAGCAGCACTGCCCAGACAAACAGCTGTTTTGTGGGTCCTGGGGAGGCCACAATGCCCCTGTGCAAGCAGGACCCCCAGCCAGCCCCTCTGCTACCCTGGGTGCTGACAGCACCTTCTTCCTGCACCTCCCAGCCCCTCTCCCAGCCTGCTGCTAGCAGGATGTGGTGATGATTCCTGCTCTTCATCTGCTAAGCCTGCAAAGCAAGATAATCCCCTTTCCACTTACACAGTGTTTGACCTGCCCGGTGCCCCGAGGGAATAAAGTGAAGGATGTGGGGTGGTGCAGGGCAGGGGGGATGGCTTTGTCACCTGAACGGGGGAACCAAGGGAAACTGCTTAAAATGGATTTAACAATGATTTTTGCCACCAGAGCTGCTTTGAAGGAGCCATAACCTGGTACCTCATGTTCCTGTAAATTCTGAGAGCTTTGAAACTGGTGAATTTGAAATTTTCATAGCAATACAACAAATATATTCACATGTGCTCATGACAGATGTAGTATCACAATTAAAATAATTAATAGGCACTTTTAAAAAACTGGTGAATTTGAAACTTTCATAATAATATAACAAATATTTCACACATGTTAATGACAGATGTAATATCACAGCTAAAATAAATAATTGGCACTTTTAAAAGGAATATATTATTTCAATTGTGTTCTTATGTTTCAGATATTTCTTTGGAATAGACATATTTTCTTCTGACACCTTTACAAGTTGGGTTCAAAATGTATCCCTACAAAATACAGTCAAATACATTCAAAAATTGCTTTTCACCCTGACATGAAAAATTTAAAGCTGGTACCATGGAAAAAAATACTTTAACCTATTGGGTAAAATGAAAACAATGTTTTATTTTAAAAGTGAATTATTTTTCTAGAGTTTATTTTATAATGGTATAACAACATTTGTGGACTCTAAACCAGAAATATTAGCCCTCATATTTAATTAGCTCTTAGAGGAAATTTTGCACACCCACATTATGAATTATAATTGCTTGTTCTGGGTTCACAGTGAGGACACAGGAGAGGGAGCAGCACCCCCCAAAACCTCTGTGAAGGGCCCCGACTGCCTTAGTGGCAGCACTGAAGGTGGTGGGGCCCTCTCTACTCTGCTGGTCCCCAAGGCCACTGAGCCACTGCCAGCTGTGGTGGTCTCTGCTCCTCACACAGGATCCTTCCTCTGGTTTCACAGGTTTGCAGTAACCCTCTCGACAGAAGCACAATCAGAACTGTACAAAATGTGCAAAGTCGGGATTTTTCTGTGATCACCAACCAAAAAAATAAGAAAGGAGATTTTGCTCTAAAAAGGTTGCACAAAAAGGTTAATTGTGAAGGGACTCAGTGTGGGAAATGGGAGTTTGAGGAGTGGTTCTCCTAGAAAGTCATGTGGTTATAGAAACTGGGAAAGGACTGAGAGAGATGCAACTCAAAAACCATGAACAGCAAATCCATGTGAGCCAAATGGTCTCAAAAAAGAGAGACAGCCACAATCCAGGGAATGCAGAAAGCCAGAAGAGGGTGCTACGATATCTAATTATCCAGGGAACTTATTTAAATTACTTTGTTTAAGTATTTCTCTGACAGGGCTGTGAAGCCTTCCATCTGTCATGGACACATGACACAACCCAATTGGTCCTGACTGAGCACGACTCAGAATTCATTTACCTCAGGGCTTGGTGTGAGACATGAGGGCAGCTGCAGTTTGGGTTGGAGACTGCATCCAAAGAGAAGAAAATGCAGGATAAAGTTACCACACTGAGAGCTGTAGGCTGAATGGAGAACACCATCCTGGGCCTCATCACTTTCCTGCTCACCACTGCCTGCTTCACTGGGGTTGTGCCCTTTCCTGCACTGATGGTTTCAGCATTTGGAGGTGAGGTTTAAGGCGAGGTGGAGGACTGTTGCTTAGTTGCTGTATTTTTGCTTGTCATTCAGTGTTATCTCCAGATAGTTATTGCTCATACAAGCAATGCTGTAGCAGGAATGCTGTGGTGTACTGGCCGTAGTCCAGGTAATGTCAGAGGTGGCTGCTTTGCATTCATGATCCATTTTAACTCATCTGATTTAAACCTTCACCTGACCAAGAGTGACATAAAATATACTCATAAGACTCATATCATTTGTTACTTCAGAAAGTGCCAAATACAGGAGGTGGGGCAAGCCCCTTTGCAGACAGGGAGTTGTATTTCCCTACTGCCAACCAGGAGGGTGTGAGAAAGGACAAATAGCCCTGATCACAGTGATGACATGACACAAAAGCCAAAGTCAGGTGCATTTATAAATAGTTTCTGTAGGTGCAGGTTTAATGTTTCTCCTCCCTGGGACACTGCAGAGACAGCTTTAGTCCACTGAGCACCTTGCACTGGGGGTCTGGACTCTGTGTCTATCAACAGGAAATCTGGAAATGGAAATAAACACTGACTTAGTCCAATTGGCACTGCTGTTAGTAACTGCAAACTGTCAAGAGCACAACTAGTGTTTTAAAAAGAGTGAGGAGAAGTGATTTCCTGTCCTCCGGAGCTTTGCCACACAGGCAGATAAAACAAGTCAGGCACAAGATGTACCCTAATATTGTTTGCAAGCCAGAAGCCTCTGTACAGTAATTTCAGAGATGTCTAGGTGTCATAATTTTTAAGAGCTGTCAGTGTTTCCATTTGCAATCCCCTTTGCACGTGGAGTGAGTCCCAGATGTCCCAAGACACGGTGGGCTCAAGGCTCCTGCCAGTTGCAGCTGAGTCTCTCGGCTGCATCAGTTTGGCCACTTGGCGTCCTTCCTGGCCACCCAGATGGTCCTGAGACACCCAGAATGGAAGCAGCTCTAAGCCAAGGAAGGAGTTGTCTGTTCCAAATTGTGTTTAAATGCTGTACTCAGTTCTCGCAGAGTAAATCCTAACAAGGAAAGACTTTTCCAGAGAACAAGAGTATGATGTTCAGGCTGTCAAATTAAATCTCAGGTGCTGCATCTGGGCTCTTGAACTGCTTCCATTGCACAAGATGAGTGGCACTCCATGGCAGTTTTCAAATGGAACAGGTCACAAAGCAGCTATGGAAGTTGATAGGAGGTTGCATGATTAGATGCATACTACCTTTTGAAGCTAGTGTTTTAAACTATATGTTAAAATAGACAATTAAAAGAAAGAATATGATTTATTTTTCTTGGTCTGTTTGTTCCTCCTGTGAGTCCAAATACAGCTTTCTTACCATAGTAATTTACATTGATAGCAAAGCTACTCAGTAGAAAATGGCTCATGATATTAAACATATTAGGGAATAGAAGCTAGCAAGTATGTTAAATACCAAGGAGACATAAACAGTGCAGTCCCTTTTCTGGTCCACAGGGGAGACACAAGCATGGCACAGATCTGGGCAGTCTCTTCAGCATTGCTCAGACCATCACATCAAGTCCCATGCTCACATGCACCCCAGCAGGGTTTGCTGCCATTTCAGGGGACCTGCCTTCATTACCTCAACAAGCCCAAAATCATCAGGAAAGCTAGGAGCACTTAACCAAAAGACATCACTCTGAAACTACAATAACACTGACTAGTTTAGAGAAAAATAAATATTGGAAATTTGTTTCAGATTACTCAGGGAGGAGAGCATGTAGGGGCTTGTTTGTGTTTTGAAATGCCATGTTGTTTTGGGGGGAGGTTATTTTTTTGTCACTAGTGAACAACTGCATCAGCAGCATGACTTGCATTTGTGGGCACCATTTGCTGCATCAGGATCTGACCCCCATCCTAGTCGAAGGCAGGGAAATGAGGGCATAGCCACCCTGCCATGTTTCCTGGGCTGAAACACCTGCCCCAGTTTTGAGAGCTGTTGGGTGATGCAAGCAGATGTGAGGGCTATCAGCACTTTTTCAGTGCGTGCTCTCTGCAGGCACCACGCAGGGAATTGAGAGGCAAAGACATCCTGAGAGTGTCCATTTCAGCTCAACCTAATTGGCTGTGGCCTTTCAATCAGGCACTTCATGAAGACACTTAGGAGTGTGCCTGCTGCTCTTCTGCATGGGCAAACTGGAGATGATTTGAGCCACAGGTTAAGAAGGCATGAGCCACCCCACTGCCATAATCAGCCCTCATCAATCATCACGTTCAGTGTAGATGCAGAAAAGCTGAAGTGCAACTAACAAGACTTTGCCTGTTAAAAGCTGGAGTTGAGGATATTGCAAGTATTAAAACACTCTATTTACTATAGGTGAAAGTAAAGCAATGTATATCCCAATGGCTGGAGTCATCTGAGGCTCACAGTTTGCTGACAAATGTGAATGGACAGATATGTAAAGATGATGCGTCATGAGCTCTGCTGATGAGTTTACAGCAGAAGCCTCTGAATTCACATCACATGTGTCAAAGGGTGACAGAACTACATCATACAAACTCTGGCAGTTTAATTTGGTGTCAGCTATTAGTGTTGACTTTCAGCACTATTGCTGCTCAGTGTTTCTGCCAGCAAGGTGACATAGCCTCGCAGATTGCTAAATTTCTTTGTTGTAAGAAATAGGGTTTGCTCACTGCATGGTAGTCCTCTAACAGAGGAAATCCAGAAGGTCAGGAAAATTTTTCCAGGCTACAGTACTCCATTTTGTGGCCTAGACTTTTCATTACATTATTTTTCCTTAAGTATTTCATTGTGTCACTACATGGGGAAAATGTCGTGTCTTGGGTTTTTTAGGTATTCTGTTGTTTGGAAAGGTCTTGTTCATGTTATGGGCTCTGCTCAGCAATGCTGGGATTTACCAGATGCACTGGAGGACTGTGGAGGTGTGGAAGGCTTTGAGAACTGAGTTTTCTGTTCAAAACATTTTTTCAAGACAAAGTGGTGTTTTTAATATGTTTTGTTCATCAAACATTTGCTCAGGAAGTAGTTTGGGAATCTGGCAATAGACTCAAAATTACAGCTTCCCCTTCTTCTATCCCTTCTTAGCTATTGTTTCTGAACCCTGCAAAGAATTTGAAAAAAAGAGGAATAAAGTGGATAAAAAGGGGTACAAGTGGGAAAACAAAAGCTATTCTACTTGAGAACAGAAGAAATTTTATGGGAATTGTACCCAGACCCAAAACATTTCAACATGTGTTAAGTAGAACAGTTTACTTCCTCAACAGAATAGGGTGGGCAAAAAGAACAGTTTCATCTTCTAGAAAGACTTGAAATGGTATCCAATTGTATTTCTTAGAAAATGTCCAGAAAATGTGAACACAGATGTATCCAGACACCCTGCTCCAGGAGTCCCTGCCAGGCTCACAGTGCAGGGGTTGGCTTTGGTGCTCCCAAAGATGGAGATGAGAAAATACAGTTCCTGATGCAGTGAGATTGTTTAATACACACTCTCTATCATTCACCAGCATAAGTTTAAGCAGCACATAAGCCACTTTGACACAGCAATATATCATTCAAAAACAAAACCTGTGCACTCTGCACTGGGCAGGGGCAGATAGATAGCTCATCAGAGGGAGAGAGAGTCTTTCATCAGCTGCCTTTCACCGGGTGATGACAATAATCATTTCAACACAGAGTACACAACCTAGAGTGATGAAGGCAGCAGAACACATCTGGCCTGATCTCTTTAATTCCGAATATTTTAAAAACCTGAGAACATTTGTTGGGGTGGTTCAACACAATGCCTGAGCCATAGAATAAAAAGTTACATTTATTAAAAGAAGAGCTGGGTAAAAGGAAGACAAACTGCCTGTGACAGAAAAGCATGGCTCGTGCTGCATCCAGCTCTGACCGTGCTAGTAACTTTACACTGGGGATGTCAGAAGGTCAAAAAAATGTTACAGCTTTGAGCATCTGATCCAAAACTGACCAAAGTCATTTCATTGCAGTCCCATGTATTTCAATAAGCTTTGGCTTGGTATGCTGTAGTTACACCAACTGAGCTCCGTTCTACACAGCAATATTCTGTCCTAAGTTTGTGCCTGTCCTCAGGGTATGGCAAAATGCTGTATAAAAGCGGTCAGCATTACTCCTGCAGGTTTTCGACTGGGAAATGGATGCAGAACAATGAACTTGCTTACCAGGGCCACGCAGGAGATTCAGGGCAAAACCACATCTGGAAACAGAACAGCTCCAAACCCCTTAGGTAGCATTCAAGTACATTTGGGTTGGTTCCAGCCACAAAGCAAGCTTCCAGGTCTGGGGAGGCTTTGCCAAGTGCCATGTTATTTGCTGGCAGTTCACAGGTCCGATGCCTGTGCAATCCCATGTGAGAACTGCACATGGATACCTCCCAGCCACAGTTTTAATGGACATTTTTGGTTTAGAGCTCGAGAATAGATCTTCTAGCAAGTGGGAGAACCTCAGAAAGACTAGAGAAAAAAACCCTAAAATAGAGCAAAATTGTACCTTCGAGTTTCTCCAAGGATTTTTTTTACAGTGTCATCTATATACAAACCTGTTCTTTGTTCAGCAGCAATTTTTCATGTTCTGTATTTGACACAGAGATTTTACTAGAAGTCCTCTGTTATAAAGTCCCCTAAAAGAACAGCTAAAAATGGATTAAATACTAATTAATATATTAACATGGGGGGGGCGAAGATGGAGAAGGCATAATAAACAAGACAATATGAAGAAAAAAGATAATTGCCAGCCTGGGAGAACCATGCAGCACATTCCTAGTAAGCTGTCTGTCTTAAAGCCTCTGGATCAAAAAGTGATTAATCCTACAGACAAATGTAGCCTTGATGGCAGAGATACTCAAAATCCCCTAAACAGAGAGATGAAGTGTTATACTTACCATTCTGAAGGCCTCAATTAAAGGGTCTTTAACTTCAGCCTTTCCCATTAAGTTTCCTGATGTACCAGGAAGGCCTCTTCTCATGGCAATCTACTCTGAGCCTCAAAAAAATGCTCTCAGCATTGCCTGATGCCAAGGTTTTCTGGAAAATATCTTTTTTGAAAAGAAATAAAAGCTGGGTTTCTTCTCAAAAAAACAGAGAGCTTTTTTACTGTCTCTGCTGGATTTTTTTATTCAGCACATCTCTTATTTGGTTTATTACACGTTGTGTTAAGTGAGGCCTTTTAGGCTCATCACTGCATCACTGGCACAATGCACTAAAAGGCTTTAGAAAACACATCACACTAAAAGTATGGGTGCTAGAAAGTGCTCTAGGCACTATTTGGCTAAACAAGGGACTGAAAGCCTCTATCAAAACCAGACATCAATTAAACACATTGTTGCCTTGCCAAATCCCAGTCTTCTGGCTCTGGCACAGCCAATCAGCACCAGGTGAATGCTGCTGAGGCTGTGCAGCCTTGTAGCACGGTATGGAGGGTGCAGGCACAGCCATTGCAGGCAGAGCACATCTGGGACAACTGCAGCCAGGCCATAGGTATGGGGAGGTCCACCTGCCTGCACCCATCTGTGGGCAACCCTACGTCCTCCATCCCGAGCTGACAAGAGCACCACTCCTCTCCACTGCGGTCCTGTGGCAGCACCTGCCAGGGAAGCTGTTTGCTGGTGGCTCCAGGCTCTCTTGCATGCCTCTCACAGTTATTCTCAGTGTTAACAAAATGCTCAAAACAAACTTGTTAATACATTGAGTGAGAACATAGAAATTTGAAGAAGGTCTAAGCAAGCACCTTCATTGTTTGAAAAATTAGGATGTGAGTTATGTGGCCATGCTGAGGCCACTCAGAAATATGAGGCTCATATGTCCAAGATTAGGGGACTCAAGCAAACAGACACAAAAATGGGAAGACTCAACCCTGTGTATTTGATGCAAATGTGGAAAGTAATTAATGTGAAACAAATGTATCATTCAAATGTTTTACACCATTTGCCAAGCAAAACTGGAATTCTGATGCTTATAAATAAGATCTTTGCTATGTACAGTGTGTGACTCTGAACTTCCCTTCAGCACTGGGCTGTTTCACATCCCAAACACTGCTCATCTACTGAACCAACCGGAAAAGACAGTGCATCCCAGGGGAGGAGGGCAGGGAGTGAATACCTTCCTGACCCCTACAGTTGCTCATTTTATGCCGTGAAACATGAAATTTGATTACTCTTATCATTAGCTTAGCTCACATAGCTACAAATGTTATTAGTAGCCATAAAATTATTGAGGCCCTTTTAAAATCCATTTTTAAAGAGTGCGTGACATGTATTAGCAGATCTGAAACCCTGATTTCAAATACCCTCACTCGAACATCAGAAACAAAATGTCGAGCTAAGCAACAGTGACAAGGCTTGAGACGCGCTAATGAAGAGTGGTGCCATTGCCTAAGAGAAACATTACACATTATTAACACATTAGCCTGCTAAGGCACTGTGCCAGCTGTAATAAGCAACCAATTTGGCATGCTAACTTAGATACACAGGACCATTCAGAAAATCTTCATTCTTTTTTTTTCCTCCCCAGTGACAAACACATGGCACAAACTGTTCCCATCTTGCTGATGCCCCAAAAATCACTGCTTGGCTGGGCCCCAGTTCCTGTGCACAGTTGGTCACTATACTGTTAATAGTTTGACACCGATCCTTCTGATGTGAGGTCCAGTTCACAAATTGGCTACATATATTATCTGTGCATGGGAGTGTGGGAGGGATAAATCATATTCATTATTCACATTCATGAAATTCCAAACACATGGGAAGTACTGATGGTGTCCTTGGGGAACAAGAAACAGCTTGTCAGAGATATCCAAGTAAAAGGGGTGCAAAATCAATTATGAAAGGAGGTGTTTCCTGCTCTAACAAGCTAATTACTGTACATCAAGTCACAAAGGGAAAACTGATGCTTTTTATTTTTTTAATGGAGGTGCTGTCAGATTAAATCAACTTGGAAGGATGACTAGGTTTAATGTATTCCCTCAGCTGATGCTCTCTTTAGCACATTTACATATGCAAACATGTTAATATTCTGTCAGAATCCATGACATAGGACTGACAGGGCAGAACCTAACAAAACACTTACTGTGACCCCGCTCTTGCAGCTTATTTATGTCATTTACGTGGGCTGATAGATCCAACGTAAACTGAGAGTGATCAGCTTGCAATCACCACTGTGAAAGCAGAAGCATCTCAACAGGGAAATGACACATTCCTGCTGCTGGAAAGATCCATTTTAGGAGAAAAACTGAACAAATAAATTGCTAATGAACTATCCCTTCCTGTCCAGCATAGCTAGCAAAACTGCAGATGGTTGATTCCCCCTGGGATAAGAAATAGGTGAAGCTGGGGTATTTGTTAGATGGCTTCCAGGTTATCTGCCAGAAGCAAAGAGCCATGTCTTGCTGTCTTTTCCACAGCAGGAATCAGAGAAGGGGATATTTGCTGCCCACCTCTCCAGCCTCTCAGTCAGCCTACACCCATCAGGGCTCACTGGCTTTTCTTGGGGCTCCTGCCCCAGTGCTTGTCCAAGAGAATGAAATGCTTCTCTGCAACCCTGTATCCATTTCTCCATCCTTCTCTGCCTTTTCCTACAGACACACAAGCCTGAAAAAGCTTGCAGTCAGCAAAAACTCTCAGTGCACCCAAGACTTCATGTCGGGCAGTGATGCTCACCTGTGTTAGGGGTCGAGGCACCAGTGTTTCCATTCACTGCTTTCCAAAAGATTAATTGTTTTCATGCAACCATCTGCACTGGAGGGCAGGGGTTACACCCTGCCCACAATGAGCAAATACCCAGAGAGCAGTGTACAGACTTGCATCTCTCAGCATCCAGCTGCTCCCCCAGCATCAGAGCTGGGTGGCAGGGAGGGTCTGCATTGCCTCATATGCCCAAGAGTCCTTACTTGTAGATGCCAGCCAGCTCCCTGCCTCTGCCAGCAAGCTCTGGCTACAGTGCAGTGCCAGGGCTGCAGAGGCTGCTGAAACAACAAAAGGTCATGTTAGCCCACATGCCTACAGAACAGAGAACCAAACCCAGCTTTGAGTCTCACTCTCTCATCAGAGTGGGCTTGGCAAGAGAGCAACTTCAGTGCTTTGGCCACCCTAAAGCTGGCAGCCAACCCCCTGCAAACAGCTTGCAAGGGAACTGCACAGACTGTGCTCTGTGCCTGCTGCTGCTCTTCTGGCCAGCATTTGCAGGCTCCAGTGGGATGACTGCACCCAGCTGTGTCAATCTGTTTCCACCTCTGAGCTGACTAGAGCTGAAAGACAGATGACCTGTTATATATTTTCTTACCTTTAACTATTTCCACATGATCGGAGTGTGTCTGGGATATAGATAATAGGTCCACTCTTGAAGTCTTTATCACAGCCATGTTGTCACTGGCCCCTGCAACACCAGGTGTACAGGAAAAGATTAGAAGGAGCAATCAGATTTCCATTTAAGCAAAGGTGGGGGAAATTTCTAACCTTAGAGGTGGTAACAAGCTGCTTTCCATTGGATTCAATGGAAATGTTAAAAGAGCTGGAACATCCACCACTGCACACCACCCATCTGCAGGGCCAGCCGGGAGAGAAGGTTACATTTCCCAAAAGGTGTTTCAGCTTGGACACTCTCACATTGTTCCTTCAAAAGAGGAACATAATCCAACTCCTCACTCAAGCAAAACTCCCAGGATAGCTCCACCTAAATGCAAAGAGAGTAAGGATTCAAAACCTGAACTAAGATGAGCCAAACACCTGTTTATTTGCCTGTTGTCTTCTCTCCTACTGAGTAAGCATGGGCAATGCTAGGGAATCCATGTCATTCATAAAGTGTACTGATATTATTGAAGATGTTTGGCTCCTTCTTGAGGAAAATGCACAACCTGTGTCTTACACTCAGATGGATTCACTCACTTGTGGAATTTATCCCTTGATACCATTGTCTGACACAGGCTTTCCTTCACACACACATCTGCAGACAGCAATTTCCTATTACAGATGCTGCCCATCACCTCCATGTTCCTTTCTTCCACCCACAAGGAATTCACATGTAGGCACTTCAGAGCAAAATGGGACAGCCAAGGGGAGTCTGGCCCCAACTTGCCGGTGATTTAGCACAGACCCAGAAAGGTCTCATGGAGAGGACAGAGTCCAGCCAGCAATCCTGGCCAGCATGCTGTGGCCCAGGCCAAACACTGCGCAACAGAGCCTTTTCCTCCAGCCCCCATTTTCCTGGTGCTCCCAGGCAGTGCTCTGCACAAACAGGAATGGTAACATGTTAATGAGAAGGGGCATTCCCCTCAGGGAGGTGGAGTGGCTGGAGTCTCAAAAAATTCATCCCAGAGCAGCATGAATTCTTCCAGGGGGATGGGAGCTGATGCTATCAGATCCACTGTGCAAGGGCAAGGGGGAAACGGAGAATGAAGGAGTGTGAGCTGCAGGGTGATTCAAACCCTGCCTTGACAGACAAGGTCCCTCCATGGCTGAAGCAGATGACCTGGGCCTCTGGGAGCTCTCTAAGGAGCCTGCATTGGCCCCACTTGCTGAGATACACTCTCTAGTGAAGTCTGTCTCCTCAATAAAGGAGAAAATGGAGAAGATGGAGACATCTGCTGAGAAGCTGTCAGGTTTATTAGATACATGCCGGTTTGGGGACGAAGCACCTAGAGGATCTCAAGGAATCTGAGCTCAAAGAAATAAAGGTGACTTCAAAAGGCACAACCAAACCAGCAGAATCACTTAACAACAATAATTTTTTGCTGGAAATGCAATTGAAAACACCTGAGAATCAAATCGAGATTCAGCCTATCCTGTGCCTGAAAGTGCAGCTGCTATTGATTCTGGGCAGTAGATCTTAGGAAAGCTCTTCTGTAAACTCCTGACACTGGCCATTACAAGTGATCCCAGATGTGGAAGGATTTATGGGATCCCCACACCTTAAAATATGCACTCATTAAAGACTGTGCTAGTTCTAAAGTTTAGGGAGATAGTTCTCGCTCCCACTCCTCTCTCCTTAGTGCTGGGTATCACAGAGGTGCCACTGACTGACAGGGGTAGAACAGGCTCAGCCTGGGGACCGTGGAGCCATGACAGCTCATGGAGTGCCCTGGGGTGCCCACAAACAGGAACTTGGAAAAACACATCTATACTCTATTGCGATCCATGTGAAAGGGCTTACTCTCTCTATCAGGAAATCTGGTGCAAATCACAAGTCTCCTGCAGTTAATTGTCCTTACTCAGGAGAGCTTTTTATCAGGACTTGAACTACCTCAACAGGGCACAGAGGAGGGAGAGGCACATCTTTGTCACCAGCTGGAGGAGCCCAGGTTCTGGGATGGTGCTGTAGCTCACTGGAGCTCCTACATGCCCCACACCAGCATTGCAACTTTTCCTTTCAATTTCATCCCACAACTCCCATCAAGGCAGAAATGGGGAGACAGAGAGATGGAAGAAGTACTTGTAGACTTTGCAAAGGAAAAAGCAACCTGATCCACCTTTCACCCACCCCAGTGCCCCTAATACTGGTGGAAAATTTGCATTGACTCAAGTCAGGACAAGATCAGCCCGTTTCTGCTGCCAAAATAGATGTTCACAGTGGTAAATGCCAGGTCAGCTGCATCCAGAGAGGTGTATCTCCTCACTACGTGTACCTGTGAGTATCACTGCAAACAGCAGCATCACTAGAGGCAGGTTGATACAACGTAATTTCCTTGTTATTTGTCTGTAACAAAACAGTAGTCGTCAAAGTAAAAATTTTAAATCTACATGATTGGAAAGCTGAGTGTGTGATATTCAGTGAGATTTGGATTTGGGCTGTGACTACAGTAAAGCAAACTGCCAGCTTGTGTTCACACACATCTCCGAATTGCCTGTGAGGTCTCAAAACTTATGATCAATATGTTGTCTGTTGTGGTAAACAGACATTTTTTAAAGATTCTTGCTTCACAGTCCACAGAAGAATTTGATTTCCATGCCTATTAAATAATGATAGATTTTATGACAGCATGTAAGATCTGTCATGTGACTGGGTTCAGCTTTTGCTGATAATCCAATATCTGACCCTATAGCAAAGTAACTAATGTTTCACTTCTCCGGTGCAGCACCTACCCTGCTCTTACAGCCTGATGGGCTGGACCCTTCCCTCTGCCTGGACCTTACCAATCTGCTGCCAGCTTATCCCAGACAAGAGAGAGTGAGAGATCACAAAAACATACCAACATTCCCTGTGTTTCTAAATACCTGGGGGATGAGAGTGTGAGGAAAGCCATACAGATTTGGAATATCATTGCAGGCAGGATATTTTTTTCCTTTTCTTATGCGTACTTTAATGTGTATTTAATTTAAGCGGTTGATGTCAAATCCCTGTGCGTGCTCACATAATGACAACCCACAGTTATTCCCATATTTTCTTCACACACCTGGCACAGTATGAGCCTTTATCTTATCATGCCATGCTCTACACTGGGGCAGGGGTTGTCATGAGGACTGTGAGCTCTGGCTGTGCAGTGGCACACGGTGTACACTTCACTGATGTACCAAAGAACCAGGGCACTCTTCCTTAGAGAACTTCGCTTTTTGCTAGCAGGTGAGAGACAGAGTCTGCATAAGTAACAGATATCATAACAAATTGACAGAGCTCAGAAACAGCAAAGCAACTTCCCAAGACCTGCTGCTTCATGTGAGTGGCACAGTTACCACACAAAAGCTTTAGAAATGCCAGACCAAGCCCCAGCTGAGCTGTTTGAAGCCCCACAGACCCCTGCACCATTCTGAGTGACACCTTCTTTTGCTTCTACAGCCTCTGCAAAACTGTTACAGCCAAGGTTTCAAAAGGCTGCTCGAGCCTTTCAGAAAAACAAAGCTCTGAAATCATTAACAAATTCTTGTGCTGTGGTACCATGTTGAAAGAGAAAATTACTCCCCTTTGCTGCAAATGGTAAATATATCAAACATGAAAACTTATCCAAGGTATCAAATGCTGAGGGGTATACAATTTGTCCTCAAAATGAAGGCCATGGGGTTCTCTTGGTAGGTACCATCCGACTGAAATTATAAATGTCATGGGTTTGCATGAGACAGAGGAGCCTGTTTCCAGTGAAAGAGAATAGAAGCTCATTTTTAATTGCCTTGATCCCAAGTCAGGAATCTCTCCATTTCCGAATACATGTGAAATCTGCTCCAACCAGAGCAGCCCCAGTGTTGCATGATCTGGCCAGAGACCTCTCTGATTTGAGGCACAGTGTTAGAATCCTCCTATACAGAACAGTGCCTCAGTTCAATCTCTGCCTCAGGTTAGCTTCTTAACACACCCAAAACAAGGAGGCAGGCCATCAGGGAGACTCTGAAATGATTCAAATGTGACAAGATCCCCTTTTGGACCCATCTGACTCTCCTGAGGGAGGAAGAGGCAGGGAATGAGATGCTTAGATTGCCCTAGCCACTTCTGCAGCAAACATTTACTTTAGATTAAGTGGCATGTAAAGGAGAGCAGAGCCCTCTCTGGCTGGCTGCTAGGGTTGATAGTTAAATATTTATATGTCCAAATTAGCATAGTGTAAGCTCAATTCATCAATTTGTTCTGGTCTGTTTGTAAGAAGGAGAGGGGGTGTCAGGCACTCAGCAGGAGATGCAGCCGTGGGTGGGCAGGGTGTTCGTGCTGCATCCAACACGGGGCCACCGCGTGGCTCCCTGCTGGCACTGACTTGTTGCCCTGGTTTATCCCTTCGGCCAGGTCAGGGAAGAGGCCGGCTGTGGGCAGGGCTGCGGGGATCCCTCCTCTCCCCAAAATCCACCTGCCTAGGGAGCAACCCCAGGCTACAGGGGAAGCTGCAGGAGCAGCCTGGCCATGCAGCGCCAGCCTGGGGCTACCCACATGGGGGCTGGAGAGGGTGTGGGCTGCCCTGGAAGGGTTAAGGCTTTTCAGGCCAAAATCCCCCAACAGAAGGCAGGGTCAGTCTAGGAGCTGAAATCTAAGTGCTAATGACTGATGCCCTTCACCCCTTCGCTACCTCCAAAGGCGAGTGCCCTGGATGAGCAGGGGCCGGAGAGCATTTAACATTTGAACTTCTTCTTGTCTGTGAGGCAGCAGGCCGTTGTGCACGGGGTCGCTGACCCCCAGCCCCGCTCCCCCCAGCCCCTCAGCTGCCTCCCAGCCCTAATTGAATGACAGATGGTCAGCGGCAGGGAGAGGGCAGGAGCAGGGCCCCATGCCCCCGGCGCTCCTGCCCATGCACCCCCCTCACTGGCCGCCCTGGAGGCTGCCGGGCACCTCGGTCCCACAGCCACACACCTGGGAAAGATGGGGTAGTGGGCAGGTTGGGCTTAGAGAGCTGCCGTGAGGGCACCCCGGGGCCAGCAGCAGCCCACGCCAGTCTGATTGCAGCCAGCACCTCACTAGTCCTTATCTCTCTGCCACATAGCAAAACATCGCTAGATTCACGGAGATGTGACGGGTAGAGAGTGTCCAAGGCCTCCCGCTGCTCCTGACAGTGGAGAACTGAGGAAGGCAAGGAGCTGCCGAGGCTCCCCGGGGATATGGAGCAGCCACAGGAAGCCTGGGCAGGGGAGGCACTGCTGCAAGCAGCCCCTTCCCCTGCCTGCGCCCCCAGGGGCTTCTCTCTCCTCCCTCCATGCCTGTAGCGGGAGGTGCTGGACATGTCCTGCCCTGGGTGAAGGATGCCACAGGTGACAGGAGGAGCCTTGGTGCAATCGTAAAGAGGATTGTGGAAGTGGTGGTGGGGCCAGAGCCTGCCCCTGCCCCCTGCCCGCAGCCCTGGCAGCTGCTTTTCAGGCAGAGCTGGGGAGACCAGGGTGGGCCCTTGGGGGACAGTGGCTTTGAAAGCGCAGCCCCCACGCCCCCACTGCAGCCCGCTGTCCCTTTAACAGAGAGCCATGATTCCCACAATTACTGGGATTACAAGGAAAGGGTTATCGATTTGCAGCCTGCACTGTGTGATCAGCGCCCGGGCGGCCCCCCGGCCCACCTCTCCTACTGTAAGCACGAAACCATTTATAAATGTTTTATTTCACTGATCGCCTCACCCTTGCTGCATAATAATAACCCCAGCAGCATGGCGATATATTCTCTCCACTCCCCCTCTCCCTGTGCCCGCAGCCTGCAAAAGGCACCAACGTGATATGCAGCAGCCCCTGATTTGTGTGTATGTTTTAATTACCGCCAAAGAAACCTGTACACAAGCATAAAAAAGGGTGAGGGAAAGGGAGAGCAGGCCCAGACGGCGGAGGCAATGGCAGCCTAATGCACCGCTGGCTGACAGCGACTTCCGCTCAGGCACCTTCTCCAGATCGAACCCTTCGATTGTAACTGAAACAATTTGCATACTGATTCCTCTCATAGCCTCCCGATCCATAACCAGCCAGGCAGCTATTCAAATGCAAGTAGCATCCCTAAATGCAAGGCTAGACTGACCAAAATGCGCTGTCCTACAAGCAGGAGGAGAAGAAAAAATCCTTGATTATTATTTCTATTTTTGTTCCTTTTAACCTTTAAAAGATTTAGCTGGAAGCTGTTGGTTTATGACTGGGCATGTAAGGAAAGAAATTGATCCTGGACTGGACTTAAAGATGGAGCAAAATGGGGCGCTGAAGAGATTTTCCGTTGTTTTTTTTTTCTATTTTTATTTTTCCTGAGCCACAAATTGAGGCTCTTTGGGGGAAAAGAGGGTCTGTCCTCTCTCCTACCCCCTTCCTCAATCAAAACCGTCTCAGCTCCTGGAGACCCAGGGAATACACAAATTGCTGCCCGTGCCTCTGCCTCTGGTGCCCGTTGGGCTGATGAAGATCGTGCAATTCTGGCTGTAAATTCTTGCGTTTAAGTTGGTCGAATAAAAGATCTCTCCTACACCTTGTGCTTTATTTTTTAACGGGACTGGCGTGGCAGCTGCGGCGGTTGCATTGTTTTGTTTTGTTTTTTCTTCTTCTTTTTTCTTCCTCTCGTTCTCATTTGAAATTATGCAGATAGATTTTTTTTTAGAGTTTTCTGCTCCTAGGGGGCAAATGTAGGAGGAGAGCCCGCAGCGGATGCCCGTCCTGGCGGCGTGCGGCGGACGGCGGGGTAAGCGTGCCCAGCGGGGCACGGCGCGGGCGGAGGGGCCGGCGGGCGGGGCGGGGCGGGGCGCGGAGCGGCGGCGGTGGCGGTGCCGGAGAGCGGGGGCCGTGCGGCCTCCCCCGCGCCCGCGGAGCGGGATGCGCGCAGGCGGGGAAGGGAGAGACTCATCTAGCGTCTCCGCTCCCGCGGAGCAGTGACCGCTGCCGCGTGTAAGGGGCCGCGCGGAGCCGCCTTGCCGCCCGACCCGCCAGCCCGCGCCCGCTCCGCCGCCGCGCAGCCCCGGTGAAGGACTGCGGTGCTGCCCGCCGGCGCGTCCGGAGCGGGAGCGGTCCTCGGAGCTCTGCCAGCCTCCATGTTTGGGGCAGTTTCTTGCTAAATTCACAGTGAATGTCCCCGAAATCGATCTCACGATAATTTTCTGCTAATAAGGGCCCCGCTTTTATTTCAGTTGGGATAGGTAGCAGTACGATGGCCATTGCGGGTTAGGGGATCGATTTCGAGCAGGTTCCTCCGCACAGTTTCGGGCGCTGTGAAGCTCAGCTGCAGATTCCCAAGCGTGTGCCTGCCAGGTCGCTGTACCCGGGAATAAATGATGGAGATGCGTAGATATTTTATTATTTAGACGCGGATGAGGGAGATCTTTAAGGATGCTGTAGAACTGGCGGGCCCTCTAAAATTCCCATTTGCCTCCGGCTACGACCTGTTGTTTGACCTTTAAACACCCCCGAAGATAGCAGAGGTTTTCTTTCGAAACAGAAATTAACTGACGTGTGGGATGACTCCGCCGAGCGGAGCTGGGCCAGGCCCCGGGCCGGCCGGTGGACCCCCAGCCCTCTCGGGGGTTTCGCGAGCAGGGAGAGCTTTCCGGCGGGGGCCGGGGGTGAACCCATGGTGACACGCGCTCATTTTTATTTCATTTGAAGACATTTGATGGTTGTAGATCTTTCTCTGGTTTCTTGCGTCACCACAGCTCACTCCTTAAAACAGTAATTCAAGATGTAAGTAAAAGTGTTTTCATTTTTATTGATCCTGCTAACATCTTTCATTACCCAACACGTAACCACAACAAATGATTGCTCATTTGATACGCAGAATTTTATCGACGCTCTCCCAGGCCGGGGCGAGGATCCTAAATCCCGGCGGCATTAGGCGCGATGCTGCGCGGCCGCGTAGCGGGCAGAACGGGAGGGCAGACACTGCCCAAGCCCCGCGGGCCACTTGCCCGGCCGCGGTTCCTGCCCTCCGACCCGGCCCCAGCTCGACCCGCCGGCGTGGACAGGAGCGCTGCGCCCGCACTGGCCCTGCTGAGCAGAGGGCGGTGAGCCTTGCGGGGAAGGCACCGCACCCCCAGCTTGCGCCGCGCCCGACGGGGCGCACCGGGCCGGGGCCGGGCCGCGGTGTGCGGGGACTGCCCGCAGGTGGGGGGCTGCCCGCAGCCCCTGCCGACCTCTTTCGTTCCCTCGCAGAGAAACCCAACAAGTAGCGGGAAGAGAAGCGGCCGCGCCGCCGACCCCGCACCGCCTCGGCCGCCTTACGCCCCGGCAGTGCCGTCAGCACGGCGGTCTTTCGCTCTCTTATTCTTTCTTACGTTTTTTAAAAATACACTAAATAAATATTTTGTTTTAAAGGGGTGTTTTGTTTTTAAAGAAAATACAAATAGAAATCACCCGACCTTTGGGGGGAATAGACAACACTGAACGATTTAAAACTGCAGATCCTATTTAATTCGCGCGATCCCTTCCAGCTAACGGCGTGCAAGGTTTTACAGTTACCAAACAAATGCTACTATTTTAACTCTCTTTGCGAATATTATTTTTGCCCTTAATACTAGAATGGAAGCCAGGTTTATGAGGGAGAGGTTCGAAGAATTGGTTTCGATGCAAGAGACCTACAGTGTAATTAAACTAGGTGGATTCTTTATTAAATGATTTCGGTCTTCTGTGGTTTTATGAAAATAAAAGGGAGCACTTTGTCATTTTTAACAATGTAAGTAGCCAATAAATCTAATTTTCACATTGATTTCTGTAGGAATTAAGTGATATCTACACTATCTGCTGTGAATTGTTTTTAGAAACAAGTGTGACTTTCTCCTGGCGGAAGCTGTTTTTTAAAATAATAATTAACAAAATACGGGTTTTTTTAAAGTAGTTCTTAATAGCAGCAGGTTTTTTAAGTATGAAAAAATTATCTGTGAGATTGATCTTGTATATCCGAGATGGCATCTAGACAAAGAGTTTTATAAAATGCGCTAAGACAGCCACAGAGAGAGCATTGTAGGAGGAAAAAATTACTAATACGAATAATTAGAGAGAGGAACAGTTTGCAGAGCCCTCGGTCTGGCTGCTGGGGAAGGGGGGAAAAGGAAAAGATAAAAAAAAAAGGCGTGAGCGACTATATTCCTTCATACATGTAACTAATAAAGACCTCAGCCGAGAAACCCAGGGTGCTGTGAGCAGCGCTGCCAGATTAAAACGTGTCTCTGCCTTAATTGCTAACTCAGGGCCACGTGCTGCTTGCACGGGCAGGTGCCTTTCCCGGAGCGCTGGCAGAGCATCATCTTTGGGTACCCTGCGGAGATTTAATAGCACCTTTCCCTAAATAATAACCCAGATGAATAGTATTCACCAAAGCGCTATTGATACCTATTTTGTTACCGTCCGTGATTTTGGACAGCCCGAAATGCTGTAACCTCAAGGATTACTTCTGTTTCGGGGTACCATGGGGTGTCCGTGCGAGCCAGGGACGGCAAAGAGTGCAGGAGCCCCTGCATCCCTCCCAGGGCCGGCCCGATGCGAGGGGAGAGGGCCAGGGCCGCTGCGGCCCGGCATGGGAACGGCCTCGGCCCCCGACGGCGAGTACTGCCCCCACACACACGCTCCATGGTCAGGAAGGGTCGGTCTGGCCCCACGTGTCCGGGACACGTCGCGGGCGGTGTCTGCCAGGGGAGAAGGAGCGCAGCAGCTCTTTCCCTTTCTCTTCCCTCCAATTACCCCAAACTCTGCGGGGCCACTCCTGTTGCGGGGAAGGCTTCCGCGGGCCACCGGCCGGGCCGGACTGGCGGTGGTGGCCGCGAGGAGCACGTCCTTCGCACTCCAGGGGTATTTTCCTGCAGCTTTCCCGGGATCTAAAGCTCAGCGTTGCAGACTGCTGCGGCCGTCACCGCGCGTGTCACGCGTGGATTGTGCGTGGACAGCACACACCCTTGGAGCCGAGGGGCCGCCCTGGCGGCGGGGGCAGCGCCTGACTGATCCCAGGCTGCCTCCGAGAAGGCGGCAGTGTAGAGTTCAAACGCATCAAACTATCAGAACTCATTTATCCGGTTTCATAAATAATGTTCTTATTATCTCCAGCCCCCTTAATTCATGCTCCTGTCCGCTTGATTGCGGGGTTTCAGCAGATAAAAAGTTTATAAGTTGGTCGGGTTCTTGTTTTCCTTTTTCCATCATTAACATCATTAATATAAGCTATCAATAACCCTGTCGTTTGGAGCATAGCTTCACAGTATTGATCTGCGCAGCTATTCATCTCTGCCATAGAAGACACGGAATAATTTTCGCATTACAGTAGCTTGGATTTGCTTTTAATTCATATTTAAAGCTGCAACTGGCTCTGTGGAGCTCTCTGCGAAAGACTAGAGGCGCCTAATTAATAATAAGTTAGAAACGAAGGAAGGCACCAGCGGATAAATAATTAATACAGACATCTCTGTCTCTTTGAATATTGCTACTTTAAAAATTTAGACTTACCAGGGCCATACTGTAAGTCTGCAAGTTATATTGAGGAGATGATTTAAGAAAGCCATTTTTTTCCTGAAATACAATGCTAAATTATTTACGGTGTTTTGCAATCTTCCATAAGTTCCTTCATTAACAAGCGCTGCGGTTTGCTCCGGGGGGTGCGAGAGAACGCAGCAGCAGAGGGACCGCGGCGGCTCGGCCGGGCAGCGCCCTGCAGCCCGCGGGGCTCGCTCGGTGCCCGCTCCCAGCTCCGCAGCCCCTAGCCACCCAAACCCCCGCCCCGGGGGGCTCCCGAAGGGAAGAGTCGGGAGCCCAGAGCCCTTTGGCGGGTGGCGAGGGCCGGCCGGCTTCGAGCAAGTCCAGTCACCCCGCTGCCGTCCCCCGAGCTCCATGCGGCTCCCTTCGGGCAGAAGACCGGGTCCGGCGGCGAGGGCTGTGGCCGGGGGACAACCAGGACCCCTCCCGGGCGGGCACCCGCAGCGAGCCCCCGCCGCGCCGCAGCTTCCCCTGAAAGCCGGGCCCTCCCCCTCCTGCCCTGGCCGGCGCAGCCCTCTGTTCTCTGCCTGCCCCCGACAGATGTATATGTTTTTGTCGCCAAGCAAGTTTCCAAGAAGCTCGACAGGGAAAGTCTGGAAAAGTTAATCCCCCCCGGCAGCTGTTGGCTTTGGGAGCCTTCGAGCGTCACCTTTGACACGCTCCCCGTGCGAGGGGACCCTGTGCCGCAAGCTGTCACTG
This sequence comes from Pithys albifrons albifrons, assembly GCF_047495875.1. Lineage (NCBI taxonomy): Eukaryota > Metazoa > Chordata > Aves > Passeriformes > Thamnophilidae > Pithys > Pithys albifrons. The sequence continues at coordinate 9,313,558 of NC_092470.1, forward strand.
CGCAGGAGGCGTGGAAGGGCGCGGACGGCTGCATCCTCCTCACACCCCATTTAAAAAAATAAGTAAAATGGGAAAATATAATAAAAATAAATAATAAAAAAGAAAACCAACTCTGTTCGGTCGGTTACAGTGCATTGTGATCGCTGCCCCGGCCCGGGCCGCCCCGTCGGGTGGGCCCCGGTGCTCGCGCGGTGTTTGCTGGCGTCAGGCGGGAGATTACGGCCGTTTCATGGTGTCATTAGCTCGGATTTAAAAAGCACACACACGCCACGCAATTCAAACAAGTAAAGTTGCGTTTTAAGTCCGCTCCGAGTATCTGCTGATCAAATAAAGACTTAAGGGCGGTAACGATTATTCTGTTAAATATATGGTACTTGACTGCACAAGCAGTAATTGATTAGCGCACCGAAATGAGCTCTCTCCGGCGCTCCCCCTCCGACAGTGGGGCGGGAAGCTCCGCGGGGGAACCGTGCCGGGGTCCGCGCCGAGGGGAGCCGACGCACGGGCACCCTCGACGGCGGGGGCCCGAGGCTGCGGAGCTTTGTGCCAGCCTCTTCTTCCCGGTCCCCTGCGAGCCCATCGCGGGGTCCCGGGCCACTCTGCAGCTTATATAGGACCGGGCGCCGTCGGGCCCGGGCTCCTGCACTGTCCTCTGCCCCTGTGGGTTTTGCGCACCAGGGCCGCTTCATCGTGGGGTCCTCCCCAGAGTAACTGGACAAATATTTTTAAAATAGAAATTGCATGCAGGGCTGGGCAGAGGTGGAGTGCGTTTCTACAGCCACCCTTTTCTAAGGTTAGAGATTGAACGCCGACGGAGTCCGGCGTGTCACAGGACTCTCCAAATTGTTTGGGGTCGGGTTTATAATCCTTTCATGAAGAAAAATTTTATGCTGCAATCTCCTACAAACTGGAGGGAGTAACATATATAGTTTGCTTTGATAACTAATCGCTAAAGGCGCGGAGATGAAATATTTTTAATTAAACTGTAAATTGTATACAGATATTGATAATGAAGAAGCTGACAACGTTTCGATAAGGTCCGTGACATCACTTCGAGTTGGTTTGGAAAACAATCACAGCCGTTCATTTCGGTCTCGAAATGCTCTCGATAATGTTATTTTATTTTATACTAAACACTTCTCCAGAACATTGACGATGTTTCAGGTCTATTTTTATTTCTGTCGCAGATACACCTTTCCTTATCCATCTCTCGCTATCAGAAATGGAGACACTGTTAACGTTAATGTTACAAAAATTCAGAGAACTGTGGAAGCGTTTAGGACGAGGGGGGGCTGGAGCGGTAGCAACTGTGCGGGACCTGTATGTGGGGGTTTTTTGGCGCAAAATAAAATATAGAGGAGCCCGCTGCACCCAGTGAAAATGAACGGCTCTTGAGCAATGGATTTATTTCGGAGACAGAGTTCAGTGACTCTGAATTCTTACAAGTGTCTGTGTGTGTGTGTGTGTGTGTGTGTGTGTGTGTGTGTGTGTGTGTGTGTGTTAGTTGGGGGAAATACATAAAGCCACTGTGGAAATTCTGAATTTATACAGGGGGAAAGTAATGTCCCTTCCAGGGCCGTACACGCAACACACTTGAACGACACAGACGATAGTCGTGATTTTAAAAGTTTCCTGCGAGCCTGCCCGTCATCTGATGTTCTTTTAGCTCACCGACCGCAAGCACATGCAAGACTGTCCACAAGCAGCCATGCACATGGCCGGTCCCGGACAGCAGCCCCCACGCCGAGCTGCCAGGGCACCCGTGGGCACCCCACAAGGGTACGTATCCAGTGCCTGGGTGAGAGACAGGCGACGAGAAAGGCAGCGGGTGTCCCCGTTCACCTACGGGTGTCGTCGCCGTGGACAGTAAGGCGCGGATGAGAGAAGGACGGTCCGGACGTTTCGGGGTGCGGCACGGTCCCCACGCCCACACCCCGCGGCGAGGACACACCTCGTCCTGCAGGCTTTGTGGAGGGGCAGCAGGGCAGGAGCGGGGCTAGGCCTGGCTCCGACGGTGGGGCTCCCCTTTAGGCCCCTTGCGGCCCCTGGTTCTGCTCCTGCTGCGGTGCTTTGGGCTTAAAAGGCAGAGCGAGAGGTCTCACTGACTTCGAAGAACTGGTGAACAGCGAGGTCACATGGTCTCCCGAACAGTGCTCTCTCCCCCTCGTACTGAGGAGAATCTCCACAGGCCTTGCCCATAAAGTTAGGGCAAAAGCTCCGAGAAAAAGTAGCCACGGGGTTTAATTTCAGCTCTCTCCCACGGGGACTCTGCTCTAGAACCGAATCCCGACTCTGTTCCTGCCGCCTGCGTTCCCCGCGGGGCCGGTGCCCCGCTGTCAGCGGGCTCTATACCCCTCACCAGGGAAGGGGCCTTGGAGCTTTCGGGGGAGCGCAGGGAAGGTGACAACCCCCGTCACAGACCTCTGTACAGGTCCCGCGGGGCGAAGCGGGTTTGCCCCCGCTCTGGGGCTCAAGCCTGATCCCCTCTCCGTGGAAAAGACACCCAGGCCCCGGCATGAGCCCCAGCGCGGCGGGATCCCGCTTATTGTGCCCAGGCCTCGCCAGGGCGATGGGGGCAGGCGGCTCCGCGGGGCGCCGAGAGTAACTGCGGGCCCCGACGGCGGAGCGGGGGGAAGCGGCGGCGGCCTTTGTGCTTCGCCGACCCGGTGCCGCCCGGCTGCGGCCCCGCGGCTCTCCCGCGGCTCGGCTCGGCTCGGCCCGTCCCTCCCGCCGCTCAGCGCCGCGCACACGCTGCACTCTGTCCGGCGTGGTTCGTTATTGTTAATGGGCGAACAATAGGCACATCTGCCCTTTCTTCCAGCATAAAGGCACCTTAGCTAACGAGGGGGGCCGGCGGGTGGGCTCGCTTGTTCTTTCTCCTCCGCCTCCTTTTCTTTCTTTTGGGGGAAAAAATAAAAGAAAACCAGCGGCATGTCCGGCTGCTGGGCGCCTCGGGGCATATGCTCCCCTTGCGCCGCCGGGCACGCTTGGGGTCCCCGGCGGGGGCTGTAAGTGGGAGTCCCTGCCCATCGTATCCCCTGGCCGGACCCCGCGGGTCCCCTGGGGACGGGGGGGTGGGGGTGGGGGGGTGGTACGACAGCTGAGCCGCGGGAGTGACCGCGGTCGGACCCGGGGTGCAGCGCCACGGGGCTCCCACCGCCAGTCCCCAGAAAGGGCAACGGGAAGTTTTGCCGGCGGGGCATCTGAGAGGAGCGGTACCCGGGGCCGGCGTATGCGGGACAGCACGGGTGGACACGGCGGGGAGTGCGGGGGGGAAGACACGGCGGGCACGGACCCCTGCGGGCGCCACGGGACAGGGCGGCCGGGTCTCACCCCCGGAAGCTCACGGGGGAGGTGAGGACGCTCCGCGCTCACGGAAAAAACGCGGAGTCACCGAAGGGGCGGGGCGGGTGTCCCTGATCCCCTGGAGCCGGGGAGGCGGGGCGGCTCTTTGTGCGCGGCGCGGTGGGCGCGGGGGCCGCGGGGTCCGGCCTGGCCGTGCTGGGCAGCGGCACAGCCGCCTCTGGGCGCCGCCGCGCGGGGCCCGCCCGCTTAAGAGAGGCGGTGACGTCACGGAGGCGGGGCGGCGGGCGGGGGGCGCCGCGCGCAGGCGCGGTGCGGGCGGCGGCGGCGCTGCAGCACGGAGCGGAGCCGGAGCGCGGGGCGCAGAGACAGAGACAGAGCCATGGCTGGGGATGGCGAGGGACGCGGCCACACACCCGCCGCGGCCGCGGCTGCGGGGCCCGGCCTGAGGGAGCGGCGGCCCTAGGACCGGCCCGGCGGCGCCAGCCAGCAGCGCAGAGAAAGAAAAAAAAACCCAAACCAAACCAACAGAAAACAAATAAATACATTGCCACAAAATAAAAAAAAATTTAAAAAAGAAAGAATAAAGGGTAAGCCAGCCAGCGCGGCAACAGCAGCAACAGCAGCACGGCCACCAGCCCGCAGCGCCCGCCTGCCCTCCCGCCGCCGGCCCGCGGGAGCCACCGGCCGCCGCCAAGAGCTCCGGGACGCCCCGCCGCCCACCAGATAGATGTGCGGTCCCGCCGCCCGCACGGCCGACGATGAACGCGCAGCTGGCGATGGAGAACATCGGAGATCTGCACGGGGTGAGCCATGAGCCGGTGCCCGCCGCCGCCGACCTGATGAGCGGCAGCCCCCACCACCGGAGCGCGGTGGCCCACCGCGGCAGCCACCTGCCGGCCCACCCGCGCTCCATGGGCATGGCGTCCATCCTCGACGGCGGCGACTACCACCACCACCACCGGCCGCCCGAGCACGCGCTGACGGGCCCCCTGCACCCCACCATGACCATGGCCTGCGAGACACCCCCCGGCATGAGCATGAGCAGCACCTACACCACGTTAACCCCTCTGCAGCCTCTACCTCCCATCTCAACGGTCTCGGACAAGTTCCCTCATCACCACCACCACCATCACCACCACCATCATCCCCACCAGCGGATACCGGGCAACGTGAGCGGCAGCTTCACGCTCATGCGGGACGAGAGGGGTCTGGCATCTATGAACAATCTCTACACCCCCTACCACAAGGATGTTACCGGCATGGGGCAGAGCCTCTCTCCGTTGTCTGGATCGGGCCTGGGGAGCATCCACAACTCCCAGCAAGGGCTGCCCCACTACGCTCACCCCAGTGCCACCATGCCCGCCGAGAAAATGCTCACCCCAAATGGATTTGAAGCCCACCACCCTGCCATGTTAGCCAGGCATGGCGACCAACACCTCACCCCCACCTCCGCTGGCATGGTGCCTATCAACGGGATCCCACACCATCCCCATGCCCACTTGAATGCCCAGAGCCACGGGCAGATCCTGGGCTCTGCCAGGGAGCAAAACCCTTCTGTAACTGGTTCGCAGGTCAACAGTGGAAGTAATTCAGGGCAAATGGAAGAAATCAATACCAAAGAAGTAGCTCAGAGGATCACCACCGAGCTCAAACGGTACAGCATCCCCCAGGCTATCTTCGCCCAGAGGGTGCTGTGCCGCTCTCAAGGGACGCTCTCAGACCTGCTGAGGAACCCCAAGCCCTGGAGCAAGCTCAAATCCGGCCGGGAGACCTTCCGCAGGATGTGGAAGTGGCTCCAGGAGCCGGAGTTTCAGCGGATGTCTGCTCTGCGGCTTGCAGGTGAGCCCACTGCGGGGTTGTCGGGGCACGGCGGCAGCGGAGCCGGGGCCCCGGGCCTGGGTAGGCCGCCCCAGTCCCTGCTTGTCCCTGAAGAGCAGCCCCGACCCCGCCTTCCGCCACTCCGGTTCTCTCCTCTCCCTGCTCCCTCTCCTGGCTCCGTGCACCGGCACTGTCCTGTTCCTCCACGCCGCGCTCCCGCCTGCCAGACAAAGCCGAGCTGGGACTCGGGCTGCGCACTGCGGCGCCCCGGCTCTCCCCGTTCCCCGGCGGGGCACACCCGCCAAGCTCGCCTGCCACCGGCAGAACGACCAGTGCACCCGGTAAACGGGGCGCCGCCGAAAGCCGCATCGGCGGGAGCGCTGCCCGGAACGCGGAGGGCGAGGCGGAAATGCTTGAATTGGCGGCTAAACCGGGCCGATACCGGGCCCACGGACGGGGTGCGGGGAAGACCCAGTAATGTCCCATCAAGAGGGGTCGGTGCGTCTGCTTTGTGTCGGGGGCGGAGAGCTCTGGTCGCAGCGGCTGGCGGGGCTCGGGGCCAGCGTCCCGCTCGGGTTGGGTGAGCTGGGACAGGGGTTTCGCACGAATGAGCCGAGCCCGGAGGGTGAGTGGTGGCTGAGAAGCGCTGTTGCTGAAATAGTTAGATTTTTAAAATTTTTTTAATTGGTTGTAATTATCGTTAGGCCGGGGAGTTTGAGTTTCTCATGGATGTCTCTGCGTGAGGCAAGCCATCCGTGTCGCGGCTTTGCTGCTCCAGGGCCTCACCGCGCCCTCGGCGCTTGCCGCCCGGTGTACTCCCAAGCGGGTCCCGTATTGTCTGGTCGGAAACGGGCGTCCCGGTCCGTACCTGGGCTTCGCCGCTCCGAACCCGCCCGTCTGCGCTGCCGGTGCAGAGGCCGGGTTTAATATACCATGAGCGAGGGTTTGTTAATTAAGTGATAGGTCTCCATTAATTTGTCCCTGGAGAACGCGAGACAGTCAATCCGAGTTGGAGCCAGGGTCACTGATCCGTTTCACACACAAAAATAAAGGAAGGGCCAAATCTTTCTCCTCTCAAAAGCACAACTGGTCTTGTGCTTTCGACTACCACGACGGTGGGAATTTGGAACCGTTTCCCAAGTGTACGAGGACGCGGCTGGGCCACCAGCATGATCCGTGCCTACTTTTAGCCAACCTCCTCATTGCTGAAACCTAAAGCAGACCTGAAAAGGGCCCGGGGCAAGGCCTCCCTCACCGCTGTAGATGGACCTGCGGTGCCCGTTTGTGGGAGGACGTTGCTCTCTTTGGCTTCCAGTCCTGCGAAGGCAGTTTCAAAGGTCTGAGCTCTCAGAAAATGCCCTTTCCGCCTTGCCTTCCTCAGCAACCACCCCACCAGGAGAAACCTCTCGTCTTGCTGGTGCTACCCAGGAGAGGCGGACGGACTTTGTGTTTCCAGTATCCCCTTAATGATTGCTAAGGCGAACTTTCTTCGATTTGGAGCGTATTTTTACGACAATTCGGTCGACCTGAATCTCATTTGCATAGATCGATACTGGAAACAACCCCTCGCTTCGGAGCCTGCTGGCATCTCTTCCCTGGCGCTGCCGGCCGGGAAGCATTGCCAGCCCTAGCTGCTGCAAGGCCAGGCAGAAGGGAGGTGGCCATGCTCTGCCCAGCTGCCGGGTCCGGAGGGTCCCATTGTTCACTTCTGCCCCCAAACCGCCCCTTCCTCCAGCCACCTTAGTGCTGCTTTCGTATAAACGGATCCCCGTAATCCCGTTAGAGAGACAAAGCCTCATTATTCCGCCTTCCCTTTCCGATGAAACCCGAAAGCTGGCACCTTTCAGAAACGGCTTCCCCGGGGCGAAACAGGGCTCGCAGCCCGCAGGGGGGCCGCTCGCAACCGGGTGCCCTCGCGCATTTCGCACCGGGGCCGGGCGGATCCCGCAGGGCTCTCCCCGCGTACCGGGGGCTCCACTGCCTCGCCCGGTGCTGCCCACCTGGGCCTCGGCAGCACGTGGGCATTTGCATAGCGCTGCGTCCCAGCCAATGGAGGCGGCCTTGGAGCCCCCCGCCCCGCCTCACGCAGGCTGCGCGCCCCTGCGCGCCCGCGCAGCCGGCGATCCGCCGTGAATGCGTAAAGTATCGATTTTGGTTTTGTGCCGGTTTTAAATGTGTGATGATCTTACTAAGTGGTAAAAAAAATCTGCCCCGATTGATATTGATGTATGAACATCAATTCAAAATAACATAAATTACTGCAGCCGACACAAATTAAATTTCGCGTCCATATTATAACTCACTCCCGGGCATTTAGAGAATTATCAGATAGATAAATACACAGAGCTGCCTTCATTTCTTCCCTTTCTGATTTCCTGCAGACAACAACCGGGAGGCAGTGAGGGGGATGGAGCCTGCTTATTTTAGGCCTCACGGTCTTGCCTAGCACTTTATCTTGAGTATTTGCCCCTTCCAGCCATCCCTGGGGAATTCCTACCTCCCAGATTACAGAAGCTCGGACAAATAGAGGAAAAATTGGTAGTTACACGGAAGCAGGATTGAGGTCTTGACACTTCCTGGGCTGTCTCTTGAAATGTAAGCAGAACTGCTAATTGCAAAGCTGACCTCTTCCAGCCTCCATCTTATTCATCCCATCTCCCTTCTCCTCTCTGTTCTCTTTTCCTTTGTCTGTCCCACTCTCTCTCCTCTCTATCACTGAATATTTATCTATTTGACCGTTTCTCTGTTAGTCCTCCCTCCCCTCGCCTTCACTGACATTCGGAAGGGATGTGAAGAAAAAATTAAAGACAATTAAAAGAAAAAGTACATCACTTTCTGCAACCTGCTGGGATTTAACGGTGAATTTATTTCAGGTTATTTTCGTGTGTGTGTCTGAGAGAGAAGAAACAGGAGGGGATAAAGAAGGAAAAATCCCACTCGTCTTGTTCAGGAAAAAATAATCTGCTTCGAGCAGTTTATTGTTAGAACCACGTTTGCCCGCCGGCTCCGCACGGGCTGCCCGCAGGTCGGGAAAGAGGGCAGAGATCAGAGAGAAACGCGGCAAAGACACGTTTCGGGATCCCAAGGCTCCTTAGGATCTACTGCAGGGGGAAGGCCTCTTTGCTGAGATGAACCCTCAGAGCGAGCTCGTCCCGGGCCCCTCCGTGGCGGGTTCCCGAGTGGGTGTGAGAGTGGAAGGGGCCGTGAGGGACCCGAGCTCAGGCGGGGGCTGGCCCGTCCCTCCAAAGCTGATCTTTTGCTTGCGACTTGACTGACATTTTTCATAGCTGCACCTACTTTTCTCCCCTTCTCTTATCCTGTCTCCCTCCCGATGTGAATCCCAGTTAAGTTGAAGCCTTAGGAAGCCGGCGAGAAATTCTCGCCAAATTAACTGTAAAGAAATCGATGGAATAATCAGAGCGTTTTCCACATTAAATATGAAATCTTATGACGCCGTTTGCACCTCTCGCCCGCCGCCGCCGCCCCCGCGCTCTCTGGGAAGGTCGGGGCCGCCCCTGCCTCTGTGGCGTCATTAGGGGCTGTTTAATATTTACCCGGCGGGGACTTCGCATAAACGCATTTGCATCAGGGAGGCGGAGGGCATCGACCGGGGCCTTCACCGACGACACCCCGAGCGCGGCACGGGCCCGGGGCAGAGACCCTACCCCTCTCAGCCCTGCGGACTGCTCGGACGCCGCGGGTACGGCCGGGATCTGGCCCCATGCACCGTGGGCGGTGACAGCGGCCTCTCCGCCGCTGCCGATGCTGTGCTTGGGTCGAGGCAAGGTGCCCTGTCCCGGTGGGATCGGAGGGCGAGAGAGCAGCCCCCAAGCCGCCCCCCGCGCGGTCGTGTCCGCCGCAGCAGCGCCCGGTGCGCAGCCGAGGGATCGCTGGGAGGCACTTGTTTGCGGGCCATGTCCTTCGACGGGATTGATTTACAGCCGCGTTTGCCCTTCGTTAATGTTTGCCCAGCGGGAGGAGGAGGAGGAGTAGGGCCGGGCGAGCCGCGTTCCTCCGCACCGGGCCGGGCCCGCCCCGCGCCAGTCCCTGCACAGCCCCAGCCCACGCAGCGCAGTTCGGCCCCGGCTTGTTTGTTTTAATTACCCGCCGCGTGGTGGGGCGGCACCGGGGGGTCGTGTCCCGCTCCCACCCTCGCTGCCGTTTGAATGAAGCAGCCTCAAGACAGGGCCGCTCTCGCCCGTGGGCATCGCCGGGGCCGCTCCGGGGGTCACACAGGAGGGCTGGGGGCACGATGCCTGCCCCTACTGACCGGGGGCACCTCGTTGCCGGCAGCCCTCGCTCGTCGTCCTTCGGTTCCCGGGGGTCCTGCGCCATCTACTGACGGCCGGCGGGCGGGAGAGGACCCGCCGGACCGAGCACCCCGTCTGCCCCGGGCGGCAGCTCCCCCCGGGCCGGGAGGCGGCGGCTCCGGGGAGCTCTGCTGGCAGGGAGCACCGCGTTACCTCCCGCGCTGGCTCCGTCCGCTGCTTCCTCGTGAGCGCGGGGCGAGCGCGGCCCGGCTCGATTTCAGCACCGCGGACAGAGACCGCCTGCTCAGCACAGCCTCGCTCCCGGCCCGGCTCCGCCTCCGCCCCGACGGAGCCTCGGGGCGAGCCGCGGCCAGGCCAGCCCCCGTCCGATTCATGGACGGGGCCGCCCGCGGCCCGGGCGCAGGTGCTTGGTGAGCCCCCCCACCGCTGCCGGCCCCGGTGGGGAGCAGTATCGCATCGATTATACACAGCGGCAGCCGGCAATTAGTGCCGCGGGGCTGCGGGGCACGCCGGGATGAGCGTTCGGGTTGTCAGCGGGGGCGACCGTGGTGCGACGGCGGGGGCGGCTCGGCTCCTGGACAGGCAGCGCCCCGAGGGGACCTGTTTGGGGATGGGTGCCTTCGAACGGGTGCGTAGCCAGAGGAAAAGCGAGCTCCCCCCAGCGCGGTAACTGTGCAAGACAGAGGGGTCGGGATGCCCCGGGAGGATAGGAGAGGTGCGTGGCGCCAGCACTGTGCCCACCGCAGTTGCCGCCGGTGGTGAGCCTGGGCACTATCGGTGCTGCAAGTGGGTACTGTCATGTGCGGTCTGCCTTTTGCATAGTCGGAAAGGAACGCGATGGTCAGATTGAGACAAAATAATCTGGAAATGCACAGGCCAGGTGTGCGTCGGTGCCTGGGTTTGCCTGTACCGGCACTAAACCTCAGGTCCAGCTTTGCCTCAGGGAGTCTTCAGAGCTGAAGGGTCCGCATAAGCTCCACACAAGGGACAAGTTAGTTTCGAGCGAGTCCTAAGCGGCGGAAGCGCAGGAGCTGTTGCTGAATTGCTGGTAATTTTCACCTAAAGACTACAGGTATCGAGGGGAGTTTTTCCTGAGGACTGAGTGGAACTCAGCATGGCAGTGTGTCGGGTGTTTCCATGATCAAATCGATAAATGTTGATTCACGTTTCAAACATAAATCTATCCGGATTGACCGTACACAGACAGAGAAGTGACCGATGCTTACAGACTCTTTCTGGAAACCCAGATGACTTGAGTCGTTTTGCTTAAAAAGAAGTCAGTTTTATGATGCCAAAAGATTAAATTATAGGAACAATTTATTAGCTCAACAGTAGTTTTCAATTTTCCGCATTTTAGGGTGATAGGAAGTCTCAGTGGTGACATTTTCTATACAGCCTAAACGGCAATTAAAGTGCGATGGATGGATGATGTTCCACAGGCGTTCGCGAGCAGCAGTGCGGGCTGCTGCAGGATGAGGAGCGCGGCGATGGCTGGTGGAGCTAAAAATGCTGCTGCTTCATATAACGGAAACTATTAAATCGGATGGTACGGGAGCTCTTCCTTAGTGCTTGTATGCAGAAGCCACTGAAGTGAGCGCGGGCAGATTTTGGATATTTTTAGGATACGGAAGAGTGCACACGTTGTCACATGCATTACAAAACCGTCCGTAAGAACTGACCCGCAGGCTTTGAAGTTAACGCGGGAGGGTTTTCCCGCAGCACCCTTTCCCTCCCCGCCCTCCTTCACAGGCAGGCTGCCATACGGCTGCCCTAACGTCCCCCAAAACGGAAGAACTCCTTTATATCATCACTGACACATTTATCCTTCATTTGAGATATATTTCGTTGTTTTGAATATTTGGGAATTGACCGAGAACTTAAAAATTTGAGCCCGGGAAGTGGGAGCCGGCAGGCAGGTCCTTTGGAACGGAACCAGAGAACCTGCCCAGGTTTTTCAGTAAGTCTGACGACCTTCAGTATTCCAATGAAGGTTTTGCAACGGATTGCGTCGCTTTGACCTCTCAGAAACTCCATTTTCGGCGGCTGCAGCAAAGCCCTGGGCTGGGACTACGGGAAGGGACGGAATAACCCGGCCTGACTCAGAGCCGCACCCGGGCGACTCGGGGGCCCAAGGGCGAAATCACTCCCACGGCTCGGAGCCGCCGTCAGCCGATCGGTGGCCCCAGTGTGACTCCGCACCCGGATCTGTCCAGCGGCCTCGCGCGGGCGGGAGATGGGCGGGGCGGGGCTGCCGGGTCCCCCGAGGGCGGGACAGCCCCTCCCTGACGGCGCAGGGCGGTGTGAAGCGGCACGGAGCAGGCTGAGGAGAGGAGAGGAGCGGAGCAGAGCAGTCAGGTGTGGAGCGGGGGGGGGCGGGGCGGGACACGGCACGGCACGGCAGGGCAGGGAGTAGGCAGCCTCTCTCAGCTTGGGCTGTGCGGAGCGGAGTGGTACGGAGCGGCTGGCGTTCCCCGGCGTGGCGGCGTAGAGTGGTGCGATACAGAGCGGCAGCGGCGGTGCGGAGCGCATGGTGCGGTGCGATGCGGAGTGTTGCGGTGCGCAGCCCAAGGCGCGGTGCAGCGTGGTGCCGAGCTCATGGAGTGTTGCGGAGCGCACGGAGCGCTGTGGTGCTGTGCCGAGCGGTGCGGTTCGTTGCGGGCAGAGCGGTGCGGTTCGTTGCGGCAGAGCGGTGCGGGTCGATGCGGGCAGCGGCGGCGGCGGCGGCGGGGAGCGCGCGCCACCCAGCGACCGGGGGCTGCCTGTGCCGCTGCGGCGCTGGCGGGGGGCGGACACGGCTGGCGCGATTAAAATATTGATGTAGTCGCAAAAATCGTTCATTAAGGCAATTTAATCTTTGCTATTAAATGTCCTTTCAATTCATTTGGGGTAATTAAGATGCAGTATAAGTGATTAAATTCTAATTACTTATGCTAGACAAAGAAATATTTGTCACAGTAATATGGTTAACTAAAGACCCAGCTAAAGAAATTTAACATTTTACTTCAAATGATACCTCAGGAAAATCGGGTGCTTTCCAGTGATTGATCCACTTAGCAGCATATTCTATAACGGTGATGTCAGCTTGCTGAAGTGGTTACAGATCCATCAACACTCAGTTTGTGTAAACTCCCCAATCCCAAAGTGCTGAGTCAGTACTCCTCAGTCAGATTCACTTCATTATTTCAGGGGCAGCAAATTAAGGTCACTCATTATAATACAGTGCACAGGAGTGAGATGTTTACTGTTCTGGCTCAGCTGGGATCTGTGTTTTGGCAGGCTGATGTCATTCTGTGAGCTTCCCATATAGCAACATATGTTCACCTTTTTTCTTGTTATGAAACAACAAAAGAGCTTGATGGCAGAGTGTCTAGGGTTGAGCTGGCAAAACACCAAGTGTTCAAGACAGAGAAAAGGTGTTCCTCCTCCCCCCAACCAGCTAAGGGAAAAAAAGAAGAGGGAGAGAGGGGAAAAAAACTTCTAAAGCAGGTTTATGCTGAAACTAACTACATGTATTTATACAGAAAAGAGAGAATTAAGAGGACACTACAATATAACACACACTTACACAAGTTACATATATATAACAAGGAATAACTTCCCACTCCCCATTTAATACAAAGAAAGTCTATTACACTAGATCTGTAAGTACTCTAAGACACACATAGCAAGAAACAGAAAGAGTAACAACAAAAATGTTTCTACTTCCCTGAATGCAAACTAAATGCAAGCAGAGGCAGCAGGGACAGAAGCAAGGCCTGCTCCAAGACAAAAGCTGGATCACATCTGGCTTGTACCTCAGCCATAGCAGAACTGACCAAGCCACTCCCACACTGGATTTTACACCCTTTGAGATGATGTAGTATGGTATGGAATACAATATTATTGGCTAGAAGAAGTCAGCTGACAATTTCAGGCCTGGTTTGAACTTTAAAGCCTAACTTCTTGGCCTACTTGGTTAAACCCATAACACAGAGAAAGACCAAAAGATCTCTGAGTGTGTGAAACACCTGCACTCTGAGTAAGCATAAATACAAATCACTAGAGAAACAAGTGCAAAATGCTGAATGAGGCCAGGAGTAAAAAGAAATAATTTAATGTGGGCTCAGACATTTCAGAATGTCTTGAGTTGAAAGGGGAAAACAATCAGTTGGGGAGCAATCAATGACCTGTGTCATCCATGCAGCCTCTCATCACCAAAAAAGGTGTGAAAGGCCTTATCCCATGGTGGGCTGAAGCTCTTGGGAATGCACCTTGAATCAGCAAAACTCTCTGTTACCTGCTACAGTGGGAGCACATGGCCACGAGTTGCCCCCATGTGCGGAGATTGTCTCACATAGCACATTTCCAGAGGCATTCCATTTCCCAGGCCCCTTTCAAGGCAGAGCAGTGACAAGAATGATGGGGCAGTGCAAGGGACCACCAAACGGTGATGTATCAGAGTGAATGTCACCTAGCAGCTCTGGTTAGTCATTCAGGTCAAACAGATTTGCTTTGGTTTAATTCATGTGGTGATATCTACCCACAGGTAGCATGCGTCTTGTATGCCTCTTTTCTTGTTTTCATATTCCCCCAAATATGAAGTCTTTTACAATTGGGAAAGATCTGTCATTCATGTGTGTCTCTGCACACAGAGGTGTTATTCACATGATAAGGATGGAACTTATCACACTTTATTAAATATTATTGCTATCATGAATTTACCATAAACTCTTGGCTACTTGTTTCCACTGTGCTGTTGTAGCCAGTGTGATTAGGACTATCCTTGATGGCCAAAGTCCTTAAGCAGTTTTCAGCCTCTTATGAAAATACTGCTGCCTTTTTCACCTGAAGGTAGAACCTTCTTCAGAAGAATATCCTCCATGATACTCTCTAGTTTGTACCAGTGAAGAATTTGCACTCTCTAAAAATGATATTGAATATTGTGTGATGTTTCAAAACTGGAAACAGGTGATTTAGAAAGAGATTCCTGGTGGACAGAGTTCTGACTGTAGCTGAGTCAACTCTCAGCCTTTATAGACCTGACACAACTGAGATTAGAAAATACACATAAGGAGAAACTTCTAAAAGGCCTTTTTATGTCTTTAAGTCCTGTACACATGAGGATGGTATAACTAAAAATCTAAATTTTGCAAGAGGAGGTGGAAAAGATGATCATCACAAAACTTCTGAGAACTCTCTCAAGTCAGTCCAAAATATGTCTCCTTGTGTTTCCTATTGCACATGCAGAAACGTAGGGGTTTTGTTGGCAATTCTTTGAGCTGGATTTGGGGTTTTCCCACTCATGGGAAGGCTGATTGCTCTGAACCTACAGCAACAAAGCTGTTGGCTTGTAAGCTCCCCATTGCTTTTGGGAACTTTGTACTGGTGTCTTTGAGAGAAGAATAAATCAGCTTGTTTTTTTATTCCTACCTACCTGGAGTAAATACAGTGCTCATAAAGGGTGAGACAGTCCTCAAAGCTAAACCAGTGAAGTGAGGGTGGTAGTGAAGATCCCAGAGCTCATTGTTGAGTTTACCTTCTGATGTGAAGCAACCAGAAAGTGCATCCTCAGGCAAGACAGAGCTGAGACTACAGTCATCAGAGATCCTCAATTCTCTTTGTTCCCCAAAATGAACATTTCAGCTACAAAATGGGTTCCTACAAACTCCTGCCCATAGTGTCCAGCTCAACATTACAGCCACAGCACTAACTGGTGTCAAACACTGTGATGGAAATTAGCATGGTGTGCACCTGCTCACAGGGAGCTGAACCAAGACCACTGCATTATCTCATACAAGACACTCAATGGCCATAAAGTAATAATGGCTTGTGGTCAGCAGTGACCCAGGCCAGAGCTGGAAATGTGACCCATCATCTCAGGGTGAAAGGTCCTGTATCCCATCTTTGGTGGCCAGTACACAGTCTCCTCTCTGTGTCAACAGATTCTGAATTCAGCATGGCTGAAGACAGTATCGTGCATGTGTCTGTCCTTGCTGGTGATACTTTATTATGTGCCCAGACCAAACCAGCAGAAATCAGGCTTATTGAGAATATTTTTAGTTTCATTCTTTGCTTCTGGTTTTCAGAAAGGAAAATTTCTCTTTGCCAGAAACCACCAGGCACATGTGTACACACCAAGTGCTCCTGAAAATTGATTTATGGTAATCAGGGGTTTTGCCTCAGATTTTAAAAAGAAATCCACCCTCTAGGGATGAAACACTAGATCAAGCATCAGGGTTAACATTTGAGCTTACTGTAATCTTGACTTTTAGGCTGACTGAACAGTGGGGTTCACATCACAGGTGGGCAAAATATCCTCTTCGCTGTCTCGACCTAAAGATGCAATTAGTGCATTTTCATAGGAGACACAATCTCGCTCACACCTCCAGCAGAGCAGGGCTGATCCCAGTGTGCTGCACACAATCAGGTGCCACAGAACAGGTGAGACCACAGATCTGTGCCATGCACAGACAGCTGGGCCTCAATGAGATGTACAGACCTTACGAGGTTTGGCAAGTTTACTTGACCAAATCCTGTGGGTGACTTAGAAGGAACAAAGGGAGACAAAAATAGATTGATGGACTGTGTCAGGAGAATTGCAAGTGTCAAAAATATCTGTTGCTCAGGGCAGAGGAAGATGGAAGTGACTGGAAGAGGCCAGAGTTCAGAAGTGGATTTATAAGACTCCTTCTGACACTGATAATATTACATTGTCATATCTGGACGTGTTTTGCTAGAGTCAGGGTGACTCTTTATCCTCGGCTTTGCTTTTTTCTTAACGAGATTTTCTTAAAGGCTTTTTCAAAAGGCATCACATGGAGCATTGCTCAGCCAGGGCAGCCCAGAGACAAAGCAGGGCAGTCTGCAGCATGGAGCAAGGGCAGTGTGTGAGCAGGTGTGCCATGGGAGAGGTGCAAGCCTCTGAGGAGCACAGCACCCCACAGAGCAACCAAATTCAGTGTCTGTGCTGTGGGAGAGGGTCTATTCACAGTGCTCAAGGGCAGAGGCACAAGAAGGACATCAGTGCAAATAACCATTACTATCTTCTGCTAAGCAAAGTAAAACTGAGATGAAGTGTGTGATAAACTGTTGTGAGGACAGGCTCTGGTGTTTTTCAAAAGAAAGCGGTTTATTTGATGTCTCTGGAGAGTGGTCTCAGCAGGCACCATTGCTGGCATTAGGGGAGGACCTGGACAGAGCACACATAGCTGCTGTGCCTGCACGTGACCTGGCTTGGGCTGCTGTCATCAGGCTGAACGGCCCCAATTTGTCAGCCCTTGCAGTGTGAGCTGGCCAGTCTCTATGCCTGCTCTGGATATGCTCTCACATTGGAGTAGATTTTATTCCATGGTGTACATTTGTTCTCTGGCAAGCTGGAAGCTGCAATTTATTATTAAAATTGATTGGCTCCAGTGCAGGGAAAACGATCGCAAGGAAACCCTATTACGGTTTTTCATTATCACCATTATTTATTTTTAAGTGCTATTAATATTCCTGAGTCTGGACAAGGCAGAAGATGAGAGGTGGTATCCACCCCTGCTGCTCCCAGCCCAAGGCCTGGCAGTGCTGTCTGCAAGGACTCTTGGAACTATTGAGTATATTGGAAAGTTCTTGCCCTCAATCTGCCTCTGGCAAATGCTAATGGGAGTAGAGCTGAAAAGGAAACAACTTTTGCATTGCCTGAAAATGATCCAGATTTCAAAGATGTTCCCAGTCACCCCAAGGTGGAAGAGGGCTCTGCAAGCAGTGCTGGGCAGGGACAAGTCCAGTATGTGGCTCAATAGGCACCAAGGAGACAGGAGGATCAAGGCTAAGCTGGGCTCAGCTGGGGAGTTCTGCTTGGCAGACCCAACTCCACCCACTGGGGCTGCACCGTGTCCAGCGAGGACTGAACCCATTGCATGTGGGTCTTTGTGTCTCAGACAGTCAATGTTGTAACTGAGCCAGTCTCTATCTCTCTGAACCAAGGTATCATTAGTCCTGAATCCAAAGCAGAATTTCTCCAACTTGGATGTGAGGACAAGAATTGGCTTATTTCATAGGCTAGGCCAGAGTGTTTCTTCAGCTGCTCACACCAGGTGTGAACCAGGCCTGAGGAAACCAACATGATCATTTGTTAAAAAAATAAAGCTCACTCCGGTCTGCAGGAGGAAGTTGTAGCTCCCAGCTTTCCTGGGAAGCACCACAGCAACCTCAATGTTTGCTTTCTGATGGGCTTGAGAAAAATGGAATTTTATTCACAAAATACTAAAATGGGCTTATTTGTATCATAGACTGGATAGGTTGGGTTTTTTTTTCTCCTCAGCAATAAGCATTTTTTTCTTACTTCTGCCACTAGCAGTAATGATGCGGTCTATGAAACAACTGAAATTGAGGAACGAAGTATGTTGTAACTCTTGGGATATTTTCTAACAAAATAATTATTCAGAAATGATACATTTCAGGAAATGAGCACAAGTCCAGGAAAACAATGTGTTATGCAAGCCAGTTTCACAATAGATGGTTGGGGGTTTTGTTACTCTCTATTATTTCAGAGAACTCATGTACTAGTTTGTGACTGAAGCCCCAGAGGCTCACATGGCTAATTGAGCCAGCTTTGTACCTACTGCTGTGACTGTCATTTGGGATGTGATGATTCAGTCTGAAGGTTTGCACAGCACTGACTTGGATCACGCTATTTGTGCCGTTCAGATTTTGTGACAAATTATGATCTGTACAGAGTACCTAAGTGGAAGATGGAATTTGTGTGGTCTTTAAAAAAGGAAGGTGTAAACCAGAAATGAAGCACTGAGCCTGTTAGAAAGGGCAGTCCAAGCTGGAGGTGTTACAGAGCCAAGCTCGTGTGGCTGCTTTCCTGGGAATTTCTGATTGTGAAATGTTTAGATGTATGTAAAAGACTGAGATGCTGTTGGTATCTTCATTGCTCCTCATTCTTAATATTTGTCAGTAACTAACAGATGATTCTTGTGAGAGTGTTTTTAACCCTTGATTTGCCAATGTTAACTTCCAGTGGGGATGCAGATTATTTCAGCAGGGACCAATCCCCACAGTGACTTCAGCAGTTTTATTTCAGCAGGGGCTTGCGTGCATAAGGAAACCTGTTTTTCAGCTCAGAAGCTTCACAGTGTTTTAGAGCTCAAGATGTAGCTTCAAAGCATTCTTCAAAGGCTTTCAGATAAAAATAACTCTTCAAGATACAAACTTGGCATCCCAGTCTATTTGATTGATGTGTCATGGCTTATGAAAGAATGTGTATCTGTAATACATATTGTTAGGGAGCTCTTCAAAAGCTTCTCCTCAGATGGGGCAGAGCCACCATGGTCTTGGTCCCTTGGACAGCAGAAGGTGCTTTTGCAGCTCCTGGGTCCCGATCTGTACAGTTCCTATTTCTCAAGTGCAAAAGGTGGATGACTATTTTAACCCTTGAGCAATTAAACCCTCATGCCAGGGTTGGCTCTTGGTAACAACAGGATTTATAGGAAGAACCTTTGTAAAGTAATTTGCTGTTTTCATTCCAATAACCATGGAATAGGTGAAGATACTGCACAAAATTCTTCATATAATCAGCACCGGTCTCCACAGAAACCAGGGCTAGACAGGCACAGAGACAGAACATTCATATTACCTCAGGAATACATCTCTCAATCATTATTAAAGGACATCGTTGGAGAAAAAAGGGGAAACAGGCAAATTCAGACACTTCTGAAAGTGAGACAGAGGTGTCTGTCCTCCAAAGGAAGCCTTTATCTAGCAAGATGCTAACAAGATGAACTAGCAGACAGTCAAAGGTTGACAAGGGGATCTGGGAGTCTTCCTCACATGCTGTCCGATCCTGCTTGGCAGGTGATCTGTGAGGCAGATTTCAAATTGCAAGCAGCTTTTAATAATGCAGAGCAAAATAACATTCTGAAAGGGAAAGGAAGGATGATAAATGAAATTAGGTGCAATTCTATAAAGAGAATTTACCATACCATTGTTTTTCATGTCAAAACATGTTTATTTTGTTCAGAATACATCTGGCCTGTAAGACTGTAGAAGCACCCTGGTTTCTCACAGTTCCTTATTTCTTAGTCAACAAAAAGCTACAGTAGTGGATTGAAAGCAACTAATGAAGGTAAAAAAATGGGAGCAAGGTTGACTTTAGAGTTCACTGAATTTCCACTCTACCTCATAGGGATATTAAATAGTTAAATTCCCAGCACTAATGAGTGTTATCAAAATGTAAGCTCTCACTAACAGAATTTGCTGATTTTTAACAGGCAACAACAAAGCTATTTTCTGACTTCTATTCCTTATTTTTTATACAGTTTATAATGAGTCAGAAAATTAAGCATCACACATCCTTTCCAAATTTGGAAGCTGACATGGATGGTCCTTTTTCCCCAGTTTCCCTATACTGTGTGCCCATGTACTTCTCTAACTGTCCTCCCCTTTCTTGCAGCATGCAAGAGGAAAGAACAAGAGCATGGGAAGGATAGAGGGAATACACCCAAAAAGCCTCGGTTGGTCTTCACTGATGTCCAGCGTCGAACTCTACATGCAATATTCAAGGAAAATAAGCGTCCATCCAAAGAATTACAAATCACCATTTCCCAGCAGCTCGGGTTGGAGCTGAGCACCGTCAGCAACTTTTTCATGAATGCACGGAGGAGGAGTCTGGATAAGTGGCAAGACGAGGGCAGCTCCAATTCAGGCAACTCATCTTCTTCATCAAGCACTTGTACCAAAGCATGAAGGAATAACCACGAACTAAACCTCGGTGGAAAAGCTTTAAAAATAAATAAATAAATAAATAAATAAAGACAGACCAGGACCTCAAAATAGCAGGTTTATACTTAGAACTATTTGAAAAAAAATATTTATAAGTCCAAAGAAACCAAAGACTTATTTCACCTGCATTATGACTTTGTTCTAAGACACACACTTTAGTAGGATGACGACTTGCAAAAAACAGAGAGGAAGAAGAAAGTGAAATAGAGGGAATGAAATGGAATGCAAATAGAAGAGAAATGGACCACTGGTCTTACACCTTTGCCCGTTATCATCCTCACCGTACTTGGCTGTTTAGTGGTTTGGAGCATAGTGATTTCCTGTCATTGAACAACATCTCTTTGGATACAGCTCTACATTTCCACAGCAATTGCCATGAAGGTGTATAATGTATCTGTACTGCACACATGCCAGTGGTTAGGGACTTAGTCAGGGCAGGTCTTCAGAAAGGGCTGTGCCATGGCACAGCTGACAGAGTGTGGAGTCGTCTGAATTCCTTTGAACGGTAGTGTGATTTTTGCTGTTTCGCAGTTTGAACTTAACTGGTGCAATGCCCGGGAACAAGTTCAAACTAGGAAAAGAAATTTTGAATGGTACCTAAACCAGTGCATTCTCTTTGTTTGTTAAGGAATGTTCAGATTTAAAAAAGGAAAACTATTCCATCCATAAAAAAAAAAAATCGACTAGCTACCAAAGAACACATTTAATAATTATATTGCAGGTATTTTATTGCAATGATTTTAATATTCCAAAGCTATTTTTACACAAAATACTATGTAGAGTTATAGGTATAAACTAATCTAACTGTATAACACATAAAACTTGTAATCAAGACTGTTATTTGCAATTAGTAAAACCACATTATCATTTCTTTCCGTGATTGGCAAGAAAGAATGTCACTCGAGGAGATCGCAGCCCCTGGCAGAGCGCAGGTACTGAGAATGGGATGCTGCTTCCATTGAATTCAGTGAGCCCTTTTGTCACTGACTTCAACGGGAGCAAAAAAAAGGGAGCCACGTGTTCCAGCCGTGTGTGAGGCTGTGGGAGCCGCCGCGCTGCATCCCCAGGCACTCTCCCAGGCTGGCAGTGCTGGAGAACGCGCCTGTATTTCAATGTGGCTCAGTTCTGCCATCTAGCCTGCGAACAGGAGACCTGAGGCACTCAGTATGCAAAAATGAAACGAATTGAGAGATGCAAAACCACAGGGCTCAGTGTCTGATCAATACTCATTGACATTAGTGAGCTTTTTTTTACCTATTGACTTTACCAGGCAAAGGAATAGTAACAGCTTCGAAGGCTTGTGGTCTTTTCCTATTGAAAACAGTGGTACAACATCAATTAATGTTGGTGGAAAGAGCTCCAAGAGAAGCTCCAGTAGTGCTTTTGGAAGGAGGAATTTTGATCCCTCTGAAGTCGAGAGCAAAATTCCCATGACACGGAGGTACAGCCTGATGTTTTGTGGCTTCGTATCTGTGTGTAGCAGGCTGAGCTTTTGTCCCATGCATTCTTTCTTGCTCATCTATTAGTCAGGATAATGCATGAAATAAATGTTGTAGCTGTAAAGCTTTAAAAGCTCTGTTGCTAACAGATCCATAGGAGAAAAATCATCCCATTCCTAATCAGATAAAATTAAAAAGAAAAGCGTGCAACATCTGCATATTAAATTTTAGTGTAAGGGGAAAATAGACTTTAAAAAACATACATGTGCCTGTTAGATTTCTAACTGGTGTTTCGAATTACTGGAGTAATTATGCTAGTATATTAAATTCCAAAGTAACCTAATATGAAGGTATAGGCCTAATGCAAGGACTAGAAATAGCTAATCTTACTTAAAACCTTTTTTTTTTTTTTAAGAAAACTGAAAGGAAAATTCAAGGTAAACTAGAATCCAAACACTATCAACAGTAGCAGATGCTGGTTTTGGGGAACGAAGCCCAGTCAAAATACCAGTGACACCAAAGTTGAGCAACTTTGTAGCACCAGTTATTTCCCAGGAGGGCATGGCCTAGTCAAGGTTCAGAGTATACAGGTAATTTCCACCAAGTGTTTAGAATACAATTGAAATAGCTCTTTATTAAAATAAAGTGAAATAAACCCAAAAGTTTTGGCACTGAATTTCACCATATTTCAGGATGTTAAAGCCACTTTAAGACTGACAAAGCAATGGTCTAGGAAAACGGAATCTAATCTGGGAGTATTTTGAGTCTCTAGCTTACCTTAAATTTTAGCAAGCTTTCTTTTGAAGTGTTCCATCCCCACAAAGACATAATTGACATGGAAACATTAGTAAGCTCACATATAAAGAACTTTCAGAATGCAGTCTCGTTAGTATAAGGTTGATACAGGACAGTGATAACTAATGGTTTAGTTTATTTCAGCAAATGCCGCTCTTTAATGTACCTATAGTTTAGAAGAGAAAGCCTTATTTATTTAAAACTTGAGAATTTAAAAATGCAGGGAAATTCAAAGTACATTGCCGCAATTTTTAGTATTTTCATTGTATTGTCTTTATAGACTACTTGCTGAAACCAAAGAAAACTTTCATACCAGCATTAAATTTGCACCCAATATGCAATTTCAGGATCTCTGATACACACACATGCAAGCCCCTAAACAGGACCGTGTATATGTACATGCACACACATTTTTGTGGCGTGTATATATGTATACATGTGCACACACATGTTCACACACACTAAAACTGATGCACAAGTGATAGACTTTAAGTGTTTTGGGTTTTTTACATGTTTAAGTATATATAAACCTTTTGGTTTTCTATAAGCCATTAGGAACAAACCACTCTTCCCATAAGCAATATGCGCCTCATACTCTGAATAGACAAAGAACACACTTTAATTCCTTTCAAAGCATGAAGCAAATAACTATGGAACTGCTCATTCTACCTGTAAAGCTGTGTTACCTCTGAGCAAACTGCCCAGCTGCACCGACTGAAGCATGGACAGGTTCCCTGGTGCTCCCTGGCTCTGACTGGTGTCAATACTCACCAGGGCACCCTAGAAGAGGAGCTTCTTCTAATGCTGCATTTAAGATCACAAAGAAAACCTGTCTCTATCCTATTAGTGTTAGCCTTTCGGTTAATTTCATTCTTGGCTAAACAGAAATTAGTTTCAAATGCAGCAGAAACATCTAAAACTCTGCCAGGAAGGGTTAGGAGGGGGAGCAGAACCTGAAACAGTTTGGGAGCATCAGGAGCTGGGGCTTCAGTCAAAGGTGACTCCACGGGCAAGAGGGCATTAGGAACATGCATTCAGCTCATAGGCTGCATCCAGACCTGACCACAGTGACACACAAGGGGAGGCTGGCCAAGAGGTGAACTGTCCATATCCATCCCCATTGTAAATGGCATTATTAGATTTCCAGGAAAAAAAAAAAGGAAAAAAAAACCAAACAAAACCAATCCCCATTCAGACTGACCCATACTGCTCTGTTAGCCCTGCATGGCTTTCCAGGGCCTCAGCCTCCTCTCCTTACTCAGGTAAAGCAAACCCAACCAGAGCGAGCCAGCCAACAACAGGGCTTTCGCTTGAGAAGTTGCTCCTGCACAACCAATGCCAGGAGCAAATTCCCAAGCAGCCGAATGGCATGGGGTGCCCTGGCATGAGACTATCCCCAGGGCTGCCCATGAGCCCTGCTCTTCTCCTGAGATTTCAGGATAAGGACATGGCGGTGGTGGGCATTGCCCCAGGGGCTGCTGCTGCCCAGAGGGCTCGGAAATACTGCTGAGCTTATACCAAAGAGTCTTAGGACACCTCTCCTCACCTGAGTTGTAAACAAGACATTTTTATCCCAAAAACCAATCCTTCTTTCTACTACTCTTCCTCCTATCCTTCTCTTCTTCTTCCTCCTTTGTACATAGGGATGAAAACTATGCATTTAGCAAACAAAGAGAAAGCACTTACCCTTTTCTATCTCACTGCGTTTGGGTGCATTCAAAGGCCCAGGGGCTAATTTTGAGACTTGGCTTAGCCTCCTGGTTTATTATTGTGGTGTGGTTAGCTTTACAATACATTTGGTAACTATTTGCTAAAGACAAAGAAGCAAAAGGTAAGGAATAGCTACTTCCACGTGTTAAAAAAAAAAGAAAAAAAAAGAAAAAAAAGTGTGTAAAGATCTACTATTTATAGTGTGAACCAAAGACGCTACCTCACTCGATTTCCATTGGTGATTTTAATCACATTGATGATACCAAAGAATACCAAAGATTTTTCATGCACGGCCTTGGTCTGGAAAGGGAACTCATCCTCCTTCTTACCCCCATGCCCTGGATCCCCCTTCCTCACCTTCACTCAGTGTGTAACCTTGTCTTCATTCTTAGTGGTAATGCTAATAACCTTACGAATACTTCTCTTGCTACAACTGCTACTACTGACGATGATAAGGATAATAATAATAATAATAAAGCTCTAGGCAAACATGTTGCAAACTTTGTAAACTCATAGGACGAGTGCCTTGCTTGAACCAAAGTGTTAAACCGCTGTTGACCTCTTTATCTCTCACCTTATACTCTTTGAATACCTCAGCCTGTTAGAAAGGCCACTAATGAAAAAAAGGAATAATTCTTCACCGTGGTGCTTTTTGCCGTGCAACCATGCAATGAAACTTTCTTTGATACCAAAGGAAAATGTCTTTTCCACTTTCTTGCTGACAAACCAAAGGTTCCCTCTTCTTTCCCTCAAAGCAGCTTGAGTCCCTCAACCCAGACAGGCCGTGCATCATTTTACCAATTCCTCCAAATACCTCATAGTAATAAATCTTTAGGGTTATGTTGTATAGAGAGTCTATGTGATAAGGCAGAACTTACTAGTTTGATAATTGTTAAGGTTACTTAAAAAAAGCTTTATAATTCTTATTTATTTTGTAGGGGTTGTTTTGTTTGTATATTCCTTTTATATTGTTTGGTTTGGGTTTGGGTTTCTTCTTTTTTCCTTTTTTTTGGCAGAACTTCTCTGTTATATTCAAGGAAGATCTTATTCCTGGGAATGTTTCAAAGTGGGTAAAGATCGCTGTTTGCAATGAATGCAAGAAAGGGAAACATGGTTTTGATTACTTTTGTTTCAAGTAGGATGCTTTGTGTTTGCTAGTCAATGTTCTTTTCACAGGGTAAAAAAAAATATTCTCTGCTGTGATAAATGGTTCCTATTTTTTCTCTATATTGTGCTGTGACTTTTAATTTAATTACATTTTGTATACGCTTATTTAATCACTGCTTTAATTTATGACTATGTAGTTTAAAAAAAATTGTATATAGTAGATTCAAAAATGGCCAAAGCTTTATGTTACAATCTTTTCATTCTTGATGCCGAGATGAACTGAAGGAGAGTGCTTCTCTTGACTGCAGGGTGTATCTTCAGCCTTGTCTTGGCATGCACTTCCACCTGTGTTACAAACACTGCCAGGTTACCCCCTCCAGGCCTCCCTTCCCCCCAACTTGTACATGCCAAAATGAGTGTTTCAAGATAGTACTTTTGTCACTTAGAAAGCAGAAAGGCATTATTAGTGTGTTTTTCCTTTAATTTATTTGTCTTTTTTCTAGAAAAGTTGCTTTGCGGGTGAGACCCGCACATCCAAAGAATTTAAAAGTCATTTAATGTTTAAAAGCACTGGCATTTGTGAGAGATTTTGCTGAGTTTTTATTTTCCTTCGCCATTCACACGGGTAGCGCAAGCAAGCAGCAGGCGCAGGCCTTGGGAGAAAACTGACTTGAATCTGGAAACCTTGCTCATGGGAAGGCCTTTGCGGCGGGCCATGGGACGGCACGGGTTGGAGAGCGTTCCAGGGCTGGGGCCACCCGTGGGCCACCTCTGGGCCAACTGCTCTCCATCCAGGGTCCGCAGGGTACAGGACAGGGTGCACGGGGCGCAGCTGAGTCCCCCAGGAAGCTGCAGCAGCACCGCGGTGCCCTGGGGGCTGGTGGGCATGGGGCGACCTGTGCCGTGTCCCTCCGAGGGGCCCAGGCACAGCCCCTGCCCCGGCACCCCCGCAGCTGGAGGGAGGACAAGGTGGTTTTGAGTTGAAAAGTAAAAAGAAAAAAATAATGACAATGATAATTCTGCAAAGCTGATGATGGCATCATGGCACAGAGAATAGGGTGCCACTCACCTGTATTTTATCTTGCATAAAGAATAGGTTCTGGTTCAGCTAAGTGTTGTGTACTGACACAGTTTGTGATGGCTGTAAATATTTCCTTTCCCGTGCAGTAGGTGAGCCCCAGGTGTACCTCGTTTTCCTTTGAGGGGATAGTGAAGGGGTTGAGGGAGGGAAGGACAAGGGCAGGGTCTGAGCTTTTGGTCAGAAGTTACACTTTCTAGTACATTTTTTTATAATTCAAATATTGAAATGGGGCAATAAAGATAATCTGAAATGCAGGATCATTAAATGGTCTGTTCTTGTGCATTGGCTCAGTATCTGTGTCTAATACAGGAGCTAATGCTGTGCAATGAGTTATGCTTCATGTAGAGGGGGAGACAAAGTATTAGTCTGTGAATTCAGCATGAGCCATCGAGCACTGGACAAACTGCTTAGGGAGTCGCGGTTTCCTGTCCTGTTCCGGTAGTTCGGTATTTCACGAAGTGTTCTGCATTTACTGCACTTACTGCATCCTCACTGTGGGGCCCCGTTAGTTTTGCAGCCTGAACTGAACAACAGGGAGTGTTCGGTACAGCCTTGTCTTTGACTCGCTCGGGTAGCTGTTTGTGTACCCCGCCCGCAGCCCGGGACCCTCCGGGATCCCCCGGCCCCCGCCGGCCCTTCCCCGGCTCCCGCCGCAGAGGGGGCGACAGAGACAATCACAGGTCCCAGCTCCGTAGGGGTAGGAAATCTTCCCAGAGCAAGCGTGAGTTCTTCCAGAGCAACGGAACAAAACAAAACAAACAAACAAACAAACAAACAAAAACAAAAAAAAAAAAGAGGGGGGGAAAAAAGAGGACAAAAACCCCACAACGAAAACAAAGCGAAGATTTTGCTAAAGCCCTTTGCTGCCATCTTTAGTTCGCCCATTAGGAAGCAGCAGTAGTTTATGCGTTGCATCTGCATTTCAGACTAAGTGATTATTGTACCTAATTACGGTTGATTGCTGATATTTCCTCACTCTCTCTCTTAGTCAAGCGCTTCTTCTGTATTTTTGTGTGTAGCGATGACAAGTGCAGTGCGCTAGGCATTGCCCTGGGTTGGGTATGAGTATCTCCTGTACTGCGTTAAGATTTCCTTAAGTTACTTTTTTTAAGCTTTGCTACTGTTCTCACTTTATGCCGTGCAATATCATCTGCTGTGTTTGCTAAGCAAAAAGGAAAAAAAAAAAAGAAAAAGAAAAAAAAAAGAAAAAAGCAAGTGATGATGTCATCATGCTTTTCAGTGTTACAATGTTTCAGCGTTACAATGTTTCAGCGTTTATGTAGTCACAAAATGTAGTAAATAAAAGGTTGGATTTTCCAGCACTTTAAATTTAGACATTTCTTGCCTTTTGTTTCTCTGTGTGCAGCCACAAGGCCTTGGGCTGAGCTGAGGGCAGCCCCAGCTCTCTCATGGGATGGGCTGTGTTAGGTGAAGTCATGGGAAGGACATCCATGGGGAAAATGAAAAGGCTCCTCAGGCTTCACAGCACTGTGTCTTCTTCCCTCCATCCATGCTGAGGTCTGCAGCCACCTGCACTAAGCAAGCACACCCCAATCCACCTGTGGTCCCCCATCCTGTTCCATCCCATCCCAGCATGCTGAACACAGGGAGACAAGCACCAAGTGTCTAAGGGGTGACTACGGTCCATACCAGATGCATTTCTCTAATTGAGGGGAAAAACATTAAGAAAATAGGTGAGGCAAATAATCTTGGTTTCCTTTATATCATCTAAGGGTATGGATGTCACCAAACTAATTCATAGAGGTGTTTCCTTCTGTGTGATGGAGTCCACCTCAGGCCCACAGGATCAATATTTAATTGTTTAAAGGGATATTGTATTCCTTTCCTGTCACTGTTGTTAATGCCTCTGCGCTCTGTAATCCCACCGGGTCTTTTCCTGGGGATCTGATCAGAGAGATTACCTATCACTCAGGAGTGGTGGGAGGAGAGTCCCAGCCATAAAAGATTCAGCAATGCATTGAACCGTTTTCTCTCTATCTCCTAATGAAGTGATGAAGCGTGTGCCACAGAATTTAACAGGGTTTTGTGGCAAATCAGGTTGCACTGCTGAGAGGAGGATTAAACCTTCATCTTTGTCCCATAGATCATGGCATCAGCTACATTTATTCTGATGGATGATCTGGACTCTGCTGACAATATTTTATCTCTGGAAGTGCCTGCAGCCTGTGCCCTGATGTGCAATTTCTTTTTACTGCTAAGCTTAGAAAGGCAGTGAGCACATCCCTTTGGAGGGCTCCCCTCAGGCTTGGTATCCCAAGACAATGCCAGAAGCCAAAGCATCACCATGAACACATGTCCAGGGGAAGCACAAAGGCAAAGAGAGATGGGAAGCCAGAAATGTCCTCCATCTCCAGGAGTGCCTCTGGGATTTGCTCATCTGCAGCATTGTACCAGCCAGGCCTGGGATAACTTGGCATGGACTCAGGTCAATATTTCTAAGGGATGATGCTGAGCAGGATCACGGTGCAGTGAGGGCTCCAGCAAACCCTGCTGTGTTCACCCTCACCTGGCAGACAAAGAAACACAGCAAAATGCTTTTTCTGAAAAAATATTCTGGAGATGCTACAGAGGTTAAAGCACACCAGGCAGCTGCTGTTTCCCAGGTTCTCATCCCACAGGCCAGCGGAGGACAAAGGGCAACATGTGGGCAAAGCCTGGTGCAACTGCAGCAGGTCCCCTTGCTGTGACCTGTCTCTAAACCTCCAGTCCCTTTTCTCCTTCTCACATGAGTCATTTTGGTCACTAATCTTCCTGACTGCAGGCATGGGAGGGTGCCCCTGGGATGCACCCATCCCACACAGCAGCTCACTGCCTCATGTCCTTGGGCACCCCTGGTCAACCAGCCCATCCTGTGGGAACAGGCCAGTTGCAGGCAGGGGTGGTTGGAGTGTCCAGGAGCCGGCACAGCTTCCCAGTTACTTCATCATATTGGAACTTTATATTTGAGATATATTTAACTCTGGTGTGTGCACCATTTATATCAGCATGCTCAGGGGAGGCAGCTGGGCTTACCACAGGTGCTCACAACCCAAACACCAAAGTAAGCTTAGAAACTTTATTTTCTGAGCACTGGCAGAAAACAAGAAACAGTGGAAAACAGCTCCCCAGAAGAGGGAGAGGGATTGCTCTTGCCTCAGTTGCACCCAGACTGTCCCAGGGACAAAGACAGCAACAGCAGCTGTGTGCTGCCTTCACCCACCCTTCGTGGCATGAGGCCACTCTTGGTGGCAGCACAGGTGATACAGCAGCTGCAGCTTGTTTTTATGTGGCTAATCCAGGGCAATAAAGGCTGCCTGAGCTGTGCCCTATTTGCACACCAGAGGTGCTGTGCCTGGTAAGGGTATCTGGCATGGTTTTTTTGGATTTTGTTGGGGTTTTTTTGTTTGGTTGGTTTGGTTTTTTTTTTTTTTTGGGGGGGGGGCAGTGGGGGGGAGAATATGGGCTGATTCTTGCTCAGATTTGAGCTCTTTAGGGTTTTGTGTTTAGGTGGGGGTGGCTCAGGTGCCTTGTGTCATATGGGGCAGTACTGCTGTCAAGGTTATAAATTACCAATAAGTGCTAAAAGCCTAAAGCAGGGTCATGGAAGGGAGGCAGGTAATGAGGCAAGAGACAGAGCTGGAAGGATGTGCCGCCTGCAGGGCTGGGGCCTGCAGCAGGGCATGTCTCTGTGGCAGGGGTAGGGAGGTCCCTGGCAGGTATGGAGGGGTGGCTGTGCTGGGTCTGTCTGAAGCCTAGGACAGTATCTGGAAAAGTACTGACAAATATTCTTCCTTTGAGGGCACTGCTGGGGGGAGAGGAGGTCGTGCACTGCTTGGCCTCTATGCTGGGGCTGTGTGGCCATTTTTCTCCTTGGGTGACAATTGCTGCATGGATGGGGATGGCAGTGTCACGCCCACACATCTGGGAGCCAGCACAGTTATTTATGTACAGGAAAAAGCCCTTTGTTAAAAATGGTCCATTCATCAAGCAAAATAATTTCCTGCCCAAGGGAGGTGCTCAGAATTTGAGTTTCAGTTACGCTTTTGGTACTAATCATTGCTTAAGGTTAAAGATGATTGGGAGGGAAAGTTAATTCTTGCTATCAGCTGCCTTGGGAAGAAGTACTGCAATGCAAAGGATAAACACAATGTAAGTGAATCCACAGCAGCTGCTAATACATAAACCGCACATAGCTCAGAAGATCAGCTGAAAATGTTTGGCAGTGAGTGGGAAGAGTACCAAGAAGTGCCATTGCTGCATGTCCACCCAGCCTGTGCATCTTACCCTGGGTACTCACTTGTCCCTGCTGTCACACAGAGGGATCTTTGATCTGAATAAGAGTGGTCATGCTTTTGTTTTGGTAGTTTCATGAACAAAATACAACCCCAAACTTGGTAACTGTCACCATGGGGCAACGCTGCTCAGCCAAGATGTCTACATAGGTAGGCAACACTGCTTGAAAGAGCTGCTGTGATGTATATGACAGAGTTAACAAGGCCCTTCCTTGGTAAGAGTATGAAGGTTTTCCACTGTTTGAAAGTGGAAGCAGGCTATAAGATGGTAGCTGGTGGCCAGGCTATGTCACTTTGTGAACATCTCAAAGCTTTTAAATCTCTGGTGTCTCAGGTTTGGGCTCCTGGCACTTTGGTTGTTGTCCCAAAGAACTGGTGCTTAAGCTTTTCTCCTGCTAGACAAACACAGTGGTTTGAACAGGACGCTTAGCGTGTGCTAGGCACAAAGCCCTGTGTTTCAGCATAGCGTGGCCCTTCCCTGCTGTGCTTGGCAGGGTGACAGGCAGCAAAGCATCTTACTATGAGCTTCTCTTGGTGGAGGATTCTTCCAAAAGTTGCCAGTGTTGAGAGGGCACTGTGAGGCAAAATGAAGCTGTGTGGCCATGGCAGGAGGCTGTGAGAGGCCCCTGCTCTGCAGCAGTGAGAGTTCTGCAAGGGGCTGCTGGCAGGCAGGGAGGAGTGACCTCTCTCTCCCCTGGCAGTGTGTGCTGCCTGGGGTGACTTAGCTATAGAAGCAACTGTGTTCATCACAAATATCCCTGGTGATGCAGGACAAGGCGAGTGAATTACTCAAATTACTTGAATCTCCCCAGTGGTGCACGGAGATTCAATCTTGGCGTGGCATTAAATCAAGTCAGTGACATAGATCAAAGGATACTGCTTTAATCACCTCGTTAGGCCACAGACATCATTAGTTACTCATTATGATGTGTTGATGCCAGCATTCTCTGTAATGCAGTTATGTACACTCGCTATCAGACATTTTTCTCATCAAACTGGATGTCAATACTTTAACATCTTAATGAGTTACAGTCAATATCCATTGCAATAAAGCTCGTGTTTTCTCATGATTTCATCTACCCTTAGGGTTTTGATTAAAATGGCTGCTTTTTCCAGGTAATTGATTGAGGAATTAGGGAAATTCCATGTAGGAACAAGCACATGCTGCTATGCAGGCTCTGAAAAGCTTCGGTTGTCTCCAAGTACTTTAGAGGCTACAAGGGAGTTTGCAATTTTAATATGGATTTTGGATACTGTTGCTTAATTCTTCTTTCCCAATCATTTGTAAAACAGATTTAGTATCAAAAAAAGTAATTAAAATATCTAAGAGTGTATTGGAAAAATGTTACAAGCCAATCATTGGCTTGCAAAGGTACAAGAATGAGAACAAGTGCTGCTGTCAGGTGAGCACCAGTTCAGATGAATATGCACAATAGGAGGGGTTCTGATTTACTGGGTTCGCAAAACATTAAATCGTTTGCAGGACCACAAAAGCAGGCAGAACAGGCAGCAGTGTTTTTTCAGGCTCAGGTTTAACAAGTGTAAGTTTGCAGAAGTCCCCAGTTTTCCAAGCTAGGGGTTAGCTAGCATCTATTTAGGCAAAGCAGATTTTTTGCTAAGTGAACTGTGATGGAGTTCACCAGTGTAGTGGCAGAAGCCTTAAAGGTTCCCCAGCTTGCTGACCATCTTCTAATTGCATCTGAGAAAAATGTTATACATTACCAAGGAAAAGAAATTAAATATGAAAAGGAGCAGAACCGACTTGGTGCCCCTGTGGCTGTCTCCTTCCCAGATGGACATGACTGGACACCACACAGTGCTGTGCCCATGTGGTTTTCACATCATGCCACTGCTGAGGCTGATTCTCACTCCTGTCCCTCGGGCAGGGGCAGAGCTCTGTCTCCAGCCCACAGCCACCCTGTTAACTGCAACCCTTTGACTCCCACCCATCTGGACAAATCCTGGCTCCACATAGTTATATTACTAAAAATACTAATAACTTCAGTAATTCTCCTTTTAAACAAACCTCTGTGAAATTTGACACTTCTCTTAACGACAGATTTAGGGCTGCAGTTTGGGACTGTAAAGCCACATTTAAACTGACTTTGATTTAAAAACCCTGTCTTATACAGGAGAAGAGAGCAGAAGTTTCTTGGATCTAATTTAAATGCTGGGCTGGACATTTTTTTACTGTTTATGGTAGCAAAAGGCTATGTGGTTGCTGGATTTGTTGGAATAAAAGAAAATTTGTCATATTCTTAGCAGTCACTGAAAATAGATAATGAGCTGTTGTGATTTGTACTGGAAAACACCAGCCATTTCCACTGCTGAGCTCAGCAGCCCAGAAAGGGCCGACTCCCAGAGAAGCCTGGCCATGCTGGGAGGGGGCAGGCACCCCAGGGGCACACAGCTGCTCTGTCAGTGAGGGCTTGAGGTGCCTGGGAGCAAGCTTTGGCAGACTTGTTTGTGCTGCTCTGCCTGGCACACACCTGAGCTGTGGGGCCTCAGCACTCCTGTTAAAGGGTGGGTATAGAAAACAAAAGTATGTGAATTTTTGGGCGGGAAGCATGGGCCCCAAATAATGTACATAAAGAGTAGTGTCATCATGAAAAGTACATGGAGTCAGCACTCCAAGCCCTTGGTTCATGCTCTCGTTACAATCTGGGGTACTCTTCAGGACCTCCATTGAGAGCCAGGCTTGGGTTGCCTGATATACAAGTGGTTTCTGGTGATCTGTCCCCATGTCCTTGAAGGATTACATGCTGTGGTAAGGCAGTGCACAGTTGCCAGCTTGATTCACTTCTCCAGTTACCCAGCTTGTCTGGATCACTGGAGTGCCAGAGTGAGTAAACAACACAAGAAATCTGCTTAGAAAATATTCTGAGTGAAAGCCCAAACAAAAAATGTAGCTTAAATTGTTCCTTTACACAAGAATGAAAAGCCATCATCTTTCTCTTTTGTACAGCCCTTGCTCCTGTGCTTTGTGAAGCAAGGAAACTTTGTATGCTCATCTTGAATAGGAACATGCAAATGAGGAGGTGTGGGTAATGATGGAGATAGAAGCAGCAAAGGCAGTGGGGGAAAGCACAAATATTTAGAGTATCAAGGGGAAATGAGATACCTTGGGACTGATTCACAGAGTTAGGCAGAATGACGGTAGAATGAGTTGGGTCTCTGTGCCCAAGGAGGAGCTCCCATATCTTTGCTGAGCTGTGGATCAGGCCCTTTGCACATAGGAAAAGATATGCAAATGCCAGGCTGTTGTCTGCCTCTTCCAGCCAGGCTGGAGATGACTAGGTTTAAAGCCATTTTTCAATAAAGGCAGTAAGCATGCTTGGTGGCTGGGAGCCAGGTCCCCATTTGGAAGGCAGCTACATATCTGTTTCTCAGCCTTACTTTTCAATTCAATGCCTACTTCCTCCAGGAAGACAAAGGGCTGCATGGAGAAGATGACTCTGCCAAGCCAGGAGTGCAGCTAGGGCAGCCATCCCCCAGGGAATGGCTCAAATAGGTGGTGATGCACAAGTGGAAGATGCAAGGGATGGACTGTAACCACAGCCACAGCTCTGCCAGCAAGTTCAGAAAAAGAGTTGGATGTGCACTAGACATTTTAGCAGGCTTCTCTTACAGAGTACAGCTGGTATTGTCCAAACTGCTCTGATTCAGTTATAGAACATTTTGCAATGAGTTTACATACTTAATGATGACTATATATTCTATTTATAGGTGGTTTTAAGACTGTAAAGTACAAGCCTGGTTGAAGAGCAATCCCATGAGGTGCTGAGCTGACCCCAGCCTCTGGTCTGTTCCCAAACCCGTCCTGCTCCACTAACTATGGCCATGCCACCCTGGTGCCCAATCTTGTCTGACTTGGAAGCTAAGCAGGGTTGGGCCCAGTTAGTACTTGGATGGGAGACCTCTTGGGAATACCAGTTGCTGTAGGCCTCAGTCCTGAGGACTTCACTGTCACCATCCAAGCTCACCAGGTCATGGCAGATGAACCTCAGGAGTAAAAGGTGGGGCCAGTTCTGCACATGCTGTGCCTCACTTAAAAACAAACAAACCACTATGCAGGCTTGAAGGACACACCCATGTGGGTAGAGCCCTTCCCAAAATCTTTGTTCATGAAGCCTAGCTATGGGTGAGTTCCCAGCTCCACTGAAGTCCTTTTTGGATGCTCACAGGAACACCTTGCCTTCAAATTTGAGTGCCTGCTCCCAGTTTTATAAGAATTCTCTCTGGCTAGAAGCAGAAAAATGAATACTGTAACTTTCACTTGGGACAATGCTTCAGATTGTTGTGTTTGTGAAAATCAGAAAAAATGTCATTAAAAATATCAGAAAAGCTTCAAAACCAGAAGGTGCATAAGACATGCCAAATTCAATCAGCTGCAATTCTCTCCCATTGAAAATCAATGCAGTGAGCTTTGAGAGTTTATTTAAGGATTTTAATATCTGGGATTAATAATAGTTTTCTCAAGCTGGTGGAAGTTTCGATGCATCTCTGGAGGAAGAAATTAGTAGCCAGTGGAAGGCTGACTGTGACCCATCAAGCTTTCAACAAACTTTAGTGTCCTTTGCATTAGCTGGGTGTTGGCAGCTTTTCCAGCACCACTCACTTCTAAAGGAGGCTTACCTAGAGCAATTAGCTCACAAGGAGTGCCATTCACATCTAACAGAAATTATATGTTCCTTATCTCTTTAATTAGAGTATATATAGTGTTAGTACTGATGTATTATCTATATGTTGATTTAATAGGGTTATTTTGATGTCAGTCTTGCTTATGTAGGGTCCTCAGTATGAGGATATACATTAAAAACAGATTTAAAATCCCTGAAGGATTATATAGCCCTGCTTTTTTCAAAGCACTTGACCTCAGAAGTACTTTAGATTGCTCCTTTCTTATGTTTCACTTACTTTTCACATTGCACCTCACTTGGCAAACACTAAATTGCAGGAAGTTGTGTGCAGTATGGGACAGGAACAAGGTGACTTTATTTGGCTCTTAGTGTGGTCATTGGCATGACAGGGAAGAGAATGACAGCATCTGAAATGCTGGAGGGAACCCTCAGCTCAGGAACATGTGCTTAGGTATTCATCTCTTGGGATCACTTCAGCATTTGACTCATTTTTCTCAAGCTCAGTATTCATTTGGAGTCTGGGGTTGCTCATGTGTTATTTACTGTACCCTCACCACATCTTGTGAGGAAAATGTTCTCTGGTCCAGGTAGGCACTGCTAAGGGAGTGCAGATCCTTCAGGAGATGCATCCCAGACAAGTGGTGCTTTGGGGCTGAGACAGGCCCATCTGTTACAGCAGAATGAAACCCCAGCCTGTGGAGATGCTTTCAGGCCTTTCTAGGACAAGAGCACTGTTAAGCTGGAGGGTGATGTTGGCTGACTCCAGAAGGCCTGTCTGAAAAGCCATCATTCTGAGCTCTTCAGAAAGTGTTCCCAGTCTGGGTGTGCAGGAAGGGGGTGGCCCTGCCTTCACTGCCTGCACTGACACTGCTGGGCACCCCAGAGAGGCTCCAGCTGCCATGCTCTGAGAGGAGGCCTGGGCACATGTGTTCAGAACTGCAATAATGTGGTGAGTTCAGAGTAGGGTCTGACATTCAGTGTCTAATGAGAACCTTCTGGATGCTGACTGGTGAACTGAGCTGCAGGGGTGGTGACACTGGTGGCTGCCATGTCCCTCAGTTCAGGAGCCTTGGAACTCCCACTCACATTCACAGCGACCTAAATGGATCAGCAGTTATGTCCTTTCCACACAAGTGTAGCTGCTCCTGAGTCTCTGCTCTTCATAGCCTGGTGCAGTAACAAAAAACCAGGGCTAATACCAGTCTCTGTTAACACATAGTGTAAACTCTGCATTGCCACAATCTCACCAGGCTACCTTCCAATAGCCATTTGACCCTTTAGGGAAGTGAGAACAGATAGAGTATATATGGTATTTAGATGTAGATTTACTGACAGATTTTTAAGGATTTCAGCCCAGAAGCACTGTGTGATTGGGTATAGAGTAGGTTTGTTGCTCCTCAGGGAGATACCACAAGACCTCCAGCTGAAATACCAGCCTTAAGCAGAATGAAAGATGTTTTTACCTTCAAGAGTGAAACTGGAGGTGGAAAGGCACCTCTGTCTGATCAGAGGTAAGCTAGGAAGACCTGGGAAAGACAGGATTGAAGAGACACTAAAGCATAGGTTTGAGACACAATGGCCTCCTCTGAGCTGCTGTGGGAAGTCAGGGAAGGTCTGTGATTAGATCTGAACAGTGCTGAGCTGTGCTCAATGTCCTGCTGCATGGGGTTTTAACCAGGGACAGAAACTTGAATCATCAGAAATGTTCACAGACCAGAAATACTACTGTGTACTGAAGTGTTGAAGAATGTCATATCTGTGAGCTTAATCAAATCAGTGCAGCCTGGTGTTGTGAACACGAAACTGTCCCAGAGTAAACTGCATTTCTCCACTGCAGTCTAATGACAGGCAGCAATGTCAGAGGCTGGTGTCCCATTAGCCCTGCAGACTGGGTTTGCTCCTGGGAAGTCACATCCCAGGATTCATCCAGGCTCAGGCAACAACACACCATGTGGGTGGGACTTGAAAGATGTGATCTTCATTTTTGGAAAAACAGCAGATTTTATAAAAGTCCTTGTTACAGAGTGAGTGATGGGGAACTCGTGTTGTTTTCCCAGCTGCAGCCTGAATTGGCAGTGTGGCTGTAGCATCTTTTCTAGGCACTATTCCAGCAAAACACTTGAGTGTGTGCTTAATTAAATCATATGAGAAGTTTAAAGGGCTTGAAAGCATGCAGCTAAATGCTTCGCTGGGACTTTATGTTAATGCCTCAGTTTCCCTTCTCCAATATAAAATAATATTTACTTCCCATACAGAGTGCTGACAAGCTTAATTCAATCTTACTTGTAAAGTGCCTTGAGGACCTTAGGGAACAGGTGCTATAAAAATCAGAATATTTTTCTACATTTCCTAGCAAGACAGCACTTAGCTTTATATATTATCCTACTGTTGATGCATCTTCCTCTGGCTGACAGCAGAAGCAAGTAATTTATATAAACCAAAAGAGGCTGTTTAGGAGGCTTGTGGTCGGTGTAATCTGCTAAAACCTGATGAAAAATCCAAACCAGAAAAGATGGAAAAGTCAGAGATTTTAAGGTGTTTCAGTGTAAAAGCAATGCATGTGTGTTACTTTGGAGCAAAGGCAGAAAAAGGGCTGTTTCTTCAGCAATGTAATTTTATTCCTTGGGGTTTTTGTATGGCCTTTACTAGTCACTTTTCAATTATTCTGGACTTTTGTAAATTAACAAACTGTACTTTGATACTGCTCTCTTATTCCAAAGTTTCTTCATTGGATTGAGAAAAATCTGGATCTGACCTCAGAGGCAGCCAGAGTTAACAAAAGACAAGGGAACTGCTCTCAAGTAGAGGCCATCAAATGAAGCCAGAATGGGAGACATTAGGGTAGGGTGGAATTTTTAAAGGTTTGGGTTTTTTTTAACCCTCTAATTGTTCTTTGGCATGTAAATATGTTGAAAGTACTGCTCAAGACAAACTATCACAGGCAACACACATTTCCCTTAAGGTTCAGGAATATCACTATAGTTAACACAGGTATTTTAGATATTTTTAACCTCTGTCTTTTCATGCATTGACATACAAGTATACTGCAATGTCTGCAAAAACAGGCACTCACAAAAGTGGGTGAAAGTGTTGCTCCAAACTGTCTCCCCAGATAAAAACAAATGACTGCAAAGATGAAGTTCTTCACAGGAAATTGCTGTGAATCCTTGTTTTCTGACTGTATTTTGGAAAGTTATATTCTGACTAAACTTAATGTTCTTTTCCTATTTTTTTGCCATTTTTAATCTTCTTTTAATGACAAATGACACTTAAACTACCACATAGGAGACATTAAGAATCATAACTACTCCTTTGGTGTTATTTATGTATTTAATTAATTGTAAAATCATTACAATGAAAATGAGTTTTAACAAATTTCTAGAATACATCACAAGGTAATAATAGCAAGTCACAAATGAGTGATTTTTTAAAGTTTTTTTGTAAGCATGATCATTCTTTGTTTTTTTTAAGTATGACTCCTTTCTCTGTTTTTTTGCCCTGCCTTTTCAGGGTACAACCTCTTTATGAAAATAATGTTTTTTCTTCTATGCCTTCTGCAAGTGGCACACAATGGAGTCTCATTACTCAACAGAAACTCCATGTGCCATGAAAAATAAATAATTAAATGCAAGCTATTTCAGTAGGTAAATAGTGCCTTTCTCACCCCTGTGCATAAAGCAGTCAGTGTTCTACACCTGGCACTGATCTCTGGGAGTTCAGCCTCCTCAAAGTCCTCTGGCATGAAACCTTAATGTGGTGACACACTGTGTGTTACTCCTGGGACCATCCTGGGGCAAAGGGGAGGGGGTCAGTTGGGATATGAATGCTCGCCATCTGCTCTGGCTGCTGGGTTGGAGGCAAAGGTGGAGGAAGTTTACAACAAAACTGTGTTTGTACATGTATATGTCCTCAAGGACCATCCTGGAGCTGTAGCTTCTATAGGTAGTAAGCAGATGTTCATTCATGTTTTTCCCCTAGTTCAACAAAGATTGGCATTCTGATAGTTTCACACAAATATTCTGGAAGGGTGAAATGCTCTTAAGCTTCCATTGAAAGAGAGAAGAAATGCATACCTGCCTACCTGGGATTCTTGAGCTTCACAGTTCTGAGGTCAACACTGACAGTGCTGCACTGGCAACTGTGGGTAAGAACAGAATTTGGGGGCCAGTGAAGACCACCAAGACTTACCAGAGCTAATCAGTCTTGCTCTTGAATCTAGGTTCAGCAGCTTTTCTCATCCGTAACTTTGTTTCCCCCTTGTTTTCTTCGCCTCTGGTTTGCCCATTTTTCTCCTTCTAACTATACTACTGGAAATTTATCTTCCCTCACCCTGGAAAAGTGTGATGGAATTTCTGAATTTTCTCCACTTGTTGTGGCAGCTCAAGTGCTTTATTTTATAAAAGAATTTCTAGTTACTGATTTGCTAGATAACATGCATGTAAAGAACTGATCAGCACCCAAGTACTTCTGGTGCTTGATAATGATTTAAAAAAGGCCAATACCTCAATTTGGAAGTAATTTCTAAATCAGTCCATCAGAAGTTTCAAATGGAAGCTGATGGAGGGGCAGGGTATGTCAGTGAGATTGTGCAGCTCTGACTTGTGTAATAAGTGCAGGCTTAATCCCTGCTAATGCCCTACAAGCATTGTCGAGACTGTTATACAACCACGTGGAACTGCTGCCAGGTAAAGCTTTTGGGTGCCTATTGTGCTGTTGGAGGAGAGTGTTATCAGAAGGGCAAGTCCCACAGCACAAGGTCAAACCAGCACTGCTGGTCAGCCCTCAAGGTCAGCAGAGCCAGAAGACAATCAGTGAGCGTGTGGCGCAATGTGAGTGGTGCTGGTGGTGAGTTCACAGGTGCCTTGGCAGCATCCTCTGTGCCTGAGTTGCCAGAGTGTCCATGCCAGCCCAGCTCCCCTCTGCCCTGCATGACTGGATGTGCTTTGGCAGTGAACAGCTGCAAGTTCCCATTGCAAGGAGGGCCCACGTCCCAGATTTTTAAACATGAGAGGTGAATTCAGAAGGGTGATAACAAAGCAGTGATGAAGATTCAGTGCTACATTGACCAGAGCTGTGGAAGACACAGAGAAAAGAAACTTCATGTAGTTTATGGCAGGAAGGCACTTGCTGTGAGTTAGAGCAGCCGTAAAGATGCAGTCTCCTAAGGCAGACCAGGGCCCAGGAGCTCTGTGAATGGATCCTCTTCCGAGAATCCCCACTCAGTCCCTTTCACAAGCAATATACATATGTATTTAAAGAGGGGAAAAGATTGCAAGTCTTATGATGTTTTTTTATTTGCCAAGGAGGAACATGAAGCATTAAATGTGCAGAGTAATTGACTTGGTGAAACAAAGCTGAGGAATTACTTTAAATGGACCATATATTCCTTGCTGGAGCTTTTTCTGATAGCTGACAGCAGTTTGCTACTGGCTCTGGACAATGTAAGAGTAGTCTCAGTGGCAGCAAACAAACAAAGGAAAAACTTTCCCCTTCCTTAAAACTGGATCAAGGAAATGGACCCTTAGCATGATGGGTTTTGACTAGGGCACTATTTTCAAAACATAATCCATATATGCAAGTCCCACACAGATCAGATGTCAAAACTGCAGTGCTTCTTTGACATTTCAGTTGAGAAGGAGAACAAATGTGTTCTGTACTCATCTTTCTTTTTTTAAAAAAAAGCAGAAACAATTAAATTAACTTTGAAACAAGGGCTTTGATTGCTATCTCTCTGACGTCAGTTTTACATTGATGTAATTCTATAGACTGGTGGGATTATTGTTGATTTGCACTGGTGTAAGCAGAAGAACAATCAGGCTCTGTGTTTTTCAGTCAGTGAAGCTGCTTATGTTTTGTGTAATGAAGGAAATTCTGTTAAACAACTTAAAGGGAAATAAATTAACCAAGAAATTTAGAAGCAGTCAAAAGCAATATAAGCAAGATACAGCTACAATATTCCAACAGCATAGCTACTCTGAAAATAAAAAACCTAGCCTAAATAAGGAAAGATGACTCTGCCATAAATGTATATCCACTGACCTCTCTAATTTTCAAGTTTTAACTGATGCCAAAGGTAAGCAAGTTAATATCTTTCTGCAACTTTGTTTATTTTTTAGTATACATACCATACTTAATTGCCTTTGAGATCATTCAAGGAATGTAAGCTTCCCTTCCCACTCAATTCATGTTATGCAACATGCGAGTAAATAAACTATAAGGATTAAAATTATAATTGATCTAGTGTGAAAGTAGCAAAGAAAGTACTACCCAACACAGCCTGAGTTGAAATCCCAGCTTTTTCTGTAGGAAGGAGTGTT
The DNA here is from genome assembly GCF_047495875.1 of Pithys albifrons albifrons. NCBI lineage: Eukaryota > Metazoa > Chordata > Aves > Passeriformes > Thamnophilidae > Pithys > Pithys albifrons. Next base: position 9,355,083 of record NC_092470.1, read on the forward strand.
GACCTTTGTGTATGGGCCAAGGATTTCGTCAGAAATAGTTTGATTGATTGATTTACTACAGAGTGTAGTACAATCCAGCCTTTCTGTATGCAGCTTTAAAGCTCCTTTTTTTTTCTATAGTTGCTATCATGATCTCTATTTCAGAGGATGTCAAACTCCTGAAAAGAGTAACTGTTTTGCTTTAGGTACAGTAAAGCTTACAAACACTATGCTTGGGGTGAGATGTATGCTTGGCCTGTATCAAGTAAATTTTGGTGTATGAGGAGAGTGGACCTGGGCCCAGGACTGATATAACTGACCTTGCCAATAGGTGAGGTGAGCCACAGCAATCTTCACTATAGTCGCATGATTACAGGATGGAAGCTAATGAGTGGAATATTAGGGGATAATTTTTATCTTAAAAAAAAAGAAAAAATAAGAAAGAGAAAAAACCTTTACAATAATTTGGAACCAGCTAAATCTGAGTCTGGGTAAATTTCACGTTTCTGTACTGAAAAAAAATCAGTCTTAAGGACTACATGCAACCCATACTGTTTGGTGCAATTTCCATTTAGTCTTTACTATTCATGTAGTATATGCCACTAAATGGCCATGAATATATTAGAAGGACTATGGCTAATAACTATGCAATTAAAATTTTTAGTACAAGGCCATGGCAGTTTTGCAATAGCTCTGGCATTTACCTAATAAGCCCCAACTCACTGACTACTTCAGTAAATGATACACAACTTCTCCTGTAAACCTGGCATGGGGTTACATTAAATAGTGCCCTGTATTTAACAATGTGCTACTTTCCTGCCCTACTCTCATGAGGCTCGTAGGAGTTGTAGCCTTAATTTAGCTTGGGTGGAACTATAGGCTGGACTTGTTGTTCCAGCAAGGTAATTACTTCTCTACATAAGGAATTATCCTTTTCATTTATAGGGCCCATGGAAAGTTGTGTGTAATTTCAATGCACTCTGCAGTGTCACTATAGCAATTCTTTAATATGCTGTGAACGTGCTCACTGTGTTGATTTTGTCCCAGGTACAGCAGTTGTGCTTGCAGAGTGAACTCTACAACAAACTGGCCTTTTGGAGGGATGCTGGCCCTGCCTCACTGCTGGCCTCTTCCATGAAATGGGTACTAACATTATGGAAAATGAGCATTGCCTGAAAATGGTAAGTCCAAAGGCCTTCTAGATAGGCTGAATGGGATGGGAAGTCTGCAGAGAGCCCCACAGAGAAATCTGGCAAACTGTGGTTGTGCTACAAGCTCCAGATGAGCAGCCAGTAGCAGTGGAGGCACTTGAGGGCAAAGGCTGTGAAGGTGAGTCCTGCTGTAGATGAGAGAGCTGCCTGAGTGAGAGAAGCTGGATGGGATGTGCCACCAACTTGCTTCAGTGCTAAAGCATGACCCAGCTGCTGCAGTAGGACAGGGAAAGTAAACAGGCCTGGTGGAGGCATCAGAAGTTGAACTTTGTGAACTCTTACCAGACGGAGTTACACCAGCAATTAATTTGGTGCAATTACTTGCACAGAACTGCGTTGGAAATTATTGCAAGATGGATCAAGTCATTAGCGATAGGAAAACAGCATTGCAAAACTCCGAACACCCCCTTCCAAGTGTTATGCACTCACTTTCCACTGAAATTAACAGAAATAACACAAATGGGGTGCCTGGATTCCTGACAAATCACTGCATTGAGTAATTGGGATACAGCTTCTGGATGTACCCGCTCAAAAGTAAAGAGTGCTGGGGGAGAGAGATGATTTAGCCTGGAATCAGTTGTTGTGCTTATATCTTCTACTCTTGATGACATCTTGCTGTTTCTCTTGGCAAATGTACATCTCAAGCTTCTGGTTAGGGAACATCAGAGCTTGCTGTTGCTACAAAAACTTCAACTTTCATATGGAAACCTATATAATTTCTCCTTAATGTTTCCATCAAGCTTAGTTCTGGGTAAACATTCTGTAACATTAGCATTCATCAGTGAACTTGCACAAACTCCTTGAAATAACATTGGAAAAAAAAATCTCAAAAACCTGCTTTCAGTCTAGAATGTATATGGTTTCCCTCTCTTTCAGAAATTAATGATCTGTTCACAAGTCAATCATTTACTTTTCAGTGCATTATTGCCTGATTAGTCAAGTGCTGATGTAATTAAGCTTAATGATCTTATCGAGTAGGTGTCTGCTTAGATTGACATTTAAAAAGAATGGGTCGTTAGTATTTTTATAACACAGAACCTTTCTTTGTTTTTATCATCATACTTCTATATTTCCATTGCCACCAGTCACCACTTCAGATGAGACTGCACTATTCTCTTTTGGAGCTGGTATCTAATTGCACATCACAGACCAGCTACTAAAGAAATATGCAAAGTTTATGAAATATCAGTTTAGGAGTTGCTCCAAATAGAGAAGAGATTATGCAAGTTACTTTTCCCAAGGTGAATTATAGACATGCAGGAAGGGCATGATTTTGGTTGGCAAGAAGGCCTGACTGCTGGACCCCAGCAGCTGGAAGAGTGCCAGCAGCAGAGATTCCATCCTGAGAGGTGTTAAGCTCCTGTTGCAGCTGCCAGACGAGGAAAGAAGGCACAGGTCATCCCATGTGACATGGGAAACTTGAGGAGCAGCACAGGACATGAACAGGGTTGCTTCCGCCTAGGGGAATCTTCTATATGTAAACCAGGTTTAGTAGCAAAGTATCATGTTCAGGAAAGTATTTCTGGTGAGGAGTTTAAGCTTTCCTTCTGAGAGGAGTGCAATTACTTCTCTATTGTTCTCCTAGTTCCCTCCCAACTTAGTCTCCTTGGCTGTGTCTCCAGTGCAAAAGAACTACTTGGAAAATAAAGGAATTTGAGAGAACACATAGAGGAAAACAAAAAAACCCCTCCAAAATATCATTTTAATAATTTCAAAAAGCCAGCGAGAACATGATAATAGCTATATGTTTTTACTTTAAAGGGACAGTTAGTAGTGAAATGAAGCGATAGAGGGTTTTGGTAGGAACTGCATGGAAAGAAAAATCCCTGTAAGAAGACAATACAATCTAACAGTAGAGCATCTGTTGGTTTACGCTTTCCATGTTTGTTTACTCTTTTCAAAATATTTAGCGCTATGTCCAAAATTTGTGTATTTCTAGGAAAGAAAATGAAATTGTTGCTGTTCGTACTCTGTCACAGATCCTGATTTTCTAGTCATGTGACAGGCTTTGTGTAGAAGTAACCCCATTTATTTGAATGATTCATATGGACCAGGGAGAGCTGATGTAACAAGCTGAGAGTCAAGCCCATAGGCCAAATTTTTCAAAAATCAGTATCTAAAATTAAGTGCTTAATTCCATAATTAGGAACCTGAGTAGAGGTGGACTGCAGACTGACAAATTCTACTGAAGTCACTTGGAGCTGGAGGTGAGTTTTCCTTTGAAAACCAGACTATATCTGGATGTTGTTATGGGCATGCTGGACATCCTGGGTTGAAGGTTTTAATTTCTCATCTCAATGTATAACTGTATCAACATGTACCCTGTGCACAGAGCTTCATCGTGTAGTACTCCAGTACGTGAGTATATACCATCCTTATACAGACATTGTGGTATGAATCTGTTTTGGGGGACTCAAAACACAAAGAAGTCCTCTCTTTGATCCTAAGCCAAGCCACAGCTGCAAAAGAGGCCTAAGAGCTGTTCCAAAGGATGCTGATGACAAGCTTTGTGAAGGAACTTCTGCACGTGTTGGGGATGAATACAGAACAAAATCTCTGCTGAAGTACCCACTGACAAAGTCTTCTTGCTTTGTTTCACACGGCTCTTGGAGGCAGGTTGAGGAGCTCTGGAAGTACTGCCTTAATGCCACTCATATAGCTCTGCATGACATAAGGAGCCATATTACCTTAAAACTATAGGGATGGGAAATGCAGACTGTGCATTTTTTATGTATTTTTAAATCTTATTTGGATCATGCTGTTCAAATACTTAAGCCTACAATCAAAGATCAATGGGGCTAAAATATATAAGTACTGGAGGCTGAAGCCAACAGCAGTAACACAAAGGTAGGCATATATATAGGAGACAATTGTCTCAGTCTAGCCTTGCTATTGGGGTTATAGGTATCTTGAGAAAAAATTATGACAAGCTCTCTTCCATTCAACTAGATCCACTTATCTGTATATATTGCTGAATTAAAAAACAAACTCAAAATGTCTATAACCCCTGAAACTAAACTTTTAAAAACATACTGACATTTTAATTACATTGGGTTTATAATTTTCTCAAATTCTGCAACAGCTTGTAGGAATTTATTAGTTCTTGCAGACTAATAACTTCCCATAAGCACATAACTCATTTCTTTCCAAAGTGGTTACTGCTGGTGACAAATGATAGTTGATTCTTCATAGGTTTTTTTCAGCACACATCAAATTTGTTCTATTGCATACTGTACCTTCCAGTCTATTTCTAATTGTCTTCATCCTTTTGCAATAATATTCTCCCAAGTGAGGTGGCTTTATCACAGAGGTGGTGGCCATGTCAAAAGCAGTTGTTCCACATCACTTAACAGGCAGTAATTGTCTCCAGGAATCACAGGAATCTTGATCTGCTGCATCAGACTTTACTTCTTTGACAGCTAAAGCTGAAAAGGCACTTGGGATGTAGTCTAAAATACACTCTGTTTCAGGTTGCAGGGACTGTGCCAAAAGTGTGAAGTGATGAAGAAAACAGCCATACATTTATCTTGAATTTTTTTAAACTTCGTTTCTATATGAACAAGGGTTATGTGACAACATTGTGTCACGCTGCCTCAAGTGAGGATTTTTTCAAACCCAGTGGCAAGTTTCAGACATGGTCACTGTTCAGAAGAGAAGGATCTGAAACATTTCAGGAAAAGCAGCTAGGGTGCCCCTGTTAAAGTTTCCACCAAGAAAGAGGCTGCCAGCAAAACTTATGTGCTGTATGCGCAAGAGCCACTTTGCCTGCATGGATGCTGCAGCCTAAGCTCTCACCTGTCTAGACACTGAAGTTAATCAACCATGAGACACAAATTGATAAGAAACCTGTTTTGTCCCTGCTTGTGCTCCCAGAAGTATGTGTTGGTCTAGGCTTGGCAGTGGGAGGGCAGTTTTAAGTTCTGTTTGTGTTTCTAAGCTAATCCTGCTTTTGTGTGATGTGTTATGCAGCCATGTGCTTTTCGGATGTTTTAAGTTGATGTTAAGCTTCTGAGGTCAGAAATGCATTTCAGTTCTGTCATTGTTCTCATAAGATTTCCAAATATGTGTAAGCGAATTCCCATGGTTCAAGCCACTTAGCCCATATTTTTTCTGTGTATTCATGCAGGGCTTATCATTTTTATGATGAATGATAGTTCAAGGCCATTTTTAGCTGTTTTACCCAAATTAAGTCCTCAAATTTGTTTGGGATGTTTATCCTTGTTTTGCTTTTATTATTATGCATGAAATATTTATAATTAGATCTTTCTGATAATTTTAAATTTTATGTTCTGTTTTTTTTCAGACTGGTTATGTGTCTATGTGATCAAAGGGGAAACAGTCCTTCATCTGAAGTGAAGTGGAACCTGAAGAATGTATCTCAGACTTATCCATGGCTCTCTGGTTCCAGTTATACTCTGACTCCAGGGGGAAGCTGAACCTGGAACCTCCTACATGGTCACATAGAGTAGGACTGTGTGCCAGACCTAGCTTTGATTTTTCATATCAATTAGAAATTTTTTAATGATAACTGGTCTTCTGGCTGGCATCTAATTTCCCATGGGCTTGAACTCCTAAGAACTATGAGGTAGTGGGAAGCTAGTTGGCTCATTAATTAAGAAAACACTATGGGGAAAGTGCTTTAAGAGAGCATTTTCTTGGAAGTTGGGTCTATTTGCGTCTGGTGAGCTGATTTTTAAAAAGTGCCGAAATGAGACTAAAACTTTAAAAGCTGTTAAAAATTACTATGGAATTATAACAGCTAAGTAGCTACAATTGTAGTTCTATAGTAGAAAGGCAGATTTAGTTTGGACTGTAAAACCAATATTAGAACAAGGTACAAACTAATTTGCAGTGTCTTACAGCAACAATTAATGTCCTAAAGGATGTGACTTTTCATTAGGATGACTAGGAGGATCTGACAGGTGCCTGAATCATGCCCACTCTAGTTATGCTGAACTTCATATACATGCACCCACAGTATTTATTGCTCAGTCAAATTCTTGCTTTTATAATTCTGGATTGCCACATTTGCAATTACATTGCATCCGGCAGAGAGCTCTGAGATCTATAATTACCAAACACATCTACAGCAGTCACACAGCAACAGAAGTGACACTCATGTACTTATGGGTGTAAAATCAAAGCACCGCATGTGATACCCTCCTACCTGCCTATGATTGCATTGAGAAGTGTTTACTGCACAGTTTATTCTGTGAAGCACCCTCCCAGTGTAATGATATACAACTGATAAATGAGACAGGGAAATAGGTGTAGCTCATGTGAGACAAACAGCAGAGAATGGAGTTGTTCTGGAATTTTACCTTCTTTGCAATACCTTCAGTGGCTCCTTCTCTCAGCTAGCTGTGAGAGAGAGAGAGTGGCTACGCAAAGCCTACATGTATACACATCTGCAGGGAACCTGGCACACTAGAAAGGAGGGGGAGTTGACTAGCCCCTGCCCGGGGGGCAGAAGATATATGCATTTATAAATCACTCTGTTGTAGGGAATGAGTGCCTCACATAGGGCTCAGGCTTTAAGATGAGGGTGTTTGCAAACAACAGTCACAGGGGAGGGAAAGTGCCAGTGTAACGACTGGAGCAGTCTGTGTGTATTCCAACTACGGGACCACCTTAAAGCATAAGAGGCGTGTATCATCTCATCTGTTTTTATGACTGAGTCTAAATTCTAGGAACAGAGATGTCTGTGGGGCTTGCCCTGGCCGTGGCACAGTCTCCAGGTGAACCGTGTGTTAACACTTTTGCACTACAACTTCCTGTCTCAGGCAGTTCCTTCTGCTGTTTAAAGGCCACTTTAGCTGGCCTAGATCTGGGCCCCCGCTGAAATAGGGACCCCCATCACCAGGGTGTCTTGCTCTCCATTCTCCCTGGTGCATTACCAGCGCCTCCGCTGCGGCGGAGGGGGCAGGAGGGAGGTTCGCTCTTGGCAGCCCCCGCCTTGACCTGCTTTGCCAGGCAGCTGCGCGGGGCTGACGCTTCGGGGAAATCTGAATTTCTACCGGATTAAGGCGGTTGTATAAGCGCAGCCCAGCTGACTGCATTGTTTCTCTGCATAATATAGTTATCAGTGCGAAGTGAGGGCCAACCACGGTGCTGCCGGGCAGGGGCTGCCCCGGGGCCAAGGGCGCTCAGAGCCAGTCCGGCCGTGGGGGCGGATCAGCCTCCCGGGGATCGGGCACTTCACACCTGCAATCGCCTTTATACAAGGGCATATAAACCCTGCGGTCACGGGCCTGGGCTCCTCTGGGCATGCGGAGGGCAGCTGGGCGGGCGGAGAGGGAGAGCCGGCCAGCAGCAGTGCGGGAAAGGTGCGGTGAGCTGCCGGGCCGGGGCCGCTCAGGGGGCGGGAACCTGTCAGCCAAAGCACTGGGCGGGGGGTGAGGTGGGAAAGGAGGCTGCCGTTTGGGCGAACCGATAAAGGCAGCGGTGCCTTTTGGGCGCGGGGCACGGGGTGGCCACGGGCCGCGCCGCGTTGCCGGGACAACCGCGCTGCCCGGCGAGCGCGGGGCATTGGCCGCCTCGGGCACGTGGGGGCGGGTCAGGGCCGGGCGGGCCCGCCCGGGGGCAGGATGAGCACGGGGCGGGGCGGGCGCCCAGCGGGGCCCGCGGTCCCCTCTGTCGGCAGTCGAGCGTGGCGGGTGCCCCTGGCCGAGCTGCCCTGCCCTGGTTTGCCCGCCGCCGGGCTGTGATGTGTGTGCCCCGCTCGGCGGGAGGCGGAGAGTGCCTGGCGGAAAGGAGGGGAGTTAGTCAGCGGCGAGGAGGAGGAGGCAGGGCCGGAGGCAGAGCCATGGAGAGCAGCGCTGGGCGGGCGGGGCGAGCTGTCTGACCGGGGCGCAGCGCGGGGACACGGCCCGGCAGCCCGGGCGGCAGCGGCGGGGCCGAGGATGGAGGTGCCGCGCAGCCCCCCGCCACCAGCGGCCGGCCCGTGACGGGGCGGGGGCGGCGGCCCCGACGGGGCGGGCGGGGGGCCGCTCGCTGCCGTCCTCGGGGCGGGCGGGCAGGAGGGAGGGGACTCCGGCAAGGGGCTGCAGTCGCCCGGGGCCGCGGTGACTCAGAGCCGGCGCGGCCGGGGGTGAGCCGAGGTCTGTTGTTGTGGGATTTTTTCCCCGGCAGGTTATAAATAGCCCCGCGCGGCGCCGTGTCACGGAAGGACACCCTGGCCCGGCGCGGGCAGAGGCCGCCGCGCAGCCTCCCCCGGCCCGGCGCCGCCAGCCCGCCCGCCCGCGGGCCCAGCTGCCGTGGCGGCGGGGCCGCCTCCCGTCCGCTGTCCGCGCTCCTGGAGCTGGATTCGCAGCGCCGGTACGGGCAGCGACAGCCCGGCCCCGCGGGGACAGCCGCGCAGCACCTCGGCCCTGCCAGACCCCGCTGAGGCTGCAGGGAAGATGAAGCCGGAACGAGGTAAATGGCTTAGCAGTATATTTCTTTTTTGGTTTGGGTTTTGGTTTTTGTTTGGTTTTTTTTTTTTTTTGTCTAGGTTTAAAAGTAACACGGTGGTTTCATTTCGATGTTATCGCTCTATTTCCTTATCTCCTCCCCTGTCGTTTTGGGGGCTGGGAACGGATCCAGGTACTCGGGCGCAACTCGGGAAATGCCAGTGGGAGTGGGATGTGGAAGGTGCCCCGCGAAGGGGGTTACAGCCCCGTGTCCTGCCTGCCCTTCGGTTTTCCATTGTCTTGGCTGGTTGGAAGGGAGACAAACGCCGGAGCGAACTGCTTTGCCGTGGGAATGCTGCAGTTTGTGTGTCAGATACAGCTGGCTCGTTAGCACAGACCTGCAGTGCTGAGACGAGAGTCGGTCAAAGGCAAATCGGGCATCGACAGACAATGCCAGCAGATGTACAAAAATGTCCAAATATAGCTGAAAAAACCCCGAAAATAACCATAACTTACATCTGTCTTGTTTTATAAACTGACAGTGCCTTCCCCCCCCCCCCCCCCCCCCAGTTTTAAGGGCGATACATCATAACAAGCATGCTGAAATATAAATGTTTCACGATCGTTTGGTTGCATCTCATCTGGATTACTAACATCTGGTTTTACAGAAAAATAAAGTCGGCAGTCTACATATATGTTTATAACACTTGAGCTCTTTTGCCCTATAGCAACAGCTGCTGACGCCCCTAGAGTTGGAAATATGTCATGACTTCTATTTTGATCCACAGGAACAGTGATAATTGATTCCTGTTAGTTAGAGCAAGAATATTTTTAAGCAAATTGTATGAGTGCTCATCGTAATATTTCGAGTGTTAATTAAAAACAATCATCTGTATTTCTTAAACTTTTAATGATTCTATTGTTTATCTAGTTGCTTTCATTTTAAAAACATGTTCTATTTATGTTACGATCACTTTGGTGTTTTGAGAGACACTTTAATATAGCTCAGATGTCCATGTATTAAATACTAACACTTACATGACGTACATATCTTAAATAGGTTTGTTAATGACACATATGCTAATAGCGACACCACATAAATGACCATTCTTAGGTGGATTTCTTGTCGGTATATGCTGCAAGGATTATATGGTGTGATGATAGCACAGATAGTACAGCAGTGATGGTAAATTAGGAGGGCTTAACTACTAGGAATTTGAAATGGGCTTTTCTCATTGCTTTCCTCCTTGTTTCTCAACTGCTTAAACCTTTACATGACCGATTGCAGCAAGGATGGTTGTTTTTAGAACATCTTTAGATTTTAATACCAGACCCTAAAATTTGAATATTGTTTACTGTCAAGGTGAAATTAAAATTCAAAATAGCCAGATAAAAACCCAAGTCAGTATTTGCAGCTTTAAAATGTTCTGCTCTAGCAGTTCGAAACATCTATATGACCTTTGTCTATTCCTTTCTTTAATTTTTAGGCAGAAGAAGTTAGAACATTGGAAACAGTAGCCATATGATAAGTGATCAGATGCTTTTTTTTTTAACCAATCTAGTGTAGAGGGAACCAAATTTGTAGAGGTTACCGGGGGTATTTTTTTGTGGTTTCCCTTCCCTCCCCATCAAGGTGGCAGTTAATAAATTGTGATTCTTATACATTGTAACATGTACACAAACTGGGTAAAATCTTTCAATAGTAATATCTTGAAATCCTTTTAAGATAATTAGCCAAAATCTTGAAATAAATCATGGATCTTGCCAAACCCAACAGCATCTCCAATCATTTCAGTAGATCCCCTTAGCTTAACTATGTGCTAATGTAATAGAGCAATACCATGCACAAAGGGGGTTGTGAAAGTGCTACCTAAATGCCACATGCGGCCCACAGAGACTCTTAGGAGGCACGAATCATGCAAATGTTTACACGCGGTTCTTTCTGCATAGCAGCTGTAGCACAGGATACAAGCAGTCAAGTGTGCAGTCACCTGCTTCCAGTCGTCGGAAATTAACAGCGAAGGACAGAGGAAAAGCAGACCACTCAGTTTGTCACTTCTCTTCAGATCTTTAAAAATCCTGAGAAGACTGTAAATTCACACACCAAGTGAAGCATAAAGAAATAGACTTAAAGAGGCTTGCGATGTTTTGGGTTTTTTTGTCATTCTTACAGATAATTGTATCAGAATCAATTTGGAGCAGAGGGATGCGGTTCATGTTGTTAGAATTAAGCTCAGCACTGCACTTTAGATTGTAATGCCCAGGCAGGGTGGGAGAGGTATGGTTTAGTCTTTGTTGTACTACCAATAAGATTCTTGTTATCCTCAGCAAAGATGGGTGGTTCAAGAGAAGAAAGAGGACATGTAAATGTGCAACCACTTTTACCACTGAGAAGTGTTATAGAATTTTTAAATTTAAGGAGGTGAGAGGGATAAAGAGAAATGAAGAAAACATGGGAATTTGGCCCCAAGGTACTTTCCTTCCTTTATAGTCAGTAAAGTTCAAAAATAGCAGATACAAACATGTAATATGTGAGAGCAGTACAGAACAGATGCAATGCAGAGTCCTGCATAGCAAACCCTATGGAGCAGTTTTGCAGGTGAGGAAGAGCAGGAAGAGAGGTTTGAAAGTGCAGGTAAAAATGAGGACTTATTCCTTTGCCATGCACAGGCACAGGGCATTCCCAGGATGTATCTCATGAGCATCACTCAGAACTTACCCATCAGGTGAGGTGTGAGTGTGGAGGGACAGTCATAATCACATTCCCATAACTACCTCTGTACTGTGTCTAGTGAGCGCAGTAACTAAAATGCTGATGGCTACTGCTTGGCTTTACCTTTCCTGTGCTGCCATTCTTAAAACAAAGTGTTGAAGGATCTTTAAATACAGCCGTCACGTTGCCTCAGCTGAGGCTTCACCAGTGCCAGGGAGAAGAATGATTTAGCTCCCTTTCTTACATACAGTGGTTTTCGAGTGACGTTTGAGTTTTTTGGGTTTTTTTCTTTCTGTAGTAACAACATATCAGGTTACCTGGCTTTGATCCATGATACCATCACGATTTAGTTTCGGCAGTACAGCTGCCTAGTCAGCTGCTTCGTGCTGCATGTTTGGACTGCTGTTTCCTTTCTCAAGTACAGAGCTTTGCTCTTGCTTCGATTGAACTTCGTTCTAGTGACTTCTGATCGCTTCACCAGTTTATTGAGTTTGGAAGACAGAACTAGACTTTGTAGCAGAGTGCTTGCAAACTCTTCCAGCTCGGCTTTGTTCATAAACTGTACAAACAGTTTCACCATCAGAGTAATGAAAACATTGCATAATGTCAGGGTGATAGCTTGCTGTCAAACTCGGAAGGCTTGTTATGTACTCTTAGAATACACTTGGTGTACAACTGGAAAAAATCCTGTGGTTTAGATGAATCTACAGTATAGTCATATTTTACTGTGGGAATGTTAGAAGACATGAAAAGTCTTACTATAGTCTAAATAGCTCAGTTACTGCTTCTTCCTCCTCCCTCCCCCTCACTACATGAATGATCATTTAAAGGAGGAAGACAGGTTTGTTTGTCTCTAAATGCATTTTAGCTGGGTTTTATCACCTCATTCTAGTCTTTTCTTACTTTTTTATTACCTTGCTTTGTTTATTCCTCTACTTTGTGTCCTCTGTATAGAGACTAGTTGATTTTCACTTGCAAAAAGCAGCTGTCTCTTTCTGAAGCATTAATTCTCTCCTTGAGATTATCCTAATTAACAGAAATGGCTTTATGTCTATGAGAGAGGAACAATCAGTCTGAAGATTGACTTGCAAAGGAGGAAGAGGAGGAGAAAAAGCAAACTCAGATACATGCCTCTGGGTCTGATTGTAGTAACTCAATTAGGAGAGTTTCTTCCACATTGCTTGGTGGTTTGGTATGGAAAGAGCTAACTTCTGTTTCAACAAAAGTCTGTTTACTACCTCCTGTTGGAAACATACTTGAAGGATTCCTGTATGTATCTGTGTGGAAAGCTGGAGGAAAGATAATGCAGATGAACAGTTGATGGAATGCTTTTCTTCAGATTCTTAGGAGGAAGCATGAGGAGGCATGGGGCTGGGAGGAAGTCAGCTGAACCAGTGTGTTCACTTAAGGAGTTACTAAGTTAGGAGATCTGGATAAGGCCCTTGTTTTTAAAAACAAGAGTTAATTTTAGGCCCTGTATTAATTGTGGAAGATTTTGTGGAAAGCGTTTTAGCAAAGATGGTGTGCTACAGAGTATGCAAATTAGGAAATGAAAATAGATATTGAAAAAGAATGGGTGTTGTTTTAGTGTCCTGTACTGCACTGTGATACACGCACTTTAATTTTATAGTATCTTCTCAGTGAAATGTCACAAAGCACTTAAACTTTTCCGTGGTAGAATGATGTAGCCAGTAAACAAAGTAATAAACTGGAAATGAGCTGCTTCCTGCTCAGTGGAGTGTCACTCCAAAAGCGTTTGGGCAATGCTTCGGGCTCGGTTGCCACAGGTAAGTGCAGGTTGGGTGTTAATGAGGTGGCGGTGACGCTGCTGCCTGGCCCGGGGGAGCCGTGCGGGCAAACACGCTCCGCATGTGCGGGAAGGGGCGTGAGGTGCGGGAGGCTCCCTCCGACGGGCAGGAAGGGCTGGGGGGTGGCTACTTTTCCTATCTGGATTACTTTCAGATAAACCCAGCTTCTTTTCTTATAGAAAGAAAGCCTAAAGATGTATGGGAAGAAAAAACCCAACCAAACTGACGGGTGGTCAGGATATTGTGCTGAGATTCCATGAAGCCATCCAGCTCTAATCTTTGGGTACAGCAGATTTGCCCTGATAACGCATAACATATAGATGAAGCATATGAGGGACCAGGAACGTGAGCCTTTTTTTTAATTTAATTGAGGGTGAACTTTAGATGCTTTCAATACATCTCTGTCCTTGTACCCAAGAAATGGCAGTATAAAAGCTTTTATTAAATTTATACCTCAAAACTTTAACTTAGAAGAATCTTAGCTTTTAGCGGGTTAACTTTTTAAAAAATGTTAGGCACCCCCCAATAAAATCCAAATATATTAATTTGTAGAATGGAAAATCTCAAGTTTCAGTTTGAAATGCCTTCTTACGTGACAGTTTTCTTAACCTGTTCTGCAACTTGTACCTGTTACCGACAGTGAGGCAAGTCCTCCTGTTGCAGAAGTATTTCTTAGGTTGGAAAGGTGCTTTCATTGTTGTTCAGCAGTGAAAGTTCATGGCATACCTGTTTCTCAGAGAGAACCATACTGGTAACAACTTTGCCATTTTCTTTTTGTTTGCTTGATGTTGTCCATACTGCCTTCAGAGGGACTCTCCTTGCTACAACAGATGATGCTGGAGTGGCATTTAGGTGGATATTTTGGGGGTTGTGGATATGCCAAGCCTGTAGGCCTGGGCTATATAAACTGACCCTTCTGATCATATTCTTTACTTGCTGAAGTGAAAAACTTTGGCATGCCAGATCAGATCCCTGGGCCGAAGTGTATTACATTGGACTTTGTTGTTAAGGGCAGTGTTGAAACTATTACTGGATCTGAGGTCTGCCAGTTCCTAAATGTTTTTAAAAATAAGCTAACATTTATAAATACAGATTCTCATGGGAGACAAGGGTTTGCTGCCAACTGAAATCCTGCTTATTCAAATTAGAAATCTTGTGTAAAAACAGAGTAACTGAGGAGAACAAACCGGCTATATGACATTTGTTAAAAGAACTTGCTCTGTCTGCTTCACTGTTTGCAAAATGTTTTTGTTATTTTGACAAACTTCTACTAATAGCAGCTTTTTATTGGTGGTGAAATAGCCATGGCCTTTTACCTTCTCAGCAACAAGTTTAGAGTAACAGTCCAGCAGTTACTATATTCTTTTAGTTAATAAGATCTTCCAGTTTCACTGTAAATATAGCTGTAATTACTATCTCCATTCTGATGGGACTTGATAAACCAAGTTTTTTAGATTTTTCAAAGTGTCCCACATCACTGTCTTTCAAGCAGGTATTAAATTGTTTAGTCTTTGCAGGTCATTTATATTTAATGTGTAGGCAGAAGCCAATTTTTAAGTTAAAATTGTTTTAGAAGTGCATGTACAATTGTTTGATTACCTTTGTACTACAGAGTATTGAAACTCCCTGTATACGCAGGCAATTAAGGATGAATGCAAATACAGAAAAGTGCCTCTTGGACCTGGGTCGGTAGTTGGACTTTGGAAAGCTTCACTTTCATTACATATTCTTTTTTCTGCTTGTCCTGTGCAGGGTGGGATGACTATAGCTACAAGCACGTGGCCAAAGCCATGTGAGTTATTCTTGTTCTCCATGCATAACTGTACTGGGATTGGAAGAGAGACTTCTTTAAAAAGGCTACTTGTAAACAGTGTAATTGCGTTGTAAGTCATGAAAATTCTCCAGCTTAACATTTCAAAGTTATTCTGACCAAATCAAATCCAACTCACTTATATTAGTACATTTTCTTCCTTGTTAAATGGGTCTGACTGGTTCTTTTGGCTAGTGATTTTTAATGCTAGCTTTGGGACCAGAGTTGCTATCTGGGATGGTATTACTACATCACATTGACTCAAAATGTGAAGATGTAATAGGATAGTATGAGGATGTTCTTGGGGATAATTTGGAGAGGAGAGCTGTGTGTGAGTCAACGGAGGCAGCTGAACACATAGGGAAAGAAGCACTCCACAAACATGTAATACTGACACTTTCATGTCTATGCTGATTGTAAGAATCCTTGTAATGAATAAAGGTAAACAAAGTAGTCTTACTGAGAAATCTTCTGAACAACTTTGTTTAAGTGCAATAGGAGAGTTCTTCTCCCCTCATACACATTTATTTTAATTTCACTACTTTACTTTTTATGGGCAGGCATGCAATCTCTGTCCAGGTATGTAGTACCCAGTAACCACAGGGCACTCAGATTGCCCTCTTAGCAATGATCAGTGCATTTCCCAAACCTGTTGACTCCTCCTGGGGAAAAACCAAGTTGGATTTTCTTTTGAGGTATATAAAAACAGAATGTATCTGAAATAAGGGCTCTGGTTGCACACGAGCCATGTCATCTGTTTTACATTACACAAGCTAGTGATTTTTTTTTCCATTAAGATCCCTCGGAACCAGGTTGGTAAGTAAGTCCATTTTTGATTGTGAACTACTTTAGTGAGTCTATAAGCAGGTGACTGCTTGTACTAGTTTAACCTCTTAATGGTGCTTGCTGTGTATGCAGGATTCCTTTTGCCCACTGATGAGCCTTCAGGATTTCTGGGGCATATTTCACACTTCTCTGTGCTGCAACAAATCTTCTTTCTCAGGGTGCTATGCAAGTATCATCTTGTTGTTGGGTGTAATGGGAGAGGGAAGGGCAGAAAGGGAGAGAGCGAGAATTTTAGTAGAATTGAAGATGACAAGTATTATCCCATATCCTCAGTACAGTGGGAGGTGGTAGGGTGGTAGCTGGTATCTTCTGAGGGACAAGGGAAGGAGAAAGAGAGGTGCAAGAAGACCTGCTGTGGTCAGCACACTCTTTTTTTTCAGAGCAATGGGAAGTCCTTCTCCCCTGCCAGGTATTGTTCTCCTTGATTCCCTGCCAGGGCACTAGCCCAGCAACGTGAGTGAAACAAACCGTGGCTCAAACTCACACTTCCAGGTAGGTCAGCAAATTTGGTAGAAGGCTTTGTTTGCAGACTTGGAGGGGCAGAGAGGGTGTGTAAGAGCAATATCTGAGTAAATGTCTGTGATGACTATTTACTGAAGCCATAACTTCTGTGTTAGCAGAGAGTGAAGTTTTGGTATGTTGGGCTGATGCTTTTTTTTCTGTGCAGTTTTCTGTAAAGCCACAAGTATTGGTGCATTTCCTTTGCATGTTAGAGCATAATCTTTAAAGCAGAGCCCAGTAAGACTCCTATTTACTTGCTGTCTTTTATTTGAGCTTTTGATTTTGATTAAGTAGTTGAATTTGAGAGTATAGGGAAGAGAATAGGTGCATCAAGAAAAAAAACAACTTTAGTAATTACAGTGATGTGGAGTAGAAGAAGAGGAGGCTTCTACTGATAGGAGCTGAGCAGGGACAAAATTGTCAAGATCAACAAGGACTGGCAATGCACAGGTAGGTCAAAGAGATTAATAGCAACAGTCAAGCTGCTGAAAGGTAAACTGTTTTTTCTCTGCTGTAAAATTCTCTAAAAATAAGTCTTCAAGCATATTTTCTGTGCAAGTTTTCCCATTCCAGTTGCCTTTTACTGAAAAGTATTACTTTGCTTTGATTTCTTTTGAGGGGAAAACAACTTCTTCCTTTTGAAGAACATGCTATTTGAATGGCCAAAGGAATTTTGTGCACCGTGGAGAAGCCATGAGAAACTAAGTATCTGGAGGGCTGGAATTGGAGAAGGCTGGTTAAGGATTGCTGCCCTATTACTGGCAGCAGTACTCACACTGTAACTTCTTACACCAGGATGACACAGACAAGGTGTGAAGGACCCCTTTCAGGAGTCTGCATGCTGTTAAAAAGCAAAGGAGTAAAACGAAGTAGCTAATTTAGGCATGGGAAACAGTAGGAATAGTTGATAATACTAGAAAAGTTTGAAGGCAAAGATCAGTGTAAAACTGGTAGAATACAACCTGCCTCACCTTACATTGAGTGGGTAAGTTCACTAAACTAAAGCCAGCCATAACTGGCTGTTACTGTGCTGCTTTTGGATGTTTCCTCTTATAGTTTGCTGAATTAACAAGTTTCTATGAGAAAGTGTTTTGGATCCACTAGAGGAAAAGTGAAGTGATGATGCTTGATGTACATTGTATGTTCTCTCATCCCATCTTCGTGTTGAGAATATGTAATGGCCTTTTATAAATGTTGTAGGACACTTTTTGTAAACTGGCAGTATTCCTTCTTGGTTTAGTTTCTACTATGAAATTTTGAGCAGCTTTGTGATGCACACTTGACTTTTTGGTTGTTTGTTTGTTTTTAAATCATAGTGCAACTGTTGCCATCTGATGCTTTCAGCTTCTGTAGGTGTGCTGTAGGCTCTGTGTAGTCTTTCTCATTCAAGAAATTTGAGTTTAAACAATCAGTAAAAGGAAAACTATACATAAATAAAAAATGTGAGTGATATATCTCGTCACCTCTTTAACATGCTTTGCAAGCATGAAGAACTGACCTCATCTTTGTTCTGAGGGATTGAGCATTTGTGGCTCTGCAGTGGGAGAAGGTAAGTCTGTCTGTACGTGAGCACTTGGTGGGTTTATGTTCTGCAAATTAATAACTCAATCCAAAATGTTTGTTTCAAGGAAGGGATGTGTTAGTAGAAGTGTATTTTTATTTTTAGGTTTTCTCTACAACTCGCCTGTGTAAACACAAGTTGTCATGCAATCACTTAGGCTTTGCTCCTTAGAGGTCACATGCACACCTTGCTTTTCCTGCACATGGCAGGGCTGGAATCTGAACTAGAGTGTTTTTCTGAACTGGCTTGTTACTAGACATCCTGTGCTTTGGCATGGCCCTCCAAAGGCTGAAACTGGGTGTTTTTTGTAATGTTGGCATGATACCAATTATGTCTACTGGCAAGTGCCTCTGAATTGATGTGTAGGTCAGTTTATACAGAGATGAGCCACACTTGGCTCTGATTTCCCACTTCGTGCAATGTGTAGGACTGCTTACTCCTGAAGTTTGTCTTCAGGTAAAGTCCATTGTTATGAAGATCTCATTTTTTTTTATTTTTAGAAGTGTTATCCTGTTTGTGGCAAAAAGTGAGTCAAAATACCGTCTGTTTATCTTAATCATTACTCACTGTTTTGCACAGTATTAAAACTGCAAGTGGTACTTTAGTGCAGCTATTTTAAGCTACTTTATGATGATGAAATCTGCAGCTTAGGATCAAGTCCTATGTATATCTCTATGTGCTACCATATTCTCTTATGTTCAGTCACATTAAGTACCTTGTGCCTCTGGAATTTGTGGAAGAGTAAAAGATCCAATTGATAAATGAGCGGTGTGCTTCATGGTGGGGTTTTTTTGGTGGAATTTCTATTATTGCAGTTTCTAAATTTAGCATTTTATTAGGCCAGATGCATTAATTTCTGGGGTGTTCTTCCACAGGAAGAGAGCTCAGCTCTGCATACCTATGGCTGATTTAGAACTGTAAGCTTAAAAGCTGGAGTGTCAACATGCTGTCCTACTTTTACTGTATTTGAAGAATATCTGGTGTGAAAAGGATCTTTGCAGTTGCACTCCAGAAGGCCAATGTGGGGGAGACTGTTCTGGAGCAGTGCAGTGGGTAGGTATGTCTATCATCTAGAGGCAGCTGCTCATCAGTAAAGCATTGTTAGCTGGCCTGTGAAAACAACTGGTGGCTCCTGAATGCTGTCTCTGCTGGCCTCTGTGGGAATTGACTTGGGTGTTGATGCTTCTGCCTCTTGTTAGCAAAACTTTTAAACATACTGTGCTTACCAGTGTGGTATTTCTATTACTCCTCCCATTCCTCCTGCACATATTCAATAACTGTTTCATAGAATCAGCCGAGTACTTTTCTCAAGAGCTAGGTAGTTGCTTGAATAAGGAAACTTGAAATTGCTTTTTCAGAGAACTGTGTAAACTACTGTGTTTTCGTAGAAGTAAATGTTCCATGAAAGAAAAATACTTGAAAAGCAAACTGAGATAAAATATACAGGAAGCTTGAATGTCAGTGACTAATGAAATGGTGCATTTTGCACATAACTTTCTGTAAGGCACTATCTGTATCTGCGATCTTTAAATGGGCCAACTATTAAAAGGTATCCAACCTTCCTCGGATAAAATGTCTATTTAAAAATCTTGTATAGACTATGTTTTCTCATACCCACAGCTAAATGATACTGGTATATAAAACATGAGTAGAAAAAAAGTCATTCTGTGAAGTGGCATGTTTTCTGTGCTCTGGAATGGGTTAGTGAGTGGTACTGGATTTTGAATGTGGTTGTGAAGTCTAGTTTGGTCTGGACTTCTCATAGTTTCATGGTATCTAATTACAGAACAAGAGTTTTAGTCTTGTTTTGTGATGTGGTTAGGCTGAGAGTAAGATAGGGTTTTTTGTGCTGATTATGTTTAATATGGTGAATGTCATCTGACTTTAGTACTTCTAAATAGGTAGGAACTGGATGAAATTGTTTAATGTAGACAGCATGTTGTTTAGACTGCAACTAGAATAGTACATGATGTTATGAGACTGCTCTTGTGAAACAACCTCAAATTAGTCCTCAAAAGTGCCCATTAAAAATACTGAAGTAAGAACTACAGCAGTGCAGGGAGAGCTGGGACGGGAGTTCCTTCTCCCCACTGCGTGTGCCGTGAGGGTCAGTGGAATGAGGCAGCCGAGCCACTCCCGAGTGGGCTGAGCAGTGGAAAAAGCGCAGTGGGAAGTTCGCTGGCCGGCAGGAGGGCGGACCGGCGACTTTTTCCACTCCAGATGTAAATATTCATCACCTCGCACACACACCGCAGCTCGGGCTGGCTCCTCAAGCCGGTGCTGTGCGGGAACATTCCGTGTGTAGTGCCCGCGCACAGACGCACGGCAGCTGTTCTCGCTGGTCGTGGCGTGTCGCGGTGCGGGGTGCGCAGTGCCCGTGCCTGGTGCGGGGTGCGCAGTGCCCGGTGCGGGATGCGCAGTGCCCGTGCCTGGTGCGGGGTGCGCAGTGCCCATGCCCGGTGCGGAATGCGCAGTGCCAGTGCCCGGTGCGGGGTGCCCGGTGCCCGGTGCGGGGTGTGCGGTGCCTGTGCCCGTGCCCGGTGTGTGGGTGCGCAGCTCCCACCGCCGCGGTGTCCGGGGCAGGGCGGGGGGTGCGCGCCCCGGCACCGCCGCGCTCCCACGCGTGTCCCGCACCGCCGGTCCTGGTTCAGCAGCGCCGCTTCAGCGCCGGTGGTTTCCGCCGACCGTGCCCCCCGCGCGGCTCACCTGCCCTGGGCGGGCGGGCGCGGGGGCCGGGCCGGGCTGTGCCGGGCCGTGCCGAGGGGGCCGGCGCTCGCCCGGCGGGGCCAATCGGCGGCCGGGCCTGTTGCTATGCGCGCCCCTACTCTGCCTCCTTTGTGGAGGATGCCGTGGGCACCCACCCACCCGCGCCGGCGCTGCGGGGCTCGCTGCGGGAGCGCCGGGCCGCGCCGAGAAGGTGTGTAGGGCAGGGAGCCCCGCGGGGGCCCCGGGCCGAGGTGTCACCGAGCCGGGGCCAAGGGGCGGCGCGGGAGGGCACGGGGCAGCGGCGGGGGGAGGCTGGAGGGCCGCGGTGGCACCGGCCCGGACAGGCTTTCCCGGGCGTGGAACAAGTTCAAGCTGTGTAACTGAGAGTAATCGGCTGCTGGTGGTGGTGGTTGTCTGCGAAAGGTGTTTTTAAATCCACCTATACTGTAGTTTGCCTCTCCGTTTGAGTCTGTAAACAGTTCCTTTAGAAACCCAAACCAGACATTCTTCCTTCCCTTCCGTATACTGAGCCTGTGAAAGGCTGGGTTTTGTGAGTTGTGGTGGGTGGTGGTTTTGGTGTTTTGGGTTTTTTCTTCCTTCTTTAACCTCCCTTTACAGAAAAGTAATGGACAGCCTAAAAATTAAATCGATTCGTTCACGACATTGTTCGGGCAAGAGTATTAAATGTCCTGGAACAGGAGGGGAGGACTTTTAAACCCTAGAAGTGAGACTGTGGTTAAGCGTCAGATGTGCTAACAGTTGTAGTTAGCGTAGCCATATGTAACTGTTTGACTCTTCATTGTTATGGAGAAAAAAAACCTCTCCCCCCTCCCAAAAACACCCTGAAGCTTAACTGAGTTTCTTCTGTGCCTCGTTATGTAGGTCAAGTTTCTCTCTCCTCTTTTTTTTTTTCTCCAGCAGGAGGAAACTATTACAGTATTTTGATTTCTGCTAGAAACAATGCATGAAACATTATCAGCCCTTTGCCACTGCTTGTTTGTCTTGGGGCAAATGAGGCTGATGCAAATATGTCAGCTTTGGGGGCAATACAAATATGTATTTTTAATTAGCAGCTTACTGGTTGTTCAACTATATGTTATGTTTAAAGCTTATTGAATAGCATACTGAACTTAATGCAGAATTGAGCATTATCCATTACTTTTTATGCAAACTTGTTATCTAAATATGCGAATGTTGTTTGAATCAGGTACTTGCATATGTTTTCATCCTATGTCTAGGCCTTGTTAATATTCCTCTGAAAAGTACCAGAGCTCTAGTTTAAGTGAGCCTGCTGACATTAGATGTCCACCTCCTGACACAGGAAGAGGAATGATTCCATTATGTTTTGTGTGGACTTTTGGCTTACAATCACTGAGGCATTACTTTATAAAGTAGAAAGGAATTTTTGAGAGGACAAAGTGAAATTTCATTATTGAATATATTAAATTTTAAATATGTCTGCCATTTTACTCTGTGGGAAAAGGCCATGTATTAGGAAAAAGGGAGGCAAACTAAGTTCTTGGCTGAAATTCTGTTAGGCCTTTCAATTTTGACCCTCTCTAATGTTTTATTCTTTAGAGTACCAGAAGACTGTTAAGGCTTAATAACATGACGTACAATGTGGAAATTTGTAAATAGCTGGATTGTGCTGTGTGACACAGTTCAATTCTAAAACCATCAAAAATGTTCTTTTTGTTTTATGTATTCAGAATTCCATAGTAGGATCTGGTGTCCATTTTAAATTGTGCAGTCTTTTACAGAGCTTGAGAGTTGTAATGTCCTCATTTATCCTCCCAAATAAAATTTAAAAACAATTTTACGGGCCTGGCCACTTTCCCAGAAATTTTTTTAGATGGGAAGCATATTGTCTCTTTTGTAACTTTTTTACTTTTGCAGGTTACTGTTTAACCGTTTAAGGGCAGGTGTTGTAAGTGAAGGTTAATAATAGCATTGGAAAAATTACCTGAGGAGCTTCATGCTGCTCCACCGTCGGCAATTTCATCTCTCAGAGCTCCTTGCATTTCTCATGAAGAAGTACGGCCTCTCCCCTGGGTCTGCTAGGCTTGTGCCTTCCCCATCCTGTAAATAACCTGGACCGCACATACAGAAAAAAACCTACTGAAGCTGGCAGTAGCCTCACTAGCTAGGAGGAGGATTTTGGGTGGTCAAACATGTTCTGACAAAGTTCCACAAGATATATTACCCACCACTTAGATGACAATGAATGGTTGGTAACATCAAAGTTTTAGGAGATCAAGTAGCATAAAGAGAAGACAAATACAAAAAGAAACTGCAGTAGAAGAGGTCAGATGTTAGGAAAATAGTTTGCTCTGGGCTTTTTGTTTTGTCTTTTTCTGTATTTCAGATAAAATAATGGTGTTCTTAATCTACATTCCTCACCTGAGGACACTCGTAACAAGTCCTGTGCTTTTTTACCTGTGTGCTTTTTTAATTATCCTCATTGCTAGTTCTGTTCTAGCAGCAGTGCTGCAGAAGTTTCCAGCTTGTAGGTGTGACTTCTAACTGACATAATGTTGTAATAAAATAGAAGTATCAGCTCCTACTTAACCTGCATACCATAATGTTTAATGTGTTGTCCATTAAAATAAAATTATTGAATTCCTGAGTGTTTCTATCTCTTTTCCTTGTGAATACTCTTGAAAAGCTTTATTATTATCAGTGCATTTACACACTCTGGTTTGTTTCTCATTTTCTTATTTTTCAGTTACTCCGGGGGGAAAAAAGAATTGCAGCTCAGTAGCACTAGTAGGTACCTTGTATGTAGGTAGAAAATGTGCTTAACAGTTCTTCCCCATGACTGTATTTATCTTGGGTTTAGGTATGCCATCAGTGTTCACACAGCTTCTTGGAGTTGGACCAAATCTCTTGAGTTGACGTGGTCTGATAGCCAGAAAGCTGCCCTGGATGTAGTTCACCAAGCCTTCACATGTGAAATTGAATATCTGCAGTGGTGAATTTGCCTGAATGTGCTGAAAGGAAAACCTTTTCAGGTACTTTCAGACAGTTCAGTTGCATCATTCTCATGGGACCTCGAAGTAATGACACTGTGTTCTTGTTCTGGGTCTCTAAAGCACTGCATTATATCAGATCATACACGTGTGGTTGGATCTATCAAATCTGTCATCTTTGTAGTCTGAGAAGGCATCTTGGCCAGTGCTGTCTCTGCACCATGTCCTGCTGCACTGAAATCGCTAGTGCACATAACAGGCTGCTGGTCTGCTTGTCATCTGAATGAAAGACCAGCCTGGAAAATCCTTACTTATTTGAATGTGGGAATTAGATTTCTGATGCTCTGCAACTCTTTCCATATTCCCATGTAAGTATGTTTCAAATTTTTCTTTCACTTTAGAAGTTTGGAGCATCTGAGTCTTACTGACTGTACCTGTGAACAGAGTGCTCTTAGCATATGTTAGGGTGTTAAATGACTGAAACAAGCACTTCCTGCTGAAGGCCTCTTGCTTGCTCCTAGTACTCTTTTTTTATTTATTTTTGAAGTAGTTTTAGGGACAGTAAAAGAAACAGTCATGTTGTTCCCTTTTGTCATTGTAAGCCTCCTACTTTCTTCTGAGGGTATGATGAGTGAGAAGCAACAAGACTGGCCTGCATTCCTAGGGCTGGATTCAGAAAGAGTCACTACATTGTTTTAGGTCATGCAGATTTGAATGAAGATATTGAAGTCAAGATAAGGTAAGATATTTTTAACTCCAAAAATTCTAAGCTTGGAAATGCCTAACTAATTTTTGTTTTCTTAATGTATACAGCTAGTAGACAAATATATTTCAGATTCTCTCAGAGGATAAAAGGCAGTGTTTGCTTGATAGCAGCACATAGTTGAGTAGATGCTATTTATGCTCTGAAATAAAATTACAAAACTATTTTCTTTTGCAATGTCAAGAAGATGGGATAAAGAAGATTGAGGGATGCTGTGGAACTTGGGAAGTGGACTATGCTTAAATAGGAGCTATATAGTGCGTCTTAGAATTCAGCCACATCATCTACTGTCTGATGAAATTCTTTCCAAATTGATGTCTAACAATAAAGCTGCTGCTTCTGGAGGTTGATGTCTGCATAAGTGTATTCTTTTTCCTTGGAGAGAAAGGAGAGTATTGGCCAAGTTGAAGCAATGGTAGTCATCCTACCTGAAAGATAACTGAGCCTTCAGATGAATTTCCAGATTAATTAGGAGATTTGCAAAAGGGTTGAACATGGAGAGACTTAAATAGCAAGCACCAGTGCTAACAAGCAAGACTGTTGTTAAATAGTTAATAACAGATGGCTGAACTTCTGATGCAAATGATGAGACAGAACAAGAGAAGTTCTCTGCATCCTGACCCAGCGACTCCTCACTGCTGCCATGGTAACTAATACTTTTTTCTCTTCAGTTTTAGCAAAGTTTATGAAACCGAAGATAACTTGTTGGTTTTATGACTTTAAAATAAATTTTAAAAGGCAAAGCAAACCAGCTGGAGAAGGAGAAAAAGTAAACTAAGAGAAAGTGGATATGAATTCCTAGAGGCCTTGCATATTTCAGTTCCTCTAACATCTTTCTAAATGATGTCTGAAGTACTGTATACTTTAGAATGCCTGGCAGTTAAGCATTAGTATAAATACAAAAGTTTATAATCTGAGCAGATCTCACTGAATCCTTTTCATTTAACTTAACATGAAAATTGTCTACTGCAACTGGAATAGCACTGCAAGGGGGAAAGGGAAGAGGAGGTAGGAAACTCTGTGCATTTTACCTGGGTATGGTACAGAGGGGTATGGAAAAGCCTGTATCTGGTGGGGTGGTTGTGGCTTTTCATCGGACTTGCAGGTGCAGCCAGGAGTTTTGCCCTTTTTACTGAGGTGCTTGCCTTTGGCTGTGTGAGCAGGATGCTAGAAAGACTCTAAGTGCTCAATCTCTCTATTTTTATAGCAAAGATACTCTACAGGTACCTACTATAGATGTAAATTCAAACTAGAAGTGTCAATATCTCTTTTTAGGGTAGGGCACCTGAAGGATTGTAGGTATAGACTAAACTTCCTGGCACTGAAACTGTGGGAGGGCGGGTTTTGATGTAGAAAGTCATGAACAAAACCTATGTATGTTACTGAATACATAAAGCATAAACAACCTGTTGTAAGTCTATTTTATCAATGCTGTTAAGAACTTGTAGTTTCCTCACTGCATTTGTGAGGTGCCTCTATGCTTGTGGTCTTGCACTGCACCAGTAGCTTCTTTATAGAATGAAGTACTTCCCACAGATGTGTCCCAAGCCACTATATTCTCAAACTCTGTTTTCGATGTATTCTATTGCTGTGTTAGATGGATCTGGACTTCTTCAGCCTCCAGGTGTGTAACTCGGTCATAATGGAACTTAAAGGGAAGGGAAACAAATTCCTGAAGATGACTTGTTACTTGCGATACAAATTGAGTCACACTTGGGTATCACATTTTCCTGGGTATTATACAAGCATGGAACAAAAGACTCTCCTCACCTCAGACCTTAGGCAAGTATCAAACATAAAATCAATGGCGTCCAATAGAGGGCTGTGACGAAACAAAGGGATAATACTGATGAAACAGATAAACTGTGCTCCCAGCACACAGGCTAACAAGCCTTTATCACCATAACCCAGAAGCTGGAAAGCAGAGTCATTTTAATCAAGAGTGTTCTTTCCAACTGCAGGACAATGCAGGGTGAGTAAGTACTAGTGATTAAAGTAATCAGAGGCCAGTTTACTGCAGTAATGAGTTGGTGACAACAGGAATGGTGGTAAGCCATGGAGAATATCGAAAGCAAAAAAAAAGAGACAAAAAAGACAACAGGAAAATATGGTTTCCTGTTAGACACCAACCAGACGAACCTTCCTTACAAGGCAGGATGGTAGTGAGGCATTATCTTGTCTGTGTTTTTTTTACACTTGTTTTTGGTGATGAATTCCATGAGAAATCCTGCGGGCACTGCTGGCGCTTCCTGAGCAGGCAGATAAAGCACTGCCATCTGTTAGCCCAAGCCTGGGTGACATTCACATGGGCTATGTCCGGCCCAGAGGTCCCCACTGGCAGGGCTTCTTTCCAGTTTCATCACAGCTAGGACTGTGAAGAATTTATCTCTGAGGGAAATCTTTGGATTTCAGACAGTGTTTTTCCATAGTCAAGAGGGAAACAAACTTATGCTGAAAGCAATTCTCTAAATGCTATTTCCTAGGGATCCAGCCCAGTAAGAAGGGTGTAGTGAACTCAGTTTCCATGTTTTTCTGGGTTTAAAGAGAGCAGGTTACTTGTTGTCTGGATTTCCATGCTGTATTCTTATCCTTTCAAGATCAGCCACTAATTCAGATGGTAAGAATAAAATGTTCTGTGCTAAAAATTTCTCAGATGTGTTTTTTATTAGTTCTTGCAGATAAATGATTGCAAAAAGCCAGTTGTTTACAGTAATAGCCAATGTAGTCATGTATTTCTAAATGGAAATTTAAAATATTTTTGACTGTAATCTTCTGTGCTTACTGCTTTATGTCTTAAGAAAATATTGTCTTCCTCCAACAAAATTATTTCTTGCTGTCATTTGATAGTAACAAAATCTATTTTCTTTCTTGATTTCTGTTAGAAAATCTCTCTAATGTTTTTGGTAATGAGAAGGTTGACAAAATAAGTAGGGGTATCATACTTAGGGATTCTGGAGTGTTTGTGAGGGGGTTTTATTTTTTTTAATCTAATGCTTAACTTGAGCATTCACAATAATTTAATGAATCTATTAACCTTGACAAGTGAGCAAATCCTAATGTTGCCTGAACTATGCTAGTAGCTGATGTGTAGCAGATAGTGACTTCTTGACATATCTGAGCTAAAGTCAGCTTGAAGCAATTTTCCTTGAAAGAAAGTAATTCTGACATCTTCTGATTGAAGTTTCATTGAATATTTACCTTGGACATTATTACTGTTTTGGCTGGTCCCAAGTTCAGCTCCCCCCCCATCCCTTCTGTGTACTTTTAGTTAAATATATATTTGCAAATTATCAAGGAGGAACTAAAGTTAGGTTTTATTTGTTTATCTGTCTTTGTTATGTCAGTTGTTTTTGTACAGATACAAAAGAGGCTGGGGAGAGCCTTGAGCTTTGACTGGATAAAAACTGTTGTTTTTCATAGGCTGCTTGTGTACACTATTTTTAGTGCAGTGTTTTGTTTTTCCTTATAATTTATTGCTCTGTCTCTTGGCTCGCGGGTCACCTGATTTTAGAGCACATGAAAATAGGGTTTGGATCCTTTACTGTTCTATAAACTGATAGTTTATCTTGAGGAGCAGGATGCTGCTGCTGCTGGTGAGATTGGGTTGGAGGTGATCGTGGAGGGGTGAGCCCTGTCCCCTCGGTTCTCTGGAAAGTATGTTCTAAGAATACGCCGTACAGGGTGTTACAAAACACACGTGCAGCCAATGAACTTGGAGCAGAGGCCAGGGATGGTGGGTGACTCGAGGTCAGCACTGTGCAGGGAGACTTTTGCCTGCTGGCCCCACCGTGCCTGCCTTCGCTCCGTGCCAGCAGCAGCGCAGTCATCCGTGAACTCACTTTTTCCCTTGAAGGGAGAATTGTTTGGAGCAGATACATTGTGAATACACATTATTATTCTTGCTCTTGTAGTGTTAATTTTGGCACTTCGTACGGGTGTCTTGCATCTAGGGTTGTGATGAACTAGTTTTGTTCCGTGAGGTGCCTGGTGGCTGGATGTTTCTGGTGCTTTCAAAGCTGCAAAGCAAGCCTGGCAGGATGGTTGAATGAAGGAGAGAAGGAAAACAGACACTTAAATTTTGTAAGCAAGCAAGTATGCTATTTGAAATTTCAGTATTCAAGTGGGCCCAATTTTTAAAAAGGTGGTTTCCAAGATACATATATGTGTGGAGGGAAAACCTAACAAGGTCCAGTGCTCCAGAGTTTCATTAGTCTGATTGTTTTGGTTTTTTTAAATCTTAAAGTAAATCTGACCTGTAACAAGATAAATGTTACTCAGCTGGATCCTGTCAATTCTTCAAATGGCATGAAAACAGAGGTAAAAACCTACATATGTCAAGGGATTCAGTACTTGCACAGATGAAATAGGTCTAGGCATGTAAAATGACTATTTTGATGATTTGGATTAAACTAAGTGTTCATTACTGCCCAGGCAGTTGCAGATTTTTAATTCCTGGCCCATGAGGTCTTTCAGCCTTGTGGAAAACTGCACACACTGTCATCCTTTCTAGAATTTAAAAATAAATCAACCTTCATTTATCTGGATCAGGGCCATTGGCTGACCTGGGTAACAGTGCTGGCATTCATTCATAGCTTTATAGTTTTTACAGGTTCCTCAAAGACAACAGAATATTTGAGTGTTGTGTGTCCTTGAGGGAGAGGGGCTGCTTTTTGAGTGGGTGCAGAGCTTATTGTTGCACTGGTAAGTTGCTGATAGCACCTCTTTTGCTCTCTTACCAAATTTGTAATGCAAGTAATAAAACCAAAACTTTTTTAAAATGTGCCATGTAGATGATGATCAAAATTCTTGCCCCTGAAGAAATTACATACTAATCATGTATGGGAGAGTTGTGTGTCTGGGTTGTTTGGGTTTTTTAATAGTCTTTTAATACAGTAGACTACTTTCATCAAAAATTGGACAAGGTCACAGGTGTTGGGGTTTCTTTTCAAAAACATTTAGACTTCTCCCCACCCTTGTCCCACAGTCTTCTCTGGGTTACTGTTGTTTGGTTGTGTTTTGTTTTGTTTTTAATTTTTTTTGTAACCACAGTAAACCTGAGAAATTGCAATATCTATTAAAAATAGATACTGATAGGTATCTTTGAGGAGATTTTCAATATACAAGAGGTTCCTCAGTAGTATAGTTTTTAAAAACCATTGGTTGGGCCTGTGGGCACCTGACCATAGCAGGAAAATGAGAATGTTGGACTATTGCTCTTGAAAGTTTTTGTAATGTGTGGAAGGCTGAGTGTTTTGGTACTGATAAAAAACCTCATTTGCCTTGACAACAATATTATGTTGAAGGCTGAGTGCTTAGGGAAAGGTTTCTAGTAATGGGCGATCCTGTAAGTCAACATGGTACTTTTTTTAGGGGGTTTCCTTGACTCCAGTGGCTATGGCATCCCTGCTGATTCCACCCAAAAATGAGTCAATGCTCTCACATAGCACTTTTCAAATTCCCTCTGGTTTATTTTCCAAGAAGTCCATCTGTGGTTTGAAGCAAAGGGCACATGATGTAACAGTTACTTTTCTTGCAAGGAAGAAGAATACCAATTTGTGCCTGGTGGTTGTAAACCAGAGTGGAACCTGTGCACACACAGGTTTCTCAGCCAGTTTTTTGCGCTCCCATTGCAATTTTGTCAGGCCCTTAATGACCTTTCCAAATCATTTGCTCAAAATCCTTTTGACAGTGAAGTCTACTTTACATTGCTCCTCAGAAGTATTTTATCAGTATTAATGGAAAAATAAGCACAGGAACACTTGAAAGTATATTGCCAAAGTTTCTGGGCACAATAAATATTTAAGGTGATGAGATAAAGCATGAAATACCCGAATGAGAAAAACGAAATTTTAGAAACCAGCATTTTTTGCCAAGTATAACCCAACATCCCTATGAATGCTCTTCCAAAGGGAAGAAAATAAGCTACAGGGGGTTAAACTGAGTAACACTTCAGCAAAAATCTGGTCAGCAAAAGATGTTGTGTTTTAAGTAGAGGGCTGCTGTTGTAAGCATTGGAATACCTACTGTAGGATTTTTCAATAGGCCTGTGTTGTTTTCTGGTAACATCTGAAAATGATTTATTATCACAAATTAACTGTTTTCCATTTTTAAACCAATCTCTGTGCAAAATATTACAGAAATCCATGAATAGTTGGATCTTTGTCAAGCTGGATTTTTAAACAAATTAAAGCAGAAACTTATGTCTGTCATCTTGAATTGTGTTGTGTTTAAGGCCTCAAGTAAAATTTCTGGCAGATCCTTTTATTTGTGTATTACAAAACATGATCACAGCTGGAATTCAATGTGGAACTGCCATCAACCTGTTTAATGGGAGGGATGTCTTCCAAATGGAGTTACACTTCCTAAGGCCATGCTGCAACTGTCACATGGATGATATGCCTTCAGAAAGAGATGAGGCTTAGTTGAATACTTGTGCTTTTTGATTGTTAATTCACGTTCAGTTTCCTTTGAAAAGAAAACGGCAGGTATGGAGCCACGGCAGTATATTTGCAGCAACCAAAGTTGAGTAAGTTGATGAAAGCCTCCAGGCTGTATCCTTAGCCATCTAGTTGTTGCTGAGCTCATTCTTGAGTTAATGAGTAGCCATAGTGAAGATGGTAATTGTTCTCATCTTCAAAGTTCCCTTGGCTGGGGAAGCCTTGATGAAAGTCATCAACATCAGTGAAGGAAGTGTGGAAAAAAATAACCAAACATATATCTAGAAATTTCATAGTGAAAAATCTCTATTATTATAAAAGTTTGTAGTTGTTTTCCCAGAAAACACCTTAGGAAGAAATTCTGATTTATTCTTTAAGCTTAAGTGTTCTCTGTTTTCTGTTCCAGGATGATATTTAACTTGTTGAGCTCCCCAAACCAAGCACGTTGGATGCAGTTTTGCACTGTGGTGCCAGTGCTTGGGAAGCTGGACTAGGGCTGAGCCCCACGCTGCCCTTGCTCCCTCCTCTGAACTAGGGTGGGACTGAAAACAGAAGCATTGCAGTAATTTGGTTTCAATATAATTCTGCAAAATTTATATCAGCCTATTTACATGAGTGGTAAATCACTATATTGCTGGTGAATGAAGGCTAACTATAAACCCTTTATTCCCTTCCAATTACAGTTGAGTGTCTATTCTGTACTTAGAGCCACATACTAATTCAAAAAGAGTTGTTTTTTCTAATTGTTTTCTTCTAGAAATTAACAAATATCTGAAAAATAGTTTTGAGTTGCAGAATTAAAAATCCTGTTACTTTGTTGGGATTTAATTTTTTTTTTATTTGGATAGGTTTATCAAGTCATACAGTTTGTTAAAGCACTATCTAATTTAGGCAGAGCATCAGCTAAATAAGGGAAAATGCAAAAAGCTAGAGAAGAATTAATGGAAATTTCTTTTTCTACTCCTGATAGGTGTTTCTGTTTTGTTAGAGTGTAACTTCAGAGTTTTTTGTGTAGTCACATTTAACATAATCACTGGGTAGGAAACTGTAATGTAAAGGAAAACAGAAATTGGTTAAATAAGGGCATTAGCTGAGCCAAGTCCTTTTTGCTTTCAGGACCTGTCCAGTTACAGCATGTTGGTACAAGTATAACCTTCAGTTTAGGGATCAGCAAAAAGCAAATGTTCTGTGCCCCCAGCTAGCTTCTATTTAAAATGCTAAACACTGCAGCACTGATGACCTTACAGCTTTATACCAACATTTCAGAACTTAGATACCCCTGTCAGTATACAGTGGGACAGTTGTATTTTAGAATATACATGTTCTCTTCTGGCTTTTGGTGAACTGAGGTTAGAAATAAGCCTCTGAGTTCATGTTTTCAGGTATTGTTTTCCTTGTACTAAATACAAATGTTGAAATTGTAATGATTGACCTACTTTACAATTTGTGATTCTTATGTACTCCTTTATCCAGTTAGGAGAAAATAAAACCAGTTTTCCTGATCAAAATGCAAATATTGGATCTAGAATCTGGTTTCATGCCAAAAAAATCAAAAGAAGCACGTTAAACTGTTGTTGCTTAGGTAAAAATAGAAAGCTACAGTTGGAAGAAGAGAAGTGACTCAGTAAGCAGTATGGTGATGGCAAAATAGGATGTCAGCCAAAACGCAGGAAGCAAGATGGGAACACCCAGATCAGTTTAACAGTCTGCATTTGACACTCTCGGAGAGCAGTTGTTTCTGAGATGACTGCAGAAAATTTAAGTTTTAAATGAATTTAACTGGATTTTATTTCTCTACTTAAGCTGTTTGAACTTGAATATGTTTTAGTAAAATGTGAATTGTACTTTGTTTTTCCCCCCAGCCCAGTTTTAAGACCAGTCTCTTTATTTACAGTAAAGCTGCCTCGAGATTAGCTCTGGATGCTGTGAGAGTCATCCAGCAGCGGCAGAGGCAGCGATTCACACGTACCAGGGCAATTACTGCAGCACTGCACCTGATTGATTTTTAGTGCTCTGGAGCTCTAGAGTAACTTCATCAGCTGCCACATAGCTGCGTGTTGATTTTAAAAATCCCTCCTTACTTATAAGATGGTATGCTTTGGTTTGTTTTTCTAGTTACAAACTAGCATAACAGTGCAAAAGCAGGTGAATGTCTTCCAGTTCTACCTGACAATAAGTAGATCCAGCAACTTTTTACAGCATGTATTTTTAGTTTCTTTGAATAGCAGGTGTGCATCTGTTCTAATACAGGTTCCTATGCTGCCATTTTCCACCTACAGCTGAACTGCTTTGATAATCAGGTAGTGGTTCAGTTTGGTACCCTGAAAAAGTAAGGAGACAGTAACAGTAAGATGAAGCACTGTGCTGCTCTCCTCGTATTTTCACAATGACAGTCTCTGAGGTCAAAGATCTTTAGCCATAAGAATGTAAGACAGTTTTCAAGGTGGGTAAAAAAAATCTGTATAGGATTGTTCCTAAGTTAAGGTGAGTAACCTGTTCATTTCATTAGAGTTCATTGCTTGAGTTTAACTAGCTAATAGCTTGTTTCTTGAAACAGGTAGGCCATCTCAGGACTTTAACTCTTGATAGCTTAAATTATACCTAAACTGTTAATATTGCAAAGCTTTTGAAGCGTGTGACTTCAGATATAATTATGGGTTTGTAGTATTCAGACACAACATGACTGCTCATTTAGAGAATCATGAATTTGGGGGATTCAAGGGCAACTTTCTTTTGAAGTGAAGCACAACATGGAATTAGTTAACCAAAGCATCCGTAGGTGTTTCTAATTCCAGAAGAGAAGTTGTTAGTCAAACGTTTACATTGTGTTTCATTTCCTTTATAGTAGTTTCTTGAATCCCTGCCTTACTGTTAAAATGTGGAACTACCTTTAACCTATTTCTTGGAATAGTGAGGTACTAAAAGTTATTCAGAGTTGACTGTTTTGAGGGGAGAGCTTTTGCTGCAATTTTTTCAATAGAGAGCAGTGCCTTTGCTGGGAGGTGGTGGGTTCTGGACACTGACAGCCCTTTTCCTCCAGTGCACCTGACCCTGCCTCTCCTGCCATAGGACCCTTGGACTGAAGTGTATCCTTATGGCCTGCCTGTACTGAAACTACAAAAAATAAGATGCAAGTACTTAAGCCATGCTTTTAGCCCTTCAAAAAGGCAACAGAGAGCAGATGTAGGAGACCATTCCACAGTGCCCACTGGACAGCTGGGGTAGGGCAGGAGCATGGCTTGCACCAGCTAGGAGTCCCAACAGCCTACACCAAGCACTCTGTATTTTGTTTAGTCTTTTGCTTCTAAGAAGTGAAATAGAAATATGATTACTTTAAATTGGTGGCCTTCAAAACTCACTATGGATGCCTAAAGATTTTCCAGGGAAAGTTTGGACTGTTGCAGAGCATATTCAAAGAAAATTGTTTTTTCATGAACTCTTGAAGAAAGTAGCCTTCAACTGGTGAAATTAATGGATACTTTAAGCTGAAAAAAAATGTGTCTTTCTGAGAAGAGGATGAGCTTGGTAGATGTAGTGAGCTGTGCAGTATGAATGATTCTGGGACAATAAAATAAGCATGGGCTGTTGTACCACTGCCTGGTCATGGCACAGGGCAGGGGAGGCTCTGCTGGGGCCGTTCAGTGCCTTGCTGTCCCCAGGCAGGACAGGGCAGCAGCTTCCAAATGTGTCTTCTGCTGGCACCTGGAGCACAATGGGTTATGTGCCCAAATGTTTTTGTTTCCTGCCTAAGCCTAGAAAATAGATTAAATGCTCTTCTCATACACATATTTCAGGAAAGCATTTTTTGTAATTACTACAGAAAATGCTGTGATAGGAAAGGGAAGGGAGTTGGTCTGCACAAGTGTGACCTAGTTGGGAAAGGAGTCAGCTGGGCATAACTGGATTAACTGATGTTTTGGGAGAGTCCTTGGGTTACAGTTAAGTGGATTTGTGAGTCCCTACTACCACATAACTAACTTTAATTGATGTTTCAGGATGTGAGCTAATTCAGTTTTTTTGTGGGGGGAGAGGGTGGTGAATTGTGAGTATTCTTTATTCCAGTGCTCATGTACCTGTGTGTAGTGGATGGTAGAGGACAGGAATTTGAAGACTCACTTTGACATCTCTGGTTCAATGGGCTTTTCTATCTGCCCAGAAGGTGTAGAAAATCAGTCTGTTGAGGTTGGTATGTAAGGAGGCAAGGGAAGGCAAAATGATGTGCCTTCAGGTTTCAGTTCTCCATTATTCTACACTTTGATCTGTGCATAGTAGCTTCAGTCTAAATTTATAGTTTTTTCTTTTTCCTCCTAGAGTACTCTTGACATTTGCTGCTATCTCTTATGACCAACAAGTCAATAAACTTTAGTTTCAATGTATTGATTAAAGTGGTGTAGTGCCTTCTTACTTTAATTCCTATGTACCTGTGCCTACTAACTGGATTTTTTTCTGTTTTAAGGGAGATAAACCCCAGACACTGCTAGGATGCACATTTTATGCTATATACTTGCATGTTTCATTGCTAGAGATGAAGCAGAATAATAATAATTTTATAGGCAGGTTATAGGATTGAGGTTATTGTATATGCAGTATATGATATATCTTAGGGCTAATTTATACACAAAACCAAACAGTTACAGCACACACAGAGTAAGACTTTTTAAACTAAACACTGAGCTTACTGTTTCTCTAAATGCCTTTCCACTCTTTTCCTCAATTACATCAACTTGCATCATTGGTGTCTGTTGTATAGGAACAATTAAAAGCAAATTTTATCTGTTTGCATAAAATAATATGGTGTATGTAATCTGAATCTTGAGCCATGATCATTTCAGATTTATGAACCTTGCTTTATTCACTAGATCTTGCTTATTTAGTATTCACTGGATCTTGCATTGGACACGCTTAAACTGTCTATGGCTTGTTGTATCGACTTGTGATATGTATCTGTGAAGACACTGAGCACTTTAAGTATGCAATGTAAGCTTCAGTATCAGATGATTTTTAATGCAAAAAGGGGTGGATTTTTTACCTAAATCTGCCCTGCTCAGCAGAAGCACTCAGGCCATAGGATTTACCTTTAATTTGCGTCACGTCCAGGGATTTTGATAACCTATGGACTATCTTTTTCAAAAGATAGTTAAATAATAGAAGGTCTACTGCTTCCCATGGTAAACTGCTAATACTAGTTAAAGAGCGTGTCTATTCTACTGTTACTTGCCTTTTAAAATTCTGTAGTGTAAATTTTCAGGTATCACATATTACTGTGCACATGCTGACCTTGATTACGCTGTATACTTTTTTCTTAAAAACCATAGGTGTTTTTACATTGTCCTAGTTCAGCAGCTGGGACCAGTTTATCACTGTGTGGGTGTGACCAAAACTGTGTCATCCTCTATGCAATTTCTCATGAACTGTTAACAATGGACCATTTGCAGCAGCTGCCCAGGGCGCACCCAACCCTTCAGGCTATAAGCTGGGTGTTAAGAAGCCTGTGAGAGAGGAGCTATGACAACTCCCCTCCAGGAACTTGTTAGCACCTTCACACCCAGCCTGAGGGGTCATGTCTGCAAAGGGGCCATCAACAATTCCATGACTCAGAGTCAGATCACCCATTGTGGAACTCCCCACCCTGGGGGAGGTACTGGGTGTTCCCACCTGAACCTGAGGGCTTGGGGACTTCTGGTACCACTCATTGGATCCAGAGGAGGATCAGAACCTCACCAGGACTGCAGTGACCATCATCTGCACCAACAGGTTTTCCCCTTCCTTTTACTTTGGACTCAGGGGAACCATGTGGGTCTCAGCACAGGGGCTAACAAACACCATTCTGTTTGTGCCCCAGGGTGCTGGGTTATACTTCTGGGTTTTGTGGGTTAAAACCAATTTCTATTTGTATCATTGCATTTATTGTTATATTTTTATTAAATTGTAACTCTGATTTATAATCTCTTTTGTGTTGGGTTCATTTCTCCTGCCGGTTTATCATTAAAGCAGCACCTACATATTTTAACTAAAAAGAACTCTAGTTGCACAGTTTTTTAAGGATGAATTAGCTTTGTTTAGTCTGTTAAGCATGAGACAATTCTTGTTTAATTAATTTTACTCCTGTTCAACACTTTCTAGATTTGTTGAAATTCCATGTCAGAGTAAGCAAAATACTCCAGTAGTGATCTTTCCTGCTGTGGTTTTCTTGAAATTAGCATGGCCTGTGGACATACAAAGATGAGCTTAGCAGCGAGATAATGCTTCAACTTTTTTTTTCTATTGTATATACAAATCCTTTTCAGAGTCTTCCCATATTCCATTTTCCTGTTCCCAAGTATGACTTGCTTGTTGTTCACCAGACTTTCAGCTGGAAAAAAAAATTTGCAGATGCCTAATTTTGTAGGTGACTCATATCACTACCTAAGTGTCTGGTCTTCTCTGTTATTTGCCATTCCTTTAATCTTTCATGCACCCTTTATTAGTCATTTTCTGCCATCTGTCAGAGAAATGACCATTTTAACTTATGCCAGATGAATTATTGTCCACATGCCTTATGGGGCCCTCCAGAGTAATTAATCTGTCCTCTGCCTTTTCTTCTGCCCGAAAGCAGGCAGTGGCCGGATGAATGATCCTGGAAGCACCCTGTTCTTCAGCACCTGGCACCTTTTCATGGATGTGTGGGTGCAGATGTGGCATGTGCAGTGTGGGTCAGGAGTGCCCTACTCTTGGCTGCATCCAATTATAAACTGTCCTTGCCACCCAGAGCACCTCTGTAACTGCATTCCTGTAAAAAATGGGGTAAAAAAAGAATCAATAAAGATGAGGGCTCCTGTGCAATGAACAGAGTTCCTTGGCAGTGGGCTGATTTCTCTTAATTTACTTTATGTAGATCCCTCAAAATAGGCTGTAAGCCCTGGGGTCCATGGCGTGCAAGCCCGGGCTAGGCAAATATGTACATGCAAGAGCTACTTTTACACACTTTATGATTTGCATATGCAGATAATTGCATATTTAATTGGAGCTTCTGTTTCATGTGTCCATTCTTATATGCATCTCTGAAGTCTGCCTTGTAATGTTTGTCAAATGCTCTGCTATTCGGGAACGAAGGCAAAAAACACTTCTGAAAGGTATTTTGTGCAAAGCAGTTGAAACATGAATAGAAATTAACTCTGTCCCTGTGGCAGTTTTGTTTTGGTGGATGACAGAGGACATTTAAGCTGAAGTTGTGAAGGTGTCATGTGCTTTTGTTCCCCTAAAGCATAAAAATAAAGGTAAAGAACTGCTGGCAGCCTTGCCTCTGTCTGCATTTCTTTGCTCCTCTTATAATAGACTTGAAAGTTAATGTATTTTAGCTTTCTTGAAAAAGAGAGTTTTCTGTAACCTCTTTAGTAATGAAATAATTTTGATGCTTGAAGTGTTTTGAAGCAGAGAGGGGAACAACATGATCTGGTTGTACTTGAATCTGTTTGAATGATATGTGACATCCTCGTGATAGAGAGGAGGAGGAGAAAGATGTTCTACAAAACACCATAAAATGGTTCGTCCCAACTCTGCAGGAACTGAGTGTGCTGGGGCTCTTCATGAAGAGCGCAACGCCAGCTGCTGCTTTGTCTACAGAGACTTGTTGAGTTTTAATTCTTTGCACAAGTTTAGACTGACCGTGGTACAAAACAATGAATATTCTGTATGTTTCTTGGGAACATTTCCTATGTGTTAATGGTAGCTAAGAATGGATCTCTGAAGTAAGCCTTGCTCTCAGCAGGAGCGAATTAACAATAAAAATCTTAAAGAACACAATGTCCCACTTCTTCTCTAATAGAAGTAAATATTTCTTTTTCTCCTTCTTCAATTTTTAATCTATGATATATTGTGGCTTCTCTTTCCGTCTGTCATGTGATACTAGTCAGATGTCTCCCACTGGAGCCCAGGAAAGCTTTTTTCTTCTAGAGAAGCTGTAGAAACACAAACAGTTGTTTCTCAGCACTCCTGAAATCTGGTGCATTGACCAGTTACTGCATGAAGCTTTCTATAAAAGAGTATTTCTGATTTTGTCTTCTTGTAGTGACAATGTTAGGAGATGAAGAAAGTTGTTTTGTGGTAGAGTGGGGAGTGATGGGCTTTATGGGGAGTGCAGCCAGTCTGATGCAATGATCCATTTCCCTCTCTCTCATTTCAAGTGTAAATTGAAACAAGCTGCAGGGTCAGCCAACAGTTTGAAAGCTTGTTATGCAGCAGATGTCATTAATTTTTGTCTTTTTGAAATGGCAGATACTTTGGATGAATACTTTGAGTATGAAGCTGAGGAGTTCCTGGTGTCCTTGGCCTTGTTGATCACAGAAGGTCGGACACCAGAGTATTCCATCAAGGGCAGAACAGAGGGGTTTCACTGCCCACCAGCACAGTCGAGTCAGCCACCAACAACTAAGCATGAATGCAGCGACAAACTGGCTCAGGTATGGTGGTACTCCTTTCAAGTGTCCTGGTGTGCATCCTTGCTACCATGATTAAAGTCAGCCAGAACCCCAAAGTGAATTCACAGTTAAGCATGAGTAACAACTGCTTTCTGTCAGTCCTGCATTTCAATGAGTATGTAATTCAGTATCCTACTAATAATAGATCTGTCCTTAAAATGAGAGATCATTAAGCCTTTTATCCTTGAACGTGAAATTCTGCATGACTACCTGAATGCAGTACCTATTTGAGTCTTTATTATGCAAATGACAAGTGCTATACTTGACATTCTTGGTCTGGAGTTTCTTTGGAGAAAATGAAGGCTGACTTGCCGAACTTTTTGCTTTTCTAGGTATTCTTGAAAAGTTAGTGATCCAAAAAACACAAGCACATCAAATCTAGCCAGTGTGTTTGGAAGTAAGGTTGGAGCATCCCATCTCTCAAGTAGAAGTTCTTAAGTACTGTGGGAATTTAAGTTATGTTCATGCAGAAGTTAGCCTGCTCCAAGACACAGAATTTGTAAAGGTACTGCCTGAATGTGTCTATCCAAGAGGATGCCATGTGGAGAGAGAACTACAAGGTAGCAAAGTGTAGTGGTTGAGTAAATGTATTTTTATGTGCATTTTGAATTTTCTACAGAAGTTATTTAAATGGCAACCATAAAGGATTTGTTAATTATTTTTCATTTAATAGCTCTGAAATCCTATCTCTGATTTGATGAAGCCTGATTCGCACAATTCAACCCTTATCCTTTTCTAGTACTTTGGAATATGCTTTTAAATCAGATTCAAAGCTGGCTAGTATTTTTATTGCTTGTGTATGTTGACATTCTTCTTTCCCTCAGTGTCGTCAGGCCAGGCGAACCAGATCAGAGGTTATGCTACTGTGGAAGAACAATATTCCAATCATGGTAGAAGTGATGCTACTTCCAGACTGTTGCTATAGTGATGAAGGGCCCACCACTGAAGGGAATGATTTGAATGATCCTGCAATCAAACAAGACGCATTGTTGTTAGAAAGGTGGATTTTGGAGCCAGTTCCTCGACAGTAAGTTGGATATTAGGATTAGCTGATAGTTGCAAGAATCTAGTCATATTAAAATCCTTAAAGTAATCGGTTAGTGGTTTTGAACTGGCCCTTTGCCATGAGGACTGATCTAAGAAAACCACTGTTTACTAGTGAAATCTAAACACTTCGATTTTAGTCTTCCTGTACTCAAACTTTCTGCAGTGCGCATTGTGCAATGCAGAGTGTGAAAAGCTCCTAGCTGAAAATAGTCCTTTTAATACATTTAACTTTTGTTACGTTACATGGAGTAAATTTTAATGTGGATAGAAATGAATCAGGCTCTGAAATCTTCAGAATTTCATTGTTTCACTTGATGGAGCTGTGCCTCATTTTTCCACTGAAGATCTCACAGTGTTCTAATTGTTCTCTGAATATTCTTTCCAACATCCATGTGTTTCTCTTTAATCGTCTTAGGAGTGGAGATCGATTTATTGAAGAGAAAACCCTTTTGTTGGCAGTTCGCTCCTTTGTTTTCTTCTCTCAGCTGAGCGCGTGGCTGAGTGTTTCACATGGTGCTGTTCCCCGAAACATTCTGTACAGGTATGTCTGAAATGGTAAAAACTCATTTGCTGTTTGCAGATTGTTGCAGCTTGTCTTAAGATCATTCTTTTCTCCTGTTTTCCTGTTTGCTTTCAGAAGGTGTCTTGTTAGCCTGGTACTTTGGCAGTTTTATAGGATTCGTGTACTTTGCAAAGTATAGCAGTTGTTAGTGTCTCTAGTGCTTTTTTTTTAGACATTTCTGTTATGAAGTAAATAGTAAAAGACGCTTCATTGAGCTATTTCTGTAAACACCCTTCTGTATTGTTTCAGGGTGAGCGCTGCGGATGTGGACTTGCAATGGACGTTCTCCCAGACACCGACTGAGCACGTCTTTCCTGTTCCTAATGTTTCTCACAATGTGGCCTTGAGAGTCAGCGTCCAGTCCTTGCCCAGACAATCGAACTACCCAGTTCTGACCTGTAGTATTCACACCAACCTCAGCTTTTACGAAAAGCGGATGCAAGAGCGTAAGTTACATCAGCACAGTGATTCCAGTGCTGCACAGCAATGCAGTACTTCCAGTCCACAGCGTTTTTGTGGGAAACAGACATGGACAAGGACACCTGAAGGCCTGCTTAATGGAAAAAAGATGCCTGAATTTACTACATCTATCAGAAATTTAAAACTTTATCCATCTACTGGACTTGGATCTGACTTTGGGGCATCGCAGGCTAAAGTTCAGTGCTATAATGCTACAGCAGACAATAAGACACAAACTCATGAAACACCAGTCAGAACTTTTAAATCCTTTTCTCTAGTTCATTCCCGTGTTTCAAATAGTCATTGCTCTCCTCAGCCCACTGGAGAAACCAATCCTTTGATAGGCTCTTTACTTCAAGAGCGACAGGAAGTCATTGCAAGGATTGCTCAGCATTTGATTCACTGTGATCCAGCTACTTCACCAGTTGTTGCTGGCCGTCCATTCAACACACATGAAAACATCTCGGCTACACCAAAAGCTTTTCGGAGTACTTACGAAGATGAGAACTTGCCAAGGAAAGGCAAGGAGACCTCCCCTGTTTCTGTTGCCAACTTAGACAGTGCAATACAAGAAGATGGTGGTGAAGGCAAAACTAGAGCAGTACCAGAGGTCACACTGCTCAATGGTCGTGTTCCAGTGAACCACTGTGGCCGTCAGTCAGCAGGAGAGAGTAATCCCCTGATCAATTCTCTGCTCCAGGAGCGGCAGGAGGTGATAGCAAGGATTGCCCAACACTTGATTCATTGTGATCCAGCTACTTCTCCTGTTGCTGGACATCCATTCAAAGTGCATGAGGCTACTCCAGTTACTTCAAAAATTTTCCGAAGTACATACGAAGATCAAAATTTGCTGAAGAAAGGCAAGGAACCGTCTTCTGTGTCTTCTGCTAAATCCAATTTTTCTTTGTTAGAAGACAGCAGTAAATCAGGGACAAAGACACCTGACACTCCTATCAGTCCATCCAGGTTTGATGGGGAATTGAAGACTTCTCTGAAACTTCAAGCAAGAAGAAAATTGGTTTTAGCAAAACCCAGTGAAGCTGTCCAAAATGCATTTCATCAGACTTCAAATAAAACTTCTCATGCATTTAGTAACATTCACACGTCATCATCATGTATAAAAGAAAATAAATCTGAATTTCCAGATAAATTCGAATTAATACATTCTGGTTGTGCACAGAAAGACCAGATAACCAATAGAATTACAAAGGGTTCAAATTCCAGCAGCATTGATGAACAGATTTGCACAAATAAAGTTAAAGAAAGAACAGTTGTTAGTGAGAACAATGGCACAGACAGTTTTAACAATTTACAGATAGATAAATGCAGAACACTTGAAGGTACAAAAAAAGCAACTGTGATGCCAGTATCTGACTCTTTGCACAAAAATGAGCTCAAGTGTTTAGATAAAGACTCAAAAAACCCAAATATTTATGAGCAAAATACTCAGCTTATTAGTATTGAAAATTATTTAAATAAAGACCATGACAGCTTCAAAAACAAAACCAAACAAGATAAAACAAAAACTGCACATGATGAGAATGAAGACCCAACGGGCCTTGATCATCAAAGTACTTCTCAGAAGAAGCCTACAGAAGACAACGTAGTAAAGTGTGAGCGGCAGAAGAATGCAGACATACAGGTAAATACATAGGGGAAACTAATTCCTGTAGCTGCCCCTAGCCAGATATAGCTTGTACCCTGTATGTGCTAAGGACCAATAGGAAGAGAGATTTAAGCCTGATCTTGGGAAGCACCATATTACTATTGTCATCTTGGTCCAAAGTAGCTCAAGAAGAATTTCTTCATGGAAAGGGTTAGCATGGGAATGGGCTGCCCAGGGTGGAGTCACTGTCCCTGGAGGTATCCAAGAAATGACTGGATGTGGCACTTTGTGTCATGGTCTAGTTGACAAGGTGATTGGTCACAGGTTGGACTTGATGATCTTGGAGGTCTTTTCCAACCTAAATGATTCTGTGTAATTCTGTACCGTGGTCGGTATGCCCTATGCCTTCCTAAGTTTAACGTGTTATTTCGCGCATGGACATAGTGTTATGAATGACCGTTTCCACAGGCTGTTAGGTGTCCTGTTTTTATTATTGATACACCAGTGTCTGAGTATGGTATATGATCTTTACTGAGCAGTCCGTGTAATTGTAGATTGAGTCAAGGGGAATTTATGTGAATGTTTCATAACATGCAAGTGTGATGCAGAATCACCTGGGTCAGGAGTCTTCTCTGTTGCAGGAAGTGTTATCATGATTGGCCATTGAAATACTGAATTGATAATCTGAGTAAATTTGTTTTGCTAACAGAAAGCACCATCTCTAAA
This sequence comes from Pithys albifrons albifrons, assembly GCF_047495875.1. Lineage (NCBI taxonomy): Eukaryota > Metazoa > Chordata > Aves > Passeriformes > Thamnophilidae > Pithys > Pithys albifrons. The sequence goes on from NC_092470.1 coordinate 9,398,634, forward strand.
ATACACAAATACATGGCGGAAGCATAATTTTCAGTCCCTGGATGGAACTTCAACCAAGGCTTTTCATCCCAGAACTGGATTGCCTTTGCTTTCAAGCCCTGTAAGTTATTGTTGAAATTATTTTTAATTAAGAAAGGGAGCTCTTCTGATGTGTGTATATGGTATAAAATCTGACAAAATACCTAGGTGAAGTGTGTGTATTTACTCTGTGTCACAGTGAATAATACTCTTGTGAGTGGAAACTGCTTAAATGAGAGTTAAACTTAGATGAAGCTGAGCAATAATTTTGGGAAAGAAAATATTAAAGAAGTAGTTGTTGAGATCCTATCAAGATTAACAAAAGGTGATATTAGAAAAATCTATGGAAAAAATGCTTTGATGCTATTTTAGAGAACAAAAGAAAGCATTTTGAAGGTTTATATTTTAAGTGCAAATTAACATTTTGTCAGTTAAGAGTTTTTGAGTGAGTTTTTAATACCTGATTACCTATTATTTCAAAGCTTTTGTTTCTGTGAACAGTTTGTACTGTACATTTTTCCACAATCAGAGATGTCATTGAATGACTTAGTGATACAAAGCTGCTGTGATTAGACAGACATTGAGGAACTGTTACAGTTCTTGGGGACTTGTTGGCACTTTTAACGAAACAGGTAGTCCCACCAATTAAAATTGCTGAAGTACTGATGTTCTGTATTCAAAACATAATATGCTTTATTCTTTAGTGCCTATAAAGGCTGTCATATTTCACGGAAATTGGATGGAAATTGTTACCATCTGTTTATTAGTAAAGTAATTCAGTAGTAAAATACTGTTGCAAAGAGACATCAGCCTCCTGAATGTCTTTATTTAGGTATTTCCTGTTAATCAGAATTTACAGTCTTGTCATTAATAATTCTAGAATTTTCTTCACTAAGTTTAAAATTTATAGGAATTACTCTCTTCAGCTCTGTTTTTATAATTTTGTAATGTCATGAAAATTCTTGGCAAAATGTGCTTACCTGGCAAAATTGTCTGTACTAGCAGTTCAGTTTTCAAATTAGCATCTTTTTTCCTTCTTGAGGTTCCTCAAAGGAAAACACAGTCGGGGTGCTTTGATCTGGATTCATCACTGCTGCACTTGAAATGTCTGTCTGCAAGAAGGTATGTTTTATTTACCAGAAACACAAGGAATTTTGAGGGAGGCATGATGTATGTACATACCTATATGCAACAACAAAGCACATTAGCACAGGCAAGGAATTCCTTTCAAAAGAATCCTTTTTTTTTGACATGAGGCTCAGCTGCCAAGTTGTCTTGCGAGTTTCCAGGTCAGCACAGCTCTGGGACATGACCATGGTATGAGAGCTGCTGCCAGAATTAATTCTGTCCTGTGCAGGGGTAGATATGCTGTCAAATACACTTGAATTTTCAAACAGGAAAGAAAGCGATTTTTGATTCTTCTTCAAATCAGTGTTACTTTTGTGTTATATTTTATTCTTAATGTTGAACATGTTAAGCATTTTTCCTTAATTTGTTCAGAGAACTAAACTTCTGAAAGAAGCCAACCATGACCCTTTATATGTTACTACATGTAACAAAGCAACTTTTAGTATGGTAGTTGGGAGTTGGAATCCTCAGGATATGAGACAAAAGTATCTACATACAAGAGAAAATAATCTGATGCTTTGGTTCCTGCTAATGGAGTTAATGAACAACTTAATTTTTTATTGTCTTTACCCCTTGTGATGTAAAACTGGTGAGAATATTTTTTTTCAGTTAACTAGAAAATGTTTTCCTCAAGTACTAACGTGCAGTGTTCAACTGTTACTTCTTTAGGATAACATTTTGTACTACAGTTAGTAAATTAGTCTTTCTAGAGCTGTGTATACCCAGAAGACAAAAGCAAATGTGTTTATCCTTTATATTTATTCTGTCTTTTTTTAATAGCCCACAACAATGTATAAACAGAGACAGTGATCCAGACAGCCATGGGAAACCATTTCTAAGTTCTAGTGCTCCACCAGTAACAAGTCTTAGCCTTCTGGGAAACTTTGAGGTATTGCATATTCTGTAGAATTCCTGTGGTATTTTTAGTATTCTTCTGTATTGCTTTTAAAAGTACATTGCTTTGAATAATTCCAGCCTTATTAGAATGTGTAAGTTCCTAACTAAATTGAATAAAATTTGTTTTCATTTCCAGCTGTAAAAGCACTTATTTCATGCCACAGACATCTTCAGTTTCAGAGAATCAGATACAATGAGATGCTTAAGCTTTTATTTCCCACTATGGTCAAGTTTGAAGATGTTCTGTTGCCTTAAATGAGATTTAATAGCCTGTAATTGTTCATGTTTATAATGTACTTGCCAAGAAAAAAGGATTTACATTTTCCCTCTTAAGGTCTACTTAATATGTCACAAAAGCTGCGTTAAATCAGTGTAGTAAACAGCACATTTTTGAAGTGAGTCTCCAGCTCTTCACTTCATGTAGTATATCAAATAACAGCAAATAATAGCTAGTCAAATGGGTTGTATTGTACTGTTCTAGGTTGGTTTTTTTTCAAATAGCATATGTCAAAAATCATGCATGGATTCTGTTGCAATAAAGTTCTCTGTGGGCTTTTGCATCCATTTTAGTAGGATAAAGACAGGAATTGGATGATGCTTTCTCTTAAACCACTGTGATCTTTCTGAATATTCTGTTGTTCATGATTTTTGTCTTAGTGTTGACTTTTGACAGGTCACCTTATGAAAGACCCAAATTCTCATACAGACTTGTTTCCTTGCTTTCTGCTTAATTTTGCTATGTTTTATTTGAGGCATTCCAAGCTAAGCTGTATGCTTTTTGTTTTTTAGGAATCTGTCCTGAATTTTCGCTTAGACCCACTTGGCATCGTGGAGGGTTTCACAGCAGAAGTGGGAGCAAGTGGAGTCTTTTGTCCCACGCACATGACTCTGCCAGTTGAAGTGTCATTCTACAGCGTTTCAGATGACAATGCGCCCTCTCCTTACATGGTAAGTGTGTGGCTGGATTTAGTTTAAATAAATTCTGGTACGTGGAGGTGAAGAACAAGAGCTTGGTGAGTAGAGGGTTCAGGAAGTGAAGAATTGCAAGGACCTGGGTTATTTTCAACTGCCTGTGATGGAGTTGTCTTGTCACTCCTTCCTTTCCCTAACTAGTGATTTTCCTTCTATTGCTCTGCCCCACCATTCAGCTGTTCTCATCTTGGGAAATTGCATGTATTTACCTTCCTCCACACTGCAGTGATCAACACCCACCACCTCCTTTTATCCATCTAACTTAAAATAGGCCATGAGGCAATATCTGGGACTTAATGGGGTACATTTTGTTGTCCCAACAAGCAGCTGCCCTGGGCAACTAACCACTCTGCCAGAGTGGCCTAGGTGCAGGCCAAGGTACAATTGCCTAGACTTGGGAAAGTTTTTCAGCCCTTTCTTGTAAAGCAAATACTGTCTGAGCTATCATGACACATGACAGTCTCCTAGGCTGCATGGTTTGCTGAGTTTGTATTTGTGTTCCTGGTCTCTGGGTGCCAATTCTGTTCCACATTTCTACCGTGACAGCATGAGTTTTGCATGTGTGAAAGTGTTCCTGTGTTAAAAGCAAACAGTGTCTTCTATGCTAGCATTGAATCAGAGGCTAAATTTGTTCTGAATGCCCATTAGAGTAACCTCAGTTTTACCTAGGTGACAGATTGAATTTTTACACGTTTTTATATGTGTCTATGTATCTAATATATGGTAAGGGGTCTGTTTAAACATGTTAAGTAAAGCAACGAACATCTGATTATCTCAATATTTAGATTTTAGGTTCACAGCAGTTACTGTATTTCTGACCTTCTGTGTTGAAAAGTATTCGGAAAATGAAATTTCTTAGAGTTTAACTAAGAGCTTTGAGTTTTGAGTTTAAACTTGTATATGTCTTAACCACTGCAAATAAGTATCTATTGGCTTGCTTTCATCTTTCTAGACTATTTCTTGTGATTTTTCAGGAGATGAAGGGATTCTGATGTTACTCAACCGGTTAAAGTAACATTGTTTATTTTCCTAGCTGGGTTTCATTGTTTCATGCTCTAAATATGCTGTTGTGGCTGAGTCTCCCAGGATTAATAACAGCATTTGTGTACTGCCTCCATCATCAGAAACATTGTTCCTGTTTGTATAGCTAGTTTCTCTGCTTTGAGGTCTCTTTTTTTGATTGTTGGTTTGGTTTTTTGGTTCTTTTAAGTCCAGAGAAGTGGTGTACAACAGTGGTGCCCTGCAGGTTGATGAGATGTGCTCTGGGGCAATACATGAGGGAGGCCTCAGCAGCATTATAGCACCATGTGAGGTACTTGGGATCACAGCTGGTACAAAGCTAGATGTCATTGTTCCTGAAGTTTGGATTAGAATGGAAGATTAACTACATCTGCTGCCTTTGAAAAGCAGAAATGAGTTCTGTGAGATTTGAAGTGTTATTGGTGCGAATGTAGATGATATAGAAATAGAAAGGAGGAGGCAAATCTTTCATTTTAACTTACAGCTGCTTTGAAAAGAAAGCTCTGTTTCATCATAGTTCCCTGATGTGGACAAGATGTAGAAACTTGGATCTGTTTTCAAGAGCAGAATGTACCCCTTACTGCACAATTTTTAATGGCCTGCCAAAGTATCTGTTAGGTCCCTACTGTTGAGTTTTAGCTGCATTATAAATGCATTGCCTTTTCTATTTTTAGTTTTTATACATTACTGATTGCATTTCAAATAAATACAATTACATGAATAGAACATTTTGATTTGTTTATCTCTCTCTGAACTAAATGTATGTTTTGTTTTGCTTTTCTAGGGTGTAATTACTTTAGAGTCCCTTGGTAAAAGGGGTTATCGGGTACCGCCTTCAGGAACAATACAAGTGGTATGTACTCAGCAGATAAGGGTGCCTTGAAACCACTAATACCAAGAAAGTCATGCAGAGGAGGTGAGGTTATTGGAGATGAGCATGAAGCTAGCAGTGGAAATGTCCATCTCTGTAGGTACTGTAGTTACTCAAAGTAGAAATCTGTATGGGGGACAAAAATGACTCCCAACCTTTAAACTCATCTGCTCTGAGGAGACTTAAATCAGTTACAGGGGATTCAGAATATTTCAGGACACCTTGGCTTTGAAGAAGTGATGGGGAAGTAATTAGGCCACAGTCTAAATCCTGAAACCCTTCTAAAAATGGTAAAATTGAATAATTGTAACTGCATTTTGTAACAACACCCTTTTTTGTACTAAGATTAGAAAGTAAATCACAGTCATTGCTTAGAATCAATGAACTGATACTTTCTTTTAAGAAAGCAGTCCAAGGTAACACATTCATAATTTCAGGTTTAACAGGGAGCCCACCACTGTGCTTCCTGCAGTGTATTGTGTCTGGAAAACAGTGTAGACAAAAAGCTGACTGGAAAAATAAACAAAAACAGGGATGCAGATTAGCAAAGTAAAAGTAGTTATATACTAGTGTTTCATTCAGATTAGACTGTGTTTAGCATTGTATTTAAAAATGGGAGTTGCTAGTAACCGAATTATTAAAAAACAGAAAAACTTCATAATGTTTTTACATAAACCATTCTGTCTGTTAGGGGAACAAAGTGCATAGGGGACTACTTTGGCAGATTGAGTTTGGGTTAGGTTGGTTGGGTTTTTTTATAAATTTGTCATCTCTAAAGAGTATTGTATTGAACTATTTGTCTTTTCAGACCTTATTTAACCCTAACAAAACTGTGGTGAAGATGTTTGTGGTGATTTATGACTTAAGAGAAATGCCAGCTAATCATCAAACATTCCTACGGCAAAGAACGTTTTCTGTTCCTGTGAGACGAGAAATCAAGAGAACTGTCAATAAAGAAAATAGTCAACAGACTGAAGAAAGGCTACTACGCTACCTCATACATCTGAGGTAGGCTCCTTGAGTTAAACAAAACAAAACAAAAAAACTCCAACAAACCCAACACAAAACCAACCAATCAAAACCATAAAAAACAAGTACCTACCAAAACTTAACTCGTAATTTCTTTCCCAACCAGCCGTTCTGTATACAGACGTATTTAAAAAAAGAATGCTTTTAACTTGGTCTTTAGCCTGGAGAGTATAGGAGGAAAAGCCAATGAATAATTTGAATGCTGCAGAATATAAAGCTCTATCTTGGCCTTGAATAGCTATTTTGTATAGCTTTGTAAAGATTAAATCTTAACAAGCAAGATATTGTTCTGGCTGAATCAATGCACTTTTTTTGAGGCTACAGGAAACAGCTAGTGTGGATGTTATATGGGCAAAACCCAACACTAAGGATCAAGATAGAGAAGGTGCCCAGAGTGCTTCACACATGCCTCTTCACCACAATAGCTTGTAACTTGAGAAACAGTCTGAGTTGCTCCTAAAAATACAGTGTTAATAGCAAAAATGTAAATACCTGTTTCATGATGCAGCACTGCTGATAATGCCTTTCCCTTTATAAAATATTCACTTTATCTTCCTTAAATGATTTACAAAGCACTTCCTGAAACCAGGTGCGGTGCTGCTGTTCTCGGGATGTTCTGCAGACTGCAGTTGGAGACAAAGGAGGAATGATGGATGAACTCTGTCCTGCAGTTTGCAGAGTTTTTTGCCTGCGTTTTGGAGTAATCAAAGTCTGTACATGCAGACGCAGTGCTTTCACTGCAGCCCTTGCAAACCCAGCAGTGGCTGACATCTGAAGTGAGCAAGCAGAACAAAATGAAGTATCTTGGGTCTTTTCTCTTGTTGTAGAATTATTTCTGCTACATACTTTTCCTATTTAGCAGCACTGATTTCTACCCAGCAGACTTTTGCAACACTACTTTGTCTAGAGCAGTGATTCCAGGCCAAGCTCTCCCATTAAGTGAAAGCTGTCAGTTACAAAAAAAAAGTGTGTTGGTTTAGTGGAGTGTGAAAATAGTGTGATGATAAGGCTGTTGAACTGTGTCTTCATTCTGAATTTTAGCCTGGATTGAAATTCATCCTTTCAGGCTACACTAACTTGCCATTTCTAACTTAATCACCTCCTAAAAATTTTCTTTTGAGGTAAATTCTGAAAAAGTATGTAGCTCCAATAAAAGGCTCTATTCACTTATAGTGTTGATCTGCCTGTGCAGAGGAACTGGGGACAGGCATCAGCTGCAGCAGTGGGCAAAACTCTGTGGCCAGCCAGGTCTGGTGTACAGGTATAAAGAATAGTGGACTTGTGTCCCTTTCAGTTCTGCTTCACTGAAGTTTGTAAATTTCTTGTCAACAGACGAAGTAACTCCTGTTTGAAGGCAAGGTTGCTTTCTGTTCTGTCATTTGTACAGCTACAAGTCTTTTTTAAGAGCTTCCTATTTCTAGTACCCGCTGAGAGACAGAAGTGTAGCCATTCTGATGCTTCTCATTTGGAAATATCTATACAATTTAACTCAGCTTTCAGACTTCTGGTAGGGATCAGCTTATGGATCTATAATGGTTGTAATTGGAAATGCATCCATTTCTGACTGGAAAAAACGAACTCATAATTATGATGCTTTTCTGCTTACTTTGGAAAGTGAGTAACTGCAGAGTACGCCACAAGTTTTTTCTTCAGCAGTGAACCTAAGAAGTGGGGTCCTTTCTCATAATGTAAGAACAGCAGACCTACTCAAAATACTACAGTAGCTTGTGTTGTTGATCTGTTCGTGGTTTATTATACTGAGCACTTAGGATTTTACACAAGATTCAGTTGTCCATTTAGTAGCCTTCTTTATTAAAGATGCATTTTTAATTGGGAGAGCTTAAAAAATCACAGTAGTATATTGATGCATACATAAATTGGTTTTAAAACTTCATTTTTAAAAGCCGCAATGTTCCCTGAACCCTGTATTACTGAAAACTTATACAAAAATTAAAAAGTTTTAACTATTAAGATTTATTTTTGATTGTTATTCAAGTTGACTTAGAACAGCCTTTCAGTTGTAGCTGCAGTAGTTATTGAACACAAGCATCTTAAGCTTACATGTTGAAATTTTACTCAAAAAAACAAATGAAGTCACCCCCAGTAAGCTGCATTGTGGTCACATCTGCTTGTGAGGCCTTAATCACAGTTGTCAGCACTCGCATTATTAAAGCTCCTTTTCAAGTGGTAATTCAGCAAAAATGCTTGCATAGGTCTGCAGCTTAACATTGGCGGGCAGATTTTCTACAACAGTCTTTAAAGTGTCAGATTTGTTGTGTATTCAGCTTCTGCATGCAGTTCTCTATGTTTGAGATACTGTTCAATACACCATTAGACTGCACTTGTACCCTCAGCTACACTATTGAGATACAAAATGTAGCTTGCACAGACAGCAGAGCTTGATTCACTACTAGAGTTGCACCTGCAGTTTAAGTTGTTTTTTGAAGATGTGTTGGCAATTATTTTTTTGTTGCATGTGAAGCGGTGATTTTTTTTGTGTGTTGTAATTAAACCTACTTGAGCATAAGAGCTGTGAGTTCAGCTCTGCTTGTGCCCTGTTTCTGCCCAGTGTTGTGAGGATGATGACCATCTGTTGGTTTCCTGGTACCCCTGTAAAAGGCAATTAAACAGCTAACTTGCCCACAGCTCAGCATTTTCCAAGTTTTTAAAGCTTGGTCAACAGCCCTAGTTACTGACACATTGCCAGGAATTGCATGGAGCATAATTGTTTTTGCTCAACAGCTAAACAGGGTTGTTACTGAAGGCTTAGTGGAGGGTAAGCTTGAAACTGGTTGTTAAAAGTAGTGATTCCTCAAGGTGTTGAGAAACATTTTAAAAAGTATTTTCTTAATACTACATGTAATACCTTTATTCATGGAAGCTTAAGATACCTGCTATTAATGATTTACTAGTTACTTTTGATCTTTCTGGTCTCTTGGCATTTTTTTTAGAAATTGGTATCCTTGCCCTAATGATTTTCCTTACAGATTTTATAGATTGTGCAGTATAGTCTTTTCCATTTACAAAGCATGTCTTGCTACATATATATTCATGATCATCCTGCTATATCCTGTTTCTGTGAGTTACTCTATTCTCTGTGAATTTTGATGGCCTAAAACATACATATAGGGACTTTATGCTAGTATTTATCACTTCTTCAGTAATATTTATCACTTTCTTTCCTCTGCCAGACTTTCCAGCTCATCTGATACTTTTGTGTTTAAGCCTTACTGTATTTGTTGTTACTTTTCATGGGACATCATCTGTCAGAGACCTCAGTTGTGTTGGGGTTTTTAAAATTTCTTTACACAAAACTATTGGAGCTGCCACAGTTCTGGAGCCAGTCCCGTGCTGGGGACTCTATCACCACCCTACAAGGGTGTAGGTAATGGTTGTCTCTTGGTTATTCCAATGTATTTGCCTGTATAGAAAGCAACATTTCTAAATCCAAATTACTACAGCAAACATATCTAAAACAAAAACATTAGGTGATGGATGCAGAGATGAGAAGAATTCCCTGAACTCTGTTGTCCCCCACTCATCCTCCAGTCTTTGTGAAATGTCATGCTCAGAAAAACCAGGTTACAGGGAACCATTATTTATTGAGCCAAGGGAGTCTAGCAGGATTATCACCAACAGAAAACAGCAAGTTTCAGAAGTTTAAAAATAGACCTTGCTAATAATTTTTTTGAAAGATTCACTTGTAGAATGGGAATTGAGATCTATTTTATAATGGTGCTTTGATAATTAGACCTTTTCTATATGAATTAATTTCAATCACACTTTTGCTGCAATAGACCTTTCAGTGAAGTTTTTCCTTTTAAAATGTCTTATGAGCTATGTGTTGAATTAACTGTTTCTGGTGTCCACTTTGTACCCTGTCTCTTTCACTCTTCCTTCTTGTGCTCTCCTTCAGAGTCTTCTCTTAAGGCATCTTCCCCCCTTTGCCTACCAGGTAAAAGGGCTTTCACAATGACAGCACTGAGCAAAAAAGTAGTGATGGATGGAAGCCCTGTAGATGCCAGTAGGAGCATTCTGCTGGACCCTGCCACATTTAATGTCCTTGACAGCTGTATCTGGGAGAACAGAGTTTTACTTTGTCTGGCTGTGGGGATGACTACAGGCCATTCTGCATCACTCATCTGAACAGAACAGTGGCACACAATCCTCTTCAATAACGTGCCTTCCTCAGACAATGAAATCTTGATGGGTCTTCTGTAGTTGTCTGTCTTTCTCCTACCCGTCAAAATTTCAGTCAGATTATGGAGACATTCATTCTAGAAATACTTTTGCCTCAATGGGATCAATAAGTAAATGCCTATTAAAAATCTGTGCAGATTGTAATACATGTGATAACACAGCATGCACTGCTCTCAGGATTTGTAATAGTAGAATTTTGTCAAGACAACAGCAATAGCTTTTCTGTTTCTATTACAGTAGCAATAGCATTTCTCCCTCACCATGGTGTAGTGGTAGTGGCATTAAGTTCAGTTGTCATAAGAAATGCTCCTTAGGCTCTCCTGCATTTCCTGGTTGAGGGAAGGAAATTAAGGAGTTCTCCCAGATGAAGACCATAGAATACTGTCCTCTGAAATGCAGATCTCATCTCACTATATATAGTTGTTAAATCCCAGGGAAAGTGAAACTGACACATTCCTGGCAGGTTTGGAGGACCTGAACTGGGCTATTTAGCTGCAGCATAAAAGATGAATGAGCCCAGAAATTGACCACTGTTTACTTTGGTGATTGGATCAGCGCACTGTAGTCTCTTTGAAATAGCTCCCTATTCTGTGCAAAAAAACTTTGCCTGCAGAGATGCCTCTACTGTTTCTCAAGCTGGGCTTATATTTGGTGGGTGGTATAAAGCTGTAGTAAACTTCTTAGTGTTACATTCATAAAGAGAGCAATGAACTCTGTCTGTATGTTAGCACTGAAATACATATTTGGTATGCACATATTTGAACCTTTCCCTTTGTGTGTGCTTAGGCCGCCTTTTGGGCGTCTTCAGGAGTGCTCACTGAAGTGCATTTTCTGCTGTTCCAGATTGCTGAGAACTTTAATCTTCAACGTACATAATTTCAGTGTGAACTTCAAATATATCATGGCACTTTCAAAGCTGTGCACTGTCTTGGTGATTAGGAACAAAACCTTTAAAAGTCAAAAGAAACAAAGTAGAATGAAAGTGTTAGGGTATTTTTTCATCTTTCATTTTAACTGACTCATTTATGTTTTGGCCTTAACGTCTTAAAGGAATGCATTTTATTCAGTAATAGTTAAAGAACAAACTTTTGTTTGAGATAATACAGATATTTTTATCTTTTCAGGTTCCAGAGTTCTAAATCTGGAAAGATCTACCTCCACAGAGATGTAAGGCTCCTGTTCTCTCGGAAATCCATGGAAGTTGATAGCGGCGCTGCATACGAACTCAAATCTTACACTGAATCTCCAACAAATCCTCAGTTTTCACCAAGATGTTAGCAAACAATGGCAACGAAAGTATTCATTTTACTGTTGATTACTCCTTACAAGTGAAGATTGGTAGAGACAACAGTATAAAGTTAAGTCTGTAAAGGAATGAAAATAGCGCTCAAGAGAAGGAAGGTTCTGTGTGATCCTGGACCAGTTTTTAAAAGGTTTCTGGAACGAGCTTTGTGTATTCCAAGTAGACTGGAAACATACTTAAATCTAATCTTTTTGTACTGTTTAAAACCACTTCATTGGATGTGTTGCAATAGCAAATTCCCAAGTTAGTTTAGTGTTTACACTTTTTATTTTATTTTTCAGTTATTTAATATTTAATGTTTCATTTAATACTCAAGTGATGTTTGTCTTTAGTGTTCTAATGTAGCATAAATCCTATGTAAAATCATACTATGTATTTTTGGCATTAATATTGAAATCTGAAATATATACAGATGTCTTTAATCTGTGTGCTGTTTTAAGTGATATTCATTTAAGTTATTGAAAATGGGGACAACAGGTGAATTTCCATAACATTTCATACTATGCAAGCATTTAGCTGTTGTTTTTTTTTCTTTAATGATACCCTTTTCCATTTTTTCTCATATACAGATTTAATAAGACTTGTGACAATAATGCAGATTGTTTATTTCCTTACTCATGCATTCAGATAATTAGTTCAGTTCTTATTTTGCTCCCTCAATTTCTTTCCTTCAGGACTATTTTAATTTTGCTTTCTGTTACTAGTTTCTCCTCACATAAAATTCACGCCCTCCCCCATTTGATTTTTCAGATTGTGTTAAAGGATGTACTGTGCAAACAAATTAGTATTTATATCTTAAATATATGCAAGAGCTATGGAACTTGTACCTTTTGTTTTATTTTTAGATGAAAGGATCCTCATGTAATCCAAAATATTTTTCATAGGTCAATTCCATGTAGGCCACTAGGTGGCCATGGGAAGTTTTACTAGCAATGCTACACTGGGCATATGAATATTTTCCGATACATATGTGTATTCCTAAAGAAAAACACAGTCAGATGAACAGTTTATGCTAAGTGTTTCACTATGTAACTGAATGAAATAAAGTTAGAAGCATTTGATTATATTTGAGGTATATATTTAATAATGAAAATGAAGCTTTATAATGTTTGATGGAGATCTGAGTTTCTCAACTGTCTCACCATGATTTATGTTTTTCTTTACATTGCTGTAGGTTTTTAGAGTGTCAGTATTGTGAAGGGTGACCTTCACATTTGAGAGTGTAACATGGGTATCTGATGAAGACTCTAGAGAAGGAATGAATGTGCATCTTGTATATTCAGCACTGCCCTTAGATGAGAGAGGTCAGTGTATCATGAAATCTCCAGGAAGTCTGCCAGGGAATGTAAGGGAGACTGGACCTTCCAGATGATGCCCATCAACTATCTTGTGTGTTCTTGTACATGCAAATGCCTGCTCCTACAAAAGGGTAAAGCTCAGATATTACCAAGTCTGTTCCCCACTTGAGCAGTGTTTTCCCCTCACTTACACCAGGTTTTCAAAGGTTACCTATCATTTATGTTACGAGACTTGGGGAAAACTGTACAGGAAGACCTTGTTTGCAGTTTGTAGCCATTTGTGTGCCCTTTAAAACTGAGAAAAGGTTTCTTTTGGTAGTAGAAGAGTCAAATAGAACTGCAGTTATACTGTGTACAGAACTAGGGTCTGAACTAGTATATCAGGAATGTGTTCTAGTTCCTGGGTAGCTGTGACTGTTGAGTCATAAGCAAACAGCATGTATCCTCAAAGTACTTTTTTGTGTCATGGAGCACAGCTGCTTGCACACTAGATGAAAAAAGGACAAGAAAAGGACACCATTTTAATGAAAACTCACCATTCCCCTGCAGCAGATTAAATTTTTATTTTGCTTTGACATGCAATGTTTGGATCTTGATAACCTTATTTAAATAGACTTCCTTCAGAGTAATATATAAATTTTCTTTGAACAGCAAAGAAATGGATTTTGAATATGTGGTTACTACAAGTCATGTCTAGGAAATAAATTTGTACTGACCTAAATAGTCAAACTACACTTAGTCCCTGTATGGACTTGGAATGAAAGTGACCTTAGATTATCTGTGCATAACTTAGATTTTACTGAGTCATTCTCCATTTACAGCTTGATCTGAGTAGACACTTTCCATTAAGGACACACCTGGAGAAATGCTGAATGCTCATAAACTATTAACTAAATTCCACATGACCTTCTATGCATAGGTTAAGAAATGAGATGACTAATTTTTGAGAGGTCATTGGTTTCTTCTCTTTACTCAGTCAGATGTTACTTGGCCTTTCCACTATATGCAAAGAAAACAATTTAGTTCTTGTATCTCCCTTCTTGGTCTGTCTTTCTTTATCCAAGACAACCCCGGCCTGTTCAGTCAGCCTTGCCTTGCTGATTTTATTTTCTGCACCTCTCATCATTCTAGCTCTCATCTTTTGCTGAATCAGTCTTGAAATGCCTCAGGCTGGACAGAGCACCCCAAGCACAGCCAATCAGACTGGAAGAACTGATTGGTAAATTTTATGGATTAAATTCCTCTCCATACATCCTGTTGTAGTGTGTGGTTTTTCAGGAGTAAAAGATGTCAACTTTCATTTATCGTTACTCAGTATAACAGGTGTCCTACCTGCTTGTTTCTCATATGGTAGTGGCTCTCCTTACTGAACTTTGTTCTCTCACTACCCAGGATTTTATGCACAGCGTTGTTGTTGGAAGAATTGATAGCCATTTCCAAAAAAACTTGCATCCACCACATTAAAGTTTCATCCAATTAAGTTTCCCTAATTTGCATGGGGAAGTGTCAGAGATGATAGTTTGTAGCTACTTGATCATGCCAGATTGAACTTAGAGAAACATTAAATCCAAACATTAAATCTTTATAAGGTTCAGTAATTTTCAGTAGTTTCTGTGCCCCCTTATCTTCACAATCTGCTTTACATCCTTAAAATGCATCCTTGAAACATCCTTAAAACACTGACCTAGTTTCTGCAGGTTTTGTATTTGAGGCCATTGAAGAACTTGGGCTTTTCCTGAGGTTCTGAATTTACTTCCCATCCTTCCTCTGCATTGTATGTTTCCACTTGTTCCCTTAAAAAAATAATTTCATTAAGGAACTGCTGAATCCTCAAAAGTCTCTTTTCCCTCAAATTAATTTCCTAAGAGAATTGAACGAAATTCCTGAAGTTTGCACTCTTGTCTGATGCCACTGCTTTATTGTTCTGCTTCCTTTCAAAAAGCTATGAACTTTATCCTTTTTACAATCATTTTTCTATGTTGCTCTGTTTTTCACACCTTCAGACCATTTCTCCCTGGTTTTGCTCAAGCAGATGAGGCACACCCACCACTATCATGGTCATTAGGCAAACAATGCTGGTGTGTTCTGTGATTTTTGCTGTGCAGTCCGCCCAGCTGTATCCCTTTTGGAATGAGGGACACACACATTCCTTGGGTTGCCCACAACTATACAACCTGCTCTTTTAACAAATCTCTGTTGCCAGCTACTGTTTGTGGGGCTTTTTGTACAATTCAACTGTGGCAAAATCATTGGCAGCTTCTGCTTTGATAGACTTTTCTGACCTATCTCCCGTGGTTTTCCCAACTGTAATCATGCAAAACCTGTCCTTGCCTGTCCTTCCTGAGCTGTGCTCCAGCTGGTTCCCCACGCCTGGCAGGGTCTGCAGAGGGGAGTTTTGAGCCTGAGGGCATCTGGAATGCGGGGAGACACAGGGCTGGGAGGGCTGGAGGTCAACATCGTGGGAAACTGGTAAAGATGGTGAGAAAAGACAGTTTGTGTAGGAAAATTGGGAGCACACTTGCATTTATCTGAGTATTGTAGAAGCTCTACATGCCTTTCTCATAATCTCTGTATTTGGGGATCCCTAAAGATTTATTAATGATGGGCTGTTTAAGCCCCTCCTTTATGCTGTTAAAGAAAGTCCAGGAGAGGTTATGGTTCAGCCAAGAACCAGACAGTGGAAAGCAGATGAGGGAAGAAAACAATTCTATATAACATGACAATGTGCTGTTGAGAAGTTCCAATGGACCAAGACCTCCTGTCAGCTGTCTGGGATTCATGAGATCCTCCAGTAATGCTGCTGAGGACTCACCTCCGTGTTTTAATCATGAACATTAGCCAAAAGAACCAACTTTAGCCAAACAGCAAAGGTCTTTTCCCCCTCTACGCTGATGTTGGACCGGGGGGGGGGGCCGCACGGGGGGCCGGTCTGTTCTGCCTAGCCCGCAGCAGGCCCCAGAGGAAAAGGCCTTACGCTGAGGCAGGGGAGATTCAAATGAGATATTGTAAAGGCCTTCTTCAGTATTAGGGTGGTCAGGCCCTGGAATAGTTGCCCAGGGAGGCGGTGGAATCACCCTTTCTGGAAGAAGCGTCAGGATGTGGCGCTGGGTGACCCAATTTGGTGGTGCAGGAGTTACAGCGGCCGTGCGGGACGGACGGTCGGGCGGGATGATTACCTAAAGGGCCTCTTCCTCTTGATGATTCCATGGTTTTATTACTCTAATGGGGTGGGGCGCCGGCGCCGCGCGGCCGAGCCTGCGGCCCTGACAGCCCCTCACACTGCCTGCCGGAGCCCGGCCGGTGCCGGGGCGGCTTCGGGGCTGTTGACGCCGGAGCGCGGCCGGTACCGGGGAAGCCTCGGGGCTGTTGCCGCCGGAGCCCGGCCGGTGCCGGGGCAGCCCCGAACGGTGCCCTCCGACAGCCTCGGGCGGGGCGGCCTCGAACCCGCGGCCCGGACGTGACGCGCGGGGCGGGGGCGGGGGCGCGGGCGGGCTCCACTCCCGCGCGCGCGGGGGCCGAGGCGGAGGAAGTCTGGCCCCGCCGGCGCCCCGTCTCGCGCGCGCGCCGCCATCTTGTGCGGGAGGAGGAGGCGGCGGCAGCAGCAGCAGCAGCAGCAGCAGCAGCGGAGGAGCCGCGGCCGCGCCTCCCGCCCTCCTTCCCAGCCCCGCCGTCCCCTGCCGCGGCGCCATGTCTGCCGAGAGCCCCGAACCCGCCTCGGCCGAGGAGCAGAAGGTGGGTGGCCGGGCTGAGGAGCACAAGGAGGCCCGCGGGGTTTTCCCCCGCCTCCATCGGCGCGCCCGGGCCTCTCCCTCTGTCCCTCGGCCCGGGAGCCCCGCGGGCCGCGGCATCTCCCGGCCCGGCCGCCCCTCCGAGCACCGGCTGCCCCGGGCCCACCGCCGGCGCGCAGCAGGGCCCAGGCGGCGCTGCCCGAGCACTTCGAGCCCCGCTGGAGCCGGGGGGGCCGCACCACCCTCCATGTTGGCTCGGAGCGGGCGCTCCCGGCCCGGCCCTCGGTGTGTGCGCGGGCCTGGACGGGCCGATGGCGTTTCCTCGCTCGTTCCGTCGGCCCCGCTCCCCTCGAGTTCTCCGCGGGCCGCGCCGTCGTGCGCGATGGGTTTCGGCTCCATCGCAGCGGCGGGAGGGAGAGCAGCGATAATCCGGGGCTAATACGTTCGTTTCACTTTTAGGAAACGTTCAGCTTTTAATATGAGTTGTTTAAGAGAAGAAATATCCAAAACACAATGACTGTGGCCTGTGCTAGTTAAGGCTTTCAGAAAGAATAACTGAGTGGGTTATCTGGTGGTGTCCGTGTTATGTCATCTCTGTCGCTAATAATCGTTTCCTAAGTGGAATTGGCCTCGTGGATGACTGTGCTGTGACTTTAAGAAGTCGTTTATTTTTCAGTCTCGTCATTGCTGTGTGAGCCCAGTTGCAATCCCCACAGCTATTTCCGATCTGGAGAAGTTACGAAACAGAAGAAGGATGGGAAAAAAAAAGCTTAATCTACCTCAGCTGTCAAATTTTTGTTTAATAATTTACGATTCGTAATATGAGTTAGTCATACAAGTAGAGCTTTGGGGCTCAGTATGGAATGATACCCTCTCAATAGGTGCAGTAATCAGAACCAGCTGCTTTGGCAGGGCTGTAATCTGCTCTTAAATAGGTGTGTTGTGCAGCGTGACTTCACGTCCATGCCAGGTAGGCTGCTGAGGGATACTGTTCCTGTTCAAAGCCTATAAAAGTAAGTCCCTGGCCTGTGCAGCACTCCTAGAATAGCTCTGTAATAAGAGCATAGTTAAACATGTGGTAGCAAGTTTATTGTGATGCCTTCTGGTGTGTTCTGATGAAGTCCGGCGATAGGGGCTGGGTTTGCTAATGAAGTGTCAGATCGAAGTCTTGAAATGCAGGTTTATGCACTGTTTGGAAAAATAACCTTTTATCTGAGAGACACAAGTTCCTTACTGACCTGATGATTTAGATTTAATCTGGTAAAGGTGTTCAAGAAAAGTTATATAACATGAATAAAATAAAACTCAGTGTAGTGTGAGATTATGTCCTGGTAGGACACTGTGACATCAGTGCCATTGTGACATTGCAATATGAACTTCCACTAGAACTGTTTGTCTGGGTAAGCAAAAGTGAACATTGACTCAGTTAATGCTTAGCTCTGAAATACTTACATAAACATCCCATTTTGCAGTACTTATTTATATGTATGCTTAAAAAAGATGATGCCCCTAAATGAACTTTGAGGCAGTGCTCTCATGTTCAGAGGCTCTTTTCTAAACTTTTCTAACCTGCTGTAAAAAGCTTGTGCGTGTACTGAGTGAGAAAGGCCTTTGAACTACAGAGTGATGAAAATTGAAAATTGGCCAAAGACCCGTGTTTCCTGTTCTCAGTGTGAAAACTCAGGACAGTGGCAGGGGGAAGTTCAGAAACAAAGAAACTTCAGACGTAGGAGAACATACGCTTGGGTGACTGACTCCTTTTGCCTTAAAAGCTTGTATTTTTCAGGAAGCTGTTAGAGGTGCTGCATTTTTTAGCTGACCTGGTTTTTGCTACATAAGTTTGCTGTAGGGTTCTGCTGTTTTCCCATTTTGTGCTTTGCATTTTGTCCAGTGTCCTCTGCTAAAGAGGGTAAGTCATTCATACCAGAGTTTTAACATTCTCATGGCTCTCTTTTTGGGCATGCAGTTCAGTAGCCCACCAGATATGTAACTTTATGCTGCTAGTACCTCTGTAAAGATTAAAACCAAAATCTATCTTTAAATGAGTTAGGTAACTACTGCCTTCCTGGTGGAGCATTTTAATGACTTCATGAGCTGTGTCAGATGCCTGTAGAGAACTAAAATTATAACTTTTGTGTGGTTGTCACTAAGAAGAAGAGCGTGGTATATCTTGATTTCCGCCCACTCCCCAGTCATTTGTTAGTCACTTGGTTGTTGCTTCTGTAACTCAAGGGAGAATGTTCTACATGTAGGAGTGGCTTGGGTTAAAATCTTTGTGGCTCAGTAACACATCTCCAAGAGTGTTCAATACCATCTAGTCCACAGCAGAATATAAGATCAGGACGTGCAGGCAGTGATCTTCCCAAGGAAACTCTCCAAGGTCTCAGCAGTCTGGGGTTTAGAAGCCTTCTGAGCGGCGACTGAACACATCAAACTGCTTTCTGAATCCATCTGAATTCTTGGCACCCCCTGTATCCTTCAGCAAGGAATTCTGCAGCTTACCTATATTTTACGTGGAGCACTGTTGTCTTAAGTATTTTTTGAACCTGCCATCAGCTGGTTTTGCTTGACACCTCAAGCCACGGTGTTGAAATTCTTTAATTCCTCTTCCATAGTTTTTTGAGTCTCAGTTGTCTTTGGTCATCAAGAGTAAGTGACTGTGGTCTGTATCCTTTTGAGCTTCATTGATGCGTAACACAGTGTTTTGTGTTTGGATTGCCTGCTGTGCCATAATTTGTCAGCCCTGTGAGTTTGCATAAATGTCTCCTTTGATGAACCATGAATACATATTTATATAAGCTATTTATTGTTGGTCCTCCTTAAAAAATAACTCCTTTTGGATTTTAATGGCAAAATATGCCCCCTCAAATGCTTTGTTGGCTCAGCAGCAAGTACCCAGTGATTCAGCATTAGATGTTGAGAGTGTTGAGCTGAGAGGATTACTTTTGGGAAAATCCAGTGTCTGTCAGCATGTTAATGAATCACAGTACGAGTAACAGCAGCTGAGTGATCTGTAGTGCGTGAAAACTCTGCTCCTGGCTAATGTCATATTATATAGTGAGAAATTTTATAGGTATAGTTTTATGTTCAGTGGTATCAGGGTAACTGCCCTTTATTTGTATTTGTATTTTTGATTGTATTGCCCAACTGCATTTGCATCTAATAAAAAGCATTGGTTCCTGTTGTCATAGAAGTTTCTGTTAAACCATTAGGAAAATTTCTGTCTTTCCTTGGGAGAACTGTTAATTCAGGTTTCTGCTGTATTGTGCAAAGCTTGTCCTTGAGATGTCTTGGCCTAATGGACAGACTAGACAGTGTTAAATTCTAAATCTGTAATTATTATCTTTGTTCCTGAGGCTTCTTACTACACAGATGTTGAATATTATACAACTTGGAGCTTTTATAAGAGAGACAGGAGAGCACCTGCTATAGGCGAGTGTGTGGCTCCAGTTCTTTGGCAATTCTGGCTCAAGTAGCTCCCAGCTCCTTGTGTTCCTCTGTCCTCCTGGCTGTTGTGCTGACATACCTGTTTGTGTAGCTGCTTGGTGATCCAGACTGCGGAAATGAATCCAAACAAAACAGCCCAACAAGAGGAGAAGGGGATAAAAAAAGAGAAGGATGATTATTTTTCTGTTGAATTGATTTCTTTAACCCATTTCTGGAAAGTACACGCAGTCGTGCTGTTTGATGCAATCCAAACTATGATGACAGGCATGGAAAAGAGTGTGAAGGAGCTGCCTGAGCAGCTCTGAGTGGACATGAAACCTTAGTCACATATGAATCAGGCCCTCCTGATTTCAATGGCCATTCTTGTTTCCTGCCTAGAAGTCTTTCTGTGACTTCAGATGATAACAGTTTAACACGACAGCAGTCACTGCGAATCATTATATATTTTCCCTGAACTAGCAGTGGTTTGCATTTTAAAAAAATGGCCATGGTCAAATACTGAGCAAAACAAGAATTTTGAATAAAGATATTTTTGAAATTATCCAATAGAATAAATTGTAGTTCATACATCAAATTGCTACATGGAATGGAACAGATGAGTGTAAAATAGAGGTCAGTGAACAAATTGCAGTTTTGCCAAATAAGTATCTTCAAATGATTATTTTGAGCATCCATATTTTACAGTGTACTCATAAAAGAGGCATTTTATTTTACACAAAAACATTATCCAGCTGTCTTCATCCTCATAATTTTAGGATAATTCTAGACGTGTATTGAGAAACACAGTATTGCTATTAGTATGACAGCAGGCATGTTTTTGGGTTTACAGTGAATATCAACATATCACAGTTAGAGCAGCTACACAGATCAGGGTGGCAATGCAGGCATCAGTCTGTCTGTGCAACTACATTATGAAATAGGGATATTTGGGAAAAAATATCCTGTGGCTCTTGCCCAGTATTCAACATTTGTTCTTAGCATAATCCTTGTTTAGGAAAAAAAATTAGTTTTGTTTGAGGATTTTTTTTTTCAAAATTGAACAATGAAAATTTAAAATAGACTATTTTGCTTTGAGAAGGAAATGTGCACATCTCCAGGAAGGGTATCTAAGATGGAAGGCTGAACTCCTACAGTTGCTGTCAGCATTTGAGAGATGGCTCACTTGGTGGCAGCAATGAGCATGTGGGTGTATTACCTGCAGAGGAATTCTGCATAAATATACATTGTTGTATAGTTCATTTCCAGTATCTCTGTCTTTCAGGAAATGGAGGATAAGGTGATCAGTCCAGAAAAAGCTGAAGAAGCAAAATTGAAAGCAAGATACCCTCATCTGGGCCAGAAGCCAGGAGGCTCCGATTTCTTGAGGAAGAGGCTTCAAAAAGGAGTGAGTTCTTTATTGTCTACAGAGTGTGAACAAAAAATGCCAAAATTTATGTCAGGGGTTTGTGTTTCCCTCTCCACAGGCTTTTGTGTGGTAAAAGAGTCCTAAGAACTTTAAATTTTGAGAAAGCACTAGGAAAAGAAATTTGTCTTCACAAAACCAATGCCATGTTGGCAGGGTACCTGTTTACAGCATCAGTGGGTCAACCACACTTGTTAAAAAAAATGAAACTTAGAAGCTGCAGTGATAGACTTAATGAAAAAACAGCAAACACCATGGGTAAGAACCTTATCCCTGTTTTGTAGAGATTTCATCTTATCTTCTGATTTTATCTTGCCCATTTTTGTGCCCCCAAAATGTATGTTCACTCCTTTTATCCGTGTTTTTAGCACATGAAAGTTTAGTATCTGCTTTTAGACCAAGATCATCTGACAGCAGTGGTTTGAGAATGGCTGTATAATTCTGGATATACACCCTGACCAAAAACTAATGAGGGAAGAATGAAGAGTGAGGTAATATTTAGTATCGTTCCACATCTAACCAGTGTCTCTTTTTTTTTTTAGTGATTCAGCTATTCAGTTATTCAGTTTATTTTTTTAGTTTAATTATTCATAAAGTGATTATGTAATGCCTTTCAGGCATGCTAAAACTCTGTTCTTGGAATAATTCTAGTATGTCACTACTTCTGATGGTGCTTTCATTGCTGTCACAGTGATGTTGTTTTTTTAACTATTGTCTAGGCCCTTTGAGTACATACAACGATTCCAGGTATAAATCCTTTGCAAACCAGCTGCTGGAGTTCAGTGCTGATCTAATTCTGTGCTATCGGTAACATCTCCTGAGAATTGTTACTGTTGGCAGTTTCTTTGGATAATCTTTCTCTCATAAACTGGACTGTGTGCAGCAGAGTTAAGGCTGCTGGGCACAGGCAGGTGGTAGATGAGGTTGGCTCCCTCAAGTTTTGCTGTTACGTTGTCAAAAGCAGCCTAAATGAGACTTCGTTATGTTCGGTGTGTGTATGGACACAGGAAGGAGAGGTAAGTGTGATAATCCAGGAAAACAGACCAGCGTTCACTCACCAGTGATTGATAGCCATAAAGGAATTACGATTTCTTGCACTTGGTCCAAATGTGCAAAACATGCACCAGTAATAACAACCTGTACCATATCTTCATCTTCATTATACACTGTGGAATGCAAAGGCTGTTGCAGCAAGTACTTTCAAATTTGAACAGAAGCAGATCCATGGCCATCTTAATTGACTTTTGCTCCTTTGATGAAAGATGGCATAAAATTGTGGATTCCAATTCATAATATGCCTCCTTCAGTTCCTGATGTGGTGATAATAACTTTCTTCCATTTTTTATTATTTCTGTTTAGTGTGCTCAATGTCTTAAATGAGGAGGCATCTTTACTTGATGTAGGTCCTGGTGTACTTCAGGCTGCCTGCACTGATGAAGTTTAAAATAGGGTGAGGATAGTGAGTATGCTTTTCAGGTAATGTTTCTGACATGAAGACCCCTGGACAGATATTGTTGGTTTAAAAGGGATGATCAAATACAGGCCATCTATGAGAAGCTAGAATAAATCAGGCATATACAGACAGGAATGACTTGAAGGAAGAAATGGATTGATATGCTAATGCATGAAAGATGGTAGGTTTTCTCAGATATTCTTGTAAATGTATGTGGGCAGCTGTAGCCCAAATCTTCTTCGATTTGGCAACTAGGACATGCTGTGCCAATTCATATTTGCTGCCCAGAAATGTTCAGCCTTGGATGACACACTTTCTCCAGACTAATGGTAGATGAGAGCAGTGCTCCACCATGTTCCTGTGGAACTCTTACATGCACAGAAATAGATCTGTTAACAGTTGCAACACATCTAAAGATTGAGTGATTCTGTTATTACCTAGTTGCTGTTTAAATTTTCTTTTGGTTGCTTCAGTCTTGAAGGGCAAAATGTGAAAGCCCTTTTCCCAATCAGATTATGTTCTAACTTAACGGTGTGGGCTGTTGTTCAGCTGGCTGAGCACTAAGCCTATACAAAACTCACTGGGGGACCTTCTTTTCAGAGATGATTGTGATTGCAGCCAGCAGTTAGTAGTGTATATCTTAATCCTGAATCTAATTTTTTGTTCAAAATCGTGGGTTACAAGTACCTTATTGGTAGACCTCATAATAAGATGTGAAAAAATGACAACTTTTCCTGCAAAATGTTTCGGTGAGAAATTGAAGACCTGATGCAGAGCTTGGTTGAAATTCATGCCTCATCTTATGGTGATATGGATAAATAACAGTCATTTGGCTTTCACATCTGTATATAACTTAGTATTTTTAGAAATCTGACAACTTATAAAAGGGACTGCTATTAAAAATTTGCCGATAGATTAAGGAACACGATTTTGGAAATTCCAACTTAATTTACTTTTGTATTAAGAAAAACCCTGGAATGTGGGATAACAATTTCCTTCACACAGTGCTTTTCAGAAGGACTGTATTGTTTCACTTTGCTAAATAATTGGTTTGGGAATTTTAGGCATTATAGTTCCACTGTTTTAGTGTATACAGAGAAGAGGTTCTCTTGTTATCATGCAGTTTCCTGGTGCTTTGATCTTCTGGTATGATAGAGCAGGCTCTGTTCTCCACCTTTAGTTCATGCATTATTTGGCTAGTCTGTGTAGCAGAACTTGCTCCCTGCAACAGAATTTATAAGGCCCAAGGTTTCAGTTGTGGGAAATGAGCTTTTGGGAAAGCCAAGGCAAAAATAATGTTCAGGTGTGGTACGTGTTTAATGGTATATGTAGAACCTAATTGTGTATTTACCCGATGTCAAGAGTTCAGCTGTCTGTGCTTAATAGTCTTGGTGTCCTTTTTTAATCGACATAGATGAATCGGGGAGATTTTATTATTGTTTTGAAAGTTTAAAATACCTATTGAATTATGTCATTCAGTGTATGCATCTTAAAGATTTCAGGATTTTAAATATATGTGTGTTTTGTCTTCTAGCAAAAATACTTTGATTCTGGTGATTACAACATGGCTAAAGCAAAGATGAAGAATAAGCAACTGCCTGCTGCAGCTCCTGACAAGACAGAAGTCACTGGTGACCATATTCCTACTCCACAGGATCTTCCACAGCGGAAACCATCTCTTGTTGCTAGCAAGCTGGCTGGCTGACCAGAACAGCTGAACTGCATGATTATTCTCATTCCTGTTATTTCTCCTTAATAGTTACTTCTCACCCTCACATCCCCCTTTTTCTTTCTTACACTAAGTCATGAGACTGACAGCTTTGCAGGTAGCGATAGCATGTGCTGCTATTGTAAGGGAATACTGTTAAGAGTAAAACGTAGTATTTGGACTAGTTGAGAACAATGCACTGATTAAAAAAAGGACAAGTTTGGTTAGAGCAATGTAATCTACTTGAAAATGTACATATTGCCCATTTCCTAGTGTAGGACTGGTTCCAGCAAGTGACATCGCAAGTTTTACAACTTCTAATGTTTCTGCTTTTGTTATTTCATCTTAATTACAGCATATTTGTATTTAATATAACCTCCAGTTGTGTTGGGTTTTTCTTCCGTGTTTGGGTTTGGTGTCTAAAATAGAGGTTTAGACCACAAGTTGCTAGATGGTAGAGCATGTACAAAAACAAAGACAGGGCTCTGATTGAATTTTGTTTCTGCTTTTGAACTTGAACGGCCTTAAACCTGTTTCAGCTTTAACAATAGAGTTTTTACTTGGGCAATATTTGCCCATTCTGGTGTAACTCTTGTGAACCTAGTGCTTATTGACAACTGCCTGTTGAAGCTGGTATTCTTTTCAGTTCTGTAGCTTAGGACACACTTTTGTTGAAGATGTGAATGAAGTGTGCATGTGCATAGACTGTTGAATTCACTCTTGTGCCATTTTTTGTAAATACAATAGTTTTGCACAACCTTTTGCAAACGTCTGTTAGTTTTACATTTTAAAAAGCAGATAATGTGCCAATCAAAGCACAAGTGATTCTGTATCTTTCAAAGTCTTGTCCTGAAACAAAGAGCCCAGAATCTTGCTACTGAAAGTAAAAAATTGTATACCTGGAATTTGTGAAACACATATACACTTAATCTTATGCTTTTGCAGTTGTATATTTTGTTTTGCAGCAATATCCAGCATTCAAATATAAATCTGGAATTTGTACCTATATTTGCAGGCAAGTGCCCTTTTTGTTCAGTAGCTGTTTAAGCTTTGAAAGCTGAAATGCTCTGTCTGATGACATGGAATATAGCTAAATGTACTGTTCTAGAGAGCTCCCTGTGTGACAAACACCAAATCTAGGCTCACTAACATTTGGTATGCAATTATCTTTGGGCTATTTTAGACTTCTGGAAGCAGAATGGTATAATTTTTCTTTCTTGGACTCCTGAAGAAGTAATAAACTATCTCCTTTTCTTTTTGTTACGCAGCAGCCCCCTCATTGGCTTTGGGGAAACAAATATCTGGAAATAGTATTTCTGTAATGACCTACTGAAAAATAGGTAACATTTCATATGAATGGACTCCTGTTCAGGTTATGATGCAGGTTGCAAGCACTAGATAGACAAAATACATAGTTCATATTAGACAGGTGACTTGATGCATTTAAAAGCATGTTCAGTGAAATCAGAATACTAAAAGTGCAGTGTGATCCATAATGTAATTGATTTTCATGTAAGTAGTCACAGCCTTCATGTTCTTCAGGAGAACAAGAAACTTTAAAAATACTGGTTTACTGAATACTTTTTTCTTTGAAGAAATAGTTCTGAAACAGCCTATTAAAAACAAAGCACCAGTGTGGGTATTATAAGAGAGAACACTCTTAAACATGCTTGTTTTTGGAAGCTTGTCCTCTTGGTGTTGACATATTCAGAAAGGCCTTAAAGTATAAAGGACTGCTAGTCTAAAACAATGCTGGCCCATATCATCTGCAGTGCTCTCTCTAAAGGCAAACATAGAATGGTCAAGAGAAAGTGAATAGTCTTTATTTGGTCCTGCTTTGATCAGAAAATACAAATGTCTATTTAATGTAACATTCAGAGAAGTAATTCCAGAGAATTTCAGAGCTGCTAACCTGATTCTTCCCAAGTCTGTATAGCCCTTTTCTAGTAATTAAATGGTCTCTGTCAAGCCTGTCCTTACTCCTTATCCTCCACTAATACTATAAAAAAATTGTGGGTTTTGGAGAACAGGTTGAAGCAATGGACCTACATCTTTAAGAAATTAGGCTGGAAGACCGACAAGGAAACTTGAAATATTGAAGCAAGCTGCTTTTTATAGATATTTGTTCTAATGTGAAAAGCCCTCTTTATTTTTCTAAATATAAATGAAATTGAAACTTAATGATAGGACTGGGCCTGAAACAAAAGTTGAACAACTTAAAGTGACTTGCTGTGTATTGTCTGGTGCCACTACTCCATAGCTCCTGTAAGGTGAGTTTTCTCCATGTTTGGGAAGGTTTAAAAAGATAGCCATTCAAATTTAAACATTTCCACTCACTTAGCTATGACTCGGCTTGTCGTGCTGGTTGGACAACACAAGCTCTTCTGATGCTCACTCAGTGACTTGGGAGTTCTTAAGACTACCACAAATTCAGCTATGAATATATTATCCATGTGTATATTTGAAGTACTGTAATACTAACTAGGTCAGTGACTGATAATGAGCCTTCACATCTGACAGACCTCAGCAGCAGGCACAGCTATTTTGATTCTATGTATAAAACTAAAGTCCAATAATCACTTAACAGTAAATTGAACGTGACTGCAGATCGATGCCTACTTTCAGCTTACTCTAGCAAGATTAACTCAGCTATCCAAACTGATGTACATAATGTATTATATGAGTTTTACCATTTGATAATTGCCTTTTTCAAAGAAAACCTGTCCACACTGTAGACTGGCAGTCCCTTTCATATCTTGCCTTTAAAGATAGACCGTGTTTAGTTGTTAGAAGTAGTACTCATGTAGGCTTATAATAGCAGATAGCACCAACATTTTATTTGAGATAGTTAAGTGAATTAATTACAACTTCACGGATATGTCCCCAGATCTGTAACACCAAAGGCTTCCCTCTCATTGTTCTTGGTGTAGTAGGACAGTGTTTGTGTAAAGGCCACCGGAGTACATTTTGTTGGACATATTTACACCCAGTCAAGATGTTAAATGTCAATTGTTCTTTACAAACTTACACATTGTATAGTATACAGAATAAATTGATTTACTTAGTTTTTATTGCAACATGGAGGTTTGTCTCATCTTTACTGTGGTTTCCTAAACAATATTGGATACTTCGGTATTCTCTATGGAAAACTTCTAAACCCTAAATCTCACTACTCTGTATCATTAAAAATATGACTGGGCTTTGGTTTCTAGTATGTTAGACTACAGAATTACTTTAATGTAATCACATTTATATATATATATATTTCAGTGCTTATTTTTCTATTAAGGCAATTAAAGCTTATTGTTTGAAAACTCCGTAACAGATGATTGTTTTGGTCCCTTGCACTGAGTGAAGGGGATGTCTGGGAACCAACTTGGCATAGAGGTTTGCATTGTTGGTATAGACTATTGGCCTAAATAATGGCAACACTTCCAGGAATCACAGTGCTGGAAAAAGTCCAACTAAGTTCATAGTCATCCTGTGACTTAGGTGCCGATGTTTGTGCAGCTTCAAGGCTCGTGTGCACAAGTAGCTCAGTTGCCAAGGTTATAGTAACACCCTCTCTGCATACCTGCATGGCACATGATTCTCTCTCTTCCTACATATCTCTTGCATTATGTTTCAGTGCTCTTAACTGTTCAATCAGTACTGGCTGAAACCAACCCTGTTTTGCTTTCTACAGCTAAAAACTACAGGCTAGCCCTTGTAGAATAAGACTAGGAGAAGGGGTAGGAGAAGGATTTTAGCCTGTAAATTTCTCAGGTTTGTCTGTCTTGCCAGTGAAAGGCACTTGAAGTTAAACTGATGGTCAGTGCTTTTCTGAAGGAGTGGGCAGGCCCATACACTGGCCATGTGCTAAATATTATTGTTGTGCCTTTAATGATTTCCCTTTTTTGTTTGGCAAAGAGAGAACTTGCTGCTTGCTTGTAGAACAGTGTGACAACAAAATAGGCAGTCCTGTGTGAGAAGGGAATTTTTCTGCCACAGTTGAACAGATCATGGATGTGAAGAGACTGTAGATGTAAGAAACGGGAGATGACGGATACTTAGTAGTAATTTCTGGAAAAAAAATTACATAAACATTCAGTAAAAAATTCGGCATATGGACCATGTCAGCTGCATCAGTTGTACATTGTCATCTGGAATACCCTGGGATATATTCTCTGAAAAAAAATGCCATCTTTTTTGAAAAGATGTGCAAAATAAGAGATTAGGTCATTTAAAATCTTGCCAGCAAATATTTAATGCAGGAGATGCATCTGAAAGTAATAAATAGTTGATCTGGATACATTACATACAGGTGGTTTCTTGGCAACTTTCAATGCCCCCAATTCCTGTCCTTAATGACAGATTTGAAATCCTGGTTTATGCAAATTGTGTCAAATCATAGCATATTTTGGACTCCACTATCTATTTTTTGCTGTGGCTTATAATTACATTTGGCTCCAGAGCTCCATCTGTGAATGGCTGCGATCAATGATCCAGAACCAAGTGAACTCCTGAAATGAGTCTTTGAATTTAGAGTAGATATCCTAAAGAAAGGGTATGTAATACTGGATATGAAGCAGCACACAGTCAGAGGGGAGGTTCGGGTCCCTTCTGAAAATAAAACTGTTGAAATTTCACTTGTTTGTACAAGCAGATTCTGAGATTAAGGCTGTTAAGAGGGGGAGGTGATCACACTCTTAAATGAACCATGAGTCACTTTGTTACACATGAAACATGACTGGTAGCTTTAGGATAGATCTCTGTTTTACCTTAGCATACAGATGAAGAGTAGCTATGCAAACTGCTTAGCTAAAACCTCACCTCTGACCTGGACAGCAGGTCCAAGGAACCCATTCTGGGCTTCTTGTAGCACTGAGAGTGAATGTCCAGTTCTGCTGATGGGAGTGAGGCTCCTGGCATGGGACAGTAACAGCAATTGTGGTTAATAATGCTGGACATACTGGTAGAACATAGGAAGAGAGGTATTTTTTAAATTGAGTTCACATTATTTTGAACTCTCCCAGCAGAATCAAGAACTTTTTTAATCTCTACTGTGGACTTACTTAGTTTCCTAGCTGTGAAGGCTATATATCTGCACCTAATACAAACAACTCTGGGTAAGGCTCAGTATTTTCATCTTGGCTATTTTTCATTTGTGTTTGCAGCTTTCTCCACCTCCTTTCTTTTAGATAGCAGCAGTAAAGTACAGCTAGATTATAGCATTTGTTTGGAGAGTCTGTTTTTGGAGCCAGGATAGTGCTTTATCTCTGGCTTTTACTCAGTGATTTTGACCCCATCTCTTTCATGGGTCATTTTCTCTGCAAACAGGTTGGTCTGCCTTTTTCATCGGCACAGTGAGTTTCGGGGGAAGTACAGATACTGCCCACTGAATACACAGCTGTTACCTGAACAGTTGAATTTT
This sequence comes from Pithys albifrons albifrons, assembly GCF_047495875.1. Classification (NCBI taxonomy): domain Eukaryota; kingdom Metazoa; phylum Chordata; class Aves; order Passeriformes; family Thamnophilidae; genus Pithys; species Pithys albifrons. The sequence goes on from NC_092470.1 coordinate 9,428,521, forward strand.
GAGAGAGGATAGTCAAAAGCACTTTGGTGGAAAGTGTGGCAAACATACCTGTTTCAAGCTTGCTTTGTATTTTGGACCAGTTGGACTAGTAGGATGCATTTCCAAGGTGAAAAAAAAAAGTAATAGAATCAGATCTGCTCTCAATGAGCTCTTGCCATAATATGAGATGTAAAAAATACTGACTAATAATTAGAGAGGTGTCATCTTGAGACCTAGCTTGAACAAGGATTATGCTTTTCATTTCCTTTTACAGAAACGTTAAACTTTTGAAAGGTGTGTATCTCCATGTCTTGGTGAGAATTGGACTTACTGAAGGAACTGGTTTGGGCCCCGTTCTCTTCAGTGCTTTCAGCAGTGGTTTGCACGACACTTGCAATCAAGCTGGAGGAGGCTGTAAGCAATTTGAAGGATGGGATCAAAATCTGAGGGGGAGAAAAAAAGGCAGGAAAACTTGACACCTGAGAAATACAAACCAAAACACACAATGGGAATAACTGGATGGGTGGTAGGATGGCAGCCAGGCACACAGAGGCTTCAGCAGGTTGTGACACAGATGTAAATCCAGACAGATGAGGCGGCTGCAGTGAAGCCTCATCTTCCGCCTGCGAGGAGAGGAGAGGAGAGGGCCCTGCGCCTGGTGGTGCCCGGACTGCGGAGCCGCCCCCGCGCCCGGAGCAGCGCATGGGCTGGGCAGCGGCGGAAATTATACACAACCCCAATGAAGAAACGAGTAATTTTCCCAGTCAAGGAGTGAAAAAATAAATTAAAAACAAAGAGCAGTATAGTGAGAGAGAGGAGAAGTAGCGGTTCTGGCACAAAGCGGGTGTCTCGCAGCCCCCGCGGGGTCCGGGACCGGAGTCCCCCGGGCGCGGTGCCGGGGCCGCGTCCCGCCCGCCGGGGGGAGGCATCGCGCTCCGCCGCCCTCCGCTCCTGCCCGGCCCTGCCCGGCCCCGCCGCCGCTCCCACAATGCACAGAGCCCGCCAGGTAGCAGCAACATGGCGCGGGCCGCCGCCTGAGCATCCTCCTCCTCCTCCTCCTCCTCCTCCCGCGCGCCTCCGCCTCCCGCCGCCGGGCTGCCGCAGAGGGGCCGCTCGCCCGCGCCCTGCGCCATGGCAGCCTCTGAGCTCTACACGAAGGTAGGAGAGCGGCGGGGCCGGGGCTGCGCGGGGGCAGCCGGGCCGCGGGGCGGGCGAGGCGGGGGCAGCGCGGCCCGGCAGAGCATCCCGGCGGGGCGAGGCTGGGCGCGGGCGGGGGCCGGCGGCTCTCCCCGCGGTGGAGCCGGTCCCCGCCGTGCCGGAGGGGCTCTGCGCTCCGGGCCCGGCTGGGGCCGGCGGGGACCCACCGCGGAGGAGCCAGTGCCGCGCTCCCCGCCCGCGGGGTCTCCAGGAACCGGGCACCGTCCCCGAGCGAGCGGCCGGGGCGGCTCCGGGGGCAAGTGCGGCGGGTCAGCACGGCCGCTCGGTTATCGCGTTCGGAAACACCTTCGGCATCCTTGAGGATAAACGACTTCTCCGGCATGAGCGCTTTGATAATTCAGCTACCCTTTCGAGTGAAACTGCAGCTTCGGATTATATTTATTCTTTTGGCAGCCATTCAGAAGCCCTGCAGTCAGCAGTGATGCGCAGCGTAACTCTCATATGCTCTTTAATCAGACATTTTTCTAATCTTTTTAGTCCTGTGTGTTAGTATCTCATCAGCTCCTACCTGGAAACAGTTACTGCCTTATACATCTTGATGATGGCAAAGCCTGCAAATCGAGATGTGGAAATGGTTTTTTTATGCCCTAGCAATGAATTGCTCTGCCTTGAGCTAGTGCAAAAATCTGAAAAAAATGACAGACAACAGGTTTTTAAGGGCAGGCAGGATGACTGGGATCACCAGAACTGAGCATTGCAGTATAACATCACAAACTCCAAATACTTCTTTCAAAAATTTTGCACAGTCCAAGCATGTCATTAGGAAAGCCATGCCATCTAGATCCTCAAGCCTCTTTTTGAAATACTCACGAATTATTCCCAGTCTAGCATTTTGTGTGAGGAAGGAAAGGAAACAGACTTTGTTTTGACATGAGTAAGTCACCTTATTTGTAGAGTCCTCCCACTCAGAAGTAGTGGGACAGCACATTGACAAAACAAATCAAACTGGACAGTCCTTTCAACAGGCTTGACCGAATCTGAGAAGTGTATTTGTGTTGGAGAGATTGAATAGGAGGAGGTGAGGTGCATGCCTGCACCCCCTAAAGAATGCTAAATACTTTAGTGATGCATGACATCTTGGTGTCTTCTGTCTTACAGAAAAATATCTCTTTGAACTATCATTGCCCAAAGGTATAAAAATTGCCATTCTGGTCAAGAGAGCAGTGGTACTGTGGAGTTGTTCTGTGTAAGGAGTTGTTTTGGAAAGGTGTTCTTGATTTATATCTCTCTCTGTAGGTCATGTTCTTCTGAAATTAAAATGTCTCATAAAGTGTTGATCAGAATACTTTCTTTTTTCTTTTTTTTTTTTTTAATTTCCAACCTTGTCTGACTTAGAATTTCTTTCCTTGAGTGGTTGAATTCTTTGGTCAAAAGCAGCTCCAAAAATGTGGGTGTGCTGTTGTTTTGGAACTGTGTTACAGTGGAAAGCTCAAGGCCTCTTGTAGTTCCTGAGAAAGACCTGGCTTAGCATTGGGCAGGCCAGGGTAGGAAACCTGCTGGGTGTTCAAGAGAGACTCTGCTGTCTTCCCTCTCTGTTGGCTTTTTCCCCAAGTAATGGCAGCATGCTGTTTACATCCCATTCAGTATCTCATCCTTGATTAGCTAACATAAATAATTGATTTCAGGTCGTATCACACAGAGATAAAAAGAGCAAACACAAAGTCAAACAAGCACAGGGATGATCCTGCAGTAGAGATTTGCTGGGTGATGAAGGCCAGTGAAATTGCTTCTGTGCTTTACTCTAACACCACAGACTGTTCTTGTCCTCTTTAGAGACATGTAGGCACAGAAAGAGCAAATTTCACATCTATTTTATACTGGTAGGCAGAGTCAAGATTGTCATTCAGGGCATCTGCTTAAAGCACCAGAGCTTCCATTATAGCATCCACTCTTACCATATGGTATTGGCACAGAAATTTTGCCAGCAAGCAGCGTCAGGTATGAATTTTCAGCACATTGTTGCTGCTGTGTATGTGCATGTGTGTGTCCTGAAGTGAAGTACCTGGCAGCTCTCTCACTCTCTCCCAGCTTGACTGTGTTCAGGGTGCTGTGTTCATGTGAGTAACTTGGAACAATGATTGGTAAAATTATGTTAATGACTTGATGACCAGTGTTGCAAAGAAGTTTTCAGCATCACTTCAAGTGTTGTCTGAAAAGAGGAGAACTAGACTTATTTTTAGTTGATGGTGGTGGAACTGGGGCTCTCTGCTACATGGTCTAGTGTATCTAGCTCTGCTAATATGTTATGCCTTCAAATTTGGTTTCTTTGTATGCCAGCATAAAAATAGCACCCACTGTCCCAACCGCATCTTGAAGTAGCTGAAAGGAACTCTTTATTTTCCCAAGCTAAATTATTTTTTGCTAGAAACCAACAGTACAGATTTTCAAAGAAATTGTGCCACTCTAGTGAAAGCCTTATTGCTTTGATTCATCCAGGTGTGTATCTAAACTTAGTGGCCTGTATGGGCAGCCTCACAGCTGCACATGGTTGTAATTAATCTGGAAATCTTGATTTAAGTTAAAGGACTGGTTCTGGTGCATTCACAAGCTTGTTGTGAATGCACAACGAGTAATGGGCCCAAACCATGCAGTCTTTGTATTCTTGTGTCCAGTGACACTGCAAACACAGATTCTCCTTGAGGGCATCAGCTTCAATTTTGGGTTGCAGCAGCTTAAATCTTCTCCATTGGTTATATCCCAGGCATTCTTATTCAAAATATTATGCCTTTGAGCCTTGTCCTGTTGGATATATATATCACTAGCAGGTTGATGGTCCTGCTGTAAGTTCATTTCTGAAAGTTTTAGTTCTTTGACTTTGGAAACAGACTGGACTGTCTTAGCCCTGCTGAGCAGTGCTGGGATGTAGCTGATTAGCATTTCAGTAACTGCTGGCCAACAACAGATATATACCTGCTTCTGCTGACCCATAAAAATTGATAGGGACAATCTAGGTCATGTGTTGGCTTTGTTAAGTGTAATTTGCTTTCCTTGGAAATTAAGAACAAGTGAGAATGCTTCGCCTAGAATTGGGACTCATCTGACTTCTCTGCACTGCTGAAACCCCATGTTTCATGTTAGACGTTGCCTTTGTGAGTTTCAGGAGTGTGAAACCAAGCCCCAACACATACTCTTGTTGCCTGTACACAAAAATCAACAAAACAGATCAGACACTATGTTTATGACACCTCTTTTAAAGTCAGAGTGAAGAGTTGACGTAATTCAGTCATTTTTTTTTGCCATTTCCATCTATTTTTCCCTGGGTCTGGGTTGTTTCTGTTTCATGCTGTGCTTTCCTAGAGCATGCTGCTTTGCCCTCTTGGGGTTTGTTTTACTTTTGTATGGCTGTGTGTAGTGCACTGATTTATTTACTTATCCATTCAGTCAGACATTCATTTATTTTCATTCTTGCTGCTACCAATATGCTACTCCCTTTCCATTACCTCTGAGATGAGGGGCAGCTTAGTCCCAGCTAGCTTGGTCCTAATTTAGGGCCTAATCCAATGTCAGTTAAAGGGAGTGGAAATGTTCCTTTGAACATAGAGGAATCAGTAAACAGTTTTTGCTGGAGAGCACGATCTGGGCAAGCTGAACTCAGTAGCTGACCTTAAAGTCGTTCAGTTTGTGGGCTTATGAGCGGTAATTGAGTTAGGGAAGTGTCAGAGGAAACTGCATAGAACAAAAAGCTGCTTGTGCAGTCCTCAGCATTGCAAGTGGCCCTTTCTTGCTTTCCTGGGGCTGTCTGTAGCAGCTGCTCTGGGTGTGAAGCCAAGGGTGTAACAAGACTTGCTCTTCTTCAGTTCTGCTGGGTCCTTGCAGGCAAAAAATGGCAAATGGCGGATTCTGACCAGGCTGTGGCTCTTCTTGGGTATGTTTGTGGTACATGGCTAGGGAAATACAGCAAAAAAACACCCAACATGAGCATAAAGGAGAAAATATAACTGTTTCAAAATTTCTGTGCCTATTATTGGACTTTTCTTGGGATTTAAAAAAGAAGCTGCCTTAATTATATAGTCTGGTATAGTGCTGTTCAAACTGTTGTCCCAAAATCAGTTTTCACCCATGTGCAAGTGACCAATCCTCACTCAGAGGTATTTGATTTTATTTACAGTTCCACACTGAAAGTAGGGCTGGGGGAAAAATCCACCAAGCCAGCAGGATGACTACCAAAACTTGTCATTATGTGTACATTTTAGCAGAGACATTAATGTTCATTGGCTGCAAGTTACCTAGTTCTCTTATTAATTGCTTTTCTATCTTCTATTGGTTAATGATTCTCTCACTTCTCGTGCTAATTTGTCCACATGCTCAGTCTTTCTCTTCTTTTGGGCTGGTGGGCTTCTTGGGTTAGTGGTCTTTGAGTTGGTCGTGATGTCCTCCTGCCAGAACTGCCTTTTGCCCAGCCAGAGCTGATTCAATGCACTTGCTCAGTTGGCTTTATTCGTTATTTCCTTATCTTGGGGGTTCTGCCAAATGTCCTTGTGGCCTGTGAATTCTGCATTCTTTGTAGCCGCTATCAGTGGTACATCCTTCTTCTCACACTTTGTTGTTAACCTCCCTCAGGTCTGAGATCACTGGAGCATGTCAAGCTCAAAACCTTAACAAGGCAATTCTACCAACAAGTAATTTCTAACATCTGGGCATCACTTAGAGCTTGTTAACTGCTGTTTCATGGTAAATCTCCTTTCTTGTTGATTAGGCTTGAAAGTACACAAAGATCAAACATCAAAGAACATCCTTTCTTAGGAAAATTTTTTACATATTCCACCTTATTCAATACACATGACCTAAGTGTCTTCGAAGCTTTAAACAATAACCACTTGTCTCAGTAGGTCACTTTGTCCTTCCAGGACCCTGCTGCCCATTAGAGCAGAGATGGGGGTTGTTCATCTCCATGCACAGCTTGGGTGTCCTGTGCTGGATCTGAGTCGGACAGTTCAGACCAGAGAGGCTGTTGCAGAAATCAAACGTGTACTGTCAAGTAATTGCATCTGCACATGACAGTGAACCTTCATAGGATACTTTATAACTGTACCTCTGCCTCTTCTTAAAATCCAATGCAGCAAGGGAAGAGAGAATGTTTCAGTTGGTTCAGCTGTTTCAGAAACCTGCCGTGTCACTGGAATGGCAGCTCTGCCAGTGACAACACTGTGCACCCACTTTATTCCTTTTGCCTTTAAAGTGAAGGTGCTGAGGATATAATTAATTACCCAACAGTCTTAACAATACTTGGTTTAACATAACCTCGACATTTCACTATGTTTTTGTAAAAAAAAAGGTTCCTGTAGTCAAATATCAACCACAGCAGCCTAAGAGACTGAAAAAAGCTTTTAACTTCCTATGAGCAGTTTTGTGACATGTCAGCAATTTATCATCTTGTTAAAATACACTTGAGACTTGGGAAGCAAGGAGAGTGATGGTTTAAGTCAGAGCTCAGTCTGCACCAGAGCTGCTCCCCTGGGTGCTCAGTGTGTCTGGAGCAGGAAATGATGCCTCCGTGGTGAGGGCGGAGGCAAACCAAGCTGGAAAGCTTCTCATAGCCCACTAATAGTTTTTGGGAGAGTGTATCCTGTAGTCCTAATGAAACACTGGAAGTGTAGCTTTGCTGGGAGCTACTTTTGGGGAGGGGAGAGCATGGCTTGATATTTTCAAATGTTCTTGTTTGGTTTTTTTTTTCTGTAGGCCTAATCTTGAAAGTTGTAGGAATTTTTTGTTACACGTAACGAGCTGTGAAGGTCCCATTTATAATAATTTGGTCTAATTTATTTACCTAATAATATTAGTGGATTACGTGGGATTCCCCCAAACTCTTACCAGCAATACTTTCAGAATAGTAATGTCTGTATGTGGGACTGCCACTGGTTATTTGCAGTGTGTTTCTACTGCAGGGATTTTATAGCATGTGCCATAGGCAGATGGCTTAGCTAATGGATTAATATTCTTTTTTAGATAAATAAATGATCAAATTAGTGCTTTGGGCTCCCGCTATGTCAGAAAATGTAGGTAATGACCACCATTATCTTTTGTTGAGCCACTGAGCTCCAGGTTAAGTTGTAAGGGATAGGTCCCTGTCAGGCAGATGTACGTAGCTTTTAGGGTCTCCTTGTGGGGCCTTTGGGACTTCAATCCTCTCCATATGTTCTAATAACAAAGCAATTTGTCTCTCTCTTTATGAGACTCATTGTTAATCTCTGTATAAAGAAAAGCATTTTGGTTATTGAAGTGGGCTCATTGAGCCAGCTGAATTGGAGAAAGTCACAACACAAAATGTCCAGTATCACATGGTTGCCCTGTTTCTGGATGGTCTATTTTTAATAGGATTTTAAAAAAGCAAGAAGTGACAGTGAGGTTAACCATAGGTGGTGTTTCTGCTGTGAGGGAAAAGCAGAGTGAAGCTGGCAAGTCTGCTGACCTGAGGGACCTGCGCCTGGATTAGGCTCTGACCCTGGAGGAGCTTGGGGTGGCCTGCAGGGACATTGACAGAATCATAGAATGGGTCAGGTTGGAAGGGACCACAGTGGGTCATCTGGTCCAACCTCCCTGCTCAAGAAGAGTCATTGTAGAGCACATGACACTGGATTGTGTCTGGGCAATTCTTTAATATCTCCAGTGAGGAAGACTCCACACCCTCTCTGGGCAAACTGTTCGACTCATTCAATAAAGGAGTTCTTCCTCATATTCATATGTAACTTCCTGTGCATTATTTTCTGCCCACTGCCTTGTGTCCTCGTGGTTGGCACCACTGGCTACATCTTTTTGGGCCCCCTCCTTTAGATATTTAGGCACATTAATGTGTAATAATTTATTACATTCATACATTAATTTATACTCATTCATTGAATTCGAGTTTCATTCTTTGACACATGCAAAGCATACACAAAAGTATTTAATTATTTGAAATTTTGCTTGTGTTAGTGGAGAGTTTGACACCTGCATGTATACATAAGCATACCTACAGATGTTGCTGGTTTGAAAGGCATCTTGGCTAGGGGGAAGATGATGGACACAGGTTTGCTTTGGGCTGTCACACAGCAAGAGCTCCTCTGATAAGAGTCAGTGATTTGTTTTATGCCTCTTGATTAAAGTCAGTTTACCTTAGTGTGCATGTATGAAGTTACAGACGAGCAGAGTCTGAACTCCTTTGCTTAGCTGGGTTTTCTTTCACATGCTTGGAGGTGCAGAGGTTATCTCTGATCTAATTCTGTGCTCACTGTAGTGGAGCAGTGTTTACTCCTGCGTGTATGGAGCTTGACTCTGAGAGTGAGTGTTTGTACAGTTGGGCCCAGGGCCAAGAAATGCCATTTGGGCAAGGCTTTTGTTCCTGATGCTTCATTAGCAAGCTACTCGAGTTGAAGCAGCAGAATGCAACTTCTGCTTGTCTTCTCTGCTGCTGAAATAGCAAGGAAGAACTTCCTATTTCCCTTTAATAATAAGTGGTTCCTGTTGCAGAAAATACGATGTTAGGGTCAGAAATAAACCCATGGTTCTTGGAAATTTTCATCATGTCTATGATGTTGACTTTTTTGTCAAACTATATCTTTCTGCTTATTTTCATAGACCATAACCCCTCTCATGGTATGCCATAACAGATGTATGTTTTTGTTTCGGGGATGATGCTTCTAAGAGTTTGATTGCTTTAAATTGGTATGAAAACTTCTAAGTAAGTGGAAAAGCATTAGGCATGAAATTAAACCTGTTACCTAAAAGCCATGTGAGACAGAAAATTCAAATTGTTTTGAATTCAAAGGCTCTTCATACAGTAGCTTTTTCCTTTTGTTGGTTTTACTTCTGAGCTGCATCCAGGACACTGAGTTGTGTGATTGGGTTGCTAAGGCCTTGTTTACAAACACAAATGGCAAGGCTTTTAATGACTTTCCTGTCAGAGAACAGCACTCACTTGCCTGTGCCACTGCCACCCTTGGCTTAGGACTGCATCATTTCCTCCTCGTTCTCAGAGTTGCTTGGCTTTGCTTAACTCTGGCTTTGCTTAATCCTGATTCTGCAAAGATTTATCTTTATTCTGTGTGAGTAATCACACATTGCTTGATTTTATGCTTTGAAATTGAGCACATAAATCTGAAAGATCAAGCCTTTTGTTCTCTATTTCTTCTTACTGCAGGGAAATACCTTTGCTGTCATATACCTGTTTGAAATAATTTGTGCAGGAAAACAAATTAAAACATCCTCAGCATGTCTCTTGTCAAGTGCTCTGTGGAAAGCTCTGTGTATGCAGCGTTGCAATAAGTTCAGACCTGTCTGCTTAAATCCCAGTTTTAATATTTAATAGCCATATTTTCAGCAGAAGCTTCCCCTTTGAGGAACCCCTGACATCTCGTGGTGCCCCTCGTCTTTTAGCACAGTCCATTTTCTTTCTCCAGGCAGCAGCCCAATACTGCATGAGATGGGTAACCTGCACTGCCCAGCGCTGCATAAACATGAAGGGCAGTTATCGAGCTGATGATCTTCATGCTTTTGGGGTCTTCCTGTTCCTGGCCATCCAGGTCACAACCCGAGCAGTACATCGGCTTGCTGCTTGCAGTTAGTTGCAGTATTTAATAGTTTGTTTCTATGTATCAGTCTATTTATATACAAATAAAATGTAAAGAACTGATCAGTGCCGGCTAAAAGGTTTTGTGGGGGATTTTGTGTAGTTTGGTTCGGTTTTTGTTTGTTTTTAAAAAGAGGCTAAGTAGTTAGTGTGATTACATTAGAGGAGTGCCTTTCTTCCTGAATTCTGGGCATTAAGCAGCTGGAAGATAAGCATAGGAAACATTAGGCACTGATAATGAAGTTTAAAGACCTCACTTCTACTGAATGTGTGGACTGTGGCTGCTGACCCACCTTTTAATCTATCTGGAATTTTTAAAGCGAAATTTGAAGAAGGTGCAAATGGATTACTTATTGAAGCAGAAATCTTGTTTTATACCTTCTGTTCTCCTTAGTGGCACAGATTTAATTTCTTTGGCCTGTTTTCAGGGACAATAGCAAGAACTGTCACAGATCTTTCAGTAATGCAATGGAGATTCTCAAGGCTGGAGCAAAGCTTCTTAAAATGGTAAGGGAGAAGAAGGTACAAACCTAACATCAAAAAGCAAGTATGAATGAGAAGTCACCATAGTGATGAGCAGTTTGAGCAAGCAGTATGAAGATTAAACTGGAGGAGAATCAGTCAGGAATGCAGAATGCAGCTGTGTTTTTGTGTCTGCCACTTCCATCCTGTTTGGTGAAAGTTGTGGCTATTTTCTGAACATCTTGAAAGCTGTTGTATTTCCCTTATTGCTCATCAAATCTCCATTTTTGCCATTTTACTCTTCAGGTATGGCTGTAGGTAAGGCTGCCAGTGTAATTCACATAGAATAAAAGCTGCCCCTGGCAATTAGTAGAAGTGGCTCATTGAGTTTATTTAGCTCTTAGGAGACAGGAAGATGATTGAGAGCAGACTCTTCCAGGCTACTTACTTACACTATGATCTGATGAGAGCCCTCCGTTGCGTTCTGATTAAATGTAAAGGCTAAATCAGCACTGCTTTGAAGAGCTCTCGTTCTGTGTTAACACAGGGGATATTTGACATATGATTTGTGGTGTCATTTTTCCAGATTGCTCTATGGTTATATGTAAACTGCATGTTCCAGGCTTGACAGTCCTAAATATAGAAGAACAGAGACTTCTCATCTGAGTGATTTTCATACCCATGTGGTCTCTTTTTTGCAAATGGATATGAAAAATCATGAAGTCTTGCTCAATTACCAATGGTGTCTTTGAATTCTTCCATTTGATTATCACAAGATAAGAGAATTTTGTGATTACTTTGTGATTTACAGGAGGACACTCTCGCTCTTTGTAGACTAGAGAAATAACCTAAAAATACCATGAATCAGTCTAACAATGAGGGAATTCATTGCCCCAACATGGCTTGTCACACGTTACTCTCTGCAGACTCCATGGGTTATTCATAAGTATCTTTAGAGCAGATGACCTCAGTTGTTTTGCAGAGGAAACCAGAGAGAGAGGTTTCCAAGTTGCCTTATGAGTTAGTATACACCAACATAAGAAACATAGAAATAAGTTCCATGGAGATTGAGCCTATTTTGCCTGGAAAGGAAACAGCAGCTGCCTCTGAAAGTGCTGAAAATCGGTGTTATGGGACATATGGGATGGAAATAGATGGTTTAGACTGTATGTATGTTAAAGTAAGTAGAATATGTTTTACTGTTTTCTTGGTTTTTAACATAAGCATATAGGTCTGTATGGCCAACTATATATATCTGCTTGTTAGTATCTTAATATTATAGTATAATAGTTTATTAATAAGTTTTAAAGTAAATAGAGTTTTGACTTATGATCCTGGAGATAGATAAAGAAGAATTTTTCAAACCTGCTAGACATCAATTTCATTGTTTAGGATATTGTCTCCCTTAGAGGAGAAGCATTTGCAGAAGTTGTTAGATTTTATGTCACAGTGCACTTCTTCCTTGTGACAGTTTTATGTGTCAGAAATGTAAAGGTGATGCAAACAGTCAAATAGGTAACACTTGTAGAGAAAAGGAGTGGGATAGTTTCTCTAAGGCTAAATATGGTATGCTTTAAAATACACTTCAATTTGCGTGAAAGGTTTTAATTTCACTTCCCTCTCCAGCACAGAGGTGTTTCCGTAACTTCTTATGCTAATCAAGGTTGGCATTGCGCTAATGAAAGGGCTGGTATGGGCAGGACCTGCAGCTCCTCTGCCCCATTTCACTGAGGGGTGATGAGAGCAGGGCTGGAGATGCCAGGGGAAGAAACGCAGCTGCTCTCGCTGGGGAGTTTCCAATGACAACACTGTGCCTGTTAAGTCCAGTTCTACTTTCACAACTTCCTCCAGTTCTTGTGGAGAGAGGCTCTTGGGGAGGTTTAACTTTGCCCACTGGTTTTGAGTTTGAGCTTGCCCAGGTCATTCATACCAGGTCATTCTGGTTTCCTTGTGTGGGGACTTACTGTTAATTTCCTATGAAAAAATGGTGGAACTAAATACAGCTTCATTAGATGTGCTTCGGTGATGTCAGTTACTGTTTTAGGATGACATAAAGTGTCTGTCGTGTGGACTGGACCATAATGACAGTTACAGTCTGGGTTTCCTGAGTAAAACCAGTTTTCCCTGAATAACTCAAGCTAAGTCAGTAAAACTCTTGGTTTAGTGATGCAGCTTCATCTCAGCCTGGGGCTTTTGTGTTGGTCTAACAAAAAATCCGTTAGTCTTTGATTTTTAAAACCTCAGTTTGGTGTTTCACTATGTCACTTTTTTGGGGGATAGGATTAGGTAAAAACAAGAGAGTGCTATTGGACATGAGCTCAACTTTACAGAAAAATACTCAGAAAAGTGCAGCATTATCTACTATCAACATTTGTGTCAAATATGTTTCTTTTCACTTTTAAATTAAACTTGCACAGTTAAGTCAGCAATTGTCCATAATCCAGATGTACAGATAGTAGAAAATGTAGCCTTATTTCACTTCCATGAGTAGGTGATCAGTTAGGGCTCCACTACTTCTTTCTCAGTGACTTGTTTCAGACTCCCTGGCTGTAGCAGTGCATCTGTCTGATCAATACAGCCCTTTATTTTCCCTTCCTGCCTAAGCAACTTGTAGATAAACCACATAATCTCATGGCAGTGATGCAGATGGCTCAGTGCTGAAGCAGAGACACTGAGACTAAAGACAGCACTTCCTCTTTGGGTGTGTGTGAATCCAGGATGGACACCCAGCTGCAGCCAGCACTAGGGACCCCTTCCATCCAGGAGCAAAACAGGGGCTGTGCCCTGAAAAATATGTAAGAAACACGAGAGTCTGCACTGAATTTGTACCAAGGATGTGGAAATAATACTCATTTCTGCACTTCGATAATTATGCTGTGAAGTCTGTGTTACAACTTGCACGTCTCAGTGTTTCCTCTTGTTTCATTTGCCCTTTTAAGTGTTTGTGTTCTTGAATCTTAAATTTGAGCACCCATGAAGTTGATCATGATCCTGAGTACTTGTGTGTGTATATGTGTATTCCTTAAGTACAGGCTTTTTTAGAACTTCTAAACTGGCAAATTTTTGTAATATACTCTCAGCATTCACACAAACATGAAATTAAGCATCCTTTTCCTAATAATCTTTCTTCAGTGCAACATGTCGCATTAGCTTAATATTCAGGGGAACTGCAGTTGTTTAATTTGCCCTTAAATTTCTTGTGACCACCCTTCCACAAGTCTTGTAACATGTTTTTCAGGTTGGATGAATTGTGTCTTTTAAGGCAGACTTATAATTAACTTCTTTCTGAAATCACTGACATATAATTCAGCGTTGGCCTTCGTTTTGTTGTCATGGACTGAAATGCAGTACAGCATATGCCTCTCTCTGTGGATATGACCCCAAATGTAGTTTTACATGAGTCAGAATATTTTCCTGTCACTCTGTCGGGGGTAGGCGTCACGATTCTGCTCCATGTTTTTTGCAGATCTTATTGTGGTTATTCATCTGGTTTGTGTCTCAAGCAGTGATCAGAACACTGGTGGTTGTAGCTGTAATTACCTTACGTTTCAAAGATCTTGCAGAGCAGCATTTGTTCCTTTGACAGGTCTAGAAATCAAAACTGTTTCAAACACAAAGTTTTCTTCAACATTGATATTTCTGTGAATATTTTTTAAGCCTGATTTACTTTCAATGAACTATTTTTTTGAGGAGCATGCTAAATTAAATGAGAATAGCATACTGCAGGGAGTAAGATAGCAGCACTTCAGTTTGACTGAGGGTTTATGGTGGGTTATTACACTGCAGGTTTGCTGATGACTGGCGGAGTATGAAGAATCCTGTGGGGAGCCACAGGTCAGTGGTCCTTGTCCCTGTGTTGGTGGCAGGGACATAGGGAAGGATGTAGCTGTGCTTCCCTCTTAACAGGCTGGCTAGGTCTCTTGGCCAAACACATTTTGTTTTTCTGTAATTCATCATGTACAGCCTTCACTAAGCCCTGTCAGAAGCATCATGTAGGCACATCCATGGTGTGCCCAGACAGTGCTGCATGTGACTTCCCACCACTGCCCAGTGGTTTCCAGCAGTGGGTGCTACTGGCATCACGCGCTGAGTAAGTCACAGAGTACAAGATGTAACTGTGGCTGCTGGCTGAGGATGGGTGGCTGCTTGGGGAGGGTGGAGAAGAGCCTGTGAAAGGGGATCTCTGAAATACAACAGGAGCTAACAAGTTCTGTTCCTGCATGCAGCAGCTTAGGGGGGGTGAATGGGCAGCATTTTGATAGCTGAAGTATTGTCTGGGTTAATAACAGCTGATTATAAACCACATCTGTCTCCCTGTCTGCCATTTTGAAGAGAAGGTCAAGTGCAATCAACATAAAATGTAGAAACCTATGTTTTTAAAGATGAAATAAATTCACAACTTTTAACATTTCATGTGTCCTTAAAAATGTTTCTTGTGAAAATTGAATCATTTACAACCTTGGAATATAACTGTTCTTTGATATATTTGATAGTTTAAAGCAGAACACTGAGTTTTTTGGCCTTGATGTCAGGCCCAGTGTGTAGATTTGCAGGGCGACAATTCTCTGAATTTTAGTGGAAAGGTTCTAATAACTGTAATATTTAAAGAAATGTAAAAATATACATTTCTGCCTGTTGATCAAATTTCCCTGTAGTAGCAAGTATATAGATATCCTATGTTTGGAATGTAGCCTTTTTTGCATCACTTTGAGGTAAGGTGAAGTTTCAGGTCAGTGTAAGTCAGTGGACATCTTTGCAGTGGCTGAAGACACAGATCCTGCTGTAGCAATTCTGTGTGGGATGCTGATAGGTTTTGATTGTACCCCGTGCAATTAAGGCACGTTTGACAAACAACATACAAGTTGCTTTTGTTCTTGCAAGTCCCCAGGCCCTAAATACAAAGAATGCCTTATAAAATACTTAAGGAAAGAATTAAGAGGGGGGGAAAGCTTTTATATCTTTATGATTCAAATATAGTGGCTATTTATAGGGTAGATGAAATACTCAAATACAACAGTTTTTTTCTTTTCATTAAGCTGTGATTCAAGGAGTTTCCTCATGTGTGGTGAAGGATGCAGTGCCTTTCCTGCCTAACCATGAGCACTGTGTGCACAGTGTCCCAAATTTGCAAACAAATGTTGGTGCTATGCAGACTCATAGTGGTGGTGTCTTAGGGAGTAGCTCAGAGTTGGGTCTCTGCTGTCCCCTGGGTGCTCTTTGGCCCCTCAGGGAATTCCTATGAGACAGAATAACATGGGGCTTTTGATCCTCCTATTAAACTAACTGTGTGGCATTGTTTAGGAACTAAAACATTAATACAAATTGTCATTTACATTTCCCCCACTATATATCATGACTAAATGTCTTTTTAAATTAATGCTTTCTAAATATCAGGCCTTAAACTACAAGAGGTAAATAAATGGTTGTTGCTGAGCAACAAGACACAAAATGCGCTTCATGCCCAAAGAGTGCTACTGCCTTTGAGAAAATAGCTAATTTCTCTTTGGATTTTTTTCCAAAGTTAATGATTCCCTTTGGCTGTAAGAATTGAGATGAGTTGATTAGAGGTTCTGCAGCAGAGCCCACCTGCCATAGAGATGCTCTGCTTTCTGATCCTCCCTGGTTACGTGGCATTTTTATGAGAAGAGAGTGAAGCCCTGTCTGTCTGTTCATAGTGCAGCCAGGAGCACTTTGTTCATAGGGGTGCATCCCTGGGACTGCCTACTTATCACAGGACAGGTGGCTTTAGCAGTGGAAGAAGCAGAACCTCCTCCCAGCTCCTCTGTGAGGGATCATGATCCCTGTGTAGGAGATCCAGGTTGGTCAAGTTAAGACTTGTGTCTGACTGTTACTCACCTGGCAGTGGATCTGCTTATGTTGATATTATAAAAGCTAAACTTTTCTGTTTCATTGCATTTCTAGGCTCAGTATTGTCATCCTTGGTGGTGGCACTGTGAACCAAGCATAGGGAAAAATACAAAGCTGAAAGGAAATTATTCTAATAGCATCAAATTGTGTTTTCAGAGCAAGCCCAGCCAGGGAAATCCCATAGCTCAGAAATGTTTTTTCTAATAACTTTGCATTTTGCATTGGTAAGTTCAACACTTCTGCTGTGGGAACTTTGCAGGCTTTGTGCTCTCTTTTGTTGTTATGCCTTACTAGCAGAGATCCTTTTCTTTCTCCAGCCTAATAACGCAGCCTGCTCTCTCCAGGTGTCCATGTTCTGTCAGCAGCAGGTTCACATTGAACAATTTAGGTGAAATGTGGCTTCGACTTTCCCCAGCTTTTGCTGTTCCATTGGCTCCTGCTACTGCTGCCAGGACTGACAGTATCTCTTTGATCCAGACATAAATGAGCTGCTTTATTCCTACCCAAAACCAAGGTCATTCATGAAAGGAAGGGGGGCAATGTCTCTTATACTTTTTTCATGTTTAACATCTGAAAGACTGAGGTTTTGAGGCTGTCTGCAAATAAAAAGAGATGATCTCTGCTGGAGTGAAAACCATACAATTTTACTTGTATGGATAGATCTTGCTGAGAAAGTAGGGACAGCTTTCTATGAGTTGTATTGTCTTTTTTCATTCTAAAATGTTGATCATTTCATGAACTGTTTCAACTCTTACCCAAAGAGCTGTTAAGCTGAAAACATAGCTCTGTGTCCTTCATTTGTTTGTGATTGTGCAATGGAAGTAGATAACTATTTGACTGCTAAAGTGGGTGCTGAGCTGCTTGCATTGCTAGTTCTGTTCTGTAAGCAATGTCAATTAGTACTTCAAGAGGTTAATATCTCAGAAGAGAGGCTTTGTGAGTCATATGGTCTCCTTTAATAGATAATTATTATAGTCTGCTGATTTCTTCATGTGATCTAAGATGAAATCATGAGGTATGACAGAATGCTGCGATTTTCTATTATATTTTCTTATTATGTGAAATTGTAGTAATCCAGTCAATCCTCTGACCCACCAGTAAAACATGAACACTTCTGTGTTTCTTTTCTACCTTTCAGCAGCCCAACTTGTCCTTTCTTGTGCAAAGTATGGTGCCCCACACTTTTCATGGGATTTTGGAGATGCTGGGGTTTTTTATGTTAGTCTCATGAGGATGGAAGAGAGTCTGGGCAGGAAACTAGTCCTGACATTATGCATTTAATTATTTGTTTTTCTTCTGAATTCAAGGGCATCTCATCTGTATCCATTATATTTTCATTCTGACTTTTAAGCTACTTTAGGTTAAGCAATGGTCCTGAGAATGTTGGGCTGGAGATGTGCCTTTGTCACAGGGTGGAAGGATGTGCTGTATGTCCCCTCATGCCTCTTCCAGTCCTACATCTCCAGTGAGGAGAGGAAGAAGGAAGGCATCACTGGTGAGCCAGAATCATACCCACAGAGAAAGGACACCTGGATAGCAAAGCTAAATTTATTTGAGCCAAGTCAATACTGAAATATAAAGTGCAAGTGACACTATTGGTAAGCTTGGGCTGACAGGAAAGGTAGCAATATTTATCTAAAATTTCATTTCACTGCCTTTCCTTGAGTAAATCATATTTGTAGCTCCCCTATCAGAAGTTTTATTCAAAATTTGCCTTGAACTACCACAAAGAGTAATGTATTCATGGATCCTAATCAGGCACAATTACACTACAGTTGATTTGATTCTTGCTGTAATTTTTATTGTCATTTCAGTGCTATAATTTTAGACATTATTGCCATTTTTACCTAGAACTTCCTTTTTAGAAAGCTGATTTGTAAATCAGTGTCTCTGGAAGTTTATCTTATTTTAGCCTTATTTTAATGTTGTTATAAACTTGATTTTATGTAAATAACGAAGATGAACAGAAGATACCAGAGTAAGGTATTTCCCTAGAGAGAGGCCCTTGATCCTGTTTATCCCAGTGGTGGTACTTTGTTTTCCAGTATAGAGTTGGATCCGACTAAAGACTAGGCAGCAATGGGATTTTAGTATCAACTGATAATATAAATGATAGCATAAAAATCTGATTTTGCAAATCATCCTGCTAAATTAGTGAGGTGAGAATACTGTGAAATGATTCAGTGCTTATAATTAGGAACATCTCTCTTTCCTCCCACCCATTCTTTTTAGCAGGTGTTTTCTTTGGCAGGGATTTAAGGCTAGGCACTGATGCTGGAGATGAAAAGCTACAGCCTAGTTTTCGTTAGGATGACTTTAATATCTGTAGGTTTATGTCATGTGGAAGGTTCAGCTGTCTGTAGTAACCCAGTTTCTATGGTGATCTGTTTTCTGCTTTCTCTTTGCCTTCTCTAGACAGTAGAAAATGTACAGTTTCAGCTGAATAAATTAAAGGTGCCTATTTCATGCTGCCATAGATCACATAGTTAGAAACTGCTACGCAGCATTTGCTGCCTCAAGTCAACAGCATTTTTGTCTTACAGGCTGCTGCTTTCTTACATCAGGAAATGTTTTTGTGTAGCCTAGAGGAAACCAGCCTCCTGATCTGTTTTGCTAGAGAGCATTTAAATGCTTTCCTCTTCCCTATTACATTTACTTTACTTTCTGTTAATTCCTTGGAAGGAGTATCCGATCAGAAATACTGGGGATGGGGAACTTCTTCAGCTTGGGGGTGGAACTCAGTCAAAGTGTGGTATGCGTTCAGTCTGATGCTGTAGCATCTTTGTGTTAACTAAAAAAACCTCTCTGATTTCTGGCAGGGTTTTGATTTTTAGGGTTTTGGTTTGGTTTTTTGGATGTTTTGTGTTGGTTTTTTTTCTTTTAATAAAAGAGTTCGGGTGCATTGTGGTATGTTTGTATATATGGAGTTCATGAATTATTTATTTGATTATTTGATATTACATGAAATTCTGATTTGAAAATATTGTTATATTAAATAATGAGTTCATGATTTATGAATCCTTTGTTTAAAAACTGAGTGGAAAGGAAAGAAAAGGTTGCTCCTGAGCACAGTACTTGGCTTTAATGCTGCATCTCTATTGTTAAGTACTAGTTAATTATTTAGGAGTTATTCTGTAGTTTCTGTGGGTTTGTACTTGCATTGCACATATACTTGTGAGCACACACCCCTTTGTTTCAGCTCAAATGAGGCTTCTTACCATGTGAATTGTGGATACAGGGCTGAAAACAACTAATGCAAATGCTCAAACCATGGCTTCTGCTGCTACTTAGCTCTGTTGTTGTTAGATGCCATGCTGTGTGAATGTCAGGAGCACATACTGAAGAATTTTTGGAGGGATCTTTCATTTTTCAACTAATTTGTCAGTCTTTTGGGGAGTGGGGAAAAGGGTATGTAAATACTAAAGTAATGTGGCAATTTTATACTGAAAACACTATCAAATATATATGCAACTAATAAAGGTCAAAGGAAAAACTAAGCCACACAGCCACAAATTTACTGTGAGAAGCAAAGTTTCCTGCCTTTGTATAAAGTAGATTCTTAGGGCTGGCAGTAACATCCAGTGAAGATGAAGAAAGACCAGGTGTGGGAGCATGACATATCATGCAGTGGGAACAATGAAAGTGAATTTTTATTTGTTTATTTCATTATCTTTCTCCTTTCACTCAGTAGAGAGAATTGGTTTACATGCATGGCATAAGCTGCTCAGTTCATGAGTCTCACTCCCCAAACCACTGCCTGCGCTCAACATGTTTTACCATGTCCTGTCTTGCAACAAGAAAGCAATATGAAGTTTGTCATGAAGTCTTGCAGACAATCCCTGGGAGAAAAAAAGCAGTTTGTAATTTTCAGTAGTGGGAAAACTGGGTTAATAAGAGGGGGGGACAGAACGCTTCTTTGAGGCAGAGGGTGCTATACAAGAACAAGTTGTGTAAGGTGAGGTAGTGAAACTGTATGACCAAATGCAGTTTTCTCTGCCATGAAATGTCGTGCTTTGACAAATACATTATAGTTATTTTGAAATAATTTATTGGCTTGAGAATGTTTTGCAACAAGGTGAGTGACTGCACCTCTAAAGCCAAGAAACTGTTTTGTTTGCAAAGGCGATGGGTGTGAGGTGATCTCAGTGCTCTCTAGGCATTGCAAGAGCATCAGTTCAAAAGCTTTAATATATTAAAAATGTCACAGCCTTTTCCTTGTGTTACTCAAGAGCTGTTTTCATAGGTGCATGTTTGCATATACATGCAACTGTATAAGTAACAAGATGGTTTCCATACACCTTTAATTGATTCTTGAATATGATAGCATTTTATCTTCACTCATTTGAAAATACAAATATTCTGTTTCTGAAAGCAAGTCATATGTTCGTGCAGGGTTACTTTTATGAATAAGGTTGGGTGAAAATGGTCATTAATGGAAAACTTGCTTATTGGGGGTGTTTTCTATTGTTCGGAGACTTTTTCAACCAAATTTTTTCATTTTTTTCTTTTGGCACCCTGGATATAATCTGTTTTAAATTTGCTCTATTTGTAATTACAAAGAAAAGAGCTTTTAACCTTTAAACCCATATTTCTTTCTTTGTAGATTTTTCAGCACTGAATATGTGTCTTGGAACACTTTCTGCATGGAAAATGCCTTTTTCTCTCTGTGTAGGCAATAAATTAAGCTTATGTAGCCTGTCAATGAAACAGCTTACCTTGTATAAACTAATTAACTTCTCTTGCTTAAGTGTTTGTCTGTTAAACATGTATTTAAAAAAAGAAAAAAACAGTTTTGGTGTCATGGATATTGATGATTTAACTATAGCAGAACAAAAACTCACTGATCTTTTGCTGTTGTATTGCAGTATGCCCGGGTTTGGATCCCTGATCCAGAAGAAGTCTGGAAGTCAGCAGAACTTCTCAAAGATTATAAACCTGGAGATAAAGTCCTCCAGCTTCGACTTGAAGAGGGCAAGGTAGGTCTGTGTGTTCTTTGTAAGCTGATTGTGCTTTTTCTCAACCAGAGACTGGTGTATCTAATTCAGGAAGCAGTACTGTCAAAATATGTCTGTATTTTGGTGTGTGCAATTAGTCTTGTCCGCTCATTTCCTGTAGCATTTTTTTGTGTGATAAATTTTACTGTTTAGTTACATTTTGCCTTATTTTAGAGCAAATTAAAAAGTACTTGCTTTTATCCACTGCTGGTTATGTTCAGTTGTATCATTTTTGCTACTTATGCTGGTAAACCTGTAACCGTGGCTTGATATTCCAGGGGCAAGTGTTGCTACAACAGTGTTACAGAATAAAACAGTGATTTTTAGGTTTAGCGTAACCATCAGAAAATTAATTAAGATAAAAAGTGCAAGGATTAAGAGCATTACAAAAATGATGGTGTGTACTGTGTTGAGTAATGGTGACATGTCTACAAAATGTTCACATGCTTCTAGTTGGGTTTTTTTCATGGAAGTAGCAGGTAAATAAAGTGATTTTTGATCTAGAGACAGGTGAAATTTTAACATCTATATTAGAGATTAATTTATATCTGCAAAAACTGTAATTAGCATTTTTTTCCAGGCTTTGTGTTCTTCACAGTGTTCTGCAGTGTTCTTATGTTGTGTTAGTGTATATGAAGCTGGCTATAGACTGGTGGGAGTCTGATTCTTCTTCCTGTCCCACTCAAGAGGAAAATAATAGGGAGACACTGGCTAGATTTATGATAGAATGTATTTTGATCTATTTAATAAAAGGGTATGGCAGCAAAAGCATGGGATTTGCTTAAGTAATGGTCTAAAAAGATGGTATCTATCCAGTTGCATGTTGTACATACAGAAAACCTTTGGGGGAAATTTTAAATTACGGTTTTGGGGAAAGAAGAATCAAATCAAGTCACCAGATAATTTAAACCTTGCGTTGTGTTTTTGTAAATTGGGCATGTTTTGCTGGGAAGAATGGTTGGAGGGACTGAATGAGGAAATATAAACACCACCTCTTTCAACAAGTGTCTCCATTTGATTTTCAGGACCTAGAATATTGCCTAGATCCAAAGACAAAGGAACTCCCACCCTTGAGAAACCCTGACATACTTGTTGGTGAAAATGACCTCACAGCGCTCAGTTATCTCCATGAACCTGCCGTTTTACACAACCTCAAAGTTCGATTCATAGACTCTAAACTCATCTATACCTATTGTGGCAAGTACTGTCTTTTCATACCATCATCTTTACAGAGAATGCCCTAGACAGGAAGAGGAAAGTTGTTTGTTGATATAGCTGCCTTTACCTTAGTAATCATTTGATGATAGGGCATATTGGGTTATTCTTAGGAAGAGCCCTGTGTTCATGGTCAAGTGCATCAAGGAGGCTGAGAGTATTAAGGTTCAGAGAAAACTGACTTCACTGTGGATTCCTCTAGCTTCCCAATGGACTCTGTTTATAAGATGTGTATTCAGCACTTTTAGCTGCCAGTGGGATTCCTGTCTGGTTGGTGTTGTTGCCCTTAGGCTTGCTCAGGTCAGCGTGGGCTGGAGGAGGGGCCTCACACGGTGGAGATGCAGGAGTGAGCCTTGCTGGTTGGTGGATTTGTTGCCCAGCTATAACCTCTGCACTGAGCTCCTCCATCTCTGTTGGAAGATACCAGTTTATTTTCTCTTTCATGTTTTCCAATCATGGCAACTAAATAGGACTGTATTTGTGACAGTTCCTGAGCCATGGCTTGTCCTATCCCAGTTAAGATTGATCTTTATTTTGAAAGTATCATTTAACTCACAAATTAAAGTTAAGTGAAGGTTACTCAAGCTTGTGGTATTTTCAGATGGCCAGAATAGGGGAAAGTTATTTAATGATCACTTATAAGTGCAAAATTGTAACTTAATGGTCTATTTTAAAGCATTATGAGGTAGTTTAGGCTTAAAATTTAGATTTGATGCATCTGGGATTTTTTTCTGTGTGCATATGTTTCTTTTAAATCTGTGTTTAGTCAAAATACATTGCTAGCTTTTAATATAAGCTTTCAAAATACCTAAACTTTGTTAATTTTTCAAATATTTCTCTGATTTACCTGTACTTTTGACATCTGTTACAACTCCACCCGTGATGATGGGTATGGAGAGCTATGACAAGCAGCACATTAAACATGTTGTGATGGGCAGACTGCAGGCAGTAACATCCTGCCACATTTTGCTCACTCTGGCTGTTCCCAATCTGCAGATTCTCAGCAGAGTGCATCTGTTCCCAGTCCTGCTCTCAGCAGTGGCCACATCACAGGGGACTGGATCAGACTTTGCCACCCCCTTCTTGCAGCCAGACTTCACTCCTGTAGGAGTGGGAGATGATTCATACCACGTCTCATCCCATCATGCAGTCAGAGCACAGAATAATTTAAGTTGCAGAAGACCTCTGGAAGTCTTCAGTGCAGCTTTCTACTTAGAACAGGTCTGACCAGATCAGGTTGCTCAGGACTTGGACCAGTTAGAGTATCTGAGTATTTGAGTATCATTGTTGCTGCCTGGAGATACACCATATCATCTCTGGGCAACCCTTGCCGAGGGTGCATTTGTGGTCCCAGCACTGGGAAACCACCTCAGTTTGTGTTTCCCTAGTGCCCCCACAGCAAAGCTCTTGGGTGAAAGGGCTTTTGTGCAGCTGGAGTCTCATGGCCTGAGCTTGTAAGGGCTCTTCAGTCTCAGTTTGGTGGTCTCATGCCTGCTAACACCACCATACCCCTCCCATCAGACAGCCTGCCCGGATTGTGTTCCAGCTGCTTGCAGCATGCTCTGTGTTTGGCAGCATGTAGGAGGCTTTAAGAATCAGAAGGAATGTGCTGTCTGCTAGCTGTGTTTTGCCATGTTTGGGAACACATGAAAACTGCATGTTTCATGTTTTCCCCAGTGCAGCTGTAGTTGTGGTTTTGGCTGGTTTTATCATTTCTCATGGGGCCTGGAAGGCCTCTAGCTCTTCAAGGCTGGGTCTGCCAGAGGGCCGGGATGGTGGAGCTTGGTCAGCTGGTTTGCTTCCAAACAAGACTGAAGTGGTTTGTTAGAAGTGTGTGGATCCAGTAGTGTAGGGCTCCCTGGTGGTCAAGGAGAAGACAGTGATGGAGGGTTAACGCTGCTGAAGAATGCTGAGAAATGCTGTGGGTGGGGGCATGTGTGTTTTAAGGTACAAGCTAAGGAGACTAGAGCTGGTGTATTTGCCTTTAAAAGTCTGATCCTTTGGCCACACCCATCCACCTTTCAAATTTCTCCATTGGTTCCCAGCCTGAGCACAGATTACCCCCCCCTGCAAAGATCATTGCCTTAGAGCTCAGCCTGCAGGAGGGATTGCATTTGCTTTCTTAATCTGACTCACACGTTAGTCAGGTTAGTATAAATACCCTGTGAAGGTGGTTTGAGCAAACACAGCTGATGTAGCCCAAAGGAGATTAAAACCACTTCAGTCCATGAAGAGAATTATGGTAACATTATTCTCAACCAGCAGAACTAGAACTGGAATGGATGGATGTCCAGGGCCCTAGAAATTAATTCAACCACGCTATCTTAGTGTAATATATCAAATGGATATTAAATTCTTTAAAATTTCACTTTGAAATAATTCAGACTTTTAAACAGAAAATCTGAAGTTATAATCAAGTTACCCTTTCACCAGCTATTCAGAAGTGATTTATAACTTTGCTTTAATATTGGTAATATGAATTGAGGAATTAAGAAAAGAAGTTGAAAAGTTACAAAGGGAAATTTGAATGTTTACATGGAAAAACTGCTATGGCTGTGATGAGTACTCAGTGAATACTGCTGGTTAGTTCAGATTAGTAAAAATACTGCTTGCTATGCAGGGGAGCATACTTTGATTTAAATTAATAAATTATTTATGTTTATGTTCAATTTGTTCTCAGATGGGTGAGTACATTCAAGATAAAAGAATTAGGTACACTTACTTTGGGTATATATAAGACAAATGGCACAAAGAGTAGCCAGACTTCAATTTAGTGTAACTGTAGGAACAAAAACATACATAAATCTGATTTAGGAAAGGCCATATTTCTTAAAATAGCAATATGATTTAGTGGAGATAAGGAGAAGTTATATGTAAATTAATCTGGATTATAGCCCTGTGAGACAGACTGATTTCAAAGTTCTACAGAAAGCAAATAATTCTGAACTCACTTGTTTTGGTTATTTCCAGATGGTAGTTGCTCATTGATTTTACAGATTCCTACTGAAGTTAAATGTTTTAATATGCTGAAGACTTGTCACAGGGCTGCTTGTTTCAAATTCAAGGATTTATTTTTACCAGTGTAGCCAAAAGCAGCAGGGAATTGTCTGAAGTCTCACACAGATTTTTTTAATGTCTCTGGTGAGACTTGCAAGCCTGGGAGGCTCAAATTGGTGGTGCAGCCATATTTCATTTTTTACAAAGGGCAGATGTTAAAAATTGACACGGAAAATATTCTTTGAGTCTTCTAGTACTGAGGTCACTTCTCCTTCCTAACCCACTCTTATTTTCTGGCTCGTCATTACAGCATTAGAACCTGGCATAAACGTTTGTAGAGACTTTTCACTGCAGCTCCTGAGTCATTTCAGGGAAGTCATGACTGATGGAAAGGCTGTGGAAAAACACAGCCTCTCCCTGCATGGGTGTGTCGAGACATAAAACTTGCCATATATATGAGGAAATAGATTGAGATCTCTCAGATCTGTTCCTGAAATACATTCTATTGTTTATAATGTTTTTGCTTGATATATAAATGCATGACAGGATTTAAAACTGGGATAATGTTCCCAGCAGCAGTGCCAGACTGTAGATGCTTTCATTTCCCCCTCTCCCAGTTTTTCAATGGAAAATTTCTTCAGTAGACATCACAGCACTGTAATCTGCAGAGAGCTGGGATCTGCACTGAGGAAGTCTGTGTGTATAAGAGTGAATTTCTGAGCAAATTTAGAAGCAAGTTGAGTGCTATGGAAACGCTTCTGGTGCAGGTTCTTCAGGGATGGATTGGCCAAGGTGTGTGTGTGTAGCAAGGTTGTTGTAGTCACTGTGCAGCTTTCTGCACCTGCATTGTTGCTTGCACGCACCAAAACACATATATGTAAGAAGAAATTCTACTTTTCAAATATCCACAGTTAAAATTAGAGTTTCTATTTCCTCCCCATGCCTTATCACATTGCCAAGATGAGGAGGAATTGCTATGTAAAGAGAGCACAGCATGCCTGACACAGCTGGGTCTCCCATGGCAGCGATCAGTGTGTTCACCCCTGCATGGAGCAAAGAAGTGTTCCCTAACCATTGTAAATGCTGCAGGAGAGAAAGGTATAAGGAATCTTTGTCAGATTATCCCTGTGTCCCGAGCTGTTCTCATTTCTCATGAAAACCAAAATTGTTCCAAAAGCATTTGAGGTCTCACTTTGTGTCTAAGAAGTTTGTAAACAGTAAGACAAGGTTTCCTGTGCAGGGAGAGTAAAAAAAATGGTGTGAGTTTAGAAGTCCCGTAGTGATGAGTGGTATCAACAAAGCCAAATATGTGTTTAATTGGTATGGAAAAACTAGAAAATGAAAGGTGTAAGCAGTTACATACACAGATGTATAAGATTAATGTTTTATGATGCTTTCTAGAGCTGTAAGTACCTAATTTCCTGACATGAGTGGTACCGCTCTGTGTTAGCTCTATGAAATATGTCTACTGCTTGGGTTTGTTTCATCTCTTTGAGCAGGAGGTCATCCTGCTCGACTGGCAGAGATGCTCCATAATCCAAATTACACTACGTGTCTACTTTGTTGCTTGTTACAAAAACTGAAGGTGGTATTCCTGGGCACAGTACAAGAGCTGAAGGGTTAACACACTTCACATACCCAAAGTGGCAGTCAACAATGTCATGCAGTAGTTACAATTCACAAATCACAGTATCATTTGTAATTCACAATAAAACACATGAAAGTACAATGCACATTCATTGGTTTACTGCACTGAACAGGCAGTATTTCAAGTCAACACATTCTGAATCTGTTTGATTTGTGCATGCTAGCTTTAGAGAGGGCAGATAGAAAAAGTAAAAAGTTGTTCCTGATGTACTTACCAAAGCAGGGTGGAAATAAACTCCTGTAATGATTTTTGTATGCAAAACTGTAGTCAGAATGAATAACTGTTAGTCATAATATTAGATCCTTGTTCTTTAGTTAATATTTTTTAGAAAGATATGAACAATAGTTAGTGTTAAAGCCATTTTTGTTTGGGTTTATTTTGAAACAACTATTAATAATTCCTTTTGTTTCACTTCCTTTGTAGGTATCGTTTTAGTGGCCATAAATCCTTATGAACAGCTGCCTATCTATGGCGAAGATATCATCAATGCATACAGTGGCCAAAATATGGGGGATATGGATCCACATATCTTTGCAGTGGCTGAAGAAGCATACAAGCAGATGGCCAGGTTTGTAGACCACAAGCCTTGAAGTCATTGTTTTTCTGAAAGGAATAAAACAAAGTTGCTGGCCAGTGACCTTCTCTTTAATGTATAGCTTGTGAAATATTTTGCAAGATATGTCTTTTATCCAGTGTTTTAGTGTATTTCACAAGAGGAGAAGTTGCCTAAGTTAGTGAACAGTAAAGCATTAGAAATGCTGTGATCATGGCCACTGACGGTTAACAGGAATTACCACAGATCTTGTCGGTATTTAGATCTAAAATTAGCCATGTGCTTTATATGATTATGTTGTTTTAATTTGATTAGCAAAATGAGGGGATATTTTTTAATCAACAGTGGATTATTAAAGAGAAAAGTGCCAGATTCTTAGCTATTTCGTATTTATATGTGATACTGACAAGAGAAAAGAAATCACTCAGCTTGTGAGTGCTATTACAGGCTCCTATTTGTGTTGGTAAAGTCCCAGCTACGTAATCTGCCTGTGGCTGTTGTTGACTAGAATTAAGAGGGAGCAGAGGGACGATTGCACAGAGCGCCTGAAAACCGAGTCTCTAAGGACACTGTAACAGCTGTGCAGGAAATCCTCATTTCTTTAGATGTTGCATGAAAATGAACTTGTCATCCAGAGGTGGTGATTATCAGAAACTTCTTCCCCTTCACCCCAAGAGCCTGTAGTCTGGGGAGCTTTTGAAATACCATGTTTCTAGGATAAAAATCTTTTGGGCTACTCTGTGGACTTTGGTTACCAAGATGGTCCCTGGTATTCTCACTGGTCAGCTCCAAGCTGTTGATACAGTTTTCCCTGTTGACAATACAGCCCGTGATTAAACTAATCAAGTAAAACTGTGAAAGATCTCTGGATTAATTGTGATGGCCCTTAAGCTGTGCTGTAAGTGGGGGAGGCAAGAGGAGAATGGATTGAAAATGTTAAAATCTTCATCTAGCTTTCTATTCATTTAAGAATCTGTACGAGTACTAGAATAGATAAAATGCTCCCTAGGCTGTGAAGTTAATCAGGTGTATGTGTGAATACAGTGATTCACAATACTCACATAATTGATAATTTCTCAAAAGAAAACACTACAATACAGTACAGCACTTTATGACTTAGGATAATTGCACAGGTGCCAGTATTTCAAAAATACCCTTCTCGTGGTTCAACTCCAGGCAGCAACTAAGTGCCCCAGAACCACTCACACCCTCCCTCTCCCAGTGGGATGGGAAGGAGGAACTCATGAGTTAAGAACAGATTAATAACTGAAATAAAGTAAAATAATATAAAATAATAACAACAGTATCAAGAATAATAATAAAAAGAGAGAGAGAGAGCGAGAAAGAGGAGTAAAACCCAAGAAAAAGAAGTGATGCACAGTAAAATTGCTCACCACCCGCTGACGGATGCCCATCCTGTCCCCCATCAGCCATCAGTTGCTCCTGGTCAGCTCCCCCCAGTTTATATACTGGGTATGACGTTCCACAGTATGGAAAATCCCTCTGGCCAGTTCGGGTCAGCTGTCCCGGCTGTGCTTCCTCTCAGCTTCTTGTGCACCTGCTCACTGGCAGAGCATGAGAATCTGACAAGTCCTGGACTACAGGTAAGCACTGCCCAGCAGCTCCCAAGACGTCCATGTGTTATCAACAATATTCTCTTATGAAATCCAAAACCAGCACTGCACCAACTACTAGGAAGACAATTGCCTCTATTCCAGCTGAAGCCAGGGCAACCCTACATCTGCACTGTGAAGTGCAGAGATATTTGCTTTACTTCCTTTCTGCTAAGAAGAGAGACATACCATCTGGTATTGAAATACAAAGACAAAACTGCGCGTTAATGACAGTCACATCTGCATCATGGCTCTTTCATCACTGCTCTTTTAAACAGCCTTGCTGCTCAAGTTTCTCTAAAATTTCTATAAAATAAGAATTTATTAGCTGTATTTTATGTCTGAGGCACAGTATGGGGACCTGCAGTTATGTGTCAGTGAGAAATGTCATCCAAATTGCCAGAATTTTTTTCCTAACATTAACGGTGGAAGTAAGAGGTTGAAGAGGGATCCCTCTCCACTGAGTCCAACCACTTTCTGAAGTGGGCTTACCTCTTACTGGTGCTGGAATTTCAAGTTACTGCACTGCCTGTGTTCTGTGTGCCTGTTAGCTGGAGCCTGTGCAATGGAGATGTCTGTCTACCATCACCAGCATTCTCTGCTCTCAGGGGAAGATTGAAGGGACTGAGATTTTGTCTAAGTTTCCACTGTGGTTCTTCCTTTCTGTGTTAATTGCCTGCTCTTCAGCTCTCACTGCACCCTCCAGCAATTCTGTCCTGAATAACAACAAATAAGATGTGGTAGAAGTTCATTTTTGAAACAAATGGTGAGAAATTATATAACCATGGAAATGATCTTAAATAATCCTTCCATATTATTTAATTAATTCCTTTGTGTGTCTACATGGTATAAACAATTTGTTACTCTTTTATGACTAATTGATAGTACTTTCATAGGTGCAAAATGAAATCTGGGCATACAATGCGAATGAAAAAAATCCTTCTACACTGAAGTAACAATTTAATTGTTTTAGTTTTCCAATGTTTATTTCCTTTACCGCTATTTGGTATTTTAACTTGTTGTCTTTAAGTACTTTTTCTGTCATTTGTCCACACTGGATTTAGATTTCTATTGCTGTTTCAAATTACTTGATCTGTTGTCCCTCACTTTAACTTCACTGATACTTTTTTAACCTCTGAACAAGTCACTTTTTACGTCTGAGTTACGAAGTTAAAGGAAAAAATGTGCAGTTTTACATTTTTGCAGCTGTTTTTTTAAAAATAAAAATCAGATTATCTGTGGCTGCTTTATTAACGCTTTAATAAGTGCATTGAATATTCATATGGTAGCTACTCATATGGCATTAATCTGCATTTATGCATGTAATTGCTGAGATTTATTTTTTTCTTGTTTATAATATTTCCTAACTCCATGTTTAAATGATCACTGGAATAATTAGTCATGATGCTCCTATCCTTAAGGCTTCAGTGAGCTCTTCTAAATATTTGCTCCTTCGGTCTTTTTGTTAATTTATAATTTAGTGGTTTAGAATTTGTTCTTTCCAGCTCCATTAATTTATCTGCTGTGCTGAGAAAGTCCTTCCGTGTGCATGGTTATAACTAAATGATCTGTGTAGACTTCTTCATCCAAAGAAAATGCCCCATGGCAGCAATCAGGAAAGCTAGTCATTGCCCCATAAATACTTGCATTGCATCTTCAGAAAAAATACAATGATGTTGACCACTGGGATGGCAGGGGTGGAGCTCACATCTGGCTTGTACAGGAAAAATGGTATTCAGCAACTGCTTGGTGTTAATTGCAATGTAAAGCAGCACATAAAGATACCTTTGCATGTGGCATTTCTTGTGCAGTTGGAGCCAAGTGATGTGGTATGTTTGGCTGTGGAGTGGTGGGCCCGTTTGGGCAGCTGGCCTTGTCCCACAGCAGTTCCATCCCCAGTGAGGGTTAGTGGAAAGAAATATGGCTCATCTGTGATAGTGTGACATAGCTGACAGTGAAATAAGTGGTTCCTCTTTGCTCAGTAGCTTCTTCTCTTTTTCAGTGCAGGAAAATGTGTACAGCTCTTTTAAGACTAATTTCGCTTGGGATTATTATTTCTTCCCCACTCTTCCCTTCTCTTCCACCCTTCTCATCTGTGTCTTTGTACCTTTTCCCTTTTCTCTCTCCATCTCCTGCAATTCCCCTACACTTGACTGACAGTTTTGTTTCCAACATCTTTGCTCTGCTGTGCCCAAAATAAGCAGTGAACTAGTTTCACAACTGCACTTAAATTGTGTTAGGTTTATGTGAGCTTCATACTTACCAGAAACTGTGTTGGTTTGGGTTGTATGAGCCTCCAGACCGCAGGTGTGAGGGTTTGGAGCAGGTCTCCTCCTCTGTCTGAGTGTGACTGTGTCCCAGCATGGGGAAGCAGGATCAGTTGGATGGGGACCTGTCCAAGGGGCTCCCTCAGCACATGGCTTTTGTGCAGAGGGGTTGGGGGCTGCTGTGGTTCTGCAGGGACAGCTGTAACAAGCTGTGCTTTTGGAAAGAGCTGGGACCTGCACTTGGAGGTCTGTCTCCTCACCGATGGGCAGTGTGCTGGATAGTTTGCTCCATTTGAAGGAATGCATACAGTTTTGGGACAGTGTTTAAGGAAGATGAGTGATTTAAAAGGAAGTAAAGTATTGCTGAAGAACGTATTTTGTCTCAGAAATACAAAGGGCAGTGTCAGCATGTGGGTGTTTGCATGCTTTTAATTCTTTGAGCTGCAATGTATACCATTTTTTATGTCAACTTTTCCAAATTAGTAACAAAACCCAAGTTTAGTCTTCAGTTACCCACTGTGGTAACTATGAAAATTGAGGCAAAACTTCAGTTGGCAAGCATTCGATTTTTTTTTTTTGAAAAGCATTTCAACTTCAGTAGGAATCATAACTATCAGCAGGTGCAGCTCATTTTCTTTGTAATTCAAAAGAAACTTCAATTTTTAACTGTATGGTTTGCAATAAGATGTTGATGATTATGCTCTTGAAACTGTTAAGAATTGCATTAATGTGTGAGACTTATAATTATCAGTTTCCTAACACTGTTAGGGAAAGAAGTTCAAAATCACTTTTGCACAGGATTCCTTCCCTTGCCTAGTAAGGGTATATTGCAGTAATTAAGATAATGTATTTTTTATCAGCACTCTCTTGGTCTGATTTGTTCCATCCTACTTGTGTTTGATGACAGAGCAGATTCAATTTAATAGATTAGCTTCAAGATTTTCTTCTGATTAATTAGTAAAGTCTAGCATGGAGGGAGTTGAAAGTAACATTTGCAAACAGAATTACATACTGATCAGATCGACATAAAACTTAATAAATACCACTTTTGAAAGCAACCATGTTTAAAGCGTCAATTTCCAAAGTTTTGCTTTTTCTATTTGGACAAAGTGTAGTGATTTATTCAATGTTAGTATGTATCTTTTCATTAAATTACCTGTAATAAGCAAGCTGCCTCTGTTTTGGCAGATTTTCAGCATGTGTCTGATGGCTCTTACCTACAGGAAGATATTTTTTCTGTCACTTTTTGTTCAAAAGGAAGCTTGGTGAGCTGTTGAGTACGTGTTTTGAAAGCACCTTGACTGACAGTCTCCAGTTATCCCAGGCATCCCCAAATGATGTCCTCTTAGAAAAAGGCACATCTAATCAGCTGCTGCTTTGCTTCCTAGTTTCTGATAAATGGATACTCTGTTCTCCCCTGACAGAAGTCAGGAAGGGGATGATTAACAACATGTCACGGATCTGCATCCAGTTATGGCAGGAGGGCCTGCTGCAGTGGGTGCTGGACAAACATACAGTGATCTTCTTCCACGTATCACCTTGGCATGACTTCTTAAGTTAAAGATCTGTCTTGAAAAGAGATGATATTTTTGGGCCTCTAGTGTTAAAATGAAAAGGGAGGTTGTCCTTTCTGATGAGATGATTCTGGTGAAGTCTCTTACACTATGGGTCTGACATTCCATGATGTTACAGGTACAAGGGGAATCAACTTGATACAGCATAAGGGATGTACTTGTCTAAGCAGTGATTATTTTTAGGCAGCAAAAGGGTTAAGTGTGGTCGTAGCTGGAAGCTGGAGTTCATGTGAGGTGTCCTGCTGGTAGCTAAGCAATGAGCTTTCCTAAACTGTTGCAGGAGTGTCCTCTGACTAATCCCTAGATAAATTGGTTGCATAGTGCTGGCTCATCTTTGTGCTCCTCTGGAGTGCAATCTGTCATGGGTTTGTAGCATGTGCTGACCTCAGTTTTCTTCATTTTTATGTGTCGGGAGATGTTAGCGACAATTCATTGTGTTTTCACCTTTTGACATTTTTACAGTCAAGAGCTGTGTTTCCTGGATACAATTATAATGGCAAGTGGTGCATTTTGTTAATTAAAAAAAGGGTGCGTCTTCTGGTTAAGAGAGTATTGGAGAATGCGTTTACCAAACTTCTGTTGAATAGGAACAAAGATGCCTAACAACTTGAGGTGTTTTGGAGTGGCTGAGCTTGCAGCTTGAACAGATTTGTGAGAATTCAGGTTATGTATAATGGTTATATTTCACCTTTGTTTGGCACGTTCCATGAGCAGATCTCAAAGTCCTCTACAGAAGAGATCAGTATCTGCATTTCCATTTTGTAAGCTGAAACACTCGGAGGGAGTGGGAAGGCACTTTGAGTTCAGCAAGGTGGCAAAAGCAACACACAGAATCCCTGAATTGGAAACCCTGGTTCTGTGTCTGATGCCTCAATCACACTAGCTTGACAATAAAATATGTGGGAATAAAGGACATAACTGATAGTGCAGCAGTTCAGTTCAATGCTCTCGATGTACAAAAATGAGCATGCTGTATTTTTCATGCCTTCCTTTCCTGCAGCATTAAGGGGTCTCTGTGCCAGGTAACAACCTTTGCATAATAACATTTGCTTTCACAAAAGGCTTCATATGTTTCAGGCACTTCACAAGCATTCACCAAAGTCTGTCTACTCTAATACTGGTGTATCAATTTCTGCTTGTATTGAAGATGAGTAAGGCCAAGGTGGTGTGCTGTGGCTGTGCCTGGATCAGCCCACAGTTAGTCCAAGACACTCAGCTTCTAATCCCTGTCCTATGCTCAGAATGTCCTCTTTTCTTCAGCAGCTAAACATGTCATCAAGAAATGCTGCTAGTCTTAAAAAAACAGGCTCAACTGGAAATATATTTAGAAATGTGATTAAAGACCTTGGTTTATTGCACTGATGTTTCATGCTTATTAAAAGTGAATGATTTTACAAGGAATTAATTTACTGCTTAGTTGGGAGCAATTGTTGTGACTCAAGGTTGCAGCTGTAGAATCCTCTGAATTGTTAATGCATGGCATCTGTGAAGACTGGGATGTGTCAAGCCAGAGCATGTTAGCTAGAGATGGTCAAAGTAAACCCATCATTACAGGGTGTGCAGGTACAACAGATCCAGAAATGTGGCTGCTGTTCCGTGCAAAAAATGACACTTGCTCTTGGAGCAAAAGCACTAGTAACTCACTTTTTCATTTCTTTTGCTTTCCCCCATCACACTGCCACAGAACAGTTCGAAGCACTTCAGTCTCTAATAATAATCCTTGGAGCTTACATAGCACTTTGCACATTCTGGGCATTTTATGAAATTACCTTGTTAATCCACGCACCAGCCCTTGGAGAGTGGAAAAAATAAATTATCTGTGTCAAGCCACACCTTTTGGGATGGACCAATACAAGTGAATTTGGAGGCTTTGGCGCTGGGAACTCTGCGATGACGTGGCTCTGCAGAGGCAGAGGGGCTTTGCCTTCTGGTCAAAACAGCACTCAAGAGGAAACTTCAGAAATGAAGGGAAAGAGTTTCCTGCAGTGTGAGTGGAGGTAGAGCACTGGGGTGGCACTTGGCAGGACTGCCTGGTTGCAGGGAAGACTTCTAGAGGAAGGTCGCTTCCCAGGGAGAGGGACTCAGCAGCTGTGGAGAGAATGGCAAGGTGTACCTGTGCAATGTGGGCTTGAGGATGCAGTTGGAAAGTAAGAGGACAGAGCAGGAGCTTTCCCACGTTAAAGAAGCCATAAGTCAAATCCAGAAATAGGGGATAGCTGAATTTACTTAGGGCTGCAAAGAGCTTTGTTATTAAAATAGTTTGTTCAGAAGGTTGACGAAGGGCAAGATGTTGCCTCCTGCCCTCGATGTGAGAGGTGCTGGGAAGGGAGCCCAGAGCTGGCTGCTGCTGCTCTCCATCAGTCCAAGAGCATTAGAAAACTGCTGAATGAATTCTTGTTTGTTTGTTTATTTATTTATTTATTTATTGAACAGTTCAATTACTTCTGTTTGAAAGGCAAATCCTGGGTTTGTAGAGTTGCCAGGTTTTATAATGGCTCATAACAGATGCTGCCTACCCTGGGCTGAGTTTCCAAGGCCTCTGCGCTGAAGGAGAGTGGCTGAGCATGCACAGCCTTGTTTGCTGCCATACACCACCACCCTTAGGCAAAGGTCAAGCTAAATATATTGCATTGACACGTGTTAAACCTCCTGGCACTGGTGGGTTTTACAGCTGCCTTTTATTTTAGGATTAATGTAGAGGCAGTTTTGGTCTTTTTTAGAAAAACAGGTAACTGTTAAAGTAACAGTGGGAGCATCACAGAAAAGTGGAGCACAACTGCCCAGAAAGTGAACCTGGGACTTAACCCTGGCAGAGGTCTGGGAGGGCAGGTCTTGGGGAGAGCACAGACTTTAAGTCTGCAAAAAAAATCCCTGTATCTCTCAAACCAAATTTTGAGCTGAAAAAAGAGGAGTGTCCTAGGGGAAAAAAAGGTATATTTTTGTTTCGTTTACAGTCACTGGTATTTTTAGGAAAAACTGTTTATTCCATCATTTATTGAAGTCAGACCTATTTTGTGAGCCTTCAGATGAGTTGTGCAAAACCTTATTCATGTTATAGCATGGATTTGTCCTTCTGATGCTTTAGTATTTTCCCTGCATTTGTCTACTGTGCATCCTCTTCCCTGCTTTGGAATATGCCAGTGCCTTGGGGACTGTTCCGTTTAGACTGCTGGGCCTGACCACCTGCAGCTGGGAAGTTCCTTTCTAAATTTCTTGATGAGTTAATCAAGCTGCTTTCTGCAAAGCTCACAAGATATTTATTACTTCAGAGAACTCTTATCCTTTATACCTGATGAAATCTGATGGGTTTCACAAAAGGGAGTTCAAAATCTTTTCTGTGGGTAATTATTCCAAGACTGAAAGAGCTGTTTGCAAGGTATGTAGTATTAGATGTGTTTTTCTATTCTGTGATTCTTATAACAGCAGTACTTCTAAATTACTTGGGAACATCAGTAAAGCAGTTACAGTGATATTTAGCACTTCCTCACTGCTTTTATTTTAAGTACATTGTGTAAACTTAATTTATTTTGGCTTTGTTATGAGTGCCTCACGGAGGGAAAATAATCATTATTAAACAGGTTTATTTAGTCATGCTCTCGGATACAAAGGCATGTGAATGTTCTGACTGTAGTACTGTGGGTTATTTTGGTCATATACTGTCACAGATAAGCAATGGGGATGCTGAGAGATTGATTGCAAAAAATGGGATGTTTACTTAGGTCAGAATTCTGTTTGTATTGCTGGAGACACTAAATCATGTCAGATGTATGTATTTGTATGCTTAAAGGGGTTTGGAAATCTATTTATGTTGTAGGGTGTAAAACATGAAACATATCTTAAACTAGATGGTTTTGGTCTCTGGGTAATCCTGTGGCTCTCAGAACAGCTGCAGCTGATGGAAGTACAGCAAGATTTCAAACCTGACAGCATTTCAGAATGAATCCTATCTGACCTTCTGACCTTTCAGCAATGTTATTAATTTTTAAGTTATTTTCTTGGGTTGTTTTTCCTGCTGCCACAATTCAGCTGTAGGATGGCAAAGCACTAAGTTCCTGTTCTGTCTTTGATGGGTATGACGCACATTGATGTTAGTGGTAGTTATGTGTGAATGCTGAGAACTGGATCTGTCCCAAATGTTCCCTGAGTCACAGGTTCCTTCCCTGGGCATGTATGTCAGGTACTTTGATCATTCAAAATTCACTGTTTTGAAAATGTAAACCAATTTCAGGCTTTACAAATTTATCTTATCACCACAGAACTGCAGTAGAAGAACAGCAGTGAAATAAAGAGGACCAAAGTGTCACTGCTGGATTAAATAAAAGCTATTTATAGTGCTCTTGCATTGAAGCAATAGAAGATTCCAATGTTTGAAGATCACAGGATGAGTTCTTTAGCAGGAGTTTGTGCTGTTTTGAGTGAAATAAAAAATGAAACTGGCATATGCAATGGGGTTGGTGCCCTTAGCCATAACCTAAACCTGTTATTCCAAATGAAAAGTCAGTAGCAACTCCACAAAAAAAACCCCACAAATCAAAAAACAAGTAACAAAAAACCGCCCAAACTAACAAACAAAAAAAAGGACAGCAAATGGGGGAGATGTCCTGAAGGTGGTGACCTTCAAACCATCCTGACAAGAAGCTTCGTAAAAACATCAGCCCCTTGGCAGTGTCCTCAAGGTTAACAAAAGAGATGATTTAGAATCAAAGGCAAAGTACTAATGTTCGTCTCATCAAATTGCCCTATTAATTCCTCTCTTCTATATATATTAAGGATTTTACACATTGATCTTTTCTGCCAGTATCACCTGTGGAATGACATTGAGACAACTGAACTTTGATATAGTTCATCACAGGCAAACATTTCAAAGTCCATATAAGAATCTTTTAAAATCAGCTGTTGATGATACACTTTTGTCAGGGAAAGATGCTGTTAACTTGAGTATGAATGGATTGATGGGAATATTGGGGTTGATGTCAATAATTCATGTACTCCTTTTGTTGTCAGTAATTCTGTATTCCTTTTGTTTGTTTTCCCAGACTGATGTTTGTGTGTGGGGGTGTGCTTATATACATTTATTTGACATTATTTGCTTTGGAGTCATGAGTCTGAAAGACAAGATCAAGTGATACATCCGATGCATGAGTCGTAGGAAGCACAAAAGCAGTGTTGTGCTATGGTGATTAAATTGAATAGCTCCGGGCTTCTTTAGTCCCGTCTGAAATGCTTATTGATGGCGAGGTTTTTAACTGTTTTAGGGTTCCAGCTTCACAGAGGAATTTTCAGTGGATATAGAGGAGGAAGGTAAACAAAGATATCTGTAGGGATTTTTCAGTCTATATGTCTTGATTATCCTGATCTGTTTGGACAGTTTGCTGTGGAGGTAATGGCTTTGATGCAGTAAGCTGTTGATTTTTGTGGGAACCAGCTTAAGTGGGTGCAGTGATCTTTAATGAAAATGGTTTGAAAATTGACAATTCTGCCTTTAATGCTTGTAACTTTAATGTTTCATTTCTCACTGTTTTTTCTTCTTTGCCTCAATGTTTCCATTGGTCATCTGAAATCACTCCATGATGACAGCTCTCAGTGGTCAGTCAGTGTTGTTGCAGCACTCTGTACACATTGAAGGTGCCCAGTGACAATCCTGCTCTTGCTTCCAATGTATCTGAGAGCAGTGACCTCATGGGAGTAGCAGGTCCTTCACAGTGAGCTCTTCTGGAAGCATCTACCATACATTTCTATGAATTACAGAATTTATAGTTGGTAGTAGTCAGTGCTATTAAAAGCATTGCATTAGGGTGCTTGCACATCCTCAACAAAGGGTTTTTTCGCCTATTGAAAGCAAGGTTATTTTTTAATAACCACTTTCTGGTTTCTTGTGCATTCTAATTTCATTAATAATCTGCAAAACCCTTTTCTGCATGTAAAGTATCTCAAGTCAGTTTGCAGCACTGTTTTCCTCAAAGCTGAACCTCCTTTGAGGAGAAGCTATCTTCAGTGTTAAATTTTGCAACATTTTTTCAAAGCATGAAAAATCCCTGCTGGTATGTAGGCTGGAATCTCAAGCTTCCAGGAGTTAGGTAAGTCTAGATCTATTCTGTTTTGGCACTTTGACAGTGAATTTCCTCCTAAACATATTGCCTGTCCACAGAATTTTGTAGATAAAGCAGAATTGTTTTTAAAAATTACCAGCCTATGCAAAAGTCTGTTTCTGCATTATTTTTGTGACAGATAACACTGCTTTAAATTATCAGTTATTTATTTCATAGTGTGTTCTCATTCTTTTATTTGTCAAGAGATAGCTGTTACCCTCCTATGATTCCTAAAGTATAGCCCTGAGAGAATTTATATAGAATATTTCTGAACCAAGTCCACTGCTACTGCAAGCAATCACATTTCAGCTTCTGAACTGTCTGGGCTTGTCATATTAAAAAGGAAGTTTTAACGTAGTTTTGTCATTCCTTTATTCTTCTGCACTGTTCAGAAATGGCAGAAGTTGAATGTGATGCTGACCAATGCCTGAACATAACATGTGGTGTTTCCATGAGTTGTAAACTGCTCCCAGTCAAACTCTTTGTGTGCTGGGGTTAAACGCCTCTTTTCAGGATAATTTGGCTTAGTATTGCTTCACTGTGATGTAGGTCTGTATTCTACGATCCAATTGTTACCCACCTTGGGATGAAAGAGGAGGACTCCACCTCTTGTCTCCCAGATTGATTTTCCTCATTTCTGGTTGCAAAATCATAATTAAAATGTTCCCTCTATTCAGAAGTAATCTTAATTTTAAAATAATCTAATTAATGTCTTTTATGCAGAGAAACAACTGCAAGAAGATGAAGTATTGCATAGATAATGGATTGTGGCATCTGGCTGCAAAGTGGTGTCGTAAAGCTGTTGCCCTTGTCTCATTGGCTGAAAGTTTTAATTTTAGTGCTTTTTTCTGACTGGTGACATGTTAAGTGCTCGGAATGTCAGGTCAAAGGTCAGGGACTAATGATTTAACTAAGAAGGTGTTATTTGTACCTGATGAGACAGAAATCGGAGAGGGTGTTGCTTCTGTATTGTGGTTTGTTTTTTACCTTTGTTGTTTTTTTTTTAATTTTGTTTGGTTTTTAATGCAGCCTGATTATGAACATTCCATTTCACATAAACACAGGTTACCTTTTAGAAGGACCATTGCTTATGCCATATCATTAAAAATAATTCTCGCTGCATTTCATACATTATCCAAGGTACTTTAATTCCAGTTTACTGGTTATTTTTCTTTCAAATTTGGCATTTTGTTTCTTTAAAGTTTAATGACTTAAAAGAGCCCTCTGCTGAGCTGGCACAGCTCAGGACCACTCCACCCTTCTTGAAAGACTCAGTATCTTGCTGCCTGTAGTAAGGACATCTGTAAGCAAAGTCTTCCATGGGCTGTGATAGTAACAGCTCATCCCCTGCCGCTGTTGTGTTTGTGTTACATTGTCCTTTCTCCTTTAAATGCTGAGTATGATCTTGGGGTGTTTTGTTGTGTTTTCCTTTCTCTCTGCCAAAAAGCAGAATAATATGCTAGAGGATGGCCACTCCAGTGTGTTAAAGCAAAACAATGGACTAATGTACTGTTGAAGACAAGAGCAGCCCTGAGCGTGGATGGAGCGCTGGCAGGAGGACACTGAGGGAGCCCTTTGTTTCTTATGGTGGCTGTAGCTGCTGCAGACAGTCATTGCAGGAGAGACAGCAGCAATGTTTGCAGCTCACACAGTGTGATCTGTATCTTCTCTAGGCAAATTTATGAGATGTGTATATGTACTTAGTAATATAATAATGGATCCGTTATTCATGAGCACATGAAGGAGTGCTAAGGAGAAGAGTATGTCTTCATATCTTATGACATGGGGGAAGGAAAGTCTGGGCTAATTAGCAACAGTATTCCTAAGGGGAAATTATTTAAACTCATTTTCTCATTACTGTCTTTGTAAACATGGAGATCGCAAGAGAGTAGGGACTGAAAAAACAGTGTGCACTTTCCATGCTCCCACACATGTCCGTCAGGCATTTGACAATTATGTTCTGACACACCTATATTTTCATGCTCCTCTCTTGGCAACAGAGTTCATTTTTTGTTGACAGTTTTGTCAGAGGTCTGTAGTACTGAGCTGGCATTCCTTGGTTTTCTGAAAACCTTTTGTACTTTGGGAACTAAGGTAAAAATAAGCTCAAGCAACAGAGGATCCATTTCATAGGACTTGAGCTTCCTGAGGTGTCATATATTTTATGGTATTTAACACATGAAACAAAGCTGGTGATCTACAAATGAAAAGCTTGTTATGTTGTTGTCTGTCTCTTGTGTTAGGCAACTCCTGAAATGAGACCAGAAGTTTCATATTTTAGAATGCGTGGTTTTTTTCTATTTGAAAGAGCACAGGAGAAATAAAAGAGAGAGCAGTGCCAGTCCTATGAAGAAATGGTTGTTTTTGACTCACTGCAGAAACTGTCTGTGGGAGAGGAAAATTGTCTGTTATCAGTTGTCCCAGTTAAGCCTGGATGTTGGGCATTAGGTTGGACTTCTCCCACGTCCTGCTGCTGCTCTGTTTGACTTGGAGGTCTCCTGACGTGCAGAGCTACAGGCTCTCTTCCCACACACCTCTGTCTACCATCTGTAGACTCTGAGAGGAGGAACAGGGAAGAAGCAAGGGGTTTTCTCCCACATTTTCCAGCTGGAAATCTTCATTGCTACTGCAAGCCATCCCAGACATAGACCTCCCTCGGGAGCCTGCACGGAGGTGTGATGGCTATTGTCACATGAGACCTCATCAGTGGGTGAGATGAGACCTGTGGCCAAGGCTGGCATCTGTGGCAGTTCAATCTTTGTAACCTGGACTATACAAACCCAATATGAAACTGAACAGTTCTCCTTTCCCACAACTTTCCCACTGAGACTGACAGCTTGGTTGTGTATGAATGTGTGAACTGTGCTGCAGTCATTCACACCTATTGCATATGTTATGTGGAAGCTGAGAATGTGAAATTAGGTTGCTTTGATCTTCTTAACACTTTGCTATTAAATTTAAAGCAGCACTCAGCCATTTAAAGTAATTTCCTTTTAACAAAATGTAGATCTGCTTCAACTGATACCTGCATTGGGTTAAACAAATGCCACCTTGGCTCTCCCAGGGATGGGTGACAGAACCAGAGGCTCCTTGAGCCTGTGGCTTTGAGCAGCACAATGTGGGTGATGGAGCTGTGCTCTTACATGGGGACTTGGCATTGTTTTTGGTGATAAGTAGCAGCCTGAGAATAGCAACATAGTCTGTAACCCAGATCCTGTGCCCACAGGCATTGATTGACATGAACCCAGGACAGAGAGAGGAAGAAGGCGACGAGGAGGAGGAACTCTCACCTCCAGGGGCCATGGGCTTGTCAAGGGATGTGTGCTGTGGATACATTATCCATCACAATCCAGTTTCAGTGAGGGGCTGGTAGTATGCAGGGATACCAACAAGCTCATAAGTGTGACGTGTCACCTGTAACCCCAATTTGAGACTAAACCACCCATTCTGACTGAGGTGGATGTGCCACCCATACTTAACCTGAAAAAAGAACATGTATATTTTAAACATGTTTGATAAATAGCTTCATCATTTCATCAGCAGCCTTTTTTTTTTGTTTGTTTTTACCAACCACAAATCTTCTGGAGGGGCCTTAGGTTACGGAAACCACAGATAGTTTCTCCATGCAAATGTCTTTGCTCCCCCTGCACAGCATTTACTGATGGCACTGGCAGGCTCTCTTGTATACGCACTGCCTGAACATGTGTGTGCCTGAAATGTTGGTCACAGTTCCTGTGCTGTAAGGGCAGCCTGGTCTGCAGCCTGGCTATACTTTCTGTGTTCCAGCCTCAGCCTTGTAAATCTTTGGGAGAAAGTATCGTCCCTCCTTTCTCCACTTTCCAGTACGTAAGGTAGAGTTAAGCTCACACAGCTCAAAGGAGTACTTTGGAATATCTTTCATTTGCTTTGAAAATGTAAAATACTCTATAAAGCAAATACGGTGTTTCTTTTAAAAGTTTCAAGGTCTATAAATGTCAATTTCTCTCCTTGGTATTTTGGAGAGTGTGTTGTTCAGTCATGCTGTTGGGGTTTGTGCTCTTTGAGTAGAGAGAAAATTGGTTTAGTAGCAAATAGAGATTTTTTTTTAAATTAGAATAAATATTTTTCACAACAAAGGGACTGTCTTCACTCCAGAGGTGCTATTTGTATCCTGAACAGCCATGCTTGAATTTTTCAGATTCAGAGCAATTCTGGGAAAAGCTGGTGATTAGAAGGACGAAAAGTTTTTGTGGCTGACTCTGCTGTTGATTTCTCTGTCTGTAAGATGGCATTCATGATCTTTTACTAATGAACACTGATATTTTAGTGGAGCACTGGACCACAGACTCTGGATAGAAGTAGCTGCAGAAGCACCTAGTGAATAGTGGTAACAGGTCCTTTGCTGTAGCCAGGTTCTCTAAAGCAGCTCTGCTGGCTGGCTGGACTGTCCTAGCAGCATCCATCCCAAGGAAGCATCCTCATTGCAGGCAGTCCAGTCAGCCATTCAGGCAGCTTGGTAACTAACTGCCTGTCTC
Organism: Pithys albifrons albifrons; assembly: GCF_047495875.1. NCBI lineage: Eukaryota > Metazoa > Chordata > Aves > Passeriformes > Thamnophilidae > Pithys > Pithys albifrons. Next base: position 9,472,057 of record NC_092470.1, read on the forward strand.
TGCCACATGCATTTACCTTGTTGCTGTATTGCTAACATTTATAGTGGAAGGGTTGTTGCCAAGCTGGGGATGCAGAAAATAAGTGTCCTTGAGAGACCAGCTGGGAATTAACATATCTTTGTGTTTCAGAGATGAACGAAATCAGTCAATCATTGTCAGTGGGGAATCTGGAGCTGGAAAGACTGTCTCTGCTAAGTATGCCATGAGGTACTTTGCCACAGTCAGTGGATCTGCCAGTGAAGCCAATGTGGAGGAGAAAGTCTTGGCCTCCAACCCCATCATGGAGGTAAGAGAGCTACAGCACTAACCCACACTCTCCAGCTGCAGTTATTATTCTGGGTCTAGCATAAGTATTCAATAGAGAGAGCAATCCATACTTTTTAATAATATATATGAACATATATTAAAATTTTGTGTTTAATCCATTTACAAGGAGGTGCTTTAGGCATCATTTAGTGTGGCATTTTTGAAAGCCTGAGAGAAGATGGGAGGTAATGTTTCAGGATTGTTAACATATTTCACATAACAAAGTAATTTTTATATTAATACTGCTTTAAATCTCTTCAGCTTTGCAACACTGGTAGTTCCCAGAGTGCTGGACAAATGCAATTACAGAAGACTGATCTTGTGTTGTAAAATTCCAAAGAGGATAAAACTTTCAGTCTTACCCTCCAAATATGTATGTCACACAATGGAGGCAGGTAGATTATGCTCTGAAGTGAAGAGAGTTATTAAGTACAGCGAATGTTAAATTTTAGGAAATACAATTAGAGGAGAGACTGAGAAAACAAAAGTTGCATGGGAATGCACACAACTTCTTTCAGAGGAGAAAAACACATCAGAAGATGGGGTTTTTTTCTATAATTAGCTCAGACTAATATTTCAGTTCTAGAAATTTTTCTAACTAACTGTAGCTAAGTCCTAGAGCTATTGGCTTGGGTGCACAGATGTACTGTGAGAGGACATGTATAGTTCCTCCTGCTTCAGGGTTCCTGATCTCTGGGAAACTCAGGAGCTGGTGTAATTCTGATGTCATAGCCAAGCAAAAATTTCTTAGACTCATCCGAATTGTTTCTTGTGTTTTACCGACATGTGCAAATTCAAGTTGTGGCTGAAGTTAAGGAACTATGTTAAGAGGTGATTCAGCAGAAAGCGTTGGGAGAATTTCTCACATGCTTATGCCTGTGGACAACCTAAGAAAATGCTTAGGACCAGTTGGTAGATGTTGGGCATCTCCGTGCAGTAGTGTGAAGTATTACAAGTAAATAGAGGGCATGCAGTGAAATGTGAAATGCAAAATGCTGCCATTGTTTTTTTTCTCAGATATTTTAAAAAATGAACTGTGTTTTATTCCTCCTTTCCTCCTGGCATGAGGAGTCCATGATACTCAAACTATAGCTGCCCCGTCACAGTTGTGTGTGTCTGTCCTAAGGTAATTGTGCCTGGCTTGTGGTGCTGTGTGGTGTTTTGAAACTTCAACAGAATAAAACAAGCTGTGCTGTGATGGGCAGTGACTCATCCAGATGTCCAGCTATGTGAGGAAGCCAAGGATGCTGAGCCTTGCCTGGAGCTGGACCCGCTCCAGTGTTTGGGGCGCAGCCTGTGCCCGGGGGAGCAGCAGCAATGTTGGAGGTGTGAGCTGAGCCCAGAGCACACCTTGCACTGCTCCAGTGCTTGCAGTAACTGCAGCACATCATCCCGGGCCATGCTGAGATTTGGTGTGTGGATAACAGGGGTGCTGAGAGCCCCTTCTGTCTCCCCCTGCCCCCACAGTGCTGGTCCCTGGGGCCAGGCAGGCATCCACATCCTCACCATCAGCCTGCCATGGGACAGCTCTGGTGAGAGGCTCTGCAAGACGTGTCTGTGGTTGTCTGTTTGCTGGGTGAAATGCAAACTTTCTACAGATTTCCCAGTACCACTTCTTTTGTTTGGTCTCAAAGCCTACAGCAAACATCCTGCTCTCCAACTCCTTGGACCTCACCTCCCAGCAGGTGGCCATCAGCTCACCACTAATTGTCTGAGTTAATTTCCAAAAGCAAGGAGGTTTAAACTGAGGACTAAAAGTGAGCTTTCCATCCATACCTCTTTTCATTCGCTAAAAATCAATGATGATGCTTTATTTTTATTTACTAGGGATAACAACAATTTCATGAACATGAGTATGCCTACATATATATTTCAATTACTTTAAAGATTCTTAAAATTGGATAAAAGGTATCCTTTTAATCTCCAACACTTAAATTTTAAATAAGCTTTAGAGTGAGTATTGTAAAATCTGGTGTTCAGACAGACTCTGATAGCATAATTAGTGTTTTGAATTCTTCAGTTGATAAATAAGTAGTAACACAAATTAACCCATATATTTTAGGAAGAAAAAGAATAATTTTTTTCAGAAATAGGAAGCTCCTCATTTGCTAAGGTAACTGTAAAATTAGGAGCAGAAGTACATTTTATTTTTTGGTTTCTATTTGAACAACCTAAACATCATTTTTTTATGAGCTACCAACATTAGTGTCAGAATTTCACATCTTCTTTGCCTACTAAATACTCTGTAATGTCAAGAGACCACTGTTCATTTCTCACAAATATTTAAGTGATTATTTTTGTAGTCAGTATCTATATAGAGCTTTCCTTGTGCAAGTGTTGAAATGGACAAGTCTTAAAGCACATCTTTATGTGTAGCTTCCTGTCTCATTCTTCATTACTCTCTATGGCAATGCAAATGGTGCAGCTTCATATGTACTCTGGTAAGCAATCTTATAATCCCAGAGGCTTTCTTAAGTATTTTTATCAGTAATACCCTTCAAAGCAATAATTGGTTTCTGAAAATTCTGTAATGTTATATTGCTACCATCAACAACAAAATATATTACAGGAGCAATAATTTTAAAAGACAAGAATGCAGTTCATTCTTGTACGTTCAGTTTGAATTCAGTATCTCTTAGAACTGCGGAGATGCAGCTTGTTCCTCGATCCTTTACAGCCACTGTCCATCTGATGCCCACTTTGACATCTGCTCAGCTGAGTGTGTGAGCTGCTGCCACTGTCATGGAGTTTCTGACAGTCTAATCCCCACTTTCCAGTCTGTACCAGCTGGCACTGACCCATTCAGTGGCCTTTTCCTTGCAGATTTGGAGTACTCAGGAGTGCTACTTGTTCTCATTTGTTTTTCCCGAGTTAATTTCAGTGCAGGGTTCCTGTGGATGGCTACATGAACTGGGAAACCAGGACATGTATATCGTTACGGTGCACCTCAGGGTTAGGTGCTTGATGACATACACAGAGTGGCACGTGATAAAAGGCAGTGTGCTGCATCTGAATTCCTCCTAAAGCCATTCCTTTTGATACAGAGGTATCTTTAGGAATTTTTTGGAAGGTGAATTGCTGTGTGAAGTTTAAAACATGGTCTAATTGAGAAGAGAAAACTATTTTCTTTGATGTTCAGCATGTTGTGATTTGCATGCCTTGAGTTCTGATATGTGCAGCTGGCTCCTGTTGCAGGGTGAACCCTGATGCTGATGAGGTAAGGCATTGATACACAGAGACTGTGTAGGAAGCACAGTTGTTATTTGCCCTGGGCATCCCAGACATGAACTATGGAGAAAATGCATGAAATATTCTTTGCTGTGTATGAAGCTGTACTGAATTAGTCTGAGAAAGTTAGGCACTCAGGGCAGGATTAAAGGATGTCCCTAAGTCAGTGACCAAACTGCTATGGAAAGGGTTCACTTTCAGGCAAATGACATCAGTCTGTGCATGTTAATTTTTAGATTATACTTAGGCACACAGTAAAGATATTTTTAGATTATATGTTTGCAGAAGTAGTTTGAAAATGTGGTGATTAAAGAATAATAATAATAACAACAAACTGAACAGAAGGGCTGTTTGCTGACTTTTGGTTTATGATAGCTAAACCTATAGAGGTTACAAGTACTGTACATATATCCATACACCTACATATGTGAATATATACAGCTGAAATAATTGTGTTACAGTTTTATTAGGTCCTTGGAAAAAATCTGTGTGTACATGAGCTTTCTGGTAAGACTCTTTATTTAATTTTAAAAGATTTCAGAGAGCAATAAAGGATTTTTAGCTTAAAATTAGACCATGTGGAAGTGGAATAATTGTTAGGAAGATCAGCTCCTGATCTCACATTAATGAAATAACCATATTTCGATGTAACTTGTTGACCAGGCAGAGATTGTTCTTTATTAAATTCTTGATTATCTTTATACCAGGATTGAATTAATGTTGTTAAGTGTTTATGAGCCATGTAAATGATTAAATAGAGGTGATAATTTCTAAAAGCTGTCTAACCTTTACAAATTTCCTTTTTTCAGTCTATTGGAAATGCCAAAACTACAAGGAATGACAACAGCAGTCGCTTTGGGAAATACATTGAAATTGGTTTTGATAAGAGGTATCGAATCATTGGTGCTAACATGAGAACTTACCTCTTGGAAAAATCAAGAGTGGTGTTTCAGGTAATACTGATATAATCTCTTCATTTTGTTATTTCATTCTTAAAGCAGCCCACCATCTCTCACACTTCCTTTTCATCTTTGCCTACCTTATAGTATAGAGCTCAGTAAAAATGGACTTAGCCTTGACTGGATGCATAAAGGTTTAAAATAGTAATTACCGTTTGTACCATGTAGGAATGTTACATGAAGTTCTGTTGTATATTTCATAAATGAAAGATTTATTAGTTTAGCTGGAAGAGAGTATTTTTCTTTTTTTGTTTTGTTTGATGTTGTGAACTTGTGTTGAGTTGGTCATAAGTCATAACCTTCTGAGCTGTGTTTGTCCTTAATTTTAAAATTCAAGCTTTGCATTGGCAAGGAAGATACTCCCTTTACCAGCTTACTAAAAATGCTGAGGTGAATGGTATTAGTTATTTTTGGAAAATGAACAGCTTTTAAGTATAATCATTTCACCCACCCATGGAATCCTGATCTATATTTAATAGTTATCCACAGTTCTGAAAAGTGAAATCATACTATTTTTTGTAAGTGAAAATGTCTGCATGCTTCCTGGTGTTGAAAATGTATTAAATTAACCAAGAAGGAAATGATAGATGCTGATTTATCTTTCCTTTTTCCATGCAGCGTGTGTGCTCTTAATGTATTGCTAGAGAAAGCATTATCCATAGTAATTCATCTCTGCTCATGGTTGTTTCTGCCACTTGTTAAGTGGTGAAAAATAATTAATTCCTTTCTTTTTAAAGGCAGAAGAGGAGAGAAATTACCACATCTTTTACCAGCTTTGTGCCTCTGCAGCATTACCCGAGTTTAAAACTCTACGATTAGGTATGAAATTCAAGTTCATTGTGTTATGGCATTGTACAAAGAAGCATCTCTGAGCTTTTTGAGCCATACAGCTAAAAGAAGAATTGCTGCCTTTTAAATTCTAAACTCTTAAACCTTCAAATACTGAAATATATTGAAAATAACTAAAATGGCAGATCTCAGGCTTTATGGTTTTCTGATATAATAAAAGTAATAGATTTGGTTATTCAGCAAACTCTAATATACTTCAGTTGTAATCACTGGGACTTACTATGTCCTGGATTCCAGATTAGCTTTCCAGTGGAGAGGGTGAAATTCTCTTCTCTTGGTCCTTTAAAACCTTTTTTCATTGTTCCAGCCAGTAGAGAATTTTACTCTTTCTAGTATAAGCACCTGAAAAGCTTATTTTGCATCTAAATGCTTTCACTCGGGCTGTTACCAACAATTAATTTATCATCTCTGCTAACTTGGTGATCACAAAACTGAAAAGTGAAATTTTTCTTCTTTCAAATTAAAATATTGGTAAAGGAAAGGATGTTAATTTGACGGGAATTGGTGCTTTGTAAGAGAAAGGCATAATGATGACCGTAGGACTGGCAATTACCTTATAATTTAAAAAAATCATATAATTCACATATATATGAATATATAGAAAAATTTATATATTCATATAAATTTCAGGGCTTCTTGCATATTTTTAAAAGTCAGTGGAAAGACTGCACTGCCTGTCAGTGCTGATTTCTGAAATATTGTTCTGGTTCTAAAGTGTTTCTCTGCCCTTCTGCACCATCCTGGCACATTTAGGATTCACATCTGCTGACACAGGAAAGAAAGGAACTGATGTCATTATAACTAAAGAAGCCATTTAGCAGGCTTTTCTTTCAGCATTCTTGGAACCTGAGCAAATCAGAAGAAAAGGAGTCTTTTAGTGCAGCTACAAGCATGGCCACTGAAACTGTAAGAGTTTACACAGCACCCAGGAGAGCTATTGCTCTCGCAGTGGAGCCCAGTGCTGTCCCAAGTGGTATCAAGTTCTCTGTTCTCCAACCACAACTTCTCAGCCAGAAGGGATAACAGATACTCATAAGAATGAGCCAGACTATAAAATAAAAAAGAGAAGAAAATGGGCAAAATATAGTATATAATATCCTGATGCAGTAATAGAGTATTACTTGTCACGTAATTCCAAAGTGCTGCTGCTGTCAACTCTGCACCTGCTGCTTGGCCCAGACTTGGAGAATAACTGCTTCCAAAGTGGTTATTCCACAGATGTGAAAGTCTGAACCAAGGTTAGGTAGAGAATACACTTGAGAGTCTACTGTAGGAACCAGGTAGCTTAAGAATACTTATTTGCACTGTTAAATCTTTAAAAAATCTTCTCTAGAATAAATGTGTCCTATGAGGCAGAAGGCAAAAACATACTGACGTATGTCAAATCATGGATTCTGCCAAGAGCAACTTAATCATGACACAGCTTTACAGATGTGCTGTGAATTTCTGCATCCATATGTATTTTTTTTCTATTACAGGGAATGCAAATTACTTTCACTATACAAAGCAAGGTGGAAGCCCTGTGATTGATGGTGTTGATGATGCAAAGGAGATGGTAAACACCAGGCAGGCCTGCACTTTACTAGGTAATTTGAAAAACACAGTCATATTCCAAATCTGATATAATAGCAATAGTTTTCTACATTGTGTGTATTTACTTCATCTTCTGTTGTCTTTAAAAATAGGAGAGTTTGATAAACTTTGGAACTGAAATACTTGTATTGCATTAAGAAGATATTTAAATTGCAGTGGAATCACAAATCTAGTGTAAGAGGAGCAAGCATTACGTGAATATAAATTATGAATTCCCGTGGTGTAGCATATACAGTGTTGGAGGTCACTGACAAAGCACTTTGAAACAGCAAATTAAATTATTCATTTTAATGGATTTTTTTTTTCATCTAGTTGTAAAATGTTTTTAATAGAAGTGTAGTCAATCAGTACTGTCAAGTCTCAGAGTCACACACAGCGGTCACTGCTTTTCTCTCCTTAACAAAATCAACTGCAGTTCTCTCCATTCAAAACATTTTATGCTTCCCTTTTCAGGGATTAGTGATTCCTACCAGATGGGAATTTTTCGAATCCTTGCTGGCATCCTTCACTTGGGCAACGTGGAGTTTGCATCTCGGGATTCTGACAGCTGCACTGTTCCTGTGAGTAGTGGATGAGCTGAAGAGTGTGCTTTCCACTCTGACAGCTCTGCCTTCTCCTTGTTTGCAGGAACCTCTTCTGAAAAAGAGTAGTAATGTGAAAATGGAAGGAATGTGTTTATTTCTAATTTGTTAACATTTTCACAGTTCTTTTTGCAGGTGGACTGAACTCTTCTCAGTTTAGAGGCTTTAGACAGTACTCTCTGTATTATAACAGTGGTTATACAAATATAACTGTAATTGATCTGTCCTAGAAAAGTCTACCAGATAGGCCAACTTTGAAGTCCTGAGCAGGTGTCTAGATCTTTATGTTCTTACATAAATATCTTCCCTGCTCACAGTAAATGCTTTGCTGGATAGGGTTTTTTTGACATTAAATGCCAAAATGTCTTAAATAATTACAAAGCAAATGCTTTGCAAAGTCCTCTGGGATGTCTAAACATGAACATAGGATATAGAGATATGATTTATGTGACTCAGATCTAAGTGTCGTGGTTTTATCAGTTCTTTTCTGCCTTCGTGCAGTCAGCAAAAAGAAGTACATGGTCTGATTTGAAAAGCCCTCCTCATTCAGTGAGGGCCAAGTCTTCTTATCAAAGTCTGTATTCTGGAGATGAGAAACAAAACAAATCTGACTGGTCACTCTTCTCTGCTTTGCATTCACAATTACCGGTTCCTTCCTTCTTCTTTTTGAATGTCTCCTGTTGGACTGCACAGCCTTAATCTTTCTCTCACTTCAAATAATAGCAGCACTTTCTAGGCTTTTTTCTTATGTCACTCTGTCCTTTTCTCAAGAATTTGCAGTGGCAGTTTCTGAAGCTGAGAATTGGTCCTTCATGGGGCCACAGGGGATCGTGTGCCAGGTCCGACACCTCCTGTCCATGGGATCTAATGGATAGCTGCTTTGAAACCACAGCAATAGTCCAGCTCTTTGGCATGTCTTAGAAAGGTTCCCACTACAAAGAAAGCTCATTTAATGATCACAGCCTGAAAACTGATGAGTCACAGGACACGAAGAGCTTGCGTGTGTTGTAATGAATATCTCTGATGCAGGAATCCCAATGAATGAGCAAGTACAAAGCTGCAAGTTCCTGTGCAACCCTATCCTAATGTGACAACACCCAGCAGGCAGTGGTGAATGTCTGCTCAATGGCATTGCTGCCTGAGCCGAGCTGTTCTCTGACAACAGCCCTGTCATCCCAGAGCTCTATGCTCTGCTGGGAAAGCTCTGGTGTGGTGATGCAATAGTGGTGCTTCAGGGAGCTCAGCAAAGGGCTCCACATGTGAATGAATCAGGTTGTTTAATGTCAGCTTGAGCAACCCTAATGTGACACTCTTTTGTGCAGTGTTCATTATTTTTATTATTATTACTTTATTGTTGTCTTTTGAGCCAGTAAGACATGCTCAGTTAACTGGATTTTGGAGGTGTAACAGCACTGCCGTGGGAGACCTGTATGTTGTAAGCCCCAGAAAAGTCAGAAGGATGTGCAAATGAAAGGATAAAGCTGATGCACTCTCAAGCTACTGGACGTGTAGTGACAGTCCTCTGCAATCTGTCCTTGTCAAGACACTGTTTGTCAGTGTGCTGTTGAGCCACTGGGTGCAAAAGAAGTGTGATGAGAAACTAGTGTTCTGAGACTTCCTTAGATGAAAGGCCTGCATGTCCTTATTTCTAATGGTTGGTTTATATGTTAATTGCAAGGAGTAGTATATTAACTCAGAGTGGTACATGCACTGCATAGATTTTTATGCAGGAATCTTATGTAGCCATCTCAGAATGCAAGCCTTGCTGGTTGACTTTACCCATTTAAACAAAGGTCCATTTTTTCACTTTTGCAGTCTGATTTAAGACATTTATGTGCTGCAATCTCTTAGTGTTTGTCTCCAGAATTCAATGAGAAAATACTATGTTAAGTATTGAGACCAGAGCACTAAAGCACTTCCACGTTTCCTCTTCCTTTTTGGCTTGGGCTGTGATGCCCCATTGCCCATCACTCCCTGCCATGGCTGTATGTGGGCAGAGGAAAGCACCACTCAGGAGCTGCAGTCCATTGGGTCTCAGACTGTTGTAAAATTCAAAATACCAAGTCCATCCCTGTGAAGCCAGGTGATTCATTTTTCTGCAGGCTGCAAGTTCCCTGTGTGAAGCATTTCACTGAACACAAGTACAGTAAAATAAATGCCTTTAGGGAAATTTATTCACAAATTTACTGTAGGGATGTGAAGGTGGTAAGTGGGTAGGGAACTCTTTACATTTTGGAGGAAGAAGAGCTGAGGAAGCTGCTGCAGCTGCTTATTGTAGGATCACTGCAGGCAGTCAGCACTTCTGGTTGCATGATTGTGTGCTTACTATTGGTAATATTGTTTCAAGACCTAATGAGACTCTTTTTGTTAGCCCAAGCATGAACCCCTGACCATCTTCTGTGACCTCATGGGTGTGGAGTATGATGAGATGGCCCACTGGCTTTGTCATAGGAAACTCGCCACTGCCACTGAAACCTACATCAAGCCAATTTCTAAACTTCATGCTATCAATGCCAGAGATGCACTTGCCAAACATATCTATGCTAATCTCTTTAACTGGATTGTAGATCATGTGAACAAAGCCCTTCACGCTACTGTGAAACAGCATTCTTTCATCGGGGTGTTGGACATCTATGGGTGAGTTTTTGTCAGAGATGTGACACTCTTATGTAATTATCTGACTGCAAAACATTTTTGTTGCTGCATGGATTACACAAAAACCCCCAAACCCTTAGCCTGCTGCTTCTTCCAGCTGCAGGAAGTAGGTGTTTAGTTTTGACATGCTGTCCAAGATCTTTGTCATGACTTTGACATTTATAGTGGGATTTCAGATTTGTGTCATTGGTAGTTCATTTATGTATTGCATTGTGGAAATTTACAAGGGAATTGTCATCTCGTGGCTCTCCAGGAACATAAGGACAGAGTTAATTAATGTGCTCTCCAGGAACATCAATCCTTTCTGTGAATTCCTTATCCCTGCCTCGAGAGGGAGCATCACTTAATTGCCCATGTAGTGCAGTTTGCCTTTTTCCTGTGTGTTTTGTTGCTTGATTGTGTTGTTTGTGCCTGAAATAATTGAATTAATTTAACCACTACACTAGTAATTTTGAGTATATTCATATTTTAGATTTGAGACATTTGAAATCAACAGCTTTGAACAATTCTGTATCAACTATGCCAATGAAAAACTGCAGCAGCAGTTCAATATGGTAAGTAGGAAATGACTGGCATTTCCTCCTCTTTTACCCCTCACCCACGTCCATTCTGTTAATTGGGTCCCCAGTGGTTAGGATGAATTTCTTCAGTCTATTAACCAGCCGTCCTGGCCATGGGCTTTGAGGGATGGGGAAAGATCGACTATCTCCTCGAAATAGATTTTATGACTAACTGCTGCTCTGGGACTACTTGAAATTCCGATCACAGTAACAATTATAAGACAGAAGCAGTGCTTGGCAATTAAGACCCTGAGATTGCCTGTCAGTGAGAGCACCATGTGGATGAAGTTGGAGTTAGTGGTGTCTCCATAACCTCCAAGAGCCCCTGGATGGGCAGAAGAGAGCAGAGCTTTGCTGCTGGAGATTTGCCGCCTGCGCTTCCTCCCTGGTGTTATTTTTTGAAGCTTTTCAGCTGCATCCTGAAGTTGATGAATGACGTGTGGCAGAAGGCAGCTCTTTCCCCTCCTCCGGAGAGATCACGATTCTCTCCTCAGCCTTAGTGACGTTTGCAATTACATATCTTACCTGCATAATGATGAGGCAAGTTATTTCTGCCAGGTCTGTTGCTAAGCTCTGCTGCAGCACCAGCATAGCTTTGAACTCTCTCGATGAGCATAACTCCCTGGCAGCATGTGCTCACAGGACCGGATCCCCTGCACCCCTGTCTGTCCCAGTGTGTCAGAGTGCTGGAGCAGAGGCTGGGCTTTCTTGCCCTGGCATGCCCATTACATGTTGATTGGGGCATGGCTGGCTTCAGCTCCGTGAGCAGCATGGCTTAACTGCTAGGCATGAGGTATCTCAGTTTTCTGAGCTCTGCAGCAAAATCTAGTCACTGTAAGAGCTGTAAAGGTTCTCTTCTTTAGTAAAGATCACTGTCCCTGTGCTTCCTTCCCTCTCACTGTGAGCACCCACCACACAAAGGTAGTAGTGATGGGGCTGTTGTATTGGTTCCCTGCCAAGCTATCAAACCCAGCACTGCTGGACATGGACCCATTGGGTTGCCATGCAGGTACAGGGGTGGAGGTTGCTTTCAATTAAAGCCCTTTGTCTAGTGGTAGCCAACAAACCTTCAAGTGCCACCTGGGTTGGCCCAATCCTGACTGAGGACTGGCTGCCTGGGGACAGACCGACCTCCCTGCGGCTGCCTGGCACCTACAGCATGCAAGGAGAATCAGGTCTGAAGGCATTTTTCTACACGTAATTGCTAGTTCCTCCACACAGAAGAAATGGGTTTCTGTTTTCTTTCAGGTCTTAGGTTAGATACGACTTGCCAACAGAATGTTGCCATTGGCTTTCCTGTCAGGAATTAACTTGTTGTGTAATGCGGCCATTAAGCAGTGGGGTGGGAATGGCTCCCATGGGCACGGTTAAGGAGCACTGCATTGGAAAGGATGGTGATAAGCTAATGAAATACAAAGGATAAACTGCTTTGTCAGGGTAGTTTGCTGCTGCTGCATGGCAGATGTGTGCCAGGGAACTGTGAGACTCCTGGGAGCTGTGCACCAGCTCGGGGCAGCTGGGGACAGTGTCACAGGACAGGTGACACCCAGACCCTGCTGCTTGGTGCTGGTGGTGGGGCGAGCTCCCAGCATGGGCCTTCCTGACACAGCAGCATTAAGTGTGCAGAAAACTGCAAATGGGGGATGAAACATCATCAAAAATAACTGGAGTCAGCAGTCTTTTTGTTTTTTTAGAGCTCTTGTGCTATTAGGACTGTAGTTTTCCTGTTTAATATCTTATTCTGTTTTTTCCTGGAGTTTTAATTCATCTTCTATGCACATTTCGTTAAAGCTGCACTGGTTGTTTGTGATGATATTTTTGAATAAATATATAAGTACATGGTTATTGGTCTTCATACCAGATAAATCTGTCACAGAATTTTGCTTCAAGGATTTCTTGTGCTAATATTCCTAGAGTTATTCTTGCAAGTTTTTTGCTGAGGCGTAAATTTTAATGCAATGCGTCATCTTAGAAAAAAGTCAGCAGCCATTTAAGAGGAAATGGAGCTCTGTTCTTTTACAAGGAAGCACAACAGTATTTATAGGGAAATTTTACTTGAAATAGAGCAGTGTTTGTAGCTTCCAAATCATAAAAGTATAGCACATTCCAATTTCTATGTTACTGTTCCTGCACTTGAAGCTTTTTCTGGGGTTTGTGTTGGTTTTTTACAAGAAAAAAAGAGCTTATAGTAATTGTGAGATAATATGGCAAAAAAATTGGGGAAAATAGACCTTATTTGCAGAGAATATGGAGCGTTTTAATTTAGTTTGTTGTTTTTTAGGCCAGGAAAAAAGGTTAATTTATTTTTCATACACTTACTTGTTAAAGAGATTATTCAGTTGAACTAGTGTGTCACTTGGCAACCTGGATTCATGTGCCAAGATTAATTCAACTGAGAGTTCTATGTATTTATTCTGCATTTTATTTCACAGAAAACTTTTCTTTTGTCCTGTAGCATGTCTTTAAGCTGGAACAAGAAGAATATATGAAGGAACAAATACCATGGACCTTGATTGATTTCTATGACAATCAGCCTTGCATCAACCTCATAGAAGCCAAAATGGGAGTTCTGGATCTGTTGGATGAGGAGTGCAAGGTGTGTCTTTAAGGGCTTTGATAGAGAAAGAGGTCATCAGCTGTCCTGCCTATGGGCCCTTACAGGGGAAGGTTTTCTGCAGACAGCCAATCATTTTGACACTCTGCTGGGGAAAGCATTTGGAGAACATACAAACAGAATTGGCAATTACAGGATGAGAAAAAAACCTGTTTTAGTCATGCTTTTTCCCCATTCCCCCACATCTTGTATCTGTATTTGTTCCTGGGTCTCTAATCAACCTTTGTTTTGACTTTGACATCTTTCTCTCTCCTGAGCATAGTAAGTGTAGTCTGTGGTCCTGTCAGATTTCCCCAAATTGCCTCTCACTTTGTGTCTCACCTTTTGCCTTTTATCTTGGTTTAATTTATGCCAAGCCATATACAGCGGAAGGCCCATGGCATCTGCTTCAGTGGAAACACAGCTTGGGGTTCTTGTATATCTCAAACCATCACAAGAAATCTCCAGTGGTGGTGGATGAGTTCTGCTCAGTCAGATAATGTGCCTCTTGGATCCCCACCTTCAGGTGTGTGACACTGGGAGAGTTGTGAGTGTCATATGTGTCACAGCAGCTACACCTGCCAGTATTGAGTGTGAAACAGGCAAGCACACGCATGGTTACGCTTCCTTGCTTGTGGCAGTGCTGGAAAGTCAAGGAGCTGGAGTTTGAAAGCAAACCACAAAGTTTTTCTCCATTTTCTTAGTTTCTTTTGCTACTGTAAAGTTCTCAAGACATTTTAAATGGCTCTGTATTCCTCTTTCATAGATGCCAAAAGGCTCAGATGACTCTTGGGCCCAAAAACTATACAATACTCATTTGAATAAATGTGCACTGTTTGAAAAACCACGTTTGTCAAATAAGGCTTTTATCATCAAGCACTTTGCTGACAAGGTAAGGACCCTTCCTCTGGTACCGCTTTCTGGCTGGGGCATGGGAGAGGATTCTGGGGCATGGGAGAGGATTCTGGGGCAGGCAGAGACTGGGCACCATCCCTGGCTCTTGTAAAAAGTGAACACCCAGTCAGGAGGAGAAAATTGACCTGGCAGCTGTGCAGAGCCAGGAACACAAACAAGAGCTCCTGACTCCCGTCACATGCTGTAACCACTAACCATCCCTTTTCCAAACATGGAAGCTTAGTGTATTTGCAGCTCTCAGCATAATTGTATCAATTCCAGTTATGCAACAGTAATGCACAAAATAGGAAATCATGTATCTCACTCATTTTGGCTAAAGAGCAGCAATGAGACAATGCTGGTTTTGCTGCCATCTCAATGTGCAAAGAGGAAAGACGCTAACACACCCTTTTTATCGCTGGAGCAGTAAGTGCTGCTCCCACCCTCGCCTTGGCTGCTCAGGGAACAGCTATTTCTAGGAAGCTGCCTGAGGAGTGTCTCAGTGGAGGAGTGCATGTGTTCAGCTCCCACAATGTTCATTAAACTGAGCAACTCTTCAGGTTAAAACAAAAAATTTTAAAATCCCTTTTAATGCCATTAAACAAAGAAACTCCCTGTGAATATTGTCAACTTTGTCAAAAAAACAACTTGTAGGAAGCTCTTGTATTCTTATCAATAGGTGTGTACATGCTGATGGGGGAGCTGAAGGCCTTTTTTTTTCCCTCCACTTTGTTTCTTCCGGGCTCCTGAATTTATGCATAGAAGTGGAGTCCTGTTCTTGTTGCATCTAGTGTTGCCTTAATGAAGGCAGCAAGAACATCTCTGTAACTGTTTGGATTGATCAGTGCTGTTCTATTTGGTGGATGAGAGAAGGAGAAGGATTTAATTAATATTTCATAATCTGTTCATTAGGCTAAACTTTGCTATTTGAAAGTGAGTCTTTCCTAAGCCTAGTCTGAGCAGCAAGGGCCAGGGAAAGGTAAAAGCAGCTCCCAGCAGGTAGTGGCAAAGCTTTAAGCTCTGATGTGCTGTCTGTGCTAAGAATTTTATGTTTTCTGTGTGCTTACCTGAATGCATAAAGACATTTTGAAGACAAAAAATCAAGCTGCAGCTGGCAGGTCAGCAATCTCTGTGACCTGACATTGTCCTCTCTGGATAAGGCAGGGATTCTGCTGCCCTCTCCTGGCATGGTCTCCCACACTAAGAACCTGAATGGTGCCCCAAGTAGTGCTCAGAGTAGACTTTCAGCTGTGGAGAAGCCTTGGGGACATCCTTTACCTTCTTCCCTCCAGGAATTCTTTGAAGTGTTTTGCAGCTCAGAGTATAATGTCGTTGTGCAAGCACTGATAAATAGACTTTTGACAATAGTTTTGGTTTTCTTTCAGCCTTGAATTAGTACAGTGAAATAAATAGTAGGTTTTTACCTGACACTTTGGCTGTTTTCTGGTCCAAGACACCCCGTGGCCCTGTGATAAAGGATTGTCACGACATTCAGACATTGTTATTGCTTCTGGCAGAAATACTCTTTCTGGGCACAAATGAGGCATTTCCATAATAAGCTGCAGGAAGATGTACTTACAGCCTTTCAGCTAATGAAATGAGATACTTTGTTCTCAGTTGCATCTGGATTTCACACAGTTCTGCAGCCCTGATAAGTTCAGTGAAGGAGATGCTCAACACACATTTTGATTCTTCACCTTTACAGTAACCATTCAGTCATGCTGCCTTACCACAAGCCTCTCTCAGCAGGGAGATATATCTGGTATAGTGCAATAGAGGTATTCATCTATGTACTTCAGTGTTCTACATTTTACTGGAAAGCACTCTCTTTGAAGAAGATCTATATTTAACAAAGATGCACTTGGGAACTGATATTTTCAGCATCCACAAGAATTATGTTTTAAATGTGAACGTTACAGCTGGTAAATTCTATGCAAAGTGTTTTTATTAAATACTTTTAACACCTTTTTTTGGAAATTGATGGCTTTCAGGTAGAATATCAATGTGAAGGCTTTTTGGAAAAGAATAAAGACACAGTTTATGAAGAACAAATTAAGGTCCTAAAATCAAGTAAGGTTAGTATAAAGAATTTTTTTTCCTCCTTTGCAGTTATGAAGCCTTGACTTAAGGATCATATAAGACTTCATATACATCTAGCAATTACTTCTGCCTTGGTATTAGATCAACTGAAATTGAATATAGTTTGTTTTACTTGGCTATCTGAATTTTCAAAGTCCTGTATCTTAATTTTGCTTCATGTAAGATTGGTCTATATTTAGCCACTAATTTCAGTGTTTGGGTATGGGGGTTTTTTTGGGGTGGGGAGGGGAGGGATTTTTTTTGAGGGAGGAGGTGGGTTTGGGGAGGGAGAATTTTTCACAAAACTTCATTATGTTTTCTGTAAAGGCATCATGGGCTTTTGATATACTGTAGTTGTATAAAGGGCTTGACAGTTAAGCCCTTAATTTTGTAACCTGAAAACAGAAGCTCCTTGTTTATGGAGCAGAAAATTTCTGAAGGAGAGACAAGTTCCATTCCAGAAGTGAAATGAGAGAGGAATAAAATACATAGACCCTAAGGACACAAACCAGAATTTATAGAATCTTGCCTTCTTGATATCCATGAAAGAAAGATAGCATCTGAATTGGAAAATACTGCATGAAGGAATATTATAGAACTGCCCTTCAGTGGCATCGTCTGCTTTTTTTAATGGCAAAAATGCTGGTTGTTCTCTTGGAAATGTAAAGGCAATTAATTTTACATTGCACTGCAATGGCTGTTGGGAATTTGCTAGCTCTAATGGCTCAGGAAGCTGGGTATCAAGGACAGGCTATTTAAAATTACGCTATTCTATCAGGAAAACCAACGTTTTTCACTTCTGTTTCTATTCTGAGATGATAATATGAAGTGAAATCATTAAAACGTGGTATAATGAAAAACCACAGCAGACTTTCCACTGAGAGAAATGTTGAAGTGGTTTGAGTGAAGCCAGTTGCTGGGGGTGGGAGGGGAGGCAAGTGGCATCCTCAGGGAGCTGGCAGGGGCCAGCCACCCACATGGCTCCAGCTGTGCTGGTGTGGCTCTGGCTGTGACCACGTGGCTCCAGCTGTGCCAACATGCCTCTGTCTGTGCAGGGTGGAGGGACAGGGGTGCTCTGAGGGATGTCAGCCAGTGAATGAGGGACAGACGGTAGGGACAGAGCTGCCCGAGGAGCATGGCAACAGCTCAGGCAGGCTCAGTCTAGGTCAAGTCAGTTCAGTCTAAACACTGGAAAACAAAATGGTTTTCCCTTGTGGTAAATTTCCCCAAAGCCAGTGTTTAAAAAAAATTCAGCTGTGAAGAAAACAATTTTCAAAAGAAGAATGTTCTGGTTTTATTTTTCAGCAGCTCTTCTTTCTTAGTAATTGTAGGGGGACTGCATTTCTGATTTTTATTTTTTGTTGTTGTTGCTGTTTCCTGGTTTTGCTGTACACATCCAACAGAAGGTAATTCTAAATTGAATGCATCATCTGTCATCATGCCCATGCCCACTCTCACATACAGCTTGGATGCTTCTTTGCTCTCCAAAGTGCATGACATACTGCTCTTGGCAGGCACTGTAGAGTTTAACTATTTATTTTGGCCTTCTCTGTAAGTCCACCCACAGGACCTCTTTGAACTCGTTCAGTTTTCATGCATGTATCATGAAAGCAGTACAACAGTCTTTGGCTTTTATGCTTCATACTGGCATGGTTGTTAAAATCTGTTGTGGCTCTATATTGGAAGAAATGATCTGTAAGATTGTTAGCAGCATGTCTGTTAAGTTGTCTGAAAAAATTACAGGGAAGAAATACTTGATTGCTTGTTTTCTACCACATGAATTATCTAGCCTTTGATCAGTGTTTTTCCTCTCTTTGAATACTCCTAGTGTTTGCAAAACAAAGAAAATTGATAAGATACTAAAACCCAAAACCAAACAGAAACAGGAATGCCCCTATAGTGTGAATCATCACTGCACCACTCTCTTGTTGCTGTCCTCACTGCAGAGGCCGGACATTGTTCCTTTTTAATACTTACAGTAACTGGGGGGCCATGTCGATGAAAATGATGCCTTTAATACGCACTCGCCTGTTTTTGCAGGCAGATTTTTCCATAAGTTTCAGAAAAAGTGTATTACATTCAGATAAGTTTATATCTGGGGCGAGAAGACCTGGCTCTGTAGCTCAGATGCCTGTTTGTACCAACTCACTCCATCCAGCCATGGGCAGATGAAGGAGGAGATGGTGGCCCAATCATCCTCAGCAATGTGTTGAGTCAGTGGAAGGAGAAGGGTAAATCACCCTCTGGAAATGTCATTCTTCCACCACCTACTGAGGTGTAGTCATGTGAAATAAAAGCTAAGCTGTGTTACTCCTTTTCAAGTTCAGGAATGTAGGATACCTTTGTAGCATTCTTAGTCATTCTGTTATGCTGGGTGCTGTTTGATGCCTTCTGGTAACCCGTCCGGCACTACCACAGAGCTCAGGTACCATTTTGTTGTGCAGCATATTTCATTGGTTATCATGCATGCTCACCAAGTTTTCTAAGGCAAAAACCAATTTTTTTATTTTGTAGGTTGTACTTAGCCCAAGCACTTTTTAGTGGTGAAAAATGAATGCTTATATCTCTTGTGGCAAAATGGATAGATGTTAGATAAAAGATTATTCATGGACAGGTAGAGAAGTTCAGATTTTCTTACAATGATTCTGAAGTGCTATAGTTGTCAGTAAAAAGATCTGGTGGTTGTTTTTAGTTATAAGTTACTTCAAGGCAGCTGTTAGGTATGGGTGTATTTTGTAGCCATTAGAGAAAGGGGCGTGGAAATCCTGTGTGATATTTGGAAGGATGTTTCAGGTTTTTCCTCCACTCCTACTGACAGGGAGTAGATCTTAGATAAATTTGGCCAGTGTTATTTTTTTCGATTTGGTTAGTTAATGCAGTTTGGAGTGATAAAGCAGAAATCATCTTTGTTGCCTGCTGCCTAATTCAGTGTCCCAGATATCTGTTAACCACAAAGGAGTCTGATGCACCAGTGGAATATGAGAGGACCCTGTTGTTTCATTCTTAGATCAAACAGCCACATATAATTGCAATTGGTACTTATGAAACTGCTGTCAGTATCTAACAGTTTCACATAGAAGCTATTGCTGGCTCTATGAAAAAAAACTCAAACCAAAACAGAATTTTATCTTCAGAAGGAGACTCACTGATCAAACCCACAAAATTTTTAGTTTTAAATCATGGCCCACTCACTCCTCCACTAGCTCATATACTTTTTTGCATTTGTCCCCTGTGGAGTTCAACAAAGATGCAATGCTTACAAAAACTGAGCCTGGATTTTAACCTTAAGCACAAACAGGTGCAGTCATGTGCTGGATTCTTACCCTCTGTGTATTTTTTATGCTGTTATACCAGTTTAAGCTGCTACCAGAGTTATTCCAGGATGAGGAGAAGGTCCTCAGTCCCACATCAGCAACCCCTTCAGGGCGCGTGCCTCTGTCTCGAACAGCTGTCAAACCAGCCAAGGCCAGGCCAGGTCAAGCCAGCAAGGAGCATAAGAAAACTGTGGGACACCAGGTGAGTTTGGAGATGCAGCTCTATTAAATACCCTCTCCCTCTGCCTCCTAGGTCCCAAGGCATGCTGGTGCCTCTTGGGATCCCTTGTGATTCTGAGAGAGGTGCAGCTGATTATGACTTAACAGTTTGGAGCAAATAATCCCTAATTACTAATGCACTGTGGGGCACAATTTCGGGGAACCCAGTTATTATTGTGGTGCCAAACCCCAAACTGATCCTTTTCAAAACAAATGGGACATGCTGAATGCTGAGAAGCTTTGGAAATCATATATTGGGTCTTTTTGATCATGTGCTACATTGTCTGACTCGAATCAAAAGTGGAGTTCGGTTCCCAATGGGCCAAACATAAAATATCCACCTGTATGTGCCATAATTAAACTAAAAACGTGCAGATCAGGTCTTCTTTCTGTGGTTATCCCAAACATGACTAAGCTTGTTGAGGCTATTCCCTGATAATTTTTCCTTTTGTTTTTCAAAAAGTTTCGAAACTCTCTACATCTGCTGATGGAAACCCTGAATGCTACAACCCCCCACTACGTGCGCTGTATTAAGCCAAACGACTTCAAGTTTCCATTCACGTAAGCTGGTCCATGTGTGGTTTGAGTAGCCGGTGCATGGGAGGGGATTGCTCAGGGCTCTGCTAAATCCTGCTCACTGAGGAGTGAAGTGCATTCTCCTTTCTCTGGTTATGGGTTCATTGTGTGTGTGTGTATGTGTATTACTGCAGGAGAAGTTTGGGGTTGAAGAGAGGGAGAAATGCTTCTCATGCTTTTTTTTTTTATGGTGATACATGATAAAAAAATTACACTATTTTCATTGTGAACTGGTTAAATGTAACTGGCAGTTTGCACTCCCTGGGCTCATTTGACATTTCCTGGAATTTGTTTTTGCAGACACCGGTGTCTTTTTCCTTATTGTTTTTTTCATATATGAACTTACATAGTGCTTTTCTCATAAGTCTGCTTAAAACCTGGGCACACAGAGACTCCCATGGCTGTTGGGCTGGCCAGCAGGAAGCAGGACAGGGTGAGCAGCTTCCAGTGCCGATGGGCCCAAACAGTTGCCTGGCCAGGCTGTCCTCTGTTACCCCTGAGTTTCAGAAGCACTATCTGGAGTTGTTGTCCACCCATCACAACCTCCCCCTGCACCCCACTGTGCCACTCCTGTCCTGGGCATGTGCATGGCCAGGGGTTCCAAATAATGCAAAACTAGTCCTTCACCCACAGGCTCTTTTTACTCCTACTTAGGTTTGATGAAAAACGAGCAGTGCAGCAGCTGAGAGCTTGTGGTGTCCTGGAGACCATCCGAATCAGTGCAGCTGGCTTCCCGTCCAGGTGTGTTTGCTGCTCTTTGGATTGCTTTTAGCTGCAGTTCTTTTTAAGGTAATAATATTCACTGTTGGGACTAACACTGTGTCTGGTTTTGGGACAGGTGGACATACCAAGAGTTCTTCAGCCGTTACCGTGTTCTGATGAAGCAGAGAGACGTCCTTGGTGACCGAAAGCAGACATGCAAAAATGTCCTGGAGAAGCTGATTCAGGTACCTGAATTAGCACTGAGGGCATTTGGAATCCACAGGAGTAAAGACAACGTTGCTTACTCCCTCATAGCCACACTATTTTCATATCTCTACAATGTGCTAAACCAACAATATTGGCACAGGAACTGTAGAATGTCCCAATGTATCACAGGAAAGGAGGACAGTGATTTTAAGTGTGGGTGAGTTGAAGGTGAGCATTACCTTGCTTAAGGGCAAGCTGCATTACCTACACATTCAGTAAGGTATAGTTATCTGGAGGTTTCCTAATGTGGATGTGTTTCTGTCTGTGTGTGTGTCTTTCACACTGCTCCTCTCAGCTCCTGTGCTGAAATCAACCTTTTTCTCCTCTTTGGTTCTTGTGGCAGCCTCTGGCTTTGCCTCCTACCTCCAGCTGCAACTCTACATTCCCAGGCTGTGCCATCCACACCACTGGCATTACACATGAACTGACTGTGTCTTGAAATTTTTTAATGAGTGATGAACAGCAGATAACAGAATCCCAAGAGACAGTTTCATTCAGTTCTCAGGAGAAGACGGATTAGAAAGAGAACAAAACAAAGCTTACTGGAGATACAGGATATTTGTGGAAAATAAAAAATAAATACAGTGCAGGCAGGTTGGGGTTCAGCTTAAAGTTCTGTGGCATTGGATGGACCTAAGTAAAATCTTTTGGGTTTTGTATATGTGCCTGCCTGTATAATGTTAATATATAGTGTTAAATGTATCCTAAGTCTTAGCTCTTTGACTGCTGTTCTTTTCAACCTAAACAGCCAAATTAATTTTTGTCGATGTGCCATTTTATATGCTCAGTTCTTCCCTCCAATGAGTACTGTAGAGATAAAATATTATTCTGTTTCTGGTTTAGTTCTGAAATTTGAGGTGTGTTTGAGCAGCAGTGAGATGCTTTGTTCTGGTTTAGTCCTGATGCAATAAGGGATGTGTATATGTCTGCAGCCCCAGCTGTTTTGTTTGTACTGTGTAATGTATGAAGATGGACTGTTCAGAGAGGTCAGCTACAATTTAAGCAGAAAATTGTACATGTGCACTGCCTGTATTGCTTTCATCCTCTGTGCACCTTTGTCACCTCCTGTAGGCTTCCATATTATTATCTTCTTGGCTTTCTCGTCTGAGCAAAAGTCTCGCCTTGCTCCTTTGGGCCATGTTTGTGGCCTTATTATATATTTTTTTAATAGGATCGTACAGACAAAATACCCTTCTCCACTACATAATTTAAGTCTCAGTTTATTCGAAATACTACACAGACAATTTTGCCTCTTTACTAACTGTACTTTCATTTAGCCCTTCATGCCTTTTTATATGCACTAACACTTAATGCTGTAACTTATCCTCTTTTTACCTTTGAAAATAGGACAAGGATAAGTACCAGTTTGGTAAGACAAAAATATTTTTCCGAGCTGGTCAAGTAGCCTATCTGGAAAAAATAAGGGCAGATAAGTTGAGAGCTGCCTGTATCCGCATCCAGAAGACAATCCGAGGGTGGCTGATGCGAAAGAAGTACATGCGCATGAGGAAGGCTGCCATCACCATCCAGAGACATGTCAGAGGGTACCAAGCACGATGGTAAGCAGTGCTCGTGGGAAATCCCACACCAGCCCAAATTCAGATCCATTTAAGTAGGGCATTTAAATTTGTTCTCTCCCTCCTATACTGTCTGAGAGGAAATGTTTTTCCATGGAAATGAAGAAAATTGAATATAATGAGTGTGTCTGTCCTGCCTGTTTTTGACCTTCCTGAGGGGACAGTAGCACACTGGCTGTATGATGATTAGAACAGTATGTCGGTAGTGGGACCAAAGAACAATTACTAGGAGATATGTTGCAGGTGAGATGAAACAGGACTGTCCTCTGAGTCCTTATTGCCCAGTTTCCATGTGCCCTTGCAACTGGGTCTGTCCTGCTGGAGAAGCCATTTGTCACCCAGGGTGCAGCTGTGAATGGAGATAGGTCAGTCAATGATTTGTTTGGATTGAATTCTGCGGGATTGCTCTGGATGGGCCAGAGAGAAGGATGGAACATAGGTGGTAGTGTTCAAAGACAACGCAGTGATAAAGACTAAGAACTGACCTTTGGAAAGATGCTTATGTCAAAATGCTTTGTAATTGTCTTACTCAGAGAGCCAAGAGTGAGCAAACATTTTCTACAAGTTGAGGTTAGGAGAGGAGATCTGGAAGGTGACATAGTGGAAGCAGCTTTAAAGCTGGAGAAAAGGTGATGAGAAATTGAGTTTATCTTGTCAGTTCTACAACACAGTTCTCAGAGGAAGTGAAAACATTTCCCTGTAAAGCCTTGCAAGGTTTCTCTTAATTTGTCACTCAGTTGTACTGCCACACAGTAGAACAGCAAGTAAATATTCTGTATCACTGACAACATTAAGAAGACACTGAAGATACAGGATGTAAAAAAACAATAGTATTCAAGTACTGGAACATAATTACAGGTATTATTTGTAATCTTTTTCTTGCTTAGCTATGCCAAGTTCCTACGGAGAACACGAGCTGCCATCACTATCCAGAAGTTCCAGCGCATGTACGTGGTCCGTAAAAGATACCAGTGCATGCGAGCTGCCACCATTGCTCTTCAGGCTCTCCTGAGAGGTTATATGGTCAGAAACAAGTACCAAATGGTAAGAAATTTTAATGCTGCACTTCTTCATTCTAGTTTTATTTCAACATACCTTCAGGACAGAGCTGCTCTATGATGTCCCATTGGGAATCTGAAACGGTGTGTGGGCTGTTAGGTTTAATCCACAAACAGAATATCACAGCATGGATTGAGGGCTAGCACCTGAAAATTAGAAATATCTGATCAGTTATCTTGTCATATTATTTTCATTTCCATTCACTATGGATGTACGTCGAGTTTCAGTGCAGTCAGTGGAGAATCCGACAGGGATTTACAGCATTACGCACTTTTTCATTTGTCATATAGAATACTGAGGCACTTAAAATACATACTGAAGATGTCGTTGTGTTAATCTGCCTCTATGAGTCCAAATCAGTATTGTTTACATCATCATACATATGTGATGCTCTTCTGTTCCTCTCCCATCCCTAATTTCAGTCATCTGAAATGGCTGATGGAATGTACTGAAGGAGACTAATGTTAGCAGAGAGATACCCACAAAACAGGAGATTGAACCTTATGCATGGGTGGGGCTTTTTTTGTTTTAATTTCTTTGTGTATTGACGTTGGCTTTATTTGGGGGAAAAATTGATATAACCCTGTCCTAGTGATACTGATAATATTTTTCTGGTTGTGTTTGATAAATAATTCAGTAGAGAAATTAGAATTTGGTCTTCAGTGGTTACAGGGCTGGAAACAGAATTGTGGTTCAAGCTGCAAAATGCCAACGTGTATCATGGCAGTTTTGTCTACATGAATTATTTTAACTAGGTTTAAAAGTCAGGTAGATAGTGAAGGCGCGCAACCAAAAGCCAGGTGATACTTATATGCCTTATCTTTCTCTTTTATATTTGAAGTTTCTGTATGTTTTTCATTTGTATTAAAGTTGCTTACACAGTCACATGTGAATGTGTCTAAATTACAGAATTTTGACATACACTAACCACAAAGCTGGAAAACAAATAATCCTTGAGAAGAATTTCTTAGTAGTAAGACCTCTGTGCTTGACTTAGCTGTTCTTTCATGTGGGTATCTACTTGCCTTTTTATTGGAATTCTTAGTATTTTCATTGTACAAACCATATTTTATGTTGTGAGATTATGTAAGATGTGTTTTTAACAGTGATCTGACAGATGTGACGAAGTGACACATGGGTCACGGCAATAGGTGACCTGAAAGTCATGCTTAGGAAAACAGATGTTTCTCTATACCAGGTTAGTCATATGAGTAATACACATCCAATCTGTCTTGGAGCACAGTTTAATAAACCAGTTATATTTACTCTTAATAGAGATGGCGAGTTTCTGGAGAAGTCCCCCTAAGGGGTGGTCAGACTTGCCTGTCAGGAGGATTCCCCTGGAGCAGTGAATTGTTCACAGCAGTAAAACATGACAGTCTGACAAGTGCCCCTGCGGTGTGTTGTGTATGTGTTGTCCTCCTGAGGTGGAGTTTTACTGAAGCTGAGGTACAGGGATGGCCAGAGAGAGAAGCACAGGCTCTGCATGCCATGGGAAAGTAAACACAGTTGTCCTGAAGTTTGTGATGATTGCAGATGAGTGAAACTGAAAGGTTGCCCAGTGACAGGACACCTGGGCTGAGCCGTGACTGTCAGTACGGTGTGGTACATGTGTTGTTCATTAGGATTGTGAAAGCTACCTGTTGTTGTTAGAACAGAGGGCATGTGTTGAGTCACGTGGCCAGTACAAGGAATTTAAGATGGTTGAATCATCTGTCTCACACATCCGGGGGAGAGCTCCTGCCTGAGACATTGCGATGTTCTTCTCTGCTTGAGGACTTTAGTTCCTCCATAGTTTTACATAAGCTTTCCTGGGAAATACCCGGCAAATTCAGTAACTTTTCTGATCATCTCACCTTACTTTGGAGTGGCTTGTTTTCCTCACTGGATTATATGGGTGCGAGAATTCACTGGCAGATGAGGACCGTCTCTGCACAATGGAGGTATTTTACAGGACTTGTTGCTTTCAAGGCTGAAATTTCAAGGTTGTTTTGGGGTGAAAATATTAGTGAGAGTTAGTTGTATTCCAGTGTTCAGGCACCTGCAGGAAACCTAAAGGAGCATTCCAGAAAATGTGTAGGAAGGAGGCAGGAGTGCCAGCTGCATGGCAGGGAGTCAGATGGACTTTGGCTTTTGACCTTGCTGTGCTTTTCAGAGAGCTGCTTCCTTACCTTGCTGTGCTGTTTTAGCTGAGTGTTGGTATTTCAAGTCTTGTTTTTTCTTCAGAAATAAATGCTAAGGGAGAAATTATACATGTCTTATAATCTTGACACCTTGCTAGTGAATTTTAAATTCATTGGTCTGGAACTGCAACTCTTCTAACACGTTTCAGTTCATTTGCTAAGAAGTATAAAAGAAAATAAAATCGTTGTTACCTGGCTGGCTTGTCTTATCAGCTTCATGGTAAATCAGTGTAAGAATCTGAACTTCGCGTGATCTTTAAACTATCAAATCCAAGCATTAACATGAAATCTTAAATAGTTTAGTTCTTTAAAATAAGTAGTTTAATTTTCAGAAGCTTCATAAAGTGAACTCTAAAGCGCTTGGTGTCCTAGAAGTCTTACGGGTATGGGCAGGCTCTCCAAGCATAGCTGTGGTCTGGTGGAATTCAGGTGCTCCAGACTTGGGGGATGTCTGATTGAATTAGTGGGTAAAAGATCCAAAACTAACTAGTAGAGTTTTCCTAGTGGAAGTCTCTGGTTAACACACTGATGAAGGTTACTGCTATTCCTGACTGTTCTATGTTAATTTCTATTTTTTTTTAAATATTTCAGATTTTTTTTACACCTCAAAGCTATGGTTGAAATCCCTGCCATAAAATAAGTCA
This sequence comes from Pithys albifrons albifrons, assembly GCF_047495875.1. Lineage (NCBI taxonomy): Eukaryota > Metazoa > Chordata > Aves > Passeriformes > Thamnophilidae > Pithys > Pithys albifrons. Next base: position 9,498,895 of record NC_092470.1, read on the forward strand.
GGATTACTAAAATACAATTTTTTTAGTAGAAAAAATGGAAATTTTTCCATATTGGCAAGTCTAAGATATGTCAAAAAAGGCAACAAAACCCCAAAACAAAATAACAAACAAACAAACAATGAAAGCCCCTGACTTTTCAACAGCTAGTACTATTTCATCTGGGTTCTAATGTGTACTGGCTATATTAAATATCAAGTGTGGTAATTTTAAACTTTGTATGGATGAACCCTACGTAGCATATGTCAATGATGCAAAAATGTTTAAGATGAAAATGCAGTAAAAAAAAAAGGATTGTATTTGTAATCCTGCCAACAGGTACCATGTATTTTTGTAATTACCGGGGTTCTGACATCAACACAAAGGAATGCCAGGTGCTTCACTGTGCCTCCAGTTCTTTCTTGCCATGTTTTTCCTTCTAATTCCTTTTCATTTTACTCCTTGTCATCTTCTGTATTCCAGTCTTCTTTTCCTCTTCTTTTTTTTCTTTATATTAATTCCATTTCTGATTACTCTTCATCCGAATTTTCCCTTTGCAGGCTGAAGGTGTCTCCGCTTACATCTCCTTCACAGTCCCCATCACAGTGTGGGTTTAACTGCACGAGTGTAGTTTGGAGCTCTAATACCCCTTGCCATGTTTTTTCTTGACTGTAGATGCTTCGGGAGCACAAGTCTGTTATTATTCAGAAGCATGTGAGGGGCTGGCTGGCTCGAGTGCACTATCGTCGTACCTTGAAGGCCATTGTGTACTTGCAATGCTGTTATCGGCGCATGATGGCCAAGAGGGAGCTGAAGAAACTGAAGATAGAGGCCCGGTCTGTAGAACGCTACAAGAAGCTTCACATTGGCTTGGAGAACAAGATCATGCAGCTGCAGCGAAAAATTGATGAGCAGGTAAAAGCTTCCTGGCCTCAGGAAAGATGTGTCAAAATCCTGAATACATTTCTCAGTAGCGCTGTTGGAATTCACAGCATACACTGAATTTTCTTTGTAAGGGCTCCGTTCTCTTTTCTGATAAAGAATAGTGATAGAAGAGAAGGAGAAGGAGAAGGAGAGACCACAGCAGAACTAGAACAGTCAAACATCCATTTATGTCTCTCAGCAGCACTGAGAGAAAACATCCGCTCCCTTAATGCCAGTATTTCATTTGAAGCACGTCAGTTGCTCTGTTTAAGGGGAAGGTGAGTTGATCATGATTGATGGATGTGGGCTCTTCATTTAATTTTAGTTTAGGATGTGCAGGCTTAGAGGCTGGACTGTTCTGTCACGTCATGAAGCAATTCTGCAAAAACAGACCAAAACCTTTTTGAAATGGGGAAAGCTGCCGTTTTGCTCCCAAGTCTGGGTATATTCTGTAGGGAACAAGAAGGCTCCCTTAAACCAGGACTTCCCCAACATCTGCTCTGTCTGTGTTGTGTTTTGCAAAGAACAAAGAGTACAAATCTCTGCTGGAGAAGATGAGCAACCTGGAGATCACATACAGTACAGAGACAGAGAAGCTGCGGAATGATGTGGAAAGGCTTCGGATGAGTGAGGAGGAGGCCAAGAATGCCACCAACCGTGTCATCAGCCTTCAGGAGGAGATTGCCAAGCTCCGCAAGGAGCTGCACCAGACTCAGTCGGAGAAGAAGACCATTGAGGAATGGGCAGACAAATACAAACAGGACACAGAGCAGGCACGTATGCGGTCTCAGATACATGGGAAGATTTATAAGGGCCTGGTGTCTACTCAGGTTTTGCACAGGATTAATTGCTTCAGTTGTGTAGCTGGTATTTTTGCAGTGTTTTTAAGCAATGTTATACCTGTACAATCCTAAATAGGCTTAATACCTAAATGACTACAACTATGGTAAAAAAATAGGCTAAATCTGTATATTGTATATAAATGTATGTATCCAATCTATTCAGATTTTGATATTGAAAGTATTTGCAAATCCAAATCGTTAAGCTTTCTGAATTTGTCAGAGGTGGCACATTCATAACAAGAAATCACTTCTCTTACCTATAGAGAGTAATCACATAGGTATCAGAAATCCCATACCCAGTATTCACAGGTACTACTATATCTGACCTAATTTAAACAGCCAGCTTATTCAACAAATGTATGTGTGCATAGCCTAGTTCAACAGGTTTCAGCTAACCCCTTATCTTTGCTTTAACCACAAACATATCAAGAGTACTTGCTGATAATGGTGCAAGTTTTGAATATTGGAAGAGCCAATCCATCATTATGTGATGCTGCAGTGATATATTTCAAGATCAGTTAAACATAAGGAAAAATACTAATTGATAAAGCAAAGTGAATCCATAGTAACAATATTCATACTCAAATGAGTAATTGGCAAACTGGGGCACAGGTAAAGTGGCACAACTTTGAGGCAGAGATAAAATGTTAGATTATGATGTTACACAATGCCATAGAATATACCACAGAACTACCAAATGCGTAACTATTTCATGAATATTTCTGTTTTAATGATCCAGTTACATCCTTTAGTCTTTACTGAAAAATATATGGCACTTGAACTGTTAAAATAAATACATCATTGCTATTAGAGCTACTGATGAAGGATGAACTGCATTCTCAGTCAAACATTTATTATCCCTATAGCTGGTGTCAGAGCTGAAAGAGCAGAATACGTTACTGAAAACAGAAAAGGAGGAGCTGAACCGCCGCATCCATGACCAGGCGAGGGAGATAACAGGTTGGCTCTGCTCTGTTCCTTGGAGTTTTCTGCTTCATGTTACTTTGTAAAGCAACACACTACTGCATTGATTGGCCTAATGTGTCTTAGTTTATATTCCTTTTTTGTTTAGTGGTTTCATTTCTGTGTTTTAAGAACTCGTTTATATTCCTTTTTTGTTTAGTGGTTTCATTTCTGTGTTTTAAGAACTCGTATGCACCAGAATTACTTAGCATTTGAATTTCCATGAATTGTTAAGAATTTGGCCTATACCTCCAGGATGGATGCACTGCATGGTGGGTAGAGCTGGAATTCTCACTTTGGATTCCTGTTCCCTGTTACAGAGTCAATGGAGAAGAAGCTGGTGGAGGAGACAAAACAGCTGGAGCTGGATCTGAATGATGAGCGGTTACGGTACCAGAACCTGCTGAATGAGTTCAGTCGCCTGGAGGAGCGGTACGATGATCTCAAGGATGAAATGAACTTAATGGTGGTAAGTGACTCAACATCTGAGAAACTAAAAGCTGTTTACAACTGTGTTTAGGGAGAATCTAGTGGGATAGGTCAGTAACTAATTCTGCTGTGAGCAGTGTGGTGGTGACCTGTACCTGAAAAGAAAATTTGTCCTTTTAAATACTGATTACTTAGATTAGTTCAGCCAAAACAAATACACTTAAAATTTGTTGTTGATTTTTTAAAAAATATTTTTAATAGTCAAATCTGTGAGGAAGGCCAAATTTCTGCTTTGACTTTGCTAGTGGTATTGCTTGTGCTGTCCACCCTTATTTTGACCTGAAGTTATTCACATGTGCTGGGCTTGTTTGTAGCACCTTCATAGAGTGTTAAATTTTAAGTAGTTCTAGGAATTTATGTGTCAGGAAGAAAAATATTCCTCAGTAGAATGTTTAGGAAGTTACAGAATTGTTTCCTGAAAACCAAGCTTTTGTTGCCCAGGAAATGCTGCATTGTTGCTCAATTCTGCTTTCTGCAGCAATCCTTGATGGTGTAGGATCTGACCTGTCTCCATAGATTTGAACTGCATCTCATAGGTTTTAGGTAGTATGAGAGACCAGAATCAAATATCTTTTCTTATAAATTTTGATAGCTGTGAAATAACACCAAACATTACAAGCTAAATTAAAGGTTGTGAAGAGACAGCCACAGGGAAAACCATATCGTGGTATTGATTTGTTTCATTTGCACTCCAGAGCATCCCAAAGCCTGGACACAAAAGAACAGATTCAACTCACAGTAGCAATGAATCTGAATATACTTTTAGCTCTGAGATCACAGAAGCAGAAGACTTACCAGTGAGGATGGAGGTAATGTTAAAAATCCCCCATAACTTCTTATTGTTCCATGGTTGAACTCATTCTTGTCTCTTTTTTTCTTTTCATAAGTGCTTCTGAAAACTATATCCTTATATTTAGATATCTCTTACTTTAATCTAAATTTTCCCATTTTCTTTTAGAAAACACTCATTCCCTTGTTAGTGTGTGTGGGGTGTAAAAAGACTGTCAAAGCATACTTTGAATTCTTCTTGTATTACAGTAAACATAGACTAGATACTTGACTATCCAGTTGATTTGCATCTGTGAAACATTTGCTTATCATTGTTGATAAGCACAATCACTTTTTCAGCACAATGTGGGAATTTAAAAAAAACAGTGACACTTCCTGTGGAGTCTGCATACTGTATATTCAAGGACTGAAAGTGGCAAGTCATATTCTTATTAGCTACATGGAATGAGTTTCCTGTTAGGGGTTGAGAAACTCATGCTGGATCAGTTTTCCTCTAGTTCAGAGAGATGAATGAAACTCCCAGAATGTACTATTCCTTTGCATATGCAGTGATACAAATCCCAGGATATTAAAAAATGTTCAGAAAGATTATTTTCTTTATTGAACTAATGAATAATAATCATGACTATTTTGTGCTGCTACTCCAAGCCATTTCTTAGTATTTTCCAAGATGACTCCCCCTTTTGGCCCTTTCCAGAGCAGTGGGACTGCTAGCACAGAGGCAGCCCTCAGGTTGGTGATCTGGCTGTGCTTGGCACTTTGCAGATTAAAAGCTTTTTCTGTGCATTCAAGAGATCTTCTTAACTGTGAGTTACAGCACACTCTGTTTGCCCTCTCCCTGGGATAGGGAACTCCAGAGCTGCTTTTGACAGGCTGTCATTGCTGCCTTTGGAAGCCTCCGCAGAAAATTATTTTCTACTATGGATGCAAATGCCTGACGCGTTGGTGCTGGCACAGATTCTGTGCAGAGTCTTTCATAATTTGCCTTCCCACTTACATTTTTCACTTTGCGTAATTGTTCCAGAAAGGGCTTCCTGCCTTCATGGATACTCAGGGGAAGGACAGTGCAACTACATGTGATTGCATTTCACCTATGAGCCAAATGTCCTCTTTTCCTTTGGCTAACAGCCTTACTGAATGGCTATTCTAGAACTCGTTTGGGGTTTTAGAATATAAATGAAAACAATGAACTCAAAACAAGAGTGTGAATGGATGCAGCACTCTATTTGTTTAACCTCTCAACATTTCAAACTCCAGGTTGACTCTAGACTAACAATATAGATTAATTATACAAAACCACATTAAAAAATACATCCCACCTCTATGCAAACCAGTAAAGCTGGAAAACTCAAAGCCTGTTTTCTTTTTCCTGAGCTGTTGGTGTGGTTTATGACTCTTCCCCTCAACAGTAAAGGGAGATGAAGTGGAAATAGCTGTGCTTGCTTCTCTGCTACAGTCATTAATATTAATTGTCTAGTTCCTTTTTTAGGCTTTAAAATTTTATGGTACAGTTCATAGTAAATACTTTGATGTTCTCAGTACATAAAGTGCAGAAAGGCTGCTGGACAATTTCTAATGCACCTTCAGATTGCAAATACTGGTTCTTGCCCAGAAAACAGTGAAGAAGCTAGTGGATTAGGCTCAGAACAGTATATTAGCATAATAAAAGGAAAAGGGCATAAATGTATTTTCTGGTACCTATTTTTTGTGTCTCATCTCACTAAATTAACCTGTAAATCTCCAGGGAGATTTCTCCATAGCTGAAGAACTTATTGCAGAAATAATTTAAAACAAACAAAAAAAAGCCCTTATTTGCAGTTCTTTCCAGGTGAGTCTAACCACAGATTTTTTTTCTCCTTTTCCCCCTCTAAACAAGTAAGACTATAAGGTATGGTTAGTTATAGACTTTCTGTCTGCTAGGTAGTCTCTAGTGCTTTCTTTTGCTAGGTTTTAGGCTTAGAAACATTTTATACTAGTAGATCCTTTATTAAAATAGTGTTTCATAGCTGATGAAATATTTTAGATAGTCCACTCTCAGAATCAAGTAACATTTCTGTATTCTTCTCTTTCCCCAGTCTGTTTCCCACCTTTACTCACTGTCATGCTTCCTTGTGATGTGGAAGGGGAAAACTTCTTGACTTCCTTCTGTTCTTTCTAAAGCAGGAACCAAGTGAGAAAAAGGCACCGCTGGATATGTCTCTGTTCCTCAAACTGCAGAAACGGGTTACAGAACTGGAGCAAGAAAAGCAATCCCTGCAGGATGAACTGGACAGAAAGGAAGAACAGGCTCTCCGTGCTAAAGCTAAGGTGGACTCCTCCTAGCTGATCAAATGCTGACGCTAGTGCCCCTTCCTGTGAAACAGCAGCAGTGGGAATGCTGACTGGCTTTTCCTAAATCTTAATCTTCCTCTAGTACTTGCTTTATTTAATGACAAGTTTTACACTGGTGCTTAGTTCTAGGGGCTGGTTGTTTAGTTTTCCAAGGTCCTTGAGATACTCTGAAGGAAGTCAAGAGGAACAAAAAGTGCTTGGGACGTCACTTAAAAAAAATAAAAGGCTGTTTTTATTAAGGAGTAGCAATATGGAAATGTACTTAAATGTTGAGGAGAATGAGTAATTTTTCATTTTAGGCAGAATTAGACATGTTTCAACCAGGATGCAGAGAAAAGTACTGGGATTAGACATGTTTAGCAGATTGTAATTTAAATTCTCCTCTGATTTGATCTCCTTAAGTTCTTATAAAATTATGAAACCAGTTTTGTCAATTGTTTCTTACTATTTTTCTACCAGTGAATTTCTTTAGCATGCTGGGATTTATAATGCTCTGTTTCATTACCAGTGACAGTAGTGTGATTTGTACGTGATTTTGTTTATATTAATCAATTATTTATCATAAACTCATTGTTAAATGGGACGAAGCCACTATTCAAACCAAAGCACTTATCAGTACCAGAATGAGTGTTTTCCAGGTTTATAGGAATATATTTTCACCTCCCTTTCCTTTTTCTACCTCAAGTAAATCAAAGAAAAGAAGGAATTGAATTTTTAGTTTTCACACTTGTCTATATTCTTTCATAGGAAGAAGAAAGGCCTCCTATAAGAGGTGCTGAGTTGGAGTATGAGTCACTCAAGGTAATTCTAAAACAGAAGTTTCTGTTATTTTCTAGTGAAACTCTTGCCACCAATTGTATGTGCTGGCATAGGAAATTACATCAGCCTTCCTGTTTCCGAATATTAGGTGGAGAAACTAGAACAAATATTCCTCAGCAGTCATTTCATTGTAGAACTGCTCTTTTTGAGGTGTAGAATGTGTGGCTGAAGCTACATAACAAAAGGATCCCCTAAACCAGGGTGAGTTCTCTGTTAAAACAGCTTGCAAGTTAATTTGAGCAAAAATACAGCAATAAATGTAGCCCTCTTTTTCAAAAACACCATTTAAATGAATGCAAATCTTAGACCACTGAAACTACAAATATTTTCTAATACTATTGAGCGATGCAGAACCTTCTTAGCCTGATGACCATTATTTGTTGTGAACTTTATTTCTTTTTGTTAAGGGGAAAATAAGAGAAAAAAAAATTGGTAATTTTTTCCCCATCAGATCTGTCTGATTCATGTGTAAGTGTTCTGGTTTTGCACTTCAGACAGAAGGTTAGCCCTGTTAGTGAAATCCTCCTAGCCACTATTGACTGTAGTCAAGAGGCAGGGATGCAGGAGATTGATTTGTTGCAGTTACTCACCACTTTTACCATTTCTGTCCATAGTTTTGTAGCTGTAGGTTATAGGCACATTGCAAAGCTGCAGTGTGACAGAATTGTCCCTGTTTCTTGCAGCGTCAAGAACTTGAATCTGAAAATAAAAAGCTGAAGAATGAGTTGAACGAGCTGCAGAAAGCACTCACAGAGACACGAGCTCCAGAGGTAACTGCTCCTGGTGCCCCTGCGTACCGAGTCCTCCTGGACCAGCTGACCTCAGTAAGTGAAGAGCTTGAAGTACGCAAGGAAGAAGTTCTCATCCTGAGGTCTCAGCTTGTTAGCCAGAAAGAGGCTATTCAACCCAAGGTAAATCAGAGTCACAGTCAGCTCTACTGTGTAGTAAAGTTACATTGCATCACTGGTGTGCTTTGTTTAATTTAACAGCATGCTTGAAAGGGCAGAAAAAAACAGTGTAGGTTTGAAAGCCTTTCTGAGTTAATCCGTTGATCCAGTATTAGTGCTCAAGTCATGGCAGTCTGAATTGGGAGATTGGGTTAATAAAACAATTTGGGGTTTCTCTACCAGCATTCATGTAAAGAGGTACAGCTGTCAGATACAAGGGGTCTGGCCAGCATGCCCCCAGACTCTTAACAGTGCAGAAAGGCTGCACTGGAGCAGTATGGAGCAGTATGATTTCTTTAGTGCGTGTATAGTTTGACTGGAAAATCTAAAGAGTTCTTAGGAATTCTTTTTAAATAATAGTTCAGTACAAGGAACAATTTCCTCTCAGTCTGTATGGGATCAGCGATGAGTGCAAATCAATAACATTTCATTAAGATGACCTATGAAGATATGTAAATTCCATATTATTGCCTGGTAGGCACTATGTGCTTTCATTGAAGAGAGTAGATTATGACCATTGAAACACGTATCTTGTAAAAAGCTCCAATTCAGATGAGATAGTTAGGGCAGTAATAGCTTTGAAAATAAGAATCATTCACCTGAAAGGTATCACGCAAATCAAGGAAATAGTAATTTCCACTGAACTGAACTATCTGGTGTTTCATAACCACAGAGAGGAATGAACAGATATGTCATCTTTCCTTTCCTACTGTAAAGTTCTGTCTATATTTGTCCTAAACAAATTGGAAGTCTGTGATGCATGAAGGTATATATATCTTGTTTTAAAGGAAACAAAACTAATGTTTCTGTAGTATTTCTGTAATATATAGAACATTGTAAAGAAATACTTGCATAATAAATCTTTGAATAACATATTATTTCTCAGTAATGAGATACAAGTGTTGATTTTACAGCAGTTATGAGTATGAGGGAAACATGAAGGTGACCTGTGGGATGGCTTACAGCCAGTTTGCAGATAGCTTCTGCTTGTTAGGTTGGACAGCTGCAGCACAGACAGATTTTTTTTTTAATGATTTGGTTTTCTTCTTTCTTGCCTACCAATTGGATTACCAGGAGGATAAGGTACACATTTTCTTTTACAGTTATAAACCAGAACTCTTAAATGCTAAAACAACCCCAACAACTCTTTAGCTTTTATTTCCCTGCCTCTTAAATTAACGTACATGTATTTGAAGTTGTTCCTGGACTTTACTTTGCTGTTATTGGAAAACTTCCCACATCCCCATCTCCGTGCTCCACGCGAGGAAACAAATTACTTCAAAACAAGCAGGTTCAACAATTTTGAACTGTTGGTTTATGGTAACCTGAACACAAAAAGATTGATTTAGGAACTGGCCTAGTCAGCTCCATCAGTGTTTCTTGCTGCGAATGTCTCAGGAGTAAGAACAGCACTGTGATTCAGGAATCAAACCTCTGTTAACCTGTAAAATCCCTAAATTTCACATCAAAACAAAAGTCTGTGGTATGAAGTACCTTACTTTGGAGTGTTTGTTATCTCCAGCATGCAACAAACATTGTGGACCCACATTGTGATCTGTAGGGATTGGATAAAAATTGCTGAGTGTTTGTTTGTTTAGAAAATGTAATCAAATACATAGTATTTAGAAGTATGAGAAACTGAACTGCCTCTCAGTGAAAGATATTCAGACTGCTAGGTAGATTGGCAGGCAAGATACAGCGGTTTTACTGTGTAGTACATTAATAGTAGAAAACCCACAAAGATCCTATAAGAATGTTGAGAATAATTCTTTGAGGACTTTACATATTTTACTGATTTTCATATTAGGTAACACAAATCATACTACACGTAGAGATTGAGGCTTCAAAATTTACGTGCACAAAGTTGTTTTTGTAAATACTTTGCAAAATTGTGCTCAGGAAAATAGCATCTCCTTGTTTTGAAAGTCAAAAAGTCAGAATTCCATCTCTTATGTTCATTAGAGTCCTGTGGTTCCACTGTAAGTTCCACAGCAATGACTCAGATCAGACTGGCTGAGGTGCCTGTAAACATCTATTAAGTATTTCAGATTTTACTGAAGAAAAAGCAAAAGTAAACATTCAAACTGAAACAAAATGCTCTCTAACTTAGAAAATCTCAAGCCCTTGTAAATTATTTCCAACTTTGACAGAGTACTTAAAATACATGAAGTGAGAAATAGACTTTCTTTATGAGAATCAAAAGACGCCATGTAATGCTGTGTTTAAGAAACAGTAATAGAATTAAGCTGGTAAAATTATGCTTCTTCAGTTTCAGCATTAGCAGCTCTTCCTGGTAATTTGACATAAAATGAAAACTCATAATTTCTTCTAATTTGTTTTGTTCCTTTTACGTGCTGAACAAATGAAAACAGATTAACACATGTACCCACTTATTAGACAGACAGATGTTTGACTCCATTGCATGCATTTATTATGAAAGATACACCAAATGGACATAGAAATCATGGACCAACCCCCTGCTCAGGTACCCACACTAATTTTAACATGGCTATTCAAGGATTAGTGTTCCACATGGGTAAAGTGAAGAAAACATGGATTCAAAGAGTAGTTAGGTTGTTAAACTTACTCTGGAAATCATCATTCTTTTTCCAGAATACAATGACAGATGCTACAATCCTCTTGGAGGATGTACAGAAGATGAAAGACAAAGGAGAAATTGCACAGGCATATATTGGGCTGAAGGAAACAAACAGGTACGAGTTCTCTTTAATCTGTGATCAGCTGGGGTCTGCTGTGACACTGTGTATACCATGATCAGTAAGTTCCAGCCATATATGTCTACATACTTAGAAAACACTCATAGTTGGGGTTATAATTTGGTTGGATTAGTAAAATTGTTGTTTGCAATATTTGAAAGAATTTTGAAACAATGGAGAAATACAAAATCAAGCTTTCTGGATTTCCATTTTCTTAGCCTTTAATTGCTGCATTGCCCAAACTGGGTGCCATTCCCTGAGGTGATTTGTTACCTCTGTACCACAGTGGTCACAAGAATCTGTCACAATACATTTATTGTAACAGCATGAAATGCTGTAACCAGTTGGGCTGAATTTCATCATTAAGAAGAAAAACACATGAACAAGAAAAGTAATTTGCTAAGTTGTTTCAGAACATTTTTTGTTTATCTTTCATTGTAACTGTAATTTAGTGTGTAATATCCTTAACATGTCACCTCATCACCATCACATATATCTCTTGTATTTTTTTAAACACGTTTCTTGAAAGGCAATCTCCCCAGGACTATCATATGCTGAATGAGGACGGAGAACTTTGGCTGGCTTATGAAGGGTTAAAACAAGCCAACAGGTTACCAGACTTCTCAGAATGTTGTTTTTTCTTCATTTGCATCTTCTTTTCTAGCTAACTGTGCCCCTTGCTATGGGTTTGCTTTAGCTACAGTACTTCTATTGCTTTAGTGGTTAAAAAAAAATTCAACAGAAATTACACAAATTAGAGTTTCCCCAAATTTAGTCCCCAAACCTCTCTGCTTGTCAGGTTTTATCATTTGAAAAGTAAAGATGGTCCAACAACCAATACATAATTTGTCAGAATACTTGCACAAAAATAGACTGTAAAATACCAAAAGCTCCACAACTGGAAAGTATTTGTAGCCTTGTATTATTTGTCTGCCTTTACATTCAAAATTGATGTTCCTTACAGTTTTTCAGCCTAAAGAAGACAATCATTATAGTCATTATAAAACTATGGTTTAAGTACCTTTCAACTTTGAAACAGAAATGAGTCTTAGTCTCCTTGTCATGCCTTAAGTTCAGTGAATTAAACATTGTTCTCCCATGTCTCTCTGTGCCACATTCAAAATGTAAGTCACAAAATAACCAAGAAACTGCAGTAATCTTTAGTCCCTCGTGGTGCTGTTCAGGCCTCAGTGCAATCCCTGAGATCTCTATGCTGGTCATAGAACAGGCGAGAGTCGCCTTGTCAGGAAATGCAGTTATGGCCCCTTATCCATACATGTATCCCAGACTTCCAAAATGGTTCCTAGTCCTGCACTGACAGCTAATTCAGTAGTTCAGCACCGCTGATGTTCTTCAGTGTATGCATTTGCTAGCAGTAACTACAGAAGGTGGTATTGTGCAATGAGTGCTACTAACTAAAGTCTTTCCATTTCTTGTGCTAACAAATTCTACACCTAACATTGTTGTGTAAGCCTGTGAAGATCTTACAGCAAGTGTTCTGCAGAGCAGGATGGGAATTTGCTTGCTCTGCATCTCTTGCTTCTTGTCCTTGCACTATAGAGACAAGAAACTTTATACTAAATGGCAGAGCAGTTCAGGTAAATGACTATTTGCCCTTGCATTCTTGATCAGTCTAGTTACTAATGAATGTTCTTGCCTTATGCATATTTAAACCTTGAAAGATTGTCTAATTGAACACTAGTAGTCACTGGTGGTGTCATTTCCTGTGTGTGTATGTACAAATTGATGATTCAGAGCACACTTGGACAGTGCCTTGGAAGCAGAAGTAGATCCCCCCAGCACTGCTCAGAAGGAGGCTGGTACGTGTTATTCTCATTTCACATGAGAATAATTTGAGATGTGATGTGCCCAAAGGGAAGCAGTGAGTCAATGGTGAGGATACATAGAGCTCCCAGAGTCCAGTCCTGAGTCTGGTTCTGTTGCTGACTTTCTGTACACTAAGGAAGAACCCTTTGTAAAAATAAAGATTATTTATGTGCATTTGCAATTAAATGGTTTCTGACTGAAAAAGTTAACTCTAAAAATATTTTCCTTTGTTAATATTGCAGGGTACTAGCTTAAGTGAACACTGTGTCATCTTCATCTGAGATTATTTGGTTTGTTAAGAGGTAAAACCTCTTTAAAGCCCCTTTAAAAGCAGTGACAATCTGTGAAGACTTAGCTTTACATTTATTGCCACAGTGGCACCATACACAGTATGTGTTCAATTAAAGGAAATGCAAAGCAGTGCCACAATTAGCTTCTCTGTCTCTCCACTTTTTGATCATGCAAGCTTAATTTAATTAGAAGGCATACTAAGGGGTTTAAAGAGTACTCTGCCTTTTTCATTTTCCTTTGCAAGCCATGGCTAATTGTTCCTGAGCAGCAGCTAAAGCTTTACACTCCCTCTGAGAATTGGGGATGTAACTTTATATGTTCACACAAACTGTTGCTCAACTTTCTTAGGCTTCTGGAGTCTCAGCTTCAGTCGCAGAAGAAGAGCCACGAGAACGAACTGGAGTCGCTGCGAGGTGAGATCCAAAGCCTGAAGGAGGAGAACAATCGGCAGCAGCAGCTGCTGGCGCAGAACCTGCAGCTGCCTCCAGAGGCCCGCATTGAAGCCAGTCTGCAGCATGAGATCACCCGGCTGACTAATGAGAACTTGGTAAGAGAAATGATGCTGCACGAGCAGGCCAGGGGACTTGCTGACTTGCCACACCTGCAGGTTCTTATCACTTTTGAGAAGGCAACCTCCTGTAAAAAAATTTTACAAGGGTAATGGGGGTTTTTGTATGTAAGTTAATAGGAGAGAGAGACTTAATGATCGCTCATGAGGTAATAATGTTTCAGGGGATTTGTTTGAAGTTTGGGGCATTGGAGAAAGACTATGGATCCCAGTTTTCAACTGATTATTTTAATCATGGCTAAATAGAATCTTGATATCCAGCAGAGTCATAAGAACTATTAGTGCCAAGGAGTGATGTTAGCTCTAGAATATGCTAGGTTTTTATTTTGTTGAAAAACTCTGATGTAATTCTTTAATTTTTTGAAATCACTTTTCTTCCCATTTCTCTCCTCCCTGCCTGAAGCTACAAAGATAATCCACTGTGTTATGAGTTCCAGCTATTCAGTATGTTTTGAAAAAAACAAATAGTGAGAGACAAACAAACTTGGTTAGAAGTCACTTAGCTAGTAGTGGTGTTCCTTGTTTACTGCACAGCATTTTTGTATGAAGGAAGGATTGGGTGAAATTCCTTGCCTTTCCCCACAAAGGAGGATGTTCATCATGTTTGAGCTACTTAATTTCTGGGGAAATTTTCCAAAGAGGCCTGTATTGGAATATGATTGGCTTGTTATTGGTAAACGTGCTACTTCAGCAAGAAAAATCCTAGCTGTCAGTGTCACTGCTCCCTCCAAACAAGCCCAAGTATAGTGTTTCCTGCTTATGAACATTACAGAAGTTACCATTGTCAAACTCCTGTCTTAAAACCAAAGATTTTGAGGAAAGCATCAGATCATTCAGCTAGTAGATGTTGGAAAACCTATTGAAAGTAAATGATAAGTTTGCCTCAGCAGCAGCAGTCTCCCACTGGCAAAGGTGAATGGTGAATGTTTCTGTCTCTGACAGCTTCCTCCTGCTGCTGAGTCATGTTACTTTTTAGCCTTTTTTCCCCCCAGAAACCTTCTCATCACATTCTGTGTTCTCAAGACAAGGCACAGTCATGTAATTATATCCCACAGGAATTCTCTTTGTTTTCAAAAACATTGAATGTAATTTTACTTGTTAAATACAGACTCATTCCTTAGTATTTCACTTCTGATGTTTGAGTATTGCAAGTCCACTCCAAGCTGGGTGTATGTTTCTGTTCCACTCCTAGCCCTGGAGTGGAAACAACTTACGGGCTTTCCAGATGTCATTAGAATTGTAGTGTTCACTGCAATACCATCTTGATTAGCATAAGAAAATGTCCTGTGCTGGTTCTCACAAAGGTTGTATTGCAGGCTTTCACAGTACTGGTACAGCCCATTTTTAAAAGATCTGACTGTTCTGCAACTCATCTACATCAGCTTCTCTCTGGAAGATGCTGACATGAACACCACAACTAAGGCCTAGACTACCTGAAAATAAGAGATTACTTGATCTTGTTTTATTTTGATTTAATCTGTCCAGTGCTTCCTGAAGCTTCAGTGTCTCAAAGGGAAGGGGAAAAACAATCCTGTACCTATTTTTACAGTTTTATGAGGAGTTGTATGCAGATGATCCCAAGAAGTATCAGTTGTACCGGATTTCACTTTACAAGCGGATGATTGTATGTAGATCACGTGAACCCTGTTCTTCTGTTGTCTCGGCTGCTGTTTCTGAAGCACTAATTGAAAAGCAGGCTGCCTCCTTTTCTCCCTTTCAGAGGAAATCCCCCTGCAGAGAGCTTCACGATGCCTATTACTTCCCTCACTGCTTTGTTTGTTAGTCTTAGTGTCCTTTGTGTAATCTGTGTCTTTTTTTGATGCACAGTGTTGTTACTAATACAAGTCTTGCACTGTGAGCAAAGCCCTTTCTTTTTGGATGCCACTTAATACTGCTCTGAAAAAGAGGTGCATGATGTAAAAGATGCTAAATTTTCAAAACTACTCTATGGCTCAAAACTACTCTTTGGTTTAAAACTTCATTGCATTTAAATTAAGTTCAGCAAAGTAGAGGACTGATCATACGGGTTCTTACCAAGAACTATAGCAATGTAGTTACAGTCTGAGTTTGTTCTTATTTTAATATCTTTCAAAAATGCAAAATATGAAGGATGACATTGGAAATAATATTTCCGTAATAATTAAAGATGGCACATGTGTAATCTTGAAAGAATATAATTCATGAGTTTCTTGATCTTAATGAGTTGTGAAATCTGTTCAATTTGTTTAGAGGAACCATGGAAAGAACTTTATTCCTTGTCACATTCTGGTTGCTCTGAAATCGTATCCCTTCACTGATACATTTGAAATAAGTCTGTTGAACTTACATGTATTTTTTTATTAATTTCAGAAAAAAATGTTGTATCTGAAAATAAGTCTATTGTGTTATTAACAGGATTTCTGTTGTAAAATCAAACAGTGTTTTGGATGTGAAGCATAGTTCATGTCAACAGGCCTAGTATCTTACTGTTCAAGGATATTATATTAGGTTGTAAACGCTTTACTACATGATTAAGAACAATTTATGCCTAATTCTAAGTTCTTGCCCATGCTGCCCTAAAATTTTTCAGTGCTTCAGGAGAGGTGTAGTTTCCCAGATGATGCTTTTGATGCAAGGAGTTCATGATCCCTTACATTCTTACCAGTGCCATGAATCATCATGCTTACAAGATTTTTCTTTTAAGCTGTTTCCAACAGTTAACCCGGAACAGCTTTCAGGTTTTTGGAGCTTGAGGTTTTGCTTCCTTTAGAAAGACTCTCCCTTTTTAAATTAAATTATTATTTTGTGAATATACAGTAAGTGTGTCACAGAATTATTCCAAGGTTTCTGAAGAGTGCTCCTTTGAAACAATAATATGGGTTTATTGCAAGAGTAGAACTTTTCATTGCTAGATGTTGTTCAGTTACAGAATAAAAAGATGTAAGACATCAGTTTCAGTGTAAAGAAGTGCGAGGACAGCAAGGGAAATGCCAGAACATCACAACAAATGGTGCATGTTTGGATGTTTGGTTTTGGTAAATTTGAGTGCAAGTTATGGTCTTTCTGTAAATCTCTCTCTTATCATCTCATAACATGGATAGGTCTGAATAAGAAGTCACTCCTGAAGGCATGAATAAATGATGCAGAAATCCAGGATAGCTGTTAAATAATAAAGCAAATTATTTCCATGGGGCATTTGGAAGAGGAAGCATTAGGAAGATGTGTTTGCAGCAAAATGTCTTCTGCTGTAAGAACTGACCTAGTTCTGAGTATCTGCAGAATCTACCTGCCTAAGAGCTTTGCCTTTGTTACGCTGCACATAACAATAATATTTGCAAGATTTGGCTTGTGTTAGAGGCAGTGTAGCAGCTTGCAACCTTCGGCCAGAGGATGGCACTTCTGTCAGCTTTCCTCACTGCCTCATAATTCTAACAGCACTGATTTTGTCTCTGTCACACATTATGGGATTTTTGTCACATCTTAATCTTTCTCTCATTTTAATTTACAGGATTTAATGGAGCAGCTGGAAAAGCAGGACAAAACTGTTCGCAAGTTAAAGAAACAGTTGAAAGTATTTGCTAAGAAGATCGGTGAACTTGAAGGTACTTTAATATTTCGAGAAAAAGATTTTGGTTTACTTTTTGTGATCTGATTGTCTTATTCATCTGTTTTAGCAGTTGTGCAGGCTTGAGATCTTCAGTAGCATTAGCCTCTGGTGATTGCAGAAACAGGAGGTGCACTCAGAGCTCTGTGTGTTCCTTTATGAACCTTTACAAGATTTGTCTTACTTTGAAGCAATGAGAAAAGAAGATTGATGTTTCTCTGAAGGCAGAAACTATTTAAACATAAAGGAATGTTTCCTGGGCTGTTTGTATACTCAAAGACAGTATCTGGTTTTGTCAAGACAAAAGCAATACTAAATACGAACTAGGCAGAAATAATTTACTCAGTTTTCTTTTGAATGTGAAGCTTAGTTATTCAAACTAAGTTCATTTTTTAAAAATGTCTTTCAATATTGTTTGTTTACTGCTGTGGACAAGATCACAGTAATATTCATGCATAATATAGAGTGGGAAAATGTTTCTGAAAACATAGTTTCATCTGTGTTTATTGCCTAATTAACTTAGAAAGATGTATTGGATCTGACTGGGATGGAGTTAGCTTTCTTCACAGCAGCCTGTGTGATGCTGTGTTTTGGATTTGAGGCTACAACAGTGTTGGGAACACACTGATGTTTTAGCTCCTGCTGCACAGAGCTGGCACAGTGTCAAGGTTTTCTCTTTTTCCCTGCTCTGCCCCCTCAGTATGATGGGGATGGGAGGGCACATGGGCACACAACTGACCCAACCTGGCCAAAGGATTATTCCATATTCTGCAACTCCTTGTATCAGGAAGCAGGAGAGGGGGTTTTTGCATACAAGGTAGCTGTTGTTTGAGACTGGCTGGGCAGCACTCCCCTTGGGATAGGGGCTTGTCATGAGTGAATGTCTTTGCTTTGCTTCCTGCCCCCCTCCCTCCCCTTTCCTTCAGTATTAAGTGACCTTCATCTCAAACCACAGGTTTTCTCACTTTTGCTCTTTATATTCTCTCCCCTGTCCTGCTGGAGTCAGAACATTCCTTAGAAATGTCATAGAAGTGTCTCTGGTATGCATTGGTTTCACTGGAAAATACAATACAATTTCTTGTTGTGCTCTCTCTGCAGTGGGTCAGATGGAGAACATATCACCTGGACAAATCATTGATGAGCCTATTCGTCCAGTTAATATTCCACGGAAAGAGAAGGACTTCCAAGGGATGTTAGAATATAAGAAGGAGGATGAACAAAAACTTGTCAAGAATCTTATTTTAGGTAAGCATCTTTCTCATTTGTGGCCTTCTTGACTCACAGATGTTCTGAAAAATGACTGATAAGAACACAGAATTTGCATTAGGAAATTAATAGCTTATTTTGATTTTGACAGTGTTCTGTTCAGTTTATCTAAAATTCCTAAATGTCTATTGTAATCTAATTTTCCTTCCTGATGAGTATAGTACAATTAAAAATTCAAGTGTCTGCATGTTTTTTAGGAGGCTGTTAAGTTTGTTTTATTCTGTTCTGATATTTTACCAAGAAAGTGGCTTTTAGTTTTGCTCTCAGTTTTCACTGGCCATATCTATATATGTATGTGCTATTAACTGGGGAAGTTGCAATTACCTCATAACTTAACAAACAATGTGTGTTTGTTTTTCCCAAGAGCTGAAACCACGTGGGGTAGCTGTCAACCTGATTCCAGGACTACCAGCATATATTTTGTTCATGTGTGTCCGCCATGCAGATTACCTTAATGATGACCAAAAAGTGCGGTCATTATTGACTTCCACTATCAATGGCATCAAAAAAGTGTTAAAGGTTAGTTAGTCTCCTTGGTTTAGAAAAATTTAAAATTTGTTTTTGGTTTTATGTAAGAGGAATGAGGAAAACTCTTTCAATTAATTGACTCTGGATTTCTAATCAGTGAACTCCTACTGAAGTCACTAGAGCAAGAAATCCCATTGCTGAAATTTTATCCATATAGTACCAAAAATGCTTTGAATTAGTGGGAGAAGAACTATCTTCCTTTTCTTTGGTCTAGTCTCCCTCCTCTGAAGCTGTGCTTATAAAGTTTTGGATGCAGTCAAAGTTTGCCAAATGAGTCTCTGTTAATCTTCCCCCGAGCACTTAATTAAACAGTTTCATTTGCAGTTTGGTTAACAGATTCCCTGATTTGCTTCTCCTACAGATTATAATGATGATAATATGTTACTACCTAAAGTCTTTGCAGTGAGTTGGCTAGAAGAGTTTAGGCCAAGTGTATCCTGAAGGCATTATTAAAACATAAATATGCTTTATACTTATGTAAGTTTTTTATTTTTTCAAATGAGACAGATGTGTTCAAAAGCCAAGCCTTTAATCAAGCTACATGTTTTGAAAAAAATATTTCATAAACAATCTTTCAGGAGCTTAGATACGCATAGGAAGTTTTGAACATTTTTAAGTGAATAGAGTCTATGCTATGGAGCTCTAGAACTACTCAGCATATTACTTGACACATACTAGATCCTGTGTTCCTTGGTGAGAAGGGTTTGTTGTTTTGTTTTGTTCTCCATATCAGGCTGCCAAAATGGTTATGATGTGAGTGACATTCATAAAAACTGAATTGTTCCCTGTTCCCCCTGATGCCTCTGCATCATTCCCATCCTTCCCATTGGGCTCTTCACAAAAGTCATTGTGCCACAGAATGGGGCTTTTGGGAATTCAGTCCTATTGCCTTGTGATTTCTTCACAGAGCAGTTTGGATGGGTCTGTGAAACACAGAAAGATTATATTTGTGGAGGAAAGCATATTCTGAAAGTTCTTGAGAAATACTACAGAAAACAAGGAGGGTGTTTAATGGTATTTTGCCAGAAACCTTGTTTTTCCAATACACTACTGAAACACAGAGTTTTGCAAAATATCAGAATGAGTAGCTACAAGAAAGTGTATTTTGTTTAATTATTTATCTAACATTTCATTATTTTACTACTCCTACCAGTCTTCATTGAACTGTGTTTGTTTTTCTCTTCAGAAAAGAGGAGATGACTTTGAAACAGTGTCCTTTTGGCTATCGAACACCTGCCGATTTTTGCACTGTTTGAAGCAGTATAGTGGAGAGGAGGTAAGCAGTGCTCCTACTCTGGTGTTTCTTGTTCTCCAATACTTTTGTCCTGTAATATCTCAAAATCTAGTCAATGTTTCTTAAAATAACTACACCTTCTGGAATGATGGTGACGACATCGGTGGAAAGCGTGGGAAGATAAGAGTTGAACCAGCTTCCCTTTAATGTAGGCTGGGGGCCCAGAGGCTACATGACATTGTGCTCACTAAAGTGTCAACTCGGATGTAGAGGAATCTGGCTGCTACCATTACATTGTTTAGTAATGATTCACTGCAATCCCTATGAAAAAGGCTATATTAAGCCCTTTAACTGTGGTGTGGCAAACCAGTTTACATTTGGAGGCTGTGGAATGCGTAATTCCTTTTTCAAACTTAACTGAGCTTTTGGCCATAACTGGCCAGGTGAGAATGCCCAGGCTGGAGTGGGAGGGAGGGCTCTTACTTGCCAGAAAGCTGGCAGAGTTTGTTCCTGTGTCAGATACCTGAGGTTTCAAGTTAAGGAAGCAGATGCTGTGGACATCACAGTTAAAAAGCAAAGCCTAGCATTAGTCTCAATCAGAAGTTCCAAATTAAAGTTTGGAGCTGTGACTATTGTGTTAAAGGTATTGTAGTTGCATGAAAAAAAATTAAAATACTGAGTTTGTGTAATAATTTTTTACTCCATTGAAGCATTAATTTTTTTTTACTTTATGAATTCAGGGATTTATGAAGCATAACACACCTCGTCAAAATGAACACTGCCTCACTAATTTTGATTTAGCTGAATACAGACAAGTGCTGAGTGACTTGGCTATTCAGATCTACCAACAACTTGTCCGAGTGTTGGAAAATATTCTGCAACCAATGATTGGTAAGGCAAAGTTGAATTCCTTAAACTTCACAGCATAGTACTGAAATGAAAAATATGATGATGGTAATATACATATCTTGTATTTCTTCCTAACCAGTAGACTTTCATTAATAGTTCTTGTAGTATTCTGTTCATGGATGACAGGGACAGATTGGATTAGAGGAAAAACTAAACTCTGATTGGTCCTTCTTGCAGTGACAGAATAAATCAATATACCTTATTTATACTTGTCATAAATCATGCATTTGCGGGAAGAAGCTGTCAGGACAACCTGATATGTTGCCCTGCCTGTTGGGAAATATACCATGGAAAAATTAGACTTCAATTACATGAGAACTCATAATTGAACTTAATATTGAAAAAAAAAGTATTTGGTTGTTATTATGGGCAGCAGTGAGGGGAATGAAATAGCTAGCAGTGGTGAAGCTCCCATTCAGAGATATTTCTTTCATTAAAAGTACTTCTTCTGCTTTACTCGTCCACAATACTTGTGCGTATCAGCAATTTTCAGTCATTATAATAATGTTGTCAATCAAATGCAGTTTCAGGGATGCTGGAGCATGAGACTATCCAAGGTGTCTCAGGGGTGAAACCAACAGGGCTGCGAAAGAGAACATCCAGCATTGCTGATGAAGGAACCTACACTTTGGACTCCATCATTCGGCAGCTGAACTCGTTCCATTCAGTGATGTGTCAGCATGGAATGGATCCAGAGCTGATCAAACAGGTTGTCAAGCAGATGTTCTACATCATTGGGGCTGTAACACTTAATAACCTTCTCCTGCGCAAGGACATGTGCTCATGGAGCAAAGGAATGCAGATAAGGTGAGAGACCTCGCTATACTTTTCTTGAATGCACCTCTGGAAATTGTAGTGAACTCTTGACACTTGCACATCATTTTGATGGAATGGCAGATACAACTGGAATATTTATTTTTCCACATATGAGCAGTTGCAGATGCTGTTAAACTGATTTTGTGAGGTTGAGTTAAAAAGAGTTTGGTTGATTCAGGCCAAATCTCACCTGACTTTCAAGTAAATGTGGCAGAAGCAAACTAAAAGAATTTTGTCCTCAAGTAGGAATCAGAACTGTAGGTGAAATGTCGGTAATTGCTTTCTCAGCTTTTAGAGAAGAATAGCAAACATACCTGCTGCATTTTTTTGAATATTTGTGGTACAGTCAATATCCATCCATCCACACTAGTTTGCTGCATACTGAGGTAAAGTCATCTTAACCGTTTTGGCATCAGTTGCCCAATGGATTCTACTGGCATTTGTAAGGTATTTTAGCCAAGGCATTCCAGTCCCTCACCTTACAAAGCCTTGCTGTACTTGAACATGGACAAAATCTCATTTGCCTTTCTTCTTGTCACATTCCTGCAATTAATAGGAACAAAAACAAATGGGAAAAGCTAGTTAGTGGAAGTCTTTGACCACAGTTTCTAACTGTTATGAAAATCAAAATTGCCTGCCTTAATCAGAAGAAAACAGTACAAAGACAAAATTACAGGAAACTACAAGTGTGAAAGAAAAACATGCAAGGATGAAAAAGAAACACTGAGAAAGAGAAATTGCACTTGCTTTCCATTTAGCATAATTAAGCACTGAAGTCCTGATATTCTTACCTCTTTTTACAGATATAATGTGAGTCAACTGGAAGAATGGCTACGTGATAAAAATTTGATGAATAGTGGGGCTAAAGAAACACTGGAACCCCTCATCCAGGCTGCACAGTTGTTGCAAGTGAAAAAGAAAACAGATGAAGATGCAGAAGCCATTTGTTCAATGTGCAATGCACTGACTACTGCCCAGGTGAGCAAATTCTTGTTGTCTGTCATGCTGTCACCCATGAGTAGCTTTGCTCTGTTGGTGTTTGCTACTGCCTGCCAGCACTGCTGTTACACATGGATTAGAGGGTTCTTACTTCATTTTGCATTAGTGCAACTAAAACAGAAGGGTAAAAAAGGGACCAGAGCCTTTTAAGGTCTGATGTTCAAGATAAGTTTTGAACAAATGTGAGGGAGCTCAATAGATTGTTCAGGGTGTAGTACTATACATAATCTCTGTTTGTGAAAATCCTCAGAGAAAACTCTTCCTTCAAAGATGTCTCTGTACTCCAGACAGCTCTGCCTGGGATTTTAGGAAATGGATCCTGTCAAGTTAATGGACAATTCAAACAAAGCTGTTGTCTCCAAGTCTACAAACAAAAGTTTTAAGTTACTGTAGCCATTAGAAGGCTAAACCAAGTGGATCTCAGTAAAACAGACTCCTATTTATGAAAGCTTAGATTTTGTACAGATAAGTTGCACTTTATTTTTTAAACATTTGCATAGAGCTCGTACAGGAATAAATGGATCCAAGCACCTTCAATGCTTACTGAATAATTCTTACCAGGAAAAGTAAGAAATTTCTCTATTTCTTTCATAATGGTGTCAGTACTAGCAGTTGCATTGATACAGCTATTTCTATTTAGTAATTCACATTACTGGAAAATCTCTTAGTTTTCTACTGAGTAAGAAGTTAGAATTCCATGTACTTGAAGTGTATTAACTTTTTAACAAAGTGTTGCAGTGTTTTGTTTTTTAAAAAAGAGAATGGTAAAAAACTAAAGAGAATCTTTAATAAGTTTTACAAGTTTAACCCATATTATTATTTAAAGTCTTTGTGATGCAATTCTTACCTTTGGTGGGTTTAGCCTTGTTTTTAGAGAAATAGCTCACTCTCTTGAAGAACAGTGAAGCTGTAAGACTACAGAAAGTCATAATTAGAGTATCAAAATTAGGGTGAGAAATACATCATTTTTCCAGGGAGGGTGGTGGGGTAGGAACTCAGTTAATTCTCATGCAATTTTTCTATCATTTGGTATTTTCCACACATTTGTAGAAATTTAGAGTTTCTACCTCCAAAGAACACATGTTCTGAAGGAGACAGTTGTTTATAACATAGCATTGAGCAGGTGATAGATTTCTGTAACAAATCAATAAAGCCAAAAATAACCGATACTTGTAAATAATTCTCTATTTTAAGTATTTAATTTCAAAATTATATTATTAATAACCATGGATACATCTGTTGATTGATCAGTAAAGTGAGCCTAATAGTGATTGTTGTTCTTCACAGATTGTAAAAGTTCTGAATTTGTATACTCCAGTGAATGAGTTTGAAGAGAGAGTCTTGGTATCTTTTATACGTACAATACAGGTATGTCTATATCTTTTCATCAAAAATCTTTTGACTATTTCTAAGAAAACCTCTGATGAGCCAAAATAGCTTGCATCCTGAAATACATTCAGGAATATGAATTAAACTATGCTTTTTAGCTATTGTTTTTTAGCTATATCAAAAAGGTGATGTCAGCCTTAGAATTTTCAGCAATGACAAGTTACTGCCTCCAGACTTACATGAAATTTAGTTTCCCTGTCAGTATTTATGAGGTTTTTGGAAGGTGAGAGGCTTTTGTGCTTGTACATCTTGGTGTATGTAAGTACATTTGTATGCCAACTTTTCAAGTGGTAACATTTATATATGCAAACTTATTTTATTCAAACCTGTATCTGCATGAGAAGCTCCAACTGCTGTGAAAACTGAGACCTGTGTTCATACCAAAGTTCTTAAATGTATTTCCTTCTAGTTTTATATATATGTATTGTTGAAAATGAAAAGTTTTGAAAACTCCAAAGAAAAGCAGGCAGTAGAACAAAATAAACAAATATGATCTTTCTGGTCTGTTAGAAGTTGAATTACATTTCTAGCGGAATAAGGGAAATTGGGAAGGTAGAACTGAGATAAAACTGTAATTCTACTTATTGAGTAGACACCATTACCGGATACTGGGTGAAATCTTCCTTTTTCAAGGAATCTACTTTCAAATTGCATTGTAAGGGGAAGATAAGTAGAACCAAAGCCAAAGAAATAACTACAGTTTAATGGCACAGTTCTTGCAAATGTCTTGGCTCAAGTTAGTGTAGAGTGTGTGTTTGTAGACAAGTGTATCTGTAAGCACAGTTGAAAAACTCCCTCTTTGCAAGATGCTTATTATCAGTGAGGTGACTAAGTGCTGGTGTAATCACTTTCTTATCTCCACAGGTGCGTCTGCGAGACAGGAAGGACTCTCCTCAGTTGCTCATGGATGCTAAACACATCTTCCCTGTTACTTTTCCTTTTAATCCATCCTCGCTGGCATTAGAAACCATTCAGATCCCAGCGAGCTTGGGCCTGGGCTTCATATCACGTGTCTGATCCCAAGGATGTACCGTCAGTGTTAGATGAGAACCAGTTGCCTGATATCTTTACCTGTTAAAACGTAGTGAGCCACTAAAAACACATTTCTGAACAAACAGCCTATATAAGCCCAGATCTGTAGTTAAGGTAGCTGGAAAACTGCACAACAGCACCACAGACTGAAGGCTAATAGAAAGATGTGCATTTGTACTCAGTCATTGCATTTATGAGGACTTCACTGATTCATACATTTCCAGAATATGGATATCGGACTTGGACAAAAATTGTGTCTTCAGCTGTCTAGAGACATTTTTAGACCTTTAGTAACATATTTAAATAGTGTAAATTAAACTCCATCTGTAATCTTCTCATAGGCAGGGACCAACAGGGACAGTCAGTCCTGAACATGGAAGACTTGAAAGTGAGGCATTTTGTAGTTGAATACACAGTCACTTGGGAGCCTGTTACATTTAATTTGTAAAAACTGGAATGGAGAAACACAAACTGGCAATATAAAAAATTGTTTCTTAAACCACTTCCTCATTTATGTCAGTTTGACATAAATTGTAGTGATAAGTCTTACAGCTCACTATATGCTATAACTTAGGTGTTCATTTGTTAGTACTGTGGTTTACCAAACATACTAAATTGCTGCTGCATATTCTTCTGTTCTTTCAAATGTACAATAGTATCATACTAAGCACTAAAAATAAGATACTTCATTTTTTGTTGTCAACCTTATTTACAGTCTGTTGCAGTCTGTTATTTTAACTGGATTTTTGCACATGGTATCAATAACACCTGTAGAGGAAAATGGTAACTAAGCACAAGTAGCACACTGGAAATTATATGTTTAGTTATTTTTAAACTAGTTACATTTAAGAGTAGTTAGCTAAAAATACAGAATCTTGAAACAAAAGATCAGAAGTCAGTAATTATTTTAGTATTCATTTAGATTATATAGTCTGTCTAATGTTGTTCTTTGTAGACCCCAGAGATGACGATGTGTACATTGAATATAATCTCTCTTGGTTTATTGCCACTTAAAAACCAAAAGGAAAAAGTCTTCTTTCAGACTGGAATTTGAGAAGAAAAACTTTAATAGAAAATTTCTATAGTAGCCTAAGGCTCTCATTCTTTGAAAGGTTGACTAACAAGAATGTTAAATAGGTTTTGACTATGATGCTGTCATTTGACTATGATTCATGCTGATTTAATGGTTGAAAGTCCAGGGTGCATAATGAGAAACTGAGTTACTTTGGATATTGCACATCTTACTGGAAAGATTTTTCTGTCTCACACATCTTGGATCTGCTATTCGGAATTCACATTTCACAATGTGCAGCAGAAGCCTTGCTTAAGGTTCCAATTTTGTGGTGTATGTCTCAAATATACATGTAAAAAAAAAGCCAGACACATTGCTCAATTGCATTGTGCAATATTTTTAATGTATTATAATATTTAGCATCTTAGCATTAACATTTATTTCTTCTAAAATATTGATAAATAATCTAGAGGTACACTATTAGACTCTTTGGTACTAATCTGTTTGCCTGCAAATTCACAGAAAAAAAGATTTGCTATTAAGCAAACTGAAACATTTCAGTTTTGTTTTACTCGAGAGGCAGACATGCTGTTTGTATGGTTGCTAAAATCAGAAGTAAAGACAACCTAAAGTTTGTCAGTATCATTTTAAGATGCTCATATCTTATTTTCAAATTGTACAGCCCATATTACATTTGATGGATCATGCCAGTACTTCCAAGAACCTACGACTGCATTGCAAAAATGTTTTGAATTATCTTTGCTAAATGATTTAGATTGTTTTCCTCTGCATGGTATACCAAACACTCTTTTTAAAAAAAATACTTGATTTCTGAAACTACAGCTACTGTCAAGTGGCTCCAAATAAGGTATATGGTAATTTTCAGACTGTAAAGGATACTGTACTTGTGAGAATGTAATGGGAAAGCCTTCACATCCAGTAACAGCATTAGGAAAGAAAATACATGAGAACATGCTGACCTACAATTTGTTTTCCTCTATTGAAAAACAAACAATTGGCATAACAGTATGTTCATACTGTAGATCAGGAAATGTATCCACCACTTAAGCGTTAGTGTTTAAAATGTATGCCTAAATGTATTTTTGTTTATTTTTTAAGTTTGTTTACCTGTAAAAAGCCTTATTGTATCGTTTCCTTAAAAAAAAGTAGTGTTTAGTAATTTATAGGTATTATCCTTAAACTCAGTGGTTTGACTGGTATTACTTTTATATCACATTAAAAGTATATGCTGCTTGACATGTTTTAAAGGAAAATATTTTTGAGTTGGAATAGATGTGTAGTTGGTAATTCATCTAACACTTTACATGGCAGTATTTTACATGCACTTTTCACAAGTAAAATTTTGGTGTCAGTGTATAATATATCTTTCACCTTAGGACTAAAATTTCTTTAACCATGGAATATAATGCAAAGTTATTTTAACAACTTTTTTTTTCCTTTGAATCATTGTTATGCTCTTTTAATGTGGACATATCTTTTATATTTTAATTTATTATCTATTGAGATTATAGATTTTATCAGATGCTGGAAAAATACTTGTCAATGACCCCTTAGAATTATATACAGTTATTCTAGAGATTTTGCACAATAATTACCTCATTCAGTTTGGTGTATTTTTATTCCAGTGATCATTTTATTCTGATGTTTAGGACACAGTCTTCTATCCAAATTTTGAAAAATTGCTTCTCACACATGAGTCTGGGATGGAACATGAAAGTGCTTAAGTCTGTTAAATGCAAATAATCTATTCTATCACAGGAAAAAAAAAAGGATCAACTTCATTGTTGAAAGTGGATTCATATCCAGTAGCATTTGTTCCCAACTTGGAAACACCAGCATTTGCAATTTGAAGGTCTATATGTAATTTGTGATTTAAACTGAACACATTTCAAATACGATACTAAAACTATGAGTAAACACTTCAGTTTTTAAGACGCTGATGTGATAAATAAAAGCCTTTAAACATAGGTTTTCACTCGATGCCACTACAGTACATAGATGAAAAACAAAACATTGTCAGAATGACCTGAGCTCTGATCTGTTGTAGTGTCTGATGTTGTACTTAGTAAATGTATGCATCATAAAAACTGTAGCCTAATAGCTATCACTGGAAAACGTCCAAATAAAAGTACAACTGTTCGATTTGCTTTGGATCTTTTTGGTTGGGTGGTGGCTCCTGAGCTGTGTGCTGACACTGGCCCCAGACAATCACATGGCTCCCTCTGCCTCCATGGCAGGCTTGGTGTTGACTGCCAGGGGAGTTGGTTAAAATCTGAGGATGTGTAAATACACACCCAGATAGCAACAGTGTGCTGTATAATGCTGTGCATATTGGAAAACACTTTGCTTGATGTAGCCCATTTCTGTTAGGTTATTTTGCCACCTAATATTAACTGTTACCAAAATTAGATTTGTCTTTCACTAAAATGTATTGTTCTGTACCATGAAAGCTCCTTGGTGCCAGGCAGGGAGGGCTGGTGGGCCACCTGCCAAAACCTGGCACTATGGTTATTCAAGTCTTCTTCCTCATAAAGGATATTTCAATGTGATACCAGTTAGTGCCTTAAGCTTACTAAATACACTCAGAGGTTTTTATTTTTATCTTGTTCTAAGTTTGCTAAAGAAACTCTCTTATCAGCACCTTGTAGGAAGATGATTAATGTTTCTGTTGGTTTTCTCTGCTGGATTAGGACTGCTCCTCTTAGGACCCCTCTGGCCGCTGGAATGGACAGCATTCCTGATCACTAGAGGTGTATCCCAGATGGCAGCTGTGCCAGTACGGTCACTGGGAGGGCCCCTCAGGTGCACTATAGGTGTATACCTGGCAGAACCGGGGGCTGGCGGGGGAACGAGCCCCGCACGGCGCTGGACACTCTGACCGGGCAGGGAGCGGGGCAGAGCCGGGACCGGGCGGAGACCGACACCAGGGCCGAGTGGGGGCCGGGGCAAAGCCGGGGCCGGGGCAGAGCCAGGACCGGGCGGGGAACGGGGCCGGAGTCGCTCCCCACGCCCCGGGGCGGGGGCCGAGGGCGGACCGCGGCCACCTGCGGAACTTGCAGTCCTCGATGGCGCTGGCCGAGCTGTACACGCAGGTGAGCGGGGCACGGGGGGGCAGCAGGGCGGACCTGCCGTGCCGACCCCCGGCTGGAGTGGGTTATGCTCCGCGGGTCGTGGGTTAACGCGCGAACCCGCGCGGGACTGTCCTCTCTCACTGACTGGAACCGGCGACATCGCTGTGTCCCTTTAGCGGGGGCACAGGTCCCACGGCATCGTGGGGAAAGACTTTTTGAGAAAAATACACCTTTTTTTGAGACTCTTGACCTTTAGGAGTAGGTCTCTGCTGTGCTAGCCAGCGATTAGGCAACTTCAAGGTGTAACAGCCCTTCCCCTGGGCACTCAGTCTCGGAGTGCTGCGCTTTCTGTTGGGCAAATATTGAATGTGTGTGGCAGAACTTGGCCCTGAAATATTCTTCCTTAACGCACCTGCTGAAGTTTTCGCACAACTTTCCCCATTTTTCTTGTAGTCGCCAGAGTGTTGTGACGTATAATTTGTTTGCTTAGCTTTAAATAACAAAACCAGCATGGATATGTTAGCAATTTAAAAGCCCGTGTCTCTTCACTAGCAACAGCAGCTGCCATAACAAGCTGCCATTGAGCCTGGTGCTGCAGGGCTGTTCGTTCGCTGTGCCGCTGCCTCACTCGGAGCCGCTGAAGAACAAACAGCAGTTTTCACTGGAATAATGTCAGGGAGGTGAAGGGGGAAGGAGCACGGGTGTAACCTGATACGGAAATAAGAAAACTCCCTTCTGTTTACCTGTGAGGCAGGGTTTGGAGACAGCTAACTTTGTAGCCTGGGTGCATTTGCCAGTGGAGGCTTCTGCAATTCCAGGGGCCTTTCTGAAGCATCGGTGCTTTTAACGCATTGTTTTCCCTCCCTTTCTTGTCCTTGACCTAGTGTAGTTCACTTTCTTACATGGAAACGCACTGTTTGCCCCTGAGGCTATTTGGTAGTGATATTCCAACTCATATAGAGTAACAACAAATAAAGAAAGCTACTACCACCCAGAGGGTGGTTGGGTGCTGGAACAGGCTCCACAGGGAAGTCACAGCACCAAGCCTGAAAGAGCTGACGGTTTGGACGATACTCTCAGGCACATCGTGTCCTCCTGAGGAATGGTCCTGTGCAGTGCTAAGAGCTGGACTCAGTGATCCTAGTGGGTCCCTTCCAACTCAGCATATTCTGCAATTTTGTGAAAGAACTCCATTTAACAACTGTAGGAATGACAGAAAAGTAAGTTTATACTTAGATACACGTGGAAAATTCAAAATAATTTAGCCATGTCTTGCATTTGGCCATGAAATAGATACTTTTGTTGCCTTGGTGGGATTGATGAAAACATTGACGTCATACAGGGTTGGAATTGTTTGGAAAATACCTTTGTGATTTTTGGATATTGCATGAAAAATGCCATCCTGCTGAAAGCATCAAAACAGAGTTATGGAAGAGGCTGTGTTTTCAACTGGTGTTTGTCACCTGATGTGGAAACCAGTTTGGTGTATGGCTGAGTAGAAAGGTCAGTCTCTGTGCTCAGAGATACTGAAAACTCACCTGGAGAAGTCACAAAGCAACACGATCTCACTCGCAGGACATCCCTGCAAAAGTCCCTCTTGCCCTAAATTGTCTGGTGCACCATTCAGTGGGGGTTTGGGGACAGAGAGCCTCATGTTCTGAGGATCTGCTGAAGCTTCCAAGGCTTCTCCCCAGTTAGAGAGGAAAAAAGTCACTTGTGCCAAAACCAACAGTTGCAGCATCAGAATGAGAAGGTATATGAAGCCCCAAGATATCTGTGAGTCTGCTAACACTCCATGAAAGCCTTGACTAATGTTAATTTTTCAAGTAAGCAGCTGCAGCAGTTCTCATGGGCTTATTTGAACAGTTTGTTTAAACTGCTCATAAGTATAGCTAAGGTAAGGGAATTAAATGAAAGGTTCTGGCTATCAAAACATAAAGATGCTTGTGTAAGTAGGAATGGATGATGTCACTTTGTCAAACCCTGTCAGGATGAGAAGGACACACTCCACATCACTGAAGTAGTACCCTGCTTACTGAAGTTTCCAGCTGTGTTATGTCCTTTCAAGGAAATGCTTTTCTGATAGCTTCTCAGGCAGAATATTTAAAGAGTTTGCTTGTGCTTCAGCATTTTAACTGCAGCATAGGAGAACTAGGTAGTTTGACCAGCATAATTTACACTGAAGTATTTATGCTTCAGAAAGTTAGAGGTGATTCTGTTGTCTCACCTCTTCAAATACTTAAAAGAAAATTAGAATTCATCTGCTTCCATTGGAAATAAGTGCCTTTAGGCAGGATGTTTTCTTCCTGAGGCAGAGCTCAAGTACCTTACTGGGACTGAGCTCAGCTAACCCAGGTGACTGCTTGTAAAAAAAGAAACCTACCAGTCTGCAGACTACACTGAACAGGAGCAAAACATGCATGTCTGGTATTTGTGAGTCTGCTCTCTTGTTTTTTTTGATTTCATGAAAAATAGCTAAAACACAAAGTACACTCCCCTGTACAGACCTAATGATAATTCCAAAAAGTCCTGGCATCCAGGTCAACTCTAAGGTTGAATTTGATGTTTGAAAAGTATTTTTTCATGCCAGTCTGGTACTATGATAGGAGCTAAGCTAACTATTATCTTGTTTTTCTGTTGTAGTACAATAGGGTTTGGATCCCTGATAATGAAGAAGTTTGGCAGTCTGCAGAAATCACAAAAAACTACAAAGCTGGAGACCGTTTTCTCCATGTGCAATTAGAAGATGGAACTGTAAGGAGAAAAGCCTGAATTATTGTGGTGTTTACTGAAAATGTTTATGTAGAAACATAGGACTTGTCATTGTGAGATCTGAATAGCACGTCCAGATTTTCTTTTATCATATTGAAATTTGTACAGGAAACAGCTGCTAAACAAAAATATGAGGAGTGCAGTTCTACTATCTGTATGACATTCATCTAGAGCACAATCCTTAAAGATCACTTTTGAAACGTGTCCTGAAGCTTTTCTTAAGTTGAAGCAAATCAGAAGTGCAAGGCAGGCACAGTTATCCTCACAGAGCTAGCTGGGACTTGTTTCTTCCCTAAAGTTGTTGCTTTATGTAAGACCTGTTAATTTTGATATCCAAATTCCTTAGAGATGTAATATTTTGAAAACAGCATTTCTGTATTCCTGCATTCCTGTTCCATAAAGACAAGTATTAAATGAATAATTAAATGGATTTGTTCAAAGAAACAGAAATGAGTTTTAAACTTTGTGTGAAGAAAACTGAATGGGTGCGAGTAAGGATGGAGCTGCCCTGAGTTCTGACCAGGTGTTTTCTTTCGTTCTGTTGCAGCTGATCTGCTTTCTCATCTGTACTTGAACTATGCATGTGTTTACAGATATAAACATGTTTCCCCTTTTTACAGATTTCAGTTCAAAATAATGTAAATAGAATGTAGCTTTCTTTTTCATGAGCAACAAAGAGCTTCAAGTCCCCCAAGTTCAGTGGGATGTATGAAATTTGTGAAGTAGAAAATCAGACAGTGCTCAGTCAACTCTGTAACTTTGTGTAAAGGTAGAAGATGAGTTTCTGTTTATGCAAACATAATGCAATTCATGATGTTTCAAGTAATTTCTGTTAACAGGAACTGAGTTACCCTGTTGATCCAGCTGCTTTGCCACCCCTACGAAATCCTGACATACTTGTTGGTGAAAATGATCTCACTGCACTCAGTTATCTCCATGAACCAGCTGTTCTACACAATCTTAAAGTTCGTTTTGTGGAATCCAAGCTTATCTACACCTATAGTGGTAAGCAAAGAAAAATGCAATGTTTAAATAAAAAAAAAATCATGGATCATTTTGCAATGTGATGTGAGGAATATTTTCCTCGAGTGTATTTTAACTTATGTTAACTGGTTTTATATATGAGTAGAGACTTGCTGTTGATCAGTAGCTCCTACCTAGTTTATAAAAAATTGCCACTTTGTATCAGTTTAACTGTTGTTGCCAAAACTGAGCATTTCTCTTTAATTGACCTGTGATTTATTTTTGTTTTGTACCCTTGGTTGTAGGAATAATTTTGGTGGCAATAAACCCCTATAAGCAGTTGCCAATATATGGAGATGCTATTATCCATGCATATAGTGGGCAAAACATGGGGGACATGGATCCACATATATTTGCTGTGGCAGAAGAAGCATACAAGCAAATGGCAAGGTTCAGTATGTTGTTTAATATCCATAAATAACTCTTGAACTCTAGTGGCAGTCACTGTTAATTGTCATTTAGTTTTAATTTACCTGTGTATATGGCACTGACTATTAAGAATACCTTTAAATAGGTAGCTTAATTAGAGGAGAAGGAATTCCTTAACCAGATGAGGAATTTCTTGAATTCATAACTATTTTCATGCTTGATGAAGGGTAAAACACTGACTTAGCTCAGTGAATAGCAATGACACCAAGTTAGAGGTTACAACTGAACAGGAATAAGAAGAATACGTGAAAGATGGAAGTGATACATGAGAGTTGATCACAGCTGTGATTGCCAACATTTGTTTCAAGTGTATAATTCCTATATTTATGCATGCATTTTAGACATGTCTGATTTAAACTGGTTGATTATTTGGTTCTAGAAATAACAAAAATCAGTCTATTATCGTCAGTGGGGAATCAGGAGCTGGAAAGACTGTGTCTGCAAGATACACTATGAGATACTTTGCCACTGTGAGTAAGTCAAGCAGCAACACACATGTGGAGGATAAAGTACTGGCATCCAATCCAATAACTGAGGTGAGTTTAAGAGACTGTCTGTCAAGCCTGTCAAGAATTCTGAGAGCTGCTGGGAATCTCTGAAACCTTTGCTTGAGTTAGATACCTAAATTAGAAGTTTAGCCTCCAAATGTCACTAATGGAAGGAGGTAGCCAGCTTCAGGAACACCCATGTCCTGTCTGAGTGGCCCTTTGGAGGTCCTACTTTGCCTCCAGAGTGTTGTCTGACCAACTAATTAGATGATGAGAAAACAATATTGAGCAAGTTGTTCCTTTATTAATTGGAGTAGAAACTGGTTAAGGTTTCTTATGGCTGAAAAATGTATTTTCTCTAATTCTCAGTTTATGTAGCATTATACTATTTGACTTGAGGCTTATCTTCAGTTTTGGGCCTCAAAATTGAACTAGCACAACTCAGTGCTGAGATTGAACCCTGAACACCTTTAATTTGAGAAACTTGTAGTTGAGTGAAGTTTTGTCAAAGTTATTTTTATGAGAGACCTGAGTAAGTAAAATAATAAAAGTTCGTAATCTTTGTAGGCTGTTGGCAATGCAAAAACCACACGGAATGATAATAGCAGTCGATTTGGAAAATACACTGAAATCAGCTTTGATCAGAGTTACCAAATCATTGGAGCTAACATGAGAACATACCTGCTTGAGAAATCCAGAGTTGTCTTTCAGGTGGGTAAAATAAAGTTTAAAATAGCCAATTTCAATAATGCTACTAATGCATTATACTTTACTACTTTCATATAGAAAATAGTATGTGAAGTTCTGAATAGTGTGTCTAATCAGCATTTGATTTGAACTAGTACTGTTTGTGATAAGAAACTATTTTATTCCGTGTTCTGCCTTATGTTAAGTGAAGGATGCATCTCAGGAACAATTCCCTGAGACAAGTATAGAAAGTATTTGAGACATCTGTAACTCATGGTCATAACAGTAATACATGGAATTGTGTCTGGAAAGGAACAGCATATGGAGGACAGAGAGTCTTGCTTAAAATCTGGCTGAAAATTTATATGGCCAAGGCTTTTGCATGTGATTCACTACAGAGTCAGGGCATAATTGTGATAATATACTAAAGAGAGCATTTAATTTTATGAAACTATTTTTACAAAGATTTCTTTATTAGTGGTAATACAAATTTTTAAATACACTGTAAAATATTTCTATATATCTGCTACCTGAAGGATGGTTTGGAAATGGAGAGCTTTCTGAGTTATCACAGGGCAGTGTTTCAGCTGACACTCCTACACAGTTGTTTGTTACAGTATTTGACAGTTCTTATTAGTAGATGATTGTTCAAGCTAAAGAAATTATTAGAGTAACATCCTTGGGGAAAGAACTCAGCATATTGGTAACAGAAATAACGTATTCTTGAATGTATCACTTTCAAAGCTCTTGCTGAAATCCAAGATGTGCAATTTTAATATTGAGCAATTTCTTTGCCAAACTATTTTACAGGAGAATTTTGCCCTTAGGCATCATTATCACTTTACAATAGGGTTGAATATAAAATGTTTTTCTGTTTGTTTCTTTATTCTGTTGTTAATTATTTTTTTCTGTAGTGTTATTCTTTTCTTATTTTACAGTCAGAGAATGAGAGAAACTACCATATATTTTATCAGTTGTGTGCATCTGCTATGCAATCTGAATATAAACATCTTAAATTGGGTAGGTCTCAAGAAAATAACCTACTCTTCGTTTTTGCAGTGTGGTATTTTTAAGCCTGAGTTTTCAAATGCTGGCATGCTCAGTGCATGTATCTCACAGCCTGAGAAAGGCACCTGCATTTTTAAGTCACTTACCTATTAATCCTGCTTGTTTTGAACTTGGTAGCAAATCCTTAGTAACTTGGATACTGCATGATTAAGTACCTAAGTGTCTTTGAAAACCTTTCGTACTTTCTGTAGTGAAAGGGACTTGGTTCATTAATCTACAGAGAATCTGGGAGAAGCAGACCTTGCTTCTTGTTCAATGTTTAGTCAGTCTCCATTGTTTATTAATGAAACATTAAGATTTTGAGAATTTATGAATACTAATTTGTGGCCGCTTAACTGAGTTAGGCTCATGGATTTCCCTCAGAAAAAGAGCATCTTCAGCTCATCAAGCTTTGCTTCTTATCTGTAGGAAGTGCAGAAGAATTTAACTACACACGAATGGGTGGCAGCACTGTAATAGAAGGAGTTGATGACAGAGCAAATATGGTGGAGACTCAGAAGACATTTGCCCTACTAGGTAAATTCGTGGGCATATATTTTCTATAGTCCTTTTAATTGAAATGGACCAAGGTGGATTGTTTCTGAAATATCCAAATTTTTAGTAGTAATTACCAAAGTAATTTCTTTCGTAGCTTGTCCATTGTACTGTTTGTCTGTTTTAAAATACTAGACAGAAGCAATTAGCAATTGGCGTTAGTTGTTAATGGTCAGAATCACTGAGGGCTGGCCCTTAAGCTAACGTGCTGTGACAGAAGTGGAATTGGAAGCTTCTTTGCCCCTGTATGGCTTATGTGAAAGCCAAATCAGACCTGAGCTGGCACTTGGGGAGGTACCAGAATTTAGGCCTAATCTTTCATCGGATCAGACAGGCAGAAAATTGGCAGAACCAAGGATTTGCATGGTACTCTGCAGAGATGCTGTACAATTCTTGGCTACACAACAAAGCAAGTAATCCAGCATTGTTCTATTTTAATGAATTGTATTTTAAGTAATTAAAATAATCGAGGATTGTTTTTTTAGGTTTGAAGGAGGATTTTCAGATGGATGTTTTTAAAATGCTGGCAGCAATCCTACACTTGGGTAATGTGGAAATAGCAGCTGTTGGAGATGAAAGATCGTCCATCAGTGTAAGGAAGTAGCTCATTCAGACATTTTCTATTATATTCTATGCCAGAAGTCCTTTAGCAATAGTTTCTCTTGTATGTGGGGCCCTGAGCAGCATTAAATCTGGTGTACTAAACTTGATTGATTTTTCCATCTTCATCTGTACAGAATCACAGCGAGTGTTCACACAGATGCTGTTTTGTTCCCAAGTTCAGAAAGTCTTTTAACAAAAGGCAAAATGTGGCTAAGAGTACCCCATATCCAACTGATGCACAGCTGTTGGAAAAGTCATTTGGGACTCTGCAGGATACAGGAAACAGAGTGTTGTCAAAGCTTCTCAGAATGTATCCCAGTAAGCTGTGCAAGTCTAAAAAGCAAGATCACATAAACAGATTAAAGTAACTTTCAGTGTCTTAATCCAAAGCATTTCATCCATTTTTCTCTCCTACATCAGGAGTTCTATCCAGTATTATTTGCTTTAGCTCATTTTGATGTTTTGTGAGATGAAATAGTAAACACAGCCTCTTGTCTATCTAAAAATAAAAATCATAGTTTGATGTCAGGGATGCAAGGATTTCACTGTCTAGACAACAGTTAATGTAATAAATGGAATCTAATAATACTTATCTTGTTCAAAGATGGAAGATAAACATCTCAATATATTCTGTGAACTTCTGGATTTAAACTGTGACAAACTGTCCCGATGGTTGTGCCACCGGAAGATTATCACTACCTCCGAGACTGTAATAAAGCCAATGACCAGAGCTCAGGCTATTAATGCAAGGGATGCGCTGGCAAAGAAGATCTACTCTCATTTATTTGACTTTATTGTGGAAAGAATTAACCAAGCTTTGCAGTTCCCTGGCAAACAACATACTTTTATTGGTGTTCTGGATATTTATGGGTAAGAATGTCTCTGGAAACAAATTAACTTTAAAGTTGTGCCTTTTCTTTGGAAAATTCTTTGTGAATGAGGTTTAAATTTAACTTTTGATATGATACTTTTTTGATAT
The DNA here is from genome assembly GCF_047495875.1 of Pithys albifrons albifrons. Lineage (NCBI taxonomy): Eukaryota > Metazoa > Chordata > Aves > Passeriformes > Thamnophilidae > Pithys > Pithys albifrons. The sequence goes on from NC_092470.1 coordinate 9,536,821, forward strand.
GATACTTTTAGATTTAACTCTGGATTTTTTTATCTCTGTTATGTCAGGTAACATTAACTTCTAGAGAAGTTTTTAAACGCCTTAACATCTTCATTAGGTTTATAGATAGTTACAGAAACATTAGGGTAGTCTTGATGTCTTTCAGGAATACTACCATTTGATTTTGATGTTGAGGGATTTTTTTTTTTCTTATTTGAATTGTGTTTCAGATTTGAAACATTTGATGTGAACAGTTTTGAACAATTTTGTATCAATTATGCTAATGAAAAACTGCAGCAGCAATTTAACCTGGTATGTTCTTTTTTTGTTACAGTTCTTTATCTTACTCTACTTCAGTTTTGAGGTTATCAATAATGGATATTAGCAAATGCTATTTCTGCTTGAATAATTGGTATTTCTGAATAATGAGTATCCAGTAATAAATACAAGTGTTTTATTTGTATATGAATACATAGATACACATATATATGAATAAAATATTTCTGAGTTTGTTTTCTTACAAGACAGACATGTAATAAATTCCACAATACATTTTTTCAATCTTATGTATATAACCATGCACATGCACAGACTGTATTTATTTTCTTCCTTAGTTTTTGTAACCTTACATTCTCATAATTTCCACATATTCAGCATGTCTTTAAACTTGAACAAGAAGAATATATGAAGGAAGATATCCCATGGACTTTAATAGACTTCTATGACAACCAGCCTGTCATTGACCTTATTGAAGCTAAAATGGGAATTTTAGAACTTCTGGATGAAGAGTGCTTGGTAATTTAAAAATTCTTGAATTTAGAGCTCATAAAAAATCCCCAAACCTACATAAATGTTGACAAGTTAGGCTTATAATCCATATTTTGTCCTTTTAAATGGGAAGTAGAGGATTTTTCCTCAAAAAAGGAACATTGAGGTTTGCCCTCTATGTGGTAATTTCATTTGTAAGCCTCTTAGTCTATTTTGCTCTTACAGAATTAAGACCCTAAAACTAGATTCTTACCTAGAAGCTGACAAGAGTTCATCACTATAAGAGTAGTGCAGTCCTGGAATAGGTTAAGGAGAGGTGCAGTGTCATCCTCATCCTTTGAAATTTGGACTACTCAGTCTCCAGGGTTCTCTTCCACCAATATTCTTAATATTAACTTATTCCACAAATCATCGATTTTGATGCAAAAAAACCCAAAGCAGTCTTGCTTTTTAGGAAGTACTTGCTGAATGCACCAAGCCTACATCTTTGCTTTTCCTTCTTCAGTCTTACTATTTTTTCTCTGTGCTCTCTCCTGGCTCTAGAAATTCCTTAATCTATTTTTCTCTATGTTATATGTAGTTCCTTGAGGCTTCCAAAACTATTGAAGTAGCTTTGTCAGGGAAGAACAGGGCAGGGATAGTTGAGCTTTGTTAAAATGGTCTCTAAGAAGTACTTTTAGTGATATTGGCAATTTGTACTTCTTGGGATCCAAAACATGGAGTAATATGGGAGAAATTATCTCCCCTCACTCATTATTTTAGCCACTGTTCTGCTCACTAGCGTTCTCAGGGATCACATTGTCCCGGGTTGCAGGGAGCATCCTCTCAGGACAAAATTATTTATGACTCATGAGAAAACTAACTCTAGTCAGCAAATTTGTGGATTAATACAACCTTCTTTCTTACAATGATTTGCTATGGGGAGCCACAGGGCAGGCTGAAGAGACAAACACTGGTTGTTATCAGGCCTCATAATTCACTGAAGATGTTTTATTCAGAGTATTTGTTGACAATAAGTAGTTTTACTGCTCTTAACACTCCAACGGACTTTGCTAAAGAGATCACCCTTCTCATTTTTACAGTTACCTCATGGAAAAGATGAAAACTGGCTTCAAAAGCTGTATAATAATTTTGTCAATAAAAACACACTCTTTGAAAAGCCGAGGATGTCAAACACGTCTTTCATCATTCAACACTTTGCTGATAAGGTAGAGTGTAAACAACCCAGTATTGTTTCACCATGTTCTAGCAGTAGCTCATTCAGAAAAGAAACAGACCTAAGAAATAGGAAATATTAACCACACTTGCTTGGAACTTCTATAAAACTGTTCTTCAATACATGGTACTGTTTATTTATTGGTAATACTGTATGTGACATGCCATTTAAACATAAAAAGTGCTTAAGATAATGAATTTGAGAGTATAAAAGTAAATTATTGAGATAAAAAAAGCAGTAAAAGAGTACAATGTATAAACAGAATAGTTATAATTCTAGTCCATACACATTTTAATCTCAGTTTTTACATTTCAAATGCAGTATTCCTTTTCTGGTATTTTGATTTTAAATCATAGACTAATGAAGGAAGGAGTAAAGAAATTCCTAATGAAAGCAGAAAGAAACTGCAGTTGATAGTGGATTCTGACAGTTTGTCCTGCTTCCAAATTTACAGTATGCATGTATGTAATCTTGAGATAATGGAAATGAGAAAAAAGTTCCAGCTGTCATATTTGAGACTAATGAAGAGCTCTTGGCTACCACAGCTGACAGAGCAAAAAATTATTGTTTTGCTAACTGTTTATGTGTTGCTGCAAAGTTAATGATTTTGCCTGTTTGCACAGGTAGAATATAAATGTGAAGGATTTCTGGAAAAAAACAGAGATACAGTACATGAAGTATTGATTGAAATCTTGAAAGAGAGCAAGGTTTGTGAACAATCAGTAATGATTAATTTTCTGAATATCCGATTTTACTGGAATTAATTCACATCTGATTTTAAAATATTTGTTCTGATACAAAGATTTTTAGTATGTTGAATCAATTTGTTTAGTCTTAACTTTTATTAATATTATATGAGTGTGTACTTTTAACATCAGAATAATATACAAGATGAAAAAACACAGTGTTCAACTTCTTCATATATATGCATTTACTTGGCTAGTTATGTTGGGGTTTTCTTAATATCTTCCTTCAACAGCATTTTGTAATCCTTGTAACTGAAAAGCTTTTTTTTCCTGTAGTCATTACATGGAGCTTTGATAGGTAGTTTATCATTAACAACTGCCTTTGTTTATTCTTCAAAAGAGATTAAGAGAATGCCAGGGCAAGGAAAACATCAGGTGTCATATGTGGCGGCCACTTCCCATCTGCTTGAAGGCCCTGTCCCTTTCGAGTCTACAGCCTTGAGACTTCAGGATTACTATTAAGAAGTCGACTTCTTCTGACCATAAAACATATTGTGAAAATATAAGCTTAAGTGATCTTATTTTTAACTCTGCTCTGTGTTGATGTCCATACTTGCTCATATTGAAATAGCTTTTGCAAGTTGCCTTAACAGCCGCTGAGTTTTGTCAGTGAAATATCTAAGTGCTTTGCAACAGACTCAAAATCATTCAACTCTTTCTTCAGTTGTTTGTTTGGGGCTTAAATATCCAGTTCCAAGTTCTGGAGTAATACCTGATCTAAGCATTAAGGGGTTTGCATTTTACATTATAGTAAAGGTAATTTTTATTTAAATCTTGCTACAGTTACGCAGTATTTAACTCTGATTCTTTCACCACACTTTTAGTTTCATCTGTGTGCAAATTTTTTTCAAGACAATCCAGTGTCCGTTTCACCTTTCAGTTCAACTATAAACATCAAATCTGCAAGACCTGTTCTCAAGTCCCCCAACAAACAGCTCCGGATGACTGTGGGCAGTAAGGTACTACATAAATGTGGTGTTTGTACATTAGGGAAGTGCGATGGGCACTCTGAGACTGGGATCCTGGGTTTTGTTACTGTTCATGAGACACTGTCCAGTTTTCAGAATAGCAAGAACCAGCCACAGTGCAGTGCTCCAGGACCTGCAGGATGTGTGTTTAATTAATATATAGGAGACTGCTAGGTACAGCCAGACCGCTAAATTTCCTGCATTTAAGATCTGAACAATAAGAATATTTCCATGTCCTGCCAAACCCTAGTAAATAATTTAAAAAACTAGTATTTGACTCTTTCCTTAGCTGAAAATGTTTCATTAACAGAACTGTTATGTCTGGTATTTTCTAGTTCCGGAATTCTTTGTCTTTACTTATGATGACACTCAATGCAACCACCCCTCATTATGTTCGATGCATAAAGCCAAACGATGAGAAGTTGCCGTTTGAGTAAGTATGTTAGTGGTGTTGGCTCTTATATTACCTTTAAAATTAGGAGTATTTTTCCATTTCACTGTAGCAAGCTCAAATCTTACTGTTGAGCAACTTCCCATATGGAACATATTTCTCCTTTAAAGGTAACTGAATTAAAAAAAAAGAAGAAGCCTTTTTACAAAAACAGAATAATTCAGTAATAGTTTGAAGTAATACCTTAAAAATTATTTATTATCCTTTATATTGTTGGATATTAGTGTTTGTGCATTTGTGAGAATATTTTTAGGGGTAAGGTTGCCCACCTTTGCTTTAAGTTGATGTATGTTTTGTATAGTATGGAATAGCACCAATTCATATTTAGGGAGTAAAACCCATTGCCATTTTCTTGGTGGGCATACCTTTTGTCTACGGAAATACTTTAAAGAGCTTTAGAAGTCAGAAAATACTAGAAATAGAAATCCAGTTAGTACAATGGTTCTAATTATTATAGCATGCCAAACCCAGCAGAAATGTAAAATATAATTTTGCATTTTTCAGGTTTGATTCAAAAAGAGTTGCTCAGCAGCTGCGAGCCTGTGGTGTTTTGGAAACTATTCGAATTAGTGCACAGAGCTATCCATCCAGGTAGGGAGAACAGTGGGCCTCCCTCTGTCAAAAAGTGTTTAGTTCTCCGTTAAATGAAACTAATTTGTTAACTTTTAATTTTCCAGATGGACTTACATTGAGTTTTTCAGCCGTTACAGCATTCTTATGACACAGCAGGAGCTCTCCATAAATGACAAGAAGCAGATTTGCAAGATTGTTTTGCAGCGGCTAATCCAGGTTAGTTTGTATGCACCAACCCATAGATGAATTATAGCTTCTATTAGTAATTAAAGGTCTCTTTTGCCAAGATTAGTATCTCTGCTCAAATAGGAAAGGTACTTACATTATTGCTGTTTTTCCTGATTTAGTGTGCTGTACATAGGCTTGCAGGTCAGGAACCTTGTTTTGTGGTACATTCATGATGGGGTCACAGATGAAAATGTAACCACTCTGTGCTTAACATTGTCACTGGCAAAATGGAAGATATTCTACCGATATTTATAAACAAGTGAACAGTAAATGGTATACATTTGTCAAGTACTACAAGCACAAGAGGGATTTGATGGTGGAATGCAGCATACTGGAGAACTGTTGTGAAAATGTGCTATTTTGCACATCACTCCTATTTGTTAGACAAGCCTGTACTGGTGAGGCTGGTCCTAGTCAAGCCAGCAGCTCAAGTCAGCATGTCAGCAGTGAGTTCAGACTCAGGCACACTTGCACCAAGGATAAGAGCCTGAGCTTAAAAGCACCTTCACCGCTGAGTTTTTGCTCACAACAGCTCACTGCTTGAAGGCCAGAATTGTGCATCAAAAGGTAGTGTTGAGCCCATGGAACCTTGGGAGACTTGTAGGAGGGGGTGAAGAGGTTGTTTTCAAGGCTTTGATGGTAAGTCCAAAGCCTCCCTTCAGTTTTAGATCACTAGTGCACCATTTTCAATGTAATTCTCTGAGTCTTTCCTGCTAAGTGGATTTCCCCCCACATACTCTTACCTACAAAGAGGTCAGAGGGGATATTCTTATTTAACAAGATCATGCCATTTCAGAAGAGCTTGCCTGAAGTGGCACTTTATAAAAGGAAGAGAATACCTGAGCTACAGCAATAGACTAAAAACTTATACCTACTCTTTTCTTTTTCAGGATCATAACCAATATCAGTTTGGGAGAACAAAAATTTTTTTCAGAGCAGGACAGGTTGCTTACTTAGAGAAACTGCGGTCAGATAAACTGAGACATGCATGCATCATGATCCAGAAGAGTGTGCGAGGCTGGCTGCAGAGGAGGAAATACCTTCACACAAAGCGGGCAGCTGTTACAATCCAGCAGTATTTCCGCGGGCAGCGGACAGTACGGTACTCTTGGCTGATACATGAATTTGCTGTTGGGGTGTGTCTGAAGGCATATGGAAGGTCAAATTAAAGCCCAGAATGTAATTCTTAGGAAAGAGCAATACAGACTGTGTTTTCATTTCCTCATGACTGTAATTATGGACTTGAAAATGTTCAAGTTATTCAGCTGATGGTGAAAGTATCAGATTTCCAGCGCTGTCTGTCAGATTCTTGAGAGGCCTCTCTACCTGCCAGCTCAGTCCTTTGCTGAGCCAGTTGTCAGCAAGAGCTCACTGCTTGGCTTCAGAGCCAGAGAAGAAATCAGGGAGCAGAAAGGAAAATAGTTGACAGGCATCTACAAATCAGTGTGTACAAATTATTACAAGGAGCTGTGTAGCAAAGAAACTGAACCCGTCACTTGTAAAACAGATTGAGAGAAAGATGGGTCTATGTAGGCTTGGAGATTTACAAAAAGACTAGAACAACTACTTTTGGTCAGATGTCAAAGGTTCAAAGATTGTGGATAACTCCCTCTCTTTCACTCTGATTAAAGAAAAAGCTATATTTTAGATAGTGAATGTCTGTTTTCAATATCTTCTTTTTTTTCTTTTTTTCCTTTTTTTTTTGGTGTATGTGTGTGCATGTGATTTGACTGACCAAAGGAATGAGCATGAGAAATCTAATGTGACCTAGGTAAACTTTGTTGTCTTTTGAATTCAGGCAAGCTATAACTGCAAGAAATCTGAAGCAAACATGGGCAGCTATAACTATTCAGAAATACTGTCGGGGTTACCTGGTCCGTAGACTTTGCCAGCTCATCCTTGTGGCTGCTGTAACAATACAAGCTTATACAAGAGGATTTCTAGCAAGAAAAAAATACCAGAAGGTACACACTATTGAAAATTTAATTTCAGTGACAGGAAATTTCAGGAAACAGCTATTGCTCCATAAGAAAGATGGAGACAAGGACAGTTATCCCTAATACTTTAGTTTTTACATGTCTGGTTCTCATATCCTTTATTTTTATATTGTTACCATAAAAACACCGAATCACAGTAGCTACCAAGAACTTTGTCTGGTTTATACTTGATGCAGATAATTTTGTGTGATTACTGCAGTGGCTCAAATATGTCTGCCATCTGGTAATTTCAGTATTTTGATACATGTACGAGAAGTGTTGTCCTTACCAATGTGTGTAGATTCAGACATTTATAATGGATGCTGATTGAGCCAAAAATAATTACAGGCAGATGTTAATATCTTCCTTTAAAGATGCGTGAAGAGCAGAAGGCTGTGATCCTTCAGAAATATGCCCGTGCGTGGCTTGCCAGGCGCAGGTTTCAGAATATTCGACGGTTTGTCCTGAATATCCAGCTTTCATACAGAGTTCAGCAACTGCAGAAGAAGATAGAGGAACAGGTGAGGGAAACAGTTTATGATTTGTACTAATTTCTTTGTCATATCTGTTCTAGTCAAAGCACTTATGTTGGTTAAAGGCTTATGTCAATTACAATATCCGTATGTAACTTGAGAAGAGAGGAAAATATACAAGGGATATGGTCCTTTATAATAACTGCTAGACTTCCTGCATACAGAATAGAAAGAATCATCTAGGGTTTGCTTATATTTTTGGGTTACTTATGCAAATAAGAGTCTGCAATGAATACTTTTTTTATTGTTTCTTAAGTAGTCCATCCAGTCTCTGGATGGAGTTACTTGTGTTAGGATGAAGGATGTGTGAGGTACTGCTTTGGTGCAACATATTCAGTGACATTTGGGAATTCCACATTATGTTTGTTTTGCAGCTTGTTTCTGAGAACCATACCCAAATCATCTATAAAACAGTAGTTTTAATCTAGTTGATGGAACCAGTCCCTGGTTGAAATAATCATGTCTGATACGGGATGGTGAGCAGAAGTAGGTCAGGTGCTCCCATCAAAGTTCTGTGAAACAGTTTCAGGTGTGCATTTTTCTGATTTCTTTTAACCTGTCCTGCTCATTGTAGAGTAGAGAGAATCATGGTTTGCTGGAACGATTGACCAGTTTGGCTTCAGCTCATGCGAATGACATGGATACAATTCAGAAACTCGAATCAGATCTTGAAAAGTTAACAGCTCAAAAGAAAACACATGAAGAGAAAGCAAATAAATATAAAGAGGACAGTGAACAGGTAAATTATAATTGCCATCTGGGTGATTTTATTTTTAAATAATTTTTTCAGTTACTGGATTTATTAAATGCATGATTTGAGAGTTGCTAAGTAACTATACTTTTTTTTTTGGGAGGGGGGAGGCAGCAGAGAAGGAAGAGAGTCCTTATATGTGTGTTAAAATGTAACATCATCTGTGACCTGTATCTTCCTCCTCTGTAATTTGTATATTATGCTTACTTTTTGTGTGTCCAGAAAATCTTAAAACTTGAGAGTCAGAATAAAGAATTACAAGAACAGAAAGAGACCTTAGAAATAAAGCTCCAAGCAAAAACTGAGGAAATGAAAGGTACAGTAACTAAAAGGAGTTTCAAAGAAATTATAGTAGCGTGAAGATGTAAAGTCAGGTTTTCAGCAAAAGTAAATTACTTTTGTTCTAATAAAAGCACTATAAATTCTGAATATACAGTTACTTGAAATTCTTGTTTATAATGTGTAGTGCAAATGCTTTTTATGCCATAATTAAATTTGTTCTTTCAATAGCAAAAGCTTTCCTCCTCATTTGCTTCCTGTCTCATCCACGTGTATTCCTTCAAAGTGTACCTTCATCCTTGGTTCCTTTAATAGTCTGCATCTAAAAATCTAGCTTCAAAGACACAGGCAGCACATGAAATCCAAGTATATTTTAGATGAATAGCAATTTGGTGTTTCAGAAGCTTTTATTCTATAGCATTCCTTATAAAATGTACTGTGATAATTTGTGTCACTGGATAGAGTAATTTCAGCCTCAAAGTATGTTAAGGGTTACTTACTAAACCAAACTTCTCATTGTGGTCATACTGTTTTAATAAATGTCCAAATTCCATGAAAGTCTTTGAAATGTTGAAATATTTTTGACAGAAAAAATGGATGACCTCACGAAACAACTCTTCAATGATGTACAGAAAGAAGAAAATCAGCGTATGTAAGTAATCTGAATTTTGTTGCTTTGAAACAGCATTCTTTTTTTTCTCTTTTCCAACCTTTCTTTCTCCTGCTCTGAATGTGGAATGCTGACATCACTTATGAATCTATCCAAGTTCTTGGACATCAATTGAAGTATTTCATGTAGAGTTTAGGAAAAGCACTTGCCTGTTTGTAGGTCAGTCATGTGCAGGAAATCATGATGAGGCTGTTCTTGCTTTTTCGTTTTCCTGTCTTTTCATGTGTTGAAAGGCAACCCTGATCATAATGGTTTCTTTGGAGATATCCTCAGAATTCTGTCAGGACTGGAGGAGTAGCTGATGGCCACACCAGTCAGAAGTGAATATTAAAGGACAGAATTGAAAGATTCAGTGTGAGAGAAAGGCAGTGTTTGTAAAAGGACATTTGTTTTAAAAATATGAGGGACAGAGCTTTTGTTTTCCCCCTTTGATATTTCATTTGCAGTAGTAAAAATCCTGTTATTTGTCCATAAATTGTTTTTGCTTTGCAGTATGCTTTTCTTGGATCAAGTGTTTCTTTCCCAATAACTCTTTTCCAGTATAAGGCAGCCTGAGGTACAAGATAAATGCTGTTTTCTCAAGTGCAGTGAGTGCAATCAATCACAGTCCTGAGGACTGGAAGCTGAGTAGTGTTCCAGCTCAGTCTGATTTCAGCTGCCAATAACAGACTGTATTAAGAAGATTTTTTCTGCTGTTTCCCTGCTTTGCCCATTATTATGTTGGAAGCCAGTCCAATCTAGCAGGGACTAGTGGAGAATGGAGAGTTTCTTGCAATGTTTTCCTGAGGAGGACACAGGGCATTCTGCTGCCATGTCCTGCTGCAGCGCTCACTGTGGCCAGAAATGCAGCAGAGGGCTGCTCAGGCAGGCCACTTCACAGAGTTACAGAATTAGGCTTTAAGTGGAAAAAAAATCAATTTCATCTTCAATTCCATTCCAACATCTGAATTACATGTAGCGAAATCTAGGAACATCCTTCTCCCATTATTATCCATATCAATATACATATTGATTCTGAGGATGTAGGATAACATTTTCAAGGAATTACGGTTCACTTAAGTTTTCTTCAATGAAACATGTCCTTCAAATTAAAACTAAAACAAAGCCCACTCTTATGAATGTAGAAAAATGAAATCATCTTCCCATTGTTTTCTTTAGGATACTGGAGAAAAAATTCCAAAATCAGAAGCAAGACTATGAAAAGGAGATTGAATTGCTCAAGGGAGAAATTAAAATTCTGAAGGAAGAAAAAACTCAGCTACAGCATCAAGTTCATCAAGAAATGGTCATTCAGAATGACTTGAAAATGGAAGTAGGACAGCTTACAAAACAAGCACAGGTGAAGCATGATGCATATTTCATTTTGGAGTCTTTGCTAGATAAAGCAAGAAAAAGAATGTGCATGTTTTATTTATAGATTATCTTCACTGATTTTTTTAATCTCCAGTGCATTTTTAGAACAAGTCGTAGTTAATAAACTATATTTGATACACCACTATGTAGCATGTGTTCATATAGTACACAATACACATTACTGCAGTGCATGATTTCAAGAGTAATTGTGCTTGAATATTTATACATCTACATGTGTGGAACTCTTTTCCTTCCTTTTCCTAGAAATGTATTAGTTTCTCAGGGGATTTTTCATAAATGTAGTTTATAAACTGAACCTGAAAATAATAGTTTTGTGTAAAGTCACTTTTTTCAGAGTTAATTCCATGACATAAATATGTATTTTTCAGTACATCACATTTTTTTCTGCTCTGATTTCTGAGAATCAGATACTTCAAACACAACACATTTTAATCCCTTTTACCATACTGATTTGTTCCTAATTATAATTATCCTTATGATTTAATTGATACTCAGCCCTTGTTATTCACTCCTTGTCTCAGTGTGTAATTTTTATCTGATTCAGAAAATACCTGAGTTACAGAAGGAAATTGAACTGCTGCAGACACAAAAACTGGACGCTGAAAAGCAGGCCCACTCACAGAAGCGAGAACTGAGGGGTAAGCTATACACCAGATAATGCAGAGAACTTGCCAACTACAACATGAAGCAGGACAGTTTAAATTGATTTTTCTATGTTAGCTCTGGCAAAACACCAGTTTTCTTTCCCATCCCATAGTGATTTCATTCTATTCGTGTATTTACTCGCATGGGGGAAAAAACCCACTCAACAGTTGAGTTTTACAAAGTGATCACTGAATACTGAGATGGTTGAAGAACTTCTGATTTCAGATATTTCTCCTTTGTGTTTAAAAATCAATGCTAATAATTTAAATTTCACTTAGAATTTAAATGTGGCTTGGTGTTTAACAAGTATCTTGTAGAAACCCAAGAATGTGCAAACGGTGCATGATCTAGTTTTCCTTCATCCTATCTTTAGCCTTAGGTCCAATGCACTTGGATAACTTGCTGAGTTGGGTTCTCTTTGGGACAAGGTACTTAGGAAGCACTACTGTTGTGAAGTTTGTTCAGTGATAGCAATAGAGAAAACCTGTATCTGCAGCATTTAATGTAGTGACAAATCGTGTCTACAACTCTAGCAGTTGTTCACATGCAGACCAGAAAGGTGTAACTGCACTGAAAGTTTGGTGTGTTTATCAAAAAACCAGTATTGGTGATACACCAATCCAACGTGCCTACATGTCCCAAAGGAAAACCAAGTTCCTCATGGTATTCTTGTAGTAAATCAGATACTTAACTGAGTAGCAGGAAAGAACTTCATAGATTTAGAAAGAGGTTGGTTTAATTTTTGTAATTAAGCTGAATTTGAAATGTGCAGAGAAGATAATTCAGGTAATAAACTTTTTTTCTTTTAGAAAAGATGTCAGAAGTTACAAAACAGCTTCTTGAAAGTTATGATTTTGAAGATGTAAGAAGCAGGTAATGTTGTTCTGAGGCCTCTTCAAAAAGGCTTAAGAGGTGCATTTTGTTCACCTGCACACTCATGGTACTGCCTTGCGTTCTAGACTCTCTACGGAGGATTTGGAACACTTAAATGAGGATGGAGAACTGTGGTTTGCTTATGAAGGCTTGAAAAAAGCTACAAGGTTAGTTCAGTTCTTCAGTATTTTCATAACTCCAAGCCATGATCTAGAAAATAAATTGAAAGATCAGTGAATAACTAATTTGACAGTGCAATACTGAACTTCTGTTTAAGAAATGAACAGACACTCCCTTGTATGATGGGCTGAGCAGTTTAAAATCAGTTTAACAAACTTTTAGTAAGTCAGTGAGATAATTGTGTGTATGTGAGTTGGGGAAATGTTTCCTTTGAGATATCATGCATAACTTTCAGCTCCTTTAATGCACAGGTGATGTAATGGAATATCTCTTTAATCACAGTACCTTATTTTCACTTTGTATTAAACTTGACCCATTTCATCAAGGTCATTCTGCATCTGCCCTGTTCTTTCTCCCTTTTTTTTTAAGAGTATTGGAAAGTCATTTCCAATCTCAGAAAGAAATATATGAGAAGGAGATTGAAGGCTTGAACTTTAAAGTTGAACATCTTAGTCAAGATATTAATCATCTACAAAAATTATTCCGGGAGGAAAATGACATAAATGATGGTATTCGACTTGAAGTTAGCAGGCTGACTTCAGAAAACTTGGTAAGATCAAGATGTAGTGATCAAACTATAGTAATACAATTCAAATGTGTTTGTGGCACAAAGCACTCAAAATCTTGTGGTCATGTCCTTGAATTCTCAAAGCTTACACAAAAATGAGGCCACCTAAGATGGCACATCCCTGAGGCTCTTTCCCTGCCTGTTTGGGGTAGTGTATAAAGAGACAGACAAATTTCTTGTCCAAGTGTACACCTTTCTGGGGCAGCCCCACAGAGACTTTTTCCCTTTTCTTTTGCCTGAACCTGATGGGAGACTTTTCTTCAGAAGCCTCTTCAAAGTTCTGATTCTCTCCCCACCAGAGGGCAGCTGAGCCTACCAAAACATACCAAACAAACTGCAGGCACAGCTGAAGAGTCTGGTAATTGGTGCTGTGCAAAACTGTCTGACAGAAGGAACTGACACTATTCCAGAAAATAGCATATACCATATAATTTTTCTGAAATATAATTGGAGAAGTATTTTCAAAACAAAGTTATGAAAATTGAAAATATAAGAAAAAGTTATTTATAATATTTTTTTAATAATTTGACATATTGAGAGTTTTTTCCCACTGTTAATTGAGCTGGAGAAATTAAAGCCATAGTGTAATTTTCCTTAACAGAACAGTGGGACGGTCCAAAAATTTGATTAGGTCACTATTTTAACAGTGGCCAGCAGCAAGTGCCTCCAGAAAAGCAAAACAAGTCAGGCAAGAAGGCAGCAGTGCTCCCCCAGAGTCTCTCCTCTAGTTTTGACTATTTGCAGTTTAAGGCCTTGAAGTGTTATAGGAACTATTGCAGGCATCTGAAAAGAAATAAGGTGCTGAAATAACTCAAATCTCATTTTCCTCTAAAAGGTGATCCCAGATCTTAAACAGCAAGTTTCTGAACTTGAAAATCAAAAATTAGATCTTGAAAACCGTCTTCAAGAACAGACTGAAAAGTTGAAAGGTAAAGTACCAATATGGTCGTTTACCTTTCAGTTGTTTAGGATGAACATGATGAATTCCGTGGATTTGAACTTTTAAAAGCTGAAGCAATATTCTGTGACAACTTCATTGCCTTATTTTCTTGTTAGTAAAATGTAAGAGACACAATTAAAAAAATATGCTGTATAGTTTGTATCTCTTATTAAAGAATAAAATCCATGCAAGTATGTGCTTTCTTTACCTCCTTGAGGTCAATCAGTTCTATAGTTTGAATGTCTGCAAATGATGCAGCAGGGCTCTGCTAAGACTATGTGGAATGGAGTGTGCCGTTTGGAAGCAGTTATAAGAAGGAAAGATGATTTGGAACTTAAGGCATCCTTCATGAGGTGGACTTCAGAGGGTGCTGAATATTCAGAGTGGAAGACAGGGAAAAGTTCTTGCTCAGTTTGCTTGTTTGAAAGTACTTCTTGATTTAGGAAAGCATACTCTGCTGAGGGTTCTGAGCCTCTCTAACTGCACTGTCTTCCTAGGCAACTGATTTAAAATTACGAGTACTTTTACTGCCATCTACAAGAAGTTAGTAGTATCAAAACTTTTCATCCCATATAATTTTCTTTATGGTATGGAGTAGTCATGTACTTCTGTGATACATTGTCTAGCAGACCATTCCATTCCGTTAGATGAAACAAAATTGGGAGCATAAGGAGAGATTTACTGAATATCAGTCCAGAGGTTGGTTTAATTTTTGTAATAACTGATTTTGCTGTTTCTCTTTTTGTTTTGGGTTTTGTTGCTATTATTACTGGGGAAAAAAAATGAAAGAGATGTCCAATCGGCTGCATTATGAGCTAGAAGGGAATAGATCACAAAAAAGGTAATTTTTTTGTTTTGGTTTTTTTTTAATTTAAGAAATGTAGTTGCTATAAGCTGTGGTAACAGAGTCATTTAAACTCCTTAAAGTATTATATTTCATGTCAGATTTGCCTTAGAGTGTTGTGTACACTTAATAAGTAATGGATGAGTATGATACGACTATGCTTTAATGAAAGATTAAGAGCAAGGCTTCTTATCTACGAATTTTTAGAACCAATGAGGTCCAGAATGAAGTGGACATAAAAGAAAAAGAGAGTCTGAAGGACACAACCCAAGAAATTAATGGACTGACCAATGGTTTGATACACGATGAAGTCCAGGATGAAGTACAAAGCAAGATAAAGCAAGTGACAACTCGACTTACTGTGGAAAACATGGTGAGGAAATGAAATTGTCGTTAGGAAACTCTACCTGAAATGCAGGATAAAAAGAATGAAATAACGATTTTGTGGTATGGATAGGATGTTTTCTCCATTAATTGGGGAAGAAAAAGGGATATGAAGGTGTTTCTTACACCAGGTATAAGTAAAAGCACATCATAGCACACTTTAATTGTGGCAATAACATGAAGTAGTAGAAAACAAATTTTTAATTGATTTTACTCTGAACTAACTGACTGATTATTACAGGATCTTGAAGAAAAATTAGACATGAAAGATAGAATAATAAAAAAACTGGAGGATCAGATTAAAACTCTTACCAAGACTATTGAAAAAGGTAAAATATTAAGTGATTTTTTTTTAATAGCTTTGAATGGTCAATGTCATTTGAAGAAGATGATATTTTTTAAAAAGATAGAAAAAAAGATGGAGTTTATAAAGGTGAAATTAGAAATTTAAAACCTCAGAAAAATGTGCCAGGGGAAACATCAACAGAAATTGCATAAAAGTATTATCCTGGTTGGTTTGGTTCTTTCCCCAGCTAAATAATAGGCATATATGGGACCTAGACTGTATGATAAAGATTAAGCCAGAGGCATAAGGTTCTGTCAACAGAAGTTAATACATACCCTCACACAAACTGTCTCTGAGCCAACAGTGCCAGTTTTGCATCAGATGAGTAACTCCTCCCATTACCCTTCAAGTTGCAGATGGTTCCTGATATGAAGTTAATTTGTACAAAGCTTTTAAATACAAAGTAATTCTTAAAAACATTGTGGAGGTGTCTAATGTATAGATGTATTGTTGCTGTTTATTTGCCTTATTAATGCAAATAGTTTCACTTAATCCAGTGAAACTATTCGTGAATAATATAAATGTTACTGAACTCATAATCCTTGGAATCATAAGCTAAGAACATTAATGTGAAAAGACCTGTAATCTCTTTGTTACAGAGATAACTACTTTTCCCGTATGGTTTATTCTAATGTGACCACTAGCTCAGCCATTAACCTGGAAGTAACAGCACTTTTGTGTTTGACAGCTGAAGCTCATGTGCCAACTTCATCCAAAGAGTACATTGGAATGATGGAGTACAAAAAAGAGGATGAAGAAAGGATTATCCAAAATCTGATCCTTGGTATTACTTGAAATTTTATAAGTCATCAACAATATTCAGAATGCTGTAATGAAAACTACAAGGCCGTATTTCACTTACATTCACTGTTACCTTTTCCCCCACTCCTTCACCACCAATACAACTTGGAGGCTCTGCATGGCTCTTTTTCTACTGTCAGACATTTCAAGTACAAAAGTGCCTTATCTATGTAAAAATCATTTGTCTGACTCTATATAATGCTAACTCTGTCATCTTTCTTATTATTTAGTCACCTCTAAAGCTATATATCTCAAGAGCACACCAGGGACTTGAATTTGTATTCTTCCTAGTCATCTGCTACTCACTGGGCTTATATCCATGTGTGATTGTTACTCTCCTGTCTGTCCTTTCCGTATCATTGCCTTCACTGAAAGGAACTGTACTTTCGTGTTTCTCTGGTAGAAGAATTTTGTCCCGGGTTACTTTACAATATCAGTCTTGCTCCCAAACCATCTTTTTGCATTACCTTACAAATAATAGTAAATTCAGCAGATTTTCTGTGTACAATGGTACCATTATTGAATTAATAACAGCTGCCTTTTCCCCTCATGTACTTCAGTCTTGTGAATGTTTATATCTTTGCGAACAAAGGTGAGTCCTTAAGCAATGCCAAAATTTGTGGGGCCTCCAGTGAGTTCTTAAATGCAAATTGCTTTTTGAAGTTGTCCTTCCTGGCATAGCCCATGCTGGACCTCAAGAGTTTGCTACAATACTCTCCTACCTCTCTGGATAACTTAATTAATACTATTATGTGTGCAATGATGTTACAGAAGTTTTCAGAAAAAAGTATTTAATCAGTAAATCAATTATCAAGTGACTGGTCACTGAAGAAATGAACCACATATTACTTGTCTTTTTCAGAATGATACACTGAATCATTGAATTTTTATGTAATGAACCAAATGACTCTCCTTTATGCAGATTTAAAGCCACGTGGAGTTGTAGTTAATATGATACCTGGCCTTCCAGCTCACATCCTGTTCATGTGTGTGAGGTATGCAGATTATCTGAATGATGCTGACATGCTGAAGTCTTTCATGAATGTAACCATTGATGGTATCAAACAAGTTGTTAAGGTAGGAATTATGTTTGACTGTACTATATTGTACTTTTTTATTTTTAACATAAGGCATTAGACACATGCATAGTACTGAATGCCAACACTTCCATTAGCTGGCATTCCTATAATGGAATGATAATCATTAGTGACACTCTTTTTGAAGTTTGCAGTAGCAACCCTGTAAAGTCTCTAGGTAAGGTTCAGCTGTGCTGAACACAGAATTCATTTACACAAATGATTGGTATCTGAAGAGCTTGTTGACAAAGTAATTGAAAGTATTTTATATTTTACAATGAGCAGCTAATTAGGTGAAATGCACGTGTGCTTTCAGCACTGGTAAAAGTCAGATGGACAGAAATGAGGCAGAAATTAGTATATGTGGCAGCAGGCAGACAGTGGAATTATAAGAGGTTTTTACACTGCTCTTCTACTGGTGTAATGTGGTTTTTTGATATGTCACTTGGTATGGCAACACTGGAATCCAAATGATTAAAGTTATGTTGCCAGCCACTTTACAAAAATTAAGTTATAAACAAGAATTGGTAGCCTGTTGTCTCATCTGCATAACAAATTCAGGTCTGTGAATGCTTTATTGTGGATTTATGCCTGGAAACACCAGGCAAGCACAGGCGCAGGAATGGACTGTGATTTATGCAGTTGAACGTGCTGTACAGAGCATGCCTATGGTTTGTTCACAAACAAATTTATAGCACAGTTTAGCCATTAGAAAAGCTTGTGTTTACTTAGCTAACAAAAATAAAACATACTTACACATAGTTAGAATTGTGTTTATTTGTAGTTCAATTTAATATGTCTATGCAGGTGGTGTTCACACTTCTCCCCAGTACACTACACTACCCATAGAAGCTGTAAAACTGTTTGTCCAGGCTAATGTATTTAGCCAGTCTGTCATATAACAATACTTAAGTAGTAGTTACAAAATTAAAAGAGGGATGTTTGCTACATGTGTATTAGCCTGAAAACACACTATTTGTTCCCCTAGCACATTACAGATGCTGTGTGCTTCTCCTGCTGTAGACAGGCTCTATTATACCAACGCCGTAATGGTCTTAAGTTTTAGTTACTAAATTAACTTCATCAGACAATACCATAATAAGATTGCTGCACTTATTTTCAGGAACATTCAGAAGACTTTGAGATGTTGTCCTTCTGGCTTTCCAATACATACTATTTTCTTAACTGTTTGAAGCAGTACAGCGGGGAAGAGGTAGGATTGATTTAATACAATAATTTCATTACTTTTGACAGACTTTAATTGGAATCAAAAATACTGATAAGAGATGATTATTCACCAGATCACCACTGTTCCTTCCAGGTGTTGGTAATATATGTCTTACCCGAATAAATCAGTATAAAATAGATCAAGTAAAATCAAGGAAACATCAAAGTGCTAAAGCAGGTTAAAGACATGACATGAAAGCTGCTCCCTAAATAGTTAAAATTAACTATTTCACATGAGTTTAATGTAGACTGGGCTTCAGATATCTATCTATCTATCTATCTATCTATCTATCTATCTATCTATCTATCTATCTATCTATCTATCTAAGAAACAGTTTTACTATTTTTTAATTGGGACCATTCAAACACCTACTGCTACCAAAATGTGGTTACAGAAGAAAACTTTATGAAAGGAGCAAAACAATAAAATGTTCTTTTTTTTTCCTTATTTCACTTGCTTGTTTAAACTCACTTTTATTTCGAGATTCAGAATTCTTTTAGTTCTTTTCAGTTGAAAACTCTTACTATATTTTTACTAAGATTTATAAATTTAAGTGAAATTACAGACAGAAGAATAAAGTCTTCAGGATTAAAGGGAAGAAGTGCCTCAGAGCTTTGGCATCCCAGTGTGCTGGGACACCAGCAACGCTCCCTCTCGTGGTCGTACCGGGAATGGCTAAAGAGCAGCGCAGAAAACATTTAAACTTAGATACCAAGTCTTTTTATATTGGTTGCAACAGTAGGTAAAGGTCTGAATCCAGAATTTATTGTTGATATGTATTTCTAATACATATTCAAGAACATTCAAGACTTCACAGAGGTTAGGATTTAGTGTAGACTTTTGTAGTCTGAACTTTGCTAATGAAAACTAAAACTAATATTCTTTTGCGGCAACAACATGTATTTTTTTTGTTTGCCATCATAGTATAAATAACTACTTTTTTTTTTTTTTTTTGGTGGAGAAGGAGGCAGGGGGAGTTTTCATTCTATTTAAGTGATCTAGGAATTGTTTCAAAGTTCATTGAAATCTATGCATGTCTTTCCTTTGACTTCAAGAACAGAGTAAACATCAGCATAAACTGGAAAATTAAGTATTGGAAGCATCCACTGAAATTACCTGTAACCATTGAAATCAGCTTGGACTCATTCTGAGTCTGTGTTCAGCCAGATTTGGAGTGAGATACTTTAATATATTGTAGTAACAATTTGAATGTTATGTGATTCTAATAATTATATTTACAACTTATTTGTAGGAATTTATGAAGTGTAACACTCCGCGTCAGAATAAGAACTGTTTGAAGCATTTTGATCTCTCAGAATACAGGCAAATTCTTAGTGATTTGGCCATTCGAATATACCACCAATTCATTGTTGTAATGGAGAACAACATTCAGCCCATGATTGGTAAGACAGCACCAACTCAGACCAAAATGCAGCTTGCGAAGTGTACAAAGTTTATACATGTAGGCAAAGGGTGGGACAGACTTCTTTTACCTGTTGTTCTATATGTGTGTGTTCCTGCATGTGTGTTTTCACAGGGTTTGGAAAGACTTTTTCCTCGCAACACTTCCTGGTGTGGGATAATGCTTTGAATCTGAGCAACATCATACAAAAACAAAAAGGCTTTTTAAAAACTGTGTGCTCCAGAAGCCTTTGTCAGTATCCTATTTTTTTTATCATTTAACTTTTAAAATATCCTGAAAGTAGGTTTTGTTCAATAATTAATGAAACAGAAAGGAGCCTCAGGAGTTTTGGTTTTATCAGTTATTTTCTGTTGTATTTCAGTACCAGGCATGCTGGAATATGAAAGTCTTCAGGGAATTTCTGGCTTGAAACCTACAGGGTTCCGTAAACGCTCTTCTAGTATAGATGACACGGATACCTACACAATGACCTCTATCTTGCAACAGCTCAGCTATTTTTACAGCACTATGTGTCAGAATGGCTTGGACTCTGAGCTGCTGAAGCAGGCAGTGAAGCAGCTTTTCTTTCTGATCGGAGCTGTCACCCTCAATAGTCTCTTCCTCCGCAAGGACATGTGCTCATGTAGAAAAGGAATGCAGATAAGGTAAAGCCAGAGAAGTTTCAACAAGCTGGCAAATGAATTTTTAACACTTTCATGTAATATCCTTTAAGTCACTGGATATCCTGTGACTGTTCTGCTGGAAGACACCAATTGGTTTTTTATTTCTTTTGAAAAAGTAAATCTTTGCATTTTTGGCAAGACCTTCTCAACATAGCAATTATAAACTGTTCTTTCCATGGAAACATTAATGAAGGAAAAAGCAGAGAAAATAACAGGCTGAAGTCTAAAGTCACACATAGTTAGGATTCTTTCCATGCTAGCTCATTTGTGATGTGACCAGTAGTATTTTTAATTCTTTCTTACTGTAGTAAACAGGTGCAGTGTCCCCTGGCTGGCAGAGAGACAGAAGCTGACTTGCATGTTCTGTGCTCTGTGACAAGAAAGGCTTTGAGACAGAGCCTTTGAGGATGTGGACTGAGCATCATCTGTCTTGTTACAAGCATCAAGAAAACATGCTCCTAGCTGTTTTACAGAAGATACAGTTTATTTGCTCTCCATTAGTCAGTCTACAGACTAATGTGAAAGAAAATCAGTAAAATCTTGTCCCATCTGGGAAATTAGTGGAAGAAAGCTGCTTTAACCTTTAGATCATCAGTTATAAACCTGGTCCTGCTTTGTAACATGCAAAGATTGTTCTCATTTCCTGTACAAGCTCAGTTGTAAATGAATGTTTTAATGACATACAGTGCAATAGGCAATGCAGTATAAATTAGTAATTTTCTGTAAACAACAGCTAATAACTCCCTTTCTATTAGCCAAGCTTTTAAGAAATAAAAAAATTATTAAATAAAACCCCAAACCATACAAATCCAAAAAACACCCCCAATTTTAAACATATACAAAGGAGTAAACTTACAGTTCAATAAGCTATTAATTGTGTGATCTGCAGATACAGTTTTTTACTTAAAATGTATTTGTTTGAACACTGCATTAGAGGAGTAATTCTTCTTTAGCGATCTTTAAAGTAACTTGCTTATCAAAGCAAACCTGACATTTGTGTTCTTTGCTCATGGTTTAACCCAGATGTAATATCAGCTACTTGGAGGAATGGCTTAAGGACAAGAATCTTCACAGCAGCAATGCCAAGGAAACTTTGGAGCCCCTGTCTCAAGCAGCGTGGCTCCTTCAGGTGAAAAAGATCACAGATGATGATGCCAAGGAAATATGTGAGCACTGCACATCTCTTTCTACTGTGCAGGTAATGAACCATCTGTTCTCTTCTGGCATCACTGATTGCAGAATCTTAGCTATCTAAAATAATTTGTTGCGAAGGCCTTTCATTTGATAAAAATAACATTCTTCAGCATTCCACATCATTACTTGCTAAATTGAAATCTTAACTCCATATTCCCGATTGTTAGCATTTTAACTGCTCCTGTGGTGAATTCTTGCCTGCTTTGTTCTATCCCACTACTCCACAGTGTCTTTTCTTACTTGTCACAGGGGCTTTTTTATTGTTTCCCTTAATTGATTCAGCTTTTCCTACATCTCCCTGGTCCTGCTGACACCTCTGGAAATGAGTCATAGCAATCATCATATATGTAACAACTCATTAGGTGACTAGTCAAAATTTTCTCTTTACTGTAAAATGTTTTACTGAAACTTTAATTAAATATCAATAGGGATGCCATCATAATATTTTCTTCTTTTTGTCTTCTCATTTTTTGTGACATACTAAAACAGTCTTTTGTAATTTGAACAGATAGTTAAGATTCTCAACTCATACACTCCAATAGATGACTTTGAGAAAAGAGTGACTCCATCATTTGTTCGGAAAGTCCAGGTAAGAGCTACAATGATTATTTCTCATATCCAGCTTTCAGGATACTTATACACACTGGTTTTGATGTTATGTAGTTGTACCTGACCTTTACATCATATTATTACTAAGTTGTTCATCTTCTAGACATTTGGAACTGATGCAAACAGGTCTGCTTAGTATCATGTAAAAGCAAGATTTGCAATGGGAAGAAAACAATCTACTGGTTTTGCTTTGTTTCTTAATGCAGTATTTTCTCATCCTTTCTGTTATGATTTCAGGCTCTGCTAAACAATCGGGAGGATGTTCCACAGTTGATGCTCGATACCAAGCATCTCTTTCAAGTGACGTTTCCTTTCACCCCCTCTCCACATGCCTTGGAAATGATACAAGTCCCCAGCAGCTTCAAACTTGGCTTTCTCACAAGGGTTTAATAAAACCAATGAATTGCTATTTCCTCAGAGACTATATAAAGACAGGCAGACTTTTGTATCCCACTGGTGGATAGTATGGCAGCCTGCAGTGAACTAAACTGTTAGAAATTTCTTCAGTCAAGACTGAAACAGTAGAAATAATTTTGGCTTGTTATTTCCTTCTCTCTGTTCTTACTCTTTTCCCTCTATTTCAGTCCTACAATGACGACTTTATATCATCATCTGCACACAAAGCTCACCATACAGTTTTTTAGTCCAAACCTGACAAGCAAAGCATTTATCTGACAAGTTCATATTGCTGCCCTGTCAGCACCAGTCAGAAGAGAGAACTGCCATGTCATATATGTTACTGCTTTACAATTTTCCTTGTCTTCACTTCATGTAACAAGAGGGGTTTTTTTCTTCCCAAGGTAATTCCATTTTTTGCCTTGATATACTGGATCTGTTTGAGAGTAGCTTTCATCTTTGCTTCTTATAGCCTTTTATTCCTTTCACAAAAGTAGTCTTTTATAACAGTTACTCCAGAAGACTGTAGTAGGAGGGAAGGGCAGGTCTTTCCACAATTGTTTAAAAGAAGTTAACATGAATAGCTGCATTCAAACTGGAGAACTGAGATCAGTTCAACAGAATTGCTGTTACAAACCCACATTGTCTTTTTGAGGGCATGCTGGCTTGGCTGTCTCTGCTTGCGTTGCAGCCTGGGAACTCTCACAGATTTTTGGCCAAAGCAAAGACTCAGGTGCTCTTCTTGAAGACAGGTTTCAGTTTTGTTCTCTGCAGTAACAAGTTTAGATTTAAGATCAGTTGTTGTAATGGAAAATTCAGATACAAAATTCACATTTTGATCCAGGTTTGAATTACAAGCTTGGTTCTCTAAAAGACAGGAGTCATCTCCTGGTGTGGCTCCATCTCCAGTGCAGTGTATTTCAGAATATACACTGAGTACGCACATGTGCACTTCACCTTTCTCGTTTCCTTTTTTTGCTGGTTTCCCTCTTCCATTCCAGAGACTGAACAAGAGCAGATGGAGCAACTGTGGCCTGCTGTTACTGATGAACCAAGCTTAATTCCTTACATTTCATCTTTATTTATTTAATTTCAGTTGCAGGCTCTTAAAAGCAGAAGTGGTATCCTTTTTGGTTTGTTCAGCCTTCTCCCTGTAATCAGAGAGTAAAACAGTAACTTTATTTAGTTCTGGGCATGGGGAAACAACATTCACCTCACCACAATGATAACTATCGTTAGAAATTCCTCAGTAAATAATGCTGTTTTTCTAAACTACTCTATTATACATAGTAATTGAAATCAAGTATACTAAAGTTTTGAAATATTTAAAATGCTCTTAATTAATTGAGTTAATTTAGATATTGCACGAAGTAACAATTGATTTTTATTATACAGTGTTAGTACTACTTTTTAATTTCACAGAACAGTCTGTAAATATAAAGAAGGAATCATTCTTGGTTTTTAGTGTTCTTGGTGTTTACTGTGTACAGTGTAATATTCATTGTGGTATCTACAGAGATATGTTCAAAATATATGAAGGAAAATATTTTTTTCATTCAATAACAACAAAAGCTGTGCAAAAATCACACATGTAGATAGACAAGTATTTTAATGTGTTAAATAAAGTACCTTTTAAATCAATTTGTAGTGCTTTGTATGAATGGTTATGTTCTTGGTATGGAATGATTTGAAAGAAGTTACTTGCAACTATGTGAACATTAGTGAGTACTGTCAGTCTTGCATGGCACCATAAGTATTTATTTAACAGTCCAGTTGCTTTGCTGTAACACTGTATCTTCCTCGTGAATTTCTGGCAATACTGTAATGCAAGCAACTTTGTTGCTGTAATTTGTATATAGCTTTTTTTTACAGTTACTGGAGATGACATGAGTAAAATCACAGTCCACTCGTTCATCCATATCACACAGAAGCATCAAGGCATGGATGTCTTTATGACAACAATTGTTGATAAAGAAAAAATCGTTCTGACAATTTCATGCTCAGTTATTTTAAGAGGTTTGTGTGAAGTATGCTATTAACACTGTATGCAAACAGCAAGATGTATTTTTAAAAGTTAAAAATAATCAAGTCTACCTTATGTTCTCAGGAACTTAACCTTGCTTTTGCTGACATTAATGCCTTCAGCCAGTATGTAGACACAAAATTCTTTTTGTTCTGTGTAATTCTTCTAAATATAAGGGGCAGTTTTAGTGAAGGCAGATACATGGGAGAGGCATTATTACTGAGGCTAACTTTCCTACAATGATAGTAAAAGAGAAAGCTATTTCAATTCAAATGGGAAAATCACAGAATCACAGAAGTTGGAAGGAACCCACAAGGACCATCAAGTGTTGAATACTGATCCTTACTGCAGTGGGAAAGCAATGAGATGGCTTATGGAGAGATGTGTGAGTTGCTCTTGGCATTTTTGGGTGTGTTTAGACACGACTCCTGCAGTTTCTGGTAGTAGGACTCAGCAGCATAGGTGGTTGCTTTCAGTCCTATGCTTCCATAATATTCTAATAAAAAACATTAGGATGGGTTACTTCTACCCAAATCTTTGGTGGGTTGAGATCTCATTCTAATTTTTTTCCTCCTTTTGTCGCAGATCTTCTTGACTATCAAATGCAAACATCTAAAGGCATAATTTCAATGACTTCCATAGAGTCTTAATAGTAGATGTGACCTTCAGCACTTTTTAAATTTTTCAGACATATTTTCATAAATTTGCCCCAATTTTTTTCAAACAGTGCAAGAAAAGCAGTAATTTTTTATCTCACTGATTTGAAATTTATGTCAATAGTAAAAAGTATAACCAAGGAGGAACCAGCAATTGTCAGTCACCTCCTCAGTACGCTTCAACTTAATATTTGGAAATCGCCCAAAAATTGCTGCTGTACGGAACAGGCAGGTAAGACCTAGTTTGCCTAATAGTTTCTGTCCTTCATTCTGTATTCTGAAGGAGGGGAATTAAAGTCTTTATCATCAGTACGTAACTGATCTGAGGTGATGCAACTGGAGAGGCTGAGCCTTAAATACACTTTAAGTAGACTTAATAGGAAGGTTGTCTTTCTACGTTAGCTTATTTAGCCATCTTGAGACTCTCCAGGTTCTTGCTGTTTGAAAAGGTGAGTGATTTTTCTTATTTAACAAAAAGTTTCTTGTACAGAATTTCTCTGTAATATATTTCCTAATGGTTCACCATGCTACTATTTTTAGATTCCTAATGTAACTTTAAAACCTAGTAAGGTTAAAATTTCAGGCTATAATGCTAGAAATTGTAATTGGTTTAGATAATTTTCATTTAAGTACCTTTATAAAATAGTATACAAATCTGTCATTATAATGTATTGATTTTTAATTACTCAGAAGTTTTGATGGCTTCTCTTGTAGCAAAATTTTGTAATGTGTTATAATCTCATCTGAAGTAAAATACTGATAGCAGATATGATTCAGCCTGTATGTTACTCCAGCAAATTCTCACACTTTATCAAAGATTAATTCTACCCACAGTATTTCTTCCAAGCTTAACAGATCCTTGTCAAAAGTCTCTACAGCTACTGATGATATTTTGTCCATACAACATGGCTTCACAAGTATCTAAATCCCTGATTATATCACATGAGTTGCCTTCAGTGGGAACCTTGGAATAACAGGTTATTCCTGGTTGTGAACATCCAGTTTTAACAATCTAGCAGAACTGAGCCCCGTGCTGCAGTCACTTCAAAGCCATGAGCAATACCTGCACAGAGAAGCTCCCTGAAAGGATGGCAGCTTGTCTTCTCAGGCTCACATTTGCACAGGAATACATTAAAAACTTTAGGACATATTTGCTGCTTTTCATCAAATGGAATATAAACCTCCTTGACTGCACATAGCTGACTGAAAGCTCCACACAAATTTTACATTAACGTGCTGGAGTTCTTTTCAGGACAGATTTCTTCCTGCATATGTTGGGATGAAGTTATGCATCCCTTGGAGACAACAGCAAAACTTTTATTGGCTTAAGTGTGGGCAGGATTTCTGGGTTTATTATCTCATTTTTTAAGTAATCCACTGAAATGCTTAAGAATAAACAGCAGAATAGAGCAAATTTTGGTTTGTGTATCATCCAGCCAGACAAATTCTAAAAAGGGCGTAGCTCATTGAATTTCTTTTCTTCTATTTAAATCTCTCTTGCCTTTTCTGATGGTTTACCATAGATTCATTATTTATGTACATGTCTAAATTATGCTAAAAGCTTCCATTTTTAGAAGCAGTGGAAGATCCTGTTTTCCCTATGAAAAATATACAGAGAAAAATGACACAAAATTATTATTCTTGTTTGTCTCTGACTTTTAATACTCTGTTGATGATGGTGCTTTGATGGTGGAGGTGCCTGGCTTCAGAACAAAAAGGTGTTTGTAATGACCCAGCAGTCAGTGTGCGTGAAGCATCAATTTCTGCTCAAGAAGTATATTCATATTTTGCAGCTGCTGCTGGCTGAATCCTAGGCCATCCTTTCAGCTTTAAAATTACTGCATAATACTGACTATTTAATAATGCAGCAGAAAACCAGTAAGTATCAGTCAGTGGAGTTTCTCACAAGTCCAGCTGTTGTTACTCATTTCTGGTTATTGTCTGCTGACAGTAGTTAAGTAAAAATTAAAAGTACTTTCCCACATGTAGTGAATCCATGTGCACAACACATATTATACTGGTGTGTGTCTATATATATATGTATATTTTGCTTTATATGTTTCTTCATAAAATTCAAATCTGCTGTGCATGTGACTGTCCTGTATATAGTGACAGTTCATCAAACTCAAGAGATTAGTCATAGAAAGAGATTATCCAGCCTACAGATGTCTATATAAGCCTAGGCTGAGTTAGCTAGCACAGCACTAGTGGGAAGCTTTGTAATGGACTGGAATGCACTCTTTCCTTCTTCTCCATCTCTTTCAGCTCTGAGGAACTGCAAAGATGTGCGACCAGACGTTTTTAGCAATTGTATTTGGTCCCTGTGACAAGTGCGCCAAAGAGAAGCCCCTCAGGCCTGTTTACATCAAATCAGAACAACTCAGCTACTGCTCACTATGTGTGGAAATGGTACGTTATTGATTCTATCAGCCAGAATGTGGAAAGACTGCAAAAAATAGGGGTTGGATGTATTAATGGTCTGTTATGTTGGATTTTTCTGGACAGCAAATAGGCATGGCTAGGCCGACAAACTGCCAAACAAACACTTCTGCGGACACCTGGTGTTTCCATGACCCTGCAACATGGGGTGGCCCTGGGACTCAAGGATACCTTTTATGATTCTTGATTAGAAATGGCCATAATCTTTTTCCCCAGAATAACACATTCCTCAGCTGTGCAAATGTTATGTGCCTATCTAACCTCTTCTCTGAGATACATGCGTGCAACTCTGCTTGGCCTAAGATCTTGAGTGTTTCCCTTTAACAAAACTTAACACAAAAAAAGTCCTAAATCATTGCAATAAACTCATTCACTAGGGATATAATGTTCATCTAGTCTATCTCAGTAAAAACAAGTCACAATGAAGTGCTCTCAGAACTCCTCCTTGGCCCACATTTCACACCACAACCATGCTGTCTCCTATGGTACGTGCAGTGCCTGAGTGAGAGCAGGATAAGGTGCAAAAAAGTTGGCACCGTGAAGCGTCTTCTGTGACCATGGCCATGCATCACCACGGAATGTGGTAATAGGGGAGATTAGCAAACCTGCTACTCTGACCAGCAGGTCCTGCCAGAATACCTGCATGAAGAAGGGATGATGTTGAAGGCTTTCTAATCTCCAGCAATTACTGGTGAGGTGATGTCCCACTATCCTGATAGGAAGCACTGTTCTAGAGAGATCATCGTGGGGTTTTTTCAGATGAAATACAAAGCTAAGGTCATGAAGTCATAAACCTACGTGGCTATTGAAAAGCTCGTCTCCAAAACTCCTTCTGTAAGTTTAAGAATTTTGTTATCCAACTTGGCAGTATTTTATTTTATCTTCCTAAACCATTGTGCATTGTCAGTTGAAGACATCCATCACTGTTTCCTCCCCAGAACTGGTCTCGACTGTGACTGAATAGGGTCCAACATTTTGTTGCATTTGAGTGTCAGATGAAATGATCTCTGCCAGAATGCTAAAAGGTTTAGCAAGCTGTGTTTACAAAACACTGTTTTACAAGCAGATGAGAGCACTGATTTGGTGGCGTAGGTGGTGCAAATGTGTACGATTCACTGGCTGACACAGCACATTCTCATGCACTACATTGTTTAGGAGGAAATTTAGATGTAATGACTGCAAGACAAAAGACAGTCCCTTCCCTGTTTATTTGCTTCTCCTAACTTTGAAATTGCTGCTTTGTTGAGGTCCTTCTTGGCCAACAGCCTTCTTGGCTATTTACTCGGTAAATTTTTGCATGACTTGATAAATGCATGCTGGAATTACAGGAAACTGGCTGTTTGTGATTTATAGTTCCAGCAACTTTCTCCTTCTTATTCACATTATGGACGTTTGAGTCTTACCAACTGGAACAGCTGCTGGGTGGAAGCAGACTGAGACGTCAGAAGAATTGCATCAGTACCTAACAGCCTGTTAGGCTTCCTATTAGCACTGCAGTAGGATCTGGGGCTTTCTGGTAGATCTGGCTTTAGTTTGCTTCGTATTTTGTAAAAGATTTAAAAACAAATATCAGAACACTGAGAACTCCTTGCACTAGAACTGAAATACATGTAGGTAGCGAAATAGAATTCTTTACTTTTTTTAATTGATTTTTCAGAGCTGTGGGTATGCTTAGGCTTATATCAAAATGCACAATATATCCTTGCCACACCTGTGAAAGTGTTTGTGGATGCACGTGCATATTGTGATGTCTAATGGCTGACCTCTCTGCAACTTCCCAGCGTGCCCATACAGCTCTTAACTTCAGCCCAGCAGATGCACACATCCATTTTCATCAGCCAGTCTTTGTGATTTCCCCCAAAACAACATATGTTGAGGGATAATAGAATTAGAAATTGCTGATTCCCAATGTTGAGGTCATCCCACTTCAATTGTTTTAAACAAACTAATCTCTCTCTAGGGTTTTGCCCACTTTGGAGTTTGGCTAATCAGTAGAAACTCAGTGTTCGCTGGTTTAGTTTCCCCATAAAACTATTAGTAATATAGCTTACAATTTGACAAGAGATCAGCTGGTGAACTAGTGAGAATGAACTTATTTTAAAGGCCTATCTTTTGTGATAGGCAATAATTTGTGACACACTGCTCGATCATTCATTTTCCCCGATGTCCTTATCAGATCAGTACGAATTTTCTTCCATCCCACCACCCCATCACTCCAATCTGATGTATTTGCCATGTGTGGCACTAGTACTATGTTATCCTTTAAAATTAATCCAACCTTCGTTCATTTTATTTAAAGCTCCCAATCGACCTTACTCTAATCTATGGTTGTTGCATGGTTAGCTAATGATGGCATGGGTAGGTAAGCAATAGTTGGTCAGATGAACTAAATACTTTTTTTCCTTAATTTTTTTATTCAAACTAATGAAATACATGTTCTGTATCACACACTTCTACAGCTCACTCTGTTCAGTAGAGGCTTCCCTTTCACCTCATGGCTCTGCTTACTCCTGTAATCTCAGAACTAGTATCATGTATCAGCCTGAAATTGCATGGTTCCCAAAGACTCACCTTCTGTGCTGTTCTTTGTAGAGTTTTTAATCCCTTTTCCCAAGGCAGTGAGACTGTTCACAACAGTAAGGCAAGAAGCTCTGGATTTTTCACTGTCAGAACTGTGCCAACTATCTGACACATAGGTGTTATCGATGCCAAATTCCTAAAAGCTGATGCGTTTCCTATCAAGGTAAAGAAATTTCTTATGGCTTTTCTTGGATTTAACTTCTGGGCCTCTTCACACTTAGCAAGTGTCAGAAATAAGACATTCGTCATAAACTAGAATCCTTCAAAAATAATGTTTCTTCTTCAGAATCTTCCCCTGCTAGTCCCCCAAGGCACAGCTGCATTATAGAGTTCAATATAAGTAGGTTCAATTTTTCAGACATGAAGATAACACAGTAGAAGCAGCTTTCTGTTACTTTCCCACTAAAAGATGTTTGAGGTGGTTTTTTTGTTCTTTTGGTATCACTTTAAAAAACACAAATTTTTATTTCCTTGGCAATGCCTGTGCTGGAAGGCATTTCCAATGTGCTGATTACTTTGGGAGACTTTGAAGGATGTTCTTTTATCCAGCAGTGTGTACACTCCATAGCTTACACTGCCTGCTTTTGCTTTTGGGATTCTGAATGCCAGTCAGTTCAGGGTTGCCTGAGTGGCCATCAGGCTGGTGGAGTTAGGTCACACCAGTTTCTGTGGACAACAGACTGAAAATACATCCACTGTCTTTGACTCTCCAGTGAAGTAACCCAACTTCTGCATGAAGGTCCATTGACTATAAGAGGACATGACCAGATCAGAACCCAAGTTCAGCTCTGGAACGATAGTGAAGAGCTCAACAGCTCTGTTGGTGCATCCCTGTTGGACAGCAATAGTGCTTCTGAGCCCAGTATGGGAAAGGACTTCTATTTTCTCCATCTGGGATGTGCCCAGAGTCCAAACAACAGCTGCAAACACTCATTTTCTTATCTCCCTTTCCAATCTTGGCACATCTCCAGGTTGAACAATAGCCGTTGGATTGTCTGTTTTCTGCCTAAAGGAAGACAATGGGAGTCAATATGCACAAAGTTACTCCTTGTAGATCAAGGACAATTCTGTAATTAAAAGGACATTTTCAAGGAACTCCCAGGGAACAAAAAGCTGCCAGGCTATGTGCTATGACTCTTTGGAAGCACCAGCTGCTCCTTGTGCCCAGCACACACTCCTGCTCTGCAACCAGGCAGAACCCACAGAGCTGTGCCCCTGGACTCACACCAACACCAAACTGGAGGGTTCTTTATTCTCCCTTTGGGATTTTGGAAACTGGTCCATTTCAAGAGCTGGGAAGGCAACAGACCATAATATGCTTATCTGAGAGCAAGGAAAAGAAGTCTTCCCAGTCTGATATTTTAAAATCACCATTGGGGTGACCGGTATTTCTTTCTTCCTTCCCCCACAGGGTGTGGAACTTGTACAGACAAGTTTAGATAGGAAGCACAAAACACCCTTTAGAATATGTTTCAGGGGAAGCTAAGCCTTTGGACTGTGGGAAGGGCTTGGGATGTACAGTGAGTAGGAGCAGGGCAGGAGGTGAGGCTGGGCCCAGCTGTGGGCCCGGAAGCCAGCGGGATGCTGGAGCTGCGGGGCAGGGCATGCTGGAGCAGCTGGGTAGAGGATGCTGAAGAGGCTGGGCAGGGGATGGTGGAGCGGCGGGGCAGGGGATGGTGGAGCGAGCCGGGCAGGGGATGCTGGAGCGAACCGGGCAGGGGACGCTGGAGCGAGCCGGGCAGGGGATGCTGGTCCCCACGGTGTGCGTGCTCGGGGCTGGGCAGCATCCTGTCCGGCCTGGACGTCAGCGAGGAGGGGAGGGGGAGCACGGGCCGGCTCCGGCGCCGTTGCTGAGGCAGCAGGAGCCTCGGCAGCATCCCTGAGAGCCGGGCAGGCAAACTCCTCCCTCCCGCTCTCATCCCCGCTCTCCCTGCTTCCTCCGCAAAGATGGCAACCGAGGGGCTGCACGAGAACGAGACCTTGGCATCGCTGAAGAGCGAGGCCGAGAGCCTGAAGGGGAAGCTGGAGGAGGAGCGGGCCAAGCTGCACGACGTGGAGCGTGAGTGGGGCCGGGCGCGGGGCCGCGGGGAGCGCGGTGGGGGCGCGGGGGCCGCACCGCGGGCCGGGCCTGGCCAGGAGCGCGGCCGGAGCGAGCGGAGAGCGCTGCTCCAGCGCCGGGACACCGCTCGCTGCCGAGCCCGTGGGCGCCCGGTTGCGCTGCGCAGCCCTGGCGCTGGACAGGGGTCGGTGGGACTGCCTGGGGCGGGCCGGACCCCACAGCATCTCCGCAGCATCCTCGAGCACCGCGGCAGCCCGGCCGGGGCTGCGCTGCCTTCGGTGGGGGTGGGAGGCCGGGAGGGGCGGGGACCGTGAATTACCCCCCGTCGCAGCCCGGGATGTGTTTGCAGCGGCTCGATGTGGTACCAGAAACAAAGATTAACCCCAGTCGTGTGGAAGTTGGTAGGAATTTGCTTTAGTGAGGCCCGGATTTCACCCAAGGTGTGGAAGGGCTTAAAAAGGAGCACCGTTTCCTAAAAGAGCTCCTCTGCCCCCTCTTCCCCCAGGGAAACAACTTGCAGGGTTGCAGTGCTGATTCAGAGGTGCGGGGTGAGTCAGTGCTGGAGCTGTCAATGCGTAACTCACCGGTATCAGCTGCAGTTTCAAGATCCAGGGATAACCTGGCAGAAATGACATGGCCAGACCGCAACCCTGCCCTCCTGCCATTCCCCCCCAGAGTTCAGGAATAATAGGCTAACCTCACTTTATGAAGCTCTTCAAATAGATAATAATTCACCTATCCAGACAAATAAAAATACTTTTATTTTCATAATTTCATTTTCATAATTACAATGATATAGTATATTGCACGTTTGGGTTTGTTTTTGTTTTTGTGTTTGTTTGTTTTTTAAAACATAGTGGGTCATTGAAACTTTTCTTTCCATCTGTTTTGATACCTTACACGTTGAAAAGGAATCTGAGCCTGTATCCAGTGATTTAGTTCCTCCTGTTTTCTAAGACTCAGGAACTGACAAACCTTTGTAGATTTCAGGTGGGGAAGGGCTAAAATGTTGTTGTTTTTCTGGAATAAATAGAGCATTTTCTTGTCTAAGTTAGACAATCATATGTTATATGAATGCCCTATTAATTGGAATTATTAAACAAATTGAGATAGCCTCACTACAGAAACATTACCATAAATCACTATATTCCTATAGTGTCAGAACTAGCAGGGCCTCTGTTTAACACACCTCTTAAAGAATATTCATAAACCCATTTTGCTCACACAGTTTTACGTATGATTGCAGTGATACCGTAACTCTGTGTTCCATTGAGAGTCATAGGATACTCATGTCTTTGTCATAAGTAAAATCTGTAACTTCTGTTCGAAAGCTCTTTTTGTGTAGCCATGACAGGATTTCTAAGACAAGTCTTAATCTGCTGTAGAACAATGCTCCCTTATGATATTTTATATCATGAATTCTGTATCAGAGCTTTTTTGTGCTTAAATTATTCCCGAGTACTATTTCTGCAGAGTTTGTAAGTTTCAGAATGAAGCATGTTTTCTGAGTTTGGATTGATTGATTGGGGTTTTTTTCCTAATCTAAAATTGCATCTTTCACATTTTTTTGAACATGATTTTCCCTCTGTGGTTCCCAAAACAAACAGCTGGCTGAAATAGGATTGCCCTTATTTGTTCAACTGGTTTTGAATATCAGCTCTCAAAAATGTGGACAGAGAAAGTAAATGCCAAACATGCATTTTATTTGCAATCTTACAATTCTAAGGATTCAATTTTAGGCATAGAAAAAGTTTGTTGTGTTTGTGCAATCCTTAAATTTTTAAGGCCAGATGGACCATTAGGCCCAACTGATTTCCTGCACAGCAAAGACCAAAGACCCAAAAGTATCTGCATCAAGCCCACACCTCCTATTCACACCAAACAATATTTTTAAGTAAAATAGGCAGTTTTATCTGGACCTCTGTAAAACTACTCAAGCTGCTTACTGGCTTTAGCTGATCTGCTTGTCTGAGTGCATGATTTTCAACTATCTTGGAACAATATTGAGAATGCTTAAAAGTAATTATCTGACTCTCAAAACTGTGCTAGGCGGGAGCAGGATTATTATGGCTGTGGTTGGAGATAAGCGTCCTCAGAGAATCACTGAGGCTAAACCAGATAATTGCACAGTCTCAGCTGCATTGACATAATGGAAACGCTTTGTCCATTGTCAGTGAAATATTTGTTTTTTCAGATATGTTCTGGACACAAGCATCTTTCCAGCTGCCATAATAACCTCCTATCCTGCGCTTTCATGTCTTTTGATTGAATCGTTCAGCAGGTTTCTACTGGCAATAGTAGGGGGAATGTATCTTTTCCTCAGTGGCTTTATATGGCAATTTCTCAGAAATCTGCTTCTGACCTATGGAAAAATTGTCTGAAATGGTGGGCAGCACTTGTCCTCTGGCTCGGTGAGACTGGCTGAGCAGAGATTTAAGGTGAGAACATTATTCTGGCACAGCTTGTGAGGCTGATGACTTTGAAAGACAACCCTTGAAAAGGTAATCAACTAGAAACCAGTCTCTGCCTTAGGCAGAAATTGCTTCCCTGACCCTGTGCCAGTGAATGGTCTCAAAGTTCGGGATTCCTGCTTTCTCACTGTCGCAGCCCTTCTTAGCCCATGAGCTTTCCAGCAGTCCTAGGAAAGTGATAAAGGGTGAAGTGGCAATGGAGCTCCAGAGCATCACCTACCATGGCAGATGCGGAGCTCAGTTTCCAGCTTGGCAGTACAAAGCTTAGTATTTCCTGCACTGGCTCATTAAAACATGTGAGCTTCAGCATTAATTTTGAAAGTTTTGAGTCAGGCAATGCCCCCATTGCTAACAGCAGCTGGACCATCTTAGGTGTCAGTGTGGACAAATACACAACACAGGGAAGTGCTGGATCCTACAGGACAGAGTACAAGATCCTACTAGTGCCGGATCTTTTCTAGACAGAGTAATTTTTATTTCTGGTCTCAGTCCCCTGCCTTAGGATCCCTACTCTGCTATGAGACTTGAAGTAAGTCTCACCCTCCCTGATGCTCTGTGGGAAGATATAATCATGGCCCTACTCAGCTCCATGCTGGATGAACATGCTGGAGCAGAGCAAATAGGTTTCCTCAGATGGCACTTTCTCCCAGACATGTACAGATGACCCCAGCATGAGGCATCAGGGTTACATGAGACACGTTTTAGTTGTGTCAGCTGCATGTCTGTGCAGCTTTATGTCAAAGTCAGTTTGCACAAATGGAAATGTAAATATTTTGGGGTTTTAAGAGTATCAGCTGAAAGTACTGCAATTAAATGAAGTATGAAAGAACTGACTTCTCCATCAGAGGATGCTACTCAGGAAAGTTGCTTGCCTGCCTTCTGTTTCTCTCGTTTGTAGAAGAAAATGCTGATCCTCCCATGAAGTCCTTGATGTCCGTAGATATTGTTGAAAAGTTGGGTAGTGCACTCTTATAGCAAATGCCAAGCTTCCTGCTCACTCAGAGCTATGTCCTGGCCCTGGAGGCTCCCCTGCCCACCAAAAGGGATGGTTCCAGTGCCAGTACCTGTGTCACACTCCATCACCACCACAGTGCTGAGAGCTGACTGCAGTTGAGAGTCCCACATCCAGAAAAACTGTTTTACTGTTGAAACTCTGGAGACCTGATGCCTATCCCCTTCTTCTGTAAGATTTTTCCTTCAAGTGCCAGTAGTGGTCTTCACTTCTGCTGAGTACTTTGGGGCATGTGTTGCACTGGAGGCTGTCTGTCCACTTTCAGGCCTGAGGATTTCCAAGTAGGAGGGGGAAAAAGGATAATTTTTATCCAGTTATACTTGTGCGTGATGGTCTGCAAGAGCTTCAGCTGCTACATCCCTGGAGTTCAAGCCCTGAGTGAATTCATCCTTATCTTTATCTGGTAAATACATTCATATACCACCCACCTTGGTTTTACCACCTGCTAGCTCTGAAGCAGAGTTCATTGCTTTGCACCATGGACTCAAACATCATGGATTAATTCCTCCAAGGGCATTATTCCTAAACATAGAGATTTGCCAGGGCAGAGCTTTGATGCAAGGCTCTCTAACCATCAGCTGTTTGCAGTTCATCAGGTGGCAGAGCGTGTAGAGGCACTGGGCCAGTTTGTGATGAAGACCAGGAGGACCCTGAAGGGCCATGGAAATAAAGTTCTCTGTATGGACTGGTGCAAAGACAAGAGAAGAATTGTGAGCTCTTCCCAGGTATGCTGTTGTGCAGATGTTTTTCAAAGGTGCTGTTGGGCAGTATACAAATCCGGCTGTGCTGTGTGCCACTCTTTGCGGGTTATACCTGTAAGTAGTTTAAATGTTTCCAAGATGCCCTAAAAGAAGTTCATTGGCAATGTATTTGTTCAGAAAGCATAAATCTAAATTTCTGATCATTGCTATACCTGGTGTAATTAATACCCTGAATTGTCGTTGTCCAGTCACACACAGTTCCCCCATATTCCATACTATAATACAAAATAGAACTCAAGTGAGGCCATTTTTATTTCCTTGTTCTTTATATATGAAATATTTAGTAATTTTTTTCAGATTACAAGTTCAGAGAAAATAATCAGGAAAAGAGAAGGGAAGAAATGTTGATTCTTTTAGAGATTTCTGTGCACAGAAATTTCTTCTGCACTCTGTGATTGGTGTGACCTTGAAAGCCTGAAACATCCTGCCAAAATTACTGCATTTAGTTGGGCATTTTGAGAAACAGTCCTAACACCTGCTCAAGACCAGTCTCTTAAGCTGGAGGAGGTAATGAGATAATTACTTTCTAGATCCCCTGGTTCTTCCTGTGCCCAGTATGGTAGTGAGTGAGCTTGTTGCATCTCACAGCTGTTCATTGACCTACATGAAATCTGTCAGGGGTCTCACTTGAGGGATAAAAATAGGCAATCTGCATTGCAAGCCACCTTCATTTACTTTGAGTTTTTACCATTCATGGTGATCTCAAGAAAGACAATAAATAATTAGTGTCACTTTTAAAGTAGTTTAATTGTTAGTCTGTAGATCAGAAACCTGGACAGGCAAGTTGAAATGTATTTTTTACTCTGTTTTAAGAACTGTATAAGTCCAAGTGCAGAACCCTGTAAATCCCACTAAAAGGGAAGGGAAAAAAATTGAAAAAACAGATTGGTATTTTAAGCCAACACGAATCATCCCTGTGAGGAGGAGATACCCTTTTCTTGTGGTAGATACAACTGACACTACTTAGGAGTGTCTCCTCGATGCTTCCCTGTGACCACGGTGCTGTTGTTAAGATGGAGACAAAAATTTCAGGCCATAACAGACTGGGGGATGGAAGTGAGCAATGACATTTTCCCCAAAGTGGGAAGCAGGCTTACAGCCATGTGTCTGTGAGGCCTCAATTTCTCTCTCTCTCTGCTCTTTCATTTAGGATGGGAAGGTGATTGTGTGGGATTCATTCACTACCAACAAGGTAAGTGAAACTTCAGCAAAATTCAGATTTCTGTACCCAGGGAAATGACAGTGGGATGAGATGAAGGGCCCACAGGTGTCACAGCAGGCAGCAGGATGATGGGATAATAGGCAGACCTCCACCAGCACCTCAAAACAAGGAGCTCAAGGCAAATGACCTCCTTTGACCTGTCTCTAAGCAAAGTCATGGTCTCTAGCGGGTGGCTCTAGTCCAGCCCCTTGACTGATAAGGGAGGACTCCTGGCTAGGGGCAAAGTCTAGCCAGCAAAACAGAGGTCGCTCCTGAGTAACCACTGTACCAGGTGTCCTGTGTGATCACCTGGGATCCTTCAGCTGTGGTGTTCACTGTGAAATTGTGCCACTGCTGGGCTGCCTCATGGCTCCCTGCACCACACAGATGAGAAAAAACTACATATTTTTAACTCACTTTTTCATGTGCAGCAGTGGAGACCTATTACAGCACTGAATAACCTGAATAAAATGTGCTCTGTGATCAATTAGGGGCTCTTGAATAAGGTGGAAAGTGTCAGAGAAGGAGTAGTCATCTTCCTGCTGCTCTTCTGAGTTCTGCAGTAAGGGTTGTCCCAGCCTTATATGTGAGTGATGGCTGGGAGAAACACCTGTACCTTTCACTGACCCTAAGAATGTCTCACAGAAATACTGAACTTATTACTCTACACTGTTTTCCCTGCACTGATTAGAGAAACAGTGAGATTCCAGTCTAAAGAGGTGCTGTGTTTCAGGAACATGCGGTGACGATGCCATGTACCTGGGTGATGGCATGTGCATATGCCCCATCTGGATGTGCCATAGCTTGTGGGTGAGTTCCCAGTTTCCACAGCTGCTTACACAGAGAAGTTTGATTTCTTGTGGTGTCCTGGTGCCTTCAGAAGCTTACAGATAGAAGTTTGCATGCTGTGATTGTGGCACAATCCAATTGTGGCACAATTGATTGGAAGGACTACATTCAGTGTCTCCGATTCTATTCCTATAATGGCTTGTATACATTATCTCCACTGACTTCAGTGCAATAACATTTGTTGTGTAAGCATGGAAAATAATCCTCTTTCAGCATTTATATCATGGGTTAGGAATTCTGCACGCGTGCAACTTCCCTGTTCCAGTGTGGTTGTCTATGTTGAATATATCTTTTAAAGGAAAGAAGTTTTAATCCTGTTGTTACTTTGCATTCATTCTTCGAAGACATGGAGGTTCATCATTAATGATTATCAGTATGTGAATAGATCTTGCTAGGATGGGGTGGGGAGAAGAAACCCCATCCTTGATTAATATTCTACAAGTTTTTCTTGGAAGGCTCGGGTTTGAAAATAGTTGAGTTTATGCAGGGGAAAAACAAAGAGATGAAATGTTGGCAAAACATCTTTTAAAAAGTGGCTGGGTGGATCAGACAGACAAAGCAAGCTTGGGGTGAGAGAAAGGAACAAAGAGAGACTTCACTTTGCAGCTTGCAAATCTAGAAAGCAGCAGACTGAGACAGACAAGCAGACTCCATAATCATGTGTGGAGAGCAAGTCTGGAAACTCTGTTTTTGGCTAAAACTTGAAGAATGTCAAGAAATCTCTGTCTTCACACATATGAGAGACAGGGAGTGCACATATGCATTGCACTACCTAATTCTGTATTTCAGTTGTGCTGTCAGTTAAATGCTGTCCATGTAACGTAAGGCACAGGACCAGCAACTGATGGTGTACCAGGGCAGGGCTGATCTATCATGGCTCTAGGAAAGGGTCAGACATAAGTCAGACCCTTTTGAAATGAGTCTTATATCTGACACAGCTTAACTGGTAGAGCTGTCCAGGAGGGACACACCAGCTACAGAGAGGTCAGTGCTTCTGTTGCCTGTTTTCCAAACTCTTCTGAAAGCCCTGTCTTCACACTCACTACTTGCTATACTGTCACTTCATAGTTAGATGAAATTTATTAAGATAGGTCAATAACGATGCTTAAATAGTGATCTTTGCATTGACAGATGTCAGCAACAAAATGGCAGTTTGGCTGTGTGTGAAACATTAATCCTGAGGTGACTGCTGTCACCTCCCAGTTTGTACTTTCGTGAGGTTTCATTCAGTGCCATTTATAAACTCGATAAGGGTAAAAAATACTGAGGCGCAGCTGTTCAAGTTCTGTAAAGCAGCCAGGCTGGTGAGGCAGCTGGGGCTTCCCTGCACAGGGAGATCCCACACAGCACAATACAGGGAAGTCGGTACTTGTAAGGGTTTGGCAGCGCAGCACTGACAGGTGGTTTCCTTCTTATCACCACTTGCCTTTTGTCGTTACAGTTTTAACTAATTCTCCTCTTTCTGTTATTGCTATTATTACTCTCTTCAGTGGATTGGACAACAAGTGTTCTGTGTACCCTCTGACATTCGAAAAAAATGAAAATATGGCTGCAAAGAAGAAATCGGTTGCAATGCACACAAACTACTTGTCTGCCTGCAGCTTCACTAACTCAGACATGCAGGTAAACGCATTCCCTACTCTCTGCTCACCATCAGGTAACATGAGCTGCACTCATACATGGTGCACGTAATGTTCCTTGCTCCTGGGGCAGCCAGGGCCATGTCCTGCTCCGTGCAGGGGCTGCTGGAAAATCCTCACAGGGACTAGTGAAGACATTGCAAAAGCTGCTGTAAGGAAATGTTCGTCACAGCCCATGGCCAGGGTGTTGTGCCTGCACCCAGTAAAGGCCTGTCTCTTCTGCAGAGGAGCTCGCTGTGTGCTCTCTGCTCACCTGGTCTGTGCCAGTGTGTGCTTTAGGAGCTCAGACTATTACAAATAGTTAAAAACACCGTTTGTTTAGGACTAGTTGGGTACGTGCTATGCCAGCTGATAGATACTGTGTTGTCTTGCCTGCTTTGTCCTGGACATCCGGACAACTTTCATTTGCTTTCATTCTTAGTATTTTTTATTTGTACCAAATGATACATTTGAGCTGAAGGATGGACCCACAAGGCCATTCCTGTTGTCTGTACATGCAGGGGTGTGTTCCTTGAGGGAAAGGAGTGATGCTGTCCCCATCTCACAAAAGTGGGGTAGAGCACAGAAGCCCCACAGTGGGAGGCTGTGACAGAACCAGGAACTTAATGCAGATCTTCTGAGACCAGGCCAGATTTCCTCTGTAGTGAATATCTCAAAGATCTCTTTCTCCAGGAACACAGAAGATGATGAAAGGAGCCAGGATAATCCCCTTGTCCTCTCTGTTTTCTGAATTTAATTAAAGGTCTGCTCAGTGCGGCTCTGCAAACAAGTGGCAGAATGGAGTATTTTCATTGCTCTCAGTGTCAGCAGAGCTGCTGGGAAGGGATTACCATGTCCCCTTCTTCCAGATATTTGGAGCTCTTCTGAAGGAAATGTCAGCACTCATTGCTTCTATTTCAGGACATGTGAAGCCCAAGAGTATGTTGTTGTTTGTCGCTCTCTGGTTTCTGTAATGACTCTGAGGTGCTAATTTAAGTCCATTGCCATGGAAACAAGTGGTGGAGGTACCCAGAGCTTAAGCTTGCTTAGCCCTGACCTTACTGTTCAGGAACCCTGCTGAATTAGAGCAGTCTAAATTAAGTGGAATGTTTTCATGAGATATAAAACCAGTTTTCTCTTTTCTTCTCCATACCTAAATGCATTGGGATTAAATTGTATGATAGGAAAAATAGCAATTTATTTTTCATAAAGTATGGTCTTTTTTCTCCATATTAAATACAGCAAACTACATTGATATTGAAGGTAATGTACAAGTACTGTTAGATAATACCACAGTGGATTAAGGTGCTTTATATTTAGTGATTCAGAGATTTTTCTAAAGTCTTTAAAAAGAAATTTTAAAAAATCATTTAGGGCACTGCATGTTATTGAAACAAATACAAGCAAGTGGGTTGGCCAAGCTTCTGTTAGGACACTGTTATATAGGAGATCCTAGAGAATCCCAGATTTCTTATC
Source organism: Pithys albifrons albifrons (assembly GCF_047495875.1). NCBI lineage: Eukaryota > Metazoa > Chordata > Aves > Passeriformes > Thamnophilidae > Pithys > Pithys albifrons. Next base: position 9,578,648 of record NC_092470.1, read on the forward strand.
TTTTTCCATTTACATAAAGGTCTCTTAATTAAAACTGTACAGGAACTCTTGAGAGTGCACAGTGAACCAACCAAGCACATTGTGCAGGAGCTTTCCCAGCTGTGTGCAGTGCAGTTCTTGTAACCAGGGGATGTGGTGCCTGTCCAGGAGCAGTTCCAGCATGAGATGGAGGTGTCCCCTCCAGCTCCCACTGCTAGGTGCTGTCAGAGCTGCTGCTCTGCCTTGGCTGCTTTCTTAAACTACAGCTCTGTTTTCCCTCAAAGGAATGAAAGACTGGGGAGCAGTTTAGGGGTTGATGTGCCCATGGGCATCTGGAAATGCAGTGAAAGAGAGGAAATCTGGGAGTGATTCATCATTGATTAAAGGCACTCTCAGGCTGTGTGTGTGCTGAAAGAAGGGATACCACTCTTGCTCCTCATCAGGTTCCCACCTGGGCCAAGACAAGTGCTGACCTGCAGAGCTGGGTGACACATGTACCTTCTTCTCAGTGCCCCAAATCAGTCTTGCTTGAGAGAGCTTCCCCCTCCTCAGTTAGCAGAGCCAGTAAGCCTCACTTCCTAAATTAGGTATATGCAGCTCTGCAGTGTGATAATGCTCTCCACGTGACAATGCTCCATGTGTATTAATAGCAACAGTTAATTGGGATCTCAAGTGTTTTGCATAAGGCAGGCAGCCATGCTCCAGTGTGGCAGGGCTGAGAAGCAAGATGAGTCCCCTGGTGGTGGAGGAGGTGAGAATGGCCCCTCTCCCCTTGCTGCTGTTCTCAGTCCCGGTGCCTGTTCTCCTGGAGAGCAGGGGTTGTGTCCGTGCTGTCCCCTGCCCTGTGAAAGTGCTGCCTTTTGCTGCTAGGCAAAGCAGGATTCCCATCCACTGCTGTAGTAGCCCCTAGTGCAGCAAGCCAGAGTCTAACAGCAAGGGTTGCTAATTCCCTCCTGGTTTTAGATTTTCAGAGTTGGTTTAGTTTTCAATAGCAATACCCTGAAGTTGAGCCCGTAACATTCTTCTTTAAGCATTAGCTGGAGCTACGAGTTGCAAACAAACTCTTTCCTTCCACCTTTAGCTACTCCTATTCCCCTCATATCTTTCTTGCACAGTATTACAAGGCAAATCCTCAGAGCTGAAAGGCTTCATTCCTCAGCCAAGTACAAATATTTCTCAGAATAGAGAAGTTCATTGATCCAGACTCAAAAGCTGGCCAGAAAGACAAGTCAGGACTTTCTTCTGCTATTATCATCTGAGAGCATTAGTGTCTCTCTACTGCAGGATTCGGAACAGTCTGTTCTGTAGCTTTTCAGACCTCTGTTTACGGGAAGAGTTTTTGGAGCATCTGTCAAACATGTTTAGTGTTTAACCTTTATGCAACTCTGTGAACCAGTTTGTAACTGTGTGATCATTTTCTTCTTGAAGAGTGTTTTGTTTTTAACTTCTGACTACCCACTGGGATCTCTTGAGTTTCCTCACCAACCCTGAGAATAAGCTGTGTACAAAACTGGGAGCCCTCCTTCGTTCACCCTTTCCTTCTTCCATGCCAGTGCACAGGAACCCTTTCAACCTGCAGAATTTGTGATTGCATAACAACTTCGGGTGCCAAGGGGAAATTTTGAACAATTGAGCATCATCAGGATTTAGCCACAATAACAAGCTCTGATCACATGTGCTTTCTAGAAGCACTGTAGCAGATGGGAAGCTGTGAGCTATGTTCAGTCAGTGTCTGTTCAAGCCCTTTCACACACAAATGGTTTTGGACAAGTGAGAGCTGATGGACTTATCAAACAACTGTCTAGACAGGCTTACTTTCCTTTCAGTAAATCCATGTTTTAAACCAAATTAATTGGGTTTAACCTGACTATTTCAAGCAGAAAAACACCCCAAACATTAAAGCGTTAAACAGGTATGCTTAGCTCCAAAAGTTCTTCCCTTTGCTGGGTTGATTTCCAGCAGCCTAAATATGGACAGGGTTAAATACAGGGGCAGACAGAAATATCAGTATGGTTCTACCTCCTTCATGGAGAATAAGGAATTGCCAGCATGTACTTAGTGCCATCAGTTCTACAAACTCCACTGCACAAACAGGGCCATTATAGAAACATTGTGTAGGTATAGTGGTGTCAATACAGCTCTCCTTTCCACTCTTAACTTCTTTCCTTAAAATTAAAAAGCATAAAATTTACTTCATTTCACATTGGGTTTATGGTTTTGATTTATTACATAATATTTCATTAAAATAAAGCTGTGCTGTGGTGTATGTGTAGAATGACAGTTGTTTCTTTGTAACTTGAAGGTCCACTGATGATGTTTGTATTGTGATTCTTCCCACAATCCTATAGATTCTGACAGCAAGTGGAGATGGAACTTGTGCTCTATGGGATGTTGAGAGTGGGCAGCTTCTACAGAGTTTCCATGGTCATGGAGCTGATGTCCTGTGCCTGGACCTGGCCCCTTCTGAAACAGGAAATACATTTGTCTCTGGGGTAAGCAGGAGCTTCCTGTCATAATATAAAATTAAGGAATATGGAAATGAAAAGGTAGCAAAGCAGGAGGCTCCTAATCTTATTGAGAGAGTGCTGGACTATATATTGGATGCCCCAGTGCAATCCATGCATTGCAAGCACATTTTCCAAGCTCGAGCAAATTAAACCCCTGACAGTGGGGTCAAACCCACCCAGCCAGTCTGACTGGAGTTCTGCTTACTTAGCAAGTTCCACCCCACACAAAAGCAATCCAGCTCAAGATCAAAACAACACCTCTCCCGGGAAGGGGAAGGCTCAGAATTAGAGCAGTGGGCTCCTACCACAGCAGAGGTGTGAATCCCTGTAGATAGGAGCCTGGGCTAGCAGAGGACTTTCCACACTTTTCTCCTTTCTTGTACCCAGCTCTCTGGAGCCACATGGGGCATGACAGGCATCAGGTTGTGCTCAGGGCATCGAAGTGGGGCTGCAAATAACATGTATGTCACTATGTCCCTCAACCACTCCCCAGAAATCAAGAGGTAGCATGGACACTGGCAAAACCCTCATGCAAGTTGGAGCAGGGAGATGAGGTGTGGCCACATCTTCAGCTGTTGCTGAGTTCTCTGTGCCTTCCAGGGCTACCAGAGGCATTTAAAGCCCCTTCATCAGTCAAATGCTGCCTGCTCCCTGTCCTGGCCCAGAGGAACACACAAGACTCACTGGGACTGCAGGACTGGTCTGGGAAAGTACCCAGGCGTCTTCCAGATCTTGTCCTGCTGCTGAGGGATCTCTATTCCCAGGCAGCTGAGCCATTGGCACACAGCCTGGCAGTGAGGCAGGCAAGGCATGAAGGTGAGTGGGTTGAGGCGTTGCTCCTTTTCAAGGTGATCCTGGTCTTTCCCACATTAGAGATTGAGTGTGCAGATGAGAGCTGGCAGGAGCTGAGAGGTAGCCTCTCTTGCTGGAGGACAGGTTGCTACCATAACTTCGCTGAAGGTACCTGCTTTCTGAGCTGCACAAGCACTGGCCCAGGGTTGATCCTGTGCTTGATGATGGAAATTACCCTTGTGCCAGAAGGTGCCAAACATGAATTAGGGGTGCTTGGAGCCATGGTCCCATCCCTGCACAATAAACCCACATCTCTTCTGTTGTGGCTCTTTTATCAGTTTTGGCTGGCCCATCAGGAGCAGAGTGCCGCACATTGGCCCAGTTTGCCTGCTGCTAGCACAGCTGCTCTGAAGCGTGACTGAAAGCTAATTCCATCCAAGTGCATTACTTCTCTCGGGTTTTCCTGTCACCAAGTTTGCTTCCCAGAAAGGATAGATTCATTCTCCCTGGGAACAGCTCAGCTTATTATAGGGCAAAGAATCACTAAGAGAATATGTCATACTTGTGTTGATACAGCAGCTTGGGCATGTCCGTGCTTACAGGCACTTGCTTAATTCATCAGATGCAAAACACCACTTCAGTGAAGATCTGTCTTACATTGTGGTGATGCAGGTACAGGCAGAACAATGCAACCTGAAGGTATGGTGGCATGGACAGACTCCCTGTATGCTGTGCCTCCATAGTACGGTAACCTTGAGCTGGAATAAGCAATGTCAATACATCAGCATGCAGGCTGGGTGCTGTTACATTTAATGACTTAAATGAAAATTCCAGCCCTCCTGGGTGAGCTCAGGGATGCATCCCAGGCTGTTGTGCTCAGTGCCCTCTGAGCGCTGCTCCTTGGGCCAAGTTGGATATCACTCAAGGGACCATCTCTCTGAAGGTGGTTGCTGATTTCTCCTACAAAACCTTAGGAGTTAAAGAACCAGCTTGTCAGATTGGTCATATCCCCAAACTCCCAGAGAGGTCAGTAAGAACAGTGCACATGGAAACGATATGAAGGGCTGAGCTTGGGCTGTGGTAGGACTTGAGGGAAATATACTGAGTCCAAAATAATTCTCTATCCTGTTTGGTTTCCCCTGTGCAGAAACCACAAGTTGGTGCAAAGGAACATAAATAATGACATCATTAGCAAAAGCAATGGAGTTTCATTTTAACAACAAAATTTAAAAAAAGAAGAGAGATAAATATGTGAATTGTGAAGAGATTGTTTAATTTAATTAGCAATCATATTTTATTAAAATAAGTAACATGTGGCATGGTCTGCTGGGCAGGGTGCTCTGGGTCAGCAGAAGCAGCAGCCACCTGGTCTGCCCTGTGCTTGCCACACAGTCTCAGAGAGGCAAAGCCCCCAGAGCTGAGCTTGTCCATTACCTACCCCTCAGAAGGGGCAGATTTATTAAAATCTCCCATCACTCTAAAACAAAAGACCGTGGCCTTTTTGCTGTCACTGTGACAGCAGTGAGACATTGCAGCTGAGAACATGAGCCTATGAGATGGTTCCTGCCTCAAGGACATTGCAGATCACATCATGGGCCGAGGTCCTTGCCCACAGCATTCAGGGTGCTGAGCACCGAGTGTTAAGAGATCTTTTCAAAGCACAGCTTGATGATGAGATGAAGTGCTGCTATGCTGCTTTTCTCATTCCAGCCAGGACACTGAGCATATGGGTGCAGAACCCTGCCAGGTGTTAACTGTGGTGGGGGACTGGGCAAGAGCCCCTCCAGATGCACTTAAATAATTTGCTGTTTCAGTGTATGAAAATAATTCGTTATAAAACTTTTATTGTTGGGTATTAATTTGTTATATTTGTTAAGTGCTAAGGGAAGGAATGTTACGCAGCTCTGTGACATGGTGGGGCTGCAAACACAGGTAGGGCAGCAGCACAAGCAGAGCAGGGCTGTGAGTGCTGATCAATGTGGGGTTGCCTGTGCAGACAACCCAGTGCTATCTACACCCAGCTGTCCTGACGTTCCAGCCTCCATGATGTACTCTGCTCCCATGTGCAACTGCACCAGCTTGGGGGTACCACTGCAGGCAGTTCCGGGGCTGCTCTCCTGGTTAAATCTTCTCAGAGCTTTTGAAAGTAGCTAGGCTTGATGACAAATATCAGATACATGAGGGTTGAATGTCACCATTTGCACAACTGTAGTGATTTTTGTTTTGTCTTATTAGGGATGTGACAAGAAAGCCATGGTTTGGGACATGCGGTCTGGTCAGTGCATCCAGTCATTTGAAACCCACGATTCAGACATCAACAGTGTCAGGTCAGTTTGTTTCTGGGAGAGGACACGTTTGCAATGTTGAGCAATGTGCTGGTTCTATTTTTGAAGTCTGACCTCATCCAAGTAATGTAATGTGTTCTGGTCTTCTTTCACTTGTGCACAGATATTATCCAAGCGGAGATGCTTTTGCCTCTGGTTCAGACGATGCCACGGTATGTTAATTCAGCAACCTAATTTAGGGAAATCTTGTTACTTCCCAAGTCAGATTTTCCTAGAAGACTAGGTCACATCCACAGAGGACTTTTAGTGACTAAACTGGGCCTGTGACACTAAAGTTGCAGAAATAATAATCCTATATTAAATACTATATATGTTATAGGGAAAATCTAGTAACACTGTAGGTCACTTCTGCAAACTTGCCTACATGAGGTACTGTCCAAATACTCATTTCAGATTTTCTGTGTTTGAAGTTTCATGACTGAAAATAGTTGTCTTACTGGAAGATATTTGTCTTCATGTAACTGTTTGTCACAGCATGGGAGGAACCAGCTGAAACGCTGAAGCTTGTGTCGGGAGAAGCAGCATGTCCCAGCAAGCAGAGGGGCTGTGGGCTCAGCACAGATCAGGGCAGGTGTGGGCACCTGGGACTACAGCCCCAGGGCTGCCTTGGCCGCATTCATCTCCCTGTAGGCCTCACTGCCAGGGCTCATCACTGCAGTAAGTCACTGTATTCAGGTCATCCTAGATCACACAACAGTAGTTAACGGATCTTAATTATCTGTGAGCAATCTGCTAGGAGGGGCACAGAATGTATTGGCAGGCAAATTTGGTCAGCACAATGTATGCAAAATGGCATTTACCTCCTGGTGCCCTCCACCCCTGAGTGATGGCTTTCCCTGCAGCTGTGGGTCCCATGGGGGGCCAGGCTCTGCCCCCACCACAGCCCTGCAGGGACTGAGCTGGCAGTTAAGTGTAACTTGAGAGCAGATATTTGGGAGTTACTTGGCACCTTATTTCTTCTGTTTATTCAAACATCACACTGAGTTGGGTGAGGGTGAAGACTTTATCTCAAGCATTCTGCCGTCAGAGCATGTTTTGAGTCTGCTCTAATACTAGCTAACTCAATAGAAACATTTCTTTTGTCGTCATTGGGTGTGGAGACCTTCCAAGATTCTTCTGGAGAGAATGTGCCCTGCTTTTAGGTCTTAAAAACTGCGATTATAAATTAATACGTCTAGCATTGTGGTGAGCCCAGCTCTCTGCTTACTTGGATGGGGTACTGTGAGCTCTTGAGATGCTGAGGGAGTGACAGGGAGAAATTTTCCATCATTAAATTCCAATGAGAGCACTTTCTTTTTATGCCCGGTATCACAGGCTCTTATTAATTTATTTAATGGGGATTTTATTTCTTAACTATTCTTGACACCCGTGACTCAAGCAGGAGAATGGGAAATTCCACCTCTGTACTTTTGACAGAGGTTTTGGCAGTTTCCATCTACCTCATTCTTTGAATGAATATGTTGGTGTTTTCAGTGTTACACACTGGTATCCTTGACCTGATTTATATACTTGGGAATTTTGAGGAACAGATAATCCTGGCTGTCTGGAGGTAAAACATAAAGGTGTGCTGACGTGACAGTGCTGTCACCTGCAATGACCCCAACTCCCTATCAGGACAGTCTGATGAAATGATTCATCAACGTGGAGCACTGGGAGACCTGGACTTCACACACCTGGCAGCTCCCCACTGCCCTGCAAATGAAACAGCCTCTTTATGTGCAGGCTTGAATACCAGCCCTTTTTCAATAGTAAAGTCTTAGTCTTAGCAAACCCATCTGACCACAGTTTGCTTAAGCTTAACTTACTGAGGAGGTGTTTCAGTTCATATAGTCTCAAAAATGCATTTTGATTTCAGGGCTAGGAGACTGCCTTTCTGCATGGCAGTGTAGTCTGATACATTATTTCCATGTTAAACGAGCCAAAGTTTGCTGGCAAATGATAAAAACAGGAAGTATAGGTTGTTAGAGGTGGTTTGGGATTTTCCATGAGAAATGAAAACCAAAGATCTGTATAAAAATGTATTATTTCACTTGAATTATTTTCCCGTAGGTTTTTCAGACAGAGAGGCCTCACAGAAGGGCAGGGACTGTTTGGTATCCTGGCTTACTCAGAGCAAAGACTACCATCTTTATTTGTCTTTCTTGTATATGTTTTACACTGTGATTTTATAGCCTCGTTAGTTTGTGGTCCATGTTCTCAAGGATGATTAGAGATTTGATCCACTGTCTCCCAGACTCCAGCTGTGGCTAAACTGTTGTTGCAGGATGCCCTAATATGTATGAAACCACAGAGGGGAAGCCAGAGGTTGTGGGGGCTTCCAGTGGGCAGCCATGGTCCAAAGACCACCACTCATCTCTTTATAGCATGACAGGCAGGAGGCTTAGAGAAGTGGTTTAAAAAGCAAGTTCTTCTCACAATTTATACAAAACAGCCTTGCGTTGCTTAGATCCCTGTTAAAGGAGTCTCAGTAACAGCAGGCAGAAATAGCAGAAGGAAAGAAGCCAAGCAGCCGCTTCCTGTGATGCCTGTTAGGCTGCGCCTCCCACTCCCAATTTTTCAAAATATTTTAGTCAGTGCCTCCAGCCTTTACTGAGGCATGTGTGTTGGTTTTGTTTCAATCCTAGTGTCGTTTATATGACCTTCGTGCAGACAGAGAAGTAGCAATTTATTCCAAAGAGAGCATCATTTTTGGAGCATCCAGTGTGGACTTCTCTCTCAGTGGTGAGACTTGAACTTTGGAGGTTATCTTAGTGCTGAGATTTGAGGGGAACTGTGAAAATTTTCAGTTTCATTTGATAAAACATTTGTTATTAAAAGTTACCAAAAATACTAAGTACTAAAAGAAACATTTAATGCATGGAAGCATTTTTCTGCCTCTGTAAAAATAATTACTCTTTAAATAACTTAGCTGGCTATTGCTCCATTGTAGTGATGAAAAGTATTTTCCTGGCCCTACTGAAGGCAGAAAATATTTTGCCATTAACTACAGCTGGGCTAGAATTTCATAATAATGATGAAAAACATTTCAAAGGAAACATGAAATGTAACTAAACTATTAAGTGCACTTACATAAATTGTTTTTAAAAGGATAATAATAAATGATTAATAGTAAAAATATGTTAATGGGGCAGGAAAAAAAGAGACATTACCACTTTTCATTACAGATCATGAGGCATGAGCTCGAGTCTTCTCTGCTGCCCCAGGACAAATGCAGAGCTCCCCCAGTCACCCTGGGTGGGGTTGAGTGGGTGGTGAACCTCAGCCGCCCCCCCCACCTCGTGGAACTGAGGCATATGTCTCTGTCATGATCACAAGCACCACAGCTTGTCCAGTTAGCACTTAATCCCTTACCAAATTGTCCATTAATCATTCAACCATTTGTATTCAAATTCTTGTGTAAAGACTGAGCAAAGTATTATGACACTGCAATAGCTGTTGAAATGCTCTTCAGTCTGTCACGATTTGGAGTAATTCCCCCATCTGTAATAACTGAACACATTCTAAGTAATTTAAAATTTACTGTGTTTTTAACTAATTGACTTTAATTGTTTCAGCATTTAGTGTGGACAGCTCAGCAATGGAGCGGGACTGCCCACAGGAGCACAGATAGTCTGGGGGAAGCAATGGTCAGAGGCTGGCATGGGCGAGGGGGGTTGTGGCTCACTGGGTGATGAAGGTCCTCCAGAAGGGCCTTGCTGCAGCCAAGGCACATTAAGACCTCACTGTGTAAATCTCTTTCTCTCTGTAGGTCGCTTGCTGTTTGCAGGCTATAATGATTACACCATAAATGTCTGGGACGTGCTGAAAGGGTCCCGTGTATCCATTCTGTTTGGACATGAGAATCGTGTCAGCACCTTGCGGGTGTCTCCCGATGGGACGGCGTTCTGCTCAGGCTCCTGGGATCACACTCTCCGAGTAAGTGCTGGGAGCACCCAATTTGGGTGCTTCTTTCTTTCTTTGATTGTTCAGTAGAAAGGGGTGAGGGGGGGAGGGTTGTTACGGGAAAACTGACTCTAGAGGAGCTAAGAAGGGTACAAAAAGAGAGTGTAAAGCATGAACAGGAAAGCCAAATAAAAATCCCCATGAAGTGCTAGCAGAACTGTTAAGTTTTGAACTTACAGGTTAAATAATATCATTCCTGCTGGTACTCTGTGCCACTAACCAGATTGCCTTGCCAAATTTTAATTAAACGCTTGATAGAAGAGTTAATGTCCTAAACAATTGTTCAACTGTCTTTCCTTCTACAGATCTGGGCTTAACCTGAAATCCCATATGCAGAATCAAATGAAGACTGAAACCCTGGACTACAAAAGCTGCATAAAGAAGCCGTTCCTCGAAAGCAAATATTCACTACATTACAAAAGAGTGACACTGAACCCACAGATTAAAACAACTAGGTAGAAAATGTAGTCTGCTTCAACACATAGCAAACATCAACTTGTAGTAAAATGAAATGGTTTAAATTCTGTTTTGAAACTATTCTTTTATTAGACATTGTTTAGTTAATTATAAAGGGACTTTTCTGCAAAGTCACCTGTATCATAGAATTGACTATTTCAGTGCACATTGTGTATTTATCTGCATGAATTGAAATCCTTTTTAAAGTAAAAAAAAATTCTGATTTTTATCAGGATGTAGCATAAGGCTTTGGAAACATTCCGTAGTAGCATATTGAATTTTGGTGTTGAAAAGTGGGAAGAAAAACAATTCTGATACTTTATGATGGTGTTATGGATGACTGAACCTTGGTGGTAAGTAGAGGAGCAAAGGACCTACTGTGAAGGTACTGGCTGCTGTCATAAAAATGTATTTTTTGTACAGAAAAGAAATCCTTTCAATCCCTGTTTTTCCTACTGTCCTTTTAGATAGAAATAAGTATTTCATCTCTGTTACCTAAATATAAAGAATCTAAATATATACAAACTGATAAACAGCAAAGGGGAGGGATATAAACATGATTTACGTAATCATGAGGTAATACTTAACCAGTAGTTTCTTAGAAATTTTTAATTGTATCACTTGGTGAGTGAATTTTCTTTTACTTAAAAAATACTACATGCTAAGCACTAAGGGATACTACACACTAAGCATTAAGCACCTTTATACCGATGGTCAAATCTTTTCCGAGTCAGTCATAGTCATTCTGTGATCATGATTCTTACTTGCATTTTGAGCAGTTCATACCACTTTGGCAGGGCAATGTAGCTTAAATATATTTTAAGGCAGTATATGCCCATTTTATGGTCATTCTGCAATGTCAGAGCAGTGGAAGTTCATCCAAATGTGGGTCAAACCTTACAAATCAAATCATACAGTCCTTACTCTTTACAGTCATCTCCCACTGCCATGGATGAAGTTTTGTTCTAGGTGGACTTGAGAATGAATTACAGTGAGTTGTGGAAAACCTGCTGTGAGCCACAGTCCTTCCAATGTTTGATACTGTGCTGACCAGAGCACACGAGTCCATCTGATCCAGGAGCCACTGGGTTTAGGGAAGCAGGACAGCTGTCCACATTGCTGGCAACACCCAGCCCTCTGTGTGAGCATGGAAATGCCATAAAAATTGGCAGGACGATGCCATGCAGAGCTGGTGATGTAGAATCAAGATTTAATCAGATAAAAATGAGATACCATTAATTATAGAACCATTGTGAGATTATATCTGCTTTTATCCATTGAAAACTATTGGGAATAGAGTGTGTCAGCTCTGCTCATACCAACAGGTACTGAGTCTAACTTGAGCAGAGGCACATTGAGGGCAAAGGGCTGGAATAATGCTGGGGGCTTGCACAGTCTGGCTTTTGGAATGCCAGTGGTGAGATACAGGTCTGAAAATATCAAATACATGATAAATATTTAGATTGAAACAAGACAAAAAAAGCTTACTGATCACTGGAGTTATAAGTTTGATGATAATATCCTCACTCTGTTTGAAAGTGGAGTTTTTTACAAAAAAATTGTATTAGAAGTCTCCTCATTCACAAAAATGTTAGGTTCTGTGAATCCATAACCAATTATCCTAGGACACTGACATTTCAATATCAGCCTTCCATCCCTAATGGAATAGGTCAACTGTCTACACTTGGAAAAGTCAACTCTGATGCTTTGCAATATTTGTGGCAAACTATGCCTATAACAAACTGAATGCACTATGGAAATGTCATATAGAGCTCACTGTGCAATATTGAGTCAATACACTGTACACATTTGATCAGAAGACTAATTAATGTTTAGATAGTATTTATTGGCAAGATGTTTGTTTCAAACATACTAAGTTGTGTTGATATTTATGAACAGTCTAAATACAATAAATTGTATTTTACATATTGAGAACACGTATGTAGTAGTTTTTCCCATCAGTTAGGTACTTGTAATGGTAGCTATTTTATTTTTGTTTTGCTTTTCTTGACATTCACTTTTTGTACCATACAGCTTCTTAGCGATCATGTTTCCTGCAACAGTCTAGGGCAAAGTCCAGATCTACCAGAAAACTCCTTCTGGAATATCTTCTGGAAATACCCAAGGTGAGCCACAGCAACTACAAGTGAGCAGTCCTTGAAAGTACCTGAAACACCATCTGAGCTCCCTCTGCATTTACGAGGCCAGAATTCAGGTTGTTTTCCTGCTCAGAAGGATTACAGCTGATGTGATGCTTGCTTTCCAGATCCTTATTTCCATATCCAGGAACACATAGGAAAATGCAGAGTATGTGTTTGTGGGAGCACGGGATTCGCCTCGTGAAAGCTGAGTGCTGAAATGCTGCTGAGGGCTTGGGCTGCCACTGTTTGGATAAACCAGATGTGCACATCACCTTGAGATGCAGCAGTTCAGCTTTCTACCTTGTCAGGAGACAACGGCCCCTTGCCGGGGCCAGCTGTCCAGTGTAGGATTTGTTGTCAGCATGAAGGTGCTTGGTGGAAGTGCTCAGTTTGGATACTGAAAAAAGCACCTCTTTAATTTAGGTGCATAGTTTCATTTCCTCTTCTCTGAGGGGCTGGGGAAAGTGCTGAGCTAGCTTGCTCTGAGTGACATCAGTGCTCAAACTGCCACAGATCCAGTGAGAATGAGGCTGACATCGCATCTTGCACTTCTGTTCTTACATGGAAAAATCCCATGGTTCTTGCACTTCAGGGCTACTGTTTGTGGACTTGTGTGTTGCACTTCAAATCACCTTTTTGTTCCTGAGATGGTGGTGAAAGCATGAACCAGGACAGGCCTCAACTTCCCATCAGATAAATGACTCAACTTCCCATCAGATAAATGACGGATAGAGGAACAGGACACTGAAGTACCCATTGTGTTTCTTAATAAAGGCTGGCCAGGGAAGGTTTGGAAATCCCAGTATTTTAGACACCCCTTTGGTCTGTCAAGCTACTCCTGTCAGAAACACTTCTGTTCCGTAACATGGAGAGCAGGGAGCTATAGCTACAGCAGTCACTATCGGACGGCTCCATCCTGTTGAACAAAAATGTTATATAAACAGGAAGGGTGGAAAAGGATATTACTAGAGAGAGAGCAGCCTCTCCCTCTTGGTCTCCTGCTGTGAGGAATGCAATAGGAAATTCCTGCTCCAGGATTAACAATCATAAGGAAAAATAGTTTAAAAAGCATGTGTGTAAAGCTCTTGTGAAAAGTAAAGATATCATTCCAGCTACTGCTCTAGCACATAAATACAGACTATATTCCCCCCTTCAAAACAAAACAATAGCCAAATATGGGGATGTAAAACTAAGTTTGTTCAAGGAGCAATTCCAGTTCTTGACAGTGATCTGAGAAATTGCAACAGGATTGATTCCAACCATCTATTTTTAGATTTTCTAGCAGAGATATAAAATGGAGACAGCAGTAGCTCAGGGTAGGTGGAGTGAAACCAATCAGTCCTGTGGTGATGCATTGTGCACCTTGAGCCAGTTGTGGGATGATGGGTGACTCGGTCCCAGGCAGCTGTGGCAGTGCCTGTCCCAGTGTGGGCGCAGGGCTGTGCAGTGACAGTGGGTCACAGCTCCACTTTGCCCCAGGCCACCATCAGAACCTCACCTGCAAACCAGCACTGAGCAGGAAGCACAAGCTGGATGTACCCTGTCCTGGACCTGCCATCAGTCTTGGGGAAGTATTTATGGGAATCTCACTGGTCTGCAAAGTAGCTGATGGTACCCGGAGGTGTAATGGCACAGCAGAGATGCAGGGGAGGTGTCTCACTAGGATAGCTCTGTGGTGCCGTGCAAATGACACCACTTGTCCAGCGTTGTTCTCAGCCATTTTATTTTGCACCAACAGCGTGAAGGGCTCGACGTTTGCACCATGAGAGTTCCTAATACTAAATTTTGCCTTATGCCAACCAAAAAGCAAATACCACTTGGTAAATGCAGTGCTCTCATCCCGTGGTCCTGGAAAACCGGCATCTCCTCTGGTGCAAAGAATACAGGTTTGAGCCTGTAATGAGAAAAACAAAACAAAACAAAACAAAAAAAAAAAAACCGCAACCCCCCCAAAAATCCTAAACATATTAAAACAAGTGTTTGAGAGCCAGCACCCGATAACTCAGCGTTTCCCTCAGTTGCCCAGCTAGGCAGGCAGCTCTTTGCCTTCAATGCCACCCGAGGGACACAGCAGACCCTTTCCCAATGGGAACACGCACTCCCCCCACACCCCGGCCTGGTCCCGCCCCGGAGGAGGGAGCGCTCGGGGCGGGCCGGACTGGGCCGGGCCGGGCGGAGGGGCCGTCCCGCCTTTTAGTCGGCGGCAGCTGCTGCTGCGGGGCCGCCACCGGGGGCAGCCGCCATGCCGGGCTCTCTGAAGGAGGAGACGGCGCTGCTGCTGGAGGATTACTTCCAGCACCGCGGTGGCAGCGCCGCGCTGCCCCCCAGCCCCACGGCGGCCGCGCTGCGCCGGGCGGCGGCCGAGCTGGAGCGGCAGGAGCGGCCTTTCTTCCGCTCCTGCGCGCCGCTGGCGCGGGCCGAGCCGCGAGAGGCGGCCGCGCTGCTGGGGCGGGTGGCGGCGCAGCTGGAGGCCGACGGCGGCCTCAACTGGGGCCGGCTGCTGGCGCTGGTGGTGTTCGCCGGCACGCTGGCGGCCGCGCTGTCCGAGCGGGGCTGTGGCGACGGGCCGCGCTGCCTGGCCGCACACCTGGCCGCCTACCTGGCCGAGGAGCGCGGCGAGTGGCTGGAGGCGCACGGCGGATGGGTGAGCGGGGCCGGGCGCGGCGGGAAGCGGCCTGTGGGGGGTTGCCGGGACCCCCGTCCCCAGCTGGCGGGGCAGGGCGGCCCCCGCGCTGTGCAGCGGTGTCTCCGGGGGGTCTCACGGGCGGACGTGCCGGGGTCGCTGCTGCCGGTGTGTGTGCGCGGCACCGGCGGGGGCTGCGGACCGTCCCCGGGGGCTCCGTAGCGACACGCGGTGGGCAGTGATGAGGGCCCCTGTGCTGCAGCTCAGCCGGGGAGCTCTCAGGGTGCAGCCTTCTGGCACCGCGGCAGCGATGCTCTGGCTGAGGGAGCCAGGTTTGCCTCCCCCTTGAGTCCTCAGCCCGGGGATTTCGGCGAGCAGGCTGGCACAGGCCCTCTCCCAGGTGTAAGCAAAAACCATCCGTGTGTCTGTGTTTAAATACACCTGTGTGTGAAGGCACCCACGCGGCAGACCTGCGGCTCTTGTTCCTGCCTGTCCGGAAGCCGTTCAGGTCGAGCCTGGGGAATGTGCGCGCTTTCTGACCCTCGAAATGCACACTGAAGGTACAGCTTTTAAGAAGGCCGTGCAGCTCTGCTTGCGTTTCTGACCAAAATGTCAGCTATCCTACAGAACTGTCCGTTTCCTATTTTCAGTCCTAGTGGAATACTTGATGTCAGTACAAACAAGCACTAAAAATAGAAAGGAGGGGAATAAGCCACTGGTTTCGTTGGCTCTTCCAGAGACCAAAATGAACATGGTTTTCCAGTGGTCACTGGTCTAGCTGACTGCTCAGAACAGTGTGGTCATTGGCTGCAGCGTCCACTGTCACTTGGCAAAAGCGCTCTGCCTGTTCGCGCAAATTAAAGTATAAAGAACAAAGTTCCGGAAGAAATTAAGAATATAACTTGTTTATATAGACATCTGCGGAGCAGAGTTCAAACACGACCATCTGGAGTTGTATTGCTGCCACTTCTGATTATCGCAAGGATCTGGGAGAGCAGCTGCCAGCTTTGCTCTGTCATAGGTCAGCTCTGAGCAGTGTCCACCCGGCCCTTCCAGGAGAGTGTGTAATCAGTCCTGCATCCACTGAGATGATGGAGATGGGACCGCCTTGGGACTACTGTCTTTCTGTCTTTCAAGTGGAAATTTCCATATCCTGTGTTTCAGAAGCTTTCTGGAACTCAAATAAGGGGGAACAAGGCCAGTAGTTTCCATCAGAAACTTGCCTAAAAGGGTAAAAATAATGTAATGACATGCTGAGCATCTCAATAGGAAGTTTGCAATTGTCTGTTGAGCAAAGTGTACAACCACGTGTAGCAACTTCTTTAAGTTGCCTTGTGCTAAGGCTCTCACAAAGTGTGTGCAGCCAGTGCAGTGGGCTTAGACTTCCTTGATTAAAATAGAGACATCTTCAGCTGACAAATGCTGGGAGTGTGAACCAAACTATGCTCAAAGGCTGGGTAAAAGAAATCTAGTTAATTGCAAGCCAGGCAACTCAATGTCCTTTCTCTTGCTGTTCTAGGATGGCTTCTGTCGCTTCTTCGGCAGACACGGCTCCGAGGCGGCTGACCAGAGCAGCACCATTGGCAATGCCATCATGGCAGCCGCAGCGGGAATAGGAATGGCAGGATTGGCTTTCCTCTTGGTGCGGTAGGCTGATGAACGGATCTTGCCATGGGAAAGTACTCTCAAAACTGACAATTGACCAGATTTCACTTTATTTTCTATAGAACAGACCCTCTAAGAAGAAGTCTATATTTTTAAACTGGCTCAGAAAACTGCCTCACCAAATCCTTGGCTATAAACTGCTTCACTCGCTACACAGTAACAGCACAAACAAATGTGTACTAAAGCACTATTTGTGCATGGTCAAAACCTGTTGTCTCCAAACATCCTCTGGACTTTCTTTTTGAAGGTGTAACCTAAACTATAGCATGGTTCATGTACTGTAACTTCTGAGTGCTTGATGTTATGCTAGGAAAACGTTATGGTGAACTTGCTACTAAACCCTCTGTTTGAGATGTCTTATTTACATGGGGGCAAGTGGTTGAACCTGCCTTTCATTAATACTGTAAATTGGGCAAACAGTGACTGTGATTTAACATGGTTTATGGCTTCAAACGTGGTGCGCAGCACTTGTTACCAAAAGGCAACTCATTGGCTGATCTAGAGCAATTGATGCCTGTGATGCAAGAGGCATTAAGGCTTAATGTAACATAAGGCTGATTTCATTACACTACAAGAAGATAAGTATTGATACAGGACAGTAATGGCTGCAGTACTGGTTCTTACTGAAAGGAAAGGGATTTAAATATTAAACCTTAATTGGTATATTGAAATCCAGTGGAGGCTGGAATTTCTCTGGATTTCCGTGACAAAATGAGAATTTCCATATATCTTAATATATTTTTGAACTATTTATCACTGTATAATACTTGTAGCCATGACATCTTTATTTT
This sequence comes from Pithys albifrons albifrons, assembly GCF_047495875.1. Lineage (NCBI taxonomy): Eukaryota > Metazoa > Chordata > Aves > Passeriformes > Thamnophilidae > Pithys > Pithys albifrons. The sequence goes on from NC_092470.1 coordinate 9,595,889, forward strand.
TGTTTAAAACTTAATGCTGGTTCTTGTCACTCTGGTGCGTATCAAGCATTGTCTTGTTTGAGTAATGTTTCACTCTTTTTTTTTCAACATGCTGTGTATTTCTTTCAATGGTTGTACAAATTGCCTTATGTTTCTGGTAGCTTTATAATAACGTTCCTGGGTTACTCATAGCGTGTACAATTTTACTATGGTGACTTCAAAGGTGAATAAATGTTAAGTATTTTTATTTAAAAAAACCCTTTCTGATTATTTGATTGCATGGGTGATGGTGCTTAGACAGTGAATGTTTTGGTGGTTACCAGGATGCATCAGTTTTGTATTCACCTTACTGGTACTTTGACCTGAACTGAGGAGCTGTGCAGCACCAGAGCAGTGTGATACCAGTCTTCAATGCAGTCTGAACTGGGGCTAACACACCCTAAGGGGAGAATCGTGTCCAAAAGGCCCATCTTCACTGCTGTGACTGGAAACAACCACTTTGTAGGCCAAAACTTTCCAAAGTTTAGTAACATAGCTGAGTGTAGTCAGGCTCCTCTGATAGCTGCCCCTGATTGTAGTGACAGAGCTCTTGTTTCTTCTCTGCCAAGACTTGCTGCATCTCTGTCACACATGCGTGGTTTTTTACTGAAACTGGAATAACAGAAACTTTATGGTGATAACTGTGCAATAGGTGATGGAGTTCCACCTTCTCAGATTTAGTAATACCAAACAGTTGTAATTTTTGAGGGTGTTGGACTTTACTCTTGCAAAGCAGGCTCATGTTCCTGTCTCCCAAGATGGTGGCTCTGATGACTGTTAAACAGTGCAAGCCTGTTGTTCAGCCTCCCTCCCTGGCTGCCTGTGGGCCCACCACTCTGCCATTTGAGAAGATCTGCCCCTTCATGTGAAGATGGGGTGGCATACTTCCTCTTAGGAAAGCTCAGCCTGGCAGCTGGCTCAGCATTGCTGTGGCCAGCAGTGGCCACCCTGCTTCTCTTGCTGCTGGCCACCAGGCCCCAGGGCAAGCGTGCAGCGCTGGACAGAGCAGCGTTGTGCCAGCCGGCCGCAGATGTGGGGAGAGGACAAAAAGGGACATTCAGGGACGGTAAGTCCCGTGGAGGCAGGAAGGAGCTGGTGGTCCTCCCCCTCACACTGCCTGCTCTGAATAAATATCTGCTTGTTCTGACTTCCAGTTCTCTAAACTTTGGCCTGCCTCCTCTCAGCTTTGGTGTGGGACTGTTGTGCTCAGCTCCTCTCTCAAATTCCCACAGAGAAATGCCTGCCTGTGGCACTTGGGCGCTCTTGGACATTTGCCTCCAGTCATCTAGGAGGCTGCTGTGTCTGAAACTGTCTACAGTGGGAGTGAGCTGGCTAGTGCTGGGAGGTGAAGGTAGTTTCCAAAACATGGGATGCTTAAGGGGACATATGATAAAAAGCATGGGAAACAACAGAGCAAGAAATGCTTTTAGACAGAGGTCGGATATCTCTCCAGTACCAAGCAGAACAAAGATGAAATATCTGTATCTTGATTTTCAGTGTAATTTGATCTGGCAGGCCCCACAAAAAGAGTAGTGGAGAGGATATTGTGGTGGTTTTTACAGTGTGCTCTGGAAAAGTAACAAAAAAAAAAACCCAACCAAAAACACAGCCTGGAAATGTCCTTGAACAGTCACATCAGCTTTTGGTGTAAACCTGACCCTTTCCAAAGTGCAACTACCACTCTTTCCTGGCCTTGGAGAAGCTGGTTCTGGACTAAGACCGAGGAGAAGTTGGGGTGACTGAGGCAAGCTGCAAGGCTGAATCAGAAGGCTGCAGTGTAGCAGCAATGCTGCATATAACTTCCCAGTTCCTGGAGCCAGGCTGGTCTCTGCCTGGATCCTGCACCCCCCGGGTACTCCACTCAGTCCCCAGAAAGCAAATGACACAGCCCAGGCTGCTGTAACCTGCTCTCCCAGCCAGAGCCATGGTCTGCTGACGTGAGGATGTAGGATTGAAGACCAGGACTGAAAACATTAAAGCCCCATTGATTTCAGGGCAGTTTAGACTAATCTACATTTATGTGACTCTTCTGATTTTTAAAAAAAAATATTTCAGATTCAGCCTGACAGTTTGTCTCAATGAAGTCCTCTATTTCAATTGAAACCTACTGCTCATCTGCTTTTCTGCCTCAGAAAAGGGGAAGCAAAATGCTGCTGTTCCATTCTTTTAAATACAGAAGAAGAGTAGGTGGTGTTTCAGCACAAGTCTGTGTCTAATTCTCATTACGTCTTTTTTCTCTCCAGCACTGCTGTACTTCCCAGGCATGTGGCAGATGCAACAGGCTCATCCTGCCTAAAGATTAGCAAGTGGTAATTGCTGCAGGTTCTGCTGGGGCCCCAGAATCCCTCCGCTTGCAGAATCATGGGTTGCTTCAAGGCACCAAGAAAGGGAGAGGAATGAAGGAGCTGGCTGAGCTTTTGCACTGTCTGGCTGTTCATACTAGTTTTGAGTCTTTCCTGCTCTGCTGTGTACAGAGACCTTGGCATGGCTGAGGCACAGAGAAGGCGGCATTCCCAGCTTACAGTGCTGTTCACAATGGTCTCACCGGAGCTGTTGGTGTTATCTGCTTGCGCTGCACCTGCTCCCTATGCAGCTCCCTTTTGAAGGGGCAGCCATTGTAACCATGGGCCAAGGCTGCAGTGCTATTGCAGGAGCCCAGCTGCCTGCTCATTAAAGGAAAAAGCGATCTACTCATCAGGCTTCTTAAGAGTGCTAAACTAGCCAGTGAGTTTCTTTTTGACTTGGAAAAAAAGAGACGTTGTTAGGGCTCAAAAAAATCGTGAGTTGCAGAATGGTGTTATATGGCAGTTAATGAACTGCTTTGCTGTGGTATGCAAAAAATCTGGTCTGGCATGTCTCACTGGAGGAATTGGTGCTGGTGCTGTGTCCTTGCATGCTGCCATCGTGAGAGGGTGCAGCGTGGGTCTGACCTGCAGGGTGGTACCCAAACCTGAGTAGGATGGGAGAACCCTGTTACAAATGACTTAGTAATTGAGCAGCTGAAAAACTCCCCAGAGAATCTCTGCAAAGAAATAAGGTCAAGTGCCTGGAATTTATTCACATAATTTCACTTCTTGTGCTCATTTGGTTTAGATAATGAAAACAAACTTCTGTGTTTCACTTCCATTTCTTGGGCTGCTTTCTGTACCAGGCTTGAGTTGGGTTTTTTTTGTCAGGACAAGATGCCGTGGGGGGAGAGCAGACACAGCTAGGAAATTACTTGCTTTCAGGTTTAAAAGGTGTCAGTGTGATTCCTTCCTAAATACTGCCATTATTAGGAGCACTTTAAAATGTTACCCTCAAACTGTTAACAATTATCCTGTTGCCAACTGAAGTTCTTAAATGAGAACCGAGTTAAAAATAAAAACATAAAATCCTGTTTTACTTTAAGTCAAATGTAGAAAGTCTAAAAATTAACTCTGTGCTGAACTAATGAGATTGCTTTGTTGTATTTTCTCTCTGCCTGGGCTTGGTCTATTTGTTTAATTCAAATGAGAGAAGGAAGAGGGAACCTAGCTTTGTCAGAGAGGTCTCCTTTCAAACAGGCTAGGTGTTTCTGCCCAATCTATGATAAGTTTCTATTACTATAGCCTTGCCCATAGGCGATCTTGTGGTCTCTGGTGTTCACCCATTTTCTGTCAGAGCTGTGTGTTCCACGTTTCTGTCAGTTAGGAATTAAACCTATTAAAATGGCTGCTTTAATTCAAGTTGGGACCACACTGGCCATCGGGGCGATTGAATCTGTGAAAGGCCTGTAGTAAGAGACACCACAGAGCAGGGAACTGGAAAAGCCTGTATGCAGATAGCCACTGCAGGCACAGCAGAAAGCTACTGCTCTCTGGATTTAATCCCATTAGTGATTCTGACCTGTGACTGCAGTTCACTTGAGGGAGTTCCTGTGTTTGACCCAACCTGCTCTTTTGTTTGTTTCTGAACAGCTCAGCGCATGGTGAGTAACAGCAGGAACCCCACACCCTATTTACAGCGTTTGAGGTACTGTCTTTTTTTATTACCAAATGTGGCTTATATTCTTGTAGGGTATGTGGGGAAGGGTGTCCAGGTTCAGTCTAACCACAGGGAAGAGGGTCATACTGCATTGCACCTCAGGAGGACTGGACGTGGTAGCTGGAACTCTGCCCTGGGCAGCCTGCTCTGCAGCCTGACACCAAAACCAGGGGTTCTTGCTGTCACTTTTAATTTGCAATGCATAATAATAAAAGTGCAAAAGCACTTGGCTTCATCAAAGTGCTGGGGAGAGAACACTGTCTGTAGTGTGCTGAGCTAATGCCTGGTTGGCTTCTTCCTTGTAGCTATAATATTCTTTTGGAGAATCCCAGACTCCTAAATTAATTTCTAAACATTAATTTTGAAGCTCTATGATGAGCCCATGGGGAACTCCTAAAATAGGGGCAGAGCAATATGGGTCCAGTGAGGAGTTGGTGCAGGGCAGGCAGCATTAACTCCTGTCTTTCTGGGAGCTGCCAGTGAAAGCTCACTCAGTGCCCACAGGCTGGATCCTCATGCTCCTCCACCTGGACATGGCTGCTTTGTGCCCTCACCAGCTTGAGGCTTTCGCACCTCTCCTGAGACACAGATTGTGCTCCTGGCCCTGCCTGCTGGAAGTGTGGCCATGCTGGGGTGCGCCCAGTGCTGTCCTTGCCCGCCTCTGGCAGCATGGGCGTGCTGCCTCTTGGTGCCAAGCACAAACCCGTGAAGGAGTGGTGATACAGGTGCTATACTGGGTGGGTGGTTAATGACTTTCTCATGATTATAATGCATGAACAAGAACAAATTCTACCAGTCTTGTGTAAATTAACCTTGTAAAACGGTGGTGGCATGAGTAGTGGCAGCTGAGAGCAGATGGTGCTTGACAGGCAAGGCGAATACTTGTTTCTTGATATCCAGCACACGGACGATGGATGCTTTGCTACAGACAAATGCTTTAAATGTTGAATGTAATTATACTGGGAGCCTACGAGTTCCTTGAGTGTTTCATACCCAACCTGGATGGTGGCATTTTCAGGCAGAACGTTCAGGCGGGGTTGTGGTCCAGCAGGTGACAGTGCTGCAGAGGAGGACTAGATTCCTGCCTGGGCTGTGCTTCATCCTCGCTCAGCACCAAGTGAGTTGACACCTCTGGGCTGGGACAGTGTCCCTCTGACGGGAGCATGTGGCTGTTGCACAGTAACTGCCTGCTGAGGGGCAAACCTGGACCTGCAGTCTGCCGGTCAGTAAGTGGTTTATATCCCAAAGCTCCACAGAAACCACCGAGCTTTCTGGCATTTGAGGAGTCTGTAAAATATATGCAAGGTTTGAATATTTTCCTCTTTTTTTTTTCTTTTTTTCCCTCAAAAACTCTTGAAAAGGGTATAAAATAGCACAAACCTAGCCTGAGTATGTCTTTAAAGAAAAATCCTCTGGGGTCTTGTATATTGTCCTTGGTGATGTTCAGAGCAGAACACCTGCCACTCTGAAACCCTTCCAGGTTTCCTGGTTGCTTTTTCCAATCAAAGGCCTCCTCCATGGGAGGAAAAGGTTAAGTGTGGGAGTGAGCAGGGCAAAAGATTATGTGAAACAGAAATCCCAGTGCTGTTTGTTCTGCCATCTGCTCCATACTCGATCCAGGTTGTGGGTGGTTTCCCAGAGTGCTCCTGCTCCCCTCATTGCCACATGGCTGGCAAGGAACTTTGAACTGCCCGAGCTGGCACCACAAAGCTGGGTGGGAGCTGCATCCCCTTTCTCCTGGGGGAGGTGCCCTTTGGCAAGGCAAAGTTGGGTGCTGTGGCCTGGCCAGCAGCTATGGGCAGTACTGATGGCCACACTGGAGCTGCTGCCAAGAGCGTGCTCCAGCAGCAATTCAGAAAAGCTCGAACTTCAATGCCTTTAGCAAGAACTGAGCGAGTGCCAGGGTTATCATGGTTGGCACATCTGTGCCATGCCTGCAGGGAGTGCCTGGGCAGGACAGCCATGGCTTTCCTGGGACTGCTAACGGTTCCATTGTTGCAGCAACACGCCAGCAGTGCAGGTGCTCCCTGGTGAGCAGGGCAGGTCATGCCCACCAACACATGCTGCCACCATCCCCACAAACTGGCATCAGGGCCAGCTGAGCCCTGCACATCTCTGTGCCACACACCATCCTGCCAGCTGTGGGACCTGGCACATGTGCCAGTGTGGGAGGACAGAGATGTCATTTATCCCTGCTTCTGGTGAAAGAAAGGTGAAATTATCTTGCCTCTTACCCCTAGAACCCCTTTCTGCTCCGCCCCTTCCCCCAACACCCCTTTTTCCTGCTCTCCCCTGATCCTCAGCCTGGCTGTACCCAGTGCTGGATCCAGGCTGTGTATTCCCTGCTCTGCATCCCCCTCTGCCACCCGCCCACCCTCCCTGTTCTGTGCTCACTTTGGAATGTGACCTTGCTCTCTAGAATATTTACAGACAAAATATTGCTGCAACCCTGGGGAAGGGTTTTCTGGTGGGGTTTTTTTGTGTTTTTTTTAAGTTACTGAATTCCACAAAACCCAAATTACTCCAAGGGGTGCGGGGGGCCTGGTGGGAATGCTTTGCTGTGTTTGGGAACAGGCTGCCTGCAGCCATCTGCCTTGGCCAACACAGGGGTGCTAGAGGCTCTTAGTTCCCCAGCTATAGGGAACAATCTATCTCTGGTTTTCTTGGAAAAACCCACACTCTGCTTGAGGAGAGCTGCCAGGATGGGAGACACCAGCATTAACAGGGCCATGGCACACATGTAACCAGGACCTGGACACTATCCTGTGCTGTGTGTGAGCCAGCGTGGAGTGCTGGCTGTGGGTTAGTGCAGAATTGGGTGCTTTGTGTGGCTCCCCTCTCTGTGCCCCTGGAGTCAGGGCTCTCTGCTTCCCCTCACTTGGGAGCTCCTGGGTCTCCTGCTGCGCTTGCAACACAGGCTGGGTTTGCTGAGGACCTCAGACAGAGTTGTCACATCCGATCGGAAGTGGTGGTGGGCTGATTTCTCCTTTTTTTCCTTTTACTGGCAGGACCAGCAGCTGCCCTTTTCCCACTACTGACAGTTCTTCTGTCTAGCTGAACTCGTGAAAGCCTCATGGTGGTGGTTTCCCACTGAGCAGAGCCCTCATGCCTTTGACCTTGCATGGCTGCCCCTTTGGGTGGCTGCTGAAGGCAATAAAGCTGTGTGTTGTGCACAGTAATGCTAGTCATTAAGTTCCAGTAGCACTGGATGTTTTGGATGGGGTTGATATGGGGTCCCTGACTGGTACTGGTTTCCTTAGAGGGTCAACATAAGTATTCAGGTGCCTGCAGCCTAGAAGTTGTCCTGAGCAAGGCTTTGTGCTCAGCTTTTATTTGGGAGTAAGCACAGCCTTTGTCAACAGAGCTAAACTTGATCACTGACAATGCCTGTTTTGCTGTTGGAAGAGTGCTTATGCCAAATGCCTTGGTCTGGCTCAGTGTGCACCATGGCTTGATGTCTCTGCAGAGCAAGCTGGGGCTGCTGAAGGTCTGGCAGAAGCATGGTCTCCTCCCCACAGCTGTTGGGAAACTGCTCAGCAAGTGTGGCTATAAGGGTTGACCATGAAGCACACACTTGCAAAGCCATTCCCTGCGTACTGTGGGGTTGGTGCCAGTCCTCCAGAGTGACTTCAGCTTTCCTGTCTTGTGGGGGTGATGTTCTCATCCAGGTCCTTGCAGAAGGGTTGGGCACAGGATGCACACCGAGCAGTAAGGGAGGATGCTTAGAGAATGTCAGTTCTGTCTGTTTCAGGACCTTGATCAACCAAGTGTTTTCAGCTGGTGGTTTGGAAGCCTAGTTTTGCAGCAGACTGGTGGAGTTGTGGTAACTACTCTGGTCCATGTGCTGATTTATTGGGATATGGAGCATTCTGTGCAAGTCATAAATAGCATACTGCTTATAAACAAGGACAAAAATCAATGAATTTTGTTCAATGTAATTCTCAAGTTTCCCTTGTTGAGAAGCCGTGGGGAAGGCTGGGACAGGAAGACAAGCAGAAAAAGGTTTATTATTTTAGTCAAATCCTTGACTTGGCTGCAGTCAGCATGCTCAGCAGTGGGGTAGAAACTCACCAAGTGACAGACAAAAATACTTGCTGAGATCAAGTGCAGAGGCAGCAGGTAGAGCTAAAGGGCATGACAGGGCCAGGCACTGCCTTATCGACACACCTGCTGACCTTGTTGCAAAAGCAGTCCCTTGCCACCTGTGCCTTTAGTAGCTGGGGATTTTTCTGATGGAGCCCTAGTGTTTGGAGATATCCCAGTTATCCTTTTTTACCACCTGGGAAGGCAGGAAGGAGGGGAGTACTAGGTCTCTTCTCAGGCTGCCCATAAGTATGGGACCCAGTGCACCTGACTGGATCCACTCTCTGTTCATCTATGTACGTGTAATACTGCTCCTTACCAATGAGGTCTCTGGCAATTTGCTTCCAGGTCTCTATAACATCAGGCTAGGGGTGTCCCTGTTCCCTCAGGGTAAGCCTGGTACTTTTATGGGTGCTCATGCCCCCTTAAAATAGGAAATTTGGCATCTCAAGTTAAGTTTCTCCACCTGGGTGTCCCAAATGGTTCACAATCCCAACAGCGATGGATGGGTGGTGATGAGATTGATTGCCTCCTGCAAGGTACGTAAAGTCTCACCCTTTTGCAGAAATATAACAGTTGTTCAACCAGGTAAGTAACTGGTTTAAAATCCCCTCTCACAGCAGCTGACCCTACACGTGTTTATCCGAGTGACTGGAGCTGTGCCAGTCTTTCTGGTAAGTGACCTTTCCTGAATTTTTCTTTTCAAGTTGACATTTAAGAAGTGGGGGAAAAGTCACAGCAACAAATGGTGTGATAAAGCCTCACCTGTCAACAAAGCCAGAAAAGTGTGCTGGAGCCCGCACTGGTGGCTCTGCCGTCCCCGCTGGAGTCCATATGGACAGTGCTGGCTCATGCTTCCTGACCTGCTTGGTTGTGCATGAACCAACATCTGCAGTGTCTGTGGGCTGCTCCTGGGCTGGGCAGAGGTGGGCTGAGTGGTTCCACAGCTCCCAGGAAAAGCTCCTGGGTGCAATTAAGTCCAAGGCAGCTGCTGGCAGCTGGAAGCACTCACAGTATTAGTTCATTACTGCAATTCAAATGAGAAAGAATCTTAAATCTCTGAGAAGAATCTGGGTTTGGCAGGCAGTGGAGCAGTCAGCTTATTGTGAAAACGGCTTGGACAGTTTTGGTAAATGTTTTACTGTGTGTTCAAAGAAAGTAAAGTTTACCCCTAGCTTTCATGTTCCTTGGTTTTCAGCTTTAGCACTGCAGTGAGTTGCCCCTTGCTCCTGATTGGTCTCATGGGGAGGTATTTAAGCAAAGAAGTCTCTGTGCTTTGTAGGAGTTTTACCTCTTAGCCCAAAAGTCCAGCTCTTCTTCCAGGCTGGAGGTGCCAGGGGCATAACAGAAGGCTGCTCAGCACATTTGAGTTCCCCCAATCCTGCTCTCCCCTCATCCTGGCTGATACCGTATCTCCAGTGTGCCACCTGCTAGCCACTCTATCTCCGCTAGGCTCTATGAGATCTCTTGGACATTCCTTCCTGCCTTCTCCTCTGCAAAGTATCCCACAGTGCTCCTGGCCTGCCCATGCAGCCCTTTCCCAGGTTTTTGACTTCGGTGATCAGGACTGAGAGCAGCAACTGCTGTTGGAGTCTCCTTGTGATCCCCATCCTCTGAGTCCCCTCCCTTGGAGTGCTGCTATAAATGATTTCCACATGGAACACCCTGGGACGGCCAGCACAGCCCTGCCTTGAGAAGAGAAATTGAAACAAAGTGATTGTGTTTCCCGTAGCAGGAGGGGCAGGAGACTCCTGTGAGGCAGGGGCAGTAGGGATCTCTTGGACCAGGGTGCTTCCCTATTATTTCTTACAGACTGCCCGGTGGGAGTGGCTGCAAAATGGCAGGAGGCAATAAGGGGGTCGGGTCAGGGGCAGCACTTGGGTCAGACAGGGACATGCTGCTGGCAGGGTGATGCTGGGCAGCCCCATGCTGGAGTCCTGTGGGCTGGTGGCAAGCTCTGCTTTCAGCAAACCACTGTTTTGTGACGAATTTCAATTGAGAAACACATAAGGGTCTCTGTCAGGACAGGCCTGATCGATGTGCCTGGCTTTGTGGCCATGCCAGCTCTTGGATTTAATCTATTTGTGCAAGAGGGAAAAGCAGTAACATAGAGTTCCAAATAAAACCAACAGCAAAGATGCCTTTAGTGAGCCAGTAGCCAAGCTGTTTGCCATGTCACTGCTCAGGCCCAGTTCTGCAGTCAGGAACAGGGAGCAGGCAGGGCACCACAGCCCCAAGGCTGCCAGAAGTGGGGCAGCTCACAGATCCTCCTGTTAGGAGCGTTCATGTACCACAGCTCTCCCCACACCATGCTGTCCTCAGGAGGGCTCTAGCCCTGAACATTAGCATGAGGCAGACAAGCTTCTTTGCAGGGCTGTTAACTGAGTGATGCTTGTGTGAGGCTCTGTGGCTGCTTGGGAGTGACGGTAACCTTAGGACATCATGCACTAAGTTGTCTTTGATCTGCTGTAGCAAGAATGCCCCATTTCACTTCTGCTCTCAGCCAGCCCTGGTGCTGCCTTGCTGCAGGGTTAGTACGTGAGCCCTGGAGCAGGACACCCTGTATCTGGAACCTTCCTTCCCTTGTGATAACGTCAGTACTGGAAGCAGGCAGCTGTTTTTGTCCCAGGAATGCCAGCAGATGATTTCACTTTTGTTTGTACCCGATAACCTTTTCCATCACAATGAGAGAAAACATCCGTGCTCCTTGTGCTTCTGTGTGCGAGGAGAAAGCCATTCAAGTGCCTCTGCAAGGGAAAAGAAAGAGCCAGGTTAAAAATAGCTCCTGATTGTCTGTGGCGTCTAGGCAAAGGAAGGACAAAAGCCTCTCCGTGTTCTGCTGTTCTACCATCTAGTCCCATAGGCTGGAACTGGCTTTGCTGGCTGAGCTGAGGCACAAGGACAGCGACCGTGGGAATATTTGGTGTGCTGACTTTTCCCATTGGCCTCATGAGGACGGGAAGGTCTGGGAGAGACTTTCTTCTCCATGCAGAGTCATCCTGATGTGAGGGTCCAGGAGAGCTATAGCAACCCCCTTTGTCCTCACCTACATCTCTCTGCTGCTCATGCCCTTCTCCGAGTCTTTTCCCTGCTGGGTTTTGTGGCTGGATGCTTGGTCAGGAGCTTGGCGAGACAATCCCACCCCGGGCCCGAGGCAAGATAAGTCTAGTCAAACCCGAATTGCTAAAGCTCAGCTCCAATTTTTGTTTCCTGTGGGGAAGAAGCTGGCTGAAGTAATGGGTTTTTTTAAGCTTTCAGCCTGTGATTTCCCACGAACTGCTGACCCATCATGTGACAGGGGCCATGATGGGGCCGCTGCTGCAAGATGCAGTATCGTAGCTTATCACCCCAGTGTTCATGTGGGGAATGGCCCCCAGTGCCCAGACTCCAGCCCCCTAGGAATGGGCAAACCCAGTGTGCTGTAAGAGGGAGGGCAGCAAGCCTGTGTACCTCTGGACCTCATCCCTTATGGAGAGATGCTTCCCTGCTCCTCTGGAGCAGCTGCTCACCAATGCCTGCCCTGGCCTTTGGGGTACAGTATAGGCTGTTTTGCAGACTATCAGCCTACCTGGGCTCCTGTTTGACCAGTCCCTTTGCTTGAGGGGGGGTTTGCTCAGTCCCCCAGCACATGACTTAGAGAGTGGCTCCAAACTGCACTTGCCCTTCCTGAGCTGGAGCCTGTTTACAAAACAGTGGCTGAGTGCTGCTATTTATCCTGTTATTTATCCTTACATACACATTGTGTTCAAAGTTTCTAAACAGGCAAAGCCAAAATGAAAGTCATCTGAGTTTTCTTTAATTAGAATAAAATTCTGATGAATCATGAGGTTCTGTACCTCAAGGATGCACCAGGAATTTGGTGGCAGAAAGCAAGGTACAGCAGTCAGTGGAACCTCCTTGCTGCCTTGACATCTGCTGGAAAGACTTGTTTTTCCCTCCTGAGTCACATGCTAACTTGTGATCTGATCATGAGATACAAAGGATAACTTTCCAATATTTACTCTTCTCATCTGCAATTTTAAAGGGCAGAGGCAAAAAGCAGCATAAGGGAAGGAAAAACAATCCCTCTTGCCTCTTTTGGTTAAGCATTGCTTAGCTGCTGTGCTTGCTGCTGGGACATGGTAGGAGATTGGCACCAGTGGGATGGGCTGTGTGTGTGTGCCCATTGCAGCCATGATGGAGAGTGTCTGCAACTGCTGCTTCTGTGTTCAGCCACGTGGGAGTCCTCCCCTCCAGTGCCACTGCACCTGTGTGCTGGCAGAGGTGGGCAGGGGCTGCCTGTGCCTGGTGACCTGCACTGGCACAGACAGGAGAAGCTTGTCCTCCCCCATGGCTGCCCAGCACTGGCCCTGTGCCATCCCTCAACATTCAACTTGCACGTTTGATTATAAATGTTGAAGTAACATTTTTCATAACAATATCCCAATGTAATCAGCCAGACAGGTGGTTGGTTATTTGTACGTGCTCTAGTCCAAAGGTTTATAGTAAGCCCAGCTGCAAGATTAAACCAGAATCACCCTTGAATAAAATCCCCAATATAATCTTTGGGGAATTTTTGCTAGTGCAGCTTGGGTGTGTTTACTTCTGTGAACTGATGCCTATCAAGCACCAAAAACCCCAGAAACCCATGATGGTGCTGCCACGGGGGCTGTTGGGACATGAGTGTTCAGGCTGCTGAAGGTTTTGGCATGAGATGAGCACTCACTGCAGGGAGAGCAGGACAAAGCAGTAGGGCAGGACTGTTTTCCTGCTGAGCCAGAGAGGTGTGTGCCATTGACTACCAGAGCTGAATGGGGAGGTTGCCCACGGGTTGCTTATGTGCAGCAAACCTGAATTGCATGTACAGTGGGATTGCTCTGGGAATGGCAGGCTGAGAGCAGCAGTCTGTGTCTCTTCCATGAACTATGGAAAGGGAGATGCTTCAAGGAAAGCCAAAGGGGCTCCTCCACTTGTGTGTGACACACGACGTGTGTGTGTGACGCATCACGTGTCTGCCTGACACAGAGCGAGAAACCCCACCGTAGCTGCCCTGGAAATCAGTAACTGTGAGGAGAAGTACAAAGGGGTGGATGTCACTGTGGGGAGGCAGCCAGTGCAGACAGTTACGAAAGTGCTGCCTCTGAGAGCAGCACCCAGCCACAGCCTGGCCACAGATATTCCGGTGCGAGAGGGAGGGCTGAGTGCCGAGGTGTTTCCAGTAAAAAACAAGCACTGGTGTTAGGTGGGGAGGAGGGAGGTGGGGTGGAGTGGCACAGTGGGAAAATACCCCACCTCAAAGGAGGGTGCTTGCTGAATGTCTTTGATGTGGTGAAGGGCTGTTTATGTCAGGCAGGTAGACTTCAGTGTTCTGGGGAGGATGGCTGAGTGGTGGACTGGTGCTGAGAGGTGAATGAAATCCAGTCTGCAAGGCCCAACTGGCCTCTGTGCCTTTGTCAGTACCGTGGCATTCATGAGAGAAGCTTCGGGTAGCTGGGACCTGATACAGTCCTGGGCTCAAAGCTGAAGTAACGTGAACAGGAGATGATTTCAAACTAAACCCCAAACAATCTGTGATAAAGGGCTGTCTGCAGTAGGCCTGCTTATTTCTGATTTCAGGCTTTGAGAACTCTTGAAGCTGTTGAGGTCCAAATTGTGCGTCTCCTGCTGTTACATGGTCTTCAGATTGCAGTGTCCTAATCCACCCTCCCACCTCCCCAGTTAGTGCAAAGACCTTTACTTTTTCTGAAAAGTAAACCACTCTCTTTCCTTAGGCAAATATTTCTGTGGCCTCTGGAACAGCACTAACCAGAGATTGTTACGAGCTTTGTGACAAGCTGATGAGAGGTTTGGTGTGCAGTCATCAGTGGTCCATGTGGGACAGCAGCATATCTGCCTCTGGCATGTGGCGTTTGAAAGGCATTTGGGTTTTCTGGACCTGGCAGACTTGTCGGTGTGCCCCAGAGGCATCTGTGAGCACTGTGGTTTCCTGGTTCATTGGCCTTTTGCCTGTCTCTATGAAAATCAGAGCAGGCCTGACCCAGAAAACTGGATGCGGAAGTGATCAATAGTGATGGTAATTGGTCAGCAGCACTGCCTGGCTCTTGGTGTCTTGGTTCCAAAAGAAATACATGTGTTCAGAAAACATGTAGGTGGTCCAGCTCCTCTGGCTGTGGCACTGGGTGGAGGGGGCTTCAGCCAAGGGCAACAGAAGGCTCAATTTACCATACCTCATCCCTGGTGAATGACTGTGGTCTTTCTGGTCCCCCTTACTGGTGATGATGGGTCTCCAGTGAGTTTTGCTGTGTGAGATGTTTGTTCTACAGCAGCAGAGGGCAGAAGGTTCAGGTGAAGGGTGGGAATGAAGCAGGTGCTGAGGGAGAGGGACACAGCAGCTCTGGGTGTGATCCCTCAACGTGTGAGTGCCAGGCAGCGGAAGGAGGTGCCGCTGCTCATCCCTGAGTGTGGTGTAGACACTTTGTCCTGGACAAGAAAGCAGTCCCTGTTTTTGCAGAAATAAACAAATCTCAAAGCACATCCTTTTGGAGCAGCCCCCTCCTGCCTGCTGTGTCCCTAGAGGACAACAAGGGCTTTGTAAGTGCCCAGGGCTCTCGGGAACCAAAACAACTGCGGTATGAGCTCAGCGGCTGTAAATCAGCGGGCTCCACCAGGCACTGGAGCTGGGTAAATTTAGTGCCGATTGCTTTGATCTCACATGCTTTTATTTCGTACCCTCTACAGAGATAGACACAAGGTCAGACTAATGGCTGATACATGAAAAACGTATGTGGTCTTTATTGATTTTGGAGTGATTAATGGGTCAAAGGGAAGGACAGTGATTCATGCACATGAATGGTGCCTGGGAATGAGCAATGCTGACCAGGTTGGCCTTTTAGTTCCAGAACCGAGCCTGTGTCCAGCTGCTTAGGGGTACCAGTAACACTCTCATTGATGTCCTTGCAGTGGGCAAACACCTGTTTGCATGCAGTGAGCTCTTGTGCCCATGCCTCACTTCTGTTTGCCTTGCTATTGCTGTCCATTTTGAAAGGGAATAAAAAATAACTGAACCTAAACTCTCACTGTAGCCTTGTTGACAAAGCCTCTTGAAGCTTTCCTGCTGCAGTCCCAGCTGGCTGAAGAGGAGAGGCCTGGGAGAGGTAGGGCATGGTGTCTTATCCAGATTCATGTCAGGCATCAGAGTACCCACAGGAGGCATCCTCTAGTTTCAGCCCTTTCGTTACTTGCGTGTGATCACTCACTGAAGGAGCTTCAAATATGTCTGCTGTGATTAGCCTTGCAGGTGATGCTTTTTGAGTTGCTTTTCCACTCTTTCAAGCATGTGGGACTTCCTAGAGGCTGCTGAGTTGTGGCAGAGTGGATGCCCTCCTTCCATGCCTCCAGCCCAGTGGACCCTGTGGATGGGGCCCACAACCCTCAGTTAACTCTGGGCCACAGATTCAGCTGGAAACTAAGACAAGGGGAAGTCATCCTAAATTTGGAGGGGGAGATGATGACCAGTTTGAAGGGTCTGGGCAGCAGTTATGCAACTTTCCTATTTGGTATTTGAGGAAACTTCCCCCTCCTGGCTGTTCCAGCCTTGTGACCATGACTAAACCCACAGTATTGCTACAAGGTTTATCCTGCTGGGCCCACTGCTTTCACACTGGCTGTCTCATTGAGAGAGTCAGAAACCTGCTGCATTTCTTAGGGCCTGAAGACTTGCCACAACTTGGCTTTCACTTGTTGTCAGCACTGCTGCTTATGTTTTTCCTCTCTTGCAGTTGCCAGTGTCTTTCCCTTACTAAAGGCAGAGACGTGTTTTCCTGGGTAGTGCCAGCAAGGAGGCAAATGCTTTGCTGTAAGAGCAATTTCCCAGTGATGATCACCCTGGAGCCACTCACCCATCACACCCCCTGGGGTGGTAAGTGCTGGCAGCATTACAGGGTTACATCTGGCCAAGGAAGGAGGACTTCAGATGCAAGGTGGGAACACTGGTATGGGTAGGGGGGTTCCTTTGGCTTTGTTCCATGTGGATGGATTCAGCAGGAGGAATTTCAGAGTTGGTAGTGATACTTGTGTGTGTTGGCAGATGCTGGTTAGGTTATCACCCAGCCATGTGGCCAAGTGAGTCACCAAAGAGTGATATGTGGGGGTGCTGTATGCCAGTTCCTGGGAGTGCCTGAGAAGTCATTGCATGGTGACACAAACATGAGCACAGGTACAGGATGAGTTCAGGCTGTGTGGATGCCAGTGCATACAAACCCCTTCAGCCCCATGCAGGGGGTGTAAGGCCATCTGTGGCTCTCTCGGAGGTCCTGACTCCCAGCCTGGCCGTGGTGGGAGCTGTAGAGATGCTGCAGTTGTGCTGCAGAGAAGAGGGAACTCTGTACCTTGAACTAAGCCTGTGTCCTTCAGCTACTCCAGCCTGACCTCTGCAGCCCCACCCCAGAACCTTCATGCTGTGGCAGAATGATGTCCCAGCATGTTGGAGCACAGTGCCCTAAGGGAAGAGCACAGGAAAACATTCCCAGTGGCACAGCCAGGCGACAGTGCCCATCCTGTGGGAGGCTGTGGTACAGTGATCATGCTCTTGCCCTTTGCTTTGCCTGCCATTAGCACAGATGCAAACTGGTCCCACAAACCAAGCACTAGCTCCAGGTGTCACCATTAATGTTCAGGGCTGGCCATGGGCTGTCTGCTCCCTCCAAGGGAAACTGTGAGGACATGGGGTGCTGAACCCAGTGCTGTCCTACCAACTCTGGCACAGCAGGAGAGGGCGGGAAGTATGATGAGGAGCACACAGAGACGCTGTGTGCTCCCAAATTAGCTACCTGGCCAGGTTGGTTTTCCTGTTTACTCCCTAAGTGGAACTTAGGAAGGGAGTGAAAAACCTCATCCCCTTGGCTATAAAAAGGTCTTGTTGTGTGGGCACAGAAATTTTACCTTCTTTTCATTTTTCGTCTTGGTGGCGCCAGGTGTATGTCGTGGGCTGTAGTGTCAGTAAAGCAAATAAAAGGGGATGCTGGGAAGAGCAGGGTTTGTGTGGGTGTGCTGGGGACACACAGCCCCCCCAGGTACACCTGGCAATTCCAGCTGGTGGCTGCTCACATCTCAGAGAGCAGTGCAAAAGGTGAACAAAACACATCATCCGTATGGCATTTCATGGGCAGGTTGCTATAAAAAGGTCAGCTGGTGGTCTTGGCCAGCAGGAGCAAGAGGTCAGAACAGGTAAGACATTGTCATGCCAGGAAACTGGCTGGGTTGTTTTGGGTTTACAGCGTTGTTTTGAGTTATTGGGATCCTAAACCCTGTGATCCCAGAGATGTTGCTAAACCTTGTTTGCCTCGGATTGTTTGTCCAAAAAGATACCAAGAGATGAACTCTTTCCTCCCTTTGTAAATGGCCATAATCTCATCTGAAGCTTCCAAAGTGTCCTAGAGATTCCTCAAGGTGATAATATGGAGATAACTACCAAACAATAAAGAAGTCCAAGAGCATTTATTTCTGAGATTTGAGCCTGGGGAATAGTACAAGTTTCTTGCCCAGCTTAGGTCACCCTTATTTGTCACAAAGAGAAGGAAAGAACACCTACAGCTGCCCATGTCTTGCTTAGGGAGTGGCTGAGCTTTCTTGCCTCTTTTCTCCTCTGGGATAACTGAAGCTGTTTTGAGGATTCTGAAAGCTGCTTTAGCTAATTACTAGAAGAAAGTACGGCATCAGAGCTGCAGGCTACAGCAGCCTGTGGCTCAGATGTTCAGCTGCCTAGGCCAGGGGGGTTTGACAGTCAGTGTCTTACCAAAGGGTGTTTTTGGTGTGTGTGTTGAGGTCCTGTAAATTCTCTCTAGGCAAGGAGCTTGCTGATAGATCTGGTGGTGGTTTCAAGATACATCTTACTTTGCATGGTTTGTGGCTTCTCACTTACAAGAGGAGCCCCTAATCATCTCATCATGGACGTTGAAAAGTATGTATAATTGTGGAAAGGTTCTCCCAAATATAGTATTTCCTTTAAAATTCAGTTCAGTGTCTGTGTTTCTGACTGATCTTGCCATAAAAGATTTTACAGACTCTGCAACTTTTTCTTGCACCTATTTCTGTTGATACCACCTGTAGTTGCCCTTTTGAAGCAGCTGAGTGTGATGATGTTGCCTCCACAGCACAAGGATTGCTGCACGCTCATGACCATGTGGGCTCTCTGGCAGAGGTGGTGGCTTTTGTCTATGCTGTGTGTCTTGGCCCCAGTAGTGGAGAAGCTCCTGTGCTGTGCTCCCATTCCTCTTGCTGAAGGTCTCTGCTGGAGAGGGGTCGGACACCAGCACAGGACACCCCATCATGGCAGCAGCACTCATACTGGGCCCTTCAGGGGTCTTTGCTTATAAATCACATGGGCCCTGTTAGTTTCATAAGGGCTTATCATGCCCCACAGAGCTGGTCCAACCTCCACATCCCATCCCTAGGTCTGTTGCAGCTTTAGCTGTGATTTTTATATTTATTGGTAGCAAAACATTTACTGCATGTCCAGTGTGCCCAGTTCCGGAGCCAGGATCTGGATTCTGTGTTAATTATGGTAGTTTCATCCACTTAATTGATGAAAAATGTGACATTTCGAAGAGGCAAGTAAAAATTTTTGCCTGACAAAGTGTCTTCTTGATGCTGTTTCATGACTTAGAATTGGTTTTCAGAGCTATGAGTTGGCCAGGTTTTGCCACTGTTACTGTGCACTATGTGACCTTTTACACTCCCCTGGTTCTCAGTCAAAATGCAATACCAAGTAAGTGCTGTATCAAATGTGAGCATCCTGTGTCAGCACCACAGCAAGTTACTGTGATCAGATCTGTTTTCTGCAAACCATTCTTGATTAACACAATAACTCTTTAAGGGAGGGGACTTGAATTAGTCAACCCACAGCCTGAGCTCTGGGTCATGGATGAGTCCTTCAGCAGCTGGAGCAAGGGTAGGACGCACATCCACATGTCATGCCAGTGTTGGTGTCCTCAGTTAGTTCAGGTGCAAAATGTATTTTAGAAATGAAGAAAGGAGATGTGAATGATACTTCAGTGTCAGTTTCTTCCCAGCAAAGCAAACTAATGGGACAAATGAGCAGTTCACTACACCACTGTAGTGATTTCATGAATACAGACCAGTTGACAGTCAGTAAGGTCATATTGTCAGAGCAAATTGATTTTTTTTCTACTGTTTTGCTCACCCACTGTAAGGCTTTGGGCACTGCTAGTAGGGATCATCCCTAGCTTCTG
The DNA here is from genome assembly GCF_047495875.1 of Pithys albifrons albifrons. Taxonomy (NCBI): domain Eukaryota; kingdom Metazoa; phylum Chordata; class Aves; order Passeriformes; family Thamnophilidae; genus Pithys; species Pithys albifrons. The sequence continues at coordinate 9,615,223 of NC_092470.1, forward strand.
AGTGTGTTCTTGTTTCACAGCGCTCAGCCCCACACACCTCTGGGGTTCCTTGCTGGCCTGGCTGCAGGACCAGCTGAGCCACAGCCATGCCCCTGAGGGACTGGGGCACCCATGCTACAGATCACCCCACAGCAGCGCTGCTGAACCCTGGGAGCAGGTCCCAGAGGAAGCCCAGCAGCTACAGGAGGTGGTTGAGGGCTGGTGTGGGTGACAGGGCTCATCTTGTGCCCTGGGAGCACGGGGACAGCATGGGGATATTAGAGCCTTTGGCCCAACTCTGCCAACCCCCACATCCCATAGCCTGTGTGCAGAAGCTGCCCCAGTTTGCCTGAGGGTTACCACACATTTTTGTCATGCTTGCAAAAATCTGTTACCACAAATTGCAAAAACCAACCTCATCCTCATCTGATCAGAGCGAAACCAGCTCTGTGCAACATCTCCAGCATGTCCGGTCTGCTGCGTGCTCCCGCAGGCATACAGCTATTGCTCAGAGATGCTTTCATTTGCTGCTTTGGGCCTTTTTTTCCCATTGCAGACTCCTTGGCCTGTGAAAGTGGTTGGTGACCACTGCAGCCAGGGTGTTCACTACCACAGCTACTGGCCATGGCACTGGCTTTTGCTGAGGGCTGATGTGGCCTTTCTACACATGGATGGCTGGAGTAAAGCTGAGGATGTCAGGGAATCTGTGTTGGGCTGCTGTTGAGCCGAGGGTCTGGGCTGCCACCACTGTCCTGCTGAGCAGAGGCATGCCTGCAGCTGGCTGTGAAGCCCACCCCAGCCTCTCCATTCTCTGTCCCAGTGGGTGGGCAGCACTACCTCAGGTCACCTTGTCCTGCTGGGGCAAAGTGAGCAGGGCACCCAGTATCTCCTCACTGCCAGCACCTGTGTTTCACCATGATAGCTCCTTCCATCCCAATAGCTCCTTGTGTCCTGATAGCTCCTTCTGACCCAGCCCCTGTCTCCACAATGGGACAACCATGTGGATAAATTAGTGGGTCCAGCAGGCAGGCAGTCTGGGAGACTGGGTATTCCAAGGAGCAAATATATTTATTACTACAAGTCCTGCAGGCTATTTAACCTGTGTGGAGGACAAAAACCAGAGGCACAGCACAGCTTACCAGCACCACTCCCCATGACATACTACTTCTGTGTGTTGCTGAGCTGTGGTAAGGCTGGGGTGGAGGGATGGCACATGCAAAATATTGGGGAGCACTGCCAATTTCCTTCACTAGAGTTTGCCAGGCCATTTTGGCTGTAAGTGAGCTGAGCTGGAGCTCAGCTCCTTCCAGAGCCTACTGGTGGGACTCTGGGAGTTGGCTAGACAGGCTGTGGATGCTGAGGAGAAGAGAACTCTTGTAATATGCACAAGGAATGAGGGCTGTCACAAGATGCTGTAATGAACTATAGCCCTAAGTGCCCTGCCTGTGCCTACAGCTTGCACCATCAGTGTCAGGGTGTCTGTGTTCAGGGCCAGCACAGGGCCATCAGCTGGGGCCATGCAGGGCCACAGCTCCCTGCCTTAGAATGCTATGTCATATGCTGGGATCATATGGTGCATCTTGCGCCAGTAATCAAGTGACTCTGAAAGTCAGGCCGTGAAAATTCTTTGGCAATGCCAAAAGCAAAACATAAGGAAAAAAATTCTCCTTCCCCTACTCTATGAAGGTTCAATATTGTGCAGATGATCTAACAGTTTTTTGAAGTGCTAAAAACTGACTGGGCTGTAGGTGTTTTACATTTGGTACAGGGATCTCATGCTTCTAAAATACATGAGACATTTCATGGGGAGTCTTCAGTTTTTCCAGACACAAGATAACAGCAGAAACCTGCTATTGTTAGAGGCTGGCTCTAGGAAATGCTGTAGTTACTGGCCAGTCTTGATGCTCTGCTGTTCTTTGTGCTTGGAAGTATGTGTTTTATCAGGATGGGTGAGAAGAAGCTGAACTTTAAAGGCTTTTCTTGCCCCAGCAGGAGACCTCCAGGAGGATGTCCACCTAGATTCCAGCCCCAGTCATGGTGTTGGTCCCACCCTTCCCAAATTCTTAGTTTTGCACCTTTTTCTTTTTTACAGGCTCATATATTTTGTCCACTTGCGAGGACATAATTTTCTGAAGGCCTTTGGTGCCTGGACTGGGTGCCTTTAGCACTGTTCAGGCAGGCACGATAGGCTGACATTCTTGTTTTGTCCCATATGATGGAGCCTGACCAGGTTTGTAGGATGCAGCTGAAGCTTTCTGGGGTGCTGGGCTTGCCAAAGCCTGCCTTCACCTCCCTGCCAGAGCCAGGTTTTGCAGCAACTGGGGTGTTCCAGCCTCTTGACTAGGGTGTGGGGACACACCACACAGGGAAGGGTCAAACCAACACTGCCCTGACACATCAGTGTTTCTAAATGAGTTTGGGCTAATCATTGCAGCTCGTATTTCCATTCCCACCTGTCACCTATATCAGCTCGCTTGTCGGGGCCACCAGAACTAAATGAGGAGAGCACTTTGGTATTAACACAGCAGCTGGAGCAGCAGCTGAGTTGAGGGCGTTAAAAAGCTTCAAACACCTCCACTCTTGCCGGGGCTGCCCTGCGGGGGTGGGTGGGACACTGCCCCTCGGGATCGGGCTCCCCAGAAGCACAGCTTCCTCTGGGCTCCATCCCTGTCTCCGTCCCTCCGCCCCTCTCCGCCTCGCCGCTTCCCCAGCTCATTTCCCCAGTGCGGTCGGGGCTGTTGGAGGCGCTGGCACCCCGCGGTGGTTTCAGGGTGCACAGCTGCTGGAGGGGAGCAGGAGCCGGTGCCAGCCTGCCTTTGCCGGGGAGCTGGAATAAACTGCGTCAACTGTGTGTAGAAACAATTTATATATGCGTACATACGCGCAGAGTGCCTATAGATAAACACGTATCTTTGCGTGTGTATATGTACACACATAACGATGTGTTTGTGCCTCTCTATAAATTTATATATATGTGTGTATAAATATATTTTATATTTGTGTATATAAACGTGTATATGTACAGAAATTCTATACATGCATATAAACACATATATAAGCGTGTATATACACACGTGTATATGTACATAAATTATACATATGCCCACACATATATGCACACGCACACACATCCACACACACGTATATGGACATCTATGAGGTACAGAAGTCCCTGGTCGGGCCCATCCCGCTGCCGCCGGCGGGTGGCGCTGTTGACCACACGATCTCCGCGGAGGCCGTGCCGGGATGGGAATGGTGCCGGGTCAATTACGGCTTTAGAAAGATTAATAATTAGAAATATTACTCGGATAATCTTTAAATATATAACGAAGAAACGGCAAGAAAATGCCGTCTGGAGAACGACACAGTTTTCAAATGTATCTCTCCTAGAAATGGGTTTTCACATGTCTTGCATCCTGTTCGATTCACTCTGCTTATGTTTTCATGCCAGATGATAACATAATAGCTTGTAAAACTGACGTCACTTGGGAAATGTTTGCTGTGCCTGGGAGGAGTGAGGGGCAGAAGAATCAAATGGAAAGCAGTGGCTGTCCTGGCTGGGACTGAAACCTGCACATGGCAGGCTGGCAGCAGGTGGTCACTGCAGTGACCCTGCAAGTCACTGTTCTTCATTTTTGCCAAAGACTTTAATAGAAAATTACTATTTTCTTATGCATTTTCTCTGCCACAGGTGGCTGTGGGCATGGCCATGGAGCCCAGGTGGGGCTGGCAGAGCTGCCTCTGGCTTCTCCCCTCCCAGGCTCAGGTCCCAGGCTGAGGAAGGACACCCTCCAGCTGCACAAGGTAATGTTTAGGTTGATTTGGATGAGTAGCTGCAGGGTGATGAAGGTGATGCTTTGCAGAAAAACTGTACTGAATGACTGGGTTTCAACTCATTTGAACTGAAACTAACTAAAAAAACCCTCCAACCCAATACAGCAGAATGCAGCAGCCATGGGTTTATGCCTCCTGCTGATTTTGCAGCACTGTATGAACATGGAGAGAGAAATGGAGGAAAAGCTACTCAAGCTCCCTGAAGCAGAGAGGCTGTCACGAGTGTGCAGGGCCATGGCATCACCCCCATGAGTGAAATGCCACCAAATGTAAACCCTCCCAGTCGCCCCAGCTAACACTCTCCTCCTGAGAAAGGTCTAATCTTTACATGCCTCAGTCTTTCCCAACACATCCTGGTTCACAAGTTCAGCGGCTTCAAAGTTGCAACTGATCATTAACCCTGAAAGACTGAAGATTACTGAAGCGTTCAAACTGCATATTTGAGAGGCTGAGAGGCACAAGGCTCAGGCACAAATCTGCACCCAAATCCCTAGACAATCTTCATGAGGCAGACGGAGGGTTTCAGTTCAGCTGTGTGATGCCTGTGCATTGGGTATGTTTGTGTCTTCATTTCTTTTTAAAGCTGATTTCATGCAGCTGATGTTTCAAAAATGGTCATGGATTTTGGGTGCTTCTGACCATGTGTTCTGTGGTGAGTATGGACTTCAACAGAGAGTTGAGAAAGTCCAAGTAAAAGCCCTGCAAGTCACTGTTCTTCATTATTGCCAAAGCTTTACTAGAAAATTACTCCTCTCTTGCACATTTTCTCTGTCACTTTTGTTTCTGATAAGACAGGCACAGAAGAAAGTGCTGTTTGTGACCATGTTATACCCAAAAATAGAAGAGAGAAGCTCCATCTATTGTGGAGCTAGTTTTCATTTTGTTATTTCCATGAGGTGGTTTTTGATATCAGAACCAGAGGAAAACAGGTTGGAAGAGGCCTCATAAGGCCACGTGGCCCTCTCTCTGTCTCAGCATGGCCCAGTTCCATTGGGCTTCTCAAAAACAGTGAATCCCTTGATCATGAGCAATGTGATGAACAGTACTGCAATAGCCATTTAGGAAGGCTCTGAATGAGCACTGAGGAGCAAAGACATTGGTATTCTCCTTGATGAGATTTAATCTTAATGCAGCTCATTAGTCATCAGGGTGGAAGTCCTGAACCTGACGGTGCCAAAGGATTAATTTAAATCTAAATTCCATAGGTATAGCCTCAAAAGAAGGAGGTAAAGGTCACATAGTGCAGGAGGCCCATGAATACAGCCCTGTCTGTAACATTAGGTGCTTTTGTGAGTGGAGGTCCAGCCCCAGGTGTCCCCAGGGAAAAGCTGGTAAAGGCATGAGCTCTTTGAGCCCTTTGGGTGCTGATGTTCCTGGGAGTCAGCAAGGGATCAGTTCCAAGCAAAATGGAGGCCTCATCTCATCACTCAGGAGAAACTGCCAGAGCAGCTAGAGTTAAGCCTGAGCTGAGGTTGTTGCTGGTTTTATTTTTGCTTGTTTTGCAGCTACTTGGCAGCCTCGGATCAGTGGGTAAGGCTGGAGTCCTGCAGCATGGGTGCTGTGTTAGGGCAGGCTGAGACCACTGCCTGCCAATGGAAAGGCAAGCTGAGGGGGTGAAGGGCAAGCAGTGCTGCTTGGTGAGCAAGAGACCATCTCATTTGCAGATCAAGGCAATGTCTCCTGCATGTTCCACTCCCAAGCTGGGGATGCCAGAACTTGTTCCCAGCCAGGCCCATTCCCGGACAGCAGTGGGCTGCCCAGCAGCCTGCAGAGCATGGGAGCATGGTGGCCATGGCCAGCCTGTCACCACACCAGACACAAAACTTGAGGGTGTAGCTCCGTTTGATCTTTTGTCTTTCATCTTCTAAAATTGTTCCACTTTGCCTGAGCAGGCTGGGATGTTTTCATCACTGAAAACCAGATGTTGCCAACTTTCCAGTGGTTGTGCTTGGTGCTTTATGCTGTTACTTAGCAAAAGTATGCACATCATGCCTCTTGCAAAAACAGATAGGATTTACTCCCTTAATAAGGGTTAGCTCTGTTTTCAGCCGCCTTCATCTCTGCAGAGATGTCTGTCTAGCTCAGAAATGCTGCTGTCAGCTTTCTGTGAGCATGGACTCAGTAGCACCCTCCACTGCAACACACTGTCCCAGCCACTTGCTACCTGGCCACCAGCAGCTGTTTGGTTTGTGCCTGCAAAAGTATTCGCCTGAATATTTTTGCCAGTAAAATGACTTACTTTTTCCATAAGTAGTTTTAGACATTAAACCCAGAGTTTAGTCACTAGCTCTGTGTTTCTTATCTGGCCACAAGTACTGTAAAGGACGTGTATATAAAAATTTATAAATATATAAATAAAAATATACATACATATATATATGTATATATACACACGTGTTATATATACATATATGTATATGTATAATAAATGCATATATGTATGTATACACATTATATATTTGTGTATATATTCAACATACATACACATACAGGTGTATATAAGCATTGCCTATTTATATATACACACACATATATCTATACACATGTAATGTGTCTGTATACATCTATGTTCCATTGTGGGTGGAGAGACCAGCGCTGACAAGTTAACCTTTGGAAAGGTAACAGAAATGTGGGAAATGAGCTGGGCATTTCATGATTTCATGCCGTGAAAAAGACCTTCATTAGAAAAAGAAACTGGTCCCTGAGGATATGTGTTTTCCCCAAGTGCAATGAGAAAAGGAGGTCCCTGCCTTCATGTGCGCTGCAGGGGTGTGATTCTCCTCCTGGCACCAGAAAAACACTTGGGCTTCAGCAGGAAGGAGAGCAGGCTCACACAGTGGCCAATTGAAGGCTTCTGGCAGAGTCTCCAAGATGTCTAAAGAAATGGTGCTGACCTACTGTGCCAAGTCCTGCCAGGAGCTGCTCCTGAAGTTGCCTGAAGTTATAATGAATGAGGCAATGGTCTTACACACATCATGGCAACTGCCCTGTCACCCAGCTTCAAACTAGGAAAAGTAAGCAGTTTTTTCAGCAGTTTTACTAGCTTTTTTTCATACTTACTGGAAAAATAAAGTGGCACATTAGTCATCTCAGAAATACAGCAAAACAGTATGAGGTCAAAGAGTGGGTTTTTAGTAACAACTAGTTTTTGTGGACCAGCTGCTGCAACCAAAATTTAGTTTCCTTAATGAATTGTAAGCACAAATCCCAGCAGAGAGAGAGCTTGCTGCATGTTTGCAAGTACAACACTTCAAGCTGTCTTTTCACCTTATTTTAAAAGCCCCAGAAAAAAGTGACAACTACCTCTGCAAGAGCAACCAGATGTTCACTACCGTGTACTGGGACACTGAACAGTCAAGGCTGCCAAGTGGGAAACATGCTGTATTCCCTCGACTGGACAGGACAAACACTGCCACTGTCACCCTGGGGGCTTCGCAGATCGTCACCCAAGCACAGTGCTGAGAACACAGCAGTGTCTGTCTGCCTTCACACCACAGTGGTGTCTGTCTGCCTTCACACCAGCTTGGGAGCAGTGTCATCAGTGCAAAGGCAGGTTGACTCAGGTACTGGGAATCACTTTCTGTTGCAAGGGCCCTGAGTTGAGCATCACTGTTGATTCCTGAAGGGAAAAGCACTGGCCATACAAGAGCTTTGGGCCACTGACTGTGCCACCTACTACAGTGCCCTGCACAGGGTGAGCTTCCCTTTGTGTTTCTGTGTGTATGAATATGTATGTACACATATATGTGCATAAATATGCATGCACACATATGTAGACATATATCTGTATGTGTATTTATATGCATATTCTATACATGATTCTATATACACATATATCTACATACATGTCTATATTTATGTGTATATATAGACATGTATATGCTTATGCATATATTTATATACATACACATCTATGTGTATGTGTTATGCACATATAATGTTTATAAGTAACAAAGTTATATTACATGTGGTTTTGTGTTGTTAAAGTTTTTATCTGTGCAGGACTTTAAGACCTTTCAGGGGCCAGAAGCACTTGTACTACTAGATGACTATTGATTTCCCAAGGGGAAGCAGCTGATGGATCACTGCAGTCCAGTTCTAGAATGTGCTCAAGTGCTGCTTGACCCAGCATTCTCCTTGGGCCTGCAGGGAGTAGCTCCCCAGCAGTGGTGAGGGAAGTGGAGACAAAGATGAATGGCTCATTTCCCCCCTAATGCACCACAGAAACACGTTTTTATGAAAAATAGAGCACAGAGAAGACAGAAAGGGCGACAGTCATTTTCGAAGGTCACACATACCATTTCCTTATGGCAAGTTTGCCTTCTGTGACTGATAAAAGCAGGACAGATCAAGTGTCTTCCATCAGACCTGGATTAAAAATGAAGTCATGTTACTTGGAGAACTGACAGCCCCACCAGAAATAATAGAGGTTGCTGACAGTTCTGGCTTCACGATAAAAAGCATCTTCCCACATTGTCAAAAGAGCTTCTCCACTATGGGCATAAATAAGCCATTATTTGAATGGAAAAGTTAATGGAAGGAGATATAAATCATATTGGTCTGTTGCAAAAATAGACTGTATCTGAAAAACATATTCTTGTTTCTCATATATATGAAAATATGTGTATGTATATAAACAAGACATGCACATCTATTTATATCTATATATTTATGTATGATTTTATGCATGTGCTGTACACATGACGGTAGCTAAAATTACCTAGTAAACAGTCCTTCCCCAGTGCAAACTGTTGGTGTGATGCACTGAGGGCTGTTGTGTAAGATTTGACTGAGTAGCTTTCCCATACCTAAAGGTTGTAATGTAGCAACCTTCATTTTCTGCTGAGAAGACACCATTTCCAAGCTAATTGTCGCTATCCTTTATCAGTATCTGCTGTCATGCCTCCCAATGCACTGGGCGAGAAGCTCAGCAGCTTCCAACAACCACAATCCTGATGAAGGTGGCCATGGAGAAAAGGGCTCATCCTGCAGTGGCATGCTCTTTAGTGAAGGAGATACTTGGCTTATGAGCCTGGAATGTTCAGATGGCCTCGCTGGGACAGTAAGCAGTGCCTGGTAACTGAGCAGGATTGTGGCCACTACTTGGGAAAAGCCCATGGCCCAGGCCACGCTGCAAACCCTGAGATGGAGACAATCGGCTCTTTTACTATATCATATGTGTATGTAAATGTATACATACATATCATTTGTGAACATTGGGATGAAGGAGAATTCCACCTTTCAACACTCAAAACAACTTTCTTTGACTAAAGGACCAAAGCAGTTGAACCCAAGGGACAGTATCTGCAGTGCCCAGCTGCTGAGTCTGGATGATCCCCACTTCAATTGCACTGCTGCTGGAACTGGGAGTGTCCCTTCCACCCCAGGGCTGACACTAACAGGACCACCACAGGAGAATCCTGCAATTGCTGTTGTGAGCAAACTCCTGGTCGGGGAGATGGAAGGGGGTTGCACATTAGAAACACTAGAAGTTACATCTTTTCCAGCAGTCACTGTCTCTGGAGGGGCACTGGCTGGCAGGCTGGGGACAGGACAGGACAGGAACCGGTCTGTGGCTGCAGAGGCCAGCACAGTCCCATGTCACAGCCCAACAGAATGTCACCCAAACTGGGCCCTGACAACACCCCACACTGCCACACTGGACTCACAGCTGATGGAGGTGGTGGGTATAATGCCAATATGGAGTTATATAAACATAAAAGCATTTTATATAAGCCTATTTTATCTGCAAATAATTTATATTTAGAACACCTATTTCTACTGGAAACACTAAAACCATATTACATAAGAGCTTGTTTAAATCCTTTGGCTTAAGGCTTGGGCAGAAGGAGGGGTTGGTTCGGGCATGGTGCATTCAGGCTGCAGTTTATAATCACAGCCTCAACCGACAGCCAAAACCTGGTCTTGAAATCCTTTCTGCTTTCATTCCACACTGCCCTGACAATAGCAGAATACTTTGCTGAAGGGTAATTTTCCTCTTCCTCAGTGTTGCCTTCGTGTTTGGAAATTTTCATTTATAAGGCTCTGGATGTGCTGCCAGCACAGAAGAGATGGAGCTCAGCAGTGCCTGGGCAGCGTCCTCGTGCCTGCACTGTGACAGCAGGTGGGAACACTGCTGACATCACCTGAAGGGCTGCCGAGTCATTCACAGAAATTAAAAAATGCATTAACTGGAACTGACTGATTAGCTCTATAAAATTACTTACCTCGGCATTCATGCAACAGTATCTTTTAATGAAGAAATTATTCTTTAAGCCCTCTCCTGAGGGGGAGGAAAGAAAGATGGTGATGATGGCCATAAAATACATGCCCAATGCACCAGAGGCAGCTGAATTCCTTTGGATGCCAGCCCTTGGGCCAGCTCATGCTGCCCTGCTGAGGCCCCAAAATGTTTGTTTTCCACCATATGCCAGAACAAGCTGCTTTCCAACAGGACTGGGATGAGCCATACCGCACGACATCATACTGTTTGGCCATGGTGCACACTCCCCATGGCATCACAGCACAGCTCTGGGGATATCAGCCCCTGCCTGTGCAGGCAGAGGTGCTAAAGTGACCACCAGCATGTAGTGGGCTCCAGCACTGCTCTGGCAAACAAGTGCTCAAGCAGCATTTGGATGCTGCTGCCACCTGGGTTTCCTGGTGTGAGAAACTCCAAAAACAGAGAAAGTGGAAGATCCCACCTCACAATGATGAGACCTCTCTGTTGGCCAAGCTATGAATACTGTTGTGGTGAACAGCATGGCTCCAGTAACAGCAGGTACAACTGACCTTCTCTCCTTTTCAGTCCATCTGGACCAAACTGTGAGTCTTTTTTTTCTACCTCTGAAAGTAAGGTCTGAAATTACTCCTCCCCCCAGGGGAATGGCTGGAGCAGAAGCTGCAAGCAGCAGAGCCCTGGACAGAGGCACAAAAAGGCCACAAGGCAGAGAGAAGTCTGGTAAACACCACCATGACAGCATCAAGTCACTTGTCTGGGGCAGCCAACCATTCAAGGAAACCCCATGAACCCTGACGGTGCATGACAGGGAAGGGTCTGGTGGGATTTCTCACAGGACTCTTGGGGGATACTGAGCAGCTCTGAGAGCCCAGAGGCACAATCACTGCTGTGCCCTCCAGCATCACCCCCCAGCTGGTCATGGCCTATGCCAGGGGCACTGTCCACCCTGAGGCCAGGCACTGCCCTAGGCTGGCAGCACACACCCCAGCAAGCTCTGCTCCTCTGCTGCTGCAAAGGCCAGCCAGCAAACTCCAGCACAGCCCAGCATCCCTTCTTGCTTTCCAACACAGCATGGCCAGAGCACCGTCTCCAGGCTGGATGTACATTCTCCACATGAGATGAGTGACCCCTGCCAAACACACTGCTCTCCAGCACACTGCTCTCCTGAAGGAGCAGAGCTGAGCTCTCCCACTGCTTTCTCAGCTGGACGCTATCTTTAATCACCATCATTGCTCCAATTCTCCCTCTAACTGCTCCATATTCAGGGCACATGGTTCATTAGTTTCTATAAATGGCCAAGACATTGCAGAGATTTCAGGGTCAGAGCTAAAGCTGTAAGTGACTTTTCTCCTTACCCTAAGGCTTCTCACAAGTTGACTCAAAATCCAACATCTGGGAAAGTCTGGTTTGTCCCACCACAGCCAGCACCCTGCTCTCACAGGGTGAGGTTTAATTGCTCCATCTTCTATTTTCTCTGATGTAAAGTGGAGAAGAGAACACACAAATTTCTTAGGGATGCAGGAGGAGAACAATTAACATCTGCACATGCTGCAAAACTTCTTGGGACTTGCTTTCCCTCACCATGAAGTGAAGGTGGATTAAACTCTTTGAAAACCATCTCATTCCCAAATTTCTGTGAACTTAGCCAGTCAGATAATGGGGCTGGGGTGCTATGTGGCAGTGAGATGGTGGTGGGGTGCCCTGATGCCCAGAGGCAACAGTCTCTGCTGGGAATTACCCAAGGGCATGAGCAGTGTCATCTCTAATTTGGTTTTTACAGCGACTTCATGAGTATGTTAAGGAGAAAGGGGGAAGGACCAAGGTGGCCTGCTGCTGACCTGCTGCCATTGGCCTCGCTGGCAGGGTGCAGGCACTGGGATGTGCTGAGGGCCTGGAGCTTTCCTGAGCCCACCTGGCTGCTCATCTCCACCATCCTCAGGGGTGGTGCCCGTGGCTGTGCTGCCTGCTCAACCAGCTCCACACTGCTGCACTTCGCTGCTCAAACAGCTTAAGCAAATTCTTCTCATACTTCACTTTAGCCAGGTGCTGTAAATTGAGTTGAAGTGGTGCCTGGAGAGATTTCTAGAGTCAAATATTTAAAACTATCATGAATTTGAACTGTTTTCTGGGCTGCTATGGGGGTGTTGCTCCCCATAATCCCTTCCTGGTGTGCAGGGAGTTTCCCAGCTTTGGCTCTGTGACTTTGAAGCTAACTCTCCTGTGACACTGCCTGCAGACAACAAAATTGATGTCACAACCTGCAACAATGAATTTCAGCTTAAAAATATATCTTTTTATTTCTGCTTGGACAGAAATTGTACTGGGGCTGATTTTTAAAGGAGCTGGGTGTCTCCCTGCTCTGAGAAACTGCCTAAGCCCCAGGGGCAGGCGAGCCACTCACTCCAGTCAATTATTTCACTTTAAACACTCCATCTCCTTCTATTATTTATCACCTGTCATAGAAGTCAAGTAATGTAGTGAACATCTGGGACGTTCATGGATAAACATAGGACTTTGACTATTTTATGGACCCGGAGAGCAAATCCATCTCATTGCTTCATCATGGAAGAAGAGAAACTAAGGCTATAAGAAATACTAGTCACACTGGTGTCTTTGGAACCCAAAGCATCGGGAACATTGGGGCTTGCAGTGTAGAGACCCTCTCATGAGCCCATCACACTATCCCAGGCTGAAACCAGCATCTGGCACTCAGGCTGTCCTGCTTACAGAGGAGCCCAAACAGCTCAGTGCTGGGTGTGGCAGGCACTGGATGAGCTGTTTGAGCACTGGCCAGCAGCCCATCACCAGCCACAGCAACAGCCTCTGATGGGTCACAAATTGGCTACTGGTGATGGGAACCAGCTCCCTCATCCATCCTCAGGGACCTGCCACCCCTGCGTAAATCCACAACAGTAACTGCTGCTGTCAGCCCCGTAAAGGAAGAGGCAGTTAGCAGGATTAAACACCACTTGTGTTGTATTTTGCCTTCAGCTGGAAGGACGCTGTGGGTCTCAGCCTGGAGAGCAGGCTGCGATCAGCTGGGACATACACAGCTCCCTGCTGAGAGCTGGGCCGTGGAGCAGCTCTGTCCCACTCCCTGGCAGGTCGCATCGGTTAAATACATGTGATGCCAAGCTGTTGTGTTGTAGGGAACGGTTTATGACCTTCGTCCAATGAAAAAGAGATGAGGTAGGTACTGAGAGAAGGTGAATGAAGACATTGGTGTAAATAGCCATAATCTGCCATATTTTAGGGAACATAAGATACCAACCTGGCAGCTGATACCTACTGGTACCAGGCTGGCAGCTGTGCTGCCTCTGCCTCGGGCTTTTGGTGTGGGCCTACAAACACATGAGAACTGAGTGTTTTCCCCTGAACAGCCCCTGCCTCTATGAGAGCCTCCCAGCAGCCCTCTGCTGCCAGCCAACCCTGCAATCCCACTGTTACCAGCTTTCCAACATCCTGTTTTCACCAGGATTATGTTAAGCTTCCTGTTTCCCATCATATTTTTCCTCCTGGACATGCCAAACAGACCACAGTTCCTGGCAGGCAGGGTGGAAAACTCCCCAGGCTGCACCAACATTTTGGAGGATGAGCTGGACTTGCCCCTAGTTCCTGGCTCCTCTCCACTGCCAGCTCTGGTATCTACTGTGGCACCAAAGCCCCACCATGGCCAACCGGCTGCTTCACAGCAAGTCATTTTGAGTCCATTCAGGCAGTAAATGGCTCAAGCAAATCTGTGCTTCCATGTTTTTCTCTATGTTGGCTGAAGAACCAAAACACCAGCTTCACTGCTAACGTGTTTTTTTCAGGACAAGAGAAATGAAGCAAGGTACTGATTAACTATGCAAGAGCCTTACAGGTATGGGCAGCCAAACTCTTTCATGTTCCTCCCAGCTAGTGGTGCATGTTTTGGCAGCTGCAAATGGTGGCCCTCTCTGTGGCTGCCCAGCCTGCCTTGAACAAGTCATACAACGAGGGTTTGTACTTTGCCTTGATGGAAATGGATGCTGTACTCCAGGTGATGCAGTTTAGCAAGGCCAACAGAAACACAGATAAAAGTGTCAGCAATCCCAAAGGATGTTCCTGTCCAGTCTACACTCCAATAGCTGCATAGACTGGCACCTTACTGCTTTACAGGACTATGTGTGATGTGAAATGCAGAAACTCAAACACCTGAGGATCTCTCTGCATAAAGCAAATAAAAAGAATAATGGAAAACCAGCGAAATATCATGTAAGAATCCAAAAGACAATTTAGTATATAGAAGTAACTTAATCTTTCAATATGTGTCAACATCAGTTCTTCTAAGACTCTGTAACATTAGCAGAAAATCTCTGAGACAAATATGATACCAAACAAAACCCAAACCCATCTGCTATCTTAATCATAGGCTTTAAAAATGTCTCTGATAGTTATCCAGCTATTTCAAGAGCTGTACTGTTTAAATCTATATCCAAACAAACACAGAAGTCCCAATAAATCTGTCATTCAGTTATTCACATCTTTGGCTTTAAATGCTAAAAAAAGGTAAAATTCAAGACAGACGTTAAAAAGAAACAGCTTCTAGCACTGAAGATTTAAGCTCTAATCCAGTCTGAATGGCACCCCTAAGAATGAGAAAATGTCCTTTCATTGCCAGAATTTGGGTTTGGAGCACCCACAGCTGAAGTAGGAGCTGCAAACTACAAGTTCAACCATCTTGTAAGCAGAAAGTCTACCTTGGCTACACTTGTGGTGTGGAGACACCTTTTTGGGAAGATGCTGTAGACATGATTACACAGAAAGATGACAAGGTTCAGACTAACCTTGCACCATCACAGTGGGATTAGTGTGACAAAGAAGCTGTCACACTGCACAGCACCAGAGCCTTGGGATATGGTTTGAGCAACACATTAAAACTCATTTATAAAGGAAAGCCTGTATTTTATGAGGCCTCAGATCTATTCTGAGAGTGGTCAGTGATCTTTAACCAAGCAGGCAAGAGATGACCCACAGGAAATGATTACTAGAATAATATAATAAACCTAAACCAAGAGTTACAAGAAATCTGGAAAAATCAAAAGTGTAAGCAAAGACACAAGTAATGCGGAACCTACACCAAATCAGGACAAAATATATCAGATTTCTACCAATGTTATAATGGAAGAAAACCAAACAAACCATCAGCCACCAGTTTAGTAATGACTCTGTGCTCCAGAAACACAGATTCAATGGATTATCAGTAAGGGTAGATTAACCCAAGCCCATCCCAGGGTACAGCACATGCTGCCCAGCACAGGAGGCCTGCCATGAGCACCTCCCAGCACCTCCCTGTTGGCTACCAGGGAACCCAAACTGGAGAGAGGGTGAGCAGCTGTGAAGGGCAGTGGTATTGTTGGCTGTGAAGCTGGGTAAGTCATGAGTTCCCTGTCCCACATCCAGCTGCAAAACACACACTTTTGTATTCCATACCACACATAGCATCCAGGCTGGGTGACATAAAGGTTAAAAGCAATTTTGGCCACAGTAGGCCGGCACGCAGATTACAGAAGGAATTTTATTATCAGAATTCACTATAGAAGGGCTGCTCTGCAAGGTCATGTGTGCTGCCAGCTACTGACCCAACTATTTGCAGAGTGTGGCCATACCCGGCCATCCCCACGTCCACAGGGGCTACTGGGGCAAAGCTCCCTCTGCAAATGGCCTGGTACGCGCAAACCACCGTGGCAGCAATGCCAGTTCTCAGCCAAAGAAGCCAGTGAACTTTTCAACAGTCAATATTTTAAGGAGCTCTTGAATAGCACTCAGAGTAAGCAGATAACCCTTTTAAATATAGAGACACTGGAATGGAAGCCCAAGTGCTGGGTGCCAGCAGTGATCTGGATTATTTGCTTGTTACTAAATACCCCATGGCATTACTTCCCAGGTTGTTCAGCTCAAGTCTGACGCAAACAGTGGCAGCACAGCAAACAAGAATTTACAGGATTTTGTAAGAACTGAAATAATTCAAGGAGTAAGGAACAAATTGGTTCAGGGCTGCTATTGCTCAGGATTGCATCTTTGGAAGAATGAGGACAGGTTACTGTTTAATTATGTGTAAAACGTAACTGAAGGCTTGACAAGTACGTACAGATCTCAGCAACAGAAAAACAACAGAAGTATAAATAAAGAAAACTTGTGAGAGCAGATTTAGTTCAAGGATGTTTTTCCTTTTGATACCCAGAGATTAACCTGCACCACATGTCTCCGAATTCCTCAGGACCTTACCTACAGTCCTCTGGGGGTTGCAGTATGTACATCTGTAGGGTAGAGGATGAAAGTCCACATGTGGAAAAACTTGCTGCCTCTGACTTTCAGAGAGTTTAAAAGGGGACATAGAAAAAATAGCAAAAACAAAGCAAAAACAGCTCCTGAGCAACATTCATTCCATATGTGAAAAAAGTCTCTGGTGGATGACTCCCCCCTGTAAAAAAGGCATTAAAAACCTGTTCATAAACCAAGGCCTCCAGGAAATAAGCCAGACCAAAGCAAGAATTTAGCAAGGCTTTAAATGGATGTATAAGACACAGTTCTAATAGCTTCTGCAGCACAGAAATAACAATAACGAGGTAACAGGAAAACAAAGTGAATCAAGGCACACAATTTTTTCTGTAGGCAGAGAACCCACTGCTGCAGATACAGGCTGCTCTGCCAAGCAGGGCAGAGGAGGCACAGCAGTAGCAGGGCCTGCTCCACTGCCCCAGTCCCCAGCTGGTTTGCAGAGCCCCATGTGCAGGCTACAGCCCCAGCAGAACAGCTCTGCTCACAACAAAGCCCAGCTAAGATGTGCTACTCACACTGTAATCACACCCCTAACAGCAGCGTGGGTGAAGACTTATAAAAATAGCTGACTCCATATATAGCAACTCTGATTTAATTAAAATTAAATGCCATTGTGAGAAACCTAACTGACCATTACTGAGAACTCTTGATCAGAACAAGCTGTTCAGCATGGTGCCACTCTGCAATTATTAGAGCTCATGTGATGACAGTACATGTAAAAGACTGTCCTGATCTGTTCTCAACATCACCTCTTCTAGCTGAACTCTTGTTAGATATATGTTAAAATACTGCCTTTTAAGGAAAGGCTACATAAAGAAGAAAAGGTATTTTAAAACATCCTCATTTCTTGTTTGCTTCTTTGTTAATTAGGGTGTTCCATTTTACTTGGCAAGCACCTTGGCATGAAACAGTGGTCCCTTTATCTGGTTCATAATTTAAGCCTCTTCCATATTTTGTTTTTAAAGACAATTCAGTTGCTAGGTCACAGCCAAATGTTTACACATATAACTGACCTATTTTTCCTTGAAGGGATGGGCATGGCTGAGGAGTGTGGGGCAGAAACCACCTTCCCCCTCCTGGGACCACCCTGTGGCATTTTGCGGTTTCTGCAGGCTGCTCTCCCAACACAGGACTCCTGCAGTTTCCCAGCAACATACTCAGAGTACCTTAATTTTCTAGCAATAGACTTGACTTTGCATGGTCCTTACAAAGCACTTTTACTTTCTTTAATTGTCTCCACATAGGGAATTCCTTCAGCTAATAATCCTGTCTGCCTAGCTGTGCCCTGCAGTGACCCATGGAAGAGGCCCGTTAGGAGAGCAGGGTTTTCACCAAAGCAGAGACCAGAGCCTGTACAGAGTTGCTCCTCCAGCACAAGGTAGAAGAAAGACAAAGGTAGTGAAGCACCACACTGGATTTAAGCTCAACACTTAACTCTCCTCCTTTCAGTGTTAAAATGTTCCCTTTGTACCATTACAAGGTTTCTTAAGTACTGCTAAAGTTTCATTTGTATTCTTAAAAAAAAACAGCAACAAAAAGCCCCTTCCTTTTGCACAAGATGTGTTTTTAAGCTGATTTTTGTTTCCAGTCCTTATGCACTTCCCACCCACTGCTTTCATCCAATCTCAGCAAAACCCACCAGACTTCAGAACAGTCCCTGGCCCAGAGAGGGTCATTCCCTCTCCCTACAGCCCCCCACACCCACTGATGTGGCTGCACAAATGTTCACAGACTGTGCCCAAGGACAAGCATCCTGTCCCCTCTCCCTCACTCACCACCTTCGGCCACACCGAAGGGGCACATCCTTGCTTTAGGCAAGATGCAAATGTGCTACCGCCAGAGGAGCAGGGATGGAAACATTTGGAAGAACTGAAACACTGTCATGGAAAAAGCTGTAGGAGTTTGCCAAAAGATGTAGCTTTTGTACAGTTAATTAGCTCCCTCAGGAACAGTTCTGACAGGAGGAACTGGAAGAGAAATACATGCTGTTCTAGGGCTTGCTGCAACAGAGACCTGACCTGCAGATTTTGAAACACTCCACAGGGGTTACCTGGTCACACTCCTGAAATCTCCTTGGGAAAGTGCTCCAGCCAGGCTCTTGGCTAAAGAACCCACATGATCACCCTCACTGCAGGCTGCCAGCGACATGAAGGTGCTCACACACACTCACAGCAGCTTTAACACTAACACTAGTCTGCCTTGGTAAATAGTAGCATTCACTTATGCTCTCAAAGTCAACTGGGGTTTTTTTCCAGCAAAATGGTCACAGACACTGCTGTACTCTTACCCTCTCACAGCCATACTGCAACACAGGATTTTCCTCAATACAGGCTGCAGACACTGGGACAGAGAGGAAAGAATCTCTTGGAGTCTCCTTCCAGGGTGTTGCATCCCCAGCAGCAGCAGCTCCAGGGCAGACTACACAACTGTCTCTCCTGCTTCCATGAGCACCTTCTGTCAGGCAGTGCAGGTGAGTGTACAAAGCATCACAAACCAACAGTGATTTTTGCTGGCCATGTTTTTATTTGTTTTTCGTTTTAAACAGGGGAGCCAATGATACATCCAGTATTTCAAAAAATCAGAAGGTAAAACAAATTTTCAAAAGACCGAGATGCTACATGCTATATTTAACCTAATTTTATTCATGCTTGCTTTTGAGGGGGGTTGGGAGTGGGACAGGAATCATTCAGTAAAAACAGACAGTAAAAACAAAATGTCTCACCATATAGAACTTTAACCTACAGTAATGTTGTACCTTAATTATTTCCATGCACACAACTAACATTACAAAATTTTTAAAAAATGAACACAATTAAGACTTCTAGGAGCATTTGATAATAAAGCAATTCCTAATTTCTTTTGTAGAGATCAAGCACCTCCAATTACAAATTCCTATACACAGTGAGTGCTTTACTTGAAATGAAAACTAAAAAATAAAAAATGTATTGGATAGCCTCAGAATAAGCCGATGTTAATATATATCCAGCTATGTAGGCAATAAAACCATAGTGCTTAACAAAAACTTTTATCTGAAAAGTAACTCAAAAATTAAGTTGACTTTCTATAATTACAGAAATATACTTATTTGCTAAAATAAATAAAAGTGCTGCATATTAACACTTCACTATAAAGAATGCATACCAGAACATTTATAAATATTGAATGATTTTCAATAGGAATAGCTACTACAATAATGCTGGCTAAATAGAAGTGCATAATGAGAAGCACTATGGGTGGTTAATGTTTGCCACATACTGCTGTTACCTTGAGGTAGATAACACATGCGTACCAAATTCTGCATTCATTTCAGTTGCTGCTGGTATCATGTGTCTAAGAAATGTTTACAGTATGAAAAACCCTAAAATACGCATGAATGAAAAAAATGTTTTGGGAAAAATAGATATTTTCATGCAATTATGTACAGTCTCACTGTGTAAATTTCAAGGCAAGGTTCGTTTTCTGCAAAACATGGACTCTGTTTTACTGAGAGAATGTTTTTTACTTGGTTTAGTGCATTTTTTTGTTACCTCCTGCATTTTGCATTATTTTGCTCTATTCTTTAATTTTGTGTGCAAACGACATGCCAGTTTAAAAACAAAACTAACTCATGTATAGAAAGTAATTCTGGATTGTAAAAACAATGGTAAACAGAAAACTAATGAAATCCATACCCAAATTACACCATCTGATTCAAGTAAAAAAATTACTTACACTAGTAATAAAAAAAGACAAACACATCTCATGAATATAAAAGAAATGTCTGCTGAGTGTTTTAGTTTAGATGTTTCAGAATGCTGCTGTAGGTTTTGTGGGGAATTTGGGGAGATGATTTCATAGCAGAAGGCGTTAGCGTGGCCTGTATTGACTTCAGAGGCGAACCAACAGGGCTGTGAAACTGAGGAATACCTATAGCCTCAAGCTGCTTGTTGAAGAGGAGTTCTCCACTGTTACTGAGAAAGCTCTCTTCTCTTTCCTTCTCCCCAAGCTTCCCCTCTTCTACTGGCTCAGGTTCTAGCATTTCAGCATCTTCTTTCTTACTAAAAAATTTGTCCAAATAACTGGTGTAAGTATTTTCTTTTTCAACTTGTTCATCTTTCCTGACTTCGCAACAGAACTGGTCTATGAGGAAGCACTCCTCCCCTCCACTGACAAACTGACTGTCCCAAGAAGTTTGGTACAGAGCTTCTAACTGTGCCAAATTAGCCATTCCTTTCTCCTGCTTCTCTCTGCTTACTGACTTCGATATTATTCCTTTCAACTCTATTTGAGACACTGAACTATTCAAGTCATTTAATTTATCAACATCAGTAGACTCATGTTGTAAACTAAGCTGGATGGTTTCTGCTATAAAAGAATCAAAGTCAAATCCTTGATTCTTCTCCCTTTCTTTTTCAACAAGTTGCTGTGATGCTTCCTCAAGCGCTATCTGAGCTTTCACCAACCCATTCTTTTCACATTTAGACTTGCCTTTCTTATCGGACTTTTCTTTGCTTTGTTCCTTCCAGTTTGAAAGATCTATAATAAGCTTGGGCTCATAGTAATGGTTAACTTCACTGTCTCGCCAAACTAAATTATCTAGGTATGAAGATGACCTCATTTTGTAATTACAAGTGTGACTGCATTCCAGATCACAATACTTGTTTTCATGGTGATCTGAATACTGCCAGCAAGGCTCAGTGGAGAAGTGGGTGTCAAAGGCAGGATCCTCCAGGTACTTTTCACGATCTCCATCCAAATATTTGCGAGGATCTACTTGCACTTCTTCTTCATCAGTAACATCAGAAAGAGCCCTTGGATCGCGCTGAACTTCATCAGCTTCAAAGTTATTATGAATAGGCCAGTCATGGTCTGAAAACTGACTTTCATGGTATCTGTAAAACAATTTTCTAAGTGTTAGCAGCTAAAAACCATGTTCTAGCTCCAAACACAGAGACAGTTAAGTTTAGAATTTGCCTTATAGAACAATAACAATTCAACACAAAGCTTTTCCTTAATTCATTTGAATATGTCTTCTAGGTTTTTCATTTAATCTGGCATAAAGCAATCCTCAAATGCACATCTGAAAGATTTAAACCTGGAATTATGTACAATAGCTCATTTCATTTACAGAACTCTTTCCAGAAAGTGCATTTAACTGACTTAAGATGACTACTCTGTATCTCTTTACTATTATATGCACTAAGCATTAGACAAGAAAATCATACTTTAAAACTCTCTTTAAATAAATTTTATTTTTTAGAGAAATACTTTGGCGGGGGGGGAGGAAAGGAGAGATTAACTTTAGGTTCTAGAGTCCTGAGTGCATCTCAGAAATGCACCAGCATATCCAAGTCAGTCTAATGAAGTCAGTCTAACTCAATGACAATGTCTCTAAGAGAAAATTCTATACTCAGGTCAACTTCAGAAAAAGAAACAAACAGAAGAGGAAATGATGCCCACAAAGCAATGTTATTTCAAGCACAAAACCACCCAGACATGTTACCACAGTTAAGTGATAAATTTACCTTTCCCAATTATAAATATGGCTGTGACTTTCATCCATTAGCAGAATATCATCAACCTCATCTTCAATGTGAAAAGGATGACTTGAAATAGGCTCATCCGTTGGAAAGGAATAAATGCTCATGTAAGGATGTGACAAAGCTTCTTCTGCTGTCAATCGATCCATGGGACTAAACGTCAAAATTTGCTCCAGAAAGTCCAGTGCTGCAGAGAAAAAGTGACCATTAAACAGGACATTTCAGCTATTCAGAGTTTAACATTAAAGTGCCGTGCTTTGCTGTAGAGCTCTACTTGCTTCAAAGTAGCAGCCCGTGAAGTATCAGCTACTGACAGTGCACTGCCAAATATGCATTCCATATCCATTGGAAAGCTGGAAAGGTAAATCAAATCTAAGATCAACAATAATTTAACTTAAAGTATGAAAAAAATACTAAGAGACAGAATGCTTCAAGCTAAGTAAGTATCCACTAACAGCTACCAGGAAACACTGCTGTCACTTTGCTTGGGGGACTCTTCTAAAAACATTTGAAAGACAGTTTTTTTATACTGACTCCATTCTAACGTTTCCTTGTATTTAGAAGGCCAGTGTCTCAAAATCAAGCAATTCCAGTACAAATAGGTCCCGCAGAGATTCATAATTCTACTCCAAAGATGACCAAGCAGCTATTATGGAAGCTTAGAATATTTTTTATTACAGTAGAAGGTAATCCTTCAGACAACGCAGATTCTCAAACTTACTTTTAACAATCACACACCTGCACTGCAAAGTTGCTCACTATTTTATGATTTTGAAATATGGGAAGTATTTTTTTTAATTACTCACCTTCAGGACTGATGCCGGGAAGCAACTGAGTTAAAGGTTTGTGTGGCTCAGTCATATCGTTTCGAATGTAAACTGGAATTACATTGAGGAGCTCCTGACGGTCCTCCTCATGTACAACAGGAATCGATTCGAGAATCAACTGCATCTGTTCAAGTTCATGTGCACCTAAGCACCAAGAGAAAATACAAGCTGCCATTTCAACTCCAAACATTTCTGATCCCTGCATATGAAAGGCATGTCAAAATTTTGTGTTCTGAGCAGCTATTTTCAGCAAAAGATTATAATCTGCAACAGGGGAAAGGCTGAAGTTCTGAATTTAAATGGTAATAAATCTGAAGAGCTCTCAAGAAATGCGGTGGTGCGTGAAGAATTACAGAGCTGCTACTCACAGATAAAGGGACCTAACCTTAAGCTTTTGCAAGGATGTTTTCACCATGGATGAGGTTCTCTATGCAACACCCTATCTTTTTGTTATGGACTATATACTGCAATCCTCCTCTTTCAACTGATCCACCTAATTAATTCAGTATTCGACCTCAGTTTGAATGATACGTCCCTTATTAATAAAAACGGTAGTGGTTTAGCTCAGAAAAGAGAACTTACAGGCCACAACCATTTGTATTAATATTCTATTCGGCAATCCTGCATTAGCTATCAAGTGGAAGATAAAAATCACCTGTCACTTAAGCAGAGTGATAATATGGTTTTTAAAAGAAGTACTGCATTATGATCGAAATTATAGTACACTTCTAGCACTACCTGAAGTCTCTCTGGGTAAGAACTATAAGGATCTATACAGCAGGTCAGTTTTGAATAATGAACAGCATCTATATTCAGCACTGGAGTACCCAGAAATAGAGCTTGTCAAACTCAACTTATTGTTCAGCTCCAAGGATGTAGGGACCCTAGAGATTCAACTAGCAGGTGAAACTATATGGGATTATTTGCATGCCAGCTTTTCCCTCCTTCACCAAGCAGCTCAGGGCAATGACAAGCGATACTGATGCATGTGACATTATATATAAAAATAAATGGGGCCAGCAGGAGACTGTACATCTCAAAACCTCCACACTATCAGTTACTCCAGCGGCACGCACAGCACGGCAGCCTTCGCCGGACATCCTGTCAGGTGGCTTAAAGAAAAGCTGAGGCAAAGTCACTATAGAAAATCTGACAGAGACCTACACTGTCCAAATGAGTTAGTACTGCCCTCCTGTCAACTTCTTTAGTGGACTGAAAAAGCTGTTTTGTCCTCCTGTTTCAAACTACTATGAATTACTTAATATGATCTATCAGATGTTATAGTGCCTATAACTTGCTGGAACAATAGATTCTAATGTATAATTATTGACATCTTAAAAATTAATCAGACTTCTTTCCACTTCAAGCAAAATGAGCATTTTAAAATATTCTTTTAGCACAAAGAACCAGAGAAGTTGTTTGGAACAGCTATTGAATTCTTCTGCCTCAACTTCCCTCACTTATCCCAGGTATTCTGCAATTTTAATCTGCATTCTTCCTTCCTATTCTCATCAGCTTTCCAGAGAGCAGGATTCCTAAGAGATGGTTCAGAAGTAGACAGGAAGCTGCAAATTAACCAAATCAAGCTCTCTAAACAACTTTGCAAAAGAATTTTATTCAGGGTCTTATGACAGGATAACTGTCATATCTCCACTATTTGCCAGTGTAAGTGCTGGATGCAATGGGAACCGAATAAATGTCTTACCAGCCAAGCATTCAGTACACTTAGACCTTACTCCAATAGTCAGTAATTCAAAGAGGAAGCAACTCCCTGCAAGTTAAGAAATACCTCTGCACATATTAAGTGCTGATTTCTACCAAATAATGCTTTCAAGTGACAGTTCTCCACTAATAGTACTTAATGGGAAAAAGATAATTTAATTACCTTCTCATGTAATGCTAAGAATTACAGCAGAGGTGTGCTCTTAGTCCACACATCTAAAGGAGTGTGAACTTTGAAATACAAGCTTAGTTCTTTATCTGCATTACTGCAGTAATTTAGACCAAGAGGAGCAAATCCAAGAGCAAGCTTGAATGAGACAGCAGCTGCTGGCCCCAGGGTGCACAAAGAATAAGCATTTCAGAGGTTTACTCCAGACTAGAGCTCATCTGCTCCCATGGACCGAATGCCTGTCAGGGATCTCCTACAGTGCCAGTAACAGTTTCATTTCACCTAAAAGGCTCTAGTTTGTGCACTGAGCTAAGTCAGCAACATGGCACAGGATGGTCATCAAGAGATTCGCTCCAAAAATTTCCTTCTGGTCCTTACCAAAGCACTAATATAGACATGTCCAGTGAGACCACAGCATTGCCTCCTATCTTATTAGGAAGAGCTGAAGGCTGTGCATTTCCTTGCTATGTCACACTGAATTGTACATTTTTAAATCTTAAATCTATATACCACTGGGTATATTTAAAATATAGAGAAACAGGAAGTGATTAGATTGACATTAAAAAAATCTTTATGCATATGATACTCAGTGCATTCATAATCCTCAAATACTCCCTGGATACACCAATTCACACAGGTATTAGAACACTTCTTAGGCATACAATAAATTCAGCTTAACATATTTGTGTACAGATTTACCATACATGAGTATTACATTAAATTGTGATTTGTCTAAATATACATCAATACAAGTAACCAAAATTGAAATGCCTTCTGCTTTACAAATACATCAGTTTATAGTTTATATAACTGCATAGCTGGTATCAACAACTATTGGTATTAGCCATGAGAACCAATCTTTCTTGGGGAAGATAATTAAGCAGTACCACTCCTTTTAGGAATACACACACATTTTTATTCTACCTACCTGCAAAGAGGGTTTTCCCAGTCAGCATTTCAGCAAAGATGCAACCTGCAGCCCACATGTCAATGGCTTTAGTGTAGTTGTTAGGAGAAAGCAAAAGACGGGGCGATCTGTACCATTTAGTAACCAACCCTTCAGAAAGATGGCCCTAAAGAAATTAATTAAAAGAAAAAAAATTACTTACTTTTTTAGGACTTTTTTTTAATTACTTGTTTTTTATTTTTTTAATGCACTACTACAAGATTTCTTGGTCTGAAGGTCCCAGGGATCATACTGTGTACTTTTCTACCTTTCTAAATGAAATACAAGTATCTTTTTGAGTGAACAGCAGCCATATAGAACTATGACACTATTTGTTAGTCAAATGAGGTATTGCAGCAACTTTCTCATTCTCAGGTGCCAAATAAATGTAGAAATTATACTAAACTCCCTTGTGAAACCTCATCTAGACCAGGAAGACAGTATCTCTAAAACAACCCCAGGAAGTAGCCACACTTGCACAATTTTGAATGCACCTCTTATAAACTTATCTAAGGCTACTATAGTTATGACTCTAAATGTTGCTCTTAATCTCAGGTTGTTTTCTGAACACATATAATAAAAAAAAAGTTTTATGCTTGTAGCCATCCTGAGACAAAGCATGTCATTCAGTGACCTGTTTTATTCTATTTGCAAGCACTTCAGTTCTACTGCATGATCCCTAACATGGTACCCTACCTGCTAACAAGGCCTTCCACAGCCCAGCTACCTGTGCAGAAGGGAGAAAGATGCTATTTTAAGAAGGCACAGGTGTATCACTTAGATATGTCCACTCTCTGCATACCTTGTGTGAATAATGAGGATCCATGATTCGTGCAAGACCAAAGTCACCAATCTTCAGCACCAAGTCTTCAGTATTAATGAAAAGATTAGCTGGTTTGAGATCTCTATGCAGAACATTTGCAGAGTGAATATACTTGAGCCCACGTAGCAGCTGGTACATGAAAAGTCTGGCATGATCTTCCAGTAAAGGGCCTTGCTCTAGCAAATTAGCCAGATCTGTCTCCATGTATTCCTGGACAATGTAAACACAGTTCAATTCTGTAAGGGAGCCCACGTCATCTGTTAACTGGCTTCCACTGGGACCAAGAATTTCAAATACTTTGACAATGTTATCGTGGTCAAGTCTTCTAATAATTTTGATCTCACGTAGAGCATGTTTAACACTCTGGGGATCTGTAAGGACAATTTTCTTGACAGCCACTCTTTTGTCACAGTCATTATCGACAGCAGAAAAAACTAAGCCATTTCCACCACAGCCCAGTGGTTTTAAGTCCATATACCGAGAGCCCAGATCAAAACCATGAATGTTCATGAGACTTTCAAATTTTTCTGCCATTTTTAAATTCTTTACGTTTCTTTTTCCTCAAACTACTACACTTCTGTAAACACACGGAGACACTTCCACTGGTATCTGAAGGAAAGGTCTTAGAGAAAGGGAGAAGAAACACTTGGCTTTGACTGCAAGATGGTTTCTTGACACTCTCATTTCATTATGAGCCAGCCAGGCCTGTTGTGTCCCCTTGAATTTAGAGCCCGTAAGCTCTAGAACTCAAACCGAGCATAAGATAGAAAGATTGCAGCATTCATAGTTCAAGAAAGGTGCAGCATTTCTGCAGACATTAAAGAAAATACTCACAAGAAACTCAAACGGAATGAAATGACATATTATGCACTCAGCTCTACTGTGCTAAACTGGTTAACATTTAACAAAAATGTGAATAAATATGCACATAATAGGCTTCTATTAACATCCTCCTCCTCACAGTGCAGATACATTCAGTGTTGGACTGGTCCTGAGCAGCGTCATTCTATGGTGCTGGTAAGCACTATTTTTTTCCTTCTTCCTCCTTTATATCTCCTTTGTTTACAGTCTAGTTATGTGAGAAACTGGCAGCTCTTGATTTACAAAAGATGCCTTCTGTTAATGATCAGGTGGCTCCAGCTCACCACAATCACAATCAAAGCTACCATCCATTTTACTCCGTGACAACCTGAAAAGCAAAGAAAAATACATCAGTGCTCCAGCATATACAAAAGTCTTCCTCCTCCCCAACTCATGAAATTGTCCTAAATATAGAACTTATTTATTGTTCAGTTACAAAATAAGAAACCACCACAAAAGTTAAACTAATTAAACATGACATATAGTTTTCATACTTGTGGTAGGAAACTGACAATAATGACCAACCACCATTTCTAAAGATACTGTGAATGTTTTTTTATATAATCTATAGGAAATATATGGCACACAATGAGAAATTCTTCTGAATCTTAGTAAAGAAGGGAATAACAAAGAAAGTATTTCTTTTGAAGAAGTACCAAGAGACAACTCAGACACAACAATACCCTTAACATCAGTCACTACATTTTAGAGTAATTCTTTGCACTAAACTTTTACTCAAAGACAAAATCAGGTTTAACTATTTCACCTTAATAAGAGATAACCAGGTACTGTTCAAACGAAAAGGGTAAGGCTTGTGCACTCCCAGTATTTGTTCACTTTCCAGAATATACAGTCCACATCCAATGCCACTTATAAAGATTATAAAGATTTTGGATAAAGTTTACCAACATCTCAGATAATAACTTTGCCTCTACAGACTCTTTGTTACAGGGAGCACAGGGGTAATTTATACTTATCAGACAAATATTACTCTATCAGTTACATCTACATTTATCCAACCTAGATTATGGAGAAAAACTAGCAGCAGGCACATGTTACAGACTAACTGATATATTCCACAACCATTTCCCCTAACACATGGCACTTTCAGACATCATTTATTTTTTAATAGTGTAATGAATTCACCTACTATTTATGAAAAACCAAACTGGCAATTTTCTCAGTAAGTTCCCGTCAGCAGCAGCAGAATGCAGTCATAAAGACCACATGTTACATTTTTGTACAACATCCTCTTTTCTTTTAAAGGTTCAAAAATGCCACAGAGAGAAGAGTCAAAGCTGTAACTTACACAGTGTGGTAAGGTTTGGGCAATTCCATTACAAGTCACTTGAATGTTCTTCCCCAACAACTATAGGTCAGATCAAACCACTAAATACCTTCTGTTCAATCTCAGATGAACAGATTTCAGCTCTTTGCCTAACCCCTACATAAATGTAAAGCTCTCCAAACTATCCCAACACTTCAGAATTAATTGTATAAGTGTTTTCCTCAAAATTGTGCTAGCATTTCAGTGGGACAACTGGGAGCAAGCAAAACAAGTCTCCTCACTCCTGACAGAGCAGCTGACAAGTTATTTACATATTCTAAATAATGGCCCCAATTCACTAAAGTCATTAGAATTGTATAGAGAAAAAGGGGAAAGGAAAGGAAGACATACTGGCAAACAGAAACAAGACTGTTTCAACATATTTAAGTATTGCCCTTCCTCAGGCTCAAGCCTCACTGCCACCAAGTCACACAGCCCCAGTGCCCCGGGTCACTCATTCCCTCCTGCCACACAACACCTGCCTCCAGGTGCTTGTACAGCCACAGGACAAACACAGGAATGGAGGAAACACATCCTCTGCTCAGGTTTTCTTCTTAAATAAAGATCACCAAATGTAGTATTTCTAAACTGAAAAGCATTGAGCTGTCCTCCACTGATGTGTTGATCTTCAGAGCTTTCTCTGCTCAGCACATGGAACTACTGCCTTGGGATTCCTTTCTCTGAGCACTGGCAAGAGTCCTAATTATTAAGTTTTACAAGGGTTTATAGCCTCAGAACAAACATAATGAGGTAACACTATTACTTTTCCCCAAAACATCTTGAATTTCTATCAATAATAAGACAAAGCAAAGACTTCTCTTAAAATACCCATGAATTTACTTAAAGAACAAAAATAAAACTTATCCTGAAGAGGACAGCATCAGTGACTACCCAACACTGTTCACAGTTATAAAACTCATAAGCCTGCCTCTTGACTGTTAACATTTTTACACCTAGAATTATTTTCTCACTCACGTGTATCACTTTTGAGTTCACTCACTCTGAGCTGCTGCCTGCAAAACAATGCACATCATCCACTTTCATTTTGACACCCCCCACCTCAAAATCAGTATAAGCTTCAAAAATGAATTTCCATAATAACATCTTATATTCTGTGCTAACTCAAGGTCCAAGGCCTCTGATCAAATACCCTCCAATAAGCTGTATTTTATATCCTTGGGACCTTCTAAAACCAGTTGTTACTCTTCCTCATAATTAGGCTTATTGTTTCACATTGCTGATGTCTTCAATACGTAGCAATGCCAAATCTGTTTGCACCAGCTGGGTGACACATCTGGAACCTCTCTTTTAGCCTGTTCCATTTAACAGCACAGAAACAGATTCCAAAAGATGACCAGCAGCAGCAGAGAGTATGATGTACTACCTCTTCATCATAACTCAAATCTTACCGCCTACTGCCCTGACTGGATGAAAAGGAGCAGCAGAAGTGCAGCATGACAGCAGCAAGGACAGGACAGGTCCATGGAGAACAGGAGAGATGGCCCACTTGCTTACTGAAGTAGGAGCCCTAAAATTTTCATTCTGTATCTCTGAAAGGAAGCAATTTTAGCCATCAGTTTATACTATATCCTTCCACTAGGTGACCACTAATTAGAATGTTTTCAGAGAGCATGTAATGATGTCCAGAATCAGAAGGATTTAGCTAAGGAAACAAATGCTGACAACATAAGCAACCCAGGCAGTCTTTAATGTGACCTGATCCTCCTACAAATTTCCTATTTGTGAGCAAGTTACTTAATCCCAAACTCAGGAGAAGCAGGGCCCAGCTAATACTCAAACCAGGATCTAGTCCTGGGAAGCTGACCAAGAAGCAGCCTATCTATTACAGATACAGGACCCTCACAGGAGCATCAGGAGGACAGACAAGGACTGCCCTAGCAAAAATGCTCCATTATTGAAATTAATTAAGATTCAGTAACTGAGAGTGATTTTTCGTTTACTGACACTGAAAATTCTCCACTGGAAATGTAACAGATGCAGATGCTGCAGCAGGTTCACATATCTTTGTCTAACCTAAGAGTTGACCCCAAATTTTCTCTTACTCTAAGATGACAATTACTTAAAGGGTAACCAACTACAAGAAATTAAAGCTTCTCTCAAACAAACAAAAAAGAGAGCTCAAAGTAACTAATTTTCTTCTTTGCATTTTATAATAGTTTTTTAATTTGAAAAACAATGAGATGCAGGGGTTTTTTTAGACACCAATACTTACAAAGAGTGACACTACATCAATATGCGCTAAGTTTGTACATCTTCAGTGGTCCAACCGTCTATCCTGAAAATACACACTAAATACACAAACCCAACAAACTCCTCCTCAGTGCTGTACCTGCTGTAACCACTTGAAGCACATGACAGATCATAGCATAAAAAAGGGAGGGTTTATCACCCCAATTTGTGCTTAACGGGCTAATGACGTTTTCATTTAGGGTAACTGTCACCTTTCCAAGACTACCTTTTTTTTTTTAAGTGCTAGTTTTATTTCTTCCTCCCACGAAGTCTAAAGAGAGAAACACAAAGATATCGGTTTCTTAAGTGGTTTACAACTATGGTTTTAAAATGGGTCAGTTCTTGGGAGAGGGAAACAGAAGTGACCCACGGAGAGTCTCTGAAATCATCCCTAGTGCCAGAGGACAGAGTCACACATGACCATTTCAGGCATTACGAAAGCAGCCCCTTCAATTCGTGCTCAGCTTCTGCACGTGCATTTATCACAGTTTTCAGGAAACAGGATGTACACTGAATCGGTCAGGTATGAGATGTTTACTTTTTCAGAAATACAAATAAGACTGAAAGGTATCAGTTAATTTGATTATGTCGACCATATAATGATCAAATCATTACTCACAAGAGAAAGACCAAGAATGACTAATCACATATTATACAACTGATAAGTACTATCCCTTTGACTATAAAAATACGGGGCATAGAAGCATTTTTTTTTTTAGATCAGCCACGTTGCAGTCAGTAGGCAGAGTGAGTCATCGTCCAACTCACGAAACTGTCGCTTTTCTAAAGCCTCCTACTTGCTCCCCACACTGTTTAGGGAACTCTGTGCTGGCAGTAAGCAAATGTTACTATTAGTTTATAAATCTTGTGAAGGATCTGTAAAAACACACAAAAATCCTGTGCGTTTTTCTGCATCGTGTCTAAAAATGGTTTGGCCCTCCTTTTGGATAATTCAGTGAAAAATCCCCGCTGAAGAACCTGACCACCAGCTTACCACAGCCTCCTGCACCTCGGCAGACCTGCCACGGTCTGCTGTTCCACCGAGCAGTTAACCAGCCAAGAGGGAATTAAAGATATCAACCACACAAGCAAGGACTGAGCCTGAGCGAGGGGCTGAAATCAAAGTTCCCATTTTAGCCCTGCAGCACACATTTTCTGAAAGCAATTACCAAACCAAAATGTACCTCTATTTTAAGCCACCGCTTTCCGGAATTTGTAGTTGGTTTATAAACACACGACAATGTTATTTTTATATATACACATATAAAGCTTGTTGCCAAGCTTTACAAGCACGGCTTGCACCAGCCATACGACAATACGCCGACCACCGTTTCTTTATTATCCTCAACACAATTAACAGCCATTGTCAGGCTGATCCCCGAGTTAGTCAGAAAGAGATATATCCTACAGATGCCAAGTGCGAGCATCCTGCCTGCCTAGCCAAGGGTACCTGTCCTCCCAAATCACAAAACTCGACCAGTCTCTTCAGTCCATTTTCGTCGGCCGTTTCAAGCTACTTAACTAAGAGTATTAAGCCACTTTCCCCACAAAAGGCTACCGGATGCTGCGGGGGGTACCTGTGCCCGATCTCCCGTCACGGCGGCTGAAGAGCAGCGCCAACTGCAGCAGCAAAACTTCCGCAGGCTTGGAGAGGCCGAGCCTCTCCCCGCAAAGGACATCCTTCCTCCCGCCACCCCCCGGGACGAGCCTGCCTCGCCCGCCCGCCCGCGCCGCTCCCCCGGCCGCCCGGGCCCGGCGCCCCCGCCCGGAGCTGCCCTACCTTCAAACGCCCTTCAGACCGCGCCACCGCCCCCGGCACGGGCACAGGCGGCCCCGGGCCCGGCGCCGCAGCCGCCGCCAGCGCCCCCCGCGCGGCCGCGGCCGCCCCCGCCCGCCCGGGCAGCGCCGCTCCTCGCCCCGCTCGGCCCCGCAGCCGCCGCAGTGCGGAGGGGCCGGGCCGGGCCCCGGCGGCGGGAGCGGGGCGGAACGGGCCGGGGGCGCCGCCGCCGGCCGGGCGGGCGGGCGGGAACAAAGCGCCTTTGTGCGGCGGGGCCGGGCCCGCGCGTGCGGCGAACGAGACCCTCCCGCGCTCCCCGGCGCCCCCCGAAACTCACGGGCCTCCCCAGGCTCATCGGGCGCTGCGCTGCTCACACGGCCGAGCCCCGCGGCTCCGCCACCGGCTCCCGCCCGGCGCCCGCCCGCCTCGCCGCAGTTACCACTGCCGCAGCCGCCGCCGCCATGTAACCCGGCGCGGAGGGCAGGGAGGGGCGGGGCGGCGGCGGCTCCGCCCGCCGCAGGCGGCCCCGGGCGGTGCTCGGGCGCTTGGGCGGGCGCAGGGAAGCACCGCCCGCGTGAGCGGCGATGCTCCGACAGCCCCCGGAAGCCCGCGGCCCCTTCCCCAGCCCCGCACCGCCTCACGCCTCGCCTGTGGCCCGCAGTCACAGCGCTCCCCGTGTGCCCGCTCAGCCCGAGCGATCCAGCGCTGCCGAAGCCCAGTTGAGTCAAACGCATCAGACAGGGGCGCCGGGCGGAGCGGTGAGCGGCGGTGCCCTCAGCGATGGCCCCGGAGCGCTGGGACACGAAGACCCCGCGCGGTCCCCGCCGAGCGAGCGCTGTCCCCGCAGCCACAGCCTGTGTGGCACCGGTTCAACTGTCCCCACTTGAAACGTCCCACGTGGCAGAGAAACAACAACACAGCTGGAGGGCAGCAGGCGGCACAACGCGGGCAGGGTTCCCTTCTCCGAGGGTGACACTTGGGCTCGGATGTTCTACAGACTTGGTGTCATAGCAGATCTTTATGTTCTGCCCACAAACTCCTTGACATTGCTGTCACCTCTGTAGACACCAGGAAGGATTTCTGTCTTGCTATTGCACCTCCCTTAAAGCAGAGGCAGTAGGAGTCTGCTTTTCCCAAAAAATCACAACTAATACAACCAAATAAGGAAAAAAAATTAAAACTTTACAGTTTTTACCCGAGACCTTTATACAGCAGACTTAGTGGGGAGAGAAAGGTATGAGAACACCAGGCCTCGAGGTATCAAAAGAGCCTTATGCCTCCACTAACCCAGTTTCGGTACAACTGCCAAGACAGGGTGCAGTTTTCCTACGTCCCTCATAAGCCTTTTCAGTGCAGGATGACTCAAAAGGTGATAAAACAATTAATACTATTTTTTGCTGGTTAAACAGAGGTTATTTATAGCTAGTACTAGGACAGAAGTTACATGCAATAGGGCTCTACAGCTTGCTCTGCTACCATCTGGACAGAAGCATCCAATTGACCCTTGCACTTTTAAATCATGTAACTTTACTTTTTTAAGTACAAAGTCATACATCAACATCCAAAGACCTTCCTGCATAGATTCTCTGAAGTTTTTTTAAGTAACTTTTAAACCCTCCTCAATTATGCATGCAAACATTAACTGTTTCAAACAGCCAGATGCATTGCTAACTCCGCTATTGACCCCACTACCAGGAGAGGTGACCCGGGCGCTGGGGAGTGCAGAGGCTGCAAATAGCAAACATGCAGGAGTCAGTAACCAAACCGACACTTTACGTTACAATGCTTGCTAATTGATAGGCAGCTCACCCTGCTGCCAACAGTGCAGCAAAGTCAGAAACAAAGCTGAAGTTCTTCTGCCCACTCAGCAAAGCAGAGCTGGAAGATTACAGCACTGTGTGCTCCAGAAGGCCTGTATTTAAATACACTCTATAAAGAAAAAACTGCAGTAGTTCATATTTGGAAGATGCAATGTTAGGACGACAACCAGAGCCAAGCCAAAGAGGAGTTTTTACTTCAACTAAAGGAAGGGATTTGGGAGTTAAAAAAAGGCAGGAGCAGCAGTGGTTGCATGTCTAAATCCAGAGCTATTTAGTTAATTAAAGAATCCCTCCACCCATATGAAGTATTTTCATTATGAGAAAAAAAAGAGCAATCTGATCCTTCGATTCTAGGGTGCTGCAGTAAGAAAAATGCTGTATTACATGCTTGAAAGAGCACCTGGAGAGCTGATCATCATACTCTACCCATTGGGACTATTTGCCAACATCCACAGTGCCATTTCAGTCAGGTGCAGAAGTTGCATATCCGTGGAGTTTGCTCTGCAGCAGCCCAGACTGTTTGAAAAGTAGTTTAGCAAACAGAGGAGTCTTGCAGTAAGCAGCAAGCGTCCTCACCTGGGTAGCACACACACACCAAGAAATCTCACATAGCCCAGAAATACCACCATTTTCTGGGTTCCTAATTCATAAATCAAGATCTACCTTTTTTTTTTTCTTTTCCCTCCAAATTCTTTTCTGCCATTCCAAGAATGTAGTCTGTGGTAGTGAATGAGATCCTGCAATATAGAGGAAAGTAATTTAAAAGGAAGAGCATGGTGCAGGAATGTTAATTCAGCCCCACTATTTATAGAATTACAGTACATGTGAGAGTTGTTCAGAATTTCTGTGCCACATTGCAATTTATAAGTATCTAATCCAGCAAATTGCTAATCTGTTCTCAGATTTTTAATATCTTACTGATTAGGCTATAAATTAATATGACAGATTCTTTCCCTATTCCCCACATTTTTATAGTATGAAGATGATATGCTGTATTACATGCCTATGATACTAACCCATTCTAAAACATTTGCAGATATTAACTGTCAGTGAAATGCAGAGTAAGAAAATAACTGGATTTCAAAGTTCATAAAGACCAGCAATTAAAAAATAATTAGAACTGAAGGAATGATTCATTTATTATATCCAAGTTCAAAAAGATCAAACAGTAAATTCCAGTGTAATATTTCAGTCCTGTGTGTGAATTGTTACTTGTGGCATAAAAGGGAATGAAGTATTTTTAAGTGTCCACACCCATTATGATTGGCAAGGGAAGAAAGATTTGGAGACGGCTTGCAAAGGTTGCCCAAGGTAACTTGGCAGCATCAGGCTTTTGTCTCAGTTCCACTGTTTCTCTGAGCCTTTCTGCAAGAAATCTTTGTTTTATGGCATTATACAGCCCTCTTAATGATTCAAAATATTTTCAAAGGAGGCTCTGAACTTTGCTGTATGCCTCACAGCAAGCAGCCTCCACCTCCAGTTATGATTAAGGTATCTATAGTATTACCTGGCTCTTGGCCTACACCGCAGGATCAGTTCCCTGGGTAGCTGAATTTTCTAGGACACACAGCGGAAGCCTCTGACAGCAGCCAGTACCTGGGGTGGCACCAGGCTGTTCCTGATGGACTTAGAGGTCCTGTCAGAGGAAAGGAAATGGATCCTAGGATATGTTTTTAAGGACTCGCCTTGTTTCTTACCAAAGTCTAAGATTAATTTTGGATGGGGATAGGGATGAGTTTAGAGAAAAAATCCACTTATTAAAAGGGGATGGGGAGAGGTCCAGGAAACACTCAGTTTCTGCTGCCTTCTTGGCCTGTTCCTGCTTATCTGTGCTTTGGGCCGTGAAGTATGATTTGGTTTTCCTGGCAGGCATCCCAAGAGTTTTTAATAGGTTGGGTCTCCTTTAACTGCTGCCTGCCCCGGTCAGCCTAGTTCTCTGCAGGTGTTAAACAAAGTCTTTACAAATCACTTGCTCTTCCAGCTTACAGTTTCATAGTGCTGATGTTCAGCATAAACAGCCCAGATATACTTGAGTTTCACTGATAAACCTACAGCTCAGGTGTCGTCACTTCTTAGGCACCTCCATTTCCTGGAAGAGGTCAGACTGTACCTTTGCATATGAGACACAGCAATATATTTGTTCTTTTCAACACAAACACATTTTTCTACTGAGCACTATGTGTATTTGCAGACTTTAAAGTTTTCCCAATAAATCTTAAAATATACTTCTTACCAGCATTATTATCAGATAAGCACACACAAGCAGCCATCTTAAAAACTTTGAAGAAATGTTTGCATCAAAGCCCTATTTTAAAGTCTATTTGGCAGTAGCCAGAGGTACCTGGGCACAGACGACAGTGTGCTATCACCTCTTTTGCACTCAGTTGATGGGACTGACTTTGCTAGAGCAAGATTTGTACCATCTACATTCTAATCAGGAAAGAAACTATGACAGTATTAGAGGACTTGGAAGAAAGGAAAAAAACAAATCCTAAAATCTTCCTCCCTGTGTGAAACAATCGACAGACTGGAAAAGAATAGATCATTAACAGACCCAATTCAAACCAAAGGCCGCAAAGTACAAAGGGCAAATGGAGGTGGAAGAAGAAAGTTGTAGAAGATGTTCAACTTTAAGGTTAGAAATAAATGGGTTATGCGACACACTTTGGAAATTCTGTAGGACAAAAAGTCATTAAAAAAGTCATTAAACACTTAGAACAAGTCATTCTTCCCCCTTGGTAGTTCATCAGCAATCTAGGACACTTAGGTACTGCTAGCTGCATGAAGACTCCCTGCTTAATATCACACAGTTTTATTAAGTCAGGCAATTCCACTGCCTCCTTTTCTATGTTTTAAACAACTCTTAGAACAGGGGACAGAGCAGCTGCCTAAAGCAGGAGCTGGCAAAGCCATGTCAATGCAGGGAGAACAGCACAGCTTAGAAAACTTGGCTCGTGGCTGGGTCATCACTGAAAGCATTAGCCCTCCGTGTGTGTAGTTCACTTGCAGGGCTTCTCAGCCTTTCATTAATTCCTCATTAGTTCCTTGCACAGAGACAGCTATCAGTATTTCATGCACAGAGTAGCGAACATGTAGAGAAATTTACAAAGGTAGGCCATTAAGGTGTTAGGTTCAATTTTTTAAAGGATGACTAATATCAACATTTTCGCCGTCGGGGTGCTCCAAGTGACCCGAGTTTCTTCTGACTTCCCAGCATGGGACATGGGAGATGTGCTGAAATCAAGCTGTAGATCCAGTGAGTGGATGAATCTACAGCTGAAAAATATTCTACAGAAGAAGGGCAAAGCAAAGTGTGGGATGAAGCAGAAACAAGGGCCACCAAATGTTTTTGTCTCAACACTTCAAATGCAAGAGAATTCTGTGTTTGACAGTTCTCCCCTGTTCAGACCTGCAGGAAGACACCACTCTCATTCTCACCTCCAAAACCTCAAGTGAAGTAGTTAGGAGAACATGTCTGCCTATTGAAGTGGCATGAGAGCAATTGTTGAAAGGCCTTTATGCCAGCTATTGAATCAGCTGCAGTGCTGCTAGAATTGTAAGGCTGCAGATATTTAAATATCTGTAAAATCTTGAGCTCTGCAATGTGGAGCAATGCCCTTGAAGCAGGACTGGGTGCTCTCAGCAAAAACTGCATTTGGTTTTAGATCCCTACTGGAAAATGTCAGCTCTTGGACAGAAGTTATAAAGGCCTGCTGATGGATTTATGTAGAACAATTTTATGGTTTTGTAGAGCTCTTGCATTTAATTGGAGAACTATACATATTGCTATGCAGAACTGTTCTTGTTCATTCCTGTAGCACTGTAAACCTTCATACATGCAGCATTTTGACTGCTATTGCATTACAGAGATAAAGCCTCTGCTGTGTGATGGTAAATACAGCTGGTGCTGCAGAGCTTGTCACTTACAGGGAAAAATGATTAGATGAACATTTACTAACATTTTCACCCAACCAGAATCTTGTCAAACACATTTACAGGGGGCAAAGCTCAATACAAATACATGGGCATCAGCTAATACACTGCTTTAGCAGCCTGAAGCTGCACAACTTTTACATCCTAATAGCAACAAATGTTATCTAGAGGCTTAACAAGGAGAGAAGAGAGGCGCAATATGTTGAGACCTTTCAGACACTTTCAAATATTATTTTGCAATAAACTACATATGATTGGCATGGCCAGAAGGGAATCTTTGTCGGCCATCAAGAAGATGATCCATTACTGCCAGAAGAAACTTGGAGGCTGGAAAAGCAGTATCAATTGGTCATTGTGGAAGAGTCTTAGACCTCTGCTGCTACTTAGATTTGTACCCTGTAGAGACCTTTGTGGATGGGGCTCAGACTCCAATCCTGCCCAGGCAATCTGGGGCACTCTAATACTTCTTACGGTGGATTGTGAAAATGGGATGAAACAAGCCGCATTGGGAGATACACTAAGAAACTGTCTTTGTGACTACTCAGGCCAAGACCATCCTCTGACTCAATTTGCCCCATACACAGTGGTCTCCAAATGTCCCAAGCTCACGGACGCAGCTGTTTCAGAAGCAAGCAGCATATTGACTGGCTAAAGAGAAAGAGTCAAGAAGGCCTGTGCCAGCAGGGTCAGGGCAGGCCTGTGGGAAGCTGATGAGAGTGCTGTTGCTGAGGGTGTGTTTTATCTGTGGCCAAAACGCTTTTGCAGAATTCCCAAAATAGCACTTATCAAACCCAGCAGATTGACTGGAAGCACAGTGCTTCGCTAATGACTGCAACTGTCCCTGCCAGAGTACTACCCCAGTCTGTCTTCTGAAGAGAGAGAAAACCTAAGAAATATTGAAAAGTAGGGACATTTTATAGAACATCTACCATCAAATTTTACAGCAAATACTCAGCATTGCAAAGGCTACCCTGAGTCACTTTTGTTATATCTTCAGAGATCAAAGCCCAAAGTTTTTATTTTGCTAGCAAAAATATTTTGGAAACACCTCCTTTCCCTTAATACTCTAACATTTTCTTAAAGTCGTTATACCATCTATTTCTAAAGATTTCCACTAAAAATATATTGGACTATTCAATTCCCCATAGTCCCCAACATTATTATGTCTTAGCTTTCATTAAGATTTTCAAGGTTGTTTCAGGTTTTCTCAGTATTTTTGAGACACTTGATGGGAGGGATTACATTTCAAAACTATTTGTTTTCTCAGGAAAACTGGATTTTACTTATGTGCCAGAATCAGCAGACGTCTTATAAATAGCTTTGGACAGATGACAGGAAATGATGCAAGATCTCAGGCCGTTCTAAAGAGTGCTGAGGAAAGAGGGACTTGCACCACTGACTACTACACAGGGGAGAAAAATTAATGCACAGAAGCAGCATTTGCTACAAAGGGTATTAGGCATTTGAAACACAAGATCTCTTATTATAGCTCAAAAAATATTTGCTTGCAACTGTACTACAATGAAAAACAAGAAATTAATTTTTCCTTTGAAGTGGAAAACTGACCAGAATTGTCTAAACTCGCTTTAACTTTTACTCTTGAGGAGTAAGGACACTATCCTGACATGCTATAAATGCCAACACACACATTGGAGATTCTCCAGGCTCTGACTGATGTCAAGCACTGGGAACATCTTCCTACCCTGGCATTTCCCATTAACTCCAGCAAAGACTTTTCCAACTCAAAGTTCTTTAAATGGGCTCCAATAATAGATGCCTAGAGGTTAAGCTGGGTCTCTTCATCTCATCCCAAGAACTCTCTTTGCAATAGTATTACAGAATGGAACATTAACTCCCTGTCTCATTTTGTTTCTTAACTCCCTGTCTCATTTTGTTTCTATCAGCTTCCAGGAAGATAAAGCACAGTAATTTAACCCTTATTAAATGCTTTATTTGGGATAGGGGTAAACTCTCAGCATTCTCAAGTCTATGACAAAACTTTGAACAGATGTAACATTAATTCAGTGGCTCCAGCCTTCTCCTCCACCACCAGCCTGTCTCCTTTTTCTGACAGCAGGAGCACCTCTTAGCCCACTCCTGGCCACGTTTGACACCATGTATGACTGAACATTGTGCTGCACATGGAGGATGACTAACATTAGTGAGACCTAGACAGTGTACCCCCCCAGCAGAAGTGCTTTTTCAGTTAGTCAGTCCAGAGAGTGTGGCATTTAAGACTTCTACATTCCCACATTACAGTTAAGCACTGTGAGGGCCTCAGAGCAGGTACAGACTGGTCTCCCTTCTGCATTGGGCACTAGCAATGCTTCAGCAGGTAACCACACAACTTGTCTGCACAAGAGCATTGCCATAACCCCCCACAAAACTTTCTCTCCCAGAGCCAGCATCAGAGAGGCTTCCTGAGACTTCTGCTGAGGTACTACTTTAAGAGAGTGACATATTTGATGCCTCTCACAACCATACCTCAGAGGCATCCTACTTTCAGAAGTGGATGGTTTCTACACAGGATTTTTGTGTTATCTATTCCTCTGACAGACAGAAGAGCTTAGAAGCACACCTACCTGGGAAAGGAATAAATAATACATGACACATTTTTTGAACTTCTGTACTGAGTAACTGATTTTACCCATGATCTATATTTCTGTAAGTTTGAAGAATAAACTCATTTTTTCCCCATTAAAGACATTATATCTGACTGAATCTTGGTTATTTTGGAAAAGTAAGATTCATTACCTCTCTTAGAGATATAACAGTGCTGAAACTGGGCCATCCCAAACTTTCACAGTTAAAGGGTATGCAAATAGAAATGGAATACATCTGTCCACACATTGCAGGACA
This sequence comes from Pithys albifrons albifrons, assembly GCF_047495875.1. Lineage (NCBI taxonomy): Eukaryota > Metazoa > Chordata > Aves > Passeriformes > Thamnophilidae > Pithys > Pithys albifrons. The sequence continues at coordinate 9,656,413 of NC_092470.1, forward strand.
GAAAAACAGATCCACTTGCTAGTGGGTGTTCACGTACTGTGTGTGTACAAGAGAGGAGGCTATGAGAGAAGGTGGACAAGGCTGTCGGCCTTGCAGAGCTCAACTCCAGTGCCAACTGGTCCAACTGACCTTAATGACCACAAGCATAAAACCCCCTAGGAATTGTAAACCCAGATTTCATTCTTTGCTGCACTAGGAAAGGAATCTTGAATACCTTTTTTGCTTTCTAACCTGGGAGGAAATGTGTCTCACATTCTTACTTACTCCACCACTGTAGAGCCTCCTCCACAGGGACATGTTGTCCTTGTACAGGGCTCATGTAGACTGCTTCTCAGAAACACCTCCACAGGACACCCCAGTGCCAAGGAGTCGCAGAAGCAGTCCTAAACCCAGAAAGTTATCTCATATAGGAAAACATTTCACTGCATAGTTATACCTAGAGGTTCTTTCATGATCTAAGTAGCAAGATTTACTCTGCAAGTGAGCTGGAATTAAGAAAGACAAAGAAGCAGAGAAACTTTCTGGGTTTTAGTGCATCAGCATTTTTTTACCTCCCGCATATCTTTAAACAGTCTTCAACTGCAAATTTCAACAGTCAAAAACTGTTAAATGAAAACATAAGAGATACCACATACATTTAAAGCTAGACCAGAGAAAGGTACTCATCTACTCATCTACCTTTGACCAGAGAAAGGTACTCATCCTTCATTCTTTGTGTTTTATGAAACATTGGAGAACAACTTAAGCCTCAATTAAAATAAACCAAATTCCTGATAAACCTATTTCAATAAACACAAAAAGTTGCTAACTATTATCTCATATTTCTTCTTACTGTTTAATCTGGACACTCCCAAAACAAAAGCAATTGAGGTGACTCAGAGAAGACGAGTTCTAACCTTTGGACCAGCTCTAATTGCAATACTTAGTTCTCATGATTGCTGCAATTCAGCACAGACTCCAACACGATGGTAGTGTTCACGTGTGCACCATGAGCTACTCCAGCATTGCCCTGGATGGCAGCAAGAGCTGCTACATGGTTCCTATCTGTAATCTGATGTCCCCAGGAGCTCACAGCACTACAAAGCAGCCAAAAGACATTCTTCTGCTCCCTTGCATCCATTATCACACAGGTTAGGTGCACAAATCCTTTCACTCCGTACTCCTCAGTAGTGGGAGACTATTTGTGACAAGTCAGGGAGTTTCTCACTTCATTTGCAAAACAGTGAAGAATCCGGCTCAGCCATCAGACAACAGTGAGCAAACTCTTCCTGGTAGTCTGTGTCTTGAAATGGTGGCCCAGAAGTGTAAGACTGCAGTTTACAAACCTCTCATCATTTTCTTGCTGTTAACTTTTCCAGGATTACCTCTCTAGTTACAGACTGTGTTGGAAAAAGTATATCCCAGAAATCAAGGATGGACAAGAGTGTCAGCCCTTGCTTTCAAACTATCCTGCCAAGGCTGGACTAGGAGTCTCATTAGCACTGCCCAAACCATCCTACTCCAAGGCCAGCTCCTAAGCGGACTTAACACTCTCAAGCCTGTCTGTCAGAGATACTTCACAAAGGCTTCATGAAACAGAACAAAATTCATCAAAACCAAGGTGATTATTTTCCACTCAACCCAGCAAAGGTTTCGAGACGGCAGCTGTTTATTTTCTCCTGACAGACTCCCCAAGCTGGTATTTCCACAACTGCATGAACTACCTAGATACTTCCTAGAAGTACAGAGAGATTATTATGGTTTGTGATAATATCCCTGCTTAAATAATAAAGGCAATTCATTTGCTTGTAGTAAAATTGATTCAAGGACTGCATGTACAATTTGCGATCAAAGTACTACCCTGTACCCCATGTTTATCATCCCAGGTCCAAAGATGTTTGTTAGTAAACAATACCAATGTAACCATTGCTAGGCTGCAGGGAACCATTGGCAGGGCTTGAACAGGCGCTGCTGTCAGCCAGGAAAACAACAAAGAACCTGCGGTAACCGCTGAGATCAAGGGAAACAGCAGGGCAGTAATGGAAACTTTTGAACCTTTTCACACAGAGGAAAAAGAAGATTTATCTTTCTGATTGCTGTAATGTTTCAGATAGCAGAAGAACATGGAAATATGGGCCCTCATGACAGCTAGTAACTTCTCTGACCTTGGAAGGGAACTCCATGTGACATGACAATCACAGTAATCAGAACAAGCTCTATCTGCTCTGATACAGCTTTACTGCATGAGCAGATATTCCTTTTTCTCCTCACAAGTGCTCAGTGCTCCGCTTCATTCATTGCACAAGACAGTGATCACCTGATTACCAGCAATTGGATATCAAGAAAAACAAAATCCGTCTACTGCCCTATGTCCTATTCATCACATATTGCCCCAGTCTGAGGACAGAATCACCAGGGTTTAAGGGCTTCATTCCACTGTTCAGCTTTTCAACTCACTTTTCAAAGTGCTTGGTCCTGGCACTAAGTGCAGATTGCCAAAGCTCTGAATTCTCAGTGTTTGCAAGTTATTCTAGGCTTTGTCCAGGCAGTTCTGGTTTTCCCCTGAGTAGCTGTGCTTGTAAACCCCAAGTAGCTGTGTTGGCACTCTATGCCAGTCTCTTTCTCTCAGCTGCCCATCTAGTATCTTCAAGTCTCTTCCCATTTCTTGGTTTCTACTTTCTTTTTTCCTGTCCAATTAAAATCTCATTTTTACAAGCTTTTTCTGCCAACCTACTTCTTAAAAATTCCCTGCCTATTTCCTCCTTGTTTCTTGCACTCATGATTCAGGTAGCTTCCTGCTGGATCCAACAGGAGCCACTAAGAGCAGTGCATGGGAGGAACAGTCAACTTATATTCAATTAAGGTGCCCAATCCCAACACGGCCTGCAGTAGCCTGTGGACACAGTCACAGGAAAATTTCTGTTCAGGAGTTGTCTGGGCTGGAGCACACCCAGGACTCACAGCATGGGAATTTATCTGCTGACAGATCTCTCAGTCTGCAAAACCTGAGGACTCCAGTTCACAGACATTAAGAGATTTTCCACAAAGATAAAGCATATATCTTTGATTCAGGGTTTCAAGAGTGCCCTCTTCTTCTAGGGAAAAAAAAAGCCCAGAGACTTTCTGAGGAATAAATATCCCTGTCAATACCCTGGGATGGTGAGAGGTTGTGGGTGAGCATGGGCTGCAGGAGAATGAGGGGCACTCACTTCTGGGGTGCAGAGGACTCTATTCCAACTTCTCTTTCCCTTCACAAATCTATCTGGGGAAAAGGCACTCAGCAGTGCAAAGCAGGAGGCTGTAAGAAAATATTCCACTCTCCAGGACAAAGCTTTTTCCTGTTATTTTGCTTCAACATGCAGTCACACAGCCTCTCCTGCCACCCAGAACCTGCTGCTTCCCTGGAATCCTGCGTGCAGACCCTGCACCTCCTCACTGCAGCTGCTGTTACAGGGCTGTGGGGCAGGTAGGAAACAGAGTTACAGGAAGAGACTCCAAGAGTTAGGAGAATGCAATCTCCACCACTCAGCTTCTTTGCTGTTTGGAGAGGTGAACAGAAACCACATGCAATGGTGTGCAAGGGATGAGGACAATGGCAACATTAGCCCAGCTTTCTGAGGGTTACAGAGGCTGTAATTTCTTTTTCTTTCCACTGTATCCTATGTGAAAAATATTTCAAGTCCTGCTGCACTCCCTAGATCCTATTATGTAAAGCTAGATCTGGCAAAGCTGTTTTCCAATGTGTCAAATTCAGGTTTTGTGGCTCTGTTTGACAGTTTTACATTAACTCCCAAGTGAGCAGAAGGTCACTGAACACCAGGAGTGCACTACTCCTTGCCCCAGTGCCTTGCCGGGGTTTGAGGTACTTCTCAGAGCCCCCATCTCCAGCCTCTCTGGTGTTCAGCAGCAGGCAGGTTTGGGCACAAGAGGAAGACCTCAGAGAGAGACTCTGTCCCACTGCTCCTGCTCCATGGGTTAATGCCCACTCACTCCCATGCTACCAACACCTTCGGGACCTCTCCTGATCACGCCCCATGGCCCTGGGGTGACTGTCTCACCTGCAGCAGGAACACAGACTGCCTGGGGCCCTTCAGCATAACACTGGCTGCTGTGTCAGGCAGTCTAGGAAATATGTCCCCAAACCCACCCTTGTGTTCTTTAAACTAAACTTCCGTTTATGCCATGCTGCTGGTCTCAAAAAATAACCTGAGTCCACAGTCTACCTCCAGTTATATTTTTCCATGTGCAGAGCTGAAGGTCTGAAGCTCCTGTCCTTCTGCAGAGCAAACACAGCATTTGCAGGAATAAAGCTGCACTTATATAAGTTTCCAAGAATGCCAATTTGAGAGCCTGACAGAGGAAAAACTTCTAGTAAAGACCTATTTTTTGTCTTTTTGAGAGATCTAATCTATCTTCTGTGCATTCCTGACGCTCAGAAAGCGTTTTCATCTCACACGTTAAGTATAACAATCCTCTTAACAGGGAACATTTTGTTAGAGCTTTAAATTGGGTTACGTAAATTATTTGTAATTCTGACAGCAGGTTTCTCTTCCGTCCACGAGGACAGTTGTTATGAGATTGCTACAAGGTTCACTTGCAATCACTGCAGATAATCATCTGAAGGGACTGTTTGAAAGGAGATTTTATCTGGGACATATGCTACAAGTTTATCAAGGTTTTTATGAAAGCAGTATTTTTGCCAAATAATTTGCAGTACAGTAGCCTGCATGAGAATTAAGAAGTCAATGACATGAATGGTAAACTAAGGAGAAAAATAATTTTCTAAATCCCACGAACTTTAGAAGTAGCAGAACAGGAAGGGAAAAATACCTCAGCAAATACATATGTACATAGGAGGTACTGAGCATGTCTCAATCCATGCCTTCACTCTTGTTGACTGCAGTAGGAATTGCTTACCATCAGGATCAGGCTCTTTGTTCCCACTAGCTATTTATTCAGAAAAAGGCAGAGTGTAAAGACTATTCAAGAATTTACAGCACTACTTTTAACATTACATCAGAGCAGTCAATGTCTCAGAAACACAGTTTAGATTGCTCTCTTTTCACTCTTTCTGCTCTCCAGCCTTCAACCAGGCACAGGCTTAGACACTGGTTTCGAACAGGAAGAGTTCTCCAGCAGGAGAGCCCTCCTGCCTCCCTTTCTCTTGTCACTGGTAAGGCTGGTTGGGGAAAAGAAGTTTCTACTGATTTCTTCGGGAGTGGGAAAAGAAGGATGTAATTTATAAATTTGGATTAATTTTTTAGGTTTCCCATTGTATTTATGAGCTCTTAAAAAATAAAGCAATAAAAGAGTGTTTTATTCTAATTGAAAGCATTTTGTTTGACTTTAAGAACAATGATTTACTAAAACAAAATTTTGAAATCAAACCTTTCAAATTAAAATATGGACATTTTAACCTTTGTAAGAGCATTTCAGATTTTTTTTTCTTCCTAGATAACAAGGGCAGTGAGTTATAAGCTCCAACCAATGCTGAATATGAGCAAATCCATTAAACCTGATTTCTACACTCCTGCTGGCAGTGGCGCAGAAACCAACAAACCCTTCTGCAGCACCAGAGCACTGCAAGGAGTGACATTTTCAAGCAGAAAAACCCCTGTGGGTTTATAAACCACACACACACACACACACAAACCATGCAAAAGGTGTTCATCACAGGAGGACCTTTTTATATAAAACTTAACATTTACTAACATTTCCAAATCTGCCCAGGAACACCTTAGTATTTCCAATTGTATTGAGTTAACTTGTTGTGTTTTGTCTTTCCTTCATATTCTTTCCCCTTTGTTTGGTTCCGAATATTTGTTTTCAGCAGTCTATACAGAGTTGTCTCATGGTTTTATTAGTAGTCTCTTTTATAATACTTTATCTACAAGAATGCAATGCAGTAATACTTCAAGGCACAATGTTAGGTATTCTTGTGAATTATCTAGAGACATAGCTGACCAATATACAGTGATTTTATTTCTATAAAAACCAACATATTATTATTTTGGCAATTCTCAAAGGCAGATAAATTTTTCTGAGTGTTAGAAATGTTGATCTTAATCCTTTATACTTCTTTTTCTCTAAACAAACATATCTCATGGGAGAATACACACAGACATTTAACTTACCATTACTGCAGCTATCTTTTGACTTCCTCAGTATCATTAATACTTAAGCAGAAAGAACAGAACAAACAATTATCCTAACGATACCACACCAGCACTAACAAAGTAATTTTTAAAAAGTCATCCAGAAGAAGAGAGAAGGTCAAGCAGAAAGCGCGAGTCAGGAATAGCTGTGCTCCGATGAGGAGGGGAAGGTTATGTTGCTGTGATATGAGTAGTGCACAGCTGTTACTCTAGTAATAATTCATCATATTAATATTTAAATGAGAGGAGGAGGAGGGCACGAGATTGTGTGTGACTCAACAGTCCCTCCCTGTCCTTAAGCAGAAAAATAGGCCACTAATAAAGAGAGAGCATTAGGAACTACAGAGTGGGAAGGTTTGTTTTCATTACCTCATGAATAAAAGCAGGCAAACTGGTCCCTGAAGAAGTCTAGAAATTATCCTGCTTTTACAATTGCAAGTCAAATTCTGTTTCTACTCTCAGAAGCAGCAATTACCTATGAACAAATTGATCCAACAACCAGTGCTCTAGGTCTGTATGTGGTGTTTCTTGGATTTCAGTGTATTTCCAGCAAGCTTCTACACTTCCTGCAAAATGCTGCCTGCAGGAGTCTCGCCTGGCAGTTCCGTGCAGGGAATTGCTGAATTGCTGTTGTGTTTTGCCACTTACCTACAGACACATTTATAAAAACATTTCTTTAATAGGGGCTAACTCACCTCCAGGCTGGTTGTCTTACCTTGGCCCATCAGGGTCTCTGGATGGGCAGGCTCAGGAGGGCTGAGGAGGAGCAGGAGCTTGTGCTGCAGGATGGGATGTTGCGAGGAGCAGAGCCCCAGCCCAGGGGAGCCTGGAGGAGCTGCAGGAGGCAGAGCAGCAACACCCAGCAACAGCAGGTTCAGCCTGAAGTGGAGGGCTGGGGCAAACAGCTGATGCAGGTATAACCCAGGCAGATGTGGGTGGCATCTCTGGCAGGAGAGGCAGCCTGACTACGCTTGGTTGAATATAGGGTTGCACAACTTTATCCAACAATTCAATATAAGCACACCTCTCACATGCTAGGTTTTGAGGGTTGGATTTTTTTGTTTGAATTCTGTACAACTCCCTTCTTCTTGTTAGAGAAAGAGTGTTACTATGACAGCCCTGGCTGAGTATACCTTGTTGGCTATGTAAACTCTAAAAAGGTAATAAGCAACCATTTAACTAGAAATACAGATGCAGAGTCCAGAAATGGCCATGAGGCTAAATATCAAATAGTTTGTAACAGAACAAGTCCACAGAAAAGCATTCATCTCAGTGCTCAGCATGAAAATACAGGGTGCACAAAGTACAAGCATTAGGAGATGCCAAACTCATGCAGTAACATCAGTTCTCAGCACACCAAGGTGAATTCTTCATCACAAATTTTCTGGTTTTTCCTATTCAAGCAAAGACATTCCTCCCTCATTTCATTTCACTAGCCCAATCCTTCATGATCAAGTTTGCAAACAACCTGAGTTAACACTGATATTATTTTTAGCTGATTGTTACGAAGGTTTATTTGCTGTCTGTACAGGAGGATTTGTGTTATTAATACATTGCAGAAAACACCACTAGTCAGATCTTCTCCATAGCCATTGTGAACATCCCAGAACACAGATCATTTAAAACTGGCCCTCATAACTTGTAGCTAAGGTCTGTAAATAAAGCAGAATCAGACCCCTGGACACATTAGAGGAATGGGGAATATTGAGTGGATGACAAGGGTCTGCAGGAAGATACCATCTTCTCTGTTTTAGTAATTACACTAACACAGTAGTTGCAGAAATTGGATTCTTCCTTCCTGGAATTTGGGAGTACTGGAGGAACAGACCTGCCACACTGGCTTTAATCCCTGGCAGAGCCCTCCCTCCAGCTCCACCATTGGTCCTGCCTCATGAATAGGACAGATAAATGAGGTTGGAATCAGCCACCTAGTGCACCTGGGCTACTGTTTCAGTTTAAATCAGAAGAAAAGTGGTGAACAATGGCTGGAAAGTCTTTTCAACCACTGAATTCCTAATTGAGAGTGAATGTGAGATGGAAGATAAATATTTGCAGGTACAGGTTGAGTCAGATGAGATTTAATAGCTTACATAAAATACCACATTGCAACAGGTTTTATAACTGTCTTTATGGGCAGCCACCAGTTTCAGCTGGGCTTTGTGGCTACCAGATCACTGCACAAAGTCTGGGGAGGAGCAGAAGCCCAAGCTCAAATTTGCTTTTCTTTCAGTGACAGAAGTTGTGAGTTTAATCTAAATCCATGGTCGTGGTTCAGAAGAGGCTACAGCCTCTGTTGACAAGTACCTTTAAGGTTAAGCTTTTTTCAGGCTTTGTCTAATGTCTGCTCAAATGCCACACCATTCCAGCCTATGCTCTTAGTTAAAAAGGAAAAACAAAAAGGCAAAAAGCAAATTCATGCTTGCTCTTGGATTAGAGGGGTCAATGTGAAGAGCCATTCTGGCACCACAATCCCCAAACACTCATCATATGCAAATTCTAATTTAATTAGCATCACTAGGGTTTAAAGGTACAACCACCAGGTGAAAACTGGGTGCAGCCCCTGGCATGGTCAAACACAGCCTGCAGCTGTTCTCAACTTCTTCTGAACCAGATGGGCTCCATGGCTTGTCTTCCTTGTTGAAACTGTGCAGTTGAGCTTCCCAAAGGCCACACAAGCAGACAAACTCCCCTCTGGCTCTGTGAAGGCCAGGTGGTCCACTTGAGATACTAACAAATGCTACTAACTCTCAGGAATGATACTAACAAATGATACTAACTCTCAGAAGTGCTGTGTCTAATTTAGATTTTAAGTAAGAGCATTGAGGCTTACATAGTTATTTAGCAGTCAAAAGAGAGGGGTAGGCTTTTTATAGTCTAAACTTAATGGAGTGATAAAGATCTATTAATCATCTAACATGCAGTTTATCTACAGACAAACAGGATTAAAAATAGAGCAGGTAGTTTTGTCTCTTTTTTTTTTTTTAGTTGGCATGGGAACAGAAAGCTGGCAGATGAGGAAAAAGAAGGTTGCTGAGGATGCTGAGCATAAGGTTATGGCTGAGCACTGCAACCAGAGCTGCCTCAGTTATTGTTCCTCCCTGATGAGAGGCCAGATCTTAAGCAACCTCCAGTGGCCCTTTTCTGTAATGAGGATCTCAGTATTTGGCCTATTCATATTTTTCATTTCTCTGCATTCGGTCCAGGAAATCACAAGGCTTGTGCTGGCATTTTACCACTAGAATCAATGGTAAAGATTCTCCCTTTTAAGTGCTTGGCTCTGCCTCAGACTGTTTTAATATTTCCTTTCCTAAATGTAACTGATTGACAGGACTGTGCATTCCTGGGTCAGTTTTCAACTCATGTTCCTCATAGCTTAACTTGGAAGAAACACCAACAGTTACACAAAGAATTTTCCTTGGGACAGTCTGGAAACCCTTCTTGTCAATAAATAATTTCTACCAAGTGAAACACTGACAGAGCTACACTGCTCAGCTGACTATACGGTGAAACATTAACCTCCTTCCCTGTCCCGTGGTGGCAGATTGTTTTGCTGCTTTATGACCCATGACTGACCTCACTGTGGACTCCCATATCTCCCTGAGATTTTGGATTGAGGTTCATGGCACCTATATTTGAAGAAGCAGATGGGAAACAGAAACTTCATTTCTTTCTTTTATCTACTGGGCATTATATGCAATGAGAGTGGGGCAGATAATGCCAGAACCACCTCTTTCTCCTCCAAGGATGCTCACTTTTCCTGATACACCTCCCAGTGGTGCTGCCTGGTGTAAGGGGCTCTGCCTGGCATCACCTGGGGGCCTTGCTGTTTTGTACACTCTGAAGAGCTGTGGCTCTGTGGGCTGAGGAGGAAGAGGAGAAATAGCTGCCAAGGCGAGTGAGGGCAGGTGCCCACTGCAGAACCAGATGGCCATGGCCACCCCCTGTGACATAACACTCATCCCTGGCAGAACTCCCTGGACAGAGCCATGTCCAGCAGCTGGGAGCACCTGTAAGTCCAGTAGCCCCACAGTCATCTCAGGGGTTTCTGGGGCTGAGTGACATGAGTGCCACACACTTGAATGCCTCTATATGTACGGTTATGCCTGCAGCAAAGAGGGCACAAATTTGTACCCACTGCTGCTGGACAGGAATTGTGACATTGAATATGCCAGGGCAGTCATTCCACAGAGCTCCAGGACCTTGTGATAAATTCCTGAGGGTGTAGGAGAGTGAGATGCTCTGGGAGACCCCTTCTCACTCCAACAACTACACTGAAGAGGGTTTCCCCAGAAGAAGGTCGTGGGTGGTGCCAGAGTGGCACGTGAGCAAGAGCCACTTCATCAGTATCCTCAGTGACACATGTGCCTCTGGCTCTTCCCTATCCACTCCTTCAACCTCTCCCCTGAGCAAGTTTCTTTACACCCACACTTCTCTACACCCACAATTCTCTCTCCACCTGCCATAATATACAGTGTGGCTGTACTGGCAAGGCCACAACACACTGTTCACTCCTGTCAGCAAGGCCAGAAAGGGAATCCTCAATCAGGCCCCTGCTCTTGGGGTTCCAATGAAGCAGAACATCAGACCTCTCTTCCAGCCATATCTCCAGAGGAGCTTTATCCCTGATGGCATTCCCCTGCATAGGAATCCATCTCAGGAGAGCTGCATGACCTTGCCAAGGCTGCACCAGCAGCCCAGAGCTATTTTGTAATTAGGATGCTTAACTCAAACAAGGAAAGTTCTTAAAAGAGACATATACAAAAGAAAGTTATGTGAAAAGGTCTGGGTGAGGAAGAATAAGGCAATTTAATGTTCTTACAAAGAGCCCTGATCCAGCAAAAAACAGAAAAGGTTTTTCTTGTCATTAAAAACCAAACCTAACCAAACTCCACTTTTCCCTCAGTGTCAGCAGATTGCCCAGCCTCCTGCAGAAGTCTGCTACAGCCCAGCTCACTAGCCCAGACCTGACAGTGCTGCCCTGGGAGAAAGAAAAAAGCCAAACCAACCAAACCAAACCCCCCACTCTCACTCAGAAGTCAGCCCTGCAACCTGTACACACCAGTCACAGCACAGCCAGGCCAGCTGAGGAAAGATTAGGGCAATGTACGGGAACAAGTTCACACAGCTCAGAGTCCACAGCTCCTGGGAGGGCTCCACACTTCCACCAGGTCTGGACAAGTCCGGCACAGGTAGGTTCCTCTCCCCCTTGAGCCCTAAATTCTATTTGGAGCCTCTGCTCCCAGGGGCCCTGGGCAGATCCTGAGGAACACAGGGAATAAAGTACATGCCATGTCCTGAACAAGCTCTGCCAGGCAGAATGTTATAAAGGGCCCTAAGATGTCTGTGCTTCTGGACGTGAGACTCAGCATTTGGGCTGTCCACTTACATGCTCATTAAGAAGTGTCCAGTACCAACCTGCAAGGCTCAGCAGGAGAAAACCAAAAGAAAAATCCATATGGTCCTCAGCTATCTTGATGTCCAATTACCACCTCTGCTTATGAGAGCTGCTACTGCCAGGCCAGGTACCTCAACCAGGAGAGCCCATCACCAAGGTTAATCACACTGCAGATATGGCAGCAGGGCCTCAGCTCTGCCACCTGTGTGGGCTGCTCTACCTGCTGGGGGTTGGCCACATGGCCAGTCCTTGGTCTTCTGCTGGCTCAGCATGAAGGAGATGTCAGTGCAGCTGTCTATGGGATACTCTCTTGTCTGGCATCTCCCTCCAGCGCATGCGGTCAAATTCTCATTTTGCCTTCAGCATCAGCAACTCTCATACAGAGATGTTCAAGCAGGCTGAGATATTGCTTGAGAAATCCAGCACTCTGTTCTACCTGCTTTACCTGCTCAGCCTCCCTTACAGCCCTCCCCTGGCCAAACTAAAGTAATTTCAGCAACTTGGATCGTCACAGCTCAGAGGAAGCTTTAACAGGGCAGCACAGACACAGCCATCCTTATACAGTCCTACAAATTCATAGAACCATAGAATCATAGAATCACAAAATCACAAAATGGTTTGGGTTGGAAGGGACCCTAAAGATCATATAGTTCCAACCCCCCTGGCATAGGCAGGGTCAACTTTCACAAGATCATGTTGCTCAAAGCCTCAACCAAGCTGACCTTGAACACTTCTAGGGATGGGGCATCCACATGTTGCCTGGGTAACCTGTGCTAGTGCCTTACCACACTAATTTATTCCTTATATCTAATCTAAATCTACCCTCTTTCAGTTTAAAGCCATTCCCTCTTGTCCCATCACTATATGTCCTTGTCAAAAATGCATCTCCACCTTTCTTTAAGTCCCCACAAGGCACTGGAAGGTGCTCTAAGGTCTTCCTGGTGTTCCAGTCGTGTGAGCATCTTTGTGGCCTCCTCTGGACTTGCTCCAACTGCTCCGGGTCCTTCTTATGTTTGGGGTCCCAGAGCTGGATGCAATACTCCAGGTAGGGTCTCATGAGAGCAGAGTGGAGGGAGAGCTCTCTGAAGATAGGTGTTTGTTCATAAGAGGTGGTGTTAGTGCCTGCTGAACATGCCCCACCACGAGAGGTAAATCCATAAGGAGCAAGTCACCATGCTGCCTACGGGCCTGACCCAAGAGATTTGGATGTGTATATTCAGAGATCAGATGCATAATATCCACAACAGATACATCACTCAGAACATGGAAATATTCCTGGCACATCCTCAGTGTAGCTGACTTAGTCTTGACCCTCTAAATAAACAGTGCCTAATGACACCTGATCCCATCAGATCTCGGAAGTCAAGCAGGGTCAGCCCCGGCTAGTACTTGGATGGGAGACCTCCTGGGAATACCAGAGGCTTTAGATTCTAGTCCTGAGGACTTCACTGTCACTGTCCAAGCTCACCAGGCCATGGCAGATGAACCTTAGGAGCAAAAGGTGGGGCCAGTTTCACACACGCTGCGCCTTACCTAAAAAATGCACTGCGCAGGCTTGAAGGACACACCCACCCTTCCCAAATCTTCGTTTGCGAAGCTGAGTCATACAGTAGTGGTGTGGGTAGCAAAACCTCTGTCAGCAGCTGAAACTGGAAAAAACAGAAGTGTTACAGGTAGGAAGAACAGGAGAAAGAAGAAAGGGAAAGAGGGAAGGGAAAAAATTCAACAGAGGTTATATTGTATGTGAGGATCAGGCAGCTTAAAGTGCCATAAAATCCTTTACACAAATGTTCTTGCAGTAAAATGAAATAGCAGCTATTCTCAGGGAAACTGCAGCTGCCCTCAGTGATTATAACAACAGCCTGAAGGATGTAATGTTTATTCCTTTTTGAACCAGTAGTTCTCACTAGTGGCATGTACCTGTAAACTTAGAGTGCTTTCGATCAGCATATCAAGTTCAGAAGGAAACTGTTTAATACAGTTATACACCCAGGCTTGATAGTGCTTTGTTCCATAACCATTTCTCATGATGAGATAAGAGACAGAACTGAATGAGCCACTAACTGTCCATCAAAGCACACATAGGTTTATTCATGACTCTCCTTACTCTCCTTACCCCTGGGAACAGATAAACAGTTTAGATATCCTTCAATTAAATCTCTCCAGGACCACCTAGTCACAGATTTGTTTTTTCTCTCCTACTTTTAAAACCCTTTGCCCCCATCTGCTGAGTTCACTACAGGCAAGGGTGGTGCAGTATTACCCTTTTTTATTTCAATCCTGGCTTTTGCCAGAAGGTTAGTCAACATTTTGAGTTCTATCCCACTGCCTCAGACAAAATCTCACCGATTGCAAAGATGAATGGGGCTTATTTCCTCACTTTGTCCTATGGGACAAGAAACATACTTAATAATGCTCTAGGTTACATATGGCTTATATATACTGCCAGGGCCTCCCAGCACTGCTTGCACCAGAGCAGATTTCCTGTATTCCAGACAGCGTCCCATTTAAACAGGCACACACTTCCTTCCCACCATGCAGGTGGGACCATAAGTACCCATGACCCTGCATTATTAAGCCCATATCTTCTGTGCAGGTCACAAGGGCACAGTGGAAGCAAAGAGGTAGTGTTTAAGCCACCAAACAGCTTTTCTTTCATCAGAGCAGCAGCAAAACCAGCACTGCACAGATCCAAAGAGGAAACTCTGCCATAATAAGCTTAGATCAGAGTGCAAAGTAGATGGAAACATGCCAGGTAATGACTTCCAGCTCCTACATGCAAAGCACACTAGAGGAGGACAAATGAAGTAGTGTCTGTCCTCAACTTGAGAAGTCACAGAGCTCATTTCTTCTAGATGTTCCATTTGTGTATTTGGAGAGGGGGTGGCATTAAGGTTGGACACACACAATGACACAGAAATATGACACATATATATATGACTCTCAAATCAGACAGACTTCCCCAACATTCTGTAGTATTAATAGTTGGATCTTTATATAATCCACTACAGGCAGAGCTATTTCATGAATTCAGGTATCACATTGAGTCCTAAGACTAGTACTGCTTCTCCCTTGGGGCTGGGAAGACAGGGAAGGGAAGGAGGGCTGGGAGCCCATTTGCAATTGGGTTCCTTCTTTCCTTAGGAATTTCAGACAAGGCATTTCCAAAATGTACTGAGCTTATCACAGCATAAAGGGCACAGCCACAACCTCATCCTTCACAGGACAGGAAGAAAGTCTCCAGCATGCAGCCAAGGCATCCAACTAGGACTACAGGACAAGGGAAAGGAAACTACATCTGTGAACTGCAAGTGGATTAGCACAGAAATAAAGACTGAGCTCCATCATGTACAGCTCCCTCAGAATCTAAGCTTGATAATAGTCCAGACACTACTCATGCAGAAGGACTAGTGTCTACCTGGAAACCAGCAACAGGTCCAGGCCAAAGAGAAGCAGGTCAAGAGTCTCTAAGGTTCAACCATTATATTCAACAGGCACAACCAAGAGGGCCAAGCAGTCTGCAGGACCATACGGATAAGCAGCAGGACTGCCTCAGGCCATGCTGTCACTCTGTGTCATCATCCCCACTACAGAGGGTTGACCATTCCCATGTATATCAGATGTCCCCCTTTACTGTTCACAGCTCTCACAATCAGAGGGAAGTTTGGGACTGAAATTCCAGACTGCTACCATTTTTGCCACTAAAGCTCCCAGCCATGCCACTGCCCTGATCTTCAGCAGGCCCTTAGATCTGACTTACCTCAGAGGGATCACCTCCACTCTGTCCTGCCCCTCTGCCCCACTCAGCCCTTCAAAGGCTGAGCAGCAGGTCCTGTCTCTCATCTCCTCAGCCAGGGCTACCCCAAGAGATATGATGGCCAATACATTACCAGACAGCCTGTGCTGTGGGGTCTCACTGCCACACACAGCAGACAAGGTTGGGGTGCCCTTGCTGGAGAAGATTCCAGTCAGACACCAGCTGGAAGGCTTTCAGAGAAAACCTCCTGGAGAGGTAAAAGGGTGGGAAGCAGGATGCACATTGACTCAGCTCTTACTGAGAGACACCTTTACAGTCCAGCACCCTGAGAACTGAAAAGAGGGTGTTCTGGGGCTGAACAAACCCAAAACTTTAACTTTCAGAAGTTTGGGTGAATGATTCTGCCTGATTCTTTTTGCAGCAGACAAACCTCACATTAAGTGTAGTTTCCCACTAAAATCTCAAAGCAAAACTGCTGAAACCACAGACTTTTACAGAAACTGCCCAAAATAACTACGTTAGCCCAGGTTTGCTGAAAATTCAAGTCTCTCTTGTACACAGGGCACAGGGTTTCAGGCTGGTTAGGAGAACAGCAGCTGGGGGCTGGATGGGAAGGACTAAGGCAGACAGAGAGCAGGAAAGCTGGGAGCCCAGCCCTGCTTGCCAGAGCAGCAGCCCATGCCCAGTGCACCCAGCAGCTCTGCACACCCATTGCTTGAACCACCAAATCTGTTCCTGAGCTGTCAGCATTTCTGAATGTGAATGTGATGATGAGGTTCTCTGTTTGCTGCCCACTGGGAATAAGGACTGTAAACTTTTCCAACACTTACACAGGTGCTTTTCAAGCTTTCTGCTCCCCCTGCTTTGTGACCACTCTGCAGTCTGCCCATGCTCCAGCCATGACCTCTCTGTTGTAATCCAAGCTGGGAGACTACTCCACTTACTCTGTTTAGCAGCCTGTTCTCCTTATCTGTTATAAACTCAGCAATGCTGAGAATGTAGGACACAATAGCACTTGGATGGGATACCTGATGTCAGGAATAGCTTCCCTGGCTGATTGAGAAGGACTCCAGCTTGACAAAACACCATCACAAGCCTTGGAGAATGTGGGAACAACTCTTCCTTTCCATGAGCTGGATCTGTTGCTCTTTGTCTTGGATAACAGGTCGTTCTGCACCTTTCAGCTGCTGCTCAGAGCTGCCAGGACAGCCAGAAGCTGCTCTTTGCTTTCTTTTCTTTCTTTTCCCCTCCTAAGCCACAGACACAAGAAAACCACAGAGGGAAGAAAAGCCTTTAATCAGCATTGGAGATTTGGCTACTGCACTTCAGTTCTCTCTTTTATTTTTTACCCAGGCAGATCTATAGCAGAGATAAGCATATGCTTAAGCAGTTTGCTGAATTGGATTAAAAAGAGTACTCAGATTCTCCACTCAAAAGTTGCTTTGATACCTCAGTTATGTGATTTAGTTAAGCAGTACATGTAAATGAAATAAATCTTTTTTTCCCTCTCATGCTTTTGGTGCTGATATTTCTGTGGGAAAGACTGCATATCCTCTCTCAATCAGAATTAATTTTTCTTTGGCAAGACTGATGCTGCTGTGTGATGAACAGACGGTCACCTTGCCCAAAGTGACACTGACAGTCAACAGGCTTTGGTCTCCAGGAGTCAGGCAGCTAAAGGCAGTCTGGCAACTACCTGCTATTCAAAATACTCTTAAATCTCTGTTCTGAAGACACAATCTAGACAAAAAAAAGCCTTGACATAACAACCCTGTCTCTAAGGACGTATTTTCTCAAGGCAGTAAAAATGACAAACTTAACTGCTAAGAGTACTTCTGTTGGCAGAGCATCTTCCAGTTCAGTAAGTTAAATAACCTAACAGGAAGATGATCATGGTGATTTAATTACCCACCTACAATGGCATTTTAATGATACAGAAATGGCATAACTTTTTTTTCTTTAACCAGCATTTCATTATCATAAGCTTCTAATGTGAGCCTGGTCTTAAAGACCTGTGGGACAAATTTAAGCTGTAAGCCACTTTATGCTGAAAAATTCTGCAACCATTTTCATTTGTAGATGGCAGAAGGCAGTGCATCCTGCTACACAAAAGGGAAGGCACTTGCTTTGGTGTTTTTTTAGAGAGAAGACTGTTCTCTTGATTTTAATTTTTCCCCTTACAATAGAAAACAACTCTAAAGAGTTTTGCAGACAGCTTTTCAAAATAAACACACAATGTCACATTGCTGCTGGGAGGAGGGAAAGGACAAGCTCTGCTCCCTGGGGGCAGGAAATGAATGCTGGGGAAGCAGAAAGAGTCACAGTGGGGTGGGCAGGTCCTTGGGAGCACCCGCGCCAGAGCTGGCGCTCCCAGTCTCCTGCAATCTGCCTCAGTGCAATGTTGTGTCCCATCAGACCAACAGCAGCAGAGCCAGGCTTGTGGGTCTTTTATGAAAAGCTTTTTATTGATAAACAACAAAACCCCCAAAACCCAAACCAACCCCAAATGAACCAAAGCAAGGCTGGGATTTGAAGTTTCTTCCACATGGTTTTATGTTTTAAAAATCATCACAGGAATGATAGTACTGTAGAATCTGACCCCCTTGGTTACAGATACACTGCAGTGGTCTGTAATGCAACATGGTGCTGTATATCTGCTTTGTATGTATGTATGAGCTGAATAGTTTCTATAGTTAATGATCAAGAGGTTAGTGAATGGTAGCAAAAGCAGCCTCCACTTGGATAAATGCTGGTCTGAGTTTCAGCAGAGGTCAAACAGGAAGCTGGCAAAGCAGGCCTGGAGGAGCAATTAGAAGAGGTGGACCTCAGTGTTAAAACATCCTTCCTTGCATTTTTTTCCTTGAAGGGCAGATGGTTGTATGCAATCAAGTTGGGCAATTAAAAAAAAATTAGCATTCCAGCAGCCGAAAAGTCACACCTTGATCAGTTTAAACCCTCTACAGCAGGTGTCTGGGGATGTCCTGTCTGACTGTGTGCTGGAAACACAACTCCAGTTCATGTGTCCTTGCTGAGAGAGCCAGCACTGCCCCACCACCACATCTGGGTCACCCGTGCTGGTCTGGCCCTCCTGTCTCCTGCAGCACAGGCTCTTTCAGGGACCTGTACAGCACAAGATACAAAATTTCCAGAACAGGGCAGGGGTTGACTTGCTACTCTGACAGCAGGGAATCTGACAGTGCCAAAGCCATGATCAACATACTGTGCTGCAAAGGGGTGGGATTTCTGGGTGCTGAACCAGCTAAACAGCAAAGTTACCATTCCCAGCCACAACACAGTGCAGCAGTTTGGGTCTGTTTCTGGACAAGGCATCCCCTTGCACAGGACAGAGCCATTCCCAGTGCAGTGGCAGCAGCCTGGAAGGGCTTGCTGGGAAGTGGAGATGGCTTCTCTTACACAGCCTACCACAGCTGTAATAAAGCAGTGAGCAGTTCACGGCAGCTGAGTTGGTCACAAAGTAACAATACCATTCTGCCCTGCTCATGTTTGTTTTGCTTCAGCCTTCTGCTTTTCTCCCTTGTCCTGGAAAGAAAGGGCCAGGGCAAAGAGAGGGAAAATATGTTTTCTGCTTTCTTCTGAACAACAGAGGTTTCTGCAATACACTAATTTGTGAGGCAGCAAATACCAGGAAGGGCCAGAACTGCATGAAACCCCTTTGGCCTCCTGAAGCTGACAAGAACTTTACCATTGACTCTGTTACTGCTGTATGGGGAAACTCCAGGCACTGTTTATGCAATAGCAGATATTTAAGTAAAACTTTTGCTCAGACATAAATGTTGATCATGCCAGCTGTAGCAAAGATACCATAATTTTTCTGTTTAATCAGTAAAAAAACCCACCCCTTCTCAAACTGTTAAATTCTATCAGAATAAACACCCATTTGGAGTTCATACTTAGTCTAGAAACAGGAGGAGGAAGCCATTTCCCTTGACATTTCCTCTACATAACCTTAATACAACACAATAAACAATTCAGTTATGCTGCCATCGTTACTAAATCTGACATCAAGGTGCTGCTTTTCAAAGGGGGAGAAATTCAGGCATAAATTTTCAAGACATATCATTGCTCTGCAGCTTTCCTATGACACCAAGCCCTTTCCTAGACAGAAAGGCTAATGAGTCTCTTCAGAGAATGGCACTGGTTTCAGCTCCTTTCTACAGAAATAGAAAAAGAAATAGGAATAGAAATAGAAATGTTGGTGGCAAGGCCAAGTGGGTAAGAAAGGCTTCAGGCTGCAAAAAGCTGAGTAATCTGTGTGACGCCAACCTGCTCTGGGTTGGGGCTGAGGGCACACAGGCCTGGACAGAAAGGCTTTTAGCATACTGCAGGATCAAGCTGTTACTACTGAATTCCTCTCTTTTGCAATCTGTCAGAGAACAGCTGTGCCAAAGTGGAAAAAAATCTCGGAAAGTTATTGAAACATTCTTACTATTAAAGACCTCATGTTTCCACTGCAAATGGATGAAACTCCCAATGAGATTTCTGGTGTCTGTTAAGGTCAGTGTTTGCGGCATTACAAAATATCAGGCGTTCTGTGATGCTGTACTCACAGATTTTGGGAACATTTTTATTAAGTAAGACTAGAAAAAAGTTGCAACTTCCTTATTGTGCTTTACGCCACTGCTTGCCCGTAAGCACTTATAACGCTAATTTACTGTCCTTTCTGCCACTGCTTTGTGTGACTCAACCTCCTTTCCTTGTGTGTGTCCCTTCTGACTTTGCCCCAGTTTACTCTAGTGGCTGGGGCTACTTGAAACAAGTCTTCCCTGGCTTGCATTTGAAATCTCCTGTGAAGGCACTGCAGTGACTTTTGGACTGTGCAGCTCCCTTCTACCTTTGGCTGTAAGGCCAAATATTCTGTTCCTGTTGTTCAAACTGGCAATCACAAAATCATGGGTTTAAAGAGATGCATCACAGCATCATGGTCATCTTTCTTCATCTCGCCCAGTATCCCCACCAATGTGGAGGGAAAGACTGCAGAAAGCAGAATTAGCCGTGCTGTCTCTCTCTGAACTGCATTGCTGCATGTTTTCCATAATCACTAGTATATAATATCCCTTCTGGGAAACAAAACCTTTTCCATGCAGAACTGAGGATCACTTGAAACTGAAAGGGGTTTTCCTCTTTTTGATCCCTCTAGAAATGCACTCTTCATGGACAGATTTTAATATCTCACTTTAGTGAGGAGAGATCAGACACTAACTGGCATTCCATGCAAGTGAGGACTCATTACTGCGAAGCTGTTGTTTCTTGCCCAGCCAGTTGTAACTAATGCCTATAAAATTTCCATTGTTCAAACCTGGAATGTCTCACAGACTATGTCTGGACAAGGTAAATCCCAAACTCTCATTCACTGGACTAATATATGGTTTCCTCAACATGCACAGGATGGAAAAGTAACCCAAGACTCTGCCATTTGAGCAGGTTCTGTCCAGGGTTCTCCAGTGGAGGTTTTAATTCCATCTGTGGAAGTAGAGACACTGAGAGGTGAAGTCACTTGCCTTGAAGCATGCAACAACTTAATTGCAGATCTGGAAATAAAACTGAGGAATATGAACATGCTGGACCATGCTATAATCAGCAGATGCTATTGCTTCCAAGTTCTAATTAAAGACCTGTTATTACACAAAAAGCATTTGTATTTTGCAGTGAAACTGATAAATCTCAGTAGTCTGGAATAGTGGAGAGGAGGCATATGTTTTTTAAATCCCCCAAAGGTGACAATACACTCTTTTTTTTTTTTCAGTCTGCCTCAGCCTCTGTAGCTAAGTGATCCCAGCCATGAGGTCTCTCTCTGCTCTAACAAAAACAGGATCTTGCCAGTCCAAATTAAGTAATACTTAAAATATATAAACTATACTACAATTTCCTACCTGAGACTGTGTGAAAGAAACAGCACTGTAGCACTCTCACAAAATAGATAGAACAACCAGTGGGAAAAATAACAAGTCTGGGAGAGAACAGAAGCAGTTGAGGTGCTGTAGCCATCATTAGCACCACTGGCAATGTTTAAATGCATGAAAATAGGTGGTAATCCAAATATAAATGAACCAGTTTGGTGTCTTGGGCCTGCAAGTGCACAAGCAGATACACATAAGTACACACATTTCTCCACAAAGGGAGCTCCTGCTTCCCACTAACACTGTGCCCAGCACCATTCCGGCGAGCACCTGCCACTGGATCCAGCCCCAGTGCTCAGGGCTGGATTGCCTTAGTGCTGGAGCAGCTGCTGCATTTACAACCCCAGCTCTGCAAGCCAAGCAGAGGCTCAGCACTGCTACTTCTGCTGAGAGATGTCTTACAGGGCCATGGGGCTGGTGGCATCATGGGGATGATGACAACATGTGACTGGTGGCACCACGAGTGGTGGCAGGGTTGGCAGGGCTCTGCCATGGCCAGGTGCCGACATGTGCCCAGGCAGAGGGTTGGGGTGTACCCTGGGTTGCTCAATGCCCAGTGTCTCCGGCTGAGTGAGGAGCAGCAGGAATGGTCCCTCTCAAGCCCTGTCCAGTCCTGCTCCTTCGGGCAGGCACCAGCTGAGCATAGGCCGCTGTGAAAAGTGAGAGCATGGGAAAGTGCACTTCTCCATATTTCCCACAAAACCAAAATACCTCAAAGATTTTCCTACAATCCAGTGGTTACTGGGATTTCTTACCTTCTGGGCGCATACTGCATGTCCTGGGGAGGTGGGGTGTGCAATCACTGCTGGGAACAGGGAGAAACTTCATTTGCATCTGCAGACCAGGTGAGTTTGTGTGAACTGCATCAAGCCACAAGTGATGGTATGTCCCATAACTTCCAATATCAGTTTTGCTAAGAAAAAAGTAAAGAAAGGTATCAAAATGGGACCTTCAGCTGAGCTTATTTGCAGGTCTTTTCACCCCAAGTCCCTTGTGGATCTCAGGTACCACCTTCCTGACACCAAAGTCTGCCATGGCACCTGAGCTTGGCACCAGGCTCAGACCTCAACAGTGACCCAAGGTGGGGACTGTTCTCTGCATGTTGTTATGTTGCATTTAAGGAGAGCCCAAGGAGGCTGATCAAGGAGGTTGAGACAAGCTTGGAGCAGCTTTCAGAAGCGCCCATCCGTGTTCTGCCTGGCTGGGGATGACCTGTGCCTGCTGCCAGGAGCAGGAATAGAGCATGTTCCCTGTCCTGGGAAGGAAGCTTGCAGACAACAGACCAGACCTTGCTGTTTCAGATACTGAATAGGCTGTGTTACAGAGGAGCTACCAAGCATTTTACTTATCATTCACTCTATTGCCTTCTGACTCAGGGCCAAGAACCCATCTGCACTAGGAACCTGCTACCAGCAGCTGGCACAGCTCCCAGGAGGAGGCACAAAAAGCCCCAGGTTTCTCTGGTGAGATTCCAAGGATCCCTGCCCAGCCCCTGGCAGCAGCTGGATAAGGGTGAACAGTCCAGGTCCTCACAGCATGGAAAGGAGAGCACTCCTGCCACCTTTGCACAATGAGTCATCTCCATGGGGGCATTGCTTATCTAACAGTATAAAAGTGAAAAATAGAAAATGCAAAGCAGCAGTGCCCCATTCCATGGCACTGGTAAGCAAGGCTGTTGAATTCTCACTCTGCAGTCACAGTCTAGAGTCTGGCAGTGTCTGTGGTGCAGAGAAGCCAGTCTCTGTCCTCTGCATCTATTTAGTCCTTATTTGATCAAGTTTGACAGAGGCTGTGCCTGTAGCAGACTTTAACAGTGACTCAAGTCCACGTCAGCCCTACAGAGGTGTAGCACTGGCGTGTAGGCACTGGGGCAGCAGTCAGGTCAGAACCAACCAACTCCACACCACTGCAAGCACAATTACTCACAGATTAATTCTTTCTGCCTCCGTCTTACTTGAGATCTTGTTATGGGCACACTAAAGCACAAGAAAAGACATCTGAGAAAGATTTATCTAAAAGCAAGGACTCATACTGGGCTAGAGGTTCAGAAGTGTTTCTGCAGAGCTCTGCCAACATTTACTGCAAAAAGAGAGAGAGAAAGAGGAAATAACTTAAAGCAACACAACCAGAATTATCTGTAAGGTGCTCCATGATCAAGGTGGTGTCCTAAGAACAAGAGGCCAGGCACATCGAAGTGTTTAGGAGATAAAAGGGAGAAAAAAGTACCAACCACTCCCCACATCCTGAGGTGCAGTTAAGGTCTTTGGCAAAATATAGGAGATGAGATAAAGGCTTGTGTAATTGTTCTTTAGACGACAAACCAGGGCAGG
Organism: Pithys albifrons albifrons; assembly: GCF_047495875.1. NCBI lineage: Eukaryota > Metazoa > Chordata > Aves > Passeriformes > Thamnophilidae > Pithys > Pithys albifrons. Next base: position 9,679,947 of record NC_092470.1, read on the forward strand.
TTTCAGGAGCTGTGAAAGAAAAGCCAGTTGTGCTGCAGTGTGTGAGAGACAAGGCACGGGGTCATTGGCCTCTGGGGCAGTTGGCTCCCATGACTTTGCTTTGTTCACTGAAGCTGGAGCCAGCCAGCTGGCAGGTCAAAGTATTAACTGGAAAGCAGCAGGATACTTGCCATGGCCCCTTGCAATGCACATGCCATCAGTGCGTCACTACAAGCAAAAGAGTTGAGAGTTATGTAAGTTTTATTCCCAGTTAGATCTATCACAGGGGCTATTAGAGCTGTGCTTGGTCAAAAATCATCTTTGAACTGCCAGTTCCAGGGCTTTTTCTGATTCAAAATTGGCCAAAACCATGTACATGGTTGAGTTGCAGTCCCTGCATTTCTCCTGGACTCTGGCATAGCTCTCAGCCGTGTCACTGTTGCAGCCACCAGGAAGGTGGCACAGAGGGTATTTTCTTTGCACACAAGAGTGGCACTTTTCACTCATACCTGTGGGAAAGTTGAGGCTGCCCATAGAGAAGTTCATGCTTGTCAAAGAGAACTACAAATTTGATTCTAGCAGTGCTAGAAAACCTGCTTGCCTAATCAGATAAAGGGGTCACACAAGTCACCAGAGGATCCAAAAAGAGAAATTCCTGGCCTGTACCCTAACCAGAAATCTTCAGGGTATGTTGCTGAAATGTGTTTCAGTCCTGACAGGATGAACACCAGGTATGGCGTTCTGGTTGGCATGCCGTGTGCCATGCTTGGGAGCACAGACAGATCCCATCCTCCTGCTTTCTCAGCACAGCACAATTAGGTCAGGGCAGACCTCCAACACCTTGCACACCTGCAAAGACAAAAGCAGGACATCTTCACAGACTGCCCTCCAAAAAGGCACTCAGAAAAGAAAGAGTTTTTTCCTCTGCCCGTCTCAGAAATAAAGAGATCATGTGAGAAATCTTGACTCAAATAAAGTGAGTAGAACTTTGCCACTTTTCAACAGGCCCAGCTTTTCAGCCCAAGAGGCTACTCTGCTGTTGAGTAAGGAGGTAAGCTGCCAGCAGCGACAGTCTGGTCTCCGAAATCTGGAGGGGTTTTTTTGGCTGATTGCAGAAGCAGCAAATGCACATCTCACCCACAACGCAGATGTAACTTGCATGTCTCCAACTTTCAGGAAAGCTGAGGGTTCTGTGTTGTTTATTGTGCAACAGAAAGACATTAATAATCATGCCTGATGATGTTTAAGAATGGAGATAAAATTCTCTATTATCATGGATTATCAGTTTGTCAAAGGGGATGCTGGCAGACAGAAGCTTTACTGGGATGAGGTTTGCATTTCAATGAGCAATCTGCATGGAGAGCTTTCAGGCCCTCTGGCATCAGATCCAGGCAGGAGGAGATCTGAGCTGAAGCATCCTTCCAAGATGCCCTGCAGTGCTTAGAGAGGTCTGACTTCAGCCAGGTCATGGGCAAGGCTGTCAAAGCTAGAAATTATAGATGGCCTTAACTGTAGACAATGCTGCACTGCAGGGTGAGTAATCAGGGTTTTAGAAAAGCATGTTGAAATGACCATTTTTCTTGCTATTTATAAAATGCTGCAGAAGTGTAAACTGGAAGCATTGGCATAATGATTAAACCTCAGTGCTCCTTCAGACCCAAGGTGCTCAGACCCATTCATGAAGGGAAAGGTAGAAGCACGAAATCCAGCTGTCTGGAAAAGACTTTAGGGGCTCTGCTGGGAGCTGGAGCCAATCCAAGCACCCAGGTAAAGCCAAAGAGAGCAAACATGTCAGCAAGCAGCATCTCACCTCCTGGGGACTGTGCTGAGCCACACACAGAACATCCTTGCTGCAAGCCTGCTGCTGGTTGTCCAAAGCAGTGGCAGTTATAAGGGAACCCAGAGTGGCAGTTCTGTCCCTCACAACCTCTCCCAGCACCATCCATCTCCCATTACATTCTCTACCCTCTAGACAGCCTAGAAATCAGGTAAATCTCCTTCTTCAGCTGACCAGACCAGCCTAATGAAGGGCTCTTCTTGAGCAGTAATTTCCTTGCTGTTCATTAACCTTGTATGATGCCTGGGAGTGGAATTCTCTGACTTGGGTGCTTTTCTAGAGGCAATAGTGGCAATACGAAATTTTATACAGATCTGAACTTAAAACCAAGGCTCGGCATGAAGAAGAGATTATCACCCCTTCACATTTTGAAGCCTCTTTCTACAAGCACAGGAGCTAGAAATATCCCTCCTTCATCATCTCCCTTTAAAAAAACCCCTTAGTTTTCCATAAAATACTGTGGATCGACAGGCTGTCTCTTTGCCAAGCTATCAAGCATCTTGAGACTCATGATGGAGTCTCAGGAGCTGATAAAGCTGTCTGTGCATGTGGCTGAGGAAGCTCTGGGAGATGAAAGGCAAACCACATCCCTGCTTTGGGCCTTATTTCTACAATTCACAAGACTCACATAGGAGACAATGTTGGCTGCCTAAGTCCTCATGGCTGCGAGAAGCTCAGTGAAGGAGTCTGCTGACAGCAAAATCAAATTCTTCTTGTATACAGCACCAACTCTCTGCTATGCCTTAAAACAGACCTGAAATGCCAGCAGCCACACTGACAGAGTCACAAGACAAAACACCGGCTGCTCTCTGTTTGCTCTCCAGGATGCAGCCACCAGCTTGTGTGGTTGTACATGCAGGGAGCATCTGCTGTGTGCTGAGACTGCCATCAACTCGGGCACCGGCAGCCTCGCTCCCCCCACTAGCTACAGCTTTACATCATAAACACAAGCTGCTGCTCAAGTTCAATGCATTGGCTGAGCTCCCTGCCACCTCTACGGCACTCAAATAGTTCAGAAACAAGTAGATTGGGCTGGGACAAAAGAAACCAACCATTATTTCTTCTACTGCAGACCAGCTCCTGCAGGTTTCACACCTGACAGTTGCATAGTGCTGTTTCCCATAGGGTGCCTGTGTGCAATAAGGACATGTGTGCGGGGCGGGGGGGGGGGAGAATCCTTATCCCCATTTCTCAGGTAAAGGAAGTCAATGCTTTGGACATACTGTGAAGATTAGATTCCCTGGAGCAGAAAGGAGCAGGCTCCTCCTGCCTCACACCAGTTGCTATAGTTTGGGCCTATTTCTTCATGTGTGATTCCCCCATGAACCTGAGGAACAGGCCCTTTCATATGGCCCTGACTTCACACTTGAAGTCTATTCTCTCTCTCTTTAATCCTTTATCCCTTATTTCAGTTATTCTATGCAGGATATGATGTGCGAGGAGTAGTGCTGCACTTACTTTTGCAGGAGTTTGCACTGATTATTTATGCAGCTTTTCTCTAGTGTGACCCATCTCTTTCCTCAACTAGTGCACGCAAAACCCAGACCCAGAACCTCAGCTGTAGCTGCACCTCTGGTGACCATGGTCAGAGGAAACACTTGTTTGGGTCTTTCTGGCTCCACTGCTGTTTGTCTGAGCCCGTGTGACAGTGCCTTTGCACAGTCCCCTGCCCTGTAACATGAATGCACAGTGTCACTGCATCTGAGCGAGGCAATGGCAGTCGGGAACTCAGACAGGAAAATGCAAAGAATGCTCTCTGACTGTATCTCCATTTATCTCTGTGTCTGTTTCTACATGGAAGAGGAGGTTTGAAGCTTTTCCCTTTGCAAGTCAGTGTCCTGAAAGAGCCCCAGAAAGCCCAGCCCCTGCAGAGTTGCCTGCACCAGACAAAGAGCAAAAATGACTGTGGCTGCATACAATGACTGGAGGCAGCAGAGCCTGCATGCATTTGACAGACAAAACCCTAATAGACCAAGCACACAGCGTGGGTTGACACAGATGCCACTCTCTTGCTCTTTCTCTGGCTCTCCACAAAAGTGCATGGTTTGTGCTGTGCTGTGCTGTGAGGGCAGAGGAGATGCACTGTTGGCTGGGCTATGCCCCTTCCCTCACCTGGGCTGAGCCACCTCAGAGCAAAGGGGAAAGGTTCAACCTGCTCCCTCTCCACCTCCCTTCACTGCCCTGGGGCAGGGGTTGCCCTCCCCCGTTAACACCATCCATCAGCACTGGTTTGACACCACTGGGGCACTGCCAGCCTCCACAGATGGCCGTGGAACAGGGTTTTCATACAAGAAAGAGTTGAGACAACAAAAACCCTGCTGAGGCTGATTCAGCTCGTGAGCCTGCATCCCATTAAGCAAGTCATTTTTTCCAGTTGTTCAGCACAGGAACCGCGTGGTCGAGTAAGGCTGCCCAGGCAGTGCTGGCCACGCTGAATCACCTCTCCCAGCCAGGCTGCCGGCAGCCAGCCCACTCTGAACTGCTCCAAAGTTGCTCCTTCTACTCTAGCAAACAAATCCTTGTGAAAACAAGTCCTTGTGACAAGGACTTCCAGCCAATTGAATGCTGAATCTACACTGGCTATCCAGTGTGTTTCATCTCCTAGCAGCCCTCTCAAGAGCATTGCTGCTGCCTTTTGATGCTGATGGAGACCTGCCTGGTGCAAAAAGTTCCCTAAAATCCCCATCTGGCACCTCTCAACATCTTACAGGCTCCACAATGGTCTAGAAAACAACAGAGGTGACTGTAAGGCTCTGTGGAGTCCAAAGGGCCGCACAGCTGCTGAGAAGGGTAAAAGAGGTAGGCACCAGCTGCAGGTCCTGCTCATAGACCATCACACTCCAGAGTCAGGGCAGACAGATTAACACTACTTTTCTTGCTCTGTATCATGTCCTAGACTTACATTTTCTCACGGACAATTTCACGCAAATCTAATCCCTTTGAGATATACTAACTGAAGGTACTAAGAAATTCTCAAAACCTATCTGTTCCCAATGGAACAGCTCTGAAACTGTTTTCTTCTGGATCACTGCTGGGGTTTTTGCTGTCCATTAAGTGATGCAGTCTCCCGACAGGATGTGGTTTGTGCCATTCTGCATCTGTGTTATCCACAGAAGATGCTAGACTGGAAGATTTCAAGACGGACTTCATAAAAAAAGAAAATATTTTCTTTTAAGGTGGGGAGGTATCTCTAGGAACTCGGAGATAGCTGAGTAAATTAGGAATTAAATCCCCATCCAAAAGGGTAAGTGATAAGAACTGAATGTAACTGCATCTTTCAGGAGCTGGCTGCCTTTGAAAATGTGTCCTTTAGTAATTTAGCTCAAGGCACAGTTGCTTTTAATTTAGCTTGGGAGGCTTTAACTCAAGGCACAGCTCGTAATTACTAGTGACATATATGGTGCTTTCTGAAGTGAGGCACACTGAATTGTGAATTTTAGTAACAATAGGATAAACATTAACTGGGTAATCATTTTGCAATTGTTAAGCAAAGTCTAGAGATATGGGAGTTTGCTTAACAAAACAGTTCAGAGCTGTTTGTCTAGCCCAGGACATACTTTCAAGTAAAAGTCATAACCAGCTTTGCTGGAATCACATGAAGATGATGACGGTAGAATTACCAAACTGTTTGAGGATTTGACCTCTCAAGCAGACTGATGAATGGGTTTGGATTGAAAATGAAAGCTCTTATCCACTGTGCAAACTCCTAGTTGCTGGAAACATGAGGAGCCATGTAACTGATAGTGCCAAATCTGATAGATCACGGAGCTGATCCAGAGACCCAGACACTTGCAGGGTCCTTTCTGTGCTCTGACACAGTTTCAAATGTTGACTGTGAAACTTTGGATGTCTCTTGGGTGTTTTGCCAACTACTAACCTTTAGAGAAGCCCAGAATGGTCCTTCTCACTTTCACAAGGTTCAGTCTCTATAACCTAGAGATTTCTGCTGCTTGTTTTTTTTATTTTCTTTCACATTTGACAGTTATTAAAAGCACCCACATAGTGCATGGTACAGGCATTTCTGTACTGCAAACTGAGTTTCCCTGAAAGCACCACCAAGAGCCAGATGCTGCACTTTTGCACTGTTGTTGCCTTCCCTGGCAACTGTGCAGTACCCATGCCATGGCAAAAAAATGGCCTTAGCTCCTCATTAAACACTGTGTCTGGGTGCATTTTTTGCCAGATTATGATGTTTTGAAGGATGAGTATCACATTACAGAACAACATCTGACTGAGGTAATCTGAAGCCAAAGCAGAACTAATCTTGCAGTGAATCCATGTCAACATGCTTACTCATGTCTCCTGGGCTAGGGAATGCAGCACTTTCCCTTCAGCCTGAGGTTGGACTGAAAATACCAAAGGGTTGCTGGCAGAAACTGTAATTATAAATTAAGATATCACAAAACCGGCCCTGCATAAAGCTTTGAGCTGGATGTTGTGTTAGAATTACTGAGTAAAAGAAGAAAAAGTTTATCAGTATCACTGGGAGGCATTACCCATACCACAGGCCATTATAACAAAACTTTAACATGTGTAGAGGACCATGACAAAGTTAAAACAAAAAACAAAAAACCTCAGTAAGTCATACACACCCAGGGTATTTTTACCGAAAGAAATGTAAAACTTGGTTTTACCAATTTTCTGGGGCAGGATGCACATTTGTAATTTCAGCTGAGAACTACATAATATTTAAATACTGACATATGAAGTGAATCATCTCAGATATTTTTCTTCCTTCAGACTAAGTATATATCTTGGAGATGGGCCATCGGCTATCCAGTAAACAGTGTACTTCACTAAATGGCCCATTTCCTCAGCCAGACCATTCAGAGGAGATAGTCATTTGCTTCCTGTAAGTAACACTTGTGGAAGAATTTTCCATTGTGAGGCAGGTCAAGAGCCAGCAAACACTCCTGGAGCTCTGTGTAAAACCTACATGGTAGAGCAAGTCAGGGAACACTCACACTGAAGCAGCAGAGATGGGAAAGCTGGAATGGCAGTGCCTGCCCAGCACTGGAGGGATATGTTTTGCTTGTCAGGAAGCAGTAGGAAAGATGTAGCAGAAAGGTATTGAGAGAATCATGTTCATTCCTGAAACTCAAAAGGCAGTAGACTGTATAATTGTAGAAGATCTTCTATAGCAGCAGCTTTTGAGACCTGAATCTTGAAAACAGGCAGTGTCTGGTGCCCAGTGCTTTTACACCAGGCAAATTCTCCTTCCTGCTGCTCTCTCCTCCCAGCAGCCCTCACATGTTTGCTTACTCTGTGGGGCCATTTGCACCCATTAGTTTCTGCAGGGTTAGGTCCACATTAAGTTAAAAAAAAACAACCTCAAGTCCTTCCAGATCCCAAGTGTTACAATACTTATGAGAAAGAACTTCCAGCACAAGAGCAAAGGCTATGGTTTTCACAGCACTCTGTAAGGAGAACCACCACAGTGGATCAGACTGGATCAGACCAGCAGTCAATCTGTCCTAACCCTGTTCATGACACTGGCCAATGTAGGACATCAAGGAAAGAGCAGGAGAAGAGGATGAAATCAGGAGGAACTATGTGCCATGATTCTTTATTCACTTGGAGATGGTGGAGAAGACCAAAATTGGACTGCAGATAAAGGTACATAACAGAACACTCTCTGTGGAGGTAGTCAAATCCTCCATTTCCACCTTGTCTGTATCCAGTGCTCTGTTTGCCACAGACAGCAAGGCACCTGCAGCTCACTTTCCGTGTCTCTTTGAGGCATAACTTGCCCCAAAGCACCAGGGTGTTTGGGAGGTGCCCAATGCCTGACATACCAAACACGCCCCATTCAATAGCTATAGCCTGTCTCTGTCAACAGCTAAATACTGTCTCTGCAAGAGGTCCAAAGCAGCCAGAAAACACTGAAACCCTGGTGAGCCCTCACATAACCCAGATTTCCAGACATCTAGAATTCCCAACAAGTGTGCAAAATGTCCAGCTTCCCCTTGGATAAGGCCTTTAGGTAGAAGGAAGGACATGTCTAGAGGAAGATCTGCTTAGAGCAGGGTTGAAATCTTGTTACTAGATCTGACTGAAAGATGTCCAGCAGTATGACGGAACAGTATGACTTCAGAGCTCTCTGCCCCTTTGCGGAGAAATTTTGACAAAATGATGATATGGCATAAGGTTTCAAGCCACTCTGAGGTACTGGTAAGAGTGACAAGTGGGTGCTTTTGTGAGAAACCTTAGGAACACTGCAAAATCCAAGAGTACTCCTAAATTGCAGATCAAATTGGACAACTATAGCTTTGTGCTTTCAACCAAGAACACCACACCTTGTCTTAAGACTCTTCAGAGTGATTTCTTCTGTCCCCCAAAATGTTCTTTGTCTACTATGACAGCTGGTTTTCCTCAATAAGCTGATCTCATGCAAGCTGTAGCCTCATTGGGGCTGTGGTGTGGTCAAACGTAATGAAAAACAGCCACAGCAATCTCTCACTGTGATCCTACAGGCATTTTGGGGAAGATCTCCATATCAGTTCAGCTAGTGACTGATGGGGATAGTAAAAAGTAACAGCTTCTAGTCACAGGTGTGAGAAGGAGCTGGTAGGTACCTTTACAACATTTTGAAAGATGAATGCTGACTATTAAAGTCAAACTTTTCTGAAGAAACAAAACATAAAAAAAGATAAGCAGTGATAAAATAGCAGCCCTTGTGGCAGGGGGCTGTAACTAGATGATATTTAACTCCCTTCCAACCCAAACCATTCGATGATTCTATGAAAATAAAAGCAAAGAAAACATCAGTCTTAAAAACTACTTGTATTCAACCATAATTACTGTTGAACATCAGAGCTCTTGCAGCTTTGTTGTCTCAAACCCAGAGAGGTAAATAATACACTGTGCTATGTTTATTCTTTAGGACAAACATAGGATATTATACTTTTGTTTAAAGATATAATCCTGAGTGCTTATGAGGTGTTACTTACTTAAAAAGAGGAAGCAGGCATAGTAAAGAAAGCCATATCTTATGAATAATAAATAAAGGAAACAGGCCTGAAGTGTTAGCAAAGGCTTGCATTACTACAAGAAAAAGGGGCTTAAATCTTGAAGTCTTCTGGAAGACTTTTAGAAATAAGAATATGGAGAAAAAGTTCAAGAATCCTATTCTCATACTATTTAATTAGATTTGGCCTCTAACCTCCTATTCACTGCCTTTTCCAAGTATAATATTTTTCTATGTAGAGTGTCTTTCTGAACAGTATCCTTCTATATTTCTTTAAACACAAACTCCAGGTAACCATTCAAATCCTCTGAAAAATCTATGCTTTTGGAGATAATCCAGATTTTTTGATCATCACAGGAGCAGTTATAGTCAAAAGAAAACAAAACCAGAGCCTATCAATGTCTAACTGAGGCAAGAATCAACCTCAAATTCTCACATCACTGCACAGATGAGTTTTATCTTTTTATATAGACTATTGTTGCCTAGCTTATTCACTCATATTGCCTTCTGGAAGGAAACTAATCTGGAACATTTTTACAAAAACACAATGTTTACACAGAGTTTCTTGATACAGTCTTTGAACCCACAGAATGCAGCTGGATGTCTGCTGTCTGTGACATGTGGCATACACAGTGTTAGAGACTCACATCAGTAACAGTGACCTGCAGCTCTCAGCGTCTTGCATGGCCCTTGCTGAGCTGAAGGGCTCTGTCAGCTGGCAAAGCTTCAAAGTGCTGTTACAACAACTTTATAGCAAAACTAGCTAATTACCACAGTCTGCAGCCAAGATGGGCTCATATATTATTATATTGTCAAGAAAGAAACTGTGGCATCCCTAAAGATCTGAAGAGATTCCCAAACTAATCACTGTTGTATATAACCAGTTACACAGCAGAACATTAAAACACTATGACATTTCAAAGCTGGAAAAGAAGAATTAAAAAAAAAGAAAACCACTAAATATCTAACCTCACAAAAAATTATTATAAGGGATCAAAAGCAGCTTTAAATTTGACACTACTGTCCTCCCACACACCCACCAAGTAGGAGCAGCCCTTTTGCCACCAGCCATTGCCCCAGATCTCATCCACCAACATTTCCATCCCTATGTCCATCTTGAAATAGCCTCTTCTTGAACCAGATGCAAAAGCCACACTACCAGCCACACAGTAGCCCCAGTCCTCCCTATTTTGGCTAACATACCTCCAGAAGAAGTGGCAGCAAGAGCTGAGAGAGCCTTGTCTATCTGACCCAGTTGCCATGGACCACCACATCTTGTCTTCCAGCCCCTTACTCTTCACCAGGTGCAGCTCACAAAACACACTGCAAGAGACACATTGCCCCAAAATGCATTATCAGCTCCACAGTAAATGCACTTATGAATATACCACACATAGCACACTTCCAGATGAGGGAAGTGATAGGAAGTCATAGCTAACATTATTTGTGAAAAATTATGAAGTTCCATATCAGAGCTTCTTATTTGTTCTTAAACCTCAACTGCCCCTCTCTCTGGACCACATTTCTATTTGGTTTTGTTGTTGGTAACAGATACATACTTATAGGCTGACTTTAGTATTCAGTAAGAGAAAGAAGTCATTCACAAAGGCTCATTTTAACTAATCTGATTGACAGCTGCAAAGCATTTCCATAATTTGAAACTGCCACATATTCCTGAGTATATCTTGAAGCCAAAGTCAATGTTGCTTCCACAGACAACAGGAGTGTAAGCCTGGAGAGTCCTCTGTGGTCATACACCTTGATTTCCCCAGACCACAAGACTTGCTTCACAGTTTCAGTTTGGAGGCTCAAACTTCAGCACTTAAATTGTAACCAGGCCTTACAGCAGGTGCCCCCGCTCCAAGGCTGGGTGGAATCAGGTCTAGGCTGGCTTGGTAAGCTGTCCTAAAGGTCCTCCATGGATAGCTTAACATTTAAAACCACACAAAAATCTCTGGATCTCTCTCACTTGTTCTCTGAGCAAAAAGGATAATGTCAGATGCTGACATTTGGATAGTTTTGTAACGGGCAAAGAGACCTTCTGGTAGAGGTTTCACCCTCATGCTCAGATATCTTACATCAGCGGGCTGGGGGACAACTCCTAGGATCTCTGGCCAAGTTCATACAGCACTTTATATTCTTTGCATGCAGATCAAGGGTCCTATGCCGTGAAACTCCCTTTGCCCTGTGCTCAAGGCTTTGCTGAAGGAACACAATGTCAGCTATAGCTATCAAGTATAGTATTCCCTCCAGAATAATTCCCTTTGGTGGAATTATTTGCTGCAGCATATGGGAACCAGCACTGGGGGAAGACAGAAGACCTTCCATTTATCCTGTCTTCAGCCATGACCGTTCGCAATCAGGAATCAAAGCTGAGCTGGCAGTTTGGTTGATGATACACATCTCTATGAAAAGTACAGTCTCTTTGTCACGTTCGAGCACACACATTACATGCACAAACAGGACCCAACAAATCCTTCCCACCAATATGCCCCAGTTTTTGTGTGGTTGTGTGTGATAGGTTATTACTTCATACAGGACTTCACTGTGTCTGAGAACCTTCTCACCAGGCAATGTCATCCAGCCTGCAGGGCTTTTCTGGAGCCACAGCAATAACAGTGTCTCAGCATTAACACAGAAGGAGAGAGAGATATCAGAAACTCAGTTTAAATGAAGTGACACAACAAATTGACATCAAGCAGGACTAGCACATTTGTATCTTGGTTCCTTGGTAAATACTTTCAAATCAACATGTTGCTTGCCTTAATTCCCATCCCACTGAAGATACTAATTAATTTTTGCTTTCAAATCAACGTTTATGTGAGATATTGAAGCCTGTGAGACTCATTCCTGATGAAATTAATTTAACAGTGTAAATCCAGAATAGAAACACGTGTATGTACCAGGATATGGAATGAGGACCCTAACATTAATCTGCTGGTATCTGAAAGTACCAGGAACACCAAATCCTAGCCCAGCACATCCTAAAGTTGGACACATCCAGCTGGGCAGACAACAGCTGAGCAAGAACAACCAGCCCTAGAGAGCTGAAGCCATGGAGCCAGGTCATCTTGTGGAGGCTGGAAAGAAAATGCTGCCCAGACTTGATGACTCAGAACAGCTTTGGGGGTCACAGACACACAGGTTCCTTCTTGCTTTTTCAATTCAATTCACAAGGTCAAGGATGCTTGGTACTCATATTTACTGCAAATACTGGCCAAACGATCCCTACCTGAGCGGTGAACCATTATTCTGTGCATCCAAATTAATCCTTATGAGGAAAAAGGTGGAACAAGTTTCTCATGTAAGGAACTCCCATCACTATTCTCATTTCACATAAAATGGGGCAAATTTATTTATGTTTTTTTCTGCCCCACAACCCCAGTCTATAAGGAAAGCAATACCAAACTGAAAAACATGCCGTGAGTCACCTAAAGAACACCAGGGAATTCCCAGAATAGCTTCAACTGGAGAGTTATGGATTTGCATAGAGACCCAGGAAAGGCATGGAGCTAGGGAGAAACGGGAATTCCACCTATTTTTGTATGCCATGTGAGATGCAAATTGCTCCTGAGGGACTTTGGGCCCATCTGCAAATTACTTACCCTGTGGAGGGAGTGACTTGCAATAGTGTTTGCTTTTCTTGAGAGAAGAACAACTCACAGTACAAACATGTTATAACTCTGTGTTATATTCCTTAAAACAAAATCAAACTCCCACCAGAATAGAACCTGTAATGAAAACACTCTAATCTCATCTGTGCATGCCCAGAGCAGGCTGGGACACAGACAGGACACCACCAGGTTACAACACAGTGCCATGCAGGGGTAAGGCTTGCTGCTGGGAGGGACTCTGAACACTCCAGCTACTTTCACACTGCAAATACAGCACCACAGCCCAAGGAAAGTGCTGGATAATGGGATATTAATTTACATCCTGACATGCTGCAGCCAAGAAAGGGACTGGGAGAGCAGGGAAAGCAGGCAGAGGGAAGAGTTGCTCAAGGATGACTTGGAGATGTTAAGACTTCAAAGTCCAAAGTCCAGAGAGAGCCTCACTACCAAGTGACCACCTGCACAGAGAACCTGAGGGGAAACTGAGAAAGCCTGGGAGTTAACAGGCTGCAGGGGAAAAGGCAGAGAACCAAAGCAAACTGACTGCAAGAGAAACCAGTCAGCCCAGTTAAAACTCAGATGAAGCTAAGTCTTACCTTTAGACTATAATTTATACTGCTTTGTCTCCCATGTTTCTGAGCCTACAGAAAACCTACCCCATTGCACTGTGTTATTTCTTTATAAAGTGATTCATATAGCTTAGTTTGCCTGAAAGTAAGGAGGAAGACCAGCCTAGTTAATTCAGAGAACAGTGGAGGCTCGTGCAAGACCAGATCACTTCAGCATTTCTCTATTCAGTACTCTCACATAAAACACTGGAAAGTTCTGTTGACTGTAACAGCCATGTGCATTTATCTTGGTCACAGCTGTATCAGGTTACTACAGGCCACAGGAGAGTGAGGTAGGAGGCAACATGATGCCTGGTGTCACACTGTGCTGTATTTCAAAGGAAGTCAGCTTCTGTACAGGAGAAAGCAATTAGCAGGGAACAATGTGCATGTCCACAATGGCAGTCTGGGGTGGGAGCCTTAGGCTGGATCCAGTTGTGCCTGGGAGGGCTGGCTGAGCAGGTTAATGGTTGGCTAGCCAGGACAGGAAAAATAAACTGCCTTATTTTGTACTTTTACCTCTCACAGTGTCTAAATAATATGTCTACTTATCTACGTTTTCTACTTCAACACAGTTAAAATAAGAAAAAAATTTAAGCTACCAGAAAAAACCCATACAGAATAAATAAGAGTTGCCAGAGAATATTCCAGTATAACTGGATGCAAAGGCAACTGCAAGAGCAGCAATCTCAAAATAGCAACATTTTACAGGTCATGATGCAGTAGAGCTCACTTACACTGCTGACACCTCTAAATGAAGCACAGCTGCTGGAGTTAGAGCTGAAATTCACCTGCAGCAACATAAGGCCTTGCCATGGACTGTGTGTGTGTATTCCTTTGGGCAGTTCCCACAGCCTGTGCTGTCCTGATGAACTGGGGTGCTACCTTACCTGCACTGACCAGCACAGAGCCAGCTGAGGTAAGCCTGACATACTTACCTGACAGACTTTACAGCTTCCGGTTTACCAGAATATCAGTCTTTTTATTTCTTTTGCCTGCTCAGACATGTTTTAAGTGACTTGCTGCATTTCATAACACTTCAGATGGGGCTATAACAGCAAAAGATGAAACCTGGTAACATCTGGAACCAAAGACTACTCTATAATCTCAATGCAAAGTTCCTTACTTCATATATTATCTAAAAAGACCTTTCACAATAGAGAGGTCAGAGATTAAGTGATTTCCCTTTTCTTTCAATTTTTCTGAAATGCTCCGTATGACTCCATCCCACAATGACAGTCTGTATTTACTGTTGCCTCGAAACGCGTCATTATCTACCGAAGGGATTGAATGTGACAGCAAGGGAGGCATCACGAACCCTGTTTGAGAGAAAGGGAAAGCAGAACAGGGAGTCATAAGGTCTCTCCCCCAAGGCCATCTACTGAAAACAGTGACTGCTCTCTTGGTAGGAGTGGAGCTCCCAGCACATGCTGAGGGACAACAGAGGAAAACCCATGCTGACAAACCCTCCTCCCAAACTGGACAACTCCCTTATACAATGTTTTCCAGAAAGCCACATTGTCCCTGAAGATGCCTCCACTGCAGATGTCTGCAGCTGACCCACCACTCTTGGTGGAGGTGGATGGCTGTGCTGGGCTCCTGAGATGCTCTGTGGCACCAGCAGGGCTTGAGGCACAAGGCTGGCTTTGAACTGCAGATCAAACACAAACTGTGATTGTTCCTGCCACACAGAGGGAAATCTTGCTCCAGCAACCGGAAACGAGGCACTAAAGCACAAATTACAAAACCTGTTGCCTCCAACATATGGCCCTCCAAGCTGTGATAGGGGGCTGTGAAACACTTGTCGAGGGCTGATCTTTGTAAGAGAAGCTTGCAAGCAACGTTTATAGGAAAACAGCTGATGCAAAGTCTGCAAATCCAGGTGTACACAGAAGTTAGAGGTATAAGGATATAAATGTTACCTCCAAAACTAATTGATTTTGACTGGAGGAGATTGTGCAGCTCCAGTGGCAGATCTGAGGGAACTTCTGTAAAAGCAGATGGTTCTGCTATGGAGGAAGGAGCTGGAAGAAGGCATTTGTCCAAGCCTCTCCCAGGTCAAGCCAAACATGAGTATACCAGTTCTCCATAGATGAGTGACCAGAGAGGATTGTTGCTGCCTTGGTTTAAAACCACTTCTTCAGCTACACCAGTGCAAAGCTGTTTGCAGGTCAAGCCTCACAAAAAATATTCCTACAATGCAGTTTCACCCAAAGAGCCAGGAAACTGGCATTTATTGCACTGTGCTCCTCTCTCTTGAAAGGTGGTACTCCTAATCCCTGAAGCTCTGCTGCCTTATTTCTGTTATCAGGGCTGCCCAGCAGCCCTCAGGGTACAGTCTGCAACTACTCTTCCACACCAGCTCCCCCAACAGCAACCAAGGCTTTCAGAGCTCCTTAGACCCCCACAACTCCCAATCCCAGCAGACAGAGCCTTGACAGGAGTACATCTCCTCACAGTGTCCATGAGGAGCACACTGCCCAATTCCTGCTAGCCAGCTACTCCTCATCTAAATCTCCATGGGAATCATCTTCCTTCAGAGAGGGGTTGATCTTCACCACTGTTTGCAGGGAGGATTGTAAGCTGACAGCCAGTTTTCTGAGGGTCGTTCTTCCAACAATGGCACGGAGGTCATGTTGGAAGTGGAAAGACACATGAATGGAACTGAAGTCTGTTCATAGCAGCTGAGGTTTGACCTGTGGAAACATATTCAGGTGGGAAAACATAATCAGCCCCAAGTGTCTGTGTGACGCCGTGCAGCCAGAAGCTGGCACAGCACCATTGCTTCTGCCTCATGCTTGTCAGCTCAAGTGCACCATGGAAGGTGAAGAGGTCTCTGCAAGTGTGCTTTGCTCCCCCAGGCAGCTCCCCGGAGGCAGTGAATCCAGCCAGACTGTGTCTGCAAAGCCTCCACTGGCAGGATTTCTTCTAATCTTAAACATCTGAATAACTAACTGTGTCAATCACTTATGTGCAAGACAATCAGCAACACAAGGACTTTTTTCTGATGTCAAGGTCATCTGAAGCCACACAAGTTACGTGTGTTAGCTAGAAAGCTTGCAGGTCATGCTTGCATGAGAAAAAAAGAAGCAAGAATGAGAATGCATTCTGGGAAGGATTACTGAACTGGCAGAAAAGAAAGTGCAACTCAGCGCTAAAAATAATGGTAATGCAAGGAGATCCTTGGAAAAGTTCTCCTGTTATGCCGATAGGCACTGGAGAGGAGTCAAGAGACAGATTCCTACAGGAGCAAAGCACGCCAACACTTTATATAAATTGATCCCATGGGGACAAACACAGCTATTAAATACAAAATGTTTGTAAAAACACAAGCCAGGACCCACAGGCTGACCACAAGCTGCCCAAGACCTGCTCAGTGTGTCACAGCACACTGGGTTCACAGACTTTGCTTGTGCTGGTGGCCTCAGCAGAGAGATGACAGGCCAAGGACACCTGCACTGCCCAATGTGCTCCAGGAGAGCATTTCCCTGAAGTATCTTCTCAGACACTGGGATATTTACAGCTGCTACCCACACCTCTGTGGGTGTCCAATGGGGGTGAAGGAGTGAGGACAGACCTTCAGTGGAAACGTAAGTGTGGCTTTCTGATTAGTAATATCCTTAGTCCAAAACCAAGAATAAATCTGGACAGGAATCTCCTCTTGGACTGCCGACAATCACCAGCAGCTCTTTGCCCTGTTTTGTTTTCCAGGTCCCAATTCATTAGCTGAATTCACACTCTTACTGGGTCTTTTTTTGTTCTTCACACAACACAGCTCCAGCTCTGGTAGCTCCTTGCTCTAAGGGAGAAGGTATTTTCTTTTGTAAGTCTCTGCACAACCCGTTCCAGGGCTTAAATAGGCTAGTGTTTTTCCTAAGCTCAAAACAGAAATGAAAACATAGGCAAACTGCTATTTGACCAGCTATGCAAAAAACCCCTCTCCTTCAGCAGGGTATGATTTGTGGATTAAAGTTCTTTTCCTTGAGCTCAATGCAACCCAAAAATCTCTTCCGGCAGCTTATCACAATTTAGCTAACCCCAATCCTTAAGAGACTTCTGTATCTCAGCACACCAAGGAAGGTCTTTGTTAGGGACTTTCCAAGAGCCCTTGGCAAACCTGCTGCACACATGGCCCAATACAAGCCTCTGAGCTTCACAGAATGCCTGAGATGCCAGAATGAGAACTGGGGGGGTTGATGTCAGGAACAGAACAAGCCTGGGCATTATTTCATTTTGAAACCTTTTGCCAGTCATTTGGAAATTCAACACATTGCTCCAAAGGCACTGAAAAGAAGGGGCTTCAGTCAGAGTATGCTGCTTCTCACATCCAGACTTGATGTGGTCCTGGAGAGGTGGCAGCACCTCCCTTGGGTAGACTGGAACTGGTCAGTGAATCAAAAATGACAGAAAACAACTCATAGCATCCCTCCTAATTTCCAGCTGCTTCTTCACAGACTACACTTCTTTACTCTCTGAGACATGCACAGACACAAGACTAGAACATGTGCAGTCCAAGGGATTCATCAAAGGAAGCCATGAATTACTTGGGGGAAAGCAGACTTACATGCCTGCAGTAAAGAAGCACACAGGGATATTGCTATTAAACACTGTCATAGGCTCCTTTGGTAATTTCTATTCATTCATAATAGCACCATGTTGTAGCACTCTTAAAAAATAGAAAATATTACTGTAATGTAATCTTACCACTTTCAAGAACAGAACCACACTTATGAAAATACCTGAAAGTCTGGATAGGCTTTTCATTAGTATTTTCATTGTATTAATCTAAAAAACAAGATAAACTTCACAACCAGCAGAAAATGCATTTGCATTAACTTATTTGCAATGGACCAACATATTGTTAAACAACCCAGAATTTGGTGCTGCCAACAACTTGAGCTCTAGGAAAATATACCTATGGCTCCTTGAAAAAGCAGAGCATCACCTACAAGGACTCACTAGCGCACACAGAGTTAATTTCTGTGTGCTGCTCTCTCAAACAGAACTGGTTTTGAGATGTATTTGTTTAAACAAGTTAAGAGAAATGTCAGAGGCCATTTCACCAACAGCACATGACGACAGCCTCCTTCCTCCTCTATGAGCAGAGAACAATCACACACTGGGCACCAAGGGCTTACTGATGTTGAGTCAGAGCAGGAAAATCCATCCAGAAAATACATGCAAATGAAGGCAAGAAAAGACAGACTTTGCATTTTCTCTTCTCCCTCTTCCTTCTCTCTTCCCTCAAACAACATGAGCTAAGCAGAGAATGCCTCTCCATCTCAGAGCCCCATGGAAGGATTTGGCACATTGACAGCCTCATCAGTTCCCACAACTCCCATGTGGGTACTGTGAGTAAATCGGATGTCTGGATAAATCCTACCTAATGTTAACGACTTCTGGTTATCTCAGGGTAGGAAACTGTTTTCCAGGAGTATCAGGAAACAGCATATTGTTCCAAGATGGGCTTCTGCATAAAGTACAAGAGTTCTTGCATCTACTCCAAGATGAGAAGCTCCAGACTTTCTGTAACCACATGGACAAAGCATGCTGGTGCTTCCTTTCAGCCACAGGGGACTTGTAAGGGACCCAGGGCCATGAGGCTTGTTAAGTGTTGGACATGATAAGGGCCTGCAAAGAATTCAATTTTTTAGTCCACTGCTGAAACTTACTTGATTTCCACTTGTAACCAAGGCATAGCACAAGGCTTCAGTGCCAGTGCTTCTGCTTTGCCATCCTTTCACAGAGGGATCTGCTGCCTGTCAGAGAGGCTCCACAGCACCTCTCCAGACTGCACATGGACAAAACATTCTGAAAACATCACCAGTCTCCTAACCCTCTTCAATTTTTCAGAGCAACCTTTACTCAAAAGAAACTAACAAAAGAAACACCGCTTCTAAAATTTCTGATTACATGTTTAACTTCTTATTTTCAGGACTGGAAAAATACCAGGTGAGATGCAGTGAGTTATTCTGGTAGAGTATAATTTCATTTCATTCAAAAGACTTAGCCATAAATAACAGAATTCTCCCACCTCTTCCAGGAGCACCAGCCTGGCTGCAGCCTCAAGCGAAGATGTCATACATAGGTCACTCCTAAAGTCAGTAGAGTTCAGCTATTCTCATTAAGGAGAGTAGAAGGTTCTACAAGTCAGTAGTGGTAATCAGAGAAACTGAGTAAAACATCTTTCTTCTCACTGTCAGTGCAAGACTGTCTCCTGTTAGTGTTTTACATAGTCAATCCCTCTTTCCCATGTATTTTCTTTAAACTTGCTCTCCTAAAATTGTTACAGTTGCTGTTCTTTATGTGCAGCATACAGTCCAGAAGGAAATCAGCTACTGATCAAGCTAGTGAAGAGGTACATCTGTGACCCCATCTATACTGAAATGAGCCAGGAAGATTTTCTCAGAGCCGTGACCCTACCAAGATCCCTGGAGCCCTGAGCTGCTTTTCCACAGCATGAGCACGAGCCACCTTGCACATGAAGTGCATGGAATTAGTGACAGGACAAGAAAGGGGAAATTTATTAACAGATGAATTCCTGCTATTACAAACCACTTCCACTGCACTACCAGGGCTTTTAAACATTCATGGCAGGATAAGCTATGTCCTTTCCCCAGAGTGCAATTGAAGGCTTGATTTTCATGATTGCTGAGCTTTGACTGCAGCTTCCATTAGCTGTGGTAGAAGCTATCAGTGTTTAGCTCTTCTGAAACAACAGTTTGATGTGGGGAGAGGGGTACATACCCTGGCTGTGACTGAAGTCTCAAGATGCAGCCAGTGAGCTTCCACTCCTGATGTGAGGGAGTACATGCTTGGGGAAGCCTGTTACAGAGTGTGTCCATGGGGCTGCCCTGAGCGCAGATGGGTACGGGCTGCACTTGCCAAGAAAGGTTTGTTTCCAGGTCTTGCCCTGGTACCTGCAGTTAAAGGCAGCCGGCAGTAGGTAGAACCACTGGGAGTGCCAGGACTGGGGTACTTTGGGACACACCTGATCACAGCCTTAGCCTGCACCAATCCAGAATGCAACTGGAGCAACAAGCTGATGTGCTTGTGAGAGCTGGACCTCCTGAAGCTCTACAGAAGCAGCAATTTCAGCCCAAAATTCAATTGGCAAGGGGAGGATTTGATAGACATTTGTTTTCTATTAGAAACTGCTTTAGAGAGAGAACAGATTCTACAAAGTAATTTTCCTGCATCACCTACAGTTCCTACTTCTTATCTAAATGCAATATCAGCAACCCAGCTATTGATGCTCCACAGGGGTTTAATTATTTGCAAGAAATGATTATTTGCTGCAGCCAGCAGACAGTGCTGGATAAGGTCCTCTGGGATCAGACTCCAGGCTGCTTTATGGCTTGACATTACAAGGAAACCACCTGAAAATCAGTCTTCTTGTACATGATCAGATAAATGCAGTTGTCAAGCCCAAAGTTGAAAGCTCTTCAGGGAGGAAGAGGCAGTGTTACTTTTTTTTCCAAATGCTGATATGAATTATTAAGTCAAAACCAACCCATGAAGCATTATTCAAGCTCTTGTGTCTGCCAGACTCATACAGGCTTCTGTGGGAGGTTTGTTTGAACAAAGATATTTTCAGCTATCCACCTGGGGGGGAAAAAAGAGAGAGGAAAAAGAAGATTTTGTTTCAGTATAATCTAGTCTCACCACGTGATGCTGACTGATGTGTGATAAAATTTCAGAGCTCAGCAGGTGTTTGGGGAGTGACTGCAGCCGCCCATTGAACGCAACAATACACAACCACAAAAGAAAGATCCAACACTGTAGTCAAGAGAAAGAGTGTAGGAAGTTAGGTGTGAAGATGAATGATGACACTGGGTGAAACTTGTGCCAAACGTGATATACAGGAGAGAAATTAAATTCTCTCCCTGGGTGAGAACAAATTGATTGGTCTCTGTTACAGGTTACTTCTCCATCACACTGACAATCACAGTCTACACACAGTCAGATACACTGGGACAACTGGTTGAAGACCCCAGGAACCCCCAGGCCAGAACTCAGCTCACACCGCACTTTGTCCACTTACTTCTTGCAGATCATTGCTACTTCTTTCAGCAAAGGAAAAGGATTTTACTCATCTTTCAGAGATCCTGTTGTCACAGAGAAGCTGAAAATCAGCAACAGTGTCATGACATGAATTCAAGCAGAACTAGTTCTTTGCTGGTTGCATAGCCCAAACACTGATGACAGAGGAGAATGTTCCAGTTTGCTGTTGATACTCAAATGCCAAGGCACCCACAACCCAGACCTCCTGGCTGTCAGATGTTTCAGAATGACATACTAATTATAGTCATGACCCTAAATATACCCCATGCACTGTCTGCATAGAGTAAAACACTCTGTGTGCACCCTCTGGACTGATTTATGGTAGTATTCATGTCATGTGCAGGACAACCAATACATGCTTATCCGAAACTGCTACACTCCTACACAGGCTGCTATGCTGCGCAAACTTAATTTCAGTGTTAACTACAGAGCAATAGGAATTAAAGCAGCAAGGTTGCTAAGGTCTAACAAGTACAAATGAAATGACATTGAGGATCAAGTAACCAGACACAAAAAAGGACGGATAGAGTTCCTGCACGTATGCTGGCTTTTCCCTTGGAAAATAAGGCAAACATTGCTTCTCATAGCTCCCTCCTGACTCCCCTGGAGCTGCTTCCCAACCCACACGCAGAAAGGCTTATGCAGCCACATTTCCAGTCTCCCCTCCTCCATGGGGGGATCTAGACCAAATTACAAACAAAACATTTCCCAGCAAGACTTTCATATATCAGGAACTTCATGGTCAAAGGAGCACTACACTAACCTCAAAGTCTTTGCCACAGAAGCTGGGGATTGTGGATTTATGAAAGATGGGTCCTTTCACTTTATGTGCAAGACAGTTTTTCATTCTTGCAAACTCTATCCACTGATTACTGAAATTGGAGCAGCCTAGTCCAGGGGAAGCACATGCTCAGCAGCACTGAGTCTTGCTCCTGTAAAGGGAAAGAGCAAACCAAATCAAAGAAACTCCTTTACTATAGAAAGTTACACTTTGTCTGTCTACACATATTAAATACTTTGGAAGATAGCTCTGTAAATTGTTGTGGGAAACTTGCAGTTGAAAAATACCATAATGATTATAATATTTTTCCTCAATCTTCAAATCTTGTGCACTGTTCTATGTTCTAACATGAGGCAAAAAGAAACTAGAAAAACTGCACCACAAACAACCCAAAAGGTCTGCTGGGTGAGGCTTCTCCAAAGAAATCTGCAATAAAATGGTCTGACCAGCCTGTACAAGGGCTGCCCAACTGCTGTCATGACTTGCACATACAAGGACTTTAAACCTGATTGCTACTGTAATAATGAATCATTGCATAACCAAGGCCTTGCAACTGAAGTATCCTTGGCAAAGAGATCACCCTCTACTGGTTTTTCAGTTCCCTACTAATTTTTTCACTGCTGCAACTCCAGTCCCCAGAGAAGGACCAGAAACACCCCAATGTAATGACTTAGCTAAACATGACTGTATTTATAGCATTATTATTTTCCCTTTAGTACATTTTGGAGTACAGAGAGAGCAATCAGAGCCCTTGAGGATTATATCCTAACATATCTACTATAAATATTTATCTGACTGACTTAACTTTAGCTTTACCTAGGTCTTTCAGGGACACACAGTGGGCCTTAGCTTGGGAAACCAGAGAAGCGGCACAACATGACCTTCTCCTGTTCAAGCCACTTTCCCCTACTACAGCTGGGTTATGTTACCTGCGTGTAACTGATCCAGTCTGGCCCCACAGCGTCACTGCTTTTCGCAGAACTAATGCCAGCACTCACGGTCCCTGGTGCAAGCTGTATTTGTTGCTGAACTTGCTGATGGAGAGGGTAGCATGTTCCATTTTACTTTAATGCTATATAAGACCCTTTGCCATGACAATGAAAAGACTGGCACTGCCCAAATTAGTATCTCTCCAGAGAGGTAACTCCTTTCTGCCTAGCACAGTGCATTCTCATGAGAGAAGAATTTTCATTCAGCTCCTAAAAAAGAATTTAGCTACTGAAAGAGAATTAAAATTCTGGTCACAGTAACATCTTGGAAGTAAGTTGCAAGTCTGAATAACAACATTCCAACTGAAGCATGACTTGGATGTTTACAGTGGTGCCTGCCTATGTGCCTCACACCCTGTCCTGTAAACCACAGTCTTGCAAACAGCTCCCTTCTCTGGCACAGTTTCTCACCAGATGCCAGATCCCGCTCAGGACTCTCCACCCTGGCTCACCTGGCAAACCTGTGCAGCAGAAAGGTTTGTGGGAAGGTAGCCCAAGTTTCTAGAACCATCTTTCCTCAAATAGCCCCAGGGGCAGCAGTTCCTCTAACCCACCATGGCACAGTATTAGCACAATGTGCTGCTCCACGTCACACGTTCTGCTCTGTCCCAAGCCTTTGCTTTCAGGCAGCCCTTGGGACTGGCAGAGACACTCTAATATAAAGGCTGTTGTGAGAAGCCAGTGGAACCAGGGGAGAATCACTGCAACAACTACTGTCCTTGTCCCATGCATACTGCGGCCTTCGGAGAGGGAGCTCTGGCACTGCAGGGTGGGACAAGCGTGCAACGCAAAGGGGAGGTTCAACAATAGCTCCAAAACAGCTCCCTGAGGAAGCAGGTCATCAGCTCCAGTCCCACTGAACCACTAAGCTAAGCTTAGCTGCCCCACTTACCACTCCCAAGGATGGACTGGTGTCACACACAGCTTTTGGAGGCACTCTCCTGATTGTAGTTTTCCCAACACAGCTCATGCCTCTGCCCTGGGAATGCTGAGGAAGCCCAGCACGGTCTCCTCACCTACTAGCAACAAATTGCCCCTAACAATGAACTTGAGTTCTTGCCACGTGACAGATATTTGAACATTACTTCACAGCCAGGAGGAAAAATCATGAAAGATTGTGATAAACTGAAAAGTAAACAATATTTGAACAGCCTCAGATCTGCATCCCTGCAACCCCAGATCTGCAGAGCTACCACAAGGTTGAAGGGGGGAAAAAAACCAAATTAAGTGAATCACTCCGATTTGGCCATTACAGGCAACTCGTCTCAGCAGAAAATGTAAATACACAAAGTAACCTTTGCCAAAAATGGAGAGCCTCCTCTCCTCCTCCTGGTTTCAGGGTGGAGACAGATTCCTCAGACATGCACTTGCAAAGCCAGTAACACTCTCTACTGCTTTACAATGTTATCAGATGCTGAGAAACCATACAGCTCACAAATGAAAGAGCTTAGTTCAGGAAGAAATTTTCCTCTGTTTAAAAGGATTTTTCTTTTTTTAAGCTAAACTCTGATCATTTCAGTACTCTCACTTACGCTATGACCCCACAGGTAGGTCAGTGACATGAGGAAAAGCCCAGGCTGCTGAAGGAGGAATAATTTTGTCAAATGACTTTGGATTGTTTTGTTGCTAAAAAAACCATGGCAGTGAGCTGCACCTTGAGTCACGTTTTAGTACATGAAATACTCCCACAGGCTGCAGTTCCCCCTTGCTCTCACTACACAGGCAATGTATGAAGAGCTGGCTGATTGCCACTCCACTGAGAGCCAGGAGGCACACAAGGGCTGGTGATTACAGGCACTGAGGTCATAACTTTAGGACACATTTGGCTCTTGACTTGTGACTTTTAAATCCTTCCTTCTCCAAACAAATTGCTGAATTCTTGGTGCTCAAGTTGGTGTGAACAGCATAAATGGCCACAGAAACTCTCACTGCGAGTTCCACCTGCCATGAGGTGCTCATAACACCTCCTTATGGACTGTTTCAAGCAGGATACAAGAATGGATTTATCCAAAATACTGCAAAAAAACCCAATTCCATGAGACACTATGTAAGAGGCATCTCAATGTAAAAGGAAGGGCACTGGCCTGAAGGAGCAGGGGTTAACTGGCTGCTTTGGCCACTCACCACCCCAGCAAGGCCTGGGCTAAAATACTGCAGAGGCTGCTGGAGAAGCTATAGTGCTTGAGGGACAAGGCACAGGCAAGGATGGGTATGGGGACTGTGGGATGTTTGTGGAGAACAGCCTGCCTTCCAGCCCCTGGCCTGTGAGGAAACTGCATCTGTACGCAAATTGACTGTGCACAGGCAAGTTACAGTCCCAGACAGACTTGCCGGCCTGATCTTTCACTTCTGAAAGGGAAGCTGGGATTCTTACCATTGATGTTCATATGGTAAAAGCACTGCCCAGCAGTCAGCTACTAGAGGAAGGATCAGCCAACTATTTCAAATGCAATTCAATAAAAGTGTCTCTGGAAAAAAATCCAAAGCCTTTGGGGTCCCTTTACCACTCCCAACCTACCTGTCAACACTCAAGCCACCCATAAAAAGGTGTTTTGATGTTGCATATCCACAGTAAGTTGACTCCAGCATTGTGGATGGGAAAAGGCTGCTCCCATGGTAAGACTCAATCAAGTCAGGTGACAGGGACAACCACATGTGGAAGATAACAAAGAATCTTTCCTAGGTGCAGTTTTACACAGTACCCTCAGTATTTGATATTTAAACCACTTACGTGTATTCTAGAAGGTTTATACTCATGTAATTAACCCAAACACTGAGTAACTAACTTACCTGAAAACAAAACAACTCCACAAGCCCTGATACAAGTATAAATGTGTCAGATCAGGCAGCAATCAAACTTTCTGTAGAGAAACACAAGACACACAATCTCTTTAACCAAACAAAAAGAACTTAAACTGGTTTGTTGCTGGCAGAACTTTGTGCAGCTCTGTGCTGCAACATAGCCAGACAGACACTCCCCAAACAACCAGTGGGCCTGCTGGCTTCTGATGGAGGTTACCTGCCACTCCCACAGCTCCATCAGCCCCAAAGGTTGTGCAAGCCCAGCTCTGGCTACAGACGGAGAGGTTACCTGAGGTCACCACCCAAGGACTGTTCAAATACCCCTTTTACTGGCACAACTGTGGCTGTGTCAAACTGGAGAGCAGAACTGAAGGATAGCATCTTTAACACATACAGTTAGAGGCTCTTAGGGCGTCTCTATGGCCTTGTTCCAACTGGGAATTGTTTTAAGAGGACTTTAAGCCTTTACCAGACTTCACAGGCTTTCATCTCCCCTCTTGTACTGCCTGCAAGGAGCAGGGGAAACCTTTGTACCTGCACCAAAGGTGAGTGAAGCAGGAAAGCCCCCTCAGCAAGCTTGTGCACCGGAGCACACCAACCTCCAAGTGGTCAAACACATTGTGTGATAAGAACACCAACAGTCACTGAATAATTTATGTGATAAACTATTTCTGAGCATTTGATCAGCTCTACCGGCTACCATTACTTTTGCTGAATCGACAGCCTCCATCAGAGCATATGCTCCTCCAAAAACAAGCAGCACTGTGACAGGTTAGAAGAGACATTTACTAAATTAAATGCACACGCTGCTCGCTCCGCTGAGCCATAACGCAGCACATACACAGAAACCCAGGCAGCCAAATGCACGCGCTGTCTGAAGTGGTGTCTGAGCATACACAATCTGTCCCTCCAAGGTTTTCCATTAACATACCCACATGTAGAACTATAAATCAAAATGAAGGAGAACAGAGCAGGCTGGCAGAAGAGCAACAGAAAGAAAATACATTGCAGGGCATTTTGCAAAAGGTGGTGATTAACCATTGTCAGTTAAAAGCAGCTGTGGATAGAGCAGTTCTGCACCTCAGCAGCCTGTGGAAGTGGAAGGAGGCTGGAGAGAAAAAGGGTATTTAATTGCTCTTGAAAACAGAAACAACATGACAACAGTTTTTAAAGAGATTAAAAGAATTGTTAAATACGCACTGCATTTCAGAATTTACCACAAACAGAATGAGGACGCCAGTACTGTCTTCTGCAGGGGAGCCAGAGGACCCAAAGCAAAGGAGGGAAATGCAGTAAGGAAGCACAGAAAAGACCCTGGCAAGCGGCTGCTCTGAACAGCTGCCCTAGTACCTCCTGAAGGCTGCTCCAAAAGCTGCTGTGGCACAAGGGCTGCCCACATCCACACAGGATGGAATTTCAGTGACCTATCCCTTCACTTCAGAAAGTAGTGCCTGGGATTTGCTGGGGTAAAATGATCAGGTTTTTACTACAAACATTCCCCAGGGATACCCCTCACTTCTACAAAATCTGAAATCCTTCCCTGCCACCACCTTTCTCTAAATGGCAGCTGTGAACCACTCTTCCTGTACAGAGTTGGAAAAAATTTTCATAAAAAGAAAGTTCCATGAATTGCTGCTGTGGGACATGAAACTGTGACCAGCACTGGGATTACAAGACTCTTTTACTATTAGAAGAGCATGCATGGCAGGCAAGCTCCCATACTTGCACCCAACTCCATGGAAGCACACCTTTAGGATCACATCGGCAGAACTGGCAAAAAGAAATCTCTGTTTTCCCAAAAGTGTGTGGATTTGGGCAAGAGGAATCCCAGCATATGGTAGGATCTTCATCTCAAAACACAAATCCCACTCATATCTGGTTTTAATAACACATAAACTCCCAATTCCCAGCTGCACACAGAAGGGAATCTCATTGTCTATCCTTGATCATGCCAAGATACACAAGGGTTCACAAGAACACCCCGGACCAGCAGGTTATTTTGGTGTGGTGAATCAGTTCACCAGGCAGCAGGGAGCCTGCCAGCGTGCATGACGAGGCAGGAGAGCTGCCAGCTGCCCTTCAGCTGCCGGAGCAGCTCCTATCTCCGCAAACACACTGGCACAACACCCACTCTCTATCTGGCAACAGCAGATTTTACACTGCTCAACACTGCTGTTAAATACAAGAATCATCTTAGTGCACAACAACAAAGTCATACATAACAGGTTTAACCAAAGCTGCGTATTTTCCTGCTATGGAAACGGGTCACAAGAACCAAAAAGCTGCCCAATAAGAAGAATTTTGTATGCTGCTCTCTCCTAATCTGCCCTGTTCCCTTCTGAAACCCTAAAACTGATGAATGGCAACATGGACTAGTTACAGCTGGTCCAAAGCAGCAATCTCAGCTTTTCTCATCAATGCTCTGCCAATGCATTATCAAGGTCACACCAAAGCACAAGGACATTTCACCTCCCACCTCCAAATGGCCTCAGGCAATGTGCAGTCTCTTCACAAAATAGACTCCCCACGTACAGACACACAACAGAACTTTAAATTGTAGGGCCTTGGAGCACCTCTTTTTTTCCTGAGGCAGGAATAATCCAGGAGTCCAAACAAATGGGAGTTGACAAGCTTAGTGGTCCACAACTGAGAGAGACACCACCACATTTAGAAAAATGCGAGAAAAGCAGCGAGAAAATTGCAGCTTGAACTTGTCTACAAAGAGTAGAAAATGTACTGACTGAAACTGTAGCAAAAGGTGAGCTAAGACTCAGAAAACCTTTGGAGAACTGGAGACAGCTAAGCAGCACAATCAGCGCTGTGAATGAGCAGGTTAAAATCTGTCAGAAAGGCTTACACCAGCTTTATCCTGTCTCTGAGCATGGAGGTCCATGTACAAACCTATTTTCCTATGAACCTAAACCCACTGGTGTTTCATGCCAAGAACCAAAGCCCTCAGTATTATGTACTGCAGTTTTGGCTTTAGAGATTTGCTATTCTACATCTTACCAAACATTTTTCTGCACCCTAAACCTTTAAGTAAACTCTTCACAGGGTTTGTAAGGTATGCACCCATCCAACACCAGCCCTGCCATGTCACATCATGGCCTTAAGCTCCCAACCTGAGCTTCAGAGACTTCACAGAGAGGCTAAACCCCAGCACTGTTCACAGACACACACTCACAGGACCCTTTCCATAAGCTAACTTAGACCAGAATAAAACTGCATCTTGTCTGAAAAACACACAACAGGCCGTAACTTATGCAACAGATGGATATTTCATATGTGAAGTGCAGCCCTGCTTTGCAAGAGCAGAAACAGAGGGTGAGAGCTCAGCCGTCAGGCAGAGCGATAAACAAGTGACTAACAGGGGAAGACACACACGTGTGGGACCTGCACGGGCTGGCAGGGCACAAGGAGCCTCCTGCACCAGCACAGGGCTCAGGGCTGCCTGGGGTTATTCTGCTGTGCATGGGGAGCTGCACAACTTGGGCAGTGCAAAGTCACAGCACCCATGTGCGTGTGGAGATATGTGAAGTATCTCGTGCTTTTGTGGTTGAATGTTTTTTCAGCCTAAATTACATTACTTTGTATTCTATTTTTTTTTCCTTTTTAATGCAATTTTTCAGTTTATTTTACAGCCTTTTTTGTTACCAGTTTTAAAACACATATATTTATATGGTTTAGAAAGAGCCATCTGGAATCACGATTTGAAAAACACATCCTTCTGGCAGACAACTTGTGTACTTCTTAGTAATTAGTGTGTGTTTATAGAAGCCAGGCACGCCTGGGTTTTTTCATTTGTGAGCCCACTCTTCATTAATTGCTGCATTTCCCAAAGAACAAGAAATAACGTTCTGCCTCTCTCAAACTCTGCTGCAACAACCCCCTGTGTGTGAGGCCAAGATATAACACACACTACAAAAGGCTGTGAGTCACGTCTTCATTCCCTCCCACACCTTCTGTGCAGCTCCTTTGCACGGTCCTGCATGGCTCTGCCCCAGGGCAGGTGGCTTCCTGCAGACAGGCAGCTGCAGATTCAGACAGCCCCAGCTTCATCCAACAAAGCTCCTCTGCTAGATTAAACACCTGCTAGGAGTTCTGCCATTTCCCTGCTTCCAAAACATTTTTTCCCTCTATTTAGTTTCATACTTCCGTTAATTTTAAAGCTTTCCAGGTTTTTGAAACACTCATCAAGATCAAAAGCCAACTTATCTAAAATCTCTAATAACCTTGGAAAGCTGTATACGTTTTAAATTTTAGTCAGTCTTCTGAAAAAAAGGTGTTTGCTCAGAGTTCAGCCCCACAGCAGGCAATGCATCAGTCTTCAACCACTCTGAGATCCCCAGTTCTCAGACACCTTCTTAACTGTGACACCTTCTTAACTGTGTCAAGAAGCTTGAGCTCTCGTTTCCAGATCCCTGGCAATAGAGCTGATCTGCCAGTGCACCTTGGATGATGTTGTGTAACAACAAAAACCTGTTATGCCCAGGAAGGTCTGAACAGATTTAATAAGACATTGTGAAAAGAAGCCAAAAAAAAACAACCCAAAAAATGGGGATAAGGAGAGACTCAAAAGCAGTTCATGAAACATGCCTCAAAATAATTTCTTACCCTGAAAAAGGTTCCTTCCACCTTATCTGTGAAGTTTTTCTATTCAGTCGAATGTAGGTGAGATGCAAACTACTGTGATATCCAGTGCTATGTCCAAAACCATGAACTGTCCCAAGCCCCCAGGTCAGCTCTCAACCTTTCTGTAATCTGCAGCCTCAATTCTTAACATTAGCATGAGCTCTTCTGCATATCTGACAGAAGCCTGTTCCCAACCTTCCAGCTTTTCTCAGATGGTGTGGGATCCCTTGCAAATAAGTTCAGCGACAGAAATCAGACTTAAAAATGCTGCTCTACACAGCGGCGTGACTTATGCAGAGGTGTAAGTATTCTAAGGAACATACTGCAATCACAATTCATTGCACATTTATATAATTCCCATGATGTAAATCCAGAAATGCCTTTAATAAATGTCATTGCACATGTATTAAGGACATTCAAATGACATGAAAAAGCTCAGATAATCCTGCTTACTCAGAAACTTTGCTGGTTAACGGAAGGGAAAGTTGTCCTAAGAAAAACCGGGAGCAGAGGTAGTAAATAGCTAAGGAAAACAGCAGCCCTGAAGTCCAGCAAAGTGCCACATGATAAACTGACTCAAGTCTCCGAACTGGCAGTGCAGCATTCAGAGATTTATTTTCCCCTGTATCTAGTAATGCCATGCTATGACAGGACTAAATCTTAGGACAGACAAACCAGACCCATGGTGCTGGCTGCTACATGGCAGCAGCTACTTCAGGTCTGAAAAAGTCTCAGCCAAAATAATCCTATTTAGTTCCAAGAGATCAAACAGGATTTGTAAAAGGGTAACATATCCAGAGATTAGTGAAATGTTCTCAGCTTAAACATGTCCACTTTGCAATCATGTTCAGAAAGTATTTTCATCTGTAAAGTAAGTTTTTGACCATGTCCAGAAACACGACAATTAAATGGAAACACACACTAAGATATTTGGATATATAAGAAAAAAGGGGGAGTGGTATTCATAAAACACCAATCCCTCCCTATTTACCTCTCATACGAATTTTGACTCATTCATTCACGCAAGAAGGTTCTCCCATAGCCATATGTACTATCAACAAAGGGAACACACCAATTGAGCACAGCATCTCTTCCTTAGCACGGAACAGCCCATGAATATTCTTGAGTAATCAACTTTTCTAAACAAAGCTTCCTTCAGGAGAAAGAACTTAAGGATACTATCAAATTACCAGTTGTTTAGACAGACAAAATCCATGCTGATATTATCTACAATTAGTTCATAATGAACTTAAGATAATGCCCTGATGCACTGTCTCACAGCCAGCACAGCCACAGAGCAGTGCCCTCACTGCAGCCTACGACTGCTTGGAAGAGGACAGTGGGTGAGAGGGGCTGATCTCTCAGGGGATCAGTGACAGAACATGAGGAAATGGAGTAAAGCTGCATCAGGGGAAGGTCAGGATGGGTATTAGGACAAGGTTCTTCTCCCAGAGAGTAGCTGATCACTGGAACAGGCTCCCCAGGGTACTGGTCATGGCACCAAGCCTGCCAGAGTTCAAGAAGTGCCTGGACAATGCTCTTAGTCCTAGGGTTTAGTTTTAAGTAGTCCTGCAAGGAGCAGCAAGTTGGATTTGACAATCCTTATGGCTCCTTTCCAGCTTGAGATATTCTACAGTTCTATATGATAAAACATACCTGCAACTACAGCAATTACCTGTTCTGAAGAGCTTCCCAGAGCTCATTGTTGAAAAGGTCCTTAACAAGAGCTTACATATGAAAATTCCAAGTCTTTGCTCTTAATTCTTTGTGCTCTACCACTACTATGAAAATACCAGTATCAATCACTCAGCTCACAACAGAAAAGCCTTTACCCAAGGCAACTGTGAACGAACTGCTTCCAAAAGAAAACACTGTCCCCTTAAATCATGGGGAAACATCAAACCACTGAAAGGAGGTGAAGGGCAGAAAGGAACCCTTCTGCAGGAGCTCTCTACCACACTCTATTCCAAAAGCAAAAACCAGCCACTTGCCAGTGGAGATCCTGGGAAAACATTACCTGACTGATTACACAGACACAAACCTAATTATCAACCAGACAAGCATCATAAATAACCTAAATAGATACACAGATGTTACTTCTGTGATAAGAATGGGGGTAGTTAATGCTGCAGAGAACTCTGGGGCTCATTCAGCCACTAGAGGACTCTTTGAATATTCATTCCCTTGCCCCCTCATGTTTTCGTCCCACTGGAATTAAGGACATTTAAAATCAAATATGGATATTTTAATACCCATCAAACACTTTTATTCACAGAAACATCCTATCAAGCATGTCTATAGAGTAAGGGCAGCCAGCTAAGTCAGCTGGCTGTCACGATAGTCAATATATTCCCTATGTATTCCCACTATCCACGACTAAACACAACTGCGAGAGGAGAGAGTGCTCGTGTGTTCAGCTGAAGATATAATCCCATAATGGAATACTTGGAGTCAATGGATAGCAATGCCTTAAGGGTGCTGGGCTCAACTGGACCTCTCTCCCCTGACCTGAAGGTTACAGAGGCCCAGGGAATGTCCTGGTGACAGGTCTGGCTTCCTCTGACAGGGCTGAATTCCTCACCCTGGGCTCTAAGTCACATTCAAACCTGCCCATATGGCAGTTGCATTGCTGCTTCCTGGCTCATTTGGCAAAGGTTTGGAAAAGTTTCAGTACAGACCTGAAATGAACAGTGACCAGGCACAGCCTGTAACTGGACGATTCACTGAGTGCTGAGATGAAGACCAGTTTGTCCTGGTAACTTTGGAGAAGAGAACATGCAGTAATAAATTCCTCTATCTTCCAGTGAAGGTACTTGTTTATCTTTTTCTTCCCTAGCATGCTTCATTTGCATATCCTATTTAGGAAAAAGAAAACTTATTTTTCTCAGGGAATCTGATCCTCCTCTTACCTGAAACAAGTAATTATTTTGGTTTTCTAGCAATGCCTAGTCAGGCAGCAAGAAGTCAGGGCTGAGCTGGTGTTGTCAATGTACAACACACCTCCTGAACCTTTTACCAACCTACCCTAAGTACTCACCAGGCACTGGAACAGGCTTTATACAGTCTTTTTAGATGAATCAAGGTATTATTTTCATACTTGTAGGTTGGAAAAAGGGATAGCAAAAACTGTCTTTGAGTTAAAAAACCCTATACATTAGACCCACAACTAAAAAAATACCATGGATAAGGCTACATTCAATAAAGTGACTTTAATTACAAGATGATTGTTAAACTAATTTAAGCTGAGAAAACACTTTCTAAAAGTCCACATTTAATAAAACTTTAAAAGAGCAATTTACAAAAGATGACAGTATAAAAAATCACTTCTTTTCATCTTTGTAATCCACAGAAAGCCTCAGTTTTGGAAGCTAAACTGGACCATTTACGTAGTAAAGGCTTAGTCAGCATCAAACTTATGAAAGTGATTGAAACGTTTTTACTCTTAGGAGTGTAGTAAAAATACAAATAGCCAACATTTCCATTAAACTGACATAAAAGCAAACACATTACCAGTGAAATGGTGGTTTCCATATGCCAAATTTGGTTTTTTAGAGGTATCTGGGAAGCTTTTAAGTGAAAGTACAGCATGTTACACCCATATGAGACCCTTCCTAAACAGCTGGTTTCCTGAGAAGGTTACAGAGAGCAGGTAAGGAACCAGTCTCCCAGAAGAGGCCTAAACTAAGAGGATTACAGGGTCAAAATTCCAGCAGATGGAGAAAGGTTTTATCTGCACATTAAGGAGGCACAAAACCCCTTAGATAAC
The DNA here is from genome assembly GCF_047495875.1 of Pithys albifrons albifrons. Lineage (NCBI taxonomy): Eukaryota > Metazoa > Chordata > Aves > Passeriformes > Thamnophilidae > Pithys > Pithys albifrons. The sequence continues at coordinate 9,713,986 of NC_092470.1, forward strand.
AATTTAATTATAGAAAAAAGAAACAGTTTCTCAGGCACTCAGACTTGCAAGTTTAAATTTTTCACTTTGTTTTCTTACTTGCAAATGTCTACACTGCAGTCAGCTGCTCAGCAGAATATATTAGCACATACAGAGTTCTGTCCTACTGCAGCCAGAACACTTCCTGTACCTTTCAGGCAGGAGAAATGGAGGTAGAGCATTGTGACAAACAACTACCCTAATTAAAGGTGACAAAAGCAAGATGTCCAGGTTGAAAGCTCTAACTCAACGAACCAGGGAATATCATGAGCAAAACACTCACTATGAGGCACTTTCACCCTTCTGCTGTTTTACAAAAAAGCCGAATTCAGCTGGGCAGGAGAGAGATGGGGAACAGTCCTTCTTCAGTAACTATCAGCTACTTTATTTCAGCTTACACAACACAAATCCACATCATCAAGCTTGCACAGCATCAGTCCATGATTTTGCTCAAAGAAGCATTCAGCTACTTTCATTTTCTCAACTTCTTCAAGTGACATCCAGGCACTGCAGGACTGTGAAAAGTCAGTCAACAAAGCAACACAGATAACATATGAATGCTCTCTCACTGATGAGAAAAAACTACACATGGAGTATTTGGAAAGAAAGTGTGAAAAAAGTTCATGTATTTCTTCCAGCCTTTTCCTTTCACCATCAAATAAGGTGTTTAGAAACAGTGTAAAAGCAGCAATGGACATTCCCCTCCTGTGACTTCCCAGCTAAAAAAGCCCACTTATAAAAGCAATGAACAACAGGAAATAGCACCATAAGAATTATATGAGATTCTGAGACACTATGATCAGGTTGTATTTTTGCATCGTGGTTCATTTCCCCTTTTAAAGGAGATTTTCATCTCTGCTGGCAGAAATTTCTTAGTTTGGTTGGAATAAGTGCTTTTACTCTGACTTTTACATCACTAGCATGTGTCAATTATTATTATTAATGTTGTTATTATTATTACTGCTCAGGCAAGATGCAGATTTTCATCCTGGGCTCCAATGCTTGAAAAAATAAATGTCTCATGTAATCAGTTAACTATTCTAACTGCAAAATTTCACAGTTTACTCAAACATGGCAAGAAATATTTTCAGTCAGCAAAATATACCAGCATAGTAATGTACTGTCCACTGTAAACAAGAAATAAGGAATATCCAGGGAAAAAACAGACTTCTACTGTACCACTGTATGTTCTTCCAATCTTTCCACACAGACAGCAAGCTAAATCACCATACCCTTGTCAGGCAAACTTATCATTTAAGCATTTTACAGAGATTAGCATGGCTTCTCCTAATGAATTGAGTAAAAGTTACTGACTCATTCACTTGGATAACTAGTAATTACAATTTTCAAAACTTAAATGTACTGTGCAAGATAAAAAAACCAGCACTGTGATGATCTCTGGTGCAACATTTGCTGCAGTAAGAGAAAAGTCTTATAAAGTAAAAGGAAATCAAAAAACTTCATTTACACCAGAAACGCAGACTTTGGAATTTTCCTTTATCAAAATAACCCCATTATGGTTACTTACAACTTTGCCCTAAGAGAACTGTACAATATATATAAATATATGTATAAAAACAACAAAAAAAATCGGCTGCTGTTCTTCCTTAATATTAATCGTCATCTTCTTCCTCTTCATCACTGATCACATATTTCTTATGCTTCTTACTTGCTTTGTCATCATCATCTGCTTTTCTCTTTCCAGAAGGTTCACCTTCCTAAAGGCAAAAAAGGACAAAAATAAACCACCATACTTCAAGCTAAGATTATAAAAAAAGCTCAGAAGAAAACCAAAAAGACCTCAAAGTCATTACTGGAAGAAAAGTAAAATTACTAGTTCTAGTTTTTCCATTTCGGTAACTGAAGCACTCAAGTTCAGCCAACACTGTACCAGTGTCAGACTCCCCACCCCTGCAGCTCTGTTTGCCACAATGGACCTGCAACCACATCTGCCTCAGACTGAGCAGTGGCATGGATGTAGCCTCTGGCATAACTGGATTTATAACGTCTTACAAGCATGTCTAACTTGGGTAACTCTTCAAATTTACAGTGAATTTTCCAAGAAACAGACACAGTCCCTTCAGGCAGCCATTGCAGCTTTGCTAAGTTTTCACACTATTTGTACTTGTACACCCTAAATCAGAGCTACTGAAGTGAAGAAGAAATTCAGTAAGTGGGTAGGCATTTTGCTCATTACGAAAACAAAACTAAACTAAACCAATCTCTGCACAAAGAAAAAAGAATAATGAGAAACCACTGGGACTCAGAATCAACACCAGTTGACAGTTCAAGAAATGTAACAGTTCATGAGGCTTCAAAGGGCTGGTCAAAGGAACTCAAATCACTGAGCTAATTACCTGTTTGCAAGTAACAGCATAATGACTTTCATAGGCTTGATGTTCAATTTTTAGTCCCTGAATACAGAGTTAACAGGTTGATTGTTACTCCATGTACATTCACACCAGTTTAGTTTGAATCTTTTTTCCAAATAACATTTTAGATCACTAGTTGTTCACAAAAAACCTCATCCATTGTGACATGAAGAACAAGTGGTAACTCAATTACTACTTAAAAAGAAGAGTAACTTTAAAAGTACTCTCAGGTCTAAGTAATCACATCGCTTTTTCCATTTGTTGCTTTTGGAAGCGAGTAGGGTTTTTGTTTTGTTTCTTTAAAGTAACTTGCTTGGATTTTAAGAAAGAGTAAAGACTGAGTTTCAGAACTTTAATTAGAGTTTCAGAACTCTAATGAGTAATGATCTATCCAAAAGCATTTTGTTCTCTATTAACATATTAAGTTAGTACCATGAGAATCTCAGTTAGAAAGGAATTTTAAGCATGGAAAACAGGAATCAGTAGGGGTGGGAATCGCAGTGACAGCTTCTTCCTCAGAACAAGCATTCTCTTGTAATCTAGCCGGGCTATTGTTCAGTGAGTCATCTTCCTGTTCAACGGAATATCCCCATTAACAGTGAAACTACTCCCTGTGTGGTGATAAAGCTGTTAATCACAGATTGACATTTTCAGTAATGATAACTAATTGTTATCAGGACAAAGATTAGTGCTGTGTTGTTGACTGACAGCACATAAAAGCACATGTGTGTACAAGGAAGTCAGTGTTTCCTGTATCTGTGGATCTGCCACTTCCTCTGTGGCACCAAATCTAAGTGCTCACACATGGCTGGCTTTTCTGTAACACTGTAGCACCCCTCCATGGCCCTGACAGGAATATTACCTTCAAGCCTTGTAATTCTAAAATGGAGGCTATTGTTCCCCGAGCAGAAGAGAAATGCTGTTGAGCATGAGAAAATGGAATTACAAAGTCCTGACATTGCTATATCAGGAACTGACACCTAGTAGTGTCTTACAAATAAACAATACAATTTCTACAAACTCAGAAAGCTCACAAAATTAGTTTTGTCTACATGACTCACAACAGCTGTCTCCAGACTATGGTCTTATTTTCTGAAAAATTTCCTAATGTATAATAAAAAGCCAAAAACTATGTCTTCAGAAGAAAAAAATCAATTTCCTCTTGCTTCTTATTACAATGCCTATTGGTACAAATACTCAGCTGACACACTGTATAAAGGAGTGTCACAGCAGCAGCAACATGCATTCAAAATGCAGCAAACACCCAAAAGGCTGGGAAGTGAGGCTTTCCTCCTGGGGAGTTTACAGGAAGCACAGTATAGAACTGAAAACAAGAGTAAGCTTCCTCCTTGTGTAACACTGCAGTGATGCATCAGCAGCAGCATTACTTGAACTAAACCTCAAGATGTGATATTTACAAAGACTTATTTGATAATATTCAGTAGTGATAAATCACAAACCAATATAACACCATTTTAGATGTGGACACAGCACTACTGCTGTAGTTAACAGTTAACTTGATCATGGCCTAATGTTTTGGATGATATTTGGGTGATGAATAATGTCTGTTTAGCAACAGATATTAAGTCTTTTTAAGTCCACTTTTTAACTCTTCCATTTAAAAAGAACAGAAATACTACATGAAAATGTTTTCACCATTTCCGTAACAAACAGGAGAGGACCACATAGCTTAGAAAAAACTGCACTAGGATTCTAATATTAAGTCTTCTTACTCATTGCATAATTTTGGTAAAGTGATTTTACATAACTCTGCATAAATTTAAATCAGCAATACCAATAGTGACCTCCTTTGGGAATCACTCAAGTCTATGAACCAATGCAGTGTATAAGAAATTGGTGAATAATTATCATGGAAAGCATGTGAAATCAAATAATACATTTATCATTAATGAAAACTATGAAACTCTCAGCTTTAAAAACTAGATTTAGCATTGGAAATATTCCTCCTTAAAAATAAGCAGCTTAAGAACAGAGTCCTTTTCTTACCTCATCACTATTAAGTTTCTTTGCCTTGAGTAGTCTTTGAGTTTTATCTTCATCTGAGCCTTCATCACTGTCAGAAGAGTAGATTCTAGCACGTTCCTCTACAGAGAAAAATAAAGACAAGTATTTATCTTTATCTGAAACTGGTGAGGAAGAGAAAATATTAAAACCAATTTTCTTACACATAGTGCCACAAAACGCTGGCAGAATCTAAGTCCAGAGTAAGCAAAATAAACTTACACAAACTGAATTCATGTCTCCTCAAGTATCAAGTGAACTGGCAAAATACTATCTTATCAGGCCTCTCCTGTGAAATTAGTCTATCCGAATGACCCAGGCCCTAATTATGTGCTGTTAAGGTTTATGATTACCTCTGATGCCACCTTTGTATCTGTTTTTGATAGCTGCTAGACTGATTGCATCATCTCCCTCATCCTCCTCATCGTAGCGATCAGGTTCCAGGTAACTCGCACTCAGACCACGCTGGTGCTGCTTCTCCCGCATCCTCCGCTGCTGAGATTCTCTGCGAATGGAAGCTCTTAATCTCTCCTCTTCTTTCTGTCCAAAGAAAGGAGAAAGATATTAGGGATAAAAAACCCACAAACCATCTCAAGAACCCTTTGTATTCTACTGCAGCTTTTGAAGTAATTTCACAGCAGTGTAAAGACTGTAAATATTTTCAGTTTTGTCATCTCTAAGGTTAAGCAAACCATACCCCTGGCTTATAACTTGTCTAAAACTCCAAAACATATGCTGTTTTTCATAAATCATAGAATGTTCAAAAATATTCAGCCATACTACAGTTGTCAGTAGGTAAGAGAGTTCCATGCCACAATACCTTAATCATTTCTGTGCGCTGCGACTCTGGATCACGACCTGCCATTGGTAAAATACGAATTTTCTGGGTCTTTGAACACCTATCTGCCAGAGACAGAGTCATCTTCCTGTGAGTGGCACTGTCTGTGGAGTGTGGCCTGGTAAAAAAGTGCTATGGGTTAAATACCTCTTTAAGAAATGTATCCATTTTCAAAGGACAACAGTAGAAGCAGCATAGTTAAGATTTCAAAGATTCATCTGTACAAAAGTAAAAGCATCATCCCTTTTTAAAACAGATGTACTAAAAAAAATTCATGTAGTCTACGTATTACAGTAGATGGCACAATAATATTTCCAGCTTGGACACCTAATGTAGGACAAATCTTATGAAAATACCGAGTTTGGAAAATAGCACATTGTTATTAAACAGTTAGGGTCTCAAGGTTTACAAACTGGTATCTCTAATCTTTATATACTAGTTACAACACTTAATTGCAAAAATAGGATCAACATTCGATACAGAAAATAGCATGGGTACCTGAAGGTTAACTTTGTCTTGAAAACAGCCTGTCCTTGTAGACCTGTCCCTTGTCTGATGAACAAATGGTTGTGATCTCCCTGTAGCGGCGCCTTGTAGACATCAAAGACCTCATTGCCCAAGTGGAGAGACATGCTTAAAAGAGATTCATAGATCAGTTACTCAATAAACTACTACAGTCTATTTCTTTTGCTTCATTTCTAAATGAAGAAAGCCTTCACGTTTCCTTTTTGTATATCAATCCTTTTTGTATATTCAATCCAAACTTGTCAAATCATAGAAATAATTTGTGCTGTGCAGAACTGATGGCAAAGTTTGCTGACCTTCCAATTTTGCATGTCATGGGATGCCACTGTAAGAACAATTATTTTCCTTCAATAGCAAAAAGTTCAGACTAACCTTCCATCTGACCATTTGACTATGCGTGCATTACTTTCTCTGATCTCATTCCCTTCCTCATCTCGTCGCATCCGCCAACGTATTGTGTTTTCCACCTGTGGGGAAAAAAAACAAAACACATTTTCTAACTCATAGTGAGGAATACTGTGGTATAATATATTCTGTATAGGCCTAGAGTTGCAGTTAGAAAGGCTTGATAATTTGTTGCAGGATGCAAAGAAATGAAGCTGAAAAGTAATGCTTTTATACATGAAAGGCAGCCATTGAGCTTTTTAAAAATTCATTACTAAAATGGATCAACTTTCCTCAGTGCTGAACTGGCCCACCTGTGATTCTTAACCTGAAACACAAACTCAAAACCTTTCCAAGATACCTGTAAGAGACTGTGAAGAAATGTGGCTAGGTAAGTGTAAAAGAGAAAAGGAAAACTAAAATCATACCTTGAGTTTTAACCTAGTTCTACCCTCTTCATCAAGCATCTCCTCATCTTCAAATTCATCTTCATAATACTGGGGATCAAAAGGTCTGCAATAAATTTTATAATACATTCTTTATTCTTCTAAAAGATTAGACCAGATTATTCTAGAGTTGTGCAAAATAACAGGTGCTTGAAAGATTTCAATTATACCCTGTCCACCAGAGCAGGCACTGCAGTGAGACAGCCCTTCCTGCAGCAAGGAAATTCACTGCACTGATTCCCCACGCCAGGGGCCCAACCCAAGTGCCCTCACCATCACTGATTACAGCCAGGGTCACATTCACACCCTCCAAACAGTTCTAGCTGCAAAAAGCCAATCTGTGTCAGAAAATATTGTTTCCTTAGTATCAGGATGATGAGGTCAGGGTTAAGTCTGGAACAAAATCCATACAATATTGTACAGAGAATAAAATGAAAAAAAAAATCATCTTCTAAATGAGGTGAACTGGGGATTTTCTAAGAGCACAGTATTTATTTTTTATTTCAGTCTCAAAACCAGTCAAAGAGAAAGGAGATTGTTTTTCCTCTCTTACTTCAGAAAATCCAATGACTGGGATAGGAGTGGGTGGGGGAACACTTTCCCTGACTTCCTTCCTAATAATTTCCAGGCTGTGGCAAGGGAAAGAAGTGATAAACAGACTCTGCTACTGTGCCATTGTATTTTCAGTCCTGTCCAACTCCCAGAGATCACAGGACATCTCACTGATTACAGTCACTAACTGGATTCTTAACAATTCTCTCCCGAAGCAGCCTATAGCCCAAAATCCAGGAGGATTTCACTGAGCTATGACAGAAGCAAGGCTGTGCTGCCAGCACAGGGCACCTACCGAACTATGCAATAAAGTTGCTTAACAGAACACTCAAAGAGACAGGTTTAACAGCAATTTGCTCTAAGTGCTGAACAAGACCTTTAGGGCCAAACCTAACATCACAAACTAATTATTTTGCTTCTGTGTATGGATTCCAGTAAATGTCTTCAGTTTGGGTGAGGTAAATAGGAAAACAAGTTACCAGCCTTTACAAATAAAAAAGCCCTTATTCTAAAATTAAAAATGTTGGTTTTAATCATTCAGAAGCACATAAAGATCCTGTGCATTTGCCTTTCACATCTGAGAGCCTGAACCTACATTTAACATTGAACTGATAGCATGTGATTTCAACTAAATCACATTTTTGCTTTTTACAGACAAAAAGTTACTCAGTCAAGCTGAAACACAAGCTCATAATAAAATCACTCAGCACCTGATTAGATAATCATAGATATTATTATTGATTCATCACAACTAAAAGTGTGCATCTTCATGTCAACCACTTTAAATAGGGCAAACACATTTAGTTGTATTACTAAACAAAACCAATACAGACAAACACCAAAAATCATGTATTTAATGTGCAGTTACCTGGGCTCCACACTGAGGAAGTTGGGCAGCTTCACAAAATACAAATCATTACCCAAGTCTGTGTTTACTTTCGGTATTTCTACCTCTATTCTGGTCTCTGGAATAGGCTCTTCTTCCTGCTGTTCTTGACTCAGTCCATTCTCATCCTAATGAAAAAATGGAGAATAGAAACATAAGTGAATAAATTCCATCTGGCTACTGCTTTGTTCTAATAAGCATATTTTGCTTACAGAAATGTTATCTGTAAGCACAGAGAGAGACCAGGAAACATTGTGTAAAAAGAACCTGCACTTGCATTGAAAGCAATTAAATGCAGCATTTTCATGTGCCACTTAAAGTGATTTCAAAGACCAGTGCAAACTCAAGAGATTACAGACAGCAAAGAACAGCAAAGAAGGTGACAAGAGTTTTCAGTTAAGCACTGGAGACTATAGAGGGGACAACTTCCAGATTAAAAAGGATATTTTTCTGTATTATCAACAAGAGATGAAAACTTATCATCAAAATGAAAGTATTTTTCAAAAAGCTGCAATAAGATACCAAACACAGCTATGGCTTTGTACTCTACTTAATGTCAAAACTATTCAAAGAGCAGTGCAGGGATGAGGGAAGGCAGACAAATGAATCCATTTGATAGCTATGTATCAAACTTTAATAATTCTTTCAGCTGGAACAAAATTCTGTGCTTAAGCAAAATTCTGCTTACTTTTTAATTAAAACATTATTAAACTCAATTGGTGTTCTGCATTTCAGAGTGAAACAGGGTGTTAATTATCTCAAAAGTCAAGTCTACTCACAATGGGCTGTCCTGGGGTTGGTGGTTTGTCTTCACCATCACTCCCTGAGGAAATGTCATCTGCACCTCCAAACAGATCCATGACATCTGCATGCTCTTGAGCAGAAAAATTACTATTTTAAAACACATATATGTGGGCACACACAGCCCTAATGCAAGAGCACTCGTGGGAAAAAAAGGTAACAAATCCCATACTTTTATTAACTATATATATAAACACTTAAAATCACCTACGAAGATTAAAATCATCAAATGTTTAAGAATACATTATTCCTTTATCCTGAAAAATAGTTTTCCCATGTATTTTTAAGCTGAAGATATGTTTTCCTAGGAAGGCTCTAACAAATTAGGGAATCTAATTGACAAATGTCAGCAGGAGAATTTAAGATAATCCTTATTTAAGTAACTTGAATATAAGTAAACAGCAATTTCATTACACATTTTGGAGGTTTTACTTCTCAGAACACCAACACACCTTCCTCAGAGAGCTAAACCATCCCAAAAACCAGCAGAGGTTCCCTGGCTGCTCCAATTAAAGGAACCATTTCTTAACATCTTTCAGTAAAAATGTATGAAAGACCATTCACAAAAGTTCATAGAGGAACCTGAACTAATTAGAGAGAATCAGCAGAAGTACAGCATGTCCCTCCCCAACACAGCATTCCTGCTGTTCTGTTATTTCCATGGCACTACAGTCACACATACAGCAAGCGCTGCCAGTTCCATCAAGTCCTGGAGCAGATGAATGGCACACTCAAGGTGAGAGTTAAAGGAACTAAAACCCCACAGATCACCACCATGATTTACCTTTCTGCCCTTCTGTGTCACTCTCCACTTCTGAATCTGATGCAATTGGTTTCTTTCGCTTCATCCGCAGAACTTCATCTTCGCTGTCACTGCCCCTTGCAGACTCTACCAAAAAGGATAATTATTCTCAAAATAAATTAAAAATTTTGGTCCACGAATTTTAAAATGCCCCTGTATTAATAAGCTGATTCAGATGAAAAGGAATTTAAATAAGAAAGTGTTACAAAGATGACTATAACTGAAAGCTACACAAGCAATGCCTTTACACTGAAAATTAAATCTTTTGAGGCCAAGGTAAACAAAACAACAGAGACCAAACCAGCAGCAGATCATTAATTCTGTATTCAATCCTACCAGATTTGTGCTCTTGCTCCTCCTCTTCGGAGTGCTGGGCCCTTTCCTCATCATCAGAGTTCTGCATCTTCTCCTCATCAGAACGCTGGGCCCTTTCCTCATCATCTGAGTTCTGCATCTTCTCCTCATCCGAGGCCTGTGGCCTCTCCTCATCATCAGAGTTCTGCATTTTCTCCTCATCCGAGTTCTGGAGTCTTTCCTCGTCATCAGACACCTGTGGCCTTTCATCTTCATCCGAGTTCTGCGCTTTCTCCTCATCGTCGGAGTTCTGCTGTCTCTCCTCATCATCAGAGTTCTGCTGCCTCTCCTCATCGTCCGACTGATCGCTTTTGTCCTCCTTGCCCCACTTCTCGTCCTCTGAATGTGCCTTTTCAGAACCATCGCCCTCTGAGTGGTGACTGCCTTCATCAGAACCGTGATCACGATCATCCTCCTCATCGTCATGAGCAGCTTCCGAGGCGCTGTGCTGGTCCACGTCTGACTGGTCGTTGTCCTCATGCTCAGAGTGCCCCGAGGCCTCGGAGCGATTGTAGGACCTCTCAGAGTGGTTGTCGCTCCCTGAGTGATGGGATGCCCCATCATCCTCACTGTCATCTCCAAACAGCTCCTTATTGCTGGGTTTTGCTGCCTCCCTGTCGTCATCCTGGTCACTGTCACTTCCAGAGGCATTGCTGCCAGAACCGGCATTTTCCTGGTCAGAATCCGAATCAGATCCAGAATCGGAATCTGCAAAACAAACATCAAGAACCAAGATGTCTCTATGAGGATGCACATAAGATGATGGGCATTGCTTTAACACTAACCCCCCCCGCCCCAAAACCCAACCCAAACCCCAGAGAGAAAAGTTACAGAGAACTTTAAGAAAGACCAACAAAAGTTACCAAGATCAGCAATTTACAATGTCTGCTAATAAAGGCACTGCCGGAGAAAGACACAACGAAAAATGATGGGATGGCACATGAAGTTTCAAGTCACAAGCTGTGAACTAAGATTCTAAAACTGAAGAAGGAAAAAGGAATTTCACGAGCATAAGCAAGATAATTAAAATAGTGAAGACTTAAACAAGTAACCGCATATACGCGACTTATGAGACCCTACAAATACAGAACTGTCAACGTGTTTTTAATCCAGGTCATGTCTTCTGGCACGTTTGTGCCAATGGAGCTGCTCGGCAGCGCTGAGGCTGGTTGGACGCGGCTTCCGGCCGGAAAACAAAAGAACATCTGCCTTGAAAAGCAACAGACAAGAACAGAGACAAGTATTCTGAAAACACGCCTAACACTGAAGCCCTGAGGGGCTCCCTCGTTCCCAGAGCTCGGTTGCGACCGCGCCGTCTCCCCGGCACGCACCAGCCCCTCGACCCGCTTCCTCGCTCCTGTCCGGGGGACGCGGGAGGGGCGAGACGGGGCGGCTGGGAGGGCGGGATGGCGACAGAGAGGCAACAAACCCGCACCTTTGTGCTCCGGCTCCGAGTCCGCGTCGCTGCCGAACAGATCCGCCATATCGGCCATGGCGGTAGCGCGGCCCCGCCGGCGCCGCGCACTGACGTCACGGCGAGCGCCGCGAGCACCGCCCCGGCACTGAGGAGCCGCCTCTTAAAGGGGCCGCGTCCCTCACACACCCACCACGGGCGCGACAGCGGCCATGTGTGTGCGCGCACCGCCTGTGTGTCCATCTGTCCGTCCCGCGTGTGTGTCCGCACCCGTGTCCGTGTGTGTGCGTCCGTCCCCGTGTGTCCGTCCCCGAAGCGCAGCCGCCCCGAGCGGCCTCGTCCCCCGCCCTGTCCCTCCTTTGGCCGCCGAGGCAGCCCCGGCCCCGCGTCCCACCCGCGCCCTTTGTCACTCACCTTTGTCACTCACCCGCCTTCTGGAGAGGGAAGAGAATTGCTCTGACATAAACACGTGGCTCAGCTTTAAGCAAGTCAGTGCACTATTTTCAAAAAAGCAGACGAACTCCTCCAACCACAACAAGAACACAGTCCTTTAATCGTGCACACCGTTGATGGGTACAGGCTGGCAGCACACAGTGCTGAGGGGCAAAACACTCAATGCTCGTCCTTCGGCGGAAATTTAAATGGGACACTTGCCTGTCTGCCGCTTACAGACAGAGGGTTACTCAAACTGCAAAGAGAATGAGGCTACTTCTTTAAAACACAACAGTAAATGGGTAATGGCTTTGAAATACAGGCTATGTTTCCATGCTTAGCTTGGAACCCAATAAAGCCAACCAATGCAGTCATTCAACTTTTCCATTAAGCCTGAAAAAGAACCTATATGGAAAAAGGCATCACCTGTTTTAGAAAAAAGACCTTGTGTGTATGGTAGCTTGTTATCACAGTGATACCACTCTAGCACTCAAAGTCCATGAAGTCACACACAGATCTCACCACCCCTGGTAACGCTGCATCACTGTTCTCTTGGTTTGCTGAGACTCTCTGTGATTCCTGGCTACAGACTGAATTCCTTCATTTATTCCAAACAGGAGACACATTACAGGCACACAGTGATTGTTGTTAATCATTCCAAGTACCAAAGGTCTTGCAACAATTTGGATAGCCAAATCCTTCTGGTTGAAAACAAAAAAAATGTTTTCTGTGCCCAGTCTGTCAGATAACTGTCCCGAAAGTGCTGACAGACAAATTATTACCTGCTGTCTATAGAGATAAACCATTTATTAAGGTCCACTACTATCAACTGTGACAGGACACCTGAAAGCTGCAGCTTAAACACCTCTGCCTTTGATTGGGATGTAAATAATTAAAGTTAAACTTGATTTAGTAGCAGCAAGAAGGGGATTTGGGTTATCATTTCCATAATGCAGCCTTTCAAATTTCTCCTTCATTTTCAAGGAGCAGATAACAGCCTAATCTTGTTAGATAATGATAAAATAAGTCATCATAGAATCAGAATACATGAACAAATTCTGTGAACATGGCAGCCCTTCAACAAATGAAGGAAGACATTACAGCCTGTTTCTTGACACAAAATTATTATGGTGCCTAGCAAATAAAAAATAAAGTACAGCTTTAGGCAACAGCACATGGCATGTTTGGCCACTTTTATACAGCACCGTCTGTAAAAAAAGGACACTTAAATGTGACTTTATGCACACTGTGTAAGAACTTAAATTTCAAAATCTATAAAGTTCTTGGAAATGTACAAAAGCTACATCCAAAAGAAGCCCTTTTTGTTACTCATTAGATCACTCCTAGTTATTTCGAGGTTATAGTAGGTATAGTCTTTGGCTTTAACAGAATTAATTCCAAGTTGTTTTTCAGAGCACGTATTTATTTGTAATTCTAATAAAAGGTCAATTTTGAAATAGGAAAAAAGTTCTTCTGCAAATATAAACCAGTTATATACACCCTCACTGAAAGCACTGTAGTTGAAAATTCTCTGTACAGTTGCAGTAAAATTTGAAGACACCTCTGGAATAAAGTCTGTCTTTAAAGATCCAAAACAAGATTTGCAGCAAATTACAATGTGGGCGCAGTGTCAGAGACTTGCTCTGGTAAGTTTTTACAGTATAAACAACCTGATGCAAAAATCTCAGTCCCCTCCATGTAAATATGTTTTCTGTAGATAAATGCTCACCATATTATGATCTTTGGATAAAAGGAGTTGTCAGTTGAATTCTCTGTTGCTGTAAATATAGCCAAGCAGTCCTTTAGAATGTTTTTGTGATCTCAAACTAGAACAGGACAGTCCAAGCAGACCTACACCAAAGTGCCTCTAGATTTTTATATTATTTCAAAGAAGTGTATTGTGATTATGCACAGAAGTTGGAAGTGATTCTTGTTGCCTTATTAGTTTGCTTATACAACTTTAAATACTTTAATAATTACTACACCATACAAATTTGACACTGTATACTGATTAATTTTTGCATGTATTAGGTAGTGTTGCAACATCAAGACCTAAGTAAAATAGAAAAATCCTCTCTCAAAAGTGTTACTTCAGTATTAAAAAATTATAGATTTTTAAGAAGTACAAATAGCTTAATGCAACAGCTTGAAATAAAGGATTTTTCATTTGCCAGCAACTTAGGTCAGTGGTTTTACAGGTAAGGCTGCTTTTCCTGTACAGTTATGCAAAATTTAAAATATGCATGTTTACTAATTCTAGAGAAATTGATACCTCTGAATGTAGATAAAGATTTTTAAACTAAGAATATAAAGTAAATAATGTTGATGAATATGAAATCAGTCTAAAAATATATCCAGTTTAGACACAGAGCAAGACACACTTATGGGATCTTCTGGAAAAGCTTTACTGGATTTAGGTGTTATAGAAAACCTGTCACTTTGCAAAGCTCCAAATATTTTTTTTTGCAAGGCCTCCACTTTTCTATGAGTCCCTCTAATGTCTGGGAGAAGTCCTTAGCCAATTTATTTCTGTTTGCCTTAAAGGGATGTCTTTAAACTTAATCACAGTATCAATAAAAACTAATAAAAAATCAAACAGTAGAATTACAAATAACATTGCTGTGAAAGGTTTCTCTTCAGTGCATATGAACAAAGCTGAACAGCTCTACACAATGAACCCAGCTGTTGGGTGAAGAATCCCTTATACTAACGCATTGTTTTCAGGAATATACACACCCCTCCATGTAAATAAGCACTCCCAGATTTTCTAACAAACATTTCAATTGGGTCATTATGTGCCCAATGACCTTAAATGTCCCATTCTTTGACTACAGACAATTATACCATTGATTTGCAATTACATTTTTAGTAGAAAGCTCAGACGAAGTCTTGAAATACAAAAAAGTTCCTAAAAAAAGCCCGTCAAAAACTGTGGTACAGAGACAGGTGCAGTTACTGTGTCTCCATGAAAAACGTGATGCATACCAGCAGATGATTATATAGCTTTGCTTTAAAAGGAATGGGGTTTCCAGTCTTTTCCCTTCTAACCCAGGCCAACGTAGTCCAAGATTGCCAAAGCCCACAGTGCTGACCGTGATGACTTCACAGAGTTTTGAAGCAGGATCGCTAATTGTCTCCTTCAACTCTTCTCTTCCGAACTGCAACCAGAGAGACAAAGAAAAGTTTTGCTATTTTATCATTTTAACTATTTTTTGTATTTCTACAGCACAAACATTTACTTTGCCACCTGAGGTTTCACACAGTACAACTTAAGGTAATGAACACTTAGTGTAATCCATCATTTTAAGCTTATGCTTTAGCAGTGCTCATTGTCTTATTCACAAACAGTTGCAAATATTTGTGAGGAAGACTTGTGGGAAACATTAATCATCTTATGTTTGGTAAGCAGATTTTGCTAGTACTCTTTTTTTATTGCAGTTTTCAAGTGGTTAATTAAATTTATAAAGCTTCAAAAAGAAACAGTACAGGAATTCCACAGTATATCTAATAAAATTTACACACACACACAGAAGAACTTACATTCAATAGTCTAAAACATTCCATTTATTAATAAAAACATTCAATTGTCAGAAAATGCAAGAGCAACAAAAATTTGCTAATAAAATCACTAAAAGCTCACATGCTATTTAGACTTGAGAATATGCAAGATTGACTGAATGACTGGAGTTTTCCTCAATATTTGTATTATTTTTGGTATTTTCACCCTATCAAATTATGTTTTCCTTTTCTGTGCAGATATAAACAAGGCTACAGGTCTTAGAAATTACATAGCACAACTCCATTTTGTTTAAAAAAGTCTAGCAAGCACATCTATATATAAGAAGAAAGTGATTCTGTTCTCAAATCCACACACTGGAAAGCAGGTGACTGAAGCTACTCATACCTGCTTTCATCACACTGCAAGAACAGATGAAAGAATTTCCAACCTTAGACTTCTCCAATCATGCAGTTAAAAGCAACACATACAGTTTCAGACAAAAAACAGAGAAGTGTTATACAACACAGTGTAAGCAAGGGAGAAAGAAGATGTAGACTATTTTTTTAGAAGAAACGTACAAAGACAGAAATGAGAGACTTCAAACATGTCAGCTTCAGTGCTGAATACCATACTGGGTATTCAGAGTAACCTGTCTCTGTAGCTTCAGGGCTGGAGAGATGAAAAGGTATTTGCAGAAACTTTTACTTGTATACTCCAGACTAAGAAAGCAAAGGAAAAAAAAGGCAAGATATCAATAGAAAAATAAATTTCCAACAGTCAACACTAAAAGAAAACTAGTGAGAAGAGAAACCTTAGATAGTGAAGAGACACCTGAAGAATTATGCCAAAAATTAACTGGTTTAGAATCTATTTTGAGAAACAGTTATACAGTGTCCAAGGGCCTTTCTTCTCTCTCTGTGCTCTGTTCTAGTTACTCCTCCTCCATATCTTTCAGAGGCGTTCTCCTTCACTTTAACGTTTACTCAGGGGGGAAGCAGATCTTTAAACCAAGTTCCAAATGCCTGTGTCATTCCCTCTAATATATTCCTGAACTACTGCTACTATTACTAAACTGCCTGACCCATTTTCATGCTGATGAGAGGTATAATCTTTACTACAAAGCATCTAAAGCCAGAATATTTCATTAAATAGCATTTTAAAATGCAATTCTATTTAAATAGGTGGACCACATACTCTTGTAGTTGAGTGCTTCAAGTATTTGACATTATTATCCAAATGATTTCTATTCATGTGCTGTATTATTAACCAATTTTCTGCTGATCCATTTGCACTTAGGATTCTAACAGATGAGCTCCTACAAAGCTGACTGCAGCAAATAAGATGTCACTGCTACCAGCTACCTGTAAGACAGGCAGGGATGGCACTTGTGCATGAACAGACCCATAAGGGAAGAGATGACCCAGTCCCAGGCTCGGCACATGACATTATCTTCAGCTGCCTTGATTAATCCAAATGAGACTGGGTGTACTGGCATGAAACAGGGCATCCTACACTGTTCATTTCCAGCAGTGGTTTTAAAGAAGTAATGAATCTTATCAGAATAAAGCTGAACAGTCCAAACTATTACTTTCACTCCCTTTTGCCACAACTCATGTAATTTGAATGTTCTTGTTCTACACTATGTTACAAATCCTCAATTCATACACCTGAACACTCTGCAACAGAAATAGAGAACATCAAACAATAACAAAAGAGTTGGAGTAAAGCACAGGAGAAACCTGAAACTGATCTACTACAATTGTGCTATCCTGGTTTTGTCAAAGGAGAAGTGACTAACCAGACACCTTTAAAGCCTGTGCCACACACACATTCAGTTAATAGTCACTCTCTACTGACAGCTCTTACCCAAATCATTATTTTTCGTGATAGCTGCAGCTGCTCTGGCTCGAGGTCCCTGTTGTGTGAAATGGTATCCAAATTTGAGGATCTTGGTGTTTTCTTCAAGCATCTTGGCAATTTCTACTTCTGCAACTGTGCCCAGCTGCTGCCTCTGTAAAAATAAAAGGTACACAAAGACAACAAAGCTTACTTGTGTTCACCCCAAAAGAGATGAGAATACTTCTACCAAATTAGTCAATAAACACTCAGCTTCATTCTGATTAACTGCATAGGCAGAAGGTCACAAAACACATTGATGCACTTCGAAGCACTAGGAAGCACAGAAGTGACCTGAACTCAACCTCAGCTGTGTGCTTCTGAGACTCTTAAGGGCAATTATTGATGGTTTTAAGAGAATTAAACATAAAACATTTTGAAAAGCTTATCACAAGTTGCCTTCTAAAAATATTCAGTCAACTAGGATTGGCTGGTTTTAGCCATGATACCACCACCACCTCACTTACCTGATTATCAATTTTAATCTCTGTCAACGTTTCATTGTCTTTCAGTGCATCAACCAGTGCCAGAATTCCAACTCCAGTGATGAAGTTTGATTCTATGTTTAAACTTTTTAATTTTGTGTTTACTCGCAGCATATCTGCAAGAGCCTTTGAATATAAGAAAATATCATTAAACTTTTGAATTCTGCTACAGTACAAAGGACACAGCAATAACCATTCCCACTAACTAGTTCCATATAGGAGCAACAAGTTCACTGATGCACAGGGTAACTTTGCAAGCTTTCACTTATTGAGACTGACCGAATCTTCAACCAGGCATTATCTACCTTCCCTTTTTAAACAGTACTGAGTCAAAAAAAGACTCGTCTTTCTCTCATTACGAACTAAAAAGCTACACAGAATACAAATTGTCTGAAATTAGCATATTGGACCAATTCCATTTTGTAAGCCTCCACAGACTACAATGAGTAATGCAAGCTGCTAAGTGAAGGCCAAAGAGAGGGCATTAGTCTGCTGAAAGGAGAATTGGATATGGTTAATTTGTAAACGGGAGATCTGACTTTTAAAATGCTTGTGCCTACAGATTTGGTAGAAAGAGGTAAAATTCAAAGCTCTAAGCACACTACCAGCATGTAGCTAAAAGCATTTTTATGGAAATGGCATATACTTGACCTTACTTCTGGGAAAGGAAGAAAACAGTAACAGCTCACTGCTGAGGTTTACTGTCATAACAATCATGTCCTGTAAATTTTTTTTCTATCAAGTCACAAAAAGCAAAAAAAAAAAACAAAACCAAACACTCCACAAAACCACACCCAAGACAAGAAGCCTTTATAGGTTTTTATTACACGTTTCACTCCTGCTGAAAACAAACTTTTTAATTGACCCAAACCCAAAACTTTCAAAAATTGATTTATTTAATGGAGTTTTTCAAACTACTTTTCTTTTTAATTTTAAATTAAAACGATGTAAAGGATTGTTCTGGCAAAACAATTAGTTTTGTTTTCTTACCTCTTTATTTGCAAGTATTTGCTTTTGATTTTTATTTGCTTTTGATTCAACACAAAACCCCCAGGACCTGATGATAAATTAGTTTTAATTGTATCAAACTAGATACCTTGACTAATATTATGCTTTACATTCCAATGCTTTAAGCAAATCTTTAGTAGCAGAGAGATGATAAAAACAGCAATTTTGCAATTTTCTTCAACCAAAACGCTAGTTAATTGAAAAATATTATGAGCTTTAATGTGCTTCTTGTAAATTAATTTTGAATATACTATTGGCTACTGGAATGAAGACCAGCAACTAAATAATTAGGAAGGAAAGAAAAACAGGAAAGAGATTAGCAAAATGAAAAATCAGAGGGAAGGGACAGAAAAAAAGAATTCTCACTCATCTCACACATCTGATGCGTTGCTGCGTAGTGGACTACTGGAAATCATTTACCAACTTTGACACAACAAGGGTTTGTTAAAGAAAACGTACTTTACAGTGTAACAGAATGCAATCATTTTAATTCCTAAACATTTAAACTTTATTAAATTCAGTCCCTTACCATTGCCTTTCCATCCTACCTTCCCCTGCACCCCACTTATGCACATTATCAGGAATACTTACAACAGCAACGGGGTCGTTGCTTCGGGTGGCTGCCAGGCTAAAATTCTTCACATGTGTGTTGGTTTCTAAGGCTCTTGCAAATTCTTTCAGCGTTGGAATTGGTATGTTCTTGAATTAAAAATAGCATTTCACTCTCTTGAGATGCACAAGTTTATCCCCTCCCCCCAGCTTCTCCCATTATTTTATTTTCTTTACAGCAAAATGCCTTATATTATCTGTCACTGGTCTTCAGCAGTCTCACAGTAACGGTGCAATGGTTATGTCACCATTTCTATAAATCAATAATTTTTACAGTGTAGTAGCAACCAAGCCTAAAAGGATAATTTTAGCTAATTAAGGTAAAAAACTTCTCAGTTTATTGTATCAGAAATTTTGATATCTTGTCTTTTTAGGCTAGCATTTATCTATCATACAGTATTCTTAAACCAAGTATTTTATTTTCTTCCTTTAGTAAGTGGAACAAGTAACTTTGGCTGCTGGCAAGGTTGTCACTGCTGTCTGCACTGTAAGTCAGGAGTGCTATGGTTCTGTTTTCTTTCAAGCAAATATACAAACGTTTGTCAAGTTTCAAAACACAACTGTTGCACTCAGGAGCAGAGGCTGCCCTGACTGCCAACAGCTCTTTTGTACAAGAATCAGGAGGATGCTGGGTACAAATCCATATAACTTTGTTTGCAACAGCAGTAACTGGGAGTACTTTGCTTCACCAAGGACAAAGGATTCAAAAAAGTAGTTCACAACAGTGAACTGTTGGAACTGCTGCCAACTTGGCAGCAACAGAAATCTGGGCTGGCAGTAAGAAAGTCTCAGACTTTTTAAATACACATTTGGCAAAAGAAATGAAGATGGCTTATCGGTTTAGCTCCAGGTTTCTGAGCTCACATGTACTGCAACATTAGCAAAAAGGCTGATGTACTTAAAATGAGCCTATTATGCTCTCTCAGAGAGTTTTGCAGCTTGAAGTGTTTTCTACTGAGAAAAAGCAGCATACTTATGCAGGCTTCAGGCAATTACCTTAATGTTATTTAGATTAACTTCCACAAGACGAGAATCGTTATCTTTAATCCTCTGCAGTGTCTCCTCCACATTTGTGGGATTTGGTGGTTCATCAAAAACAGGCAACATTTTTTCACCTTTAACTATATCTGAAAAGAAAGGCATTCACTGTGAATAAATTATACATATATTAAATATTTACTGTATTTAAAGATCATTTCATCAGTCTTTACACCTCTCTCCCAACCAAAAAGCACACCATCCTCTCCTGACCATATTTTCATAAAGTTCAATCCTTTTCCAAAGGTCTTCACAGCCTTTCTGCTTTGTTTGCACACCAGCTTTTTACAGAAACCCCATAGAAGCTGAATTACAAACAAACACAAAACCTAAAAACCAACACACACAATGCATGTTTATGCTTTCTTTTGTCACTAAAAAATGACTTAACTGCAGAAGACATTTTAATGCACATATATTTTAATTCCACTCTGGCCAGAACTCAGTTAGCAGACATACCCATTTCCAGACTAAGATTAAAGAGTCTAAACCAAAGCTGGTGCAACAGAAAATAGTTAATGCAACAGTAACTGTGTGCAGTACAAAGAATTCATTTTTCTGGCACTTGCTTACACACTTACTTGAGAAGCTGTCTTTGTCAATCCCATTACTGCTTCCCACTACGTCACAGAACTGATTGTTTGTTATCAAGTTGGACATTCCCAGTATAGCTGAAAAAGAAAAAAAAATCATTTTATTGTTCCTAATTTAGCTCAGATGAAGGTTCCTTTAAACAGCAAAAACTGATGTTTGTACATCCAGTTATCAGTACAAGAAACCACTCAATATCTTAATAATTTAAGAAAGTAGAAAAAATCAATTAATTATAGACATTTTAGTTGGCTTTCACATTTCAGAAAAATTTGACCAGGTTCAAGCTTCCAAGGTAAAAGTGCTGTTCAGTCCCAAAACAAACTTTTAGGAATACAGGTACACAACACATTCTTATACGCAAGAAAAACCAGTTTCCTATATAACAAAAACCATGAAGTCTAAGGAATGGATTTGAAGGTTCTGAGTTTGAAAATCAAGTATCTTTTGCAGTCCAAAATCCTTTACTGACCTTTAAATTATCACAAATCAACAAAGTTGAAATGTTTCAAGCAAACTGGCATATAATGTGGTGCAGTTTCTATCACAACTACAACTTCCTATGCTCAGAGAAATACACTACCACATTAATTATAGATCTTTCTTTTCTAAAGATGCACCAGCCCATTAAAATACCTCATAAAAACCCACCTGCAAGGTCACCTAATTCTGTGTCTGTGGCACTGGTCAAGGCTTCCTCCAGTTCGGGATCAAGAGAGAATTTTTCTTCTGCATAAGATGGTACAGGCTTTTGCTTGGGGATAAATATTTTCCCTAGAGTAAACAAAATGCAAATGATGTCACTTTATGTGATGTAGGCACTTATCTTTAAACTGTTCTGTACTTAAAGAATACATATTACTTTTAATAAATCTTGAGACGAGTATGGCAGACAACATAAAGGAATGAGGCTTCTTCTGTTTTTTCCAACTCAGAGATGGGGAAAGAGCATAAACAGGAACAAATTTTCAGGAATCTGTATCATTACTCCAATTGTATTTGTTTCTCCTAAGGATTAGAAAGTAACATATAAGGCTCTATTATGCATTTTAAACAGTCTAGAAAAAGTGTCTGTAAGAAAGATTTAGTATCACAAGAGAACAATGATTGGTATCCTCTCAACGGAGAAAAGGATCTGAGCAGGACTTTGAACTGAATGTGCCATAGAAAGAATATAGAATTATCTGAAATTGCAGATCTGTGCATTCACTGCAGTTTTTACGGCATACATTATATTTCTGCTTTTAGATGTTAACTCAGTTCAGAAGTAAAAAAAAAAAAAAAAAAAAAAAAAGAGATGCCCAAGATGGTTGAGAAAACCATGGGTTGTGAACACCACAAAACAAGGTAACAGATTTCTCTGGCAATGACAGACACTGTTTCCTAAAGAGATACTTAGAAAGGTCATGGAAAATTCAATGGCAAAACAAGCAATAGTAATGCCACCAACTTTTCAGTTATTATGGGAAGGTAATGAGAGAGTTATTTTAGAAGACATGCATTTTAAGTAGAGGTCTGTGTAGTTACCATAATCCCTGTATGTATCTTCAGCTGAAAAGTTAGGGTAGGAAATCAGAATACAAGCAAGCTATTCTATCAGTTCAGCTCTGAATGGTTTAGAATTGGCCTTTCAGAACAAAATCTACCACTGGGTAAAGCCCAGGAGAGGTAAGGGGTGCTTAAGTTCTGGACAAACTAACATGGCAAATAAAAGCTCTGGTACTGATGCATTGGATAGAAGTAATTCACAACCAGACAACTGTGAATAAGGTCTTAACAGTTATTTAAAGTTCTTCCAACTTTCCAAGTTGGCTGACCTATCAGTAGAAAGAGCTATGGGAAAGCAGTTCCAACTTCCTTTTGTTATTTCCTGGCATAGGAAGTGCTGTTGATAATCATAGAATCATAGAATCGACTGGGTTGGAAAAGACCTCCAAGATCATCGAGTCCAACCCTTAATCTTCCTATGAAGTCTCAGTCTTAACGCAGTAACTCCCCCTCTTACATATCCATAGCTATAAAATATTTCCACACAGGAATCAACCCAGCTCATCCCAACCATACGATGAAAACCCACCAGGCACCAGAATCTGACCTCCTGGGCACAAGCCAGAGCCTAGAATTTTTTTTTTTCCTTGTACTGCTCACAAATTTATCTTGTTGCATGCTTGGGCCAAGACTAAGTTTAGCATTTTAAATGCCTCCCAGTGACAAGAAGCTTTATAGGGATGTTTCAGTTTTACTTAGGGGAAATTCCAAGAAAGTGAGATTTTGGTTTCACCACCTGTGGAAAGCAAAGCCTGAAGACAAGTCCTGTGTCCCATAGCAGTCCTAGGCATCACAAAACCCTTCCACCTTTTATCCCTCTCCAAGTTCCCATCCTAGATTACAGCTTAATTTTCTTTTTTAAAGGAAGTTAATGCATTGCTACTAGCACAGATTACAGAGAAGTGCATCAGGTTTTACTCTGACAACACAGTCTGATGATCAAGATCTGTTGCTAGCAACATGGTATTTTTGTTCCTAGGTTGCTGTCTCTTTGGAAACTTGTGTAAATGGCCATTATCCATATTTAGAAGCAGAAAATAAAGCTCCTTATGTAACTGTAATGACTCCAAACAGTAGCTGAATGCAGCTGACTTTGTATTACCACCTGTGCCTCAGGTCTGATGGACAGTGCAAAAGAAACTGTTTGTGGTGATTCAGGGTTAAAAGAAAAAACCTTCATAAATTAGAGGCTTAAGTAGTAGATGTTGCAGGCTATTTTGATATAATTGATACAGTATGTTTCTACCATTTTATTTCACCAGCATCACCTACTGGGGAGAGAATAAGTTTTAACTTAAATTGTATTTTCAGAAGAGATACAAGAATGTTTGACAAGGTTTTCATTAACCCATGAAACACCATGAACAGCATACACATGATCTAAAGCCTTTCATTAGCTCTGTTTATGTTGTTTTCCCTCAATAATATAGTCTAATAAAAAGGTGAGGATTTTGGAGTACAAGGAAGGAGAAGGACAGTGTGACTTGAGCACCTGAGCCTTTGCTCAGCTGCCCTATCTGCAGCATCCGTGCAGCAGGCAGAGAGTTGGAGGAGAAAATCAATCTCAATTAAAAGCAACTTTGCAAAAATATATCAACCTATATCGGTCTTCTGTCTGCCTCATCACACAATGCTCATAAAAAAAGAACTACTTTTTCTGATATTGTTTTTAAGTAATTCTTAAATTTAAAGCTTAGGAATGTCTGGTTCTAAACATTTTTTTTAAAAGTAAGACTAAATTTATACATATGTGCCTGACTCTTAAGAAAACCTAAAGAGAGTGAGAACTATATTCAGCTTTCAATAAAGCAATAATGTTAAAAGCCACTGCCCTCCAGAAATATTCACTGCAGCCAACTCCAGTCACATGAACTGGGTCAGGGGCACTTTTTGTTATAAAAGAGGTCCCACCCTTATGTACATAATCTTTCATTCACTGGCTTCATGTTGTCTTAGCCCAGAATTCAGAGGTTTACAGTGCACACAAAAAGCAGGTCCTTCTGCACTCCCCACTTCTAGTAATGAACTTACTTTAAAAGGGATAAGACCCCTGTATCTCTGGGGACAATGATCTAACTCAAGGCCTGCTGCCAAGACAGTTTGGCAATTTCCTTCTTCCCTTAGTAATGCAAGCTTTAAATAAAAAAAACCCAACCAAAACAAAAACCACCACACATCTGTGCAGCCCATGATATGTACAGCTTTCCTGGCCCCCAAGTGGAACAGTTCCAAATAGCAGGGATTTGATTACATGAAGGAACATGACATACTCCTCAGCCAACAAGGATACCACAAAGATTAAGCAATACAACATGAAGAGGCAAATTTCAGGGATGTTCACATCATTTTTGTAATAATTATATATTCAGATCTTCTATGCCTTTAAGCTACCATGTTAGATGATGCACATCCCAGGATTAATTTGAAGGTTTTCTTTGCTACAGAACGAACTTTCAGTCCCAAGTTCCACACAACTGTACTGCTCAAAAGGGAGGAACATTGGATGCTGTTTATTGAAGTGCCTGGACATTTCATAGACAGACTCACAGTATCTAAAGTGGGGCTCAACATCCTGCAGAAATCAGGGCTGTTCAGTGGGGCCACACACTGCATATTGTGGTACTATTCTCACACCTCCCACAGTCCTACCCCCATGCCAGCAGGCAGCAAGCAGCCACAATTTACACAGCAAAAGAATGTCTAAAACCCTCTTTTGCAGTACCCCATTTGTGGAAATGATTCAAGTGTTACCTCAGGACAGCTGAATACAAGGTTTTCTCATCAGTGGCTTCATGAAGAAAAGTGACTAACATCTGGTATATTCCTTACATCGTGTGTTCCTTAAAATCTCCTCCGGACAGAAAACTATCTAATCCACACTTCATCAACCTCCAGTTTTTACCACACGACAGACTTAGGTTCATCAATTCACTTGTAAGCACAATTTAATACTAATTTTTTTAATTCAACTTACAAGTGACTTCCTCAGTGTCTTACTGCAGAAACAGAACTGTCATTCCTTATCTGATTACAGACCACATAGCAATGAGTTAGAAAACTGTTTCACATTAAGGCTGGAGTATCACACGTTATTTTGTTCTAGTGCTCTTGTATGGAGAATGTCACTTTGACAAGCTGTTTCTGCAAAGCTCCAACAGGGTATCAGCTTCACTCCACAACGTGTACCACACTGCTTTAAAGACCAGTGATTCAATGGCAAACAGAGAACACAGCACCCAAATGCTGCTGCAACAGAAGGTGATCTACAGTAAGAACTGAGCAGCGTGGCAACAAAACAGCTCTGGCTAGGTGGCTACAGCTTGAGCCTAACAACATTTTCTGGGTGATACAGACAAATCAAAACAAAACAAAAAATAAAACAAATAAAAACTGCAAACCTCTACAAGCCCCAAACATTGAAGCAGAAGTTGCATGAACTGCAGATTTACCCAGAACAAACATACTCTGGCAGGAATGCAAAAGGAAAGTTAGAAGAACAGGCTACAATTAGGAGAATGCAAAGGCTAGAAATGCAAAGCTTAGTTTACACAATATTTTGCTAATGCCTTCCACTACATAGCACAAAGTAAATTACTGATCTTAGGTATGTTTTTATCTGAGATTCTTTTGCTCTTCCAAGAGAAGTGTGGAGCATTGGTCAGATGAGAGGAAAACACTCAAGGACAACAGCCTGCAGCACTGAAGCCTTTACTGTTTGGATGAGAGATCCTTCTCCTTGCAGTATGGCTTGTAAAATCTTTATGACATACTCCCATGCACAGATCAAGACAAAGCTAGTTTTGTTGCAATTATTACCACATTGCTCTCATGAATCTGTTGAACAATGGTTTAGTGTATGGTTCAACACTTAATTGGAACAGAATGTGACTTAAATCATTAAATCATGCTTAAAAACAAAGTAAGTTTTTACTGATGCTTTTAGAAATGAAATCAGTCACTGGCAAAATGGAATAGAATATAATTTAGGGATTGTTAAATTTCACATTCCTTTAGGACTGTTCACCTCACTACCAACAGGAAACTTCACATTATTTCAGATACTCCACGTTTCATTGCACAAAATAAAAGAGAGGTTACAAAGACTTGGAAGAAATCACATCATCTGTCACTGAAAGAGATGCATCATTGTTTCAGAAACACGTTACGCCAAACTGAGTTACTTGGAACATCTGGAAGAGAGGATTTTCCTTACACTGTAGTAGGGCAACAAGGTTACCAGAACAAGTAGAAAGCCAGGATGGTTAAAATTAACCCAGGATAAGCTTCTTTGATAAATCTGCAGGTCAAATCACCATGAAGGCAATAAATAGAACAGGAAAAGAGAACGATAGATTTTCCCCTTCTTACTCCATTAAATGAGTAATTATACCAAGCTAGAGCAACAAGACTAGCCAGACACACAAAGATATTTTAGCAAATCCTGACCCAAAAAACAGCACTAAGAAAATTGCTGCAGTTCAAGTCTGTATCTCTCCTCCCAAAACTTCTGGAAATGAAGGTTGTATTTGTCAGCTTTCTTCTGAATTAACAGGAGAATCAAGAAAGATTTACACCTACTCTTATTCCAGAATTTGTTAGCATTTCTCCATAATACATTGTTCTAGCCAAAGAGAAAAAATATTATCCAGATTAGTTGTTCATTGTTTTTTTTATTTTAATATTAAAGAAAAGCATATTAGGATACAAGCTTCCTCTAGATAAAAAAAAACATCCTACACAAGCATTAAGTTTTGCTCCATGCCATTTCCAAGTTCTACATCTAGATAAATACAATAATTTCTTAATTTAAAAGATTAAATTGTACATAGGTTTGCCCTTTTTGTGCAAAATGGCAACAAAGGTGGCAGCAAGTCAAAGCTGAACCATAATATTTCCAGAAGAGGAAAAGGAAAGGTTATTCATCACCCACTACAAAATGAGCTTGACCTTCTTGACTCCTGTTCATTTAACAGAGTGTAAATTTTCATACTAAACATTTGTTTCCACATTCTTAGTTTTAATGAAAGTAAGCTCCATTCCATTTTTCATATTATTTTCTCTTTTTCTATGGCATTAAAAATAAATGGTAGAAAAAGTTACTAAATAGCAACTTTCTTTTAAAGAGATACAGTAAATTTTACAAACTAAACTGTTATGACTCATTGCACCATGCAGGCATACTACTGTTTAGCAATACTTCATTACAAAAAGGAAATGACATTTGATCTTTCTTAACCAGGATCTACGTTACAGCTGGACCCTTCTGTTCTTCTTCGTGATTCTCACAGATTTTATTTACCCAAACAAATACTTGTGCTCTGTGCATGTGTACATAAGCTGACTTTAAAGAACCACCCATCTCAATGAAGCACCGGTAATCAGTAGAAAAAAGAGTACTGCCTGGAGCAAATCCTGCACGCCCAGCCTCACAGCCTGAACGAGCAGTGCAGGCTGGCTGGGCTGCAAGGGATTCCCCAAACCAGTTCAGAATATACTGAACTCAATCACATTTAACCATTAGTCTGTCTGCAACATAGATTAGCAAATATGTCAGGCAAGGAGCAGAACGAGAGCAGCAACAGAGGACACAGCCAACACAGCATGAACAGGTCCTTGCCAGAAGTACTACAAGGTACCGTACCTGCTGCTTTGGGTACCTCCTTCATTCAATGCATATCCTTAACTCAGCTGCTCTTACAGATTCAGTCAACAATCTCCTGTTCTGTCAGCAAAGGAGTGTCACAGTTCTCTCTCAACACAAGTGGTGTTAAACTACAAAATAGGCAAATCACGGTATATGAAGGAAGTAGTGCAGCACCTGATAAACTCCAAATCTCTCTATTACTTTAAGGAAAAAGTATTGACAAACCAGCATTGTCAAGTAAAATTACCTGGGACAGGCAAAGAAAATGCAAATACCTCCAAAAACATTTTCACCAAATATACACTACAATCATATAGGCAAACTCAGTAGATGAATGAAGACTCAAACCTGAAATAAGCAATGATTCACACCAGAGAATTAAGTAGAATTAAAGGGTTTCAAACCCTTAAGAAAAAAGGAGCCTGTTCACCTTGGGCAGCTGGAATACAACATAGCAAACAATTTACAAAAGTCTTAGTGGAGCAGATCTGCCCTGCTGCTGGGGAAGGTTGAGCCACGCCAGGATTCACAAGCACTTAAACACTGCGGCAACAGCTAAAAGCCTCCTTTCTATGCATATATATCCCAGCACAGGCCTGGGAGTTTTTGTCCCTACCAACAGTGCTTTGTAAGGCACAACAGATTTGGAAACTCTCGTTTTTTGGAGGAAAAACCGAATTTATTTTTACAATATTTAAGAAGCACAAGCTTTTTTCACTTTCTCCTGAAAAGTAAAATGCTTCCCATCAAGTCAATGGGAATACTAGATCCAAAGCAAAAATTTAAAATCCTAGGCTTTAATAATATGTCCATGGTTTTCAGACCACAAACCACTGCCAGATTTCAAAACTTGCTGTGATGTAACTATGTAATTAGTTAGTATTAACTATACAGTATTATTAAATCTTCCAGTAAGGATACTAGAAAAACAACATGACTGCACGCACCACTTGTCTGGCCTTGTCAGCCTACGACACCTTTGAACATCACTGAGTGTTACCCTGACATCATTCAACTGCTGTTTTCCTAATTCAACACAGGTTACCCTCTGTGTTCAGCACAAGGATAAGCCACAGGCACAATGACAGTACTTGTGATTATTGACACAAATCAGGGTTAGTTCTTTGAGGATACCATACCCATCAGAACTTTGCAATTTATGATAAAATCTTTGAGTCTTATTTCCTTCCTGTGCTACATACAAACAGCACACCAGCCCCAGGGGCACAAAATGCCTGAACAGGAAGCCTCCTGCCTCTGCACAGCAGCACTCACTTGGGAACAGGCTGAGTTAAAAAGCAGTAGAGCTGCCAGTGCTTCAATAAAATTTGGTTCACAAAAGTTCTGGCTGGTCTACCTCAGAGATTTCGTAACCACCTACACCAGAAAGGGTGGTGTTACCTTTCTTTTCTCTTGTAAAAGGCACATAGTCTTCCCTGTCCTTGTGCTCGAGCGCCTGTTTCTCCAAGTACGCGAGGAGCCGTTCCCGGTCGAAGGGGCCCGAAGCCTTTTTTGCCGTCTGGTCTTTCTGTCGGAATCCTGCGGGCAGCAGTGCGTTCTGCAAAGCAAATGGAGCAAATAACAACAGCCCAGAAAGTCTGGGTTAACACCTGTTTAGTTTCATTTCCCTCTTCCTGCTGCCTCTCCACAAGGTTCAAACCTGACACATCATCCTTTTCAGTCAAGCTTTGATCCCTTGCCAACTTCCTTTTTTTGGGGCAGGAGAGGATATAAGGTAATCTGTTCTTTAGACATGGAGAATATAATGAAAAATACAGCACACTGCACTCTGAATAGGACCGAAGCAATTCTTTAAGCACAATAGCTTCCAGCACTGTTTGCTAGTTACTTTGAATTTTTTTAAGAGAATGAGCATTGTTTAAGTGAGTAGTGTTAAACAAAACTCAGCTATTTACTGTTTAGACATTCAGCCAGAGACTTCCTCTATCACATAGAGCCATGTGTTTCTAATTCTTTAAGACAACTGACTGTACTTTTCATTGGCAATTAATGTGGTATTTCTACTTTTGACCTGACTCAAGGTGGGATGTTTCTTTGATATCAACATATTTCAATTGAAGAGAAAAAAAAAAGAGGGTATTAGTATGGAAAGAACAGGAATTCACACTTGTAAAGCCAATTAATCCCATTTGCCAGTTCTTCTCTGCTAAACTGTCCATAAAGCCAAAGGCAATTAAAATATCAGTAGTATCTTGAAGTGCAACAAATAGGTGATCCTCATATTCTTAACTAATTCCTGAACTTCAAGATTAAAATTAATCCTGGTACTAAAGGAAAAACAGAGAACCACAAGCTGCAAACCTTGGAGTCTGACATTAGCTGTAGTATGAGTAAAGGACAACTCAGCTCTTTATAGCAGAAAGCTCTAATATTCCTTATTCAATACCCCATGCTGACATAATCATTCAAGAGCTCAGTAATTATTTCTCTTCTCTTTACAAAGTCAGCATGAGGACAGGAACAGATACAGATTACCAGACACAGCACCAGGAATCTTCAGAAGAGCTTAGCACCCTGCCTCTCCCATCAAACTCTAACAGCAGAAACTAAAACAAAGATGGATGCAAAAAGGCTATTTACTGGAAACAGGAAAGTTAAACATGTCTTTCTAAATAAACTTTCTTTTCAAGAACAGGACAAAGCAATTTTTATTTATAAATAAATCCCACAAAGTTCCTCCTGACTATACATTCTTTCATTCTCCTCTCCTGCAGTTGTGTCCACCTTGCAAACAGGAAATAAACATTATATACACATATACATCTGTAAGTAAGATCACCAGCAAACTAGGAAAAAACTCTGTCCAAAAGCATACCATACAGTCTCAACTCATTTCAGTCTAGTTACAGAACAAATGAAAAAAATAAAATTTCTCTTGGCTAATGCCTACCTCAGGGTCAAGATCATCCAAAACAGTTTCCAGTTGTTTCAGTTCTTCTTCCGAAAGTTTGCCAAGAATTTCATCCTCATCAAGATCTTTGTACTTGTCCAAGTCCTTTCGAAACGGGAGCGTCATGACTTGGACAGTAACAAGTTGCTCAAATACTTCGAAGTACTTCTTAATTCTTAACCAATCTATGAAAAAATTTTAAATATAAATAACCATAGTTAAGGTAAATATCCCAACTACAAAGCATCTTCAACCTCCAAGTACATCTCTGAAAGGAAAGCTTTTCATCCAGTAGTTGTATCTATTATGCTAGAGCAGACAAGGAGCGGTTGGAAGCTGTGTACACCTTGCTTCTTCACTGACAAGAATCTCACCCTTTTTCATCAGTAACTAAGACCCACCTATTTTCAGATCAAAGTCAGAACCCAGACTTCTCAATGGGAACTCCAAGGCCATAATTCCCACAGAATAGGGTAGGTCTTAGGGTAGGAGGGAGGAGATACCAACTATACCCAGTATTTCTGAGTCCAGCTAACACCAGGGTTTTTACACATAATGCAGTCAAAAGAAGAGTTAAAATACTCCTCATTTATTGTTGCTGCTGCAGTTCGAGGGCAGTTAAGGAGAACTTCACTATAAACAAGCTAATTGGTTATTACTGACTCATATCCCTGCATATTACCTACAGAAGAAACAAAGGAAGTTTGCCTCCAAGTTAATTATAGAACTATCATTGAAGCAACAGTCTGTTCCGTCCAAGGAAAATTAAAATACCTTCACGAAAAGCTCCTAAGTAGCAGCACTCCAGTGAATCCTAAAAAAAAAAAAAAAATAAAGAACAGACTGCATAACTGCTCCCTAAATGTTATAATTGGAGGAAATCAGGGTCCTTCAAAAGATGTACATTCTGAGCATTTGTCTTGGAAAAAACCAGCAGCGTTGAAGCAGACAAGTTGTTTCCTCTCATTTTTCTGAAAGAAGTTCTAAGATTCTCCTTTTGTTCAGCCAAATTCCAGCTACAAGTTGAGCACACAGACAAAATTGGTAACTTGAATGACTCTCTGTAGGTAAGCAAGAGAGTCCAGAAAGTATTTCGGGAGCAGAAGCTAAATCCATAAATTCAGGCTCATTAGTCTCCCTAAACCCTTTCTTGGCTCTATAGAAGTACTCAACACAGACCAGACACACAGCAAATGTTATTTGTTCTCCAGTAGTCCCATTCCAGACGTTCACACCATATATACAACTGCATTATTTCAAACCTGCACTTACACTGTCCTTCAAAAACAGATCAATGCAGTTATTGCCTCAGGGAAAAGGAAAAGAAGGGCTGTATATACATACACATTATACCATAGAATCCTGCTTACAGGATTCCTTCACCTCAGTTATTTACATCAAGAAAGGCCTCCCTGGCTGCCACAGTTCCATATGGTGACATTTTAATTCAGAGACACTAAACAGACATGAGCACATGAAGGTTCATCCACACCATTCAGTCAAGTTTACCTATAAAGTACATCTGGTTTTAACAACTGCCTTTGCAAGAATGGTAAATTTTCAGTCCCTACATAGATCTACACCTGAATGAGGAATATATTTACAGCTATTTTCAGCATGTCTTCTTTTAAAAAATATTGCTAATATAAATACTAGACCTTACTTATAAACTACAGTTGAAATCGATGAAACAATTCCAAAAGTGAACTACCAACTTAGGCAGAGTTCTCTTGAACATAAAAGACCAGGAGGAATTCTCAATTTCATGATAAACTACATCAAAAGAACACTCTCTGGCTTCCTCTGAACTAAACCCAATCTTGTTGGCAGAGCCTGGACCTTGATCAAGAGGCTACAGAACACCTGAGCTTAGTGGCTGCAGAAAATGCAGAGCAGCACACCTATGTTTTCCTAAGTCCCAAAAGTAACCAAGGAGTGTCTCTGTGGTTGAGAGAGCCATCTCCTACAATTTTCAGTCTTGTGGTATTTGTTTCTCCAGGTGCCCAGCAGCTGATGGACAATTAGCTGATGACAGCCGCAGGAGATGCCACACAATCTGCATGGGAACTTCTCATTCCTAGAGCCTTAATGTTTTGCCCTTCCTTACAGCTCCAGCCATTACACACTATCATAAGAGAAAAACATTTCCTGCAGCTGATTACACAGCATTGTTTGTGACCAGCCTGCACCATCTGAATCCTACATCAGGACACTGCTATTTACCACATTTCTGCATGTCCATTTGCATTCAAATACTAAAAGGTGTAGTTTTAACAGGTAATTATAAGAAGCAGAATGGTTAAGAGGCTGCAGAATAATGCTGCCCTTACTCTGACAGAGCAGCACTGCATAACCATATATTATTTTCACATAGGCTGTATTTCCTCTCCATTAACTGCTGTAAAATGCTGTCATCCAGAATAAATTACACTTTACTTACTGCATTGGCATGTTTCATATGGGAAAACTACTCATCCTTTGTAATTAATGTTCAGGTCACAGCCCTTGGTCTCACTTGTTTCTATACTATGACCAAAGTAGCCATTTCAAATCCTCAGCTACAGTGTTCAGACACAAATATACACAAAAAAGAAAAATAAAGCAGCAGGAAAAAAAATTCTCACTGTTTCTGTAGCTAAGTCTTCACTTCAGCAAGAGGAAGATAATCATATATGGCATGGCAAATATAAATTTAAAGAGTTTTGAACATACTTTTAAATATCTATCAAAGGTAATTGTTTTAAAATATGAAAGGATACTTAATGTGACATCTTTAAAATTTTATGATGGTAGCATTGATTAGCACATCTGTACTACACAGAGTAATGGTAATGACTTTCAGAAACATTCCCTACAAAAGAAACCACAGCATATAAAACACCAGCATATAACATGCTAAAAATCAGTTTTTAAAACATGCTGTTAGGAATTCTCATTGCCTAAAAAGGGCATAAAGGCCAGCTGAAGCCCTAATCTAATCAAACAAGCCCTTCACCTCCCATTAAACACATTTGTACTCGATTTGCTTTCCATCAGTCACTGCAGCAGTTCTGCATAGAGACACGTGTAACAAACTACACGTTTTTAGAAAGAGCAGTTATTTGGCCCATGAGTATTTGTGGCACATTATATACATATAAATGTGTGATCTTACTTCAAAATCATAGGCCAAACTGTAACCATCAATTTTGGCTCTGCAAATACTTTGCCCTTTGTTGATGATACAGCGAGTTTTCTTCTAAGTATCCTTCTCAGCTTTACCATGAGATCATTACATACAAGCCCAAAGGGCTTTTTCAGATATGTAACTATAAGGTAAAGCTCTTCAATACAGTAACTTCACAGTCACATCAGAAACATTTAGGGAAAAGGAAACAAAGCCTCATTTCCAGTCCATCAAATTTCAATTCTGTTTGTTATGCAGAATATAAATTGAAAAATCAAAAATTAAGAAATTCTGATGGATTTAACAGAGAAAAATCTTGCCATTACTCCTTCACCTGAGAAATCAATGAAGAATTAAAGAAATGAGAAAACAGCAGTAACTTTACCTTAGGCCATTTTAGAACTACCTGAATCATCCCCTGAAACACTGTCAATCAACTTCCACACAACCCTTATCTACAAGTTAAAATATTTTTGTTTTCTCATATCCTTTCTGAAAGTATATTTTTTAAAATACAAAACATTGTAAAAATAGCAAGCTTCCAATTTTCTTTCAAAAACTCACCCCTCCCAATTTCTATTATATTTAAGAACACAATTTCTTGGGACCCTAACAGGAGAAACTCTTTAGCAACAACTTATCCACAGGAAACTACAGTGTTGTTAAAGTTCACTGCAAATGGTTTCCGTGACTTGGATTTTAAAATAGAAGCAACATCATGAAAAACAAACCGAGCTGGTTTTGGCCAGCATATTTAAAGAGCTCACTTTAATCTCATTTGTTCCTTCTGAGCCTCCTTCCACCCACCCTCCGGGTGAACCCGGCCCAGAGCAGGGGGGTCTGCAGGGCTGTCAGCATTCCTGCTCCAGTCAGGGCCCCAGACCATCCCAGCTCCTTGGAGAAGTCTAATCTGAGCATTTCCCCAGGGAACCCCTAGGATGGCAACAATTTTATTTTCCAGTGTGCGAGATTATACAGAACTGTTTATGAAGAATGTGCTGCACTTGAAAGAACCATCTTTACTTAGCAAAGCTAGGAGAAAAATTAGTAAATATAAATACTCCCATAATCCCAGAAGGTTCCTTAGGATATTTTTCTAATCCCTTATAATAACAACCCAATGCTGCTTTTCTTAGCAGAAAGTTCTCAAAAACCCACCTGAGCCTTCCAAAACTCCAGCCTGGGGTAGGGCCCAGGATCCAGGTTCTCTTGCCCAGGGAACCAGCAACACCCCACCCCCCCCCCCCCCCCCCCCCCCCCCCCGCCCCAGCCCAAAGTTGTATGGAGCCAGCAGGTGGCAGCTCATCTTTGCCTAAGATTTTAGTCAGGGTAAATTATGTTTTCCAGGCAAAAAGGAATAGCTATTCTGGGCAATTTTCCCACAAAAGCAAGCCCGAGGCTTCATTCTGTTCAAAGAAACAATTCACGAAGTTTTATCCATGGCAAACTGAGCTTCCTCAACTTCACATTTGTCCACGTGGTGGACAGACAGACACTACATGGACCATGAAAATGCTTCCATGATGAAGGAAATCTGAACACATCCGTGTTTCCAGCTCCTGCCAGCTACTCCTCTGTATTAGAGGGCACCTGGAACCACACAAAGCCCACTTTGCTCTTTTTGTATGTCCTGTATACAATGACACTGAACTAGGACACAGCTATCTCGCAGGCAGAATGCTCTGAGTGATGGCTGTCCAGTTGGCATTGTCCCATAAAAACCTACTCCTGTGCACCTGGTTTTGAAAAGCAGTCACCCACATTGCAGAGCTAAATGCACACACCCACGCAGCACAGACAATGGCCAAGGTGACAGGGCCAGGAGCCCCAAAGCCTGTATTTGGCAAGCTGCACAGGGCATGGAAGCAGCCACAGTTCAGCACACCCATCTCCATGACACTTCAGGCATGCTCATCAAACTTGCTGCAGGGCAGGAGTTATGATCCCATGGGATAAGGTAAAAATGCCAGGTACCACAGGTACTGCCTGCTCTCAAGTTTCTCTGGCACAAATCGCCACTCCAGCTGCCCATTCCCTCTCCCAATATGCAATGCAGCACCACTGGGGGTCAGGAGTCATTAACCAGCCAGAATGAGGGATATTTTGGCATTATTTTTTCAGACAATACCTGGATGTTCTTCGATAGAGATCTACTGCCTACAGACATTAATACACTATCTCCTCCTGGCAGAATTGCCTGCAGGTGTTTTAGGCAAGAAGAAGCATCAGATGTAAGCTATCTGAAAGTTTATAGAACCATTCAGATACTCCTATCCATTGCAGAAAAGTGGAGAAACTTGCAAGCCAGTAGAAACTTGCAAGGACAGTAGAAGAAATTCACTTCATTCCCTCTACATTATTCAGGAAAACTTCTGAGTGCCAGGCAGTTTCAGGTTCTGCCGTACACCCGAGCTCCGCAAACCTGACACAACAGCCGAACCTCAGCCACGAGGATCTATCCGATACGTTACAGCAAACTTAGAGCAAACAGCAAACTCTCTAGAACACCGCTTGCTTTCAACAAAAAAGGGGCGTGACAGGCGCTGGGAACAGTGCTCTGTGCCCGCTGCCGGGACACTCCGAGGATACCCCCGCCCAGGGCCCGGTGCCGGTGACCGGAGCGCACCCCGCCCCGGAAAGGCATCCCTCCGTCACCGAGCGCTGGGCAACCCGGGGAAAACACATGGAGCAAACCGAAAGGACTACGCTGACCAGACCCAGAGGCGAAGTTTTCAAAGTTACACTCATTGGGTTCCACGGCAAAGTTGGGCGCTGGCTGAACACCTCCCACCGCGCTCCCCGGCGCGCCCTCCACACCCGCGCCCGGCCGCTCTCAGCGCCGAGCGCACCGACCGTGCAGCGGCAGCCACAGCCACAGCCCCAGCCCGGCCCTCCCGCCGCGGGGCACCAGCGGGGCTGCGGGTACACCGCGGGCCGCCGGCCGGGCGGGCGCCTGCAGAGCCCCGCGCTCCTCCTCCCACCGCGGGCGCGGCCCCTCCCGCCGGGCTCCCACTGCGCTGCGGCAGCGGGCGGAGGGCAGCGCCCGCCCCGGCGCCCTGAGCCCGCCGGCACGCCCGGCCCGGTCCGGTCCCGTTCCGCCCGGTCCCCGCTTACCCGGGCGCGGCCGCACCGCGCTCGCTCCGCCCGCCCCGCGCCTGCGCCCCGCGCGCGCCAGTAGCCCCAGAGCGGTCCCGCGAAACGGCGGCGCGCGCAGGCGCGGGCTGGGGGCGGCACCTCCCGGAGCTGCGGCCCCGCCCCGGGAGCGCGGGGGCCGTGCCGGGGGCGCGGCCCGGAGCGGGGAACCTGTTTCTGTTCCTGTCCGTGGCTGGGGAGTCTGTCCCTGTCCATGGCTGGGGGTGTTGGACCGAGATGATCTGAAGGTTCCAGTCCTAGCCAGACCGTTCCGCGCTCGTCGGTGTGTGTGGCAGCGCCTTCCAGGCGCGCAGAGCGTGGGCGCTGCTGTCCGTTCGCGGCTCTCCACATCCCTGCAGATGTCTCGTGTTGCTTCTCCCTTCCTTTGACCACTTCAGGCTTCTCGTCTTCATCGCTGCCCGCGTTTTGTTTCTTCTCTGTTCAGAACGCGCAGTTTCGCCTCCAGGCCGTGGTTGCGTTCCATGGCGGTCTCTTTCCCTGCAATCCCAGGCCCACAGAGGCCTCTCCCAACCCGGAGCTGCCGCGGGCACGGAGCAGGCGGAGTCCGGGCACCACCGTGCCTGTCACGGTCTGGGGTGTGTGTAAGAACATGTTTGTGGTGGTCCCAGCTACCAAGTATCATCTACTACTAAACAGCGTGTGCTACTAAATACTGTGTACAGTTTTAAGGTTTATATGTGAAACCAATATGGACAGGCTGTCTTGAGAAAAGTGAAAGATCTTGCTTGATTTAGTCTGTTCTCTATGAAATTTCAGTCTACATGAAAGCTGGAGCTGCTCCCAGGCAGCAGTCTTCAGAGATCTGGTATTTTTTAGTGTGATTTCTTATCTCAGTGTTGGAAACCTCAAAAGAAATGAAAAACCACAACAACTAAAATTAAGGCAGTTGTCTGGCATATGCTGTTGAAATGGCTTAAGTTCTGGCAACACGATGGAAAATAGGGGTTTACAGCAGAAACTGTTGAGTAACTGCCCTTGTAGGCATTGACATTCCTGCCTTCAGCATAAGGCATTTGTAGCATGAAAATATCAACCAATAGTCATTAATTAGTTCAGATATAGCAGTTTGAACCTGCATTGTCCAGATATCAAGGGCACTACAATACTGCTGTGATCTGGAGAAAAATGAAGCCCAGGCTTCCCAGTAGGTAATACTGAGATCTTGATTTCTTCAGAGAGTCACTAGAAACTCTTGCCAGATTTGGGAAATGAAGTTGGGGCTGAAATTTTGGCCCCACTGTTATCAATGTGAGTTCTGCTGTCTGCTTCAGTAGTGCCAAGATTTCTGTAAGACTTATACAGTATCATACATCAACAGTTTTATTTAATACAGCATTTATCTAAAATATTTTAAATTCTAATAACTTATGTCTAATACATTAGTTAAAGATAGTTTACAAAGTCCTGATTGTGCTGAAATCATTAGTAAGGCTCCTATTAATTTTAATAAAGAATAATTACATTAAAATCAAATTTGTGCAAACTTAAAATGGAGCAGTCCAGTGTGTTGGGCTGAACCAGCTGAGAGTGCTTCTCCTGAAAGGAAGAGAATGCAAAGGAGGAGGGTGGGGGTGGTCAGCAGTTGATGGAACTGGGCTTTTGAACACTGTGAGATTCTCACTTGTGAGGCAAGAGACCCACAAAGCCACGCTGAGCTCTTCTGGCACCATGCCCATGGATGAATGAAGAGACACTTTTATAACCACAAGAGCACTTCTGCAAATGTTCAGCAATAGATTCATAATCCTCCAGCCATTAGAAGGCTGATGTTTTCCAGGCTGACAGACCAATGCCTGTTTCAGAGGGCAAACATAATGTTCTCAACAGGATTAGTAGAGGGATTTCTTTTTCAAAGGCTGGGATACAATTTAAGACAACCTTACAAGGTTGAAGGAACTGTGAAAACTGAAAAGACTTAGAAGACCTGGACAGCAGTGGAGGTTCCACTGGTGCTGAAACAATGCACATGCACAGCAAGAGGGATGCAGTGTGAAGCTTCCTCACGGCTGTTTACTGAGACGAGCTGTGCACAGCAGTAAAGGAGCAGCCAAAGCCTCAGACATAATCCTAAACTGATTAAATCATAATATATTTACTCTCTACAATGATGATGTGGTACAAATGAGGAACGTTGGTTCAAAGTACATGTCTTGAGACATAAATATCTTCCTGTCTGGGGAATTCACACAGGATATCCACGGGAAGGAAATTGTCAGTAAAGTATATGATAATAAAAAGTGATACCTGACCCTCTATTCTATATATCTTTTTTTTTATGAGAGTAGCCAAACCTGTGATTGAAATAAATTATGAGTGAGGAAATTATATTCTTCCAGTGGTAGCAAAAAAAGGACACAGTTCAGTCCTGGTTCTCTTGAAACACAACACTAACGCTTGGAGAACTTTATGTTCTGTTGTGAAGGGTTAAGATGAGCACATTCCCATGAGCAGACTGGCTTATACAGACTTTGGTAGGAGGCCATGGGGGAAGCTACCTACACATGTTTGGCAATATTTCCCTCTTGCAGCCAGCCCAGGGCCAGCCTTGCCAACATGTGTCTGGAGACAAGCTCAAGCACTGACTGTCAGACTCACAGAATTCTAAACCCTGCCTGCAGGAGCCAACGCACTATCTAATGTGCTCTGCCCTGCATCTGGGACCACACCTCACAGGGATTGGTTTCTCAAATGCACCGCCAAGACAGTTTACACATATCCAAAATTACCCAATTTTTTGTGAACTTCCTGTGTAGAAGAAACTTGTGGTATGAGAAATATCCCCAATGCATCCTGGTCAGCTGCAGTTGGCCTTTTTCAGACCTCAGGCTCTTTAGATAAATCAGGAAATCCAATGCTCTATCCTAGGTCTGAATTTGCTGATCAGGCATTTAAGCAGTTTTATATACAGGTCATTGAATTTGATCAACAGCTGGTCTTTAAGGGAAGAGATCAAAACATGCACCACACAGTAATCGAGTCCAGATGTTTATCTAAAAGACAAGCTCCAGTTCTAGCAGGAATTACTTAAGCAAAGTCTCCCAAGCTCTGTTATAGGGAAAACAGATTAAAAGATCACAACAGCCCCTCTGCTTTTTTTTTATTAAAAAACTTACAACAAACAGTTTAAAAGAACTGACTTCATTTTGTCCACAAACAGTTCAGCAAACTGAAACTTGCTTTTGGGTGCCCCAGTTAATGATTTACTGTTGTAACCTGCTGGCAGTAAGCTCAGTTTAGGCAGTGTTGGAAAAAGGCCAAACCTCTACACTGCATTTGCCATACAGCGGCTCTGAACCAAATTGTCATTGGTCAAAGGGAAGGCTGAGCCAGGAAGTACATTGTTTAGGGATTCACAGAACTCTGGCTCTTGAAGGCATCCCCCAGAGTGGAGCAAACTTTTTTCTAGAGCAGTTGTCCCCATATATGCACTATCCTCAGGATGTTCACTCTGACACTGTGCTTCTTTCAACAAGTCAAGCACAGAAATTTAATTCCTGACAGGGAAAAAGAATTGGTTGAGAGCCTTGTCCTGCCTTCTCAGATGTGCTTTCAGGTGGTTGGCCTGGGAATTCCCACATATCGGAAATACGGTCAGTGAAGGTGGCCACAGTCATGTGATGTAAATATATCAGCAGCAGGCATAGCCCATAAATGGGATCTCATGTAGCCCAGACATGGGATATAGCTCAGGTTATGAATTGTGTTGAATACATTTGTCTTTTAATTTTGCGGTTTGGGAAGAATAAAAGATTACTTGGAGCACACATTCCGAACATGACACTGAAGTGTGATACAGTTTACTTTGTATGCTGTGATTTTAAGGAGAATGTTATTCCTATACATGTGAGTGAACTGGTTGCATACATCTGCATTTAGTCTATTTACCATGTATATTTTTGTCTGTTTGTCTCATGAGTAGAGGCAACCTGTACCTTTTCTTAGAGGAAGACTGATCACATTTCTAATTTTTTGATTGCAAATTCCATGCATGAGGTACACGGAAGCAAGAAACACAAAACCACAGCCAAAGAAAAGCAGAATCTTGACCTTGCCTAACTCTACACTCCTTGCAGAGGTCTTACATTATTACATTCTAACAGAAACTAATATAAAGTGAATTTGTCACCAGATAAAAGTAATTGCAAATGGAAAAGTCAGCAATGGGAGGGGTTCTTCCCATTCATATCAACTGAGAGTTTCAATTTAATAAATACGTTTTAAGACCTGAAGGGAAAATCTGAATGTAAAAACTTGCAGAAGTTTATCAAAAAACAAACAGCCTGAAGTTATCTTCACTCTTGGTTGATAGCATACGCTTCCCTTTCCCTGTATTTGTATAATTACAGGTGACTCATTCAAGCCCTGATCCTACAGACCAAGATAATATCCCAAAAGGTTTGGTTCTAATCCACATCAATAATTAAATCCACATTTCTCTGGCTCATGTCTGAACGAGCCCTGTTTGCAGGGAAGCTTCTACCCCAACACCAAATCAACATATTCCTCTTCAGCCTGAGCCACCAAGTTACAGAGCAGCAGATTTCAAAGCAAGTCAGTCCAGCCTCCCTGATGCTTCTGGTACTGAACAAGCAAAACCAGATGCAAACCCTGTTTTCTTTGAATGCTTTAAGGCAGAGAAAGAAAGAGGAAGACTGCAGAATAAATGGAACTGATTATTTTCCATCTCTGTTGATCTGATAATATTTTGGATATTTGGCAAAAACATTGTTAACTGATGGCTGGATGTCCCATTTCATAAGAAGTCTAAGGCAGCAAGCCAATAATTGCAGCTTGGAGCATCTTTCTGCACGTTATTGTGGATACAGGTGTTCTCCTGAGCTGCAGCGGCAATATGCCCATGGTATTATCTGAGTTTTCTGCTGTAAGTCTTGCTACAGAGGCCTGAGGTGTTTGGCAGGGTATGGAGTGAAGGCATTGTATTTCCTAAGTATGCTTTTTTTTTTCCATAGGAAAATTCATCTCTGGTGCAGCATCTGCTTCTTAACAAGGCAATGTCTTGTTTTCCTGCCAATGCATCATGAAACTTAGACACCCCAACCATAGGAACAGCTTTTCTGCTGCTAGTGATTCATCACTCAGTGCTCAGAACCAAGGGCCTCAGTTCAACTAAATCCTAACATCCAGTGAAAGCATTCTGACAAATTATGGACAAAATTACCAGGAGTACATTCAAATCATATTACATATAATTTTGACCAATGATCAACTTTAGTATAGATTAGTAGAACAAATATAGATTGAATTGTCAACAGTATTTAAACAAAGAAAGGAAAAACATCAAAGTGGTCTCAGAGGCCAGTACCCTCCACTCTGGAACTGACTCCCTGGGGCGACACTTCTTGGTGCAGGGTGAGGGCCAGCAGGTGTCTGCTGCAGGACCTGTTTGGCTGGCTCAGTTTGCAGCGGGAGTGAGAGAAGCAAACCATGTTCTTTGGGCCCAGCTGCCTACAGGTGTGTCCGGAACACCCCGGCACATCTGCTGAGGGGGCCGCGCACCACGCGCAGGAGCGGGTGCTGAGCCGCGAAGAGCTGTGCACGAGCAGGGGCGGTGGCTGCAGGGGCAGAGCACCCAAGGCACTGCATAGTCTGTTTTCACGAGCGACACGGGTGAGGGGTGAGGCTGAGGCCACACCACGCGAGCCAAGGCGAAGAGGAATAAACGTGTCGTGGATGTGGGTTAGGTGGCATTTCACCTGCAGTCTCGGAGCAGACAGAGGCGAGGGCTGAGAAAGGATAAGGGGGCCAGCGGGTGGGCTGGTCAGGCGGGAGCGGCGGGGATGCTGCAGGCGGAGCCGCTGCTGGTGGGGCCAGGGCCGGTGCTGCCGGACTACGAGTCCCAGCGTGCCCGGCAGGGCAGGGTCGGCGGTGCGCAGCCGCCGCGCCGGGCACCCACCTGCCGCCGCGGGCGCTGGGCTCGGGGCGCGGAGGGGCGCGCAGGCAGCGGCGGCCGGGGCGGACACACCGCGGGGTAAGGCGGGCCGGGCGGGCCGGGCAGGGCCGGGCGAGGTGCGGGGCATCCCCCGCGGGCGGCTCCGCGGAGCCCCGTGCCCTGCGCTGCGGTGCGGCGGGATGCGCTGCGGTGCGATGCGATGCGCTGCGGAGCGGAGCGGTGCTGTGGGCGCGGCGGGGCGTCGGCGTGTGGCGGAGCATCCCCAGCTTGGGTCGCAGATGCGGCCGGTCCCGGTCTGACCTCGCCCGCGGCCGCGGGATCGCCGCCGGGAACCGTCCTGGGCGTGCGGGACGCGGAGCGCTCGGCCGGGCGGCCCCGCCACGCCCGGGGCTCGGCGGCGACCGCCCTACCCGAGCGCCTTCCACGGCAGTGCCTGTGTGTTCATCGCGGAGCGCTCGCATCCTTCGTGTCAGGCGTGAAATGACAGAAATTAGATGGAGCGGTTTTAATAAAATCAGAAAAGAAGGTGTTTTTGTAAATGGAAATGAAATGTCCCTCATTGGAGATGTGTCTTTTGTATGTTAGAAATACGGCAGGACCGGCGGAGGGTGGTTCTGCTCGGCTGCCTGGGAGTGGGGGTCAGAATTAACGGCCCAGCGACAGGTTCAGGAACAGGATGCTGATTTTGGAAATTTAGTTGGATTTCCAGGGTTTCGAGAAAGAAAATGTGTCCTAAACCCCGCATATTTATGTTAGATGTCACACACACACTCGGTTTTGTCATCTTCTAATTAAAAAATTATCATGGTGGCCTAATTCAGGGGGATTTGCTTTGATGGAA
The DNA here is from genome assembly GCF_047495875.1 of Pithys albifrons albifrons. Taxonomy (NCBI): domain Eukaryota; kingdom Metazoa; phylum Chordata; class Aves; order Passeriformes; family Thamnophilidae; genus Pithys; species Pithys albifrons. Next base: position 9,758,132 of record NC_092470.1, read on the forward strand.
GCTTTGGGGGAATTTCATTTGCCAAAGTAAAAATCCACAGTTGATCTGCGAGAAACATGTAGTGAAATCTGAGAACTGAAACCACCAAAAAATAAATTATAACTGGTTAGATTCACATAACCATCTTGAGTTTAGCACTAACATAAACTTGTGAAAAAACATTGTAATGTCATTAATGATGAAAGAATTTCAGAAATGTGTCAATATCAAATATCAATTTAAAAATAATTGGAAGAAGTGATTATATTTTTTTACCATGAATGGTGCACTGTGTAGATGTATGCTTTTGAAAGTATTTATTAGAGGGAATATTCAGCAAGTTATTAAGTTGCTTATTTGTAGTAAATAGATGCAGTCTTTCTTATCATATGAAAGCTTTTCTTGAACTGTTTATTCTCAGAAATTGCCCTTGAATTTCCTCTGTTCTGCCCTCCACTCTTGGAGACAGGAATATGTAATGGGAAAGAAACACCTGGGACCAACTGGCCTAGTACTGCAGGCATCACATCCTTTAACTCTTTGCAAGGGATACAATTATTAGAAAAATGAACTCATTATCATGGTGGTGTCTCACTGAGGTATACTGACAATATTACAGTCTTTTATGCATTATTCTGCACTCATTTGGTATTTAAATGCCTACCTGCCTTTGCTGTAGTGGCCTTTGCTGTGCAGCTCTTACCTGGTTTCCAGTATGATATATTTAAATTTTTACCAGTGTGTTAAAAAAAAGAAGATGGTTACATGAGTCATTTTAGTGATTTCACCAACCTAAATTCCATATGTGTCTCTTTTTTCATCTGGCTTGGTTGTATTTGTCTGAACTTAGCCTGTAGCCTCTCTCATCTTGATAATCTAAATAATTTTGTTCTAAATTGTCTGCTTTACTCTCTCTCATTGCATAACTTTTCTTCCTTTCCAAAATTATTATTATTTCCAGTATTTAAAACTTCTTGCAAGCAATGTTTATGCATTTCTGCTGTTATTAATTTACTTTAGGGTTTTTGTTTGTTTTTTAGCTTTTCTATATTATTGAACTTCATAGTTTGATGCCCTCCTGTGATTGAGTATCTTTTTGGCTAAGGCTGTGGTGGCTGTGCAGGGTTTTGAACTGAGAAGCACCAAGCACCTGTAGCCACAGGTATTTGCACATGATGGGTTAACACAGGGTGAATGCCTGTGTTTGTCTACTGACCACACACATAAGTGTAGTAGTGGCTTCTGTTTTAACAGTGGAGTTTGGCCATCATTATTTGGTGCCACAGAAATCTGTAAACTTTTTTTAAGCTGTATTTAAGTCTTTCTTTCAAAGAGCACCTGGGACTGAATGTCCAGCTGCTGTGCTAAAACAAGGAAATCTGAGAACAGCAGTGACAAAAAGGTAGCACACCGTTTGCTATCTGTTGGCAGCACAGGTGGAACAATGCTCTTGTTAATAGTAGCCAGTGTCCTTTTTTCCTGTTGATGTTTCCAACATGTGGAAAACAAACACTAGTGTTGTCTTTTCCAGGGCTGGCCTGATCTATTTTGTTGTCAAAATAAAAAACTCTACTTTCAGGTACAGTTCCTTCTCCTGTTTGTTGTTTCAGCTCTCAGGATGTGCGTACCATGGATGGTTTTTGGCTTTGGTTTACATTTTAAAGGGAAAAAAGAGCTTAGGAAAGACACAAAAAGAGGTTTTTATAGAAGGTACCTACCTACCAGTGATCACTATTAATATTCAAGTTCTGTAGGCAGTAGAATATGCTCTTAACCCAGCCTTTGGGTCTCTCTGTGCTGTGTTTTTGCTTGGCAAATACTGTTCATTTAAAAGATCCACTTCAATGAATGAGACTGTTTGTGGAAGAAGGGACCCATAACCAAAGGAAAAACTGTTCAACGCTTGACACTTGGAATATGGTTCAATTCCTTGTCTTGCCACGGACTTGTCATCTGACCTCAAACAAGGCATTGCTTTCCCCTCACAAGGCAGGGGAGAGGCTCTGTGTAGCTGATGGTGTTTAAGGCACCACAACAGTTGTTTCCATGTTAGTATGATCAATCAATGAGGATACCAGACCCTGGCCTTTGGCTTCCCAAGGATGCTCTTTACAAAGCTGCAGATAACTCATACCCCAATGTGTGCTTTGCTTTGCATTCATGGTAAGTGTGCTGATTACAAGTACTACAGTTTTTTACACAACACAGAATCTGGGAGACTGAACTGGATGAAAACAGCATCTTGTAAACATCACAGCAGTTACTGTAATGTGCATGATCTGTGTTCATCTGGGGACCACAGAGACATGGGCTGCTGTGTTACAGACTGGGAGCATGTCTGCTCTGTGACAGTTCTGACCAGTGGAGATACAGCCTCTTGTTCCAAGGTAACCCAGCACCTGCTGGCTGCAGAATCAAACCTGCAGAGTCTGGTAGCTATTGAAGAAAACTAAAATGTCATTGATGTCCCACAGAAGATAATGAGGTCCTTTTCTTCCAGTTGCTATCAAATGGAGACTTACTCTCTTATTTAAGGGACTGTCAGTCAACAACCACCAGTACAGCTCAACAGGAGGGAGTTCTGTTCACATCAGAGTGGAGCTTACAGATGACAAATTGTGGGTGGAGCTGCCACTTCAAAGCCTATTGGGTCTGTATAAAAAGACTCTGTTCTCCAGGATTTTCAGCCCTGCACTTCACACCACCCTCAGTTTCAGACAGTAACTGTTATGTTTTTATTTTAGAAAATCTAATTAACCTTGCATGGATTTTCAAACCATCACTGGAGTTCTAAAAATGGAAGGAACCTACTTTCCAGTTCCACGAAGTTACAATTGCCATGAGCAGAGAGGTTGTTTCATTATTTTATGACTGAACTTTACCCCTCTAAAAACAAAGGGGAGTGTTCATCTGCAGGAGACATGACAGACACACTGGATTGTCAGAACCCCATAAACAATCCCACCAATATCTGCAATGCTTAGGTTCATTCTGTCATCCTCTTCTTGTGGGTGGGAGTTGAGTAATTTAAATGTTGCTTTTATTAGGTAAGACTGGCTTAAATCATCATATGGCCACTGTATAATTAGTCATCATTTTTGTGTGGAAACAATTCTAATGGCTATGATCTAAAAATACGATGATACCCAGAAACAAGTTCCAGGACTCAGTTTCATGTTTTGAATGATTATGAGTAATACCACTGATGTTATTTTAGAAACAATCAGAAATTAGTAATTACGTAATTTTATTTTGCATCAGTGAGAGAAACATGAATGTCTTATCTTTCTTTAACCGTCACTGAAAAACCTTCTATGTTATCTGAATCAAAGGGAGTAACATCCCTTATGTCTTCTATAAATAACAGTACATTCATATGGATAATTTTGCAATATACATGATGGTTAATTTCTTATAAAGGGCATGACTGAACTCCCATTAAAATGAATTGATGGCTCACATTTTATTTGCATAAAGTTATCAATCCCCCAGTTAGGAAGCCAGCTGTAAAGTAAACTACAGAGTGGCATAAGTATTACCAAGGTTCAGAAGAGCTCATCCAATTATGAAGTGGAGTTTCTGATCCCTGTGTGATTATCCTAAAAGTTCAGGCCTAGTCTAGTATTAGGACAGCATAATTGTTGATTATTGGCTGGTCTCTATATAGGACTAAACCAGTTGCTATAAACAGAAGGTGAAATAACCCTACATTAGCCTTGGAAAAACCCAGCATTTTAAAGATAGAGGGATTTTTAGGGATTCTTTGCTACAGTATGACAAGAGGTGGCATGCTAGGCTGGACTGAAGGGGTTTGGCCACATCACAACTCTCCCAGAGCCAGCCCTGAGCTCGGTGCCAAGTGCAGCTGAGTGTGCTCCCCACCAGCTCCAGAGACACCCTCTCAAAGGACCCAGTTCTACAGATCCTCCAGCAGGCTGTTTGCTTTGATCCACCAAGTGACCATGCTGTGTCATGAATGGAAGAGTGTCAGAAAAGGTGACTAAACTGAAGCAGTTCAGTGCTTCTTATGCTGGGAGGTCTTCAGAAGTTTTACGGGGGGGGGGGAAATAAAAAATTTGGGGGATTCTAGAACACCAAGTCCTTTTCTACAGATCTCTCTTCCATTTGCTTCCTATGTGAGTTTCTTTGACATGTCTACTGTGTCTGCATCAGGACCTGTGGCTAATACTGTTTTCATCATACACACACAACACTCAGTTTCATAATGTTTCCCTGGATGTTCCTATCACACATGTGTGCTGTGCTGGCCCTAATGCATCCTTTCTAACTTTTCTGAGATTTCTGAACCTCCTGCTGCAAAATGTTATCTCTGAATATATATCTCCCATATGGTCATGGTTAGAAAGCACATTGGTATAAAAATGAAAAAAGGAACCTTATTTATAGGCCAAACAATGGAGTATTTCTAATTTTTTTTTTAAGTTTGAGCTTTCAACAGCCCAGCCTTATTTTTCATAGCCAGTCCTGGACTGCAGAGTTCCCTGTCTGGCACTGGATTAAATGTATTGGTGGGAACATTCTGTTGCCTGGACAGTGCAGGACAATCATCTTCCTTCTACTGAGCATCTGCTTGTGTTGCACAAACACGGCTCTTAATCATAATGGCCCAAATCCTATTTATTTGGCCCCGTATCAATTTAACTTGGGATTAGTTCCACCTGTTTCTTATTTTGATGTTTAGTTCCTTGAGTCTATTTAAACAAAGGGAATAATTTTTCCACATTTACAGGTATGTTTCACAACTCTTTTTCAAAACACAAATATCCAGCACTGTGGATATGAAGGTAGTTTGTGTAACAGGATTTCCTTTCTAAAGATCACTTGTAATGATTTGGAAAAATGAGACCAATTTCTAAAATCTGCTATAAAAAGTTTAGGGTTTTTTTTTCCTATAAGGATGCAAAGAACTATATTGGATATTTCCTATTCAGTACATCTCTCTATACATCATAAATACATGTTGCCATGCAGCTTCATTCTTATCTTGTACACAACTATCAAAAGCTCAAAATTCACATGGTTGATATCACAGTATTCTCATCTCTAGAGGACTCCAGAAACATAATATTTCTCTAAGTGTATGCCTCGTGTTTTAGATAGCAAGACTGACCTCATTTGCCTTTGTAGCTGCTGGTCCATAGAAGGTTCTGTCGTTCAGGTTGTTCCAACATTTCCCAAGCGATCCAAGCAAATGCAAGTAGGACCTCTCTGACATTCTGCATTAATTCAGCAGAGGACTGATTCTCTCTCAGAAAGAACCATCTCTATCAGCAGTAGAAAGTTATGACAGTGTTATGGTATTAGTAAAAACTACTGCCTAGCTTTTCTAGAAAGCCCTTTCAGAACTGCATAAGGATAACAAAATGGAACATGGCAAAGTATAGAGGAGTTTATCACAGCAGATGTTGACTACATAGAGCAATAATGATTTTATGCAGGCTGAGTAATGACAGCTTTTTTCTCTTTGAAAATGTATTTTGAATCCTGATGTTGACAGGAATGGGTGAAAAAGCTGCCCCAAAATAAAACTGTATGTGTTTTGTTCTTTAAAAGGAAACAAAATTAAAAATACAGCAGTGGGTTCTTTGACGCTCACTGTGAAACTTCTGTGTTCCACAAAGATTTAAATGCAGCACATGATTAGCAGAAATGCTGCCTCTTACTGTTCTGCACTATCCAGAATCAGCACAGGTCTCACCTTTTGGGCACCCAACAGAATGCTTTGCTGTGTAACTGTGGGCGCTTGGGCCCATGGGAAACTATGGAGAAACCATACTGAAACTAAATGAAAAAAACCCAACAGTTGGGTTTGTGTTTTTCCATTCCTTAATCTCCTCTTTCGTGCTTCCCAATAAGTTTGAAGGAAACTCCAAAGTCTTACCCAGGGTCCCTAATTCTGCTTCCCTCAGTGTCCCCAATGAAGTGTAACATTCACCAGGACATTTGCTCTGCAGTTAGACTGGACATCTTTCTGCTGCCTGACACCTGATCTGCCTTGGTATGTTCAAAATAACAGTAGCAGGGAGCTCTTGATTAGCATTGCTTTTTAAGTAACTAGAGGTTTCATACAGTAATTATAACAAAGCGAATCCAGTATATATAATGTATAAGAAATAAATAGTATGTGCACATTCAGAGAAGTCAAGCCACAGCAAGAGGCTGCACAGGCAGCATATGGCCCTGTTTACATACACAAAATTAACAGTATGGAATCCAATTAGGAAGGTGGAGATCACAATCATCACATTAGACAGCAGTTTCCAGAGTGTGAGGACTTCAGCATTTCCTTCCCAGACAGAATGATGTTGAATTGTTGGGTTTATCTCGTTCCCTTGGTTTCCAATAATGTGACTGTGGCAAAAGGTCAATAGAGAGCACAAAGCCAGGACATGAGCAACAGGCATTCCAGCTGAGCTTGCAGTAGCCTCTACAGCAGAGTGAAAGCTCCATAAAAGCTTTACTGCTTACAGGGATTGTGCACAAAGAAATTCCCTAGGCAGTGTCTTCTGCTTTTGTTCAGTCACAGAAGAGTAGGATTCTGTTGTGAATGGGAAAATATCAAGGGAATTTCTGTTGCAAATGTGTGCATGCAAGAAAAGCATGATTTCAATCTCTTCCATGCACTGCTGATCTAATAAGGGTTATCTGATACAGTCCTTCATGCCAGGAGAGAAGTCACGCTGATACATCTGTGGAATCTGGATTTATATTTCTATTTGGGGTATCCCTGCTGCACATGGTCAAATACTTTCTCTGCCTAATATTTAAAAGGAAACAGTTACAATATTGGAAGATGTCACCTGTTGAAAAGTGTCTCCTGGCACATCCTCCCTGTATGGCTGAGCATGTAGGCAATTCACAAAGAAATCTGAGTGTCTGGGAGCCACAAACCATACCCTGCAGTACCTACCCATTAGCACCTGCATTCAGCTTTGCAAACCTTTTAAGAAAAGCTGTTACATACACGGCCTTGCTGATACCAGTAGAACAAGTCCTAGCTGTGTTCCCTGATGGGAATCGTGCAGTCCTGGACAGCCAAGGGACAGGTTCTGGTACCAGGCGTCCTGCCCCACAGAACTGCTGACCCTCCGCCAGGGAAACTGTTATGTGCTCTCACTAGTTACTTTTCCAACAATATTTAATTATCCCAACCTTGGGATTATATTTTTGTCTTTTCCAGGGATGCGATTAAACTCTAATAAAATAACCATTTAAACTGTTAAATAGTTTTAAAAAGCTCTAATCCCCTCAAAGAAAATTTTCAGCTCAGTTAATGTCTGCTAGCTGAAATGTTATGTTTGTACTGAGTTTATCCAAAGGAACTTAGCGAAGGCGCCTGATGTCTTAGTACAGAATATTGTACTGCAGCTCAATTTGTTTTTACAGTTTAAACAAATATACTTACCACTTTTAAATAAAATGCTTTTGGTATTTTGGTAAGTACACAAATTGTATTGATTAAACACATAGCAAACTAGGGTTCTCTTTAAGCACCGAGTACACAAAAACATTAACTGTTTTGGACTTTTTTGATGAAAATATCTCTCAAACTCATCACATATGATGATATTTTGATATTATGAGAAAATTACACACCTGTTGTAACTTTGTGAAATATCAGTTGCTGACTAACTTCCTGAAAGAAACCCACAATTTAAGGAATGGTTGAATTCTATCATGACATTTGGAATGGCTTGTTGATAGTGTTATGCCAGGAAAACAGCAGCACCAAACAGAGCAGTAATGAGGAAAAAAATGAGAGTGTGTTGGGGAAATAAGACTTTTTCTTGGAATAGGATGTCTAAGTGTTTCAAGTCAAGGCTTATTGTGCCTTGCAGTAGTCATAGAATTCCAGATTTTTCAAATTTTTAATTCTACTAAATCTCTTAATCTTCTATGGGTTAGTAATTTCTAGTCTTTTTGATAAATAGAAAAATTACATATGTTTTAATATTTAGTATTTTAATACTGAAACTCTTAAGTAAATGAAATATTTTCATTTGGATTTTGAATAGAAGAAAAATTACAATCAGGCTTCCAGTTAATATGAAAGGCAACAGAACCCACATGGATTTTATTAGTTTATGACAACTAAGGACATGGCTAGAGGAGATCAGTTGGGGTTGATACGTAAGCCAGTCGTAGGTGCCAGTTGGCTGATTTCCATATCAACCATGACTTTGAAATTTGTGAATGCAGAAACTGAGCTGTAAAACTGCACAGTGAGTTGTGTAATTTGGAGAGAGCTGGTGCTGCTGTGGGAAACTGGGAAGACTTGGGAGGGCTTGGAGCACAGTTAAAGTCCCCAGATAATGCTGTTTCAGATCACAGATAATTCCCTTTCAGTGTATCCATTTGCAGGCAGATTCTGGTTCTAGAATTTGTTCTGGACAAGAAAAAAAAGAGCAAGTAAAGACAGAGAGTCCTTTGTGATATTGTCATATGACAAATAATATGACAATGACTGCTGTGGCCATGCAAATGAGACCTCCTTGTTCCTGATCAGTTGGAATCATATAACAAGGAACTACATTCAAGTTTTAAAACTAGAAGAGTTTGTGAAACACTAAGTCCATATTCTTTTCATGACCATGTTTTGGATGCCTGCAGGTGCCCCATGCAGCAGACTGGTTTGCAGAAAATCTTTTGAGCTGTAAGTGGCATATCCTCCAATAATTATTTTGATGATAAGTGCTATCATTTGTAGCCAAACATGTTGAAATAAGACTAACAACCAGCATAGTTTAAAGATGTTCTGGTAACCACTGTGTGCCAAAAAGTCAGCCCAGATGATGTGGGATAGCTTTAAGCCATCAGCAAAACTGGGATAAGATAGAATACCTCAAGGCATAACATTTTGTTTCTTGTTTGCCAGTGTTGGACTGTTATCTTTGACTCTACCACTTACCTCTGCTTTTGGCCAAAAGAGCAAACAGATGCTGCTCTTTCCAAGCAAATTAAATAAAATGGATTTATTTCTATGGAAAAGGAAAAATTCCTAATATTTTTCCTATCTGTCCTGAAGCTTCTCTCTGCTGCTGCACCCAATCCTTGCTATTCCTTGGCTACTGCTGCACAGGCAGTGCCAGCACTTTCCTCACCTCCTCTGCTGTGCCACAACGTGTTGCTGCTTTGTTTTCATTAATAAAGTGTCAATGTGACCCCGAGCACGTGGGCTTTCTAGGACTCTCAGCTAAATGCAGACACTCACAATGCTTTATTGTTAACAGAAAGTGAGGCTACAAGAAGCTCAGTACTCCTGAATGGTTGAAATCTTGACAAGCAGCATCAGTGGAGCAGTGCAGCAGGAGCCATGTCTCTGCCCTTCCGAAAAGAGTTGGAGAAATACAAGAATATCAATGAAGATGAAATACTCAGCAAACTCTCAGAAGATGAACTGAAACAGCTGGAGCATGTTCTTGATGACCTTGATCCTGAGGTTAGTGATGGGTGCCAGGGGGATCATAGTTCAAAAGTTTCCTGTTATAAATGCCACATACTGCAGCATTTTATATTTGTGTTCTGTTACTGTAGAGACAGTGTAGCCTAAAGAATGAGCTTCTGCTCTGAGGAGCTACCTGCTTTTGTATGAGTCACTGTGACCTTTGTCTGTCCCTTGTCCATTTAGACATTAGTTTGTCTGCAATCTAAATCTTTAATCGTGTTTGTACACTGCAGCACAGTGAGAAGCTTTTTATGGCTGCTCTTTCTGAGCACAGCAATAAACAAATGTAACGTGTGTTTGTGGAGATCAGGTCTTTTGAACTTCTGAAATCTGTTGTCTGTGTCATTCAGCACATTTATTTTTAGCTGAAGAGAACATATTTAGGCATGATTAAGAAAAGTAAGATTCAGCTGCCAAACTGTCATTTTCTAGAGGGTAAGGATAATTTGGATATTTGAAGACACCCTCACAAAGAATTTAAAGATCTCTGCCCTTAGAACTACTTTGTCCTACAATAATGAGGCTACAGTCTCAAGTGTGCTGGGAATTCTGACTGTACCTACCCCAAAACATTCAAACTGATGTAGGAGTTTGAAAACTAGCAGGTAAACTGTTTACTCTGGCAACAAAATAAATTTGGAAAAAGAACAGATTTATAGGTTCTAGCACTATAGCACCAATATACCTGGAAATTAAAGGTGGGCTTTACTATTCTCTCCCTCCAAGATGCCACTACTACCTTTCTACTGTGCATTTCTGGTATTTTCAAGTGTCTGGCATCTCAAATGGTGACACAGAAAAACATTAAAAAACCAACACCAACCAACGAAATAAAATAGGCCATAGTGCATTTGTAGTCACGCTATGTACGTGCAGTGAATTTGTAGCACTCTGGGAACATTTGTGCATGCACAGGTAAAATGTCTAGTGACTTGAGTTCACTGGATGTGCTCAGAATTCACTGGATGTTTGCCATGGATCAGATTTACGGTGAATGTTCTGGTCAGTGGTGAAGTGTTTCTGAAACACTCTGAGGCATCTTCAATACATTGGCTCTACTGCACATGCACTGCAAAGTCCATGTACCTTATTCCTTTCTGGGATTTCTTGGACTGAAATGTGGATTTACTGGATTGAAACTTGGCAGCCTTTTGCATCTTCTATGTTACGGGTTGAGAATGTCATCACATGGTCACACAGCTGTGTGTTGGAAGTTGGACTTACCTGCTTGCTTCCTCATACTCTAAATAGCTGAAGCCCACATCATTCACCAGCCTCTTTCTGTGCATGCCATTCATTTCTGAAGTCCAGGGACCATCTGCATTAGAATGAAAGGAATTTTGTTTTTTATGAGACAGAGAAAAATGGTGAGGAAAAAGCAAATGAGTAGAAGGAAATACATAGAAGATGTATCCTGGTCTATTTACCTGGCCTGAGAACTCTGTGGTCATAATATGTGTAACACAAAGGACTCTGATCTTACTTAGTTCTTTGGTGCTGTGATTGTAAATATGTTTACTAAAAATATTAATGGGTGGTAAATCAAGAAGTCTGAATTATATACTGGTTTTCATGGTTACGTTTAGGTAATGTGTATTATTGCTGTCACCAAAGGGCATTATACAAGGAAAGATTTCACATAAAACCCAACAACATTGCCATGAAGTTTGGAACACAATATGAAAATGCCTCATCTCCATTCCCTGCCTCCCCTCTTTCACAGAATGCCTTGCTTCCAGCGGGATTTCGGCAGAAGGACCAGACCACTAAAGCTGCCACGGGCCCTTTCGACAGGGAGCGCCTGCTCTCATACTTGGAGAAGCAAGCACTGGAGCACAAAGACAGGGAAGACTTTGTGCCATTTACAGGGGAAAAGAAAGGTACCTGTCCATCTTTGTGTCGGTGTTGAGTAATGGCCTGTGTGGTGCAGGCATCTGCTGCTGTCTGGCTTTTTTTGTGGAATACACTGGGACAAAAGAGGGGAAGGCTGTTACTGTGCAGGGTGAGGCGCAGGAGTCAGACCTGGAACTGTTGTAGCAGAAGGTGAAGGGGAGGTTTTATCCCTTGCACAGTGGTCTGTCTCACTGTGGAGTCACAATAGCAGGTTTAACGGCTTGTTAGAGAGTATGGGAACACACAAGCACCAGCCAAGCAAAGGGTTCAGCCAGCAGCTCCCAGGTCAGCAAATCCCTCTGTGTGCAGTTAAGCACGGACAAAGGTGCCCTTACCCACCTCACAGGGACTATTCCCATGTTAAGCATTGGGCCATGCAAGGGTGTTGCAGTGGGGGAGCTGTTCATGAGGAAACATATAAATACCTTTCTGATAAGTCCTGCCTACAATTGCTGTAAGTAATGGCTGAGGAATATAGTTAAAAAAAAAAGTATTTTTCCACTTGTTTACTAGCACATCTGACAATGCTATTCATGCAGACAGTTTCCCTGCTACCCTTGTCCTACAGCTACAGGAAAAAAAGGGAAAAACAGGAAAACCTAATTCAAATAATTCAAACATTGGTAGGATAACCTTAGGGCAGGAACAGTCATATTTTAAAGCAAACAATATTCCCGTAGCACCACTATGTCCTTTTAATCCTTTATAAAAAGTGGATAAAAATGCCTACCTTAGGCCACCCCTTCATTCAAGAAGGAACTTCCTATGTCTGGGTCCATTTCTGGACATGTAATGGATTCGTCATTATTTGAATGGGTTCTGCTTAAGAGAAAGCAGGTGTTTCAAGAAAGTCAAGGGCAGCATTTTTTGCTTAGTATTCTTCCAAAGCTCAGTAGTTCAGGATAAATAATTTAAATTTCTAAAATGTGTCCTCGAAAGAATCTAAAGGAGGACCTCTCCTGAGGAAAATCTTATTCCTCACCTTCTGCATGTTGATGGTCTCTAAGGTGTAGTTACAGACTGGTAAATATTTATATGATTATAATATATTTATGTTCTGTTAAATGATTTCTTTACACTACAGAAGCACTGTAATGTAGCCATACTGTAGATAGCCCCAAATTAATTTGACACTATTTCTGCTAGTTAAAAAGTTAATTCTTGAGCCGCTCCAGTTGCATCCAGTTGCATATAATTAGAAATGGGAGGTGTTGATGCCAATGTACCACTGGGCACTATTTAACACCTGAGTATATTTGTGTGTCAGTAGTATTAGACTATGTCAAATGTTGTTTAAGCTTTTGTCAGTGTTTTGTACTATAATGTTTGTCTGTCACTGGCTAAGCATTTATCTTTTTCAAATTTAGGAAGTGGGATGCTTCTACCAAGCGTTAAGTGACATTTCTACCAGTTCCTGCAGTTACCATGCAAAGTCGAAACTGTCTTGAAAATTCAATGATGAGCCAAAAAGAAGGTGGCATTTAAAGTATCCTCCTTCCAGAACAGTTTGTGATACATCACTATTTTTTATCTACTGCGTCAACCTCTATTTTTTGTTGTTGTTGTTAATGTTTTATTAGAGAGTTTTTGACCAAAAAGCAGTAACAAGCAGCTGCTGAAGGACAAAATTCAGTTGCCTGTGTTGGTCTCTATATGCTGAACAACCATAAGGTTTTGATTGTCCCAGAAAACAAGCCAAAACAAATTCCAGAGCTGACAGGAATATCCAGGGTGGCTAAATACAGGAAGTGTTAAATATGAGCCCAAGATGGAGGGGCTGATCATTCAGGGAATTGCCTTGTGTTTGATTGTAATTGTGGTTTCAAGAAGTTGGAAATGTTTGGCAAAAACAATCAAACCTATGGCATGCATTAGGGTTTTGGCCCTCTGCCACATTGCAGCTGGGTAATGTAATTCATTAATTGCTGTACTAAAAGGTTTTAAGCTTGTCTGGGATAGTTCTCAAATTTCAATGGCCATCAAGAAATGTTTTCAGACTGCTTTACCCCACATCCTCCCTAACATGAGTCAGAGCTGGCACTTCATCTGAGTGTCCCCACAGCGAGAGTTTGCGCCCACTGTGGTATGAAATGATCTGGTGGCTTTCAGGAACTGTTGTGCAACTCAGCTGTTTGCTCTTAGTGAGCACTGGCAGTACAGGGCTGATAACTGGGGCCATAGTGGTGGGCAACTTGTAAGTGTTTCTTTTATGTATTTCTGGACTAGTTCCTACTTAGGATAGATATCCAAGAAATCCTTACATAGAACCTGATGATGGACAGAAGTTACTTAGACTGACCCACTGCACTTAACACATACAGCTGGATCAGCCAATTATCAGACTTCCATCACTTTTATCACTGGGAAGCCTTTTCTGTTTCAAGTTCATGAATGGTCCAGGAATAAAAAGAAAAGGTGGAGAAAATAAGGGGCAGAGCAGGCACAAAATATTCAAGAGCACTGTCAGTGCAGCATGTTTTCTCTCTACAGAATGCATCTGACCTCAGTTAAGAGCTGAGTACTACTGTAACACAAACATCAACTAGCAACAACATCTGTTTCTGCTTTGTTGCTGGGGTTCTCTGAACTACATGGTACTAATGAAATGTAATTAAAAAGAAGTTCTTCTGTTGTGCAATATCATTAGATGTGAAAGGTTGCTGTAAGGATTGCTGTTTCAACCCTTCACTACTGTCCCTGTTTTCTACAAGGTCTTCTGCTCATTGCCAAACCATTTCATTTTGGATCTGATCCAGTTCTCATCAAAGTCATGGAAAAACTCCAGTGGATCAGGCTATTATTATTTGTGGCTGGAGAGGGAAGTGGAACATGCTTGTATGTGATTAAATACTAACATTTTCAGCCAACTGATAATAGGGAAAAGGAAGAAAATAGGAATCATTAAACCAGAGAACTTTTCAGCAAACTTCTGCTTTCAGTTGCTCTGGCAGAGACCATCTATCTTGCATGTGGTGCTGTGCCAAGCAGAGTATCAATATACAGCACTAGTAATAATGACAGTCATTTTCAGGTCAGAGTATTAGAGTAGATGCTAATGAGTTCCAATTCCAGTGTCTCTAACAGACCTTTTTCAAAGGTTAGGGTTTAGTATAGAGACACAGTATCTTTCTTGGATTGCCAAGGCAGTGTTTTCACCCTCAGAGCTGAAATGGTTTGTTTAAATGTTTGCCACCTTCTTCCTGTTCTTTAGGACTTAAATTTAGAACTGATGTTTGTCTCTTAAGGCATTGAAAGTGTTGCAGTTGCTGACAGCAGTGCCTCTAGTCAGTGCCTTTCACTGCTTGCTTTTGTAAGACCCTGTTTTATTTGCTCATGACTTTGCCAAACTTGCAGAGTTCACACTGAAATTTCCCATGCTGAGAGGCTGCCTCGAGTTGAATTTTTGGAAAGTGTCAGCAAAAAGGACTAAGCTGTTTCCAAGAACAAGATTAGAAGAAAACACATTGTTTTATCCATCTAGAGTAAATTTTTCCAGCTGTTTTTTTATGACCTGCAGTGCCTCCATGCTTTGAAGAGGGGACATGAAATATATGCCCTTTGGAATCCCCAGGGAAATACACTCAAGTTTAACATCTTCAAAATATTGTGCTTTTTTGTACATGGAATTTGTTATGGTGTTCTCCAAACACTCCCCATGCAGCGAGTGTTTGTCATGTCGTCAGAGCTGTGCAGGCAGCACATGTGACAGCGCAGCAGTGCCCAGGGAGACCCTGGGGGGGGCTGCTCAGAGGGGACTGGGCTGGGAGGGATGTTCTTCCCAACTGCTCATCTGAGAGGCCACTGTTGCCCCAGGGCCAAGGGCAGGCAGAGTCCCTCCTGCTGGGCCAGTGCTCCCCTCTCTTTGTGAAGGAGAGAGCACCCAGCCAGCAGAGAGGCTGGTGCACAGGGGTGGAGGGGACGTTGAAGAGCTGTAGGAATATTTCAGGATGAAGGACTTGATGTGGCAGCTCTGGGGAAAGGAACTGTAGCACAGAGCAGTGATAAGGGGGAGAGGGCAGAGGGAAAGGAGATGGTGGGAAGGGTCAGGATTCAAATATGTGTAAAACCAGGAGACAAAAGGGATGGGAAAGGCACAGGGGGCAATGAGGAAAGGAAAAGAGGAGAAGAATATGTGGGATGGGAGAAAAGAGGTCAGGGAGGAACATAACTAGTCTGTCTCTGCCCAAGTTTCAAGGCTCTTTGATGTCCAGGAGAACCTGAAGCACAGCAGCACAGTTTGACTCTCTTCCTCCTTTGTCACAATTCCCCATCAGACATAAGAATTTTCTCTTCTGCCGGTGGAGTGGGTGATCCAGGTGGTAATCCAGAGAAGGACTACATCCCAACTGTTCTGATAATCCATGTGAAGGTCTGATGAAATTCTGGGCTTCTTTATGTTGTAGAAGTTACAGGTTGGCTTTTTTATTTTTATTTTAGAAAGCATACTCCTCAGGAGAATTCTTTAAAGGGTATTGCTGTGGTGGCAGAATCACAGCATGCTGATCAAAGATGCTGGTGCAATTTAACTTCTCTTTTTGTGCTTATGCACAATAGATTTATTAACTTTGGAAAGCTTATCTTTGCAACCTTCCTATTACATTATCATAATTTTTAAGGCTTAGAATATGCTGAATACACTGATCCAAGAGTAAACAGCAACAGTTATGATACTGCATTTTTATTACTACTAGCTTTCAGGTTCACTCTTATTTGAACTTGGCCTGTTTTCTTCTTTATAATGCAAATTTATTCTTGATCAAAACTAATTTAGCTCCATTTTCAGAGAATATTTGTAGGGAAAAATTTAAGTAAGCCTCAACAGAAAAGAATAGTGCAAAATGGAAAAAGTGAATCAGATTTATGCAAGGCAGATTTCCAAGATTACTGAATTTCACTTCCAAGGTCAGTGTAGCATTCTGTGATTGAGAATTGCCAGGCACTCACTGTGGTCAGTGATTCATTGGGAAGTCATAAGTGTAACCAGATATTTTCTTGAAAGTACAATAGTCTGAACTGCAGTTTATAGGAAAAGAAAGTACATTATTGTTTCATGATATGGCAGAAAATGTGTTTGAATTATAAAATTAAATAAGTATCTTTAGAAATAAAAAGTTAAATAAAAGGGCATCTTTTACAGCTAGTACAAATGGGTTTATTTCTCACTGCCCTGTCCTTTATTGAGTTTTGGCTTGTGCAGGGTAGGAATAGATACTAAGTATTTATACTAAACAAAAATGGTGACAATTTGTATTTATTCATTTAAGTCTAATGACATAAGAAGAAAGGAATAGAGAAGACATACCAAAAGGGATGTTCCAAATGCTATAAACTATAAATGAAGGTGAAATCCTCAAAACAGTTTTTAGATTACTTGCTAGTAAACTCCTGCCAACTGCACTATTCAAATTCCATTTTCCCCTCTCCTTATAGATATAAACAAATAAACTTACTTCAGGAAAATATTTTTAAAAATAATTTTATAATTTTTTTCTATAATTCCCTGCTCAGTTAATAGATCTTCCTGTAGATGCATATGTGCATATGTGGTTATGTAGTTAACTGTTGCTGTATGAAGAGATGAAGTTAGGGATACATCTCAGTTCTGTGGATTACCTTGACAGTGCTTTAATGGGGGCGTTTGCACATTGCAGGAAAACAGACCTGCTGAACCAAGTGGCAAAATTACATCTATGGTTTCGTGTCTGTATCCAGTATATTTCTTTTTTTATACAGAATTTGTTTTCCTTTTCCCTTCCTCCCCATTTCTATGGTTCTCTGTATTCCTTTTCACTGAAACCTTCTTCCGTCTGGTTTTCAAAGGATTTTTTTCCATTTAGCCTCTTTTGAGGAAAACATGAACTGTATCATATTTCAATTTCAACAGACATTTTGCAGTGTGTGAAAAGGAATAGGTCTGTTGTTAAACTGAGCCGGGACAAATCTCTACAGACTGCACTCACAGGCATAAAGTTCCTGGGTTATAATGAGCTGCCTCAGTTGTCATCCAGGTCACCCCAGACACTTATCCCACTTTGACAGAAAAAGGGGAGAACTGCATTGTTGCACACATAAAATTTCATGCGTGCTTTTGGTTTCAATGCTTAGTATTTTTTTTACTGAAATTGAATTTTGTTTTGCGGTTGAAAAAAGAATGTATTATTTTTGTAAATAAGTGTGGTTATATTTTTGTTATTAGCACTGATGTAACACAAGTTATGTATAGACAGAACTTTTTGTCACTGTGTTTTCACTGGTAGAAAGTTAAGCTATTAGTATTAAGACTTAGCACAGAACATTAACACATTCTGGGGGCAAAATGTAACACATCCAACATTAATTATACCACATAGAATGTTATAATAAAGTATCCTCTAAAATATGGTGTGACTATAAAGAGCACCAAGAGCAGCAGCCTTTCTTCATAAATCTCATTGTAAAATGACAAAACGTCACTATTCTTCCAGATAATAAATTTTAAGATGGACCATTGAAAGAAGGAAGCCATAATCCATATTTTATTTTGTAAGTGCATTCCATGATGGCACTGGATAATGAATTTACAATGTATGGATGTGAAACTAGGAGAGACTTCATGAATCTTTAAACCCAGTCCTTGAATATTGAAGGAAAACTGGTTGACAGCCCTCTATAAACACAGACACACAGTTTTGCAGTTGGTAGACAGGTAATAAATTCCTAATAACCTCCTAAATGTGTAAGTTTTTCTAACCTCCATCTGCTGTGCTACAGCATATCTTCACAGTGGAATGTTCTTATCTAGATAGTAAAAAGAATATTTTTAAAACACCACTGGACACCAGCAAGGCCTACATATATTAAAGATATATATTACCACCTTTGACATGACCTTGCCCCTTTAAGTATTTCATATAACCAATAATAGAATTCTTTTATAGAACATTTGCCAAGAATGTTTTAAATGAAACTGTCATTGGGAATCATACACACATTTAAAAAGAAAGGTTTGGGCTGTCATCCAAGAATTACATACGCCTGAAACAAATGTTTAAAATTGTATTCCTATATATGTGAACTGTACAGAAAAAGTATGAGCCTCTACTGGTTTCCATTACTCCCTGATTTCTTGCTATGCAAGATACTTGGCCTACACACATCCAAAGTCCATAGAGATGGAAGACCAACTACACCACATGTTGTGTCCAGTTTACATCAAACTCAAGGTCCTCAAGAACTCTGCATCTTTTATTTTTAGACTTACTAAGATCCTGGTGTGGAGGATAGCAAGCATCAAGTAAGAAAGAGAAAAGCATGCATTTGATAATATTTCCAAGCAGTTCCTCTGTCACAGATCTGTTGCCATCGCTGCCAGGAGACAGTGGAGTTTTTCCAGTAATTCATTATTCACTCTGGCTCTTTTCTTCTCTTAGGAAAAATATTTATCCCTAAAGAGAAGCCCATAGAAACTCGTACAGAAGAGAAGGTGACCCTGGATCCAGAACTAGAAGAGGCCCTGGCCAGCGCTTCGGATACTGAGCTCTATGACCTTGCAGGTTAGACAATACATAGACACGATCCTCCCACGTGTCCAGTTCTTCTCTGCTCAGACCTGCCACCAGGAGTGTCTCATGATCACCTCTCAATCGCTGCTGTTCCACAGACAGGTGGCCAACCTGTGGGCCACATGTTGCCCATGAGGACTTGACAGCTGCTGCTTTTTAGGCTTCTCTCATGTACTTATAATTGATGCGTCAGACAAGGGGGGAAGATGAACCAGCTAAAGTGATGTGGGGGAAAGGAAGGGCAGACAGCAGACTGCAGGCTGGGGTGCTGGCATTGTAATGGAGACCACTGGGCCTACTATATCCACATTGTAGCACACTGTTGCTACTTTCAATTCTGACACCCTAAATAGAAGGATAAACTTGTTACAGAATACAGTGGATGAAGGTCCTGAACCCCATGAGGGAATTTGGAATCTAACCCCTTGAATGAGAAAACTGGTTGCTAGCTGGTTAAACCTAAAGTGGGAATGCCAGTGTATTAAGCTCATCACAGGTACAGTCAAATTCTCAGATATGCCAAACAATACAAAAAAGAATATTAAGAAATTCCAGTTGTATATTGGGGAGGAAAAATGATTAGGAGTCTTGCCCTGAAACAAGTTACCCAAAGAGATTTCCATCCCTGGATGTTTTCAGGATCCAGCCAGACAAGGCCATGGCTGACCTCCTTAATGTTGGCAACACTCCTGCCTCTGAGGGGGAGGCTGGACAGGATGACCCACAGTGCTTCCTTCCAGCTGGCATTTCTGTAATGTGCATTCTACATTGACTCAATTGTTCAAAAATCTGTATTGAAAATGTCTGTATCACCAGAATGTAAACCCCTAAAGACTCATGCCGTAAGCAGGCTCAACTCAGACAGTTAATATTTTATAAAGGGGGTTTTGTTTGGGGATCTAAACCACAATGTGTAGCAGATACTTTTCTGAAGTCTGTGTTCCTGCCATTAACATTGTATCCTGTTGCTGGTATTTACACATTTCAGCTGTTCTTGGAGTGCACAACATGGTCAACAACCCAAAATTTAATGAAGCAGGAGCCCGCAGTAAAGACGGAAAAGGAACCGTGAGAAGTAAGCAAACAGATTTTCTGTTGTGGGCTGCGTGTCATCTGTAGGGACTTATACACCTCTAGGTTGGGTCTATTGGTTTAATTTAGCATAGTGTAACTGGGCCTAACCTTGATTGATCTAATTACTCATGAGAGGTAACTTTTTCAAAGTAAATACAACCTTAAAATTCATTATAATGACAACAGTAGTATACAAATAGATCACTCCTAAGGAGCTTGGTTTTCCCAGAGAGCAATATATGACTTTGCAGAGGTGCTTAAAAGGATGGGAGCATTTAAGAGGCCAAGACATATATATTTCCATTCCACTTCAGTTTAGGCAGCAGGCAGAAACCAGAGTGAGCTGCAGCTTAGAACTGGCCACAGCTCAGGCCAGGACATCTTGCCCTGAGTGTCTGCATTTACACAACTGAAAAATGACTTGTAACCACTGGGCTCAAATGGCAGAATCCCTGGCAGGGTCACACCTGTGACCAGAGTCACCTCAAGCTGCATTCACAGGGAGGCAGAGGCTGCGTGGCTGTGCTCCTGCCCTGACTGCTCTCTCTGATCTCCCACCTCCAGCTTAGTCCTGTGCCTGCCTATTTAACTGGGGCCTGTTCTGGGGTTCCTCAGGTACATGGAAGTGTAATCACTCAGGAAATCCCCCAACAGAAACAACTATAGTTACTAAAATCAAATCCAGCAATGTTCGCACTAAATAAACAGACCTTTGGTGAATCCGATCTTAGCTCAGCAAGTCACAGGGGGCTGCATGGGGGAAGAAATGAGTGCATCTGAATTACAAGTTTTTCATGACAACTGCCTTGATCCAGAACTTGTCACCTCTAAGCTCTGGGCTATCAAACAGGCTAAACTTTGCTTTTTAACACAAAGTTGTGGAATGTCCACAATTTTCTAGGTAAACAGTACTAAAAAAATGTTTTCTTCTTGTAAGGCCATGAGAACAGCAGCTGTCTTTACCAAGGACTTTCATTTCCATCTTTCATTCCTAAAGGGGAGGTGGGAAAGTAGACAGGATACTGTGTCACTTCATTTTTCTCAGGATTAAGCTGCTCTGCCAGCCTCCCCAGTGGGGCCCTGTCTGAGCTGCCATCTATCTCATAACAGGCAACTGCATGCATTAGTAATCCTCATAGATTTAAGAATATTTTTGTTGTACTGAGTCAAAAAGTCAGCTATGTGAGTCAGCTGAACTATGCTCCAATCACAGACTTAAGAATAGAAAATCACCATCACATCACTGTATTCCTTCATCCAAGAGCAACACCTTTCCTTAGCCAAGTGAAATCCTTCAGTAGAAGAGGAAGACATCTCAAAAATTGCTTGTCAATGTGGCAAAATACCACCATAATTAAAGAAACAAGAAAAACTCATGGGAAGCAATGAGAAGTAAAAAATTAATATATTTATAACTCTAGACAGCTACACTGTGATATCTGAGGACAGGGTGATTGTCTCTCCCCAGCTCCCAGTTTGACAAGAGTTCAAAAAATGCTTTGCTTTTTTTTTTGTTTACTTTCTATCCTTGCATCCAAGGTGAGTTCTCTGTATGTATTTAACCTGTAGTTTTCAATTCCCTGCTCCCTAGGAATGCTGGATTATTATTCAGGGATATGTGAAATCTCTTAGGGGACTAGTAAAAATAAAGTTTGGTGTCAAAGGGAGCAGCTCAAGGATTGTGTATGACCATCTCTACTAGGAGTATGAGTTCTAAAAAAAGATGTGTTTTTCTTTTGGCCCATGATATGGCATGAACTTCACCCACAGCACTGAACAGCTGTGCATAGTACCCTGAGACTTGAGCAGAAGTCTTCAAAATCTCTCTGTGTCTGCTGCATAAAATAAAAGGGTTTAAGCATACTTGTGGTCAGCAACATATTCCTTTCTTGCCTCTAGTGGCTTGGGTGTTTAGGGTTTATAAATTAATCTCCAGGACTACATGCGTAGGAATTAGAAGTACTAATTGTGTTCTAAGCTATGATTTTTATGCATCTCTGGGAATATTTATAGCTCATGGCTTCCAGCATTGAATAACATAGTTCTTTGAGCATGAATACTCAAAGATTCCATACATCTTGGTGGTGGCAGACAGACTTGCTTTTCATGCTTTGATAGTTTTATTATTTAGAAAGTGCAGATGTTGCAATTTTACAAGAGTTAATTGAATTTATAGTAAGGCTGATGGTATCAGCTGAGAGAAGGAAACCGAGGGGCTTCCTGATCACGTTGCTTCATGTTAGCACAGTCTGTTCACAGGTGCAGGGGCATTTTCTCACTAATGTAATGGGCAAGGTCTGAGCACACCTTTTGTTAGACAAAGAGCAAAGCTGCCCTTGCAGTATATTACATCCCATACAATAGTCTTTAGAGCTGTTTGGGCTGAAATTAATTGTCCAGGGGCTTCTGTACATAAAGGAGGAATCTGCCCATGTCAATACTGCTCAGCCTGTGATCACAGCCTCAAGTGAGCTGTTCTGGGGCCACAGAAGGTGCAAAGGGCATGGCAGGGGCTAATACTCCTGCTTGCAAGTTTTGTGCTTCTTACAAACCCTTTCTGGATTGCTGCAGTACAAACCTAAATGGGAATTCAAAAGCCATACTGTTACTGATGATGTCTGTTCCTCGGTCAACATTTCATAAGATCTTGTGTTGCAGATGTGGTGAAAGGTGAAAAGGTCAAGCCCATCTTTGAAGAGCCACCTAATCCCACCAATGTGGAAGCAAGTTTACAAAGGATAAAGGCAAATGATCCTAGTCTCACAGAAATTAATCTCAACAACATAAAGGTAGATGCTGTGGTTTCATTTACGTCATCATAGGAGGGTTTATTCAAATATTTTCAAAGCCCATGCTTTTTATCTTCAAATTTTGTCTCTTTACTGTTCAGAAAAAGCAGGACGTTTAGTGAAGGGATTTGGAAAGGAGTGTTGTAGAGGCTCCAAGGTCATCAATTCCTGGTATTGAATTAAATGACAGTTAAAAGCCCAAGGGGTGACTCCCTTTGGCTGCCTTTCTTCAGCAGACTGTAAAGCAAGATATCTCATGGGCACTATGTAATCATCACTGCCCAAATTCAATTAGCCCGCATGTGCAAATGGAGGAGGAGCTGGCACAGTGGAGCCTGAACAACCAGCAGCAAAATAGGAAAGTAGCTCAGAGATGGTCACATGCCTGCGTTGGCCTGACCCAGTTACAGACAGCAGTGACATCACAGCCCAGCACAGGAACCAGGAGGCTCTGGGGGCCACTGTAAGGAGAGCAGACTTTCTGCATTTGTAGATACTCTTAAAAGCATCAGGGATGTTAAAATGGCATAGACTGTGGTTATTAATTGATCAGTTTGATAATAATTAAAATATCTAGCAATGTGACTGGCTTTTTATCTTCTTTATCTTTTTTATCTTCTTACTGTAGAATATTCCTATTCCAACACTGAAAGAATTTGCAAAAGCTCTGGAAAGCAACACACATGTGAAGACATTCAGCCTTGCAGCTACTCGAAGCAATGACCCTGTAGCTATTGTAAGTTTAAACACTACCTGGAAAAAAAAACACAACAAATTTTAAGTAGGTCCATATCTACTTTAGGATGCATTCTTCATTTTCCCTTGCAGAACTTCTGTGTAATCTCATCTACCTCTATGTTCTTCTAAGGATATTTATGTTTTATTTCTTACTGGTACTAAGCTATGTTTTGCAAATTCCCTCTTATTCCCTGAAATTTTCAAGATGTTATCTCGTGTTCCCTGTTTTTGACCACTCAGGCATTTGCAGATATGTTGAAAGTGAACAAAACACTGAAGAGTCTGAATGTAGAATCCAACTTCATCACTGGAACAGGCATTTTGGCACTGATTGAAGCACTGAAAAAGAATGAATCCCTAACAGAGATTAAAATTGACAACCAGGTAAAGAGAAACCATTGAGGAGGTCCACTTTGTTTCCCTTTTATATGGATTCCCAGAGGGTTGTCTTAGGGGGCTCTGGCAAAGTCAAGGCAGCCTCTGTGGCTCAGTTACTCTGTAGGCCTTGTCCCCTGCCTGTGCAACCAAACAGTGGAAAACTTCTAAATAAAACTAGCCAAACCAGATATAAAACCCAGAGGAAATCTCCAGGGTTGGGATTCTCTTTGTAGTTTGCAGTCCAGTACTGAAATACAGCCACTTGCTCTCTCATATGAAAAATTATTTTCTTTTCTTTTGGGGACATTTCACCACATTGTCAACAGAGGCAGCAGCTCGGGACAGCTGTAGAAATGGAGATTGCCAAGATGCTGGAGGAGAACCCCAGAATTCTCAAGTTTGGATACCAGTTCACAAAGCAAGGTCCAAGAACCAGGGTAGCAGCAGCTATCACTAAAAACAACGATCTGGGTAAGATGGTACTACATTTATTCATCATTTATTTGTGTGAGCCAAGCCCTGACCTTCCCACACACAACTCTTCCTGTCTGTACATGATTGCATATTGACTGTGCACCATTCAAGCTGCTCTGTGTGCGGGGGGATGCACAGCTCCTCAGACTCTAGACAGGCAACAGCAAAGATCCTACTGTGATTAGGAGCCACTATTCTCCTTCTCCTTCTCCTTCTGGAAAGGGGAGTTACTTCAGCCTTTTCTGTGGAACATGCTGGATTTCCAGCTGCCCTATCAGCTGTTCTGAACAGTAAGTGAAGAGCCAAACCCATCCTGTTTGTTCAGTGGACACAGAAGTACTGACTTGGTTGCCCTGCCCATGACTGACCAAGGCTGCCCAGCCAAGGGAAAAAAACAGACTGTCCTGCCTGCGGGACAAAGTACAGGCAAAGACAAAAAGCTTTGGAAGTCTTACCTGAGTGTGACATGCTCTGCCCTGGGAGCTCAGTATACAGAGTAAGGAGATGACTAGGCACGAGTAGTTTAGAGTAAGAAGGAGGAAAAAAAAGGAAAATTACTAAACTATGTGTTTTAATCAATTCTACTTCAGAGTGGGGTGTCAAACCATGATGTCTTTCCAGCTTGGATTTCTCTCTGAGGAAACTCAGATAACAGTTGAGCTAAACACTATTTCTTTTGCACATACTTTTGCGGTTTTTCCAGTTTTAATTTTTAGCCGTATCTAAGCATTCCAATTATATACTGTCAATCCTGAAACTATTAATGAATGGTATTTGAAACATCCCACCTACAAAGACAGAAAGACCCTTCCCCCCACACTATTTTACCAGTTTCCATTAGACTTATGTTCTAATCTTAATTTTCCCATGGTTGTAGTGTTTGGTATTGTTCAAGATTCTGTAGGACAGAATTCAATAAAATAAATGAAGCAACAAAGCACTGAAAGCAGGCACTGATGTTACACTGCAAGCTTTGGAATAATGCAGTCTGTTTGCCAAGAAAGAACTATGAAATAAAACTCCTGATGGGAGGTTTGCAATAGTAATGGGAAGTTTGCAATAGTATATTGTTGCTATTGACTTTCTGTAGTGGAGAACATTCATTCATTCATCCAGTTTTACTGCTTTGTTCTGTCAGAAAAGACTCAATAGTTTGATTAGAGTACAGAGTAGCAAATGCTGCTCAATTAGACCTGCTCTATACCAAGTGTAATGTATCCGAAGTGCTGTAAAAATTCACATGGGCCTCCTTGTCAAAATAATCCTGCCCATATCTCAAACTTTACCACTCTGATTTGCTAAATGGCAACTTCAACCTACATGGTTTCCATTGAAAATCCATAGTAAATTAACTTACTCTCAAATGATTGATGCAATCAGGTATGTGACATTTAAACACTTAATTTAAGGTCCAATATGATATATTCCTTGTTGCCAATATTCACTGATTCCAGTACTTAAGAGTACTTCAAATTATTTTCTAAAAGGAATATGATTATTGCTTACCTATAGTACACCTATAATACACATTGTGAAATTACAATAGTTATTAATTTTTAATGTCTAAAGTTTAAATAATCCAGAATACTGCCATGAAGACTACAGCAGACCAGCATCAATTTAGCTGAAATACAGTTCTCTTTAAAAGGAACAGTAAAACTGTTAAAAAAATCCAAGTGGAACCATTGGAAGAAAGCACTAAAAATGCTGATTTCATCATCTAATATACTCAGAGTCTGATTTTTTAGCTCTGAATCTGATTTTTGTAGAAAATGTATTGATAGGAACACTTGGTGAAATTCTGCAATCTGTGACATAGAAAAATGCAGTTTAGGTATACTTGTTTTGCTGGGCATTAAGATCTATTAATTATGGTATTTATGGACATAATCCTGCTGAGTATTTCTTAGAAGCTCCTTCCTTCCTATCCATGTTACTGGGAAGGGAGTGTGCCTTAGGCTCTCAGGAAGGCAATAATGATTGGTCTTTTCTTGTTTTTCTGGTCCAGTTCGTAAAAAGCGGGTGGAAGGAGAGCGGCAGTAGCCACGTTGTGGAGGATACAAGGCAAGATTGGAGGCCACCACCAACTACAGTCTCAAGAGTGCTCACTGGTCAGAAGGGAAGGCACTGGGAAACCATGACAGTGGGAGCTGCTGATTTGTTAATGTCTCCTTCTAACCTTGAAAACAGAGCCTGTTCATTTTCAATTTTCATGGTTAATTTAATTCCTATGAGAAAGGTTCATAGTTTGTTTGACTTTAATGAAAAAAATGGTTTGCAATATCTGAAGCCAATATGCAGCATCTTATCTGTGTTACTGAGCATAACATATAGTGACTCTGACCCTTATTTTACACACTTTTTGATATGTTAAAATATGACCTTGTGTATGGATAAGGGATTCTCTACTGAAAATAGAAATTTTAAGGCCAAGTTCTGCAATGCCTTACATTTGTGAATAATCCTGACTTAAGTGTATAGTCCTGCTGAACTGAATCATGCCATGGGCTGCTCCCAGGAGTAGAACTAGTAATGCCAGTACAGGTTTGCAGGTTCACACCCCTGAGCCTCCTCCTGCAGTGGGATCTGGGCAGCTGGAACCACACTGGAACAGCACCTTTGTTGGGTCTCCACCCATCCAGCTCCAAGTGCAGGATCACGCCTAGACGTACAAGCATTGTCAAAGCGTCCTTGTTTACATGAGCTTAGGTTATGTGGATCATTTTGCAATGTTACACTGATGTTTTTTATCCTTACTCCACACTGCAAAATACTGTTAGTGCTGCCAATCCTATAGACGTTGAATGTTTTGAGTTTTTTTCTAGGCCAACAAGTTTTTGTTTGCTACTAGAATGCACAGTTTACAGCTAATCTTAACCTAAACAAGTATTCTGAGCAATATTTGTTTTGCTTTGAGCCATGAGTTTGAGTTTTTTTAGTTCTGGTATTTATGTACATTTGTTAGTATTATAGAACTGTTCTCAGGACCTTTTAGATAAAGATTAATTAAATACTTAATCCAGCAGAGCCACTGTGCTACCAGAAAAATACATGAATGGAGTAGTTTTGACAGCTATATAACCTACATTTATAGGCTGGAGTTGAGGTTTGTCCCTGTATCACAAGGCACATAGGTTTTTGTGTCAGTGTTTATCTGAATAAGGGCAGTTGAAGCATATGCACAAATGGTTTGCTAAATCAGGGCCTTTACTCAGATGCTGGACATAACCCAGTGGATAACACTCATGAAGCAGCAGCTAACCCAATTCTGAACAGCGTTGAAGTTTTAGTAAGAATTCAGTCTGATCTTTCATTTTGTGTATTTTACAGTCTAAAACAATTCTCTACCACTGTTTTATCACTGCCAACAGCTGACTGACTAACAGCTAGAGGTTCATTTTGGTTACATGTGCACATGCTGTAAGAGGTAAGGGACACTCAGTTCAGGTGTGTCACACAAACCAAGGCTTTCAGGAAGGGACAGTGATGGAGGCCACAGTCACTGCAGCTTCTCCTGACCCGGGGGGACTGCTGTGAGCCACTGTGCAGCTGGACATCTAGGGATTGGGAACCTGGGAGCCCCAGGAGCAATCAGTAAATGTCATGTTTCTCTGAGGGATGTCTTCATGCCCAGAGCTGGGGTGCAAGCTAAGAGGATGAACCCTCCCTCTGTGCCTTTTACAATGGAAATTAGTAGGTCTAAGGCAACACTCTTCCTGTTGGATACTGATTTTCATACTGGGGTCCAATGGGAGTAACAACTTAAAAGTTTGCTGAAGTGGTCTGCTGAGCTGAGATACAAAGTGCAGTAGCCACAGTTTACTTTCCTGAGAGCTCCCAGTCTCTACAATTTCCTTCTGTCCTTTGCTTCCTCAGAATAAACTGAAACCTTTGCTTTGCAAGTAGAAAACATAACACACAGGGGAGTCTTGCTGAGATTTTCCCTGGACCCATGCAGGATTGGCTGTGAAAGACCTTGATATTCCACTAAAAAGAATTAGAAAATTCTGGAAAACAATAATAACTCAAAATAAATTCCTTAAAACCCATTTGGCTTCCCAGGGGAATACTGGGCTTTTGCAGCATCAAGTTTCATGGGTAGGAAGAATCCTCATCCACAAAACCTAAAGATTAGGCTACTCATGAATTTCAGTGATAGTAATCACACTGCCCCTAATTTCTTCTTTTCCTTTGATCCAGCCAAGGGAATTCCAACTATCTATTGATCAATTTTTTGAAGATCTCCTTCTAATGGTTACTTTTTTTTTTAAAGGGTGGTATGTATCTGTATTTAAGGGAAACAAGTGCAATCCATTTCTAGTCTTAATTGCCATTTAAAATGTTGGTATTTGCATGCAGCAGTTTTACAAGGGTGGATTGGTTTGACTGCTTCACGGTGTCTGCAGCATGTCGCCCTGTACAGCTTTGCTCAGAGCCACACGAGTGGTGATACAGTCAGGTGGCTCCATCTGTGTCAGCTACAATTTTGCATCATGGACCAAGACACCTGGCTGGGGAAAGCCCTGCAGGCTCTCCATCCCCTCACCTTCTGTGCTCTTAGCACAGGCACATTTCCTCTGAAGGGAGGATTCCTCAGGCACTCCAGAGGATCGTCTCAAACACCAGCCCCACCACGTGCTCACAGACAGAGCCTGGAGCTATGCACCCCATGGCAGGCGACCTGGGAGGTCAGGCTCCTTCCAGCCTGCATGAAGAGAACTCGTAATTCCTGGCCATTTTCTCCAGGCAGCTGCTGCCAGCCCCTGCCAAGGGGCATGGTGACCAGGGATATCTTTGTCCTGCCTTCTGTGTGCTCCACACAAGGGCTTGGTGGTCACCAGCCTTCAGCATCACACATCAAACATTGCAACAATATCAAGATCTGTTCAACGCAACAACAGCACATGATGGTGATGCTTGAAGGCAGATTTTCACACTAATATGGGATTATTTAGCTGGTTAAAAAATCTCTGCAACTAACACAAATGGGGGCAGGATGTGACTAGTTATTTCATATCCTACTTTCAGGCAACATCTGGCATTGTCAATGCTGAATGGGGAACAGGGACAAAAGAGTCCTTTTTTCTAAAGCAAACATTCAGGAGTAACTTTGTCTATTTTTGCACATTGCTTCTCGTGTTGACTGCTTCAGTTTGGGTTGTATTTTTTATACAGTTTTTTCATGGAAAAGCTCAACTTCGTGCATGTCCTAAGATACATGTCAAGTGTAGGGTGCACTAAGGACTGTATGTGTACATGTGTAGATGAAGATGTTATCTCTGGAACAGCAGTAATTGCATGCGCACAGTGTGGTGCATATTACTCAAGAGGAAGAGAATTATCACGCTATGTAACAGTGACTCCCCAGCATTGTGGTTTTTCTAAATAAACCTTCATAAAGGATTTGGCTTTTGCAATTTCTCATGGGTTTGTGCCTTGAATCAAGCCTCTCCTGATGCTCTGACATCAGATTAAGCAGCTTTCTCCACTGTGGGTCTTACAGCTTTCACTGTCTGGATTACCTGCTAGGCTTCACCTTCTCTTCCCCCCACATTACATGCCCTGGGCTGGAGATTTGTGAACAATGACTGTGTGCTCAGAACTCTCAGGACTGGGAGCAGAGAAACCTGGATACTCCTCACAGGTTTAGCAGCAGAACCTCCCAGATTTGCTTATGTCTATGATGAAATGC
The DNA here is from genome assembly GCF_047495875.1 of Pithys albifrons albifrons. Classification (NCBI taxonomy): domain Eukaryota; kingdom Metazoa; phylum Chordata; class Aves; order Passeriformes; family Thamnophilidae; genus Pithys; species Pithys albifrons. The sequence continues at coordinate 9,788,156 of NC_092470.1, forward strand.
ATCCCAGAGTCCCGAGGGAATTGGCTGATGTAGTTGCCAAGCCACTCTCCACGGTATTTGAAAAGTAACAGCCATCAGGTGAAATTTCTGGTGAGTCAAAAAAGGGCAACTCTTTGTAAAGAGTGTAGAAATGAGGAGCTGGGGAACTACTGACCTCACCTCTCTGCCCAGGAAGATCATGGGACGGGTCGTCCTAGAAGCTCTGCTAAGGCACAAGGAGAACAGGTTGGTGATTTGAGACAGCCAGCTTCACCCTCAGCTACTTTGCAGATGACACCAAGCTGAGTGGTGTGGTTGACACACCTGAGGAATGGGATATCTTCCAGAGGGACGTGGACAAGCTGGAGAAGCAGGCACCTGTGAACCTCATGAGGTTCAACAAGGCCAAGTGCACAGTCCTGCAGAGAAGGGCTTGGGAGTGCTGGTGGATGAAAAGCTGGGCATGAGTCTACAATGTATTTTGAAATTATTTGACAGCACAGTAACAGATCTCTGCAGGCTGCTGTCCTTTTTTTGAAGTATAAAATGAGTGCAATTTATAAAAAGCTGCTGCCATGAAGGTTCCAAGGACCAGATTTCCTATTTTCTCCCTCACTAACTCAGGGAAGATAGAGATTTCACTGTTTTGCAAAATTTAGAGTCCAATTTAACTGTGTGCAATTGCGAGTATAAAAACTGCTATTGTCTGACCAGGATCCAAAATGCAGCAGAAGTGTGATATCCAACTGTCCCTCCTCAGCTCATTTCTACTAGGAAAGCCTGCAAAATGGGCTTCTGTGAGCATCAAGTAGAGAGACATGTATTTCCTGCCCTCTGTTCTCCATGGTGTCTCAGCAGTATTCCATATGGCACCTCATTAGAATTTGACACCAAGAACATAGAGAAGTTTTTTCCACAGTATGCACAGCTCCAAGCTTGGAGGGACTCCAGTGCATTGTAGAGGGCCTGAAGGCATCAAGTGAGTTAGATGGCCCTTAGAACTTACGCTGCATGTTAAAAGATGTTGCAAAATACACATATCTGCATGTGCATAAGTACAATTGAAAATGACAGAACATCACCCCATAGATAATTTACTCTCTACAACCCCAGAAAAGTTCACAGTTAGCCTACAAAGAAACAAAATACCTTCTTTGCCCATTTTAATACTGCTTTTACTTATGTCAGTACTTTAAATCTGAAATCTCATAGTATCTTTCTTCTTTCCTCTCATCCATATCAATAAATGGATGAGAATCTTCAAGAAAATGAGGAAATCTCATAGTGAAAGAAGAGGTATATTTGTCCCAATATGTGGTTCTGCTGGGATTTGCAGAGCCTAACATCAGACACAGTGCTCATGGGAACTGTGCAGCACAATTCCCAGATCCTCAGTCTTAAGGGAATCAGAGAATACAGGTGCAGAGAAGTTCATGAGGCCACACACTCCATTTCCTATCTCCAAGACAGGGTTTTACTTCTACACAATTCATAGCTTTTACAAAAAGACTGATTTTGGTCCTGCAACCCTTTTGTTACAGGGGTTGTGCTCAAGTCCCTTGGGATTTTGACTATAAATGCAATATATGCTAAAGAACACAGATACTGTATCCCACCTTATCACTCCGAACCTTTATTTTAGGAATCAGCTTCTTCCCTTGCACTCACTTCTTCTGAGAATGAAGTTCACATACAGTTGAAAATCAACAAATTTACAAAGAGAGGATTGATACTATTCTTAGTCTCTGAGCATGCATCTTCATATCTTTCCTATTCCAATCTGTTCAATCCTCTCCCAACACTGAGCAACAGCAGTGCAAACCCCAGGTGCTTCATATTGTACCAGGAATGCCAGATCAGCCTTCCCAAGAATGTGATCTGAAGTGACAGCCTGAACTGCAGCAACTGTATTTACCACTTGCCCACCCATCTCCTGCTGCTGCCATGCTGAACATGCCTTGCTTGTGCCTCTACCTAAAAGTAAAATCTCAATTTTGAATGATACAGAGAGTTTTAATGCAGTATCAAAGAGTGAGGTGCCAGCTGACTAAACCTCCTGCCATACTGCAGTAGCTCTGATCTGTTGGCTTGTGTGTTTCTCCAGTCACAGCCAGGAGCTCTGTGCTCTCTGCCCAACACGAGCTGCTGCCAAACCTGCAGCAGGCTGGCATGCAAATGCAGCTCCTGGAGAGCCAGGGCTGCTGGGGGGAGGAACGACAGAGCAAGTGCTCTGCTGCATATGAGGCTGTTAGACAGAAATCAGGAAACTATGCAATTCTCAAACCAACTTTTCAGCTATTTTAATAGAGAACTGCATTTGCACATTAAAACCAACAATCTGTTTCAGCAATAGCAAATGTACATCTGTCTGAATGGAGCAGAACTCCAATGGCCTTTGAGGCTTCGTTTTTGAGGAAGAGGAGTTTGGGGGAGGAAACCAGCAGAACTGTGTTCAGCTGGTTCCCAGCCACAGCAAAATGCTTTAAATATTCATGCTTTTCTTGTCCATTCCTGTAAAGCAGATGAGCACAAACAAAAGCAGCACAAGGGGCCTCTCTTAATGAGGGTCTGTTTGTTTCTTCCAGCCAGCTGCCTGACTTATTGCTGAGTCTGACATTAGGTGGACTCACTCAGTGAGCAAGGGAGGAGAAAAGGCAGTCAGATAAAGCAATTGCATGTATTGTTGCACACTCAGTCTGTTCAGATAATGACTGCATTGATAATATATGGAAGAGAATCTGGAAGCAACATTCCATAGTTGCAAAACTGTTTATTTCCCAGCTGCCACCACAGATGCAGGTCACCCAAATGCTGCCCAGATTCTCAGTCTGTGTTGGTGAACTCTACATATAAATAATTTCTCAACCCTGAGAATCTTGCACTAATTTTGCCACTTGTGCATGAAAAGGTTATATAGTCATCAGCTATCTAAATCAGCTTTAAAAGCTTTCAGATGATGATGGTCTAGAAGGAGGTCACTGTGTACAAGTGTCTGGTGAATTGGGGTGTTGGCATTCTTGGTTAGTTTGTGCTCAGCCATGCTGGCACACTGCACACACTGCTGTTCATTATCCGTATTAACTCAGTTGCTTTGAGATTTAATGTGTTTTCTTGTCATTATAACAGTTCACATTACACTACATTCAGGAACAGGAGTTGCTTTGGAGGCTCCCACCTTCCTGCCACTGGCAGGCAACACAGTCACTATTCCATTCCTGTATTTTTTTCCCTGCATGTTTTTAGGCTGCTTGGGTAGGGGAGGGGAAAGAAAAGTGTCATTAAATGTGTCAAGCTCACTAAAAGATCCATAAAAATCTCCCTAAAATTTTGTTCTGCATGACCAATTGCTCTGTGACTGCAGATTTAAGGTGCAGTTAAGCTCTCTCCACCTTTACACTCCAAATGTGCTGGTTGATCCAGGTTAGCTCCTGTGACATTTTAAATGCACCACAGGGAAGGAAGGTTCAGAGCCTGGAGTAAAGTCAAGAGCACTTTTACCAAACCTCGGCCTGGTTACCTCACATTTAAGTTACCCCCTTTTTTGCAGAGTACTGATCTTATATGCATTTGTGGAAAAAAACTAGAGTGCCTGGCAGAAAGGAAATTGAAGTTTGATTGTCATAAGTGGACAGAAGTGCTCAGCAGCTGTGACAAAGCCAGCCAGCAGGGACATAAGTGGTTATGCCACTTGCCAAGAGCTGGAGTCCCTTCCAGCACCAGAGATTCATGATGTTTGAAAGATCATTTCCATGATGAAAAAGACTGAAGGTTTAAACAAAGATATATGATGACATTTAAATAAAAATGCATTTGCTTTCATTTCATATACATTTTTCACTAAATGAGACAGCTGAACTTAAAATTTTCTAGTTATTTCCTATTCTATTTCTGTACCAATGAGAAAATCCAATTAAAAATTGTATTTCCCTTCACTCTTCTGAAACTTTCAAACTGACTCCGCAATTAAATAAACAAGTCATAACAAGTTACTTTTAACCTTTGTACAATGGAAAACACACTGTTTCCAAGGAGAAGCAGCAGGATTCTGCATGCCGAGGAGCCAGCAGGGACTCAATCCTGCACACGGCCAGTGCTGAGAAGGGCAGCAATCCCCTGAGACACCAACTGGTCTGTGAAGGACTCACTGGGCTGTCTTGATAGCTTGGAGTCAGAATGAATCACTGCAAGAATATCCAAGATCAGGGTATCAGGAGTACACTTGCAAAAGGTTTTGCTTATTGTTTTTCCACTGGTGCACCCAGTCATTGTAGCACCCAGCTATGTCACTCATACCAGTGTCATATGAGCCATCTCAAAGGGCACATGGGTATTTAATCACCTGGTGGGACTGGTTACAGCTTTGCTCATGAGTTACTTTCAGTACCTGCTGCTTTGAAACTGCTTTGGTGCTTTGTAATGATTCCATTTGGTCTCACATTTCCACAAGAGGGGCTAGTCTGGCCTCTTGTGTATCTGGTATCCTTAAATTGCAAACCAGTACCCAGCCTATAATTTAATCAGGCCAAATACTTGCATCATTTAGAATAAAATAAAAATGTTGACACTAGAATTGTGTTCCAGACAGTAAGTGATGCAATAGCAGGAATTAATTAGGTGTGACATATGCAGATATTTTCCATGTGCTGAAGGTAAAATCCACCTGCTACAGAGGAAGTGAAAAGCCTAAGGTCTCTGTCAGTTCAGCTGGGTGGAGGCAATCAGCTCAGAGCTGGTGATTAAGTTTACCTTTGGACATATAAGCAGTTTGGCACACAAGATCTGCCAGAGAGCCTAAAAAAGCATTGGCACCAACCTTCTGCATCCTTTTCCGGATGTTCACATTGAGCCTGATCATTTGCTCTGCTTGGAACTTAAAAAAGAAATCTCAGCAGGCTAATTTACTTGAAAATGTTTAAACCTGTGCCAAGCTAATCAAGCCTCTGCATGACCCTTTGAATCTCCTCGCCTGAATAAAGCTGCCCTGAACTGAAAGAGAAATTTACCCCCTAAGGAATTTAGGTACCACAGGGGTACATACAATATAACTCTCATACCAGCTCTGAGGGATTGGGCACTGCACAAATAGAGTTTAACTCCACCACTGAAGTCAGCAAGCACCTTTCAATTGCTTTGCCTCAGACCATGCCCAGCACTGTCAGTGTGCTGATGGTGCATGAGCAAACTGCATCTACCTTGTGGAGTTTAGAATAAACAGTGCTGCTATGCTTAGCTATATTTGGAAATCGTCTCTTATCTGCAGCACAGGACACCAACAGTATCCCTATGCTGTGAAGGAAAGCCCAAACAAACAGCAAATTACCGCTCATCCCTGTCTGCTCATTGTCACAAAATAGGGTTTTAGGGTTTTTTTCACTGCATTTTAACAGGGAATACACAGGCACTGTGCTGGAAACGCCATTTACCTACTATTAATTAGCATCAACTTACTGCAATGGCAAATGACAACATTACCCTCAACAACTTTCACAAGCAGCAGGAATGAGAAACCATCTCTGAAACAAGTGCTGGCATTCAGTGGGGTGCCCTGCACCGCACAGTTTCCATTCTCTCACCGTGGTTTTGTACAGGTCAGTACTGATGGCAGGAGGAGATTTGAGCTGAACGTGTGGGCCTCATAAATACACTATTTTTGCAAGACTGAGGAATACTTAAAGCACATAAGTCACCAAAGCCTTTGCTCCCTTTCTGGGAAGGAAAGAGAGCTGCGTCACCCTCCCTGCACAGAGGTAGCCGGGCACCCCAGCATGGCACAGGGGAGCATGAGGAGCCTGACTCAGGCTGGAGCATCCAGGGGCAGTGCTGCCATGGCAACTGTGCTTTAACCATGGGGTTACTCAGACTAGACAGCCTTTAATTAATGACTTGATTCTCTCTCGCTCCTTTCTCTCACCATCGTAATATTTACTGCACTCCCCAGGCAAGCCTCTGAAAGACACCAAACAGACAGCAAACAGCAGTGACTACAGCAAGCCCAGAAAGCACATGGGGAAAGCCCTGAGCTGCAAGAAGCACTGATGAAACAGGCTGGGTGCAGCTGCTGGTTGCCCAAGGAAGGGCAGTTCCAAGGACACCAGGTAGATCTGCCATGTGCTCATCAGTAAAGGACTGAGATTGACTGCCAGGACCTGCCAGCATGTAACACTGAGGAAGTACCTTCAGCATCAGAGCAAAGAAGGAAAACATATACTTGTTAACAGAAGCTCCCAAGCATTCCTTTTGTTGTATCACTGGCCATGGGGAGAAGCAGTTAGGGTTTGTCCCCCCTCCTCACAGTGAGACCACCACAAATAAGTTTACATCTCCTGGTAGATGACTGTAGACCAGTAACCTATCCCAAGATCATAGGCTAGAAACCACCATAGTACAGAGTTCAAAACTGAAGACACAGTTGGAAATGTTGGAGGTTTTTTGCTGTTTCAGTAGTAAGTGAAAGTCTATACTACCAATCATTCAGGAAAAAGAGATGCAAAACCAAAGGCAACAGGAAGGCTAACCCTCATATTATTTTGAAATGCTTTATTAAAAAGGAAATCCCAGATGCAGCATGCACTGTGAGAAGACATGAATCCAGAGTGGATGGTAAAAGTAATTTTTTATAAAAGAAAAATCAACTTGGGACAAGGTATACAACAGGTACTGTAATGATCCCCTTTTAATGGTGAAGAACTGAAACTCACAGACCAGCCTGTGAGTTCTATAGACTAAATAACTAAGTGTGCAAGAAAAACAAGAAAATACTCAGAAAACAATAAAACTAAAACATGAAGCAATTTAAGTCCCCCCTCCCCCCCCCTCCCCGGTGTGAAAACCTACATTCTCATAGGTCTGATTGAAGCATTTTTAAACTCGTCCAGGCTAGTGAGACTCACTAAACTCACTGGCTAGTGAGAACAGCACATACCCATTGTAAGTTTAGAGCTCTTCAGCTGCACCTTGTGCTGAGTGGAGCAACACCGCCATTCCCTGAATACACTGCCTTTGCACTGTTACCATTACAGAATTTCAAGACTGGCTGCTCAGTGATGACTATTTCTAACAGCTGAAAGATGCATAATCTGTTCTTAATAACAAGATCATTGCATTTACCACATCTCTGTGCCTGTGGTCACTGATGCTCGTCCCATCTTCAGATATGTCACCAAAAGATGTCTCTAGTCATACTACAGAGCCCAGATTTCTTCACTAGCTCATTGTATCCCAGGTAGTGCCTGCTGTTCCCAACCATTTTTATGCTGCTAGGCAAGGGGCTGCAGACCTACCAGCAGCAGTAAATGGAACTGCATTGAGACTCTCCATTTTCTCTGTAACTTAAGGCACTCAAATTATTTCTCTGCTTTACACATGTAAAATAGGTTTCAAAAGAAATGGTACTGCTAATACATACCAGGTGTGCAAGAGAAAGCAGAAGAATGAGACCAGCATTGACCCCCCAACTGCCCAATGTCCACAGAAAGAAAGGATCAGCAGTGACGGGGATACAACCACAGCTCTTTTTTTTCCAAGACTTTACATTTTGACTTCAAGGTTCAAAATCTGAAGTGCTTCTCCCTCAATGTAGATAATACAAAAGTCTCCAGATACAGCCAAGCCTTTAGTTAAAGCTCTGTCTTGTGAAGAGCTTCCTATTTTAATCTCAGCACCAAGTGATGTAAATCAGCATCTGGACATCCCCCTCTATCCCACTTCTCAGATCCCATGGACTTTGTCTCACAGAAAACACCCAAGGTTCAGGACTCCTGATGAACTTGCCTTACAAGGGTAAAATGACTGAACTACCCAGAAGAAATTCCTGAGGCAAGTCTAAAGAACTGAGGACCTATTTTGGCTCAGGGAGAATGAGGGCACATTCTTTCTCCAGAACATCACTTTCTTTTAAACAAGTTCTAGAGAAAAACCTGTTTAAGTACAGGGGAGAAACATGACTAACAAAATGTTCTCTGCAATTAGAGGACATTTTCTTGTCCTGCACTTCACACCTGAGACCCAGGGAATTTGATGCTAACAAGTTAGCATTGACCTATTTACAGGGATTGCTGCCAGGGAAGATCAAACTTGCTTCTCAAAATGACCAGTCTAGTTGTAATAAAGAACATGAAGCTTTTGTTGCTTTGATTTCATCCCATTTACACATGCAGGTCAGACTGACTTGAAAGCTTTGTTATGTGTCACAGTACAGACTAATCAGAGTTCATGCTCTTGTTAGGAGATGAAATAGTAAAATAAACAAAAAACGATGCTGTTCCTGGTGACAGACTGGCCTGAGCCTGGTGAAATTCAGCATAAACAGTAACTGCCATCCAGGAGCAACTTTGCTGCCCTGTGTAATGGCACAGCTGAAACAACAGCAGCCTCATCTCCAAACCAGATGTAATGACACAAAACAAATGCACATGCAAGGAAGACTGAGGTCTCTGTAAGGAAATGCTGCTGCTCTGCCAAGATCTGGGTTTGTGAGGGCTAGAGAGCCTGAGAGAATACAGACAAGAAAAAAGACAAACATGGATATACTAATGTTAACAGCTGAAACCCTAAAATGAAACTTCATGGACTGTCAGTGAAGCTAAGGTAGATTTTGTGCACAGATGATATGCTGGCAAGAGGTGATCAGCAGAAATCCTTGCAGGAAAAACATCTTCTAAGAGAATTTCTCATTAGAGAATGCAGATAGAAAAGGGGCCGAATTATCAGCATGGCACGATGTTGTCCTCTGCAATATATATAGGTGTAATCACTTTTGTAAAAATAAATACAATCTTAGCCTAATCCTCATAGGCTTCACCTTTGAAATGTCAGCTCTGAGTACACATTCTACTTGATTTACTTGTTTGCTAGATTTAACATTCAACAACAGAAGCCTGCCTGTTTACAGAACCAGGTCAGGAGTTGGTGACAGAACTACAGGATGTTACAAAATGGACCCAGGGATATAATCCAAGTGAAGATGAGTAATGGTACCTGCTTCCTCAGATGTGCGTCAACACCAACCTTCATGAGGAGGTCTGGACTGTTAAGATTTGCAATGCTGTTAGATTTTAAGTTATTCAAGGACAGAAAGAATTATGATTCATAAAAAGGCTTTTAAGAAGATGAGTCTAAGCCCTGCACTGGAACAGCTCAGGTAGTGCTCTCACTGTGGCTCAGATAATCACTGGGGTCAATTAAAAGGTACAAAACTAGCTCTGAAGATGCATGTGCATTTGTAACAGCTCTTTATAATTTACAGATCCTGGCAGCCTCAGCTCGGTGGGAGGCCCCAATGTGCCATGCAGAGCCCACCTAACTAGGAAAAGCACAGTTACTATTGCAAAAAGATTAGAAACTAAACCAGCAGGTTTATTATTTGTATTTTAGAGTTCAAAATTACATGCACACAGCTGGCTTCACAGAATCTAATATATAGAAGCCCAGCTGCATTTACCTTTATGTATTCTGGTCTCTCCAGTGACTTCCAGCTCAGGAACCTCTGAAAGCCCCTGCAGTCAGTCAGACTGGGCCAGTGTCCAGGTGTGACAGAGCGCCCAGGGACCTCACTCAGCCTCTGCAGCAGAGCAAGGACTCTTCACCTGCTGGGCCTCCACACAATGCTCTCCACACAAACTCTTCTTTGTTTGCAAATGTTTTCCCCACAGAAATCCCACACAGGTGACCAGCACCTTCACAGCCACTGAACTACAACTCATAAGCACCTGCAGTTCTACTGGGCAGAAAGACCTGACCAAAAGAACTTGAGTTTATCATTTCTACTTTCAGATTTCATGTAAATACCAAACCAAAATATCAAGTCCTTTTAATCAAGAGGAAGGAAAAGAAGTTTACAAGTTCATAAACAAAAGCTGAAAACTGCTATTTTTTTCAGGACACTGAGGCACTGGAGAACATCATATGTAACTATAAATTAGCATTTTTGGGGAGAAGCAGTTATTTTTTTGGACAGAAACATTTAAACTATTTCCAAAAAGTCTACAACTAAAAGCGCTTTCCAGTTCCTACTCTGAAGCATGTCTAGTAGCTGCAAACAACCATGGCTTTAAAAGGTCACTGCATAATCCAATTTCAGTGATTAACATTTTCCTTTGTAGTTATGATTACACTAAAATAATGATCCCACTTCACAGGACGATTAAACACCTATTAATTTATTTCAGTAAAACAGGCTGAAGAACCTTTGCATAACCAAACTAGCTGAAGTGTAGTTCACACCACCTTTTCATTCAAGCACATTATTCTTGCCAGTTAAAACAACAAAAAACCCCCTAGTTCTTGTTCAAACCCAGATTTTTCCTATTCAAATACTGTAAAATAAGATTCCAGTTTTAGTATCTAATTCAGAGCCAGCATCTCAGAACTACTGCTGCTAATTTTAAGGCACTCATTATTGCCCTAGGAGGCATATAATTGTTTACTATGAGAGTTTCCATGCAGTTTGAGCCATTTGGACAAATATTCACTGAGATGAGTAACTGCACTTGACAGGTGAAAATCCTGCAACTTCACAATAATTATGCCCTCAGAGCCACTTGATATCTACAGTAACATCTCTCAGTAGAAACACGGTTTTAACAGACTTCTCTTGTTTTTTCTTAGATTTCATGTATTTCTCAGCACTAAGTTGGACTGATGATGTGAACAGACATCTCTATCAACCAAAAGAGCAATTAATATTTAATATTCTCCAGTAAAGAAGTTCTTTCTTGCATATTTTGTGCTTATTTTACATTTCATTCTAATCGATCACATGAGTGAGCTGAAATGTACTGTTAGTATGAAATGCTACTTTTAATGAAGGAAAATTAACCTCTTACCCTGACAGACAATTAAAACAGTAAGTAATGAAAGCAGATGGCAACTAGGTCACATCACTTAAGAGATTAATATATTCAGTACTTGTTTCTCAATTCATGCATTAAATACTGGTGGTCAGCTTGCAGAGCTTAATCTATACAACTAAATACATGGACTCCAGCCAGCTCTTTTTCCATATTCACATTATCTCACATTATGCTGCAGAAGAGAACAGAGGCAACAAAAGGGTCTGAATACCCATCCCACAATGCCATCCTAATCCCTCAGGATCCATGCACGATGAGGCCCAAAGCATGAACATAACTTTTTTTTTCCCCTTACAAAGTGATTGGGGAGGCACAGACACAGCTTTACAGAGCCCCTGCCTCCAGAGGACTGCTCTGACTCTACCCCAGACATGTGCTTGATGCTTCTGTTTCCAGCTGCAGAGCTGCAGAATTAAGTGAGTTCCATGTTTTCTACCAACAAGGTCGAGAGACAGCTCCTTATCCCTTTGCTCTTCTGATGAGATTCCGTTACTCCTTGTTTTGTCTCCTTCACCTTTTCTTTCCTTTTTTATGTTGCATGCTTTTCTATAAGCAAGACACTGAGCAATGCATAATAAAAAAAGGCATCACATAGTGGTGCCACGTTAGTGATGACACTGCATTTTTGATGGAGAAATGCAACCTGGCAGCTGTAACCAGTGTAACAAACAAGTACACCTCAGGGGTTTTATACAAATTTACAAGAAAGTCATCCTTGAGACTAAATGCTAATTAATTCCACAATTGCTTCCTGATGAAAAACCTGCCAGGGATGCTCACCAGGAAACAGCAGCAGATTGATCCTGAGAAACTGAAGATACCTTTGCAGGCTTTTCACATGCATGGAGTTAGCAAATTATTCAGAGCAGCTTGAAATAATTGCTTAACAGGAAAGAAGATGTGATGCAAGTTCCAGCAAATTTGTATGACTAACAATAGCACAGGTATTTGCATTAAATGTCTGGGCTCTTTTAGGTAATTCCTCCCATTGGCTCACTTGCCATCTTGAAAATATTTGTTCAGCTGCAACAAATGACTGGACTTTCACAGGTCTCACACCATGCTCAGCTCAGGCGAGTTCACTGATGGCACCACTTTGTTCTGCAATTCTTCCACTCAAGTTGATGGCCAGCAGTGCAGTTCATCTCAGGAAAATGAAAATCCCTGGTGCCAAAAAATAAAGTGACAGATTGGAATGGTCTATTTTAGAAAACAGCTGCCATGCCTAGTTAGTATCACACATAGATTTGCTGCATGGTAACAAATGGATGTTGGACTGAGCCTGGAAACTAAAGCCAAAACTATATGGAGTATTTCAGCCAGGAAAAGGAAGAAAAATGCTTTTCTGCATTGTATTGAAGGCAGTAAGTATTTCTATTTAACTGATGTTCTCCATTTTCCTCCCTTAACTTCTGTTCCAGTTATCTTTTCAAGGACACAAGACCAAATTTGAAATTCAAGAGAAGCAAAGATTATTGTAAATAAATGTGAAATCTAATGTAACTAGTACAGCCTGGCTAAAAGAGAGACTCTGCCTCCTTAAGTTGCAGCTCTGGCCAGCTGGCTACTTTAATTTGCAAGTGCAGTCAAAAGTAACCGTTTCCAGGAACTAGCATAGTCCAGACTTCCATATACATACAGCCTAGGCACTGACATTCAGCATCTCACCTACCACTGGTTTAATATTAGAGATAACCACTGCTTCCAACACTCCAGCTTATTAACTTCCACTCTAGAGTTACCTGCCTGTAACATCAGTTTGCAAGTCTGGCATTCTTGTTTGCAAATTCAGAGCATGAACTAGTGTGTACCTGGTTCTCTACAATAATATTCTGGGCATTTTCTTGCTATATTCTTGCCTGTGGGAATAATGCCCCAGTCTTCCCATACTTTACTCTGTTCAGATGAGATTTCAGATAATGCTGGGTAAAAGCAGATGAGGTGCTATTATGATTATTTGAAACAATCCCAGCTTATGGCTAGTACCAGCATCTTAATTAAGGAGCTCTTAGCAACTAGAAACAGAGATGTAAATCATTTCTGAGACAGCTTTTCAGTACAGACAGTCTTCAGCTGAGCCAAATCATCAAGGAGATAATTTTACTGACAACATTTGATATAGGTATTTCACACATGCTCTCAGAGGCCTTCATATACCCATATATTCATACATGCAGAGGCATAACTATTGCCAAGACTAATCACCCAAAGGACAGTGAGCAAGAATTAGCTGGTCATACAAAATCCCAAACCTAAGGAGATTCTGAAGAAATGGGAAAGCGGGGGAGACTCTGGCACTTAAATAACCAGTCCTGAGGAACTCCCTAGGAGGGACTCTGCATCTGAAATCACATGAACTTATGTACTCACTTTACCTGAGTCTGCAAACTGTACTGATGCTTGAACAAACAAGTCTATCCCTAATTAGGTCTGTTAATGAATAAAGACATTATGGTATTTGCATATTGTGCATGTTGATAGAAGTTTACAGTACCTAAGAAAGGCACTGTCTTCTGTCTTTATGAAAAGATGAGACCATGATAATATTCCCAATATACAACCTTGGTACTTGCCAGAAGAGTTAATTACATACATGTAGGATTATATATCCCTTTGGACAATTGGTCTACAATGAAGTATGGAAACATGGAGTATTCCTCAAAGCCTCTGGGAATGCTAAGAACAAAGTCCTCTCAAAGGACACAGCATCCTTCACAAAAAAACCCCTTCCTCATCTTTGTTTTTGCTTTTTACCTTGCAGGTAAAACAAGTCACATACTGACACACTTTTCAGTGGGCCAGAAAAACAACCATCTGAGTTAAACCAGTACACTAAGCCATGACTTACTGACTGAGGAGCCAGCGTCCTTATGCTTCTAGCAACACTACAATAAGGACTGTAACCTCTGGCATAGACACACAGAATAAAACTCAAAGCAGTGATGCCTCAAGTTGCTTTCCCACAAGCCAACTTTATTCCTTTATTAACTCCTCATCTTGTATTCTAACATTAAAACCTTCAACTAAGGTAGAGAAATAACACAACAGATGGAGTTATTGGAAGAAACGTTCATATAAATTAAATTTAGAGGGCTTGTGGTCATATTGACATCTCAAAACACTACAGTTCCTTCAGAATTACAGTTCTCCATTTTCTTGTAAAAGCTGAGGACACTGTTGGTGTCAGGATGTTCAAGCTGCTGTACCATTAGCATTGCTTGGAAACTTCGGCTCAGTTACTGCACAGAACGGGCTGAGCAGGTGGTTTCAGCTCCATGCTGACCCTGGAGACTCGCTGTGCTCAAGGGTACCCGGACCCCGGGAACATTCCCCTCACAAAGGGACACGCAGCACCGGCCAGGCAGGAGGAGCAGCTCGGAGACCTCCTGTTGGGATCGATCAGCTGATCGCCACTCGAGGGCAGCATTTCAGTAAAAAAAGACAAGGGAACAAAAATGAAAGCCACCAAACTGCCGGACTGTTTTAGCTCACCGCTAGGATTTTGTTAGCAGGCTGATCTCATTGCAATATGAGCAGAGTATTGAAATGTAAGCAGTGAAGGAATATGTGAATCAATACCAGATAAATCTGAGCAGAGACCCCCACCCTCCTCCAATGGAAACAATTTTCCTGAGAAAGGGGAAAAGTTAGTTTTCACTTCTACCAAATCACAGAAAGCTCTTGTACAATTGTGACTTTAAAAGCTAAGGAACATCACCCAGAAACTGCCAGGATAGAAAATTACTCAGTTGGTCTATCATCATCTTCTCACTTCCAGCAACCCCACTGAAATACTTCTAATGCCAACTGCCCAAACGAGAAGCCTGTAAAAAAAAGGCATGAATGCTGTAGGTTTAGTGCCCTATTTACACCAGTTAAAAACAGTCACACACAAAAAAACATACTCCAGTTTTGGACACTGAATGACGACATGAACTGCAAGGCCATTTAGGTCAAATTAAAATACACCCACAGGAAAAAAAAATAAACACTAGTAAACTTGGTCTGGAAGGCAAAGAGATCTATTGGAATATAAACTTGCTCTGTAGCTTCAAGTACACCCTTGTCATTGTTTTGTCTTCTTATTCCAGAGTAGCTTTCCTTCCTGCCAAGGACAGGCTCCTCTCAGAGCATCACAAGGGCCACTACCTTCAGGCCTGGGGATGCTGTAGTCTGGGGCAGCCTCTGCACTCAAGACAGGTAATTTTGGGTATGACTCACAGCAAAAACCTCCTTTGAGTTGCTCTTTCCCAGGCAAGAGTTAAGCCTTGTTGTTCCTTGAAGGAAAATATTCACAAACAGAGCCCTCTCCCCCTTATTTTGAAGCACTACTCTTTTTCCTCAGACACACAAATACCCTGCGAGTACACATCACAAGAACAAGCACCCGAATGCTTCTCCCAGCTTGCCTTTCAAGTGGGCAGGGCACTGTTGGGATATCTGCAGGCAGCTGAAGATTTGCAGCTTGAGTTTCAAAGTTATGCTCTTAATCAGCCCAGTGACTCCACAGATTGAAGTAAACTAGAGCCTAGAGGACAGAGCAAGTCTTCTGGCAGTCCAGGTTCTGCCTTAGATTACTTTAACTCCATAGATGAAACCAGGTTCAACCTGAAGAAGGAGAAAGGCAGCAAAAGGATGGAAATATGGCATGAGGATTGATGGATAGTTAAGAGAAATAGGATCAATAAGCAGGTGTAAGGGAGTGTAAGTATAATTTACAAGGTACACATAGAGATGAAAATCTTGATATTCTGATCTGGACTTTTGCACATCAGCTGACTTCATTCATGTTCTTGGGGAATTTCTGGACAGCTTCTTTGGATTCCCCTTTGAAGAAGTTTGAGGTAAACTTTGATAAAGGACAGATCTCTTCAGTATCACTCGTTGATTGCTATTGTACTGAATCCTAAGATTGAAGGAGGGTTAAAATGGCTGATTATTTATTCTTAAGTCTTTCTGAGCTAAAAAAAAAATCTAAAGGCATGTATAAAATAAAAAAGTCATTCTTGACCTGTTAAAATAGGTCATACAAAACTGTTGGTAAAATAAGCTTAAAAAATGAATTGTAATAACATATATAAGTAAAGCAGTATTTTCCTCTGTGGTTCTTCCCTTTATTAAGAAAGTTCTCTTTGGCTCTAGACAGAGATGTGACTGGAACTATTTTGGCAAAATGAGTTGCATAATGATACTTTAAAGAATAAACACCCACTGAACAAATAAATACTGATTTTTAAAAAAAAATCTGTATGAATAAACCATTTATAGGGATGAATCACCTGCTTGCAGATTTTCCAATAAAATATTCTCCAACCAGTAAAAAAGCCACTCACAGACATAATGGGGTAAAGACAAGTCACTTCCTTATTGCCATCCCTCTGGCTGTTTTGCACAGTTCTCCCAAACACAGAGATGTCTTTCCTGTGCTCATTGTTGAGAAGGTGCCAACAAAGGCACCATTAACATCCATATTACATCCAGATTACTGTGTTCATCGCTTTTTTAATGAAAAGAGGCTAAAGTGGCATTAATTGGACCAAATTTGAATTCAGCAGAAAAGGAAGACATTATTGTTAACTTGCTACCAGAAGACTCAGCAGTGGGATAGTGGTGAGGATCCTGCATATCCAGCTTTGGCTGGAGTGTAGGGGCATGGGAAGCAGCTGTTGGCATGGGCAGCTCAGGCGTTGTAAATAGAAACATACAGAAGCTAAATTAAAAACATGTTTAAACTCAGAAGTATTCTGCAAAGACTAATCATCCAATTTGACATTATTTCACTCTGAAAATTCAAATAAAGTATCCTATCATGAGGTGCAATGATAAAGGAATCACTCAGAAAGTTGTCTGTTCTCACTGATATTTACCTCCACGTTTTCAGCACTCTTTTTGCACTGCTTCCCTTCCAAAATGAGCAGGATGTGCTGCCGTGGCCTTGTAGAAGGGTTTACATGGACAACAACAGAAGAGTAACATAAGGCATCTCCACCTGCAAATATATAAGCTGTCTTGGGAGCTAAAAACTGTGTTGCCAGTATCTCCTGTCACTTATATGCTGGATAAACAGCTTAAAAGGGACCGTGCTATTGAGGCACTATGAAGTTACTCAACATTCAGCCATCTGCCACTTGTAATCTCAGGTTGCATCCATCATCAGCAAGGCATGAATTTAAGGAAGGCTATAGCCTGACATTTTAATTCTAAACTGAATACATTTAATAAGTCAAGTACATTTACATAAGTCATTGAAGAAGAGCAGATACTGTCCCAGGGCACCTTTGTAACAATTGCTTCTTAGTGTAGAACAGTGGTTTATGTAGTTTATGATGTTAAAGGATATATATGATGATGACGCTCTAAATGTTTCCTCCTTCTGTACTGTTGACTTCACTGCCTGATAACTTGTTAACCAGATAAAGCTGTAAACAATTTGATTTCAAGGATTTTATGATTTCAAGAGAAAAAGTTGATAGACCGTAAAATGGATAAAAACAAAATATGAGTAAAAAGAAAGCCTGAAGGCCAGAGACTGCCCCTGAAGAGCCACTGGAGAGCTTGTTCCACATTCCTCCAAAGCAATGTCAGCAGAAACCCCCTGCTGTGATGGGTACTGCGTTCTGGCCCCATCCCCAAGGTCTAATACAGCCATGGATGGTGCTCCCTCAGATGCAGATGTGCAGAACATGGTGATTCCCTCTTGCATATTCAGCCCACCTGTTTTCAGTGAAAACAACTATGAATTGCCCAAGAATTGCCTGGCCTTTCAAACTGCACTAGTAGAAAGCAAATTTCAGTCAAAAAATGTGGTTAGAAAGAAGAGACTGACTGGTATCATCATTCTGCTGGAGGTCACACCAAAAACCCACATAGCTGGAGGAAAGAGAACACTCTGTGATAGCACAAGCCAGCCCTCACAGTGGGATCCAAACTAGTTTCATCCTTTCCTGTGCAAGATTGCTCCTACCAGAATAGGACTTGCAACGCTCACATTACCAAGTTAGCAGGTGATGTATAAGTAAAACTGGAGGCAATGAAGAATAGCTAATCATGCACTACAATCCAGACTAGAAAAATATTCAGCCTCTGCAAATGGAAGGGAAGGGGAATAAATAAAACTTTACAGGTGCTTTATACAGAGCCAAAAGAGCTCTGAGAATGTAAACCCACAGCATATGATATTGCAACATTGTCTTGTAACCTTAATACAGGAACCCATAGTAACCACTGTTAAAAGCATTAAATATTAATAATGGCTCCCAGCTGCTCCTGCTACATAATGGGCTTATTTTGATGAGGAAGATGTGCACAGCTTAAGCAACGTGCTTCAGTTCAGATGATCCTACTTTCCTTTTGAAATTCATGCAAGATCCTCTCTTTTCTGTAATTAATTGAAGAACCCAGGGCTATTATTCTTAAAAGGCAGGATTTGTCTCTGATCTTTGTCCCACATTACATCTTTTTGTCAGAGGTTGCAACATGAGCAGAGGTGAACGGTTTAGCTTGATACACGGCTCATTACCAGAGGGCAGCCTTCTTTTTCCTGTTCTGCCCTAATTAATGTGAATCTGCCCTCACATATAGCCCACAAGGACAGCTCTTTTATTGTTCCTGAAATTAAAACATCCCTGTTCTACATCAGTACAACTATTATAAATGGTAATGTCCCTGGCATGTATCATCACAAACATCAAAGTTAGGAAATGCTCACTGGTTTATTTAATCCCTTACTAAGCAAGTCTGAGTTTCGTTACTGGCAATGAATAGCCGTGACCATTAACAGAACTATTACTTAGCCAGAAGGCATTCTCTTCTCTACTTACTTTGCCATTAAATCATATGGCCACCTTAACCACATGGAGTAGATACTGATCTCTATTTTAGAAGATTGCTGATTGTAGTCTGTTGACCCACATAATATTTAAAATAAATCCAGATCCTGTTGCACTTACTGATCTAGATATGAACTATTTTCAATGAAAAAATGGCAGCTAGATATCCAATACTAACTGGAAGTAGCCCAGACTGTTGGTTATTTTGAAGATCTATCAAGCAGCATTACTGAAAAGAAAGCTCTCCTCCTCTGTACAAATTCAGAAAGACAGAAGAGACAGTGACAGTTCCTAAACTGAACAATCATTAAAATTACCTTTAACTACTGCTGCATGAGTAAATATGGTAATATTAGCTCCCATACATCTTTTCTGTCATTATCCAGTTCCTGTACAAGGATTTTATATAAGAATGCAAAACTAGTATTAACTAGGTCTGAACATGTCCCTGAGGGAAGAAAAAAGTGCAGAAAGGGACTTTGTCTTCTTCAGACTGAGCTCAAAGGTAGCCTTGGGTCAAGCAAGCACTCCACAAAGCTTAGTTGAGTTTTCTGAAATTAAAGCTTTCATTTCTCAAAGTATGTTTCTAGCTGCTATAGTTGCAGCAATAACCTCCCAAAGTGAAGTGAGTTAACAGATGGAATGTCTGCAGCCACCCCTGGGACAGTGACTCAGAGCAGTGAACTCCTCTGTCCTGTGAAAGTCTGATGAGAGTGTCAAGTCCAGTTATGTGTTACCTTCTGTTACCTAAAGAATCACTGATTTTAAAGAAAGAAACAGGTTTGGGCAAGTACAGCTCCTTCAAACTGGAACCTACTGTGGGGAAAGAAGTCACAAATGCAGTAATAAGGAAACAGCAAACACAGAAGAGAACAAGGAGAAAGGAAGTGGAGTCAGTAGTGCCAAGAGATTCCCTGAACAGAGAAGGTCATGATCAGGCAGTAGACCAACAAGTTCAAACCAATTGCCATGTAGCCCCTGTGTACATCAGGAAATAGCCATATATGTCAATAAACTGCTGATTCAGAGATTAGGAAAGAGAATATTGCTCTGGAGAACTGAGAATCCCAGTTATAGCAGGGACTCTTCCTGATGTCACAAGTTTGACGTTGCAACATTGAACGCTCACCCCTTGAGGGGTAGGTAAGCAGAGCAAATCCTTCCCTCCTGCAGGTTGACAGAGCAGCTTGTTCACTGGCCTGGAGTCAGGCACAGGGCAGCCCAGGAGCAGTGCTGGCACAGTGCCCGTTTGCACTACACAAACTTCAGCCCTGGTTAGTGGGACGTTGTGAAGCAAATGAGCTCCAACTTCTACCAAGGTCAGAGAGGGGTCTGCAAGTCAGGGCTGATGCACCCTAGGGAAGCTACTATTTCCCTTTCCTTTCACAGAATCATAGGCCAATCCATGAAGATATTTCAGTAGCCCAGATACTATGTTTTGAATGCTAACACAATTTGCTTCCTTAAAAATGAAGCGTCATTAGCAAGACACTTCTAGTTTCTTCTGTAACTGGTTTTGAATGCATATTAAAGATACAGGTAAAAAATGGGTTACCTAATTTAGGCTCTGGCTCAAATGTTTATCTCAGCTTTTTGGTTTAGAGGTTATTCACTTTATGTAGAAAAAAGGCAGACAACTAATCAGATCAAGTACCTTGGCAACATCCCAGGTCCAAACGTTTCTCTGGCTATAATATGGATTTTGAGATAATCAACAAGTATCTCCACAAATTGCTGATGAAAAGACAATCCAGCCACTCCAGAAGAAAAAACCTCATATATCCTTGAAAAGGTTTATTACTAAAATAAATCTTTCAACATTAAAATAGCCATGGTATCTTTATACTAATGCGAGAGGTGCTTCTGCTGCTCTGAGTTGTGACAGCTGATTTAAAGTATATTGCACACACTTGACATACAAATAGAGTTTCAGGTAATATTAGAGGGAATAATGCTGTCTAATATTAGTGCACCTTTCAAGCACATTTTCAAACTAATTGATATTGCATGTTCAACTCATTGTATCACTGATATTAAACAACATTTCCATTTTATTGAACTACAGCTCCCCTTTACTAAAAGCCACTTTAGCTGAAGTAACTCCTCTGAGTAATTCCAACTCTGGGCAGGCATCCAGATGTTTGCAACTCCATTAATCAGCCATAAGAGGCTGAAGCTGATCTATGGCTCCACACTGCACACACAGTAGACATTTGTAATAAATGCTGACCTGCAGTTCAGCTCTTTTGCTAGGTGGGTCATGCCTGAATTGCTGATGCAGTTCAGCAGATCAAGTTGTTTCACAAGGAATTGAAAGTACTGAGAGGTCACAGTTTGGTGCTCTCTGTCTATAGCTGTTATGAACTCAATTGGACATCTCTAGGGGAGCCTCTAGCTTCCCAAATATGTTGTAGACTGCATAAAAATTAAAGCAAACCTTTTCTTGCCATCAGTTTATAGAGTCTCTTGTACTTCCCTGATCTGTGTACTCATTGTCTACAGTTCCTCTGTTCAGGATTGTCACACTGGCTTCTCATGTGATGATGGGGTGCCGATGTGTCATTCCTTATCAGCAACTCGTGCACCTTGCAGGGCAGCTTTTGTATTTTCCTAACTTATGCCTGGAAACTTGTAGCAAGATTAGTAACATTTAGGAGATTTGCCTTGATTTTTGCACTGTATTCCTTAAAAGAGACTTCATGAGTCACCCACTGAACATAATCTAAAAAGCCACAACTAGATATTATGTCAGTTAATGCATTTTATTTTTGGAAACACTTATGTGAATACATACTGTGCTAAGGAATGCTGAGGTTATGACATGCATATTTGTTCTGCTTAGGTTTAAGACAGAGGTCTATCCTTCTAGGATTTCCCAGAAAGAAATTAAAATTACACCACACCAGTTGTTCTGTCCACACACTTCCCAGAATCCCAGCCTAGTGGAGTTTGGAAGTGATCTTTTGAGGGGTATCTTGTCCAATAATCCCAAATGGAGGCACCTAGAGCAGGCTGCTTTGGACACTGCTTGGCATTTTGGTACATACTGTGCCTGTACAGGATACACACATCTGCACAGGTAACATACAGTTTGTGTTACACAGCTCCAGTCCACCAATAATGGATCAGCTTTCCAAGAAGGCCAATACAGAAGCATCTTGGTGGGAAGAACTCGCTTTAAAATAGTTATTACATTCATTTTAATATAAAATGGTATTCCAGTACATGAAGGGAACTTATAGGAAAGACTATTTGTAGTGTCAGGACAAGGGGGAATGGGCTCAAATTGAGAGAGTGCTTCGATTAGGTATTAGGAAAAAAATTCTTTACTGTGGTGGTGAGTGCAGGGGGGTGAGGCACAGATGGGTGGCGGAAGGTGAGCACTGGAACAGGGATCCCAGGGAAGCTGTGGCTGCCCCGTCCCCGGAGGTGTCCAAGGCCAGGTGGGACGGGACTCTGAGCAACCTGACCCAGCTGAAGTGCAGCGGGAATATGGTGATTGTCAAGGTCCCCTTCCAACCCAAACCATTCCTTACTTCTAAAGCACAAGTTACTTTCCATTTCAAGTGAATTTGCCCACTTCTTACTATGCCAACAAATCCGGCATAATTACACTCTCATATTTGTGCACTTACGCCGGCAGTCACTCCTTTTTACTCTTTGCTCTCAGGCTCAATGACAAACCGAGGTACCGAGACTCCAGCGGGATGGAGTCTCCGCGGCCTCTGCGCTGCCCCTGTAGGCGCGGGCACGGAGGGACGGCGAGGCCGCGGAGGGGCCCCCGGGGGAGGTCGGGTCCGAGGCCGAGCAGCGGGACGGGTTCCCCGGTGCGGGCCCCGGGCCCGCCGCGCCCCCCGGACGGCCCTGGGCGGGCGCTGCCCCGCGCATGCGGCCTCCGGGCGCCGGGCGGGGCTGCGGGGCCGGGTCGGGGCCTCGCCGTGTCCTGCGGTGCGGCTGGGCCGGGCCGGGCCGGGGCGATGCCCGCGGTGCCGGCGCGGGGCCGCGGGCGCTGAACGCGGTGCGGGAGCATGGCCGAGGCGCTGCGCCAGGAGCCTTCGGGCGGGCCCGAGTCGGAGGCCGAGCTGTCTCAGCGGCTCGCCCGCACCAAGGCCCGCTCGTACGGCAGCACGGCGAGCGTGGCCGCGCCGCTGGCAGAGCGGTACGTGGAGCACCGGCTGAGCGCCGGGGACACGCTGCAGGGCATCGCCCTCAAGTACGGCGTCACGGTAAGGGAGGGAGGGGCGGCGGGGCCCAGAACGGCCCTTGGAGCCACGGAGTGGTTTGGGTTGGAAGGGACCCTAAAGATCATCGACTTCCAACCCCCGTGCCGTGGGCAGGAACGTCTTCCACTAGACCGGGTTGCCCCATCCAGCCAGGCCTTGAGCACTTCCAGGGTTGGGGGTCCAGAGCATCCCTGGGTTGCCCGTGCCGGAGCCTCAGCAGCGGTGGCGCCAGAGCTGGGACGACAAGAACTTGTCCCATAGAGCGTTTCCCACGCTCAGGGAGCAGAAAAGGGTGTTCTCCCTCTGCTACGGCGCTGGGTTCAGTTTCAGTATTGAAAATGCCAACATCCGAGTTCCTGGCCTGCCTCGAGGGCTGAGCACCCAGCGAGAGGCTCCGAACTGAGAAGCGCCGGGTTGGGCCCCTGGGATGGGAGACACACTTGCTCCCGCCGGGAAACCTGTACCCACTCAACTGTTCACCACTACACTCACTTCAGACTGAAAAAGAAAATCAATGCAATTAAACTTACCTTGAAAAGAAGCATTGTTTTGAGATTGACTCATAAGCAGTGCCAAGGAGAAAGAATTTCTCCTAGTAGCTTCAGGGCTAAACATTCTTCCCTTGTGATCTTCGTACTAGACCTGAGGTGAGGGACAAATACCATTGTTTTGAAAGTGTTGCTTTTCTGCTCACTTTCTGTGGAGAAAGCAAGCTTATTTCTGTGAAAAATGTTGAAAGGCTTATGGCAGTGTAGGGCATGCAGAGTCCAGTAGGGTGTACCAGCGCTACCTTTGCCCATAGAGTAGAGCTCACCTACCTGCCTTCATCCTGCTTATTTGGGGAGCATGTACAGATACGCAGGTTCAGTGGTCCCACCCGTGCCAAATTGCCTGGGGCCAGGCAGCTGATGAGCGTGGCGCTGTCAGTGTTACTTTCACATCAGCTGCAAACAGCACTTTCCAGTTGGGCTCTCTCTAGAAGAGGTATAATGCATTCCCAAACTAGTAGGTTCTGACTGTAATGGTTTCTTTTCCTTCTCTTGGTCTGCAAGATCTACCAAAGTCTTCCATCACCTTGAACAGCATTCAGCCTTCATTGTGAAAAGAGCTAAAAGTATTTCTCCTTATTTTGGAATATTATGCCACTTTTGACTCTTTCTTGTTGGCAACAGGATTAACGACATTTTGAACTTACACTGGTCCACATTAAAATGAAGTTTTGCTCACTAAGAGGGCAAAGCAGCACATTGGATGTTTGATTTTTGTGGGTTTTTTTTCTTTGTTTTGTTTTGTTTTGGCAGTTCTTTCCATAATGAATAATCTCTGGCCTAAATGATTTAGCGATATTATTCCTCATTCAGAAGTGTGCTTATTCACTGCAATAAGTGAAAAATAAAAACAGATTACTAAAATAGTAGTTTTCCCTCCAAAAATGGCATTTCTAAATAATGTGTGACTCCATTTCAGCCAAAGTGAAGTTGTGGATTAAACCTGTATAATCAGCTTTAAGTTAGGAACCATAAACTTTGGTCATAGTATAAGTTTAATAAGCTTTTTCTGTGTTGATGATGCATTTAAAGTATATATGTTGGGTTTTTTCCCCCCAACATGTTATGGGTTATTCGATTTAATGTTGGTAAGTATTCTGCTTAAGAAACCAGAGTTCCATCATTATGGACTTCAGTTGAAAAAGGTTAAACTGACAAGAAATATCCCTAGGTGAGTGCCAAGTTTGGTGAAATCAGCCATTGTGTTTCTGTTTTAATGGTTTTCAACCCAGGGTAGAAATGTATGCAAATGTATTTGCTTTTAGCAAAATGAAGAACATTGTGTTTTCGCACAGTGATAAGGACTGACTTCCCTAAAGAGTCATTTCATTTGCTTCCTGCATCGTGTATCCTTGGCTAGAAGTGGCAAATTATCTTTGGCTGCCATTGCCTCCAGTGTCACTGGTTTTGGAAGTTTCTCCTGTGGTTTTCCTCACTTGGAGTTACTTTGTAGCAAGAGACATCCTGTCCAGTGCCTCCCTTGGCATGACTTGGCAGCCAGAGAGCGAGAGGTGAAAATGTCATGTTGGGGGAGAGAGATCAGTGTGCTTTGTTTGGCCTCGTCTTCTGCCCTTCACCCCCTCCCCCAGATACTGGCTATTAATCTTTACAACTTGCCTTCATTGTGTCTTCCTTCTGCGTAAATTAACTCTGGGAATTCATGTTTAGTATCATATTTATGGTTCATTGCAAGTGCTTCAGGAGAAGCAGTTTTGATTACTTAATTCTGCACCAGTTCATGCATTAGTGCAGGTTCAGTTAAAGTATTAAGCCTGTGCTAAATCTTTTGCTCTTTCACTATGATAGATCTGTAGCCAACAGACATAAGTTCAGCCTTCCTAGCACTAAAAAAAGAAAACTGTTGTTGCATCCTGTTCTCCATACACATATGAGTTTTATGGAGTCATATTGAGTTGTAGTAGTTACATAATGCACGTATGAAATAACCTGTTCAAGGCTGAGGGATGTTCTTTTTAGAACCAAGTACTTTCCATTTCATTGTTACTCAGTGCAGAGGTACACAATCTTCCAAATGTCATGAGGTGGTATTTTAGGAAGAAATAACCAGAGGTAGAGTTACAGTGAAGTAAGAAGGAGAACTGAAGTACAGTACATTATTTATCAGCTATTGAAGCATCACTTTCCAACTCCCCTGCAGTAGATCTCAGTTTTCAGCTTCTGTATTGTGTTAAAGAAAAACTCCAGCTAGCATTTTAAATACTTTTGACACTCATCAAGACAGACAACTTTTAGAGATTTTAACAATTGACCTTTACATTAGGACCATTAGAGGTCTCAGACTTAGTCAGGTAAAACTTCCTTTATACCCTTCAGATGAGGATCAGCCTGGGGGAGAACTTGCCTCCTATACTGTACGAGCCCAACTAAAAGGAGCTTCCAAGCTTTGGAGGTTAGAAGAGTAGTGAGCTTCTCTTACTTGTAGTAACTTCCTGTGAGTCACCAGATATTAACTATTTAGGTTTTGAAAGGGATTATTAAATCCAAGCATTTCATCATTTTAGCCATCTGCATCAACAGGTTGGGGTTATCTTGAAGTAGAGAGTACAATTTTTTGTATATTTAATGGATAGAAATAGATTCCTGCTGAGTTAAACTGCACTGTTTCTATTACATCCCCATACACCTATCCTTGAGAAGCTCTTATTTTTAGGGAGGAAGATTTCATCAGGTTTCCAGGACCCAAGCAAATGCATCCATACAGGACACCAGATCTCTAACAGCACTACAGCTGATACTTTTAATGCACAATACAGATCTGCACTGCATGTAGTACTGGATTCCAGTTCTGCAAGTGGCCACACAATCTCAGATCTGCACAAACGCAGTCCAGTAGGCTCCCTTGGATCCCAAGAGGTTCTCCTGCTGCTGTGTTCAGTGTGAGAAATGCACAGGCATGTTAAACCCAATTAACGATGGGTAACGATGGTCTTGTCTTTTGCAGTTGGGAAGGACTCCAAGTAGTGCCAAAGTTTAAGAGAGTTTAAGACTGACAAAGATAAGATGGTGGAGCAATTTTCTCATTATCTGAGCACTGAACTCAAGATACTTCAGACTTTAAAGTAGTGAGTGACTAGTACTTGGAGCACTCAGCTGAGTGATTATACTAGCAGCAAGACTTCTATTATGACAAGACATAGAGTCTTTATTCTTACTCAGTTTAGCTCCAGGTAGTTCAATAAAAATGATTAATGGTTCTAATGAAAGCAAGAGGGTTTTTCCTGTTCTCTTTATACTTATTTTCAAGTAAGTTTTATTTAGAGTGCATTTATCATTGCAGTACTCAGTGATTGGGGGTTTTTTTGCTTGTTACAGTCACCAGGGGACCAGAATGGTAATTTATTTTGTTTCCACTTAGAACTTTCACTAATGAAATCATGAGTTCAAGTTATAACTAAAGCATAGAGTCACATAATCATGCATTTCTATGCTTTTTAAAACCTTGAAGTTGAGAAATAGGAAGTTAGTTTGTTGATTTGGAAGGGAAATTTTGATAAGTTAGAACTTAAACAACATTTTTAGTAGCGATGCAGTATAAATATTAATTGGGAGCTTTCCTTCACCTGTAAAGCAATGGAACTTATAATAACTTCTCAGGTTAAGTATGGAACAAAGGAGTTTTATCCATTAATGTGCTGAGAAGGGAGGTTGCTTCTATCACAACCTATTCATCGGTAGAGTAGCTTCAGAGGTATGTAACAATATGGTGACTGTTACCATGCACATTATCACACACATGAGGCTGCCATTGAAGAGGCTGTAGATTCAGTTTAGTGAACAAATGCAGCCACTGCTCTGTGCAGCTGCATTACAAAGTGTTGAAGACTCCCCCATTCTTTTCACTGCCCAAACTTTCACTGAAAATCAGGACTTCATCTGAAGTCTGAATGTGTTACATCAGCTAAGGGGAATACCAAGGATGAGGCATATACTCCTCTTCCAGGACTTCTGTGTGCTTTTTACCAGAGGGTTCACCTACAGCAGTTGCCAGCAGTTCTGAGCCTTACTCTAGTATAAATTCAAATCAGCAGTACTTTTACAACAGAGTTTTTGTTCTTTGACAGATTGCTCAAGTAAGCCTGTATAGAAACTGGAAGACTGTTCAAGGAAAGCCTCTTTAGGTAGTGCAAGACTTTAGGTAAAGCAGTATTTTGTAGTCAAGTCTACATAAAAGAAGCTAGGATGTTAGCAAGACTAAAACAGAGCATGCACTTTGAAATCACTTGGAATGCAAACAGATTCTTTCCTGAAGTCATTGCTGCTGCAAAGAAAGCACAGATTTATTATAACTAAAGGCTATGTACTCCTACAAAAAGTTAGTACTTTATACTTTGCCAAAACCTAATAACTTATGTTTTTCCTATATTTTTCAGATGGAACAAATAAAGAGGGCAAATAAACTGTTCACTAATGACTGTATATTTCTGAGGAAAACCCTGAATATTCCTGTTATATCAGAGAAACCGTTACTGTTCAATGGACTTAATTCACTGGAGTCTCCTGAGAATGAAACTGTTGACAGCTCCCCTTCCTGTGATGAAGGACTAATGACAGTTCAGGAAGAAAGTAGTTCTTCTCCAAGTCCTCAAGAGCCTGACAATCAGACAACTGCACCAGAAGAATTATCTGCCAAAGATTTCCTACAAAGATTGGACTTGCAGATTAAGTTATCCAAACAAGCAGCCAGAAAACTAAAAGATGACAACGTCAGGTAAATGCCACTTTTGGTATTAAGCATCTTAATCTCACCTTGAAGGCGTTTTAGTCTAAGCTGAACCTCCTTTGTGGGGCCTCTCAGGCAGCCTCTGTAGCTTTAATTTGTCAACAGCAAGTCTGTGCTATTATCATGCACCAGATACATTCAAAGCACAGCATTAGCAGGTGCCTTGAAGGGCAGTTAGAAAGGCTGCCTCACAACACATTGTTTAGAGAATACCAATACTATTCCATAAAAGCTGGAAAGCCAGCATTTTCCAAGATCCCCTGCTATGTAAGAGGGCAACTACTTAAGCAAAGCCATAGTTTTCAGTAGAGTACTAAGCCAAGGCCTGTGTGGAAGCTGAATGTTTACAGCAAGACTTGCATTTTTTTCTTCTGCCCCAAACTGCCTGATTATTATGTAAATATTCTCCATGATGCAGTTTCAGTTAAGCTATTCTATCTCCTTTCCCTATACAATCCCTCTGTCTGTGGATCCTCCTGTATGCAGACACCGTCTTTTCTTCAGTATTGCTTTGACAGCAAGGAGCTCCCCGACATTTACTCATGGTAAAAGCAGTACCTTTCTGAGCTCTGCCACAGTGGTTATCCCCTCACATATGTAGGTATCCCACGGTGAGTGCAGAAAGACTTAGAGCAAGAGTAGACATCAGTAGTGTTTGTTTTCCATGTTCTTGGAACAAACTTCCTCACAGTGTTCACAAGCAATTTCTTGGGCTGGTGCTCTGCCTGTTTATTCTCCACAGAAATCACCTCAGTGGGGGACGCTGAGGTGGCCTTTCTCATGACAATAAAAGGTATGACTGCAGGGCACTAGGATTGCTTCAGTTACCACAGAGCTGGAGAGAAATTATGCCTGCAGATACATATTTGCTTTTGCAAATTTGTTTAATGTAAAATTTTATTCCTCATCCTGGTTCATTTCATATACTCTGATTTTGAGGGCAAGGAACATGCTTTTCACACTAAGCAGAAAGTAACTTTCAGAACCAAATTTATGGAGCATAGTGCCATCATTTCTTTAAATTATTTCAGCAACTTGAAAACTTTGTTCAATAGAGACAAGTATGAAGGAGAGCAGTATATTGCCTTTAGCCATTGGACAAGCCTCCTTTGGAGAAGTATCTGCTCATACAACTCCATTGCCAGGACACTGCTTTATAGTTTCAGGAAAGGCTGGAATACTTTCACATCTTGTTAACACACTTGTAGTTTTTTTAATTGATTATATGAAAGGAAAAATAGCTGTTGGAAGTCAGAACCTTCTCTGTTCAAACTCATTCACTTCCATTCTTGTGTTTGAAGCCATGTAAAGCATCTGTCAGAATGTGCTGATGCTGACTTGCATATCATTAGATCTATGTACCTAACAGATTAGAGGTGTTGACCCAGCAGTTAAGCTGGATGACAGGAAATCACAGTCCCTGCCACAGAAAGGCAGTTATTTAACATCCCTTCAACAAAATAACATGCTAATTTACAGAAGGAAATTCAATCAGACCTTGCTGCCCCATGAGCGGAGCCAGTACAGTGGAAGTGACATTGCATAAATAGTGCACTGCTGCTACTAACACCCATTTCCTATATTGCTAAAGTTACAAGTTGGGAAATGGGGGCCTGGTACCAAGTTTCCTCCTAAAAACAATGTATACAGGAGAGTGCATTACTTTCCTACCTCCTGTTCAGCTTTAGCAGTTAATTTTGTTAATTATGCAGAGTACAGATTTCTACTGGTCATGAAGCTACAGGACACATGAGGTACAGAGCTGCAGGCTCTCTGGTGATTAGGATGTTACCCAAGGCTTCTGAAGAGAAATAGTTTCCTGTGCATCTTACGAAGTCTTCATAATGTCCCCTTCTATCTCACCACCTCCGGCTTTCAGTCATGGCCCACAAAAAGCCATCCTTGCCTTGTCCTCTCCAACACAGTTGGAAAGGATGGACCCCTTCACAGGAAGAGGCAGAGGACCAAAGTGAATGTTAACTCCTTCCACAGAGCAGGAGTAGGGAGAGACCAAACACCTTGGAGATACTTTTCAGTTGTGTTCCATAAGTGGTATTTTGGGGCTCAGACTGGAAGGTGGCAACATTCTTTACTGTGCTAAAGCAGCTGCCCAGGAGGCACCTGTGCTCCTTCCTGCCCAGTTGTTTCTTGTGCCTTGCTTGGAGCAGGAAGCCTTTGAAAAATGGACAGCCGTGAGAGTAAAGCAGCCTCATGAATAGGCAAATTTTCTATTATAGTGAAAGCCATATATGAAGTTAGAGTGCTGTTTTCAGCTGCTCTGGCCTTCTGTATTCAGGTTACCTTGTCAAGGCCTGGTTAGAATGTGACATGTGCCAGCACTGCCATGTACTTCAGTGTCTGTTTGAGAGTAACAAAGGAGCACCTGGAGTTAATCTACTGCCACCAAACAGGATATGGAACTAACAAAACTGCAGGCAGAAGCAGACTATCGGTTTGAGAACTTAAAGAGCCGTGACTTCTCACCATACAGTGAGCCTGATTTGACAGATGGTGAGAACCATAACATGTATTAAATTGCTCTATATTTTGATCTCCCTTAAGTTGCCAAGAATGCATGTGCATACATGCACTGACTCAGATTAAACCACACAAGGCTGTTTCATAGTCAGAAACCGCCTTGTGCTACAAAGGCATCTTAAGGTAAATTACATGGGTTAATCACAGTTCTTGAAGTCACTCCTTTAAGTGCTCTCAAAGGAATAAAGTTTAGGTAGAAAAAAAGAGGAGCCCATAATTGCAGATTCAGAGTAAACTGTAATAGCTGTGCAAGTAGGTGAGCATTAAAGGTTATAGAATGTGATCCACTCAGCTTGTGCCAGCTGCCTTTCTCTATTAGTTTTATGTAAGCACATGGCTAGATCTGTGTGCAATACTAGTTTTACTAGAGTTTCATTGAGCAAGAAATCATTAGCTAATGAATCACTAATGACACGTATTTACCCGAGGTGCAGCTCAAGCAATAAGACCTTTTTGTTCTGAGCAATGTTTTCATAATAGGCCAGAAGAAATGCAAAAGGATTAATATAGTTGTTTGTAGCATATGTTGCTAACTCATGTGTTTGCATATTAGGGAAGAATGCTTCCTATTAGTTTTATCCACACATGGAATAAAAGCAACTTGGGATAGTTTGAGAAAATATGATGTTGTTTCATCTTGCCCAAATTGCTGTTATGTATGTTTTAGGATGCTGAAACTGCCAAGTTTAGTGATGCTTTTTGAATCAGATAGTTGAACACCAGATGCCTAATGCAAACTCTTTATAGAGTCCTTAAGATTTTAGAGTAATAGTGTGATCGACCAGAAGACTGGGGCCATAGACTGTGCTTCTGGGACAGGTCATGTCATTTGTCTTTTAGTGAGGCATTTTGGAAATCTTGTAACTAAACAGAGCCACTCTAATAACTATTGGTTATGTGAGCCACTGTAACTGGTGTCAGCACTGAAACAGAACCATAGACTGTCATCTGCTGAGTTGTCTTGACCTCAGCCTCAGAGAGAGTAGGGTGTTGAAGCCTTTGGAACTGATAACTAATTGAGATGATTTGCCCAATAATTTTTCACTGTCATTGGCAATCGGCTAAGAAAACAGATGCCTCAATAAAGGAGGCTGTCTGAGGAGAACTCTTTCAGACTGCACAAAGCTATTAACTATCTCCTCAGGTTGCTGCCGCATTTAATTGTGGATTCTAGAAGCATCCAAGCGTTTGGGTTTATTTGTTTACACTCAGGTGTGGTTGCCCTTACAGAAGCAGTTGTTTGTGCCTGGTACATGTCCCAGCTTGGAGGAGATTTCTTGCAGCTCCTGTAACCTGCTGAGCAAAATGGTGACAGCAAAGAGGAAGGGACAGCACTGCAGGGCTGTAATGCTGTGCTGTTCCTTTTGCATTCCCTGAAGGAGAACATTACTGCTCTGCTATTTTAAGCGTCTTAAAAGTGAAGTAAATGGTTTGGTCATTTAACAGATACACACTGCCATGGTGGTGCTTGTGGGCCACAGGCCAGAGCTACTACCATATAATTTTGTTTCATATGAAGCTCAGCTTGTTTTTAAGCCATCAGAACAGACTTGTACTTGCTCTGCACAGTTCTAAGGTCTACATTAGTAATATTTCCTGGCTGCTACCCTGGTTTGGAGTAGTGCTGCAGACCTCACAGGGCCCAGTATTGCAGCCTGGGACGGAAGGCAGGACCTGTTCCTGCTGCCCCTTGCTGCCAGCTGCAGCAGCAGCTCCAAGTCATGGTCAGAAATGTATTTTGGCATTACAGTCAGCCACGGCTTTGCTTCAGGTCAAACAAAACAACCTACTACATAATTCTTGTGTCCCTGCCATATACAGAAACTCCTCAAGACTGGCAGTAACCCCAATGTCTTCTGCCCTCTGCTGACAACCCAAGAGCCCATTGCACGAGGGAAGTGGGGGCAAACAGCCTAGACAAGGCTTTTGTTACTTGGATGTCTGAAGACTTGCTAATGTAACATTGTTATTTCAGCTCTTCCGTTATATTCACCCATAATCAATGCAGCTCATTTCAGTCCAGTGTTTGGCTGTTGCCATGTCATGATGGATGTTATTCCTATATTAGGGCTTTCAAGAAGAATGACTGAAAGACTAATTCTAGTAGCCTTTGATTGGAAGAAAGATCTTTTTGCTGTAACTCTGCCACATTTTATTCTCCTAAAAGGACAAATATAACAAAA
Source organism: Pithys albifrons albifrons (assembly GCF_047495875.1). Lineage (NCBI taxonomy): Eukaryota > Metazoa > Chordata > Aves > Passeriformes > Thamnophilidae > Pithys > Pithys albifrons. Next base: position 9,821,047 of record NC_092470.1, read on the forward strand.
CTAAGCAGTACAAAGCAATTTCCAGTGTAGATCATAGAAAGTATGTTTGTAGGGTTCTTCTCTTTGATTATATTCTATCTTTGTTTCTATTCTATCTTTGTTTCTATTCTATCTTTGTTTCTATTCTATCTTTGGTTCTATTTTGGGGGCCTATATAAATTGTATATATATAATCATTGTTAAAATTTATTAGGGAGAGTCTGCACAATTAGGGTTTTGGTACTGAAATATTTAATTTTTACCTTATACCATTATGAGACTATTTGAATAACTGTACCTTTGTACTACAAAGGCACATACAGAATTAGAAGTAATCTTTTGAAGATCACAGTGTAGCAACTGTAGAGTCTTTGTGTTCTCATCAAAACACTAAAATTGGCAGCAGCTTTAAGACTAGACTCTCAGGAAGAAAATTTTGAAGCTACAGTAGTACAAAACAATGATCTTTAGAGAACTTGGCATGCTTGAATTAGTACTGGATGCTGCCCTGCAATAGGTTTATATAACCAGTTTATTTTTAAAGGCAGTCAAGTAAACAGCAGGCAAACTGATTTTTCTTGAGGATGTTTTAATAGCAACACTACTTCCCTTTATCCAGTCATTACATTAACAATAGCACTTGGTGGGAACTGTTTTATCCTAAGAAAATGCAAGTGATGAATCTCCATGGAGACTGATGCACAGGAAGAACACATCAGGGAGCCCACTCAAGGAATATCCTTGCAGAATCAAGACACAGATCCAGCTACAGCTATGGTGCACTGCTCCTGTTCTTGTTCATTTGGTCCATCTCTACCCCCTGTCATTCAAAAGGTTGAAACAAGCCTCTAACTGAGATTCTTAAAATAAGAAATTGAAAGTAACTTTACAGGAATTTCAATATGCCCCTCCACTTGTTTGTCCTTTACAGTATTTCTTATTGATTTGGCACTGTAGTCTCAAGAATAGTTCTTTAAATACATTCTGATGTTGTTGAACTTACACAGCTTTGCTTGTTTTCAGCATTCTGTTCTTTAAACATAACAGGAACTCCAGAGATGTGTAATTACCAGTATTATAATGCAAGTATTCCTGTTAGGCAAGGCTGGCATTGCTTAATTTGACCCATTAGGAAAAGTGGTTACCTACATTTTCATTCCAGCTTTACTGTTGAGACATGGTATGTTCCTGACCTGATGATTATGATTGTTTTCTTTTTAGAGAGGAGGAGGATGAGGAAGGTCCCTATGCAACCTCTTCATATCATCAGTAGAAGACAGATGTGATGGCCTGAAAACTTCCCATGAAATCAGTTCTTAAAGAACTAAACAGTCAGTAATTTGAAACCCCAGTCTTTTGGACTCATCATCTTGATGTACTTAAAAGAAGTCATGAATGGGAAATTGCACTGAAATTATGACCTCTTCTGCCTTCCATAGGTTAATGTCCTTATGCTATATCAACAAAGGGTTTAAGCCTTCCAAAACTAGCAATGGCCTTTCTACCCCTTCTGTGCAAACTGTAGCATGGTAGCAACAATATATCCTTGAGGTCACCTTTATGCAGGATGTTGATCTTTAGTAAAGATTTTGTAAATACTTGTTAAAGTGAAATTTGTTTTAAGTATTTAAAAATATTAAAGTTTGCTTGTAAATGACAAACTATGAAAGTAATAGAAATTTACTTATTCTGCAAACATAGGCAAGTCTGCTGTGAAAGTTTTGTCTACTTCAGGGCTGCGGAACTTGCCTCTGCACTCTGTGTGTGTGTCTGTGTGTGGTTATGATGTGTTTCCAGAAAGGGGAATTCAGCTTGTTTGGATTAGTTAAAGCCTTTATGGTTAAACAACTGTTTGCAAATTGGATTTCTGCTATTAAGGGGACCATTTACAAACAGCTATTTTTCTTTGTGAGGTATGACATTGGAATAGCAGATGTGTGTTCTTGTGTGCAGTTATATTTTGTGTGGTTTTAATTTAATAAAATACAAAAATACCGCTATGTCTGTTAAAATGAAGTCAACTTGGTCCTAGCCTGTTTTTTCTGAAAAATGGTTTGTCTAGTTATATGAGCTGTTAGATAATTTCAGGGTAAATAGTGTCCTTTACCTTATAACTCACACTCCTAAATGAGACCTGTAAGAGCTATTTTCTCTAGTTGTGCAGTCAAGAAAACTGTATTAAGATTAGTAAGAGCCACATTGACAAGCCTTCCCTGTTCTGAGAAGAGATGCCAGTATTCAAGTTTGCAAGGGAACCCCACCTGAAGCTGAGGAAGGCAGAATGCAGTCTGCATTCACTCGTTGCCCTGAAGTTAATGTATTGGCAACTTCTTGTTACACATTCTACATTTTTTCCTCAAGTATCCCATAAGCTTCACAAAACTCTCATCATTAAAGACTTGCTGAATCCCCACTGTGACAGATGCAGTTTCCTACTTTCAGCTCATGAGTATAGTTTATCACTCCCTCAAAGACCTTTCTGCAGTATGTTAAGAGGGAAGCGGTATAGAAAGTTTCATTAATTTACTAAAACCTCAAGGAAAAATTGAAAGTTGGCAGGAATTGGTATTTCCCTAGAGTTGGCAGGCTCAGACCCGGCAGGCTCATTCAAATCAACTCTGGTCCTAAAGAGAAAGTCTGCAGTGGCACACAAATTAACAAGAACAGAGAAAGCTTAGATGAATAAAAGGAAGCACTGATTTTTCCTGAAGAGAGTGGTGAATTAGTTTTAGGTCTTGTATCTCTCTTAAATTGGAATTTCTATCTATTCCTTACAGGATAGTAACTTCTATTGTTGTCAGTTAATTTCGGCAGGACATTATGAAGGCAGAATGAACTACTTTTCCAGAAGAAATCCTAACTTCAAGCCCAGTTATATCTTACAGTCCTACATAGAAATTTAATCTTTTTCTACCAAAGATGTTCAGCCATCTGCAAGAGAGCAGGGCCCCATCATAAGTAACTCTTATTTTGGAAGACAAACATCATCACTCTGAATGATCTGCTCCCTTCCTCCTTCTTCCTCAGCTTTATGTACTGGGCATGATGCCACATGGTGTGGAATATCCCTTGGGTCAGGTGGGGGCAGCTGTCCCAGCTGTGTCTCAGCTTCTTGTGCACCCACAGCCTCCTCATTGGTGGGGTGGGGTGAGGAGCACAAAAGGCCTTGGCTCTGTGTCAGCTCTGCTCAGCAGAAACTAAAGCATCTCTGCGTTATCCACATATTTGTGTTTCCAGCACAAATCCAAAACACAGCCCTGTATTGGTCACTATGGAGAAAATAAACTCTACCCCAGCCAAAACCAGCACACTAATGTAGCTTGTAGTAAAGTGTTTAATAAAGTACAGTATCAGAAACAATAGTCTTAGAAAAGCTCAAAAGGTGAATACCATATATAATGTACTTGTTACATTTTCAGTGATAATTTAGGAGTGAAGTATTTCTGAAGGATTCAGCAGAGATACAAACACCACAGAAACCAATTTTTGTCAGCTTAGAATGAGACGTAGAGGTGGTGAAAATGCCCTTCTCACCAGGAAGAATGCAAGCACTGACAGAATATGATCTACTAATTACGGACTAAATACACCAGCAGTGGATGTCCAGTCCTAATGTGCTCCAAGTGTTCCCTGAAAAATAAGGACTGATCTGTAGCGCAGGTTGAAACCTGCGTCACTGGGTTAGATTTTATTTAGCACAAGTCACAGCCCCTTAGAAATGCAGGGTGATTCATCCGGCTGGCTGGGTTTTTACTGTCTAGTTCTGAAAGGTGTGATGTAATGATAGATGTTCATCCAATGTACCAGCAATGAAACCACTATGTGAAGCATTCAAGTAACAAGTTTAGTGGGCTTGGGCAGGCTGGGAAGCGACTCTAATTTGAGGAATTATCTGTGTGTGTACTCCAAGTGATGCACAGCAGCAGAGTAAGCACAGAACAGTCCAAGAATATGCATACTCTGAAACACAATCAGGTCATACCCATGGTTGGGTCTTTTTTTTATAAATTATGTCATTGATACTTTGTTGAAGTTTTCAAATTTGCAAAACTGAGAGGTTAAATACTGCACCAGCCTTTTTGTGGACACATACTGTTCATGATCACAGGTCACTAGTTGATGACATCTTCCCATTAGTACCAGACTAATGAGAGACCAAAGTACGATACTAACTTTCAGTGAAAATTGAAAATATTATTATATTGCTCATTATATTGACAGGAGAAGAAAATTTGGGATGTATTTTAAAGTAATTGTTAGGGAAGGAAAGTTTGTCCTTTTTTGTTTTTTTCAAGTGCAGATCTGTGATCACTACTGTAAAGGTCTATGGTTAGTTACCATTCTCCTGATTTCTTTCCTAAATCCAAATTTGGGAATGTCTGCTTTTCCTTTGTGATAATCATATGAGAAATTAAGTTACAAGCTGTTGTAGAACACAACTGAGATCTAAAGGGACAAAAAGAAATTTGGATCTGTCAGAATATTAGCAAATAATAATAATATCAAATTAGAGGGTTTAGATGAGAACAAATACACTGATTCAAAACAAAAGGAATTATTTTATACTAATTATTTCCTCTGAAGTTTCTAAGGGACTATTTTTCAAAGAGGAAGCTTATATTGACTACATTTTTGGATGCAGTTTTTACCTTAAAAAAATAAATCACCATTAGTGACTGATAGTGCAATTCAATGATTCATTTCAGGATGTGTATGAGCAGGCAGTGACATACTTTATCTATGCCACAAACCATTCAGTGGCTTCTGTATCATCAGTTAGCAAAGAGTTACACTGTCACACCTCACTGCTATCACCTTCACTTAACATTGGTTATCAGTAATGCTCAGTTGATAATTTCTGTTTTGCAGAGATTCCAGGATTTACTTGAGTTGGCCAAGAAACATTGCTCAAATCTCTTCCTCCTTAAATCCACAGCTGTGCTGAGAAAATGAGGAAGGAAATTACCCAAGGAAGTGATTTAACATTTACAGAACTTTGTGCTATGCAGGTAGTGCTGTAAGTCAGTATCTCCCTTCTTTGCAGGCAAATTCCAACCTCTGCATCAGCTTGATATTTTTTAACAATCCCAGAGATACCGTGAGGTTTCTAAAAGAAATCACAGAAGGGATAACCTCAATTATCAATGAAGAATCTGTAAGTAAAGAGAACAGGGCTTTCCTGGAGTTCATCTACACAAGTAACTGTTGCAGGTGATAAAGTCAGGACTTATATCTTCTGGAACACATTGGAAAATCTACCTTTCTAAAAACTTCCTTACCTTTGATCTTGCTTTATGAGTTCTTCATACATAAAATTATCCATTCACTTAAAGATAAAAGACCCCATCAGCCATTCTCCCAAAACTCTGTAAGTTCAGGAAGACGAATGAGAGTGACATTTTTGTTTTCCTTTTTCATTGGGAAGTACCAAATTCTTGGCTAATAACATATATAGGCAAAAAAGGAAAAAGAAAACTTACAAGATGATACTGCTCAATACAGAGCAGAGGTCAGAAAACACACCATAGCTTTGATATTTGGAGATACTGAGATATGATTGATTCTTTCTGAAAAGGAAGGCCCACGCTCCTAAAAACATCTTAGTTGCAAACTTCCCTTTCTCTGCCGAATAACTTGAATCACATTCCTTGGGGTTTTTTCCTTTAGAGAAAGTAATGGCTATTTACACTTGCTATCAGGATACTCACATCAGGAATCAAACTAATTATGCATGCATAGTCATCAAATGGTGCACCAAAGAGAATGTTCACACATGCTGAAGAAGAGAATACAGCTCTGTTATATGAAAGGCAATTGTAATATCAAAGATTTATCAGTTAGCTAAGGAGAGTATGGTCCGAGTTACAGAATACTAAATAAAGAAATAAAAAAGAATCAAAAAAAGGTATTAGGATTTAAACCCAACATTTCTGAATACAAAATAATATTAAAATTAATGAAAACTTTAATAGGTAAATTATTTTCAAATATTTTATTTAGAGAACTATGAACTATTTTCTAATAATGCCCTTTACATAGTTGAATCTATAGAAAGCTTGCTGAGTAAGAGCAAAAAGATGTAGCATTAAAAGAACTTTCCATCAAAAACAACTGGTTTCTCTACAAAAGTAAACCAAACACAAATAATAAATCAGAGAGCATTACAGAAGTGTTTACCTTATCCAATAGAAATTCAGTGTCAGAATTTGGCCTTTAGGGTTGATTTGTGAATGTAGGAAAATACAGTATGCAGAAGGTGAATGGAGCACTACAGCTCTTCATTTCTGTCTAGAAAGTTGTCAGTACAATGTAAACAGAGCATTTCTAATGGTATCCTCAAATTAACAGATCATAAATCACTGAGCCAGGAGTGGGGGAAACTATTCTAATTTTCTACATGTCTGGCAGCCACTAACTTTTTACAGGCTGCCATAGATGCGTTTAATTACGTCAGCCTCTTCCTTGTCCAGGATGCCCTTGTCCACATAAGCATCAGCCTGCTGATCAATGAAATCTCTCAGCTTTGAAAGATCATAGTCTGAAAAACAAGAATTCATTTGCACGATGAGTCATTGTCATTATACTGCTTCACCTAAGAATAATGCCATTGTAAAGTTTATCCAAGAAATGCATTTTATCAAACAGGAAGAGAATTCACTCTAAAAGCAACTTGTGACAACAATAAAAAAACCCAAAACACCTGCACAGTCTTTTCACATATCACAATGCTTTTAGTATTCAAGAGGAATAATCCTCTCTTGCTCTTGATTGCTGTCAAATGCTAAAGTATATAATAAAGCATATTTTCTGGTCTGGAGATTTGATGTTCTAGTCTGCTGGGCAAAAGCTGTTGTTAGAACCCTATTATTTTCACAGCTGTCACGGAATCAAAAGAAAATACTAAATGGACTACTTCTTACTGAAATCCCAGTAAAATTCCCACTTATTACAAACACTGTAGTGACAATTCAAGTAAGCAACTTCCTGAAAATAGATCACAATAATAAAATTATTTACCTTGACACACAATATAATACTCTGAATTGAAGAATACTGCATTGAGCAGCCTTTGTGACAATGTTAGTGTCAGCTTTTGATAGTCTTTGACTGTAAATCTGCAATAGAGTGCTGGAAGATCCTTCTTCCTTTTCCAGTGGATGTGTACATCTATGCAGCGTGATTCACACCAAATCCATTAAATAGACTTTTCCTATGCTGGAAAATATCACTATTTTCCATGAAAAGAATTCTACTGCAAAGCAATCTTTCAAATAACGTAAAAAGGTAACCTATTGTGTAGTAGTTACTCTGGCACTGATTCAGTATATTCACACATAAACACAATAAATTTTCAGTTCCCTAATTTGCTATATAAAATGTAAGGCTTAATTATAAAATGAATTAGTATCTTTCACAAGAACAGATACATTCTGAATTTTTCAGGATAAATTTCTTATTCCACACACAGAGCCTTCAGAATGCATTAATACTGATTTTGTAACGTATACCATCATACACCAATACATGGAACAATCTTTTTTCCAACTGTGCATTCTTAACAAAATAGATAATAATGACGTTTTGTCTTTTTAGGGCTCAGTGACCAAAACTGGATAGAAATAGACATTAAGAAGGAAATTGATGCTTGCAATCATTTTTGTAACAGTATGAAGCAATTTCAAAAGAGTAATACAGAAAATTTATATTCAAAACTCCCCACTCTTGCAGGGGTGTCCTTTCCATATCTGAGTTAACAGGAATTTTGCCACTGACTGTACTGAGGCCAGGATTTCTTGTCTGGTCTGCTACTGTCATTACTTAAGACAATGTAACCTGCTTGTCTCTCCATCCTGTGTGAGTAATGGGGACAAACAGCACTGAGCAATTTCTTAATGAGGCTGTGAGATTTCATTCACTGTGATAGAATGAGGGTCTCCAGTGAAAGATACCAAGGAATGGAAATGAATGGAAGAACAAACACTAAATTAATATGATATCCACATTATTCACACTAAAATCCCTGAGCTTATTTACTTCCAGAATACTATTTATAACTCTAAGATCATTATGTGGAGATGTGAATGTTTAATTACTAAATATTCTGTACAAGGTTACAACCATTACAGTATTATCCAATTCTGGCTGATTTGTTTATCTCATGGCAATTTAATTTGATTTTTTTTGGTAGAAATTTATAACCTTCAATTTTTAATACTTGTTTACAACCTATTGTAATTAGAAAAGTCGGGTTTGGGTTATATTCACTGCAACAGCTGCAGCATTTCACTGAGCTGTGCAACAGCTACACTAAATGAAGTGAGGTCTTATTTGCATATTCAAATCAAGCCATTTGCCATTGCAATTAGTTACAGAATTTACTTTCATTCCTAAAAGGCTAGTGTTAGTGTTCTGAAACTATAAACTACCCAAGTACTTGATAAAAAATCCACGTCTTATTTAAAAGCCTCAGTTCTGTGCTTTGGAGTCCAACTGCAATGGAACACCCAGCAGCTACTGGGGAGAGCAGTGCTAATTTACACAGGGGAGGAGCTCCTCTTTAAAGCATTTCAATCATCAAGCCAGCTCTGGGGGATATGAAGAACAGGCCTACAGAGTCTACAGATTGTAAATATGTAAACCAAACGTTGGACACAAAAGGCAATCAGCCCAAAATCCAGGCTTTTGAAATGCTTCTCTTTAAATCATCACAGCACCTCAATTTTACCAACCTCCTTAATAGGAAATTGGTATTTTTAAACTGGGGAAATAGAAATTAACATTTCCAGGCTTATTAGTCATTGAATGAATAATAATTTCTACTGAAATTCATACATCGATAAGGATCTACAAACATTTGCCTGAAGAAAATGTAAACCTCTTCAAGTATATTCAGTGAGTAAACCAATCCATGAGTGGGGGTGGAAAAGACTGGCCATTTTAATACATGAATTACTTGGAGAATCACTTTTCTGCCAGCTCCCAAGTGGGAGCTGGAAGTGGAGAAATGATTGATGAGCATACCAATACCACCTAATCTTGTACTGAAGAAACACACTGCAATGCATTCATGGTTAGATAAGCTTACCCTGACTGCACTTCTTTTAACATCATCCCAGGGGAACTGAATTAGCATTTTACAAAAATAAAAAGTATGGAAAGGCACAATAAAGATGATGTATCAGAAGAGTAAGAACACTATTCTAATTTTATCATCACTTACACTCACTTTAAGGCCCATTTCCATTGCCAGAGGACAATAAAGATATTTTAGTGCAAATGAAAATCCATCTACACAGAAATGTATATCTTAATGCAGTCACAGGCAGATAAAATGCTATTGATCTGCAGTCACAGCCATTTTCAGACTGCAGCAGTGCAGAGGTTCCTGTGAAGAGGAGCAAGGGGCTGCCCAGTCAGTGTGTGTGATATGAGATATAATGACATGTGACTGAGATCTAATTACTATAATGAATACACTGATAAACAGAACCATTTATTAGAATCGGCAGGAAAACTCTTGAGCAAATATGTGTACCTGCTGCTAATTGCTGTCACTGCCATTGTGAGGAAATGATTTTAGATAAGGAAATTTTTTTTTAAAAGTCCTTCCTATTACTGTTTCCATATAGGAAAATGCATGTATTGGGCTGTAGGCATGCCCTCATCTCTGAAATGTAATTCAACACACAGAGAGGATGGCCAGACTACCCAGGGCTAATCTCATCTCAGGTCACCCTCAGCTTGGCTGGTGCAAGAAGGATCCGGCTTGCCAGGTGCCAGGCATAGCCCAGGTTTGGATCCCTTGTCTGGGAAGCTTCACTTCCAGAGCAGGTGAGGGCAGAACACACAGCCATGGCAGAGAAAAGGGACAGGAGGCTGGTTTTATGTAAGATCTTGAGGGAAGAACTGGTGTGGATAAAGGAAGCAAGCGATGCTGCTGCTGTTCCTTCAGCTCCTGCCTCCAGTGCTCACACAGCCCTGCCCCGGGAAGGGGTCAAACGGGGGGACAGCTGGTGAGCACACCCTGTGCAGCTGCTTCACTCACTGCTCCCTCTGCACAGCTTTGCGTGTGAAAGCTACAAGTCATTCAAGTTGATTTGGGCTGTAATCCAACGTATTACATTGTGACATAAGTTTGTATCCTAACCATTGATGGTTATGAAACAAAACACACTGCTGTTTGTGAAGGCATGCTAGCCAGATGCACTGAGCTCCTCCAGACACATTCAGACATTTTATTTACATTCATATAACATATAAAATCATAATTAAAAGATATGTTGAAATAGGAAATGAAGCACTAGACAAACCCGATGCACTGTTAGCTGGTGACAGGCAGACCACCAGTTTAGTCTCTGTGTTTTGTGGCCAGCAGCCATTCGAGCCAGCTTACATTAATCTGCCTTAGTTTACTATTTTCATTCATTGATTTAACTTTTACATGACCTGTATTATTTAACTTAATGCCACTAATTATCACTGTAGACAAGTGCAGTTTCACATTACCAGTATTTAACTTAAAATGCTAAGTTAAACATCAAATATAAATTACATGCTTTGCAATGTATACAGTGCCCACCCCAATTCAAGGCCTGTCACTTCATACCTTCCTTGTTACCTTGTTTATTGTGTTTTTTCAGCCATTCTATGTTCTTCCTGATTGCTTCCAAATATGCCTCAGACTTCCCTGGAGGAAAGGATGAGAGAGAATTCAGGCACTTACATCAATGATTGATGCATCTTGCTAACTGGGTGAAGTTGGTCACAGTGAAGGCTGATTAAAACTATTCTTAGTTTCTGTTTAAAAGCTGAGTCCTGTCAAACTTAGTCAGGCAAAATTCCCACAGATGGCTAGAAGGTTTTGTCTGTGTAACATTAGTCATGCATCGTGGCTTTTTTTTTGATCTTTGTACATAACTTTTGGTGGCATCCACACAAACTGCATATGTGGATTAAAGGCAACCTGTAGCTTTTTGATGATCATAATGGTTCAGCAAAGATGAAGCTATTGAGATAGCAAAGAATTACTGTCTTAAGACTGAGAGCTTTGAGTATCAAAACTCAGTAGTGCTAAGAGCATATAGCAAACCTGAGACTGTGATATTTTGAAAGACAAGTGGAAATATAGCTACTATATTTACTGAGAAAAAAGATGTATTAAAATTATCATGATAATGCCTTTTTATAACTTAAATTTTAAAGTGATGGCTATTTTTGGATCAGAAAGCACATAGGACAGAATTAGTTCAAGGATTACCTAGCAAGGCCCCTAAGGAAATATGCCATTAATGGATTTTGAATTCTTAACTTGACTGGAGCTTTCTAGATGTAATGTTCTTACATTTATCAGGAATAAAAACCTAGTGTGATTAGCTTGTAGAGGGTTACTAGTGCCAACTATGCATGTCTGCCCCTGTTAATATGTGGATACAATATTAGATATTTCATGATTTTTGAGCTGGGAGTAAGTCAATGTGTGAGAGATCAAAGAGCGTTGCATAATGAGACAAAGAACTCAATACTGATCCAATTTAAATTTCTAAAAAGGCATCGGGCTGAAGGTAAAGGAAAATAACCTGAACCAAACTGGAAAGACAAATCTTCAACAGACAGGAAAAATGTGTTATTTATCACTTCCCACGAGTAAACTCTTCTTTACTGTGAAATCGGACAGCCATCTTGAGCTATTTTCCTCTCCTATGTTCAAACAAATGACCTGCTGAAAAAAATGCCACCTTCCATCTGTGAGTGGCTGCACTGCCCACAGGACTGAACCGGGAGACCAATGCACTGCCATCTACTGCAGCCCTGATTTCTGCAACTCATGGCTGAGCTGGCTGCAGTGAACACACATGCACTCCAAGAAGTACAAGCATTAAACAGCATCGCTGCAAAATAGATAATAAGCAATCCTGTTTAACCAACTGACTACAAAACATAGATGCTCATGCTGGATCCTTAACAGTAAGAACTCACTGAAAGGTTTCTGCACTAAGAACATTCTCCTTCAAAAGTTCAGCACCATGGACTCTGCAGGTTTGTTTTGAGATACAGTAGCCGATTTGCACCCAGGTGACTTCGGTTAGCACAGTCTAATTTAGCAGGTGTGTCATGCTGAGGCAACTGGCATAATAACAGTGCTGCTCTGCTAGGTTTGCTTAGGGAGACACGAACTTACTGCAACAGGTTTTCAAAGTTATGTAAAACAGGTTAAATGCTGATAACCCTTTACCTCTGGCAGTGAATAATGCAAATTCTGTCACTGCAGAACCTTTCAGTACCTTTCAGTACCGGCCTGTTCTAACACAAACTATAGAAATCAATGGCCCCACTCAGATTACTGAATACGCTGATCATCTGATTTCTCTGAAAAGCCACATAGGCAAAGAAGAAAAATCTCTCTGCACTCCTGTGTCAATCTACATTTCACACTGTTCTCACAAGGGGCTATGGATTCAGTGAAAGATTATGATCTTGCTCAGCAAGGGATATGGTATCACATCTTTAAACCTTGGGAAATAAGTACACTTCCAAATCAAGCTGCTGTGTGTTGACTTCCAGCAACTATTATCTGAAGATATTTATGCTAACACAGTGGAAAAACAATACCAAAGATGGGAAGTCTCCGATCTTGGAGCACACATAGTAGGAAAAGCAATAACTATTTTGTACCTCCAGACTCTTCACTGTTTCCTGCTGCATTTTGCCCTTCACTTTTTGTAGAATCCTTTGAAATTTCGTATTCCTTCTCCATTTTAGCTGCTTCTTCTTTTGTACTGTCTGCTTCTTCACTGCTCTTGTCTAAAGAAGTTACAAGAGCAAACAATTTTGTATTAAATGTACCAAAAGCATTTCTCAATCATATCAACACAATCTTTGGCAAGTAAAACATTGTGACTGATGTTTGAAGAAGAGCTTCATTGGAGTCTGTCTCAAAGTGGTTTCTAAATGTCCACTCTACTCCAGACCTCTGGAAACAGGAATGCTTGTTTCTGCTCTTACAAACAATAGCTGAATACAATGCAATGGGATGTAGTTCATAAAGACACATTTCTTTGTGTAGAAAAAAATCATATGAAATGTGCATTGACTAGATCCAAAGTTGACAAATAATGGTTTTTCATTATTAAGAAAAGATTGCTTTTGTGTGTGTGTGTAATGTATGTACTCTGCTAAAGGAAGAGACAGTGAATATACTTCTCAAAGTCTGGACAATTAAGTGAAAATTTCACTCTTGTGTGTTTAGACAACCAAGCAATGGCTACAGGTCCTTGAGGAACTGTAGCTTTAACCAGCAGTCTGGCTGTTAAAGCAATTAGCATACTTTAAACTGAATAAGTTAAAAAAATGTGTTATTTCAGAAGAGAAAATTGTAGAATAGGTACCTGCTGTTAGTTTTGTTCTGGTTTTAGTGGAAGGGTTCTCAAGCTTCTTCTTTGTCTGCTCAGCTATCATTGTATCTAAGTTTTCTAGAAAGCAAGGAAAAACAAAACCAAATGCCAGTTATTCTTCAATTTATAATGTGCAGAATCTATACTATATTCCCCCAACACCAGTCTGAATAGTAAGTAGAAATTTAAAAGAACAGCCTTCATCCTTGCCTCTGAAGGATTAATGGAGAGCCAATATTGAAAGAACAAACAAATAGCTATATCGAATATTGATCAATCTTATTTTTAAAAAATAACAACTGAATCATGACAATAGGTGCTCCAAATAGAGCCAAAGTGCATGAAGACAGTAAAAGTGTGCGTATATATTCTGTATTTCAGTCACGTAAGTCACGAAATACTGATAACTATCTGCAGCAATTTATTCTGATGAAAGCAATGAAAGGCTTTAATTAACTTCACAAAAATAAAAGACTGAAATATGTGCTTCATCCTGGTGGGAAAACTCTATCCCAAACTGCTTATATCTGGATTTTATATGGTTTCATGGGAAAAGAAGCCTAATAAAAGGTTTAAAATTATATTTAGATGAAATAAATATGTAAATTGAAGTGATTAAAACAAATGTATTCTAAAGTGGCTCAATTCAAGCATTTACCTGAAAACCCACTAGACAGTTGTGCCATTTATAGAGCTCTAGAAGACTAGAAAATTTATTTCTATGCAAATTTCAGGGCTGAACTAATCTAATTTGAAAGTAAATCATCTCTTCATAAAGATGGAAGTTTCAGATATAAACATTGTATGCTTACGTGGGAAAAAAGGCCTTTTGATACCACTCTTAGTAGATGTTCAAAATATAGATCATCATAACATCTGCCATATTTCCTCAGTCATATTATGGACATGGTGTAGAATTTTTCTTCCCTTTACCAGCTTTTTAAAAGTTCATTTAAACATGAATTCAACATTTGATGCATAACAGCTAGTTGGGAGGTATTTTTAAGATACTTAGTTTTGAAATACCAAAATTGCTTTTATATAAACAGCTGAAACATTCAGTATATTATGTGGGAACTGTGTCAGAACAGATATGACAGGGCTAGTAAACATTTTAGATCATATTTTCTGTGTGAGGCCAACATTTTATCCGTCAGCTGGGAGGATCTTATTTCCTCAGAAAGATACACAGGACTCATACCTAAAGACTACCTTTTTAGCAAGCATATTTCTTTTCATAGGAGATCGGCACAAGCAATTGTGCCTGCCATCTGATGAGAAATCACATAACTCTGTCTGCCTGAGTACTCTATCTTATGTTATTTACATAAAATTGAAATGTAAAGCAGTATTTGTTGGCACTCTGCCTGATTGCACCCTTTCAATTCTACATCACATGATGGGGTTTTTTGTGAAAACTATTTTCATTTTGGTATATATCCTTTTAATGTGATTCCTGACCTTGCCATATGCCTTAAACAAAACAGGGCTGGGCTGTGTTACAAGCTGGAGCAGACATACTGGTGAAGAGAAAAACAAGATAGAATTATAGTGGTGGTTTTGATGCCTCACTAATCACTTGATCCAAAGCTTATTGAAAGGACCATAAACATTCCTTTCAGCTGAGCTTAAGATTCTATTTTTTATCCTGAATCAGGACCACACTAGCATTTCATCAGAAATATAAGGATTTCTCTGTTGCAAGAGGCACAGTTTTCAAGATAGATCACAGAGTTAAGAACTTAAAAACCTTTTATAAACTCAAGTGAATAGATTATTCTCCTTCACTAATTCATGCAAATGCAAATATGTCACTGACTTTAGAGCTTAAACCAGCAAAATCTATTAAATTAGGCTTAATTTTATGTCTAAATATAGTATTGTAAAAGAAACAGGAGTATTTAAAAGTTTAAAATGTTACAGTGATTCATAAGTGCCTTTCATGTTCTTTCATTAAAGTGTCTGCATTTAGGCACTGCTGCAGTCAGTTTCTATCAGCAGAAAACAAAAAGACTTCACCACAAGAGAGAATTATAAGCTGCTTTGACACCTTTAGATTTAAATGTCTGCATACTGATATTTCCAGAAGTTTTTCTTATGTTGATAGACTGTAGTGTTTAAGTTGTACACATGTCCACACACAGCATGTGCTACTGAAGACCATAGGATATATATTCCTCCATTATTTAGTTGCTCCCATAAATCGCATCCAGAGTTCTACAGTGTCTCTGAGTCTTGACTTGGCTCACAATTTCATTTGAGTTCACTCTGACTCCTTGGTCAATGTTGCTTTTCAGCCATATGCACACATGAAGTGTAACTGATGATCTGAGTTTTGCTGGACTGAATATGGTAACAACCCTGTTCCATTTGCAAAGCTTTATTTTTGTCAGTAAAGATTTGGACAAGTTTACACGACAAAGACTACATTTTACAGGAGAGTTGGTGAAGCTGCCTTGCTGGCTGGCTGGCATATCAATGTGAATCTGAAGATTTATAAGCACCCCTATTTCCTCTGTGACAGGGGGGAGTTAACTGTGTGAGCCTGTTCATACTTGTGGGGATTGTTTGGTGTACCTACATATATATCCTAGAGACTATGCTACCAGACAATCCCAGCTCTTCCTGAACAGGATTTATTGCCCTTTCTTCCTCTCGCTTCAGAATTAATGCTTTAACAGCTGGTATTGTTTCAAAACATGTTTGTACTTGTCATGTGTGGTTAGGCCAGGGCTGAACAATGTTTGCTCTGAGATACACTGATGGAGTGAGTCATCTTCTCCACCGAGATGTGCCTGACCAGCAGCTCAGCAACTGCATGTCCTGTTCGGAGGTCTAATAAGAATTGATTACTTTTCCGGTGTCGTTTCCCCAGCAACGTAATTTGCACAGAGGAAGAGTTTAGAAAGGTACTGACCTTTCCACAGAGATGGCCACTTATTTGAAATGGCACTAATTAAAACAACAGAACAATAACCACTGAGCTAATGGAAGTGACCTACGTAGGTAAATAGGTCACTGCTCTGGCGGCCGCTTTCCTGGAGCGGGATAATCTCATCACTCGAACCAGACTCCTGGCCGTCAGGAGATCTGGTTTCTGCCTTGCCTCACTTTCTAACTCACTCTTTGATCTGGGATGACTCACTGCAGCACTCATGATGCAGGAGGGCTCCTACTTGGAGTAGGCATTCTGAGACACGTAGGCCCAGCTTCTACACACTGATAGATCCTCTTAATTGCATCTGAAAATGCAAATTCCCAGCTCTTTTGAAACTCTGAAGTCCTTCAATATGGACTTCCAAAAATCTGAACTGCATAAAAGCAGAATGTTTATCTCTGGGAAAACACACTATGATAACACTCTCTAAATCCACGGGAAAAGATACTACATGCAAAAACATTACAATTTAAATTACTTTGTTCTTATTAGAGAGGCAGAAACTAACATATCCATCTAAGTATTTAATGGAATTGGTAATGGAAGCCTGAAATGGACCCTTCTCTATAGATAGATTCATGATGTTTTCCAGACTCTTGTAAATTTTCCTGCAAAGGTTTCTTTCTTTTGCATAATTGTCTTGTACCCAGGAGGCAGTTTCACATTCTATCCTCATCAAATTGACTGAAGTTGAGATTTTATGTCATTAAACTTCCACAGAAAGGCCTGTTTTGCTGTTCTGTTTTCATAAAGTGTAAAAATACTGTGTTTATTAAAGCAGAAAAGGGATCATCAAGGTACCCCAGATCAATCTTAATGATAGCTAAAACATTAGTTTACTTAATGAGTTCATACACCACAACTGCTTCAGTTGGGAAGCTTTGGGCTGGTGACTGCTTGTGTGAGATGCATATATTTCAGTCATTAAAAGCACAGTTATCCCAGGGCTCTTCTGACTCCTGTGGTAGATGATCCTTAAGAGTTTGCAAGGCCTTTTTCCACCTGTGAAAAAACTCAGGACATTTCAGCATTTGGTTGTGATATTCTGTGGGAAGAGCATATCTACATAATTCTTTGGACAAATCTGTCTTGTACTTTGCATAGTGCAGGTCCAAGAACTGTCAATATCCACTGGATTTTCAACAATGTAGCCAAAAGGAGAGTTAAATGTTTAATCAGCTCATATACACATCATTTTTATGTCACATAAACTGCTAAAACTGTGATCAACAGTTGTGGAAATTCCATTGTGGAAATATAGATGAATATCAGGCTTGCAAATCTCCTGCTCCTCTCTAGCTCATTACCTTACACATCAAGATATGGCATTTCTTTCTGAATCTTCCTATTTGACTGATTTGTTGTGATGGTCTGTCTGAAGCCTAAGGCTGCCATGAGGAATAACATGTCAGGTGACAAACTCCAGGTCATGGCATCACTTGTAAATGGATTACAGGCAAGATGGTCAGAGTGACTTGAAATTAAAACAGCAGCAGTATCACTTGGCAATCAGGTTAAAAGCAACTCCAAAAGCAAAACACAATTAAATAGGTGTGCTTTGAGGTAAAGAAAGCTTTGGAGCAAGTCTCCTTTATTACCCTTATTAAATTCCCTACCTCACAGACTGTTTCTCAGGTTTATCCTTTCAGTATTCTACAGGCATTTCCTTTACATTACTCCAGGTCTCCTAGAGCTGTTTGGTGCAGTCCTTTCCTAATCCTTTCCCATCCTGAAGCTGCTACACAGCCCATGCACACATTTTCCATGTTTTGATCGCCTGTCCTTTTTGAGCATGATGGTTTGAGACTGAAGCAACACAGAGCCGCCTCTCCTCCAGGAGTGGGATGTAGCTCAGTTTTGAAAGTTCAGTGACACCCTCTCTACCCTGCACCCACATAATCATCTCAAATCAGAACTTAAGGGCTCAGGGCTCAGCTGTCAACAGAAAAATACTGAATTCAGAAAGTAGGGGATTTTATGCAGCTGTTAAATACAGTGCAGAAAAGTAAACGCATTGCCCTCCTTTAGACACACAAACCACTTAGTAGGATGCAAAACCTGTATTTTCAGGAACTAAGCAATATACCTGTCAAATAAGACACTATGAGAAGATGGAGTTTTTACTAAGTATCCAGTCTGGAAAGGATATAGGAGGCAGTGAAGGGAAATGGAAGAAGAGGCAATATGTTTGTCAGAAATAGCTGCAAATTCAAAGGGTACACAGTGATAAACAAAGGAATGAGCTGTTACATATTTGTCTGGGTTCTTGAATACAGGATTTGATAGCCATGTAACATGATGGGGAAAACAATTAGTGATGCTAAAACTACTGGATATTTCCTGAAACATAACTGAGAAGATTTAGATCCCATAGATACTGAAAATGCTATGCTCTCACACATACTGTCACCCTCAGGTGATGCCCAGTTTACTGTGTAGTGTCCTGCTTCTTCAGAACTGTGAGATCAGCTGTCATAGACTTTTCACACCATAGCTACCCATTTGTTTTTCTATGCAGTGAGAGTCTGAATGGGGGAAAATAGGAGATAATATCTAACTAGTGGGGGAAAAAAACACATTCACATGTTTATACAAATGCAAAAGTAGCATGGGACAGACATGGATGAATCTACACAAAGAAAGGCTTAAGCTGCATTGGGTCTGCAGCCAACATACTTCCTAGACTCCAGTCTTACCTGCCTTTACGCTCGCTCTGTCCCCACATCCTTTTATCTTACCTCCATGCAAATTCATCTTGGGTTTCACTATTCGCATATACTTTATATTAGCACTGCTGCTCCTCAGTATTCAGCTCACTCTCACCATCTAAGGTGCTCCTGATTTCCACTTTTCAGATATAGTACAATATACTGGCATCTGTGTGACCTTAGTTCATCAGATATAAAATAAAGAGCAGAGGAAAGAGAGCTGCCTGAAATTAAATAATTCCCACTGGCAGCTGTATGCATCAGTCATATGATAAAGTAATACTGGGCAAGGAAAATCACCAAAGGGAAATTCAGATAGGGAAATTTTTGTTAAATAATTTAATGCTTATGAAGAAAACCTACAGTAGCAACAAAGAGCCCTCTGGGAAAAAAAAAAGAATTTTAAAAGAGGAAGGTGTTATGCATGAAAGGTTCCCTGTATGAAATACTGTCAGTGCCCTTCATTGCCCAGGTAAAAATGAAGGGGAGAACAAAAGGTCCACATGACACTGTTCATATGCCCCTTGTAGCTGCTCGCACTGCTTTAGCCACACCTTCCCTCACTCCCTTGAAATCACAGTCTTTATCAGGGAGCATCAGCTTATGGTCACAGTGAGGAGGGGAAAGATGATGCCAGTCTGGACTGTGATCTGCTCTTTGCCTCACACTGTTGGCTCTGTGCCTGCTCTTGCCTAACTAAACAAATAGCAGGATCAGACCTTTGGCCTGCAGCATCTGTGCTGATGAGAACTTCAGGCATTATCACATTATTCAAACAAGTCCTCCTTTCCCAAGAAAAGGCCAGATTGTGCCTAATATGCTCTGGCCTGTGATTGGGAAATTGCAGAGCTTTGCCGTCACCAGAAGTGGAGCTGTGGAGGGTACCAAGCATGAATGAGAGAGGCAGAACAGCTATTTCATATTCCTTCGCATGGAGAGGCAGGGATATGTTAAAAATCACCATAGGAGGCTTCCTGCTTCTTCTGTTTCACCTGACTTTTTTCATGCAGCCTCAGTCTGCCTAAGGGAGAGTATTATAGTAAAACAATATCCCAACAGTTCTTTAGAAAAGGACCAAACTAATGAGTGTTCACATGCTTCGGCAATAATTCACCAATGACCCAGCCATCTCTCTATTGCCAGTGCCTCCTGCAGTTTGGTCTTCTTCCCTGTTGTCCATGAAGAACAAATGATATGGGGGAGGAAAAGGTAAACAGAGACATCTGTTCATGCCCATTTCTAACCAACACAATCTCCTACTCAGTCACGGGGGACAGTGTGGATTCTGACAGTGAGTCAGAGCCGAAGGGAGGAGGTGCGAGAGGTGGCTTTGGTTTGGTCTATGGGGGAAGGCAGCTGTGACTCAAACACTGCATACTCATCAGCTGGAGCAATTTCTCTGTTTTCCTCCTAAATAAAGGGGGGTTTGCTTCCCAACCACTGTGCTGTGAGCTGTGCATTGTACACTGTGGTTCCAAGAAGCTAAATGCTTTACTACAAGGAGGTGAAAAGTGTGATCCCCTTCAGAGAGAGCAAGGGTACAGAGTTCTTAATTTTCTTCACAGTCCTTTGCCTCTTTCTTTTCTCCAGTTGTGGAAGATACAGAAGCACTGATTTAGAAACTGAAAACAAAACTACCAACCTCAATCATAAGATGTAATGAAATATGCATTATATGCTGTATCATGGCAAAGCTTCCATGTATCTGTGAGATAGAGAAGTACCAATGCCAAAAGTTTGTGCTACATGTCCTAGTCAATAAATGACAACTCCACACAAGAATATGTGCACATAAGTAGTTGGCATTTCTAGGGTAATAGTTCATTGGATAACACAACTTTCATGTGGTAGGGGTGGCAGTAGGTAAATTTGTTACAAATCTACTCTTGGAAGCAGAGCACAGCAGGGAAAATAATTAATGTACTGTGTAAAAAGAATACATATATACACACTGGTGCCTCTAAAGAATTTGTCTGTCATCTCTGAAAGCTCTATTTTTGTTACGGTCCACTAGCCTCTAATGACAAATATTTCTTAAAATAGTTCTAAAATTCTTGTTAGTGGAGATGATTTTCAAATGTATCTGAACAAACTGGCAGAAAGCATTTGTTCCTGTTTCTAAGCTGACAACAATATTATTAGAATAAATGTGTCACAAAACCATAGTTTACTTTACACAATTACTATAAATAGAGCTTTTACCAGGATGGAAGGGGACTGATATGTTTTCACTTTAGAACTAGCTATATAGCCTGGCATACACAGGAAAAGTCACCTGTCACACAAAAAATTCCTCTTCTTTGTGTGGTGTAGATGAAGCTTTTCCTTAATAATTATCTGGTCTATGATAGATGGCTCTGATAGAAAAGCTGTCAGAGTGAATCTCCACCATGACATTAGTCAACAGAGAGAAGGAAAATGAAGTATAATCTTATTCACAAACTAATATTCAGATAGTTCAAGTATCTGTGCAATGCATGCCTCATTCTGCTCTGCTAAAATCAAAGTGAGTTTTGCTATTGGCTCAAACAGCACTTTTTCTTTCGAAGCACTCAGCACTGCAAAGGACACAGTCCTTTCAGTTCTGCATGGAGTATCAGCTATTCATGCATCAGTATCACTATCAGCTATTTATGCAACATAAACGGTATATGAATGCCATGAATAATGAAATATTTTATGCTGAGTCAGCCATAACTTATTTGAAAGCCTCTTGCTGCTGGTCACTATGTGGACTTATTCCAGCTCTTCCATTCCACTCTGTCACTGCATCCTTTCCAACAGCAACATCATTTCAGTAACTATCCCACGTCCCTTCCAATTCTCAGCCTGTTCAATGGTAACAGTCTGTGCCTCCAGAAGGTTGGGACAAGCAAGGGAAATTCAGCTGTTTAAGCAGCAGTTGCTGGATGCTGACAACAAGCCCAAAGGTGGATAAATTGATACCACAGTTGGATCTAATTCACAAGCCACCTGTGTCACTGTGATCCTGTGTCAGGATTTATTACCTTATGTTTTCTGTATCAATAATGCTTGTCCATTCTTTTAATTGCAAAAGTGATTTTAAAGCAGCTTTCAATCTTCAGAGGGCAGATGGGCTTTCTAGAAAGATTTTTGAAAGCCTTTGAGCAGGCTAGAAACATATCATGAGGCTTTCACTCTACAGGAGAATTTTCTCCCTGTACATCAAGATACAGCATTCATAGCTAAGAAAGTAAAGAGTGATAGAAGATAGTGGTATTTAGCCACAGCAGGAAAATTACCAAATATGATGCATTTCAGCTGAACACACATTTTATATCAGTTTTACAGCCTCTCTTTAATGCTTCCAGAGCTATACTTTCTGAAAACATGTTGTAAAATGGAGGCATTGCTTTTTCTTTTGTATATACAAATATGTTGATCTTGGCTTTCTGTGTTCTGTTACATGTTAGATTTAGCATATGGAAAGCTTTTACATATGTATTACACAATATTGAATATGTGTACTAAAAAATGAACTTACTCCTTGTGTTTCCATATCTGTGCATCAGTATTTTTCTTGCACCACACTGCAGCTAGATCTTTTGTAACTTAAAGCTAAACCTAATAACATCAGTCACTGCAGCAGGAAAATACTTTCCCCCAGAGAAAGACGATGACATAATGCTGTAGTTTCCAAATCCCAAGCCAGCTGTTACTGGTATATGTATTCAAATTCACTGTCTCTGCACCCATGTGACAGGCAAAAAATCTTGATTTAATAAATGATTTATTTTTTTGAATGTATAATTCACAGACATTGCTTACGCATGGCTTCAGACATGGAGTGGGGAAAATTAACTTAGACAGTTTCCTACCGTAATAAGATGGAGAGAGGATGTAATCCATCTCCACAGACCCAGGAGGTATTTTCCCCCAACTAGCATGGAATCTGTTCCCTGGTTTTGGAGTAAGAGAACAACAGAAAGCTGCCAGGTTTAAAAGTTGATTCTTCTCTCTGATAAATATTTTCATACTAACTCCTTTATCTGCTATAAAGAAGCACAGCTGGGCATCAAAACCCTAACCCAACCTGCACCAAGATATACAGTATCAAATACTCAAGTATTACTGAGTATATAACTTTTGGTTGAATAAGAGTGGCAATAAAACTGCTGCCATGCTTAAGGACAGTACAAGAAGCACATGCTCTGGTGGATGCTCTTCTTGAGTATTTTAGAATATTAGTACAATAAATGAAGGTCAGCTTTAAAGCAGTTTCTCAACAGCAAGTCTAAAAAAAGAATACCACAGAAGCAACTTGAGACCTATAAGAAAGCTTTTTCCTCTCCAGTAAGTTGCTTTGATGAAGCACAAAATCTATCTCTGCATAAATCACTCATTTGCAAGGCAGAGACTGGATACATCAGTTGATAAGTCTTTAAATCCAGACTAATCAAACCTCTGAAACTCTTACCCTAATCCCTGCCTTCTATACTATGTCATCATGGCAATTTGTTTCCAGGGTTACAGTATTTATTTACTCAAAGTAAAGCCAATGGGAACAACTGCCATGAATTTTAGCAGGAAAAAAGCATCCCTAGTGTAATTCCATTATCTGAGTGGTCTTGCGTCAGGGATGGATGTAGCCTATTAAGTTTTGGCACAGCACTATCAGTGAGGGCAATATCTGCCCAAGCCATACCATCTTCATTAGTAGAATGACACCAAAATCACTCTGCTTAAAATCCACAATTTCTTTATGTGCATCTTTCTTTAAGTGAAGAGGCAGACAGAGAAACAAAGAGCAAAGAGAAATTGTATTTAAGTTGTTCAAATATTCCAAAATTCAAAGACTTCTCACAGAAAATAAAGGATAGTCTTGGTCAGAGATACAATGAGTTCTTTAGAGAGGAGGTGCAATCATGCACTGAATGTGAGTCATGACGGACTGGATCTTTTGTAGCCAAGTAATTGATAGTCAGTCTGTACAGTTACAGTAGCATCAATCAATCACGTATCTGCATTGGCTCACATCAGCCTGCAGAAGTCATGATAGATCATTGCCAGTCCTATCTCTGTGACAGGCTGATATATGAAGCTGAAAAAGTGCCCTGATATAAACAAAAACTTTTCAGACTAAGCCAGACCAGGAATACTTTAGACGAATACTTCAGAGTTTATGCACATGAGTCCTTCTTCTGTAGGTCTGCTTGTTTCCATAGAAAGGATACCAACAGTAAATGGAAGAGAGTTTATCAAAGCCAGGAAGGGTGTGTGAGACACTAAACAAAACAAAACAAAACGAACAGCCAGGCTGTTCCAAATTCCCTCTTCAGGAAATTACAATGATTTTACAAAACCTATATAGCCACAGACTCTAAAATGGATCCAGGAAAGAGTGCTTCAAAGTCTAGTCCTGTGCCAAGATGTAACACTTTCCGTACATGGAAGGAGTTTTACTTGGTAGACAACCATAGTGTTAGGTACTGTCTATTCTGGCTACTTACAGGTGACAGATGAAAGGAGCTGAAGTGCTAGAATATTTTTTGAAAATGCAAGTGATTCATGTCAGAAGAGAGAAAACCCTGATCTTCCTCTGATATAAAGTCATTGAAATAAATTGTGCTTCACAGGTGTGAAAGTGTAATAATCCTCTAGATATGTATCTGATAAATTACCTTCCCTTCATTAGATGGAAATATTAAATCAGTAGGAAATTCAACATTGTTATAGTGAATGATCTGTCATTTAGAAGTACAGCTTTAAAATTTTGAATGAACAAATCTGAAACAGGTTTCATAGGAACAAGGAAGATGAGAAGGTAATTATCAGTGTTGGAAGAGTAAGCAAATAGCATTAATAACACGGTTGCATAAAGTATGCACTCTTACCCAGATAGGAAACTCCTTCTTCTGGTGTGATTGTTCCATATTTAACCATCATCTTCACAAAATCAATCAGGGTTTTCATGATCGTTATCAAGGTCTCTTTCTCTTTTGTCTCTGTCTCTGTGTGAGGGGATGAAGCAAAAGTAGTCAAAGCCTTAAGGCAACTTGGAAAACCTCAGTTCAGCAAATTGTGCAAACTTTATACATAAAGAAGGACCTACTCATGGAAAGAGAAAATGCTGTGCTGGACTAGCAAAGAGAACTTATATATAAACTGTTCCTGCAAAATATAGCTGGATGTACTTTAAAACTTCAGGAGACCAGTTTGGCTCTGTGTGAGGAAGATAGCTCAGAGATCCTTTCTCCAAGAAGATCCATGGGTTCAATGACAAAAATATGAAGTGTTTCAAATGAGATTGTTACCATGCATAAGTCCATGACTCATGTACTGGGACAACATAGTATTACGTGGTTGGGAGGATCATGACTTTGGAAAATCATACAAACAATTATTCTTTATTATAAAAATCCATTGTTGCCCATACTTATCTGCTTTTCAGCTTTCTTTTCCCACTGTTTACCTGCTGAACAATATTACTGCTGTTTCTGCATTAGCAGCATGAAACTGCCCCATCACACAGTTGCACAAGCTCTTTCCACTTCTCAGGTTGTGGCTGAAGGACCCAACAGAGCCAGGGGCACTGTCAGTCAGGGACAGTCAGAAACATATTCCCAGCCTTGGCAGAGAGCCAGTTGCTCTGGAGACCTGCTGAACAGGCTTTTTATTGCTGCCTGCAATTTAACACACAGCTGTGGGATGCAATTGAATCCCTCTTCTGCAGCTTGATACAATCCGACAGGTGAACAGCATAAAGCAGGAGACAAGGCAGGGATGTGCAGCCAGTGGACCTGGTTCTGTTTGCTTGATAACCTGTTAAACCCAACACACCTTTCTGCTTTGTGAGCAGAAAAAGGAGAAGAACTAGCTTGCAAAACTACCATGGGAAAATGAAAAGAATAGGAAGAAAAATATGAAGCCTGTAGGTTGGACTTGAGCAAAATATGCCCTCAGGTTTTTCATTTTGGCTCTCCACTCATGTGCTTATGGGGACAGTCTGAAGCAATATTAAGGCTCCTGCAGGACAAGGAACCTACAGAATAAACATACACACAAAAATGTGTGTGTGTGTGTGTGTGCCTGAAGAGGATGGGTGCTGACCAAGGGGATGTGGCAAGGTGCCACACTCTTGCCTGCAATGACTGGAAAGCAATGATGTCCAGCACCGGAATAGGAAGAGACGTGCAGAGCTTTCACTGCAATAAACAGCAAACCTGTGGTTTGTGAAAAGGCTGGAAGGCTCAGACTCATTTACTGGTACCATCACTGTGAGGATTCTACTGTGGCTTACTTGTATCTCTGTTGGCTTAGAAGACACAGATGTTACTGGAAAGATCTCTGGAGGAAACAGTTTGCCAATTTTTCATGTCCTTATGGGAATGAAAAGAATTCAGAACTCCTGAATCACACGGCACAAGATGGGAAGGGCTGCCTAGGTCACACTCTTTGCAGTTCTGAGTGCTATTTCTCCCAATGTTTTGCCATCAAAATCACTAATTGAATCAGTTTCTGCTATACATCTTAGAGAACATTTGCAAAGCACATGGCATCACAACTAGGGAAGTTGTGGGAAAGGGAAAAGAGTAGGAGAAAACACAGAGAATCTTAATTTTCTAAGTTTTTTCCTAAGTATTTCTATAAAACACATGATAAGCTCACCTGAGTTAAGACTTTTTAATAGTGCATAAAAATTTGGAAAATACTGGAGGTCTTCAAAATTATCTTCAGAAGGCAGCTCATTTCTTCTTTCCAAGATATTAGATGATGACCATGTGTTATCCAGTGTATCATCAATTTCACCATTAATGAAACTATCCTGATCAGGTCTGCTTGGTGTCTCCACAAAAGATATTAAAAAAAATATATATAAGCACATTGTTTTTGGTGATAGTTACTAGAGCAAGAAATTGCATCATAACCTCATGCCAACATCTTCCTAATTGCAAGGTAAAGACTATACTATTTTTTCAAGTTATTTCAATTTGACATCTGGCTTAAACCCCAGAGTTAGTCATGATTCATTTTTCTATCTAATAGAGTTTCTTTAAGAACACCTTTAGTTTCCAGATTGAGCTCATTATTCCCTAAAGAAAGCAATGTATTGGTCTACGAGCACCATTTGGCAAGGAAAACAAAATGATTAGCTAAGAGAATTACCATTCTTTCCTGTTGCTTTTCTTTTGTATCACTGTCTGCTCTGCTTGCAGGGTAATCAAAATCTTCAGCCTCCTTCTCACGATTCTTTGCTTCATTTGCAATTAGCTGTTGTAAAACCTCTGCCACTTCATCCTCTAGGGTATAGGCCTGACTCTCTGTGATCTGTTAAAATATTTGTGCAGAGTACTTGTAAAATACTGTCCTTTTCCCAAATTAAACGTCAATATGAAACCTGAGCTTTGTAAATAGGTTGCCTTAAATATGTTTGCTTCAAAGCTGAGCACAACCAAATTAGGTGTAGTATCTTCACCAATGTGTGTTTGTGTATACATGTACACATCTAAACAGGTATGCATGTCTATATTTATATAAATATTTATATACACACACACATAGAAACACCAAATACATGTGTATACAGAAACCCCACCCATTCACACATACAGCCTCCAATAGGAAAACAAATCTGTTTAGGGCTTAACACAATGGAGTGCAGCTTGAAAGATGGAGATGCAAGTGTGGCATACCTCCCTATACGTGTGTACATGTGTGTATATAGAAATATATATGTTCTGCAACTCATCTATGTACAGTTGAATAATTACAACAGAATACACTGATATAGAAAGGAAAAAAACAAATAGCTTTCTATGGCATCATCAAAATGTTTTCTCTTTGCTTTGTAACAGCTGCCACTTGAACAAGAACTCTACCATGCATCTGTTCCACAGCTCCCTCTGTAATCAGTGGGGTGCAGCATGCAATAGCTAACTGCAAAATCTAGTGCAGAAAACATAAGGTCAGTATTTAAAAATGTAATGATCCCATATGCCAATGTCTAAAGCCATTGAGACATCCAGAGGTCAGAGACAAATCCAGTTTTGCTAGAAGTCAGTAACAATGACGTACATCTCCTCAAATAACCAGCAGTATTTTATGTTTGCTGATGACACTAATAAGTAGGTGGATAGGAATGACCTCAGACCTTTCCTCCCTAAACATAGAAATTAATAATACAAAAGAATTCCGAGAAAATTGGAAGAGAAATTAAAAGGAAAAATGAGGGCAGACAAGGCAGGAAGTACAGTCATTGAATGTTTTCTCAACATCAGAAACATTCTGCAGTTTGGCCTATTTTGTTGCAAAGCCATCACAGGAAAACAATGTTATGCAGAACTAAACCCATGTGCCCCAAATGAATCTAGAAATACACCTAGAGCCTGAATCCCATTCATTATCACTCAAGTCAGTATTACACACAGTGTTCATCCAAATTGTTTTTAAAAGAGCACTAAACCAACCCACAAAACAGCTAAATGAAGTATTAAGAAGATACTTACTAGCCCCAGATTTAGAAGTTTTGAAACAATCTTGTCAAACACTCCTCTGTCATTTTCCTCATAAATTCTTGCAGCAATTTTTTGAACAATGTCTTCAGCAGTCAAAGGAGTGCCATCTAATTGATGGAGGCCATCTGGATCATCTGAAAGGATTACAGTTTAACTGTGTGCTGACTGTCCTAACTCATTTGGATTAAACATCTTGTAAAAAATCTCTGCCCACATCTTTTTCTCTTCAGAACAAAGCTGCACCTTTTAGACACACTAGGACTATACTTTGGTATACACTTTGCAAGCCATTACATCGCTCACAGTGAAAAGTTCTTTGTGTCCATTTTCCACATCTGAAAAATGCCCTTCTGACTGGCTCTTTTGAAAGAGCAGAGATGAATGTTAGGAGCATATTCTCCTGTTTATAGAAAAAACTCTTAAGAATGAGAGAGCACTGCTCGCATATCCTCTTATTCGTGTCTTCCTGGTATCTACTTTCTTTGCATAGCCACTTAGATAAAAATCAAATCATGACACACAGCACACGATCTTCCTGTTTGAAGTTCAGAAAAAAACCTTTTAATTATGTAATCGTTACTTATGGCAAATAATATCATCATGACAATGGGAGAGACAACATGATGAGTAAGCTTTGGTCTGTGATCAGCATACTTTGTTATAATTAAAAATATCCTGAGCTAAATGCTGCTTACAACTCTCAGAGGACTCACTTAAACTACAAGTCAATTAAATACTCCTGTAGCAAAGCAAGTATTTTTTGGCCTTTGGTAATTTCCTTTAGCTTTATGATGAAGAGAATTATCTAACACAGATATAAGATTTGGAATAAATATATGTGATTTAGCTGCATATAAAAGTGCTTCTTCCTCTCAAACCAGAACAAATACATTATCATTTAAAAATACATCCCGTTTTCCTTCCATCAAATCTAAATTGCTAAAAAATGTAATATAAATTACAGAGTTAGATTTTCCTCCATGGAAAAAGACTGAAACTCAAGAGCAATTCTTTGCTACTGTATTTCAAAACCTAATTGTGATACAACAAGCTTCCATAACTGGAAACAATTGAAATTGCACTCCAGTAACAAACAGAATTCATGTTTAGTGGTGAGTACAACATTCATGGCAGCAATCAGTTTGCAAGAGAAGTCTAACCTAGAATTCAGTGAAAGATGATTATAGAATACCTTGGAATTTATAATCCAGCCCACTTTTAGTGGAGTCATAGTCATCCACAAGCCTGCGGTTCTTGGTGGAGTCTGCATCATCAATGGCCAGTTGCTGTTCATACAAAGAGCTTCTGATTGACTCCCTCTCCTTTTCATTCCTCTCTCTTTCTGCTACTGATTTTAGCAGGTTCAGGTCATCAACAAATGAATAATTCCTGAACTCTGGCTTATTTTCTGGAAAATATATCAATGCACACATAACATAAAACTTTATACCTCTTTGAAAACCTTATGAATATTGCTATAAAACCAGGAAAGATATTTTACCTGTGGGAGCTATTTTCCTATTCTTGTCTGCCTCAGCTTCAGCAATCTAATACACAAAAATAAAATAAACAAAACAACAAGCAAGCAGAAGGAATAAAATGTGTGATCTCTTAATTTATCAATATCAGCAGAAGCTTTAATGCCTGATTTTCACTCTTAGTAAGAAGTTTGCCTGAATAAGTAGAACAGGATTAACTGCTTGGCACTTTCTGTCAGTACCACCCAACCTTTGATCACAATTAGACACTACAAGAAGCTGCAACAGACTTTAAATTTTAAGATAAATGCCAGTTATATTTTCCTTCATTCCAAGCTCATGCTATATTCAATGTCAATACAAAGGGGTGGCAAACCTGTGAGCTGCTGGAGCTAATAAAATGCTTTTGCAATGCCAGACAGTGAAACTCTGTATTCCAGTTCTTAAAAATTATTGGCACTCTGTTTCGTGTCCATCCCCATCAATAATCACTTTACTGACAAATCTATCTTTTACTCCTTAGGATATTCAGGGACTCTCGGTACCTGAAAGGCTCAAAGTACTATAGGAATACCATAA
The DNA here is from genome assembly GCF_047495875.1 of Pithys albifrons albifrons. Taxonomy (NCBI): domain Eukaryota; kingdom Metazoa; phylum Chordata; class Aves; order Passeriformes; family Thamnophilidae; genus Pithys; species Pithys albifrons. The sequence continues at coordinate 9,851,596 of NC_092470.1, forward strand.
CAAAAAAAAAATTGTAAATATTTTTTATTTCACTCACCTGTTCCTCCAAAGGTCTTTCTACACTTAATTGTCTGTTGTGTATAGCTTTATCTAGAATAAACACACACACATATATATTCAGTTATATGATACATGTGGCTACAAAGAGCACATTTTCTCTTATAGTTTTCTCCCATAAAACACAGTGTCTTAAATAGGATGCCAACTGCCAGTTCTTGCAAAAAAAAAAAAAAGGTCAGTGTTCCTAAAAGACGGAGAACACTATTAAAAAGTCAAACATTTAACAAAGTATGATTGGGGCAGAGGGAGAGGTTCTGCAGAGGATCTAACAGAAATAGAGATATAGATTCAGCAACCTCCTTCTGATGAGAAAACTCACAAATTGGGGGAAAAAAGGCTGAAAGAGATTGACTAAAATAGCAATAATCGGATTGGCAGAACCAAGAGATTAAAAATCTCTTCCATCCGGAATACCAAGGGAGACCGGGAGCAAGAAAGACTCGTAGAGACTGCTGCAGAACGGATGGAAACATCGCTTGGAGGAGACTGAAAAAATTCAGAGCTTTCCCCGCTACCAGCAGCTATCCCTTTACTTTATAATATCAGACTGCAACTTCAGCGATCAGCGCCTTGCGCCAGGACTATTGTCGCTTTAGCATCTCACTGCTTTTCGCCGAGTGAAAGCAAAGTTTCCTCTCTTCGCCGCCTATACCCTGCAGAACTTTCCGCATCTCGCAGACGCCGCGGGGAAGGCGCCGAGGCAGCTCTTACCTTTGCCCGCGGGTCTGGGGAAGGCGCGAGCGCCGCTCGCCAGCAGCGCCAGCACCTGCAGCGCGACCGCCAGCCGCAGGAACGGGAACATGGTGCGGCCGAGCCGCTCGGGCGCTGTCCGGCCCGCGGTGCTGAACCTCGGCGAAGGCGCTGCCCGGGGCTCGGCCCCGCGTCCCCGCGCCCGCAGAAATGGTCAGGCCCGACCCCGCCGCCGGCCCCGGGCGCGGGGAGGAGACGGGGGCGGGCCGGGCGCGGGGCATGCGGGGAGCGGCGGGCGGAGCTCGGGCTGCGGCAACACCCGCCCGGAGAGACCACCCCGGGAGCGCCACCGGGCCCCGCAGCTCCATCGGGCCCCGCAGCGCCATCGGGCCCCGCAGCGCCATCGGGCCCGGCAGCTGCACACGCGCTTGGGGCTCGCAAGGTGGGATTCGGAGGCTGCGAGTCACTTCCATCTGTTTCAGCCCTTTCCGCGGGGACGAATTACACAGCAAAGGCACCGTCATCAATCTTGATCTTTTTACTACAAAGAGAGGACATCAGAAGTTCAATTACAGCACATATTGCTCTTTAAAATTTAGGAAAGGCAGTAGCACAAATGACAATAAGCATTACTAAAAGACAGTAATTCTGAACGTTTTCAATACTGAAAACCCTTGCAGGCACAGAACACCAACAAATCCCTGGGGATTGGGGGGAAGACATTTTCGCCGTTTCGTGGCAGAACAAAGGATCGCAGCGATGGCTCTTTGGAACTACAGGATCTGCTTCATAAATAAATAATGGTGGTTTTTCTTCAAAAAAGACCTAATCATTTTGTAGTCACAAATGCATACATGCAGTGGGCAGCTGAAAACACTGTAATATTGGAAATCTCAGTGCTTGCTAAGGGTTAAAGAAGTGGTTAAACACTATTTAAAGAGATGGAAACGATCAGAGTTTCACAACTGAGAACCAGGAACACAGTGGAACTGTTCAATCCCTTATCAATGTATAATATTACTGTAGTATAAGGTGCAAAGAACACAAAATAAGTAGGAGCATGGTATTTATACCACGAGCACTAATAAAATTGCATTTCTTTCCCTGTTGGCAACCACTATTTCACAGTCAAGCTTTTGCATCCCGTTCAGATGAAATAGTGAAAAAACCTGATGCTCCAGCTTTCATCAAACTCCTTTCTATAGAGAGTCTTCCACAGATCCAGAGTAATGAAAACAACTTTCAGAAACGTACTGATAACCCGAGAATCCTTACCTATGATCAAGCTTCTATTCTTGGAGCTGTACCAGAGCTGGGAATTACAGGATATTTTGGATAAAAACGTTTCAAGCCCTGTGGTGCATAGGAACAAAATAGCCTTATTTACACATTGCTCAGTAACCTACAAAGAAAACTATCACACCAAACAGAACCTTCCTTCACTTTGGAAGCACTGAAGATGGGCAGCTTCCACAAGGAAGCATAGAGTAACCTTTTCCCCTGCCATCTTCTGCAGATGTGTATGTACAGCAACAGGAACCTCAAAACCACAAGATATTGCTGATACAGAATGAGAAGATCAAGTCTTACTTCAGTGTGGCTTTATGTTCTATCCCAGTCTGGTATTAATTCAGCGGTTCATTGTGTACTTTCTCTGCATTTACCCTTCCTGATATTTACTTCTATTCCACTCAAACATTTCCCACAATGCATTGTAAATGTGGTTCCATCGCTAAGATGTACACACTTAGTAATTCAGACAAAAGTTCTGCACAATGCAAAAAACAATAAATGTGTTTTAACCTTGCAGAAATAATGGTAGCTGTAAAGCAGTGAGATCAGAAAAGGAACTCTAATTAGAAACAATAGTGTGAAGAAGGTGCAGGTCAAAAATACACCTGTTTATGTGATAAGCCTAATAATGTTCAAATGTGTTTGTTTTACAGGATATACTTCTGTTTATATGAAAAATGTTTCTATTTCTGTGGAATCTTCTCCATACTATTTCCCAGATCCATATGATTTGTTTCCTTAGTGCTAAACAAGCTCTTGCTTTGCCAGCCCTCTCTGCCAAGGCATGATGCAGAAGGACTCTGCGGGCTTGGACAGATGGTGGGGTGAGAAGAGAAACAGAAACCTGCAACACCATGAGTTGGACATGAACCCTTTCTTTCCCTGTTCATGGAAGAAGATGCTGAGGCCACACACTCACAGACACAGCTGGAGCACAGAGCACACCTGCCCTGCCCTGCCCTGCCCTGCTCTGCCTTGGCACTCTGGGATCTTGCTGGTGCCCTGGTGAGCTTGTGTGACATGTGACAGATAATATATAATATCTCCTAATTTTGACAAAATAGGTTTAATCATCATAGAAAAAAAAATGGCTGGGTAGAAGTGCTGCCTTTGTTTCTCATTGCATCTGTTTTCATTTGGCATCATTTACATGATCTACTACTACACACTCTTCTGCCCAGCATAGAGAGAACACAGTGCAGAGCATAAGCTCTTCTATTTTGGATTCTATTTTGGCTCATACACAATCAACCCATTTTCCATTCTAGAACTATTTATTTTCAGTGATGATTCATGAGCCAGAAAGAGTAGCACTTGCCTATCAGATGCCAAGGAGAACTTATAGGAATGACAATTAGAATGTTTCTTACTGTGGTGAGAACAGTTGATATGAAACCTGGAGAAATAACTGAAATTCAGCCTCTCAATGTTATTTTTGCAGTTGTTTTATAACCACACTTCAAGGTTTTTCATCTAGCTGATGAAAACAGAAGGCAGATGAAAGCAGGAAATAAAACAAGACAACAACCCACCTTGCCAAGTTTATGCTTAGACGGTAGACATTCCTCAGTTTTGTGGATTTGCTTTTTCTACTTTATCTCATTTTAACCCCTTTTATGCAAGTTATATACTAAATAATCTAGTGCTTAAAAGAACAAAAAATGTTGGAAGGGATACTGGTGATCTTTATGCAAGGCATCAGGTATATCTGTAACCATCTGACAATGTCATGTATTTTGCACATATGTGCACTATGAATAGTCCTCTTGATTTCAATGCAATCATCAACGGTATGAGAAATGAACGAAGTACAAGCCTGAGTGTTTGTGCTCTACAAGTAATTTTAAATGCAGCATTTATTTGTACAACACCTAAAGCAAAGATTTACAACCCTAGAATTGATAAAAATAATTAAATAGTCAAAGCTAGTGAGCTTTAAAAGATATCAGTCCAAATCACCTTAGCCTTCAAAGAAACACTAACTTCTAATACTCTTAAAATTAATGACCTCAGTTTGCTCCTATTTGGCCTTTTTTTCAGATAATAAATTGATTTATAGTTCAGATCTTCAGTATGATTTTCTAGCCAGATGTATGTTGGATATGGAGGGATACTTTTTCCTTGGAAACACATAGCTCAGAAGGGATTACTTCAGTTTCTTCCCCACCTTTTCTTGCAAAAAAAAAAAAATCACCTTTGAACTGAAAATGTCAACTAATTTTGTTTCAGAAAAGTATGTGTAACTGGAAAAGGCATATGTGACTTTCCAAAATGGAATGAAACATCCAAAACTATATAGATGCAGTATTATTTTAGTCTACTGTCTTTGATGAGAGGACTGACTCACATATCTAACTGGCACTATCCTTTCCCCTTGTGCACAAGAAAAGCAGTGAGAGAAAACCAATTCTGTTAGAAAATACAGTAGAGATTATCTGAATATATCTTTTTGCAACTGGTCGACTATTTCATTACACATATTTTGACAGGCATATCCCAGATCAGATAAACATGACTGGGTCAGATGTAAATTTTCCCTTGTAGTGTGAAATATCTATGGAAATGATTGGTCATGCTTCTTTCATGTGTTCATTTTCTTGCTTTGGCAGTGAATGCCCAGTTCCATTGCAGCCACAATCTTGCAGCAGCAACGCAGAGACCAGAGGGCACATCACTGTGTCAGAGCAGAGATCGGATGTACCTCTGTCTTGACAAAGAAAGGAGGAGCTTTTTCTAGTAATTGAAATCGCTTTTCTGGGTACCAAATGACCAGAAGTAACAAGGCTTCTGTTTATTTAGCATGAGCAACTTCTCCTGTTCAGCTATGGTGCCATAAAACCAACCTTCATTTGGAAGTTCATTGGCCTCACCTTTTTCTCCTAAAGGTTCATCTGCCACAGCTGAGCGAGGTTGGATGGTGACAGTGAAGTCCTCAGGACCAGAACCCATAGCCCCCAGTACTGCCAGGAGGTCTCCCATCCAAGTACTAACCAGGTCTGACCCTGCCTGGCGTCCGAGATCTGCCGGGATCGGGTGTCAGGGTGGCATTTAACTGCCTCATTTGAAAGGTACAGTATCACAAAATGGCAAAAATGGTACCTAGAGAGCCAGAAAACCCTCTAATCTTTATCCATAGAAACTCACATCTTACTGTTCACGGCTAAGAGAGATCCTTGGTTTCATTTGCAAGAGCAGCAAACGCAGAGGCCATTCCCAGGACCTCCCTGGGGAGAACCTTCCCACCAAGAGGCCAAACTGCTGTCAGGGGAGCGGGATCACCTGGGAACAGCCCACTGGGAGCCCCTCGGCCCAGATCGACCTCTCAGTGTTCCCACCCACAGTGTAAGAATAGTATTTGTCCTGTTTGGGCGGTTTTGGTTGGACATCAGGATGAATTTCTTCACAGGAAGGGCGATTAGATATTGGAATGGGCTGCGCATGGAGGTGGCAGAGCCTCCAAAGGCTGGATGGGGCACTTGGTGCCATGGTCTAATTGGCACGGTGTTGTTCATAGACTGGACTCGATTGCCTCAGAGGTCTCTTCCACCCTCATAGATTCTGTGATTCGCTGCTCTTTAGAAACCCACCCCTAAATATCTTTATTTGGTGACGCTGCCAGCAGGAGCTCCGGCGGCCGGTGCTGTGGTGGTGGCGGCCCCGGGGCCGGGCAGCGCTGCCCGCTCTGTCCGCGGGGCTCCGGCTCCGCCTCCGGCTCTGCCTCCCGGCCCGGCCGCGGGCAGTGCGCGGACACCAGAGGAGCGGCCACGGCTCCCCCGCTCGCAGGACTCCGGTTCCAGCTCCACCTCCCGGCCCGGTCAGGGGCGGTGCCCGGACACCAAATCCCCCGCCCCTCCCGGCGCGGCGTCGCCTTCCACCCCCGGCCCGCCCCGGAAAGGGCCGCCCGGGCCTGTCTCTTCCGGGGCGGTGGGTCCGGCATGAGCGACGTAGTGGAGCGGACGCTGAGCGCCCTGCCCGGGCTGCTGGGGCAGCACGACTCGGGCGCCGGCCCGAGCGGCGCCGGCGGCCCCGCCAGAGTGTCGAGCAGCTCCCGGCTCGGGAGCCTCATCCGGAGCATCACGGCGCTCACCTCCAAGCACGTACGGGCTGCGGGGGCCGGGCCGCGCTCGCCTCCCTTCCCGCGCCTTCCCCGGGGCTGGGGGCTGAGCTCGGGTCGCTTTGCCGTGCATGTTCCCGGCTGTGCTGCTCTGGGGACACGACCCGGGCAGGCACGGCCACAGCGCTGCTGCTGTGCTTGGGCAGCCCCTGAGTGCGGCACACGCCGCTTTGGGAAGAGTGTGGGTCGCTGTAGCATGGCCTTCTGTGGTTCTTGTTTCATACTTTGCCTGTGAAATCTGTGCGAGATTAAACTCTCTCTTCTAGGAAGAAGAAAAATTAATCCAGCAGGAACTAACCAGTTTAAAAGCAACAGTTTCAGCCCCCACCACAACGCTTGTAAGTCCTGTTACTGCCTTTTACAGGCTGTGGTAACAGCAGCCCAAAGGTGAAGAGCAGCAGTGTTCTCACTCTTTTAGCCAGGTGCATGTACGGGTTATCTGCATTATAAATCTTTAACTTCAGTATTAAAAGGTACCAATATGCGTGGTTTTGCAGCATAGTTAAAATAATGAGAACACTGATTCTGTTTGATGTGAATAAATTGTCACAATTGCACTGACGATCTGTCATTCTGTAGTTTCTCAAATAAAACAGATGAACTCCTTCGATCAAGTAATGTTGTTTGCAGGCTGACATTGTTCATCTAATTAGTTTGTGCTCTACAAGAAGCTGTACTTTGTTGTATGCACTGTTGTGTCTGAGTTGCAGGAGATGATATGTTCTGCTTTGAGTTAGTTAGTGCCTATCTCATCTCCACAGAGGAGAATTTTTTGAAGGGAAAAGTCGTTTTATCTTGTGTATATTGAGACACTGTCCTGGGTCAGGGTAGCAATTGCTAAAAAATAATTTCTGTTAAAAGTGCGATCATCTGAATGATGATTTTTTATGTTGGGCATAGGTAATCTACTGTTGATCACGTACATGCTAATCAAAATAAGAATTTTTTTAAGGGTTGTATATGGAGAGTTCTGCCTTTATAGCAGAAATGAATACTGATTTTCAGAAGAGGTTCACAGCAAAAAAAGAATCACAGATATGCTGACGTTAGAAAAAATGTGTGAATGGGCATATGTTTCTGTCAGATTAAGTTCTCTGCTTCAGTAGAACAATGAAAAAGAGCATAAAGCAAGGCTGTCTTAAAATTCTCAGTAATTTATTTTTGGTATTTCAGAGACTGATGAAAGAATGTATGGTGAGACTTATCTACTGTGAAATGCTGGGGTACGAGTCTTCCTTTGGATATATCCACGCAATCAAGCTTGCACAGCAAGGAAATCTTTTAGAGAAGAGAGTTGGTATGTGCATGGAGCTGTAGCCTTAATAATGTTCTTAAACTGTATTTTTAAAGTTTCCCAGGATTTATAATTCATGTAAAAATCAAACAAACTTAAAATGCACCTCTACTTTCTTGGTTTTGCTTCATGGTCTCTTTGAAATTAGCTAAATCTGTATGTGCCAGAAGCACGGAAGGCAGGGGAAATGAATTTAAAATCATGCATTGTTTTTTTCATTGTTTTGAATTGCAGCACCAGTAAACAAATAATTTAAGAGAATGTTTGTTAAATATATCAAACAGAAAATGACTTTCTATCAGGATCTGGGTGTTTTTTTCAAGTACTATCGTACATGATTAGACAAAGATGATGATGTCAGACATCTGTCAGACACATTTCCTGTTTTGATGCTTGTAGGATTTTTTTTCTTTTTACTTTAGAAATGGTTGTAAGGAATGAGGCAAATAGGGAGATCCTTATAGCATAGGGGCAGAAGTTCTTGAGGAAATCTGAAAGACTAGTTCAGATTTCTTTGTAATTTCATGCTGTTGTGATTTCCTTGTCTGCTGGTGTGGCTATGAACTCGTTTCCAGTAGGTTTAGTTTGAAGTATCTTTGAGCCTATCTCGTTGGAGAATTTCCTTGCAGTTGCTGATTCAGCCACCTAGTGAAGACATTTCTTCTTGTTTGCAGAGAAAATGGTTTAACTCCAAGCAATACCATGTCTGCATACACAGAAGGAAGGCAATGTCTTGCGGGATATGCTTGTATGATATCCTTTGTTTGAATTTCATCTGGATCATCCACTCAAGTATTGGAGTTTCTGAGAGAATACATTGCAAGTGGTGAATTAAAGCTTTTCCCTAAGTAATGAAAGCCAGTGTACAGATGCTCTGGTAGGGATTGAGAAATTTTGTCTTCACCAAACCTGGGAGGGCAGGTGGTCAGCTGTTTTGAAGAAAACTTTGTGACTTCTCTAAGTGTCAAGAGCCAGTGTGTCTTGTTATTAATAGGTCTGAGACCTTTCCATATTAAGCCTCTTTTTGAGAAGGATTTTGTGAAGTGGCATTTTTTTTTTGTTTTATGTAAGTGGCTTAGAGTTCTTTGGACAAAAAGTACACTTAAGCTTTGATCTGGTAAAAGGATGTTATCAAGAGTGTGTGTGTGGGTTATGGTTTCTTTTTTTGTTGTTCTGCAATTATATGTGATATATGGGATGATCTTGTCAGTTCTTGGTGCAATATTCTAAAGTTTGTATTGAAGAATTGTCAGCTGAGCTGGTCAAGGGGGTTTACTTGTTTACCCAATGTGAGCCTTGATTCATGAGAGTGAGCTCTGGTTTTTGTGTGTGCTAAGCTGATCACAGCCACGGTTTCATTAGCAGATAGAGCCATCTGACAGCCCAAACAACACATTTATGTCCCAAGTTGTTGATTTTGGTCCCTAAACTCTGAAAGAACCAAAAATTCTTTAAGAACTGTCTTTGTAGGATAGATATTGCACATGCTCCCTATCCCTCCACGTAAGTCCCTTGGTTTAAAAGGAAGAGGGGTCTTGAAGAAAAAACTTTCTAGCAGGTTGCTGTACTGGGGTTATGGAATAGTTTCCTCCTTGGTAAGAAATACCAAGGGGGTTTTTGCTGTAGGATGGTGGATTTACTCTTCTGTATTCCAATTTGTATATAAAATTTATTTAAAAAGTAGTTTTATTATTTGAAAAAAAGAGAAACATATGGAAATGCACTTTTGTAGTCTAAAAGTAATACGCTTCACTCTGTGCAGAGAAGATACTAGTTTTCCAGAAAGTGATTTCTTAAGGTGCTCTTGACTGCTCTTTAGTTATAGCAGTATTGTAATGTCTCTTACTTTTCACAACTCAAGAATTCTTAGCTGTTTTTGTTGAGCTTTTACTGCAACTTAAATATGGCCGATTTGCCAGGAACTTAAAGAAAGTTTTGGTATTTAAAATATGAGAAACTGTCATCCAGCTCAGGGTTTTTTTGTTGTTGGGTTTTCATAGTTGCTTAACTCTTGTATTACAGACAATCTTAAGTTTTCTATTTCTGATTTGCTTATTGCTTGGAAGTAGTAATTGAGGCTACTTTCTTTTATAGGTTACTTGGCTGTTTCTCTATTTCTACATGAAAATCATGAACTGCTACTTCTACTGGTGAACACAGTTGTGAAGGTACAGTGTTTTTGGAGGTAAAAAAGAAGAAAAGTCTTAAAGGCACAGGAGAGAGTGTTCCTATGTGCCAAAAGACAAGCTGGTGGGGGAAAACATCTGGTTGAACAGAGCCTTGTCTGGAAGAGGGAAAAGGAGGGTTTATGACCTTTGACAGAAGGGGCAGGCAGCTCAGGAGTACTGCATAGTGACAGAGGATGAGGAAAAGGCTGAGGTGCTTAAAACCTTCTTTGCCTCAATCTTTATTAGTAAGACCAATTTTTTTCTGGGTACCCAGCCCCTGGCTGGAGGACAGGAACAGAATGAATCCAAGGGGAAATGATCAGCAATCTGCTACTCCACTTAGACACATATCTGTGGAGCTGGGGTCCACCCAAGGGGTCTGAGAGAGCTGGTGGAAGTGGTCTAGAGCACAAGTCTGATGAGAGGCAGCTGAGGGGGCTCAGCCTGGAGAAAAGAAAGCTTAGAGAGGTTGGTCTCTTCTCTCAGGTAATAAACAGTAGGATGGGGAAATGACCTCAAGTTGCACCAGGGGAGGTTTGGATTGGATGTTAGGAAAACTTTCTTCACTGAAAGGGTTGTCAAACACTGGAACAGGCTGCCCAGGGCAGTAGTAGAGTCATCATCCCTTGAGGGATTTAAAAGACGTGTAGATATGGCCTTAAGGACATGGTTTAGTGGTGGACGTGGCAGTGTTTGATGATGTTAAAAATCTGTTCCAACCTAAACAATTCTGTGGTTCTGTAAATTAAACTTGGACCAATTCTTGTTTCATCACACAATATCTAAGCTATGTGCTAAATAGTTCTATCTTCCTCTTTTAAGTTGCTGCTTCTTTGGTTGGCAAAGAATGTTTGAAATGGCTTTCCCTGTCTTTTTAATTTTGTCATTCCTGCTGTTGAAGACATACTTTAAAATTTCTTCAGAGGAGGTATGCTGTAAACTTTCCATTGTAAAATGTACCAACCAGGTACATTCTCAGCCTCCAGGAGGAGCCATGTGTATTGCAGTGTCAGCTTTTGCTTTTTGCTGATGGCAAGTATCTTGCCTTCTTTGAGTTCTTTTGATAACTTTGACAGAAAATGGAAGTATGTTTTGGAGTGACACTGAAAATCTATTACCTAATAATATTTCATAGGTGTTGTCTTCTGTATTACTGTCTCTTAGGTAGAGCAACCAGGACTTACAAATCTTTCTGTGTAATTATTACTTTAATATTGCAGTAGGCCAGTCACATAAATTATAGATTGAAAGTGATGTCGTTTTGTTACTGTAATTGAAAACTGTTTTATAATATTTAAAAATAGAACTTGAAACTTCTAACTGTATAGAAAGAGTTGAAAAATGAGTCCACAAAGAGCTAAACCAAAATGAGGACTAAAACCTCTCTGGGACAAATGGACAGAGCAAATTACATCAGCTGGAAATCTTACACAGTTATTTGTTTTGAAAAATAATTGTAATCTTGTATTTCATTAATTCATCCATCCTTTTTTGGTTTACAGTTACAGTGAGCTATATCTACTATTTTTAATTGTATTTGGAAAAGACTGAGTTTTTATTCTTTAGTAGAATGTTATATGTAATTTGCATTTGCTTCTTATGGAGTAGGTAATATTTTAGTGTACAAATATGTAATTGGCACTATTATTGAGCTTGTTTTTTTCTTCTTTTTTTTCCTTCTTTTGGCTCGATCACAGGCACTAGAGGGAATACTGTTGAATTCTGTGAGAGTGACTCAACCCACTGATCCCACTGGAGACTCAATATATTTTTGCACTTATGTAACTATTTGAGTAAACAAAAATTGATTGTAGCTCCATGTGTTAATCTGTGTACATTTAAAATATGAGTGTATCTCTATAACACAAGTGTGAGGAGATGCCTGGTCCTTCTTCCTGTCTGAGAGGAGAAGAGAACCCAGTGAGCTCAGTGAGAGCTGACATGTCTGAAACACGAGCAGACAGCAGGATGCTGGCAGTGGGTGGGCTGTGCAGGTGGATTAGGTTGAACCTGCTTGGGAAAGATTTGGGGTATGTCTGTGTGGAATTTAAAAATCTAAGTAAAAAATGACTGTCTTTCACTGATTGTAACAGGACTTACAGAGCACTAATCTAGTAGAGGTCTGCATGGCGTTAACCGTTGTCAGCCAGATCTTTCCACGGGAGATGATTCCAGCTGTTCTTCCCCTCATAGAAGAAAAACTCCAGCATTCTAAGTATGTATCCATTTACAGAATTTCAAATGGCCTTGTGTGGTTGAATAACTTAGTTTTGTAGGTAGTTTTAGTAAACTGGTGTGTCTTCTCTGAGTTGATCTTTCTAATCATTGCCTTTAAAAATTGATTTTCCACTTGGATTCTTGTCTCATTTATTTGCAGCCTTTACTGAATATTGGATTACTGTTAATGTTTTCATAGCCAGTTTTCATAGGTAAATGTGATTGACTTTATTTCCTGTAGTCCTTTTAACAAATAGGGATGAAAAAGCATTTGTAGAGTAGAAACAGGTTGGGATCCTCGAACTTTACTGATACTTTTTCTTAATAAAGCTCTGTATAGAAACTTTGATAAAAGTGTATCTACAGATACACACACTCTTGAATAGTTTGAGTCTTAGTTTATAATATCCCAAAAACCAGAGGATAATACTCTAATTGTGTTGATGAGAAAGGGAGCTGTAGAATGAACTGACTTAGTAACTTCTAGACATGTATTTTTTGGAGCTGTACATACCATCACAAAAGATTAGTCATGGCCTCTTTTGTTGTTTATTTGTTGGCCATTCTTTTGAATCATCAGTCTGACATCAAGTCCTGCTAGGCTTTTAGGTTTGCTTTGTCACTTCCTCACTTAGGTGGGTATTTGCAAAGCCATTTGTTACCAAATATGTAAAACATCGGTTTTCATCTCTACAAATGATGTTCTGGTGGCCACTTGATTGCTCCAGAAATAAAAAGTGCAAGATATTTCATGAAGTCAAGTACTTAAAATACACAAGCAGGTTCATTTTGTTAAGTGTAAATCTCATTTCAGGGAAATTATCCGAAGAAAAGCTGTTCAAGCTTTATATAAATTCTATCTCATTGCTCCTAACCAAGTTCAGCACATTCATGAGAAGTTCCGGAAAGCCTTATGCGACAGGGATGCTGGAGTCATGGCTGCTTCTCTGCATATTTATCTTCAAATGATCAAGGTAGGCAAAGGACTGGAAGCACAACTGAAATTGGGAGATTTTTTTTAATTTTTTTTTTTATTTTAAATGCACAGTGTGCTGTACAGGAGTTTAGCAGAAGAAACTTACTTGTAATCATCAGAAAAGTTAAGTTCTGTGATCATGGATGTCGGTGTTATGTTTGTTTATGCCAGCTCTCTGTTTAGCTCGACAGATCCACTTCTTTAGTGATCTGAATGCTCAGCATTATTGGATCCTTATCTAGAGGATCCAAGTTCTACAGTGTGTTTAAGGGTTTGATGAAATTTGCTTGCAAATATAAGTTACATCTGCTCCTTTTCCAAATGTGTGAGAAAAGAGCATAGGTTTAAAGTGAAGAGCTTATGGATATTGGGGAATGAGAGTAGAATTTTCATTTAAAAGTAGAACCATCAGGGTAGATATTTTGATGTTACCCAAGTTTTGGATTACATTTAGTTTTTAGTTGCTGTGTCAAACTGTTTGAATTGTATTTTGTTTTCATTGTGTAGGAAAACCCATCTGGATACAAGGACTTGACTGGGAGTTTTGTAACAATCTTAAAGCAGGTAGTGGGAGGAAAGCTCTCTTCTGACTTCAACTATCACAGTGTGCCAGCACCATGGTTACAAATTCAGCTTTTAAGAATATTGGAGCTGTTAGGAAAAGATGACCCAAGGTAACCAGATCTTTCTCTGTAGTTAATAATTTGAAGGTACAAAGGGAACAGTTACAGCCTGAACCTCGTAGACAGTTTTCTGGTTTGAGTTTGGTTCAATCCTGAGCTTCTTATACATTTGTTATTAACCAAGACAGTGAGCAGATTAATTTCTGCAAAATTAATTTCTTTGCTTCTGGATTGGCTAAACAATTAATTGTGGAATATGCTTAAAATATGTTTCTGCTGGTACTTTTATTGAAAGGTTACCAAATAACTGTGAAAATTCAGAGTAAAAATATTGTAAAAAGTGCTGCTGTTTTGTGAGAGCTTAGTTGTCTGTAATTCTTTTCCTATTGATCTTTTATTTATACAAACTGAGAGAGAAGTGTTTTTATTCTTGTGATATGGTAAATGTTTCTTTTGAAAGCTGCAAACATCTAAATGCTATTTAGGAGCATGTTATAGAGCTCCTCACTGTTAAAGTGACTTTGTGGATATGAATAATGTTTCAATTTCAGTACTAGTGTTTGAGCTGTTTGGCAAAATAAAACCACATGCGTATTAGTGCTGCAATTAATTTAAAATATTTTTTTCTTCAACAGGACAAGTGAATTGATGTATGACGTTCTAGATGAATCTTTAAGAAGAGCAGAGTTAAATCATAATATTACATACGGTGGGTGAGGCTATTTTATGTAATTATCAGTCTCTGAAAACATTGAAAATTGTGAGTAGTTGATCATGCTAAAATACTTACGTAGTACTTTAGAAAAATGTAATTATTTTCTTAATAATATTTTTAATTGTTGAACTAGTAGATAGTAGAACTAGTGATACACTGCTGTACAATGCAAGTTTTTAATCATTGAAATAAAACTTTTTTTTATACAGGGAATTGATTTTGACTCTCAAACTGTTACTGTGTTTGCATTGGCCTTGCCCTTAAATATAGAAAATCGACTTCTTCTTGAAAGCCCTTATTGGGCATTGCTTAAGTTGAAACAAACAATAACAGAAAATCCTAATGATACAGCTCTGTTTATTAGAAATGCTTAGATCTTCTTTTCAATGCCCTGAGAAAGGCATAGGTAGTGTGCAAGAGTGGTAGTGTTAGTTCTTTGCAGCTATGTGGGGCTTTTCTTCTAGGCACATTTAATAAATATTATCCCTTCAGAGTTCAGTGGTAGTGCTGCCTCTGAAAATATGGTTTTGGCACACATCTCAATGGAAAATTTGTAAAACAAAGTAGAAAGTTTTTTATGGTAGAAGTTCATTCTCTTCTCAGTAGAGAAAGCTGATTATGTTGCTACAACAAAGCAAAAGGAATAATTGCACTGTTAAGTTTGTTTTCTACTAAATTTGAGCAATATATATTTTTTTCTTTGTCCTCTCCTCCCCAAGTCTTAATACCTCCCCAGACTCCCAGATCTGATGCTCTACAACCCTACATTAAGAGCTGTTTCACTATTGAAAAACCTGACACCCCTATTGTTTTATTTTTAAAGTAAAAGCCTGCCCATGTGCCAAAGTCCTCCTGCTAATGGAATGGAAAGAAAATTGAGACTTTGTTAAAACCCCATTGAGGGGTACAAAAAAAAAGAACATGGCTCAGAGCTGTGTATGTGTCTAACACCTACTTGATACATATGATATAAAGCATTGTGTGAGCTTTACTTCCACTGAAAAGGGGAGCTTTGGGGAAGTATTCTTTTTTAGTAAATAATAAATGAGGAAGCATCTGTCAAACGCTTAGAGTATTCAGTTTTACTGCTTCTATTCTTTTAGGCAAGAACTTAGAAGATATTGGGAGGTGTGTTGCCTTGTAATACAGACAATATGCACTTGCTAAGAGTTAAACATTAAGTTTGTTTTAAGCACTTAAAGGGCCAAAGTGGGCAGTTCATTATGATTTGTACCAGGACGTAGGATTTAGGTATGTAGTTTTTGTTCACCTATGATAAGCGTTTTGTAAAACTCTATTTGATGATCCAGACAAAAGAAAAATGTAATTCTGAGTGGTTACTCTTTCTTACATGAAGTCATTGATTACTGCATGTTCTTCTTTCTGTTGAGTTATTCATATGCCAGTCTTTCTCAGATTTAGTTTTGCAATGCTTAAAAAGAGTAGGGGGTTGTCTGTTGAACACTTCAGTGAGTGACTGAACTACATCATAATTACATCATAATTTTAAGCCCTGATTAACTTGGTCTGAATCTGCCCAGATGTTGCCATAAAGGATGAATTACTTCTAGATTTTTCTCTAACAACTGTACAAAGTTGTTGGGGTTTTGGGGAGTTTGTTTGTTTTGTGTTTTGATTTTTGGGGTGTTTTTTAACAAGGATGTTTTTGGGATGATTCAGGCTGTTGTTAGAGGATAAGACATCATTTGAATTATTGAAAAATATTTTTCTCAAATCCTTTATAGTTGCCCATTGGCTTTCTGAAGCCTGTTACAGTTCAGTGCCTTGAGCTACTATAGGAAATTTTGAGGCTGGAAGAACTTTAAGGACAGAAAGTTGTATGCACAGTGGCAAGGGCTAATAAAAATAGATATATACTAAAGGAGACAGACTTTTATCTTGTTTTTCCTTATGTCAGTGGGGACTCTGCAGTTCTATTCAGTGGGGGTGGGACAGCACTGCAGTTCCTTGAGACCATCACTCAGCTTGTTTGTTGGTTAAAAATTTTTGAATTCTTGAAGTCTTTAAACACTAATTATGTGTCTTCCCCCCACAGCCATCTTGTTTGAATGTGTCCAAACTATTTATACAATTTATCCCAAATCTGAACTACTTGAAAAGGCTGCCAAGTGCATTGGAAAATTTGTTTTGTCACCCAAAATTAATTTGAAATACTTAGGTAAGGATGCTGGATTTCATTATGCTGTCTTTAACATGGCTGTAGTAGTGTGCATTGTCTTACATCACTTGCAATCACATTCCAGGTTTGAAGGCTCTGACCTATGTTATCCAGCAGGACCCTAATCTGGCTCTTCAGCACCAGATGACAATTATTGAATGTCTGGACCATCCAGATCCCATTATTAAAAGGGAGGTGAGTGAATTTCTACAAGTCAAAAATTAGGTTAATTTTTAGGATGGGTGATAGGTTTTCTAAAATTAGTAATGTAAAAGGCATCCTTCTGTTATTGTGAGAGAGCAGTTAAAGCAACATGAATGTGACAAGCTGTGTAGATAAGCAGCGTGTTTCTTTTAAACTTGCTAAATAAAGATAGTTGCTTAATTTGGCATCATACTGACATTGCTGATTGCTGGCTGCTTCCTTTTCTGAGTCATCAGAACCAATTAATTTTTTTGCTTTATCTTTCAGACTTTAGAGCTTCTCTATAGGATTACAAATGGACAAAATGTAGTTGTCATAGTTCAGAAGATGCTTGACTACTTAAAAGAAAGTAAAGAGGAATATACTATCATCAACTTAGTTGCCAAAGTAGCAGAACTAGCTGAGAAATATCCTTTTATTTTTCTAAACTTTGAAGTCAGAGCTCAGGCAAATGTAGCATTTATGCCTTTCAAAACATCTTTCATGGTCTTTTGGAATAGGAAGTATTACAGCTGTTCTTTTCACTTTTTCAAATGGCAAAAAACAATAAGCAAAAGAAAACATACAAAAATGACTACTGTGTTTCTTGTATTTCACTGAGGGAAAATAATGACACTCAAAATACTTTATTTTGGCTTTGGAGCTTAGTGTTAAAACCTTGTGTTTTTAAATTCAAACTTGACAGTCTTACAGTATGGCAGGGAATGCTATTCTGTAATTGTGGAAATAATCTTCTATCAGAGAACTCCTAATTGGTATATGTGTTTTAAGAATAACACACTTGGATAGAAATAAAGAAAAGATTCTTTAACAATGCCAAAAATATGGAAGTGATGGTTAGGGATTTGACATATGGTGGGCATTACTGTTAGACCTGCCATTGTAGGATTTTCTGTCTGATAATTTGAGTTGTAAGCTCTTTTTGACAGAAAACTACTTTACCATTCTGGTTTGTACACTGCTTGGCACAGAGTAATGGACCAAAAAAAAGCTGAGTTGTCCTACAGTCTGCAAAAATAAGGCAATAATATTCATGTTTCTGTACTGATGGTAATTTCTCTTCAGTAACTGTATTTTCAGGACTTGTTTGAGGGAAGACAGAAGGTAACTTTCAAAGTTAGCAAAGGCTGATCAAATTTGACATATATTAAAAAAATTGTAGACATATTAAAAATGATGCTTTCTGTGGAGTGCTTAAAAATGTTTATTGTTTTCATAGAATTTGTAAATCAACAGCAAAACACTGCTGAAAATAACAGCTTTTCTATCATTGATCAAATGATGTTGGGTAAACAAACTCAAAAGGTCCTGCTGGAAGCCTAGCACAGGACAAGTGTGAGCTTAAAACAGAGAAGACATACCTGAACCTGTCTGTGTGAGGTCTGCTTAACAACTTTTCCAACAAGGCAGTAACTTAAGACTTCTCTTCCTGACTACCAGTTTCCATGAAATTTATGGGAGATGCTTTCTAAAAGATACAGGGATATTTCCTTTTCAATTAGACTGAACTGGAATTTGACCATCCAATCCCCAGCTTATTGGAGAAATTAAGAGGAATGTTCCTTAGGAAACACACCAAGTAAGAAAGAAAAAGTTATGCCTTAGTACTTCATTCCTTAACATCTGGACACATATGCCCCTAATAATGAGTGGTTCATCCAGACAATGAATGCTGTGTTTTCAGTTGGAGGTGATGTTGTGCATCCTGAGATCCCAAACAACTTCCTGAGGCTGTTGGCTGAAGGTGAGCAACTCCCTGAATGTTCTGAAGAATTGGACATGTTCCTTAATAATCTGGTTTTGTTTTGGGGTTTTTGTTGTTTTTTTTTCCTTAAAATGTACTTTAATGTACTTTAAAATATTTGGTAGGTTGTGTTATTTTGTTTCATGGAAATGATGTATTGTTTTCTGTCTAGGATTTGATGATGGAAAGGAAGATCATCAGCTACGGATGTATGCAGTAGAGTCTTATTTATCATTACTTGGAGAGGAAGATGCATTGTATCCACAGAAATTCCTTCAAGTTATGAGTTGGGTAAGATAGACACATGCTCAAAATCCAATTCACAGATATGACTAAACTGTCAAAGGTGGTGATGTTTTTAATAAATACTTACTAAGTTTGTATTTTTAGTCATGAGGGGTTTTTTTACTTGAAATGAAGCTGATATGCAGAAATCTGTTTTAGTGACCTTTTGGTGACCAAGGACTACTTAACTTGTAGTTTGTAGAAAAGGTTACTTGCTCCCTTTAAGGCAGGTGACTCTTGGGATAGCTTAGCAGCCACCTGGGTCTGACTGTATGTTGAGAGCCTTTCTGTCTTCATAAGAATTAGGCCAGATGTGCTTGTGAAATGCATTTTTAGCTTTGCAAATGAATGACCAGGTGCTGTGCTGGTATTATCTGGTACCTGGCTATGCTTCAGGCTCCACCCAAGGGAGAGGCTGCAGTATGAGCAAACTGTGTTTTGTCAAGGCCTAGTTATGTTTAGCTTTCTTTCCAAGACAGCTATGGGATTTTTGAGAAGGTAAAAGTTGGAATCTGTTGAGGTAAACATGAAGACAACTTCAAGCCTTTGACGTTCAAAATACAATATGGTAAAGAAATAATTTAGAAGATGTTTAAATAATAATTTCTTTAATGTGAGGTGGATTTTATTGTGTTATTTAGTTCTATAGTCTAACTTTAAAACTGAAAGCACTGCTTTGCGTGACTAAATGCATATTTTGTCTGTTCTTTGTGAATAGGTGTTAGGAGAATATTTCAGTCTTGTTACAGATGTTGATCCAGAAGTTATTTTGACAAAATTACACAGCCTGCTGAAGAAGACTTATGTTACTTCTGAAACTAAAGCATGGATAATGGCTGCAGTCACCAAGATAGCATCACATACCTCCTGTTCAAAAACAGTTGACAAACTAATCCAAGAATTTAGCAGCTCTCTAGATACCTGCATAAGACAATATGCCTTTGAATTGAAACATCTATATGAAGACAAAGCACTGATGAAAAACTTGCTTCCATTTGATGCTAGTTGCAAGGACATGGTGGTAAGACAGCTGCAGTGTTTGTTTTTCATGAACCTTTTGTAGTTCAGGGGGTTGAATATTTTTGGTAAGAAAGTAATGGTATTTGCAGTTCTAACTGGTGCAATCTGCATAAAGTGAGTTTTCAGAAACACCTTTTCAGGCATATGTGATGAATCATAATGTTCTGTACTGAAAGATTAAGAACCAGAGTATTAAGTAAGCTGGAGTAACTTTTAACAAATTACAATTTCGTAATTTCATATACTGGTTTATTTTTAGTTCTCTTTTGTGTTTTTTTAAAGACATGGCAGGCCCACGTTAGTGTTACTGTGCTGCTGTTTAATTCACAGGGCTTGCCTCCTATTTAGAAACTACTGAACTTGACCATGAAATTTCCATAGTAAATGATGGAAAAGAATATTGATATTGCTGAGATTGTTGAGAGTTTGTTTGAATTCAATATTCTCAAATAATGGTAGGATCAACATTTTGGGAAGACTCAACTCTGCTTTTCTTTTTTTCTTCTCCTTTTGTTTCTGGTTTTGTAAAATAATATAAGAAGGCAATAGTGGAGGAGTTGAGTTACAAATCTCTAGCTCAAAGTCTGTTTCAACATACATACTTTACAATTTCTGTTAATAGAGCAGCTCTACTGGTAGATATGGTAGATGTGAGACTGAAGATCCTGATATGCTGCTAAGATGTAATATTCTACTGGTAACATCAGGCTCATGTGTAGCAAATATTATCATTGCCTTTTCACTCCTTTTAATTCTCTGTAGGTAGATGCTTCCTTATCTTTTCTGGATGGGTTTGTGGCTGAAGGACTTGGTCGTGGTGCAGCACCATATAAGCCTCATCACCAGAGACAAGAGGAGAAACTTTCTCAGGAAAAAGGTGAAAGTTTACTGCATTTATTTAATAGCTGGTAAATCACCTCAAAAGTATCAACAATTAAGTGTACAGATAACATACTCTCTGAAGGTAGTAGTATCTTAATACGTCTCTTGTCTGTAGACCAGAGCTAAGTCCAACTTACATTTTAGTTCCACATCTGTCTAACTGATGTATATAGATTCTTGCTCTGCAGGGGAGAAGCTTTTATTATAACCTCTGCTGGTCTGTAGGATTTGAAATTTATGGGGATTGTTAAAGTGAAAGCCTGAGATGTCAGCAGTACAGGGATATTTGTTTTCAGAAAATAGATTTCTTTCTTACTTTTTTTTGTGCCTCGTTGTAATTTCAAGATTGTCTGTCTTGCAGCTCTGAATTTTGAACCTTATGGATTGTCCTTTGCTTCAAGTGTGTCCTCATCTGGTGTCACCGGCAGACAGTCCCCCACTGGTTTATCTTTTGGTTCTGATACATCTGGTAATAGTGCTGAGATCGGGCACAAAGAGTGAGTTAAAATTTGTGTTTGAAATGAAGCACATTTAGCTTCTGTTTGTCAGTGTCTTGTCTTTGCTGCTTCATTACATGGAACTAGAAAGAATGCAGCTGAACTTGGAAACCTCTGTCATGTAAGAAGAGATTCAGATGATGGCATCTCTGTGATAACTAGGGGAAAAGCTAAGGTGGTTAGTCTCTTTTTCCACTTTCTTCACAGACTACAAATTAGGTGACAGTTGATGCAGTAAAATGGGGACAGGATTACCTGATGATTACATTAAGTATTTTTATTCTGTCATCCTTCTTTTTCTCACAGGTTACACTTGCTTTTAATAGGAATACAATAATGTGCCTTTTTTAAGGAACCCTTTTTTAAGTAAAAGGGAGGCTAAGATTTGAAGTGTAAGATACTCCTTAAGTTTTAGAACACTGCCAATTAAATTCCATATCCATAGATTCATGCAATTCAATAACTGCATTTATATTTTCCTGTAAACTGGTATGCAGGAAGCCTTTCCAGAATCTTTCTGGGAAAGTGTCTTCCCAGAACCTCTCGCCTGGGGAGAAAGATAGATAGCATCTTACTTGTATTCACTTTTTAAAAAAATCACTCAACTATGTTATAAATGTCATCTGAAACTCTGGGTGGAGATGGCAAGTGCAGTGTAGTACTTGGCTGCAGGTATTTAATGCCAATTAGTATAGGTCTGTACTTAAGTACTATCTAGTCTAGTCCAAGTTTACATTTGTGGGGTGTTTTCGAAGTAGCGTAACATTACTGACACAGAACTTTGCACAGATTTAAGTGTTCATTTATATTTCGCTGCTCGCTGTGTCTGTCAGAGTACCAAAGCTGTGAATGGTGTTTGGTTATTGGCATGGTTTTTTTAACATGGTTTTCATATGGCCAATTCTCCATTGTTTGTTTCCCTTTTCAGGACAAATACTCTGAAACTTGAGGGAGTACGAAAGCTGTGGGGAAAAGAAGGTTATCTGCCAAAGAAAGAAAACAAAGTAGGGAAAGAAAATGAGCCACCAACAATTTCTTGTGGCAGCTTATTAGCAGGACAGGCGGGTGATCCTCCTGCATCGAGGTCTGATCAAGGTGCCAGCCTCACTGAGGAAGATAAAGAGAAGCAGCAGTTAGCATCATCTTTGTTTGTTGGGCTGGGATCAAGTGCTGCTGTCAGTCTGGTAAGAGATTCTTCTGAGACTTAACAGTTTAAAATCTATATATAGTCTTAATAAAAATTGCAGATCCTCGTATGCAAAAGATCATCAAATTAGTGACAAGACACACATTCTCCCTCCCCTCCCAGTAACTGAAAAACTATCGAAAATTACTTTTGCAATCTGATAATTTGTTAACATGAAACAGCTTGGATATTATTTGTTGAAGCAATATATGGAGCAGATCTGATTTGGTAACTAGAACTTGCCTCTGTTATGTGTTGTGCTTCAGGTTTAAGTCTCAGTTTTCCTGATCAACTATTCCTTGACTCAGCTCTGCAGAGCTGTTGCCCTTCATGTGGCAGTAAGGCCAGAGCTAGAGCTTGACACCCTGTGTCAAGAGCATTTTTAATTTACGTATGGTACTACCTGGAACATAATAGTTCACCATGAGGTAATCTTTTTAAGACTGGTATCACACTAGCCAGCTCTAATCTTGGCATTTATCACTGGTTAACCAGAAACTGTTTACCTGTGCTTAGTTCTGAATAAGAGCTTTTGGTTTATTTAGAGAACCTAGAGTCATTCTTGCACTATAAGCTAATTCAGCACCCAGTAAGAAATATAACAAAAGCCTGGACCATTAAAATGTCAAATCTATTTGTATTTGTTTCTGTATTGATTCCTTGGTCCTTGCTCACTGTTTCATTGTGTTAACAGTAACAGAACTAGTTGCCAGAAACTTCTCAACCCATTTTTTATTGGTTTTTCTTTTCAGATGGGGAAAGTGGACACAGCTACTCAGAAGTTCAAAAGGAAATCAAAGATAAATGAAACTCAGCATAGTGAGGAGGCATTAGAGGTCAAAAACAGTGCTGCTCCCGATTTTGGTCCTTTACTTGATACAGTCCCTAATCACGCAGAAGACTCTGAGGAAAGTATACACGCAAGGTTAAGGAAAGCCTCCCTGTGTTCTTCAGATATTGTAGAAGATAATTTAGCATTTGAAACACCTCAGTCCCTTAAGTCTGTGCTGGATGACAGACCTGCCGATAATAGGCTGTCACAGCCGTCTTTGTTCGCTGATAGTAATACTGAAATTTTTCAGCCTTCTGCAAGTGCTCAATGTGAAAGTGCCAGCGAAAAACCATTGGTCCCTTCCTTACCAAAGGAACTTGAAGAGCTTCCTCACTCTGAGGCAGTGGAACTTTGTCAGAGTGATGCCTTAGCTCTATATTTATGTAAGGTGTGGACAGATGACTCTCTGTTGCTCACTGTTTTAGTTTCCAATAAAACCCCTTCTGCACTTAATGCTGTGAACTTAGTGTTCGAAGAAACAGAACACTTTCAGGTATGAAACTTTGTTTCCTTTCTATTTCAAATTCATGTGGAACTTGCTTTTTGTTTGCATTTCACTGTGCGTGTTTGGTTTAATGTAATAGTCATTCCTTTTTCCAAAGTGTTTCCTTAAAACCTGTGGTTACAGCTGTTATACACATTCCAAAGGGCAGTGAAAGAAATCTCAATATACACTTAGTGTTATTTGGTGTAAAAGTTAGCATCTCACTTTTTTAGTTCACCTTGGTTTTGTTTCCTAGTTCTTGCTTCCATATAACAAATATGTGTGATTTTTCACTTCTGAATGCAAAGACAATGCAAACCTAATCAGTCATACTCAGAGTGGTATGACTTGAGTTGCTAAAGAAATCACTCTGTAGTTGCTTCTTTTTTTTGTCTGGATGTGACTACAGGGCATGTGCCTTCATTTGTATTTACTTGACAGGTAAACATGACGCAGTTGGTTCCCTGACATAAAATATGTGTAGGCTTGCCTCAATTTTTTTTTTTCCCAAAAGTACCAGTCATATTTCATTCTTGTGCATTAAGTTGGTAATGTAGAGGAGTTGGTCAGTTTATTTTTTTGCATTGGCTACATCTGGAGTTTTAACTATGGTAAAAGCATATTACAGTCTTGATTGAAACTTCGTGTAAGTATTTGGAAGGATATTTAGCAGTTGCCAATCAGCATGACAATCTACGGATTTTGCTAAAAGCAACGTAGAATTATTAAACACTAAGCAAGTAGTAACTGGATAAAGAGAATGAAGCAGAATATTTCTTTTAGAATTCAACTGCTAATTGGTTATGCAATCTCCTTCCTTTCCATTTCTGACTGGAATCAAACCTGTCATTGTTAGAAAGTGGGCATCTTGTGTAGTTTTTTCTTATAATTCACTTCAGTTCCCACACAGACCACTACCACGAATAGAATCTATGTTACTGGTTTGTTTGCAGAGGCCAGGGACTGCTGAAATCTTGAAATTACCCTTTTTATTAAGGATGATTTCTCAACTTCTTGCGTTTAGCGTATAGCTTGAGGCATGTTGCAGTGCTGCTGGCTTGTATATTAGTTTGTTTTGGGACTGAACTACAGAATTCAGGTTCTTGTTGCAATTATTCCGAGGTGGGGAAGGCCACCTGTCAGAGATAAATTTCACCACTGTTTCACTTCTCATAGAATGCTTGTAGCTGTTAATGCTCGATTTGTCCATCATGAGGGCTGAAAAATGGTAGTTCTGTTCACTTGTCAAATAGTCCAAGAAAAATCAACTGAAATAAAAGGCACTTACATGATTTTATACCTGTATCTTAATCACTTGCATAATTTGACAGCAAAACTTATGTTCTATATTGCTTTTAAAACATCATACAGATTTTGGAGAGCTCCACCTACCAGTTTCCTGTAATTGAAGCTCAAAGTTTGGAACATTGCCAGAAATGTGTGAGAATGGACAAAATCTGTACACAAGAAATTCTTTCTGGCTCTCTTAATTACCAGTCAGAGATGGAAACCCGTCTTGAATTTTCAGTAACTTTATCATTGACGGACTTCATCAGGTAAGTAAAAAAAGCTGCAGTTTTTAAAAACACTTCTATTAAACTCAGTATTAGAGAGGGGTAGGATAATTTGGGTATTGACTATGAAAATATAAGGCTTCCTCTTGAGCAGCTAGTTTTAATCTGAGATTACTGTTAAAGATAATAAAGGGTTATTTTAAACTTAAAAATGGGGTAAAGTTCCAACAAGAAGTACAAAGCCACGAGAATATTGACCGTAGCTGCTGGTTAGAATAGTCTTGAACTACAGAATGTGTTTTTGAGGAGGCCAAGAACTGAGTGAACAGAAGGGCATCCTGGTTTAAAATATTGCATAATGCAAACATGTCAAACTGAAACAAGTGATTTGAGTGCAGAGACCAGAACATATTATGAAAAGCTTGACTACTTTTGCAGGGGAAGAAGAAAGCTCATTCATTTAATTTTCAAACACTGTATTTATTTTAGAAGTAGAAAAGGCAAGCATCTTTTTCCAGCAGGTTTTTCTTGTTGAAGTGGAATAGATAAATTTATTTTTTTAAAATTTAGAAATCTAAAGCAAGGAATAGAAACCTTTAAAATATTATAAAATTAAAATGAATTTGTTTATTGCTTGTTCTACTGTTCAGTTTTCTTTCAGATACAAGTTTTTTGGTGACCAAATATATTTTGACTTACCTCATTTTGCTAAGACATGTTGTGATGATTTTCTTTTCAGGCCAATGGAAATGACTACAGAAGACTTTGGGAAGCTGTGGTTGTCCCTTTCCAATGATGTGAAACAGAATATCAAAATGTCGTCTTCCCAAGGCTCCCTTTCCGCAGCCCTGAATACTCTGCAACAGAAGCTGAAACTCCATATAGTTGACATTATAGGTAAGTGAAAGAATATATATATGTATATTATATTATAATATGTATATTATATGCATATTATATGTATACTATATTTAATTTGTCCCACAAAAATAAGTCCATGGAAGTGAGTTTCTTGGAGTTTAAGGCAGGGAATGTTTGGGAGCACAGTAAACCCAGGAGTGTTTACCATGGGCTTTGCCTTACTCAGGGGTCTGTGTGAAGGTGATCTAAAAACACAAGTGTACAATAAACACTAAATTTTACAAAGGAGGAGACTTGTGTTGTGAAAAGTCTTGGATAGGATGAGAAGAAGGGAATTAAGCTATGTGACAAAAGGAAGCTGGAATTTTGGCATGATTTGTGGTGACATCTTAGAGGAGTTAGAGCTAAGAGCAGAAGAGAACAGAAGAATTGGAGTTTGAAAGATACATTTATGAAGTATGCTACAGCAATTGCTACTTGATAACTGTTATTTCATTTTGTTTCTGTGGTCCCTTGTTTTAAGGTAATGAGGGAATACTGGCATGCCAGCTACTTCCATCGGTGCCCTGCCTGCTGCACTGCCGTACTCACTCAGGGATGTTGGCTGTGTGGTTCAGATCACCTTGTGCTGCTCTTCCAGATGGTTTGCTCTACCACTGTCAAAAGGTGATGGGGGAATCCTGATAACAATAGTGCCTGCCTTAATCTGTTGGGTATGTGAAAAGAAAAAGATTTATACAGTTGCACAGATAATTACCAAAGCTAAACTAAGATACTGCTTCTTGAAGTATTAAAAGTTTTCTTCCAGCTGGCATATGTCATGTGGACTTGTGGGGGAAGAACAATGACCTAAATTACACCTGCAAAAACGTGCTCAGGACTGTACAGTACATTAAAGTATTGTTACCTGTGTAAGTGAAATGTATATTTCTTAATTTTGTTGTAAATGACTGAAAGTATTTATTTTTATTACGCAGTTTTTATAGATGCCAACAATTATTTCTCATGGCAACTACTTAAATATGATTTTAAAGAAAACATATTTCCATTTTGAGGTCAGACTTGATCAGTTATCAGGATCATCTGATTTTATTTTGGTAATTTTTCTAAAGTTATTTTTAAGCACTGCTGGCAGCAAGACCCATGCTGGTGGCAGTATAAAGTAACTTATGTAGCAACAAGTGCAGCATTTTAAAATAGTTGAAAGATTCTAGGAAGCAAAACAATTCCCATGATATTTGGTATTTACCATGGAAATGTTAACTAATCTAAACAGGCTTTTGATAGGAGTCAGACATGTGAGATGGAATGGAAGCACCTCCTGGGGGCTGTTCTAAGGCCCCTCAGTTTAGTCCCTATCTGCAGTTCTTCCTGCCCCATGTTTCAGTCTCATTCCTTTTCTGTAGGAGTCTGTGACAGTCACTGAATAATTGTGCGTCTCTGAAGGAGAGTTTGATGTGGATCAAGTCTGAGAGGACTGAGCTGGGGGTAGCTGGCTATGGACATGTTGACTTTGGTTGCTGGGTTGTGAACATGTTCATTGCTGTCCAGTCAGCCCTATAATCTGGCCAATATCTCTGTCCATGAAAATTCACAAGGGGAAAATTTTTCATTTATTTTTTACTTCTATTAATTTCTAAGCTCAGTATGACTCTTCAAACCTTTGACTTGCACTGATGTGACTGTGTTGTGTATGCACTGCTAGGAACTGCAGCAAGGCATGGGAGATTAAATCAGAGTCTTGAAAATCCTGCCATCTTAATTTATTTAAATGCTAAATGAAAACTAGTACTGCTTGATGTTATTTATAGCTGGTCATGTTTTCTATTTAAAAACATCAAAGATTGTACACATGGTTCAAACATGGTATAAATGGATTCTACAGCGGAATTCTCTCCTTTATGTGTTTAATAGTAACAAGGAAACTCTATTATAGTTCAGCATTACTGATTCTCACCTGGTAAGCACTGGTTGTAAACAAAAATGAAGTATTGTTACTGATGTTTTGGTAAATGTTGATGAAATTGTCATAAGAATGTTGATGTACTGATTGTTTGGAGTTTTTTTAAAGTTAAGCTACTTGTCTTATCACAAGTATAATCATATAAGCAAAGCTTCTTTTTTATTACTGTTTCAGTACCCTCTTACTGAGGAATTTAAAGTGCACAGAACCTGTAAATATATTTAATGTTCAGCATACTTTAATGTTTACTTGGCACTTCAAGACAATTTATATAAATGAAAACTGATTTATAGTGGAGTAACTTCCAGCAAACTGCTGGTGAATCAGCCTTGTGTTATGCAATTGGACTTCTGTAATCTTGGGAACTATAATACAAGTATCTGTTTGTGGCCTATGCATTCAAACCATTTCAACAATGAGATGTTCAATGTCCTGGTGTTTAAAAAGAGCAGCAAAAGACAACACTGCCTTCTGTTGTTCATGTAATGTTCTTTGTAACCTTTTTCACTGTACGAATAGCGTATGTTAAGGTGTCAATATTCTTATTGCTTTATGGTAACAGCACTTAAAGCAGTTTGCAGGGAATTGTACCTGTGTTGGTCTTTATTTTTAGATTGCCCAGCAAAACGTTGTTCTGAATCTATCACCATCTTTGCATTTCTTGCAGTTTAATAAAATTCAGTTTTATTTAAAAAATAGCTTGATACTTCTTAAAAGTTCGTTGCCACCACATATAGCTGTGTTTCTGCATATTAATAACTAGTTTCTGGTTTAATTGTTTCTTTGCATTTGAACATTGATGAAGAATGTAACATCACGGAAGTCTTGAGTCCATTGGTGATTTAATATCCTGTGTCTCGCTTGGAGGTACCAGAATACTGAAAGACTACACTTTAGATTTTTGGAATGGCATTCTGTGTGCCAGCTCACATTTATCCAATCCTTTTCTTGGAGTTCTGTCAGATTGTGTGTTTTGGTTTTAGGCATCACAGGGAACTTCAGTTATTCACTGTTGGCAGGAATAGTATTTTTTTAAGTTCAATGCTAACGTTAGAAACCATTGCTATAGAGGTGAGCGCTTGTGAAGTTTGACATGGTGGCTGAATTGCAGGTGGTTGCAGCCCCAGTCTCAGGCAGGAGGCTGTTTTGTGTAACAAAGCTGCCAGTGTGTAATGGGAGTCCTGGATGAGCTGGGTTGCTCAGACCCTTGAAACCCTCAGCAATTCAGTGCTGGGAATCCCTCTGACCTTGATCCATCATCCAGCTGTCTCTGAAATAGACACTGCTGTGTAGGTAATTATACAAAGGAATATTCTTCCATCTACTTCTGTATTGAAAATCCTTCTGTGTGTATCTTCATCCATGGTGATCCCATTTACTTTCCTTTGTGACTTTAGTAGATCTTGAAGGCTTAACCTGTTTTCCAGGAAAGGGAAAAAAGGTGCATGGGAGCAGGCCTAGAAGGAAGAGAGCACATAACCAGTTTGCATGAGAAAGTTTACTTTCAAGAGGCAACCAGAGGCCTATCAGTATAAACTGACCTTTCTGAATGGGCACATTAACAGTGTTTGGACCAAACCCTGGGTACCAGGAGGCCTCACTGTTTTATTGCCCTGTGCCGTGGACAACTTGGAGTTCTGGACTTCTGAGAGTTAACAGGTGATTGTATAGGATTGATATTTCAACTTCTGTCAGCTTCTCCTTCCTTACCCCAAGTATTTTCAGGTACTTTTAATGACTTTGGCAGGAAAATGGATGGAAGAGCATCAAAGCAGTGTGATGCAGTATGTTTTCCTAGCTATAGATCAAATCTCTTGTTGTATTATATTACTTTCTGCTAGTATTCCCAAATCCTCCTCATCCTGTGAGGACCCAAAGGAGTAAGTTTGTGTAACATAGGGCACTTCTGAGGTTTTTCTGTACTTGCCAATAGCTCATAAATGACATTGATGGTTTCGAAATACTGGAAATGTGTGTATCTCCTATAGAGTCCCACTGGTAGTTTTTCAGCAAAAAGAGCAGTATTTTCTTTTCTGTGTGGGTAAGGCTGTACATTGTCTTTTTCTGGCATTGATTTATTTAAAAACAGAAATAGACCTGCTTGAGTCATCCAGGCAAGAGTTGCTTTTGTGTTTCATTTGCTGTGGTAAGAGTTAATTGTGCTTTATTGTTTGGTCTTCTTCAAGGTCAGCTGTTTATGTGCCTTTCTGTGAGAACATTTCTCTAGCACAAATCAGGTCATGTGTTCAATGTGATGTACTGCCCTGTGGTACAGGGACCACTTCATTAGGATACCACAAGTAGTCATTCCCCTGAGAGTTTCTTGAACATTAACATTTTTCTCTTTATTACATAAAGTTGGCAGTAATGAAGCAAGGAATATTGTGTTCTGCCATGATGTGATTCATAAAATTAACCTGACGGCACTGTTTCTCCAGCAGGGAGGTTCAAAGCACCACTTAGCAAGATTGCTTCAGACTTAGATTTTTAAGGTGATTGTCAGTTTTCTCTTTGTGCCAGCCTTTAATTGCTTTCAGTATAATTGCCATGTGAGTTGTTTGCAAATCCTGAGCTCTTTCAGCCAAAACAGTTTGTCTTTTCTGGGAAGGAGGATGGGAGAATATATGCTTGCTGTGGTTAAAACATTCTGGTAGGTTCTAGCACCTTCCATGTTTAGGGCAGGGCTTTGAAATCCATCAGGCATCTGTCTTCCTTGTACCTTAAATCACACGGACCCAAACTGAGCTAAATACATCATGGAAAACTCGCAACAAGGTGCTTGATAGTGAGATCCTGGCCTGTGACATCTGCTCTGACCTTGACCCAGGCTGCCTCTCTCTCTTCCGGGCTCTGATTCAGGCTGAGCCCAGGGAGAAGTGGTTCCTGAAGGCAAGAAGTTTATGCCAGTTCCTCCCTATGGCTTGTGAGGGAGTTTCTGAGCTTGGTAATGGAGCTGCAGCACTAAACAGACTGAGTCACCATTGTTTGGTACCTCAGGTGCTCAAGAACTTTAGGGAAGAACAGAAATTCCTTTTGCTGCTGACACGTGCTGGTGTTCCCTATGTGTGATGCAACAGAGATGATAGAATAAATAGTCACAGGGAAACAAAAAAGGCAGTAATCACACATTTTTAATCCACAAATGTGATAATACATAATATACTTAAGGTGACCTGAACATTGCCCGTATTTTAGCAATGTTATTACATACCAAGCTACAAGTACAAAAGTAAACAATGAATATACAGGATATGCAAGTATGAGAAATACTTGAAAACATCTTTTCCCTTAAGGCTACTCATATTATTTATAAATAAAATAACAGATGTTCAGCTGGTCTATCTAAAATACCAGAATCTGAATAGTGATACTTGCAACACACAGAAAGTCACAGATATAGGATATCCCTTTCCTTTGGACATTTTGAATGTTGAATAATCGCTTTTTCTGGCTTTAAAAAAAACACTTGTTTGCCACAAATGAAACACGCAAAACCTGATGTGTGTGCACTGGGACAGGAGCATTGGATACAATAAATACTGTTCAAAAACGTCAATGACAAGTACGTGCTTGGAAGAAATGCAGGTAATGGTGCATGTGAATATAGCTCTGCAAATGGCTGAACTTGCAACCCCAGCTGTTGCCATTTCATTACTGTGTTGCAAAGGAGTTGTCCACCTTCATTGCTACTAAATACACTTTTTATGGTTAAAGGAAACATGGGAAAATTTACATTGTTACAAACTGTTCTGCTAATGTTTTTCATTTTTACCAGGCTTCAAGTGAGTTCAGAGAACAGGTGAAATTTCATCTAGCAGGACCCAAGTGTATACGTGACCTGGGTATGTGTATTCTCAACTGTATAAAGGTGTGATTGTAAAAATTGTAGTTGCAAGAGATAAAAGATAGTTATTCTGGGATGAGGAAAGACAGAAGAATAATAAAATTTTTGAATAGTTTTCTCTACCACTAAAAATTGTGGGTTTTTTCTTATCCTAAAGGAGTGAGTGATCAACCCTGTAAGCTTCCCTTAAAGAGGAATGGCTTTCAAATATATTTTCTTGCCTTTGTCAATTTTCAAGTACATGCATCTCTGTATTATATTTACACGATATGGAAGGTGTTACCTCCAGGTAATGACATTGTCTGCTCTCTGTGCCTGATGAAAGGCAAGGGTACCTGATACTGTGGTGTCAGGAGCAAGAGGTGAATCTGGAGGATATGGCTTAGAGGGCAGGGAGAGAAGAGATTTTTGAACATGCTTCCTTTACTCTGGGTCAGTCAGAACCTACACACATTCTGCAAGTGGCAAAGCTGGTGTATCTGCTCTGCTCCCATCCTCCCTTCATCCTAACAAGACTGTACAAACCCCACTCTTTCTTGGCAAAATATTTTCAGTTTGAAGACATCAATGAAAAAGTAATTGATAACATTCTGAACAAAACTCATTCCAGAAGCTTACCAGAGTCACTAAGGCTGTTCTTTTTTAGCTACTGTGGATATGCTACACTCAGAGGCACTGCAAGAAGAGTGGATGGGCTTCCTGTTGTATCCCACCTCTGATTATTGTAGGCACAAATGTCACGGGCACATTAAACCAAGAGTGTTGTCTAGGCTGAATACCTTGAGGATATGGATGTAAATGTTGGTCTCTCAGTAATGCTTCTCACAAGAGCAATTTCAAAATCTTCACATAAAGTGTTTTGTTCTGTCAGGCAGAACAGTAAGAGCACAAAATGAAGCACAGCCTTCAGCCTAAACTCGTCTGATGTTACCCAGTACACAAACCCTGAGTGTGGGGTAACTGCTGGACTACTTTATCTAGTTTTCTGGTTACCTTTGAGTTTGAATCACTGAGCTGCTTTTCAAAATTAAAATGAAACCTTCTATTAGCAGATATAAGACAAAACTGTGAAACTATTGCTTCACGGAGCAGTTCTTTAAATCTTCTCCCCCTTCTACTCAGTTTGTATGATTCATTATTCCCCTGTTAGACTTACATGCCATTTAAATTAGAAAATATCTTCTCATATTGATTCCTGATCCTCTTGAAAGGAGTGAACTGAATCCATTACAGCCTTACTTTCTGTCAACGCTTTTTCAGTTAGTGTGGAAATAATAAAAATATATGCACCAAGGGCCTGGGGGTGAATTCCATGCGTTGCTCTTGCCTTCACCTGTCTATTTTTACATAGCCATGCATGTGAGTTTCCTTTCTTTTCATGTGTCCAGCCTTGAACACAAAGCTAGCAAGATCATGGTGTATAGCAATCTATTTCTGAACAATACATATCAGCAGCCTTGTTCACTCAGCTCCTTGAAAAAGACTGAATTATCTGAACAGAACATTAGAATTGATAGCTTTCTGATTTCAGTTTTCCACTTCATCATGAGCCTGGTGAGCACTTTCTGGGCCCTGCTGGGGCTGTAGTAAGACTGATGGGAGGGAAGCTCACTTGCCTACCATGGCTCATGAAGGGTGGCCAGTCCTAGAGAGAAGTTTTTGTTTGGTTTCTTGCTTTTGAGCACAGTTTCAAAGAACCTTCTCATCAAGTAGTTTGTTGATGCCATTGCAGATCTTTTTGAGGTGTGGCCGACAATCCCCATCGAGGCTGTACAGGGCAGTTAGAAACTCCACATCTGCAAAGTGATTGAAGACGTGGTTGATGCGCCCGTGGGATCGTGGGGTCAGGTGTCGACCTACTAGTTCGTGCACAAGGTCTTTACATTCATTCAGAAGTTCTGCAAGCACATTCCTGTCAAAAGTGTATTCTACCTCATAGAAACTGACGATTGTCATGGCAGTTTGGTTCAACTTCTTCCTGAACTTGTCTACAATCTCCAGCTCTTCTTGGTTGAACTGATTATTTCGATAGAGGATCCCGATTTTTATCGCCACTTTAATCAGATCTTTCATGATTTTATGGGCTTCCTTTTTGTTTCTTGTGTGTTCCTTTGTTACTTTGTACAGCTCATCAAAGATTTCACTGCTTGTGTCATCGATTAGCATGTTAGCCATGGTTTTGGTTGCCATTTTACTCAGGATCTTTTTCTGGGCTTGCAGTGCAAGATTCTTGGAACTGAAATAATCGGGACCTGGTTTGGGATAGAAAAAAGGAAAAACATTTATTTTATTTGGTTAATTATTTTTGCAATAAGTTAAGAAAAGTAGTACTCACATGCTTATCTGAGACATTAACTGACATACAGTGATGACTGCGGTAACACTTCCACTACATTATTTCCAGGTATCCTTGAGGTTTTAGACATCCAGGTTTCAGGTCTTCCTGTCACTATTTGGTTGCAAATAAAGAACAGAATATTCTGGCAGGGGATATCTATGCTGATGCTTTGATAGCCTTTTAATTTTGATGTTCAATATTAAAACTTTCTTAGCAGAAAGATCTGCTGAGATGTGGTCAAAATAATGCATAAAATATCAAAGACAAGCAATATATGAACCTGAAAGAGTTACACTTTGGTCATTGGGAGGCACTGTTGTTCCATAGTTAGACCAGGCAGCATCTCAGATGAGGGCTAATGAAGCAGATCCATAAGCATGGATTTATTTTGCCTTAATCTCTAGTAATAATGCCTTCTCCTTTTGTTACCAATTTGCAAAATTAGAGAATGTGATTTTTGTGAAATATTGGTGCTTCCATGCATGTGGTTGTTGCCAAAGAAAAATGCTTGAGCTATTTGCTCTACATTTATCACATAATTATCTTGGATTTTTTATCTTTATCCATCTGTGCAAGTTTCACTCAGCAGAGTACCTGAGCACATGGCTACTCCTGTTGGGCTTTATCTCATGAGTTCTCTAATTTTGGGAGAGAGTAATTTGACCTTCCTCTGTTTTTTATGTTAATGTTGTCTTCTAACTGACCCTATATGGACAAAGTAAAGCAAATATGGATATGAAATAACCATCCAGGTTGATACTGAGGCAGTGAGTTGGATCAAAGGGCACTTTATCATTGTAGCCAAGCAGTGATGAGGGTGTGTCCTGGGTGTACAGCTGGTGAGCTCTGAATGACGGCAGAGTGGCCTCTGGTATGAGAAATCTTCCTCACATCTCCCCTCAGTATCTGCTTGTGCAAAGGAGGTGCCCTTTTTTCCCTGCCAGCTGGAGACCTCGCTCTGCTCACCAGAAGCCCAGAGCTGGGGCTAGAGGTAACCACACTGGGAAATCAAACCTCTCAGAGATTAAAAATAACAATAAAAATCAAATCTTCCAGTGCTGATTTGATTGTGGAGCCTGAATGAGTCTTAAGCTGGTGGGGTCAGCTTCAAGGCCCCTTCCAGCCTCCAGCCCACGAGTGCTGACACCCTGCAGTGCAGCCAACATCTGCTCGTGCTCCTGGCACAGCCTGACCCGCGGCCTCTCCTTCCTGCCTGTGTTCCCCACATCCTTGTGTGAGGAAAAAAAGAGGTGCTGGTGCCAGCGCTCACTTCAAACAAGTAACGATCTGAATTTAAAGTCTTCTGTTTAAATCCTGATTTTCAAGTTAGCCAGAATATTAAAGTTGTCATCTTTCTTTGGGTGCTGAAGCTGCACTGCAGAGCAATGTGAAAGAGTAACATTTAATTTCAACTGAAGCACCACCTGGAAAAAATAATTCAATGTGCTTAAAAGAATTGCCTGTCATGTGGAGAGAAAATTGTGGGGCTGAGCTGCTGTCTGGAGGAAATAGAAAAACTGTGATTTAATCTAGAAATGATGAAACCAGGATGAAAGCATTCTTTCACTTAGCAGTACGTGGGTATATAAATAGTATCCATGATGAATAATTATGTACATTTCCCACAGTAAAATGGTAGATTGGTAGTGTCTGTTTCTGTAGTAAGTGTTTCTATTAATCAAGTCAATGCAGTTGTTCAGTATCTGGTTTGCTCAAAAACTGAAAATAACTGCAGTAGATTTTTAGAATATTAATTTTGCTAGAGTTCATGACGCTTCAACCTGTGTGTCTCTTTCACCAGGTGAGAGCTCAGCTTGGCTCATGCTGCAGGAGGACAAGGGGCACACTCCACCCATACCAGCTGCCAGGATGGGCGCTCTGCAGAGCCTCAGCCATGGGCTGTGGCTGCCTGAGTGCTGCTGGGCTCACACCACGGGTGTGCCATGCCAGGAAGGTACACAACAGTCATCAGCCCGTTTGTGCAGTCCAGGCAGTGGCGTGGGGGCTGCTCACAAAGGCTGTGCTCGGTTCTGCAGCAGTGTGTGCTGGAGAATGAGAGGCTGTTTGGATTGATTGTCTGGATTCCTGCCTCCAAAATAACATCGTGCTCAGACACCCAGGTGATGCCTTGCCTTCTAAAGATCACAAGTGGTTGAGCCACATGATTACGTTCAGACTTTTGTGGGGACAGCAGGTTTACTGTGGCAACCTTTTCTTACTGCAGCACATTGCTCACTACACAAAATACATCTTCACCTCCTACATACAGCAATTCTATTTTCTGCTCTCTTTCATACAGCAAAACAAATCAGCAACAACATTATAGATGCTATTAGCTTTCAGGAACATTACACCAAAGCTAAAAATGTAAAACCATCCTCCACGCATACTGCTTTGTTGGGTAATGATTAGCTTTTATTATAGAAAATATCACATCTTAGTTTTTACCAAAGGAAGGGCCAGTTCTGCTTCAGATCAGCTCTTGCCCTTTCTCTGTCATCTAGAGAGCTATGTATGATGAAAAGCTGTTTAAGAAGCCCCTCGTGATGGGGTTGATTCCACAGAAATCTTCCATTCTTCAAGAAGGGCAAGTCTTCAGCCCTGTATTTCCCTGCTGTGATGCCCACAGAGGGGATGGCACGTGCCCAGCTGTGTGCAGGAAGA
This sequence comes from Pithys albifrons albifrons, assembly GCF_047495875.1. Lineage (NCBI taxonomy): Eukaryota > Metazoa > Chordata > Aves > Passeriformes > Thamnophilidae > Pithys > Pithys albifrons. The sequence continues at coordinate 9,888,243 of NC_092470.1, forward strand.
AGGGGAGAGGCTCCCTGTGCCCTGGATGCACCACTCCTCACCAGTGACTGCCCAGCTTCTGGCACATGGTGCTGAGCATGACAAAGATGTCTCCCATCCACTAAATAACAGGATTGCTTAATAACAGAGTTGCTTAATAACAGAAGTGCAGAAAAAGTTTGGCAACTCCAGCGAGTGGATGTAAGAGTTTTATATTTTAGGAGTTTTTGAGACTAAAATGCAAGAACATCTGTAATATTCTCAAAGTATTTTGATTGCAGATGGCTGTACCAAGTACAAAATGGTCAGAACTGAATGCTCAGCAATATTATTTTCATGTAAATACCCATTCAGCCACTCTGTACAAAACGCACAGCAAAACCAGTCAACCAGAAGATGCTCCCACTATGCCCAGGGGAGACCATGTTCAACGTTTGTTGAAAGCAATTATGAGGACATGGAAACAAACCCCCTGAGCACATGAATCCATTTCCCTCCCAGTCAGCCACTTAGTCAAAGCCATAATATCGTTCTGCAGCCAGGATATTTTGTCCCCTGGCAAATGGCTGAAAGTCACGTTGAAGTGAATTCTGGAGGGAGTGCAGCTTCACCACAAAAATGGAGAGAGGGGGAGTTAAGCTGAGGAGTTTCTGTGGAGCTTGTCCAGTGCATTTTTAATTGTATTAGCAGGCTGGCTTGGAGAGAAGGGGCTCAAAAAGAATTTCTTTGGCTTTTTGGCACTTGCGTGGTTACACCTGACAGTTGTTACCCCAGTACCTGCTGCAGCTTGTACTGGGTAATCAGTTACCACAGCCATTGACTTCACCTGCTCTTAAATGAGACACACATGGAGATGAACTTTATTTCCCATCTACACTGTGAGCATAACCCCAGCTCCCAGCAGCTGGTTGTGGCTGTTTTTCAGCCAAGTAATGGACATGTAGAGGGCACTGAATTATTCTTAGAGCATCCTGAAGAGGTGAGTTGAACTGTTTGAAGTTAAAGGTCTGAGCTAAAATCTTGGAGAGGCTGCAAGACTGCAATGGGCTCCTGCAGCCTGGCAGGAATGGGAGGTGACGGGAACCAGAGAAGGTCCCTGCACCTGTGCCCCAGCTATACTGTAAGTAAGCAAAGGGCTGAATCTTAACAAGACGGAAATGCATGAGAAAGTAAAGATGATGAAGAGGCTGAAATATTTTTAATACTCCTGAATCTTCACTTTAAAATGCAGCACAGCTTCTGCAGCAAGACACAGGCTTTAAGGAGTCAGCAATGCTGCAGGAAATGCGGGCACCCCTCCAGCTGCCAGCAGTTGCTTAGACTTGTGGGAGATGGACTAAGCCAAGGCCAGACATGCTCTCAGAGTCTGCTACACTGTGAGATAGCTGGGCTGTGAACATTGTAGGAATGGGTTGTTTTAATGACTTGTGTGACTCAGTCTGAATGCATCTGTGTATTTTACTTTGGTGATATACCTGCCCCTGAGCCTGGAGAGTCTGGGAATGCCAGTGAGGAAGAATGTCAGTGAAGCAGCTCTATTGTGAAACTCTTACAGCGGATATCTGAATGGTTAATCATGTGTTGCTGCTGGTGTTGGTAATTAGCTGGGTTGTCAGCTTATTTCATTATAACCTGGAGTTACCTGTAATGGCTCTTTTTCTTGACATAAATACCAAAAAAATCTAGTTGCTTCATTTGTATCATTCAGGTAAAATGTTAGTAGTAATAAGCTGCCAATGTGTTTGTTTTATTTATTCTTCAAGTATCACAAGTTTTAAGATTCATTAGAAAAGTGAAATGCAGGACTTGGGATTTCAGAATAGCTCTAAAAGCAGACAGAAAGAAAGTCCACTAAAAGCCCTTCTCCCAAAGTGTTTTAGTCCTGAGCACCCTGGGCATGAGCTGTGAGTGTGTGTATTACTCTTGGACAGCTACAGGATCACTGCAGAAGAAACATTCAGTGTTTCCAGTAACTTTCAGCCAAGAAACCCAATAGACCAGATGGAATATATCAGCTTTCAGGGAGGGCCAATTTAAACATGTGTAAGCACCAGGGGCCCAGTGCTCAAACTTTAACACTTCTAAATTGTTACTGTGAACATAAAAGGGTTGCTCACATCCGCAGTGGAACAGGAGATTAGAAACTGATAATTATACGACCCTGAGAGAATGTACCAGTATCCAAACATCTGAAAGCAAAACTTGGACAAGTTGGAAATGGCAGCAACAGCCCTGTACAGAGGGAACATGACTGAATGGAAAAAAGGCTACTTTTTCCTTTTAGTGCATTAGATGAGCAGCAATTCTGCAAAAAAAGCACTGTCTGGGAACCTAGTGACTGGAGATTCCAAAGGATAGTCTGATTTCAGCATCTGGCTTGAATCTGGCATTTACTTTACTAACACTGTATTGTTGCTACATACTGGAGTTTCAATACCTGCTGGAGGTGGTGGTAGGCTGGGGGGGCCCCTCTGTAAAGAAAGCACTGCAGACCAAGCAATTAAACTGTCATTCTCTGGGTAATGCCTCCAGGAACCTATCCAGGGGAGAGAAGCTCAGCTGCAATTTCCATCAGCTCTGCTGGAGCTGCCAAGAAAGGGGCTGGCTGAGCTTTCCTCCTGCTGCCCCTGGTAGCTGGCTGGGAATTGAACTACACTGCTGTGTTCTTCTCCTGGGTCTGAAAGAAGTAGCTGGCAAGTGGTGTCTGGATGACAGCACTGTCCCGGAGCTGGGCCTGGCTCATGCTGTGGAAACCTTCACAGGTACTCCCTGGAATATATGGCACAGCTGACTGCACGCTGGGATTTTGTACGGCTGCTATTTAACATTACAGATGAGATATTGCGCTTGGTCATATCCTGAAGACTCACATCCAGCTTGTGACAGAGGAAACCGCTCCCTGACAAAAGGGCTTAGTGAGGATCATCTTTGTGTTGTGTTCCATGAGCCAAACGGCTGTACCAGGCAGCAGCTGCTTTGGTAAGGACCCAACCCTGGGTTCAACCTGCAGGGACCAGCTGGGCATACACAAGCAGCAATCACCAATCACCTCTCTGAACGTGGCTACTAAAGCTCTTAATTTTATTAACCTGATAGAACATATCAGAACCAAAGCCTTAACCAGGCTGCAGCACAGAGAATGGTGTCTTTGTAGAGTGACTTTTCAAGTGTTCATTTTTAACTTTTCACTGCCATTTTGCAGCATGTAGGGAAGCTCTGCCAAGGCAGCAAACACATCTGGTTAGCTCTTGGCAACTGGCAGGGAGTGTAAATGATGTAGAGCTGGCTTACACAGCACCCCAGGGCACATGTGTGGAGTGGGAGCAAGGCTTTGCTCTTATCTGAAACTGCTCAGGAGTTACAAGTCTATCTGCCAGGATTGATAGTGAAATACTGTGGTTTGGGTTTCTAAGCTTTCTTACATAACTAGAAGAGGTTCCATAAACTGACCACTGTATTTTATAAGCAGGTTTGTAGTCTTTCAATGTCAGCTCATTATGTTGATGACAAAATACATTGAAAAGACTGACTGATGCTACCTCAGAAAGGGCAAGTTTAGCTCTGCCTGACACTGCAAGACAAAAAACTTCCACAGTGACAGCAGAGTTTTGACAAGGGAGGATTGGTTACCATCTGTTGCAATGACCTATTAATCCTGTTCCCGCACTTTGGGACAGGTGTCCATGATTGTATTAGAATGTTTTTTTAAATGCTAATTTTGGTCAAAAGAAGACTTTTAGAGTAAACAGGCATGCTGACATATCCAAAACACTACAGCAGGATCTTGCTTAAGAATGGTTAGCTCACAGAACCCAACAGACCACATTTTGGTGGCACTAGAGGACATCTTGAATTGGTCAGGAGTTTTTGGCCTTCAAACTGTTAATGACCATTTTTTTTCAATGTATGCTCTATAGCAAGTCCTAGGCAGTAAATGTTGAAGACTTTAACTTCAGTCTCTGACCTGTTGTGTTTAGTGTCCTTTGGCTTCTCCACAATTACCATAATTCTGACACTGCATTGAATAAAGAAGCTATCATGAGGACTATGTAGCTAAAAATATCCAGTTAACCAAATATTTATTATCTCAATAGGAAAATTATGCTTATTTTAATGTCTGGCCATGTAATTTTCACAACAGGACAGTAACGAGTTCTTTGATATGTGCTAAGGGATTGTTTATTGCTTAGATGGGACAGAGGCTCTGGGGGACCATCAGGCATATAATGAATGATAAACAAGTATCTTGTTAAAGAAAGAAGACTCACAGACTTCTTTAAAGGATTTGACCATTGCATTCTTCCATACAAAAATAAAAATTCTCCAGGAAAGAGAGGATTTTCTTGCCAAAGTATTATTTTTCACTGAGACTCTTAATAGTCATGTGAAACCTTTCAAGATCTGGCAGCTGTCCTCTTTTATCCAGATGCAATTATCACAGCAACTTCTCTTTGCCAGGGATCTGTAGAACTTGCTTGCAGTGTTACTTCATAATCAGTTTCCAAATTGGTAGATTCTACTTTGAACAAAATTGAAGAGATGTTCAAACACTGTGACACTTGCACAGATCTTGGGGGCTTTCAGTCCAACTTCATGAATGACTTGAATTTTTTATCAGGGTGGATAAGGTTTTCTATGTGTTCTTTTAACCCTTCCTCTAGCAAGATGAGGAAAAGAGGAGGGCTATTGAGCATCTGTGCTTTTGTGGGCTTGGTGCTTGGCAATTACCACAGGCACCACTCCTGATTAACAGGAGGTTCAGATTTCCTTGTGCTTCTGCAGATCAAATGCTTTCTATTCCTCCACAGTAGTCTCTTTAGCATGCAGGAGCTGGTCGTTCCCAGTAGGAAGAAAATAATATGCTGTTAGTAAAGCAGGGCCTTGCAATATCAGCCCTAAATATTAAACAAGGCCTCCCTGAAATCTGTATGCTTTAAACAAATCAAGTGCAGCTAAGGAACAGGCTATTTGGTACTGCTTCCCCGATTTCTATTTTTTCTCCCACCCATTTCTCATCCTTTCAGGAAGAAAATGTTGAGGGTTTATTTTTGTGCCTTCAAATTGCTTGCTGTTGCAGTGCACTGCTCTTTCTCCAGAGATAAAACGTCCTTGCCTTTTACATGGAGTAATTCTATTTTTGACTCTAATATATTAAGAATAGCATGAAAAATATCCATGTTTATGCTCTAGGGATGTACAAAACTCCATGAGAAAGCAAGCAATTGGGACCCCAAGGGTAGCTGGTCTGAAGATGCTGTGAAATTCTGAGATGGCATTTCTCTGTAGCTTAACATGAAGCTGAAAGAAAAGAGAAGTGGTGTGTTGGAGAATTTCTGCTAAACTAGGTCAAGGTGAATAAACTTCAAAGAATCCACACTAGGCCGCAGCTGTGACAGGTGTGCAGCTGCTGCTGACCAAGTGGGCTGCTCAGCTGTGTGAGCTCCCTGAGCCCAGGGAGAGGGGAGTCAGCACCACAGAGCTACACCAGGGTGATGCTGTCCACATACTCCCCTCTATGGGACAAGGTGGGCTGTTTTGGGTGTGGGAGGCACAGCTGTAATTCATTCTTCTTGTGTGTTTTTTGTCTTTTAAAAACAAGCAAACCCCTGACAATAATACTGAGTCTTCTTTGCAGGCAGTGCTCTGGGTGCAGGGACACCATGCGAGTGCCAGCTGGGTTGGGGTGACACCCAACAGTGTGTGTGTCAGTGAGAAGAGGTCAAGGGAAGTGGGGGGGTGGAGGGGAAAGCCTGTTGAGGCTTGATTTAAGTTAATGGCATCTGTGTATCTGGCAAATGAGAGTTTTTTTTTTTTTTATGAACACCATGTGCAATTGTTTTCCTACCTTGGTTGGTATTCAGTTGCTTGACTATTTGGTTTTTAATTAAGAAGGTGATGGATAGAAGGGGAATAAACAATGGCAGAGATCAGGTACAACTGGAAGAAGGTACTATGGTCCCTAAATAAAACATCAGAGAAGCTGTTAATTTCCCCATTAATTCCAACCATTCTTCCAAACTCTGTTTATACCACAGAACAAAGTCCAGTGAGGGGAAGGTGAAGAGGACAATAGTGGCAAGAAGTGTCTGACAGCTGTTCACTTTTCCAAGTCAGGAGCAGACACTCTAGACTGATCACAATATGTTTAAAACTATTAGGAAAAGAAAGTTTAATTAGCCTTAACCATAGACTATTTATTGTATCATTGCCATTCTTTACTTGTGTGTTTTGGGAGAGTCAATTAAAGCAAAAATATTTTGAAGATGCTGATTAGTGCTTCCAAATCAGCTAGTACTCCAGGACTGAAGAAGGTAAGGGCTTACAGGTTGTGACCCATGTGGACCAGCTGTTTGACAGCTGACAAGAAGCACAGCTGTGGCTATAATAATACAGCTGTAAGGGCAGGATCATGATGTGAGTATCACTAAAGAAGCTCCCTTATGCCCTTATCAGGCCCTCATGTTTGACATCCTTTGTTTCAAGTGAGACTTATCCTATGACTACTTTTCTTAAACAGAAAAAAAAACACCTGAAAAGAAAACCTCCCCCCCAAAATCCCAACAGAACAGACAAAACCCCCAACCAAATAGAAAAAGCCCACTAAAAAATCCTAATTAAATCTGTTGATAGAAGACACTCTGCAGGTGTGTAAATCAATTACTAAAGAAATATTTTTCTTACCCCTCCCCGTGAGTCATGCTTGGTTATATTGTCTGTGTCACAGCATCATTACTTACAAGGTATGTGGGTGCTACTTGTCTCTGTATTTATAACAGTTTTCACTCCCTCCATGAATGCAAAGGTCTAGATTTGTAAAGGCATCTAATGTATCTAACTGCAGTTCAGAATTTTAGTTCCTATTCTGAGAATATGTAGGAGATTAAAAAGGGCTACAACTAATCTGGAAGAGTTACTTGCCGCTTGTGAAGTTTTTTGGGGTGAAAAATGGGCTCATGATTAATTCACCACTCCCACTCTGTGTCCCTCCTCCTGCCCGTGGAACGTCGCAGGGCTGTGCCCCGGGGTTGTGCCCTGCTCTGTGCCCTGCTGCAGGGTGGAGAGAGCACCAGCTCTTGTGACTCAGGGCTTAAACTCTTTTACACCCATAGCAGGTTCTGGATGCAGGTCTGTGCTCTGCCCACACCAGCGTGGCACAGAGGACTTCACTGCTGCTCGAAGCAGTTTTGTTTCACCCAGCCCCAATTAGCTGATGCTGTGCTGCAGCTTTGTGAACTTGACACACCAGATGGGAATGTTGCTTGTGCAAGTCCATAAAGGACGTAAGGGCATCCTTCTTTTCTGAGTAAGAACTGCTGATAGTATCAGTGTCTGAATGGTCCCTGCTCTGGTTTCTTTTACTTCATTTGAAGTACTTTTTTTCCTCTACTAAAAGTTTTACAATTTCCTTAGAGACTTCTAACAGACAATCTCATTGTGGCCTTGCTGAAACAAACCCTGCTTGCTGTTTCATTATAATCAGCATTGCTATTGTGGAATCCACCTACAATGAGTGAGACAATTTTCAAGTCAATTCTGTTCCTCCTTGGTTCAAAATCTGCATTAATATCTGCCAAAACTTAGAGTGTCTTGATGCCTTACAGTAATGTAGAAAACATTTTGAGTTTATACTGGGAAAAAAGAAAAAGGAAGAGAAATTGGGCTACAAATTATGATTTCCTTGTTATGGGTTTAACTTAAATTGCTAATCATGGCATCAATACCCTCATAGTGAGGTAACTGACCCCAGCAGTGTAAATAATATCTGACAGTCAGAGCTCCTGTAGAGGATAAATGCTAGTGAAGAGAATCTGGTTTTGTACTTTCAACTTGTTCATTGTGTGTACACAGATTGCAAAAGACATCATGCCAGGAGGAATATCCTGATAACAGAGATGCTTTTGCTGTCATCAGGGAGTCTATAATAACAGTTTAACAGCAGCAGCTGTAACCACCCATGGTGCTGAAGTTCACTCTGAATGCAACTCTTTATTTCAGGAAAGCAGAAATGGAAAAGATGCTGGAAAAATACTGAAATGGTCAAGCCAGTTCTTAGAAGGTGTGTTTCATTATCATGAAGCACGTGAGTAACAGCAATGGGTTGTGTGGCGTTTTTATATATTTATACACACACACACACACACACACACACACACACACACACATATATCCTCATTATATAACATTGCAGCTAAAAGGAGTCAGGATGGAATTTGCAATGGAAGAAAAACCCTAAATCACTGCCTTTATGTTACCTAAAGAAAACCCTGAAAGGACAAGCCTCGAGACAAAAACAGTTAAGCAAAACATGCCATCCCTCATGGTTTCAATTCTGTGAAATCTCTGAGTACATGTGTACAGAGCTGCTTTGTGATGACACCTACACGTGTACTGAAAGCATCCAGCTGAACACCCAAGGTGATGCAGAGATGTAACTTCTGAACACAGCAACAACAATGGTCCCTACAGACACTCCATTAGATCTGAATCAGGTCTAGACTGATACTGAGAGAAAGAAATGCAGCACAGCACTCATGTTATTGTCCCACTGTCCCAGCTGTCAGCAAAACTGCTGCCTTAATGTTTGGTTATTGGTAATAGAATAATAGGCAAGTCTGCAGTTCTGATGAAAACCTGTGCTTAAGAAGAAAAACTCATTCCCCCAAAACAGCCACTACTTCTAAAGGGAATTTAGTCAATGTTGCCATTTCTTGATCTCGAGCATGAATTTTTAGCATCTCTGTGGTATGTGCTGAAGCAGCAGAGCCACCACCACGCCACTTGATCCTTGTGGCGCCATTCCAAGCACAGGCAGCTTCTTGAGGCTGACCCAGAAAGTCCAAAGGTGAGTTTAGACCTTTCTTATCTCTCCTGTATGTGACATAGTGTCAGAGTGAACACCCTGTGGACCTTTTTTAGATAGACTAGCAGCCACCTGAGGGGGAATACTGCTTTGTTTCCTCTCACTGCTTTGTAGGACTTGGTAAATCCTTCTTTCCTAAAGAATTAGTCCTACAGATTTCTTAGTCCTGCTCTAAGGCTCTGCTGGGTTCAGTGTTCTTTCTGCCTGAAGAAGCATGACAAAAATCCACTTCTTGCTCAGCTCTCTTTACTGCTATAAGAAAAAAACTGGATTTTGCCCAAACTTATGTTTCCCATTCAACTTTTCTTACAATGAAGAAAAATGTCATTTCCTCTTCTGAAGAGGGACTCGAACAGTTTCTGGCATGTACTGTTGTCCACAGAACGGACTTGTCTGATTCCTTTTAGCAGGTGGGTCTAACAACCCCTACCACATGCCAGTCTAGAGACATGCTAATGACTTTGTAGGGTTCAGATTTTGCTGCAATAAGGTCTATCTGTAGTTCCTGCTCTGTGCTCCTGTGGTCGCCAAAGCATAACCCAGGGGCATCCACATCTAATTACACAAAGAATGAGCAGAAAGCAATCAGTGCTGCAGAGAGCCTTTGATCAAATGAGACATTTGTATGCTTTTAAAGAGAGACTGGAGTCTTTAAAAGGAATTACTGTATACATGCCATTCATTAATATTAGTTCATATACTAAAATAATCTTGAGGTTCCTATGGTTTTATACCAGAAAGCCTAGACAGTGATGATTCAATGTTTGTGCTCTGACTGTAAGTATTGCTCAAAGGAAATAATCTGGTAGCAGGAACATTTAAATAAACTCTATCATCAAGCTAAGTGATACTCTGAGATAATTGTTTTACTTTTACTAACAGTCATTATTAATTTAATGAAGTTTCCCAGGATGATTTAAGTGAAAGAGAGAACCTTTGCAGTCCTCCCCATAGAGACATCACACATTACATATTCAACAGGAAAGGTCTGGAAGAGAAGCCCTTTTGTTTATTCTTCTTTTATTTTAACTAATGCTAATCTGAGCTGCTCGTGTCATGCTGTTAAGCCCTACACTTCAATATATTTGAAGCTTTCCTTGGCAAATAACTGAGCAGCAATTTAGCTCAGCGGGCCTCACCTTAGTGGAGCTGGTTTTGCTGCCAAACTCAAGAGCTGGCCTGCTTTTATTTTTTGTTCTTCCCCCCCTTTTTCCCACCCAAGCCTATTCAAATAGTTTCTTTTGCAGCAATCTGCTCCCTTCCTCTGGGCCTGATGCTGTTGCTGAGGTCCCTTTGGCACAGTGCTGGCTATCCAGGCCTGCCTTTGCCTTTGCTCACCTGCATTTCTGCAGCTTCTGGCAGCACTGGGCCCTCTCTAGTGACAGGTTTCTCAAGGTTTGCTGCAGCAGTGATGCCACCAGCACCTCCCCATTAGTCTGTCCTTCAAGCCTAAAGCCAGATCATGATTTACCCTTCGCTACTTTTCAATATTTTCTCCCCAAATATTAAATACATTCATGCTTGCTGAGAAAACACATGCAGAAGCTTTACAATTTCAGCAGGCTTAGCAGCCATCCCTCCAATGCAGAACATGCTTGTGATAAAACTGCATTTTGCCACAGCAAATGGACACCCCAGTGAGCCTGCCAGACCCACCTCCCGCTGTGTGAACTCTCATTAAGTGCAGCCCAGTGGTGGAAGCACAGTGTTGCTTCAGCAGACATTTATTTGACTTTAATATACACAGAAATGGCTTGTGGAAAGCTTTTATCGAAGAAATAAAACTCTAGATATAAGAACCCTGTCTCTTGTATATCGAGAGACAGTCTAGAAATCCAAGCAGCATGTTGGAGTTTGCATGATTTCTGACAAATGGAACAGTGGGGTAAAAATAAGGCAGTCAGCTGTTGTTGCCTGTGTTCTGGTCCTGTGTTCATGCTCAGGGCTGGCTGATGCATTTTCTTCTGAAACTCACACAAATGATACATCCTAAGACAGTAACTGAAGATAGATTTGTATCCACTGACTTCTGGTGAAATGAGACTGTTAATGCTAAGAACACAAGTTATAAATGTGATGATATGCCACAATTTATTCAGGGCAGTACTGATTTTTTTAATCTAGGCAGTTGTGATAATGGTACTGCTTTGTAAACTGGTCAAATGGAGCCTGATAAATCTCTTTAACATTGTGATGAGTATGCTCTATACAATTCTAGAGATGCTTGACAATTCTACAACAATCTGTTTTATTCTAGAATGAAGCCCCCATCAAAAGCATAAAAACAATGTAGCATATTTCAGTATTTTAAAATTGTACTCTTGGATGTCTCAATTTGGATATGCATTTAATGGTTTCTTCTAGGGTCATTTAATTACCTTCTTATTTTACATTTTCATATAAAAGTTCTTTATTTTACAGTCAATGAAGCTATATACATTTGGAGGCAGCTCTTCCCTTCATTTTCTTTCAAAAGAGAAATTTACAAAAATTGAAATAAATGGCCAAGATGTTGTGATAAGAAAATATTCCCTGGATATCTGTTCAGATAAGCCACAGAAAACAATATGTTTAAAGAAAATACTTGTCCTATTTTTCTTCACAAAGCTAAAGAAAATACTGCCTTGTGGAGGAGCATTTACTGTATGAGGATCTGCCTCTAAAATACCTTTAGATCCTTAGGTTGCATATGAACAGGAAGATTCCACCTACAGAATTATTTTGCTATATTCACAGTTACATGAAAGAAGGTCTTTACTGGTATCAGTGATGATGGCCTAAACTGGCCACGTAAAATTATGATGTCGTGTATGATGACACAGTGCTTATTTTTCCATGATGTACTTGGGTTTGACTCCAACCACTTCTCATCCAAGACTAACTTAATATCCAGCAGGTTTTCTTCCCTAATTCTTTTGGAGGGAACTTGCTATTTAAAGGGGCCATATTGCAATCAACTATATTTTTTTTCATTCCCTGCATCACACTTCTCAGGTTGTATTATCTCTGTGTAGGATATTTGGTGTTACCATTCTGATTTCCCACAGGCACCACACAGCATAACCATGCATTGCACAGTGGCTACTGTCTGAATTAATGTCCCAAATTCAAAATGTATGTCTTTGTCATGCTCAGGCTCTCAACCTCCACACTGGGGACTGAATCAGTAAATGAAGACAAGAACTATTTTCTGATTTCTTTTAGTTTATTTTTCACTATGGCAACTTCTGAAACAGAGAACAAACTGAAATCTTACTGTGTCTGTTCTTGCCTCACAGTCCTCTTTTTTCTTTTTTTCTCCACAAAATAATACAAATCATCTGGACTGTGTGAATATAAATTACTTGTGTCAAGGACTAGAATTAGGAGTGACTTTTAATGGCATTATCTTTGGTGTAGTTTCAGAAGTGAAGAGGCAACAGGCACAGGTCACTAAAGCAGTAAATGAAAAAAACAGCTTCAGAGATCAGAATGGAGAAATGTGTGCAGTGAATGATTAAAACCCCCCGAGGTTTTGCAATGTAATAAGCTAATTCTACCAAGCTCTCATGATTTGTAAGATCTCTGATACTCTCAGTTTTATGTTATTTCTTGGCTGTTATTGCATTGGCTAGTTAATATGTTTTGATTAAATATGGGCACCTGTAATCACACTCTATTCTTCAAGTCCCGCTTGTGTAATCTTTTACCCTTTCTTTGTTGTACAAGAAAAATGGACTTTCATTTTCAAAGGTTTATGTGGAACCTTTGCAAGTTTCAGTGAAAAAGATTTCCTCTGATTCTTTGCAGAGTTTGCAACACAACATTGCAGCAGACTCATGAATGAGTTGCAGAGAGTAAAGCTGCTCTGTCTGCCTGCCCTAATTGAGATGTGCAGAAATGAACTGAACTATTAAGTGGTAAGAGCAGCAAAGTAACACCTTTGAAGCCCTGCGTGGGGTTACTAACACCAGCAAAGCCACCTCCACGTAAAAATATAAAATCCTTATCCTTTGAACAGCTGCAATAATGAGCCTTTTCTCCTGGGTTAGTCCTGGCTAAGCCACTGAAGTGGGAAGAAAGTGAATGAAAAGCCGTTTCATTGCCCATTGCCAGAGAAGAGCTCTCCAAACAGCGCTTTTCAGCCGTACCCTGATTAGAATGGCTGGAGGCTCAGGGGACTCCCCGTTGCCAGCATTGGCACCTCGCTGATTTTCAGCACTATTTGTTACTTTTTTTAAACCCAAAGCAAGTTGAAGCTAATGAAAACACGCTTCCTTAACAGCCAGTGATTTCACAGCCAAGCCCTGCTTGAACTTATTAATGTAAATAGCTTTGTCATTTTATAGGTTACGTTCTGAGTTAAATGAAGAGACGTTACTGGGAAATTGAATTAAACAAAAATTGATTTCCCCCTCTCCTTATATCTTTCCAAATACGTCCTAAATTTTTGCCTGCACTAAGGTAACCCTGTTCATGCAGTCTAATGTTTAATAGCTATATTGAATAATAACCCAAAGATGAGTCAGAGCATGGCTGAAATTTGCACTGAAGTAATAGAAAAACATAACCCCTGAATCAAAAAGAATTTGTGGTCTTTCCTATATCCTCTGTCTCAAGGTACAGAACCAGCCTCTGAAACTGTTTGCTCTTCTTTAAAGTCAGAAGCCAAGTGCTCTGGTGTCCACTGGCCTGGGGCATACCTGCACTGGGGGTGCAGTTCTACACCCAGCAAGGGAACACTCTCCTCAACAGATTTATTTTCAAGAGGTTGACTGAAGAACAATAACCACTCTGCACCTCATGAGACTTCAGACTGGACAAATACTATGGCTGTATCCACCTATGCAGTTGAGAACAGGGAAAAATCATAAGTTATGGGCTGTCTCTAGCATTAATATAAGCTGGAAATGTTGTTATAATTACGCTGTTGTGATGGAAAATATTGGCTGGTTGAAATGTTGGCAATGCATGTATTTTGTTCTAAAATTCCATATGATTTCCTTTAAATCTCCCCGGCTGTCAGACAGCCCTTTCTTCCTGTGTCTGCCATTTGAATTAGCTTTGCTGCACAGATTTTGGCTGAAAAAGTGAGTTGTTCCTGTTGTGCAATAGGAAATCCAGCTCAATGCTCCTCCTCAAATTAACTAAGCTGATTGTTTTGTAGACAAAAAACCAAAAACCTTGGTCTTGTAGACTCAGTGTCTTTTTGGAAAAAACAAACAGACCCAAAATAAAAAAGGACTCTGCAAAAAAGTGGATGTGCATAGATATGTATACACGCTTATATTTTTATATTTTCTCAGGAAAATTTTCATTCTTAATGACAACACAGCACCACTAGATTTTGTAGTGTCAAGACTGCCTTTTAATCAAGTCTAATCTTGCATATGCTTATGTAGATTTCCCTAATGATATTGTAAGTCATCTCTGTGACACCATAGGACTGGCAATATTAATTGTTTCAGCATTTGTTATTACCTACTGTTCAAAGCCTTTGTCATTTTATAGGATACCAAATGCATTTATTGTGATACGTGACTTCTAAAATATACAACAGAAAAAATATTGTTGTCATAAAATGTTCAGAATGTACAAAGTATGAAGGGAACAACCCTATTTTTCATAAGTCCTGAAGGGTTAAATCACATACTTTGGGAGCACTGTAGCTTATTAAAAATTATTTATGACTTGAATTATATCACTTCTAACTATATAAAGAGTTGGGATGGCTTCCAACAATTACTAAAGAAGCCAGCCAAGTGATGCTTTCCAATTAAATCAGGCTGAGTTGGTTTTTTTAACTTCTCAGTGTCCTGTGTTCTGTCTCCTGTTTGTTCATGATGGAAATAGATAATATATTAACCTCATATAACTGAAGTCTCTCACATCTCCTCTTTGGTATCCTTTCATGTGATGGTGATCAGTAAGAGTCACTCTGCAGGTACTCACTACATGAAAGGTTCCTTTTTTGTCCATCTAAGTGCTGCTGGTGCCGCTTAAGTTCTTGCTTTTATTTAGGACCAGTTGTTACACAAATCTTCAAAGCTTATAACATCTGATGGCTTATTTATAGTTTTATTGTTCCATCTTTGATAATGACAGCATTAAAAAACCCACAGGAAAGACGAACTGAAAATGGTGACTTCCATGGTAATACCTGTGTTGTTCAGGTTATGTAAACAGATAGATGAAAGTCCATGGCTTAATTTATTAGCAGGGAAATAAAGCCAGATTAATTAAAAGAGCAACAACAAAAAAATCCTCTAAACCTTAAAGCACTCCCTTCTCTACTTGTATTAGACAAAACTCAGATGTTTCCAGAAAGGTTATGCACCATCGCTCACGTGCTGTATTGCTTTTGTACCAGCTCTTGATAGAGGAAAAATTTCACAGCTCTCCACAGAGGTTTGAGTTTATTTACTGGGCAAAGCATATTAAAGCAAGTTACATATCTAGGCTGAGTCCTAGACTGTAGACCTGCAGGATGTGCCCAGACCAGAGCAGCCCATGAACTTTTTCCAAAATATCATTGAAAAAGGTAAATATGAAAACCTAGTCAAGTCTCTATAAGCTAAAATTACTATATAAGAACTCTGAACTGAAAAAAAGTTAAGAGTTAAGAAAGCTGCAAAATTAAACAAAACATTGAAAACACTGCAGTCAACTACTGAGAGCTTGTTCCTTGGCAGATCAGCCTTTCCATAGCTGGTTCCAGCCATCATTGCTGGAGTTCACTTTGTTCTATGCTGACGAAATATGTCAGCTCCAGAATACATTGGGCCTGCCTTTATTGCTGGGGTTGGAAGTTTGCCACTCAAAGATCTAATCAGAATTATTTATTTTTTCCAGCACTCTGGAACAGATAACAAAGCTCATTTGGGTATCTGGCATATTTATTTAGCTCTGTTACCGGTTCATCTATTTACCGGTGATTGTTTACAAGACTTCAATAAAGGTTTCTCCTCCATTAATGCTGAAAAATGAAGCCAGCTTGTGTAGCTTGGAAAAATGGTTTAAATGGATGGAAATTATTCTTCTATGAGGAAGACAAAAATAGCCCAACACAAGCGTATTCCACAGTTGCCAGTTGAAACAGCAGCCTATTTTGTGCTGCGCCTTTCACTGATTCATTTCTAGGCTTGTTCTCTAAAAAGAATCTACAGTCAGGCTGAACTGCTGCTTTCTGTCAAGTGGAAACTGAGTGACTGCTCCATAGCCTTTTTCCAAAAGCTCCTTTTGAAAGTTGAAGTGCTGGAGCACAGTGATCTGCCAGAGCCTGCCACAGGGAATGCAATCCTTGCCTGGTGCCTGCAGGTCCTGCCACTCCTCCCTTTCTGCTGTGACAGTTCAGGTGCTGTAACAGTGGCCATCGCTGCCCACACCATATGTAGGCGTTGCAGCCAGAGGATCAGTGAAGCCAAATCCAGTTATCACACGTCCACATCTCCACCAGTCTCTAGGAGAACATCCCAGAAACAATGTTCAACAGACCTGGGACTTCCAGCCAGAGCATGGCTTGACACACACCTTCCTTCCTGCAGAGTGGGATTACCCTGCCATTCTGCTCTGTGTGACCCTGTACCAAGGGATTGGCACTTACAGACCTATCTATTGTTATCAGTAAAAGTTTCCTTGGGTTGCTTTCAGGATCTCAAATTTTCTGGGCATAGAACTAGCACCTAAATTGATGCTTTTAGGACACTGCAAGCATCTCTGCTTGGGAGACCACACAAAGGCAGTTCTTGCTGGGACTGACAGAATTAAGGTAGTGAATGATGTGTCTTGGATAGGGGAGGACAGTTTCCGACCATGTGCAGAATATACCTGTGTTTCCTTTACACTGCATATGGGCAGCCAGAACCCTGACTACTTCTGATCAATGCAGGTCTTACTCTGAGAGTCCTAAGGAGCAAGCCAGGAGAGAGGTGGTCTCTGAGGCAGGAGCCAAAGAGCACTCACAAGGCAGTGGATGAGTTTGTCATTTTTATAGTTGAGTTACTCCTACTTGTGGTTAGTTTTATACACAGAGTAATCTCATAGAAAATAATTTAAAGCCACTCTGCTAGGCCCAGGTGGGGCTGTCAGTCCCTTAAGTAACATTCCTTATAATCAAAGGATGCATTAGATTTGGGAATCAGCAACAAAACTCACCATTTCACTGAATTAAGCTCAACTCACTACATTTTCACAATGACATTCAAAGAGTAATGACACACTAAAATACATATTTATGTACTTTAAACACATGTCCTTAAACAGATTTTTGTTGAATGTGCACTTTGCTTTTTAAAATTGTAGTCTCACAAGCCAGAAAGCTTCTGTAAAACTCTTACCACCCAGGATCAAGCATGGATATTCTTTTATGGCTAGAATTGAAGATTTTCTTAATATTTTATGATCTGGGGATAGTAGGAAACATAAAGAATCCCTGAAAAACTCTTCTTAAGGCCCACATAAGCCCTTAGCAGCATGTGGACTTTAGGTCCTTACTGAAGAGTGTCTTATGAGTATCTTTTTTCGCAATATGAATTTCAGTCAGAGCTGGGATGGACAGAGTGGGAGAAGGGAAACTCTAATCCCACTTTCACCCCCAGTTCTGCTCAGTTGATTCATTTCACTGTGTGCCTGTGGCTGTGTAGGGTATCTTGTTGCCCAGGTCAGGCTGCATCCATCTCGGATCATATGCTTTAACCTCCTTATGGCCCTGGGACAGTTGTTCAGCTCACTTCCAAAATAGCCCTGAGCTGCTCCAAAAATGACCACAGCTTCTCTTTTGGGACACAGACAATGTGGCCTCTGTCAAACTGTTTATTTATAATACATCTTAAAAGCCCTCTGACATCCCAATCAGTAGCAAAATGAAATAAACATTGATTTCTTACAAAATCTATGAATCTTTATACCATCAAGGAGAGGAAGGAAAATAGAAACTTTAGAGACAATCAGAGAAATAACTTTTGAGTCTTAGTCTGGAAATAGTAACACACACACACAAACAAATACATGTATATTTAACAAAAATCACCTAAAACATATTTGCTACATTTTTATAATTTGAAAGCTCTCCAAGCATACTGAACACAAGTATCTTTTTGTTTTCAGAGTACATCCTGCTCAATAAACCATCATCATAAAATGTTTTGGCTCTTAAAAATAACCACTAAAATGACAGCTAACAGAGCATAGATCTAGATGGTTATTAATATTAACACTTAGCACCTACATAGTCTGTGAGAGTCTCTGCTCAGTGAGGACTGAAAAGTCCATTGCATTTGCATTAGATTTCTTCCTATAACATCCATGTTTGGAAAAGAAAGAGGAAAAGACATTAAAGCTAATTATTCTTTTCCTCTCCAAACAGAACTTAAGAAAATTGTATATTATTGTAAATTCGTACAGAGGAAAAATTGCTCTCACAGCAATCAGTTTCTGAGGTGTTTAAAATTCCTTTGCTTGACTCAGTTAAAAAGCAGTATTAGTGCTACCTCAAATTTGCTAGAAAGAGAATGACAGATCTGTCCCGAACTTCAAACAGCAGGCACTTGTTCATTGTTCTTTCCTAATGAAATACCAAATCTTCACTCATGTTTGGAAATCAAACGACAAAATCCTTTGACTGCAGCTATGTACAACAAAGGCACTAATTAGAAATTTCCCTGGAAAATGACACAGCTAAGACTTATTTCTGTTCAAGATCATGATGATTAGACCTATTAGGGTAAATTAGAAATGTAGAAGACAAGCACAAGCAGCTATCTTTGTGAAATCTAAATATTTTTACTCCCAAATAATTTGTACCTGATTCTATTTTTATAATTTCCATATAAACATATACCTTCAAATTTTCTAAAAAATCCCTGGAGCATCTTTTACTTCCCACCTTCTCCTAGGCTTTAAGCCTTGTCCTGCTGTATATTATCCATGTCAGGAAACAAATCCCTTTTGTTTGAATTTATCCAATCACACCACCTTTGCTTTAGTACCCATCAGATTTCACACTCAAACTGAGCATTTTCATTAAGATCTGCACAAGGACAGATTTTGGGACACAGCTAATCACAATTCCTTTACTCTACCCAAGTATTAAAAATCATTCTGGGAAATGTAAACTTTCCAAAGCTCTTTGCCATTTAAACATTTTGATTTATAACAAATCCTCTGTTTGTCAGTTGTGTTGGATTGTGCTTTTTAACATAAACTGTCTCCCTTCCCATATAGGAATCCCATTTCACACGTCGGCTAATTAACTACAATTTAGACTGAAGTAGGAAGGATTGCTCTGCTCTAATGCTGCTGTCTCTTAGCAACCGTGAAAGATATGGTAAAGGATATGAAACAGAGACCCAAATAACATCATTTCCAGACTGAGAACTTCCACCTAGACTAACCTACCAGTGGGACAGTAAATTAATTCTAAATTTCCATTTGCCTACTTCAGTGTTACGTCTCTTGCAGGCTCTAACAGTGTGATTTTTACATTCCAAGATGGCACTTAAGCATTTAACTTCCCCAGAGCTGTTGCTACCTGCTAGCTACTAAAAAAACACTTGTAAAATTTCATTAGAAAAATATTTTCCTGCATCCTTCCCACATAATGACTTATGTCTGGCACTAATTCCTCACTTGATGGGAGTTTTACCAAAGTAAAACTGTGAGGTTAGGCCTTGCTTCAGTATTAAACAATAAACAAAATTTTATTTGATTAATTGCAAATTGGCAATGTTTTTCCACATAATGCTAATAAGGTATTTTGACAATTTATAATGCTTTACTCTGATCTGAAGATATTTATTGCATCTATTAAGAAACTTTACACTGCAAGACAAACAGTAAAGTCACTACTTTTCAAAAACTTTGACAATTTAAAAACCAGTCTGACAGCTGAAAGTCCAATGAAAAACAGAATTCCTTTAATATTTGCAGAATCTCTTTATGACTTGCCCTGTAGTTCTACTCAGCAATTGCTACTTGCATATGATTTTGTCAACAGTGTAGATTTAATTTTTACTCTGGAAGAAATGGCAGATTTGTCTCTGTGGTCCTATTTATATTCTGCATTTTGAGCACAAGAATGACTGAAGTGGAAAACCAAAAAAGTTTGAACTACCAAAGTGAGGATAATAATTAATGGCTCAAAGTAAGATTACCCATGTAACATTTTGGTCTATGCATCTGAGACAGACAGAATGTGCAGCTATGGGAGACACATGTGGTAGCACTGCTGCTTCTCCCAGCCTCTGGGAGCTGGGAAAGCCCCAGCAGGAAGGGATGGAGGTCTAAGTCCTGGTAGGCTCAGGGGCAACCTGAGACTCACAGCCTCTATCAGGATGCAGAATTCCTATGTCTACATTTCCACCACACCAGAGAGTGCTGCAGCCTGTCATGGCAAGGGCACCTGGCACAGAGGGAAGAATACCAGTGCCAGGAGGCAACATGGTCATCTGCCAGCCTTCCTGCAGTGGGACCTGACCTGTGTGTCATGGCCAGTGCATGTTGCTGTGGTCTCACCCATAGCACCAGGTGCTCCTCATCAGTGGAGAAAGGGCTGCACTGACCAGCTGCACCTGGTGCTTGAAAGGGAAGAGAGGCAGAGGAGGGTGTGTTACTCACTGCAGAGAAGTGTGGAGGGCAAGGAAGTTGTAGAAGGCTGTAACATGGGACACAAGACTTGCAAGGTGGGTGAGCAGCTCCTTGGTGTTGCTACGTTTCTTCTTGCTTGGAAGAGCTTGTGGCTGTTTGTTGTTGGAGACTGCGAGGGATTGTTTTGCTGGTATTGCAATGTACTCTGTTCTTGTTTGGGGGTTTGCTGCTGTGAGACATCATGTACTGGGCTGGAAGGAGCCTTGGTCCCGCTTGGGGACTGTTCTGTGCAGCCTCCAACAGTACATGGGGCCTGCAGGCACAATCACTGGGAGAGACAGTGGCTTTTTCACAGCACTAGGGTAGAGGGTTTTTGGTCCCCTTCATTGTTCTGGCAGCAGGCACAGGGGGAACATGGGTTTGTCTGGATGGTTACTATGGCTTTTCTTCATTATCTCCTCGAACTGAGAGTGAATCCAACTACTCATATAGGTTGTTGGGGTTTTTTTGCTGAAAGAAGCTAAACATGAAAATCTGACACTGTAATTCTTTACTTATAAACTTAGAGTGGTGTCTGGCAGGGCATTTGGCAGAGTCCTGCATGAACCAAGGAGACAGCTCTGCTGGCACTATGTGTGGGAACATATCCACCAGCATGTCTGACTATGGTTTTAAAGGACACCTCTTCACTCTGTGACTTTAGAAGTTAGGTTAGTTTGGTAGTGTTTGGAGTTTAGCTTGTTTAGGTTGTGTGGGTTTTCTGGTTTTTGATTTGTTTGTTTTTTCCTTTGTTTGGTCTGTTGTTTTTTTAAAGCAGTAACATTCTTTAGTAGTCTGAAAGAAAGAGAGGAAATTGTTGGGTTAACTGTTGTAGGTACCTGTTCCGTGCTCAAGAGGTGTTCACATAAGTGGTATTTTCTTGCTGTGCAAGTTCACGTGGTCCTTGGGACTATCATTCTATTATACTTTAGCTGCTTTCTGTTGAGTATTTTATTTTCATCAAAAAGAAAAAAGAATGTGTACCTCCTTTAATATTCAAATGAATATTAAAAGCTTGATTATTTAAGTCTTGATTAGTTTATTTGTGGCAGCAGCATAGCTATGTATTATGCCAGTTGCTTTGTATAGTACTCCTGTTCATGCATTGTACTTCAGTAATTTTACTCTGATGTACTTTCCTTCCATAGCCTAGAGTGACTTTGAAGTATGCTCCTTGAGAGGAAAAGTTACTTTTCCTTTGTCTCCCCTCTATATAACAAAAATTTAGAAACTTCCCCCCCTTCCTTCAGTCTGCTTAGATTTTTCCGAGGGAAAGTTATAGCACTATGAATAAAGGAGTGAAGCTAACTATAATTCATAGGTTCTAACTTTTTTTTTGTGGTTAAAAATCAGATTCCTAGGACAGATGGTTTGTTTAGTCTATCTTATGTCACTTCAGGAGCAGTTCTATTTTAGGAAGGCTTTTTTTCCTGCTATATATGGCTTTGTTATAATAAAATAAAAAGGAAAAAATCCAGATGTTTAACGTATAAAGTTACATTGTCCCATTTGACTGAAAGTGAATCTGGTCCTCAGCAACTATACTAGATGTTAATTTGTCTGCTGGTCTCACTGCACTGCTGAGCTGTAAAACAAAGTATAATCAGTCTGTAGGCTGGGAGTAAAGGGTGTATTTTTATTTGAAATCCACATTCCTTTTTTCCCAGGTGTAATTTAAACCCACAAAGTGCTTCTAGTGAGCACGAGACAAGTTGTGCCTACAGCTATCTATGGGAGATAGTTATATTTTAGTGTAATTTAAGGAGGGCCAGTTTGCCATTAAGCGTCAATAATGGCTATATGGTGTGTGCATGCAAATGTTATTGACAGACCTCCAAGTATAATTTGCTGCCTATTTGGACTGGCTCTTTCCGTGCTTTCCAAGCCAGCTGGCACAGGGGGTGGCTGCACCTGGCTCTGGAGCAGCATTGGCTCTGGAGCAGCATTAGCTCCTGGAGAGGTGAGGGCAGTTCACAGTCTGCAGAGCAGCGACTGCTGCAGCAATTAAAGATCAGTAATACCTGAGGTGATGTTGGGAGGTATCGGTGTGCAGTGGATGTAGGCAGATGAAAATGGATTGGGAACGTGATCTGACAGCATGAGGTGCACACAAGTGTGTGCCCTGATCGCAGGGTTTAACACAGCCTATGGATTTTGTCTTCCTGCAGAGAGGAGGGATGAGAATGTTCAAGTGGTTTTCTTTAAGTTTTTTCAGCTGTCTTTATGAGCTTCTGCGACTGAACTGTCTGCATTTACACTTTGGAAAGTGCAACGTGGTGATTAGGTAACTGATGAACTAACAAGGCTCAGGTGCTCTAAAGCTGCAGTTGACAAGGCTGTTTAGCTAAGGATGGGGGGGGATATCTACACAGGTATTAACTCAGGTAATGACATTCATCAGAAAAATTGAAGGCTCTATCTAGCAGACTATTAGTGTTTAAAAGGAGATGGAGTAAAGGACAGAGTTTTGGCAAAGGTTATTCTGTCTGTTCATATGGAAAGTGAAGTCATGTTTGGTGTAGAAAGTTTTTGTTTACATTGTTGAGCTAAGCTTTGAATTGCTGTGTATTGTTTCAGTGCCATAGAAATCTGGGGTTGAAGGAACAAACTTTTTATCAATCTTCTAATCCATTCCTTTCTTTGAGATAAGACTAGCAGGCTAGAAGAGATACCTGTCTGATCTATTCCTAAAGACCAACATTATTTCATAATTTAATGCAGTGCTTGCAAATCTGACAGAAAGATTTTCCTCATGTCAGGCTAAATCTCCCTGGCTGCAAATATGCTGAGCACTTCTTGTTTTGTCTCCAGCAGACATCGATCCCTGTGTGCAATAACAGCCTTTAGCATTCTTCCAATATGTGTGTTTGTGTGGAAAATGTTGCTCTGCTATGACCTCTTCTCTAGATTAAATATACTGATCTTGAGAAGTGAGAGAATGAAAATAAAATCTCCTACAGGTATCTACTGGTAAATCTTCAGCCTGTGTTCCTACAGACAAGATGACTTTCAGAGCTCTGCTAATGAAAAACTATGCCTTGGATGGACGTGATTTTGGAGTTTGTTGTACTTCAGGCCATTCTTCATCTGTCTTTTTAGAATCTGAGGGTTAGTGATAGGTTTCCAGACCTTGTCACCTTCGAACAGGATTTATTACTTCTTCTACTAAGGCATTGCCTGACCTGAAGCAACATAGGGCAGACGGTTTTAAAGCACAAATTCACACCCTAGAAAGCCAGCTTCCTGTAGAGAAATCTTAACAGACAGGGCTGGAAAGTGTCCATGTTCCTTGGCCTGCACACAAGCTCTCTTGGCAGCAAGGAACCTCTTGAGAAGATTAAGGTATAGGTGGGTTATATATGTAAAGTCCACTCAACCTGTTTTATGTGCAAGAACTGAAACTTGGGGCATAAAAAAAAGTGACCTCTACATGGTGTGGGCAGTAGTTTCCACTCTGAATTTACAGCAGGTTTCTCAGGGATGCCGTAGTCTTATGCACCATGGTGTGTTTGATGGTCAGGGAAGAAAACCTATGTCCTAGCACTTGACCAAGATCTCTTCTTGTGCTTGATCCCACCCCTGTATTTTGAAACTTGTATTGGAAAATGTGCCATCAGTCATAAGTAGGTTGATTCCAGCAAACTTTTTTTTTTGGTAAATTCTCCTTGGGAGAAATGCTTTCCTCATTTCAGTAAGAATATATTGAAGTGAAAAGAAAAAGCAACACATGATAATTTCAAATCTGGGGTCTATTTTTATTACAAACATATTTACACTGCCAGAAAGTTAAACAGTTGGAATCGGAAGCAAATGGAAAGTGGAGGAGAAAACATAAGTGTGTTCTCTTTAGTTGAGTTGCTAAAAATACAGAGTTTCTACTTTTGTTTGTACCATTCCTTTGTTGCCTTATGATATGCAGTAGCACTGCTTATTGAAAAAAATAATTGCAGTCATCTGTTTAATATGACAAAAAGTGTGGTTAAGATAAATTAGTGCTTAAACTGCAGTCTTTTCCATAAAAGACTCCTGAAAGACCTTATTGAATACACATATATATCTTTCATATTTAAGATGATGGGTTAACTGCAGAGGTCTATTTTTTCCTCAGGCATGGAAACCCTTTCATAACATAACTATAAAAGTACCTTCAGTGACTGTGCTCTGCATTGGTATTAGTATTTACCTGCTTTTAACAAAACATCTTGAGGTTCTCACTGCACAAATGTAATGAGAGGCACTCCTGACCTAAAAATAGTGAACAGACAAAGAAGATCAAGAATGGGAGGAGAAATAGATACAACTGAAGAACTTGCTTAAGGCTGTGATTAAGACCCTGCTGTCAGCACAGAACTTCAGCCACCAGATTTTGAAAGGTTATCATATGGGAGGTTGCACAAAGAAAGTAGCCCAATGCAATGTCCTTAAATTTTCAGGCCTGTGTGCTTTGAAATTCAGGAAGTTGTTACTTAACGGAAATCTGCAGTGTCAAAGTTTATTTTGAAAGGTATACAAATGACAGAGGACTTTGACAATGTACTAAAATGATGGAAAAACTGTCAGTATGGAAGTCCTCACTTAATATGAATACTGCATTTTACTAGTGCACACCTACCAGGATGTTACAGAAAAAAAAGAAATCTTGCCACTGTTGGTTTTTTTGTTTGTTTGTTTGTCAGTATCTGTGGGGTTTGAGTCTCCTTTTTTTTATGCTGGAAAAGCTTATTTGGATATTTTCTTTCCATCTTTTTCCAAATGAGTGTGTGAAAACATAGAAAAGCTTCTTACATACTGCTGTTCTGTTACTTTGCACGTGTCTATCCCCAAGTACTCTGTTAGAACAGCTCTGAATTACATAAACCCAAAGCAGCATTCCATCTGCTGAAATCTGACATATCCGGGCATATCCCAGTCTCCTCCCTAAGCTCTTTAACATTTCCTCAGTGATGTCTGTTCTGCCTGTGCTATGGCAGAATCAGTCACCCTGCCTTCACTGGCTCAGGTAGTACTCTCCTGAGATTTATTGTTAATTGTTATTTTTCTGTAAGTTGTTTGTTTCAGACAAGCTAGCTTCTGATTCCCACTGGTATATATGAGCCCGAGTGAAAGCAACTTTGAATACCAATTTTGTGTGTTTGCATTAATAAACTTTTTTTTTGTGGATTTACTAAACCCTCCCCCCCAAAAAACCCCAAACCACAGCATAAAACCCACACAATAAATTAGGAGAATAAAGTAACAAATAACCTACTCCAAGTCCTAGCACAATCCAGATCTGCTACCCTCAAGGTCTGAGAAAAGCTGCAGACAGGTTTTCCCCCCTTGGCAGTAGCAGCTTTGTGTGCAGGTCTCTGTAGAGAGAAAGTTTCCCAGCCATGGTGCTCCAGGGACAACTATGGGGGGGCAGATTGATTCAACCCTAATAAGCCTGCAGTTCTGATGGTACAAGAATGCCCTGTAGCATTCTTTTCTTCCTCAGAGCTGTTACTTGACACTGTAAACTGAAGAGTTGCAGAGTCTACACCTTCTATAACTTATTGAGGCTGTGACAATTGTTAAAATATTTGAAACTTAGCTTTAAAGTGTTACCTATTGATGTGTGTACATCTCCTGTTCATGGTAACAGGGAAGGATCGTTACTAGCGTGAAAAACTTGAGCCAACAGGATAATGACTTCCATTCTGCATAACATTTTACTTTTTCTGATGTTCTGTGTGTTCTTATGAAGGAAACTGCTTTTTTATTGTTTGTATTTCTGCCTCCCTAGGGATGATGTCAAAAAACCTACTGAAGTCTGTAACTTCAAAGTCTTTAGTTTTTCTTCTATATATAGCATTTCCTTACTTAGTGAAAATTATTTTTGTCCACTTTACATATATATAAAATCCCATAGTTATATTCAATCACATGCTGTTGGCATAAAAATGTTTTCAGCTCAAAAAAAATGCTAGACTGAAGCAAGTTTCAAACCAAATGAATTCAAGCAGATAGCTGTTAAACTGTTTCAGCAACAAAATTACTGTGAGCTTTATGATGTCATAGGTTTCTTTAATCCCTTTATCATGGTAAAGAAGCCACATTGGTTTAAAACCAAGCTAAGTATCTCTTTAAGTATTTGTTTTCAATTTCTTTAATAACATATGATCTGTGGACCAGACAGAATTTGTATTTTAGTCGTTGATGAAGTGACTAAGCATAGGCCTCAAATGTCCCTAAATTAATATTCCTACTAAGAATTGTAACTGCTGCTTTAATGCCTGTAAAAGAGAGGAAAGAAATGAAGTATTCTCAAATCAATTGTTTAACATAATGCCACATGTGCTGTCTGAATTCCATCAAATGTGGCTACAAGGAAAACGGAACTCTACAAATACAGAAAAGCTTCTCAGTAGCAAGTGTATATAGCAAAACAACCTGTGGCTCCTGCATGGATTCTTTGCTATATCTAGTCATGCTTTATTTCAGTGCTCAGCCAGAGTTCTTTCATATGCACACTTAAGTGCTTGTCATTGACTGCAGCAACTTCAAGGTAATTAAATTCTGTTATATGAAAATATGGAAAACATTGAATAATCACTCCCCCCTCCATCACCCTGAATTCTCTCCCTATATGTCACTAGTCTTTTTCTCAATACTACTCAGCTGTTGCTAAGGCAGCATTCTGCTTGTGAAGTTCTAAAAGGTAAATACACAGAGCTCCAAATGGTGCAAGAGCAACTGTTACTCATCTGCTGTACCTGGATGGGCAAGTGTAGACATGGCTCTTGGGAATTTAAAAGCTGCACAGACATTTTGGCTGCAAAATCATGTAATGTGAGATGTGTCCTGCTGCACCACACCATGCAAACGGGGAAGGGATGCACCACGGCAGAGCTGTGCTCTCCCTGTCTGCCAGGCAGGACTGTGTGTTCCCTCGTGTTCTGGCTGATCACACAGATGTTGCTGATTGAGGACAAATGAGGTGGGTCTGACAGTGACCCAGAGAGAACTGCTGTGGTGAAAAATGGGGGCCCTGTTTCTAGACACGCCAGTAATGGCAGATGAAACTTGCATGTCAGTGTGGCTGCTGGCCCTACACAGGGCAGACTCAGCTCCAGTTTGGGTTTTATTCAGCTCAGCCAGGTCAATAGTGCAGTGAAAAGTTGGGTGGAGGTGCTGTCTTGGTGTTCTCATGAGCCTGCACATTCTTGGCAATTCCTGTGCTTCAACCCTTTTCTTAAAGCCTCCCTTGGTTTGTTTCTACGCTGTTGTCCTTGTCACATTGGCAGAAGAACATTGAAAGAGGCATTCTTGTCCCAAGTGAAGAAGAGTTTAGTTTCCAGAAGCATCTCTTGCCTTCACTGCCTCTTCACAGCTGTTTAAAGCTGCTTTCTAGAGAGGCAACTTCTATGTACTCTCTTCTTATTTTTTTTATAAATGAAAAGCTATTGCTACTTTTAAGAAATACATATTTGGTGGGAGAGATCTGAATGTTGTGGTTCATCACAACACTCTGCAAAATGGCTAAGCTCTGGTTTCCTTTACTCCCTGTAATTAAGCTGTGTCACTAGAAAACAGTGTCCTCTTCTGACCTTGTCTCATCAGTGACAGTCACAGGCGGCTGTGGCTGGTGAGAAATGCAATTCCCCCCTGAATCTGCTATTCAAGCCCAGTGATTTGATATTATGGGGTGAAGATACACTGCTTTTCCAAGTAGTTGTTTGTTCAGGAATGTACTCTGGAAATAACTGGGAAGTTCTTGTTATCTGTGGAGATGCTATTGTGTCCTCGCTTTCTGGCAAATATTGCATCTACCTGTTTCAGTATGTCAAAATAAAATTAACTTTCCTGTTCTCAGCATGCTGTATTAATCATGATGACACCAATTCCATTTGAAAGGCCACTGCCTGTATTTTTTGTTTGCCAGAAGAAGGCAGGTTAGTTCCTCTGGCAAGGCAAATCTGTTTCCACTATCTTTAATTAGAAAGACAAGACAATATCTTACTCCCATTTTTTTTTTAAATACAACTTGCCAGCATTTGCTCTGTTACATAGTGGCAGAAATCATAAACCCAACAGTATCTGAGCAGAAATGAGTTAAGAAAGAAGAGTCAGATCAATACTGGAAGAATTGAGGCTTGGAGAAGAACAGCTTATTGGCTGAGGCACAGAGAAATGAGAGATTTGTTATATGTTAGAAAGATGAGGGTATCTGGAGAAGGAACACAAATTGTTGGTATAAAAGGTGAGGATGGGGGGGAAGAGGAAGAAGTGGACAATGTTCTACAGGTTAGAAGATGGAAAATGTAGTGGAAAAGCTGCCTTCCTGCAGAGGACGTAGCCCCTTTGGTAGCACAGGGTAGTGAAAGGGAGGGTGCAAGGAGACTTCACCCCTTCCCTGCCTTCTGCATACCCCAGTGCACTGCACATGGCAGGCCTCTTCTCCAAGCAGAAGGCATTTCCACATATCTTCCCAGCGTGCAGAGCCACTCACTGCTCTTGATGTAGTGAAAACATCCATTTTTACCAGCACAAGCTGTTGTGTGTGGCACCATAACCTTGAAAGTGTCTATTTTCTGACTCTTCATAACGAGGCTTTTAAACATCTAGTACTGAGTACAATCAAAAGGTTCAAGGGGAAGTTGTGCTAAAGTGAATGATACCAACTCATTTCAAAGAACCCTAGCTCACAGTTTGGAAACTGGCCTCAAAACTACAGGAGATATCCTGGTCTGGAGGATAAACAGGTGCCAGGTGATTAACAACTAAATATTGGGACTGCTCTAAGCCCTCAGGGATCTGATTTAATCCAAACTATTAAGTTAAGTCATGGAACTATGGAGAACATTGGTATTCCTCCGTCCTTAAGACAATTTGTTCTTGGCTTTCCATCAGTTGTATATGATTTCTGTAAGAGGAAGTTCTTTGAGGAGAAATGCCAGTGGTGACTGTTTTGGACGAATATATGGCTCTGTTTTTTTTTTTGTTGTTGTTGTTGTTTTTTTTGTTTGTTTGTTTGTTTGAGGGTTAGGGGTTTTTTTTAGAAGGAAGAAAGAGGTGGACAGGAGTGCAGGCAAGAGTGAACTCTCAGCTATATCTGCCCTGAGGATGCAAAGTGTTACGTCATTCCTTCTTATGCAGGATAATCTGATACTGACCTTTAAGAACTGGTATGGAAATAGACTCTTAAAAACAAATACAGGTAAGAGAGAAGCCACAGAAACCTCAGCTGAGGTCAGGCTAGATTTTATAATAGAAGTTTCTAATAGAGATGAAGTGTTATCACTGAACAGAAGCTTTCTAGTAAATATACACTGGTATATTTAAAGGGCATCAGTTAGTCCAAATGGGTAAGAATGGGGCATACTGGCACTCGAAGTTTGTGGAAGTGGTCTTTACATAGACTTAGGCTTGAACTTTTTATCCCATTCATAAACCTCTAATTCAAGTCTATATTTTTCCTCACCAATTCTTTATAATCTACTAAGAAATCCAGTAGCCGTGCATCATAATGACTGTAGTGATTATTTTTGTATCTACTATAAAACATTTCGCCTAACAGTGGAGATGATTATTGACATAAGGTATAAAAATAGTGAGGCACCAACTATAACTTGCTTTGAAGGGAACATGAAGGTCACTGTTTATACCTTTCACCTACTTCCCTCTTACTTCTGGGAGTTAGAGGGAAATGATGCTCAAATATACAAAAGTTAAAATTACTTCAAGTAAATGCAAACTGCAGATGTTCGCCTGGCATAACACTATATGGCACAGAGCTTTTGTTGGAAAAATAATCTGGAGGATAGTTATCTTAATTTTAAAAACATAAAAATACGCCCCACTTTGAAAAGTCTAAGGACCTTAGATTTGTTTGATCTTCATCTGTCAGTGATTTGACCATGTAAACTACATGCTGTAGAAGTAAATGGAAAACTATATGGAAGGGAAACACTAACACAAAAATGGTGTTAATACATTTCTCCAAAGAGAAAGAGAGAAAATTTAGTTTTGCCTGCAACACAAGCTGCTTGGATAAACAAAGTTAATGCCAGAAATTAGATGCTTGTTGGTGGTAGTGAGGTATGCTGTTGATTTTTGACTACTAGTTTCAGAAGATTGCTTTTCATGCTAAACTAGCACTAGGAAGAAGAGCAAAGAGAGTATCTTTACATGGTGAAATGTTTGTTTTGTATGATAGATAGCATAATCTTCCTGCTCTATTTTGTTATATTAACAGATGTTAGCCAAAATCTACAGCTGCACAGAGGGTCAGTCTGTTCCTCTGCAGGAAGGCTGAACAGAACCAACTGATAAAAATTGACATAAACCAGCACCTGTACCAAGAAGGAATTAGTGACCACTGTCAAGGGCAGCAAGTCACTCTTGCTCATTCTCAGCATTTTTCATTAAAGATGTCTGCCTTAAAGAGCAGAAAAATCGTGGGCTGCCAGCCAGGGTCTGAGCTCAGCTTGGCTTCTCAAGATGATGTTTGAGGCTTGGGTATACAGTCATAGCTACTGCAACAAGTTAGTCTCAGCTTCCCATGAGTCTGCTTCAGCTACACTTGCCAGCCTATAAAATGACCTCCCATAATCTAACTGGCAGAGAGGTTTCTGCAGACAAACACTAAACAACACACTTTTAATTGGGCAAAGCTCCAAACCCACGTCTTGGCTCAAGGCAACTGCCCTGAGCAGGGTCCTCAAGCAGTCCAAGAGTCAACAGCCTTGAGCAGTGCACCAGAAGACACAGTAATAGTGAAGAATCTGCACCCTGCTCAGACCACAGAGTCTGTAAATCGGCTGTGACAGAACCTGTTGTACATGCCTCGTACTGCCATCTGGATACAGGCTGAATTCTTTCCCACACTCCAAATGTTGTTTAATTCATACTGGCCACTGTTATCCTCTGTCTCATGCCAGGACATTTTGTGGGAGGCTATCTGGCATGGGCTGAAACAACGCCAGGAGTATATTAATAGATAAACAGTTTAGAGGATTGTGTACCACTGCTTGGGCTCACAGCCAGGTCCTGCTTAGTTTACCAGATAAGACAGTGAGGTCTCCTAGAAAGTTACAGGATTCTCCTACTTTCCTGGGACCTGGGAGGACCTTTCACTCTAAGGCTGATGCAGTGGGTTGAATACAAATACCAAAGGCGTCTCAGACACGTCAGGTCTCTAGGAAAACTTCCTCATCTATCTGGCCTACTGTTGTCCTTCTTACTGGGAATTTATAGCTTTGTTCTTCTGTTACAATCAAAATAAGGTGACTTACCTGTCTTACCATGAGTCTTTAATCTTTGCTGCAGCTGAGATGAAAGGCTAAAAGGTTTAGTTCTTCAAAAGGGGAATTGTGAAGTTTTTGAGGAGATGGACTTATTGCCTTGTACAGGTCATTTGCTACTGCCAAAATATCACATTAAGTAGAACTTGCTCTCATCCCAGGCCTTTGGCAAGGCAGACAGCAATGGTTAATAATTACTGTGTGGCAGGATATTGCTTCATATTCCTATTTATGAACTTCATCTGCCATCATAAATTCCTGCATCAAGGCTTGTCCATGACCACATACCACAAAAAATAGAGGCTTTCTGTTCACTGACTGCCAGCAGATTGAAATTTCAGGTGGAGGAATAGCTGAGTCTGGGGCTATGGAGAGCCCCTTACATTCATCATTCACTTCAGTGTAAATCAACCTCCCTCCCTGAGAAACAGGCCATCTCTGACCTGGAAAAGCTGTGACTGGTTCTGTGTGCTCTTTGGGTCCTCTCTGGGGGACACTAACAAACTGTGTTCTGAAAGTGAGTAGTTCTGAGAAAGAATAGAAAATATTTGTGCACTAAAACAGTCTAACACATCATCCTTCATGTGCCTGCTATCCCTGCCTGGCAGTGAGATTCTGCTTCACCTGTGATGACAAGTCCTTCTGAGGCCACAGGTTTTCACAGACTGTTCTCTCAAAAGCAGGAAGAAACTAAGAAAGCCACTGAAAAATGTTACCTCATGCACTGTCTGCTATTGTGGCTTAGCAGGCTTGCCCACGGAGGATGGTATTGCACAGGTGAACTCAGGCTAGTACTTCAGGAAGTTTGTATTTCCACTTGATTTTAAAAACAGAAGCATGATAAGAAACTTTTCCCTTTCAAAGCTTCCTCCCCAAACCCCTACTGGACAAGGGTCCTTAATGGACAGACACTGTGCTAATGAGGGGTCTGTATGCAAACCAGCAGCCCAGGTGTTTCCTGCAGGGAACAGCAGACATTAAAAAAAAATTCACCACCCAGGCTCTTGGCTCTTGTGCTTTCCCCAGCTGCTGCTCTTACAGGCTGTGCCTCCTGCCCACTCTTTCTTGGCAGAGAAACTTGGCCATGTGCTTGCCTCGGTCTGCAGTGTGGTCCAAAAGGCCCTGTAAGAGTTTGGTGCAGAGGTTCCCATGGCATGCTAGCTCCTGTCTGTTGTCTGTCCATTGTTTTTTCACATAGCTTTGGTTTTGCTTTGTTTTTCCTTTGTTTTCCATCAGAAAGGGAAGGGAAAGCCCTTCTAGACTGCTGCTAGAAATGACTTGATAGAAAACTTTTTTGCTTTTTAATTTTTTTTCTAGCTTTCATACGTAAATATGTTGTCTGCTACTTCTGCTGGCTTGTCTGAAGTCCAATCAATGTTATTGCATATCTGACTAGGAAATTTCTATGCAGAATCAAATCAAGGCTTTGATAAATCAAAACACTACTTGTTCACACAAGTATTCCTTGGGGCAATGTATATCTTTTGTCAAAGTTCAAATGACCGGTGTGATACTGCAAAAAGTTATACAACGCCTACTTGAACTTTATATCACAGAGGCATGTTACTGATGCCTCAAATAATTAAAGAGATAAATGTTTTCGGTAGACTCTCTGATTAATTTTATATTTACAGGAATATATACCAACTCTTGAATGGCATTTAACTCTGTAATACAGTAATTGAAATATGTTACAGGCTTAAAAGATTAACATCATAAAACTACATGCAGTTTACATAGCATGACAAATAATTTCCAGAAAAAATTATTTACTAAGCATTGCAAATCAAATAATATTGCAGTTTCAAAAATTTATTCATGTCGGAGCTGTTTTACAACAGTAAATAATGATTAAATCTGCTGTTTTTTTACTAAGTATATATTTATTTTTTTGTAGTAGATCTCAGATAATTTACCAAACGAATTTAAGTGCATTAATATTTTAGTGCCAGGAATTGCAGGGTAAGATCTTGATTAGCCCTGTTAAGGCCTACTGAATGCATATGCAGGCTCTTCCTGCCTTTATGGATGCAAGTCTGGTGATAAGGTTGTCTTCATTTTGTTCTCCTTGGCATTAAGCAAAGTTGTAGTCTCCTTAAGGCTTTTTTTTAAAAAAAACCAATACCTGTCACCAGTTTAGAGCTCTCTTTCCTAGGCCAAATGTCTTTTGATTTCGCTGTTGGAAGAAACCCAGAGAAGGGACAAGTGACAATTTGCTCTCCACATTATGTTAAACTTCATAATCTGTATTGTTTCAAAGACCATACAGGCAATTTAGCCTCTAGTTATATACAGGATAACATAGTTCCATTAAAATAAACACAGAAAACTGTATTGTGACTTAGTAGCTTGCGGAAAGGTTTAAACCAATATTGCACAAAAGCTATATGACCAAATTCCTGCCTGTTTCAACCAGGGAACCCAGAACAAGGCACGTCAAATGAAGGTCTGTCACCTTTTCTGTCTTATATGCGCAATCTCCAAATCCTCTGCAAAATCACTGTTGTTGGTGATGACCTGGATTTTTGTGAAATGTTACTCTGACAGATGACATGGAGGATTGTTCTTTCATGTGGCAGGATGCCTATGAAAGAGCTGAGGAAAAGGAGACCATTGCTCTATTGAATGGGGTTTTTTTAAAAAACCAACCTCTCAATAGATCGACATTAAAAAATGAGAACAATTTTCTATTTTAAGATTACCTGTTCAGTTCTCAAAAGCCCTTCTACAGGACAAGAAAAGGAATGTGACTAGTTGCCTCTACAGTAAAACTCAAGAAATTTCACTGAGGGTAGAGCTAGTAGGCATGTAACTCTTTTCTTTTGCATTATAATCCATAAATGTCTCAGAATTGTGAAAACCTCTTTAATGCTCTTAATACCAGTCTGTCTTGTGAGTAACCTCTTTGAAAATCAAAACTTTTTGACCCTATAGGCAACTCAAATGCAAAGCAGTAATATAAGGGTGTGGGAGCCAAGGCTGTGGAGCTGAATGTTCTTAGAGGTGTGGTGCTTTTGGCTGCTTGTTTGCTTTAAAGTACAGCTAACATCTTGTACTGCTCACATATAAGGAGACTTTTGTTTGTGCTGAAGAAATATGAAGATGCTATTGTGACAACATGTTCAGAATAAATACAGAAAAAATACTCCTGCCTCCTTGGAGACTTGGTTTTAAGTGGGCTATTAAAGGAAATAAGGCTGCTGGGATCTTGGAGCAAGACTCCAGCTGGTTCTTGTAAGCCAAGTCTATGAGGCAAATGGTGGGGGTGTACTGGGTAGCCTCCTGTCCCGTGTCATCCCAGGAATGGCAGAGGTGCAGTTCCATTGGGATATGGCAGAAGGCTGAATGAGTATTGCACAAGTAGTGCAAACCCTTCACTGGGCTATGTTTTAAACATCTGTGTTGCATTGGCACCATGGAGCTGAGGAGATAAAGGAAGCTATCATGCTGGGCTTGAACAATTGGAACAGCCTAAGCAGTGGGCAATGGCTAAAGGAGTTTTAACTGTGTAAGATGGAGTCCTTGCTTACAAATGGGCAAGTGTAATCACTGGTAATTAAGTAAGCTTAACATTCAAGTTGCTGCTACTTTCAACACAAAACCGTAGCTGTTCTAAAATTAGTGGCCAAAATCCTACCATTACTAGGACTTCACCCCAAGTATTTCTCCAAGGCACTGTGCTGGCCCTATGAGTAGCAGGCTGAATGACCCGGTCTTGGATCTGTGGGGTGTGCACCCCCTGAACAAGGTGGTGACTGAATCCCACACTACAAGCCCTCAGTTTCTGTGCCTGCAGCAGTGACTGACAGCCTGACTACTGAACACCCACGTACAGAGTGATGCTGCAATGTACATATGGCAGAGCACATAAAAAAGGCCAAATGAAATCTAGAAAAAATGTATTTTTCAGAAGAGGACAAGGGATACAAAGAGCAAGTAATTTTTTAGTGCAGAAAGAAAAGATTGTAGCTGATTAAGACAAAACAACCATGTTTTCACTCTATTCCTATTTTATTCTACTGCACAGGCATCTGCCATGTATGGTCAAAATACCAGATTTTTCTTCTCTTAGTACAAAGAGGGAATAGAAAAGAGGAGAGGAGACTGATGAACATCAACTCTTGGCAGCTAGCAAGTGATGACATGAAAAGCACTTATGGCAATCTCTAAGCATAGTTATTTTTAAATTATTTAAAGAAAATACTATTCAGAATAGGAGTAAGTTGTTGGCAGGAGCTATATTATATTAATTTGTCTATAAATGTTGTGTTTGTAACTTGCTCTTCATGTGTGGCTTGAAATATTTATTTGGATGAAGTATAGCTGTTGGTGGTCTTTGCTATTAAGTTCAGCCTAACAGAGCTCTGTGAATTTAAGGAGCTCTGTGACCTGTTCCTAGTCTTATTTCATTCTCTAGATCTCAAGTAAGAAAATACAAAACAAACTATCCTAAGTAAATACTCCTAATATTTAAGACAGAGTTGGATTTAAGAGATTATGCTATAAAATATTCTGCTGGGAGCCTAGAGGAGATAACACCTATTTATCTTATTACTTCCTACTGCTGTTCATCACTGCTGTATTAATAGGAGAGTTGAAATATTTCACAGAGTATCTGGTGCTTTTTTTCCCTGCTGTAGTTAGAATATTGTTGGGTGCTGAAATCTTTGCTTTTGAGGATTCAGGGAGGTGTGGGAGCTGGAATAAAGTACTTGCCTGAACTGGACTGGTCACAGTGAAAAGATTTTTCTCTAAGATCTTGTAACATCACACAGTAACTTTCTATTTGGATTTATTATGCTCACTAAGGCTATTTCAGACATCATTCCAATTGCACTTACTTGCATCTGATCCCACTTAAATGGCTTCAGAGAAGATGCCTGTGACTTCCACCACGGGAAGGTGGAGGTCAGGCACGTCCTTTCTGCACCTGGTGTCAGTGTCAGCCCTGTGTGTGACACCCCTGCGGCCACTCTGCTGCGGGCAGGGTGACGCGGCCACCGATCCCAGAGTCAGACACCAGCGGTGTGCATAGGGAAGGGGTGGCCGTGAGCTGACAGAGCAGCGGGGACCAACACCGAGACGTGTGCTGTGCTGGGAGAGCGAACCTACCTCTGTGTGCGCAGGGTTCCACGCAAGTTTGTGTTTCTCATCTACCATGTGTGCAGGACGGCCTTGGACTACGGCACATCAGCCACCCTTTGGTTTGTGTAGGACAGAAAAACGTGGAGATTTGGAAATGCCAGGAGAGACTCTTTTTTTCTCTTCTGTCTCATCTAAGAACTATGTGGGTTGTAGCAACCAGGCAGCAGGTCTCTGGTGACAAGTTAGGACTTCAAAACAGAAGCCCGGGGGCCCTGCGTGCTAGCCCTGGAGCGGGTCTCCCCTTCTGCACGTGGGGCAGGCGCAGTGGTCCTGGAGCGCTAGCTGAACATCCATGACCAAACCCCAAAACTTTGCAGCCACTGGATACAAAGCATCACATTGCGCCAGGGCTGCGATTTAACCGTCTGTCACACCACAGCCGAGCTCCTCAGGTCAGCTCTCCCTCATCCCGGGCAGCCGCACCCCTCCAGCCCGTGCCCGAGCAGCCGAGCGAGGGGCGGCCGGGGCGAAGGGAGGCTGCTCGGCTCTTCTGCTCGGGGCCGCTGGAGCGGGGCTCGCCCTCCCTTCTCTTCTCCTCGCTCCCCTCAGCCTCGCAGTGCTGCCCCGGAGGCAGTGAAGAGGGATCCGATCCCTTACTCGCGCGGTCGCCCCGGACCCCCCGCTCGGGAGGCTGCGGTCCGCCCGGCGCAGCCCCCGCTTACCTGCGGGCGAGACCGGCTCGCCTTCGCTGAGCTCCCCGGAGTCCGAGTCCATGCTGCGGGTACCGGTGGGGCTGCGGGGCCGAGGCGCCGCCGCTGGCAGGGGGAGCGCCCGAAGCCGGGGAGCGGAGTCCGCTGCCTCCTGCGGCGGTGCCAGCCCCGGCGCTGGGTCCGCGCCACCACTTGCGGCCACCCCGCCCAGTGCCATTGGCTGCGGGCGGAGCGGGGACGGGCGGGTGCGACGAGGGCGGAGGCAGCGGGGGCGCGGCGGAGGAGCGGCGGCTCCTTCCCTGCGTGTTACACAAGTTGGGCTGTCCGGACCCGGTCCGTGTCTTTGACGGACAAATGCGGTCTTCACGCCCCGCAGGTCCCTCCCGAGGAAGTACTTCTGAGCGCAGAAGTGACTGAAATGCTAGTCCTTTTTACTGCCGCCGCAACATCCGTCTGGCTTTTCCATCACTTGTGGGCATCTCCCCAGACATTCCTTGTCTCTTGTCCCTGGCTCTGTCTCCTTAATGATGCGTATTCAAAAATTATTAATTAGAGCAGTGGAGGCCAACAGGGAAGTGTCAGTTCTTGTTGGGTATCAGTGTCCAGAAGTATATCGAAGGTCTCAGTTCTACTGCTTGTTCGTATACTTTTCTAAGGGAGATAATGCAACATAAGGTAAATTAAGGCCTTGCCATAAGATTGTTTTGAACTCTGAGTCTGAAAAACTTACACGTTGAACTCTGCAGGCTTTGCTTCTGCTATACAAGCTACTATAGTTGTGAGCCATGCCTTAATTCAGATGGTTGAGGCGACCTGCTCAGCTCTGAGGTTAGGCAGATCTTTGCTTTTATACATTTCTAGTTTTTCCCTGCTGTTGTAGACCAAAACTCACTTGAAGTCTAGCACAAAAATCTCAGGAAAGTAGTAGCAAGAATTCTAACTGCTATTCTAGAACAGACCTTGGAGATGCATTTGACATATCCATAGATACATCACATCCTAAAAGCCAGCCAGTGCCTGCAGCACACTGAAATCTCCAGCCAGAGCTTCAGGCCTGTCTGTAGCTGTAGACCACAGACAACTACTCTGTAACTCCCCCAAATCACAATCCTTATTGCTGGAGAAGGCAGTGTCTGGATGCTGCTTTGAGACTGCATCTAGCAAATTATCTGTCAGAAGAGCAAAGTTTAAGTCTAATAAGGGAATAGTAAGTTTGTATTTGAGTGCAATTAATGAATTTTCTGGACTGTCTTTAATTGCTTGAAACACTAATGGTAATTTCTAACCTGTACAAATTCTGACTTTTTAATGACAATGGCTGTAATTAGATAAGCAAAAACAGAAATATTTTTTTGCAATGATGTGAGTACAACAGAACACCTCTAGCTCCCCCACTGGCAAAGGGGGCTGCCTTGTACAGTGTATTTTGGGTCATGGAATGTAGGTGTGGATGCCTCTCCAAGGTGTTCTAGGCACTGGCCTTACCCTATTTTTTGTGTGGAATTCTTTTTTCTGGGTGTATTGCCTATGCTATAGTTGCAATTAAATGTTACACTCTTGAATAGTCACACCTCTCTGCTACTGATCATAGATCAGTTAGTAGGATAGATTTTCCTCTTTCAGAGGATCATGAAAAACAGACTTAGCATGGAATAGTTAAAAGGAAAACCAAGCCCCACTTTTAATTCTTGTCAGTTTTTTTAATCCTTGTATAACCACATTAATAAATATTATGATGGAAATGGTATAATTTAATCAATATTGTGTTGCATCACACTTTTGATATATACATTGGGCATTCTCATTACTATGCTGTAATTACTTGCTGTTTGACAGTAAATGCTGCTTCAAGATTACTCTCCCTTTTTATTACTGCTAACTGTAAAGCACTTATAAAAGTTTTCAGCTGTAACAGAATGAGCATATTGTTTCACTTCAAAACATATGGTTAGAATTCAGTTTTTGTATTTCTCAACATTCTCTGCCCAGCACAGTCCAGCACTCAGTTTAACACGTGACCTGGAAAATTCCATATGCTTAGAGCTCTGAACTTCATAGTTTCCACTCACAACACTGGTGCAGAGTAAAGCACAAAAGGTTTATTAGCAGTAGCATAAGTACTAGCTGGATGCATAGTTAAATGAAACTCCACATGGAGAAAGTTGGCATTTCATGACTTACTGACTTTTTGCATTTAGTACAAGTAGTGCAATTACATATTCATAGCTATAGACTAATGCCCTGTGACTGTTTCCCTTATTACAAGGATTGGGCTGTTTAGAATCTGGAATGTTTGTTCCTGAGGCTCAGTTAATATATTTGCAAATCTTTGAAGATCTGACTTACCAGGAGGAGCTGGTAAGGCAGCTGGTTGGAGCTGCCTGTGTATATTCCCAGTTATGTGGTGCTGTCCTGTAGCAGCTATAGCTCTGGGTGGCTCCTCCATTCACATTTCAGCTGCATCTGGTCTTGATCTTCATTCCATATGGAACTTAGCTGAAATCCTCCTCTGCCTCATCATTGTATGAGTGCTGGAGATCTGCCTGCGACAGCTTTTAGGATTCAGGCTTTTTCACTGTTCCATTGGCAAATCACACTTGCATGTTCACAGAAGTACAATTTCATCGTATTCTAAATGCTGAAGTAGCCCAACAACCATAGTATCTATGGCTAATACATTTATCCTTACAGGCCTGCTGTGAAATAGGAAAGGGTAATAGTATTTTACAGGGAGAGGGTAGTGAGGTACTGATAAGCTGTGGTTTAAAGTCAAATGTGGAGCACAGATTTTCACCTGAATCTCATGGGCTGTATCTGAACTGTTCAGTTATCCATTTCTACTAAATAACAGACTGGTGATCTGCCTCTGTGGTTTGCTGCTGAAGTTTTCCTCCTTCAAACTGAGCCTTAAAACCTGCCATAGGAAGCAGTGCCTCTTTTCTTTCCATTGTTATATCTAACAGAGCTGCACTACCATCTTTGTGTTTGACTTGCCTGTTCTAGAATGTCCGGACATGAGGGTAGGATTTCATCTTCTTTTGGCTTCCAGAAGTAAAGATCATATTGTTTTCTCACAAATTGTTTTTTAACATTATTTAAATAAGTCTACCCTAGGAGGTACTGCTTCTAAACTTGTTGCCTAATATTTTGCTTCATTATTTATGACATTATATCTTTCATATCTAAGTGCCATTGCTATTGAATGTATTAAACAGAGAAGCATCTCCACAGACTGATGTATGCATGAAACGTATCGTAGCAGATTTTAGATTTTTTTCCCAATTTCTTTGTGTTGTATGTGTATATATTTAATGAAAAAACTGTCCTGCACTATTATTGCCAAAACATGAATAGCTGGTATCAAGGATCAGTAGATTGTCAACAACTTTATCATGCCAGCAACTTTGGTTCTTACTGATGTCTGGAAGGTAGTCAGCATGTGTATATACATTTTTCATGCTTTCTTAGTAGATTTTAATTGCAATAATGAATCTATTGGTGGTCTGCAAACACTCTTCTTGTTTGATTTAGTATTCAAATAATGAAGATGTGTGCATTACTTAAATTCTTACTCACGTGCGAGTAGCTATTCAAATATCTAGATTTTTGTGACATGTGATATGGGCAGTGCTTGTGCATCCTGTGTTGGGAAGATAAATATGGAAGAGACCAGGATTTTTTGTGTTCCCCCCCACCTCCTTTATTTTTAATTTTTAAG
The DNA here is from genome assembly GCF_047495875.1 of Pithys albifrons albifrons. Lineage (NCBI taxonomy): Eukaryota > Metazoa > Chordata > Aves > Passeriformes > Thamnophilidae > Pithys > Pithys albifrons. Next base: position 9,929,460 of record NC_092470.1, read on the forward strand.
TAACAGTAGGAGACATAGGGCATCAGTTCTGGATACCTACCAAAGTATGGATATATTTTTAGCCGTTGGGCTTTGCTGAATTTTATTCTGCTTTACTCTGGTGTTGACTCCTTTTAAAGAAGAGCTGAGGAAGCAGTCACAGACTGAGACTGCAGCCTGGTAATGGTGCAAACCTATGCTGTGATGTTTGGAATGTTGGATGTAAAGATAGGACTGAAATTTAGCTTTAATCACCTCATTGACCTGTAAGGTGCTCTTAAGAGATTTTAATTTCAAAAGAAATAAAATGAAAAAGTGGTAACTTGTCCTGTTTCCTCATAGCTTACAGAAAAAAGACTCTTATGAGAACAGCAAAAATGTTCATGTCCATTTTTTGGCCATGAGGATGTTGTTACTCTTCTGTTCACTTACAGTAGGATTTTGCTTGTAGAATAAGGTTTTCTGTATTAAACTGTCATTTGAATTGCCTGGACATTTTATAATTTTCTACTACTTTACCGATATTGGGTTTTATTTTCCTAAAGGTACTTCGCCATTCTTTTGTAAGATGGTGATTTATCCTGTGCTTAGAAAAATGTCAGTTTTGCAAGTTAGATATGCAATTTACTGTAGATTGGCAAACTCTTGAATTCATAACCTTGCTTTCTAAGTGATTAAAGAAATGAAAGCTGCCTTCCCAAACTGAAAAATTGCCTGTTAATTCTATTCCAGAAAATCCTGTGTAGAAATATTAATGTTTAGGCCATGGCCTCACTTGTTTTTGTGAGTAAGGATTTAGGGGTTATAACTAACAGGGCTTTAAAATAATTTTACTTGCAATTTTAAATTTCATTGCAGAAGGGATACTAATAATATTAAAGGCTAAGACTGATTAGCTGAAACAAATTTTGCTTTCTCTGTTCTGGGATTGGAAAAATAAACTTTAAAGAATGTTTTCTGAAGGGAATCCCTGTGAAATACAGGGTAACACAGAGAATTGTCTTCTTGTTCTGTTTCCTTTCTGATATAGTCTAGAGAAAGCAAGGAGGCAGCTGCCAGTCAAAATCTTTTTTCCTTTCTGCCACTGTCTTTGAGAATTATTTTTAGTTCTTGTGGTGGTCACTGAAGATATTTCAAAATATGCCATGTTCCTTACTTTCCATTTGTTATGTTCTTCATTACAAGGGTTGTTTACCTGATGGCTACATTTAAGTTCTTGACCATGTCTGAGATGCAAATAAAACACAGTTAAACCAGTGCTTGTTACTGGGCTGTGTCTCGGTATGCTTTGGAACAGTTTTCTGCTTTTAGTCTGGAGGATGGGTCATCCTAGTTTTCATCCCTGATTTCAAATTGTGTGTAGGAGGATTCAACAACTTCACAATACTCCGAGAAAGCAGAGAAAAATTCGTTGCTAGGAAACTCTGGAGGACCTATACTGTACAGTCTTTCCAGAATGTTTATAGGTAGCATCAGTTACTTTATTAACTTCCATAACCCTGGTCTTTATGTAAACATCCACATTTTTTGCCTGTAGTTGTACTGTTTGTTACATGCTTCTGTATACTAGAAAATAGATTCTCTGTGGTTATATCTGTAGAGCTTTGTTCTTCAAGACATGAAAACCAACTCACCAAAGACTTCAGATTGTGTTGTGTTTGGAAGGCTACTATTTATTCACATGATAATGTTGCCCAGACATCCTGAGTTATTCGGATTTGGTAGATCACACTTTCCCTCAAAAGAGAAATGCTGAGATCCACAGACTTGTACATCTTGTGTAGAAATTTAAAAATTTGGAATTGTTATTTATTTAATAAATATAAATATTTATTTAATAAATTGTTATCATGTAAAGCCTTAAAGCACATAGTGCTTTGCAGCTGACTAGGTCTGGGTGCTTCTTTACATTTGATGTGACTCCCATTTTACAGCCATAAGATGTATCTGCACATCGGAAAGATCAGAGTCAATGACGTGGATTTCAGTCCAGGAATGGTGTTCCTGTGACTGAAATAGTGATGCGACAGCTGAGATTGGTCTTGGTGTAAACTTTCTGCTAAGAAGGGTAGCATCCTTTGGACTAAAGGGAAGCAATCATAGAGACAGAAATCAATTTTTTGTGGAGCAATTCACCAACAGCTACAGACTTCCCTCAAATGGCAGAATGTTAATACACTCATTTGTGGTTTCTGTAGAGCTTGCTGTGATTTTTAGAACAGCGTGGAAACATCATCTTCCTCTGACAGTGCGTGGGCATTACTTCATGGCCAATTCTAAGAGCATGGCAAAAGGCCCTCTGCTGCCTACCCATCTATAAATAACTAAATATCATCAACTCAGACATAAAATTGCGTTTTATGGGTAGTCTTGGGAACATGCAAGGTAGGCAATTAAATTATATGTAGTCCTACAACAATCCCTGTAAAAAGAATGAAATTACTTAGAAACTTACTGTCCAGACCACTTTCAGGTGAATTATTTCTCTTGCACACATGGAAGGACTCAGAGTACCCATAAATACAATATATGAATGAGTTGAATTTAACCTGGACAATGCAAATTTATCTTTAGATAAGTAGAACTAGAGCCTTTGCTTCTGTATAACTAAATTTCTGGATTGTAGATCTTGGGTTCTTTTTGCAGCTAAGATGAAAGACCTTCTTCCTTTAACATTGTGAGGTCAGCAGGGTGGGATGTGTGTGCCTGTTGATGTCCACTCAGTGATTTTATGTGAGTTCTACCTATTTCCATGGAATAGAATGATAGCATCATTAAGGCTGGAAAAGACTTCCAAGGCTGAGTCCAAGCTTTAACCAAATGCCACATTACCAAACCATAGCACTAACTGCCATGTCCAGTTTTTTCTTTGCTGCTAAAAGCATTTGTATGAGGGAAATTAAAAGATCATGATTACTCTTTCTACTATTTTTAGAAAAAGAAATACTAATCTGCTTCCAGAAGGAAAGGGATACCACCCCAATTTTCTGGCTTTCATCACTGCTCCATGCCAAAGCCCTAGAATAGAGCAGGAGTCCAGGACAGAGCTGCTGTGGAGAAACTTAGCACTGATATGCTTGAAGTCTCAAATTGCTTTAATTGCATGATGAATTCCCTTTTCCAAAGCTTTGTTTGTGAAAGATGTGCAGGGAAATGGACCTGGAAAAGCCAAGATTTTACAATGTATAATACAGTGGTGCTGCATTTAACTGGTGTAATGTTCAGGGCTGTAACAGAAAAAGTACTTGGGAGCACGGGATACTTCAGATTGCGAGGCATCTCAGGAGGGTAACCAGTCAAACCTCCCATTCAAAGCAACTCTGCCAAAGGTTTGTCTTTGATACAGAAAGAGGATACCTGTCAGCAGGGCACATTCTCTCGTGGTTTGTTATGCACGTGTAAAACACATAAATATAAATAGAAGAATTAGACCAGAAATTGTAGGCAGGAGAGAATCAGATCCACTGTCTAAAACCAATTTAAAGCCAAAAATGATAACCCAGCCATTACTATAACAACTATTTCTACCAAAACTTTTGTCATATTAAAATACAATGTCTGGTGGATTTGAAAGGAATGCCAAATAAAGATTGAGTCACAGGGAAGACTGAGCATTTCAGGCAAGCAGGTAGAAGTGGAGACTCAGCATCTCCCAGGAAGCCCTGAGCACCACAAAGGCATTGGAGACTGACAGGGGAGCTGAGTGCTGATGTGAGTGGTGCAGAGTGGGGTGATTAGAAATGCAGCATGTGGTGCAAAACCTGCAGAGGAGACAGCCCTGTGTTTTTTGGAATGTGAGAATCCAAGCCCTCTTTGTCTGCGCGTGTCTAAGAGGCCCAGTTCATTACTGAGGACAGAAGTAAATGAGCACATTTCGGGCAGTATCCATGAGTTGGTTGTGTAACAGCACTCTCAGCTCTGCACCGACAGTTGCAATGAGCAGTGAGCTGAGGCACTGAAGAGATTCATTATGGACAGCACAGGCCCAGGGGCAGGTCAGTGACTGCAGCAGGTGTTAGAATAAAAGAATCTGAAGAATGATAGAAAGCCATCCCAAAGCCTGCAAACTGAAATGCTGCAGGAGCCCTACAGGGTACTAATAGCATGCTATTTCCTTAGATTAAAGAAATGAGTTTCCCACCTTTTGGAAGGACAATGAACTCTGATGTTACTCCATAATTAATAAAAAATCATACCCAGCAAACACTGGTTTTATTAATGAGACCACATGTCCCTAAACAGAGCTTTCAGGGCTTAGTTAAAGTCAACCAGGTGCCATGAAGACATAAGTGTACTGAGAATTTAAAGAGAAGGATCTAAAGTAGTAGCTGATGTAATTCTGGAGATAAAAACATCTTATTTGGGGTAACACTGGGATTTTGGGATAGATTTGAGGTAAAAAATGAAAATAAAAATATAAGAAGTACAGGGATATATAAAATTACTACTACAAAGCCCACACTGACCACTTGCCAAACTTCCTTTAGGTAATGGGCTCAGATTCAGAAATGGACTTTTGTTTAAAGTGAGATGCTCTTGATATTGAAAAACACTGTATGAAAAGGCAACCTTACACAGCACTGGACGAGGGCTCTGTGGGTTGGATTTAAGCAGTCCATTTGTTGTATCCCTCTAACACGCTATGATAAAAGTGAATCCTGAAATACCTTGCATTATGACTCACTTGGTATTAAGATATGTCAGTGTTCACAAACAATGCTGTTCATCTTCTGTGTATGTGCATGTGTAAGAGGTGTAGGTGGAAGCTGAAGCTTTGGTTGTGATGACTCAGCCTTTATTCACTGTTTCTCTTATTTCTGATTTATGAAGAATTTTTTTTCTTTCCTGTGAACTTAGATGGATGAAGTTCCAGGGCTCAGTGAGGAATGCAAGATGTTCATTTCCTGGAACAATCCTGAGATTTTTATGTCTCAGATATCTGACTGTTAAAAATTCAACCTCCTGTCCCAGGCAGCGAACTGCATTTTTAACCCTTGTTTCTTCACTCACTTTCTTTGTAAACCACTCAGGTTAATGGAGAAATTTTAACTACATTCTTCTCTGTTGGATTTAATTTACTATTGTTAAAATGCATTTGTAGGTGAAGATTTTTAAGAGAAATGTGCCTTTTATGCTTTTCATATTCCCAAAGTAAGCACTCTCTTTTTGTTTTCTTGTCAGACTATTTGATAAGCCAGGCACCACTTAGAATAAAATTGGATTAGAATACAATGGGGATGCAAAAATTACAAGCAAAGAACAAATAGTTTAGTGATTTAGATCTTGTTTGGCAAAGAGGCGAAATAGTCTGTTCAGCTTTGCAACATGGTGCTCTGCTTTTAATTTTTAATGAAGATTTGTATAGTTACAAATTTTAAAGTATGAAGAGAGTGCCTAGTCTTGAAACAGGACTAAGGTCAGACAATTCCCACTTCAGTCTGGTGTCTTGGGAGCCGCACACACTCGGTGCCGCCGGCAGATGGAGGGCTGGACCAGCTGCCTGAAATTGTTCTTGGCTGCCTGGCCCTGGCAGACACACCGCTGACTGTCAGAAAGCTGGTGCAGTTTTGATGCTTCATATTTCTCTTACAAAGCAAGAATCTGTTTTAAAAGGTGGACCGTGTTACACTTATTTGAACTAACTTTTCTTCACAATAATATATTGCTTCATTTGTGACTTTTAAACCTTTGTGGATGTTCATGGCATTTAGAAACCAGGTGATCGTTGCAAAGCCAGGACATAAGTACCTGTATGCAGGAGCTGGGGACAGGTTGAACACATTTCTTTTTAACATCATGAAAACTCAAAGTTCTGTAATAGAAATATACCTGCCAGTCTTGATATACTGCAATGGTAATTAATGACAGCTTATGAGGTTGCAGGAGCAATGTAAGTACATGAATATGCAAAGCAGTTGCACTTCTCCCGTAATTGTTGACTGTAGACATTGTTCTGGAACTTCTCAAGAACCCTATTGCACCTGGTCTGATGAATACAAAAATTGTTGATACTGCCTGAGACTTTATCTTATATATTTATTTTGTTACCTGCTTACTCCTTGAATGGCTAAAGCAACTTCAGTGCAAAACTGTGACAGCCTAAGCAGTTACAATAACAGAGAGGAAAGAGGCAGTTGTGCCAAGTGGTGTTGGTATTCTATGGCGTTTTCTTTGCCAACTTCCACTGTGTTCTGATCCCTTGCACTTCAGGGAATAGGGGCACCAACAACAGAAGCAAGCTGTTTGTGATCCCCCCCAAGTTTTCCCCTTGTCTCCTCCACAATGGTTCTGCTGGACCATCTCCCTCTGTTTCTTTTTAGCTGGTCAGCCAACACAGCATGACTTTTCCCTGGCTGCCTACCATCTGCCTGTAGGCTCTCTTCTCCTTTTGTTTTTGTTTAAAAGCTCACTCCTGTGAGGCACTGAGAGTCTGTCATGAAATCCTAAACATGCATATTTCCTACTGATATTTAGGAAAGATGATTGCTCAAAATCAGTTAAGAGAGTCCGCATCCAGAGAGAAGGTAGTGTCTTGTAAAAAGGATATGCCAGCAATGGTAGCTCTGTTTGAGCCATGTTTTTCATAGCCCTGTAATGATGTCCTAATGAATATTTATCATTATTTGTGATACTCTATTTTCAGCAGTTGTGTATTATAGTAACAGCTGACAAAATGTTCATTTTGGTTTGTAATGAAATTGTCTCTGTTTTAGCTGTTTATTATGATGGGGATGTCACTCCCATACCATTGTGTCTGCCATTATAACGCAGCTGGATTACAGGCAGGCTAGCAAAATTAAAGGCATATCTGTCTGGGTAGCTTGTTTCTAGTCCAGATAAGGGTCTCTGAGTGGAAATGTTAACTCTTTGCACTGTGTGTTTGCCTTGTAGCAAGAGAACTCTTTCAAAACTCCATAAGCTTTTGTTTTAAGTGTCAGTCACTGAAATAAAACTCCTTCAGTAACAAGCAACAATTGTTCACTGATAAAGTAAATTAAATGGAATTGCACTCTTACCAACATTAAGTCACTTGGAGTAGACTATATTGGATGTATTGGCTCAGGAGTCAGGGGTTGTATGTCTTTTCCTGTAGCCTTGCTACAGCTGGACTGGTCAGTGCAGGGATCTCTGTGGTGGAGGGATTGCACTCATTCTGTTCATATGTGCTCCAATATTCTCAGTTGTCTTGTACTCTTCTTACTTCAGCTCTGCTGAACTTGCAGGGCCTAGAATATATTCCTCAGTTTTATACTTGTTAAAAAATTTATTTGAATTCAAATAAAAGGTTTAAACATCTTTTGCTCCTGACATTTTAAAGTAACTTCCTGTGTTTTCTTTTGATCATATCTAACTTTGGGTAAATGTCTCTTACATCAAAGTGTCCACTGAGTGTGTTCATTAGTAATAGGTATTGTACTTTAAAGCCATATCTACTTTAAGCCTAATACTGCATTGGCCTTGCTGCCACATTTTTATCATATCTGACATAATAGTATAAAAGTACTTTTTTACTGTTTGGAGGATTGTTGCTCTTATTGGCTTGAGGCTTTACAACACATAAAACAAGGCCTGACTCCTCTGTGAAAGAGGTGGTAACCTAATTCAGTGGAATATTGGCCAATTCTGCACTCAGTTTTCTGCAGGGAAAACACACAACCAAGTTTTGAATGTAAAGATGTATTTTCTCCTGTAGTTAGAATTTTGGCCTGAATATAAGACAAAGCTTTATCAAAAACTAAAATCTGAAATAATATTTCTTGCCTTATTCCTTAGAACAGCACTTAGAGATGGCCAATGTTTTATTACCTGGTAAAATGTTTATTTTAAAAAGCACCGTTATTAATTGTGCTTGATGCCAGCCCAAAGTTCAGTTGGTGCCTAAGTTAGAATGAGCAACAATAGTCTGGAGCAACCACTCAAAGTGTTTATCAAGTTTCCTTAAAAACCAGAAAAGGCTGTTCTGGGAAAGACAGCAGCAGGAGCTTCAGCTGGAGCTGCTCCTGGAATTCAGGGCTTGTTTGAAATATAGGTCTTCCAGAAAGGTGGAAAGATTGTGAACTACTGTAGTTCCAAAAAGTAGTTAGTTAAGAGCCTTCTAGTCCTCTCACTGGCTACTGTTGAAGTTCAGAGCCAAAGAACAATTTGCAAACAGTGATGCCATTCTCTGGGAGATGTAAAGCTGCAGGACAGCAGTGGAGGTGAGGGGTGAGTGGGTGTTGGGACAGCTTTAACTGGAGTTGTGAGAGTGCTCCTGTCAGAAGACCTGATGAGCAGTGACCTTCTGGTGCAGCAAATCACTTGACTTGGACATCATGTGCTGTGCTCTGCCTGGCCCTCTGCAAGGGTGACAACAGTAGAGTGAGTAACCCACCAAATCTGGCCCTGGGGGTCAGGGCACTGCAGCAGTGACATAGGAGGAGTAATGGGGATGTGCTTGTAGCTTGAGCAACCTGGGAAATGAGTAACACAGCATGAAAGAGTTGTCAGAGATGACTGGGAGTGTGCTTGGTGATGTAGTGGAGACAAACAGGTTGGATCTGGAATTAGACAGAGGCTGAGAAAAGCAGATTGGAAAGCAAGTTCCAGCATGGGACAGCATGGCACATTTCATGGTTTCAGTATAGTTTGTTGCTTTGTTTCAGTTCTAAAACATGGAATCACATTGGTATTCATGACCTTATTACCTGGCCAACAGTAATCCAGAGACTGATCTCAGTGCAGGTGGATGTATCTTCCTGCACAAATGTTCTTTCTTTCACTGCATAAGCAAGTTGACACAGGATCTCGGTATCTAAGTAACCCAGAGAAAGATGTTTTGGAAGCTACGACCTTTATTTTCTTTCCTGCCCAAGTCCATTGACCTGATGGCACTAGTGATGCATCCGTAATAAACCCTGAACCTGTTTCAAGTGGCACACAGCCTTGGGTTTGAGCTACAGTGCAGTTGTTTATCCCAGCTCTCACCAGTGAAAATGATTTGAAATCTTACACTGACATTTAGGAATCTGGTAAAAACATTTTGTTGGGTTTTTGCCTGACTGAAGTTTTAGCACAGACCATGTTAGTCTGAAAACCTTTTTACAGAGTTTTTTTACCAATGAAACATACATGAAAATACTCATTGGGAGAAAGTCTTTAAGCTTTGGCCAACAGAGAGAACTGCTTTAAATAAAGCAGTCTTTTGGGATTACTGGCTCCCTTTTCTCAAATAATGCTGCTGTTCTGAGAGTGCTCAGTTTAGGCAAATCTTTATTAGAAATGGACATCCAGCTCTAACTTAATGCTATATGATGGGTTAAACCATAAGGTTGTCTGCAGTGTGAATTTTGAAGCTTCAGACAAATTTGGGCTAAGCCTTAATTATATAAAATCAAGTTCATTTAGATTTGAATGGAAAAGGAATCTGGGGGATTGATTCTACCTTTGGGGCTTTTCCTTTTCACTACAAATTGAGAACAAATGGGGCTGATTTTGCTGTAGGAGACTGTACTGTAGCTGGGGTTTTGCTCTTAAAAGAACCTGGGGTGATTTGGGGCTTCATTGTTCAGAAATTCCAAGGACTTAGCAGGGGAAAAGTATCTCTTATTTGTGTTGTGTAACACAGACCATTAAGTAACTAAGTTTGTCATGCAGTGCATATTGCACTACATCTGGTTTCTTCTTACTCCCTCAACTTAGAAATAGATGTTCAGCTGTTCCCACAATGAGAGAGCTGTGCTGGCATTTCAATTTTTAAAAAGCACATTCTAGAATTCTCAAGTTAAAGCAGGGACATTCTTTCAAAATTGTTGTCCTTGTTCCTGTAACAGTGTGTGGAAAGTGTTAATAATACAACACAATACACAAAGCCAGATGTCCCATGGCAAAGTTGAAATAAAATTGGAAGAAATTAACAGTTGGATAATGTGCAGAAATGGAAACTTTGTTCTGCATATGGGGGCTCGAGCACGGATGTCTACATCCCTTCCCCTTCATTATTGAACAAAGAGGAAAATAAGAGCAAAATAAAAATAGAAATTGATAAAAAAAGCTCAGTCAATGTGTCCATTTTAATCCTGTAGAAGAATTTAATTTGCTGATCTATTTTCTTTGCATAACAGCCAATGAATTGAGCTCACCTTTAATCTCTGAAGCACAGCTCTTGATTGCATAAACACAAGGGCATTCAGCACAATCCCAGTTCCAGAACACTGTTACTTTGATCTTTTTCTGAGCCATTATCTCATGAAATTTTTATTTGTTTTATTGGTTGAACTCAACACACTTGGAAAATTAGAGTGTTCAGATAAATGATTTCAGGTTTGACCTGTCCTGTTTCAAGTAGAGAAGAAAAATTAGTGTCAGGTTTAATAAAGTCCATAGTATCCAGTTCCTGAAAAATTGGGAGTATGTGAATTTTATAGACAGTAGCTTTGTAAACTTACAGGTTTTTGCCTCCCTCACAGTTTGGAAACGACTTTATACATATTTGATATCCATATCTCTTCCTTATTTGCTGTTGAACAATGAGGTCAGCAATATCACAGTACGATGCTGAAGAGAAGATGCCACAATAAGCCATTTTTTATGTGTAGATTTTGTAGATCTTTGCTAAATTGTTGAGGTTGGTAGATTTTTTTCTTTTTTAAAGTATGTATTACTCTTAAGAGACAATAAGCCAATGACCACGCACAGGTGAGGCTGTTTTTGAAATGCAGAAAAATTTTCATGCAAATATTATTGTTTCCTGTGAATGAACCAAATATATATTGCTAAATTATTCCCGACTGAGCAATTATTTTGCTGCACAGTAAGGACTGAGAGATTAAATTATTATTTTTAATTTCTATATCAAAATGATTGTTGAATATCCATCCTTTCTAAGATGTAGAGAGGCGAGGAAGGTTGCTTAATAAACATATTTACCTTTGAGAGTCCAGAATATCAGAATTTTATATCTTGATTTACACTTTATGGATTGTCCAATTGTGTTAGTCTGAGAAAGTGGCATTTCTACTATGTTTGGGAGATGGGAAGATGCTGTCGTGACTGTATCATGATGATTGACCAGCAAAGCATTCTGATTATGCAGAATAGAGCATAAAGCTTTTCTTTCCTTTTTAAAAAAATTAGATTTTAGAAAGATTTTGTTCTTTTAATGAGATTCGTAGTCTTAGCTTTCGGTCTCTCAAAACATTTCTTTTGTGAGTGCCAAGCATTAGCTACTGTTCTCTCTCATCCAGAAAACAATAGATCAATTTAATCAATGAATTTAATTCTGTGTCTCTGCTTCTCCATTTCTAATGAAACTTAATTATCAAAGGATGCAATACTCCTTTCATAGAACTTGCATTAATTAGACTTTCTCCTGGACATAATCATTCTGAGCACTTAAGTGCTTTCAGTTTGATAATTCATTACAGTCAAGCAGAGATTGTGGAACTGTGTCAGCATCATTTTGTATGTTTTACTTTGTCAGAAAGAAGTTTCAGATTTTTTTCTTTCAGCACTTTTGAACATCTTCCTAGGGAAAAAAAAGGATGTTTAGAAAGTATGACTTGGGGAGTTTTTGGATTATGTGATGTCTGTGTGTCCAGAGACTGCCTGTGAAAACTCATCAAGAGAGACTAGAATCAGGCAGCCAGAAGGGATGAGTTTTGTTTGGTGCTTTTTTATTTTTTTGTGACATTATTTCAACAGGACTCATAAGGGGTGTTTTTAATAACTTTGATAAAATAACCTTTCCCAACTTGCCGTGGTGGTTCAATGTCACTGAGTGCAATCTGACTTCAAAATCTGTACAATATGTCCTATATAATACCTGTTGTTAAGAACTGCAGTGTCTGAAATGTCTAGGTGGCAAAAGAGAGAACTTTGATAAGAGGAGAAAGAGAACACAAGATTTCCCAGTACTGTTGAAAGCCAGCCATTGTCTGCTGGCTGACCTGAACCAAGTAAAGGGCTACGTTATGTCCCAGCCAGAGCCCCCCCAGGCTTCTCTGTGTCAGTGTGTGTTAGACAGAAAAGGTTCTGATTTCTGAGACTGAGGCTCACACTTTTATGTGGAAAAGCAAGGACATTCTTATAAAACTTGATAGCAAAAAATGTAGGCTACTACTGATTGATTCTTCATCTGTCCACTGAGATGGAACCAATATCTTTAGATTAAGATAATATTTCTTTTGTTTTTTAGCGGTTGACAAGCATGGTAAATCTGCTAAAAGAATAAACCCCTGTTATTTGCATTGGTTTGACACTGGAATGCCTTTTGAGGAAGGCCACAAGTGCTAGAGATCCAGAGAACAATCTTTGGCCTTGTTATAACTCTCAGTAAGGGCTGTGTTAGACAAGTCAACAACTAGAGAGATGAAAACTAGACTGCTGGTTGTTCAAACTAACAGATGAGCAACAGGAGAACCACCCATTCCTGGAATGAACTACGCTGTTATCTGCTCCTGCAAGCAGTGTGGTAGTTGTAGGGGAACCTTGCTCAGGCTTTCTAAGCAGCATTTGGCAGTGTAGCAAATGTCTGCAAGCTGAGAGGAGGTTTCTCCACTGTTCCTTCACCCTGTCACTCATCGCTCTTCTTATTTTTATAAAACACACAGAGCTTGAGCTAAAGTGTGCAAAAGGAAAACCTTCTTATGCCTCCAGTGGGCTGTGTGAAACCCCTGCTGTGATTTCCTCTTCCCCACCACCCTCCTCAGTCTTGATCTGAAATAAATCTTTGCCTTGCCCTCAGACCTCTAGGAGAATGGTTTGATAATCAAGCAGATTTTTTTATCATAACCACTAAGAACTGTGATTTAGGATGGAATGGGATTAGCAATATATGTCTTCTTGTTCTCTGATTTCTGCAAGTGTCTATGTATGTAATAGTTAAAACAACCCTTGTTGTCTCCATTTCAGTATTCCACTAGGTTATATAGAAAAGATGCAATGCTTCACATTTCTTTTAATAAGCTGGCAGAATCATCATTAGCAAGGGGAGGGCAATTATTTCTCTTCATTAAACTTCTCAAAGGTTACTTAAAGTAATCAGGAGGGCATATCCTTTGTAGTCTTGCATAGTTAATGCATATCCATTTCTGCATTTTCTGTAGCACCAAAGCCCAGAAATACAGTAAAGGGCTAGAGAATACCTGTGGTCATATGGGAATTTCAGAAATGGCTGTTGAAAGGTATTAATTAAATCCTTAGTTTTCCTAGATACATGTTTTAACTTTTAAACAGAGATTAATACAGATGTCTAGTTACGATAGGAAGTAGTTTCCCAGAAACATGTGAAAATCTGTCACTGAATGTAACTCAAAATTAAATCTTCAAGCAGTAAAAGGTTTTTATATATACACATATATATATGCATGGGGGTTTTTTTGTTGTTTTGTTTCTGGTTTGCTTGGTTTTTTTTTTTAATCCCCTGGAAATGTATTTGAAGATATTATCAGATACGGGTGCTTTTTTTTCCTCTAAGGATGTTCAGAATCTGAACACATTTTACTTGTCCAAAAACTGGATTATGACACAAAATGCAGCATTAATCTTTCAGAATTAAATTATAAGGAAAAATAATAGTGGCAATGCTTTGCAGCTGGGGTAAACTATACAGTATCTCATACAACTGGCAGAAAGAAGACTTAATCTAAGATTTACATTGTATATAGGTACTGCTGATTATTGCTAATCAATTAGAAGAGCATGGTGTCTTTGCTGTTAACTTTAAAATATGTTTAGACTTAATTTTTCCTTGTTCTCAGGAGCAATTGTAGCACTTAAACTCCTAAATCCCACTGATTTTACATGACATTTCATTAAACTTGCTCAGAATACCGAAATGAACTCCTGTAAACCACACATTGTTAAGTTCTAAAAAGGGTTGGTGAATAAATGTCACTCCTCAGTTTATTTTTTACCTTCTCAGACTGTGGACCAATATATTGCATTGCATTCACAAAGGCTGCGTTGCAGAAATATTCATTAAGGGTTTTTACTCTGATTCAAGTCCAGTCTGTGGTATTTTGTTTGAAAGACTGTGGTGTCACAGAAACACTTTGCTAATTAATCAGCCCCTTCAGAAGCCAAACACCAAAGCAACATTTTGGATTGGTTTGGATTGCTCTATTTCTATGTTCTCTTCTACAGAGAACTCCTTGCATTCTCAGAGGAGATTTGAGAATCTAATAATTTAATGATAAAAAATTAATGTGGAAACAGGTTTCTATTACCAAACACATAAATATTCATAAATATTTTGAAAGTTAAGCAGGTCCAATATCTTGCTTGAAGCTGCTCAGAAATTGGTCTTTCAATACTTTCTAAACTTTTTCTAAACTATTCCTGCATGTCAGTGCTGCACACTACTTCATTGCCCCCTCTTTGAGAAAACATGGTGAGTTGTGGGTTGGTATGGTGGTGGGGTTTGGTTTTATTTTGTTGTTTTTTACAATTTTTTATGATTACCTGTACTCAGACTCTACTGTCAGCATTGTTAGCTGAATTTCAGGCCTTGACCATCTGAAGCTCGAGCTCTTCCGCAGAGGTTTTTGAGCACAGTATCCAAAGAGTATGGTGAGAGCCCAGGAGAGGATGCTCACTAGGGTGTACAAGTCTTGTGTGGTCTGGAAAAACTGCCTCGTCCTGCAAATCACAAACCTCACTATCTCCTGGCAATGTTTTGCACTTGCATGCTGCAGGAAAACCTTTTCACCCTGTAACATGTGTTTCTCCAAAACAATTTCTCCTTTGCTGAGTTGTGTTACAGTTTCCATGGCACTTTCAGAAATGGTTAGTGATAAAAGATTCAAAGTTAAGATAATTTCAACAGACTTTTGTATTTGCCAGGTGACATTTTACTATTATGACAGAGAGCTATAGTGTGTAGCTGGAACTGAAAATAGGGAGCTGTCACTCCTTGATATAATTTTAAGTAGCTGGTAAAAAAACGGCCAACCAGACTTTGAAGTTCTTGCACGTATTATTTTCAATGGGATGCTTACCTGCAACAAGTACATAGTATAGAGTCAGTAATTTACTGGTAACTGGTTAATAGCAATAAGCCTGCAATAATAAACCACAACTGGCACATTTTAGCAAGTTGTATCGATCCCCCTTGACAGAAAAGTTATCTTCTTTGCATTGTCCTTTATGTAAGGAAAAAGACATGACCACTGAATACAGTTTCATTTGTATTTATACATCTGTGCTTGTGAAATTCCATTTGAAAATATTTCACATCAAACAGAAAAAGATCCATTTGCACCTGCTTTAATATTCATTCAGTAGCTGGATTTTCTCCTTTTGCAAAATTTGATTATGTGCTTTTTGAAATAGAAGTGGCAATTTTATTAATGCATTTAGCACCGTACCTAATATTACAGTAATACTGATTTATAATGTTCTCACGTCTCTCTTGAACTATTATTTGACACTGGAAAAATATCCTCTAACATTTGTTGGCATGAAAAAAGGTGGATATAAATACAAATATGTGTATAGGTGTTAGAAGGTGCAGTTTCTGAATATAGCTATTTTGATCTGTTATACCTTGCCAAGAATCTTTCCATGGCTGCTAAATGGAGAATGAAATTCCACTCCATCTACATGTCATTACAAGGTAAGGATAAGTTTATAAAGCATTGAGTGTAATGTTAATCAGCCCTTCTGAAATTGAAGAGCAATTAAATGATTGAAATCCGATGGGAGGTATTTTCAGCTGTAATCAGGTGGTTTAATGGAATTGTGCACACTGTGCCAAATGTATAATTTTTTGCATCTGACTTGATTTTGACCAGCAATTATTTAAAGAGTAAAGAGTTTTTATGAAGATCTGCTCAATTCTTGGACTGGTGAGTTGTACCTACTGTAGAAGTGTTGGGACCTACATTAGTCACTGAAGGATCAATACACAAAAATTGACTTTGCTTCAAAGGCCCCACTGTTTTGTGAGAGAATGCTGTTCTACTGTGGACTGTGGAATAATGCCATAGACACACTAAATTGAATTAAGCAAACAGCAGGGAAAATATTATAGTAAAGTATTCTATTAAGAGAAAGTGTGTTACTACCAATACAGCAAATTAATTGTTAGGCTGAATTATGCTTAAAATACCAGCAAAGCCCTACAGTTTCTTAGAAATCATTTGAGCCCTGCTGGGTAGGGTTCCATTGATGCTGATGCTAAATGATACATGCAGATTCTACTCGACTAGACTGGGAGAACCCTTCAAATAAAAGGTGATATTTGCAAATGCTCTAATGCCAGTGTGTATGTGTATGGCCAGACTTTGTGAACAAAGATTTGGGAAGGGCTCTCCCCACGTGCCCTTCTAGCCTGTGCAGTGGATTTTTTTAGGTGAGGCATAGTGTGCACAGAACTGGCCCCACCGTTTCAGTCCTAAGGTCCATCTGCCACGGCCGAGCGGGCTTGCACAGTGACAGTGAAGTCCTCGGGACTGTCACAGCACCCGGTATTAACCGGGGCTGACCCTGCTGAGCATCTGAGATCGGACGATATGGGATGGCAGGGAGAATGCCAGTACTAATTGGAATCATACCTATAAATTACGTCCAAACCGTTGGGGGGTTAGTTTTCTCTCCAACTCTACACTTTGAATGGCTTTAGAATGACTCCACGTCGTCCTAAAGCAGTGTTTGATAACCGAGTGAGACCAGGAGTCTCTCGGCTCAGCTCTCGTGCATCAAGGACTTGGGCAAAGCTTCGCTCGCGGTGGGATAAATTTTGTGTGCGCGCCCCCTGCTGGGCCCGCCCGAATCGCGGCACCCAAATTTGGTCCCCAAATCCCCGCAGCTGAAGGGGGACCGCAAAAACGGGGAGAGCACAACAGTACCTCGGTTCGGGGGACCAGGAGGGGTTCTCTGAGCAGATGCAGTCCACGGGATTTTTTTTCTTAATGCATTGATGCATTTCAATGGAGAGTGCTGTAGTAGAGATGTATGAAATTGAGGGCTTGTCTGCGTTGAAAAATTAAAGGCCTGTATTTGAAAATGTTGGAATTGTAACAGTGTGCAGACCTAGCACTTTTATAAATCGATATCATAAAGCTTATGGCTTACAGTGATAGTAGATAGACAATGTTGTTTGGAGCCCTAACAGTCTTAACCTCTTAAGTCCTGTGTAACTGCTTGTTTAAAATGTGTATGGCAGCAGTAAATTCCAGTCTTAAATTACAGAAGTATTTATTTCATGATAGAGCAGAGCAGATTTGGTCCAAAATTTTAACTATTTTCCTTTCCCAAACAGTAATAATTCCTTTTCTCCTAAAAACTGTCAATTGGAATTTTCTTTTTAAGTGAGAATTGTATTTGATGGGTTATTACCTGAGGCTGTAACACTGATTGCATTGGAGAATACAGAGAGTTAACAATATATGAAATGACAATTCTTTATTATTGTCTGCAAATTGCTAATAAAGCTTGTAAAATTTTAGTATAAATGTTTTTACTGGGAGTGTCTTAAGATCAGGTTGTTGTCTGAAAAATCTCTCCATTTGCAGCTATGCTAAACAGTTCTTCTGATTTTTTTCTTTAATGTGCCTTTTACTACCTTCCAGTTGTCCATCACTTAGCCAGGGGTAAGAATTATCACTCTAAAAATTTTTATTTGACATTGAAATAGGTTATGTATTGGATACAAACCGGATTTGTCATGCCATCTTGCTAGGAGTACAAAAAGAGACGAAATTTACTTTGAACTGTGCAGTCAGTTTAATTATTTTCTTTGGGTCATTTTTTTATTACTTTAGACACTTTTCTCACAGGTAGCTGAGCCTTTTGTATCGTCAAACCAAGCTTCTTTGTTATATTCACAAATTCCTATTATCTTAAGAATTGCCCAAACCCACCTCTTCTTCCTTCTTTTAAAGCTTTGATAAAGTGCATTCCTAGGAAAGGAGTCTTGTATGAACTTAAATTACTTATGGATAGGATCTTTGCAATAATATATCCTCTAAAATCAGTGGAAATTTTGGGCTTAGAACATCCCAGATTTCATCCTTGTGTCTAATATTTTAACATTGTTTGTGCATGCAGACACACACATTTTATTACTGTTTTGTGATTCTCAAGGTGGAAAATAAGATGAAACATGACTTTAAACTTGGTTTTGTGAATACAACTTTTATTTGATCATTATTTTCTAACAACATCCACATTTATGTCCTGTGAGCAGCCCGTAATCACAGTGATGTATAAAACAAAGTTGTCAAGTTTTTCTGTGTCAGTGTATTGAACATTAATGGAGTAGTCACTTGATGACAGTAGACTTAAAGTGGTTTAAAAATCCACTTAAATTTTTACAGTACTTGGTAATAAACCATCATTTAAAGTCAGGGCTCTGTTCTGTACAGGTGTATGTACATTGAAAAGATTGAAACTCTTTATATTCACATGGCAAGGTTTGAAATGCAGTTCTCAAGCACAAGTAAGAGGATGGGGAGGGGAAATGGACCTTATAGTGCAAATATTCATGCAAACAGACCACTGAGTAATAGCCATAATAAAGTTAGGGAGAATGGTGCTCAGATTAGTTAACAGCTCAGATTAATTAACAGGCCTGCTGTCCGAATGTGGACAAAACTAAGTACTGTAGTAATCTGAAGACCAGAAAGACTACGTGCAAAGCATGTCAGAAGAATATACTTAAAATACAAGGGGAAATAATTTTGTAGGCTTGCTTACCAAAAGTAAAAAATGATACTGCTTTATTTCTTTCATAGAGCAATTAAGGTAATCATGTTTCTGGAATTCCAGCCTGCAGATTCAACAATTTGTAGCACATTCCAGAAATCAGAGAAGCATGCACTTTCCGCCTATCTATTTGATTTTATATAATTATTTCAAAAATTTGAGTGATCATTTATTAATTCCAACCTTGTGAAAAATTTTAGTTGTGGAGAGGCCTATAATTATGAGGTGGGAAAATCAGAGAGTAAATCATCACTTCAAAATGCTTTTGTGTGTGAAATAAGAAAAGATGTATCCCGTGTATAAAATAGTAGTTTAATCCTAAGAAAAATAACCCAAACCCTTCAGAGGATTTCTTTTTAGACTTCTCATACAAATGAGAAAGGTTTGTCCACTGAAGTGACCTGGAGTGTTCTATGATACAGAATGAGCAAGAATGAGATTTACCAATGGTTGGGAGTTTTTCATTCTTTGAGGTTTTTTTTCTTCTCCCAACTGCCCTAATGTCTTTGTAGTTTAAAGGGTACAAAGAATGAACAAACAGAGGTTAAATTAGATATTCCAAAGATTCATACCACTGTGCCACTTGTGATCTGAAAAACAGAAGTCCTAGAATGATAGAATTCCTTAGGTTGGAAAAGACCATTGAGTTTAAACATTAAATCCTATTTCTGTGTGTCTTCCAATGCCAAGTTTTGTCTGTATGTACAGGTGCTGTGGGATTGCACTTCACTGTTGTCACTTTTGGGTACAATGCAAATGTTGTGGAGAAAGCTTTAAAAATAACACAGCTGCAATTAATTATTTTGCTTTCCAGTTTGATTTTTTTTTTAAATTGCTCTAGAATATTTACATGCTGTTTTGAGAACTGATCTAAGTATAAAGCTCCTCTCCTTTGTCACCAGCCTAGTTCATTATCCTGGGCTGGAACACCTGATTATTTCCTGGGTTTTGCAGTTTTTATACACTACTGGATAGATCTTCCTCTGCTGGACCTGCAACTGAGATCAGTGATCTGAAGGAACAGATTAATTAATTAATTTTAATTATTTTTTTTCCTTTCCCTCTCACTTTTCCCCCCACCCCCCTTCTTTCTTCTTTTTCTAGTTTAAATGACTGGGAAGGAAAAGGTTGATATAAAACCTATTTTACACTGGTTGGTTGTCTTTATCAAGGCACTTTATCCAGACAATCCCTTTCTTTGTGTTACAAAGTATGAAAGCTCAAGCTTAATGAAAAGGGAAAGTCTCTGTCAAGGAATGTTGTCATTAAGCCGGAAAGATCTTTTTCTTTCTTTTTGACCAAACTAGCAAGTCATCATTAGGCAAGTAGAGATGTCAGTGCCCAGGTTGCACACATTTCAAGACAGGTCAGTTTTGAACAAGAAAGTTATTTAGCTTTTTCTTGTTAAGAACTAAATATAAACCTAAGCTTAGTTTATAATTAAAATAGAAACCTGGATATGCAAAATAACTTTAAAAAGTTTTTTAGAAATCTGTTTGTTATTTTAGAAATTTTCTCCTTTGCCACTAAAGAACTGTGAGCATTTACCCAGTGAAATTTGCTTCTTGAGACAGTTTTCCTTCTTGCTACTGAGTCTCTCTGTATCAGTGGGCATGAAGCAAGATGCTGGAGAGCAGGATGAGCCAGTGCTCCTCCAGGAGGAGAAACAAGGACTGTCTGGATAATAGAGGGAACACTCTCCTGTGCTGTGCTGTGGGAACAGGGGCAACACCTCGGGATCTTACTCTCTGAAGCAGAATCGAGCAATTAAAACCAAAAAAAGGATTTGGTACAGCTTAGGCAGGTTACAGAGAATTTAAACTTCACCAAACTGAGGTGAGGTGGGAAACTTCTACAATTAACCAGATGAGGCCGTGGAGCTGAGCGTTACCCCTCTGTGTAGTGCTAGTTGTAATGCCTCATACTCATTACCTCATTCTCAGCTGCTTTTTGCTAAGGTGTTTGCAGATCCTCTGTAGCAGGACACTGGATTTTCAAACCACAGAACAGTTATCTCAGCTGCCATTATTACCCAAGACTGAAAATTACTACTGGTGGAAAAATCTATCTGACACTGGAAGTCTTTGGTATGATGGCAAAACACAAACACAGTAAAGAAAAATGTTTGAATGGCTTCCTGTTCAAGCATTTTTTTGTACCTTATGTATGTTCTCAATATTTTAAATAATTTCTTAAAGTTAACTTAAAGTTCATTAATTCGGCTGTTTTCAAAAACAGTTGATTAGAGGTTTGCAATAGTCAAATACTGCTTGATCCAACTTTGGGGAGGTGAGGGGAAAAGAGACACATGTCCTGGAATTAAACACACATCAGGCATGTTCTTTTGTTGACCCCAAACATCTGAACTTGCAGTGTTTGAAAGGGAAGGTATGACTTTGTCTGAACTTGGTTTTAAAAAGCAGCCAGGAATTCTGCATATCATAATTTCAGATTGTGGCCTGCTTCTGCTATACAGAACAAGTGCCTTCTGAAATTGTAGTTATTTAGGGACAACAAAACACTTTATATATTTAACTAGGAATGATGAGTGTTTCTTAGTGGCTGTGGCTGAGAAAGCCCTGTAACTTTAATGCTGAGCCATTTTAGTCACCCTGATTCTCCTCTGTGTTTCTCCTTGGTGTGAAAACCATCTCCAGCAGAGGCTGCCTTTCGATGGGGTGCATGGATAAGTCATTGTTTTTCTGGATGTTGTTAAGGCCTCTTCCTTTCATCGTCTGCACTCTGCAGCGCCTCAGGAGAGTCACCAGGATTGCCTTCATCATTACCATGGCAATAAACTTCCCTACACAGCTCCGAGGGCCGAATCCAAAGGGTTGGAAATAGCGTGAAGGGACCTGCGCAGAATAACAAGAGGAATAAAATTTAAGACAAATTTTTTTTCAGAAAAGGAGCCAAAATGATGATGGAAATTAGGAGTAGATATATAGTGAAAAACTTGTGGAAATAATCTCTTAGGAGCAGTTATTGCTTTCCAGTGGACAGCCCTCCCAGCCAGGTCAGGCCAAACCACAGACAGCAGCAGAGGAATGGAGTGTTGGCAGTGCTGAGGTGGCAGCCATGGCACAGTCAAGGTCTGCTTATGCAATTCAGTCTCTTTGTCCTTTGAGCTACAGGGATTTCACCCCAAGCTGTGAAATGGAGTGAAGTTTCTGTTCTTCAAATGCTTTAAAGTTCATTAAAAAGTTTTTCAGAAGATGTTAATTATAAAGCTCATAAATATCTGAAAAACAGGCTGATGCCTGTCTGAAGATAATCCTAAAGCCATACACCTCCTCCATTTGTCATTATAAAGCTAATGTTCCTGAGAACTAATTTATCATTGAATGTAATATTAAAAATTTTATTTGGTATATAATAGAGAGATAATACTTATAAAATTATTGTCTCCTGTCCTATCAAGTGAAATATGAAAAGCAGGATTCGCAGAACTATTGAAGAATGCACAGTCAGTTTCTGTTGCTTTTATTGATACTGAATAGATCAGTTAAACAGAAAGTTTGGCTATAAATACATTATTTTTCTTCATCTGTGTAACTTCCTTTTAAAAAAATAAGGTATTAGCTGTGTTCTGATTTCCTATTTAACCCAAGAATAGAGTAGAAAAGGTTGGCTTCTATTAAATTATCTGGAAAGAAATGTCATTTTCTCCTTTTTTTAAGACTAAGAAAAATGTTTGGAGTTTAATATTTTATTCAAATAAACTGAGTTGTGCTCCTTGAAAAATGATACATAAATACAAGTGTTTATCATACAGAGCAAGTACAGCAGCTGGCAGTACAGCACAATGCCAAATGCACAGCCTGGGAAAATGCAAAAATGTTTAGATTCTAACAATGGCATCTTATCATAAATAATACTGGGGATTGCTATTCACTTGGAGAACTGTGGGAAAATGGTGCCTGCCAGAATAATTATGTGGCAAACAGAATGCCTCAAGTCAGATAGAAAATGTGTGGTTAAATATTTGGTCAAGGGGAAATATTTTTAGAAGCAAAATGTACTCATAAAATAAGCAAGATATCCATTTTGGTAGAAATACTTAGAATGAAAATAATGGGTGGCAAAATGGAATCTATTCCCAGTGAATAATAATTGTGATAAACTTCCTCACTTGCTCTGTTCTTGAATTTTCTACAAGGGCTTTTTTCCTTGAGCTGTTATTTTTAATACTGTGTGCAGAGTCTGCTATGGGTAATAAAAAAGCAGTTAGAAATGCTGACCACTTTGCTTGGTCCTTGTTTTTGTGTGACATAAGTGGTACACGTGGCTTTTTTGGTAAGAAATATGTAAAACTTACAGGTGTTTTTCTGGCTTGAACACTCATATCTTATTTCTTTGTTTTCTCAACCATTTCTTCAGGTGTTTTTACTTGTAAGTCCATATTTGGTGTATCAAAGTGGCCCATCTACTTATTTCTTAAAAAGTTAAGTTGTTGTCTCTGCCTCTTCATTTAGTCCAGTGTCAGGGGATATAATGGCAACTATGTGTGTCTAGCAAATTTAATTAGAATTTTTTATTCAAAATTATTATACCTGGAAAAACCTGTTTTCCGTATTATAATTATGTTTTATTTAAAAAGTACTTTGATAGGAAAATATCTGCCCATCTCTAATAATGATAGTAATAAGCAGGATATATCATTAACTAGGCACTTAGACAAAGGCAAATCAGTCTGATGGTCACAAAGTTCTTGATCAAAGTAGAGACATTAACAATAAGCAATACCCAGTTTTTCATAAGAAATTAAATAGAAGACTTACATTTTTCTCAAAATTTTCAAGAGAAAACTCATTTGGCTTTGGGAAGAATTCAAGCTTATGCATACGACCAATATTGAGAATAATATTTGTCCCCTTTTTCACAGGGTAGCCATCAATGACATCATCTTGTAAAGCTTTCCTCATGATCAAGTCCACAACTGGCTGGTATCTCATGCTCTCATAAATAAAGTTCTCCACGATTTTTAAGTTGGGCATGTCATCACTTTGTATGTCTCTGTCACCTTGTGGAATAAAGCAGGTGGTGAAGAGGTTAGTTGGTTATAAATTTCATGGTTTCATTAGACAAAGATCAAAGCGTTTTTGGAAGATTCTCATGTTCTGAAATGGTAGGAAGGATCCAACAGCTTTTAAGGAGTTTTGTGTAGCCTTAGTTATTCAGGGGATCCAATATAATGTTCATCAGCATAAAGCCTAGTTTATTTTATGATCTCTCACCTTCTTGTTAATACGTTATGAGTCTCTGTTCTCCTTTCTTGTCAGAGAAAAAACTCAAAGTCCTTCCCTGGCTTTTGTAAGAGAGCAACAAGACACAACAAATAAATCTTCCAGCAGCTGCCAGCAAACGGAATCTGGGACTTGTCTGCAGTTGGGAGATAACTTTGTGGGGACCTTAAATTTTCACTCTGTGGTTGGGTTTGGCTGCATGTGGAGCTCGGTGGGTTTGCAAGATGAAAGGCACTTTGCTACCTCATTTGTCTTTTGCTTAAGGAAAAGGCAACAACATTTACTGCCTTAGGGATTGAGGCTATGGGAAAAAAATAGGGAAAAGGAATAGGCGAGTGCTCCTGTGTCATGAGGACAATCAAATAAGGTTTATTAAAAGTACCTTTGAAAAAGAGTAAGGAACTTGTTATACATTTTCCAGTGTTTAACAGACCAGAAGTAAATCTTAAATAAGAGTGGAAGAAATTAGTTTCTATATTAGTTCAGTGTCAGGCTTTGAATGAAGTCTAGAGAAAGGAAAGAATACAAATCTGGAATATCTTGATTGTGTTCTGAATACTTGGTAATTAGTACTTTGAGGAGACCAAAATGGATGACAGCAGAATATAATTTTAATTTTCTCCAGTCTTTCTATTCTATAGTCATTGTTCTGTACTTTATCACAGAAAAATGTTGGTGATTAGAAATATTTGAATTGTGTCCCTTTTGGCTATTTGAAGGGAAATAGAAAACAATGTCACTGGAACTTATGAGGTGAATGCTGATTTCTACTACTGCTGCTGCTGAGTAGAGAATACAGCACAATCTTTCTGACAGATTATCAATTCTGATGATTCCTATTTTTATTTATTCTACAAGTTGCTCATCTTATTTCATTTGATCTTGAATAAAATCTTTTATAATGGTAGTTCATATGTTTTACAGCAAGTGATTCTGTTAGAAGAAAACACTTAAAATGTTCAGCTCTTGGATAATTGAAATTAGATCAGTGCTGGAGCAAAATTATATTCCCACATCACTGGCTGTGCAACTCCTGCTTACCCACAACAGTTTCAATTTCTCTCATCATCTCCTCTTCCACTGTGGGATGCTCTGCAATCAGTATTAGCATAAAGAAGAGAGTCACAGACAGAGTATCAGGAGCAGCAATCATCATCTCCAGCACACACTGGTTCACATTCTCAGCAGTCAGATCCCCTCTGTTCTGAAAAAAAAAAAGGAAGTTGTGGAGAAAATGTTGATTGCTGAGCTCTGATGCCAACAAAGCTGTACAAATTCTTGACAGTCTATCTTATGCTAAATAGCATTTATTTTTTTGTCTTTCAGAGAAAAATAGGAAACTAATGTTTTGTTGAGTGTGTATTATCTTACAGAAAAGTAAGATTTCATTTTTAGCTCAGATTCTTTTTAGTTTATTGCATTTCCTCAGAGTTGGAGCTGTCAGCCATTATACAAGTTAGGATTTGAATAGCACCTGAAACCTTTGCAAACAAAAGGCAATACATCAAAATAAAACACAGGGCTTAGGGAAAGACTGAAGGACATTCAGGGATAGACACAGGAGTTGGAAGGATGTCGTGTAAGCCATGAAATAAATACAACAAACAGCTGTTCCCCAAATACAAGTATTTCTATTTGAATCCCTGTTGGGGACTCCCCAGCACAGATTAATTGGCATCCCTTTATGATGACAGGACTTTCCGAAAGGCACACGAAGTTTAAGCTGCAAAACCTGTGCTCAGGAGAATGGCAGGAAAATCAAATTAACCATATTTTGAGTACATTACCAATACCTGTGCAAAAATCAGCTGGGATGCAAAATCCATGTGTTCATCCAGCTTTTCAACAGTGGAAAGCTTTTGTCGTTTCTGCTCTATTAAGGCTTCCATTGCTCCTTTAAGGTCCTTGCTGAAAACAGAAGAAATCCAACATGTTGATAAATACCTGCAGACTTCTAGTATACACTAGGGTATGACTAGAAATATAGAGATTATACCAGGAAAAACATTGTGGAAATTAAATATTCCTAAGAGTGGTTATATGGTTCTCTGCAAAAGTAGCAATAATAAGCTATAGCTTGGAAGGTGATTTTTTAAAGTATTTTGAAAAAAAATTAATTAAATCTTTAGACTTTTCATATGTACTTGTTAGAATAATTTGACTGGGTTTGTAGGGGTAAATGCATTTAAAACTTCATTCCCTGTAAGGTTCTCAGTATTTATAACATCTTTTATATATTAGAAAAAGCAAATAGTCCTATTTTCAAAATAAAGAGCATTAGAAGTCTTCATATGGTTCTTTGAATTGCTTTAAGTTCAGCAATCTTTATGTTTTTTCTTTGCAGTAGAAATTTATGAATAAAAGTTCATTTGAATGGGATTGCTTTTGAAATATCAATATTTGCTTGCAGGGACTTTCTAGTAATAACTTGGCCATAACACTTGGCTATTATTTGCATCAGAGGAAAAAGCAGTAATCAGTGCCATAATAAAGCTAGCAAGAAGTGATAGGAAATGCAAATCTTGTGTCTAGTTTACAAATGCTGTCAATGCTTTAGATAAACCTGCATCTTTCCCTTACAGCCTTTATGTTGTACAGCACTATCAAAACAATTTATTACACATACTTCCTAAGCAGTAATTTCTTTCAGTAGGTGAAATACAAATCCAAAATTAAAAAAATATACCAGTTCTTTTTCAAGCCAGGCCTCTTTTGACAGAAGACAGTAAACAAGATCATAAGAATAGAAGAGACATTTTGTATTTTTGCAAAGAGAAAGATGACAAAATGTATTTGTTCCTTATTTAGGAAAAAAAAAAACCAAACACCTTGAAAAGATTTATCACTGAAAATCAAGGTTTAACTCTGAAGCGAGCTGTTGACCCAAGTATGCATGTTGAGAGAATCATTAAATAAGTATGTTCTCAGGGGTTAACTCTGCTGGGACTGTGCCTTGGTGGGTTTTCTTGTTTTGGTGAGTTGAAACCTACTATTGGAATGTCCTTGACTAGGCAGTAACTGTAACTGTATCCCATATGGTGGCTTTTCCTTGTCTGAACTGACCCAGTGATATCCAGTGAGTTTCACTAATACTTTGGTGAATAAAATGGGACTGAAGAGATTAGGGCTTTAAATTGTTCCCTGAGATCAGCTACTTGTGGTGACAAATCTTGCTCTGTCCTGGCTCTGCAAACTGGGGACTTCAGCAGCCACCTTTTAGTTTCTAAAAAGCAGAGGAAAGCACTAAAGAAGGTCCCCTACATAAGAAAGAATGATTTGTAAAGTGTGATACTTACACTGCATCTTCATATTTCTTGCACAGCCAAGAAATCTTAAAAAATATGTCTGGCTTTAATAAAAGTGCCTGCCAAGCATCAAAGTAGTTTTGAATCTTAAGTACAATGGCATTTTCTGAAAGTGAATGTTAACAAACAAACAAAAAAGGTAAAAATCAGTAGTCAAGAAACACAATTGTTCAGAACAAATAATTATAAGTTCCTGTTCCCTTCTCTATCTTCTCTATTTTGATGAAAAACTGGTAGGTAGCAGTTGTAGAAAACATACAGATCTTTGTCAAAACTCTTAGTAACTAGTTAAAAGGACATAGAGGTGTGTCAACCAGAGCCAAACAGTCTCACAGGAGAGCAAAAGCAGAATGCTTGCAGAATATTGAAATGGGGTAATTCAGACATCCCAATAATAATAATAATTCTGTCATATGGTTTGAGGCTGAAGAAATAGCAGAAGACATAAATTTTTAGGTGAACTTTTAAAGGCAATCATTTAGATTGGTGTGAAGGTTTCGGATTCTTGCATGAATATAATTTGGGATTGTACCAGCTCAGTACATAACAATCTCTTTAAATGGTACTATTCATTAAGGTGAATGTGACAACCTACTGAATACTTTTGGTCATATAAATTTCTCTTTCCTAACTAAAATGATACTAAATCATTCTCGGTTGATTATATGGTGATATAAGAGCCTATTCATGCTCTGTTTTTTTGCAACAATACTGCTGAGTGATGTCAGTGAATTTTCCTTGGGCATGCACTTTAGATCCATCATAAGGCATAAAAACAAAGCTTTTCGTACCATCCAAAGGGATCCCAAGAAAAAGCTTGTTGGACGTGTCAAGCATGATCCGTCTCATGAGATTCAGCACATTGATGTTCCCCAGTTCAGTTGTCACCTCCTCCAGTTTGTCCAGGTGACTGACTGTTGATTCCACACAAATCTTGATCATACGCACTAGACCGGGGCCAGACAGGGCTGAAATACACGTGCAAAGGGACTTGGTAACTTCAAATACCCTATTTAGAACTTCTCAGTTGGTGACAGTGGTGTCAATAAAATGGCAAAGGTTATCATGTCAGTGACTGGTATAAAATCGTGCTGAAACTTAACTGGTTTATCATCCTCTGCAAGAAAAATGTAAACATTTTGAGTTAAGATGGCAATGACCCCAAAGCCCAGACTGGACTCACATCCAGCCTCTCTGAATCTCTCATTTCATGCCAGGTTCATACCACATCATGCAAAGGTATTTGGCTTCATCTGTGCACTCTGTGTGGGAGGGTCTCCAGAGCCTCATCTGCACCACAGGCTCGATGATGTCCTGTCTCATTTGCTTGCAGTGACACGGAGCAGGGAAGGCAGTTTGGGGATTTGTGAGGAGAAGGATGCAAATTTCTCAAAGTATCATTCCTGGGTGCTCTGAAAGAGCAGGGTACCTGCTGGCAACCTGTAACATCCCTGAGGATGTGCTGAACCCTGGGAGGAACAGCACTTCAGAAAGACTGGCTGTGTGCTATGGTGAGGCAGGGCATCAATACACACCGGACTTACCTTTGGTGAAAAAGGGGCGGATTTCTTTCCAGTGCGCTGGGTTGTTATTAAATATGATCCCATTTTCATACATGCCAATGCACTGCAATCCAAGCTTGCTCCCAAATCGAGACACATAATGCCAGTGTTTCATTACATGGAACACACTTGTAGATCTGGGAGAGGAAGGAATAAAAAGCCCCAAACAAAACCCTTTTCATAGATTGTATACAGCATTTTTATTATGACATTTTACTCTTGCTCTGAAATGCTAGTTTGCTTAATTAATTTAGCAGAAGTACAATGCTTAACATGAAATATTCCTTTTACATAGTTAAAAATCTTGATGATAATTTTAGAAGCTATAGTAGAGCAATAATGTATTCTGTTCAGATTCAAAACTATTTTTCAGTTAAAATGCAGATAGTTATCCAAGAACTTAAACCTGACTAGTGTGTATACATAGAAATGTGTAGATGTGAAAGATATGCTCAGGCAGTAACCAATGTCAGATCTTTCAGAGGGTGAGGAAAAATATTTGACAGCTGATATTTTCATCATGGTGTGTACTAAATTACATCTATACTTTTTTAGCTATTTGGTCATTTCCAGACATATCCTGAAAGCATAAATATACACATATCATTTAAATATGCAGCCCCATAATATAATCATATTTGTGAGATAAATATTCTTAAATAGAAGGGAAATGTAAGAGACATCCTTGATATGTATAATTCTTTCCACAGCTGGCAAGGTTAATTTGCAAGTGATAACAGGCAGGTTGTGACCAGTATTCTTGCTCTGAGATACAATTTCCTTTAGAGGGAGCTAGAATTTCAGAAATGTGGATGTGATGGAAACCCAATCAAACAAAATCCAACAAAAAAAGAAAGAAAAAATTAGAGCAGAGATTGAAATGAAACAATGCACTACTTTCTTTATAAGGTGTCATACTCTATGGACCAAATCCCAGACTTCTTACATGGGTTTAGTTTAATTTTTTCAGTCAGGCAAAGTAAATGTGACTTTAGCTGTTGACTTCAGCTCTGCTGGGTGTTCACTACAGTTTTGTGTGACCCAGAGGTAAAGTTAGCCTGAAAGGGTTTTTTTGCACGGCAAGGGACATCATCTGTATTTTCCTGAACATGAAAAGATGGTGCGGAATTGTAACAGCTGTCCTCAGGAAGGAAAAGGTGCAACAGGATCCTTTTGCTTCCTTCATCCCACACGTCTCTATGCAGGAGACGGATCATAACATTTTAAGGGAGGGTTTTGTCAAGTGACCTTGTATAAGCAGATTTTCCTTATGAAACTCTCTGATGAAGTCCTCCAAAAGACATTATCTGTTATAAGCAAGTCTGCAAGTCCTTCCCTCTGTGCATTAGCATCTCAGTATTAGATTTGATGCTGAAAAATCTGATGACATTGATGAAAAGAGTATACTTTTACAGAATTAAGGGAAGATTTAGTTTTGCATTGAACTTATGATCCACTGAAAACTTCTACATTGCTCTAAAAAAAGTTAAATACTCATTTTCTACGTACAGTCAATTATTTTGAGCAAAAAATATCTGTAGAAAAGTGATGTATTGACTGGAAAGTCTGATGCAGCTCTGGCATAGTTTATCAGGTTTGTTTCTGGTGGATGGGTAGCACAGGTAAGGAAAGATGGCAATGAGTTCATAGCATTTTCAAAGCATTCATAACATTATCAAAACATTTTACTGCATGGGTTGATGTTTGCAACACCTATGTAGGATAAGAATGTAAATCATTTCCCTGTCATGATTACCTCTTTCTGCAGATGTTAAAATAGAGATAAAGCTGACTTGAATAACATGGCAAATTCTGTTGTAGTTCTCTGTGCTGCACTGTCTTTCAAAAGCTTTTACTTAGTCAAAGCTGAGTATGGACTGATTGATATGGTTTAAAAAAGGTCGTGATTCTTTATTAGTTACACATGATAAACATTTTACCACTCTTTTTCTTTTCTTTTTCATGGCATAACTCATAACCATCCAGAAGATCCAATGTAAGAAAAAGCAAACGTCCACTGGAGCTAATAAAGTGACAGACTAAAATTTAGTATTATGTTTAATACTGTGCATAATTGAAGCCTATGAATAATCCCATTAATTGGAGTGGAATTACTCACAATCCTATAATTCTGCATTTTCTTAATTAAATTGCTGAATTGGAACCATAACCTTCAAGCGTCACTTCCACTTTAAGGAGAAACAGGAACACAGGAAACTAAAATCTGACTTAGTCCTGCATTGTAGTCAGTCTGGGTTCCCAGGTAAGAGGATGTAATCCTCATATTAAATGGAATGGTAAAATAGATGGTAAATGATTTTTAAGTCTGAGTGCTTAATCTTCCTTTCCACAAAACACAAAAAGAGAATTCACAGAGTCTTTAAAGAGACAAAAGATGAGAAAAAAGTGTGTGAATAGCAGGAAGTAAAAGGTTTATGTTAGGATAAATTATGAAAATAATAATGTCAGTTTCACTTTAGAAGGAAGTAGAAAAGAGAATGCAAAAATATGAGAAATCCTTAATAACTTGGAAAGCCAGTAAATAAGGAATTACTTGCTAATTATAAATGTCTCTTCCCCACTGATCCAAACTCTCACGAAGTCTCCATATGTCTTGTTGTAGTAGTTGCAGGCATTGCCTACGCCCATCCAGAGGAATCTCCCATGGGAAAGGAGGGGGCCGATTCCCAGCCGGTATCCTGGCCCTAAGAAACAGAGCAGGACAGGTTTGAGCTCAGCAGTGCTCACTGGCAAGAAAATCTCTCTAAGCGTCCCCCTTTGGAAAGGAGCTTGTTAACACGACACTCACAGCCTGCACTGGGCAGTTCACACAAACCATCCTGTTCTGAAACTGCCTGAGAAACTTTGCATTTCCCTTGGTGGAGCCTCATGTACTGTCTGGGGGAGCCTGTGGGGCTCTCAGGGTGCCACAAATGGCATTCCTCGCTGCTTTGGACAGCCTCCAGCTGCTCCAAACATGTGGACAGGCAACAGTCAGATATTAGAAAGAAGAAATGCTCTAGGCAAGAGGCATATGATTTATGAATTTGTGATTTTAACTTACCCTTTTTATGAACTTGACTGAATTTGTCTAGAAGTGTCACAATACAAAAATCAGTGTTCTTTTGATAATTGTTCAGTTGTTGCATTTCTTTTAAATTCATTAATACTAAAGTGAGAAAATAGTTATTTCAAGGAAAGAGTACTTTACTGCAGTGAGCTTACAAAACCACGCTTCAGAATGCATTAATAACCATTTAATTAACAAAGTTCACAACTAAATTGTTCCACTATAATTGAGCAACAAATTTCTCTCTTCCAACAGAAAAGAGAAAGTGGAGACAGCAAGAAAGAATTTGCCTCTAATTGCTTTTAAGAGGAAGCTTCCTCCTTCAGAGAAAGCTATACTTGCTCCTTTTGTCTATAGAATATGAGTCTGACTCCATAAAAACCCCCAAATACTTACAAAATTTTGTATACAGTTTAAAAATATTAAAAGCTGCTTGTAGTTTCACCTGTTACTAATAGGAATGACAAGACCTCAGGTTAATGAAATCCCTGGAAACTTAAAACATATTAACTTAGTTCTATCTTCTTGTAGATCCAACCAAGCATTCAAATAAAAGGCACAACCTCCTGTGAACACTTTGTCCTCTTCTCTTGCTTTCAAAGAGTTTCAGCATAATGAAGGGTCTTTGCCAAGGGTCTTTTCTCAGCATTTCATTCAGGAGTCACTGTACTGGTTTAGGGCTGTTCCTGCCAAAGCCCTTTGGGAGGTGTGGGCACTGCCCATTCCTGCAGCAGTTCATTGCATTGCATCTCATGGAAAATAAACTCATTCATTAATCTCTGCCATAACCCCCAAAACATTACAGAAGGGAAAGGGAGGACATTTGATGTTGCTCTGTTCTGGAGGGTCTTTACTGCTAAATACGGAGAAAAAACCTGATAATCTACTAAAATCTGAATAATTTCTTAGACAATAATTTTGTTTATAGTAAAGGCAATTTAGAAAGATTTAAACTTTAAAACATGTAAAAAGTCATTTATAATGCACATGAAAATATGAACATCTAGAGTATGTAAATTGTATTGTACCTTTCTAGCATACATTTAATAAAGCTGAAAACTAAATGTCATTTACTTATGTGGCCAAACCAGGATTATTATGGAAGTGCTGAGTTTAGAATGACTTCTTTTATCAGTTATTTAAAAAATTTGTATTATTTAAACTGGCTCATAATAAATTCTGTTGTCATACAATCATCATTCAGCAATATTTTCTCACTTAAATTTGAGTGACAAACAAAAATTACTCTGACAACTTTCAGGTGACAGTACAGCTAAAGTCAATTTACCTGGTATTGATGAAGTTTCTTCATGATTCCACATGAGAAACAGAAGGCACATGAGAATGAGTATGGGCACTGTGGCCACTGGCATCGTATCTGGTACAAGACTGGTGATGTTGTAGTGCATTGGATTCAGAGTTTCCAGGACCATCTTTTCCAAGAGATTCTGCTTTGCTTCAGAGAGGGAGAAAGGGGAAAGAGGCGGAGGTTGTCAAAGCTCAGATGTGTTCAGCTTCAGTTGGTGCCTCTCAAACCCTTTGTAGTTCTTATAAATGAGCAAATTAGCTCTTGACGTAGCGTTATTTTATAATGAGTGACTGCCTGGACTGCTTGCCAGGACAAGTTTCATCACAAGTCAAAACAGACATGCAGCAGCCCCCTTTTTTGCTTGGAAATAACAAAGATTTTCTGACCTTGATGTTGAAGAATAGTTTTGGATACTTTGGCTGACAACCCTTTTATCTCTGATATCGACTTGGCTGGCCAATACTGAGGTTTACTCCTCACAAATTTCTAACCAAAACACAAGAAATTAAACTTTCAGCACATGTGGTGGAAGCATTGAATGAGTTCCCTTGCAAGCTTTTGTCTCTGTTACTTAGCTGCTTCCCTTCCTGCAGGCCCACAGTGCTAGAGTTTTTAATTTCCAGAATAACTATGGTAGTTTTTAATGATGCAGACAAACCTTGGGGTTTTGTTTGAAACGTGTATTACAGCCTTTTTATTTTTTTTGTCAACCTTTGAGTGTAATATAATGCATTGCATTTCTTTATGGTTCATCTGCTGAGCACTTTGGAAAACAGTGTGTGCCACAACAAGCAGGATTGTAGGTTGTCTGTTACCATATTTTTCCTCAGGCAGTAACCAGCACTTGGCACAGGAAAACCCCAACAAAATGGGTTTGTATGTTATGCATAGAAGGAGCAGAAAGATACATTCAAAGTAATTTTTCGTCTTTTTGAATTAAATCAAAAAATATAAGAGGTGGTTGTACCTGAGAGGGAAGATGTTATTCTATGAGTGGCAACTCCTATAACCGCTGAAAGATCCTCTTGTATCTGCCCAATATTTCATTAATAAAACAGCTTCTTAAGTCTACTTTGGCAATAACTAAGAATAGATTTGCTTTGTTTCTTCCTGCAACAAGATTTCAAAATTGAAGGATATATTTACTTAACAGGAAACTTTTCTATACAGTTTACTTTGAGCAAGTGCTTTCTTGTTTGAACTGTGCTTTGGTCTCATGTTGAAGAAAAGATTACAACTTGCTTTTTAATGACTGTTCCTGCTGTAATTTTAATGAACTAAGCCAAGAATGTAATAGATGCTTTCTAGATAGAAGACTGTTAATGGTCAAAGCTGAAGATGTGTGGAGTACAGGCAAAACCCTGGGGAAGGGAGCAAGCAGTGGCCTGAAACCTTGCAGGTGACTGCAATGCTCCAGTGTTTTGGATGATTGCTGTGCCAGGCTTCTGGCATTGTTATGATCCAAAAGGACCAATCTGCCAGGTGATCTTTCAGAAACCTCATGCTATTCCAAATCATAGCAGTGCTGCTCTTCTGGGAGTGTCCATGGACATACCACATCTTGTGCACATCCAGCTGCTGTGCTGTCGTGCATGTTGTGAGAGAAGGTTTTGTAGTCAGAAGTACTTTTTATCATGTAATGGCATTTATTAGTTTAAATTTCCTTGAGTGCCATTTGCTACCACAACAAAAGCATGCCTGCATAACTTCCCTTAGCTTCAGCCCTTTTCACTAATATGAGCTTACAGCATTATAGGAGGAAATAACTACACTTAGGGCATAGAGTTCTACTTTTTTTTTGTTTGTTTGTTTTCTTCTGGATCACCTTCATCTTTTTACTCCATTGACACAGGATGTGTGTTGTTTCCTTGTTTTGGTTTTTTTTTTTATCTCTAAGTCATTCTGGTGTGTGTCTCTGCCTCACATTCCCTATGAAGAGAACTAGTTGGTTATGCATTTGGGTGCCATGAAATAAACCCATTTCATACTTCCAAATGTATCCATGAGTATTATATCTGTAGGCTAAGCCCTGCCAGAGGCCAAGGTCCTGCTGTGTTTGCATGGTGTACTTTGCAAGCATGAGGCTCCCCCTTTCATTTTCAGAAAATCAGCCCTGAGTTTGATCTTGCTCAGTTCTTAGTTATTCACAGCTGAAGCTTATCTTTGTTTTGACAGAGAAATGGAGGCAGGTTTCTGTCTTTTCAAAATATACAGATAGTAATGGATTGAGTTTGAGGTTCTGGGTTGTCTCAACTTCATAATTCTATAACTTTTAGTAAAAGAAAATATTTCTTTTTTTCTGTGATATGTCCAATACATCAGTGTGTGCCTTGCTGTTACATTTATAAGTTTTATATCCTGGTTTGTGCTCTTGCGTGGATAAAAGTATTAAAGGCAATATATTAAATTTGAATCCTTTTTATACTCTTGACATTATCTGATACAGTCTTATTTTTAGTCAAAGTGGCTTCTCAAGTTCTTAAAATGAACAGTTTACATTGCCTGTATTGAGAAGTTCTTTGCTTCATTTCAGTGAGTATGATCCAAGCAGACTTTCAGGGTTTGCATTTTGACCTTTTTCTTATAGCAAAAGCTATCTGGACCATCAAAAAGTCACCTTAAAAATATTTTAACTGAACTGCTTGTCCTAGTTGTCCCCATTGTATTTTTTAGGAATTGTCCATGAGGTAGGTCACTCCTAAAAAAAGCCAAATAAATTTTGATAGTAAGTATTCACTAATAGACTGAAAAAGTTTAGAGATGGAACAAAGGGAGAGTGCCCATTGTGCATGGAAGGAGTTTTCACTAGTCATTCTGTGTTGAAATCTTCTACTGGTCATTTCCTTTCCTTGCAGCCAGTTTAGGTGTGTGTCGGATCAGAGGGATTTGTTCGTTCTGATTGTTACTTATATGGGGCAAAAAAAAAGCTTTTAAAACCCCACTATTCAGTGTGGGGAAAGAGACGTCTATTAGGAAAGTCCTTTAGGACAAAATAGATGGGTGTGCACAGGCTGCCTGCCCCGACATAAATATGGATTTAACAGCTGGGACAGCATCTGCCTGCAGAGGGCCCTTTGGATTGCTGAGCAGCACAATTACTCTGCGAGCATCAGATTGCATGTTTGTTTGCTCCCTGGGATTCTGTGCTCTCTTCTAATGCTGTAATTCTCTCAGGATGCACTGGGGATGGCACCGAGAGTTTTCCATCTTGGTTTGTTGGTTATCTGATACTGCATTAATCCCGTGACTTTTTTTGTCTTTGATTTGTAGTATTTTTTCTTATTTTTCTCTTCCTTTGTGTTTTAGTGATCTGATCCTTTGCTCCAGATGACATCTTTCTCAGTATAGACGGTTTCATTTGCAATCACAATGTGCAGATCAGCCTTTTTAAAGTTAGATGTTTATGTTACTCTGCTTCTGAAAGCACTCTGGCTTGTTCAGGAAAGATAAATATGATAAAATGTGAAAATAAGGGAATAATCCCCTTTTCCAGCCATTTCTAGAGTCCAGGTCAGTGGGTTAGAATTAGTGTAGCTGTAGACGTCTATCACATCTAATTACTATGCAAATGTATTCTAGCAGTGTTGAATGGTTATTATAGCCTTGTAGACTAATCCTGTACCACTTAATTACTATGAAATCTAATCTAAATAGCACTTACAAATTTATCTGTTGTTTAGCTTAGAGGAGAAGGAAGAGGTGACAGCTTTCAGCAGGGGCTTGGAATTGGGAATTCAGTAATGATCATCCTGGCAATCTAAAGGGGCTCCTGACAAGTAAAGGAGGAGGTGGGAGCCGAACATTGTGCCAGAGGGCAGGTAAAACAAAAATAAAAAACATATCCCTGATTTTGTGGTGTTGAAAAAAATGTCTGTACCACGAGATGAGAGAGATTGTTGCATTCAACGCCTCTGCCATTATTTGGAATTGTGATGTTCTTAATTTTAGTGAGCCTTCTTATCACAGTGTTCCCTCGTTTCTCAGCTGAATACAATCTATCCCCAGAGGATGCTTCTCTGAGGCTTAAAGTTCTGTCAGCTGCCTTTAGTAGTGCTTATAAAGTGCTGCTGCATTGTTACTGATGGTGGCCACAGCTCTATCTGCTTCAGTGCCCACATAACTAGATTTCTTGTCACCTCCTACTCAAAGTGCACAGTGAGTTTCCAGGTGCAGAGCAGTTCGGAGTTGCAGCACTGCTGTAAATGTTGACATTCCTGCTGCACGGAGTCAGTTTGGTCAATCAGCTTTCTTAGCACCACTTAGCACTATCATGTGAGTAGGACTTAGCTGGCCAATGCAGATTAAACCCATTGCCAGGGAAACAACTACAGAATATCTTCTGTAAGTGTAGGACTCTATTTGAATATTACTATTTGTTTGGATAACTGTAGTAAAAGCAGTGCCTCTTTTTTGTGCCTTTACATGATGGTTAATGATTTGGAAAAATAACCTGCCAGTTTTAGTAGCTTTCACCAAAAGTCTCATTGTTGCTTAGGAGCCACTATATTAATGCCCATGAAAAGTATTATCCACATGAGATGGAATGATTCCCATGAAACCCCTTTACCATCTCCTGAAGCAGAAGAGGTGTGTCAGTGCTTGTAAGTGGCCAGAAGGAGCTGTGGAGATATGAAAACTTCTGACTATATTTTACTGCCTCTGTACCTCAAAGAGTCCTTAGAACATCATAAGCTCTAATTAACACAAAACTAACCAGCAAATAAGTTGTGGATAGACCACCAAAAATTCTCTCTGATGTTACAACCATGGCAAGGCAGACCTGTATGACAATTGCCTGTAGGCAACTGTTACCATTTTCTATCACTAGGTGGCTTTGTTTCTAATTTATCAGATAACAACCACTTCTCTCTACCATAATTATGTCTCTGCTGTTGTACTTTTATTGCTAGCAAATACCTTGATCAATTTAAACAAAAAGTTAGTTGACATAGAGGGCGTGACTCTCTAAGAGATATGATTTTTTTCCTGGTTGCGAATGTCAAGTATTCCATTAAAGTATGTAAATTAATCCTGAAGAAAAATTTATCTGGATATTTGAAAAAACAAGACTAAGGAAGAATGTGTGACTACTCTCATGCCATTCTTCCTGCAAATGACTTCATTAATCAGAAATAATTATTAGCTAAGACATAGTAGCTGAAAGAAGGGGAGCACTTTTCCACAGCAAGCATTAACTGAGAGAGACCAACTATGACAAAATAAAAAAATTCCCTGAGTCAGTTCCAGACTTGTTCTACCTGATGACCTTTATTTTACCTCACTTACAGTCCATTATTTCCCTGCTGTGAAAGGATGCTTGGAAATGTTGGTTTGTCCAAATTGACTCACTTTCCAAGTAATTCTACATTGCTCTACAGCAACAGCTGGCAGTGCC
This sequence comes from Pithys albifrons albifrons, assembly GCF_047495875.1. Classification (NCBI taxonomy): domain Eukaryota; kingdom Metazoa; phylum Chordata; class Aves; order Passeriformes; family Thamnophilidae; genus Pithys; species Pithys albifrons. Next base: position 9,968,010 of record NC_092470.1, read on the forward strand.
CACTCCATGTTATGTATTCTGCCTTAATCTTGTCATGGTACACGTGAAAAAATCCACTTGAGAGTCAAAAGTATTCAGTGACCAAAGAAACACTGAACAGGTTTGGTTTTCTGATCAAGGAAGTTTGTATCTATAAAAACTAAAGTGATTTACTGTTTCTTGTTGTAATACAGTTTGAAAGGTTGGATGAAGTGAACAACTTCAAAGGATGACTATTCTGCAAGAACAGAGTGCCATTTTTTCTTAAAATGGAACTTTGTAGAATACTTACAAAACATATAACATTACTGTTGTTTTAATACAAAGAGTTTGGCTGAAGACCAGCAGATTTTCTACTAAAAAAAAAAGAAATCTCTAGAGTGACAGCATATAATTTACACAAAGATAATTACAGTAACTCAGATCAAAGCAGCTCCAGAAGTCGTACTTCCCGCTCAAGAACAAAATAACAACCATTTATGTACTGTCCTGCTCACACAGTTTGAAGAAAAATGCTATAATATGAATTGAAAATTTACCTGTGTCTTCTTGTTACTTGTGGATTGTACCGGTGGAGAAGTGCTATCCTTGCCACTGCTGTGCTCCTGTTAAAGATCTGAATAGGCTTTCTGATGATCACTCTCTGGAGCATCTTTTATGCAGGTACTTCTTGTTGCTAAGAGATCAGTTGCTTAGAGATGGAAGTTTGTTTATTGTAATAGATCAGGGGCTGTTGCTTTGAAAAGAAAATTTCGTAATTTTACCTCTACAGCTCAATGTTTCTGCTGCAAAATAGCCCGTGATAGAGACACACAAGCCTAATGCTGATTAGAATGTGACTGGAGAGTAAAAGAGAAAAGTAAACAAAGTTTATAATTATTTTTGGTGGCTCTGAACAAGGAAAGAGATTTGTCTTTTAGGTACATTGTCATGAAGGTAGAATTAGCAGAAATGATGTGAATTCTTTGCTTATCATATCTAAACGTATTTTTAATTTCCAACAGCAAGGAGGTCCAAAAGACTTATTCTAAAATTGAGATGCACAAAGCTCTCAGTAATGTTTTGTAACACAGTTCTGCACTGACATTGGGAAGGCCTGACTATCCTGTGTGCTTTTGCATGTACTGTTTCCTTTATATTCCCAGCAGGTTTGATAACTTTTCAGAATGACCATATAAACTAAGGGCTGGTTTCTCTGCTTTGTGATGCTTCTCTTTCTTTGCTGTAGCTTTGGGCAACTCAATGAAAATCCAGTTGTTTTGAGGAACTGCATTAGGTGATTACAGGAAACATTAAAGTAATGACAAAAGACCTATAGAAAAAGGTGTTGATGCTTTTAAAAGAGGAGACTAACAGAAAGCTTGAACAAGGTACTTGTGCCTGTTACTGCCTTGAAGCACCAAGAGAAGTAAAAATTGTCTCCATGTCTGCTATGGGAAAAGCTTAACTGGCTCAGCTGCCTCTTCTATAAGTTTAGCTCATGAGTCCATATGGACTGTTATGTGAAATAGGTCAAAATCATCTTTTCTTTGCTTCATGCACTCAAGTTTAGAAAGTTGAGACCCTCAGTTCTGTTTCCAGCAAGGCCATGTTACATCATTCTCTGGCAGTAAGACATGGAGCATCCTTGACTCAGACTCCCAGGCCACAAATGGAAAGATTCCTGTAAATTCTTTTCATTCTTCTTTTTCTGAATGCACACAAGATTTTAACATTAGCATGTAAAAGGAATAAATTAAACAAATTAGAACACTGTTAATAAGAAAACCCATCTAATGGGGAAAAGGGTCTTACATTTAAAAAACTATGATCTCACTTGGAACAGAAGGTATTCAAGGGTTATGTACAATAGTTCTAGTGATGGAACTTGGGGAAGGATGGAAGAGACCTAGAATTTTATTGAATGTGAAATTTCAAGAAACATTTGTTTAAATAAATAAACAATGCAGACAGTTTGAGAAGAATAAGGACTGAATTCATGCAGAAATTCATGGGACATTACTGCAGCCCTGTTGAAGAAACACAGCTTACACAACCACAAGCCAACATCATTTCAGTCTTACAACTGAACTCTTGGTAAAATAAGTAACTGAACTCTTGGTAAAATAAGTTAATATAAGGAACGTGAAACCAATTCACTTTCTTTCTTTGTCTGGAAGTGCTGATTGAGGTTTAGGGGAGACCAGGAATGGCAGTTTCTCACACAAACACGTTTTCATTTCTTGATCCATCATAATATATTTAATCAAAAGTACGTTTCTAAAAATGAAGAATCTGGTGCAGTTTTTGTTGAAACTCCTTCTGACAGTGCTGTGTATCTACTTACTGATATAAAGAATTTGTGCATGAATCATAATTCAGTGGTAAGCAGCCAATTGAGGTGGTCATGAAGTAGCCACAAAGTGGCTTAAAAACCATGAAAATGCTTGTTTATAGTTATACTACATTTTCAAGACTGACTTCTGTAGTATATATTTTTAAATCAAACAGTATTTCCATATACCAGAGAAAATGTATCTAAGTTCTTTCATGCTGAAGAATTCCTGGAACTTTGCATAATGCAACCAGAATGATTGGACTTGTTGTTCCCTACAAAGGTCTGTGGTTGAATACTAGAAATTCTTCAGAGCCTGAGTAGGCATTCACTGAATTAACAAAGTTGTTTTTTTATACTGTTAAAAAAATACAGCAGGATTTTTTGTCTAACAATGGACTGTTGAAGAAGATGCAAAATGCTCTTCATGGTTGAGCAGACGGGTATCCTGTAGGGACCCTGTGGTTCATATGATACAATTGATTAGAGTTCTGGTTTTAGTAATAAAAGCTTGCATCTCACCTATTAACTACCTAGAAATAAATTAACACTTCAATTAAATGAGCAGAAATGAAATTACTAGTATAAGAATCAGTATTGTGAAACTGGTAGGATGGGATCAGACTCAGATCTTAATTCTTTTTATGTCCTGATGGTTTTGCTGCAGTCTTGAGGGGATGAGAAATTCTTGCCCTACCCCAGGATGGACAGCCACTGATAAATCTGCCCCTAATGTACTCCAGGTTGCTTTAGGATGAAAGGAAACAAAGACATGTGTGTGAACACAGGCTGTCAGCACAAGGTCATGCTAAAGGTCCGTTTAGCCTGGTGTTCCATCTCGGATATTGGACAAAACCAGATGGCAAGTGGGGAGTTTAGACTTTGGACAATTGCATGTCTTTTCCTCTCAGTGCCTTCCCTTCCCTGTGTAAAGGTACAGGAATTTGAAGCGACACTCTCAGCCATCCCTATGTTTGCAACAATGGCCACCTGACTTTCCAAGGAACTTGAAGAAAGACATAGTTGTAATTTAACCAGCCATTTTACTCCTACCTTTTCTTTTAACTTCTCAAATGTGCAATTTTCTGTTCCTCTTAACAAGTCAGCTGTCAAGTACTAAGAGAGCTGAGACTACTGCAAGGATCTGTCTTCAAATACTTCCTGTGCTACTTCATAATTTAGAAGTGTGTATTAGCCATAGGAACAGCTGATGTTCAAAGTGTCAGGTTCTTTAACTTGTGAGCAAAATTGTCCAACAAAACATACACTGTATATATATAAGCTTATAAATGCCTTCAAATCCTATCAGTGAACTGCTTGCAATTTTTGTTTGGCTTTGAGTCTGTTTCAGACCACTGTTACAGTACTAAGAACTAGTTAAGTGTAAAGTGCCCCAGAATGTTTGCAGGCAATTTGCTTTTATTCACTGCCTTCATCTCCACTTGTGACTTGCAGCAGTGCCTCTGTGGGTGCCTCAGTGCTTCTCTGGAGCAGCCCCCTTCATTTGGCCACCACATATCTCCTCCATCAATGTTTCTGAGAGTTACTCTTTCATCTATTCACAAGAATATATCTATTCATTGTCACAAATTCACCTTTTGAAAGAACGGTGTGTACACAGGTGTATTGGGGTACACAGGCAGGAGTATTGGATGTGCCTTGGCAGGTGTATTTTAGGTACATAGGCAGGTGTATGTTGAGGGATTTTGTAGCACACAGTATTGGAAACCACTCATTTCACATTTTGTGCTTGAATGTTTCTTATGCAGTGTCTTGTAAAGAACTGGCTTGTTTGGCCTTTCTAACATTATACTCATTGCAGAGATGACATTTTTTGACTTCCCACCAAAATTTTATTCATGCAAACTGGAGTTTAGCTTCTTTAGCTGATGGCATTTTAAAAAGATCACCTAAGTACTCATATCAATGTAGCTGGTTGAATCCATTTATACTGCCCACAATTTTTTCTTTTAAGCCCAGCTTCAGAGGACCTATATGGCTTGCAATTCCAACTCCAGCCTGATTTGGCAACTGTGTTTCACAAATTTTCACAACTCACTTTCCAGCTTATCCTCCAAACCCCCAAACTTTAGAGGGCATTGGAAAGTGTGGATGTTCAACATCTAGAATGCCATGATCATCTAAGTTTTTATTTTCTCACGTGATGTTTGTGTGCTCTGTACTTCATTACAGCCACTCTTTCCCCGAATAATACTTATGTGTGTAGGTGCACAGGAGCCAGCGGGTGAGTTCAGCTTCTCTTTTGAGGGTCATTTTTACACCAAACCTCTAAGGAAGGATCTCCAAGTCTTTGGTAAGGAACCTCAAACCTTGAGATGTGTTCCAGCTAAGGAGAGAGCCACCTGGAGTGCAGTCAAGTTACAAGTTGGAGAAAGGTTAAATTGCACTCATCCAAAGATCTGTCATTAGTAGGTGTCTCTGTCTTGAGGAGCACTTGAGAAGTGTCTCACCTCAAGGGGAGATCACTGCCATGCAGACAGGCCTAGCAGGGGGGGCTCAGAGGTGACTCTCTTAGGCTGTCATGTTTATGGAATAAGGTGTTTTGCTCATAGTCAAATTATTTACGATGGAAAGACCTGCATGGGAGTCCTTGTACTCACAGCTTTCTTTTTTCTTGATAATGGATCTTGGAAAAGCCACCTGCTGTTCATGTGTAAATGTGCATTGATGCTTCCTGGGTCACTCCCCTCCTCTGTGGGTTTCCTGGAGGAGTTCTGGGCCCAGATTTGGGTCAGGCTTTTTCCTCCCTTGGAGCTGGTAACCAAACTGCCCCATTTTCTCAAAGGGTCAAGTGCATCTCGCATTTCTCCCAGAATCACTCTTCTTGCTTTGTCCATAACAGATTGATAGAATAGAATTAAAAAAACTCCTAATGAAAGTCAAAATAGAAAGAGTTAATATAGATATTTTTCTCCTATTAGTCTGCCTACATAAGTTCAGATCTTCAGACTGTGGTAGACTACACTAGTTAATTCAAGAAGTACTACCAGTTTTGAAGATGGGGACAGTGTGTTCTTGTCACAGGCAGAAGCAGCTGTAATGCTATTATAGGAACAGGTCACAGAAGCGTCATCTAAAACTAACTGTGTATTTATTAAGTGCCTGAGCATCTACACTTTCAGCTTGTTAGCTGGTCAACTTGTTTGCAGTTTTCCTTCTGAACTGACATTTCAGCTGGTGAGAAAAAGAAAGAAGTGCATGAAGGTTTTTGTCCTTCATGTGCAGGAACTAGTGAGGACTTCTCAGGTTTTCTGTCTTTGTCCATGGACATAAAACTAATTTGAGAGCAACTCTGGGATGTGGAGAAAGGTGCTTTGAGAGACAACCTATTCTCTAAGTACTCTGGGTTTTGCTCCCTTTTTTTTTTTTTTTTTTTGAGTAAGCTCTGCTGCCACAATTGTGTCTCTGCAAGTCTCAGGCAGCGTCCTTTTCTGTGATGTCTGCAATAAAGGTGATATTAAATGTTTACACTTTTAAACTGCTTCTCCCATTTTTTCATTTTATTTGGAATAATATACGTGCTACACTGTGTGCTGCTCAGGTGCTCTCACCACACTCCTGCTGCCTGGGATCCTTCCACATACAATAGGAGGCAACGGGGCCACCAAGGTCACTACACTTTCATGTTCTTGTGGGGATTTCAGCAGCTTGAATACACTTGCTGTATATTGGTGCCACTTAGAGGAAAATGCTCCACTATTCACTTAATTTTCCCAAGAATAATTCTGTTATTTGGCTATTATATGGGAATATGAGTCCATTGTACTTTGTTGTATCACATAGAATTCTTTCTGATAGTCAGTTGGATATATTTTCTTAACAAGGGCTTTGCATGAAAAGTTCATAAGAAATATGTCAATTTTTTGCTAAAAGTATAGCCAAAGCTCTAGTTCATGTAATTCCAGCCAGTCAAAGCAGCCATTATAAGAGTGCTTGCAGAACAGAGTGCTTTTACTGCTGAAGGTGCTGCAGACATTTCCTCAATTGAATTAAAACACTAAATAGAATACTAAAGTTTAGCTTGGAAAAAAGGTATGTGGCAATCAGATGGAAATGCTGCTAACCACTTCTGAATCGTCTAATCTGCTTTTTCAAGTGCTGCTAGTTATTTTGCTAATGATATCAGTTTCTCTGTCAAGAACAGCCTTGGCTGCTCAAGCTCTGATGTGAAGAGGCTTTAGAGGATCCTCTTTGCACCTGCTTTCAAACCATCCAAAGTTTCCTTCTTGTAGCCCTACAGGTTTGCAAAACCATTTTCTGTGCACAGGACTCATGGTTTATATAAAAGGGTCTTTCAGTAAGTGTTCTTGTACTGCTAAATAATTTTGCCTGTATATCAGACCAAGTTAGGAAGTATTTTGTGGCTCATCAGCTTCTCATAAAGGCTGGGGTTTTTTTCTGTTTGTGCTGTTTTCAGAAATACAAGAAGCAAATGGTACATTTTTTTTAAGGTCTATTTGTTATTGTTTGCAGAAGGATCCAAATCTTGATTTAGAAGTAAGAACAAAGTGGAAAGAGCATGCAATTATCTACCACAGGGAGATAAACTGTCAAAGAAGTAAAGGCAAATTACTAATATGTTTCTGAGAATCATATTCTCGTTTTGCAGTGCTCTCCACTAAAGTAATCCCTGAATGAACTACTAATTGACAGGTACAGGAGAGAATATAATGGCAGTGCTTAGGGAGAAATCAACAGAAATTGTGTTGCCATGTCAGGTGCCTTTGTCCTGTAATTAAGTGCTTAGTTAACAATTTTTGTTAAAAACTAGAGTACATCTATTTTATATCCTTGTTATTGAGATGCTGAACTAAGACTGGCAACTGTAATTATCTCTGTGGTGGTTCTTTTATGGATACACTGAATAGCACAGCACAGATTACAGAGCAAGAAATGTTACCTTAAGGCTGAGAGACCACATAGCACAAAGGGCTGTACAGCAGAGAGGTTTGAGCTCAGCTGCCCAAATATTCTGTCGCTGTTGTCTCTAACATAAAATGTACCTGCTAAACAGCCTCTTGTTGCTATCAAGAATATTCCTAGATCTGATTATTAGACCCAACCTATTCCTTACAAGAGGACCTCTGCACCTGCAGACAGTGTAGTTACTCAGCACCTTTGAGAATGCAGTTCTGTAGCATCCAATCTGTCATTCACATTCAAAAGTCTGATAAGATTATTCTTTCCTTAAAAGTCCTTCTGACTTGTTTAGAAAATGGGTGAGTTTTTCTTTTTTTGAGTCATGAGTTGTGACATTTCTTATCCTTTTGTGGTATCTTCGGATCTTTCACTGTGGAGACAAGGAACATACATTCTGAGAGTAACAATCTGAGTTGCTTCTTCCCAGACATGGAATGTACCAGATTGCTTACTCGGTGGCGTGGGCTGCAGCTACAATGGCTGTAAAGGAACTAAGAATTCTGCCAGGGTGCCCCCTCCATCCTGTATTCCCAGAACAATTTGAATGTTGTGTCATAGCCATGTGCCATTTCGAGATCTGCACAGACTTACACATTTTCTGCTCTAAAATTAAGCCACACAGAGCTCTGAAACAAGGGTGCTTGGGGGAAGGGAACATGCCCATTCTTTCACATGGAGAAGCCTTCCACACTTTCTGTCCAAACAGGGCAAAGCATTCAAAATACAGTTTTATGCCTACATTCTATTGATGTTACATGTGCAGCTTTTCTGAAAACTGTGCTTCTAGATAATTTATATTTTAAAAAACCTACTTGAATTTAAAGTCTAATCTAATAATGAAAATCCAGTGTATGCTATCTCTTGCTTCTTGCCTTGATTCCCATTTCTGTTCTGCTATGATTTGCGATGACATTATAAAATCTTTGAAATAGAGTCAGTCGTTTATGAAATGGCTCTGAATAAGGTCTGTCTTAGTATCACATTTTCCCTGGGTGGTAATAGTTCTATGAGTATGATTAATTTTTCTTAACTCTAGACATGTGGGTCTAAACCTGTTTGCTGGCCTTGCTTTGTTAGCAGTAGAGGAAAAGCAGTTATTTCTTGGATGTGGTTCAGCTTGTTCCCAGGTAGAAGTCTGTGTGCTCACCTAGTTCCTATGTCTGTCTGTTAGAGGCCCTGAGGTGTTAGGGATAAGCTTGTTAAAAGTTCCTCTTTAGTTAATCCAGTGTTTGTGATTTTTATCCTAATTATGGATAAGTAGGTAGTTGATAATTATTTGGTTACTGATGGAAACTGTAACTCTTGTAACTGAAGAAGATCCAATTCTAGATTATTGGTAAAGATGAAAATGGAAGATTAATTTAAATTGCTTTAATATAGTTTTTTAATGTCATTCTAATGCATTATTTTACTGTTATCTTTAATCATCTTTTATCTCTGTGTCTTTAAAATTACAATGGTTTTTCCTATCAGGACCTCAAAAAACATGGTCTGTGATTTTGATATGAGTTGAAATGTAGTCAGCTACAATAATCTGTCTAATACATCTAGCAGTTCTCTCATGAATGTTCTGAGATCACATTGCCATCTTCTCCATTTATAAATTATCCCAGTGCAGTTGGTGCATTTCTTTTTTAGGTGTGTTTTATGGTTATTACTCTGTTCTGTTTTCTGAAAGTCATAGATACTAGTAGTAAATTCATTATTTGGCATTTCTGCTGTATGATGTATTAAACAATTACGCAGTGCCATTTCTTTCTCTTAGCTTTATGTACTTATGTATCAAATTAATATGCTAAAAGTGCTCAAATTGGCAAAACCAGGTTTAATTCTCTGTGAATCATAATGGTAAATACAAATGACAAAAAGTTGAGGAATACTCAAAAGCTGGAATGCTGCTCATGTTGGATGCTTCCTGATTGAAAATTACCAAGAGCCACAGGCAGTGCAACCTGACCAAGTGCTGATTGTAGGTATGTGCAATAACAAGGGGAATGGATGGTACATGTGATATATAGTGGAGAGGAGGAGACATTTTGAAGCAGAGAGGCAATCTTGCCTCTGCTCTACTCTAGATCCAACTGGTTTTCTTATTCCAGTCTGGTATACTTGAGGTGCAGAGACATCCCCTCTTTCTGCTTGGATAGACTTCTGAAAAGTGGATGATCTAAGACAGTTTCCATAGTATACAAACTCTCCCTTTTTTTTTCTGTGTTGTTGGAATACCTTTACCAAAAAATGTTTTGTTGTTTTGTATCCCAGTATAGAAAAAGTTTTGGTTTGATGATTTGTTTGATACTGAATATTTGGTATTTAATTCCTGGCTGGGTTCCAGTTCCTTCCTGAACTGCAGGATTCTTGGCAAAAAGCAACGACCCTTCTTCAGCGGTAGCTATCTGTGAATTCCTCCAGTTCTACTCCTCATTTTCAGATTTCAATAGTGGTACAAAGGTGCGATAGATCTGTCGAGCCATTACCATTTGTCCTGTGTTTTGATCAGGGGCTTTTATTCCCATACTTTAAACCAAGAATGAGTGGCTGCAGACAGGGTATTTTAATTGGTTTCTCTGCTCCTCAAGTCATCTTTGTCTATGGCACAGCTTTGACTTTTTTCTAGTGTGTGTTGGAGGAATTCTGAGCAGTTTTCTGGGAAAATAGCCTTTAGCTGCCAATGCTCTGAGGATGCATCACTAAGGCATCTTCCTCCATGGTATTGAATGTTCATTCAAAGACAATGAAACATTCTGCTGATGCCATTGAATACTCCTCTTTGTGCTGCACCACTTGCAGATATTCTTGGGTTTTATTTTGACTTTAAACACCAGCTTGACTTACCTAGTAAGAAACACTTTTTCACTGGGTCTTAATTTAAGATTTATCTTAAGAACTGATATTCCAAAATACCAGCTGGTATATCCTTTGCTCTGCATAAACATGTTTATTCTTGCAACTCTGTATTAAGTAGGCATTTCCTGAAATCAGGGCTCATTCTTAAACTCTGTTGTTGATTCCTTGAGGAGCTTTTATATTCTTGTACCACTGAAAGACACAATATAGGTTTTGAGGGGTTGGGGTATAACTCCAGCTTTTCCAGATACTACTGGTTTTAAGCATAATCTAGCAATTCCAACTCTTTTAAAGCAGAATTTTTATTTGTCTGTGAAGTATTACTTGAAAGGCTGATCCCTGATTTAATTAAATATTCTTATAATTAACTTATTGTTCAATTTGTAACTTTTTCAAAATTGCTGTTTTGGTAGCAATACACATTTGTTTAGGGCTCATCCATTTGCTGCAATTGAATTCCTGATTAAGCCTTCCTACCAAAATACAGTAATAAAAAAATAATTCCTTTCTTCTCTTCAATATCATTCACCCCATGTGGATATACAAACCTAATTTCATTAACCTTTCTGCCATATTCCATGGGAGTATCCAAGGCTTCTTCCATGAAAAAACACACCTTCTCTGATATAAAATTATGAGAATTATACTATTTTCAGTATATTTTTATTTTCTTCTAGTTATTATTAATAGTTATTTTTCCCCCCTTGGAAAGCAATCCTGTATCCACCATGCTCTAATCCGTGTCGGATGCATGTGCAGGAATGGAGTGGGTTGCCCTGTGGTGTGTCACTGACACCAGGCTGAGCAGCTCTGGGGTCTGAGGTGGCTCACACAGCCCAGTGTGCTCTGACTCACTAAGGCTGCTCCTGTGGCTGACCTACAGCAAAGACATTTCAGACCTTTGTGTGCCGTTTTTTTTCTGAACCTGAATATGCTGTGACTGAATAGGAATTTCAAAATCAAGCCTTTCTTTTTGCATGTGGTCATAAAGCCTTTAACATTTTAAAGCGAAGTCTTTGCTGTAGAACCTATGTAGGTTTCAGTGCCAATATTGAATTGCAACTGTGATTTGGATGCAGCAGCACTGCAGCTGCTCAGCTGCTGGTGTATCACATGGAGCAGAGATAACAGGGACGGGGACAAAGGGCCATCTCCAGCTCTTACTGTGACTTGCCTTCCTGAGTACATCCATTCTGAACAAATTGTTGCAGCAGTTACCAATATCAGCTGTTACAAAGGAGAGCACAAGAAATTTACTGAAAAGCATTAACTGTTCATCACTTTGACAGTCCAAAGAATGATCTTCCCCTTCTACTTTGTAGATTTGGAGACTAGAGTAGGTTTGGAATTGTAAAGCAAATGTATTAAACCTCTACATTTCCTGAGAAGAAGGGGGATTCGATAAAATCTGTCAGTTACCATGGCAGGTTATGAAAGATTTAAAAGATCTTTTTTGCAGTTCAACTAGTTCAAGACAAAAAATTACCTTTTTTCTAATAGCATTCATACAGATTATAATCTACATAATCCTGTCATGGCACAATCAGAGGCTGTTTGGTTAACTGCAACTTAGTCCATGTTTCAGCATTAGTTACCAAGTGAAAATAATGTGCCAGTCTCCAGTGCGCTTTTTATCACTGGGGCAGCTGCAAAATAAATGAAATTTCAGTAAAAGCAACTTCTACAAAGTAAAATATCAGTGGGAATATTAGTTAAGTGTAACACCATCTGAATACATTCTCAGCTTCAGAATATTCAAGTAATATTCTTTATTATACATAAAGCGTGCAATTTGGATGCAAAAATACATCTTGTGGTAGAGATATGTTTTATTTCCTAACAATTTGTTTTGACTGTACCAAGCTGGAATTGTGAAAAGCATAAATATGATGTTGCACCTGCATTTTGCATATGGTTGGTTCCTTTCTAGTTCCCCTGTTACTTGGAGAGATTTACATGTTTTTTGGATGCCATGCTTCATTGCATGTCAGTTACAATGCACACTTGTGTTAGGACATCCTTCAGAGAAACAGATTTTGGAATGCCAGGAAATAGTTGAAGTGCTACTTGCTGGCGTTCTGTCTACCTGAAAAAAAGACTGATGGATATAGGGATAAGAGTTTTCTAACACAGGTATAAATTGCTATTGAGTATGTTTTTTTCTGTCCTTTTGGTAAGGAAATAGGAGTAAGGTTTGAAAATTTATCAGCCACATTCCCCAGCCTCAGTTCTGCTTTGCTGCTCACCAGACTACCATTGGGACCTTTAGTTTTCATCATGGAGAAGGGACAGAGCCATCGAGCATGAAGCTGCATTGCAGCTGATGACAAGTGCTGCATGGATGAGCCAAAATTTCAGCTGTGCTATACAGGGACAAGAGATCTAGAAGGTGACATAGGATTTTTGGACAGTACTGGAGGATAAGATGACATGGAGATGTTTGAATGAAGTGCTGTTTCTATGGAATGGGGGAACACTCAGTAGAAAGCTGGGGCAGGACTGTCCACAGTCCAGTAGGAGAGCTGCTTCTGCCACATAATTGTGCTGTCAATTGATATCTGAATTTCAAAAATAGGGCAATTTCTTGCCAGAGCTGTAACCATCCATCCTGGCAAACCAAGCACAGCACTGCACACACTGCCATTTAACTTCTGCTAGAGGCAGTGGCTTTAGAGCAATTAACAGGCTGGGAAAGAATCCTGCTACTCTGCCATCTAAGCAGGTTCTACTCTGCAGCCTTGGATAAGATATTCATGATCCAGTGGCCATTTTTTTGATGAAAAATGTTCAATTGCTTCTTGATTGCAGAGAAAACCTGGTAAGATTATACAGATGGGGAAGCAAGAGTGTTGTGTTACTTTTGTTTGTTGCTCATGATTATTATACACTTTTTTTACTCAATCATTAAGCTCTGAAAAGGACAATAAAGATGAAGAATTACTGTTAGTTATACTCTATGGTCTCTGGAGTGTAATTCTCTTTCTTTTTTGAAAGAAAGCTTTAGTTTGCTGGTATGCTAGATTCCTACTGGTTTTATTGTATCTATGAATTATAAATAAAGCTTGCTTAAGATATACTATCTTCTGGAAATTTCTATGCAAAGTCTTATTTCTTCTTTGTCCTTCACAAGAAGCAAAACTCAAACATGCACTTCCATGTTAAACTGCAGAGTCCCTTGGTTTTGGCTGGCATAAAGCTGGTTTTCTTCCTCGTAGCTGGTGCAGTGCTGATTTGGGATTTAGTATGAGAATACTGTTGATAACACACAGACATCTTGGGTGGTGCTGGGCAGTGCTTACCTGAAGTCCAGGACTTGTCATATTGTCATGCTCTGCCAGTGAGCAGGTGCACAAGAAGTTGAGAGGGAGCACAGCTGGGACAGCTGAACCGAACTGGCCAGAGGGATTTTCCATACCATGGAATGTCCTGCTCAGTATATACTGGGGGTAGTGCCTGAGCAGCTGTGTGCTGCTGAATTGCCAGCTGTGATTAAAACACAACACAGAGTAAACAATTATTCTTATAACCTTCATTGACATCAGAAAGGCTATTTATGTATAGGTAGAACTTTGTGATAGCTTCAAGATAGTCTTCCGAGGCCTCAAATGACTTTTCAGGAGGCTATTATGTATTTGATTTTGTTAGTATTTCTTGGAATATCTTAGTTTAGATTTAGACTAGATATAAGGCAGGAATATTTTATTATGACGGTGGTGAAATGCTGAGACAGGTTGCCCAGAGAGGTGGTTGATGCTTCATGCCTGGAAACATTCAAGGTCAGGTTGGTTGGGGTTTTGAGCAATCTGATCCTGTTGAAGGTGTTCATGCTTACTGCTGGGCTGTTGGACTAGGTGACCTTTAAAGGTACTTTTGAAATCAAACCTTTTTTTTGCTTCTAAGCTGGTAAGCCTTACATCTTTGAATATACGATTTTCTTCTGTACCATCTGTCATCATGGGATGAGATGGAATGGTGTTTGTTCCCTCTACCTTCCTGCTCTATCTATACCTACCGTGACAGTTTCAGAAGGAAAGAGTCTCCAATGCAATGCCTGAGGATGCCAACACTTTCTGCATCATTTTTTATTTTAGTCAGTTTTCTTATCATGACTTCTCTGTTTAACTGCCTGCAGCAGAACTGTATGTATTAAATTCATACTTGATTTGACCTAGTAGTTCATCCATCAGTGCCCTGTGGGATTAGCATGAATTACAGGTCAACAGCACAGTTAGAATGGAGACAAAATGTTGTGCGTGATCAGTTGCAGAGAACTGTCATTGTGATAGTTATGATCAATAACCCACTCTGTAGGAAACTTGGTGTTCTAAAGCTGTGAACTTCTTGAGATCAATTTGAAGTAGTATCAGTGTAAGAAAGCACACAGCTTTAATTGAAAATTGAAATGTCAGCTTTTGAAATAACTTGTTAGAAAAGTGTTCTGACTTCAGCAACTTCTATATTCTCCAAGAAGTCTTCATATCTGGTCAAATTCTGCTGTTCCTGATCACAGTGAAAATCTGGATAATTAATTTTCTTATCCTGGCAATGAATTAATCAGCAGCAAAATTTGCTGTATTAAAGATATCTCCTAACACACAAGCGTTAGCAGGAGTAATTCGGTAAAAGCCTGTGCTTGAACAGCTAAACCAACAGGTAGATTGTTATTAGTGGACTACATGTGATACATAGTGAATTACATTTTATGTTCTTAAAATAGCAAAGTGCAGAGAGACAGGATGTGTATAACGGAGAGATTTTTTACCACGCAGTGTCACTGCTCCCACCAGGGCTTTGGGGGATGGAGTCAAGGAGACTCCTGACACCTGGACAGTGCAATGTAAGCCGTTCAAATGCGCTCCTGACCACAGGCTGTGACCGAGAGCAGCTTCCTCGTCCTGTCCGGCTTTGCGGGATCGGTGCCAAGCCCCCTGGGGGGCGGGCGGGGCGGTGGCGTCAGGGCTTGGTGGCCCGGGTGCCCCGTGCCCTGCCCTGGCGCCCCTCCTGCAGCATCCCGCGGGATAAATGCGTGGCGGCCGCCCGGCCGTGCCCGTGCGATGGAGGCGGCGGGCGGGCGGGTGCTGCTGGCGGCTGTGGGGCTGCTGTCGGCGCTCAGCGCCGCGGGCACGCTGTTCCTGCTGGCTCAGTGGCGGGAGCTCGGCGCGGCGCTGCGGGAGCTTGAGGCGGCCGGGAACGGCTCCGTGCGGGGACTGCCGGGCGGGCCCGGCCCCACCGCCCCCGCCGCCCGCGCCAAGCGGAGCCGCCGCGGGGAGCGCGGCCGCGGCACCGTGCGCGCCGAGAGCGACGAGATGCTGATGATGCTGACCTACTCTATGGTGCCGGTACGGCCCCGCAGGGCGTGGGGAGCCGCCGGGGCATGGGGGCACTCGGGGCGGTCCCCGCTTTAGCCGAAGGGTCGCGCCGGCCGCGCCGTTTGTCCTGACGGGGCCGTCCCGCTCCTGCCGGGCGCGGTTTGCCTGGAGCGAACACCTGACGCTTGGAATCTCGTGCTTGAGGAATAGCGGTTCCTACTGTCTGTAAATGCTGAGAGGTCAGAGCTGGAGGCCACAGACTTAACAGGTTACCGCTTAACTTTACAAATAGAACTTACACAGACGAATGGAGGGAAGATGTGGATTTAGTGTAGCTTAAAAAATTCAGTTGCAGTAAGAAGTCAGCCTACCAGTTTCCAGTTTTTTTCAAGTTTTTAAAACTAACACCACTATTAAGAACTTCCTGTGTGTTTTCTGCTTTTCAGCATCTCACCACAAGGTATTGGAAATCACTTGATTGTAACGTTTCTTTGAAACTGATAGTGCCCTTTCAGTAAGGATTAAATTTAAGGTGGTTGATGGGTCAGGAGAATTGTGTTTGCTTTCTCTGGCAAAACTGGCATAGTTTTTGGCACATCAGTGAAAAAATTTTCTTGCCAAGTAGGGACTAGGTTACTAAGTTGAAAAATCATGCAGGTCATGTAGTTGAAACAATTTAAATAGACTGAAAAACTTTTAATTTCTGAGTCAGAAGAAATTTGAGAAAAATATTACTGTTGCAGCAACCTTAGTCAAAATTCTGTCCCAGTAGGGATTGCAGGCCTAGGGCCAAAAGAAAAGCAGGAAAGGCTAATTCAGGCGCTTACTCCTGGAATTAATATCACTGGTTTTAAAAATTACAATATGTTCTGTTTGTGTTTTTGGTTCA
This sequence comes from Pithys albifrons albifrons, assembly GCF_047495875.1. Classification (NCBI taxonomy): domain Eukaryota; kingdom Metazoa; phylum Chordata; class Aves; order Passeriformes; family Thamnophilidae; genus Pithys; species Pithys albifrons. The sequence continues at coordinate 9,984,289 of NC_092470.1, forward strand.
TATCTATTGCAATCGCCATTTTGCAGTCGTAAGTAATCTGTTAACATTAGAGCTAATGGAACTATAGAGTACAGATATTCAAAGCATAGAGTTTTGATAATGGCTCTTTTGGTGGCAGTTGGGTGTCTGGATATTTTGACAGTGGCCACTAAATGTGCTCCTCTGCTGTCATTGTGCACCACATTGAATTTTATTGGCCTCTCCTGGTAGACCCAGGCACGTTGTGTGTATTTTAACAGCATGTGACTAGTCTATGCACTTGTGCCTTTAAATGTCCACTTTGACTGCTGCTGTGTGCATGTGTTTCATTTAAGTGTGTGTATCCTGCGGCGAGTTGCTTGTGGAGGGGAGAGTTGTGCGGTTTTGATCTTACAGAACTCTCATCAAACACTTTTCATTCTGGCTGCTGCTGAGAGGAGTGGGTAACTGTGTGCAGACTCACTTGTTCAAGGGGAAAGAAGTGTCCTTAGGAAAATTTTCAAGCACCCCCTCCTCCCACTCCTGCATTTCTGTGTTTTGAATTTAACTCCCACTAATGTAATTTGAAGACTTGAGGACTTTTGTAGTGTGAGACAAAGTACACTGGTGGGCCTTGGAATGACATTCCAGCCTCTGTTGAATGTGGGCCCTGAATGGAGGTTTTGCCTGAGCAGGTTCTCTCTTGCCGTGGCGGCATCAATTTCTGCACGTGGTGCTGCATGTGTCGGTGTCCCACTGCTCAGCAGAGGTCTGCTGTGGCCACTGCTCAAGGATCTTTGAAATAATGTTAGGCATCAACCCCCATATTTTAGCTCTAATAATGTGTATGTTTTTGGTTCTGGGCCTATTGTTTATGTATTTGTGTTTATATATATTTATTTTGTAAGAGAATAGAAATAGGAAACTGGCAAATCTGCTGCAGAAAGACTGAAGCGAAGACAATTGTCCAGTGAGTTTCAAAGTGTGATTCAAGACAGTGCAAGAAGTGGTGCCTTATGGTGTCTACCAATTGTCTGAGGAGTTGTTTCATAGTTTAGTCTTTTTAATTTTTCAAATTTTTCCACCATCTCTTTGTGAGTAAACTAAACTTCTAGCATTTAAATAAGATATTTTTATCTGTAGCTTTTCTTAGTGATGCTGCTGGCCGATCGAATGGTCTGCTCATCTTTCAGTGCTAAGCTGGATGTTCTACTGTAGACTATTTGCACTTCCTGAGTGCTATGGTTATTAATTATCACCTAAGTTGCACTGATTGGTAAAAGCAGTGCTTCTGAGATAATTGGAGGGCCCCAAAGCAAGTTGTGGTCACTTCAGCAACTTCAACAGAACTATTTGGATTAAAATGCAATTAGAATTAGAGCAGATGTGGATAGTGTGTATTTTACAAATTACAGGGTTGGAGCCAAGTGCTTCTGAGGGGTGTGAGGGGAAAGTGAAGAAGCATATTCTGATATTCAAAACCAGTTAACACTTCTCAGCTAATTTGAGTCTAAATTTCTAAAATATAAGAGCAGTTCCAGTACAGTCTGCAATCCAGTACATTCTCAGTATGTGTCAGAATAGGATTCCATTATCAAATGCAGTTTTGTTTTCCAGCAAAAGAACACTTACCATCAGAATAATTAATCTTCTGTTTGAGCCTGTTAGATTTGTCAGTTGAAACTAATGATGCATTAATTTTCAAAATAAGGATAGACAGTGGCAAATAACCTTGCTAGGATTAAACTTCAATCTGCCTTTCAGATTGCCTTGCACTCATTTGTACTGTCTTTTGGGACTAGTGCATTCCATTATTTGTAAGTAGAGTAATTGTACAAAGATGAATAAATGTGCAACTCTTGGTAAATGGTTCATAAATTATCATATATTACACAGCCCTGAAATAATGACCTTTCTATTTTCTGGCTATAAACACTGGACTTTCCCACAATTTATTGAGGCACTTCTAGTGCTCATGTTCATAATATTCTTATTTCTGTTGATTGGTTGCAAGACATTTGAGAGTGTTGACTCTCAGGGTGCAGGACATACAATGTGAATGTTTGCCCAGCAAAGAGTCATGTATTTTGTAAAGATTACTTTTTAATCGATAACTTTTAGTCTACTTAGATTAAAAGCATAAATATGTCTTCAAACTTGGCTTTATAAAGTCTGTCATTGTTGTGATGCATTATTTTGAGTGGATGAAGGTCCATTTCAAATTTTCACATCTTGGTTATTCAAAGGTAGGGGCATAGCATATCCAGGGAGAAAGGCGACCTATGTTGGAAAAGTTTCCATCATTTGATAAAATATAAAATAAAATGGAATGTAACTTTTATTGGCTAATGGACAACCATACATGTTTTAGAGTAACTAGATGATGGATGTCTGCCCAATATTTTATTCCTATTTCCAGTGAGGATTAAAATGAGCTATATTGAACAAGATTTCTGTGAGAGAAACACTGCCCAAAGAGATGCACGATGTCACAGCGTTAAGGTAGTTCTGAGTAGTTAATTCTTGGAAACAGAGAGTGTCCAGTTGTATCTTTGCTTTTGGAATTATTTCTATAGGTACAGTGAACCAGATACTTTTATGGAATGCATTGTTTTCAACTTTACTTTCTTTGCAATATTAGGTCCGAGTGATGGTGGATTTATGTAACAGCACAAAAGGGATATGCTTAACAGGTATGTTTACTGTCTTGAGCATTACACCCATGTGACCTTCAGGAACACAGAAATTTTGTTTTCAATAACTGTGTCAGACAACTATGTTATTTACTCTATTAGAATTTTTAAAAAAGATAATAGGTGTCACTTTGGGACTTAACTGTACCCACTTAATACAAATGTTGGAATTTAAGGGGCTCAGCTGTTGTTACTTGGAGCTATTTCTTTCCAATGTAATTTTCATAAATAAATCTTTCAGAGCTGGGTGTTTAAAATACCAGCTAAGGTTTAGTCATGGTATTTTTGTGTATGCCACACTTCCAGCCTAAGATGGGATGAACACAGAGGGTGTAGAAACCTGCCCCCATTGTTGCACCTGCAGTGGAGCAGTGGGACTTAGCTGAGCAGCTTGTTTCCCTCACCACAGCCAGAGGACGTTTCACGTGTTATCAGTGAAGAGCTGGAGCAGGAGATGGCTGGGATGAGGGAAGGTGTCAGAAGTTTCCCTGTTGTTTGGTGAAGAGTTCAAGGAGTAGCCAATGCAAAAGCTACAGTCCAGCTTTGAAGTCTATCACAGAATGTGTCATGTCCTTTTTGAAAATCAAAACATTAGAAAGAAGTCAGTTTTTATTAGTTAAACACTTCACTTGCTGTTTGGTTTAAATTTTCAAATGGCTGTGAGGTCCATTCAACTCAACTGACTTAGCATAAATGAGAATTACCACAGTACACACAGGTGTTGAATGCTACTTCTGAACTGGTAGATCAGTTCTGATTGCAACAGATGCTGAAACACAGAGCATCTAGAAATTTGCTTCTTTGGGCTTCAGGCTTGCGAATTCATGCTGGTTGGGACCTTCTGTACTTTTTTCTCTCTGAGCACCGTGAAATGATTGGCTTTCTCTGCTCTGGACCTCGGTGTCATTTGCTGCCTTTCAAGTACCTTTCATATTTATCTTATGCTTCCACAAAGAGCCTCAGCTTTGGGGATGGGGATGTAACATTGTAGTGTGGAAAAAATGGCCATTTTACTGGAAACTGGTGCTACTGCCTGTACTGATTAAAAGGGATAATTGCTGTAATGGTATTGTAAGATGGTTTTCACTTTCCTTGTAATGCTTTGTAATTAACGCTGAAAATTGTCATCTTTAGGGAAATCTAGTAATTACTGTTATTTTCTGTTGTAGAGAGTTTTGTTACAGCAAGACAGTACTTTGGCTGGATAAAAACATTCATGGAACTAATCTGGTTCTTTCATTACAACTGCCACCTTTCTATGTATCCTCCTCATGGTGTTTTTTTTTCTTTTTTTTTGGTTGGTTGGTTTTTTTAGCGTGTTTTGGGGAGCACAGAAGATAAATCATTTTACAGAAACATCGGAAATATTTTTTTATTTAGTCTTGCTTTAGTTATGCTTTACTTTTGCCTGCTCTGCTTGCTTCTCATTGGGGTCCTATACTTGAGCTATGTCAGAGACAGTTAGACAGGTTTCATTGTGTTACATGTTGCTGGAAAACAGAAGCAAGTCCAGATTCTAATACACCAACCAGTTTCTGTGGGTAGCTCGATCCAGGCTGGAGAACAATCACATGAGAAAAGTCTGATTGTGATATAGATATAATTAATAGGAATGATAAGATTTTTTTTTTCCCTGTTGAAATAGTCTGAATTCTGAACTGCAATGAAATACCTGTAAAACACAGAGCAGTGTGGCATGGACTTTTAATGTGTGTTTTCACCAGGATTTTTTGTGACAATCAGTATCATAAAGCTATTATTCTTCTACTACAGCAGGTTGTTGGAGAACATGTCCATAAAGGAAATGTAATGACCATTAAGTGCCTTGCATCCATGGCTTTGTGAAGGCACTGAAGGCCCTGACACTGAGATTACACTGGAAAAGTTGTTGTTTTTTCAAACTTTATCAACTGAAAGTTGCAAGCAACAGAATGTGTATATGTAATTGTGTTGAAGGATACTCTTTTACTAAGTCTGAGTTACTGCTAATGCTCAGGTAGTTATTGATAAAACAAAGTGGTTAAATAGATAGATGTTAATTTTGAAATTTGAGAGGCTTTGCTCCCCTTTTATTTCTGATCTAATGATGATCAGTTCAATTTGGAATTGCTTTCTTTTCTTGCTATGTTAAACTCACCATTTTTTCTTTCTTGTGTTTTTTTTCCTGCTTTTTTTGTTTTGTTTTGTTTTCCCTTTCTTTCTTTTTCTCTTATTGTAGGCCCCCCAGGTCCCCCAGGTAAGAATCTTGGATAATTGCAGTAACATTTTGAGCTGACTGAAACAGTTACTGGTACAAAATGTAGAAATAAATCTTTCACAAAACACTGTACCTTTGCTAACTAGAATGAGGGAGGTTGAATGACTGCCTGTATTTAGACCAGCTTGTGCCCTTTCTGAGAGGGGGAAGGTTTTAGAAATTGTAATTTTTTAGTGGAGGAAGTAGAGTATTTAATCAAAACCAAATGGAATTAAGAGTGTTTAAGTAGCATGTAGCTGAAGAGATGAGTCTATATATTAAAAACCCCAGAATAAACAGATATTGTAATTTGACATTTAAAATATATTTCTAAAAATGTTGATTACTGACTGCGTACTTCCCCCCTAACTTTTCCTCCTTTCCTATTTCATTCTCTGTCTCTGTTCTCACTCATGTGGTTGCTGCATGAATGGGTACTTGCTTTCTTTCTGTGCTACTTTACCTGTGGGACTGCTTGGAGTAATTCTCTGTATCAGAAAAGTATAAATTATGTTTTGTTGGGGTTCAAATATATATATCTATATATACATACTGCATGTAAATATAGTAGATTTAAGGATAAATTGCACTCAACAGTGAAAATTCAGTTATGCTGTTTGATTTGATCAGGGCCTCCTGGACTTGATGGACTGCCTGGCTACAATGGATCAGATGGAATTCCAGGGATACCAGGACAAAAGGGAGAACCAGGAGCAAATGGAAAAAGAGGAAAAATAGGTACTTTTAAATTTTTTTTTTAATAATCCTTTCTTACTGTTATATTCAGATGTAGTTACCTGTAGACCTTTCTACAGGGAGAAGAGTTTCAAAGTTTACAAAGAAGGTGAATGTTACAGAATTCTGTAGGGTTCATTGTCTTACACTAAGCTTTGGTAGCTTACTTCAGAAATACTCTACAGTGAGGAAGATGGTATATATAGAATATTGCACATTAAAGTAATTGAGTTCACTTAATTGAATGTCACTGTTATGAAGTGTAATGTTTGTGTGTAATTACTTTAAAAAACTCTAAAGGAACCGTGAAAATGCCTTTCTTCAATGTTTACATATGTGAAATAAATATGCTACTTCACATCTTCTCATAGGATTTCTACTTGCCCAGAAATTCTCCAGCCAGTGTTAAAGAGGCCCAGGTCTCTGTGTTTCACATTCAAAACTCAGAGACCACAAGGTGAAGAATATATTATTTGCACCAGAAAAATTGCAGTTTCCCTTTGCATTAGGCTACAACATTGCTTTGAAATAAAAAAAAAGAAAAACTACAGCTACCCAGCTAAATACAGGTGAAAAAAAATTACTAGAGTGAATATAGTTTGTAGTAAAAATATATATTAATTGGTGCTTAATACTGGAGTAGAGTCTTGGTACTGAAATGCTTTTTATTTCTAGGTGTGCCAGGACCAAAAGGTGATCAAGGACAGAAAGGAGAACCTGGAGAAATGGGTTTACCTGGCAAAGATGGTATGCCAGGAGGAAAAGGTGCAAGAGGATCCAAGGGGGAAAAGGGGGATGCAAGCAGTGACATGATATTAGAAGGTACGAAGAAGTGCTCTTGGGAGTTCTGCAACAGTGTGCTTGACAGAAGATACATTCCACTTCTGAAGCATGAGTGTGATCTGCAAGAGCAGGGCCAACCAGCATAAATATGGCATAGATACATAGTGAAGTTTGAGCACTGCTGTGCCCAGGAGATTGTTCTCTTTATGATGCAAGTCTTCGCAAAAACTTCTGCTTGGGCTTTGGGTTGAGGTGTTTGTGAACTCCACCCTTTCCAATACACTTCCAGACGGTTGACCTTCTCCTGCTCGCTCTTTCACTGTAGTTTTATTTCTCTGTTAGAAAATGAGGGTCAGATATCCACTCAGGATAATACAAAGCAGACAAATAGAAGTTGTGCAAAATTATAGCAGTGTAGCATCTGAAGTTGAGGGTTTAGAGTACAGTGAGTAAAAGACAGCAGTGCTTTACAGCTCTCTAATGTGCCTGCAATCCAGACAGGTAAAATGCATTGATGTCCCACACCTTGTACAGTTCTGTATGGTTCAGCTTCTAACAGCATTCCCCTGAGTTTATTCCACCATATTTCTGTTCTCAGAAACCTCTTAAGAAAGAGAGAGGCTGTTTTAGAGATCTCTCCAAGTCCACCATGTGGACACATCATGTTCTCTGCAGGTTGTCTGTGGAGGGCCTGTGACATGACACTGTTTTGTACACAGGTGCAAAAGGGGAACCTGGACCACCAGGGCCCCCTGGACCTCCTGGACCCCCAGGGCCTCCAGGGAAACGTAAAGGTAAAGCTAAAGAAGAGCTTCAGGAGAACATATACAGCAGCAAATGCACAGGTTAGTTTTTTCCAGTGTTCTTTTTTCGTATTATGGACAGGTTCTAGATTAAACCATTGCTTCCAGTCTCACAAACACAGATTTTGCTTGGCATCAGTAAAACTGAAAACTTAAAGCTGAACTTGGGCTTAGATATTTTACTGAAATATGGTTTGAATAAGGCAGCAAGTTACCTGCAGTACAATATTAGTCTTTTAATTGTGCTATGCTGATGCTCAAGCATAGTATTTAAAAATGGTGTTTTCTTTTAGATGGGATAAATATGGAAAATATGAAAAATGCAGTTGACATTTTTGGCTTTTAAATGCTGAATTTTTAATTTGGCATGTAAATATAACACCCTGATTCTGGATATTGAAGTATCAGAACTGAGCCCAGAGAGCCTCCCTATAAAGGAAAGCAGAGAGCTAGAACAGAAATCTCATCCTATTTGAAGTTAAGAAATGCATGAAGTGTTGTAGCAGATAATTGGGCCATTTGCTCAGGTGGTCTTTTTTCAAGTGCTGAAACAGCCTGAAGTGCTTTGGAGGTTAAGCTCGGCTGATGGATTTGAAATTGCAGTGTGCAAATGGGAGTTACACTCAAATAACTCTGCAAAGATGAGATTTTCCTCAATGAGCCCTTAGGTTTTATGACTCAGTAAGCCATGAGATCTTATTACCAAAATTCAAAGAATAACTCAGCTTTTGTAATTAAATATTCATATCTTTTTTGAGGAATGAGAATCCACATGCTGATTTACAACTGTAATTAACTTATTACGTAGGAATCCAAGCTGGTTCCTTCAAATTAAATTTTGAGTCAGATAAACCTTTTTTTTCTTCAAGAAAAGAGAATAATTAGTTGGAAGCTCAGGTGTATTTTTCTCACTGGTACTGTTTAGCGAATTCTAAAATAAAACACACCCCTCTGCTCCACCCCCTCTCTCCCCCAACAGACCAAATCAATAGTTTTAATGTCTTGTAAACTCCATTAACTCTCAACCAAAATATTTTATGATAGAAATCTGTAGGATATTTATCTTGTTTTTTTCATGGAAAGAAAGTAGTGAGAATTTCCCAGAAGAGTCTCTGATCGAAAACTGTCTTTTTAATTTTAGTTGCTTTCTGAGTGATGCAGCTGAAAGGCCTCAGAGTTCTGCAGCTCTTCTCAGACACAAATAGTGCACTTGACTTTGCTACACAGACCTGCTCCCTGGCTGCTCTATAGTCTTAGATAAATTACTATACAGGGAACTGCATCTGTTAGACTCAGTCCAAGAAAATTAACTTGTGCGTTGTAATGTATAATTTCTGTGCAATGGATTCCTTTTTTGAGATATTCTGACAGTATTTTGAGATCAGAAGCTGGAAAGGGATCCAGAGGGGTTGGTAGATTCTGGTTATATTCTCAGCTTACCATGGTTGGGTTGACTGTTTGTGCCTTTTTTGGAGGCACACTGTGATCACTTACAAACTTTCAATGTCATTTCATCAAATTCCCTGGATAAATGGATGGGAGAAATACATCTTGTTCTTGCTTCACGTTGGAGTAGCTTTCTTCTGCGTGAGCAAAGGGAGGACATAACCTAAAGGAGAAAACAACAATGCAGTATAATCTGTCCTTTCTTTCCTGAATGTCAGGGTACCCTTTCAGCAATATTTTATAGTTATTTCATAGTCTTACTATCTTTCTCACTTAAACCTTAGCACAGTTCTGTAAATCCCAGAAATACATTGGAAATGAACAACAAAAATGTGTATCTGAAAGAATTTGCAGCCTGTATGTCAAGCATTGTGAAACATGTAAGGAGACAAAAGTTAAGAATGGAATTAGAAAATGTTATGATGAAATCAGGATGTCTTCAGTGAAGAGCTGAGAACTGTTCTCTGGGCTTATTCCTTCTAAGCAAACTGAAATGTGTTGCACTGTTTTAAAGGCAGAAGAGGTACCTGGTTTTATAGAAAAAGGTCTATAAATGATTTAATTTAGGCCTTGCTTTAATGGCAAATACAAAGGGAAAATCTAATCCATACCCTTCAAATTGTCGAGGGTTGGGGAAAAGTATTTCCAAGTGTTTGTTTCTAATGTGAACCATTTCTATGCCTGTAAGTGACATAATGTGTCATTTCCCTTAGTCTTTCATAGTGCTTCTGCAGTTTCAGGGCTGGCTGAGCTGCAGTTTTGTGCACCCTGTGCTTAGTGTGTTAGTGCTGTATTGCTGTCTGAGGCATTAACACACAAGCAAAGCTTTCCCTGTTGCCTGCAGCACACACACTCTGCTGGAGTGTAGAGATCGGGGCATGAAGCTTTTGAGTTTAGCAACCACTTATTCCTAAGAAAACATTTTTGGTATTACTGCTGAATCAGCCATTTTCCTGCTCCCTCAGTCATCTAAATTTATCTAAGGAAAAAGGCAACTGTCTTTCTAAGCTGCTGCTCAGGAATTCACAGCTAAGGAATTAAATCTGTTTATTTAATTAGTTACTCCTCAAGGTTCACTGCCAGCCTGACAACTTCAAAGAAACAAACCAACCCAAACATTTCAATTCCTTGGCAGAAGTGAGAGTGAGTCTTTTCTTATCTCATTTTTTCAGCCAGACCAACCTAAGCAGATTTTTTTCCCAGGAGAAACAAAATCCCAGTTGTCATCCCTTTATTTTAGTGGAGTCACTGATGTGCACATCTGTCATGTCAAATAGAGCCAAACAGAGAAAAATTACGTTTTACCCTCCCTCTCTCAACTCTAGGTGAGACCTGTGCTGTCCCAAACGATGACACCCTGACTGGGAAAGCTGAAGACAGAATCCCTGGTCCTTCCAAAAAACCTGGTAACCTGCCACAGAGCACAACTAAGAGCTACTTGCTGTTTTAGTGTCACAGATCATGGACATGTGCTTTTTTTTCTACTAGAATGTGTCATAACATCCGTGGGAAGTCCTGTTCACTTTGTCAGTGTACAGCAAACGTTTGGAACTTGGATGCGGGAACCTGCAAATATAAGCGATGAAAGGATTTGGCTTACCATGCATTTTTCAGGTATTTTTAGTAGCAGTCACTGATCAAAAATCTGTTGTTATACTGATGTTGTTTCCTTAATTCCTTCAACCTAAAGTCATAAGTATGATGGGGTTTTACCTACATCTTTTCCAGACTATTTTCCATGTTACCTGTATGATACTTGACTATACACATGGTTGTAGGCATTTTTAGTATCTTTAGACATTTTCAGAGTCAACATCAGATTTTGAAAAGAGCTTGATGTGTTTAGTTGTTTTTTTTTTAACAAATCTGAGTTGAAATGCCTGGTGTTCATTGCTTTTTATTCTTTCCTTTCAAGAGTTTCTGTTTCTTATGGCTTTGCTTCCCTAAATTATAGCTAGGAGTTTCGCCTTTTCATTTAGCCACACATGAAAATGAATCAGATCCTGCATAAGTTACACTTACAGCAGGAAAATGTTAAGGACCTAAGTGGAAAAAAAATATTTCTGCATATATGTCAACTGTGTTCAGAATAAGGGATCATTAAGTCTGCAAAACAGGCACTTGATCATCTCCTCTACAGATTTTTTTGTATCTGGATTGTTTTTTCACATTTCAGCAAGTTGAATCATTATTGAAAACAAAAGTGGAATTGTTATCTGTTAGATAGTTGATTGAGATTGACTTTAACTAGAAGCTGAATTTTAGGACAGAGTTTTCAAAATGAGATGAATCAAATGACAGTCCTTTCCCTCCCCCCCCCCCCCCCCCCCATATTTTCCCCTCTCTTTAGGCAAGTATATAAAAGAATATGAGAATTCCAATGCCTTGCTGAATGACAGCTACAGGATCATTAACATCACAGGTTTCTTTCATGGATGTGGTCATGCAGTACAAAACAGTCATCTGTACTATCAGAAGGGAGGAACCAATGTCATTCAGAAGTAAGTCAAACGTAGTTGTCTTAAGGCAAGTGATGTTGTGGAAGGAGGAGCAATGGGTAAAAATGACAGAGATGAACCTCAGAAAAGCAGTCGACTTTCCTTGTAGCTTTTGTGGGTCTTTTTGGTTCTACCTAAAACAGGAATAATGGAGAAATAGTTCAGAACTCTTTCCAGAACAGAACAACTCCTTCTTTCCAATCTGTAAGTAGGATGTGAGCCACCAGCCTTTCATTTGTGTGTGTAGATGCTGTGGGAGGAGGGAGACCAGGAGGGCAGATCAGGTCCACTGCTCTGCTGTGACCGTTCTTTAGGCATCAGAGCTGTGTCTAAGGAGTTCACCTCTGTAATTACCATGTGATAGGTCAACTGAGCCTCAAGATGAACAAGATGCCATGTGCAGGGATGACATCCTGGGGTCCAACAGGTTTCTATTGTACATTACATTGCTGTGGGTGTTCTTCAACTTGGTTTCTTTGATGTGTTCATTATTTCAAGAAAGAAAGAACTAAGGAATTTGGGTATCAGAAAAAAGCACTTGATTTAGAAAAATAAGCTGTGCATCTACCTGCATCCGAGTAAGACCTGATTCTGCTACAGTTTGGGAGGCCAAGATGGGTGGTGATGTGCCTATGGAACTGAGCTTTGCAGAACCACTGTCTGGGCTGCCACAGGCTCTGCTCTCAGCTGGCCCAGGAGCCACTGCTGGAGCAGGGGAGTGCACTGAGGCAGCAGCTGAGGACGTGGCGACCTGGGGAATTTTACATTCCATTGTGGAGGAGTGGCTCCAAGGTTTGACTTCCTCATAATAGGAAGTTCCTACAGCTCTCCTGATATGTGTCCCTGAACTGGAAAAGGGAATTACATCTCTGTTTCACTTTCTACTGAGGACAGAGACAGACAATACAAATCAAACCCAAAATCTCACCTTGTGGGAAGAGCCAAAGACAGACAGTCCAAGGGCAAGTGAAAGATTATACGTGCTTTCAAGTTTTTGCATGACTGATGTTTGGGCCAAGAACAATTACTATACTTTGATGTCTGTTCCCAAGCAGGTGTGAGTGCTGCCTTCCTATATTCATGTGGATGCCAAGGAATGTGAGCAAGCTGTGTGGATTCAATAATATTTATTCTGCCAAAGACAAGCTCACTTCTTGGCAACCTCCTTTAAATATCTTTAGGTTTTTTTTCTGTAGAAGACCATCAGTGTCTAAGCAACATACAGTGATAGGGCAGAGGTTCCCCCACTTTTGCTTGGGTACCATTAATTGGGAAATGTCTTCACATGCAGATGAACACAAACTATTTGTGGAATTTTCAAATCTCTTTAAGAAGCTGCTGAGAAATGGCCTTTCTCTTCAGTTATTCACTCTGAGATTATTTACCTTCAGCACAGATTGAATGAGACATTGTGAGTTCTGTGACAGTCAATTCTATGACAGTGAAGTCCTTGATTTTGGACTGCTTAAAAGCTTCTGGGACTTTTTGTATTTATTTAACGGAAGGAACATCTGAGGATTGGCTTGGTTCATTTTGCAAATGCTGAAAAAACTCTCTGTTTAAAAGAAGTTTTTTGTCATAGTTAAAAACTGATAAAACTGTTTGACCTTTGGCAGGTTTTCTCATGATGGTCAGATCCCCAATATAATTGCTTTATTCTTTTTTCCTTTGGTTCATAACGTGCTTTCCCACCTTGTTATTTTTGGTTGAGTTCATTTCTATTAGTGATTAGAAAAGTGTTTGTAGCTTGAGTTTCCCACAGTTGAAAATATTACGCTATATCTTTTCATTTATCCCAAGATGTCAGATGGTTTAAGAATTTTGGAACCATTTGGAGTTCTAGACCGGGCTGTCCTTTACTGGGGAGCCCAAGAAAACCTTCTTTTTCTGTTCCCTTCAGGATTTTCACATAAAACAGGAAAAGACAGGGTGTCGTAGGTCTTGCAGATTTCTAATGAATTTTGAGATGTATTTTATCTTGTTGGCTCTTTATAGAAAATTCCTGAAGAAAATCTGCATTTCTGATTGACTGCTCCTGTTAAAGATTTTCCTTCTAGCACTTGCATGAGGTTATTTACAAACAGGAAACAACTAAAAAGATTAACAAACACATTTCTCAAATTTTCGAAGAGTTTTGCACATAAAGGCTGCTGGAATATGGAGTTGCTGCAGATGTGAATTTTCCAAAAGCTGAGGGAAAGGATCTAAGTTGGTCATTCCAGACTTTTCTTAGGATATTTTTTCCAGTATATGCTATCAATGCCTCTTTAACAGAAAACCTATACTTCCAGTATTCTTCCTTCTGTTGTAAGTTCCTGGGTCTGAAATGTTCCTGTGATTAAGCCTGTCTTTTCAGAAAACTTAGCTGTTAAGTGTAGCAGATTCCTGTATTACGCTTTCCTTCCTCTGTTGAAAAATGGAACTATACAGTTAGATAGAAGTCAGACACTGAAACATGCTTCTGTACAAAAGGCATCATTTAAAACGATTAAACATGCTCTCTGCCTTTGCTAAAGCATGGTCTTACTTGGTGATTTAATGCTAACTGCAAATGTGCCTCAGTGGTAGCTGATTACCCTCTTAAAGTACTAGAGGAACACAATTTAGCTGCTCACTGCTGCTGCCCTGAGATTAAGGAATTTCAAGGAATAAAAACAACTTTATGCATCAGAGATGAAGCATTCAGGCTGTCCTGTTGAGGCCAACATGAGGTCAGAATTTTGGCTCTGCAAAAGTAGAATTTTTATGCCTTTGATGTCTACTTGACCAAATCACTGTGTTATCTGAACTGTTTTCAGAAGAGGAACTCTAAGGCTGGGTGAACCTGCCCAGAATTCATGCTGCTTTCGTCACTCACATTTTCTCCCTTTAGTACTAGCCAAAAGCAAACTTATGCACAGATTCCATTTCACAAATCTGGGCCTTCACCTGGAATCCAATTCTTGTTCGTAACCATTTTAGTTGCTTCTTTCATCCTAGTGATAATGCAGCTCACAGACTAAATAAAGTGAAACCTACCAAAGCAAGTCCCTGCACCTCTCAGATTGGTTATTACTTTGGAATATTCTCCTAGTGTTTTGGAAGATTCTTTGAGAACTTAATCTTAAAAGACATTAGAATGGTCCTTGAACTCAAGTATTTTCAACAATGCTTCTATCAGTAGTAATGCACTTGGAATTGCTTTAGCCAAGCAGTGTGTTTGGAAGTGAACCTTTAGCACAGGGCACTGAGTACTGACTGTGTTTTGTTTCAGACTTGGGCTTGATAAGTCATCACTGGGCACTCTGACCATTGAGAATGCCCTATACCACGGGCGCAACTACCTCTTCTCTAACTCCAAGACGTATTTCAACGTAGCAGTGGATGAGAAGGGGCTGTGGATTATCTATGCCTCAAGCACTGATGAAAATATAATGGTAGCACATATTGATGAAGAAACGTTTTCAGTCATTCGGCACATCAACACTACATATCCTAAGTCCAAGGCCGGTAATGCATTCATAGCATGTGGCATTATGTATGTTACTGACGCTAAGGACATGAGAGTAAGTTTTGCTTTTGATTTACTAAAAGGGAAGCCAGTTGATGCAAGGTTTGAATTACGGTCTTCACAGTCTGTTCTTGCTATGCTTTCGTACAGTCTACGAGACAAGAATTTGTATACTTGGGAGAACAGGAGCTTAATGGTGTACCCTGTACATTTTGGCAGATGAATATATTTTAACATGCCATGTAGGGGAGCCATGTTTGACTCCATGAGCCATTTAAAGCTCTGTGGCATACACATGTGGGTCTCTTCACTTGGTATCAGTTTCTGTTCCCTGATGGTGGTTTGTGAGTGCGTATAAAAGCAAGATCAGGTGCCTTTGTCTAAACACACTTAAATTATATAGGCCATCCTCATCTTTTTAAGAACTAGCCACTATTGCAGCTGGCACACAGCACAGACTTGCTTTTGTTTTTCCCCTGTTATTCAGCTCAAAATTTTATCTAATGTACATCGATTATTCCATGGTCATGTGCTCAGCAGAGACTATTTATAACTTTCAGCTGAAGTCATCTTCGATGCATTCATGTTCTAGTCAGTGATTATGGTCTAGTATAAATGTCTAAATAATGAACTTCTGTGTACAAATACCTTTCTCACTTCCACTTTCCAGGGATTCTCTGTGAAGTCTTTTTCTGAACAGAGATTTACAACTGGTAAAAATAATGGGGAAGGAGTTATTTAAATAGGAAAAAAAGCAGAAAGCTTCAACTTTGACAAGCCCAATCAACTGTTAATAATCAAAAGAGAAATCCAGCCATAGGAAAACAGGAATAATGACATTAAGTATTGCATATACATTTTGTTTCATAGATGAAGAATTGGAAGAAAAGCAGCAATGTTTAAAATTGAAGACATAACATTTATGATTAAAATTTCTTTTTTTAACAATGTTTGAGTTTCTTGTGTTGTTGCAGACACTTCCTTGCCCCTCACTGCCATATAAATGATACCATTATAACTTGCTTATAACTGTATTTAATTATAGTTAGGCATATTTCTAAAATAAAATGTCTCCACATTTGTTCATACAAATGAAAGCATAAAATGAAGGGTATATGGTTTTATTTTTCTAAGAATAGCAGTATCTCAAGCAGGAATGTGTGTATTCAGCATACTGCTTAATGGCCTAATTTGTTTTTAACCTTAAGTCAGAGACTGCCTATTCTTATTCAAATTTTTGAGAGCTAGATATGACAAATAACAGGAATTTTCTAATTTTGTTCTGCTATTTCACATTTTCAAATTTAACACTGGAACATAAACCTCTCCCGTTGTTTTGTGTATCTACATTCAAAATCATGCTCTTGGGAAAACCCTGTCTGAATTTCTAAGCTGCCTGTGCATATTGCTGAAGTTCATGGAGCTCGTCCAAATATTTAGAAGCAAAGTGCCATTTAAATCCTGAACTGCACTGAGCTGCTTAATACCTGTGTAATCCAGGCACCAGCAAAGGGATTACTGAATTTGGGAATGTCTGGGCCTGCAGAACCTTGTCTAGTAAACGTGCCGGAAAAATCCCTCTGCTGCAGCTAAATGTCAGTGTGTGATACAGTGAGGGTTGGGCCTTCTCTCAGCATATTTGCTGTTTTGTTTTCTTTTTTTTTTGTGTAGGTTTTTTCATGTGTTTGTGGTGTAGTTTTAAAAATTCAGTTGTGGTACTAATAAAATAAACTTTTTTGGCTACCCACCTCCCCCTGTCAGAAGTCAGCAATATACTTGGGGAAATACAATTCAAGTGAGATGTGACAGTTTCTAGGTAGAGTGCCTATCTAAAAATTTCTGCCTGACATTGTTGAAGCACGTGGATCAACCTTTTGGGGGAGGAGACCAGGAAATTCTGCCTCTTTTCTCAGTGACAGAACAAGCCTGTGCTTCTTGCAGCTAGGGAACTAAATTCTGTTATGCTTTTCTAGACCAGCTGAAGATAAAATCTTTTCAACTAATCTTTTTTAGCTCAGTACAGTCTGAGGTAAAGTTAAAAGCTAGCTCAGGCAGTATCCAGTCAGTCCAGGGGAGATTTAGTTAAATCTGTTTGAATATAAGCAAGAGTTCTGGAATAGGCTGTTCCATGAAATAAAAGTAATTTATTTAACTTACAAAGGGAAAACTAAACAATGACATTTACTCTTCTTTCTTCTCGTAATTCTCATACTTCACAGGCTGCAATTTAAAATCACCTTTGGAGAAAGGTGCTTTTTATTCTAGAATATCTTACAATACAGCACAGACATCAAAATTTTCATTGGAGGAATAAGACAGTTTGTTAACATTTAAATACGTAGACATCTGTTCCAGTCATTGAAGAACATGTTTTTTGTTTACAACAGAAAAATACATCTGACAACAGTAGCTAGTTATATTACAAGCAAACAATATGAACTCTGCATAGTTTATACAATATACTCTGGTAATAATTTAATTACCAGTTTTATCCATTATTTACTAGCTGGCCACATAAAGCCTGACATTCATCTGAAATGTGGCATTATATGTTCCATTGGTATTCTCTTAACAGCTTCATTTAATGAAGTATTTTCTGGACAAATGGATTTCAAAACTAAAAGCTGACTAGAATGATTGGTGTCTTCACTACAAACATTTAGTGCTTACAATACATTCCTAAAGTAAAGGCAGGTGTCCAATAGAAAATATAGCTCTCAGAAAGAAATGAAAATAGTGTGCAAATTAAAAACCATTGCATTTAAAAATGTGTTGATGTGCAAGTTACAGTATCAACTGTGCAATAATACTATCTGGAAAAAAATCTTAGCATAAAATGGTACATCTCTCACAGTACGTTCTTGATTGCACATGTTCCACGGCATTTGCATCCATTACACTTTCTTGCAAAAATCAAATACACTGAGTACCCTTAATTAAAACTAAACTATTTTACAATGAGAAGTTGTACACATGCTTCAGTTAGTGGGAAAAACTGGAATAAAAGTAATCAGAATTATGTCAGAAATGCTTACTGACTTATAGAGCAGCCACAGTGCATGTTAAGTGACTGACAACTGTCAGAATCTTTGCAACACACTCAGTAAATGCAGCTTGTGGGTTACTGAGCAGTAAACACCTCTACAACCAACTGTACTGGGTTGAATTCTTTGCTTTCACAATACAGTACATGCATTTCCACCTCAGTGATCCTTATGGGCATATTCAAAATATACCTGTTGTAAAAGTGTTGGTTTTCTTGTTTTTTTCTAATAACTTTCCCCCATAATACCTAATGCTGCAGTAACTGCTTTGAAAGGAAACACAATGTTTTCTTTCCACAGTACATATCACCGTGTTTTTAGCTACTTAGAGGGACATTATATAAAACCAGAATTAGCTCATGTAACACTACAGGATGTCAAAAATGCCTGAAGGTACATTGAAAGCACTGGGAAGGACCCTCATTTTCAGTGTGCCATCTGCTCCACAGGAGAAGATCCGGTTGCCTTGCACAGTTTCAATCTGGGTGACACCAGCACCAATATTTCTGAAGAGGGACTGCTTAGCGTGTTCATTTTTAAATGAATGAATTAAATTGTAGCCAGTCAGTCTCCACACCTGTATCAAAAGAATGACAAATGACAAAGGGAGATGAAAATTCAAGGGTTTGCATTTTTCCCCCTTGATGTTTCAGATTCCTGTTCTAAACCCCATGCAGCAAAGACAAACAATATTTTTTGTTGCTTAGTAGCAATAATTACTACAAGTCCAAGAGCCCTGAGAGACTCCTAATGCAATATAAGGCTAACTTAGTGTGGACCAGCTGGGCAGAGTGAAGCTGCCCTATGGTACCTGATCAGTCCTCCTCCCAGCTTCCCCCCATGAAAGCTGCAGAAATGGACAAGTTGCATTTTCATCCAAGATGACTGTTGTCAGCTTTTCTGCTGCTGCAAATGCTTTCCTGCTAAGGAATGCTGCAAGGAGCAAGCTGCACTATTATTAAGCATGGAGAGTGGTCAGAAGCACAGCTGGCTGTAGTGTCCTAAGTAGCAGGATCCCTTATCAAAGCCAGGCCACAGTCTGTGCAGAGGCACAGAAAGCACCTATTAAACAGTCTGCAGACCAGCTGAAAGGAAAGAAACCCTACTCTCCTCTTTACCATGTTCTTGTATTTCATTCCTTTAGTATTCATGAAGAGAGCCCTTTAAAACAGGGGCTGTATTTCTGGTTTGGCTCTTTTGTTTGTTTGTTTTGATGTTGGTGTTTGCTTCTTGCTGCTCTTTCATTACTGCTCAGAGCTCAGTAGCTGTCTGAGGCATCAAGAGAAAAACAACTTGGTGTTAGAGAAACTTCACACAGTGTTGAAGCTGCTGAGCGCCCCCTGTGTTACAAAAAAACGTCCAAAGGCAAAACCAGAACATTTTTTTGAGAGAGAAACAAGGCTAAGATTTCAGACATGTACTTTGCTTTATCCATCTAAAATTCAGTCTCACAACTTTAAAAAAGATTAATCTTTAGAGCAGGACAAAACCTACTCGCTTTAGAAGGCTACTGGTTTACTTAAGTTTATGTTATAAACGTGAGGCAAGCATCCTGTCTCTCAAGTGTAGATCTGGGGTTTTTGTTGTTACTGAATTTATCTGGCTATTTGCAATATACTGATCAACGTATGACAATAAACTACTTAGCTAAACACTCTCCTATAGAGCCCAGCTGCTCCAATCCCTTACCTTCATGTTGCCTTCTGCCGAGCCTGTAACAAAATAGTCCTCGGAAGGATCCAGTGCAAGTGCCTTAACAGCTGACTCGTGTGCTTGGAAGGTGAAAAGGATTTGCCTCTGTCTGATGTCAAAGATGCAGATATATCCCTTCCTGCCTCCAGAAATTAGCAGTTGATGCTTGGGTGCATACTGAAGTACTGTGGCACCATGGTCATGACAAGTGAAGGCTGAAGAAGGATATCAGAATTTAACAGAAACTGTAAGTACCTTTCAATTTAAAAATGCACTGCTTCTACAGATTTTATCTAAATATTTTCTAATTTTACAGATATATGCCTTTGTATGGGTAATGTCTTATGAGCTGACATTGACCTAATGCACAAGGAAGTATTATATGCAGTCTAATTTATTTTAGAATACAGACACATAGCTGAATTTAAAATTTGAGAAAATAAAAATTCACCATACAAAGATAAATTAAATTCCTGATTGTAAAAAGTATAGCTGAAGTAAAAAATCCCTAAATGTTAATTACCTTATAGGTATATACTATTGATTATATGTAGTCTGCAACTTCCTTATAAGGGGAAGAGGAGGGCAGACACTGATTTGCTTCTCTGTAGCCACAGGACCCAAGAGAATGGCCTGAAGTTGTGCCAGGGAAGGATATAAGAAAGAGGTTCTTCCTCTAGAGGGTGGTTGGGCACTGAACAGGCTCCCCGGGGCAGTGGTCACAGCACCAAGCCTGACAGAGTTCAAGAAGCATTTGGATGATATTCTCAGGCACTTGGTGTGACCCTTGGGGATGCTCCTGTGCAGGGCCAGAACTTGGACTCCTTGATCCTGATGAGTTCCTTCCAACTCGACATATTCTGTGATTCTCATTTCCTAACCTTTTTTCATTGAAGCCTTAACTCAGCGTCTTCAAAATGAAACTGAACTTCTGTGCAATCTGCTAGTTTTAAGATATGAATCTCAGAATGCCCCTATTGTTTATTCAAGTCCTGCAGTTGTTTGCAGATATTTGTGATGGTTGAATTTGCTCTTTTAAAAGCCCAGGATGTTATATTTGGATTTCTATGTATTTTTCTTCATAGTGCAACGCGATAGAATTTTGCTTTAGTTTATTACAGAAAGAGGAAATTGTTGAACCTGGTTAAATAGATGCAAATATCGTTAAGAATCCATTTCACATACTGAAAGAATAAAGCAGACAGAAAAAAACTGCTGCTTCTACTATGTACAGCTGTTTCCTGTGCTTCACCAGAGACCTGGATATATTAAGTACCAGTTTAAGTGAAAGCATGAGTTTGACGAGGCACCCTTAATTAGTCAACTGTTAGCTTTCGTTTTCAGGACAGTATTGAGATATTTTAGATTTTACCAATACTGTCACAAAACCAGCTTTGTGTATGGCCTTGTGGTCTCCCCCATTTCTGGACGTGTTCAAGGCCAGGCTGGATTTGGTCTAGTGCAAGGTGTCCCTGCAGGGATGATTTTTAAGGTTCCTTCAAATTCAAACCATTCTATGGCTCTGACCTTGTATGACTTTTCTATACAGAGCAGATTAACATCATGCCAGAGATTATATAGTTCCGTTCTGGTTACTGCATTACTGTACAACTCACACCTGTTCCCCAGTAAAGGTTTTTGTACCTTGTACCAAATGCATACACTAACTGTATTTCCTTAGTCAGTAAGAAGCAGAGGTTTAATTTTTACTGCAGTACTTACCATGTATAAGACTGTTAGTAGATGAAACCAAAGTGTCCCAGAGGCACACATTTCTGAGAGGGGAAAAAAAAGTCATTATGGTCTGTTACTAAGTGATTCATGGGGTGACATAAGTCAAAGTGTTCACATTTCATGTCAGAGTCTAGAATGTAAAACTGAACAAGGAGCCCTTGACACTCTGCAGTCACTGGAGAACATATGCAAAGAACTAAGAGCTTTAATCCCCTTCTCTGCTCTTTTATGCCTCTTACTGGAACTATATGTTCTGCCTTTTAAGATGTGTACTAGTCCTAGGCTGTACCAAGAAATGACAGTTTTTCTTTACAGCCAAAAAGAATTACCCTCTTTGCTGAACGTATTTCTCCCCCCAGCAACAGCATCATATTAAACTACTTGCATTTGGATTTCAACTTGAAAAAACTGGTTAACTATGGACCACTCCTCACAAAAACTAAATTTGGTAAACAAGCAACTGAAGGAATGATGTTCAAAGAAATCATCTGGCAAGTTCAAGCTGTAGCACAGCTTAGAACACTGAACCTTAACATGTCAGCCACACACTAATGCCCAAGAGCTACAGAGCTAATGGAGGTGAATAGGTAGTTTTGGTGAAATTTCTCATTGTTTCTTTAAACACACCTGTTATCATTGGATTGTCCCGATGTAGCAACTAGACTCGAAGAGGTTATAAATGCAAAATCACTTGTGGTTTTACTGTGGCACTGCCAACTCTATTAAAAAACAAACAAACAAACAAAAAGGTGCAATCTTACCAGATGTTGTTTGCATCAAAAGTTACTATTATGAGTCTGATGTCAGTGGTAGAAAAACACAAGCAGTCTTTACACAAAGCTTAAAAACTGACAGTTTGAAACCTCTGAGAATGGAACAATGGATTAAAAATCCAATATAAAATAAAAAGATAACTAAAATAAGTGACCTATAGCAAATCCACAATACAGTGTATGACAACAGCCTGAATTCCAAATTAAGAATGGTCTTCATGGAGTGTTACAAAGAGTGAAAATAATCTAAGTGTATTTTCACTAAGTTTTGAGGTTGTCAAGTCATTATTTGTTGCTCTGATTTTTAATTTAATTAAGGGTAACGTTGAAGTAGTATTTGTAATTAAACTGCATCTTATGGTTATTGTGCAATTAGTTTTCCAAAGTTGTACCACTGAAACTCTACAGTTGTTTTAGTTAAGTATGTCAATTAAAAAGCAGCAAAATCAAAAATGCCTGAGTAAAGTTGTATGCTCTTAGACCATCTGAGGTCTCAAAGACTTCACTTTCCTCTATAATAAAAAAAAAATAATTCTGTTTACTTACCAGATAGGGCTTAGGATTTGAGGTGGTTTGGTTTACTTGCCAAATACTTAGAAAACCTTCACCATCAGCAACACCACACTGCAAGGAATGAACTGCATTTATTAGCATAATATACTTGTTCCTGGATGTTTACTTCACAATAACTGATAATAGTAAACTGTTGACTCGAACACCTAAACCATCCAACTTTCACCTGCAAACTGAATATCAACAACAGTGATGCTCAGGTACAAAGAAGTAGTTTAGAAGCCAAGTGAGTTGACTGCTGATGGTTTAATAATTATTTAATGATTGATGTTCTCCTGCATACCCAACTCTTTTCTGGAAATGGAGGCTTTTAAGCATGGAAGCTTATCTTTCAAATCCTAGTGTTAAATGCTAAAGCTTACAGAGGCATCATTACTCAACAACTCTACTTGAAAATGCTTAAACAAGGAAGATGCATGACATATCATAAAAGAACAATTGTGGAAGGACTGTGCTCTGACATGGATGGTAAAATGATCAAGTTATATTAATCAATAAGCATAATAATTACTACTGTATATTCTAGGAAGTATATTCTATAAATATTTTACAAAATAGTTCTAGAAATATTTAGATATTTTTGTATTTTCTCCTTCCAGCTGGGTTTTATGAGTTCCACCAGAGTGACCTTTGTGTGAAGCATGGTGACAACTAGTACATCTAATTTCTGACTTAAGATGGATTCTCATGTGAAGGTAAGATTGCAGTATCTCAAAACACAATTTAAAAACAAGTTTAAATGACATTTTACACAACCTGAAAAGAGGTACACTGAGACATACTTTATAGTTCCAGCTATTTCACCTTTACTCTGTTTTCTGCATCTCATATACTCTCAGAGTCTCTTTTGGCCAAGCATAGGGGTCTTGGGTGTTCCTTCTGTTCCCCACTGTAGCGGAGTACACTTACAGCCTTCAACTCATAGGCTGAATTATCTGTATCTTGCAGGTAATGCATTCTGTCAAAACTTTATCTTGGCCAGAATGCAAAATGTGAGGCACTTCTTGCAGGCCTGTGCCTAGACTGGGTGACAGCAGGACTTGATGATCTTTGATGTTTTTTCCAACCTTAACCATTCTTTGATTCTATACTGATATAAGTGTGCTTCTCTAAAATAAGGATGCTCAATAGGTATTTTTAATGTTTAATAAAAAAAGTCACCACATGGGAACACAGATTTCAGAACAGATAGAAAAAGAAGTGTGAAAATGCAGCAAATTGGCTATAGGATAGCAATGTGAAGTGACAGAGCAGAAGGGAGAATAAGGGTCAGTGTTTATTACAAAGCTCTCACATGCAGCCAAAATGAATGACACTGTTGTATGTCTTCATTCTAGGACATCACATGAGTTCTGTGTGTCACCAGTTAGAACTGTTTTAGAGGCACAGCACAAACGTTTCCTTATGAATAAAAGAAGCAAGCCACCTCAAAACTCCCTAAATGCTGTACTTACCTTATTGCCCTGGGAATTGAAATACATTCTCGTCACCCTGGCATTCCCAGCCTGCCGGAAGCACACCAGCTGCTGTGGTCTTGTCCATTCAAACATTCGAACACTCCCATCCTGTGCTCCTGTAAGATCTAAGATAAAAAGATGTTCATTAATACTACAGTATTTTATAGAAAATTATCTGTTCCACGCTAGTAAGTGTGATTCACTTACAATACTGGTGCACTGGATGTGAAGCCATTCTCTTGACGTTATTCAGATTTCGTTTAATAAGCTTCATAAAAAACAAAGAAAAGTTAAAATTATTTTGAAAAAAGGACACAAGCATACTCTTCAGTTTTGCTTATATTACTACATGGTGAGAGTCCCCCAGTTAAAAGAAGTTTATTAAACTAACATTATTTGCATGGTCCTACATCAAAGTTCCCATAAGAAAGAAAATTCCCCTTATTGTCCCATTGTTTTTTCTGCATCACAATAATTCTGTGCCACAGTATACAAGAAATGCTTAGTTTGGCTTCCTTTTGGCCAGGTTTTGGTCACCATTGGCCTTTTAAGCCAACAGTGAATTAACATTATGATGACTAATGCACACCAAGTCTCTCTACTAAACAATACACAAAAAGTAACGCTCTCCTGAGTTACATGCACAGAAGTACTTACCACACCAGCTCCAGTGCTGGTTTGACCAGTGCCTAACCATGGCATGGAGGGAGATGGTTGTATCTGACTCACTCCAAATGATGGGGCAGTTGACTGAGTGAGTGTTGTGGTAGAACCACGGAAGTCAACGTCATCAGAACTGTGAAAGAACAGCAGTGTTCTGCTTTAAACAAACGTTTCTTTGCTCCTAATGCTCTTTGCTTATTTGTCAAGAGACTGTGGGCAGTGGATAGAGGAAGTGATTATAATGTGGCTATAAATTGACAATTCCTGCACTTACATAGAACAAATTCGTTCCACGCACTCCAAAGCTATTGATGCATATAATCTCAAGAGATGATCCTAATATAAGGATATAAGCTCTCTTGGGAAGAATCTTGTTGTACTATTCCTGTGTGTGCAATGTGTAAGGGAGTGTGGTACAGAGGACTGCTCACTGCAGCTGATGTGTTCACAGCTTTCAGCACAGTAATGAAGCAGACAGTAATCCAGACTGCTCTGTATGAAACAACCAGCATCAGCTACTACAACTATCCTGCACACACAGTGATGTAAGAGAACTGCAGTGTTTCTAAGGCAGCACTTCCGTTCTTCACTTATGCACCATGTGATTTGATTTCACTGTGCAGTGCAGACATGCCTAACGACACTAATTATTCTTTTGCATTCCCTCACTCATTTGTAAAGCAATCTGAAACTTGCTGAAGAAGAGTAATTAACTTTTTTGGTATGCCCCACTTGTGCTTACACAGGTGTTATATATTCAGCTGATGGTAAATCAACAGTCTTATTAATGTAACCACAAAGAAACAATCCTACCTTTTAGATTCTCTGTCATATTCTTCCCCAATCCATATAAATGACTGAGCAGCCAGTAGAGCTGAAATATCAAGTTCTTGAACATCGTGTGTAGATGCCAAAACAATTTCATTGCTGTTTGCCTATGCAGCACAAATACAAAATTTATACTAACTATAATTAGGATCTTTTTATTAAACTTTCTGTAATATTTGAGGCTTACCTTGTTAACTGCAAATGCCATTATCATATCTGATTCTTTGTGAATGATTTTTGCTTTTCCTCCAGGGTAGCCAAGATCTGCTTCAACCTACAAAACATTTATAAAAACCTTCAATTAGCATGAAAGTCCATTTTGTAGGAGTACATTCAGAGTGCAAAAATCTATACAAAATTCATGCAAGAAAAGTTCAGTGGCCTCAGCATTGTTTCGGAAGCTGAACTTTAGACTTCTCATACTCTTTGGTGTTCTAGAAGCCAAAAGTTGTGTTTGAGCGTAAGAAACAAAAGTTGTGTGTGCAACACTATTTAGGAGGTGTTCACTCATCCCAATTATCAGGACATCTGAAGTTAGTTCACTGATTAAAAGCCTGCCACACAGACTACACAGAACATACAGCTTCTGTTAGTCACATTAGAGAAAGAAAGCCAGTTCCACAGAACTTTTAAGAATGTGCTAGAGGTTTGGGAGAAGGGATACTACCTTGTTTTTGTGATCTTCTGCTACGCAGTTTTGTTTGACCTGCTCCACACGATCTTCTACAGACTACATAACATCACACAGTCACAAACACAAAACACATGCACAAACAAATATAAAAAAAGAATGAAACATTCCAAACTAGATTTTAAAGGCCACTCTGTCAGTAAATGATGACAAATGTATTTTTAACTTTTTATAAAAGGCACAGAAACTAAGACAGGAATCTAAACAAACTCACTTAAAATGTAATGCCTCCTAGATGAACACAAAATGTATGATATAGTAAATAAATGGAGAAGTAATACACACACAAACTCCATACTTACAGGAATTCTTAAAGATACTAAATCATATACTTATTTCCCATGATATTTATGTGTTGGCTTAAGTTTTCAGTTAGAACTTATAAGAGTTTAACTGGTACAATTCATAAAGCCCCATATTATATATTACTATATAATATTATATGTATATATAACTCATGCATATATACATATACACAAATTAATACCGCATTTGAATTCTTTTTCTGTATGACACACCATAAAATTATTATATGAATATTCACATTGCTTTGCTTATTACTATTATCACAAATGGTCTGTTTATTAGGACAGTATTCAGATACATAAAAGTGAGATATGTCTTGTCTAAAAATATTCTGTTCAGTTGATATTCCAATCAACAACATGATAATCATGTTGATTTTGAAAAAAAAAAATCCAAACATTTTTAAATAAAAGAAACTGAAATGCGAATGAAAAGTGGAAAGAAAAATTAAAATCAATACTGAGGAGACCGAGGAACAGTTATAATTGAGCTTTCTTTTTAACAAAAGTTACATCCTTTGTTTACCTCACTCTGCTTTCTTTTCTTTGTGAATATATATCTTATGAAAGTCTCCTGAAGAAGTTCTTGCTTCACAAGAAAGTGCCAGAGCCTCTTTGCTGGAAGAGCTGAGTAGTCCTTTGATCTGGATAAAACAGAAGGAAGAAAGAAACATAGAATATGCTGAGTCAGAAGAGACCCATCAGGATCACTGAAGTCTAACCTCTGGTCCTGCACAAGACAGCCCCAAGAGTTACACCATGTGCTTGAGAGGGTTATCTAAACTTGAACTCTGTCATGCTTGGTTGGTGTCATGGCCACTTCCCTCAGGAGCCTGTTCCAGTGCACAACCACCTTCTACGTAAAAAACCTTATCCTGATATAGTGGCAGGATAGCCCCACCCTGCTAAGATCTAAAATCCAGTCACGGAGTGCATACTATGAAGCCATTATGCAAGCTATCATGTAAGTTCAACTGCTGGCACCAGAGTGTTGTCTTGGCATTAAATTATCCTAAACCCATCCTGGTTCACCAGACTTTGAATACACATCCTGCTTTTTGAAAGATAAGCTGGTCTGTGGGCTTGTAAATCTGTGACCACCAGTCCATCACTTTATAAGTATAAAAGCCCAGTCCAACTTCCATATGGCAGATTCTTTCACATACTTCCTTGAAGTGTGGAGCTTTTCCTGTGAAGCAGGGACACCTCTTCATGGTTACCTCCCAGGGGTTAAGAGAAAGCAGCAGATCTCTATCTTGTATGGTGAGTTATATCAGTCTCCAGTTAACGATTGTTTCTTTTGCTGGCTTTGATACAACTGCTTTAATATAATTGCTTTGTTACAGTGCATAATATTACTTTGTTATATAATACCCTACTAGTAGGTTTTTAGCTTTTACACTGTGCAGTAATTAATTCTGATTAAGATCTTTCATCTGTTCACCTGTTTGTTGATTTGTCATCATAAATAATTAATTTTATATAAATATACTGTTTTGCCATCATTAAAACCTGAAGGACAAAGCGATTTAATCACATCTCTGTAATTCCTTAAATTTAAACCATTGATAGAGTCTGAGGCTAAGACTGGATTAAGCTGCACCTAAACCCTTCTCTGAGAAGGAGTTTGGAAAGCAAGGGAGTCCTTTCTGCACCTCATGACTCAGTGGCAAGGCTTTTTAGTAACTTTGCCTAAGCCTTCCACTTTCCTGTGAAAGTATATCCAGACTAAACATTCTCTGACTGAGCTTCAGGCCATTCCCTTGGGTCCTGTCACTGGTTATGAGAGTGAAGTGATCTGTTCTTGTCTCTCCACTTACCCTCATGAGGAAGTTCTAGACTGCAATGAGGCCTCCCCTCAGTCTCCTCCAGGCTGAACAGACCAAGTGAGCTCAGCCACTCCTCCTACAGCTTCCCCTCCAGACCCTTCACCATCCTCGTTGCCCTCCTAAGCTATTAGTAGCTTTGTATCTCTAATAGCTTAGTATCTTTCTTATATTGCAGTGCCCAAAACTACAATATTTCGGGTGAGGCTGCCCCAGTGCAGAGCAGAGTGGGACAGACCCCTCCCTTGACCAGCTGACGATGCTGTGCCTGATGTCCCCCAGGACACAGGTGGCCCTCTTGGCTGCCGTTTTTAACGTCAGGAGGAAATACTCTTTAGAATTTCTGTGATCAAAGAACATTTTTGCTAGAAAAAGAACACTTACTTGAACGGTGTGTTTTCAGGTTCAATCATTGCTTTATTGCGGAGAATAGCTGGTCCTGCACCCACACCAACGTCACTGGGGTAAGTATTGATGTAGTTTGGTGGTGGGCCCTCAAACTGGTCCATTCTATCTTGAAGAATCTGTTCCCAGTGCTCCAAATTTTTTATTACAGCAATGCCTAATGGTGATGTTACAGGCAGATCTAAATAGAAATATTAATCAATTAAGGTTTCAGAGAAAAAAAAAGTTGCACAGTGCATAAAATTCCCAGAATAATAAAAGCATCCAAAAAAAAAAACCTTGAAAGGAAATTATGTGTTGGCAATTGTAAAAAAAGGTATTTAATTATTTAAATTTTAAAATTAAAAAAGCAAAATCTGATAGAAAGCCACATACACACAAAAATAAAATGTAAAACAGGGTTTAACATACCGGTGAATTCCAGACCAGCAATGGGAAAGAAATTCTTAATGTTGTGCAGAACTAATTTTACCATTGTCAGATGTAGAAGAGCCCAGCTGTATAAAAATAATAGATTTAGTCATGTTAAAACAACATTAAAGAGTTATCTACAGAATAGTTTTCTTCTTTAACCAAATACACAGGTTAGAAAAACAGTGCAGAAATGTTCTATTTGAGCTGCACCTCATTCAAAAACTACGTGCTTGAATCAGTAGCCTAAAACATTGCTCTAGAATTGCCATTGTAGCACCTTATGCTCTGTTTTTACTAAAAATGAAAACAGGGTTTCTTAATTGTTTGCCCCTTCCCAAAAAACTGCAAACCACACAGCTTTGACTTCCTAATTCCCTTTTTTGTGCCAGTAAATGGGGAAGCGTGTTACAAATTTGTCACTTCTGTAATTCCCTAGCCACAGATAAGTCTATTCACAGGACTAAGGTTTTTGACTTAAAACTAGATGGTGCAGAAGACCTGAGAAGACCTGTATTTTTTCAGATTTGGAAGCACATGACATAATTATTCTAAAGTACCGTCAATTTCTGCTAACCTGTAAGAATTGGCATCTGTGTGTTCCTGGATCTGTACGTCAGAGAGGAAAGCGTCATCCTCCTCCTCCTCATCACTGTGAATGCTTTCATCAGAATCATATATAACACCACTGTCTGATAAAGGAAGAAATGGCTGCAATGCAAAGTAAAAGTCTGCTATAAAAGCTATTTTATGATTCCTTAGTATTCAACTCTTTTTTTCAATTATCACTGTCATAGAGGATTAAATGACAGCAATTTAAACAGTAAATAATTTTCCCTTTAAATGTAAGCAAGTGTTAATATCTGTTATTGACAAGAAACATGTTTTGAATGTGAGTAGACTTGTAGGCTCTTCATCTTTTATTATGAGGATAATATTCTGCATCTCACAATAAAGAGCTCTCAAAATGTTCACATTATTTTTGTCCTTTAAAACTTAACAGAAGAAATCTCCTTTTATGAACTGTAACTTGCATTTTCCATTTTAAATTACCTTTGCCATGAAATAGTCCCACATACTGAGTTCTGGAGGAATAAACTTTTCTTTGTATGAGGGTCTTTCTGCAGGTACAGGTGGTGGGACACTGCTGTCTTTCACTGGTCTTCCTGGCACCAGCATTCTCATATTAAACCGACGGCGATGTTTATCCATTTCTTCTGATGGAAGAGGAGGTGCTAAATTCAGGTAATTAAAAGAGCTGATATCAATATTGCATCTTTAAAATGGCTGTATTTTATAACTGAAGCAACTAACACCACTGGTATTGGTACTAATTTCTACTGATTCAGAATCAAAGCCAGCCTAAATAAAGTAAGTGTAATCATAACAAAGTTCACTTATGATAAATTCAATAACTCTAGCATTTAGACATTGCATATATTATGAGAAATAAATTTTATTTTACATTTATATCCTGGATTAAGTTCTCAGATGTACCTTTTAAGAAGAAAATCTTTTAGCTGAAAAATTTCTCAAGAACAAAATTAAGAAATTCAGAAATTTTGTTAAGAAATAAAGTAACATATAAAATATGACTAAACAGTAGGCTGCACTATTAGCAGTAGTTATTAAAATATAATCCAAGGAACTCTTAAGCTAGAGAAGAAAATTTGAATAGAGACAGGCTTTTTGACATCTGAAGTTTGCTTTAAAGTGTTATGATTTAAAATGCCTTAACATGTATCAAAACATTAATGTGGAATTTGTTCTTTAAAGTGTTATTAGCCAGGTAACATAGAAGATCACACTTACTTTACTATGAGGGAACTAAATATTTAAAAATTCTTTTCCCCCCCGAAATCCACTACCAACACTCATCTACACCGCAAGCCTTTACAAACCTGCATTACCATCCTCAGAACCATCAGAAGCTGTAGCAGCTTGTAGGTTAAAGGAAAACAGAATACATCTCAAATAAACACAACTTATATAAGTTACTCATATCAACACCTTGGAAAATAACTGCCCTAAATGAATTTAAGTTATTCCATGAGTGACAAGTACTTTTGTTTATTTATAATAGTGCAACGCCTTCTTAATGTTTGGTTTTATGTTATGGATATGGAATGTCTAAGTTTTGCATAACTTTTAAGCCCATTGTTGAATTGAAAATCTATGTGACGTGATTTTCAGTACTGCTGCAGTGTGAAGTCTACGACAAATGGTTGTATTTATCTTTCTCTTCAGAGCCTGAATTCGATCTTCATTTTGCTTTTCCTCATGGGGTATATTAAGACTTGCTCATCTGTCTTTGTAAAAATCCTGGGTTTAGTTGGAGCTTACATATGCACGAGCTGTTTTTCTGACAGATGAAGTTGATATTTCTCCTCTGTGGTCTTGTGCTAGGTGAAATCCTATCTTGCACCAGAAGCTGATTTCAGAAATACTCTTCCCAAGTTACTGCAGTCATTAAACAATAACACTCATCTCACATAGAAAAACCTATCGGTATTAACACTTGATTTATCACCTATTTTTTTACTAAAAATAATGTCTGAAAGTCCTGAAACGTGTTACAAGTATGCATCTAATAATAACATTAATAATATAATAACTGTACAGTTTTTATTGCAAATTCAAAGTGTGCACGGTGCCATTGACAAAGGACAACTGCAAGGCTAATATTTCTTTCTGCTTTTTAGTCAATATAACAGTTTTCTTGCTGGTAGATTCTTAAATCCTGCTTGCTTGGTTTTGATCTCTAAAAAGGAAAGAAACCTCTCCTACCAGGATACTAAAAGGTCTAAAATGCAAATCTTTAGGATGATCTTTAGAGAACAATATACCTGGAATATTCTCTGACTGCCTTCGAGGTTTGACAAGAAGTTTCACTCCCCCTCCAAAAACAGCTGCCCACATGCGACTGTTCAGAGGGTGGGCAGCCAGTCGGAATAACTCATTGCAGGAGTTGGTGGCAAGGGCGTGTATGAGGAGGCTCAGGTACACAGCTACAACAGCCTCACAAAGCAGGATGTTTAGCTTTGGTTGATCTTCATCCTGAGCTGAATTTAAGAGATTGATAAGTGAACTCACACCTGCAAAGAGAAAAGAGAAAAATTCTCCATTAAATCAGTAGAAGGACAACTTGGGGAAAAAAGGAAACGTTTCACCGCTACATTTTATGGTAAACAGAGACATGATGCTTTTATCCATACAAAAAAATACTATTAATAGCTTTTTTTACATCATGAAGATCAAAATTACAAAAAGCCTTCTTGGGTCTGGGACTTTAGGATTGAACTTCTCTGCAAATAATACGGGCAGCTCAGCATGCCAATGAAATTCCTACATTGCTTCCACAGTTGACCTCATAAAACTAATTTATGTTCCTACACTGGAATTAGCTGCTTTGATAGCCATACCAACTGCAGCACACATTTAAGACAGTACTGTAGAGACAGCTAACAAAAATAGCTTTGCATAGGGGGTTAGGCAGACTGGAAGAAAACATCTTAAAATGACAAATGATCATTGAGTTTATCCTAAAGATCATGGTCTCTTCTTCAAGCAAGGTATTTGCCATATAGAAAGTTTATTTTAATTAGTTTTGATATGTGAACAATTTAAAGGTTGCTATTAATTTGAGAACTATATCAGAAGCATCATATTACAGGCCAGTGAAATAATTTTGAAATGTGGAGCTGGTCCAGTAGTGCTAAAAGTAGCCTTATTTTTGTCTCACCAGGCCACTGAGCAGGAGAGGAGTTCGGAGTTGCGTGCTCTTCAATGCTTTCTGTCCTCAGCCTGCGTCGGTCGCTCAAAAGCAGCCCTTGATAAACCATCCCAGTAAACTGATTTGCTTCTGTTTGACTGCTAAACAAAAATACATTTTTTTCTGATGAGAAAGCGAGAATGACATCAGGCCTTCCTATTGAATATTGACAAAACCTGAACGGTTGGTGTTATTTGTGTAAAACTGATCGTGCGTATCAGAGCTAGCAATATGTAAACTGTGTAAGTATCTTTACCCACACACAAACATTTAATCCTTGTTTTAGACACATGCAGGAAGAATTTCTGTTTAGGATACATAAAGTACACTGCAAATGTAATACTGTAAGAAAATTTCCCTCTTTACCTGTAGCTGTGGCTGTCACATAGTGCTTGATAAATGGATGCAGAAAGTGAAGCTGCTAAAGAATGAAGTGTGTACACCTAAAATAAAAAGAACCAATAAGCTGCATGTTTTATATAACATGGGAGTAAACTACAGTTCTTTCTAAAGAACATTGAAATGTGTTCTGCAGGGCTGTCCTAGTTTTAAACCAAGTGCAAGAAAC
Organism: Pithys albifrons albifrons; assembly: GCF_047495875.1. Lineage (NCBI taxonomy): Eukaryota > Metazoa > Chordata > Aves > Passeriformes > Thamnophilidae > Pithys > Pithys albifrons. The sequence goes on from NC_092470.1 coordinate 10,017,673, forward strand.
AGTACCTGAATGTTACTTCAAGTTTACAATGTAGTGCTTAGAAAATCACAACTGTTTGTTCAAGATAATTTGATGGCAGTGATAATCTTCTAATATTATATCAAGATAATTAACTTGATTCTAATACAGAACAGCTGCAGTAAATGAGCATACTGATGGAGCGATTAAGTATGTCCTGTTATGATAACGAATTTGATGGAATGGTTCCTGGAAGCCATTGCAGTTCAATGTAGTAATAGTTGCTCAATATGCATAAAATACAAAAAGATCGTGTAGTCAGTATATAATTTTTAATCTAAAATCTCTTTTTTACCTCAGTTATGTGCTTATAAATTTCCATAAGTCTCCAGCAGTAACAAGAATAACTCCATTTTTGCCTCACAATGCAACAGAAACAGTCCAGTTCTTAAACAGAAGAAATGCAAGGATTTCTGGGAAAGTTCAATGAAATCCACAGTGTGAAGAAAATGGTACTATCAAACTGTTAAAAAAGTAAACTTTTTTAAACTCATCCTGTGTTCGTACCTATCTTTTCCTACTATCTTTCCATTTCATTAAATATTACACGTTAGATTAAAGTTAAATTACCTAAATGGTTGTTCTGCAGTTAGGAGGTGTCAGCCCTTCCTTCTGAATTCTCCTTTAAGAATTTATGAGGTTTTAGAGTAAGAAAGATGCTTGCTGTAGCATAATGCAGGATGGAGAAGGAGTTGAGATGTAAGACAGAAAATGTGATGTAAATGAGCTTGGGTTACAGTTTTAGAAATTTAACTGCCTTGCTTCCCATCTATTTTCCTATTTCTTTCCTACTTTCATTTAGTCAACAGAAATTCAAATGAATGTAAATTAGTATGCATGTTCATTAAATATACAAAATAATTATTTAGGTTCTAGCTAATTAACTGTGTCCTACTCTCCATGCTCTTTGGCTTTTCCCCCTCCCCTATTTACTGAATCTGAACAGAATTTTTTCACCCGTAACTATGCAGTCAGATAAAGTATTTTACCACAATTCTGTGAAAACCAGTATAGTTGAGGAAATCTGCACTAAAATAAGTTTTATAATATCTACATTAATTGAAGATTATAATGTAACTTACAGTCCCCTATCTTTGCTTTCATTAATCTACTTAGAGGATTTGACCAGAATGATGATAATTAGTTCACTTCCATGGTCATGTTGTTTTGAGAGTCAAGAATACAGTGTTTTAGTGAACATTCACATTTGGAATGGTTTTCCTGAGAAAAACCAGAATTTGGATGAAAGGGAACTAACTAGACCCAAAAAGATGACAGAAAGCAAGTGGTTAACCTGCATGTTCAGTTCACCAGACTTAAAGGAGAAGGTCAGTATTGTGAAAGGGTAAGTGTTGAAAAGTTAACTCAAACACTACATTTCATTTTTCACATGCTTATTCCTCATTTTATAAACAAATCATTTAGCATTTCCTGAAAGCTTTTCATTACCTTGACATCTTCAATATTAGGATGCGGTGGTGATTTCATCTGCACAATAGTGTAAAGAATATCATGGATGTGGTTGTTTAAGTACAGCACAGGATTGGCTATCACAGTTTTTGTGGATGCTATGCTTGCAGAAAGCAAGGGTAGTGTTGTGGGTAGTGGAAGTGGAGACTGAAGTTGTTTTACAGTAGTTTCCTGTGTAAAAGAAAAGATTGTATTTAAAATTACTGCTCTGTGAAAAAAAAGTTTTAAAATAGACATAATTTAACATATTTTATTTACATAATTTATTCACTTAATTTTACATATTAAATATCTACCCCAGGTTTTTTATCCTCTTCCACTGCTGTCTACTCAGTACAGACAAGATTTTACTGTCAAAAGTAAGTTGTTCTTTACTGTAACAACAAGGATGAGACCTGACAGCCAAGTTTGCTTTTTCATCTAGCGCAGGAAGAGCATTTTCATGTAGTTCATTAGGAAGTGTTGAGATTCTCTATTAAGGGACACTAACCAAAACTGTACTTGCATCAGCGTAAGTGGACATAACACTCACTGGTCTGAGTTTAGTAACAAAGTCAAATTTGCACTCATCTGATTTTCTCAAGTGGAAATGAACTTTTTTTTATTCTTAAAAGTATATGCTAAGACAAGTACCATGAAACAGCTGTCTATTGCTCTTACTTGAAATACCAGAATTCTAGGACTAGTGCATGTTAAATTACTGCCCAGTATCAGCTTATCTGCTGTAGTTCAGGTTAGTCATTAACATTTGCTGTAAAATACCTTTTTTGTATGAAATAAATGTAGAAAATGCCATAATATAGTAAAAGAGAGCACTACTCTGACTTTATATTATTTGTTGAACTTTGCAGCTAAGACCCCATTTCTTGTAGGTCCCTTGCAGAGATGTAGGGAATGAGATTTTGTTGTATTTCACTTACTTTGAATTTCACTTATTATATAGATACCTAGAATATCATGACCAAAATTATGTCATTGTAACACACATACAATGCTGCAGCTACAATATAAACAGCAACTGTTATATTCCATAATCATTAGTAGCCTGATCCTCAGTGTCACATAAGCAGATTCTTAAGAACCAAGCAATTGAGAGGTGGGAAAATAGCACACTTAACTGCCAAGTTCCTTCTCCAAGAACATTAAAATCATCTTGATCATGAGAGCTGCAGAACACAAGCAGCATCTGTCTCGGAACAAACTTAGGCATTTGACATAACTGACAGTCTAGGACTGTTCACATTCATGGATAGAAATTAGCTGAATTTGTTTTACCTGTTGTGACTCTTGCAGCAAGAACTTCAGCTCCATTCTTACAGATGCTAAGCCTCCACCTTGTGCCCCATGAAGACTACAATAACTTAGAAAAACTCTCAGAAGAGCTTGGTTCTTCTGCAGCCACCACTTCCGTCTTTCAGCATGTTCTCGTTTTGCTTGTAGCCTCCGTCTCTCTATCTGGTGCCGTTCATATGAACCAATGTCTGGCTTATCCATAATATCTTCGTGATCAAGGAGATCCCCGTTTACTTTGGTATAGGTTTTACAATACTCTTTGTCCCCTGCATCGTGGTTGCATATTTCATGCATAGCAGCAATTTCTTTTTCAAGCCAGTTGTACAGCTGAAATCTGAGCTTTCCTCCGTCCACTTCATAACCGGTAGCCAAAGTCCTCAGTTCAGTCATAAGGATCTTCAGACAGGCTCTGAACTTCAGTTGTTCAGCAATAACATCAACCTCAGTGTCTCCTGCATCAGAAACATCCCCATGTGGTGTTTGTGTCATGCTGGTGTCTGGGGTTCTCTCATCTTCTCCACTCTTAGAATCGGACTTTTTCATCATTATACCGACATCCTTGTCTTCTTCATCTGACTCATTTTTGTCTTCACCCCAATCAAGAGTAAGAGGCTCATCATCAAATTTTACTGCTGGTTGACTCCAGTCAAACTGTGCTGAAGATTCAACAGTATTCTCCAAAGCAAAGGAAGTTGAAATGGGCTTTGACCAGTCTATATCACCAATGCCATCCTGTAGGGCTTTGGAATCTGAAACACTGTCCTGTACCAGAGGAGTGGATGAATCTTTTTCTGCATCTACAGTAGACTTTTTTCTTACTTTTGGAATTTTGGAAAGAACTTCAAGAGCTAGCACAGGGCATCCCACTTTAAAATGAGCATTTGCAGTAGTGAAGAATAATTTTCTTTCGATAAGATTAATTTTATCAACAAAGCTTTTCTCAGTCGTTAGACCTAAGGTGGCCAAAGTTCCTTCTGGTGAGCTGAAATATCTTCTGATAAGCAGAGGGTGAGTCCGAAGGTAATTGTAAAAACTGAATACCACAGGATTGCATGATTTGACGATAACTAAGGAATTAAACAGATATGGTATCTCTTGACAAAGGCTTTAAAATGGTATTATTCTGTTTTGCAGAATTTCCCATGTTAGACATTTGTTAAACACAAAAAACAAAGACAGTTTTGGGTCCAGTTACCAAAACAAAAGGAAAGAATTATTTCCCACAAAAAGATTAAAGGTGTGATTTGAATGAGCTGAAAGATAGTAAATTCTCTCATTTGCCTTGCTGTTATATTGCATTTACATTGCATTTACTAAGCCTAAAAACAGCTGAGATTATCAGCCAGGTAGAGATTTTCCCAAGAGAAGGACTATGTAACCTATCTAGCCACCTGTCACTGAATCTTGAAGAGATGGGATAGGAAATCCTGCTAGAATACTGCAAATTCCTAGAAACAAGAATCAGAATTTAACTCTACTGGAATAAAGACGAGCCAGCATTCAGTAGTAAAGTATTGTATGGAAGTATCAAAGACAGTCCTCCTGAGCTTAGCTGACAGAAAGAACTAAGTTTGGTGTTAGGGGGTTGGAGAGAATCCTTGGAAAAAACTGGAAAAAGGTTTTCTTTTTCTTAATAAGTTTGTCCCATCAGACTAATGTTTTCTTCTTACCTGGGTTTTCATCATCATCTTTGGGTGTTTGTTCCAATAATGTATCTAATGCCCGTGTGTAATCTTTCACTATCCAGTATGCAATACTTCTCAGAAACGGATCAGGATGCAGTTTAGTACAGATGAACCCAGTTCCATCCTTATGGCACCCCAAAATCTTTTCATAAAGGATGGAGGTGTATGTGACAGAGGTTTCAAACTCTGATTCATACAGACGAGCAATGACCATAGCCAGCTGGATGTCTTCCATTTTCTCAAGGCACACCTATGATAAGCAGTGGGGAAAAGGTTGTTTTATGAGGAAAAGGATGTTCTATAAAATAATGTGAATAGCAATATATGTTTACAAAACAGATTTTTTTTCCTTATTATATCTGTTCTTTAAAGTATAAATTAATCTTTGGGTCAAAAACATGACATGCAATACATAACCAAGTAAGATATTTTCTTCTGTTTGGAAAGATGTGTATTTTCTCTATGTCAGGAATTATGATATGCATAGCAATACATCAGCATGTAAAAAATTCATATGGCAGAAGTAAAAACGTGTATTTTGATTCTACTTAGTAGTGTAATTGTATCCTCCAACTTTAATGTTATTACATGACTGGTAGGATATTTTTCACACTGTCTTATGTGCAGAATTACATCTCTGAGGAAAATACATTCTCACATGAAGACAAATATACTGCACAGAAATAGGCAGGATAACTAAGGATTCTCTAATCTCACTCTCTCCTGAGAGGGACTGCTTAGCTTATGGTCCTGCTAAACAGCTCCCACCTCCCTTGTGGCAAGCAACATCACAGCTCCACTGAAATGGGATCTCTGGGCTGCTTCCAAAGAACTCTTGACACCTTTTTTTACTTAATGTTGTATCAATTGGTCATGCAGAATAGCTGAAGGCTGAACAGACTGCTACAACTTGACTGGGCTGATCAAACAAAGTTTTGCCACAAAGGTCAAAACTGGTATTCCAAAGATTGCTTCCACTGAGCACTGATGTATCTGAACAATTATTCTGGCCTTCAGATCAGCTTCCAAGTTGTTTTTCACAGTAATGTGGAGGTAAATGGTATGTCTGCCGTGCACAAGAGGGTCCTGTGTGAACATATCAGCCCATTTGTGCTGCCACAATTTGTGAAAAATTCGTCAGAGAGCAGCTTGTAAGAATGCACTTACATAGGTGAAATTAGAAACTGAAACTTAATTTCTCAAAAGCAGATACCTCTATAGCATCTTTAAGTGAACCTGCTAGCAAGAAAAATGCAGCTGACTGCTCAAAACGTTGTTTTCCCAACAAAGCAAAAGCATTTTTTAAAGCAGCTTTACGCCATCGATCTTCATTGAAGTTGTGGCTGAAAAAGGCAGTCATCTTTTCATCATGCTGGGACCTGTATAAAGAAATGCAATGTATACAGCTATTTATTATGTGACCTTAGCAAACTATCACTTGAACAACATTACTTGAAATAAAACTCTGAATCTTGAATGAGTTCTGCTTTGCATTCCTGGTTCAATTCAGATTTAATCCAACTAACAGTGAACAGAACTCACCTAAACAGACCCCACACGACTGCCTTTTTCTTCATAGCAAGGTAGAAAAGTGCAGCATCTAAGGCATCATTGTTCCTCTGGAATGAAGCTTTTGCAACCTGTAGTAAACAAATCCTACCATTATTAATGAAAAGATAAAGGCTGCTTTTAGCTAAATAACCTATATTCTTTGTCAGGGAGGATGGCCTAGGTGACTATTATCTCTGCAAAACAATAAAGTCATTTATGGGAGAATGTTTTATATGTGAAAGAACTCAACACTGTAAATGCTTTTGAGAGTCAGAAAACCAGCACTATTGCAGAGAGCAAACCTCAACCACAGTGCGGCATTATGAATGTGCAAATAAAAATATTTTCTTTAAAAGTGTTACAGTAACATACTATTTGGTGGAATTCCTCAGGCAATCCATTATTTAAAAATACTTAAGGTAATAACAGTATTTCTTTATGAACACTATTCAGGTTTTATATAGGACTCAGAAGTACTTGCATTTGATTTGGAGCACTAAGATAATTGTTTTGCTCCCAGATTATTTGATTATCGTGTAACTTTAAAACATATATTTGTACATCAAATGATTTAAAAATTTAGTAGAGTAGTATGTACTGTTCCAGAGACATTTCAGGGATTTCATTTCTTGTAATTCAAAGCAAATGTAGTAATTGCACAAATTCATCAAACTTCAAGTTACAAGAAAGCTGAAATTTTTTTAATTAATGAGATTTAAATCTCATTGGTAGCTAAGGGAAGCAGTTTTGGATATTATTTCAAAAATATATTGCACTTTATCAATTTTGGACCTCTCATAAGAAAACCCTGCCTGCAAGTGAGATTTACTGTTATTTTGGTTTAACATAATAGAGGTATATATTCCTACAAAACAGTAATTTTGTAGCTCTTCAGTAGAGTAAAATCCACATTTATTTGCAGTTCAGTTATTTTATGTTCTACAGTTCTCCATTATAAACAATACATTTGCAAAAAACCTCTTTATACAGGTTTTTATTGACTAATATTTTTAGATATATATTTCTTACAGAAAACTTACTGCTGAACTGAAGCCATTATTCCCTGTTTAATCTGCAGACATACACTGTCTCCTACCTGAAAGCAAGATTTTTCTTGAAAAACAGTACTTAATATGATCTTTAACATACCGTAAAATATGTGAGGGGGAGAATTTAGGCATTTCAAAAATGGCTTTTCCCCATATTAATTGCATTGTATCTTACTATTAAATAATGAAATTTGTAAGGCAGGACTGCCAGCATCAGTAGGCATAGAAAAACTAATGTAGTCTCCTGGCTGGGCTGGAGTACAAAGGAACCTGTTTACACAACTCACCAGGCATATCTGTGAAGGCACACCTAACAGCATGTAAGTAGAATTTGCAAGCAATAAAATTTACCTTCTCAATGCACCTTCGGAGTGTGTTGATATTCCTGACCCACCAGCCAATACCCATAGCTCTTAATTCAGACCACTGTGGGTCTCCCTTCTGGATAGCAGGAATCATATTGATCAGCTCCTCCTCAGCCTCAGAATGAAAAGCCCATGCAAAATGGCAAGTAGACAGACCTAAACAATAACATAAACCAATAAAATTCAGAAGACTGACTTGTTAATAAGCAAATGAAAGATGTCAGAGATGAAAAATGGGATCTCCAGACCAACAGTCAGGCAAATCTGAGAGAGACCATTTCTCTCAAAAGGAAGTAGAGCTATCAAAGGAACAGCTGAAATATTTTTTGCTTGTTAGAGATGTCTTCTCCTCAGTACTTCTTTTGTAACCTTCCAGCACCCCATTCATAAATGAGTATATTTACATGTTGAAAGACTGAAGGAAAAATATCACAGAAGCAGACCCATTCTGGGCCAGAAACCTTTGTCTCTGCACTTTAGATGGCAGCTACTTTTCTTTTCTGTATTTCACAACAGTGTTTACTTGGATGGAGCAAGTGAAAAAACTGCTGTAATGAAAATGACGAAACAGTCTTTAAGGTAAAGTAAAGCCAAGCTCATGTAAAGAAGTGTTAACTCCTCCAGCAGGAAACAATGAATTACATATATAAACTGTATTTTATGTGGTTGGAGAACTTACGCCTCAAACTGAATAGGCCAGAATCTTCTGTTATAGAGTTATACTTTCTTTGCTATTTAAAGTGCATATCCCTGTACTAAGCCTTTGCAAGATAATGGTCATAATGAAATAGAAAATTAATAGGCAGATAATAGAAAATCTGTTATAAATAAAACATAACCAGATCCTGTCAGCTCAAGGGGATCAAATGGAAGCAGTATTTCTCTCTAAGAATTACCTTGGTGAAGCAGCTGCACTCGGTACAGAGGTGGCAGTGATGTCAGGAGGCAGGTGTGCAAGCGCATCGCCAACAAGTATCGTAACCCACATTCATCTAAGGTATCTCTTCCTGTGAAACACAAAAGACTGACTTTTGAACATGCAGTTGACTACAAGAGACATATAAATTTATCATATATAGTGCGTGAGGAATGTAGGCTTCTAAGCTTGCTGAAAACCTGAACTAGAAGTCATTTATTATGTATGAAATGTAAGCAGAGATTCATATTTTACTTTCTTTCTTACTGTACCTAATCTGAATACCTGATGTTAGCTTTCAGCTTTGTTATATCCCAAAATATCCAAGCACCAAGTTTGCCTCTGCTGGGAACAAGAATGTTAATTCAATAATATGTCAGTTACTAACCTGAGTAATTTTTATCTCTGTTCTCATCTAGTTCAGTGCTTGTTGTGGCCACAGTGTCTGCCAAAGCTACAAGGAACATCTGCTCCAGTCGAGTGAGGCCTGGCAGACTTGAGTGCATCAGGTGACTTGAGAGGACACTGGCATGTTCTCGGCCAAAGTAGGTTGGACCGTACTGTGACAGATTAATGACTTTGGATTTACTCTCCCTCTTTTCAGGTTCAAAATCTATAAAGTCTTCAGTTGTAACAGGTTGAATCTGGAATAGATCTGAGTACTGATCCTCTGTTTTTCTCTTAGCATGGTCTTCAGAGCCCTGAGGTATTTTAGAAGTTTCTTCAGAAACATAGGTGGCATCCTGATCTGCAGCAAGCAGTGCATACAGTGGCAGTGGGGGAATTGAGTCTATCTCGGTGTAGTCCCGAGTACCATCTTTTCCAGCAGTGATGGTGTCCTTTGCAGTACTGCCACTCACACTAATGGTGCGAGAAAGATGGCGCTTAGGGCCAGTGCCTTCTCCAGCTTCTGTGTCTTTAACTATTGCAACTTCTCCTGCGATACATTTAACTAAATGTGACAGAATGGCTTTGGCTCGGCGAACTTTACCCAGATCCATAAGTTCTAATAACTGGGTTGGATGATACTGGGGTAGAGTAGGTGAAAGAACATGAGCAGCTTCAAAGAGACCCCCATCCTGAATTACAGTTGGAGTGCCAAAAACATCATCCACAATACCCGCCCCATCAATAACACTGGTCTTTTTCGCTATCAAGCTTGTTTTGAGTGGATCATGTGTTGCTGAGTCTTCAGCAGTAAAAACATCACTTTCTCCATCACCAAACTTGACAGCATGTTTCCACTGGGCATAAACATGCATTTCACAGTCCATTCCCACTACCAGGATGCCATCTCTCACCCAGGACAGAGAAACAGGCAGTGAAGGAGTGCCATCCACAGATGATACCAAATCAATGGACCTAAGCAACACCCACTTCGACTTTACACCTTGTTTTATGCTCCCACCCAGTGGCAAAGTAATGACAGCGACTCCCTCTTTGCTGCTGGTTTGATCTGTTACAATTCCTGAAAGTCTTCCATACATGAAGATGTTGGCACCAACTCCAACTGTCAGTATATGTGAACCATCTTCTTTTGAAACCCAGTCCAAATGCACCAAATGCTTGATACTGGGCACCAAGTACCTGTCTTTGTTCAAAAAAGCATCTGATTTACTGTAAACAAATAAATTACTATCTACACTGACCCTTGAATCAAGTACACTTCCAACCTTAACTAAATCATCCAGATGAATTGTCTGTTCCAAAACCCATTCTGATCCTCCTGTAGACTCACATTCAAGTATACAAACATGCATGGAAAACTCTTTGGAAACAAAGCCATTGTGCTGTATGGGTTGTTTGTAAGCTACTGCGAGACGCCCTGTGTAAGAGCAGCTCACAGCAACTGGCCTTCCTACTAAGCTCACTGTACTGCTGTTGTCTTCTCCTTCATCGTTCATTAAAGGCCATTTTCTCCAGTGGTACGTTTCCTTTCCTTCACTGCTGCTGGACAGGTCTGTCTCTACAGTACATCTCCAGAACTGCACTCTGTTGTCTGAACATGATGTTACTATCAAATAAGGTGCAAGGCAGACTGGGTATATTGATGAAGAACTCAAGTGACCTGAAATTAGAACAAACATATTACTTTTAGTGATATATAGTAGGATGCCTGTATCAATGAGGCAGACATAACACTGTCTACCTACTGCTAGAGATCTTAGAACCTGGCATTATTTTTTTAATTTGATGTTGGGTAAGGATAAATAATATTAAGGCTGGTAACACTCTTGCAGCTTAAATATTACTTATCTGCATTTCTGGTCACTATTCAAAGATGATAAACTGGAACTGAACTAATTCAGAGAAGGGCTCTTAGAACAATGAAAGGAATACAAAGCCTTAATCAGGTGAGATTAAGGAAGTTAAGATTAGGCTCATATAGCCTACCAAAATGAAACCTAAGAGGGAAAGGGAAATAAACTGAAACAAGAGAGACAGACAAACAGAAGGAGCTCTACATACCAAACCTAGTAATGCTGACAAACATTGTGCAAGAATAAACTGAGACTAAAACTTAGATTTCCAACTATTAGGGCAGTAAGTTTCAGGAATAGCTTTCCTGTGGGATCTTGATACATTTATAGAACAATAACATGACATGGACACAATGATTTGAAAGAACCTTTTAGTCCTGCATTTCCTGTACTAGTAAATTAGGCTAGGGAGATAAAATCCTATAAACTAGGATGTAAATCAGTGAATCAACTGGATAGAAAAAAAAGTTTAAGTTACCTGCTGAAGGAGTTGCTCTTACTACTTCCACACCAACAGGAAGATCCAGAGGTTGGCTATACACGAGTCTGGAGCTCAGAATGAGTTTACTGGCAGTCTGAAGATTAGCAATAGATGAAGATCGTGGAATGGGACTTACGCCAGGTGATACATCTGGAGAAGAATCTACAGTCTTTTGCTCAGGCACACTAAGCTTATTATCTGATGAAGATGCTTCAGTTGGTTTTGCTATACAAAAAAATTGCCAACAGAGTTAAAAAAATTGTTTATAAAGACAAGGCATGAATATCCCATAATCAAATTTATTTGTTTTTATCAATGCTTCAGTTACACAGAAAATTATATGATGTGTGCAGGCTGTGTCAGTCTTATTGCATGTTATGACTATTAATCTTAAGATATCCATAACATTCGGAATGGCGACAGTTTGAAATTAAGAATTCAGTGCTTCAGTACATGACTCACCCTATCAGCAAATTTGTATATTGCCAGTGGTAGAGAATGCAACCAGTGTTTGTAAGGAATCTTAGTGCTTCTATTGCAATGATTCCTTGTTTTAAAATACACCACTGAACTTTCAAGTTTTATTTTAAATACTATGAAAGAAATACATCTTTTTAGGAATGTTACAGTCACTCACTCACCTAAACAGGCTTGCACAGATTTGAGATGAAGATGCCACATCTGAAGAACAGAACAGCCATTACAATCTTTTTCAATTACTACTAGGTAGAACTTCTCTGAGAAAGGTGGTGGACGATACCCTGTAATTTAAACATATTATCACTGTCTTGAAGTTTACATTCAACCTAAATAATTTTTCCATAGCAAAATATTCTGTAGAAACTATTGGTACTAAAAAGACCTATCCATTTTCATCTTTGAAAGACACTGATTATAAATCAAAATATTCAAACAGTACCATAAGAAACATGCTTTAATTGATATTTTTTTGCTCACAGCTATATAAAATAGATACTGACTTACAAACTGAGTGTTAGTGACAAATCTAATTTATTAGATATTTGCCTTCCTGGTCAGTTTGAAATATTTTGCCAGATTGTGGACTCTTTTCACCTGCCTGCTTTCATCCCTTTTTTTTTTAAGTTTTAAGTCTAGTACCAAATTCCCAAGTGACTTCCTACTGTATCAACTTGAAAGTCAGATATATTCCCATCATCACCTGGAACTACCTATTGACATGGAAAATATTCTTCTGTTCTATTTTGCTCACATTTTTATATAAAACATACAGAACTTTGAAAAATGTACTTTGTCCTATAAGTTAATATGTGATTCTAATTCTTAGAACTCACAATTCTTCAATTAGAATGCCTTTGTTTAATACCATGTAAACAGCAATTTATATGAGCAACATAAGAACAGCTATTTTACTGAATTCTGCTGATTCGCATTTCAAAGTACATTCACGCATGCCAGCTGGACTCTGGTATTCTTTAAGAGCATTTTTGGTACCTACTTAATTCATGTTAGTTATTGTTTATGCTATACCTTGTGATGGCTGGAAAAATATCTCAGTTTCCTTCCCTTCCACATCTTCCTTATGTGGCTTGTATCCCAAAATGAAGTCTTCTTGGAAGACATGAAGCAACTGTGTGTTTGAGCCACACTGAAACATGGAGCAATAGTTATGCTTCCAGAACATACAGCAACATTTTGTACTCATGCAATTATTTCCTTTGTGCAATCCAGTGAGGAAAACTTTCTTTTATAATGTTCAGAATTATGTTAATACATCAGAAGAACTATTTTAAGCATATTCTAAGATCCTATTATTTGTATATTCAAGTAATTCCATTGACATCTACAGTACCAGATAAATTCTGTAATAACACTTTTGTCACAGTTATTGACAGATGAATTAGTATCTGTTTGGTTTTTATTCTTTGGTGTTGATTAAATGACAGTGGCAAAAACTTAAGACTTTTATCCCTCTTCAGTGGGAAGACATGTCTGCAGTGAATTGCTTGGGTAATCTAAAAAAGGGAACAAATTGCAGATTTTTCTTTCTCTCAGACATTTTAACATCTGTCCTTTCTGACAGCAACAGATTTCTTTGCAGTAACTCTAGCTCCCTGCAGCAAGGCTGCTTGCTGTGAAATCCTTCCCTGCTGGCAAGGAAAAATATGCCCCCCAAATACCGTGGTGGCAAGGATTTCATGCTGCAAAACACCCTCTTATTTTCCTGAGAAACAAGGCAAGTCAGTATTCCCTGTACTCATTTATAAAAACTCTAGGAAAACATTCACAAATATGATCTTAAAGTTGAAGATCCTATGTTATTAATACTTAAAAGACATGGAAATTTATTGACAATAGAAAAATATACATGTCAAAACCCCACAGTTGTGTAATTAAGAAAGGGTAAAACTCATTGTTTTCACAGGCTATTTCGTAACACAAAACAGCACTGAACATGTATGATCAAAATAACTGAGTAAGAACAAGGTTTAACTAAACCTGCACGTGGTTTGAAAAGTATAGCTGTTTTAGTTAATAGATATAATTTTGTCTTACAAGACAAACAAAAAAACTGGAGTCATACCTTGCTATCATTCTTATATTTTGGAATAGTTAGATCTAGTTTTTAGGTTTGGGGTTTTTAACGTTACCTTTTTGTTTGTTTGGGTTTGAGGGGATTGTAACTTTTTTCCTTTAAATTATAATGGCGTGGAATCCATTAGTTAAGTTTCGCTTTCATCAACAATTATGCTTAGAAAATATTGTTAGACTCTAAAATGAGCTTTGAGCTCTTAGCAGCAAACAGAAAGTTGGCTTACTAAAACATTCAAGGTATCTCAATATTCACAAAAATTCAAAGCAGTCATAACCACAGGGAAATGTCATCTCTTTTACCTCTTTCCAATAGATTAGGTTAATTAACAAAAAGTTATTAAACACCTTTATGTGATACTCTTAAAGAGTTAACCATTTATTTACTTTGTTAGTTATCACATCGAGTTCAATAATACATCCTGGTCGAGCAGTAGATTGTTGGCTCACAATATTAAACACTTCCCCAATGAGTTTCTGAAACAGAGGAAAATGAGAAAAATTAGTATCTTTTTCCTTCGGAAAGAAGAAGATTGCAGTCACTTATGATAAACTGATGCTTCAGTTTTCCTTGTTGGCATAAACTGTAACTTTTTCCTGTAGTCACTTTCTCACTCAGGAGGAATGTGTTTAGACATTTGCACTGCTGTGAGTCGGCAGCTCTTCCTGGGGATGAGACACTGGGTTTTATGGAAGCTAAATGTTTTTTATTTAAAGATTTATTCTTTCATAACACAATATAATGTATCTGTGCAATGAGAAACACATATACTACTTCACTTCTTTTTTCAAGCTTCAGGTTTTGTGACCACATGTAAGAAAAAAAAATCAGTACAGCTTACGTATAAGCTGAAGGCTGTATTGATTTTTGCTGGAATGTTCACAGTCATTGCTCCTAGAACAAATTTCTCAGCCTGATCTGAATACTGACAGGCTATGTCCTGTAGGATAGCTTATAAAATAACAGTAAAAAGAGGGGAAAGGAAATACAGTAACATGGCATGGTCAGACTTTACTTTGCCTAAAGTCACAAAAATTAAAAAGGATGAAAAAGTTGCTTATTACAGAAGAAAAAATAAGAGCTAATATTACCCTTAGCAATAACCTACTGATTTCTTTATATCCCACCATCTCTGTCTTTCCTCATATATAGTTATAATACACCTACATCTTGCTCATCTGTTTATCTTCACCCTCCCTCTTGCTCCAGACTTTTCTTATCAGAAGACAAGGAAAGGAATTCTATTTTTCCTTTCCACACCTGCCACAGGTTGGGAAAACTTGTCTGGGAAATTTTGCTGCAGTCCAGACACTTTTAGTAGTAATAGTTGCCTTTCTGTCTGCTAATGCTGACACAGCTGCAAACCATGCAAGTACGTGAGATATAATGCATAAGATCACACACAACTAACCAAAGATAAACCACTGGAAGGGGGGAAAATAAGTTGCCTTAGTTTTATTTTAACACTTTTAAACCATTTCCATATAAAACTTACAGATGATTCAGGGTCAGATAATTCATCTAGAAGTTTTCGTGCATCTACAACAGCTTGATAGAGCCTCAGGTTTTTGCCATCTGATGCAACAAAGCAAGCACTAGCAGAGTTGCAGTAGGTACCTAACAGAAAACACAAAAAACACATAAAGAAAAAATGGCATTCAATGGCATGAGGTAGTTTATTACAATTTGCAATATCTGAATATGATTGAAACATAATTATTGTGAAGTATTGAAGCAAAAAACCTAAGCAAATGTGTGCATTAAAGCACCATTATTTAATTTTGAAATAAATCCATTTCTGCTCATTTGTGTACCTGAAACTCCTCATAAAAGCTCAGTAACCTAAGCTGAATTTGTGTATGTTTACAAACACTATTGACCATGCAATTCCCAGTATTTAGTACACCTAAGGGAATGGGTTGTCAGTGACAATTCAGAGGAGTCTAAAGGAAAACTGCTCAGAAAAGTGACATCAGCCGTAGCTTTTTTTAACTTGTTTACTGTCTCTAGACTCTTTGCATAAAATTAACCTCTATGAATATTCCCTTCTGCCCTGCAGTTAAAGGTGTCATAAAAGCAGAGGCAAAAATAGATTTGTAGTTCTGAATAACATATGAAAAACTGTGTCTTTTTTGCTTCTCTGTAGTATATACAACAGGCTCAACATGAGATGGTGAATTCTGATACATGTTTTCCTCTAAACTAGAATAAAGCAGCTTGTTATTTGTGTTTAGAACACTTTGTGGGATTCAGACAGCATAGAATCTTATTATGTAGGCAGAGAAAAAGAATTTGTTTAATTTTAAATCCAAGATATGTTATGCATTTATTAAGTAGATTTAGAATTTTTCAAGTTGTACAATACCTTTGACACCCATTTAATCATTGTAAAGGCAAAACTGGCCTGAGCTTAACAAGACCACCTGGCATTAGTATAAAATGTAATGTTACATCTACAGTACAAAAGGCATTTACTACTGTATACAAAGATGACAACTACCACAACAGCATTTTTGTGATAATTAAAAATTAATTATCTGAGTGGCTGAACATTTGCTGAGATAGTTTTCATAACTGCAATGGAAAGACCCAAAATTAAAAATAAAAACTGAAGAATTGTCCTTGGGCATTACCCATCAGACATCATACTGGCTGGCCTTTGAAAAAGTATTGTTTGCAGTTCTGTTAAGTTACTGTAATCTATTTATTTAAAATAATCTGCATTCTACCCAGGCTTCTGTAAACCCCTAATAGTCTGAAGAATTTCAGAATCTTCTAAGCAGAGTTTTAAGACAGCGTGTTACAAGAATTTGATAATGCAGATTTTGGTTGAAAATCTTTCTCAGTTAATTTTCATGTTCAAATGGTCCAACTGAAAGTTCTGTTCAACTCACTGCCTCCTGCAGCTCTATGTGGCCAGCAACCCAGACACCTCAGTCCTCAGAGCATATGCATTTTTAATACCCTGTCAATGCAGAGAACACTCAGGAAAACTGACTAAAGCTCTGAGGAAAGGCATCATGATCTCTGTGAGAGCAATGAGTGCTTAGTCACACAACAGATTTATGAATGTCAGCTGATCCACAGTGACTGCAGACACAGTCAGACCACAGGAAGTGTTTTGCAGTAGCTTAGCCTCAAATAAAATAAAAATGCATGATTTGCATAATACAAGGAAATTTTTGAAAAGTTAATATAAACTGCTCCAAATAAAATAGCAATTTATTTTAGCCAAGTAATTATACAGCTCTCAGTGTTAACTCTGTATGGAACGTGCCAAATATACTCACCAAGGCAATAGCTGGGAATAAGTGTTGGAAGCCAGGCGACATTAGAGAAAGCAGAGGTGTGAAGAGAGTTAATTCGAGCCAATTCAGATACTCCTCCAGTGTAGGATAAAGGCCCAATGGGGTCTACACGCCACAGAATCAGCTCACTATAGATGGCATTTGGATCATGGAATGTACGGGTTGCTGCGTTTTTAAGTTGCTGCTTAGAAAAACCTTTTCTATGTTTAATAGGATCCATCATTCTGTTTATCCTGTCAGAGTCCCTGGAAGTGTCTGATTCTGGAGTTAGCAGAGCATTATGGTGAGAAGATGTGAGTAGTAAAGGTAAAACAGAATGGCAAGCGAGGTCATTGAGATGGAAGCGGTGTCCGCAGTACCGAAATTTATGTGATACAGTTAGCACAGTAGTGAAGGCTGATTTATCAGCAAAAGTAACTGCCCACTGATTCAGAGAGCCATCTATATGTTTGGAAATCATCATTACTATGGGAGAAATTATATTCACATTTGCACTGTCCTGGGCAAAGCTTGGTCCTTTACTTGCTAGAGTATTATCTGGAAAGTCCATTGTCTTCTGTTGTGCAGCACTACTGGTATCTTTTACAGAGATAGGGCAAGCGTACATCATAATATTTTTGCTAAGGGAACTAGCATCTCCTGATGGAAATGCAACAGGTATCCTAGAAGAAAATGAAACCTAAAAAAAAAAACAACAAACAATTAGAATATACAAACCCATTCTAAGTCTGAACAAATGCCAGCTGTTTCACTGGAAGTATTCAAAATTAAATTCATACTGATGTTCAGCTATAAAAGGCACAATGTTTATTGATAAAGATCATAAATAATAAAACCATTTCAAATATACAATACCTGAACTTGTCGGAAGATGCCTGGATTGTATTCATCTAAATATTTCACGTGCCACACCAGAAAGGTGCCATCAACAGGATGGATGGTAAAAAGCATATCTGGATTCCTGTTCCATTCCGTCAGGAGCAAATCAATTTTCCGATCTAATAAAACTGTTGGAAGAGGCATGCGTGGGCCTGCCAGCAGGGATGCTTTGGGGCTCCCCTCTCTTTCTCCGTCTTCATGTTCTGAAGAGCCTGTACCAGTCCCTGTCTCTGATTCTCTGTCTATAGACAAATCTGCAATAGAAAAGAATGGTGGCATTTAATCCATTGCAAAGATTTCCCTAGAACTTTCAGTTCAAAACACAGTATTTTTCAAGCTGTGAATAGTACTATCTGATAAGAACTAACCATGATCTAATTTCATATGTAAACCTCTCTCTTTTTCTTCTATTTCTTCTTCCTCTTCAGCTTCAGCATCAAAATCTTGTTCTAGTTGTTCTTCTGAAATTTTTCTTAGATGCTGCATAAATACTTCAATAGAGGATGTGAAACTAAATTCTTTATTATTCAACCAGTGGACAACGAAGCCATTTCCTTCATCTATATTAAAAGCTGTTCCAGCCAAGACTGATGGAATATCTGTGGATATTTTTAAACAAATAAAAAAGTTATATATTAAACTTTTCATATTTTTTATATATATGTACACATACACAAGTAATTTATTTTAGATATAACATAATTTGTGCCTGTAAGATGCAGATCAAGTTTCTACACACAATTGTAATTTAAAAAGTAAAGATATTTTAATATCAATAAATTAAAAATGAAAATTTATTCTTATGTTAACAATAAATGATACTCAATTGGCCAAATTGCTCAGTTTCATATGTTGCAGTGTTGTCATCCATGTACACATTTTAGGTAGTGTATGTTACTGCTGTTTAATCTTTTCATTTTTTAAAATATTTTGCATTATTCTATAAAACCCTACTATATATTCTGTAGAATACAGTTACTCTATTCATCATATACTATTGCTTCCCAAACCCCAAGAATCAAACAACAATTAGGCTGGAAATTTCAGTTTCTTTTGCCTTCTGATGCACAAAGATGAATTTAACTGCCCTCTATAAGTGCTGAAGGTATTCAGAATGAATTCAGCTTCATTTGTCTTATGAAACTCTATGCCAAGTAACAGACTTGTGAAATAAAGAGTATTAGTACAAATTTTCTGTATTCAATTAGGCAAAGCAAAGAATGTGCATCTCAGCTCCCTGTATTTTTTTTCATTTTGTGCAACTATATTTCAGTTTAATGACAGGTTGTGTTTCACCTGTATTAGGGTTGATGCTTGCTGCTATGTGGAAGTGACCAAGTGCATTTGCATGATGTGAAATGTGACGCTGAACTTCATGAGTCCCCTGCTGATCTGGCAGTGCATCTGTGTGGGTAACAAGAACTGAAGATCTTCTTTGTCCTTTTCTCATATTTTTCAAGTGGTGAATTGTCTGTTATAGTTATAAAAATAAATTAAGAAATACTGAAAAAACCTGTAAGGTAAAAAGTCACACTTATGTAAAGCTAAAGCTTTTTAAATTTCTTCTGCCAAAGAAATGAAGAGTGATTTTGAAAGGATTATTTAAACAGATTTCAACTGAGATTAGTAACACTAACATACATCAGTTCTGGCCAAAGGCAAAGCTCTTCTAACATTCTTCTTAAAGTTTCTTTAATATCTGCTCCAATAACAACACAAAAAACACTGTTTTGTGTAACATTCATAAAGAAGACTGGAAAAAATCTAAAAGCAGTAACATTTCCAATATAATTTTATAATAAATTGTTTTGGCATAACTGAAAATTTCTGAGACCACATGGAGAGCACAACTGTTTCAACAACCCAATGCATACTTGGTTCCAATCTCCCTACTTGGTCTGACTGTAATAGTCTACAAATGAGGAGTGGCTCATGTTTGTCTCCTTTTCCTTCCTTGCTTTTATATTGATAGATTTTCTCTTGCTGTAAATTAACAGACTGGGTAAGACTGTCACTGAAATGAAATTTAGAGCCTCACAATACCATTTTTTCAAAATGCAAATATCAAATGAGCTAATTAAAAGTTCAAAGAGTTTATTTAATCCTTACACTGTTTTTATAATTACAGACTTTCAGACCCAATCAGAATGAAACTGTCATTACTATTCCATATTAAACACTGTCTCTTCCCATCACTGTTAGCTACAGAAAAAGTAAACTGAGTTTTAAAAACATGGAGATTGGATGCAGAGTGCCAGTCTCAGACTTTTTCAGTGTTTAGTAGTAGCCTTCGAAAACTGACATGAAATAATTCAGACTATTCTGTCATGCATATAAAGACTACATAATATACATTCCTAAGTATTTGAAGTTTTAAGAATCCTGAAATAAAAATTTGACAAATTAAGTATTTATTCGTACCTCTAGTGCATGTTGTATTTTGTCCTTTTGGTTTCCAGACTGGGAGATGGTGCTGCTAATGCTGGAAGTGGTTGTTTCACAGATCTGCTCCCCCAGAAGAGTATCTTCTGGTAACAGTGTCTCTGCCCACAGCCGACAGATTCCATCGAGACAGGAGGTGAGTAACACGTTACAGACCAAACCCCTAATGGCAAACACATCAAGATTACTGCCAGTATAATTAAATTAGCTATGCGGACACAGCAGAAATTAGGGGAGCAGACAAGTATTTAGTAGTCATTGTTTCATATTAATTTCAGCTTCTTCACTAACTAAAGGTTAACATGACTATTACTATTGTACAAGATAATACCAAAGTTTATGGGGAGTTCTTGATATGTTTTTTTCTTAAAAGAATAAGAAGAGAAATGTCATGTTTTTGATGGCAAAATATTAATCAGAGTGGTAAATATATTTGATCAAAGGTTGCTTGTATTTCTTTAAAAAAAAAGAAAGCTTTCAAACCTGGGCATGTACTTGCTGATGTTGCGCCATGAAAATCCTGTCACTGCTCGAGGATGTGCTAAATAAACAAACGAGAATTGGACATCCTCTGAGCATTTCTTCTTTTCTTCATTCTCTTGGGGCAGAAGAGATGATTTCCAACCGGTCATAGGATACCAAACCTTTAAGAGGCAGTCATCCTAAAAAAACCCATGGGATTAGCTAGCTGTAATTCAGAATGTCACAAAAAGAAAATCCCAAATAATAAGGAAACTGCTCTTCTGGTATAGTTCATGAAAACTTGGCCCAGAACTAAAATTCATTTCATTGTTTACCATTAAGTGCAAGCAATACAAGCTTACCTGTCCAGACTTGTAAACCAATGGGAATCATTCAAATGGGAGGGTGACATTAAAGAGAATTTTTAATTGAAAACCTTGCTTGAATAATGATTTGACAAAAAGTATTGCAAACTGAAATAGAAGTTACGAACTAATAATTGAACCCAAAATTCACTAAATAGAAAACCTTCTCTAATTTATCTAGACGTGTATATTATGCCAGTTTAGATGTGTATGTGTTCTGTCACAATGATCTAACATTTATCCTTATTATTTTCAGAAGTAGAAAATACGTTTATGCATATTTGCAAATTCATCTAAATATACTTTATCAAATAATATACATGTGTATAAATATACACACAAGTCTGTATCACTGTAATTCAAGTATTCAGTAAGAGTACATAGCTAAATCCAATTTCTTCTTGGTGAAATTCATGGAATTACACAAAAATACAGTATTACACATAAGATCATAATTTACCATTACTTGGACTATATTGATAGAGTGTATTTCCAGGACTATTCATATTACTTACTTTTGTCAAACAAATGCAAAACATTGCAAAAACTTATTTAATTATGGTCTTTAGTCCTTACCTTCCCAGCTGTTGCAAAGTATTCACCATCAGGAGACCATGACATCAAATGCACTGATGTTGCAGTCCTACAGAACACAAGAGCAAATTAAGTAAGATCTATTTATTCTATAATATTATTCCATAGGTATTCAGTTGATTAAGTGTTACTGTCCATTACTTAAATTAAATATATTAGTATTGTATAGTTGTTGCTTTAAGCATACTTTATGAATAGCAGAAGCATAAAAATATTTGCTATAAGGAAACAAAGCAGTATTTTCACAATTGCACAGAAAAACACCTCATAAAATAAAGTTTTAAGTACAGCAAGCCTAGGTTAGATACAAGGAGATCCTGGAAGTGAAGTTTGTCCCACCTGCTCCTCTACTCTCAGTGAAACCAAGACAAATAGTAGAAATAAATGAAAGTAAACATCCCTCTCATAATTGTGATGCTGTTTGTCTGCGATTACAGGTCTGGTCAGACTGAAAGCAAAAAGCTCCCTATGCAGGGCTTTGTGGGCAAAATCTGCAATGGCTTCAGGAAACTACAGAGAAACATGTTCACAGGCAGCTACTTCCTAAGTCTGCATATATACGGAAATGGATGATCAGGAAACACTTCTGTACCATGAAGCTGAAATAGAACTGAATTGAAAGTTTCAGGACTCCCTTCCTAAGGCTCTGCAAGCAGCTCTTTGTCAGTGCACTTGATCTGCCTGTTACTGCTCCTCTTCTCAGTCTCATCCAATACTCAGCATTATTTTCAAAGATGAGAAAACGGATGATTTTGATACACTGTCAGTTCTATAATTTAGGTAAGCCTTTGATTTGGGTTTTATCTTGACCATCTCATGATAAATCACTTGGAAAAGTGAGGATTTCCTATTTGGAGTAACTTAAATTGTTTGAATTTTATGGTATTTAAAAGCACATTTAAAAACAGAATTTTGGAGAGAAGATATTGTTGATATGTGAGGTAGAATTGGAACTTGTCTTAAAATAAAAATTATCTCACTTGCACTGCCAGACACATTTCCAGTCATTTAGAACTGGGAGAACTTTATCATCTTTGATCTGATTGTTGGGATCATCATCTTCATCTTCTTCTGGAATGTCATTAGATGGAGGGGCCCACAATTGCAAATAGTCAGTTGCTGTCAGCACCCTGTTACCTGAGAGTCAGAAATAACAATGCTGTGAAACCAAGATGATGAAGGTATATGGAAAGATTAAATTTGTCATCATATGTTGTTGTAAATTATTGAAAACAGGTTGCAAAATAAACTTTATCAAGTCCATTTTAGATATATTATTCAATCATATTATACACCTGGTTTTATAAAAACATTTTGAATTTACAGTAACTTTTAAGAAAGAACATTAAGGGTTTTTTCTTCACTTTGAATCACAGACTATTTACTGATGAATATTGCAGCTGCTAAATAGCTATTCACACCTCAAATAAATCCACAAACATCTTATAAAGATCTGTGTCTGGGCTCATTGGTGACTTGAATTATGAAAGAATTCTACTTAAATGATTATTAGTGGTAATTTAAGTCAGATAGCAAGTTAACACTGTGATTCCCAAACTAAGATCTTGCATGAGAGACTCCAACACTTGGCACATCTTCACAAATCTTAACTGTAGCCTCACATTTTATGCAACACTGCCTGACAACAGGTAATCTAAAATGTCCATATTCACGTTCTCACTTTAGTACAATATAAATATTTTGTGTTCAAGTTGTTCTAACTAAAAATGCTGAACAAATATTTCACAAACTGCACATTACCTTGAGGATCCCATGCCAGGTTGTAAGTCATAGAACTGAGGAAGAATTGCCCAGTTTTAAGCCATTGACACTTCAGTTGCTGTAGTTTAAAAACAGTAAAGGATTACTTCTCACTTCAACAGCAAAATATAATGATATTGGTATTTCTTTCTCTATGAAATTGCTATTAAGCCTATTGCAAAAATATTCAGTGATAGATTGCTAAATTTAGTTCTGATTAGTTTTTAAATTGTTTTATAAACTTTAAATGCATCCCAGGGTGCTCTGCAGACCAGCCCTGGACTTGTCTTACAGTCAGATATATCTGTACCTTACTTTAAACTAGTGAGACCATAAGATCTACAAGAACATAAGGGATGGCAATATAGATGAACAAAGATTGTGAAACCTGCTTGAGAACATACTTAATACTTGAGTGCTTGGCCATGGCTGTGCTGTTAAAACAAGTCTGGGTGTACAGGAACAAGTCTGTGTCATATTTCTGTACCACATATCTGACAAACTTCAAATAAGAAATACCAACTTGTCACCATGTCATTCCAGTATGAGATTCAAGAACAAGATGTTGTGAACTTATGAGAAGTGCAGTTGACAGTTCAATTTATGTAGTGGAAGATTCTACCCATCCAATTTTACTAGAAATGGCAGAAAACGTTTATCCATTTATCTTCTGTGTGCCATCATAATATAATAATAACTGGCAGACAGGCTGCTAACTCTTCTAAGAGCCTAAACCAAATTACAATTATGAAATACATACTTACACAATTTCTTTTATGAGAATTTACACCAAGTGGTTCAAAAATGCAAACAGCATTTCCATATGATGCTGCAATCTGGGAAAAAAAAAAAGTTGAAAACACAAAGTAAAAGGTTAGGAGGGAAGTGAAGTAAGTGCTCCTTAGTATTCCGAAACACTAAAGAATTTCCAGTACCTCTTCTATGTGCCATTGTTCATGAAAAGTGACATTCATGCTAATGGAATTAACTGTTATAGGTGTATTTTCTTAAGGCAGTTAAGAAATACATACTTCGAATAAGCCCACCTTTAAGATTTTAACTGCAAGCAAGGAAGACATTTTGTTCAATGGCACAAACACTGTCAATCCGAGGTGGAATATTCTTCTGGGGCAACTACTGTTAATGCATAAGGGGAAAACTGATGCCTTCACTGCTTCTGCTCATGGTCTGTCTACTTCACAGCTAACTAATGCATTAATTATTAGTGTCTGTGTCTCTCTGTGTTACTAGATTCCATTTTATATCAGTAAATCACTAAATAATAGTTACAAGAAACAGCAAGAAATGTAATTCTATTTTTAATATTTAAATAGATTTTGAGAGGAGATAAATGGGAAATAGAAAAACTGAAGTAGGTAGACCAGTAAACCCCTGAGTTTCTTTCACCTACTTATTTTACAGAAACCTCTGAACACAGAATGGTCTTTATTAGGAATTTCTCTGTGCCTTTTCCTAATACTCATATGCTTATAAGTACTTTGACTGTCTTTGAAATTCCTTTTTCTTCTTTAAAAGATTATTAAAAGAATTCAGGATCTGGCTCACTCAATACAGAAAGGATGCAAAAGTTCCATGACATTTATTATGAAATCTTACGTCTTCTTTAGGGGAAGTGGAGGGGGGGAGAAGGTTGCAACCACACACTCAGTCCCCAGGGCCAGCCCATGAGCTCAGAGTCCTGAATGCAGAACCACACGGGGGGTTTGTGGTGATCTCGCAGGGCCCACCTCTGCAGCTGGACTCTCCCTTCCAGTCCTGCTGGGCCTGCAGTGCTGAAGTTCAGGAGCCCTGACAGCTAAACCTGCCTGACTCTTAACCAGGGCTTCCTCAATACTGCTGCCAGTGTTGAAGGAGCTAATTTAGAGTATGCAAATTTAAAAAATTTCTACACAGATTTATTAAAATCCTTACCCGGCCTTGTCGTTGGGAGCACTCCACACAACTGACTTGAATGTTTCCATGTTTAGCACCGGGAATAATTTGCACACATTCAAAGTCATCTGCCAGAATAACAATGTCACAACCAGAGCCATATGCCTGAAATATTTTTAAAAGAAATATAAATAAGTATTTAACAACTAACTGAATACTTGTTACAGCACTGATGTTTTCAGAGAGCTGGGCAAGAGGCCATTAAAACAAACTGTTACTGTGTAGCAGGTTTGACCCTCGCCAATTCAGCTGCACCAGAAGAAGGAGCAACAAAAAACAAAGTAGCAAAGGAGACCTTAAAGGTGCTGGGATAGGGCAAATAGGAACAGTAAAAAACCCCACCAAAACCCAACCTAGAGCAAGGCAGGCAAGAATTTGCTATTCAGAAGCATTTATTAACAAATTTGTAGGTAAATGTCTTAAGTGCGTGTTGTGCCCCTCCTGCCTTTTTGTTTGGTTGGTTTTTTACGAATAATAAGTAATGCTTTTCTATAAGAATACAAGTGCTGGGCTTTTCTGAGTTCTAAGTAGTACACATTACTGTAAAACAAAGCTTTCTGTTGGATATATTAGATGTAGTGCAATACACACTACAGTCTGAATAATTTTTTTACGAACTAGCTGCAGAACAACAACAGCTTGCAGCACTTTTTGTTGACAGGATAAATATATATCTATCAACCTTTCACCTGTTCTAAAAAGTTTAATCACTTCAGATTATCTGTCCCACTGAGCTCCCACATTCAGGCATAGAAATCCCTCCCTAGCATCAATCTACGCCACTAAGCCTTTTACAGTCAGCCGTTATAGTCAGAAGGCTCTTTCCTCCAAGTCAGTTTTCCACTGATTGCAACACAGTAGGAAAAAAATTTACACCTGAGTTAAGTAGAGAGTGCAAGTCCTCAACAATCCATTTCAAATGGTACGAAATTACTTTATAATTTTAACTTGTCCCCCGGTTCTTTTACAATAATTTCAAAAATACTGAGTCAATCCCTGCCCTTTCCTCTGAGGTTCATCAGTTTAAAGCTACTTGTATTTTTGAGAAGCATAGGAGAAGTTGTATTTCTATAGATTTACATCATCAATACCCAGTGATGGACCCACTAAGATGATGGTGCCAGATAATTCATTTAATCACTGCATGAAACACGAAACAAACACAACACAAGTAGCAAAGCAAAAAACTCAGTCCTCAGAAAGGAACACATCACACAAAAATGAAAACAATGGGTAAAGCAGTTTGACTCAAAGATTTCCAAGGTCATCTCACGAAAATAAAGTGACACAGGGTTGTCTGAGACCTCAAGCCCACAGCTGTTGTTCTGGGAAGCTCTGAGGAACTGATACTGAAGTGTTTCACAATGTAAGCAGGACTGCTAGCAGGTTGTTGGAGGGAGATTATCTATGCAACTGAATATCCTCACTCCTTGATGACTAAACTATGCAATTATTAAATCCGGCCTGGAAGAGAATAAGTTATTATTAAAATTGAATAGGATTATTTCCAGACAGTAAGAGAAAGAAAGCTGAGATTCTGAAAGAAGTTCTGGCCTTGAACAGAAAGTAACTTTGTTTTGCTGTTTTCCTATTTGCAAAACAAACTCCACCAGTGTTGTGAAATTCTCAACAGGACAGCATAGGCTTATAAGCAGGAAGACTGAGACTAGGATGTGAATGAACAGAAATAGACAGGAAAATATAAGCAGGTCCTGCAGTTCCAGTAGTTTATTCAGAATTTTAATATTCACAAGCAACTGATTCTCCTACTTTTACTTCAAAGGGGGAACAATTAAACACCAAGAACTGACTCACTTTCAACAGTCTGTCTCATTACTAATACAAACCTACTAAAAGACATGATTTAAATTATCTAATATAGCAAAAAGAGGTCTTGATTCCCTTCAAACAGGGACTCAAACCTTTTGGCTACCCTACGTTTTCATTGTCAGTATTGCAGATTTCAAACTAAATTAAACATAAATCACTAGTTGCAATTTTATTAGCAGAAGACATGTACGTGTGTCTCAAATTATAAAAGGAAAAGACTTCAATTTCCTTTTGGTCACTGTTCTTAAATGTGCACATTTGTTTGTGTCTGTAAAGCTGATAATGCACAAAACAGAAAATATTTTATACTTGGGTATGCCTGTTTATTTTGTGAAGCAAAAGAATTCAGTGTCTTCCTGTTTAAACATTTTAGCTTTTCATCTCTCCTGTCCCCTACCTGCACTTCTTATTCTAGCAACAAGGCAGTACTTTCCCAGCTAATTATACTATTTAGCATATTTTTAAAAAGTTAAGTAAAAACATGGTCGTGAATTAAAAGTGTGGTTTACAGGAGAACTTTTTTTCTTCCTGAAAAAATCGTCGAGAGGTAGAGATCTCTTCCCTTTGTGAAATCTTACTACTGTCACTTGCATCCACCTACTCTTTGCCCGTGTTTACCACTGCACCAACAAGTGACTCAGCAGACCTGAGTGTCCTGTGCCAACAGAGGATCCAATCCATTGTTTACAGACCTCAGTTGGAACACATGCCCAGCAACAGAGTACCAGCCCTCAGCTCCAGGTTCCTTGAGTAAGTGCTGCTACCTCTTGGTTCTGGAACTATTTTCTGACTGTGGATATTTACTCTTAGAATATGCCTTATTTGTTAAAAGTATATTAAATTATATTACCTTAAATCTTGAAATTACTTTATGAAGTATATTTATTGCAACCTGGCCTTTGAGAAAAGGTCAGTATAGTTTTATGTACTGAAAGATATTTCCATACTTCACATTATATGTCTAAGTACAAGTTTTCCATTTGATTACTTTTATGCAGCTTTTCTAATTTACTCAATATATTAACATGCTTATACTTCAACAGAACACATTTCTGTTAAATCCTTTTTTCTTTTGTCCTTTCACTCCCTAAACTGGTGATACAGTAGAAACACCCCATAAAGAATAGGGAAGTGTCATAATTAACATCAGCACTTCGTTTTAAGGATTCAGCTGACAACATCACTAGTTCCTTCTTAAGGATTCAGCTGACAACATGTTCACAAGATCATTGATGCCACCACAGGTCTCTCCTGCCAGAAAAACAGTGGCCATAGAGAAAGGAAAGATGGAAAATAAGATGCTGAGATATTGTAATGGATGAGAGCAGCACAGAGCTCTTAAATAAATGGAATTATAAGCAATGACTGAACAAAACAAGTGCAGTAAAAACCACCCACGTGGAGTATCTGCCAACCTCCATTTCTAATGTCACTGATAACTTCAAGGAGAAAATTAAATGCAGTTGCAAAACTGCCAGGATGACTTGCAGGATCCATAGGCAACTAATAAGCCGTAGTTTGCCAATGTCTGCTCAAACTGTCAAGATCTGGGACCACTGAAATGAACAATGACAAAGCTCTAATTGAATGCAGGAGCACCACAGAGAAGTAGGACATTGTGTCCTACTGTAAGAGTCTATGATATATCCTCAGTTTTCAGATAATATGAAAGGAGAAGGGGCATCTGTCTTTTTCAGCTGCCCATGTTTTCCAGTAAAACAAAACATCCTTAAGTTTCTATCTATGGACAGTAAATGTAAGATGCAGAAATTCCCTCACCTTCCTGTTAGTGATGAAGACATCTGAATTCTGAACCGTTTCCAAACTCTAATCAATGGACACAACACTTACACTTCCTCTCCCTCCTCCCTCAAAGTAGTAGAATTACATACACGTAATGCAAACTAGCAAAATAACTGAGAAACAACTCCCAGCCTACCACTGTACTAGCCTGTGGCCTGTAAATCAGTCTTTCCTAAACTGACATTTGAGAGGAATTCATCATTAAATGCTTTAAAGTGTGCATATACCTAGTGGTCCAGAGACAAAAAGAACATAGTAAGGATTTAGATGTTAAGCATCTGTAATCCAGTTCACATAAATACAGCAGAGAACATATATCTATACATAATTAGTAATAACTGAGAGGGATTCACAAATAAGTGTTTTAAGAAAGATGAAGTAGAGAAGAAGTAGAAGGAGAACCCTACATAGCAGAGAAAACCTACTCTCAGTTGCTGTACCTTGTGGACATCTGTGGGAATGAAGATTTTGCTGTTTTCAATGAGGTAAAAAAAGTTTACATGAATGTAGGAGACTCATGTGCAACAGCTTCTGAAATTCATTACATGCAGCTTCAGTGTCATGGAAGATGTCGAGAAGCTTGTTCTTTTCAAAAATGAAAAATAATATTTTTTTTCACTTTTTATCAGAAAAGTTCTAATGTACAGATACGCCTAAAATCTGATATTCTAATTTTTCATTAAAAATGTTTCAAGTTCCATATTTTGTGCATTTAGTGGTACCTGTTACAAGAAGTAAACATTCATTATCTGCTGTTTATGAGACATTTGGGATTTTTATACTTGTGGAATCAAGCCTTAGGTAATTGACATAGCTAACTATATATTTTTAAACCTAGACTAATCTTAGAAACAGCTACATTCTGTTCAGAGTTTCAGGGAGAAAAAAACAACCCTGAGCTTGGTACTAAGGGCAGAATCAGAACAGCTGGATGTCTATTAGAAAGCACCTCACTCCACGTCCCAGCAAGTCAGGTTGGTTGGTAACACACATCCCACACAGAGTCAGGGGCAGCAGCTGACACTGGCTCAGTGTAAAACAGCTGCTTAAGAACAAAAGTTAAGTGAAATCAACTATGGTTTGAAATGCAGTTTACTACCTTTAAAAAACTTACTAGCTGCCAGTTAAGGCTATGAGGTACAACCACCATACCCTCCTGTCCAGGCAGAGTGTGTGCTGTAAGGCCTTCTGCTTAAAGCTCAACTCAACCTTCTGTAAACTCACTTGTGAAACATTGCTTAAAACATTTGCTAAAATGAGACCATGAAGTAACAGAAAGTTGAAAAATGCAGAAAATTATTACTGGGACTTCTATCATTTAGTACTTAAGCCCTCTGCTGAGGTACCTTTTTTGGAGCTCAAAGGGAGGCTGAAGAGGCTGTCTGGTACAAGACCGCATTATGAAGCTATTTTGCTTTTTCTAATCAACCTTCAAACAGTTTTTCCTGTGTATCACCCACTCTGCTAGACTGGGCACAACATCTACAGTGTCCACAAGGCAGTTTGCTAACCAAACGTCTCTGTGTTTCATTCCTTATTTGGGAAAGGCTGGATATATGTCAGGATTGCTGCAGGCACATATGGGAGCATAGGGAGGAAAGAACACTGTGCGCATTTCAGACACAGGACTGGCAAAACCTCTGTAGGCAACCTACAGCAACTGCCTCTATTTCTTTGGATTTGTTTAGCTTTATGGAGACACTACTCATCTTCAGCAGGGAAGGAAAAAAATAGTGGAAAAATTATTTCTTTTCCTTGTTGTATTCTCAGAATAACTCTATGGCTATGATCAAAGCTTCGAAAAAGTTGAGGCAGAACATGTTACCCATCTTAGCTCTACCTACCCAGGCTTGGAAATTAAAAGCTTACCTTTATCCCCAGCAAGGAGTCAGGTAAACAAGCCAAGGACAAACCAAAGAGGAAAGGAAGAAAGAGGAACCTGTCGATTGCAATGTTCCTAACCAGGTCACAAAGAAATGTGTTTCTTCTCTCAGAATCCTAAGTTTGCTGGAGTTAGGCATCAAAAGCACATTCATTTTTAGAGGAAGTTTCTCCTCCTCCTCCTCAAAAAAAGGGAAATAGCTCCAAGATGATTAACTAGTGGATATATACACATACCCAAGCCATTATTCTGCTGTTAAGTGGAGTATTTTTAACATGAGTGATTCATTTCTGCACACAAAAGAGTAGTATTTTCAAGTCCCTGTGATGAATCAGTTGTAGCAATTGTCAGCTAGTTCTCACGCATTTTAAATGCCCAAATACATAACATAAACCAAAATAAGTGAGCACATGAGCACACAAACAGCAGCTCCTCTGCCACAGCACAGCTCCACAAGGATTCACACAGACAGCACATGCTGTGCAGATCTCCCTTGACCTTTTGCTCTTTCACTGCTCTGCTTTTGCTGTGTTCCAGTGGCTGACAGGTACTTAAGAGCAGGTCTACAGAGTAAGGCTCTGTCACCAACACCGATGGTCTCTTGCCTAAATTGCAGAACCTGCTTCAGGATCTGAGCTGAATTTATGACTCCAACAGTTTGGGGTCCAAAGCTGTGCCCATACACATGATGCTGACCAACAGAATTTAAGGTTAGGCACTAATGAACTTGCCACCTGCAGTGGATGGTGTACTATGATGCTACTATGGCACACAGGTGACTGATATCCAAAGAATCTTGATAAAAGACCCCAAATTGCTTGCAGGCAGATGTTTTTAACCACACAGTTTACTATAGGATCAAGGTCTAAAAGAGCAGGAAATAATATCACAAATACAGACAATGAAGAAAAAGCAAAGAAGAAAGTAACAGTTATGGAAGTCCAGTAGATATATTTATTAAAACACACTTATCTCCTTAATTTCTTGTGTACTGTATTATGAAAAATTGGCTGCAGCAGCCAGAGAGGACAGTGAGGACTGTTACGTGCAGTTCCATAATTAACACGGTACCAAACAATTCTGAGTCATTTTGGAAAATGTTAGTTTTGTTCTTGGAAAATCCTTGTATAAACCATTATATTCATTATTAATCATTATTGATATTATCAAAAGTATTGCAAGAATTAGCATACAGTCTTTCATAATACCAGTGGACTGACTTTTCAAATTGTCATAGTGAAAAGAAACATTAGAATATTAATATGAGTAAATGACTTTTATATAAATAATACCAAAAGTACCAGAGGTCCCTTTAATAGCAGTATGGCTGCATAGCAGCAGAACAGGGAAAATAAAGACAAACATGGCACCTTTTATTCCTTAAGACTTTCCAGCATTCGTTACTGAAATTAGACATCTGTGAATATCTAAAGTAAGCTTTAAATGTTTGATGAGTCTGCTGACAGTTACCTTATACCGAAAAGGATGCTCTGCATCATTTTGCTTGGAACTGGCTTGTGCCTAGGATATAATCTTCTAAGCATTAATAAAAATGTAATGAGACAATTTATTTGCAAATAATCACGTAGTTATTAGATGACAGTATGCAAAACACTGCAGAAGCTGCTCACTCATTAAAATCAGAGAAGCAGCTCATGAGCTAAAGAAGTGGAAATTGACATTGAAATAAACAAAAATAGCATGTGGAAGATAAACAGATTTTATTTTATAAACTACCGGCCTCTTAAAATTTACTTGGTGTACATCTTTATCTCCTGTTTCTTTTCCCTTGCAGTTTGAGAGGTGCATTTAACACATTTGTGTTCTATCAACCATAGCAATTGAAGGCAAACGCTCCCCGAGAGCGGACGGGCTCCGTCTGAGCCCCGGTGCGACCGCCCGCCTGCGCCTTGCAGATGGGCCATAAACACACACACAGGCGCGGAGGAGGGGGGGAAGGGGGAAAAAATAAGGAAAAAATAAAAAGGAAGGAAAAGGAAAAAAAAAAGGAAGCACCCAGGGAAATTTGGGGACGCACAACCAGGAGTTCCCCCGGAGCGCTCGCTGGCGGTGCCGGGCGGTCCCCGCATCCCCCCTGCCCCTGCGGCGCCCCCGGCCCGGCCGATCCCTCCGCTGTCCCCGGGCCTATCGCCGCCGCCGCCACCGTGCCGGGGCCTCCGCGGCCCCCCGCCCTTACCGTGAAGGGGGTGTCGTGCACGCTGCCCACCGAGTACCCGTTGTCGCCGGGGTTCACGGCGCCCGTGAGCACCTGGTGCAGATGCATCGCGGCCGCGCTGCCCCCGCGGCGCCGGGAGCGGGGCCGGGAGCGGGGCCCGCGCTCGGTGCCCGGATGGCTCCGCGGGAGCGCGCGGGGGGCGGGGGCGTGTGCGCGAGGGGGGCGCGCGCGCGCACGCGCCGGGCGGTGCCCAGATCAGGTGAGGGGACGGGGGCGCGCGCGCGGGCACCGCCCTGTGCGCGAGCGGCGGGCACGGAGGGAGGGGCCGGCCGTGCGCGCGCCCGCGCGGGGGCCCTTAAAGGGCGCGCGCGGCAGCGAGGGGGGAACAAACTGAGAGACAGAGGGGCCGGTGAGGGGCTGCGGGAGGAGGGCGCGGGCATGGGCGGGCACACGGAGCGCTCGGCCCGCACCGGGAGGTGAGGGCGAGCCGGCGGCAGGACACGCACCACGGGGCTGGAGGGGTGGGAGCACAAGAGCAGCTGCGGGGGTTTCTGTGCGGCGGCGGCGCCCCGGGCGTGGGGCGGGATGGGAGGCGTGTCCCGGTAGGCGAGGCGGGCGCTGCGCTCAGCCGGGCAGGCTGGCACTCCGCCTTTTGATAATTACGTATATATAGTACTTCTGGAGGTGGTTTGAGTCTTTTTCAGTAAGGGTCCGCTCCCGTGGTCACGCCGCAGGGAGCTGAGGAAGCTCCCGGGGATGCGGGGCCGTCGCTCTGGCTGCCCGCGCAGTGCAGGGACTTGCCCTCGGAGCTGGGGCAGTTTGATGGGGCTGTTTAGTTGAATTTTATGCACATTAAGTGACCAGGCAGCAAATATGGTGAGGTTTTTGCTGCTTTATTTGTGTTAGCTGCCAAACACTTGAAAACTAACGCCTTTAAATGTGCTTTCTCTGTCTGGATCCTGAAAATTGTCTGGAAGGGATTCCAAAAAGGGAAAAAACTACTCTGTATATAGTATGTATACATAAGGATAATTCTCTCTTTTTTTGTACTAGGGCAATACAGTAGTCTTGCAGTTGTAACACTGTTGCTAGTGATTGAAGCTGCAAAACTCAACCTCCTTTAAAGTAAGTTTTTGGCTGAGTGAAGACTACAAGATTCATCTTGCCTTATACTGCTTCTTAAAAGTATACATCTCTTACTGAATAAATGAATGCTACTCAAAGTGTAGAGGTAAATGAATGGAAAAACATTGTTATCACAATACTTTAGATTTTATCTACTTCCATACTTGTTAAAGGCAATCCTTGTTTAAAGGGAATAGTATCTGTAGTTGGGGTGAAAGGGGAAAAAAGCATTTTGATCTTTAGTTGACCTGGTTACACATGAAACCACTTTGTAATGTTCAAGTGCTTACACTCATACGTTCTATTCCATAACTTTTTTATTTGAAGGCTTTTCTGCAGCTGATTTTTATTTTCAATAAGATTTTTTTTTAATGCATGTAATGGGACTTAAAGGCAGAAGCAGCGTGGTGGAGCTTTTTTGTTTTGCTTGGTTTCTTTGTTTGAATTAGTGGAACAAAGTCCAACTAATGCCTGAAGTGGCTTTTGAATTGGCCAATAATGACAATGGTAAGACCATTCAGGCTTCCTGGGTACAGGCATGATGAGAAAGACTTTTGGTTTTCAGTTCAGTGCTCTGGCACCTTATGAGAGTGAGACTGTCAGTAGCTCTTGTGTGGCCAACTGGGAGAAAGAGCTCCAGCTTAATGCTTGGGTTGGGCAGAAACTTCACAGAGTTGGATTTGTGTGGTACCCGAATTCCACTGAGAATTTACTGTGGGACACAGAATGCATGTTATCCTGAAGTAGGCAAATATCTTTAAAGTAAAAATCAAGCTAAATTATGAGTTTAATGGTAAAATACTCTATTTGTGGCTGAGGAAATGTATAGACATGACTAACTCTGTGCACAGAACTTTGAGCAAGTGTCACTCTGCAAATATCTGCAAGTAAGGCCTTCACATTCTTCCTGAAAGCAAATATTTTCACCTGAGTTTTGCTGAAAGATTGTTTTACTTACCTGAAATAATTCTTCTGGACTCCATGAAGCAATGTGTCTCATGTATACATATATATACACACATATACATATATCTAAAATAAACAAAATAATAAGAAAAAATCTTCCCCTTTAATTCCTGATTATTTTTTATTTAATTAAATTACTTTCCTGTCTCCTTAACTCTATAATAAAGTAGCTGCAATAGCTCTGCTGGAGTCTGTTTGCCCAGGAATTCCCTGATTTGGCTTGAAGTTGGGAGAAGGGAAGTTGTTACCTCAGGAGAGCAGCTGCTACATAGAACCAGAGGACCTATTTAATTTATGCTAATGAGTTGCTGTTGGAGCTGCCTTAGGTGGTGTTTAAGAATGTGTTAGGAATGCTGAGAGGACTTTGCTCTTGCCTTGGCCTGCCAGGATAGATTGCATGATCTCTCAAGACTTTGCATCAGGTATTAGAATGACTCTGGTTTGCCTTCTGCTTCTTCAACTACAAATCTGTAGGTGTTCAAAGGTTGAAACTTTAGTCATCTTTTCTGCTGCTTCAAGAAAGAGAGGAAAGCAAAGGAGAGGGATCCAAATTTAGAAAACAGGCACTGAACTACACAGATGCTATGGAGAAATAACTTGGTGCCATTTGCTGTAGGAAAAAGTATTTTCACTTAGCTGAGAAAGGTGGTATTATACAAAATAATCAGAAACAAGTAAATGTTTTTATATAGGAATCATGATTACATATTAACAATAGAAACACTGTTTATTTGTTTAGTCCTTTATATGCTCAGCAGAAGCTTTGAAAAGAATACGTGAGCAACAGAACATGTAGAGCACCTACCGAGACCATCAAACTGCCTTCTGCAACATCCTGGTTTCTTATTCATATAAAGAATACATTATAAAAAGAAGTGTGAAAAATAAGATTAAATTCACCCCTTGTGCAACATATCACAGTTTGGTGTAACTGATGCCCTGTGTGCCAATTAGTGGGGTTTAATTCAGTTTGGTAGCTTTTAGAGGATATAATCATTGAGTCTTAAGTATTCATGTCTGTAGCATAAACACTAAAGATGAACCACTGCTGATTAACCCAATGGAACTTTCTTGAGCTCAACAGTGCAATATATCTATATGAGCTGTGGCTTGGGCAGTGTGAATGTGTTTACTGTGGGTATCTTTGGGACCACAAATATTTTATTTGCTTTATGCATTTCCAGGCAGCCTGTCAGAACAGATATGAATCATTTGAAGTAAAGTAAAATGGTTATCAATATTCCATCTTGCATAACTCTGAGGCATCTCTCATCAGCTCTTAGTGTAGAAGTTTATTTTTAGAATGGAGGGAGTTTCTCATGTCTAATTGACTTTTAAAAAGCTGAGGATACAGAACTGAGCATGTAGTTAATAATAACTGGGACTGTATAAGAGTCTGATATTCTCCCGACTCTCCCTCTTGTCAGAGTAAAAAGTTGAAAATACAAAATCTCTTGTGAAATGGAAAACTAAAGTAGACGAGAAAACTTTTTTTAATGGCAGTCCCTCTGCCCTCCATAAATGCCTTCAATTTGGCTGCCTTGCGGCAGGTCTTGGTTTAACACCTGCTCATTATTTGTGTCCACAGAAAAGCCTTTGAAAATTTCTTGCAATAATACATAAAGAGCATTAATATTTAAAGTGTATGGAATATTATTTGTAAATTACATTCTAAAAGTGGTGTCTAAGGAGGGTGTCTCAAGAGCAAAACGCTATCTATGTCTCCAGTTACTAAAATAAATAATGAATCGTGTAAGGTTTCTAAGAGGTAGCAGGAAGTTTAAGAATTGCACGTGTGATATTAAAGCTCTGTGGACTTCATAGTTTCCAACTGGTGACTGAATTATTTGGGATTTGTATTACTCATAATAAATCATAAAAAGTAAGTTACTGTTGACAGTAAACTAAGTATTTTTCAAAGAAGATTATATGTGGAACAACTCAGTTCTTTGCACCTTCTCTCCAAGGAATGCAGGAGGTCTCTACAGGTTTCTAACTGTGTGGATTCTCAATGCAGAGACAGTTGAGAATTGCTGATTCCCAATTCCTGTGTCAGTGCATTGGTGAGGAATTTGTGGATTCTTCTCAGGTCTTCAAACTGATTTGCAGAATGCTGCAATGCATGTTAAAGTGCAGTTTTCTTGACTCCTCATATTATATAGCACTGGGAATCTCTAGGGTTATTCTGAGATGTGAACTGTGTGTTCTGATCTTCCAGACAATTCTGAGATTGTTATAAAGATGTGTGCTTATGAAAAACATCCTCTTCATCCTACAGCTGCACACAGGATATGAGAAATGAGTGTAATGCTGGCCATGGTTAATTCTGCTATGCAGTGAATACATTGAAAGTGCACTCTGGCTATCCAGTCACACACCTTAAGTCAAAATAAAGGGTAAAATTTGTGCCTAAATAAACTCTTAGTCTTGCCTCTGACTTGATTGTTAGAAAGAGTCTATAAGGTTTTCTTTAATTTGTGTATATTTCTTTGAGGTTTTGTTGTGCTTAGTTTGTATCACAGCCACTTCCCAGTTTCCCCTTCCCTGTAATTTTTATAATCTCCCCAAACTCTTGAATTGCCTAGCTCAGTTTAATCAAATGCTGAAGTTCCTTGTACATAATATGGAAATTTTTGGCAGGATAGAAAAAGGAGACTTTAATTAGGCCTCTACTAATGGAAAAACGTCACTGGCAGTTTGGCACAGGAGGAAAATGGTTGCGAGTGCCTACAGTTAGAGGAAGTGATGCTGTTAAAAAAGAGAAGGTTGATGTCACAAGGGCCATGGCAGGGCAGTAAGAAGGGGACTGAGCAGGTGGCAGCCCAGGCTTTATTCAATCCACTGCTTAGGTAACACTTCACCACACAGGAAAGGGGTCCTCCAGTGTTCCTGGCCTAATGCACATGGCAGCTGGGTTTTGACCTGTCTCAGCCTTGGTCTCTGTTTTTTGGGTTTTTTTTTTGGTTGTTGTTGTCGTTTGTTGTTGTTGGGTTTTTTTTGTTGTTTTGGTTTGGTTTTTTTCCCAGCTAAGTGAAAATGGGTGAATTGGGGTTATTCACTTTTGCCTGAAAAGCAGAGGGCAATGTTAATTTTGTAGTCGCTGAAGGAGTGAAGAAAAAACTACCTGTTTGTTGTGTACAGTATAACGAGAAGCAAGAGCTGGGCACTCTTTCCTGTGGAGTGGGACGTGCTGAGCCCCTCTGAGGGCACCAATGTGTCTGTGTGTTCTGGGTGTGCACAGGAGTAAATGAGTGAAGTGGTGGTGATATTTGCCAGCAGCATGATATGGAAAAGCTGCCCACTGCATCACACAGATTTGCTGCCATCTGTTCACAAAGGTTTGCTGCATTCAGAGGAGCAGAAAATTGCATCATTTTCCTTGTGGAAAAACTTGGTTTTGTTTTGTGTCTGGATATTTATTATCTCTGAATTCAGTCCAAGTCTCTTTATTCTTAATATTTTAAAATTCCAAATTTAAGTAAATTAATTTTGAAATACAAATTTAAGTAAAGGAGCATCAGCTACGTAACCAATACTTTCTTCTTTCTCATCAGCATTGGTTTTGTTTTGTTTTTTTTTTCAATTCCAGCAAATACATAAATGCAGTAATTAAGTCCACAGGACAAGCAGTCTGTAATGTGGATCATAGAGTATTTTTTACATCTCATCAATAAGGTACCCACAAGGATCATTTTAGGATGACCATGTAGTCATAGTTATCAGACAGTCTCTATTTTGATCTTTAAACAGATAAAACAGAATAGTTACAATTGCTGCAATAAAATTTGTTACTGATGGGTGTTTGCCATTATTCTTGGTCAAATAACCTATTTAAAAGATTTTTATTTTGAGTACTGACTGTGCACCCTGCGGGGTGGTCTGTTTGCATAGGCCACAAGCCTTTAGTATCGGATACTACATTGTAAAGGTAAGGCCAGCTGGTCTTAAATTTAAGTTTTTATTAAGAGGACCAGCTGTGTCATAGCACGTGTGGGCAGAACCATCAATATCTTCAGCTGTTTTCCATCTGCAAATACCTGTTTGGGCACCAGCTGTGCAGGGGTACTGAATGTACAGCATATAACATCTGTAGACATTGTATTCTGATATTCAAATGGCTTGTGGTTTTCTCTATCCTAACACTTCCTTATGCCTCATTAATCTGTTTCAGAGTCATCAGCTTTCACTTTCCTAAAGAATCTCTCAGTGTTTTGCTGATGATGAGAAGAAGAGTTGCTACCTCTTACCTTCTGCCTCTCCTCTCTGGGAACCCCTGGAGCAGGAGACATCCAGGATGAGCTTTTATGTTTTCCAATAATTTTTTGCCAGTAGCACCACAGTTCATCTCAGCTGTTGCTGCAAGTAGTGGATTAGGTCAACCTTGAATTTGGCCTGCCTTGTATCAAAGAGTCAAAATAATGCTGACAGACTCAAAAGCAGCGAAGGGGTTTCCATTTGGTTCTTGAACTGGGCCTGGTGCCAGCACAATGATTAATTATTCCCATTATGTCTTGGTCCCAAATAAATAAATAACTAAAACACAGAAAAGAGAGAGGCTTAGGAGCAATGGGTCAGCACTGCAAATGATTGGATTGTTTGGTCTTGCCATCACCAAGAAATGCTGTAGATATAAATTATCTACTTTGTAATCTAGTTATATAGTAATTTATTAGGGTTTATACAGCTTAATTTGAAGGTTGGTTGCTTAGACCTCTAGCACCAGTGTAAATTCTCTATCTGTGCAGTTTTACTAATGTAAAGAACTCAGACAAATTTATAGAGCTGGCTGTTGAGTGGATTCCCTGTTCTGAAGAAAACCAAGACATTTCATTGAAAATTATTCCAGAACAACTAAGGAGCAGGAAATAAAACCTCAAAGAAATGTGAAGTAATAATTATTTTTAGTATTTGTGAGTATCAGACACTGAGCTGCCTGGAATATGGTTCCCCACCACCCCCACCCTAAGGTGGGTAACTTGGGTAACCTGGACCTGATCCTGCAAAAGCAACAGGAATATTTTCCAGTTCCAACTGCAGAGACTGAAACTGACTCTAATATTTCTTTTTCTAATTCAGAAAGATGTTAGAGAGTTTATGTATTTTGCACTACAGAGCCCAAAGGCCCAAGGGAATTATCCCTTCATCTGCACTTGTGTTCATTCATTTTACAGTCGTGTCCACCGGGCAATACAATTTGTAATTTTTTTGGTGGTTAAAGACACGTATGCAATATATATGTAATTTGCCAATACATTTAAAAAAAGTATCTACAATAAGAGTCCATTTTTAAACTCTGGTCTCTTGACTGCTTCAACGTCAGGCAAGAGAGTGGTTGAATGTTGTTGGCTTTTTCTCTTGTTTCCAGATGAGTGAAACTGAACAGATGGGAGTGGGAGAAAAAATGACAAGCCAATGCAGACAGTGTGATTAATTTGTTGGGTTTTACTGTGGTTTTTTTTTTTTTTTGGTTGAGGTTTTCTCTTTTTAGTTTGGTTGGTTTGGTTTTCTTTTTAATTTGTGAGGACAGTGCACTTACTGCAGAAAGGGCAGCAAAAATATACAAGTATGTTTTGAGTGTTGTTTTTCCATGCTTAAAAATTTCTTCAGTTTATACCTGGATATAGTTGGAAGGGAAATAGTCTTTGCTCTTGTATTTAGAAAGGATTGTATCCATAAGGTATTACAACCACCAGTGTTTCAGAACTCTGCCAGATGGCGTTAGCTGTGAGTAAGTTCTGTGATTCATTTGGTAAAATATTTGTCATGGCAACTGAGGAGCCTCTGACTCATTGGTCCAGTCAGTGGTAGAAACTACCACTGGCCTCACCAGATGTGATGCTGGACACAAGGGAACATCTCATGATGCTACTTTTCAGCCTGGTTACTTTGCCCAGAGAGGTGTAATTGTAAATTCTTTTTCTTGTATTTCTGTCTCAGGGTTAAGCAGACCCTTAAATTTTCTATTTCAAAAACCTAACATATATACTAAAATTATAAAAATATTCACTAAATTTTTCTTTATCTTGTGGTTACAGTAATTGATCAAAAGAGAAATGAATTTTCACTTTCATTAAATTCTCTCCTCCCCATTTTGGAAGAAGCTGTAGGAAGATTAGCCCAGGAGTGAAATATCCAGTAGAAGAACCAGAAAGAAGGGGTGGGAGAAGGCTAGAACAGTGCTGGATTTTTTTCCTCTAGCAACTGTTTGGGGGCAAGGTCTGCAAGGTAGTATTCTGACAATCTGTACTAGCCAAAAAACCCCAAACCCAACCCCTTTGTGTATCTTTGTTTTCAGTTCTGCTGTTATCAAATGTTTGGTCTTCAGTTTCTAGTTTAGTGGCTCAAAGTTCTTATCTGTCCCTCCTTGCTAGTAATCTGTAAGTAGCAGTACTGGGAAATAGATCAGAATAATTTCCAAAGGAATACTCTGGTAGCTGCCTTGGAAAAATGACTAAGCATCCTCAGAGGCAACATCACGTTATGTGCTAAGTTCCAGGAAGGACATATACTGTCAGAATGGATGTCTAGAGAGACACAACAGAAGCCTTTCAGATATTTTATGAGCTTTTATAAGTTAAAGAAAACATCCAGGGACCTAGATGGTTGCAAACCAACATCCCTCCAACCTGTAAAACTGAAAGAATACAAACCTCATTGAATACACAAGGCCACTTTCATTTACATAGTCAGGATGACCTACTTAGGCATAGGGCTTTCTATGTCAAGAACTGATTATGGAAGATTTCTGCCTTCCTCAGTTGCAAGAGCGAGGCAAGATCTTCACCTTTCTCTTTTAGTACCAGCCAAGCTTTTAGCTTGCTTTCTTTCCAGAAGTATGTGGGTTTTGCTGGTTTGAAATGAGAGATGCCAGAAACCTTCAGTTATAAAGTCTTTTTCTGATCTCCATGTATCTTCATACTCTAATCAAGAAAAACATATTTACAAAGTCTGTGCCAAAGAGTTACTTTGGACCTTAGTCAATGAGCACCACTTTGTTGTATTTGTTGATCTGTATCTACTTACATCATTTCAGGATCATTCTCTATCTTGTAGAAATGCCATTCAAATAAGTATCTATATCTGTGCATTTTCTCTATACATACATACATATCTCTTCCTTTGAATAGCAACATAACCAGAATATTTTAATATTTAATGAAAAATACAAGTATAGAAAAAATTGCAAGATAACTTTACTGGTTATTTGTGCTTTATTTTGATCAGAGTGCTTCTGTTCCTGTCACTGTGTAAGGTTTCTTGGAGTGAGTGACACAGGCATGTGAATGTTCAAGAAGGCAAGCCTTTACTAAGTAAGATCTGATCATTCTGGAATGATGTGTGAAAGAAATGGAACCACTGGTGATGGCATGAAACTATAATGAAGTGTATTGTTGTTAGTGTAACATTTTTATTTCTTATGTTTAATCTGTTCTTGAACGATTGTGAAAAAAATAGATGATTAATTTTGAATAATAATCAATTTTCAAGAATTGAGGGAATGGGTAATGCTCTGCTTTTATCAACTGAAAAGATCAAAGAGAATAAAAATTGGAATTACCAACAAGAAAAGAAAGTGCTTAAACTGCAATAGTTTTGGATTTGGAGTGATGTTTTCACAGCTGATCCTTCCAATACAAAGTCAAAGGAACTACTGAGGTTGGCACTTAGAAAACGGAATGTTAAATATAGTTCTACTCTGGCAGAAACTGTATCTTATTTTATAGTGCAAACACTTGAAAGAGGTTGATTTTGTACTGAGTGATTTATAGTTTGTACATCTTTTTGTTAGGTGGTTAGAAAGCTGACAACCTGACACTTGATGAACCCCTTCCCTAAACATGATGAAAGGAAATCCTTTTAATTTATTTGCTTTATTCAGGCTAAAATAGAGCATTGTTAGTGGACAGTTCATTTACTGGTAGCAAAAGAAAGAACTAGTTTATAAGCTCTCACCTCTAAAGCTCACTTACAGATCAATCACACAGACAGAAAGCACAATGAATAGTTCATGTCAATGCTGGATTTTAGTATTAGTTGATAAAAACTGATAACAAAAGATCTGTTGATTTTTACTGTAGGAGCACATTGGCTTTGTTGTTCTGTTTGCCACCAGTTAATGAGGTTGTTCTATTCTCAGAATGACTGCACAGAAACAGCTGCTTTCATGTATTGTTGCTCTCTGGCAGGATTTTGTCACTTGCTAAATTGAATCCTGTTCAGTGAGAGCTGGGGCCGAGGTGGGATCGATGCTCAGGGAAACACCGACCTCCCAGGCTCTGCACTCCTATTTAGTCATCTGTTTAAATTTAATGCTGGTCCTAAATATGTGGCTATTTTATGAAGGCTTGGGAATTGCCAAGACATGTGGCAATATTTTCATCAGAAAATACCTGTGAAATGCAATAACTTCCTACCTTTTTTATAGAACATTGGTGACACCCAGTGGTTATATTCGGTTATAGACTAATAGATATAAAGTTTATTCTAAGCC
Organism: Pithys albifrons albifrons; assembly: GCF_047495875.1. Taxonomy (NCBI): domain Eukaryota; kingdom Metazoa; phylum Chordata; class Aves; order Passeriformes; family Thamnophilidae; genus Pithys; species Pithys albifrons. Next base: position 10,061,371 of record NC_092470.1, read on the forward strand.
TATTGTCATTCCTATTTTGTGCCTTGATTGTTTTGCCAGGACTTGACTTGTTTTTCAAAGACATTTAGTAATCGATTAATGTTTGCAAGATGTTTTCAAATTATAGGTTATAAACTATTTATCTTTTTGCTGTGTCAACTGTTGCCTTATTCACAAGCAAAACTCACTCCTGAAGTCAGTCCTACTAAATTACTTAGGCTTAATTATTTTGATTCAACCTGAAGCAGGGCGTCTGAACACTTGTACAAAAACTCAGAGGTGGAAATAACTCTCCTAAATATGGATGGTCACAAGGACAGTTATTCCAGTAGAGGATATAGAAGGGTCAGATAGAAAAATTTCTCATCCCAGTGACACAAAGGGACACAAGTTTACTAGTATCCTTCCAGGCTTTAGAAAGGTGAAGGAAAAAAGAAAAAGAAGAATTGGGATAGTGAGGGGAAGGTCACCTAATATATATAGAAATTTAGCTTATGAACCTATTTATGTACAGCTGAGAGATGATGTAAACTTTAAGCTTCATTTGGGAAATTTGGGTTCAGTTTCTGAACTTGGGCAAGTTGTAGTTCTCAATATGTCTGATCTTCTTCATATATAAGAGAGTGATATATCAGTGTTTGCCTGGCTTTGAGAATAAATATACTAAAGCCTACAGATTTTTTTATAGTAGCCAGGCCAGTGCAGGGCTTGATTTGGTGAACCTAAACTGTGCCTTCTCTGTCACTGAGGAAGGAAAACAAATCTTTTAGTGACGGGGTGTAGAAGCTGGATTTATGAAAGAGAAAGATGTTTTCATTGATTTTTTCATAGGATAAAATCCTACTATTGTTAGGGAAGACTTGCCTGGCAGTGTGCCAGTCCCTTTTAGAAGATGCTAAGGGTAATCTCAGAGAGCATGGCTGCATTTTTCAGCATCTGTTTCAGGAGAGTTGCAGTTGTTGTGAAGGGGCTGATTTTGAGTCTTAGAATGAGCAGCAAAATGCACTGACCATAAGCCATAAAGTGACTCAGGTCTTAAAGTTTGTCTCTTGAGCACGTAATATCTATAGCCCTCACTGTCCATTTCTGGATAATATTGATCAGTTTAGGACAGGTAATATTTCTATTCAGATTGGCTAGTACTCTGCTTTATTAATGCAGAGATGAATCCATGAAATTGAAATGAGACCAGTGTGGGATTGATTTTCTTATATCTGTCTTACTTTATCAAGACTTGAGCTGAAATATTCAAATATGGTTTTTTTCAGACTCATCCCTTTGACTGCAGAATATATTTATCATATCTCCTAGAGAAATGAATAATACCATGAGGAGCTATTTAATCATGAGCATGGAGATTGCTCTGCAGATTGCAGTGCTCTAACAGTGCCAGTCAACATGGAATAAGAAAAAATAATGCTGAGAAATAAGGTGTCAGATTCACAGTTACTTAAAAAGCAGTAAAGATAGCCTGTACTTTCTAAACAACAAAAGCAGAATGTATAGAGAGATGCAACACCATCTGTTCTTATTAATTACCCTAAGAATTGCAAAATCAAAATTTTAACTTTGTGATGTCTGATACATCTCACGTTGCCAATGCTGGGATCCTGCCTTGTTGAGGAGCCTGGAATTAAGAGCATGCTGAAGGAGACCAACATATTTAATCCTCTTTTACTTTCAAAGTACTGAGGATATATTCAGTTGAATATATTCAGACTATGAAACTAGATAGACAGTCATAGTTAGTCAGCTACAAACCTCTAAAAACTTGCTATCTTAAGCCTATTCTGTGTTTTAGCAGTTCTTGGTGTAGTTGCATGACGTGTTTTGTTTTGCTGCCAGATAAAATCAAGCTTGTCTGAGCTGAACTTGTGAAGGTGTGGCACGTCTGTGTGTTCCAGCGTGGCAACATTAACACAGTTGTGATGAGACATATTTCTTTCACAAAGACATGGCCTTAGGCTACCAGTCTTTAGCTAACAAATGTGAGGACTCATGCACAACGGGAATTTTACTTACTGAGTAAGATGGTGCTGTGTGGCACCAAGCTTAAAGACTGGAGAGAAGTGAGAAATCAAGTGTAACAATATGGCTGCACACGACAGCACGATCCGCTGCTCCCCAGTGACAGCAGTGGGACTTTGGTGCTCAGTGTGACATTTCTCAGTGTTACAAAGACTGTGTTCTGGTCGTGCACAAATTTGATCTGCTTGAAAGATCTTTCTAAATGAAATATCTGCCTGCTATTTTTCACTTGACCTCGCCAGAAGAGTGTATGAATATATGGAGGCCACTAGTTTGGTGGGCTTGAATATTTTTGCCTTATCCTGTGGCTGAGTACAGGTTTGTACCAAGAGAGTTTAATTGCAAGGCAGAGCTTGGTCTGGAGCACAGTTCCCTTAATGAAATAACGTGGTTTGCTCTGGCTGATTGTGTGTGCACTTTGTGAGCTTAAATAGCATTTTAGTATCTCTAAAGAAGAGCTTTTCTCAAATCACAACTGAGAAGAAAAATTTCAATAAACCGACAAGGGAATTTTTTCTGCTTTTGCATGAAACACCTTCTGCTGAGGAGATGTATTTAAAATTCTTGACTGGGTTCAGCTATGTGGAAGAATTCAATGTGTATAAGAGACTTTTGGCAACTGAATCTGCATTCACAGAAGCCAACAAAGAAAATGCAGGAACATGAGTGTGAAGAGGAACAACTGCAAGGAGGAGTTAAGCATCTTTAAAGCACCTCTGCAGCAATGGCTTTCTCTCTAAAACAGAAACACATCCGAGTGGCATGGTCTGCATGTTTTTTTAATAAGGAAGTTGGGTGTTACTTCAAGAATTTAGTAGACTCTACCAAAATTTCAAGTCTTAACTAACGACACTCAGAACATATTTTTAAATGTTGTTACTTTTTTTGGAGTGCAAATCAGACATAAGCACCAGGCAGCAGAGAAGATGATGATGTTGGTACCAAGGATCCAGTTTTCAAGTAGTTGTGCTTTTCTGTAGAGAAGTGTTTACAGTTTCTTGGCCTTAGCAGGCAGATAAAGGGAAAGGCTGAGGCAGTGAAGTGGGGCTTTTTTGGCCAGACTTCATTTATGCATATAGGGAATGTTTGAAGAATTTCAGCCCCATGCTTAAAAAAAATGATGCATATAAGAAATGTCGTATGTAAACCAAATGGGTGGAGTCCTTCGTTGGAACCAATACAATACAGTCTTTTCAATTCACTTGAATTCTGAACAGCTCTTTGGTTTGGTCTTGGGTAGGACTTTTCTATTTGTTATTCCTACCTTTGGATACGGGAGTTTCTAGTCCTTATTGTAAGAAAAAGAAACATGTATGTGCATGGAATGTGGATTGGTTACCTTTATTTGAAGCTCTTTTTCTTATTATCACTCTGAGTTCAGAAGCCTAAATCATATTGTCAGGGGGCAAGGTAGATATAAATGACACTTTGTTGAAAGGGGTGGAATGACAAGTGCACAATTCCTAATCAACCTTTTGGCTCACATGTAATCATGCAAATATTTATTCATTAGTCACTGTTAATAGTTGCTCAAATTAACAATATTCAACATGAAGAATTCAGGAAATGAATGTTTTAAACTTAGCAAAGTATTTATTACTAATAATAGTTTCTTTAATTTCAGATCTGTAGAAACTGTTTCCAAACATAACAGTCACTGCCAGAGACTGCTGAGGTACTTACTTACATTTAATGTATATTTCTCGAAATGAATCAGCATGATAAGTTACCAAATCATAGGTTTACATATTTTTAAAAGAAATATTAGCAATCATAAAACACAGCAGTAAATTCTAACTAAATGTGCTGTGATGAAATTAAAAATAAAAATCAACCTCAGGATTTAGACGTGAAGTAGTCCTTAAAAAAATAAATTTCCAAAGCTGTTCATGCATACACAATCTCCTACTGGAGTTAATAATTATGTTACAAACCCAGCTGCTGGTTCTGAGTTTCTTCTGTGCATGTTATGAAAAGAAAATATATGAGATTTAGACAGGTACAGAGTCAGAGATTTACCCAGCATGGGAGTAGGAGCTGAGTACAGAGGTACTTTTATGGAGAAAATATTTCCAGATTTGAAAATGTAACATAGGAAGCAAAATGATGGCACTTGCAACTAAGGTAACATTTATTGATCATCTGCTATTAAGTAACAAAGATTCAGCGAATAATTTGTCTTATTTGCATTGTATTTTAAAATATTAACTGAAGCTGTTGAAAAGGACTTATAGATAGGACAAAATCCATTAATGTGTTGTATTTTTATGGCACATTTTAACACATAAAGATATCAGGAAAAAGCAACTTTTTTATATTGGACCTTGATCTAAGCCCTATTTAAATGAAAAAGATTGATTGGTCATTTGATAGGACTGTGTTTTTTATACTTTAATTTCTGTCATCAACCCAGAAATTATTAAAGGCTCTAAAATTATTGTTGCATAACAGCTGTAACTGAAATACACATTTGAGTTATTACTGATTTGAACGGAAGGGCTGCTGCTATAACAGTCATACCTGCAGTAAATAGAGTGCTTATACAGGTTTACTAAAAGGATTAAACTGCTAATAAGTGGTGGCTCTTTTATGTCCTCCAAAAAAGAATCCTTGGAAAAAGAGCCCAAGTTAAAAGTGACCATCTCTTTTTAATTTGGTGGTCACCTGGCTGTGCTTGAAGATAAAACCCATTTAAAAAAGTTCATCCACAGAAAATATTCAGATTACTTAGAAGGAGATCTGTGCTACTTCTGCAGTCTGAAAAAGATTGAAGGGTAATTGATCTTATTTTTTTAAAATTGCAAAACGTGAAGCAATATATGAGAACAAGTTATCAGAAAAAGCAAGTCAGAAGTAAAGGAGCATTGAGTAGATTTTTATTTTATTTTGTTTTGTTTTATTTTATTTTATTTTATTCTTTTAAAGTGCTATATGTCATTGGTAGGCTCAGTAGACATTCCATGAAGAAAAATGTTGCTGAAAAGTTCTCCCATGTTCAATGCTCTGCTGTCTTAATACAGCAAGAAATGAAAAGGATCTTAATGTTTCTGAGATGTCAAGAGACTCTCAGGACATAGGACAGGAGAAATATGAAAACTTCGGGATTTTTATTTCCAATGCAGCATAACCTACAAGGTCCTGATGATGCAGAATCCCAGTCATCCTTCATGCTCATTCTCCATTCCCCTCCTCACCAATTACACACTGTTTTCACAAATTTAGGTTATCATTTTCTTGCTGAGGAGTGACAAAGAAGTGAAAATCATCAGTGCTGTTCATTTGAAGAAGTAACTCTTTGTTTTTTGTTTTTTTCTTAGGTCAGTGTAGCTGACAGACACCAGGAGGTGAATGTAGGCACAGCTCAGACCAGTCATGTTTCTCAGGTGCTGTTTTAAGTACCCTTTTTGTTCTTGGGTTTATTCACATTTTGGGCAGAGATGTATGGCAGTTTAATGCACGGTGCCAAAGCACTTACGTTGTTTAATGAGTTTTGATTCCCAATCATTACTTGAACAAATATGTGGGGGGTTTCATTTGAAAAGGGAGATTGCCCTGAAGAGCAGCTATAGAAACATCTTTTGTGATCACAATTTAAAGGGGCAGAAAATACTGTATTCTCTTATATTCTTTAAATTAAAAGTGTAAAATTCTAACCCCCATAGTGCTGCATTTGAGAGCTGGTATTTGGTCTGAAATAGCTCTGCAGAAGTATCACCTGCTCACGGGTTTCTGTTTTTAACATTGTGCAGCTGTGTGTGAAATTTACAGGGTAATTTGGTTCCTGTTTGTCTCTGGTTTGACTTATTTTGCATATTTCTGTTGATGTTATCTCAATTTTCAGATCTTCTGCATTAAGTTCCCCTACTTGTCTCCCCTGAGTTGAATGAGTCTCTGAATACCTTTTTATTTGTTGTTTCTTGTTTCCAGTCCATCATATTTCCAAAATTCATCAGTTTGAAACTCATTCTTCAGAGCCCTGCCTGCATTGAAAAAGTAGCAATTGCCAACATTGTTCACCAGAACTTCTATGGTATTGCCTGTCTCTTCTGGGTGGAGCTTGTTTGCCAGTCCAGCACTTCTTACTTTGAGTGCCTTGTGGGGATCAGCCACTTGCAAGGGAAAACTAATGATTCCAACAGGTTCAAGATGTAATTGTGTGGTGTTTGATGGTTATTGCCAGATTACAAACATTTTCATTATAAGGTTTCTGGAGCAAAGATGAGATGTTTTACCTGGTTTGTTGAGTGGGATTGCTGTGCTAAAGAGTAGTTGGCCTTCACCTTAAGGGCCATGGTAATTGTCAGTGTGACCCTGGCCTGCGTTAGTCCATCCTGTTTGGCTGTCAGTGCACTTGCCATGCCCAAGCCAGCTGACCCTCACCCTACTCACAGGGCGAGCACAGGGAGGTGCCAGTCCCGATGGGCAGCACTGACAAAGCTCAGCAGAAGGAATGAGTGATTATGTGCTGCAGAGCACAGGCCCTTGCATATGGTGGATACCTATAGACTGAGCAATAGTTGGGGGTCGCAAAATGATTTGGGATCCCAAATTATGACAGTTTTGTCTTAGAAATCCTTTAAAGTTCAGAGGCTTGGGATTGTCACAAGGTGTGTGTTGATCCAGCTTGAATTTGTGTCCAGCTTCTTTTTTGTTGGAAGCTAGACAATATTGACACTTGAGAAAGGTGAGAATAATTGAAATTGTTTGTCTCTTTGGGCCAAAGTCCTCCTGCCCTTTTAACCTCCCAGCAACAGATGGGGAGATGGTGGGCTTTGTCTCAGCTGGCTGCTTCCCGGTGACCCCTGGTTGCTAACCAAAGGATCTAAAGTACTGTAGAGCTGGAAGGCTAATTTCTAACCCCCCCCCTCTAAGAGACACAACACAGGAGGGTGTCTGAATTAGACCTTGCTGATTGAAAACAATTCTCAGGATTTCATGGAGGATTACTCTTCCATTTAATAAGATCTTGGTTTTTTGACTTGCAAGTAGGTTACTGTTTTGTAAAGCTCATTACAGTTTGTTACTTTCAGAAAATGGCTTCAATCATGATGCAATTTAGATAACTAAGTTGAAGACTGTCATCCTAAAGTGTATGATGTAGCTATTAAGCAAAATAAGTGTGCATTTAAGGAATTGCTTTTTGATGTGTTGTTTGTTGCCTCTCTGATTGTTCTTCTGATGACTTGAATGGAATTTTGGTAATTGGTTTTTGGAAACATTGGAATAGTTTGAACCTGGATGCATATCCAACACAAATTCATCCCTATCTGTCTGTTGTATTTTGGTAGCAGACACTTCCAGCAGCACAGATGTGTCTTAAAAATTAATGTATGCGTACGCATGTCTTCTGTACAGAGGTTTGCTTGCACATGCTCACCCCAGAGCCTCTGTACTTTAATAAGTTAGGGAAGCCTCTTTGCATTAAGTGGTGGCATGAGTTATGCTAGTTGTGAAAAATTGTGTGTAACCAATTCCACCAGTTCTTTGTCTTAGTAAACAGTTTTCTCCAAATTAGATTGGTTCCTCACTGCACTTTTTACTCACTGCACTTGTCACTGGTTCCAGCCATCAGTTGGCATCTGAGCATTAATTTCATCATCTCTTGAAGCTAAAATTGTGTTTATCTTGCATGTATCTGTGTGTAAAGTTCTTAAAAAATAATTACATCCCAACTCATATTTTTCTCCACTTTGAGAAAAAATGGACTTACAGAATTCTGCTCAAATGCAGCAATCCTTCCTTGCTTTCTGAAAAAAACTAAACAACAAAACCCAACTATGTGGAAGGTGACACTTTGTGCACTAACAATGAAAACTCAAGCATATTTATTTTTGAATTTATTATCAGCTAAGTTTAACTAGTAACTACTTCAGTTTGCAAGTCATTCACAAAAATGAAGCACTTTACCCAAATTAAATTATTGAGGCGATGCAGCATTCATTATAAAAACACTGAGCTTTGTTTAGGTTTAAGTGTTGACCTCTCCCAGCAGGAGGAGTCGGAGAAGTATGTTATAATAATACTTCATCTTTATAGGTTTTGGATTGTGTAGTAGGGTAGTTTTTCCAGCAGAGGGAGAAATATACTGTATTATTGGGAATGGAGCTATAATTTTGCAGCTTCTGGTTTAATGAAAATTCCTATTTCTTTGCTTAGAAGACATACTTATTTGTTCTGACTGCTGTTATTTTGAAATGTCAATATATCTTTCTGCCAAAATTGTTATCAGTAATTTTTATATAATCAAAGTTTTGTATTTTTAAAAATTGAATCAAATAACTAAGTGCTTGTTTTACGGGGGGGTTCTCTCACATCCATAATAGTCTGACCTAAGAGTTGCACTTCTCACTGATTGCAGTTATAGCTGTTCCTTAATTCTTAATTAAACTATGTTAAAAGGGACATTTGTGTGATAACATTGTTGTCTAGTCATTGTCAGAGTAATCTATGGATAACAGCTATAAAAAACTCAAACCAACTAAAAACAGAGTGCTCTGTATTAGAACCGTGTTCTATTTGAAGAGAAATGTGGATGAAGAGAACAGCATGTTCCACATAAAGAGCAAGTCCCTTGAAGTGCCAAACTTGGTGTATGTGTTTGGTCACCTCCGTTCCTCCCTCACTGGCCTCAGATCTGCTCTCTTCCTTGCTCAGAAAAGCCCTTTAGCCCTGTGCAGAGTGTTGCTGATGGTTAGTGATTTGTTGGCAACGAGTGGTTTAAGGTCTGTGTTTTAGTCTGTGGAGCTACTCTAAAGAAGTCTTTAGGTGCAATTTTATGAGGAAGAGCAGTGTCATCTTTGAAAATTTTTAAGCAACAGAGTGTTTTGTTGCAGAACGTGATAAATTTGAACTTCTGCTGTCTCAGCAGTTTCAGCTTTGTTTTAGGAGTCTGTCAGAGAGGGCAGGGTGGTGGTGGAGGCTGTTCAAGCTTTAGTGAGGCCACTTTTACTCTCTGTAACAAAATTAACCAATATGGAAATAATTATTCTGCAATAACTACATCCTCTGTCCTTCTGGCACAAGTGGCCATGTTCAGCAGTGAAACTAATGGCACTGGGAATATTACTGGATAACTTGTCCACAGAGAGCAATTCATGTAACACTGTCAAATTACACAATGTCAGTGCAAGGTATTGAAGAACACATTACAATGACAAATTAGAAGTGCAAGGTCCTTTGAATAATGTAGTTCCTGTGAAGGTGGAAACTCATTTCAGAGTAGCTCTTGGGATTCACAGGCTATCTGGGATTTATGAATATGGCAGATATTTTGCTTTTTGGATCTGGAGGAGAGGGACTGTGGCCCTTTGGTAAGGCTGTTGTTTATATCAGATGAACTTGCTTGTCCAGACAAACTGGCAATATATCCTACTGCTTCCTTTCTACAGGGTATTTGCATGTACCAACTGTTTAGGTAATTCCAGACCTTTGCAGGGTTATTGCCTCCTTTGGCTGATGCTGAGTGTAGCAGCACTGAGAGGTATTGGATTTCTGTGAGAGAACACTGAAAACTTTCCTAACCAATTCATACTGGGGCTGAGATTGGGCAAAATAAGGTAAAAATCTGGATACATAGAAGGATTTAAGAGCCCAATCTAAAATTACAGTCCTTAAAAAGTATCTCATTTGCTTCCCAAGCTTGGAACAGTCTGCCAGAAGCCTAGAGAAGTTCAATTTTTCGCAGTAATATTTCTTAGGCATCCTTGGTCATGATTTTAGTTCACTGTTCTTGATAAAGTAAAGCAATCTGGTGCCTACTTCTAGTGCCAGGTCATCACTGGGGCCTTTTGAGGCCTGTATTCTGTCAGACTATACCTAGCAGCTCATGCTTCTTAGTGTTTCAGAAATATTTTCCCAGATAATAATTTCCCTACTGAGTTAACATTTGCTACACACACACACACACACACAAAACTAGGAAGAATCTATAGAGCAAGACTTCAACAATAATCCCCATTTTCAGAAGGTGGAAGTTTAGGCTGTTGGTATGTGCAAGATGATGAAGCTTTGAACAGTACAAAGACAAAGATATTGATGCGTAGGCAGATTTTTAATTTGGAGAAGTATTCTTTGTTCCTTTCTCAAAGAAGAAGATGCATCATTGAATATTGGGAATTTAAGTTTTTACTAGCAAGTTTCAGGGTTTTTCCTGAAATGTTTGAGTGGTATTTATGAAGGCTCTTTTTCTAAGAAGTTTTCTGAAGTTTGGGGCACAGTGGTTTTCTCAGTGATTTAGCTGTGTGTAAAGTGATTTGCTTTCTTTTTAGAGACCAGATATGCTTTTTGTTTTTGTTTTTGTGTTGTTTTTTTTGTTTGGTTGGTTTTTTATGTTTGTTTTGGGGTTTTGTTTTGTTTGTTGATTATTTTTTCCCTTTTAAAGCCTGATTCTATGGTAATAAGCATGGATTTGCTTTAGCAACTTACATCTACCTATATCAACAAAACTGAATGAAACTTGGAACTTCAGCTCTTCAACACTGAAAGCGGTGAAATGGCCTCTTGCTTGTGATGGTACCACAAAGCTGTAATTCTGCTGTGGTTCACTTCACAACAGACCTGGAGCATTGGAAGATTTATCTACCATGATCGCAGTTCTAGGCACACTTCAAAACCTAAAAATGGTTTTGTTGCTTTATTACGAATATTTAATGAGGAGCTGGTTTGGTTCAGTGGTTAGCAAATGGTTTGATAAAGAGTTGATGCATTCTTATGTTGGTGAGTTCATCACTGTGACATCGGCAGTGCTATTAGAAAAGGTAAGATTATTTGCTGAAAGTCGTCTGTGATTTTGTAAATGCTTCTGTTTTAGCAATCTAAGGATATCAAAGTATTTTTCACTTTTATTTCTTGGTAGTCCTGTGAGCAAAGATACAAGAGCCTCTACTAGCTACAGTCTCTACTAAATTGTATAGTTCCCAATGCTCCTGATTTGTCAGCAATGAGGTTGTCACTTTAATCCTTTGGAGAGCTGTCAGCAATACCACTGAAGCAAGCAGTTGGATGCCTTGGCCAAACCACACACCTCAGTGTGGAGAGTCCTCTGGCCTTCTTTCCCCATAGGAAAAGGCATGCTAACCAGTGTGGCAGTGTTGAGCTCAGTTTTATAAATGGACCAAGTGAGGGATAGGCTCTGCTGAAGTTTTAAACAGAAACACGTATGCAGAATGCTGAGACCTGCCCCAGCTGTGACTTCAGCAAGGAGGAGCAGTCAAGCAGGACACTTGCTCTGGTTTGTCTCAGTGTGAGGTTCCAGTGGCAGCTCAGTGCCAGTTATGACTGTTCTGCCTTGCAAACCCTGTTCCAGTGGGATGGCAGCTATTCCCATGTTGCCTGATGCCTAAGTTCCTGTGGAAATAGACACTCAGAAACAAGATTAATGGAGAAAGATAGATGGTATACCTTTACTGAAGGCTTTCAAGGTGCACACCCGAGGTCTGTGCACACACCTGCACAGGCCCACACTTGCACACAGGCATGCACACCCGTGACCAGGGATGTCATGGCTTTTATAACTTCTCCAGCAATTAACATATGAGATATCTATAACCAACTATGATTCTCATTTCCTTCTGTGCCCCACTCATAGCGGTCTTCAGAACTGCCCCTTGGAGAAGTTCCGGAACTTCCAGGCCTTCTTTTTGTGTTTTGTCTTCACGCTATCTACAGATGGTTTCTTACAAACACCATGGCCTTGGCAGGGCATGAGAAACCTCACCAATCTGTGAGAAAGAGCTTTAGTAACTCACCTAAGATGTGAACAACCTAGGAGAATCTATGTAAGTCATATAATCTCAAAATTCTGCAAAATATACTAAAATCCTTAGGCATTATTCACATCAGCTCTGTACCCTTCCTCCAGGTTTTTAATATCCAGGTGTCAGCACAGGCTGCGGATCAAATTAGTCCATGCTGGTAGTGATGGTACAATGTTGCAACAATTTCAAGTATTCTCCTGTCACTTATTAACCCAGAAATCCTACCATGGCTCATTACACTTAATTTTAGCTTGTGTTGTCCTGCTGGCCATGGCTTGTTGTGCTCAAGGCATGTTTGCATTGTCCTGTCATTCATGGATCACTCAGTAACTCCATTCTTCGCGCAGGCAAAGCTACTGTGACACGTTGGTAAAGAGGGGCATTGCTCAGACTATCTGTAGTACCAAGTAAAGGCTTGTAGTTCTTTGGGCTGCCTTTATTTTCACTTGCAGAAATTAGGTGCTGGCCTGAAAAGTCTGTTGGCCAGACCAGCTATTCAAAAATTAAAGCAATATGTCTGTGTAGATGTTATTGAGGTAAATGTAGAAAATACTGGTTAATAATCTCAGCAACAGAAACTATATTTAGGTTAAATGATATGTAAATTTGTAAGAAGATGAGAAGGCAGGAAAATGTAAAATTTTATTTAAGTGTAGCATCAAACCAGCAACATCTAAAGGTCAACTGGAAGATGGCTATAATAGCAAAATCCCTTTGTCTTTGTATTCTTGGTAGTATTTTCCAACTTATTTCAGAAAAAACCCCTGTATTATTTTAGGTAATGAAACAGCTGAGTGAATTCTAAGGGGAATATCATCCTCAATGTGTGGGCAGCTCATATGGTTGATAAAAGAAGTTGTACAGCTTTTTGGGTTGTGTGTTCTGTGTTACAATGTTACAACATTAACTAGCAATGTTCACTTGTGGAAAGTAGAGGGGTTTGTTAGTGGACAAGCATGAAACTGAAAGATAAAAAATTGCCTTTGTCAACAGCAATATTTTGTTTTATTTAATAAAATTTTGGAACCCTGTTTAAAATAGTGGATCAATTTAAATATTTGATCTAGTATTTTCATTCTCAGGCCATGCAGAATGTTTTTCTTCCTGTGGCCAAAAATATTTGCTCTATTCACAAACAGTTTTGATTGACTTAAAACTGGCTTTACCAGTGACTCTCTTCCTTTGTGCAGTGAGGTTTTTTTCTGATTTCACTAGGCCTGCTCAGCAAAAGGATAGACTCATGCAGAGTTAAGCTTGGCCTAAATGCTCTTCGGCAAGGTAGTTCCCTTTAGGATCAGTCTGCACTACTGTAAATGTGAAGGGAAAGTGAAACAAAAGGTGAAAAGAGTGAAATATCAATCATTTTAGGGAAAACAGAAGGAAAGGAAGAAGTAAAGGGGAAACACACATTTTAGCATCATTAGTGCTGACTTAAATATTTGGTAGGCATTGACAGGAAGCAGAAGTGGCCTGAATGCCTTGGTAATATTCTAAGCAGATAGATAGCCCTACCTCTCTGAACTCCTTCTCTTTTCTTCTCTGACCTCCAAGCTTTTATTTAAGCTTAGGAACTCCTGCCAGGGCTTGCTGAGCTCATCATTTGATCTCATATTCTCTCTCCCTCTCTTTCATTACAGCACAGCTTCACTAAACCTAGAATAAAACCCTGCTTCATCTGGCTGCACTGCACATGGTGGCAAGCATGGCAGGAACTGATTGTGTGGAAAGCTGTGAGTGTCATTTTCTTACCCTAGTGTGCTATGCAAGTGAGAAATACTGAGGTCATGGTAAGGCTTTGTTATTCTTTTCCAGGCATTACCTGGTTTCCCCTGAATTTTCACTATGTTGTCATTACTGGTATTACACCTGTTATCCTTCAGTTTAATTTCTGTAGTGTTACTAATAATTTACTGTATGTAGATTTACAGTTGTAGCTGGGAATGTTTCTGTGCTTTCATTTTGTAAATCTGCTTTTTATGATCTTGGTTTTGCTGCCTTCCTTTCTTGCACAATATCGAACAATCTGCAGCTATTTCTGCCTAGAGTCACACTGACTGCCAACCAATTAAACCCTGGCAGTTTTATTCTAGTTAGCATCTGTATGTGTTGTCATGTTTCATGTACTTCAGCTGTACATCTAAATCTGTATTGTAGTCTGACCTAGAATTTTCTTAGGTATTTTGGCTGTTTAATACATGGGGATATAATTTCCAGCCTGATCTGCTGTGGGATACAGTACCTGGTATTTGCATTTTGAAGTCTTGGCTAAAAAAGCATAATGAACATTTAGCCAAATGTCCACCAGTCACATCAGATACCGCTCCAGAGAGGTTACATGTAGCCCTTGCTTTCTGTCTTATCAGGAGACACAAAGGCCTCTGACACTGCCAGACTGTCTGACTGCCAGCTGGCAGTGCAAGCCTATCACCTCAATTCAATTGAACTTCAATGTGCTTTATTAATGCTTTGTGCCTTCCCTTCCCTGTATCTGTTATGCAACTGATTTCACACACTGCAGACAGGAAATGCACCTACAGGCACCTTCTTTTAAAAATGCACATTATGTAGTAGTTCTGTAAATAATCCCAGGAACAGTTTCCCCCTCTACTCACCTCCATTCCTACTCTCACAGAGGGGAATTGAAGGGAAGGGCTGCAAAACAGGGAAATGTGAATGTTTCCTGTGCCCAAGGTGGCTGGACAGAAGGGACTGCCACATCAGCACCCTGAGGTGAGAGTTGAGAGTAAGAGAAGGCATTTTGTGGGCTATCCTTGGCTAGAACCAATACTCTCTTGCTCCCTCTGTTGAAGAGCAAAGTCGGGAGGAAGGCAATAAAGTCAGTCTGGGCTGGAGGACTTCATGGAGTCCATGCTATTTTATTTAGACCTGATCCTCTGTTCTTGTGTGCTGAGTGATTCTTGATGGGACCGCGTATGGACTGGAAAGGACTTATGCCAGGTGCTACTGCTAAACAGTCAAACAGCTTCTGGTCTGATTTGATGCATTTGTGGATACTTGGATTCAAAAGAATCTAATATGGTATATGTATAGCTGTGGTGGCTGCAACTTGTATTAATTTATCTGAATTATCTTGGATTACAGCTGGGTGGCAGCACAGAGCTCAAGGCTGGTTAACCTCTCTATAACCACTTTAGCTGTCCATTTTTTTGCACTACTTCTGTACTTGCACTCACGCACTTGGCAATTGCAGAAACTGAAGTCTAGGTATCTACCAAGCTACTACACATGCTGGCTGGAGAAGCAGCTCTGTGCCAGTCAGGGATTTCCTCTATGCTACAGAAATGCTCAGGGTTGAGAGTGCTGAACAGAGTTTCTGCCATTTGTGCAGGGTAAAACTCTTGGAAATAAATTGACTCTTGGTCTCATAAGCTCTCATTGTTGCATTGTTGTGAGCAGAGCAATTTTTTTTTAGCTTAAATTCAAACTAGACAAGATTTTCCAGTAAGAGAAAGGGAAGTTTTTCAATAGAATTGCTTTGTCATATTTTTAATGGGATATTTCATTATTGCATACGGCTAAAGAGGTATTAAAAACTGGGAGGTATTACAGTATGAATGAAGTAATTTTGACTGCAAGAGCTATGTTAGAGGCAGGCTATCAAGTTATATTTCCCATGGAAAGGATTAAATTCATGAGAAAACCTAGGAGTGATCTCAGTGTCAAAAATGTGTTTGCTGTTGCAAAACTTTCTGTATCACTTACTCTTGCAAGTTTTCCCCCTTTAGTGTGCTGTTTTACCTCTGCCTCTTTCTGCAGTTTCTTCATTCTAGAGTCACAAGCTGTGAGTGTATCATACATGGGATAGAAAGAAAGACATTTCAGGTGAGTTTGAGATATGAGAAAATGTTTTGGTTATTTTTGGGAAGGAGGGGTTGTGATTTTTGTTTGGTTTTTGGTTAGTGAGAAAATTAGTACTAATCAGTTGTCTAGTGCACTAGTTACCATGTGAATATGACAAGAAAAACTAACCTAGTGTACATTTGAAATAGCAGCTATTGGGATTTAGGTTGAATTGTCTCTGGAGTAATAACTTACTCTTGGTGCTTGTTGCAAAATAATCCTGTACAGTTTCCAATTTTTGAGAGTGCCCACTCCTTGTTCAGCTAAGGGGGAATATCTGAATCAAACTGTATTGCTCTTTCTCATCTTCCTCAGCTGGCATTTGAAGAACAAAAACAAGTGATGAGTGGAGGGAAAATGTGTGAGAGAGGTGAATAAAGAAGCTCAAAAACAAAGTTTGCTTATGACAAATACATGGACTCCTTCAGTTCATTTCTCACTGGCATCTCAGAAAGAACAGGCCTCCTGGGGCCTTGATTTTTCTCTCCTGCTTATACAAGCTGCTTGCTTAGCTAGTGTAAATCAGCATAGTGCTGCTGAAGACAGGAGATGTGACTGAGGAACTGCTCTGGGAGGAATTATTTTGATGCAAATGTGGTGTAAGCAAGATGAAAATGATGTGTGCCTTTATTAACTCAGATCATTGAACACAGGATAGACAACAGACAAATAATGTTCTTAGAGGTGCCTTCAGCACTCCTTGGCCTGAGGGACAATTAAAGTGATCAAAAGAGCAGAAACAGTGGAAGTAAGAAGCAGGCAAAGAGTGGGGTATAATCACTAAGCAAGAAACACTGTGGTGAAGGCAATCAATAGCTTAAGGTAAATTACAGCTAACATAAAGGACTGGGCCTTGGGAAAGCAGTGTCCTTAGTCCAGTGGTATTGTCTCTCTAAAGCAGCTTATCCCAGAGCTTGTAATGTGACCTGCCTCTGTTGCAAAAGTGTTCCCCATACAATTATGTATCACAAACCAATTTTCATATAACAAGATCTACATTTCAAGTGCATCTGAAGGGCTAACTGTGCTGTTTGAATGTATTTAAATGGTCCTTCATCTATAATTTGTGTTCATTGCTTGTGTCAGGTATGTATTGATTACCATTCTATTGGATGTCAGCTCACTCTCCTCAGAGATGTGTGGAGCAAGGCAGGGAGCTGGTCCTTCTGTTAGAGCTCTATTAAGCTGTAATGATTTGAAGTCTTGCATGCCACAGGAGCTGTGTAAGGTCACGGATCCTGGCACTAGAGCAGCCTGACCTGTGCAGGGTGCAGTTTGGCTTCTCTGTGGAAACACTTGGCTGTTTCTTTTCCCATATAATGGCCATGAAGATCTCTAGGGGCATTTTACTCCACAAATTCAGTTGTGGTGCATACGTATGTTACTTGAAGATTTTAAACATCAGCATCTACTCCTTGGAGTTATCAGAGTGTAGTATATACCCATTTCTGCCTGGGCAGGTTTATGACCTGCTTTTTTTTTTAAAGAATTCTAACAGGTATAACTTTTCCACTCCCCTTCCCTGGTTGGTCACAAAATACAAAATTAACAGTCTTAGGTCAGGTTTTTTCCCCTTTTTTCTTCAAAGGCAGAAAAGATTAAATGTCTTCAAGACATTTAAGACAAGGCAAAACTTTTTAAAGTTTTTAAAGTTGCTGTGTCTTTAGTTGTTAGTATTGGTCTTCATTATATGCAATAGCCTGCAAGGCTTAAATGAATACCAGGGATCCAATGAGTGATACTGTTTATAAAGGAAAAAAACTCAGCTGAGTAGCTTTAAAGAGTTTACTATTTGGATAGAATGATAAGCTGACATTGGAGTGGCTCCTCCTGAGATGACACAAACCAGTCTGGCGCTGGCTGCATCTGATCAATGTGCCCACTCCACAGCTGTGGTGGGAGACTGCAGTTACAGTTTCCTTTGCATTGTTCTGAGGATGCATCACCTGAGGAACCAAGCTCAGCCCTGTGTGGCCACTTGTGCCAAAAGTGAAAAGAGGTGCTATGACAAATTCTGGATGGTGCAGTAGTTCACCATATCCCATAATACCAGGGACACAACAGTTTAGGATGACTTTTTTTGTACTCTTTAGCCAAGCTAAATAAATATCTCTGAACTATGTGAAGCAGGTTTCTTTGCAGTCAGGAGCTGTGCAGGTGATGCATCTTACAGAGCTCAGCAGGACCTGTTCCCCCAAGTGCAGAGCTGCCCTGGTGCTCCCTTGCAGGGTGGGCCTGTGCTGTGCTCTGTGGAAATACCACTTTGAGCAGCTCAAGACTGGCCATCCATCCCATACAAATGTATCCTGAGCTTCCTACTCCTCACTGCTATGAGTCTGTTAGGAAATTCTCAGACTTAGCTTGTCAAGGAAGAAAAGCAGGTCTTGTCAGGCCTTTTTGAGCACTTTGTGCCTTTCCACAGTTTAAATTTTTAGAATCTGTTCTGCTGAGTCATGAAACGTGGTAGCTGAGTACAATCAGAGCTAATTTTGTTTTGCCTCCAGTCTTGACTGCCATCCTGAAAAGAAAGGTTGGATTAAAAGAATTTTTCAAAAACATATCCAGAGGGTACAAATACCACTGATTAACTTAATAGGTGAATGAGCATCATTGCACTACAGAATTATACCTCTAAATTGGATTTGCAGCACTAGGAATCCAAGGGAAAGAACTTGACAATGACAGATATTTTCTCTCTGTGGTTTATTTGTAAACAATGAAGCAGTTGGTTTGTGGCTGGGTTTTTGGTTTGTCTGTTTGTTTTGGGGGATTGTTTGTTCATTGGTTTGGTGGGAGGTTTTGTTAATTTTTTTCTTTTGTTCTCTTCTTAAATACCTAAGGAAAGCCTGGGTATTTTTATCCTCTTCTTTATGCTTTTAATATTCAAAGCCAGGAAGCCTATTATTTAAAATGAAATAGAATCAGTGTAAGGAGCTGGGTGTAGGGAAAGTGGGGAAAATGGCAATTTTTCTTTGGTGCCATTTTTGATGTTTCTGAGACACATCATTCCCTGAATGATTGACTGGGTTTGTGTTCAAGTTTGTCTTCTTTGTGCTGTCTCTGCCTTTTACACCAGGCAGCAGAGCTCATACTCTGACTTTCCTGTGCCTATTTGGGAGCCCAGCCAGAGATGCAACAGGGAAGTTTGCAAGTGTCAATCTGGATGTGAGTGTACAGCTGGATAACATGTATTTTTTGTCAGAAGAATGATCTGAGTGTACATCATGAAACCTTCACAGGAAAAGAGCTCTAAGTTCCTCACTAATTTCCTCCTTTGGTGGCTTCCTAAGACAAAGGGGTGCTTAATTTTTGTATTTCAGAAGGCTTCTAGGCAGGAGGCAAGCAACTGCATGTCTTGCATGCCCCAGGTGTCCTGACACTGGCATAGGAAACATTAAAACAGAAAGACTATTCTAGAGTTCTTTACTAAGTTAAAATCTGGCTTCAGATCTTACGTCCTTTACTGCATCTAGCTCTCCATTTCTATTATATGCACTGGGACATGTTACAATTTCTTAATTATCAGTACCTTTTACCTTAATTTAAAGACTACCAAATTATTTCAGATAGATTGTTTCTACATTAAATATCTGGGTTTTTTGGACACCCCCCCGCCCCCCCCCCCCCGATGTAACTAGATATCTGTATAAACTGATCCATGATACAGAAATTACTGTTTCTGGTATCCCATACTGAAGTACCACTGCTTCTTACTGTGATCAACAAAACCTTTATTTCATGCCTGAAAAACATCTGGGACAACTCACATGAGAAATGCTTACACAGTTCTAACTTGTTCGAGATTTGCCCTTGACTTTTTGTTGTACATCTACAGGCAGTTTTCTCTGCTTCAGGGAACTGAAGCAAGTGGCTTGTGGAAAGCAAAGTTAATTTTTTTTATCCCTTTCACACTAAGCTTTTGGGATAATATACCTTGTACTTGTGGAAATCCAGTGAAGAATTTCCCTTTTTGCCATATAGGTTTTATCTGCAGCCTACCTGAGCAAAGATGTATGTTGATAATTTCTGGTATTTCTGCACCAGTAAACACCCTAGTTAATGTTGCAAACAGTCTTTTATTAAAGATCTCTTTTTATCCCATCAGCTACATTTTAAAAAAATTCTGCTGTCTCAAAACTGCCATATTAGTCTCGGCTCAAATGTTTTCAGGAAGATTTCAATTAAATGCAGTCAGCTATTATGCAAGTGGGAGGAGAATATAAAATTTCCATTACTTTTGTTTTGCACACAATTGCTTGGAAATAGTTAGTTGTTTACTTAAACTGTGATGAAGCATGATTTACACGTGCAAAGCTCTCACTGGTTTTTCTTTCTTCCTATCACAATAATTAAAAACTAAACTCACCTAAAATGCTGTCAACTTATTCTCCCTCCTTTTTAGAAGCATTGTTAGGGAATGGGAAATGGCTTTCTGTTGTATGGGTGGAGAAAATAGGTATTCTGTAGTTTGTTGGAATGATTTTACCCATAATATAACTGCAGAATTCATAATTCTTGGGCTTTTCAAAGGTCACACTAGTATTTGAGTTCTTTCTTGCAGTGGTGCATTGGGAAGACAAGTGAAAGGTTGACTAAAGTTATGATTTTGTTTCCTTTCATTTTTAATATGAGATCAGCATTGATGATGATAGTGGGGTATTCAATTCACCTACTTTAAAATTAAAGCTGTTTGCATTATTGTAGGTATTGGGGTTTTTTAAGAAAGTGAGTTTGCAGATTTAATTATTAATTAATCTTGAACATTTTTGATGCTTTTAATCTATATAATGTATCCCTATGTAACAAATACAGCTGTTCTAAAATCTGGCAATGTTTTTTATAGTGCCCAAAACTTCTGCTGCAAGAAGAGCCTGGCAGTCAAATGAGGGAAGGGACCCCTGTGAATCTCTGCAAGGTATGTCATACACCTTGCTCAGTACAGTAATAACCTGGGACCCTTCAGATACTGAATGCCAAAGTTGTTTGCAGAGCAGATCTTCTCCCTTTTCATCACCTGTCTGCCTTTTTCGTTGATTAATGTCATGGTCACTTGATATCTTCTGTGATAGCAATTTTTTTTACTAATCTGAGCATGGTCTTGCATTCACTTTTCAGTGCCTTAGACTCTCAAAAGTCTTTTAATTAGTTGCTGTCCTTGGGCTGATGACAGGAAATATGACCTGTGTCCTTTTATCAGTGCCAGCAGGGTTTCCCCAAGCCTTGCTGAAGGAATCTGCCAAGTGGCCAAAGCAGGAGGGAGTAGACAGACGGATGGACAGACAGATGGACAGATAGATGGATATCAGCATTGGTACTGACCATGTGTAGATGCTCAGCTGTGAGTCTTGCACTGGCATGGCTTGCCCTCCCTCAGTGCTGCTGCAGCCCTGAGGGAACCAGAGGCCACTGGGCAGTTGGCTGCAAGTGTTTATTCCTTTGTATCAGAACTGTGAGAACTAATGCTATTGGTAGTTTCATATGTGATTTCTGCTCTATTCATATTTTAGGGTTTCCTGATGAAATTTGACTTAGAAAAATAAAATTGTACTTCATTAATACATTTTAAAATATTATCTATGACCTTCAAATGAATCTGCATTTCCAGTATACATAAACAGAAAGTGTTTTCCAGATGCAGTACATTTCTGCAGATCAGACAGTCCCCAGTCCTCTGCTGAAATAGCTCCCACATGCTGGGACTGGAGCAGGTGTTTCTCTCATTGCTCAAAGCCACGCACTTGACATCTGATTTCCAGATGCTCTAAAATGGTATCTTGTAACAGTCTACTTTGTGCAGTCCTGCTTATGTTCTTATCTTTTATTTGCTGTTTTCAGGACATGTATAAATTTCTTCTCACAAAAAAAGAAAAAAAGAGGAGGTTGGATTTGAAACGAACTCACACCTTTTTAGGTGTTACAGGATACATATGACCAAGTTTACATCAGGCTCCAACTTTTGAAACTTATTTCTGTGGCTGCAAATGATTATGCTCATGGGGTGGGCATCTCAGCAGTGCTTATGCACAAGATTCTAATTTCATCAGTCTGATTAGCACTGTTTATTTTTTTCTCCTGACATCCTGTTATTTTTCTAGCTTTCACCTGTATTTGTCTTCTTCTATGTCTCTAATTTCTCTTGATTTTCTTGACATCTACAGCAGGTGTCTTTGGCCTGAATGCACCTGAACACCTGCTACCTTCTTGCTGATTGCCTTTTAATACATATCTCCACTGCTTGGTATCAGGAGGGGAGAAAGGTAATTGTTTATATGTTATGTGAAAAGATGTTGTGGTGGTGGTGGTTTTTTTTTTTTAATACAACCTATTCTTCCAGTGGAAAAAGAATATATTCCTTTCCTCACCTCATTTTCACTGTTTTTTTCTTTCTTCTTTTTTTTTTTTAAGGAAAACCCCAATGCCTTTCATTTTTGACCTACTGAATAAATGGGCAATGACCAGTGAGAAATGAGATAAAATGCTGAGAAAGACTTTTACTTTCTTCTTCAGGAATGACATGTCAGTATCACTTTGTTTTGCCTTTTCTTGTTTAAGATGTAAAACATACAGGTTTATGAAATGCCTTTTGCCTTGTATTGCAGTAGGTGAAGAAATAAAAACCTGAGACATCGGTTTTCCATCGTGCTTCACCAAAAATAAACTATACAGTCATGCAACACCAGGAGGGTTATACTACCTGAGATTCTGGATATATGGTTGTTTCTCTGTGAAACAATAAGATACCAAAAGAAATTTACTGAAGGTTCTAGCTCTGGTAGTAATGTTTTTGTTTCAGTGATGGCCTAGGATTTAGGAATTGCAATGTTCATAGGGACAGATAAAGTCTTCTGTGAGATCAGCCAGAGTATTTTCCTTGTGTGGCTGCCTCTAATGACTGATCTAATAACAGGCAGATAGTTATTACAAGTCTCTGGATTTTTTTTTCCAGAGGTTTTTTTCCCCACAACCTCCTTTATTCCTGGATTCAACGCATGCCATGAACCCTTTCTCTCAGAGAAGTGTGTTTATCAGAGGAAGGGCAATGATGACTCCCATTGGTTTGAGTGAAAACTGTATGTCCATCCCCTCTGAAAAGCAGTTCTGTCTTTTGTTCCAGGCGGATCACAGGGGAGCCCAGACCTTACTCTCCTCAGTTTGAGATGAACGATGACATTGCTCTCTATGGGAAAGCTTCCATCTCAGAGGAATTTCACATACCAACCCCAACCCCTGGGATACCCTCAAGGTGTGAATCTGTCTTCCTGAAATAGAGAACAGTGACAGTCAGTCCTAAGGTAAACTTTTATCTTGAAACAAGGTAAATCTGAAGTTAATTGTAATGATAGATTTACACAAATCTCTGCATCTAATTTCAGTTTGGGAGTTTTGACTTCTGGGCCCATTGGCTTTAGGAGTCATGTGATTGTTTGAAGCTGAGGTATATAAAAATAGCTGGAATCACACAAAAAGTAAACGTTTTAAGTAAACGTTTTAAGTAAACGTTTTAAGTAAACGTTTTAAGTAAACGTTTTAAGTAAACGTTTTAAGTAAACGTTTTAAGTAAACGTTTTAAGTAAACGTTTTAAGTAAACGTTTTAAGTAAACGTTTTAAGTAAACGTTTTAAGTAAACGTTTTAAGTAAACGTTTTAAGTAAACGTTTTAAGTAAACGTTTTAAGTAAACGTTTTAAGTAAACGTTTTAAGTAAACGTTTTAAGTAAACGTTTTAAGTAAACGTTTTAAGTAAACGTTTTAAGTAAACGTTTTAAGTAAACGTTTTAAGTAAACGTTTTAAGTAAACGTTTTAAGTAAACGTTTTAAGTAAACGTTTTAAGTAAACGTTTTAAGTAAACGTTTTAAGTAAACGTTTACTTAAAAAGTTTACTTAAAAAGTTTACTTAAAAAGTTTTGATTTTACATTCTAATCACTTTGGGGTTTTGTTTACTGAAGCCTGCAAAAGTTCTTTGAATAGCAAATCTATAATCTGTTCCCAATCCCTTTTCTTTCAAAATTAGCTGACATGAGACAGAAGCTTCAGCAATCAATGATGAGGGAGAATCATTAAAAGGTCTGTTTCTAAGGAACCATTTCATGGTACATGGACTTTTTCTTAAGAAAGGAGAGAGGGAGAGAGAGAAAGGCAACAGTTTTAGGGAAAGACAATCTCTCCTCCCCAAACCCAAGCTGGCAAGGGGGAGATGGGCACCTTTTATTATTATCTGACACAGACAGCTCTGTGGAAACCTTGTTACAGAGTTTTTTGAGTCTCCTGTTTTCTCACAGGGAATACTTTGATTCTCAACAATAGACAGAGAACTAGTACAGTAGGAGAGAGGAATAAATGGGAAAAGTCTGGGAAATATCTGCTTCATGACAATGTTGTGGTTTGAGCAACATCTCTGATGGGTACCCAGGTACTAAATAAACAAATTGTCTTCTGAATGTTTACAAAGAAGGAACATGGTGGATTTATTTTGTGAAGCCATTGTGCTTGCTCTACCTTGTCATCAGAATCCTCATAGATATACAATATTAGGTCATGAATGAACAGTGTTTTCTGATGGGCCTTGAAGTAAAACATAACAAACAAAAAACCCATCAGTGTGTGATTTGCACCCCTGGAAGGTCTAAACTCTGTGAGATGTCATTTAAAAATATTTCCTGTTTGCTCTTACTTGGTCTCAATACTTTCAGGCTCAGCTAAACGAAGAACTAAATTAAAACTGTCATTTCAGCTCATAAATAACAGATGTCTCACCCATTTAATTATTTATAGTCTTGAATCTTTCAAAAATGAAAATGGCTATACACATTTTTAATGTAGTTCTTGGTAATTTGCTGCATGAATGATAAGATTGCAGATAATCCCAGCACACAAACATGAAAAATAAAACTTTGACTGACTCGCTTATCTTATGTGACTGCTTCTTCGATCCCCTGTGACTTTTTTTAAATTAAAATTTAAGTGAAATCTAATCACAACAAAATGATGTTCATACACTTGCATTAATAATTTATCTGCTAGAGATCACAGTGAAGGTAGTATGGACATTAGAGACTCATTTGCTGCCTGAAAATCAATGCTTTCTCTTTTTGCTAAGATTTATCTTTTCATCTGTGTGAACTGTGTTTGGATGGATCACAAGTCTGAAATAACAATGGTGAAAGAAATTAAGACTGTGCCAACATTAAAAAACCAATACCCCACCTCAGAAAAACCACCCAACCCTTCTCTCTGTATTCTTTAGCTAATGAAACAATTATGTCACTTGACTTAATGATTTACTCTCTTTTTATGAACACAGCTAATCTAGGGAAAGATGAACTCAGTGGGCTAACAAAGATTCACTGCCAAGCACAGTGTGTGTGAACTGAAGGAGGAAACATATGGGTGTGAACTCTAAAATTCATTTTAGAGAAAACAGTCCCCCCAAGAAAACGCACCTATTCACCTCCTAAGCAGCACAATTTAAGTTGCTTTAAGAAAGGTAAAAGGGAATTGTTGAAAATCCTCAAAGAAAGCAAAAGTGTATGGCTTGTTTGCAATCTATGCTATGTGGCCAAGAATCTTTTATTTTGGAACTGAAGAGGTCAAGTAGCATTCCCTGGGTGGAAGAAGGGCTGTCTTGGGTGTGGGTAAACTGGGAGAGGCAAAACCTCCAAAATGTGATTATGAAGGAACTATATGTATAGTTAGAAAAGCATTTGCAGAGCAACTGTAGAAAAAAAAAGAGAGAGAGAGACTTGGACTTAACATCTGGGCAAGTTACAGGTGCCAAAAGGCTTAGAACAATGACTAAAGAAGTCATGGTATTGTTTGATTCTCAGTGTGTTCAGGAACACAAAATCTGTTTACAGTCTTTTGGAAAACAGAAGCATATCCAACACCTGATCAGGTATTTCTAGTTGAAGCAATCTTTGAGGCTCAACTCTTTCAAAAATTCTTGAAGATCAAAATGTTTGCGTACAGAAGGCTTAGGAACTTAAGGCAAAATGTTTATACAGAAAAAAGGAAAGAAGTTTGACTTGGTCTACCAAATTTCTTCCTAACAGGGATGTTTTTGTTACTTCTAATCAGGTACAGCAGCATTTATTAGCTTGCCATTTGTTAACAACCTTTGCAGGAATAAATCAACATAGATCCTTTGCATTAATGGTGTTGCTTTAAATTCTATCTGCTCAAGTGAAAGTTCAGTGTTTTCAATCAGGAACTGCTCCTTTGAGGAGTAAGAGAATCTACCACTTAAATTGGGGAAACTGTACTGGTACTTGGCCTTAAAGTGCAGCCCAAGAGAAATAACTTGTACCTGCAGCATATTCAAGGTAACTGGAACTGTGGGTCTCCTCTAAAGTGAAATCGGAAGCCAATGTAGCACCTTTTAGGTGGTTGTTCAGACTAAACACTTGGATCTCTGTCAGGGGGAATTGTCAGGGGCAATCTCCATATTTGCAGTCCCATCCTGATGCAGGCAGGGGAATACTGAGAGGCTGAAGCTGGGGAAGAGAAGGTGGAGAGAATGTAATCTGGGTTTGTGGGAGGTGACAGGTGAGAAATCCATGGTGGAGCTTGAGAGGACTGAAGCACTGATGTTCCTGTTGATAAGGAGGTGGGGCTGGACAGTTTGGGGAGAGAGAAGCAGAGGGTGGGAAAACACAACTGCTGTGGCCTGGGACACAAATGGGTAAGAAGTGTTTCTGGCAGGTTCAGTAAGGCCTTGGGCATATAGGAGAGGCAAACTCTGCCCTCCTGGGGCACGGAGCTGCCAGCTGTGGGACAGGGGAGAAACACAAAAGGTGCAGGGGATGGAGTGACTAGAAAAAAATGCAGCCTGAGTGCTATGAGGAAGGAGATCTTGCCAAGGCCAGGAGAAAGATGTCAATTCTATGAGCTGAGGAGCTGCTGGGCCTGGGTTTTGATGTAAAAGGCAGCTTATCTTTTGAATATGAGTGACTGGAATACCCACATAAACTGATTAAGGCTTCCTTGGTGCTTAGTCAGCTGAACCAATATTGGTGAATAAATGTATAAAAGCATTGTTCTGCATGCCAGGTGACAGAGCCAGAAAAGTCAATCCTTTGCAAACACCACCCATCCAAGCCTGGCTTCCAGCTCAGGGTGTTTTGTAAATATTATGTCAACATGATACTGCGGAACAAAGGAAATATAATGTATTGGCATCCATTTTCTCAACTGCAGGGAAATCTCACTGGCTATTCTAATTGAAGAATGGCATTTCAGGATTACAAGCAGATTTCTGTTCTCAGTTTGTGTAAGGATTGACACAGGTAGGTAAAATAATGATTTTAAAAATCTGATTCAGGCAGTGTCAGTGTCCCTTTAATTCTGCACTGGTGCAGAATTACATACTGCAGCTTTTTACTAGACACTGCCCTTTGCAAACTTTCTGGAAAATATTTTCCATCATTTTGACATTTCATTTAAAATGAAATATAGAAGATATTAGAAATTCATGTTCATGACAGGTATTATTTGTTTGACTTTGAAATATACAGAGAACACACATTAATGCACAGTGACTGAAGTGTTACAGGGGTGTGTGTCTGCATATTCATGGGACTCTTCTTTACTCCACAAGAAAGTGTTGCAGAATCAGAAGAGGACTGACCTTTTATAGTACTAAAAATAAGTGTGTGCAACAATGAATAATTTAAAAAGAGGCCAGCTGGAATGACCTTCCCTATATAGACATGTGTGTGTATAACCAAGAAAGAATGTTATTTTTCCTTACAAAGGTGCCCAATTCCACAATGTTTTCTAAGTTACTTCTGTTTACATATTCAGCACAGAAATTCTTATTGAAACCCTCTTAGTCATATAGGTATATGTCTACTCCTTTTGGAGTTCCAAGTGGGGAATATGAAGGTATGATATGTCTGAGCTGGAAAAGGGCTGAGGGCTACTAAGCTGGAAGTTACTGTTGAATTTTCTACTATTTTTTTTTAATTCTTTGAGAAAGTTTATTTGGTTAGGAGTCCATTTAACATGAGGCCAGTTATATTCCTTTTATTCTAGAGGAGCAGGAAGACTGGAGTTCTTACTAAATGTAACATATGTACATGTATGGTCAGAGCACTGAATAAGTTGGTTGAAACTGTTTCAAGTGTAAAAGGTCTTTGATAGACAACCCCTGTTCGATGACCAGAGAAAGATAAAATCCTTTTGAATTTGGATTGACAGTTGCCTTCCTTTATGGTTTAACTGCTGTGTGAAGAGCTACTCTTGATAGGGTTTGATTATCTGCTTTACAAATCCAACACACATTGCAGGGTGGTGAGAGAGGCATTTTTATCCTTCCTTTTTTATATCACATGTTTTTTAAAGAACATATTGTTACCAAGGAAAGTAATTTTGATTTATATAGCTTCTTCTGAGGGGAGGGTTGTCAACAATTTGTTTTGAACCATGAGCTCAGCTGGCTTCTACATTTAATGCAGTCACTAACTTTCATATATAATTGTTAAGCTTTTATAATTCCTATCCTGAGCTTGCGACTGTGAGTGTTGAACTATGTGGCAGAGCATCTGTAGCCTTTGTAAAACTGAGAGTTGAAAGTTTGTTTATACATCTGGAAGAATCACAGGCTTTTCTCCTTTGCTGAGGTGTTACTACTTTTTCCTCCAGAAAGCCCTGAATCTCTCATCTATCAAAGGGGAAATTCTAACTGTAACTGATCAGAACTGAAACTAAATTAAAATAATTCTTCTTAACTATTAATGTTGGAACCATGTTAGTTGCCAGGAAAGGTAAGAGACTTTCTTGTTTGTATTGGGAATTGGCTCAACCTGGTGACACTTCTCCTTCTTTGGTCCTAAGGTCTGTTTAATCATGATGATTGCCATATTCATAATGAGGGCAAGGTTTCATTCTACTCTGGGTACCCTTTTGCTTATAGAGTCATTGAAAGTGCACACAAATATAACAGAATTACCTAAGTCAATTATTCACTGCTTATGTGCAATCGCTGAATTTCCATGTGCAATTGTACAGTTAGGCAATGCCCACATTTTGGTAACAGAGACAACAGTTGTTGGTGATGTGCATTATAGGAGAGAGTGTGTGAACTAATGCAGAATAACTGACCATATCATTACAAGGGTGTCACATCCTTCTCAAACAGGATTAGTAAGTGGATATCTTCTTAACTGGAATACACTTTTTAAACTGTTTGATGGAGAAGGAACTAGACTGTTTCCCAGTCTGACTGTTATCTGCAACTGATGCCTGTTTTTAGCTCTTACATCATATTTATAAGACCCTGAGCAACTCCTGAATAAAACAAGGAGAGTCAGTAGGGGAGAGACATCCTGGGATATATTCATGTCTGGTACCTTGGTAAAAGTCAAAGAAAAAAAAAATCTGTTCAGTGAATTTGCAACAAACATCCTCAGACCAAATCACCTGATTAAGTCAATAATCCTGTCTCAGTCTGAAGCGTATAAAGCTTGTATGATTGTATTATTTTCTTCAAATTCAAATAGAATAATTTTCCAACTTCTTTTTTATATTTTACCCATAACTTTAGCTTCTAGTTGCAATTGTTACAGGCCTTACACTTTTGAAAGCCAGGGCTGGATGGTTTTCTCAAGCAAAATGGTCTGCGATCAAGAGCAGCTGATTATGTACTCTCACTCATGCATCAGCATGCTGATTATGTGAAATCTCATGAAGAATTACAGTCAATGCCAATCACCGTCTAGCTGAAGGTCAAATTTTACATTCCTCTACTGATGTCATCTTTTTTTTCTATACTAATCTATAAACCATGTAAGGAAACCTTGAATACATGTTCTCAACAAAATGTATTTATGCTTTCAACAGCTGTTTTAGCATGCAAAACCAGAGTTCTGTTCTTGTTCAGCATGCTATTTCTATAATGTTTATTGATACTGGAGAAAGGAAACACTAAGAGCCCCAGGGTAAGGAGTGTTTAAAGCTAATGAATGATGCTTAGCTGTTATGCCTGTTTAGTGCAAGGCTGGTATGTGGGTGCTACAGAGAGATGTATCTCTGCTCAGTGCACTTCTCATGTCATTATTCACATTCATTATTAACTCTACTCTTGCTTTTGAGTATCTGGATGGTGTCACTACTACAGATGATGCTCTGAGGGGTTAGTACCATGTTGGTGGCAGCTCACTGCCTCAAAAGATAGTGGCTAAGAAAAGTATATTGTTTAAATATCCTTAATGGGAGCTGTATGTTTTCTGATTTATTTCATTTACATTTAACATGTCTGATTAATTGCTACCTAGTGATTCCCTTTATTAGGCTCCCATATGAAGCAGTTATGTATCTGGCAGACTTAGGCAATTAACAAATAATTTAATAAGTTTGATCAATAGAAGAGTATTTTTATGGAAATAGCTCCACAGTTTAGTGAGACACTTTTAAAACATGAAATGTTTGCCCAGTTAAGCTAGTAGTAAATATAAATTGAAAAGTCAAAAAAATGTAGAATGACAAACCCCTATCAGTTTTCAGAATACAAAATAAGTAGTAAATCAATTTTGTACTCTTTCTCATAATGCTGTGCTGACCCCACTGTGTCTATGTGGTAGAAGTGCAACATTGTCCCTGGCAAAATAGGTATGCTTCTATTTTGCTTTCTGTGCTCAGGTACAGCTGTGTACAATGGGAAGCTCTCTTAAAGGGCTGCCTGGAAATGTTTTCCTAAGAGGATTACGTAAAGCCAAACCCTTTGCACTCGAAATGATGTCTCTGCACTATAGGGACATGTGCATTGAAGCTACTGGATGCAAAAGGTAACAGTTTTTGCAGTGGGCTCTGGTGAATTCTGCAGCTCAGAAAGGGGAGGTGAATAAAGGTTGTTATTCCTGGTACTGCCAGAAATGGAGTTTCTGCCAGAAATGGAGTTTTACTTCAGCCTCTGCCTTCCCCTGCATGAGGTCTATATAAACGAGATTGGAATAACTTGACTATTATTTTACTGGCAGATTATTGACATATTCATGCTAGATGCTTTAATATGGCTAATAAGTATTTGAAATGTCTCCTTTGAAATTGCTCTTAATGGAAGAACAGAGTTTTATTAATTTCCATTTTTTGATCATTTTCAATACGTGCTGAAAGTAAACTTCCAGAGAAGTAGTTATGGGGTTTCTATGGGACCAAAGTCCCCGAAATACAGGCTCTGTTCTGCTTTGGACAGATTAATCCCCAAACTGTTTTTCTGCAGTTCTAGAAATAAACAGGATTTTCACAACAGGAAACATTTGTACATTTATAGAATTTTTTTCCTGATGGGATTTGTGCCAGCATTGAACTGATTTTCAGTGCAAAATCTCATTTCTTGTTAATATTTAATGCTGGTATGAAAGGAAGGCAGAAATAGTAGTTCTCATTTATTAAGTTATATGGTCAAATTGATGCCATTCTAAGAGAGATGTCATTTCTCATTTAATTTCTTGATTTGCATAATTTAGTTCTAAAAAACCAATGTGGTAAAGAGTGTGGTACCTTAGTGAGGTTTCTTTTGGGAATTCTCTGTACAGTGTCAGTCAGTAGGACGACAGATATGTCTGTTCAGTCCAGAACTGGGAATTCAGGATTATGGATTTCTTTCAATTTAACTATTCCCAGGATTACATTGTACCTAGCCCCAGTATCACAGCTTCATGATTTGAAAAATTACATTTGAATTCTTAATCTTTGTATGGAGCCAACAACGAAGCATTGTGTATAAGCTTCTGAAGAAATCAAACTGTGAATATGCTTTTTTAGAGGATTAAGCAAGTTGCAATAAAAATATTGTTTGAATACCAGGAAAAAGAAATTAAAATATAGAAGTAAAAACAGTCTATGTATAGTACGCCTGCAAGCAATTCAGTAAGTTGAATTGTTCAGTAGGTTATTTAATTAAAAAAAAATTCTTTGTTGGAATTTGAAATTGCTACTTCTGTACTGTAAATGTGCACGCATGTACCTTGTGGCTCCATAAGTACACTCATCAATTTGACTTAAAGTGATTATGGCAGATGGCAGATCAAAGGCTCCCAGAGATATTCCAGTATCACCCACAGAAGATGGGTGAGATGAGGAAAACATCACTAGGTCAGACCGAAGATCTATCTAGTCCAGTAGCAGATTTTTACAGAAAAACTACTGAAAGACCCTGTTGAGGAAAGGGTCGTTTTATATTCCTGCAACTTGTGGCAATCAATAGTTTAAGGACTTGTAAGTCAAAAGTTATATCCTAACTGTCATATCAGATATCCAGTGATAGACCCATCCTTCAGGAATTTGTCTAAACCTTTTGCAAGACATTTATAGTTGAGCCTTCGCAACACCTGTGGCACAGATGCAATTTTTCACAGTTCAGTTGTGTGTTCTGTGAGGAAATATGTCTTTAGCTGTGTTCTATGATGAACAGCTGATAATGCAGCCACACAGCCCTGTTCGTGCTGTCTGTGCTGGTTTCCTTGCACTGCTGCAGTGGGAGCCAGCCCAGCACCTGACGGGGGTACCTGGGTTGGGGGTTTAGCTGCTCAACCAACAGTGCTGAACATTTGACCTTGACTTTCACCAGGACTGAAGTCTCACTGAGCAGCTTTTCTCATTCTTCGTAGTCAGAGCTGTTGCTGCTGTGTTGGGACATTTAGACTTCATTGTGATTATTAAGGATGAAGGTCTGAAAATTCTGAGATTGTGAAAACTGTGATTTGCATATTGTTCAATATGCATAACTATACAGCATTAAAACACTAAGCTGCATATTTGCACCATTGGCAGTCTGTGATGACTCTCCCATGGGTCAGTTTATCCCCACAACCCATCAGATCATTTTGCCTGGACAGCCTTTAAGCACTTATTCTTGTAGATAAGCAAGTTTGGCCTCCTGAGACTTTATTTCCCTTGAAGTTGCTTTCCCTCACAGAGGAAATTATTTATGGCTGCAGCAGCTTTGATGAGTGTAAATGGTGTACTCTGTTTTTATAGAATGCTTTTGTTTGTTTGTACCAAGCATTTCAGGATAAATGTTCATAGCTCCAAAGCTCCCTACCGTTCTCCCTGTGCCAGGAAGACTCAGAGAACAGTCAGTATTTCTTAATAGCAGCTTTGTGTGAAGGTGAGGATGAGACAGAGGATAATCTGCCTGGTTCTAGTTCAGCAGTTCTGGGCCACCATGCAGATTGAAGCAGCTGCACACTTTGGGCTTGACTCAAATCCTTCTAGAGAGGAATTTCACTATTTAGATGGCATTTAAAGTCATCCTTGCTCTTATTCCGTGACTTATTTGGTTTGGCCCAGTGTTTCCACCTCCAGACAGTCAAGTTCATTCCAGGAAAATGCTGTTTTACAAGAGAAAGCACCCAATGCAGGCCAAGTATATATTGATATTAAGATGAGTTCCTATCTCAGTATTTAGCCAGAGGAGGATTATCCATTGAATTGGAAGTGTAGGTAGGTTTTTATAGGCTCACTGCAGGCTTTAGCATGAATGTCTCTTGCTCTGCTCTTCAGAGAGACCTCAGAGGATTCTTATTCCATTCTAGAGTATTAAAATTGAACTGTGAGAGTCTATCAAAATAATGCCAGACCAGGAAGAGGCAGTAAATGCCTAAGCGTTCAAAACAGTGTTCATCTTAATCATGTACAACTTTCAACGTATGTTTTTCAATTTTTTTGTTTCATATGATATGTCCCCGCTTCTAATTAAAGAGTGTTTCTAGTGTGTGGTTGATGCCTGAGATACAGCCACTGACTTTTGGTACACATAATTTAAAATTTCACTTTCAATTTCATCAGATTTACCTCTGTGTGGTTTTTTGTTTGATTTGTTTTTTTTTTGTTTGTTTAGGTTTTTTTTGTGAGCTTTGTTGTTGTTGCTGATCATTCCATAAAATACTTCATAATCCAGGGAATGTGAGAGACAGTTAAAGTTAACATAAACTTTTTATTTTGGCAAATAGCAGATAGGAACTCTATAACACTATTGTGGCTGCAAGGAACAAGGAATGAATTAAAAATCTGAATTTAAGATAAGCAAATTGCTCAGTTTCATGCTTTGCTAGTGGGTAATTTGAAACATTACTTATTTATTGCAATAATAATTTATTAATACAAATATTATTTATTTATTACATATCCGTGCCTGTACTGGCAACTCATAAAATAAGGGTGATATTTACCAAGAAGAGCTTAAATGGGATAAAATCTCATGCCAATATCTCACATGTAAATCCAGGATTTTGGTGATGGAAGATTCTTGGAAAATATAGCAAAAATGTAATCTTTTTCTTAAACAACATAATTAAATTCTATTCATTTACTTTTGGATTTCTGCTTTATCAATCTCTTTCTATTTCTTCTTATTTGATCTCTTCTGCAATTTTTCCTAATATAATACTTGACTGTCATCTTTACAGTGTGTGTTGTGGGGGACATATGAAAGAGGGACAGTCATTTTTGTATTTGAAGCTAGAAATGCCTTAAAATTGCTACATATTTGGATGAAAAGTGAGTTCAAATGATATTATATCAGAGAGTTTTGAATTTCAGCACTTTGGGCACAAATTTGAGAGCAAATATATTCCTTTCTGTTCAAAGCAAAAGAAGTTTAAAAGCTGTCAGTTGGGGTTGTTTGTCTGTTTGGGGGCTTGAGTTTTTTATTTGTTGACTTTGTTTGGGTTTTGTTTTGCTGAGGTTTTTTTTGTATTTGGTTTGGTGGTTTTTTTGACAAATGACTAGAAAAGTGGATGTAAATGCATATGATGATTATTCTTTTGTATTTCAGAAAATACATTGTTTCTTTTGCTAAGCCAGCTTTAGTCCAGTGAAGTGAATGCTGTGAGAATTTATTTGAACTTTACATATCTATTGTTTTCAACTGATAGGAACACTGGGACTGCTAAAGTCAGACTGCCCTTCCTGTGCCTCAAGAAATATCCTGTAACAACAGATCTCGATCTTGATCTTTAGATGATTATCTTTTTTTTTATGTTTCAAAAACTACAGTAGAAAATACTCTTTGCTTCAGACTAAGGTTCTTAGTAAAACTGTAAGTTTTTTCAGAAGAGTTTCTTCGATTCAA
Source organism: Pithys albifrons albifrons (assembly GCF_047495875.1). Lineage (NCBI taxonomy): Eukaryota > Metazoa > Chordata > Aves > Passeriformes > Thamnophilidae > Pithys > Pithys albifrons. Next base: position 10,096,064 of record NC_092470.1, read on the forward strand.
AGTGCAACTATTGGTGAGAAGCAGAGGGAAATGGTAGACCATAGAGCAGAGTAGCTTTCTAGCCAGGATACTAAAATACAGGATCTGGGATCAAACATTACTATTTCTGCCATAAGAATCTTTAACACTCACATTCTAGGTAAATCCTTCAACTCTGACCAGTTTCTGTGTTTATAGGTTCACTGAAGGAGTGATCCATCTGAGCTACTCTTAAATGTTTACTTTAGGATGAAATAAATTGCTAAACTCCACTGACCTTTAACTACATTTCTGTTTATTTTGAAGGGTGCTGAGAGTGAAAAAACCTACAACCTGTTTACAGAATATTAAAGGTATTCTTAAGTAGCCTTAATCCTGACCTGTAAGTCACAAACTGTGAGAATTTTTGTGTAAGAAATCTGTTTTCTAAATCCTGTAAATCTCCCATTTCCTTCAGATTGATGACTATGTAAGTGTCTAGGGATGTATTTTAAGGATTGAAACATTTTGAATTTGGGTGTGGCCACCTGAAGACGTATTGACTGACTCAAACCTCAGGACATGGACACACCTGTGTGTTGGGAATACAACTGGGTACCTTCAGCTGTGCAGGGACAGAGCCCTTGCTCATGGTCTGACAACGTGAGGTACCACATTTGGCCATGTAATAACATGGACAACTGATATGGTACCTTCAAATCAGTCAGTGCAGTTCATAGGAATCTTTGGGACTGGACCTGGTAGGGAAATGACACATTATTTTGATTTTAGGAAAAGACTGGAGGATGGAGGTTGTTGAATCAGTGTCAGGCTGTCCTTTAGTAAATATGCACTCATGATACTGCAATTGTTCATGTTGGTTTTTAGTCTGCCATTATGGACAATAGCTTTTAATTTTTTATTTTATTAAAATTAAATGATAAAACTAATTTAAATCCACAGAATCTATCCTTGCATTTTTCTTTGCTAAAGTTAAATTGATCAAGAATGAGAAAGATATACAGTTAAATGCAATCTTGTTCTAAATGCTTTTGCAAATAGATATTTGTTTCCATGACCAAAGTGGTTGCCTGAAGCCCAAGATAAACTGAAAGAGTAGTTAGTTCCTTTTTTGATGAGATGGGAATTCATTAAAACTATCAACAGACTTTTCTGCCTACTAAACTTACTCTAAAATGATAAACTCTTTTAAATGTCTTCCTTATCCTATGAATTCATGACACAATCTGACATTGAAGGCATTCTAGTGAAAGAAAATTCTTGTTCTATTTCTTGTGAACAAGTGACTATAATGAATTGATGTGTTTTATATTGCATGACTTTAAATATCTGTGCCATTATGAAAGAATTTAGAATCCGAATGAAGGAGAAAACAGACAGACAGCATAGCAAAAGAACAGAATCACCGATGTCAGAGAGAGAAGGAATGTGCATTCTGTGTAGCAGAATAAATATTTGACAGAGATTTTGATTGTTTTCTGACACCTTTGCATCTTCCAGCCACCTCACATTATTTACAGTGTAACACTTGATAGGGAATTTATATAATAAATGCAATTCATTTAATCATTCACTATGCTAATACCAAAACAAATCCACCTTACAACTGTGAAGCACAAACCCACTGGGATGTATCAGTCTATCTCTGCCACCGAAGCTCACAGGAAAGATGGTCTTTGCAAAGTGCTTTGAATATTAATGAATCATCCCTGAATTTTCCAAAGCCAGTGCAACTGGAACTGAACGTCATCCTTGACTGACATAAATCTGCTCAGCCTTAGAACTCCATTCTCACCAAATGAGAGTTTGACTCCCTGAACACAGTTTGTGTCTTAACATTTCATCTGCTGCAGAAAAAAAGTTTACCCTCTTGCCCTTCTGATGTGAAAAACCACCTCTGTATCTTTTCCTGATACAATTCCAATCTTCAAATATTTATAGGCAGGCTCAGATAATCTCATTTGGTCTAAAGATATTGTGGAATCCTCCCCTGGCACTTGCTAAAACCAGTACTTGTTCTGGTCTGAAGCAACACTGGGAAAGTTAAATAGAAAGAATTAAGTCCCCTTGTATGCTGTGCTGGGCCTGCTGTGCTACTACAGTGTGTGCTGGTGGGGAGAGTTGGATGGAGAAACAGAAGAGAGGGAAAACTGCAGCTGCAGAGGTCTTCTAAGGTACCAAAGAACAGCAAATAGAAAAGACTGTAAGCGATTTCAGTCCCATCCCCATAGGATGTAAAAGTCATTAAATGGCAGCAGGATTCAGTATTCTGTGTTATCAAAGCATGTTTGACTTTTATGTTGCTTCTGTAAACAGAATTGTTCATTCCTGCCACAATCACCATGGTCCTTCAGCCATGGCAGTGCTGTGTGATGAGCTTGACCAAAGCAAGCCCAGGGTGAAGGGAACTGCACCCCTCGTTACACACTGAATTTCACACTGCAGAGTAATTTCTTGATTGTTTCCATCTTCCTTCCTACATTCAGCATTAGATCATAAGGTTGTTTTTTGGGGTGGTAGTTTGTGAGACGGTTTCATCCATGCCTTAGGAGAATTTTTGTGTATTTAAAACCAGCTATCCTAATAATAATAATATAAACTTTATTGATGTTCTTGAAGCCATTCTCTTTTTCTTTGGTTGCTCATTTTTGTGTTAGAATGACAGCCCTGTCTGAGATGTAAATTAGATGCAAAGGAAGCAAAGCATAATTTCTGAATTCCTGGCTGGCAAGTGGAGTGATAATGCAGAGGGTAAGGAAATTTTGAGGGCCATGACATTGGGAGTCTTCTGGGGCCTCTGTCAGAACTTCACAGCATTAGCTGTCAAGACTGCAAATCTGATTGTCTAAGCTTTTGGTCCTGACTCTGGACAGAACTCGATGGTACAGGAAGATAAAATCAGCCAGTTTCTCTGTGGTTCAGTCACGGCAGGATTAAATAATCTTTGATCTCCTGCTCTGTGTAAGGTTTTATGTTGCATTTGTCCTTGTTCAGCCTGAGCCCATAGAGGATGTGTACTCATGTAGAACACAAACTCTGATCATGGATGGCAGAAGTGTCCGATGAGAATGTGTACTACTAAAATGCAGGATGTAATTAAAACAAACTTCCCCTCACTGAAGTCATACAAGTGCAAAATAAAAGCTGCTAATGAAAACATTTTATCTTTTTAAATCACTCTTTCATGTCCACAGGCTAATGTAGCAGAGCCAGGGATAAGGGGCAGGGTAAAGGAAGACAGAGTGTTAACAAAGACATTGCAAAGCCTTTTCTTCCCCCCTTTTGCCCAGTGACACCACAAGGCTGGGCCTTGTTTATGGGCAGGTAGTAAGATATTTTGCCATTGGAGCATAGACATGTTCAGTTTCCCAGTTATCATAAAATTGCCAACTTGTTCTTTCTGGAAATTTTCTGCTTGTTTTTATCCGCAAGACACTAATTTTGAACACTTCTGTCGGTGGTCACACTCTGGTGTAACAGGATCCCTTACTACGGGCACTCAGAGGTATCCACAGTAACCAACACCAGCATTACTGCTCTAAAGACTCTTGGACCTCCCTCCTTTTTAGGCTCTATACAAGGAGTAAAAGGTGAACTAAGCGCTGCTTTCTTACACAAGTGAATGACATCTCTAATGTGAGCAGCAAAGGCAATGCTCAAATTATTACAATTATTCAGTCATTCAATCTGTGCTGAAGGAGTGAAGGCAATTCAGAGGAAAAGGGAGAAAATAGAATGTGAGGGTGTCAGGAATTGAGGGTACAGGTTCAGTGAATGATCTACCTGAGAATCACATGTATAATGAAAGTGCACCTCACTGCAAGAGAATCAGTATCTAAAATTATCCTAATCAGCAGTTACCATATAAGTAAGGTGCAACTGTTAGTGTTTTTTTGTGTAATCCCATAATCTTTACTCGTTACCATTAATCTTTTGTATTATTAAGAGCCCTGAATTAGGACACAATTACACTGGACACTAATACAAATATACACCACCCTCCTTCCTTTTGTGATAAGACCTTACCATTACAGTAAAATACAAAAGGCCCCCTCTCCTTCCCACCCCTATTATCCACTCCCAGTGTAGATGATATAATATTCAGTATATTTGGAAATATTCCAACATGTGGCTAAGGACAAAAAAGTTAGAAGCTTCATATATCTAGACAGCCACCCAGTATATGAAGGTAGTTTGTGCAATTCCCCATTCTTGGTTTCTTCTCTTGGAGGCTGGATGACCTGCATGGGAGTCACACAGGTAAGCATTTGCCTTGGTCTTCCCTGGTAGCAAGACTTCTATCCACTACTTCATACTGCAAAGTCAGCTCAGAGCTGTTCTGAGGTCAGTCTATTTGTTAACATTTTTTTTGCACAAACTAGATGTTATTTTTGTAAACACAAGCTTTTGTAGTGCTTACTGTGTATTTTGGGACATTGTTCTCTGGCCTTGTGAGTGGATTTCTTAGATAAGTCTATAATTATGTAATCAGAGTTTGGGAATGCCCTGCAAAAAACTGTGTCAACATAAAGGAAGATTGTTAGTTTATTTAAATTTCACCAGAATCCTACTACATAACTACAGGCAGAGGATGAGTCTTAGATCTAATCTGAAATTGCTTATGACCTTGTTGGGGGGAAAACAAAGGAAAATGAATGTTTTTATTAGTTTACCAAGAACAGCCTGGTGTCTGCCAGATTAATAATATAATTTCTGAAGATCCATAAAATAAACTTCAATGAGACCTCTGATTTTTCTAGACTTTTTCCAGTGTGTCAATGTCACCTTCAGTCACTGATTGCAGGGAAAATGCCAGATGCCCAGCAAGTAAATAATTTAGCTCAGGCTGTGATTGTTAATTACAATCAGTAGTAAAGAATTTGGTAGAAATGATGATCTCTTCAACCCATGAGGGAAAAAAATCAAAAGGATTAGACAAAGGATGTTCAAATATGGAGAATAAAAGAAAAAAATCCCCAAACTTTCATCTGTGAAAAATCATTGCAATGAACTTTTTATTATAAAGCACTGAGGGACAAGTGTTAAGGGGTAATTTCCTGAAGGACTGTTCCTGAAGTCTAAATTCTTTATGCAGAAGATAGTGCTAAAAGGTAATAATTAATCATTTCCATCCAAATCTTCCAGGCATTGCATGAACAAGATTTAGCTGTTTAAGTCCCGTGGCTAAATCCCATGCAGTGTTGAAATGTAGATGATAATATCTCCATCAAAAAACCCCAGTGCCATGGCAGAAATATTTGAGCCATTTTCCTGTGGGAAAATGGTAGTGATCTAATGGCTGTCAACTGCTCTAAGGTATCGTTCTCATTTTTGTGCCTTTGCATTACTCTCAGGTTTTGGCTACAGCACAGTGTGGTTCATGTTTTCTGTTCACTGAGTAGCATTTGATTACACAGGGAAAGGAAAGTAACTAGTAAATATATGCTGGACCTTTTCTTGAGTAGACCCTTAGTTAAAGGGTAATCACATTAAGAATGATTATTTCAACATGTGGCTCCCTGAAGGATTGGCACCATGTGCCCTCAAAATGCCTACAATTCCATAACATGAAACTGGAGATTTTGCCATTATGAACTGAAATTTTTGCCTTTTAAAGTGATTGTGCTCTGTTTTAGTTTGGGGTTTTTTTTGTACATCCCAAGAGCAATATCTGATATAATATTGTGATTAAAATATCTGTAAGTTGTGTTCCAGACTGTAGAACTACCACAATAGAATAATGTAATGCTGGTTTTGTTTGTAAAATGTCTCATTCTATTAGGAAAAGTAAACCTATTGTTTCCTGCTGCTGGAACTTCACTGTCCCTGTGGACTCACGAGGAATGTGGTAGTGCCTTCAGACAGAAAACTTAGAGGTTTCTGTCCTTTTTCATTCTCTCTCACTTGTTCTCACAAAAATGTCTTTGGACCTTTTACTTCACTGTTTAAATCCACATGGAGAAGGTAATTGCCCCTGTTCATGAGGCTTGTTTCCTGATGGGAATGCACACTGGGACAGCACCACCAAGACAATGCCTCATCTAGTTTCATTAGAAATGGTCCTTTGAAAATTATTCCAGCAAATCTGAGATGTGGAGTTCCTGTCATGAGATGGGGACAGTCTTCTGCAAGTGAAGTATTTGATCTTTTAAAATTGTGGTTTTACATCACCAAATCAGGCAGTAAAGATTGTGCTGCTCAAAAAATAATGCACACAGTTAATGGATGTACAGGCTGCACTTTCAGTGCAGGGGATTTTAAAATCTCTATGAAATGTCAGCTTAATATTAGTGTCTGAATGCTAATTGCTTATTTAGTATTGGAGTAAAACCTTGATTATAGCTTTCAGTACTTAAAATTACATAAATGTAAGAGAAGTAATAATGAAGCTACTAATGGTGAATAGACCAGATAACTCACTAAGGGAAGACACCTTGTTTTGGTGAGGTAGCTAAAATAGGAACAAATTCCTCACTACACTTCCTAAACCCTTCCTTCCTCTTTAAAACCAGTTCACGTAAACTAGAAAAAAAAACCCAAACAAAAAAAACAAAAAAAACCAACCAAGAATTTAATTGATAATCGCTTAGCTGAAGATAATTAGTTGGCAATTATTTTGGAGCAAAGTTTTTCATGCCTAAAAGATTAGTAAAGTATAATTTAGACTTGTGAATCACGGGTTCTTTTGAAAAGTTGAACTAAAAATCACACTATGGATTTGCAAAAAACCTTCAGTTATTCAGAGAATCCTGACGTTACTAACATCATGAGTGCAAAAGAACTTGAGGACCTTATTGATAAAAAGCTCATATCCAATAAAATGGGACTGGGTGATTTTTATTACACAGGGGTTTTTGTGTGAGTGCATCTCTCCTGTGGAAAAGTGCCCCAGTAAAATGGAGGATATCAGTATGGCAAATGTCAGAAAGTTTCTGTACTTCTGCAGTGGAATGATTTCAGTCTAAATGGCCAAGACCATTTCCACTGTGTTCTGTGTAGTTTTACTTCTGAACTTCATTGTCGTGCATCAAGAACGCCTGGAATTGCAAAGATAAAGGCATTGAAATAAATGTTATTAAAGCACTTTCAGAGCTTCTAGTAAACTGATTTATATGCAGCAGCTGTGGGGTAAACTGAAACAGTAATTGACCCCATTGCCCTCTTGTGGTTGTTCAAGGTGGAGTGATCTCAGGGGGATCTGTTCATCTCTGCACCACAGTGCAGATGACTGCAGAGTCATTACAAGGAATTCAGGTTTAGGCTTAGACAGATTTGTCACTAGCCACTGGATATCACTGGGCTCAATAAAATCAACAAGCTTATAATTAGTCTGAACTATCTAACAGTAACCTAATTTAAAAATGCAAATAATAAAAACATCTACCATAACATTAAAAATGTCTTAAAATATTACACATTCAAGTCACAGGAAAGAGTGCTGATCTTGAAAAGCTTGATGCCAATTATGTGCTTCACTGAATTAAAATGAACTCATGTTATTAATAAAGACTCAAATGATCTAGTCTGCTAGTCCAACCTTTCATCACCTCACACTTACATTAGAAATGAACTTTTCAATTAGGAACTGTCTTCCAAAACTTAGAACTGAGTTCCAAAATTAAGCTTTCCAGACTGTGATGTATTCACATGAACTTAAGTAACAGAGGACAATCTTGCACAATTTGGCACTGCTCATCCTCTCTCGTGCTGCTTCATGGCTCCTTTCACATGAAGTGATCATCTTGTTCGGGGCACTGACAGTGAAAAGTGGATCCAATGGAGCAGTGACTTTCAGAAGAATAAGGCTCACAAGTGATCTAGATGTAGACAAAGAATAATACCTTTCAAAGGCAGTATTGAAACCTGAAAATTGAAATGCAGCTGTCAGCTCTTCTGATGAGTGCCAGAAGCCATGGATATAATGACAAATATTTGAAAAAGTTTTGTGCTAATTTTTTTTATAGTTCAAAGAAGACTTTTTTATTGGACTCTTTTATTCTAATCCTTAAGGAAATTCCATTGATTAAGTTAAGATCATTTGACAAGTCAGCCATTTCTGGACTTAGAGGTATGCTCGTGTAATGATTATCAAGCTTGGGAATTGGTAGATGAGAGTTCTGCAGCTAATTTTGCTCTGGAATCTTTATTCAATGTTGAACAAAACCTCTGAGGATTTATATAGATATTCAGGCTACATGCAACACTCCTCATTAGTTTTGATGTCTATTTTTTATGAGTGCTTTAATACCACATACCAAAATTGGTGGGTTGTGGCTTAAGAGGCTCAGATGCTGTTTATCTGGGAGTTGTTTTAGTTATAAAGAATCTATAGAAAATAAAAATTAAAAAAGGTTGCCAACTAGTTATCACATACAGCTATACCCATATCTGCTATGAGGCTTAGGAATGGAAGTGTTGGAGTGTTTTGCAAAGACCTTCTCAGTACAGAATGGCTCTGCAGAAGCAGTTGCATTTTCTCTGCCAAAGAAATTTGAACATAGTATTTGGCCTAAATATATTTACTGCAAAATTAATGGTGATCTATAGAGGAGAAAAACTGAAAAGGCTAATTTGGTGTGTTCCTTCAAGTGCCTTTGAGCTGAACTTTAATAGAGGATGACAAAAAAGCAACAAAGGACAGCCGAAGACCCAGTGAATTAGAGTTTCACTTGGAATCATCCTCCAATAGAGAGATCCTATAAAATTCTTCCCTGAACTTTTTTCTTTTCCTGTGTCTGGAGAAGTTAAACAATTCATAAGAAAGTGCCACTCCCCCCAGACCAGAAGTAGGACTGAAGAATTTGCTAGAGCTTGGAGCACCCATATCAGACAAATGCTGGGAATCTCATAGAAACACAGGCAGAGTCTTCCCCTGAAGGACCTGTGCTCTCCCCTGTATTTGAGTTTGAGAGCTGCCTCTTGTGTACTGCCTGGACTTTGTTAGAACAGCATTGAAACGGCAGCAAAGACCTCCGGCCTTAGTTCCGATTGTTAGACTCAGATTTGGCACTAAGTTGTAATTGCAGAGAAAGACCTTCTCAGGCCCCTGGAGCATGTCCAGGACAGACAGAAAGTTTGGGAAGCACAGCAGCTGAAGTCCAGGAAGTGTTGGCTGTGCACAAACCACAAGGCTTGAAGTTGGACAGTTTTGAGTGGCTTTTCATTGAGAGTGCAAAATGCACAAGATCTCTGCCAACTTGCAAGTCCTTATTCTAAAGCATGGGATTTCTTAAAGAAAGGTCTTCAGAACCTTTTAACATTCTAAGCAAATGCTATTTCCACTGGCTATTTTCTCAGGACCCGCTGCAGTATTTTGACTGAAATTTTCTGGGAAAGTTCAGGCCAAGGGGGACATATCAAGCAGATGATCAATGGTGCAAGTGATTGAGAACAGGATCTTTAGTAGGGGCAGTCTGTCAACTTTAATTGAATAATATTCTAACAGGGAAAGCTTTTGCTGTCTTTCTCTGCAGGTGTATTTTTCTTAATTCTTCTACTTTTAACACCTGTTCCCTAAAGCTTGTTATTCTACTGATCTTTCAGTAAGGAGCCAGTGACATGAGAACACCTGACATGTGCAGTGAAATCTGACTCTCACCATTCCATTTGAAACTCAGCAGAGGAAACTTACTTATCAGAGTCCTTTAGAGTAAAAATTATAATTATGTGGGAAGAACTCCAGTTGATTATTAGATTGCCAAGCGTTGTGGAAAAATTGTTCACATTTCCAAAGCAGCACAATGAATGTGGAACATTCCCTGTCTCTTTCAACACACGATTTTCCTGCTATCTGTTTTTCATTAAGAGCTGAATGACTGCCATTATGTATCAGTTACCTCAGACAATGTAAAAGGTTATATTGGACAAGATTTTTTGATCTGAGTGTTAGGTTTGTTTATAGCACCTTGGTTCAGAATTGCTGCTTTCATTCTGGGAACACTTCGAAATCACTCCTAGATGCTGTTGCATTGAAAAGATATGTGTACACATGTTTAAATTATCATGTTTTTTCCTACTGTGATAAACACAACAGAGCACAGCAAGCTGGTGTGGCCTGTACTGTTCCATGTGTGGCTGTGCTCCTCTACCACTGAGAAATACCTGAAACACTTTTACAGAAAGGTATAAAGTGCAACTAGTTTTTAATTCCCAGTTATGAAGTTTGGGTATTTTTCTATATAACCTTATTTGTCTTTCCCTGGACTTGGAATAACAAGAAAGACTGAGTAAGAATGAAGAATTTGGAGGCACAAGAAGGACTTAAAAATCCCTCATTTAAAAAGTACAGATTGAAGATTTGGCAATGAGGTTTGGGCATCTGTTCCTCGACACAGACTTGTGTTTAGTCAGGGCTGATAGTGATTGAGATTGGTAATGCTCTTTGTCTTCAGTTTGTAGAGAGCCATCTAATGAAGATCAGGTCACCTGGCACTGATTGCCACTTAGCTGAGACACCTGGAGGTGGCAGGATGTGGAGACTGACTGAACTCCCCTAAGGGTCCGGTTTGCTGAGCAGTTTGAGTGTTTTGTATATTGAAGACAACCACATTGTGTATTCTGTACTTCATAGGTAGCTAGATGAGATATTTTCTTCCTCCAGACCTCATGGTGGCAGTAAGTAGCATAAAAGTATTTTCACTGTTTGTCCAGTCATTGGTAAAGCTGCTCCTCTGCTTTGTTAGTTGTTACGTCATGAGGAAGATTCCAGAAAAGGGGATCTGTTTTGTCCTGTGTGCATACCAGGTTTTCCTATTATCAAAATGTAGCTTAAAACCACTTTAAATGGAAGAAAAGACTGAAAATGTATCTTTGTCTATGATATTTTTTCTGACTTCATAGTGTGGTTTTGTAGAAGGCAGAAGATATTTGGTGACATTTACTATGTGTGGAAGAACTCAGAACTGGGAAGGGATGTTCATGGAGGATGGAGAGCATGTGTGCATCATAAACTTGTTCATAATTTTAAGTTTGTATGTTAGGGAAGTCCATCATATCATTTAATGTCATTATGACACCAACAGTGAAAATGCTTTGGTTTTGATCATTACAGTGCTGGAGCTCTAATAGCAAGTGCTGTGATGACAAGTTCTAGATCTCCTGGGAAACTGTAGGATGATTCAGTAATGTCTGTCACTCGGTGCAGTCTTCCTTATGCTCCAAGTTTTTTTCTGTAGTAATAACACTTGTCTAGGATGGCTATGTGAATAACCCCCTTGAGAAAGGCAGTGAAATATATTCTATCATTTATTTGCAATTACTTGTAATAAAAACATTTATTGCAGCATTTACTATATCGAAGGCACTAAACAGAATTATCTGCGAAAAAGTTCATTATTCACAAAAACTATTTTTAGAGATGTTTATGGTCAACCAATCCCTTTTCCCCCCTATATAATTTACATTGGAAATGAAGTTTGGATGTAAATATTCAAGGGCTTATTAATTTCTCTTCTCAGAACATGCCTAAAAGATGCAACATCATGTAAATTGATGACTTCCCAGAGCTGGCAGTGTAAAAAAAAGCATGTAAAGTTTGTAGCATCCCTCCCTCCAGTGGGAGCTGCTTCTGCATACTCAGTTTTTCATTCTGGACTCATAACTCACACTGCCAGACTGGTGATTTAAATTGGAACTGCCAGCTGATGAGCAGGGCGAAGGAAGTTTCTGCATCCATATAAATTATCAAGTAACATACCAAGATGTCACCTTGCAACATTTTGTTTTAATGCCATGATATTCTAAGCAGTTGCCTGAAAAGCACATTGAAATGGATCCATTTTCAAGTTTGCAGATATCTATTATTGGCTATTTCTGATAAATGACAATGAATAAATTACTCAAGGAATTGCACCTTTTTCTTAGTGTAAGATATTCTAAGACTTGCAACTTCCTCCAGTAAAGATTTTTTCTCTAAGAAGTGTTTGTGTGATTTGAGCTGAGTACAGGCACTCCCTCCCTGCTATTTCTGATCTGCAGTCCGTATTTATAAGAGAAGTGCACATGATATACCCAACAGAAGATACAGGATAAGTAGTTTTTTAATTGAGAGATAGCAACCTTACTTTTATGTGAGCTGAAGACGTGCACAGTTACCACAGAACAAGTGATGCAAATCAGTTTTCTCTTTAGCAAAGTGAAAGTGTGTCCATTGTGTCTCACTTCAGAACGAAGCACCATCAAGCAACTATGGAACTTATATGGGGAGGAAAAGTTTCTCCTTGATCTTCATCAGATTTTATTTATAGAACTAAGGAATATCTAGATTTATTTTTGTAATGCCTTGTAGCGTGAGGATGCATACTTTATTTTCAGTTCTCACTAATAAACTTGTATTTCTCCTCATTATCCATAAATCTGTCTAGTTGCTTGTATGAGTACCTGAAAGAAGCAAATTAAAAATTCACTTTCTGTGTTAATTCATGTTGATGAAACTCAATTAAATGAATATTCATTTGAAGAAAATATGAGAAAGTTGTAAATTTAGCAAAGTTCAAATGTATTTAAAATTTTAAACCTTTTCTTTTTCTTTTTTCCTTTTGCAGTACTTGCAGTTTCTCTTGGAAATCTAAAAAGAACACATGGGTTATCAGGAAATGGGTGAATCAATTCCCTCGAGGCAGAGTTCAGCTGGGGAAAATTCCAGGATCTGGAGAACATCCATCAATGAACATAAACAATACAACTGTGAGAAGGAGGAGTTGGGATTGCTCGAGGCTCATGTGAATACATACAGTAAGTACACTTTGAAAGTCAAAGGGGCTCCTTGGACAGAAAAATCTTTGCATAATGTAGCTTTAAACAAAATCATTTTCATAAGTACTGAGTTTGAATCCCAAGGCAAACTTGATCTGTGTAAAATTTAGCCAGAGAATATCCAAGCAAATTCAAAGTGAGGCTTAAGGGAGGTGGCACCTTGATGCAAAAACCTTTGGCATTTTTGTGGCTGACAGTGTTTTAGGAGCTATATGGCATTTAGATAAAGTCACTGTGAAGAGAATGAACAGTGTGAATTGTGAAATTCTTTGCTATTTGGTGATAATGAAAAGTAGATCTGAAAAACATGTCTGAGACAGGCATTACCCAGTGGTTTGTGGGAAACTTTTTTATTTAAATAAAAAGAAACAAAATTTTTGGCGTGAGGTTATATCTGTCAAGAAAGACAAATATGAGATGTTACCTTTGGAACAAATTACACATTCAAAAAGAAAAATTTCTATTTAGAAATGTTAGAAATCAATGTTCAGAACTGTTTTGACATTTTCCTCTTTTTAATTTTTTTTTTTTTGCTAAGCCACTTTTTTTCAGTTGAGTTACTGTCCAGTGAGGGAGGTTTGGGTTTGTTTGTTTTTTGGTTTTTTTTAATTGGTTAAAGTCTGAATGAGGCTGAATTTTACAGCTAGAGCCATGAGTACTTATGATATGAGCTCAAGTTTGTAGATCTAGATATGATTGCAGTTTTTGTTGCTTGGCATATGAAGGGAGGTATATTGCTATTAAAAGTTAAAAAAAGAATTTACTGCTTCTCCAGAGCTCTTATGCACACTCAGTAGTACAGATCTATGTGTTTCAGTTTGAAAAGCAATGACCATGATCTTGTACTCAGCAAATGATTTAAACCAGCTTTGTAGTCTGTGGTCTCATAAACTTCTATTTATTTTAAAACCCCAGTGGGACAAAACGTGTTTTCAGCCCCTTGAACACAATGAATTGTCTATGTTCTCTTTAACCATTTTTTGTTGTGATATCAAACCAGTAGGAGCTCAGTAAGATGTGATAATATGTGATAAAGTTGCAGAGAGTAGAAGGTGACGGACTATTTGATTTCTTGCAGTATTTTATATCACAACTGTTATTTGAAGGTCCAAGGGAATATTTGTGTTCTGTTGGATGCTCATGTTCTATTTGTTTCCTATGAGGTATCTTTTTTGTTTTTATGATCTATTTGCATCTGTTATAAAGTGATTATGTATTTGGGACCTCATTCATGGCAGGATAACCAGTAATTATCCTAAAGGTGTCAATGACACTCTGCACTGTTAAACTGGCAAGTGTACCAAGAAACCTGTTCTGATAGGGACAGTGAATAATATACTGCCTTTTTTACTGAAGAATCTCGGGGTTTTGTATTGGCTTTTCAACAGTCATATATGTTTGGAAAACCTTTTTTGTCTATGGTCAGCTATTATAAGACAGAGAGCAATGCAGAACATACCTCTTGTGTAAGCTCTCCTGTGCAACTGGTTTAGATCTCTCTGGTGTACAACCATAGGAAGACGCTTTTGGAAGGCAGTTTTACCTTAGGATGTCCATTAGCATTTCCCAAACACTTTGTGTCCTTTCCTGTGTGACAGAGATATTGATCAAATGCCTGGAGGGTTAAACGTTTCAGTGATGTAATTTCTCTGGTGCTGATAGAGAAATCAGCACCCTCATTTCTGCCAGTCTTTCAGCTGATTTCTCTAAGCTCTGTACCATGGAGCTGTATACAATTATGGAATTCTTACGAGATTTTGTAGCTGTATTTTTTTCTGACTGCTGTAACTTCTGTAGCCTATACAGGCTTGCCCGTCACCTCTTTTATGTTAGCTGTTCTGAGAAGGCAGAAAGCCTTTCTACTGCTAAACGTGTTATCTGCACAGATGATCCATCTGTGGAGTTCTGAGGAAAAGTCAAATGACAACACATCAGCTTTTCAGTTCTGGAGAAGTTATCCCACATTACATTGGCAGTGGTAATAGTTTACAACGTTCATGGGCTGTAATGGGCTGTTTGCCTTAAAGGGCTCTGACAGTTTTGCTGAACTTAACATGTACTCAGCTAAGGGATGATCTTTCTTCACTGCATCACTTGCCATTTGAATAGGTCACATTTTGATAAGATGTGTTTGATTTACTAACTGTGAAACTGCTGTATAAAACCTCCTTTATGCTTACACACTTCTCAAAAGATTCAGTGTATTATTCTGAGAGCAAATACCTAATTATTTGCTGCTTGAAGCCATGTAAGAACACCTCTCTCTATTTCTGAAATTCTTTGGTGACATCTGCCACAGTAAGTTTACATCCAAAATGAATAATGCAATGGAAAGTGATTTCTGGAGTCTTTGTGAGTTAAAAAAAAATGAAGTCAGAGTGCCTGGGGGTGTGTGTATGTGTTTGTGTGGTGTCTTCAGTGGATTGTTTGACTCCATTATATCGAGGTCTGGAATTGAGTGTTTGATAATGCCATTGATATCAGGTCAAGCTGTATAGGTACTGCTACACCTTTCAAATACAATCCTTCTGAGAGAGCGCCTCTGAAATGGTTTCTTCTTACAATTATATGTCTTCCAAATACACAGAGCAGAAAACAATATTTAGAAGAAAGAACACCACTGGCACGATGGATGGATGGCTCTTGCCTTGTGCTCTTCTGCCTAGCATTGTCATGCTAGTGTCTGTATGGCTGCAAAGAAACGTTCTTGGTAAGTCTTGCACTGCAGAATGATCTGGGCTTTTCTGCAGGATTTGGGCATCTCTTCCAGCTGTGTCCAGGGAGGAGATGTTGGTTATAACAGGGCAGACCAGCACAGTGAGGTGACCATCAGAATCATAATGTCTGGGATTTTGACATTTGTGCACCTGTACTAGGATCCCTATATAGAGCTTAAATTCTATGAAAATCTGGTAAAAGAGAAAAAAGGAAAATGAAGCAAATATGTTGAAGAACATCCTCTGTCAGGTAAAATTTCTCTAATGATGAATGTAAGGGTGATAGGCTGACTCTTCACACACAGAAACATTTGAAGCCTCCCCTGGAGTTGCAACAAAGTGTCTGAAGCTGTCAGGACAACACTAAGCTCCAGAATGGTTCACTTTGCCGTTTTGAAGACTCCCTCAACTGGACACCACCATCCTGTGGAATGATCACAGATAGTGCTGCATGAATGTGCTGCACAAGAGAAGGTAATGAGTGTTTTAATGCTTAAAGAAAGGGTAATGAACAAGGTAATATAAAAGCTTTACAACAGGGAGTGATCTGTTTCCCTGAGGTGGTATCTGAATCCCATGCGTAGCTCTTTGGCTGTGTTTTTGGCTATTCTCCAACTGGCAAAACTACTTGTGAATCATAGCTCTTGATGTTTAAATGCATATGAAGTCCATATCCAAACTCCAGTATATACAAGCAGAGCAGCCCCATTGTCTGAGCATCTGACAAAGCCCATAAAATATCTTATGAAAATGATACTAATTCTCTTCCACCTGTTGTTTGGATCTAAAAGAGGAATTTTCTTAACTGGGCCTCCAGCCATCCATGCTTATGTTTGAAAAATGGTAACAGACATTCTGTTTATCACTTGTAATAGTTGCCCATATGCCATGTGTTAGGTGGCATCCTTACTTCTCTGTGTCATAGGAAGAAACACTGTGAATTGCAACCTGGCTATATCCAGAACCCACTGAGTACGTTCATTTGGCCAGAGGGCATCCCATTAAGTGGCATAAGGAAAGTCTCTTGCAATTACCGAAGACTTTTCTTGCTGTGATCCCTGCTGATCCTGGGAATGTGAGGTGGGAAGTGAAACCAAATCTTTTTCTGGCTTTGCACCGTTCTGTGACAATGCCTCCAGGGCTGCTAACATATTAGGGAAAAATTCTGCCAAGCTTTTCACAAAGTAACGTTTCTGTTCATAAATATACCAGCTGGTTTTAATGACACTTGTGAGATACTGTTGCACGAAGTCAGGGTGGCAGAAGCTTACTTTGTTCATGACTGGCAGCTCATGAACAATTCCAGATGCTTAGAAAAGAGCCAGAAATGTCTAAAGCTAGAAAAGTATCAGAAAGTTTTTGCAGATAAATAAAGCCCCTGACTTTCCCTTCCATGACACCCCTAATGAACTGATATTTGCTGTAGCAGGCAGAGCATCCCTGTGAGCTGGTGGGTAAATTATTTATCTGCATGTCCATTCACAGTTCTGCACTTGTATCAGCTTTGGACATAACTAGTCTTGAGAGTGTCAGGTTATATATTTCCTATTGTTGGGTTGTTTTATCCCATATCAGTCTAGCACTTCTGTAGTCATCAGCAGTATCTATACCCTTGGTGAGAGACCACTTAGCTGCTCCCTGATAAATAATTAGTAAATAACACGTCAGCTGCTGACAACTTGCTTTAGTCTGTTGAATTACATAGGAAAAATTTTAAATGTAGCAAATATAAATTGATGTATGATTTACTGGGTTTACTCTGCATTTCAATTCCCACAACAGGCCAGTGTCTGAGTGAATGGAATATTTCCATTCTGAAAATGACTAGTGACATTCCTGTGTTTGCCTTCACTCCTTCTGTGTTTCTGCCACTGCTCACCATTCTTTCATAACAAAGCTATCCCCCAGATTGCTTTGTCATGTTTCAGATCACATAAAGGTGCTGACATTCAACAGAGAGATAGTACATTTGTTTATTTTTCAGTTTACTGAATGCATCTACCAAAGTGAATTTCAGTAGGTGGAAAAGTTAACAGAGAATACTGAGCATATCAAAACCAGTGTTACAGCAACAGAGTTCACAGCATCTCTTGTGCCATAGCTAATGGGATGCCCTTGCAGATGTGCTGCCAGAAGGTCTGGTTTAATTCCTGCCCTGGCTGTGCCCCACAAGCCACACTGAGTGTGGGGTGATGGCCCCAAACTCTGTGGCCAGTGCTCAGTGGGGAAGGGCGAGCTGCACTCACCAACTGCAGGGGCTGCAGCTGCACCATCGGTGTCCTCGTGCACAAATGAGAAATGACAGCAGATGAGCTTTGTGCTAGAGACCTGATTAAATTGAATGCTGCACCAGACAGAAAGGATTACAATGATGTTGGGTTTCTAAGAAAATGTAGCACAGAGGGCTAGGCTGTACCTCTGTCGGTTGAACCTGACAGCATTGGTCTGTGAGGAAAACTTTTGAAGGTAAAGATTCCAGCCTGATGTACTTTATTTACATCAAGGTTATGGTTGTTTGAAATCTGGATTTGGTGCTGCATATGTTTGGATAGAGCAATATGACTGACTTCTAGTTTTTCAGAGCTTAACACTGATTTAGCTTCTTATTACATATGCACAATACACCAAGTGTAAATTAGCTACAGTATATGAATCTCAGCATGTAATATGATAGCGTTTTATTCATGTTGGAAGTAATGATTGTATTATGTTTTTCATACCCAAAGAGAAATAGCATGCCTTCAGGCAACAGAAATTAACAGTATGAAACATTATTGTTTGTGATGTTGTTGATGTTTTAATTGCTGATCATTAATCTGTGTTCTTCAACTCCAGTGTTGGTGAAATTATAATTAGTCCAGTGTGTTTTGCTGAAATGTAGAAAACAATCAGTCTGCCACTAATGATAGGGCATGTGGGACTCTGAAACTGAGTATCAAGTCAGTACTTTGTTCCACAGTGTATAATTCCTTTTCTATTTATATTTCTAGAGAAAAATGTATTTATTGGGAGGATAACTTACACTAAAGAAAACTCACAGAACTTGAAAAAAATCAAAATTACATGTTTTGTTTATTTCCATTTAAATGCTAATGTTGTAATTCCTGTATCATGGCACAGTGGAAAAAACCTTGGACATACATGTTTCTGGAAATGTAAGTAATGTCATAGTTGATCCTAAGTGTGGCCTTCACTCTCAAGTGTGTTTGCCTACATATACTCCATTTCTTGTGTTACTTTTTTAATCAGGCAAAGATCAGTTTCATTGCAAATTGCCTCTCATCATAATGTGTGTGCACATGTGCACTCATGGAACTTAAAAACTCTGTATGTGTTTCAGGATTGCTTATGTTGTCAGTCCGAATCTAGCTCTGCTCTTGCACCACATTTGCTTTAAGGATTATTTCAGCCTTTCATTTCAGGGAAAAAAAGAAAAGAAAAACATGATTAATAATGCCAGTCAAACATACTCAAAACAACACCATATCACATTCACTTACATCAGTGCAAAAGGAGTTGAAGAACTGCAAATTAGCTGTGTGCTTGTACAGCCTGGTCAATGTGACAGATGTTCACTGGAGTAAATACTTAAGGGCCATAGAGCAGCTTTTACAGTTTTGCATTGTCTGCAGGGACAGGGCTTTGCCTGTGTGGGAAAGGTGCTCCAGCAACCCAAGGTGTGACTGTAAACTTCCAAAGCTAAGGTGATGTAAATCCAAGTGTGGAAGATCCTTATTTCATTCAGTTTAGCTGAAATCAACTGGAAATAGGGTTTGATTAAAGGAAATAAAAGAGCCCTTCAGGAGGGACTGATGAGTGTTCTCCTAAGGCTTTTGCACACCATAAATACAATGGCTTCAACTGCTACATCTGGCTTTTGAAGTATCTGTAATCTGATCTGGGTCTGGATGAAGTCAATGAGATGCTGCCACCTCCTACAGGAGAGAGGGTTGAATCATTCTTTTAATGAGGCAGGGGCCAATTCTCATGTGGCATAAACTGATGCTTAAATAATTTATCCTGCCTAGGAATCCATCCCCTTCTCTACAAAGAATAAACCTATTTCCTATTTAACACCAATTCTTAACCTAATTTCTCCACTAGAAAAACCGAATTGTATTAAGGGTTAGCGCAGAAGCAAACAAGTGTTTATTGAGAAATTATTCAGTACAATTCTACAACCAGATGTTTCCACAGTAATCTCTGTAATCAATTATGACATTTCTATTGCCAGAAGACAGATGAATGTCAAGCTCTTAGTGACTGAATTTTCAAAAAGGTTCCATTTCAGTTCAGTCTCAGATGTGGTGGTACAGCAAAATTATGAAAGTTTCAGATTGAATGAAATACATATCTCATTATAGCCGTAAGGGTGGGCAAAGTTGGGCGTTGAATGTCACATCACTTTGACCATCAGTCTGACTGTGCTGACAGTAATCTATGATGAATAATGTGCATGTGTTCAAGATTAAAGAATACATGGTTCAAATTCTGGAATTTGCTTTTGTAACACAGTTTGACTGTGAAGTTTTAAGGTGTTTTAGTTTATGATTAGCACCTGATTCTAAACCAGTTTGTGGCTATGTATTCTAAATGGGGGCACCTGCCTGACTAGAGGAATATACTTCACTTTTAAACCTGAACTAAACCAAAGACAGGCTTATACATCTATCCACAAAGAGATAATAATTAGAAGAACAAAGTAATAATAGTAATAATAATAATAATTAATCACTGGTGTTTTAGAATACTCCCAGAAAATGGTAAATTTTAGAAAGAACACTTAGCTTGGCTTTCCTCTGTTACCAAGAAATGAAAGGTTTACAGCTGAAGTAAGATGTGATGAATGAATCCATTGAATACTTTACAAATTCTTCAAAAGAAGTAGAGATAAATCCTTACCTTTCAGAACCAGTTTTGTGATAAATTTGTATAATACTTTAAACCCAGAAGGCATTTTGTTACAGGCAAAGAGTTTTATGGGGAATTTTTTTCAGACAAATTCTGATGTATTCTGGTTGGAAGTGCCAAGAGAGGGGAACAAATTGTCTTTGTTACCATGTGACACAGAAATTGTGAAAAGCTGCCCACTGTTGGTGTTAATCCATCCCAACTGCAAAGACGATTGAGACTGGGTAGCTCTTCAAATGAAAATTGATGTTGTGCTGAACCTTGACAGATGTTCGACTTTTGCCAGTATTGTTAAGACAACGCTCATTTAATTGATTCATTCAGTATTATCATGCTGATTATAGATCCTGGAGAACATCCACTCATCCTGATCAGTTCTTTCCTTCATTGACAAGTGCATTTTTTCTGTTTCTGTGAGATTACCCAGCTCCCTGAGTGCTGAGCAGTGGCATTTCTTGGCAGAATGTTGCCAATGCTTTTAGTGAGATCCACTTCAAAGCATTTTGCCACACGGCACCAAACCTCGCTCTGAACACTACCAAGCCTTTCACTTCCATTTCTTTGCTTTTCCTCTTTTACACCTTCTCTTGGAAGCATTAAAGGCAGCCAGCTTTTTGGCTTTCACGCCTGCCTGAAGATGTGAGTATAACAATGCTGATGCCAAAATGACTAAAGTATGAGAATGAGAAAGTCCTTGAATGGGGAAAGGGTGGGAGGGAAGCAGGAAAATGAGCAAAGAAGAAGATGAAAGAGGAGCACTGAGGAGAAAAACTATTTCTTAATTGCACTATGAACTTTCTCTTGTGAATCTTGGATCTCACCCTAATTAAAGTAATTGGCATATAGCAGTGTGATACAGATGGAATTCAGACTGTACTGGGCAAAGAGGGTTTAAATTTGCATTTGCTAGCTAGTTTTCAAAAGAGCTGTTTTTCCTCTTTCCTTTCATTGTGTGCAAAAGGAAGAGCAGGATTACATGGCTGTTAAGAAAGAGAAGGCACGTGAATGCAAATATCTGTGTTCCTCTTTAGGCTCAGTTTGTTCACCTTGCATTCAGAAGGAGTTAGAGCTCCTGAAAGGATGTTCCTATGATAAAACCTCAGAATACCTTAGTTGTTTGGGGAAGCTTTTGCCTAGTCTGGAAGGGTTGAGATAAAGTACTATGAAAAGGTTAAAAATTGACCAAGTACAGTACAGGAGAAATAAAAGAACTTATGAAAAATGAGGAAATAACCAAACCTGGAGGAACCAAGAGCCATGATCCAAGAAGTTAGAACAGGAGGACACTGTAAATCAAACTACAAAGTCAAAGAACAGCTTTGCTTGAACTTTGTGCTTATTAGCATAATAAAATACCTACCCCTACATCACCTATTATTCACATAAGCCCCTTCCTCACAGAGTCTCTGACCTTCTGGGTCTGGAGACTTTCTTCATACATCCCTTGATCTCTGAGAAAATCCAAGATGAGTTCAATTCAGTTAAAAAAAGAGTTGGTACAAAATGCTGGCAGTGGCCCTGGAGAAGGCAGAACAGCCTGAGTGGTTTGACTGAGGTTGATCCAGCCCCTGTGCCAAACAGCTGTGTAAGCTCTGGAGAATGGGCTGTAAAATGAAGTCACAAACCATTAGGACACCAATTCTCACTCTGGTCTCTAGGCAAAATTTCAAGTTTTCCAATGCAGATTCCAGCTCAAAAAGGACAAAGCTTGCACAAGTCTCAAGAATTTCAAAACTTTTCCCTGAAAAAAAATTGTCAGTTATCCTGACTGCCTCAGGTGTCATGTTCCAACTGCAGCTTTTGTAACGTTCTCTTGAGCTTTAAGTTTTTCATTGACCACTGGTGTTCAGAGGTGTCTGTGTACTGCAAATACAGATCTCTGTGCCAGCATGACATTTCAGTCCTGCTTCAGGATTGGGATTGTTGCAGTCTGCTTAGATAGGTCAAAAAAGGAATTATGCTTTTAGTTGATGGAAATGGTGTTTGAAGGCCTTCCTCTGCCCTCAATGTTTTTAATTTATCCTCAATTCCCATGGGGCAATTAATTTTCCAGGTGCAAGCATACTTTGGTCTATGGGTTAAACATAAAAATTGTGATCAAAACTGTTGGACAGTTTCCTGATAAAAGAGGATCCTTCTCCTAGGTGAGAGCATCCTTTTTTCTTCACCTTTTACCAACAATTAGAACAATACAGTGAATCCTTTGAAAGGGTAAGGAATTTAAATATAGGTATGCTCCTTCATTTCATGGTGTCACCGAGGCGTGGGGCGAAATGCTGGGAAGTGAACTGTTGTCTCCTGTCCTTGTCAGCTATTCTGTCTCTGCAAGCAAAGAAAATCTCAGCTTTCTGTGCTTCCAGTGAGTCACTGCCAGTTTTTTCTTTCCCTGAACCTGTTGTGACATCAAAGGAAGGGGTCACTGAATGGGAGAGCTGCTACAGTGAAAGCTCAGCAATGAAAAAACAGCCGAGTAGCACAACTCCTCTCTGCTCAGTGACCTCTCTGCCAGAGGTGAGATCAAGAAACTTGACCCATCCATAGATGTACAAAGCCAAAAGGAGACTCAGCTCTCACCCCTTCTCACTGGGAGCATAGCTCTGCTGAAACCTCATGGAGCTAACCAGGTGTTTAATTAAAACTATGCTAATTTAACAAGCTACAAACTCTGATTAAGAGGTAAAAAACTCTTTAAATCATTATAAAACTTACTGTCTCAGACACTATTCTTTATTAACTGTTCTCTAGACTTGGTGGTGAAGCAGAACCAATGGTGACTGGTGGTGGTGGTCACACATGCTCTGCGTAAGTTCAGCATATTTCATAGGTCTCAATATTGATTAAAACTGCAGATAGGTTTAAACTTAGTTTGAGCCAGGGAGGCATCGACTCAGGTTTACTTTTATGTGTTTTTTTCTGGGCTAGAACTGTATATTCAGCTGAGATTTTTCTTTTGGTCATACTGCACAGATTTTTGTAATTTCCTTAAAGACATCCTTGATTAGTATTAAAAATTATTTTATTTTAAAAAGCCTGAACTCCAAGCTCTGTGCTGTTTACAGGAAGCAGCTGCTGACTCGTGTTGTTGCAGTGTGCCCTTGCCTTGGCATCTGCAGGTGTAAGCAAGCCATGCTATTTCAAAGATGCCATCTCTTATTATGTGCATAGTGAGTGTGTAACATTTTGTAGGAAGGGTCTGTTAAGGTTTGGAGTCTTTGGATTTTTTGTTTTGTTATTATTTTAAAGATACTGTTTTTATGGCACTGAAAGCTCTGAACTTAAGCAGAAAGCTGTGAGGTGAATAGATGGTGCTCTGAGCACTTAGAGTTGCATTTCCTGTTGGCCTTTTGTGTGTTTGACAGGTCTGATATTTTATGGGGGAAAAAGTTATGATTTTTTTTCGAGTTAGGAAAATAAGTCCAATGGATCCTGCTAAAAGGCAGCCTCATACTGTTGTCATTAATGGCTTCCCCTGAGAAACTGGCAAATTGATAAATTAAGCTTTCCCTCTGTGGCAGCCGTTCACACACTCAAGATGTAGCCCTACTTTAGTCTTCAGCAGCATTAAATCAATCTCCTATAGAAATACTTTGCCTTCTTAGCTGGGCACAAAACACATCGAGAGACTTGGTGCATCACTTCACTATGTTTAGCTCTAAGTCATTTTGGCAATCACAAGAGGCTTAAATTTTGTATTTATGTTGAAATGCATCCCTAATTGAGACGTCTATATTGCTTCAAGCCTCTCTTCTTGAAAACCAATTAATACATTTCACACTAGAACACAGTCTTTTTATTGAGACTCAATTAAGGAAGATATAATGAGGCCAAACTAGGTGAAGCTTTTAGTGTGTATTATGCACAGTAGATCTTGAAAGATAGATGCAAAGTCAAATCTCACTTTGAAACTGCTTTCATCTAGTTGCAGTAGTAGAGAGTTCTATATGGTGATTGCACCAACAAGAAGTTCATAAATAAAAAAACTAAGCAAACTAAAATTACCATCCATATGTAAGAGATGAATTTTAGTTATGTCCCCTGTGAACGTGGAAAACTGATCTTTTTGTTTCAAACTTTTTTATGAAGGCTGATGTCTTCTCTCACTATCTATTACCAGATGCTACTAAATAATTATGATTTTCTTGCATTTTATTTTGTTTTTTAATCTCCTCCATTTGTAAAGATTTTTTAACAATTCTTTAGCCAAATTTTCTTCCCGTAAATACAAAGATGTAGCGTAGTTTCTCAGCACTGGACGGGCTATGCAGCTGTAAAATGCAGAGGGTGATACTCTGAATAAACACTGTTTATTATTGTGTTTTGTGATACCTACAGAACTGAGATGATCACAGGAAATCTCTGCTGTGTGAGGGTTGCTGCAGCAGCTGGTACTGACTGGTCTTAGTAGTCTGTTGGCCAGAGTGACAGAAACCATGGTAAATTGGCCTAAACATTTGTCAAAAGTCTGGACTTAGGCTACAGAATTTAAGAAAGTTGAAGATAGTGCAGTTGATTATGAAATCATTAATGTTTTCAGGCAGAATGTCTCTGAATTCAACACAGGTTTATATTATATTCTGGTTTACAGTATATGTTTTATCAAGCTAGGCTATGATTAAATAGATTAAGAAATGTGATGAAAAACTTGAAGAAGATAGAGTAGAAGGAAAATTACATGGATCATCTCTGCAAATCATAAAATTGTGGAATCACAATTGTGGGTTTACTGGGAGTTGAATGTCCAGATCTGCTAAGTTTTTGCCAGTTCTGAACCTCACAATATAAATTCAGAGTGTTGCTGGAACTGGGATTTTGGAGATCTTCAAAATATTTAAAATGTATAACAAAGAATATTTTTTGAGGCTTTGGTAGCAAGTTTCATTATAGTTGGAAGTGACATTTCTCACTGCAAGATGGATGCCTTTCCAGAAGTTTTTAACTTGTACATACAGAATTCTTACTCTTTTCCATTTAAAGTGGATGCTAATTTCTGTGGTCTTGGCAGACACCCACAAATTCTCCCTGTGGAGAAATGATGGGGCGATTCCCAACACCAGCCACTTGTCCTAAGGAGATGACTTCCTCCCCGAAATGTGGTCTTTTGAAGACACGAAATTAAACATTAGCCCAATCACAAAAAACCAGGGGTGACATTGTCAGAAATCTAAAGGACCCGAGTCCTCCCAGGCACCAAAGGTGCCAGAATAACACAATGTTCAAAGGGCTTGTGAATATGTGTTAGTTTATTGATCTTAGCATACAGGACGCAGCGATAATTATGCTCGATTATAGTTCTTTGATACTTAATGAGAGATTTTAAGTGCAAAAGTCCTTCTTGTGTATATCAGTGGGATTGTTGCCTTAAAGGTAGTTGAAGAAATGGTTCTTCATTTTTCTCATTTGAAGAAAAAGTAAAATCACATACATTAAAAAAATTCTTTTGAAAGCATGTAATGCATGTGTACATTGCTAATGAGGATCACGAGTGAAACTTGGATGAGTGTAAATCCATTTTCAAGTATATAACTTAAAAGAATTTACTTTTAGTATACTATTAAAAGTAATTAAAAATAAAAATGTTAAGAAAAAAAGTCTCTCAGTATAAATAAATGAGTTCTGTTGAAAAAAACTTAAAGGGCTATAGAAGGAGTAGAAAAAATCCTCCCAGCTTTCTGGCAATACCTGTTAATCTATTTAGCAAGATTGGAAAGAAAGCACTCTGGCTACTTTCCTGAGCTGTAGTTATTTTGTCCTGTTTTATTATGCATTTTAGAAAATTCTGTTAATTTACTCAAGCCCCAATTTGATCCTGACTTATTGTTAGAAATCTTGATGACACATCTCCCAGTATCACAAGATTTGGGGGCATTTTTAGCCAGATGAATCCAGACTGTCCATCTTCTGAAAAGGTTATTTCAAATATCATTAAAGAGGAAGGACACTTTCCAAGACAATGTGTGTGGCAGCAAAGAAAGGGGAAACCAGGATTTTGGAGCTTATCATTAAATAAACTTTCAGTTCTCAAGTGTAAGTCCGTTTATTTGTTGGATTTAGCTAGACTTTAGTCCAAAAAAAAGAGGTCATTGGGCCTTCATCCAGTGAGGCACTTAAACACATTCATAACCTTAAATACATGAGTGACTGGACTCAAATCATGACATTAAGTGTTTTGTTTGACTGGGAATCCATTGATTGCTTTTTGGCACCAATCTTATTCTTTCTTTAAATGAAAATAGTCAAGAAATTAGAAGCCTTAGTTCATTTCCTTGTTCAGAGAACAATACCACATATAGGGCTCTGCTGGCAGAGTTTTGGGAGGCTGAGCAAGACCTTTATTTCGTTGAAGAAAACAGTATTGTCAATGACTTCGGTTAATTAGTGCTTGGTCTGAGGATCCTTATGGTTCTCTCAGCTTGAACTGGCCCCAAACATCATCCCATCAAGAAGAATACAGTCATTTAAGGTTTTCATTTTCAAATTCAGTAGAGCAGTTACTCCTTATCTTTTCAGACTCCCTATAGACTGTGGATGGCGAGCAGTTCTTGTAAGTGATTTTGGCTGCAGGTGACAATAGTTTGTTTTATAACTGGGGCCAGGAAGTCATTTTGAGGCAGTAAGTGGCTCTTTGCAGATGTAAAAATAACAGCAAAAATGGGCTGTTCTGTACAAGGGTCTGTTGTGCCTCAGCCATGCTCCAGATCGCTTGGGGGCTGTGGTGTGAGTCCCTCAGCTCAGGTGCTGCAGAGCTCCAAGGAGTGAGGAGGGCTGTGTCTCCTGGGGTACAGAAAAGGTCATGAAGCCTTTCTCTGTTCCACAGTTTACCATCATGTTGTAATAGCAGGATTCTTTCAGCCCCTGAGCTCCAGCCATCTTCTGCCCTGACCATCAACACCATAATGTTTCCTTTGGTGATGCAGGACGTATGGTGTGCCTGCTGTATTTGGGAGCTGCTTGGCTTCCTTTGCTGATATTCCCTCTTTACCTTTCTTTAAACAGCTTTAGTTAATTACCTAAATAACCCATGTGAATCAGATTAGAGAATTTGAGAATCTTTCCATATGGCAGAATGTCTGAGTTTATTTTCCAGTAAGATTAGATGGTTTTTCTCTGAATTCTTCATTTTTCTCCAGAAAACATATTTAAAAAATAATCCTGGCCCACCTCAGGGTTACTTTTTTTCCAAAATCCAACTAAATGAAGGAAATCAAACAGAGATTTGCTTCACTTTCCCTCCTTTTAAGGCAGTGTTAGGGTTCCCCAGCTGCTGTGAGTGCGTGTCCATCTGTCTCTCTCTGCTGCTCCTCCACACTCAGCACTGCTGCACACACACATAGGTGGGAGCTACTGGGAGCGATGATTGCACCTCACAGGGGGCAAGACCCTTGGCACAAAGGCAAAGCCAAAGTGAAGGATTCCTTTTTCCTTGCAGTATACATTGCTGAAGAAGAAAGGGGTTTTTTTTCAGGTAGACATAGAACAAGCAATGCCAGAGAAGTCAAGAACATTTTGCATTGGCAGGACATTAGAATGCATTGGGTGTGTCCTAATATATCTTGTCTAGTTTCACCATTTTTGGGTTCTGAAACTGAGAATCAAAAAACCACAGCAGTATTCTCAATTTGTATTACAAAAATGAATTTAATTATTGTGTATATTTCCTGTGATTATTCCTGTTTTTTTCTCATAGAATTGCATCACTTGAGAGAAACTGCTCATGGCTATCTCAAGGGTGACCAGAAACTGGAGTCAAGACACATTCTTTGATTTCAAACACCAATTAATAGGCAGAAACCCTTTGGGAAAAGTTTCCTCTGGGATGTTTCCCATAGGGGTTCCTGCCCTTGTTGGAAGCGTATCCCAGAGGAAACTTGGAAATGCTGTAATAGCCAATCTCTGTTGCAGATTTCCTAAGGAGTACCTTTCTAATTGGATCAAAAAGATGGTTTCTCTAGTTAGCTGAAGAATGATTGTGAAGAAAGTTTCCCATGAGAAGGTCACATTTATGTCTTTAAAATTAAACACATCATTACAAGGCCTTGGCTGAATCAAGGCTAAGGAAACACAGATCAGTGACTCCACATTCACACCTGAATACTTATGAAGCAAAATGTGTGAGGCTTGTGAAGCTTTATTCCTAGTTTTTCTATTCAATGCACTGGTTGTCAGATAACTAAATTCTCTCAAGATTATTTTTTTAAAATGTGGTAGCATCCTAATTGGGCAAAACCTCTTAGGCTATTAATGCATTCTGGGTTTTTTGTGTTTTGATTTACTTTTTATAGATCCAGAAGTGTTTGCCAAAATGTTTTCCTAAACAGACAAATGGGAGGATACAGGAACTAAAGAAGCTGTGCCCACTGAATGTATTTGCCAAATGAGTCAGAATAGCACATTTGGAACACAGGGATCAGTGCATTATTGGCCTGACCAGGGACTTACGAGACAATAATTGCAAACTGTAAAGAATGGGAGGTGCAGGGCACTGGAACTTTTATTACAGAGGTCAGTAGGTTGTGTAAAATCATGGCTATAAGCCGCTGTATTTCAATCAGCAACTCAGTCATTCTGAACTCTCTGGACACCTCCCTGTTCCATCAGGCTGTTTGCAGACAGGCTGCACACACCTGCCTAAGCTGGAAGCTGACTGGATAGAAGGAAAAAACTTTCTGCTCTAAGCACGGTCAAGGATTGGAACAGGCTGCCTGAAGGATTGTCTAGTCCCAGACTGTGTGGGTTCCTGGGGGTTTTCAAAACCTCATGGGGAAAAAGCCTGAGAAACCTGGTCTGAGCTCATAGCTGACCCTGCTTTCAGCAGAGGTTGGACTTTGGCCCTTCCATGAGGTCCTTGTCAGCCACAACAAAGCTGTGAGCTTTACATTCTGCCTGTGTTCGTGGTGAAGAAGATTCTTGACCTGGGGTACTTTTCATGAAAAAAATTAAGGTCAAAGAAGGAACTCCAATATCTTGACAAACAAGAGAGCATCGTCTGGCTCAAAATAGATTAACAAGTGCTATTTCTTGAATTGTTGTGTTCTATTGTGCCATTTGATCTGTTGAAATGTAGCCTATAAAATATTTGCTGAAACTACCTCAGCACTAAGCCAGAGGTGTCAAGTTAGGTTCTGATACTTGCTCAGAGGTGGGAAACATTAAAACTGAAGAGATTACAGGAGCTAAGATAATTATCTTTGGGAAGTGAGATCTTAAGATACTCACAGAGGACTCTCCTAGGCAAGTTAAATTCCCTGCAGTTGCTTTATTCCATTTAAACATAGCCTGAATCCCTACTCTGTGTGGGCAACTGGCTTGGGGGAAAAGAAAAAGAAGCAGAAAATAAAAAAAAGTGTTCTAAAAGAGTTTCTTTGGATAAGTTTGGTAGTTACTAAAATTTACTTTCATTTATTTTCTGCTTGGTTGTGGGGGTGGATTGTAATTGCAGACATTTCAACAACAACTTGCCATTTAGATTCTGGACACTAAACCAGCTGTTCAGTCCCACTTCTGCACATCAAAATTGTATTAGAAGGGGGCAGTCAATGTTATAAGTCACTCTGAGCTCTTATGTAGAAGAAACGACAAAGGAAAATATTTTTCCCTTTACCCCCTACTTCTCTTCCCTTCATGCTCCCTACTGAGAGGTTTTTAAAAGCCTATCTCCATCATAGGCACATGGTTGGGTTTTACCTTTATCAGGCACAGAGGAGGCAGACCAGCCTTTTGAAATTTCTCAGCAGTCAGCAAGAATAAAGTGGGCATCCTAGTGGTAGGAGTAATTTTCAGCTTCCTGACAACAATTGGCAGAATGCTGGGAAAAGCTATTAAAAATGAGGTTCGATCACCAAAGTCTATTTTGGCCTATATTTAATGAGATGTGTCAGCTAGAATTTACAGTAAGTGGCTAATTGTTAATAATGTGCCTGTCTAAGACACTCTGTGACTTCAGCAGATCTGCAAAATATAACCCTATGTGCTTGCTTAGGTTTTCTTTATTGGGTATCACAGGTCAGCTTAGCACTGTAGTGAAGGAACAGCATGTGACAGGAAAAAAGACATTGTTAACTTTAGAAAAGTTTATTTATTGTATTTTATTGAACCATCTGAGTAAACAAAGAATAAATTAAAAATTAAAATTTAATATGTGACCCCAATATAGTAGGGGCATTTCATCTCTTCTTAATTGTGCTCAGGAGTGAGGCAAAGGGACTGTGGAAAAGGATGTTTGTGTTTAAGGAAATGTGTGGCTTGGTTGCCAAAGCTCCTTGGTGCTCTGGGCAAGTTACTTCATCTCTTTTTGCTTCAGTTTTTTATCTGTATAAAACTTCTTTCCCTGGTGAAAGGTGGAGGGGTGGGAAGTGGTTATGTGCACACTCAAGTGACTGAGGAACAGTCATAAGATCCTATAAAAAGGATTTGTGACAAAATTACTTACTATGAAGAAATCTAAGCCTGAGTTTCTCAATCTTTTGAACACTAAGGTTTTGAAGACAGCTTTGTCTATCAAATGAACCTTGCCCAAACTCCAGAAAAAAACCATTAGGAACAATTTGCAGCAACATATTTGTAGCTCTGGGTGCATCAGAGAGGCTCAATGCTCCATCACCCACTGCAAGGTGTGGGTGTGCAGCCAGTCAGGAGCACTGCACTGGGGCCACCTCCTGACTGTGCTGTGTGCTCAGGGAAGTCACTGCCTGAGACGTTTAATACTTCAGATTTGCTTCTAGAAGGATTCCAGAGCTTTGCTCACCTTAAGGACTTAAAACTCCTTTTTTAAAAAAGATTTGAAATGAAACAGGCCTTGCTTAAATCCCTTCACCATCATATAAAAAATTGGCTTTTGTTTCTGGCTATGCTTCTTGACTAACATTTTCCCCTTGTGAAAACAGAAACTGCATATAAAGATTATTTACTTCCCAATTTTCTTTATCAGGCCTTTGCAGTTTCTGATAATGAGCACAACCTGGGAGACAGCTTTCCTCGTGTTTCCAAATTGCATTCTGAAGGTCTGGTGTAGCTTCTATAATCCCATACATCGTAAGGAGTGTCAGAAAACAAAATGTAAATGATCAAACACAAGTAAATGGGAGCTGACAAGGATGGTGCACACTATTTTCCATCTTTAAAAACAATCTGAACTGCATGTTTAAGTGGTTGGAAAACTGATAGAAATTGTAGACAGTTGGTAATGGTACTTAGTGGAAACACTGGTACTAGTCTAGCACTGCAGATTAAACAGGTACACAGACACTAAAAGGATGGGGGGAAATCACCAGCTACGTGAATGGGTTTATGGGGGCTCTGCAGGCCAAAGTGCTTGAATTAAAAAGTGAGCTTGGGAGGTTGGTGGCACATCCTTATAAAGAGCTGCACATTGGAATGGAACTTGTTAGTTGAGCATGGGATCCAATACTTCAGGCTTTTTATTTGAATATAATTTTTCTTGGTAGATGAGCAGATTTCTGAGCAATAAGCTTTTATCCCTCTTTCCACCTTCTCCAGCTACCAGTTTCCTCTTAAACATGGAGAATATATAAGACCTATGAAGTGCAGAAAAAAAGTAAAGAATAAGATGTGGAAATTGAAGCTGAAGGGAAGGTGGCATCCCTGGAGCCAACCTCCTGTGGCACTTCCCACTGCTCTCACAGACTCTGCCCCTTTCTCAGTGTAGTGTGGTGGGGCACAGATGCCTTACTGTGCTCTGTACAACAGAGAGGCACAGGAGCAGTGCTGCCTTTGTACCTGTTACTCTCCTTGCAGGTGACACATTCTGAGCACTTTTTAATAGATTACTTACTTCTTTAATTTTAAGTCTTTATTTTCTTATCAGACCCCTCCAGGGTTACAATGATAAATTTTGTTCCTTGTGCTATCATCTCAGGCTTATGAATTGAGCATTTTATTGCTTACTGTAGAAACAAATGTTTAGTTGTTTATTCATTAACCACCTGTCTTTACAAAGTACTTTGTTTATTAGAGGAAATAGCCATGAATACATTACCATCCTTCTGAAAGCATCATTCTCAACTTCACGATTAATATATTTTTGTAAAGCAGTCTAGATATCATCCAAGAGATGTTCTTTCTTTTGAGCTTAAAGATGTGTTTGTGTGCTTGCTGTGAGAAAGGTCCACATGAAGGTTTTGACTGACCTAATGCCTTGTCATCAGAAATATCTTCTTGGGAATCTAATGAAGCTCTCAACTCCAAGAGTAGCCAAATGAAACAAGTCTAGCAAAGATAACGATAACCTAAAGTGTTTTGGTTATGTAACTTAACAACTTTTAATGCAGATAGTGCAGATAGGCAGATGTTCCACAGAGATCTCAATAGTTTTAGATTCTAATAACTATTTATTTTTCAGAAGATCTTATGTCGCAGTAGACAAGGTTATTTGCTGGTTTAGCAGTTGGTGCAGCATCACAACACATGGTGGTGAACTAAGCAAATGCATTTGAAATGCAGGTAAACGACATTGCCAGAACAGGAGTCATAATGTCAGTATTTTCATAAACTGCAATTTCTTGATGAATTTTTTTTAATTTGTTTCCCGACAGCTAGCATGTTCCTGTGTTGGTGGCTAAACTCATATTGGTTTTTTAATTAATTGGGAAAATATTCTAATGACACATATGGTGGCAATATCCATGGTGTCTTTATATCACAGGGATGAGTCATGAACCATTAGCACCAGCTGACAATAGTCTTGACTGTTTTTGTCTTGAAGAAAGCAATAGCATGTACTACTAATGTAGAAAAATAATTAAATAGAGAATATAGATGAGCTTTCTTTTTAGTTAGGACCATTTTAATGTGAAGAATAATGTAAATGTCATCTGCTTAAAGGAAAAGACAGTGATTTGCCTTGATAGTGATTTCAAAGTGTGTAACCCTTGTACTGCAATCCAGTCGTGTGAAACTGGGGCACACGTTTATTCTAAATTGCTGTGAATTTGTGGTGGATATCTGGCTAATTTCCAAGTCAAGCATGATTACAATTCTTGACTTCAATAAATTTCACAGAACTAATTTAGTTTTCAAAGGCATGAGAGGTTAAAGCTGGGTCAACTGACATCCTTCTTGCGCAAGAGCATGTCTTCAGTTAATTATGTTGCATCTAAATGTGTGTTCTGTGTTGTCATACTGACTAAACTAAGCCTAAAAATAGTATAAAAGAAGAAATGTAATTGATGAAGATGAATGCACAGACTGCCAGCATGGCTTATCTAATATCTTCTTCAAATGTATTAGTGAGGAGTTTCAGCTCAGAGCCCATTGTCCAGTGCTGCAGCAGATCTGTCTACTCAAAATCTTCCAAGTGTTAATAAAGATAAATTTTTCTCAGGCTAAGCTCTACTGACACATGCATGAAATCATTAGAATGTATCAATTCAGCTTAGGTTAGACTTCTAACAGTAAGAAGCATCTGCAGGATTACATATTCATTATTTTGCCACATCAAATATATTATAGTGGGAATCATAGAGCTTTTTGTTATTAATTAAGCCAGTACATATATAGTTCTAAACTACAACAGTGCCATATCATTTAAATGACACTTGTTGAACCCTCTAAAAGTAGAAGGTAATAAATGTAATAAATTATGTCTTGGTGATGTAAGAAAGTAACAATATCTGCAATACTGTACGGATGTATGCATAGCAAATATAAAGCCTTGCACTCCAGATAAATCTGTGGCATGTGGTTTCTTGTTGGTGTGAATCCTGTTCATGCTCATATTAGTCTGAATGTGTGTAAACACAGCAGTACCTGCTTGAGAGCATCGGATGAACTGACCTCTGCTCCTGTCTGTACTCAGGTATATGCTGACAGCAATCATTGAGTGCTTGGTCAGGTTTGTACAGGAGAGCCTTTCACACCCCTCAGCTTGGCTGGGGCCAGCAAGCCCTGCACACTTTCTGTGGTTGTGTCAATCATCATCTGCTTTTCTACCTGATCACTTTATAACCTCACTGCAGTACAGCTGCAACTTGTGGGACATGACTCCAGAAGTCCTGCACAGCTGATTGTGTAATTCCACCTTTGTTTGCCATCCTGGCTGCAGCTGCATCCGACACACTTCGCTGCCAGCAGTGGCCCTGCAGTGCCATTCCAGTGTCAGTCCTGGAGCAATGACTGCAAGGCTCACAATTCAGCAGCTGCAGTTTTCTCACCTCCAGAAACACTGGACTCTATTGCATTGTTAAAATGAGATTAACACGATCCAGAGGTTTGGAAATTTTCTAGCTCTGTTTTGCTGCTGAAAAGAGCTAGACATTTCTTGTCAGGGCTTCAGATATTCCTGGTTAGAACCCCAAAGACAGGCAGCCTGCCACAACACAACCCTGTTCACAAAGAACGGGAATTTTAAATGGAAAAAATATCAGAGTTGAGAAGTCCAAGAATATAAAGTAAATAAAAACTGGGGTGTCAAACAACTCTGCATAGGAGGCTGTTTTTCTGGGTATTCTGGGAATGAAATGCAAAAGACCCATTTAGCAGTGGGCCCAGAATTGCCCTCAAACAGAAGACTCTGAGTAGCTGGAACATCAGGTCTGTAAGTATTGGTTAATATTTTGGTAGTTTTGTGGGATATTTCTGTGTTAAGAACTATTTTGGTGAATGACTGTAATGCAATGAGAAATTCTGGCTTTTGGGGGAAGAATTAGCTGTGATTCAGGGCAGAGGTCACATAAGGGTTTTGTTTGGGGGTGTTTCCAGCTGTGCCCCCGCTCTGTGCTGGCAGGGGGGATACCAGGCTGGGGGCACAGCAGCGTGTCTGGGAGTGCTGTTTCTGTTTCTGCTTATATTGCATGGCCTAAAGGATTCATCTAAAACACTGAGTACTATCTCAGTATATTAGCTGTGAGTTTCTTATGCCAATTTAATAATTTACATGTAAGTAGATGTTGTTAGAATTTCCATAGATATAATTCATTACCAGCCACAAACAGATTATCATTGTGCATTAGCAATAATAATGAGGTATTTATTATTTAACAATAATGTAGAACCATAAAATAGCCTATTAAAATATTTGTGCACATCTCTGTTTAAATATTTGATTAATGAAAAAAACTCATGCTTTTCTTTAAAATCTCATAAACTAACAAAAACAAAAGAGCTACTTCCTCATCCAGAGGTGCTTGAAGCCCTCAGTAACACTCTGAATGTTATGTAGACACTGAGATGTGAATGAACCCATCTCCCTGCCCTGAGCAGTGTCCCCCAGACATGTAGCCTGTGCTTCTATTTTGGTTTGAGATTGCATCAACACAAAGAGGTGCAGGTTGAAATCAAGTTAACATTCAGCATAACTACTTCAGTATCATAGGAGATGTGTGAAGTCTCTTTTTCTGGTATAATATACTTACTCTGTACCACAGAAATGACCACATAAGTGTTTTTGGCTGATCTTTTTACTGAAAATTCAGGTTAATTTCTTTGGTGATTGAGTCCAAAAATAGTCCTGCAAAGAAATCCTGATAACATAATTTTTTTCAACAATTTCTAAATAAAGTTCTTATTTTGTTAATTAGGGTTTTTTTCCAAATGTATTTTAACATTCAGAATGGCTAACTTTAAAATTTAAGTTTATTAAAAAAACTGTTATAAACACTTATAGTTAACATTGACAGTAAATAGTAATTTTAACTTGTGTAACACATTAAAACACATATAACATTTTAAAATGTGTAACAGCTTGATTCACTGAGAAACATCTGTTTGGATAAACACATGCTTTTGTATTAAAAAACAACCCTCAAATGTTAGAAGTCATAAACAGTAAAGGAAGAGTAGATTATTGTACCAATCTGGTTTTCTTTCAAAACTCTCCTGAGACATTGTAGATCAGCTGCATTAATAGGCAACACTGGAATTTACATTGACTTGGGCCAATGATTCAATGAGTAAGAAAGGTAAAATCTGGGATAGTTTAGAACAAGAACCTGCTTTTCTGTAGTAGAATCAGCTGTGTTAACAAGCTACAGATGCTGAGTTAACAAGGGTGTTTGTAATAAGCAGTTGGGTGGGGAACGTGGTTGTGGTGCTGTGTGTGAAGCCGAGAGAGGCTGGTACAGACAGGAAGGGGTTACGTTGCTGCTTTGGGCTGTTCCAGGGACGGAGTCGTTTATCAGCAGGTAAGCTTTTTCTGAATGTTTCATTAGAAATCTTGTCCTTGTTTGGTTTTCAGGTTGTAATGAGTGTCCTAGGGGGATGTGTTTAGGAAGTTATGATAAAGTAATTTGAAAACATTAAAGTGACTCTGTGGTGAGAGCAGAGATTGAATTGAGCCTGGAGACTGAATGATCCTTATAATTGAAACAATGCCTCTAATCTTAATTGAACTTGGTTATCCAGGGAGCTCTGGTAGAACAGGTTTTAGGAGGAAGTTTTGCGGAAAAGAGTAGAGGTGGTGAATTTTCCTTTGCTACTGCAAGTGAAGATGGTGACAAAGGTCTTGGTGCTGTACCCTATAAAAGCCCTCCTGCTAACCTCCAGAAGGTCTGTAGCTGATGCTGAGTCTGAGAATGTGACTGGCTGCCTGAACCCAAAATGTAGGACTTGGAACCTGGAAGAAAACAGCTTTGTTCCTATGGCCCATACCTACTGTTATAAATTGGTGTGTAGGACCATTTTGGGTATCTGCCCGTATAACTAAGAAAAGAGTGTGGGTTTTAAATATAAGCAGTACCTTTTCACATTGGACAATAAGGACTCTTATTTGTCTTTTTTTCTGTCAGATCTTGGAAATATGATAGCACAAATCTAAAAAGCCATTTAATGAAGACAAATACTAACATCTATCACTATAAATTGCTTTTCTTTGATAGTCTTGATAATTTTCTTTTTCTCTTGAAGGGAAAACAGGTCGCTTTGGTAGTTAGTGTGCTTGGAAAGGGGTCTGTAGTGGTTTGTAGAAGCTGCTAAGAAAAATGCCTGGAAAAAAATATTGACAAAAACTTATGAGAAGTTACTTACTCAAGTGTTGCCCTTCTTGAGGCACTGTAAGCAGCTCCTTCAGGACCCTGCTGAGGTGGGAGTAAGATGGCTCTGGCTGTCTCTAACTGATGGACACTTAAAAGGGACTATTTGCCTCAGGAAAGGCACATACAGAAATTTTTCAAATTTCTCATTTTGATTTTTTTTTATTTGCTTTGCTACATGAGGGTGGTTTTGGTTGGTGTTTTGGGGTGTGTGTGTTTTTTTTCTTTTTGTGAGGGAGTTATATAAGGAAAGACAGAACAATGCAGAGGAAGAATTGATGGTAGATGGAAGACACAACCACATATTTCAGTAGAGGTATTACTTTGTAGTTAATAGGAAATGCAGCATCTGTAATTAAAGTAATTAAACTGAGAAGGAAGAAATAATAAATTTTACCTGAAGAGGCAGGGAAATTCTGCCTAAACATTCAGATTTTGCAAGCTCTTTGGATTTATGTCACTTTATAATTTATTTGGGTACTGAAAGTGATGAGTGAAGCATGGAATATGTAGTCTGTGTTTCCTGATAAAAGTCTTTCCAGGCAGGGAAAGGGCTTTCATCCCTCCCAAAGAAGGGATGTGATTGTAAAAACAAACAAAACTGTAACTATCAGAACTCCAAGTGTTTGCTTTGATTTGTACATTGTAGTTCCAAATAAAAGTAAAGAGAGGATTTCCTTTTAATCCTGCTGCATTTTCTCTTTATAAAGCAAATGGATTTGTAGAAGAACAATATTTGTACCAACAGCACACGTTAAATAACTTTAGACTGGACTGTAGTTCATGCTTTGAATAAGGAAACACAGGTTGGGTTCCTTGATTGTGTTTTTAACTCCACTATTGATGTGGCCCAATGTGCAGTCAGACACCTCTATGCTAATTTCCTCTTAATCTATAACTGGACAATAATATTTTTACATTTATGCTGTTGCACCAAATATTTTTGGATGCTACTTTTCAGATTAATGAGATTCACCTGACTAAACCAAAGTTAGTAGGACAGTTTATGGCTCTGACAGACTGAAACTGGCTTGGCCTCCTGTAGAGAGTGACCTGCTCTGAGAACGTACCTTTTAAAGTAATTTTCTTTTTACTCCAAGAATTATAGATTATATATAAGGAGTTCGGCAAAATTCCTTTTCTGCTGTGAAGGGACAAGTCACGTGAATGGATGTTTAGAAAGAAGCACAAAGATTAAAAGATTCAAGATGCCATTTTTGTAAACTGTAATTTAGAGAGCTGCAAGTTGTGTTCTGTAATCAGTGAAATTATAGGCACACAATTACTGTTTTCATTATTAAAGCTTATATTTCAATATACTGTTGCAAATCCATCTTGTTCTCCAAATAATATCAACAGCTCCTTCAACCCATCAGAACTCATCAGGACAGTATTCAGATTCAGTTTTGTCAAGGTCCTGTGGCAGGTTTATCTAGAAAGATGTGAGTATCCAGAGACAATGGGACAGTGCAGAAATCATTTCACAATGTCCAGTGGTTATAAATTCAACCTGTAATTGCAGGATGTGCAGAAATGGTTATTCCACAGTTAGGCTGCAGTCTTGCATCTTTGTCTGGTTCTGCCTGAGGTGGCTGAACGTATCTGTTGTGGCACAGGCTGGGAAAGCATCTGAATCTGCTGCAGTCAGTGCCAGCTGCTTGAGCTCAAACCATCTTTGGTGATGGGCTCAAACAGCTCGGTGGAGAAGAAAGTTGTGCTGCTCAGCTGCTCACCACTCTCTACTGCCTCTTTAAAATCTGCAAAATGCCTATAAATCTTTGTGTGATTGTGCTCCGTAATGTTTCCACCAAAGTGAATTTAGCAGGCCCAGGGACTTTGATGAACTGGCTGACCTAACCTGATGTAAATTAAAAAGTTGTTCTGCTTGTGAATTGGAAGCAAGTTTGAAATAACAGTTCTGTTCACAACCTGAAGAATTGTATTCTTAGTAAAACTTCTTGGAGGACAAAATGTCTGTAGGTGGAGACTTAATATTCAGCACAGAGTCTTCCTCAGACATCCCACAGAATACCCCTCGCAGTGACACTGAATGGTCCCTCTGAGGGAATATAGCCAGATCAGAGTTTTTGTAATCACTGTCACAAACAGTCCTTTACTATTGGTCAAGAGATGAGGTCTAAGGCACTTCTGGAAACCTGTCACAAGACAGCCTGAGTTGGGCAACCATCAAACCAAATTCTTTAGTTTAATGAATGCTTCGAAATACTTGGTGGTTTGCCCTTCTGCTCCAGAAAGACTGAGCCTGTTCCAGCAGGCCTGGCATACACAGCACGCACAGTATTTCCTAAGAATTATGCACACCAGCAGCTTGGACTAGTGCTGCTTTTACCAACTACCTATGTAGTTCAATTTTGTTCGCTGAAGTCTTATAGAAGTCCTTTTGAAATCCTGATCTCCAGGAATCAGTGCTTTCAGTTTCTTCCACATGCATTAGTCACTAGATTGTAACTGCGAATTTCCAAAGGATGACTTGTATTCATATGCAAACTAAGTTAGGGATTGAGGCATGAGAACGTACCACTTCTCTTTGCATCGAACTTTCAGGCCTGAGAAATCCTAATGTGCACAAGAATATTTCAAAGTGCTCTGCACCTGCTGGGAGAATGGTTAAGGGGAGATTCAGCAGCAATGAGCTCTTCTGCCATTACCATTTGCTTGGGAAGACTCATTTTAGCAGAACGGTGGCAGAGTTCCAAGTGTAGTTAAAACCTAAAATAAAACTATATATATATAAGAGTAAAGGTTTAAGGAAACATAGAAAAGATTCTGATACATTTACCAGTTTTGTCATTCTGCCTTTCAATCCCAAATAACTGATTTCTCTTTAGAAACCTGTGCCGCTGTTGTGATGCAAATGAATGTAGGTGTTTGCGGCGTTGCTGGTGTTTATCAGCCGGTGTGCAGTGCGAGCTGCTGCCTTTTGAATGGCAACACTAACAATACTTGGGGTTGCATCGAACTATTCACTGAAGGGCTGTTGTGATAGAAATGCAGACTCTGAAATAAAGGATGAAGGGAATGCAGATGTGATTTTAAAAAGTGGATGGGTTTGTTGCCCTGCTGAGTTTTGCATTGCTGAGCAGGAATGATGTGTTTTAGTGTAATATTTGCTTGAACATTTGCACTTAGGCATGGTGGATGTAATGGCCAAGTGCTTAGGGTCTGTTAACTTGTTCTTGGCTTTGTAAGGCATATATTTGTTTCTTTTCAAAGTATGTTTATATTTAGATGTTGTCATATGCTATCTGACATCAGCTGTTGCTCTTATTTATACTTATTTTTACTTGCAGTTTGTGGGTTGGTGGTGGTGATTCTAAACAGGTGGGGGGAGGATCCAAATGAGGCTCCCATCATCAATTAATTCAGACTGTTTACTTTAGCTGTGGCAACAACCTGATACCAGCTGTCCTGTATCCTAGAATTTAGGTTAACTTTTCTAGAATGCCATATGGCATTTTAAGGCTTTCTAAGCTCAGCTTGTGTGAATGAAACCTGGGAGATATTTCATAACATTGTGTTTCTCAAGTTCTGATTTTCTGCTTTGAAATCAGTTTTCCATTGTTTATCATCTTCTTTCATAAAAATGTTCAGATGATAATGTTTATAAATGTACAATCTGGACCCCTTAAATTATATTTTTGATTGCTGTCAGAGGCATTTTAAAAGATTCGTATGTCACTCATGGTACTTCCTTTGTGATCAAGGCAAACACCTCTGCCTGCAAAATCTTGTTTAGTCTTGAGTACATTCACAAGAACATCCAGGAGTGTTGAATGATAATGAGATTGTGGCCTTCATTTCATGTCTCTCAGGCCTTTTTTTTTGTTCCTTGGTGTGGTTGTTCTTGTCTCTGCAGCATTTCCTTTTCTCCTCTGGGTGTAATATGATCTTTGCCTGCTTTTGTCAGAATGGAAATAATTCAAGCTTTTTCTGTTGTGTCCGTTTTTATGTCAAGAGGCAGATAGAGTGACTTCTATAAACAGGATTAGAAAGTGTGTTCTTGGTGGTACTCAAGGATTATTGTAACAAAAACTTTTTTAGTTTTTTTTCTTTCTTCACTCAAAACCATTTGAGAAATGCTCTGCCATTACAAATTTAATCCTGACATACCTCAGTTACACTATGTAATTTTTTCATGAGTAAAACTTGTTTTTTAATCCCACAGAAAATAGTGAAACAGTGAATGATTGAGAGCTGAAACTAGACAGATTCATGTTGGGTGTTAAATATGAAATAAATGTAGGAGAGGGGGCTATTAACTACTGGAACATACAATTGAAGTTCTAGGGTATGGGGGATTCTCTGAAGTCAACTTCTCTGAAGTTGATTGAAAATAGTGCTTTAATCACATACAAATTATTTGGTGCCATGCAGGAATAGTTGGGGGAAAAATAGTGGTCTGTGAAACATAGTCAGTCTGTATGATCTCATGGTTTCCTCTGGTTTTAAATCCTGGGAGTGAGAATTGTAAAAATGTATTACTTCAAGTTCAAAATAAGGTAAATTTTTATTCTGTGTTAAGTTCAAATTTGAAATAGTTTTGCTTTTTTTATTTTTTATTTTTTTTGCCCTGCCCTTCATGGCCAGCACTGCTCTCAGACTTATATATCTGTAGGATGTGTTTTGAACTTGGAAGCAGACTGAGGCCAGTAGCTTTAGAAATTTCTTCTGGGCTCTGGTGGTCCATACAGGAGGCAAGTGAGACCTTACTGGACTTAACAGGCTTGACCCAAGCATGAAATGTACCTTCTGGCACCAAAGGCTTTATTAACCAGGATCATATAGTGGTTAACCTATACAAGCTACCATAAAATACCTGCTGGGATTTATGTCTGTGATTAATATATTTGTTTAAACAAATAATCTGGAGAGAAAATTCTTCCTCTGTCCTTACCAAATTCTTGGGTAATGAAGTGACCCTCAGTAAAATTGTCTTTAGCTACTTTTAGGTTTTATGTATTTTTTATTGCTACTAACTTGCTCACTTTGAATGGAATAGACACTCTGACAAAATAATTGGTAGTAATTGTTGTACTGGTGTCAGTTTTAATAAGCCATTCAAGCAGAAAATATTTCACAGATCCAGCCATTTCCTATGTGTCACCAGATAAAACTTTCACATCCTTCACTACCTGGATCTTAAAGCTGGTATTTGTATTTTTCTCTCATGCTATATTTTTTTCTTGTTAATAATAGAGCTGTCATTTCTAATAAAATATGAAAAAGCCATCCAGGGAAATAACACTGGTGATAGATAGAGCAGGCTGAAACATCAGACTGAGTGAACACAAATGCTCAATAGCTGGGAATATAATTCTGTCATTAAATAGGACCTGCAGAGGGACTATGGCTGAATGCACTGGGGTGAAAATGCTTTGCACTTGGGAGGATGATTCAGCTTCTGCTGGGGATGTTCTGGTCATTGGAATCAAAACAGGCTTCTGAGATTTGAAGGAGCTCCTACAGTGCAGGAAGAAATGCTGTTAAGGATCAGGCAGTGTTAGGCTGCCCAGAGGGCCAGCCCACAGAAACACACCAAACCCCAGTCCTTTGGCAGCCTCTCTACCAAATGATTCACTTGAGTCACCACCCACCTTTTGGAGGAAAAGTATGTCAAGTCCAATCAGAAAGTTTGCATATGAAGGGATCACATGGAGCATTTTAGATCTTGTTTTTCCTTTGATATTACTAACTAGGATTCAAGGTAGGAGGAATAGTGCAGTAGAGAGATTCCCCATTTCCCTATTCTGCTTGAAATGGATGTGACTTATGCAGGGAAAATTTGTTTTCCATGTGGATCTGTTTTCTCTTTATTTCAGCTCTCCTTTGTGAGTTTTATCTCATAACTCAAGATATACGCTGCCAGTCACATGGCAGATTGTTCCCCCTCTCTGTTTCCTCCTTTCTAAAAATGGAAAGGAATATATTTTCCTATCTTTGCAAAACACTGTGACAGTTCTGGATGGACAATGCATTAGGAGACTTCACCATCACCATTATTGTAAACAATGTTGTTTCTTTGTCCCCAGATATTGAAGATGAGTGGTTTTGGGAGGGCTTCTGAGTAGATAAGAAAAGTAAAACTGCCTATTTAAATGATAATTATGCTCTTCTCATCCTCCAAATAACAGCTAAAATGTCTGTGTTTTTCTCTTTGAGCAGTCTGGTTGGCTAATGGATGATGTCTATTTGCAGTTAAACCTATTGCAATGTTGACAATTAAGCATATACGTGGAACGGGGTAATCAGTAGGAATGCAATTTTATCACCAGTGTTAATTATCTAATATTTTCCAGCTTACAATTATGTGAAAATTCCTTAGGCATAAATGAAAATGAACCCATCAGTTACAATTTTTCTCAAGATAATGTCTGATGGAATATTTGCTGCCCCACAAAAAATGGAAGCAAGAGCAAAATTAACAACTCAGTTGTTCAGGCTGTATAATATATAAATGTAGTCATATATTACATGATGCGCATTCTTATTTCCTCATGGGGAAACGTTTCCAGGTTGGTGACTGGAATTATTCATTGAAATCTTCCTTTTCCAGAGGTTTCTATGTGCAGCCATTTCTAAAATTTCTAACAAGAAAGCTTTTATAAGCAGCAGATCTTGAATGTAGGTTCTGAATGAGAGCAGAATTGATCTAAAAGCTATTGTTTACTGGAATAATTATTGGAGAGTCACTACATCAGTGCCTAGGAGAGTATGTGCTGCTTTATGCAAAAGCAAGGCCAATGCTGTCTGGCATATCTCCTTTGTATTCCTGAACAACTTGCCCTTTTCATTTCATTTCTCATCAGCTGAGGACTAATCTCCGTTACAGTCATTCCAGTCAGACACTCTTAAATGACCTTTAAATGCCTGGGAGAGCCACTGAGGATTATTTGTTAACCTCCATCCTCCAAACTTGAATAAGTATCTGAAGTTAATAGGGAGCAAGAGAAACCATGAATAAGCAACATTTTTCAGGAAAACATATCTTGGCAGTTTTACAAGCCCTGCAATCAGTTTTCATTTGGAAGTTTATCTTCAAATGAAAACTGGGAGAAACTAAATTACTCTCTTTTAAAAAAAATGAGTTTGGGATTAGCAATGACTTTTTAAAAGCAGTTGAGAAACTGAGGGAGAAAAAGCTGAGCTCCAAAGGGAGGTGTAGGACTGTATACATGGAGTTTCATGATGTAAATGTTTGGATTTTAATTTGTCCATACCTAAGCTTCCTTAAGTATTTAAGTTTCTTGAGCAAACTGCAGGAAGTGCACTTATTCTCAGTGAAAGTCCCAGGCAGTGAGCTCCTTCTGCTCCTGAAACTGATTTTAGGAACCACAGGCATCATTCTTGCCGTCACTGTGTGATGGAAGTTGAAATACAAATATCTGAAATATGTTCCCTCAGTTTCAGAGAAGGGGGTTAAGATTAAACAAAGCTTGTGGCAGA
Organism: Pithys albifrons albifrons; assembly: GCF_047495875.1. Taxonomy (NCBI): domain Eukaryota; kingdom Metazoa; phylum Chordata; class Aves; order Passeriformes; family Thamnophilidae; genus Pithys; species Pithys albifrons. The sequence goes on from NC_092470.1 coordinate 10,140,867, forward strand.
AGAAAAGTAAGGCTGCTCTCTGTGTGTTCTCTGATAATCCACAGGTCAGGTTTAGTGCCATTAAGGACTGATGTAGCAATTCCAGGACTTTTCTGTGGGTAGAGCTACTTATTAAATCTGATACTTGTAACAAAGCAGGTTAAAGCCACTACCAGCTATTGGCTGGCAATGCTGGCTGTTGATGCAGGTCATTATCCCATTCTTTGCCTCTGATCGAAGTAGGGAATTATATTTGCTGTGTTCACTTTGAGGCACTTAATGATTCTGAATGATCTTACCTGGCAGAGCAGGCTGAGCAAACAGTGGTATTTGGTATAATTTTGTTTTCCTGGCAGTTGTGCAAATCTGCTTTTGCAAGTGGATTCTGAACAAGAATCTATGTGGACAGAAGCAACGTACCCATTCAAAGACAGTTTGTTTATTTACTCACCTTCTCCACTTTCACAGAAAGCACATCAGCAATTTTATATGCTGTGGCCTCCACTGGCTTTCCAACTCATGAAACTCATGGACTGTGTTACCTATTTTGTAGATTAAGGGGTTCACCTTTATGAAAATATTTCTTTATATTGACCCAACACTTTGAAAATTATATTGGCATCTATTTTTTGGGTTTTTTTGTGCTCAACGTTGAGACCTTTATCTGTCCCCCATTTTTCTCTCGCTGATTTTGGTTTAACACAGTCTGTGCTGAATTTAAAGAAATATGTAATTTCTTCTATGATCAAGCATCAACTAACTAATTAACTGGTATGTCTTCCTTTACATAACTAGAAACCCACTGAAGCTCTAGAGGGCTGGGATTTCAAGTGGTCGATGTTATTTCAGTTTGTAGGTGCAGTGACCTCTTGCCCAACTGTCAAAGCAGTAGCTTGGTTGAGATCTGTACATTTTCAGCAGAGTAACAGGGAAAAAAAAGTGGGGTTGAAGGTATTATCCTCTAATTAATTATTACATTCATGTCTGTAAGTTGTGGAAGGCCAGACCCTGCAAAGTAGGAAGGGGCTTTATGGATCCTGCCACCAATCCTGGTCTCTGGAAGATAACGTTTGTCACTGGAGGAATCCCAACATATGTTGGTGGTGCGTGTTCACCAAAGAGATCTCACTCCCTGACACGGAAATGCTGCTGCTGCTTAGCAGAGTTTGGGGATCCTCATTTCAGTGGAGATGCTGTCGGTGTGGTACAGAACAGCGTGGCCTTGGCAGAGCTCTGGGGCTGAATTTGCTGACACATGGAAATGGAGATTTGATGAAGGCATTCCTTGCAGTGTCTCTCACCATACAACTTGATTGTTTTAATTTCTTTAATCAAAGTTTTAATCAAGTTGTGTGGCTACACTGTGGCTGTAATTGCATATATGGATTTATACGCAACAGATTAAAAACCTTGCAAGAAACCCAACAATTTAAAATCTTTCCTTTCACAGAGGAAGAGTCTTCTGACCTTTTGCTATTACACAATGGGATGTAATTGCTTGTCAGTAGGTAAATGCTTAGGAAATGTTTCTTCATGATTTTAGGGAAAGAAAAAGGAAAAAAAATTACAGCTTGCATTAAGCATAGAAAATGAGCAAGCCAGGGAGAGCTCTGCCTTAAAAATGTTGCAAGCTTCCAAGTGAGTGTGCTGATGCTTATATGGGGTATGTTGAAAGTTTAATTAAACCGTGTGATAAAAGACAAGTATATTGTGTTTATATTTTGTTTGTATTGACAAACAGGAATTCTTTCACATAAATTCTAGATCTTAATAGGCATTTCTGTAATGTATCATCGTTATGCCTGTGTGTTTCACAAGACTGTGTTCTGTTTTCTCTCCTATTCAATAAAGTTGTACTTTATATATGTGATAATTAGTTTTGTTAGACACTTTTCAGTTTCTGCCAAAACTAAATAATTACCCTCCAGGAATGGGATGTTTTGGCTCAGAAGATTTTTCCCTTTCTCATTCCACATAATATAAAAGAAATTGCACATAGTCTTTCTACTGCTTTTTCCTTTTTTGTGTTTAAAAAACAAAAGAAAATTTCCAGTCTTTTTTTGGTTGTAAAACAGTATTACCAGTTCAGCAGAAACAGAAAACACTCTGACTGAGTAAATGTCTCATTTTTAACTTTCATGTAAATTGACTCATCTTCTGGACATGGAACAACCTCAACAGAAAATTGAGTTGATGTTCCTGCAAATACAGACTTATCTCCACATAAAATATTCTACGCATCCTACCTTTAAAACAGTGGACACACTTCCCTTTGAGACTAATTTACAGGCCTAAATAGTTAGTAAACAAGTCAGTTGTGGCATATTATTCTGAGTATTATTTTCACTGTGATAGTTAATGGGGCTTGTGGTGCTAATACATGTGAAAAACTGTAATAGAGATGGTCCTTTGGTTCCCCGAGCCAAGTGAGCCCTGTAAACTCTCTGCTGGGTGCTGCTCAGAAGCCCCAGTGGAGAGGTGAGAGCAGCCTGGGCACAGCTCTGTCCTGCTGCGCCCCCTCAGCTGGGCCTTCTGCAGGGGCTGCTCTGGGTTCCCACAGCACCTTTGCATAGGAGAAAATTGTGCTTGGGTAGCTCTGTGCGATGGTGTATTGCACATTAAAATAATGTGCAATGTAAAGAACTGTCAGGTGTTGGCCACTCTTTTGAATTGTTTCCTCCCCAATATATTGAATTGTCTTTTTCCAGTCTCTCTCATTTCTTTTCTGAAATATTGCTGGGGAACCAGCCCATGACAATGGAGTCAGACACCTTCAAACTTTTAAATAAATTAAAGATATATTTCCATCTAATTTCTTGCCTCCTATGCTTTGGAACCTACATGACTCATATCACAGGTAGTAGTGATCAAAAAGATTCAAGAAATCCTTAAAAATAAAAATAGCCATAATTGTCTACATTTGAGCAGTGCCATATTATATAAATTTACTTTCCTTAATGCTTAACAAGCTTATTAAGCTTGAAGAGGCTTTGATTTCCATCAGTGTCACTTATAGGACATGATGGTGAAGTTAAGGTAAATAAATTATTTTTATTGATAGGTTAATATGATTTTTATGAAGAAAAATAAGAAAAAAATTAGTGCTATAAAATGAGCTGCTTCAAAGAAGTTTAATACATGTTGATTTGTTTGTAGACAGGTTGATGTTTCTTCTTTACAGAACTCTGTCCCTTGAAGTGCAGAATTTTTCAATACATCAGAGTAAAAAAAGCACTGAACAAAAGTAGCTTGGACTGCATTCTTTGAAAAACAGTTCCTTAATCCCTTTTTGAGTTTTCAGCTCATGTTTTAGTCAGCAAAACAAACACACTGCTCAATGTTGTAGGCAATGATAACACCAGGGTAAACACAGGAAATGCTTTTATTAATATGATCTAAGCATTTAATTGCTTTCCTTGTAGTTTAATCTTATCTTTACACATTGAAGCAGTGCATATTGTACATTTCTGATCCTCAAAGGACAGCTTTTCATATGGCATTGTAGAATAAGACATTATCACCAGAAACCTGACAGACCTGGGATGTTGCTTGTCTGCTGAGGGGCCAGAAAGTTTGTTATAATTATGAAGGAGATGTACAAAGATCATGGTTTGCAAAAGGTAATGCTGAATACCATTTTATAATTAAAGAGAAGGGCTGAAGTCAAGATGTGCCATGAGTTCCAGTGACAAATGGAGTGTCAGAATTCCATAAACCCCAAACCGGAGAGTCCAGTCTCCAGATGATACATTTACAATCAGGTTAAATTTAAAGAAACTAAGCTTTAAATTAGGAGTGATAAAAGGACTATAATTCAACTTAAACCCACATTTTAGGAGCTATGTTTATGATAAGCCAATTATCAAAAGCAATGGTTCTCATGTTCAATTTTAACTTGCTTTTTCAGATTACAGCCACATCTCGGTTTGTATTTGTGTATGTAAAGGAACAGAAACCAAACTAAGAAGAGAGGCTGGCTTTTGTTGGTTTTGGGGTGGTTGTTTTGTGTTTGGTGGTTTTGTTATTTTTGTTGGTTTTTTACTATATATTTTACTTTCCTCTCTTAAGACAAGTAATAAAGCATCAGGAACCCCTTCTCTGTTCCAGTTCTAGATTGCTCTTCTTGTTTAAAAGCAGGTAGCTAAGATTGAAGGCAGCTTGGATTTCAGGTCTTGTTCCACTCATGCTTGGTATGTGAATCTCAGTCTTTTCCTCTCTTTAGTGGGAATGTATCTTCTACTATATTTTAGAACTGGGCTTGGGTTTTTTGTGGTAGCACTGTAGTAATGCCTGAATTTCAAATGTCTTTGTGAAAGCCTGGAGTGAGTGTCTGCCATAATAGCAGAATCCATTCCCTTAACACAGAATCTGTTAGGACTTCCTGTCACTCATATGATCTATTTCCATAAATATGGCCAGCATTTTATCCCATTTTGCCCTTATTTATTTTTACTACTCCTATTACTTCTTTTAAAATGTGCTATAAAGCACTGTGTATTGTACAGAACCCAGAAAAAAGACCTGAAAATGTGTAGGCTTAGCTTGTCCCTGTGCCATTAGGCTGTACAGCCTCCCGAGGGATGCACTGCTATTTAGGTATTTATTTAGGCTGCTAAAGCCAAGGAGCCAGGCTGCATTGCTGCACCCCTCTGTGAACTCCCAAAAAAGGTTCTGTTGCAGTGCGTGTCACATGGTAGTGTAGGACTTAACGTGAATGCAGTTACATTCATATGTCCTGAATTAATATGCCTATATGCAGAACAAGTTAAATAATTAAATAAAATTTCTCTCTCTCTCCTTCAAACTCTGAAACAAAATAGAGGTATTAATTTCAGATATTGTGAACATACTTGTTTCAAAACACAGTGTCTTTCCCAAGCTACGCACTGTTTTACAGTCTACCTTAGAAATGCAGCATTAGGCGATTGCAAAAATCTTGTAGGGGAATTTGAATTATGTATGTCCTGTCCTGTTCATCAATAATTTTCATGCTGAGGCAAAATTGTGTAGCCTTTTTTGTGGTTTTTATTTTCCTTTTTTTTTTCTTTCCCGCAACTAAAATCTGCTACAGGCCAATATCCTAAATTTAGAGCACTGACATGGTGTGTTTTGACTGTGTGTGACTAATTCATTTGATGTAACAATAAACTTATATTGTCTCAGTACAGGAGCATGTCAGAGAAATTTCTACAAGGCTTCTGATGTGTGACACTCAAGTACAGAGGGAATCTTGTTGCATCCCTTTACTATTTTTAACAAATAGTTGAGAATTGCGATCTCCTTTTCCATCTTGAATTTTCCAAGGTTTATTGTCTTTAAAAAGAAATATTATCAAGTGCATGGATATCCTTAAATATTACTCTGTTTCCTTGTCACTGTTGCTTGTGTCATTTGTATCAGAAACAATATATCAGTGCATTTTGGATTATTGTCTAAATGGTGTTCTGTATAATTTTTTTTTCCCCAGCAGATCAGCAACTGGGCTCTCATTAACTTTTATAAAAGCAAATGATATAAAAGAATGTGATTTTGAGTGCTGTATAGGCATGTTCCCCTTGAACTTTCTCAAGGCCAGGAGCCTTTCTCAATTTTATGTAAGCATGGCACTCATTGCTTTTAGTGGAATCACTTCTGATTTACAGAGGTTGAAACCAGGCTTTGGGGTAGAATAATTGCCTTGGTAACAATGTAAGACAATAAGCATCTGCTCCGCTCTCTTCTGTGTAGATTTATATATGGTAAGAGTGAGCATTTGGGAAAGGTGAAGACAGTATTAATATTATTGTGTATGTTTTTCTGTGTGCCTTCTGCTTGGTTTTTGAACTTGAGAGGTCTATGGGGAAATTTAAGAACTCTTATCATTTAATAATAAATTCGTCAAGACACAGCTCTTGTAATATTTCATTCTTGGTTTTGATTCAATTATTTTGACGTTACTGAAATGAACCCAGAAATGTCTCTCCACTGGGGAACAGAAAAGCAAAAAAACAACATAATAAAGAAGTCACGGAGAAAGCCTTATGAAGAGTCAAGTGATTCAAGAAACAGACAGGTAGAATGTTTCTCATTTCCTGCTGTCCCATCTCAATATGCTTCAGCAACTGAACCGTGTTCTACCATCAGCATCTTCCACACAACTACAGCAGTTTTGCTCTGCTCAGTGATCCTTTGCCTTTTACTGAATTGAGAATACAGGACTTTGAAAACAGAGGAGGGGGGGGAACTATGGATTTCTTCGAGGGAAGTAATCTTAAAAACCCTGTAGCTTAGAGAATTACTGAAAAGGTCTGTTTTACCTGCTTTTCATGCCATTTGATGGAATGTAAGGAAATTATATTGCAATGAAATAGGGATGATAAAAAAAGTTAAGGGGAGATGAGGATGTTTGGTCACTTCTGAATGTGGGAGTGAAAAGCTTTCTATAAACTTTCATATGACTGATATAGTTAAATTGTATTAATGCTATTATTAAATACAGTTCCTTGTGTTTTGTCTTCTACTTTACACCACAAACAGTTCAAATCCTGAATACCTTAATTTAACAGTCAGATGACACCCAGGGGAGTCAGTTTGTGTAAAAAAATAATTATCAGTACTTGTTCTGACTCACAGGAGAACTCTGAAGCTTTTGCTAATGATCTGAGAAACCGAGTCCATGGATATTTAGATTGTTTCAGTTTTATTGTGCATGGTCTAGAGCAACTTAGCCTCTTGGAAGGAGGAAAGTCTTTGCTCCAGCTCATCTGCCTTTCCCTTCTTTAGGTTGTTGCATGAAAACAACGTAATGGTACTCTATTATGATAAGGTACTGTAGTTGCATCATGGGCTTTTCTTATGCTAATGGAACAATTGCTTGCAGTAGTTTGGTTATTTTATAAACCATAATTTTAGGTTCTAATGTGTTCTTAAGTCTTGTTATATAAAGCCAGTGACTTGCTGGATCCTGTGTATTGTTAATCTGTATGGGAGAAAAGACCTCTCAGGTTTGCTGTTATGCTTAAATTAGGGTCTCTAATATTGTTATTTTATGTAGATAAATGATTTTTTTAAAATAGCTTACTTTTAGTTTTGCAAATTAATTAAGAATATATTGACAAACCCCTAAGATTTCCTACTAGCCTGACTGTACCTTTACAGGTAAGTTGGAAATACGTTTGCAAAAACAACCGTAGTCTGTAGCATGGTGACAGTAACAAAATTTAGGGAAAAATCTATGTCCATAGAGAAAAATGCATCCAATCTCAAACCTATTATGTGTAACTCAGCATAACCTGGCACTGCTGTCAGATTCATTTGTGGTGTTTGTTTGGCTGGATTTCTTTTTTTTTTTAAACAGAGTTCAAGCACTGAGCTCTCAGAGAGATAAAATTTTTTCTCTTTTCATGGCATCTTGGTGTCAGGTTAAGGTCACTTCAAAGACAGCCCTGGGGACCTTGCATTGTGGCTCTGTGTTCATGGAGCTGACCTGTTGATAAACAGGGGAGTTTGGTGCTTAGATGCGCAGTCTGTGATTGTACAAATATTTACTCAGAGGTGGAAATCCAAACAATACATGAAAACTGAGAGTTCATTTCTTAGGGGATTTGCTTCTTGTCTTATTTTGGAAAACTCCATTAAAGGCTTTTCTTTCATGGGGTATATTGGTGATGCAGTGGATAAATCAGATCTGAGTGTGCGTCTAAACTGGAAAAAGTTATTCTGGCTGACAGCTGAGAATTGTTAATGATAGTGAGATATGGTGGTGTCAGTGCACCTACAGCTCATCTGCAGCAAATGTAAAGGAACACTCGTAGGGAGCCGTTACTTCCTCTCGTATCCATAGTGAGAGGTGCCCTTTGCTATTCACCACGTGGTAGTGTATGCAGAGAACAGAAATCACTGCCTTTGGATGTGAGTGATCTGCTTTTCAGATAGGTGAAGACCTTTGTATTTCCTGCTCAATAGAGTAGGTCCCCTGCAGCTGGGGCTGTTCACACTTCTAGGCACTTTCTGTGGTATAATATCGATGACTTTGAGTAAATGTAGTTACATCCTTTACACTTGGCTGGTTTCTGGCAAAGCAGCTTCAGTTCATATAATTTTCTATTTGCTACTGTTACAAATTTAACTGTGTTTTTTATTATCATTCAAATTACACACAAATCAAGATTTTCATTTGTTGAAAATGTTGTTTTGGTTTTTTGTTTTTTTTTTTTTTTTTTTTTTTTAAATTCCCTTTGAGCCTCTTGCTTTCTCTAAACCAAGTCCCGAGGCAGTAGTTTGGTAATAACAACTAATGGCTCCAGACAACTGTTCTTCATTGTCATCAAGGTAAGTAGATCTGATTTCTTCAAGTAGGGCACCCTGGAAACAAATGACGTGTATCTGTGGTGCCTTGTTTGACATCTTTTGGGTCAGTCTAATTCCACAGATAATGTCTAACCTACAGATGTGCAAGATCTATGTAGCAAAACTGGAGACTTTTATATTCCTCAGATTTGCACTTCAATCAATTTCTTCTTCCCTGGTATACTTGGAAGGAAAAGAAGTTGTTATGGAATCAGAAAGATAAAGCATATTCCCTGACAGATACACAATTATTTTTTTTAGGGTAGTTGTGTGTGTGTACATGTGGTGTAACCTTTTTTTCACTGTCTTGTTTCTCACCATAATTTCGACAGAGTAATTGCAGATAACACTAAAAGATTCTATAAATTATTCCAAAGACAAATCCTGTTGTAAATGATCTCATAAGAAATCAGAACCTTGGTAGATTATTTCTATCTTTAGATGTTTGACATAATGACTTGTTTCCAATGAACCATTACTTGTGCCTCTGGAGTTCCCATAGAGGAAATTAAGCATTAAATTTAAAGTGCTAATTTTTTTTATTTTATTTTCCACCTGCCATCCTCATTGCAATTTTCAGTTTGCTTCCAGTAACAATGGAAACATAGATTAAAATAGGAAAACAGTTAAAATTAATAAAACTAAGGGTCATAACAGTAAGCAGGAGTGGTTAGGACTGAAGCCCAGTGCCTGTGACAGGGCTGGGCTGTAGTTTGACTGAGCCTGTTGCTTGAAAGTACATTGTGCTTTCACTGGTAAATGTCAATTGGGATTTGGCTTCTTTCTCACTCAGCTGGTTATTCTTGAGGTAACACAAATCTGTATAAATTAGTTTAGTTTTTTTGTTCCTTATATTGCTTTTGAGCCTTTACTGCTATATCAATACGATATTTTACTTCTTGAAGATGTGAGTACTGTAATTGTTGATGGTTGAGTTTGTCAGTTCTCACGATCTGTTATGAAGTCAGTCTGTGTTTCTTTGTTACTTGAAATGAAGGCTAAACCCATTCTTGCTGTGGTGTCATGGTGAAATTACATGCCCGACACTGAGCTTTGCTGGGGTGTTTTGTTTTGTTGGGTTTAGAGGATGGGCAAGATGAAGCAGATAAGCAGTTCTGAGTTCTGTTGTTTGCTATTGGATTCTGTCCTGCAAGAATGTTTTTTGGTAGCAAGCACATCTGAGTCTGTCATTCCATGTGCACTGAACAGAATACTGGCAGTTTTCCTGTTTAGCTCACTTCAGGTTCACGGAGCTCTTTGCAGATGAGGGTGATCCTCCTCTCAGCTCTGTAAATCACGAAATCAGAGGTACCATTAGTCAAGTGTTGGGGGAAAGTAGAGCCCCGGAGCAATTGATGCTGCTGCTGTTGAGTTCCATCTAAAGCAGCCTGGCTCAAGTTGTGCTTTCTGAGTTTTGTTTTCTATGAGCTTAAGTGGTTTTTCCTCTTTAAGAGGAAGTAGTGGGTTGCCATTAATTTTGATTGGTTTCTTGAGAGTTGGAGGCATTGGATGAAAGAAAAAATGGAAACTTCATTAAATGAAGGGAAATAAATAATTCAATTTTTCTTTTGTGACTTCTGAGGGTGAAATATGTTTGAGGCAGCTCAGGGGTGTAAAGAAAAGACGTGTCCTTTAAAATCCTATTTCAAAATAATCACTTTTTTTCCCTTTTGATAAATCAGCATTATTCCAGCAGTCTCTGTGCTCCAAGCTGTAGGATGTAACCTGCTTTTCCAGATAGCTCTAGCAGTTCCCATCCAAGCCTGCCATGGTGGGGCTGCAAGCCCAGGCAATGAGCATGGCTGGAGACCAGGCTAAGAGGCTCAGGAAGTGGAGAATTGCACCAGTGAAAGGAACAGAGATTCACTCATGCCCAGTGCACTCTCAGATCAGTAAAGACACCCATAAATACTGGCCCAGGGCTCTCTTCTGATTCTTTCTTTGTTTTTAACTCTGCTAGGGACTGGAGAGGTAATTGAACAACAGTGAATCTACCGAATACCTTATGGAATAAGTTGGCCTGTAAACAAAAAGATTCTGCCTATTCTGTCTTGTCCAAATTTCTGGGGGATTTGGGAAATCTGCAGTTGAAGTGAACTATGTTCACACTCTAGGTGTTAATCTTAATATGCATGTCATGTTTGAAAGTGTCAGCAGAAAAGACTGAATAATACTTGTTGCATAGAAATCTGAAGTACATAATTGCTCCAGCTGACATGTATGAATGCACTTTCATTATCGTGTCAAGAGGACACTTTGTGCTTGCAAATGAACAATGTTTGGGGTTGGCAATAAAATGGGAAGCACTTGCTTAAATAAAGTTTATTACAGCTTTTAAGAAAAATATAATTATGAAGTGTTCATTCTAAATTAGAAAGCTGGTTTTGAAGTGTTAACTTTAATATGGAATGGAGTTATGGTTTAAAGGGGAAGTGTGCATGATGCTGAGGGCTTACTAAAGGGAGCACAACAGAAATGTCAAATGATACTGTTTGATTTGCACGTCCACATAATATTTAGTGGGTCTGTGGGCTGATTCTACAAAATTAGTGGCTGACAACTCTCTGCACTTTCTTATATCAGTTCACTTAATTTAGTGACCACAGGTGGAAAATATATATGTAAATGTAGAGATTCGACCTGAGATTCCAAAGTAAGATATCATCTAACGCTTGGTTAATTCTAACCAGCAATACCCACCTTTACCTGCAGAAAAGATTGCCTGTTTAAAAAGTAAAAATCCCCATCAATTACCAAAGAACTGACCAAAAACCCCCCCCAGACAAGACACTGCCTGCCAGTGGGGCTGTGATGGAGCTTCTGTCACCCAAGGAGAGCTGAAGCCCTGAGGGAGAGGGGGTGGCAGTATTATTTTTCTCTCTGATGAATTCCTTCTTGTGTGTACTTTTGCACACCCTGTGCTACAGGAGTGAAGCTGATCCACAGGGCATTCAGGAGTTTGCAGAAACTCGTTAATATCTTTGGTGATTATTCACTATTTCTATTGCTCCATAAAGATAAGGTATTAATCTTAAGATGGTGCCCTGCACATAAGTGTTTCCCAATTTCATGTTTTCCTTGTTCTTCCAGAGATTTTTCACAAACTCTATCCATGCTGCTGTGTTTAAAAGAACAGTGATTCTCAGCAGTGAGGAAGATTTTGCAGAAAGGAAGTAATAATTGCAGTCATGTGAAAGCCTTGCTGTCCAATGACAGAGTTTAGATGTATGTCCTCTGTATCTCCTATACTTCTGTTTGCATTTAAAAATACAGTGTAACTTTATTATGTCTCCTACATACCTACAGATAAGGTTTTGCTGTTTATTTTCTCTCTCTTTTTTTTTTCTTTTTTTTTTCCCCCCCCTCCTCTTTTAGGAAATGAAAATAAAGCCAGTTTAAAAGTATTTCCTCCTTTTTGACAGGAACTTCTCAATGAAATCTTGTCTGTTCCCCAGCTTCCCTCTAATGTGCTTTCTCCAAAGGTTTTGATAACCACTTGGAGGTTTAGAGATGCTCATATAAGTCTGTTCTGGCAATCCTCATGCCTGGAAAGTGGCACTTGTAGTATGAGTGCTGCCATTCAGTGAAGATTCTCATAAGAGAAGATTACTTGTGATGTCCCTGGAATTGCCTCTCTTGCAATGGTTTCTCACCTGTAGGGCTTCGAGGAGGTGTAGGGAGGTGAGACACTGCCCCGAGCTGTCTGAGATCACCCTCTTATTTTCAGGCTGTTAAACTGACAATGAGGAATTCTGATTCCTGTCTGCTCTTTCTTTCTGATATGCCAAAACATCACTCTCTAGTCAGAGCTGATTGATGCACATCAGGAAAAATTGTTTGAAATTACTTAAAAGTTATACTTTCTTTTTTCTTTCATACTTAATTACCTGTGCAAGTCAAGAGAGGCACTCCTCTCATAGAGCTAATTTTATTTCCCTTGCTGAATCAAGCAGCAGATGCAGCAATAGAAAATACAATAATCCTCTTAATGAAAGTTTGGATTTATTGCTGAACATCTAATATTCTCCAAGACTGTGTGTTAGTGTATTAAATATGTAACAAACTGGTTGAAGCAATTATATAGCACTGGAACTCTCTCTCTGTCCTTAACTGGCATTGTGTATGTCCAGTACATTGCCCCTGACATCTGAGAGTATTGATACTGTGAATTTTAAGCATAGCTGTGAGATGTAAAGGTAGAGCCACCTAATTAGTTCTCAGTATTACTGGTCTTTTTAATTAGATAGCACTTTTGTAAACTGTTCAAGTTTGTGTGCATTACCAACAATTCCCTGTTAATTTAAACTAAAATAAAAGAGACAGTAGAATGGGCCTTTGATGTAGCAATACCAGGTGTGCTATTGTAAAGACCAAAGAACTGGTGGAAAAAATCTATTGACCTTGCAATGTTCCTACAGTCTGAAAGAAAAGCTGCCCTCCACAAGATACTGCTCTGCTGTTTAAAGGAAAGATTCAAGACTACTGTGTTGGAAAAATAATAGTTAGGGAGAAAGAATGGCTGCACCACTAGGTATTAGCTTAATGGTTGTTTGTGTGTTTAATTATTTCATTATTAGCCCCTACTGTGCACTCAAGAGTGAGAGATTCATGGATAGAAGCTCTTGCTTCCCACTAATGAAGAAAGATTATTCATTCTCAAAACTTAGTCGAGTTTCTGCACACAGACTTGTATGGAAAATGAAAGTTATCACATATAATTCTCTGCTGGCAGAGAACGGAATGAGTATTTAGCTTTGAAACAGAAGGAACTGGAAGAACTCAATCTCTACAGACACATAAACAATCTGTTTACTTCAGCTGCAAGAACACAATAGGAAAACCTAACTAAATTATATCTAGTATGCTGTCCGGATTTAATTACAAACTGATTGGGAGTTTGCAAAGGAGTTGCTTGATTCTTTATTCTTTTAAAAGTTTAATTTAGTTTTTTTTTAATAAGTTCTGTCCTAAAAAAATACATTGAAATGTCAGCCATAACTCACCTTTTTGAAAAGTCACATGTATGTTAAAGTGTTTTTAAGGTGAATTAACACATTCCTGTGGTTAATCTCACCATTAGATAATGTGTATTTGTTTGGAGTGGGTATGGAAGAATGTTCATTTATGGGTTTTGGTAATCTTTTTTATTCTTCTTCTTCAGGCATTTTGATTAGTTTTATTTGGCTGTAAAGTGAAGAAATGGAACATACCAGATTTCTATTTTGTCGAGTATGAAACCATGTGGTTATCGCTTCAGCTTTTCACCACTGCCCTGCCTCCCCAGCCCCAAGGAAGCTACTGATTTTAAAAGTGTAGAACTTAAGATGATGATGATAAATCCTGAACGGACCAAGCAAGCTGAAGCAATACTTTAATTCCATATATTGGTTCTAATGTTCTTCTGGTCAGATTTTTCATAGTTTATCCATAACCCCAGTTAACCTTGAGCATCAATTCTGATATTGCACCCCTGGGTGATGTCAGCAGGCATGAAAGATGGTAACAAGTGATCAGTGAAATGGATCTTTTGAATTTGGACAGAGCGAAGGAGCAATGTGGGATGTGAGGTGGTTATTGAGATGACCAGAGATAAAGAAGTGAGGTAAGAGGTATTAGGTTGTGCTTCAGTAATTGAGCCAAAAAGAGGAAAGCAATGGTTTCCAGATGACAGCACTGGTGGAAAAGGGAAACCAAGAGAAGGCAGGTCTACATGTTTTGGAGCAGGGAGGTATAAACAGAGTTTTTCTGTATCAATTTTTATGCATGGATAAGAAGGTTGCCAGCCACAGGGCTGATGTGGCAAACAGGCAGTGTTTGAGATGTACAAGCTGGAAGAAAATAGGTGTGATGCAAAAAGGCATATTATTAACTTGGAACACTCCCTGTACTTGTGGCTATTGGGCAGATTTCCTTTGTTCTGTGCTACCTCTCCAGAGCTGATGTATCTTGTTTGGAAAGTACACTTGTATCATTTGACTGTTATATCACACTGCATAGTGTGCCATTAGTGACAGTCCTGCCACGTTAGGGGGAATCTGCTGTTCTTATGCCTTAAAGCATCATCTGCCTATAGGTTTAGGTTTGTACGGTGAGCTCGTGGCTCTTCGTAGATTGTTTTCTGGCTTCCTGACCATAACTATCAGGGGCCATACAATAATTCTTGATGCTAAAGATTGTTTTACAGGAAACTAAAATTGCATGCTGTAGTTTAGAAGTCAAAGCAAATCCAGGATTTAAAAAAAAACCAAAAACAAACCAACAACCCCCCCCATTTTCTTGCCAGGTTCTGTCACTGTTTTTGGCTGCATTTGTTAGAGAAGCCACCTGGCACACTGAGGAGAATGTAAAGGACCTTAGGACATGTATAAAATTGTAAGTGCCCTCTATTCATGAAGATGGTTATGATATCCAGTGCAATTTATTCGTACTATACCTTAGCTTTTGGAAGATATTCTAATAGTACAAATCAAAGATTCTGAATTAGTGATTTATAGAGTATTTGTGGATAATCACTAGTGGCAAGCAGAAGGTTGCTTTTCTGGCCAACTAATTAAGAGAAACTCAGAGGGCTAAGAAGACAAGAAAGAAAACATATGGAAAACCATATATTGTCAAGGTGGAGCATTAGATTCCATGGTAATCATAAAATATTTGAAGAGTTTGTGATAAGACAGTCTTCTGGTTTTTTAAAAAAATCATTTGATATATAAATGGAGTATGACAAACGTTCAGTCCCTTTCTGATTTGGAATTTTGGGACAAAACATGCTTTTCCTATCAAAGTAAAGTGTATGAGAGGTTTTGAACTTCTGTCTCAATGCAAATTGCTTTGTCAGAAATCTCCATGGTTTTCTGTAGGGCCAAATAGTCTGGGGAAGTTCTTTGCTAGTGGGATGGAAACCATTCACAGGATAAAAATAAAAATTCAATAACTCTGATCTTTATGAAATGAGAAGAATTACAGTTTTTGAAAAGTTTCAGAGAAGTCCATTTCATATTGAACTGGCATAAGATCAATTTCCAGGTGTTGAATTATATTAGAAAATCATAGGTCAGGCTTTTGACCTTTTGTTTATTTATATGCAGAAAAGATAGATACCCTCTGACTTCTAAACTCCTTATTGTTTTCCTAACATTGTTTTATGTGGCATTTGGGCTGCTCACCTTTTCTCTGCTGACCTAGTTAAAATGATGATTTAAGTTTGGTATATTGTGTTAGTTATAATTAGCTGGGATGTAATCACTCCTTGTACAAATCTCATCAAATGACTCGAGACTGAGTTGCATTTAGGTTGAACAAACAGAAAATAAATCTGTGTCTGATTTAATTCATTCAATTTGATCATCCTGTTCAGCTGAATTCATTACTAGTTTCTCATATTGAAGTATTCTTTCATTTGTGAGTGAAAGGCTGCTCAGCTTATGTGTGATGGGAGAAAAAAGTTCTGAAGTCTGAAGTAGACACATGTAAGAATTCTAACCTTGTTCACCCCTGAAGTCCCTGGGGTTGGGAAAACACCTGAACTCAGTTCAAGTCATTTCCAACCCCCTCATCTCACCGTATGTTGTAGAGATCCAAGGCAGTTACTTCAGCCTCCCCTCAAGTTGCTATCACTGGGAACGAGGCCTCTGACACTTTGTATGGGTTTCAGCCTGATGTGTGATGATATATAGGCAGCTTTATTCAGTCCTGGAAGGAAAAGAGTTTTCCAGTGTCCTGTGCCCAGTCAATGAATATTCTCATTGGGTAATCATAGCCCGGCCCTGCTTGCAATCATGGTAGTGACTATAACCAAGCACCAAAACCCAAATGAACAATGTCAGGTTGGTTTACTTAAATTTGGTTTACTCAGTTCTGTATATTAATGATAGTGCACCATCATTTGTACCTCCAAATGTTTGTCTGGCATCGTTAGTTCTGTTCAGCTCTGTGAAAATACTGTCCTGTCACTTGTATTTGTTTCAAAAGCCTTTTGAAGTTGTAACTGTACAGTGATCTGTATCTGCACTAAGGCTTTTGTGTGAGACTGATTTGTCCTCACCAAATACATAAACAATTATGCTCTATAAAGAGTATTTAGAGAGACATACAGTATTAGCTGAGATAATAATTTATTGGTAGTGAAGGATATTTAGTTAGCTAAGTTGACTCCTAGAATGTGTTCCTGCCTGATGATTTTGGACATTATAATGAAATAGGATACTAAGGGGGAAAAAGATTGTCAGTAAGTATTTAAGCTTCCACTGCTGAATGTAGAATACCTATATTTTACCATTTAACAGTCAATAAGACCTTATCAAACTTCAATAGTTTAAGAGAAAACTGTCCCTTTGGTGTTTCACATCAGCCCTAGGGTGAAGGTGGGGTTAATTTTCACTGCCAAATCCATATTTTCTCATTGTAAGCTAATGCTGTGATTTCTCACAAGACTGACAATCTTGGGAGAAATGAGCTAGTACGAAGGTTAAATTCCCTCTTAGCCTAAAGGAAGGAAAGGGTATTCTTGGATGAATGGCTCAGCATGATGCACATTACAGATAAGTAAGGTGTTGCATTATACGAGTCTTGGCTTTTGGCTATGGGAAAAGCTTTAGTCCTGCTTCCAGTAGCATAACTGTCTGGAAAGTAATTCAAGGCTTTTTGGAATAAGTCAGTATTATTGGAAGCCTTTAAAATCAGACTGTCCCATTTTCTATTGTGCGTTTACTGCCTATCTCAGAATTGTCAGTATTGGCTGGAGCCATTAATGCAGCCACTTTCTGGCTAAAGAATGTACAGTGCTGACTCTTTGGGTGTCATGTGCAGTATACTGGAATTTAAGGTCTGGGGTTTTTAAAAAATTTTATACAGTAAAGGATAAATCACTTTTTTTCTAACAAAGCAATTGATCCAATGTTTTCAAAGCCTTTACATTGATCCTTACTGATTTAAAGACAAGAAACTGTGTAATGCTTTCAGGGATTACTTAATATTAAATCATTGAAATTAATGAATCTAAGAAAAGGTAGATGAAACCCACTTTTATTTCTTTTAAACAGATTTTGCATCTGTTTCTTGATTATTGTTTCTTGACAGCACTGATTCTTCTTTTCTGAAACAGACTAAATTACTATGAAGTATCGAGCCATGGAAGGGGTTGAAAAATAATTCTGGAATAACTTATTTGATGTCAATTGCACAATTACTTTTATCTCACAGTAGGTTATTTTTCATAATTTTCATCCAGTCCAAGTGAGAGTAACGAGAAATGGCAAGCTCAGCAGAAAGTAGGGATATTATAATATATGAGTGGTTATTAAAAACCTCAAGAAAGAGAAGCAGTTAAATTCTGGATTGAAAGAAATTAAAGTGCCTATTAAAATTATTAATGTTGTGTAACTGTGGCTCATAGTTCAAGAAGTTGAGTGTTTCTTGAGTGTGCAATGTCCCTTTCTTTGCCAGTAGTGCAGAGGTAAGGATGGAAGACTTGGTGCTGTAAATGGCAGAGAATTTAATAGAGAGGCAGGATGGATGGAATAGGTAACCATAGAAATTCAAACTTTATAAAATGGGTTGTAGAAGGTAACAGGGTCTTACATTGTTGCCAATCATAGATTCAACAAGTTTTGTAGAAATGTATAGAAACTTTCATTAAAATTAATGTTTTGTGGGATCAGGTAAACAAAGAAGCTGTAATATATTCATAGAATCACAGAAGATCCTGAGTTGGAAAGGACTCACAAGGATCATCCAAGTCCAACCCCTGCTGAGGTTGACTTTAATGTCTTGTTTAGTTCTGAAACCTTTTTAGGAAAATCTGTAACTCCAGGTATATGTTTGACTCTGTGATCTATGGGTTTATGTTGATGAGAGACTTTGATACTCCTTAAGGAATCATAGAAAAAAGGAAATCCATTGAAGAATGTTATATTGAGATGACTTTTGGGACAAGTAAGGCCCTGTGTGCAATTAAGCATAATAAGGAGCTGAATTTTTGTTAAGGACAAAATAATTATAATTGTACTGAAATGGCAGCAAATTCAGTGAAGAAGACACTTATTCATGAGAGAGAACCTTATGGTTACCCAGAAAAGAAGACAGAATAGCTTCTTCTAGACAAGAGCTCTTAGTATGAATCTTCAGCAGTAGAAAAGAAATGCCTTTAGCAGGAAAATGGCCATTCAGCATATGAGGAAAGAATATAGTAGGCAAAAGCCAAAGAGAGAGGATGGAGAAAGCAGAATGTTCTTCTGCCCCACATGGCTCAGTGATCCTCATTGTCACTGAGGAGAGAAGGGGGGAAACAAGGCAGGGGTGAAGCCAGGGAAGGTAAAGATCAGTCACCAGTGCATGATTTCCTTCTTTTCATGTATCAAATGACAATGGCAGCCTTTTCTACATGATTTACTTCGTAAGATTCTGCTTCATAAGAGTAAATACTGCAAATGTAAATGTTACTGCAAGTCACAAAATGTCATTTACCTTTCTGAAACAGAATCATTAGCATTTCATTTTCCAATAGCATTCTGAGACTGAAGTAGACTGAGCTTGGGCCTTCCAGTCCTTTTTGATGTTATTTTTTAAATCTTTTATTTTAATCAGTGGTCTTTCTTCCTATATAGGGCAAAGTTGGCTTCTGTGACATCTGTTGTAGGAATAAAACTATGGATTTCAGCCATTACTTCCAGCACCTGGGCTTTGTGTGGATGGGAGAGTAGACATCTGAGTTAGATAAAGAATACATTTATCTGAGCTTCTTAATTCCCTTATTGAGATGTTCAAAGCTATTAATAGAAATGGCTGATGGATGAGGTTTTGATAATATATAAAGATAAACTGTTATAGTAGGATGGTCTTAAAAGGTAATAATAGGAATGATCATAAATCTGGAAAGTTTAAGTCATTATTCCCATCAAGAAGAACAGGTTTTATGGAGATGTTGACATTGTTATTCTTGTTCTGACAGTTATTTTGTATCATTATGTACTAGTAATACAAGGAAGTGAAGGCTCCGTCAGCAGGGCCTCCATCTGCACTGTGTGTGTTACCTGAAGTTGATATGGGACCAATCCACCCCAATTCTACATTACTGAACTATAAATCAATGTCATGCTGCTCCCAAAGGAGTCTTGTATGCAGTTTGCTGGCCTTGCCATGGCATCTGAACACTTTCTCTGCCAGTTTTTGATAACTTGTGGGATGTTTCTGATTTCTGCCACCTGTGGAAGTGGCTCTAACAGCACAGGGAAATGACAGGGAACCCGTCTTCAGGCATGAGAAGGACCGTTAAAGTTAACTCCTCTACAACTGCTTTAGTTGTGTCACCTCTTGAACTGCCTGATGTGGTGGTTGTGTGGGCAATTCAAACAGCTGCCTTATTCTGCAACCCCATTGCCAGAGGAGCTGTGTTTCAGAGCAGTTTCACTTACTCTGTGCAAATCTCTCCCTTGCTCTCTAATTTAAAAAGATATTCTTTGTGTCTGCCACCTCCCTGCTAAATGTAGATTGTGTGTCAGGGGGCTGACACACAAAAGGCCTCAATCTCTTAAGAAGCTGCCACCAGAACACCTAATAGACTGTCAGTTTGAATGTTAAAATGAGACACAGCAAGGGAAGGAATAATGCTTTTAAAAAAAGAATGGTAGGTAGACTAGAAAAAAGCTCAGCTCCACTGACAAGGTGACTGGAAATGTAGTCCTTGCAGTAGAAGGGAGGTATTGATGAAGGTGTCAGTAACAGGTGAAAAATGGTGCTCAGGTTCGGGCCAATAGAGCAAGCACTTATGACTGCAGAGAGGAGCAGGTAGGAAGTCAGGTTAGGACTAGCACTGCATTTAGCAGATTGTCTGCTTTGTAGGGTGCAATGTTGCCTTGTCTCTTGTTGTGATGATCATTTTTAAGCAGCATTTTAAAGCTATATCTGTGTATGTAATAGAGAATTGTGCATGACCAAGCCCTGAAAATTAGTGTTTGTACATCTTGGAGATGTTTTATGCCACTACAGGTAGGCACATCTTTGAAATGTGGCATTATTTGGGTTGGGGATTCAGAACTTAATTCCTGTATGTTAGCATCATCTCAGGTTGCCTTGCTCACAAATGGAACAGGGAGGGTTAGAAATTGCCAGAGAAGTTTTACTCTGTTGTTTGAACGCTGCTACTATGAAAGCACGTTTATTTTGGTACATGTTTCTTTTTAAGGAAGGCCTGTGGAATTATAATTTGATCTTCGTTTTCCACTTGCCACGTGTGGCACTTTGGTTTTACTGCCATGATGTTGAGGCTATGCCACAACTAAATCATATATTGCCTTCTCTTTGTACTTATCTTACCTATCTGATGTGGCATTAACATTGCGAAGGTATTTAACAGAGCTCTGCATCTCCTCATGCTATAATTGTGTATCCAGTACATCCATAGGGTGTGGCAGTTAGGAAAAAAATATTCCAAATTTCATTTTGCAGGGATGAGTGATCTATAGATAATTGTATATATGTTACAGTATTTAACGGTATAGGAAATGAAACATTTAATCTGCATTTTAAAAAGAATATGTTCATACAGGAAGTGTTTAGAGGGTGGTAGTTTCAGAGCTGCAGCCTTATGAGAGTCTTCTGGTGTTTGTGACATATTTCAAAGCCGAGTGGGTTTGAAAAATATCTGTGTGGGCTCCTTTCTTGAACACTGCTTTTTGTAGTATTACTGAAATTTTATCTGAAGATTATTGCCATTCTGTGCTGCTCTTTTGCTGTGCATTTGTGAAGAGAGCTCTAAAATAATTGATTGATTCATCAGGTTAAGGACTGGTGAACAGTTCATGTGTAGAAAATTCAATTTGATGGTACCAGTAATGCCAAGCTGGAGATTTATGGGAATAAGATTTATGCTATTTTTATGATTATTTTTGGTGGTATTTTTCTTATTTACATGTTTTATTTACTTTCAAAAATACATGTATGCACTTTTTATTGCAAACAGATGTTTTATAGTATGTACGAAATAATAATAAGGGAAATATTAGAAATATTTTAGGCCTGCAAGAGAACGAGCATAGAAAACAAATGTTAGTATTGCTTTAATGTAGCACATTTTTTTAATTATTGTTTTTACTTCTGTGTTTGCTTTTCATACTGAGATAACAGGAATTTCAACACAATAAAAAATTGTCTGGAATAGCAACTGAAACTTATTTTTACACAGAGCTTTTTCTGATCCCGTCTTGACCCTGTGCACTCATGGATGTTACTGCCACCTTTGACTCAGGTTCAATGTGCTCAATACTATCACTGTACAAATCTCAGACTTAATACAGGCTTAAGGAAGTAAGGCAGCCATTAGTCAGAATTAGAGTTAATATGCAAATTTAAGATGATCTATGGAAATGAGAAAATCCTCCAGCATTTTTTTCTACTCTGAACTGTTAAACACTTTCTAATGATATTAATATTCAAAGTAAGTATATCCAAACTGATAATTTATTTTATTCAAGTATTACTTCCCATTCTGTGTTCAGAAATAGTCTAATAAATTACAGCATTTACATTTCAGTGTGTTAGAGGAAAAAATGTCATTAAAAATACGTGTATTATATATTTATATGTGACTCCACAAGGAAAATGCAAGTCATTTTCTCCGTCTGTGCTGCCAAAATCAGTGAGTGACCAAGTGTACTTTGCAGCATCTCATGGTTCCATCCCCTGACATGAAACAGGATCTGGGTGCTGTGGCAGTCAAATAACTGCTCCTGGTCTGTTTGTGCAATGCTTGACACCAGAGCCACAGGGGGCTGCACTGGCTTGAGAGCAAGTTCTAGGCTTCAGGATCTGGTGTGGCTTAGGTCAGAGCAGGTATTTCCTCAGCCAGAGTAGCCCAGCTTTGTACCAGCTGCTGCAGGAAATGAGCTTTGGTTGAGGTGAGGGGTTTGCTGCTGGAACAGACAAGTCCAGATACAATAACATTGCCTTGTTCATTTCTGTTTGCTGCTTAAATGACTTGGTTTTGGAGCCTACAACTCAAGTGACATGATAAGAATGCAGACAGAAACTGTTGGTTGGTGTGTTCTCTGATGACTTAAACCCTACTTACAGGTGTAATCCAAACTCTGATAGGGTTCCTTTCTCCTAAGCTGGTTGCAAACAGCATTTCTGTAGAGATGCAATGTATTTATCAAATGGGAAATCCAGTTCATGCTCCGTTCTGTGCTACAGCCCTTTTTCTGGCCATCTAGTGCTGTAAAAACATTTTTGTGCTTGGACTGCTGTCTGGGCTGTGAGCACAGTCATGCACTTGAAAGGATTGTTTTCAGATGTGTTTACTACAAGGACATTTCAGAAAATGTTCGGCCTCAGTGGAAAAAAATTCCAGGAAATTAGTTACTATTCAAATGCCACCTCATGAAGTGGCTCTAAATTTTCAAGACTGTTGGAGTGTCTCTGTGCTGCTGTAGACTGATGTGTGCTGGAGAGTATGAGCAGCATCACTGGGCCAGAGCTTGCAGAAAGCTCCAGCTTTAGGCTTTTGCTGTGCATACATTTTGGAACCTCTAACCAAAGGCTCTTCTGCTCTTTCCAAGAAAGATGCAAGGAAGAGATCTGTTTCTCACTGTGGCATTGAAATACTTTTCTAGTATTTGGATTTATTCCATGCTGATTTTCCATAGCATTTTGGCTGACTTTTCAGAAGTGAGTGGTCAAAAAAAAAAAACTTCTACAAGAAGTCACTGTCTTTCTTCCTCCCTACTCCTGTATCCTGGATGCACTCATGCCTTTGGCTGCCTCTTTTGCTGATAATTTGCCAGTTCACAGGTGGCAAGTCGATGTTGCTGGATATTGTTAAATAAACAGTTTTCCAGACAGCTACAGTATTACATCTTTAAATAAAAGTACACAAGCTTAGTGTCAGCACCTTATTTATGGAATGCTTTTGGCTCCTGAACTGCTTGTTGAAATTGTTGTAAGCCATTTGGTCACTGAGAAGTAATTGTGTGTTACTGTAGGCAACAAGCTGTTTGCATTAATTAGCAATCAAAGCATATTGCCAAATGGGGAATAACATGTCTTTGACATCTCTGTAGATCCTGGTAACTGAAGCAGTGCAGACCCATGGACTCTCCTTTTTCTGCATGATTATAGCGTGAACTTCCAGACCATCTGCCCAAATAGCCATCTGCAAAACCACCAGGGCAACAGCTGACAGAAATAAAAGCCAAGGCTGGAGAAACAGCATCTGAGGGTGCAAGGGAGTTTGTAAAAATACATTGGTTTTTGCAGTAAGAGTAGCCCTTGTGAGCATTTCATGCAGCTTCTAAAGAGAGAAGTTCTGTGGTGGATTGGAATAATTTTCTGTCTGTGTTTTGCAGTGCAAGTGGTAAGACAAGTTCTGACTCCAGTGTGCACATTTGTACCCAAGAAGGGACTATGGGTGTTTGAAATCCAGTGTGGATTCTGCCTCTTCTTAAGGGTTGTGTAGAGACAGTGGGACAGAGGGGAAAATACGTCCAGGTCAGTGCTTTGCATTTGGGCTTTTTGGAAGGAATGCCTGTTATCAGGAAATGCATTTATTCATTTTTGCTATGCTTAAGAATTACAGATATTTGCTACTAAAATGTCAGGTTATCTGAGTTATTAAGCACAGTATAATGAACCCTTTGCAGAAAATAACTAGAATGTGATCTATGTCTGCAGAGGAAGCAAAGGAGCAAAACACATTAAAAAATAAATTAATGTAATGCAAAATAACTTTAGTTCCACTGCACAGAAATTTATAATTGCACTGATCTTGTTAAGCTGCTCTTCCAGAAGATGCTGCACATTCTATGCAGAAGTATGATGAGTGTCATTCAAAATTAGGATCTTTCACATTCAGAGTATTTCACACACACATTTAGCATGTGCACTGAGGGACAGACATTTCCATGAAGCAAGGTGTCATCTAGACAGGAACTCTTAACAGACAACTCCCACCAGGGTTTCGGGGGTGTACTTTTGTAGTGCTTCTTAGTTTGGCTTTTTCATTTCTTTTTTTCTTCTCGAAGATGTACTGCTTTTTACTTTCAAAGGGCAGTGCACTGACATAGTCTGTTAGGATGTTATTCCTGCCTCCAGGGTTACACTGAGGTCAGGGCTGCTTTCTTGGCTCCTGGTGGCTTGATATGAATAAATTGATTTTGGAATAACTAAACAAATTTCTCTGATAGGATAAGTGAAGATAAAGCATCTTCACCAAAAGACTCCAAGTCAGCATAATTGGTCAATAAATAAATAAGAAAATTCATAATAGCATCTCTTACAGAATGCTTTGCACAACTGCACAGAATTCACTGGCCTCAGCTATGTGTGGGAGCAGTTTGCCCATTGAGACTTGTTACTCTTTCTTAGCCAGGTTTGGGGGGAAAGGGATGCCCTGTGTGCTCCTTAAGGAAAAGGTAACTGTGCACAGAGGAACAGTGTATGGTGATGGATGGAGGACATGGAACAGGGAATTGAGGGCACTTCCCGCCAGCAGTGCATACACTTGGAAGAAGGTCATGGGTTCAGGCATCTTTCTTGCCTGTATGGGGAGATGTACAAATCCATGTATAAGCCTGTGAAGTGTGGAGGTTGGAAATGTGTTTGAGAAGTCACTCAGTAGCTCTTCACCACAGTGGCTGCAAAATAGTATTGGGAGCTGAAGGAGTGGAAGGCACAAAGGAGGATACTGGAGTGGGGAGGGTGGGCAACCTGGATCCCAGCACTGGCTGGGACTGTTGTTTTTGGAGGAGCTGGCACATTGTTGGGCTATCCTTGGATGTGCAGCAGCACTAAGATGTTTGGGTACATGCACAGTATTGGACTATTTGTGCAGTACAACCACAATCCTACAGACATCTATTGATGGAGTCAGGCTGAACTAAGGATGGGGTGGTGCCTGGGCAAGAGTTCCTCCACCTGGGGCTTGACCAAAAGAAGGGCTTGCCTTCTGGTATTTTGGAAAATGCATTGGCCATTTTCAGAATAATTTTATTTGCTATAATCTTTTTTTTTTCCTTTTTTTCCCCCCTGTTGGTTTGTATTATGACCTGAAGTAAAAGGAGGGGGTTGTGAAGGGGAAGGTGTGCCTGGGAAGGAAATTGAGCAAGATGCTTTCAGCTTGCCTGGCTTTGATGACTTGTCAGGAGCAAAGTGTTGCTCTGTTACCGAACCTGTTAGACTTATGCAGCTCTGCTTTTCCTCGTAAAACTCCGTCAGATGTGTTTAGATATCCTCTTGGATGAAAAGCCCCAGAACTGGGCAGGAGTGCCCCCGATACCTCTTGCACTGGGAAGCGCTTGAAACTTTGCCTCTGAACCTGCAGTTATATTTTAGTCTCATATCAGTGTAGTGTTTTGATCTTATACTAATCTTCTTGGCATGGTTCTTCAGACATGAAGATTTAGCCTTAAACAATTCACTCAATAGTTGAGATATTTCATAAAACCAATGCCTGCATACTTTTGTTCCCCGTTGTGTTTTTTCTTGTCACACTTCGTTGAGGTGAAAACAATTTATTTGCTTCTCTTGCTGAGATGTGTTGATCTGACAGTGCAAACAAGATATCATTTTCAGTGTCTCATCTGATCATCAAGGTAGACAGCCATCAACAAAATATTTACATTTTTGAGTGATGATTATGGATGAGAATGCATAAATCAAGGATGCTTTATATTTTATAATCTAAATTGACAAAGAAGAATTTATTCTGAAGTTTTGTTAGGACTAGAAAGTGCCAGAATTACCCAGTAAACTCTAAGCATGGCAATAACAATTGTAAACAGTCAAAATCAAGGCTTTTCCTTCTTATAATAGTTTATTTTCACTACTTTTCAGTTCATTCTTGTCAGTACTTCTCACTGATGTTAGGTGTAATAAAAGGTAAAGTACACTTGTGGGCTTGGATCTAACATATTTGCTTGTTTTGTTAAAATCTAAATTTCTGTATTGAGTACATTACCAGAGACTTACTGCCAGGGAAAGTTAAATCTAGTTTTAGTTTTCCTTTTTTTTTTTTTTAAAGTGGTCCCAATTTATGTATTAACTATAGTTTGTCATATATCTGTAATTTCTGGTAAGTTAGTTCTTAATTATTTTATCTGAGATCTTCTTGTCTCCCAACTACTTTGAAAACCTTGATTTAAGACCAAATGTCTCTTCAGATGTATATTCTACCAGATACTGAGCTACTAGACACTTGTGAGAACTGTAGTGGTTGCAATGCTATCAAGTGCCTTTAAACTCTTATGTGTATTTTATAATTATTTTATGTGTTCTCACAGGTGTTCTAATGGCACCTTTAAAACCTCAGACTCCTGTTTTAATGAGCTATAAAGACATAACTGTAAAATAGTCAAAAAAGAACAAAAGAAAATTAAATACCATATATGTTAGTCTTCAAAGTCCTTTAAGGATCATTCAGCCACTGTCTCCCAATACCTTATGTACAGAAGCAAACCAGCAGCCTCTCATAAGCCAGCCCAGGATTTCAGTTTGGGGATGGAAGTTCTTTCCCACAATAGAAGAGCAAAGTTTTCAAGCACAGGTGTTTGTAGTAGTGATATGGGACAGAAACACAGACACTGTGCAGTGGCCACCCATTGTTTGACACACTAATTTGTTGGTCTTGCAGGAGGTTAGAAAAACAAGGTGGGTAAAGGTAATTATTTTACACATATTAAAATGGCATTGTAAGTTTTACTTCCATTATTGGCTTTTTAACATATATTTTGATACCTGAGTTGAAAGTGTGGTGCAAAGAGATGCTGAAACAAAACAGTAGCTTTGTTTCTGCTGAGGGGATTGCCCAATTAGTGCCGTTACAGCAGTGCTGAATCCAGGAGCAATGTGTGACACAGATGCAGGGTAAGTGTTCCTCCAGTGTGACATTCTGGTAATTCTGCTCAAGTGCTTTCAACTCTATTTTATATACCCATGCAGTAGGCTGAGACTTGCATGGGTTTGGAACAGCTTCATGGATGCACTTGTCTATCTGCATAAATGGATCCCAGTTTGGACTCCTTAAATGATTTTAGTGTTTCTCAGGAAAGGACACAGCCTGTGTGCTCCTGGATGCTCTAAAACTTGTGCTTTAAGTGAGTATTGTTTTACCATCTCTTCTGGACAGAGAACCTTTCTTACACTGGAAACTTAGAAAACAAGTCCATGGGATCTGAATCTGGAATTCCTGCTATCCTCATAAATGGTAACACAGAGTGAGCAGAAAACTGCAAATTTTGGAGGGCAATAGGCTTGTATACTGCATGAGATGAAGTATTAAACTTTTTTCAGGCTGATGACCTTTTACATGGGGGAGGGAGCGTGACATTTTTTTGCTCTGATCACCTTTCACAAGAATAAAAACCTCCTCTCTTTAATCAGCTACTGATAAATGCTCCTCTTTGGTTTTGAAATGTTCTACAATTGATTGCACACACTAATTTAGAAAAATTGCTGCAGACTCAGAATGACAGGATTTATCTGAAACGACGTAGAATTGCTTTCAGTATTTTTTTTTAAAGAAGGGATTATACAAAGGTTTCATTGTGAGTTAGTGAGAGTGAGTTAGTTCTCAATGCTATAATCGTATTTGGAAGTCCTTGTTAAGGAAATAAAAATTGCTTCAGGTGTATTTTGGTCCCAGCTTTGTGTTCCAATATGCCCCTCAACCCTTGCCTTGTTCAGCCAGAGCCGTGCTTAGTGTGCAAACCGTGCACACAGCATGGGATGCCCAACATGCATCGGTCTGATAACGTGAGTAATTCACAAGCTACACTGAAACCCAAGTTGCTGAATGGCATAAACACAGAGAGTTAATGTTCTTTAGCAAAACCAAAGTTATTTTGATACAAGACAGCTTCTGGCAAGCTCCCTTCTATCCTTCCTGCAGGAAAATAATGGCTTTTGTCACTTGTTTTTAATTTCAAACTGATGTGCTGGAAGTATCTATTTCAAAGATGAAGGAAAAGTAAGACAAAAAGAGATTGTTACTTTCCCCAAATCAGTTTGATTTCTGTCATTACAAAACAATACCTTTGCAGCAGATGCCTTTGAAAGCCAGCCAGCACTATGACAGATAACTTATAGCTGCTCTGATTATTCATGCAGATATCAGCAGGTTATTCCAAAAGGGCTTTATTTCATCTTGTTAAAGCTATTCTTTAAAAGAAACAGTAATCTTTTTGATGAGCATGGGGAACAATTTCTCCAATACCAATCCAATTTATTTGGACCCTCTGATTGGTGCTTTCAGCTGGATCTCTAAGCACAATATTAATTATTCATTAAGGTACTTGAGGGAAGAATATTTGCATAGCCATACTGTCAAAATTGATGAGGCTTTGTCTATGCACCATAGGAATAGCTTTCAACTTAGTGCTAAAACTAGAGCTGGTACTAATAAAATTGTTAAAAAAATTATCTAAAAAGCCAACAATAATTTCAACTTTCTCGTAACCACAGCACATTTATTTTTATAGCACCCACATGTCCTATTGAGAGATCATGAAAATATTCTTCCTACAGCTGGTCATGTGGGTATAGAATAAAAAAAGTTCTCAAGAACATTTGTGCAATGAAAGGTCATAATGGGGATAATAGATAGTAAAAGGGAGAAAGAGGTTTTGTCTGAGTGGGAGGAAAGAGTAATCCTGGCATTTAATGTACTTATCTCCACTTGGAAACACACAGATTGGTTTTATGGGAAGTTGTTCTGTCCATATATGTGTAGGTGGGCAAAGGGTCACTTGGCTACTAAAATATTGGGAAACTTCTCGTCGTGTGTGCATGTTAAGGTGCAAATACTTCTGAAATGGTAAATAAAAAAAATATCAAAACATTAAATTCAAACATTTTACAAAGAGTAAAAAATATCTAAAATTATCTTGAAGATCAGAAAAGCTGCAAAGTGGCTGCACTGTGACTGGGCTGCAGTTCCCACAGCTCCTTTTCAGATGAGGGGACCAGGCTATTGTTTGGGCTTTTACCATACCTTGCTCCTTTCTCCCAGACCTTGAGCTGTTCAGGGGGAAGCTCTTCCTCCATACCACATGGAAACAGCAAGGAGTGACTCCAGGTGCTGTCTCAGGATTTTCATCCACTTTCTCCATATCCAGTCCCAGCAATGCTCACTGACTCTGTGTGGAACACCGACTGCTTCGGACTTTCTAATTCTGGCATCTTTGTGAGCAGAGAAGGAAGGAATGCTCTAAGTTCTTGAATTTATGGGAATGGTGTCATAAATTTTGGCAAACCTTGAACTAGAGTTGGTTAGTTTGTGAAAAAGCAGGATAAGCAGCCCTGAATTAGATTGCCAAAACTCTGATATGAGGTGAATTCTGCTCACAAGGGTGTAATAACAATTGTGGGATTATCTTTCAGAAAGTACTGAGGGACATAGAGGAAAAAGGTGACCCCTTGCTAATTCCTGCTCATGTTGTTCCTTTCGCTGAAGTGATGAGAGATGTGAGTTTTGTTGCTGAAATCCTGCCTTTGCAGTGACTCTGAAGGGGTTGTACTGTGTGGACCTTCCTGGGTTCTGCCAGGAAATGGTTTTCTGCTCTGTGATCCCAGAAATCTCCTGTTGCCAAAGGGAGCATTGGGATGTGTCCCTTCCAGCCCTACCTTTCAAAGCCCCTTCTTGCATCTTAAGGTGGCAGAAGTTGAGCCCCAGGGGTTATACAGCTTTCCTTGTCCAGAATTAAAGCACTGGAAATGCCAAGAGTGGGCCAAGAACAGTATAGGCCCTTTGCCATTTAGTGCATGTCCACAGTGCTATTTCTGCAGTTTTCTTGAGAGTCTCAGGATCCTGTGCTTTTATTTAAAACTGAGGGTCTGAACTGTAGAGTCATGTCAATGTGTGATGTTCTTGCTTATTTTTAAACCTGCTGAACTTCAGGCCTTCATGATAAACCTCAGCCATAACTGTTGACAGTGGAAGGTGTTAAAGCTTGTGGTTATTCACTCAAAGCAGATAGATGCAGATTGGCTGTATTGCACTGCACACTCAGAAAAAGATGATTTTACCTCTTTCTGTATGAGTTTATTTGCACCTCTATGAAGTATAAACTTTTACTGAAACATAAAATTATACCAGAAGCCTTTACTAAATAAAAGGGATAAAAATGCAAGGTAATAGTTGTACAATAACTTCACTGTTCCTACGGTACAAATTTGTTTTTAATTCTCTTTTTAATGTCACTTCTACACCTTTTGAAAAATAGCAAGCATTCTGTATTAGAACTGCTTGAAAACTAGAACACAGTGCCACAGCAGTCTCAGCTCAGTGTCCGTACAATTCTGTTGAATCTTAAAATGTCTGATTACACCACAAAATTAATTTTAATGTAGATTTATGGAGAAAACCTTACACTGTAAACTGAAATATTGCCAAATCAATTATTTTTTCATTATAAAAATGAAGCAAATTAGACAGAAAATAGTATGTTTAAGTAATGCTGTTATTCAGAAACAAACCCAGAAATTCAAGTAATTCCTAGATAAGTGTCACAGGGTGTTTTAATTCCAGTTTGTCATGTCACAGGAACTGTAGAGCAAATTTATGTGATGATGCAAGGTTTGGAAATATCTTAGTATGCAAAGGTACAAGAGATACTGCAGGTGCTGCAGAGGGTCAACTTCATTTTGAGTCTTTATCTTTTGAATATGAGTAAAAAGTTTTCAGTCTCACAGAAGGAATTTGGATGTTCAATTTGCATTGTAACCAAGAACAATTCAGCATCCCAACCCCTTGAGAGTCTGTGAAAATATGATAATCTTATCTAAAATCTCATTTGCTTTGTTTTTACCTTTAACAGTTCTATACACAACCTGAGTATTATTAAAATGCCCTTTAAAATGAGCCTGACAATATTGGGATCCCATTTTGAAACAAGAGCTGAATATAATTGAAGGCATTAGGAGAGAGAAAGACCGTAATGAATGGCAGAAAAGGCATATGTGCAAGTCCTGTGCTGGAATCGGGAGGCACCTAACAATGGA
Source organism: Pithys albifrons albifrons (assembly GCF_047495875.1). NCBI lineage: Eukaryota > Metazoa > Chordata > Aves > Passeriformes > Thamnophilidae > Pithys > Pithys albifrons. The sequence goes on from NC_092470.1 coordinate 10,172,157, forward strand.
ATTGGAAAAATGCAGTCCTACTTTATAAGAGAATATGAATTTCATCAGCATTCATAACATATGTTGATATTCTATCAGTGAAACGGTGCTGTAAAGCATCAGCCCATTTGCATGCAGAGCAATGCTCTCCTAAATAGGAAAATAAATGAGGAGTTAGTCCTGATATGGGGAGTATTTCAGACTATTTCCTTAACATTCAAAATTCAGCAGCCTTGGTATGATTGCTGATTACCAAATTTTTGAAGAAGTAACCATGAGTCATGAGAAGTAAGCACGACTGAAATCAAAATAAATATTTCAAGGCAGTTTTGATAAGCATTGGGGATTTCATCAAAGCTGTTACAGTGGATGCCCTCCTTTTCTTTCCACTCTCCTTTCTCTCAATGCAAAGTCTTCAGAAAACATGACCCACAGCATGTTGCAAACAGTTCAAAATATCCAGGATTTTTTGATTGCCTCTGCTTGAGTTGGACAACTTAACCTGAGTTTACCTCTCTGATCCACACTGAAGTGTGCAAACCAGCTGTATTTCTGCTGGTCCTACAGGTCCTGCTGCCTACACATCTATGCTTCTCTGAAAATAAATTTTCTTACACAATTTTTCATACTTAATTTGTATTTGTCTTGTTGGTGGTTTTTTTTGTGGCTAAAACATACAGGTATGTTGGACTGTGTGCAGACATACTACGGTAGAGTCATCCTTGGATTTTGCTCAGCCAACAGTTTAATATTAACCAGCAACAGTTGAACGCTGTGCTGATTAGGCTGTGGTGTCTAACACCTTCTAATAGCCACTTTAAAATTCAAGCTGGGCTTAGCCTGCATGGTTGGTTTCAGCTGTTGAAAGAGCTGCAACTGCTGCAATTCAAATGGAATGTGACACCAGAAGTCACCCAGATGCTCCTCTAGGTCATAGGAAGTGAGCAAAAGGCACATGCTGAGGCCTGTCCTTTAGGTTTAATGAGGTGGTGTCTTGGGATGAAATCCACCCCAAGTATCTAAAGATGTGTCTGTGCTAGGAGGGAACAGCAATTTCAACGTTGTCTTTTGACTGTGATAGAAACATTCATAAAACTGGTATAATTTACTACAGGAAAGGAATCCGGGCACTTCTGCATATTGTTCATGCCACTAAATAGAGGGCACCCAATGGGTAGCAGATGAACAGAGAATGTGAGTACTCCTTTAGGAAGTCATTTTTTTGAAAATAATTCATATCTGTTAAAATAGTGTCTATTTGCTTTAATAAGCTTTTTCTTTGGGAAGATTAAGTCGATACCTTTCTTTGAAGTGGTGAAGTTAATAATGGTGCATATGAAATGAAAGTTTCAAATTCTGCCATCAGTAAAGGCAAGACAGGGTTGATTTGACATGAGATCACTTGAATTTTTCTGTAATTTTCTTTACTGTATCTCCAAAGCCTACAATCAAAATCTCAGAAGATAAAATCTCCAAATTTATGAAAATAAAGTGAGTTTTGGAATATCTCCATATTTTGTAGTTGTTGTTTGGTGAAACGTCAGTGTCCAGAAGGATAAGCATCCTGGGAATCATAAAGGTTGGAAAAGACTTTCAAGATCCTCCCATCCAACTTTCCAGCCAAATCCCACTATGCTCACTAAACTGTAGCAGTTTATGGGTATGAAGAAGCCACAAGGTCCTTGTCCAAGATGCCTGTGCAGAATTGCCCTCCCATATTTCTTCTGAAATATCTTGTCCCAGGACAGGTCACTTCCCATCCCACTCCAATACCTCTCACATTAGGATTCACACATCCAAACTTCAGAATATTGCTACTGCTTCAATTTGTAACTAATTTTTGAGATGAACTGTATCCCCAGGTCTTCATATCTAAATTCTCATTTAAATATAACTTTCTATCGATCTGTACTGCCACCTTGGCCAGTCTGACATAAGTACCAAGTATGATTCAAATGTTTCATGTTTAAAAGTACTTTGATTTGAGAAAAAGCATGTGAAACTTTAGGAGGAAATACCTTCACTGAGCAGATTTCCTTTTTAAAACAATAAGATTTTCATTTAAATAAATCTGGAAAAAATATGTCTGGTTAGACTGTACTTGGCAATTTCCACTAAGGATATGGTTGGTAGTACTTATGATTTACAAATACTTAGTTATGAAGATGGAGGAGTGAACCTGTAAATTGTGTAGCAAATTTTCAGATGTGTTTGGGACTTGCTGGAAAAAAAATGAAAGGTTAAAACAGTCCAGTCTGCAGCTTCAGCAGTCAGTGTTTCCTTCCAGGTGACCTACACACTTAAAACTACCCTTTTTCCTTTCTCTTGGCAGAAGCTGAAGAAAAGCACACATTATTTAACTGAATGTTCAAGAGACCTTGGTTGTGATCTTTTAAATGAGTTTTTTCATCAAAAGAATCTGAGTTACATCCTCAAAGCATGTTCCCTTAATAACTTTGCATAATGGTGCTGGTGTGATGGTCTCTGTTGATGCCTGAATCTATCTCGGTGTTGTTTCCAGGGCCAGAACTGCTTTGGAACTTTCAGATAACATTTCTATGGCCAATTGACTTTATGCCATGATGCAATATCAAGTTAAATAGGTTAATTATTTTCTTCCTTTATTGTTATTGCTTTACCACAAGTACTTATCAGTGTTGGAACAGAAGGATATTAAAAGTCACAAATGCAGCTGGGAGTCGAAATATAGGTGGGAAAATAATGATCTTCAGGAAGGGTTCTCTTTTTGGTACTGACTAGTACTCCCAAACAGAGTTTTTCTAAAAGTCATCTTTAATGTGGTTGACTTGGAGACTGTCTGTTCAGTTTGGGAGACATGCAGCATGATGTTTCCAGGGAGTATTTTGCTGGTTCTCTGCAATAGCTACGACAGTGTCAGCACTTCTATTACATATTCTTCACTCCACGTTCCCTTTACACGTGAGGTACTGGTGGAGTCTTTCTCTGTCCAGATCATTGTAACCTCCCCAAGGTTAGGCTTGTGTTCTTTCATAGGTTCCAGGGCTCTCAGAAATAAACAGGAATTAGAGACTGTTTATGAATTTAACAACTTAAGTTTGCTGTTAAAATAGTAAACTCTGATTGGGAATCATGCATTCTGTGCATTTTGCAACATATATTTATTCTCTCTTAAAATTATTTATGAGTTGAAATTAATCAATACTTACAAAAAGAGGGGTTTATATATATATGTATATACAACTAGCAATTTATCATTAGAAGTCTCCCTATAAAACTTTTTGAGGTTTATCTTTTCTAGTCTTTTCTGTCAAAGCTGTTTGATGTTCTGTGAATAATAATCTCTGGGCTCAGGTCTCTACTCACCTGCAGCACAGCTGAACTCCCAAAAATTCTGTGCTTTTGTCTGAGGTCCAATAAATATCTTATTAATCTTATCCTCAGAGATGAGAGATCTGCATTTGGTTTCTGTGTTGATGATCAAAAGAAAGGAACCTTTATAATATGGAGTTTGGAAACAGGGAGAACACAGAAAGTGGCTTGCAGAAGACCTGCCTGCATACTGGATTTGGCCCTACAGGGGGGAGCTGGATGGTGGACAACCCAACCTATGAATACTGTTGTCATCCTTGGCATGGCAGGAGCAATAACCAGCTTAGATCTGAGCAGCCCCAGGCACTCTGTGCTCATTCAGTGGCTGGAATTTAAAGGACTTTATTGGCAGCCACTAAAGTGAGGTATCTGTGCCTCCAGGCTCTGACTGGGGTGCCAAGGCACCGAGTTCTGCTCTTGCTCTGAAGCACTGTAGGTGACAGGACAGAATGTCTCATCTCCCCTGCAAAGGTTTGTCCTTAGCTGGTAGTTTTTTGCAGTGCTTTGTCAGGATTTGGTGGGCACGATACTGATGGGGGTTATTTCCTGCAACTTGTTCTACTGCTGAGTGTGGTGTCTGAAAATACTGTTGTGGTGCCAGGAGACATTTTATTTCCAGATTGTGGGAACTTTTCTGGAAATATGTTCTGCCAAATGCAGTAATTAACACATACAGGCAATCTACTGCACACACCAGTGAGCTGAAACAGTTTGCTGTATTCATTTCCCTGATTTAATGGGTCTGCCCCAAGCCCCTGGAGGGTGGTTAAAATAGATGCTTTTTGAGCCTGGCTCTCAGCATCGATCCTTATTAGAATGACTTTGTGGTCAGTACTGCCTCCTCCTGGAAAAATTTACTCTGAGGTAGAGGAAAGGCACGTAGGCAAGAAAGCTTGGGAGAAGTCAAGGTGTGGCTGTGTGTGTTAATCTGTCAGCTGACTGGCAATGAATTCTCTCCTCCTTTTTCAGTCAAGAAGAGATGTGAGGGGTAAGCCCACTCCCCCTCTCTATTTTTTTTTTTTTTTTGTAACAGAAGATCCTGTCCACAGGTCTCAAGTAGAAGTAGGAGATGGGTTTCCCCTCTGTTCTCAGTTTAACCTGGAGTTACTTGTCCATATGTTCACACCAATGAGTACATATTGATTGCTGGTGGTTCAAAAATTACTCAAGCTAAAGAAGTCATATTGTATTTATAAAAACAACCATTTATAGAAACTGTTTTCTTTCTCCTTATGCAGAATGCATCCTGCATTGGGAATTCTGAGAAAAAATATGTGATCTGAACTTGATCAGAGGAAACTCGGTCACAAACCTAAGTAAGAAGCAAAACCGCTAAAGCATAACATTGCTCCTGCCTGCTTGCATTCCAAAGAAAAATGTTTTATCTTGGTTTCTGGGTACTTGTCTTTGTAGCTTTACTAACATTCTTATATTTTTTGTATAATTTAGTGTATCTCTTTGCTTAGAAAAATATTATGACAGAATCTCTGTTTATGAAATACAGAGAAAGATACGGGGACATGATGACATATTTTTACACTAGCCACTTGCCTTAAAACTCCCCTCTCTGATCCTGAATTAGACAGTTTAAGACTGTGGGCACTTGGCTGGGAAATCCTGTCTTCTCTGTCATGTGTCTCTGGCTGTACATTCCTGTCTCCTTCCCCTGTGCTAGATCAGTATGTCACACTGAAACCTGCGGTCAGTCCAAAACTTAAATAAGGAAAACCAGCCTGTCAGTCAGCTATGATGCTACATCCTGTATGATCTGTGCTTAAGAGTTATGTCTTCAACCCATCTATAGGAAATCTGCAGTTTCTCACAATTCATTCTCAATCTGAAAGGCAGAGGAACCTCCAGGTCCTGGATATCAGCCTTAGTCAGCAATCTTTCTCTTTGCCCTGAAACCCTTTAAATGCAAAGCAACATCAGCATTGTGACCTCAGGTGTGATTTGAGCGGAGAGAAACTTGGTGTGATTGTGCTGAAACAGCACTCTGAACACAAGAAATGCATTTGGCAGGATATGAGCCCTGAAATGCAGCTGACAATTGAATTTCTTTCTTGAATATATATTACTGAAACTCTTTTCATGACACTTGTCACTGTGTCATGAGCATGTGATGCAACAGCTGAGGTGACAGCTGGGTGTGTGTGTCAGTGAGAGTGTGACAAATGCCTGTTGGTCAGAAAGAAGGAGGCTGCTTTCCTTTGGGGCACTCCCTTGGTGTTCTCAGCTCTGGTTTGATCAGCACAAGACATTTCTGACTCATTCTCATGATAAATGGAAAATAATATTTTATCCTTCATTTCTTACTGAAACAGGTGTATTGAAGGGTGATCTGGGTGGGTAACTATCAGTGTGTGGTAAGTTTGCACAAGTTTTGGTTCTGTGCAGAGGGAAGCCCTGATTCAGAGGTACAGAAGTGTTAACAAAATTGGGAGAAAGAGTTCCTTTGGAGTTGAGTTGCAAATTTTCATAAATCTGCTCTTTCAAGAGACATGCAAAAGTAAAAAAAATAGAAAAATAATATGACCTGTTTTTTTGGTTTTTTTTTTTTTTTTTTAGTTCAGAGTAATACCTTCATTAAATCAATGGATGCCATTGTAGAGGTGATGAATAGACTACCAGTCTGAATGTAAAATTTAAATTTAAATTGGCCATAAGTGCTGAATTCAAATGTTGTGGGAATTCTGAAGAAAAAAAAATCTCAGAAATTGAATGACTAAAACCCAAGATTGGGGCTTTGACTATTAAGACAGTAATGAAAAGAACTGTATGAGGAAAATATAAAAAATAAGAAATAATGTATTTTAATAGCACCCTATTGACTAAAAATATGTGGAAACTCGATGTGATCATAAAAGCAGAGTCTTTGGAACAGAAAGGGATGAGACAATTGAAAGTCTGAGAACACTTTCAGAAGATAGGGAAGCTTTCAAAAGAATGTGGGAGTGATTGAGGTGAGTCCATTCCACACATCATTCTTTTGAGAAGGGTGAAAACATCTTGAAAAAGTCATATGTTGGGAATTGAATGGGGAATAAAAGAAAAATCTAATTTCCTGGGAACACCAGGGTGGAAAGAGTACCCCATCAATTATCTGGGTGCTGATTAATTAATGAACACAGTTGTCACTTCTGCCTCTGCACTATGTTGTCTTGGATAGATGAGAGAGTAAAGGACAGCCTTCATCCTTCATGCTGTCATAGACTTTTCAAGCAAGAGAAGTTGATATATTCCTCAGCATTCTGTCTCTTTGGAAAAGCCAACAATCAGTGCTGTAAAATCTTTATTACCAGCAAAGCATTGGAGCAAATCTTCTTAATTACCTCCGCAAGATACTGCCATGATAGTATTTCTTTTTCAGCTGAGCTCTAGGACAGAATATATGAAGCTGGAAGATGAAGTAAAATGTCTTTCTCATTGTGTTGATTATGAGTCCTTATAATAGACACATTCATTGCCAGGATATCTTAATGCTTAGTCTCTGGTTGTTTTTTTTTTTTTTTGTTTTTTTTTTGTTTTTTTTTTGTTTTCTTTTGCTTTCCAAACCAATGTAGTTCCATTCTTGCTTGCCTACAAAAACTGTCTATGCAGTTTGATCTCCATCTGGAGGATGCTCTGACTTCCAGGATAGTCCTTTCTTCTGGTGTGTTTCAGAATGAGCAATGGGGGAATATCCCTTTATCCTGCAGCTGGAACTGTGGCTTTTCATTACTCTGCAAGTTTCCTTGTGGTAGGAAAATATGGTATTTTTGGTGGACCATTAACATCTTTGGCCACCTGGATGTGGACAACACACAGAAACATGAACATTTTCTTACCAATGTGATCATACTTTGAAGGAAGCTCTTTGCCATTAACATTTGCAAACTTAATGGTTCCTTGTAAATAAGTGAAGAAACCATTTTTTAAATATATGTGTATATGTTTTTTGGCAATATTTGCATACAGACAATATTTTATGATTAGAATGTAGGTAGGAGATACGATATCTGCATGAAATCGATATTTACAATAAATTTTAGATGTGCACCTCTGAGTCTTTCCGTGCATCAGTTGGTATATTTTCTTCATGTATATTCGGGAGGTTTTTCAGTTGTGTGATTAAAATTTGCTGAACTGTGGTTTATAGCAGACAATTAACAGCTGTTAAATAGGATTATTGCAGGCTGTTATCTTCACATTGCATCGACTCAAATGCTAATTTCGCTCAATTTACTTCTCATAAGACCACTCTCCTGCCAGGTACACTGTACTAGTGATGAATGACAAAATATACCTGAAACTAATATAACCTATTTAAAATATGTGTCAGTAGATTTCACATCCTGGTTTGCAGCTCAACACAGGTCACAATTCACAAGTGGAATGTGATGTCTATGAAGAAAAGGTACAAACAGCCCTAGCCCAAAAGAATTGTTAGAAAACAACATTTCCTAGGGCATTTTGTGATTACAAATACAGTTTTTGGTAATAAAAATGAATAAAAAATCTTTTGATTGTTTCACCTCTTGAAGAATGTGCCATTCATGCTGGGATATGGTGGAATAAGAGTTTTCTTTGGGTGATGTGCTTTGTCTAAATGATGCACATCTGAAGAGCTGTGGTTCAAAGTACATTTTCCATGCAAAGTTAGCTGTCATTTCCTCCTATCAGCCTTTCCCTCCTCTCATTTTTCAGATATGGCTTCACAGCAGGTGCTTCTTTCTTTCCAGTTTAACTTCAGGATGCAACGATTTTCTGAGCTTTGCTGTTGGAATGTTGTTGTCGTGGAAAAGACAGTATTCCCCTTCCTGCTCTTTACCATCTCTTTCCACTGTCAGCCTTTGGCTGGCAGTAACAATCAGACATGTTGATGCAATCAGACAGGGCAATAATGCCTCAGAAAGGCATTGCTGGTGTGTTGGGTCCCTGCCTTGGCTCTCTGTGTGGCTACAACTGAGTCAAGAGGAGCGTGTGGGGATTGGACACTGAGGTTACTGCTTGGAACTGCACAGGCTCAGAGTGGCCCCCCAGAACTGGCTGCAGAGCTGTGCCCTGAAGCTCTGATTTCTCATTAAATTTTGTTTCATTTTTACAGACATTAAATGTGATCCCTTGGTACCCACCCTGAGATCTTGGCAATGGGGCTTTGAGCGCTTTTGCACAAGGAGTATTGGACATTCTAAAGGAGAGGTTGATAAGTCTATGCAGATGTATTATACACAAAGAATTCTTTTTTTACCTCTAATGCTTATGAAAACAGCAAGATACTTTCAATGGTATTTCTCTTTGGTTCAAATTCGCTGCTGTTGTCCCTATTTGCTAAATTTTTACTTGCACATGTTAGTTAATACTTTCAAATGTTGCATGAGGAGACTTGTAATTAGTCTCTGATTAGGAATGAAAGGAAGAAAAAGATTGTCTTGTGCTTTCGGTTTTACTGTTGTCTCACAATGTCTTTCATATTTAAACAAAAAAAAAAAGTTTACTGTTAGTGCATTGAAAGAACATGTAATAAAATAGCTTGTATATTCTATTAAGTCTAATTATTCTTCTGACCCGCAACTTGTAATGTATGTATTGTATTTTCTGTGGTTGAAATTTAGACTTGGCTTTCCAACTAAATCCTCGACAATTGTGTTACAGTAAGTGAAAATATTAAACCTAATTTTATTTTCAATAGTCCTGTATAGCCCAGAGACCCACAAAAATACAGCAATGTTCTTTCATGCAATGCTTCTCAGATTCTTCCTAAGTGTTATTGAAGTGTATTACAACAAGGGAAATTAAGAGCCTATCTTGATGCATAAAATAATAATGAAAATTGAATGAAGTATGACTGGGAAGTGTCAGCCATCTCTAGTTTAAATAAACATAATCAATCACGTCAGCATGACATTTTCTTCACCAAAGAGGCAGCAATGTGTTGTTCTTAATTGCATCCAGACTTGTAACATGGGGAAATTAATGACTAAGGGATTAGAATTGCTATTAGTGCTCAGAAGGTCTTATTAGGATAAAGGGTTTAAAATCTTCTTGTTTCCATATGGGTCGATATTTATTGTGGTCTTGTGCCAGTGTGTCTTACACTTGCATTACAAATGTTGGTGTTCATCCATTTTCAGGACAGTGATAAAGTAGAACATACATTGTTTTGTGGGCTTTCAACAGTTAAGAACTGAAACAGAGCACAGGATGATAAATGTATGGCTGCCTGACTATTAACTACTATAAAAGGAATATATTCAATGAAGGATTTTGTAGAAATAAATTTTATTTCTTACTTGCTTTGCAGAGTAACAATTATGTTAAGTAAAAATTATTTTTAAGCAGTCTTTCTTTTAGAAAAGAAATAATCATGTTTTAGGATTGTGTCTCTTGTTAGCCCTAAGAGGTAGGTAAATTGTTACCAAACCATCAATTTTCTGATAAATTAAGCTTGTTTTCTATTCATGAAATATCCAAGCAGACTTTGAGTATTTGTAATGATTTGAAAAACACTTCCTTCCCTTTGCATTGATTGTAGGTATTTGCTTTATTTAGAAACTATGTTTTACCTAAAGCAAGAGACCAGTTATGGTAAAGCTCACTTATTTTCTTCTGCTTGTGGAAAACAGAAACCTTTGACACTAAAGAGGGGCAAAATTATTAGTAATGACAAATAACTATATCCTCTTGAAATCCCCCTTTCATGTCTGAAGTATGAAGTGGGGAATGGATACTCTCCAATATGTTTTGAACAAAACCTCACATCTACACTCCTGAAGAAACAAACACATCAAAGTTCAGGGAGAGCTGAATGAAAAAGGAGCTGACCTGAAGATTTACAGATAATTATTACCTATGTTAATCTCAGTCTTGCTGTTACCTCCACAGTGCCCATAATGTCCCCCTGGAGGTAATCTGAACTTTCATTTCAGAGAGATCTCTGCAAACAGAGTCTCCCTGGGAGAGCCTGACCCAAGTGTCTCCTGGAGATGACAGAAGTGCTGCAGAGACCTTTGGCAAAGGCTGGGTTTGAGCAGGAATGTGTGGCACTTATCCCATCTTGACACCTGCACAAATAGCTGTCTTGGAATACAATTTATGTTCTTGTGCCTTTTTGAGTGAAATCTTGCCCACAGTAGTTTTTTGATGTCAGTACAAAATTCTGATGAAGATTTGAGGGCCCAGAGCCTGCCTTCAAGTATTTGTGCACAGGTCCCCTCAACTTAGTAGCCTTTGACATTCTATCCTTTCTTAATGTGCACATCAGACTTTATTATTGGGATGAGCAGATGACCTTTAGCAGCAAAGACTTTCAGAGAAAATATTGGATACTTTAGCACCATGAAAAGCTCTAAAACCCTTTTAAACCAATGGAGAAAGGAATGACTACAGCTCCACAAACCTTTAGGTGTCTCTTCAGTCTGCAAGCAGATGCCTTTCATTCAGGCAAGTAACACAAATGCAGTGCAAATAAGCTTGTGCTCAGTCCCAGATTCCATGAGTGCTGAGAGCTGGAGCTGTGCCACAGGCAAAACAGTTGGGGTGCAAGAAGTTTTGTTTTGATCTGCACTAATCAGAAAAGCATCAATAGGATCCTGTCAGCATTAACTATACGTGTAATTAGAAACGTTGCGGTTTATGTGTTTGCATTAGGTGGTGTATGATATGGCACAGTGGGAAAATACCAACTGGAAATTCAGTGGGAGTATCCAGACAGAGTGGAGGGACAATGCTGGCTGTGAGGGCATGAGAAAAGCTACTCTTGTGCCTGTGCTTTGACTTTGTAATTTAAAAAAAAGTAAAATCCAATTTTTTAATATGCAATTAATGTGAATGATTAGTGTTTTCAGAACTGTAACTTTTTTCATTGCATGTTCATACAGATCTGGAAAAAGGGTCATGGTGCTGTAATTTCAAAATTAGAAGACATTCTTTTAGACACCAAACAGAAGCCTGGAAAGAATGCATATTGCATGTTATTAGTGATAGCTGGCAGAGTACAGATTTAAGGATGAAATTCCAACTTAGCTGACTTTTTTGTCAAAGCTCCTGATGACTTCAAGGTGGCCAGGATTTCAGTCTCCATATTTCAAAGTGTCCTGAAGGACACCTCTGACTGTTATCATTAAATTGATGGTGGTGTTCATATGCCCTTTTTCAGTACATGGCAGGGAGAGCAGAATTCAAAACAGTAGTGAAATTAAATAAAAAAGGACATGATGTGACTGCGATCATAGAAAAAGCACACTATAATTTATAAGGAAATTATCTGTGTGCCAAGTTCTGGGCCATTTGAATTGATACTCCACTTTATTGTGGAGTTGATAAGGCAGTATAACAATCATACAATATGTACATTCAGGGTCATGCTTATTTTGAAAACAGCCAATAAAAATAATAGAGTAGTAAAAAGGTATTTTTTCTTGGTTAAAGAATTTTATAATAAGAATATTTTTAAGTGGATTTGTCTGGTTTTATGGTGCCTCGAGATGCTGGATAAGGTGGAGATATTTTATTTGGGATTGCAATCACTCAAATGATTTTGCTTGTAAGCAAAGGGAAGATATCACCATAGAACACAGAGCTCCAAACTTCTCTTTCCCCAGTTGGTTTTTCAGAAGCTGCTTAATGTGAATCAACAAAACTTTAAATCACTCTAAATCTTAAAAGTTGTTCACCGAGGTGCCTGACCTCTGAGCAGCCCTTTGCCTGGTTTTTGAAAGACAATGCAAAGCCAAGTTTGAATTTGAGCTGCGAACTGTCATCTCATCCCAGTTCAGCATTGCTGTGGTAGCACAGAGGAAGGAAATAATAGAAACTCAGGAACTGCAAGCAACGAGAAGGCACTGAAACAAGGGAAGCATAATTGTAAGCAGTATCGTGGATTTTTCTCTTCCTTCTGGATCTATTCACACGCAGCAAAGCCAGTGCCATATGGAGGGCTCAGCAGTGACTCACACGGCGTTGTACGGAGCTGGTGCGCGAGTGCCGGATGATGGATTTGCTATTTATGTAGTCAGCAGACAGTTCTAGGAAGCTTCTAAAGTGCTTCAGAGACAAAGAATGATTTGTCACTGACAATCAGTGTCTTATGTAGCAGCTTCAGAGCTTGGGCAAATGGGCTAATCTCATTCATTCCTTTCGGAGTCTCAATATTAGTTTGGAAAGTATAAACTGGTCTTGTACAGTAAGACTCTGGCAACGTTAACCAAATGTTAATAAATTTCTTAGTGTTAGAAACAGGCAAAAAGTTAAATTCTTGAGTGCCTGACATTTCAGAAGTCAGCGCAAGGATCCAAGCTTCAGATTATTTCAAAATTTACAAAAATTTGTATCCAAATACTATGATTTGAACCAATCTTCAGCCACCTGCATAATTGCCTAAATAATGAAGACCAGTCTAGAACTGAATATCTGTTAAAAAAACCAAGAAAACCACAAAGACAACAAGAAAACAAACCAAGCAAACGGAAAGATTTATTTGTATTGTTTCAGTGAAGTAGAGGCATTTGGTTGTGATGTCTGTAGGTCTTTAAAATTTAAACTTTCAATGGTTTTTAAATTTTTCAGGTTTTCAGTGTATGAAATTATACTGCAGTTAGTAATTTTTCCTGTTTTGTCTACTTTGCAGCTTTAATGTTTGAAAGCTAATTCACTACTTTTAGTGAAAGAATGACAGGCAGAGAAATTATGAACTTACCTTTCTAAGATGAAGATGTTCTGCAAAATTGCACATTAAGAAAAAATGAGAAAGAAAAGGATAAGTTTTAATTTTGGTATGTTCAAAGAAACCTTTTGGGTAGATCTAGTCAGATAATTGATCCTTGTTAGTTGTTGCTTTTAAGCACTAGAAATAAAGAAGGTTGTCTTTGAGTCTTGGGAGAAAAATTGCCCTCAAATTTTTTTGCATTTCACTCTCCCTCTGGTAGGTGAAACAGCTTCTTTTTGTTCTTTCACATACTTGTATTTCAGTCTTCTCAGAGAGGTTTAGGAGAAGGAGGATGTGTGATAAGTAGTTGGCTGGTAAAAGACAAGAAGGAAAAGGCCTAAAACTTTCTTTAAATCTGGAAAACTTAGAAATTTGTCTATCTCAAAATTGTCCATGGCAAAGCACTAATACTTTACTTTGCAAGTGATATTGTACTACAGAGCTCTTCTGAAATGAAAAACATGATCTGAGGAAGATCAGTGTACTACTTACTGAAAGAGAAATTAGTAGCTGAAATCTAAGTATTGAAGCTCAAATTGATAGTTTGTTAAAAAATAAATAGATTAGTAGAGGATGAAATGTCCTCTTTTCTAATTGTAATATTTTCTTTCAGAAAACTTGAAACCATTACAACTTTTCTGAAATACTTTGTAAATCTTTTAGTAGTGGAACTGACTGAAGTTTCTCCAAAACTGGTAACTGTAGGGGAAAAGAGAACAGGGACTTTTATTGTCTTACACCTCTTCAGAAGTTCTTCCCAAAATTAAAAAACATCCTCAACTGAGTAGTCGACCAGGAATTGGTTTTCTTCTAAAAGCCTGACATTTTCTTTGCTGTTTTAGGGTGATCTGATTTTTCTATTTGTATGTGTGAAAGATGTGGGTTCACCCTGGAGCTGAAACCTTCACAACTGTAAAGTTCTCCCCTTTGTGTGCCCTTATCTTCATGAGGAGCTTGTTTGTCTGTCTGGGGGTCACAGGTGAGTTCCTCAAGGGCATGTGAAAAGTTTCAGTGGAGTTTTATTCCTTTGAGAAATCAATTATCCCCAAAGCTTCTTGAGATGCTGCCCTGTTCTGTCCAACTGGGAAAATATAAAACATAATCTGACAACTAATTTCCACAGCAAATTATGTGTTTGCTGATCTGCATTACATATTGAAAGGAGAATGCCTGAGATTCTGCCCTTTAGGTGGATTGAACTCGTCTTTCATTTGTTGGGGTTTTTTCCCTCTGCTGCCTTGCCTAACATGATGAAATGCTGGTTCCTGGCCAAAAATTTAAAGTGACATGTGTATTTTCCGCTAGGAAAGTTGATATTAGCTCATTAGCATCTTTCACAGCTGAAATAACACAGCCAGCCAATGTGAGTCGAATGTTCCCAGAGGGCTCATTTCCTCCCACTGATTGGAGGGTGATGAAAACAAAGAATAAGAGATCAGACTGCCTCTAATTTCAAAAAGTGCTCTATTGGTTGGGAAAACATCTGAGATCAAAAGAGCATCATCCAAGTATAATCCATCCTGACCTGGTCTGTTATAAACAGTGAAATCAACCATTATAATAATATTGCCCGTTATTATTATAATGCATCTAATAATTTTTCCCTCATGGCCTTTTTTTGCACTCTGCACAAAATCCATACTTGTAATGTTATATTTCTGTTGATAGTTGAGTTGATGAACAGCCTTCTTGGCAGTTGCTTTGCAGCTGAGCTGACAATATGCACTGTCACCAGAGTCACCACCATGGGGATGTCTGATAAACAGTGAGTGTCCTCACTTTTCAGGTGTCCCAATCAAGTTCTCCCTTCTAAAGCCCAGACCCTCCCTACCAAACAGCATTTTGGTACAGTTCCTCAGCTGCTCAAATGTCTCTGATATCAGAGGAAAAAAATAATTAAAGACTAAAATACAGCACAACAGATGCACAAATGAATGTGGGGATGAATACAGCACGGGCTCAGAAGTTGTGTGTCATCACTCCCCAATGCATTTTGTCTGTTCCATGTGCTCTGCACCTGTGGCTTGCAGACAATGGCTTTGATTGCACTATAGAAAACTGGCTGCCAAGTTAAAGCTGCTGCTGCTGCCTGTTGCTGTGTCTTTGTTCTCTCCTGTGAGATTCTGGTATGCTTTGCTCCTGTTATTTTTTATGTTTTACTTTACCTCTGTGTGGTCTTTTAATTTTTATATTCATACCCCTTGCTGCCCCTTTTGAGATACTCTAAATGCAGGAAAGAAGAAAAGCATGGTCAAGTAAAGATGCTGTGGATTGTAGACAAAAGAAAATATGTATTCAGTAATGCGTGAAGTACCCAAAAATAGGACCAGTGTTGTAGTGGTTTGAGTCAACCAGACAGTAGAAATAAATTAACAGCAAACTATCCCCTCCCCCTGATCCTATGATCAAAATAAGGTGAACACCTGCACTAAATAAAATTGAGCTGAACCAGCATGAATATCAGATTCAGGGCTTGATTTACTGCTAAATGATTCCAGTTTTATGCTGGGATAAATTCCTTTTAAAATAACAGAGTTACACGGTTAAGGATTGGGAGTGACATCGCTGTGAATTAAGTTGTTCAGCTTTTTTCCTGTGTTGTCAGGTCTTGTTTTGCTGTGGAGTATCAATATGGGTGCCACTTTACGTCCTTTCTAACAGAACATAGTTTTAGAGATGTGCAGGTGACTGTCAAACTGCATAATTGGGGTGAAATGGTTTTTGTGACATTTTCTATTGCTTTTTTTTCCTAATCGTAGACTCATAAAATGGTTTGGGTTAGAAGGGATGCTGAAGATCATGTATCTCCAACCCCCCCACACTGAGTAGGGACACAGTGCTTTGTTTCACAAGATTTTTCAACAGGATGGATGCTGAATGCTGGCACTGGCAGTCCTGAACTGTAAGCAGGTGCCAGACAGCTCTGCTTGATGGGACTGGAGGCAAACATTGGCCTCTTGCTTGGCAAAGACTCTTTCTCAGCTTGACTGGGCGTGGTGTGCCTGAGAGCTCAGGATGCTCAGAGGGAGACAAAAGCCCATCTTGGATTCACCTGCCTTAAGATTCAAGAGGAGTTTGGGCTAATTATTTTAGAAGAACATTTTTGTCCATCCTAATGATGAATTGTGTAATTTTCCAAGTTGTTGTGTTCAGCTTAGCCACTTGATCTGTGGTACACATTCAATTTTCTTATATTTTCTTCTCTATGGTAGAGCTGGCTGTTTATAAGGAGACGAGTGTTAAAAAACAGGGCAGTATGAAAGATGCAAGCAGGTCCAGCAAGAGGCATGCAGCTGCAAGGGAACATGCTGCAAGGTAAATAAGCTGAGACCCTAACCTCACTTACTTGTCTCTTAGGGCTTAGTCTAAGACCTTTTGAAGACTTTCATGGACTTCAGCAGCCATCAGGTTAAGCCCTTAATCCTTTATTTTAAATTGACATTGACCCAGATGGTTATTTATTTTTTTCACGAAATCTGTGAGGTTTTTTTCTCCTTTTTCCTTCCAAGTGTTGAGTAAATAATTTCACCTTTTCAGGGCTATCAACACTACCTTATCCTCTCATTGAGTCATATCTTGGTGATTTCTCATTTGTTATGAGTTCCTTGTTATCCTGGGCAATTTATAGCAAGAGAATACTTCCTTATTTCTGGGAAAGTATTTGCAATACACAGTGATCTGGAAAGAAACCCCCATTTCCTTTTGTAGTTGCTACTATTTGCATTTTTTTTGAGCTACTTGCTCTATTAATAATATTAAAGTTCTCCAGCAAATTCTTGTTGTACTAGTCTAGGGAGAATTCTACTAAACCATGCTGTCAGTAGCACTGAGCTTTCTGTTGGTAGTTCAGATGATGGCAGGCAGAATGCTGCAATAATCAGTCTGCCATGTCTCAGGAATCTCCTATTCAGTATTCCTCTTTCTCACACATACTCCTGACTCTGTGTTCAGGTTTCTGTTAGTGCCTGTTGTTGTATCAGACACAACAAATTTGTAGGGTAAAAGACACTTTTCCCACAGATGTTGTCCCTCCATATCCAAATCTGTGTCACATATTTGAAAGGTTTTGGAGTTCTTCCTTTGAAATATAGAAAGTGTCATAGTAAGATACAAGTATAAGAGATTGCAGTTTTTAATATAGAAAATATCATGCTAGATTGCCAAAAGCCAATTAAAAATTCAAACTTGAGCTAGAAATAGCATCAGCTGAAATAGGAAATGTGAGAAAGTAAAAAAATAAAATTGATTTGATGACATTTTGATTTTAATATTTTGAAACAAATTAAGATTTTGCTTGAAACAGATTCTGTTTCATAACTGGGCTTCAAAAAATATAAGTGTGCAAAAAGAAAGTGTTACTTCATATTTATTTTATTACAGGCACACATACAAATTTAAAGTATTCCAAAACTTTTATTAATTCTTCAGGCTTGCTTTTGAGCTTTTCAGACATATTCTCAAAAAGGAGTATACAATAGGTGGCCCAGGTAAATCACCCTTAGCTATTCCTGCTATTGATTATTTAAGCTGTATAAAAAAGGATTAGGGAGTACAAGTATTGCATCCAAATTCATGGAAAGCAGTGATCAGAAGCATGACAGAGGCACTGACCATGGTGTTAAGCCAGAAGATTATTTTCTAAATACCAACATGTTACCAAAGTGATAAATGTGAGCAGCAAAGGATATGAAGACAATCTGTCCTGTAATGAACTAGTTTAATGGGGTAAATAAATAACTGCAGAACAATCTAAGCAAGGATCTGTAGTCCATGTCCATGAGCTCTTACTAGGCAGGCAGAGATTATGGGAGCTGTAGAGACTCCACTCCTCTGAAGAGAGCTTGGCTTTGTACAGTTGCTCCAGTTGCTGTATGTATTCTTCCTTTGAGGTTGGGAGCTCTTCCTTTTGCTGCTTCACTTGCTTTGCATCCTCTGGCTATTGCAGTCCTTGCTTTAGCCTGATTTAAGGAGTCTTAATTTAGGCAATGGCGGCTGCTTGCTCGTTGCTGGGGTTGTTTTGGGATCAGGATTGCTGCATGGACTGTTGTCTGTGCAGCTGTAGGTCTCCTGTCAGGCACTTTAGCCTCCATCTCCCACATTTCTGACTTTTGTTGCTGTACTAGGGAGGAGCAAAGGGAAAATGCTCTCCAGAACCAAACTGGGAACCGTAGCAGGAAAAGTGTGTGCATGTGTGCCCAGATCACTCATTAAATGCCAACAGCCATGCCAGGATAAGATGATTCTGTGTCCAGATACTGCGTTTGCCTGTGGGACTGGGTTTTGCAAGAAGTATTGGACTGTGTGGTTCCATAAATTTAATAGCCAAGCATAGGATACGGAGCATAAAGCACATAATCAAACTTCTGTTCCTGCCAAAATCAGTGTTTGTCTGAGTGAGGAATAGTAGGAAGTAGTTATGGAGTTCCTTTATTCATTAACAGAAGTATAATTGGGGTCATCTGTGTATCAGTGGTATTCTTTCATCCAGGGAATAATTATGTAAAAGTGAATTTGAAATGACCTAAATCTTTAACAAATCCTTCTCCCAGAGGAGTTGTGTGTGCTGGCTCTGGTTCTCATCAGGGAGCTGCTGACAGGGACTGCAGCAATCTGACACAGAGATGGGCATTTGGGCTTGAAATGTTACCCAAAATCAAGGTTTGATCACTGAGCAGTGGCTAAAAGCTAAAAAGGTTTCAACACATGGGATTTTAATTCAGAAGTTGTAGTAGAGCAGCTTTTATTGCTACTCTTCATACTCTGTCTTTCTTGTCCATAAGTAAAGGACTTTACTCCTTGGAGCTGCCAGTCTGAACACTTGCTACGCACCAGTTTACAGATAATTTTTTTTTTACTCCTAAAGAAAGAGGAATAGTGAGCATAATGGAAATGTCATCTAGCAAGTATTTAGAATTTTAATTTCAACAATGCTGATTTAATGAAAATGGGCTCATGCTGCTGGGAACGTGTGAAGAGGCCCTTCCTGACTGCAGGTGGGGTTTAACCTGCTGCTTTCAAAGCAGACACTAATACAGACTGTCAATTTGTACTTAAAAGGAAATTGTTATCAGCCCCCTTGATACTTTCTGCCTGACAGCTAAACTTCTTCCTCAAAGAGGTTAGATATACATAACTAAGCAGTAAATACCCCAATGACACATCACAGAGCTTTACAAAAAATAGCAGAGAGGGAAAGGCATAACCTACAATACATTGAAAATTATTTCCTTGAGCTTCATATTTCTGTTCCAGACAGAACGTCCACTGAAGTGTGTCTTGGTTTGAGATGGAACTGCAGAAATGTCACATAAATTAAGGCAGGAGGTTGTGATATGCAGAAGGCAGTGACATAGCTCAAAAAAACCTGCTATTCTCAGCCTTGGAAATGTTGGTTTTACTTGACTAACTCATTAGCAAGAATTGTAAGATGGGTTTCTGTGGTGGTTTAACCCCAACTAAGCCCCACACAGCCACTCACTCCCTCCCTACCTCCCATGAGATGGGGAAAAGAACTGGAAGGGTAAAAATGAGAAAACTCATGTGTTGGGATAAAAATGTCCTGGCTGTGTCCCCTCCCCAGCCTCCTCACTGGTGAGGTGGTGTGAGGAGCAGGAAAGGCCTTGGCTCTACAAGCCCTGCTCAACAGACACTAAAACATCTCTGTGCTACCAGCACAAATCCAAAGAATAGGCCTGTACTGGCTACTGTGGCGAAAATATACTATCCCAGCCCAAACCAGCACAGCCTCTACTAACACAACTGTTTTCTGTGTTATTAAAAAATGTAAACAGCTGTATGTGAACCACATGAGACCATTAGAAGGTGTATTAAGTAGGAAAGAAAAGTAGATTCATTTATGGGGAGCTCCAGCTTCATTTCGTAGCACTTTGAAAATCTGGGTGGATGACTCGAGGCAATGTGTTCATCCAGTCACAGTGGAGATGAAAGAGATACCCTGTGCTGCTTCAGACCTGTGAGTTACCTGATTCAGACTCCCTCTATTGCCGGTGCAGGGACAGGCTTCTGACAGAATTCTTTTCTTCTGTGGGTGGGATGGGTGTGATAAGGTTTTTTCACCAATCCTTTGCTCATTATACTGTTAAAGCATTATATTGAATGTTGCTTCCTTGCCCTGTGGAACCTTCATGTTTGCAGTGAGTTTTAGATGATACCACAACACCAGAAGTGAAAATGGTTGTTGGCTGGCAGAGTGCTGGAGTTTTCATGCTATTTTAATAGTTCTGTAGTGTCAGTGATGTCAGATCAGGAATGTCTCTCCAGGTTCACTGCTTAGCACATCTTCAGCTGGGGATGTTGGTCATCCCCAGTTCTGTACTCAGCTGTGTTACACACACCATGGGCTGCAGAGAGCACAGCAAACTTTGCAGCTGTTCTTGCTTAGGGTGCTAACATGAACTGAATCTTCCTGTTCACATGTTAACCTTTCTTCCCCCCCTTACTGTTTCAATTTATAGTAAATTTATGTAATTTAAGATCATTTGGAGTCTTTGAAGAATGACTTTTAACCTGCCTATTAAGTTAGAATCTAATTTTGTCTAAAATAGCATTTCACAATGTCATAGTATTCCTGAGGGAGTCATGTTTCAGTGTAATGTGTTACATTAATACATATGTTTTTCATAATTCTGGAACACTATTATATGCACTTCTGTTGAAAGATCATAATTATCTGGACAAATTCTCAATGAACATAATTATTTTTCAAAGCAATGTGAGTTATACTCATTGTCATCTATGTAGGATGGTTACCTGTGAGCTGTACATACCTCGCTCATCTTCCAGTTTTGAAACCATACAGCTGAGATCCAGTCATTGCTCACATAGTGTCTAATCTTTTCCCAACTAGCAAAAAAGGAGAACCATTCTTTATTCCTTTTGAACCTTTTCTAATTCTGTAGGCTTTAACTTAATTTCAAAATGTGTAGATGGCTTTAAAATATTGCAAACTCATGTTCACCTAATCCTAGGACAAACAAGTTTAAAAAATTCATCTGCCTGCACTAATAGAATATAATCCCAGGAATATAAGTGTTGCTCTGCTTAGGAAAAAGAATGGGCATGTAACATCTCTAAACCAGGCTGGCTATTCAGTAAAAAGCAACCTGTGCAATCGTGTAAGCTGTGTGAAAATGAGAAATGCTGAACCAAGAAGCAATGTATTCACACATCGTGTTGTTCTTAATCACGTTAGTCTCAAATGTGCATTGATGATTTTTGTACTTAAAGCTGCTGCTGTTGTTTATTTTTCAATTTCTTCATTAATGCCAAATTCATACAGCATTAGGCAATAATTTGCTGAGGCTGTGGCATATATTTTATTGCAAAAATGCAATCATGCTTGTCAATTATAAAACTGATTGCATTATATGTCCAAGTTACTTTTGCTTCATATCATTTAAAAGAAAAAGAGGGTCTCTAAATCTTCCTGCAGCAGAATAGCTTAAAAAAAGAAGTTTAAATTATTCATTAGTTACACTAAGTTTAATAGCATCCAGTGATTGACAAAACTCTGTCCTGTTATAATGTGCAATTGTTCGTTACTGAAAAGGATGCAATTCTGAGCCACCCGTCATTTGATTAACAAAACTTCATTTGTGTGTCTTAAATCCACATTGGCAACTTTCCCCTCTGTCCCTGGAAACCTCACAATGTGATAAAAATATTTTACTGTATATGCTTGGAATGATGCAGTCACTCCAAAGTGAGGCTCGTTGTCCAGGTTATTCCATACAACTAATGCATCTGGTAATTCTTGTGCATTATGCTGTGTTAGACAGGAAGTCTAGTTTATAAAATGTTTTAAGATATTTTCAGTTAATTTATTTGAGAAGAAGATTTACCCGTTGTTTTTGTTCTTTGAGTCCTACTGTGTAAGGCTCACAGAGGTGAACACTGAAACTTTGGGCTTTGCAGTGTCAATTCTCCAGAGCAGATGAGCATTCCCAGGCAAAAAACTGGGAATCTTTACTTTGTGAGACTGAATCTCCCCAAAGGCACTCTGAAGGTTAGCTAAGACATCAGCATTCTGGGCTCAGGTTTGAATGTTGTTTGTGGCAGGCCTCACGTGATGGCTTTTTGGTTAGGTAGTGAGGGAAATGAGGCATGCAGCAGGTCCTGCTAATGGGAACAGCAGATGGAAAGGGGGGAAGAGAATACTCCAGGGGAAAGGCAGCAGCAGAAATAGTCCCTATTTAAATTTGCTGTACTTAAGCAGTAGATTAGTGGGCAAAGCACAGAGTACAACACAGAGGAAAGATTCACAATGCAGAACATGCAGGTAATGTATGTCAGAACTGTCCCTAATGTTGCGTGGCTCTAGAATAGTCCTGTGACCAATTGCAGCTTAATTTACAAGGAAAACCCTTTGCTATGAGAGATCTCATTCCATGCTGATGTTATAGACCTAGAAAAGCAGCAAGAAGTGTCACCTTTGTTGGGCTCAGCTGTAGGTAACTTAGAACTTACAAACTGTATTTTAACTTGCAGTTCTGTCTCTCAGAGGAGAGGCAGAGAATAATGGAGGAATAACTCAAACTTTGTTGTTGTCTTACTGAAGAGAATATTCTGTAGAGAAAAAAATAGGTGTTAATATGCTGATCTCAAAACCTGTGCCATTAATTCCTCTGCAGTGCTTAATTTGTTATACAATGCTAAAGAAAGACAATCTGGTAGGGATTTTTGAACTGGAACAGGGATAGATGCTGCTAGTTTGAGAAGTGTAATTGTTTATGGCTGTGGGTTTTGTATTGTAACAAGATGTTCCTTCCCAACATCACATGAGGTTTTTTAGAAATGATGGGCTCTGTATTTCCCAGCGGGAAAACACCTGAGATGGCTTGTATTGAATGTGTTCCTTTTGTCAGGAGATTGATCCACAAGATAAAGAATGAAAAAAGAAGACAAAAAACTTGCAGCTGTACGTTTTTTTGATGTGAAAGTTTTGCAGAGAAGCATGTGGAGAGGACTTTTGCTCTGTGACTTGGGTCAGCTGCAGACAAGTGTTTTGACTGCCTTTTCCTAAACGCTGGAAGAGGAAGAGCCAGTGATGAGCGAGAGGTTATTACACACATGTTTATCCAAAGTGTGGAAATGTTATGCTACTCAGTCTCACCTCACCTCCTGATATCTTGCTGTTGGCAGAGCAGATGCTTCTCACAGGGTATTGCTTGGCTGTTTGCAAACAGCTTCTCCCAGAGAGGTTCCCAAGAGCCTGTCCTTTGCTTGTACACTGGTGTCTTTCTCCAGTAGTCCTTGTCACCCCTCCTGACCCTGGCTCTTGCAAGCCTTATTTGAGGGTTTCATTTCTTCTGAGTGCCTGTCTGGTTTAATTGCAATAGTTAGCTCTGCAATAGGAGTTTGTCTATTTTAAATGATTTGAAGTTATTTCTTGACATACCTGTTGTAGCAATATTTAGTAACTGGAAGTATCAGTTTCACTACAACTCCAACAGAAAAATACCCAATGTATATTAGGAGGCAGCTGCTTTCGTGGACCTAAAGCAATAGAAGAATGAGGGTGTATCATATCATTATACCAAGACAGTACTATTAAAAGGAAGTATAATTTCATGAAATGTATTAAAGTCCTTAGGCATTTGGGAAGTAGAGTAGGACAGGATTTATTATTATTATTTAAATGAATAAAATTTCAAAGTTTCTCTGTGTACTGGGAATTGTAGAGTTTGCTTAGCTTTTTAACTAGGAGATCTGGATTCTTTTCAAGTTCCAGCAATTTTACAGCATCCTATTTAATGTCCTGCTTTCCTTCTGTCTGAGATCAGGATAATATCTCACTGTCTTGCTGGCATAGTGAGACATTTACTAGGATGGTGACATATTTTACTAGGGTAGTGAGCAATTTAGTGTGACAAATTAAGCTCTGCAAGTACTTTGAGCTTCTCATGTGAAAGCTTCTATTGAAATACGGGCATTGTTTTTCTGAGAGGGTGGGGTAGAAGACTGGTTGAATTTTGAAAATCTTTAGCAAGAAGTACTATTCTTAACAGCACCTTTACTATCAACTACTTGTTAGAAAACTTGGAACAATAGCCATATTATGGATTTTCTGTAGAACCCCTGACTTTAAGGGTGTATCATGAGATTTCAGCCTTCTGTTCTTGCCGTGTTCAGTCTCAGAAATAATGGCCACTGTATTGTTTCCCTAAAGTCTATATTAGAACAAAGTGTAATAACATTGGTGCTCGATTCAGAAGGTGGTAAGGCATCAGTGCCTGCAGCATTATTCACAGAGAGAACACTCTATCTGGGGCTGACCAGCTCCTACTATATCACTGAGTGACAGCTAACTTGCTTGACTGCAGCTGATCTAAAGCAGCTCTCTTGAACAGAGTCCTACAGGGAAGCATGGGAAATTGTGGTTTGTGATTAATGTTAATCGAGTTTGGTTGATGATGATCTATATAACTAATACTCTATCAGTAACTTTTAGGAGACCAACTATTTGTTGTTAAGATTATCTCCCCCTATATGTAGCTTCGAGTGTTTTGAAGAAGTATCAGGACATGTAGTTACAGAGTCGTTTCGAGACATCTTAGCTCCCAAAACACTTACTCATGGGGTGAGAGTCAGCTTACCAACTGCTCTTTTTGCATGCATAACTGGCAGAATGCATAGGAGAGATGTGCAACCAAGGATGCACTGAGATCCTTCTCCAAGTAGGAAGATGAGGACTACTACAGTCGACAAGCTCATTGTCATTACTATGGCAAGCTCATTTCTGATCTTTTACAATTTGTCCTTTTAAAGTATCCTAAGACTTCCCCAGTTAGCTCCCAATGTCAGTGGACTCTGACATTGATCTGCATGGGATCAGAGCAGGTACATGTTATAAGTATTTCATTCTGGTTCTGAAAAGAGTTCTAAAGCAAAGTGTGTCTTTGTCTGCTGTTACGTGTATGTCCCTGCAGCCCCAAGGCCTCCACAATCCTTGGATTTGTGTGTGGAGGAGGAATTGGAGAGTGGGGTTAGCAGAACTGCCTCAGGGAAGTTGCTGGTGACTATTGTAAGGTTTTTGTCTCTTTTTCCAGGGTGGTACATTCTCACCATTACTGTAAGAACTGTCCATCCCTTTAGAGCAATGCAGTTGACTTAAAATTGGGTCTGATTCCTCAATATTGCCCCAGCATCCATCAAAACTTCTTTTGACTCTATGTATTTACACTGATTTTGGCTCATGAGCAAATCTGTACAATTTCCTGAAGCATATTTTAGAGTTTAGTTTCCAAGGTGGCAAAGGGATAATCCTGATTGCTAATCTAGTTTGAAAGGTGCCTTCAGCTAAACTGATAAGAAACAGGTATCAGACCATGTAGAACCCAGTCTCCTTCTGCCTTGTTTGTTCCTTGGGAGTAGGGTAGAATCAAATCTCAATCATACAGGGCAAACCAATTCATGACTGAAGTCCCTCCAGATGACTTGAAACCTTGGACCCACAGCACAAGACATGGATATGCTTTGGCATGGCTGGGGAATGCAGAAGATGTTAAGGGGAACTACAAGGAACAGCTGGAGGAGCTATAGGAATGTTTTCTCTCTTACACAAGTTAATTGAACGAGCTTGTAGAAACCTTTTCCTTCTGTAGGAAAAACCCCTCAAATACTCTAAAAAATGACATTTCTAATTTTCTTTGGTAAGAAACAATTGCTTCTGTGTGTGTATATGTCCCAGTAGTCTCAAAGTCTCTATAGACAGCCAGATTTATATTTGAGTGAAAGCCACTGCATCACACACAGGAGCTTGTGAAAGTACAGTAAACATCCTTCAAACAAATTCTCATGTGCCCTGACTACAAAGTAAATGAAAAGCAATACACAGGGTTGGAAAGAAACCACATTTCTAGGTTGGTTTCAATAGACTCTTAGTTTTCCCAGTGTATTAGTACTCACTCTGAGTCTGCTGCATCCTGCTTTCTCCCCCACACCACAGCTGAGCTGCACTGTGTCTACCACTGTGACATTTTATGGAAAACCAGCATACCAAGGTTTAGCTTTAAAACAGTAAAAATAATAACTGTTGGTACTTGTGTGAGGTCTGCCTAATTTAATCTCTTAAAACGCAGTCAATAGAGACATAAAAATAAAAGTTTTCTTGCCATGCTAAAGAAGAAGGAAAGCAAGTAGATTAAAGCAAAGTCCAGGGTTAGTTTAAATACGCTGAACCATAACGTGCCATTGATTTTTGAACAGAAATCCCCATTGACCTCGGTGGGGATTTCTGCTTAAAAATCAATGGTGCAAAACGACACCCTCAGATTAAGATACAAAGATGGAGGATGAGCCTTAATTGGTGCCTCCTGGTTGGGATGGGTTTCCCCTATAGAGGGAGTTGCTGCTCTTTCCCTTAAACAATTCATAGTAAAACCTGGAGGAACTTTCATACAAGAGGGTTGTTATTCTATCCTTATATTCCTATTGCAAATCTAAACATATATTAGATTTCAGTAGGTGTTTGGGTTTTTTTAAACAAACACATCGACATATATTCAATACTTTTTTTTTTTTTTTAGATTTTAGGTAATGTTAAGAATCTCTCTTGGGAACTGGAGGGTCCTGCCTGGCAGAGGGAGGTATGATTGTAGCCTGTGCAGTAGTGCTGTACACACCTAATACACTGCAAAAAAAAACCCCTGAGACTTTTTCTGTGGTGTTTTCTGCAATAAGAGTAATTTCTTACAGCATGTTTTATATATTAACTAAAGGGTATGAAGAGGCAATCAGTTGGCCTCTCATCACAGATGGGGAAACAAAGCACAGCATCACGGCATGACTTGCCTCTGTTGTTTCAGGGAAGGGATGGCAGCGGTGGTGGCTGGGAACTGTCCCCTTCTCCGGAGACAGAGTTACCAACTCTGCTGCCTTCTCCTTGGAGGAACTCACAGCTGCTGCCTAAGAGGGCACTTTTCATGTTAGGAAGAGCTAATTGCAACTATTATTGTTAAAAAGTGGATTAGATGATGAAAGGTCTTTTTGAAAATTCTACGATCAAAGAGGGGAAAAAGAGGACATGTATGAAGAAAAAAGGTTTCTGCAAATGGCTGACAAGGAATGAGATAAAAGCCAACAGTAGAATTCTAGACAGAATTCTTATGAATTTTGTGTATTCTTATCAGCTTGTGATTAAGGAATCAGTGGTGCTTTGAATTACAGATGTAATTCATCTTATTGGTCCACAGAACAAACAAAAATTTGGTGACTTATTGCCATTACAAAAAGCAGTGCTGGGAGTTACCCAGAAAAGAAATATATTGTGGTAATGTAAATAAAAGAGAATTTACAGATGCTGAGACAAATGTTGACTTGAGGCTTGTCCTGCTGAAATAGACAGTGTAATCTAACTACCCTTGACTTAAAAAAAACCAAACAAACAAACAAAAAAAACCCCCAACAAAACAACCAAAAACCCAAACCAGAAAAGTCCTGTTTTCCTGAAAAGAAATTATGACAAATTTTCTGGGAGCTGAGGAGTTGTTATAATCCAGCGATTGACTCTTTGAGACAGAACTTCCCTGATTCTTGTATAGTCTTGTCAGATCTATTCAGGATTTATTTCCATTAGAAATGTCTTTTTTTTCCCCCTTTCTTTAAAGAAAGCATCTCATAGAAGAAGGTGGCTTTCTGTCTCTGGCTTCCCTAACTTGAACGTAAAAACCTCCAAATTTTGTTTTCCTGAAAAGAATAGGGTAAAGAAAACAATCTTCATGTAACACTTAACAAAAAGTAGGTGTAAATAACAATTTTTTTCTTTCAATCTTATCCATACTCTAATGTTTCAAAACATCTGTAGGGTTCATATATTGTTTAATCTATTAATACCAACAAATACATGTCTAAGATACTGGTTTTGCTCTGAGGACATAGTGGTGTTTCACATTAGCAGCTTGGTCTGAGGTGTGACTACAATGCAGGGAAAAGGCTTTCCAGTCTTTGGCCGTGTTTTGTTTACATTGCATCCTGTGTTTTGTATGACTTTAGTGGTAATTGAAGAGGAATTCATTCAACAGGAATAAAACAACTTCTTAACTATGCTTTTGACATCAGCTCTGATCCATCCCAGTTCAACCTAAGTGAGGAGACTGTTATTTGGCAGGTCTGCCTATAGCTCAGCAGTGGCTGATGCAGCTGTGCCCGTTTGGCACACAGGTTTTTAATTTTGTAATTGGGAGCTGGCCAATAACAACCAGTTCTGTATGTTTTCTTGCAAATTGGTGGGGAAGGAGTGACCCATAGCTGCTGTCTATGCAAAGAACACCAACAACACTGGGGCTGTAGCTGTATCCATCCCACTGGTGGCTTTATACTGTGGGAGAAGATAGTCAGTGTAAGGTTGGAATACCTGCCTGGGTTCTTTTATTTCTTCATGCAAAGTGTTGCAGTGTTGCTTTGGCTTTTACCAGCTGACTGAAGAAACTGCAAGGTATGATAGTACATACGTGGGGTTTTACGTGTCAGTTTTTCCCAAGGTCCTTTGATAAACCAGATGTTTTCTAGACAGTTTCCTTATGTAATTGCACAAAATTTCAAGAACAGAGGATTTGTGCACTTTCAGAAGTACAGTAGAATAATCTGAAGAATGCCAAGGCTGTATTGTGATGTTATCTGAACAATGTGTTTTAGGTCTGGGCTTTAGTACTTCTGTAGTCTGTATTGGAGCTACTTCTGTCCAGAACAGGTCTCTAACATGTGTTATAGACAGTGCTGTATTTCTGCTGTGCTTCTGTAGACAGCATATTCTCCACATCCTTTTCCTCCTCTGAAAGCAGCCATCTTTTCATCTTGCTGAATGTCTCAGCAGAGCAGCATTGCTAACAGAAGCATTCATTGGACATCAGAAGGAATTTCTTCACAGAAGGGGTTGTTAAATATTGGAATGGGTTCCCCAGCAAGGTGGTGGATTCACCATCCCTGGATGCGCTCAAGAAACAACTGGAGGTGGCACTCAGTGCCATGTTCTAGTTGACAAGGTAGTCAAATGTTGGACTTGTTGATCTCAGAGGTCTTTTCCAACCTAAACAGTTCTGTGATTCCGCAAAAATGATAAAGTGAAAAAGATTACTTGTGTAAGGGTTACTGGGCAGTTGCTTGCTCTCATATGAGGTGTGATGACTTGAAGCACTCCAAATGGGAGGGAGACAGTGTGTGCCAGAAGAAGGGGCGCAACTGTGTTGTGGCACAAAACCTTCATCAAGAGACTTGAGAAGTTGTCAGTAAGAGGCAGAGTCAAAATCTGGAGATCTGGATACCCCATCTGTCTCCTGCAGTTTGTGTGTTAGAGGAAGATGTGTAATCCTTATGTTTCAAAGACAGAGCACTGATTAACCTGTGATTGTTATTTATTGCTGTTGTCAGGTGTGGATTAATGTTTGAATGTGCAGCATCTTTTCTAAACCTTTATTTTATTGGAAAGAGAAGTTCCTCTAGTGGCTTTGCTACATTCATGTTCCTTTTCTTAGACTTGCTGATGCTCATAAAAAGACCTGAAGCTGTGAAAATGCTCTTTTCAAAGTTAATTCCATTCTGAGCCATCATGTCTTTTCAGGGCTCATCGGCATTTGGGCCCCAGGTCACAGTGCAGAGATAAAAAATATGTATGTTCATAATTAGCTCATAAATAATGCAGTGTTCTCATTCAGACTCCATCCTTTCAACATGCCCATGGATTATTGTTCTCTCTGCAGTTTAAATTTCTGAGCACTCCATGGCCCAATTTTTCTACAATTTGGTAGGTTAATTCTCAATTACAATATGCTTAAAGCCCAAAGAATGCAGTGGTGGGGTGTCTGGGTAGGCACTATGTTTGGTTTTCATTTTTTTTTCTGTCAAGGATGTAACAGATAAATGATACAGTGCTTGTCTTCAGGTGTGAGTTTGTATAGCTGGAGTCTGACCTGTTGGTGCAGTTCAACTCATGCTTCACTTCTCTAATCTCAAAGGTTTTATATTATGGATAGAACTAGACTGAGGTTGTTTGAGGCTGAGAAGCTCTAATAGGTAGTTTAATAGAATAAAGAGTGTGAAAGGGGTACAGAGTTCACATGAAATATTTGGACATAAAAATGAAGGCCCACTTCAGTTTCTTGGTATGCAACCTCCAGTGCCTCTTGAAAAACTTTAAAGGTTAGCCTATTTGAGAGGAGAATGAAAAACAAAACCCTAAGCCAAACAATATTTATTAAACAGATACCTTTTCCTTGACAGATGTTTGCTGGTCAGATTTAATAAAGCAGGATTTTGAATGGTTGCTGGTAACTTGCATAGGGAAAGAGAGGGTACACAGAAAAATTCACCCTGATTACCACTCTGCTTATATTTTTTTGTTGAGTAGGTGCTGCTGTTGCCCACTGAACATGAGTTGTGCTGTGATTTTCAATGGAGATTTCTCTGGCAGAAGGGCAGAGGGTCAGAAAAACTCCTTGATGAAACACCTGGAGTTTTTTATTATGCATTCCCCCAGAGGCAAAGTGATCAGAGGGAGGGAGGAAAAAGAATTGTCCTAGCAAAAGCAACAACTCTCTCTCTGCCTCCACTCCTCAGCACCTCCCACATAACTCTGCAGTGGCCTGTTCCCCCTGGAACTCTGTATCTCATGTACCCAAAACCCACCCTAAAAATACGGAGCATCCCTCATGCTCTGCTGTGTTTACAGAACTGGTGAATGCCATTTAGGAGACTGAAAAAATAGCAACACTTAAATGCCCTTTCTTTTCCTTTTGTATAGATAGAGGGGTGTGAGATCCAGCCTAGAATATGAATGCTGTTACAGACTCAGACCATTCCTTAGCTTTGAAGAGTTACAGAGGACCAGTGCAGTACTAGAAGACTGAAACGAAGAAATGTGAAACCTCTCATGAAAATAAAAGTGGCAGATAGGGAAAGGAGCCCATAAGCAGTATTCTAGTCCTGTTATATAAGTACCTGAAAAACAAAAAATTGTTGAAAAACTATTTGGATAAGATAACCCCAGCAGAGTTAATGAAGAATAGTTCATGATCAAAATTGAGGAGGTTTTGGTTGAAATCTCATCTCATGGTGCCTCGATCTGGTTTTATGGAGTAAACACAATGAATAATTATGTAATGAAAGACAAGAGTGATGGAACAAGGAGTAAATGTATAAGGTTTCTTGGAAGGAAACAACGGTGTGGAAGGAATAGCCAACACCTTGCAGGACAGAATTAAAATTCAGAATTGTCTTTGTCAAAGGAAGGCTGGTCTTAAAAGATAGAATGAAATTTAAGAGGGATAAATAGTGCTGTGTTATCCCATTTACACAGAAATAATCAGCAGTGCAAATATAAGAGGAGAAGCCACTGATTTTGGAGGATTTGTTTGTTTGGGCTGGATTTTTTTTTTATTTCCTTTAGAAAAAAGCAATGGGATTATGGTGGTTTATAAAATGCTCAAGAATCAGAGGTCTTGTACTTTTACAAAAAGATCAAACACAATTCTGGAATGAAAAGAGCATATCTAAACACACATTTCACTAGACATGAACAAAAAGACTATAGCTGTACTACACACATTATAACCCCTCTGCTGTTCTCCAGTTCAGGGACAAAAAATTTCAAAAAAGATTTGAACCATCATTTGCAGATGGCCTAAAGAGAAGCAAGATTTATCTAAAAACATGAAATGTGTAGAAAGATTCAAAAATTTCAGGATTTTTTGACTGAAGAGGAGTCTGATAGGGACATGATAATATTTATGTCCATAAAGATTATTGCAGAATGAAAATTTTAAGTAGGTGTTTGTGGTGACCATAGTATGTGCTAGACTTAAATCACAGCAGGAAAGATTCTTTAGGGAATACTTTCTGAAACAAAGATGATGATAACTTTGGGGAATTTTTAGAGTTTCAGTTGCTGGAGTTCTCAAACAAAGGGTTGGGAAAGTGCTTTAGAAATGACAGAAGTATCATCACTCCTGCCTTGGGCAGCACAGTGGTCAGTCTGTGCAGCAACCCCTCAGGCCCCCAAAGCTCCTGCTTTTATGGTTTTATGCTGTGGTATGGTGAGAAAAAGCATTTTGGTCAGAGCAGCCCCTCCATTTGTCCCAGGCAGTCTGTGCTGCTCAGGGAGCCTGTGAGGCTCCCATGGCCAGAGTCACTGCTCGAGGGTTCATTGGGCTGTTCAGCACAACCAGCATTGGACACACCAGTTCATCTCAGAGTGCCTTTGAATTTATTATCATATGATGACAGACAACTCTCTGGCTTAATTCACCAATTAGGCAGCCTCTGTAATGGAGTTGCTGAACATGAGAGTGCCACCAACGTGTTTGCTGTGCTGGAGTAAATATTCGTAGGGAGACTTCTTGCATTGTCTGCTCTGTGCACAGAGTATATTGTGGTCTTGCAGAGATTTCACAGGGATAAACAGAGCCTGAATGCTCATGCAGTAGGAATTGATGGTGAATAAGATATGAAAACATTCCACTGTCTTTGGTTTAATAGAAAATACTCTTTTCCATTGTTTTAGATGATTTGAGGGCCTTGGTTAAAGTTTATTTAATCTTTAAGTGACCAACTGCAAACATAAGACAAAAGCCTTCTGTTGTTTCACAGAGAATTCATTAATTATTAAATTTGACAAAACTGATTAAATTAAATGCAAATAGCAGGTTTTTTAATTGTACAGGGAAGTATTCAGGGTAGAGTGAGATGGAACTCCTAAGGTATGACCATTGCATACTATAGAAAACTGCTTTGGATTGGATGGTGGAC
The DNA here is from genome assembly GCF_047495875.1 of Pithys albifrons albifrons. Classification (NCBI taxonomy): domain Eukaryota; kingdom Metazoa; phylum Chordata; class Aves; order Passeriformes; family Thamnophilidae; genus Pithys; species Pithys albifrons. Next base: position 10,204,930 of record NC_092470.1, read on the forward strand.
AGTCTAGACTTTTCAGTCCTTTGCAGGAGGTCATTGGGCCTGTATTTGAACTGAGCTTAAGAATGTGTGCAGTTCAGGAAGTCCAGATTTTGAGTAAAAATTCCCCTAATCAGTGAAAATTGAAACCTTCCATGTCAGTACACTCTAATTTAAACCTCTCATGTTTAGGTGCATTATGGAATTTGGGGTGATGTATTTTAGTTAGTTTTGGTTTGGTTTTTTTCCTTTTTCTTGCTGATTACGTGATATGTGTCTTGCTGCTTACCTGGGAAAAAACACTACTGTGCTCTTTATGTGCTCCATAGAGTAAATGTCAAGTGTTAAGTTTCCCCTGGCTGCATCACTCCTGCCCTGGGCTGATGATTTCACAGGATGCTTGCTTTAGATAGAGTTAAGAACAGTGTTATTAGGGGGAAAACCTTTAGGAGCAGAAAATGTGCAATAATAATCTGATTCTGTATGATGATGTTTTGCTGTTGAGTTCTTTGATCTACCTTGTTTTCTTAATTGCACTTTTTTATTTCTGAAAGGGCTTTCACAGGCATAAACCTCCATAGGAAGTTTACTTTCTTTGGCCATTCTCAAAGGCTCTTTTGTCAATTTATTGCCACAATAGGAAGATATGCACATGCAGTAAATCAATGGAGGTTAACTTTTTAATAGGAAAGGCATTCTACATTTTTGGCATCAGTCTGTATCTTTTTTCAATTATAAAGTCTCTCACTGGGCTAAGCATTTGTCTGGTAGGTGTGTGTAACAGCAGCAACTTAATATTCAAAGGTCAAACTGCAAAGATCTGGCCAGTGTGTTGGCATCTTTGCTCTTTAATAATCAGATGGGATGTCTGTGATGTCTTGAAACACTTTTTCTAGGTGGCAGTGTACCACTGCAGCAGTTAATTGCCTGTTAGCTTCTTGGATCAATGCAAAAGAGAGATGTGAAGATTTTTCCAAAGTCTATTTTCTTTTTTTCCCTCCCCACACAGCTCTATTTGAGCATTTTCCTCTGATTTATCCAAGAATAACCTGAGTATGTGAGAGGAAACTTCAATACTCAATTTAAGTAGCTGCCTGAGAGGGTTTTTTTCCAAGAGGTTGGTGAAGGAAGAAGGAAAATTTTGCCTTCTCTACACCATGGGTTGATGATTATTCACTCCATAGGGTCACTGAGAAGGGATTCTGACTTTCCTCAGCTGCCCAGACATGTTCTGGTGCTGTGCCTCCAGAGGGCTCAGTCATTCTGTATAATTCCTAACCTTTTTCGCATGGGGAGCTGAATTAGTTACTAATGTGTTCTGCAAGTATTTCAGATCTAATCGAACCTATATAGGCCTCCTTCCCTGTCCACTCTCCCCTGCTTTTTCTCTCCATTCTTCTCTTCTTTCCCTCATATATCCAAATGCTCCACATGCAGCTACGTTTGTTTACAGCTGAGATGAGCAAGCTTACTTGAGGGACTTTTAGGACAGGCTTTACCAAACCATCCCTAACCTTAATGGCCATTCAGGAGGTTATGTTTTAATGCTCAGCCACATGCTACAGAAATAATTCATATGGGTGCAATTTTCTATCCCTGTGGGGACAGCCTGGAGCTATGGCCACTGCTGGGATCTGGGGACATGTTGCCTCCATTTTAGGTAGATATTGTAGAATCACAGAATAACTTGGGACCTTTGAAGCTCAACTTGTCCAACTCCTCTGCCATAGGCAGGAACATCTTCAACTACATCAGGTTGCTCAGAGCACTATCCAGCCTGACCTTGAATGTTTCCAGGGATGGGGTCAAACCAAATCCACGTCACATCCAGAAAAACATCATCTGTAACCCTTCCCTGTTCCACTGATGTAGTTACTCCATTGAAGAAGGTCACTGGGTTGGTTAGGCAGGACTTGCCTTGCTGAAGCTGTGCTGGGTCTCCCAAAGCACCTCTCTGTTTTCCTTGTGCCTTGTCAGAGCTCCTGGGAGGATCTGTCTCATGACCTTCCTGGGCACAGAGATGAGGCTGACAGGTCAGCAGTTCCCAGGGTCCATCTTTATACCCTTTTTACAAGTACATGCAAGGTTTTCCTTTTTCCAGTCATCAGGAGCTTCACCTGATGGCTGTGACTTTGCCAATATGGAAAGTGGCTTGGCAACTGCATCAGACAATTCCCTCAGCACTCTGGGATGCATCCCATGAGGTCCCATAGACTTCAGATTCCCCAGGTGTCACAGATCTAGACCAGTGTACACAGGTCATGAAGCTGAGTTGTACCTCCCTGAGAATCTAAGAACTGTAGGATCCCAACATTTTTAAAACTCTCTCTCTAAGTTCTTTTCTTGATGTAAACTTGAAGTAAAAAGTAAATTAAAAAAATTAATGAGAGCAGTAAAAAGTGTACCTTGCCTTCCTCTCTTTAAAGATTTTCTTCTGTCAAAGTCACTTCCCAGGAGGCTGAGAACAGCAATACTTCACACATCAGCTTTCACCCTGGTGGGTTTTCTTGGCCACAGTCGTGTCATAACATCCAGTATAAATGTTGACATTGGTTTGGGAGAGTCTCAGTAGGTCACATCTGTACTGACTCCCTGCAAAAGGAAGTTTGAAGCACAAGAAATGAAACATTTGGATTTGCTAATTGGGGGATTTATTTCACCACTTCAGCATTATGGGGAAAAGGTAATCATTGCCTCACAATACGTTTTTCATTTTCTCCTCCTCACTGGCTGCCAAGGTACTGTGACACACCAAAAACTGGTCAATATTGCAATAACCATTCTTACCAGGTTGCCTTTGAATGCCTTTCCATCCTAGAAGACCATGTATTTCCAAATCTCTCTGACTTGGGGGAGCAGGAAGGATTTAAAATGAATCCAGTGTATTTGCAAGGATGTGCTCTGCTTCTAAAAATAAACCGACTTTCGGTTATCTTATCACTGGGAAACTGATCAAGTGCTTTCAGCCACAGACTCCAGACACATCAATGTGCCTGTGTGAAAGCTTTGGAAAAATTAAGGCTGATGTGTTGACAGCTGTAATACCACTAGCTTTTAATCCTTGGTTTCTTTTTTCATTATTAGGGATTCCAGGACATGGGTAGGAGGAGATTAGGTTTATCCACTAACAATATAAAATCCTGTAATCCCTTGAAAGTTTAAAATCTTCCTTGGCTGGAGAAGGAATACTTTATCAATATGTACAGCTATGGCCTCTTTAAAGGATAAAAAGCACATCTCCTAGCTTAGGGGAAGAAGAATCATTTTATATTGGCCTAAGGAATTTCAGTTTTGAACCTGTGCTGCAATTCATGAAAAAAGCTTGGGTAAAGCTACCAATTTTTGTTCATTTCCCATCCCCCCCATGCCCCCCCCCCCCCCCCCCCCCATTAGGTATTATTTTGATTCAAGGAAATAAATGAGTTTTCCCCTCATATATTTCTTCCCATCTGTAGCTTTCAAAGAGCTTTGCAAAGGTCAGTAAATAGCATGTGACTCTTCTGCCAGATGTTGACTGGCTGTGGTGAGAGCCTCTGGAGGTCCCCACGAAGACATAAGCACCCTCTGGAAACATGTGAAGTTTAAATTAATTGTCTCAGTATTATCTGAGTAATTCTCACTCACAAGAGTTAATCAAATGCACGTAAGCAAAAGGAACTTCTTTTGGAGTGCTGGAAACATGAGAACATATGAAGAGTTGCCACCAGACAAACACCCCACCTCCAAGAGCTGGTAAGCCAGGCATCAGCTGGTTCCCTTTCTTCTGCAGTTATGGCCCATGCAGGTTATCTCTGAGGGGCCTGTTGAGTTTCTGTGACCTTTAAAAGCCTGGTGAGGGAGGTGGGACAAGACCCTGAATCAGCTGGAGCATGGAGGTGGAGCTAACCTGTGTTCCTGCTCAGAGTGGAGCCCAAATCAGCAGAACTGTCAGGTCTCTGAAATGGTGTTTCATGAGAGATGTGCTGTAATGAACCTCAGACTGGCTGAGCCAGAGGAAGGTAAAAGCTGCTTAAATGGCTTTGCTTCTGTCTTCTCTCAGTGAGAGTCCTGTCCTCTGACATTTTGGGGTGATACCCCTCTTTCTATCCTAAGCTGGATGGAAGCTTTTTGATGTCTGCCTGCACAGCAGCAAACTCTCCAAGGGACCCTTATGAGTCTCTGGGGAAGTATCTTTCTTTTGATCCTCTTGGCTTTGGCCATTTCTGCTCTTTCAGGTACTTTCTTCCCATAGGCTAATTTACTGTATTCCATTCCCCTTCTTCACCTGACCTGCTCTGTGCTCTAGAAGACCTCACAGCAGTTCTACATGCTGAAGTTCTCTCTGGGAAAACACACCACATCCTTCTTCTCCCTCTCCTTTCCAAAGAGCCAGCAGTCAGTGGGAGGTGACCCAGCAGCCTCCCCCTCAGTAACCAGACTCACCTGTTTTTAACAGAGTGTGTAATACTGAAACACTGAGAGGCGAATAGCCAAGTAGAAGGCATAGCACACATTGCAGGAAGCCTTTGCATTCGCTGCTGTCCCTTGGTGCCTTTCCTCACCTTTCCCATCAGTGCACACCAGATGGGTTTGTTGCTGAGTGCCCCAGTTCCCATCCAGTGCTGGGTCCCCCCTGCTGTTTCCTCTGTCAGCTGTTTCAGTGGTGCTCCCTGCACAGCTCTGTCCATCACCAGCAGAGCTGGGACCTGCCTTCCCACAGCACTCACAGCTGAGCCCCAGTTCAGGCAGCCCCTGGAGGTAGTTCAGTCCCTGCAGAAAGGTGCAGTGTTCAGCAGGGATGTCCTCTGTAACAAAGCAGAGGCTTTCTGGATGGAGCCGTTCTGATAAATCCTGGGATCTTTTGCCACAGTTTATTTCTCACAAAGTTGCAATTGTAGCGTTAAATCCAACTCCTTCACCTGAAGAATGTCTGGAACCATGGGGGTTTTGTGCTTTGCACAATGTGATTACAAATGAAATCATTCCTTCAGATTCTCTTTAGATGTTTATAACATGAAAGGCTGGAAATGTTGTATATAAATAGGTAAGCAAAATGCTGCTGTTGGTACTGTTCTCTTTTGTTTCTGCTAAAGGCCCCAGAATTTGTCCTATCCATGTCCTCCACCCTTTGGACTTGCTTTTCCGACTAAAATATTTACTCCGCTTTGAAAGAGTCAGAAGTCATTTGTCCAGTGAACACAGTCACTTAACACAAGAGATACCAAATCTTATGCCTTTTCAACATGCCTTTTTAGCTGAAACACTTGGAGGCAGATTTCGGAAGCATCCATCAGTTTAATCTATACAGTATTAAAATGTCCCTAGCAGCCAGTGCTGCTGGGAGCCACAGCCAGGCTGTATAAAACAAGAATGGTCAGTCCTCAGCATTCTGAGAGCAAAATCCATCCTTCCTGCAGCACAGCATCACACCCATGTGCCCAAAGCTGGCTGAGCTCCCTTATCTCCCTGCTCCTCTTGATCCATCCCCTATTCTTTGTGGAAATCTATTTGCCAGGTCAGTGTAGTGAAAATGCTTTGATAACCTTATTTATATATATTTTACTATCTGTTTGCTTTATTAAAGTTATCCCTCATGCTGTATAACCAAGAGCAGACCCTATTTATGCAATGCAGAATGCTGAGTGACTTAGCTGAAGGGTGATGGGGAATCCAGACCTTACGCATTTTTCCAGTGACAAAAAGGCATATAAAGGTTGATTAGTGAAGAAATTAACTTAAGAATTATTTTCCTTTTAAAATATTGTTTCATTTTAAAAATATAATGTTATATATCAGTGTCTGAAATGGGTTTCCATGTTAAAAAGATCAAGCCCAAAACATAGTTGTGTATTTTCATAGTTTTGCTAATTAGTTATTAGTAAAACAGTCATTGAGGCAGGGGAGCCAAAGGTATTTAATACCCTCTGTGGAACAATTCCTCTCTTGATTACTTATGAAGTTTAAACTTAGATTTTTCAGGAAAGCAAGTCAGTCTTAATGCCTAGAGTAGGCTTCTAGAATCGAGGGATTAAAGTATTTACTTCAAACTTAGACTCACTGCAGCAATAAATTTATGTGCACATCAAAACTTAATTCTGCTTATTCTCATGGATAAGCATATGGTTACTTTGTTAAAACAATGCCTTAGGCCCTGAACTTGCTACTGCATTGTGTGAGTTTAAAGGTTTTTTTCATTGTAACTTTCTGAGAAATTAAGGCTTTGGGGAGAAAAAAAGCCTCTAAACTCCTTTATACCTTGACACCTACAAATATAAGTGACATGTACATACTCCTCTGCCTAAGGACATTCTAAAAGCCTTATAGATACTGTTGTATTTTTCTGTGTATGTATTTATCATCAAAGGAGCAATAGCTGCAGATTGAGGGCTCAGAGAAAATTCAATGTCAGCCTACAAAGAAGTGACAGAATTTGTATTGGAATCTTGATGTTTTGGCTTGCATCATTATTCATTATATTCATAAAAAAAGAATATATGTTTTGTTTTCATGTTAGAGAAAAACAATTATTTTATGGATTATAACTTAAATAGAAAAGTTTTCTGTGCCCTAAACCAAATTATTGAATCTGTCCTAAGACAACAGTAATTTTTTTTTCAAGCCTATGTAATTCTTGAGACATTTGTAAATATGATCCAAATAAACACCTGTTGGAGTCAATGGGAGTCTTTCCAATAACTGCAGTGGGCACTGAAACAATGTCATTTGATTCTCTCTACTTTTTGACCCATTGCTTCTTTTTTTAATATAGTGAACGAATCCTTCTCTCTTTCTCAGCAATAATGAGCCAAGCCCACAAGTGCTTATTTACACATGTGCTTTCAGCCACATGAACAGTTCTGCTGAGCCTGGGAGTTGCCTGAATGCACTGACAGCAGTGTGTGCTCCTTCGCTTGTGAGGGACTGGCACCATAACACTTCTTGGATAATAACTGGGGAGAAAGGGAAATCACACTGCACTTTGAAATAAAGGTGCCCAGTAGAACCATTCCAGGAATCCTCCTAATGTGTTTGGATCAAACCTGAAGTTTCAGTACAAGCCTCTTGAATCATTTTCCCTTGGAAGGCTCCGCATCTTATATTTCTAAAGCTTTGTAAATTTTCTGTGGTTCTACCCTGTATGTTTGGAAATAATAAACCATTAGATACACTAGCATTGCCTTGAAATTACACTCTGTGAAATGAAAAATAGAAGGATATCTATAGCTATCCCTTCAGTTTTTTGCAATCCTCAGACATTAGGAGTCTTGATGACACTGCAGCATATACTTCATCTCTGCTTTCTGGGTATGGATGCTATACAATTTACTCTTGTGTCCTGCCCTTCACAGAGAAAATCATCACCAGAAGAATGGCTTGAGGCTTAGCATGACTGTGCTACTGAAGAGATCTCTAAATATATTGTCCTCTCAAATCAGTCTTTTCTCCAGTTCTGCCTCTCCTAGTCTGGAAAATAATTGGATTGTGCCACTGATTGTGACTCTAGAATAAAAAAATATTGCAATTTCTACGGAAAAATGATGTCTTTCTCCCTCTTTGTCATTGAAAGTGATACTGTAAACTATACTGCCAAAAATGTCTTGTGTACTGTTTCAAGTGCTGGCAAACAGGTATTTCCCTGTTTTCAGATGCAGAGAAAACCCTCACTTATTTCTGTTTCTTAATTTCTTGTTTCTTAGCATGGCATGCATGGTATTATTTTGATACAGATAATATTTGATATATGTTTGCATGCATATACATACACATGCAGATGCTTATATATCCACTTTTCTCTGAAAGCTTCACGTCTCCTCTCAAATCTCCTGTGGTATAAAACTCACTTATTTTTCTTGTACTTCTTTTGTGCAGGAAGACACCCTTGTTTCTTTGCACACTGGAATACTGGTGTGCTGGGAGGGCAGTAACAGCAGCAGCCACCAGGGCTGTATTGCACAGACTTCTGTGCCAGCTGCTTCTCGACCATGGCCACAAATCATGAGTCAAGTCCCAGAAAAAAATCAGAGTGGTTTAAATATCATTGCACTTCAGAAAAACGATGCATTTGTAAATCTCTTGCATTGCCTGTTCCATGTGGTGTTCAGTGTCATGTTTTTGTAGCTTTTTGTTGCAACCAAGAGTCTTGGCAACCTCCTTCCCCCAGCGTTACTTGTGATGGCCGAGGTTACCCTGCACTGATCCCCGGCAGGGACTCTGCTGCCAGCACTGCCTGCCTGGCACTGAGAGCACTGCCCACCTCCCCTCCAGGGCCTGCCTTGGGATGGCCTGAGCTGCCTGCCCCAGTTAAGAGCATAAGCATGTGCTTCACTGCATTGTAGCTCTATTTAGGTATTCTCTCATTCAAGCAATTACTGCCACCATTGAAAGACTCGAGTGTAGTTTGGTAGCATATACATTTTCTAGGTATTTTCCAAATATAGGTGACAAGGCTCTGTATGGCCTTCAAGCATTTAAGTCATAAGGCCAAGATTCACAGTTTGCATGTCAAGAAATATTCTTGTTCTTAGCTCAGTAGGAAGAAGGCAGTGAGATATTTTTTAATTATCTTGCCTTTTTGTAGTTTATCCTAAGCAAATGTTTGAGCATCTGAGACATTTCTATTTTTGGTGAGTAATAATGTCAGTCTTTTTTTGCTCCATTTCCTTTTCATGTGAGATTCTTGCCAGGCAAGAGTAAAATATTCAGGTCTCATTTACATTGAAAATTACTCTCTCATGGTTTAGGGGAAAAGATAGAGTTGTTTTTTTCTGACAGGTGTTCTTTTGTTGATGATAGTACATCAGCCATAAAGTGATGTTCTATAAGGCTTTAATTTTTTTTTGTAAGTGCATCACTAGTCTTTAAAGACTGTAAATGTTAAAGACCTCTCCTCCAGAAGGAAAAAAAAATGAGTCTCTGTCTTTGGGGAAGAAAATGACCTGTGATAGCTGAGTACTTTGATTGTGCAAGTTCAAATCCTTGACAGATTCAATCATATGAGAAATGTAAGAAGCAGCTATAGGTGAATTTTGTAATCTTTTCAGGATGAGCATCTAAAAATTCAGGTGATTATCTGCTACCTCTTGGCCTCTAAGTTTCATAAGAGAAAACTCTAACTGGTATCACTTCAGCTAGTAATGCTGAAGAGATTTCAATGACTGACTGTGGCCAAAATAATTGAATTTTTTTCTAATGGTATTTTAAATCTTGAGTGATGTTTGGTTTGAGCAGCTTAAATTTTGAGTTTGCCATATTTATATGTTCTTTCAGAATGAGAGATGTTACATAATTTTTGTTATTCCTAGAATGCCAGCCTGCCATGTAGAATTTTTTTCCTTCAAGGCAGTTTTCCGAAGTGAAAACTCTACAAAACAAACATGGGAAAAATTTCAGTGGTAGGAACGCATTGAAGTACCTTTCAGGTGATTTTCCAAAAAAACATTACAGAATGTTTCTCAGCTTCTGGAGTCCTCAAGAGTGGTCTCCTGGTTGTCAGACTGAGATACCAAGAACCAGCAAGCATGAGAGAAGAAGTGGTTAGACAAGTTGAAAAAGAATTGCAATGTATGGAGCAATTTAGGAAGTTTGTAAACTCTGGAGAACCTTGATTGGCATGTAGATTGATTTCATGAGTGGGAAAGGTTTAATACTGACTGAGAGAAAATGCCAGAGAGATGCAAATCCTTTGGGACTGGAAAACAGGAGAGGAGACAGATCATGAAGCACTATCTTTATTTGTACTTTGACTGTGAACTTTTGTCCCTATGTATTGATTGCCGTGCTTTAAGTTCCCCTGTTGTGCTGCCATCAGCTGCTCACATCTTCCTGTATTATCCTGCTTGTCACATAAATTGTTTGATCTCTTCTTGTACTTCTGTCATAAAAGCTGCTGTGAGCTGGACGGGACCCTGCCAGGCTGTGTGCAGATGGCCAGGCTGACTCGTGACAAGCTCCTTGTTTGGTCCCTGTGCAATGCTGTGGAAGTTGGATCTGGAGAAATTTATTGGATCTTAAAATGCTTGAACAGAGGTAATAAGCACACAGTTGGATCTGGATCCATAAGCTATAAACAAACGAGCTTTATTGGGTTCATAAAACTATCACCTCTGTCTGTTGAAGAAGTGAAGCTGATAGGTGGTACTGAAATTTAGAATGGCTAATGATGATGATGATAAAAAAATTACAGACTACCCAATGCCTAAAGCTTTGTTATGGTGTGAACTGCTTTGTCCTTGCACACGAAGGAAAGCCTTACATCCCAAATTACTGCCTTTTTTATGATCTTATCTGTGACATATTGTTTTTGAAAGAGGAGTTGTGTTGAAACGGGTCTTATCAGCTGCCACCAGGCTCTACTAACTTCCTTCATCTATGTTCAAAAAATAAAACAGCAAAAGCTGAATTAACTTGGAAGGAAAGGGGACTTCTGTCCTCTAAATCAACTGGAGGGTGGGATGAGGGGCACTTCCAGTCACTTGTAACACTACTCCCTCTTCAGCTATAAACATCCTGTCCTTTGTACTGTCAGTGCTCTTCAGTGCAGAAGCAAAGGACACAAGTGAGGTATGAAATCGGTTTGCTCACATGTGCTATGGAACCAGGGCATTTGTCTCACTTGACCTGGCCCTTGCAACTTCACTCTATGATCTCTAATGCCTCTTAACTTACTAGGTCTGCATCTTTACTCCTGGACAACATGTAAAGGTCACTGCATATTTATATTTTCAGGTTTTCCCTGTGTATTGTTTGAAACATTTCCATATCCTGTTGCTACCTAATGTACACTAAGAAGTTATTAGTAATCAGCTAGTTACAGAAAATTGCTGGATTTTTATGAATTATGTCCCACCCCATCAATGTCTTTTATGATGTTTGCATTCTATTAGTTTCCCTACAGCTCCTACTGCTGAGGGATGCAGGCACTGCCCTCAGCCCTGGGAGGAGCACTGCACAGGACCTAATCAGCTGCAAAATGGAGTGGCACCCACAAGGCTCAGGCACTTTTGCTGTACGTGGGTGACAGGCACTTAAGAGATAAAGAGTCTTTAGATAAAATCCTAGAACGAACACTGATGGCTGACACGTGGTGGTACTAAGGCAAGAAAAAGGGCCGGGGTGAATTTCCCTGTTGCTTTTCGGTGTTTTTTATAACAGAGCACAAAATGAACATTGCCTGGGAGAGGATTTTGCCTTTTTCCACCATTTGTCCCCATTTTAGTGTCCTGTTCAGAAGGATGAAGTGGCATCTCTTTAGGGTCTGATCTCAGGATGAACCAGGCCAGAACACTGGTACTTATTCTTGTGTTTTCCTGCCTGTGCTTGACTATTATTCTGAGACCTAACTGCTGGCCCTTGAGACACTGCTGTATTTAATTGGACTGTGAAATATGACAGAAGCTCATTTTTCAGGCTTTAATCTTGGGGAGTTTCCAATGTGTACCAGACACAGTTGTAATTCTCAGTAGTTCCAGAGGCCTAACAGATTCTAAGATCATTAGCATTATGTTCTTCATGGCACAGGGTTTGACCATAAATTATGTTGGTTTGAGCTTGAATAGAACTTTATGAGCTGAATTCTGCTGAGGCCCTCAATCCTTGTGCTGGTACAGTTGTAAGCAAGGATGCAGGAACTAATTAAAAGGAGAAATTCCAACACTAGTGCAATTTGTCAGTAGGACCTGGTAGTTCAGTGGCATTAAATTCCTTCAAATTACTTTTTGCTCTACTCTGTTCTATGGCAGTTTAACTTTTTATATATTGTGTTTTTATTCTCTTGCTTAATTTTGTTTGCTTGTGTAATGTTTTAATTCACATGGCTTTCTGGCGATGCTATGCATAAGTAGAAAAATTTAGGCTCCTAATGGCTTTTTGGAAAACAGATCATTCCTAGTCATGTTTAGTATTATTATTATTATTTCTCTCTCCAGGATGGAATCTGTTTTCAGACTGTTTTTCATAGAGGGTAAGCATTAGTGCCTCCTTATTGGTGTTGCCCATGTCCTTGCTCTATATACTTTATTGGAACTGCTAAAAGGTGTTTCTCAAGGCTGTTTGGAGCTATAAAATCCAGCTTCCAAAACTGAGAAGAATTGAAATGCCACTCCCTACATGGAGTTTTAGGAGTTAGATTCTGCATTTACCTCAACCCAAGCCATCCATTCTGATGCCTAGTTTAGAAAGTTTCAAAATCAATTCAAAATCCTTTCTTTATAGGTTTCATATCTTTTCAATCTCTGGGTTTTTATTATTATTACTGAATTGCCATGACCAGAGGAACATTTGTGAAAGACATTGATTTTTTAGCTGCAGTGATGGCTGTTCTTCCTTTCTCTGTTGTACCAGCACCAATTGGGATCAGAACTTCACATTTTGCCAGATGCATTAGGCTGTTGTCTCAGGCCATTAGGCTGTTTTGCTCAGATCCATAGGACAAGCAACACTCTGCAAGGCCAAATTGGATTTAAGTGAAATGGTAGCTGAGCCAGCAGCACTGTATCCCTCTAAGTGACTACGTTAATTAGGAACCAAAACATACAGAGTAGCATCTCTGCAAGAACACTGCCATGCTAACTCCATCTGTGGCAAATCAAATTAAGAGAAATCCCATTATTTTGTTTGGGCTCCTGCTTTCTACTGACAGCAGGTTCCAGTGCTACTGCAGGTCAGTTACTGCAGAGATATTTCATTACTCTAACATGTTCTCTTAGAACAATGCATAGAGACATAAAAACTGAACGAAACTCCAGCAAATGAAATTAATAGCATTATTTACAGTTGAATGAAAGAAATGGTTTACCAATTTTCCTCTCTGTGTTGCTTAACTAAGATGACAGACACATCAAAGCACATGGGATGTTAGTAATTTTGATGCTGTATCTAAACACCTTTGTTGACATCCTGTTGTCAAGCTAATACCAGTGAGCTCTTTCAAAGACAAATATTTGTCCCAGTACTTATAACTTTGTCTTGCTCTGGGGCTTGTTTTTAGCAGTTTACCAGCATACTTATATGAGCAAAGAATATTCGGCCACCTATGCATCTCTTCTTTCATAATCTTTGATGATATTCTGCAAAGAGTATAGAAACCATTAAATTTTCACTTCTATAAGTGAGATAAAAGCCTGAGAGTGAAGCACACACAGACAAGTAGAAGCACATGTAAAAGTTTCTGTGTACACCAATCCTGGGGTTAGGGGAAAATACAGCAAACAGAAACATATAGTTATGCCTTTGCATCTCAGCTAAACTTGAATCATTGTCTTCAATTCAGGGGACAAGATCTGACAGTATAGTTGCACATTTAACTAGGATTTGGCACTGACTTTTTCCACCAGGGAATAAGAGAATTGTTAGATTCTTAGTAGGTAGTATTGGTATTTTAAAAATCAAAGATAATGTCCTTTTTTAACATTAAATTCTTTAGAAGAAAAATATCCTCAAAGGGACATAAGCTCAGATATCACATACTTTGCCTCACCAATTTTGAATGAGGAAAACCTGAAAATAAATCCTGGTACTTTTAAAAGCCACTTTCCCCTCTTTGATGAGAGCTTTACCAATGAAAATGGGTCTGATATACTACTTGCATTTTTACATAAAAATAATTTAGGAGTCTAATAAACCAATCATACTATTTCAGATATTCTAAGTTTGCAAATTGCTGGGGTTACCTTCTTTCACAGAACTCCAGCTGAGTTAATGACATAAACTTGAGCAGTTCCCCTCTGCTGTGATCCAGATCTTAAATTGTATTCACACGGGCTATCCTGAGTTTTTACTTCTTTTACTTTTGATTTAAAGGAGAAAAATTATAATAATTTTAGAAGAGCAATGTACTTGTACATAAGAAATCAGACCCTTTCCATCTGCCTGGTATGGGCCGAATACTGAACCAGTGAACTGGGTACTCTGCTTTGGTTCTGTCACTTCAACCCCAGCATGGAGTCACAATTTGGAAAAATCTGTCGTCAAGATTCTTCAGCCATCCTAAGTGTTATTCTATCTCTTTACCTTTATTTACAGGAAATATTTTGTTTTCACAAAAATACCAGATTGAGAGCATTAAAACCCACAACACCTGAACAAAGCCCCACACTCCTGGTGTCACTTTCACGTCTGGTTCTGAAGGATTAGCTATTAAGAACAGGGAGATGTAATGGCCAGGAGTGTGTGCCAGCTGCTCTTATGCAATAATCTCTGAGATCCATTGCTATGTTGAGTACTGCACGGCAGTGTCATCCAGCAGGGTAATACATGACACCCTGGGAGCTCTTTCCTTATGGTGACTGGGTTGTTTTTCAGTTCCTGTGTCCATTTGGTATTTGACTTTTGCTTAGACTGCTAATGATAAATAAAAATTACTGCTACCAAAGGTTCTGATTATACCAATTTATCATCACCAATCTAAAAATGAAGAAGTGATCAGTACCCTCTGTACCTCTCCAGCACAGCCTTTGCCAGTGCCGTAGTAGTGTGTTCTGCCTCACTGCATCCCTTCTGCAGTGGTGTGTGGAGGTCCCACTCTCAGGGCAGGTGTGCAGTGCAGCCAAGGGCATTACTATTGTAAATCAAGGAAAGTCAGATTGAAAAGGGACCTCAAGGATCATCTGGTTCAACCTTTTCTGGCAAAAACATAGCCTAGACAAAATGACCCAGCACTATGTTCAGCTCGATCTTAAAAGTATCCAGTGCTGGGCAATCTAACACATCCCTGGGGAAATTATTCTGGTGGCTGATTGTCCTAACTGTGAAAAATGTTCTTGCATTCAATTGTAATCTCCACAGGAGTCAGTCACTTGTACCATTACCCCTATTGCTTTGGTAAGAAATATCCAAGCAATGTGTTTTTGTGTCACAGAATGTGGACCCCACCCTGTGCAGGAACAGGAAGACAGGTTGTGGCTATGGGCAGTAACCATGTGCTGCAGGGAGTGGTTCTCTGACTTGCTTTTAGGGGAGTATCTTCTGGTCCTGGAAATTTGTTAACATTCATTTCCTGCAGTAATTTCCTAATTACCTTCAAGGCACAGACATGCAAAAACTACCTTCTTATCAAAGAAGAAACAGTTTATTAACATTTGGGAAAGCATTCTTTCTAACAGTTAAACTGGTTAAATTTTTAGCAGCTATATACATCAAAAAGTATCTACTATAAAAAACCTGTAGATATTTCTTGAATATTGTTTTGTTTTGTTGGTTGGGGTTTTTGTTGTTATTTTGTTGGAGTTCTTTTCCCCTCCTGTAAAACCTTTATTATTGAAACATTGCTAAGACTCACCTAATACTGGTGTGGGAATATTTCTGTGTTGTCGTCAATGAACACAGGTGCAGAAAGTAGACTTGCTTTGGGATTAGCAGGATGCCCTTTTCCAACCTTGATTATCTGCTAATCACAGCAACTCTCTGACAGCCTTCCTTCTTCCACTGTATTTAAAAAAGCTTTTATTGCTAACTCTTGGGTCTGCAGTAAGTTATTCCCCAAAATACCTCACCTACTTTAACCTCCCAGAATTTAGCTTTTTTCTTCGTATGCATTTACATATGATTTTTACTTTTCTTTGGATGAATGTTCTTTTACTGCTAATAATGCCCCTTACTCAGCTATTAAAATCTGTTAGCTTAATTTGGCAGTCCTTTCACTCTACCGCCAGATACACATTTACTCTGAGACTTGAATACGATACCTTTAAGCAATGTCTCTGCTGTTTACAAGAATTTTACTTTCAGATGTCCTCATTAATGAGCCTTCTCTCCATTATATAACTTTTAAAAGAGCTGATGTGTCACTGATACAGGGGTTTATTTTTCTTTCTTCTTTTGGCTTTTCCATCTGCAAGGATGCTGAATATGATGACATTTAGTTGTGATTACAGAGCTAGTTTTCATAGTTAGTTTGTGAATCATGTTTTTTTTCACTGATCATGACTAAATCAAAAGCTATTTTGTCAAAACTTTCCCCCGATGGATCCGGTTTTTCCTGTTTATCAGAGCTCCAGGCCCTCTAGAGAGATGGTGTCTTCTCTGAACCTTGTTAGCTCTTTATGGAATATTTGGGGAGGGGAAAAAGACAAAGTCTTTTGGATGGGATGTTTCAAGAGAACATTCTCAATCTTTGTGTACTGAAGGTTTACAAAGATCTGTCCTCATCTCAAAAGACCTGCTAAAGTTACATCTAAGCACAGCATGCTTGAAATATTAATGTCCCAAGTGATCTTGCACTACCCAAGATGCAAAGAAGCATCACTGTCCCCATCCCAGAGCCACGGCTGGGCCTCAGTCACTCACGTGGCGCAGAGTCCTGCTGGCTGCGCCAAAGTTGGGCAGTGCCACTCCTTGCAGAGCCTGTGTGAGGCTCTCCTGGAGGGTATAATCTCTCCTCCTGCATAGCCAGGGTTCTGCCTTTACCATGAGCTCTTGGGGCATGAGCATTCATTGGCCATGCAATCTCCTGGACTGGAGCAGAGGAGTGTCCTCCTCACAGCACCAAGGGGCAAAGAAGGTGGGAACCAGAAAGGGAAATATATTTAAAACAAATCTGTAATGCTTGCTTGCATCAGATAATGTGGAGTCTCATGAATCATTGTGTAAGTTCTAGAAATTATATTGAACATGGTGTATGTGTATATATATGCAGATTCAGAACAATCACCCAGGTACCTACAGGAAACCAAATTTCCCAAGGCCAGCCATGAGCAGTTTGAAAGTGGCAGGTGTCATAACCTTTGCACATCTGAACTATGTAAAGGTTAATTAATATTCCACTTCAGTGCAACTTTGGTTACATTTGTGGGACTTCATGCTTAACACAGCTCTGTAACTGATGTGTCACTGTAGAGATGAATTATAAGAGTGCAGAGCTGAAATTATTCACATCAATTGCAATAACTTATTATACCTAAAAGTAGAGATAGAAAACATATTTGTTATAAATCATTATGACTATAGTACTTTCTGGTTTGCAAATATTTCAGTAAATGATCTTTATTTTCTGATAGTGCATTTCGTTTTTTTTAATTTTTCCTTGCTTGTCTGGACAGATAATTCTCAGTCTATGCATTGTGACCAGTAAACTTTGTTTCTTATTTGTTATTTATCTTTTGAAATGTTATTTTTACAGACTAGTTATAAGAATTAGAAGAATGGAGCTTTCCAACAATTATTGAATGAAGCATTTGAAACAAAGTATTTTTGTAAGCATAGGCAAATTAGGCTGTGTACTCAGGGTTATTTCAGCATTGTTTAGTATTAATCTTATCCAACCAATTGGACCAAAATCTATGCCTTTTAAATTAGCTTTCAAACAGGTTTGAAAGTCGCTCTCCAGCTCTTTTTTAGTCCCTAGGTACTGGAAGATGCTGCAAAATCTCCCTGCAGCATTATCTTCTCTAGGCTGAACAACCATAATTCCTTCAGCCTGTCTCCATAGGAGAGGTGCTCCAGCCCTGTGAGCATCTTTGTGGCCTCCTCTGGACTTTCTCCAACAGGTCCATGTCCTTCTTATGCTGGGGGGTCCCAGGGCTGGAGGCAGCAATGCTGGTGGGGTATCACGAGACCAGAGGGGGAGAATGGCCTCCCTCAGCCTGCTGCCCACACTGCTCTGCAGGTACCCCAGGGCAGGGTTGGCTTTTTGGGCTGCAGGTCATGTTGAGCCCCAAGTCCTTCTCCGCAGAGCCATTTTTAATCCATTCTCTGCCCAGCATGTATTTGTGCTTTTTGTTTATACTTTCTTCAATTGTAGCAACTGTCTGAGAATGTATTTTAGTGATACAGTGTGGAAAATCATGAAGGCAAAAGAGCAGCTACCTGTGGAGATAATAACCATGATCAAAAGGAACTGTACTTAGCTAAGGCAGGTGCTATTGTTGGGTGTACACGTCTCTGCCTTCCAGAATCTCTGTATGTGCTTTTCCCTCAGGAAAGGTGTTCTTTTGGTCTTAGTCACTGCATTGATAATTACCAGACATTCAGTTATGTGATGTGAACTATCAGAGCTCACTCCTGAGATCATGCTGCTACTACACATTCACTTGGACACGTAAATTACCACAGACTGGGTCATGCCTGCTCTAAGTTTTTGTGTATTAGGGAGAGATACATATGGGCACTCAACAAGCTGCACTGGTTAGCAGAGGTGCAGGGCCCTGGAGCATCTCCACAGGGAGCAACTGTTGGTGACTTTGCTCATTGACAAAAGTGTCTTCTACCAAATTCCTCTCTCTGTTTCTGTAGCCAGTTGGAAAGAGCTATTGTTGCTAAGGTAATTACAGAATCATGGTAAAAAGTATGGGAACCAGGCCCAAGCCATGTAATTGTGTGTTAGTGCTCAAGAGATTAACCCTGAGACACTGTGAATCTGCATTTGGTGGCCAAAGAGCTGCTGGTACTCCCGGTAAGGTGATCTCAAACCCTGCACAAGCCAAGGAAATCTTAGGCAAGCAGGATTTCTCAGGACTCAGAGTGCACCCCCATGCTTTTGTTGAAGTATTTCTGTTACTGAAACTGGAACCAAAACCAGACAAGAAACCTCCAACTGGCAGAGGCTGCAGTTGCTTTCAGGGTTCAAGATTTTGGCTGTACTGGAGAATTGACAAGGTAGAATTGTGCCAGTGGACTCTTGACCACACTGCAGCAGTTAAACTGCTATTTATTTTCTGTGCTGCTTCATGAGTTGATTGTTCATTAGTCAGTAAATCTAAAGACACAGATGTTCCCTGGGAGCCCAGAGTTTGCTAAGGAGCAGCAGGTGGTTTTGCTCTTTAAACATCATCAGGAAAATCTAACAGCAGAAGTTACTTCAGGTGGATCCCCAAAGGTTATTTTGCTGGGCAGGAAGTGTCCACATCCAGCTATTTCTGTGTAAATCACTCAGGGTGCTTCTGAAGCATAAAACCTTGTCAGTGCTGCAGTTAAAGGATATTTCATTATTATGCATCACAGTATTATTATACTGTTTTGCACAGGGAAATTCTTGTATTGCTTTAGTTTAAAGCATCTGTCTTTTTTGTGATTGCTAATATACAAGAAATATTGCCAGTTTTTCTATAGTAGATACTTTTTAGATGTATATAGCTGCTAAAAATTTAACCAGTTTAACTGTTAGAAAGAGTCTTTTCCCAAATGTTAATAAACTGTTTCTTCTTTGATAAGAAGGTAGTTTTTGCATGTCTGTGCCTTGAAGATAATTAGGAAAGTACTGCAGGAAATCAGATCTTTTCCTGCCAGTGTAGACTTACTGCAAAGTGATGTTTATGGACCAGCTTAAACTCAGAATTTTCCATGATTCTGTGGTTGGGTTTGTTGCATTTCTTGCAGGATGATGGTGACTGCTCCACTGCATGCCATGCCATCAAACTCTATGGAATTTGCCTTTCCAATTCCTTTGTGTACTCACAAGCAAAGAATTTGTTAGAACGAGCAGTGCTGTCAAAAAATATCAAATCTTACAAGTGTTACTTTTCAAAGACACAGCAGAGAGAATGATGAGAGTGTAACAAAACTGAACAAGTGGTCAAACTGATATGAATCTTAAGAACTAAAGTTCTTGTCTTAAAATGGTACATAAAATCTCCAAGGTGTAGTCTGCCCTGGGTTTTTGCCTACACAGTCCAGTCATGAAGGAACCTGAACTCACTGGTAAAGCACAGCATGAGGAGACTCAGAATCATCATTCATCCTGTTGCACTGAGGGAACAACTTTGACTTCTGCTTATTTTGTCCTGCATCTAAGTTGCAGGAGCACATTTGGGCAGGATACCTTTTGGCAATAGAGTTTGGAGTTTCTGCCTGCCTTTGTGCTGGAAACACACATTCCTGATGGTCTTCCAGAGTGACTGTAAATGATGCAGTCACTACAATGCAGTATCATCACAGGCCATGTCCTGTCTGAGACGTAGCTTGGGTGCTGTGAAACACTGCAGGTCTGTGCATGGAGTGAGCAGGTCTGCAGCCATGATGTGTTGAATTAGGTGATCTAAATCCACAGTTCTCACATCTAAGGGTTCACAAACAGATTCACATCTTTGCTATAGCAGGTCAAAACTCATTCACTTTGTTTTGGTTGCACAGCTCTCAGTGAATCAGATTTTTGCAGAGGTGAGAAAAGGGTAAAGTGGCATATCCCCAAAGGGTAGAGTTCTGGTCTTACTTAGCTGCAGTGGATTTCAATTAGCACAGCACCATCAGTTTGCCTGAATTTACTCCTGCCTTTCACTGGTGTGCACGAGAACAGGTAGAGCCTTTCTGTATCAGGTGTGACTTGTGGTGGTTTGTGCAGTTTAAAATGGCTGAATGGCTGATGGCTCCCCATTCATTTTCTGTATCAGCAATCCAGGACTCTGTGGCATTCTGGTCACGATATGTACCAGAACCCCAAAGACAGATTATGCAGTCACAACGATGAAAATTGATTACTAAGCACTCAATGAGTCATCTGCCTCAGGAAGTAACTACTTCAATCTATTATTGTTGATGTCCTGATGGGTCAACCAGAACGTGAAAAGAAATTTGCATTAAATTGATTTGAGTGTTTTTTCTAGAAATAACATCGCTCAATCAAAGGAAACATTCAGACAGAGCTAGGCAGAACTGACTGAATTTGATTTGGGAAGGCAAAGCAGCAAGGGATGAGCAGGCTGATTCAGATAAAAATATAAATGGGATTTAGAGCACCATAAATCTCACAGTACAGAATGAAGAGCTGGAACAATTCTTAATGATTTCTGCAATGCAGATTGGGCTACACATTCTGGAAATCCTTTATTTGTTTATTGATCTGTGTGTGTACATATCTATATATACACATCACCCTGTTATGGGAATAGGGTATTTATGCAAATAGTGTGCTTCCATATGCACTCACCAGAGTAAGTTGCCAGCAGGTAACACAACAATATGGCCAGTTTCCAGTTATCTCTGGTGACTTTGCTGTTATTGAGCTCATATGAGAACTGGAGGGTGGATTGTTTCTCTTCAAATATTTTTTTTCTTCCCAGAGCTGAAGACTTTCAGAATGAGCAGCCTGCCACTCAATAGAATTCAATAAGTGATGAATCATTCCAAAATGTCATTTCCTTCTCATCAGTCTTAGTCTTAAAGCAATTCATCCTTTCTCTTATGCTTGTAGTATGGTGTGGGTGTGCTGGCATCTTAAACTGTACTGAGTTTCTGCTATCATGTTATTCCCAGTAGCTTTATATCTTCTTCCAAATCATTACTTACATCATTTGAGAGTCCAATTAAAATCACACACTTTAAAGACCTTGCTCCTTACTGGATACATGATTTGTGAATTCCTTTCGTATTGATTTTTTCACAGTCAGTCTTTATGTCCATTCCAATAAGTTTTACCTGGGTAATGATTTTGTGATTTGGCTTAAGATATTACAGGAAGATCTTTTAAAAAAATAAAATAACTAGTGACTTGATTTGTTTCAGTTTTTGGCTTTCCACTGTGAGGCATTTATAAAGCTGTGGTAGCTGAGGGTGTATACAATTATAACTGTTTCAGAGGGTCAGAACTCTTGGAAATGTCTCAGTGTGGAACCCCCAAAACTGTGGCATTCACTATCACAGCTGAAACACACTGGCTTTAGTGAATGAGGTTTAACTCTGGAGCAAGGGGTAAAATAACAGAGAAGGATGTTTGAAAGGCATGTGCTGATCCACTGGTGATACTGAACAAGCACCAGCTCAGTGTGCTGGATACAGGATGAGCAAAATCTCTCAGAGAATAGAGGAAGGACCACAATCACAGCTTCCTCTGGCTAATCTATAAATGTCATCTCCTTCTTTAGTGGCCTTAGCTTTATCCTGCCCGTTTCGGACAGGCACAAAGGAAGCAGAGAAACTGTCCTATAGGGGAGGGGATTAGGGACCTGCCCACTATTGCAGGCCAACAGCTCCAAGGACCAAATTATATCACATTTCTCATTAGAAATCTGAAGAGGTTGTGTAAAGGGTTGTACTATCTGTCTGTGTGGCATAACTAAATATCAGGGTTTTCCTCTCTGAGTCATGATGTACTGAATATACAGCAATGTGCACTTAATTGAACAAAACCTGTGTTACTTCAGCAGGCTGGAAGGCAGCAAAAAGGCATTGTGCTCTTGTCAGATAAACCCTCCAGACATCATATTCGCTATTTTTATGAGAAAACCAAAACATACCATTTGGAAAAATTGATGTCTTTATGGCATATATTGCTGTTCAGCAAGGAAGAAAAAGGAAAGTGTGCATTTAAATGAATTTCTTCTGTTCTTGCTTTATTTCACTCATCATTTGTTCTGGTAATAGAATAAATATGCTCTTCTCTCCTCCTTTCCAAATGCAGGTGCTTATGTTTCTCCTTCAGGCAGTTAATTGGTTGATATTGATGAAGATGCAACATTAATATAATCTTTATATTTTCTTCCAATTTACACATCTGTGAGATTAAGATTCAGTCCCAGGTGTGTGCAAATGATGGGGAATTGGAGTTATGTGGTTTTGACAACACTGTGAACATATCTAACAGTAATTAAGTATTTGGGGATAAGTGGAAATCAGTATCAAGCTTCTTAAAAATGTCTGGTGGGCCACAGAGCCTGGGTAGTTCTGCAGAAACTGACATTGCTGTTCACTGGCAGAGCTGAAGGACTTCCTGTCCCACAAACTGCAACATGTTACACGGGCTGAAGTTCCTCTCTAACGGGGTATCCAAACAGCCAAGTCTGCAGTGTGTATTAGCTATAAATAGCAGCCATTGAGGGAAGATCCTAGAGAAGGCCTTATAATATCATTTTGTGCTAAGTGTTTTACCAGTTTGTAACTGGAGGCGGTGTCTCTGCCATTGCCTTACATATGTTAAAAACAGCCTGGGAGCTTATGAGCCCAATCACTGTATGGCATTAACAGTGTAATAATCACTTCTGAAAGCTTGACCTGCAGGGAGGAAATTTGGAAGAACATAGGAAAAGGAAATAGTAGTGGTTCTTTCCTACCCTGGGGAGCCCCCAAGTGCATCTATATTAGTGTTTCAGTTTGGCTCAGAAGAGGAATCTCTTGAGTCTCCTCATTTAGAGAGTTTAGGTTTGTATTGGAGGATGATCTTGGAGTAAACCGATTTCACTGCAATGAAACTGGACTGGAAAAAGTGTCCTAGAAATGTACCTGATTCACTCCAAATGCTGATGAGCATTAAATCCATGGGACCAGCCTACTTTAGTCCAAAGTAAATCTCTCAAACCTGTAGTGCAATGCTGAATCCTGGGACTGCTCTACTCCACAGAAGCACTTCTGGCCTGCAGTACCTGCCCATTGAGGTGCACCCTGAGCTTGCACAGAAACTTATGTCCAGTTCAGCAAAACAATTAAGTACATGTCAAATGGTAAGATTTTTGATGTACAGTGGTTGCTGGTTCAGGTTCCTGGCAAGAATCAGGATGTACAAAAGGCAAAATGAAAAGTGCTTGAATTTTACCAGACAATGATGAGGAGTCGAGGCAGACAGTAATCTAAGACTGAGCACAAGCACCAAGGTGGAACATAGGCATTGATCTGTTCCTATAAATAACATGGGTGAGAGGCCTGAAGTACCTGGAACGTAATAGAAAAACTTTTAAATTATATCCCTGATCTCAGAAAAAAAGAAAAAACAGAAAAAGGTCGATGAAGCTTCTTAATCCAAGAGGTAACATGATCAAAATGAATTTCAGGACAGCTAAGTCAGACCACAACATTTTAAGTAGCTTGAGTCTGACAGACTGAAATGCAAGTAGATCAAGCAGAAGAATTGAGATACAGGGAAGGGAGAGTCCTTGTCAAGGTTTGAACCTGGAATTTTGATTTTCCTGCAAGTATTTCCTGAGTTTAAAAAAGATGTTAATCAAGATATAGTTTGGGTTGTGGGAGAATTTGCAGTTATTGAAATACCTCTATAAAAGCATTGCTTTGCCACCTTTATCCAGGAGTTCTGATACACAACAGGATCCTGTAAGAGCTGTGTGAGTAAGGGCCCTCCTCAGGCAGTGATGGAAAACGGGATAACTTCCCAAAGCCAAGGAGGTGCACACACAGTTCCAAACTGCCCTAAGTGCATGTGCTTGAGATGAGTCTGACAAGTTTGCTCTTGACCAAGGCCAAAGTCCGGGCACAACACAAAATCTTTCCCCAAAATCACTGCACAGCACAGATACAGCAGAATAGAGGCCATACAGTGGGTTTGTTTTGTTTTGTTTGTTTGTTGTTTTTAAATCAGACTCTTGTAACTCCTTCACTCTGGAATTCCCTTAAAATTTTGTCCAGCTTGTGCTTGTGGGAGCATAACTTCAATCAGCACCCCTGCTTGCACACAGTTATTGTGCCTGGCACGTCCATTAATGCATTAGACTTTCTTAATGAAGAGAGTGTGAAATGTGCACAGTCACAAATCTACTAAGCAGGAATTGGTACTTCAAAATTACGTTCTCTTGTACTTACAAGAATAGAGTTGCCTGTGTACAAGTGAAGGTTGCTAGCTGAAAATTGAACTGATAAATCATAAGAATTAATATTTTTATTACTATTATTTTTAAAATAAGTAATTGGTTGGGAAAGCAGCTGGCTTCAAAGGAGGCAATTCTTCATAAAAAATGAGCTTTGAGGGGTTTTATGGCATTTTTTGGTGGAAAACATTATTTTCCCATTATCTAGGCTGAAACACAACTGAAACCAACCAGAATAGTCTCATGTACCAACTCTGCAGTGATCCTGTCTCATTGAAGGGCCATTATTCTATTTGCAGATCTTTTAGCATTAAAGACATTGAAAAAAGAGAAAGTTTTTCACTACCAAAAGTGTTAGTACTGAATGTATGCAAATTGGGACACTCAACATTGATATGAAGTTTGGTACAGTTTGAACACTAAATTATTCAAAACAAATGAATTTTCTGTTTCAGTAGCTCGCAGATCTATATTTTTTTTTCATTCCTCTTTCTCCAGGAGGGGGAATTCTGAAGTTCTGGGAAAGCTGGTTTTGCTGTTGTGTTCCCTGAAGTATGGGGAGGTTTATCCAATACCTCATCATTATCTTAGAGAGTTATATTGTTTTTTAATGACTGACCTGAAGCTGGTAGCAGGTAACAATTGCCAAGCTGCATGTAAGGAGACAGTTTAATCTACTGGAGAGACCATTTCAAATTCAACAGGCCATAGTAATTTGCTGTTTATTGTTTCACAGAAAAATATCTTAGGACTAAAGAACAGGTCTCCAAGGTCACTTTGTACTTGAGCAAGGAGGATAAAAAATTACAAATTATATAAGATGTAATACAATAGTGCTTGGTACTGGCTTGATTTTAGCAGATGTTTTTCCTATTAGAGTATAGAATATATGGCTCCAGTAAACATATGGAAGTATTTAATTTGCTCTCTTCATACATAATGAAATCTATGAATAAGTCTCTAATGCATTTATTGCATTATTTTAGAACAATCTAACAACTTTCTGGAAATAGAACCATTTTAGTAAATAAATAACACAGGAATAGTAGTCTTAATAGTGCCATGATAATGGAAGGGAATATTCATATAACATTTCAGAAGAATTTACTTAAATTGTATTTAAACCTTTCTCACGTTAAGGTTTTTCTAGCAAGAGAGTCTTTTTTTGTGTGTGTGTGTTCAGTGGCCTCTGAAATGCCTGCTTTTTTCAGGCCCCTTCCGGAATATTCTGTTCTGGTGATCAAAGTTTGAAAATAATGCTTTGCTAACACAGTTACTGAGGCAAAGAGCAGAAAGTACACTGAAGGGCTTGGCTGTGCCAAACTGCCCAGATGGTAAATAAACTCAATCATTTTTTAAGTAAAAGATTGGAGTTTTCCATTGATAGTCTATAAAAAGAAAAAATGACAAAGTTTCTTAAATGAAACATTTCTGTGAAATATTCATTGCCCTTCCGTTATAAATAGATTGCCCTGCGTGAGCCTCAGGGCAGACAGAGGTCACTGTCTGTGTAGACGAGAGCTGTTCGAGGTCTGTAGCACAGGAGGAAATGAGATGTTAATAACACTGTTGAGACTCGTGGATACACAAAAGAAGACATGCATATAGTTTAAAAAAAAGAGATTAAAGCATAAACTTTTTTAACAATACAGGCATTTGCTTGAAATACTAGATTTGCCTTAATGTGCATTTACCTTAATATGCAATACTAGATTGGCCAGAATAATGTGCATTTTAATGTAGTATTACAGTTTAAGACTTTCATATATAGTGCCTGTCTGCCTTGCAATTTCTTCATGAGCAAAGTTCAAGGGAAGGAAGGCAAAATACAGTATTGCCAAGGGCAGGGCTGGTGTAGTGCAGTGTTCATGTTCAGTCATCACAGTCTGAACACTGGAGGAGGTGAGAATGGGATGAAAGTCATTGTCCTGTGCTATTATCTTAACCATTTTTACATCAGTAAAAGTGGTTTACCTGCTATTTAGGAGCTTGCAGGGCTACTTCTTACAATGATTAATGGTGAGCAACTGATTCCCTTTCCCTTCCCCTTCCAACCACTCATTAAGCATCTGAGGCAGATGAGAGTAGCTTTCTGCACAGGCATGGCTCTTTTAATAACCTCACAGCTTTTAGCCCTTCAGGCTTAGAAATATTGGCTACAAGATTACCTCATAATCTTAAAATGTAAGTAGTGGTATATGAGGTTTTGTTTTTATGAGCTCCTGGCTGTACAGCCAGCTTACTGTCTCTGGTTATGCAGGTTCAGAATTTTTGAATTTATATTCTGACAACGTGGTTTTATTCTACTCATGGTTTGCTTTTGAACAAGAATTTTTGTGGCATTGTCTACATGGTTAGTGAAGAGTCATTATTATATATGAATATCAAGAGTGCAGAAACTTGCTGTCAACATCTGTGTGGAGGTAACTGATATTGAGAATAAAACATGGTTATTGTTTGTTCCTCTGATGTTGCTCTTAACATGATTTATTCAGCTGTATATAGTGAACAGGTCTGGATTTGCACACATTTTGAATGGATTGGTTTGTGCTGACAAAATAATAGGGTGGAGTTAGTCTAGATGTGTAAAATAAATGATAATCATTTTGAGGCTGTACATCTGCTTAATGGTCTTGGTATTAATAGAGTGCTATAGCAGGCAATCCCATTTAATTAATGAAACTAGGAAGAAAACTGGTCTTTCTTGGCTGATTTCTTCAACTTGCTTTCAACTCCACGATGCTTCAGCTCAGGTAGTTTATGTTGAATTTGGAGTGATGCTTTCCATTTTGGTGAAAAAGGTGCTTTGCTGCAAAGGGAAGAGGCAGCGGGAAGTGGAAATGTACAGTGTAGTTAATCTGTCTCAGCAGATTTGTTCACGTAACGTGTGAGCTTGTCAAATCCCCAGCCATCCTTTGGGCTAAAACACTTAATAGTTGAGTCTAGACCAATTAAGGTGATGGGGGACCTCTGGATTTCACAGTGTGGTGGCTGAATCGTGAGGGGAGGGTGGGATGATATTTCCAGAGATGCCCAGAGGATGTGTGAAGCAAAGAAGATGAATAAAGATATCAATATGTTGTCATCAAGTCAAAGCCCCTTAGCTTTTGTGTGCTTTGAAACTTCACAGAAAAACCTCTTTTGCAGCAGCTCATGTCAACATCATCTAACTTGATAAAGGCACAAGGACTCCATAATCTGCAGGCTAACGAGTCTGTGATGGATAAGTAGGGGAGCTTTTCTCCCCTCTTGTTGGTTGCTGTGCTGTCAGTGGGTATTTATACAGGTTTGTGAGAGTGCATTGATCACCTCTAGCAACAAGGTAGTTTTGCTGAGACAAAATTCAGAGGCAAACACTGTAAATTAGTTGGTTTTACTATTCACGGGGTGGCTCTGATGAAACAAAAATAATTTGAACTTCACCTGCACCCTTATATTTTAATACAGCATTTTATTGTAGACATTACTGACTGAGTTTTCAGTAGCCGGTTAAAACTGAGAAAAAATATTTTTAGCTGTAGTGTGAGTCAAGAGTGAAAAATAGATGAGGACAAAAACTTGAAAGTGGGTGAGTTATCACATGTTCCTGAGATTTTCTCTGCTCTGTTAGCAGTGACAAATATTTTATCAAGTGATATAATATCTCTTTAGTAATTCTTGTGCAAAAGTTCTCGCTTTAATTTCTTTGTTGGAATGTAGGCAGAGTAAAGATTATGTGTGGTGGCAATATTAATACTACTCATATGTCACAGATAAAAACAGACTCCAGGTTATGTTGGTATATTTCTGTATGGAGTGGACTGGGAAGATAATTTGTCTTCTTTTCCATTTACTTATTGAATATTTATTGTAAGCACAGAAAAAAAATATATACTTTGATTGAAAATCAGTTACTAAATAAATCAGTTTGCTGAATATTCGTGACAAACCTTTAAAGAACCTGTGGCTTCAAGGTTGTTGCTGCATTGCCTTCAAAGTAAACATCTTTTTAAATAGAAGAGAGATTATCTTATTAAGGTTTTCATGTCTACTAGGTCTTTGAAACACATTGCAAAATTAAATAAGTACTGTGTGATTAAAGCCCTCTGCTGTGGCATTCCTTCTGCAAGAAAAGTGTGACATAAACAAAAGAAATGTTGAAAAAGGATTGTTGGAAAAGGGATGCTGAAACTATCTATGTAATCTGTGATATATTTCTCATGAATTATTTCAAGATCTCCTCTGTGAAAGAGGATGAGGCATCTTTCATGTATCTGTATTTTTGTCTTAGCTTTTAATCTACCTTTGTTCTTTCAGGACCTTTCAGTGTCCTTATTTTCGTGTAGGTTATGAGATAACCCTGGACTGCAGCCACATCGAGGGGGGATTCATGTGCCAAAAGCAGCTGTCCAGGTTCCCTTTCTAGTCAGGAAGGCATTAGGGACATGGTTTGCCTCATTCAGGAGTGGACACATACAACATGTTCGATGAGTTGATCCTTTGAAAAGTGCAGATATTTCCAAGCTGAGCTGTAAAAGGATCCTGCTCTGATCAGCTTCACTGTAGATGCCTGGAGAGGAGATGCCCAATGCCAAGTGAAATGAACCTCACCCCCACTGAGAAGTGAGAACTCCGTTATCTTCCTCCAGGAAACTCTTAAAATGAATTTCAGCCTAATGTGGATGGTCAGAACAAGCTTTTTAGGGTGCATTGAAGGCCAGGGATTTATTTCTGGACTTTTGCTAGAATATGAATTTCACTCCCTCTATCTTTTGGCTTGTGGTTGCTACACCTGGAAAAGGTTAATCTATATAGTCTATGTTAAGTCTAAGAGCTTATTTGCAAACTTTGCAAAGAAAGGAGAAATATGGTGCGATATTTATTTAGCAATGCATTTTTGTTATGCAAAACTGATGAGGTGCTCTTCTATTTCATTTTTTACTTTTTCCTGCACAGATCCACTCTTCTAATCTTCTCCATGAAAAATCAGATCTCTTAGGGAAAGTAATTATTTAATTTGTGCTTTCCCTCCATTGTGCTGCCATCGCCTTTAAAATGCTAAAGATTTTTAATGGCATAAATTACTTAACAGGTATTGTATAAAAAGGATAGTAAAAATATCAAGCTGCAGTGGGATATGAAGTTTTTCAAGAACTGATTATAGATAATCCAAAAGTATGGTTGAATAGTCTTCATTAGAATCACTCAGCAATCTGAACTTAGGCAACAGACTGTGATTCTTAAGTTGTTTTCATCAGTTTTGGACTGTTGTTTTTAGCTCTTTTCTTTTGGCATCCATCTGTCAGTAACATTCTCCTTCTGGCCAGCCACAGCAAAGTACTATTATCATTTCATTATGTGCTGGGATAGAGGGGAAAATTGAGTCCTTGGTACTTATTTTTAAGATATCCTTAAAATCTTTTCTGCTTCTGACAATGCTTATGTCATATGTCAAAGACATTTGTTTCTTGAGCACTTTAATGCAAGGATTATGAAAGTAAAAGGGAGGAATTGTGTTTTTACATATATTATAATAGTAATATAAATGTGCCTTAATTGTTTATGAGGAAAGATGAAGTTTTACCTATCAAAGAGGAGTTATTCAAAAATGAGGCAAGGAGATGAATTATTGAGGAGAACTGGACATGATGGTTAATTATTTGTGTATTTAGAACAAAATGTAAGCAAGAACTGGATGCAGAGACTCCCTTTATTGTCTGAGTATCTTACAGCTCTAGTGAATGAAAGGAGAGTAGCCAAAGGTGCTGGCAATGCTGTTGTGCAGCTTTCTGCTGGAAAGGAATGCAGATGGCCCAATATCTGCTTAAAACATTTTGCAGCCAGTTTTTAGGAGTGAAGAAAGGGTTAAAGGGAGGCTTATGGACTGTATTGTGGTGATTAAAGGTGAACAGGTGAAAATGCGAGAGTGAGAAGGGAGATTCATGACAAAGTCTCTGAAATGTTGACACTTCTGTTAAAGAGGAAGATGGAGAGAGATAAAATCAAATTAAAAATACTGGATTTAATAAAGGAATGCTTAATAGCCTTGAGTTACTGATATGTATACTGTGTCAGAGCAAGAGAAAAGACTTAAGAACTGGCAGTTCCCAAGAGAGTTTCTAGTAAGGACACAGACAGTGGCTGTCCTTATGTGAAGGTCAGTGAAATCTGAACTCTTCAAGGGCTTAAGCCACAAGTAGGAATTGTATAGAAAGTGGAAAGTAGGTCAAATTGCTAAGAATGACTGTCAAGGAGTAGAAAAATAGGAGAAAGGTTAAGAAGAACCAATGACCCAGGAGCATAAAATACTAGAAGAAAACACTCTGCATGCCAATAACCAAGGCATCAGTTATTTCTCTGCTTAGCAGGGAAGGAGAGAGAACAGCAGGTACTGCCCAGAAGGCTGAAATCTACTTTTTGCCTTGGTTTTCAGAAAAATGTGTTTTAAATATATGATCAGAGCTAATATGAAAGAAGCCATTATAGACCCCACTCTGATCTGTGGGGCTTCTATCTAGTGGATATTTTAAAAATACTTAGGCCTGCAGACATTTTCTCTGGGGCATTTAGAGCACAGGGTAGAAAATCTTGGAGCCCTTTGCAGTTGTGTACTGAAACTTGGAGAGGATGAATGAGGTTCCAGAAGCCACATGTAAAGTTCTAGAGCAACTGTAATTGAGGAGTAGTTACTGATGGCTGTGTTGAACTGAAATTAGTGGGCCTTCCAGGCAGTCTGCACAGGGCTTGTGGCTGCTAGGAGCTTTATTAGGTCAGCACGTGACACCAAGTGAGGATGAGCTTCAAAGCTATCACAGGATTGGGTGCCTTTTTAAAATGTTTATTGCTCCTGCAGAAATCAGTGGTTTATTCCATTCCTCCCTCCTCTCCATCCTTTCTGTGCTGGGCAAGGTGATACATAGCAATGATCTTTGGAGAAACTTCTTTCAGTGTTCTCTGTCTTTAAAGTCCTTAAATCTGTAATTACAGATGAGCATCAGTCAGAAAAAGAGCATGTTTAGAGTGTGTTTGGAATGCCTGCTGTTGGTAACCAACTGTCTCAGAGTTGTTCTTCCTAACACCTCCTGTCACAGCCTTTGGATCAGGCAACAAAAAAAATTTTATTTTTAGATTGAATTGTGCTTTTGAGGAGAGAATGTAGAGGCAAGAAGAATAAACATGCAGGGAAAATTAGGAATTTTAACCTAATCTTGAAAATAGAGAGAACCGGAACTATTCAGATCTTTCAGCAGCTTGGGACTCACTTATCTCTGACTGTGGTTGGCTGGATTTGTTACAAGGAGGCTCTGAGCAGGTGAAGGCTGCCAATGTACACCAGCAGGGCATCCTTTTGTTTTGGTGAATACAAAAATTGTTCTATGTGTTTGGGTGTTGATGTGTAAAAGCTTCTTTTCATTTCAAAAACAAAACCCAGACTCAGCCCCCAAACTGTCATATTTCATGTTTCTTTGGTTCTTTAGAATATTTTCATTACAAAATTCTCCCAAAGTATTCTGTTATCAAAATGAAATTGCATTTGATTATCATCAGGTTAAGTCCTGAGGGAGAATCACCAATTGAAAAGTACCCTGTTAAAGCCCTGTAATAGGTCTATAATGCAGATCCTGCTGATTTTACCTACAATAAGTCAAATTACTTCTTTTATTATTCTATCTAGCAAATGCTTCATGTAAAAAATGTTCCCTTTATGTTGTGTTTTTTAATTTAATTTGTTTTTATCTCTTACCCTCAAGAGTTCTTGCCCTAGGAAGCATATCTTGCTCACATTTACTTGACTGGCAGAGTGGTAAATGCAAGTGCTTTCCCATTGGAGCCAGACCAACCTGTATATATCTATTGTCCATCTTTTCATAGTGCTGTAGCTGAAACACAGACAAATATTGAGTAAAAGGATTTTTTCTGTAAGAATGCTAGTGAAGACTTCAGAATTAAAATAGCATCCTTGGCAACTGTCTTTTCCAGAAAACTATTTTGAGAATGAGTTACCAAGTGATAATTAGATATTGAAATGCACCCAGTTTCACATTTCAGTGCTCCTTTCCAATTAGAATGGCATTAGAGTGAAAGTGTAGCTATATAATTGTATGAAGAATAGATCCAATTTTCTCAATGTCACTGCAATATCACCTTTCAGAAGTAATGGTACTGAATGATTACGCATATCATTTAGTAATAGTATTTTATCCATTTCACAGAGGGATTTTTAAAATTTTTTTTGTAAGTGGACATGCCATCAGATTGTAAATGAGCATCTAGAGAAGAGGCCATGCTATGTACAATGTGTCAGTGTAAGTGGTGCTGCATCCTGAGCTGCTGCGAGGAACATGACACTGTTTGCAAACATGCAGTCTCTGCAGGCACAGCACACCTTAACTGGCTTCTTAATGGTCACAGAAAGCAATTGCAAAAGCCTCTTAAGCCACAAGTTAAGGAAAATACGATTTCTCTTTGGTCAGCTGTTGTGTGTAAGTACAAAACGAGTTCTGGTACAGGTTTAGGAATAAATAGTACCCAAAGCCTTGCTGGTTTACAGGAGTTTTGTATGCATCCTTCTCTCCTGGTCTCTATCATTCCAGCTTCCTGGAGAGCAAAGCAGGCTGCAAAATGGATAATCCCTGTGAGAAGGCAGTGCTATAGAACTCAATCATGCCAAATGCTGCTAGAAATATTTCTTATAGGTCATCACTGGAAATTTATCCAGTAATTTCCATTTAAATGTCAGCTGCCAGAAGCAGAATATATAGAAATAAGGATATGTTTAGGCTTTGAGGTACATCCCTTAGAACTCTGGGAAAACAGGGGCTCTAGTTTAACACTGTAAATCTTAGTACAGCAGTGCCTTGTAGTTGAAACTGCATTAGCTAATTAGAGGCACCTGAGTGGGTTGAATTTGATGCAGTGTGTGTGTTTGGAAGGAGTTTCAAGATCTGGACAGACAGAGATCTTTTGCTTTAACAACTGGTGCAGAAGCATATTGAGATTTAACTTTGTGTCTAAAGCTTTTAGGTAAGAGTTTCTTCACATTCCTGTGGTATTTATTTCTCTCTCAAGTCTCATCTCCTTCTCAAGCCTTCCTTTTAAATCCATAGATTGACTTGAGGCAGAGACAGTCTCTAATTACATGTGTGCTGGTTCCTGGAACTGGCAGGAATATGTTCTATCTCCATGTTAACTCTTATTCTTCTGTTGGATCTCAAATGCCACTGAAATAAGCCAGGTGTGAAGGTTGCCCTGGCTGTACCCCAAATTTTTAAAATAATCCTTTGGCTAGTTCTGCATATGCTTTATTCATTTAAAAGTTCCCTACAGTCATATCCTGTGTTATCAGTGCAAAACAAATGGACCATTTCTGGTGGTATTTTGATATCCTAAACCAAATTTTAAATTAAAAAGGGCCATGTTACAGTTTTAAGCAAGGACTTCCTAAAGTGGCTGTTGCCTGTGTCTAGTGGATTGTGTGAAAGGCCTAAGCATGCCTGGTGGGTCTTCTGCTGGTTCTCTTGTAAAGATATCTGTAAATAATATGTCGTTTAGTCTAATTACAAATGTAAGAGGATTTGGAAGGATATTTTCCAAAAATAATGGTCCTTACTTTTTGAGAAGCTGAAATAATTAAAGGAAGATAATTCTTAGCTCTAAGGTGTAATGATATATCACAAACAACAAAATTAGGAAGGAAAACAAGAATGCTAAATATCTGTTTATAAATTGCATTTTAAAATGCAAGGAATTAAAAGTTTACACTCCATTTTAACTGCAGCTGCTGTTGATTACTTATACAATAGCAAACTCAGAGCAAAAGCTATGTCTAACCTGCAGATTTTTTTTTACTTTTTCTGTGATTGACCAGTGATTTGCATTTTCAATCCATCTATCTGGTTTGGGGTTTTTTTGTTTTAATTGTGATCATTACAAAGAAAAATGTAATGTATCCAGTTGGAAATAGCAGCAGGGTTCTGACATCCTTAATGTTTTGTTTCCTTATCAAATTGAGAAACAAAACATTTTCAAAGCACAGTGTACTCAAAGACTGATATAAATTACAAAAGAAAATATTTTGATGCATGGAAATCATCCACCTTGGTGTCAGACAGAAACCTGGCATATGATTGTGCCAGATTCATTTTAAATACCACAGAGTACACACTTCTATTTTTATTCTTGTAGACTGAAAAATACTGGTGGGGCCATCTTAAAGATTCCTTTTATTGGTAGAAATAAATTTGCAGTTTGTT
Source organism: Pithys albifrons albifrons (assembly GCF_047495875.1). Lineage (NCBI taxonomy): Eukaryota > Metazoa > Chordata > Aves > Passeriformes > Thamnophilidae > Pithys > Pithys albifrons. The sequence continues at coordinate 10,239,572 of NC_092470.1, forward strand.
TCAGTCAGGGCAAGTCTGGTACTTCCAGCAGCATTTGCTGTTTTGAAAATGCTGTGTCAGGAGCAAGGACTTCAAAGTGTGTCATTGTGTTGCTGCCAGAAGTAATTCTTGTACTTATCATTCTGGACATCCTTGAACTTAGCAACAGAAAGGACAGATGGCCAGTGAAGGAGACTGAGTGACTTGAACAAATTGAAACCTCTCAAGACTATCTGTGTTGATTTGGTTTTTATTTTTATAGTCATATTTTCTGTCATTTGTGATGGAAATGAGGAGCGCAAACCAACTAAAATGTAGTGATACATCATGGGCCACCAGAGTAATGGAGTTTACAGTACATAAATTGTCCTTCATGTGGCAAGGGACTTTCCCACATAAAGAATAGGTGTGGGTGTGTTATCAGGCTTCGCACGCTGCCTTTGTTGTTTGCCAGAGCTAATATGGGCTTGGAAATTCTATTCATCAGTATTTCCCCCCAGTGGAGCCCGTCCAATGTGCTTTACCTTAATGTATTCCAAACATCTGCATTCAAATAATTTATTCATAGGCTGAAATCTCTAATCCCAGTCCAAGGTGCAGAACTGTTTACTTGGTCACTTGTACTCTGTGAATGTGGGACAGTGACAGGCACACAGCGTTGTCCTTCTGCGTGCAACTTTCTGAACAATGGGTTGTTAGTCATTTTATCAAAGACCAGAGAGAGGCAGCAGTCTGTGTGGATGTGTTGAGCCTCTGCTAATGGACAGAAAGTACCTGCTCGACACATTAATTCCCTCCCCTGTCAGGCTGCATCATTGTGGAGTGTGTGTGATGGGAAGGAAGGTCCCAGCGCACTATGGCACCTGCTGCTTTTCCATCTGCCGAGCGCAAGAGCTTCTTTGATTGCCCATTTTTCAGCCTAATGACTTTATTCCTTTTCTTTTTGTAAAGTTTTTACATTTTTATTGTCATTTCGATAGTCATAGTTTGTAGGGAGTTTGGGTTTTTTTGTTTAATTTCCCCTTCTCCAGTGGGCACTTTGAGTGTTGTAAAAAGAATAACAAACAAAATAATATTCCAAACCTGTGCCCACATTCTGCGTGCCCCAAGTGTTGCATTTCATAATTTATTCTGATAAAGTTGTCATGGTGATAATGTCTCTTGAGAATGAAAGTGCCATGTGCCTGGCTGATTACAGGAAACAGCTCAGATGGTACATAAACTGGTAAATATTGAACCCATGGGCAATAACATTAGCTATATTTTGTCCATTTATTTATTTATTCAGTGTAGCTCTGGTCAGCTTGATTATGGAAAGAGTGTGACAATTCATGTTTTACTTTCTGTACACTTAGATTTATGAGGATAGGAGACAGACTTCTACTGTGTTGTTGGTTTTTTTTCTTTTTTAAATCCAGTGACATAAATGTTGGCGGAGTTCCCTGAAATAGCCTTTGAATTCCATCTAAAGCTGTTGATTTGGCTGGATTAGTCAAAGCACCAGATCATTAATACATATCGAACATCTGTCAAAAATAGAACTTGCAATTAACAGTTGTATCATCTGCAAATAGTGACTTCAGGTTTTGTGTGAGAGAAGTGCCTTTAGTATTCCTGATAAATCTGATTTTTGTTAATTTCAAATATGGAGACAAAAGATTTTAATCTTAATGCTTTTAAATACAATTCTATTACTTCAAGGAGAAAACAGAATAATGTATTTTTCACTACAAACACTGATCACATTGAAATCAAAGCACACTAGTGTACTGCTTGGAGTTCCTCTAGGAAAAATCTTTCAGTGAGGAAGCTTGAAACTACACAACCCAACAGGGAATATTTGGATTCTGTTATGTTTTTCTTTTGTGCATTTGTTGCATAGTGTACTCTTTGTTGCAGAGGAGCTGGTGGCCTTGCAGATGGGGAGAAGCAGCTTCTGAGCAGCCTGTTCAGTCACGACACACCATCAGCACTGGCAGGAGTGTGGTCACCACTTGTGCAGGGAGATGGGTCACTCAAGGACACATCTGATGCGAAAGCAGACCTAGGCCTACCCTTGCTTTCTGTGTGTGTTCAACAAAGCAGAGTGCCAGCAGTTTTCCTGACCATCAGGGCAGCAGCAGGGATGCCAAAGAGGTGGCACCAAAGTCTTTCAAAGTCATGCCCACATGAGGACCGTAGTATCGTGTGATGGACATTCCTGAGACACAGTGGCTCCCAGTTTCTAGTATGTGCTGAATTTCTAGGAAGGGTCTAGATCTAGATCTTTCTACAGCTTTTGTTAGTCAGGACTCCTCTCCTGGTAAGCAATCTTATTTATTAATGGCAGGCTAGCACTGCCTCTTGCCCAAGGTGCTTGCTGACAAGAGTGGTGTAGAACATATGGAGTCAGCTGATCACTGTGTTATTTGGGAGCCTGTGCATCTCTGCATGGTTATGGTTAAGCAGGCTGGGTGTCCTGGGCTCTACCCTCCTGCCATGCTGCTTCTCTGTGGCTGAGTGACTAAGATGTCAGAGCAATGACAGTGCCAAGGCGTTCAGAGTGCCTGCAGGATCACAAAACTGACACAGAGCAGGAGGTGTTTGCCCTTGAACAGAAACCCCCATGCTGTGCCCAAGGCTTGGAGCACCACAGAGCTTTAGGAGACACATTTGCTGTGGCACAGCAGGTGGTGAGGGGCATGCACGTGCCTCGCTCAGCTCGGGTCCTCAGCTGCTCCCTCACTCCGCTGCTGCTTCGCTGTGAGTTCAGGGATGAGCCAGTTCCTTACTCCTGTTATCACGGGCAATTCTGAAACCCTCTTGGAGGGATGGCTGTTGTTATGCAGCACAGATGTATCACACAAGTAGCAGAGAGTGCCTTATGTATGACTGCACAGTGCAAATGCAAATTCTTTGGAACGCTGTGGCAGGAATTGTATTGCAGAATTACATGGGAAGATAATGAAGCAGAGAGGAGGAGCAAGGAACGGAACTTAGGAAATAGAAGGCTTCTATACTGAATGTGAGATGTGACTTCATGAAAGGAATGTGAGGCCTGACCTTAAAAACTTCAAAGAATTGCTTTTTTCTCTGTACTACCCATCTTTTCCTTTGTTTTCATCATGGGTTTGAACAGGTTCACTTTTTGACCACCAGCACTGGAGCAGATACTTGTAACAGGCAATTTTTATCCACCCATCAGTGTGCAGAGCCAGATTTTGTAGACCCCTCATAGCCTTCAGTGTTGGCTCTTTCCCACACTGAAGAGGCACAGACTGCTCTCACTCAATCATTGCTGAGTCAACAGACTCATCTGACTGTACATTCAATTGCAAATTTGCAATTCCTAAACTGAAGGAAGAGAAATATAGTTGGCACATCATCATGGAAGGACCTGGGTATCATTTCTGTCATGGAATGCAGAGCTTCCCAGCTCTACTGTGGGGAACCTGAAGGGCTGAGGGACACTTGGGCCTCTTGTTATTTCCCAGACTTCCTACTATGGCATGGGAGGCTCAACTTGTGTGTCCCTTAATTCCTCTTGCAAAAATTCACCATCATTCTGCCAGGACTGAGGGTGAAAGACATACAGTTGTTCAGGGTTCTGGCTGCAACTTTGTTTATGTTTAGTTGAAATTAATCTCTTGCCCTTTTTAAAAATCAAAATATTGCCTTCTGATGGATATTTCACTTCTCACTCTGCGATAGAACTATTAAATTCTCCCTAAAAATTTAGTATTTCTATCTTCAAGTTACCTAACTTTTCAACAATCCTTTCCTAACATTTGTCAAGTCAGTAATCCATCTATGAATGGTGAGGTTTTTCATACATTTGGAATATAAACAAATCCCCTCATATTTTAGCATTCAAGGAAGGTCACAGTGTCTGCCCTCCCAAGATGTCAGTCACAAACCCCTGGTGGAGTGGGATTTTCAGTAAGGCCAGGATTTCACCTGTGTCTGTGCTAGAACAAATTGATTCACAACCCTGAACTACTGCACCAGAGGGGAAAATTAACTGCTTCTGCAAGTCATCAAATTGATACAAAAAAAAGGGAAACTTATTATAAAGTCAGTGTGAAAAGATTCAGTCCCTGACACTTCCCTGTTTCTTGTGAGAACTTTCAGTATATTTAGCTCTTTGACAAGGTTATATATTACACCTAAAAAGAAAGGGGAAGAAAACACTCCACACTGCAGACAAAGCCCAGAATTATCTTTAATAGGTGAAAGACAGCTGTGACCCCAGCTCAGTGCTGTGATGGAGAGCCGCCGGTGTGACAGCTCCTTTCTGCACTCCTGGATACAATGAGACAGATGGAAGCAGTGTTATTCTTCTACTTCCTATTCTGCAGGAATGAGAGAGAGTTAACTTGGTAAAAGCAGACTGAGGTGCTTTCAATGTACTTTCAAGTAACTTACAGCATTTGAAAGACTTGAGTTTCTGTGTTATCTTAACACCACTGACAGGAAAATGAGAAAAAGGAAAAAAGCTGTTACAAATTTCTTCCTACAAATGATTCCAAAGCTAGAGTTCACATATTTTGGGGGGTTTTTGTACTCAGCTGAAAGTTTGAGGATAGCGCTGTACACACTTTTCCAGGGAGAAATGGGAGGAGGGGAAGAGTCGCTGAAGATCCAGAAGCTGAATGCAGTAAAAATATACCAAACCTATCATCTTCTTTCAGCCCTGATTTCGGTGACCCTCCAAAGATACACCTTCCTGCCTCTCCCAACCTTAAAACGCATTCTCAAAGTCCTAACCAATACCTATGATGAGTAGAACTGAGATGCCAAACATTTAACTTTTTTAAAGGCCTGTGGCAATGTTAATAACCTTTTTTAGAGCTCCGCTCACCGCTAATTACAAAGCCATGAAATCAGTTTAGAACCAGTTATTTTTAAAGATCTGTAGATATTAAAATGAGTGGACAGAAAGTTTTGAGTGTTTAAATATATTTTTAAGCAAAAATTAAAGTAAATGGCTTTGACCTCCATCACTTCTATGTGTATGTGACAATAGAATCATAGAATTATAGACATGACTTAGTTGGACACACAGCACTTGCTCAAGTGGCACCTCTCCTGTGGGCTGGTTTATGAGCTGAGGTTTGAGCCCTCTGTAGTCCTTACCTGGTGTTGGAATGAATTCAGTTCCTGCTGCAGACTTGGACAAAGTGTTCCCAGCAAGTTTCTAGCAGGTTTTGAAACCCAGAGCAGATGTCCCCTTACTCTAATAAGACATTTTGATTTTAAGTGGTCATAGCAACAAAATGCCCTCTTTGGCCTTTTTGCAGAATACCTCGATAGGAAAAGCATTTTAATTAAGAAAATATACTAATTAGCTACCACCTGAAGTGACGATAAGAGTTTCACTTCATTAGCAAGGCTGGGTGTGTTGGAGAAACTCACCTGGCAACAAGGGGACTCATTTTTCAGGCTATTTTCAATATTTCTCTTCCTGCAGGGAGAAAGCAATCTTAATTAAAACCTGTGAAAAACAGGACATTTTTAGCTGTTAATTTACAGAAGTTTCAGTAAGTCTAAAGAGGAAAAGGCACCTTTTGGTAAATGGTGCATACAGATGTCTGCCAGCAAGCCTGCACTTAGCAACAGGAGCTTTTTTATAAACCTGAGAGAGGCTGTGGTACTGCTGGATCTGCAGGGTTCTTCTGAGCTGAAGCCTGGGTCAGTGTTGATCAAGAGTGTGTGTCCCCTGACCCAGACAGGGACTTTAAACCCTTCTATCCCATGCAATTTGCAATACACACTATTTGTGTGCCTGTCAGGAACAACCAGTGCAGCTACAAACCAGAATTTCCTGGTCCTGTGTGCACTCTGTGCATGCATCTCAGGCCCTTCCTGCCTAATTCCAGCATCTTTCTGCCTTTGCCCCCAGCTTTTTCTTTGCTTTGTTTATTTCCAGCCTTTTTCAGAGACTCATGAAAGATAGAGGAAAAAAAGGGAAGTTTGTTTTCAGTATTTAATGCTTGATTTGTGGCCTTTGCCCTCCCAGTCTCTGGTGCTGCCACATGCAAACCCAGCCTCGGGCACCTCTCAAACACTCCATTCTGCTGGGGTGGCTCCAGTGAGACCCAGTGCAGTGTGAGCTCATTCAGGGGGCTGCTTTCATGTCAACAGCTCCATTTGGTACTTGCTGCCACATCAGCTTGAATTCTTTCACTTGTGTGAGTTTCAATGATTTGTGTTGGTGGGATTTCTCTTCTCCCTTTTTGTCACTTAGAAAGACTTGATCGTCCTTCCCAGCCAAGTGAGCCCATTCAGGTGCGCGCTGGGGGTTTCTGGCCCAAAGCTCCCATGTTTTGACAGGCCTGGCTGTGGGATTAGAAGGCCTGGCAGCCCTTTCAGGAGGCTTGTTAAGAAGCCTGATTAAAAATTTGCGTTTCATTGTTAATGCTGGATTAAGGGAGGGTCTTTGAACACTGACTTCCTTTAGCAGATAACAAGGGAGGTTACAGGCAAGTGCTGATGCCAAAGGTGGGCAGTTAATGGAAGAGTTCTGAACTAAGACTGGGGCATTCTGGAGCAGCTCAGCAGTGGCCCAGTCAGGTGGCTTTGATCTGAGTCCATTGCAGGTTTGGTACATCTCAAGATTTGACTGTAGGAGAACTAGAATTCCCCTGTGTTCTGCCCTACTTAAACTAATTGAAATCCTCCAAATTAATAATTTTCTAGTAGGACATAGTGATGTTGTCATTGATGTACATCTAACACAACCCTTGGCTTTTCCTCTTTTCATCAGTATTACTTTAAAATGAATAAAGAAGTAAAATTGGAATCAGTTTAGATGTCTGGGAAAAACAAAAATAGGAACATCCTTATTATGTGGGTGACAACTGAGTCAGAGTATTTTGGCAATGCTATTTATAGCAAAGCTCTTCTCCTTAAAATTGAACAATTAATGTAAACACTTCAAACTGCTGGCCTGATACATCTCTCTATGTAAAGAAGGGAAAATGTTTGTGTTTTTTTTTAAACATCAGTCAAATGAAGCCAGATGCACAGGCACTGCAGAGAAAACAGTGCTGACATTTCTATGTGCATTCTGTCTTCAATAAATATCTGCTAGAGCCAAGCATTTTGGCTCCTGGCCAGCCAACCCTCCATACTTTAAAATCAAGCCATGAATCCATTGCCTGACAGTAGTAACATACAGCAACTTCTTCATGGTTCCTGCTGAGGGCGCTTGTGTGGTATTTATTGTAAATGCCAAATCTGACTAACTTGTAGAGTTGTTTTTCCTTCCAGAAACGTGTTGAGGCTTAAATTTCACCACTGGCCTGTATTTGAGAGTGGTGTAAAAGCATTGTTCCATACATTCATCTCCATTTGCAGCACAGTGATTGCCAAGAGTGCTCTGAAGTATCCAATACTGTTAACATGCAAGTTGTGGTCTTTCTCTTTAAGGTGTCTCAAAGTAGATGGTAAGTGAGGGGGCTTTTCCCATTCTCCTCCATCCTGAGAGATGAGTCCATGCACATGTGCTTCTCCCTGTTTAGAGAAACAGGACTACCTGTTGCAGCCTGTCTCCCTCCCACCTGGGCATCAGGTCTGTAGTTCAGACACCAGGCTAAAGAGTTGGTTGTTTCCTGGTGTGATGTGTCAAACTCCATTGCAGTGACAGCACGTACATGTTACAGGCAGCTGTGCCTATAAAGTCTCCAAGCAGCCCCATTCTAAGACACTGTTCACTGTGATATCCTTGGAACTCACCAAAGCATTCACAATAACTGAAATACCTTGGAATGATACGTGGGAATGATTCTTGGAAGAGCAAAGTCTGTATTTGGCTAAGTAGGCAAATACTGTGCCACTTTCCTTCCTTTAAAGGAAGTTGTTATGTACATCCCCATCACTTAACAGGAATAAATAACAATCTTGGATAATTACCTAAGTACTATAGATGCACTGGTTAGATGATACACTGTGCCCTTAAATCAGCTGCTTTCACTTACCAGGCAACTGAAATCTTTCACAGGAAAAAATACAAAACCAGTTTGAAAAAAGTGAGTCTCTGAATTTGCTTAGTCTCCACATGAGTAATTTTGTTTCACTGAAAATAATACAGCTTTGCTGGAAGCTCATGTTGGAATTTAGGCGAATATTAGCATAAACTGTTTGAAAAATATCCCTGCTCTTAACATTATTTCTTCTCTCTGTTCTTGCCATTTCCATATCTTAGCATAAACCCATGTGAGCGCAATTTTTCACTATTTTAAGTGAAGCAAGGCTTATGAGGCGGGTTAATATCTTTTATTTGCCTAACTGATATAGTTAGGGGAAGATCTGGCAGACTTTTTTTGGCATACAATTCCTCGGATCATTGGAGATGGTCTTGAGTCCCTGAAATCTTGTTTGTTTTCTTCTAAATATGTCAGTCTGATAAAAAGATATTAAATCTTGCTACCTACCTTCTTTGTTTAGATCCTTAGACTCTAACAGCATTATTATTTTAATACATCATAATTGTATATGAATAATACATTCTAGACAAATTATTCTCAGTTTTCTTGTAGAACATGTTGTCTGAAAGGCAGAGAAAGTGCAAACTAACCTCGTTTATTCTTCTTCAGAGGAAAAGCAATGCTATGTGCTACCTAGATTCTTACCCAACTCTTTTCTCTGGCTAATAACCAGTCTATTTTTCCTATCTGTGGTAGCCCTCAGAACTTAAATAAAATTTAAGTATCCATTCAGAATCATCCTGGGGGCACCTTATGATTCTCCAGTTGGCCCAAACTGTAATATTTTATCTCGTATCTTGTAAGATTTTATGTCACACCATGTCACAAACCCCCTGTCCACAATCAGCAAAGATAGGTTAAAGCTGCAGGTGGCATTGTTTCCAAATGTATTTTCATTCAGAGTATTCTTAATATTTCAACTAATGAATGTGAACAACAGTCAAAGACAGTGTGCAGGAAGATTTCAAAAATGCCCAGTGCTTCTCAACTAAAAGGTGGGCAGAGGCAAACCTTACTTGTGGCTTAGGGTCTTTTGTCTCCTCCTGAGGACCATGACTTGGGATAAATCAGAACCTACTGCATGCTAAGAGGATGCATTGCTAAGAGGAAATTCCAAGATAGGGATTAGTAAGTTGGTAGTATTACTAAGCTTTTAACTGGAGTGTGATTATAAAGTAATTATATATATTTAAAAAATTAAATGCATATACCTCTTTAAAGTAAGCTTTTCTTCTTTTCGCACATACATGCTGGAAGTACATCCATGGTATAAGCAAAGTGGAATTATTTTTTTAGGAAGCTGAGGACTTTTTAATCTGAAAGGGGTATCACCTGGAAATGGTTGCTGCTGGTGTCAATGTCAGTTTGAGCTGACACTGGGGAAGGTGTTTGGATGGGAACGAGAGTGGAGAGGACCACTGGTGTGAGTGGGAAGATGCTCCAGAGCCTGTCTCAGATCCAAACTGCCAGGGACAGGAGTGCCCATCCAACTGGGTTTTCAGTAGGGGTGGCTAAAGTCTGCCTTTATCTGGCATAAGAATGTTTCAATACCTCAGACAACTGAAAATTTCAGTGATTTACCAATATGATTCATGGTAAGACCTTGTACAATTCCAGATTACTTTAATTTACTCTCTTGTGGAAAAATCTTTCTTTCTAGAATTTTGTCTACCTCTGTCTGCAATGAAATGGGCTTCTGGCTCCATGTATTTTTGCAGCATGTGCTAGTGAAGTGCTTTGAAAGGTATTTGGTTGAGATTTTTTTAAATCTGTGAGGTTTTGGTAGATCCAGTTTAAAGCTTGGATAACACTGAAAACTTATGGGCTGATTTTCAGATAATTTTGCATTCAGGGGATTATACTGGCTAGATACTAGTTTTGTTTAGTTTGGTTTTGGTTTTGGCTGAGTCTGGTTTTGGATTAAATCTCTATATTTAAGATCACTGCTGCATGCTCAGTGGTCAGGATGCATGGGAGCTTCCAGGAACGTTAAACCCTAGTCTGGAAATCTGCATAAGAATTTTTATTATTTTTATAATTTTAAGCATATGAGAAGTTCAGTTAAATTCTCAGTGTAGTTCATATGGTCCAAGACATGGGGGCATTTAGAATTAAAGCCAAGACCTTCAAGGAAGAAATAAAATGCACTGATAATGTTGGACTGAAACAAGGCAGATGTTTGACCCTAATTTTATCAATTTCATTCTACCATTTTCCCTGTTTTCAAGAGGTTCTAGGAAGGTACAGAGTACAGGCTGTTAGTTTTATCATCACTGTACATGTAAGTGCACCAATTTTTATCCCGATGTCACCACTCTGACCTTTGCTCTTGCTCAGAAATGCTCTAATCGTGAAGTCTGACTAAGTGTGGTTTTAAAAAAGGCACTTGGTAGCTTAGTGTCTAAACAACCCTTAGATTATTGATTTTTGTAAAATGGGGCCATTTTAAAAGATTCTACTTTTTGGAGTGATTACTGAATTGATACTCTGATAGAGAGTTGCATAAATATGCATTGCTGTGTCTGCCCAGGTCTTTGGTAGGTTAAGGCAGAGTGAGCTCCTCTCTCAGGGACAGAGATGTGGTGTGTTGTGGCTGAGCCCAGCGGGAATTACCTGCCTCTCATTGCCTCAAACTTGCCGTGGAAACTTTTTTTTATCCTTACACTTAAACAAAAGAAATAATATGGTCATCTTGAGGGCAGAGAAAGTGTCATTAAAATAAACATGATTATGAGAGATATTGTATCAAAATTCCTAATGCCAGATAATTACTAACAGCTAGCTGCTGAGTGAGTGGGAGCTTCAGGACTTTATGCATCCTTTGAGATAGAAACTAGGACTTTTTTATTCAAAAAGATTCAACTGGTTGGACTGATTACTTTGCTGTAAGCAGAGTGGTGTAAGTGGGGCAGGTTTTAAATGGACGGTGCCTCCTTAAATTCTGTAGGAGAGATTTGCAGGTTTGTAAGCACTGACTGTGCTGTACAATCATTTTATTTGGTGACTGGCTGTATTAATTTGGTGAATCAGCTAGATGCTGATTCAGTTCAGGATCACTGTTAATCTAATGATTTTTATTGACTCCATTTCAATTTTGACCTTTACTTGTATCATCTAATTTAATTTTAGAAAGTTTGTGGTAGAGAACTGTAGCAATACATTAGATTTTAAATTTTCTCCTTTTTCAGCTCTTAAAAAAAGCCTGTGAGAACCAGGCAGAACCAGTTCATCTTTCAAGAGAGCAGTTTAAACGAAAACTTAAAGTACCTAAAAAAATGAGACAAAGAATCTGAAGGCCACATGGATTATTGTCAAAGGATATATAGCTTGGTGTATAAGTGGGTTATCAGATCAGAGACCTACTGTTCAAATCCAATGTGGTAGAAAATGCCTTCCGTGGCTGCAGAGCTAAATCAAAGGTGCTTAGGCTGTTATGAATTTATGGGGTTTTGGAAGAATGTAAATCAGGTTTACAAAACTTATTTCTAACTGTAATAACTTTATAAAACTGAAGGATACAGAATTGCACCTAAGCAGCAATGCCAAACTAACAGGGCAGAAAAAACATGCAAAAGAGAATAACGCATAAGAAATAAGTAGTAATAATTTTTTTGTAGAGTTTGTTTCATGATTCTGTAACCTATTTATCAGGGAAAAAGCAGAGGGATTTCAAAGCAGCTATTCTGGGCACTTCTCCAGAATTAAGTGCAGCTGTTTATGCCTTAAAGTCAATTATTTTTCTTGTTTGTGCTCTAATCATTCATTATTTGTAGATGCCACAAAACAATCTGTGAAGAGCTGACAGAACAAACATTATTCCCTGTAGATTTTTTTTTTAAATATTTGTTGTATGCTTAAAGTTTGAATGAGGCAGTTCTATGAACTCAGCAGTACTGAAGGTGGAAAGAGCAGCAACGTGTGAATTTAAAGCCTTTTAGCACTATTAAAAATCAAAGTCTTATTTATTTTTAAAATCACTTGGTTTTCCCTTTTCTTCTGGCACGCTGTTACTATTGGGATAAATCTATTAAGTATGGGCTGAGTCAGTATGAATCTATTGCACTGAGCCATTTCAAGTTAATATTTCAAAGAAGGATTTATTTCTGTCACTGTAATGGTACAAATGCCTTTGTCCATCTGATGCCAACTTGTCTGCTGCTGGATCCTCACCTTGAGGATTTCAGTGGTGGCTTCGTTATTAATAGAGGGCAGATGTGATCCTTAGCTATGATGAAAAGGGAGTTTCCATGAAAAACTCACAGCAATCATTATGGTTTTCAATTTAGTATTGGGAGCTTTGCATAGCCTAAGTAAAAGCCCAAGTCATCCACATTTGTAAGAACATCAATCTCTTCTTAAGAAAGTTGTGTTAGACTTGCAACATGAAATATGTATAAAAATGGCTCAGAGAGGTCCCTGTGGGTCCTTCCCAGGTGAACAGAATGTACCAGACAAAAACCTTTTGGGTGCCTCCAGATGGCAAATCTGTAGTGCAGCAGTACTTCTCTCTTCAATAACTAGTACTGGGTATCAAACTCTGCATACAGGACCTTGTATGATGCATGTGATGAAAGCCCTCTGTTTTGTTTCCTGCTGCCTCTGATTCTGTAAAAGCAGAGAGAAATAGGGGGAATAAACAGCCTAGTTATGTTGTGCCTGTTTAAAATTTACCACTCTTTGTACCAGAAGAGAGAAGAAATTCATAAGCACAAGGGACAGAGCCACCAGTAGGACAAGAAAAGAGAAGGGGAAAGTACAAGAATAAAACAAACAAACAAAAAATCATGGGGAGAGAAAGGAAAGATATCCAGTAATAGAGAGATGTGTACAAGAACAAAGGGGACAGCAGGAAAAGACCTACAAAAGACCTGTTTTCGACTTGACTGCCCTTGCTTTGGATGCAGACAACTTTCATGCAGTAAGGCCCTGGCATTTAGAAATAGTGTGTCATAGGACTTAAAGCCAGATTTGAAAAGCTTTATTATGAACCCTCCCCTTCTTTCCTATTTCAATTCGATTATTTCAGTGGAGAGACTGATCTTGCTTTTCATTTGGGTATGAGGCAAGCAGAAATTTTTACTGGAGTAATCAGTTCATCAGTAGCACTGAAGGCACCTAATTCAACTTGTGTTTTTCGATGTAAATCGGGGAACATGCAGATGGAATAAAATGAGTGTGAGAGAGGAATAAGAGCCTGGATCCATTGTCCTTGTAGAGGCCAAGAGGTCCATGCATCTCTGGTGGGGCACAAACCCCAGAGACCTGCCTGTGAGGTGTAATAAGTGGACAGCCACTGGCTATATCTGGGTGTTGTGGGTTTTTGGGTTGGGCTTTCTTTTGGTGTTTTAGTCTCCTGATTCTATTTTTAAGGAAAGGTTGGTGCTAGAAAGGAATAGCAAATGGCTAAATGCCTTGCAAAGGACAATGTGCTGGAACACACAAAGACTTGTCACAGTGACTGACCCAGGATATGTAGCTCTGGTTCCCAGTGCAATCTGTGCCATATCTTGGTTCTTTAGGCTCTGCTGGATACTATTCATATCTAGGACACATGTCCAAGATGCTTTATTTTGTATCTCTTACTATTAAAGTAGAAAAAAACTGGAATTGTACCAAAATGGTAAATAAATGCAAATTGCATGTTTTCTGGAGTATTATTCTGTTAGCAACCAGCATATTCAGCTTTGAAAAAAGGCTGTTGCACAGGGATAGCAAGTGCCCATGGGAATTTTCTTGTAGTTGAAACTGCTTTATATAGTGATTAAAATATTCTTTAAGGCATTTTGGAAAGATGAGTACTTAGACGACGGTTTAATAATTTAACCATCCAGCTTAGTCCTCTCCATCTCTCACAAATTCCAAAAAAGAAATACCCATAAAATACAAGTCTAAGAAATGTCATTACAGCATTGGCTAATATAAATTGCTCGATGCAGCAATGTCAGTCTAAGGATGAGTGATTGCACTGTAGACAAGTTGCCTTCAGAACTGAAATAAAGAGATGTTGGGGGCTGAAGCACCTGCAAAGTGATGGGTGGATTGAGTACTTAGATGCCAGCCTGAGTCTGGTCTATACCCAGGGATCATAAATGATATTGCCAGGTAAAGTGAAGTGTTGCAATAGCACTCAAATTTTGCAGATCATGGAAAAGATACCATTTATTATAATAATTCTCATTAAAAACCTGTTTCCACTTTTCTTTCACTATGAACTTTAATGTGGGTGTAAAAATACAGCAAATTAGCACCAATGAAATGTAATTCAGAGCAGAGTCTGTGGTGAGGACAGTGCTGCTTCCTTTCCTCTACCTGTAGCCTGGAGTTAATTTCAATTTTGTTTTGAGCCCCTAACTATGAGCATATCACCTTTCATAAGTGCTAGTTTCATTTAAAAGAAATAGCTTTTGAGGAAAAGAAAAGAAAAGAAGCCCACAGAAAAAGCCTCTATCTATCCATTGATCCAGCTGTTTGCTTGAGATGGTAGCTATGATCACAAAGCAGAAATACTGATTTTGTTTTCTGGCAAGTTAAGAATATATAGACTGTAGATGCAATTCTGTTTATGCTTTTGTTTCACAATCAAGTATAATCATAATAACTTCTATGAATCAAATTCTGGCCTCAGTCCACTGAAACTGGAGCTATTCAGGACAGCAGTTGCAGGTGTATTGCTACTGTAAGGGGAGAATTGGGACGGGTGTGTCTGTAGAACTGTAAAAAGATGTGAAAGTGCTTTAAGTCACATTCAGAGTGCAATGCAGTTTTCAGCTAAGCTCATCCCACAGTTTCTTTATATAAGGTCACAAGCATCAAAGATACTCTGAATGCCAGTCTTAACTCAGAGTTTCTCTGATTTGGCTGGCAGTTGTCACAATGGCCTGAACATCATTTAAGCCGAAAAGAGGGGAGGGTTTTCTGTGTTAGTCTCTTGTGACATTAATTTGTGCACTAGGCACAACATTCTAGTTGCAAAGCAATTTATCTATTTTTATAGAGGTGGTAACATTAATTTTAATGTTAGCCTTTGGTATGACACAGACTTTATCTTCATTATTCTGAAATATTGTTTGAAAAAAACCCCTCACAAATCCATTTATGTTTTCAATTTGCTTTGAACTATTTTTCAACAGATCAGGTCAAGACCTAATTTCTAGAGCAATCTTCAATGCATTTTATTGTTCTCCAGTGACTTTGAGGTGATTAAGAATCTATCAGGAAAATTCTCTTTTTATTCTTTCTGTAACAACTCTTTTCCTAATGTCCAACTTGCAGTATTTTTATTTTTTTTCTTTAGTGTGGGATCTGAAATAAAATTTGAAGATGAAAAATGGATGCTATACTTCAGAAATTGGTAAGTTCATTTGAAATACCTCCTTTGTTATTTTGCATTTTGTTACACAACATGATATTTCAATCTTATGCATGTGCAAAACAGTGTTTGCAATACAGTGTCTGCTGGAGTTCTAATAAAGCACTACTGTTTGCTTTCAAGCCTAAGAATCCTGCCAAAACTATTCAAGCTGGCAAACATCCAAGTGACCTGATTCACAAATTCATCTGTTCATAAATACACTTATTTAAAGAAATACATATATATAGTATGTCTGCATAGGCACACATTCATGTCTCAAACACAGAAGGCAATCAGCTTCTTGAGGCTTAAAATTGGATACCTCTGATAAAAGGTTTCTGTGCATAATGAAGTAGCCAAGGTGTATATTCACAAAAATTCTTGTGTTGATAATGTGCTGCGTTTGGTTGATTGTATAATGTATAGAGTCAAAATTGCCATTCCAGATTTACCTCTTCAAACATTATTATGCTTTAATTTATGCAGTTGAAATAATTGTAAGGATAGAAACTTTAGTTAGCAACAAATTCAGTAAAAGTTTTATAATATAAAAAGCATTAAAATTTAGATTTTTCAACTGCAAAAGTGTGGCAAAGTCTATTACACTCCATACCTGTAGTATCTGATTTATAGTGAAGTGCTCAGTTTATATTTATATTGTGTAGACATGTACATGTGTAGATATACTGCACCAACACAAAGCCTGAAGAGTTCATGTTATGGGTGATCCATGGAAAATGGGCTGTGTGCTAATTTCAGCTCTCTTGCTACCATATTCATACCGTGCACCTGTTCCGCGCAAGGAAATATCACTGCATGGCTGTTACAGGAATCAGCCTTTACAGACCAGTTGCTGACTGGTTTGATGGCAGGAGTTGTCATCGTTAATCTCTGACTTCCCACCCAATTAAAGAGAAAAGAGCAGACGGCAGGTTACGCTCACACTGAGGCCCCAGTCAGGGTAATTATGATTGCAAAAGCTGTTTTCATGGGCTAGGACCCAGCACAAAGAGCTCAGCAGTCACAGAAATTTCTCAGAGGTTGGGATGTGCCATCAAAAGAACACTCTTAGTAGTAGCAGTGGTTCAGAAATTCAGGAACCATCTATACTTGTTAAACCAATTAATGTATTTTGGACCCTACTTAAGAGGTTGTTAAATCCCAGTGGGAAAAGGCGTGACAATTTTGGTAAAGGTGGTAGGCAAAGCAAGGAGGAAGCTGTGCTGCACACAGCCAGGAACAAAGCACAGCGTTGCCTTAGGAATGATGGTGCTGCCTGAAACATCGGGGAGATTTTTCATCACCCTCTTTTCCAGGCTTCAGGAGATTTTATATGTTTATGATTCCATGTGGTCAGAATCGATTTTAGCAGTCTTTTCCTCTTCCCTCTCTTTTGGGGCTCTTGTCACCCAAGGACTCTTCAGCTGACTTCCAGCACTTGCATGTCTCAGAGGGCTTGTGTTTCCAGCAGTGCTCCCAGGCTGATACCTTCTCAAAACTGCGTATAATGCAAAGGAGTTGGTACCAGCACAGCACTTATCAAGGTTAAGATGAAAAATCCCTTCTTGGGATTTCTCTGAGAATACACCAGGTGGTGCCACGGATGTTTGCTGAGACAGTGTGTAATTACTTTCCTTGTTCTGCCAGAAAAGCTTAAAAAGGCCACATGAGTTCTACTTTATCACTTGCCCTCCTCTTTTCACTCATGCTGCCTGTGACTCACTTGGACGCTGTTCTGGAAATGTCTCTGTGCTCAGTGGATGTGACCCCAATTACTCCTTCTTGGTTTTTTTTCCTTCTCTTTCCCTCTCTAAATGCTACTGTATTTTCTTCTTTACATTTACATTATGACTAAGAGAAATAACCCCCTGCCCTTCCCAATAACTCGATCCATGAATCTGCAATCAGTCACTTGATATGAAACATTTTAAGCCATATTGAACTGCTCTGTGTCCTGTTGTCTGCTAATAGAACTGAGTGGACAGGATTAAAAATAGATCTGCCTTTTAAAGCTACAATAGTTTAATTTTAAACGAAAAAGTAGTCTCCATTGATTCTGACCTTATCGCGCTGGAGCCTTCTGATTCTGTACATGTCTAAATTAATGCAGGCAAAAGGCTCTTTTGAATAGTAATGTGTTTTCCACCGTTGTTCCTTTCCTAGCTCA
Organism: Pithys albifrons albifrons; assembly: GCF_047495875.1. Classification (NCBI taxonomy): domain Eukaryota; kingdom Metazoa; phylum Chordata; class Aves; order Passeriformes; family Thamnophilidae; genus Pithys; species Pithys albifrons. The sequence continues at coordinate 10,257,036 of NC_092470.1, forward strand.
TCTTGGGTTGTCATTAGGATCTTGTAGGGTCCCTGCCCAGCCCATTGCTGTCCCTGCTTCTCTGCAGTGAGATGTGAAATTGCAGCTCGTGCACGAGGGGCGTGAATGGGCTGTGCTGGAGCACGTGTTGGTGCCTGTAATGGCCATAGCCATGGCACTTGCAGCAAATCACCCCATGCATGGCATGGCAGAAGGTCATTAAAGGGGTGGTACTTGGAGTGAAGTTACAATTTGTGGGTAAAAAAATATTTTGTCAGACTCAAGACTGCAGATTTCTGTCATTCCCTTTTGGAAGTTCTTCACCATATGGAATGAAGGTCATGTTCATATAATTGATCACTTCTTGATTCGTGATCTAAATGATCAATTGCATTTATTTTACAGTATACTTGCATGCATCCAGCCAACTAGTTCTGACTTTCTCAAATCCAAGTATCATCTATAACAGACTCACCATATGCAGATTTTTTTTTTTTAGGATGGAATTACCATCTAATGGCAAAGGTATTCACTGTGTACTGGTTTGGATTAGCTTACCAAAATGTAGTAAGTTTCCAAGTTTTTGTTCTTGAGAAAGGTATTAAAGTTTCAAGGTCACTTAAAGCTTCTGATAAATAGCACTGTGATAGCAGGAAAGATGTGAAAAGACAACTACTAAAGGGCCATTCTCTCAGCCCTTGGTCAAAGACATTTAAGGACATTCCTCTATTTCTCCCTCTCTCTGGAACTTTATCTTTTTAAAAGAGTTTCAGTTTCAAGAGAAAAAAAAACAACCAACCAACCCCAAACCCTGCTTTTGAGTCTGAATTTCCTATTTTTAAGAGAACAATTGTGCTTAGTGGGTTGAGTTCTTTATAAAACTTCTCAGGAAGTCCTTGTGTATGGCATAAGAACAGCAGTGCAGTGTTTTTTTCTCCAGTCTTTTCTCTCTCAGTTTTACAACCTGTTATTTACCCTTTCTCTCATTCTTTCCCAGCAATCTTTTCCAAATGGAGTTCAAACCAAGGACAGTTTACTTAGAAATCAAACCTTCAAATTCACAGACTCACAGAGGTTTTTAACTTCAGTTTAAATGAGCTCGAACATCCCTAACAAGAAATATTTTGTCATGGCTTGTAAGCCTCATGCCCCTACAGCCTGGTGATGAGCATGAAAAGTTTTAAGCCACCATTTATAAAACCAGTCCTGTACCCAGGACAGGATTCAGCTATACTCAGGAGAAAGAAGGAAGTAACTCTGAGAGTGGTACCAGTATCCTTGAGATAAACTGTAGCTGAGATCACAGTGTCTGAATGTCATGCTTAACAAAAACAGATATTATATACCCTACATAGTTTAACAGGAAATACACAAGTTTTTTTAGAGAAGCAAAGAGAATAAGAACTGAATTTTTTTTGTCTCCTGTGCTGCTGGTATCCTCCTCAGATCATAGAACTAACTGGTTCTTCAAGGAGCAATCATTTTTCAACAGAAGTTCCAGAGCTCTCCTGTCTCCAGGCAATCTCAGTCAGCACACAGAGAGAAATGGCAGTCACCAATCCCTAGGACAGGTTTGTTAATAATGGAGCAGAAGACCGAGTGCAAAAGACCACCAAAGCATAAAACTCCCTTGCCAGGGTCAGCTGTGCTGCTACTGCAGCCTGTTCTGCATGGCATGGAAAGGTTGTGTCATATTCCCTGTTGTGTGCCAGCCTCCAGGAAAATCGAACAATACAGAGGAGTGTGAGTCAAAGTTGTGTGCATGTGAAGAGGTGGAGTGTTCAGCAGGGTCCTGGAGCCAAGGCAGTGTCTTCTGTAGCAAGTGTGTGACAGAGATGCTCTTTCCTCTGTTTGGGCAGAGGGGCCAGGTACAGGCTTCTCAGAAGGACATTGCGAGTACTTGTTCCTAGATTTTGTGTTTGTTTGCGCCTGTTTCAAAGGATTATTCTGAATTTCTGCATGAGTTTCTAGTCATAGGCAGTTGACTTCCCTCTTTTAACACAATATAACAAAGTGCAATTGCACAGGGGAAAGTGAGATGCTGGTGACCCTGTAACTACCAGAGGCTGCTGAAAAAACCCAAGCAGAGGCCTCTGATGGGAAAGAAGAACGTTGTGAAGTCCCTCAGGTACAGCATGCCCTCAGTCCTTGCATACAGCATTGTGTGCGCTCACAGTGGCAGCAGAGACATTGCCACCACCTGTACACCGAAGGGACTCTCTGGAAATTTGACCTTTTGTGGCTCATCATGGGGAATGTGACTCATAGATACTGTTACACAGACTCATAGTTTCTTCTTTTGTGAGTTCTCCTATCAGCTTATATGATATCATTTTGATATTTTCAGCGGATTCTCTGCTCACAAAGCCAAAAGAGGCAAGAAGAAAATCTTCCTCTTGCACAACAGTGGCATGTAGATAAAACTCCATGTTCTTCAATCAGATTTTTAAAATTGGAATTTTGCTGCTGTTATAGTTTAGCCTCAGGCTGGTAATTTGGTGCTTCCTTCAGTCACTGGGGTCTCTAATTGGAAAATGTACAGAACAGAAAAGAGTCAGGAGAGGAGGGGTGGAAGTGGATCACATTTATACCAAATAACCAAGTCCCTCAGCACAAAAATTCAACCAAACTTTAAATATCCATTTATTCCCCTGAAGAGAGCAGAAGAGAAACAAAGATATTAAGCTCCAATGACAGAGTCTCTAGAAAAGCATAAAATCTAATAACACTGACTTTCCATCCAACCTCTCACACCCATATCAGAGGAAAATGTCCCTTGCTAAATACAAAGAAAGTTCAGTTGGACAAGGTTATTTATTTTCTTTTTAACAGTGCCATTCCCACACACATGAGTATATTATTCTATCTGTACACATGACTACATAGGTGATACATCACTGGTATAATTCACATAATTCACAGAGGCTCAGTGCAAATACTAAAGAATTTTCTCAGTTTTGGGCCTGTAAATTAGGCACGCTAGTTTTACCTACAAACCTTTTTCCTTGATGTGACTGGGAATGTGTGTGGATGTCACTAGGCTCTAAGTCTCTTTGGAAGTTATTAGAAGGCTGAAAGGTTTCCTTTCAGTTTGTGAGAGCTTCCTTGTGGAATAGTACGCCCTTAGGAGCCCAGCATTATGTGAACAGAACCTGTGGGATGCAAGGAGTGAGGAGAATCCTGCATCAGTGGGCTCTCACCTCATGCCCTTCAGGTGAGAAGCTGCTGTGTGGGCTACTTAAGAAGCTGCAGGCAGATCTTTGGAGACCTACCTTGTTGCTGATGTTATTTTGGCCCCGAGTTCCTCATCTCCCCAAACTGATGGAGCTGTTGCCGTGCAGCAGGAGCTGTCTCTGTGGGTGCACATGTAGAGATGTTACCCTGTGTCTGCTTTAGCAAGGGGGGGAATCTGTCCCACAGTATTCACCAGTGGAGGTTTAATAAAATATGCTGGCATAGTAAATGAGATTTTTATAATACACTGTTGTAAGCAGGTGGCTTTAGAATCCAAGCCTGTTGTGTGTTTTGTTGTATGTGTAAATTTACTTAGGAACTTGTATTAATTGAAAGGAATGCTTTTACTGAGCCAGGAGTTATTGACCACTGTACAAAATTGTGTACTCTACAAAGTTGAAATTACATAATTGCTCAAGGAGAACTAGTCCCTCCTGTGGAATCTGCAGTTAGAGGAAAGAGATTGTTGCATTAATCGGGACTTCTGAGGATGCTGATAACAATAATTCTTTTCTAATGTATTGATATAACTCTCAATTGTTTCATATTAAACTGAGAAAACGAGAAGAGTTAGAAGATGGTACATGTTTTAATAGAAGCAATAATTCTACTTGAAGGGTTGTCTGGGTGCTGTGCTGGGGAAATGAAACCAATAGATCTCATTTTACTGAATGTAGCTGTATAGGAAGAAAAGGTCATAATCCTGGGTCTAATTCAGTTACTGATTTAAAGTTGATGCTAGTTTTTTTCAATTTATTTTATGAATTTAAAATGGGGTCAAACATATAAATGTAATAATTACTGCAAACTACGGAAGATTTGTTTGGATCATATTCTATAAGCTTATTAGCCAGCATTACTCACTTGCCTTTTGCTGTCCCCTGTGACGTCAGGTTGCAGCAGGTGTAGGTCCAGCTCACAATATTTCTTTCCTGCTGATGATTATTTTGTGAGAATGGGCTGTTAGCTATTATGGGCTACTCAGCCATTTAACACACACTGCATTCAGACCCAGAAGTCTGGCTAAGTGAGTAGTAACAAATAACTGCCTTTGAATTTTCATGAGCTTTGGGTCGGGGTCTCCTTTAGTCTGAGGTACCTTTAGCTCCGAGGCATTGTAACGACGCCCTGTTGTGGATATAAAGTAACCCATGGCTTTTGGGGAATGGCACCACGTGATTTCTCATAGCATTTCTGTATTTCATAAGCACTTTGCAGTTCCAGCCCATTTTCCTTTCCCTTGTTCCCTCATGGGCAGTCTAAGTGGTGCAGTCCTGGTGGAGCCCCGACGCTGGGAGGAGTGATCCCTGCCAAGCTCATTAGCACTGTCTGTCAGTGGGAACGTGGCATCAGCCTCTCACTGCTGGTGCAAGATCTGGGCCTATTTTAGTGCTGTGCCAACTAGCGATGATGTTTAATAAATAATACATTATTGGTTAAACTGCTAGTTGAGGAGCTGTTTGCAGCTTTTAATTAGTGTCTTCCAGTATTCTCCCCTAATTAAATAGGCATCCAGAGCTCAATTACCATTTACAGAAGATAGGAATTGAAAATATGATAAAAGCTTAAACAATTGTTCTTTTCATGTAACTAAAAGTTTGTCCAGCTTGGATAATTTGAAGTCATAGGTATGCAAAATCATCACAACCAGGAACTGTAATGTTTCTGACTGACAATACCCAACTTTCTGGTTTTGAAATACTTCTCTATTCTCATTGTTAGACCAACACGCTCTACAGAGCAATCTGAAAGGTGTCTTAATAGGGTTAATATACCTGGCATGGTGTATTTAATTTCTTAAAGAAATTCTTCCTCTCCACTACTTCTGGGGTAGTGCTGTTGCATCCCTTTCTCCAGTTATAAGCCAGTGTTGTCTAATTGTTTTCCATGAGAACAGAACTCAAGAACTCTTGACTTCAAATCCCTTGTCTATTCATATTTCATTCTGAGTTCTGGGTAAAACTCAGTTACCTCCATTTTACTTCAGAAAGAACAACTAATGAGCTCAGTTCACACAGCTTTGCAAAAATTACTGTACTCTTAAAAAAAATAAATTGATAGATAATAGAAGTACTAAATGTTCCATAGTAGCATTTACATTACTATATAGGTAATTTACATTACTGTATAGGTGTACCATCTACATTCCCATGGTTTCTGAAAAACTCTTGCTGAAAAAGATAGTGTTGCCACTACCTTTTTTGTATCTTTCTGTGACTGAACAGAGGACTTCATTCTTCTGGAATATTAGTCTACTTCATTGCATAAGCATCAAAATGAAATGAATATTTGCAAAGGTCAAGTTACAGTATATGGCAGGCAAAACATGCCAAAACCAATTAAAATTACTAGGGCTGCAAAGGAAAGTCACACACAGCACATATTGCTCACAGGTGCTCCATGTGAAGCCCAATCCAATAAATGTCAGTCCAGTCATTTACACCAGGAGAGTGCCAGTCATGTGAAAAGAAACAGAAGAACAGATGCTTTATGAGAAACAAACCCAATACAAATAAACTCAAAACTGATTATAAAAAAAAATCACACTAAACAAGTATTAAAATGCATGTGAACCAAATTTGGGATTCTGTGTTTTTCCACAATTGGGATTCAGTGAATGGTTTGCAAAGCAAGAGGCAAATAATTTTTAGTGCTTTCAAAGCCTTTTGAAGCCTTGCCTCTGCAACCCTGTTTATGTTTTAATTTTATTTTAATTGCTCTGGCTTTCTCTCCATGTTGTTTAAACTTTGGTTTTCAAAAGGCCAAAATGTCCACAGAAGGGTGGTAAAGTTTAAAAATTTAAACTGGGTGTGGGGGTTGTTTGTTTTTCTTAAGTGCTGAGGAGTAAAGGTTTGACTTTATCATGCATTTTGAAAAGCTTGTATGTCCATAACTTTTGGGAACTAGGCTGGCTTTAAAATCTGCTAAAAAAAGCAAGTTATGTAAACATTTCACGGTTAAAGCTATTATCCCTGACAAGGCAGAGCCAGGTTCAGCAGCTACCCACGCTTCCCTTCCCTCGTGGTGAGAGTTGTCTGTGTGTGCCACAGTGAGAGCTGGAGAATCCAGCACAGGTTGAGAACTACTTGAGGACAAGACTGTCACATCCTACTTGAGTGGAAGAGTTTCTAAATGTTAGATAAGTGTTTATGGAGTCATATATTTTGTTTTGGTTTCTTCCTTTTTTTTTAAATTTTTGTTTTGTTTCCTGTAAGTCAGAGATCCCATAAGAGGATATGGATTTTGCTCTGGGAATGTTTTCAGTAGTGCAATTTAATGCCAGGCACAGGGATATAGGCACCTAAATGGGCCCAGTCTACAGTGCTCCTGGCCTGTTCTGGCCTGCTGATGTTTCTGAAAAACTGGAATCAAATGCAGCTGAGCTGAACAAATTTTTAAAGGAAAGTCAGATGTGGATTTCATTCTTTTTTAATTCTATCCAAAATAAATGCAGGAGTCCTAAAGGTTCTGAAATATGTAGACCTCAAGCTTGAAATTTTATACTCATAAGGAGTAGTGCAGAACGAGCAGCAATAAAACTCAGCAGATAAACTGTCTTAACTCTGACCAAAGAGACCACCCTTTAGGAGAAAAAGCTGACTTGTGTTCCTTACTCATTTAATCCCCTGCCTTTCTGCCGAAAGGGTCGAAGGGGACTCATTCTCACAAGCAACTGGGCTGAAGCCACACATTCATTTCATATATGCCACAAACAGGTCTGTGGTACTAATGATTTTCAGACTCGATGAACTGGAGTCAGATCTGACCCCACAACCCAGAGGTTAAAGGCTCCAAATCCAATTACTGAACCCCAGAAATACTAAGACACTTTTGCTTAACCATTACACCAGCACTGATGAAAGCTGCAGTGAGCCATTGTGTTCAGCCAGGTACGCCAGCAACACGAAGGTGAGTTGCTAGGATATGGTCCCTTCAGGCTGCATGTTTTGTTTCTTCTCCTTTACCAGACCCAGTATTCATCCTTCTTCAGAAAGGAAGCGTTGAGTAGTTGAGAAGGATCCTGCGAACATAAAATCTGCAGTCCTCTCCTTGGCACAGTGCATATATTAAGTATTTGAAAATACTGGGTGATTCCCCAGAGAAAGAGTGAATATGCACATCGTTTATTCATGGCCTATCTACGACTGACATCTGATGTTCAAGATTCAGCTTTAGCAGCTGGTTGATGCCACCTCTTGCCAGTTGTCTTTTCACTGGTGTTGCTGTTCTGTCACCACTGAGAGTGATGCACATGCACATAGGAGAGAAGTGGCTGACAAAATGTAACTGCACAGGGCAAGAACATGAACAGTTCTGTTTCTGAGTCCTCTCTGCTGCTCTCCTTCCTCCTTCCTGTGGCTGTGTGATGGCAAAGGCCGGTTTTATGGGCAAGGAAGACCTCAGTTGTAGGCAAGTTCTGTGACACTGGTGGGCAAGAAGAGGTTTTGCTGGAACTAGACTTTGACTCACCATTTGGGAATAGCAGAAAGGGTTAAATAGGGAAAATCAGGTGAAATAAAGCAAGACAGGAAAAAGCAGAAGCTGAGCAATAGCAGAACCAGTGAACTGAAAAATTAGTTTGATCTGTTTGATGGAGATGTCAGAAGGAATGAGGGTTTGGCCATACTTGGTACACAGTGAGGGCTTTTTGTGAGGGTCTGTTATAAACTTGTTATGTTGTTATAATTTTTTGAGGTTTTTGGAGGGAAACGTAAACCCCATCAAATTAACTGATAAATATTGACTGGTTTGTGTGGGAGGTAACTGTGCAAAATCATGCTGGAGAGCCCAGTGCTCGAGGCAAGACTCCAGATGAGGCCTCACCAGCACCAAGCAGAGACAAAGGATCACCTACCCTGACCTGCTGACTGGGCTTTTCCAAATGCAACCAGGACATGTTGCAAACTTGCTAAGGGTGCTCTCTGCCCCATCCTCTGGGTCACTGATGAAGGTGTCAGACAATATTGATCTCTGGGACTCTTGCTCCCAGCTGAGCTTCCTTCACATGATCCCAGGCACCTGGACCTGCTCAAGCAGTTTTCTCTTGATCTCACAGCACACTGAGATTGGAGAGAAACTGGACATGTTATCTCAGAGTTGAAGGTATTCAGAATGCAATAGAATTGTCCTTTTTTTAGGGAGGATTCTTTCTTTAGCAAGATGACCTGCTAAGAAGACTGTAAAACCAACCAATACTAAATTTCTGAGCTTCACTAAGAAATGTCTAATAAATGGCATGGCATGATGACCACATTTTCTTTGCTGAGAGATACAGTGTAAATATCAATAATTATAATTTTATACTGCTATAATTAATACTGTATTCAGTTTTGGTTTATAAAATAATTTTAGTCTCTGTGCACACAGGAAAAAATTTATGTCTGTCTACAATATTATTGACCATTATTCTGAATGATTTAAGATAAAGGTCTGTTCCTCTTTGGATCAAAATCCTTTGGCCAGTTTCTTATCTGAAAAAGTCTCATGAGAACTGCTATTAGTGAATATGTTGTATGGAAGGAAAGAAGGGCAAAGGAATGATAGGCAGGAAGATATGGCACAAAAAGAAGGGCAGATGTGATAAAAAGGCAATCTTTAAAAAAACTTTTTAGCAAAAGAGAGTGGGTTTTTCCTCCCTCTGAACAAAGGCAGAAGGCTCTAGCTCAGAATGTCTCACGTACAATCCTTGGAAATAAGCTCATTCACTCAGAGAGCTCTGCTCCAATGGAAGTGTTTATTCCTGCTGCCATTGGACAGCCTCATTCGGTATGTGAACAATTCCAGTGGCTAAATACTGCTTTATTTTCTCCATTCCTTCAAAACTGAGAATTACATGGACTGCAGGGAACTGGAATGTCAGAGAACAGCAGCTGTGGATGTAATGTTAAATGAACCTCTTTCAAACTTACACCTTACTTATCTAAGTACAAGCCTCAAATATTTCCCTGTGTTCAAGGCTTTGGAGTTGATGCTGTGCTTCGTAGGCATCGTTTCCCTTCGTGTGCTCTATGATTGCACAGATGAAGGAATAGAATCATAGAATTCTTTAGGCTGGAAAATACCTGTAAAGTTATGGAGTCCAACCTTCAAGCCAACCCTGCCATGCCCACCACTAAATCAGGTGCCACATCTACACATCTTTTAAACACCTCATGTTCCTGGACGCTGATCATGGGCTCTTAGAGCAGCAAAATTGCAACATGTGTGTGCAGCACTTTTCAGATTGGAGTGCTGTGGGATAGGAAACACTACTGTCAGCCAATTAAAGTAAATGCAAACTATCACACTTTAGAAATTTCATTTTTGGCTGTTTGGAGGGAATAATCTATTTTTACCTAATGTATTGTGTTTTAAAAAATAGCATGCTGTTTTTTGAAAGACTTTCTTGTAAACAAATTAGAAAACAAAGCTTTGTCTTAAATTAATTATTTCCTAGGCATAACTGAGACTACTTGTCCATTTGCAAAGAGAAATGGATAAGTTTCATATATGGTGTCCATGTATATATTTTATACTGGGATATATTTCAAACAAAACAATGAAAAACAAAATAATTACGTTTGTTTTCAAGAGCTAAATGAGGGTGGAAGCTAGAACAGGAGGTGAACATATCTGATCTTGGTTTCTTGTTTTGGGAGTTTAATGTCAGATACAGCCTAGAGACTCCTGGGGATTATAAAAAAATTGAATTTTTGCGATGAAGGATTTTATGGCATTTCTGAAGTACGAAATGTTCTCAGCCATCGCTGCAAGCTCAGGCAAGCTCAACATCACCTCCTCAGCATGATTGGCTATTTCATTATGCAATAGAAAAGCAGTGGAATTTGCTTAAGATTTAAAAAGAAAGCTTCATATGCAAGGGGCAATTTACTAGGATTTAAATGTCTCTAAAGGAAAGATTTGAACGTGTATAGGAAAATATAGGCACATTTTCTCTATTACCATTTCTAACTCTTCACGTTATACACTGTAAATCTCAAGAGGAATATGTGCAGGATTTCATTGCAGAGAGGTGTGCACTGCAGGTTAGCATTTTAGTTTTTGCCCATGAGAAAAAGTGGAAACAACGGTGTTGCCTTCAAATGGAATTGTGCTGTATTAATGACTTTAGTGTTCTTTCAAATACTGCTGCAAACAGTGAAAATAGAAAATTATATTTATTTGTTGGATGCATTCTCTCTAAAGTGTGATATGAAAAAAAATCAATGGGGCCAATGTTTGAATTTTCATCACCAGGTGCCACCTCTTGTGCCTGTCTCCATTGTGATTCGCATGTTGTGGGGCAGACTCAGTATCCAAGTCAAGACTTAATGAGCAAACAGTTCCTGAGATCCGTTGGATCTTATGGGTCACATTGTGTTTACTGAGGCCACATCCAATGGATCTTGTTTGAGTCACCTGTACCAGGTACAACTCTCTCCAGGTATAGAGGGCAGTAGCATCTCAGTCAATGTCAGAGCCTCATGGTTGCTCTAACTTACACCAGGTTGCACTAATTTACTTGCTGTGGATAGGGGAGTACCAAGTTAGCCTAGAGACATCCTTGTGCTGTCTACCCTTCCTATTGCTTCCATTTCTGTCCTGGAAGTGAATGAACTGTGTTATTAGCAACTCTGCCTTCACAACATACACAGAAATACACAGTTGAATACCAAATTTCATACACTTCTTAGGCTGAAGAGTCAAAACATGTTCCTTTGGCATGTAGAGTGCATGTATGTCTTCTGATGGAAGGTATCTGAAAAGTGCAACCCCATCTTTCTCTCTTTCCCCCCACCAGTGTTGGGATACTGAGACAGTGTCTGAGCCCTGTTGGTGATTGAGATGCTAAGCATGAGTCAGGGGGTCACTGCTGTTCTTTGTGATAAACTCATACTGATGAACAATTAAAAAATCCTCTTTAATCCCCAGAACTTTAAACAGGTAACAGGCTTACACATAACAAGGTCACAGCAAAATCTGTACCCCCTTTGGTGTGAAATTCCTCAACTGGGTAGGTTAGAAATCCCAAACATTGAGTTCCCAAACATCTGAGAATTTAAGAAGGGAAAAAACTGTTCTGTTTGGTTAGATGCACACAGAGAAAGGGATGACCTGAGTTGGAAACCAGGATGACTTAAATGTCTGCAGCTGTGGGATCTTTCTGCAGATGCTTGGTGATGCCAGATTCCCAGGTAGGGCAGGTGTCACCTGCAGGCATAGCTTTTAGAGACATGGAATCCCTGTGAAATAAAGGTAGGGGAATTGTAAGACAAAGATTTGGAATCAAGATTGAAATTGTCTCTTTTGTCAATATAATCAAATTAGATTAGGGGGAAAAAGGTTGGGTTTTTTTGTATGAAATTGCACAGGATGATGGAAAAGGCTATATAATTAGCATAGAAAGTTCACTGAGAAACGAATCTGCACCTTTTTTGTTTTTTTTTTCTTCTCCTTCCTTTCCTCTTCTATACACCAGGCTGATTAAAAAGGTTTCTTTTACTCTGCATGAACTGTGGGGTTTAAGGTTGTTAATTAAAACCAGTGTTTTGATGCTATTGCACAGGCTACTTAATCAATTAGCTGTGTTTGCAAAGCATTTTAAAGGACTAATTATGACCAAATAATAAGTGGATTTCTTTTATTAACCTTCAGAAAGGGAGGATGCCAAGAGGAGAGGAGCTCTGTGTCAGAGCTCAGCAGGCAGTCTCTGATGCAGGAGCACCAGGTCAGAGCCCTGCCACAGCAGCAGGGTTTGTGTGAAGCAGGGCAGCTACACACAGAGCAGCTGTTGGGCTTTGCTTTTGGGGGTGGGCTTATTTTGTTTGCATGGACCTAGTTTGGGGTAGGCTTTGTCTTCCTGGGAGCGTGTGGATCAGATATTTAAGGCTGTGGTGAGTGATGTGCCTGATCTGCTGCAGGAGCAGCACTGCACCAGCAAAGCCAGGCTCACACGTTGATACTGGTGCTCAAGTGGGCTAACAGGAGGATTCCTGAGAGGCTTCCAGTACACACCATTCCCTGCTCCTTCCACTCAACACTCCTGTTCAGCACCTGTAGCTGATAGACTACAGGAAGCAGATTTGACAGGCTCCAGTTATGCTCTATTTTCCTTTTGGGAAAGGGCAATAAAGTTTTATGGTGCATTAAATGCAAACTGATGGACATTGGAGAAGAAGGTATTCTTCATTTAGGTACTGATATCAACCCTGATGATATCCAACAGGAATGATTTCTGGGCAGCCAGGCTGTTGAACCATTGAAAGAAGTGTTACAAGCAGAGGTATATTAAGAGGAGTGGTGAAAATAATGGAGAAATAGCACAGCATTTCCTGGTTAAGAAAGGGGGGAAAAAAAGAAGAAAAAAACAACCCAGAAGATGTAATAGTCATGACTGAATCAGAATATGAAGGAGGACAGTAGTGGAAATTAAGGCCATGTGCTTACATGTCTGTACAATAAGGTTACTGGAGAACCATCCTGTTACTAGTGCAAAAACTTTTGTAGTCAGGTGGTGAATGAGCAGCTGTGATCTATTCCATCCCTTTGCACTATTCCAGCAGCACCAAAGAGCAAGTAACCTTACAGAAACACCTGATTATGATTTGAATATGGGTTATGGTGTGAATGTTGGTTTTTTTCCTGATCCCTTAGACTGTTGCAGTCTTCAGCATAGTAAATACGTACGGTGATTCCCAGATATCTGACTGCCATGCTGGGGTTTTAAGCAGCTGTCATTTTGAGCAACTCCACCCCTTCCCTAGCTTATCCTGTGGTCTAATTTTAGCAAATCATAATGAGTATGTAAACTGGACAACCTACATCTGAAAAATATTTATTTCAGTACTTTTACTGTTTCATGTGTGGCATTGCTACTTAGCCCAAGTCCAGAGCCCCCTGTTCTTCTATTCATTAATAGTCTGCCTGGGGTGTTGCCTTCTACATGAACATTTCTGTCAATGGATATTGTGTGTGCAAGACAGTAATCACTTAACTTGAGAAGTTGGTGTTTGTGCCTGGGTAAACACACATACACTCACTACTTGTTTCATCTAATTGTCCTCTTTAAAAACCACAGACTCCCATTTTGATGAAATCCACACATGACAGATTTCAGCCTAAAACACACTTTTACACACAGGTTGCAAAGCCTTAGAGGAATCCTCCCATTGACTGCAGAACTGTGAATTGTGCTCATCTTGGATTTAAGTGCTGCTATTTATAAAAGTTGTGGCATTAGATGCAGCCTTCCATTAAGACAGATGTAAAGCAAAATCAGATTAATGGATCAGAGAGGAGGTGAAGACAGAATCAGTCCCACAGGCTTGTGAGGCTGGCTATGACAAAAAAGCACAAAAACCCCTTGCATAGAAACTCAGCTGATTTGTTCCCATCTATATGAACTTTGAGAGTCCATAAAAACAGGATTGACATTTGAGCTCCTTATGAATCAGTTTGCTTTGTCATGGTGTCCTGCTATAGCTTTGCTGAGTAGAATTTTAAAATCCTCATTCAGTGCCTTGTATGGGACTCGTGTATTATTCAAGATTTTATACTGCCCTTGGAAAATGAGTATTTAGGACTCCCTTTTTTAATTTTGGAGGGAAGTAGAGTTTCTAAATTTTCAAGTGATGGTCATCTTTTTTCCTCTCTTTCTTTTATCCTGATGGTGACAATATGGTGACTTCAGACAGATATGCTCAGTTTTTCTTTTCACTTCCTAGCTGTGAAAACCAAACCATTACCTTAGAGTAGAAAAGGGACCTTCTCCTGAATCCTGTTGACTAGAGTTCAAACAACAAGAATGTTTTAAAGCCATGAATATTTTAAAGAACAAACCCCCTTATTTCACACTTTGACCCTTCTTAGACATGTACTATAATGGGTAACATTTGAATTCTCTCACATTTGTTCAGTTGGCTTTTTAATGTGGCAACAATGAAGAGAAAAGCTTTTTAAAATGTACAGTGACAATGTGATAGGAACAGTACCTGAAATTGCTCTTTAACATATTGACTTTAAAAACAGTGTTGACTTGACTAACAATTAAATAAATTAAATATTTTGGGTATTTAGTATAGCCCCCTCTGCAGTCCATGTAATCTGTATTTGCCCTTCACTCTTGGAATTGAAATGCAATAGCAAAGAAAGCCCAATGGCAAAAGATGCGTCCTGAGATCAAATGAATAAAGAGAGAATAGTAACAACTGACTTTCATCTAATCATTAGGTTTCTTTTTTGTTGGGGGAAGAAGACAGGGAAAAAAATCCGGACACAGACACATTGGAATGATGTACATTTCTGAAAGACACTGAACTTAGTATTTCACTTTCATAGTACAGCAATCAAAGTTGCATTTGTGCTCAGAGAAAATTGTGATTCATGGTTAACAGCCATGTTAGACAGCACAGAATAACCAGGGCTATCTCCTAATACAAAGATTTGAAGGTAAACTCCTTGTTCTTTGGCTGGGGGAAAAAAAAAAAGGTGGTTTTTTTTATTCTAATGCAGTACTTTTGAGGATGGTACATGGTTTATTGTTTCTGTCTGCAGAAGATATTTATTATTATTTGGAATTGCAGTTCCCTTGTTTTGGGTTTCTTTTTCAGTCACAAAGTAGCTGGGTAAGAAACATGAAACTTTGAATACTGATTTCCTTTTCATGGAAAGTCAAAGAGCCACCTTGGGAAGACATGAATTAATTGTTTACTTCGTTGACTCACTGGAAAGAACATGTTTTCTGATAAGTTCATCTTTAGTGAAACCAGAATCGCAGTTACAATAGGGAGGAAAACTGGCACTGTCCTGCCATTTAAAGCCCAGGTTATTTCACTTTATCTGTTTCTTGTTGTTTCTGCTAAGGTTTTATTAAAACTCTAAAGTTGCAAACTGCAGTTATTTTTGCTCCAACGTAACTTGCAGCATTAATAGCAGAGCCTCATTTACATGATCACTTGGTTACTGGCAATCTGTGCCTTGGAAAACTTGGACTCTGAACAGCACTAATTAACAGCAAAATGGAGCCGGAAATTAATTGGCATCAAACAAGGTGGAGAATAGAACTGTCTTGCAGTCTTGTTCCTGACTCACAAATCTGTATACACAGCAAATATTTTTCTTGTACCTATTTTAGATAAGATTTCTACCTGCAGTGTGGATTTTTCCTGTTTCTAACTTTTTTATGAACTTTTTACTTTTTGGTATTTAGTAACCTTTAAACATTGCCGGTAGTGTTTTATATATGTGATTAAACAGTTTACTACAGTCATAACAGGAAAACTTGTTGGAAACTATTTGCTCTTTTTTATTTCTTGAAGTTCTATTTGTTGTTTATTTCTTTCCTAAATGTATGTTTCCATCAAGTTCAAGGCAAGGAAAGAAGCTGGAAATGTTGTGGTACAATACAGTTTTGCGTGGAAGTCCTATCTTTGAGATGAAGTTCAACCCAAAAAACTGTGAGGATTAAGCTTCATTGTTTACTGAAGCCAAAGATTTATCATGTGCTAAATTTTTAAGTGATAATAATTGGTTCAAACTATTTTCTTGGGACACCTATGATCTTTCTCTCAAAGTAAGACTTCAGAGTCCTAAAAATTTGTGGTTTGGCATCTATCTATTCAAAGTGTAATTTCCTTAGACTTGGTTTTTGGCCTTTAGACTGTGATGTGGGCTGACATCAGGCACCAGATAAACCCTTGCAGTAGAAAGACAAAGGGTTTGAGCTTTAGGTGTTACTTTCAGCCAGTGGTCATCAGATTGAAATTGTTTTTGTTTGCTGGTTTTGACGTTTTTCAGCTTTGCCTGGATCTGGCCTTTTTGGCTGCTTCTTCTCACATCTAATGTGGCCAATTAACCCTGTCCTCTCCACTGTGAAAATGTATAGCTGGGGGCATGGACATAATTTAATGTAAAAGCAGCTTTAATAAAATTCCTAAAGTGCAGCATTTCTTTTCTGCTTCATATAAAACCCCAAGACTGTTGAATTTCTTTATGTAAGCACAATTTGAAAATTAGTGGGATATGGAACTATTGGGAAATTAGTTATAAATATGACAGTCTAATACAATCCTATGATTAAGCAGAATTTTAGCATTGCCTGGAGTGCTTTATTCATGGGGAATGATTAAGGAAGTAATTACAGTGAGCCACCTTTTGACACTGTCTGCAAACACTGGATTAAAATTACATTTACATCCTAGGAATTGTTACCATTTCAGAAGGAAAAAGAAAAGCTATAGATTACAGGGAGAAAACACTACAAGCCAATCCAGATGTTTAGTATAACATTATTTGTCTTGTGGGTTTTTTAAATATAGTAATTTATGTATAAAATTGTAAGAAATATCAATGTATTATCTCAATATGTTTCATCAGAACCATTAGCTATAGCACAATCCTGTCTGTTCTAAGAAAGGAGCTGCTAGTCTGGAGATTATTTTTAAAACTTTTCTTAGTTATTTTTTAGTCCATCTCTTCTACATTAGGAAGCACACGCCTCTTGAAGAGGTGTCAGCTTTTGGGCAGCAGAAGGGAGAAAAGGAACCAAGGTTACTGGAAATGAAAAGAAGCAGTCCACAACATGTCTGTACCTTTACCTTCCTCTGCTCAGCCAAGCACTGTGAGGTACTCACTTTCCATCAGGGGCAGAGCTGGTACTGATGCTGGTGAGACCCAGCAGTAATCACTGTTTCTTTGAAACAGGGATTATTCAGGGCCTGAGAGCAGAGGGAAATCACTTTCCCATACCAGGTTGGTTTGATGCAGACACACATTTGCTGAAGAAACAAATACTGCCTTATCCATTTAAACATAAGCAGGCAGTTTGGGATGTCAGTCTTGCTTTTACATCAGAAATATCCAACCTCATCTATATGTGGGCAAAATGGATATTTAAAAGAAAGCAAAAACCTTCTGGGATGTTGAGTCATCCAGATCTGGTGTGACTGATGAGATCACTCCTTCTCTGAGCCCAGAAGCTCTGCTCTCTTGCTGCATAAATGTTGGATGCAGCCAGGCACCGTAAAGCAACAATGGGCTGTTAAATAAGGCACTTCTAAAAAGGTCATTTTCCCCCAAATCACTATGCTTTCACTGTGGAGAAAAATAATTATAATAAATACAGTGGCCATAAATTTGTTTTTATAACCCTTGTCTTCCATCTAGAATTAATTAGTCATCATCATAACAGGCTCTGATATTAAGATTTATGGTCTAACTTTCTCCTCAGTGTTATTTCAGCATTACACCAGGAGAGTCTTTGATCTAAGTGCTTATCCTGAGAGCTGTAGAAGGTGGGGAGCCCCCCTCTCCCTTTCCAGCATTAATCCCACTGTATTGCCTCCACCTAGAGAAAACCTGTGTTTTTACTGTGGTCACTGTTGCTCTTGCAGGGTTCTCTTCACTGTGCTTCTGAACTTTTCCACTTGCCATGTCATTTTGTCTTTAAGGTGAAGGCCCTGTGATAAAAAATTGATGTCACTCAGATTTCTCTACAAAGTAGTTCAGAAGTAGAAGTTTGAGGTGCACTGCTGAACCAGCCAGAGCTGAACCCTTCCTACCTGCCACCTGAAAGAATGTCAGTAGACTCAGCCCTTCAGTGCTTGTTTGACAGAAATCTTTGTCCCTTTTTGTTGTACCAAAAAAACCCGCTTGTTAACAGATTTTCAAAAGTAGAAGGCAGAAGAAGGGTGACCTGCCTGAAAGCAAACTGCTTTGGACCAGGCAGGATTGCAGGTGTTTTTCTCTATGTTTAGCCCTTTCTGTGACTCAGCACCTTGCAGAAATCTTTCTACACACATGATCAGTTCAGATCATGGCATGCAAGCATAAATCTTTTTTTTTTAATTAAAAATGAATTGTCCTGGCTGTAGAATCTGCTGTCCTTAGTGGGGAAGAGGACTTATTTTGTATTTCCACTGCACTGTTTTAAGTGCATCTGGTTAGAAAGCAGTATTTCCTATGAGCATTCTCAAGGGTTGTTTTCTTTCCCTTGTATATATATAGATATAGACATATAAATAGTTTCTTAACCCATGTTTTTAGTTTTGTTTCTGAATGGCAAAACTTCTTATAACACAGAGTTGTTATGAAGGTTTCCTTGTCCACAAAGAGATTTGAAATGTTCTAATAGCTCTGCGTCTAAAGTATCTGCTTTAGTCTGAGTTGGTATAGATCTGAAGAGCAAAAGAGATGATGAGGCAGAATTGCATTTGTACTGTTGCTATCAATTACATAATGCTAACTGTCCATTTTGAGCAGTGTAAGAGAACTTATGGCAGTGTAATAGCCCTAAAAAAGAGAAATTTGGTCATTAGGAATCCTGGGTGAAACTCTGCTCTGTAACAATGGCAGCACCACTTTAAAGTCATTACAGTGAGCTGCAGGAAAATTATTCTCCTTTAGCTTTCCTAATGCAGGTATTTCAGTAAATGTGGATATTACAGAACCATCTTAAATACTTCTTTTTTGCTCATATCCAGATTTTTTAATGAATCTGTCCTCTCAGCAAAGAATCAGTAGTGCTAAACATAGTTTTAATAATTAATGCATGCTTACACCAAATCAAATATTTATAGATTTATAGGATTCTGTAACTTTGTAGAAATACCATGATAATTTATTTATTTCGTCCTTTGAAAACACATGAAGGAGGGGCATTTTGGTTTCATAATCTATTTAGCCCAGCCTACTCTACATGTCTAAATTAACTTTAGCTGTGCATTGTGATTAACATTTTCATTCCTTTCATAATTTTGGGGACTTTTGCCACCATGTCATTTAATATGTCAAACCAAATGTTGTGAGTGAGTCTTTTGCTTGCTACCTGGAGTGTGAGACATACTGGCACAAGTTGCAAAAATGAACTTTAAAGTTCAGATTGTTTATTAGCTTTTTTTTTTGTGGAAGTGAAATACCAGGATGTGGTGGTGAGCAAGAGACTTATTTGATCAAATTATCCTTCAGCCAATGCTGGGCAAGAAGCAGAGCCACAGATGAGAGTTCTTGCTAATGTGAATGTTAAGCCTATCACTGGAAGTCACACAGAGGAAAATCTGATGGGAAATAGACCTTAATGTACAGGACTGGAGTTAAGGTCTTTTAATTAAATTTAAAGATTTTTGTCCTCATGGGAAAGGATGTAATTAGCTAATTTCTGACAACTATTTGACCTGCAGATGCTTGCATCAGCAGACAGAGGAGTGCATTGAGAAGTACTAGTAGACTATAATTATGAGATTTTTGGGAACTATTAATTATTCATGTGACATCTTGTTTACTAACTGCTGGAATAATAAGATAGTAAACAAGTAGGAGCATCTTACGTGATAATAAAAATGTGGTTTAAATTGGTGGTCAAACTCTAGGCCTGGCTTGACCAAAGCAGCTGCAGAGAGTTCAGATCACTGGTACTGTCCTTGTAACAGATGTCAACTGTGCTCCAAATAAGAAAGCAACATAATGTTTTAACATTATAATGAGCAAAGCATGTAGCTCAGTTGGTTAAAACTTGGTTGTAATAATGCCAAGGTCATGGGTTCAATCCCCTGTGTAGGTCATTGACTTAAGAGTTGGACTCCATGATCCTTGTGCGTCTCTTCCAACTCAGAATAGTCTGTGATTCTGTGAAAAGCAGTTTTGTCCCTGAGCTTTGGACACCCAAGTCACATTCTAATTCTGTCTAGTTTAGAAAGAAACCTCTTTAATTTCAGATTGGTGTTCAATACAGTGTGACAATCCCTTCAGTCTCTGAGCTGTAGAGGCACCAGGTAGTGATGTAGGCAGGTGCCAAGGGCCAGATCCCCAGTTGCTAATGTAGGATAAAGCCAGCAGGGGACAGAATGTAGGTGAACAGATGTCCTTCAGCACAAGAAGACAGGGTGTTCTTACTATGAATTGGACATTTGCTATCAAACCCATTAATTTCTACATACTCTCATTTGTATCCTGTCTTAGTAGCTGTCAGTAGCTATTTGGCTGTCAACGTAACTACAGGGCTCGTATTTTCCTCCAGTGTGAAGGGGGAAAATCCCACAGCCATTCTGAATTATTCTGGCAGGAACTACAGGAGTGGGGAGCATTATAAAGATTTTGCTCTATAGAAAAGAAAATTGTGCTTCGTCATCTCTGAACTGCCCACTTCAGACACACAGAAAAGTACAGCACACTCAGAGAATGCCAAAAGGAGGTGTATTCCAAAGCAGGATAATATCTTCCAAGAAATCAGATAATTATAAATAGAGGATGCTGTTGATGCCTGTGTATGTTGGAAATGCTTTGAAATGAGCTACATTTAAGCAGGTACAGTAAGGGTTTTATCCTAAGTGCTAAAAAAAAAAAAAAAAGAGGTAGTTTGTTTATTGAATAAATTTGCAGATATTGTCATTTTAATCCTGAAAAATTGGCTTGGAAAAGGCACCTGGCCCTTCCAATGTGAAGATACAAAATGTGAAGAAGCAATTACAGCCACCTTCTCCTTTCAGCAGGGATAATCTAAAAGTGAAGCCTTTTTTTGGAAAGCTTCTGAAGGCAGAAACTTTGTTATCCTGTTTTGTTCTCAAATGCCTGGGTAAGGGTATTAGAAGACTCCTCATCTGGATTAACAATCTGGTGAGAGGTTGCAAGCTTTCTTAATTAAAGTTTCTTTCTATCAAAAAAAAAATAAAATAGGTTTTGTTTTGTTTTGTTTTTAAGTAGTTGTTATTGAATTTCCAGTACAAAGCCAAAGCACAACTCCAGCTCTGAAGTTGCACTGACAAACTGCGTAGCTGTTCGACACCGCTCCAGGACAGAACTGAGGAGTCTGCCCCTGCATCAGTCAGGCTTTGCACAACTGGGACTGCCAGATCTGCTCGATGGGATGAGTAAGTGGCTGCCAGTGCTTTACCTTCCCCTCCCCATTCCCTGTCCCTAACTTTGGATTTGGGAGGAGAAGCCATCCTATGGAAAATTACTCAAGTTATTCTTTTTTTGCCCAAATTGAGAGGTTCATACAAAACACATATACATGTGTGCAGTGAAGGGATTGTTTTCAATCTCTTCCTGATCAGCACATATTATCTGTGCATGGATGTACCTTCCATTTAACTTGAGCAAGAGCTGTAAAACAGGTGACTTTTCATTTAGTTGACTTAGTTTTTGTGCATTCCTTGAGAAGGGAGACTATTTTTATCCATCAGAGAATCCCAGTGAACAGGCTGCTGACAGGATAGAAGAACCACAGGATGTTCTTGAGGCTGCAGCAATGGTCATAGAGAAAAAAGAACATAATAATATCCCTTCCAGGTGCCAGCACTAGTTTTGTGGTTGTGTGAACAGGTGGACTTCTCAATACAGAGATTTAACTTTGGAGCCAGCCAGCTCAGCCTTTGTTTTGTCATCAGAGAAGGTACTGGAACAGGTTCCACTTCACAATGAGTATCCTTATTTTTTTTTCTGTCAGGTTTTGGTAAGAATATTTGCCAAACAACAATAAAAGTTACAGTGCCTCCTAATACTCTGTGCTCACTGTTAACTTCTGAAATATTTTTCTGCATTAATTTTAACAGTTACTTTACAAAGCCACTTAGCAAAATCTTGGATGCCAGAAAATTATTAAATCCTATTGATGTCATACCAGAGTTTCCCACAAATTGGTATTGGTTCTTGGTGTGGAACTTCATTCCCTTCCTGATACAGCATCCACCCACAGTGCCTTTCTTCTACAGGGAACAAACAGCTGGAAAACATATGAATGTTATTCTGTTTAAAATTCAAGTTAAATTTAACCAGTTGCCTGTGCTCTTAGGCAGCTTCAGATTGAGAAACATAATGATACAGTACAGAACTGATGCTGAGTTTGAGAAGACATTTCAAAAGAGAAGAGGTGTTTATTTTTTAAGTGAGCATTTGCAGCGATTTTCTAATTTTCCCTCTAAAATAATGCATAGCAGCTGCTGGCATAATGGTAATAAACATATACAGCAGCCATTTGACTGATAAACTTTAAAATGCTTTACAAGTAGTAACAAACTGCTATTCAGAAAGTAGACTCCAAAGAAGCTTAGTGATTCATCACAGAATCCTATAATGGTTTAGGTTGGAAGTGACTTAAAAGATCATCTAGTTCCCAACCAAACCTTAAGTAAAACCTCATTTCATATCTTAAATATCACTGATCTCTTCATTGCTGTGGCCACTTCTGGTCCAATGGCACAATTCTGGCTTAGGCAAAATTTGCTGCATGGGCTCTGCCAGCACATACACGTGGCAGCACCTGTGGCTTTGCTGTCTCGGCTCAGGAAAGGCTCCGTCTCATGGAATTTTTCATCAGGATGGTAAAACTGGGGGGATGCAACAAAAGCCAAGTGCACTGTATATTTATACCCGTTTCTCACTCTAGAAGAGGTCTGTGTATGGATTTCATTTTAGGGCAAAGTCTCCTCTTTTTTTCCCAGAGTTAGTGGTGCAATGTGTGTACTAAACACTGTGGGCAGTTTCTGGGTAGGTAATTTTGTTCACCTCACACTCTACTTATAAATCAGGCCATTTGTCAGGAAATTTGCCTTGATTTACAGAAAGCCTAAGAAAATCGAATAAATCTGAGCAATTCTTCCATTGCCCTGAAGAGGGTACTACTCCTGGTGATTCCCTGAAGTCCTGTAAGTTAGGAGCTGCATCTGTGAGAAGATTTGCTCAGGCCAGAAAACTCCCAAATAGCCACAGCAGCTACTTGTACTACTAGAGAATCAGAATGAAGACAGAATACTGAGATACATCTAACTTCATTAATTCAGGGGGAAAAAAAAGAAAAAAAAAAGAAAGAAACAAATTGATGCAGTATTTAAACCAGAAAATCACTATAATGACAAATGACAACCCTGTAGCCTGCAAAATCTGCTAATGAAGTGTCTGCTGTGGTTGTTGTTAAAACTAAACTTATGATCCATGATTATCTAACCATTAAACATAAGTGGGGGCTAAACTGGCTATCTGTGTCAGATGATATTTCAGTGCTGTCTGGACTGAGAAAATTATTCATCAAATTTGATTTCTGATGCCTCCCTTCTCTGAAGATTAACCCCCTAAGGAGTTTACAGGCATTTAGAAAGATTCTTTCCTCCCTCCCTTTGTGTCTTCTTTCTCTTCAGTAATTACACTGTAAGATTTAAGTTTAATTTGTAGACCTTTAAAAATGGTTTATGCAGAATAGCTGTGCTGTGATGAGGTGACTGCAGGGCAGTTCTGCATGGCCAGAGGAGCATCACTCCTACTTGCATGCAATTATTCTTGCCCAGGTGGAATTTCCTGGACCTATAACAGCACTAGTAGAGTCCCTCCATCAGTCAGGTTGCTTGAATACATGCACACTTTTGCCAGTGTTACATCAGCTAAAATAAAGTTAAGAAAAGGCATATTCAACTGAAACAGTAGTTGGCACATTGGGCTTTCTTTTTGATTGATGTATGATACATTTTTTGTTGTTAAGAAAATTGTTTGCACCATTTGACTAATGGGATGGATAGTCTGTTTAGGAGAGAAAACAGACACATATGGCAATGGAAAAAAGCTCTTATTTTGCTGGATTACTGCCCACATGCCAACAAAATGCTGCATATGCCTTCAGTTCCAACCTCAACTGGCTTCCACTGTAGCCAACAAGAACTGAAAATGCTGCAAGTGATCATGGCAAGAGGGAGCCTTACTCACTGAGGCCAGCAAGCTGCATAATACTGTGCATTTATTAATTACTAGTCTTAGAATGGGAAGAAGAAGTAAGATCAATATATGTTCTGTTAATTCATGCATGGCTCCACAGCACTTGATTTCTTTTTAGAGGCTACTGCTTTTTCCTCTGTTAGCAACTATTCTATTAGCCACAAAGTCCAGAGCTGACCCTCAGATGATGAGGCTGCAAGCATAAAACCAAATCCCTCTTCCACCAATGTATGAAAAAGTGTCATATTAAGTACTAATTGCACAGTATGAAATCACTTGCAAGTAACAGAATGAGTAGGTTTTCTGCATAGCTCAGGGGTTTTCTGGTGTGCTTGATATAAAAACCAAAACATTGGAGAATGATTCTTCTATTATTCTTCTGTATTGCCTGGCTCAGTGGCAGTTCCAGCTCTTTGCTGGTCTCAGCCTTCTTTAGTAGGACAAACAGGAGACTGGAGAGGGTTCTCATCAAAACAGTTTTGTTCTGCTGCTGACTTTTATCTGCTGAGATCTGAGATGGGTTGGCAGTGAGTAGCTGAGCTGAATAGCTCTGAGCATGCAACTTGGAGGAGAGGGTATCTGCCTGCATTATGTTACACCCTTTAACCATTCAGATTTGTCCTCCAATTTCTGCATAGCAATCATCCAAATTACAGAGCAAAAGGTTTTGTGAATAATGTGCAAAGTACAACCACGATTCTTTTAAAAATCTAACAGTCAATAAAGTATTCATGCTTTCTGGAATGAAGTTGGGCCTCTATATATCATTGATCCTTTATTAATGATTTCATTTTAAATACTGCTATCTTGAGTCACAAAGGAAGCATTTTCCATTTTCCATTGCTCTTCTGTTAAATATCCAAGGGGAGAATTTTCTGCTTACGGAAAAAGTAATTTCACAGATGACCACAATTGCTGAGGGCCAGATTCAGAAAATGATCATCTCTTCCTCCCTTTCTCAGAAAGTTCCTGTCCTTGTTCATTAGCCATACACAGCAAGAGGTGAAGCCAGCTTTATGAAACATTGTAATTGAGTGTCTCCTGCTGATGACACATTAATATGTCGTTAGACTAATATCTTTTATGATACACAGATACGGTTTTCAGAGCAGATCTGGAAACTTGAGAAGCTGGATATTGTATTTTAAAAGAATAAAATTATTTATACATTTTACATTGTACATTATACATTTTTTGTCTGAATTTGCAGGGTGCCTTAAAATCTGGCTGAGATCCTCCCAGGTTATCACATCACTCCAGAGAGCAGGTTGCCTTGTGTTAGTCCATTTGCAGTCTTTCTACCTGTCTGATGTAACAGTGGACCAGAGCTGCAGTGTAGAAACTGTGTTGGGTTTCTTCTAGCACAGGAATACTTGGTTTAAGCCTTATATTTGTCAGAAATGGTGTCAGACCAGGCACTTTGAGGTTTTTAATGCATGTTGCTCCTTTTTCACAAAGTCTGAATTGGAAATTGTTAGACGTAGATTTTTTTCTTTTCTTTTTTCTTCTTTTTTTTTTTTTAGATTAATGGCAGATGGAGAACCTCTTTTCAAGTGAACATGGAGCATGGCCACTGACTTGAAGAGAAGAAAGAAAACAGAGAGAAGTACAAAGAGAGCTTGAAGAGCCCTGTGCTGCTGAAGGGCTGCCTGCCCCTCCTTTCAGCAGCTTTCGAGGTGAGCTCTGTTTGAATGATTTTGGCATGTTTTTATGCTGAAGAGCAGAGCTATGTGTCGCTAAGCAACATTTAGCAGAGTGTAAGCACATGGAAGTTGCCTTTGGTACTTTACATGGCTGTGTCTCCTTTCATCCCAGATTCTGTTAGTAAGATAAAAGGTCCTTCTAGGAGTTGATACAGGATCAAGGTGTGCTGTGGGAATGGTATAGAGATCAGAAGCTGAGCTCTTTCAAAGCTAAATGGGCCATAGCAAAGACTACAAGCTAAACACAATATAGGACTCAATCACAAAGCCTTGTAAGTGTTCTCTCTCCTTTAAACTATAAACTGTCTTTCCTGTTGTGGCTGGGGCACTGTTTAATTTCTTCCAGTGACAATGAGAATAAAAAAATCTATTTAAAGGGTTTAAGGGAGTGAGTTTCACTTTTGCAATAAATATGTTTTCATGAAGAGTAGCATAGACTTGTTATGAGAAGTTAATTGGGTGAACAGAAAACATTGAGAATGCAGGTACAAGCTATGCCACTGATAAAATTTTATCCAGAGACCTGCAGACTGAAAATGTTCATGTTTCAGATTGTCATGAAGCATAAAGAGAATAAAGAGACAATTAGGAGAGGAGTCAGTGTCCAGAGTAGCCGATCTCCCTACATTTTGGCCTCTGATGCTGTGCCTGTATCAGAAAGGCTTGATGTAGTGTCTGGTCTGATTTCACATTACAGGAATGTAAATCAACAACAAACAAGTCCATTCTGGACAGAGGTCTTAAAAAATCTGGATCACAGATTACCAAGTTTAGCTTCCCCCTTCTGAGTGTTAGGAGATGCTCAGTGAAGACAAGATCCCAGCACCATCTGAGAGCAAGCAGAGTGTCTGCATTCTCTTCTCTTGTGTTTCAACCATGGCACCTTTGTATTTCCTTAAACCTTTGCCTTTCTGTGGTGGCAGAAAGGTGAGAAGAGGCCCCGAGTGCTCTCAAGACAACTTATAGTAGTAATTTGGGGTTATTCCCAAATCTAAGTCACTAAATCCAGCTTTAGACTTGATAGCAACACAAGGAAGGTTCTGAGAAATACTTTATCCCATCAGAAACCAAAGAAACTCTAATTACCCTTTGTAGTCTCAGGGAGCAGAGGAGTATAAGGATTATAGGATGGCTGCCTCCTAGTTTTGATGTGCTGTCCCATAGTAATCATTGTTTAAATGAACGTGGCAACTGTAGCATAAGCTTTTCTACATCTTCATTCATCCTATATAAATTTAAAAAATCAAATGAGTTTGTAATTCAAGTGATGAAGAGAACCAAAGAGGTTATAACCAGTGAGGGCAGCTACAACTAATAGTGCAGCAGGTGTTTAGCTTTTCAATACGTGTATAAATACAATCAAACCTTACAAAATCGGTTTAACAAGTCTTTAAATTTAGGTAAATATTAAAACTCTGTGAAGTGAGCATTCAGTCTTTCAAGCTTAGCACCTCAATGTATGTTTATTTTGAAGTCTTTTGGTTAGTTTGGGGTCTTTTTGACAGTGTTTGATATGAAAATCCAAGGTCCTTGAAAAGTTATTGAAAAAATGGTGTCCAGCATAACTGAAATGTAGCTGCAGAATCTGGAGTTGGTTTTCCTTAGATTATACACTCTCTGAGGCAGAGGGAGACTCTTACCCTTTATAGAACACCTGCCCATGTTGTAAGCAGTTACATTCCTATGGTCTATGGTCAGTTGAGAATAAAAAAAAATATGAATAATGTAGATCTTTAGAATCTTTCAATAGAAAAAGCAGTTAATAAAATATTTTTCTGGAAATAATAGGTATGATCCCTTTCCTGTTTGGAGATGAGAATTTTATAGAGGTATCATTACATATTTAAGTGTGTAGATTTAATTCTGTAGTCAAAATGAAAAGGAAAAAAAATTCTGATTTTTCTTTCATTTCAAGCCTTTAATATGGCAGAAGATAACTATGTTCTTAAAACGTTTAAAAAAATAAATATATAATAAAACTAAAATTGACCACTCCAAAGATAAAAATTTATAGCATGTATTGTCTTTCATACACTTAGTGTTTTTCATTATAAACTAATTGAGGAATAATTAATTGGTGTTGAAAGCATTCATTTCTTTCAGTTGTTTAAATTTAGCTATTTTGGTCTATAGCATAATACATAAGAGGCAAATATTATTGCTTTTTAACATTTTGTGCAAATAAATTACAAAATTAATTGCTGGCTGCACGGTAATTAAGGAGATGTCAATTACAAACCTTTAT
Organism: Pithys albifrons albifrons; assembly: GCF_047495875.1. NCBI lineage: Eukaryota > Metazoa > Chordata > Aves > Passeriformes > Thamnophilidae > Pithys > Pithys albifrons. Next base: position 10,284,870 of record NC_092470.1, read on the forward strand.
TTTTGGAGGTTTATAAATCAGTTATACAAGCTCTCTCCAAACACAATAAATAAATGAATTAATTAGCAGGCATTGTCTTAGATGACAAGCATGTTTGTTTGCATCTTTAATGATCTCAGGAGTCTTAATTGTTTAACATTTTCTCTGTGCTTTGAGGTCCTTGAAGGATGGACTCTAAATAAAGTGCAGAGTATCATTAATATTATCTTTAATTTGTTCATTTAACTATCTATGCCATGAGGGCTGTTTCAACCAGTTGTGTGTGCTCAATCCCACAATTAGCAAATGTCTCATGGAAATTATTAAAGATTCACTTGAGATCTGGTGGTCACTTCAAGAAGCAGAAGAGGTGGCAAACATCCCTTTAAGGAGAAAGATGACTCACTGCCTCCTTGGAGGATGTAAGAATTGGAAGAAAGGATTTCTGTTACAAGTGCATAAACTTGAAAACCCTGGTTAAAAATGTATTTATATAAAGATCTGTCTCTGTAGATACCTTAGAGATAAACAAATACATACACAGATGGAAACAACACATACATCTCAATCGAGTCCATCATTTAGTGGTCACTTTGATTGACTGAACTAAACCACTTCAGGATGTGCCAGTTCCATATCATAATTAAGCTGCTGAGTGGGGCTGTTCCTCCCTTTCCCTCCTCTGCCTCCAGCTGTGTTCCCAGGCAGATCCCTCTGGCAGTGGTATGAGCTGCTTCAGGGAGCTAAAATGACAGAAGCAGTTCATTTTGGAGGGCAAAATTCATTTTCTGCAAGTTTAGATACCTGAACCAGCCCACCGTGGGGCCAGACAAGCACTGGAGCAGTCAGGTGAACAGCAGACGTGTCAAAGTAGGTCAGCTTAGTTCCAAAGTCAGATTTTACTGTGGATTGGGAATAGTCCCTCTGTATTGGGTGGTGGGAGCCAGACTCTTCCAAAAAGTAGGGCAGTCTCAAGCTGGGTACAAATCCCCTTCTTTACTGACTGCAGAGGAAGAATCAGGTGAAAACATTTTTTTAACATTTGGTGCCTAAAGTTAGATCATTCTAATCTAGGATAAACAAAATCTTGCTTAAATTAAAAGTATATATTTTCCTTGAATTTTTAGAATTTAATTTAAATGGGAATATGGCCATTTCTCTTGGGCTTTAAACTCCAAGATAGCATTTAAAATGTTCATCAAGTTTTCTTTGAAAGCCATTTAAATATCTGAATAAAAGGAAGATGTATTGTTATTTAGAACTCCTTGGAAAATCTCCAAGCTTTAATTGCACTTCACTTTCATTTCAGCCAGAATGAATCTGAATGAAAATGTCTCTGTCCTGTGGTGCTTTTTCATTCTCCATCTCAGTTCCTGCAAAACCAGCACACTGGTGAAGCCAAGCTCAGCCAGGCATTGTTGATTTAGACATCTCTCTTGGCTCCTGGCTGATTTCCTCTTCTTTTGAGACTAAATTAAAAGCACGTCTGAAAGCACTAATGTCAATTTTCCTAATTATCTGAGACATGGTGACTTTAAATACCACACTACCTATTTAAAAAGAAAGTTCAGTAGATGGTATCCAGAAAAGTTGACTTCATACAGGGAATCCAGTGGTTTTCTCTGAGATTTTCAGCCCAGATGATGTGTGCACACTGGATGCAACATGTTCCAGGGTATGTTGGACATTGTGTACATGCACAGAAAAAGGCCTTGTTTCCTAAGAACTTGGTGAACATGTTTTCTGAAGTGTCTCTGCATTGGCTGGTTCTGTGATGCCTCCAGATGCCACAACAGTCAAAGAAAATAATGAGTTGAAAGATAAGAGACACTTCTGGAGAACCCCAGGCCTGTTTATCTTTTTTGTGGGTACTGAGAGAAGAACTCAATTCCCTTTACTCCAAGCACACTTGCTGAGATCTGTGGCAGTACATTTTTAACTCAGCCATCAGCTTTCCCATGGGATCTTTTTCTTAATTATAAACACTTATTTGCTGAGCCGTACAGGTATTTTGATATAGTGTCAGGAGTTCTTAATCAGCTGAGTAAGGAGTGCTTGATATTCCTTGATGATGTCCTTTTATTTGCAGGCCTGTTGCTACTAGACTTCTTCTTCCCTCCTGAAAAGTATAAAAGATTTTCTACTATGCTCAACATGTTATGACATATGAGGTTTTTTGAAACAGGGGTGATATTCCTGTGTGCAGATATTCCCCATAATATCTGCTATTTTACTAGTTTTAAACTAAACAGACATTAGAACTTTCTGTGGTGAGACAGTTGTATTTTTTTAGGTTCTGCTTACTCTTTATCCTTATTTAAGACTTCTGGGGTCAGGTCATTCAACCATTACATTATCCTAGCAAAGTCAATGACTGTGTTTATGAAAGTAAGAATGGAAGGACTGGACTCAAAGGTGCATTACTCTAATAATCAGCCTGGTGGTTCAGTACGTGTAGGCCACTCAAACTTTGGCTTAAATTTAAACAGACATTGGGAACTGTGGGAACAGTCTCTGGAGTCAGAGCCCAGGTACTTTGTTATACTGTACGTGAAAATTGCAAAGCAGGAGAAAATTGTGCATATTTGCACCTGTCATTTTAACTCATATAAAGAAAATAAAGAAGGGCTTACGGGGAATGAGATTCTCTTTTCTGAAATCAGTCCCAGTTATACTGCATTTGAATTTCACACACTTAAAGCACTTTAAAAGTTTTAAAATAAAATAAAGAATCTGATAAAATAGTCCATAATGGAAACTTTTTGATTTTTCAGAAGCATAATCTTTTCTATATCACTGATAAAATCATAAGCAACATATTCCACATGCCTAAATTTAAAAGAGAGTTGTATGAGATGTTATTGTTAAAATTGTAGGTAGTACACATTCTTACCAACAGCAGCCAGTCAACAAAACTGAAATGGTTCAATTCTTTTATTTATTTTCCTATATTCTGTCAGAGTCCATCTTGCATCTTTTCGCATGTTGGGATGAGGTCGTACACATACATGTTTCATGTGACTGTTAAAGAAATTCAAGGAATACTTTCCATCCCTTTTTAGGGCAGAGTAAATGAGCATGGGGAGTTATGAAGAAAACTGGGCATTTCCTTGGGGCTTTGGAGAGGAAGGAGCAATCTCTGTTCACTGACCTCTAACGATCTGTTCTTGTCCACTGCTGGCTGGGCTGGTTGGTGCTTGTAGTTTTGAACATCTCCTCTGGACACAGCCTGCTCAGAGAAGTTTTTGGCATATTTTCACTGTGAGGAAGATGGAGTCTGCACCACTAACAAGCTGTGAGACTAAAGATTACCGTGTTGGCAACTTTTACCTTTTCTCTTTAGCAGTATAGCTCAGGGTATTTTCACACCCGAGAAGTGTTGATGCTATTGAACCTTAAATACTCTGTGTACAGTTCTCTGCTAACCTTGCCCAGGAAAATGGTACCTGGAAGAACAAATGGCTGCAGAGATTTGGAAGCCTGTCTTATGAAAGAAAGCTGAAAGCTTCTTTTCATTGGCAAAACAAAAGCTGAAAGGGCTTAGATTGCTCCCCCTGACAGCCATGAAGCTTGAACATGGAGCTCCTCATGAAATTCAGTATCACATCTTTGCGTTGAGTTGCTGTGAGCCTACAGACTACCTTAGGTTTGTGGAACTTAATTTTGTAGTTGACTCGTTACAGACTGAGAAAAAAGTTGCTAAGATGCATTCACACAGTCAGATATTTCACAGATATTAGTGTGTTGTCAAATTAAGGAATGTCTCCTGTGTGCCTCACAAAATTTGAACCCAAATATATAAAATGTCAACATATATAGATTAAACATATATTTTGATTTTCCTTACGTTTATATGCTTATATCCTAGGATTTTTTTGTTTTTCTGCTTGCTTCAAAACTAGTAATCCCATTCCTGTTCTAGCCTTCCTAAAGCTTTATCACTTTAAAAACTTACTTATAAATGAGATGGACTTGCTTAAATTTTACATAAAAGATACTTTTTTAACCCGTGTAACATCTAATGTTTTCATCAGTGTAAATGATGTAAATTCATCTTTTTGAAAAATCTAAATGCAAGACTCCAAAGCTGTAGATGACAATTCTTTTATAAGCTCTCTGTGCATTGTTCAGTTCATCTCCATGCAGAGCTGGCAGTGGCAGTGGCATTCAAGAAGCATGTGCGTGGGCTAATTGGATTTTCCATTTTCCATCACTTCATTGTTGAATACGTGCAGGCTTAAAAGATTCAGGGTAATAAAACTAGCATAATGCTACACGTATATGATTACCTCTGTCTTGTCAATGACTTAATCCCAGAGTTAATGTCATTTATTTTTCAGATGTGAGTATGAGCCATCATCTATCAAAATATTAAACTGGTTCTCACGCTACAATATCGATTGGCAGAACTAAAGTGTCCTTAAAGATTTTGAGTTTGGTAATTAATGCAACATGATCTAGTTGTGGGAAGTATGTGGCTTTTCTCCTGTGGCACATTGTTTGAACAACAGGATAGGTGATGGCAGCTAAAGAATGTTTTTAAGGTTGTGTCTTTTTTTTGCTAAACACCTTAATAGATGAACACAAACAGTAGTTAGAGCTTGGGATTCTGTTGTGGGAGCACTGATTTGTCTTATTTCTCTCTCTTGAGAAATACAAATTTTTAAGATGCACTGCATATGCAGAAAATACATGAAATATGAAAAAGAAAAATAGGCTATGAGAATTAAGGTAGGCTGAGACATTCAGGCACTTATTTCCACTGAAATTCAGTATCTAGGGCTTGGAAACCAGAATTCAGTGGAAACCTTTGAAACAGCTTCCTTCCATTTCAGTACTTCCCGTTTTGAAGGTAGTGGAAGGGTGAGTATTGGATATCAGCATAACAAAGAATATTATCCAGCAGTGAAAAATGAATGGCAGTGTCAGTAAGGGAATAGAGCCATTTACTGTGGGTAGCAATTACAGTAGGGCAAAGAAGCTGGTTCTGCCTCAGGCACTGCCTAACCAAGCAGCAGAGCTGGACTCCAGGAACAGACTTGCAGGATTTTCTGCATTTTTTTGTGTCTTGTCTCCCTATTTTCTTTTTTCCTTTTCAAAAGGGAGCTGTTTACTAGTGATATAATCATAGCTTTGTTTTATTTTGGTAAGGCTGTCAAGTAACACCAGCAAGACTCCAGAAAAATCCCCAAAAGGCCACCCAGAGCATTCGTGCAAATAATCAAGAGAGATAAATATAGCATGAAACATTTGGCAGTGGAAGCTGCAGATTGAGAACAATGGATTTCTCCAGCTATGATAGTAGGGACCAACTGCCCCCCATCCACTAATTATCTATGAAAATGAGGATTGGGGGTTGCTAGCAGGATTAATTTCTTGGCAATTGCAGAAAATTATAGTGATTTTGAGAAAGTAGCACTCAAAGAAGATGTCTGTACATGTTTGTTTGCCAAAAATAGCACAGCTAATCCTTGGCCATGTTTTAGTTTTGAACCACCATTTCAGTACTGCTTGAATGCTGAACAAGCTGAACAAGCAACATGAACACCGTGGCATCCTGAGGTAGTAAAAGCCGTCAGGAAACACCTGAGGATGTCAAAGCATCCATTGTCTTCCCCACTAGTTCTGTGCCCTTGTGTTAGGCAGAGGCCATGGCATGGAGGGGACTGTTGTCCCCCTGGGTCCTGGAGATGTGCTAGTAAGGGGAATAGAGGTGAACACCATGGGAGGTAAATAGTAAAAATAGTGCAGAGATTTGCTTCCTAGGACAGGTTTTCTATAAGAAATGATAAAGTGGGCCCACATTCTGTTCTTGTATGTGCTGGAAATTTTTTGAGATCATAGAATAGAGGTGGTATTAAAGATAATTTTGATTCTAAATTTTACTGTATGAGTTTAAACAAAAGCATAGTCATCTCATTCACTATTTAGAACATGCAACTTCTCCAGAAAACATCTAGCTTTACTAATTCAAGAAAAGGGAAATATTGGAAACAGAGTGAAAATTTTTCAGGTCCTTATGGACCTGCTTTTCTGTGGAGGCTGCAGACTGTAGGTCACTCCTGGCAGTTGGAAGGTTTTTCTCCTGGATGTGTATCATTGCACAATTAGTCTAACTGCTCTTAGGAAATATTGGTGCAAAGCATACTCAGTCCTTTGTTTTATGGATAGTTGTTATTACAAAATGAAATAGCCTCAGATACTTAGTAGATATATATTTTAAAAAACAATGAAACTTGAAAAAGACAAGACTGAAAATATTCATAGCTCCCTTAGCCATGGTCTTGAAAAAATTCAACAATATATCTTTATATTACAGTGTACATCCTTTGAGAGAGACATCTCCATCACATGCAGAACACAGTATATTAGACAGCACACTGAATTCTGCATTAATGACTTTAAAATAGTCCTCACAACTCATGATATTGCTTGAGCTGTGGGAACAGTTTTCTGTGAGGCTTACTGCCGAATCTTCACTTCTGTTATTCTCGTATGAAACTGTGGCAATTTAGCACAAGCCTGTACTAAAAGCTCACATTTTATATACTCACAAAGTGCAAAAATCAATGCATGAGCAGGCAGAGAAATACTAAAATGCTTGTAATCTGAAAGGGGACCTACCTGCAGTCCCATTTCATCACTCTGGCTAAGTACCCCAAAGTCAGGAACCTTATCTGATCCATCTAGACTTCTTGATGATGAAAATCTCACAAAAACAAAGGATTTCTGAGACTTTGTCATTTCAGTCATTCAAAAAATACCACAAGAATCATTTATGCTTCTTTCATATTGCATCCCTTGCTGTTTGCAGACAAATTAGAAAATGAGAACACAGAGCAGCTCTAAAAAAATCAAAAGTAACCTTTTTTTAAAAAAATCTTAACATTTGTGGTTTGTGTCTAATGACAAAAATGAAGTAATTCTGTTCCTGCATTTGACACAGCTGACTGATCCCTGCTAGGAATGCATGTTCACATTTGCTTGCTTGATCAAGTAAGATATGAAAAGGATTCAGGGTCCAAATTCCAGCCAGGTGTAAATAGATGCAAATTAAGTGACCTTTTTGGTTCCACTTTACAAATGTTTTGTAATGAAAACCGAATTGGTATGAAACTTCATTTTATGGCAAAGTATTTCATATTGTGACAATCCAGCTCCCTTCAGACAGAACAAATGCGTGACATTGTCCAAATGGAATGGCAAAGTTGTCTATTTCTGAAGGGGCCTCAGCCCTGAGTTTCTCGACTGGGATGTTTCCTGATCTGCTCACCTCCCAAGAGGTCCTTAGCTTGTCAATACAAGCATTTTGGCATCCACTGTGCTGACCACAGTGACCAGGGATGTCTTTGAAACCTCTGCTATCTCACAAAACACATCCTGGATTGCAGCAGCATAGAGAAGCACAAAAAAAGTATTTATTGACACATGGTATGGTCCTCTCTGTCACCCACCATGAGAACAAGTTCTGGTAACCAACTTTTCATGAGCATCTCAGAGTATGAGACATTTCTAAAAGTGATCCACAATTCAGCTCAACACATTATTAACTAGAACAGTCTCTTTAGTCTGAAACTAAGCTTTAAACTGAGAAAAAAGTTCCCAAATTGTGTTTGTGTAGAATCTGCTGTTGTATTGACATTTATGAGTCTCTACCTGCTTTTAATGGTAATAACTTAAAAATATTAACAGCTTATTGATATTAAAATGGAAGTATAGCTTGGAGAACAATACTAAAACATTGTCTTGTTACATTTTTACATTTCAAAGGAAGGTTCAAGCCAGATCCCAAAGAAAATGCCCCAGAACACATATGAAAAATGACTCATCACATTGTGTCCTAAAATAAACCCGTGTGTATTTAATGCCTCCTGATAAAAGTACGTCCTGCAAATTTCCCAGACTAGATTTAGAAATGTATCCTTAAATCAAAGAAGCACCTGAGCTTCTCTTTGCTGCTCCAAACCAGGGCAGAGCTCTGTTTTCAGTTCAGCCACCTCTAAGAAGTGGAAGTTTAAAGGGCTTTTGAAAGACTGAACAAAGCTCAGGGCTGAGACGAAGCGCTTGTCAGCTGCAGGGAGGGATCAGCAGTGGCGAGGCAGAGCCAATCTGTTCCTTGCATGACGGCACAGATACAGCCCCAAGCCAGGGCCATTCAATTTGCTGAGAAATGTGGAGTCAGCTATGACCAGATTCAGGGAAATGTGAGCCTTTGTGTTTGAGGTACCTGCTGGAAAGGAGCTTGTGCCATGGCCATATTTAATGCTCCAGATGGTACAGTTTCTCATGACACGGTGTGCTGCAAGCCCTTCACATTCATCCTGAGACATGTTGCTGGGTTATACATCTCCTGCAGTAATGTTTTCTTCAGCCAGAAAATGGGAGTTTCTAAATGATGCTGAAACTATTAACAAAGAAAGCATAGATGGCTCTTTCCTATGCTTAATTACATGCAAATACAGCATTTCCAAGAACAGATTGCAGAGGCAGAAAATCCAGTGGTCAGACTTTCCAGAGCCTGTGTTGCTGTCCAGCTTTCATTCTCTGTAGTTCCTGCTTAGGCACATGCATTTTGATTTACTGAAATATTTTTACCACTGAACCCCAGCCACTCTCAGTGCAGTCAACATGAATGGCTGTTCAGTGCTTTGCTTTGTCCTTGTGGCTGACACTGTGGTCAGACCCTGCTCTGGAGGTAAAATTAAGAATTCTCTTTTTTTGGCTTTTCTATGATGCAGATCACCTGGAACATCAAATTTCAGACCAAATGATTAAAGTTTGGCAGAGGCAAATGGTATTTGAAAATGGGGTGTTAAAATGTGAAACATCAGCACACCGTGATAGGAGGCACTACCATTTTCACCTGTGTTAAAATTCTGCCTTTGAAACCTGTTTAAAGTGATCTCAGCTATAGCCCATTGCAGTTTTGCCCATTCCAGGATGGGTCAGCAGGGGGAACAGAACAGCAGCAGTGTTTAAATGTTTCAAAGAACTAATATCTGAGGATAACTCTGAATCAAACTGAAAATTCGCATACACATAAAAGCATCTCCAACTAATTCCTAGAGTACCTGATGAGATAAAAATGCATATTTTCAAATGAGTTATGGCTGGCAAAGTGGCTATGGAACAGAAACAGTTGTTACACCATTAAGAAGATATAGGCAGACATATTCATTGCTCTGAATGCTCATTCAGTGCCATCAAAATGCAGTTACCTACTGTGACCCTGGTATGATGAAGATGGTCTAAACATTGGCAGTAGTATGTACAGATGTGTAAAATGTCAGTTTATGAAGAAAAAATGCATGTTTTATACACAGGTACATAAATACATGGAGAGCTTTAGCGCCTGTCTGTGTCTATCCAGACAAGGAAGTTAATCCCTGCATTCCAGGGTGGCTGTAACTTAAGAGTCAGCCTTCCAAAGTCTTGCTGTTAATGGTGCAGCTTAGTCAGAGCACTTACTTCTCCTGGCTTTTTGTCTGTGATAATTCACCTCCAGAGCAATATTATAGATCAGTCACTCTGAATCAATAATATTTGCATGCACTTATGTGTAGTTCATGCTAAGCAGGGTAAGCCAGAGCTAATTAAGCTAAAACATCATTTGTACACTTGGCAGCTCCCTGCTAACTTTGAGCAGTCCAGTACATAAAAGCATAAGGATCAAAAGATCTAGAACTGAAATAGTGAGGACAGCTGATTTTTAAATGGAATGACTATAAAAGTCAAGTGCCTCATGAAAGCATATGGGTTTCTGCAAAGCTAAATGACAGATCTTGCTAATACCCAAATGCAGGCAATAAATTACCCACAACCAGCAGATAGTTCTCAGATTTCTCTAATATCTGAATACTTCCCATGCATTTAAAAACCAAAACAATTCTTTTTCGGAACTGTAGGAAGAGCAGCTCAATGGATATCTATTATTTGTCTGCTTGCAAGTGAGAGCAAAGATCAGCCTCTACACTAATCAGGATTTCCTAGTCTGAGAAGATATCAGCTTGATTTGTTCTGTTTAAGATCCTCACATCAGGATAGCAGATACCTAAAACAAGATGCAGATATACTTTGTTCCCTTTTATAAAAAGTGACAGAATCAAGAGGGCATCTCATAATGAAGTAAAATACATATACCATTATATTGGTCCTAGATCTGGGAGAAGGGGATGTACCTTCATCGTGCCTGCATTTATGCAGCCTCTCCTTATCACTTACAGATATTTAGAACCTATTTGTGCATAAACTATTTAACCCTTCTGAACCTGATTTAAATTTGCCATCTCTCTGTAGAAAACTCAGGCTTTATCTCTGTATTTCAGACCTGTCTCATTCAGCTCAAAATAAAATTGATCTGTCTTCCAAGCATTGTGGTTGTCTGAAAATCAGCTTGAACTGAGCGGGACTAAAACAGAGCTTTTAATCTTTCTCTCCAAGCCACCACCCTGTCATATCCTTCATCAATCACTATGAACAACACTGCAGTCCCACTTGTTACTTAGGCCAGTAACTGGAGCATCAGACTTGTCCTGTAATGCTTTCTGGGTCTTCACAGTAACATTATACCTAAATCTTTCAAGATTGGGTTGGTTTTTTTTTTAAATCTCAGATACAGCCTCTCCAATCCTGCCCACACAGCTAAAATGCTCATCCAGAGACTGTTCATCTCGCACCTTGATTACTGCATTGCAAATGCATTTTGCTCTGTCCATATCCATCTAGAACATTGCGGCCCAGCTATTTCGTGGTTTGTTGCTTTAACCACATCCTTACAGGACAAATGCAGAGTTTAATTTGGGCAACACAGAATTCCCTTGTACCTTGTTTACAGCAACTAAATGAAAGTACCCTATTTTATTTCACACCTGACTAGTTTCCTTCTCCTAAAACACCCAGGACAGTTCACATTCACTTCCTGCACCTTCTGCTTCCTTCTGAAGGCTGCCTTGCAGTGGTTCAGCCCTTGTGCTTTTCAAACGAGGGACCAATGTGGGTTTCTTTGTTCTTTCCATATACAAGCAACATGGTCAGAGGGATATCACAGAGCTGCCTCATTGTTCTGCTCAAATACCTAACTGCTATCATCTGTACAAAAATAAATGTTTCTCATGTATGGTGCTGCCACTGATCATACTGACAAATGTTATTTCCTGAGCTTTTCTGCTCTGCCTGAGAGCAACCTGGGCTCTTTCCTCAAACAGACTGTGTGCTCCTTGGGGTAAGGGCTATGTTTGAGACATGATTAATGGCACAGAGCACCCACTGTGACTACTAACTGCAACCAAAAAAATACAGTGTGCTTGTATGTATGTTCCTATTTTGGTGTTCTGTGACCTTCAGTACTGTTTATAGGATAATGCTTCAGGATTTACACACATGAAAAATTGAACATTTTGAACATATGCACTTAGAGGAGTGTGCTTAAAATTCATGGATGCAGTAGCCATGAATAATAAAGTGTTTGTGTGGACAGGTGGAGAAAATACTTGGAGGGAGAAGAAACCCCATCTCTATTAGTATGTATAATAGTTATTAGTATGTATAATAGCTCAGTAACCGCTTTATGATTTGCAGTATCAAGTACAGCAATAGCAATGATTACAAATCTCAAGAAAACATTTTTTCATTAAGGAGAGGAGAGAAGACAGACAGAAAACTTAGATCTTTTGCCAGCATTCACTACAATCTTCAACTAATCAGATCTGGGGAAAAATCCAAAATTAACACTGTCAAACTGAGCAGCAGATGTTGAAAGAGAATCAGGCACTGCAAGAAAATTGGTGTGCCAATGAAAATTAGACAGAGAGGAAATTCTCACTAACTAAAATCCAGCAGGTTGCAGGGGCTCAAAAAAAGGTAGTTAGATCACCTGGCCAGTTCATTTTTGTGTAACCATACTTAGAGAGTTTTTCTTTTTTCCCCACTTTTTAGATGCATATTTGTGTAGTTAAATCTGTATGCTATTTTAAACTTCTGCAAAGCACCTTTTCTCAGTTCACTCAAGTCTCAGCCAGATTGACTTCATCTTACTTGCAAGACTTTCTACATTGTCTTTCAACTTGTCAGTGCTCACTGCTCTTCAGCAGCCATTGTTTGCCTTTGTATCTAGATGCAGACAAAGAGGCTTCAGTTGATTGTTTGCAAAAAATATGAAATAAATTTACATTCATCAGGGTAATGGGTTTCCATTTCCAGAGGCGAAGCCAAGGAACAGCTGAATTTAGAAGCAGACTGGTTGGCAGGGTGGCTACAGCAGCCTCCGTCTGCAAGTGGTTATGCACAGCATAGGCACTTTCAGGGTATAGAGTTTGTTATCCCTAGATTGTTCAGACAAGAGCCCAAATATTGGAAGGATGTCTGCAGATCTGGAGATTGTTTTGCCAGCTACAGCTGCTGGGCCTCTCATTAAAGTTGGTAAAACAGATGTGATTAGGTCAAACATTTTTGAGCCAAAAGTTTGACAAACACAATAATTTGAAAACCAAAAAAAGACTAATCTGTGTCTTCTAACTCATCTCGTGTTTTCTTTTAGAGAGCAGCTGCTGCTTTAAGTTGCACACAGCATTATTATTTTTGTTGCCTCGGTTTGACTAATTTCTTTTGGAAATAGATCTCTTTGCTTTTTCTTTTGGCAAGCAGAATTCTGGCCTTACTGTAGATTTTTCTCCCACTCTCACTCACTCACACATGCTTTCCTTCCTTTGCTTCTCTCCCAGCTTTTTAGCTGTTCCTCCCTCTGTTGTACTTGCTACAAGCTTGAGGGGTTCATATATTAGCATTAGGAGGTACCTACAGACTGATTGTACCTGCTATCTATTGACTACCTCTGTTAATGCTTCAACAAATAAAGGCATATTAAGAGATTGTTTCATTTGCAGAGATGCAAAAGCTAACTCATAAAATATAAAAAGTTTCGCCCTGTTTCTGTATGTGTACATGTGTGTGTTAGACCTGTGAAAGGAGCACTGGAACTGTGGTTAACTGGAGCACTTAGTGGCTTTGGACTGGAGAAAGGCATTTGCTGTGTGTAATCCACAACCCTCAGCAGATGGCAACTCTCCAGCTGGTATGGATTAGGACAGGTAGGTAGCAACGTGCAGACTATTGCACTGGCAACTTTCTGAGAGTTCCTGCCCCTGCTTAACTGATCTAACGTGTTCTTGGGTTCTGTATGGGTATGCTGTGGTGGTGCAGGGTTTGGTGTGCCTTGCCAGAGATGGAGGCAGGAATCCACAAAGAGATGAGTACAGTTTTCCCTTGGAGGCATCACAATGGAAGTTTTTCCATCAGTGAGACAAGAGTAGGGACTGTGCCATTGCACCAGCAGTTGCTTATCAGTGCAAGGACACGGGGAGCTTTTCCTGGATACTCTGTCTTAAGTCCTTTACAGATGTATTGTACCAATACTTTCTACTGTCTCTATTATCTGGTAATTATCTTTAAGAAATCAGTCCCCTGTAGATTCAGCCACATGCTATTGTCTTCTTCCCAGGTCCATCACTTCATTCCATGAAATTTAGAACAATCCTTAGACAAAACTTTACATGAAAAGGAAGTAAAAATCACTAAAGGAAAGGTAATCCCTGGGTTTAGAGTCAAAGGACCTCGTAGGAGTAAAAAGCAAGAAAGAACCAAATCCATTTGTGTTCCAAGGCAGGTTCAGCAGAAGACTTTCCAATTCTTGTTCCTCCCTCTGTCTCTGGGTAGCAGCAATGGCAAACTTGTCAGGTTTTATTAAAAACCTGATACAACTAATGGGACTCATAAAAACAATGCAAATTTAAAAAATGTCCTAGGGACTGTATTTTGATTTTCATAAAGTGGAGTCTTATTTAAGTTCTACCCATGCTTAAGTGTTGTGAAATTTTAGATTCAGATCTAAGTTTTTAATTTCAGTAAGCTTGGAAGAGCAAGCCAAAGAGATGGATGTGAAAATGAAGAACTTTGGAATAAGTATAGGTACCCATAAAGTGATGCAGACCAAAGCAGGTCATCGCTAGACAATCAGACTCTGAAGTAGCTGTCAGGTCTGGAGAGTGGCAGGATGAGGGAATGGTATCAATACTTCCTCTGTTCTTCATTGCAGGATGTTTCCTTGAACTGATTACAACCTGGTGGAGCTTCTGGGTAAGTTAATGAAATACATGGGGTGGGTGAAGACTGATGGGGGAGCAGCACAGTTTTATGTATCTGATATGTTCAGATATCAAAACAGATATTTTCCCAGTCTGAGATTCAGGCCACTGAATGCAGAACAGAGCTGACTGGAAAAGCATATATTTTGTTTCAAGTGTTGCTTTGTGTTACTCATGTACTTAACTCTCTTCCCAAACTGGTACTTCTCAGGTTTTATTAGCACTCCTAGCACCCTAAATAAGATTGGAGTAAAGAAAGGAAGCAAAATTTCTTTGACAAATATGTCAGTTAAATGTCTTTCTTTTTCCCTGAAGAAGGTTGTAATGTTGTTTTTTATCCCATCTGCGGAGGAATTGTAGTGATACATGAGCATTTAGCAATAAACATTTTTAATGGAGACCCCTATCCCCAGTTTAATTTCTGCCCTCAGTCATATTACATTAATCAGTACTTGTGATGTTCCTGGTGGTTTCATTGCACCCTGTGAACAATTTTGGTGCTTGGAATTAAAGAAACGTGCCTTGAGTGTATTTTGATACTCAGATTTAATAACAGGGGATCTAATGTTGACTTTAATGGGAAATGGTTTGTGTATGTGTGTGCACAACTGTGTTTTTCTGTGCACCAGTTTCCCATGCACTGAATAGTCTTGTTCCAGTCCAGCACTCCTGACTGCTATAGTACTGACAGATTATCAGAAATGGTATAAACCATGACAATAGTGACTAGAGGAAAGTGATTAACTGCCTAATATGACCTTGTTTCCCAGCAAAATATATACAAGTTCCCCATATGTCACATTCAGTGTTACTCACGCATTTGAAATTTCTCCCAAGCATCCTTGGCAGTGTGAACATTCACAAAATTTAGTCTGCAACAGTATCTGTCAAATGATAGTGTTACTCTTTGTTTGGATGAGTTCAGGTCTCAACGCTGGGCTTCTGAAGCCATTAGTTGTATTTACTTGCAATTCCTTTTTTAGAGTGAATGACACCCATGGGCAAACAGGGAAGTGGAACTGTAAACACATAAATGAGACGGACAGGCTTAGAATGGGCTTTCTGCTGGTAATATTTACAATTATTCCAAATTGCATAGTTGAATTTGATTTTCAGTGAAATATACTACTTTACCAGTAGCCAGAAAGAGACAGATCTACTATTCAAACCCATTTCAAGCCATTATTGGAGAGTTTATATGAGCCTTTGGGACTGCTGGGCAGTTCTGTCAGGGAACAGCCTTTGCATGGTGTTTTCCTTTCACCTGACAAAACAAAGGGCTGTGCATGGGTCCTAACTTTTACCTGAGCTTCATCAAACAAAACTGAAAAGTAATTTCAAAAAATTTCTAGAAGCTATTTCAGCACTGTATTTAAGTGACTATTTTAAGAGTTTTTCTCAATTCACCCTGAATGTTAATACAAGCCACAGCACAGAAATGTTTCTAAGTATGTGGTGTGCTTAGTCACTATCCATAGTTCAAGAGAAAATATATATCTGACATTCACAGAAAATTCAGCCTGCATATTTCACAGGCTGATGAGTTGCAGTATTTAAGGAAAGGTTAAGGGTTCCTGAGTTTAGAGGAAGACAAATTAAGGAAGAAAATTGAAGTGGCTAGTCAACTTTAATTTTTAATGGTTCATAAGTTTAAGTTTCCCTACAATAAACACATATCCCCCCCCCCCAAGATTATTCCTTGGCATGTGGGATCTCAAGGTTCCCATGTGTGTTCTTAAAGTAACTTTCCATTAAACAATGTACTTTTACTGGGACACTTTCATACAGTCCTACAAATTCCTGCTCACCAATACATACTAGGTCACCACACCCTTTGAGTGGGTCAGGGAAATACCAGTGCCTTTCTTCTCCCACTACATGATGACATGAGAGCAGACAAGGAGCACTGTACTGAAGCTGATGATCTTTCACAGGAGTACGGCCTTAGACCCTCTGCTTTCTGTGTAGGTTAATAGAAACCTCTTCCTGCAGGTAACAGCCCTTTTATGTAAAGGCATTTTTTGTTATTAGTAACAAAACCAGACATTCAAAAGCTATATCTATATAAATTACTTCAGACTGCTCCTTTAAAAAGCACTTAAATTAAAATATAGCCTGAATAACTGTTTGCTTTATTATCAATACCTTACATTTATTAAACATGTTTCCAGTTACTGAGCCTTCCTGTGACTTTCTTCAGCTGTAAGCTTTCAGCAAAAAGAACTATAGCCATAATATATGTACCTCCATCATAGGATGAAGTGTTTGTATTCAATTTAAAAACTATTTAAAAATGATTGCACAATGAGGGTGCATAAATTGCTGGAATTTGCAGTATCACACTACACATACACAAGATTTGGAAAAGGGCTATATTCAATATTAATAAAATTAAAGGAAGCCTTATTAAATCACAGAATCTCTACTACTATGGAGATAAAGAGTGCTGTCTTGAGAATATTTACTGATGCACTTTTGTATATAGACTGAGAGGATGAGATGAATCCATAGACTTGTGGATAATACATAGCACAGTCTGACTTCCATGGAAGCAAATTTTGCCATTTTGTGTGACACCTATAGAACAACACATATTCCTCCTGGGTGGCCCAGGGTAACACTTGTTCTGTATTTGTTGCTGTTGTATAGTGGCAGCAGCAGGAGCTACCACTGAGAGGTTTGAGTATGTTTGTCCATGGTGGAGAAACCAGGGCTGTGGGAGGGTTGCCAGCCAGTCAGGACACAGCCAGCCTGCGCCTGTGGTTCTGGCTCTGGGTATCCAAGGCACTCTGACTGATCACAAAGGCACAAACACTATTTTACTGTAAGCTGCAAAAATAAAGCACCTAACCTCTTCTCCACAACTCCTGCGAATTGCAAACGGCCTAATGTATCATTCTGGCAAGTGGATTTAGACATAGAGAAATATCTTCCAAAAGTACATATAATTAAGGACTAAAAGTGGTTACCTGGGGATGCTGCAGGGAATGGAACAGCAGAGGCTTTCAAGTTCACAAATGGATGGACAGATGACTCTCAGGTATGGCAGAAGAAGGAATGGTCTTGTGATTTTGTCTAGAGACAAGATTAGATCCCTCTCAGGGTGTTTTGTTGTTTCTGTTCTCTGAGTTCTGGCCCAAGAAAGACAAGCAGTGTATGAGATGAGACCGATTGTCAGGAGTCGAGGCAAATCAGTGATGCCAAGCAGACCCCGAGAGCCAGCGCTGCTCTGTGCCAGCAGGACAACAGGCCCCGCTTGGCATCACCTTTTCTGCCCAGACCCAGCAGCACGTCAAAGAGGTGACCCTGTCTGGGAGCAGCAGCAATCCCAGAGCATCTGCTCTGCCCACGCCATCTGGGCGGGCTACGCTCTCCGGGGCTGGAGCGGCACATCCTCTGCTCCCGGCAGTGTCAGGTCAGGGAGATGTCACCACAGCCCTTCCTTCACCTCCACAGAGTGTCCCTGCCACCCTCCCTCCTCTGCCCACTGCTGCAACCACGCTGTGGGCACTGGGGCACGCGAGGCACAGTCAGAGCAGCGTTTCTGCTCCAGTTTGAGCTGCTGCTGGGTAGCAGTGAGGGAAATGATAACCTGCCCCATCCTGCTGGGTTATCAGGTGGCCCCTCTGCTCCTGGGCAGCTCCAACTGGGCTACGCTGACCTTGTCAGGCAAAGCTGTCTCAGGAGAGGGCTCCAGGTGCTCGGGTGACCTGGGTAAGAGAAGGGAAAAAAAGCTGCAAGATGACTTCTCAGGAGGTGGAACAGCACTGGTAGGTGCTGTGAGAGACGCAAACAAGGCACAGGGCATCCCTCTAACCCCCCATGATGTGGAGTTTGGTCAGTGCCTCACAGTTCTGGGTTTGAGGGACAGGATTTTCCAGCTGCACTGGAGGTGGGAAGGGCACTGCTCTCAGCCATAGGCAGCTCCACTCTTATGCAAGGCAGAAGGGGATCCCTGAGACCCACCAGGATGACATGGTGCCCCCCACAGTGTCAGGAAGGCAGTGTCTCTCCTGATCCTGTGGTGAAGAGAAGAAATAACCCTAAACCTGCCCTTTGCTTGCCTTAGCAGTGGGTCACAGAGAAGCTCCCCTGGTGTGGTGGCTGTGCTGCAAGGGGCTCTCTGTGCCCCTCAAGGGCAGCCTCATCCCATGGACACTGTGCCAGACGTGAGTTTACCTGCAGGAATCCACCACCTGAGCACACCTAATGCAAACAAATGAGGTGCTTTAACAGGTGGAAGGAAGATTTGGGCTAAGGGCACAGTGTTAAAGCCCAGGATTTTGGGGGGAGAGATTCAGTGAATGAAGAACCAGCAAAGCTTCAACAAAACAAACTGTGTGCGCCCAACCCTGCACTTTGCTGCCTCTGGTATGACAAAATACTGTGGAATAAACAATCCTTGCAGCCTTTCTACCCACACACTGAACATCCTCTGCGTTTCACAAGCTCCAAATACCTCTAAATATTTAGATGCTTACACAAAGTATTTGACTTCTAGAAATGAGCTTCTGCTACCCTTGGCACTATCTATTGAAGCAGAACAGGAAAATTCAAAGCCTGCAAAGGTAAAATTCAAGTTATTAGCCTACTGGTTATGTTTCTCAGAATAAAGAGGAAGTGTGAATTACCATTATTTCATTATTTTGCAGCTGTACCCTTGGCAATTGCTGACCCATCTATCCCAGTGAGGCCAGGGTGGGATCTTTCAGGATTTCATGCAAATTAAATTAATGTAATTCTCAGAGTGATGCTATTATTGAGAATTTATTCTCTGTGTAACATATGTTTTAATTCTCCTAGCAAGTCCTTCTATTCTCTAGTTTGAACTATTTTTCTTGTTGTAATCTGAAATGATGGCTACCTTGTACCCAATTTGTATGTGGGTTTTGTCCTCCCCTCTTATTTCATAAATCCAGGGGGACTAACATGTGCCATGTTTTATAACAATTTTTAATAGATTTCTTTTTCTTTTCAATCCTACAGCATGCAATACATATGAGCATTATTCCTCTCTAGGTTTCTTGGTAACAAAATCCAAGTGATCGTTTTTCTTCATGAATAGTAAACTCACAGGCAGTTGAATATTGAGGAGATCAAACTTCTACCAGTTTTGGATAGAATTCAGAGAACAGTTTATGCCAGAAACTGATAAGCATATGGAAAAGCTGCAATGTTTTTAAAAAAGCGTTTGGGGACTTATGGTGTGAGTTTTTGTTGAAAAATTGCTGCAATTCAAAGTTTAAACAAAGCCTTAAATCACTGCAAAATGTTAGGGCTAATGAAATGTTTCATGAGAACCACAAACAGTCCTTCCACCCACCCTCATACCCCAAATGAAGGATCAATTTGACTGGACACCACTTTGGGAGGGAAGGTGCCATACATAAAACAAACCAGAAAAGTCAGCAGTCCTTGTAATTCCTGTTGCTAGGTGGTGTGGCTGGGGAGAGGAAGGGGGTCTGTTTTACACCTCAAAGCCCAAGTCTGCCGTTGTCTAGGGCGGCAATTCCCAGAGACTGTTGGCCTTGTGTCACCTCTTGCACAGTGACTTCCCTCAGCCAATTTCCTTCTACCTTCCCAGCTATCTTTCAAACCCAGCACACAGCTCTTGTTCTTTCACAGGTATTACTGGTGTCACTCTAATTTTGGTCAATGTATTTATCAGTGTGACACACCTGTCTTAATGTCTGATAGATTGTATATGTCTACTAATTTTATGTTGCAAAATATACTGTACTTGTTGCCAGCAGTTTTGTACATTTGAAGAAAACTACGCAGCAGTAAAATCAGGATATAATGAAACTAAGACTGTTAAATGGGTCAGTGTCTTAGTCCTTTTATCCAGGTGTAGATCCTTAGGGATGTAATGTGGCTGCAATTCATTAGAGCCCAGCTACACAACTATTATGCTAAAGAATATTGAAGTCAGTGGAGTGATGCTACAGATACTCTGGCAGAGGATCTGGTCTGCTTTTTGCCATCATTTGCTCTGCTGAGCTGAGTAAATATGGCAATTTCTTAGATTGTCAGTAAGAAGGTCACTTTTACTCCTCAGTTCCTCCTCAGCCACGCTAATTCAATCATTCAGTTCCAACTTTCAAACTTTTTCTCTTTAGATTTGACTCTGGCCAAT
Organism: Pithys albifrons albifrons; assembly: GCF_047495875.1. Classification (NCBI taxonomy): domain Eukaryota; kingdom Metazoa; phylum Chordata; class Aves; order Passeriformes; family Thamnophilidae; genus Pithys; species Pithys albifrons. The sequence goes on from NC_092470.1 coordinate 10,305,123, forward strand.
GAAGGAAACAAAAAGGTCACTGGTACATGTGAAACATGTACATGTGCCCATGGAAAACAAAGGCACTTGTCTCTGCTGCCAGTAGCAAACAAGGGGTGCTGCTGCCTTTGACTTCCTAGTCCAGATGCCTGTGGCCCATGTGTAGTCCAATAAAAAACTGCCTTTAAATCAAGACACAGCTAACAGACAAGACCAAACCTCATGTCTCTACATGGACAGCTACATTGTCTCTCCAAGGCTCATTGTATGAGATTCAGTTCACTCAATATAGGTTTACAGTGATGTTTTATGAGCCCTAGGTGGTTGCTTGGCCTCCAGATGTCATCACATGGGGTCTTGTGCCATTTCTGCTGGCTACATCCAGATGTTTTGAATACACTAGGACATTTAAATAACAGTGCTGTTTGGGGGGTTTTGGTCCTTGAATATTGTCTTATAGTTTTTTAAGTTTTGATTCAATGTCCTCTTGCCTGTCTGTAATAGTCCTGTTGCTTACAGTGCTTCCTTAGGTGCTTACAGTGGTTTGTGTCCTTGGCTTCAAAGCCCCTGTGCTCTGCAGATATCCCACTCACTCCCCTTGCATTCTGTGTAGGGCATAGTCTGCACTGAACTGCATGGCTTGGCAATCAGCCTCTGCCTAGCACAGAGGAGGAGCAGGCAGGGTTAATCCTTTTCCTTCACTCCTTATTGAGCAATTAGGCCACTAAAAAGGATCTTGTTTACTGATATTCGAAGAGGCTGTGATTTACTGGGTCTTGTAATAAATTTACATTCATCAGGAGGTAGCCAGAGGCAAGTCTGGAGTTTTAGCAGTGGCTAATTTGTAGCTTCATTCTTCAGATAGGAACAGAATTTAAAAAGTTCCCAATACTAAAGCAATTTGTTTAAATCCCTAGTCCAAAAAAATGAAAGCTTGCTTTAAAAAGCTGTCTGAAAGGAGATTTCCTCACCATAAGGGCTATCCATGCGAGTGGAATCATTGACAGCGTGGTTACAATTTACCCAGCATGCCCCTGTGTGGGCTGTGCCTTTAAATGGGGCAGAGAGAAGCAGCTGCAGTCCTGAGAGGGTTCTTGCAAGGCTGGTTTCAGTGGTGCTGCTACTTCTTGGTAAGACTTTTTGCCTGTTGCTGTGAAATGTTCTATGTTTAGGGCAAAGTTGGTGCCTTCTCATGTGATGTTCCTATAAAGACTTGGCATTCCAAGTAGAAACTGATGGATGAGTCACAGCCATCTTTGAACTTTTTACAGGACATAGGTAGTGATATTTTGTTATTGTGCTTTTAAAGTTTCATCTTATAAAGCATTCTCGTCTATAATTATTGAGTATTTCCTAAGAAATGCTGACTATGTCTGTTGTGTTTTAATCCTCTGAATTTTCAGTAGAGAACCTCAAATTGATCTGTTAACGAGAAAGTGGATTTAGTGTCCGATTTGAAGCAGCTGCTTATTCAAGTCTGGGACAAGAACAGTAATGACTAAAGGTTGTTATCAGTTGATTGTCACCGAGTGGTTTAAGTGAAATGAGGTTTCGGAGTATCAGTCAATTTTTCTGTGGACTGCTTTCCATGTAGCACTTGTCACCCTTGCTGGCCTTGCTAGTGAATTGTTCAATGTACCATAGGAAATCAACCTCCTGGGTCAGGTGTGAGGTATATTGGCAAGAAGCAGGTGGAGAGGGGAGCTGCATTATTGTTACTTATATTTTACCTGTTGTTTCTATGCCTAAAGTCCTTTAACAAAAACCTCAAAGCATTGCCCATAAAGACTACATTAACATAAGGTGTTTACAAGCCAAAGAAACTATGCTTCCAGAGTTGTTTTAGGAGTTTAATCAATGGTGATATGTAAATAAGGAATCAACCAGAGGAATAAGAAGCCCAGCTGATTTCAGTTTAATTGAAAGTATCACTTAAAAAAGAAGGAGCACAGTTATGAAAGGAAAAGGACAAAATAGGTGAAAAAATAATGGTGGTTGTAAGCAGCTGAAACAACACAGGCTAAAGAAAATTGGTTTTATTTTTTTTGTTTGTTTGTTTGGCTGGTTTATTGGTTTTATAATGAATTGCACAGAAATACAAGAGAGAAAACAACAGCCAAGACCTGCAGTGAAATACTGTGGAGATTTATAACACTGTGGAAATGCCAAGTGCTCAAACACATTGTCCCATTTTGATTGGAGGTTCGTGGCTACAGCCTGGCTTATCTCCTTACATCCTGCACCAATGGATATAATCTGCAGAGTATAAAAATGACTGTGCATTTTGCTCAAGCACACTTGCAATCCATCTTGTAAAATAAAAAAAATAAAAAAAGCCCTCTCAGCTCTGGGAATACTCAACAGTCTCGTTAATTTTCAGAAGTCTCCAGTGGGACATCATTTTCTTTTATCTCCTCACAAATGGCCTATAGAATCATATGCATCTTGTGCTGGTTTGGTATTGAGTGTGCTATAGTTATATATTATTAAACATTTTGGCCAAGTTTTGGTTACATGAACAATTCATCTTCTGCTGTGCATTTCTGTCCTTGTGATTAATGAAGGTTACCAGCCTATGATTGCAAAGTGCCCTGGGTTCTCTCTCTTACCTAATCCTCTTTAAGTGCATTTTGGTATAATTTTTTCTAGTCTTTCCTTTGAGCTAATAATTCTTCTCACAGGTTCTGAATAATGTCTTCATGTTACATATTGCCATGCTGGTGTCCATAGGGAAGCTGCAAAGCTCACTGGTGCTGTCATGCACTGTATTTATTGTCAGGAATTCTGGTAATGCAAAGTGCCTGAGGTCAAAGGGGCTACAGCTTTTAGTTTATATTTACAGGGATTCTACTAGCTTTTCTGATTTATTGACTTTTGTGATCAGCTTGACAAATGAAGACATACTGGAACCATACAAGAAATAGTAATTTTTTCACTTTCATCATGAACCTTTACTGGTGTTAGGCTGTTGTATAATGATCTGTTGTTCTGCTATTCCCCAGTTTCCACAGGAGAAAATAATTAGTGTTTTAAGACTAACCTCCTTAGGGTCTTTTTTAATGGACTATGAGAAGTATATTTGCCTACTTTTCACAGCTCAGATATTTCAAAGGATTAGTCAGAATAAAACAGACTGTGCCTGTATAAAATAGCATCTACACTGAGTACTTCATAGCCTGTGAGGAATGATGCTGATGTGAGGCTCCTTTTGCAAATGTGGGGTTTAGGGCTTTCTTGGTTGTGTGTTGGTGGGGTTTTTTTTCCCTTTGATAGAGTTCCCCCAGTGACCTCCATCCCAAAATGTTTGATGCTGTGTAGGGGATTTCCATGATTGCTGTGTAGGTTTCTCCCAGAATGAAATATCAAGCTGGGACTAAACTGTAAAAATAGTGTGTAAGCCTAATTAGGATAGAATTCAGCTCAGGTTTATTGGTTAAATCGTAGGAGAGAAATGTCTGGCCTGTATTTCTCTAGAGGGAGGTTGTGCGTCTCACTTAAAATGAATGAAACTACTCTGATCTGTGCATATTGGGACCTAGGCCTGTGCTTTAGCTTGGCAGCTTCACAGCTCTTCATGAGTTGAAATGCCTTCTCTGTGTGAATAAGGTGCAGGGAGGAGTTCATCCTGAAACCATCAGTCGTGGCTCTGCAGAGCCCTGGGATGATGATGAGGGATTGATTCAGTGATCACTGCATAAAACATGATGACCATGCTGGGTGTAACACTTTGCTACTGCATGTTTTTGGTTTGCATTCCTTGTTTTTATATCAACACAACACATGCATGTGCCACACCCACACACACTCATGCACATGCACTGTGGGCCTGTTTCATGAAGCTGTAGGAAAATTACTCAGTTGTGGTTTAAAAGTAGGAAGAAAGTCATGCATCCACACAAACATCTGTGAGGAAGGTGGGAGTTGCAGCCTTTTCATTTCATGAGTAAATTCTTACTCTCTCACTTTTTTGAACAGTTTAATAAAGAAAAAAATCCCATTCCACCGTGTGAGATGATGTTCAGAGCAGCACAGTGTTCTAATGGCTGATTTCAATAATAAAGACAACAGGGGACTAAAAGGTGCAGTGTAGGAAGCTGGGAAACACATTCCTTTCCCCAGAGGGTGTACTTAGCTTTGTGCCTTTGATCACTTGAGAAGTATCATTAGAGCACAAAATGGCAGGCACTAGGGAATATTTTGGCAATTATAATGTGAGAGTTAAAAAAAAAATCAAAAGAAGTTTGAACTTCTTTAGGAGTTTACTGCCATGAAGATCTGATCACAGCTGAGGGATAAGATGCTCTAACAGATAAAATAAGCTCCAGCAGGACTATTCTTCAGATATTGACTTCCAAGTTAGCTCTGGTACAGAACAGTCTGTAGAGAACAGATTATATTTACAGGTTCAAGAAATCTAATCTGTGTACACACTTTATCATTACTTACTATTTGTACTGCAGTAGCACCTGCAAGCCCTTGTTACTCAACTAGATCCCATTGTGCCAAGAACTGTCCAAACATGGAAATAAAGCCCCACAAAACCAACATGGGACAAGAAAAGGCTCAGAAAGCCTTTAGACGAGACTGCAACATAGTTGTTGGCACTCGGAAAATCAAGTATTTGTCTAATGCCTTGCAAATCACTATACAAATATTGTGGTGGCTTATTATTACATACTGTTATGAAGCGGGTTTGTGTTCTTATTTCTTAGTTCTAGAGAACAAAGGAATTTAAATGACAGTGTTTATTCTGAAGGCTTTTTTAGTAGTGTCTTGGCAATACAAAGCACATCTTTACTTTGCTGTGACCTCAAAGAAACCACCTTCTCAGAAAGAGGAGCTGCTGTTGGTTGGGGCAGCAAGCCAGAGGAGTTAACATTTGTATGCATTTCCACTGTGTCCAAGGCCTTGGACCCAAAGCTGGCAGCAAAGGCGATTTCTACTTTCTCCTTGAAACGTGCCAGTTCTAGCAATCAGGGGTATGTGTGTTTGTAGGTGTGAATAGCACCATGAGCTGGAAATTTTCATACAACCAAGCTTTAAATTCTGTGTTCTGAAAACAGATTGTATGGTGTTAAGTAGAAAGGCTGGGTCTCTAATAGAGCAAGATGCAAGACTTTGATATTAAACAAGACTGCAGACTCAGAGTTGCTTTGTTTTTTTTACCTATAGGCTGTCCAGATAAACCTGGCTCAAGCACCAAACTAAGGCAGCGGTCTCACATCACCTGTGCTGTCCTTGTCTGTACTGCACAAAATCCAATAATAAGCACAGTTTTTGAATATGCCGTTTACTGCCTCAGCACAAGCTCTATTGATTGTGCTCACATGCAACATCCTTAACATAAAATACAACAGAGATGAAAAGAGAGAAATAACCTAATTATGCAGAGCATGAATGGGAGGTTTTAAAGTTCCAGTTGGACACATGTGGAACAAATCTTCTTGTAACACAGCAAAAGAAAGCATTTCAAAGCCCTATCTTATCATCATCATCAACCAAAACAGGCAGCCCACACAGCTTTGCCATTTCAATTTTCTGCTCATTTTCTTTTGTCCGTATCAGATGTGTTGCCTATTTTCCTTAGTTCATAGATGTCTCACTGTGATAGGAGCTTGGGGAGAAGTGAGTACAGCCCATTCTCAGAAATGGCGATTATATTGAAAAAGGAAAAGGTAATAAAAATTACCCAGTTGCCCCACATTTTGCAAATTATTCAATCAAACCTCAGTTAGAGTTGTTTCTCCTTTTACTGGTCCTCTACCATTCCCCTTTGTTTCTGCAGCCACTTAAGCATTGTGGGGTGCATGGCATATGTAGCTCCATGATGCTTATCTTGTGGTTACCTTTAACTGGCCAAGAGGACTTGCTGCTGGAGAAACAGCATTTCTTAGGGAACAGCTGGAATGTCTGAACAGTGATATTCCATTTGACAGGATTAGTTCCAGTTCTTTGTCTTGTGACTTCTAAATGGCAAATACCTGCATTTGGTTGGTATATAAGAAGTGTTAAAAAAGCATGTTTTAATGAACAAAAGGAAAGTAGAGAAGAGATCATTAATTATGGAGGTATGCCACACATCTTTTCAGCACCCGATAAAGAAGCAGGAGACTCCTGTGTTTTTCAAAGCAATGGTGTCTCCAAACCTCTGTTCTAATGGCAAGTCACTTGGTTCTCTTGGCATTGCTTCTGCCTTTGATGATGGGATATGATTTCTGTCTTTGCTTTTGGTAGTGGGAACCTAGATGTGCCCTCGCTTGAGAGTGTCTCTGCTTTATTAATGTGTTTGTTCCCATTACCCACAGCGTTTGGATTTTTGCCTTTTATGCATGAATGGTCTGAGATCCGCAGTTCCACTTCACACTGAGCTTCTATTTTGGTGTCTAACTTACCATATGTTTCAATGGAGAATTAATTGCTTCCGTATCTTTATGGGCCTGCTACTAAATGATTTGCCAGAGAGACACTGGAAAATATAGTGAGCTATTTCTCCAAGCTATTATGTCCTAACTGAAGGACTGGATCACACTTCACCACTCACAGTATTATAATAAGTCTTAATTCACTAATGTTTTTGAAAGATCTTGTAAAGCTCTTAGGAGCAGAGCTTTGTGAGCACAAAATGTTATTTTATTCATGAACTTCTAGAACCTTTTGTACTTTGAATTTATTTAAAAATAAAATGGAGACAGAGAATGTAATAGAAGACAAAGTTGGACATTTGCAATCTGAGGGTTTCAATGTGATTAGGGAAAGGAAGGCGATAATGCTAACAGAGCATTTTGTGTGATAGAGGGTAGCGGTGAAACTATACTGCACAAAAATGGTAGAGAAAAGCCCTGCTGCAGTGTTGCCCCCACACTAATCCAGGTTATTTCCCTCTGAAGTGTTTTCATGTTAATTCTTTCCCCCTTACCTGCTTTTGTGGCCATGAGAGCAAAGGCCAAAGCAGTCTGGTAGTTTCCCTCAATCCAGAAAACATAACCTTTGCCATTTGCACCTTCTGCCTTGGAGTAATCAAAAGAAAAAGGTATTGGAGCTCAGGACTGCTGCATTTAGAGGACCAGAAGAGTGCAAAATAAAGGACACTTATAGGAAAAGCAGGCAAAACCAGAGATTATAGGAAAACAGGAACCAATAGCAAACATTCTACCATCTTTGGGAGTTGGAGAGGACATAATCCTAAATCTTGAAAATAATGTTTTCCATCAGCATTTCTTACTTGTGTATAGTTTGCCATAACCTGCACTTTGAAAATAGTCTGAATCTTTAAAAAAAACAAACCCAAACCCCAAACTCCAGAATGGCTTCTGTAACACCAAGGAAACTTATAACAGTCCAGAGTACAGTGAGCTGATGCCTTTCGTGAGTCATGACAGGCTACAAGATTAAGAATTTGTAGGAAAAAATCATAAGTGCCATAGGTACTACCTTTAAATAAAGATATTCTTTCTTTAAAGTTGAAGGGCTACACTTCAGTGGATGGAACCATGTGAAGTAGACAGCAGTTTGCATTTGTAGTGCATCAGTAGTGTCTGATTCCACGCAGGAATGCTCATTTGCAATAACTGCAGAGAGGGACTTCCCTGTGCAGAGATGGAATTGTGGGTTAAAATTCAATGCTGGAGTAATATTTTTCAACACTTTACATTTTTGAAGCCTTCCAAAGAGAGTAAACAATCAGAGAAAGAAAAGCCAATTAGGAAAATGAAATTCAGGAATTAATATCCCGTCCCACCACACACTAAATTTGGTTCATTCCTATCTATTGCTCTAAGGAAAACATTGATTTCAAGGTCACTCCAGCACATGTAATATACAGGCTCCAGAAGAAATGCTGGATGCCAGTTTTAGGCAGATTGGAGAATGAACCAATCTGCCAATTGTGCTCTGTCCTTTTCTAAAAGAGTTGTGTCATTGAGAGGAGTTTAGCTTCATTTATTAAAGGCTTTGAAACAGAACACTTTGCCATTCCCTTCCAAAGTACCAGCACCTGCCTGGAGTGAGTTTCGTGTCCATACTTGCCTCTTGGATTTATATTCAACAAACTTGAAGTTAATATTGTCAGCATCATCATAAAATAAAAAGTAATGGCAACAGTTCTTCGTTATAGTTTGTAATTTAAACTTTAATGTCTATAACCCCCTGCACCACTCATCACAGAACAAAAATATGTTCCTGGTATCATAGGTGAGTTATGGCTCCTTTGACTAATAGCCATAATGGCAGAATGAATTTTGACTGTGAAATGAGGTGCCTGTGGTGGGAGCTCTGCCAACACACCAAATCGAGCGGGAGGTCTGAGTGCAGCGTGAACGGGTGTTCCATATGCTCGAGAGACTTTTGGAATCAGCCCAGCCTGCATATGCTTCTGTTGGCAAGCTCTTGAATAGAAAGGAAGATATTGTCCTCACCCTACCTAACATACCTCCCACTCACTTGAAATGCTCATTTGCAAATGGAGATTATGCAAATCTGTGAATGATAATGGCACAATCCCAGTCTTGCTACAGCTGGATAGGAAGGGTGGAAAAAGTGAAAGTCATTGAGTAGATTTTAAACCAGAATATGTATTGATGTAAAACAGTAAAAAAAGCATCTGAGATGTTCTCCTACCCATGATCTGTGAAGTAGCAGAATAAATTTTACCATTGCATTAAGGTGCACAGACTTCACTAGCCAATCCATGGAACTGTAGTCTGCTGGGAGATGTTCTGATGAACAAAACACTTGAAATAAAAACATCTTCCCCTGCTTATCTGTGATTGCAGTGAAAAAGCTACAGTACAAAATGGTCCAAGGTGAGAAAGGGAATAAAAAATACAGAGAGAGGACTTTAAGCATGCCAGAGAGAAAATGGAAGACAGAGAATCCCTGGATAGAGGGATTTGCAGAGATTAAGAAGCAGAGTGGTGGGTAGAGGAAGAAATGGTGGCACAAGTTTATTAAGTAAACAGATTTCCCACCAGGCTGTCGTAGTTTGTCATCACTGTCATCAACCAGGTGTGTTTGTCCTCCTCCTCCCTTTTGAAATTAATTGTCATGTCCCCCAACACCATTCCTCCCTTCTTCTTCAGCATTGCTGTCCTCAGCTTTTTCAGTTCTGTGAATGCCAGGCACAGACAGGTACAGATGTGTGCTCTGACCTTGCTCTGAAAATTCTCATTTGCCCTTTCACACTGATAAACTCATTGTGTGAAAGAGCTGTGGGGGCAATAGTGGGTTGAACATCAGTGAATAATGCCATCTTGACACAAGTGGCACAGATTAGTCACAGAAACATCCTAGATTAAATATTTTGCAAAGCAAGGGCTGAGCTCAAATGCCATTTACTTTCTATTGATTCTTCCCTTCTGGATGCTTTTTGCCTTCCAAATATTTCTGAAATACTAGGTTGTGGTAAGTGATAGTCAGTTCTTCCACAGACCTCGCCCATCACACTCATAGTGCAGGTGGCTGGGACTAAATAACAGCTATCAACTTGCTCCACAGATATTCTTATGACTGATATATACCAAAAACTTGATTGTTCTTCCTCCCTCTCTGCTGTCCTACTGCCTTGCTCATCCTGAGCAGTGCAATGGTAGGAAGCTTTTCCAGTACATGATTTGCAGCACAAACCTTTGTGGTCTTTCAGGTGTGTTCTTTGAGGCTTTTCAATGCTGACCTCAAGACACCAAATGCAGTTGTTTTTCGCACCTTTAGCCTTGGTGTTCCCTGCCACTGAAAACTTCCACTCTATGATCTTTCTCCCTGCTTATTCTTGTGCTTTGCACCCAAGATGAAGCCCTTTTCCCCTGCTTTCCCTGCAGGAGTGTAACTGCCATTTACTAGGAGTTTGGCAGATTTCTGGGTTGTCCCTAGTAATCCTCCTCATACCTTTAATTTTGCCACCTCTTATTTCCCTACATATCTCTGCAACTGATAAGTAGTTGAATAGCAAGAGTGGGAAGAGTTTTACCACAGTCTATGCTGCAATTTCACATCCTTCAGTCTTGTGATGGTAATTTTGGCTGCATTTAAGTGAATTCCTCAATTTCTGTTAAAAGAACATCAAAATGTGTAATTTACTAAAAAAAAAAAAAGAAAAGTTATAATCTGTTGTCTTAAAGACAGTGGATATTTTGAGCAAATCTTTTAGTACAAAATTTGATTAACATGAAAGCACCTACAAAGGGCAATTCCAATTATGAAAGGACTTCAAGCACTTGTTATTGCAGATTTGGTGAAACTCGAATGTTTTGTATATCTTCAAAACTTCATAGTATTTATAGCACAAGTGGCAGTGTAAGGCACGAAAAGATCAAGGGCAAGGTCTGTAAATCTGAGGAGTTTCTTTTAGACTGGCTGGTGGGGGGAATAAAGTGATCCTCCAGTCACCCTGGAAACCCTTCCTGATATAAATAGTTGTGCTGGAAGAGTGATTCAGAGTAATAACATTAAATGGGTATGTATGTGTTGATGCCATTGGGCCCTGTGCCAGAAGTGCTTGGGGAGGGTTGTGCATTGTGTCAAGTACCTTCAATAACACTTATATTTTCTTTTAATAACTGTAATGAAATGACCAAAGATGCATTTGTTTGAAACAATTCAAAAATAGTTCTTTAACTGTTCTCATGGAAAAAATTGCTGCCCATTTTTCTTTGAAGAATGAAAAATGATCTTATTATTTATCTCCCCCACCACTGGATTGTAATAAAATAAAAGTGCAATCCAAATGTCTTCGAGAAAGCAGGGTGCTACTTCTATGAGTTGCCTGCAAATTAGCAGTATTAGAATCTGGCTTTGAACCATCTCTAGTGCAATTGCTCTTGCTTTGTTTGGTTTTCTTTTTTCTTTCATTCATACCTCTGTAACACTTAGGAGTTGAAGAAGTCTTGGGTTCTAAAGGCTGTCCTCTTATTCCTAAGATGGGGGTGTGTGTGTGTATGTGCACACACAGGCACATATATTTGAAGTCCTGCTACTCCCCACTGCCTCTTCCCTTTTTATACTTTGCCCTTGTTTATTCTTTTTTTCAGAAACACAAAAATGAAAACATTTGGAGCTTCCTAACTCTTCCCCTCCCCAGCAGACGGCTTTGGCCTGCTGTTCCTCCTCCTCTCCTCTGCCTGCAACTTCCCGTTCTGGGAGTGAGACATCCAAACATATGTCACACAAAAGCAGCATAAATACCATGCACAAACTGATCCTTCTGTGTGGGTAGCAAGTACAAACCCAGCTTTTAGCAGCAAAAATCACCAGGTTAGTCCTGTGGGAAAAGCTAAGGAAGAAAACTTATCCCAGGTGAGGGTAGCACCCAATAAAAGCAGCTCTGCCAGTTTTGCCTCCCTGGGACTGAGGGTTTCCTCTGGAGTCTGGGGGTTTGCAAACCTTCTGAACCGTTAGCAAAGTTCACAGGGTCTGCAAAACCAGTTCAAAGCCACACTGTATTTTAATTCTCTTTCCCTGAACTTAGAAACCCTTGTGGTTTCCAAGGACAATTCAGTGTAAAGGGAAAAATCCCACTAGCTAATGGGAGAGGTTTCTTGAATTGGGATGGAAGGGCAAACCAAAAAACAAAAAAGAAGGCTGGCACAAGTTTATGGCCTATGTATACATGGGATTTATACTGACAAGCAGACTTATCCCTGCTGGCATGAAGCCCAGAATCTACAGTGGCTGGCAAGTCTGCCCAGAAATGGATTGCACCAACAGTGTGAAATGCCTGTTCCTCCATCTCCTGGGGAGAGCTCAAAACATGATAACTGCTGAGTAATGGGATTTGGCTGAAGAAATTAAAAATTACGCCCTCTCAAGGGAGGGTGGTGGGAGATATTTGCAGTAGCAGATTCAAGCTGTCAAATCTTTTTCTTAATTTGAAAGTTTTCTTCACTCTTCCTCTACCATCTTTCTGCACTCTCTAAGCAGTTTTCATCTTATCTGCTAATTGCTAATCTGTTTTCACTCTTTACATCTGGTTTTTTTCTAGGTCTCCTTCTGGCACCCTAAGTTTCCTAACCCTAAAAACAGCCCTGCTGGGCATTAGCTTTGTAGTCCATCACATCAGCAGCTTTAAAATGGATCAATGTTGTTAGGAATGTTAGGTTCTGTTCCTTTCATATGGTTCATACACTCAGGCCTTTCAGCAGCATCATGAAGGAATCGTAAATCTGTGATCTAGTCCTAATGTACTTGGAAAATGCTGGAAGTTTTTTTTGTTCTCACTGGGCTGGCCTCCTGGTACTTGTTGAATTTACCCATCACTAAGAGAAAATAAATTATTTATTTGTAGGTTTGTATATGCTGATATGAAAGGAATCTACATACAGAAACTGTCTGAGAGCAGATATTTTCAGAACAGGTGAAACACTTCTGTCAGTCAGTTGAGGCCATTTTTGATCTAATTTTAGGTGATAAAGAAGACTTTCAAACCATGTTGAGAAATGCCTTCTTCCTAGAAGTATTCATTTTGTTCACAAGCTTTTACAGTAAGAAATAAGTAAAAAGAATTAGAGAGCTCTGGTTTTCCTCTATTATTTCTACCTTACTTTTTTAATTTATTCATATGCCATTATAAGTTTTGATTATTTTTTTTTCCAAACTATTCTGCATCTTATATTTATTTTCACCATTTTGCTTATTTTCTTTGATGATGTGCATTCAGTAATTGATTTAATCACCTGTGGGTTCTTTTGCCTGAATTGAATGACTTTGGCTTTTCAAATTTCTAATATGATTGAAAATTCAATTTGCTTCCAAGGACCTTTGTTCATGAGGTTCCTGTTATATTGAATTTTTGAGAAGCACAGTTATTCGAATCAAGTAAAGAAACAAACAATCCATCAATTTATATATTTATTAATTTCTCATATGAGAAATTATTCCTGGCTGTGTGGAGGTGAATTAAAACATCCATGAAACTGTATTGCTCTGAAATTAGAATAATTTCTCCAAAAGCAAAGATTAGATGATAATTTTGTTGGGATTGACCTTTTCCTCTTTAGTCATGCAGTGAGGGGATCTCTGGAAGAATTTGGCGTGGTAGCTGCATGCACCAAAGCTGCAGTTTCACTTAAAGCTTTAAAAACACCAGAGGGATAAGGTTTCTTCTCTCATTAGATTTTTATCAAGTTTTCAGATGCTCTTATGCCTTTTTTGCTTCAGTTACGGCTTTTAAAAATCATATTTTTCTTGATTTTTGGGCTCAGTAGTTCCAAAGATTTTTCATCACAGACCTGATGGAATGAGGTCTACGTCAGGTTTGCTGATTGTCACAAATGAGTGATTTGGGTCACCCAAATAACCCTGTCAAAGGCATTAACAAAAGTGGTTTTAATGGGAATTTGTACAAGTGTGACTCAACTAAGTTGGATGGCAAGGTTCACTCCATTATTTGTTTCTCTCTCTGCTCTCTGTGTGGCTCAGTGCCTGGTGGGAACTTGTGGGATTTATTTTTGCTGTTATCAATACCTACCCTCAACTGCTCCAGCAGTTCTTTCATTGTGATGGTAACACCTTGCCATGAAGAACTGGATGGCTGGTAGGGACTGTCTCTTTGTTACCTTTTTCATGATGAGTCGGACATATTTCTCCAACAAATCTTGCCTATTTTCACATAGGTTTGCTTTTGAATAATGCTTTTTTTGTTTTTTTCTTTTTTTTTTTATGTCTCTTGTTCTGTACTTGTGCCTCTTCATCTGTGGTGTTTCAGTTACTGCTCTGTTTTGCTTCTGAAAAAGTTTAGGGGTTTTTTCCTCAGGGAATTTTTAGCCCTTTGTGTATCTAAAAGAAAACAAACTTCTGAAATTTAGAAACCAATAAGTTTAGTTTGAATGCACTCTGCACATTTGAAAAAAGGCACATTGGAGGCTTCCTCTTTCTTCCTTGAAGTCAGTGGTAGATTTACTATTCATCTCGAGGAGCAGGAGCAAGAATTAAATGCAGTAAGTTTGGGTAGTAGATTATGATAAATATAGGACAGATGACAGAAATGACATGAATTCATTGCTCAGCCTAACTTTCCAGTGAGAAAATATCTCAGAAAAGCTATTGTAATCATGAAATGATTAGGAGTTTTATTGTTGTTTGGGGTATTTTGTGGTTCCTTGTTGTTGTTTTGATATTTTGTGGGGTTTGTTTTTGTTTTGCCTTTTTTTTTTTTAAATAGAGATCCTTGTGATTAAACCTGGTGTATGAGTGCATTATTGCATCTCCTGGCACCACTGAGCAAATAGGCTGACACAGCACAGCTCCCTGCTGACCTCCCAGCAATGGCTGATTGACTTTGCAAGGATTTTTCATTTCAGAAACATTTGCAGTTTCCTGAAATGACTCCAAAGAATCACATTATTTTATTTCATATTCATGTTTGCTTGCATCAGTTATTTTGGGGAGAGGAGAGAAGGGGATGAAATTGTTTTATATAAATAAGTTGAATGGATTTCATAACAAGCAATGTTCTGACCCTGGCACTATAGTCTCTCTGCCCACCTATATAGGAATAAGATTTCACTCTGCTGGGATATCACAGGTTTCACAGAACCCCACCCATTTTATTTGTTTTGCTATGAAGAAGTGTCATTGTAACTCACTTTATGCCTATTATTAGAGTTAGCACTCCTGAGAATCAAAAATGATGAAGATGTGAACGGTCAGGGGACTAAACAATTGCAGGTATTACAGTGAGTTGTCCACCCACAGGCTCAGCAGGTGCTGGAGGATCTGACTGGGAAGTGGAGTATTTTTGGCACACAATCTCCAGATACTTTGGTTGCTTATTTTCATTAGAATCTTGTTCTGAAAAGAAATACAGTGAAAGGACTTTGCTGAGCCCCAGCATGTTGTTGTTTATGAAAAACCTTAGAATTTCCCAAATCGTGACTAATTTGATATACTTCCTTCTTTTTCTGGGGAAAAAATTGTACAGAACCATGGAAAACACTTTATAACCTGCAGTGGGCTTGGGCACAGAAGTGTCCAGTTCATGTCACAGCTGTCTCTAAGTGACAGCTTCCAGAGGAACTCTGAAGCACATGTAAATGCATGTGGTTTTTTTATTTTTTTTTAAGGCAGACTGTGCACTGTTCAACTTCTCTCTCTATTGATTCTCTTTCAAGTTGTGGTTTTGTCCCATACCGCGGCTGCCACCTTAAAGAATGGTCAGTTTGACTGAGGTGCATTGAAAGAAAACCCAACATCCCTGTCTCAGGGGGTATGAGTATCAAATAGAAGTTGGTTGCTCTTTCTACCTCAGATACTGATCTCTGTTCTACTTTCCCTCAGTAGTGCCACAAATATAATCTTGGAAGAATTTATTGAGCTTACATACATCAGATGGAAAATAACATGAGAAAGTGTAGTTGGAAAAGGACTTTTTTTCTTAACGATTCTAGAAATTGAGACATCCTTGGACATATTTTCTCCAGTTCATCAGGGAATGAATCTTTTCTTCTGATCTGCTTTTTTAACTAGATGGACCTGTCATCAGAGTAGAATTTCTTGTGTTGGATTTGGCCTTTCAACCTGAATTTCTGAGCTGAAAAAATAGATGTATTGTAGTTATGAGATATAGTTGGAACTCCTCAGGTTCTGTAGATATGAGTGCTGCTGGTAGCTTGAATTTAAGTGTTTCTTGCTGCAGAAAAATTCTATGGGGCTAAAATGTAGGATTCCCTCCTTCATTTGTGGAACTCGCAATTCCTTGATACACATCCCATGTAATTACATGTAAGGCCCTTGCCATTTGCAAACCCGACAGAAAGCTGGTCCTGGCAGTAAGGACATCACAATGTCTGTGTTGATGGGTTTGGTAGGGAGTGACAAAGGTCACACAGCAGACCAGAAGCAGAAAAGAAAACCCTGTTTTGTTCTAAGGATGGAATAAGAATTACTGGTTACAGAGCAAATTAGTGAGGACTTGGGCTGAAATGTGTTTGGGTAAAGGAACCTATTTATTCATTTAGACTCTAGCATATAAAGACTGTGTACTATCCTTAGTCCTGGGCTATGATTCCTTCTATCCCAGACATTATGAAAACACAGGTGAGAGTAAAACTTTGTCTTGCAGTATTTAAAACAAGAAAGTTATCTATGGACATTGTAACTGTTCTGTATGCTATACATATTGTCAAAAGTTTTATAAGCTATGTTAATATTCTGGAGTCAGCTAGAGCATAAAAGAAAGTGGCAGTTTTCATTTGTGATATTAAATCTTTGTGTATTCAGAGTCTATTCAATTGAATGGAACAAATGAAGAGGAATTTTGCTGCTCTTTATAACAAAGCTCACATCATATGGAAGCACCAGGATTTCAGAAGACAGGATACACTCCAAGTATTCCACTGGTCCCCAGGAATCACTTTTTGCAGGCTGGCAATCTATTCATGGTGCTTTAAGTGCTGCAGCTCTGCCCTTACTGTCCCTGCCCCACTGTGCCAAACTTAGGGAGGTTCTTTCCAACAAGAGCAGGCAGGGAAGTAAATTCTCTGCCCAGATGGTGCCCAGATCTTCCTGTTTCATCATGAGGATGCAGAAATGAGAATGAACCTCAGTCTTTCTGTTTACATCCAGGCACCAGCCTCTCCCTCAGCATAAGAGTTGCCTTGTTCAGAGGCACATGGTTTGCTAACATGGGACTCAGCATTAGCACTTGCAGTTGTTCTTCACACCTTCACATCTGCTCATTAGCAGACCATTCCTGTGCTAGTAAGTTATACCCAGCCTTACAGCCACCATAATTGTGTGCCCTGCTGGGGATTATAGTTGTTTCTCCCTTCTCAGAGGTCTCAGTGCTGTTAAGGTCAGAGAAGCAGTGCCAGCACTGTCACTGTCAGCTTTACTCGGGGGTGCATTGTTTGACTCTCCCCCAACACATCTCCCTTAAATGCTTTGTTCTTGACAGTCATCTCAGTCCCAGCTGAGCTGGCACTGCAGCTGTTCTCAGGGATGCCGTTGCACCCAGGCTGAGTTGGAGGAGTGTCTTTGCACCGTCCCCCCTTAGTTTGGAAACCCAAGAGACTATTTTGCAAATGGCAGCTGTTTCCTAGAAATTGCATGGCTGCTCTTTCATTCCAATTAATGTTTCCCTTATTCTGCTTCTATTTTGTGTTTTTACTAATGTTACAAGAACCTAGTAATATAGCAATAGAGATGCACACCAGTGATCTGACTAGTAAAATTGTAATCTTCTGTTTGTATAGCCCTCAGAGTACTGGACGCAGATTTTCCTGGTCAGAGCCTCTCTGTAAGCCAGTGGAATTATGGTGATTTATACCAGGCGAAGAGCCATCCCTCTCTACATGAGCCCTTCTTGATACAAGGGTTCACCTTAGTTGCCTGGTCACCTGTTTGGTTTCATTTTGTTTTGATTTGAGGAAGGCTGTTGTGGTTTGGGTTTTTGTTTGGTTGGCTGGTTTTCTTTTGTTTGTTTGTTTTAACTTATAACCTTTTTTAAGAGATGCTCATCTGGTCCTAGTTAGGACAAATGCAAAAACCATCACTAAGCACAGCAAATGATTTAGACTAAGGGAATACTTATGTCTTCACTCTGAACAGACATTCAGAAGAGCTTTGCTGGGTAACCTTACTTGAAAGCCAAAGCGTACACATTACAGCACAACTAATCACTGCAGCACATTTTAAGATTTTCATTTCCTAATCTTGTATCCAAAATCAATGTTTCATACTGCAAACAAATATGTTGTTTTCGGTTTTGGAGTGTTGTTGTTGTGGGTTTTGTTTGGTTTGGTTTTTATGTGCTATATTGTGGTTTGGTCAAAAACAACACAATGACCTAAAACTGGAGAGTTGACTCAATTTTCCTGCAATAGAGGAAGCGCATAAAATGTTGAAAACTTAATGGTAATGGCAAAAGTACTGAATTAATAGCTAGAACACGCACACTTCCAGCCAGGATACACAGGAAATTTGAGGTCAGAGGATGAGTAAGAAGTGAGTAAGAGAGAAAAAAACACTGAAATGTTAGCAATAAAAAAGCTTTTATGGGCAGGAGTAGAAATGCAGAGTGTGTTGGAAACAGCTCAATCCTGTGTGTTCCAGCCTCTCAAGTTCCAAAAGTGTACTAATTTCTGTGGTTAATTCTAAATCTATTATCAACCCTGCACACATATTCACAGTGAGGATCCAGGCAAACAGAAGTACAGTTTCTTCTGAGCAACAGACCAGAGAATCTTGGTGCCTTCTAAAGCTTTGGTAAGGGTTTTGGGATATCTTCCCGTACATGACTGGCAAAAGGACTGGTGTGTATGGGGAGATTCAGATTTTATGACACCTGGCCAGGATGGAGTGTGAAGAGCTGAGATCTATCCTGAGACAGTGGACTGCAAAAGCTAAAGCATGGCCTATCTGCTTTGAAAGACGTGGTCTTGAGTCCCTTCAGGTTGAAACCAGGTCCCCCATATCCTGGCAAGTGTTCTAACCACAGTGCTGCTGAATGGAGATGGAGGTCCTTCCCTGAGTCCTACTCAGTCGTTTTAAACAGGCTGCTTTATGTGCTGGTGTGGCAAGAGGATTTGAGGCTTAGAATGCCAGTTAGACACCAGGGTCTCTCCAAGGCCAGTATCAGTTTGTTTGAACAGGGGAAGATTTTACACAAACTTCTCCTTTCAAAGCTCATTGTGTGCTCTCAAGCTGTGCTCTGCAGTGTATGTCCCTCATGAATTCTGCTCGTGGGTAAGGACCCTCTGGATTCCTTGCACTGAGAGGCTACACATGTCACCCTGTTGAGATCCCTCTGTACAGTGAGCTGTAAGCCCAGGGAGGCATCAGGTGTTGCTACAGCCGAAGTCTGACCCAGCCTTGTGATGCCCTTAGATGGTATCACAGACCCACAAATAATGGTCACAGCAGGAAGGTCTGATGTGAAAAAAATAAATTGGCTAGTAATTATTTATAGAGAAAGGCCAGCTGAATATTAATTGGAATCAATGGCAATTACTGTGCTAGGAAGAAACAACTTAAGATTAAATCAATTAAAGGTAATGCCTTGAAGGAAGGACAATGATATTTAATTTAAATTGTTTTAAAGGGTATTTCACACTCTTAAGTTGATATTTCCATTAGGTTATTTTAAACATTTTACAATAAAAATTGAACTGCATTTTCTCCTCAAAGGTAGAGAACAAAAGGAATATTGGCAGTTTTTTATTCCACAACATAGGTAAGAAATTACACAAAACCCACTTTATTTTACAGTTCTTAGCAAAAAATGTTTGGTGGGGAAGCCTAAATGGTAAATAATGTACACATTTTAAAGGGATATATTTTGTGTTCTGACACCCTTTATTTATTTTTCTTCTATCCTTAAATTAGAATTCAAGAAAAAAATTAATCAAAGACCTGTTTGGTTTTTGGCTTGTTATTTTTGGTTGGGTTTTTTCCCCCCCCTCCCATGAATATTCTTTAGATATGGCATCTACCAAGGCCTATGTAATCTCTATATTTGTAGTTTGCTATATTTAGAGCTGCAGTTTCTGAAGTTACATGGGTTTTTGTAGTTGTTTAGCTTCTAAACATGTAAACCTGAAATGCTAATTACTCAAATAGTTCTTTCCTTTTTTTTTTTTTTTTTTAAGGGGACAGAGGCAGGGGGTTCAATGTCCTCAGAGAGAGCCATGTCCTTTAATTGATCTTGGCTTTGACTAGCTCCAGTCTGGTTTTCAGCATGTGGAAAAGAAATAGGGTATATTTTCAAAATGTGTTAACTACTGCCATCCCATGGTCCCTTGGTAGAGACTTGAACAATACCACATATTTCATATAGTGTGTCTTGATCCATAATATAATCTTTCCTGAGCTTCCTGCTTGTACAGATGGAAGGACTGGCCTTATAGCCATGATTTCAAAGAAAATGTTTCCTGAATGGCATGGGGTCCATCTTGCTCAATATTGAGAGTGTTCTTTCTCTTAAATGTCAAATCTCTGCCCTCATTCTGTGTAGGATGAAAAAAACCCTAGCCCCTTATTCTCTTATACATGGTTTAAAACTTTTGGAGACCCATGTGCATCCAGCTGTGCTTTCTTCAGCTCTGGTGCTGAGGATGTTTAGAACAATCTATAGGAGGCACCTTAGTGGAAAGTACTGGTTGCAGTGGTTTGACATTGCCTGAAACTGGTGTGGGAGGGAAGGGAAGAAGCTCTCTGCAGACTGTTCTGGGATTTACAGCAGCTCAGCATTCCCTGGGGGTTAAGGTGAGCACAGCTGATTGGAGGGCATCATGTGTTATCCAGGGCTTTGGCATTACATGGAGAAGGCTGGAAAATGTTGTTCTAAGGCATAATCAAAAACATCTTCATCACATTTGTTCTGCACAGCACATCAATCTTCAGTAAAGTAGTCAAGTCGTTGCACAGAAAAACTATAATTGCAGGTATCCTTTTTCTGAAGCTGTGCCTGTTCTCTGGCTGATGCTCATTTGGAATGTATCAGCCCATCAGCTTGGGGTATCCCAGCAGATGAAGCTGCTGCTTCATGGTTTGATTACGTGAAGTAATTGTTTATAATTTTGCAACTATCTTGCTGTCAGTGCCTCACTATAAAGATTCAAAGTTACTTTTATAGCAAGTGCTGTTTCTGACATTTTCTCCCTTTGCTGGCAAGATAAGGGTGAGGAGGTAAGAAATTCCTCCTCTTCCAGGTTCCCAGGCAGCCTTCAGCCGAGTATCACTGCAGAGCCAAAGGAACACTGTGCACTCTTAACCAACAGTTGCTTTGCCTAATGCAGACAGACTGGTGTTTGGGTTCTCTGATCAGCTTTGAGACACAGACTGTGCAGATTAGTACTTTGTAATTAGTTGTTTACTGCAGTGCAGCCACACTGTATTGGTTTTGGCTGCATTTGGGAAAACAGTTTTCTTTTTTATTTGAGAAGGGAGGGAAAAACCTGTCTTTGCCTGTTGTTTTACCTTCCTCCTTTTAGGAAAGCTTCAAAAAGATGCTACTTTTATTTTACTCCCCATGCAGAGTTTCCATCTAGATCTGTTATATGAAGCATTCAGTTTTAAAAGTTTAAAGGCTTCTTAATTCATGAAATAGAAATGCCATGAATACAGCTGGGAAAGTGCCTTCTAATTCATTTGTGCTTTGGGGTGAAATACCCAAATAAACAATTTAGACTTAAAGAAAGACTGCAGGCTAATTGTGGAGCTCAGAGCAGATTTTGTTCTGGTATAATCTGTAAGAATTGCACTGAGTTCTTCTGTAGGAGTAGAAAGTCTGGTCTTTTTGTAACATCACATAGCTGGAGGTTTTCCATTCCATTTAAGCTACTGTTTCAGGGATGTCAGTGCCTGAACTTCATTGTTATTGCTGATTTAAGCATTGCTGAAATGCAACCATCCTGTGGTATGAAGTGTACGTGAAAATTGCAGTGACCTTTCTTCTAATAGGTTCAGCAAGGTGTTTATCAAACTTTCTCACTAACAGCAATTAGATAACAAACCATTCCACAGAATAATCTGTCATAAAACTCTTATAGCTATAAGTTTTGAAGATTTCCCCACACATTTGGTACAACATTTGCAATAGATTTGAATGGGCTTTCCATTTACTGTGTATAAGAAAAGTGATGTTTACTGCCTGCACAAGCCTCCAGAGAAGCATTCTGTACAGCTCTAATTCAAACTACACCAGCTGGGCAAATAAATCATGATGTGAAAATACATCATTTCTATTAGAATATTTTGTAGAAATGAACAAAACTAGGTATGCTTCCCTTCATGAATTTTCCCTAAAAATGCTGGATTTACTATAATTAATTTTGTTCTCTACAGAAACCGTCATTTAGTGGTAACACTATTAAACAAGTGAAATACAAATTACAAGTGACATTTATATGATCATAATCACTCCTTTCTGGCTGCCAGGAATATTTTTTCAGAGAGGAACCTGCATTTTTGCAGATGGCATGGAAAAAGATGAAGCTTGCAGAGCACACCATTATTCCTGCGAGGCCGTCAGTTTGTTAGTTGAGGCAGCCAAGTCTTGACGAGCTGCAACTGATCAGCAAATGGGAAATGAGCAGGAGGATAAATTCCCAGCAAACTGAATCATTAACATTTGCTGCCTGCATCCTGAAAACACAGTAAATCAAAAGTGTCATGATATATCAAGACAAAATATCATTACTAATTGGGATTAATTTGCTGCTGTGGGATTGCTGACCTTTGCTGAAAGAAAAAAAACACCTGCTCATTAACTCATCTTACTTAATTTCTTTTTTTCTTTTTCTTTGAGGATATAGTAAGATTTCAGAATACAGGCTCTTCTAAAAAGTACCATTCTTGTTGATTTTTTCCTTTTTGATGGACAAATAGGTTATTTCTTAAATGAAAATATCATTTTTGTGGATAGGAGTGTGCAGAGGGAGTATTAGATAACAAAGATGAAATTTTGTATAACCTTAAGCAATGTTAGATTGACTATTTCTTTCAGCTGCGGAATGGAGGAAGATCCACTGTCAGCTTCATTGAGCACTTGTTAGTATTTCCCAAAATGCTCATTGATATTTTCAGAAGTTTCTGAAGTGCTCTCATCTGGAAGTGTGCTGCAGCTGCCAGCCAGCCTCCTGCCTCTCTTCTGACTGGGGCAGGAATGCCATGGAAGTGCTGGAAGGGCAGCTGGAGTCCACTGCAGCTGCCTCAGACTGGCCTGGGGAAACACTGGCTGCAGATGCTGCTGACAGCCTGGGCATGCCTGCTGGGGAGGCATCAGTGTAGAACAGCAGCCCAGAAAGGTCAGTCCTCTGCCCCATGGTTACTGATACACTGGGGTAAGGGATCGCGATTGGGAGTTGGTTTTAATTCCTTTGCACTTACACATGACAGAGGACAGAGGAGACAAGCTGGGCCTTAAGGGAGAAAGATGGGCTTAGAGCAGGCTGAGAGAGGTGGTTACTGTTACTGTTCTCAAAACATGATCATGCAGCTGAGGAAGGGGAAAAGTGCTAGCTGTGTGGACAAGGGGTTAGGCTGCCCAGTATATCCCAACTGCATAGGAGTCTAGTCTGGGTCAAAACCTGGCCCAAGCCAATGGACCTTGTCCTTTTTCTATTCTCCATCCCTGTATATGGTAAGACACCAGGGTTGGGGGAGGAAGGAAGGTGTGGAAAGAAAGAGAACAGCCTACCTGAGAATGTAGATTTCCTAACCTATGTACTCCCATCACTGCATTTCAGACCTGTTTCCCTCTGGATGTTATGTCTGTCAGCCTACCTGCAGAGGGCAACTATGGGACTGCCACAGGCTTGACTAGTCAAGTTCCTCACATCCCATTTTCCATCCTTGTGCTCATGTATCCAGCTCTGGTGTGGTCCCTAAAACTGTTCTTATGCTGGGGTTTTTGAGGGAAAAAAAAACAAACCCAAAAACCAGATCATTTTGTCAGTGAAATGACAAAATAATCCTCTTGCTCTTGACATCTTTAGGCACATTGGTGCATGTTTCAATGCGAGTCACCACATGCTTGACTCCTTCCCTGCTGATGAGTTGCTCCCCAGGTCCTCCTTAATATGTTCCCAAGCTCTCACCAAATTTTAGTTAAGCATCTATTTAGTCTGCCAGGTTTATGCATGTTCTTCATTAATTTCTGATGCTTGCTCCTTTGTAATGATTTCTTGACTTTCCTCCACACACTAAATCATTCTGTCTCTGTAAATACAGGACAACATGAAGTTATTATAGAGCTTTATGACTATAATGCAAGTAGAGGATGTTAACATTCTCATGTGATTTAACATTTCTCATGTGATTTAGGTTTCTAATATTGTAACCCTCTTCTTTTATTGTCTCATAAACTATAGTAACACAAAAGGCTTTTGCCATTTTCTTCCATTTCTTTTGGTCTAGGGCCATTACCCTGTGTTTATGTCCAAACAAAGAGGTGATTTTTTTCCTATTTTAAGCAAACCTTCTCCCCTGGCTTTTTATTTTTCTTTATAATGGTGGGAGAAGGTGCACTGTATGCAGAGATCAAACACACAATAAACTGATATCCCCAGGTTCTTGCATTGCTCTGAGACAATGTTACTAGAACTGTTATATCGACTATAATAATCCAAACATCCACACTGACACTAAAAAGGGAAAAAGGACAATGATCTATAAATAATTAAGAGAAAAAAAATCATTTGTTCTCTGTTTAAATGCCCAGAGATAAGCTCCCATTTCAGCTTGAGAGATGTTACTGCCAAAATTGATAGGCCAAGGTCAGTCTGAGTTTTTCACAGAGCTCTCCTTGAAATAATATTCTCCTATTCAGAGAAAAGGACTAAGACAAGCTTTGGTATAAAGTTGATGCCATAACCAGGGGAGATTGTTTTAGCTAATGCCTATGTGAGCTCTGTTGTGAATTTCTGTGCATTTGTCTTGTATCCTCACTTAGGTAAGTCCACAGTTGTGTAAGCAGGAAATAAAAGACATGCCAGGTCAAAGAAGAGTTCTCCCATGACAGAAGTCAGTGGGCACTAAACATGCACTACAGTTTGTTGCAAGCCCTGTGGAGGGGGGATGTTGCCTATAAATTGTGAGACATATCTGAGAAATATGATAAGACACTATGACAATTTGAGGTCAGTTATAGAATTGACTTCTCGTTTGCCTTTGACTTCAAAGGTGCAAAAGAGTCCAGAGTGATACGGGGTCTTTTTCAAGAATTCTCAAGTTGAGGAAGGCTGTATATATGCAAGTGGTACATCCAGACAAGGGAAAAAGTTTATTAGGAAAAAAAAAGTGCACATATTAGGTTGCATGTCAGGAAGAACAAGAAACATTTGGTGACTTTCATTGTATATTTGATTGTGGTGTGAATGAAATGGGGTATATTTGGATGTCATTGCTGTTCACAGATGTTAGTGAGTTTATCAAAATAGAAGACAAATATGAATAGATCCTCTGCTTCTATCAATGACTAAATGAAGATAAAACAAAAGAAAAGTCCTCTCATGATGAAGTCCTGCATTATATTCATTTATTTAATATGTGTATGGTATGGCTTCAGATGCTTGATAAAGTACTGAGCTCAAACTGACTTTACTAACGTAATCATTTAAAATAATAGAGCTGCTTTAATTAGTGTAACTCAAAGTTCCCAGTGCTTAACTTCAGATTCAGTTACCTGTAGTGTAACCATGTATCAAGAACTGCACAATGGCTCACCTGAGATACACAGACAAAGCCTCCAGTGTGCCCTACTGTGCTTTTGGGTTCAAATTTGTGTAAATAGTTAGGGATTGAAAGGCTTTAAGTCATCTCAGTTACTGTTTCACTGAGCTGATAGTGCTTCATTATATTGCTGGAGGACTTCTAAAATGGTTATGACTTGCAGTCCTTCTACCGGATCCCTTAAAATATATAATATATACACATACATGCATATGTATACCTTCATACTATTATAATGCAGCAGGCTATTTAAAATCCTTGTCTGTCAAGGACTTTCTTCTTTCTTTCACAGCGTAACTGTTGACAAATAATTATTTTTTCAACTGCTTTCTGCCATATCAAAGAATGGCAGATGACAGCAGCTGAGCACTGCTCTGGGCTGGGGAAGGTTCTGGCATAGCAGAGCCTTATCTCTCGCTTTGCTCTATGTCAACTTTCAAAAGCTCCTGCTGGAACAGAAATCTATCCACTTCAAATGGAACCACCTGTCTGCTTGGCAGGTTGTCCTGTTGCATGTAATGTGTTAAGATGACTCTTGTTTGCCCAGTAGTTCTTCTTGGACCCCTTCAGTCTGTGTACTACCTGGATATTCTGGTCTTCTGACTCTACATGTGCATCTTCTTTCCTGTTAACCTCACTGGCCTCTTGCAACTGCTGTGTTATTCTCAGGCCTCTTTCTCCCTAAGTCAGTCAGAAATTAATAACTTATGAACAAATCATCCTTCACATGTTGGTTTAGTGCATCCTCCTTTTCTAACTTGAAACAGCAAAGTTTCACATTGAAATCATTCTTGAAAGACCTTTCTCTTGACATGAACTGTCTAGTTCATTGTTACTCATAAGGAGTTTTAAATTGTTGCCCTTTTAACAAAATGACCAGTCCAAGAAAGTACAATTGGAAGTTTTTTCCAGGGTGACTGTGTGCGTGCAGTGCAGTGTGGAGGCAGCAGCTGCCTCAGAATTGAATGAATTCACAGCTAGGACTCAACATATAACTGTGAACAATTATGTGGTTCTCTGGTAAAAATTAGCTGGTGCCATATGCAGCATGAATCTTGTCTCCTGGCAAAAGGAGAGAACTGTCTTCCTTTTTGTCCATGACGTGCTGCAGAGAGCACCATGTAAAATTTCAAGAGTTTTCCTGACTACCACAGTAAGTGCAGCACAGAGTTCCCCAGTTTGTATAAAGATGATGGAATAATTAGCTGAATACAGAGAAAGACTTCAGCAATAATTACATTCACTGAGTAGTCAGCATAAAATAATTTTGATTTTCTTGGAATGTTTTCTGGAAAATCTCTCTGAGAAGCCCTGCCCTCTATTACAGGGTTGCATATGGCTCCCTTTGTAAATTGTATTCAAAGGAAGAATTCTCCTGGCAAGCGTTTTGCACCTCCAGCTGTCACTACAAATACTGTGGAGTCATTCATAAAACAGTTCATGAATGAATACAGGGGGATATCTTCTGTCTTCACATTCACAGTAGATGAGCACCAGGAAATGGAAGCAGGTTCATCTGCTGAAACTTCCCAAAGGTTCCCCATGGTGGCATATTCTCTCTGTTAGGAAAAAAAAAAAACATTTTTTTTCCTTTCTCTTTATTTACATGGAATTAAGTTAATGCACAGTGAATATGAAGACAGGGACAAAATGAGTGCCGTAAGTCTCAGAGCTGATCATGTTTGTAAATTAATAATTTTTAATATATTCCAATAACTTTTAAGACTACTTCTGAATACAGGATTGTCTTGTTGCACTCAAAAGCCCCATCTGAAACGTGCTGACTACAAATGTCTACTGTAAACACAGGTACTGAGTGTCTGTCACTGTAGGCTCCAGAGAGCTGCACTGAGATTGGTTTTTTGCACATTCTTAGCCAAAAAGTAGCTTGACATTTCTAAGAGCATCTTCCTTCATATTCTACATATATATGTGTGTGTGTGTATATATATACACACACACCAGTAAGTTTATACTTATGTTCACACATTGATGTGTACATATAGATGTACATATAAGCATTTATCATCTATTAGTATCTAAGTCAGTTGTTATATTATTTTGTTTGCAATGGAATCTTACAGTTTTAAAGAATGCTTCACTGAAGTAGTGGAAACTTACACAAACCCTTGATTTCTTCCTTTGAAAATACAAAGTCGTCATTCATTTTTCAATTGCTTTAGGTCAAAGCTGCAACAAAGGGAAAGGGCAGGTGTTAACAAGCAGGAAGGTGCTACAGGAACAAGTAATTTTTTTGCAGTATCTTGTCACAATGCTTTTGACAGAGCTATTGTTTCAAGCACAAAGTGTTGCTGGGAAGATGCAAGAGATCTGATAATAGGTTTGTGGCAGCCCTTTTGTTTCTGCAGCTGTATCCCAGTCGGAGCATTTAAACATTACAGTCTGAAGTGAAAATACTCATTTTCTCTGAAGTAATGAGAGGTAATTTTTATATTGTTATCTGCTTAAGGAGTGAGATGACTTGGATACAAATTACTAATTGCTGGCCTTTAAAGGAGATTTCTGCATTTTTGTCACTAGATTGACATCACAAACAAGCACCAAAACAGTTTCATCATAGCATTTCATGTACGTGCAGGCAGTGCTTTCCTCTCAGTGAAGCAGTTACATATGTTAGATGAAATGCATGCTGCAGTCACCATAAGTATATTCTTTGTTGGTTTTAGGAAAACATGATGCGAAAAGTGGTGAGGAGGTAGTATAAAGGGGATTTTAATTCATGTTTTGTTTTAGAGTTTTCTTGAGGTTTTTTGGGGCGTGTGTTTATCTGGGATAACCAAGGTAGTGCCAAGTCTACAGGCAGTCAGTCTTACTAGATTAAAATCTTTGAAACAATGAAATTGTATTTCAATGTAAACAGTAAAAGCATTTCAGGTCCACATCTTCCTGATTTTGAGTGGGAGCTGGTTGAGGAACAGAATTACTTTGCTGATGTTTAGACTATAACATCTTACATTTTTCTGCAGTTTGAAAGCCTTGCCTGGAATTTTAAATCCCAAGGCCTGTTGCACAAGGAGTCTCACAGCAGGTTCCCATTCCATTCTGGGGTAATCAATGACTCAGCTTTACACAATAAGGTGCAAGTTTGTGTATTTCTCAATGCTGGTATCTGAAGACCTGACATTTCAAATTAATTGTTTGATGCCATAAGGTCAAGCAATGCTGGTGTTTAGGAACTACTGTTTCTAAAGGGAAAAGGTCAGGGATGGCCTGTTGTTAATGGAGCTCCAGCATCTCCAAGTGCCGTCACTTATGCTCACAAAGCTGTGGCTGTTTTAGGCTCTCCTGCTACTTTTGCTGTGGGGTTTCCATTTGCTTTTTGAGTTTCTCTGGCACACAATTGTGGTGAATAGCAGGTTTCAGTAACTTCTTATCCCCTAGAAACTGGAGAGTCACTCCTGGCTTAGTAAAGTCATGGAAGTTTTAGCATTAAAAGTACAAAAGGAATATTAGTTAATCTGCCTGTAGCTGCTGGAGAACATGAGAATGTTTATGGTGAATGTATACTTTGAAACATGTCAGGTATTTGAAATATTTTATGTATGATTTAAACCTTTCTCTTGTGTAATTCAATCACTGTACAATTTACTCATGATATTAATTTACATTCATGTCTAATGCCTTGCCATTTAATTAATTGTTGTCACTGGTATCTCTAAGTAAAAATGAGGAGCTCTAAGTATAGATAGAAAAGTTATTTTGCAATAACAGTACATTAGTATTAGCACCATAACAGAATAGGTACTAGAATTGCAGAAGAACCTTCTCTTCAGGAAGTGCAGTGTAGTTCCATTTTTTGTGTCTTTTATTCTTTACTGTCCTTACATCAGGTAATGAGCTCTAATTATTGTTATGGCCTCCAAATGGGGGATCATTTCATGCACTATAGAAAAATAGTAAATGACAATTTTCTCCATGTTTTGAGATACTCACTTAACATTTTTACCAATCACAGATTATTTGAGGGACACATTGATTTTGCAAATGTATTTGACACTGGAGTGTTTAACAAGAATTTACTTCTGTTTATCTCCTGACTGTGTTTGTTCATTCTATCAAATATACAAGCATGCATTTTAAAGGGGGAAAGATCCGTAGAATAATTGCCTGCTTTTGCCACAATATTTAATGGACTTTTGTTAAAGTTTGGCTCATGGTAGCTATCCAGAATCAAATTAAGATGAGTATCCAAGTTTTGAAATTAAATTTCCTGGCTCATCTACTTGAGTATCTTCACAGAAGTGAGTATTTCAAGTTATTGGTACTACGCAAATCTCTTTGGAGAAGAGTTTTTATGTAAGGCAAGAACAATATCAAGAATGAAATAAATATGTCCACACCCACCACTGGCTTCTGTCTTTTAAGAAATTGGCTCCCAGTTCTTCCATAGTGAATGCAAGTATTCCAGGAGAAGGAAAGGGTATCCAGGAGGGGAGAACTGGAGAGTTATTGCTGATTTCTGCACAAACAAGACATAAAAGGAAAAAAATTAACAAAGTTATTTCACATTTCCTAGAGCGCTGTTAATGCAGAAGAAGTCTGGACTTCTGGCTTTAGAGCAGATAAATTGTATATTATTGATAAAAGGGATGTATTTTTAATTTGTTAGAAGAGGTTTTTTGTGCCCTACTGTGCTTTTCATTGAGTGTGTTAATTTTTCATTTTCACTATATATGTAGCTCTGTTGTGCCAAGAGGGAGTATTTTTTGCTTTGATTTCTGAGCAAATGAGAAATGGAGACTGATGATGCTAATAATCAGTGAGATGTGAAGGATCTGGGGTCCCCAAAGGAGATCTCATTAATGGTGAATCCTAAATGGATAGAAAGGTGGCTGAAAAACCACCTTCAACAGGTGACCAGTCCTGGTCAAAGATGCTGCACTGGTTGAGCTGTGCTTTCAGAAAAACCTGTCTGAAATGAGTTAATCTCCCTCTATTCCCCCAGATATTTATAAGTATTTTACATTTTCCTGGTTAAATACTCATAATCCTGTATCTTAAAGCAATGTTCTTTCCTAAAACTTTCATTTTAACACCTTCCTCCTCACACAGAAGCTTTTGTATCGTATTTATCATATTTGTAAGGTGGTTCCTTCATCTCCCCTGTTCTCCAAGATAAGAGAATATCAACATTTTAAAATACATTCTGGTCATTGGCTTGACTCAAGGCATGAAAAAGTTTTGATTTCCTTGGAGTCAGAGTAAAGCTTCAGAACTTTATACAAACTCATAGATGAGCCTTGTATTTTGGCAACCATTTGAAAGGTTTTTTGGGAAATATATTTGAAGGACAACCATTTCCTAAAGAAGAAATGCAGCTAATGCCAAACCACATGTCTGTGTTACAGTCAGCTCTGGAGGAACAATATTTGTTCTCACTTATTTTTCTCCATGTTATTTATTTCTTTGTTTGTTTATTTATTGTGCAAAATGTACCAGAGATCCAAAGGGAACCCACTCAGAACAGTTACCATTGGTGGCCGTGCAGTTAAACTGATAATTGCAGTGGAAAACTCTGAATGTTTTAATAGAATTATTTGCTATGAATTTAAAATTTGTATTTAGCTTCTGTAATTCCCTGAGCTCAGATTTTCTAATGAACTAACACTTAATGTAAAGATAAATTCTCATCAAAACCACAGCTCATAACTGTTTAAGTTGAGTTTATGGTGTGTTGATTGGCTAAAGCTGAGTTAATTGAAAGTATTTATAAACAGACAATTTGCAAAACGTGAAAAAGGAAATCACAGTGAAAAATTAAGCCTCTGTGGTACAATTCAGTGAGTCTTATGGTTGGAGAAAGCAAATTGTAATGCAAATATAATTCCTCAGTGACAATGTTTTTCCCACTGTTATTATTTAAAAAATGGGTTGTAAACAGATATAGGACTTTCTACTGAGCAGCTGGCCCTACTGCTGCTAAATTTCTTTCTTTCTTCCTAGACTTGTCCTAAATGGGATCCTACACCCTGCACCCAAAACTACCACTGGAAAAACACAAATCTTTAAAAAAATAGTTTTCTTCAATGTGATTTCATCAGTATCACCCAGGCTCATGCCTCTGTTTATTTAAGGAAGCATTTTGGAATCACTTATACAGATGGAGGGCTTACAACTCCGGATGTTTGTTAGCACATAGCATAGACAATCATTATATGTAGAAGGGATCAAAGAAAAATTTCCTGCAAAACATAACAATTGAAAGTTAGGGGGTTTTTTGAGGCAGATATCAATAATGATTTTTCCTGAGAATTGAGAGTATTTCACTAAGAGCACATTTCTGTTTTCTGTCTCACTTTAGGACACACTAACATTGCAGTTAATCTGCACATGACACCTAAAAGTAGTTGTGGTTTGTGTAGCTCATTCTGAGAGCCTTGTGTTTCTTGCTACTTTACTCCTTCTATGATGTACCAAGATCTGCACTTTAGCTAATTCACAGCACATCCTGAGCAACCAGGAGACATGTCAGGATGTTACTGAGCACTTGTTTGAGATTTCCTGAGCTGAGTAGTCACATAACAAATATTCTTGAACATACTGGCCCAATACCCATACATGAAAGAAATAACTTGAAATTTATATATATATATATTAGATCTGGCTCAGCTCTTTAGGCATTCTGTGGCAAAGGATTGTTTGAGTCACAGTCATTACTGCAGCACACTAGAAAATGCAGTTGAGCTGTAGTCTAATTTGAATGGAAGCACCATACAGTTCCAGCCCACACAAGAGCAATCAGTATTCTGGTACAGCTTTGGCTCATTGTTAATTGCTCTCCAGAAAGTTCTACACTCCCCACACCCCTCAATGTAAGCATTTGAGCATTCTACCTAATTCTAAAGAGAAACTCTACTAGAATATTGAAATAGACCAAAATGTCGTAGTTTCATCAAACTCTGTGACAAACATGTTGAAAATATGTATTGTTGGGGGAGCTGTCTGGCTACCTTTGGCATTAGTTTGCATCACTAAAACATACACGTTTCAAGAGAGAACAATTGTTGTTATGGGGACTTTGACAATAGCTCACTTTCTCGAAAGTAAAGAGTGATGTACATTAAAGGATGCTAAGAGGCATTTTATGCTATCTAGAGATTAAAAGTGTGAGTTTAAAGCACCAATCTGCAAATAAAGCCATCTAGTAGCAAGTAAAATGAGAAAGGTGATAAGAGTGTCATGATTCATGGCATGAGCCAACTGCATTATGAATGATCAATGAACATTATCATCAGAACAATGTCATAGTCTTACAATTATGGTGCATCGTAAATGCAAATATAATTGCTTTGTATGTAATGAAATACAAAAGCCACATTTAAATAATACTGTTAAGGTTGTGATCCAAACTGGCAAAACCGTGGATAGTCAGCTAAGCTGACATGATCTCATCTTAACCTTTTCACTGCTGTCAGAGTAGAAATGGGATTGCAGAAAGTGTGTTTATGAAACATCAGGATATTTGCTGATGATATTGGAAATGCCTGTTTGTTCTTAGTAGATGGGAGGCTAAAGCAAATAGACATAATTTCTTCTCCTCTGTTTTGAGGTCATCTTATTGATTTTGCAGTTGCTTCTGTGGAACTGAGAGAAGAGGGTGAGCCAAGTTATAAAACAGTTGATTGTGTGTGGCAGGGGAAGAGACCACAAGAATTACAGTGCAGTAACAGAACTAACAGTAAAAGAAATGGAAGCAGGCACCAAAAATCGCTGGGTACATCCAGTGAGTTTTTTGTTAATTCTTTATATCTGTGCAGACATCATACTGCTAGAAATGGATAAAGTGGTATTTTAATTCTCAGTCTATTATATACTCAGTAGGCAGTTAAATGCCTCCCTGACATCCAATCCCGTCAGATCTCGGAAGCTAAGCAGGGTCAGCCCCGGATTAGTACTTGGATGGGAGACCTCCTGGGAAATGCCGGGTGCTGTAGGTTCTAGTCCTGAGGACTTCACTGGCACTGTCCAAGCTCGCTCTGCCGTGGCAGATGAACCTCAGGACTTTAACAGTGGGGCCAGTTCTGCACACGCTGAGCCTCACCTAAAAATCCACTGTGCAGACTGGAAGGGCACACCCACGTGGGGAGAGCCCTTCCCAAATCTTCATTCGTGAAGCCAAGCCACACACACACACATATACTCAGTGTACAAATACAGCAGTATGGACAGTCTATAATTCAGATGTTCTGCCGTGTTACTTCAGTAAGACCTGGAGTTTTTGTGCCACTCGTTAAAAAAGCCATTGTACGTGTTTCTAATATTAGCTGCTGTAAATAAACCAGAGCTTGGAGAGGAACATGCAATCAACTGTGCAATCCAGGTGCATTCCATTCCTTTTGTTCAAGGAGCATAGAGGAGTAAAGAACATAGCACAGATGAAATCTTGGCATCAGGAAAGATGATTTTCAAGGGTTCAGGAATTTGTCTCAACAGTCACTCCTGAACAGAACTCTCTCATGATGGGGTCATAATGGAACTTTGCAAGAGTTGATACTGTGGTCCTTAGCATTCCTGACGTCATTGTGCATTCCTCTTTCCTTGTTTACCCAGGTATTTTGATATAAGCTTAAAGCAATATTCCATTTGAAGTTTGAAGTACATATTTTTTTAGGAACTCTGAATGCTATAATTGCTTACAGGGCCCTTATTTCTTGACATAGCCTGGTATTAAAAAGGTCAGAATGCCTCAGCTGGTTGAGGACTGGCAGCTGCTATATTCATACCATTCAGCAGAACAGTGATGTCATACTTTGAAACATGTATTTTGAGAGATTGTCCAGAATTTTGGCATTACAAAGTTCTCATCTGCTCTAAATGGCTCCAAATTCATAAATATCATAAGTTAATCTCTACTCATTGCTATGGATCTTAATAGAAATGTTGTATCAATTTACATGTAAATATTTACAAGCCTATTGAAGGGCCAAACCATTAAATTTATCAGGGATTCTCCCTAATCTTCTGAACATAGAAATCTTTAAAAATAACCAAGGTCTATGATCACCTGATGCCATACATGGAGACAGAAGTGTAATTTTGCAATGCAGACAGAAACCAGTAGAATGCTGCCTGTTAGAAATATGGTTAATACATAAATCAGAGCTGTGATGGCCGAGCTGCCGTTCATGGCAGTGTGTTAAATTGTCTAAAAGTCTCCATTAAACTCTGTGTGAAAACACTTGACCCTTTATTATTATTAAAACTTATTGGAATTTCAGCATGTCAATGGCTAACCTGGAAGAAGCAGTTAAATGAGAACAAGGCCTTGCATGAAGATAATACCTCTATCTATAAAGTACAAGGAAATTAAGACTGCATATGGTAATGATGTGCTTGACCCTCTTAGTCCTACAGATTCCCTAAGTTTATAATGCTAACATTAATAAGAACCTTGTCAATACTGAGAATATTTTATTCCTAGGCAACTTTAGTTTGGTTTAGAATGTATTCATAATATATTAGCAAGTTTTCATTCCTGTGACTTTAATCGTGTGATTTACACACTTCTTAACATGCAATTTCTGTTAATAACACTTAAATTTGCAAGGAGCGATTCAAAGTCAGTTGTCTGTAACAGGGATCTTGTAACAAATAAGAGAGAAGAAAGTTCCATAAATGTATTTGCTATCTGAAAAAGATTTTGGGATAAAATTGGTAGGTTTTTAAAAAACAGATGGAGTAGGATTGGATTATGGGACAACAGCACCAGTTTGTATATCAGAGTGTTCTATGAGGATCAGATTCTTCTAGGATGAGAGATATGAGTGTCAAGGCTGGAGTTATACTTAAAGACTTAATAACCTACAGATGGTATAGTCATGGCGTCCATAAAAAGCAATTACTGTTGATGAATGAAAAATAACAAGTCTCAGTTGAATCATCAGATCTACAAGATACAAAGTACAAGACTAGAAACATCTCCTGCCTTTTCACATTCTGCCTCCCAGTCACTTGTCCTGAGATCCATATGTGTACCAAGCTCTACCATGAAGCTAATGAGGGTTTGCCTAGTCATGTTATTCAGTTTCTTGGCTATGGGGGTGTCACGTCTTAGATTCTGTCTTTTAGTTTCCAAGTTAAATGTTTGTAAGCAATTTAAATCTGCATACTGTTCTACCAACTCTTCCTTCTCAGATCAAATAGCTCTACTTCTTTAGCAGTGTCAATCCCCAGTGTATTTACAGAATATTATTCATTCCTTTCCAATTTGCTAGGGTTTGGTTAAGCCTGTGTAGACTTACCTGAGCTGGCTGTAGAACCAGAACCAGAGCAATTCCAGGAGTGTGAAGCCCCTGGTTATCTCAGCTCTGCTGCTTCCAGTGCCCACATTGCCACCGAGTTGTGACAGAACAGGTAATGCGTTTAACATGATGAGCACACCTATTCAGCAGACAGCTTTGTGCAGCTGTGTGATACAGATATGATTTATGTCATACTCTTGTTATAATGCAGCTCATATGCAGGGGCCTTTCAGGCTGCTGGCCAGGATGCTCACAGTCACCTGTCCTGGTTCTGAGGGAAACAAAACAGTTTCTGTCACAGTCTGGCTGGTTCCTGCACAAACCCAGGAGGACAGATGGATAGACTGGTTGGGACATTTAGGACTAGGAGAAAAAGTAGCCAAGGAAATTATGCACAAATGAACTCAGTTTTCTTCAGGTTTTTCAGAGAGACTTTTGAGAGGGAGATTATATAAAAATATAGTTTCAGAAAGGAGGAAATGTAGCACAAAGAATGATCATGGTAGAATTATATTCAGTTTTTCATAAGTTATGTGACTAAATGAAAACCAAAGTTCTTCATTCATACATCATATACATCATCTGCAATATGTGATGTCTTTCACTCCTAATTGGTAGCAGATAGCAATATGCATGTACACATATTGGGTTTGATTACTTCTGTTGCACAGTGGCTGAACTGTAGGCCCCAGTCAGGCAATATCTGTTAATTTTTTTCTGTCAACACCTGTTTCTTTCTACCATCTCTTGCCTTCAAAGATGAAAACTTACATGAAAAATAGAAGTTAGTGAAGATAGAATTCAATCAACACAGTAATTCCCAGTTGCAATAACGCATTTTGCTATTGCTCTCTCTCTGATATATACTTCTCATTTAACAAAGATTTTTTTGCATGGAAACTTGCTTAGCTTTAATAAAGGAGAAGAAAATGCAATCTTTCTTTTCATTTCCCTCAGTGATGTTCTGTGTGCAGCTCGTAAGGAAAGACTAACTTCCTATGAAATCGCACGACCCACAAAGAAAGGGTTAAACTGTACTGTCTCATTGTAAGCTCCAACAGCTGCACTTCTGTTACTCCTCTGAGTTTTTAGCTTGTGACCCAAAGCCCCATATTTCTGTATGGTTTAGAAACGTATCTGAAATCCTTTCAGAAGAGCTGTAGGCATGTCACTTTACCATGTTGCTCTAGACACTGGCAGGTCACCTACATTTTGCCTGAAATTTCATGCCATGCCATTTGTATGATGTGGAATTGATCCTTGCTGCATTTATCTGGAACGAGTTTCTCTGATAGCACTCTTTTTTTTTCTCTTGAACTTAAACAAACACACAAAGGAAGTATGAGTCAGTAGTTTTTTCTAGCAAATTCATGGCCAGCGAGGAAACATATTGGCTGATTTTAGCATGTGCATCTTGGGAACACAAAGCAATTTGCAAAGACTAGAAATGAGCTTGTATTTAGGATGTAGCTTCTGGGGATGCATCCAAGTGCAAGCTTAGTTCAACTATTCAATATCCCTTTTCTCTGCTTCAAACAGACCTGTGCATCAAGCATGTCTGTCTGCCACCTTTTAACCACCCCCAGAGAAACAGATATTGCTGATAGGTCTGTGGTTTTGTTCTTGTTTTGCTCACGTGTTTTATGTGTATCATTCTTTATGGTATATCCTGATGCTTGGCAGTGATGGAAGAACTAGTGCAGAAAGCCTTTAGATTACATATAAACTGCAAAATTGGTCTGTATAGGGAAAACCAGTGTATGTAAGTACACAGAGACAGATATTTGCCATTGACTTCACAAAGCTTATGCATTTTTTGTGCAGGTGGTTTCTTTTGGGGCGGGTTGGGTTTTCATGGTGGGTTTTGTTTTGTTGGTTTTTTTTTTTGGCTGAGTCTGAGAAGGAGTTCAGCAAGATGAGCCCAACGTGCCCTTGAAACAGAAACCCTTTTCACACTGTTTACCCACAGCATGTGGATGTTTCTTCAGGAAAATGCACATTTCTCCTATCATAAGCCATCTCCGTTCTTTCTTGCTACTTTTTCTACTTTATCAGAATGACTTGGCTAGAATCAAACTAAGTTATCTGTCTTTGGGGTTGGATAATCCCAGACAGCAAAGTGCTGTGATTTTGTTTGGGGTTTTTTTTAGATAATTCTTACTGCTTAAATGCTGGTTTACACCTTTCAAGGCGCAATGGGACATTCTTATTCATCGGTTGTTCTAGAACTGGAAATTCCTTTCTCCACAGGGGTGGACGGAAAAAGGTTTTGGTGTTCATAGTGCTGATAGATGGAGGTACCTGAGAGAGGAAGAAGAGCAGTTCCTCAGTGCCAAAATACCAGGGAGTAAAAAATGGTTTCAACCAATGTAAGTTCTCTGTAATAGAAGCAATGCTGCTCTTCCACAAGAACCTGTGATTCAGATCATAAATCTGTAGCACCACTTTATAAATCATTCACAAAATATGCACTATGATTCATTCCTTTCCTTATGGAGAGTACTATGAGAGAATATGAAATAAATGCATTTTTAATAGGGTCTGATAGCAAGAGCACTGTCTCTTCAGTAGAGGCCAGAGTACCAAAATAAACCTCTGTTTACCCATGTGTTAATTAAACTGGCCTGCCTCCTTTGTCTCTGCTTCCCTTCTACCTGTTTGCTGATAATTGACTGCTGGGAGTAGAAAATGAAATTGGAAATCAGTGAACATTGTGAGGGATAGAAAAAAAATGCTTTTATGCATATTGAAGTGGAGGGAGAGAGAGAAAGATATGCCATCTTCATATATATTTGTGGGGTTTTTTCTTCCTTTTTTTTTCCTCTTCTTTGCTACTCTTCGTAGTAGTATGAGACAGGTTATTCTCCTGGTGTTCTGGGTTCTGTTATAGTAAAGAATTGTCACAAAGAAGCCAGATTTTAAGCCTAGAGGGATTTAGGTGACTTAAAGTAAATCTGACCTAAAAGTATTTAAAAGATGTTTATCTAGCCTCAGCCTATAAATCTCTGCAGCTTTCACCTATTGCCTCCCACGCTCCGTATTGTGAGCCACTCCCCAGACTTTGCCTCCTGCTTCATTTGCCTTTGGGAGTCGGTGTCCTAAAGGTCATAGTTTTGTCGATATGCTTTGGGGCATCCAAATGGAATATATTGTACCCACGGCTATTTATGCCCCAAGTCTCCCTGGTTTCAGAAATTCAGGCTCCAAAACCAGAGTGAGAGTCTAATTACCCTCTTTATGATACTGCTTCCCCTTGTGTATGTTTGTTCTTTAAACTGAGATAAATTTCTGGTCATGAATCTATACAGTTATTCTATGACAAAGTGAGGGACTGTTCTTCCTTGGCATTGCTATACATCGGATACAACCATTGTACCTAAACAGCTATTATTTTCTACAATAGAACTACAGTCACTGAAATAATGATTTATCAAGGCCTCTACCTCTGAAAATCAACTGGTTTTGGCATGTATCTAGAAACACAGATGTATTATCTACTGACAGTATTCTATCTATGACTTCTATCTCTTCATTATTTCAGCTGGTATCTGTATTACTCCATCAGATTGCTATATGCCTGACACTGATATCAGATGCTTTTATTATTATTTTATTTCAAGATATTGAACTTCCCTTAAAAGAAATATTAAATATGTCATTTGTGACTTAACTTCCATCCAGCATTAAACAGCATTTTATATCCTAACACAGTCCCAAATCTGTGTATTTAGTGCCCGATCTAAAGCCTGTTCAAACCCACTAAAGCCTCCATGGAATTGGGATTCACATAAGACTTTTAATGCTGCTAAAATATACTACCTGATTGAAGATGTCTCTGAGCAGTAATTACTGAGGAGGAATTGCAGGGGTTGAAGGCTGGGCAGAAACACCTGGGGTTCATTTGGAGCTCCAGGAACATTCATTACTTATTGTGGGGAAGGTCTATACTCCCCAAGATACAGGCAGACAGATTTCATTGTTTGATGCAGTCTTTGAAATCATGTAGCAGGTTTCTGTAAATAGATGAAGTTCTTAATTAAATGAGGAAAAGTATATTGCACTTGGCACAGTGACTGCTGTGCTCTTTTGTGAGCTGCTAAATAGAATTGGTTTTATCCTTCCCCATTTTTGATGCCGATGAGCTTTGGGCATTTGCACATAATTTTTCTGTGCTAGAAGCTGCTGAGGAGAGATGAGTGAGGGGGAGGCTGGTATTGAGGGGGTTTCATTGTCATGGCATCGTAGGCAAGCACAGGCCAAACGTTACCTCACTGTGAGCAGCACTGAAACAGTTAACAGTGCAGGGCTGGGGCACCTCAGGGTTTCACTTAACAAACATTTTAGAAAAGTAGACTATTTTCTGCTTCCCAGGGCTATCATTTCAAGCAGTGTGCAGGCTATGGAGGAGAAAGCCAAATGAGTTTACATGTATTTCATGTTTTTGAGGTTGCTGTTAGACCTGCAGGATGTGGAATATGCCTAAAATAAATAAGCAGTTTTATAGAATGATTTTGTGGCAAGGAATGAACTTTGCCCACAAGTTCCAGCAAACAGAACAAAGCACAAAACTCCATTATTCCTGGTTTCTCTTGTAGTAACATTTCCATAGGCCCTGGGATTATGCCACAGTGAGTACAAAAGATGTTCTTCCATGACACCAATTTTTCTTCATGGCTGGAAGGTACTGGCTTTTATTGCCCTA
Source organism: Pithys albifrons albifrons (assembly GCF_047495875.1). Classification (NCBI taxonomy): domain Eukaryota; kingdom Metazoa; phylum Chordata; class Aves; order Passeriformes; family Thamnophilidae; genus Pithys; species Pithys albifrons. Next base: position 10,345,224 of record NC_092470.1, read on the forward strand.
TAGCCTGTGGCTTACAAAATAACTCAAGGAAACAGCTATATAAACATTACAATTAGAGACTGGGAATGAAGGGATAACCCTTCAACCCTCTGTGAAGGATTTACAGAGTTAGGCATCTTTTAGGAACTTGGGCTAGAAGGGAGTTTGGCTGGTCCAGCCAACCCCTGCTGCAACAAGGGCAAGTGCTGCTGGACCTCAAGAAGGTTTTGGGAGCATTCTTGTCAGTGAGACAGACTGCAAGACTGAATCAAGCACTGAAATAACAAAAACCTCCCTCTAGGATGCCATCCAAACCCCTCACTCCTGAGTATAAAGCCAGTATTTTACATTATTTCCTGGATTAAGAGCTCTCTGGAGGGTCAGGCCCAGAGAGTGCTGGTGAACGGAGCTGCATCCAGCTGGCGGCCGGTCACCAGTGGTTTTCCCCAGGGGTCTGTATTGGGTCCAGTCCTGTTTAACATCTTTATTGATGATTTAGATGAGGGGATTGAGTCCATCATCAGCAAATTTGCTGATGACACCAAGCTGGGAGGGAGTGTCGATCTGCTGGAAGGCAGGAGGGCTCTGCAGAGGGATCTGGATAGACTTGAGAGATGGGCTGATTCCAATGGGATGAAGTTCAATAAGGCCAAGTGCCGGGTCCTGCACTTTGGCCACAACAACCCCCTGCAGCGCTACAGGCTGGGCACAGAGTGGCTGGAGAGCAGCCAGGCAGAAATGGACCTTGGAGTACTAATTGACAGGAAGCTCAACATGAGCCAACAGTGTGCCCAGGTGGCCAAGAAGGCCAATGGGATCCTGTCCTGTATCAAAAATAGCGTGGCCAGCAGAATGAGGGAAGTGATCCTTCCCCTGTACTCTGCATTGGTGAGGCCACACCTTGAGTACTGTGTTCAGTTCTGGGCCCCTCAGTTCAGAAAGGATATTGAGGTGCTGGAGCGAGTCCAGAGAAGAGCAACAAGGCTGGTGAAGGGACTGGAGCACAAGCCCTATGGGCAGAGGCTGAGGGAGCTGGGGTTGTTTAGCCTGGAGAAGAGGAGGCTCAGAGGTGACCTCATCACTGTCTATAACTACCTGAAGGGAAGTTATAGCCAGGTAGGGGCTGGTCTCTTCTCCCAGGCACTCAGCAATAGGACAAGGGGGCACAGGCTCAAGCTCTGTCAGGGGAAATTTAAGTTGGAGATCAGAAAAAAATTCTTTACAGGGAGAGTAATCAGGCATTGGAATGGGCTGCCCAGAGAGGGGGTGGATTCACCATCCCTAGAGATTTTTAAATGCAGATTGGACGTGGCACTGAGTGCCATGATCTAGTAAATGGACTAGAGTTGGACCAAGGGTTGGACTCGATGATCTTGGAGGTCTTTTCCAACCCAATCGATTCTATGATTCTATGATAGTTATCTTGAATTTGTCTCCTCGACTTTGTAAAATCTGAATCTAAGTTTTTCCTTATTCTGTGTAGATTGATTGGTAAAGGCAAAGTAAGTCTAAGTAGGAAGTAATGTAAATATACTAAGTAAGTAAAACCAAAATAAGTAAATTAAAAAATTTAAGGAAAATCCATCAGCTACAGCCATTGCCCCTCTCTTTCTAGTGCAGAGTTTCTTTGCCTGACTGGAAAACCTGCCTTTGCTTTGACCCTAATGAACTCTAACGTAAGTTATAAGAAACAGGGGAAAGGCCTGTAAAACTGGTTTTACTTCCAAAATAGGTGCAGAGCTTCATTAAACTCTATTAGCAAACTGATGAAGTAGCTACTTTGTACAATAGCAGGAATGAGTAAGTTGAGAAGACAGATGGTATAGGAGAAAACAGTTATTTTAATCTTGAAGTTTATTTACCTGAAGCACTTTAGTATAACTAGCCTTAACAAACTAAAAAATCACTACAAAGTAGCAGTGAGTCCTATTTACAGAAATTATGTCAGGAAGGAGCTAAGGAATTGTTGCACTGTTCTGTCAGTAAATAAAATCAGCTGGCAATTGAATTTAACAGAATCTGTTTTTCAGATGCTGATTTAATTCCTCAGAGTTACTCCTTACTGATACCTATATGTGGATGTGGAGGGGTTTGGTTGGATTTATTTTGACTGTTTATTTTATTAAAGCAAACTATTTTTTGAGAAAATATTTATTTTCTTTATTTTAGGGGGTGATTTGTTTTTTGTTTTTGTTTAGGTGGGCATTGTTTTTTAGATTCTAGTTTGTTTTCTGGTTCAGTTTCCTACACTTCTCCAAAGATTTTGGAATTCCCCACACAACTTTCCATTAGTGGTCTTATTTTTTTTTAATGAGGTTTTGTATATTCATATACCTGATTTTTCTATATCACTGAGATATAAAGGGAAAAGAAAAGCTTTTTCCTTTTTAAGCGCTTCAGTTTCACATCTTTGGATAAAAACAAAAGCAAAGATAATAAAATCAGAATAGAAGGATGTTCTACCCAGCCTACCCTGATGCAATTAATAATTAAGATCAAATTACTTGTACAATACCTACCAGTATGATTAAAATGCTATGAAAAGGTTGCTATAAGAATAATTGCTTTTTGTTTTATGTAACCAAAAAACAAACCTGTGGTTCAATATCTTTTGTGTTCTATGTTTTCTGTTTTTTAAAATTAATGTGACATAAGGCATTCTTTATGCTAATGTTATAGCTCCTTGGACGGGTTTAACACCATTATCTTCTTTAATGAATAATTCATTCCCTGTTGAAAACTTAACTATATCATTTTTACCGTGTGTAAATGAAACTTTGAAGTGCAATTTAACTTTAAAGAACTTCAGATTGTAGAAAATACTCATAAACCACTAAAAAGTGCTGTGCAAGGATTACTGTCTTGTACTGAAGTGTAAGCTCATTCTGATGAGCATGTTTGCAATTTTTAATTTTGCTGCTTGTTTTAAAAAGGTCTTGGAAAGGATTCCCAGTTGGTTTTACTTCATTGGCATTTTTATACTTTTAGTTATATCTTCTTTTTGAAAATAAAAGTATTTTCTGTGAGCAAAGCAAAGTTCATTTCCTCATTTTGTTGTCAATACTTGAGGAAGAGCCTCTGTGGGAAGGTGGCAGCAATACTCTTCTTTCCCACACCAGGTCCTGGCCTTCTTGTTAGAAAATCTCTGACAGTCCAAGTCCTTGGTGCAAGTGGGAGGACAGTCAGATGGATCCTAGGAACTTTTCAGAATATTGATTTTTGTGTCCAATATTCTTCCCTACCTAAACAGGTGAGGGTTGAAGTTTCATGTGGGGTTATTTGACTCTCTGTAGTGATCCCTACGTTTCAACTGGAATGTTGGGGTTTGTGATTCTGTGATTTCTTCATCTCCAGGAAAGCAGAAATCTGAATCTAAAAGATTTCTCCTCCTCCCTGAAAAGATCCTATTTTTTAATTAATGTGGGTGTGGGAGAAGCAAAATAGGGCATGATATTGCTGAAGAATGATTGGCTAATTAATTACATTGATATCGTGATTGACCACGATATCACAATGTCATGTTTACCTTAAAGCTTGATCACAGAACCTCATAATAGAGTACAAGTTTAATGGAGGACATTCAGTTAATGGGTCAGTCCCATACTGTCTTTTTAATGTTGGAATAAGCATATTTATGTTTGTGCACCACATTTTCATTACAGTTTTCGCAGATTTTCTTGCATTTAAGTAAATTCATACAAATTTTAAAATTCTAGTGTCTGATGAAGAATTTACTGGATCATTGGCCTGGGTTTTTTGATATTGTTAGATGACTGTATCTAAGGAAAGACAGTTAACCAGCATATGTATTTATATCCCTGTAACAATGCTCGTTGAGTGTCACCTGTAGTGAGAGAGGATTGATTGCTGTGCTTTGATAGTAACGTGCCTGAATGGGGCACTGCAGGGCTGGAGGATCAGACAGAAGTCCTCCTGGGTGAGAAGGTAAATGATGTAACAGGGGACTGTTTCAAGAGAGGCATTTTCTATGCACTAATTTCATGCTAAGCCATGCCTATTTTGAAAGTTTTATGATATCTCTAAATCAGCTCTGGAAGCTGGGGATGCATCTCACTGTGTCAGTTATTTTATTCTCGGTGGAATAGTGGCTTACGGGTACTGGGGAGCAGCATGTTCTCCTTCTTCCCAGGGGAGAACATTATCAGCTTTAGTTTTATTATGTCCTTGCAGCAGATTTTCCTTTTAGACATTTTAAGACTGAGAGCTGCAATATTTTATAAAACCCTACTTAGCAAATGTGTTTGTGGTTTTGTTCTTTTTTTTTTCACCCCCTCTCCCAACCCTTCCCTTCCTTCTTCCTTCTTTCAGAGCTTTTAAGTCAAAGGACTCTAAGAAAGGTTTATCTTAAATCAGGAAACAAACTGTTCAAAAAGAAAACAGGTACTTTATTTGTTTGTTTGTTTGTTGTATTTCTTTTCCCTGTGTTAAGCTTTTCTGTATCTTTCACTGATGATGTCCTCAAACAGGTACATGTTCAGATTTGTGCTGTTTTACTGCCTTGCACACACTTTCCTCAGGCAGGAAGTTCCTCAGACACTTCTTGTGGCAATGTTGTTTCTGGCTAAAGATAAATCATTTGTCAGGGACATTTTCCACAGTGAAGAGCAAGACTGGGGCAGGAGGAGGGATGAATCCTAGCACTTTGCATAATATGCTATCCCTCTCCACATATCTGGCTGTGGACAGAAAACAGTCCTTCTTCAAATGAAAAATAAATCCTGTAGTATTATAGGGGCCTATCAATGACAATTCAGCAAGCTTGACTTGGTATCTGGATTTGGGATATTTTTGTTTTATTTCCATGAGGTATTATTACTGAAAGCTTTGCACTTGTCCATCTGAACATTGTGAAATGTGAGGATTTTCATTTTCCTCTTAAATCAATTGTTTAATATAAGAAACATGTTATGTTTTTCTAACAACTTTAGATTGTACAAAACATTGAAATAATCAGTTTATCCTCCTTTTCAATCCAGAGTTCATGCTTCTATTTCCTCCTTTATGTTGCCTTCACTTTCTTTTAGTCAAATTAAATCTTCTGAAGTTGAGGACACAGAAAAATTCATTTTTACCTTGAATAACACAAGCACTCATCATCAACTGTTACACAGGAGATTAGCTTTGTCATTAAGAGGAATAATCCCTATAATACTCCTATTCATCAGGTAACATTTAAAGAAGAAAATGGGTGCAATTTAGTCCACAGTCCTGGCAATTGTTTTTAGAATGTTAATAGAACTTGGGTAGGCTGAGTGAAAAAATAATTAGCCCACCTTTTTTCTCTTTGACATTATGCAGCATAAGGTGCTCAAATGTAATATACAATCTTGCTTCAATAGCTGCATTTTCCATACCATTGTTAGACATTTGTTGGTCTCTAAGTTGTATTTGTCTCTCTATTTGGCGGATTTATTGATCTCTGACACATCCCACTGTTTCCATCAAATATAAGCTAAGGCAGTACAAATTTGTGATTATAGGAGAATTCTTTTTCTTTGGTCATTTTTTTGATACCAAAAATATACATTCTCTTGAATTTAAAGGTGTCATTTGCTTTCTGCCAAAGAGCTGTGCTTTAATAAGATGGGCTATATAATCTCCTTCTGCAACTATGACAGAATGGTGGTAGACAGTGAGTGGAAGGTAAGTGCCCCTTGATGAAACACATGCACAGATGACAGGTTAGTGTGAGCTACAGCAGCCAAACAGCAAGACTGTATATAAATTGTTCAGAACAAGGTCTGGCTTGAGGCACTGTGTAGTCTGATAGAAATGAGATTTTTGTGTGCAGGCTGCCCATCTGTGCCCCATAACTTTTGAATTTGCTGGTCAGTTTTGACCAAATGCGGAAGGAAAAATCCAAGTCTCAAAGGTCATTAAATTCTTATATAGGCCCTGAAAAACAGCAGCAAAATAGAAGAGGGACATCCAAATGAAAGTTACCTCCAAAGGCAGCTGGCAGGTCTCAGGCACTGCAGGTTTTGCTGGGCAGCAGTCAAGGCAGCACCCCTGGCACCTGCACGGCCAAGTCAAGCCACTGAGCACTCTGCCCTTTGGCCACAGGGGATCCTATGGAAAACACAGCAGGAAACTGCAAGAGAAGAGGAATGGGAGAGAGCACGAGCATGTAGGGTACAAATCCACAGGGAAACTGGGAATGGCATCACTGATGTTAGTTTTGTTGTCTACACTTTAAGTATTGGCAAAAGTCTCGAACAGGCTTGAACCTGAATAACCACAGAACTATGTAGGGCTGTACATGGCAGATGAGGGACCTGCGAGTTTTACAAAGAGCTTCACCCAGGTTAAATCACCCTGGAGTCTCAATTAACAATGTAAGGAAGAGTAGTGCAAGAATAGCAATCCTTGTGGCTGAAAAGCAAGCCGGTTGAAAACTCAGCCCTATTGATTGAGTCATAAGAGGGTTCTGTATAAGATATGAATCTGAGACCAATCTGAAAGACAGAGGGGAGAGATTATATAATTTCAGAAACACAGGCAAAATTGAGGAGACACACATTTCAGCCATTCCCTATGAAGAAGCAATCCTTATGAAGTAGGAAGGGCAGAAAGAAGGAGCCATTCCTAAAATGGAAACATAATAAGAAACTTAGTTTTGGGACTTAGAGAGTAGACGTTTCATATGGTGAGCGGGAAAGGAAAAAAAAATGTCAGTGTTGTAGTTTTCCTTATATTTTTCTCACGGCTGCTGATGGTATATTGCTGTTTGACTGAACACCTTCTAGCTGAAAAGTGATCTTTCACTGTTGATTTATAAGGAGAATTTAATTGAAAAAAGTTGGCAAGGTGACTCAGTGGATGGAGACTGATTCATCTGTTATGCTCTGATGCAAGTCCTGGCAGAACTAGTTACATTATCATTATCTTGCTAGTGTCAAACAGCCAGTTTTCAGATTTTCTGACCTTACTGATATTTTTTTTATTTGTAGAGGGTTATGTATGGCTTGTTTATTGAGTTCAACAGCAGGGAAGGCAGCAGTGATCAGTTCTGCCCTAACTGAGAATCATTGCGGTCAATGGGAATATCTGTAAGAGGTTTCCAGGGACAATCTGCCAGCCAAAAGGCAAAGGCAGAACTAAATTATCATAGAAAATTGCAGCAAGCCTAATTAAGCTAGGTTTGTAGAGAGAGATATTGGTTTGAACCACGTGAATATCTATTATCTGCAGTCACTAAAGATGCTTCTAACACAGCCCTCTCTCGCAAATCACACAGTCCCTACCTCAAATCTGTAAGGACTCTCTCTCCTGTGCCTCCATATGGTATAAGGTGTTTAATATTAATCCTTAAGACAGCAAGTTTTCATGACATTTGAAAAATGCTCACATATGCTCATGGTGAGGTCCAATATGGGTACAAACCATTTGTGCAGTGTGGATGACACAGCAATCTGCTCCCTCAAACAGTGGTTTTACAGCATAGAAAAGAAAGATCAGGGAAGTATTTCCTGAGCAAATGCAGAATGCAAAGTATTGTTCCTTGAGGAACTGGTATGTAACACACACTGAGAATCCCATATACCATTCATCACAGGCACTCTCTCTGCTGGAAAGGGAAGACAGTAAAATCCCATTGTAATATTTTCATTGAAGTGGATGCTGCGAGAGACAATGTGACCTTATGCTAATCAGAGAAGATTCCATCAGTGTTGCAGTCTCACCCAGACTCTTCACTGAGTGAAGAATTGATTCTCGTCTTTCCATTTTCCTTTTCCCTTTCCCTCTGGCTAGGATTAGTATCATTATTGATTAATGATCATTATGAAAACACTGTCCAGAGACCCCAGTGAAGATCAGAACCCCTTTGCAAAGGACTTTTCAGTCCTGAAGATTTTACAGATGATGTAAAACTGTCTTCGTTCTTATTATGAGCTGCTCTGTATTCTGTTGTACACGGTCATGAGTCTCTCAAAGAGTGGTTGTCAGACATTCTTGTGGTGGTTTTCCTACTATATTTATCTAGAGAATTGCAGTCCTACAGCATCTGCCAGTTGATCAGATTCTGATGTACTGAGAGCATAATATAGATGGAGATGGTCACTTGGGAAAATCTGCTACAGCCCAAAAAACGCCAAAGAAGGAGCGTGAAGGTAATCTCTGATTTTATGAAATCTAAGCACCTGCTATTTGTTCATTACTAACTTGCTTGAGACTTTTGGAAATGGGGAGAAGGGAGAGCTGGAAATGATAAATTGGCATTCCTCTTATTTGCTGCTCTATTGTTCTCCATGTGTATGTGTATTAATGGCTCTGAAAGCCATTGCAGTCTGGGAGTTACTAGAGGGTAACAGTCTGGTCCAGTCCTGTATTTGCTATGCTGAGAGCTAGGAAGGAATGAGTACTAAAGCAAGCTGGTACTAAAGCACTAATATGACTTTAACAGGTTTTACAGGAGGTTGTCATAGGCTTTCCACATTAAGAAGATTTTCTAGGGTGATAATTTTCTCCTTTTCTATGTTGCACAAGAATTTTGGAGATGAGACTGTCATTCCCAGAGCTTTTACTCTTGACCAAAAACAAATAATTTTTTCTGTGGGCCAGAACTCAGTGAAAATGTTTACAAAATGGTAATTACAGCCATGTGTTGAAGGAGCTGAAGATACCGATCATGTCACACAGAGATCTTTCTGTGCCTTGTAACTATGCAAATCAGAGTTAACAAGTCAGCAAAGCCCTGTAAAACCTTCTAATATCTTACACAGAGGCAGTGTGGGTCAAAATGCCTCTCTAATAAAATACAGTGTGCTGACCACAGTAAATATCTAAATTGTTCATCCTCTCCCACAATCATTCTTGCTTCATTGTAAGGATTGCTACCATATTTTCATTATTCCTTGACTTCAAACATAAATTCCAGTTGAAGACTCACTGAATTTTAGCAAGCATTTTTGCAATATAGCATTGGAGTTTACAGGGCACTTTACAAATGATACAATTTTGACAATGTAAAGTGATTTGTTTTTAACATTATCAGTCATATTAAAAAAAAACTTAGCCCCCTAATATAAAATCAACATATAAAAGTAAGGATGTAGCCATCTAAATACTAGATAGTGTATCTATTGTATCTGCAGAGAAATATATTTGTAAAAGGGTGGAAGAACTAGAGGCCTTTTCATGATCTAACTCCTAAAAGTGTGTTAATATAGAATCATACTTAAAATAATTACTCTGAAAATTACCTAGAGTGTTCATTTAGTCCACCAGCCTGATCACTTCAGGACTGACCCAAAGTTAAAGTGTATTATTAAGAGCATTTTCCAAATGCTTCTTAAACACTGATAGGCTTGGGGCATGGACCACCTCCCTAGGAATTCTGTTCCAGTGTTTTTGACTACTCGCAGATGCAGCTTTGAATCTTTGCCATGTGCCCTGTCACTGGATACCAGGGGGAAGAGCTCAGCACTTCTCTTCCCTTTCCCCTTCTCAGGAAGCTGCAGAGAACAATGAGGTCACCCTTTAGCTTCCTTTTCTCCAAACTACCCAAACCAACAGACAAAACTTGAGGGGATTCCAGTAAAACACTGCTACATGGCAGCATATGTTTAATAAATACAATTAGTTATTTAAACATGGGAGGGGGAAAAGACAACTTATGAGCTCCCACAGTGAGAGGCCCATCACAAGAATAATCAAAGGTCTGTTAAACGTGCTGCTGAGGGCAAATCTGCCCTGTAGTGCTCAAGCTGAATGATGAGATAAGGTGGTTTTAGCTTCCTGAAGGATTTTATCTCTACTGAACTCCACCATCTCTATTAGGAGTTTGCCTGAAATACAAGGCCAGTATAAACACACTGTCACATTGAAGACAATAGCTGTTAAAAAGGAATCAAAGACAGCCTTTTTTTAAAAAGGAACTCAATTATATCTGTATTTGCTGAGCAGGAGACTGAGACAGTACAAGCAACTTAAGAAGACACATGTGAAAAGCAGTAATTATAGATCAGTTTGCTGAAGACTAACAGGAAAATACACAAAATGGGTGGAGGGCAGTCATAATGTTACTAAATATTAGAGATTTTTTTTAAACCTAAGATTTTCTACCTTAAAAAAATACAAAAAAAAACCCCAAACCCCACAACCAAACTCTAGAAATTTAAGGCTAAAATACATGGGTATAGAGAGAAAGTGATGACCTTTGAAAAGTATATAAAATTCCAGAGAGATTTGAGAGGATAGATGCTACAAGATGATTTGAACTTGTGTCAAACGCAAGAACAAGAGACATGAACTAAAACCAAGAAAGGGTCAAATCCTAAAGGAATGCAAGTAGAGTATGTCTGTGCACAGTGTAGCTGTGCTGTATTAAAAATAAGGCAATCAGATGAATAGTCATTGCAAGAAATAGGCAAATGTCTAGGGAAACAGCGTAATTGTGGGATGCAGCAATTAGCTCCAGACAATGCAGTGATGCTAAGAGGATCTGATGGCTGCTTCCGATTTCATAATTGCCTTGCAGTTTGTATATTTAGATTAAATATATTTCTGTTAAGCAAGAACTGTTCTTCCTGCTAGGAGACATTGCCATATGTGCGACACTGGGAGCAGCAATAGTATGTGTTGGTGCTGCTTAATAAAACATTAACCTTCATACAAGTGCTACTGTTTGATAGAATTTTGTCAGGGACACTCTCTTTGCAGAATGTGCTCACACTTGCTGCTCCTCAGATGCATTAATTGCTGCATTAGATTTCTTTATTGCAGCTTATTTTACTGAAGTTTAAAAAACCACAGCAAATTCTCTCCCCCACCCATGTTATGCTGAATGTGGGGAAGCAAACTGGGCACCTCCCTAGGTAACTAAGGAGCTCTTTATGAAGAACTCATTTCCAGTAGACTCCCAGTGATCTTAGAGTTCCTTTCACTTACAATATGATGTCTGTCTCCAATGTCTCTCCCACTTCCTTCCTCAGTAACATAGGACACCCCAGAGCTCAAGTGAACTTTGCATTGTTTGTGTGAAATCCCACATCCCTTCTCCATGTGTTCTTCTGGGGATGTGCAAGGGCAGGTTGACAGACTACAGTCCAATAGAGGGCTTTTTGGATTACTACCTTTCTAACAAATTAAAATCAAAGTAATTATGAAGATCTTTCAAGAAACGCAATAATTTCCAAAGACTGACTGAGCTAATATAAACACCCTGCAAAACAAATTCTTTTCAGGGCATAGACTGTCCAGTTTAATGATTAATTAGCACTAAACATCTCATTAATAGCACAGATTGTTTTGCCCATGCTTCTGAAGAAATGTAATTGGAAAATTTATCAAAAATTTCTGAATGTATTTAGTGCTGCAAAAGACAAAATAGAGAAATTAATAGCACTAATGATTTATTTGCATATTATAGTGTACTCTTTCATGGATGGGATCAGAGCTGCAGATCTATACAGCTTGCTAGTTCCAGCAGTGGGTTTTCTCCTAGCAATGTTTTACTATACCAAACACTTCTATGTGAAACAAGTCCTAAACTCAGTCTTAGAACTGAAACAAGTTGGTAAAACTCCCCATTATAAGTAACCTGAGCCAAGTGAATTCATTAATGCCCAAAGCAGAGCCCTGCTCCTTCAGTTCAGGAAGCCAGCTCTGACCTGGCCAGCTGTCCAAGACATGTTCTTTCCTTGAAGCATAAGTTGAGAGGCACCAGGCACACTGGTGTCACCAAGCTGGGGGCCAGGATGTGGTTGGGGTGCTCACCTGACTTCAGAAGTCTTTTGCATCTGTCCACTTGAAGAAGGATGTAAATGCTGGCATCTTTTCTTTTCTTGTCATTGTTTTCAGGATGCAGCTTTCTCACAGTAGAACTAACATTCCTTGTGTGAACCAGAGCATGGAATTTATAAAAATATATTCTTTTTCTACTTTGTAGGCTATGTATGAGCATGTAATAGATGCCAGGTGTCCACTAGAGCCACTCTGTCATTCCCTCTCCTCAAATGGATCATGAAGAAAGGTTTGTAGGTCAAAATAAGAAGAGACAGAGATGTCAGCTTCTTTGGTAGATCCCTCTGTAGCTGAATGTGCTTTACTTCTCTAGCTTTAAAGAACTGGGCCATTTATGGAAACAAGACTTTTTAGTAATAGTGTCATTCTAAGTATCAAACATTGACAACTCTAAACATTCTGTACTGTGACTAACAACAAAATAAGAGATGCATATTAGAGGCATCCCTTTTTCCTAAAAAACCTTATAAATAATGTTTACAACTCCTCAGATGCTCTGGTAATTGAGATGTGTATTTTCATGTACATGTTTCAAACATGTATGTTGCACATTTCAGTAACCACTGTTACTTGTTGAATGCTACAGTTGCATTGTTTGGTGACAGCCTGGAGCATCCATGCTGATTTTAACAGCAATTTAATATTACTGTTTGATGTTACTTATTTATTTTCAGAAAGTAGAATAAAGTTTAAGTCATAACTCTTAAACCCTGTATCATGCAGCTGAATAGCACACTGAAGTTTTATATGGAAAGACCTACTCATGTCCCCCAGTTTGTGTAACCATCTTGGGATCTGACTGTCTTTTCCTCCAGATGGATTTCTTAGCTTTGGTGCAGTGTGACACTGATAAGGCTCTTCCTCAGTCAAAGTCAGCTCAGTAAAAAGTGATGTAGGTACCTGTGCTCTGTGTTGAAGTCCACACTACAGTTGTGCCACAGAAGTTGTTGTTTCAAGTCTTGCTACTCCTGCAAAAAAACCTGTGACCTTCAAAAGTATCTCATTTCTGTTTGCCTTGGTTGCATATCAGCAAATAGGACTAAATATCTTTCTTTGCTGGCTTTTCTGGTTTATGTGTTGTAAGTTCTGTGGATAGTGATGGTCTCTCAGTGCACAGTGTACAGAACTCCACAGGCAGCGATCCAACTCAATAATACACTTAACAGAGAAAAGTAGTATTAAGACTTTTGCAGATTGTGACTTTTGGGACTTGTTCTAAAAATAATGCAACAGTGACTGCACCAGTTAATCAATTTGACCTGGTATTTCACAGAGCTGAAGATACACTTCATTATGCCAGAGGACTAATATAAACAGTCTATCTGTTAGTGCAGCCAGCTGAAAGTTCACGGAGATTCCAATTCTGAAGTGACAGCAGTGGGATTCAAGCACATCCAGAAGTGCAGTGTAAATAGAGGTGGATGCTTTGGCCTTGCAGTTTTTAACTCTGGTTATTAACTCAGAGGTAGATAATGAATATGTATTCACACAACTTTCTTCTTGAGATCTTTAGGATCAGACATTATAATCTTCAGATGATATGTTAGTCAAAATGTTATTTTCTCTTTGTGATTATTTTTAGAAATTTAGGAGATACCTGAGCTATTAATAAGTTTCTACATCTTTAACTGGACAGAGGAACAGGATCGCAGCTGCTGTATAAGGTTAACTACTATAAGAGCTTTACCAGTTCCAATTATATTATTCCAATATATTATTCTGTACTTCCCTTTGGCAGATATTACATCTATGCAAGTTTCATATCTTATTCTCCTTGCTGAAGAGCATTTCACATTGTACTTTCCCTGCTAGCCAGAGACCATCATAGCAGTCTTTTCTGTGTTCAGCAACACAGCTTAGATATATGAAATGAAGATTCTAAATTGATAGCAATCTCTGCAGCTCCTGTAAAATCAATGGCCTGTCTAAGCTGATGCACATCAACTGAAAATCCAGCCCTGATGTATTTTCTGACAGGGTTATGACATGTTGTCATTAGAAAAATTTTCCCAGTAATTATATTTTACAGCAGTTGGGCTATGAATGTGGTAATGACTTTACAAAGTAGTTTTTGAAGTTCAGCATCATCAGAGCAATACTTGAATGACTTTGACAAATTTATGGTGGTTTAAGAACAAGCAAGCTTGTGGTTTTCCTCTTCAGCTAGAGTCTGAGATCTTACATTGTGCACTATAGAAAGACAGTTTGTCATTAAATCTTCTCCCAAGAGCAGATGATTCCCTATTTATGGGTGGGTATATAACTAACTAGCATCCCTGTGACAGGTTAGGAGTCGGGCACCATCTTGGTGGAATGCCACAGTAGCAACACATAACTTAAGTAGAATCCAACTTTTGAACTTGGAAACAGAAATCACATTGCTTCTTACAGGGAGAAGGATATCTTTTAAGAACAGCCACAAAAAAAAACACCCATCCAGATCAAATCACAGTATGAGGACAGTAAGGCATCCCCTTTTCCTCGAGAAAGGCAAAAGAACAGAAAAGTCTGTTTGCATGAACAATTTATTAAATGCTGGACATCATTTAACAAAGACTTGTCCACCAAATATGTTTGTCAGTGCTCTCAACAAGGAACAGTTAATAACATTAAGCTCTTTTTCTTGCTATTTCTAAGTAGCAGCATTGGATTAAAAAAACTAAACCCTTGTCTCTTGAAAATCATAAATATACAAAGGAAAACCATTTGCTCTAGACTGGAGGGATTTTTTTCATCCTTATCTTTGCTGGTCTTTCTCCAAGTCCTACAGATGATTGGCCCCTCAATAATCAAGAGGGTTTTGTGTAAAACCTGAAAAGATACTTTTATTTAATTAGAAAAGAAGGAGTAATTTCTCCCAAAAAAGGAGCAAGTGTCTCAGTTTTCTTTAATTTCCTTGTGTCACCTTCCATGTCTTGACTGTGGTCATTATAAAAATCAGGCTGAAAGAGGAATTCAGTGCTGACATTTTGGAGTTGGACTTTGGTTCTGCCTTTGCAGTCAAGCTGTGTTTGCAAGGATGAAATTCAATTTGCCATGCATTTCCTAACACTACAGGAAAAGTAGCAAGAATTCGACATTTTAAAAATAGAGGATCTTGAACTTAATTCAAATGGAGTCTTACAGGGATTGGCTAGATTGTCCTCCAGGTGTTGGAGCTGTGATTGCGGGTTTTGCACGTAGTTAAATTGTCACACATGAATTGCAAGTGTGAGTGGTGCTTCCAGGAGGAGTAAATGGCATTGTAGAGCCTCTGAACAGTGTCCGGTGAAGTGCCTGTTTTGTCATGTGTCTGTGCAGAGTTGTGCTGGTGCCCTCCTTCATTACAGCAGTTACATCTACCCCAGTTGTGCCTGTGGTTGTTTCCAGATGTCGATCTTGGAATATAGGGAAAAAACCCTCAAACATGCTTGAAGTTATACCTTTGCTTAAACATGACTGTACAACAGAATTGTCTTATTAATGGCTATTTTGGAGGAGGGAAAGGGTGTACCTCATTTAGACCTACAATTTAGGTGTTACAGGGACTGTGACTGCTTTAGTTACAATTATCTATCTGAAAGTGTCTTTTTCCAGTTGACCAATATACACCTTTCCTATCTATCCTTCTTATTCCTTCTTCTTTTAATGAAATGCATTCATTAAATCTTTACTCCAGGTGGTTCTTTAAACTTATAGCATGAGAGGAAAGAGAGAATATTTCGCAGTGATATTTTATTGCATTTATTCCTTAAAATGTTCAAACCTGTTATATTTTTCAGCCCCCAGGTGTAGAACATGAACTCCTGAGGTTGAATAGAATGATTCACTTGTTTCACTATGAATTCAAAGTGGATATGAAGCATAAATCCCCCTTTTCCCTCTGTAATACAGTAGCCATGAATCACAATGTCACGCTGAGTCGATCATAATCTTAACACTTCACGCCTCAAACAACAACTTGATTTGTCAAGAGAACAGGCCTGCAAGCTGCCAATAGCGTTGATTCCCACTGGAGAAGGAAGGATAATTAAGTCCTCAGTGAGCTAATTCCTTTTCTTTTATAAAAACAATGTTTACTTCTATCTTTTAAGTAAACAGAAATGAAGAAATATTACATATGTATAGAATCAGTTAAGTGTTTGCTTTCCCTAAATCACTAGTATGAGTTTTTGTCCATTTCCATCTGATAAAAAGTTCTCAGGATCATTTTATTTCACTGTACAATAACACATTGTGCTACATCTCAATTATGGGTACTGAAGCTAAAATTAATTACATGCAATGTGGATACTAACAGGCCTGCAACAGGATCCCACCCTTGCTGGGATACAAATGTGAAGCTTCTGTCTGAGCTTGGTGATGAGCGTGCCTGATCCTTGGGTTCTGTTGGAATTCTGGTCCATTGCACTGAGGTAATGAACAAAATGTGCTTTGAGTCCCAAATATGGCTTGAGATCCATAAACATGTACAAAGGTCCCCACGCATATTTCTAGTACACTGTGATATGTTTCCCATATGGAGATGTGGTACATAAAGAGACTGGTCTGTTACAAGAAAGAATTCCTGTTGTGTCTTGAGGAGGAAGGATGCCTTGCTGCTTTTTTTTCCACTGCTTTTGGAGAAAGCGGAGGCCTCTCTTTGGTGCAGGGAAATACTGGTACAAATAAATATCCTACTGGCATGAGGGTATTATTTGACTATGCTTATGAATATTTATATTAAAATTTGCTTCTAGTATTTGTATCCCCAGGGTGCTTGGGAATTTATGAAACACCTAATAGTTCATGCACAGTCTGGATAAACCCATTGATCAAACTGTAATAGATCCTTCAAATATATTTCCTTTTCATTGTGGAAAAGAACAGCCAGTTTTCATCTATCAGGGCCAAACCACTCCATCCTTCTTACTTGCTGAGTTTCCTGTTTGGCAGCACAACAGAAAAAGAGAAGCACAGCCTTCCCAGGCATAAGATTGGAAGGTTCAATCTAGCCATTAAATTTTTTATTTCCTATAATCGTAAGTAATATTGCAGAAGACTCTTAGACTTCCACAGTCCCTGCTTGCTGTAGCCCCAAAGCACTCCCCAGCATCCAGGAACAAACTGCTCTTACAAGAAAGGATCAGAGTAGCTGTCAAGATGGAAAAGTCTCTGAACTTCAGTAATACAGAGCAATCTGCATCTCCTTCCATGGCTCATCTGCAATGTAGCCGAAATACTCTTTGCTAGGCTGCTCTATGAGTTTTGGGATGGCATTTCCAAGAAGGCTGTTCTGTCAGAGGCAAGGAACGGTTTGTATCTTTGTCATCTCTGAGCCTCATGTAGTCCTAAAAGAAGAGAAGTAAAATGTTCTTTGTATTTCTCCCAGCTCCTCTCCTAGCAGCACAAAATACAGGCCAAGAAACACCCTCATTTACAACTTCCTTAGTTCAGCATGGTCATTAAAAAATTCTGGTCATTTAGGGCTTGATGCTTTACTTCCTACTGCACTGAAATGGGATACGAGTTACAATATCATGTAAATGAATAAGCTTTTGTCCTCCTAGTAATTTCTTGGTTTTTGCTACAACTGTATCTCTTAACAACCACTACCTGGTTTTCCTATTACACATTCTATAGTTGCTGGGATACATGCCATTCATAAGTCTTCTGAACAAACTCGCTTTTTTTGGCATTGATCAGGCTTAATATGGTCCAATTGTACTTGCCTTTTTTCAAGTATTTGCTTGGGTTGAATTGCTAAGATACCACGTCTCTTTGCCTTCTCTGCCGGAACAGAATTCAAACAGTCCCTTTGAATATGGCTGCTTTGCCACTAATATGTTATCTATATTTGTTTTTTCCTTTAAAACTAGGAATTTTCCTCAGTGACCCAGGTGCTATTCAAATTAAACTGTATGCAAATCTTGCTTGAGTAGGGAATCGAAGTGGAAATTTATTTTGACATCTGTTTACATTTTCTCAGATTTTGTTTGTGGCTAAAAGTATTTTGAAATCTGTCAAAAATAAAATCCCCCTCCTCTTTGTGTCTGTTCTGTGGAAAAGCAGCATACGTTAGAGAGGATTGATGGACTGTGCCCACCATGTGTTTGGAAGCTGTAACGTGGATTTCCTGTTAGCAAGTTAGGAGCACTTTATTCTTCCATTGCAAAGTGTTTCTAGCAGTGTGTCCTTACTCTTTCTGCCTGTCTGTGCCATGAGTTTGCTGGTTTGGGGTGGGTACCCTCTTTAATACAGCCTTACAAAACAGCTAAGATAGTTTGGCCCTGGTTTCTGAGTGATCCTCCAAAGTTTAATGCCTGCATTATGTATTTATCATCCAGCACAAGAGCTTAGTTCCCTGCTAGAAGTGGCTGGTTGATTTTATATTACTAATAAATTATAATAATATGGGATTGAAGAGCTTCTCTTAGGCATCTATATAGAATATGTAGTACCTAGAGCACACATAAACATCTGGCACTTTTAGAGGTGTGTATAACATTATCTACAGATGCCATAGATCAGAGAATGGGAGAAGAAAGAGAAGTTTAAATTCAAACATCTTAATTATTCCTAATTCTATTAAATTTCCCTGTCATACTCATATCCTTGTCTCCTAATGCTCCATTTAAGACCTTTGCAGTTTCTTCAGCAACTACAGAAATTAACATTAGTAGTTTTCTCCAAATTGTTTAATTACCGCTGTACTTGAATAAATGCTAATGTAAAAATTCAAATATTTAATGGTTAATTCATATATACTGGAAACTGTTTTAGAAATAGATTTTGTTTAGACTCTCCAGCAGCATTCATAGCACTTCCCTCTTCAGTCTCACATGGCACATTCCAGGATAAAAGTCCTTCAGAACGGGAGAGTTTTCTCTTTCCTTGTTTGTCAGGTTTGGCTCTGTTGTGTCAATAAAGTCAACATTGTCTGATGTTGTTCCATGAAAACAAACTCTTGCAAAAAATGTGATTTCAAACCACGTGGTAGTTAACACATCCCATACAGTCTGTGAGATTCCTCACAGCACACTTTCCTCCACAGCCCTGCATGTGGGGCACTTTGTGGCAGACAGAAAAGAGCTTTGCAGCTGTTTGTGGGAACTGAGCAGCACCTTAAGGAGAACAAGATTCTCTTTGCCTCAGCGATGCCACCCTGGCTGAGCTGAGGGAGGAGTAGCCCAAAACATGCTAGAAAAACCTGCATCTGGGAACTGATTTCCATTTTGAGTCCCTTTACAAAGGTTGTGTACCTTGTGGTGGAAAATCTGATCCTTAGCAGCTTTTGGAAGATAATTTCAAGCAATATGTATGAAGCATTTTACACAAAAAACATCTTTTATTTATTAGTTGACAACTGCAAATGTTGTTTTTGTTTTTCATTTAGTGTCTCTGAATTTTAACTAAGGCAGAAATCAAAACAGAACTGAGTACTCCGTAAGCTATAAAAGCACTTAATAATAAAGTTCAGATCTTGCAGAAAGATATTTTGTTTCCCATAATTCATCATCTCTCCATGGAAAATAACAGGACTTTGAAGAGAGATGTGTTTGAATTGGGGACACAGGATTTTCATCTGATGTTTTATGGCTTGACTTGTTGTTTGTGTAATTTTACAGACATTTTTAGGTTTTGTCTTCTGGGAAAAAGCTATATAAGTTTGTTCAGTGCAAAAGTTCAGTGAACATTAGTATGCAAGAACAAATCTGAATTACATGGAAGTTACCCTTCAGTATCTTTGCTTGTTTAATGTGATTTTAGATTATGAAAATATCCACATTTGCTTAAAGTTTTATTTTAGCTAAAATGATATTTCGTCTTTCCCCCCTGCAACAAGACAGCCAGCATTTTGTCACTTAGATGAAGAACATCATGGCATTCTATAACACAACATAATGGTACAATACACATCAATGATCCCATATTGACTCCCCTGACACAAATTTATCACATTATTTATGTTTATTTTCACCTGGGGAAACTACTTTTAAGTCACATAAAGGACTCCCAATAGACAAGGTAACAGTAAACGTGTAAACCTAAATATACTAGAAACCCAAATGTGATATTGTAAATAATAAGCTACCTTATTTGTACCTCACATCAGTAGTGGGTTTAGTCACTGATGAATGCAAAAGGGCAGAGAGAGTACTGTCAGTCCTTCCTGTTCAGCTCTTCCTGGTAAATAGTTAAGTGGATTTGTCTGAAAGGTCTGAAAGAGCATGGAATGCTGTACCCACACCTGGCATGCTAACTTGGATAAGTGATTCTTTGGCTAGGAGTATCATGGCTTTGAGTGGGCTCCAGAGAGGAAAGAATAACAAGCCAGACAAGATACTACATACTAAAAAAGCAGGAAGAACATTTAAAGCTGACCATCTATGATGGGATACACAGTTTCCAGGGTTTTCTCCATTTTGATTGTATTTGACTCTTTGTTTATGGAACCTTGTGTAGATACTGGAATATCTGCTAAAAGGACTTCACAGAAGGTCTAAAATCTGGGAAATTAAGCCGTGGATTGATGGAGTTGATTTGCATATCAGGATCTTTCTATAACTCTAAAATCAGAGCACAGGATACCCAGTTAATCCTTTAGGAGGTTCTACTTGCAGGTTCTACATTGTGTCTGTAGTTTTATTTACCTGCAGTATGCTCCTTTACATCTTCACATGGCATTGTTCGTTCTCCGAGAGGTCAGTCTAACTTCAGGGAGGAGCTTTAGCCCAATGAAATCAGCAAATGCCATTTCTGAAATCCCTGCAGCACTTCCTGATCTTCTCATGTGCAATAAATGAAGTCACTTTGTCTTAACAACCCCATGTCAATATTAATAAATATGTAGCAGAGGAGGAAAAGGTGCCACAGCAATCCACCCCTAGACATCAAAATCAGATTTCCACCTTTGAGAGCAGGGACTGATCTTTAATGAGATGTCCTCGCAGAGCTTATTCATGCCAGGATTATGGCCCTCACAGAGTGATGTATGGGCTTTAAAATTCCCCCAGCCATCTACACTCCTGAGCACTGCTGAGACACTATAGAATTCAATTTCCTGGCATATTTTCAAGGTATTAATGCCATAGAGTCAGTATCTCTGAAAATAAGTATTGTGGTCCTCTTTTCCCATAAAAACAGTCAAGATGATTTAACTCTGTTAAAAGTTCTGCTGAGGACAAGGAAGATATAAAAGTCATACATGGCCCATTTCCTAAACTTTGGAATAGAAGATAAATTCAGACAGATAAAAATGATCCCAGTTCCTCTTTTAAATCTCAGGTTATCCTGTAGGTTCTGCTAAGTGAGTTTGGATTTGCATTGGTGCAATTGAAAACTGAGTATAAAATACAGGTGAAAAGAGGCAAAAAGGGCTATGAAAGGTGTTTTTTTTAACCATCCTTTAATAAATTTCTAATGGAAGGGACTTTGACTTAGCCTTAGAATTCTTAAAAGCACATTCTATCACAGAAGCATAGCTCTAATATGGCAAAGACTTTGATTCTGGAAGTTAAAAATCACTTTAGTCCATCAGTTTCTATTTATGTGACTAGTCTTTACTCACCCAGCATGTGGAGATATTCAACTCTTTGGATTGCTCAGACAGGGAGTGCATCAGGTACCAGATGCAGATTCTGACATTCCTGAGAGAATTCCTACAGCCATAAGAGTCAATTGCAGTTTTTTCTGTGTAATAACATATATGAGTATTGGCAATAAGAAGGAATTTAGTTTAGTTCAGTATGAAAATGTGAAAAGACTCTTCATTTTGAGTAAGGTGAATAACAGTATTAATTCAATTAAAAGAACATTATGAACAGCTATTGACAAATTTCCCTCTATCTCTATTAAATATGCTTGAATGATAAGCCAGATTGTGCTCTCAATCCAGATTTCTGTGAATAACTTCATTGACATCCATGAAATTGCTCCCCATTTGAATCAGAGCCAACAAGATCAAATGAAGATTAAAAGCTTTCTTACCAGCACTTTTATCCTGTATTTGGTGAGCTTATTATTCTATTATGACTCTATTATTTAATCTCGTTACCTATGTTAGTTTTAGGTTGTGCACTACAGAGCTGGGACTGCCCTCTGGTTCTCTCTCAGAGGAACACCCACCACCACCACCTCCTAAGTCCACATCAGACCCCCCCTAAAAGCAGATTCGTCAAGTGAAGTATTGCCATGAGAGGTCAGAACAGATGCTGCAGGTGACATTCAGAGTATGTGGCAAGAGATTACCCCCGGCCTGTGTTTGTACAGTGCTCTGTGTGCCTGAATGGGGTCCCAACATTTATCCCAGTCTCCATAATGACTGCTAATTGACTAAGGGAAAACAGACTTGAAGGGGGAAAGCACCCATTTGTAGATTGCACTAAGGCTCTGGAAATCTCCAAATAGGATGAATTTTGAACCTGGCCAGGTTTCCCATGAAACTAATTTTGAAAGAAATCTTCTTCATGTCTGTGTTATGCAAAATGTTTTAGCCTTTTTTTCCCCTGTCAGATATTTTATTAAGATGTATAGAAATCTGGAGGAAAGCAGTTGTGGCAAGGGTGGGTTTACCCAATCAAAACTTTGCTGGTGGTCCAAAAGCTCAGTCAGTTTGAATGATATGTGTACAGAGCAATCAGAAATAGGATGTTTAAATATTCCTGTTGATGGCCAAGTGGCCAAAATGGAATAATATCGTTCATTTCATAGGGAAATATGATTTTGCATGGGTTTAACAGCTTATATTGTGATAGATCTGTCCTGAAGAATCATGAGGTTTTGTGATGCCTTTGCTTTTGTCAGACTATTTTCTGTTTTGATGAAATGAATGATTACTTTTTAAAGTTCATTGAGGAAAATGCATGTTTTTCTTTGACAGTTGAATCTATTAGACTATTTTCCTCAGACCAGGCACCTCCTTTAATCTCATTTTAGAGACAACTGTATTTAAACCAGACAGTCTATGTTGATTTTATGCCAACAGATAACGTAAAGAAGCTCATCCAATTATCCTACTCTGATGTTCACAGTGAGGTATTACAGGCTACATATTGCCCTTCTGTTTTTCTAGGCAGCATAAAGAATGGAGCAAAATATCAATGAGTGAGCAGAACTCCCCAGTTACAAATTTTGTTGGGAGAGAAAAAGAATAGAAAGTTTTAATTTGATGTCTTTTGAGAACTACATACAGTCAGGTCTGGAAAGTGTTTAGAAGGAAACAGCTTGAAGAGAAAAGAAAATGCAGGCAAGCTTCTCTGAGGGGATACAGTTCTTCATCTTCCCTGTGGGACCCAGAGAGTGATAGGTGATAGACTGGGCAAAATCTTGGACTGAACAAGACAAGGATCTGTGTTTTACAAATGAGAGGAGAAAAAGAATTAAATTGTGAAAATAACTATGTATTTTATGTTTCCTATAGGACAAAATAGAAAAGCTACTGTTTCCATTGAAACAGAGATCTCTGTATTTTGCGTATAATGTGCTCATATCAGCATACCTGATTCTTTCAAAAATGCAGAGCAGTTTTCTTCAGCATTTGCATAGCAGCCAGAATTTTTTTCTTTTTAATTATTTCTTTCCTGGCATGCATAGCACTTCACTGAATAGAATATTCCTAGAGCCATCACTGAAATAAATCAAGTTCTTTGATTTAATGCTAAAGTTCAAAATCATCTAGTTCCAGTCTCTACTTCCAGACACCACTGCCACCCATTCAAGTGAAGCAATGTGATTTAGAGATGATGCTGCCACCTTCTCAGTACATCATCTCATTTAGAACAGGTCCTTGAGGTTACAGTGCTGTTGATGTGGCATTTTCACTGATGTCTAATCTAATAGAAAGATCCATTCTACCATGGGGTGTTCTTTTATTGGAGCTGCAGCTGGTGTGTGCATCCAGTGTCATATTCTTGATAGAGACTCATGGATCTGAAAGACTACTCTAAATTAAAATTCTTGTGTACATGTCTCCAGCACCATGAGAAAAAAAATAAAAATCTATGTAAAATGGGGTGATTTAAAGGAAAAAAACCTCCAAATAATAAAAGAAACAAACACCAAAAAACCAAAAGCTGATCCACTCAGGAGCAAAAGTGTATGTTTATCTTGAGTCTATGAAATGCAACATCAATTTTACGTTGGTATAAAACAGGTCAGAACCAGGTCCCAGTACATGATAGTTACACAGATTCATTTATGCAAGTTGAAGCTGGGGCTCTGCTAAAATTGTCACAGAACCAAACTGAATAAGAAAGAGCCTGGGGAAGTATTTATTTGATAGGATGTCAGAGTATAAAATCATCACCATTGATTCTGATACCAGAATCAGAGAGGAACAAGAAAGTCCTTTTTCTTCTCTCCCACCTATCCGCAAGGCAGGAGCATTCTAGTCCATGGTCTGCAATGAGATCAGGCTCTGCACATAGTTAACTTGATGATGTTTTGATTGTCTAAAGGAAATAGCTTGTTTTGGAAACAGCCTCCAAGAGGCTATTAGCATTTTTAATTACATAGATTCTGTTCAATGCCACCCTATTTCCACTTCTCATTCTTCTCATCCTCTTTATTCCCTTGTGTGGAAATAGCATCTTCTTCTGCTCGAGTGCCTTGTTTGTGCATTGTTAGCTCCAGTACTGCTGCCCAGAATTAGTCTCTGTTCTTGCTCTTTCTGCCAGATTTCGTTACACAAATACATGTCTGTGCAATGTTTTCATCAAAACAATCTCAAAATGCAGCCATGGACATACAGATGCACTTATTTTCATTTTCTTCACCATTATCATCTGCTGTCCAACTAATGTGTTCTCTCAAGAATGATAATAAAAGTCCTGGTTCACTTGTTTTATTCTAAATGTTTGTCATGGTTCTCCACTTTCTAACTCTATGTAGGCTGCCATTAATGTCCTGTCATTGTGATACCTCATTAGAATTCATTTTCTTCAGCACTGCAATTATTTTGGAAACCAGAGAACAAGGAAGAGTCATTCAGCTGATATGGTTGATAAACCTGCATTATTGGTGTCACCGACAACTTACTGAATCAATCTAAGAAAAAAGCAAAAGTTAGGGGGGGAAATGGTGTGGACTTTGTGCTCAGCTTGCTGCATGTCAGTGGGTGTATCTGAGACATTTGCTGCTGTAGGTAGGTGTGTTATAAAGAGGGATATACCAAATGCATCTGTAACTGTTAGAGAGAGAGCCAGAATACCACAGGGCACATGTAGCAGTTCTGGGAATGGAGCAGGCAGCTGAGCAGCTGTGAACATGTCACATGAGGACAGAATTTCCCTTCTTCCCCATTTTCTGTGCAGCCACATTTCCTTCCAGCAGATCAGTGAAGGATTACTTGCAGTGCACCTGAAAGAAGCACATGCTTCCTGGTGTGGAGCTTTATCTTCTCCACTGTTGTTGTCCTTCCTCTGTTCCATTAGTCTGTTATTGGAAATCAAAAGAGTTGGCTCTCGCCCCACTGTTTAAGATGCCAGCTACTGATGAAGGACATTTTAGGGAAGGCAGATAATAAAAGAACTGAAAACAGATCAAAGAGGTTAGATATCAAGAGACAGGCAATGTGTGACTAGCGGTGTTAAAACTGTGCTGGGACACAGATTTTTTAGAAGCCTCTAAGCATTTGGACTCTTTGACATCTTTGGGAATTAGCAGTCTAAATACTCAAATTCTTAATTCCACAATGAGGGAGTTCTAGGAACATTAAGGGAGGTGGTGTTTTTCCCAAGATAACTTTTTTCTTTGTGGGATGATCCTATTGTCAAAGTTTTCTACAAAAGTGCTTGTGCTTCTCATGCTTTCAGTCCCTCAGACTGAAGCTGTGAGAGGGTGAATGGAGCTTGTAAATAGGCAGATGCGACTTAAACTGCCTTTGCTGTGACAGCCCTGTCAGCTCTCTCTTGCCAGCCATTCACCCAAGTGCACCCCAGTGGCACTGGGAGCTCGTGTGCTAATAATAATCAAAGGAGAAGCCTTTGTTAGGGCCGTAACTGGAAACAGATGTTAACTGCAGACAGACACTGAAGAAAATGTGCAAGAAGAACTGCTCTGCAAGCTGATAATTTAAAGGCTTAGTTTGCAATAGGCATTCATCTGTGCATTGGTGGTGATCATCGATTCTGGTCCAATGTTTCACTTGGTTCCTGGTAATGCAAGGCCAAATACATCAGCATCTGAATGTGCTTCCAAGCAGTCCTCCATATGTGGGAATAAATTACTATTAATATAGCATGTTTGGATGCTGCACAAAACACCTCAAGCCATCCTACATTTCATGAAGATTATTCATCCTGAGTTTGATAATAGAGGCAGCGTGAGTAAGGAAAAGAAAGGGAGGCAATTCTATAAAATACTGAGGATAATGGAATTAGATACCTGTAGTCACATCTGAAAGAAAACATGTAAATAAGTGCCAGCCTTCAGGAGTCTATTGTTTACAGTGTGTGCCTTATATTTAAAAGGTTCATTTAGATGCAGCAATGGGCCTGTTTTCTGGGTCCGTCTCAAGATGGCAGAGTAAGAGTAATTACTCACTTCAAGAAAACAAATGCTATGCAAGAAGATTTCTAGAAGAATAATAGAAACAGCAGTTTGCCAGGATAAAAACAAACTTGTTCATCTGTATCTAATAAGATTGCTTTAAAATGATACTGTTTCAAATTATAAAGAACTCAAGTGAATATGTGCATACATCTGTTTTCTTTAGGGGAAATTTGTGATTTAAAATATTCAAAATGCATTCCATATCTGGATCCCAGGAGTCACTGGCACAACTCATAAAGCATTAGGAAATGGGCAGCAGTTGGAAGACTTGCAGTTTGGTTTGAGTTCAGATAAGCCTGGAAAAGTCTGGAGGCTTGCAGTTGGTGCTGTTAAAAAGTTTGCATTTGGGAAAGCTCTGATTCAGCAAAATGTGTGTTCAGCAAAATGTTTCAAGTTAAGCACAATTTTATTTGTTTTGCCAAAAGGGAATAGGCTTAATCAGGTGTTTAAGAGTTTTTCTCCACTGATGTCCAGGTTAGTATGTAATGCTATTTTAATCTGCAGTCTGTTTCTCACTCATCTGTATCAGGAAAGAAATGTACTTGCATAAAATACATTAATTTTGCTTGTTTGTTTGTGGGGTTTTTTTAAGAGAAAAATAAATTGCATTCAGAGTCAAATTTTGAAGGCAACTTGTACAATGATGATTCTCTGTGATATTGTAAGGGACCTATCAAATACCTTTGGATTGAAGGATCTGGGTCAGTATTTTCTTCTGGTAAGGCTCTTTTATGAAAGTATTTCATCCATCTTCTCTCAAATCTGCCTTCTGTGTGATGCAGTTTTAGTGTAATGAATCAGGGAGCTGTTGAGATGTGCTCAGTTCTTTGTTGTTGTTCTCAGTCTTTTTAAAGAAATCCGGTGGTAACAGCAGTTCTAATATATTTGACAAGGTGATAAAATTGTGCCCCTAGGTATCCTGTATTTCTAAACTCAGGAATTAAACTGCCAGTCACATCACTGGGATATTTGTTTTTGCTGTAACTAAGAGCTGAATTTTCCTTCTTTCCTATGCTTTTGATGTTGGGTAGCTTTATAAAACCTTGAGACTTCAACTTGCTCTTTCATATCTTGCTCTCTTTTTTTTTTCTTTTCTGATTAATGTTTTCAAAATGAAGTCATGCAACATTTGTATCATAACAATTATGTCTTCTCACTTGTCATCTCAGTATAAAAATGTTGCTGTACCTGGGTGAAATTTAGCTCAATAAGCAAGTAATTTCTAAAGCTTTCAAAGTGACTTAGTTCCTGACTTAGAGAGCATGAAGTTTTCCAGCATAGTTTTTAAAAAAACTTTATTAATAGTCAGGAGGTGTGTCTCTCTTGAGGAGTCAATGCATTTTTGTTGTAAAATAAATATGCGTTCATCATTCCTTCTTTAATAGTAAATCTTTTAATCAGATTGTTTATTGAGTATCATCTCCTATGGTTTTCTTTCTGGGACTAAGGAATGGCTATTATTGTAATGCATCTATTAAAATGTTCAAATATTTAGGATACTCTTCATCAGCATAATAATTGACATTTTAATTCAGGTGCATCATTAGAAGAAAAATACTTCATAATCCTGGAAAATGCCGTACACCCACAGGAACTATGTCTGCTTAATTACTAAAGAATAAGCTCCACCTGGAAGATCTGCCTTCCCAGTTCATTCTAAAATAAGTCTCTAGATAATCTCTGAAAGAGACTCCTTTAACACACTAAGGTTTCTGTGGTTATTAGTAGTAATTGTGTTGCACAACCAGGGGAATTTTATTTAGCATGGTGGAGGAAGCAATGTCATTATTAGTTGATTAGTGTGAACAATCTTTGACAATATGTAGTACTAACTATGGTTTCAACCACTGACACCTCATTATTCTGATTGCAGTTTGATTTGCAATGTTAAGAGGCAACAGGAAAAAAAAGCAATCATCCAAATCTACCTCTATCAGCTGAGAACAATGGAGGGAGTGTGAGTGCTTCACGGTATTCTAGAAATTTCCTTCCTGCAAGAAAATAAAACCTGCTCATTGACAAATGACTGACATTGTTTACTAATTAGCAGGCATGCTGCCACGTTTCTAACACATGCCATTGTCCGTGTGCTCTGCTGTGTCAGGGTTTGGGAACGAGATTAGGAGAGTGTGTTATTGTGTATGTTGTATTCTCCTCAAGTATCTGTCTCAAGGTGTTACAAAACATTCATTCTTTGATTTAGATTTAGTTTTAAATTAAAGCTAAAATCCTTTGGGCCAAACTCAGCACCCCCACATGGGAATGTGGGTGGCATAACCCCGTTAGCACCAACCTTTGCCTCGTGGTCACAGGAGCACTTTGCCCCTGAGCCTTGGGGCACAGCAGTGCCAGCAGCGATGGGCACCGCTGGGCACTGTGCAAATGGAAGGTGTTGGAGTCTGCTGCTGTTCCAGCTCGTTCATTCTCAGCAGTGAGTCACAGGTTATCATCTCTATTAGTAGGACAAGATAAAAAAGCTTCTTGTATCTCCTCTGTGGAGGGAAACTGTCTCGCAGAAAGAAAGGGCCTGGGCTTTGGGCGACTGCAGCGTGTGGCTCCTGCAGGAGGGTCGGCAGCTGCCGGCGCTGCTCCGTGGCTCAGCTCACCTGCCCACACAGGTGGGGCTGTGCATGTGGTCCTGCTGTGGCTTCCTGGCTGTTTGGGACAAGGCTTTAATCCTGCAACATTTATATGTTTGATGTAGTCACAGTGTGTGGCACCAGTATATCTCACCATGGCGTTCAAAAAGAAGTAAAATAGTTTACATTGGGTGCTTATATGTGTACTTATGTGTCAGCCCATGAGGCAGGCAGATCTATGTTTTTCTTGGGTCATTACAGTCAATGCTTCTCACATTGGCTTTCCCCTTAGAAATCCCCTGGGCTGTAGGGGATGCAAATTGACCTCTTTAGAGCTCAATGCTCTAAAAGCTGTTCCGAGGTTTTATTTTAACCCAGGAGGACATTTTTGCAAAATGAAAATTCTCAAAAGTCATGCTAATTTGGGGACTAATTTAGTGATTAATAAATGCCTCCAATGCTTGTCTTTCCCTCTTCAAAGAGCACTGATTTAAATGCTGTTTAATACTTGTTTAATGTGTTTGCCATCATTGAGACAAGTAATTAGAGCACATGGTACAATCAGTAGCCAAGCAATAGACTCTTTATTAGTAATCTTAGGGGAAAAGGGGAATGAGGACATGGTGCTTGTATTACTGTCTGTACTAATTTGGACTTCGGAAAATTAGCATCTGTTCAACCTATAGGTATTAGCAGGAACTAAAACTGAGCTCAGAACAGAGTAGTCCACTAAGGACAATCAGACTGCTAAAAGACTTGATGTTAAAAAGCATGCCTCTGAGCTTTGAAAATTCTTTACTGGGGTAACTTCCCCACTCTCTTGTGTAACAGAATTGTCAAGTTACTCCATGAAATGAAACACTCTCTCTGCCCTGAGTTGCCAGTATAAGCAAGAGCATCATTTGGACACATCTCTAAATGAGATAGACTGAAGGCCCTGTTTTTACAAGTGTCTCCTGGATTCATTGGACACCTATAGACTGGAGCTGCACTTTCAATGCAACTAGATATTAAATGCAAATTTTCACATGTAACTAGTTCTCACACTGGAATTGGCCTGTCAGTAGTAATAGCTACAAATAAAAGGATTTAGGTGATCAGTTAAGTTAGTTATTCTTTCTCTGAATTCTATTGATTAGAAGGTACTTGGGATAATGAGAGTTATTAAAGTGTACACAGTGTGCTTCAGACAATGGTATCCTGATTCTGTCTTAGCCAACACTGCAAAATAAATTCTTATTAATTTGACCACTGATAAAAGAAGTTGCACAAGGAGGCATATTTAGAATTTAAAGACAAAATGAGAACTGTTTTATAGAATGTGCTTCATAGGAAGCAGAAGACCATCCAAGCTGTTGCGAGCAGCTGCCTGGCAGCAGGACTGAGTGGCACGCTGAGAGGCCAGGGGTCCTCTGACAGCAACGAGCACTCTGTCACCTCTGATGGCAAGCCAGACTGGATCCTGGCTGAAAACTGATGATATCTTTGCATATCAATTGTTCTTATAGGACTGTGATAAGTAAAACAGAAGGAAAGGAGCTTTAATATCTATTCCTGGTGGTCAGTGACTTAGTCCAGAAGCATGGACAGTCTCTTCTTCCCCACCACCCTTACCACCACTCTGGACTATTTTCTCCAGCTTCAGAATGATTAGATCATCTTTGGGACACTGTGTGACTGCTCTATGAATAAAGCAGTTTGAGCTCCGCAAATTTAGCAAATAATCTCATAAGCATTTGTACTTATTTTTATGTTGTGACAGGTACTTAAGAGTAGCATTTCTGACTGACTGACAGTGACATTATATCCATATCAAGTGTTCCCTGCTTCTTTTATTTATGATCTTGAATTCTGTTTTAGAATAAGATGCCCCACTCTGTGCATTTTTACAGGATTACTGCACTTCTCAGGTAGTAGAGTGCTCTGGTTTCCTGCTTCATACTGGATAACTACACCTGAAGAGTGCAATAATCACTCATTCACACTTAAATACAGCATATGGATTTAGAAGAATGTAGAAAACAAAACCCAAGTGTGGCTGAGTCCAAACACATGGTGCAGTTTGCTGGTTCCAGTTGATTCAATCCACTCATATGATGGCACTTGAAAGGCAGCAGGAAGAGGCTGACTTCAATGTGAAGGCAGAAAGCGAGTGACTGTGGCAGTGTGTGCACTGCTGCTCTCCTGAGGTGAGCACAGACCGGCAGGGAGGTCTGGGGGAGTGTCCTGGCACAGCCATGAGCCCCCAGAGTGCCACAGAGTCCCAAGCACAGGACCCTGGGAGTTAAGTGTGACTCATGTAACAGTCCTGGTTCTTTTTATTTCATTTGAAGAGTAGAAGTGGAGATTTATTTTCTTATCTTTTTTCAAGTGATATTGAATCTACTTGGGGTCACACATCTCTTTTTGAAAAATATTTTTTCTTTGTCTGTGCAGCTTTGCTAACATTTTTAGATTTTCACAATCTTGTGGGCTTTAGGGACGCTGGGATTTTGCCAGTGCATACTGCTAGCTGCTGCAAGACAAGAGAGGTTTTCAGAAAGGGTTTGCTTTGGCAGCTCGGGCCTGTAGAGTGACTTGAAGTGA
Source organism: Pithys albifrons albifrons (assembly GCF_047495875.1). NCBI lineage: Eukaryota > Metazoa > Chordata > Aves > Passeriformes > Thamnophilidae > Pithys > Pithys albifrons. Next base: position 10,376,645 of record NC_092470.1, read on the forward strand.
TTAAGATCATTGCGGCTCTGGACTCTGACACCTGGGATAGTACAGCGACTGTGTTTAAAGAGAAACAAAAAACAAACACCACCACCACACTGCCCTCCCCTACACACCCCCTTGAAAAAAAACCCAAGAGAAACCTACCATAAAACAAAGTCCTCAGTCAAGTTTCAGGTGAACATGAGTTCATTTATTGGTTTGGGTTGGACCTGGAAGCTTGGCTAAGATCTTTGGTTTGCGTTGAAACTAGGCCAAACTTAAGGTTTTACTGTGCAGTAACTCTGGCAGTCAGAAAAAATATACAGGGAGACAAACCTCCCATTGTGAGGCCACACAGACCTGTCCCTAAAATGCTGTATTTGGCTAAAGGCAAGAGCATGACTTGCCATAATTCCTCCTTTTCCCCAGCCTATTTCTGTGGCTGTAGCGCTTAGGCCCGTTAGGAGCTCTGCTCTGTGCCTCTCGCACAGCCCCGTGCTGGCAGCCAGCCTTCTTCCTGGGAAAAGGCCACCTTATCCCTGGCCCAAGCTAGAGCCACCTGTGAGGCACTCCCAGCACTCTGCTACTGTCGGCACCAGGGGAGAAACCAAAGGAAAAGTCATGGACCACCATCCTGTTCACCCTTAGGTAGCCCCAGTCTGGGTCCAGGTAGCACCACTGGCTCACACCCCTGGGAGCCTGAGCAGGATTCTGGATAGGCATAGATTTGTGCTGACTTTGAGCATGAGTCAAATTTCACTGCTTGTGTGGTAAATTTTTGCAGATTTGATATTTTTCTCAGACTTTTTATTCTGTGCACGTTTTATTGCTACAAGAGAATGTAGTTGTATATTATGCTGGATCTGGGCATGTGTTCCCAGAAACCTGGTAATCAAGGCAACATGGATTTTGGAATGCAGAACATCAGAACTACCAAACATGCCCTGAAACAGAGAATCACTACTGTATTGTTATAGATATTACTGCCTTTTTTTTTTTCCTTTTTCACAAACTCCTCTTTTGTTCAGCTATATAGTACTTAACCAAATTCAGGGCAAAAGGTGATGCATTGATCACACATTACTGATCATGTCATCTGCTGATGTTCCCTGAGAATTCAACTCTGCATACCAATAAAGCCCACTTGCCATTAGCATGCCTGAGAGGACGTGAAATAGGTTCAGCACATTCATGTTTGGAAAGAATAACGAAATGTCTTATTGTCAGGAAAACCCACACTGTGGAGCAGGAGTCAGGGAATGCTACACTTGCTATTCTGTATGTGTAATAAGTAGCTGGTTAGGTATGTTACAACTGAAATGTGAAATGTCAGCTTTTATTAATGAAAAAGATAGTGCAGAAGCAGTGATGAAGCCTGGCTGGGTGGGTGTCCCGAGTGGCTGCTCTGGGTACTGCTGCTCAGAACAAGTGTGATCCCACTGAGGGATGCGCACTGGCTGCAGAATTTGTAATTTGAGCCCGAAGGGGCAGTGGGGGGAATACAGATTTAAACCTTGCAATAAAGAAAGGGAAGAACATTAAAAAAGTATTTAAAACAGAAATAAAGGATATAATTCACAGCCCATTGAAATCAGTGAGCATTATCTCATCTCAGTGGGCACTGGATTAGGCCTCAAAAGGTTGAAGCAACACAGCATTATTCAAGCAAATTTCCATTAGTAGCAGAGTATGTGAGCTGTGGTGTTCAAAGGGAGAGTGTTTTTAGAGTGAGCCAAAACACAGTCACAGCCACGTCATCTTGGTCAGTCTCCTTCAGTCCATCTCAGCTTGCTCAGACTTCAAAATAAACCATGCCAGTTCTGACAGGAGCCAGCATGGCCAGAGCACAGAGGTGGTCCTACCCAACTGTTGTTTGGAAGTGAGAATGTCCAAAAGGATTCTCAGTCATTAAAACTGCAATTTATTAAACAACCAAAGTGAGGCATAGCAACAGGGAAACTAAAAAGAGAAAACTCAAATGTGCCTGGTGAGACAGATTCAATAAAAGGCTTGCAGGGAGACTTACCCTTAGCCTGCTCCGTGCTTGTTGAGCATAAAAGAGTGAGCCCTTTCCTCCATATTTGTTTTTTAGTCTATGAACTTCCATTTTGTTTCTAGATTGCAAGAATTCTGACATCTCTTTGGAGAGACTTTTGCAGACCTTTTGATCCCTCAGGAAGGTTTGGTCTATCAGTGACTTTTCCAGGCACTTCTGGGGCTTTGTCTGGCAATCCTATCTGAGTTTCCTAGAGGCAGTCAAAGTCTTTACTCGTGTTCACAGTTTCTTGCATTTTGGTTCTTTTTCTTTCCCAGCCTAGCCTACCCTGTGCTCCAGAAGGATCTCCAAAGACATGTATTCTTAATTGTTCTTCAGTAAGGTTTACTGTCATCCCTTCCCCCAGGCAGCCCCTCTTGACCCAGATTACAACAGGGAGCAGTAAATAGTTTGGTCTTTCTCTCCCTGACCAATCTTTTTAGCAGAATTTACTCAGTACAGTGACTAAATGTAGCTTGTGAACAAACAAATCATACCTAAGCCTCAGACTAGGCTATCCAGTAGATACATGTGGGAAGCCTACGTTAGGTAACATGTAATCTATGTGACAGGTAGTGGAGGAGTAGGACATTGTGTTCCTGTATGCTCCCTGACACAGCATACCTTATCAGCATAGGCATGTGTGTGTATAGCCATTTGTCAGTAGAACCCAGTGATGTGTTTGTTCTGTATTACAAATTATCGTACTATTATGATGGGGAGCATAAAGCCATTCCCAGCTCAGTGATAATCCCCTGTGATGGTTTTGTTTCTGTACTGCAAGTGCCAATAGATTCCACACCCAGCTGTGTCATTACTGGGGTGTCTTGCCACAGGTGATAGATGCTGTTGTGACTAATGTCTTTCAAATGTTGAAGCTGCAGAAATGGAATATCTATGAGAAATGGACTGTGGTGAAATTCCATTTGTTACAAGCTAGATTGTTTACTTTTCTGCTCTGGGTAAGTTTGTGATGGCTGCCATATGTCTTTTATGCATACCGTGTGTACAAGCATATACCAGCAGTGATGCTGACCAACAGAATACTACTGAGAGCAATGAAAAAATGCAATTTCTCTTAGCTCTGTTAAGTAGTGTCTATGCCAGATCTGCCTGCAAGAAGTTGCCTGTAGCCAAATGCCACCTCAAAGTGATGTATGCACCACAGTGTACCATTGCCCTTGGAATCTGCAGGGCAGTCTTACACTTGCTTCTCATTGTTCTCATTTCAAAAGCAGTATTTTTGCAATTGTTATGGAGACAACAAAATGGGATTGCTTGCTGATCTCAGTACAGCATTTGCAGAAGAACTGCATTCTGAGGACAGATAACATCAGACACTGGGCCAGGCCATGGAGTAATATACGAATCCTAATTACAATCTGTGCCACTTTTTGATGAGTTACAAAGTTCTCTACTCTTGAATATGTCATTGTATAGGCCATGTAGGGCACACCACTAAGATATTAAGCATGGTATGCAGGTATAGTTGTCACTGAAAGCTGAAGGTACAGTTTGGTTATGTGAACTTGTAGTTTTCTTCCAGATCAGAGAAAAACAAATGAGCTATGACCTTTTGAGGATGTAGGGGAGGGAGAAATGAGTCTCACTAGGCTGCATCACTTTCTAAGAGAAAGGAAATAATGAGCGTAAGCTGAAATAAATTATTTTTACAGCTATCCTGGAGAAAATTTTCAAGTATGCAGAGGGATTGCACAGAGTCAGAGCTGCCAGCACTGTCAGCGCTCTGACAGCTAATGACTAAACGAGATCAGTTCCCACCTATCAGAGCATCAGGAGGGGCTCAGAGACTGCTTAAGATAAAATGAGTGGCAAAGAAATGAAGAGCAGGAACTTTCTTTTGAGGTATGATAGGCACAGAAATCACATTATTTTTCTAATAGCATTTTACACACACCTCTCTCTTACCATTTTGAAACTCATTTGAACTGTTTATACAGTTAAAAAAATGCCCTTTTTGGTTGTCTTGGGTGGGATATCCACTTGATTTACTTTGCTGCATGCAAGTTAGTCAAAATAATCAGGGCAGAGGGCTATTGATACTTTCAGCAGATATTTGGGTTCTTCTCTGTACCTGCTGCTATATTTCTGTAAACATTAAAAAAAAGAGTTTCAAGTCTAAAAGGCTGCGAAGAGAATCCGCAGGTTCCCCTGTCTTTAATCATTCAGTGTGGTCACAAATTTTTCACTGAAAAATAGGGAGAAATTAATATTGTTTTATAGATAAGTTGAAGCATGTGTTAAGTATTCAAGAGGTTTCAAATGAAATCTAATACATTTAAATGCAGTTTTGTCCATGTCTTTCTGGTCTGCACTGTAGAGCACATTGCCCTGTTCTTTGTATGGTCTTGTAGTTGAATTAGCAACCAGAGGATAAATCCATTTGAAAAGGTGAAATGATTAGATCCTATTCAAGTAGCATGATTTGCATTTCAGTAAGTTTCACAGGTTTTCTCACACATAGAAACTTTCAGTTGTGATTCTTCATGTGTTTTTAGTCCTTGAAAATCCTTTGGTTACAGGTCAGATTTCTCTTTAAGTGGCAAAATGAGAGCAGTCATTCCAGTCGCCTGTGCAGTCTCCTTTCTCGGAGGACATACCCTTGTCCTGTAACTCTTCTCTGCTTGCCAGGCCTAGACAAGGTGGCTCTCCTGAAAAGCTGTCACTACAAATTGTCATTGTCGTCAGCAGAGGGATGATTTCCCCCCCCTTAACATTTCCATAATGGGATTACAGGGATGTACAGAGTTGCAGTGTTTTAGGAGCCTGGATAGCTGGACTGTCAGGGACCAACACGGGGGTGCTGTGAGCTTTGCTTTAATAATTGCCAGAGTGCTTTTAATTAGGATAGAGCACCATATTCCTGTGAAACCACAGAAAACATCTTGAGGGTGTAATGAGTTTCCACTGATGCCTGCTGGTTATTCTTATTCAAATCCTTCCAGACTGGACTGAAGGAAAATTTTCAGAGGATTGAGGTATCACTAGTTTTATATAGCTAGAAGATCTCTGTGTAAGGAATTAATTATTTGTGTTAACAAGAGTTACTTAACACCATTTCTTTTAATTTTTTGTTTGGCAGGGAAAAGTGTAAGTGGTTCATAGAGCTAACTGTAGGGGCTGCTGATATTGCTGAACTATTTTGATCTCAATTGGGTGTGGGTGAGAACAGAAATGTGTGGAGACAGCACATCCAGTGTTTGGGTTGCTCTGCTGCTTCTTTTAGGGCTCTTTAACTGTTTTGCAATGAAAAGGTCCCTTATGACAAAAAATCTTTAGTTGTCAAAAAACTTGGCATAGGAACTGTTGAACTGGATGCCATACCTGCTTCCCTGAGATGGCTGAGTCCCTCCAGGAATGATGGTTTAAATCAGTCTTCTTGCCCTGAAGCCACATCAGCGCATCAGCTGAGGACAGGACATGGCATGTGACTTCAGTGTCCTGTGTGGGGCAAGCCCTTTTCCCTTTCCTCCCACACTACAGCACAGCTCAAGGCCCACATGTCCCCAAAGAAATTGCCCTTTTGTTTTCAGTAATGCTGCTTGGAAGTGTGAATCCTCTTTTCAAAACTGTCCTAAACTTTGAGTGCTTTAGTGCTGCCTGGTCTGGGCACACAAAATAGAAATGATGTGTTTTCAGTAATAACTTACATGAGTGCCATCACAGAGATGAGGGATATGATTGACTTAGGGATCTGAGGGTGAAATATCCAGCTGTGCTTTTGAGCCAAGATGGTGCATATCTGACATACTTGGACTGTCTAGGTCTACTCTGTACTAGAGAAGTCAGCATCAACCATATGATAAAATGGTGTGCTTAGGACAGAAACCCTGCACCTGTAGGACACCAGACCACCTACAGGACAGAAAAACAGCTGAGCTCCTACAACTACAACACGCTCCATTTCAGACTCGGGCTGAGTTATCTGAGTAAAAACAAGGCACATAAGCGATGCCAGTTCCAGGCCAGCAGCCCTTCAGAAATGGCTCACTGCTATCTGTACTCATTGCCACTTGCTCAGAACATGGCAGAGCTGTCAAAAGCCTTGGAGGAACTCTATTGGCATCCTACCCACATTGTCCCAGGATTTCAGGGTGATTGTTTTTTATTAAAGCAGGGCCTTCTGCATTTGTTTTCCTAAATGTTTTACTACACAAAGTAATAAACACAGAGAGATGTTCTGGGCACTCTTGTCAACTAAAAAAAAAAACCAACACAAACCCCCTGTACAATAAAAGTCCACCTTTTAAATAGAGAAATTGTAAAATGGCTCTACTTCCCAAGTATCATTTAATGGTAATGAAGAGAGCATAAGATGAGCTGTATTGGAAAAGCAATAACAGCCAAGTTGCTGTACATGACATCTAATTCTGTATCAATTGATTTACCTGCTATTGATATACTATGGTATTTATATACCCTGTCCTCAAAAATGAACCATTAGGTACAGCGAGCTGCTCCTCCCTGCTGAACACCAGTGTGGAGTCCATGCTCTTTTTTGATTACCTTGCTAATAGCATAGTCTAAACCAAATTCTTTACCTTTAACCTGGGAGTACCTGTAAACAATTACATTTGTCTACATAGCTGGCTGAAGAGCCTGAAAGCCTGTGGCAGTAGCTTTGTGGAGAAGCTGTGATAAACCTTGTATTGTGGGAAGGGACTCTGTGTGTGCTTTTCAAGCAGGGGCCTCAAATGCACTCACTCTTGAGCTTGCCATCCCTGAGGTTGCTGGAAGTTGTTAGGTCACCACTGAAAACAACTGCAAAATGTCTTTGCTCCTTCCCCTGTAAATGGCAGATAGGGAACTGCATGGCTGAAGGGATTTTTGGTACTGGGTCACTGCTGAAAATACAATTCAGGTCCTTTGGAGCTGACAGGTCACTGCTGTGCAACAGCTCTCAGGCACGTTTTGGTGTCATTCTGGTATCTGATGGATAAAGAAATCTGCTAAGTGCTACCAGACGGGTTCTCCTCTCAGCAATCAGAGCAAAGAAGCAGATGTTGAAAAAGAATGAGAGCGTGAAGCTTAAATCTCTCTCTGTGCCAGGTTATCAGGAAGGTGAAGCTAAGGCATATTACTGGGCAGCATGAGGGCAGCCTGGCTTACTGATGATTCTGCTGTGCAAATAAACAGTGACATCTACTTATCACACTGTCCCACTGATATCCCTCACACGTACTAGGGGCACTTGCTGTCTAAATACAAGAAATGTTGATGGGTTTGGTGTTCTCTCACATATTCCCACCTGTGTTACAAGAATACTCAAAGTTATTTTTTCTACAAGTTGAAGTTGCATGACCACAGCAGAGGCAGATGCTGTTCAGATTTAAATGCACAGCATGTCCAGTCAGAGGATTTTGACCATATCACATGGCAGAGAAGTACACAGAGTACCAACTGCTGTGGCAGGAGGGGTAGCTAAATCCCCTCAGACTGCTTCAGTATGTTCAACCTACTCCTGAAATCTGAATCAGAATAATCAGGGTATATAATGATGTTGTTCTGCTCAAAACATGCTCACAGTTACAGGAAATATAGTGGTTGGTTCTATAAGGGCTAAAAAGTAAGTCTTTCAAAATATCAAAAATTTACTTGTCATCATTAATTCCATTTTCAAAAAAGGTTTAAGCAGGAGGATGATGTCTCCTGAAGTCAGGAGGCCACTGAACCAAGTTCACTTAAGAAAACTTCTACCATGGCTTTTTAAATCAGCCTGTGAAATAGCTTATCAGACACTATTGCACACATCACATTCCCTTCACATGAGTGTAAATTTTAGAAACTTACTTTTCACTAATCCAAACTTAAGGCACAGGTAAATTTTAGCACTGCCTACACTATTCTGCATCTGGCACTCACTGGGAAATTATAGGCTGTTGTGTTTGGGTATATAGATGTTGTGCAATGTTTCATAGCTTACTAAGGATTATTTTTTTTCAGTTCAGGAGAGCAAATAGCTTATATTGGCTTGTTCTATCAAATTCAAGCTGACAGAGTCACTCCATAAGGAACATCCATATTTCCAATATATTTATGACCAAATGTTTCAGCCACCACAAACAGAAAATGTAAAATAATTCACTTAAAAAACAACACAACTGGGAGGTGTTCCAGCTCTGTGCTGGCAAAGGTTATGGAGATTATGTATGGACACGCACAACTAGCAGCGCTGCTGTTCTAACAAAAGGAGAAGAAAGGGCTTTTAAATAGCATGCAATACTTGGATAAGCTAAAAAGCTGAAAAGAAACAAACAAGCAAGCAAACCCAAACAAAAATGTTTTTTAGAGAAACAATGGATTGAAAATATCAAAGTGAAACATGTCACTGGTCCTGTGTGGAAGCCAGGATTTGGTGCAAGAAACAGAAAGCAGCTTTCAGGGTGGCATTCAACTTTTCTCATGCAGATTTTTTCCTTATCTGGTGCAAAAATCGCAGACTTTGTCTGCTGATCCTGTACATCTGTATATCCTCCATTCCTTGTAGGGAACCAGACAAGTCTCACCATGCCTTTACATACACCTTTCCCACTCAGTGCTGCACTGAATTTCTGCCTCTGTATTTTCATTAGATATGCTGCCAATTATCACTAATTTAATTTATTTTTTTAAGTATAGTACTTACTCAAAGCTGATCTGAACAAGATTCAATCATTTCAATTGTCTTTAGACAGGAATGTGTTTTCTAACAGAATAGCTATTTCAAGACACTACTTAGTGTAGATTCAGTTGTATTAGCGTAAGTTTAATCTTTTCCCTACAGAAATAAGCAACACTTCTTTTTTTTTCTTTTTTAAACATACCAATAGGGGGAGATGCATAGTTCTGACTGTATGGATGTATTGAGGCAGCCCAGGAGATGTGTATGTGTAAGGCAACTAAATATTGAAGATTTCAGTAGAAGCCTGGTGCCTGTATACTGTGGTAGCATCAAAATCATCTGTAAATGCTTCTGATCTTGTGCAGCATCTGAAAAGTTGTGAAATCACAGGGAGTGAAAAGCAATTGGGGTTTTGATGGTTTCAGAAAATTGTTACAAAGACACTTCATGTATCCTTTTTCTATCAACAGCACACACGCTTTGTGCTCTGCAGCATGTCATCAAATGCTTCAGTTAATTACTCACTAATTATAACACTGTCGAATGGCTACACTGTGGCAACCATATAATTATGAGGCATAAAGTACTGAGCAGTTGCAAGGCTGAGCATATTGACTGATTACAATAAATCCCCTGCTTATTGTTGATATTTTTCACCTGCTTAACAATTGTAATGTTTGCCTATCAAACCCTCAAACTCAGAGCAGTATATGAAGCGTTAGTAGCAGAAGTTAATTAAAGTTAAAAACAGGAAAGCTGTATTGAAATGGTAGTGTATGATGACAAATGTGTTGAAACACAAAACCTGGAAATGGCCCTTCACAGCTGCCAGGGCACAGCATATCTCTCACACCCATTGCATAACTCCCTCACTGAAAAAGGGAAAAGGAGAAAAGAGGTCACAGATGTTTTAAAAATACAGTGTGGTGAGTCAAAATCTCAGAGCAGCTCACAGAGATGGAGAGGGAGTTCAGCTTGTGTGTGCTTCCAGGCTTCCAACATCACCACGGGGAGAAGCCATTGAAAGAGCTGCTGGAAATGTTTGCCAGCTAATGAGCCCTGCAGGGACTGTCCTGGCACGTTGGGACTGGCTGGAACACCATGTGCCCCCCGCAATACCAGCGGGTTCCCGATCTCTGGCTGGCAGGAAGCAGATGATGCACAGCTGGTTCAGGTTATACTTCCCAAACAGTTTCTTACATCACAGGAATGTCAAATAACCATCTTAGGGCAGTTGCCTGGGCTGCTTTATGCTTGCTGGTACAAAGTATAATTAATGATCTTCATCTACTTTTTTTTATATTTAAGGAAAAAAAGCCACAGACACACAAATCCAGGCCTGGGACAAGATGTTTTTCTCTTTGTGCTTTCCATAAGTCATTTTTTTTCTGGAGCCTCAAAATGCATTGATATTCAGTATCTGGGTAAGTGTATACTAAGCTGTCACTGCCATTCATATCTTACACTGTAGCCAAGAACAAGATACAAAGCTGTTCAGCAAAACATGCTAATTCATTAAAACTCAATGAAAGCCTTGCTTGCTCATGCTGCTACAGTAGTTCTCGCTGTGTTCACAGAACAGAATGGCAGAGCAGGAAATGTCTGATCAAAGGGTTTTCAACTTCATATTTCGGAAAGTGACTCCACTCAACACTGCTGCGGTTCTTGCTTCCCTCCTAGTGCTGCCTGCCATACACATGTGCACCCAGAGCAGGGATTGCCATCTGCAGAGTACCGAGAGGAACAGAGCAACCTTTGCACTTCCAAGTGAACAGGAAGTTCTTTCCACAAGGACAAAACTTTCTTAGAGGCTGCTAGTTCCTTCCTTGTGCATAGAGGCTGACTTGGAGCAGCCTTGCCTTTCCTCCATATTTAAGGGCTCTGAAAGTTGACAAGAAGCCTGCAAGAGTCAGTTGACCTGTTAGTGTTAGAGGACTCACAGTACACTTTGAAGCTTCTGTCTTTATTGTTGGTATTCATTATCGGAAAGAATAAAATGTTCTGGCAAAATGTGATAAACTAGTACCAAATAGAAGACTGCAACAATTGCTGGGTCTGGATTTGGACTACACCAGAAAGAAGATAATTGCTGGTGTAATTACACACAGCTCCAGACAGTGGTGTATCTGACTCATGGCCTTTTTTATGCCCATACTAAAATGTCAATAATATCCAGCCATAGAATGTCACCCTGTTCTCCTCTCCAAATCCTCTTAGCATTGCTACAGCTGATAATGCATCTGCAGTCTGCACATTTTTCTCAGAGTGTTTGTTTTGGAAATGTTCCATTCCTCAACCATCATATAAACTTCAGCATAAGTGATAGCCTGGACCTGGAAGAGTTTCAGCACACAATAAGGGAGGGCATTTACTGACTTTCGATGCCTGTTGAGAATGATAGACTGGTAGACTCTTCTGTAGATGATATATGTAAAATGTATGGCTGTTTGCCAGTACACTCAGTATATATAAAAAAGCAAGTTACTAAAAAGGGGACTCCAGAGAGACAGCAAGGCTCTTTACTCCTTATACTTTTTCTGCCTCATTTCTGGTCCCTCCTTTATTTTATCTTTTTATTGTGTCTGAAATCCATTAAGTCTCTTGTATTTTTTCAACTGGGCCTGATTGTGGCCAATCTGTCATGAGTTCTCAGAGATATTTGTTCATCTTTGAGGTTTTTTATTCAATCGGTACAGCATTTCCTTTGAAATTTAGAAAAAATTGTCCTTAGGATAATTTTATTACGTTAATTTCTTTGACACAATGTCTCACCAGGGAAAGGATTGGCTCTGTTCTCTTCAGTGTATCTCTTAGGGAAATGTGACTCATGGCTTTTAAAAAGTCCTTTTGTTTTGTGAAGATGTTACCTTTAGAATACTGTCAAGATGAGCTCAGGTTATTAGCAAGGAACAAGAAAGGATGAACATGTCTCCCTTTTACCATTCTTGTGCCATCAGATTTTGAACATTCTTGAAAGGCTAGTAGGAATCTTGCTTCTCCTCCTTCCAAACTCTTGCAAACACAAGTCTTGGACAATTTCCCTAATCACAGGAGCAGAGTTTTGTGGGCAAAAAACATTCATGCTTTGATTGTGCAGAATGAGGTGCAGAGAAATGTGCTTCCAATCACAGGAGACAGTGGAAACTGCTGCACTGCAACCCTGCACAGACCCATGTGGAGTGCTGGAGACGGTGGCTCCAGTTAGCATGAGGTCAAGTCACACTTGGCAAGCACCTCAGTATGGAGTCAGTCCAGTTCTGCTGCAGCAAATAGGAGCTGGGTAGTTTATTCCTGTAACATGCAGAAGCAATAATAACACCAGACCAAAACACTGCTTCTGATTTCCCTTCCATGAAATGTATCAGTCAGGTGTTGCTCTGAGCTCTGTAAAGTTTCATAGTCTGAGCTTTTACTATTTGTAGAATTCAGAGAAGGAAAGTTATCAAGAAAGGAGCCAGAGGTGTAAATAATGTAAATCTGCAGTTCCATTGCTTTCAGCGGAACCAAACAGACTTATACTACAGCAAGAAATCTGATGGGAAATGATCAACAAATGATGGGGAATTAATCATTTTAACCCCTAAAAAAACCATATCAGCATGCAAAAATCTCAGTGAAACCTATGTGAACCACACGTGATGGCTTTGAGGGAGTGGCTGAGGGTACCTGTGAAAACTAATTCCTAAGTCTTAGAAAGGTGATGGGTAGTTCTGCTGTGGTTGCTGAAAGTTCACCAGAGCCCTGCTCTTCACTCAGGTCTTTTTTGCACTGAATGTGCAGTTCTGGGGAATAAGAGGAGCCAGACCAGAGGAATGTGGTTCTTTTCAGGACAGGAGAGGACTGGTTTTCCTTGTAAAAACTGTTTCCTTTATCTCTGCCAAGAATTTGCTAACTTAAAAGAACATTTGCCTCTTTGAAAGCGAACGAGCAGCAGCTCTGTTTCACCTGTATGGAGAGATATGGCAGTGTGCAAGGGTAGCCAGGTGACAAATGGGTAGCCAGGTGACAAATGGGTAGGCAGGTGACAAATAGGCAGCCTGTGCCTGAGCACCCCCATTGTTGCAGGCGCATGCGGAGCCGAGGCCACGGCGGGCACTGCAGAAAGCGAATGTTTGTTGCACATGCTCCGTTAGTCCCATTATCAGCTTTGTAATGAGCGAGCGAGAAGGAGCTGCTTTGTGACATAGCTACTAACAGTAACTCACAGTGTCATTCATGAGGGAAATTTAATCTTGCGCTCCAAATTTAATTCCGAATTATCCATTAATCATTTTCGCCTCCACAGACATTGCCTCTGCACTGGCTGTGGCTGTAGGAGTGGGCTCAGCCGGGCCCATGGGCACAGCGAGCGCTGGCAGCGGGTGGTGCTGCGTGCGGGGCTCAGCGCTGCGCAGAGCCAGCAGCTTGTTAGTCCGGATGAACTCATCTATCAAACAGGCTGAGAATGTAGCAGAAAAACATGGCTCTCCCAAATCTGTGGCTGTAGCTTACCAAATGTGAATTAACTCAGAGCCTTTCCCCAGCCACTGCTCTCTGGGAGAGGGCGTGTGGCTCCTGACCGCTGGCGCTGGACGGCATCGGTCAGGGAACAGGCACATCCAGGCAAGGACATGGCGTTAGTGAGCCCACAGATACAAACAGCGGTGGTACTTTCAGGGCAGCACAGGTAAAGGTGGTGACTAAAGAAAGCAGGGGTTTGATCTACCGTGCTGCAGGCAGCAACAGTGCGGGTTGATTGATCCCTGACGTAAGGTGCACACAACGCTGCCACAGGGACACACTTACCTCCAAACGTGCACAAGTGGCTGGGGCTGGCAGGGAACTCACCAGGGCTGAACGAAGTCTGGGGTGGAAGTTCAGGGCCAGCCTCACCTGCTGGGAGCTGTGTGCAGCAAGGACTCCTGCCTGGAGGCTTTCACCAGCTTTTGTCCACTTGTAAGTGTCTGAGTGGGGGGGTATAATGATACAGCAACATGGATTTTCTTTTATTTTGGCAATGAGCAGAATTTCTGAGGTGTAAAAATAAAATTGGGAACAAGATGAGGAATTTTTGAAAAGGTCACTTTTTTTTTAAAGAACACCTTTTCAACTTTTTTTTTTGTTAAATACTTTTTGTGAGAACACAAACCTCTATTAACAAAAGAATAAGTAAACTGGCTGAGTTAACTGAAACAAATATTTTTTTCTGCTTCACGTCAAATGGTGTTTTTTCATCAAAAAGACTGGCATAAAATGAAATCTCAGATTGTTTTGGTTGAAACTAATGTCATTTATTTCAGCTTTTCCTTTTTCTTATCTTTGTTTTTTGTTCACAAGCTTTCCTCTCTAGTGATTCTTTCCTCAAAATCGCTCTGTGTTCATATGAGGCTTGTGCCTGGAGTTGGCACAGAGCAGGCAGAGCTGGTTCTTTGACCTGCATAGAGATTTTTGATGCCAAGGGTGTTCTTTAATGAGACTTATGTCTGCCTGGTGACCCATCTGTGCTCTGACTGAGCTGGTACAGCAGGGCCTTAGGGCAAGGATGAAATGGGCATAGTGTGCTAATTCACATCCTCTGCCACTTTTTACCGTGTGCATGTCAGGTAAAATCCAAACCCAACTCTTTTCTTCCCTGAAATTCAAACAAAAGAGCTATGCTGCAATTGCATAATTCTGTTTTTGCATTTTCCTTCCTAAGAAAGCAGGAATGGGAGACATAGTTCCCTTTAAACCTATCCTCAGTTTGATGTTCTAAAAGTATTATTTACTAACTTATGATAAAAGCTGTGGATTTCCTTCTGCCAGGAAAATCTCGACTACCTAATGGCCAAAAGATACACTAGAGAAGTTGCTGTCATTCTCCTCAGTTTTTCTTTTGTTGTTTAAATTTACAAAATTATTTTTCACATTTCTACCAATGAAAACAATATCAAACTGGTTGAGATACAACTGTGTGAAGAACAGAGCCTCTTACAATAGGAAAGGGGAAAAAAACCATAATAAATGACTGGACTGCCTTCTTTCATTTTTTGACCTTTAATTGAAAGATTGAAGATAAGTAATTCCTGGGAGAAAGCAAAAGGCTGATTCACTTACCCTGTAGCTTTGAGTGAAAAAGCTTCCTGGAAGCCTTACTATATATTATGAATCATCCTCTTGTCATTCCAAGAAGTTCATAGTCAAGTAAAATGTTAGAAATGGATTGATAGTGGAGTGATGGGCAGTAAGGCCTAAGTGAGAGGTTAAAGATCTCATGATAATGCATTCAGGCATCCCTCAGGACATTTTTGTAAAGCTGATGTTTCTGACCTCAGGAATCCTTGTCTCGGTGTATTAGGATTCACTGCTCTCTTAGAATAATGTCATTTTGGAAAGTTCACTTGTTGTATATGAAGTTTTAAAAATGAAGACTAAGTTTTCTTTCAAGGAAATCAGATGGAGTTGTCATCATTTTATACTTATGGGACTGTAGACCATGTGGGGTTGACTGACTATCAGTGTGTCATTTCAAACCCTGTAACATAAATGAAAGTAGATATAAAACAGATTTGATCACAGTGAGCACAACGGAATCAATTATTAAATCCTTGATTGTTGTACAATGTACTGTAGGTGGAAGAGAATAAGCTTGCTTTTCAGGAGACAGAACAGGGGTAAGAAGAGTAGAAAATCCTCTGCTTGGGATGGGGGTCAAGTGTTTCACAGTATGGCAAGAATTATATTGACCTTGAATGTACATGAGCCACTTATTCTTTTTCAGAACCACATCCTCTTAGGATGCTTATTAGGACACCTAATCCTCACTGTTGAAATAGGAGTTTTTATATATTCTTTCTAAAATATAACTGCTTCCCTGTATTTTAAGATATGTTTTTAATCAAGGAATAACTCAGTGGCCATTTCTTAATCTGACTACTGAAAAATTGTGTGCCAGAGAACCAATGTTCCTCTATTCAATTATTTTCTGGCCTCATATGAGTGCAGACTGAGGAATGTGTTGTCTTCTGTAGCTGTTCACTTGTAACCAGAGATGGCAGGGGACAAACTCACCTTTTGCTCTGCTGTGATCTCTTCCATCATACACATTTGACCAGTATACAGTGCTTCCAAATCTCCAGGTGGACAGTCCCTCCAGCCCTAGTACTCTGCAGTGAGAGATGAGAAAGAACTGCAGCATTGTTACCAGTTATTCAAAGAGCAAAAATACCCAGAGGTTTTAATGCCTTTATTAAAGGCTTGATACTTTGAGACTGGCATAATGGTACAAATTCATTGTCATGCTCCCAATTTATGTGAAAGATGAAACAGGCTGTGTTTCTTAGCTTGACTGAGTGTCCTGGTTTCAACTGGGGTAGAGCTCATTTTCTTTTTAGTAGCTGGTACAGCTCTGTGTTAGGGATTTAAAATGAGAATAACGTTGATAACACAGCAGTGTTTTGGTTGGTGCTGAGCAGCATTTATTCCAAGTCAAGGATGTTTCAGTGCCTCATGCTCTGACTTCACTGTGTCTCGGAGCTGTGCACTAAGCAGGGAGGGATCACAGCCAGGACGGCTGCCCTGAACTGGCCAAGGGGATGTTCCCTGCTCTAGAACATCCTGCTGGGTGTACAAACTAGGAGGAGCTGGCCAGAAGCAGCTGATGCCTGCCTGGGGATGGGCTGGGCATTGGTCAGTGTGGATGGTGAACAACTGTATTGTGTTTCACTTGTTTTTCTTGGGTTTACTTCTCTCTCCCTGTCCTACTTGTTGCAGTTATTATTATTGTAATTGCTCTCATTACTATTATTCAGATCATTGTATTTTAGCTTATTTCAATTATTAGACTGTTCTTGTTTAAACCCATGTGTTCTACATTTTTTTACCCCCTCATTCTCTCCCCCAGCCTCCTGCAGGGGAGAGCAAGAGAGCATGGTAGTTAGTTGCTATCTGGGGCTAAACCACGACACTGAGCAGTAGCATTTAAAATTATTGCAGCTTGGATTTGAAATAAACACTTCACTGGGGTGAATACGGTACTGAGGAGTGAATGCTTCTGTGCCTTTTTCTGCTGATATTGTTTAGCTGGAGACAGCTTTCTGCAAGACTGGATTACCAGGGCAAGAGTGCATTGATTTACATTCTGAAGGTTATCTTTCTAGTGGGAAAAGGCACAACAGTGTGTGTGTGTTTTCCAAAAGAGTAGATCTTTGAGGGAAAATAAATGCTAAAATAAAGCTTGGGTTGAGAAGGAATAGTATTTTGTGGATTTCTAAATAGTGAACTTTAATACTGGAGGAGCGAGGGGTTTAAATTCTGGTTGACTTTTCGTTGTTCTGCTCGTATGCTGGCATGCATCACAATAATGTATTTTCACCCTTGCTTTTTGCTTGAGCTATTGACTCATTGACTTGTTTGTTGATAAAAGACAGACAGCTGAGTGAATCCCAGGAGGGGGTGACCAGATTTTTGATCACTAATGTGCAGTACCTCAGACCCCTCTATAAGGAATGTCATTCAATTTGATTTATATAGTGAAGAGTTAATATTACATTATCTAAAGTGCTTTTTAGGATTGATTTATATACCCCTATTTTAACATTAGTTGGAAGGTATCTATTGTTATCTCTCTAAAGGTCAGCTTCTCCTCTGCTTACTCACAGGAGTAATGTAATTGATGACAGTGCATCTGCTCACGAGAATAAGGAAATCCTGATTTGATGCCATGTTGAATGGGAATAGCTTCAGTAAGTCTGTATGTAGACGTTGACCAATATAACTTCAGAGAAATACACCTTATCTCTTGTGTATCTTGGTGTTACTTCCTTTCTTATTCTGTCTGTCTAGAACACAATTAAGATAAAATTTGGGCCCTTTTAAAAATAGTTTTCAAGTTTACTTCTAAGGAGGTAATCCTGGACAACCTCAAATCTTTCACCCGAGGTTCTGTTCTGTTTATGACCTTCTTGGAGCAGGGCTTGGATGGGTTTTGTTGCAGATCTGGATTCTTCCTTTGCTATACCAGTTGTACCATCACAGCAAAGTAACTTGGAAGTGACATTTCTACATCACTCAGCATTATTCATGTTGTGTTGCTCAATAGAGAAGGAAAATTAAGTTTGAAGTTTTAAATGCGTGTACATAAAGAAGTATACAAAGACACTGTTTATTGGAACTAGGTCTTCACCTGTATCCATACTTTTGAAAATCACTCCTATAATTCTACCTCCCCATCATTCTTCTGAAGTGAGTGATGTTCATATGCTTCTTTTTGTTCAATTATTTTTGACAGTGTTTATTTCTGACATATAAACCAATTGCTTGTAGTCACAATTATCTCAAAGGACTTGGAATTAACATTTTAACAAGATATAATCTGCTTTAATTCACAACTTTTGGCTTTTAAATTATAACAAGCAATACTTTAGTGCTGAATCATTTGAGGAATTCTACAAAATATAGAGATAATTGAAGCAAGGATTTAAACTTGGATTATTGAAAGGAGGATTAAATTCAATCTGTGAACAGCTTGAAATGTTCTGTGTTAATACAATCACAAAAATTCTGTCAGATTTAGAGTGTAGAGCCCACTGTTCATTTGGAAACAAGAAATAGATTTTTTTTCCTCTATATTTGAAATATATTTTAATCATAAAAGGAAAAAAGGAGACTATGCACAAATGTGGAACCATATGAAAAATTAAGTTTAGGGGTTTAGGAAATCTTGTGCTTTAATTTAGTTTCTTCAATTACAGAAATATAAGGCCAAAAGTACCTCAGTACATCTTGTAGGTCTTCTTCCTCCAAAGCAGGATGTGCAGATACATCTGCCAGTCCTGATTTCCAAAAGTGAGGTCTTTCTGGTCTCCCCAGTCAAGCTGTTTCCAAGCTTTATTATCCTTCACTCTGAGAGAAAAATCTTCCTTCCTGTAATTACCCACAATTATACACTGTGTTTATCTGGACCCAAACTTTATTTTGCTTCTTCTGGCAACTGTCCTTTGTGTGCTTCAAGACAACTGTGCCTCAGACACTTGTTGTTTCTGTGCCCTCCCAAAGTCCCTGTCACAGGTTACATTCCCCGTGTGGGTTTCTGGTATAATCCAGGCACCATTTGCTTTTTAGTTTTTAGCTGCATGATACAGTTCATTCATTCTCATTTTGTAATCTACTATCTCACTTTTTTGCTCTTCTCAGTCCTGCATTTCTGCCTCTGACTGGTTCTGTGATGTCCTTGGCCTTAATTAGTTTTATCCCATTTTTTTTCCATACCACTGTTTCACTTAGTCACAGTAATTCTGATTCTGTTCCTGTTCTCTAGCATACCTGCATGCCTTCCCACTTTGGTGTCATCTGCTGGCTTCAAAAGCATTTCTCCTTGATAAACCCTTGAATGGAACCACACCCAGGACAGAGCTCTGCTTCTTCCCTTTTCCTATCATTGAAGGAAATAAGACAATTTTTGGACACAATTTATTCCTTTTTTTTAACTCACGAAAGCTGGAGTTAAGCTATCTATCTAATAAAATTTTCAAGCTACTCTTTCCCTCCATTTTTTTAATATCAGGACTCAATTTATCATTCTAGTAAACCCTTCTCTCTTTGAGTTCCCTTAATCATTTCTGAGATTTTTGTCATCTTGTTCTCTACATATTTTATGATGAAAATCATTAGGCCTGGACTGCTTGAAATCACCTTAATTACCTAAATATTCTCTAACCTATTAAGTCCTCCTTTTCTGAGTTCATACCCTCTTTTTTTTGGCATTTAATGCATCAGACTTCTACATGTGGTTGACTCATCGTGTTAGTTAAGGTGTTACTTCCTCTGCCAGGTCTCTGAACATGATACACTGGTGCAGTTTTGCTGCAACAGAATTGAGGAGGTTATACAGACTGTGCAGCAGAAATTTCCTGTGCCCTTGCACAGCTCTCCCAGGAATGTCTGGGTTGCAGAGCAGGAGGTCGCTCAGCTCCAGGGCAGCTGAGTGTATCTGCCAGGCCATGGAGTGGCAGCTCAGCCCACACACTGGTGCCACCACAGCCAGACACAGGACCAGTGACAAGCCTTCCCTGGAGGTCTGTCCCACTTTTACAGGAAAAGCAGTCCTGGCAATTCTCTTTCCTTAAAGGACTTCCATGTGCCTCAGTATAAAAGCAGGATTTTAAACTTAGTTACGTTGCATTATTGCAGTTTCCTCCTGTAACACACATAGTAAGCTTGTGATCTGTTTATTAATCATAGAATCATGGCCAGTGGGGACGTGGAGAGGCATCCAAGCCAAATCCCTGTGCAGGGACATAAATTAAAATTGAAGTGTTTCTGATGGATTTTTGTCTTATCTGTTCTTAAAAGCTCTGCAACCCTTCTAAGAAGTTGTTTCAGCATCTAATTGTCCTAATAGCTAGGAAGGGTTTGCTTCTATGGTCTAAATAATTCTTGGTGCATTATTTTCTATCCTGTCCTATCCTAGTGGAAAAACTGAGAAGTTCATTTTCTTTTTTTCTGTGGCAGTCATGAATGTAGTGGCAGAGTGCTGTCTCACGTCCAGACAAGGTGTTCTTCAATATTTACACCATTTTCCTTGAAGTGATTTTTAACAAGTTAGGGAAAGAGAATAGCCTGTTCACTTTTGGAGCTGACAGAATGTGAAATAATATATTGATTCTGTTATTAACCTAAAATATGTTTGATCAGCTTTTCTCACTTTTCACTCCACAATCCTCCATGATGCTACATTTTATTTTTCATTACATTTTAATATTGTCACAGTTACAAGTTTAAACAGGATAAACCCAGAACCTATGGAAGAATCAAATATCAAAGCTAATATTTGATTTTTGTATAGTTTCCAGAATGCAAAATTTATCCCCGTGTGAGCAGACACAATTCTGTGGATTTAAGGGGGATACGCAGAATTATTATGAGTCTGAGCTGGCTTTTCATTGCAGTATTGGTTCTGTGCATATGCAGCAGTCACAAGTCTCCTGCCAGTAATATTCAATGAAAATATAAAACATATAAGGACACATAAATGAGGTTTATGTTGTTATAATAGAAAATAAATTGAGGCTGTTATAGTAATAATATGTACCAGACTTCTGTTTGCATAATTAATGAAACAAACGTATAGTCATAAACCATCAGTTGTAGAACATCAGCATTGCAGGATTTCCAGACTGAGGGTTAGATAAAGTGTTTTGTGTTTAACAAGACACATATGAAAACTTCAAGCTGTGACTGCAAGATACGAGGTCAAACCCTTGTGGAACCAAAAGGAAGAAATATTGGGATAAACAGAATTACATCTCAAAATGTATAAACTGGTGGAGTGACTTGAGGGAGGGAAGAGAGAAAGAATAATAGCAAACAACAAGAACATTATTCAGCAGAAACCAGAATCAACATCTTATTAAAGATCAGTTATTGATCCTTCACCTGGCAAAGAGTAAAACTTGAACCTATGGAGGGCTCAGCCAGAGGAGCTGAGGGCATGCAGAGTGATTTTTGCATGTGGTTTAATCATCTCCCAGTTACAAAACTGAACACTCTCAGTGGTATCAATGCCTTGCAGAAAACATGGTGCCTTTGAAAAAGAAAGAGGGACAGGTAACAAAGGAGGTGATGGTGGAACAGGCCACATCAGCATCCAATTCACTGAGCTGTTGCATTTCACCTGGCATGAATTCTGTATTGAAGCTAAATTCACTTTGAGAGTGAGTTCCTTCTATTCCAAAAGGTAGAACAGAGCAATACACAGCTATGATTTGTGTTTACATAATATCCATGCAAGCACAGTTTGTGTTATATTTGACTTGCCATAACTGCATGACAAGCTGGATATTCCAGTGCACACCTCTGCAGAGCACCTTGTTAGTTCCTGCCTACACACAGCACCTGGGCTGGCTTCTAACAAAAATCCATAACTCTGCACCATGTGCTGCCTGAAATCACATGCATTCCAAGGTGTTAAGGCTTAGCAGGAATGTTGGAATTAAAAATGAAAGGCATTAAAAATGTAGTTCTTGTACATAATGAAAGTGAAACTGGAGCTCATTTAAATACCTTTGCCAAGTGTCAGCATTTGACTTTTTACAAGATATATGTCTTTATGAAGTGAATAGAATATCTATAATTTCTTGTTCTTCTGAATTCTGAGTTTTCTGGGGTTTTTTCTCTATCAATCTGACTACATGATGTGAATTGGATGTTACTCAATACACGGCATCTCAGGCAAAAGGTGGGAAAAAGATCTTAGCAATAACTAGCATATGGGAACTCTGCTGGGCTGCATAGCAGAAGAAACTTGTAAGATCCTTTTTGTGATTGTGTGTATAAGAGCATTCCCCAAAAACTTGCACACGGGAGAAGATCTATGTGGGGAAAAGGACATAGCCATTGGCATATTTGAGATAATTGAAACCAATGACCAAATGCTTGTTAAAAGTTAGTTATTAATATTTATGCCGAGGTTTTCAAAGGAGCCTGGGGGAAATGTATGTTCGTGACTCGTTGAAATTCACCAGGAGCGGAGTGCCTTACTCCCTGAGCTCCTGACAAAAATCCCAGCCTTAATCTCTGTGTGACAATCTGATTCTGATGTTTTACAGACCATGCTACCAATAACAAGGATATGCTCAGGAAGCTGAGAAAATGTTGTGAGTGCTTATACTCAGTGCCTTTATTTTGCCGTAATTGTTTATAAGGCTTTAGATGAAAATTTGTGAAGTGAAGAAATTTCCAGCTGAAAACTTCATAGCTTAGGCTTCAGTCTGTGTTAGTGATGTCAATACACACATTAAACTTTGTAATGGAATTTATGAAACTTAATGAGCAAATTTTTATTGTGCTTTATTACTGTGTTGAAGCTGTCCTTCCTTCCTTGTTTTTCTTTGCCTACAGCTACAAATAAATTTGACGTGCCATATTATTACATTGTCCTACTTCACCGTAGGTTTATAATGTTACCTAAAGCCAGAGCCTCTACTTGAAATTGCTGGCCAAAGTGGTATTTTATCATGCCTTTTGCTCAGAATGATATATAAAATGCATCCAATCATTTTAAAAATAAGTTGATAGCGTATTTCTTTATCACACTTATTTCTAATGTTATTGCAGCTGTAAATCTCTAACTAACCAAGGCAGACCGGTCAGGTAATTTCTAGTGATAACTCTACTGAAGACTGACTGTAGCACTGGGAACAAATAGAAACAGGTATTGATTGTTTAAACTATCAAATGGCTGCTTTTGTTTAAAGACACTAAGATCTGTGTGACTATGCAAATTCACATTATACTCCTGCACTCCTGCTGTCATGAAGCTGATTGCAGAAGTGTAACAAAAGGAAAAAAAATTACTTGTACTAGTATATCTGTGAGTCTGACTCCATAATCCCAAACTATTTTATTTATAAGGTATCCAAGAGTAGAAATAATTTAATATTTCAGCATCTGTTTTATCTAATTGCCTTCCCCCAAAGCAACCCCCAAAGCCCAGGTTTTTCTACAGAACAGAAAATTTTGCCAGGTGGAAGATTCTTAGTGGCACCAGCAACCTCCCCACCTTTAAGAGTTGGCTTCTTCCACATTACTGTTCCTATGAACTATCAGCTTAAACCACAGGTCAAGTGTTCTTATAGACTCATAAAAATGTACTGTAAAGAAGAAACTGATTGCTAATCAGGGAACTATTGTAGCTAAGCTACACTGTGTTATAATACTGGAATAGGATCATTTCCATCTTTCAAAGGGCAGTATTTTAACAGTGATGTTTCTTTCTACTGAAAACTGTATTTTGAACCTCAAGAGCTGTAGCAAAGCTGAGACAAAATATGTACAATTAACATCCTGTTAATGTTCGAGGTGTAAGTGATAAGGTGACTGTATAGATGTAAACACTAACCCAGTGAGAGATGAACAACGGTATCACTCTTAAATGTGCTGAACAATGGGCCCCAACTCAGGCCCACTGACTTGTGGGCAGTTTGGCTCCAGTGCCTTGTATGTGGTAAATAATGCTGGCCATACTCAGCAACCTCAGGCTTCACTGTCCAGCTGAAACCAGAGGATTCCTTACTTGCTTAAAGAAATGTTTATTTTAATAAGCCTTTAAGTTCATCTTAGTGTATGATTGAAGGGCTCAATACCTCTGCCCCTGTATTCTTCAAGAATATGGTCACTGAAGGCCAAGTGTTACTGGCATAGCTCAAGGTCCTCTCGGCTCTGACTTTCCAGGCAACCCAACCAAGCCTTTGTTTTAATGAGTAAGAATGCTGTGTTCTGGGCCTTGGAGTTCAATTAGCTGTGGGATTTTAATATTCTTATACCTGATTGGAAGTTCAGGTAACAAGCAGAGCTGGTTGAACTTCTTTCCATGTGAAAATGTAGGAAAAAATAATTAAACTGAAGAAAATTGTTGGGTTTTTTTATTACTATTTTCCCCCTGCCCCCACTCTCTTTGGTTAATTATGACACTCTCGTTTTCCAAATTTGAAAGTTTAAAGAAAAAGAAAAAAATCTACATTTTCATATTATTCCATTCTACTGTGATTTCAGTTGCTCTGCCCAGGGCATGAGAACACAAGATTTAATAGTGACCACAAATGATAACATTGGTTAACTTGGCTTCAGAAGAGTCTTTCAGCTTCTCCTGTTAAGAGAAAACCTCTGACACTCACAGATCATGCAATGAAGTGCTCACTCCACCGAACGCTTCAGTTGCACTTACTGGCAACAGAGTTTCCCAATCTATTTTTATGATAAATATGCCCCAAAGCTGTATATGTGCAGGTTTCTTTACAAACTTTTAAAAATCTAACTATTCAACAAGCCATTATGCAAGTTGTAAAGAAGCTGGTAAGCATTGCCAATCCTGTTAACATCATTGTGAGGAACACAAGTGCAGTAGTAGTCATCTGACAACAGGAAACAGGGCAAACCCTCCTCTTCCTAAGCAATTCACAAAAGTGTCATCTTTGTTTTGCAAGTGGAATGGCACCTTTGTCTTCAGAAACGTGTAAACTGTCACTGCCTGAAGCGTCAAGCTGAGCCTTGTCGTGCCCGTTTATATGAGACTGATTGTGTAGGACTAATCTACAGGCTTTGAAACTCCTGCACTTGCTAAATCCAGTTGAAGGCTGAAAAGTGCTTGATAAATCCTTAGAGTGCTTTAACTTTGAAGAATTCTTTTGCAACCGAGACAAATAGGATTAGTACATGTGGCCTTCCACAAGGGAGCTCTGAATCTCCCTTTCACTGACAGAGCACTCTTGCCATTTTTTCTCCCATTGGCACTTCTTGATCAGAAAGGTAGAGATCAATAGGTTTGTAACAGCATCTTTTTAGCTTGGCCATAATAAAATATATTTTGAACTTTGTATTACGAGACTGTGATTGAGACCTTTCTAATTTAGCTCTAAAGCATGTTCCAGCACACATTTTCTGATAGAGAAGTGTGCTGAAGTCAGTGGAATGCTTTCTAATAATTTTCAGAGCCTCTGGATCAGGTTTTAAAATTTTATCCTGTTTTTATTTCTTCTTTTTATTTTTTTTGCTATGGCATTGAGGTTCCAGCTCAATCACTGAATATGTTCTATTATTATAAAAAAAAAAAGAAAAAAGAAACAAAGCTTACATGATCACTGTAATTAAGGTTTTAAAGATTGTTTGTCTCACAAGTGCTTTAAATGACTATTTTCAAAATGAAACTTTGCAAGCTGCAGGAGCCTAAGCAGTGTGTGGTCCCTTAGCAGGTAGTTTCACCTGTGTACACAAGTGGCATTTCCTCTCCATTTGCTGAGAGGGCTGGCAACCATCTCCTCATATATTCAGAGGAGAAGCAGGCCCTACTCTGGCAGCTAGGAGGTGTAAGCAGGATGGAAAATCAAAGCCTTTTACTCACCACTCCTTCCAAATGTACGTGTATTGTGACCCAGTTTGTAAAAGCAATGGAGAACCATCCTGTATGCTGAATATTGTCTGCAAAGCTGAGAGGGATTTTGCTGCCAGGGAAAATGCCTGGCAGGTTACACTGCCTGGAAAGTTACCTCATTCATTTTGGAAGTGTTTTAAGTCCGTCAAAAAGAATTCTGTGCTAGGACATGGAAACACAAGTGCCTGAGTCACACAAAAGCCCTGCTCAGCCTCTTCACTGCCTGGGGAGCCTTGGCCCCTTCTGAAAGGCGGTGTGGCCATTTGGGCTGAGCTGAGAGCTTGTTCCCCCTGCAGCTCGTCTGGAAAGACAGACAAGGGGTTCTTGCACTTGGCTGTCCCAAATGAAGACTTGTTCAGAAAACATGAACACAAACTGACAACTCTGAATCCTATCAGTGATCCACTGATGTGCTCTGATATTGGTGTGGCTGCTCCTGATCCCTGTAGAACATTCAAGCACCTCAAAGCATTGTTCTAGAAATGCAAGACTGCTCCCTATGCTCTTTTCAAGCTGAGGAACATCAAAGCCTCATTGTCAAAGGAAACACTAACCAGCATCACACTGCAGGCTCTGTCCAAAGTTGAGGTGCCTTTCGGCCCTCAGGTGGGATCTGGCCCAGTGCATAGGGAACTTTCATATGATTAGGCCCAGAGAAACCAGGGGTGAGTGAAGTGGGTATATTTGAGTAGAACACTCACCATGCTGAGAATTGCTTGAGTACGAAGAGCAGCACAGCAATGATGCTTCTCAGCACAGCACTTCAATGCAGGTGAGCTTGAGTAGCCCATTCTGATACCATGCTATATGGAATAGATATTTGTAGAGAAAGGCAGAACTTCAGAAACAATTCTCAATTTACCATGTCCTATTCCTTCCCTTAGGTGTTTTGCACCTCACTCATTCTTCTGTCTCCAGTGGATTCCCTTCATAACCATGATTAGTGAATTCTGCTGTCAGGATTGACTGCATTTGTATCTGGGCCTTACTCTCCTGTGTGGTCTCTAGCACACAGAGCTTTGTGAATAACAGTAAATTCTTTGGCTTGCAACATTTTTCATATCATGTTTAGCAGAGAGGAAAAGCATCTTTGACAGCTCTGCAAACTCTGTCTTGAGATACAATAGACCTTTACATCACTGTAGTTTAAAAAATTAATAATATACAGTTTAAAACCTCCCTACCTAAATAGTAACATGACAGATTTTAAGCAGCTTTAAGCCTCTCTAAAGTAAACAATACTAATATTTAAAAATTGTTATTTCAAGCTCTTTCCCTTTTATTTTTCTTTTTTTTTCCCTTTTTTTTGGTAAGTGGAAACCCTGCAAAGATGGCAAATGTCTATCTTTTCCATCACTTCACAGAAAAGCAGCAAAACATACAGAAGAAAAGCCTTTCTCTCTGGCTGATTTCCCAAATGTACTTTGGGTTACCAACCACAGTTGAGAGGCTGCTGGAGCTTCTTTGTGCAGGGAGAAAGTGCTGAAACAGAAAAAGCATTGAGCAGAATATGCAATGACTTTGTCACAATTATGGGCATCAAACACAGGGTTTTCAGACACAATCCTTTATCCTGCAGATGTTTCAGCTCAGTGTGTTGATCAGCACATTGCCCCAGGAAATTGCCTTGCTGATCAAAAAGTGTCTGTGTGTGCTCCTCTTGCACATATGTAGCATAGTCTTTTCAGGACAGCTACTAGTTTGAATGTACAGGAGTTACAAAATTGTAGACAAGCAGTTGAAATGCTCTACTGGTACACCTTGACTCATTAAAATGCTGCATCTATAGTAAGCAAAAATATTTGCCATCACAAGTAAGATTTAGCACTTACAATGTGTGTAGGAACATAACCTTTGCCTCTTGGTTTAATCCTCTGCTTTGCAAAACAAATGCCTTTAGAGATATCAGGAAATGCAAGCTCAGTCATGGTAACATTTAGTTTTCCTTTCAACTTCTGTATATAAAATCTGCCTGTGAGTGAGAATTTTCTTGGTACTGTAAACAAGAGGTCAAATCCTTTCCTGTTATTATCTCTTTCACCTAGTTGAATTCACAACAGAAGAAAATTTAGTTTTAGCTCTGTATTTATTGTCTTTTTTGCTAGAACTGTGGCCACTATATAAAAGTGGCCAAGTGTTAGTTGTTTCTGTGCCAGAAATAACTTACCTTCTTCACAAAGCTGATCAGTGAATTTCTGCCTTTTCTTTGTCAGATACTCACCTTGTACCATTTTACAACTGAATTTTGAAGATGCTGAGGGCCAGCAGGCTCCTGTGAACTTAACTGACTGCTGGAATGACTTGACAGAGAGAACCCATCTTTCATGTGAGCACTCAAAAATGGGGTTTCCATTAGATCCTGATTGTGATAAGACTGCAGGCCACAAATTGCTCCTCCACCAGTCTAACGATTAAGGGCTGAACATTTGGCTCTGGACCTTCTCGTTCAGCAATCTGGGCATTTAGTTGAGACATCAGGTTCATTGTTCCAATCATGGGAAGTCGTGGCTATAGGGAAGGTTGGTTATTGGCAGGCAGAATTGTCTATCAGAAGTACCTTTCTCCCCA
Source organism: Pithys albifrons albifrons (assembly GCF_047495875.1). NCBI lineage: Eukaryota > Metazoa > Chordata > Aves > Passeriformes > Thamnophilidae > Pithys > Pithys albifrons. The sequence goes on from NC_092470.1 coordinate 10,404,728, forward strand.
TTTGCTACTTTCCTTTGTGTTGGCATCAGAGGGTGGGGCTTAATACTAGTGGGAAGACCTACACTCATAGTGTGTCAGGGAACACAAATTTGTGACAAAGAAACACAAGGAGATGCACAGATTAGCCCACCACCTGTGGACAGGGGAGCAGGAGTCTGTACTTACCTCCTGAGAAAAGAAGAATAAGGAAGGATTGTCTCCTTTCTCCCCAGTGTCCTCATCTAACATTCTTCCTCCTCAGATGAGCCAAGCCAGGGGGGAAATTGAGGAAGTAAAATATTTTTATACCTTGCAAAAGGGAAGGGGCGAACAAACTCACTGTTTCATAGAGAAGCAACATGTGGTCATAATTCAATCTAGTGCTCACTCATTAGCCCTACAAAGCATTTGCACTTTCATTCAGAAATTGGATTTGGGAAATCTGACGTGTTCTACTGTGGACCAGACGGGGAAGTTCATTAGAGAAATTGCAAGGCTAAGTCCTTTTTACCTCAGAACAAGTTTTGGATTTTGTTAATCAGGTACATTTGTCATTTACACTGATGATAAACATTTGACAAGTAATCAGCTCTGGGAGGAATGTGATTTACTGCTACAATTTGGGTTTGTGCTAATAATAACAACAATGTTTGGCACCAGCATAGCCAGTGTAAGCAAAGGATAGAACAGATTTTCCAAGCTCTAGCTAGCTCAATGTGGTTTTCTATGTCCTGATGAGAAGGGCTTGCCAAATATAGGCTTGCTGGGATCAAAAGGACATGGAAAAACAAGAGCAGAGTCTTGGTGTGACTTTGTCATTGTGGTTAAAAATGAATTGTTGGGTTTGATAGGAATTCTCCCATTTTATTTGTCTTGGATTTAATTTAAGACTAAGCTTTTTGAAGCAATGTTGTGAATGAATTTTATTTTTGAAGATAAATTTGGGTAGAATTCTGAATAAACCATGTTGAAATATTTTTCTTTTATTTTTTTTTTCTTGTAGTAAATTAAGCATTTGTTAAGGTGATGGTTGGTTTGGGTTTGAGGTACTTTTGCCTTTCATAGAGTTTTTTCTCCTTCAAAAGTAAAGAAGAATGAAAACTTGTAAGTGTAAAACTTTTGGTTTGGTTGCAAAATCCCATCCCCTTCCCCAGTAATCCAAGTTTAGTCGCTCAAACTTCTGTTATATTGCCAACCTGTCTGTGGTACAGACCCATACCTGTTTGTAGTGAGAGTAACTCCCGCCAGGTCCATCCCTGCGCTCCTGGGCAGCTGGTACTTCTTCAGCAGTTGGGATACACAGAGTCAATGCAGTTTCCTTTCTAAGTCAGTTACTCTGCAGATTCCAGGCCAGATTCAGAGCGGTGTGACTGACAGAAGAGCAACTTTGCCATTAAACAAATGGGAATCCTTCTGGTCCATGAGCACTCTGATGCTCCCGACGAGGAGCAGCCATTCCCCAAGTTGTGCACTGGGGCAGGGGTTCTTTTTTACGGCTGGTTGCTTAAATAGCGCAGCTGAGACCCGCGTGGCCCTGCTGGTGCAACATGATAGGGCTCAGAGGGCAGCAAAGGTTACATGCCATTTTGATGATTTTATTCAGTTTGATTCCTAGCTTTTCAAGACTGCAGCCCAGCCTACCTCTGTTCTGAAATCTTTCTGATAGCTGTGTCATCTCAAAGAACTGTTGCCAACATATACTTGCTTCTTTATTGAAGAATTGTTTTTCTTTCAGGGGCACCTGTTTGGAATGAAAATACTGGTTTTGTAATTACTTGAGTGTTTTTCATTTTGTGTGAATACCAAGTCTGGACTTTCTTTTCATTCTTTCTAATGCAACCTCTGCAATATATTTGATTGATAGATTTTATTACTATGGTTACTCCAAATTTACACAGCAGATTTTATTTGTGAGAGTAGTATCATGCTCTGCCCTCATTCAGCCTACTTTGTTTGTTATTGTTTATTGTGGGGGGAGCGTGTTCCATTGCTTTCCTTGAAAACAAACTTGCTGCAAACAAGGAGCTTCTCATGTCTGTAAGTCCACTGTGTTCTGCACTGCTACCTTACAGAGAGAAGAATCTTATGTACTGGAGGACAAATAAATTTTGCTGTCCACAAGAGTTAAGAAATAAAAATCACAGAGAGCTTCCATCTTATTACATGGTGCTTTTTTCTTTCTTTCTTTTCCCTTAATTTTTATTAAAAAAAAAAAAGATTTTGCAGTGCAAGTCACAGTGATTTACTTGCATGCTGCAGGCTGATTTAGGATGCTTATTCAATCAGTCTGCTTCTAATGACACTAGAAATACCATAATGGATGGAACATTCCTGCCTGCTCTAAATTGGATTAGATGGTTTACTAATGTAATACTGGCAAGCCAAATCAGCCTGTGATGCCATGGGAATTAATCTATAGGGAATACTTGATCTCTAATGCCCATGTGCTAGTTGAAGTGCAGTCATATCTTTTGATTTAATAAGCCATTTTTATATTTCCCAACAGTATATGTGTGTTTGAGCAGGATGAGCTAATTGGTAGAATTACCCTTTTTAAATGAAACTTTGTAACTTGCTGCTAAATGGAAGACTACTAAGTACTTCAGTCTTAAAAGATTTGGCTGATGTGGATGCAGTTTCTTCTTGATAGCTTAAATGCTAAGGGCCACACAAGGGTTTGGTATTCTTTGTAAAGAAACAAAACTAATAGTGCTGATATAATTTATAAAGCACTCACCTGTTACTGAACTGAGAAGTCACAAAATATGTCTGATATATTCGATCTAATTTTATTCTCAGCCTCACGTGCTTGGTTTAAAAGTTAATCTTGACATATAGACATTCACAGATTGACTATCCAGTAAATTATTATAAAATAAGTTGTGAAACAAGATAAAATTACACAGTTCCTGGGTGTCACTTCCTAGGACTGCAGTGTTTGCTGAGGTGTTCCCTCAGCTGTCTAACCTTTGGCTGGCAGCTGGTTTGTGCAGGGAGCAGAGAGGCACAGGGGAAGGACTAAGAGAACTGTAGAATTACAAAGCAAAAACTTCCTCTCTGTTTAGGTGTGTGCAACTTTGTACACTTGTACATGCTGATGGCTTTTACCAAAGTGAATGTAAAATGTCTGCATTATGCCCAAGTAACTTTGCAGTTTAATAAGTCATTCTACACCAAAAGAAATCTGCTGCAAATTTGTGACTGATTTTGAAGACAGAGAGGAAGCCTTTTGGTTAAATTAATAATTTAATACATATATGTATGTGTATATACATGTTTCCTGGGTATAATTGCTATAATTCAAATAGCATAGCCCTCCAATTTAACTGCTTCCATGACTAATATTTCAGACTTTCATACAAAGCACATAATCATGAAATAGTAGCTACCACAGTGTGAAAATACATAGTTTTCCCCACCAAATTAAGCATGCTACACATCTAAGACAGACACATCTTTCCTGTTCCCAGAATTATGACAGAAACTAAACTGAATATCTTGACTAACACCTGGTTTTGACACACTTCCTATATGCCATAGAACAGCTGGGATTAGGATTGCCAGTTATATGTTTTGAAGTATGCACCAGATAAAAGCACATGTTTCTAACCTTGGCTGTTCACAAATTATCAAACCATAAGATAATTATATACTAATAAACAGGAAAAATATTTCAGATATTTTAATGGTTTAAAATATTTGTTACTACTGATATCTTTTTACAATAAATGAATAAATCTATTTAAAAAGTGCTTTCACAAACAGCATTATAAGAGCAATAAGGTTTTTACAGTTTTGTCTGGAACCCATTTTCAAGAAGCAGCATAAACAGAAATCATGAGACTATTTGCTCTTCTGTGTCAGATGTTCTGGAAAACTTATGCAACCTCTGTGTAGCTGGAGACCAAAATGTCTGTCAGTTCTATCACAAGTACATCTTTCTGCATTAGAAGTTGTCTATTCATTCTCTGGTTCACTGATAATTAGAGTGAGATTTCAGGCATTTTGCTTCAAATGATGATATACCAAATATATCAAAGAACATCAGACCATCTGTTTGACTTCCCAGCTGTTTTAGGTGGCAAGAGATCTTTGATCTTTTGACTGCTACTGAAACTTGTCCAAGGACATCATCAAACATTACTGTATCAGCTGAAGTCTTTCTGGAGTTGTCTTATCTTTCACTAGACCAGTTGTCTTCAGCTGACATCTTTAAAATAGAATAATTTTCACTGGTACTGTGTCATCCTGAGTTGCACACTTTATCCTTAGGTGAAAATCTTGCCTCACTATAATGGTCCATATCTCTCTTTCTCACTTTGTCTTGTTATATAGTCCAGAATCTCACCTGTGTGTATGAGGAGACATAACATTAAGTAAACAATTGTAGAGATTATTTCCTGTGGCTCAATTGGTCAATCATTGGGGTTTTTCCAGCCAGGAGTTTACTGATAGACATAGACAGCTGGTTTTGGACTTAGTCTGCTAGCTATAAAACATTGCTAGCAATGGGAAGACACTTGTGGTGATAAATCAAGTTTGGGAGAATGGCTGTGCATGATTTGGTGTGTTTGTGTGCTACTGACATGAAGGGACACCTTTTCAAATACCATTGCTTGAATTGTGTACAAATATTTCTATGCAAGAGCAGAGACCAAGTTTTGCATTTAACCAGAGCTTTGCATTTGTTTGTGCATCAACACTTGCTGACTGGTCTGTCTTGAAGTACATCTGAGATGTTGTTATACTGGAAGTCTGACACTGAAGGATATTTATCATGTGTGTGTTGCTGTTATGCTATAAATTTTAGTAGAGCCAGTCAATTTTAGAAGAAGAGTATAGTTAGAAATAAAGCTTTAGCTACCATTTACAAAACATGCCAGTTCGATCATGGAGTAATTATTTTTGACTAAACTTTTGAATAATGAAGAATAGCCTAAGTAATAGAAATGGAGTGATGTTATCCATTGGAGTATCTGAGTATATTTTTACCTATTGACATATCTCTGCATAGTGCAGACATTCCTGATACAGAGTAGAGGACACACAACCTTCTTGTCATAACTGTACAGACCCCTGGGAATCTGACTGATGCTTGATACTTAGAAACTGCTGAAGGAAATTTAAAAATGTAGCCATATAATTATTTATCCCATGTGCAGTGATTACACATATTCTATGAATGCATTTATTCAGCTTGTCATGTAGTGATTTGCAAGTAATAATGACTTTAAATGGAACTGAAAATAACAGGGAGAAGTGCTAGAGTAGTTCCAAATGCCCAACAACAAGACCTTGTGCAGTCAATTCAGTGACTGGGACACTTCAGGCTGTGTCTCATAACTCCAAAAAGCTATTATTTTGAGGGCATGTTTTACAACTTTAACTTCTGATCATCCAGCTTATGTCAAGCTCATAATGAAAGATCACTATGTTTTGGACAGTTCTGGAGGCCCTTTACATTTCAGATTTGAAACAGTACTAACAGCAGCAGAAATAATGATGTAGTCATTACGCAGCTATATGTGTACATAAGATACTTACTTTGAGTTTAGCATTCATTTCCCTGTGTACTGTCCAAGACACTCTAAACATTTTAAAGACCCTGCTGTAAATCTATCCCTGATATTTTCCACAACTCTTTAAAGTCATGAGAAAACAGGCTATGAAACCTTTGCTCACCAGTGTCTGTACATAAGCTGTCTGAAATCTCTTCTAACTTTTCTCACTATCAAGCAGTGTAACTCCTTCCAAAGACACCTGACTTTACTGACAGAGAGGTATAATGAGAAATTGCTGCAATAAATATTTCAAGAAATGTTCTGATGACACTCAGAGCCACATAAGGGTGGAGTCAGTAAAGAGCAAAATAGCAGCAAAGGAGCAGCTCCATTCCATGCCTTTAAGGCCAGCAGGGTGAGTGCTGCTCCTGAGAACCTCTCAGTGTGCAACAGGCACACCCTGCCTTGTGCAAGAGGAGGAAAACTGTAGCATAATGGTGATGACTTGGAACAGCACAGGAATAATGTTCTGGGTTTGTGTTCCACCACTTTGTACTCCTTGACTTTCAGAAGCAACCATTTCATAAAAGTCATATTTGCTTTCCTTTGATTTACAATTATTGAAATTTTAATAAGGATTGTGCAGCGACTCCAGACATCACATATTGTCAGTGAGAAATTATAACTTTATTGCAGCACACACTGACAGCCAACTCATAAAAATGAATGACATTCTATATCATAACATCTCGTAGGCTGTTCAGAATGTTAATAGCTCACTTCATCTTTCTTTAGCATAATGAGGCAGACAGTGTACCAATACTCAACGTGAAAATGAAGATTAAGAAAATTTGAATTGAAACAAGAAAGTAGCATTTAGCAGAGGTTCAGGCAACATTCAGATAAAAAGTTTCAATTAAAGTATTCTTAGGGAACCCTTTATCACTGTACCAAGGCTTTGTTACCAAAGACCAACACATACTACAAAAAATATAATTTCAAAATGCCTTTTGAAATGCTGCTTCTGAAAGTATCTACAGTCTTTCTCTTATCCCATATGGTACTCTTTTTTTATTGCAGACTCAATTGTGTAAAGTTAGATTGTTTTAGAATAATCTAATTTTCCATAGTAGATCAAGCTAAAATTGGAAGCAATATTTAGGAAAGGGAGGTAGACTTTTTTAGAACTAACTTAGATGATACTTTTTTAGTGCATTTCTACAAACAGGTGAAAATGTTTGTAGCCAACCACAAACTGTTGCCATATAAAGCACTGATGGCTCTGAAAAGAATAGTCATAGATCTACTTCTTCTCCAAGACGTGCAGTTTCAGCAGCAATATTTGTGATACAGAAGGATTAGTAAAAAATAAAGAAATGTAAAGCAACACATCATGGCTGATAATGTCAGGTTGCATTACAGACTGATTTTTACTTCTTTTATTAGCAGTTCCAAATGTACCTACCCCAACATAGGCAAAGAGGTCCCTTTACTTACCCAGATCTGGCAGTATTGTTAATCAAAAACTCTTAAGTCACTGCAAGCCGTGGTTAAAACACCTGCAGGCGCACTATCGTCAACTATGAACATGTTTCTCCATAGGATGAGCCTGGATCAGCCAACTGCAACTACTTACAGGAGTAAAATTACCCAGTAAAATAAAGCAGCTGAAGTCGCTGCTGGCTTTAATTTTGGTGATGATCAAAGAGAAACTCTCACTTCAGCTTTTTAAAGGCTCCTTCTTCAGCTCTATTTGTATCAAAATTAAGGATATATTAAGTTTTGGAAAAATCCTAAACCAAAATATTTACCTTTTCTTTTCAAATACAGTTTTATGGATCTGCATTATCTCAGTGCAGCACCTGAGGCAAATGTAGTTTTCTCAGTGTGGAAATATGTATTGTATCTGCTGGAAAGGGATTCATCCCATGCTCTGGATAGAGCACAGCAGATTGATATTCCTTCTCGGAACAAGATGGCAGATTTAGTCCTTTATCACTCTGAAAGGCATTTTCAGTGGAGTGTGAAAAATGTCAGATTGGTACAATGTTTCATCCATCTCAGAAATATTTGTTATTAACCAACTTACTTTGGGGTCCACTGCCCCTCCTGGTGCAGGTTGTTGGTGCTCCAGGACCCCAGTCCCAGCCAGACTTCCTGGGACAGAGACCTCTCTGCTGTTGGAAGTGGCCATGGGTCCAGGACAAATTGTATTTTTCTCAAATCCCATTGGTAAAGAGGATAACTTAATCTCCAGGATTGTTTTTTACCATTATTCAAACCAAAAAGTGATTTCTTCTGAGCACTCCCATAACGTCTGACACCTGCAATGTTGTCAACTGATGTACATGAAATAACAGTAACATCCTGGAAGCACTACTAAAGACACATCCAATTTTCAGCCAATTTAATTGAATTTTCTCTCCTCGTTCCAAGTGCAAAGAAATTAGCACTGTATGTTCCAGCTAAAACAGACACTCCTCGTGATGTATGCTCTCTGTGGAGATCTGTCTGCTCAAATTTAACGGTCCTCCTCTGTTTGTCTGAACTGCTTTGGCTACTGCTTTTCTCACCCTTTTGATTTTAAACTGTTATTCCTTCAACATGTTTTTCAACTCACGCCATTTGGGTTTTCTTTCACAACCAACTATTCATTCTGATTTGCCACCAAGTGGCCTAAGCTGACTCCTGATTTGATTCTTCACTCATTAAGACTTTTCATTATGGATGATTTTGAAATTTATGCTGATGCTTTGAAACATCCACTCTCAGAAAAATCTGATGATTTGTTGAAACTCCCCAGTTTATCACATTATGTTAATTTTCCTACTTGCAAAATGGGCCATACATTAGTATTGGGTATGTTACTTAATCTTCATCACAGTAATATATTACTCTTTTTCCCTTCGTATTTGTTTCCTCATTGTGAAACTGAGGGTTTCTCTCCCTCTGCTTGCTTGTGCTGTGGTATTTACCAGCTGCCCACGGCTCAGGGGTAATTTTAAATCAATGACCCTGCATGCAGACAGCTCTCAGAACCAGCCAAAGCCACATCCTTCTCTCTCCCCTCTCTTGTGTCCTCTGTGTCTCCTCATTCCCTCAGCAGGATGGAATTCCTGCTCACAGTTCCTTCCTCTTCATTCATTTTGTTCAATATACTGTCAAGCACATAGTAGTCATATTGATATTATTGATATTTATTGCTTTCCCCCCGCCCTCCATGAAATTAAGATTCACTTCTCTGTTTCTGCAGGTAAAAAAAGGTTAGACTATTTCACTCTCTTCTGATGGTTTTCATTGTTTTAAGTACTTTGTATCCATTTCTAAGTCTAATCAACCTTCTGCTGGATATTTCTGTTCACTCAAGGTCAGCTCCTAGCTTGCTGGATTATACCTGCAATTACTTTTAGAATTAAGAAAGCTTGGCTAGTCTGGCCAAACATAGTGATTCTTAAACCAATCTATACCATTCCTTTTATTTCACTGGTAGTTGAGAAGGTGGTAGTGAAATAGCTTTTGCAGCAACTTCATGTATTTGATTTTATCTGTAAGTCTTAGTTCCCACATCTGATTGCTCATTGGAAAAGCTCAGAAGTAATTCTCTAAGCTAGTGAGTTTAATTTATCCCTGTGTCATAAGTGAGTTCAGCTTGGGGCTGGAGGTCTGGTGCAGATAAGTCCTGCTTTAGAGGTTATCTGGCTTTCTCCAGGGTTTAGGAAGCACAGCTGCAGTAGAGACTAACCAGAATGAACCATTGTCTGGCATTGTCATGGGCACCAACAAATGTATTGAAGGACAGAGCCAGCCATGTATATCAGCTGATAACATAAGGATTGTCTCCCAAGCTGATGGAGTCACGTCTCACACCTGCAATGTGAGTGAATTGTATATATGAACTGTGCACTTCAGCTGATGAGAGGTAGGGACTGTCTCCTTGGTTGATGAAATCAGCTCTCACTCTTGCAATACAAATATTGTATTTCTGTAAAGCAGAAGTTGTTTGGGCAAAACTTATACACATGGGAGGGCTTTATGTGCCATGTTTTCATTTGAGGATGATTGCCTTGAATTCATGAGAGTTCAGTGATGTAAATCTGGTGAAACCTGAGCAAAATTATATGGATTTTCTGATTTTGCACCAAGTCATAGAGTTCAAGCTTCTCAGCTGGGAGTGTGCAGCCAAAAAATTACTCTGCCTGATATCTCTGTTTTCCAGTTTAACAAACTTATTTTTTTGTGATTCAGGTGTCTGTGATCTTTTCCTTCTCACTTGGGATTTGGACTGGTTTATCAAATTTTGGGTTTCTGTCTTCTGTTAATATTTATCTAATGCCATTTATCGGAGAAATTATTATTGCAATTGCTGGATGCCATTTGTGGTCAAAACACAGAAGTAACAGTATTCATATACAGCATTGATGGTGTCACTGGCAGGCAGAGAATACCCACATACACTTTCCATGTTTTACAGATCTTGAAAAGTGGTTGATATTTTGCATAATTATCAGAGAGATACTTATGGATAGGTGGCTTCATTTTCTTTTAAACCCCTGAATTTGTGTAGTCTGTTCACAATCACTTGGATTTAGTGCATACTGAAGCTCTGCTACCCAGGAAGTTGCTGGACATTGCCTTCTGATGGGAAGTAGAGAATAAATCTTATATTTTCATTTTATTCCACACATGACCTTTGCTTTTGCTTTATTAAACTGCTTTTATCTCGACCCACAAGGGGTTTTTTCCATATTATTTTCTCCCTCCAATCCTGCTGAGGAGCAGAGTGATAGGGTGGCTGGGTGAGCACCTGGCATCTGGCCAAGGTCAACCCACCACACAAGGATATATTTCTAACTCTCATTTCAGGTACACAGTATTGTGCTGTTATTCTCAAAAGCATTGACTAAAACTTCAATTGTGTACCTTACCATTGCCTTGTCTCTTTCCTTCTCTGTTCAGTGAGGTGAAAGCTTTTCATGTTTCCATTAAAAAAGAGCATTTAAATACAGAGGAAAGAGGATGTTCTATTGATTTTAAAAATACAATTTTGGTTATTAAAAAAAATCACAAAAATATGTTGCATTGGTATATGCTCATCAAATATGTCTCTGCTTTAATACAACATATCCAGCAGCAAAATGGCAGGTGCAGAATAGTCACATAAAATCAGTCTAAGCTGAACATACTGCCTGAAAGAACTTCAGGATAAATATCCTGATTTTTAAACTGCTGGAACAAAACTGAAACCAACTCAATTAACGTCTTTGTCTGTCCATGTCTGTTTGCTTATGCGTAAACAGAAAGAAGAATATTTTTCTCCTAAATATGATGTTACAGATCTCAATTAACATGCTTTCATTGTCTCAGCAATAAAATGTTTTCTTCTGTTGGTCTAAATCCAGTGTAAAAGCTACACAAGGGCAACAGCAGAATTACGCTCCATGGTGTTATTAGAGTCCAAATAATCATATCTCAAATCATAGTTAATAATCACAACTCCTATCATAGTTAATTTCGATTAGGGAATTGAATTTACAAAATAAAATTATGCAGCCACTGTTGTCCATAAGATGAGAAAGGACAATGGGAGAAATGTGAGATTAAACACTTGCTAAATTATTATCAATTAACAAATGCAAACCCCATCATACTGACAAAGCATTAAGTAGCCTGGAACTATTAAATTGCAGTCTTCAAAATGTCAGAGATAGGGAAAGGGAAAAAAAAAGGCTTTTCTGAGTTGTTGCAAAGGAATCTTCTGCCACCTTTTTAAAGACAGACCCAGTGAGACAACACACTGCTCTTAAGGCTGCAAATATGAGTGTTGTTCTACTTCTAGTGTTGTAAACTGTGTGGGTTTGATTTGTGGCATAAATTCAATGTTTCTTCCATATAGTTTTGGAGCTAATTTGATTCAAAACACTGTTATCTGAATGTAACATGTCCTAAAAAGCAGAACACAATGAATAAGAAATTTTGACTTTTCAATTGGAAGGATACATTCATTATACAACTGGAGTTAGCCTGTCTTAAATCTTCATATAAAGAAAAGAATCAAAAAGCTATGGAATCCTTTTTGAAAAGCACCCTGTTTTGGTAACAATAATGTTCTTCTGACTCTGCTTTTTATTACTTCTACTGCTGTGAACTCTCTAATGTTAGATGTTCTCTTCCCATTGTGGCTTAAATAACGTTATAGTCTCATTTAAAACTGTTATGTACAGTAAACTGTTCTGATAACTGGTGTTACAGTTCTTCTGTATCTGCAGATGGTGAATCCAACTATCCTGGCTTTGTCTTGAGCAGATTTTCTGTCTGTCTCTGTGTTGCAATGCACAGGGGACTCAGCAAAGAGGTGTTATGTCCATTCTATATATTCCAGACACAGTCAAACCTGTGCATGTTTTAGTTTTGCTCCAGTTCTGGTTGATACTTGGCTGTGGTGATTCTACTTCAACATCACAGTTCACATTTAGTTCTGATTGGAGGAAATAATGATGTCTGAAACTAGATTATAGGTGGAGTTTTACTTGATTCCCAGACTCACTTCTGCTCTAACCACCAACCTATTGTGTTCATTCTTCTTTCTCTGAACTAATAAATATTTATAAAGTAAAAGATTGGCAGCTGTCCCATGTGGCTGATTAGGGTATTTACCTGGAAAATTATCCTTGTTCTACCTAATCCAAAGCAGAGGCATAGTTTGGGTCTCATCTGACTGACTCAGCTCCTCAGTTGTTTACTATTTAAGTATTCCCTGCTGTTTTTTCCAGGACACACATTCCACACCTAACTTCAGAAATTGTCCTAGTGAAAATAGAACCTAGCAAATATCCTTGACCAGGTTAACCTTCAGCCACAACAGTGACTGAATATTCAGAAACCCCTCTACCATTGCAATCTGCTGAGGGTGGGCTGCCTTGCATGATGAAAATAATTGCTACCCTTGATAAATCCCTCCAGAAGTGCCTTCCTTACAATCATTATATCTGTCCTACCTTCAGTAGGCCTGAGGCTGTGACCTGCTGTTCAGAATCTTTTCTGGAATAAATTAGATATTGAAAAAATTGAGGTTTGATTAAAAGATGAAGAGCTGAGTCACTTCAGCAAACTGATAACCCACATGCTTAACAGTTACTTCCCTTGGCATCGTATCAGCTTTAGTCAAGTTGGTGTGGGGAGAGGTGGAAGAACCCTTTGGGAGGATGAGTTTTTTAGTTATGTGAACCAGCAGCTGTATTTCTGATATCTTAGATACCAGTTTTCAGCTTAGTGGAGCTGAAAGTTTTTATTTTTACAGCTTTCCACTCTACTTAGCTTCTTGCCAAGTCATAAAATCTAAGGCACTGCAATATTTAGTCTAATCATGTCCATATAGAGAGCTTATATCTGCAATATCCAATATAAAGGTGGCTTTGCATGGCTCCTATTTAAGCATCACTTGGCGATCCCTGCAATAAGGGAGGATAAGAAGAATCATCCATCGTCTAAGTGCTTCAGAAGGTGTAATGCATTTCTTTCCTACACCCAGGCATCTTTAAAGGATGATTATTCCTGACTGTCACTATGGCCTGCTGTAGCCACAGGTATTGGATATTATTGAGAACATCCATCAGATATCTCCCAATTCTAGCCCAGGACTACACCTGTTCAAAATTGGAACTGGTAAAAAAAAAAAGAAAGAACATGTGATGCAGTATTTTCCCACTGGAAAGGTTTACTGGATTTAAGTTTACTGGAGCATTTCAGAGAAATCTATTTGTTTTATCAATAATTGCAATGGCCATAGCAAAATTTACCTTTAAAAATTGTGTAAGCCATTGAGGTTTTAGTTTGTGTAATAGAACCTAATCAATTAAAACAAAAATGAATTGAAAAGCATTATTGAGATGAACTGTTTCTACGAAATTATTTCACTTATCTCTAAAAACATTCTTGCAGATTTTTTTTCATTCATGGGAAGATTGACATTTTTTTGTTTTTTTCAGATTCGAGAAGAAAGGCAATTTCATAATAGTGACAGATCTTTTGCAGAAATTGTACAGTTGAAATTCTGTGGTGTAGAACTTTGTTAATATATTTTGAATGACAGTGAAAATTGTGGTGGAAATATCACAAAAAGAGTGAAGCTGTTCAGCACAGTTTGTGATTCGTATGAGAGGTCTTGCTTTGAGACCAGCTCACTTTCTGTAGGGATTTGACGGCTCTAAAGGTGGATATAAGGTAGGACACAGGAATCACAGGACTAAGCCAGAGGCAAAAGCAGCACCCAGCAGTCAGGGGCTGGACAGGCAGGAGTGGGAATACAAGACAGATAGAAGAACTGATGCACAGCCCAATTACAGTGTGGGCAAAAGGCAGGGGGAGTGGCACATCTGAATAGCTTTCCTTCCTTTGTGGTGTCAGAGGTGGGCACTGTGGGAACTTCCATGGCAAGAGCTGTTACTGTGGCTCCTGCAGTCCCACCATGCAGCTCTCACAAGGCACAGCCTCTGGGTGAACCTGAGTGATTCAGTGCCTGTCACCCCCTGCTGACACCCACAGCATCAGAGAGAAACTCCCCTTTCAGCAAACGCCTGTGCATTGAAAGCCACTGGAATATACGTGAAGGGAATCAAAGCAGTTGATAGGCAGAGTTCTCAGACTGGGCTACTCCTGAGCTCTGAAAAGAAACGGACACTTTCCTAATCCAATAGAAGCAGAACACACTGAAAATAAATTTAGATAACACTATAGTAAATAGAAATTTTTTTAAAAAAGAAATCTTATAAGGTTACCTGCACTAAAAAAACACACTTGTTTTAAAAATGCATATTTTTGGTTAGTTAATCTGCTAAAAGTTTTGCTTTCCTTTTCAGAAAAAGCAAAGAACAAGAAAATGAATGGTTCAAGGTAACTTCATCTCTACAATTACTTACAAAGCAGTAAAGGATAACCTCAAGACTATTCATGTTGATGTTTTTTGCCTCTTTGCTGTACCCAGGTGGTTTAAACAAGTTCAGGAAAAGGCAGTCATCAATATAAACCCCTGGTTACTTTTTTATGGTATTTCTCCCTAAGTGCTTGGGTACTATTGCTAAATAAACTGTGCTTTAGGAATTTGACTGATCTTTTCTCCACGCTGGTCCCAGAGCTCCAGAGAGAAGGATTACAGTACATTTTACTGAAAATTTGATAATACCTGTAAGTTTGTAGTCCAGGTTACATCTGCATTACCTGGGATACTCACACTGGTTTTATTGAACTACTTTTTCTGGCTAATATAGATACTTTAAGTAACATAGCCAGGAGACCATGACGTTAACATAATTTGAAAAAGAAAATCTGAACAGCGGAAAATGGGAGACAGAACCCCACCCCAGCAGAGACTGTAGTACAAGAACTGATTCTTCAGACACAGTAGGGAGAGGAAGAGAGTTATGCAGTGGCTGTGGCAATTCTCTTTTTTTTAAAAAAAAAAAAAAACACCAAAAAAACACCCCCACAACATTGCTATAAGGCAGACAATTTTTTTTTCAAAGTATCTCTGAAACTTTAATCTTGATTTGATTGTGTCTGGCTTTCTTTTATTTGTGAATATTCCAACATCCAGCCTTTGATGTTACCTTTGAGCAGAGCCTTATCAGGTCCTGAAAATACCTTCACAGATGAAAATTTTTTTCTATTGTATTAGCCTGGTTTGGAAAGGATCTAATTGACCTGGTGTAATAATAGGTTTGACTTTAAAGTTTGAACCCAGATTACAGGGGTTTGCATCTCTTGGTTCTGTCTTTTGAACACTCAATCAAGAGACATTTTTCAGCTTCTAAAAGGCTTTTAGTTCATCCATACATATGGGCAGTACCTAATGGACCCTATCCATTTATTCACCGGTCTCCACAGCAGAGAAATGTGATTCTTTTATGTTTTACATCTTCAAATTGTTTTCTATTTTTAAGTCAAAATGAACAATCCATTTGTCTTATTTAACTTTTTAAGTATCTATTTGATGGTATTTTACATTCTTTGTGCTTTTGCCCTGCAGCATTAGTTCAAAACTTGCTTTAAAACGTGCACATGATTGATTTGATTTTTGAGACTGGGAACAGAAGCCAGGTTGCACTTCCTCTGAAACTGCAGAAAAGTGCTGAGGCCTTATTAGAGAAAGGGACTATTGCATTTGCCTTGCAAGGAAGAAGAGAAGTAATACTGATAAGATTTATCATGATGGAACTTGAAAAAGAATGGGCTGGATTCTTTTTTGGATCTCTGCTGGCTCTGCTAGGTGATTCTGTAGTCTGTAACTTGAGTGAGCCATGAAAAGTCAAGCCAACATATTTTATTGTCCATAGATCTTACTGCCTCAAAGGAGAAATATGATGATTTATTGCTGAAAAGCAGAAATAGATTTTGTATTTGCAATGCCTCTCCTATTTCCACTCCACAGGCCTGCATAATCGACCATGTCAGGTCAAAGCATGGCAAATGTTCTTTCCGGAGGAAGGCGCTGATTGAACTGTTGCAGGCTGATTCCCAGGCTGTGCTCAGGTGCAGGACTTCCTGCTCAGACACACACCAGGGGAGGGGAACTGGAGCTCTGCACTTTACAGATGCTGGGCTGGGTCTGAACAACCCGACTCCGTGTTTATGCAGTCAAAATTCTCACATCAGTTAATGGGAATTGTGTGAGAACAAGAATTTAGTAAAAAGCAAGAATGGCAGGATTTGGAGCTGTACCAAAAGCCCAGGAAAAGGCTGTGCTTCCTGCCCTCTCAGTTAGAAGTTGGGTGTTGTGAAACAGTCAGTAATGCCAAGGCAGTTGGCAAGTGAGCAAGAGAGAAATAATAGAATTAAAGGAGAGAAGGACTTTTTGCAATTAAAATTGCATGTACTGGCATTTCTAGTATGTGGCAGAGATCCTGCACATTTTACTCCTGAGTAACAAAGAACAGAGCTGTGTATGTCACCATGGAAATGTAAATGGGGCTCCTTTGACAAACAGAGAAATGTATGCCATTCCTTTATGCTCAGATGAACTGTTAGTAGTGGGATGCAGAGAAGAATGGGATGTCTGTTACAGAAAAGATATGAACATGCAATTGTAGTACCTTGTTCTCCATTCTGTTAGATTTTCATTAGAAGCTTAAAAAATACAGGGAGAAAAAAAGAGAGGGCTTTTTTTTCCAAACTACCTAATTAATACAGTATTTATAGCAGGCAGTATAAGATAATAGTGATCAAACATGTGCCACAGAGCACAGAGGTAAAGCTATATATTTGTATGCTGTGCTGCTTCTACCTGGGCTGTCTACTTGTTAATTTTCCTTTTTTTCAAAAAGGGTGGATATTTATGAATGAAAGGAAATTTCAAAAGGGGTGGGAAACTGAGTTACAATATTATGAGGTTAATTGGAGATTTGTTTGTTTGTTTGTTTGTTGTTTAGTTTTTATGATCAACAGATGTTTGGTAATTTTTGTTCTGACTGCATCATTCTTTTCTTGCTTTGGGTATGGATATGTGTTGAGTGCAAGTTAAAAAATTAACAACAACCTACATTGGGAGCTCAAGAATTCATAGCATTGCTAATATTCTGAAGATACCAGCTTATATTTTTGCTAAGTTCCATTTGGAGCAGAGAGCTAGGTAATAACATCAAATATTTTCTCAGTTTCATGTTGCTGCTTTAACATATGTGTCTGCTTGATTCCACCAAATACTTCTGCGTTCAGCTCCCAAAATGACTCTGAGAATTGAGTGTCTGGCTCACATGTTTGGATGTTTGAACTAGAAATGTTTTAGGAGATAAGCAAGGGAGATGGAGTTGCCAAGCTCATTGCTCTAGAGTCAAACCATAAAGGCAAAGAAAACAGAGAAGGATTTAAATCCAAACTCTATATTTACCTTTTTTACTCCTTTTGGAGCTATGTTTTACAACTGCCATAAGATGAAATAACTTTAAACTCTTCAGCAAGCCAATAAACTTTGCAGTATCTTGTTATCCTCTTAGGAATAAGGATGAGGTTTCTGCAACTCAGAAAGGAAATACTTTAATGATATCTGTTGTTCATTTAACTTTGCTTATTTTCATTTCTTTCTAACAGAAACTGCCCAGCACCTTCTTTAAGCCATATTCCTGATTTAAATTAATTCATTCAGAGTAGTAATTAATTCATTCAAAGATGCTCCACCCAGCTCCTGTTTTGAATATGAAATCTTAAATAGTCTCAATAAAGTTTGTCACCAAGTTATAGGGTGCTCCTTGTAAGTTACAGAAGACATTTTTTAGTAAAGCTAATTGAAAAATTAATGGAAATCATGAGCAATCTGAAGATTTTCTAATAACACAAAAAGGTCAGTAAATTAGTAATTGCCTCTGAAATATAACCATAAAGATTGCCTCATGACTGACTTGGCTTATTAAAATATGCTCGGGAGTGACCATTGCAATATTCTTTGTACATTATGAATTAAGTATCTTTATGTTTTCTTTTTTTGTGGTTTTTGTGGGGTTTTTTTGGTGTTTTTTTTTTTTTTTTTTTAGTTTGAAAGAAATTTACATTTAGGAAAATTAAGGAAAATGAAGTCCATTCAAAGATGATGATAATCACATCATTTCTGTAGGCTTCAAAGGAAAAAAAGTAAGCTAAGGTGATGCTTTTTGTTTGGTGTGCACTAAAATGCAACTCCTTTTGAAATGAAAGTGGTACCAGGCAGCAACACTTCACAGTCTCTCGGGACAGAAAGTAACTATCTGACAATGCAGGATCGCTTTAGGGAGACAGAATATGGTGTGGTCAGACTGAAAACACTGCTGGGGGAGGACCACAGTACATTGTGTCATCATTTTCCACAAGGTATCTATTTTTCCTTGAAAAGTTAGTGTTTCTTTAAAAGTTGATACATACAGGTTAATAGTCCTTTTAAGATATTTGTTTCCCAAGTACCTTTTGAAGGATGTAGTACTACTTTCTCCTTTCTGACCTGCACACCTCAGCCTAGATTTTGTCTTGATTCCTGCCAAACAACAGGATTTTGATGCCTGCAGTTTCCCCTTCTCCCACCACACCTGTGTGGTACATTCTCCTGCTTGCTGTTATCCTTTGCACTTGTTTTGGTGAAGAAGTTATTTGAGACTGGTTTGTTACCTCCTCATGCCACATTTAACTCTACAGAAAGTGCAGTGCTGTGCTCTCTTCTTACACTGACTTCAGTGACTTGCTGGCCATCAGTGCAAAGCTCTGCACTGAACTTAACCTTCTGGGAAATGTCTGATGATACAATTTCCTCTGATCTACTCCATCTTCTGTTTGCAGGGATGAGGATGCTGGGGGGTGATTACAGCAGGAGAAGGAAGAACAAGTAAGTAAATTCTAAGAGATACATTTGCAGGCCTTTATATGGATGGGTTATAATCTGCTGCTTTTAGAGTAAGCACACCCCAGTTGTACTGGCATCCCAAGGGAGCTGCTTTCCTTGAGTTGTGCATCCCAAAATAAAGCAAGCTGTTCATCTCAAGTTCTTTTTTCATGACACCTACAGTTCAGCAAAAAGCACACTACTAAGTTAATAGCATTCTGCAGTAATTGTTCTCAACCCAAGGGGTTCAAACAACCCTGGATGCATATAACACCCTGAAGCCTCCATGCTGTTTGAAATGCCTCAGTAGCCTAATTTGGGCTACTTAGTTCATAAAAACCCATCTTAACCCCAAACTGAAAGAATAAATGAAATTGATAATACCTTTAAACATTGCTTTTCCTGTATCTGTGGCTGCAATAGACTTGTTTGCTTTGCAACCATCCACCCCAACTTGTGCTGGGGTTCACAGTAGGAAGATGAAGAGAGCTGGCACAAATCTAGAAATAGGGGAACAGGCTTGGAAAGCAGCTCAAGAAGAGGGAGGTGTGAGCAACAAGTGTGCCTCCTGCTTTTAGGTTTTGTTACTGCAAGGACATAAAACTTCACAGCATTAGGTTTATGGCATTTTTATGCTGTAATGAGTGACTTGGGAATGAGAGGATTAAAAGACAACAGGCAGAAGGAGAGCTGCAGCTTCTAACTCTTCCCAAAATGGTAATGAAGAGCTGGATACAGAAAAATGAGATTTAAATTCCTTCTTGTGCAGTTTATGAGGTAATGCCATTCATTATGTTTAATAATAGATCTCCTTCTGTTCTATAGATTTTTATTTAGGATTGGTAAACTATGTAAATCTGCTTTAGAACACCATTTTGCACTGTCTGCAGGCAGATGCTGCAGTCCAGGCCACAGGTACCACAGGAGCTGGCCAGGGGCTCGTGGATACTGGCCATTCCCTCTGGCAGGGAGGCTGCAGGAGCAGGTAGGAAACAGTCATGTGTTTAGTTCACTGCTAACAGTATGGAATAAAAGTTCATAATTCCTCTTGTTGTGATCTGGTGAAGAAATGTTTTAGCACAGTTCCTCTCATCTTCAGCTTTTTTTTTTTTCCCCTTAGCTTTTCAGCTTTGGCTCACTACTGAGGTCAGATTTGGATGTCTGCTTTTCATTTATTTTTCTCATAGGTGCTTTCACTCTTTGGAAAGGACTGGTTGTGCAGTTCGCCAAAGAGATAAATTAAACCTGTGGCCTCTAGTGCACACAGAAGCACCTGGAAACCACGAGTTTTAAAGGGGATGTGACACTTGGTTATAGGAACTCAGTTCTGCCTGGGGTCTAAAAAGAACTTCTGGCTCTCTAACAGCCTTTGAGCAGAGATGGGAAAATGAATCCATATGAGCCCAGAATTACTGTGGGTGCATAAATGCCCTGATTTGAGATATAATACACTGTAATAATCCTCAAAATAGAGTAGGAATGTGTTTTTTGGTTGCCTAGATCAAAGAGATGTTAAATGGTGTTTCTCATGTTCCAGGGGGATTACTCACATAGAAATAATATGCCAAAGATAAGGCTTAGATTGAAAGGATTTTAAGCATAACAAAGAAGAAGCCATTCCCATCTCTCTGTGAAATAAACTGGTAGTTTCATCATAGTTCCTGGAATATTGTTGTCAGATCATAAAAATTAAAGGAATTTATACTAGTTTCATTTCAGGGCTCGGATTCATCAGGGAAATAGTGATTTGCAAACTGAAGTAGTGCCTGGTCCAAAGTGGAGAGTGCTACTAAACCAGCATGGGCGTGGTGTGAGGGTCACTAAAACTAAGGGAAATCTCATTCTACAAACTTTGACTGCAAATTTGCTGTCTATGTAAAGAAAAGTAGAGCTTTCAAAGCTGTCAGTCAGGCACCATTCACAAGAAAGACTTCATTTCAGAATAATCAGGGAAAGAAACCTGCCCAGAAAAGACTAATTTTGAGAGACAAAGAGAGCAGCCAATTTTGTGCTTTCTCTGCTAGACAAGGATGTAATAAATGAATCAATGGCCTGCTTTTCTGTTTATTGTGAGGAAATTGGCATTATGACATGAGTCTTAGCAAGTCCCATGCTAGTTCTTTTTTAAAAAATTAATCCCAGTAATGATTGTGTTCAAAAGAAATAGCAAGATCTTTGCCTATATTCCAAAACACCATTTTCAGCTAAAATCTCACTCTAGGCAGAGTAAGAAAGGATACAGTGATGAAGAGGAAATTATAGTGAAGGAAGAACTCAAGCCATCCCAAAAACTTTATCTAATAAGAATCAAAATACAAAAGCTGTCTGCATTTGTGTTGCTATCACAGCTCTCGTGGATACCTAAAGTCTCACAGCAGAAGAGTAGTGTGAAATGTATGTGGGTCCGGAATAGTAACACTCAAGACAAAACTTGTAGAGCAGATTTCTCCAGGCAGCACTAAAGCCAAATTCTAACAGAATCCTTCTAATTTTCTAAAGATAACAGTTTTTGCTATCTTGGTAAAATGGACAGTTATGCTTGCAGGAGACCTGCTGTGTGTAGGATTGTTGCTATTATTATTAATACTAGTAATAATAATAATAATAATATGAATTATAATAATATATATAAGAATATAATAGATAATAAAATATATAAGTATATAATAAGAAGCACCAGAAAATTGGGTAAAACATGAATTAGTGCTGCTGCTGAAACTAGACAGAAAAGTTGTACTATGATGAATAACATTTTACCTGATATTTGCTGGAACTCAAAAAAATATTTGTGGACCAAAAAGATTTTAAATTTCAAAGCATCATCTTACCTCAAAAATAGAGCCCAAGCACTTCTCTCTTTGATCTGTTCCCTGAGTGGGGTTCCCTGCTTATGTTGTCTGCCCATCAGCAGGATGAGATGCAGTACATGGCACACAGCTCAGTTCCCAGCTTGTTCCTACTTAGTATCAGAAGCGTGTTGTTGGGCATGGGGTTTGCAGGTTCACATCTATTCTGCATTCAAGAAGCTAGAAAATTCTCAGTGGGGTAGACAGCTAGAGAGCTTTTCACAGAAAAATTACATGAAAAGATTCCAATTCACCAAGTCTTGTTTCCCATATGCTTGGACAGCTGGAATACAGAAGAGCTTTCTCCATGTACGCATGGAGCTTGACAAAATGTTGTACTGACTTCTGCCTACTAGAGACTGGTATCTCATTTGTTGTATTTAAATGCCCAAGGGATACACTCCAGTCAGGAACTGACAGATACCAAGGATATACAAAGATTCGTAGAGAAGAGCTTGAAAAATGCTTGAAAATAATGTAACAAAAAAGGAATAAGCAACAATAAACTGATTTTGTTCTGATTTACATCTGTATACATCTGAGATAATTTATGGCAATCACAGAAGAATTCTGGATTTGCATTTTGAGTAAGTTCGATTAGTGCAGCAA
Organism: Pithys albifrons albifrons; assembly: GCF_047495875.1. Lineage (NCBI taxonomy): Eukaryota > Metazoa > Chordata > Aves > Passeriformes > Thamnophilidae > Pithys > Pithys albifrons. Next base: position 10,426,996 of record NC_092470.1, read on the forward strand.
ATACTGATCTTGCTAGAAAGTTCTAAAGTTTTGTTTTGCAAATTATTAAAAAAAGAAAGTTCTACAGTACTATTCACAAACAGATGCTAATGTTGTTACTTTTCACAGTTTTTTAGACTAATTTCCAGTATAAAAAGCCTCCTATACTGATTCACAGAGAATCACTAAGAAAATAAGAATACAGTGCACCATTTTTCTATGGTGCCAGCACTGCACAGCAGAGCCCTTCACAAAAAGGTGTTCTTGTCTGATAAAAGATTCCACTACTAAATTCATTCATAAAATGACAATTAAAAATTTTTCTTCTTTCTAGAAGGGTCATGACTGCACTAATGAAGGTTAAGTAGACTGAGGAATGATTAGTAGAATATCTGTGGGAGATCTCAGATATGTGTAGTTTATAGAAAAAGCATTATAGCACCTACCACATCATGTGTCATATCAAGCGAAAAAAGCCTTTCTTCAATTCCCCAGGCATTTCAGAGATAATTAGTCTAACTACAATGGGTGAAGAATCCTATTAGTTATGGGTTCAGTGCTCAGGCTCATTCTTTTCTCTCCTTCTGCTTTATAATATTTGGGGGGTTTTTCACCATCACTTTTTAGAAGTAAAATTCTGTTGAGTCCTATATTGAAATAATAACTGAGACTGAAGCCACAGGGACTTGTTAGACATGCAGTGCCCCAAGTGCATTGGCTGTGCATGGGCAGACCTGCAGGCAAGGAGATACCTGATCCAGACCCAATCCACATCCTGTGGTGGAAAGACCAAGGCAGTGCGAGGACTATCTTAGCAGACAAGGGAAAGTAAAACGCTTTGATTTGTCCCTATATCTGTTCATGGACTTGTCCAAACATGAGCTGAGGAAGGATGTGTTGTGTATTGTGAAAGTATTTCAATAGATATGGAGTCATCCTGTGAGAATTTGACACTGGGCATGTTGATCATATTATGGACCGTGTGCAGAGTACAGCTGGCTTAGTAGTGAAATGGCTGCATCTGAAGGAAAAGGATAGCTCATGATAGCCATCCATTTGTAGTGAAAGGATAATACCAAAACCATATATTTTGCTATTTTTACTGTGTCTGTGAACCTATACAACATGCTTTGTCCTGTAATAGAAAAAGCCCATGACAGAAACTAACAAAAGACATGACTGTGGCTGGAGGAAAGAGATTAACTTATTGCAGAAAAAATGGCTATCAGGGAACCAAAGTAAAACTTGGGACTTGTTGATAAAGAAGTTAGTCTCTGGAGCTGGCAAGGTGTAAGTACCCTGGGCAAGAACAAGTAATGCTTGCAAGTCTCAGGAAGCTGCAACTATTTCTGCTGCTCTTGTATATGGTGTTTTGTTGCTTAAATGGATTTTCTGACCAGTCACATCTCCCAAATGGGAGAATGCCACAAATGACTAGAATGCATCATTGTGTGCAGGGTTGGAGAGTTTCTCTTCCATTTTGACATTCCTTCCCCGCTGAGGATAAAGGAATCTGAAAGTTCAGAAAGGAAACATGTCCAGCTGACTGCATGTCCATAACAGAGATGTGTCTCTTTATGAACTCTCCATAGTGTGTGTTCGCTCTGCCCTAAATAGAGAACAGACTAATGGACTCCTAGTTCTATTACACGAGATTTCCATTAAATTAAAGAAAACCCAATGTTTCTTTTGCCCAGAGCAGGAGTACTTCAGCTCTAGAAATTGTGACCCCAAACTTGTAAGAGGCTGATTGATGACTTTTCTCTGTTGGTAGGAAAGTCATAGATGCTAAACCATTATCAACCATTAGGTCAATTTGTGAAGACACAGAAAACCAGTAAAACAGTAAAATCACTGATACCAAACCAAAATCCTCCAAGCTCAGGTGCCAGTCACTTTGGCAGTCAACATACCATAGCAGTCATACTAGCTAACAAAGAATTCAAGAGAAATCATATTAAAAGTAGGAAAGATGTTTGTAGCAGAAAATAGAAACGTAGGAAAATATGAAAGAATGAAAGTCATATGGCATTACAATAAGAGTGACAGTTTTAAACCCCAGTGCAGTTTTGTGCTAACGTATGGCTGGAGAGCTGGAGCTACTCCAAGTGTGAAATCAGACACTCTAAAGACTAAATGTCTGGAAGAGATTTGGATTCTGGATAAATATACTTTTAAGCAACATGGAAAGATGAGAAACCAAAATCACCACCAGCAGCTTCTCTCCATATGAAGAGCCCACTTGATAGATGGAGAGTGTGTGTTCAGATGCCAGGGCACACTCAACCCAAAGCTGACCAGGGTCACAAAATAGGCCATGCAAGAAAAGGCCCTGGGAAACCCATTAGCAAGCAGGATGCATCTGCAAGGCAGTCACAGGGCACTTGAAAACAGCAGCAAATGGCAGAAGTTGGGAAGACTGTTTTCTGACCCATTCACTTACATTGGCAAGGAGTTATTCAGGCAAAGAATACAGTCATTAAAAGTGACCACGTGCTTTGGTCAAAATAGCCAATGTCTCGATTAACTCAAGTGAGCAGAATCTCCTACTAAAACTTTGAATTCTCTGGCACTTGCAGCTGATCTAACAACATCTGCACTATTTGTATAATTGTTTTCTACAGAGAACAGAATTTGTCAGAAACCTTAAGAGGCTTTAAACATCTGTAGCAGCTTAGTAGAAGGGAGCCATTGGTTCAGTATCTGTTTACTTACTGTGTATGTTATGAAATGCATTTCTCCTCATGGCTTTGAGAGATCTGCAATCTATAAGAAAAATACAAAATGTGACCATCCCTTTTCACTGTTTTGAAAGCTTGAGGAATGAGAGGACTGTGCTTAGTTCCTTCTTGCATGTGGGGGAAAGAATGCCCATCTGCCACTTGGGAGGCTCTTCTCTGATATTGCTTCTGTGGGATGGGCTGTTGGGGAAGCTGTGGCAAGAGGGTGGTGTACAGGAAAGATTGTTGGCTTCAGCAGGGCGGATATTATACACTTGCTAACGGTTTGGACACCTGGTCTCAGGTTACAGAGAGAACACAAGAGAGGGCACTTTCTTTGATTTTGAGTGCCCTTCATCTCTGCCATCCAACATATTTTCAATTTCTTCATTAGATGTACATAAAGATATTAGTGAAAGGCTCAGTTGCTTTTAGAAGCTGTGCTAAGCAATTCTGTTTTGGAAGGATTTATTCTGTGAAGTAAATAAATAAATAAACCTGACAAATGTGTTTTTCCAAAACTCCACAGAACTGCACGTCACCTGCTGGCACTTCTGAATTCGGTGTGCTGCATATCTAATTGTTTCTGCTTTCCTGTATTTTGCTTCCTTTTCAAAAGCTTTTTCTACTGCAATTGCTAAAACATCTTGTGGGCAATTCCTCTGCTTGCAGCCTTGCCTGTCACATTGCTTTTCCTTCACAAATAAGTATAAGGAAATAGAGAGTGACTGCCTGGGATGATATGAGATCTTTTGTGTCTATTACATATGGACAGACTGGTGTTGTAAACTGGTTGCCACCTGTTTACTTCTGAAAATGAAAAAACCAGTTTCCTTCTTTCTTATGAAATTCATAAAACATCTAATTAATTTTGCTCTTATGAACTCATTTACATAATAAATCCACATAGAACTACATACTGCAATCTTAGTCAAAATTCTTTGTAATCCATTAAGACTTTGTGTGTGTTTAATAGTATTATTAATATTAATAGTATTTAATTGTACTGATTCCATGATTTGGAAAGAGCATGTGTGCAGTGTCACATTGTGATACTAAATCCAAGAAATCCTTCAAAGCATTTGCCCTCAGTTTTGGAGTGACAGCTCCACTGTAGCACTGGGTACATCCTCTCAGACCAACTCTATCCAGAACATTTTTTTCTCAAATCTTATGGCTTCAGTGTTTGATACCATGGAGTTGTCCCTCTTGCAGATGGGCTGGGCAGCGCTGCTTCCAGCCTTTATGCATGTAATTCTTCCAGGGAATTTGGGGGTTGACACAGGTTGCCCTGCAGACCCCAGGAGAGTGTACTCAACTCTGCAAAATCAGTGGGATCTGTCATAGAAGGACTGAAGGTTTGTTCATTACTTTTGAAATCTGGAGTTTTCACTCTTCACTGTTTCACTTTCTATCTCTCAACAATGCACAAAACGTGTTAAAAAGGTTGTTTCCTTCTACTCCATCAAAATGTTACAGATCCTTTCTGTACTGTCTCAGTAAAGTATTCATCACATTGAGAGCCACAAGACATTTGTGCCACAAACACCATTCTACTGCTTTTATACTTTGATCAGGAAGGTATCAACAATTTAGTTAATAATCAGTCACAAAGAAAAAAGAAAAAAAAAAGTGGGAGAAAAGCAGTGCGCCAGTCAAGGCCGAGCACAGATAGATGGAGTTTAATCATCTGTGGAGCCTCTCTGGGGACTATGAAGGATTTTAGAGAAGGCCATATGTGACTGTTAAATTGGCTTCAACAAATCAAAATTATCTGTAGCAAAGTTTGATTTTTCATTGAAAATCTATTTTTTAATTTAAAGCACTCGAATTTCAGATAAAACAAGCAGAAAAGGAACTGTCAGTTTTAGGACAGAAAACTGATTTTTTTCCACAGAAAGTAAATGCCTCCTACAAATTTTTCTGAAACTGTTATTCTCCAATTAAAAAGGCTGTCAATAATGAAACAATGTTACAAATATGCCAAATTCTCTTGTTCATTTAAATTCTGAAGTGGTACAATATTGTACTGATCAGATCTGAGTCTTATACTTCTTCAAAGAACTGCTTTACAAAGAACACATGAGTTTGATTTGTTACAAGAGACTTGTTTCCATCAACAATTTCTCTTTCTTGGGGATAAAGGGGCCTGTGTTTTCTTAGCTCTAGTGGCTGCTTCTCTGAGTTCACTCCCCTAATCTCTCTCCTTCCAGGAGTTTCCACAGGTCAACACTCATTGCAGTGAACGAGGAGCAGCTGAGGGACCTGGTGGGTGTTCAGCCTGGAGAAAAGAAGGTTCAGGGGCAACCCTGTCCCTCTCTACAGCTCCCTGAAAGGAGGTTGGAGCAGCAGGGGGGTTGGTCTGCCAAGTAAGAAGGATGAGAGAAAATGGTCTAAAGTTGCACCAGGAGAGGTTCAGATTGAATATTGGGGAAAAGATTCTTCACCAAAAGGTTTGTCAAGCACTGGAACAGGCTGCCCAGAGAAGTGGTTGCATTACCATCCCAGGAGGGATTTAAAACATGTGGATGTGGCAGTTGGGGACATGGTTTAGTGGTGGATTTGACTGGGTTAATCATTGGAATCAATGATCTTGGAGGTCTTCTCCAACCTAAGTGACTCTATGATTCCATGATTCTTCCCTAAATTAATTCTAGCAAGGTAACTGGTTAATTACATATACCTAACTAAACACTTGTGCAGTTTTAAAGGAGTACATTTCCCAAGGTGGTCATAAATTGCAAAGGTAGTTAGCATCAGGCAATTACCATTTTGAAGACTAGATGTTGTCACCATTAAAAGTGGGTACTTAGGACACATAATAGCAGTGTCACATTTATCACAGCATCTAAGAGGCAGGATGTTTAAATGCAGTGAGAAGGATATTAATGCAGAAATGTTTTAAAACTGCCATCAGATCTCTTGTAGTCAATACTGGTGCTTTACATAAAAATTGCCTGCACTGATGATAAGGTAACTTGTCTGAGCTCAAATCATTGGAGAACAATCAAATATGATAAATGATTGCCAGCTGCTGCCATTTTCAAAGCAGAGACACAAACTTGGGATAATACAGCTAAGACAATTCATAGAAACGTCAAAGGAGTGACCTCTTCAAGTACTCCTGTCACTGAATGTAAATGATACCTGACTTTTATAGGCAGGAACAGCTTTGTTTTCAATACATCCAAAAACATCTATCTATATTCAGTAGACACAATCTATACTGAAAAACAGCATTATGTATCTAACTTATCCATAATTATTATTTAGAATAGCTACACTCATTACAGAGTCTGCCATAAAATACTGTCAGATCATCTGGACTGAGCAATCACAGTTGTTGGTAACCGTGTTCATGGTCAAGGGTGTAGGGCACTGTTACAAAATGATCCCTAAGTGAAGTTCAAATTCAATGCATGAGCTGAGTAGACATTTAAAGTGAAGTATAATTTGATTTTATAACACAAAATTGTTGTGAATATTGTATACTTTATGTTCAGGAAATTTCCATGAGCTCACATGCAGCAAGGCAAAAATTACCTAATTTTTTTTCAGGAAGAAAGGAAACACCTGTTTGGGGACCAATTATGAACTTCATAGAACTATCAGTCCTAATTACTAAATAGCTACAGGATTCTCATTTAAGCAAAATCAACCATACTTGAAAACTAAACTTAGAATGTAAATGATGCAATCATTCATAATTCATTCTGTCACAGTACACAAAAGCAGAGCCTACACTAAGCTGTTTTTAAATCCTTTGTGCAAATTAATACAGCAAATACTAGATTTTTAAAAAGCTGTTAAGGAAAAATGTATATTCTAAGGGTACTATTTTTCTCCAGCATTTTATTACTAATCTTAAACTTGAATACATCTGCTTTAAAAGAAAGACTTAGCAGAAAAGGTAAAGTTATAAACACTCTGTCTTTTAGGTGACTGATCTACATTTGCTGCTCGATAGAAATATTAGCTGCTCATTAAAGAATGTTGTATTGCCATTTGCAAGGCCCATAGTTTCTTGTAACTGTTCAGTTAAATCTGGCAGGAGATAATATCTACTGCCCATACATTAGTGGAATCAATGATCCAAGGTAATCCAAGGATAATTTCTCAGGCAAGCTGACTGAGGGCAAGGCCTCGAGATCTCACATACAGCTACAGCTCTCCTGGGGACAGAGAGGAGACTCTCAGTATCAATCCTTGATTTGAAGGTCTCAGCCTTTTTGCAGGCTGGAACAACCACACAAATTAGTTGTCCAAGCTCAGGTTACTGTTGCTGTTACCCTTATCAAAGGAAACTCACTATAACTGGTGAGTATCAGTTCATTTTGCATGTTATTTTTATGTGAAATTACTTTTTGCATTCAAACAAATACCACTTCATGCACTTATTAAACCCACAGAAAGTTGGTTACTTAGTACAATACATACCAATATATTCAAATACATTTTATAATGTTTTAGACAATAATAATAATTTATAGATTTAGAATGTTACTTATCAAAGTGCAAAGTTTAGCTGGAGCTGAGAAGTTTAATGTCTATGGTGTTTCTATGTACCAGTACTAAATACTTTGTAAGACATTATTGTTCCTATGAGTAGCTTGGGAAAGAATTTGCAGTAAAAATTGTATTTGTCAGATTTAGTTCTTCTTTCTATGTGCAAGTTGCTTGAACAGATCGTGAGATCTTCTTGTTTGTGATAAATTATTCTTTATCAAATATCATGGAGAGAAAAACTAAGCCTAATCATTGATCACGAATTGTTTGCTGATGTTGTAAATATATATAAATATAATTTACTCCTGTACATATAAAAATTTGATATTCCAACACAGAATGTTACATTTCTCCAAAGTCACTTTCCACAGACATTCCTAGCAATAAAACTGGTTTTCATGTGGATTCTACACCATCCAGCCACTTGGAGTCTGTCTGTTTATCTCCCAGTGACAGTGTCCAGCTTGGAGTCGATCGGATCCATGCTGGGCTGGCAGTGCAGTGATCCATATGTGTGTGGCACTCACAAGGAAGGCTGGATACATACTATCCTGAAGAATCTCTCTGTCATTAAAGCTGATTTAGGACCTGTTTACTCTTGTTTACTCCAGGGTGTACACCTTAAGCCTGGGAATATCATATATTGATTCCACCTTTTTATTTGCATTGGTACATGATACTAATTGGGGCCTTCTTGCAGATGGTCCCTATACAGGTACATCTTTGGTTGAAATAGATGGTGTGAAAGGAAGTTTGAAATCGTAGCAAACCATGGATTCTTGTCCCTCCTGTCATATTGAATACCTATATATTCACTCAGGCTTTTACTTGAATTAAGGTTTGTGAAGAGATGGATTCCCTAGAGGGTGTGCTGAGATTTTTAATTTAAGACTGATTACTTTGACAAACGTAATGCATTTGCATTTGCAGGGCAGGAAAAGCAATGCTTAAATGAAACTTAATCCCATATTTTGAAAATCTGCAAATGATTTATAAATGAAATCTCTTACTGATCACTTTGGGTTTCATTAAAGAATAATGGCATGAAAAAGTAGGAAGCCACAGTATTCCTTCATAATTTGAAAATATAACATTACAGATAATCGAATGTAATTGTCCAGAGATTCAAGGGGTTGTTTCCACAAGCAATAATTTATATAACAAGAAAGAAAACCCCATTGTCCACTTAGAAGGGTTAAAGGTGAGGAAGTGGGAATATAAGCTATGCTCTGCAATCAAATTCTTGACATAATTGCATGTCTTTGTGTGTTGTGTGCAAAAACCACATGAAAACGTGTTCTAAGAGTATTATTTACTTTAAAGAAATCTTTCTGCACGTGTATTAGGAAACATGAAAGAAACTATGTAAAAGTTCAAGCATTCAGCATATTTAACCATTTATGAGTTGTTTATGAATATTTTATTAACTATTGCTTAAAAGAACAGCAAAAGTGCTGCTTGCCAAGTCAGAGAAAGTAAGAGATCTTTAGTTTAATGATTTAACATGTAAGCTTTATGAAATGTGCTTGTTGTTCTGGTACACATGCATTTCTCTGTGACAGAATAGATGGGAAAGGAATGGAATACACATGGCATTCTCTTGTGTGAAGAATATCATTCCTTTTGGGTCCTTTTGAGTCCGGGTGACTCCTTTCTTCTGCAGACTGTTTCCTATCTTCACGCTTCCTTACTGAATAGTATTCTTTGCTCTTGGAAAAAATGCATTCAGCAATTCAATCACCCCCTTTTTGAAAGTGAACCACCTCATGATGCACTTTTTTTAAAGTGTCTGTTGCATTTACAGCCGTTGAACTGCAACATATTTTGAAATATTGTGAAAAAATATTGTTATTTTTGCCAGGATTAAGTGTTTCATGAATGCAAAAGCTGTACAGAAAACAGAACTCAAGTTCGTACTCTATAAGGTATTTTTACTTCTTTGTATATGATACTCTGTACAATACAACATCTCCCTAATTTCTCTCTCACTCTACAGGATATACACTTTCATGAACCATTCATGATAATAATAACTAAAACAAATAGTGGTTGTTATTTCGACTATGATTATTTTAAAATGTCAGGGAAGTATAACAGATTATGCTGTTTGTCTGTGTAGACTCTGAAACAAATTCTCTGTAAAGAAGGTAAAACTGAAACATCAAATCATTTGTGTGACTGGAACACTAAAATCTGATTGGAACCTAAGAGATATAATGTTGCTAGAAAAAAAATCAGAGAGGAAAACATGTAATTTAAATGTATAGAAAACCCAGAGGAGAAGTAGTAGGGGATATTACAGATACATGTGTTAGCCAGGAATGATAAGGAATTGCATGGAATTACAAAGAATGATATTTGAGAGACTGAAAAGGCTACTGGAGCTAGAAGGTTCAAGAGTATGTGCCTCTCTATTTCCTGATGCTAACAAGGAGAAGTAATAAGGGAATAGATATTTAATTACAGACCTAAGAAATCTACCATTTCCACTTGAAAGTATGGAGATACCAAGAGTTTCTGCTTAGAGATTAGATTGTCTGTGGGATATCTGTTTCCTGGTTAAAGCAGAGAAAGTTTTGATTGGTTTGGACTACTATAAAGACAAATACAAATAAATAGGTTCTAAAGTAATGCAAAAACAAGGTCAGCTAAATTTTGTAGGAGAAAGATCACATCAAAGCAACACACAGTGCAAAGCAGTGCCATGAAAAGTTCAGGTAGGAGGACTGGGGCAGATCTGCAGTAGAGAGAAAGAAAAGAAAAATGCTTATAGGAGGTAAAGAGTTGTGAGGCAAAACTAAGGACTTCATACCCCACTGCAATATCTACCACCCCCCACCCCAAATAAAAAGAAAGAAAAAAAGGTGAGAATTCTGAGGATATCTGTCATATGACCTGAACTGCTTCACAAATTCTTGATTTAAATGCTTGCAGGGAAAAAAATGCTGCTATATTTGCAATTGAGTTACTAGATCACAAGCCAATTCAATTTCAACTGAATCATGGGACCAGATGCAATATGAGCCTTGGAAATATTGATAATATTACAAATATGACACTCAACTAATGTAGCTGAGAGCTGGTGATATACAGTGTATGTACTCTGAGTCCTGTAAGCAAAAATAAGCTGTTAATAAGAAATCTGTGAAACAAGCAACATTATCTCTTGGAGTCTGTAACAGCTGACAGGCAGGAATACCTTGCTGAGCAACAGTGTTGCATGAAAGAGCAATTTGCTCAACAAGTGCCCTCAGAAGTACTGAAATAGCGGGGACAGCAGCATTCCCATGCCATAGGGATCCCTGCTCCCAGCAGCCTGAGTAAAACAGCTGAAGAAGGAACAGGCAGATCTCCAAAGGGGCTGCTGCACGTGAGGGTAGCACAGTGTAGATCTGCCTCCAAATTGCTGACAAAGTCTGCTGGTACACTAGACATCAGTATTGGCTCAGAAACACTTAATAGTGAAGAGCAACATTTCTCTCAAACAGCCTCTGAGAGCTCTTGCCTGCTTTGCAACATTCACGAGTGACTATTTTGTGTTAAATTATACAAGCTCTCCTGTCACCTGACTAAGTTTTCCTCATCCCATGGTAAGTACCTCTGAAAACAAGGTAACTATGGATGCTTCCAGGAAATGTTCTGGTTTATACTGAACTTAATATAAACTGAATGAGGTGTTAAGATCAGAGCAGGTAATAACTTTTATTTTAGGAAATGGAAAGGGCAAGGAAAAAGTTAATCAGCGCTATGACATCAAGTTACAGTGACTGCTAACTAAGAAAAGAAAGAACACAAAGCTGAATGGAAAGAAGCTGATTGCAAGTTCCCCTACTCTGGACAGAGAATTTCTTTGTCCTTCCAAGCATTAAGAAAGGTACTAGGAGAAATATCATCCCAAGAGTTAAAAACCCCTGAACCCTCTGGGCTTAGTTCCCTTTTTCATAAGTGATTTGCATTCACATTCCTGTATCCAGGGCTAGTGTCTTCCACCAGGCAGTCAAAGCACAGCTCTTCCCACCTCTCTTGCCGGAGCACTGTTGAACTCCATGTGGAAATAAATGCTAACTGAGAAGTATGAGCAAGTCTCTACTCTCCTGGTTCTTACCTGAGAGAAGACTCTAATCTAATCCTTGCTCCAGTTAATGTTATTTGTACATATTGAAATAGTATTGGCAGGAAAATAATCTTCTCTTCCCTCTCTTTACACCCCCAAATAACTTAAAACTTAGTAATGACAATGAGAATTCAAATTCACTCAGGCGGAGAACAGAACTAGACCTGAATCTCCTACATGCTTCAATATTTACCTAGCTTTTAAGATAGTAGAAGAGGAAGGGAAGATTGCTAAAAAACATCTCTGACCCATTTGTGAATCTGATCCTGGAAATACCCCAAAAAACTATTCAGCAAAGATAATCCAAATCTGTTAAGTATTTGAGGGGACTAAATGAAATTGCATCTTTGTTGAATTTAGTGCATTGGAAAAAATAGTTCACCCAGAATTTATCTATAATTTTGTTTAAAGGGAACTGAGCATAAATTCCAGGCAATTTAATCACTGATTTTATAAGACAGAGACATGCTTACAACTTCAAGCAGATATTGTCAAGAAGAAGCAAGAGAGGGAGTGCATTTTCTTTTCCAGTAATGAATGTTCAATTGAGATAATTTATGGGACAGAAAGGAAGTGCAAAAAGTACAGTGATTGACAGTAAATAGAGATTTCTGCCCCATGTGGTCACATTGTACTTCTGCAAAGGTATACAAATATACAGACTGACCTGGCTCCAGGACATTCAGATAAGAATTGTAATCAGGAAACTGAAGGTGCTACTGTCTACTGAAATACCCTGTTCAGACAATGTTGCACTGCAGTGAAATGTCATGATTTCCTGCCAACTGGGAATTTCAGCATAAGAAATCTTCACTGTATCCTCAATGCGTTCTCCAGAGTCAATGGGAAAGGCAGCCAAGAGACAGGTGGTGATGGCAACATGGACAGAAAACAACCCCTCTGGCAGAGCTGGACTATCACAACACACAGAAGCCTGAGCTGGAACTGCTGTGCTCCAAACAGGACTGTTTCCTTTTCAAAGAATGTAGCCCCTCTTATGGGTGACCCTGTCCAACTGCCCATCTGACCATTCCATCACTCCCATCCCCAATAGCAGGGGAGACAATAAGGTGGTGAATCTCGTGGATTGAGATAAAGACAGGAAGCTCACTGACAAGTTACTGCCATGGACAGAACTGACTTGGTGTGGGAATAAAATAATTCAATTTATTGTCAATTTAAAATAGAGTTGGGTGGCAAGAAGCAAAAAAATACTCTCTGTCTTTCCAGGGGAAGTCTTCACTCAGAGCCTCACCCTGACCCTTTTACCACCTCCCGCCTTGAGACTCTCTGAGGGGTCCAGCCCTGTTCAGGGGTGGGGACAGTGGGGAACCAGCTGGAATCAGCGAGTCCAGCCAGTGCAGCTCCTGCAGTGCCCCACACCTGGAGAGGGACACCTGGAGCAAGGGAAGGCTGCACTAGGGCAGCTGGGCACAGTGAGCACAGTCGGGGGCCAGGAGGGAGAGGTGCCAGGGGTGCACGAGACAGCTGGCTCCATCCCACCTCGGCAGCCTGTCAGGCACAGTCCTCCTGGCTGGGTCTGGTTCATGGTGACAATGACAAAGAAATCAAATGTAATGGCAAAATAATGGCCAGCAGTGAGTCTGTTCCCAAACCCAAAGACAGAACACAGACTCTGAGTGCTTCAGCTCATTTGGAAAAGTAGGAAGAAATTAGATTTGGAAGATGCCACCAAGAGGAATTAAGGCAACAATACTGAGGGCAAATCCTGCCCCCCACGTAATTGCCCAGTGTCAGACTGACCCAGCACACAGGTTTTCACAGGAGAGAGTGCCCAAACAGGGTGGAAGGGCTGTGGGACAGGTTGTCCCTCAGGTGGGCTCCAGGCTCAGCAGAAGGGCGAGTGATGAAGGCTGTTGTGCTGGACCTGCACCTGCCACTTATGGAAAAGGAAGGACAGAGGATTTCAGAGAAGATACCAAAGTCAGCTATGGCTTGAAGCCAAACTGCTGTTGCAGAATCTGAGAAAAATGACTGTCATCAGAGGACTTTGAGCAGAAAAAAAAAAAAAGTATGTAATAGCATCCTTGTCCCTGCACAAGAATCACTATAGCAAACCTGTTCCTTACTTGTAGAGGAACCTGTACCTGGAGAAGGGTGTGATGTTTTTCTTAGTTTTCCTTAGTTCAAGATTATGCTTGAAGATAAACTGCAAAATAGTTTGTCATCTCTATGCTTTAGTTCACATTTACTTCCAGAGGGAATATCTGATTTCTGAACTCAGGTAAGAACTAACCAAATTACTTCTATTTTTCAGTGGAAATGATAGTAAAACATTCAGATTAGAGATTATGTTGCAACTCCACGAATGTGGGATTTTAATAATATAGACAAAAAAATCACACACACACACACAAAAAAAACCCCAACCAACAACAACAACAAAACAGAGGCTGCAAAAAAATTAGTTTAATTTTGTATTTGTTTCAAATCTAAAATTATCTCTGATGTTGGCTGAGAGAGTATTCTGAAAATCAGTGGAAAATCTGCAACGACATAAACCCAAAGTGAAACACAAGATTTCTGTTTCATACCAAAGTCAAAATCTAGAGGTTTTGTTGGAGAACTTGGACCCCACTGGGAGTGACCCTGAGCTGTGTCTGCTCTAACGCTATTGCAGGTGTTAGAGAGGAGCGGAGGCACTTTCCAAAAGGCAGTTCCTCGCCCGGACGGGACCTGCCGCTCCTCCGGAGCCAGGTGAGCCGAGGGAAGCAGAAGGTGCGCACACGCAACGGGAAAGTTCTCCGCGATGCAAAGCGGGAAAAGTAAAGCGAGTTAGTTTCCAGAGTAAAGTCTGCCGGACACCTTCCCTCGCAGCAAAGTCCGGTGCCTTCTGTATTGATGCCTGGAGAGCATTTGCGGCGCAGCTGGTCCCAGGCGGCTGCCGGATCCCCCGAGGCGCGGCCGCGCAGCCCGGCGGGGCCCCGCGTTACTGCGGGGCTGCCGCACCGCCGGGGGCCGCGGGGACGGCGCGCGGAGAGGTGGCGGAGGCGCGGCCAGGCTGGCGGTGCGCGGGGCAGGAGCGCGTGCAGGAGCGCGTGCAGGTGCGCGGGCGGGCGGACACTGCGCGAGGGCGGGCGCAGGTGCGGGGCGGGGCGGCGGGGCGGGCCGGGGGGTGAGCGCGGCCGCGCGGGGCGGGGCGGGCCCGGCTTCGGCTCCAGCCGCGCCGCCGAGTCCGCTGCGCCGCCAGCCGCGCCCGGAGCCGCGCAGTGTCCGCCGGCCCTGCCGCACCCCGAGTAAGTCTGTCAGTCCCTCCGTGCTCCCCGCGCCGCGGCAGCGGGTCCGGCCGGCCCTGCCCGCCGTGCCGAGGGATGCGGGGCGCTGCGCGGGGCTGCGCCGGGCGGGTCTCGCCGCCCGCCCATTGTCTGCGGCGCCCCGAGGCTGGGGGTGAGGTGGGGCCGAACCGGGCCGGGACTGAGGTGGGGCAGCTGCGAGCCCGTTTCCGGGGGGTTCCGTGGGTGTTTTCGCGAGCCCAGAGCCGAAGGGATGCCGCGGGTCCGGCCGGCGCCCGGCGCCCGCCGCCCGGGGGACGTGTCTGTCCGCCCGGCACTTGGGGCGGTTTGGAGCTCGGTATTGCCGGGGCTGCTGTTCCCGTTAATTCTTCTCAGGTGTTTCTACTTTCTAATTATTCGCCCAGCTGGAGCCTCAGCCCTTTTTCACTCGTTGACTGAGGAAATGTTTATTTATTTTAAATGATGTTACCCCTTCTCGGTTGTCTCGGAACGGAAGTGGGCACGCTGTTACAGGTCTCTCTCCGCAGCATTCATGAATCCCCTTTGCCATCATAAGACATGTGCATCTAATCAGGGAGATGTATGAGGCAAATTTATGCTCTGACAGGGGCTCGCTGAACACTGGCACCTGCGAGCATCCTCTCCTCTTACAAGTCCGTGTCCTGATCACTTTGCTGCACCTACAAAGGTATATTTCTTTAGCTGTGCAAGGTAGCAATGATTTAAAATAGCTCACGTAAGAAGTGGTACATCTCATGACCGTAAACTGCTTGTGTGCATCAAGTGGTGCTGGGTGTTAATCTGTCGGGACCAAACATACGTGCCTGCCTTGAATGCTTTTTGTTTGATGATCCTTGATGAACTTGCTGAGTGCATTAGTCTGTTGAGGCTTAGACTTTTCTAGCCCCTGGGAGCAGCACATTCTGTGAACACCTCTATCTAACGTGGAGTTTGATTTCAAAGAGAGAACCCATGGTATGGAACTGATGTTTGAGATTATGGAAACTTGATACATAATTTCTTTGAAGAAAGAAGAAATCTCGGAACGATTTAAAAAATGGAATACAAGGGGTTTGCAGGAAAAATGTTTGCATGGTCCATCATCGACATTGCCATTTAGTCTTTCTCTACATTAGTAGCAATTTGTTTTAATTTACTATTTTTATTTTTCTTTCTGTAATGCTTTACTGTTGACTGAATTCCTTTTCTTTCCTGTCACCGTGGATGTTGGTCCTTAATCCAATTCTCAACAGCATTTGTAACTACAGTTTATATCCTCATCTTAAGGAAAAGAAAGCAGTCTTATAGGCAGTGCCCTTATTAATTTCACAACTTTGAATTTGTAAGATTCGTGTGATATTGATCCCTTTATTGTTTGTGTTTTCTTTCAAATGTTAATATAACTTGGCCCATTTCTGGCAGATCTTGATTGAGAAGGTGATGTAAAAATGCAATGGCTGCCTTTAATGATCATTTTGATTACTCCCATTGTGTGTTCTCTAGTTACAATGTGATGTGAGTTGTAAGTCAGTAAATCTCCTCTTCCCTTCCACCTTTATACTATTGCTCTTCACCAAAATATTTAGCTATCAGCAAGCCCATTTTTCACATAAGTTAAATTTGGTGTTAAAATACACAGAATTGCTATGATTTTTCCATTCCCTAAGAAAAACAAGAAAGGAGTTAAGATGTGTATAAGGAAAGGTTTAATACAGTGGAGAACCAGAGATTTCCTTCTTTTGGAAAAGAATCCTTACCAATGTTTATTGAATTTGCTTGTCTGCATGAAGAAAAGAACTGTTGTTTTGTTATCTAGCAGCTGTAGGAAGATTGACAGCTACAAATTGCAAATCTATGAAGGATCTGTCCATGACACAATTTTTAGTTCATTTAGATCATTACTCTACACATCTTGTCATTTGCAAAATTATATAAACAAGATCAGTAAGTTTGCGGAGAAGATGTAAATGCAGTGAATATACTGTAAAGATTTTGAAGCTCTTTGGGATAATTAGCAGAACATGGTCTTACCTGAAATATGACATTACTACAGTTAATTTAATTCAAGTAGGAACACACCATTGTCAACATTATAAGGTAGGAAAGAAATACATATTTTGAAACATGTTAACTCTGTCAGAAAAACATTAAGTGTAATAGTCCTTTTGTTAGGATAAAGAGAACATCATTGAGGTTGTGGTGTGCTTTGCATTTTTAAACAGAATCCAATGAATTACCAACATTCATTATGCTACAAGCAACTGCTGAAACTTCTCAGGACCCCAAAATAGAGAGTTATTTGTATGCTTATACTCACATGTTTTCTGATTATGGTTTCACTGTAAACCCAGAAATAAATAAAAAAGCTGTTGTCCTGAAATTAGTTCTCTCCTAGCTCCAGATCTTTTGTTGGTCTACCTCTGTCTTGTAAATTTATGTTTAAATACCTCAGTGTGTTCAGGTCACAGAATTTTCTGTTGGGAAGTGTGGGAAAGCAACAGAAGGGGTCTGGGAGAAGTCTTTGTTGGATCTTGGAAGAGTTAAGGGCATATAATCTGTAGTGGAAGGTCAGGTTTACTAAATGTCTGAGAAAGAAGGTAGCTGAAATTATCAAAGCTCAAGAAGAGTGGTGTGCTAATTTTGAAGGACATCCCGCATAAATATTACTTAACATGTCAAAATGTGAAAAAAATAAATATGCCATGTTCTGTGTTTCTATCTAAATGTTTAACAATTCAGTCTTTCTTAAACGTGGTATTTGTAACACAGGTACTGTTTTTCTAAGGCTGTTTCATTCTCCGTGGACTCAAGAATGAGCCAGTGGAAATGATCTGTATTTATAGGCCTATACCCATTTGCAGCTTTTGAATGCCTCAGTTCATGACTGTTCTTGGCACTGCAATCTTTGGACTGTCACTTTTCAAAAATGGATTTCTTTGAAACTTGTAGGTCTTTAGAGTCCAGTGTCATTTCACCTGCTCTTCAGTTCCACATGTGCGTGGCAAAGGTGGTGGTCATGGCCAGAGGCACATGACATGGACCTCAGCCCTGGCCTTGCAGGCTGATGTGTTTGTGGTTTGATTGACTTGAGCTGGTACAGACAAAACTGGGTGGTTCCTTTGGGGTTGTGGATGGAGGAGGAGGAGTATGACATTCTCTGCTGTTCACCAAGGATAGGTACTGAAAATTTATTACTGAATTCTGCTGCTATTTACAACTGGTTTTAATTTATTTTTAAATTCTGTTTCTTAAACCTTTATCTTGGGAATTAATTCCTGCCTGGGCACTGTATTTTAAAATTAACTCAAACCCTAGTGGATTCAAAATGCAGGAGATCCTTTTATAAATGATGGTGTTAATAACAGATGATTAAATACAGGGGCTGGAGAATGCATACCAATTTATTGATTTTCCATGCCATACTATGGCTGCACTGATTATCCCTGGTACTCCATGTGATTCTCCTTGAATGCATTGTGGTGGAGCTGAAAATTAGCAAAGTGTACATCTGCAGGAACTCTTAAGTCATAAAACAAGTCCTAGGTTTGATCTGAAGTAATCAAGTATTGTTGATGCCCCAAGGAAGTGCTTAATGTTCATCTCTTTTGCAGATGAGGAAACAGTCAGTTAAGCATGTCATTTACATGGGGAGTGAATTTTTAATGGAGAAAAGTCTGTGTCTCAAATCATGGTGTTATTGTGGTTACCTTCATTTTGAACTAATATAAAGGGTGTCTAGAAAACCAGATAAATCTTCAATGTAATTATATGTCAAAATAAGAGAAGGGAATAAAAAGATGAAGTATTTTTGAAGGCTGATACTGGGCAGTGTTTCACAGCTAGAAATGAATGTTATTCTATGAGAGAACTAGGAAGTTCTTGTTTTTTTGATGGTATAAAACACCTATTTCTTCTCTTGTAAGCTGAAGATCACTTGACTTTATCATACAATTCAGATGTTTGAGACAAGCTTTCTTTGGTGGGGAAGAGTCATTGTGTTTCTCAGTATGTTCTGCTCCCATGGCAGGCCTGCGAACACAGTAAGTGCTTCTGATGCTATTAGCCAAGGGCCTGTTTCTTTAGCTCAAGTAGGAAAGATCTTCATTTGGAAAAGAGGCTTTTGAGTCCTTTTTTCCAGAGCAGGAGGAGTTCCTATCAGTTTTGCAGCACTATTTTGAAGCGGCTTCAATTACATATTCTTAACTTTGTTCCGCTAGTGGGAGCTCCCTTTTCAGTGCCTCTGACCTTTTTCAGTGAGGTTACTTCTGCTGAATCCACCCTGCCTATTCTGTCAGGTTGTAATTCCCTTTACAAAGTCCACTTTTACCTTGATTTTGTCACTTCTGGTTTTGATCATATTCCTTCAGTTCTCAGAAATATTTTGTATTCTTCAATCCTTGTTTCTCATTGATACACCATTTCCATCTCTTTTAGTTTCTCCAAAGAACCCAATTCCTTCTACTCCAACTCTTTGGTTTGCTCACTGGCTCTATTTCTTTACACCTGCATCTTTTTCTCCCACTTCAAAGCTAGTCATAACAATGTGACAGCACCTATTTTCTTTATCCAGCTGTAGCATGTGTCTGTAACTGTGTTTCTGTACCTGAATTTTCATGGCACTAGCACTGCACATGAAGTTTTCCTTGTGAAGAGAATTCGTCCTGCCAGGTGGTATTACTCCAAAAAGGGACGATAAGTCCATGTTCTTGAAAGCCAGCAGGACTGATTCTTAAGGACTTGCATCCTCTGTGTGGGAGAGCAGAACCATCGTGCAGAATGTCTCAGACATAGGTGATCCTAATTTCCTTTGTTAAAAAGTTAACCAATGAACTGCTGGTGGATTTTGTTTGCTCCTAAACAAAAAAGTTGTGTTCTTCAGATAACAGCCTTGCTGCTGTTCCTTGCTAGTCTTCTGAGGCTCAAAATTCTGAGATCTAGTCCCTTTTACAGAGCTTAGTTTTGGACTACAAAATTTATTACAAGTATCTTTGGAAGAGTGTGAAGTACAGAATTCTGCTTTATTGTTGCTGCACTAGGAAGGAGTAGTCTAGCCCTGCATTTTTTTCACAAGTGGTTGCTTCTTGCTACTTCATAATGAGAAATATTACTGTAATTCTAGTATTAGCCATATTTTTTAAAATCTACTTCTAAAATGCTTTAACCTCGTTTGTCTGGTGGTGTGGGGTAAGGAAAAGAGTGAGTTCTTCACATGTAATGAACATGCACAGTACTGAGTCAGACTTAGCCAACCTGAAAATGTCAGATCATAAAGTTCAGCATCTCTGAATTGGGGTTTAGGTGAGGTAAGACCCATTTCTATGTTGTCATTTTGAGTAAGTATTACTTTTTTCAGTTTCCCATAATTCAAAGAACAGGTGAACGAACCTGTCTAAGGCTGTAAAATTAAAAAGAAAAATCGCCTTTGGAAGGAAGGGAAACCAACCATTCCAGAGATCAAAAGATCAAGATGAGACATTTCAGCTATAAATGGGAAATTACACAAACATTATTAGCATGAGAATGTGAGTTTATTGCACAAAGTCTAATGAAGTGTTAAGTCTCTTTTTGTTTCATACAAAACATAAAACATCCCACAATATGAACAGTAGTCATAAAGTCAAGTATCCAAATTTTTTTCAGACTAGAACTTCATATTTTCTAGACAGTCTTCAGTTAGATCTCTTACTCCTATTTTGTTCTGGTAGCAAGTCAAGTCTTTTTCCCATTTGAAAACTGACAAAAATCCACTCTTTCCCCAAATTACTTGAATTTGTGAGAAGTTTTATCTGCTCGTTGCCTGACTAGCTCCACCAAATTTAAAAAAACCCCACTCATTAAATCTGGGGAGAGTTTTGCCATGTCCCTGAACACGTAAGATAAAATGTGTTGAACACATGCTGAATTTCCAGAGAAAACAGCTGTTAAACTCTAAACCCTGTGGAGAATTTCACACACTTATGAAGTAGACAAGTTTCTCTTCTTCCACATGAAGAATTTGTCATCAGGACACACTAGAAATGTTTTTGTTTCAACCAAGTGTCAAGTCTTTTCCACCAATACAGGAATGTGAAATGGTAGCATAATGACATTTCTACTTAGCTGTACCTTGCTCTGCTTACAAAGGCATCCTTCAGCAGGGAGTGTTGAGCAGCTTTAGGTGGGCACACAACTCCTATCCTATCTTGGACACATCATGGGTAGTCTGGAATATTTTTCTTTGTTGAGATCCCTGGACCTGCTGGGATGTGTCTGCACTTGAAGCCAGTTGAGTAAGAAGAGCAGCATGAATTAACACAAGCAGGGCACTCCACTCCCAGGTCTCCTGCACATGAAGTAGTTTGACAATTCCCACAATATACTTCTGTGCTCAGTATCCCTGTGAGTGGCTGACTTGGAGGGTGGAGCTGTGCACTGGAGAGCCATTACATCTGTGGGTGTACAGCAAACATGTCTACCAGTGCATGGGGAGAGGGAGAAAATACATGATAATGGTGGCATCAGGAATTTCTGCAGCGGTCCAGCTGCATTGCTCATAATTGGAGGAGATAAATGTGTTGATGGATGGATGCAGAGAGGAAAAGAGATTGGTACATATGTGGGTATTTATCTACTTGAAAATAACTGGAGGGGAGATAAAATGCAGTTAAATCTTATGGCACTGCAGTCTGAGAAGTGTAACCATTCTTGCCCTGTAGAAATGTTCACATACGTGGCTCAACTCATGGTCTGTGAATATGAAGTTTCTGAAGATGGCAATTAATTTTAAATTGGAGATTTACCTTGTAAGGCTTTCAAATGTTTAAAAGAGAATTTACAATCTAACTTTGGATGTGATGAGAGAAAATACATGGGGCTTTTTGCTTTATTTAAACTGTAAATGTGGAACTCTTCTTGAGCATTATTTCAGAGTGCTGTGAGCATCTAACAGACATACTCATTGAGAAATTGTTGGAAATGTTTTACCACTTTGCTTTCTGGCAGACCGTCTATAATCCAGTTTGTCAAATGAATTTTCTTGATTGCCTTGTAGCATATGCAAAGTACTTAAAAATGTCGTAATTGCCTCTGAAGAGTTGGGGCAGGGGGAGAGAACAACACAAAAGAAAACAATAAAATTCAACTTTCTGTTGTTATGTAAGTATAAAGAAAATGGTGCTGCAAAAAAGCAGCACAAAAGATACAACAGGAATGTTATAATGAGAGCAATCAAGTCCTTCAGAATTTTGGATAGTGGTTGATCAGGGACTGGGGGAACACAAATTACTATGTAAAACATTGAGCAGGCTAAACTTAAGTTATCAAATGCACTTGCTGTCTGACTGTCACTTGAATATAAATATTTGAGTTGTGTGTTCTGCAGGACTTCTAAATGTGGCATTCTTGCTAAAGTTGATAGGTGTCCACCGTTCAAAACTGCTATAAAGACAAAAATCAGTTTTACTTCTACTACTGTGATATTTAACGTATTTTAGGATGCTTGTAAGCAATTGCCATCTCTCTCTTCCTCCAGAATTTACAACTTACACTGACTTTGTTACCTACACTGCAGCATAGGGAATTTTTTTTCTCTGTATTGTGATGTTTGGGTTATAGGTAGTCTTAAGCTATTGTTTCTTCTGTGTTAACTTACATTCTTCATACCAAAATTGTACTTA
Source organism: Pithys albifrons albifrons (assembly GCF_047495875.1). Lineage (NCBI taxonomy): Eukaryota > Metazoa > Chordata > Aves > Passeriformes > Thamnophilidae > Pithys > Pithys albifrons. Next base: position 10,449,224 of record NC_092470.1, read on the forward strand.
GAATATTTGTCAGGATTCTATGGAGGGCAGAGATACAGACTCTTAGCAAACAGACAGAGCTTCACAGAGAAGTGAGAAAACTCTTTGCAAGATTCATGGTATGAAATAAGCTGCTGGTTGATTAACTTTTGCTGCAATTTTTCCAACTACTCAAGAAAGGCCAATGTGTGGTACAATAAATCTAGAGATCTTAGAGGCTGATATTCCTGTATCTTAGCCTTTTGCTGTCTAAAATGTCAGTAGGGCTTGTAAATCAGAAGGTTCTGCTTGATATTCTGGGCGGTGTGCCTTTGGAGCCAGGCTAGAGGGTGCACCATGACTGTTGGCTTTTGGCTAAACCCCCCCAAAACTGACTGGAGAAAGTACTCTGTTTGAGAAAAGACCTTCTCGATCTGTTGCCAGGAGGTGTCACTACAGCTCAGGAGTAACTATTTCATTCCCTCGAGACAGTCTGTCATGGTTTCAAGGTCTCTCTAACTGCTGGTGTCATCAGGTGCAATAACACACAGCCCTTTGTCACACGCCTGGGGAAGGAGCACTGAAATCGTGCAGTGTACTAATTGATCTAAAGACAAGGAAAGAAATGATGCTAATGTATACTAAAAGTGCTCAAAAATACCCTTCCTATGTGGATACTGGAATGTGCACCACGTCAGTGTGTGCCCTGCCCTTGGGGAATCCATGGGGACAGGGCTGTGGGGCAGCTCTTTGTACTCCCCTGGCCCCATCCATCTCTCGGGGCTGTAGCAGAATCTCAGCAGTCCCTGATCAAACCCAGGACACCAGAATTAGCATGGCAGGATATCTGTTGAAAGCCCTGAGAGTGGAAATGTCAGTCTGAAAAAGCTGAAACCCATGAGTAGGTTTGGGAATCATATCCTTGAACGCCACTGATACCACTCTTTCCAAAGAATTTAAATAATTTATTTTAATGCATGAGAAGCTTTTTATTCTCAATCAGTTTTGCACAGCATATTATATGTATTTTATACAGCCTGCTAATGAGCTGAAGACTTGTTAATTATATGTGTGTTGAATGGCATAGCTGCTGAATTATGCACATTATTTTTCTTTACCGCGAATTCTTCCTCTTAACTGTATCTGTCCTGGTTGAAATGTACAGCTCAGGTTGCTGTTATGAGCTCATCTACTGTCACTTCATTATTGTCAGTCTTAGGGTGGTGTGAAGAGTCAGTCTCAAAGAGTTAGCTAGGCAACAAAAAAATACACTGTTTAACAGCAGCTTCCAGTGTTGCATAAAACAGTTGTCAGGAATTTTTATGTCACCTGAAATAAAAGGAAAAAAGTTTAATAAGGGAGTGTAAAATCTGTAATGGTTCACTTAATTTTCTTTGTCTGTCTGGTTTGAAATTCATTACAGTTTTCTTATTTAATATTGTCTTCTGAATGTGCAAAACACCTCCAGAAAACCTCAACAACAAAACTTGCAGTTATACATGATATTTGCAGCAAAGTATTTTATAGTACCAGATCAGTGTTGTGAGAATTGGACTCTAAGTAGAGATAGGTGCCCTCTTTTCTGAATTTATTATGCTTACAAAGAGTATAAAATGTGATGGTAAAGTTAATCAGCTGTTTCTTAGCTTGGAAAATTCCAGAAAGCTACAAAAATGTGCAATGCTGGTGATATCTGTTACTTACTAAACAACACATTTTTATGTAAACTTGGTGTCTAGTATGGAATTTCAATCATTATGTGGAAATACGAGTTTCAAAATCCCTGTATCTTTTACTATAAATTATTCATATTAATGAACACTCATATCTAGCTCAGTAACTGAATGGGCATATGTTTCATTTACATGTGTTGGAGGTCGTTCTCATAGATGTAGGGGAGATGTGGAACCTTTGCTTTTGCCAGAGCTCATCTTTAAGCTGGGGTTGCTTGTAAAGCCTGGCCAAGGAGTGCTCTCTTCAGCGTGTGCCTCTTCAGTGTGGGTGTCTTGTGAACGTCCCTTGGTGAGAGATGTGCAAAAGAAGGGAGAACCTGCATGGAAAACTTGCACAATTTTGTCAGCTGGATGTTAGGCATCTCTGTCACTTCTTAATCTTCTCTTGGTGCTTTCAAGTTTCATTCTGACAAAGTGGTGGTTTGGATTTAGGAGCCTTAAGTGGGTGGAGATCGGCTGATGTCAGCAGTTTGGTCCAGTCAGGGTTGGACTACCCAGTGTGCTGTGCTGTGTCCTCTTCCCAAGCCTGGGCTGTGTGGCTGCTGCTGAAACAATCCTGCCTTTGGGCAGGTGCTGTTGGGAAGCAAAGGGAGTTTGAACCAGTATTTCTATCATGTTGAAAATCCTGAACTTAAACAATGTCACGATTGCAGCAGGACCAGTAGGCTGAAAGTCTGAACTGCTTTTCAGAGGCAAACATTGATTGGTTTTAGGTGTTTATTTTTGAAAGGCACACCCAACAAACCAACCAAAAAAACACCCCAAAAAACTCCCCAACAAAAACATCTCAGTTTTCAATTGAGGAAAAAAGTTGGGCTCTTTTTTTTTTTAACCCCGATGATCATTGTGTTGTAAAAGCCACAGATTTGGTGGGCAAGTGGGTAGAAGATTTCTGAAATGTTGTGGGGGAGGGAGAAAGGAAGAAAAGCAAAGCTTTATATTATGCATGTAATGAAAAGAACCACAGCTTTATTTAATAGCCTATATTTTTGAGTTTTCCATTTAGATGAGGGAGTTGTGTATGTCTAAAATGAGCAGAAGAAAATCAGTCGATCATCTTGGTCACAGGCCCAGACTCCATGAATCTCCATGAATCTGTACTGCCTTCAACAAACAAGAGTTTTTGTGATACTGTCACTGATAAGAAACTGTGTGTTCATACCCAGAGCAGCATTAGTGAACTTCAGACAGGGCACCTTCAACATCTTTCTCTAGTTTCTGTGATTCACAAGCAACTTTAACAAAACGCAAACAAAAACCCACACAGAACAAACAAATAAACAAAACCCCCCAAACCTGCATTCTTCTGCATTCTTTCTGAGTATGTGCATCTTGGACACGTACTCATGGGGAGAGGAACAGGTGCAAAGAAAAAAAAATCCTAAATTAGCCCGAAGGCTTCTTCAGTCTTTGTTTTTGTTTATGCAGAGTGTTCAAGAGATTTCATTTGTTGTGCTAAAACATCAGCTTGTTTCAAATAAGCCATGAAATGACTATTAGACAAATTATCAGCCTTAAAGGATTATATGCATCCCTCATGTCAGGTGCTGCTGCAATATAAACACAATAACAATAATCAGCTTAGTTAAGTTCAGGCAGGTGGTATAAAGGGAAAAGTGCATTTTCACCTCCATCTTCAACAGTGGAACATGTGATTATGTAGAAAAAATAGGGGGATTGCTTAGAGGTGTTTTGAAGCCTTGTTTTCCAGGTAACGGTGGTCATTTAACTTTTCTGGGTATTCTTTTAACATAGCGATTTTGTGACATGACATGGGCATGAAAAACCTCAGTTTTCTTATCTGCTTTGTAAAGTGGTGTATCATGGCAAGATAGCAAGTAATGGAAACAAATTTTTAAATTATTTTTTCCTTTTCTGTACACAGTATGGATTTTCATCTTCCTGCCTTTGAAACTCAGTACCTTTAAAAAAAAGAGGCTCTATGATTGTTTCCATCCATGATGTGGAAAGTGGTGGTAGCAGGAGAGCTGAGCTGGGGACTCTTGGTGGCTCCTTGGCATCATCCCTCGGGTCAGCTGCTACAGATCCAGTGCAGGGGGGTATCTTTGCACTTAAGACTGAGGGTTAGCCCCAAAATAAGTTTTAGCCACTGCACATGTCTCAGTAACTTGGGATTTAACTTTCCATGAGATACATTCTGTTTTCCTCAGGTTGTTAAATGTCTAGATTTGTTTAATGGAAATAAACTACTTGCTTTGCTGGCTCTTTGCAGTAGTAAATGTATATGCCAAATTCTTGAAGGGATATACCAAATATTTTTATACCTAGACATAACTGTAAAACCAGAAAAAGAAAGTGGAGCTGTACAATTACTTCTGGGGATTCAGAGATTGAATGGGTTATTTTTAAGCATGTTAAGCATTTCATTTTCTCCTATGCCTGAAATCTCTAGATATGGAGAAAAGATTATTTACTTCAATATTACAAGCTAATTTTTGATTTCACCTGGCTGAGAGGAAAGTGCATTTGGGACAGCAGGTTTTCAGACTTTTTGCCATGACCTTGTTTCTGATTCTTCTTTATGGCTTGTCCAGATAGAGGTGTCAAGATGGTGTCATATTGCAGAGCATATCAAAATATAAGAAATGCAGGGGAACAAGCCCCCTTTTTTTCCCTATATTTTCCCCATGCTGTGCCACAAATAAACTGTGAAGGGAGTGAGGAAGAAACTGATTCAACTTGAACTGTGGTTGAAGAAGGACATTTCATCCTTCTCTCTCATGCAAGTCCAGTTTGATCTTTTTGGAAGTGAGATGCTATTACCCTCTGTGCTGGCTTTCCTCTTTGCAATAGCTTTTGCTTATAATAATGCTTAACATACTGTGTATTTTTGCCACAGATTGATCTGTGGGAACAGAGTGGAAACATACATTAGTGAGACAATGTAAAGATTTCACACTTCTGCTGCTTCTGTAGTGCTTGTGTTTGAGATAAATGACAGACTCCGGGACAGCAATTCTCCCCCTCGTTTGCACTTTCTTCAGGCACCAAGGAAAGGATTCAGAAGCCTAAACAGAGACATCTAATGCCATTTTAAATGCGTTGGGTACCTGAGACATCTGTCAGGGCTAGCAGGTGTGACAGATGACTTAATGCCTTTTTTAGCAGCAGTTGAGAGCCACGGTGGGATGCCCTGGGGCGTCTAAAATAGCTCTAGATGTCTATGTTTAGGTACCTGCATTGCTCCTGAATGTTCTGTTTTAAAATCAAGTAGATCAGGTAAAGATGGCTTAAACAATTGTATAGGCATATATGTATGTGTTTAAGAAATTTCCTGGAGTAATTTTGAAGGGAAAATTATAAAAGTGAGAGTTACCAATGTTTTGTTTTGTATCAGTTTAAATTGCTTTAAAAATTGCTTGTAGTACAACCTCTATGCAAATTTGCAGTTGTATAACAAGTGAGGTGGGGGCTTTGATTTTAAATGATCAGTTACAAAGCTCTAGATAATCCCTCATATTAAGCTTGCTGTGTTTTGAACTACAGAGGTTGCTGCTTGTAAGCTAACAAGTGTCAAATTCACATCATCGGATCAGGCAGATTTCCAGCAGTTTGAACAGAAAATGACTGTTTCCATCCAGCTGGTGCCATCGTGGAGATAAAGCTGTAGTTTGTGGAGGGCCACGCTGTGCTCAGGCAGAGCCTTTGCTCAGACACACGCGTGGCAGCGAAGTTGAGCCACCAGCAGAACCACAGAATATTCTGAGCTGGGAGGGACCCACAGGGATCATCGAGTTCAACTGCACAGGACCCTCCTCAGGATGTCACACCGCGTGCCTGAGAGTGTCATCCAAAAGCCTCTTGGACTCTGTCAGGCTTGGTGCTGTGCCTGCTGCCCTGGGGAGCCTGTTCAGTGCCTGACCACCCTCTGGGGGAAGAACCTTTTTCTAATATCCAGCCCAAACCTCCCTGACACACCTTCAGGCCATTCCCTGGGGTTCTGTCAGTGGTCACCACAGAGAAGAGATCAGTGGTCTTGTACATTTGACAGCTGCTGTGATCCTGCTTTTATTACAGGCAAAACGTTGGGGAAACTGAGATTCAAGTTCTCTCTGCGGCACATGAGAAATAAGGAACGTGTCTGTCCCCTCACAGAGCATGCCTTGGATGTGCTGGTAGTTTAGAAGGGCCTGCAGCATTTTGTATTTTGAGGTGTTTGGTAGCCAGCTAATGTTGATATTTACATAAATTGAGCAAAATCTAAATGACATGTTCTGCAAGTGATAGTTATCCATTGAGCTCTGTGATCAGAAAGAAATGTTGAATATTTAGATATTATGTGTTTACATTCTCTGTAGTCAATGTATAGTCAAACAATAAGGCACAGCAGGCATTAATCCCCTTTAAATATACTCCTGATGCCAGAGGTGCAGTTGGGAATGCCCTGAAGGGTGGGTTACTTTAACTACCTGAGTGGTATAATATTTTTTCATTAATTCATTACCAGGGGCATTTCATTGCTGGTCTGAAATGGATATTTGAATTAATAAGTAAAATCTTCAAGGAGTTGCTCTTCAGTTGACAGAAGTTTTGTCAGATTTTGACCTCTCAGGTTCTGTATTCTGAAGATGTTTGCTTTATTCATGCCAAGACCAGGGTGCCACAGGGTCGTAGCTAACAGAACTATCAAAGCTACAAAGTCTATCCAGAGCTGCAGTCAGTAGTTCAAGTAACTTTTCCAATACATGCTATCCATAATTTATTCTAAGCAAAGCCAGAAATAATTTGTGCTTTAAAAACAGCTAAAGTGGTGAAAACCGTAATGCAGTGGAAGTCAGGTTTTTTTGGTGTTTTTTTTTTTTTTAGAAAGACAGGAAGCAAATAGCATAAATGATATTTTTAATAGCACTTGACACTTTCCAGTATGGAACATCCAGCTAAACAGTGCATTATTGCAAAGTACAGAAGGAGTAAACAATAGTAGGAGCAGACGTGTTTCCTTTTTCTTTTCTTTTTTTTTTGTCTAATCTGCAATCACAGTACAAGATGTTTTTATTTTAAAATATGGAAAGTGTACATTTTCATAGGTTTTAACATCTGTTCATTTCCAATTGTTTTCTTACTCGCTATTCTTAAATATTTCAGAGAAAACCCAAGGGCTTATTAAAATTTTAGTAAGAAAGCTTATTTTTTTCAGGGCACACAAGATGTTACCTCTAAAGAAATATTAGTGAATTACTTCTTTCCCTTGACTTTAATGATTTTATAATTATACTTTTTCTTAAATGAAATCTGTACAAGTTCATTGTTTTTCATCTTTGCTGGATAAAGCTTATCTTGCCCTGGAATGTGGACAGATGGGAATAACCATTGTAACCATTAGTTATGACTTTCTGTGCACAAAATTAGTTTTGTTTTTCATCTTGATTTTATTTTGAGGAGGAAAACAAGCAAGTTCATACCCATCCTACCATGTTTTGTTTGCTCTCTGTATAGTGATGAGCTGGAGCACAGAGTACTTTTTAGGCTGGAAGGCGATGCCTGCAAAATGGACATGGAAAAAGAATGCTGTAGTATGAGATGTTACAATTAAGGAACAGGCAAGAATGTATTCACTTGGTTTTCTTAAGAGGTGATATCTTGACAGATATGGACTTGAGAAGGGTCTTTTCTGCTGGGGCCACTGGGACATTTTTCTTGTCATTTTTTGTGAGGTATGATCTGTTTCCTAGAGCTGTTTGGAATATTTCTTTTAATTGGTTATTTGCACATGAATATAAAATTCAGAGAAATTGGGCCTTTGTTTTATTCTATATAGAGTTTTTTCTTACATTTGGGATTCTAGTGCTAAAAATCTAATTTTTCTTTTAGGATTGAGTTATCTGTATTTTGTGGTCTGCAAAGGAGGCTGGGGAAGGGGATCCCCTTGTGGAACTGCCTTGGTAGTGTCTGTTACAAGCTCTGTGTGATCCTATGAATTCAGTAATTTCTCTTCCTGCTTTTGTGCTCTAGTGTTGCAACATTCCATAAATGTGATCTAAAAAAATAAAAGCAAAGTAGCCAGCAGTACTGTGACTGTCTTAAGGGGGAAGAGGGAAAGATAGGGATTTTCTCATTAAATCTAGTGGCAAATGGAAGTATCTGAACATTTGCAATACCTCATAGTGAATGGCTAATCCAAAATAATTGCAGTAGAACAAAATTTATTCCTTACCCTTGCTAGCAAACAGTTGACTGAAGTTTAAGGATTTATGTATCATCTGTAAATGTATGATGCTCAGCGTGACAGTCAATACTGCCTTGCTATTTATTTATTTATTTAAATAGCTCATTTTCTCTGAGTCCATAGCTTTAGTATATCAGATCTTGTATATTCATCTCCTATGTAAACTAGATATTCCGAGCCTTTAAAGCCATCTTCCATGGCCCTGATCACTTCACTGCCCTTCCCTGGACCTCCTCAATGTTTTCTAGTGTTGACTGATGTAATTGCATTATTCTATTTTCAATGTTTACTCTGTTTCTCTATGTGCTAATACTTTTTTCCTGTGTGTTTGCAGTTCAGATTGAAGGTCATGTGTAAGCAGGACTATGCAGAAGATGGTTCTAGCAAATGGCACTGAACCTCCTTTAAAACATTGTTTTTAAAAATGTCTGCAGAGAGCTCTGCTGTCTTTCAGATCTTCCTTGCTCCCCCTTCCTTCTGACTTCAGCCAGGATCTAAAACCACTTAGCTCCCCTGCAGGAGGGAGGTAATTATTGACTCTGGCTCCCAGACCCTGGGGGTGTCACTGGCGAGTCCAAGTCCACCCAGTGCAGTCTGGCAGCTCCAGCTGACCTGGTGTGCTGCCCAAAAGCTGTTGAGGAATTTTCCTGGCCTGGATTCTGCTTCCTCCTGCTCATAAACCCATTGTGAGCTACATCAAGGACTTTAAAGTGTGGAAAACTGGCATGTGCAAAATAAATTTGGGGTTTTTTCCCTTGTTCATATCTCTGAGCTGGCTTAACCACAGAGGTCATGCCAGGGGAGGGCTGAATAACCTTACTGATAACAGCCAGTTGTTAAAGCTGCTTTGTTTTGCCCAGCTGCACTCAAAGAGCAGTCCACATTGTTCCTTCTGGAGTGCCTACCCTTGTGTTTGAGCTTATTAATTTGCCACACGAGTTTGTTTTACAATTTACCATGTCTTCTGCAGAGACAGGGCAATTCATTATGGCAATGCCTTCATGGCGTTTTGCCTTGGTAACCACGCTCTGGGATACTTAAGAATGGAGAGAGCCAGTGGCACATTTACTGAGGGTATGGAGAGTAAACCAGAAAACTGGTTAGATCATAAGCATCTCCATGTTTTCACTCACTGATGGTTGTTTTGTTTTGGTTTTTTTTCTCTTCCCTCTTTCTGGAACAATAATGTAACTTCAGTTGGTCTTGCTCTTTTGCTGAAGTTTAGACCTTTCAAATCCTCTCTGAGCTGCACAAGCAGCAGAATTAATGCCTGTAAAACTTAAAGTACTTTGTAATTCAGGACGAGAGAAATGATAAGTGGCAGAGTTTTATTATAAACTCTACCTGAGACCTGATTAAAGTGTGCCAAGTCTGTGTCTGCAGAAACTCTTTGGGAGGGTAAGTGTCAAATCAGTTTTCTGTGAACCCTCAAAACCATATTTTGAGATACCAGAAGTGTCTTTTTTATAGCTGTTGTGTGTGAAGTGAATTCAAAAAAATAATTACCAAAAAAAAAGGCCACTGTAGCATATATACTGACACATGTCAAATTAATCCTTTAAATTGGTTGAGGAATATTAAAATAGTTCTTTGCTTTCCAAATCAGATTTGGAATTCTCCCTGAATTTTTCAGGGAGAAAAATATAAAGGGCTGAAATTTATTGAATGTAATTAGCTGCAGCTTGCAGTGCTAGCTGTTTACTTTTCTTCAGCAAGCTCTGATTGATTTGCCCCACACCTGGTGATACTACAGATACTGAAGGAACATGTGAGGAACTTAGGCATTACTAACTGCTTGAGTGGTGAGAGACTTTGAAGAATTTAAAAGAGGAAATGGAAGAGGAGAAAGGAATTCCTGAGGACTTTTCTACATATCTAGATGCAGGCATCCTACACAGTCTGTCCTGCAGTATTCTGCCACATAACTGTAGAATGAATAACTTGGCATACTTCCTAAGAGACATGAGAGTTTCTTTGACATAATTCTTCTTATGGTGTGATGCTGCCTCATTAAACTCATTTTAAGATGCAAGATACTGTATGTTATTCCAGCTGTAAATGTAGCATTATTTACTGTAGAATCTTCATATTTTGATGGATGTACTGCTAGTCAACAGTTTCATTTTATTAAGCATATGTGGAAGTGTATATACATACAAGAAAAATCTGAATAATAGTGAGTCACATGCTAGAGGCTTTCTTCTGAGGTTGTCATTGCAACAGCAGTAGGAGACATACAAAAGCACTTCAGGTGTGACCCTTTCCTGTTGTGGGCAGGTCTGTCTGAACTGTGTTGTATGTGCATGTTCACACAGTAGCATCTCATGGAGAAAAGGATTATTAAGGTCATATTTTAAGCACAGAATAAACTCGTGCTTTTTCCATGTGTAAGGAATGGATATTAAGGGGGAAAAGGAGCCGTATTTGCAGAAGGGGAGGAAACATTCTATTCTTCTAACTTAGTGGACTGAACTGACCTTTCTCATAACTACTTCATTCACTGCAGAAATGGCTTATGTGGTCCTCTGGGCCTCTGTAACACGTACATTGCTAAGTGAGGGTGAAAATTCTGCGGTCAGTGGGCAATACCATGGACTGCTTAGAAATGCAATAATTTTTGCATGTGCAGGTGTTAGATTTTTATCAGACTTACATAGTACTTGTTGGTCTGCTACAGAACTAATAAAACAAATTTAGATCCTAGACTAAAATATGGAAATTGTCACACACTTTTCATGCAATCACTAAGTGCCTTTCAACACTCTCTCTGTTGCTGAAAGCAAGTGTGCAGTGTAACAGTTCTAACTCCTCTGCCTAGAGATGACAGTCAGTAAAAGCTGAGTGTGCAGAGGAAGGAAGCTGAATACAGAGAGATTACAGGTGTATTAGAAGGTCAGTGGTTATCTGTGCAAAGCACTGCAGAGCATTTAAACTATTGCACACTTCATGGCTTCCTTTAGGAGGAAATTATGCAGTAAACATTTACGTGCTGTGTGAAGGAGGCAGATCAAAGTTGTTACTGACATGAGCAGATACAACCCCACCAACACGTCCATTGTGATCTGCAGTTTTGAGTCTTGGTATTAACTGTGAAAGGAGCTACCAAAGCCAGATGAGCAGAGAACAGGAAGGCACATGAAATTGATTTTTGACAAGTGAAAAACTGCTCATACTGGAAGAACTCCATGTACACATTACTTCTTTCTTTTCAGCCTCACATACAGCAGTGCTCCACCATCAGCCTCCTTTCAGGTGATAAATCATTTTGAGGTCTCATCTACTTACTGACTTGTGGTGTATGTGGAATAAGGTAGCAGAATCTATCCCTGGTAAACCTAATTATTTCTCTGTGACTGTGAGAAATCAGCTCTTAGTCTCAGAAAAGATTGCCTGTGTCTAACACAACCTTATGAAGCCACAGAAAACCCAAGGAGGGAGGGGAAGAAATGAGAATGCCAGAAGCATAATGCTCCCTTTTTAAGGAATTCACCCACCCCCTTAAGAAGGGAGAGGCACTGGCAAGTCTCAGTTTTTGAGTCTCCTCCTTGTTCTCATTGTAACTTGGAAACATCCAGATATTGTCAGAAATCTATCATTAAAGGTGTCCTATTCTAAGGAAAGGTTCACCAAATACAGATTTCAGGAAACTTTATGTCTTTGTTGAAAAAAGACTTCACATGCCATAAATCACTTTGTATTTGCTAAATAAATGGTATGCTATAGAAATAGCATAGAATATAAAAATCAGAGTTGAGAGCTTACCTTTAAGGAGAATAACAAAACTGACTTCAATTGGGTCATTTTTCACACGGAATCTCCAGAGTGCTGGAAAGTGAGAAAAATAGTCTCTAGGGGAAAAAGCCTGTACCCAAAGACAGTCCTGAATCTGGAGCTGATGGTGATCCAGGCTTAGGGTTTTAACAATTGCTACATTTCTCTGACGCATTTTCTTCTCTGTTTTTAGAAGGGGTTTTTTCCTTCTTTTTTATTTGCCTTTGGCTGTGTCAGTGCATTATATTAACTGTAGTCTGATGGAGTTGTGGAACTTGTATGTTGGTTTATTAATTGAAAGTTTAGTTAAAATGCAAGTGCACAGATAAAAAAAATCTTAAATTATTAAAATGGTATTTTTTTTTCTTTTATCAAGGGGTAGCTTTATCTTTTGCCTGTCCCTTATCTGACAGTTGTCTTCATGCTCCCACTGTCAGTCATCACATGCAGGATCTTTAGTCTACCATTGTGGAAGCAAATTCTTACACTCAAGAGACAAAGTGAACTGGATAATATTGTCAAAACATTTGCCAGTTCTTCATATTAGGTGCAAATTAAAAGAAATATTTTGCTAAGCAGAGCTACTAATAGGAGCTATATTAATAATGAAAGATAATTTAAAAGCATGACTGCACAAGCAGAATAAGCCTTTGAAAAGGTCCGAACATATGACTGTGACTGAATAAACCCATTAATTCCTTACACGTTTCCATTCTTATTCCAGGCAAAATGAAAATATGCAACTCTTTAACAGCAAGTCTTTACTGTAGGAAAGGAAGATATGCTATATGCAGGACACCACAGTCCATATGTGGTTGCCAATAAAAAGTCCTGCAGAACTGGCAACACTGTATTTTTTTCATCAGAAAACAGGAATGCATTTTCTAGGGTTGTTGTTTTGCTTATGGAACTTCCCTTACTGATCGTGTTTCAGTTGCATCATGATGAATGTTTAACAAATCTGAGTAAATAATTTAAAAATTAAGAAAAATATGTCACCTTGCTGATTTGTGATGTGCAGTGGGGAAACAAGTTACTGAGGCATTATAGTTTTTGTCCTACTGTTGATCAAACTAGTCTTGCATGTTTTCAAATGTTCCAAGTATAACGTTGGAGGAGTCACTCAAATATATAAATATATACTTGAAAGGTGCTGCTGTGATACATTTATTTGCAACTTTTTAAAAAAAAGATGTTGTAGGGGAGCTCTGTCATCAGGCACTAGACCAGAAAGGATGGATCTTGCTTAGAAAAACAAAAAAAACTGATGAATTTTGGGGGCTGGATTTGCAATGAAAGAGTAGGGTTAGATAAAGGGTCCTGTAACTGTTTCCTAATCCTTTGTTGTTCATTTCTGACCTCCTTTAACTGAGCCAAAGCCCCAGATGACTCTGCATAACTGGAGTCTGTGTTGCTGTTCTCTATCCCAGCTATTCTCACACAGTGTAAGGAAGGGGAAAAGTCTAGTACAGGTCTGATTGCTGGTCATAGCAATTTTATATATGAATGGGAGTTCTTCCTTCCACACCAATACTGAAATATTTGGTAGGAGTTGCCTGAATATTCGGTAGACATGCGCAAATTTGGCATAATGGAGAAACACGGGGACAGAAAATAGAGAACAGGAAGGATTATTTTAAGGGGAGTAATGAGGTATAGGTGAGCAAAGAAGACATAAGGAAAAGAATAAAAAGGTTACAATTGAAGAGGAGAAGATAAGGTGATAATGGGAGGAGATACACTTTTAAAAGAGATGTGTGAAGAATTCTACACTGAAACCTGTAAAGCAAAGGAAGGCAAGAAAAAAGAGAAATTGAAAGAGGATGGTTATTTCAATCTCTTAAACTAATAACTTATCAACCTCTTCCTTTTTTAGAATTCCTTTTTAAAATCAAGGAAATTAGAGAATATGCTGAACAGACTTGCTGTGAAAGTGCCTGACAGCAATCAGGAAATTGAGAGTTGATACTAACACTGTCTTTGCTGGTTATTTTGCTTTGTTACTGGAGTGGCTTGCATTTGTTCTCCTAATCTTTAATACAAGTTATATTGTGCTTCCTATCAGAAACAGGACACCCAAATTGGTGCACCCATTACTTCTCTATCATTCCCTGTTTAGACTTCGCTTCAGGTACTTTTAAATGAGAATTTTTGAAATCTTGAAATCAACTTCTAGTTATTAGACATGATCCTTCAGACCTTGTGTAGGGAGTAACTCCTCATTCTGTTTGATAAACACTTCCCTGCATACATAATAGATGGCCGTGAATGAATTCATAGGTGGTTTTGCCTCAGGGAGAACAGCAAGGTTAGGGAGGTGACTCTTGAGTAAAATCCTTTGTCTATTGACATTATTTTGAAACACTTCTTCCTCAGGCTGTGGCAACGGGTACTAAATAAATGACAAACATCATACCTAACAAAGTGCACACTAACCATTTGAGATACAGAGGGTGCTTCCCAGGTAGGTGAGAGCTTTCTGTGTGAATTATTTATCTGGTGAAGGAGTGGCTGATAGTGTCATTCTGTCACCAATTTTCTCACGCAACTGATATTCAGGTACTCAGTAATGGAAATGAATCGTATCCAACTTATTTTTTAAAAAATAAATCTGTAAAATTCACTGTTACGCTGTGTCTGAACCATCAAAAACTCTCCCAAGAGTGGGAGAAACTGCTGTTTTTCCAAGTGGCTGTGTTTTTCCAAGTGGCTATGTTGCTAGTCCTTGAGTCCTGTCACAGCAATTTGTCCTGCCAAAGCATAAGGTTAGTAATGGTAAAGGTGCTAATTTCTTGTCTCATCAAACAGATATACTGACTGATGGAATACTCCCAAGTCCAGTTTCATTGCTTACTTGCAATAAACAGAATATAAATAGCCAGGTACATAAGCACATATAGCAAACCACTTTTTTTGAAGAGGTGAAGTAGCTTGATTCCCAGCTGCAAAGCGAATGTTATCTGTATGCAGGATGTGGGTGTCCTTATTTTTCTCTGGATGCCAAAGCACTTAATGTAATTTACTCACTGCTTTTAGAGCAAAAGAGAAGTTTCATATGACAACTGTGGTGTTCTCATTCTGAAACCAATACATTAAACTGGGAGAAAGCCTGACAGGAAGGTCCCTGGGAGAAAGGAAGCATGGTGACCAGTTGAGGCTTATGCTACCGAAAGACTTGGATATGAAGATGGAGCAGAAATTGCTTCTAAGTTCAAGAGAATTGATTATTCCACAGACTATGCCTTTCATGTTTTGTGCTGTAAATATTTATGGCTCTCCTATTTGTTTGTTGTTTCTAAACATAATGAGTTTTTGTAGCATAAGCAACGTCCCTGCTCTGCCAGCCCAGACAGAGACAGTGAGTGCAGGGGAAGTGTCAGGAGAAATCTGGCATGGCTATGATGTGACACTTTGTCTAATACGTTGCCATGTTATTCCTGCAAAAGTTTGCTAATTAGTCATTAAACTAAAGTTACCTCTACAAACTTGTCCAAAATGTCACACAAATAGCATTCATTCAGAATCAACAGACAAGGATGATAATTTATTTTCAGACTGTCTGCATAATGTTGCATTATTTTATATGGTGTCTTTCAGTCCCTGTGCATAGTATGTGGCCTTTATAGCAATGACATGAGCTTGATTTGAGGTGGGGAAACAGTCCTAGGACTTGAGTGCCAGAATGACAGACCCATGTGCAGCCAGGGTTCCTGTGTAACTACATCCTTTTCAAGTGCTGATACATTTTACAGTCCTTGCTAGATTGGGTGCAAGATTTGTATGGGGAAGTGACTGGGGCAATACTTCAGGTCAAAAACTCTACTCTGGGTATGGTTACATTATGAATGAGGTGGCACACCTGTCACACTGCCTTCTGCTGTGCCTTAATTCAATTAAACTCTCTTTCAGGCAGCTGTAAACATGTAGAGCTCAGGAGGCAGGAGGACCTGTGTCCCGGCCTTGTTACCCAACTGCAGAGACACTCAGGCTGTGTAGATTCAGTAGCAGATGCACTGAAGGTCCTGTCTCTTGGTGTAAAGTTGAGCTGCTCCCTCAGTTGTGCCTTTACAGTGCCTGGCTGGGTGGCTGCAGTTAAGGGTTGTGTATGGAGTAACTATGAGGTTCTGGGGTTTGTTGTGTTTTTTTAACAAAAACAAAACACTACAGAAAAACCCACAAATAAGCAAAGCACACAAGCAAACCCCCTCAACTGTCATAATTTTTTAATATGTCATAGTTTTTAAATGGAGGTTCTGTTCCATATAAGAGCAAACAGCTATTATATGTTTATCCATTTCTTGGTTTTTGAAAACAAATGCTGTAAAAAGTTAAATGGTGCAATGAAGAAGCATAAACCTATTTGAGGAGTGGGGAAAGTACTGGTAGTGAAATATTTGATAAGTTTATTTGGTGAGTTTATTAGGAGATAACTTGTTCAAGATGTCTAAAGTTGTTGTAGGCAGGAAAACCATACACAGAAAGGGTACCTTAATTCAGTGAAAAAGAACAAGAAAAGTTCACATCTAAAGAGAGCTTTTGGGGTTTATGGGGAGTTTTTGTTTGTTTTTAAATAGTCGGTCTGATTAACTATTGAAACAAGATATTGGTAGATGCAGTGAATTTTTTAGGCTGTGATGATGCTGATTTGGAAGTAGGTACTTGGAAAAGTCATTATTATTATTGAAAATGCTGAAAGGATGTTTTCATTGAAAAGAAAATCCTGGGCTTTGTATACTACCTAAGGATCACTTTGTCATGGCCTTGTAGGTCACAGTGGAAGAGCCATTGTATTACTCAATGTAAGGCTCAATATAGTTTAATTGGAAAGCAGCTACTTTATTAGATTCGTAATTGAATTAGATGAAGGTCAGATTTAAATATCTAGTGGTCTTCCTGAGTTAAAACTCTTCTAAGATGAGTAGTGCTTATGACAGTAGTAGTATCTCTCTTAAATAAAGTCATGAGAATTTAAAAATCCTAAAATCTAGGAAGATGTAGGTGGAATGACTATATAAACTATTTAATGCTCTCTTGGACTTAGTTATTGAGCAAATATGTTGGTAGCACCAAGAACTCTTACAGTAGAACAGAAGTGACTGGGAATTTGAAACAGGCCATCCCAGGGGTGAAGATGGAAAAAAGCCGTCCCTGTTGAGAAGACACAGAAGTGATCAGGTTTATGTGGGAAGTGTTCATGTGAATGGGAGTTTCTCTTTTCACAGTGGTATTTTGAGGATAATTCCACAAAACTTGGAGGAATGAAACATTGTCTCTTCCTCTGTCTTTCATCAAGAGGAAACAGGATATTAATGTCTTGAGTCACTCTGAGCACCTGTCAATAAATTAAAATTCACAAACTGCATACAGACAAAAGCATTTCAGTTGAGTCCGTGTTGTTGGGTTTGCAATATAGTGATGAGGTTGGCACAGTCAACTTTGACAACTTCCTTGGCAGACTAGCTTGCCAGCTTTCTGCTCTCTTGCCTTGTGCCTTTTAGCAGTGTCTCATGAGTATGACTATGGCAATATTCCTCCCTTTCATCTCTTGAAATAGCTGTTAGCTGCTCATATGCCCACTGTAAATCACTGGAGGTGTTGATATTCCTGCCAGCCTGTGGTGTCTTACACACCATGTCTTTCATCCAGTGCCGGTGCCCTGCTGGACAAATGCTCCCTCTCCTGCCCTTCACTTCCAGGAAAGCTTTGGTCCAGCAATTCTGCTCATGAAAGAAAAACTTTGATAGCTGAAATACTTCTATTACTAGAAAGCCTCTCTGGTAAGTGTAGTTCTCTACTAAGATGGAAACTGAAACTTTGTTTTCAAACCTAGTTCATTCTTTCATTTCTGTTTGACCTATATCCAGGTGAGTACTGGGCTCCTCATTGATTTGACCTATGGGAAAAAGTGGAGAGCAGCTGTAACTGACATTTTAAGACAAGCTGGATCCTAAAAACTGGTTTTTTGAGTGACTGGCTGTTGTGGTAGGCAGGATCTTTACAGAGGTGTTGAGATCTGCTATTGTGGAGAAGTTGTGCCTTTAATGTGTAGTAATATATGATGAAGTCTATTTCTCAATGCTCTGTGTGTGCTAAATGTGGTGTCTGGTAGATGGATATTAGGCCCTGTGGGAGTTTCAGCATCATCTTCAGCGAGAGCAGGATTAGCAGGATTTGTGCATGATCATTTCACTGTTTATCAAAGCCATTTGGGCACCTGACTTCAGCAGCTGGTGACAGAATGAGGAGCTTGCAGTGTGTTTCTTATATTTCCTTCAAAGGCAGAGTCAATTTATTGTTTAGTGACATACTATGCTCTTTACACAATTGCTTTTGGGTCCCAACCAACAGCCATTAAGGATGTGGAAAAGCTCCCATTGACTTTAATTAGAGCTGGTTTCGTTGCACACTGAACAAGACTTAATTGCTGTCTGAAGCAAGACATAAGTGAGAGGTACTTTATAACTATCAGAGGTAAACAGATACTATTAGAATGATTTTATTTATATGTGAGTAGGAAGTACAATTGTCTGTATAATTCTTACTAATTTTTGCCTGTTATTTACTAACAAATAAAATAACACTTCATTTAAACTGTTGAGTAAGTACCCCATGACTGTACTTAAGTATAGCATGAGAGCGATGTTGCATACTACGTGATTTAAATTTTTAGAGATGGAACCCCAAGGTATTATTTTCTTTTGATTTTGACTGTCTTGGTATTGAATTTCTACAAGGTAAAATGTGTGTAGCTCTGGATACTTCTGAACTTTTCATTACTGGCACTATTGCAATTAATAATGCTTTTTTGTATTAAAAATGTTAAAGAATTATGCTGATTTGCAGTGAAATGGAAGTGATTGCTAATTCAGAGGACTGAGCTAGGTCTGGGCCATGCCTTTTGGGTACCACAGTGCCTTCCTCAGTTATATTTTGTGAGGAGAAGGAGGCTTGTCCCATGACAGATGACAGTTGAACAGACTGTGGGGTCTTATGCATGTTAAATTCCTGTTAACATTAATCAGAATTACATGTACACACGCTGAAGTAATAAACTAGCTGACTCAGATAGCTCACAGAAATGCCTCAAACTCCTGTAAACAGTACCCATTCCTCCAAAATGTGCATTCGTGGGGAAAGGGATGCAACCAAGAAAGGAAATCTGGGTAGTGAATGCAAAGAATGGAGGGAGTAGTGTGACCAAAGCAAAAAGCAAGCAAAATTATTTTTGCTGCAGAGTTATTGATGGATGAGTTGAGAGAGGCCACAAGTCCACCAGGAAGAGAGATTATATAAAATTGAAGTCCAAGCCCAAATTTTTAGATCAGTGGATGAGAAACAGTATGTGGTAGATGTTGCAATAAACTTGTATGTGACTTGGTTTAGAAAGTTTTTGGCTGGTAATATTGGTAAGATTTTGTCATTTGAGGTACAGAGAGGTTTCCCCTCTTATTAGTTAACAGGGGAGGGTATGTGACTCCTTGGGGCAGGTGTGGCATCAGCACCCTGAGTGCAGAGGTGGCTCAGAGAAAGGTACAGAGAAAGGAAGAGCTCCAAAGGCTGAACCACCACGAGGGTCTTGGGAACAACATACTGAGGGGAATTAGAGAGGCAGAGACAGAATCAGGTGAAAGCAGGGCCAAGGGAGGGAGAGATATTGAAGTGAGTACGATCAGTGCTTTTAAGCCAGGTCTGAAGGTGAAAGAAGAGGCTGGAATATTGACTGTTACTAAGGCTTTTGCTAGGAATTAAGTTACACTTCCAGGAAGAGCTGGGAGTTAGAAGACAAAAGAGCAGGATAGATGTGACATAGTGGGGTAAATGGCATGGGGATGGCAGTGAGATTGAGGAGGAAGAGTCACTGGAGTAAATGGGGGATAAAGTATGAAGAGTGGTGAAAATCTTACATCTTGTTGGTAGTGAAGAGGTGGAAGACAACAGAAAATTACTATGCTTCTAGGTATATATTCACTGAAGAAATCATTAGATACACAGGAAAAAAAAAAGGAGAAAACATTACAAAAAAAAGGAGAAAATTATTCAAACAAAAAAGATAGAAATAGCATAAAGAAGTCTAGGATTACAAGCACACATTTCTGCCAGGGCAGAGAATTAGAGTGTTTTTACTAGGAAGATGTCAGAGCTGAAGGGTAGAAACATTTATAGAAAAAGATGTCAAGTCGGTCAGTTCTTTCCTGCCAGGAATGCCCACAGCAGTACATAACAGAGAAAGCAGATGTTGTGGGTGAACTGGGCCCGTAGGTTGGCAAACCAGGCATTTCTTCTGGAGGGAGTGAAGAGAGAGCTGTGGTTACAGCCTGAAGAAAATCAGAAGTTCTCAGAAATAGACCTGAAGAAAAATAGAAAAGAGAATTTTTGGAGCAGAAGAGAAGTCAGCATTGTGCATAAGCTGGAAGTAGTTACACAGATAAGTATGAAAAAGGGGCAAGTAGGAAAGATTTTGGATATTAAGAAAGTCTTGGTAATTTTGTCAGAGCTCCTCCAATTTGGGGACAAGTTGTATGTTAACACACACGTCAAAAGGAATGAATTGTAAAATTGAAGCTGCTTTTATGGGACCAAAAAAAGTAGTGATGTGATATAGTGAGGGTATATTTTTTTAGTACCTTTTGGCTATATAAAATTGCTTTTGGACTGTTTTTAGGATTCTTCATAAAACAAAGACTTATTAAATTTACTTGGCAGCTGTGGGGTAAGGTAAAAATGAAATAAGCTTTTCTTGGTTGTTTTGTGTTGTTTCCTTTTTCCTTTTAAACAGCCTTTGGCAGTTCTCCAGGTTTTATTTTAAGCAGATTAGACTCAAAAACAGTGATTACATTTAACATCTTTGGAAAGTTTTGATCGTATTTAGGTATCCTGAATTGTTGTGGGTAGTGTCCTGGAGTCCAGTTTGTGACCTCATTTGATGTAGGTTTAGTGAACGAGGTCTGCTGTTGGGTTTGCTGTGGCTGCAGTGGCAGTGAAAGCCCTGAGAGGTGGCACAGCCTCTCCTTTACTTTGTGGCATGGACACTGCCACAGTGACCACTGGCAATGAGAAGGGAACTGCCCCACTGAATTAGTGCTCTTGAACCTTGCTAACTAAATAAGAGAAATCTAAATAATAGTTTTTTTGAGATGTCACTCTATAAGGATTTTAAACATGAATGGCTGCACTGACAGGTCAAAAATATTTACCTTTTTGTTTGGTTGGTTTTTTACTGTGATATCTCAGAATGTTCTTATTCACCATCAAGGGAGTCTCACCAAATTTTACTTGTTCCTTCTTTGACCCATATCAAGTCATTGCAAGTTCTTTTTCTCTACTCAAACCGGTTGAAAATATTCTTGTATCTTGTCAAAAGCTTTACATAATTGTGCAGATCTTGTTACCTTTGTGAAACTTATTTCTCTATTTGTTAAAGCATAGTATAGTAGCCCCCCATAACATAGTAGTTGACCTATCCTAACATGTGCTAGTTGTTTTGGATTCCTGCACTGTCAAGGGTAAATATTGTCCAGCTGTGAGTGAGCATCCCTCACCCTGGAAGAGGTTTATCACAGGACAAGTTGAAAACTTTGTAAGTTGATTTTCTGTGCACTTGGCTGTTTTGTTCTAGAAGCTTAAAATGCAAGGGGTAAATAAAAAGCCAGACTCAATGAATAATGGCCTCCAGCTCCTGAAGGAAATAATTCTGAGGAGTACCTAACTAAAACAAGAATTGCATTTTAGGATTGAGTGAACACTGCAACCAGCATATAATTCTAAAAGGGTACCTGTGAGGAAGAAACAGATGTCATGGAAGGGAGGCAGAAAAAAACCCTAAGTGTGTCATGGAGCAGCTGGGAGGGTGATGAAGTACTTGATTATACCAAAACACTTGAAGACAGAGCTGTACTATACCTTAGTGCCATAATGCCTTTGTATGTATGCAGCCATCATACTAAAAATTATGTATGACCTATTAAAAGTGAGAGAGCTTATAGAATGCCCAGCAAAAATCCATCTAGAAATTCAGGCAGTGAAGAAACAATCATCTGGAAATTGCCTGATCTAAGGGAGATTAAAGAAAAGTGGTTTTTTTTCAAAGGAATCGGGATTTGTTTTTCTCATTACATACATCCATTATGCAGGGAAAGAGGTCAACCTTAGGTCCAATAAAGAGTCATAGTCCAGAAAGCCCACACTGGGCTCTTCCTCCTCACCCGTTTGTCAGCTGGCTGTGACCAGCTGAACAACAGGTACACAACCAACAAAAATGTTACCAGCCTAGGACTGTAATGTTCAGAAAACTGACACATTTATTTAAAACTGGAGGAAAGCACTGTCCTTGCAAGGTGCCAGTCGCTTCTGGCCTCTAGAGTTTGAAAGGATGAAATTATCTCATGGCCATTTTGATAGTTGATACTTTAAACGCAAAAGCCTGAAGGTTGCATTAGCTGTATCGGTCAGTTCTGCCCATGTGGAGAAAAAAGGAGGTTTTACACCAAAGAAGGAATGTGTGCAAATAGCAGATTCCTATTCAACAAGTCTCCCCACCTACAAATGTATTTTTCACTCCTCTACTTCAGCAAGTTGGGCAGAGGGACACTGTTACCGCCCCTAACTCAGGTAGGTCCAAAGGACCAGCCTACAAGGTTTCGTTTTCACCTTAAAAGTACATGTTACCAGCCTCAGCCTATAGAATCAGACCATTGTACCTGGGGTGGGGTCACTTAAGGTTATATATACATTTGTAATTTGAATAAACTTGAGATCTTGCTTGAACATCATATTGGTGTGCTGCGGTCTCCCTAGCGCGTGGTTGGCAACAGGAGACTGTTCAGTACAGTTGTCAGTGTGCCAGGTGATCCTGGGCATGTACAACAGGCCCATCAAATCTGTGTCTCTGAGTAGTTGTTGGGAGATGCTTTGCCTTTCAGAATTGCCTGTAAAGCTCTTTCTTCTCACTTCATGGCTGTAATGACATTGAAGACAATGAGTGTTTAGGTGTTTAGTCATCTGGGGATAAAGCAGCAGCTCAGAGTAACTGGAGGCAAAATCTGATACTGATGAGACTGGAAGAAACTACCTTGACTTCCCAGGTTTAGTTTGATTGTGAGATCTTGCAGTCAGTGGATGGAGGAAGGAGGTTGGGGAGCAGCTGGGGGTAACTAGAGATTAGCCTTATTAGCTGGTTCCATCTGAACATTCACCATTGAAAGTACTGTCTAGATGTGTAAACCTGAATTTCTGCAGCATTTGGTACCATATTTAGAATTTGTTTTATTTTTATTATGTAAATGGTAATAATCTAAACTAGAAACAATGGGAAAAATGGACAGTAGGGAATATAACATAGTGCCAGTATTGAAAGCTAACATTACTTCTGGTGATTGCTCTCCTGACCCTTTGATGCTCTCAATGTGCAGCTTGATAATTGCATTTACTTAATTTTCTTACTTAACTCTAAAAAGAGTAGGAAAAAGTTGCCTATGCATAATACTGTAAATTGGGATAACTATTAAATGTTCCCCATTGAAGTGGTAGCTGAAGTAAAGCTGACTGAACTGCAGACATACCTTTCCATGAAAGCTATTGATTTATATGAGGCACCAGGAGTGGTGGGGGCATCTGTTTAAGAAAGTGGCCTTTTTTCCCCACACAATTTAATTGGGCAACTGAAATACAATGAACTTGAAAAACATGTATGTGAACACATCAAACAATATTGGATTTTTTCCCCTCTCAACACTCCAGGCAGGTCAAAATTAATCTTACTTGCATATCCCTAACTCATAATAGTAGATTTTGGATGCTTAAAGTGTGTAGGAACAAATCCCCATTTCAGTGTACAGCTAAATAGAAAAATATCAGTTATAACATTAACAGTCTTTACACTAATGGGTGCAAACTCACAAATTTTCCTCCAGTTTTTCTAGTATATTCTAATTATTTTAAGCCCTATTACTTTAGAAGGTGCTAATATATTCAAAATTATGGTCAGCATCTGTCTTTTCTCTCTTACTGCTGAACAAGCTTGATTTACAGTAGTTTACATTATAAATTTATTATTATAAATAAAATATTTTGTCATACTTGAATGGGGTCTTCTGCTTTCTAGGAATGTTTTATGAACAAAAAATTAAATGTGTGTAGGATTTTGACTATACCTTAAGACCAGGACAGATCTTGAGAAAACCTTTTCCCTTTTATAGCACAGGAAGCCCAGCAGCTGCATAGCCACATAATATGTGTTATTCATTGAAACTTGAGTCAGTGAACAGAAAACAATCTGAGAGAAAAATTTTAATTAAAAACCATTTGGTGTGTCCCTGTATAGTTTACAGCAACATATGAAATCCAGAGCTGCATGCAATATTTTAATGAGTATGTTCTTTTAGAACAGAATAATATATTGCTGTGGTACTATATTACCAAAATGCAAGACTTTTGAGAGGAAATAGTCTCTTTTGTTTAACAGATGAGTAAATAACTACACTAGCTGTCATCAGGTATAACTTGTAAACCTGGAACAGACAATTATCCTTACAGGGGCTTTTCAGCACCTTTGTTTTTTTATTAGCACACAAGAACATAGTAAATTACAAAGAGGGTGAACTGTGAGAAGAGGAGAGGAAGCTGAAAATACTGAAATGTGTTTTCTTTTTTTTGCCCTCAAGAAGTAATGGGAAATTAGTAAACAGTAAGAAATGGGTGACACTGTCATCGCATAGACAAACTTCACACGTCATGAGCAATCATCTCAAACACATTGATGGAAAGCTTTTATCTCTATGAGTTCTCCAAGATCTGTTTACTCGATTTTAAAAGTGATTTTTAACATGGTAGGCACTGCTGACTGTCATCCTGCACATCTCTGTGAGACCAGGAGGGGACAGGGGACACTGGACACTGTAGGTTTGCCCAGTTACTTAATCAAAGCTATTCTCAACAACAGCAGTGAGATTTCTAGGGATGAGACGTGACCAGGAAGGAGTCCTGCACAGCAGGAGCTCCCTCACGAGGTGACACAGCCCTTTCAGAGCTGCCTGTAATCCACAGGAACACCAGTTGATGTGCTGCCCATCCCCACACTCCGTGGTGGAAGTGGAGCAGGTGCCCAGGCTGGGATCTGTGTGGGATGTGCCTGGTGGCAGCTTCATCCCAGCGCTCCAGACCAACTCTGGAGTGTGTAGCCATACAAGTCAAACTTGGCTGCAGTTGGAAACTTGTACCAGTTCATGCCCTCATTTTTGTACTGAGTGTCACTGAAATGTATCCTACATTAAGATTTCCAGCTAAGTAATGCTGATAAATACTGTTGGAATTGGTTCAGGGGCAGAATTGGTTGAGCAGTCAACAGTAAAAGGAGAGCCCTGTGCCTTGAACCATAAGGGATAAAACTAAATCAAAGTGATCCCTCAGGTCCTCAGCATGTGAAGGGAATTACAGAAGTTGCAAAACAATATTTTTTCAATGTAATTATTTTATTTACTTCCAGAGCACAGATTTCCAAGCAGAACTGAATTTAGACAAAGAAATTTCTCTCTGTGGAAGCAGAGCTGTATTTGAACTTCCAAGAAAGGCAGATATATACTGGTATTGTGGAAACCTAAAGCCTACTTCTATAAATCTAACTACCACGTAAGTATGTAATTTTTCAAGGCCACGTTTATTCAAATTAAAGAACAAATGATGCACATCCAGAATTTTATTTAGTGCAATTTTGATTGCTTTGGGTTATTTTTCCT
Source organism: Pithys albifrons albifrons (assembly GCF_047495875.1). Taxonomy (NCBI): domain Eukaryota; kingdom Metazoa; phylum Chordata; class Aves; order Passeriformes; family Thamnophilidae; genus Pithys; species Pithys albifrons. Next base: position 10,474,603 of record NC_092470.1, read on the forward strand.
TAGCAATAAAAGTAAAGTTGATCAGCAAAGCCAAGAAACAACAGGTTTTTCAGTTTTATCAGCATGAGAGCTTTGTTATGGGCAACAGATTTTTAAAATTATTCCAGGAGGTGGGACGAATCTGGAGTAATTACACTAGTTAAACTGCAATTTAATGAGGTTCAGGGAAATCAAAGAGAGGAAAGTATTTTATTCTCTCAGATTATGTAGCAGTTTCATTCTTGTAATACAGAAGTGGAAAGAAACAGGACTCCTCATGTGAATAACTCTGTATTCTTTAAAAAGGTCTGCTTTCTTATTGTGGTGTATTAGTTAACAAAAGCAATCATGCAAAAGTAGAGTACATTAATGCTAGCCAGATAAGTTCTTATTGTGTACAGCTGTACAGGAAACAAACACAAAGTTAATGTTGAAATTTATCAAATATTTTCCATTAACTCTCTATTTAACAAATTATCAGCTATTGTGTGTAATATCCAATCTCCAGAAGTCTTAATGATCATGGATGTGCACAGTAAGAGATTAGCATAAAATTAGCACTGATGCAGCTATTAAAGAATCTCAAAAGATTCTGGTATCCTGGTACATAAATTGGGCTGCAGAATGTATCTGAGCTTTGTCAAAAGCCCCAGGCTAGCTGAGTTCAAAAATACTTCTGTTCCCCTGGGGTGTAGTCCCCATGCTCCTTCCCCCTGTTTATTACTTTGTACTAATCTTCGAATTCATAGAATAATTTATAAAGCTGTAGGGGACCTGCTTGCACTGATGCATCTGTTAGGATCAAACCTGAGAAAGAATGCAAGTTGCTGAGTCCTGGGCAGGGGATACTCAGTGTTCCCCTTCCCATATTCGGTTTTTCAGCACAATGCTTAGGGTGAGGGGTGAGAGGTTAGGGGGTGTCCTGGGGTTTTTTGGTCTTTTTTGGTTTGTGGGTGTTTTTTTGTGTTTTGTTGTTGTTATTTGTGTTGGTGGTGGTGGTGGTTTGTTTTTTGTTTGGTTGGTTTTTTTTAACTTTCTGAAGTTTGCTCTTCCTGGGCAGGTAAGCAGCAGTCACATTGTATATCATGTCAGGGTTATCTGTATTATGGCTTGGTGTTGTCTGGCACTTACTGTAAATCAGTCCTTTAAATATATTAAAAAAAAAATCACTGTGTTGTGATGTCCCATTTCCAGTCATTTTCCTCAACCCTGCCCTTTGCAGATGGTCACACTGAATTGCAGCTCTTTACCCCATTTCCTCACTCTGCTGAATGCTTCAATTTTTAAGATATCAGCAGGACTCTCAGGGAGCCAAGCATATTTTTAAAAGAATCTGTTAGCCCTGTAGGGAATATTGTCACTAAAATGAAATATTTCCAACATGAAGCAAACTCTTTAAATAGTCTGAAATTAATTCTGAATCTTTCCAGCACCAGAGTTTGGGATGATGCATTTTCTTTCATATTCCTCCCCCAGCTCTTCAAACTCGCTTGTTTGTCCCTACTGGATACAACTTCCTTCTACTTGCAAAACAGTAATTATCCTAATTACGCTTCAGCATTTAAAGCCATCTTCTAGAAGATGATTTACAAGAATTACATAAGAGATCTATATACAATGACACACTTGCGTGTTTGGCCTGGAGCGTTTTATGTTTTCCAGCTTAGTCGGAATTCTTACGATGAGTGGAGAAGTTCTAATGAGTTTCTGCATGAGACTGTGCCTGGAGATGCTTTCAGAATTGTACTTGGCTAGTTTTTTTTTCTCTCTGAACAGCTGAGTTGGTAAAACAATCCTTTATTACTCTGACTCGCCAGAACATGTTTATTGTGACTATTAGATCACAGTTGCCACCAGCGTGTGCCACAGTTTCCACTGGTTGAAAAGGTAAAAATGAGAAAGGACTGAATGAAAGCTAAAAATAGTGTCAAGAACAACAGGCAGATTGATACGCTTATATGAACCAAGACATTATTCCTTTTTCCAAGCGGATAATGCAAAGAAAATAACCTACTAAAGATAAAACACTGAAGGATTTATATCTCTGTTTTTTGATATCTCACAGGTGAAGTTGGGGATGTAGATTGAATCATCTGGGTGGTGGGAGGGGAAGCAGGTGTGGGGGGTTTTGATGAAGACACTACAGCAGCATTTTCTTCTATTTGTTTATCAGATACAGTTATCAGATCAGCTGGAAATGAGTGGTGGGGCAGGATATGGCAGTAATTTGATTTATGACCATTTGAACTTTTGTAATGCTACCCAAGATTAGTCTCAACTTTGTTCTTCATTTTTATCTTGAAAAGTTGGCCACTGACACATAGAAGACATGCATAGTAAGCTGATAGTCCAAGATAACATAGTAATGAGAGTCATGATTCAGTGAGCTTGAATCCATCCTGAAAAGCCCACGGGAACATGACAATATGTCTGATGATTTTAATTAGCAGCCTGTTTCAAAACACTCCAGTCATAGATAGAATGCTTTCAATGGAAAATGTTTTCTGAGTAATTTTTTAAGCTCCCAAACTATAACCCTTATAATATTTCTGAGCTGTAGTGGTTACTGTGGTGTAGTACTAGAAGGACGAAGCTGGTTATTCTTCACTCTTCAGAAGCCTTATAGGAAAATTGAGAATGTCTCCCAATCCCATTTTACTTCCTACATCTCTATATACACTACTAAAGGTTTGAAGCATTGACATGGAGTTTTTTAATATACATTTAAAATTGATTATAGAATCATCCAGGAGCTTTGCTTCTTGTAGCTTTTGCCTCTGAAATAGAGATGGGAAAGTGGTTCAGTACAGAAAATCTGGTGGCTTCTTGGGGTAAAACTCTTAGAGCAGAAGTGTTTGTAATGAAGAGGAAAGTAATTGAATCATCAACCATAACGTGTTCTACTTTCAAAATGTTGAGGTTATGACGATGCAATCTCATCCTAGAATACAGTTAAGTTTTTTCTTCATAAGAAGCAGGATAAGCCAAGCTGTTCTATTAAGAGAAATGCCCTCCTCAAAGGCTTTAATATGTGTTACTGCTAACACAGGGAATGACTTCTAAAAAAAACAAATAGGTTGGCTGATGTTTCCATAAAACCTAACATCAAATATTAAACCTTTCTTACAGAGCAGATTTTTTGAACAGGCATTTTAAGTGAATTTTTAGAACTACAGAAATACTTCAGCTGCTGATCAAGCAACTGGAAACATTCACCTACATTTCAGATCTTATTCTTCTTGACTATGACCTTCAGTTACTGGATGGGGACACTTTGGTGTGGTGAAGTTGTGGTATTTACTGACTTTCTGACTGCCAGATATCCCCACAGGAGGCGAGCATATTAGTACTTCTCTAGTTATATTACTGCCTCTTAATAAAGTCTGCAAAGTAATTGTGATGTAAGTGAGCATACAGATTTCATAGAGATGGATTTCATATGGACACACATCTCATGTTTTCAGAGGCAAAATGTAAAAGGAGGACTCCTGTCTATAGAAATACATATGAACACTAAATTATTTGGAAAAGGATTAGTCCTGTGATTTGTGTGCAAAGTTTTTCCAGTCAAAGATGACCTCAGAAACTTAACAATCAAATTGTTTTCCAGTCCCTTGCTCTTTAGCTTGCTTTGATGCTCATACCTATTATTTGCCTATGGTTGGTCAAAGTTTCTTGTATTGTGGGAAAAAAAGGCAAAAAATACTGAATTTTCAGATTATGCATTTCTTTAGGAAAGTGAAGACTGAAGAAGATTGCATGGCTTAAAGCTCAGACAGTGCTTAGCATAATAGATGGTGAAATGTGATATTGACTACTGCAAAGTATTGCACATTAAAGTAATTTCAACTGCTCATAGAGTTTACAGACATGCAAATAATTAATCAGAAGAAAAAAAAAGGCCAGGTATCCTTGTGGAAAGGTTAACTAGATGTCCCTTTGAAGATGAACATGGTGGTCAGCAAAGTTCATAAAGCTGGATAAGCCTGGAGAATTTGGAAAATAAATCTGCAAATATTGTAATTTTCTATTTGGAATCAATTGTTTACTGCAGTTTTAAGTCTTGTATACAGTTCTGATGAACTGTTCTAAAAATGATATTCCAAAGAAGATAAGGATTGGTGGATTGGTATGCACTGCTGTAGCCTATCATTGTAGCAAAGAGCTTAGCAGGATTCAAGGAAGGATTAAACATTTCCTTTAAAAATGAGAACACTCATGTTTACAAAAAGTAGGGTAAAAACATTTGCTAGAAATATGGCCTGGAGCTGAAAGACTGAGAAGTCAGCCCCTGTCTGGAGGGGAAGCAGAAAGCAGTTTCTGCTGGTTTCCCTGGACAGGGTTTCCCTGGCACATGCTGGAGCTGCGCTGGGAAGCAGCAGTGGGCACTCAGTGCTTTGTTGTTCAGCACAGCTGAGGTGGTGTAGAAAAGATGTGCATGTGTGACAGTATTCATTGTGATGAAAAATACATTACCTCGACTGCAAATATTGTATGTTTGCATTTTAAAAACAGCCAAACTGAAGCTTGAATTCTTCATTGCAGGGATTATCAGCACAATCAAAGAGATTCATGAAGGAGCTCACATTTCCCAAAGGGTTTTGAGGTCTCCTGCTGAGGGTGATGGTCTTGCTAGCACTGCAGTTGGACATAAATTTTAGCAAACAGAATTGAAAAAAAAATAATGTCACCATGAAATCACACAGCCTAGATCCTGGTGAGAGTTATTTTAATTGCATCTTTCATTTCTGTAGAGTTTTCCATAAAATCTCTCCCCTTGTTTCTGTGCTTTGCCACTAATTTTATTTTTTGTTGCATTTATTTTAGGTTTTTTAATATGTTTATAAAATGTATGGTATTTTTTTAATTTAGCAGCAAAACTCAAGAGGTAAATGCTATATTGATACTTTTTTTACTCGGACCTTTTACGAATGATCATGCATGTGACCATTCTTTTTGTACAAACTATCAAGAGACAAAGTTTTAACACCTCATTGCTCTATTTTTTTTTTCTAAAAACCCCTCGTTTTTGACAAAGACAACTAAAGAGCATGAATGTTTTTAGTGGTGCTTGGTTCAGCTGCCTGGACATGCTGTCAGGCCACAGAGTGCTGCCCCTCATGTCCTGCATCTGTCTCAGTCACCGTGTTGGAGCAGTTCAAAGCCACAAGACTTGCCTGAGCCGCAAGTTCCATGGCATGAAGAGTCCTTGGCCCTTCCCTGAAGGTGCCAACCTCCCTGCACCCAGTGCAGACTTGGGGGAAGGTGGGAGAACACAGATGGGGATGTTTCTGCGTGCTCTGTGGTCCCCATAGGAGCCTGATTTCCTCAGACTTCAGGGTAGAGACCCAGGCCTTCCTCCCCCTTGGCTTCCACCCCAGCACCCTTGACCTCAAAGGCGGCTGCTGTAAAACAGGCTCTGCAGTTCCCCAGCTGGAGCTTTCCTTGCCTTTTATAAAATCTTTATCTGCATGAGGCACCTAAAGATAGGAAAAAGTGGCACCAGTGGACAGACTATTTCTGCCTGAGACTGTGTGCACTCATTAATAACTGGGCCTCAAAAGAGAAAGTGTAGATTCTTTATTTGTTTAATCTTTTCCTGTTTTCTCTCTGTGACAAACTACCTGTATCAAAATAGAGATTTTATCACTTAGCATTGCATATGAAGGGAGGGTGACTGCTTAAACCATCTTTTATAGTGCTTTTTTAATCATATTCATTCCCATTCAGTGAAACTCCATTTTCTGCTGAATTAGCTTTCCTGGAAACAATAAGCAATACTTCCCGTCAATCAATTGGCAGGAGGTGTTGTTTCCAAGAGTGCTGATTAAGCAACACATGAAACTAGAGCCTGTAGGAATCACTTATAAAGAAAATTCAGTGAGAACTTTTTATCAAAATTCTTTTTGTGGGTTTGAGTTTTTAAAATGAAATCTGAGGGGAGAACACCAAGGAGAGCAATGCTTGAAAGTAAAAGAGAAATAAAATAGGAATGGAGAGAGTTCATTTAATTTTTTCTTTTCAATTTACTCTTACCTTGTACAAGTCTTCTTGACTCAAAAGTTGAAATTTCCCATTTCCTCTAGAAAGCTGTTATGGATTGCTTCTAAATATAGGAAATAACAAAGAGAATAACTTTTCTGTGTACTGCCACTTTTGCATTAATAATAATTAAGAAAAACCCCAAACAACCAAATAAAACCAGTCACTTGTCCTTGTAGAACCTAAAACGCTCACACTGTGGGAGAACTCATAGACCTGTGTATAATTATATTTTTTAATCCCTTAAGACCGAGATTATGCTCAATTTGATATTAAATAAGGACAGCTGTGTGGAGCCCTGCTAGAAAATTGCATCTAAATTATTCAGTATTGTAACCATGCTTATCTTTCAAAGAGACAGGTAAGATCCTGATCTTACAAATTTCTTAGTGCTTTGTGCCAACTACCTTTAGCTCCTTACTTTTAGAAACCCATCCACGAGTTTTTGTGTTGCCCTCAGATTACACTGAGACCCACACCCACATAAAGCATTTTATCACTCATGTTTTGTCTCCATGCCACAGCTGCTCAAACAGTTTGGAGTGCTGCTGAGCACTGCACTGGTCTGTAATCAAGAAGGCAGCACAAACCAAGAATTCCCAGGGTGGAAGGGAGATCATGCCTGTTCTAGGAGCAAGGACAGAACCCTCATTGTAGCATATTCAGGCTGGTGCTGAAAACTCTCAGGGGAAGGCAAGAATGTAGATATCCCCACTTGCAGCAGGCAAAGGCCACTGAACACAGTAACCAAGAGTGAAAGCCCCTTGCACTGTTTCTCTCTTCTCAGCAGTTAGAGGGTTTTGATTTCATGAGCTGAGCAGCTGGAGCTGCTGAGACTGAATTTCTTTTGTGCAAGTAGGCCAAGAACTTGCATAATTGTAGAATGGTTTGTGTTGCAAGGGACCTCACAGATCACCGAATTCCAACCCCCCCTGCCATGGGCAGAGATACCTCTCGCTAGGCCAGGTTGCCCAAAGCCCCATCCAACCTGGCCTTGAACACTTCTGGGGATGGGGCAGCCACAATTCCTCTGGGCAACTTGTTCAAGTCTCTTACCACCCTCACAGTAAAGAATTTCACCCTAATATCTAATCTAAACCTGCCCTCTCAGTTTGAAGTCTCTTGACCTGCTTTTTTGGATGCAGCCCAGAACACAAGTGGCTTTCTGGGCTGCAAGTGCCATTGCCAGCTCACATTGAGCTTCTCAGCCACCAACACCCTCAAGTCCTTCTCCTGAGAGCTGCCCTCAATCCGTCCTCCCCCAGTCTATATTTGTGCTGCAGAATCTATACCACATTTGTATTTCTTCAGCAGTTTAATGGAGTGTGATAGGACGTAAGAGTTGCCAGGGTAGGAGTAGAAATAGGAACTGCTTCTCTTCAGCATCATGCTGAAGTGGCATATTGTAGAAGTAAAATGTTGAGCTCTTTGGAGCTTGTGAAATTGTGTGAGGTGAGGGCTTTTTTGAAGGTGAAGAGTTTGGAAACTACCAAATTTCTGAAGGTTTTATTTGGGCATTAAATATTCTCCTGAGTAGAGCCTTTGATAGCCAGGATGTCAGTTCTGTGGAGCTGTGAGTTCAGCACACCTGTAGCTGACTGTGGAGGGGCTTGATGTGTGTGGAGTTGAGAAGCGCTGGATTTCAGAACACCGATTTGTCAAGCACAATGTAGCAGCTCCAAACAATGCAAATCCACAGGCCACATCCCCACCTGCTATTCACTCAAGGGGTAATTAATGAGAGTTTGGAAAATCAGCAGTGTATTATGCTTCAAAATTAGGTTAATAATGGAGTATTGCCTGTTTATGAAATCAGAGGAAACAAGGACCATCTTCAGATGAATAAACATCTGAGGCTTTCATTTTCTGCCCTTCTTACAGGGCTAATGCCTTTTCCAGATATAAATTTGCAACAGCAAGTAAGTCTGCAATTGCTAAAAGTCTAGGCTGTTAAAAAAGTATTCAACTAAATCTTGTAAAATTATTACAGTGAACAAGATCTTTTTTAAACCATTTATATGTAATGACTACATTGCTTACTCTGTACAGGGAGACTTTTTCCATATATCAATCATTTCTTTCTGTTGCCTTGGAGGATAAGAATAAAGGATGCTTTTGGCTTTTTTTGTGGAAAAATCGGAACTGTTTCTCACTCCTTAGGTAAAGAAGAGCTGCTGCCAGGTTTGTGACAGATTTGGCCTTAAATGGATAAGGACCCTTGGCTTTTTATTGGGAACTGAGAGAGCCCAGAATTAGCCTCCAATCCAGGTACTGATACTGAGTGATAGATGATTCTGTCTGAAGTGCCTACAGCTTCTGCTATCCTTTCCTTGCAGCAACAGAGAGAACATTAATTTTCTGTAAGTTTATTGCTGCAAATATGACTTTAATATAATTCTCACATGTTTGAGTAAAACCCTAATGTCTTCCAATAATTCTCTCCTATAATCCTGTGTCACTGATGATTGTAGACAGTGACAAATGCCAGGTTGTGTCTGATGGTTGTCTCCTGCCTTCAGTTACCTTCCTGGTTTGGATAATGCAATATTCCTGGCTAGACTGTTCTAAGTTCATTATCCTTCATCGAACAGCAGTGCAGGCAGTTGATGGATGGGTGTGTGCAAGAGCAGATCTGGAGCCACTCACCACCAGGGCAGGAGGGACATGGAGCTGCAGGCAGTGGCCACTGCAGCTGAAAGTATAGACAAATGTATGCTTGTGGCTTAGATGTGAATGTTTTCTCCCAAACCCATTACTTTGCAGAAGCTAATCTCTTTTTTTTCCTGTTTTTTTTTCTTCTTCCATTCCTTTCTTCTTCTTCACACACTTACTACACAGATACCTTGATATTGCTCTTATACTGCAACACAAAACTTCATTTCCTTTACTTCCACTTCCCATTTCTGCCATCCACGTCATGGCCCATGGGCCTTTGTAGAGTCCTAATGCCCCTTGGTATCCAAAGTTGCCCTTGCATTTCTTTTTGCTTCCTGGACATGTGTTTCAGCCTGTGCTTTGTCTGCCTTTCGTTCACTGTCTGTAGCTGGCAAAGTAAATGTAGAGGAGATGCAGCATTGCAATGAGGAAGTTTATCTGCTGTGATCCTTCTATATTTTTAGCTTCCTGCTGAAGAAAAGTACTCAGAAGTGTTGCATTTGTGGCTTTAAACAGTGTTCCAGATACCAAGAGAACACTCATATAGTCACTGATTAGTCTTTACTGACATAATTTGGATTGGTAGGAAATTTTGAAAGCTTTCAGGAATTGTAGTTGGTGAAATGACTGTGAACATTAGAAATACAAGCAAGTGCAGCTGACCATTGGCCATTATGAAAAGCCTCTATAAGCAGCATAGCATCTGAGAGTCACTACTTTGGGAAAAAAACAAGTGCAATTGCCACTAATTTCTCAGCTACTGGGCAGAAAAAATAACTGGAACTAAATTTCTATGCGATCATACTTAAAATTTGAAGTCAGCAACTACTGTGAGCATATTTCTTCAGTGATTTTGATTTTGACTAAAGAAAATTTATCTGAATTAACAAGGAATGCTGTGCATTTTGCTGTCTGTGAAGAAGAAAGAGACACTGTTTAGCTCCTGGCTTTTGAAGATTCACTGTGTTTTTTGTAATTATTGAAATAATTTTGCTGTTGACCTCTAGAATTCTCCCAATTGTCTGTGTGTAGACTGAGCTATGTAAACCAAATTGCTAATGTTGCTTGGTGCTCTCTTTTTTTGGTGGTTTTTGGTTGTTTTGTTTTGGGTTTTTTTGAAGAGTACTGTCATAGATAAGAGAGACGGGAGGGAAAGTGTATTGTCCAGGAGTCCAAAAGACTTGTATGGAACATAAGAGGAAAAGTTGAGGAGTGTTTTTGCTGAATGCAGGTGTGACTTCCCACACAGGTTGCTTTTACTTATTGTAGTAACCTTTTGCAGTGTGGCTGTTTATGCACCTCTCTTTAGACAAGAAGATTAGCAGTGAGAGAGGGAGTTCAGACCAATATTGCCACCAAGGGCATGGCTGTGGTTCAAGAAGAGAGCATAATAAAATACAGAGAGCCAGATGTTCTCTAAAGATATTTAAAAGACTGTGAAATTCATGCTGACTTCATGCTGTTTGGAGACATCTTTTCTGTCAATGGTAATCTCTCTCTCTTCTTCCCTCTCTCCCTCTCCCCACCCCTGGACAGTCAAAAAGGACTATATTGACCCTGGCCAGCAGAAGTCAGAGCAGCTCTGAGCACTGACAGGTGTCACAGTGCTTTGCATTGTGTACCTGCTCATAACTCAGAATGCACTGAAAACTGCAGTTCTTTAAGAAAATGGATGATTAGAAAGAATGAAACAGCTAATCAAATTTCTACTTAGGAAGGAGTGTCTCCTTAGCACAGCTAAGCGCTGGCAAAAGAGGACACTGGCATTCCTTTCAAGAATTCCTATAAATATTTCCAGTTTTATGGCTTTGTAGTTTAGTGATCTAACTTAATACTGGCTTTTTAATTTGGGCACAGTAGAATTGAAACTGGGTTTGTATTTATCTAAAAGGGCAGTTTTGTTTTCCTCTGGTGACATTTGTCATGCCATTGTTTTTGTTGTATTACATTGTCATGAGATTAAAGAAGTCCATCACCTTACTCTTTACTGTTACCCTAAATCTGGTCTTGATATCTCTGAATGCTTTATAGAAGTTTTTTTCTTGGCACAGGACTGCTTCTAGAAAAATGGAATAAAATGGAACAGTCATGCCATGATTGAGTACAGGTTTCAATCCCTTAATTTCCATGAGCTGACAAACAATAGCCCTTTGCAAATTGACTTGCATAATTTAACTCAAAACATATCTGCTGTAGAATTGGTGCATACTGTGTTAGGTACTGCAGCTGATAATCTTTTGCAAGACAATTCTGGTTACTGTAGCATGTGTGTATTAATGCTGTCACTATTCTACTGAATAGTGTCATTTTCTGCATGTAGTCCTACTGCTTTTAATTGAATAGTTTGATGAATGAGGGAGGGAAAGAGCTTTCTTTAGAAGGACTAAGATGGCAGCATCAAGAACATGGATTAGGGAGGAGCATTAGACCTTAATATTTGTGTTATTGCCACTGAGATAAGTATCTTAAGCTAAATTCTCGAAGGTTTGCAAAGGGTTTAAGCACACGTGCCATTCAAATCAAGGGGAGTCACAGAGCTAAAACCCCATGTAATGTTTTGTGAATGTATCTCCTGGGTGCTAATTTCATCATCTAAAATATATAGCATAATGGATAGTTGCTGCATGAATACAAAGTTTTAAGTCCCTCTAGGGGCTCTGCTAACAGCACAAACCATGAGAGTGTATCTGAGTTGTTTATGAACAGAAGCAGAGTCCCAAGGGTGATACACAGCTATAAATTCACTGCAGTCTGTGCTTATCTATTGTTATTTGTAATAACTGGGAGAGCAGTTTTCCTCTAAAACGACTTCCTTTTAGAACTTTAACTGAGGAGCTCTGCTTGAAAATCAGTCCTGATAGTTGAAGAGCTTTGCTGGAGGAAAGACTCCATTTTCTATATCTCAAATTCTGTATTGTATCACACTTTCATTTTGGACTTAACACAGTTATTTAGTCAATTCTTGTGACTGTGCCGTTGTAGAAGACCTTACGAGTGAATTGTATTTACTGGACCTTATTTGATTATAGATATTCTATTAAACCAATTATATGTTTTGTTAAACTGTAGTATTAACACACAAGCTATGGTGACATGCTTTAGAGACCCCTTTACATAACTCAAATGTTGTGTTTTGTGGTTTTTTGCTAAGAAAGAAAACATGGAAAGCCCAATGAACTTTTTTGAAGGTTCAATTCCTCCCTTTTTCCAACAGCAAACCCAGTTTAGGCCCAGCCAAAGCAAAGGTATAACAAAATGCAGAGGAGAAATTTGATTTTTAACATTGGAATTTCCTGACAGCCATTTGTACAAACAGAGAATTTTATATAAGATCAAATTTGTATTAAAATGATCAGATGTTGCTGTAACTGTAATTATAGTGACTTAAACAGTAGTGTGTTATTGCTTTTAGTTATATTGTATTTATATACTAAAAAAAGATGCTGTATTTATTGAAACAGTATGTATGGGTGCTGTTTAAATGCACACCTCTGCAGGTGTGGTTTACTCTGGGGCTGTGGGCAGGGAGTGGGCAACACTAACTGACTTTGAGAATCATCAGATCAAAAAGTTAGGAAAACAAGGGCTAGTAGCAAAGAAAGCTTGTAGTCCTTGTGACAGTACTGATATCTTGAGTCCCTCAGAGAAACAAACAGAAAATTTTACAATTTGCCTCTGGACTCGGTTAGTAAAAAGCCATGATCATTATTGTGCTGTAAGTTTTGGCAGCTACCTGGAAGAATTTACCACTTCTTGCATTTTACAGTATTTGGGGGAGTTTCTTCTTGCTTATATGACACTGTGGACTGTCTTGTCTGGCATAATTCTTCTGATAAACCACTTGGAACACCAGTAATTGCTTTCTTGCTCATTTTGTACTTGTTTTGCTTACTTTTGCTTTGTTGTTTCCTTTCTTTGAAAGGTTACTGAGAAGTACTTAATACACACTTTGGCTGTGTGAGGGTCTCTCCCCAGGCAGTCAGAATTGGCACCTCCCAGATGGGAGGGACTAGTTCAGCATTTCATACCCTCAAGAAGTGTAGCCACTGAAGATGCACCTGAAGCTGGTGGGGTTGAGGAAGGCTGGTGGCCCTGTGTGACAGTCCTGCCTGCCAGGGGTCTCACTGCACCTGCCCCTCCTGCCTGGGGTTGTTTGGGCTTATGAACCCGCATGAGAAATTGGGGAGAGTAAACTCCCTTAGTCAAATTATAAACAAACAAACAAAACCCCCATGAAACACAAACAAAAAACCAAAACGAAACCTCCAGCATTTTTTGACATTACCTGGGGTCAGACTGAGTTTTCTTAAGAAATACAGTCGAGGCCCTGTCATCAGTAGATAAAAGTTTTAAATTCAGTCTCTGTCAGCAGCAATAAGAAATTCGTGTGTTTTATAGTAGATATGATTATGTTTGGATTTCAATTTCATCAGTAGTAGAGTTTTTGGTAAAATGTATTTCCACAGTAATTCTAGAAATTCATTTAAGTTTTGACTCTGTGAAGTTGTTGGTCATGGAAAAAAATTTTGTGTTCCTGAGAAGCAGCATAGTAGGAAGCAACTCATAAATGCTTCTGTTAATGTTTTGTGGCAGTTGATTTTGAAAACAGTGAAACCCTTTCTAATTAATCTCCCTGTTATTTCTTAAATAAATGTTATTCCATTGACAAATGAGTGGCCCTAAAACATGATCTTTAAAAAACTTATTTTTGACTGCTGTGTTTAGTTTGAGGGACAGGGATTCTCCTGAAGAGGTTTCTGTGACAGCACCACACTTGAGATGATGATGTAGGTAGCAGCTCTTCTAAGTGGGTTACTTCACTGCTCACACAGCAGTCCTTTTTTTTCCCTCCTGTGAAGAACAGGGTATAAAACAAGTATAAAAACAGTAACTGAAAAGGGCACACATACACATTATAGTCAAAAATACATGCAGCAAAATTTCCTGTCTATAGAGATATTCAGACTGGAAATTCAATAAAGTGAAAAATGTGAGAGGTTTTTCCTTCAGTTTTTCAGACCAGAATCCTCCTCTACAAATCCAAAGTGCCCCAACAGCCATGACAAGAACTGTTTTTTATATCACAGCTCCAACTTGCCTAGGACCTCACTTTTAAAAAATTTAGTTATTGAAAGGAGGCAGCTCAGACTGTTCCATCACCAAAGAATCAGGCAGCAAAAAACCAATTGAGTCAACTGAAGTTTTCCCATTCACTTCAGCACCTGTTAGCTTGGGCTGCATGCACTTGCCATCTTGCCTTTGTCAAAGCACAAAGGCAAGTAAACTTCATGAACTTGTAGAAACCACATGATCTTTAAAAGTAATACTACTTTTCAGCTGTGCAGTGTTTCTGCATACTCACAGTCTTAATGCTCTATTAGTGTCCTTACCTGCTGGCTCTTGTAGAGGAAGCCTTCAGTGGACCCCACCATAGAATTTTTTAAATATTCATGTCTTGAGAATCTCCACCAATGGAGTCAAGCTTCCTCATTCCAATGAAACTTACTTGTAGTAATTTTTGAAAAAAAAATTTAAAAAAATTAAAATTAAAAAAAAAAAACAAACCAAAGAGCAAAGTTATCCTTTTTTTCCTGCTCAGTAGCCCCATGTTTGGATGAAAGGAATCCAGGTCAGCAGTGTGAGTTCAGGAGGAGGCAGCACTTGCTCAGCCTTCACCTGAGCTGTTCAGTGTGGAATGGGGTTTAGTGGTTGCATCCTGTTCTTCTACACAACCACAAAAAGCAATTTTGTGTTTGTTCTTTCAAAGAAAAGAATCCTTCAATATCTCTAAGATGTGAGGGAGGAAGTGTCTGCTCAGCTCCTATGAGGAAGGTTTGGTAACTGGATAAGGCCACTAAGTTGGATCCTGGGGTTGATGACTGTAAGACCTGTGAAGCCAAAGCTGTGCAACTGGTGAGTCTCACCAAGATCTCATCTCTAAACCATTGCACTCAGATTGACTTCTCTTCATTTAGGCCATTAGCACAGTGAGAAAGGTTAAGCTGACTATTATGAATAGCAGGTCTCAAGAACAAGTGTTCCAAAGGCTATTGGAAAGTCTGCAAAATGTGGCTTAAAGGAGCCAATTCATAGAATATTATTTAGTCTGTTTCCATGGGATTCTTGAAGTATTTCCCACTGATAACCATTCTTTGTTTACAGTTTCTAAGACAGTTTTCACTGTTTTGGAGTTCTCCCACAGTCCTCTGTGCTCCTATTTTTAAATAAGTTCTGTCCTGTCCCATTTCTCCTGCAGTTCCCCACAGGGAAAATTTGCATCTCTTGACCTACAACGACTTCTACCCTTAAAAAAAAATCATTCATGATCACTTTTAATTATGGCTTTTTTCCCAAATTCTGCTTTCTATTGCATGATAACCTTTGTTTTGCACAAACAATTTACTGTTGAGTTGTTAAATGAAAGCTTCCAATGGTATTCAGTACAGAGACAGTGCAGTGATTGGCATGAAGCAGGAAATGAGACTGTACAGCAGAACTGAAAAGTGGTGAAGCATTTGCCAATATTCACTCTTTTGGTCCATCAGACTTAGAAAACAAATATTATCTTCTCTACTGCTCATTTCTCCCACATGACACTGAAATCTTAAAGGTAAATAACTCCTTGTGGATTTTGTTCTGTCTAAAATAGGCCTAGCAGTGCACATCATTAATAGGGTTAGTAAAGCTGGAACCTAGATGGATACATAAACAAATTACAGAAAAGGGGTTTTTTGAGAAATATATCTGAGCATGGGAGCTCATTTCTGCTACAGGAACTTGTTCTGGAAGTAAATAGTTTGAGGTGTTTCTGTAATTTTGTAACTGACTGAATAGGAAAGTTAAGTTTGAGGAAAATTACAGATTTAGTCCCACAGCATATAAATAATGATTTATAGTGTTCTATGGTCTCTGTGATGTGATTTTTTAGTGACATGATTTTTTATTTCCACTTTACAATCTTTTTAAGGTAAAGAACATACCTTATATGCACATATAATTTGTAAAGATCTCCTGTTACTTTTTTCCTTAACTTTTATCAAAAGGACACAGAAATTTACCCCAAATATATTATTTCCTGCATCAGTGTTGACTATTGGGACATAATGTTATTTACCCAGGAGACATCTTGTATGGCTGTTATCTGATATAGAGGCAGACAGAAATATATATAGTTAGAAATGGCTGCCTGCCATTCTTGTTAAAAGAAGAACTTGTGTGACTTTTCTAAAGGGCTTAAAATGCACATTGCCCAAATGCCAAAGGTGGCAGCAGCAGTGTAGAAAAGGGTAACCAAGGAGGTTTATTTAACAGTTTAATCTGCCTTAAATGTGTGTGTCTGACTGCCCCTCCCCTTAGAATGAAAATGCTCAGAAAACTGAATTCAGTCTGAGTTTATCAGTAAAATTCTGCACATCCCTTAAAACCTACTTAAGCTGAGAAATAGGATGAATGAAAGCAAATTTTGAACTGATTAAAGATGGCAAAGGTTTAGATTTTCCCATGAAGAGTACCAGTCTACCCTGACTGGCTAAGTAGTGTTCTATATTCATTCCTTTTATGCAGAAATGGTCTCAAATATGCATAAGGTGTGACAAAAAGTAAGATTGTGTTAAGGCAGACGTTTGGAGAGAACAAAATCTCAATATTTCTAATATTAATATTAATACCGAATTAAATCTCCTTTGCAATTTCTATCGATTTTAATATTTACTGCACTCTCTTTTCCCTTCCCTGGTCCTTCTGGAACAAAAGGAAAATAATTTTATTTGTCAGTGATCATTTTCCCACATTGAACACTATCTCACTGTGAAATTGTCACATTGAAATTAGAATTTAGCCTGAAAAATATGCAGTGAGAGCAAGCCTGGAAAAATCTATTTTTATACTTATTCTAATCAGTTAAAGAAGTATGACTTAATCTGTGATCCATTGATCATAGGCAGCCCAGTCCATAAGCAAAAAATTCACTGTATGATTATGCTTATGAAAATTAACCCCATGCCTGCAAGCAGGGAAATGGAGGAACTGGAAGTAATCAATGACAAGTCAAAGCTTAGGCTCTTCTTCACGTGGCTGTACATGCTGACCTCTGTACAAAATGATCTAAAGGTTTTTGTTACATAGACCAAAAAAACAGTGCCTTGAAGTATGCCTGCTGTTGAAATGTCTAGACATTGCAATATTATTTGAAAATGAGGAATAAAAGTCATAAGCTTAAAAATTGCTCATTCTCACATGACATTATTTGACTAAATGGTGGCATTTTTTTCTGGTAAATTGCTTTTGCCCCTAAGTTTTGGCTCTGGTAGTGTCCTGGTGTGGCAGTTGGGTATCTCAGGGTGCCACTGCATTGGCATTCCAGTTCAGAAGCAGTTTTGAAGTGACTGCCAGTCCTTCTGGCTGTGCTCTGATTTGCTGACACAGCAGCTCTCGGGGGGAAACCGAACGTCTTTTGCATGGAACTATTTAGAGGGTGCACTGCAGGAGGAGACCTTCTGCCTTCTGGGTTCTTATTGTCTTTGGTCCATGGGACCAGGCTGGAATGGCTCAAGTAAAACAACACAAAATACATGATGTGTAGGTATTTGGTTCTCACCACAAACTTCAGTATCTCCAGCTTTGGTTGCCATGGTTAGACTGTACTGTCTCTGGTTTCACTGTCATAGCTCCAGGTGCACTGTAGTTTTGTTCTGTGGTTGTCTTCCTTCTTGGAACACAGACTGCCAGGAAGGCCATACTGAAAAAACAAATGGCATAAATTCCCATGGCAGCATCTCTGAATTAAATACTTAAAGTTTCTTGTCCATCTACAGCTTAAGAAATAAAAAGGCAGAAAAAAGCTTTTATCAGAACAAATTTTGTTTGGATGAAAATTCAACTTAATAAACAGGTTTGCTGAATCTTTTTTAACAATCCATCCAGTTACCTGTCAGGTTAAATAACACTCAGATACTGTAGTTTCATACTGATTGGACCAACAATTATAGAAAGACTGGAACTTGTGTAGTTTCCTTCAACTGTGCGAGTCATACTGGGAAGACACTTATTTGAAGGAATTGTCCTGATTTAGGCAGTTCCCTGGCTTTCATAATGGGGGCAGTATTTGGTTGCTTGGTTTCCATTTAAGATGACTGTATTTTAGATAATCATTGATGGAAACATTACTCAGAAGGTGAGGGAGCAGCATGATGCCAATTTTCAACAGGCCACAAATATAAAGATGGATCTATGCAAGCAGAAGAGAGATTGTAATAGATATGTATAATTAACCTATTTGCTCACACTTACTGCACACATTTACACACCATTTGTATATGCCACTTTGTTACTGCATCCTTAATCTAAAAGAAAGTAGAAATTACACAAGTATGCTTTAGATCATCAGGAATGGTGATAATGGATATCCCATAGGATGCTGAGAGGAGAAATAGAGAAGGTGCATAGAGAAATCAGGCTCTTGTAGCTGATTAGAAATCCATTTATTCTGAAGTCTGCAGTGGCTCAACCAATCTTTATTTTGTAAGGAAAAGTTAATTTGTTTATAAAACATGAGAAGTGCAATCTTGAGTATGTGAAATAAGATTCATTAAAATGTTGTTTCTGATGAGAGGTGCCAGCTGCTTGCCATGACATGGGGCACCACTTGGAGTTTAGGTCTGCTTCGAAGGGGAGTCCTGCTGTACAACACAGAGGCATGCAGTGTCTAAATGTCTCACATCTGTTTAATTATTTTGACTATTTAAAAAAAAATTACAAATTTACTAAACACAGGTGCTAATTTTGCTGTTCCAATAGAATTTCCACTGAGATGAATCAGAAGAATTGAGGAGAATGGTACAGAGTTCAGGTGGCACTTTTTAACTGCTTCTACTCCATTAGGCCTCCACACCAGTGTGGTCAATGCTCATGATAATGGGGGTTTTTCCCTCAAGCTTGGTCTCATATGTCTGAGTGCATATTCAGACAGCAAAGGAAACTTCTCTTTGGTGGCTAAATAGAAGTGCACAAAAAGACAGAGGATGGACAATTTAAAACAAACTCAGAATAAATATGATTGTCTTAAAGGCAGTCTGAAAATTTGAGAGACATCTTCAGATATCTCTATCTTCTCCAGCTGGCCCTTAAATGCCATTAATATTTAAACAATTTTAACCTCAGATTATTTTAATCTGAAATTGATTTAATTTATTTTAATTTTTAAGAGGAGATGCAGTATGCACTGATTTTTGCCCAGAAACACTGGTTGTGAATAAGTGGAGGGACAGAACAGCCATGTCCAATGCTTTCCTGAGGGCTGGCTGTTTCCAGGAGCAGCATTTCTGTTCTCCACACAGCTCTGAGTGTTACTGTGCTAAGCACTCTGACACCATCCAGTGTAAGATACTCTTCATTTGGAAGATTTTACCATATAGTGAAGACCAAAGGCAATTTATAGGTAAAATAAACAAAATGGATATAAAAGGGAGAATAAGATAAAAATATTTGTGGTTGTCAGCATTTTTAATGTTTGGAAGGGAGAGTCCCAGAGGGTGTGGGATAACCCAGGTTAGTATTCTGCAGTATTTCCAGCAGATAAATTTGGGAAAGGCTTGTTTTCTTACAGTTCAAAATATTCAAACATATAAATTATTCCCCAAATTATCAGAATTTTTCTGTTCTTTCCCTCAAGATAAAACTTGTTTGCATTCCAGTATTTGAGCTTTTAGGGTATACTCTGTTTTCAAGGTCTTACCTCATAACTACAAGAGATAATAAATCCATGCTTGTTTTCTTTTCTTGAAGGGTTTAGGATTTTCTTTTTAAAAAGGAAGGGGTTCTCATTTAAACACTTGTTTCCAGGATATTGGGATTTCAGGAAAGAACTAGATACTCAGACTTGGCAGTCAGAAACTAGAGTTTAACAACTTGAAGTCCAGTTATCCTAAAATCCATGAAAAAGTATTCTGGAAGAGGATAAAGCATGATCATTCTAGGGATGCCTTATGTAGTATGGTATGTGAGGCAGAAGTACTAGACCAAAACTGGGGTGTACATTCCTTTGTACCTAAACTCCCTGATCTGTAGCTAATTCAGCTGTGTACAGTTTGATTTTGTCACCCACTGGGACAGAGTGATTCCTTGTTGGCAGTGTTTGGATAGTTTGTCTACATTCCACTTCAGGAAGGGATGAAAACTGAAGGTGGTGTAAGCTGGAGCTGAACACAGCCAGCACAGTTCATCATCTTCAAAAATACCTGATTCTTTGTGACCTACTTCTCTTATGTTAATATTTTTTTGCTTCTTGTTTAAAACCATGTAATTGTGTACTCTCCTTGCTGGCATGTCATACCTAGTTTTCCTTCCGGTCTGTACCACGGTAAGAAGAGATTTCTGCTGAAAACTCGTCTCTCTGGTCATTAGAAACCCTACTGCCGTATAGCAGCTATTTAGTGTTTTAACTGCAGTAGTACTTCTGCCTTATGGTCTTTGTATTGATTTTCCTTGTGGGAAATTTAACCCCATCATTCAAGAGTAAATAGTGGAATCAGCTGTTTACAGACTGAAAGAACAACTTTTTCGACGCTAGAAAGGGCAGCACACGTGGCTGGACTCCTGCTAGTTTTATTGATGGTTTTGGAGAGCAGTGGCTGTTTTGTGCACACATCAGGGCCAGCAAATAAAGGACTTTGCAAGAGCATCTCACATGTGCTCTGCATTAGTACATGACCTGGAGTACAGACACTGCCTGGGGTGGTGCTGCCTCTGGGGCACGTGACAGCCCTGCTTCAGGAAAGAGATTTGTTGTAACTGTGTTTGTGTGTGTGGACAAAGGCAGGGTGTTCATCTTCACTCTTATTTAAGATGCAAATTCTGATTTGTAATTTTGAATCCATTCTTGCTGTCTTAATATCGTTACATAGCTAATCCAGCTCCAAAATGTTCCTTGTGGGTTCTCCTCTCTTTCCAGTAGTAGCAGGAAAACCCTCATTGACTTCAGAGGACAAAAAGGCAAACTAACATCCAGAGCTTGCTCTTTTCTAAACAGACCATCTCTGTGAATCAGTAGAGTAACAAACTTCAGCAGTGATATAACAGTGATAACCTGTGTACCAAACGGGGACATAG
The DNA here is from genome assembly GCF_047495875.1 of Pithys albifrons albifrons. Taxonomy (NCBI): domain Eukaryota; kingdom Metazoa; phylum Chordata; class Aves; order Passeriformes; family Thamnophilidae; genus Pithys; species Pithys albifrons. The sequence goes on from NC_092470.1 coordinate 10,495,384, forward strand.
AGAGCTCAGCAAATCTAAAATCTGTCAAAATCCCAGTCCTGTGGCAAGAGTTCCTGATTTTGACAAGTATCTGGAATCTTAAAGGGGGTCCTGAAACTCTTAGTTCAGCAAATTCCCACTGGTTATGGAGGAGCTGCACTTTGCTGGCCCTTCGTAGAATTAGGTTGCTCTTGTTTTGGTGCTTATCTTTTGGGGATTACCTATAGGCAGACTTCCAAGTTTTAATTATTTTGCCTTTTTGTATTGCAGCAGAATACTTAACAGATGCCATTTCTTTTCCATACTGGCATGGTAACAAACATATGCCATCATTTTTTCATAAGGGAGTATTGGTATATTTATATATGTATGATATTAGACAGAGTGGTTTTGTTTTAGCACAAGCACACTTTAGTTTTGCCTTAAACTCTTATCTGATCTTAAAACCTGAATTTACCCATCATTCAAGTCATCATGGAAGAGACTTTTACCTGGGAATTGAGTCCTTTGGGCTCTATAAAAATAGGATTATAGAACATCTGGCTGCACAGTAGGAATATTTCACTCTGAAGTACAAAAATAAAACCACAAAAGATAAAGAGAAAAGCATTCCTGGCAAGAAATTAACCTTTCTTTATGTTTTTTTGTATCCATCAAGCACTAGCCTCTTCCAGATGGAAGGCAAGGAGACAACGAAAGAAAAATTGAGAGAATTAAAGAGCCACATCATATCATTAATACTTTGGCAGTTTTGACAGCCATGAGTAGCAAAGAAAAACACTGCTGTTTCAAAGTCTGAAATAAATAGGGAGCTTGGCAGGTTCTCAAAGTAGGGCCCTTGGTTCAGATTCACAGAAAATGAGCATTCCACACTCTTGCTTGATTATATACCTAAGAGCAGAAAATTAAAACGATGAAATGTATTTATGAAATAAGCCCCAAAGAATGTATTTTTTAAAGTCAATGATTCTATTAACTGAGAGGTTTTTTAAAAGAAAAATCTACATAAAAAAAAGAAAAGGGCCTGACTTTCAGGAATAATTTTTCCACATCTTCTTTAGTAATTTTTTGTGTCTCACTTAAAAACCCAAGGAGAGCATGTACTGGGGCTGAACAAATGTTTTTGACTCTCTTCTTTCTATTCTTTTTCTAATCATAAAGGTATCACAAAGATCTGTGGTCTCCTGTATTTTCATTAACACCTCATCAACCAAAGAGTAACTTGCCTTGACAGTTGTGGATAGCATAAAATAATACTTATTGTTTTGGACAGTACTTAAATATTAATTTTATGGTAGGGGAGCAAAGTATAAATAATTTCTTAATGCCAAGATAAAAAGCAGTAGGTAGGTGGATTAGAGATACAAAAGATATCTCGATAATTTTCTATGTTAAGGCATTGCAAAAGTGCAGTATTAGGGGAGCATTTGCTTGGAGTTTGTGAGTACTCCAGAGACTATGATCAATTATTGCTTCTGTTTTTAAAGCAAATTCTTGTAGGATCAGATCCTTTCAGCATTAGTTCCTGAACAATGCTGGCTGCTTTTACTGATTGTCTACTTTGAGTTGAAGGAGATCAGAAGCTGTCAGCAGGTGTTTACTTGGTGTTCTTCAGTGCCTTCATCCTTTGTAAGTGGGAAGGTGGAACTGGGGTCTATCATGTTCCCTTGTTTAATGTTCCACAGTCTTCAGGGAAGAAGGAATGTGTGTCCCAGTTTTGTGTTGACAGCACTAATATCTATTAAACATTCCAATTAAATAAGTTAAAGCAGTCCTGTGTTTCTGTCTCCTGGCTGATGACAAGCTTTGGGCTTATCACCACTTCATTTAACAAAATGAGACCAACCACTTCTTGGAACAGGAGTCTCCAGAACCTTGATACCCAGCTCTCCTGCACTGGGGTGTTTGCTGCCTGCCAGCAGCTGCTTGGGCACAGTTCAGCCTGGTAGGAAGATGGCAGAGAACTTCAGCAGACCCAGTGCTCCTCTTTGCATAGTGATGCTTCAGCAGTGCCAAGTGAGACTGCAGCAAAGTGTCATGCTCATTTTAGGCAAGCCACCATTATCCCTAGAATAGATAGGATCTTTTAAAATTATAAGGAGTCTTATATAATTTCTTTCAAATTCTTTGACACCTTTACAATGTATTGCTAAGGAAAGACTAAATAATCTGTAATAGATATAATACCTTCTTAGCAAAGTTCCTTGCCTTATGTTTTAATTTCCCATGATGGTTCACCCACACTACTTAGAAAGCAAAATCAAAAACTGCTGTTGTGATTTTAAACTCTTTTTCAATTGATGTTGAAAAGGTAAATTTTTCACTACTAAAAGATGGCAATTATCTTGAAATGAGGTTCAGACTGAATCTTGCTGATTATTACAGAGATTAGAATGCAAACATAAAAGTTAGCATATTAGAACAATTTTTTTTATTTTACTTACGTCTTATAATAATAAAATGTGGGGGTTTTTTTAAGATGGGCGGTTTTCATTTCTAAGGTTTTTCTTGTTAGAGGCAGCAGAGTCTTAAGTATTTGTTGTACACATCGACCTGTAAGTGTGTGAGGTTATGTCACACCAGAAGGGTTTGTCATACATCAATACAGGGCTGAAAACAAAATGCTGTTTTTTCACTTTTTCTCTCTGTAGTATTTATTTTCTATATCAATTATCCTTATCCTCTTCCCTGTTCTAACACTAAGGACTTGTCTGCCAGGCAAGGCTCTGTGGAATACAGGAGAGCACAGCCCTTTTGCAGCTGAATGCTCTTGTACCTGCTAAACTGTTGTGTGTGAGAGGTATTTACTGTAGACATGGGATTGTTGTGCAGGTTGCTAATTTACAGTGCATGAAAAAATTATTCATTCCACATTAGCTATTAGCTACTTAATATAGCCATGTTTGGGTTATTTTTAACTCTTTATATTGCAACAGCTTCCAGAAATCTAAGTGGGATTTGTATCCAAATTACCCAGATAACTGTGTAAGGCTGTAGTCAAATATGATCCCTACTCATAGCCCCCTAGAAGTACATGAGTAGTAAATGTAGACAGGACACAAAGATACCAAGTGACTTGTTCAGCGGTGTACTGTGAGTGTGTGACATATCCAGGAAAAGGATTTGGGGTTCCAGCAGTGCAGTCCAGTGCTGTGGGCGGCTGCTCTTTGCCCTGGATGCAAACAGTGCAGCATTGGCTTGTGGTGTGTTCCCACAGTTTGTTGCCACAGCCTTGTTGGAGCAGCTGTCTGCACCTCTGTGTCTCCTGCCCTCCTGACTTGTGCACCAATGAGCCCATTGCAGGGTAAAGAAGCAAAAGCAGTGAAGAGCTTCAGGGTAAGTTCTCAGTTCTTCAGATGGGTAAAAGAGATACTCTGTGACGCTAAGTGGAAAGCTGTGGAAGGAATTCCTGCTTAGAAGAGAGTCATCTCTGTTTTGTAAGGTCTTTGCCCTGACTTACTGGAGAGATCAGTCAGCAATTGCATCTTACCAAGCAGATAAAAGTTGCAGACACAAATCTGCAGAAAACCAACTTGCCTTAGCTGAAATGCTCCAAACTTCTCTTCTTTTTAAAGCAAATTGTGTGTATATATTATGGACTGTTTGAGCTAGATCTGTTTGCAACAGCAGAAAGGAAACCTGGGCAAAGATGTATTTCAGGTGATGCAGGTTCAGCTCTTCCTTTTCCTGGGGTAGTGACCAGGGTGCAAACTCTATGCAGGTTCAACTCTTCCTTTTCCTGGGGTAGTGACCAGGGCACAAACTCTACCGTTATAATGTGCAATGTAAGGAGCAGAAGTTTCATGCTTTGGATTTCATGACAGCTCCAAGAGAAACGTGGAAACGTAGCATGGAACAAAGGGGAAAAGGGCACATGGACTTGCCTTTAAAAACTACTAAAAATCTAGTTAATCCACCCAAAATTACCAGTTCTGAAGCTCCCCATTTTGTAAAATATACAGACTTCTAGAACAGAGCTACTGTTTCATGACAGAGGAAAGATTCCAGCGATGAGCATATATTAAGTAAGTGCTCAGTACTGTGCTGACGTGGTTCCAGGACAAATTGTCATCACCATGCTAAAGCACACTGGAGTCAAATGAACATATTCCAAAAAAGTATCTATCACATAATTTAGAGACCTATAAATTGGAACTGCTTAGTAAAATAACCAAGGAGTCTCTTAATGCCCAACTTGTGTTCCTGTATTCATTTTTTCCAGTTTCTGTATTAATCTAGTTAAGTGAATATCCCAGAGAACTATTTTACTCACTCACAGAAGTAATATTAATAGGGAAAATGTGTGTGACTAAGCAGGTAATAAAAACACGGACTCCGAAGAAGCTTCTTCCAGACATCCATGTAAATTATCATTAACAGCTTCACCATTTATCTTTGAAGTATTTGTCAAGAAAGGCTTTAACATCATATAATTGTGTTCAAATTATTTATTTTTATCCTCTGCTGTTATTTGCAGTGAAATTCTAAAGAGAACAGACATTACTGTTTAAGGGCTGAGTGCTGATCTTGTATTTAAATGGGCTTTTTGCTTTGGCAGTTGAATAAGTTCAGCCAGACATAGGATGCTGAAAATTTCCAAAGCATCCACTCTATGCCATGGTTTTTGTATAACTCTACTTGTATGGGTTTTAAACTTAGAAATGACTTGTTTTACATCAAAGAAATGGCACAATTTAGAAGTATGCAGAATGCTGGAAAGAACTTGCTGCGAAGTTGAATACGTGTTGTACTGATACCACAGGTTTGCTAAATGTTGTGGGAAGACCTGTTTATGTATGAAGTGAATATCTCAGGCCCTTGTATTGTTCTTTCTAATGTCTTCATCAAAACTTTCAGTAGTCATACCATTGCAACATTTCCAGCCTGGCTGCAATAACAATCACATCATGGTATACATGTCTTCCACTAGTCATGCCATATAGTTCCTTTAGCCTTTTCTTTTGTCTCCTGTAGAGGCACTATGCTATTATATCAGTGGCCAGGCCATCCATAATTATGTAGGCTGCTATTTCTAGTCCAGTTGAAGTATAATTAACAGATAATTGGGATTGTCTAAAAAAGTGGTAAATAAGATGATTTGATCTTTCCTGCAGCCAGCCCCTGTACAGTTACAGACTCTTCATCTAACCTGAGTGAAAAATTTTGAGAGGAATTAAATTGCTGCTAAGAAAGAATTTTGGTGATCCCTCTGTTTCTGACCAACTTAGACCTGCTAATTTTAGAAGAATTCTGTGGTATTTGTGCCTGTCTGTTTTCTTGAGGCTTTGGCTCTGCAAGGAGTTACTCAATAACAACAATTTCTGAATACTGATTGCTGTCTAAACATTTTGGTTAACTTGGGACATCTCTGAAAGAGTAAGGTCAGGCTCTAGGCATCATTTAGGGAAGGAGAGGAGATGATGGTACCATCTTTTATTCTCTCCAGAAGAAAAATGATAGCCTGGTAGCTTAGAACTTAAGACAGTAATTTCTTGTAGCATCTGGACTTCAGCATCTGATTCTGTGACTGTTTAAGTGTTTTGTACAAATACAAGTGCCTTTCAGAGAACAGCTGGAGGGGAAAAAAAAGCTTCATTTCTCTACATTATCCTAACATGAGATTTCAGCTTGTTTCTAGATCTGTCCCAAGTCAGGAAAGAAGAGACTTTCAAATGTGCTTTCTCCATCCAGCATGATTGCACTGAGCATTAGCCTATAGAAAATAATGGAAGGAGCCCATCTGCTCATCCAGTTGTAGGAATGGCACTTAGACTGTCACAGGAGACCAGTAAGGCTGGCTTGAGAAGTCATACTCTCCCCTCTGTAGAATGCAAAGATACATCGCACCATTCCCAGAGAAGTGTTTCATTTCTCTGGACTGATCCCTACTGGGACAATCCCAGCACAACTGGAACGCTCTGCATTAGTTGCTCTGAGCCTGCATTTGCTCCTGGAGCTGCAGGCTGTCAGGCCTGCTGCCTGCCTGTGGGACATGGGAAAGCTGATGGCATGTTAACAGCTCAGGGCTTTGCAGCCCTTCTGCTGTGGTTGGTCAGCCCGGCTGGGGCAGTGGTGTGTTTGAAAGGGGTGAATGTGTCTTCATATTGAAACTCAACTGATGTCTCTTCTTGTTACAAATATTTATTGTTACTAATGTTGCTAATACTTATTATGGATATTCTTGTTTAATTCATTAACATAACTGTAAGTTGTGAATGTAGAAATGTGAGCTGATAAAGCCCTCAGCTGAACATGTTTAGGTTGCAAGCAAACCTCTTCCATTGTGAGGAGGTCAGAGATGCAGTAATCCTGCTGTCTCAGGAACGACGCCAGATCCCCAGATAATGTCTGCCCACAAGAAATGTGAGATGCATCGGAGCAGGATAACAACAAAGTGCAGCAGAGATAAAGAACTGACATTGTTTGAAAGGGATATCCAGTAGCATTTTCTAAAAGACTAGGTAACATTAGCTTCAAGCCAAACACGAAAGATAGCAATCTTTTTTAAAAGAGGTGACCATATGTTTAACAGCTGATCAATTTGCTATGATACAAAGAATTAGTAGGAGGAAACTGGGAAAGTAGAAAAGCTTTTTGTGTGCCTTTCTAATTCATATTTCCATTTTATATTCCTCTTTATTTCCAATTTGTTGCTCTTTACTGCACTGTTACCTTTATTTCAATATCATTAATTCATTTTGATCTTGAGCACAGTTGGTTGCAAACTGCTGTCTCTCTGTTACAAATTGATTTGTCCTTTTAGAAAAAAGGGAGACAGACACAAATGTCAACTTGTTTAACAGCGGAAATGTTGAACATAAGAGTTGGCTCCAATACAGTGTCCACCCAGTGGTTCTATGAATAAGTGTTTATAGATTGCGCTGAGCTTTCCAGCCAACTCCTAGTGTCTCCTATAATTGCTACTGCAGGAAATAGAAATGTTTGTCTGAAAACCCAAACTCTTCATTTAAGCTGCATAAAGCTATTATTCTACTTTATGTGTAGTTTGCTAGAGGATGGTAAACTTATATGTTTGAAGAATACAGAAATACGAGATTGGCTCACCACAGATTCCCTTCCAGCTCCAGTGATGGTTCACAATATAGCTCTGGTTTACTTGACTTCTTTTAGGGACCATTCTGGCTTTCAGTATTTTTGGTGGGAGTTGTCCATATGCTGACTTTGGTGTTCTGTGAGTTTTTCTTTTTCTTAAATTGTTGGTTTACTTAAAAACCTTCTATCATTGTGTCTACATGCGTTTTTTCCCACTGTTTGTCCTTGTCTTATTGGTTAAAAATGTAGAGAAGATTAGTTCAGAAGAAATTTTAAAAAAAAAATCAGAGAAAATTCACAACTATATTGACAAGAGTAATGATTTCAGATGGCAAAGTAGCCAGGAACAGCTGTAAAAGGTCTATCTAAAAGGCATTAGAAGAATGTGCATACTTGTGTCTAGCACAGAGGATCATGACAGTGATGAAATGGTTTTTATTTTTATTTCATTAAGTAGATGCATGTGAATTTGTCCATATAGCTTTAGCTGATTGATATTAGTAATTGCTCTTTAAATGTATTAATATGGGACTTATGCTAAATCTCTCACTAGTTTAAAGTCATAATCTCTAAGTAAGACAGTTAATGAATGGTGCACTGACAAGAGTAATTAAAAACTCTGATATGCATGTTGTAGAAACTGTCATTGTTTTACAGGCCCACTCTGCTGCTGCTTTTTAAATAAGATGGGTCCCATCTAAACATACAACATGCTATAGAGTAAAAAGAGGGGGAAAATAAGGAAAAATTGTATACCACCTGCTGATGTGTGAATTGGATAACATTGCAGGAAACGACATGTGTTAAATTACTCTCATGATAGAAGGAAGAAAAGTTAGAAAGTAAATGATTTATTTCAAAACACTGAATTAGAACATAGCATGTGTTCAATCTGAAACACAAAAGCTGAATTCAATATAATATTGGCCACTGACATTTAAAGTTTGAACAAATGCAATGGTCCTAAAATTTAGACATGAAGTAATATGCAGAATAATGTGTGCAAAGAACTAAAGATTATACTTTATTATATTTGTATCACAAGCCTGACAGCGTTTCAACCTCAAAGCCCATTTGTATAGGAGTATGTGTACATGGCTGAGTGTACTTCTACATATGAAATACAATCAGATTTTTCTGAATCTCCATGGACAATGCACTTGTGGTTTTATATGCCAAGTGTCAGATAAAGATCTTTGTGCTATTTATACACAGAAAGGTAAGTTGTTAACTTTACCATTTGTGTGCACTATTCAGCAAAAGAAATGGAAGGAGAATTCCAGAAGCTAATATACTTATTCATGTAATGTGATTCCCTCTGTTTTTTCGATCCTTTAATTGAGACATATTGCTGTGTATCCAAAATGTCAAACTGCTATTTTATATTAGAAATATTAATTGCAAAACTTGGCAGCTTCTGATATCACGTCACTAAAGGAGGTAGCCTTGGTAATAGAAAAACCTGTTTTCAAAAGTCTGATTGCTAATAATTTGTTATGGTGAAATTTTAGGCAGGGTGTGGGGATGATGGGATGACACAGGACAAAAACAGAAGTTTGAACCCAGACTTACTTAAGAATGCATTTAGTGTCCAAAAAGCCTCAACTGTTCTTTCAGGAATGAGCAAAGATTGGCTTAAAGGCTGCTCTGACCCAGGTCTGAGCTGTCAACTGGAAATGATAAGAAATTAATAACAAACCTTGTAACAATGGAAAAAATTACAGTAATCTATATGAAGAAGCCACAAAATATGAAGTTGAAATGGAAAGCTAGAGCTGTCAGGAAAAAAAAAGTATAGCTGATAAAGCTACAAAATGGGTAAATTGAAACAGAAAGTTGAAATGGAAAGCTAGAGCTGTCAGGAGAAAAGGTATAGCTGATACAGCTACAAAAATGGGTAAATTAGGAAAATATTGCATCCTTGCTGTAGTTTTGCCTGTTAGTCAACAGGACTGGCATGATCACCAAGACGACTGCAATGTGCATTTATTATTTATTTTCTGTCCTGGGAAGATTGGAGGATGAAGAAAGCAAATAATTTGAAGTCCCTTAGTAAGCAAGAAAAATATTAACATTTAGGTCTAAACAATTTATACGATGTCTGTGGATCTGCTACTTGAATAGTCTTGTTCAGAGATTCAGTTTTTGTAAGTGATGCTGACAAATCAAGGAAGATGCTGAAGAGAAAGATGAGGTGGTTATAGTGTTTCCTCTCCATGAGAAAGGCTTTTTATTCTTTGTAGTTATTTTGTCCAGGAGGTAAAATCAGAACAAGAATCATCAGTTGGAAACTGAAACATAATAAATTCAAATGAGAACTCAAACAGAAGGTGATCAGTGGTGCTGATTAACCTTAAACAAGCCCACGGGAATGCAGAGGTTTTCCAGTTCTCAATAGGTTTCTGTCCAGACCAGGTGCCTTTTTGGAAGGTCACACACAATATTTTGAGCTCATACTGGAGCAACTAATGGCTTGGGGCATACAAGAGATCTTATTAATGCCTCTGGCTTAATATGTTCAGATTTATTAATCTTGGAGGTGGGAAGGAAGTTGGAAATCTGTTTTGGTCCCTGTAAGAAAGTGGGCCAAAGCCAAGAGTTCAACCATCAGACTGAGAGCCTTATTACGCCTGTTCTGTTGAAGGGAGGCAGCGAGTGAGGGTGGCACAGGGGATTAGGGATGGCAGCTGAGGGCCAATGCTGTGCCAAGCTGCCACTTCAAGGACAGTAAGCAACTGGCTTTTTGAGGTGCATTCTTCAGAAGCCTTAGTCTTAGTGGCTGTCCCTCGGGGTTGCTCCTGCTCTGCTCTGCCTGCAGCTCTCAGCATACTGAGAGCACTGCTCCTCATGCATTGTCAGAGTCATGGAAGACTTCAAAACAAACATCTGCCAGCAACACATCATTTCCTGTGGTTGCCCTAACCACGAAGTTTTTACATTGCTCTGCCTTTCCTCTTGCACATTGCTAAGCTCTGATCAGGCTCCTTCCCTCCCCTCTTATTCAGTGGAGTCCAGGTTAGCTTTAATGTAGAGACCAGCTTGCACTGCTGTTGATCATTGTGCCTTTTTTCCTTTTTTTTTTCTTTTCTTTTTTTTGAAGGGTTTTTTTGGCTAAACTGTATGGAAAGACTGGGTCAAGTTGTTACTCCTGCACTGACTAGTTATGCTCAGTATGTGACGTTCCTCTACAGTTGTTCTGATTATGCCACGTCCTACTTCATTCCTTGGAGTATGCAGAGCCAGATTTGCAATAGTCTCCTTTTCCTGTGCCTTGTTTTACTCAGAGAAGTAGATCTGCCCATCTTTTCAGATGGTAAGTACTGACATATCTAGAGCACTAGTAATCAGGCTTTTTCCTGCTGTCAGCATCTTGTATCCTCTAACCCTGTAGTGCTGTGCACCCAGCAATGAGAAAATGAGAAACCACAGAAATACAGCTGCGTTCCAAGTAACTCTTGTTTACTGCTGTGTATAAACACGCATGGCTTCTCTGTTTAGATAGGCTGTCTCTCCCTCTGTCTCTCTCCAGTATTCTGGTAGTTTCTACAGCAAATCATAGGAAAGGGTTTTGAACTTTGCAAATAAAATTAATTTCTCAGTTTGAGTACATGAAATGATCCAAAGTGATGATTATTTCTGACAAATTTATATGTATACAAATATATTTTTGCAGGGGTTTTTTTGACCCAAAATTGAATTTTTGAGGGATGTGTACAAAAATGTTTGGACATAAAAAGAAATCTCTGAGTGGATTCAAGTTCTCCTGGCAAAGTGGTAAAGAAGATACTCTCCACCCCATTGAGCTCAATGATTCGTGTTTAACCCACAAAACAGCAGGAAATTATAGGCAGAGTTCATGAAATTGTATTTACACAGATACTGAGAGCAAGTCTGGGATGGGTAGGACAGGGGTGTTTGGTTTGGGTTTTTTTCTTCTCCTTGGGAGCTTGTGTCTGGGAAGGAAAGATGGTTTGAAACTTCAAGAATGGTGCACTGAGAAAAGCCCTCTGAGGTATTGCACTCTTAGCATGACAAAGCTTAAAGTTGGCTTAATAAACACAAGAATTTGGGATTTAAATAGGAATTAACAACTGTGAGAAGCAGGTATACCAAAATAGTACCAATAACAGTGCTGGGCCTGGGAGATGGAAAAGCAAATTGTAGTTTTGATACCACCACAAAACTATTGAAATATCAGCTCCAGAAACAAGATGGGGCTTTGTGATTGGTTGGTGGGTTTTTTGGGGTGAGGAGTAAAAGGAGGTGGGGTGATGGGACAGAAAATTTTAGGAGTTTGTGAATCATTCAGAGGTTAATGTGAGCCTACTGGTTGTACTGATGGTTTGAAAAAGATACTACATGTGGAGGCTTTTATTGAAAATGTGATGAAGTTGTTGCTTCCTACAAAATGTCGGTATTTCCTTTCATTAGTGGCAGAACACGTAGGGTCCTGCATGACAACACTCAGCTCAGGAGGGGGCCTGTGCATCCTAATTTTTTATAGTACTGTAATGATCCAATCTGAGATAGCAAGTCGTGTTTAGCAATTCTGATTTAATTTACAACTCAGCTAGAATATAATTATTTTCTGATTATACTTTAGATTTTGTGATAAAAGATTGGTTTTGAAGTTTGTAGAAAGGGAAATACTCAAAACATTTTGAAGTCAACATTTATTTCTAGAAAACTGATTTTTCTGCTAATGCAGAGTAGGTAATTGATTTTTCCTGAGTTTTATTTATCTTAATGTCAGAATTGATTTCAAGCTGAAGGTAGGTAAGGGTTAATTATAAATTTTAAATCCTAATACTTGCACAACAGTTTTGTTAATTTGTACTGATGACTGAGAGATTTGCTAATTAGCTAGTAAATATTACCAGGAAAAACATAAAACTATACATCAGAAAGGTCAATATATTCGTTGCCAGAGACTGCATAGGATTTGGGAATTTATTATTAAGTAATGTATTAGTGAACGTAGAAAATACAGACCTATGAGACATCACCTTAGTTCTGTGCTGCTACTTCAAGCAGTTGTTATATTCCTGTACCTCTATTAGTGCGTATGTTGTGAGGGTTTTTACTCTTGAGCACTTGCCAACAGTATCCCTGAGGGGAATCATACAGGAAGTGTGGAAGACCAAACATGCCTCCTGTGTGTTGGCAGCTCTCACCTCTCTCCTTGTCCAGGCTTTTTACTGCCTGTCTCAGGACTCCAAAAACTCCATTGCTCTACCATGGAACTGCTCACTCTTAATCACAATTAATTTTGTATATTTAATATAATTCATTCCTTCTTTCTTTTGTGAATCTCATTAGATCTGTGATAGTATTATCAAGGCCACAAGCCTTGTCCTTTCAAAACATCTATACAAATTCAAAGCAGATGCTGTATGTATCTCTAGTTCTTGGAAGAAAAATATATTCTTGAGTAGCACGTTTATCTGCTGGCAGGAGGCATCACAGAAAATATTACAAGTGCCCCTCTGGTTTCTCAGGAGTCAAAGGTACAAGCACAGGGTTATTATCTTCCAAAAAGCCTGTATGTGCTCTGGTGTCCCATGCATCAGTATGGCTGAGAAATCTCCATTAGGGGAGGTAAAGAACAGATGGCTTTCAGAGACAGACCCTTGTGAAGTGTTCCTCTTCCAGGGCATGATTCCTTTCCTCACACTTTGATTGCACTCAAATCATTCCTGGGTCCCAGTGCATGCTGAGGTGCTAGGGACTCTCTGCTCTGGAGCAGTAACCACTGCTGGCACAAGTTCTTGAGGTGGTATAGAGCCTTATGGAGTTAATTCATCACTGCAATCATATTCCACATTAGCCTGTGGAAATGACAGATCGCAACACTGGCAGACATGTTCCTTCCTCAAAAACCTGATCTGAGGCTTTCAAGACTAAGCTCTTCTGCCTTAGTCTTGCCTCTGGTGCCAGGGTTACAAGTCCTGGGCTAGCAGCTTCATTTACTGACCCAAGAACTGATGGTGCTTCCACAGAATTGTACACCCTCCATGTCTGACGACTGTCACAGCTGTCTTGAGGACATCCACATGCACCAAGAACAGCAAGTTCCCTGTTACACTTACGAGTGAACTGTTTTTGACAGCTATCACTGAGGAAAGGAAAGATAAAGGGAGTACTACAGTGTAGCTCTTCTGTTTTTTCTTTTTAAATGGGTTTCTGTGTTTGCTGACAGAACCACAGTATGCAGGACAGGAGGCAGCAGTGTCACTCACTGGGGGCTTGTTCACCTCTGCCTCAAGTACAGCAAGGCTGCCTGAGCTGAGAGGGCTTAGGAGATGAAGAAGCCTCTACACCTGTTGCTGGGTTTGATGGAGAGGTGCTCCTGTCACTTTATACTGTTTAAATTAACCTTTATACCTTTCAAATTAACAACAGTAGAATATGTGTGTGGATACTTGCTCCAGAGTTAGGGCACAGTTTATGTGTAATAAGTTGTAGTTTCTGCAAGAGGGATTGACTGCATGCCTGAGGTCTTTGGCACATAAAATAATACAGCTGAAAAGAGTAGGTTGGCAGAGGAACTGGTTGTGTATTTCAGTGTTAGATCTTAGAGGGAAGAAAAGCAATCAAGAGAAACCTTGAGGTTTGACTGGCCAAATGGCTCAGGGTTCCAGGATAAGACTCTTGCATGTGTCTGTGAATAACAGAGGGATGAGGAGCATCTTGTCATGGTAAAGCTTTACTTCAAGCAGGGAAAAGAGTGCAACGGTGTGGGGAGGGGGTGCTTGTTTAGCAATAGGTGTCTGTGTGACCTGAGGCACAAGTTTCCTATGGTTTGGGTCACTGCAGAAATTGTAATTGTACCCCTGCATTGGGTGCAGGTGCTGAGGGGCAGGGCGTGGCAGTACAGGGACCCCCATGAGGGGAGCGTGGGGCTGCTCCAGCAGGTTCTCACCATGGGGCACAGCTCAGAGAAGCTGGTGATGCTTCTGTGGAACATGTTTGAGAGCAGGCAGTGGGTGTGAGGTGAAAAAGTGTCAGAAACAGCCCTGACAACAGCCAGATGGAGAAAAACAGGTGTGAGAAAGGTGTTTAGTCTTTGTTTCTCACCATCGATCTCTGTTCTAATTAGCAATAAATTAATTTCCTCCACAATGAGTCTGTTCAGGCTTTGATGGCAGTTGGTAAGTGAGCTCCTTGGCTGTATCTCATACCATGAGATTTCCATCCCATTTCCCTCCACTGTTCAGGAGTGGAGTGAGGGAGCAGCTTGTGGGCAGCTGGCAGCCAGATGGGGTCACCCACCACATCTGTCTTGATGTAGGGCTCTGAAATGTTCTGACATTGCATCAAAATATGTCCACGGTTTCTGCTCACAAAGAGTGTTCGGGTTTTACAACTTCATTAAAATTAACAAAAGAGGGAAATGAGTGCAACTGGAAAACCCTTGTGCTGCTGAACAGCTCTGAGGTGAGTGAGGGCCTTGGAGGAACTGCCACTGGGCTGGTGCAGCTGCAGAGTGCTCAGAGCAAGGGGTCTGTCCTAGTGGTTGCAGTGCATGGGGAATTGCTGTGCTTGGATCTAGGTCTGCTCTGTAAGAGATCGAGGCACGGAGCGTGTGGGAGACAAACATGTAACAACAGAACTCACTTTTGTCTGGTGTGCTTGAAATAGAGTCAGGGACTCACAGAGATAAAAGCAAAAGCTGTTGCATCTGATGAGCCACATTTATGATCACTAACAACAAATGTCTGTGGATTGGTGCTAAGGGAGGCTTGTGAGATGCAGTAATGGTTTCCTCCAGCCCTCTCCCCTCTTGGTCCAACTGAGTGCATTGGTCACTCTTCAGCGCAATAAATGATTGCAGAAGCTGAGAGGTGACTTGAGTCACAAGGATGAAATTCACCCTTGTGTAACACCCAAGTGGAATTTGAGACCTTTCTTCACAGAGCTGAACTTAACCCTGGAGGAACAAAAATTTCACAGGTGATGCCAAACTTCCCTGATTTATTCAGAGTATACATTATTGTAGGGAAGCAACATAGAAACAGAGAGATGCAAACAGCAATCCAAGGGCATGGCTATTACTTTAAAAAGTAGTTAATATTGTTCCTATTTGCATGAGATACAACTTCCTGATGACTCAGTAACATAATCCCATAGCTAATTAATAAATATTTTGAAGATTACTACAATGTTGTCACTTACAGGCTTCTAACAGCTCCCCAGGGGTAGGATCAGCAGATCTTCCTCAATTAGACCCCAATTTCACATCAGTATTAAAGCTTCTGGGTTCCAGATACTAAATATTAATTTTGATCTACATAAAGGGGGAATGCCTTGTCTGCTTGTGCTTCCTGTTGATTTGCATGGACAACATATAAGGATTAGAGAAAAAACCTGTAGAAATACTTTACCACATGCAAGCATCTCAAATTTCTTAAGATGTTTTCTTGATAGATAAACTTGATTAAAATTTTCAGTATAGAACTTTGAATCTTATTAAAACATGATTTATTAAGTATGTTAATATCACCTACATTTGAATATGTTACTCTTTTAAAATAATGTTAATTTTCAAAAAAGAAGTAAGTAGTAACAGACATAGTGTTAGAAGATAGCAGACTGTAGAAATACCTTTTATTTCAGTAATGCTAGGCTTTTCCTGTTCCCCTATTTACAATGGTTGAATTAGATTACTAATGTCCCTCAAAGGATACTTAAACTAATCAGGAAAGGGCTTCTCTCCTCCCCAAAGGATCTGATAGGGTTGTCCCATCTGTCGTGTTTTTTTTTTTGCAATAGCAAAGAAAGCTTCTAATACTACTTAACGAGAAAGGATAATGGAATCATATATATTAATGGTCAAAGCCTGAGCAAGAGCTGATGACCCCTGAAGCAAGTTTTGAATATGTCCTTTGGGAAGCATTTCCTGCACAGATATTTTTATTAAATGTATGAGGAAAATGTACCAGGCAATGCCACTTCCAACATTAAGAGGCTCACAAGCTCTTGTCATGTAGTGAAGGCCAAATTCTGAGTGCTGTGGCATCCACAGCTTACAGCTTGTACCAGTCCCTTTAGAGGCAGAAGGTTTCATTCCAGCTACATAACCAGAGCTGAACTTTGTATATCATAAATCACAGCATTCCACTTGGTTACAGCAACATGAGTCTTAATAGGTTGCTTTAACTGAAACAAGTTGCTAAACTGTACCCAATCCAATTTGGTAGTGAATGCACTCTCCCTCCCTACAGTTTCTAATGGTTAATTTAAGAAAAAGGAGCTGTATTTGTAACTTTAGTTTGTTTCAGCTTCTAGCAACTATTTCTTACCCATTTCTCTGTGGTGTTGAAGAACCTCTGTGTAACAAGTTTATTTTCACAGTTATGGTCACCAATCTTCTCTTGCATAAACCTAACAGGTACAGCTTTTGGAATATTGGAGGCCTCAGACCTTCTCTCCAGTCCTCAGAACGTTTCTCTGGTTCCCTTTTGCGATTCTTGATGAGTTAGGGTTTGTTAATGATGGATTGATTCTTCATCTTTAAGGGAAAAAAAAATCTAATTTTTTAAATAATGTTTTTTAGAGCAGTGTCCTGATACACCTACAATATTGACTTACCAGAACTTATTGACATTTATGTTGACTAAACATAAATAGTTTTCCATAGGGAGCAGAGTACCTAAACCAAGAATACTTATTCCCATAGTGGGTGTTTCATGATGTTTGTTCAGTTCTTTCAAAAACATTTTTGGACAGCAAAAGAACATCAAGGTTGCAAAGTTGAGCACTGAAAAGGTATTAGGTGCTGAAGCAAAGGTTGCCTTATCCTGCTCCTCTTCCTCTCCTTGTCTCAAGCACTTCTGCTGCTTCTCATGGCACTGGCTGGCACAGCACCATAGCTGTGGATCTGACACTCAGTTTTACCCTGACCCCTTACAGAGCGTTCCCAAGAAGACCTTTCAAGACATGTTCAGGGTATATATCTTCAGATTATTTGGTTTTCAGAATCTGATTATCTCTGAAATGATCTTATAAGATCTTTGAAAGGTTTTTTTGTGTAGCCAAACTTGCATTTTCTTAGGGACAAAAAAATGTGTGTCCTTAAATGCTACTTAAGTCAGATATTCCTCACACCAAAGCTCTTAATAATAGTTTGAAAATGTATTCATATTGTGTCATATTGAAGCCACATATTTTCAAATGCATTCAGCTCTGAGCATGAGCCTAGCAGAGAAAATTTCTCCTCCCATCCCAATTACAGGAAGTCAAAGACCTGCATCAGTTGGCACTCTCAAACTTAAAAGAAGTTTGCAGTTATAGAGCCATAGGCAACAACAGAATTTTAACACTCACTTGTGAAGTTTGTCATTTTTTGAGTGAATTGACAGGTGAATGAGCTCTTTCGGATTTGTTTTTTGGGTGTAGACACCAAATTCCTTTATCAATTTTGTCCTAAGTGTCCTGAAAAACATCTCAGGAATTCAGGTCTCAGAAATTCACAGAATCACCCTTGTAATGAACATTCAAGCTGTTACAGGATGGATGATACAAAGTTTTGACAAACCACTTGGCTTGCTACAGCTCCTTAGTCATTCACTGTAATTTCACAGGACAGTGAAAAAATGTTCTTTAGCAGGGAAATAGCTGATGGAGTCCCAGATGAAATACGTAATTAGAACACCTGTAACATAGATAGTCTGCTGATCTTTCACGGTTTGTCTACTTCCAGATTGCAATTGGTTACTAAAGTTGTTTTCATTTTTGAAATGTTTTCTACATAGTGACAGTCGCTTTGTTCTATCCTCTTCCTTTTAGGTATGTTTTAGTACCTTTAACTGTCACAGTAGCAGGAGTTGTCACAGAGCATTTTAAGGAATGCTATCGAGCAATTAGTCCTGATACCCAAATAACTAGAGCTGCAGGACAGTGACCAAGCTTTGTAAAGCAGGATCAAAAGGCATGCAAAAATACCAAGTTAGACAGGGATACATCTTTATTAATTCTATCAGTAAGTTACCTAGTAATTTCTATTACAAATATGATTTTTAAGTCAAGAATTCCAAAATTATTGAGAAGTAACATCTGAAAACTGATGAGTACAATTATGTCATTCATTAGAGTTTTCAGAACGTACATTTTTCATTTGTTTAAAAGATAAAACCAATCAAAGTAATTTATTTCACCCCTTACTGAATATAACAAATGAGCATTCTCTTACAGAGGAAGTCAAGGGAGAGTCATTCTTGGCATCAGAGATTAGGAAACAATGGAACTGTGCAGAATGTTTCCATTCTACAAAGCTCTCCCTGTATAGGTATGAGGCTGTCTCTGTGCAGAAAGTCTTGGGGTGACAAATACAGTTGGGGTATATCCAAATCCATACTGCTGCACTTTGGGATTTGCAGCAGCTGCCAAGATTTCCCATTGCAGTGTGTCCTCCAGCCCTTCAGTGATGAGGACTAGGTGAAATATGGCACACCTTTTTTTTATTCCCCTCACAAGCTTTGTTTCCCAGGCCAACATATGACACTTCATTTTCACTGCCTTGCAAATGTCATATACATCTGTTTCTTTGTGTAGCAAATCTCAAGATTTACATAAGTAAATAGCTTTTAGCATTCTTGAAGCCACAACAATGTACAAACGTGTTTGAAACTGGTGAACTAAAAATTATATTTGGCTGCCTGCTGTGAATAAAGATTTAAAAGACTGAAAGTATTATTAATGATTTCAGCATAGCATCTTCATACTGAGGTGATTAGCATGACAGGTTGACCTTGTTTGGTCCTTGTTTTGGTCCCTTATTTACAGTATGAGCTTCTCGAAGAAATTCAAATAAGGAAGAATAGAATGAAGAAGAGATGTAGTTTGCATACTGAACTTTCCTAGCAGGTCATTCAAAGGTTTTCAGGAGAAAACCTCAATATATATGGAGGCAATACAAGGTGAAGGCTTTTGCTTAGAGCACAACAGAAGTGTCAGCAGATTCCTAGAAAATCTCTATGTATTTTGCCTCCATTTTTTTCAGTGTTACCATCTTCTGTACAAATGCACTAAACTGTGTTTCACTTCAGTAAGAAACATAGCTTGGGATTCTAGCTTGTTTCAAATCTGATTGCAAATGTCTATACGGAAACTCTAAAAAAAAATCAGTTTCTATGTTCTCAGTTCTGATCAGGTCCTGGTGACTTATCCTGGTAATAGTTTATCCCTGTGATTTCCTGTTGTCTCCCACCACAATTGTGCTCCTGCCAGGCTGGCTGTGTAGCTATCATGGACTGGGTGTGATGGGACAGGAGATGAGTACATGTGTACAGGTGACCTGGGCTGGCATTGCAGCCTGAGATTATCTGTATTACTCCTCTGATGGGGGCAGAAAAAGAAGAATCAACCAATTCCTTTGCTAGTGCTTTTTGTGTCCTTATCCAAACCGCCATGCCTTCCTCCACCTGCAGGAATGGTGGAGAGCCAGGGTGTCCTGTGGGGAGGAAGTTATTGTGAAATATCCCAGACTCCTCTAATGGTTTATTTCCATAAAGCAATTACTAAAGACACTTGATTCTTACTCAAAACATGTTGTGATTTTATTTGGCTATATATATATATGCCTTCATATTCGTACATGGAGAAAAAGAACTTGAAACTATACGTGTAAAGATACAGCATTGCTACCATTAAAGCTTTCTTATTAGGAGAAAGATCCACTGCTGTCTGATCATGACTTTTTTTTCCCTTCTGCCTTTCCAGCATCTCTCTTGCTTTTTAATCTGTTCCTTAGACAGTTCATTTAGGCAATGATGCCTTTAATGGTGCTCAGAAGACACCTGTCACATATGGGGCACTACTAGGCATAGAACATAATGATGATAATCAGCCCCAGAACTGAATTGATGGGATAGTAAACGTGAAGCCTATAGATTCCCAGTTCCTCTAAGTCCTGTCAGTTATCTTTAAGTAGAAGTGATGAACTGCAAAAAGAACATAAAAAGATCTTCCTCTGATAGCTGCAAAATGGAAATAAATGCCTGGCTATTAAAAAGAATTGGTGTCTAATATCCAAATTATTTCAACGCTATCAAGAAAATCGAATAAAACCTGTTTACAAGTCCACTTTAGCAAGACTCTTATTTAGACTTATGGTTCTTTATCAGTGCCATATGTACTTAAATACAGGCAATGTGACCCATATTATGATTTTGCTGGTATTTATTTTCAGTTACTTTTTAATGATACATATCCCTTTACTTACGTGCTTTGTAAAAATAGAGATCTTTAAAAAAACTGGAAAGATCTCAGAAGGAATAAATATATTGCTCTGCTATTTCAGCCTCTAATGTAATGTGCAAACCATTGGATTAAAAGCAGTAGGTGTCACAGGTCAACTGCACTCACTAATCACTGCCTCAGCAAAAGAGATTGACTTTGTTGCTAGCTGGCTGCAGTAAGAAGAGTAAATTACTTCATAGGTTTATATTTATTCAGTTCACAGCTTGATCACTACTGTTTCACCTTTCCTCTGAAGAACAGTAATGCTCTTTGCTTTGTCCAGGAAATGGAAATTGCTTGTGGAATCTCCTATTTGTTTTAAGTGAATGAGCAATACAGGTTATGCCCACCGGTTCCTGAAATGAAGCACTGTCATAACAGGAATATTTATATTGAAAATTGGTGGGGGACTTTTAGTTGGGTTTTTTTTGTTGTGCTGCTTTATGCATCACAGTTTCTGCAGTACTTCCTTATCTGTGAAGACTGCCATGATATAACTTTGCAGGTAGAACTGCAGGCAGGCATCTTGTAAAGGCTGAGCCTCCCAGGATACTGATTGCATTACCATGCTAAATAAAATTGCTCTAACAAAAATGTTTAGCCAAATCTCTGAAGAAAAGGGTAATGTTCATTCAAATGCATTTTCAAAGGAAATCTTCTGAAATGGACAAAGTACCTAAATATGCCTTCGAAGTAACTAAGTACGGAGATGTAAGATGAAAAACATAAGTGGATTTTGACATGCTGTTTTGCATTCAAGCTGTAAAGTTTTAATTTTCTTAAGAACGAAAGTGATATCTTAAATACTTATTCACATCAATGTGTCTTTGTGCCAAAAGGTCAAGTCTTTGTCTAGAGCCAGGCTTGGAAAGATAGATTTGGAGGGAAAATTTGGCCTTTAGCGAAGAACTGCAGTTTGAGGCTGTGGGGCTGAGTTTCTGTGGAAGGGACATGGAGGTGTGAGTGTGTTCTTGTTGGAGGAAAGACCCTTCTCCATTGACTTAATTGGTTTGGGGTCATGTCTTACAGAAGCAAAGGACTGTCTCAAACATGAGCTACAGACAGGTGTACAACACCAAGTTATGTAGCTGCTCGTACATCCTTTTGTAGCAAATCACTAGATAAAAGTAAGTTTAAATGCATTGCTTTGTTGTGGGTGTTTCTTCTCTAGCTCTTAACTAAAAACTTCTGAGTTCTAATTCAAAGGTGATTATCATCACCTAGTTGAGCTGACTGTCTTGCAAAGACAGAGGAAGAAATGGCTTTAGTTCAGAAATATTCTAGCTCACAATATGGGTTTTGGTAGGTACTGAATCCTTGCCTGAGTGCATATTTCAGATCCTGTTAACAGCAAAACATACTGCTATTAAACAATGAAATCAAAGGGGTTTGATAGTCCTTTGTAAATCAGTGGCAAGAAAAATGAAAGTACAACAAACTACTGTTCATTTAAGCCAGTTTCCAAAACTATGTCACACATGCAGTTGCATTTAAATGAGTATGTTCTAGACACGCAATTAAGTTGGTTGGGGTGCAGCTAATGAAATGCAAGCACTGCTTTTCACATAAATTCTCCTGAGCATTTAGACTTCAATATATTATTGTGCTTAAGGCAGGATCTTGAAATACAGGAGGTGGAGTTATTGTCAGTTTCAAATGTAGGAAAGCATAATATTTCTATAAAATGTTAAAGATGCTGTGAATAAGATATGATAAAAGAAAAGCTTTTCAATTAGCTATTATTTTAAGTGATAAATTATAGCATATCACTCTTCCAAAATAAGAAAGTAATAGCCATTCATTAAACTGTCATGTTTCATTATGATTGGGGTTTTTGTGTTTTTTGATAAATACTACCTTTTCAAGAATTTTCCCTTGTAAAAAGGTTTCTCTGCCTTCCTGTTTTGGTGTACTTCCAGAATTCTGCCTGATTGGCCTATGAGTCACATTGAATTCATGTGTTTGGTAGTGAGAAGGTCTGAAGTTTGCATTGTTTTGGTAGAGAGGCTGGGTAGCAATAATGGCTAAACAAGCTGCATTATTTTAGAAAGAGCTAATTTTTGGAGAACTGGAGGCTGTTACATTGTGGAAGAGACTACTAATGCTTGAATGGAAAAGAATATGGCTTCAAATAGGTCCAGGTGTACCTGGCCTGGGGCAGTACCTGTCTGATGCTGACAGACAACATAGCAGAGAATTTGGGTATTTACCACATATATCTGTATTAGATGAACCAAACGCCAGAATCATTTTCTGTGGCAATGAATAAACATGTATTTATTTATATATCTCTTCATAGAGATAGAGAGATAGATATGCTTGTATTTAAGTGGGTTTTAAGACTGATGTGGGACACATCATGTTACAATGAATATTTATCCTGTGATTCCTATACTTTCTCGGCGATCATGAATAACTCCAGCCTAATAAAATCAGTCAAAGGAGAGCAAAGCAGCCTTGGAGGACAGAGGCAGAGCTGCACATTCCTCTGTTCAGTGGTCCCGGGCCTCCCTCCTTCAGGGTGTAGGAGCACTGAGGCACAGAAGAGCTGCTGTGTGAAATCCTGTACCTCATTGCCGTCATGTCTTTACAGGGAAGACCGGATGTTCTTGCTCAATTTTGTCTCTGAAAGCCACCCCGTTCCCTTGAGTAATGATAACCATGGCCAGTAAAAAGCATTGTCCAGAGGGAAACAGGGGGCTTAGTACTTTCTGGGTGAGAAGGAAAAGTAATCTATGAAATGTTTCCATGGTAGTGGTTTTCTATCTCTCTTCCAGGCCTTCCAGAATATTCCAGTTTAGTAATACTTATTATCTGCATCTACTTCTTCATTTCTTCAGCTAATGTGCATTAAAAATGTTCACTTACCCACCTGGGCTCAATGGAGCTTTTTACACCGTATGTATTTCTGGTAAAGCCTGAACTTATTTTTATATTCCTTCAGGTTTTCAATTAACCTTGCTTTCACAGCATTAAGGGCAGTTTAGTGTTGAACAGAACTCACATGTCCTCACACCTCCTCTCATTCCCTCATGAAACTTTAAAATGCAGCTTTTCTGTGCTGTATGAAACTTTGTGATATGAGTTACATAACCAATTCGATATTGGATTTACGTTATTTCATAGTTTTCCAGTGTTTTACTCCACTGTTAGATGTACTAGCAGATGTTGCTACACTGAACTCCATTCCTTCTTAGTGAAGTATGAACAATTTTTATTCAAAGTGGATAAACAAATGCTATTTTCTAATGTATACATATACAGCTAGAAAAATAAAAATTATTGTTATTTTTATTATTTTGGAAAATTCTCTTAAATTCAGTGCATTAAATGGAAATAGATAAAAAAATTAGATTGGTGAAGGAGAGCAGAAATGGTGAGCAATCTCATTCTAATTTGTTTTATTTGGTGCTATTGGCTTTGTTCTGTTGTGTCACAAAAATAGTTTACACAGATTAATGATGTGTAAATTAATGAGCATTTTATGGTAATCTATTTAGACAGATTGAGTGCAATAAGATTGAAATTAAGCATTGAGTACATAGTGAATGTTAGGGCATTACCTGCTCAACCATTACATACTCTTTCTTATCTCTAAACTTTTGCAAGTGCTTGTCTATGTTTGATGGAGATTAACATTCCTCTTGCTGCAGCCTTTCTCTTTGTTGTGCTTGCTGCCATCTGCAGCACTTAGTGCTGGGTCATGGGTACCATCACACACCCCTGTGATTTGCAATATGAATTTCATTTTTGGAGAAATCACCTTTTCTGTCCTCTCAGCTAATTGTTCCCCTCTGAATACACATTTGGATGTCACTTGAGAATACCTTTCTTAAAGCTCTTTTCACTTAGATTTTTGTTGGGTATTTTCCTCATTCTCACTCCTTTAGTCTCAACTCCTGACTTTGCCAAAACAGTGTAAAATTTCATATGAACGCTTAATAAGAAAATATCTTCATTTGAACAAAAAGAAAAGAAGTCCATTATCAGTGTCACACAATAGTTTACTTTCACTAGACTTTCTGGACCATAAGTGCCCATATCATCCTCAAGTTCTCCTTGCTTCCCAGGTCTATAAACTTACTTTATATAAATCATTACTCTTGCTTTCTCGGATATTGCATCAACCATTTGTCTGGCAACACAACCTTGTCTGCTCAAAACCTTCTATATTACAAAAAAATGTGATAGGATTGCTGGTATGCATCTTTCTATCCCTAGGGTGGACTTTACCATGAAAAGAATGGAAATTTGAACCCAAATTATCAACTGTTCATGTCCTCACACTGAAATACATCCCATGAATATGAAATACTTCATATGTTTTTCTTCAAAGTACAAATCATAGTATTTTTCTGAGATAAAAAGCATAGTGGAACAAATATGCCTGTATCTTTTAGCCAGTTCAGGTGTCATGTCTGAATATAAACCAGGTATTCAGAGACCTTTTATGGATTTGCAATCATTTTTGAAGTGCTGGAACTTCATGGTATATTAAATTCATCCACTTGTCAAGTTCAATTCACCTGTGACAGACACCATGAGAGTTTTAAATAAAGACCCACTTATGACTTGGTCTAGCAAAGGTGGAAAATGCCCAGTGACTTCTTTATTCTCTCTTCACCCTTGGTCTTTTTGCACAAAAGCAAGTGATGTTCTTGAATTGAATTAATTCAACATCTGCCTTCTCTCTGAATCTCTCAAAGCCACCAAGACCGTTGTTCTTACAGATACTTTCTCCGCTTGTTGCTTTGTGCAGCAAGGCCTTTCTAGCAGAAACCCTGGGACCACGCTGGCTTCCTCCATGGCACAGTCACTCTTTTTTGTCAGTTCTATCAGATGCCTAGTTACTGTAATTGAAATCTTCACCCACAGTCCTGATTTCCTCTTTACCATTTTTGACTCATTCCTCTTCTCCCACCACAGTTTCTTTTTCTGAGAAGGGTCTCGACAATCTCTTTTCAGTGAGAACTGATAAATATGTTCTTCATCTCAATAACTGCTTCCTTCACTGATTGCTGTTCCTGAAATGGTCCTCCAACCTATCACAAGTTACAAAGTTTGCCAGTTGCTGTCCTCTGCTGATCCACTTTATGCATTTCTCCATCTAATTATCTCTTTTCCTCCAATCTGTCACTTTACTTCTTTTTTTGCAGATTTTCAAGCTTGCCTTAGTCTTTCACTTATTCAAAATATCCCAGGGTTTGCCCAACCTGTTCGTCTATGAAGCTCTCAACCCTGAATGCCTGGAGGCCACTAATTCCCACTCTTTGTAGTCAGTGGGAGCTGCTCAAGCCAGTCTGTAGTAACATTCTCCAGTCTAATCAGAATCGATACCCCACCTTGGGCCCTGTGAATTGATCAGCTGTTTTAGCTGTGATAATCACACTACAATTCTCTCCTTTTTTGGCTTCCATAGCACTGTCCTTTCCTCTGTGTGCTCTTTGGTGAATCTGCCTTCTCATCTCCACTTGTAGGACATTGCAGAGAAGTCAAACATCATGTTACCCAACTCAAATAATGCTGTTAGAAAAGTAATTTTCTTAGTTTCTTTTTTCCTGGGCATTTTGCTTTCTGACCATTTTTCTCAGACAATACGTGACTTTCTTTTTTCTCTTTTAGGCAGCTCATTTGTCCTTTCCCTTCTCTCTCTGTTTCCTCCTGAACTCTTGTTTTCAAGACAGCACCTTTGTGCTTTCCCCGAAACTCTTCAGGCACTTCAGCAAAACTGGTTCTTCAAATCTCTCCTCAAAATGTGCCTTCACCAGGTTGCCTACAAACAATACTGCTTGTCATAATGGTTATCTTTTTTTTTTTCTTTTATTTCATACTGACCTATTGCCTTTTGTCCTCAATCCACTGTACAAATTCTTAGGAGTGTTTTCGAATGTGAATTTAGCTGGGGCTGGTACTGCAGTTCTGGTCCATGAGTAGAACTCAGAGTAAACAGCACTGAAGGGAACAGTAAAGGCCAGGAGGAGCTGAAGTCATGGCTATATCCCTGCAGAACGAGCCTGGCATACTATTCTAACAGTTAATATTTTTGGCAAAAACACAGATATGGAAACTATGTCCATGTGCAGATGTGCACACAGAGAGCTGCCAAAACAGCGTAGTGTACACTGTAACATATGCTGCCTTCCCCAATAACCTATGAGGAGATGCTAGTCCTTACCTTGGAAAAAGTGAAACAGTAAACTCAGGGATCAGCAGCTATAGTTCTGGGGTGCTTAACCAGCTGAGTCTTTCCCTCCAGCACCCTTTTGTTGTAATCTCCCTCTAAAGATATTAAAAATACAGAAACCTTGGCCAGGTTGTGGTTGATCTAATTTATAAAACATTTTCTGGTATTAAAAGCTAGGGCAATGCACTAGTAGTTTTGAAATTGTGTTAAATATACTGTAAACTCCCAGAAAGAACCTTTCATTGAAGATTATTGTATGAAGATCTGAAGATTAAAGTGTCTAGATTAAAGATTAATGTGAAGTGCACTGGGAAATTGTTTGATGTATAAGGAGCTATATAGTATATTTATCGTGCACTTTTCAAAACTGCCTGAGGGAATTAGACACCCTGTTCTCTACTTGTCTTTGAAAATCTCACTCTAAGGAATTTGTTGTTATATAGAGAAAATGGTAATATTTTCAGTGGGAGCTTGAGTAAAAGAGGAAAAGAGAGATGTGGAGACCCTCTGTATTCATCTAGAGCTTGGTGTTAGCTCCTTGCATTTTTTTTCTTGTTTTGAATTTACTCTGTTGTTGTACAGAGGCAACTTGAATTTGAATGCTACAAGATCATAAAACTGGTCTGACTCAAGGAGATTGCTCCACCTGCCTATGTAGTTTTTGTCATCAATTCCATTTCTTTGCTTTCACTTCAAGATAGTTTTCATGTTCTCCTAAACAGAAGTGATTTGAATAATGTGTAAAATAACCATGCACACATGAGTGAAACAAATGTATATGTGTACATATCTGTATTTACAGTACTATATGCAAATTTATGCAAAAATAAGTATGTTATACATGTATTTTGTAAAATAATCCTTTTGCTAGAGTTCTTCTCAGTCATTTTTTTGTCTGGAAATTGAAATACTTTAATGAAAGAAACGTTGCACATATGGTAGAAATTACAGGTTTGCTTGTCCCTGAAGTGCTGCAATACAAATAAGCTGTTAAATGCCAACTCTGAATGTTATTTTTCAGATGTTAAGAGAGATAATCCTGTACTAAAACTATTAGAAGGCAAATTTATTTGAACTTCAAACCCCCTTTGATCTGAAAGGAAAATGAACTGCGTATGAGTGTATGCTTCGTTAATTTAGCATTGGCCAATTGTGTGCATTTTTGTTTGTTTACTCTTTTCCAGGAGGCATCTTTCTATTGAAGTGCATTAAAACTAATAATGCAATATATTGTTATTTTTTCTGATAAAATCTATTGGATTTCTTTCATAAAAGGAGAGTTTTTGTATAGAAAGTACCCTGTGGGAATCAGTATTCGGGTTCACAATCACTCAGAGTCAGTGTGCAGGTGTGCCACATCCAGGTCTATTGTAGTGGTCTTGTCGTTAAACCTGCAGCAGGCATTTGTAAAGTACGGCTTAAATGGGTACTGGGAAAGTGTGATCAAAAATAATCATCTGCCTGATGAATATTTTCCTCTGACTTTTGGCAGGGGAACCCATCTGAATTTGTGCCAGACTATACAGGAACACTGATGCCAGCGGTTTAAGGATCTTCACGTTTGGCCTCAGTGGTAAGTTCTAAAGATGCCACAGTAAACCACATTAGAATATTCCTGCTTTCTGTTCTCTTACACTGAAACTGAATCTGTGTGAAAAATGATGGACTTTCCCTTGAGCAATACAGTGATACAGGGATATAAGAGCATATATTGATCTGCAAGAGATCGAGCTCAGGACACAAGTTCTGAACAATTTTCATCAGACTAAAATCAAAAGGCCTTTTTTATTGTCCTCTCTACGAGTTTAACTGCTCTTGCAGGGTTTGACATTGTACATTTTGACGAATGTAGCCATTGGACAGACTCCGAAGAGAAAGTAAAATGCACAAAAAGGAAATTCAGTAGCTTCTTCTTGCTGAAAACTCAGCAGTAAGTTGTAAAATTACAAATTATTTTCCCTTCTAATGCTTTCTTTGTTGTAACTAGTCTGGTTTCTCAAACCTTGAGTCAGATTTTCAAAAACTGCTGTGGAGAACTTGTGAAGAGATGGAATCTATCTTCATTTTGATGCACAGAATTTCTGCTGCAGAGATAAATTCTGAGCTTGTGTAAAAGAGAAAGGGAATAGCTGAATCCTGACATGCTTTTACATCATGTGGAATGCACTTTCTGTGGTAATCAGGTAGTGTGGGACAGTTCTTTAACAGGAACTCATGTTGGTGCATAAGTGTTCAGCTTTTTCAGGAAGAAAGGCCTAATTTTTAGATTATAGTATCGTTTGTGATAACATTGTGGTCAGAATTATTCTCTGTTATGCCTTATACCTTGTGAGTATTCTGGGCCCTGGGGAAGTAGGAAGTGTGCTCTACTCCTCCACTTAGCATCGACTAATGGCCTCAGATAAAAGCAGGACCCAGCCCTTTGACCTCACCCTGGCCAGTCATGCTCATGCTGCTTTTAGATCATTGTGATACAGATGTCAAGTGCTACCACTTCCAAGTCCTGCCAGTTGCAGGCTATTGAAGTATATATCTTTTTGAATTATTTTACACCACACAAGCCAGCACTCTTCTGACATAGAAACAAAACCTGTATTCAGAATTCCTCTAGCAATTTATTGTCATTAACCATGTAGTTCAATAAAATCTCTGCTTTAGTTTAAAGATGTGTTCAACGACAATAGCATTTCTAGTCAATCATGTTCTTTTCATACAAAAAATGAGCATAATACTGTGTTATCATGAATCCTCAAGACAGATTACATTTCATTATTGCTGGGTGACTTTTATAATGTGGGAATGTGTTTCTAATAAAGGACAGTATCTCTCTCAGAGCATACTGTTCTAGCAATGTTCTTTATTAGAAATAAAAAAGAATACATCATTCATATCATGTTACTTGATCACATAACCAGTGTGCAGAGCAACAAATTATCAAGGCAGTTTTGTAAGGAAATAATATGATCCTAACAACACTATTCTTAACTTTTCAAATTGTTATTTGACACTACCAAAGTCTGTAAGTGCCGTGACTTAGGGAGCTGAAAGTCAAGGCTACTCTGACAGACAGAATTCACTGAAGCCAGAAGCGACTGGTACTAAAGTCCTAGGTCTTTTTCCCATGAAAAGAAGAAGACAGCAATGACCTAGCAAAGGAAAACAAGAGAGCCTCATTTGTTGTGTCCTAACTGAGGCAAATGAAAATCCATTGTAAGTCATCCGAGGCTCAACCCTGTGACAAAACTCCCATTCACTTCAGCAAGAGCCACTTGGGTAATGGACATTTAAGCGCTGAAAAATACAGCTGGTAAAGGACTAGATAAAGTCCTTTAGGATCTAGAAGCAAAATTAGGCTGGCTAGAAATACATATGGAAGAGAGAAACTTCTATATTCATGTTACCAGTAAAAACAGAGCATATGTTCTGAGACAATAATGACCTTCAGGGCAAACAGATGACCAGCTCACTTGTTTAACTGTTACAGAGTTTAAAAGCAGTTCAATATTCTGAGCAATTAAGGGAAAGTGTTTATATGCACATGTGTGTTAAAATGAGAAAAAAGAGTGCTCCTTCTTACTTCATTTCTTTATTTGGCCATCCCTTCACACTTTATTTCAGCCTTTATATGAGTTTTGTGTTCAAATTTTATTATCTTTTCTTCAGGCAAGAAAGATTTTCAATGAGAAGCTGATGAATGTCCATATTAAATTGGATCCCCTTTTTTAATTAAGTTCATCTAAATTTAATTTTGCAATTTTACTTCAGTAAACTCATCTAACTCCAGATGTTGAATGTGCCTTTTTTATTCTTTCTCTCACATAATTTTACCTGTAAAAGATTTATGACTTAGAGAGGCATTTCTGAATCATTTTGAGTGTTTTCAGCAAATGTTTCCTGGATGGCTACTACACATGACCAATTAGCATCCAAAATACCACTCCACACCCAGGCTTTATTTCAATAGGTTGGTACTTTTATTAGCTTGAACTTTAAACAAATCACAGATTTTACAAAAAAAGCATTATCAAAGCATTTGAAATGATAGAGGGTATTGCATTCTACAGAGATTATAAAAGTGAAAGAGAAGTATTCAGGAGCTACAGGGTGCCATAAGAAAAAATATAACTAAGAACAATTCACTTTGATTAAAGAAAATCCCAAACAATTTGCAGGGATTTGGACCCTTTCCTTCATGAAACCTGTAGTGGTGAATTGTTTGGAGCTGTTGGCATGTTACTTGAATTTTGTAAGCATGGGAAACATATACTGAAGTGCCTATTGGTCTTAAAAATTTCAAAATACTTTTAGTAATTTCTCTAACATGAGTAATGACATTGCAGATTAACTATCCCTGCATACTTTTCATATTCTGTCATGTCTTCTGGATTAGTGTGAATGGCTCCTATTTTAAGAATTATCCAGAATTTGCTCCTTAAATCTGGACATATTTAATAACTTTGTATGTGACACATATGAGGCATTGTATCATGAAGGCTCTGGTCCTTATCAAAGAAACAGATATCCCAATTAAACTTTCCAGTAGTATTAAAAAGAGAATAGTCCAATTGTAAACAAAAAGATGGTTGTATTCTTTATTGTTTTTCTTCAAAATGAAATCACTTTCTTTGAGATTTTTTGCTGATGTAAACCTTTTGATATATTAATTAGAAACAGTTATCCCCGCAGTTAATAAATCCAATTTTGTACATTGTGTCAATTCAAGTCTCATGTGCTGCAAAGTGCTGTGGGCATGACTGGCAATCTGTGACTCCAGGTTTGTGTGGCAGTTTCTTCAGAACAAGCAGAGTTCCCAGTACTAAGCATCAGCAATGCTAATGTGAATCAACTTTTCTATTTCCTCCTTTCATATTCCTACAAGCCCCCATAATGCAGTTTGGCACTTACTAAAATATTTTGAAGAGATGTTGTTGTTATTCCTGTAGTCCATGTGTTAGGAAAGGGAAGGAAGAAGTGACCAAGCTGGGAGATGTCAGGGCAGGCTGTAGAGCAGCACCTCTAACCACTTTCCATAGGCAGCTGGGGGGAGCATCCTCAGTCAGAGCAAGACCATAAGGCCTGGAAATTTGGCTCTTCTTTTGTGCTCAGATCTTTTCTTTCTGGTGAAACATGATCTTCTAGTGAAAGTCTCACTTCTGTGAGAGTTAGACTTGGGCATCTTTCTCAAAACACATTTTGCTACCTTTATATTAATTCATCTGTGTTTTCTAAAGGGACTTTTCTCCATTCATCAGTAGCAGGTGTGATTTTTCCATAATTTTAATTTTTCCCAGAATTCTTAGTGATGCTGAACTAAAGTGCAATACATAGTGCAAAGCAAGTATGCACTTCTCTCTTTTATCAAAGACACTCAAGTAGCTCATTTAAATTTCTAGCAAAAGAAAGAAACATAACAATCCTCCATTGGGTGAAATGCTTTTGAGCTTTAAAGGCTTCATGTGGGAGTCTGGATGGGACCCAAAGAAGGAACCACTTTGAAATTACAAAATGGCACATTTTATGTTATTGCTAAATTGTCAAGATTTTCTGTATATTTACTGAGATTGTAACCAATACAGGGTGTTTTCAAAGACACTAACTAGAGAAGGATATGTTAAACCTCCATGGTCTTAAGAATTCCTGATGACTGCCTGCCAATACGGCTGAATCCTGCAGGGTAATGGGGGGAATGCCTACCATGTAAATATAAAGGGGGTTATTTAGGAGACCCAGTGAGCTGTGAATTATTGCCTAGGTTGTCACAAAAAAAAAAAAGAAAAAAGGAAAAATGAGCTGTGAAGAGGAAAGAACGTGTACTGAGTTCTGAACAGCCTTGTAAGACTTTTTTGAGATAGACGGGAAAACTTACATACACCCTCTGCAAAAAGAGATATCTATTCTGTCAGATTGCAGATGCACCAGCCACCTAGATTACTGTGAAAATCCCATTATAGAAACAAAACTGGGTTATTTTTATGCCTGACAAAAGCATGAATCAGAGGAAAATAATAGTTATTCAATAACTGAATTTAAGATCTGTATTGATCTGATTTCTGGTGAAGTCAGTGGGAATGTTTCCACTACATTTAATAGGACTGGGGCTGGAACCTTGGGAGTTAAAGAGTTAAGAGATGGATTGACAGGAGAGGTAGTAAGGGGTCACCTTCCAAGGCAGGTGCTGTTGTGATCATTAGCACAAACCATTGAAATTGTAAATTTGAAAATACTTATAAAAAATTTGTCACTTATGGTGCTGAAGCTCATAATCCATATCCCAAATGGATAGTCTGAAAATCTATATTGTGTACTTGTGTAAGATTGCATACAAGCAAACATTTTTCTTTTCTTTTTTTTTTTAAATGGGAAGAATTTCACCTCCGTTGTGAAGCTCATCTTTCTGTTCACTTCAGGCACTTTGTCACAATTCAGGCAAAGAACCCCCAACTTAGTAAGATCTAAAAAGAATGTTGTTTCTATTATATGGAATTTGTACAATGGCTATTTTTTGTTCCATTATGTTGTGACAGGATGCTCTCAGCATCGTATCTCTTCAAATAGAGCCTGTGAGTTTGTAAGTATGGTGGCAGAAAGAGCATAGAAAATTAAAGAAACTTATATCAGCTGTGTTAATTTTTAATAGCTAGTTCCTTTAAGCAGATCTAACTAGATGTCTTGGTTTTCAAAATTGAAGCTTTTTTGTTTTTTTTTTAAATCCTGCTTTCAGTAGAATAAATAAAACTTTATGAGAACAAAGACTGAATAAAAGGGGAAGACTGGGATCACAGGAGTGCTAAGACCATAGAAAAGAGTATTTTTCAAGGGGTTGGTAATCTTTTTCAGTGAAAAGATTACTGCTGAAAATGAACAGCTGAAATTAAGAGGAAGAGTAAATGTTTTTATATCTACATCTGAAGGTGGAGTAGAATTCTTCAGATCTCTCAGTAATTGTTGTTAAGGAGTTTCTCAGCTGAGCTGAGTGGTTCTAAATTAAATGATTTGTTTTTCAATATGAATAAGATTTTCTTATCAGTCAGCTTTCATGTAATCAACTTAAATGCAGATTTAGAAAGAGATGAGCCATGTCACTGTAATTCTGAGGATGAGGAATGAATACCTGATGAACTTCATTCTTCCAGGTTAAAAAAGAATGCATTACTGTAACTTTTTCCTGGTGATTCTGTTCAGCAGTGGTTTTGGTGTCGGTTCTCTACAGGGCTGAGAGTTGGGCTCAGTGATTCTTGTGAGTCCCTTCCATCTCAGCATATTCTGTGATTATTGTTACACAGAGAGTATTTTCTGTATCATATATATGCATACTTGCTCCTCTTGTTCCGTAATTCCACTAGTAGCAAAATATCCCCAAATATGTTGAAGGTTTTACCAATAGAACTGTGTAAGAACACTGAAAATTAAAGATGACAAATTAAGCTAGCCAGAAAAGAATTGAACAAAATCAGTGGTATTCAAGTGTGAAGTGTGCACATACACTTTGAAGCATTGCCTTTTTTTGGTTGGGTTTCACTTGACAAAGGTGAATGTGAAACTGCAGTCTGAAAGCAAACCCAGGCCCAGAGAGGAAGGAGCTGTGGCAGTAAGACAGAGTGAGGTAGTACAGAGAATTTGGCATTAAGCTGAGTTTAATTTCCTTCAAATAGACTGAGAGATGACAGCACAAAGTCCATGAGAGATCTTGGAAGGGTCTGTAGGCAGTTCTGTGGGTGCCTTCCATGCAGTGTGGGTTAGTCCTTTACTGTTAAAAGAAGTATAAAATAGGGTGTTTGGGGAAGAGTATAATATAAAGGTAGGTCAGTAAGAAATCTCACATGACACTCTAGTGCTTTGTGACTGTATGTTACATGTGCAGGTGGGATCTCTTCAAAAACTTCTTTTTATCAGGGTCTGAGCTAAAGGTCCACTGCATCTCCATGTTATGGAGTGATGGGATGATACTGTATTCCATAAAAATTGAATCATTCTTCATTCATGACAATTAATAATACACAGTACAATAAACTCATTATCTAATTTCTTATTCTTTTTATTTTACTAAATGTTCATAGTCAAAGTGCAAACATTGCATAGTAATTAAAAAAAACATAAACAAAAACAACTAAAGAAAGAAGAAAAAAAATCCACAAAAGCCCTACTGGTCCTCCAATTGTATCTGTTACATGCTAGTGCAGAATTACTGATGAGAACATGTTTAGGTATAAATAAATCTTTTATCCTCATTATAACTCCACTGTGTTCGTACAGTGAAGTCATTCACACAGAGCTGATTATGGGTTGAAAACCTCAATAGCCTCTTTTATTTATAATAAATACTGCATACTAATGTTAACAATGTCATTGTACAATGTCTCAGTAGAGGATTATGACTTCATGTAATGTGAGCTTGATGTCTCTTCTCCCCTGTAATGGAGTCAATTTTCCTTACAAAGGAGATGAGAATCACTTACAAATCTTGTAACAAATATTCTATATGCATAGTATGTTAACCCATTATTAAGGTGGCACAATGAAGCTCAAAGACAGGAAGACGGAGCTGTAGTTCAGTGCTTAATCTTAATTTACCCTTGTTGCATGCACTGAAATGCACTTTAAAGTTAGAAATCTGTATTTCCCCCCTGTTTTCTGGAGTAATTCCACAAACATATGTATGGAATATTCCTAAAATGTGCATGACTGTAAGTAACATAATCAAGAAAATGATTTTGTGGCCCACAGCTTGTGCAAAGAGAGGATAAGATATATTTATATTAATGAGCAGAGAGTAAAGCAATCTTCTGTCACAAACCAGAGACAAACGGCACGGTGGGGAATAGGGACCCATCTCAGGCAGCACTTACACTTAACCTCAATTATGGCATCAACGGGACTTCAGTATAGTCTTAAACACTGTGGAGAAAAAGGAACTAATGCATTGGCATTAAGACTCTTATTTATATAATAAAGCAAAATATTAAGTAAACTGTAGCACAGTCATTTGTGATGCATGAATATAGATGTTGTGTGATATTAACATAATGCAAGTGGATGCTTAGCTCCTGAACGCCTTCAAAATAATTTATCTGAATGCTCATGAGGGAGGTTCAGGCTAAGATGAAAAGCATAAATCCACCTAACAGCTAACAAATAATTCACATTAACGGAGGACATGTGCAGAATACAGGATTTCTTGATAACTAAACAGCTCTTGTGAAAATACCAGCTCGTGTTAGTGCAAGTTTGCAACTTAGCATAAAAAAAATTAAACAAGAGTTACTGTAAAACAAAACTCAAGTAGAAACTGAATCCTTTTTAGTGCAATAGGACACATCTGGTAGGAAACTATTTCAGAACCAGTGCTATCATCCCAGATTTTCACATCTGTGCAAAAAGTAGGTGTCACGTTGTATAGCCCAGTGAAGGTACTGAAAATACACAGCTACTTCTTACAGAGAAAAGAATGTGTGATATTTGAGAGACTTATTTCTCACTTTAACTAAAGTCATGTCTATATTTTCATTATAATATCACTTCTAACTGCAGTGTAATCCTGCCAGAT
Source organism: Pithys albifrons albifrons (assembly GCF_047495875.1). Taxonomy (NCBI): domain Eukaryota; kingdom Metazoa; phylum Chordata; class Aves; order Passeriformes; family Thamnophilidae; genus Pithys; species Pithys albifrons. The sequence continues at coordinate 10,531,383 of NC_092470.1, forward strand.
TTGTGTAGAGATCCTGCAATATTTTTATTTATATTATAAATATGTTATTCAAGAGCTATTATTTCAATTAGTATATTTAGAAACAACTAGCTAGTGTCTGTTTTCTGCCAATATAAATTTGGAGGTATTCCACCCATGTCAGCAGTCAGCTTCTCATTTCCACCAATGTATCTGCACAGGATTAAGCATTTGCTCTGTGGTCTATGTTAGAGTTTAACTGCATATTCATAATTTTATTTTGAATTTTCTTTTATTTTTATATTACTGTGTACTAATTAGGAATAATTTTAGACTACAAAATTGTATGAAATGTGTTGAAATGAACAAACGAGGGGATATGTGCATGCCACCCTTTGGAAGAGATGATGAGCTCCATGGCCTCCTGTGTGCACAAAGGAAATTGGGTAGGAATCACCTGGTATTTTTGCCTGTAGTCAGTAGAGTGATGAGAGCATGGGCTTGAAATGAGTGTGAATTGAGGAGAGCAGTGAGCAGATGTAGTTTCAGCTTGTTGACAAGGTAGCATTTTGGGGACAGTGTGCAGTGCTTTTGGGGCTCAGGTAGTGCCAGGTGTGTTTATCTGTGGAATTTGTTAGCTCTGTAGGATTCAGTCTAAGAAATTTCTATTTTTCTCTTTTCTCTGCCCAATGTTGTGTTACTTTACTTGGGTGGGGACTGTTGAGCTGCTTGTGGTCCGGCCTGTTCTGAGTGTCTGCAGGATCAGAGCACTGTGGGCACTGCCCGGGGTCAGGGCAGGTGGGTCAGGCACCACAGCAGGGAAGTGTTGGCATGGGGTAAATAACCAAGGCTCTAAACATTGGCCATTTTCACAGCATAAAACATTCTAAACAGGCTTTCCTTTGAACTTTTCAAATACCCACTGAAATCATGTAACAGCCCAGCACAAAAGCTGCAGGTTTTGAGAATTAAAAGCGAGGCAAAATGGGGGGGGTTGCTGAAACCATACTTCCAGTTTATGGGGTGCATTTCTAATTGGACTTCCACCTGTCGTAACAAACAAGGGCCAAAACCTCCCCCTCAGTGAGGGTTCTGTGGGTTCTCTCCAGAGAGGAGCAACAAGGCTGGTGAAGGGACTGGAGCACAAGTCCTATGGGGAGAGGCTGAGGGAGATGGGGTTGTTTAGCCTGGAGAAGAGGAGGCTCAGAGGTGAGCTCAGCACTGTCTAGAACTACCTGAAGGGAAGTTCTAGCCAGGTGGGGGTTGGTCTCTTCTCCCAGGCACTCAGCAATAGAACAAGGGGGCACGGCCTCAAGCTCTGCCAGGGGAAATTTAAGTTGGAGATCAGAAAAAAATTCTTTCCAGAGAGAGTAACAGGCATTGGAATGGGCTGCCCAGAGAGGGGGTGGATTCACCATCCCTGGAGGTTTTTAAACTGAGATTGGACATGGCACTGAATGCCATGATCTGGTAAAGGGACTGGAGTTGGACCAAGGGTTGGACTTGATGATCTTGGAGGTCTTTTCCAACCCACTTGATTCTATGATTCTATTGGTGGACATGCAAGGAGGGGCCTCGAGGAGAAGGCCTGGAGCTCCCACCCACTGCAGGAGGTGCCATCAGGATTGCCCCGATGCCACCCTGTGCCCTGAGGGGTGCAGCAGCCTGGCAGCAGGGGCAGTGCTGGGCTCACACCACAGCCTCTCTGCAGTGAAAGCCACGCAGCAAAGGAGTCCATGAAAACACGTCATTAACTTCATGTTTAATTATATGTCCAAAAATTTTCTGAAAATTGATGTTCCAAAAATTAAAAATTAAAAACTAATTCAAATTTTTGAGCTGCTCTCAACATACTCATTAGGAAAATCCTCCTAAAAAACTGTCTCTTCAATAAATAAGGCTCCACTTACATAAAAAAGGGAGCTGTATTTAGATTCCAGTTCAACATGCAGTAGAAATTTGGCAAATCTAAAGTTTTCTAATCAATTTGGTATGTGTTGTGAGAATAATGTCAGTGGAAAGGTTGCTTTTTATTTTTTTTCTTTAGAAATGTAAAGGAGAAAGAAAAAAGTTGGCTTTGATAAACAGAAAGGCAGTGCTATAAATAGCTAGAGCAGTGATAAGGCAAAGAGCTTCTAAATAAATGAGGCATGAAAGATTTTTTTTTAAACTCCAAGTGAAAGTTGTGTATTCACCAGAACAGCTTTAAATTTTGTGAAACAGGACAACAATATATTTTACAGTTCTGAACAAGGAAGCAGAGAGTCTTGTCATAATAGAATACGTGCTACATCCCTGCAAAGAAGACAAATAACAATATCTGAAGTGCTTTCACCTTGACCAAAAGGATTCTGTAAGAGAGAAGCAATTTTGATTTTGCCACAATAGAAGAACATTAGAATCTGGAGTTTGATAAAACTGCTCTGTTGGCTGTGAAGTTTGCCTTTCAAGTGTGTTTGATGTGATATTTCATTCATTTTGCCAAAATATTTTATGCCAAGTATTGCTATTAAATCTTTTATATTGCAGAGATTTTTGTCAACAGACACACAAGGATTGGGTTTTAAGTGGAGTTAATCATTGAACTTGGAGAAGAGAAACGTTAGGGGAGTTCTTCACTTGTACAAACAAACCACCATGCAAGCTTCAGCCATTTCTATAATTATTACCCTCTTTTCAGAATAGTGTAGGTAAAATATAAAATCTGGCTCTCTCTGATCTCTATTCATGTTTAAGTCTTGTAGAACCTATTAGAAGAAATGGATAATTAAACTCAAAAAAGCCATGTATTTGCTGCAGCTGCTGGTGTATTGAATCTTTTGAAGTCTGCTTTAAGCAATTATATCTGAGCACTTATTTTGGCAGCCTGAGAAATAACATAGAATTTTCTAAGATATTATTTTCTGACTCTTTCAATTCTTTGTAAATACTATATATCATTATAATGAGAGATTAAATGTTAATCCCTTTTGCCTTTAAAAAACAAATTTTAAAAGGAAAAAAGATCTGCATAGAATAAAGTAGTGCCCTGCCTTTTTCCCTGTACCCTCCAGCGTCTCCAAAACAGTCACTTTTTTAACTGTTATTTTTAATTGGTGTTTGTGGTTTCATTTTCATTTTTCATTTACATTGTAAACTTGGGCATCTCTTAAATGCAAAGGTAAATCTACATTGCAAAGGTGTGGTTCAGTGTTTTTGTTATTCCTGTGCACTTGGGTGTATGTAGTCACTGAGCACATATTAGCCCCTTAATGGGAGTTGCTAATAGTTGTAGGCATTTGTCCAGTGATCCCTTCCCATAGGAGAGAGGAGAAGTAAGGGCATACCTGTACATGGATAATACTGAGTAATGTTTAGCAGATATTGCTGTGGTATTACTGAAACTCTAACTTATAATTCTTAAAGCAAGATCTACGCTCCGTCACCAAAAGCAGTGAGGTGTGGTAGTCAATTGTGGTTGGGATGTGGGAGAGAAAATCTGTGGCACAATCCAAGATAAGAAATAGATCATAGCCTGACAACAGGACAGCTCTTGCTACCTAATGAAGCTATAGTTTCTAATGAGCTTGTCCTCCTGAACCATTGAGGATAATGGATCTATGCAATTCTGGCCTCCTTTCCCCATTTCACAGGGCCCAGGCCCAACTGGGAGGTTCTATGACATTTAAGGATGAGTGCCATTTTCCATTGCCGACACTTCAGTTAAAATGATTTGTCCTTGTGTTTCTTATTTTCCATAGTAATCACTGCCATAACTCTGTGTCCAGTGGCATTTGACTGTGAAAGTGACACCCACACTAGGGAATATGTCTAGAAAAGGAGCAGGCAACATGGCAACTGCTGCTAAAGTAGCATCATCCCTGGTGGGTTTGTAGCATTCTGTCCCAAACAGGGACAAAAACTTGCGATGTGGACCAAAAGGTCAACACGCTCAGGCCCTGCAGCTCATCAGGGTCTGCTGCAGACCATCCTGGTCTGGAGCTGGAATAAGGTGTTAGGTAGTGGTTCTGTCTTCCTTGACACCTGTCTGATCAGAAGGACCATGGAGGGCTGAAGTGCAAGGTGGAATCCCAGGTATTGGTCAGGAACTGGTGGCAGGGCACAGCAAAGCCATGCTTGTGGTCATTGCCTTTCTCTGGGTATGTGAATGGCTCCTTGGTAACACTGGCATGTTACCAAGTGCAGTGCGAAAATCCCACTATGAACATCACAAGTAATCTCTCCAGATGATGAGAGTTTTATGGGATCTGCTCTAATCTGACCTAGCAGCACCCAGAAATAGTTTTCCCTGCTGCTCACTTTGCCTGCTGTTGTTTCTGATATGTCTACAAAGCAGCATCTAAACCAGGCAGCCCCTGCAGCAGTAAACTTGCTATACAGCCATGGAGCAAAGACAGGCAAAGAGTAATCCCACTATGATATTGTTTAAGAAATTCCTGTGCCACTTGTGCAGCTCCCTGGAGATGATAGAAGAGATTTAACAGTGACTCCTCCAAAAAATAAAATTCCATTTCATATTATTTTGAGGAAGGTGATGTGACTACCTTAAAGTTTGGGAGTGTGTGTAAGAATATAAATAACAGCTCTCTGAGCTGTTTTAAGCCTTTTAAAAGTTGTATTAATCACAGAGATTTCTCTTTAAAAAAAATCCTTCCAGCAGAGAAGTGTCTGTTGCAAGAACTTAAAATAGATCCCTGCACTGAAATTTCCAAATTAGAAATTTTATTTCTAGCATGCTGCTTTTTTTTTTCTTTTCCTGAGGAACCTGATTAATTAGACTCTCTGCTAACCTGTTTCTGCTGTAAGGGCAGTGCATGGCTGTGGAAAGGTGGTTCTTCCAATGCAGTGGGTGACTCCAGGAGGTGGAGCTGAAGAGCAGCAGGATGAAGGGAAGGACCCCAACTCAGCCCACCCACAGATAGGAGCTGTGCCTTGTGCGAGCCCTGGGGCTTTAGTTTAAATTTTAAAAGTATTTCTTTTGAGGGAGCTTCCCATGGACTCCTGCATCCTGCATCTCTTTGTTGTGCACAGAACAACTGCTTGTGTGGCCTGTGTTAAAAAAGTAGGACCTATGTATTTTTTAAATAAAGGGGATGCACAATCCAGTTTATTAGTCAGTCCAACAAGCATCTGTTTTGGGGACAGTACAAGGACAGAACTAGGGAAGAGGATGATGAAAATATCTGGTCACTTTTTACCCAGGTACAGTTTTTTCCAGAAACATAATGTGGTCTTCAAACACTTTAGCCCAGCTTCAGAGAATAGTGGGATACAGTGGCACATCTTCAGCTGCTAGTTGTAGAAGGAGACACTTGTGAATGTAAATCCCTGGATTCAAGTCTCAAGAAGCCCAAACAATCCAGGAGTGCCTGGATCTTGCACCCTTTTGAGTCCCCAGAAATCAGAGCTTCAGTCTATCACAAAGACCTGTTACTGTTCTTTCATTTTTGCCTGTATCAGAACAATCAAATGTCCAGCAGATAGAGCAGTGCCATGCTGGCATAGATAGGTAAGGAATATTTCTCTGAACAGAAGTGGAAACAGCTGGTCTGTAATGGTTCTGAGTTACCTTGAAACATGAGCAGAGAAAATGCAATGTGTACCTTGCCTATGAAGTCCCTCTGAGGCCTTAATTTTGTGCACATCAAAAGGTTTTACTCTCCAAAATTACTCCTCAGTTAAAAAGAGGAAAGATGCCCTTTGCTACTTTTGCCTAGAGCCCAATATCTTCTGACATGCCATGGCAGCTGTGGCAGTGCTCTTCTTAATGCAAAGAACATCTGGGCTGCCTGCAATTCTGGGAGAGAAGTGTCAAAAGTGTCATAGACATCCTTGAGCAAAGAAGGATCTTCACTTTTATTACACAGAAGTGTCAAAAACAGCATTATTGAACATCAGGTTTGCAATTTGGTACACAGAATGTAAGTCTGAATAGATGTGACAAAACCCCTTCTAGGAAATTGCTACTTAGTGTTATTTTTTCATAGTTTCAAATTAGCATTTAAAGGAAAAGCACAAATAGGGAGCCTCGAGGTAACCCTGACAATGAAAGATCCCAGCATTCTGTTTTTGTACTTGCTTCACAACCTCATTGCTGTCCGCTGAGTGACTGAGATTGATTAAATCATTGTCATCATCAGTGAAATGCAGTGCATTGATCAGCCTCACTCACAAAGCCAGCCGATGTGACGCAGCTAATTTGACATAATTGAAAGTTCCAGCTCCAGAAGGTCACTGAGCTGGACTCAGGACACTAGTTACCATTTTATCCTTGGAACAGGGTCAACTCTACTGGTAAAATACGATGGCTTTTTGTCACACTATTAATTGGTTTTCCATGGTTTGTATAGGATAAACCCAGGCTTTCATATTTTGATTGAATTTTTATGGTGGACAGGAGATAATTATTTCCTCTTTATGCCAGATATTTTTTTAAAGTCTGATTAGACCAAAACATGGGATTTAGCTCTTCTTTCTTACTCAAATACAATTCTACTAAGAAAAGCTTCAGATCAGGACAGCAGATTTCCTTCAGTAAGGATGGCAGCATGATGCACATCATGAAGTATTTAATTTACAAAGAACATGACACTAGTTAACTGTTGGAACAGCACTGAAGGCAATGTTCCTCTCTTCTGTTACCACTCCCTATTTCCCACCTTCCCCTCTTTTTCCATTTTCTGCTGTTCTCCTCTGGAACTTGAGTGCTGCAGCTGAGATCTCAGGCTGAGCCAAGTTTGAGACCATGGAGTTAAATAAACTCAAAGGTCACACACAGTCACAGAACAGAGGAGTTGCAAAAAGACACGCAGACAGGCATCAAGGCTGCGTTGGCAACCTCTAAGTACTGTCAAGTGTTTCAGCTGAAACTCTCTGAACAGGGTCCAAATTCCTGATGAAAGGTTGTGCCTTTGGAAAAAATGGCCATTAGGCCATTTGCTTCAAGCTTTAAGATGGACACCAAAATCCCACACTGCTTTCAAAGACGTGGTTTATGTAAACAGTGCAGTATGAATATGCTTGTGTAAAAACTCCTTCTTGTGAAGAGAAACAGTCAAACACTGAAGCATTTGGGAAAAATTGTTTCTTTATACTGCACAGAATCCAGTGGGCAAAGCTAGGAATTTAAGTAGGTCTTACAAGCTGTGTAATTGCTTTGTTGGCCTTTTGCTCAGAGTTAAATTAGCAGCATATCTTTTATTTCTTTCTCCGTGTTTGCCGCTAAAAAGTCAGCATATCCCAATAGCTCCCATTGCTTCCCGTTCCAAATGCAGGTCAAAATGCCAGCTTTCTAATGGTGAATGTCATGTATAATTTATCAGGGAAAAAAAGTACTTGATAAAATCTCTGCAATAGTTTCTTCTTGCTTTGTTAGTCATAGAAGGGTTTTCTGTGGTTTGGGGGTTTGATGGTTGTTTGGGGTTTTTTTGGAAGCATGCCTTCTATCATCTACAAAGCAAGCGAAAAAGGAAAGGCACCAAGATGCCAATGTACTGGCAAATTAGGGGAAGGTCGGCTGTGCTGGTCTTGTGGGACAGTGGCTTGACACCTTTTGCAAGGGATTAGTATTCTTTAGGTTCTGAGCTGTTCTGAGGTGATTTGTGGGGAAGGGTTTTCACAAAGCAAGCAACATAAAATTGATATGAGTTTAGCAATACAGCATTTTCAATGAAGATGAACTAAACAGTGAGTTAAATAGTTGGCTTATAAAAAGACAAACTAAAAGCAATCAAATCTTCCTATAAAGATTTTTTAAAGACTCTACTATTTTGACATATGCATAGAAATAGAAGGTAAATCTATGACACGTAACTCTTTTCAAAAACAAAGGTCTAATATAAGCTAAAGAGAAATCACAAGCCGTAATTTAATTGTTCTATCTTTTGTAAGTCTTTCAAAAGTTTCATCCTAGCAGCTTTTAAAACATAACTTGCAATCGACAAATCCCGCTGGGCTCCTATTTATAGTATCCTAATTTTCAAAGAAAGCAAATCAGGCAACTGTTTTTAACATGAATAATATTGCTCCCAGCACTCTGCCTGCAGCCCACACATTGTGTTTTTTGGCACGATCATGGCAATTAAAAAAAATAAACAGCTCTTTTTAATATTTTTTATACATAAGCTATTACAGTCAACGCTGACACAGCTGGCAAAGAAACTCAGTGAAAGGTAAACATTCTGCTCAAAATGTGTTTAGTTGTTAAAATGTAATTTTCCTGAACAAATATTTAAAAAGTAAGTTTAATTTTTTTTTCATAATTTCTGGTGTATTGATATCTGATTACAAAAAAATGATAACCTTTTAAAGCAGTGGCACTTGTGACACTGGATATTTCACTCAACAGCTTATTGAATTTTTAAAAATATTCTTAACAAAAATCAGGAAAAAAATCAGGAATGATGCTTTATCCTTCAGCAGAATGTAATAGTCTGAGCTAGTAAAATCAATTTCTTCTAATAGAATTCTGTCAAAAGCAGAAAGTTCAATAATAAATGTCTTCAACTATTTAAAGGGAAGAAAACTTTCAACAGAATTAAGATTAGTTTGTGACTTGCTTCAGCAACAACAAAAGGTCGTGTGGTTCCTTGACCTAATTACTATAAGCACATATGAGGTCAGATGTGGAATGATATGTATTTCACTAGAGAAAACACAGAAAGAGATTTCCATTAGGTAAGGGACGTAGGTAAATAATTATCTGTCATATATGTCCAGAAGTTCTCAAGGTACTTTTATTTTTAAAAAACATGACTTCGTGTGGTTGCTTGTGATTAAGAGGCTGTACTTTCAACATGTTATTCCCTGTTGGAGACAAATGCAGAGGCAGCCAAGCAGAGCCAGGTGCATGTAGGAGTTTGGTGCTCTCTACAAGGCTGAGGAGGACTCTCAGCAAGAGCTGGGTGGTGCCTGTGTGTTGCCAACCCCACCTCTGCCCCAGAGTGTGCCCTGGTGTTCATGGCACAGCTCTGAGGGAGGTGTACACAATCAATCCACTGCAGAGAGCACCCGGTATGACTGCTGAGGAGGGCTGTGGGCATGTTAGAGCTGCATGCACTCCATGTTGTGTGATAGCTCAGCACTTACTGAAAGTCCTGGTTGACATTTGCTCACCTGATGTGTAAGAATATGAGATGTGCTTGTTTGTGCTACCTGGACAATCACCATAACTAGTGTCCTTGTCAGCTTGCCTTCCATTCTGTTTAAAAGGAATTTCTTGAAAGATCCGCATTGTCCTTTCACTGATTACCAGTATATCCTTGGTATCAGTCTTCCAGCTCCCAGTTGTTTCTCCTTCTCTCAGACAGAATTATAAAAAGAGCAGGTATGCTGCAAAATAAATGTCTGCCCTTTTGTCATCAATGAAATTGGCCTCTGGGTGCAAGTTTGGAGTATATGGATTTAAGTTTAGAAGCGCAACTGAAAAGTCATTTTTAATGTGTATAACATGAGGTGAAATGTTTAAAGTTGAGAGCAACCTTCAGTAGAGAAGAAAATTATCTGGTGACTATTGTTGATCTTGGAATGTGTTTCAGATGTTAGGTGTGGACTTCATATCGCGCTGGGGGTGGTTAATAACAGCTAAACGAGCATTAACTGCTGAAGTAAGTGGAGTGTGAATCTAAAGGCATCGTTGTTTTTGTCTTGTCACAACATAAGTTCAAAATAGTTGTGCAGAAGGAGTGCAACAGAAGCATTCTGAGGTCTGAGTCTCTAGTCATTCTGATCTGTTACACCAGCAAATTTGTGACCAGGACAGTTGTGAGTTAAGTTGTCCTCTCCGACTGTGACAAATATAGTGTAAAAGATTTTGATTGCATAGAAATTTTCTTCCAGTGAAAATATAATTAAAAAAGAAAAAGGGCTTTTAGGGTACAGGTGCTAATACTGGAATTCTTGTCTCACCAAACTTTCAACAACCTGTGCTCTCTCTCTCCATGGAGACAATCCTACCTGCATTGTATCATAAAAAAACCACAAAACATTGGAAGAACGATGTATTTGTTTCATGTGAAGATTCAGTTGCCCTGATCTCATCCTCCTATAAGAAAAAAGGGGAAGGTTTTTCATATCCAAGATGTTTCAGTTCAACCTAAACTGTTAGATTATGAGTATTTAGGGGCATCCTGCATCAAATTTTCTATTGATTCCTTAATCTGAAGAGATATGCCCCACCCAGCTGTCCCAATGGGCACGTTGGTGGATTTGAGAAGAGTCATCCTCCTGACTGGAGCCAGAGTCTTGCTGTTCTTACTGAGTTTCAGAGCAAACTCCCTCACAAATGCCAAACCCAGACATATTCTGTTGTGTTACAGACCCTCCAGAACCTGAGCAAATGAAAGTTTCATGTTCCCCTGTCCACTGTTGGCAGTACATTTGGTTCAGGCTTTCAGAGCCGTCCATACACCTTTGTGTGCTCTCTGCTGGTGTTCTTAACAGGCCTGTACGCAGGGAAGGGTTGTGTGTGGTGGGTACAGTCCTGAGGGGCACATCAGCAGCTGCACCTCCTCCCTGATACTCCTAATGAGCAATTGGAGCTCCCTGTAGGGCTCCCCATGATGGACAGCAGGCTGTGCTTTGCAAGTCCAGCCCAAAGTCAATAGGAAAGGAAATTCTATGCAATGAAAACATTTGTCTTTTGTAATATACAGCAGTATGATGATTATTGTTGTTATTATTGTGGTATTAGACCCATGTGAAATGAAGTTGTAGATGTTAAACACAAAAATATCTGAGATAATTTTACGTCTATTTGAAACAAAAGGGGTGTCAGGGGAACAAAAGAGGGAAAATGTGAGAGATCAATGTTTGTTTAATAGAAAAAGACAGCATCTGAAGGGAGAAAATTATAATTCTAAGGGTTTGTTAAGAGTATTACAAAGAATAGAGAATAAAAATAGAGCTGGAAAAAGCAATAAAATCTATAAACATTAATTCATAGCCTAGTTTGTTGTTTGGTTTTTTTAAGTATATGACATTTTTTCCACAAACTCACTAATAGGGTTCTAAATATGAGTGGGAATAGCAAATTGTTTTTTCCATCTCTGGGATCTATAGCTTCACCTCTACACTTGAATAAAAACATTAACCAAGAGGCAGATACTTATTTCTTTTGTTTATGTTCAGCCTCAGGAATTTTTCAACTGAAATCAATAATTAAAATGTTTATTAGCCATGGTGTTATAAATGCAAATTCATTAATGCAGATTATCTTGGATATCTGAGGTATTTATGTCCAGATTTTTTAACCAAGTAACAGAATTTGGGAGGAGACACAATGCATAACTTCATATTCACTGAGGAGATTCAAACAATTTGGTGTCTTTTTGTTTTGTTTACATAGTAGAAAGCAGTAGTTGATTCTTAAAAAGAAACAGATTCACATGGGGTTTAATGTGAAAGTTTTTAAAAGATCACAGAAGAAATGATTGTAGAAAGTAGAACTCCTGATGCAACTGTAATTTTGAATATACATCTACAGTTAATAAAAAATACTTGTAATTCCTACCTGAAGGTACATATGTAGTTTTACTTATGCATATTGAGCAAGACAATATGGGTGTGCATTTGAAAACAGAAAATGCATTTGAGTACATGTTTTGGATAGAAGAGGGATCATGTGCCCATGCACAGTACTCTGCTGTGGAGGGGCAAAGGTTCAAAAAACCCACACTTCTGTTCCTACTCTTCCCTTGGCACTCTGGGCAGGACCAGTTTGATTGATAAGGAATGAAAACAAGGTTCATGATCATTAGGCTCTTGGGATTGTAACACTGGATGTAGTGAAGTAAGCCTAAAGCTTTTGGAAGCAGGAACACCTTTTTATAAATATCCATAGAAATATTAATCTCATGGGATTTGATTTTGTCAAACTTCCATTAAGAATTCCCTGATGTCATTTATTTTGTCCTGATGAAACAAAAAGCAGCTTCCTCTTTTTACTTTCTCTGAGTGTCTCTAGCTCTGAAGTGGAGCTGCAGATCCAGCTGGCAAGGTGCTGGCACGGCAGTGCCACTGCTCCAGCAGCTGCTGCTGTCCTTTGCTTGCAGCAGCAGTTGCTTGGTGAGAGTCAGTCAAGCTCTGCTGAGCTCCTCTCCCAGCCACAGAGCCCAATCCACAAAGCAAAATAGTTCAAAATGGTGTGTTGCCCCCTCTTTCTTCTCCTTACACCAGTGGTACTAGCTTGGAGTGCTTCTTCCTCACAGGCATCTCTTTTTCATTCCATAGCTTTTCTAGTAAAATGCCATAGTTTAATGAACATGTGAAATGTTTTTCTCTGAATATCTCCTTGAAGAAATGTCTGCTGTGATACCATGAGAAGTCACTTACACTCAGGGGCAGCAGGGGTTCTGTGATAGCCAAAATCAAAGGTGGAGATTTTTGTTAAAACCTTTCAGATTATTTTGGAATCATTAAACTGTGAAATAGCTATTTTGTTAGCTTACAAGTTTTTCTGTATATAACATTTATTCCTCTTCATCATTCCTTGTGTTTGCTCCTTTGTTGCATCTTGCTTCAGGGGAAAGTGCAGACTGAATAAGCCTCAAATCTTCTTGCTCACTGACCTGGCACAGTGAAGTCAATGCAACATCCACATCACTGCAGATAGTGATCAGCCCCCTCAAAGAAGGCATAGGTAAGCAATACCCTTCTCAGTGTGAACAGTCACCAGACATAGGTATGGTTCATGCTGTCATCCAGCACATATCTTAGGATCATATTCTGTGGACTGTACTTCAATATGCATTTCTTAGAAAAAAGCTATTATCCTGTAAGCCAAATTAATGTGTCCACATTTTAAAAGGAACTATTTCTTTGGATTTAAACACTGTTTTGTGTTTCAAAGAGTGGAGAAAATTGAGTCTAATAGGAGACCCATTGCTACATATCTGATGCAGTAAACCCTAACAACAAATTTCTACAGGCTGTCCAGAAGTTGCGGCTTTGTATCCTCCATTTTGTTCCTGTTTATGGCACTGATAGTATAAACAAAGTCATTGCAACTCCATGAGCAGACTTCCTCTGAATTGTGATCAGAGCAAGGCCTTTTGTTTCTATTGATAATAACCTGCAAAAGTTTCTGACTGACAAGGGGCTCCTCCAAGTTTTGTGAAGGACTGGAAATCCACTGTACTTCTGCAAGATACTCTGTATAACAGAGTTCTGGAAGAACAAGGTTATGATTTTTGTGAGTTTTTCATTTAATTGCCAAAACACTTACCCATTATGAATTTAAAATATTCATACTATATGGAGGCTATGGGATGAGTATCATTTAAAATACCCCCTCTTTTCTTATCTGAGCTGTAAAGAACAGGGCTAGTGTAGCAAAGAGCAGTGCAAGGCTGGTAGGCTCAGCTGTATTTTCAGAATACTGGATACATTGTATGCAGCCTGGCATACAAGCAAAAACAAACAAACAGGAAAAAGCAGACACTCTAACTATAATTAATAATTCTCAGCTAAAGGAAAAAAGCATGTTTACAAGATAGAAAGGGTACTGAGCTCATGCTCTGCCAGATGGAAAGAAGATGGGTTTTGAATCTGCCATGGCTTTCCACACTTGGCTTGGAAAGTGCAATGCCATGTGTGAAACAGCTAGTTTGCCTGTGCTTTCCCATGCCAGAGTCTCTTTTGACCCTGATCAGAAAGGAAAACATTCAGTTAAATGAGAATAAGCATATAGGACCTCAAAAATATGGTCAATCCTTCCTATATATTAGTTAAGTATACAATAAATATCACAGGAACTCATTAGGATAAGAAGGTTTTCGGGGTGGGCTTCTGGCTCAGTACAAACTCTGGGCGAGGGAGCGTGAATCCTTGATATGGGTGACTAGTTTTGAGATACTGTGGTAGGAAGTATCTCCTTCCAGTCTAATTTCATCTTGATTAGTCCACAGGGACCTCTCTGCCCAGAGAGCTGGACTGTTTCTCATCCAACAAAACTCAGTAAAAGGGAAGTATTCCACACAGGGCACTGGTCAGGGCTGGGACTTCTCAGTACTACAGTAATACAAATAATCCATTATATTAGGAGGCTTTGAAAGAGAAATGTTTGACTGTATGGAGCAAGTAATGGTGTTTGATGTACCTCCAAGGTGGCAGTCAGTGGGTGAGCCTTGCAAAACTCAGCTGCTTCTCTCAGCAAGTTTCTGCCTTGTAAACAGTGCCTTTGTTTTCTGTCTATGTGGCCTCTGATGCTGTAGATGTCTTTGATGTATGAATGAATCCAGTGCTTCACAACAAAACTCAAACTAGACCTGGAGAAGCACAGAGGGAGAGAAGAAAGAAGAGAAAAGGAAAAGGTACTTTTAAATATCCACGTTACCAAAGCTGGTGAAATGATTTGTGTACAGACAGGATGATTGTGTATTTGCTCTTTGAAGCCATTTGGGGCAGTTGAGGCTTGTGGATGTACTTGAGGTTACACGAATGTTTTTTTGTTTGCTAAGCACCTGTGTGTGTGTGTGAGCGTGGCAGCACAAAACAACGAAAATTATGACCAATGACTCACTGACCAGTAATAGTCTGGGCTGTATAGACCATCTGAAGTGTGGAGTTGTGCAGACAGTGCATGAATGACAGCAGAGACCTGTCTGTAAGGAGTTCAGAGGCAGAATTTTATTGCACAAAGCATCTGTCAAATCACTCCATGCAGCAAGTAATTCAGGTGAAAACAGTAACCTGGTCTTGGACAAACTGCAAGCAGACACGTGGGCCAAAACCTAGGCAGCTGTGGTTTGTTTATGGGGGAAACAACCTGTCTTCTTCTGACTCTAAGGATCCTTTAACTGACTGATTATTCCCTACGGAAATGGAAAAGAGGGGATATGCCCTGTCTTGCTATTGTATGTCTGTCTGTGTGAGGGAGATGAAGCTCTTTCTTGGGTTCAGAGTCTGTCAAGGCCATGCAGGACAAGCTGACCTTCTCCTTTATGTCTGAGTTGTGAAACAGAGCCCAGCTATACTGGCCCTCAGTTTGTCTAATAAAGTTGTGTACTATAAATGGATCAGCCAGTTGTGACTGGAACCACAATCCTCAGAGAACCTTTTGACAAATCTGGTTTTAGTTTCAAGTTGCAGTGAAATATGAAACGAGGTGGGTTTCATATGGTTTCAGGTTTGTTGAAAACCTTTCAACCAGCTCTAGTCAGTAGCTTTTGCTTTGTCAGTTCCCTCCCTCTAACGTGTCTCTGGTATTTCTAGTTGAATGTGCCTCAGATTAAGTGCAGTTAGGACAAGGGGTGGAAATATAGCCCCTAAATTTGACTCAGCTCAGAGGGAACTGAGAAAGAGTGAGAAGGATGTCCTTTCCTTATTAAATCCCTCTTTTGGTCCCCCGTCTTGTGGAAGCTTACCAAAACTTCATTTTTGTATGGAGATTTTTGGACTGCTTAGCTAGCTGTGATAATAGCACTATAGATCACCTCCTAACTGGCTGGGGCAAGTGGAAAAGGAGCCCTCCAGACTCTGTTTGGCAAGTAGACAGGAGACCTGGAGAAGCAGTCAGATTCCCAGCTGGCTCGTGGTGCTCAGCGCCGGGAGAGCAGGCTGCGTGCTGCTGGCCGCGGAGCGGGAGGCGCGGAGCTGCTCGGCTTCCCAGCTGGCAGGGAGCGCGGGGCCCGCAGGAGTGGCTGCTTTCCGTTTGGCTTCACAGGTTGAGCGAGAGGCCAAGAAATGAGGTTCAGTTCCCATTAGCCCGTCTGGTTCTTGATTTACTTCCTTTAGTTAAAAGAAGCAGAGAATACTGATGATGTTTTGCCAGGCACAGGATTGAAGCTGAGTGGCATGGAAGAACAGAGACTTAAATAAGCACAGCTCCCTGTCTCCACTTGCTTTTGTCAGTTCGTGTAACAACCTTGCTGCCAACAACCTTCCTTGCAAAATGGAGGAAAAGCCCGGGGTCACTGGGAGGTGATTGTGCAGTTCTACGTTTGGTACTTAAGGTTATTTTAAATTATTATGGAAGCATTTATATTGGTAGGAACTCATCGTTAGCCTTAGCAGGGTATTGATGGTTTAAATATTTAACAAAATATTAGTGTTTAGTGATTCCCAGGTATAGTGGAAAATATATTTTAATAGTTCATCTGTTAAAAGGTTATTTAAATACATCATTGGTATTTTATGTGCAGACAATTGAAGTTTCATCTCCTCTGAAAGCATATTTTTAGTATATTAATTCTTTTTAATATTCGGTCATTATGAGAAGGACAACAATAGATCCTCTGTTAATATGTGGCTAGCACCATTGTAAAACCTGGTTTTTAATTTTTTCCCCCTCATTGCCTTTAGTTATTCGTTTTGAATTTGTGGTCTGTTTTAAAAAATCCTTCCTGGTTTCTGTGCCAGTCTTCACTGGAGTTTGTAACAACACACTGTAATTTAGGCAGCTCTGTGAGGTCCTATGTGTAAAGTTATCTATGTAGCGCCTGCATGGTCAGAATCCAAGACAGCCCCATTTTCACTGAGTGCAAGATATTAACATTTTAAAACTGCTTCAGATTCACAATTCAGTAAAAGCCAGTGGAATCTGGACTTCAGGGCTCCCTGCACTGCAGGCAGTAGCACATCTGTTACCTCACTTGTAACACGGTGCTAATAGCCAGGGCTCTGGCAGCACATACTTCAGCTGAGAAGCACCCAAAGCCTTTGGAAGGTATGAGCAGCCTGGGCTGAAGTTTGTGCTGGTGCAGCTTCTCTCATCCAGTGCATTTGCAGGTGCAGCTTTGTGTGTACATCTGGTCCTGCTGTAGAGACAGCGTGAGTAGCTTTAGAATTTTTCTATATGTATTTTTGCAGATAATATCCATACATGTACATAGGCCGGGCCCTTTTTTGGTTTGAATGCCCTCTGTAGTCAGCATACTTTGAAACTTGTCTCCCAGTCTCGTCATATCACAGCCAGACTCAGGGCCATGAAGGAACTCACAAATGAATTCCTAATCTACCAGCACATCTTGGGAACTGTGTGTAACTAAGGATGTCTCCGGGTGCAACACAGGATTTCATGAGAATGGAATCCAAGCTAGTTCAGATACTAGGATACACAGGTAACTTTACAAATGGGACTTCACAGCTCAGGTGCTGCAAGCAGTATGGCCAGCTTTCTCTGGCAATCCCTCTGAACTTGCTATTTCATGCTATTACTGATCTGTGAGTCCTGAGTGGGCTACTGGGCCTGTATCTTGGGGGATGAGTCACTGGTGAGAAGCTGTGAATCTGTTCATCAAACCCCAGTGTCCTGAAGCAGTTTACAAAGGAAAGCTGTTCAGCCAGGTAGAACCTTCTGAGCCATGGAGGGGCATTGCAAACGTAGTCCTGTACATAGTTAAGCAGAAAAACCAGAAAGGTAATGTACTCATGACCAAGTTATATGTAGAAAGCCCAGTAATGAGGGAAAACTACAGTCCAAAACAGGCACTCTCAAGGCTTCACTGACCATCGTCAGTGTGTTTTTATTGAAACCCGCAACATCCATGAGGGACAAGAGCAACCTGTCCTTTGAAAGCACTTGAAAAACTTTTTTCAGGAATCTGGCTCCAATGACATTAGAGGAGAGAAGAATGCATTACCCTTTGTTCACTCCACTGGGAACCAGTGTCCTTGCAACACAAACACAACACGAGAAATCCCAGGGGAATTTATTCACCGGGTTCACACCTTGCAACCCCATTCCCTTGGGGGAAATGGATGTGTAAAGCTCAGCACATTCTCAGTGCACAGCTCATTCACATAAGGAAACATATATTGGGCCTGCTTCTACCATCACAAAATTCCACTTTTTCCATAATCAGTTTTAATCATAGTACTTATAAGTTGCTTCATTTTACTTTTTTTAATAACACTTGATTGCCTCATTATATAGGCAATAACCTATAAACTGGAATTGCTTTGCACTCATAAAGGCTTAAAATAGCAAGTCTAATTTGTTTATTAAAAAGTGATAAAAAAAGACAATGCCCCATGCTGAGACTTTGTAAACCACCTTTCATTCTGTAGTACATCTTTATAGCTGTGTTATAAACCCCTCGTAAATGGGTTTTGTAGTAAAAGTGCTGACACAACTTTAACTATAGAATCTTGAACAGCAGTGATGCAATAAAAGATCAAACTGTAATGCTAGAATGTAAAGAAAGAATCATAATATGCAAAAAAAAGGTTTTGCAGGAGTAATGGATCCTGATACAGAGAGAATAAATATGGACGAAGTAATAATCTGACAAAGTTTTAAACCAGCCTTGGAACATTTATGATTTGACTTTTGGGCTGTTGGTGTCCATTGGTTGGGTCCAGAGAACTGCTAAAGATCAGCTCACTTTCGTGGGTTTCTGTTGTCCCGTTCTGGCATGAACAGCTGACTGTGCATGAACAACAGTCAGTTTGCACTATACTGCACTAAGGCATCAGTAAACTGGTGACCTGAGGGAAATGTGCTTCTCTAACGGATCTTTAGTGAGACAAACCTGGTGTAAGATGTTCCTGCAGCAACACAAGCTAGTTGCTGTCCATCCATGTTCCTAACAGCAGCTAAAACATCATCCAACTCAATGCAGTTGTTTGTGTTATAAGAGAATCCTTCTAGGGTACCATATGCCAAACAAATTTTTACTATTGCTTCTTATTTGTCATATTAAAGGTCTGTGAATTAGTGGGATTCGTGAGGAAAATTATGAGTTCAGCCAAAGAAAGATATATAGCAATTGTGTATTGTAAGGGAAATGGCTGGGGGGCACTTTTGGAAGCGTTCTGACTATGTCAAGTTGCTTTGTTGTTGTTCAGCTTGGATGTACCTGTAATATAGTTTACCTCATGCAACTGAAAATCAATTTGTTCTCTCAATTCTAAGCTACCTCTCAAATTAAGCCCTATAAAACATTTCAAATAGAACAAAGAAAGCTGGCTGAAATAATATTTCATCTTCTGAAATAAGGGTTTGTCAAAGCCAGTCACATTACATGTGGCCAAGGAGAACACTGCTCATTTGAAAGGCTATTGAGAATCTGAGAGCTCATAAGTTCAAGTCCATCTGCTGCAGACTTCATGCGCTACTAGCTATTACAGTGGCTTGACAATAATCTCAGCATCATCTTTTATTCCAGTCACAAAGGGCTGTCAAAAACCAAATAGTAAGAATTACTATAAACAGCAATGATTCAGTCTCAATGGCAATGGCTCTCTATATCCTAGCAATGTAATCTACTGCTCTACCCTTAAATTGGATGTAGCATATGAAGTCCGTCAGCCATGCAGAAAGTGAAAATGTGTATTGTCAAGGCCTTTGCTGTCTGCGAAACTGCTGATGAAGAGTCACAAAAGGAGTTTTAAATGCCCTAGAAAAAATCCAAGTAACATTAAAGTCACAAATAGCAAATTTGACAACTCCCTCTGGACTAAGAAACTGCCTTCAAAAGTTTTATATTAGCTTCATGCATCATTGTTATAATTTATTAATGTACAGTTTTTAGTTTTTCAGACTGCATGGCTGGGGAATGGTAACTGTAACTTCTTTTTCATGATAAACAGCTGTTGAAAGATTTGCCAATATTCCCTCCTCTTATAATTCAAAAATGCATGCATTGCTTTTCGTATTTCTGTTTCCCCAAAAGCATAATAAGATCCTATATTTATGATTTAATCGATGAAACCTGTTCTCTGTGGATATTACTATATTGTTTAGTTTGCTAATGTGCATATTTGCACCTAATCTATTAAAAATCAGATATCATAGCTGCATTAGAGCATACACTACGTGAAAGCCATCTTTAACAGTGGCTTTTTCAGTATTCAGTAATTCTCTAGCAATTCCTATTCATCTTTGATTACAATCTCAGGAGCTTGGAAGAAAGAAACAAAATTGATAGGCAGTAAAAATACAGAATTTTGAAAAGGTCACCTGCTAGCAGGATTAAAACTTTGAATCCACCTGCTCATTATAAAGAATGTACCAAACATGAAATGGCATAACTTGAATCTGTTCTTCCAGCAGCAATTGGTTTATATGACTACCAAATGCCAGATCCCATTCTAATGGCAGTGTGTCTGCAGAGAGATCTCTGACCTGCTGGGTATTTCATATCCCAATGGCTGATGCATGTCCTACTCTAAGGAATGACATGTTAGGTGTCCAACCTGTGCAGCTGCAGAGATTTGCAGTGCAGGTCTGTTCCTCCCCCCTCCAAGTGTCTCTGTTGTTGGTTTGTGTCTGAGTTTCTCCATGACCCGCATGGCACTGTCTCCAGTGCCTGTAAGTATATAGAATGTGCTTGATCTTTTGTTCATCTCTGTGTAGCAAGACAAGTAAAGGACCATGGCATTGTTTCTATGAAATGTGTTTGACTTACAGGATCCTTAATTTAACCATACGATAAAGCTCAGTTCTGGAGACATTTGTGACCCTTCTTCAAAAGGAAAGTGTTGTTCAGTTAGAGGCCTGATTGAAGTATTTTAGATCTTCATTAAATGAAATCTTCTTAATATTTTTTATAGTCAAATTTCTCATTTGATCTTAAGCAACTCCCAGGATAGATTCAGGTAAATGGCAAGAAGAAAACCTACAACTTTCTATTAAATTCCACCCAAAGTGTTGCAAAGGTGAGACAGTGCATGTGTCAGACTGTTTCCACTAAACTCAAAGACAACTTCTTGATTTTATTTCATCTTCTGTGTACCAGTTATTATGAACAATCTGGTTTTTGGTAATAGTTGTTTGAAATCCTTATCTCTGTTCCTGAAATAGAGTACTGTAACTGGCAATAGTTGATCCATGATAAAGTGTGATTTAGTTACTGATACAGAAATGTAACACTTTTCTGCTTCCTTGCATCACTGCACATAACACTTTCTGCTTCCTCTTGTGCCTCCCTCAAGAATGGATTCCTGTTGTTGCAACCCTTACTTGTGTAAGGAAATTCAGGAGACAGCCCTGAGAATTCTGCATTACAAACCCTGTTGTTTGTATACAAGCTCACATTGCCCTTAAAGATGGACTGAAATTTGTCTGTACCTGAGTAGTGCAAGAACAGAGGGCTTCAAAAGATAATTGAAGGAGAAATTGATTCTCTGCATAAGGACATAGATAGTGGGAATATCTGTAAAATGGGAAGAGTGACAAATATTTTTCATTATTTATGGTCTTGTTTTTAAATAGCTTTCATTTAATGAAAAAAATGAAAGGTGGAACAACCCCCAGTTTTTGGACTTTGACACTAAGTCATTGTTCTGCAAAATCAGTAGCTAATATTCCCATCACCAGTCTGTTCCAGAACACATCATTACACTGATAATGGAGAACAAAGATAGAAGTCATTTTGGCTTTTCTTCTGCCATAAATGAAACAATTCTAAATGTTTCAAAATGTTTGCCCAGTACCTTAGATCAGCACAGTAACCACAGCTATTGTAATATTACCCAGGGACAGATAAACTAATGACACAAGCAAATGTTTGCTGTGTAGGGATTTGGACAGCAGTACAAGTAAGTTATGATAAAATAAAGTAATATTATATTTTGTTTTCATGGCACTGGCCTAAGGAATTGCAGTACATCCTGCAACTCCATCCTCTACCTGCTCACTGACCTGAGTGCATCAAGCTCTACTCACTTGGAAATACGGTCAAGATATGCTGGCATTTCTAGTCAGAGTTCATGTTCTATTTGCAGTGGCCCAATTTTGAGGTAAATCCCATTTATTTCACTGGGCCAACAGTGATTTAGAGTGATTGAATCTTCCAGAAGTGTATCTTGAGATCAGGGCTTGGCGATAAGCTAAAAAAATCCTTTAGATCCATACTGATGTTGCATCCGTTAACAGTGTCTGGGACCCAGGAAGTTTGGATTTTACTGAGAGTTTAAAGTAAGTAAGTGGGAAAGATACCTACCACTTCAATTTTATCATGAGTTCTTACAGACTGTGTCTTGAATGGCAAGTACCAAAATCTGAACATGGGGTGGAAATCATAAAGGCTTTTAATCATGTCTCTGTAAAGCCTCCTAGGCAGAAATGGGTTTCTCCTGACACTCCAGCTCTAAAAAAAATGGTGGGGTTTCTTTCCTTGAGGGTATGGGTAGATCACAAGAGAAGCCAGTAGAGATGCACAGCTGAATTAGGACAGTTTGGCATTTTGTTTTCCACATGTTCTGTCTGTTTATTGTCTTGGACCTCATCATATCCTTTCTTTCTAGCATATGTCACTACTTTAGAGGGGCAGGAAGCACAATCTGCTTTGATATGAGCTCCATTCTGTCTTTATTTTAGAAATTGCTACATAACTAGTGGATACAAAGGAAATTAAGGCCATAAGCTGTTCATAATTGTAAGTTAGGTAAAATGACTGAAATAGTTCATATAAAAGGTGGCTTTGGCTCTATAACGAAATAATAAAAAATACAGGAAGCAATGAAGAGATTTAGATATTTGAGTGGCTATATAGAATTTTTACCTGTCGGAGTCAAAAAAATTGCATCAGATATATTTTAATGAAAATAGGATGCAAATCTGAGCTCAGTTGACATGAATTCTGTGATCTGTAAAAAATTATTCCTTTACTGTTAAAGTAGCACCTGATCCTGCCTTCTTGTTTGCTTCCCACCACCCTCCACCCACTTCCCAAGGCAGACAAGGCAGAGCTCACACCTCCACGTAACTGGAGATACAGAGTATGCCAGGAAAACCCTTAGTGCATTCTTGAAACCATTGTGTGAGGATCTGTCACTCTTTAGGACATACATCCTTCTAGTATCACACAAGAATAGTCAGGTGCACTAATTTGTATTGTGATAGTGCTTTTATTTAAGTATTTTACAAACTAATAAATAGTGCTTTGAAGTTCTCCTTTGGTTCACTCCATGTTCTTCTTAGCCCTCATTAAAATTACTTTTGCTGCTTACTTTTCATTAATTTTCTCCTCATACACAGTGCACTGTTCTTTGTCACTGTTATTCTCATCCCTTGTCCTGCTCACTGTGGTGGTTCCTCTCCTCTGGAAGGTCTGCCTGGGCTCTTCCTCAGGTGCTCAGGGCCGCTGAGTTCTGGCACTGTGAGTGTGCAGATTTGCAGTGAGCTCCTTGAGAAGGCTGGGATGAGCTGTACGATGTCACAGGCACATCTGGGCACCTTTTGATCCAAGGTTATCTGGATGTCCAGCCTCACAGGGCATTTGAAAGCAGATTAAAGATTTACATAAAATGTGCAAGCTCTCTCAAAGTAATGATAGTTCTAGGGAAGATGAGTTTTCTCTGAGAATTCCTTCTTCCGTTCAGCTCCTCAGCCCTGCCTGATTGAAGTCTAGCCACCCATATGGTATGAAGATGTCTGGCTGGGCATAGTTGCACACAGCTGGAAATTGGTTCCTTTTTTCTCACCTACTTTCCACAAGTTTCATGCTGATACTGAATAACCTGGAGAGAATCCTGGACCAGGTGAAGGCTTTGAAGGTCAAGAAGCAGATGCTTAGGAAGAACCCTCATTAAATACAAATGGAGCAAAACTTTTCAATGAATGAAATTAGAAGCCCATATAAACATCAGGGACTAATTAATGGTGCAAGAAACACAATAACAGAGTACAGCCCCACAGTTCCCAGCACTAAAGCCAAGATCCTGTTCAGTAAATCCAGTGTTCAGAAAGAAACCCTAGAATAGCCCCTGCTCTCAGTCTTCCACAGCAAGAATTTTATTTGTTCAGAGTGGGCAGCTGAACCTATATGCATATTTAGGCTCTTTTTTAAGCTTTATATCAAGACTACAGGCAAGATAAAGACTGACCATACCACTGGGAGGAGGTTTGGAGCGTGACTCACTGGTTTATTTCTAATTTGGTAGTGTATCATTTTTCCCCCCACCTGCACTAGGGTGCCATAGCAAGCAGCTGAAATGTTTGCCTGAATAAGCAGGATAATGTCAGATTTCCCAAGCTAATTCATTGAAATCTGCAGTGCAGTCTTGATTCTGGAGCACAAATCATGCAAGAGATAATACAGTCTCTCTCTTAACTAAATGATTTTTCTAAAAACCACAGTCCAGAAAAGGGTATCACCCAGTTACCCAGCCACAGGCCTGTCTTTGGTGACATCTCATGGTCTCTCCATCACGGAGGGAAAGAGCTGTGAGCCAGTAAGTGTGGTTTCAAAAGCTTGGTGATTTTAGAGCACTTTGTTCCTTTCCTGTGGTTTCATTCTAGGTGAGTGCACATGAGCAATTGCAATTCTTTCTGCAGATAATTGGCATTAATGGTATTCTTAGTTGTAATTATGAAACAGCACTTTGACTGCTCATACAATGGCTGTGGGTACAGTAGTCAAGAATCCCCTAATCTGGCTGTAAAGCCATTCTTTGAAGCCAGTCTTTTGTGATCACTGTGCCTGTACATCTTTTCCTGTCTTCTACCCTGTGAAAGAAAAGTGAAAACTATTTGTTCATCTTAAATGAATGTAGTTCTCATATTGGTTTACAGTATACATTACTCCAACTGTAACTGCTTTACTACATTTCAAATGCCTATTTTGGTGGGTATGAATCACAGAAAGTACTGACAACTCATTAGAATTGGACCTATAAACAATGCTTTGGTTTTACCAGGCCTTTGGAGGAGAAGATACAAATAATACAAAGTGAAAGCCCCTTATATGTCTTTCTTGTCTTACCCTGAATAATGCCCAAACTAATATCCCTTCTTATTATTTCCAGTTGTTTTACACAAAGGCTGTTATATTTAAGGCCAGAATATGTGCAGCATATGTTAAGCTATTTATAGACTTACGATTACCTCATCAGACAGAATCAGGCAGATGGTAAACATTACTACTAGGCATAAGTACATTTAGAATCAGACATTTAAATAAATTCAGATCTGTCTCAAGCTTATTTAAAGGGTTTTATCTCTTAAGCCATTTGAGGTGTCTGGGTTTGCTGAGTATATTTGTATCAGATTCAGATATGGGGCTGTATGACCAACAGTCTATAGATAGCTGTAGAAATCAGATTACATTAATTCTTGTTTTTTGAACCTGACACGGGCAATTGAACTAGTAAGCCAAATTATTTGAAAATAAAGAAAATACAACTTTTAGATTGAAAATGACAATGTCTGACTTCTTTTATGGTGTTGAAAGAATATACACGCTTCAGGGAACATCAATTGGTCTCTCTCTAAAGCTGAAAGACGGCATATAGAGATTAAAAAACTGACAAAGATACATGCCAGAAGGCCAAATTATAATCTTTCAACTTCAAAACCCCAGGCTATGGTTGCTTTTCACATGAATCTTGCAGAAGAACAAAAATAAGTGTTCAAACTAGATCTGAAAATTGAGTGAGCACTTTAGTTGAATGTGATTAAAGTTCCCCCAGACTGCTTAAAAACATCTTTGTGTTCTTCAAAATCGTTATTTTTTAAAATATATGTACAGTTAAATGATGTTGACAAATGAAACCAGAAAAAGTCAGAAAAGCAGACTTTGTCATTTGAATTGAGCTACCTGGGTTTGGGGATTCTTTTTTTATCTATCAGGACTCATTTTATGTGTTTCTTCAAAACTCCTCATTTGATGCACTGTGATGCAAATCTGTTAACCTGTTTTTTCTTTGGATGGCAGGGAAAGAATGCAATGATCCAAATTCTATCCTTTATTACTACAGTGCTAATCCAGAGCAATGCAGTGGAAGTCAAAGCAATTCCTTCAGAACAGCTGCATTGTAGCTGAAAACAGAATTTGGCCTGAGGTCTCTTCAAGACACAGTCTGGGCCAGAGGCCCAAAAATACAAACCAGAGGAAATATGAAGTGATGTTTTTAGAAATGCAGTCTCTTAAGGTAAATGGCATCCCCCAAATGCTGGCTGCAGGAAGGAGGTGGGTGACTGGCAGTGCTGCAGTCCCATCCTGCTCTGCAGCTGCTCCTGCTGCACCCTGAGCAGAGCCCCGGGCCGGGGGAGCTGCTGCTGCCTCGGGTCACTGTCCCAGGCTGCAGGGAGGGAGCCCCTCCAGCGGGGACAGGCTCACAGCTGCTTGTCAGAGGTGGCTGTCCCAGTCCCAGCCCTGCCCAGACCCAGGGAGCTTCTGACAGATACTGGTGTTTTCCAGACCATCGGTTGGGTTAATCCTCCGAGTGCTCTGACCTACTGCCCTGGCAGGGCCCCGAGCAGCAGAGCAGTGCCACGTGGGCCAGCAGCCCAGCCCAGAGAGCTCCCCGACACTGCCAACACTGGGAGCATGAAAGGTTTGCACAACCTCCACCTCCATGAAACAGCTGTGTGCAGTTGTGTCTGCTGTGCCTGTGCTGCCACAGACAGTCCTCTTCCCCTGCCTTAGATAATGTATTTCATGCTGGTAGCTGATCTGTAAAATGGATCTCCACTAGGACATGCCCACAAGCTGGAGCTATACCTGACTGGATTTTTTCAGTTCTGGACCTCACTTCTAAGTTCAGGATGCACTCCACTCTCTGCTTGAAGGGTATTTGCTTGTACGTGTCTGTCTTTTGTTCAAGTATCTCCTGGAACTCTAGTTACTCTTTGAAAAAAGATCTCATCAGTATCCCAGAATTATAAGGCACAGAATAATTTTGCACACTTAGAAAAAAGGTAACAGTGATGTATTTGCAACCATTTCTAAGATGATTATGGCAATTTGCCATGCTAATTGCCATGTAACTGCTAAGGTGTTCAGTCTTTTTTTTCCAATTTGCCCTGTAACTGTGTTCCAGAACCTAAGCTTTTTCTGTGAGTGTAAACCTTCAGCTTTTACAATGGAAAAGAAAATCTCTGAAAGAGTGAATTTAACTAAATGTGTAAGAAAAAAGTGAGCACTGTTGTGATGGTACAGGGGTTAGTTTGAGAAGGGTGGTAAGGAAGACAAGCATGAGTGGGACATTGCTCTATGATGCAGCTGCCTTTGCTCCTTGCTGTGGATTCCTGAAGAATGTTGTTAAGATTCATATAGAGCCATAGAACAGCCCAGCTTGGAAGGGACCTTGAAAAACCATCTGGTCCAACTTTTTCTGGCAGAAGGAACCTAGATGAGATTTTCTAGCACCCTGTCTAGTCATATCTGGGAAACTTCCAGTGACAGGGACTCTTATCAGTCCCAGGGAAGTTCCTTTCATGAGTGATTGCTCTCGCTGTAAAAAAAAATTATTTTTATATCAATATTAAATATTTTGTATTATATATTAATACACACTGCACAGGACACAAAGGCATCCTAGACAGCCTGTGGACTTACTCATTCAGCACTAGATACATATTACCATCACTCTTTCAGCACATTATGAGATATGTCACAAGATACTTTTATTTAGTCCATGAGTATGTTAAATCCTAGACAGAACTGAGTCTGAATACAAATAATCTTCATACTGCAGCAACTGATAAATATGAATTGTTTGTCCAGCACTGTCATATCTATCAAACTCTATTGTTAAAAATACAAAGTAGAGTTAATGTGGAACTCACTACTGTTTTTAAATGTTATACCTGATTTCATTAAAAATCCTTGCAGACCTGTCTTTGGATGTATAGAGTTGTCTGGGGACTTTAGACCATTTTATTCCATATGGCATTAACATTTATAATCTCTAATCTCTAGAGCCAAAGGTGAGGAACGAACACTCTTGGAGAAACTGGCTGCCCGTGGCTTGAATGGGGTGCTGTTTGCTGTGTACAAAAGCCGTGTGAATGTGGCACTTGGGGACATGGTTTAGTGGTGGATTTGGCAGTGCTGGGTTAACAGCTGGACTTCAGGATCTTAAAGGTCTTTTCCAACCTAAATAACTCTGTGATTCTTTAACACTCTTCTTAGAGGTGGCTCAGTCCTCATTTTCTGTTGTTTGAAATTCACTGCGGTCTTGTATTGCTGTACTTTGCAACTTTCCCTTCATCTTCCATTGCCTTTTTAATAACTGAAACCATATCAGGAGGGGGAAATAACATTAATGAAACTTTTACAGATAAAACTAGTAATAATAAGCTTACCTCCAAAAAGCTGCCTGATAGCAGAGATAAATCACGGTGAAATAGAAAGCATAGTGTAGTCTCACTAATTATAAATGAATTAATACTGCATGTAGTCAAACCCTAAATATTTGGGTTTGTGATCACAGTAAAACACAATTACTTTTACTGCAGTTTGTTTCTATGGAATCAATAGTATCACTGGCCTAATATGCAGAAAGCATAATTTAGAGAATCATATTTTGTCATGGTCAATTTGTTTCTGATAAGAATGCTGCTTTTTCTTTGCTGGCAAGGAAGATCTTGCTAAATAACTAAACCATCATTTCTTTTTTCATGTAAATATAATAAGCTTTAATTTAGAAAAAGCTGGTCAGTATTATGCAGTCTTGCTTAGTAAGTTGTCAAAATAATTGCTAAATGGAAGTTAATCATTTAGGTCCTTGATGTGTTTAGCTTGTTTCTTATTAGTTGCTTTAATTTGTTTTTATGTAGTTAAGAGTGGGCTGCTTTGATCTGAGGTTGCTCTATTTCATTCCGTGTCTTTAGCTTCTAATGAGTGCAATTTTAGTGATAAAAATGGTTCGTAGCTGAAGTGTTGTATCAAAGTCTTTATAAGAAAATAAAGGAATTTACTGCTTGTGAAGAAAGCTAATCTTAGTGGGGGTTATGAATCTGGAAGAGAAAGGGTTGAAGTTACTCTACTTATCAGTAAACCAGCAAGGGCCATTTTATCTCAGCATTTGAATAAGAACTCTGAAGAAAAAAGAAAACTTTCTGCTTATAGATTCAGAAGTTTTCTGAGGAATGCAGAAAAACTATTCATGGAGAAATTGAAGGAAATGTTTGTATTTTATCAAGTACTTATAAATACTTAGAGTACTGTAGTCTCTGGACTACATTCAATACAATATAATTTTGAAGCATTCAAAACCAATAACTGTTTTCAGGGGAGTTCAGCTCACTTCTAAGTCCTTAAGTGAGTGGAAAGTTTGGAAATCTGGGCAGTGGCGTCACACTGGGAACTTCAAGTGGCTAAATGCTTGGAAAAGTCTGTCCTTAATCTTGTGCCAACAGGGAGGTAAACTCTTTTGATAATTTGGCCCAAGGTTTTGTAGTTAAAAGTCCATTCAGAAAAGTGTCCTTTAATGAATTTCCTAAACTTATTTCGTAACTTTTCTGTATTACCAAACAAAGTGGTAGGAACAGGAATTTTAATGTTAAAATTCATAACTAGGGATGTTGAATAAAATTCTGGGTTTTTTCAAGTTTTATTACAAGAAATACACTGGAAATGAACTGTTCCAGTTAGGACAGCAGTAAGATGCTGTGGAATCTTTTTCAAACAGTGTATGTTACTTTCTGAAGTTCAAGGGAAACTACTTTTTGGTCTTTTTTTTTTCCCCCCACAATTATTCAGGCTCCATGCAGAGCATAAAGCATAAATCAGAAGAGTTTGCATATTTTGTATGTCAGCTGCAGACATGTGCAAGAACAATTTACAGAAATTCTAGGACATGAATCCAGAAAGTATCCCCTTTGCCTCCAGCAAAAAGTGTTTGATTCTAAACGAAAATTGGTGAGAAGAGATGAAGGAACAAAAGAGCTACAAGCAATCTCTTTGCACTCTTTGCCACAGAATCCAGGGAAAATCCCTGGAGATGCAAAAAGATATTGCATATCTTTGCACTATGCACAGCCTTTTGGTTGTTGCTGCTGAAATTCTTGATGCTATCTTTTTGCCAAAAAAGATCTTGTATGATAAAAGTGACTTACTGGTCCCCTACTCATCAAAAGTAAGATGGCTTGATGCTGGCAGAAAGCTGATGCTGTGCCAAATAGGCACCTCACATATGAATTACATTGTATGTGTGTGATACAGTATAGATGGCTCAGCACTAGCTGTGTGCTGAAAAATGTAATATGACATACACATCAATTTTGAGCAAAAAAAGCCTGGCGCCATTTCATTTTCAGATGTAATAACTCATTGTGCTGGTGCAAACCAAATGTTTTCAGTGATAAGCAAACTTGTCCTAGTTTTCAAGGCTGAATGGTAACTTCAAGATTAACAGCAAGGCTAAGTCCTGAATATATTTCTGTTTATCAAGATATCACTGATTATATTGGAGTCTTCAAAAAAGGGAAATATTCAGCCTGCCATAAGGAAGAGTATGTGACAGGAACGTAACTTGCAACAGGGAGGTTTCACAGCTGAGAGAAGTTGAGTGCAGTTCCCAGAGGCATGGCTTTGCAGAGGCCTCTACTACTGCTTCGTGTCCCAGCAAGCTGCACATGCAGCAGTAAATTCTGCCCTAGGATGGGTGATCCTGTTAATTGGGATTGGCAGGCACAGGGAGCTGTGATCACAGTCACACTGAAGTGATGTATCCTGACTGGGCTGAAGAAACACCCACATCAGGACAAACCCCTAGTGACATTCCTCATTTTTAAGGATATCTGAGAGGACACCACTAAATTTATTCCTGTGTTTCCATCATGATTGCTAAATCAGCTAATTAGAAATATTAAATGTAGGCTATTTGATTGCTAGTGATTTAACAGCACCTGCAAATAATTGTATGAATAGAGACATGTGTTATCCTGCTATATGTATACAGGAAGCAGTGTCCAGAAACTTTGCAAGCAATAAGCTATTGCTGAATTTTAATTTGATAAGGAATTAATGGCTATATTTAAAATGGTCATCAAGGAAAGCATAGATTGGTTTTGGGAACCCAATTTTTGCATACTTTGTTCTGTGAGGAAACCTGAAATGTTATGATGGTTAGAAGAGGTTTCCACATGAGAGGTTTTCCAGTGCATTTTTTGTTTAAAACTCAAGCTACTGGATGACACCACAAGCAGATGTATATGTAGAATTTCTGAACGGGTGGAAATTGCAACACCAAGGTCACCATTGCATGGTGGTTCAGGAGAGGGGGAGGTGGAAATCTCTGAAGTTAGCCTTGCCTTTGGAAACACTGTCACAAAAGGCCCACTCTGAAGCTCAACACAAAGTACAGTTTGACATTTGAAAAATGCACATTGCACTAAACAGAAATCCAAACTATCCTAATGCATCTTTCTTGAAAAAGTACAACTTGCATGGATAAAAACTATAAAATTACAGCTAATTTTTCTGGAATGTAAGATACAAACAGCTAATTTACCATTATATTTGGGTATGTATCATCTAACGAGTTAGCTGTGGGTCTGCACAGTGTCTTTATGTTCCAGGAGTTCTCTGCAGGAAAAAATAATTTTAGTAATAGATTAGTGCTATTTCAGCATTGTCTCATGACAAGTTCATGAATTTGCAGAGCAAGTGGTCAGATCTCCAGTGGTGGCAGGTTCTGCCTCCCTGGGGATGTGCCTTCCAACCCTTGCTCAGGGTCATGCAGTGACCCACCGACTGTGCAATACTTGTTCTTACTCCACTCTTTGAGGGAAAAGGTCAGCACCCTCTGAAACTTCAGTTATTCATAACATTGGTCTTTGACGACCATGGCAGCACCCAGGGTTTCATGAGAGAGCCATCACTGCACATCTGACCGCTCACAGCACATGGTGAGTTGGCCACAAGACAGGCTCCAATGTCCACTGCTATTTGTGAGTAGCCACAGCTCTTAAGACTCACGTTGGCTCTCGCAGGCAAGATACAAGTGTCATTCT
Source organism: Pithys albifrons albifrons (assembly GCF_047495875.1). Classification (NCBI taxonomy): domain Eukaryota; kingdom Metazoa; phylum Chordata; class Aves; order Passeriformes; family Thamnophilidae; genus Pithys; species Pithys albifrons. The sequence goes on from NC_092470.1 coordinate 10,562,968, forward strand.
GGGGATGGAGATGCCCAAAGACGGGTCAGGATTACAAGGATGGCAGCTCAGGTTATGGAGTGTATGTAATCTCAGAGGCCACTTGTGAGCAGAGCCGTGTGGGACTGGGATCTTTGTGCAGGCTCTCGACTGAGTTGCAGGACCTACAGTTCTTCCCATTCCATCATGGCCACAAGCAAGGAAGGATCTTGGCTCCTGTAACTCAACATGAATGTGCTAATGTTCTTTTTAGGATTGCAATAACATCACAGAATAAATTAGACTGCATTGTGAACTAATATCATGCCTAATTTCAAGCACGAGTAATCCCAGTGAAGATTTCAGTGCTTTGCAGAACTGGGGTCTTTAAGAAGTTCTGTTTTCTGGGAAAGTTTCTGGTGTTTCATCTGTAAAGTTAGCTAGATTGACAGAGGCAAGAACAGTGGGGCACTGTAACTTATTCCAAGTAAGGACAGCAGTATATAGTGCACAATCACAGTGAGATCTTTAAACAGCAGAGTGATTATGTCAGGGGCTAAAAATCAAGACATTCCCTTCTCTCCCCCTCCCAAAGAAGTTAATTCAAAAGAAGCCAAATGGTTTTGCTTCTGCCTTTCTTCAGGCTATGGCCAAGCATGGAAAATTTTAGCATAAAAGGATTTTTGAAGGTGTTTTAAAATGTGCGAAGTGACAAGGTAGAATGAAAGTGTTGTCTCAGCCTTAACTCTCAAGTCTTTATCAAGTTACATCTTGAATTTCTTTTTATTTTCTGTTAACTGTAAAGTGTCAACGTTGGAGTTTTGAATTATAAATAAAATGTTTGGTTTGACATATTTAATAAGATCTCATATCAACAGCCTGTCTGAATCTCTAATAGTTACCATAGCAACTTCACAATTTTTCCCTCAATCATTATTTTCAGCCTTTGGTCACATAGTTTTATAAGTTTGGTTTCTGTGAGAGCATAGCTTAGTTGCAAATTTATTCATACGATTCTTTTTTTTTAAAGGGCTACCCATTTCCTGCAGAAAATTAAAAGCAATTAAAAGCAAATTTGCTGTTGCTTTTGCAGCACTACACAGGCAGTGGCTAAAACAGTGATTTGGGACTAAGCAAGAAAGTAACTGAGTCCATGGTTATAACTGGTTTGTGGTCAACTTTGATAACCTTGAAAAAGTTCCAAGTCTGAACTGTGTGATTATCAGGTTTAGACTTTAATGTCTGTAGATTTCAATTTTCCATCTATAAATACTTCAAGAACTCTTTGTATGGATAACTGCTTTTTTTTTTCCTCTGTTCTCACTCTATTGTATATTAAAGAGAAAAAAAAACCCTTCTGTATGTAGATACAGCACACACTTCATGTGGTCTTCCCTTCAGCCTTCTCTCTGGGTCCCTCTCTAGGTTCTCCAACTATCAGTCCAAGATTCAGGTACCCAAGATACGACTTTTTCTCTTCATGATATATTAGGACAGCTGAGATAATTTTTTATGCTCAGGAATAATCGTCACAGGTTATCAAATGGGGGGAATTTTGCAGAAATAAGAACTATATTTGAAGTGGTTTTGCTATGCTGCTCTTGTCTGTGGGTATTCGTTTCATGCCTTCTGAGACACTTCCCATCAGTTAAACTTAATGGGATGAATCACAGTCAAGATTTCTTTCTCTGGGCTTTTGGGGTTCTTTGGAGGGTTGGGGTGTGGTGTTGTTTTGTTTTGTTTTGTTTTGTTTTGTTTTGAATGGGTAGGTGAAGATGGTGGTTTTTTTTTTTTATTTGTGGGATATTGTTGGTAATTATGATACATTGATTCACTAAGGAAGGGTTTAATTATTAATCTGTGAGATTCACAAATTTTTCTTTGGAAATGTGCCAACTGTGAATGGATGACTGTAACTAAAAGTGAATATGTGAAGCAAATAAATGGCACAGTGAGTAAGCTTTGTTTGCTATTTCACCTCAAATGATCCTTTCTTTGGCTCTGTTCCACTCCTTGGGGTGACAGCACACTCCATCTCTTTAGTCTTGATATTTTTCAAAACCCACACGCCCCCAAATGTGTTAGTACTTACATCTAGGTAAGACAATTCTTTATACATACTGCTTTTAGCATGTCCCACAGACTCCCTCTGTATTAATTGTGCTTTTGCCTTTGATTCTGTGTCCTTGCATCCTGTCTGGCATCTTCCAATAATGACCTCAACATCCATTCACCTCTTATCTACCCCATCCACTTCTCTGCTTTTAGACAATATTATCACAACATGGATGTATAAAATCTTCAACTCAGCCACGTGGCCAATCTTGTTCTAACCATTCCAGATATTTTAAAGCTTTGACCCAGCAATATTTAACCATTTTTATAAGTTGTAACGTATGGAGTCCATAAAATTAGAAATGCATCATATTTTCTTTGTGTTTTTTCTCTACTTATTTGTATACACAGTGATCTCTTATTTGTGAGTCTTAAAGTAGGATTAAATCTTTTAATAAGCAGCAACAGCTTGGCACATTGTGTCTTCTCTAAGACACAAAAATAGTAAGAAATATAAATATTTTCAAGGCACCTTCTCTGCTGTGTAGGACAGCAAATGTTTTCATTCTTTTTCAAATGCTCCTAGAAGCATTTGAAGGCAACCCAAATGTCAGGCATGAATGCTGTACCTGTTAGCACATGTTGCAGTAAACTTTGGTTAGCTGGTTTTTATTGGCATCCCACTGACACAGCAGATAAAATGAAAAGCAGAGTGGGTCCCACTTTACCCAGATTATCAGGATTGAAAGAGCAGGTCAGGTACTGCTGCTTAGAAGGGTTTGGTGCTGGAGGGGGAAAACCCAGAACGACCTTGAACTGCATTGCCTGTTGCTCACTGATTCTGTTCCTCCCCTGGCAGAAGTCCATCTCGGCATCATTGCAGTCTACCAGAGGGTGCTGCTATGGACACAGGCAGAAAAGAGCCAAGTGTGAGATAGAGAAAAGGCGAAGACAAAAAAAGGGAAACCCATGACAGAAACAAAGAGCAAAAATGTGATGGGTGCTATGGGTACTAATGGAATAGCTCTACAATTTCAGTTTAGTTCTGCCACAAACATGATTTTCTACTGCTCTTCCAAAAGTGTTGGAAAAACCCCCAGTCTTTAAATAGCTAAATGTTACATCTGCAAATCATCTGTGAAAATAATCCATCTGAATTTTCAAATGGAGAAGTATTACCCTCATCTGTTTCAGAGCTCAGGTCCTAAACTTTTACTCTGCAGCTGTATTCTCCTGGTCCCCCAAAAGAACAGCCAAGAGTGAAACGAGACAATGAACTTGAGTTTGGTTTGCATGTATTCGGTAAAGTGCTGCTCTGAGGATAGACACAGAAGAGTATCTGAGTATTTTAACAGAGCTGATCTTCTTCCTGAATATTTTCATTCCTACAGCTGCTTTCCCTTTAAAATCCTCACATAAGAAATACTTTCCATGTCTGTTGAAATCCATTTCTTTTTGCACTCTAACTCAGAAGCCCTTTAAGGGCTTTGTTGGTTAAAAGACTATGCAGTGATTACTTTTGTTGCTACAATACTGTGATAGATGAGACTGTGTAGCTCCCATACCCACTCACCACAGAAAAGTACTGCTCATATTCGAGGACGTTGTGAAGATTGTTTTCCAAGTGTAAAATCCCACAGAGCTCCATGGATCAAGTCTTTTAATTTTGTGTCTTAAAATAGCTCTGACCAAAAAATTTGACATAAATCAGCTGGCCTGCACCACACAAGAGAGGACTATCAACAGTCTGCTCTCCCCTGCCCCCATGTTAAAATAAAAAGCCAGGGTGGGTTTAGCAAGAACAGTCTCAGGTGCAGACACAGCTAGACAGAAGCTGTAGGAATGGGCTGAGAAGTTACAGAGAGCTGTGGGGAGCCCCCAGTTCCCTTTCACTGTCCCTGGCCCAGGTGGGGTGTGATGGGCAGAGCTTGGGCCATGCCTGGCCTGCTGCCCTTTCCCACCAACAGCTGTGCCACACCAGCCCTGCTGTCCTGTACTGGCCAGACGTGACATTTGGCACAGGAGCTCAGCACAAAGAACCTAATGTGAGAACCTAATGGCAGTGGAATGGGTTTGTGGGGCTGGGCAGGAGGCATGAGGGCAGCCTGAGGGCTGTCTCTTGTTTGCATCTGACTGCATTGCAGTCATTTCTTTGAGTGATAAACAGAAGCAAGTTCACAGGTTGCAATTCCAACTCCTCCATAATGTATCATCCCAGTGCCAGGCAGCATCCATGGCTTCCCAAAGGTGAATTAGCAGGTAACAGTCCTTTAAACACCATCATATTGCTAGTGCTGGTGCTGGCTTTGCACTTCTCTAACTTTTCCCCAGGGAACTAACCCAGTGCACAGCTAGTGCTGGGTCTGAGGAGCTCAGACTGGAATGAAGCATTGTGTGCAGGCAAGCATGCCCTATTGGCAGGGTGCATGGTGTGGCACAGCACGGCACAGCACTGGGTGTCTCCTGACTGTGCCTGGGACTGCTCTGGCACAGCTCCAGTGTTCCCACCCTTCTGATGGGGCTGGCAGTTCTCCCTGTGCTTCAGCCTCTTTTGATCTGAAATTGATCTGTGGAATTTTTTTTCTTTTCAAAGTGTAGGAAATTGATTTGCAAATTACGGTAAATCAAGCTGCCTTGCTACATTATCCATCATTTTTGTGAATAAAGTGGATATATATGGATTTACATTGTATCTTCTGGTAGCTCTTCACAACTCAAAACTCTGTATGTGACTGGATAGTAGGTGTCCTGTTCTTGAGGACATAAGTTCTTTAGACTTTTCATATCTTCTTGTGTTGTTGATTGCCTTCTGTCATATCCCTTCATGTTATATCAATTCCTCTGCCAGTGTGACTGAAGGTCAACAAAATATTATTACATAGTGGTAAACCTAGAAGGCAAATACTCCTGTCTTTGGATGAAATATTGTACCTACTATCAGCTCAGATAGTGTACAGTCAATCCCAGTTTAAGGCAGATAGTTAGGATTCTGTTATCTGCTGTAAGTGGGTAATTTTCTTTAACCTTGAACCATCCATGGGGTCTGAATACCTGTCCTCTCTATCTCTAATTGGTGCACTGCAGATGTGGCCAGTAGTTTCATATATTTTTTTCCCCCATCAGAAAAGATAAAGAAAAAATAGTTATTGTGTAACCATAATCATTCCACCTCCTATTCTCAGCTTCCCAGGAAGAGACTGAGCACATGTGAAGCACAGCCCAGGCTTCATGAGGAAGCCTTAGTGTAAAGGAGGGGGAATCTGTCCCTTTCTGCCAGCAAAAGAACAGGAAATTGGAGAAAATGGTTATCATAAATGCATGCGGACAATGGAAAACCGTTTGCAATGATGTTTCCACCATTAGGCCTCATTCAAGAGCAATCTATAACACAAAAGTCATTTTGGATGATTGCTTAGTTATTTTTCTGCTGTGTGTATGTTAGCTAGAATTTTTAATATGTACGTGGTGGGTTCTTTGGGGTTGGGTTGCTTTGTGCTTTTGCTTTGGTTTCTTTTTTTTTTTTTTGAGGGGTAAAGGTGTTTTGTTGGTTTCTTAGCTGTGGCCAGGACTATGAAATAATGCAAACAAGTCCAATGCGCTTGTTGGAGATACACAGAGGTCCCCATAGCATAAGGCCTGAGGGCAGCCCCCAGCCCAACAACACTCAACACCACACCTTCAGTAGTCCCATGATTTCAAACTTAGTAAAATCTAATTTCATCCCTTTTTCCCCTCAACCAAAACAGACTTCAGAGAAACCTCCCACTCCACAGGCAGCCCCTCAGCCTTTGTAGGAACCACCTGACCTCTTCCCACCTGGACGTGATAATTGAAAAGAGCTGACTGGCCCCAAGCCCCGGGGTTCTTTATGAGGCAGACCACCCCCAATACACATGCCCTTTTCTCAAAACAACTTTTTTTTTTGGAGGGAGTAGAAACTTTTTAAATGAAAGATGGCAAGCACTAAGAAAATTACCAAACTCAAAAACGTGTATGTATTTGTAGGAGCAGTAAGCTATTCACAGATTTTTTTTTTGAAAATGGACATACACAGCATCTGTGCCTGCCTATCCATGTACATGAAGGCACAACTGCTTGATGGCAGTGAAGAGACATCAGGTAAGAAACACAGGAATTTTATAATCCTTCTGCTATTTCAGACACACAGATGTGGACCTGCTCACCTCTTTCCATTTTGTACTTCTCTAATACAATGTCATGAAAGGGTTCAGAGAGATGGAGTCCAAATGATGAAAATTTGATCACTTGTTCCCCTCTGTTTCTTACTCCTCTTGGCACTATCATGGCACCAATATGAATTGGGAATGCTGGGTTTAGGTACTAACAGCACAATATCACCCTCTTTGTTTAACCTAGTGATTTTCCCTTTTCAGCCTTGATGCTCTCCTCTTTGTATGGACATTCATACTTATGAGGGAAAAAAACACCAAACTATTTTACATATTATATATAGAAATTATAGAAGCATCCACAGTTAGAAAGCCCTTAGAGGGGTTCGGATCCTGGTAGTACTCCACTAAAATACCCAGGAATCCAAGAAAAGGACAGGTTGAACAAGGTCACTTGCTAAGTCTAAGAAAAAAAGAAAAGGCCACTAAAAGAGAGCATCCAAAAGTCAGTTAAAATCACTTCCAAAGTGCAAAGAAGACAGGAGGTCACTAGTCAACAAAATGACATTTTGGCTGTAAAGAGTCTTTATTGCACCTTGCTCGTGTATCACTTGAGGAATTATAAAGGCTCTTTTCAGTGGGAATGTCAGCTATGCTTCTCTCTCTCCTTTTTTCACCTTGTTTCAAGTGCATCTCTGCTGTGATTTTTCCATGGAGGGGCCTTGAGTTGTCCCTGACTACTAACAGATACAACTTTGCCTCACATCATTTCTTTTCTGGACTGTGAATCCAGAACCACCTTGAGGGTATGTGTGAAGATTAGAAGATTGCTCCCCTTTTGCCTAAGGTCCTTTGAAGGTGTCACAGAGCACACTTCTTTAGGGTGTCTCTAACAGTATTTGGTAAGAGCAAGGGGAATGTAATAGAGATTCCCAGATAACCCACACTGGAACATCTTGGTTCCTTTTGCTGGCAAAGTCAACAATAGTCAGTTGTTCCTTTTTCTTTTTTTTTTTCTTTTTCTTCCCTTTTTTTCTTCCTAGCGGAAATTAAATGTAAAAGATATGTTAGCACGGCCTTAAAGCTGAGATTTAGACATGTTTTCCAGTGTTATGATTCCCACAGCAATTGTAATTCAACTTCACTGCACATTCTACTGCAAGGCATAAAAATTAACATCACACTGTATATGGCAGAATATATTACCATAGCACTCTGTGAAATACTGTAGCAATTTGAGAACAGCATTAGGTTGTGTCTGCTCCAAGCTCCTGAATGAGTGTGTGACTTTATGCATTAATATAGGATTTACTCAGTTTTGGCTTATGTTTACAGTCCACAGTTCCAGGTTAGCAACATTTTGTACTTAGGTGTAACTTGCAGCACATGATTTTTTTAATTATTTTTTTGTTTCTTAGGGATTACTCAAGTGCTTAAAATCACATGCCAGCTTAAATACCAACCTTCTGAGAGCAATGCCATTTCTACTCAGGGGTTATTTGATCAGCTGCTTATATCTTTTGAATCTTTCTTTTTCAAGTAAAAAGTTCCTGTCCTTGGTGACTCTTTTTTTATTACATTTAAAAATTAATTGTAATAAAACTCAAGCAAAAATAGTTCATTGCTTTTGAGAATGAGGTGAAGCAAAAAGGACACTTTTTAAATAAAGTTGCCTGGGACTGGTATTGACAATAAAAAGCAGTTGGGGTAGAAAGCTTAAATTTGGCAGGTGTTTGCGGGAAGAGGTGCCTTCAACTAACGGTTGTAGTAAAAGTTTATTTTGTTTTGCTGAGTGCTTGGTAACCATTGCTCACTCACACTTGGAAATCCTTTAGCCTTCTTTCTCTGCTGATGTCCCCAGTGCAAATGGTGAACAAGTCAATTAGTGGCTCATGGAAAATATGATCAATTTATGTACTGGAAGAACTTGAGATGCATGTCATTGCACCCACTTTTACTTCTTCAGCTCTCCCACTCTTAATCTACTGTGGCATCAGACCTTATGCTAATTATGATTTTACACTACATAACCACTCCTGGCATGTTTTTCTCACTAAAGGGTATAAAATATTGAAAAGCTTTTGAGATTTGAGCCACTGCTGTACTGCTCTAAAAGACAGAACTTAAAACTACTGTTTCATTCTGTATCAGTAAACTGTGTGGTAGCTCAGAAGCACAACTATGGTTGTAGGCAGTTTGTAGGCCATTAGTGATTTTGTACTTGGTACGCAAGACATGGAAGCACAGGCTTTTAGAGCAGAGCTTATTATTGCAACATGTGGAGCCAGATGGTGCTCTGTTGAGAGGACTGCTGGTTTCTGCATCTTTTATTATCATAAAATACATACTGTCGCCAGAAACACCTCGGCCTGAACTAACTTCATTTATTTTTCCGGCCTCTTCATCCTTGAAGTGTGTGGATATCCTGGGGAATGTGCACATATGGCAGCAAGGACAGCTGTACGTGTGAGTAACACTTGGTTGTTCATTGGGCTGTTTCCTTGAGTCCCGGTGGTGACTGAGCCATGCCGGGCCAGCAGTCCCACTAATCCTCTAAAGGGTTTTCCTCTGCCTGCAACGTGGATCAGCCTCCCAGCACAAGGCTCAGAACCTTGCTGGGACAGCCCTGGGGCCTCAGTGGCTCTGAGGACACGGAGAGGGAACACTTGCCAAACCCACTGCCCACTCTTAGAACCCCACATGGGCCAAGCTGTGAAGGCCAAACATGAAGGAAGGAGCACAAGCACTTCAACAGAGTATCTTATTACAGTAGATTGAGGACCATAACCCTGGAAGCACAAGGTGTGGGCATTGCTGGATCTTGGTACAAGATGACATGAAACCTTTCCTATTTGCAAGAGCAGCTTCATCTGTAATGGCCATCTGCAACAAATAATTCAAATATATCTTCATGCATTGTTTAGGAAATTAGAGCATGTACTATTAAAATAGTGAAGTGAGAAGTTTACAGTTTTCAGTTATATTTCTCTGAAAAAATGAGGAGGAAAAGGGAAAGGATTTCAGCAGTATTTTAGTCCCCCAATGAACCTACAGACTGCAGAGTTCATGAACAGAGGAACAACTAGTGCTTTTCTACAGTGGAATGAAATGTTTTTTTAATTAAAATAGCATATGAATTTAATATTTCTAAGAATAAAACATTTGCATTACTGGGTGGATATATAGACTCTGGATTTCTCAGACAGGGCTGAGAACATGACATAGTATAAAAAAACACGCTCAGAAGGTTTGTAGTGCTACAGGCAGTTTCCTCTGGAAACTCCTCAGAGCTTGCTCCTGACAATAGTAAATACGATATGATTAAACAGATACCAGTTTGAACTCTGTTGAGGCTAATAAAGGTAAATAATTATTGTGATTTGAGTGTTTCAGTCTTATCTGAAGTAGGTAACCCCCAGCCTCATGTGCCAAACATCTGTTTCAAGAGCCAGGTGCTCTGAGACCTCCCAGTGCTGGTTGCTGGGGATGAGCCGAGCATGTACAGGAAACCTTTCCATGGAAGCTCTTGCCATGGCACCCATATAGCAAAGACAGGAAGGTTCTGGATTTCACTCAGCTTTCCAGGGGACAAAGTCAGAAGAGATAATTATAGTCAGGCAAAATAGTTGGAGGTCCAGATAAGAATAGTTTACATCTTCAAACTCATTTTTTCTAACTCTTTTGCGATCTCTTGTGTCTGCACTGACTGACAGAAAACTATTCAATCACTGCATCCCAGATTTGATTAGAAATCCAGTTCTGAAGCTGTTTGAGCAAGCAGTGCCACATCATTTAAGAAAAAAAGTTGTGACATTTATGCTTTTGTCATGGATTTTTTCCACATTTCTGATGTTCAAATTATTATTTCCCTCTCCAAACTAGTATCAGGAAATCACAAGCAAATTACATTGCCCAAAAAGTCATGTGGAGTTAAAATTGAAGCTCCACAGTGCCTCAAGGACAGCTGATGAACCCCTGGCCATGTGTATCAGTTCCATTACAAGTCCAAATACCTGCAGGCATTTACTATTAAGGTTCTTTTGTGGGTCAGACATTAAACTCAGCTTGTACCTCTGTGTTGTGGGTTTGAATCTTTTCCTTAGAAACTTTTTTGACATCCCCTGTATTTTGAAGAGATTCCATCTGAAAGATTTCTTCTAGCAGCATTTGCACTGTAAGTCAGTGTTTATTCTATGGTGCTCTAAAATGCACTGGTATATACAGATTTTCCAAATTTGTATTTCTTATTAATGTTGGAAGGAAAGTAAGTGGTGCAGACTTAGAATCATTAGATTTAGGGAGTCTTCAGTATTCAGACTCGTGAATAAACAGTTGAATTCTTGAGCAGATTATTATAATAATAAATGCAGTTTTATGGAACATCTGTGCCCAAAGGCCTCTTCAAAAGCACATTTAAAATGTTAGCATATTGCAATCGTCTTTGCCTCTCACCACATTGCTTTTGTTGAATTGAGAAAGAACTGCCCACAAAATCGTCCTGTGAAAGTGTCACAATAGAGTTTACTGGAAAAAATGGTAAGAGAATAATAGATTAAATACATACAATTACAGAAAATTCTTGGTTTCCATATAAACAAAAACACTATCAATGTAAACTGCGCAAAAATATTGCTAATGTAGGCCTAAGGTTGCGAAGTAATGCTCTTGCTGAGAGCAGGACAGCTGGCTGGAAAGCAAGTAGGACAAGGGAACTGATCTTTCCCTTCTACTTGGCCTTTCTGAGACTGTGTCTGGAGTATCACAGCTTTGGGGTGCCTGAGGACAGCAGACAGTCCAGTGGGGAGCCACTGACAGGCAAGGGCTGGGACATACCCCGTATCAGGGAGCTAGGTTTGTTCCACCTGGAGAAGAGTATGCTGAGGAAGGGTTTAATCAGTCTTACACTACCCAAAGAGGGAGCTACAGAAAAGATGGAGATGGAGCCTCTCAGAAGTGCACAATGAAAAGACAAGAAGGGATAAGCACAGGGTTCAGCAGGAGAAATTTTAGTTGGACATAAAGAATTGTCACTGGAGAGCAGGGAGGAGGCTGCCCAGAGAGGCTGTAGGATCTCTTGCTTGGAGGTTTTTAAAACACAGCTGGACAAACCTTGAGAAACATGAAGTTAGACTTGCTTTGAACAAGAGTTTGATCTTGATGATGATCTTCAGTCGTCCCTTCTAACCCCATTTTTTCTTTTCTGTGGTTCAATTCAATTAAGGCACAAACTGACCCCCTTAGCTGAATAATCTCTGATATTCCCTAAAGTAGCAAAACTTCCCACGAATTGGTCAATAAATAAAGTGTCTAAAATACCAGAGAAGGAAACACTATTGCATATGTTGTCTTGAACGCTGGTATTATCTACAGACAGGCCAGGGGATTTGAGTAGCCAGGTGGAAGCTGTGTGACCGGAATGTGAAGACTGGGATATTCCTGTCTTGAAGGAGTACACTTTGAGTCCATGGTGCAGTGGAGGTGCACAGGATGTTTTTCACCAGAGGACTGGCAGCAGAGTAAGGCCATGTTGAAAAATGGTTTCCCTTGGGCTTAGCAAAGGGAAAGGTGGAAGACAGCAAAGGCCAGCCTGAGGAATGGTTTCCCTTGGGTTTAGCAAAGGGAAAGGTGGAAAGCAGGGTGAGACTGATGAGATGACACAGCAAGTCCAGTGTGATGTGAGGAGTGCAGGCTCAGAATCTGAGCATACATAGCTCTTGCTACCTGCAGATTTGATTTAGACTTTATGCCATAGTACTCCTGTTGAATGGTAAAAGTTTATTAATTCCATAGTCTTATGTTAAATGTTGTGATACAGATTTAAGTACCAGGGAACAGTTAGGAAATCTTAAGGATTCAGAATTCTAATTCATTAATGCCCGATATCCAAGTTAAATTTAAATTTAGAAGTACATGATAATCTGTGAGAACTTGTCCATGCTAGTGGGCCTTAAATCGGTTGTAATCATGATTTGGGGTGGTAAAGATAAAATAAGGATGTAGAGGAGTACTTCAAACCCATCAGTCACGCCTAACTTTATTCATACTGCTATCTCTTCTGCTGCTGTAAATGAAACTCATTACAGTTATCATGCTTCAGATTGCACTTGTGCAACTTTCTTTTATGCACATAAGGATGTAAATATTTGCTTTTCTCTGAGCTTTTGCTGCTCCTGACTACCTACCAGTTGTTTGAATCTTGACTTCTACAAATATTTTGTGGCAAGAATAGCTTGGTAGAATGGTGCAACTTATCAAAGTTTTGGTTCATACCAACGTTTACTGACTTTTCACTTTTTGTTCCATACCCACATTAGTAACATAATCACAGAGTGAGCTTAATAACTTAGCAGTAAAATAAACTATGCCAACTATCATACTTGTGACTGAATTAAAGAAGAATGTATATAATAAGAAGTGATTTTCTAGCAGTCAGTTTTAACAGACAGTAGGGGATGTTGCCTGCTTTCAAATGTCATGTCCAACAGTGAGATATAACTTCAAAATATTTCAAAATCATCATTGCTAAAATGAAGCATTTCTGATCAGCAGTGGAAGGTGTGGATGTAATTCATGATCTATATGTCCAAGCTAGTATCAAGCTAACAAAACATGCTGTAAACCCAGAAGAGGCTCCAAACCCAGACAGGAATTTGTTCCACTGCTAAATATCCCCCTAAGCTGCCACAATACTACTGATGGAGATGTCTGTACCCTAAGCAGTCCCTTATGTGGTTTGTTACATTAAGACTAGTTCACACAGTTTCTGTTAGGAAAAATGAAGACTAATATACTATAATAATGCACCTACATTGCCAACATTTCTAGTTGAGTGGGTGATGTAGGCTTTTAATCAAAATATGATTTGTGGTGTCTTTGGGATAACAAATGGTAATTAAAAGTTTGGTGGCCCTTGAGACTGATTTATAGATTCCAACTCACCTTTACAATATACCTTGTAAGCAATCCTATGGAAATAAAGATGTAAGACTCTCGTCCTGATCTGGCAGCATTTGACACTGGCCTTGCAATAGGGTAAAAGGCTGCAGTCACAGTGGGTTATGAGTTAAACTCACAGAATTTTTTGATGGAATAGAGTTCTATAGAGCCATTAAATCAATTAGCTCAAGAGATTCCAATTCACTGAAACATCCTTTATGTTAGAACATCTCGAGGTGAAATTTGTGCTTAAAATTTTTAGTGTTCACTTAGTTACTTCATCCCAAAAATCCCTAATAAAGTAATCACAATGTGATATGCACAAGGAAATAAAACACTGCCTTTGTAAACATAGCAGAGAAAGAACCAAGGTGTCTGCAAATATTACTCTCAAACTATTATTTTGTCGAAGGCAAGAGAGGGGTGGGGATTTGTGGTGGTGGTTTTTTTTAAAAAAACACAGCACATGTGGCAGCCTGGCTTTTATGAAGCAATATTTTACCCTCCACTGCAGGACACAATGTTTTCATACGTTCAGATGAAAGCAAACACGGCCTGAGGATCTGCTGTCTCACTTATGAAATCAGCTATAGACATGTAGATAAGCTTTTGCTTGAAAACGAAGGCACGCCTGCTGCCTCATTAAGTGTAGCTGGTATAAGCACTGCATTAACTGACTAATGCACAGCAGAATGCCACATGGAGACTAATCAGAGTGGACTCCAATTTACAGAAGAGATGAGCCAGCGACTTGAGGTTGCCCTCATCAAAGAATGCTGATATTGTCATTAAATCTTATTTACTCATCTCTGACATTAAGTGATAATCTGAACTATGTTGTTTTGTCTGTTTTTGTGAAGGGAATCAGATATGGTTTGAGCATGCTTACCAGCTATAACTGTGCTTCCCTGCTGAAAACTGAACCTGTGAGCCTCTGATCACAAACCAAGAAGCAGTGGCTCTGGGAAGTAGGAAAGGTTTCTGCTTTAACTGCACAGTTAACACACTGTATTGTAGTTGCCACAAGGTACATGTATGTGTGCACACTGTGTACATACATGACATTAAAGAGTGTGAATGAAAGGGAAACATCTATAAGCAGAGTGCTGAAAAGAACCAGAAAGGTGATACCCATCTCAGACTTTATTTCTGTCCTGGTGTGGTATTACCAGTCACCCAAATTTGTCAGTTCATAAATGGTCCCTGTAGCCACAGCTCTTGAGAGCACAGAATACCTCTTAATGGGTCATGACAGGCTGTCAGTTTCCCTGCAGGAAAACTTGATTAATCTCTTTTTACATGGCACATTATGTTTGCATTAGCATGAGCTGTTAGGCAGGCTATGTTGTTAGTGCCCTCTTGAGCTATTACTCAACAATATATTTAGTGCATCTTACATGCAAACTTTTACGACTTGAGCTTTACCTTTCCTTGAAAAGGTCATTAGTTCTTTTCCCATTGAGAATGACTTTTCAACCCACTTACCTGAAATACAGTGTTGCCATTTTTAGCTGCACTGAAATGCTCGTTCCACCAGAAAGAAAAATCATCTTGGAAAAGCACTTAGAAGTAAAACAAAGAGCTGACCTTACCATATTCTGCTTTATAGGGGCTTACCTGGTATCTGTGTAAATGGTCCCTATAGCCACAGCTACTGTGAGCAGAGAATACCTCCTAATGGGTCATGACAGGCTGTCAGGTTTCCAGGAGGATGCTAATTGATTATGCAGCTTTCAGACTCACAATATGTTCATCCAAAGCCCAACGTTCTACCTCTTTGCGTTGAACACTTTTCAGCCACACCGTGCTGGTTTTTATGGTTTCAGCACCACAAAACAGGTGAAGGTGCATTTCAGGATATTTTAAAAGTATATATTATTTGAACCTAAATTACGTGGTTTTATGGTCAGCTGCTGCAAAACTAATTATAAAGAGTCTATATGCATTCAGTTCTGCTTCTTTAAACATGCAAATAGCTCTCTTGTCATTATTATGGTTCAGTGAATAGGAACAGGGGTAAGGAGGGAGTTTAGCTATTGATTTTTGCAGGGCAGGAACTTCACTATAGAGCTCTCACTTTTCTGACTTGGGTGGAAATTGTGTGAGACCATGACCATAATTATTCTCATCTCTGCTATTTCAGTGATGTTTAAACCTGGACTTCAGGTTTTCTAATTGCAAAATGGGGATGGTGATCTATGCATTCTGCTGAGGAGGGTTTAGGAACAACGGGTGATTTTTGCATAAATACCATGTTCAGGTGATAAAGGTGAGCAGGATACTTAATTACTTGGTGTGAAATGGAGATTCTTGTATTCTCTGACTAGCTATTCCTTAGTAGTGTGGTGCTACTGCTATTCCTCACCATATACAATCAAAAGATGCTGCAAATTAAATAGTCATCTTAGCAAACACAATTAACTGAAATCAATTTGCACATTTTTCTGAGAATTTCTTCTAGGGATTTTTATTTTCAGCCTGAACCAGCTTTATCATTAATTTCAGAAACCTGGCATGAACCAGGGTGCATGCAGAATTATTAGTGGTCTCTAAATACAGGAGCAGGCAATAAGAACTAAAACCTATTCCTGGCTGAGATCCCACACCATGGGTCTGCTCCCTCAGCTGACCCTTTGCATTTTTCAAGTGTTGGGTTTACCCGTGTGATTTGTTCAAAGCAGAATGGGAATTATTGACCCAGTAATACCCATTATTGGAATTGAGGACCTTCAATCATGCTAGAGAGAGAACTGGCACTACAAAATGCCCTGGTTTGCCTGCCTGGAGAAAGTATCTCATAAAAACATGCATATATTTTAATATATGTCTTGTAAACTCTGTGTCTGTAGTGTTGACTGCCACGTTTCTTGTAGTGGAAAAGGTTGTAGCCCTCTTGTCTTCTCCATCAGTAGGTAAAGAGCCTTCCCTGGCCCTTTGTGCAGCTCCACAGCCCTCGTTCCCTGGTTTCTCAGTGCCAGAACCAACTGCCATAGCACAGCAAAGGTGTCTGGAGTACCTGAAGCAGGGCAGGGGCACAGCAGGCTGTCCTGGAAATTAAGGGGGTGCCACTGATTTCTTGGTGGGTAACTACCAATGTGCGTGAACACAGGATGAGTTCTCATTCAGAAGACTGGAGAAATATTATAGTATACACACCCTCAAGGACTAGACTTCTTAGTGACCATTTTTTTCTGTGTGTCAGGCTAAAGGAAAATGAAAGCTTTGTGATAAATATGCAATACAGAACAATAGTTAAAACTGAATAATAAGGTCACGTGGTCTTTCACTGAATACATATTACTAAATATTCTCAAGTTAGTCTTTTGCATCTGTTTATGTCAGCTCTGAGCTACTGCCTGGAGGAAGCCTGATGTGACATGACACAATGTAATGTTCATGTCACTTGGTAATGAACTCTGAAAGGGATCCTGATTTTTTGAGAGTGTTGTACTTGGAGATTATTAATTGCAAAGCTTTGAAGCTGTATTGTTTTGCTGCTAGTCACAGCAGTAACAAAAGCATCCAAGATTTTATGGCTAGTACAGTTCAGCTCTAAATTTATACATCCTATAAATGCTATAATATTGTTATTTTAATCTGTAAATCAGGTTTGTCATGGGCTGCACATTAAAATTGGTTCCTGTGTCCAATATAACTCCTAGCAGCCCAAATTTTGGTGGATAAGTGTTGATTTTAAAAGAACCCTTATGCCCTGAGCTCATCATATTCCTGACTGCCACAGATCAGCCATGTTATGGAAGATCAAGAGAGAAAAATATTTCTGTTAGTGAAACCTTTATTCTTGGCAGGCATTGAGACTTTGCTGGATTTTTACTTCTGTCATTCCCCAGAACCAAGACATCAGTCTTCTTTTTTAAAGCTGGAGCAAGTGGGAGTGATGGGACCAGACCAGGCAGTTCTGTGCTATTTCATGAAACTCCTTGAGCTCCTCCACAAGGAATTGTGAGCCTGGGGATGTGCCACAAGCACTCCCCATGCTGGCCAGTTGCAGCCCAGCTCCACTCTGAAAGGTCAAAGCAGAGCTCTAAGCCCGGAGAAAGTGCCTTTATTCTAGGACTGACAATGGTAGCTCAGCATTTTGCTGACTTTGGGATGAAGCCTCGAGAGCAGAGCTGGCCCAAGTGCAGCCACCCTGCCGTGTGGAGAGCACTGGGCTGCACAGAGTGGTGTTCCATGGCAAAATGAAGGAACCCCCTTGGTAACTTCATACGAACATGGGTCAGAGAAGAGTCAAAAAATGCAGAACAGGAGCCACATGACACAGGCACCTCTTGTGGCAGAGATTGTAGGCAGAGGGTGAAAATTTATCCTCCACTTGCAGGAGAAAGGCCCAGATGAAGAGATCTGGGTACCAAAAGGAGGAATAGATGAGACTGGCAGGAGAGACAGCAAATGGGCAGGGGCAGAGTGAGGATACGTGTTTGCTGCTCTTTGATTTTGGTTGGCTGTCCTTAGAGTGTGTGACATCCAGGGTTGCTCATAACACTTCCTCTTGGTTCCTTGTTTTGGCCCAGCATTGTCTTGCCACTGAGGTCAAGCTAAAGAGCAATAGGTTGAGGCTTCTTGATTGACTTAGATGTCATTGTATCTAAGAAAGGCAATGGAAAATATCTCAGCAAGTGATACCAGCACCAAGCTGAGCAACAGCCAGTGTGTTTTTTTGCTATCAGATCTATGCGAACGCATCAACAGTTGTTGGGTTTCAGCTGCTGCCATGAGAATTAATTTTGCACAGTATCTGTTCAGAAGAGAAGACTGCTCATGGAAACAAACTGGTGCATGGTGAGGTAGAGTGAATCAAAAGAACTATCGTTGCTTGCAGGTATGTAATCATGATCGTGTGCTTTCAAGAGTTTTAAGGAGTCACGAGTTTCAGAAAACTTTAGTCTGTCTTTTCTGTTATTGAGGCTGCTCCTTTTCCAGTCTGTTACTGAACAGCAATCCCACCTGGTCAGACCAGTAGCTTTATATTCTTATTTTTTTAAAAGGAAAAGAAAAAATTACTCTCCATCTGATTTTTTTGATAAGTTTTATGGAAATGGAAATGTTCTCATTCCCCCACAAAAGGGGATATTGGAGAACAAAACGTAGTGTAACTTTCCCTTGATTTCCCAAGTTGTACATTGCCTTAGTTACTAGGGGAAAGTTCCACTGTGTCTGATTGTTTCCTTCCCTAGAAGGACAAAGAAGGTGGTTTGCAGTTGCTGATGAATGTCGCTCTGGTCACAGCTGAATAGAACAGGACACCATTCATTTGAGCAGTGAAGCTAATCCTGTTATTCAGGACAAGGGCCCTTCATCACTTGGGCTGAAGGAAGATTCCCTAGACCTTGGTTCCTCTCCCACATATACTCACAAAAGTGGGGTGGCAACAGCAGCAACCCTGGCACCAGATCTGAGCCAGGTGCTGCTGCTTGTGCCTATAAAGTGATTTCAGTGAGAAACAGTGGGCATGGGACCACCTTCTCTTCCACAGGTCTTATTAGTTATTTTCCATTCAGGCACTGTTTTCCTGGCTAAAAACAAACAGAAAATATTGTATTTCTTCCAATATAATTTTGTCGGCTTTGCAGTTTAGATGTAATTTCAGCCACATTGAATGAAATAGTAGCACCATTGGACTAGCCTGTTAGTGGGAAGAAAATACAACTCCAGTTCCTAAAGCAGGACAGGATTTAGATGTTTCAAACTTGAAAACTTGAGTTACCTCTTTGTAACACATTGAAGAATGAAAATCTGTTCATTTCCAGTAGTCTGCCTTCACAAAGGTTCTCATCATAGGGTGTGGTGGTAACAAAACAGATTGTGCCCTGCCTGTGCACCCAGATCTTGAATGCTTTATGATTGTTTTGGCTTCTGATGCCAGCATTCCTTCATGTAGAAGTTCTTCTCCTCCATCCAGATTTCAGAGCAGGACATAAGACATGATAGATACACTTTTAACTCTACTTACACAGGAATTTCTCCTCGAATGCTTCAGTAAGAAATATACAGATCTATCATGTGGTAGTTAGTGAAATATTTTGAACGGGCATGTGTGGTGTTTGGCCAGAGAAGGGAGTGAGAGAGAGTGTGAGTGCCAAAACCCAAATGTGTGCATGCTGGCTCTCAGTGTGAAGGAACATGTAACCTGCATTGCTCTGCTCCATAGGCATTACGGTCAAATCTTGCTCCCTTTGACTTAAGTATGATTAACAAGAGCAAAGTTTGGCCTCTGAACTGCAGAAAGTCAGATGTGGTAGTCTTTTTTAAAATCTTCTCTTATCTGTATTTGTGGATAATTTTGATATTTTAACACTGTAAATTTCCTTGCTCCGTTACTGGAAGATGTGTCTGACCTTAGCCCTCTAATTGTGCAGTAATTAGCATCTAAATACCATGCAGAAGTCCCTGCAAATCAACCAATTGGAATATTAATTCTTAATCTAAATATATCCTAAAAAAAAAAAAAAGGAGAAGTGCAAATTGAGTCAGTAGAAAACTGTTTTCTCTGCATCTGGTATTTCTGTGCAATGAAGGGGTTTGTATTTTGAGTGTATCCATAGACACAGGGAAGTGCCTCTGAAACTGAGTGGATCTCATGGTTCCCCTCTGGTCTTGTGGGTTTAGGCCTCCAGTCCTAAGTACTGTTATTCTGTATATACCAACTCAAAGCAAGAAAATGAAAATGTGCATCAAGTCAGATCTATAATTCCATTATTATTGGTCTTTTTGATGTAGTAGAACAGCGTTAGTGGTAGTGATTCTGCCTAGACAGCTTGTGACAAAGTATAGTCACAAGTACTAATCTCCCAGGATATATCCAAGTAATGAATAATTAAAACTAGGATCTCCTCATCTCAGATCATGCAAAGGTTGCCATGTCCTTCCCACTACCTACCCAAGAGCTAGAGGAGCTCTCACCTGGTGGGTGGCTTGGCTCTTCATGTAGTCAAAGAATACCACATTTGCTATGTTCTAGTACTGGAAAGGCAACATTTAATGTAATAATTTTATGAGCAGAGAATTTAAATTTTGCCTTTTAGTTTTGATTTTTAAAAAGACAGGCTTTTCAACTGTTCAGACTAAAACTATCAAAGACATTGGAAAGGCATGGGCATGGGGAAAAATACTAATCACAAAGGTGAGTCAGCCTCAGAACAGACAGTGCCTAAGGGAATTTTCCTCACTGAATGGAAGGTTAATTCCAAAAATCTACTCTTGAAAATTGAGAGAAAAACACACAAATGTCAAACTGTAAATAAGAAAATGCTGTCCTATTTTGGGCTATTTTATCAGCAGGCATGCCTAATATTCCTTCCTATTTATGTAACACACACTCTACACCTCCCCCCAAAGCTGTGCAAATACATTGATCTGTATGTACATTATGATAATCTGTAAGGTTTGGGAACTTTGGTCACTTTAATAATGTGATTGTATTTAATATATGCAAGACTGAAAGCTTTATGTTGTCAGTAGCAAAACATGAAATACTATATGAATTAGGAAAAATCCAATAACAAACAGCAGGATGCTCCATGCATACATATCACTGTTGTGGTTATGAGCAAATACAAGACTGTACATGATTAACCACGATTTATTCTTACTATAAACTCAGCAGACAGATGCAGAAGACATACTATAATTGCATACACATTTCCTCCCAGAGCTCAAACCAATAAAAATATGGTAATTTTGTATAACTTAAGACACATTCTTTACCGCTTTTAAATAAATAATAGGGTTTTAACATGCTTCCATTGTTTTGCTTTGCAGCTTTTGAAATAAACTGTGTTTTGAATGCTGCTATGTTATGAATTAGAAACAATATCTACAGGGAAACTGATATTGTTGTAGAGAAAGATTTTCTGAATTAAATTTAGCAACATATAGGAGGTATATTATATGCAGTCACAGATTTTTAACACTTTCTGGCTTATCCAGGATTCAGAGTTTTGACTGAGATGGTTTTTTTACATCACGTTTTGCCATCTCCGGAAAGGATATTTTCAATTGCAGTGTCTCTGAATAAAGACAAAACAAACATCCAAGCCAAAATCAGCCTCCAAAGCTCAGAAAGTGGATACAAATTTCCACAGTAATTAAAACTATGGAAACATCAATTGTCTCAGTGTTATTTTAAACTAAACATTTCTATAGAGTCCAGAAGTATAAGACAAGTATATCTAAATATATAGTTAATTGCATCAAAATAGTGCATCCATCTGTGAGTTTTGTTCTAAGCCTGCTGAGCGAGTTAAAAATTCAGAATGTGATCTGCAAACCAAGCAAGTTACTAAGTAGCTGTGGAAAACTTATCTTAAGAAGTCGGTTTGCTGAAGTTTCCTGTTGCAGTTCTCACTGCACAGCTAATGAAGCAATTTCAGGGCGGTCTCAAGAAATTCAGCCTCTACAAGATAAGTTATTATGTGAACTTGAGCCTCTTGCCTCTCCTTTCTCTCTTCCAATTTCCTTTAAGATTTCGTCCACTTGGTAAGGTAAGCACCTCTTGAATATTCATTGCTGAGGGCCAGTGCAGATGAGAAGCTTCCATCAGCCATCCATGTCTTTCTGCTGGGACAAAAAGGATCTCTTCCCAAGGCATTAGTGTGAGCCTTGTGGAGCCCACAAAGTTACTTTTTTTGTTTGTGTTTGTGAACTGGGAATCCAAACAAATAAAATGGAATGTAGTTGCTGAATACTGAGATCTTTAGCTGGAGGGAGCCAGTTTTTGTCCTGGTCTTTTCAGTCCAATTAATCCTTTCCTGAAACTGCAAGCTGCTAACCTCTGTGCCTGGATCACATGGCAGAGCTTTTGTCTGCCCCTCTAATGCCGCAGTGCACCTTCAGGAAAGCCAGTTCTTCAGGGAGGGTTAAAGCAGGTTTGCCTCCACAGATCACTGTAATGGTCTCTTTTAATTATGGTTTTCCATGCACTTCAGACACTCCAGCAGGACTGCCTAATTAACAAGGTTGTTCAGCTTTCACATAGTATCAATCAACTAGTTGCTGAAAATGTCTTGATCTCATTTTCTGAGATTAAAGTATAAACGAAGGACACTTTGCTCCATTGTTGCTAAACTAAGGCACTACCATCTGGTTTGCAAATGTAATATTAAAATCTCTGGAAATGTCTGAGGCCCCAACTCAACAAAGCAGTAAGCACGGGCTTACCTTTGAATACGTAAGTAGAGCCATTCATTTCAATGGAATCACATGCTTAAGGTTGAATGTATGCTTAAGCATTTTCTTTTAATCAGGATTTCATAGACTCATTTTGAAACACAATACCAAACTTTTCAAAATAGACAGCAGTGGATTAACCTGTTTGTATCATTAGGGAAATCATAGCTTAAATAAATTAAATATCCCCAATAGCTTATATCATATAAGGCTCAGTAACAGTGCCTGATAAGATAATGTAATGTTAATTCAAAAATCTTCCATAATGTTTAGTATTTTGAATCAAACTGTTTAAAAATGTAATTGCAAGTTATACACAGAAAAAAATGAGTGAAAGGAAGTAGTCATAATTAGAAATAATTTTTATCCAGAATGTATGTGATATCCAAACATTTATTATCTATTTGGAACAGGTAAATTCTGCTGAGGATTGTTACTATACTATCAATCGAGTGATGGTTTAAGGAAATTCCAACTAGGTTTAAGCTGAACTATAAAACTTTCTTGTCCCTTTCTCCCTCCCAATTTGCTACATTTTTTGAAAAATTCTTACTTGTGACATCAAATATAGCTTATTTCCCAAAATATCTAGGAACAGTTTGTGCATTTGCCACTAGCCCCAAGAGGCAATACAGTGAATGCAGGGCTATGTGCTGCTGCAGGAAATCAGTTTAGCACTCAGTGGCTGTAGTGGGGAGTTAATGTGCACCTGCCTTTGCCCCGCTCAGCTCTCCCTCCGCAGCGCACTGTGCTGTGCAAGGCAAAGCTGTGCCCGCGCTCCCCATCGCTGCCCCACGCGGGCCACGAGAGGAGGTGCAGAGGCAGCAACAAGAGCAGCAGCTCCTGCAAAGGCCGCTCTTCCTTCCCACTGTAAAGCATCACATGGAAAGCACATGCAGTGGAGACAGATGGTGCTCGCTTTCCCTGCAGTGCCATCACTTGGCACTTGCAAAGGAGAATGTGATGGCTGCATGAATGTAAAACTGGGTTTCAATGCTAGAAACTCAAATGTACCCCTTTGCAAAGAACAGGAGCAAGACCTCTTCCCCGCAAACATGCCACTTCAGTTCTGTCGTGATGGCATATCTGTGAGCTTAAGTGGTGCTCAGGGACAGACTTTACTCATAAAATCATAAATGGATTTCATTAAACCTACGTGGTCTTTAATACATCAGACATAGTTGAGCCTCGGGAGTTTAAAAAAAAAAAAAGAAAGAAAATGAGAGAAAAAGATATATTGGTTTATTCCCCTCATTCCCCTCTCCCCCAAAGATGAATCATAGGTAAAATAAACTAGATTAGAATGAAAGCTGCATGAAAACAAGGTGCAGTGGCCTTCCCAGGAAACAGAAGTTGCTAATACATATATGTAGATGTGGTTTCAAAGCAGCAATAACATTTTAAACCTAATTAAAGAAATATATTATCCTCCCTTAAGAAAAACAAAAACAAGAGTCCATGACCAGAGCAGGCTGAGTTAGTGAGGCAGAATAGAATATTGTCTTTAATAGTTTCCCTGGTTTTGAAAAATGTTTCAGCATCCTTTCTACCTTCAGACACACTTTTTTCCTTAAGTTACATTCATTGTTGATGTCATCAAACCTAAATCAAAGGTCAAACACCTATAGTTTCCTTATTCTTAGTCCTCGTTCTTTGAACAAGTTTTTACAGGCACAGCATGTTTCCATCTTTATCGGACTTAAAAAAATTTAAAGAATTGTTCCTATATTTAATGCATGGTTTGGAAAGGAGAAGATTTTTTTATAAACACTGATGCTTTATTAATGTTCTTCACTGAATATTGGAGCAAGTACTGGTGGTTGTAATGTGCTGAATAGCTAGTAACTATTTAAGTTAAAAAACCTCTTCTGTGTTTCCATAGTGTGGTTATCTTGAAAACCCACGAAGCACTAAAGCTTTGTGGATTAATGCCTTTGAATCAGCAAAGCTGCTTCAGATTAACAACTCTTTCAGCTGGTGCCATACTTTTTTTTTTATTCTATATAATAACAAACATGATTAGCACAGAAGTGCAATGCTCTCCATAACCTGTTTGTAATTGGGAGAATCTGCAGTGTGTGTCCTACAGTCCATCTCACACTGAAGATTGAGGTGTAATTACAGTGCAGGCAATCTCATCTCTAGTAATTACAGCTGTCACCATTGATCCAGTTAACCAGGATAACTAACTGCTGAGCCAGAGTTGACAAAGCTTTCTGGCTAAACTCAGATTGTTGTATAAGAAGGGTTTTTTTGCATTTTTTGAGACTTTTTGATTGCCAAAACACCAGTGGTTGAAAAAGTAGATAACAAATACTGTGGATTATGGATTAGAAAGCTGAAAACAGAATGTGATTTCCCTTCATTCTCGGGGTTGAAACTTGTAAGGCAAAGAATGAAAATGCAAAACAAACCTTTACATAAATGAGCTGGATGTCGAAAGGGGCAGCACTGCCTTCCTGATGTACAGATCAGGGGCGTGTCTGGTCCTCACAAGGGCAGTGCAGGGCAGAGTGAGGGGCACTGCCTGCCACAGGGCAGTGTCTGGGGAGGGGTGGTGCAGGGAGCCCCAAGCCTGCCAGGTCAGCCTCGGGTCTATTACAGCAAAGGCTTTCACAGTTCAGCTGTGGTGCTGTGCCCATGCAGATACACAGTCTCCGGTGTCTCTGTTAGCCTGACCTTACTTGACAGCATTGAAATGCAGGAGTGTGCCAGCTCAGCTAAGCAGCAGAGCTGGATCTCTGTGTCCTGCTGCAGCCCTCGGAGATGCACACACCCATCTGATGCTACACCAACATGGAATCCTTCCAGCCTTGCTGTGTTGTGACTGAGAGCAGTGTCAGGTCCAATACAGGGACTGATATTATCTATCTCTTCTCTCTCTCTGCACATTGATTTCTCAAAGTTGGGGTTAGGTACTCATCAGAAGTACACCACAGTCTAAATTGTTTAAAGACAAACCTCAGTCTGTAAGTCAGAGTCATAAAATGTAAGTCTTAAGCTTGGATGGAAAACAAAACCTAGAAGACTCCTTAGTTCTGACCAGAAAAGGAAATCTCAGATGCTTCTTCAAAAGTTAATGAATACTTTTCAGAAGTTTAATAACAGTTGTACAGCTTCCTCCACAATACTGCAGTAGAATTGTTTCTTTTCTGTGCTATAACTCAAAAGCAGCCGAAAACTTCCCTATATACAAACTGTTGTGTTGCCACCTTCTTGGTTGCTGGCACTCCTGAGCTGGGACAACATTGTGAAATTTAGTGTAACTGGGTAACACTTGCATCACATGGGTCTGTAGGGAGTTTACTGGGACCACTTGAGACATAAAGTACTCTACTGTAAGTTTAGACTAGATTTTCAATAACAGAGACTACTTGCACATTCTTTATGTAAGGCACTTTTCCAAACCCAAGCTGGCCTGTTACAATATGACATACCTCGGCTGCCTGACTTTTTGTAAAACCAAGTAATGAAAATCAAGTGAGCAACACTAGTTGCTACTTGCTTCTTGCAGAATACTCCATGGTATTACTATAGTAGGCGAAAGGCTTCAGTGTTGCATTTGTGTGCCTGTGGCTTTTTAGGAAAAGATACAGGGTTTGGGGAGGTTTTCTCTTTTCAGAATTTTTCCTAGATTCCAAAAGTACCCCTTCACAGAAGTTTTGAACAAAGCAACAATTTACTGTTTTTTTCACACAGTTCTGTCCAGGTCTTACCTGACCCAGCACCACTCCAAAATATGCAAAATGGCCATTATGCCAGTGTTAGCAATGACAATGACAACTGTAAACTCTGAAGCTGGAAAGTTCCAAAATAGTTCACCATCAGACTTTACACATACCAGGAAACTTCCTTACAAAATGTCATCAGGAGAAACCAGAAGAAGTGGCAGTTATAAAATTTGTCATAACTCCATCCCAGACTGTAGTGACAGCAGGACAAAAAGCACTGTAGTTAGACAATTTCCTTAGAGAACGTCTCAGAAAGTATTTTTTGGAACACACTGGCCACAGAGTAATTCACCTTTCCATGAACAAAGATATCAATTTATTCAGTAGGCTGTAAGACCAAAATCCACAGCATCTTTCACTCTTCACTAAAGCAATATATAGGCACCTTATGTGCAGTACTTTGCTTTTACTTGTATTTATAACCCCATTGAAGAAAAAAGTCTATTGGATGTACTCACCATGGGACCATATATACTCCAGCATCTGAGCAGGATATAAAATTATCCACTAGATGCAGTGACTGGCTGTGCACTATGCAGTCATCTCTGTGTAATGTCAAAAAAATATATATATAAAAAAGCCATGTCCCATCAATAATAGAAGGTATTGTAAAAGGGCCGTAAATTGAGAGGACAGCTTGTTGGTTTGGGCTTTGGTTTTGTTTTGTTTCTTCAGTGAATGTGTTTCTCCAAGAAAAACCTTGCAGTGAATCAGTGTTGTGGTGGTAGCTAGTTTTTAAGGAATATTTTCTAGTTTTTCTCTCAGCAGTGCAACTAGCAGCAGAGTTTAATGAGGAGGTGGTTTAACATCCATTCAAGTCCTTTTGGTTTTCTACATTTGCATATAGAAGAAGACTTTTAAGAAGAAGGACACCTTAGAGGTGTGTTTGCTGTAAACTGTGCAGCCTTTCCTTCCCCTGTTCGGCCCATTGCTGTATTGCTGCAGCACCAATTGGTGGGCCTCAGTGTCTGGGGAACCCTGAGGAATCTTGCCAGAGAGAAGGATGGCAGCTACTGAAGCGCAGGAGCTAGTTCTGCTTCCATGGACATCAACAGTAGAACTCCCATTGGCTTAAGCAGAAATTGAGGCATACTTATGAGAGCATATCCTCTTCCAACAGAAAAAAAAGAACAGATGCATGAGCTTGGTCCCTTTCTCAACTGTCTGTACCCAGCACAGCGATAGATGGAATAAAAAATCATGTGTGAAAGATGTGCCAACACAGATCCAAACCTGCACTACTGTTGCACTATAACCACCATCTCTTGGAGATCCCCCAGAGCAGGACAATTCCAGCTGGTTTTATTTCCTCAGCTTTAGGTTCCCTACATTTTACATGAGCTAACCCTGCTCAGTGATACATTTTTCTCATGTTTGAGTGTTTACATGTGCACTTGTGTCTTAGTCTTTTTCAGGTACATTCACTGTTGTACATAGTGTTAGTGGAGCACAGCTAGCACATTAAACTGCCTCTGCAATACTGTGCTCCACTGTGCTTGTTTTCTGGCTGTACAGCTTAGTATGCATGTTTTATTAATATTCAGAATTACATCTGTAAACAACCTAAAAAATTCGGGGGGGAAATGTGATCCAATATCTCTTTGTTCAGGTTTTCATTAGAGAAAAATTCTATGACTTTACTTTCTCCCAAAATGTAGATCCATATCCTCTGTGAAAAAATACTGTCTTTCCCTGTTCTGCACAGCTCATTAGCACTTCCCTCCATACACTTATTTCTGGTGCCATTTATTTCTTCTGATATCATATTATGCAAATGTAATACACAGCCTCACTGTATAAATAAGAAGCCTTCCTTAGCACTTATTTCTTTTTTCAAGCTCTCCAAAGTGCATTTCACAAGCACAGTTGCTCTAAAACAATTGCATGAATTGGGTAACAGATTAAAAATATGTGTGAGAAGAAAATCCCCAAACAGTTAATCTTAAAGGTCATGGACCAAAGTAGTTTAACTTCATAAAACAGGATCCTGGGTCCTGAAGGCTGGCCAGGAGAACCTTGGAACATCTTATGTGAGGAGATGTGAAAATCTTTGCATGTCTAATGGCATATTTATGACTAGACAAGCTCTAAGGAAGTCTGTGGTTGTTTTTTGTAATCCTGAATACATCTGTTTTGTTAATTGGAAAGAGCTTTTAATAAAACTGAATGGTGGGTGCTTTTCAAGTAACCCAATTCAAGAAATACATCCTTGCTTGAAAGCTTAAACAACAATCGCTGCTTTTCCCAATAGTGTACATTTTTGGAAACAATTGCTCAGTTTTATACATTTACCAGGATGTGTCAAGATTAGAGCTGGATTTTTCTGCTCTTGTCTAGCCTGGAAAAAATATATTTAAATGTCAGTCTCAGCTGACACAAAACATTTTGCCTGACCTGAGACAAAGAACCTTATTTTCTAAGAGGGTTATTTATGGGGTTTTTTCATCCCAAAAACCAAATGGGTCTGTCAATTTCAAAATGCAATGTCATTTTGGAACAAAAAGTCAAAATATTTCACCTAGAAAATGTCAATGAATAACATTTATACTTCTCTGATTTTACTCTTTTGGCCAAACTATTTTACAACATGATCTGACTTTCTGAATAGTTTAATCTCCTCTGAGACAGCATAACTGTAAACTTTATGTACTCTGAAAATATTTTCAATCTCCTCCAGTTAACATGCAGGTACTACTGAGATTTGTGTTAACTTCAGCATCACTCACAAAGGCACATCTCTGGTCATCAGGTGTGTCCCAGGCTGCCCACAGGGCTGTGCCCAAGGGGAGTTGTTAGAATGGCTGCTCTGCAGGTGGGCAGGATGGAGCCCAGGTTAGGGTCTCATGTTCAGAATGCTTGGGCCCACTTGCTGTGATCAATCCCATTATCTGTAGACAAAGTTTTGTTTCTACCCATATCTACACATATCTAGGGCCTTATCCTGGAAATTCTTGCTCATACCAGTAAATTCCATTGCCAGGAGATACCCTTGAAGGCAAGGCAACTGTTCCCAGCATGACCAGGAGTAGGTGCAGACAGGATCAGGCTACAATCAGTAAACATTGAGCAGTAAAGCACTGTATTTGTATATGTTCATGTTTTACAGTGTTAAGGAAGTTGTGCTAATAAAGCTCATTTTCCTTGAAGATTGTCAGCCTTAATAAGAACTCAGAAACTAGAACAAAGCCATCATGAATTCTAATGTATTTGAACATATGGCCCTAGGACCTGTTATTACCATATCAGTCAGATAAAGGAGTGGGAGAGTGGTTGCAACAGCACAGAAGGAAAAAAGTTAACACAGCAAAAGGACTCTTAATTTTAAAGAAATACAGTTTCCAAATTTAAAAAGTCTTGTGGATAGTGCAAAGTTCCTGCAATTCTTGTTCAAATAGTATTTTTGTCATTATTGTTGAAGCATTTCTTTTCTGTTTAATATTGAAGTTTTTCTGTAAATCTACCTTTGGAGTGAATGGGGTGTTTGAAATACCGTATTTGCTCATTTTTCTTGGTAGGCTAGGAAGGAGAGTAAAATAATCTCAAGCAAAAAGTGAATTCAGGTCAGAGTCCATTTCCAAGGCACATCTAAAAACAGAATCTGTTCCTTTAGTCCCTGTTCTCCAGCTCTGAATGTATATCAGCATCAGCAAACGTACAGTTCCCAGGTCTCCAAACAGCCATCAGCTGATTCTGTTGCATAAGTGTGTGTGTGAAAGAAGAAAATATATGAAACCATCTAATGATATGTATCTGGAGCCAGACCTGGACCTGGCGTTGCCATGAGCTTAATGCAAGGTTTAATCAGGTTCAGTTGTCAGTCAAGATCTTCTGGAATTCCCAACTGTGCTAGCCATATACAGTGTGATTTTTCCTGTTGATTCATTGTTGGCATTATAGTATTCACAGATTTTTTTTTTTTGAGGAAGCAAAAGAGGTTTCTAATGCATTTGATAAATTCCCACAACTTGCTGTAAGCACAGTGCCTGGCAGCAGGTTAGTGAGCCAGGAGGAGAGGTCTGGTTGAGTTTCATGAATGCAGATGGAGCAGAGCCAGGATGGATGGTAGTGTCTTGTGATGAACTACTACCACCATGTTCCAAAGCATTGCACCATCTGGATTGTGATCATTTGAAAATTTCTTGGTTTATATGTCATTAAAACATTTCTAAAGCTTTACTTGAGTTTTATACCAATCTTTCTGCTAACTTTACAGCTCAGCAAATACAGAAACATTTGGATAATTGCTTTTTAATACTTTCATTAGCCTCCATCAGCTTTTTTTAAGAAGGATTTTTCTTTGACAATGTTCCAGTGTCTTCTGTCTTTCTTTCCACACATACCCACATAAATTAGTTTGCTCAAAATGAATAGAATTTGTCCTGTATAAAGGGCCATCTCAGTCTGTATCATTTAAGTACTATGCTTGTCTTTGAAATAAACCTGAAGTGACATCTAAATGCAGCTGAAGATATGCACGGGCTTTGAGATGACCTCATTGTGGTCTTCAGCATCCTCACAGGGGGAATTGGAGGGGCAAGAACAGATCTCCTCACTCTCGTGACCAGTGGACAGGACCCAAGGGAATGGCCTGAGCCTCAGTCAGGGGAGTTTTAGGTTGGATATCAGGAAAAGGTTCTTCCCCCAGAGGGTGGTTGGGCACTGAACAGGCTCCCCAGAGCAGAGGTCCCAGCCCCAAGCCTGTCTGAGTTCAAGAAGCATTTGGACAACACTCTCAGGCATGTGCTGTGATTCCTGGGAAGTCCTGCCCAGGCCCAGGTGAATTCTGCTTCTGTGTTTGTCATGCTCGCTGGGGACTCCTGTCTGGCTGGTGCAGCTTGTCCAGTCACATCTGTCACTAGAGAACAGAACTTTTGCACTGAAATATGCTTGCCCACTCAGCCCAAGCTTTTGTGAATAGGATTTTCAGTCTTTTGTCAATGGGATTTACGTTTATGTAGTAAGGAACATGATTTTAGCTTGGGAAGGGAAAACAAGAGGGTTTTTTTTTATTACTTGGGGTTACACTGAACAGCTAAGCATTTCTTCTGTTAAGATTTAGTCCCATAGGATTCACAACAGGCTGAAACCTTGGTCTAGGAAATGCCTGCAGGGTAGAAGCCTGATTTCTTGCCTCTGACTCAATTTTGCAGTTAAATCTTAGTGCAATGGCCACTGGTTTCCTTGGGCTTTTTTTTTCCTGTTGGTGTCTGCTTTTGTAATGTATGTTTGTGTCTTCATGATGTTTTAAGGAAAAATTTCTCATTACCCCACAAAAAAAGACAAGCAGAAACTTTTACTTAAGGCTAAATATGAGCAAGCTTAATACTAAGACTAATTGACACCTATTGAAAAGAAAGGCCTGTGCCTCCATGAAAATTTGTCAACACCTCTTGAGACTGGAATATCCCAAAGACCTGCTAAAAACTCACCACATACAAGTATAGGATTATTTGCCAAAAGATTCTGAATTATGAATGAAGCAAAACAAGCTGTAAACTATTCACCGACAGATCACAAACAGAACGAGAGGCTAAATTGGTGCACTATAAATTCACCATAATTTGTTTGCTCAGCTTCAGCCAGTTTAGAGGTTGTGCTGGAAGTCTGCCAGGTCCTGCTAAAGCTGAGGCTCAGTAATTCAAGAAGAAACCTTGTTACCGCTTATGATAAGAGTTTCTCAGTACTCCTTGTGATGGAAAGTCAACTGAAATTAAAATGGAACTTGATATACTCCACACTGAATTTCAATAGGACTTGTGGGCAATTAGGTCAAAACATCCTGACTGGGTGTGAGCTGCCATAGAGTCTGTGGTCCAGGCTGGAGGGTCAGACACTGATGTCCAGGACAGAACAGTGGTGCCCACGCAGAAGAGAGAGCCCAATAACAAGGAATGGCCTGGGATGTTTCCAAGATTATTACAGAGCCACATGACTCGAGAAAACTGTGACCACAAACTGTGGGGAAATTTCTCTTTATGCCCTTGAATCATGCCCGGTTTCTGCACATACTGGAGAACAGATTGCTGGTAATACAGCAGAGGGCAGCAATGGAAAATGACCCTTTGAGATTCCATGCTCAGTGTATTTTGCAAACAATAAACAGGCACAGGGTAAATAAAACATAAAAAGACCAGACCAGAAACAACCCTAAATAGATCCTCTAGGAGTAATCCTCTAAAAGCAGAACATTCAAGCAATGGTACAACTTAGAAAATGTCAGTGTAAATATTCTTCTCTGCTTATTCTCAGCCTTAAGCAAATCTTCTGCTAAAAGCGTGGGGAGTTTTCCTAGAGATGTCAGAAAAGAGGGTACCACAAATGAAATTGCCCCTGGGACACCTGAAAGCCCAGTGGTTCAGTATCATGCTTTTGCATGAAAAGTACTGTGTGAAAAAACTGTTCATTTGCCATTGTCTAAGCAAGAGAAATGAAGAGAGCATGTTCATAGCAATGAGAAACAGAAATTCAGTATTTTATCCCCTACACAGTAATAACTGAAAAGATGTTAACACAGTTGACCAGCTGATGCAACTTCTGCAGCTTTGGTGATTTTAGTGGCCCCTTGCTGAGGAACTACCCCAGCACTGTTTCCATGCCCATATAAAAATCCACTATTTTTAATGAGACAATGTTCCTTAGTTAAAAGAAATTAAGTTTATTCTATTAATCTGATGCATTTCAATCTGATAAAGTTTCAAAAACATTTCTGTGTCTAAAACCCAGGTTTTTAGGGTTAAACAATTTTCTGTGAGTCAGCTAAGAGTAATCTCCTGCTACAATCAGAGCTCTGGATAATGGCTATATTTCAGACATACATTATGTGCACTTTAAGCAGATAAGTGTTAGAAAACGAAGTTGAAATAGCCTTCTTGTGAACTGTGCTAATACAGAATGGGAAGGATGGTCTAACTGTGAAACTTGAACAAAGGGAGAAAAGAGATCATTGAAAAAGCTTAATTCTGAAATGGTAAGTGTGCGTGAGGGACACAGGAAGACAGAGTTATTACTGTGTCCGAGCACTTCACGCCCTGCAGAAGGAAAGAGGGTAATTTGGGTCCATTTTCATTTACCAATCATGCCTTTTGAAGTGATGGGGTTTGGCAAGGATGTTTATGACTTGTTTAGCAATTACTAAATGAGCTTTTCTGTTAAAAATCAAGCTGACTGTGACACGGACTCACCTTTCTCTCAGACATTACTGCTCTTTTATTGTATTAGATTGAATGATGTCTTGAGACTCACATAGCCCTCAGAGAACTGTCATTTACAGTATTTAACATTTATTCAATGAACAAAGATTATGCTGAGCTAGAAAACAGTAAGCAAAAAAAAATCTTAGGTGATTATAAAGATAAGTGTACCAGTATTTGATTTGGAGAGCTCTGATCTGTCTGCCCTGACATGCAGTGGAGATTTACACTTCCTTCCCAAATGTTCTTTTGGAGATATTTACTGTAGCTACAGCAGGCTTTGCTGAAACTGCATTCTGGAAGATACATGTAATGTGATTAGAAATCAATAGGATAACTCCAGTGCTTCATTTTAAAGATGAAACTTTATGAATTTTAAACAAATTCTAAGTAAAATGCACTCACGCTGAAAATATTGCATAAATTGTTCCCCAATTTTATCATGATTGAATGGCAACTTGTTAGCACCATTATTTCCTAACACATTTGTTTCATAACCATGTGAATGACAGAGGCAAACTATACTTGTTAAACATACACATTGATATTTTTTACCTTCTGTTGCTACTTGAGGTAATCTTAAAATACATGCTTCACCTTCAAATGTGACAGCTGTTTCGTTTTAAGAGCTTCAACCCATATTAGATTAGTTAGTCTTTGGTGTTATGCAGAAACTGTCTGTATTGCAGGCTGCTAAAACAAAGAGTATTTTTTATCTGGCATATTAAAGGAAGCATATTATAAAATCCAGCACAGTATCATCTTTACAATATAAAACGTGTGAATCATTTATACTTCTTTCTGCTGTCAAATGATGTTTGACAATCATCGTATGATAATGAAATGTATAATTAATAATAAAAATGCCAACATCTGTTAGCTTGCTGTTACAGACTTATTCTAAGTGTACTACTTGGAATATGTCATCATTAACTTAATTAATATTAAAATCCTTTAAATACAATTTGTTTTCATTAGTTGCTAATTTAGGTGGGTACAAGGCATACAGAGTAGGGTTCTATTTTTTCCTGTTGTCGATAACCATATTTCACAAATGCTTTTAAAACTGTTGAATTAATGTAAATGTCTTATTAGCAGATGAATCCAGTTAGATGGATGTGTTGTGTTCAGCTGTGACTGACGGGGCCTTTGCCTTACTCAGGTTTGACTGGTTGGGGACCCTCCCTCCCTGGGGGTGCTGCTCTGCCTGGGCTCCTGCCCACTAACTCTGGAGTTGTTTTTTCTGCTTTTTTGCTGCCAAAGGAAAACACATTCAGCAGCTCCTGGCTGCAAAATGCAGGTCCTTGAGCTAATTTTTTGCAGATATACAATGCATGTTTGTGGCCCTGAGACACTCTGCTGCTTACTGAGGAGAGAAGGTTCTCAGGCCAGGCTCCCCTGCAGGCCTGACCAGCAACTGAATGAAATAAAATCCCCCATGAATTTATACATACATTCATATATATATATGCACTTACCTTTGTATTTATATGTGTATTTAGTACATTAACACTTTCCAAGACAAATATTGGACACTTGGAAGATTGTATGGTGAACAAACAGGCTGTTGTAGAGAAGAAAATCTCACTTATCTATGGGGCAAACTGAGGGACTGCAGAAAAGCAGCCTATAAAGCAAGCCTGCCTATCTTTTAACATGCAAATTAAAGTCATCCTCCAGTAGTCTGAGAGTGACCTGGGGATTTGCAGAGGCCATCTGAAAGCTGCTAAGTTTCTCAGTAATGGGGGTGAAAACATCTGGCCATGGATGAAGATCTCCCAGAAACATCCCATTCTTCTGGTCACAGCTGAACTGGGAGGCATTTTGTCATTTTTGTGCTTGGAGTCTGTTGGTGGTGTGTGTCCCTATAGTCTTTCTCTGAAAAGCTATTAAGGCTGTTGAAAACAGCAGAGCCACATAGACATGCTTCATTTTGATTTATGAAACTGTTATCTAAATATTTGTGATAATTGATAATTGTTTTGAAATAACCCCTACATTGTTGCAACAGTGAATGTTACAAATTTTCATAGGAACAATGCAGAGACTGATCCCATTGTTCTTGGCAGGCAATTAAAGCTGTCCACAAAAAGTGCCCAGATCTCCCTTTCCTGCCTGGGAAGGGCTTGAGCTGGAAAAAGTAAGAAAGAACCTTTTTTTTTTCCACATCCCTTTCCTCTTCATTAAATTCTCTATCCACAGTTCTGTAGTGAATGCAATAGAAAATAACTGTTGCTGATTTTGTGGAGTCACAATACAGAAAACTCACAAGTTAGAATTAACAGATTGTAAAAATACACTAATTAGAAAAATTAACTAAAAACAGATGAAAGCATTTATGCTGACCACAGAGATAAGATAGCTTTCTTCAGTTCATAGGGATGGTAAGGAAATTAAAATCACCAGCGAGGTTTTGTACCTAATTTAACAAGAAGAGCAATGCCATATTTCAATAAGATCTGTAATAGTTCAGCCTCCTATAGTATCTTCATTTTTGTAGCATTTTACCATCTGCAGTAAAAAGAAGCTGATGCCTTCTTAAGTGAAACTTTTCAAGTTAACCTGGTTCACTTCAATGCGAATAAATTTGGGGGTTCTCCTACTTGTAGCTGAGATGCCTGACCTGAGAGAGCAATTTCCTCCAGGAGAGGGAAAGTAGCAGCCAGTGCTGAGTGCTGAGGGCATCTCATCTCTTCCACCAGAAGGGCTGGGATCTCTTTGTCTGTAACATTCCTTCAAGTGGATGTATCAGTCCAAATGCCTATGGCTGAAGTCAGGTGAGATGAGTCACATCATTTGTCTTCATCACTGATGTGAAGAGTGACAAATTTCTCCTTACATCACTTGAGAACCAAGAGGAGTTTAACACACAAATAATTTGTAACAGCTTTAGTGAATTAATGCAAATAAAATAACCCAGTAGTGAAACCAAACAATAGAAATGGATGCAAGAAGCAAGTTGCTCCTAGGCTTTGTTTTCATGTGAACAGCTTCTCTGTTGTATGATTTGTGTGTGGCAGTAGGATGGAATAATATTTTCAGGCAGGCTGATGCTGTGTTATTAGCAGCAGGTCAGACATTTGGGGTTGGTTCCACTCCAGAAATTTTTAATAGTGGATTGTAATTCAGTCCTGGATATAAAAACTGCCTGAGTCAATGATTATTGAAGCTATTTACTTTAATGATATATTGAGTGGACTTTTATATGAACATATGGAGAAGGATTTTTGTGTGTGTGTGTGTTTATTTAGAATTTTTTCATCCTGATTTTTAAAAAGTCACAATTCAGGGCACACATTCTCTACTGCCTCCAGTGGTTTGTTTCAGCCTACTGGCAAGAGGTGCTCCAAGCTGCCAGTGGAGCTGCTGGGACAGTGCCTCAGACCTTTCTTTCAGCCAAAGCACATCTTTGCCATGCAAAATGTATACACATGGAGGGTTAGAGGTGAGAGTTGACTGCTGAAGAAGCTTAGCTGGGTGAGCAAAATAAGCCATTACTTCCAGAACCAGAAGCAGAAGAATATCCATGTCTAAGTGAACAGACCGGAAGCATCCTGAGGATATGTGATTCCCCCTGTGCCAAACCCTATCAGTCCCATTTCCCTCAGTCTCCCTCCTCCCATCACTTTGTTCAAGGGGGAGCAGCTTGCTATGCAGCAGTTGATGTTGGATTGCTGGTGTTGCAGTGTATCTGTGCTTTAAAAAAAAAAGAAAAAAAAAAGGAGAGAAAAAACAGAGAAATTTGTAACATCTCTGGTATTCCTAAATATACTTTTGGCATATTTGATATATTACCCTTTAAACAGTTTAGCCAATAAAACCTGCTCATTTCAAGTGGAGATGAGCACCCCTTAGCTGGCCACATGCTTTATACTGGGGAGATTAATAGTATTTACTGAACTGCAAAAACTGGATAAATATATTCTTCAAGCAGAGTGTGCTGGGACTGCACCCTGATACTGCTGAAGTCAAAATTAAAATGCACTGATTTCAGTGGGAATGAGTTTCAATCTTTGATGAACAGAAATAAGGACAAAGCCAAATCAGTTAGGTATTCTTCAAAGAACAAGTGTTATAAAACATAACACTTACTGTAAAAGGGAAAAAAGTAATAATATTCCTGCCACAACTGTTCTATAGCATGTGTAATATATTAATGCAAATGTAGTATTTCCATTGGCCCATGTACCCACTTTATCTCACACATACAAGAACTGCATGTGCCTAATAATCTGTGCTTTCAGTATGAGAGAAGCTGTGTAGGGTCTGGCTTCTTTCCTGCAGAAATGAATCTGTCCATTGCACTTCTGCCACTATCATTATTACTTGTCTATCTAGGTTCCATCATGAAAAATATTGACAAATAATAGTAATGTAGATAGTATTATTTAATCAGTGATAATGTAAACAAATCCCATTTTCCCTTTGTGCTGTTAATGGTTATAGTGCATCTTTGCAGCTTGTCTGCACTTTAGAAGCCAATGAATAGTTTCTGTGCAGAAAGTGAAGTGTTTCACTTTGCAGATGTACCATTAGCAGTTTGAGGAAATTTTACAAAGCTTCTGTGAGGTCTGAAGGATAGAGCCCATCACGTGAAGAACTGTAACCAATCTATCAGGTTTCATTTGTGGGTGTTTTGCAAACCACCTCAAATCTCCAGATTTCAGTGTCCTGGCAGTTCCAGAGTATTTGTGTTATTATTTTTAATGAACTCACACTGTTCTATGATTTGATATTCTCTCGGTACATTCTCATATAACAGAAAACCTTCAGTGTTCAGGTGGAATCAACCAAAAGCATGTAGTTGCTGAGAATTCTCTCATTTGTCAGATTTGCTAAGGAGATAAACATTCAGGTGAGGAGAGCAAAGTGGATAGCCATGCCTTTAGAAATCTGCATTGCCTATCTAAATCACATTGGTCACTGCTTGTAAAATGCAAATATTTGTAGCTCTATCACTCTTCCCTGATCATACAGCAATTCCTAACCAATGCTGTAGAATAAAATCCACCAATGGACTAGCAACTAGAATTAGTAATTTTGAGAATTGCTTCACCCTGAAGATCCTTTCTGTAAGATTTTCAGATCTGCCTGCCTTGGAGGCAGGTCTGTAGCATGACTGTGATTCTCCTGCTTAAAACTATCCAATATTAAAATAAGGGGACCCCTCAATGACCCACTCCCGCTCTTGGAATGCCCCATCACCCTGTCCCCTTCTTTCACTCCCAAAGTAGATGTAGCTCATGTATTTCTAACGCTGAATATATTCAAACTGAAGACACCAGTTTTCTAGAACTTTTTAGGAATTGCCTCTGCTCTGAAAGGAGTCAGATGACATGCTTAAGTGGCAAAGGTTCAGCTATTTTGAGGGACGACACCACATCCCACAGAGTGGTGGATGTGAATGCAATCAGGCAAAGAATAGGTGCATCAGCGAGATCCACTAGTGCCAAACACAGTTTCTGTCTGGCATCAGCAATGTGAGCTGCACCCCAGTATCTGGACTCAATGAAGGAATCTTAATTTATCTGGTAACTGGAAGGCGCCTCATCAAATTTTGAAAACCACAAGCCAGTGTAGCTGAGTGGGTAGATGAGAGGCTGGATGTGCATTACAATAAGATTTCCTGGGTGTTTGGATATTTCATAACAGAAGCAGCAAGTGTAACAAACCACATCAAACCATTCAACCGCTCGTACAGTTGAACCAATTAAAAACATCAGCAAGTCATCTGTGCACTGAAGTCCATAAAGGTTAGTGAGGTGAATTATTTCCCCCCTAAGGACCACCACGAATTAGAGGGAACTGGTCAATCTTCATGAACAGGAAACATAAGAATATTTTCTGTAGGTCTGATTTGACATGGCAGCGTGGAGCTGAAAGGAAAGGCAGCAATAAGGAGCAAAGAGTGTCAGTATTCATCACTGTGGATTTATTTATTGCTTTGCTAGGCCAGTGCACACCTTTTTCAGGAAGCTGGTATTAACTGAGGGAAGTATTCATCATCTCCTTTGTTTGACATAAGATATAAATCTGGTCAAAAAACTGCTTAAAGGGAATTATTTTTAAGGATTATGTAAAAAAACCATCTTGGTTTGCTTTTCATCAAGGCTGCAGTTCTGGCCACAAACACCTAAGCAGAATACCATCTAATTGGGCTGTAACTGCAGCATATTATACTCCCCTTGCGCCAAAGCTGCATCTTGGGCCACTTGCTTCTGATTCAGTCACACAGATCTAGCTTATGATGGTTATTCAAAGATTGGGTAAAGTGTATGCTTTAAATACATGACTGTATTTTTTGAGTCTAAACTTTGTGATTACAGTTTTCCTGAGAGAGTAATATTTTCTGTGTAAAGTATACTTTACAATGTATTGGAATTTAACTACAAAGATATACACCTTCATAAGTACAGGCTATTAAAACAATTTACTAGTATGTCAACAAGTACTGATACGTACATAAAACCAGAATAATTTGGTTTGTTTTAATGCACCGAGCCAATCCAGCAGTGTGCTGTCAAGTGCTATTGAGAATCACTTTGCACTAACAGGATGACATGACTGGAATCACATTCACTGCACATCTTAGTTCTATTGAATGATCCAGAGCTGAAATGAATGACTGACACTTTGTGAATAAAAGAATAAAGCGATTGTGCCATTCACACTGCACTAAGGGTGAAAATTTGCTTTCATTATATTGGGTGTTAAGATTCACTGCATTAGAGTTCATTAAAGTGGGTGGGAGAATGGGACTCAGTGAATAATTAGCAATAAATCATTTATCAAGGAAATACACTTTTTCCTTCTCTTTGTAGAAAATCCGTAAGCAAATCACAGCTGCTTCAGAAGTGTTTGCTATTCAAACCTGTTTCAAAAATAGGATTTTTTCCCCCATTCTTAGCAGTTTGGATTGATTGTAATTTCTCTGTTTCTCTAATTGCATTGATTAGCTACAGTTTGTCATATAGGTACATGATTAGCTGTCTCCCTCCTAGCTGGATATGTTTGCCTACTTCTCTAGAGCAAATATCAGTGTGTACACATGCAAATGTAATTTTTTTTTTCACCAAAATCTTTTCAACGACACTTTGAATGCTCTGAATGCTGGTTCCAAAATAATGAGGTTTCTTGAATTTCTGTGAAATGTAAACAAAAAATCGGATGTACAAGTAAATAGATTCGAAACAATGACAATATTTGCAGAATATTTTTGAAATAGTTCACTTTCTTTATTAAGTTTTTATCTGTGCATATTCCAATCTGATAGAAATTAAATAGACAAGATAAATAGTCAAAAATAATATCTGACATGCAAGATAAGCAAGGGATAGCAAACATCTGCATTACAGTGTGCAGTGCTTTGTTACAAAAGGCATATTTTGAATACAAAGGCTGTGACACTATTTTTCCCAACACGTTTTTGTGTTTATGGCTCCACTGAAGTCATTTTACCATTAAGTGTAGTGAGATCAGTGTGTTACCCAGAACAATTGACCATTGTCCTTTCCACCAGCCCAGTGCAGTGTTCTGCAGGCTTCCTCCTGCAAACGATAGGCTCCCTCATGCCACATATTTAGCTTTCCTCTAGTAGCAAGTGCTGGTATCTGGTTGAGATCAATGGATTAAAAGCTTTACAGGAGTGCTGAGAATTATTATTATCTTAGTTATCACTATTTCCCAGGAGTATTTCCCAGGACTGTAGAGACTTTGGGCCTCTAGATTGCAGGGTCAGACAATGCTGAGTGCCTGACACTATAATAAGAGAATTCATTCAAATAGAAATAGTGGTTGCCACCTACTAGTTTTGATAGCACTCAGGTAAAGGAAACATGTCAGAGGATGCCTGTGGGAAGAGATCCATCTCTAATCAAAAGCCATCCAAAAAGCCAATAAAATTAATTTCTCTTTCATAGCTTATGGAGAAAAAGGTGCATTTACAGAAAAATATAGATACTGAATCCCATTAGTAAAACAGCACATACCTTATACTTAAACATATATAAAGCCCTCTTTGAATGCTTTTTCAGAGCTCATGTTGCTGACAGTTACCTTAAGTCTTTTATGTGACCAACTTGCCTGCACACCTGGCGAGCAGCGAGCTCTGCTCCTCCACAGGGTGGATTGGGTTACGAGGGGGGGCAGCGCCAGGAAAGGCTCGGGAGGGGTGTCGGAATTATTTTTTAAGAAAAGCTTCAAATGGAAAGTGTAACCCAATGCTTTCTAAATGTGGAGACATGCTTAAAGAGCAGTGCTATTTGGTTTCTCTCTACTTTAGAGAAATTTAAATCCTCAGTAAATAAATCCTGCTCTTCAAGTACTGAACAAATGAAATCGCCCGATCAAAATTTAGAGAAGCTCCTGCTGCACTTTCCAAAAGCAGGAGAGATGGGGAGAGAGTCAGACTTCCTAAGGGAGAGGTAAAGTTCAGCCTCCAGCAGCACAGAGCTAAGATATGTCCCTGGGTCAACTCAGTGGAGGTGGGACAGCCTGGGTGTAAGCTGAGAGCAGAGCCTCACCTTCCTGGAGGAAGATCACAGCCAAGTGAATGTGCTCCTCTAGTAGAAACAGCCACTTTCAGAATAAGAAACTTCCTCCCTTTGAAGCCTACAGGCATGACAAGTATAGGCTTAGCAAAAACAGACAAGGGGAGAAAGAAGGAAAAACAGAAGATTACAGGAATTTTTTTAAAGCGCCTAATGGATGTGGAAAACTTCTTTCATGTTCTTGTGCAGTTGTGATCTCCAGGCACAGGTGTGAGCACAAACACATTCCCCCACAGCAGGGGCTGCCAGCACAGGAGAGGAAGTGAAGCTGTTCACAATGATGAAATGCTCTTCCAAAATACATGGCTAGGACATGCTCTTGTGATATTTTTGCTTGAGTATGATCAGGTCTGTGGCCAGAGAAGTGGCAGGGATGTGGTAGGGCTCATTCAGAACTGGTCAGCCCTCTTTCAATAAGCACTTTGGTTTGGGGTTTCAGTCAAGCAAAAGCAATCCCCATCCAGTAATTCAGCTGTGTCTGTTCGCTCTGATAAGTCACTGGAGCAGAGGCTCAGACCTGCATCAGCGACACCAAAGGTGAATGCTCAAACTTGTTGGATTGTATAATCCATCTCTCATTAAGTTTAATAATATTTAATTATTCCTACAAATTGGAACAGCTCAGGAGTGATAGAAAAATCTCGTTTTAAGTGACTGGCTCCTAGGAGTTAGAACAGATATGCAGGATGCAAAAGGTCAGGTTTTGAGTCTTTGCTTTGACCCATTCTGACCAGACTTGAGACTATGAGGTGGAAGATCCCAACTGTGAAGTTTCTGGCCAATTCATTATCAGGCCTTCTCTCTACTCCTTCAGGAGACAAAAACAAACAAACAAACAAAAGAAAAACAAAACAAAGGCAAAATATATAGTTCCTCCTCATATAGTAGAGGACCCTTTGGAATCTCCCAAATGTCTGATAGCGAATCTTTTACACTGTCCTTGTTCTAGGCAGGAGCACAGGTACATATTTATATGAAGCACAAGGAAGTGCTTCAGGGGCAGGGTAGCCTGGACAAAGGCAAGGTCCGGTTGCAAAAAGACTTAATCATCTGCAATAAACTCAGGCTTGTGTAGAAGGCTCAGAAAATGGCTTCTATCTTATTTGCTTCATTGTTTAAGCCAAACAGGGGGTTAAATTTTTCACATTAAGATCTCCTCCCCCCATTCTATGTCCCATTCTACCTTCAATAGCAATTCTCATTGTTATTTTTACTGTTGTCACTGTTTGAGATGAAAGTAGTTGGACAATAAACCCAGGAAAGATGCAGATGTATGTAACAGTGTTACAAGGCACACACAAACTAAACCTATTCTGCATTCTCTTACAGCCCTTAAAGACTATTGAAAGAGGGCCAAAAGAGGTCCCACAAGAGTAAGGGGCCTTTAGTGTATTCTTCATGGTTTTCCCACAGATAATTTGGAAGAAATACAGTGTACTTTTGCATGCCCCCAAAGTAAAATTGCAACCAGCTGATGAAACTATCTCAGCAGCAACAAGAGTCAACTCAGAAAGGCAGGGTTTGTTGCCAAATAACACAGATTGTTTATAATGAATATAAACAATTATACTGCTGACCAGATTCCCAGTACACTTCCATCCACAGAATATACAAAATACTGCTCTGGCAATGGTCTCTCAAATATTTGCCATATATTGAGCACTTTCAATGAATGAAATTCAGTGGAGATGACACAGAGGGAATTCCACATTGCACTGTTCCCATTTCCCAGCAATTTTTGTTTCCACATAATTAATTTTGCTTTTCATATTATAATCCTACATAGGCAAAATGCTTCTTTCTTCACCATGATCTCCCCCTAACTCTGATCCCACATTGATTGTTCTTGTCTTCTTATGTAACAAGTTTAACATTGAGCACAGACAAGAAGACAAGGGGAGTCTTGCAGTTTTTC
This sequence comes from Pithys albifrons albifrons, assembly GCF_047495875.1. NCBI lineage: Eukaryota > Metazoa > Chordata > Aves > Passeriformes > Thamnophilidae > Pithys > Pithys albifrons. Next base: position 10,606,621 of record NC_092470.1, read on the forward strand.
TTCTTACCTCTCTTTCACTGTCACATCCCGGTGCAGATCTAGACAACATGACCCATCTTTCCAGAGCAGAGACCATATGCAAATTGGTGGTAGTACAGAAGAAAGGCTTTCCACTGCAACACCCACCCAAGTGGACTGAGCCTGGACACTGCCAAGCATTTATCTGAAAGCAGCAACTTCAGACGTTTCTAGTGCATTGTAAAACTGAAAACCCCCCACCATGGCAAAGTGTTGAGGGAACAAAAGTATCTACAACAAATGAGAAGAATCTTCCAAAAGAAAACATTTAAAGGTCTAATGATAGAAATACATTACATATTATGTTAACACAGGTAATTTGCAAGAAAGTTCCATAAATCATCATTTCAATGGGTCATGAACTTCAAACTGTGCATTCAGCTCAGCAATTTCATTAGAGCAGAATAACCTTATTTCCATACAAAGAGTAGGCATGGTGCTAATTCTAAAGTAGCAAATTGCCCTTTTGTTTCAAAACTTATTGATACTGTCACTGACAGATACAGGGAAGAAAAAAATGAAAACAACCATAAAAAGTTGGCCTTTTCAATGTTGTGCATAGAGGGGAAGTTGGAGAAGACGATGGCCCACTCACTGCAATTTTCTGTTGGAAAGGAATGTGTTTTGCTGGCAGAAGATAAGTTGCTTTAGTTATTACTGGAGTCAAAAGCTAACTCTGTGTATACCAGTTTGGAGCACAATTTCTAGCAGCTGCTTACAGATTTTTGAACTGTAGCCCCACATCTTCCTTTTTATTCCCTCAGAAAACCACTCTTGTCTCCACAATGTTTTCCTTGTAAGAAACAAGAGTTACTGTTACACATTTGCACAAAATAGAGCTTTTCTCTGTGATTTCTTCAAACCACTCTCACCAATTTTATCATGAGTGTTAGGAAGATAGCTGATGGGTGAGTTGTGGATTAAAGCTGCATCTGTCCTTCTAGAAAGCTGTACCTGTGAAGCTGCCCCATCAGCTTATTGCTACTCCTCTTCTTGCCCATTTCCACTGGCCACCCCACTGGCTCAGGCAGTCAGCAACAGACTTGGAAGTTCTGACCCTCATCTCAGCTAAACTCACTCTTAATACTGCAGAGGTTTCCCAGTTTTCAGTTTTACTGGGTTCAGTTGTGCACTTACCAAAGCCCATGACATGGACATTGACTTTATCAAAAACAGGACTGGGCCTGTGATGCTGTGATTAAAGTTTCAGGTGCAAATACAAACTCTCTTGAAAACAATGAACTGTCATACAATATTAAGTGCCAACTGACCAGTCAAGTTATTTTCTTGGCTCCCTATAGAACTGCAAGACCTTGGGTATAGCAAATATGAAAAAAATAATGATAAAGTGTGATACATTTGTGTCTGGCCTTGAAAATCTGCAGTTACTGCAGCTGTGGGTGCCTTACACTAACTACATCCTGTTTATAAACAGCCAGCACAAAAATGTCACTTTTCTGATTTGAAGTCATTTGCTGTAGCCAAATATGCATTTCATGATAACAAAAGTGTCTCAGCCAGTTAGAACTCATTGCTCTCCCCTGCAAATAAACAGTAATCAGCTCGTCCATTGGTGGCAGTTGCTCAGTTTGTATGTGCAGCTCCTGCTTTGAATATGCAGATCTCTCCACTCTCATTAGCTTCTAAAGTGCCTCTGCTCACCCTGCTTGCTGTAGCTGGCAGTTCTGAGCTGTTTGGGTGACAATACCGCAGCTTATCACCCTCTGCTGAAGGCAAAGATAATTTTAAAATGTATATAAAACAAAAAAGTCCCATGTCAAAAATCAAATAAAGCTGTTGAATTTTTTGATCTAGCACAGACTTCAATACTAAGAAAGAGTGGAAGGAAAACAGCTCTTGCAAATGGGTGGATCTTATCTATAAGGACTGAATCAGGCAGTGTCTTTGGCCCATGCCAATAAGCCTGGTGGAGTACATTTGCAGGGCTGGGTCTGAGTAAGGCACACCTCAGAAATGAAGTTTATTCAATGTAGATGCACCAGCTCTTGCTCTCAGTATAACAGTCTGCCTTCCCAGCACTGGCTGGTGCTATGTCTTCTGTGTTGTTCTGATTTATTTTTTAATAAGAGATAGTTTAGCAGACTGTATTAAGTTCTAAAGCTTAAGTTCCAGAAAATATATTTTTGTTATTAAGAAAAACCTGAATCAGCAACTCCTTGTAGGCTTATATGCAAGCTGCATGAGCAGGTTTGTGAAGGGTGTGTACATGCTGATCTGGCAGAGATTTACATCTGAGTGTAACCCATCTCTCTCTTCCACACCACAGTAGTCCCAGAGAAGTGATTGTGAACCCACAATATCAGTTAACAAACCATTACTGTGGTTTAAGGCATCAGTGCTTTACTTTTGCCAGTTACCAGTCCAGCATCAGAAATTTCCCCACATTTATTCAGCAGAATGGTCTCCAAGACTTCTCCCTGTTTTTCTGCCAGGCTTGTATGGCTTTAAAACTACATTAGGCTTAAATAGTTTAAGCAGGTGGTTAAGCTGTCTGCCTGATTTTGCCCAGAGAGCAGAGGGAAGAGGCACATGATCTATTCTGCAGTTACGGGGCAGCAGTGGTTGGCAGACAGGCAGTAAAAAGCAACTGGGCCTGGAAATGAACATCAGCACATGGGAGGGGATGTATGTGCTCAGCTCAAGCCCCTGGTCCTGCAGCAGCAACCAATGCTGGCAGGCTCTGCTCTCTGAGCAGAACCTCAGCGGCTGTCCCAGACAGGCTTGGAGGTCTTCTGGTCTATCTCAGCACAGGACTGGAAACTCTGGTCTCAATCACAAAAACTGCTCAGATCGTTAATAACTCCAGTCTATGTCAGTGGGCCTTAAGTGCCTGTTTGAGGCTTAGCCATCTGCAGATGGAAGGGAACATGTCCAGGGAATTTAACTAAGCCACAGGACTTTGCACTAAGGCAGCCACCAAACACTCCATCCACTCCTTGGTGGGATACAGTGTCTGACAAGCAGGTGGTAACAAACAGCTTGAGGAGACTGCTACATCTGCTTTGTTAAGTGAGCATGTGTCTGAGCCCTGAATCTGTCTTTCAATCAAGCTTTTAATAGGAAAATATAATCCTGAAAATGATATTTCTGAATGGGAACCAGTAAGGAATAAATGGAAACATAGGTATGGTTTAGAGTGAAATCAAAACAAAAAATCAGGCAAAGTGCTGTTAAAAAGTCCCATGGTGCTGAAAGCAACCACAACACACCAATCAATTATGAAACTCCAAACTGAAGTTTGAAACTGGCCAATCTCCTTGCCTAGTTTCCCTTGCAACATTGAGTCTAGCTTGAACAAAGAAAATTAACAGTAAACCAAAGAAAAATCACAGGGAGATATGGATCCAGTGTTTACAATGCCATCCTTTCACTGGGCTATGACAAGAGAGAAACTAGAAAAATACAAATTGTAGAATACAGTCTTATCTTGCTATTGGCCTTCTAAGATTGATGAACTATAAAAGCAATTAGCCAGAAATGTTTTTAAAACTTGTCAAATACATTATTTGACAAATATATTAATAAATCGTGTATCTAGGAACAAACTGCATGAGCTTTGAAAACCACCTCATCATTTTAAAACAACTTGAAAATCTCATTTCATCTCTTGATGAATCACCTGCCCACATTAGCAATAAACTGGCACAAGTAAGACAGAGACATTTTTATCCTTCACATCATATGAAGTGCATTTCAGGACACTTACACTTTGCTAAATTTAAGCAAAGGCAAAAAAAGGCACATGTGTATGTGTGTTTTGAGATAGTGGATGCACACACATAGGTCTGGGACAATTCTCTACATCTGTGTGAGCTCTCCCTGTGGTTGCTCTGCAAGGATTCTCCTCTGCGTAGAGACTGGTGGAGGTCCACAGGCATGGCTGAATGTCTCTCGAGTGATTCCCAGCTCACCTGCAGCTTCTGAACTGGTAAAAGACCCACCCAGTCCTTTAGGCACCCAAAAAATAAATTAATATAGGATAAACTTTACGTTCTTATCAGCAACTTCAATCTTAAGCAGTCAGGTTGCTCCGTGCAGACAGCTCATGTACACAACCTGTGTCCCCTCCAGTAACTCAAATGTATCTCCTTTAGGAAAGGGCCTTCCTCCACCCACCCAAGTGCTTTAGGCACCCAAAAAATAAATTAATATAGGATAAACTTTACGTTCTTATCAGCAACTTCAATCTTAAGCAGTCAGGTTGCTCCGTGCAGACAGCTCATGTACACAACCTGTGTCCCCTCCAGTAACTCAAATGTATCTCCTTTAGGAAAGGGCCTTCCTCCACCCACCCAAGTGGCACATACTGAGGCTGAGAAGCTCATTGCCCTCTCATTCCCCTCACTCCCTCTGCTGGCCTTGTCAATAGCTGAATTTGATAAAAGTGGGAGGAAAAAAACCATCCAATATTTATTTAACTGTTTGTGTAACTGCAGAAGTGCTTGCCCTGCAGGGTTAACTGACAGTGGCTTTCAGACCCGGTGGATGCTTCATCTGGCAGCTGTTTTTCACCTTATATATTGCTCATGACCATGCACTGCCACTTAATTAGGTTGAAATTAAATAAACGGATCCAATCCAATTCTCCAAGGTTATGGACTCACATCTGTGTACTGGACTGTAGTAACTGGTTGCTTTGCACTGCCAGGGGATGTAAATCGTGTGCTTGGTTTGGTGCCTACGCAGCATGTACTGAACTCCTGTGTGCTTCTCAGGGAGTCCCTAAGCTGTGCCCAAACTCAGCTTCACCTGGTACTTCTCCAAAAGAAAAGTTAAACTCTCATTCCTTGCAGTCTAAAATGTAGTCATTCACAATCCGTCTCTGAATCATGGTCAGTTCATGCAGCTTCTGTCAACCACTATCAGTAGCTAATTATACTGTTGGGCTGCTTTTTTTGCCATATGCCCACTGATATTTGCAGGTGAGATGGCTGAAGTATAACATCTTGGTGAGGGAGAAACATTCACAGGGATCCACTGGCTTTCACAAAAATTTCATCTGGAAAAGACCTGGAATCTAGTATGAAGGGAAAGAGAGGAAGAAAAAAAGTCCTTTTTTCAAAATTAAATATGCAAAAGCATGGCTTTTGGTGTAGAGCTGAGTGGGAACCCTCTACTAAGCCTTGGAAATGTCTGAAAAATTGAAGTATTGCCTGTTGGATCATTTTCTCCATTTCACAGGCTGAGAATGTCAGGTCTTAGCTGAAAAAGGAACCCAAATCTTCCCATCTTGAAGTCAAGGGACTTCCTTTGCTTTCTCCTGAGCATTGTTCTGGCTAATCTCTATTAATTCACAAGAAACCATACCATATATTAATAGACAACTTGGCCTTGGAATTTATTTTTCAGATTTTGCTATTGCCTCATAAACACAGAGCTTCCTTAAATTGTCATCAAAATACCTCACCATAAAATTACCGAAACAATAGAAGAAAAAACCTATAGCACTGCAACACCAAATTCTACTTCAAGTACTATGCTGTGAAATTCACTGTCCTTGCGAGGATCTAACAGCTTTGCCGTATTCTTTTACTGATATGGGTAGTCCAAAAGAAGCAATCACACTTTGAGCAAAAGTTGATTTAATTTCCATGGGACTGTGGGCTCCAATCTAGTGGGACCATCTTAACCCTTCTTATATGCAGTCAGCACTAACTGCTGTTCTTCGCTACTTTGCACATTAGATAGACATTTATGTCTGAGTAAAGTGGCTGTAATTTATATCTGAGCAAAGCAGGGCTCTTGATTTGGAAGCACTTTCCATGGGTGTAAATGACAAGCCCAAGGCAGCAGCAAATCCAGCCCAGGAGATACAGTTAGTCCCTTTCAGGGAGCCTGGGAAATGAGACTTTGATTATTGTGATCTGTAGTGGGGAGATGTTAAAGGCTGTGACACTTTGCTGGAGAGGGGAATGTTGTTTTTGCTGAGCCACATGCAGTGCCTCGTTTCCCACACTTTGTGCAGCACAAGGTGGGAGCTCTGCCCCTATTTCCACAAGGCTTCCTGCAGCTCACTTCGTGAGGGGCTTTGGGCACCTCCCGGATGGGCAGCCACAGGCGATGCTGTGATATGAGCACTGCGGTTCTCGGTAAATAAACTGTTGAGAAATGGCAGTATGCAATTAAATGGCAATAAAGATTTTGTTGTTTCAGTTTTATGCATGTTTTAAGACAAAATCTGTGATGAACTGCATTGTGTATGCTTGCGCCAAAATAAAGAGGGTAGCATGGCATATAAATAAGCTTAGCATTAGACGAGTATCTTTTTCAAATTATGAGTCGCTAACAGAGTTTTACAGAAATTTGATTATAATTTTACTGCATGGTGGACTCTTTTGCATGTTTCACAGATATCCACCTTTTAAATTTTATTTAATTTGTATTGATTTTTCCTGCACTTTCATAAGCAGGCATCACACATCTGAGCACACACAAAAATGATTACTTAAGTGATGATTTAAAAATAATGGATGTACATTAGCACATGAATGATTAATTCCTTTTTGTGAGTACAAGCATCCAGGCTATGGCTGAGTAAAATATTGATGGTACAAAGGAAATGAGCTGTTTCTTAATTTAGTTTTGTTCTGGTAATGTGTAACTAATGTTGTTCCCTTCCAGCAGTATGCATTTAGTGACCCTTTTAAATTTTAATACCTAGTGATAGCTAAACTAATAGTTTCATGGGATATATGACGGGATTTTGAAAATATGCAGATAGAGTTTACATGCATTAATTTGAGACTCTCTGTAACATTAATACAAATTAATACAAACAGGTACTACAGAAGAACCTAGATAAAGTCTTCACACATAGGCTGGCATTTCACTAGAAGATCAAGGCTCTTTTTGCACAAGACACATCAAAAGGTGGAGACTTCATTGTCACTATGGTCTCATGAGGCTGAGGCATATGAATCCCAGTTCATCAAGGCCTGATGCTCTTGTGATGCAAGTGAGAGTGTGGGGATTTGTGAGACTAGTACAAAATGAGAGCAGGGCTGCTTTTACCACCTGGCACTTGGGCACATGTTCACACTAAATGTAGGGGGACTTGAGCATTGAGATTAACCTCTTACTGTACTCCTACAGCTCCAGCCAGAGATATCTACATTGCAGTTTCTCACCATTCCCACAGCTGTTGAGGTGTTTCTGGAAGTTTTTGCCCCAACTACAGCACCTTGGAAGTGTTTTCCCACATGTTTTCTGCTAAATGCCACAGTGGGGAGAAAGGCACTGAAAGACAAACAGATCTCACATGGTCCTGCCCACACCTTCATTGCAGACGGTGGCAGACCAGGCTCATCCATCCCAAACTTTAACCTGGTGCCTGGTCAAACAGAGCAGTTTGCACTCAAAATCAAATAGAAACCTTTTAAATATTCCATAGATGTGTCTGGGCAGCAACACATGTAAGGACACAGGTTAAGGTAGAGCACAGCTACAGGCTTTGACATTCTCAGATGGGAATACAACCTTGTTACTCAGGTTGATATACAGACTGAATTGCTGGCACTGCCTCCCCCCTGCCCATCTGTTAGAATGGCACTTTGCCCACCGCCGTGGTGACATGCCAGGTTTCATTTGAAGTAGGTGTCTTCTAACAATGGGTTTAGAGAGCAGCCTGTTGAAGACAGCAACTGACACTACTTTCTTCAATAGGCTATTTTTGGAGTGGGAACACTTGCTGGCAGCAAGTGCAAAGGGCCTAAATCAGTTTCTGCTAGTCAGCTGCAAAAAAATATCGTTTGCTAGAGCAACAGAAGGTTTGGGCTACAAAGTAAAGAGATTGCTTCCATTTGCACTTTTTGGCCTCACATGGGTGTGTTTATTGTGGCTACTTAATCCCACTTTACCAAACTGCATGGCAATTTGCAGGCGAGAAGGGAAAAGGAGGAAGAGGAGCAGTGTATTACTTTTGAGACAAGAAAGGGTACTGCTTTGTTTAATTTTAAACCATGATCCTTTGATATTTTCCACTGTTGCAATGGATATTATATTGTAATCCTGCCAGGACATTTTGTATGTGAGGAAATGTATGAGGGTTGGTTCCCCTGGATGACATTTGAAAACCATAATTCACGTTTTTTTCCTTTGAAAACTTGGAGAAAAGAGGAATCTTCATGCAGTCCCATCAGAAATCATGGCTTTCTGTCATCAGGTCTGTTTGAAAGGGGTTTGAAGATCCTAGGGAAAACATAGACTTAGGCTCAGTCAAAAGTTCATGAAGGGGTGTAGATCACAGAGCAAGTTAACACACGCAGTCCTCCCTAGTGACATTCTGGATACAGGATGCCTGAAACGTGGGCAGGGTGTAAAACCACATGGCTTTAAGAGCAGCCCAGATGGCCAGCAACCCCAGGAACACATGCTCACGTGCTATCCTGATCCTTCTAGGAAGGATTTTGAATCTAAATTGTCAGCTTGACATCAGCACTGTGACATTATGGATGGACAGGAGTGATACACGATCCACCTTGCAGAGAGCTCCTCACTTTGGTCTGTAGTAAGAAGTCATATTGCCTAGCACCCCTTTTCTGACATGTCCAAAGCTCATCTGGGCTTGAGGCATGGCAGTGTGATGTGATGGGAGTCCAGGCTGGCCCATGGCCCTGGCAGTGCACTCCGAGCCTGGGGCAGTGCAGGGGCCTGGGCAGGTGGCAAGGGCCCCTCTAAGCCTGTGCTTCATGCAGCCCATCTCACCCAGGGAGAGTGTTTCCTTTGGTTACACGAGGAGGCAGAGACCTTTCCATCCCTCTCTGGTTTAGTGCTGAGCTCTTGGCCTGATGCACATACATGGCTATTAATGGCAGGGAGAGAAATGCCAACTAGGCATTCTCCACCAGCATGTAAAGTACATATGCACAAAATAAACAATCATTGAGATTCTTCTGAACACAGGAAGTTATTCAGGCAGCATCTGAAGTACTCAGATAAAATACCCAAGTCTGAAAGAGCTTTTGATAAGAAAGCTGAGAATAACCTGTAGTTATCTTTGGCTACTGGACAGTAGAGACTTTATTATAAAATGATTTATTTGCTATAACATGGCTGCTAAAATCCTGGCACCTTGTCATGCAAGCAATTAAAAAAAAAAAGTCAAATCTTTAAAAGAAGCTGGGAAAATTTGACTGGAGCCACAAACACATTTTCTTCCATTGCTTCCCAAACAGATAACCACTTTTCATGCCCTTCTCTTACCCACAAAGACACAGAAAAGAGGAGATCAGTAGCTCACAGTGACAGCAGCTACGACTGCATCACTCCAAGCAGCAGAGGGAACAGAGTGCCTGCAGCAGTGTCTGTGATTTGCCAAGAATGGAGATGTCATGGCTTACTCTTTTTTTTGAGCCACGTCAGATAATAGTTGTTGGCATTCCTACCTGAGCCTGTTTTTTCAAGTCAAGCACCATCCAGAGTATTTAGTAATAACTTCATTATTACCAGTTGCTGCTGTGTTGTGTATTTTTGCAATGTTAATTCTTTGAGTATATGCTGCAAATAGGAGATTTTGTGGGATAGAGTAGGTGCCACTGCTAATTTATATTGCCTTGGACCCAAAGTGTTTTCTACACTTTTGACCCCACACACCCTCCTCTCCTAGACCAAGCCTCCTCCCTGACAGCTCCTTTGCATGACTGTTTCCTGCATGAGTTGTCACAGACAATGGTATTTCCCCAGACTCTGTGGAGCTTTGCATCACTCAAGATTAGTGGGCTGACATGCACAGTCATACAAGCAGCTGGCACACTGTGATCAGTGAAACAATGTGGGGATGAAATGGGCCACCTATCTCATTGTTACCTGCTGTCACCTCAAAGGTGAAAACATGTCATCTTGCATCCTCTAACTAAAAGTGGTAGGGTATGTCCCAGGATCACTGGCTTCTGGACACGGTGCCATTTCCAATGTTGGTGGGGGGAAGGAGTAACAGTAACTCCAAAGGATCAAAGAGCCTGCACTCATTTTTGCCTCTTAATATTCATAATGTGGCATATAGAGAATAATAACTGTATGTACTCACTGTCTGTAAGGGGAAATTTTCCTTCTGCATTAACGTACAAAGCAGAACAGAGAAAACCATGGGTGGTTCTGTTACAGCTACTCAATGGAAAAGCTTTTGCAGCCCACAGCTAGCACACAAGGAGGAATACTGAGGTACACCAAAGCTAGAAGTATTTTTTTCAAACAGTAATGTTAGATAAGGTCCTAAGTGTTGAAAAAATAATTAAAGGTATCACCTATGCCTCAAGTACAAAATATCCCAGGCTGAAGTACATACTGAGATGTCAAGGGGCATACACTAAACAGAAACTCAATGTAATATGCCACAGGCAGCAATTCCTGTCATGACTGATTGGGTGTGGGCTATGAACTTTCTATGTGTGTCACAGAGGTAAAAGTAAGTAGTTTGATCATCTTTCTTCAAACCCAAGATGAGAGTCTACCCTCTTGCTGGACAGGAATGCCATGTGGTATGGCTTTATTTCAGAATTCAAGCAGATACAAATTTACAAGCAGTTTGTTTATCTTTCTATTCTTAGTAATTACTGGTATTAACTATTTTCTAAGCACCCTCTCTACATCAGCCCTGAATAATGTCTGTCTGATCCTTTACAACTGTCTCACTGCCACCCAAATGGGGCAGGTTTTTGGCTCCTGAGTCAGTGTTAGGCTGGACAGCTGCTCAGCTGTGACAGCCCAAGGAGCTACCTCAGGCTTGCCCAAGGGAGATTCAGACTGTACTAAATTACATTCTTAGAAACTTATTTAAGGCCTTAATCCATGGAGTTATATTTGGTGGGACAGTGAAGGAGCAAGGTTTATGTGTGTCTGTGGATGTGTCTGTGTGAGTCTATACATGCACACATGTCTAATTGCTTGTTTTCTGTAATACTAAAACCCCCCGTGACTATAAAATGTCATCAGCTGCTACCTGTGGACTCCCCTTTGTGTAGGATGTGCTTGTTTGTGTATGAAGTCAAGCTGATTCATGTTGAATTTTATGGACTCTGGAATAAGTAACATGATACAAATCTGTAGATAAACTAATCTGCTGGTATTTATAACCAGTGAGCAATTGCCTCATCCCTTTGCAAGTTTTGAGATGTGACAGTTACAGTAGAAAGTAGCTTTACTGTAGCTCTGAGCTGTTTGAGAACATGTATGATTGGCTGTATTTCTAAGAGAATATTTGATTTACCTTAAAGAAAACATCAATCATGTCTTTGGTCATTCTTACTGATAGGGAGTAATTTTTCTTCTTGGCCAAGACATAAAACACTTAAAATTCTGAGCCTAGTGAAACAAATAAAAAGATAAAATCATCTGTTCTCATCCTACATTATCTTGTAATTTACACATAAATAACAGTGAAATAATAGAATGTTTTCAGACCTGTTCCTGTTCTGAAGGTCAGTGGGTCTCCACAGGACAACAGGGACTCATCATACAGAATCAATTATAGGATTAGGTAATCCCCTAAAATGGCACTGAAAAGTGATTTTGTGTAACAGAAGTTGATATATATAATATATAAATAGATAACATTAAGTGTCTTGTCATCTGGTGATTATATGCCATGAACACAGATTTGTTAGTAATACATCTTTTCATCTGTCTATGCCTGAAAAAGGCAGCACATTTTACTACTGGTGAGGAAAAGTGTAGGTAAACACTGTGGATGGTGACTCTGTACTGAATACAGCTGTATGACAAATGAAATTTTGGAAATTAAAATTGTAGCCTGTGAGGAAGATCCCCTATTAATATTGGAAGTGTGCCATTAAATCTAACTACAGTGGTTTGTTGATATTACCTTAGATGTTTTAAATAAATTCCCCATCAAAAGATAGGTTCTGTAATATGCCTAAATGAAAAGCTAATCATTGTACAGAAAATGGAGTTTTCTGGCTTTCAATCATTCCTGTAGACATTTAAAGTGCTGAAGGGAGTTTGCAACACCTGCCACTCTACACCTGGCCCCAAAGAGCACATGGCAATGTCTTCAGCTTGGCTTTTCTTTTCCCAGCTCTCTGCCCCGTACAGCTGTCCCTCTCTGGAATTTTTTTTTTTTTGCTATTATTATTCTTTTGCAAGGACCAGGAACTAGTAATATTATACTGCTGCAATGATCTTCGCAGGAAAGCGCCATGGTCAGAACTCTTGGCCTGAAAGACTTGGTTTTTCAAAGTTAAGCCTGATGGGGAGCTTACAGACAGGAAAGACCAGTTTTTTACAAGACTGTGCCCAGTTATGTTTGTTGCTTGAATCTCTTTTATTAGCTTTGACATAGAGTCATCCAGATTTCACTCCAAGCACATTTCATCCAGATTTCACTCAAAGCACATGTCAAGTAGTACAATACATGGGACAACACATTACAAGTGTTGTGTCTCTGACTCTTCCATCTTTGTTGACACAGTTCTCTCTGCCAACCCCACAGCCTCAGCAGAGGAGGAATTTCTGGCTTTCCACTGCCTCGGGTTCATCTGCACAGGATCCTGCATGATCCCCACTGGCTGACCCACGCCGTATACTGCCAAAGCTTAGAAAAAATTGTTTTCCAGTTTGTTTTTATTCATTACTGGCACATCTCTTCTACCTCCCCAGAGGTAGATGGGGGAATTGAAGAACCAAGATACTGAATTTCAGATGAACTTTTGCCTAAGTAAGAATTGAGAGCAGCTATTAGATTTATCACTTAAATGTTCAATATAGAGGTAATGTTCTGTATGCTTCTCAAGGCAAACTGGTGTCAGATGATCGTGGGTGGTCATGAATAACGTTGTGGACCCATTTCTTACACCAGCCAGAAAGATAAATGACAGGAGTGGAAGCGTCTGCACACGCTGATCCTATACAGAGACAGGATAAAGTTGCCAAGTTTGGGTGCACAGCCCATCGTTGTTAGCAGAAAATTATCACTACATCTTCAAGTGACAGGCACACAACCTGCCATTTGTGCACATCCCTCTAAGTGAAGAGGCAGATTAGAAGAATATAAAAAAGAAAGCACAGTGATGTTGTTAATAGTGGGACTCAATGATCTTAAAGGTCTTTTCCAACCTAAATGATTCTATGTTAATTTTTGACAGTCAGAATTACTTTAAGCATAACTATCAACACAATACTCAAGAAGATACTATAAAAAATAGCTGGTATTGTTTTCTGTCCTATATTGTACAGAATGGTAATTTCTTAAAAGCACCTCCTATAATCTTCTGACAACTGAAGAGGGTGAAAAGGAGGATTTCCCATAATTTGGAAAATATGAGAAAATTTCATCTTTCCTTTAGGCATTATGAAGAACTACACTCATGTGATACTTGAATTGGATACTATTTACAGGGATAAATTTGCAACGTCTCTTCTTAAACTTAACACTCTTTATACAGTAGTTGACTTATAACCAATTATTTGACTGTATCAACACCGCACAGGCTTATTATATTGGCAATTTGCTATTTTTAGCCTGCTGGTGTAAATCATGAGCGACAGTGTTCTGAAATGTCTCACTTCTGACTTGTGTTGATACTGCCACAAGCTCAGGACTTGAGGAAGGAAAATGGTTTTATTGCTTTGGCAGCTAAAGACTGATATTATCACTTATATTCCCCCAGGCAACAAGGTTTAGGGTGACTGAACAGGGATAGGATTTAAATGCACTCCAGGTACACTAAAGGCCCATCTTGGGATCTAAAACCATGGGGAATGGGGGTGAATAAGTGGCTACAAATAGGGTAATAACTACAGTAAGAGTTCATGGAGATGGCATGCTAAAGCCAGGAATGGTAGGCATCCATTTGACAGAGGTGAGCATTAGGAAGCACTTAATTCTGCTTTGTACAGGCTAAAGGTGAAGTACCCTAATGAGCTATCAGATTCAGCTTGTGTGGCTTTAACCCTGTTCTGGTGCTGAGCTGTGAAGCATTATAGCTTGGTCTTCCTATTTTCTACATTTATGTTCTTGGAAATCCAAACGAGAGAATTCTTCACCAATCAATAGAGATAAAAAGCCTGTTTTATCTTGGAAATTGTTCTACATTTAGTCAGTTCTACATTTATTCACATATTACACATGCCTGCCCTGCCCTGCACAATGGCTCCCCAGATACTGAGAAGACATGAAGGCACATAAAACCAGAGCTGTAAGAAAATAACTTTTCTAGGTTGTTACCAGAAACTAATATTATCAGGCAGACTAATGTTTACCTCAGCTATGGGAGCATTATTCATTGAATAGCACCTTAAATTGTCCAACTAATTTTATGCACTCATAATAAATAAATTCTATTCTCTTTTATTATCAAACTTAATTACAGTCAAAGTAAGTCATAACATCCTCACTTTGCAATTTAGATTTAAGAACAGTGAATACAAAAACTGCATGTCTACTTCATCAGAAATTAAGTATTGATCCATATTAAATTACGTACCACTTGCTCTATACAATGCCATGCAGTAGGCAGGTGTCTGTATGCACTGGCAAAATGTGATGGGGTTTGGAAGTGAAAAAAAAAGAGAAGGGAGGAAGAAAATATTTAGCTAAAATAAAATTACTTCTAGGAGATAACATCATCACTTTTTGGCACTGCTGTGACTTCACTATCCTTCTGTAACTGACATTTGCTGGTTTTACTGGAAATGACACAGCTTAAATGAACATGTCCTCAAAATATAAGTTTCATATTTCATCCAGATGCCATTGTGTCCGTGGGTTACATGCTGAGTCACTGATTCAGCTCTGGCTCAGGCAGGGGGAAACCATCAATACCACTTTCCTCAGCACTTTGTATTTCCTAGGGATGTGCCATTTGAGCAAATTTCCTGCCCCACCATGCTCTGAAGTGGTTTCCCAAACGTACAAACTGCCCTGCGCTCTGTGCACTTACACTTCCTTACCAAATCACTGTGTGGCTGAAGCGGGGATTTTAATCAACACACCTGCTTGCTGAAATCAGTTCAGCCTTGCTTATAAACCCAATGGAGGCATTCAAGCACAAAGAAATGTCTGGTTTAAATACATATTAGTTTAGTATTATCCATATATTAATGAATCAAAAACTCAATATGGTGTTCTAACAGATGGCGGTTCTATTATCAGTATGTAAATTTTTAATATTTTGCTTACATTTTCAAATTCGTGAACAAGTGTTGCTTAAGTCTGTAAAACACTTAGAGGGTGAAAAGTCCTTTAGACAGTAGGAATAATCCATATGCTAAACTCATGAGATAGGGTGGGTAAGTGCTCTTGTTACCACCTGGAGCACAGGGACAGTCTGGTTGGAGCCAAAGCTGGTCCTGGGGCATTCCTGGCTCTTGGGCTGACAGTCCATTTTATTGTACCTCTGTACTTTCAGATTCTGCTGATGTGTTTCTTTTACAAATCAATCTTTCTAGGGGTAATTAACATTTAAAAGCCAGGTTTCTTTTAATTCCATTAGTATGTTTGTGACAAGAAATGTGTTAGCAGAATCCAAAGGTTAAGAGTTACAATGAAGAACAAGTTTTAGGATAAATGAAAGTTAAGGCCTAAAATAGCCTAACAATACCCCATTAATCTGCACATTA
This sequence comes from Pithys albifrons albifrons, assembly GCF_047495875.1. Lineage (NCBI taxonomy): Eukaryota > Metazoa > Chordata > Aves > Passeriformes > Thamnophilidae > Pithys > Pithys albifrons. The sequence goes on from NC_092470.1 coordinate 10,622,233, forward strand.
TTGACACAATAGTGGTCTGTTGTGTCAATGAGGATTTAAGAAGCTTTGCAGCACATATTACTGATAGTTTATCATATCAATAGGAGCCTGCATATATTTGTGTTTAAAAACCTGTGGCTGTGTAATTCCCTGACTGCACACATATTGTAAGTGCACATACTTTAAATCCTTACATAAAGTGCTTTCTAGCCATGCAGCAAATTTTGAAACGATAATAAACTACCATGTTTAAGTGTAGACACAAGATATTAGTCTTGACTACACCAAATCCTCTAAAATGCTGTACTTGAAACTGGAACCCTTTGCCCTACAGGAATGCGATCCGATTCTCAACATTGTGTCACCTGCCTAATTGAAGCAGAAAGAGATTTAAACCATATTAATCTTTCATCCTGATATATGGAAACGAGTCAGCTTGTGGCTGGGAGGTATAGCAGGGAAGAAAGGTCCCTTCCCACAAGCTGCCCTTCTCAGAGCAGAGGGGAGCGTGCAGCCACAGCCCAAGCAGATGCCACAGGCTGTGCATCCGATGCCCCCACTGTAGGGATTAACAGAGCAACATTGCAGAGTAATTTCTACATGGCACTCACAAAAGGGATGTATCGAATGAAAATATGAGTGGCTTTTCTAGTACTGCAGTTTTTCTGGCTGGCACTACTATCAGGCCTTTCAAAAGCCAAGAAGGAAATCCCACATTTGTAATGGCCTGGTATGGGTAACTGGCACCGAGGTACCCGTCTGTACCCACAATAAATTCATAGAACGGTGGGTCTGCTCTGAGTCTTTGACTTTCAGTGCAAAGGCCATGGAGCTATTCTGTGAAATGAATCCTTCTGTTTGAGGCACTTTCAGCTTTTTCTGTCCTCAGGTTGCAATTCGATTCCTAACCAAGCGAGTCTATTGCAGCATTTTCATGCACTGGGCAAATTTTGATGCTTTTTAGATTAGGGATGTTCAGGAGAAAGAGAAAATAATATCCTTACACCTTTAACAGGCAGCAGCTCCGGGGGTGCCACATAGCCGTGCTCTGTTCGCTGTGAGGAAGCCCATAATGATCTCGCCTTTAGCCTGTCACCACTAGGAAACATCAGAGAGAGAAAGCCAAGGGGCTGAGTTGCCAAAAACGTCCTATTCCCATGGCTGGGAGATTTTGTTGGCACCATCTCTAAAGAGAATTTACTATGGGCCAAATCCTGGCGCCCTTGCTTAGATGAATCAGTTCTCAAGAGGCAACGCTCCCGCTGCGAGTGGTGTGTGCGCAAAAGCCTGCCAGATCAGCCCAAAATCCTGTTCGGGACTATCCAGCGCTTGTCTTCCAGAGGGGCAGGAGCATCGTGGGGAGCACCGGCCCAAGGATTTTCTGTGGAGCCAGTGCACACCTAAGGGGCTGGAATTTGGGAACCGCGTGTGCATGAAGGAGATATTCCCCAACAAAAATCTCTAGATTTTTTTAAACTCAGTATTTTTCTCATTTCCCATAAAACAAACACAGATGATACAGTTTGGCAAGTAATCCTTTTTTACTCCTTGCAGGGGCATCCAAAATACTCCATGGCACTTTAAGCCTTAATTAATTTATCTTTCATGTGAAGAAAAATGAATTAGTGACAGCTATTTCCTGGACTTCATTTCTGGGATTAAACCTTTTGTTTCTGGAGTATCTGAGGGGATTTTGGACAGGCATTTAAAAAGATGTCATTTCAAGGACATCCCCCCCAGCACCACACGCGAAGTACTCGTCTGCAAAATCGAGCCTCATTAGCCTGCAAAATTGCATTGCTCGCAATGACTTTTTTCTTTCCACGTAGAAACAAAAATCTGTTTTAAGCAGCGAAGGTGGCGTCGGCGATGAAGAAAACGCCTTCTGGTGGTTTCGCCCCAGCTGTTTACCTCCGCGGCCGCGGGGGCAGGTTTAGTCGAGGTGTTTGGGGAGGGGTAAAACTACGGACGAAGTTTTGCCGGAGCTGCGCTCACCGGCCGGGGCCGGGGCCGCTCGGTGCGGGCGGCGGGAGCGGGGCGGCGCCCGGCGCTGCCCGCGGCGGGGGAGGCGGAGGCGATGGCGGGGGGGGGGCCGCGGCCGGGGCGGTGCCGGTCCGCCCCCGCCTCGCCATGGCGCGACTCGCCGCCGAGCTCCGCCGCCGGCCGCGGGCCGCGCTCCCACTGCGGTGAGACCCAAAAGTTTCCGCGGTGGCGGCGGGCGCGGGGTCAGGCGAGAATAAACCCATTAGCGGGAGGTGGAGGTGGAGGTGGAGGGAGGGGAGGAGGGGGTGGTCTCTTGCGGGCGCGCCTCCCCCGCGCCGCCCCGGCTCGCAGCGCAGCGCCGGGATGGGGCGCCCGGCGGGGGACGGCGGGCGGAGCGGAGCGGGCGGCCCCGCCGGCGGGCGGCGGCCGCGGGCAGCGGCGGCAGCGGCAGGTACGGGGGAGCGCGGCGGGAGCGCTGCCGAGCGCAGTGCAGCGGGCGGGAGCCGGCGCCGGCCGGGCACGGGGCGGCCGGAGCGGAGCCCTCGGGTTCATCCCCGCCGAAGTCGCCCCGGGGCGCTCGGGGTGAGCTGGGGCTGTGGCGCCGCGTCGGGGGCTGAGCCGCCCTGGCCCCGGGGCTCGGCGCTGCCGGCGGGGCGGGCGCCCGGCGAGGCGTGATTTACGGGCTCCCCGGCAGCAGCCGGGCGCTGGGAGGCAGAGGGAGCTGTGTTTCCAGCTCCCCATCAATTATGGATGGAAACAAATACTGGAGTCAGTTGTGAATTATCCCCGCGCCGCGGCGGGGGCAGCTCCGCGCCGCCCTCCTGCCGAAAACAATGCTCAGGTGCGGAGTGGGGAAACTTTTTTTTTCCGGGAGGGTGGGAACGTTTCAGCACTGCAGAAACCGATACGGCTGCTTTCAGGGAGTAATTAGGAAGGGCTTAAAGTCTTCTTTATTATTTATAAGTATGAATGGAAATGAAAGGTCGCTCAGATATTTCTAGGTGGCTATTACGGCTGTGTTTTAAAGGGCTGGGGGGTGATTGTGCGGGGCGTTTTGTGATTGTCGTTGTATCTTGTCTTGTGAGTTGAAAAATTCGATTAACTGCTTTAGGTTGATGTGTTGAAAAAATTGTAGTTCCGGTGGATGTCCCACTTGTTTGCATGAATATAGCTAGTCCTAAATTAGTGGGTTTCTGCCAATTTCTGAGTTGTTTCTCACTTCTGGTCAAGATTATGTCTGTATCACGGGCATTAGCCTGTGAGTAATTTGAGCAGAATTCAGCCCTCAGTGTGTAAAGTCATTTGTATTTATATATGTGTGTGGCTTAGAATACATTTACTTTTGAGCATAGCAGCAGCAATGATGGTTCATAATGCTCACATATGTGGCACTTGCTGTACAGATGGTATTGTAGCTTATCCATGTACACACACACACGCTTCACACATAATGTGCAGGAATTACAGCAAACTTCCTCCAGAATACTGTTCAGTGCTCTGAAAATGTGTGACATTTTTCCCCTGGTTATTTCCTTTGGGGCAAAAAAACCATGAATCTTTATTGGGATACCTTTGTCCTCTGGGTTGTTGGTCTTATTAATGTGTATTAATTCCCTAAATGTTATGTGAAGGAACAGCTTCCTACTGTCTTAGAGGCTTTTACTGCTGGTCTATTGCTCTCACATACAAATACTTTCACAGAGAATTTTCTGAGGTTCTCTCCTTTTTCCAAGTCCAACAGGAAGCTCATTGTAAAGCTTTGCAATTACTTTTGTGGCAAAAGAGAATAGATGTTTTTCCTGCTTTATTCACACTATAAAATTCTATGCACCTCCAAAGTCTACTTCAGTTCCTTTCAGTAAATTAAGTTGTACGTAATCATGTTTAATGTAGTAAGTGACAGGCATATTTTGTTATGTTGGCAGATATTGTATAAACATTTACTCTGGCTTTGATAAATACAAATTGCCAGCTCAGTGCTCTGATTTCTTTTCTATATATTCACGAACTTGAACACTTTTTGCATTAACTAAGAGAAAGCTTAGGGTTTTTAAATCAGAAAGAAAAAGTTTGTAGTAAGAATTTGTTAGCATTCTGAATTATGTAGTTCAGATTTATTTTCAAAAAGACAGCTAAAAAGTATAACCCAGAGGCTCTAAATTGGTTTATTTAACCAGCTTCTCACTTTCATCTGCACCTTAAGTTACATTGAACCTTCCTCCCCCATATCCTGCAGTCTGTCACTACCTGTTCTTCTTTCTGGTCGAGATGCAACAAAGATAACATCATTTTCTAAATGTGCTTTGTGTGATGCAGGAGTGTGTGCCAGGAATACAGTGATGGCCCTGTCAAAGCTCTACAAACCAGCTGTATGGCTGCGGGTTTTTCCCCCCAGCCTCTCACGCCCTTTGAGCTGGACCATCTGAATGTTTCTGGGAACGGCTGATCTGAGCCGACTGTTACAGCAGATACTTTAGCCCTTGGAGCCTCCATAACTTTGCAGTATATTTATGAAGATGACATGTTTAGATAGAATGCTTATTTCTATATACAGTCCACTCTCAATAAATTGGTCTTTGGTCCGATCGGTCCTGTCATGAGAGATGTGTGAAGGAAAAGTCCATCATAGAAGCTCACTCCAAAGTATATATTAGGCATTTGTAATAATGTATCTTCTGGTCTTACTGCAGTTGGTCACATGCTGATTTGAGCTCTGGATTTTTATGGAGTTTGAATTCCTTTACAAACCTTAGTGCACTTAACACAGGATTTGGCATCCTTTGAAGTCAGGTGAAGCCCAGTTGGATGGACAGAACCTGTATGGAAATGTTGAAATGCTATGGTTGTTCCTTCTGAAAAGAAGAAATTTGAAATCTGATGTCAAGTGGAGATCATGTGTGAATACAATCAGTTTTCATCAAGTGTTATACAAGTGATATGACTTGAGACTGTTTTGATTCTAGTCTTTCTTTGTAAGACAAAGGAAACAGCTACATCAACAGCTTCCGTGCCTGTATAAGCTTATGTTGAGTTCACTTATGTAGTCAATATTTTTCAAGACATAGACTATGTGTTTAGTTTGCTTACTGAACAGAGATGGTGGTTGATTGCATACTCATCTGTTAAACATACCTCCAATTCCAGATTGTTAAAATCAGATACCTTTCCACTTGATAAAGTAATAATTTGCTCCACAAATAATTAAGAAAAGATGAAATAAGGCATCATACTTACATTGGGTTGTACAAGTTATTTTCAGTCTTAGCAACTCTGTATGTAATTAAAACAGTTCAAATGTCGTTTTCATCAAAACTGCTGCTCGAACAGATGATCTCTTTTCTTATGCATCTGATAAGCTACAGCAGTTACTGTTAAAATCCATCTAAGCCATTTTACTAAGTTGTTGCTTGTTCTGTGAATAGCTGCTGGCCTTGAGTTCAAAAGAAAGTGGATTCTGATTTGTTCCCATGTCACATGGAAGAGGTGTGCAGTCAAAATCGTATTACTGCCCTTTCGATGCTGTTTTCTGGAGCTCTGTGTGGCTCTGTCTAGCATAGTCTACTTGTCCTCATTGTGGCTTGACAGTAATTACAGTACAGCTAATATCAGAAGTTGATTGAATTTATTCAGACTGAAAGACTGTTGAATTGTCCCACTTCCAGAGTCAAATGTTTGTGTTAACCACAGAGATCAAATCTGTAGTGCACATACATAGCATATGAGTAGTGTTTATTTCTCTAACTTTTCTATTCCGTTTGGCTTTTGTTAACTAACCCAGATTAGCATTTTAACAACCCTGAAGTGAACTTCTGCCATTCTCCCTGCTTGGATAGTGTGTGTAGACCATCCATCATCCTGTCCTTGGCCACAACAGGCTACGGGCTCCATAACCATTTGGAGCTACACAGAAACCATCCGACTGTGAACAGCACAGCTGGCTACAGCAATTTTTTCTTCCACACCAGTGGCAGCATTGTCTGGCTATGGTAACTAAAGTTAACATCCAGAACGTGAAGTTTCTTTCATTGGGGCACCCCTGCCCAGCCCCACTGTGGCGCGGTGTGCACACCTGCAGGAGGAAGGGCTGCGAAATGGCTGTGAGGGCTGAGGCGACTGCTGGACTTTTTCTTTCCAAGGCTCCAGTTTGGAGACAGCAACCTGTTGTTTGGAGTGGGGTTACATTAACTCTGTCCGTACTCGAGAGGGAGCCTGCTGGCTGCATCCTGCGCGCTGTCAGTGGGAGGGTCGGGGTGTGCTTGGAGAGCCACCAGCTAAAGAAACAGAACTTGCAGCTTTAACTCAGCCACGCAAACTGCCAAGGAGCACAAAAAGAAATGGAGAATTTCGGCTGTGTATTTCACACATTCTTGGAGAAGCCTTTTTAGTTCCACAACGGAAACCATGTGATTTCACAGGATCTGTGCCCAGACTCTAATACTTGCTACAGATGCTTTCCTTGGTTTGTTTTGCAGATCTATGAATGCAATAGGAAATAAGTTGTTACAGGATTTGTTATTTTAATTCTGACGTGTGCTATGAATGGCAGGTAACCAGCCGGTGAATGTACTTGTGGCTCTGCTAATTTTACTTGTTGAGATTTTTGCATAATTTAAGTAAATTGGCCTAGCATTGCTGTCTATCGTGTGTGAGCCACTTCTTTCTTGCTAGAAAAGAACTTTTGATTTCAAGAGCAAAGGAGGTCAAGAGGTATTACCAAGAAGGGAGGGGCTGGGTGGGAGTGAAGGATCAAAGAATTGGTGCTGGAAGAGGAGGAGCAACGAGCTCAGGCAAGCAAGTGACATTTGTTCTGTCCAAAATGGTTACAAACCTTGTAAACCAAATCAGTCCCTGGACAGCTTTGATTTATATTCGTGCACAGCGGAGTGGCCTTGGTCTGCCTGACCTTGGTAACATAACAGAGGTCGTATTTGCACACAGATACTCTTCTTGCAAAAAGGTTTGTTGTTGCTGTTACTTTCTTGTTTTGTTTTGATTCTTTAACCATTGCATCTAAGAGGCAAATTGCAGCCTAGGTTTGTAATTGGATAGGCACTGGATAAACACAGAATAAAAAGGATGGATCCTGTTCCCACGGTGTATGGTTTAAGGGAAGAGATGGCAGATGGATACAGTCAGGCAGTGGCCTCTGGAAGCAGGAGAGCCATGTTGGGCTGCATAATCAGCAGATGTGCCAGCGCACAAGCCGCCTAAACATAGCTGAGCTGCGTGTGTCGGGGAGAGGGGGCACACAGGATTGTAGGCATCAGAGGCAAAGGGGAGCTTTGAAGAGGGCTTGGGATGAGAATGAGGAGTTAATTGGCAGATGCTTGCTGGGGGGCTCTTCAAGTGTGTGAGGGACAGCAGGGAGGCAAACACAGAGGTGCTTCTCTGGAAAGGTAACGAGTGAGCAGTGGGGACCATCATCACAGCCCACCAGAGGTGGGAGTGAAACCTCAGAAGAGATGAAGAGCTGATCAGATGGTCACTCAGCTCAGCTATTACTGCAATAATAGGCTTTTCTTAATGTGAGCTACACATTTCATCTTTTACCAAATGGTCATGGCAGCTGGGACTCGGGGTTCTCTAGCAGCAGTAAAGTAGCAGCTCACACCTCTGTTGGGGAGGACCTTCCTCAGAGCTTTATTGTGGCATGAAACAAAAGGTATTTCACTCAAGTGCTTCCCAGGCATGTGTATGGGTGCTGGTGGTGGGCTGGGACTGCAGTGCCAACAGAAGGTGTTGCTGCTATTTCTGTGTATGTCTGTCATGACAGATACACTTTGGGGTCAAAAGAAAATCTTCACGCTTATATTTCAAGCCCTTATAATGTGCCTCCGTTTAGGTACCCCCTTCCCAATGTTGTGTGGACACCTACGTGTCCTGTCGGGCTGTGTAACCACCCTGTTTGGGCAGACTACAGGGAAGAAAAATATGTATTACAAAAACCTCAGTGTGTAGTTTGGGCTATTTTAGACAGTGTTTGAATGTAGCCCAGTGTTAGTGAGGGAGTGTCACTCTCTCTACCTGTTGGTGTGATGGAGGTCAAAACAAGAAGGGGCTATTGGCAGTCTGTGTTCCCTGAGCAATACAGCACTCAGGTGTGAGATACCAGAGCACTGCCTGGCAGGTCAGGGGGGCTCAGTGCCCTGTGAAAGCAACTGCAACCAACCAAGCTGGAAGGCAGGAGAGGGCCCTGTGGCTCTTAAACAGTTGCCCAAGAGCCAGCATTGGCACCCCTTGCAAATACAGCTCTTTTGTGCATTGCCACCTGGGGAGGAGTGCTGAAGAGAAGGGTAAGGATAGCAGGAAAAGCAGTAGTGTGCAATCTGTCAACTGTGTGTGAACAACGTCCCCAGGTGACTCATGAAAGGAGTAATAAGGAGGAGTGGAAATGGATCTTCAAGAGTTGAATGGTTTCTTTCAATTTGCAAACTTCTCTCTGTGAGGGTTTCTTTAACCCAGCACGTGTTTATCAAAGATTAACACCAAAAAGCCAGTAATTTGTTTTTTGCTCAGTAAATCATATTTTCTTCATAAAGTAAATGCTGTGTGGATATTTTTAGCATTATGTAGGTTTTTTCCTTGATGATAACCTCAGACAAAAATAATCAAATCTCATGCTTTGGGGATTAATCTGATTTCCTGCAAGAGTACAGATAGATTTTTTTTTTTGTCTTGTGTACCACTCTCCAGGTTTTACTGTGAGAGTGGATTATGGCTTTTCCTCCCTGTAAAGTACCGGGTTTTCATCCTCACCAAAACCATAACAAACACTGCTCATGGTTGAACAGTGGTCTTCGGGGGCAAACTATGCCAGCACAAACCTAAATGTGTTTGGTGCAGATGTGTAAGAAAAATAGACCTGCAGATGTAAGTAGTGGGGGTTAGATGTGATTGTTTAGTTAACACTGGGCCAGTATTACTAGTGACAATACAAGGATTTAAGGAAACATTGTAATTGTATTGGGAACCTGGGGAGGCCAGGGTGGAAAAGAGAGTGGAACAGGCTGTAACACAAGGCTTTAAAGCTCTAGGTCTCCTTCCCCAATTTGCCACAGATTTCCTTCTGACCTTGATTCAAGCACTTGCAGTCCATATGTTACTGATTCGAATCTTTTTTTATTTTTACTTTTAAAGGTCTCATCTGTGACTTTTCTGTGGCTTGCTAGTCAAAAGGCCAAAGTATTAAGATGCATATATTTCCCTGTCTTGTAGAGTGAATGTTATCATGAGGTGATGCAGCCCAAATAAAAAAGAGAGGATGGAGAGCTGGTACCCAGCACGGCTGCATCCAGTTCCAAACGACTGCTGAGGGTGGGCTCTGCAGGTTGTGTTTGGTCTGGGGAAAGTGGGCGGGTTTGGGATGCAGTTCCCCAAACTGATGTGAAGCCACACAGGGATGTGGCCAAGCTTGGCACCCGGAGCAGGGTAGCCATGGCTGCACACTGCCCTGATCCTGCCTCCAGCTCCAAACTGGCAACAGATGGGTATAATCTACCTTATTGCATTTATATCAGTTTAATAACTTCAGACTGTGGGGCAAGGAATCAGCTGGATTACATCCTGCACTAATACATCTGATTTCTAAACAAATAAAAATAAGTTCTTCACCACTACCTCTCTGCATTTTTGGTAAGCCAGGTCCGCTCAGAAGTCCCTCAGCACAGGGACATCTCAAGACATACCCCTGTCCCTCTGATTGTCCCCAGGGTCTCACAGCATGAGCACTGATGTTCCCCCCTCTCCCTCTCCCCTGTGAATATGTATATACATACATTTACAAATACACACTTGGAGACTACAAAAGCAGCAAATGTGATAATGTGATCCAACCGTTCAGTGCTAGGCTAGAAAGAAGTATTTTTCTGCCATTATGTGAAAATTTAGCGTGACTGGAACAGAGTCTGCATTTGATTAGGCAATTTAAGAAATGTAAGAGACTTCATACTCTAGGGCAGTGCTGCAAAACAATTGCTCGGAACATGTTCTAAAATTGGTTTGCCTTCACCAGATTTCCATGTGTTTCTGCACGACATCTCAAATGAAAGTATGAGCAGTCACGTGGCAAGTGACAGCATTTTGGTATTATGATAAATAAAAGCAGAAGTTTAAACAATTACTCCAAATCCTGAGTAGACTTTGAGATGAAGAAAAAAAAAACACTCAAAACTCTCAATTTACTTTCCAGTCTGGGAGAAACGTTTCATAACACATCCTTTCACCAGCATGGTTAATCTTTAATGCTTAACAAGATAATAGTAATCGTTAACTTTGAGCTCAAGCTTCCTTCAGATTTTCATGCCTGTGTTTTGTACATGTAATTGATTGTGCCCCAGAAAAGTGGCAGAGCACATGCTTTGCATATACAAATAGGTAACTGGGTGGCCAGCTACCAGATTTGTCCACACAGAAAAACCAAGACTAGTTAAAAACACATTGTTACGCAGTCTCTGCAGGCAGTATTCCTACAGGCAAGGCTGGCTGACCATTCCAGCCTGAGAATGGCATACTGATAATGCCAGCACAGTGCTTAAGATGCTCTGATGTGTTTCTTGTCAGTTGATAGTCTTCTGTGTCTCCCCTTGCATTTTCCAGCAGCCATTTACTTTCTCTCTGAGGCGAGAGCAGTGGCATAGAGCAGCCTTTTCCCCAGCAGCAGCAACTCGAGCCAGAAGGCCCCAGCAAGGCACAGTGATGTGATGCTGGAGGGATGTTTGTAGCAGGGGAGAGCAGTGGGTGGAAAGAAGTGATGCTTTCTGGAGTGAGGTTGACAGCAACATTGTCTGAGGCACAGCCTGTTGAACAGCAGATGTGCCCTCTCCACAGTGCAAATCCCTTTTTTCTTTGTATCTCCTGCTTGTTGGGACATACTCTTTCCCCCAGACCTCCATTTCATTTCAAAACATCCCATTCACTTTATCCCGTAGGCAAACCCTGACCTCCTGGGCTCCAGCCAGGACTAAAATGGGCAGCACTTATCTCGGGGATCAGGGCTGGAGCCCTGCTGAAGGTGCAGGCTGCTTTCCCCACTGCTGGGAGACAGCAGGGCTCTAGACAGCAGCCTGGGGTGCTGCCAGCAACTCACTATGGTTGTGGCGTCAGCTGGACTTGTGCAAGTTGTGCCCGAGACCTTCATTACATCCTCACCTGCACATACTGGTTTATACCTGTCTCAGAGTTGCCTTATCAGATGATGCCTAATCATGCTGAAATGAGTGGCAGTTTTTCTATGTAAATCATGTTCTGCAGGCTTGCTGGAAGAATACTTACTTCCTTCACTTACAGCACTCACCCACCCTTGTAGCCAGCCCTCCTCAAGGGAGGAAAATAATACTTTGGTCTAGGATTTTAAGCTTTCGTTTGAGGCCAAGGAGTGCAGTTTGGTTGTTCCCAAACCTGCATCCAAGCCTGTATATATACTGTAAGTAATTAGATCTTTGCCATTGCGGTTTCAGAGTTCTCCCTATTTTTCAAGATAAAAGTATTTCAGTCTGAAACACACTAATGAAAAGCAGCAGACACCTCTGACACAGCTGGGAGCTGGAGGCACTCAGGACTTCACCCCATGAGCCTCAGCTGCTCTCCCCAGCAGGGTGGCTTTGCTTTCCCGGGGTTGGGGTCAGGGCATGGGTAGAAGCTCGTGCTACCAGTGCTGCCCATGGCCAGGAATTAATGGAGGATCAGTGCCAAGAGTATGGAAGAAACCCTGAACATCACTGTACTGACATTGGCTGCACTAGTCCTTGATGCTTTCACGAATAAATTTAGTATATCCTAGGGCAGTCCCAGCTGGGCATGAGCAGTTTGAGTTAATGAAATGCAGGTCTGCTAAAATGGTGAGTCCAGAGCACTGCTTAAGTTAAAGTACCTTGCACTCCGTCACCGATAGCTCAACCCTGGCAAACTTTCAAGGGAAGCATATCCTGCAGGAGCTTTGCAAAACAGAACAGATCTGACCATAGATGTGAGCTGAAATCAAAGGTTGGTTTCAGCTGGAGGACTTTTGTGTCACCCTGGTAAGGGAGGGTAGTTAACATTCACTCTCAAAAATTAACTTAAAATAAACATAATTGAGGCAATCACTTACAGTTTGTTCAGCATTTTATTTCCTTTCCTGCTGAAACTACCTTCTGTTCAAATGAATTTTGATCACAGGAGAATTTAGCCCTCAAAGTGCATCTAATCAACCACTAAACACTTGCATCATTAAAAGTCACCCTATCCATTTTGCAAGCGTTCTGTCAGCTCGTTCTGGAGCAAGAGGGGTGCGCTTTCTGCAACGTTCAAAGCCTGCAAACAACTGAAGTGTAGCTGGCAGTACCATAAGCCAATTAAGATGAAAGCTGTGATACTCAGTGGTAGGGTTTCATCACTTTAATATTAAACTATCTTTTTTTACTTAGGAATAGATCAAGAGGTGTTAATGCAGAATCCTTAAAAGAAGTCAAGTATTATCTTAAAATAACAGACCTGTTATTTGCACTTTCATGCTCAATTAATATCTCTGCTCCAAATATCCTAATTTTTTTCTTCAGAGCTGCAGATTTTAAGGTTGTTGTAGAAAGTCAGGGTGGCTATATACAGCAAGTTTAAATTTTGGTGTACCTATATAGGACAGAAACAGCTTTTATTACCTATTTATTCATCCAAAGTCCTGCTGTATGTTTCTAAAAGGGGCTACAGGAATTAAGTATGTTTCTTTTATTAAAACCACAAACATTTTTCTGTTATTTGGTAATTAGCTGAAACAAGCTTCACCAAATTCCACAACATGGATTTATCACATTATAGACAATCTCCAAGATTTGCATGTACGGTAAACCCCTGTGTCAGGCATTGCCTTCAGGAACTGTATTGAAGTCAGCCTTCATTAGAAGAAACACATAATGGAAGGACATTAAATTTATAAAGAATATCACACTTGCATTGATGCTGGCTGTTGTAGCCCTGTTTTGGGAGGGTGTACCACACTGTAATGCAATTGCATCGTTGGAAAACTTACATATAGCTATGACCTAAAATGGGAATCTAATCCCTTGCTTCTCATATAATAAATACTGATACAGATTTTTAAGGCAAATGTTGCATTCTGTGTGGAATATTTTCTGGCTTGTAAGCAAATGATTCATCATACCCATTTCCCACAGTAAGACACAGAAGGAAAAGACCAAGACAAAAAAAATAGAGGCAGGACAAAGAATTGTTGGCTCCCACTCTAGAGCTCAGGCCACCAGACCGTGGGCCATGCTGGTCTTACATTTTGACTCAAATGATAGAAAAAGGCTTCATTTTCATGTTTTGATTACCAAAACATTCTTTGACCTGGTTCCCCCAGTGTGTGGCTCTGCTCAAGTTATTTTATTTCAGTCACAGTAGGGATTGTGTATTTGAGTGAGTATTCTGGTGCATCTGTGGTTGCCAGTGCATACATTTCTACAAGGCTGGGGCACCACTGAAGGCAGTCTATACCACCTTCATATATTTCATTCTGAATGTTTATCTTCTGTAAAGGTTGACCTGGTTGACAAACAAAAATTGAGCAACAACCTGCCTTTCTGTACCATGCACCAGTGGAGCACAGCTCCAGTGCCCTACTGATGAGCTGTTCTCTGCAGTCAGCTCAAGCTGAACTTCTCCCCTGTGGTAGCAGTTACCATCAGCAAGTAAAGTCAGCTGCAAATCCTTAGCCCACTGGAGTCCCTGCCAGCAGGTGTTTTCACTTCATGAAGCCCAGTACCCTTTTCAGGTAGTGCTTTTTAACCTGCTGTCAGTAGACCATAAGTGATTTGTATGTCAAAAGATGATCCCTGAGGCTGCAGTAAACAAGATTTTTAACCTTTCTACACTTGTCCTTTCCATTCAAAAAAAAAAAAAGGGAGAGATGCTAAGCAGAAGTTCTCATTCAGAGATGAATGTAGCTTTTATTTGGTTTCAAGTGAAATCTATGACTTGCTCTAGCCTGGCCAACAGATCTTTGTTGCTTGAGTGGCTCCTGGTTAAAGAGGCAACTGCTCAGTGCCCTGAAGCCACTGTCCAAGGGTGCCCTGTGTCCCTCACCGGGGGTTGTCTCGAGGGATGAGTGTTGCACAGGACCTGCTTTGCTCTGCATCAGAAACTGAAGTCTCAGTTGTAGCCCCTGAGAAACTTGTTGAGCATCTCTGAACAAGCAGCAGTAAAAAAATTTTTGTTTTGTTTTAACTTTTATTATTAAAGTGGTTTCATGCTCAAGATTTTAGAAGGTACCATCTGAGAAATGCACTAGTTAGTGCCTTTGCACTGATTAGTGCCCTCAGGGAGCCATTTGCATGCAGGAAGAACAGAGGACAGCAGGGATTTCCTCATCTGTCCAAGTCCAGTCACTTGGGATTGTGGCAAACCACATCAACATAAATTGACTAAGCTCAGCATATTCCTAATCAATTCTGCCTGTCCCCCCTCAACATGGTTAACGTGTAGCTCCAAACACAGAGGAGATCCTTGATCTTGCCTAACAGCCTGAGTCTGGTGGAGAAGGAAGACAGTGTAGTCATTTACTCAGCTTTTGTTATTGCAACCCTTTTCTCCATTCCTTGCCAAACTCTGCAAAAGTGAGCTGACTTTTAGGATATATCTTTTGTTCTGACCTGTCTTGAACTTGAGCCTGGATTTGCCATACTGCACTCCTGTCTGCACTTAGCATTTTGAGAGGCATTTATTGTGTTAAGGAGATTTCGAAGAGTTTTTTTCTCAGTGAGTAGAAGATATTGCATCAGTCTGGTTTGAAGCCATTTTATATGTTACTTCTCCCCAGCTGGCTGAATGCCCTTTCCCTTCCCCCCTTCTCTTTTACGTGGCAGAGCACGGAAAGATGATTGATGGAATGTCACCAGCACGTTGTCAAAGGCTGGAGTAGATTAATGGGCAAGAAACACCAGCCTGTTCCCCTTCATGTGTGATTGTTTGAAGGCAGGCTCATATTTTAGCAGAAATTATATCCTGCTTCTCTGGATTCCCCCAATCAGGAATTGAAGGATGGGATTTGTAGCTGAGATTGAAAGGCAGCAGCCACAGAGAGCCAGTTTATTACTTGGGACAACTGCCTGCCTTCCATTTGACCAACGGCATCTCCCTAAGGCCGGTTTCAGGCAGGTCCCTCTCCTTTTTAACAGCGTGGATTTGTGCCACCAGTTAACAATTATACCTCTAGTTCTTTGTATTTGCAGCCAATGAGTAGTTATGGCACAGAGCAAGTGGCCAGGAGAGCTCTGATCTGTAACTTGCTCTCCACCTGAGTGACACTGGTCAGTTCTGCAAGGAAGGGCCACATGTGACCCAGAGCTGCTCAGGACCTTTGAAAAGGCTTTTTTGGTGGTTGACCTTGGTCACAAATTCAGCCTCAACTCCCCAGCTTCAAAACAAGGATAGCAATATGGTAATTTCCAAGCATTGCACTTGCCATGGATTGTTTCCTAGCAGAAATGCTAGGAATGCAATTTATAAGAGAAATTAATCAAAGGCTGGTCTGAATCCTGGCTGGGGAAAAATAATCAAACCCAGAGTATGATTGTTTTCTGTATTTCCTTGAAGGTAGACATTGCCAGCATTTCGTAATCAGCTCTTCTGGTCCAAACAGATACTTCAGCAATGTTATTTGCAGTCCCCAGCAGTGGCCTCGGCTGAAAGGTTTGAATGTGGCACGAATTACATCTTTCACACCAGCCTATCTGTGTCTACCAAAGGCATACACCTGGCTGTCATAAACCCCTGCTCCAAGGGCTAGATGAAGCCCATTTTTCTGATTATCCAGGAAACAGCTGTTCTTCCCAGTTTATTCTCTGTTCAGTCTGATCTCAAGCCTGTGTCTAACCTGCTAAGAGCTGCATTCAAGAGCCTCTTGAAACAGGTGCATTTTCTTTTCATATGTAGCTGGAAATCAGAGGTGCTGTTAATATTCTTGTAAAAATTTTGCAAGCAAAAATAACAAAAGAAATCTGTACTTTTGCCTGGCTGGTGAGAAGTGATTACCTCTGCTTTGCTGATGCAGTCCAGCTCTCTGTCTGCTCCTCTCTCTCATCACGACAGAGGTCTGTGGTTCATGTAGATATTTTGTTTGATAGAGGTTTGTGACAGATGATGTTTAGTTAGGAGAGACTACAGAACAGAACTATTCCTGCTCTGTATGTTCTCAGAGTTCATCTCTGGAGTATCCTGAGATGTTTGAGGGGGGTTTGAGGAAGACATAAATATGAGTTTGTTTCTGCTCTGGGTGCAGTCTCCGGGAAGACACATCCTGTGGATTTACATTTGCAAAAGTTTGCATTCTTTTAAGCAGTATGATACCCTCCCTGAAATTTGAATCTAATTAAGAGAACTGATACTCTCCTTGTTTACTCTGGCTTTTGGGTGTTTCCTTTTTGCTTTTGTGACAATTTGCTGTATATTGGCCTTGACAATCATGACCTAAAAACAAATTGCCCTGTTTTCTGCAGCCATTTCCTTGAGTCCAGGAGTCAGTATCTGCCTGTGCAAGGCAGGTTATGTGGATGATTTGTGATTGTTGCCCCAGTGAATTCTTCCCAGATGGGACATTGGAAGGAAAGAGAGGAAAAAAGATACCTCCTGTTACATGCCCATGGTTGATACAGGTGGAACTTGTGCAGTTTGCAGGCTGTGTGCAATTTGCAGCCCTGCCAGGGTCTCTTTGAGTCATGATGTGTGGGCCACAAACAGCCTCATCTTCTATGCCAGCTATAGCCTACATGGCTGGGAGAGTTTATTTCTCTTTGGCAATTTGTATTCATTTGTTCTCCAAGAAAACAAGGCTTCAGGGAGAACTTTTGCTAAGCACCTTATAGATGTTCCTGTGCACCGACTCAACGTACAGTTTTGTTCCTCCCCTGTCTCTTTCACTGGGATAGCACTGGATTGGGTATCTGAAGCCTGCTTTTCCTTAAAAAAAAAGACCAAAAAAAAAGTATTGTGTAACCATTAATGATTTGTTATTGTGTCTGGGAGCCACTGTGCTTCAGGACTTTGCTCTAATGGTGCTTTCACAAGAAAGAACTAATTTGACTAACTTTATTAATTCCAGTTTGTTTTAAGTTTGCTCATTAGTAATTTAACGCAAGATGCTTCTGCTGAAGAGGCCATGTCAGGACAAGGAAGAGCAGAGGGAAAGTGCCAGGAATCATTAGTGTTTATTAACCACTGCACTCATCAATCTTGACTAAGAGCACAGCCCATTCGTTCTGGACTGGTGGACTGAGATACAGAAATATCATTAACAGTGGAAGATGCTTCTTTCCAGGTCAGTCTGCAATGGGCAGGCATCCAGACAACACCCCTGCCCCCAGCCCAAACCTTCCCAGCCTCTCATTGCTCTGCTCCCAGTCCAGCCTGAGCTGACAGCTCAGCAGCCCAGTGGAAGGAGGAAGCCCTGCCCTTAGCCAGCCATAGTATCAATTAACACATACAGCACTTTGGTCCCCAGTAAGCATTACTGAAAGGTTAAGTGTTGTTATGAAGGGTTTTTTTAATTGCTTTTCAGATTATTAAATGATTAATACTTTTGTGCTTTGCTGGATCAGGTCCGGCACCTTGTGCTGGCAGCTCACTGCAATTCTTGAAATGTTAAAATGCAAAGGTTTCTTTTCTTCTGTTTGGACAAAGCGTTTAATAACCAATTTCAGCACCTGCAAGGCATTGAGCTGATGACTCAGAGCTCTGACCTGTGGTTTGGGGCTGAATGAATGCCTCCAAAAGGTTGGAGGAGGGAGTAATACTACATTTGCCAGGTTTCTAATGAGAAATATGACCCCTGCCCAGACCACTTGCGGTCATTAAGGATCACATTTCACTTTGAGATGTGTTTTCTTGCATCCTACCCAAATTGCAACTTGAGTAGTTACATTCTGCTCACTAAAATATCTCTGTGGTTTAATTGGAGAAGTTCTGTTTCCCTTCCCCTCTTAAAAGCTTTGTTGTATAATGTTGTAGTGCTGTCATTATCTGTGCTGCATAATCTGTAGAGCACACACAAACCTCCCCAGTGAAAGCCTCCGAAGTTGCTGGCTTTCCACAGTAATAAACAGAATGAGGGGGAAAGTGGCATCTTGGGAACCTAGTTCAACATTGTCCCCCCATTTGAGTCGCTTGCCACCCTTGCAAAACATGTGACAATGCTGCAAGGGCAGCACTGCACATACGTAAATCACTGCACAAGACAAAGCATCAAGTGCCTGGTCCATGGCTTAAGGCCTTTGAGAATGGGCATGTTAGATTTAGTACTGTGATGGCACAGCCTGGAAACAAGCAATAATGTTAAAACACAGCATGGATGTGCAGACAGATTGTGTGTGCCATGACGTTTTGTGGATAAGATTTAGGTATTTTATGGGAAATGGGTTTTTAGTGGATGACATTCGGTGATAGAGAGGATGGAAAGAGATTGCAGTTTAATTAAAATACTAATCCCAAGTTTGACAATTTTTCTTGCCAGGTCAGCAGCCTGCATGTTCTGATTCCTGTGAATTAAATGGGCTGACAGTCGTCAGCTTCTTTGGAAATGCCTGTAAATCCAGCTAAAAATTAGCAAACATCAATATGTTTCCGAGCAGCTCGGAGCCAGGGGCATGACATGCAGCAGTCTTCCATCAATGTGCCTACAGGAGCCTTCCACAAGCTCCAGTTTAGTCCATTTGTGGCAGCGCTCAAATACAAACAAAAAGCCCCTTGTTCTGCAGCAGGAGGTCACGTTTACTGTCCTGTGCTGCTGAAATCTCCCTGCTGTGCTCCTGTTTTCCAGGTAGTTAAGCAGTGTTTCCACAGAGGTAGAGCTCATCTCCCACCAGCCATGAGGCTTCCTCTGCTCTGTGCCTTCGTGTCGCTCATGAGCCTGTCCCGGTGCCGGGCTGTCAGCTTCCCTGAGGACGAGGACCCCATCAACGTTGTTGACTACCACTGTAAGTAATCTGCAAGTGGTGCTAAACACCAGGGAAAAAATTTTAATGTGGATTTTTAATTTTTTTTTCCTTGGGAAATTAGAAAAAAAAGTCCGCTTCCTTTCAAATTGAAATGTGTTTACTGGCTTTGTATCTTTAATAGAACACTTAATCATTTTCTTAAAAAAGCAATCAGAAATACAGCAATAACTTCAGGAAAAAGAACATTTGCTGACATTAGCCATCTTTTTCTCATTTATATTCAAGACATTATCCAAGGAATTTAGTTTAAACCCTTCTACACCTAGTATATACAGCTAATCAATGCCATATATTGATTCTTTAGCTCTATAATCCTGAGTGATGGTGTAGCCCATTTTTACTTGCAGATTCAAGGCAATATCCAGTATTTAGAGGACGCCCTTCAGGCAATGAATCTCAGCACAGACTGGACTTCCAACTAATGTTGAAAATTCGAGACACACTTTATATCACTGGCAGGTAATTTTCCTTCACTCAGTTCATTAGATTAAAATGCTTTTCTTTTCTGGTTTTGCATTTATGTGTAAAATTCATTTAGAAAAATGTGCAGAATACGATAAAAATTAGAACTGGGAAAGGACTTCTCAGAGAAATACACCGTAGCTATGGCCAGTGCATGAAAATTGGATTTGAAGGCTGCAGTTACTGTAGTTAGGCTAAGACCAATGATCAAATGCGCTTTTTCCTCTTTTATCTGCCTGATTAAAAACCTCTCCTGATAGTTTTAAACGTGGACTGACACGTCAGGGATGTAGGAAGTGAGGATAACACACTTGCATATTTACAGCCCAGGTTAGTCTTTAACTGGATGGGCAGGCAGAGATGGAGAGCTGGGCACTGCAGGTGCTGTTTAAGGACCACACCAGTAAAAACCAAAACCACCCCATGTTGCCCATGAACAACCTTCTCAGATTTGTATTAAACACAGAAAATCATAAGCATTTCATAGAAGTTTCTGGTCTCACACAACACTCTAAAAGTAGATTTAACTTAGCAAATACAGGACCACAGAATTAATCAATTTGCTGGTGTCTTTTTTCTCTGCAAACAGGGACCAGGTTTACACTGTAAACTTAAATGAAGTTCCAAAATCAGAAGTTACTCCAAGCAAGGTGAGTAGATGCAGGTGCTGGAAAGGGTTTTCTTTGGTTTTAATTTTTTTTAAGAATTTTCTGTGGAAAGGATTTCAAATGTTCTTTTCTGGTCTGATTTACCAGAAATTAACATGGAGATCAAGGCAGCAGGACAGAGAGAATTGTGCTATGAAAGGCAAACATAAAGTAAGTTCAGCACATTATAGAAAAGTGACGGTAGTATTTATTGTATATGTGAAGTCTGTGATTAATGTATCTTACTCTCCTTTCAGGATGAATGCCATAACTTTATTAAAGTCTTTGTTCCAAGAAATGATGAGATGGTGTTTGTCTGTGGAACAAATGCATTTAACCCTATGTGCAGATACTATCGGGTAAGAATACTGAAGATGTCATTAATCTCATATTGATTTTGCTTGAACTGATTATGCTTTAGCAAATAGATCCAATGTGATTGAAGAGTGGTTCAAGGTGAAATAAAAACAGACAGAAGCCAATATGCTGAATTAAGTTTTGTGGAAAGACAATCTTATGCTTTTGTGCCAGTGCACAAAATAGAAATGACACTATCACCCATTTATTCTTCTTCTCCAGCTGAATACCTTAGAGTATGATGGGGAGGAAATTAGTGGTTTGGCAAGATGCCCATTTGATGCCAGACAAACCAATGTCGCCCTCTTTGCTGGTAAGAACTTTTGCTTGTAATGAGTCTAAATGATTAATGACACCAAAGGAGCCAGAGAGCTCTTAAAGCAAGCACAAGAAAGTTAAAGGTGTCATGGTGCCCCTGCTCCTAAATTTTTAAAGGGCCTCCAAAGTATTAGAGGTTGACCTGCTAATAAATAGGTTGCAGCCATTTGGGGAAATGTGACAGTAAGAAACGGGGAAAAATACAGGCTAGTCAGAATTCTCTAGATTATTAAAGGCCTCTTAATACCATGTTTTAACTTCCGTTTTAGATGGAAAATTGTATTCAGCAACAGTAGCAGATTTCCTGGCAAGTGATGCTGTTATTTATCGCAGCATGGGGGATGGATCTGCATTAAGAACAATAAAGTATGATTCCAAATGGATAAAAGGTAATTTGGGGAGTATTTTCCCATACACATGGCAAATGTAATGTCAGTGGCACAGAAGGTCAGGTAATTCACAGCCAGCATGCTTTACACATATGCTACGATGTCAGCATGTATGGGACTTTCAGTATGGGATCATTACAATAAAAAAAATGTTAAATGCAAAAAAAAATTTAAAAAGCAGAATTTTTGTTAAATGCTTCAATAAATGAATTTGCAGTAACAAAATAGCATAGCTGAAATGCAATTTCTGTGAGGCCTTTTTACAGTCTAGTAGCCAACACTAAACACTTCCGGTTCATTTAAACCCCAGTGCACATTTGTCTGGACATCCTAAAGTATCTGGGAGACTGGAGCTCACATTGGCTGGCGTGGGCCCGGGGAGGAGCCAAGTCACACGGTGCAGTCAGCGTTGTGTGCCAGTTGAGTAGCTCTTTGAAGTAACTTCTTGCTTTTTCTTACAGAACCACACTTCCTCCATGCCATAGAATATGGGAACTATGTTTATTTCTTCTTCAGAGAAATTGCTGTAGAGCACAACACTTTAGGCAAGGTCGGTATTGCCACAGCGAGCTGTCGAGTAGCTGAGGGTCACAGCAGAAACATCATCCTAAAGCAACATCAGGAATAAGCACAGCTTACAGTGTGAAATAGGCACTAATACAAAGCTTGCACAGTTTTCCTATCATTGTAATTTACAGGGAGGGGAAAAAAAGGAGAAATAGCGCAGTACAGTCTTCAGCCAAAAAGCTGGTTCTGGTCTCTAAGCCCTGCTGTAAGGCGAGCCCACTACAGGTATCTTTCAGTGTGCTGTTGCCTTAAGACTTGTGGCAAGTAATGGAAAATCTGAGGGTGTTTTCATGCTTATTAAAGAAACAAAAGAAAACAACACAAAAGAGGAGTTTCAAAGAAGTTTCTCTAATGTCCCTGGATATTGAATAATTCAGTCATGCCAGTACAGAGTATAATACTCATGTCTCACTGTGCAAGGATATTCTACAATAAATTATTAAATCCTTTACACATGGTTAATTAAAGTCTTTAAATCTCACTAACAATATGATTTTGAAGGGAAAAAAGGGTGGGGACAAGCTGCGAAGATGCATTTGCTTTGTGATACATTAAGATGCCTGTGCACTATGAGATGAACACCATTTGCTTTCATCTTTTCTGTGCAGATAAATGGCAACTTCCTGTTAACAAAATTATCTTTGCTTTTTATTAACAGCTCAGAAACAAGCACAGTTCTCTTTGCATCTCTCAAGCCTTTCTCCCTTGTCCTTCCTGTTTTGCCCCTCACAGGCTGTGTATTCCCGGGTGGCACGCATCTGCAAAAATGACATGGGGGGGTCCCAGAGAGTCCTGGAGAAACACTGGACATCCTTTCTGAAAGCTCGGCTCAACTGCTCAGTTCCTGGGGATTCATTCTTCTACTTTGATGTTCTGCAGTCTATCACAGACATAATAGAAATCAATGGCGTGCCCACAGTTGTGGGTGTATTCACCACACAGCTTAACAGGTGAGAGATGAGCAACCTTACATCAAAGGTAGTTCTCTGGTTCTCTCTTACACTGAGATTGCTGCCATTGTAGTCTGAGTTCTTGCAACTATTTTTCTAATTTTACAGTATCCCTGGTTCAGCAGTGTGTGCTTTCAGCATGGATGACATTGAGAAAGTCTTCAAAGGGAGATTTAAAGAACAAAAGACTCCTGACTCTGTTTGGACAGCAGTACCTGAAGACAAAGTACCAAAGCCAAGGTAAAAGGTTCTTACTCATGATGTCATAACATTGTGCTTGTAAAGAGCTACCTTAAATCAGCTACACTCTTGAGTGCCTTGTTGGGTAAAACCCATAGTAGAACTTGACTCCTCGGCCATAAGGATGCTCATTAGCCGTCTGCCTTCTCTCATTAACCAAAATACCAAGAGGAAAACAACGTTGTTCTCATTTCAGACCTGGCTGCTGTGCAAAACATGGCCTAGCAGAGGCTTACAAAACCTCCATTGATTTCCCAGATGAAACACTCTCCTTCATCAAATCTCATCCTTTGATGGATTCAGCTGTTCCCTCAGTCACTGAGGAGCCCTGGTTTACCAAAACGCGTGTCAGGTATGACACTGTTCAACAATAACACATGTGAAAGGTAAAACAAGAAAACTTGTTGTTAATGATAAACTTTTTGGTCTTGCTAGATACAGATTGACAGCAATAGCTGTAGACCACGCTGCTGGACCCTACCAGAACTACACAGTCATGTTTGTTGGCTCCGAAGCAGGAGTAGTACTTAAAATCTTGGCAAAGACCAGGCCCTTCTCTTTGAATGACAGCGTATTACTGGAAGAGATTGAAGCATATAATCCTGCAAAGTAAGTATTACCATAACATCTAAGCTCTTCATCTAGCACTTGGTACCTAGCTAAAAAAGATTGTGGCAAGCGAAAGCCAGCTCATTATCACCAACATCACCACTTGTTTGTCATTTCATCGTGCTCCTCATGTTGAATAACCTGAAAGTATTTGGTCACTTGCCATTTTGCATGGGTTGAATGAACAACCTAATTTCACTCCAGTGACGTCAGTCTAATTCTCCTGCAAATACTTCTGAAATGTCAGAAGTATCTGCTGATGGTAAAAAGAAATAATCTGAGCTTATCTTCAGGGTTGCTCAAGAGTGACCAATAATGTATAAACTACATCTGATTGTTTTAAACTTGTTTATTCTGGCACAAAGAATTTGGGAGTTGAAGTGTTCCAATTAGACTCTACATCCAATACAGGATTCCTCTTCTGTTCTGTGAAGATATTTATGCTGACTGAGAGAACAAAGAAAATGGATTTGGATTTTTTTTTCCTGCATAGTTCAGCAAACTTGTCACCTAGCTGTAAATAGCAGCCAGAAGCTGGCATTTGATAACCCATAAGTTTGTTTAGAAATCACTCAACAAAGACTAGTAGTTTATATTTGTAAATTAAGAAGTCTGTTTTCAGTATCCACTCAGACCATAAATAAATAAAATATTTACTGCACAAGGTGCTATGGTCACTAGTGCAATGGCCTCCCATTCTCTTTGCTGAACAGGTGTAATGGAGAGAGCGAGGAGGACAGAAGAGTCATTTCCCTTCAGCTGGACAGAGACCACCATGCTCTGTTCGTGGCCTTCTCCAGCTGCGTCGTTAGAATTCCTCTGAGTCGGTGTGAGCGTCATGGGTCCTGTAAAAAGTATGGCTCCGTTTCTCAATTCCCTCTTAAAGGAAGGGCACCACCATCTCTTGGGAAGGAAGTAAAACATGCATGATTTTTTGGGGTTTTTCTCTTGCAAGGGCATGTATTGCTTCACGGGACCCATACTGTGGCTGGTTAGACCATGAGACGTGTGGAAGAGTGACACCAGGCATGTTGTAAGTACTCCTTTTCAAATTATCCCAGCATCTCTACATATGCTTTACAGACTCCATGATCTCATATCCTGTGCATCTTCCCTTGCACACAGTTAATGAATCTCCATTTTTTTAAAGATGTTTTTTTTCAGTGCACTGTATATGTAAGAGAACAGAATGCTAAAGTCTGGCCTAATTCTGCAATCTTCGGGTGAAGACTTGCTTTCAGTGGGAGTTTTACATGTGCGGGAGAACGAGTAGAGCTGTAGGAAGAGCAGCTTGCAAACCTGAGCAGCTCAGAGAGGAGAGTGCAGAGGATCCCCTCCCAGGCATGCTCAAGGCCAGGGCACAGTCAATTGCAAATATGAAAGCACAGGATTCACAGTGGGAAGAGTAAGGTTGTGCCTCTGTGCTGGAGCTGGGGTGATATATATGCATACCAAAGGCATTTTGCACAAATCAAGTCTGTAATATATGGTGCATTAGCAGCTGTATCTTAAAAAGAGGCCTTTGTAGCAGGCCAGTGCAAAGTTTAACTAGTATAATTGGACGGTTGTATCTAAACCCAAGAGCATGCCCAATGGAGAAGACATGATGCAGTTGCTGAAAAAAGGGACTTTTTTTTTCTATTTCCTGGCACAAGCACACACAGAGAGTTTTAAAGGCTGACTATAACTAACTTGTGCATTTTGTACCATTCTTTGGGCCATACACTGCCTGTCCTATATGTTTCTATTTGCTGCTTCCAGAAAAAAAAGAACTCTCCATTTGTATCCTTACTAATACTGTTAATTGCAGGTTCTCTTTATTTGTTTCATACAACCACAGCACTGGAGGATACGTACAAGATGTCGAATATGGCAACACGGCGCAGCTTGGGGACTGCCATGGTAAGGCACAGTCACTGCTGCTCCTTTGTAGTGTCTCACCGTAGTCTGTGGCCACACCTCACTTTGGATGTTAAATTTCTGATGAGCTTTTCAGTAACATGATGAACACATCACCTGGTGTTACTGTGAATGTTCACAAAGCTGAGCTTTTTGGTCCTGGGTTGGCAGAGTTTTTGTCTTTCCTTCACCGATTTACAACTATGTGGGGTCTACAGCAAAGTATTGAAGAAATTATTTTTTGTAACCAGTAATATTTTAGTTTTTATTTCCCATTACTCAGGTTTGAGATCTTTTGCTTTCTTTTTGTTACTTTTACTGATTACTTGTTCCTTTAATTCTTTTAGAAATTTTGCCTACTACAGCTACACCAGATTACAAAATATTTGGCGACCCAACATCTGGTTAGTTTTTTTTAATTTTTTTGAATTAATGACCTTTACTTTCCTTCAGTTCAGCATTTTCAGCCCTTTTTTCCTTCCTTTTGCACAGTTGGCAATCCTCCATTTTTGTGCTTTTACTCATGTTCCCACTGATGGTAAAGATAGTCAGACTCTTCTCACTCAGCACTTCACCCTGTGTAGCCGCATGTTAACAGCTCATTATTTATTGAGACATCTTTTATTAAAGAGCCTGATTAACATAGATGACATCTTCACTGCACGAAGTCCACTAAGCTTTACTGTTTATCCCCAGCCATGCATTTGTGAATGCCCCTATTGGTCATCTCTAGTAGATGAATGGCAGAACTCCATCATCTTCCTCCCTACCTCTCCTTTTCTCTTTTCCTTCTTTCCCAGCAAGCTTTTTGCAAAAATACACATTTTCTAAAATGTGTATTTATATATTTTTGAAATGCTTTAAGTAGTTTGTGCTAATGGAAAAAAATTTAACATCACAAGCTGTGTAGCTGAATGAGAACTTGTGTAGATAAAAGTGGCTTAGAAAAAAACCATTGTGCATTGCTGTCAGATGGACTTCCACATCCTTTTCTCCTCCACTGACTTTTCTGATAGTGTTTTCACATCCAGCCTTTGGTGTTCAGGGACACCCAGTGCTCCTCTGTTGAACTCAAGAGCAGAACCTGTGTTGACTTCAACAGGAGCAAGACTCAGCCCTTATTTTCCAGGCTTTGCTTCTGGAATTTGGGTCTTTGCTATCAAATCAAGGGCACATTTCTGACTTACAAGTATGAAAATAATCTATTTGTATGTTAAATTTGTAAGAGTGAAACAGGAACATTGTTTTGTGTTTTGTTTTCTGACATTCTCATTTCTGTAACTTGACAAGAAGTTTGACACATGTATTTTCCAGATCTATTTACACATAATGCAAGTTAGAGACTCCCTTAGGAAAGCAAAACAAACCCATGTTACATGGAAATGCTGCCTGGCTTCTTGAGTGTTTACCAACTGAATTTTCAAAGTGATATTTTACGACACAGATAGAACTGAACCTTATTTTCAAGTCCTAAATGACCGTGCTTTTGAAGAAGTACATTTCTCAAGTCTAAACTTGAGCCATAGACCTTCATGCCTAAACCTTCTGTGACAGTGAACACAAAATACTTGTGTACAAACTAAACTGTGAATTGTAAACCCAGTTTGATGTGTTTCCACCTCCTGTGCGTTTTCACATAGGCTGTGGTGGTTCTGTTCAGCAAAGTACTACAGAAGAGCCAGAATCTATGCAATACTGCTCCTTAAGAACCATTACAAAATAGAGGTTAAAAACATTCCTTTTATCCCCACCTGCAAAAATGGCTCATTCAGCAGTTCCTGGTACACCATAATAGCGCTAATGGAGCTGATCTGGTTTCTCAGGCGTAACCTGTCATGAGTGTATATCTTTCCAAGTAACTTCTTTTTTTTTTGAAGATGTTTAAAAGGCAGCCAAATATGTTATCTCCAGTGAAGAATACAGCAATTAAATAGACTAAGTTGTGATTTTCACCCCCACAGTTGCTTACTTTAACTTTTGCACTGCTTTCATGTTTGACTTCTCTGGCTTTTCTGGCTAGCAGCTGTTGATGTTTAAATGTACTTTTTTTGTACTTAAAGTTTTGAAGTATTGATTTTAATCAGCCATCTGTACTTCTGCAGAGTGTAGGGGGGGTCACATTTTGCTCTGATGTGTAACTCCCATTAAATACTGTCTCCAGCTATAGCTTAGATGTGCCATGAAACACATTAATAAAAATCTGTTTGCCACCACAGACATGGAGTTCTCCTCAGCTTCCATTACCACAATGGCAAGTATCCCAGTTATATCACCTAAAGTGATTGGTTCCTGGAAACCTAAAGTGACTGGCTCTCGGAAATTTGTAGTTCAAGATGACCCAAACACTTCTGATTATTCTGATCCATTATCAGGTGTCCCAAAGGGTAAGGCCTTACCAGGGAATACATTGCAGCTGAATGGAAACCTGATAGTCTCAGCATTGCCTAAGGCTTAAATGTAACAACCATGATTGTTGGGCTATATTTTACACCCATTTCCTGTGAATATGCAGACAGTGCAATCATGTTTTTCATACATACTTACTCTGTGGACAAAGTGCTGTTTAGAGCTTATAATGGGAAACACAGATAATAAGCTCAGCCTTTGATTCCTGGGATGTTTCAAAACTCCATTGAAATCAGTGGGAGTTCTGAATGCATTACAAAAAATCATCTTCAAGACTTACCTGCGTCTCTGTTTCGTGTTTTCAAACCAGTCTAGTGTGGTTCAGACTATTAGTCCTCATGAATGGTTGCTTAGTTTTGGGGTTTTTTTCATTTGGACTGGGGGCAGTGGGGAAGCAGAAGACAAAGCAGAGCTCCGTGACAGATCCATGTGTTAAATGGGGCATATCCGAAACTCTGCTTGCCTGGAGCACGTTTCTGAAGAACGTGGGTCAGAGTAAGAATGTGCTGAATTTTTATTCTCTGGATATGAGCATCAGTTTACAGGTGATCTCAGTACATACTGAGACATGCAGAGGTTTTAAACTGAACACAAAAACTGTATTCTGCCTGTAGTTAATCTTTCTGTTCACTTAGCTAAGTGAACCAGTGATTAGGCTGTTATGGCAACAGAGACTTTAATTCAGTAGGACTGTTGCAGTCAACCACAGAATCGAGAAGCTTCCAATCCCATAACCAAAACTTAACCCAAGTCTCCATCAGTGCACAGCACATGAGGTGACAGACATGTTTGCACAATTCTGTATTTACTGAAAAATCTCACCTGCCAAAAATCATTTGTGTTTTATTACCATTCACCAAAACATATCAGGTTTCCTATCAGCCATTATGGCAGTGCATTTGTCATTTTAATTTGTTGCAGCTATTTTTCGTTTTGCTCTAAGTTTTTATTATCATTTGCTCTTGGTTCTGAATCACATTTTGTGTCATAGCTATTAGTGAACTTGACTCATGTTTTCCTTCTTCTTCTGCACAGTGCCATTAAAACCTGTAACCCTGAACATTAATAGTGTTCAAAGGCCTTGCCTCTAACAAAAAGTGGATCTGTTCCTTCCCTCTTACTCTTTCATTTTAACATCTCTTGGGATAGTAACAGAATTACTTTCATTAGAAACTAACATTGTCTTAGCTGCAAGATGTCTGTGGTTGCTTTAAAAATCTTAAAAAAAACAAAGGGAGCTTGTTAATACACAAAAAAATTAATCAAATATTCAACTTCTTAGTCTAAGCTACAAGTTTCTAAATTTTAACATTCTCTAATAACTTAACCTTTCAAGTTGTTTTTTTAATGTTATGCCAGTATTTATGTTCATTATTGGCTAAAGGAAATAAAAATGAAATAAAAAATCAGTGCTCTAACAGAATCACATGATCCTGAACTCCCAAACTTGTACATGAATATAGTGCCAGGTGTGCACTCCGGGGCCAGCAACCTGGGGGTGGAGTAGTTTCTAAGTTTTGCACAGTATTTCATTAGCGTGGTTATAGCAGTGCAGTATGTACTTTATACATTTTTACACAACATTTGCATAATCCTGTCTCTCCGTTGATACTGATTTATGAGTTGGGCAGAAAAGTGAGAGAGAAATCCATCCATGAGTTATTAATTGCTGTCTGGGCCGGTAGGACCTTCTAACCTCAATTTTCCAGCAGAAATCATTAATGTTAATAACATAAGGCCCCTATTTGTGAGCCTTAAAGGAAATTTGGAGACAGGCTAAACAAAACCTAGTATAAGGAGAAAAAAGAATTCCTTATTATCAAAGCAAATAGACAGTCTTCATTTAGACTGGTCAATGCTCACACAGTCATCTTTATTTATAAAATTATTTGCATTCACCAGTGGTGTGGATTGCAGGATCCTACTGAGTTACACCAACACTACACCCCTCTAGAGCACTTAGAAACACTCAGGGGACACTTCCCAGAGGGAAGCTGTCTTCTGAAATGTGTCAGCATGAAATACCTGTAGATTTATGATGTACTGCCTGTCTTTTGCAGGTGTAAGGTGGGAAGTACAATCAGGAGAGTCGAACCAAATGGTGCATATGAATGTCCTAATCACTTGTGTCTTTGCCGCTTTTGTGCTGGGAGCCTTTATTGCGGGAGTGGCCGTTTACTGCTACCGGGATATATTTGTACGGAAATCCAGGAAAATACACAAAGATGCAGAATCGGCTCAGTCCTGCACTGACTCCAGTGGGAGCTTTGCTAAACTGAACGGGCTGTTTGACAGTCCCGTCAAGGAGTATCAGCAGAACATTGATTCACCCAAACTGTACACAAATCTGTTGACTAGCAGAAAGGAGTTGCCTCCAAACGGCGATACGAAGTCCATGATGATGGACCACAGGGGACAGCCTCCGGAATTAGCTGCACTTCCAACTCCTGAATCTACACCAGTTCTTCAACAAAAGACTCTGCAGGCTATGAAAAGTCAGTCGGACAAAGGGCATGGTAACCTCAATGCTTCACGAAAGGAAACCCCACTAAAAAGCCCTCAGTTTTTTCCTTCCAGTCCTCCACCCCACTCTCCCCTAAGTCATGGACATATTCCTAGTGCTATTGTTCTTCCCAATGCTACCCATGATTACAATACATCTTTCTCAAATTCTAATGCGCACAAGGCAGACAAAAAGATGCAACATATTGATCATCCACTTACAAAATCATCCAGCAAAAGAGACCACAGGAGATCTGTTGATTCCAGGAACACCCTGAATGATTTTCTGAAACACTTAAATGAAACTACTAATAATCCCAAAGCAATTATGGGAGATATTCAAGTGGCCCACCAAACTTTAATGCTGGATCCAATGGGCAATATGTCTGAGATCCCACCTAAGGTTCCCAACAGGGAGGCGTCTTTATACTCTCCTCCATCAACTCTTCCAAGAAACAGTCCTACAAAACGAGTGGACGTTCCCACCACTCCTGGAGTACCAATGACCTCTTTGGAAAGGCAGAGAGGTTATCACAAAAATTCTTCACAAAGGCACTCAATATCTGCCCTTCCTAAAAACTTAAACTCACCAAATGGTGTTTTGTTATCCAGACAGCCAAGTATTAATCGTGGGGGGTACATGACCCCCACGGCAGGCACAAAGATGGACTACATGCAAGGGATGCCTGTCAGTGTTCACCTCCAGCCTTCCTTGTCCAGGCAAAGCAGTTACACGAGCAACGGCACCCTTCCTCGTACAGGAATAAAGAGGACACCCTCCTTAAAACCTGATGTGCCACCAAAACCCTCATTTGTTCCTCAGACAACTTCAGTCAGACCACTGAACAAATACAGTTACTAGGACTTGTCTGTGCTAAAATGAGTGTGGCATTGACCTGTACAGGTTGTGAGATGATGTTGTGGTAGACACATAAGACAGAGACTTGCTTGTTATTAAGGAGAACCAAGTGGCCAAAGAAACTGTCTTTACTTCAGCAACATCTGTGTCTTGCCACGTGTAGCTGTAGCAAGACTTCATGTACTTGCTACAAGCAAACACAAAAAAAAAAACAAAGGAAAGTGCTGGTCATTACATTTCTTTTGTTTGGAGCTAAGGAGACATGTAGCACAATGGGGTGGGGGCTACGTTACTGTTCTAAATAGCTAAAAAACAGTTATTGGGGAAAAATCGGTAAGCAAATACTTGAAAATGGGTTCCATTTTAGACTGCCATTAAGTGTGGTCATTCCCATTAAATGTGAACATTTCACTATGTATGCATTCACCTTGCCTCTTGCACAAATGTCAGAAAATGGTAATGTCTCAATGAATAGCTGGGTTAATAATCAATTTGCTGGAATTCAGTCTCTGGCCCAACTGTAGCATTATTATTTTTTTTCTCTCCATGTGTGTGGCATTTTGGTTTTGCCACAAATAAGCTGTGCGTGTGTGTGGATGTGCGTGTGTACTGTACACACTAGGATGTACTTAGATTCCCATTGCATCTTTTATGCTATGGAATTGTTTACATTGAGCATGACTGAACAAACAGATGACTCTGCCTTCTGCAGCCCGTTGAGTTCAGTTTGGAGCCAGCTAAGGATGAACTGCGCATCTCTGACAGCCTCCTGAGTGGTAACGCCTTGATGGAACAGTCACCCGGTGAAAGAGTGCAGATGTGTTTAATTCTTCGTAACTCTGTTCTGCTGCTATTGATTCAGAGCTGTGCATTTCAAATCTAGTGTTTTGGGCTGGAACGGGGGAGTTTTACTGTGTTTCCACAGTGCCTCCATCCAATACCTGGCCACTGTGAACCTGAGCCCCTGTACTTCTCATTGAGGGCAGCTAATAATCAACTCATTTGGCAAACGCCTGTGTAACTGGAGGAGGTTACATTTTTGTTTCATTTAATAATGCCCTTCTCAATGATAGACTCTTGTCAATAAAAAACAAACATTAATTGGCCTGGCAGAAGCAGTCCGTGAAAACTCAACAGTAGTGCAATCAATTTGTTTTTGTTGTGTAAAGTAAGGTTTGTTTTTTTCCAAAGTCATGCAGGTAATGACAATATTTTGTAAATATTATGTGTGAGTTTACCTGAATCTGTGCATTTTGTGCCTTATTCATGCAAATGATAAAAGTACTAAAAAAAAAATCAAATCTGTCAAGTGTTCTCACTATAGCACATATCTCCCGCGGGCCAGTTGTAAAACCTCTCAACAGCACCCCAAAAAAAAAAAAAAAAAAGGATAAACTGCAAGAATAATTAATGGTAACTAAAGGCAGCCTACAATCCAAGAAGACAGCAGCATTAAATCACCTTACCATGATAAACATTCCACTCCAGCTCTCTGAAGGATCAAACAGTTATAATGTGAAATCAAATGAGGTTTCTAGGGTAATGGAACACCTGCTAAAGTTGTGTAAGCTATTTAGTAGGGTTTACAGTATCCACTTGCAGCTGATGTTCAACACAGATGGCTATTTTAGCTTGCAAACTACACACTACCACATTGTTTATTGAACATAACTATAGAAATAACCATGGCAGAGGAATATTCATGAATTAGTGGGACAAATAACTGCAACGGGTTTCAGAGACGGTGGAGATTTATGTTATGTGTTCAAAGGGGAGAAAAGGTTAGTCACTAAAAACTGGATCTCTGTTACAGAACAAAGAATAAAGGATAGAAGTAGTCATTTCTTCTTGTAAGGCTGTAAGGGACATTTATTTCCTGAGACCTCTGGATCCAAAAATCAATGATCTTTCTTCCTAAACACTTCTGTCTTGCAACTAAAACACTACAGATTAATAACTATTAAAATGTACTCCATTGTCAAAAGACACAAACTGATCTGAATTCACTTTACAAATATTAATACAGACTTGTGTGACCCGAAAGATAAATGTATGTGAACCCTGATAACCTCCTGTAACATTGTGCTGCCTTGTAGATGGTAATGTGAGTTCTCTCAGTATTTATGTTGAAATTTCTAACATTCAACCTAGTCCTTATTCTGTTAATTTAATAATAAAAGATGCTTTATCCATTTGTGCAAAGGTAAACGCAGATTGTATCTTTTTTAATGGTACGGCATAAAAAAAGTAACCCTTAAATGAAGCTGCTCTATACTATAGAGTACTTTAACATGTATAGATATCTTGTAAACTTGTATTGTGGATGTGTAAATAATACGTTCTTTGGGTTTTTAACACCGCATGTAAAGTCAAAATAAAATATTCCAATGTACCGAGAGTGTGATTTCATTATTAGTGCAGCTGGTTTTGGGGATGTTGTTGGGACAATAATGGAGGAAAACCTCTGCTTACCTTCAGCAGCCCCATGAGGAAGGCACGGAGCCATCCAGTCCTTCATCAGCCTTACGGGAATTGCAGAGGTGACACCCTGAGTCCTTCATTTTCTTGGGCAGCGCTGAGGGCCTGTAGCGACTTTCAGCCTCCTGAAGTAAACACAGAACATCAAAGTAAGCACTGAGCAGTGGCAGAGCTGTGTCCCCTATGCCCTTATGAAGCCTGTATTGGAGCTTGATCCAGGTTCCACTGGGCTCTGGTTCCTGCAGACCTTTCTTACTAAGGTTGGAAAACACCAATTTTGTGCAAATACTGCATGATCTTGTAAAAAGGTAATGTGTTACTTCTAAAATGCAGACTACAAAAGATAGAGCTAATTACTGGCAAAATTAATTGCAGAACCACATAGCAAGACATTCCTAAATACTTATTAATACTTAATAATTGAAATTCGCATTTCAGGCAGACAGTAAAGCCCAACAGAAAAATATATGCTGTATATTTAGGACATGCTGACACCACAAACATTTTAAAATAAGGTAATTTAGTATCAGAAAACAACTATAATGTACTCTTGCAATTAAAAGTTGATTTTAGATAATGGGTAAATGCTATTTTTTATGAGATTATGCTGTCAAGGTATTAATCATTTGAAATTGCAGAGCATGTTTTAACAGTACATGGCACCTAGTTGTATCTTACAAAAAAAAAACCCAAAAAAACCCAGTGCTTAAAACCCCAAACATATAATAGCTCAATATGTAGTTTTCTAGTGCCAAAGAAAATTTATATTTCTTTTTAGTGGTGTGTCATATTTTCTTTCATGTAATGTCTTTATACATGAAATGAAGCATCAGACAGACAGCTGTCATACACTGCAAGCCTGTGCTGCTTTTCCACTTTCCCTGTGACACCAAAGTGTCAGCCAGTGTGGCTGAAGGTGTTCCTTCCATGGAGGGGCTGCACCATTTGAAATACACACCTATTTGAGTCATCTTCAGTCAGGCATTAAAGGTCGTGAGAAAATTACAAATATCTATTTTAGTGACACGTAAATGTGCATCTGCAACACAAAACCAGGGATGGTTTTTGTTCAGAAATGTCTGTATTTTATCTAAAATGCATCAAGTGACCGTTTTCCAGAATTATGTGTTTTGGTTTATATTGAACCAGCCTTCCCTTTGCCAGAGTGATGTGGTGGCTGGATGTTGTGGCCAGACCATCATCTCTCCAAACATCTGCTGAGCTCAGTGGTGGGTGCAAACACCACAGAAGTCTATGAACACAAATATTTACCATTTTTTAGAAAAATAAGTACAAGAAAACATCTCCCTTTACAAACAGAGAGGGAACATGGCAGCCAATGGTTAAGCAGCCATACCAGCAACTTCTTAGCTGCTTTGTGTCCAATGGTGATGCCACAGCAGCCACCTACACACACACCCTTCTGAAAGGGAATTGCAGCAATAAGGAAAGTTTAGCAAGGAAAGAAACAAATGCAGGTTCAGGTTTTCTCCTCCAATGCTCTCTTGGGTCAATTGTTTGGTTTTAAGCATCCTAAAGTCTCTGTTGAAGAACAATCCATGGCTACAGCTGATGAGCACATGAAGGGTGCTTGATATGGGTGGGCAGGATCATCCTGGCAAGGGGAGGGCAGAGCACAGAGCTGGCCAGGGCTGCTATGAGCATGGGACAGCAGAGGAGAGGCTCCTGTTCATCTCTGGCTTGCTTTGGTTTTTGTACAAAAACAACATTTTGAGCAGAACACAAAAGGGCTACAGGCCCATCCTAGTGAGATGATTGCAAGAAAACCAATTTGTACAGCTGTGAGTAGTTATCTCTGTGACCGTGCTGCCAGCACAAACCTATGGCCTTTTAAATTGGGGTTTTAAAGTAATCAGAGTAGTCAGAAAAATCAGGATGCCTCTGTCTTAGTGCTGTCTTGCTAATGACTCACTCTGTGACCCTGGGAAGATTATGCAGAGTTTATGCAGTAAATGGCTGCTCAGAATGCAGTGGGTCTGTTTGTAGCATTTCCTATTTAATGTTTCCTTCTCTCTTTGTGATTCTGAGCACCAGCAAGGACATCTTGCAGGTAAATAAAGGGAAGGAGAAATACCTTCCCATCTGGGAAAGGTTAGTATTTGCAGGAGTAGGGAGAGTTGGTTGGTATTTCCCCAGGTGCCTATTAACTTCATGGCATGGAAAAATATTTTTTAAAAATTGATCATGACAAAATACCTCATAAATACAGCATCTGGACTTCAGCTGGGATGTGCAAACTTTTCATATAAAAAGCAGTACCAGGAGACCAACGTATCAAGACTGCCTTTGTTGTTCAAATGTCATCATATCACAGCATGAAAGAGCAAGAAACCAAAGGATTTGGAAGGAAAAAAACCTCATATTAAATATTTAATTAGATTCAGCTTTGCTCAGACAAGTAGAGATTCTCACCTTTTTATTCAATCCTACTAAAGTTCAACTGATGGGAGGGCCTGACTCCAGACCAGCCATTGCTGCCTTCTTGCAAACATTTTTGTAGGCATACTGCATTGGCCTGACACACATCTGAAATTATAATCTGTGCTGAACTCTCGACTGAGAAACTGTTTCCACTCTGAAATGAAATGAAATTTATTGGAAGCTCTGATTTTATTGGTGCGTTCTGAATTCATCTGATGCCTGATTTATGGTCAGCTCACTTGCTTTTTTCCTACAGTCACTAATAGCTTTTCTGAGCTCTGCTCGTTAAAATTGTAACTAGATCCAAGTCTGTGTCCTACAGTGAAGGCTGCTGACCAGAGGAGAGATGCCAGAGGGTCACAGTGTTTAGGTAAGAGTTGAGAATTCCCTGGGTTGCAATGGTGACCCTGTGTCCTCTCTATCAGACCTGGTGCCTCTGCCCTTCATGTCAGTCAGAGCCAGCTCCTGTCATGCTTTAAAGAGTACGGAAGGAGAAGAAAATATCCCACATGGACAAGCTGTCCTGACAATTTTCAGGAATGATCCCCATTTGTCAACAAAAAGACAGTTTATGACAGAAGAACTTGAATAGCAAAAAAAAAAAATAAAAAATCACAACCCCCAAACTGACCTGCACACACCTTGCTGTCCTTGTTTTGACAATCAGAAACCATTTTTCCAGATCAGAGTCTCACTGACTTGCACAGAAATAAGCAAAGAGTTACAGTTTTTTGATGAAGGCCCATCTCTAGGATCATACCTGGCTGTAACAGCTGTCTTGTAAATTTTTCCAGTAGCTGACCTTAGCCATTGGCAGAGGCAGCCCATGAGCTCACTGGTTTGCTTCTGCACCACTGTGACAGCCTGGAACATATGTCTGCTCCTGCACAGAAATGGACGGCTGCCTAGTAGCAGAAGAAAGGTGGCAATTGGCTTTTAATTTGGGTCACTTCAAGCACAGGGTTATTTCTCAAATCTTTGATTTACAATACTGGCCTCACATGAGGAAAAAAATAATCAAAAGCAGATCAGAGCAGATGAATCATAAAAGCAATGCACAAGCTTAGCTGCACCTTCCATTTCTGCACAATGAATATCCATCTGATTACTCAGATTTCCTCGGGAATACACATTGGTCAATTAACAGCCTAAGTTGGGGTTTTTTTGTTACAGACTAATGGCAAATATTTATAATCAGGCTGTGCTGTATAACCACGAATGGCCATTAGTCACAGGTTATTGTGCCTGGCCAACGATTAGGTGAGAGAGCAGCACTCCCAGTATTAATGCTGCATGTGAGAATTGATTTCTGGGAAAGCCTGTGCATGCAGCTCTGCCATTCAGTCTCTGCCACCGTTAGTGAGGGTGAAATACCGACCCCATCGAGGGAGGTGGCAGAGCTGGCTGGGGCCAGGCCCTCACCCTCAATCACTCAGACGTTCCTAGAAAGCAAATGCTAAGGAGGTGTGAGCAAGGCCAAAGCAAAATGGGAAGCACCTCTGCAGGAAAACGCTTGCTGGAACAGGATGCAGCCCCAACATCATCTCTGGCCACATGTGTTTGATAAGGAGATCAAGGCTTCAGGGTAAGAAAAATGTCTCTGCAGGCATGGCCTGCTATTTCTGGTTGGTGGAGAGTTTCAGCAGGTACTGCCATGGAAGCTGAACAGGCTTTCTTAGGCTGGCTGACATTTTGTGTCTGGAGTCCTCATCCCTGGACCACAGTGTGTGTGGCTGTATGTCTGCTTTTAAATTCACTAGAAAAGCCCACCACGGATTAGACTTAACTGGGACATAAGGTGCCAAATACCAAGCTCCCAGGAATGAGAGAAAAGCCATGCAAAGGTGCCACAGAGCTCACTGAGACTGCTGTAGGGGGCTGCTGATGCTAACATAAGCAGAAGGTGTTTTGTGGTGTCATTTCTATTGGTAGCACTCAAGTCAGGCATATCAAGATATCAGAATCACAAAAACACAGAATGGTTGAGGTTGGAAGGGACTTCTGGAGATCACCTGGTTCAAGGCCCCTGCTCAAGCAGGGCCACCTGGAGCTATTCACATATTCAAGAAATCACTGACATGAATTAGGACTCTGGACTGAATGGCAGTAAAAATGATTATGCACCCTTAAAACCCTTTTTAGGAGAACTTTCAGATTAAGTAGGTCTTCTTGCATATAGATAAAGTCTTTCTTCTATCCAGGCTAAAGGGCGTTTGGATATTCAACTACTATTTTTATTGCAGCACTTACCTCTCTTTGACAAGCATAGAGTGCACATCTCCAATAGTCCCTCACTGTTCAGATCCCAGAGGATTCTGCTGATCCTAACGCACAATGTACCATTCTCCAAACGAGTCTTTCATCTGAAGTGACATCACGATCAAAGGCGAGGTTATACTGAGTGCAACGCACAGTGAGGAAGTCATGTGATGTTTCAGAGCTGCTTCATTACTGGGATGGGTAGTTCAGAAGCACTTGAAAATGACATTTTACTATACTTGATATGTTCCATATTACAAGCATTCCTTGCTAGTTCCTGATGCTTCAGTTAAACTCAGTACTTGGTAAAAGACCAGATTTGCTCTTCCACAGGAACAAAACTCCAGGCAGAATTTCTCCCCATACCCTGAGGGAGGGAATATGTCTCAAAGGGCTCTAACAGAACATATTCCAGGCCAGGAGGGATAAAATATCACATAAGACACAAATAGACTTTTTGTCAGATTTCAGATGAAAACAATTTAGAAACCTGTCATCTCGATTTCATGGCAGGAGGGAGGAGTAAAAGTTTGCCCTGAAACTGGCTGACAGAATGGACTACTTTATGATGTTGGTTTCTAATAAAGCTTTGCACAAATACCACCCAGCTAACAATGTCAGCAGTTTCTAAATCCACTACTGGACCTTTTACACTCTTCCTTGTGTTCTCTGAAACATAGTTTAGCCTGTTCTGTGCAGAACAGTAACTAACCTGTCATGAAGCTGCACTTTGGAATTCTATTACTTAAAACTACTCATTTGTTTTTTCATAAAGTCCTTCCAATGAGATCTTCTCCTCTCCCTAACTGCTGCTTCATAGGATATTCCAGCCCCACTCCCCTCTGCTTCAGATGCGAAGTCAGGTCAGGATCAGAGGAGCCCCCTTCAAAATGTCAGACTGCACCTTGTTACATCACCCCATCTCACCTCCAAGCTGGTCACAGCACGCATGACAAGACAGAACCTTCTCCAGGATGGTTCTCTGTTAACGCCTCATATCTAGAATGGGTTTCTCCATCTCATAATGTGACTGGGGTGTTTGCATTTGTAACTCTGAAAATTTCCCCAAATCTCCATCAACCACCCATAAGTAGCTTGTCTATAAGAGGGTCAGAGCAGTGGGGCAATAGACCCACACCAAACCAGGAATCTGAAAACAAGTCTGGAAAACCAAAGAAACCAGCAGAAGATACATGTCTAAATGCCACTCATGCCTTTGAAAATCCCCTCAGCTGTTAGGCATATTTAATCCTTGCTCTCTGTTCAGACATTAACAAAGACGCCAGCTCTGCTGTGCAACACTCCCCCTGTAGACACGGGGAAGACCCATGGCACCTCTGGGCAGCATCCCAAATCCCATAATCCCAACCCAAAGGAGCTACAGACCAGTCAGCTAATGCCTCTCGATTTCAACCAATAACCACAAACCTACGAAGTCCCCAATACCTTATTTAAGTATTTCTGAACTATCCAAAGATACAGAATGTGTTTCCATTTTGGGGGTTATTTTCCTCACTGGCTGATTTGCTGTTACGGCTGTTGTTTTAAAATAAAGCAATTCTGCAATACTAATAAATCTGTTTGGATTTTTCCCCCTAAGATTATTACAAACGTTGACATTAAATGTACTAGCCTGAACTCACTTTCTGTCTGATTTAATAAATTTATGCCAGCCAACCAGCAATTTTTTTTTCATTAACCCTGGAGGTTAAATGGAAGTTTACTGAAATGAGAATATGTTAAATGAATAATTTCTCTTGGCTTCATTCAGGAAGTCTCTCTCTTACCCCAATAATCAGTTCAGCTGCAAAGAGATCAATAAGGTCTTTCAATTCAATGAGTAAAAGGCATATATTAAAAAGTTGGTAACAAACCTGATAGACTAGAGAAAATATTACAGCCTATTATGGTGTTTTTTGACACTAAATCTATCTGCTAAAATTCTTGAGAAAAGGTTACTGCCCATACACTAATATTGCCAAATGGCATAATTTGTTAGTGTTGCTTGAGGAGATTTTCTGGCATTTATCCACAAACACAAGTCTTGTCTGTTAAAGATTCATTAGAGGAGAAAGCAGACTTTTAATCCTGAAACAAAAAATAGCTTTGGAAGTCAACCATTCTTAGGTCTTCCCAGCCCATAAATGGGCACAGCAGGTTATCCTCCCTAGACTACAAAATCTCAGGTAATGATCCTCCCTTTCCCCTTTAAGGAGTTCCCCAGCCTCACAGCTCACCAGGCCCGGTGTGTGCAGCCCCAGATACACTGACACACCTCCTGGCCACTTTTGCTGGGAACCTGTCTCTGCGTAGCAACTGTGTTTTGCTCACCTCAGGAGTGCTCACTCAAGACAGTTCAGCACAGGTTATTGAGGAAAGATTAAATTCACAGTGATTTAGTATCAGTCTCACTGAAGGACATGTAACAGTATAAAACACTCTGGTTATACTCTCTTTTTGGCTGTAATTACACTGATAGTTCTAGATCATTAAACATAGCCATCATCACACTTTTATCAATCTCCTAAACCAGACTTGCAGAGTCACAAGTTTTTAAGAGAGTTGAACTGTAACAAGAACTCAATGACAGCGTCCATGGCAGAACACTTCCAGCAGGGCAGCCAGTGTGTTTGCATCCATCACAGGAGAATTTCATGCTGCAGAATCCTCTGCATGGATTTAAACCCTCAGAGAGACAAAAGTTTTGGTTTATTCCTGTGATATTTCAGTAGAACAGCAATCATCTAGCAGATTATTTCTGGCTATGTCTGGCAGGAATTTGCCAACATTGGTTCAGTTCTTATCGCAGTCCTGAGTTTTCCTCAGTGGCTCCATTTTGTTCTTGTTAAGTAAACAAGACTAGCACTCAGAAAAGTGCTCAAAGTAAAGCTCTTTATATTAGGTGCCTGGCTGAAATAAGCATTTCAATTAGATTCATTAAGTAAGTTATTACTTGTTAATTGAATAGCAACAGACTGCTAAGGATCACTTATTGAGGTCTAATAAGTATGTAAGAGTGAAATCTACTCTTCATGTAATTCCATCAGCAATAAACTAGTGTAATTAGCTTCTTACTAACAAACTTAAATTGTGGAGAATGTTGAGGCAGATAATTGCCACTTAGGAAGATACCTATAGTAAGTTAGTGCAGTATCAATTAACATACTTATGAAATGTCAGTTTAAACTCTGAACAAATAATTGATACCAATGGGCTTGGGTTACTTAGTTAAAAGCTATTTAAGTGCTTAAACTTTCATATTAAAAAAGAAATTAAGACAAGTCCTCTCACTGCTCTTTTCAAAAAATTATTACATTTGCCTCATTTCCAGGTGTATAACCTATGAATTATCTGCAATCACCACAGTAGGGTCTCTGGTATACTGGCTGTGCACACTGACACTTGTGGGTGGTTCAAGGACCAGTTGGCGAGGCTGTGTCTGCTCAGGAGCCTGCTTGCCTCTGACCCCTCTCTCCCTCACACCTTCTGCAGGTTGTTTAGCAACTTATTTTCACAGAACTGTGCTTCCAAAGGAGTGTTAGTCATCCAGAGACCAGTTAATCCCTACTCCTTACATTTCAGCAGATTCAACCACCTCTCCTCATTTCCAGTTTGATTAAATTAAGGTTCATAGCTGTTGACTATGAAGTCTCATTTTATACATAGGGAATCTGAGGCACCAAAGCAGTATCTTTAATCCAAAGATGACACAGAGACATCACAGTAGCTCCGGAATCAGTATCTTCTCCAAGATCTAGTACATATGATACTTTTATATGTCATTTGGACCAATCAACCAACCAGAGCTGATAGAGCAAGGGAAACACAGTAATTGCCTGGTCAGGCAACGGAACCAACCTTCATGCCTGCGATCTTACCACACAGACCCAACTCTTCCCCTGAATATTCTCCAGATCTTCTGAAAAGTCTTTGCCTCCCTGTTAGAAGTGGGAATCCCTCTGCTCACTCTTTGACTCCACATGGAGTTTAGCCAAAGGAAATGAAGCATTTTGCAATGGCACAGGTTATTTGGAGGACTTCTGTTTGTATGCAAAGCTTGAGCCTTCTCTCCCAACAGAGGCCTTGGGAAGAAGGTAAGAAACACACTTCAGGAAGCAAAGGCAACTCTTGGTGTCAGAGGGGATGGACTGGAGATTCAGTGAAGGTGTTTGCCTGCAGTGATGCCTGGGCAGATACCCAGCAGGAGAAATGAAGGACAGCAGGCAAAGAGTCCCCAGCTGCACACACCAGGGTGTGGGGCAGACAAGGTGGAAGAGAAGGGGACAGGGCTGGGGTCTGAGCCTGGATGAGAAGGACAGGAGGGCCAGGAAACAGGAAGCTATTGGCAAGGGTAGTACCTGCCATTTTAAGGGTAGCTGTGCAAACCACTTTTAGAAACTTCTATTTTAAACTGGGTTCACCACTCCCCCTTCCCCACACACAGAAACACGCACTGATCCATCATCTATTTAAAAAAATTGTCAGCATATCCCTGTCAGCTAGAAGTGTGATTTTTTTTCAGCTATGCCAGCAAAAGCCCTAATGTAGACATAGCTATAATATGAGCAAAAGGGGAAAAAAAGTTTTCTTTTTGCCAATACAGCTTCTTTTGCTCAGGCAACTGATACGAGCTATATTTTTGCAATTTTTTTCCCAGTGTAAGTTTCTGCACTCTGAGTGATTGCACTGTCAATGCAGCTGTGCACTAGGTTCAGAAAAGGTGTCCAGAAGACCTTAAATTGTGTTTAGGAAAGGACAGCACCCAGCACTGTGAAATCCCATCAGTGTCTGGAGCTGGTAGTTATGGACACAATAAAAATACAAAATAATAATTAATTCTGAGTCCAGCATTCCCAGAATCCAGAGTAATGGTAGCCAAATTTTTCTCACTTCCCCAACCTTTCTCAGCAGCAGCCTCAACCCACTGCAGCATTGCAGGTAATCAATGTCTTCTTAGAATAAATCATATCCCAAAACTTACAGCTGACTCAGTGTCCAGTAGCTGAGAAGTATGGGAAGGACTTTTCTCCTCTGTATGAATGGAACAAAACTTAAGCATTTAGGAGGAAAGGCAATCTCAAATTATAAATAATGCAGAAACTCCAACATACCTTTTAAAGCTTCAGTCCTCTTATAATTTAATGTTTGAAATGCTATGCTATTCCTTTGGAAGCCTTTTCTGATGATGGTCTATCTTCCTAGACACCTGAATAATGTCTCTCTTCCTCTTGTAACATCTTCTTGGACTACTCCTCATGCATAGTAATGTTAATAGTCACACAGCTTTCAGAGACATTTTTCTTCCTTTAAAAGAAAGCCTGTTTTGTTCAGTACCTTGTCTCCTGCATGCCCCTTTCACTGTGTATGTACACATGTCTATTTACTGCTGCCCATTATGAGCTGTTCATGTTCCATTTAGCAGCATGCAGGAGAATAAGACTAATTGATTACCTATATTGTATAAATAGTAGCAAAGCAAAAATGATACAGGCAAGATTATCTTGCTATTATGCTGAATCTTGTACAACTATATATGTAAGCATAATCCCTCCCAAAAGAACTTATACTATCATTAACTGGGGACCTTTTGCATGTGAAATGGACTTAATACCCAGGAAATAATACAGCAGATGATACCATATGCAGTCATGTAGAAGGGTATATTTCATACTACCTGACCACCACAGAGTTTTACAGTTCTTTACTCAGAGAAGATGAATTCAGATTCTATCAACTCCTAAATGAAATAATGTAAATATAGACAATAGATAAGTATTAGGCTCATTTGTCAAGGGAACCTAGTTAATTCACCTCAGGTCATGAAGCAAGAAAGGACAAGAAAA
The DNA here is from genome assembly GCF_047495875.1 of Pithys albifrons albifrons. NCBI lineage: Eukaryota > Metazoa > Chordata > Aves > Passeriformes > Thamnophilidae > Pithys > Pithys albifrons. The sequence goes on from NC_092470.1 coordinate 10,666,383, forward strand.
GCAAATGGAATCCAAAATTTAACTTTTAGTCCAGTCCTGTAACTGGTAGGGGCCACATTCATGTTTTGTGTTTCTAAGTTATTTTTAAGCACCTTCTCAGTCATCGTTAAATGTTAAAAGGATCTTGTATCTTTTGGAAAGGGTGCAGTTGAAGATCCTAGCTATTTCCAAAGCTTCCTGAAATAGAAATCCTCACGTGTAAATGGCCAGTATAGAATTTCAAATGCATTTTATATAAATAATTCTGGTAGGAAACCTGGACTAAAATCATTCTAATGACTTTGATACAAGTGCACAGTTGGTCTATGAACTTGCAGCCACTGCAAAGAGTAATCACATTAAACTGAACACTATTCCAATGGCAGCTGACAAAGAAATGTACACCAAACAAGTCAGCTCTGTCCTCTCCTGCTTATTTAACCAGTGTTCCTGCTGCATTTAATATTATCACTATAAAATCCAGAGAGAAGCCTTCTCCTTAAATACAATCTTCAAACAAGGTCCTATGCTGCATTCCCAGAAACAGTCACACACTATTAAAACATAGGAAGCAAATTATAAGCAAGAGCTTAGTATAAAGGTGAAACATGCAGACACCTTCAAAACATTGCATGTGATTACAGCAAGTGCCATCATTCACTTTCCCTTTGAATTGATGTTAACAAGTAAAGCATTTTACTTGTCTTTGTTTACCAGGAGAACATAAATACTGCATAAACTACATCATCTTGCCAGCTAAGCTTTGTCTGCAGGATGGCAGCTTGTTCTAACTGTGTGTATACTTTCAAAGAGTTGAAAGCTCAGTGGTTGAGCAGGAACAATGTGGCATGTAATATACATGTGAAATGCATTTTTCATTAAATAAGTACTTGAGAAACCCTTAAATCTCAGCTGGAGATTGCCCAAAGGTCTGCACCGCTCAGCAGGATCTATCTCCAACAAGTATTTCATGAAACACCTGAAGTGAGAGCCTAAGATCCTAGTCCAAATAAAAGCTTCCTAAGGGATTTAGAGCCACCTTTCCTAGGAAGAGTACCACAAAAGCATTTAGGTCTTTCTGAGGGGCCAATGTGGTACTGGACAATCCAGCAATGCCCTGCCTAGGCCTTCTATGTGTTCTGGCTTCCCTAATTTTGTCCCCAGAAGCCCCTCTTGCTCATGTGCCAAGTGGCTGCTCAGAGTTCTGCAGACTCCCTTCAAGGAGCTGCTGCCCCACACCTGGGTGCACTAACGCCAAACCTCCTAGTGCTGGGATCCTGTTGGAGCCTTCCTGTCAGTGATTTATCATAGTCAGGAAATACAGCATTGCCAGGCAGTGCTTTGTGAACACTTACAGTGCCCAAGAGCTCTGCAGGGCCACGTGGCTACTTTGGGGTAATTTCATACACAAAACCTTCAAGCTGGCCCTGAATGCAAGCTCAGCTACAGCACCAAGTGGCTTCTCGTGGATATTCTTGCAGAGAAAACAATGAGTGGTGTCAGTGGAATATCTTGTAGTATTCTGTGCAATTCCACGGGCATGGGAAGAAGTTCTGACCTGAGCCTCCCAGCAGGTAAGCATAGGGACTTTGGCCAATTCAACATGAGCTGATGTAAACTCAACTGTTTCAATCTGTCTATAATGTGCTGATTCTGCCTCCTCCAGAGCTGCAAGCTGGCTGGAGACCTGTTGTTAGGACCTATGGATTCAGCGAAAGGTGGAACACTTTCCACTGGTTTTATGCAAAGCTGAACCTGGGCTTATGAAAGAAATGACATCATAATACCAAAATATATCTTTCAGTCAACCCAAGGATGAAACGCCCTTAGTGCTTTTGCCTTGCTTGAATACCCCAGTTCTGATTCCCCATTTCACATGGAAGCAAACGGAAAAAATTACATCCCTAAGCACAGCTACTCTGTCTGATATAAATTGGGCTGTGCTCCATAGATTACTGAATGAAAAATGAGCATCAAGTACCTCCATGCAGTGTGTAACATCTGGAAAAAAGTTATAGAGCCATTTTCATTATTTTTTTAGAGGAGAAGAGAAAACTGTAAATGGTAGAAGGTATAAGAGGAAATTCTAACAGATTGTACATCGTCAGGGACTCTATTTCCAGCTGTGGCAAACCTGATAATAAAGCACACTATCACCTCGAAGCTCAAACATCAGCAGAAACAAAGCTGCCCCCATGGAGAGCTTCTATGCAAGGTGGGCTTTCAAAAGGGCAGCTCCCCACAGGTAAGAAGCATCCTGGATGCTTTGGAGAAAGTCTGAAAACATTTAAAGGATCAAGGTATAGCCTTGAGTGTGATATTCCTTTTTTTGTTTCTTTAGGGGAGGTTTTCCCTTTTTGTGCATTAAATAAGAGAGTGAAGACACTTTACTTACAACAACATTCTCGATAAGCACATATTCTTAGGAGAGTAAAGCAAAGATGATTAGAAAGCAAAAACAAAGGAGACAGGAGAAATTCTAGGGACAAAATGTTCTTGACTAGCTGTAGAGGAAAAAAATCGAGAGCTGCAAAACAGCAGCCTCTGTTATTTGCAAACACGTACCAAGGAAGCTGAGAATAGATCCAATGACAGCTGCAGCCTAATTGATAGGAGACTCGCCTAACAGGTTGTCAGACTGCTGCGTGGCTTCAGTCCAGGCCACGTTGCTGGAGGCACAATGTTAGAAATACTGACAAACGTTTACTAAAAATAAATAAAAAATATTCCAGGGCAAAGGGAAATATGGCTCCAAGTGACTACTTGCAAAACTGCGTTAGATCTCTAGGAAAGAGGAAAGCAAGCAGCAAAATGTGTGAGAGTCCCCCCAGGGCCTGCAGGACAGACACAGGCAGCCTGCCAAGGCACTCCAGGATTGTGCTGCCTGTCAGGAGCATTGGCTCTGGGTGTGCTGAGAGCAGACCTCCACAGAGGCAACAAAAATAACTACCAGATCAGCAAAGAGCACAATCAAGAGAGTTGACCAGCTGCAAAAGAAAAATACATTAGATGTATAGAGATTGAACTGTTTAATGGTAGGAACAAACCACAGGGGCAAGTCTTTGGATTCTTTTTTTACTCATGAGGAAAAGGATATATGGCTACCTTGGTGAGTGGGCATGGGAAGAACTGTGAAAGAGTTGAAAGCGGCTTAGGTACAGCCCTCAGCCATCCCATGCAACACACTCACAGCCAGTCACATTTGGGAGTCTTTGAATGTATTCAGCTACATTGTAGGACCGAAAACTTAAAAGAATCATTGGTCTTGAGCTCCCAAGTGAGCAAGGCATCCAAACGAGCTGCAGAGCACACAGGTGAACAAGGAAAAGCTAAAGCAGAGGGGGGGGGGAGGGGGGGGAAGCCATATGGATGAAAGCCTGTTATGACTGTGAAGGCTGCTCTCTTTGAAGGAGATCCAACCTTGGTAAAGCTGAGACTCTGTGTGGGAGGGAAACAGTCTTCCGAAGGCAACACCCAACACACTAAGAGGCACTTAGGGTAGGTTTATTACTGTGCATGTGTGCACAGAGGGACCTCGAGCCATGGATCCACAGTCCTTCTGGATTTACTAGGACTACTAAACAGACAAGTAAAGTCAATGCCTGAAGAGCCCTTCCACAGCAAGGGGAACAGAGCCGAAAAAGCCAGCACTGGCTGAGCAGTCTTCAGCTGCCCCCTGTCTCTCCCTGCTGGCTCAGGCTACTGCACTTGACACTTATCCATTAATCTCTGCTTAATAGTGAAGATGATCAGCAAATTAACACATTCAAAATTCATTCCCCAAAAAATATCCATTCATTTCTATAGAAAAGAACTTCAGAACAAGCACTTGCTTTACTTGGTCACCCCCGGTATTGATTTCTGTCTCTGAAAATTTCCAAAACAGTTACGAAACATCCATAAACAACATTATGCAGAACTAACCAAGTAATTTTATATCATGAATAAACTCGTAAACCACCCTGTCTTCACACGCTGCAAAATAAAGGCAAAAGGCACCAAGGAATAATTTGCTGCTCTTTCCTTTATGGAAAAGTGACATTAGGTCTTTATGATCCCTGAATTAAAACTCGGAGAGCACTGAGTTTTTCCACAGCAGCATACAGAGATCTAACACAGGGCCACCATGAAAATTAATGGAGCAGCCACATGGCTAACAACTCTCTGGGGTACATTCCATATATGCTTCTCAGCATTAGAGCTAATCCATGGGTGGCTAAGGAGAACAAGAAAATTACTCACAAGTGAGGGAGGTCTGGATGAGTGAAGTTCACCACAGCCAGGGGTGCTGCTATGTGAGAGTGAAGCACATAAGGGGCTTCAGAGGTAAGTTTCTGCAGAATCTGAAATCCCAGCCTGCTCATCCTAATCTGCCCATGAAGAGCAACTATTAGAAGGCACTTCTCTTTTACTAGGCTAGTTCCAGTATGGAAAATAGGGAATAACAAGAAATTCAGAGCAAGGATCATGGAAAAAATAGTTACCAATAAAGAGAGCCAGAATTTTCAAGAGTCTTGTGCTTGGTGGATGCCTGTAGACATTCAAACACCCAGTTTATGTATGCAGGCAATTGAGAAGACTTTCTGAAAATTACAGGAGGAGGTGAGCCTATTTGCAAGCTTTACAGCCATGCACCTCTGAATTGTGCACATTCTGAGAGTATCAAATTAAGACAATTAAATCACATAAAACTCTGCTACAAATTCACAGCCCCAGATCTGGCTTAAAATATTAGATACCCCATCTGCTTTTAACTGTAATGAAACCCTAGTCCCTCAACTATGAGGAGTGTAAAGTCCTGTGGAAGGTTAGTCTTCTGCTTCACAAGGCCCAGTGCTCAGTACATTTCAAGGTGCTGCGTAGGAGAAGAGACTGTAGACAGAACCACTATTTTTGTATTGTTTATAAAATGGGCTCCCTGAAGAGTATACTTGCATCACATTTCTGCAAGTGTGGAATTACAGCTTGTGCTGGAAACCAAGCATCTCAATTTTTCATACAGAAATTTTTTGCCCCCGATAAAAGCCCCTGACCCAGATTGGATGAAATTTAGAAGCATGATCCCCTTATTGACTTTTATAGAAACAAGACGGAGCTCTATATCAGCTTTTATTTAAGGCAGACATGTTCTTTTGTACTGTGTTTTTTTAACTTCACTAGACCTTAGAAAGCATTAAACTGTTTTGAATTCACAACAATACTCCTTAAGTAGTGGACTCTCACCCCAGAGACTAAGGACGCCAGAACACTGACCTCCCACATCCAGTGATTTTGATCACGAGTTTTTATCCCAGAACTGCAGGTCAGGTTTAGATCTCAGCTCAGTATATAAGCACATAGTGGGAGTGAGGAGTTATTTTCTAGGGCACATGAGTCAAATGCTCCATGCTGATAGAGAAAATGGTATGGTTTCTGAATGTAAAGAAGTTGCTGCTTCTTTTCAGCCAGCCCACTTCAGCAGAAACCTCTGTAGGAAATAATGTGGAATCACTTTCTTACTGAGCAAACTACTGAAAGATCTTGCTTATTGACAGGGAGCAGGAGATGCGAGATAGCAGAGCATGGGAATATGCAAATACAGTTTGGGATTTTACAATAAAAACAGCTTTCTCCTTTTAAATGGAGCAAACTGTGCTTAGTCCATTTCCCCAGACAGCACAATCAGAATCTTTGAAGTGCTATAAATTATTCATAAATTGCATCTGTGTCATTCTAAGAAGTCCATCTCACCACAACAATCGAAATTCAGAAAAGGGCTGTGCATGTCAGAAGGGGACCCAAAGCCCCCCACACCAAACTGCCATGGTGAATGTCAGCACACACATGTGCATTTGAAGTTGCATCCCTTGCTGGAGCAAAAATCCTGGCCAAAGCCTGCAGGTGTCTTCAGCAGGGCTTCAACATATGAAGGGGCACAGCCACCTTCTGCATAGTTATTTGAACTTTCAGGCACTCACCTGGGCTCCTCCTATGCTGCAACTAACCAGCATTTGATTCACCTTTCAGGTAAAGAAAAACAGTTCCTATTCTGCTCTCAGTACTATGGTTTATAATCAATTTATAACTCAAATTCAAGCAATTTGAGTTTCAGTTATCATTATTCAAGGCTGGCAGACAGCAGGCATTGGGACCACAGGCTGACCACTTGTTGACCATGTCTGGTGCTCTCCAACATAGCAACAGATTTGCTTGAGAACATCCTTCTTGCAATTTGAGAACTGCAATCACCAGCCATGTTCCTTTAGCAGGGTCACACTTTCCTTCTGTTCTGACAGTAAAACTCATCTCTGTGGGATACTATCCAGGACAAGACTGTGCAAAGAACTCCCCAGAGCCACAGAGCCTTTACAGCCCCACTGTCCTTGCCAAGCATATTTCCAGCATTAAAACCAAATCCCAGCACAGATGACAAGAGCAACATAAGAACCCAACTTCCTACTATAAAAACCCTACACAGCCCTCTGTAGTCCAAGTGACTGTTGTGGGGAGGTAATACATGATACAATTAACTGTTCATGACAAGCAATGATTTCAAGCACTACTTGGAGGTCCATGGAAGAAGGGCAAAATATTATACAGCAGAGCACTGCTGCCATATCCTACAAGATCATTAGCACAATATTCTACCTTTGTTCTTTAGCATTTTTTAAGATCAATTCCTCAGGTTTTACTAAAGGAAACACACACAAAACCCAGCCTGAATCAAGTCCTTACTCACTACCATAAACATTTCCAGGCACACACACTTTCCTCCACCAAAGAGGAAGGAGCTCTTCTGTACTGCCAAGGACACCAACAGAAGAGCCCCCAGTGCAGCCCCAGCTGCCACTGACTGCACCCCAATCAGCAAAGCACCCTCTCTGTGCATAACTGCAGTGGCCTCAAAGACACTGGGCAGTGCTGGATCAGAGCCTTTCTTCATTCTTTTACACTCCTCTATGTAATGATTAAAAGTTGTATATTATCCATCAATATTTTGGCACTAACTGCAGGGCTGGAGTCAGAACTGTTTGGCTGCTGTTCACCACTCCCCAATACTGGTTTGGCTAATCATGCTAATAATAGTTGTTTTGTCAAGAAACATTTTTTAATCTCAGTCATTTCAAATAAAGACTTTGCTAATCCTCCAAACCATGCAAAACAGGCAGGTCACAACCATTTCAGGGCAACTTTTTATACGTAATGCTATCATAAAGTACTGCTTTACCCGAATTGCTGGTATTGGAACTCTTACTTTTCAAAATGTTCAGCTCTGTCCTGTCTTGCTCACAGGTCCTGCAGCATTAAAGATTACAGGTTGATTGCAAAAATTCAGATTAGGCATATGTGCATCTTAAGCATATGTGCTTAACATAATTTGTTCAACTTCAGTCTTAAAAGACACACCTAACAGCCCTTTAATGAATGAGTTGGCACTTTTATTATTCACTGAAAGCAAACGCTGTGATACAGTACACAGGGAGATAAGATGTACTCCTTGCCCCAGTAAATTACAAAGATTCAGTCACTTGGCTTCACTGAAGAACCCAAAGGGGCTGATGAACAAGAGATACTTGCTGTAGACCGTGCATGAAAAACTCACTGACAAAGAGGTGCCTCAGGAAGTTGTAAGGCTATAAAAATGGAGACATAACCTTCAATGCACAGTAATTATAACCAGTTAGACTTAACCTGACAATAAGTATAAGGCACTGACAAAACAAGAAGTCTGAAACTGTAAGAAGATAGACAAGCCCTTGCCAATCTGTCTGGTCCAGCTTCCTAGCTTTTAATTCCCACCCTTGTAAGCCTTTGTGGTGGCTCAGGTTGACTGAGAAGAGCACTCATGACTTAGGCAGACATTGCATGAGAAGTGTAGTAATAACCACAAACACCTAGTTCCCAACAGGATCACCAGCTATTGCTTTTGCTTGGCCTTGTTTCAACAGGATCATTTTATAAAGGAACAGCACAGAGGGTCAGCAAAGGAAAGACAACCAAGAAATTGAGGTCTCTCCTGCACAACCTCAGCAACATTCTCTGCTCCATATGTGTTTTAGTACCTCATTGGTAAACAAGGGTCAAGCAGGAGAAAGTGCTGTGAGATAACCCAGGAAGCAAATGGTCATTTTGAAGGTGTCCTGCAGAAGGAAGGACATTGTAACATGCTCATTTTCAAATAAAAAGTTTAATTTTATTTCAAATGTCTGTGTTTTTCCACTGTCTAGCATAACATGATTACGGACCACTTTACCACACGGATATATTCCATCGTTGTGCTCCACAGCAGTAACTTATTGTGTGTAGTATGACCATTATGACTATGTTTCCCAGAAAGTTTCCCAAAGAACAAAAACCTGTTAATTACGGAAATTATTTTCTCCTTGCATGCCAATTCACTTAATCCTGTCTACAATTCAGCAAGCTTTAGTCCTTCTCCATATTTCCAATTCAGCAATATCACCCTTTTAGCTACTGCATTAGCTCTTAATAGAAATTTTCCCTTATGGTTCATTTATATTCAAGAGACTATTCAGGTCACCCAGTGCAAATATTTTGGATCACTGGCAATGTCATTGTCCAGAATCATATTCACTCTATTTCCTCTATTTCCTCCATTTCCAGAGTCAGTTTATCAGGTATGGGATGCTGAAAAAAAAACAACTCCTGTTCTCATTTATCTCAAATTTCACTGAAAAAGCAAAACAGAAAATAAATGAAGTCTGATTTGCATGAAATCAAGTATTCTGTATCCTAGTGTTGAATAAGAACACAGTCATTCTTTGAGTTCTTTCATGTCTCATTTCTATATTTAATTCATCTCCTTGTCACTTTATGTTGAATTAAGGGAATGATACAGTAAGTTTTCCATAACTTATTATTTGGCACTTTATCTAGCTATTAACCCTACCCTAATAATACTGCCCTCCTTAACAACCAAATGCAACTTCACCTGTTGCAAAATCCACAGAAAGAGGGAAAGGAGGGAAGTACATCCTCCCTGTAGGCTTCCCAGTGGAGAGCAGCACTGCATTGGTATTTTGCAGCTCCTGCTTCAAACAGAGGACATGGTGCTCCTTTGCTCTCTGGTGCACTTTGATCCCGCAGGCGGAGCGGTGCCTTCTCAGCCACTTCCAAACTCTGCGGCAGAGATAGCCCCAGACAAGCCTGTCTCCTGGAACTGCCAAGTGACAGATCAAAGCCAGAAAATTGCCCTTGTTTCCAACGCTCCTTCTGCAGTTAACACTTTGTGCTCTCCCCTTCAGGCACCCGGGAGCCTGAAGTCCTGTGGGTGGGAGAGACAGCCCCAAACACACCCCCAAGGGCCCAACAATCAGACGATGTGCCAAGTTACATGAAATTATCTCCCTTGTTTCTCTTAAGAGAGACAACAGAAATGAAAAGCAAGGCTGTGTGTACCCCCTATTCTTATCCGGCCCCTTCTAGACATTATTTACGACAGCCCTGGAAGCGCTGGAGCTGGAGCCTGCCTTTTAGAGCTCACTGAAGAAGGCACTGGGAACATTTCCAGCGACTCTGTGGCCTTGCTGAAAATTGCTGAGGTTTGGTCTGTGCTCCTTTAAGGCTGCAGTGAGAGTATGAGTGGTGGGACACAAGCTAAACTGAAACTGATGTTAAAGGAAGGAGTAGGGGGAAGGGACAGGACACCAAACTATTCTCAAAGTTGAGAAAACAATAATTAAAAAAAACAACAACAACAAACCAAAGCAAAATAAAACACCTTCCAAGCAATTTTTTCAACTTTAAAGAGCAGCTGCAGCTGGAATGGTGCCAGCTGTGCAGACTCACTCAGCAGACACAGGCTGAACATCACAATGGCTTTGGATATTGATGGTTTTAAGACCTGAGGAGTTGGAGGACAGTCAATATTGCCTATTCCAGCCTCTTAACCCTCAAGATTCTGCATGGGCCAAGGAATAACTACTGTCAAAAGAAGCACAGGTTTATCCTAGCACAGCCAGCTCAGCCCTTCCTTTTGCACAGACAGATAACTTGAACATCACACAATTCATTGAGCATAGGCTGTCCAGACACAGCCTTAAAAATAGAGTGGAATGGCTTTCCAGCATTGTTCTAAGTGTGTCAGTCTGCAATAGCAGTCCTGGGTGAGACACTCCCCATCTCTCCATTCCTGTGTAACATGCTGGATGTGATGGCTGCCATTACTGCAACGTGGCAGATTTCTACCTATCAGGATGAAAACAGCTGCATAAACATAAAATGACAGATAATCACAAATGTCTGGAATCTTCAGATAAAGGCAACACACAGAATAACAGAACTTGCTTAAATAATATGATAGTGATTTTAAAATGCAGTTTCTGACACTGCTATTCAGATGGGCAAACTTTATTCAAAGGTAATCTGTTTGTTGCGGGTACACGTCTGTCCATGTTTTTATTTAAAAAATATTTTGCTATGCTTTAGTATCCTGATTTCACATCTCCTGAACTAAAAGAGGGGCTACCTGGTACTACTGTGACCCTGCTGTGAGGGAGAATCCTTAAAAATGGCCCTACAGGAGAAGCAGCAGTGCAAGCCTCCAGCTAGCACAGCCTTTAACAGCAGAGGGACTTCAGGGGCATGCTAATTAAATCACTCCAAGCAAGGGTAGAGTGACATGATGCTGTGCTGTCACCCAAAGCCTCTTACACCCAAGAGAACTGGGTATCACTAGCACAAGTGTTGCTGGGCTGGTGTGTGCTTCAATGAAGGGTTTGACATATGTTTTCCTACTGCAGTCAGACAAACACGAATAGCATTTCCTGTATTATTTCCTCTGCTTGGAAGATGGGGTGGAACTTCATCTGCTATTTCTTGATATGTAGGGGAGAGAAACAAGGAGGTGAATATCTAGAGTGCTAGCAGAAGTACAGTAAGAGAAAATAAAAGCAAGACTAGAGAAAAGGAAGCAAAAGCAGACTGAATGGCCTAAACTTGCACAGTGGTCAGTAAACTGAATCAGGTGCTGCGAGAGTTACTAGAAGAGAAGTGGAAATGTGTTTTAAAACAGTTTGCAAGTCCCTAAAGCAAGAGTCTTCTACAGGTGGCTTTATTTCCTGATTCCAAGGGAACCAGCACAGCTCAGCAGGATAGGGCAGCAAGGAAGCAAAGAGATTAGTAGAGACTGAACAAGCAAAAGGACAGGGGGTAGAGGAGAAAGAGATGGATGAACAAGGGAATATTATTTTGTAGAGCAATGCAGTACTTTGCTGGGTCACAGCCAGCCTCTGAATGCACCTTAAACTCCTATTTCCCATTCTCTCCCAGCTGGATAGATAATTGTCTGACTATAGAAATATATTAATCATTTTTATGTCTATGAACTCCAATTCCAGCACAAGGAGTGCTGTTAGACAAAGGTATGTCTCACCATAGGCTACAAGAACAGAACAGGACCCCCTTCCCTTCCTGTATTTGAGATCAGTCTCTAAGAAAAGCACAGGAAACATCAGGAATTCCCAGGGATCGATGGGGTAAGATATTCCTATGGTTTCAGGCATATATATTGTATTCCTTCCCCAAGCCTTTCATACACAGCCTGATTTATTAGCCTTAGTCAGCATTCTGTCTTGTAGACCTGCCAGAAAAGCACAGTGGGATGAAACATCTGGTAAATTTGCTCAAATTCTATTATGAAACATCTTCAATTCAAGTTTCAGTGAAAAGTAAACAAGTCATTGTCTTTAAAAAGTTATTTGCTTTGCTGTCAGAAAACCCTGGCAATCAGCACCAGGCATTACTCCTCCTCTCAGGGCTGTCAAGGGAGAACAGCTCCCATTGCGAACCATTCTGGGTCAGGTAGAAGATCAGTGAAATTTGACTTGTTCACCAATGTGTGCTGTGGCATTGCCACACAGTGACATTTGCTTCCAGTTTAAGAGCACCCGAGGGATGTTTAGGGAGCGTGGGACACGGCAGGCTCCCTCTTCCCTGCAGGGCAGGGCGCTGCACAGGCTCCCAGCCCAGTCAGCACTGCACTGACTCCAGGTCTGTGTGCAGTTTGACAGTGTGCAGGTTCAAGCCTCCCCAGAGCCAGCTTGGGGATTTCTAACACAGTACAGCACAGTGCCTTGCAGATGTCACCAAGTGAGAAAATGCAAACCATGGTGGTGAACAGGTACAGCCTGTTGAGCTACAGACAAGAAAAGGAGGTACTTAAATGCTCTGTGTTCTGTTTCTCCATGCTGGCTCCACACATACGCAAATACATTGGTCCAAAACTCCCACATTATCCTTCCATGTGGGGCAGGGGCCAGAGGCCATTATTTCAGTCTCTAAATTGGAACAACACCTATAGAGAAGCTGCTTTTAGTTTCTACAGGTGAATTCCAGCCCTTCTAAATCACTTGGGCTGTTTGTGGAGAGAGGTGAATGTCCCCCACCAGAGAACTCTTTGGTAGTAGTTTCATTTCCACAGAAAAGCGTTTCTCTCTTACAGTCAACAGCTTTAATAGGTGGATGTGCTGCAGGAAAAGAATGTATTGGTGGGTCAAACTCCAGCACCTGACTGTATTCATCCACAGGGGTTATTTTTTAATTGGTGAAGAGCCCTTATAGAGCCATCTGACTTTCCTACATACCTGTGGTGCATGGTATATTTGAGACAGATTTAGCTACAAAAGGACAAATCAAAAAGATGATGAACACATTATAGGTCATTACAGAAAACAGAACTGCATTAAGAACTAGTCCATCTGCAGAGGAGCAGATCCATGCACTTATGGCAGGTTGTGCACTGAATGATAGTATAGCAGAGAATATGCTTATCTGTGCAATCCACACAACACACTGTCTGCAGTCAACACATTCCTACGTGCACTGGCATGAGCCATTGGAAACTGATTTTCCATTTATGCTAATTATCATGTTACACCATGCCAAGCTGCTGGAGTTGGACACTGAATGGGGCAAATCCCTGCCACCCTCTTTGGCTCAGGGTAACTTCAGGACAACACAAAGTACTTGAAGTAAAATAAGATAAGACATAAAGTGAAAAAAACAAACCAATTAGAAGTGCCATCAGAGCTGGAATTTCTCTGGGAATGTGTGATACAACTGGAGAAGGTTTTAAAAGTGCTGCAGACAGTAATGTTGCTGCCAAAAAGAAAGCAGCTGTCAGAGCAAGGAATTTTTTCAGGTCAAGGCTAGTCATGAAGAAGATGACATTTTTTGCAGTTCTCATTTAATCTGGGCAAAGAAGGCTGAGTGAGGAGAGGTAAGACAGAGACAGGAGCAGAGCTGCAACTACAAAAGATTAAAACATCTCAGAGTCGTGTTTAGAAACAGTCTGCAAAAGAGGCTTTTGGCAACAGAGAGAAATTTTGGACCAATTCAATAGCAAGGCACCAGTCTCAGTTCTAAGGGGTGCTTCTGAGAAAGCCACTTGAACCTGCCAAGAAGAGAAAGTCAGTCAAGACCAGAAGAGATGAGGAGAGGACAGTCCTCTTTTGTAGCAGGCAGGAGAGAGAATGTAAACTAACCTAAAAAAAGAGACTGGAAGCAGAAAGGTGCAAGGAAGCCATAGCTAAGCCATAGCTGGAAAAACAAAACATCAAGCTATGGACAATGCCTAGCATTTGGAGAAGAGGCACAAGACTGTGAAGGAGCCCATTTGAACAAGATCACAGCATGGAAATCACAGAAGTGTCAGAAATAGTGACTTTAGCAATGAAAGAACCACCAAAGATAAAAAGTAACTGGATAAAAACCCCTCCCATTCACCAAGCAGGACCCTTCACTATCCCCACTGTGGGAGGATGTGAATTGCATGCTTGAATAAATAATAAACTGGGAAAAAGAATATGTGATAAATAGTGCCATGAGAAAAATACACACCCCAGGGTAAAACACATGCCAAGACCCTGGTCTCGACAGGGTGAACCAAATATGGACATCGGGAGGCAGAGCAGCTGGAGATGTGTGTGGGGCAGGCTCACTGCTGGGCTGGCAGGCAGTTCCAGAGCTCTGCCGGAAACCAGGGACAAAAGCAGGGAGGAGGAGGAGGAAGGATGAGAGAGATAACAAAGCCATTGCAGACTGTCTCTAAGGGGAAGAGCCAAGACTGGAGGCACACTGGTCAGCCAGCACACAAAATAGATGGAAAACCTTTACTTCTCCATTGAAGTGTGTAACTATAGTCACCACAAAGATAAAATAAGATGGGATTAAAATATTGTCCATTTCACATTGTGGTGAATTAGGCTTTAAACAAAGTTTTTTTCCAAAAAACCAGAACAAACCACACTAAAAAATCTTGTTTTCTGTAAGAAAATAAAATAGCAAGGGATGCATCTACTATCACACTACACTCAAATAATGTGTCCAGATCATCACATTTGGAGGAGGCAGACATTAGCTCCCTGCAAAAGTGTACCATAGATAGAGTGCACTTTTAAAATGTTAAAATTAAACAAAGGGTTATTGCCTTGTTCAAGATAACATAATTCCCATCTGCCAGGCCATGCTAACAGAGCAGATCATGCCTGTCACCTCCTTGCCCATTCTGATATGGCAGGGGACGGCTGCAATCACACTCCCCCCGGCAGTCTGCAGGAGCCTCCCTCTCTCTGCACCTCTTCCTCACCTTCCTGCCCTGCTAGGAAGAAAAGGTCATGAGCCAAACTAGCAGAAAGTACAAGCTGTAAGAGGCCTTCTTGCCATGGCTGTCAGAATTCCTCCTGATACAATGGATCAGCAGAAATGCAACCTCTTCCAGGCTCATAGACTCTGGGAAAGAGCAGCAGGGATAAGGGTATGGACACAGCGTGGGTAACAAATAACTGTGAGAGGGTTGTGAACATTGCTGTGGAACCACTTTTTATTTCTGTGACTCCCATCAATGTGGAAGCCCCTTCCTCACTTCAGTTGTCAGGCTGGGCTCTTGCGAGCACCTTCTTTTGCTGTTTTCTCAAGCTGCTCTCTCAACAGAACATTGTTTTCATTACTTTCCCTATAATTACCATTTATTCTAATCAATAAAGTTAATGATGAATAATCAACAAAATACAGCAGACAAGAGAAGGCAGTTTTGTACTCTGAGCAGACTTTGGTGATCGCTGGAACTCTGCTCAGGGGCCCAGCCCCAGCCATCAGAAAGCCTCCTCTTGGCCACCCCACTCCACCCTCCAGTTCAATCCCCCTCCCTCAACCTGTGGAAGCCTCTGATGTTGGACTGCCACGAGTAGCGACAAGATAAGTAAGAGGCAGGATAGAGAACAGAAGGGATGGGCAAGCTGTATTTTATCTCCTCTGTTCCTTGTAAAGCTACTGTTGCTTTGCTCTTCATAATTTCCCCCTTTCCTCTATGACTTAGAAACAGCAAAGTTTAAAAAACAGGGAAAAATACTTTAAAATGCTTTAGGGATATAATTGATATAAATTAATGGATTTTTTTTCCCCAGGGAAGCACAGACTCCACACTTCCTTCTGTCTTTTCTTGCAGCCCCAGGCCTTTTGTTCTCTGGCAAAAGCTCCTCATTGAAGTGCATGGCATTTTCTGGGCACTATATCTTCAGTATATTCTTTGCAGCAGTGTAATTTTTTGATAGTCACTTGAATAATCAGCAGTCAGTGTTAAAATACAGCATTGTCCATTGACACCCCTAACCCCCAGGAAGCAACAGAAGATGAAGAGGGAAGCCTGCAGTTCTTACTGGCCTCATTTTCTTTCTTGAGAACTAGCTCTTTCTTTCCTACATACAAGTATCCCACACAGTTAAAGCCAGCCTAGATATCTATAGCCAGCTCTTGTTCCCATCCCTAGTATCATACAACTGGCACGCAGGGGCTGTTTAGGCTAGTAAGGGAGTAACATGGGCTTCTGAAATTGTCCCAAAATTAGTTGTTTGCAAACCGCTAGAGAGGTATTACAAACCTGAACATTTCTTCAGATGTGGCAGTACTTAAAAAGATCTCCAGAAATTTCTCATTTGCAGGGTTGATTTGTTAAATGTTTACCACAAGGCCAGTAAAGAAGTTGGCTGCCTTGGGTCCTACCCTTTCAATACCAGGATGCATTCTGTAAATAATTTAACATGACCGAAGAAATTAAGGAAGGAAACACAGAGCCAAGTCTGAAGGAAGGAAAAACTGTTCTCTAATCACAGCTGAAACCATTTACTTTTGTTACATGTAGTTATATTATTTTTTAAGTGCTGAGCTTTTTAAATACTATTTCAAGCTTGGTGTTTCTTGCTGACAGCCAGCAATATGTGACCCCCTGTTCTTTATAAACATTTTACACTGTTCAAGAAGATTATATGGTTGCAGACAATGGGCTTTTTTCCTTCCTGCAAAACTAAATTCTATCAGCCTGAACCACTGGCTTGCTGCCTCCTCTCCTGCTCTGAGCTTGCAGTGTCAGAGGCTTAGATGTAAAGGATTTTTCAGTGAAGAGTGTGTCTTACTGGAGGCTCCTTCTGCTTCCCTGTAATTTCAGGCTATTGTTCCATCCTGTCCTCTTCCAAGAGTACAGCTGATGCCACCAAAAGTTCAACTGAAAACCAGGAGAGGTGATAATCTCATCTGAGACCATGTAATGGCTTTCAGAGGGCTTGTGGAAGTACTATGATACTTCTTTAGTCTTCCCTTACCTGGTAAGCAGGAGACCTCATACCATGCTTAATTAGCTGCATTGCTGGGAAGTGCTTGTGGCCCACTGTGACAGCATTTAAGATCACATAGTCACAAAAAGAAGCCATAGTAGTATTTTTAACTCAGGAATTTCTGGTGCTGCTTTTGGGCTCTGCAAGCACATGCAGAGGCCTGAGCAGGAGAGATACTGAAGTGCCCACAACACAGTGAAATGGGATGCTCAGAACTTCAGGCAAGACGGTGCATACCAAGCAGAAGCTGACCCAGAAATCACAAGAATGGGGTTAAGGTTGAAACAGAGTGGTGAAACAAGGCCAAATGGAAACTCTGTCTTACCACAGTAAATAGGTGCACTCTCAGACTCCAAGCAGAATATCTTAGGATAGAGAGGGGGAGAGACAAGAAGCAGCTTTTGTGAGGAAAAGAAAATCTACAAGCAAGTTGTGGGTTTGCCATGAAGGATAATTATGTTGATCATATTTCATTCATAGAGCAGCCAACCTCTATGAACAAGGGCCCCAATACATCCCTAAGAGCAAGTGCTGTATTTAGCTTTAAACATGACAGCAGTTTCAGTGAGGACAAGCACCACCAAGGGTCTACTTCTTGCTGAAACCCTGCCAATCCTTCTGAAGGTGTTCCCTTTAGATACACAACACACACCAAGCCTTCACTATTTCCTTTCTCTTAGTATTTTTTTTGCCTGGCCTTGGAAACACCAAAAAATGGACTGGACCATTTTGTGATTGAGGAGATCTAGAAGAATAAAGGCTATACAGTGAAGTTAAATACAGGGAGAATAGACACAAAGAGAAACAAATGATTGTGTAACCAAAAGGTATGAAAGTGGTATTTGAGACAAGAGGTAGATGAGGAAGTGCTAGAATAAAGCTAAAAGAATAAAATTTGGCTAGGAAAGGCTGAAAGGAAGAGTGGTAAAATATTTTCAAGGAATAAAGACAAATAAGAATTTTTCAAGTATATAAGAAGGAAGATGTCAGCAGAGCTCTAAGAGAGTGCCAGGGTTATTTAGTAACAGATGAAAAAGATTCCAGAAAAATGAAATGAAATCTTTACCAAGTGTTCATAAGAAAGGATGTAGGACTGAAGTAGAAGAGAGAATTACTTTTGCCTTGAGAGGAGAAAAAATACTCAAAGAACTCCAGGTCACAAATAGAAGGAATAAATAAATTACAGCTCTGCATAGCACAGACAGTCCCCCTGCCAATCATAGATGAGGCAGGAAGGTCTCCTAAGAATGAATTTTAAACATATTCTCTAAGAATCAGGAACAGAACAAAAAATGGATTCCTATTATAGTCACCCATTGCACTCATTTGTCCTATATGAGACAGAAATCCATACTACCTTCCAGCCTTAGGTACTGCGAGAGCAGAGATCATCCTCAAGAAACCATCCTTATGCTATTTTAGTCTCTCTGAAGCTGCAAGGGCCACACATGCTTGTGTGTGGACACAACAGCTCACATCTGGCCCTGCTTGATACCCTGAAGCTGCTGTGGGAAGAACAACCAGCTGAATCCCTTCTCAGTGTTTGTAATTCCAGAAGGGATTTCTGGATGTTGTAAGGTGGACCAGGCTCACCTATGAGTACAGTCAGTGGCTTGCACTGGGAGCATTCACCAGATGAATAATGAGCAGAGTTAAGCTGCAGACAGAAAACCACAAGGAATAAAGTGAAAACAGAGTAGCATCTCTGAGAGGGGAAAGTCTTCCGGCAAAAATGGCTGGAACTTCATAATCAAATTCTACCCACTGTTCTCATTCCTTTGGGTAAAAAAAAAAACCAAAAAACTAAACCCAGCTTTTATTTTATTTTAAGGACTTGATATTCAAAAGGCACATAAGCACATGACAAGAAAAAGATCTCCTCATGTGTCCTCACCTTGAGAGAGTTACAAATTGCCAAGAACAAACCTCATCTGGATGTCTGTCCTAAAGGACAAACATTGCCAAATGGCTGTCAACAGTGTGCACTCTTTGAGCTGCCCAACGCTTACCTTGTATTCAGTATCATACTTTATATTAGCTTTGGAAAACTGAGTGTATAGGCGTAGGGTTGGAATCAATGTATTGCAGCAGCTTGGGGAGCACTGAAGAAGTAATAAATATTGTCAAATGTTGATCCTTTCTCCTTAAAATGTTTTTGCTTGAACTTGGCTTTTCTCTCTGCCATCTCTCTGTGCTTCCTATTAGAACACAAGGTGACCTTTCCATGGTTAATTACCTGAACAAAATACACACAACATTAATGCCAAAAGTGCCCCTTGTGCATTCTACTACATTTGCAGATCTTTGAAATAATCTAACCTAATCTCTTCCTTTTCAGGTTAGGGCGTATGTGGTGTGAAGTGACCAAAGTTAACAAGAGAAGGGAGGATGGACAAACACATGTTGACAAATACAAGCCAAGAGACAGAGTCTGTGAGTGCATGCACAGTAAAATGTTCCCCAGAAGTGTCTCTGTTCTAAAACAAGACACTTGCTGATAGTGCTTTGCCTTTATACAGCAATGTTCATGCAAACATCTCAAGGCATCCTTCAAACAGTCACATGCAGCACAGTGGGGCAACCAGAAACTACCAAGTATAATCATAACAGTAAATTGGTTCATATGGTCTGGATGATTTATCCTCATTCATCACAAAAGAAAACAGTGAAGAAGCTGAGAGAACAACATGGAAATCGTTGCTCATGAGGCTCTAATTATCATCTTTGCTCTGGGCTCTTCACCTGCAGGGTATGAATTTCCTGTGTGTGCTCAGGGAGGATGTCCTCCCTTCTCCAGGAGAACAATCTGCCTGAGCACTGCTTGGAGCACACGCTCGTTGATGCACCTCTGCTAGCGGGGACTGAAGCACCACAGGCTCATCTCTCTTCCTGTAATTTGTGGCACATTCAGCTGACCTCTGGTACTTGGAACATCTCGCCTACTGCTCATGTGGTGAGGCTATTTTACATGACTGGCAGTTTAGCTGTGCTGGCACAGGGGCAAATGGGGCTCCAAATCTGTTATTGCAGGAAGAAGTGAGATTGCAGATAGCCAGAAGACCAGCTGGACCCAACCCTGTCACACTGGAATAGAGAAGAAATAGGAGCCATTACCATGTCCTATCCATGGACTACCTCCCTCCAGAGCTCCCCCACAATCAGGTTTCTGCGGCAGGTATGTGTCTTGGGGCTCTCAGCTGGAAGAAATGTTAAGTCACAGCTAAACACATCATGCAGACCTTTAGGCAGAGGCCTTAGAAAAGTCTTCAATAGGCTGGAAGTGCAGTAAAGCTCAGGCATACTTTGGAGGAGCTAAAGTGTGACAGAGAAATGTTAAAACCCATTTCTGTATGACAAGGCACTTAAGTAGTTCAGCCAATTAGACGGCTTGATTGGCTGACATTCTAAACACTATCATTTTGCACACAGGGTGCCTCATGCATGAATGAGGATGGTGTTTGAAGGCTTTGCTTTTTGTCAATGCTTTTGTGTTTCTTTGTGGAATAAGTAAATTCATATTAATTTCCCAGCATTTTGACTATAAATACTCTGGGCATCTAATAAATTAAATTACCATTTATTTAGTTACTGCTTGGTTATTTGAGAATTTAATAACAAACATATGTAGGGACCTGAACTTGCATTACAGAACTCCTCATGTGCAGCTCAGTGATCAAGACGGAATAGCTCAGCTTCACTTGACAGTCCTCCAGCCTGGCACCCAAATGGACACAAAAGCAATTGACATCATTCAAATGGTGATACCCCCAGGGTGTCATATACATTTCGAGAGGACAATTGAGAAATAAGAGGAACATTTAATACAGGAGAAAAATGTCCCTTAGGCAAAAATTTCACTATTCACTAGAGACTTGTGGGATAATCCCTTTCCTGCACAAATGACACAGTTCAGTCTTCAGCTCCCTGTTGTGCAAGCAGCCCTGGAAGTGTTTGTAAGCCTGCCCTCCATCCCACATGCAAGAATTAAGATGCTCTAACTATTCAAATAATTTCTCTTGTCTTTCACTAAAATTCTGCTGAGCATTTATACAACATCCTTCACTGAAGTCAGTCATGACACATCCAGAGGTTGGCAAGCACCATCTCTCTTTCCCAGATGACAAGAGGCATGGAAAGGACAGAGTGAGATTAGGAGTTTACCCTTATAGTTTTTGTGCTGAATTCAAAATAATTAATGTCTTCTCAATTCTAATGCAAACAAAGAGGTCTGGATTTACTCAAACCTCAGTCATTTCACAGGGGAATGTAATTTGGCCCAAGTGAGGTACCCAACACAGACCTCTTCTATTTCTGCTCCTCAGTGTCTGAGTAAGAGCCTGATACAATTTGGACACCAGTTCACAGCAGTTTGAGCTAGCAAGTCTCACCCCACAGCAGCACTAATTCTGTGAACCTCTGAGAGTGTGACATACCACGTGCCAGCTAACGGCTTAGCAACCCAGATGAACTACTGTTATTCCCTGATTGGAATAACAGTCTTCAAATAACTAATTGTTTCATGAGAACATAGTCACACTCATTAACATGTTCACTGGCATGACACAAGCTCTAAAGGTGATGACAAATCTCTCCCGATCAACCAATTTCAGACTGTCTGTGGAGGTTTAAGAATAATTAGTCTGATTCACCTTTGAGTCAGTCCATTTCTAAACTGATAAAAAGGCACTGGGTCCTGTGCCACTACCATCTTAGAGCTGGAAAAAGGCAGAGCTTTACCCTGGAATAAATCTGGAATAGTACAGAATTTTTAGAGGACTGGTAAGGAAAAGCATTCAGTCAGTGGGGCCAGGATTTAAATGGTCATTATTTGGGTCTCACAGGAGAGGTCAGAACCTCAGAGAACCACAGAGGCAGACAAGACCTCCAAAAATCCCCTCCTGCCCTCCTGCATGGCAGTACCAACGAACACATGACACTCCCAACAGATGTTTGTCCAATCTGTTCAATAGTGCTCCAAGTGAGCCAAGGACTTAGTCCTTGACTTTATCTCAATCTCCAAGATAAGTGAGAAATCAGGCAGGTTTTCTGTATGTGTCAGAGAAATTAAAAACACGATGGATTTTCATATCAGACTGTTGAGGACTAATTGCAACAGTGTTTTCCAGCAAACCAGTGATTGTAGGCTAATTTTCCGTTATGAAACAGAAATCAGGGTTAATGAGGCTAATTGTGTCTACCAGTGTTTCAAACAAAAAGGAAGCCAACTCAATTTTGAAGCGAGTTTTCTGTCGGGAACAAATTGAGGAAAATTGCTACAGTTGTACCAATATTTCCTAAAATTGTTTAGTACCATGCTTGGGAAACCAACATGATAGAACACAAGCCAATGGTACAGAAAATGAAGCTTATTAGCCAGTAACTATAGTGAATATCAAATGCAAGGCTGTGTGACATACCACGACAGTTGAGCTGTTGAAAGCAATGCAACAATAATAGAGTGAGTGACCCTCGTGCCAGCTCTACTGAGGTACTACAAAGAGAAAAAATTAAGAAGTCAAGGTATGTAGCAAATCTGTCAAACAAACAAAATCTTCAGGTTCTATGTCTCATCCATGACTCATTAATTAATTACACAAGCTAAACTAGTAAAAAATTAATGCATTGCTGCAAAGCAAAATTCATAAACAGAAGTCCTTCAGAAAAAAAATCAGTTTAGGCTCTTTTGTTACAAGCTGATTATTCTATTAATTACTCAGAAGAGTTGAGCTACTTCAGTGACAGAAGACATAAACAATATATGCAGCACAGTCCAAGCAGCTGCTGTACTGCCAAATACACCTGAGCATTAATACACCTGCTATTCCCTTCTCAGGTTGTTGAATCCCCAGCTAGGCCAACCAGCAATGCTTTGGGTTTATGATGTAACAAACTGGAACTAAAACACAGCCACATTCATTTGCACTCCAGACTGATGCCCAAATCAATCCAGTGTGTGCTGGAAAGAGTATGAAGGCTTTCAGCTACAAAACACACAGGCACAATGTCTGCAATTTGACCTTATTGTAAAATCCAGGCTGTCCTGCTCCTGTGTGCCTGAGAAAGGAGCGTCCTGGGATTTACAGGAGAGCCTTAGTTTGCTGCAAGGGAGAGTTTATGTGGGAGAGCTCTAAAGAAAATCCACATCCATACATATGGCTGTGCAAAGAGGAGCTCCTTAGGATGACAGTGCATAGGAAAAGTTATAGCATGTCAGACAGCAAGGACAGAAAACAGGAAAACAGAAGAGCTCCTGTGGGGAAAAATATGGAGCTAAGGAAGGAAAGGAATTAATGTGGTAATACATCAACATAGGAGAGAATAAAAACATATGGAAGAAAGGGAGAATCTAAAGATTAAGCACAAATAGGGAGACATACTAGTTAAAAAGGAAACAAAAATGAGCATAACATTAAGGTCAGTAAAGGTCACCAAAACCTTGGCCTACATTTTCTGTAAGAAAATCAGTTCTGGGAGAAAGGAGACAAGAGGAAGCAATGGGAGTGTCAAGACAGGAGTGGGGAGCATCTGGGTGAGATCTCAACAGTTTAAAGTTACAGCCTGTGGCTGTCCACCTCCGGTGCCTTCCTAATCTGGGGCCTTTTGCCTTCTGTAATGTGTTCACTGGAATCAAAGCTTCCCTTTAGAAAAATGATGTCTGCAGCCCTTCTGGCTTGCCAAGATACAGCCTTCACTATGTAAATCAGTGCTCTGCTGTCTTGTTGAATCTGCAGCCTGAGGTATGAACAATTCACATTCATCTTAATGGGATGTTTACCTCAAAGCCTCATTGTGATTCTCCAAAGTTAATACTGTATTAAACAAGTTGTTTAACATACAACTGGGTTTAAGTCACTCGCATTTGAACAGGAGAACTGGATTTGACTGATTTTTCATCTGAGGACCTACAGAAAAATAGACAGAATAAAACAAATACCTGAATTTCCAGTCACTGTTCATCTCTGCAAATCAGCTTTAGTTTGGTTTAGAGATGCAGGGAGGGGCCTAAGCTGAATAACTGCTGGGTTTCCCTACTTATCATCTCCAGGCAGGTGAGTAATTCTTCTGTTTGCTTTCAAAACTTCTATTTCCCCTCCTAATGATGGTGTCCATACTTCTTGGGTTTACAAACCTTCCAATTCACTTTTCTGGGCCAGCCTCTACCTTCTTTATTCATGTTCTTGGCTCTTAAGAGGACCTCAGTAAGGACATGGAAAGAGCTCAGTGAGGAGGCTCAGTGGGACCCTCAGAAGGCACCACAGCCCCTGTGCTCTCCCAGGCAGACTGTGCTGCTGCTGGGCAGGGAGCAATCCAATGCTGTGAGGAACACACCCAAGCAAGGCAAGCACTTCCTCTCCCAGGCACACAAGGGGTGAAAACTCCAGGTTTCCAGAAGTGGCTGGAAGTTACTAATGCTGCCATTGTTCAGGTCCCAAGAGGAATCACTTGAAAGTTTAGAAATTATCAATATCTGCCCTGAAAAACCTTTGAAAGCTTCACAATTATCTAACCAACAACTGTGGTCTCAAAGTTCCCCATTAGCTCTGGGAAATCACAGGTAAGAGCTTTACCCAGGAATCACAGTCAAACCCTCACTCTCTGGCCTTGAATAAAGACTGCAGTACTGGATTTACTACCAGAAGTGAATGCACATCCATCAAAAAATAGATCAAAATACAAATGAAACTGCCTGCTCAGATAAAGCCCTTTTCAAAAAGTTACAAGGGGGGAGGGAGGACCATGCAAGAGGATGTAAAGAAAAGTCTGTTGAAGATAAAATAAGCAAGTTACTGTGATGAAGAAAAAAGTGAACAATGAATCCAGTACAGAGAGATCAAGTGAAAGAAAAACCACATTACTATTTACAGTAAAGATCACTCATCTAACAAGTATAATTAGAAATTCACACACAAAGATAAAAGTGTCCAGTGAATGCTGTTGTAATCAAAAATAATACACCATTGTATATATTTTTTAAAAAATTCTAACACTTTCCAAAAATAGGGATAATGGGTCTCATTAATAGAGTCTTCATCCGTACTAAACAAGTTCCCTTTATTCACACTGTAATTTTCCTAGCCTGCCAAAAGAAACCCTCCCGATAAGGCGTCACAGTGCAGCCCCCCCACCCCACACATCTGTGCCTACATAAAGTTGAGTTACAGACAGGACAATGACACCCAAAGAAATCCATTCACATTTCAAAGACTTCCACTTTCATGGTTGTGTTGCTTGGGCTATATCTGAAAACACAGCACAGCATTTGGATTTTTCTCTTTCTGCAAAACAATGGTTCACAAAACTTAAACACTTCACTCAATGCACAAACATATCTTTGGCTGAAATACAAATTTTCAGTGAATATTTGGGAAAACACTATAGTGGAAAACCTTGGAGGGCAAGGAGGACCGAGAGAAGGTAATAATATTTGAGGACAATTTGGGAGGGTTAAAATATCTGCTTAGGAAAATATCTTTTTTTTCCCTTTAAAAAAGAAAACAACACAAAATGAAAATTACAACCAACCCACACCACAAACAAACAAAACCCCAAACAAAATAAAACAAACCACTTCCCCACAAAACGACACAAAATAATCAACAGAAGAAAAACCAAACCAGCTTCCAGCAATGAAAGCAAGTCCTTTTCTCTTGGTTTCTTGGAATTTTAATGGTAATCTGTTATTATTTGCATGCCTATATCCCAAGCAGACACACAGTCAGAGATGGCTGCTATTTGGAGCTTTTATTTGGGAGGAGAATCAGATTTCCATGCAGGTGACAAGTGAGAGGGCTTGTAACTAGACAGGGCCCCAGGAGACTCACCAAAAATTGAGCCGTGAAAGCAAGCACATCTACAAAAGGGGACAGGATCAGGTTGCAGCTATATTATCATAACACTAGAAAATTACAACTTAGGATGTTATTTACTATTATTTCCAAATCTGATAATATACTAAGAGTGCCCTGTCCTTAACAAGGTACTCCGAAGGGCATTCGTGACTGCTGATACTGCATCATTCAATCTCTGCTGAGGGAAATTATTCTGGAAAGGCCATAACCTACTGAGCTGGATTGTTTCTGGTCTCCCTGGGCTGTAAGTCTATCAGAAACAGTGTGATCTGGAAACCTGTCACTGAGCAACCGCCAGCTCTTCCTGTTGGGTTACAAAGCACAGTAAATATTGTTACACTGCCCTAGATTTATCCTTATTATGTCTCTTAGGGTCCTTTTATGCCACATGGAAAAACACTTATCGAGAAAAACGATGGAAAAAGAAGATGAGATAAAATACCTCATCTGTGAATTTTAATTCGCCTTCATTCCCTATGCAGAGTTTGCTTTTATTTTTTTAATGTAAGCAGCTGAGTGTCCTGCAGATTCACGTGTGGGACAAAGACCTCGGTGGTCAGCACGTCTGAAAACCTAACTTGAGAATCTATATCAGGTCCTTCAGATTTAATATTTTAGACTTAATAGCAAAGGGAAAATGTCAATAAGTCCCTTTGTCATTGTTATCTTCTTCTTTATCTTTTTCATAAGTCAGTAGTTCTTTTAAACTAAACTCTTTTTCCTATTCCCCCAAAGTGGTAACTAATAATTACATCATTAGTGCAATCCAGAGGCAAACATAAGACAGGAATGGAAGCCCAAACTCTGAAAATATTATATTTATATACTATTTGCCTCATTAAATATACAATATACCCCAGGCACTCTATTATTATTATTATTATTATTATTATTATTATTATTATTATTATTATTATCTAACAGCCAGCACAGCAAATACTCACTGAATTCACACCTTTAAAGAAAAAAGAAAAAAAAAAGAGAAAAAAGAAAGAGAGAAGAGAGAGGCAGATGGATGGAACTCATCAGTAAGTCAAGAAAACAGCTATCTAATCTTGCATCAAACTTTTTTTTACTGGAAACAATAAAGGAGTTCTTACATTCCAAAACAGTTTACAGCATGCTAGCAATTACCAGAAGTGTTCCTGCATGATAAGCCTTTATAAACATTTTATTCACCTGTGAAAGTCTGTGAGAAACCTGTGGTAGAGAAATGATAGGGATGAAGCACAATAAACAGCATATGAAGAAGAGCATGGCAGTTCTACATACTCCCCTAATGAAAGCATTCTACAGAATGGAGTAGCAAACACCTGAAGTTGCATAAATGCTCCAAGAAATATCACAAAATCCAGAGAGCAACATCTAAACATAATGGGATTCATACCTTTCTTACCCAAGTCAACACTACTTTTAGCACTGACTGGGGCCAATAAATTACCATGGATGCTCCTGAGAGAGGCACTCCTAGGAACGAGCTGGAGTGGTCTGGATGAGCAGCTCTAAAAGAAGACCTTATTCTTCCAAGACAGGGAAAAAAAGCTCTAAGTTGTTAAAATGCCTTTCTTCAAACAACAAAACCAAGACTCCACTTACATTCTTCAGACCAGAAAAAGAATATATATTTTAACAAAAAAATTTAAGTCACATTCACGGGTTAAAATTTTTTGTGACTGTGCTGAAACATCTTCCAGTGTTGTTCTGAATTTACACATACAGTATGAATTTAAATTAGCATATGATCAGTCACCAAATATGTCAAGTGCATTATCAAGATAAGCCAAGTATAAAATACTGTGGAGGGAAAAATATTTCAAAGAAGACACAAACTGACCTAGTTTTACAGCCTGTTGTTCCAAATTATCAGGATTTCACTAACGACTGCATTTGTTTCATCTTGTCAGAATGACTTGCAGCTTATGAAGTGCATTGATCTACTGGTGAGAATTAATTGTAGAACCCAGTGACTTCTGTCAAAGCAATATACTTAGTTAAAACCTTCCCGTTGTATATCTTTGTTGGTGTCTCCAAAATTAAAATTCAAATTTAGCTAAAGCAGAAATCCCTAGGAATCTCAAAGCACCAACTGAACATAACAATTCCTTCTCATTTTGTATTCCACACTAAACCCAAGGTCAGTTAACAAAATATATTCTGTGAATAAAAGCATAATTATTGGTGTAATTTGCAGTGCAAATGAAAGGAAATCATTACTGCCTAATTAACAGTACATATGTCAAGAATTCAGTAAGAAAAATACTTGGAAATAAAATAAAAATAATTTTTAATTCCAGAAGCTTTTTATCTTCTGCTGTGAGCAGAAACCACGAGCCCTGTTTGTTCCCTAATTTCTTTTATAAATCATTCCTGCTAAATTGTGGACATTTTCCACAGCAGACATTTAAATTTCAAGAAGGATTAGTGCACTAAAAAGAGGAACTTCATCAATCATCCTCTATTTCTTGAAGCCAATTTTTATCTATGGCTTCTTGATGAAGTAAACATTTTTTTTACTTTAAAGTTTTGTATGAGAGCTTTCAATAAAAACTCCTCTAGGATGTCTAAGACATTTTTAGAGATTTTTGTTTTTAAAAAATTAGTAATACTTATCAGAATATTTACAAATGGAGATACTCCAGGAGTGTGGAGCTCTTGGTGAAGGTAGCACTGCACTCAGCTGTCAACAAACCACTCAGCCACTGGGCTTCCAAAGTTATGCAGTTTCAATCACTGGCTTTTTCAAAACAAAAATAACAAAAAAATCCCACAGCTGTAAGATTATGACATAATGGATTACAGGAAGTGGCCCTGCAAATACTCAGATAAAGAAATATGGTCTGTCAGTAATTTTGTAGCAAAGATAGTGTATTCAGGGTAAAACACGCAAATCTTCTCAATTTACAGGACCTGTCCCAAAATTGAAAAACTTTTTAAAAACCCTAAACCATAGTTTTCAAGTGCAGAAATACAGTTACACAGCTGACTTATGTGACAACTTTTGAAAGTTATTTTGAAAAGTATTTTCAGCAATTGTTTTAAGTATCAGAGATTATATATAGAGACATACAATTTTACAATGAAGATTTCCCAGACATTGTAACAAACCCGAAGTTTTAGACTAAGTTGATCTAATAAAAGCCCCAACTTAGAAAAAGGTATCACTAAGCTTAAGTGTATCAGGATCAGATGTTACTGAAGATAATTTAGCCCTGTCAGTGCACAAGGTAGTTAAGGCATCCCTACCACGTGTCCTATGGACTCTACTGACACTGAGCACCACGGGCACCTGGAACACCATTGCCATTCTCCCATGGAGGTAAATGTTTGGGGGGGGGGGGTCCTAGTTTTAGGTTCCCCAAGTGACCAAAACAAAAGCCCACATACAGAGAATGTGAAGAAAACAGAGACAACAGAAAACAAAATAGGATGGCCTGAAGCAGAGTCAGGGGAGATTTAGGCTGGATATCAGGAAAAGGTTCTTCACCTGGAGGGTGATGGGCCACTGGAACAGACTCCCCAGGGCAGTGGTCCCAGCACCAAGCCTGTCTGAGTTCAAGAAGTGTCTGGACAATGCTTTCAGGCACATGCTGTGACTATTGGGGTGTCCTGCACAGGACCAGGAGTTGGACTCAATGATCCTAATAGGTGCCTTTCCACTCAGCATATTCTGTGATTCTTAGTTCTGTAACAAAACAAAGGCTGCTTGGAACTGCCCAGCCAGCCTCACCACAGCAGATGGGACACACCACAAAGCCAGGGCAGAGCACAGACCGAGGGACAGTACACTGCAAACTGGCCTGAAGAGGCAACACTCCCAGGGTGAAACCACAGGGTAGCTGTGGATCGTTAAAGCGTTGTCTAGCGATACTGAACTCTTCAGAGGACAGACACAGCATTAGGAATAATTAACTGCATTAACATTCACTACACTGCCCGGCATTGTTCATCCCCTAGTAAAATGAACTTTGGGGTTTGCCTTGATTAGCCGCCACAATCAAGGAAAACATGTCTGAAATTTGCAGACAATTTTCATGCTTGAGGAGAGAGCACTGTCTTATTCTGCAGCACAAGTGCTGTATTATCCTTCACTTCTACAGAAGAAGATGTCAGTATGAGACACACTATATGTGACAATTTAAATGCATGCCCTAGGGCTTAAATCAGCACAGTGCCAAAGTCTAGAGTTACTCGCAACCACAGACAGGCTGACCTCAACTGCAGAACTCCGAAAACAGGCTACATTTCCCAAATTCTCAGCTGGACAAGGCCTCTTTATAACAGGTCCTGGGAAGAAGCTCATTTCTTTTTTTTAAATTGCGATATCTGTCAATAACTGCTCTAAAGCTTTAAAGTAAACAGGAAATGTTCTTGCCTAAATTCATTGGCTTTCTTTTAATAAAAATGCTGTTTAACAATTTTTAATTGCCTTCTTTCAAACAAGGTGTAATATGTGATAGTCCATGTGACATGCTCTGATACCATGGAGCAGAGCAAGCACAAGAAGGGAAGTCAGCTGCTAACCATCATTTAAACTTCTTCAAGGCACTTTGAGGAATGGGAAGGATAAAGATGTGGGGGTGAGACCACTTGAGCAATTCAGAGATGACCTTTACTGGCATTAATTGCAAACTCCCTGTGATTTCTGGAGAAGTTGGAGCTGCAATCACGGCAGTGGAGTGGAGCAGGATGCAACCCCCTGAGTGCAGCCCAGCCCACCCCAGTGACTGATGCTCACCCCCACTGCAGTGCAGACCTGCCTTTCATGCTGGGTGTTTCCTTGGCCTGCAGACTGCTCCTCTACCAGCACTGATATTGCAGTTAGGGATGCAATCTGAAGCAGCAGCAGAATGTCTCCCAACACAGAAACAGTGCTATATTGATAGAAAAAATGGCCTTAAAGCGTCATCACAGCTTATTCTCCTCACATGAGCTCCTTAAGGGCGGGATCACCACACAGACACACAGTGTTATTAAGGGGGTACAAGCCTCTTAGCACACTTACAGCTATGTAGTTACTGCAATATGCTCCAGCTATTCTTACTCAAGAACCAGGTGGTGTCTTTCCAAAGCAAAGCCTTCCTAACTCAATCAGCCATCCATCTCACACTCTTAGATGGCTGCCATCAAACATTGCTCATTTTGCTTTGCATTTCAATGGAGCTTGGATAAACTCTTCCCTGTGTTTTCCTCCCATTTGCACTTGCCTGGACCTCAAAGAGCAGATCCGTACCCACCCACGTTATTTCTGTCAGAGGCGTCACATCACTTCCAATGTGCCAGTGAATGTGCTGATATTTGAATCCCATGGCTATTCCCGCTGTGAGCTCTCCCTTTACTGCCATTTCACGTGTATTTGTGAGTGGTTGCTAAAGAATATAATCTGGGGCCAGCAGAAGAAAATTTCTCATCATTAATCTGCTATTGTCAGCTCCTCATGTATGAAATATATACAACACACAGAACTACACTGGAGAAAAGCTCTTTGTCTTGAAAACAACAGCTGTGGATATAAAACATATAAACATGCACAATTCCTTGCACATGTTTCAAAACAGATGAAATCCATTTAGAACTATCCATCAAAAGGTACTAGAGGGGTTTGGAGATGAGAACTCAGCAACTGGAGCCTTCCGATGGCATTCTGCTTTCACAAACCCCCAGAGCTGTTTCTCACACGTGTGCCCATCTCATCAAGCATTGCAGTGGCTGTGGTGCAATTCTGCATTCTGTAGGTCCCTCCCATGCAAAACTCTACCATGGACCACACTGTCTTTGGTTGCACAGCTCTGTGAACTGTTGGGGGCTGTGTCCTGCATGGCACAGGGATGCAATGAGGCCAAAGTATTCAGCACCTTCCAGCAGAGAGGAACTACTATTCCCTCATTTTCTGACACTTTGGTGCCAGACTTGGCCTCGTGCAGGGGCGTGCACATCAGCTGCCCCGGGACAAACAGGCTGCCTGCTCTGCATTCCTCCTGCCCTCGCCAGTCTCTGTCCATCAGCTGTTTTCCATTTCAGTCCTTTACCCCCCATTCTTCCAACATATCTGTAGAGTTTAAAGTATCTGCTGGTTTGCTGGTCTCTGCTGCTGGAATCAGACTCGGTTTTGTTACTTGTTCCAAGGAACAGGCCAGAAACAGCCAGCCAGGGAGAGCATCAAGCCAAGAGGTGGAGTTTTAGGGGTTTTCTGGGCTGTTTTTTAACTTTTTGTAATCTCTGCCTATTTTCCAAGCATACCCAGAGCCACTGGACCTGGCTGTGACAAGTGCTCATGGTCAGGCCACAGTGGTCACAGTCACAGGCTGCTGTGAATCACCAAGCTGGGAATGATTCCCTCCTTCCTGCACTTATTGTTGCCCTAAATTCAATTCAGAAATTTAATTTATTTTAACTATAATAATGCAAACCCCTGCATGATGCTCTCAATTTAGTATAGGAATAGTTTATCTAGATTTATTCTACACTTACGCCTAACTGATTAAACCAAAATAAGCCATCTTTGTGCTAGAATCAGTGCTTAGGTTTAAGTAACCCAGAGCTGGTTTGTCCTTCCAAGCGTGTGCAATAACAAAGAGCACAGGGAGGCATGCAGTGAGTATTAGCTTGGACTGTGAAACAACATTAATCTGTCACCCCCTGACCCTGCACTGTATTGCCAATATGTCAAACATCTTCACTGTGCTTAGCCCAAGCACATTCCATGCACTGTGCTCTTTGTCAATAACCATTCAAATATTACTCTGCCAGTAAAAGTCACAACATTTTCCTGCCCCCTCCAGCATCAGCACAGTTTCTTAGCTCTTCATGAAAATTCAAAGGAAAAATATCGACAAGTTCTCATTGTTTTTAAGTGCACACAAAAAGCAACCCCATCTGCTTTTCTCCTTCTTTGAAAGGGAATGCAATGCCTGCGGATTTGTAATTCCATCTTCAAGTCAGACTTGAAAAATTGAGAATTTGTTTTTTGCATAGATTTTAAGAGAAAAACTTCAGAGCTTCTCAAGAACAGCTGAACTGAATTTTGGCAGACCTACATGTGAACAGTTTTGTGAAGAGCTTTGGGATCCTCCAGCAGAGGAAATGCTTTGCAAATGGACAACAGACATAAACACAAAACTGACAGAAAAGACCTCTTATCTGTAAGGCAATATCCACTTCTGAGCACAGCTTGTCACAGGTGCTCCTCAGCTCACTCTACTGCCTCCTACCACAGCAACAGAGGTGGCCTGGGCAGGAGGGGTGAGGTTAGACATCATCTTTTAACATTAGTGAGCATAAGAGCTACTAGTGAAAGGAACCAGCACTGCCTGATACCTTTGCAGGGTGGGGGAGCATGGCAGCAATGCCCTGCTGGGATCAAGCCTGCATCCCTGCACACAAGATGCCTCAGCAAGCTGCAGGGTGCAGGGATGTACCTCTGGGCTGCCAAATTACTGCCTTTGAATATTAGAAATTTTAAAAGGCAAAGGAAGGAAGGGAAGTATGAAAATATCATCAGTTATTTGGGAAGAGGGTTTTTAATGAGTCTTTTGATAGTTTGTTGTTTCAGGCAAAGGAGAGGAAACATGGCTAACCCTGCTTGGAAGTGCAATGAAAACTCCTCATTCTCTACAGTCTCTTTCAAATGTAGTCCCATGTTATTTCTGGAACATTCTTCCAAAAATGTTTGTGTTTATTCCTGTTTTAGACTCAGTTCCGTGACAGATGTCTGCAAAGTTGTGCTGACTGCAGTGAGACACGGCGACGTGTGCTACTAGACTTTGCTCTGGGGCAAAGATTCTAGTGAATTATTTGCTCTACTGACACTACATATAGTAATTTCAAAATCAATCATGCAAGTCATTCTGTTCCACAAAGTTTACAATTGCAGAGACGCTAAATTTCCCTAGACCTTTAACACTGCATTTATAGAAGGACAGTTTCTTGAACTCTCTTAATACTTCCTGCTCTCAGTCTTACAGTACATGGCATTACTAACTTCAAAGAGGAGGGAATAAAGTAATGAGTGAAAAGCCACAAGTAATATTTCCCTGTTCTCGTAACTCCCATTTCTCTCAGCAAGTTTTTTGTCTTTTTGCACCTGTTTCCACAAAGAGAAAGCATCTCGTAGCAGCTCTGGTGGCTCTGTCTTGCATGCTGCCCTAATGTTTCCAGCCTTGGAACAACTTCTGACTAGGCGTGATTTATCTGGCTGGTCAGAGGTTACTGTACACAGAAATGCAATTTCTTCCTCACACTCACACTATCCTTCTTTGGCAGCTCCAGGTGTCATCAACAATCTGCTGCATGCCATCTTACGGCCTTTCCTCCAGTATTTTATTCAACTGATAGCCCTCTTGCTGAGCAATGCTGCCTGGAAAGGATTAGAGCCCTTTTCTCTGTATATATTTAATTAGTGTAACTGCTGATTTATGTGCTAAAAAGTTGAAAATCCATTTGTGATAGTTCTGTCCTTGCAATGCTGTCAGTGTGTTGCTTCAGGTTGACATTTGAAGAAAATGTCTTTTTACTCCTGGCTGCATTCAGGTCTGGGTTGATGCTCCTCTCTGGAAATTGATGTTCAAAATTACCTGACTTCTCCATATTTTCCCAATTTTGAGTTACATTAAGTTCCATTACAGTTTTACATTCAGCTTTCTGAGTTCTTTGTTTTGATGACCCCCTTGAGCCTGGCCACTGACAATCTCAAAATCTCCTTAATTCCAGGAAAATAAATGAATTTTTCCATGTTCCTGATACTCTTTTAAGCAGAAGGCAGGAAATCTGTATGGAATAAGCCTTTACTTTCTTTGCAAATCTGTTGCTATGCTGCTTCATCTCTTCTCCTGTTTTTAGATCAACCCCACAATGATCTACAGCAAAGCACCCAGATCAGATCACTGCTGACATCCACTGCTTGCTAAACCTGGGGGAAAGTCTGCAACACAGCTGAGTCTAGTCTGGAGTCAAAGAAAAGAGATGTAATTTTCTTTCTTTTTCATTAGATTTCTAGAATATTGGCTGTGACCAAATTATCATCCTTTACTTCATCTTACTAGGTGATGACAGTGCTACTCTTTCTGCTACAAACTTCTGCAAATATTTCTGTATCAAGCCCACCATTTTAAAGATTAACAGTGATAGAGAAAACTAAAAGGACAGAAGAGACAAATTATCTTTCATTAAATATTTTTAATTACTAGAGTCTTGAGAATTTGTAGATGATAGAGAAGAAAGTTTCCCCCACAAACCCTACTACTGTAATAACTATAGTCCAGGCCTGGGCTCCTGGAGAGAATGGGAAGTTTTAGTTTTTTCCAAGGTAAGCACAGTCAGGCTCAGCACAGCCAAGAATGCAGCACTGATCTATGATCAAAAGGGCAGTTCAAAGTAAGGAAAGGCACTTCCTGCAAAGGAAGAAGGTACAGCTTCCATTTTTCTTACTAGGTGCTCTAAGGTACTCCAAAGCCTGATTTATGGCACTCAAGATTTACAGCACTCAAAAATCAAAAATCCTAAGTACCCAGATACTTTTTTTTATTCTTTTAAATTTAATTTGAGTCCTTTTTGCCCCTATTTGAAATAAAACTGATGTTTGATTATCATTTGCAGCAAATCTACATGCCAACATTCATCAAATTAGGCCACTAGGTACACTGTTAGTTCATTTTTAAAACACTTCCAACTTGGGCTGCCTAATGTTTTCACTAAAGCTGATGCACAATTACAGCTTTATAAGGCTAATTTTTAAGCACCAAGGACTGAAAATACTGTCCTAACAAAAAGTCAAGAATAATAACCCCTGTCAGTTAGAGCCAGCTGATTAAGAATGAAGGTGGCACAAAGAAGTCAGACAGCCTGTGATCACACTGAAGAACAGGATCCTGTTATAGGAACACTTGACAGGAGAAACACAAACAGGCTCTGAGCACCACTAAACCACTGAAGAAGGAACAAGACAATTCTAGCTCTGATTTTTTTTAATATTTAAATTCAAGTAATTAATT
This sequence comes from Pithys albifrons albifrons, assembly GCF_047495875.1. Classification (NCBI taxonomy): domain Eukaryota; kingdom Metazoa; phylum Chordata; class Aves; order Passeriformes; family Thamnophilidae; genus Pithys; species Pithys albifrons. The sequence continues at coordinate 10,701,804 of NC_092470.1, forward strand.
TGAAGGCATGCTTTAATATGGCATATAATGCACAAAATACCTTCCGAGAAGACACACAGAGTTTCCTCTGAGTCTCCCTTGGAAAACAAGAGGGATCAACCCAGGCAATGTTGGGCATGATTTTGCAGTGAGTCAAAAGATCAAGGAAGAAGATGGACAAAGGAAATGTTAAAAAATTGGTCAACTTGATATGGCCAAACATTTACATTAACTGCTTTAACTAAAGCAATATCAATAAGTATATTCAGCAACTCATCTACTCTGAAATGTACATGAACAACTCTCTATACCAAAAACTCCTAAGAATGTAAGTAATTGATTGCCAGTGCTCCCATCCCATGGTCACACTTCTGTGGTTACTGTGGTGTCAAGGGGGACACTGGGACTTGGGTAGATTAACTGCAGACCCGTACTGAGCTGGGCGGTATCTTCATCACCAACTCTCACAGACACTGGCCTGGCCTCTGCCCCTCTTCTCGCTGTTGGTTTGGGTTGTAAGTTGAACACACACAGCTCGGGCTGCCTGAGGAGGAGAAGGCAGTTCCAACAGCACACTACCCAAACCTTTTGCTGTGTTCACAGATAATAACTTTAGATTAACATTAAGCACATGATACATGGGCTCGCATTACATTACCTCAACTGCAGCATGTCACATTATGTCAGCCAAGGTCAACACTCAGTGTGACATGATCCGATCTAACACGATGCCGCGTTATTGCCTCCTGTGTTAGGAATCTTCGGCTGAGAAACAGAAATAGAACAAGCAGATGCACACAGCAGATCCCTTCATAATACTCCTGGGAAAAAGAATGACTATTAAATGATTGCAAATTCTGCCAGTATTCTCCTTACTGGATTCATCTGGGCCTCCAGACTACCATGACATGTCTTTGCCTTTTTCCTTCTTTTGTCTTTTTTTTTAATAAGACCTGAGGCTTGTCAAGCCAATCAGACTGATACTTGGACCTCACCACAGGAAGAATTTCAAATAATTCATCAGACTTTATAAGCTGTGATTACGCTACTAATAAGCTGTGATCACTTTCTGCTCTCCTAGACTTCACTGACCTCTGTTTCATGAATAATGTGAGAAACAGTGATGAAAGTCCCAGAGGATTCTGATTCCACTGAGCAATGTGGAGTTTTGCCTGCAGAGGAATAAGCCATAGGAAGGAAATGTTTAGCTGCTGTACTGGGCTCGGTATGTATCCAAAAAGGGTAAAACTTTAAAAGAACCACTAAGTGTTCTGGAGTTTTAACTTGCTTTCACACACAGTAGAGCTTCCTCAGTTACACCCACAGAACTGCATCTGTACTTTGAGGACAGAGTGACACCAAAGTTAAACTCAGACACAAGAGTCAAAGGGGCTGGTTAGATTCATGCACTTCTCCTATGTGGCTATAACCCCCCTGATTTTATTCCTTGTGCCTATTATAAGCACAGCCAGAATGTGAAGTGTAAGGATGATAATATTCAGCTTTACACACACAAAAGCCTTCCAGATTCCAAGAGAATAAAGACAGGAAATTCTTATATTAGGTTAAACCTTTAGTTTTCAATTAGAAGTAATAAACTCTCATAAACTACAATGGAGTTATCAATGGTCACTGAGATAACATAATATCTGGCAAAACAAAAAAGCAGAGCTTCAAGAGCCCATCTTGTCTCTGATATAACACAAGGATGTATCAATTTTAGAACAAAGGCTGAGCTAATCGCAGCTGACTTCACACTGCTCTAGTTTTTGTTCACCTTTGTAAACATGAAGGTAATGTTTTTCTTTTTAGTATTCTGTGACATCAGAAAACACAAGCATTATTTTATTAACCTTTCAATGCAATTTGGTTGTTCTTTCCATTTCAGCTCTGGAGCTTTGATGTCTGAGTGGCACTGCATATACCTTAAGGGCTCAAAAAAAAGTTCAATAGTCTTCATAGCCTCAGCACACAATACAGAATAAGGAGAGAAAATAAATAAATAAGTACATGTACACATATTTCCCTCTTTTATGACTTTGAAAAGCTGCAGCTGTCATTTGGTTCTTTGCTCTTTCCTCAGGGTAGAGATCATCTGATGAGACAGGAATGAGCATGGTAGAGTCCTCAGACTGGATGCAGAGAATCTGATATTTTTATCAGCTATCACGGTAAAAAAAAAAAAAAAAAAAAAAAAAAAAAGGGCAACTCAAAAAACCCACCTCCAAAGCCCTTAGCTATATCCTCAGATATATCCGAGGACTCCTCCCCAGACTCATCAGCACTTATCTGCACCAGTCACCTCCCATTTCTGTGTACTCTCCAGAACCCAGCAAAATAAGTCTTGAACCTTGACCTTCAACATTTTTGAAACAAGATTCAAAAGTCATGAATCTTGAATCACCACCACAGAATCTTAAACCACAGTTTTCCAAAACTGAGTCAATTTGTGTAAAAAACAAAATTCAAAGCAAATTAATTCAGATCGAAAAAATCAATCCTTGGAGTAAAACATAAAGCACTGTTCATTATTCTGAGAAACCTTCAGCACCACAGTATCAAAACTTAATCCTAAACCTAACACTATAATTACATCAAAACAACCTACTAGTACAGAAAACAGATCATTGGTTTAGAGCCCTGTTGACAACGGCCTCTTCTAACACTGCAAGAAGTAAGCTGGATTCTTGATCCTTTTACATCTAAGTCTAAAATAGAAATGCTAAAAAAAAAGAAAAAAGAAAAAAACCCAGAAAATTTCCATTCAGAAGTGGGATTGACCATACAAAAAATTCAAAATGAGACCGAGCTCAGCTACTCCCCAACCCTAAGCTCAGCATAGCTCCTCACATGGGTAACAGACCTGTTGCTTTGGCAAAGGACAATACCAGGCATACCAACACCTGCCCTTTTAATACATCCCACCCTTCTACAAGCTCTTTGGAGGGCTGTTTAAGCAACGTCCTCTTCATACAGTCCAGTAAAGATAAAAACACCTAAATTTTTTGCTCAATTAACAGATCTTCGGAAAACCTCTCCAAGGTTTGAAACAAACATAATATGGCTTGTTATTGTTGTGGATTAAGACTTGACTAACAGGACTGTGAAGATGCCTCTTGGATCTTATTGTGGCTGGGAACTTTGTTTTGTTGTCTGTGTTTCTGATATTCAAAACAGAGCTTATATTTAGGACACACTATTACATCCAGCTCTACAGAAAATAGGTAAACAAAAACCTAATCATGCCCTGACAATGGTGACTCAGTTCATTTTCACAAGTAGCACAAGCTCCTGAAGTGGGAATAGCAGAGGAGCATAAGCCAGGCTGGCAGGTGTCACTACCAAAGTGACAAATCTCCTCTAGTTGATCTTTAAAACAAGGTTGCATCACTTATTTCAAGATGTGAAACTGAACTTTAGTTCAGAAATAAGCAGGTTACCTGATTGCACTGACCCTCCTTTTCTTTGTTTGTATTGTACTGAAAACACAAACATGCCCTTATGAAAACAAATGGAGCCAAGTTACATATTGCTTGTAGTACTCTGTCATTTGTCAGTGAGCAAAGGCAGAAAGCAAAGCAGCAGGGTGATGTAGTGACTATAACTAATGGTGCTAAATATCACAACATTTTTAGCAAGTCTGGCTTCTCTCCTCAGTAAACAAGAGACAGTCACCGAGCTTGGTGACAATGAAGAAAAATCTGCTGCTTTGTGGAGGTGGGTGTATTTCAATGCCAGAATTATGGAAGTTTCAGTATCAGTGAGATATTCTGATTTAAGCTAAAGGCAATTCTGTCCCAAATACCGATAAATTCTCAAGTATATACCTAGGCAAAAGCTAATGTAAAGGACAGTTCAATTTCTTGCAAGGGATTATAGAGAAGAAATGGACATTTACATTTCAATCCAACAATAATATTCACTGCAAGTCTTTACTCTCTTGAAAATAAACCTGACAAACACTTTTTTCCCCCCAAGGCTTCCACCAGATCTAAGTACGTTGTGATTTTTAAAAAGCACACTGAGCCTCTAGAATCATGTTGTAAAAATCTGGACTACAAAATACTGTTCAAGAAAACAACAGAGCTACAAGAACTCAGATTAAAGTGTAAACGGGGAAAGATTCAGTATGGAAAAGTTGCAACATGGAGGCAAAAGAGCCAAAAGGACTGACCATCCAGCAGGGAAAAATCCCAGCTGGATTACCTGCACTGTGGATGGGGCAGGGCAGTGTCAGTGCAGAAACAGGAACATCACTGTTCAGTACCTGCCTGAACCACGTAGCATACTTAAAATATTCAAAATCCATTTCAATTTGAATTAAGAGTACTTTTTAACCTACAGGAGGTTTCAAGAAGAGCATAATCAGAGTACACTTTGCCTGCAAATAGAATTTTTTGGCTCATACACCACATACCGTAAATCTCCGTATTTTCTCATCTGCCAATCTTCATTATAAAAATTCCCATTCAAGCTGAAGAGCTGCCTTCCAAGACCTCATCTGCTCATGGCATTGATTCCTCAACTGAAGCCAGGCCTCTGCTGGAGATGTCATCTGCACACCACTCTGGAATGTCACATGCAGGGGATTACAGCTTTAGGTAGGAGACTGGGAGATGATATAGATGTAGTTAAGGAACAGAAAATTTCTTTCCATGTAAATGCCAAAGGCAAATGGACAGTAAACATAGAGAGACACAGATCGTATAAGAGAGTATATGCAGAAGGATCTCAAAACAGATTTGGGTTTTCAAAACTACCATGGAAATGAACAACCTTTAAATAAAGTGCTTGGTATAACATACCTTACAGCTGGCAAAATTTAAATTTGGGGGTTTAGGTTACAGGCAGAGAAAATACAAGAAAAAGAAGAGATTGTGTGTGATTCAGATGGAGCTACTCTCGATGTCAATTTAGATGAGATTATTGACAAATACATAAAGATATTTTAGTCTTGGGGAAGTTGGGACCCTGTGCTGTCTTTCCAGTCACAAATTGTGCTAAGGAATTTTTATATTGGTTTGACTGATATTTGATATAATGATCTTCAAAGCAATTAAAAATATTCTTTACCAAGTCTGCTTAAGTAAAGGCAGCGTTGTCAGAGGATATGCTGCAAGGCAGCAACAACCTCTGGGTTATTTCACCTAATGAGGACAATCCCACAGCAGAAACCAGCCTGAAAGGGCTGCAGCATCCTGATATGTCGAGAGAACCATCTTGCTGGCCTTGAAATGGAAAAGCAGAAGCAGTGCTGTGAACAAGCCTTAGATTGCTGAAGGGGGGAGAGATGGGGGATTCCAAGAATTGGATTAGCTTTTACTGGAATCCTTTCATATCACCAGGATAGATGTATAAGCAGAAAAACAGAAATAGGGTAAACTCTGCCAAAAAGCATCCTGCCCTAGTAGCAATATGCACAGTAAACTTGACACTCCTGCTTCATCATACATTTCCCAATTCCAGTATCATTAAGTAGTAATTGTTCTGCTCTACTTACTGTTTTGAAAAATTCTGCTTTTTGCTTTGCCTTTGTAACAGCCTCTTAAGTCATTTAAGTTTTAATACTCTCACAATGAATGACTATGAGAGGGAACCTTGCTGAACTGTATACATTTATTTCAGGACTTTGAAGATGCTATTATTTATATTAGTTCATAATTGTTGTAGCAGTCACTTCCAACTGCCTCATAATGCCCCCATGAAAGAGAGAAGTATTAAAAGGAAAATTTTCAAAAGGATTCTAAGATTCTGTTGTGGTTGCTGGATACAGAACATTTCCACATTTAAGTGGCTAGAGAAAAAGCAGAGAGCTCTTTTAAGAATGTGACCATGAATGACTTGTTCTCATGCATGTCTGTGCCAGAACTGAGATCAGGCCATGCACCCAGACCATTGAAAGTGCCACCGTTAAAATTCCACTTACAACTCATGTACGGGAGGGAACAGCAATAACAGTTTGCAACACCCCAGCATTTTACCTCTGCAAGATACGAGTTCCTTATCCAAGTACAAAAATGTCGAGCAAGGGCTTGCATATTCAAGTGAGGGCAACACTTTAGTTCATAAAAAAATCAAAATACGTGAATACATAAAGATGGGAAAAGGAGAGATAGGAGATGGTAAGAAAATGACACAATAGAAGTAAGACTGAGCAAGCAAGATATAATTCTGATAAGACAGGGAGGAAAGAGTAAGTAATCTGATGAGGAAACCATCATTCTCAGTCACTTTAGTATTCATTTACCCTCTATGCCATGTGTTTTGTACACTCTGGTGCTATAAGCAGGGTCACTGATCTGTGGTACACTTTCCTATTGACTTCCACTTTGGACATGAGCATGTGCACTTCTGCTGCACTGGAAAAAAACAAGGCTTTTGATAAATCCAATGAAGCAAAAAATCAAATAATCAGTCACAGCAACAGGAGAGCAATGGTTACATCATGGCCTCAGTACCCCTCTGGTTGCTCAGCCAGTGTTTCAAAAACACAGCCAAAGCAAAAGCAAGCATACCAAAATATTCTTCGATGCCATCATGCTCAGGAAGTTTATAACCACCTTGCAGCATTCAAAACTGTGCTGCTTTGTAACTGTTTTCTCCTGGCAATACTGGGCAATAAGCACAGGTCAGCGTGGCTCACCTCCAGTCAGGGAGTGACCATCAGTCCACCCAGAGAAAGTTCTATGCCTGTGTCACATTTACTGCTGACCTTGAGAGCAGTTCATTGAACCTGTGAGTGGGGGCTCAAAATCAAGCTGGACTTTCTGCCAAGAGGGTTGTTTCACCCATGTCAGTGGAGACATCAGATTGCTGGCCCAACCACGTGCCTGCTCCTGCTGCTGCTCACTCCCACACTCCCTGCTTCTGACTAGAAATTTTGTTGCAACCCAACCTGCAAGCTGTTAATAAAAAGTCAGAAAGTCCCAAAGCCCTCTTCGGTGTGTTTCCTGCAGAGCCCCTGGCTTTTCAGTGGTGGGTCTGTAACACAAAGCTTCAGAGGAAAGTAAAAGGTCTCCTTTCACAGCTGCCCTGCACTCAGCATTGGGATTGAAAATTGAGAAAGAGGAGCCAGGAGCAGAATCCAAGGCTGAACAGCCTGGAATAAGGTGTGGTTATTTATTTGAAATAACCTATAGAAGTGTACATTCAGATCACTTCAGATATTGCTTCAAATCTCAAAGAAATTAACTACAGTACATGTGCAGAAACTCTCTGAACACCACCAAAGCATGTGATAAACTCCTCAGTGGCTTCCAGAACAGGGTTATTACCTCAAAATTGGGAAATCCTGTCTTCAGCATGAAGGTCACTGACATTATGCCACTTTATTTTCTGCACAGTATGTTTAAGAGCCTTTAGTAAGACCAAAAAGCTGGGTCATACACTCACATCAGCGTGTTCACACCCACTGAGTCATGGAAGACTTGCTAAAAGCCTACACAGTGAGAATCTCTCTGTCACAAAGACATTTCCCCTGAGGCTGAGGGTCCTACCCCTGGAGTACCTGCAGCTGCCCTACCACTCTTCTGTCAGCCCACACTTCCTTTAGCTCCCAGTACTGCATTCAGCTGGCTACCAGTAGTTGTGCTGGGTGGCATGAGGACTAGATGTGAGCTGGAGTCCCCAGACCAAACTTAGCTAATGACCCTGTACCTCTAGAGTCTGGCATTCAGCAGTTTGGGACACATTTCTCCAGTATCCTCACATATTGTGTGTCCATCCTCGGGTTCTGGCAGCAGGAGGGCTGCAGGGATCCCCCCGAGGGGTGGATGGGGCAGCCCTGGCTGGACACAGCTCCAGCCTATTCCCACCATGGGGTACAGACAAGCCCTTCCGAGGAGCTGGTGGAGCCTCTGTGGAACGTGTTTAAGAGCAGGCAGAGTTCCACAGGCAGTGGGTGTGAGGAACAGCCCTGTCACCCCCGGGGCAGAGGGGGAACAGGGGAGGAGGCACTCCAGGTACTGCAGGAGGGATTCCCCTGCATCCCTGCGGAGCCCAGACTGGAACAGGTGTACCCTGAGGGACTGCAGCCCATGGGGATTAGTTTCTCACCAACCAACACTTCTTTAATTAGCAATAGATTAAATTAATTTTCCGCAAGTCAAGTATGTTTTGCCTGTGAGAGTAATTGCAGGTGATCTCCCTGGCTTTATCTCCCCCACAAGACTTTAGATCTTATTATTGAGAAGAGCAATGAAAGAGAGGGGGTGGGTGGCTGACAGCTGTACATGTCAACCCACCACACCATGTTTAGTAATTCCAAGGGAAATAGTTAATATATTCCTGAGAGCAAAATTTGGAGGTGTCATTATTTCCACCCAGGAAAAAAAGTAATTCTGAGCAGTTATTCCTAGAAAACCCAGTTCTGTCAGTGACATTACAGCAAACATGACTTCCCTGCTTTGGTATGCTTCTTGATAAAAGTAAAATATCCAGTTGAAAGAAAACAGAAAGAACTCCTTAAGCAGAGAATTCCACTAAAAATGGTGAGAAGATAAATGTGCAAGGAAATTCCTATCTCTGGTATTAAGGCTCCTAAAATGAAGTTAATGTTCTTCTTATTCTAATTGCTAATAGCATGGGTTTTTTTCACCAGTATCTCTAGTTGTTTCAAATATAATCTCAGCCCTTGTTAAAGGACAGAAGACTGCCCCAGTAAGCAGTTTTACCCTCAGAGTAACTTGTAATTGCAAGTCAGTGTTCATTGTCCAAGTCAAATTTAAGTGCTAGAGACAATCCAAAAGAAAACATCTTCTAAAGGAATAACACAACTGTGAAAACCATGGTTTTGTTCAGAAGACAGTCTCAATAAGAGTTCTAAGGCAGTAAGACTCCATACCTTCCCCACCTTCTTTGGGTCCCTGGGGATGAGAGGAGGCAAAGAGCCCCTGACCTTACAGGCCAGAAGTGGAAGGGGAAGGACCAAGGGCTGCAGAACAACCCTAAAGGGAAGCTGAGGTGGAAGGTGATGGCAACTGCTGCAGAGAGGAGCATCTCCTACCACAGTAAAACTGCTCCTCACCTCACCACCCCTTCCATCCCCTCCCCACACAGACAGAAAGGCCTTCACAAGCCAAAACAGCCAACCATCATCTCATCCCCAGGCATACTTGACAGGCAGCTACAGGCTGATAAATTAGGCAGCAGCCTGTTCTTCCAAGGCCCAGAGCTGGGTCTGGTGTTTGCCTCTTAGAAAGCAAGTACAGACACCCAAGGATTAGCAATTAAAATGATGCAATACATGACACGTATCCATCAGAAATAACCCAGCAATTGAGTGCTGGCACACCTTACAGCAGATAAGGCAGTGCTGATAATACTTGAACTTTTGTGTCTCTCACTGAGATGTTTGCCACAATGCTTGCTTTGTTCCCTGCTCCTCAATCTGTATTCTCACTTAGTCTTACCACCTGTTTGCAGGATAAGACTCTGATTTGCCAAATCCAGAAATAATGCAGCTTGTGTTTGAAGATGCATTTTGCTGGTTATTTTTTCCATTGATCTTGGAAGTTATGCAATGATATTAAAAATTGAGCCATTGCAAAGAGCACAGCAAGGTAGGCTAGGGGAACAAAAACAACCTGGATAATCCCCTTCACAAGTTGCTTTAACAACTTCTTTCTGGCCCAAAGAATATTCACATATTTAAACACCATTCAAGGTTCTAACAGAAGGAGAAGCTCAGTGGAGCACTCGCAACTCCTGCAGTGTGAGGTACTGATGGAGTCCAGGGGCTGAGCAGGTACAGCACTTGGCTGAGCAGGAGAGCTCTCACAGGTAGAGCTGCACCATGTGGTATGGGGGAGGCAGCTCGGCCCTGCAATGCCAGGTGTGCCTGCACACCACAAGGTGCAGCCAAGCAGAGGAACATGACTCAATCTCTGCACAACTCTTTCACAGCTATCTTGGATCCTAAAACCAACAGTCATGTTAACATGGTACTCCTGCCTGGGCATGGCTAATCACTCTTCCTGAATATTGTGCAACAAAGCTCTTCTGCTCTTTGTTCCACAAAAACCAGTCATACGAACAGATCTTCTCATTCCCTTATTGTGCCTTCAGAGAAGGTCCACTGGACTGTTTAAGTGTGCCAGGTCCCAGCCTCAGGACTGTCAGCTGGAAGAGGCTAAATGAGGATTTCTCAGTCTGAGGATGGTTAAAGTTACATGACCAAGAAATTACAAAAAAAAAAAGTTGAAAATTAAGGAATTGTAAAAGAGCATGAAAAACCTCAGACCTGCACTTGAATGGACAATTATGCATCAGAGAAGCAGGTGGCAGTAGATGTTTCTCTGTGCTATACTACAAGTGCTTGATTTCTGGTAGAGTATTCCCCATAAAAAATAGAAGTTCCCTCAGGTCACATTTACTAGTGTTCCCACTTCAAATAAAACACCCACAACAGGTATTTTTGGAAACAAGTTATCTGTATGTGTTTGGTGTTCTACTAGTACTCCACACTTCAAAATCTTGGCAATACCTCCCAGTCAAACACAGCTAGTGGTATTGCCCAGAAAAATTTTCCTCTTACACATACGGGTCATTCATGCTCAGCAGTCACATGAATTGGAATGACATATGTATGGGAGTTAAGGTTTGCAAGCAAGGATCTTATCATGGTGATAGAGCAGTCACTGTTTTAATACCTAATTAAATTAATTTGGAAAGGTATATTTATGGTTAGGATTAGAGTATTAATACAATAGATTGGCAATAGAAGTATATCTTTTAATTATCAAAGAGCTTTTGAATAAAATTTAGTAACTGAGGAAATTCTGTACTTTCATATATCACATGCTGTCAGAATGGTTTTTACTTTTTCTTTGCCTAGGTCAACCAACTACATACCATGCCTCTAGCAAGAAGTAACCATTGAACTGATCACTCCTTAAATTCCATTTCCTAGTCACACTTAATAACTGTCTATCCCCAAATCCCTGCAAGGGACAGGAGAGTATCACAGTGATACAGAGCTCACATCAATTTCTATGACACTGACTTGGGTGCTGCTGGCATTAGAAACACTCCACTTTCAGATGGTGAGCCTACAAGCCTAGAGTACAGTACAGGGAACTTAAGAATTATTAAGGGGAAACTAGGGAACTGGGTCTCTGCTTATTCAATCACTCTTTTTTCTTTCTTTTTTTTTTTAATCTGACTTCAAAACAAGTATCTGGTATTTTTAAAGACACAAATAACAAGAAACTGAGAAAGGAGCATTGTTGCTAGATGGACTCAATGCTTACGCTTCAGGTGTTTCCCAAATTCTGCAGCACAGGTTTTGACTAATCTAGTCACATGCATGCTTAGCTTAGGTTTGCCTCTTTCAGCTCAGGAGTAAATCTAACACTAACCAGCTTGCAAGCATCTTCTCGAGACTGCTTTATTGGGAAAACCAAGTGATGCTTCCATAGTCCTGAACAATAGACAGTATTCTTTGGTCAGGAGAAAGTGGTAGCTTTGAACTGAATTTTCTGCCTACTGGTTTATAAAGTAATCATATATTAATCATGAAAAAATATCTATCAATTAAAGTAGCAGCTCCTGAATATTTTCTTCTAACATCATAACAGAGACTTTGCTACAAAAAGGAATGGTGAGTCAACTGTGTCAAGGGAGCACTGGACTCCCTTCAAACAAGTTTGTTGGCAGCTTAGAGGCTCCTGAACATTATGATGTTAATACAGCTGTATTAGCTTGTTCACATTAGTAAACACATGTGTGGGAAGGTTCAACTCTCTGCATGGCAAAGGAGTTCTGCCTCTTTGGTTTCCAATGGGACATTGTTTTGGGCTCAGTCCTGAAAGGAGATCAAAGTTGGTGAAAGCCTCTGAGTAGGCGTTCAGTGCCTGCTGCTGGGCTGTGGTTCCAGCTGCTCTCACAGAGAAAAGGCATCTTGCAAAGAATTGACACTGTGTTTCATCGATGTAGTTCATAATCCTTTTTAACAGATTAAAATTATCAGTTGTCTGGTTCTCAAACAGCATCATCCAATTTGCATGGTCCAGGTCCTCTTCCACAATGAATGATGGGCTCAATGACTGATATCTACCAGTCCGTCATGCCACTGCACTGCAGCTAATTCACACTGAACCTTCAGAAAGGCAGTGGAGAATTAATTCTCTGAAGCAATCAACATTCATTTGACTCTTTTCCTATATTTCCTCTGCATCTCCAACTCCAGTGATTTCACATCAGGAGAAATAGGCAAAGCCTTGAGCACTCAGCAAACATCAAAATGTGAACTGCTAGAAATCTATGGGGAGACTGCCAAAGGCATCAAATGGCAGCCAAGAATTTAACTTTCACTGATGATCCATGATCCAGAAGTCAGTGAGCATAAGATAACTTTGCTGGCATTTTTATTTTTGAAAATATCCCCCTATAGCCACTTAGATTGAGTGTACAATTTTGCATTGTAAAACCAAATGCCATTCTAAAGGATACACCCACACAGAGACACACACTCACACAAACTCACAGCACAGATCAAATGCCTGTTTTGCCCTCCAGGATTCTCAAGGGCCTTTAACTACTGAAATTAACCCTTATCTTTCAGTGCACTCAAGCCTATAGTTTTACAGCATTCCACAGCATCTAAGACAACACAACTGTTGAGGTTCCTTGACATATTGAGGTTTTAGAAAGACCACTTGGGAGTCCACATCACAACCATTCCTCTTTACAACATGAGTGTATCAGGAACACTTGCAATACATAACAAAGAAACCATCACAATTACTCTGATGTTGACACCTGGCTGAAGGATCTGTGGACCCTATATTGCACTGAAAGTGACATTTATACAGATAAATATGTGTCTATGTTTTGCTTTGTATACACACAGGTAATATATGCACTGTACTCCCATATACAGACTTCCTTGTGAAGCCAAAATATTATGACTGCCATTTCACTGTCAGTGCAGCCAGTTGCTTCCCTGCAATCTGTTATATGCCAAATCCAGTCCAAGGCATTGCCTGCAGCTGCCCTGAGCACCAGGCTTGTGCCTCGAGTAACTGCAGAACAGCCCCAATGCTGCCCAAGCTCTGGGAGCTACAGGGGGTTTGCCACCCTGCCCACAGGTAATTCCCCGAGAAGGTGGCAGGGGAGGCAGGCAGTGCTCCCCCCTGCAGTACAGACACTGACATTTCCCACAGAAGGGAACTTTCCAAGCAATCTGTTAGAAATAATCAGGGCTTCATTTACATAATTTCAGAACAGAGCTGAGGCTCACAGTGCCAGGTACCCAGCCCCGAGACTCCTGCCTCAGCAATGTCACCAAGTTCTCCTGGGTTCCCCCTGCCCCATCAGCCCAAAGGAACTGGTAAGGAGGAGCTCAAAGCCCTGAGAGCCATAAGAGAGCAAGAAATCACTCAACTTATGAATCATGGCTCTTACACTTCCAGTTGTGTGACATGGTGCCCAGAAGCCCTCAAAGTACCCGTGGCATACGCCAGCTCTTCAGGGATCTCCAGAGGCATCCAGCATGTCAAGGCTATCCTAGAGCCATAGACCTCACAGCTTGCCAGGAGCCATGAAATCAGCCATGAAGCCTGTCAGAACCCATCCTATGTCTTTGCAGAAAGTCACTAAAAATGATGCTTTTGCAAAATATTTATGGTATCAGTGAATCTGCCTTTCCTGATGGGAAACTGTTTTGTCATAAAGTTCCCAGCTAGCTTCAGTCTGACCCCTAGGCAGGTTAAAAATCAGTGAAGCTCCTACACTAATGTCCAAAGTTCTTGTATAAAATTATATAGAGAATTAATTTAAACTTGTGGAAAAAAAAAAAAAAACAACAAAAACTCAAACACAACAGACTTGTACTGAAACATTCAGAAGACACAACTGCCTGCAAACAACATGTTAGACTGGACATACATTTCCTCATCCATGATCACACTTGTGTTTTATCTGCAGCCCTGCTGTGCTCCAACAATTTTTGGTTTGTCCCAGCCACAAGTTCTTGGAGGCAGGGCCCTTTCTCTGACAAGCAGCTTGTGAAGTCAAATAAGCAGCAAACTCCTATCAGGAGCAACCCTGGCATTCTCTGTTTTAGAGGGATGACCTCAGCAATATGTTTCCAGAGTGACTTTGTCCTTCAATACCAAGCAGTTGCAAGAGCTTAACGCTGCCTATAAATTTAAGAGCATTTTGTACAGGAAATACTCTCCCTTAAGGTTCACACAGACAATTTTCTTATGTGAGGTTCTGGGCTCTTTTAAAGTACACTAGGAACAGAGTCAAATGTATTAAACAAATTTTACCAATACAATATTTCTCCCTAAAATAAGGTGTTGCTTATTGCACCTGAAACTGATGGTTTCTTGTGCTCACCATTGTATTGTTGCTGACTTGATTTTGCATCTTTTCGATAAATGACAGACATTGAAGCAATATCAGGTAGGAAAACTCCCCCTTAAAGTGTTTAAATGTGAGTAGGGAAGAACATTATCCTTTTGTTTCAATGAAAATCTTTTAAAAGGTCTAAGCAATATTTTCTAAGCCCTGATTTTTCCCTGCATAAAGCACCTAATGCATTAAGTAACATCACAGGGTATTATTGCAAAGCTTACCTCACAAGCCCAAGCTACATAAACTGGTTGCAAAGCTTTTAATTTGTCTGAAGAGATAATTAAACTGGATCAAGTATACTCAGGTGTTACAACTCAACAAAGGAGTTGGGCAATTATACCTTTGAGAAAATAAGAGCTGCACTAACTGGTATCACTTTTGTCTCAAGTGATCCAACATACAGTACCTCCTGCAGCAATAATTAATTAGGCCCATGTTTTCAGAATGCATAGAATTTTTAGAATGCTTTGCCTAAACTGCACACAACAAATACGTGCCATGAACTCAAGTCCATGTATAGAATCACTGACCTTTTTTGGTATGCAACTTATTCATGCACATTACCTGAAATTTGACTTCTGTTTCCAACTTTCTTCTAAATTGAACTGGAATAGCATCATTTGTTATGCTAAAATATTCATAGTTCAAAAAGTTAGATTAGTTGGTATTTTATAGCCTCAGCCATCTCCTTCAATTACTCTGTGGTCAGCTAGACTAAGCTAATAAAAGCAGACAGAGTTTGAAACATACTGCAGAGTCTGAGCTGAAATCCACTGAAATGAGCTGCAGAAAATTCATTTGACTCTCAGAATTTCAGGTATGGACTCAGTAAATGACCCAGTAAAGACAGTGATCATGGCATCATAGCTTCCTATGCTTTGTACAATTCACATTAGCAGTTGGCTAGTTTCATGAGGTTTATTCTGATAAAAATCTTTTTCAATCCACTGGGAAACAAAAGAGAAGAGGGAATCTAACCGGCTCTGGCAGAACAGGATCCCAACAGTTTCAGATACTCCATGGCCTGAGTTTAGCTGAAGTCTCCAGCAAGACCTGAATAGCCACATTCTTGCTACCATCTGACAGAAACTTCTAGCTTGCCATACACCTACAAGTGTTTTCCCTTGCTTTGCAGTTCAGAATAGGCTCTACATTATTTAAGAACTGACAGCACACCAACCAGATGTTTGTGAAATTGATGCACTGTGACTACCCCAGGCAGCAAAAGCTGGTTCGGAGCTCATCGTGAATGACTGGCAATTGGCATCTGCAGAAAGGCACCATCTTGATATTTTTTGTCTTCTAATCTGACAGGAATTTTGTTGCCACTTTACATTTAAAGTCCTGATTTAAATAGATTTAAAAGGTGAGCCATACCCATATATTGCACACAATGGTGTTACACTACCTATATATTTAAAAATCAACTAGTTCCTGTCCTTATAGCTTAGTATTGAAAGACTCATGACTTTAACCATGGTTGAACAGCTAACAAGCTGCCATCCCTGCCTATTGTACAGCCTGAAATAGTTTCCCCAAGTCCTTCCCTTCCCACACCCATAGCTTGTGTTTGCCTCTTGCCACATCCTCACTTGAACTTGTACACCACCTGACACTGGGGGTTGTGGTCAACAACACAAGCTCTTTGTTACTGTTAGACTACAAAAAAAGTAAATGCATGATACAAGAGTGATGCACAAGCTGCTTTATGTGAAAAGGGATTTGTAGTTTGTTGCTATTTTCATTTTAAACTGGTTGGTAAAATTTTTGTCAAATGCAAAATCATAGTACTCAGCTCAATCAAACAGTGAGCTGGTTACTCATTAGAAAACTCAGAATCCCATGTGGTATAAAACAAATACTTTTATGGCTACAGAGAAGTGGACCCATCAAGCTTAGCCATAATAAGACATCTTGCCTTATTCTGAGCTACATCAAAATAATATTTGTAAAGTACATACAAATCACAGTCATTGTGTAAGTAAACACTTCACTGTTTCAAAATCATACTTTTCAAATATTTAAACTGATCAAATATTGCAAGGAGTAAGGCAAAACATGCAGCTACAATGCTATAGGAAAAATAAATGAAATTCTAGTCATTGTAGGTAAAGTCAAGAAAAAGTGCTGCTAGCTGTGGTACTGCTTAATGAAAGGAAAAGATTATACTGTGTTAGAAGAATTAGACTTCTTAATGATTCTAAAATCTATACGGCAGCATAAGTTGCTCAGAGCTTTCCACTAAATTTAGTGACTGAAAAATTTGATCCTCTATTTAATTTGATTTAAAGCTCTGGAACTAAAGCATTTGTGTGTGCAACTATTTCCAACCTTTTGTTTCGATCAGTTTTCAGCACTTCTTACAACACTACCTGCTTCACAATTGCAATTTAGTTACCGATTTGTAAAAAGAAGACATTTAATTAAAAATGCCAATATTAAAAGAGTACGAGAATGGTTGATTGCAAGTTAGATTATACGGGTCGTTGGTGCCATTACAGACACTTTCCTGTTGTTAAACAGGTTACATGGAGCAACTTCGTGCCTATAAGTGAAAAACACTGATCAGCCACTTCTACTGATCAATGAAATAGGAGCAGGTGTTTAGAAAGCAGTGGAAAATACAAAGGTGCACAAGAAAATTGAGTTATCTTAGTCTACTGAGATCTACTACTGCACTGTACAGGCTTGTTTGCTGAGAATTTGACAGCTGTTGCTCTGGCCAATACACATTCACTGCTGCAGTGTCCGAGACCTGTTCTCTGTGCAATTACTTCTAGTGCAGAACAAGAAAACACCCCAATTATTGCCTTCATCTTGCTTTATGAAACTCAGTTTCAGTACAATGCAACATAGCTGCTATTCTTCCATGTCAGCTGCCTTCTGGAACTGGAATTTGGCAATGAAAACACAGAAGACAGGCTTTAGGTTAACACACACACACACGAAATCTTGATAATCATCTGAAAGACTTGTTTTTTCCATCCAGACAGAATGAGCTCAAAAGGAGCTGCTTTTTTAGAAGTGAGGCTGATGTGATGACAGTCCAGTGGATTTCTCAGTGGTCTTAATGTTCTAATCAATTTTCTGATTCCCAGCTCTTTAGTGGTAATGACCCTTTGGAGACTGTTTGACCAAGAAATGTCTTTGCTATTCCTCATGAATTGCTCTGCACCAGTTCTTGGAACAACAGCCAAAGTATCAAGTATCTCTCTCAATCTCACACTCCTTCACCTCCTTTTATCCATCCTCCACTTTCTTAATTCTTAAAAAAAAATTAAAATAAAAAAGGGAAAAGTTTTCTTTATTAGTTTTCTGTTCTCTGCAGCGACTATTCTCTCTCTCTCCCTGCCGCATCCTTGGAGCCTTTCTCTCACTCCAACTCAAGAGGAGCTGCATGTTGCAACTGGTGAAACTCTGGTGTGGTTAAATGCTGTGCCAAGGACTCTGGAGAGAAGAATAGACGCTGAGACTGGCAGGAAGAGGGAAGCTGGATGATATTCAAGAAGCTGACTACCGTTTTGTTCAGAACAGAGAAGGATTGATTACAGAGCTATGTGGCTCTTCCCAGGTCCAAGTTGCCACACACACACACACAAGAGAAAAAAAAAGAATTGGATATTTGCATCGTATTTCTAATCCACAGGTCTCATAATGAGTACCATTGCTCCTTCACTTAGGAGAAACCCCAAGTCACAGAAAGGTTACACTACTTTCCCATACAGTAAAGGAAGTGCAGAGTCCTGGCTAAAATCTTCTGGTTCCCACTTTGCAGAGTCCTGCAAGGTGCCTACGAGTCTCCTCTGTTCATGACAGCTCAGAACAAAAATCTCTGTAACATAACCAGACTTTGGGCAAAGCCAGCCAGGCTCCTCAGTGCCCCTCAGCTGGGCTGCACCTCTTCAGTCTGCAGTCTCCAGGGAGCACAGCCCTGAGCACTGCACTGCTGGGGTGACCCTCCTGCCTACATGTTCATCAACAGATTTCAGGCCCATCCTGGTGGATGTGCTGCCTTTAATGTGGAAGTTTCCTACATTTCCTTCGGGAACAGATAAGGCACTGCAACAAACAGATTTCCCAACTCACCAGGGTGATTCCTTTCTAAAGGATTATTCAGCCACTGTCACCAGTTTACTGCCTGCCTCTATCTGTCTTAAATTGTGCATGATTACTTTGTTTCATTTTGCTGACATTTGTGTTTTGTTTAAGGGTCTCTTTGTGCAATCTTTTGTGTCTGCTTTAAATAAACACTCTTCCTGTGCTTGTTGCAGCATGCTCGGGTTCAGCAAGATGTCTATCACTTAATAACCAAATGAACAGTTTAATCACCCAAAAGCTGACTTTCTACCTGCAGTTAGGAAAACAGAAAAGCTAAGGGTGTTCCATATGCATTTCTCCTTCTGTTTCTTCTGTTATCACATTTACTAGTTCAAGCAAGTTTGATGTTGTATTTAGTCCTGTAAATATCAGTTTAGCACATGGAAACAGACAATGGTTATTCTTACTTTGCAGTCAGAATCAGTCAAATAAAGAAAAATTCATTTTAGTCCTTAAAATAGTTGAGTTTTGTTGCTACTCACTGAGAATGTATGAAAGAGAAAGAAGATACACTAATGGCTTCTTGAGCATATCAACTGCAGAAAACTGGGCAGGGATATCTGAATAAAACATGACATGGAAACCAAACAGGAAAATACAAGTCATACCAAGGTGTCGTTTTAACAATGTGACTTTTTTAGGAAAAAAACCCCAGAGAGACAAGTTAATGTCCCAATATGGGACAATAAAGCCATGTTAAAAACACTTGCCATTAACAGCCATCTGCTCTCTGCAGTTTGGGGGTAATTTTTATGTACAGCTGACAGCTTTGCATCATCTTTCCTCATTCATGAAGGATTGTGTCTGCCTCTAGTGTACAAAGCCTCTGAGAAGCTGGATCTGTCCATTACGTTGTGGGTCTCAATAAGCTTCTGCTGCTAAAAAACCTGTAGCATTCTGCACTAGATTTTCAACATAAGATTTGAAAAAAAATAAAATACAGATGCTAATAATATTTCAGTTCTCTCTAATAACATTCTGCTCATGACACCATTGCCTGTAAAAATCAAGAGGCAAAGTGTGCTCAATGCCCTTGACATATTGTGATGGTAAGAAAAATCAAGACTACTTTCTCACTGTTCTCTGAGTACAAGGGTAAATCTCTGCTTAAGCCTATCTTTCTTGATCAGAATGTCTCTGGTGTCCTTACGCCTTTTCCTCCTGTTTGAACTTGTCTCTTCAGAATATTTAGTAAATACAATTCATGTTCACACCTAAAGGAAAGCTACCTTCTTTTGTTTTGTTATGTGTTAGAAGTCTTAAAATACATATGCACAACAAATGGCAGGGTCACACTTCCCTCATTTGCAATTCTTGCAAAGAACACTTATGCAAGAAAAGTGCAGAGAAAACTAAAATTCTATTAACATTCAAATCAGACTCTACCATTTCCATTCCTCAGATCTGATATAATTTTAATATACATTAGGAATAAGACCAGAAAAAAAGAAACAGGAGCAGCTAAAAGTGATTTCCCTGCTTCCTTTGATACATAAGAGATCATGGTCAGATTCTTCCATCAAACCCACATCATCCCCATAACTGTATCCCACCAACCAAACACCCTGTAAACACTGAGCACATGTGCAGAACATCTAACTCTGGAGTACATAAATTTGTCAAAACCTCTGCTACAGTCACAAGTTGTTGATGGGGCTACTCTCATCTTAATCCTGTTCCATATTTCAAACATCCCAGACTAGAGGGTTTGATTTCCATTCAGCTGAACAAAAAAAAAAAAGAAAGAGGAAAACTTTCACAGGTATCATTCAGGGTCAAGTGACAAACATCTTCAGCTGAACTGAATTTTCTTCAGTTTCTAGCAACCTATAGAAGGGATCCACATTATCATGCTGGTTTTGTTTCATGCCCTCAACTTCCTCACACTTGGGTCTGATCCAAACCCAGAAGCATAACAATGGAAAGACGTGCAATTTTGACTTGAATTGCTTCCAGATCAGTATCAGGATCTAGTATTTTTCTTCTGTGTCATACCTGAACCTTGGTGCAGATGACCTAAGAGGAGGTTTTGGGAGATAATTCCTCATGCAAACTGGGAGCCTGGTGTTCAACAACAGGGAAGCAGACACAGCATTACTGCCTGTCATATCACTGAAGCTTTAACTACAGCACACACCTTAGACCTGAGCCTTTCTTCAGGTTGCTTTTTGTTTCACCGTAAAAACAGCCATTTCTGTGGTACAATCCATCACACACTCACCTCTGAACTGCATTGCAAAAGTATTGCAAATGTTGCATCATGACAACACCATTCCATAAGGTCCCTTCTGTGAATATTTTACCCTCCTAACTCTACATTCTGCTTATAAGAATCAGCCTTACCAAGATTCAGTCATTTCAGGTAAGCTCTTATTCTCTTACTCCTTTGCTAAGGGTTCTGCAGCAGCTGGTTTTGTAGGCTGAGATTATCACCAGATAATCACATTCTGCCTCTCAGCATGACATTCTGCAGCTCCCAAGTGCCCCTAAACCACATCCATCATTTAATATCCATGCTGGATTTCCATAGTTTCTGCACTGTACAGGATCCACAGCACCCCTGCAGTTGCTCTAAAGTTTATTGGTGTTTTCCTCATATGGCTGAGTCACAGGTGAACTCCAGCTAATGGCACTGGACACCGTCACAGTAACTCCTTTGTGTTCTCTCTGCCATTTTTGCTGTGAGAATTACAGGTGGTTCCAGTCCCAGTGCTTTCCCCCACCTGATCACCAGTATGACATTGGCCTCAATCAGTGCTGAATGCTAATTGCCTGAATCTCATCTCTGTACTGCTGTGTTTGGGGTATCTGCCACAGCTACTAAACCTGCCCTGTCTTTCCTAAAAGTTATAGCTCACTTCCTGTAGGTTTTTTTTCTTCAAAACAATTTTATTCAGAACAAAAGGCAATTTGTGCTTTGCATGTCTGTAGGCACAGAATAAATAAGAATCATGCATGTGTTTCATATTATACTGCTATGAATATTTATTTAGTCATCCATGCTAGCAATCCATATAACTTACTTCCTTAGGTCTCTTATTAACTATCCACTAGAACTGAAGAACTCACTACTTTTCACTGATGAAAATTATGTATTGTGTTTTAGTGTATCATTCAGTTCCTGTCTCCCACTCAAATAAGAACCATCAGAAACATTTTTACCAGATTTGCAGCACATGGAAAATTTCAACTGTCTTTGCAAAGCCCAAGATGAGGAGTACAGCTGGTACAGGCAAACCATTTAGAATTTGAAAAAAGCTTATCAGTTAAACCATGATTCTGCAGACTAAAACAGATCTGAAGTCCACTGAACTCAGATAGAATACCTTCTGCAGTTTCAGATAACACAAGCCTATTTGGCCCTTTCCTAGACAGAATAATAGGTCTATGAATGACTGAATTGGGTTAAAAAACTAAACTCAACCCACGTCTTCTCCAGAATTCATCTCAGAGTTTACATGTCTATTTTTCCTGAGATTTTCTTACTGTTCTCATCAGCTTCTTCCTGTGGGGCCTACAAACACACTCCAGGAAAGAAGCTTGCCAGGATATAAGAAAAATCTCATGAGAAATTCTGTTGGTTCATTTCCAGGAAAATTCTGCAGACTCAAGACATACAAGTAAATTTCTTCAAACCAGGGAGACAATACCTATGATATCTCTAACAGCAATGATGATCACTTCCTTAAAGTTGCTCTTAATAATCTCATTTTTCAGCCCCCACTTGGATGTGAAAACATAATTTCCAGACTGAGTAGCACAGTCACAACCAAGATTTAATCTAAAATAGTGAATTTGTTTTGAGTTTTACAGAGGGCTGCAGATACTTGCTTGGAATTTAAAGAAAACTGAAGGATGAAAAGCCTTGCCTGTTCCTCCTTCCCTATTTTCTTGGGCTCGAGACCCGGGTGTTCACAGGTGTAACAGAAACGGATTGTTCTGCTTGGGCCCAAGTCTGTGGTTCCACAAACATTTCTTTAGCAACACCATTAACCTAATTAGCTGCTGAGCTAGGAGGAAGGCAGGTCTGCTGAGAATGTGTATGGGGACAAACAAGGGCCCCAAAAGAACCACTACACTAAACAGGGAGCACTTCAGCATACTCAGTGATAAACTCTAGTACTAGCAAAAAGGGAAATGGAGAGGACAGGAAGGCACCTGGAATTCAGGAGAGATTTCCTCAGGACTGAAACTGAAGTTAAATATCTCTAACTTCACTGTCTGATTGTGATCCACAGCTCAGAATGCTCTTGCAACACCACAATGTCATCTTTCATCTCAACAAGACCTACACAAAAAGAAAAAACATCACCAACACTGAAACGGGTCATTACATAAAATCTCCAGGAGAAACCACAACGCAAGTTTCCCTGATCCAAACACCAAGGCATTATCTGTCCTCATATGCTCTGTTACTTGGCCTAACAAATTATAGCATACACTGACACCTTTTTGTGGACCTATCTGCCTCATGGGTGAGGTTACTGTTGGCACCTGCAGTTATTGCCCTCCTCACTCTCACCCTTGCTGCAGCTCACACTGCAGAGGATGCTGGAGTGCAATTAGGAAACCCTGACACAACCAGCTCTCTTCTCCTGCTCAATAACTCTGCTGTCCTCCCCAGCACACAGACTGTGTCCAGCACTGCCTCTGCACTCGGCATGCCCTACAAGCATCAGCCAAAGCAGGCTGCTCAGGGGACACAGATAGAGGAATTCCACCATCTCTTCCTGAGAATGTTTGGATAAGTCCTGGGCAGTGGACTGCTCTGATTTGGGGATTTCTAGCTGTTTACAGCACATTTCAAGCAGTTCAGGAACAACAGTACTATAAAATATTCATGGAACTGAGGCAACGCTACAGCCAGCGACTGAGCTGGATCATAGTTTTTTTCCTTTTATTTAAATCCAACTTTAGGCACTGACACCTGTTATAAAATCCAGTTCCAAATTGCCCACCTCATCTGCTATACTTCAGTAAGGTGGGAGAAATGCTCCTCTCTTCACTATTCCTAGGCTATTTGCGTATAATAAATTCCTGGAAAACACTCCAGAGTCCCCTAGTTCTTCTGCTGTTGAGCCTCAAGTACTTTTTTTTAATTATTACTATTCAAGGATTTTCATTTCTGAGACAGGAACTAAGCTTTCAGAACGTATCCCTTGGACACACCCCCTCCCCCCCAGCACAACACTAGGCAAACAAACTCAAATTTTTCTGCAAAGCTTTTTCCTTGCCTTTAGTGATTTTTGCCCAGTTTCTAGCCCCAAGTGTAATCCATTTTACTGTCAACAATTGTAACAGAGCATACTCATAGTAAAATTAACTCATAATAAAATTAACATCTGACCTCATGCCCACTGAAGACACAAGAAGGAGTTCCTCCTGTTTTAGTGGAGTGGGGAACCAAGCACATTGCAAAGCCCTGTGCAGTTATTTGTTAACTAAATCCTACCAGTTTGAAATGCCCATCATTTACTTCGGGGTTAATTTTATACTGAATTATAGAAAGTTAAATCCTTGACACAATCAAAGAAAGGCAACATATCCAGATCAACCAAATTAAATAAAAGTTCTGATTTATGAACTATAAACCAGTGTGGCGAAAGAGTTTCCTGATTAAAGACAAAAATGCCACCCTTTTACACTCTCTTTTGACTTTTTCAAAATGACTTTTTGCTGGTTTATAGTGAGGTAACTATTGAGTTCAGTAGGTCACAGAACCACGTGAAGTTGCTGATCTAACCCGAAGTACTGCAGCCCACAGACACAAAGGTGTCATTTCTGCAGCTGAAAGCAGCTTGGGTGCAATTCCTAGGGGGGAATTCATCACAGCTTCGCAGGACCCCTGCTCTTGGGTGTCTGTTTGTAACCTGCATATTTCCAGCTTAGCAACTGCATTTCAATAATAAAACTTGTAGAACTAATTTGATTTTAGTCTGCCAGCCAGCACTTCACCGCTAATACTTATGATGCATTACATATTAGCACTCAGATAATTAACTCTTCTGCTGGGTGTCCCGTTTATGCTCCTCACTGAAAACACGCTGCTCCCAGAGAGACATGCCTCACATATAAGCAAATCTAATCCCTAAATCTCTTATGTGGTCAGTAAATTAAAATCTAGGTTTGTAGCAGTTAAATGAATTCCCTTTTCCCTCTTTTTTTTTCTCCTTTTTTGGCACTTTCTAGCAAAACAGTTCACATGCAATCACTCAATGGCTGGAAAGTGGGCTTGGCAGAAGGAGCTGAAGCTCAGCATGACTCCAGTCAAGACAAATGGCTGAATTATTGTGACGTTAGTAAACAGGTAATTAGTTTTGCATGTCATTGTTCACCACCTCAAGCTCATTACCAAAGTCTTACAACATTCTCTTTAAAAATTCAGACCTGTTTGACCTGCTACCAGCTACAGTGCATTTCAAGCACTCATGGATAAAGTGCAATCTTGTCAAACTGAAGACACCTGCTCCCAGCAGGAACACTACTTATGAACTGCCAAGTCTTTTGTTACAGTACCTTGAGAAGCAATGATCTTTCCATCTGGAATAACCAGCATCGACTTGGCTGCAACCACTGAAAAGCAACCTTTGAATATTTATTACCACATGAAGTACATACAGCTATAAAAGCAGGATGTACACAAACGCAAAAAGGGAGAAGACTACCCATGATCAATTCTGCTGTTTGCCACACAAGTATTTGAAATTCATTTTCTTTGGAAACTGGCTCATGCTAAAAACTTTCAGTTCTTTTTTTCTCTACCACCAGGCCTGTCAGGGTGAAGCTCACCCCTGTATATATAACTTATTTCACAGCTGACACATGTAACTCAACATATCTCCCCTTTCTGTCATTCTTGTGCTCAAAAACTTTTGCTGAACTTGGGGCAGATAATTCACACTAAGAATTAATCAAGCTCTGTGCTTGTCTCTCCCCCAAAGCCCCCACTGCAGTGCAGTGCCATACCCAGCATGGCACATGGCCCCACTCTGCCAGTGCTGCTCAAAGTTGCCCCTGCTTCCATCCTCACAGGCTTTGCAGAGGAGCGTGTACTGAACTACTGCTCTTTGCTTGCATTTTGGTTCAATCTCACTTCTTCAACTATTTACTCTCCCAGATAGTGGACCATGTTCCTCAGTTTGCTTCTGATTAACAGCCATGTTTAATCCATTTTGATCCATGAAAAGCACTAGCACAGGGTAATTCTTCCCTTGTTGTCTTTATTTTGTGAGGGTGAAAGTGGTAATTTGAGCTAATTACATTTTAGTACTGTGGTCAATAAAAATCCAGTAAAAGCACAGTCTAGGTCTTGGGTGAAAGTATCACAGAATTTGGGTTTATTTCCAGCATTTTATTTGCTTCAGTGCCTTCCACAAGGGCAATGAAAAATCTGATCAGGAGCAGCTCAGACTTCCAAAAGCAGTTTAATTCAACAACACATTCCTTGCTATCTTCTCTGCCCTTAAGAGACCTCAAGGAGCAAAGTCCATTCTGCAGCACTTAATCATATATCTATGCAAATGTTGCATTTGGAATTTGGAGCCCACTGTGAGCCTATTTTTCTTGAACTGTTATTTTAAAATGCGCTTTAAATCAATTTTGCAGTAAACATGGGGTATGTTTCAATAACAACCATTTTTCTCCTGATTAGTAAATTACTGTTGTTTCCAATGTTTCATTCTAACTACCACTTGCTCAGACTCACAGGAAAACAGAGCACTTAGTCAAGACAAACTTCCCTTTATTTCCATCTCAGCAAAGCAAGGTCTAGATTACTTTTGGAAAAACAGTTTTCAGCTGACAAAGTGAAAAATGTTGCATAACAGCAAACTTATAACATGGTAAGAAAGTTTTAATAGAAGGATTACCACTTGCTGTTGTAACTAGTTTAAAAGTCCTTTAAGACTCTCTGCTAAGAACAGACGATTATATTTGCAGTATTTATGTAATTTCTATTGGCTGGCTGTGAAATAATTTATGGAAGTTGTGACAGCACAGTGCTTTAATACAGATTAAACTATACTGAGAGGGGAAAATACAGCAAAATGCCAGTGTGCTGTACAGAATACCAATCCCAGGATCATCTAGAATTTTAAAACAATTCAGAATGAAAATATAGATTGTCTTTTCCCAACCACTGAACTATCTCTTTCAAGCACATGTTTTTCTATGTGGGAATGCACTACATCCACCTCTTTGCATGATGTTACATGTATATCTGACCCCCATTATACAGGCTCAGGAAGACACAAGCAGCTCATTTGCATCATCTTCATCCAGGGACATCACATTTCCTTAATGCTGTATCGCTGTGCAATCAGCATCAGCCCTGTGCCTTAAAACGCTTATACTGCTACTTGTACACATTTCTAATTGTAAAGCTGGGCAATCATAATGCAAATTGTGCAGGAACATGAAGGTTTTAACTTTCTAGTTCATGGCAGAACTGTCCAAAACAACTTTGAATAGTCCATAAAAATTGACTATGATTGTATCAGGGTATTATGGCACGAAAAAAAAGGTGAGGTCTGTCCTACTGGATAGCAAGAGCTTGCCTCTTTTCAATGACACTGCTCCATCTATAAGCCTGATACATACTGAAAATAGGTTTCTCATGAAAGATTTGTATTTAGGTTTTACTTTGTTTTGAGGCTGGTCAAGAATTTCCATGTCTGGACAATCAGTTAGCAGATCAGTAAATTTCTAAGAAGTAAATTGTAAATGCAGTTAATGGCAAAGATTTCATACCTTTATACCTGTGAATGCACACAAAAATATACATGTAAGCCCTAAAACCGGTAGATCTTGCAACTGTCAATTTGCAAGGTCCCCATTTCAATTAATATCAGCTATAATCATATGGTAAACTAGGCATTATAACAGTAATTAAGACCTTGGCCTCTTAAAACACATCAGACACACACACAAGGGCAAAATCCAATTTGGAGAAATATATGGAGCATTCAAGGGTCGATATGGAGATTCTATCTAGGCTACCTAAATAAATAGGCAAATCAACCCTATTTAACAATGAAAGTGTTTTTCTTGAGATCTCAAGAGGATTTCCAATTATTCACAAATGACTAACCGTGTGCTCCATTCCCAGAATTATAAACGAGTCACCAGAAAATAGCAAGTTTGACAAAATTGTCCCCCAGCCCATTAACTGTACAACTGTGCTAAATAGCCAGAGAAAAGTCTAAATCTGCCAGAACCAGTGTCTCTAGAGTCTGCCAATGGGATAGATGTTTCAGCTGCAAAATATCCATTTGCAGCTTGCCACCATCTGGGCCTTGGGAACAGAGCACTGAAGTGATGGGCGGACACGATCCAGCTCAGGAGTGACCCTCTGGTTCTTAGGAAAATCTGTACAGTTAAGGATGGTGTTACTGAAAGGTAGTCAGGCTTGCTTGGTTGCTTGAGATAGCTATTTGTGCTCAAAAAAAAAAAAAGGATTTGACGTGTATCCTTTCAAAACTCTATTTGGTACATAATTCTAAAGATACCAACAGTTTTACTTGTTTTCTCTTAAACCTTCTGAGGCCAAACAAGTGTGTATGTTTACAAGCAAATTCACCTCAGCGCATCTGATTTTAAGTTCATTCACTCAAATTGCACAATATGCAGATGCAAAGAGATAATCTGGGAAGAGGCCTGTGAACAGTTATATGAAATTAGACAGGCATATGGGGAGGACTGGAAAACAACAAACAAGGATGTGACACAGTGGTGCAGCAAATTTTTACTCAGGTTTAAAACAACCAGACACATCCCTTGATACAGTAACTCACATAAACTGATCAGAGTAGGTCTAGTCTGTAACATGCTCCCGCTAGTAAACAAGCCAAGCATATTTTTGAAAGTAAAAATTTCAAAACTCCACTGAATCTTTTCAAAAAAAGCATCACAAATTGATCAAGTAGTCTCTACCTCTTAAAGATTTTTTTTCAACAAGTGTGGAAGGGGAAAAAACCCACCCCACAACCTTGATTTTTTGGAAGAAAACATAATACTGCACAATTTGAGTTAAAGTATAAGCATTATGTGGAGGGGGAAAAAAAGGGGGAGGGGGAGGGGCACAATGACTACAGCCTACATTAAGAAATATTACTATAAAGTAATTTTTACCAAAAAATACACTTAATTGGGTATTTTTAGCAACGTACTTTTTTGCACTACTATTATGAAGACAGGATTATGAGGCCATGCTTACCTTCTATTTGCATTGGCTGAATACAAATTCTTTAGATCAGTCGTGCACCCTTCAAGCACAGAGTTCTGTGAAGTTTGTCCCTTTGGTAATACCCCTGGAGAAAACTAACACACAGGACATGTTTTGAAGTTATGTTGCAGCACAGTCTGACTTGCGAGTCTGCAAATTGTTTTTTGTTCATCTAACACAAGATGATTCATAATCAATTATGGTTCTTATATCAAAGGCTCCTGGTTGTCTTCAAACCATCAGATCCAGAGCCATTACCATCAGCAGCAGGCATGCTTAGAGTTCTTTTTAAGTGTTATGAAGCCAACCTGTCTCTGCTTGTTGTCCCCTGAAAAACCCCTGCTCAGCCTCCTTTGAGGGTCATGTTTGACCCTGACACCAATGAAACAAGAAGAAATCCCTCTGTTACACCTGAAGTTTCTTCTCAAGCTCTCGGACAGGCCACACAGAGTCTCTCCAGAGCTGAGTACCAGCAAACATCACTCCTGATGCTCTGAAGGAGGCATACATAGACATGTGGGTCAGGCATGCAAATTCAGGTTATTAGTTACAGGAATATCATCTCAGGTTTTCTTTCTTGAGAACTACAGGTCTTAAGAATTGACTTTGGAGTTCTGGGGGTGATTCTGTACTTGAATTCACTTATTTACAAACTTGGACTATGGAGCATTCTTTAGCCACCTAAATTCATTAACCTCTTCTCTGATGATGATGCCTCTCTATTCACTACCAAAATCTTAGATCTATAAAGCTATTAGGAACCAACTTCCAAATAACAGGATGACAAACTTTTGGAAGAGGGCCATGGCCTTAAGAAGGGCTAAGCACAAGGTCCCGTGCCAGAGGGCAGAGACTCACACAATGGCTGGTGTATGTAGATTAAACGTTTTCCTGACTTTAAGAAGCAGTTCTTCATTTATTGGCAAATGCTAAGCAGTGATTGAAAAGAACAGATACTGCCCTTTAGGGCCCTTTGGCCTTCCTCTAAAGACACATTATCAATTTCTTTAATTATCACAGTGACAGGAAAACTTGGTGAAATATTTAACAGGGAGAGAGAGGAAAACATGTGTTCTGCTCATTTAGGACCACTTGAAAACAGATTATTCTGAAGAAGGAAAGAGAATCATTGGACATTTAAATAATTAATTCTAGCAAACACATTGAATGGGAAACAATGTAACATTTTGACTGATTCAGCACAATCAGCTTCCACTGATAAGCTTCTAAAAACTGCCGCTTCCAGGAATATTGGCATAGCTGGGTGTAACTCACTAGTCAGTCATGTACCCCCCTGCACCAGGCAGAGAACTAAGGTACAGAAGTCTGGTAACTGCCTGGCTATGATAATTAGATAGAAATCATGCAAACAAACACAAAACTTCTATAATTCCCATCTCTACGAGTGCTCCTCTGTTTATAAAATATTAAACCCTGAGCATTTATTTTAGATAGTTAAGATTTACAGCAAATCTTCTGACATGTTGTTGAGTATTAATAGGTTTCCAGGGTTGAAAAGCAGAAAGCTTCTCAAAGCTTCATTGTTTTGCTAGAAGATGAGAAAATTAGAAGCAGTAATCCAGTTCAAACTGCTCTTACCGGTGTCTTTATCAGAGCAAGAAGGCAGGACAAGAAGCACCTTTGGTGGTTCAGATGAGCCACACCAATTCTCTGCTGCATAAAATGTAAAGAGTCAAAAACAGGCAGATGCACAGGGAAAAAGTAAAAGAAGCAACTGCTTGAAGAATAGTCAATGTTTCTCTATGCCTTTTTTTTATGAAGTGTATTTGTAAAACATCTATTTTTATTTCTTCACCGATAAGTGACATCACCCACGTACTGCAATCTCAGCTCAGTCAGGCTGAGTGAGGTTAAGGAAGGGGTCCCCTTCCAAAGACGCTGCTGCTGCAAGAGCTCTACAGAGTAAGCAGCACTTTGTTGTGAACAATGTAACAGTTTAAAATGCATGGTGTTTTATGATGTTAAGCTGACAAACAGGCAGTTGTGACTCCTCGATATGAAACTTTATTTAACCTGCATCCCAGCAAATTGCCTGTCCCTGGAGCTGCTATTTTTCACCTGAGCCATAAAGGCATTTCAGAGCCTTTGTGTTCAGACCCCAGATCTCATGGTACATTGTGTGGGAAAAGAAGCTACACCTCCCAGTTTCCTGCCAGGTCCCAGCTGACAATTTCTTTTTCTCTGACTACATTCTCCCAGTATTTTGAGTTTAACCTGGTGTTTTTCCATTTTGATTTCTATCACATTTTGTTTTGTTTCACTGTGTTCTACCACACTTGCCCTAACTTGACAGAGTGGATGTAATCTATATATAGTTTGCATATTGATTCCTGAGTACTTTGAGATCCTTCAGGCAGAAGGTTATCAAAATATAAGGTTCCTTCATCTGTCATTTAAGGTAACCTTTAAAAAAGACAGAGCTCAGTTCAGTCCAGATGTTTATCCAAACTTCTAAATCTCTCATGTCTGGAAATCCAGAAGAAACAGGTATTTTGAGAGACTTTCAGTGCCACTTAATACCAATTTAGACAAACTACCATATCATCCTGTCACTGCAATCACTTGGGATGCTAATAGCACCTACCATTTCTGCAGAAGTTTATAAAGATGAATCACCACAACACAGTCCTTCACAGTATAATCCCTATTTTATTATTGAGGAAAGAGAGTGTCTGGTATTACATTATACCATTAAGTGACCTGCTCTTTCAATCTAAAAGAATAGCAATGAAAGATGCAGAAACTATTACTGTAACTTCCCCAGCTTTTGTATGGTGAAATGCTGTTTAAATATTTAGATCCTGCAAATTCTTTTACCATCACAGAATGTTGTTAAAAAAGCAGGCCACTGAATAATGAAAGTGACGCTCTGTTTTGACTCTGCTGTGACTTCGCAGTAATATTTCAATTTATTGCAATTTTGATCATGGTAGAAAAGCCAGCTGAATGAAAAACTAAAGACACCTGTCACTGTTCACCACTTTCTAATACAGCCTTGAATGTGCAATCCTATCATTTAGAAATGGTATCAACTTCTTGAAATCACAACAATTCTCCATAGAAAAGTAACAAGGTATGTATTCACTATGTATGTATCACAGACTGCAATATAGTCCATTATTTAATTGATTGAAACATTTCCTAGATCCTGGTTTCCAGGAAAGGCCAGTGGGGTTGGAAAATGTGGAAGTTGCTTTTATTTTGGTGGGATGTTGTGTTCCTTGAAAAACCTCACCCTTCATGACTAACACCACAGGTACTGAAGAACCTCAGGGAAAGCAGTGTATGCAAATATATTTTTGTAGCTCTATCAGAAATCTTAAGGACCTAAGTCAAAAAAAAAGATGCTGTGTTAACTTCAGTAATCACAGAAGCCAGAAAGAACAAACCAAAAAAATGATCAGCACCATTTTGGACTCACTTCCAAATAAGTATGTATGTGTCATATAAACCTAACACACAACCCAGGAAAAAAAATTCTACAGAGAAATACGCTCTGCAGAATTAAGTACCAGTCTGGCTCTGCTTTCACTCTTCAGCAGAGACATCTAAGGATAAATTGTTGATGAAAATCTGTCACAATTCCACTCCCAAGGGTCACAATCTGGGGGACTTAACCCAAAAACCTGCAGTATAGATTTCATGGTAACTACAATCCTAAACTGGGGAAGACAAATGTTTTTGTATTAACCAAAGCATGACTTCCTGTCAAATATTGATGGAACCATCATGGTTCCATGACTATCATTGTCAAGTTGGGATTTTCTGGTGAAAAACTTTTCAGTCAAGACCATTTTGAGATTTTACCTTCTGGAAGAAAACAATTCACAACAAATAGGCCACCACAACCCAACTCTACTCTCTGCAGAAAACTGGAGAGGGACCAAAACGGACTTTCATTGTACCAGTTCTGTAGCTGGACAGATAAATTAGTGTCATGTGTTATGTAACAATGTAAGTGAAAAGGAATTGTACATTCATCTGGATTTTATCAAGTCATCATACTTCAGAATTAATTTCCATGACACAATCAATAACAATAACTAAATTACTGAATATTGTATCACTATGTTAAAAAAAGTTTTAAGTATAATTAGGAAAGAAGCGAATAATATGAGATTTTCCCACGTGATGCTTCTACTTCAAATACATCCACCAATTTTATAGTAGCAACTCTGAGACCAAAACACAGCAAAAGTGTGGCAGCCTCAGCTTCATCAGTCTGACCCATCTCACATCTGAATAGTCATAGCAAGAATAGCCCTTTCCCCCTTAAAGCTGAGGAAGACAAACCTCTTCAAAATTGGGCATTACCACACTCAAATCTGTGGTTTGTGTATTCTCTTTGTATGTGCAGAGATGTTTCTATGCATAATTGGGAAGGAAGCTTGGGTGAATTCTAGACATCAAAAGAGATGCAGAAAAGTCACAGTTGGCAAGACGGGAAAGACAGAACTTGATAGATTCGT
Source organism: Pithys albifrons albifrons (assembly GCF_047495875.1). Taxonomy (NCBI): domain Eukaryota; kingdom Metazoa; phylum Chordata; class Aves; order Passeriformes; family Thamnophilidae; genus Pithys; species Pithys albifrons. Next base: position 10,734,954 of record NC_092470.1, read on the forward strand.
TGGCAGGATTACATGATACAGTGGCATATGGCAGCAAAGGGCTACATTCCATCAAGGAGTCTGGACTAGTTCCTACTTCACATCTTAGTGATGAAACACTGATGCGGAGTATACAACAAACTATGGAAGGGGACTTAAAAGAGTTGGGAAGAGAAGACTGCAGGACAATGAAGTGTTATTTTCCCCAAACCTTTATTCTTTTCATCACCACACAGTTGCATCTTCTGCTCTCCACTCAACATGTGTGATGCACAGGAGCTAGACACGAACAGAGATGTTGAAATCACCACAGCTAATAACTATATTCATTCTTCAGGAATCAGCTGCATGCCTACATACTACTGTTCCTGGAGGGTACTGGGAGTTTTGAAGAATCAAGGCAGAAAAGCTGAAGTCTAAGAGATTTGCTAATTTTAGTAGACAAAAACAATTTTCCCTGTTAAAGGTAACTTGAAATTCATCAATAGTATTGTTCATTACTGCTTTCCAGCCTGAATCAAATCATGACAAGCTGTAGCTAATCCTATGGAGCCCCACTTTTGGGCATCTTCACAGTTACACAGTGAACAGAAGCATCATTGCAGTATTACCATAAGACCAGGGGGGAGACCATGCTCTCCATCTCTATTTTCGATAGGGAGTCATTAAGGTGACTAGAGGTGCCTTTGACATCTGCACTGGCATGACAGGAGAGAGTTTCATCTTGTCAAGGTTTGCACTCACTTCCTCATCAAGTGGGAAAATTAGTACCTCTCAGTTTCTTTTCTCTTCTCTTCTAGAAGAGATAACGACAATCAAAGTAAGAGAGAAAAAAATGCCTTGCAAACACAGAGTTAAGAAACCCCTCAAACACTGAATGTGGTATTGTGTTAACTTCAATGACAATTCTTTGTGGCAGGACACATCCTCATGTGGAATGTACTTTCTAGGCACAACATTAAAGCTGGCCAGGGGTATTATTTCAATTTCTAGAAAGGGCAGTTGATATAGATGAGAGTCAGTGCTGTTAGCAGAAGAGACAGCAGCACTGACCCACATATTTCAAAAGGATGTGTGCACATGCAGGATAATTCTGGTAATTCACATCAAAGTTACATGCACAAGAGGTGTGGAACAGGGCAGATGATGGTAATTGAACATGAAGACTACAGCAAAACATTCTCTTAGTGTGTTTAAAGACATCAAAATAAGAGGCTTTAAATACACACACAATGAGTGAACTCATTTTAATCACCCTCCCAAGGATTCTGCAGTCCATGTTCGAAGCCAGATTTCAAAACTGTTGCAGCCTAGATTGAGTTGCATTAGACAAAAATGCCTCCTATCCACAGCCAGTGTTTTGTTGCATACCATTCAGCTTCCTAGCAGGTGTGGCATTTCAATTTTGCTGGCTGAACCTGTCACTGTCACAAATGTACTGCTACTTCCTGATAGTACGAACAATGTGTCTTGATATTCCATGCTATTATGAAGGAACAGGAGTCAGACATCCAAAACTGTGGCATTTCTTAGTTTCACCTAACAAAAGAAAAGCTGTTGAGTATTATGGATCCCTCACACAAGCAAAGGGTACTATTCACATTCCTTGTGAGAAAAGATTCAGTATGTGTGACACAATCCCTGATGCAGGTATAGAGAACACACACGGGCCTCATTTTCCAATGAGATGGGCAAATCTAAAGAACTAGTCTGAAATTGCTGCTGAGATAAGCAGCAGTTACTGGGCAGCAGCCAGGCAGATAAAGCTACAGTATTATCTGAAGCAATATTGCCAGTGTCATTCTGGAACAGTGACTTTACCTACCACCAGTGGAGAAACACAGTAGATTGAATACCTCTCTTGCTGCTTCATGCACTGCAAGACTGCTCTAATTGTGTGGCTGTAAATCCTCCATGAAAAGGGAAACCCTGGGCAGAGAAAGCCAACACAAGAGACATTGGACACCTGCTTCCATCTCTGTCTTGGTTGATTTGGCTTATTGTGAGTAGTCATGTGAGTATCTTTCCATCCCCTCTGCCTCTGGCCACTGCCTACACTCAATCCTTTTGCAGACTCCAATTTAAACACCAAGCCCTGAGCTGTAGCAGTTGCCCCGGAAGATGATCCTTATGAGAGTGTGCCCTGATGGTATAGGTGTTATGTTCTCTCCCTCAAGACAAGCTACAGATATGATTTGATGTTTTAGTGAAAAGTCAGCTTCATTTTAATAATAGTTAATCCAGTTAGATATAAAAAATATCCTCAGTCCTCTCTCAGTATTTTCTAGAACTAATTCTCTTACTATTCTGATTTATCCCACTGTTTTGCGATTGCTCTGTTGGCTTTTTATCTTGCTGGAACAAATTTAAGACTCTTCTTATTTAATTGCTCTTATTAATATTCATACATTAATGGAATACATTTATTATTCAAGTTGATAACAATGTCTGCCTTCTAACAGCCTTAATTCAGAGAAGAAAGATCCCAATGAAATCAGAATGACATTGTTAAAAGTCACAACATTACTTGCTTTGTTTCCAACAATTTTGGACCCTTACTGGGTCCAACATTACATGTACTTGAACAGCAGTAGAAATGATGCAGTTTTCTCAATACTCATTAATTGCTCCTCCTTGCCAAGTTGCCAGTACAACATTTCAGTGAGCCCTTCTCCAAATCCCTGCTTTTACCTTCAAACAGACTTTAGACTTTGGAATTCTGACAAGAGAGTGGATTAAAATACCAGAAGAAAAACTGACCCAGAACAAAAGGAAAAAGCCATGTTTAAAGAGAATGGACAAGGAACAAGCCAGTCTGACAGCGATGTCAAACAAGTCCTACCTCACATTTGCATCGTAGAAAAGGAGACTGTTGACCTTAAAAAGGGGGTGGGATGTTTTTAGTTTTCAGTTTCCCAGTGACACTGGGAAACCGGGCACTGGCACCGCATCCCATAGAACAGGGACGTGCTGCCACCTACAGGTGCCAGTGCCGGGAGGGCCCCAAATCACTGCCCGGGGTCCCCACGACGGGCACAAACACCGCCCTCACTGAGACTGGAGGAGACCCACGGCTACGTGGTACCTGCCACAGGGATGGTCCGTCCTGTTCCTTAGCCTGAGAGTCATTATTCCTGTTGTTCAGGGAGCAATACAGGCACATAAACCAGTGCCTTCCACACAAAAGCAAATTAGAGTTCCTGCTTTGTAGCCTTAGAGTACAAAGAACAACTGCAGGAAATACAAGTCCTCTTAAAATCCTCACTGCATGACACTTCCACTCCCATGATGCAAAGATTAAGGAAAGTCATTCTTGACAAATCCTAATCTAAGACCATCATGTCAACATTCAGAGAGATCAAAATGCACCTGACTGTGCTTTTAGCAAGTTATGGAAATTTGCATTTTTAGCTTTACAATGTTTATTCTTCGTTCTAAGGTAGGTTTATAAGCATAGTTCTTCATAACAAGCATAAGAAAAGGTACACTGAGAAAATATTTAAGATGCTTCAAACAGTACAAAAAAGTTTGGCATGATAGAGGAAGAAAGTAATCCATAACCACGGTTCACACAGAATCATGAGTTTGGCATAGAACATCCACATTCAGGGAACACATTTGGAAGGACTCCATTTTACAGAGCTCTCAGTGAAATATGGAAAGTCTCACTGCTTGAGTCCAGATAGTTTACAAGTTTATACTCCCATGTATTTACTAGTAGTAAATACAAAACATAACAAAACAAGTCTTAGAAAAAAAAATAGTTCCTTTTATCAGAGCCATTTCTCTGAACAGTGTATTTGACTTCTTTTTTTTTTAATCAGAGTATAAATATTGTATTATGTTTATTCAATAACACTCCCATCAGCATGCCAAACAGCAACAACTTTTTGACTAGGGACACAGTAAACCTACAATGTCTGCCAAAGTTTACTCCCTTAAGGCATCAGGGAGTCTCTTGAAAGTAGCTTTGAACTTCCCTGGCTCCTGTGGGTTCTGTCTGATTAACTGATATTTTACATAACACTAGCGACCATCACCACATCGAAACAAAATAAAACAAGTAATTTACAAATGCAGAGGGCACCTTCTTCCCACATTGCCTGCTGCAAACTAACACAGCCAAATTATTCTATTCTGTGTAAATAGTGATTGAGATAGGACAGCCACTGGGGCTTGGTCTGCTACTACAGCCACATCTCGTGTTCCAAGACTTCATTTTAAGAAGAAAACAAAACTAGACCTAGTGCTAAAATTTATGGGGGCAGAGAGACTCCTAAAGTTGAATGAGACCTACCTGCAAAGACACTCTGAACTTTGCAAGTGCTCCAGAAACTAACAGCATTAACAGTTCTTCTGCAGGGAGATGTACATGTGGAACAGCTTGTTTGCCCACACACCAAGCTGGGCAAGCAGCAGCCAACTCTGCTTAGAACACTGTAGACACTCAGAGCATCCTTCAGGTGCATGCCCCAGACAATCTGCACAAATGCCAGGACATCAGTGGTGTGCTCACTTTATGTTCACAGGTTTCAGTTCATTACTGCAAAAACTGAAGCAGCAATCAAAAAACACTCTTTTGTACTCTGCTTATAAAAATATCCAACACCAATAGACAACCACCACCCACATGCAGCACACTCGGGATCTCCATAGCTGAAAGCATGTCATGCACCAACTTGAATAAAGCACTAAGACTTGTTTCTAGTGGCTACAATAATTCACTCATTCTGTATCAGACACAGAAACGACCTAAAATACACTCATTCCAGAGGGCTACAAGTGCAAATTACACCTTGCTGGGCAAAGAGATTAAGCCCAGAGCAGTTGTGGGTGTTTTATACTCATATATGAGACCTTTATTTCTCTGCATATATCAAGATTCAGACAAATGCATCAGTGCTACTGAAACACTAGAAAGGTTAATATATGCATTGTATTAGGGAAAAACAGACACTTGGCTGATTCTCACCAAAATAAATACTGGTGGGTGAATCCTGGACATTCTGGCATGAAGTCAAAGAAGAATCAACCTTGATGCAAAGAAATTCAACATGCTAAAATTTAGGGTAACAAACTCTGCCATTAAAAATTCAGTGATAACTTTCTTAATTTAAACTCACCTATACTATGTTGGAACAAAATAGCAGCCTGCACATCAGCAATGCTCAAAACTGCTTATGGATTTGGGTAAGAAAATTTCTACTTGGATGCCATCCTGTTCATCTTGTCCAGCTGAGCAGAGCTGGAAAGCAGCTCTGCAAATGAAATGCAAGAAAGTGAATCAATTCATCTCAGCAAGTATAAAAATACAACACTATTACACTGGCCAGACTTTGCCCCATATTCAACAAGCAATACATTTTATTTTCAATCTAGAGGATTTATTTCCAATTATGGAAGACAAAATGAAAAAATACAGGTGCTGCTATTGCTTGCATCTCTATGCAGACAGACCACTGTGCCTGCATGAGTCTCCTGCCAGAATCACAGTCAAAAATCTGACAAAAAAAGCAAAACCAGCTTTGACTTTTTCTCAGTCTGACCTGGGATGCCTGGGACCAGACCAGCTCAAAAGACATCCCTGGAGATTCACCTAAGTTTAGATCTGCAACAAAACAAAACAACCTCCACAACAACACAGCTCCTCCCCACTTCCCCAAAGAAAGGGGCAGGGGTGAAGGGGCTGAAAAGAAAGATTTTCTTTTGCTCCCATTTCTATACACACCACATATTCAGACAGACAGAGAAATTCATCACTAGTCTAATTCATTGCTGTCCATCACTGAGTGCTTTCATCCTCTATAACGAATTGTAGAAAGAAAGCATCTTGTTTGCTTCTTACGGCACCTACTGTAGCCAGAAATCAATTCCTCTTGATCCAGCAGCCAGTCAGGGTGTGATCTAAAGCTCGAAAGAGCTTAACCATTCTTCCTTTCTAAGTTCAGTGAGAGACACTAAAATATCAAAACTTCTTTATTTTGTCTATCATTTAGTACCATTTAATAACATGAGACCATCTAAGTGCTGCTATTGTACTAAAAGATGGGATCAGCATTTTTCCATGTAGTGATGTCCCATCACTCTAAGATTACCCCAGCTGAGCAGCAAACTGGGTGTTTGATCATGACTGTTCAAGATTCAGTCCTTTACAGTTTGGCATCTTCTGCAGTATGAACCTGACACTACAAATAAAATCAGAAAACCTCCATTCATGCAAACCTTGGCAGTTACAAAGTCTCAGCAAATAGCAAAGATATTTTTAGAAGCAAAACCCATCTGACCCTAAACTTTATGGCAGTAAGAGGCCTCTTGAACTGGGGGAGATCTACATGCAGAGACAGTCCTGGACTTCACAAGCACTGCAACAGCCCACAACACACACCAACACACAGCACTAACCTTGCCCCTGTGGGGAGATGCCCAGATCCAACACATGCCAAACTGCAGAGATGGGAGTTAGCTCGTCCTTGATTACCAAGATGCACTCAGGGAGGCTGCACTCAAACAACAGCAGCTGAGAGCTACTGGTGCTTTCCTTGGACAGTTTGCACAGATGTCAATGGATCTGCTACTGCTTCAGGAGAGTCAGGTCTGGAGTAACTAGAAAGCACAGGAAGTGATGCTATTTTCATTTAGATCGCTTCAATATTTAATCAGTACTAATTGTCCTTGTAAGTCTCATAGATAAATAGAATCTTCAAACTTTGGATTTTAAGCTTGGGGGTGGGTGAAGTATTCCTACATTCTTTCTCTTCATATTATCGGGTGCTAAGTTTGAGAATTCCTTGCTACTCACAGGCAACATGTTTCTGCTCATCCCTCCCCACTGTATAACCGGATCAAAGATGACTTATCTGAATTATCCCACAATTGTGATGGAGAATCCCTCTGTTCTGTATGTGCATTTTGCAGTGTGACTCCAAGTTTCAATAGATTTGTCCATAATGCCCATTCAGCTGATAAATGATTGAGTGCTTGTGGGAGAAGGAGTGGCATGGAGAGGGAGACTTACTGATTTAATACTGGGATTGTGGTTTAAGGCTTATATTCTCTGAAAGAGCTTTCATTTTGGCAATAAGAACAAAGTTAAAACCTGATTTTGCCACATTTTTCAGTGGCCAGAACTAACACAGCAGATGAAATCACAGCAATATAAAGAACCTCTGCAATGGTAAAAATGAAACTATTATTCACTTCATGGCTGTACCAGTAAAATGGGGTAAACCAGCTTCTAATCTGCCCTTGGGTAGAAGGCAGGGAAGTGATACTGAGAAGTCTCCAGCTGGATCTAATAGGTCCCAGAGGAAGTCATCTGAGTCTTATCTTTAACTCAGCTGAACCATAAAATGGGATGAAAGCAGACCTGAACAGAAGACAGATTTTGTATCTAAGCTGCTTATTATGAAATTGTATAACAAAATTTCAATGGCAATTTCAGTGTCAATATTTCACAAGATAGAAGGAGCTAGAAGGCAAAAAATGCAGCTTGGCTGGGATCTGAGGAGGCTTCTAAGCAAGATACTCTTCACTTCCTCATTTACACAGCTCAATCTTCACTAATGATTTGTTAAAAGTTTAAGATCTCAAAAATCAGGTTCAGGTATATTATTATCAGTAGCTTTACACTGATCATAATCCTCCCATTGCTATTAAATAAGAGTAATTTTACACAACTTTCAGAATCTCTTTGCACAAATATGCTCAGGGGCCCCGTTTATACGGGTACCCCATCACATACAGTGTCCTGTTCGGGATCCAGTGGCAGGTCACATGGTCTAATACTGTCCCATTTGCTCTCCTTTGCAAGCCTGACCTTAGATAGATCTTGTAGGGGAGGTTTTGGCAAGTTGGATTTTTAGATCAAGGATCTACTAGGTCTTCTTCCATATAAAAAATACAGTTGGGGTTCTTTAATTAAAGCTCTGTAGCAGCTTCCCTGCCTGCTGCCGTCGTGCTATCCACCAGTGATCTTGTTTTCAAATGTGCCCAAGTGGAGCCAGCTTTGCATAAAGATCTTAAATTAAATGAAGCTGTCTACCCAGAACATATATATAGTATGATTCCCATTTAATTTTTCATTTTTTTGTTCATACTGTTGAAAAGAAAACCTCTTCTGATGCACACAAATGAGAAGCAGAAGAATAAGCCAGTACAAACTCTGTCAATAAACGCACACTTTGAGAAATGGCTTCCCAGTTTATAGCAGATTTATAGTTCTTATCTCAAGTTTCCAAAGTTCATCTGAATCTCCAATACACAGAATTTCAATGTATCAGTAAATCTTTTAAGCCATGAAGAAAACTCACTCAAAAAAGCGATGTCCCTTATCAGTGGAAGAAGTGATAAATCTGAAATAATATATAATTCATGATGACACATATCAAGACATTACAGCAAACACTGACACAAGACCTATTTATGGCATTGCTTTTCTAAGCGTATTCCCTACAGAACCATCTCCTTTCTTATTCTAAACCAAACAACTGCTTTGATAATGCTCATCTTTTCAGAGCTGGGAGAAAAAGCAAATGTAATTCAGCAACCATTTCTCATGATAAGAAACTAGTGGCCCTCAGCCAGCAACATATAGAAGTAAATGAAAATTTAAGTGCAGATCAAAAAGAAATGACACAATATGGCTACTTAAAAAATTCATTACCTCAGACATCAAGCTATCCATTGTCTAAAACATGCTAACACAAATGTTAAACTGTCCTTGGCTGGAGAACAAAGGTTTAGTTTGGTTCCTTCACAACAGCTTCCTCAGTCTGTACAGTTCAACACAAGTTCTGAAGAAATGAAGAGTCTTCTCAAATCTCTCTGAAACGGTCCATTGCTACCTTGAAATTCAGAAACTGAAAATACTCTGCAAATTTTAACAAGAACTTGCAACACTCTTGGGAGCTAGGTTACACCAGATAGTTTTGGGAAGTACATTAAATTTAGTGGCTACAGGTGACATGGCTGGCATAAAATATCTCAAGTCAGAACCACAACTCTTGAATAGTGAAAAAGGCTTTTGAATAGCTTAAATATCACTCAACAAAACTACAAGGGATAATGCAGAGTTTGAAAAAGAGACATGTATATATATTTGGAAAAACAAGACAAAACATTTCCCTGCCAAGGCCATCACTGAAGTTCACCTTCAAATTAACAATAAAGTAAAAAAATAAAGTAATAAAATAAAGTAGCTTTGCTCACACAAATATTTCCCTAAGAATCCTGCAGGACAGAGACAATGCTCTCACAACACAGAACTGGGAAGCATAAATTTCCCCAGTCATCCCCACACCATCAGGCATTAGCTGAATAACAACGTACCCATCTATGGTCAGCAAATCAGAGCTCAACTAAGAAAATCAAGTAGATGAACACCTGGCTTCAAAACAGGGTCCCCACCTGTCTCAAAGGGGAAGGAATAATCCCATGCAGCAACACAGGCTGGGGGCCTACCTACTGGAAAGCACCTCTGCAGAGAAGGACCTGGGGGTCCTGGTGGACAGCAAGCTGTCCCTGAGCCAGCAGTGTGCCCTGGGTACCAAGAAGGCCAAGGGTATTCTGGGGTGTATCAGAAAGAGCATTTCCAGCAGGTCCAGGAGGGTCATCCTGTCCCTCTACTCAGCCCTGGTGAGGCTCATCTGGAGTACTGAGGGCTCCTCAGTACAGGAGAGACATGTTGCTCCTCGAGCCTGCCCAGTGGAGGACTACAAAGATGATTAAGGGAGTCAAGCATGTCTCTTAGAAGAACAGGTTGAGAGAGTTGGGCCTGTTCAGGCTTGAGAAGAGACAACTGAGAGGGGACCTCCTCAATGTCTATCAGTATCTGAAGGGAGGGTATCAAGAGGAGCTCTGACACTGAGCCAGGCTGTTCTCGGTGCTGCCCAGCAACAGGACAAGAGGCAACAGGCAGAAACTGGTACACAGGAAGTTCAACCTGAATATGAAGAGGAACCTCTTTACTGTTCAGGTAACCGAGCACTGGAACAGGTGCCCCACAGAGGCTGTGGAGTCGCCCTCACTGGAGATATTCAAGATCTATTTGGACACAACCCTGTGCCACGTGCTCTGGGATGACCCTGCTTGAGCAGAGAGGTTAGACCAGATGACTCTTCCAAATAGAATCATTCTGTGATTCTCTGATATGAAAAACAGCTGAATTCCTAAATCTGTTCCTCAGTGCCCTGGGTTGCCCTGATTGCCTTTGCAGGGAGGAAACAAAAGCTCTGCAAAATCTCTGCAGCATCCAGTTCAGTTTTCCCTTAAATGACCAGTGAAAGCCTGGTCATTTCTGGCTGACTCCTGTGAAGCATCTCCTCTGACTAGCATGGGCCACAACGATTTTCTTTTTCTATAATAAATTAATAAAATTGACAAATCTTTGTCATCCCTACAGATCAAACTGCAGTTGAGAGAACATCATGAGAAGAACCTCAGCACAAAGTATCAATCACCAGCTGATTTCCTGCATTTAAATTCAGTATTAATTGGCATACCTAAACTAGACACAGCTATTAGGTGGTCCAAACTGGGCCCTTAACCAATCAAGTGATCCTATTTTCCACCTTTATCGCGGCCTCCCAGGCAAATGGTGAAACCAGTCCATTAGTAAGTGTGCATCGTTTAGACTCTGTGATAAGGGAGGTTGTATAATAAAGCTAAGATAAGAAGAGGCAAAGACATTTGCAGCAAAGCAACTGTCTACCTTGTTCCCAAACAGAAAAATCTCTCAGCTAAGTATATCAGATAACTCTCACTAAAACCAACACATTTTCTGGTGCAATTTTAACATCAGAGCACAGTTCATGCTCATCCAATCCCAGGTGTTCACAGTTTTAAACTTGCACAAAATGACCTGTATTAGTATAACTTACTCTAGTTATGTCCATGAAGTACGAATAAAGTGCAATCCTAAACTATAAACCCAAAAACTTTTGTAAACCAGCCTATAACCAAGCTTAGAGTGGAAGGGAAGGAATCTGCCCCCATCTCCAGCTAATCTTCCTGTGTCCCTAGAGAAATACACCTAACTCTTCTTTCTTCGTCAGCTGAGCAAAAAAGGAAAATAACATGCTCCTGAATAAAATGTTTTCTGTGTTCAAGACGGTTTATATCATAGTAAGAATTTTAAATATAAAACTATGCATTGGCATATTAAAGAATAAAAGCAACCAGAAAATAAGGAAGAAATATTCATCTGGCATCTACAGGAACAGAGGATCAAGTGACAGATGGAAAGGGGAATCAGTTCTAAACACTGAATAACCTTGTCTGTCACTACTCTCAGAAACAAAACCTACCATAATTAGAGGGTTCTGAACAGCAAAAAAACCAATGCACTAACAAGTACAGTATTATTGGTAGCAATAATTTCAATACAAGGACAAGATCTAAATTTACTGATATCTTCCTCAGCAGCATTATTCTATTCTTTTTCTTAAAGAATAGACAGAGTCCAGAGAATCATCCCATAAATTACTCTTGTTCTTGAGAGAAAAACAGCAACTATTCTCTTGACTTCCAGCAATAGAAGACTGACTTCTTAAATGTGTTGGTGTGTCTAGTTTACTCAGTATGCATCTATGGAGTGAAACTTGGGAGATCTTTATTTTATAAACCAGTTAAATATCATAAGGAATGTTTCCTTAATGTCTTCCTTTTGAATAATATTTTTCTCTTTGGGTTATACTAACAAATGATCTTTTCAGAATGTCCAAGGAATACTGGGAAATGCTGGAAAGCTCATAAAAATTTCTTTTCAGCACTTTACTGAGATTCAAACTGGATGTTTTAGGGACTTTGTCAAGAGATAGTACTCCCACCTCTTCTATCTGAAAAAACCCCAAACATAAGAACTTCAGAATACTTACTTAAAATGAAAGAATATCAACAGTGAAATTGCTAGGACAGATTTGAAATATAATGCTCTAAACCAGCTTAATTTTCAGCAAACCTTGTGCAGATGCTACATAGATGACACATTTCTTACGCTATCATAAAAATGATAAAAGGCCCACAATGGAGGCATTCAAAGTAACAATAACAAGAGATCACCTTCACTAAAGACTAGGAGAGACTTTTTTTTAGACAGTTATTCCCATGCAAGGGAATGAACTAAGAACTAAACTAAGATGAAATAGTTATAAGTACACTAAACAGTGCAAAGAATTCAGCCATTTTCCTGGAGCTTCCCCAACACAGGCTGCTTCTCTTTAGGACTTGCTTGTCCCTGTGATCCAACAGGACTGCATTAACTCACACTAACGACTGGGAGGCCAATTGCAAATTACCAGACCTTGCAAATTACCAAGCAAGCAAACAAAGGCTATTAAAAAACCCAGTCAAGGGTATCACAGCACATCATTTACTTTGTTCATTTGTTTTTCCAAGGTGCAATTTAGCCTCCTAACACTCTACAGCATGCCAGTGAGAGCAGTGGCCAGAACAAAAATACAAGTCCCCACTGTCAATGTCTGTTTATTGGGTTTTGCAGTCTTATCCCTCTGGCCTGTTTAAGGAGCTGAGGCTGTAGTCCCTGAGACACTCAGAAGAATGAAAGTCACTATGGCACCACTACCAAATCTGCACATACGTGGTGCAGCTACACTGAATATCTACAGATGAGTAAGGTGCCTTCCAGTCCACAAAAAGACATCAAGTGCCCTGTTCAAAAAATAGCAATCAGTATTTGCCACAAGCAATTAATTATGTATAAAGTAGAAGTCACCACAAAGTTTAGACTAAACTCTGTCAGTATAACATATCTATTGATTAATTCTCATGGTGACTCAGTCTATAAAAAGATTAGAAGGCCACTTGCAGACAATCTGCAACAGGATGAACAAGGTAGAGTCACAGCATCAATGGCTTAGCTGCACCACTCCTGTTCTGGTGGCAGCATGAACAGAAGGGGAACTCAGAGCACTCTCCTGTATGCAGTTATTAACACTGCAGTGAACTGGGGCAATACCACAAGGCAGGTTGTGAGAACCACCAAGTTTGCAATTTTGCAAGGCTGGAGACATTTTCACACTCTGCATTTTGCATCAGGGATTTAATCTGCACATTTATTTCAGGTAGTTTTGTTCTATTTCCTCCAGTTCTCTGCTGATTTTTTTGATAGTGAGAAGCTCTGGCATACGGTACGGTTTCCAGGTTGATGTGCATGTCAGCAAAAGTGCTTGTACTGCTCAGCTCGAACTGCCTATGTACATATGTACCCTCGGTGGGCTAAAGTTTCAGCTGCATTAAGGCACAGCTTTCTATCAGATCAAACAAGAAATCTTTTGCCAGCAATCCAGTAAATGGATGAAGGGTGAAGAGAGTGAGGTTTCCCCTCTCTTGATAAACCTAATGGCCACAGTAGCCCTTTTAGACACCTATTCTACACCTGGACCCTGGAAACCAGGGTAGTATAGAGTGAGTCCAGCAAGCAGCAGTAAGAGGCTTTGTGTAGAGGACCTCTGAATTGCAAGCTGACACTTGGCTCTTTAGAGGTACCTGATTCTGCCAAGTAGTCTCTTGCTATGATCTAACTTTCGGGCTGAAAACATTTCCTTGCTAATTGCTGTAGCTTTTATTTTGCTTACTTCAAAAAGAAAAGCCAAGAGACATTCTCTTTTCCTACACCTCTTCTAGGACACCCAGTCACACTGCAGGGGCCGACATGGGGAGCCAGCAGGAGATCCCCAGCCCACATGACACTTCATTTTTGGCAACTTTAAGTATATGTGAAACATTTATCTTTTTTTTGGCATTTCTTGAACTTTTAAACCTCCAAGCTTCCAGGCTTCCTTATTGCTCAGGAGCCCACCAGGTTTTAACAGGTGAACAGAACAGTGTTTTCTTAAAATGCACCCAGGGATTCTACCTGGACTTTAGCAAAGAAACAGTACTGAGCCAGACTTCCTACCTCCCCACAGCTCTGTTAAATACATTGTGTTTTCTTGCAGCTCAAAGGGGAAACTCCAGCCTCTGGGAACAATGGTAATATAAATTAATATCACCTCTACTTACTGTTCACAACATTTAAAATATATAAATATATATAGTTAAGTAAAAACCAGAGATTCCACCTTATAAAAGGGAAATTAAATTATAACCAGCAGCCTTATGAACTTTACGATCAGTAGGTAATAAGGCAGAGTGCATTTCTGAAGAAAGTCTTAAAATTAGCATGGTTTGTCATTCCAATTTAATTGGGTCAGATCCTTGGCTGGCATAACCTAATACAGCTGTACTGACTTAAATTATCCCAATGCCATAAGGGGTCCATTAAGTGAGTTTAAGTCAGTTCTTTTTTATGACACCCGCCTGAGGAGGATACATAATAATTCCTTCATCAAGCCATATGAAACATTGTTCTTATACCATCCTAGAGTCCTGACTTGCATCTAAGGGCTGCTAAAGTCTGGTAAAAGAAAAGCCTGATGCCACTTTCCCAGTTGGTACAGTGCACTGCTGGCAGCAAGGAATCCCAGCTAATCTCCCCTTTTCTCTCATAATGCTCCCTGTGTTATTCACACATGTGCTACCAGGCAGTGCTGAAGAGCGGAGGCAGCAGTTGGCCCTGAAAGGAGTCTCGATGGAAGGATCGTGACTCTGTTCCAGCCCAGGGGCTGCTGCAGAACCGCCCAGACCGCCCCTTGGGGCATGCCTGGAACAGACTGCCTTGTAGAGCCACCTCTGCAAACATCCCAGGCTTTACTACACACCCGGACTTGCTCTGAGAGCCAGTTACCCACACCACCTCGGAAGAAGCTCTGCTGCAAGGGAAGTTTGGGATGTACGGCAGCTTCTGGTGTCTCAGCACTACAGCAAAGGCAACTGGGGTGTGGAGGGCACAATTTTGCTCAGCTCCTACAGTAAATTGAGTCAGGTTTAATGAGTGGTTATTTTTGGAGCAGATACCAGGATGATAGTGCAGGTCCTATCTGTATGTTAAAGTCTGACCTATGGGTCTATCTCTGAAGCAGTATATTCATCCTCCATGATAACAATACTGAAGTCAACCAGGGAAAGTTTTTAAAATATATATTGGATTCCTGATATCCTTGAGGAAATTATTTTGACCTTATATTGCTGAAAGTTCTCCCACAG
Source organism: Pithys albifrons albifrons (assembly GCF_047495875.1). Taxonomy (NCBI): domain Eukaryota; kingdom Metazoa; phylum Chordata; class Aves; order Passeriformes; family Thamnophilidae; genus Pithys; species Pithys albifrons. The sequence goes on from NC_092470.1 coordinate 10,750,035, forward strand.
TTAGACTGCCAGGACTCCTTTGTGGCATATAAGTTTATTAAAAAAAAAAAAAAAGCCCGTTGCAGATTTCCTGATCAGAACCTGGTAATGCAAGTCAGAGGCTTCTGTTCAGCTGATTCAGTGATAGCTCTCTTCAGCAGGGAGAAATTACTTTTGTGTAAGAAGCAATACCCAGCTTGTTTCAAACCTCAGCCTCTGGCAAATCTGTCATAGCAGGAGACATTCCCTGTTTCTTTGACAGATTGGCCTGCGGCTGAAAGTTAATCTAACATGTCAGAAATAGTATACAGTAGGTAAAGAAAAAAGCCAAAGCTAACCCTCTCAGCATTTTGCATCAGGGCATGTTTGTAAGAAACACTCATTTATAGACAGTAAAAATATTGCTCTACGTCTTCAAATTAAAAGAAAATGAAAGCATAAAAATATGCTAGCAATAAAAAAATAAGCTTACAGAATGAATGGAAGTGCATCTGTTACCTACACCAGAGATAAAAAATACTACCACCAGCTGAGATCCAAGACTGCTCTTTTTTGCTATTACAGATCAATTTACTTTCTCCTTATCACTCTGAATGCCAACTTAATAACTGGTTTCAACGATCATGATGCATAAAAGCACAAATTTTGGCTACTACAGTTAAAAAAACTCCACTTGCTAATGCTATCAATATGTAATTTTATTCTTGTCATTGTTTTATATATCACTGCAGTCAGCAGCCCAAACTTGCTTCAGTTTCCCTGCTCTTTCTTGTTGATAAGGTCTCTGAAGTTATAAAATATCATTCTCAGAAATACACAAACATGTAAACACACTAAAGCTTTTGCTTTAAACTCGACTCCGGATCTTAAGCAAACTTAATAGGATTGCTGCTGGCTAGCACTAATCTTAGAAAGCCGAAGTATGCCAGAACTACATTCTCTGTGGGAAATACAGTTTTATCAAAAGTCTAAATATTTTGCAAGAATAGTTCAATGACTTAACTCCCCTGACAAGTGCTGAGGCAATAAATTTTTATATTATTTTGTTCCAGTGATTTGATTTTCAGTTGTACCAAAACTGTTAAGATTGTATTTATGATTTTACATTAGTAAACGAAAATACTGAACATCTAGAAAATTACTTTCCATTCAATGAAAAACCTTAGAGCTGGGGGGAGAAGGCTGGAGAGAAAGAGGGTCTGACACAGAATGAAAATACATATAGCAGTGTAGGATTTTCCCAGGGGTTTGGATTTCCAGGCAGCCGTATCCAGACCATTAAAACAGGATGAAATTCTGCTGCTTATTGCTATTCTAAACATGTAAGGAAAATTTTATAAAAACTTTTCATGTCACCAACTTTCTTAGGCAAAGCAACACTACTGGTTCAGCTGTAAAGTGTTTATATTAAATGGTTAAAACTGTGAGAAAGAAGTGTGATAATCTTTAATCTCTGTAGCAATTCTATCAGCTGAAAAGAACAGAAAGAATGAAGCAACTCACCAACCAGTCTGAAAGTTGTGTTAAGGCTTTGAATGCCCTTTCTCAGTGTCACCTGAAGCATCATTTTCCACTTTTCAGGTCTTTAACTTCCTACTCCAATACCCTGACAGTTTTTCTCCTAATCCATTAATGCCAAAAGAAGGACAATTGTTAAAGCAAAGCCTATGTCACACCAGACGTCATTTGACACAGTTCGGTTATTTTCCATTTCCCTGAGCTCCGCGCTAGAAGGAGCAGGGGAAGGCCAGCCCGACCCTCAGCCCTGCTCCCTGCAGGTCGCTCCCGCACTCGCACAGGTGAGGGCGCAGCACAGTTCACGTGCCACACCTGTGCCCGGCGCAGTTCCCGTGCTACACCCCTGCCCGGCAGAGTTCACGTGCCACACCTGTGCCCGGCGCAGTTCCCGTGCTACACCTCTGCCCGGCAGAGTTCACGTGCCACACCTGTGCCCGGCACAGGTCACTGCGCTGGAAGCAGAAGCAGCAGACCCGACATGTGTCTGGCAGGAGGCAGCAGAGCCAAGCCACGAGGTGAAATAGCCACAAAGGCAAAAGGCTGTGGGAAGTACAGGGAACAGCAAGAGGGGAAGACATCATCCTAAATCTCTTTACTGTTTTTTCCACCCATGTTCCTCCTGGCTTGCTGGCACTCCAGTTCCTACTGATCTCGTGTGACAGAGTGCGTGCCTGCCCTACCACCTGTTCCCTGCTCCTTAGTCCTAGGTGAAAGCAAAAATGGAAAATTAAGGGAGTGAGTGGCTCAGGAAAGACGCCCCAGAGACAGGGAATCAGGACAAGTATGTAACACCTTCTGCTGCAGGGCACCGTCTCCCACAGCCAGGCCTATGACCCACAGCAGCCTCTGCCCTGCCAACATCTCCCAGGGGCTCTGCAACAGTGGATCAGCTGGGCACCTCCCACTTTGTTTACCAGTCTCAAATAGGAAAACAGTGGGGACATGGAGAAAGGAAGAAAGTTTACAATGTTTGAGAACTAATCTTAATGGTTTCTACAACGACTAAAAACTTTTTAATTAAATGATTTCCAAATTCTGCTTAAGTACATCTTTTGTATCTTCGAGGATTATTTAATGAATGTCTAAAAGAATCTTGAAAACATAAAACACTAAGCATTGTTCTTTTTATAATGTATGTTTTGAAAAATTGACCAGGCTCGTACTAATCTAACAAATGGCAACTTTCCAGCTTGGTAGCTTCATAATGGGCATCTTGGCCTTTCAAGATTCTTTCTTTTAATCCTTTGGAGAGTATAAATGTGGAGTTGCAAGTGAACTGTCAGCCTTGAGAAGGAGGAGGTTCCACATCATGTTTTGTTGCTGACAAGTTGCTTCTCCTAATGAATGCACCAACCTTCATCGTTCCCATTATGATGTTTCAGGGGAGTATTTGTGGCAGCAGGCATGAAGAGCCACATCTGCTTTTGCATGTATTCTGCTCACTCAGTTTTGGGAGAAGCTACAACAATGAAAAAAACCATGAGATTTCTTCATCAGATGTAAAAAGAGAAATATGAGTATTAAGTTACCCATCAATGTAGTTCCCATAATAGTCACAGAATGAGTTCCACTTGCATATCACATGAAAGAACTTTCACAAGCTGAGTCCAAGCTTCAAGTGAGAAAATTTTGCAGACTTAAACATTACAGAAAGTCAACTTCAGTTCCTTTTTTAGATGAGTTCTCCTGTGGTGCACTTGTATCACTGCTTTGACAGATTATTTGAATGAGCCTACATTGTAATGACTAGAGATTTCTCAAAATAATCACTAAATACTTCATATTCCAAGTATGACAGCTAAACATTTTGATGGAGTCACCAGAAAACAAGAGAGTCATGTTGTCAGCTAATCATCACTGCCAAACTTCTGCATCTCACCAGTGAAAACACAGGTGCTCACATAGAGAAGATGAGACTCTCCACACTAGGCTGAAGCCTTTGCTCTCTGCACGTGTTACTCACTGCAGTCATTTAGGGCGAAACCCCTGCAGGGACAGGCATGAAAGGTGTGTGAAGAAGAGGTTTGGTTTCATGAAAGCTTCTGAGTTTTCAAATCTTTCAGCTTTCTGCCAAATCTGAATAGAAATTTATGAAACAGCTTCCCGTAAAATTATTACAATTCAATCTAAATGTCTGGTTTTCGCTTCAGTTATAGGCTGTACATGCACAAAAAGAGCTTTTAAATCAAAACCTGCTTTCAACTTGGGGGACCGGGGGCAGGGGAAGAGAAGGGAAAACAAAAACCAAAACCCCAAAAAAAAAAGATAACAATTTCCAATTCCCAAAAGGCAAAATGAGAATGACATCACCAGATCTTTTTCTAACTTTTTTCAAAACCAATGCCACTAATCAACAATGAACCTAATTTGGCAAGATATTTTGGTTCATACAGAGCACCATACAAAGCACTTACTCCAGACCAACATGCTTCTGTCAGAGTTTGGACTCCTAAGGGACTCATACACTACTCTCATGAACACTGTGGCTGCTGGTTACCATAAACCCAAATAAGCAAAATGAAATTAAAACAAGACCCTTGGTCTAACAGTTCAGTCCAGACATGATCATTGGCTGTGCAGCCCCTCCTACTCCCCAGGGAGCTTCCAGCCTCTGAATCAGAGGAAGAGCAAAGCTGTTGGCCAGGGAAATACACGATATTCACAAATGCTGTAACACAAGGGTGTCTCTCAAAGGAATAACCACTGAATCTAACCTCAAAACCCCAGTATTTTTAAATGCTAATCTTCTGCTTAGGAATGGACTACAGCCTCTGGCACTTTATGAACCAGTTGTTACCATTTTACACATCAGACAGGCACAATCTCGCAACTGTGTCCCACTTCCCCATGTGAGGCAAAGGGACTAAAACTTCACAAAGGTCTTTGTCCTTTCATTCAGAAATACCAACTTTATAGAAACTGCTTCCAGCTGCAAAAGCACGTCAGATTGGCATCAACAGAAGAAAAAAATATTTTCCCTCAGGATATTGTTCCCAAACACTCCCAGCAAAAACCTTTTTCTTCTAAAGGCTTCCTTTTGAGATGAAGTGAGTCCAAGGCTTTGTCCTCTGTGGGCTGGCATTTACAGCAGGAGCAGAGGAGCTCGTATGAGGAGTCCTTTGATTCCAGAAGAACAGTTGCAGTGCTGTCAGCACAGCACATGTGACTTTGCATGAGCCTGAATAAGGAGGGAGCAACAGATGAGAAGAGGAGATCACTGCAGTAGAGAAAGAATCCAGTTTCTAGTCTGAGTGCAGAGAAGGTGTCACAGTGCAGCTTGCTCTCTGTCTCAACACTTCTCGAATTTGGTTCCTAACATCACAGTCTAAATCAATTTCCCCTTTCTGGACCAGAGCTGGAAGAAAAGCTTAAGTAAAATGTCTTTGTCATAAAGGATATTACTTCCCTGCAGTGCCAGATGGGTCCACAGACATACAATTTATCCAATATCAGGAGGTGAATATGGGGTTACCAAAAGCATTTTCTCACTACTCTCTCAAGGCTTTTTTGCTTTTGCTACCCCAGGCTAAGGTTCATGGTTTCAGGCTTTTCCCACATTGCAGGAATAAAATCCAAATCCTGAGCAAGTATACACGACAGGAACATGTGCTGAAGAATATTAAACCTTTGAATTATCTTTCAAAACCAAATCATTAAACAGAGTCCCTCTGCAAACACTCTCAATCAAAAGTATTAACATACTTACAAAGGGAACTTGATCAAATTATAACCACTTTAATTCTGAATAAGTAATGAATCAGATTTGCATGAGCTGAATGATCCATAACTAGCAGCTGACAAGCTGGTACAAGGGCATCCAGAGGAAGTGGGGGAGATTTCTCTGCACAGAGGGAGGGAAACTTTGTTTAGGACATGGTATGGATCCACATGCAAGGTGTTTGCACCATTCAGAACCTGCCCAGAGGAACCTTTGAGCTTTAGGATCACAGCTATCTGCATCTAGAGAGAACAGAGCAGGTGCTGACTGCAATTTGTCCCCTAAGACTGGTAGGCAGTAGCTCTGAAACTGGGAGTAGGCATTATTTCATCCAGGTATGGGGTACAGGGACAGGGTGGAATCACATGGGTTAAACAAGCCATTACTGGCCCAATTTTCAAGGTGCAGGGCTTGTAGCCTCCACTTCAGGCCTTTTAGAAAGAGAAAAGCAGTTTGCAGAACTTCATGACAGTTAGCAACATGTCATTTAAGACCAGATCTCTGAATAAGTGTGGCCTTTTCTTTAGCTGCACCATTCCCTCTCTATTGATCCAGTACACACAATTTCTTTGCTGGAGTTTGTTTTGTCCAGATCAAGGGTTTAATGTTATTATTCTGAATTTGCAGAAGGCAGAACACCTCTACGTGGGGGAGCAAGAAGTCTCAGCTTTATCAAAGAACCTGCGCTATCATCTGCACACAAGAAGAAACTGCACCGATAACAAGAACTGGAAGGAAAAACAGAGAAGAGACTTCCCTTGGACTCCCACTACTGGAGCAGGAATACACAGTCTCTACTGCTCCTACCTCAGTTCACTGTTCTAGCTTCTGAGAGCTGACTAGCTTAACATCTTTCCCAAGCAGGAAGTCTTTGTTTTCTGGAGAGTCTACAAAATTAAGGGGATAGATAAAGTAAAACTACTCTTTGAAAAATGCCACACCTTGGGAAATACCAGCAGTGATACCAGCAGTGGGAAGACACTGCTGGGTCAGGCCCAGATTCTGCCTACACCTGGCAGGTGTTCCTGCATGTCTAAGGAGCATATGTGTTGCTGTTAGAGAAAACACACATCCCTTGCAGGTAAATGCACTCCTCTGAATAAATTTCCTGCTCCTCCTTGGCAGACAAAATGCATTTACCCCAGTTATATTTTCACAATTTTCCAACAATTTTGGAAGAACAATAAAGAATTTTTGCACATCATGTTTAAGCCCCATTGCTTGCAAGTAGTCAGAAGAACATCAGAAGTCTCTCAACTAACCCAGTGCAGTTTTGCACAGCCATTGCATGGCACTAATGACATGCAGGGCCACATGCTTCAGCCTTCCTTCCCCATCACAAACAAATAAACTGCTCACACACAACAAATGATAAGAGGGAAGGACAGCAGAACCAAGATAACTAGGAGCAGACTATCCCAGCTAAAAGAAGTGTTTCTTTTGCCTCCCGACCTCTTCCAAATTATCCTGGGAAGATGGCCAGATTAATTACCCTGGTAGACCACACACACAGCCCATGGGTAAGCAGCCTTTGCCTTGAAAAACTCACTTGAATTATAAAACTCTCTCTCTTGTCAAAGATGCCAGGCTTGAAAAATAGTGCTGCACAACCTTACCTTCATTCAGCTGCTCTGTTTTCAGCTGTACTAGTTTAGGATGCAGCCTATTGCACCATGTTAGCAGGCTGCTGTTGGAGAGCAACTGCAGAGCTGTAGGAGGGGAATTACAAAACTCACCCAATCTTGGCCTCCTGGCTGGGTGACTTCCTGAATGCAGAAATTGTTTTAATCTCAGACAGACACATGCATTTCTCACCATACTTTGAATCCCTCTGCAAGGTCCACCTTTTATGAATGAGTAAGGTATTGAAACCAGCAGGAATCCTGCTTTCACAAGGTCCAGAAACCAGGGAATTCTTGTGAATCTCAAATCCTGCCAGGTAGGAGAAGCCAAGGGACCACACAATCCACAGTGGATAGGGAATGAGATTACTGTTAAATCAACAAGCTTTTGTCAGTCCTGCACTTCCATGCTCGTTTCTGGAAGCATGCTTTGAATATCATGCAGAAAGGACTATAATTTGACTGCAATGCAAAACTGTGCTTTCTTTGGGCACCCAAAGTGCTAAATGACCTTGCAAGTATCTGAAGCAGCACAGCTGTACTTCCAGTGCCTCCCAAGTGATTTGCTATGATAGTGATCCTGTTTCTCTACAGCTACACAGCATATGGGCAGCATCGGGTTTGGCAGGGACTGGAGATGCTTCAAGGTGGACCTCACTGTTCCAACCCTTTGTTCTTACACTACAGTTCAGAGAACACCACATATATTCCTTGTGAAACAAATGGATATGGATTAGTTTGATGTAAAAGTGAACTGTCCTAAGGTGCTGGACTGAGATGGAGTGGCTGCATACCCTTACCCCAGCTCTGCTGCAGGAAGGACAACCTCTAGCAGAGAACAGTAACAAATCACTGCAGGGTGATGACATCTGAGCTGCTGCAGCTGTTTGGGTACACAGAGGCCATGGCAGCCAGCCTTGTTTCAGCAAACAGCAATGGGTTCAATGAGTTAGCAGTGGGTGCTTCAGGCCACAGAGGAAGACTGAGAAAGAGAAATATTAAACAAAATCAGGGAAACAGAGTTCAAGAAGCAGCTTGGACAAGAAGAGCAGATTTACATGAAGGCAGTAACCTGCAAATCTGTCGTTGGTAAAAGCATTTGAACATCTTCCAAGGTTGCCGTCCTAGACATGGAAGAGGATTTCTTCTAGGAACATACAGACCACTTCCCATTGTTATTTTCCGCACCTTTCCAGAATGTTTTCCCTTTGTCTATCTGAATTCATTTTCAGAAAGTACTTGACAGTCTGCCATAAGCTCGATATACTTAGCTTAGTTCTTGCTAATTACACAGCACCTCAGCAATTGATTGTATACTAGCCAAATAAATCCAGAAAATAGTTCCCAGTAAGACATTGTTTGCAGCAAACCAATGAATAAAACTTTAAATCAATGTTTATAATACTTTTCCCATTGCTAGTGAAATTGCAGGCAACTTAATTAAGACTATCTTGTTAAAGGCTGAGCATAATCCTCTGCCAGAAAGGATGCTTGAGGGTGGGTGGAAGAACGAACATGATATGCAATAAAGACAGTACTAGTCTTTGGCTACCTACAATGAAAGGGTAGCAGGTGGTACTGGAGCAAATACAAATTTACTAGAAAAAGGAAGTATTGTCTTTTAAAGACAAGCAAATTTCCAAGATATCCTCCTTGGAAGTCTTGCTTAATTAAATGGCAAATGCAGTGAAATCCCCTACTGTCTTCCTGATGAAGCAATAAAAGTCTTAAGTCATCAAGCAGAGTCATTAGGAAACAATCATCACAGTGACTCCCAGCTGTCAAGACTTGAGTTAAAATAGCGCCCTTCCATCTCAAAAAATTACTCAATATTGACAAAAGCTGAGCAAAATATTCAACAAATATAGATCCTTTCTGGAATGAAGGGAACAAAGCAAAACAAACCCAGCCAAAAATCACCAAGCCAAGCCACAAGCCAATCACCACAAGAGAGGCCAAGCCAAGCAAGATGAGGCCAAACATCAGCCCTGGCAGTCAGGCATGACCATTATCAATACTACACACCTTCAACAGTAACTGAAGCATTTGGTATCAACCCAGCACTCAAGGAGCCCACCAATCTGGAGTGAAAGATCCAGAAGTAGTGAAAATGAGATTCTTGAACATCCAGCTGCAGACAACATGAAGAAACCCGCTAGAAGCACAACTGAGTACAACAGTTCTAAATCAGGCTAAAGGTATGGGATTACATGAGTTGTTGTTTTTAAACATCCTTTTAAGAACATAATAAATGTTTTATTCAGCAGTCACCATCAAATAAAAGCCACTCTCTTTAAATATATATATATATATATACACATATACACACACCAATAATGAGGCAAATCTCTCTCTTTGTTGTGGTATAATTTAGAAATAAGGAAGGCATATGCAAGAAATTCTAATAGAAAATGCACCTTAACATAACTAAGAAATACACAAAATAAGGATCTGGCTGTGCAACACACAGTTCCTCCTGAACAAGCTCAACCAGCAACTCCTCTACATTGTATTGCAGAATTAAGGCCCATTTTAAAAATCCCTAAACAAAACAGCCTGCAGTATAATCTCATCCAAAACTGAGATGAAACTAAACTCATGTTTGAATACCACAAATCTTTTTCAGGCAGAAAAAAGGTAAGGCTTAGTTACATCTCACTACACAATAATGGTGGAATGAAGTGAAAACATGATATATAACTCCCCTGAGCCATCTGAGCTGGTTTCAGAAATGGACACTGGCAAGAGAACAACTTGTTCCCTGAACCATTTAACCACTGATGGCTAATCTCTTGTTTCCTGTCTTCTACCTTTTCTTCTCCTCATTCTCTCAAATCTGGACTTCATAGGATGCAAATTAGTCATTTAACAGACCTCAGTGCTGTTTTCTCCATACCACTTTAAAAAAGTGGCACATCAAGAACTTAAAAAGAAATGCTGTGCAACACAAGAATTTCTGTCCAATTCAGAATTACTCTTCTGTATATTAAAATATTTGATGCATTATTAGAGATTATTTGAGGAAAAGACCAATATATTTATTCAGCTTTATATGGTATTTTGAAACAAAATACAGTAAGTGCTTTTAAGTAAATTAGCATGTGTCTATAGCTCTCAGTATATAGAATTTCAGAGGGATGACTTAAAACATGCAAGAGAAAACAGAATAGCATTTACATTGATAGTTCCTAAGCTCAATACCAAGCATGCATGGGGCTTCCATTTTAAGCAAACAAACCCCATCACATACAACACAAAAGCTTTAGAGCTATTTCCCCTTGCTTGGATGTACAAGTCTCTTTGACCACAGGGCAATTCAAGGTATTTCAGACTCGGGTAAGACCTTGTAACTGTGAGACTGTTTCCCCAAACATCCACAGCTTACCACACAGGTAACTAAGTTTACCGGTACCACTTTGGTCTTATGTCCAACATTACAAAAGAAAGAAACTTGTCCATATGTCTACCATAAATATTAATGCACATTCTGCAGGCAACAGAAACAAAACAAGATAATTTTGTAATACACAACTCACCAAGGCTGCACTCACTTTCAAAGTAAGATTTTGAGAACACAATGGGTTTGATAGACTTAAAGATATTGACAGCTATTCAACTATTACAATTTATATTACCAGAGAAAACAAATGCAAATAAAGCAAAATAATCACTTACCAATACTACTGATGGTTTCTGCCTTAAAAAATTAATTACCTTTAGGACCGAGAAAGGGTATTAAGCCAATTCTGGCACGTCTCTGTTACACTGGCTGATGGGGAATTAGCAACATTCAGTCATCCACCTCTAAAGGAGAAATTTTTTTCCAGAGGTAAAAGCCACAATTTAAACAAACTGCAGCCACATTTTGGGTAACGGTACTGCAGCTGCTACTTCTGCCATGAGTTTTTAATCAGTTCTTACATCTGTAAGGAATCCATAAGGTGATAGCAAGTGGTGCTCTCCTGAACATGCAATTAAAGCCCTGGTCCATCTAAGTTACAAACACAGATTGTACAGAACAGAGTGTCTGTGAGAGAGAGGGAGGCAGGGAAGGAATGAATTATAAATGCATCTAATTTGGCTACAATACAAGCCGCACATGTGGACTGAGAAGAGTCCACGGCTCACAGTGTGTAAGCTGTCACCAAATTGCATTTTGCAAATATTTCATATCTGGAGCCAGCAAATTAAACAGCCCAAGTGCCTCCTCCCAGGTAGCTATGATGACTGTGTTTAGCTATCAGTCAAACAGCTACAGCTTGGGTTTGCTTAATATGGTTTCTCTTAAAATTTTGACAGCTGGCTACTCTTGCTGCTCTTAGCTAAATTATTTCAAGGTTTCAATTTTTCATCTTAAACCCCACAGAAAGGTACGTAATCACATTATGCTAATAAATAACTAGTGCTTTCAAGGTCAACAGAGGAAAGAGACTGTAAAATTGTACAAATCAAAAATATAAAGAAAAGGGGTAAGCAGGCACAATTTCTATATTATGTCACATTGATGCTCCTCACAAATGCTATTTTGCTTTCATTTTTGCCATTTATTTTGATATCCTGAGGTATTGTCACCAGCAGGAGGAGAACATTAGTTATGATAGAACATTTGCTTTCTGAGAGCTCTTAAATTCCCTAAATGTCCTCATTGTATATTTGGGTATGAAATGGTAGAGATATACCTGAAGCAAACAGAAACATCAGAAAAACATCATCTGTTTTACATGCATAACCTTATTCTCTACTCAAACAAATTAGTTTCCTGAGAACTAAATACTTAAAAGTATCTGGCCATGATTGTTTCTATTTCAGAGTATTATGGTGGTAAGCATCTTATACACTTATAGGTAAATTGCTAGATCCACAATGACCTAGCAACTCAAGTACTTTATTACCAGAGTAAATTATGTCCCTTCAAAACTTGCTACAAACTCAGCTGCAAATGCACAGGACTTATCGCTTCAGTTAAAGGTGGAATAACTACAAATGTTGATAAGCACAGCTGCTGATTAATAACCACTCTGCTTGCACCCGAGATTTGTCTGTATTTGGATATGGCTCCTCAGCATCTGGATTTCTGTTGACAGCTTTGAGATTAGGAACTAAAGGTCACCAGGATATGGTTTGTAAAATTTTCACTTTCAACATTTTAATTATATAGTATATCACATGCAGTGCGGGAGGAGAAAATCAAAGTAAGGTACTCAAATGCATAAATCTGATCATCTTTTTTATTTACTATGTGCATTTTATCTCTGTAAAAATATACATGTATAAGTACCTGTATCTATATAGGCATATCTATCATCAGCATTGATATGGAACTAAGAACTTAAGTTTTTTCTCAAAATAATTAAATATCATCTGCACACCACATTTGTATGCACTCCAGTAGGGAACACAGAATGAGGCAGCATGTGACAGCAGCAAGCTCTAGGGAGACAGGGTCACTCCACTAATAAATCCACATGGACTCCAACAGATGCCATCTCCTGTCAAAGCCATTAGAAAACACTTGATCATTTGCTCCTGTTTTGTTTGCCATGTACAGCATAATCAAGAAAATGACTTCTCAAGTAACACTTATCTTTAGAACATTACAATTTTTTACCCCTAAACAGAACATTGACACTGTCCTTGTTTTAAAGGCCATGAATATGGGAGGGAATTGCTAAACTCATCCTGACAGGCATTAGCAGACCAGCAATAGTGCATTTGTTTATCACTCTGCCCTCTGCGCTTTGTGGGGTCAGTGTCTTCAGAAAGCTGTGAAAATTCCACCTGCAGACATGTACAGACTCACACAGACATATCTGTGTAGCAGTTGTGTAGCAAACACACAAGGAAACAGTGGGGTGAGCTGCCAAAAGGCAAGAAGAAAACAGATCTGCTCAGGAATAAACAAGATTATCCACATGTGCCTGGAGCAAACACCAAGTGGCTGCTGCACAGCACTGCATCAGAGACCCACTTCCCACCATCCATCTGCCAAGTGAAGGCTGCTAATAGCACAAACCCTAGAAATCACAGTGGATGTAGAAGAGTCACAAAGAGTAGTAGGAATTATTTTCCATCTCCCTCCAAGTCATCACAAATCTTCAATACAGAAAACTTTTCCCATCTTATTAAAGCCCAAGTACGCTAATAACAGTTACAGAAACATTCACCATCCACTGTTGCTTTAGCTGTTGTGAGTCTCTCCTCCCACCCATAGATTTTAAAGACATGCCTGGCATGACTGCTCAAACAGATCTGTCTAAAGATCTTAACAGGCTCATTCTGCAGGAGTACCAGCTGAACAGAAATTTCAACCACCGCACTCAGCCAGGCATGTCGTGCCCATCACACAGAGTTTGCTGTGTTAAACCAGACAAGACTGCAATAACCTTGGTCCTTCAAGACAACTAATACTAATCACCAGCTGACACCAGCAAGTCCTGCTTTCTAGTGAAGTGTTTTCATTTTTGTCCACCTCAAGAATCATCACATTTTTAATTGCTTCATACTCTGCAATGATGGTGCTAAGGACCCTTATCTTGAACTCATAAATCACCGGTCTTGCAATGAAATAATATCACAAGGAGATGTTGCTAATCATGGCTAAGCACTATCCACAATACACCTGTTAGACAGAAAAATAATTTCATTTTTTCATATGAAGCAAGAACAAATTTATGGGGGAGGGAAGAGGAAACTCTAGAGCTGTGTTGCTTCCATAATAATTTCCTGTTATCTGATTCTTTCCTGATTGACTGTACACAGAACTACCCATAAACTTCAATGTGAAGTACATGACACTGACTTTGGGAGAGGGGGAACAATCTTCACTAATCTTCCCAACGGCTTTTAGAATTACTCTTTTTTCCCTTAGTTTTGAAAAATATACATGGACTTAAGTTATCTGAAAAATAGCTGCAGTCTTTAAACTCTCAAAGTGTAAGCTGGTATGTATTTCCTTATAGCAAATTATACTCCCTCATTTAACTAGTTTTTAGATAAATACATATTGAAGCCAGCAAATATTACAAAGAGGGCAGATGATGTAGCCTTTGACATTAAATGGGGGTTAGGGAAAAGTACAACATAAGGAATGCACAAGTGCCGTACAACCAACAGTTTTCACTTAACCACAAACCTCTGGATAAGAGATTCTCTCAAACTTGGGGAAAGGGGAAAAAATTCCAAACCCAAAAGAGGTAAATAAGGTAGCATCAAAAATGTGTAAAAACATAGTCAGAACTGGAAGAGGCTGGTTGGCCTGTGTTTCACAGGTGCTCAGGGTGTCAGGCCGTAGCTATGCAAGCTTAAAGCACGTACGAGACACTGATTCTAACACACAGCTCACAGATGATACAGAAAGGGCATCCACATCACTGGGAAAATTACCATTTCAGACTGATAACACAACCAGCTATAAACCTCTCCCAGAACTAAATCTCTTTTACTTCTCAATTCCAATACAAATAAAATTTACACTACTTTCTATCCCCATGACTGATGTGGTTTCATGTGGAACCAACACTCCACATGACATGACAAAGTGGGAAATATCCATATTGCTTCACGAACATTTTGCATAGCTTGGCTTGACTGTTATAGGCAGATAGTTTGTGGTTGGTGAGGTCAAAAAGGGGTGTAGGAGGAATCTGACAGGAAAGAAAAACTATGACCCAGATAAGGAGCATCCCAACAAACATTCAAAGTACAACACAGAGGCTCTTAGCTGTGAAGAAACAAACTGCCTGCAGCCAGCAGTTACTTGCTGCTTTTCCAAAGCTAAAGGAAGAGATACAACATAAATAAGTAAACAAACACAACAAAACATCGGTTCCTTGAAGGAGATGAGCAGGGCCAACACATTGACACTTTCAGAGCATGAAGCACTCAGCAACCAATCCAACCTGCCAGACCTGGATCAGCTGGCACATAAGTACCACTAAGGACAACAATGCAGTAAATGCAGAGAGACCCTTCCTTTTTACTATTGGGTGAAGAAATAAACTGTTTTAGGCTTTGCCTGGATAAATCACTTGGCTTACCCTACTAGGAAAAACTGCTCCAGCCACAGAGCTCAAGGCACTGAGGCAGATGAGAGGAATAGTCTGATTGCAAGAGCACATCAGCATTACAGACAGCATCATAACAGAACATCAGCAACCAGGCTTGAGACCCAGAGGCAATCCAGCCACGCAGAGCTGAGCTCAGCCACAGCCAGACAATGAGAAGTCATGCCCTCATGCAGTAAGGCCAGCCCAACCCACAGCACATCCTATGAGCTGGTCAGGAACCAAACCAAGGTCATAGACACCCAGTTTTGTAACTCTCCTTGTGGCCTGTCAGAGAAAGGGGAGAGCAACATTAATCTCATTTCTTACCCATTGCCAAGGAGGTGTAAGAAGTATACAGGTGTTAACTGCTCTCTTCCCCATCTGCTTGCCTTTGACAGTGAAAATCACTTCATGCAATGACCACTTCATGCCTCCCTTGGCACAGAAGCCACATAACTGTTATCTGACTCAGGCTAGAAACCTCTAGAGTACTTCTTAATGCAGTACAGATTGATGAAGCTCAGGACAGTGAAATGTTTAGCCAATTTTATTTGTATTTGATGTTGCAAATTTTATAAAATAAAGTGTTCTTTTTTCCAAAAAAATATATGTATTAAGTTCTATTGGAATGTGCTTGCTTGTCATGTACCTCCCTTACAATGCTCTTTGCTGCTGGGCCGAGGGCCAGAATAGTTCTGCTTTCCAGACTGCAATCTTGTTTTTCTCTGAATGAATATTGGAATGAGCAGATTGACTAAGGACAATGCACTGAAACCCTCTTTAGGAGAAACAAAGGTCACAACGTTGCATGGCAGCAGGTTTTCTGCTCCACCTGCGGCAGTAAGTAGGAACACTATGACATGTCCTCCATAGAGAACAATTGCAGCTTTACTGACACACTCCCTTGTGCAAACACTGGCCTGGTAATACGATGAACAAAGACATGTGGTTCCTCTCAGTGAACTATGCTTTGAAAGTTGTCTTCTCTGAACAGCTGGAGGAATGCTGGTCTCCCAGTCCTCAGACAGGCCATAAAACATAAGACTTACTGACAGCCTGAAAAAACCTCTGTTGCAGTGCTACACAACAGAGCCAGTTTCTTACAAGCCATTGGCAGCCCCATGTTGCAGGGAGACTTTTATGCTGGCAACTTAATAATGCAATAAAAGGCAGAGGAGAGCTTTAGTTATAAGTATCAAAATATAAAATTCTACCACAGATAGTGCTGGGAAGATAAAGTCTCTTCTCACAGACTAGAAGTGACAGTTTTGCATTAGAAAGCAGCAGTAGATATTCAAAAGCTCCAGGAAAACCTGTAGTAAAGGCACCAAAAATCAAAGTGCAGCTGCTCTTTTTACTGTTTAAATCATTATATATTAGCAACAAATCTTGTTGTTGGCCAACACTCAGAAATGGCATATGGCCAATAAAAGGTTCAGTGGAGTTTTCCATCTGTCACTGGAATCAGCTATGGCTCCAGCTCATACATAGTAAGTTTAGTGTCATAATTATTTGCGTACTAGACATCAACCACTCAGTCTAACAATCATTTGACTACACAATTTGCTAAATATACTGCCCAAGCAAAACACAACATAAACACAGAACTGAACACATGAGATGCATTTACAGAGTGTAAGGCTGGCACTAACCAGAGGCAAGCACGAGAAAAGAGGGTGCTGCCCTGCCACAGTAAGTTATGCAAATAGAAACATCTAATGCATCCTCTTGATGTGCATCAAAGACAGGAAGAGGCACCATGCCCTTGTTAGAGTGAAATGCCTGAAAGACAGCAAATCAGTGAGTGGATGAGTGAAAGTGGACACCACGTATGTTTTTGTACCCCTGCTTGTTCATTACAGATTCTAAGCATATGGATTTACTTTGTTGTCTTCACAGTCCTGCCAGCACAAGAAGGCTAACAGACTAAGCTTTAAACTATTTTGTTTCAATATAGATTCAGGAAATACCTTATAAGAGCATTGTCTGAGTTTTTTTTAAAATTCCTTCTACAGAAATTTCCATTAGTTTTTAGCAACTATGGAAACAGCAATGATTTTTCTCTCCCTCCCCCACAGAACTCTGATGCTATGAATCCTGCACTGATAGGTCTTTAGGGCTGTATTTAGATCTGGATTTTCTAGACACTGGGAGTTATATTTCAATCAGCCAAGAGTCACAGTCTGCTTGGTCCCAGATTGGGGTACCAGCACAAGCAGATTTCTGTTTCTTTAGTTCAGCCAGAAAAATTTGCAGCAATCCTAAATGCAGAGCTTTAACAAAGCCAGGGAAGCGGAGGAGGGGCGGCAGGCAGGAAATATTCTAAACTGTGCTGGAAGTCAAAAGTGAGCACATTTTCACTTGTGTAAGTTTGCAACTGTACTCTTTCCCTTCCCTAAGCCTCAGTGCTCTGCATCTGCTCCAAAAGAACTGCCAAAGTAGTTTAGAGCTACTGGATCTGACCTGTGGCTGGTTTTTAACATTTGGAACCTGGGATGTAGGAATTCACTGAAACTTTGTATAATATGTAATAATCCCACTGTGGTTTGGTCAGAGCTGGCACAGCTTCACAGCAATAAGCTGATTTGCACAGAAATGGGCTCACGGCTCTGACAGATGCTAACAGTTCACAAGAACAAATTTTTGCTGCAAATAAGGTCCTATCCATAGAGCTGTTTTGCTCAGAACAGAGAGGAGAGTACAGATTAACATAAAAACAGCTGAAATAATGACAATAACTTAAATGCTCAACTCAGTTGCTGAAACATTAGTTATCCTGATTAGCAGTGGAACCTTAGAGTATCCAAGGCATTCATGTGAGGGCAGCAGACGGAGCAGGCCTATTTCAGGGCAGCAGATGGAAAGCTCAGGATACCCTTGAGTATCCAAAGGTCAAAACCCTACAACTATGGAATTTAACTGGAGTCTATAACACTTTCAAATTCTAGGACAACAGATATCCCATTAAGCAGAATCAGTATTCAATATCTCAGAGTCAACTAAATTAAACATTTTTAAAGTCTGCTTAGGTTTGCATAATTTTCTTTATTGCTTCTATAAGATTGAAAGAAATGTTTAAATCAGAAAGCATTTGAAGACAAAGCATTTCCAAGCAGAGCTTTTAAAAGCCTTAAGTCTAATATTGCCAATTGCTTGTCCCGTCTTAAAGGTTAGAAATTGTGCAAGGTCTCTTACAAAGAGCATCAACTTATTTCACAGGACATATGTGCACCCCTCCCTCACAGAATCAAAATAAGCATAATTTAAAAAAAGAAAATCAGTTTGCACTAACAAGAAGATTATCAGTTCTGGTTCACAGACCAGTTCACAGGAAAACGCAGGAACTTACCTAAAGTCATTCCTTGGTTCCAAGTGATTTTGCCTTGGCTTCAGCAGGCATGACACAAGGAAACCACAATGAGAGGCTTCACACAGTGTTAGCCCAGGCCCAGTCTCTTCATACCCTAACAAATAAAAATGTCTTTCCAGTTGTTGGGAAAAGTGTGGAGACAATTCACAAAGATGAACCTGTCACCACTGCTCCTCCTCAAACAAATGGGAAAATATGGTGGAGAAAAAATGGTCGATTTAACTACAAATCTGTCAGTGTGGCAGGAGAAATTCAGCAGCAACAGATCAGAAAAAGGGAAATACCACCCTTACATTTACAGTGACCTCTGAAACAGCTGCTCTCATTCCAATTGAGAGTGCACAGGTCCAGGGGTGGACATAACAGACAAGAGCCAAAGCATGTGAAAGCAGATCCACTGGATTCATCAGCTGTTATCAATAGAGCATCCATTCAATTTCTAGCTGATTCACTTATTTTCCCACCATTTTTTCATCCCTGCTCGTGGCTTCAAGCCTGTTATGCTGGATCAGCTATTCATTCAGTCAAACTCTGGCTGAGAAATCTTTGGCAATGAACAAGAACATCTGAAAATTATTCAGGAAAAGGTGAGCCATAGTTGTTTGTAAAAAATTATTACAAGTAAACCAGTCAGTACTGAAACAGCTTTCTTGGACAGCAGAAACAGGACAGCAGCTGGAGATCTGGCTGCCATTTCCATCCGCTGCTTGCAAGGAGAATGGTCCACAGAAGAAGTCATATAAACTTGCATATACTATGCTCATCATCTCCATTGTGGTTAATTATGTTTATTAGTGAAAAATGACCACAATGAAATCATGTTTCTAGTGGCCAAAGAACAGATGGGTAAGCTAGAAGCTTTTAAAATAGATGAGCACATCCTAAATCACAGGGAGTTCATGATATGTGAGAATATGAAAAACCAGTTTTAGTAACATAAGGATATAATAATGGTTCTATCCTGAGGGAAAAGTTTCAGCTCTATCACATCAGTTCTTCTGTCAGCAGAACATGATTCTTGTGAAAGATAGTGGTGTATCTGTATATTCTGTGCTAGCAATTAAGACATCAACATGTTCATTTTTAAGATCTGATAGAAACTTAAATGTTGCTTTAGAATATTAAACATTATGTTCCTGCATATACAGTATTACTGTTATATGTGTGAAGGTTTAAATATTCTCCATTTCATAGTGAAGCTTTTTTAAGTCAGCATTGTGAAGGAATAATGAGTAGTAACTCACCAGCAGTTTATGCCAGCTTGAGAGAAGCTAAGTCCTCTGACAAAATACAAACTGCATTTCTGGTGATGTCTCATGAGGAAGCAGTGGGGGGCTGTACCGAGGCTTTCTAAAGAGACACATTCTCCAAGATTGCAATAATTTTATCCTTCAGTTGTCTGCACTGCTCAGTTTGAGCAGTAATAGTTCTGTCATCTCCTCAGCAGAAACACAGAATTGATTTTGTTCCTTCATCCTCATGAAAAGCTTACAGCATTTCCAGAGGAAAGGCAGGCGTCTGCACATATGTACAACTTCTATATTAGTCTGGATAAAACTTACATGAATTCTACCCAAAATAAAAATCAGGAAAAGCAATTTACCAAGAAGTTCTAGATGAATTTCAGAGTTTATGAAAACTCCAGGTTCACAGAGCTACATCTAGACCATCTTTTTGGCATATAACCATCCAGTTATGTTTTACCAGAAGTTTCTTCTCTTCAATTTGTTTTCACCCACTTGCTTCATTGTAGAAAACACAACAGGTTTATGCTTCACTGTCTAGCCAGGTTGCCACAAAGGCTCCTGCTTCAGCTCCTGAGAAAACTGTTTGCCACACCCCACTCTTCTCTTCCTCCTGCTTGGAAAAGGACAGGCAAAAAACAAGCAAGGTGATTTTTTCCCTACTGGCCTCACGCCTAAGGCTGTTCAGGGGTGAAGAGATGAAGAAAGCATTTCTGGGTACAAAGGTTTAGCATCATGATTACTGCACCAGAAACTGAAGGTGCTTTACAATGAAAGGAGTCCCCTCTAGACTGATGCATAGGAACATAACCCCACATACACAAATAGTATTTTGCAACACACTGCCTTGTAGCAATCGATTTCTTGAACAGAGGAACATCCTTAAATCAACAACATCTATTACATTGTAAATAATGTTAGCACATGCTGATGTTATCTGGTGAAACTTGGTAGCCTATGAGATAGAACTGAACGTGACCCTTTTCTAGTATGTCAATAATAATTATTTTTCTAATGCTTGTTCAGTTATGGAATACATGAAAAGGAGAAATCACATTGAAGAAAACATGATTTGATGTTGTTGATATAGACACTTATGTTCTGAGAGTTTGTTTTATCTCCAGAGATATCACTGAGATTACAGAACTTGCAGGCAATAAGAATAATATTATAACCTTAAGAATAGTAATTTTCATTTTATTTATGTAGCATATAAATTCCTAAGCACTTGCAAATTCAAGGTCAGCTGCTGAAAGTTGCCAGAGCAGCTAGACTGTTTCATTAACAACAAGATGAAAAACAACAAATAAACTTTAACAAACTCATCAGACACACTGAGACCGCAGAAGCTGTGACACACAGCCTTCAATACACACCTTCATCTCCAAAAAAAAGTAGTTCAGGTGAAATCCACTGAAAGGATGGTAGGCAGCTGATGAAGCCAAGCCTCAAGACAGCCAGAGTAAGAGCTGAAGTAAAAAAAGTCATAGCAAACACAGGCTTCAAAGAGTGGGAAAAACAAGCATATACTCCAGTGTAAATACAAGCACAACTGTTGGCTGAAGTGTTCATGTTAACAGGAAGAGGAAAGAAAACAAGTGGAAGCAAAAGTCACTGAGAAACACCAGAACTCCTTGGTGCATAAAACTGGCATAAATGACAAGCTTAGAAATTGCAGGCAAGGAAGCAGTCTTTCTGCTCTTTGTTTCCCCTTTGTCCACATAAACAAGACCTTGAATAGTTGAGAAGGGAGAGGAAAACAAAACACCAACCATAAAAGTAGCTCATTCAAGGCATTATCAAAGAAATGTGTTACTCATTCACTGACAGTATCTACTCTCATTTATGTTTTTGCATTTACCTACCCCCTTGACATACCAGTGTAGAAATAGAAGTGGATGTGTATTTGGTCTATGCATCAATTGCTGAAAGTGTGAAACAGAACAATCTCAAGTGATCATGGTGTAATATAACTTACTATTCTCCATAGGACTACCCTCACAAACCTCAACATTTTGCTCTGTTCTTTGGCCATCCTGCATGCAAACACCTGACTTAGGTGCCTGAGGCATGCTGGCTGTTTGCAGAGCACCCTTTCTACACTGTCTGCAATCTTTTGAGCTTCACAGCCATAAGATGCTCCAAAGGCACTGGGTGTATTGAAATACGAAACAAGAACTATACAGAGAAGCTTCTCTGCACATTAGCACCAGCTGGCAACAGCCCTACTCTCCTGGTATATGTAGGCATTTATATATAGGTGTAGTGAGCCTTTGTGGCAAGATTTTCTGTTGTGATCAGTCTAGATAGTTAATAACCATCAGACATTCTGGTTTGTGGCACCACAAGCACTGACATTTACGACTCATTCCAATGGTCTTAATGAGGATTTCCAACCAAAGGAAAGCAGTTACCATGGAGGAGCACTCCAGTAAATCTGGAGGAGTTCTTCCTGACTTAAAAATATTTAATCTGGGACATGTTTCATTTTCACTCCAAGAGATTCTTTCCATGTCCTGAATAGATGATCAAACAGCCAGTGAGCAAGCTAAGACCATGAGAACTACTGTAGAGCTTCACCAAAGAGACAACAGATGAAGTGAGAGGAACCACCTAAAAACAATCTGTTCATAACTTCACAGCTTAGAGTCAAAAAAGACCATTCAACATATGTCCAAGGTCAGAACACAAAGGCCAAGAGACCTGGGACACATTTGACTCATCCAGCCTGCACTGGCTATCACAAGCCATTCCATCAGAAGCTTTCCTGGTGTCACCAGGGATTGCAGTTGAGCTATATGTTCCATTGATCTTCAAAGATATTCCCAGCAAAGGTATTTGGCTCCAGTAGAGCTAAGAGTCAGAAATCAAATCCTTCCCTCTGACGTTGTTCTAGAGCCATGAATGAACCTATCCCCCCTTCCTCAAGTCATGAGATTAGCTTGAAAACAGTATTGTTATGTGTTTATTTGCCTCCAGCATTACATGCTCAGATCCCCATTTTCAAGCTTTCTATAACTATCTGTTTGAAAGAAAAAGAAAGCAAGCTTGGATTTTTGTGTGGCTATTGTACATCAAGCTGATGCTTTAAGAAAAACAGCAGCCATCATGAGAGTTGGCAACTCTCAAATTGCTGGTTATGAAGGCAAGAATATTAAGCAGCTATCATCAATCTATCTGCATCCAGGAAGTGAGCCATGAAATGCTGACAAAGGGGAATATCTGGTCTGACACTGACAGTATATTTATCTTTTAAATGAAGAATAATGGAGTTACACTGAAGAGACTCATTTTAACTTTGCAACAGTAAAGTATCTCATCACCTTAGGTGATACCTGAGCACCTCAGACTAAGAGAATTTATTCTCTCAGCTCTTTTAAAGACCACCATTTTACACAGATAGTTACCATAACACTCCAAAGATCCCATAGAAGCTGCACGAATAGAAGAAAAGGAGTGTGGAAACTGACCTGAACAGCACCAGGCTCCTGTCACAGCTGTTGGCCAAGTAGTCAGTGCCCTTATCCTCAACTTCTTTTCTGGCAAAGAGGGATAACACCACATTATCACAACAATGTTGGGGTTTAGGGTCCTTTATGAGGATGAAAACATCTTCACATATTTTGTTTCCCAGTACATTAGGCCTTGTGACTAGGAGCATAAATGGTGTGTACATACACAGACCATCACACCAGAAAAGCACAGCCGTGCACAGGTTCTATATCCTGTGGCAGAGGCCACTGAGGTACAGCTGACACCAGGCTGCACTGCTACCAGCCCTGGGGCTGTCTGAGCAGCCTCACCCAAACCCAGACTAGGCTATCTTTCTACAGACCACTACCATTAAAACCTCCAAAAAACCCAAACCCACAAACAAATAAATCCCAAAAACCAAAACCACAAGGAAAGGATGATACAGACACCAATCTCTGATTGAAAGAGTAGGTTGCAGCTTGAGTTATAAGAAAAAATGCAAGTGCATTTATAATTAAAGTGTATTTATAGTTAAAGAGTAATTAAAGAAGCCAGACAAACTCAGCATTTCTCTCCTACCTGCCCCCTAAATAGCACACAGCTGGAGTCACACCTCTATACAGCCCAACCTCACTTTGCTTTTGCAAACAAACTCCCTCATCCTCAGCTGAATGGAACAATCAGATGTATTGTAGCCAGTTCTCACTGGAATATGGTCACTGGGAAAGGACCTACAGCTGCTGTATTTTGATGCTCTGCACTTACAGAGGGTTGTGCTGGGGGAAGCAATAGCAGCCTTCCAGCATGTCCCTGTAGTGTAGGTGGCAGAGCATTACTGATAGCAACCTGACTCTCCTTCAGATGCTCTGAAAAATTTATTTATCCATCTATTTTACTACTAGAGAGTAGAATTTTACCTTAACAGCAGCCCAAAAATGCAGCAGCAGCATTAAATCTGCACCATTAGTTAACCCACCTCAGCTTCACAGAACGGTCTCTCAGACTGCAGTGGCCCAGCCCAGGCAGTGGTGCTGGGGCCAAAGCACACTCTGGCTGCCAGTGTTTCTGTGCTGGGTCAAGCACGCAGAAAAGCAGCACGTGGTTCCACATGCTGGGAGACCGAGGGCTTTTTTTCCTATTTGCTGCTCTCTCCAGGGGCATTCTTGGCAAAGAGGGTGAGAACACAGCACCCTCACTCACAACTTCACAGCAAACTAAGCAGACTTCAGCCTTCAGTAAAATCAAAGCTCTGGATTTGCTTCAGCTGTGCTTGGAGAGGGGGTACCTATGGAAAGGAATTAGAGCTTGAATGCAGAGTAAAACCAGACCAGAGCAAAACCTTCAAATCCTGAAATCGCATGACTGGGCTTTCCTAACCATGCAGCCAGCATGTTGCTGTACCAGAGAGCTTGTTCCCATCAGAATAGCAGGCTCATAAGTACTTTAAAGCAATTTAAAAAGAGCATGCCATCAAAAAATACCTAAATTGAAATAAAACAGCTGAAAAATTGTGCTGAAGTTTTAAGACTTGGCCAATGATAAGTTTCAAGGAAGAGAGGCAGTGGCAAGGAAGCCACTTACATTGATAGCAAAACCCTTTCTGTTGATCTGTATAAGGAAAGAGCCACCAGTAATTTAGACAGGAAATTTTGTACTGCATTCTTTGATGGAAAGTGGGGTTTGGAAGAAAATCCTTAAATCTTTCAAGATCAGAATGATTTACTTTCTCTTGAAAAAAACCACAGAATTCAATTCTGGAAGTCAGTTGTCACCCCTAAAAATCTTGGCAATTAAAATCATTCTTGCTCTTGTAGAAGGCATTCTGGGCCACAGAGGGGTCAGAAATGGGCAACAGCAATTGCTGCAGAATTTTCTGTTCCACAAATTTTTTTCTCTGTGTTCATATCATAATTGTGGCTGTATGATTAAGTTTGATCCAAACCAAAAGGAAAATATCCACTTTTTCACCTTACCTCATGTCTCGTATCCTAGAGAGGGGCTGCTCACATAGTAGCCAAACACCATGAACACAGGGAACTAGAAGGGTTTAGAGGGATTAGATGCAATGAAGCAAAACAGTATGTTCCAGTTTGCACTTCCTGCTCACAAGTGTGAGCATCAGCCTTGCACCTCACAAATCATCAGAAATAAAATAGGCACCCCAAAATGCCATGTGGCAACACGGAGTTGAAAATGTCTATGGAGACACGTCTGTAAGTGACGCTGTGGAAACATAACTCGCTTCCTTAGAAAGCAACAACTGGGGAAGGGCAAGGGGGACAACTTTACAAAGCTTAAAAGACTATTTTACTTTTTAATCATCAGTTATACACATGACTTCTTTGTGGAAAGGTCACCAGACAAAGGAGTTCAGTGAACTGGGTCTGAAGGGAAGGATTGTATGCAGGTCTCAGCTCTGCTCTTGCAAACTATTCTCCTAAATGGCAGAGCCATCTGCCCCAGCAAAGGGTGAGCCCAATGCTCACACAGTCCAGCACAGGGATCCTGGGGATCAGGGGGAATAAGCAGAAGTTGTCACAGGAGAAAAGAGGCACAGGGGTAAGCTTAAATTTCACCTTTTATCTCCCCAGACAGCCCACAGCACCCGGGTGTCACGGTCAGCACCTTGCACTACAGCCTCCCTCGCCATGGCCAAAAACCTCCGTTCTCGCCCAAACACAGAGCAGGACAAGGACAGGGCTGCAGTGCGGCTCACTATGAGCCCCTCGGGCACGGCCCAGGCTCAAGACCCCTGAGGGAGGTGGTGGGACCCCTGAGGGGAGCAGTGAGACTCTGAGAGGGATGTTGGGACCCCTAAGAGGGGCAGCGAGACCCCTGCGAGGGGCGAGACCCTGAGTGGGTCAGGGGACCCCCGAGAAGGACGCTGGGACCCCGAGCGGGACAGCGGGACCCCCGAGAGGGACGGGACCTCTGAGAGGGGCGGGACCCCGAAGGCGGTGGCGGAGGCCTCTCTGAGGGCGGGGGGGGGGGCGCGGCCCCGCGTGACTCTCACGGCCCGCGTGGCTGCCGCGGCCGCGCTCAGAGCGGCTCGCGCGGGCCGGGCGATGCGGGCGGGCTCGCGGCGGAGCGCGGCGCTGGTGCTGCTGGCGGCGCTCGCGGCCTGGGGAACGCGGGCACAGCGGCCCGCGGGGAGCGCGGGTACGGAGGGGAGAGAGGGGAGCGCGGGTACGGAGGGGAGAGAGGGGAGCGCGGGCACGGAGGGGAGAGAGGGGAGCGCGGGCACGGAGGGGAGCGAGGGGAGCGCGGGTACAGAGCGGAGCGCGGGCACGGACGGGAGCGCGGGTACAGCGGGAGTGCGGGCATGGAGGGGAGTGCGGGCACGGCCGCACCGGGGGCACCGCGGGGGAACAGGTGTGCGGAGCCCGGGTGACATCGCTGCTGTTCTAAAGAGCGGAATCCACCCGAGCTCCAATCCGCAGTCCCGACCCACAACCTGAGGAATGGAAAAGTGTTCAGGACGTGTAACACTTCTGTGCTCAAATTTTCAGAGAACGGGACACGTTGTGTCCTCTCGTCTTCCTCGGAGTTTCCTGAAGGATTTTTCACACCGCAGGAGAGAAAGGATGGAGGAATCGTTATCTACTTCATAATTATACTATACATGTTTTTGGCTGTGTCCATTGTGTGCGATGATTACTTCCTACCTTCCCTAGAGATCATCAGTGAATGTAAGTGACATCCTGATCTTTTTTTCCCTGTAAAACTGAGCAGCTTGGTTTAAAACATTCTTTTAAAAAGCTTGAAAGAGTGCTCTGAAACAAAACTAAACAACTTTCAATCTTCGTGCACAGACATATCAAGCATATTTAATTTGATACATAGTACCAATTTTATATTGAAATAACCTACTCTGATTACACTGCATGGGTGTTCATTTAATATTTACTTTCTTCCTGCCTAGAGGAAAATCTTAATCCTTCCTCAGTATTAACTAAACTGGCAGTGTAACTTTGGGGTGCACAGTAGGATGTACAGGTTACTAGGAAAAAAACCCAAAAACTGAGGGAAGGGTGGCGTGTGGAAACAAACTAAGAAACCAAACCTCTCCCTATATTAGAATTTCTTTCTCTGAAATTAGTGAACAAATATCAAGATGAGTTATTGTTTACATATTAAAGGTATGACACAGAAGGCAAAGGAGTACTACAGTTACAGTGGTTCTCTGAAATCTAATAAACCCGTAACAATTCCCCTGGCTTCAGCAGACCACTGAATGAAAGGGATGGTCTTGGCTGGGAGTTCGGCTTTTCACTGCCAAAAATAAAAGAATTCCTTAGGGAAACTCATCCCTGAACACCAAAAACCATTCTCCAAACCAGAACACTTAGAGAAAATGTAAGCTTTAAAACTGCTGTGGAGCTGATTGTTTTAATTGATGGTAAGTAAGCATTTGTCAGACTTTTTTCCATGGTTAGCCAAATGTCCCTCTTCTTTGTGCAGAGGACTTGATCCCCAGAGAGAGTTACATTTCAGAAACAATCAACTTACTAGAACAAAAATCTCACTTCTTTCAAGCAAGACACAGGCTCTTATACTGTCCAAATGAAGTGAAAATTTAAGATTGCAGCACTGGTTTGCATTTAACTGCTGGTATGTGAAGACACAGTAGTATAGATTTCCCTGGAAGACAAGACAGGCTTGACATAGATCACATAACAATATCACAGTACAGTCCAAGGAACTTCCTGACAATTATTAGTCATATGAAACTAAGTTAAAGCCTGGATACAAATGCCTATTTTACAAGAGCTCTGAACATGATCTGAAAATTATCAATACTTCGTTTCTAGTATTTAAACTAATTTCTGTAATAAAGTCAGAAATAAACTAGCCCAATAAATGAGGCTAGTTTTCAAGATATTGTTATGAATTTCAAATAAATGCATTGACTGTACAAAAGTAGTAGTGAAAGTTCATTCTATTAAACTGTAGTACCATCTAACATTATCTGCTAATGAAGTGAAGGGTAGACTTCTGAAGTATCAATTTTGCTCTGTTCTCAGGCCTTGGCCTCTCCCAGGATGTTGCTGGAGCAACCTTTATGGCTGCTGGAAGCTCTGCTCCAGAGCTTGTCACTGCTTTTCTAGGTAAGAGACATGTTTTGACTCCTTACAACCCAGAATTCTTTTCTTTGCATGCTGAACTGAAACATACCAGAGAACCATTTTCCTTATAGGAGTTTTTGTGACAAAGGGAGATATCGGCGTCAGCACCATCCTTGGATCAGCAATCTATAATCTCCTTGGTATTTCTGCAGCTTGTGGGCTGTTTTCCAGCATGGTATGTATCCACTTTGATAGTTCTGCTCCTAAGAGCCAAAGAGTTATCCTTTCTCATTTGCCAACAAAAGCCAAGAGAGACTTATTATGACAACTGCCAAGTTTATTATTTAGTAGCAAAACCAGCATGTAATCAGTTTTAAGGTAACTTGCTATGAAAGTTTTTAAAAACACTAACTTGTTAAATATCATACTTAAGTCATTCCTAAGAATCTTAAATTTTTACATAATATAGAAACAACATATTGATGCAGCATTTACAGCACTTAAGTGAAAGTAATACAGAGAGGTTTGAGAAAAGTAAATGACTCTGATCTGCAGGTTTCCAGGCTATCCTGTTGGCCACTGTTTAGAGACTGTCTGGCATATACAATCAGTGCAGCAGCAGTCCTTGCGATGATATCCGACAACAGAATTTACTGGTAAGAGCACAAGTAGTGTTGGATTCATGTTGACTGAAGATTAGTGAGACACTGTTTTGAAAAACAAAGAAAACCCCCCAAACTTCAAGTAGCCTGAACTGCCATTCACTAACAGAAATAAACATCCTGTTGGCTTTAAAAACTTAGTCACAATGCTTGTAGAGATTCTTACTTAAACATTCAAACCCTGCGTATTTTATAAAGTTTGATCTGCATAGGTTTGTCTGTACAGACGTCACAACTACTGTCACAACTGTTCTAGCCTACCAATTAGTGTTCATCATTTACTCTGTTTGAGCCTTTCCTTTCATTGCAGCATTGTTCAGAAAAACATTTGTCTGCCAGAAGATCATGAGTTTCTGATGTTGTAACTCTTCTATCAACACCAAAACTTCTGTTACCTCAACAGGACATTCAAGTCCAGCACTAAGTCTCTTGAAGTTTCTAATTTAACCATCACATGAAGACTCAGTTTTGCAAATATCAGAAAGATGTTCAGTCAGTAAGATTCCCTGGAAAACATGCAGCTACACAATACACAAACAAGATTTGCAGAGGAAGGGAATTAAACTGCTGAAATACATGGGGACACTCACAAACTTCCATGACATCAGCCATACAACTGCAAATAGATGCTTTTGTATGTTTTCCTTTTATTACTCATGCAAATTTTCTCTCTCTCTACTTATACCAGCCACTGGGTTCTTTTATACTATATGTTATATAAAACCTGTTTTTCATTCTAGGTATGAAAGTGCATCCTTATTATTGATATATGGGTGTTATATTCTGGTACTGTGTTTTGACATTAAAATCAACCAATACCTCATGAAAAAGTTCAGTCCCTGCTGTACATGTTTCACAAAAGCTATGGAAGAGAATGCAGAGCAGCAGCCACTGGTTGGATGGAGGGAAGAGAGTGGGCCTCTAATTCGTCAACAGTCAAGGACAGACAGTGGGATTTTTCAAGATGAGCTGGACTACTCCCAACTTTCAACAAGCTTACATGGGCTTGATGAAATCTCTGGAGGTATTATTACAGCTGTCTCTAGCACTCTGCATGCCTGTCTGCATCAATTCTAATCGAGAGCACATTCTGAGATAGTATTAAGATTTTGTTCACAACAGAACTCCAGCATAGTATTTAGGTAAATTATTATTCTAACCTGGAATATAAAATTAAGCAAAATCAGACTGGTGATATTTCTATAAGTTAGTTGCTAGAGAAATAGTTGCTCATTTCTGTCATGTTAGAATTTCGGTCTTTGCTGTGTACATTTGAAAATTCCCAGCAGCACTGCTTGTAAAATGCACTATCACCTGAAAGCCACACTGATAACTGTACTTACACTGTTTTCTTATGACAATGACAGGACTGTAGCCCGAAATAAGCATCATGTCAGAAGGAATAGTTGGTAGTTGGTAAATGTTGTGGGTAAATCTTTACAGAAAAGTTCATTTTCATCCACCTTAGTTCTCTCCTAGTGATGTGGTAATAAAGAACATTTTAATCATAGAATACCAGGTTGGAAGGGGACCCCAGGGATCATCTCGTCCAAACTTTCTTGGCAAAAACACAGTCTAGAGAGTATGGCCCACACCAGTTTAGCTGAATCCTATAAATGTTCAGCATTGGGAATTCACCATTTCCCTGGAGAGATTATTTTAGTAGCCGATTATTCTCATTGTGAAAAATGTTCTTGTGTACAAGCAGAATCTCCCCATGAGTAACCTGAATTCAGAATTTTGTCCAGAGTGACGTAGGTACTACACAATCCTACAGGAACCTGAGCAATTATTTTTCACCTTTTTTCAGTATTCTCTCACAGGTAGGGGACAGTAATATACTGTATGCTATGATTCAAATTTAATGCCAAAATTTAAAATAATTACTTTTTCTTCAACAGATCATCCAAATGTCTTCACCATGCCTGAAGCGGATATGAAGAGAATTTTGTGGGTGTTATCCCTTCCCATCATTACACTCCTCTATTTCACTATACCTGATTGCAGAAGGCAGTTTTGGAGGAACTGGTTCATGGTGACATTTTTAATTTCAGCAGCATGGATTTCTGCAATAACTTACGTTCTTGTATGGATGATAACAATAGCAGGTAGGTACCTACAGTGCTGCTGCTGTACAGCATCAAGAATAGATGAAAAAACAGTTTGCTCCCTTTTAAGTTTCCCTTTCCACAACAAACAGTCCGTTTAGCAACACAGACTTTGCTATGAAAAATCACCACAAAGAAAACCAACAGAAACTTTGTCTGCTGCATTTGCCACCCTCTTCCATCTACTGATGGAACTTCAGTTGAGCTGCTTCACTCTGCTTACCATCACATGAATGAGAATTTGTTTACATAGCTACATAAAAACAGCCTATATAAAAAAAGTTTCATTAAACTGCTTTAAGGGAAACAATTAAATACACAGCAATAAACTTGTCATGCTGAAGGCTGATAAACGTGAAATCCACAAAGACTGGAACTAGAGGGTAAAGTTTTTGGAAAAGATCTGTTATTTCTACACCAGTATTTTTCATTAATGATATAGTAAGAGATTTGGCATTAAATTAACTGCCAAAAAAACTTCAAATTTTTGTACTGTATTATTTCAACTATAGCATCATGTGTTTTAAACATTCTTGGAAGGTGTGTGTATATGTAGATCTCTTAAAAATCTGCATTATAAAATGAAGCAGTAAAAGGATGAAATTTAAGTGAGGGAAGGGGTATGAACTTGCATGTAAAAACATTCTAGTAAGTACCTCAAGGTACTGAAGTTCTCATTTCACTGTTTCTCCAGTCAGATTTAAAGAAATCCAGTTTTTAATTAAAAAAAAAAAAGAAGAAAACAAAACTCTAAAACAGAAAGAAATTTTACAAAGCTCGCCATTTCCACATTATAGTTCACTAATCCTACTCAAGCATTCTGCTATCTCAGATACGAGTAACTCCTCGTTCAGTGCAGAAACAGACCTACACATTTGGTAAGCCTTTGAGAAATCACTTGTAGATGGCTGGATACAACACCCACCATGTTCACCCCTTGGTCAAATAATGTTCCAGTTGTATCTAAAGAGCAAGGGGTCACTGTTTGATGCTAAAAGCCTTTGAAACAAGATTCAAGTCGAAGTTATTGCTGTTCTACAAGACAAAGCATTCATTCATATGAAAGCAGGTACAGTGGAGATTCAATAGTGTATTAGTTCACTTTCAATAGTCATCACAGGCAGTACTGGGGTCTTTGGCCCACTACTTCTAGGGAAAATATGTTCTATTTACATGTTAAAACACTAAAAGTTACACACATTATATTCAAGTCCAGGTCCTTTTATGAAGGTTGACTCAAAGATTCTATCATTGCATAATCAGCCTACCAGAATGTCACAAAGGTGTCATAGCTGGGGACTAAATTTAGATGGCCAAGAACAAACCTAACTTAGTACACCTTTCTGTTGTTAGCAAAGAAAATTTGACTACTTATAGCAAGACATTGCCACTAATACACAAAATTAACTAAAGGCTAGAAAAATAATACTATTCTATCTTTATGGTCAGTTGCCAGAAAAAAAAACCCAAACCCCTACACATTGAATAGAACATAAATCTATCTAATAAAAAGAAAAATTAGATTCTCCTGAGTTTATATTCTGTCTTATAACCTTCAGAGGGCTAGAAACTACTGTTGGGTACATAAGGCTGGTTCATTAATATTTCACCTTGGTTTGAACCATTATCTTCCAGCCTGGATGGTTTATAAAAACTGATTTTGTTGGTCCCTCATCCTACAAATCTCTTACGAGTGATGGAAGGATAAAGAGAGTACAAACTCTACAACAGAATCATGTTAGTCCCTCTGAACCAACAATTAGTTTCAAACTTAAATTTACTGGGCTGCTCCAGACTAAGCTGGTAAGTGCTGACCTAGCTTAGAGCACTGCCTCTTATTTTAATAAAATTGTTCTTATTAGTGTCAAAACATTCCACGCAAGAATTCAGATTTCAACAATAAAAAAATACTGTAAGATACTTTTTAGTGAACAAAAAAGTTTAAGAAAAACCAATTACTTAAAAGCTTGAATAGAAGTGTCAAACACTTCAGCATATTGATAGTTCTGAATGCTACAACTGCTAAAATGGTTTTGAAGACTTCCTGTATTTTAAATGAGAAATTAATATGGTTACAGGACACGTGGGGCTAAGAAAAATAGACAGTGGGGAAAAATAAGCTGCCCTTTTAGTAACAGTTGAAAACTTTTCTTAATTTAAACAAGTATTTACCTAAAGGAACTAACACTTCTAAAGGGTTACTTGTACTTAAAAGTCATATAAAAACTCTGCATTTTCATTCTTCCAAATTTGAGCACTTTCTAATTGGAGTGAAATGGTAAACATATAGTTGAGACAGTATTCTCATAGTATCTTAAGGATCCTTCTACCCAAGAAAATTCATGTGCTTTTCCCCTTCCCCTTTAAAGAGGGTGTTTGTAAGAGTTATTGCTTCATGAGACTTTTGAACACTAACAAGGAGATGCCTGAAACCATAAAGAGACTACAATATTTTCTAGAAGTTGAGAGTGAAAAAAAAAAGTAGTAATTTGTTACACATTTCAACATCTACTTTATCTGCAAGAACAAAATTCATAATTGCTATTGTTTGACCACTGGAGACATTCCACACAGGTCTTTGGAGAAACTAGTTAAGATGGTTACTGTACTACAGTTCCTTTTTGATTTGATTGAAGAACAAGGACAGGATGATATTTTTTTGTTCTTAACTACTTCGTGACTGTTATTTCATTTGTAGTCAAGTTGCTGACATATTTCATTTGAAATTACTGTATGATTACTAATTCTTTCTCCAGCAAACAAAGTCCAAAGCACTTTCTTTGGATGAAACCTAACTAAAAACATACTTGCGTTTTCTAACATTATTGATCAACTGCAGGTGAAACACTGGGAATTCCAGAGTCAGTAATGGGTCTCACATTACTAGCAGCAGGAACAAGTGTACCAGATACAGTTGCAAGTGTGCTGGTGGCTCGAAAAGGTAAAGATTTCAGTATTCAACCTCATGCCAATGGATGTGTTTAAAGGTACTAAGAAAAAAAAAGAATTCTAGTCAACATTTCCAGGAATTCAAGGAGTAACTTCAAAATTCGTGCTCCAGATTCTAGAGCTTAAGTTTACTAAAAATAAATAAATAGCTTACCTAAAAAAGCTGTGGCTCAGACATTTAAAAACTTCTCAGAGTACCTCAGAGAAGCATTCTAGATTGGTTTATTTGTTGTTGATCAAGTGTTACAGCTTTACTGCAGAACACAACTGTAGGTTTTGGTATTTAAAACTTAACTGGACTTTATAATAGTCTGTTAAACTTAATTGAACTTTATAATAGCCTGTCTAGCTTATTTTAAGTGCAACTGTGCAGATGCTGGTGATTTAGGGAGACTTCTTTTATGCTTGTGGTACCCAAAACTGTGTTCTGTAGAAGTGTGACTACAGTTCCTTCGATGCAAAATCTGAAAAGGGTGCTGTGAGAAACTGAGGGCAGTTTGTTCCTCCAAAACAGTTTGGCAATTTCATACAATACAATTAAGCAAACTTATTTGCATTTCTTTTTTACAGGAAATGGAGATATGGCGATGTCTAACATTGTAGGATCCAACGTATTTGATATGCTCTGTTTGGGAATACCCTGGTTTATAAAAACTGCCTTCATAAACACATCAGGACCCATAGAAGTGAACAGCAGTGGTCTGACATACACAGCCATTTCTCTTATCTGCTCTGTTGTTTTTATTTTTCTGGCAGTTCACCTGAATGGCTGGAAAATAGATAAAAAATTGGGAACAATTTGTCTTGTACTGTACTTAGTATTTACTGTATTAGCAATTTTATATGAACTTGGCATCATAGGAAACAATCCTACAAGGGTCTGTGGTAACTAGTTTTAATTAGTGATTATACTGATGAAAAAAATAAAAGCAGGAGAAAAAAATCAGTTTCTTCATTTAGTCAAAATAAAATAAAATAAAAAAAACAACTCCAAACTCCCACTGGGCTCTAAGTCTTATATACAGAACTAAATTATGTCATTAAAGTAATATCAAGTAGAACAAAAACATCACAGCCTAATTGGAGCCCTTTCTTTTAGAGTCAAGAATCACAGTATGACTACAACGCACATAGAAAACCAAAATTCTGAAAAAAGACATCTATTTTTTACATTACAATGTTGATACACACTGGAGGGGAAAAATAAAAATCAGAAAACACTAAATAAATCCCACTATGCAATCTTGCGATTAACAGAGAAAATGGCTTATTTTATTAAAAACAGTATAACCATTCATTTAAACTGAATGACTAGAGACACTTGGCCTAATTTTCCAAAGGCACTGAGCATCCAAAGCTTCCGTGGTCTACAGGGACCTGCAGGTGCTCAGTGACTCTAAAAAAACAACAAAAATCAGGCAAATTGTCTTTAAAAACCAAACATAGTAAGATTCAGTTAACAAGTATCACAGTATATTAAACACTATACTGTTAAAGGCTGGTGGGATTTAAAAGTTTCTTTTTACAGCTTTTGTAAGCGTACAATGTTACTAAAAATGACTTACTAAGATAGAGAAGCTAAACAGACATAGGAATGTTCCTTAACACACAGTTTTAAATTATGCATTGCGATCCAAGCGAACATCAATTTCTCTGCCACTGATTTTTATGCCGTTCATTATCCTACAGGCCTTTTCAGCAGATTCTGGTGAGTCAAATCTGACTGTTCCACAGCCCTTTGATTTTCCATTCTCCATTTTTATTTCTGCAAACATTACATGACCTGAACAAATAAGTTAAACAGCGGTTATTTCAAGTCCTCAGTACACTAACAACTGAAAGAACTCAGAAGAGATAAAAAAGCATTTTCAAGTATAATCTAGGGGAACATATGAAATTGGCACTTCCAGACTGTTGGCACACTGACTCGTTCAGGCAAGGTGACATGGGACAAAACAGCAGTGAGGAATTCCAGTTAAGATCCACTATTTCAAATCTTTCCTTCACACCAGCATCAAAGTCTAAGTATGCTTGTACTTGACCTCAAGTTTGAAACAAAGTGCCCTGTAAGACTCAGGGGAAAGTTTGTGTTTCATTTGTGGACAGACAGAAGTATGAGCATTGACAGGCATTAACTGAACTGTAGCTCAGACCAGTCCACCCTGTTCATCATGAAAACGTATCCAGCAATAGCAACAATCAAGTAGTTTTGTTAAAAAGCTGCAGAGCCTTTAAAACAATTTAGTTACCAGGTTAGGAGCGGTGGAAAAGTAGCATTCATTATTCAATTCCCACCGAGTTTTCTTGAGGCTGGAC
This sequence comes from Pithys albifrons albifrons, assembly GCF_047495875.1. Taxonomy (NCBI): domain Eukaryota; kingdom Metazoa; phylum Chordata; class Aves; order Passeriformes; family Thamnophilidae; genus Pithys; species Pithys albifrons. The sequence continues at coordinate 10,786,106 of NC_092470.1, forward strand.
ACCCAACTCACAAGGCAGTATTTTATGAAGGTGTCTTGGTACCTCTGAGAATGTTCAGTTCCCTGGAGATAGTGAGTTTTTGCTTACAGCATGTTAACAGCACACCCCTCCTGAGCCCCAGAATGCTACTGGGCAAAGAAAATTTTTTCCTAAAATAAGTAATTTTTTATTTTTAAGTATTACATAAGACTGGCCTTTCACTCAAATTGAACATGGGGAGACAGTCTTTGTACTTCCTTATGATACTGACATGAATACAATCTGTTGCTTTAAATTCTTAAAAGCAATTGAACATATTACTACATCTGTTAGCTGAAAATGAGATAATGAAAAAACCCCAAATCTTCAACTATCTAAAATTGCCCAGACATTTAAGACTTAAAAAAAGAAAGAACTTGTTGCACTATATCCTCCAGCTACAAAACAGAAAATCAACACTTTATAATTTTTTACAGTTGAACTGCAAGTTCAATTCATATCAAATCTGCAAACAGCTGTATGACTGTCTTAGGCATCAGCAGTGTTTTAAATTATTTGTCTTTTCTGTCTCTCCAAAATAAGAAAAGTCAACCTGTAATTCAGTTAAAGCTTTCCATTCTGAAACCGCATTTTCAAAACACATCATGTATTTCTATACCCGAGCTTTATTTTTCATTTTACTTCTATGAAAAGACAAACTTTTCTGAATTACATAAAAAGAATTATTAAATAATGGCAGTAATCCATTATCTTATACCAAAAGGCCCTTTATTTCTTAAGATAAAGGGGTACATTACAGCCTGCAAATATGCTAGTCAGGATCATCTATATGCATAACAAACCCAATCTGCCACTATGGCAAAATCACTAATTCTGATTTGATGCAGCACCATTTCTAAAGTAGTGCACTGTACAGGCCCAGGCCCCTGCATGCATTTATCTCAAAAGAAACACCACGTTATACACTCCTATTGGCCAGAGGACATGTCAGAAAAGGAAAAATCTCAAAGAGTAATTTTATTAATGGAATAGGGTAAGATTTATAGCAGGTGGCCACTCAGAGCCAACACAGTCCATACTGTATCTAAGTCCTGTGTTCTAACATGCCTAAAAATTATTTATGTAACTCAAGGAAGCTGGGTGAAGTAAGAAAGATTAAGCTACTCAGACTGTCCTTCAGAGTAAAGGCAACAGTCTTGTTTTCCTGTCCTTAGCTAACAAACATCACATGAAACATGGAGCTGATGGAGCTGAGCAGGGGTAAGATTTATATACATACCACACTGACTGAATTTCTCCTTTAGCTTCTGCCAGGTCAAGTCAAAAGGAAGCTAGAATAAAAAAGCATTATTGATAACAAAGTATTACAAAAAGTGCATGTAATCAAACATACACACAAAATAAGCTTGTGGTTTCTATATATTTGCTTGCTTACATTTCTCACAAATATCTGGTTGCCTTTAGAGCCCAATCTCTCTCTCATGCCACTTCCCATTGGACCAGGCACAAACCCTCGATCGATATCGATGTTCCTGTCCAGGCCTCCACCCATCGCTGGTCCCATTCGATCAAACCCGGAACCCATCCGATCCATTCCCATTCCTCCAGCCATACTGTTCATACCACCCATTCCACCACCTACACAGAGAAAGAAATGGAGAATAAAATAAATACCTCTTTTTAGTAATTAGTCCACAAATATTTTGTATAAAATTCTTGTGTTAGGAGAAAAATAACTTTATTAGACCTGCTGTAATATAAACCATTACTTTCATACACACACAGTGATTTATCTGGTAGCATGGCTAATATTTTAAGACAAAGTATTACAAGATACAAAGTGTCAAGCTGTTAGTCATACCACCTAATGTAGCAAAATGTTGAACACAAGAATTCAGACTTAAAGGCAGTGCGGTTTACTTAACAAAAATGAGATACCCTGTACCAAAAAGATAAAGTAGATAACTGTGGCAATGCTCAGATACAGATAATTTGACCCAGTTCACTGTTGTTTATTTGACTTCCTGCATTTACATTCAGCTTACTTAATGACAAAATCTTCCACAGAAGGCATTATTTTGCAGAAAACAGAAGTTACTGCAAGTACTGTAAAGAGCACGGACTTTCCTACAATACATGCAATGAAACATATTAATATATATTATATAAAGAACTAAGAGCAATGACATTCCAATATTATTTCTGGATTCATAATTAAAAATTAATGTACAGCAAAATTATCAAGATCATTCACAAGGGATGTTCTTTTAACGCCTTATGCCTTTCAAGACTGGCACTAGCAAGATTTTAGTTTCTCATCTGCTCTAGCCTGAGGAACTCAGACATTTGCTGCTATAGAAACTTGGTATTGGAGCTCTGCACAAAATTAAACTGAGTAATAATCTGAAATTCAAGTCTGATTTTTATTTCAATGATGACTGATTACTGAGGGTCAACTTCATGAAGTTTACACAAATAAAAGTGCCCCATCTGTCTTTTTTCTGGAACCTAAGTTTACTTTAATCACCTCTCCCTCCAAACTAGAAGTTAAAACCATTTCAAAACTAAGATTAAGGGAAAAACTGTATTACCAAGTTTTCCTCTGAACTTTTCCCTCAGACAAACAGCTTTGGAAACTATTAGACTTGCAGTCACATGCAACAGAATTCTGCTTCTTCGATGGCAAGACACTACACTACAAGCAAATCCTCTGATTCATGTACACATATCATTACATTGCCTATGCATTTAGGTTCTATTGAAACAAGTTAACCTACTCATTCCAGATCTTACTGGGCCCATGCTAGGTGCTCCCATTCCTCCTGCAAAAACACCAATCATTGCACCACCTAAACAGAGAAAAACAATAAAGTGACATACACTGAAACCACCAGTTAGTGACAACAACAAAGCACAAGTGGATGAAGTGCACTGATCTCAATGTTACCTGGCAGCATATTGCAAGAGAACACTTTAATTTGCAGCTTCTTCCCTTCCTACTATGGGATTTAAGCTACTCTGATTTCTTTCTAGCTTTTCTCCCCTTTGACAGTCTGCCAGCAGCACAAACGTGGTAAAACTAAATGAGCCATTTCCCACATTGGGAAGAACAACCTCAAAACTCAAAGCTTCATCTTATTTGAACTTCAGAGTACAAACATTCAACAATTCCTGCTGCAAAACAAACATCCCCAATTTCACTAACTGATGCCATAGCCCAATCAAAGACACCCTCCTTGGTTTCAGGGTTACTAAAGCCAAATGCCTTCACAGTATTTCTTCTTCAAATACCATTAACCTAAATTTTACAACAGGAGTACTTAGGGCCTTCCCTGATTAAACATGGTATCTATTAACTATTGTATTTCTAAGTCCCTACAATTTCCTTCCATTATTTAAGGTTAAGTTGGGAAACTAATCTTGATTCTCAGAACACTGTTTATAGGGTAAGATTGCTGTAAGATGAGGCTTGCTGGATCTACTTGAATGAAACACTGCCACGCCAGTTTCTCACAATGGCCACGTTCATACATTTCAAAACAAACATGTTACCAGAAGACTCAGAGCCTACTCTTTGCATGAACATTTCTAACGGCAGTGGCTTTGCATTTTCCCTTAGGAAACAGACATTGACCCAATGTTGCAAGCAGCCAGAGTGGAAGCATACACTTGATTCCAAGGCCTTAAGACCAGCTCAAATGACAAGTCTATTATGTTCTTATCACTTCTACACAATTATTTTGTGTTCGGTTTCGGGCTCATCATGACAAGAAAGACACTGAGGTGCTGGAGTGTGTCCAAAAAAGGGCAACAAAGCTGATCAAGGGTCTAGAGCCCATGTCTTGTGAGAAGCAGCTATGGGAGACGGGGCTTCAGCCTGAAGAAAAGGCGGCTCAGGGAAGACCTTACTGCTCTAACTACCTGAAAGGAGGTAGGTTGTTACAGAGGTGGTGGGTCAGTCTCTTCACCCAAGAAATAAGGAATAGAACAAGAGGATATGGCCTCAAGTTGCACCAGGGGAGGTTTAGATTGGATATTATGAAAAATTTATTCACAGAAAGGGCTGTCAATCACTGGAACAGGCGGACAAAGAAAGTGGTAGAGTCACCATTCCTGAACAGATTTAAGAGACATGTAGATGTGGCACTTGGGGACCTGGTTTAATGTTGGGTTGAAGACTGGACTCTATGATCTTAGAGTCTGTTCCAACCTAAATGACTCTATGATTTATCCAGGTAACAGCATAGTAACAAAGTTCAAGGCGGCTCTGAATATAGAAGAGTAACTCCTTTGAGGGATTCCCACTGTCAACAGCTACAAACAACACTGACATCATCTACGAACAAAATGAAGCTGCCTCAGAAGAGGCAAATAAATACCGTTCTGAGGTAGGAAGAAAACTGCAGGCACCTAAATTCACCATTCCTTTCCAGTGCTACCTGATTTGCAGTAAAAACAATGTTCCAACCAAGCACTTGCCAACAGGCTCCTGGAAGCCACAAAGGCTGCACAGGAGCAGCTTGTCCAGGATTACCAGAGGCATGTACTTCAACATTTAACACATCACAAAATTAACAGTATGAAGCTAAATGCTTTTTTCAAATTGTTATTCCATTTATATTTTACAGATGGAAAAACACCTCCACACTTGAACCTCTGTCCCAAGTGGTGGCTGTAATAAACACCCAGATAACATCCTTACAGTAATGACTGGGGCGAAGGGACAGAAGATGACCAAACGAATCCAGATCTCCTCTTTTCCTGGTAAAACTCTTGCAAATACTATCATAGAATATCCTGAGTTGGAAGGGACACATCAGGATCACTAAATCCATCTGCTGGTCCTGTGCAGGACATTCCAAGAGTCACACCCTGAGAGCATTGTCCAAAGGCTTCTTGTACTCTGTCAGGCTTGGTGATGTGACCACTTCCCTGGGGAGCCTGTTCCAGTGCCCAACAACACTCTGCGTGAAAAGTTTTCTCCAGATATCCAACCTAAACTTTCCCTGACTCAGCATTGGGCCATTCCCTCAGGTCCTCACTAGTTGCCAGAAAGAAAAGATCAGTGCCTGCTCCTCCTCTTCCCCTCATGAGAAAGTTGTAGACTGTCAGGAGGTCTCCCCTCAGTCTCCTCTTCTCCATGCAGAACAGACCAAGTGATCTCAGCTGCTCTTCAGTTTCCCCTCCAGACCCTTCACCATCCCCATGGCCCTCCTCTGGATGCAACTTTCCACAAAAAATTTAGCAGTTCCCATACCCATCCTTCCGAAAGACTCTCCAAACCCACGGTTCAATGCCATGTCACCGCGACCAAATTCTCTTTCCATGTTTGCTCCCATTCCACCACGGAACATTTCTGTAGAGAACAAAGCAAAAAACAGGAATATTCTGTTATTTACACCCAAGTTGATGTTCCTACAACACTTGTTTCACAGCTGCTTGTTTAAATAGAAGTGGGTCTAATGCACTACCTCAGAGGCACCTATTAAATATTTAACTCTCATGCCAATTCCTAGGCCTCCATTATGCAACTATGTCCTTTGAACTCATCTATATTATCCATCCCCAAAGGAGGAAATTTTAATAAATAAATATTAGCAAACTAGTAAGTGTACAGGAACGGTGTTCAACTACCTCCCATCCGGCTGACTCCAAATCCTCCCATATTAGGCATTCCTTCCATTCCACGAAATCCAGCAAGGCCTGTAAAATAAGGATGAGTGTTTTCTATACAGCATTAAAGAAATAATTAATCCAAAAAACTTCACTGCACGTACCGCCTCCCATTCTACTCATTCCACCAAATCCTGGACCGTCTATTCCCATACCTTTAAACCAAAAAGACAAATAACATTTAGAAGACAGGCGAGATCCTAAAGGATTTTTAAAAACTCAGAAACAGTTAAAATCTCTAAAGCACACCACAACAAGGCTTGCTTTGTCAGAAGTCCGTCATTTTTCCAAACACAGAAATGACAATTTTAAACTTACAGCTCTGTACAATTTAAAAATTAAGAACACGGATTTACCTCCTGGCCCCATGCTACCCATTCCACCTCCCATGCTCAGCTGTGTTGCACTGATGGGCTGTCCACCTGGTCCAAGTCCCATACCAATGCCACCAAGACCACCTTGAAAACAAAAATTAGTATCATCAGAAGAGAGATTTTCTTCTGTATAATACAGAGACCACAGTAAGCAAAAGTACTACCAAACTGTGCAAACAAAAAGCACTACTAAACTATGCCAAAACATATTAAGTGCAAGGAGGAGAAAACAGAATGTGCACTCACGAGGCAATTGGGAGCTTTTGCTGTCTGCACCACGGAAATCTTCATGAGGAACTGATTTGTCATCCTGATAAAAAACAAGGATGTCATGCTATGACCCTTTCAATGTTTTGGCAGAGACACGTAAGGCAGCAATATATCTAAGCAACCTACCATTTTCACATGCATGGGTCTATCAAACAGGAATTGTCCATTGAACATAGCTGAAGAAATGCAAGTCAAGGAATCTAACTGCAGAAGGCAATTTTACTATTTATGAAGAATTAATGTAATAACTTATTTTATTTACGTAGCATACTTAGGATTTTTGTCTTTCCTTACCTGATCTTTAGAATGCCAATTCAAAGGCCAGAAAATGCAAAACAAGCTGTTAGGTACAGGAAAAACAGTTTAATGATTCTCATGCTCACAGATGTTTTCATTTCGTTCAACACCACCAGAACTTTGAGAGTTTAGCAGTAAATTCAGCCACTATTACAATTGTAATCTGCACAGTATTACACTCTACTTCCTACATACAGGGCAAATAAGCACCATTTGTATGCTGTCAGAAGCCATTAAAGACTAACCAATATTTGATCAATTCTTTTCCAAAACCAAGGATACATATTGCTTGAACAGCTTCAATTGCTTGTTCAAAGGTAACTGTTCCCATTCCTCGACTCTTGCCATCTTTGTCTTCTTTGATGTCTGCACGCTTCACAGTTCCAGCAATGCTGAACACCTCCTTCAGCTTCTTCCAGCCAACTTTAAAGTCAAGCTTACAAAGAAACACAGAGAATTAGGGATTTCAGTGCACATCTCTGTTCTGCCATTACATTTGGAGAGATTTTCTGCATTGCTGTTAACTCTTCAGCTTCACAAAACGCTTGATAAATGTAAATAGGCAAGATTTTGTAATATACACACACTGCATACACACCAAGTCCAAAAATGTCAGCTAAAAGTAAAAATTTATTCTATGTACATGTATTGTACTTTAATTAGCATACTAACATTGAGAAATGGATTGGTTCTTGAGAAGAGCAGCTGTACTTGCACAAGACTTCATGCAGATACAGAAGTCTTTTGTGCAAATGAAGAACTTACACTGTTATATTTGCTGGAACTTTATTATGTTAGTCTAAAGTAACTAGCAAGATAAACTGAAGTGTATATTTAATGAAAAAGAAATGCAATTGTAACTAGCAAAAAGACGTATTAAATGTTTTTTAATCAACGCATAACTGTGCAGTAATTAAAAGTGCATGTCAGCCTCAGGAGCTTAATGTATCTTACCATGTTCAAAATCTGAATATATATCCAACATTTTCAGTTGAATATACTCATTGTGAACTAATTCCCAACTTCCTCTTTATATTAAAACTGAACTACACAGGTATAACATGTCTTACAAAGATCAAATATTAAAGTTATAAAATACAATTTTAAACTTACATTAGCAACAAAAATAGTGGACCCAAGCCTGCCTGCCTGCAAGTTACTGATAACTTCAGGAGGAATGTTTGGATTATTGAGAATAGAAGGTGGTAAATTCATTATCCCAGGTGCTGCATCAGGTCCATGTCCTCCTGGAAACTGTCCTCCTGCACGCTGTAATGCCCTACGAGCATGTTCACCTTCAGGATCCTGAAACATCAGCAAAACTAATGATTAACAGGACCAGCAACAAGAAGAAAATACTGCTGAAATTCTACATAAACACATAAAAATTTTCAACTAACATTCTTGTCCATGTCAGAGGAATCAAGAACTGAATTAGCATGGAGACCTAATTCCCTCACCTCTAGAGGTGGGTCCTCTCAGATGAGGGTTGAGGCATATTGGCAAAGCACTTGCTGAGGCAGCGTGCACTGCCACTTCACATGCTGTACCTACCCTATGGACAGGTAGAGAAGATTTCAAGCTAAAGGGCTGTCCACCTAGCACCTCATTCCAAGAACTGAATTAATTTAATTAGGTGGTGGTTTTATTAATACCACTATTAAAGTTGTAACAGGACAAGAACAACTGCATCACAATAGAAATCTTGGTATTATTTCACATTCCAGGCAGCACAACCTCTCTACTTCCAGCCCCATTTCTGCACATACACAATAGTCTGATAATTAGCTCGTTCTGTGTCAAGCAATGAATTATTTAGGTAGGAAAAGACCCAATGACACTAAGGTAAGAATATGAAGTTGTTTTAAAGAAAAACAGCTTTAGATTATTCTAAGTTTAGGACACAGTCTTTGTCAGTTCACTTGGCACAGCAGACCTTTTGCAAGTCAAAGGCACTTCAGACGATCAAGAAAATTTCATAGAAACTTAACCTGGAAATTACACATCTAAGATTCTAAACCACTGTATTGTAATCTCAGTAGCTACATTATCTTTACTATTTCAATCTCAAAAAAGGAGCAATAGCCATACCTCTTTAATATTCAAGGGTCTTCCACTAAGATCATATTTGTTCATAGTGTCTAACGCTTTCTTAACAAATTCTTCATCTTTGAATTCAACCACACTTAGAGAGAACAAAACATTTAGAGTATTAAAATAAAGTCCAAAATGCCAAAACTAATAGAATGTTTGGATAGGAGTGTGTTTCTACACACTTAAAAAAGGATACTTACCCACAACCCTACATCCATGAGATTTGTCACCATATGTAAAGAGAAAACAAGCAAACAAGAAGTCAGTCAGCAATATGATAGAGCAATGAAGATTCCAGTTAAAGATCCCAGCTCACTGTTAAATAACTATGCAAGTTATTTTCAGCTTCAAAATCCGTAATACATGCTCTTTAGTGGTAGCCAATCCGAATTTCTCCTACTTTCTCAACATACATACCTTTCAAATGCAAGAGAATACATTGCCTCTTACACTCTTAGAGCCAAACCAGAATTGGAAAAATGCCACACAGATCCATGTAAGGACAACTGGGGAGAGGAGGTGGGAGGGAAAGGGTGGAAAGAAAACCCCAAAACATAACAAAAAACCAATCAAGACACTCATCATGTCATTAAAAGCTGACCACTGACTAAAGAATTCAAATCTACCTACATCAAGTATACCAGTACAATGAACAAGGAGTCTGCAAACCTCTTCAGCATTACAGCAGAATTGAGAAATTACCTTGTAAGAAAATAACCTTATTGACTGCACCAAAATCCTTCTAATAAAGCAAAGAGTAGAGGATTGCTTTAAGTATAGCAAAGCTGACAGCATGTGGATGTTTTAACAAGTATTAAAGAAAGCAATTTACAACAATTGATACAACCCCAGCTAAGAATCAAATCTGCATTTCTCATGTTCTCACTGCAGGTTCAGAGCTGCTATTGGCCCAACTTTAAACTATTTTAAGAAGACAGAGGAGCTTTAATAATCTTCACTCTCAGTGCCTCATTGCAGGCACTCTGTTGGCTACCAACCATCTCCATCCATTTAGTTTTGAGAAAGCAAATCCAGTGTTTAAAGTACCGACTCTGCAGAGCTGTCAAATCAGGCACTTCACACAGTTTATTCTTAGCTAACTTTTTATACTCATTGGCCCCAAGAAGAGAATACTACACTAACAAAATTTAAATAAAATTAGTGGTTTATTGAACATCCTTTATATGAAACAATTTTTACCAAAACAAAGGTGTTGGCTAAAAAGAAGGATTAAGTAAATGCCATTTGTTAACATTTACAGAAGTACCTTGTCCTTTACAGCCAGCTAGTGTCAGTTGCATGAAAGTGTCAGACTACTTCTAATACAGAATCCTCAAGGCTTCCTTAATGAAAATCAGTGTAAAATGAAACTTACTTTCCCATAACTGGTACAGGTATTATACAAAAATAAAACTGCTGAGGAACTTTTAAACCTCTAGCAGATTGTTGCCCACGGCACTTACCCTTGATTTTCCTTCAGCATCCTTAAACAGCTCCACGTATGTAACCTCACCAACTACATAAGACATACAAAGGGAAAATACCAAGAGACAATGCATTTAAACACCAGTATCTTTCTTTACTGTGCCCCTGTGCACAAGTCTACAGAGAATCACCTATTATTCACCAACAATCAAAACCAGACCAACATACCTCCTGCCAATGGCTATGTAATTTAGCTAATTTTCAGAAATATGCAGCAGCCACATTCTCAAAAGCTAAAAACAAACAACTATATTTAACCTAATTCATACTACAGATCATATTTTGGCCAGTATGATATAGTTGGTGAACAAATTCAGATATACAGAGTCCCTTAACCTAACAAATGAAACGTCAGCGTTCACTGGAAAGTGTTACATTTATCATCCTACTCACAACACCTGTTTTAAGGTGACTTTCTACCTGAATATCTTCAATCATAAGTTTGCCTTCAATAATAACCAAATTTACACATCAAATATTTCACAGCAAGCAACTCACTTTCTAAAGTAGGAAGTTTCAGTAAATAAACCAATCAAATAGTCACGTCACCTTACAACAGATAAACCAGCAGTTACAGAAGGGGGTACTGGCATTTTTCACAGCCTAAAAGCCAAGTGTGCTTTGCATTACTTTTGAAGAATCAATTTTTCAAGGAAAACACAGAACTAACTTTTTACAAAATCCATATATTATCATTATTTTACCCCAAACTTGAAACAAAATTTTGGGGGTATTAAGATTTCTCTATCGGAACTGCAACAATAGTAACAAGCTTTTAATACAAATCTCCAGACAAACAGTCATGGCAGTAGTGACAATGCAGACAAAGTTAATGCCACAGCCAGATTCCACCAAAGAAATACAAAACAACTTTTGAAAGACATCCCTTATTATTCATATTAACACACTTAATGTGTTGCTTAAATACAATAGCCCTTAAGGAAAAAAATCTACAAAAACTACAACTAGGTGAAACACAATCTCTTTAAGAAGTCATGAAGTCATGCATATACTCTCTACTGTCACACCAGAATGGCAGAAGATTGTGAGCACTTCATTTACCCATCCTACTCTGCAATGCAATTGTCTCGGATGAAAGAAGGGGAAGGGAGATAGAAGTACCAAGTAAAGGCCAAACAAAAAAAGTCAGCTTAAATCTGTGTGGCTCAAAGGACACATACATTGCAATTAAGTCCTATCCCTTCCTATGTAAAGTGTATTATAAGGAATAAGTTACCTTTCTCTCTCATAAGATCTTTAATAGCTTGCCATTTCATGTCATACGGGATGTTGCTTATAAAAACTCTATTACGATTAACGGCCTTCTTGTCTCCAGAGCCTGCATTCTTCTCCTTGGAATAGGGGTGGAATCTATTCTTGTTTCCAAGAGAAGGGATTGCCTTCAGTTTTGCAACGTACTTCTCTTTCACAGGTGCTTTCCCTTCTTTTGCTGTCTCATCATTATCCCTACATTAAAAAAAAATCCAAACAAAAACACTATCAGTCTTGTGTTGGATCATTAGACCACCATACCTCCTATAAATATACACATGTGCACATCTCCTACGCTATTAGAACTCCCACGATGTCAAATGCTGGCTTTTCAAATTAGGAAAAATAAATTCACGTTACAAGTGTAACTCCAAAATACACTGTTTTATCTAGAACAAAAAATAATCTTACAATATTAAGTAAAGAAAGTACATCTTGCTACTTCAGTTACACTCCGTTTCACAGAAGCAAAGAATCCCAAATGGTTTGGGTCGGAAGGTGCCTCAAAGGTCACCTCGTTCCAACCCCCGCTGTGGGCAGGTACACCTCCCACCAGACCAGGCTGCCCAGAGCCCCATCCAACCCTGAACACTTCCAGGGATGGGGCACCCACAACTCCTCTGGACAACCTGTTCCAGCACATCATGTCTGTCAAGCTTCAGAAAGATGGTACTGTGACACTACTACAAATATCAAAATAGAAGGACTCAACGGACACATCAGCTCCAGCACCCACACTTTGGTGCTTCAGTAATTTTCACATCACGTTTGGCCAAGTCACACAATGTTCACCCCAAAAATGAGAACTGAAATGGTCTAAGTTACAAAGCAGCAGCTCAGTATGCTTAATTCAATGTCATGATAATATATCCAAATCAACTCCAAGAGGTTGTAAATCAATTTGTATTTTACGTACCACATAAATAACTTTTATTCACAATTTGTGCCAGACTGCTTTTAGATGGCAATTAAAACTCAACTAAGAACAACAAATACTTTTTCAGTCTCACTGTTTAACACTATTAGAATTTGAAAACTTGCTAAATGCACATAGAACAGCTGTATAAGACACACTACACATCTAAGACTAATTAAGATACTGGGTATTGTTCATCAGAAACAACAAAATAGACTTCTGGCCCTTGGTCTTTCAAAAATTTATCAACAGCAGCTGCTCTCCTTTTAAATTTTTTTTAGTTTTTAGATGAAAATGCCAGAAAATTTGCTGCTTCTCTTTTAAAACAGCCCAAATCTCAACTTCAATAAAACTATACACTTTGAACAAAATTAAATGAAATATCAGAACTCTTTGGTACTCTTGGCATTGTTACTACCCCAAGCTGATTCAGCGTCTTAAAAGAGGTCCAAGGTGCCTGAATTGTTACTTTAAAACAATGTAACTCCTGAACTGCTGAATCCACTGAATAAAGCCACACAGATGTGACCCACTGAACAGACGCTACTTAGAGGTACATGTCATTGTTTATTTAGCTGAAGAGAAGCTTAAAAAGTACTTTAACACAAACTTTTTTTAAAAAGTGAGCATTGGCCACTGAGTCAGAACAATTAGAAGGTGATGCCCTACAGGACTGACAAAAGTGATTGACTGCAAACCCTGCTTAAATTAGACCAGTATCTTTACTGTCTTTCCCACATTTCAGAAGGCTTCATTTTTATCTCATTTTGACACTTTGGAAGGTTTCTGATGGAAAATTAGCCAAAACAGGCATTTCAGTTTTACAGCCATGATATATAGGAAGTATATATACATATACATACAACCAGTATATATAGGATATATACTGATTATAATCAGTAATTTTGATTAACTGAGAGTATTTTCAGCTCTCTGCAGAGTTAACAAAACAGTAAGTGGAAATCTTGCACTCAAAAGCACATGCCTTTCATGAAGCTGAACGTATTATCTACTCCAGCTTGGGCACTTTGCAGGGAGGGATAAATTGAAACACATCCATATTTCTCCCATGACTTTTCCCCCAGTTTTGAAATACTTGTGCGATATGAACTTCACAGTCCTTGTGTTTACAAGTGGATTAAGAGAAGATCAGCAACTGGGAGATGCACAGACACTCCTCCAGGCAAAGCATTTGTAAAATTCAAAACGTTTCAAGTCAACAACATGTTATCTGGTTGAAGCATCCTCCAGTTCCCCTGCACGATCCATCCCTCCTCCACACCATCCTGCCTGTGTGACAACGTAGTTCTTGTGTGGCTGTGTAATGAAGTGAAATGGAGGGAACAATGCAGGAACTGGAGAGAGCCAGAGGGAGAGGAGAGGGAAAAAGCCGAGTATCAGGTTTTGCAGTCAGATCACTTCCTTCCAAACCTGTCCAATTTGCAAATGCAAAACTCCTGCCCAATGAGACTCCCAGTAAAAATCTGAGTTCTTCCTTAAGTTTTAGGATTAGAGCAATGGATTCTCTTTAGCCTTTAAGCTCTTTCCTGCTTAAAGGATTATGAAACAGCCCCTTGGTGCTCAGTGTAGTGCACAGGAACAGACAGGTCTCCAAATATGGAATCCACAGGCTCTGAAAGGCCTGGCTGTACAAACCAGCAAAGAGGATACAAGTCTGGCATAAACTCCTAAATCTTGGAAAAAAACACGACACTTCTCTTAGTCTGGGGATCACAGCCAGTCTACTGAAGATAGAGGATTAATTAAAGAAAAAATTCTACTTGCAACACTCATCTGCCAAAATCAACACAGGCCAGTGAACAAGCTGGAGGCAGAGATCCTTTTATAGCTCTTACCCTCCTCCTTGAATATTAAAAATAATTTCTAACAAATAATACATTCAAAGGAATGTCACATTAGTCACCTACAGATCACAGAAAAGACAGCCTAGCAAACTATGAACTGACATCTTCTTTGGGGAAAAACAATAGAAATTTCTATTCTTTACCTTTTGTAGGAGCTACACATTTTACAGATTTAATTAACATTTGACTTTGAAATCATGAGTGAGTTTCTAGTATTGAAAAACAGACATTACAATTATTTCTTTTTAAAAAGGCATTTCCTCATTGATCAGAAAGAGCAATTACACCTTTTGAAAAAAAATTACTTTTGAACTTTCCATAGTTTTAGAAATAAAAGCCAAGGTTTCCACATACAAAACTAGAAGCCTAAAAAATAATGAGCACAAGGTACGCCAACATGAAAGCCCTAAAAGCTGATTGTTTAAAAACAAACTTCTACTCCTCTGCTCACAGGTGTCCACAGTAATATCAGCACAGACAGAAATGAGAGCAGTTCACAACACGTGACTCCCAAGCACAGATCAATCAGCGCAGCTTTGCTGTAGGAACAGTTCCACTGCTCAGTACAATAAACTGAGGGAAGTGTGCAAGTTGAGACCAGGATTCCTCTCCAATCTAATGAGTGCTAAGGCAACCAGGTTACTGAAATACTTTAGTACATTTCACACCCACACTGACAGCTTAATTCTTTGCACAGGTGTTTTGGGAGACTAGAAACGGTATGTGAAACAAGATTTGTGTATCTGTTACCAAGAACTCTGTGTTACTTTCAAACTTCAAGTTGTGATTTCTACCACATGCAATGACTGGGATTTTTCATTTGCTTGTGAGGCTTTGGAGGGAAAGTAAGACATTGCTCACAACAGAGATAAAAAGAAATTAAGTCATTACTTCAACAGCAGCAGCCCAAAAAGGCAATAAAATTCGTACACCTAAATGGAGCAAAAGGGTGACAATCCTGTGAAAATTCAATTCTAATCCGTGTAGTTTGAAAGCTGGGGCCTAGACTCAGGGCAAAAGAGCAAAAACATGACTTCTGTTTTACAGTAATGAGAAATTTTCAACTTGTAAACTAAACTAACTTCACAGGGAGTCAAGTAAAGGCATGAAATATGCTTTTATTGCTCCAACTTTATATTGAAATCAATCTCACATGCATTTTTTAAACACAACAGTACCAGAGCTGGGCTGCTTGGAACATGTCTAAAGAGATCTCAAACAGCTTTGATGTACTGCAACAGTAAGTCTACTACAAATGTATTTTCCCTCCAAGATTTGAATGAGATTAGAAGAGATATCGAAATTCCAATGATCTGAGGCCAAAAACTACTTCATGCAGTCACAACACTCAAAGCCTGACATCAAAGTTATTCATGGTTTTGTTCTAGAGAGCTGGTAGTTCCAGCTCCCTTATATCATGTTCCTTTTAGGCAATGCAGTCTACGTTCACCACGTATAAAGATGTTAAAATTTACAAAAAAACTTCGAGCACGCGTGTGGGGTTTTTGTTTGTTTTTAGACAGTAAATCACCACAGGGGTTGTGTTACCATCCCCACGTAAACAAAGACGTCTACCAGCTCTACACAACACACGGCTTCGGCCCCAAGTGGAAACGTGACCGGCACCAGAATCGCTGCGGGCACTCCCGGACGGGGCCTCCGCGGTGCCCGGCGCTGCCTCACCCGGCCCGGCCCCGTGGCCGCCGCTCCCCCGTGCCCCGGCCCAGGCCGCGGCCTCCCCGGGCCGGGCCCCCCGCCCCGGCCGTGCCCCGGTCCCGCGGGGGGGGGAGCCCAGAGCTCGGGGGGCTCCGGCCGAACCCCCCGCCCGCGCTGCCCCCGCCGCCCGCCCCGCCCGGCCCTGCGTTGCCCTCACACACATTTTGACGCCATTAGCGCTGCCCGCGCCGCTCCCGGGCGCCGCCGCCTCCTCATCCTGCGGCGGCTGTTGCAGCTGCTGCTGCGGCGGCGGCGGCTGTTGCTGCTGCGGCGCTGGAGGCTGCCCGGCCGCCTCCTCGGCTCTGCGCGGCGCGGCCGCCGCCTCGGGCCTGTCGCTCTCGGCCATGTCCGTCCGGGCCGCGGCCCCGCGACCGCCGGTTTGAAACGGGCCCCGACCGCTCGGCCTCGCCGCGCCGCCCCGGCAAGTCTCGCGAGAGCGGCGCCCGCGGCCCGGGGAAGGCGCGCGCGCGCCGAGGCTTTGCGCGTTGCCGTGGCAACCCGCGCCCGCCGCCATGGGCCCCGCACGGGCGCGCCTGCGCCGGGCACGGCATCGCTGGGGCACCCAGGGCCACCTAGAGCCACCCAGGGCCACCTAGAGCCACCCAGGGCCACCTAGAGCCACCCAGGGCCACCGAGCCCCAATGTTAACACTGCACTGAAAAGCACACCACCAAACCAGACCGCCAAGTGCCACATCTGCACGTCTTTTAAATCCCTCCAGGAATGGTGACTCCACTGCTTCCCTGGGCAGCCTGTTCCAGTGCTCAACAAACCTTTCTGTGAAGAATTTTTTCAAAATATCCAACCTAAACCTCCCCTGGTGAAACTTGAGGTCATTTCCTATCATCCTATCACCTGTTTGTTGGGAGAAGCAACCAACCCCCACCCTGCTCCAACCTCCTTCCATGGAGCCAGAGAGCCACAAGGTCTTCCCTGAGCCTCCTTTTCTCCAGGCTGAAGACCCTGTCTCCCTCAGCTTCTCCTCATAAGACTTGTGCTCCAGACCCTTGACCAGCTTTGCTGCCCATTTTTGGACACTCCACCACCTCAATGTCCCTCCTGCTGTGAAGGGCCCAAAACTGAACACAGGATTCAAGGTGTGGCCTCTCCAGTGTGAGCAGAGGGGGATGATCTCAGTCCTGCTGGCCACACCATTTCTGATACAAAATAGCTTGTATGGGTTTTTTCCAAACATTTTGGGAGGCCCAGCATTAAGAAGATCCCCACATTCATCCTGAAATGAAGGCTCCTGAAGCTCCTGGTGGACCTGAATGACCCCTTTACATGTGTTGAGACAGCTCAGAGCAAATACAAAATGACCGAATATGCCGAGTAGGAAGGGACATCAGAATTATTGAGTCCAACTCCTGCTCCTGTGCAGGACACTCCAAGAATTATACTGTGTGCCTGAGAGCATTGTCCAAGCACTTTTTGAACTCCTTCAGGCTTGGTGCTGTGCCCACTGCCCTGGGGAGCCTGCTCAGTGCCCAACCTCTGGGAGAAGAACCTTTTCCTGATATCCAACCTCAAACTCCTCGGGCTCAGCCCATTGCCTCAGGTTCTGTCACTGGTCACAAGAGTGAAGAGATCTGTTCTTGCCCCTCCACAGCCCAGTGGGCTGATTAAGTTGCAAGTTCAATTTTAGTTAGAGCACTGGAAGCTTTTAGATGGCTATTTGATCTATTCTTAAATATAAAATACAATTAAATATGAATAGTTGTAATTCTATTATAAAATTTTCAGATCACATAGGTCCGTGCCACACACAGAGTACTAAACATTTTGCATTCCCTAGCTCTCATCCTGAAAGATGTTCAGCTACTTATGAGGTAGAATCTGCAATATATTCCTCTCAACTTCCTTTGGCTTCTTCAATTCCAGTTTATCTGTTGGGGAAAACAATAGGTTTTAAGCAATATTTTTAGAAGAAGAAAAAACATTTATCATTTGGACAATGTTTAATCATTTCACTAACAATCAGTACAAAAGCATTTCTAAACAGGGAACCAAAAAGCATATAAATATCTACTATATAAGGAAAGCCATTCAGTCCTCTGCAATGAATTTAGGTTGGTGGCTTTTGGTTGCTGACCCACTAACCTGGATTACTGTGGGATTTGGAAGTAAAATCATCATGAGCTGCTGGGACTCTCTGTACTCATGACTGTCACAGAGGTGTTACCAACACCTGAGATTTTTGAGAAAGCTCAAAGATACTGTGAAATACCCCAATAAGCTACATCCCAGATATAGTTAGAAAGGCATGTCCAGAGGTCTGATAAGACATGCAATTCTGTTCACACATTAACCATAATTAGATAAATATCTTGGTATTTGCGATAATAACCATGACTGAAATAGCTAATGTTTACTTGATATTGCTGGCATTACATTTTACAGCTCTCACTTCTACAGGATGAAGGGCAGTAATTCCCATGTTCAGGTTACTAAACCCTCATACCAGACCTCTGTTGGATTGTGCTTTGCACAGAGCACCTCAAGTGTTGGAATCCTATACTCCCTAATGCAATATTACAGCATAAAGCAGCTGACACATTCCTATGCCAGTGGGCCCATGGATGTCAGTAACAGGAAGAATTATTGACTTTCTTACTCACAGTGTGCCTACTTGTTCCAAATAACCTACTGGCTATTTCAGTTGCTACGTCCTCAAGTTTGTATAACTTTTGGGCCCATGGGTCTGCCTGAGATAAAGCCAGTTTTCCCCCCAGCAGTCCTCATGCTGCTCTGCTCTGTATTGGTAGTTGGAAAGGTGTTAGTAACACATCAGTGTATGCTGGGACAGCATCCTGGCTTCATCTCCAACGTTCCTCCCTCACCAGCAGACTGCGTGTGGGCAAGATTTCAAGAGGGGACATAGCCAGGACAGCTGACCCAAACTAAACAAAGGGATATTCCATATTGTATGACATCTGCTCAGCAATAAAGTTAAGAAAAAGGAGTTGGAAGGGGGGGCATTCATTATGACCTTTGTTTACCAGAGCAACTGCCATGTGTACTGTAGCCCTGCTTCCTTGGAAGTGGCAGGACATCTGCTGATGGAAAGTAGAGAATAAATCCTGTTTTCCTTTGCTTCTACATGCAGCCTTTGCTTTATTCAACTGCCTTTATCTTGCCTCATGAGGTTTTTTCCATCTTATTTTCTCTCCTCCCACCCTGCTGAGGAGGCAAGTGGTAGTGACTTGGAGGGCACTGCCAATGTCAACCCACCACAGCCCAGCATACACATAAACTCAGTGAACACCTGCCTCCTGTAGGTCTAAAGAGAACCTATCCCTCCCTCTGCCCTCTCCCTAGCTGGCCCAATCCCGGAGTGGAGGAGCTGGTGACACACCCAGGGCCATTTGCCCTCCTCAGGGCTGAACTCTCCTGTCCCACCCACACAAGGTGGCACTGTTGATTTTCACTGTATGCATTGCCTCTTCCACCCTTCCCCACACTAACACGGATTGGACTTAAAAGTGATGATTTTCAACCTTCTTCAGTTTCTGAATCCCTGTACTCTTCCTAGTTGAAGAGTGGGCCTACTCAAACATGGGGAGACTGCTCTGTAGGACTTGTTTCTCTGGCCCATTCCTGGAAGTCTTCAAAGGAACACCCCACAGATTCATAGGACTGTACACTCCATGTCACTGGTGAAGTGAGAACCCAGTAAAAGCATGGCCTTTAGACACGCACCAAGAGATTCGGATCTTTTAAGACTACAGAAAAAAAACACGGTAGGACAAATGTTAAATACCCTGAATTACATAAAATAATTCCCACTTGCTACTGTGATCAATACATAAATTAATACATAGTCCCCACACATTTTCCCTGTGCCTCTCTATTACTGCTTTTATCTCCCCTACATACTATTGCTTCCTGATTATGCATATTCACATAAAGTAGCTTAAATTTGCTTAGGAGGGAAGTTTCAACTTGATCTTTTTCTTCTGTGTGCTGTATTCTTCACTGACTGCCCACTCCAGCCCATTTAAAATTTCTAGCAACTGAAGGGAGATTTGCTTGGGAAGGAACACTCAAATAGCTGTTCAAAGATAAACCCAAAAGCAAGTTACAATGTTAGTTATCCCTCAAAACAGTTATATTTGCTTGACACCTACACCACTCAAGTGATGCTGAAACATCAAAAGTATTAACCAGCGAATAGTTCTAAAAGTTCCTATTGATTCTCACTCATTGGCACTCACTTGACTTTAAGTGTCTTGTCCAACCTTAAATTAGGTCAGTTGAATTTGCAAGGTCAAGTAATAAATTAACACGTGATTACAAAATCTCTATGTCTGATCAAGGGCTCTCCTTTGAGGAAATACAATACTCCCTAAACAAGGATGAAATTAACAGCAAATATGATTGAAGTCAGATGGAAGTTATAGTTATTGTTCTATTGAACACAAAGAAGATGCATCTGGATAAAGAAGTGGCAAGTAAAGAGTAGTGAATGATCGCTTTGTCCATGTACCCAGGATGGTTCACATACACTGCTATCCCATTTTCCTTACCAAAAAAAATCACTCTTCCTGTGCAAGACCAAAACTAGTGACTTTCAAGTGAAAAAATAAGGAAACACAGGAAGAGATTAAGTTATTCCATTACTTCTTCATTTTAAAACATAACAGTGCTACTTTTCTGCTGACAACTGGTAGCTGAAGAAGGAGACTCATTCCCTGTTGTTGGCTGCCAGTTTCTTTTTTCAGTTTCATTTCCATGAAAAGTAGATCTCCAATCATAAAATCTGAAGTTTGTAAAAAAGAATGTGTGTCAGATTCCTAGAAATAATCACATGATTTCAGCAACCTCTGCCGTGCCACAGTACAAGAGAGGCAATTATTTCAGTGTTAAAACATTTCCATGTTAATATTTAATCCTACAAGAATAACAAGACAAAAGGATAATATCATATCTACACCGAGTAAGATCTCACAAATGAACTTTTTCCTGGAAAAATGGTAGTGAAAGGCCCAGTGTCCATGCCCAACTTCTGACAGAAAAGGGAAGATGCACCCACTCAGAATCAATGTGTTTCTACTATTACTATTGTCCCTCACTCCCAGACAGAGCCGATATAGTCATCCTGGCTACTCCCAAGACCTACTTCCAATAAGGTTCTCCAAGTATAGCAATGCTCAACAATTATTGGAAAAGCCTGGATTTATGTCACCATCCTTCAGTAGTTGTGCTAGGTTGAGGGGATACAATGAAATTCTGAGACCTTGTGTTTGCTACTCCCAAAATCCCAAACCACAGCTGTTTCCATCTAGTGAGAGACCTTCATGGGGCTCTCAAGTAGATCAGGGACAGGACTAAAAAAGAAAACGAGAGCTCCCTAGGAGCAGTAGAGGCTGCTATACATATTCTGAAAGCATAATCTTATACTATTTAAAACTATCTATTTATAAAATCTTCATGGATCTTTGAGAGGCACTTAAAAATCATCTTGACTTACAGTTTCAGCAACAGACACTGTTTACCACATGACTGATGCTGCAACATTAGAAGATCAAATTAATAACCATTTGCAAGCACAGTTACCCATAGCTTAACCATTAGTTCTACTAGCAGGAGAAAGCTGTATTTCAACTCTACCCAGTGCTTACAAGTCCACTGCAGACACAGCAGAGGAATCAGGCAGTAAAAAAAAGGCAGGCAACACAAAAGCCTTTATTCCCAGATCGTATCAGGAAGAGGGTTAAACCTATCCTAAGGTTATTGCCTGTAGCAAGAAACATGTGGAGTTTTAAAATTATTTTCTGCAGAACAAATTCTACTAGCAAGTCTACAGTTGTCTCAAAAGTCTCGTGATGCATGGCAATGTGATCCGGTCCTGTTCCACTGACCCACGTGCATCCTTGCAGGGGTGTATTCACCAGAGTGGTGTACACATATGGAATAACTATTGTTTAAAACAGATTTGGTATTTATTAATGCAATATATACAGATCCAGCTTCAGGAAGATGAGTCTTCTTTCGTAATCCAACCTTAAACACCTGCTGCTGTGGCAAATGGAAGCCTCTCTAATATACAACCATTATCAGCTAAACGCAGCTAATGAAAGCATATAAAGCAAGATCCAGGCTTTAATCGTTATTACTGTTGGAGCTACTCCGAGGACCCAAGGCCACACTGCGGGCGCAGCCCAAGGGGCTTTCAGCTCCCCCTGCAGCGCTCAGCACGGTGTATCAAACGCTGCCCGCAGTTCCACGGCAGCAAAACCAGCGCGGCTCCACAGGTCCTGCTGCTCGCCCAGTGCCGGGGCTGCGCTGCTCGCCCAGTGCGGGGGCTCACGGCCCGGGAGGTGCCGCAGCCCAGTCCCCCATCGCTGCAGGGACCACTCAGCCTTCGAGGCCCCGGCACGGGGCTGGGCGGCGGGAGCGGAGCGCAGGAGGAGGGAGCGCTGCTCCCGCTCCGATCCGCAGCGGCCCCGGCCCGGCCCTTACCGATGCACTGCACGTAGTGTTTTGCAGGAAGTTTCCACGCTCCCCGGTTTAATCCGTGCAAAGGGGGGTCGGAGCGGAGCGCGGCTGAATTGCGATGGAAAGGGGCGGGCGGGAAGGTGGAGGAGGAGCCGGTGGCAGCAGCGGCCGTGTTTAATTTTTTAATTAGGGCGGTTTGAGCATCTCCCGGCGGGGTCGCATCGCCGGGCGGCGAGGGGAGCCCGGGCGAGCTGCCCCCGCCGCCCGGGACCCCCCCGTGCCCGGAGCCGTCGGGACGCCAACCTGGGTTTTCGACAGCCGGCGAGGCGAGCCCGGAGCCGCGGCAGCTCCGTGCTCCGCCACCATGGGCAGCGCGGGCGCGGAGCACACGGGTGGGTACCGCGGGCGGGCGGCGGGGCTGTGACCTTGCGGCGGCCCGGCGGGTGCGGCGGGGACCGGGGCGGCGGCGGGAGCAGGGGCGGGGGCAGCGCCCAAATCTGGGGTAGCGGGGCCGGGGAAAGCGAAGGCTGTGCGCGCAATCCTACAGCAACAATTGCTTTGCAGGTGCTCGGTGTCTCGCAGCCTCCATCCCCAGGGAAGCAGGCAACACTTTTCTACGTTCACAAGTTAAATGTGATGCTAATCAATGTTTTGTTTTCCTGCATCGCTGTATTATACAAATCTAGACTACATATGTGAATTCACAACACAGGAGCTGTTGTCCGATGGAGACTCCAGGCTCGTGTATTTGCTTAGGATAAAATCTCATTTCTGCAATTCACTCTTAGTTGCAAGAATGGAAGTGTCACTGCTCGGCTGCTGCTTCTTTGCAGGGGAATGTTGTTGATGTGGAAAAGTGTTGCTTGCACCCTGAATTACCATTACCATGCTGCAAAAGCACTGCTTGTGTGGGGCTTGGCTCTCCTTGCAGAACATAAGCCTTCATTGCTGGGCATCCATGCCCTGACCTCCCTACTTTCACTTCCCTGTATGTTGTCTTAGAACCCTGAAGAGACAGTCTTCTGCCCTGCAGTTTAGAGAATACAGGCATGCAGTGTGCACGTGAGCATGACAGGTTGGCTGTGTGGTCACAGCACTGCTTTTGCAGCATTTCTGGCCATGTGGTGTTAACTCAGGTGGCTCCCACCCACTGGAAAAGTCCATATTCATGCAAATTTCTATTTCGTTAGGACTTCATTGTTAATCTTTTCATCCTACCCAGTTTCTGTAATAGCATTTCTGGAGTGCAATTCAGTTTCCTTGAAGAGATAGTTAAGTGCAACTGAGGTGCTTCCAAAATTCCCATAGAATGCCCCACCAACACCTTTTCAAGTTAAGTCTGTTCTTACTCAAACACAAGCTCGGGACTGAGGATATTAGAAGTACTTTCAGAATGACCACATCCATGAACCAACAGCTGGGCTGCAGACATCTAAGAGGTGAACAGATGGCCACCGATTTGGTCCATTTTGTTACACACTATCATTTATGAGGTGTTTTTTCAGGCACATAAGGCTTAGTCATGCCAAGAGGATGAGTGGTCTCAGCTTGAGACCAAGGTAAAGATAGTAATTTCCAATATTGAGCCATAAGAAAACAAATTCTATGGGGGTTATTTGAGAGAACTGAAACCCAAAATACAAGGAAGATTATTCTGGCTGTTTTCTTAATCTTCTCAGACTCTCTGTAAACATAAGAGTAAAGGCTAGGTCTGAAAAAAAGTGGCACTCCATCACTCCAAACCACCAAGAGCTGGAGCTGGGATCTTCAGTCAACACCAAACATTGGCAGAGTTGGGCTGGTGATGCTCCTAGAGTAAGAATTTCAACATATTTCTTCCAGCTGCCTCACAATACTTAGTATCCATAGAGTGCCCTTCACACACCCTTAGTAGCCCCAGCTCGTACCTCTGTTCTTAGCTCAGTGGTCTACATGCCAGGGTCTACATGTTTTCCTCATTCCTATTTTCATTAGGACTCACTGTTTGTTCTGGCCTCAGAGGGCTTCCAATGGCCTTTTATTTCACAGCAGGATATTAAGGAGCCTTTCTTTTTGCCAGTGTTTTTATAAGGCAACAAATCAAAGGAGGGGTAGAGTCTTGACCTGTAAAAAAAAAAAGTCAAGCTCATTCTGGGGCCAGCTCCCACAAAATGGCTCTGCAGATTCTAACTGATAAAATGCCTGTCCCCATCACGCTTTCCTAAAGGCTATCTTTGAGGATTTTTGGATCTAGGCCATAGCAGTTAGCATTCACAGTCTTCTGACTCAAGACTTGACACATACACTGCAGCAAATGGCAGGGTGTCTGACTAACTGGGAGGGGACATCTAACCTGCGTGCAGCACTACAGTGTGAAAACAATAAAAAGGCACTCAAGGGCAATCTTGGTACCACAGTTTTGGGGATAGATAATTAGAGCAAAATACCCTGTGAACATGAAGGCTTCAATTACAATTTCTGAAATTCAGGACAAGGAAGAGAAAAAGAGAAAGCTGCACATTGGACATTCCCAGAACCAATCCCTCCCAAGCAAAATGGCCAGTGTTTCTCATGAAGCTGTTTCAGCCAAACTTTTGTTGAATAAGACTAAGATACCCATTTCTCTGTGCTTCAGCATCAGTCCAGCTTTGCACAGAGATCTGTCCCACAGTGTCTCTCCTGATGAGCACATAATATACAAACAAATCTCATTAATTCCAGTGCGTAACCTGCAAAATTAGTAAGACCAGATGTCATATTCTTGGAAAATGCCTCTCTATAGTAAAGTGTCATGTCAAACACAAACATATTTGTCTGGACACAGCTCAAATACAGGGTTGTCCATGGCCAGGCTATCCTTAAGATTTTCCTCTGTGTCTTTCAAGGGAGCAGCTGGATATTTTGGGACTGGCTTATCCACCTAATGCCTACATAGAATTTTCCTGTATAAGCCTTGAGTTTAATTTTTATAACCCAGTGTCCTATGACTTCTGGAAAGTAATTTTTTTCCTTGACTGGCTCTTGTTCAAATCAACTGATTTGTGACATAAATTTGTGATATTGAACTTTCTGTGATTTTTTTTTCCTGCAGAAGGTCAAACTTAATAGAAAAATTGGAAGTATGCCCAATGAAAATCCATACAGCAGGTGGGCTTTACCTATGACATTTTCAGAAAATAAATATTGCTTGTTATTGACATTATTTCTAATTCCCATAGGATACATCTGGATCTTTTCTCCAGTTTAACAGAAATTAAAACATCATGACCTAAAGAGCAGAATATAATTCAAAACAAGGAAGGATGTCATACACAGCTCTACAGAATAAGCAGAACATTGGTCGTTATGCTCTGGCAAATGTGTAAAGACAGTAATAGGAAACCATATTATTTAATATCTACTACATTGGGGTTTATTGCAAAAAAGAAAAAGACTTGTGTCTTGCCCTTTTAATCTTTGTTTTAAAATTTTTATTCTTTGGATAATAATCAAAAATCCCACAAATTTTGAAGTGAGAAAGGAGACACCAAACAACATAAAAGTTTTGTGCATTTCTGCCTGCTCAGGAATACCAAATCTTATTTTTTCTGTTGTTCCTAATTGTAGGCTGGCTCAGGGTATGGCTACTCTCAGCCACGACAGCAGTACAGAGATACTGGAGCTCCCTTTACCCTGGCTGAGCAGTGCGGGCACCTGAAGCAGTGTAGCCATGGCAGCACAGAGCTCTGAGTGGCCTAATTACTCTGCCAAGAAATAAGTGGATACTGGTAATTCTCTGGGGAAAAAGACGGTTGAATCGTTAACAAAAGAGTTTTCCCCTGAGGCACGTTCGTTAAATAGGTGTTAGCAAGAGCCACAAAACCTCAAGCTCTAACCTTAGAGTACAAATGCTTTTGTCCTTTGGCGCTTTTGATGTCCCAGTCCTTCCAGTTTCCTGCGGTCTATAGATACGAAAGAAAGATGTGATTGTAATATCTGATGGAAAACCTAAAATAAAGCAAAACGATCTCCACCCCCAATTAAAATCTATACATAAGGTCTCCTTAAACAGACAAAAAAGTTTCACCTGGCTGGAAACACGCAGAGCTCTCCTGGTGGCAGCGGCGGGGTGGAGTTGCTGGAGCCTCCTGCCTCCATAGGACACACATCAGGGTCAGCAGGAGCCAGTTCAGACCTGCTGTTTACTGTGCCTGTAAAAAGGGCAGGATATGTTTGTATTTAAGGGGAAGACCAAGACGAAGAAACAAATGAGAGCAAGATTTAGGGGAAGGGAATTGAATTGTGTTATCTCTTCTCCCACCAATCTTTTCTCATACACAAGAGTGGACATGCACAGAGAAACGATGAAGGGGTAATTTAACAATATACTCACTTTCTTACAAGCTCAAAATACACAAACCATTTTTTTCTGAAACCGAAGCCCAAGACTTCACTTAAATTGCACACACAGTGGTTTATTTTACAAGTTGGATCTATTTATTTAGGCAAAATCCACATTATTTGACTGAACTTACCTTTGAGGTCAATGCAAGTTTAACTAGTTTAAGGACAGAGATGTAAAGCCACTTCAAAAAACACACCTGGTTTCTCCAGGTGGAGATGTTGGCAAGTATTGCCAAATCAGAATCTGTAGACTTGTGCCCAGTCTGACCAACTGCTATTTGCAAGAGCCATGTGCTGAAATGTCTGTTTCGAGGAGAGAGAAAGCCAGAAAATTGTGAGTTTGTTGTCTCATCACAGAGGCCAGTGGTCTGTAGAGGCTAAAAGTTGCTATTTTTTCATATTAATTTAAATATGAGAAAACAACAGGACACTTCTAAAATCCAAGCAGATTTTCATTTCCAAATGTTCATATGCTGCAGCTCAGATATATGCACCCCATTTAGACCTAACCACACTGACTGGACTTCTCTGTGCAGGCAAAGAAGCAATAGAGGTGAAAACCCCACAGAGTCACCAGGATGTGATGCCCAAGGATGATCAGTAATTACTGCAGCAACACTTCAGCCAGCATGAGTGTCAACGAAATGTCTGCTTTCCCTCTGACTTTAGAGCAAAAAACTGGCTTTGCCTTTGTGGGGATTTTGTGTGTTTTCTTGGGACTTCTAATTATCAGATGCTTCAAGATCTTGCTAGATCCCTACAGCAGTATGCCTTCTACATCATGGGAAGATGAAGTTGAGGGACTGGATAAAGGAACATTTGAATATGCTCTTGCATGAAAACTCACAGAATATCCTGCCTTAAATTAGATGTTGATTTCATTTTGGAAACCAACTGTTGTTACATTTGTTATACATACCTGCCTTTTGAAGATATGTTGGTGGCATCCATTTTGTTAAATAAATATTTGTTGCAAACTCGAAAGGCACTTCATGTTGCTTTTATTTGACAAACAGTGGAATGGTAGGTAAGAAGTAGTTAACAGAAAACAAATACTACAATAATTCAATAGAAAGTGATCACGGCTAATGTTTTGAGTCAGATGGTATCTGCTTCTTCAGAGAAGGATCTCATTTCTACTGTGTCTCATGATAGGCTGGAGAAAAAGATGAACACAAAAGACAGGCTCATGACAGGTGAATGTGTGAGTGGTAACACCCTCCCCCTCCTGATCTGACACAGTCTTCTGAAACTCAGAGCCTGTGCTTGTACGCTGAGAATGCAAAAGTGGTGGACATCAAATGGTTGTTGCTCAAAGGAGGTGCCTGGAAGAGGTGTGTGCCCATGTTACTGAGATGAGAGGAACAAGGGCTAGTCCATATACTACCAATATTAAGAAACTAACAGGAAAGCCAAAAATCACATGAATTGGTAAGTTATCTCTCACCTTGCAAGAAGAGCAGGTGCTGTACTACTGATGGTTTATGAGGAAAATACATGGCTTCTGTGTGAAAACTGGATGTGGTGCTCTGAAAAGAGTGTGTAACTCACATGAGTGTTTTTCTGATAGATCTCCCACTCTACAGTAACAGAAATTCAAATAAAATTAGTGGAAGGGAAACAAATATCATTTAGGAAGTTTTTGATACTACAAACATTCAGCAATACAAAATATATTACCCACTCAGAACTTCAAATCAATGTCACCACAGTCCCAGTCCACCACCATCTCCCACATTGCTAAAAATTTTAAGAGAGAGAGAAAAAGTGAACATTAAATAACCAGTCTAACTCTGGCTGAATTTGTCAAGGCATGTCAATCTTTTACTACTTGGTCACAGAAGATGATCCAGTTTAAACTGGAACTTAAACTGTCTGGTTAACAGCTCCCAGCAATCATTACACCAGCTCAGCAAGGCCAAAGCAGAGGCAATGATGCTGCCTACTCATTTGTAGCCAATCCCCAGGAGGGACAGGGGTCCAGAGATGGCTCTCCAGCCCCTCTCCACAGCTGCTTTTTCTGCTGCTGGGACTGTGAGCAGCGTATGATCTGCACTGTCACTGAAGAACTGGTCATGGGAGATCCTATCAAAGCAGAAGTTCAATGCTGACTGAAAGCAGAGACTCAAATCTGGATATTCAAGGTCACCCTCATGTACACAGCTGTTTAGCAAGTGTGACAGTACTTGACAGAAATTCAATTCAGTTTTTAAGAAGGCTGGCATTAGAATTTTAGGCAGTGTCACTTTTGCTAAACAGCTCCGTTTGCAACAAGGAGCTAAGGCAAGGAGATCAGTTACAGCAGCTGTTTTCTTTTTCATGTATTCTGAAAAATACATGTTATTCCTTTTGCCCTAGATACTAGGCAGAGGCAGACAGTGGAACAGCAGACCTCAGATGCCATTTGGAACATGAAATACTTGATTGTGCAGGAAAGGACATGAATCTCTTGTCTGAAGAATATCAGAGGGGAACAGCCAACATCAATCTACACCGGTCCATTTGAATTATAAAACATAAACAATATTGTGAATAAAAGGGCTTTTCCACTGCTTCAGATTGTATATAAGAAAAAATGCCAGAACCTCAGAGATTCAGTATATTGCATTTATCCTAGTTAATTTAGCCATAAAATCCAAGATAGATATCAGTACAATGATTCATGTGATCTATTATTGCTGGATAGGATCATCCACTGCAGAGACCTGACAGTGCCATTCTTTTTATGTACATCTAATCAGCACAGCTGAGCTTTGTGCTGTCAGGTTAGAGTGCTGAAGGTACTTAAGTTATCTGGGTTAAATATAGTTCAGTTATCTCTAAACTACACAGCAAACATACCCAAAGAACCCCAGTATTGTCTTATTACTTTTGTTCTTGACCCAATCTATTGCTGGAAGTAATTATTAAATTCCCTTATGATTACAAATCATCATTCCCTGCCTGCCCTTCTCTGCATCCCAGAAAGACAAGGAAGTCAGCCTTCCCAGAAAGAATACAGAAAACATAATTTTTCAAAGCTTTTCCTTAAATACACAGAGTAAAACTTTAAAAGGAGTCAGGAGTAAATGGTTCAAAACAAGGGGACCCCCAATGACTGATAACACTGACTTCCCTGAACGTCTTCTGCATAAAATGCACTGAGTGGATCCTGTCCTGAACTCTTGTTATCTGCATGACTACATTTGCAGAGCTGAAAAACAGAAAGAACGTGATCTGTGCACAGAATCTGGCATAGCTAGGAGGGAAAGGGAGATAACAAAAGTATTTTCAGGCCCCCTTAGAAATTTTGCAATGCCATGCACTCAGTAATTGTAATGGATAGGCACATTTGCTGGTTAATAGTTAACAAGCTAGAATGCTTCTCTGAATCACCACCTAGAAATGTTTTGAAAGAGAGGGATTGGATGGTCTATTCAGTATATTAAGCAGGAGAAAAATTTGGCCAATAAGGCAGAGTCTGTAATGCCTCACAGATAGAGGGACACACTTTATGCGTGAATAAAAGAGGCAGACTGTCCTTCCCTAAAAACACAGGATTGAATGGTAAGTTAAATTACCCCAAATAAGGTAAAATTGATGATTTATGCATAATGCTATAATACTAAACACAAAATTAATAGCAAATAACAGTTGAGAGACCTCTGGAAACATGTTGTGAAAACAGAAGTATTATTTTCAAGAACAGCAGAAAGGTAAGAGACTTTACTTTTCCTAGCAAAACAGTAATATTATGGAAATAAGACAGTGAAATGACAGAATCATTTTATTTGGTAGCAAAAGTCATCAAAGCAAATTGTCATCAAAGAATCAGGATTTCATTCAGTCATGGAGATGGAAAAAGACCTTGTTTCACTGACCTTAATGACAGACGATTTGGTTTTGCTCCTTGATGCCTGAAGATGAAACGCTTCTTTGCAACTTTAAAAGTCTGGAGGAAGCAGAATACTATGATGTGTAATAATAACAATATTGATAACCCAGAGCCAGTAGAAGTAAAATAAACTAAATAAATGTAACTTGCTGTGAGGCTTACAAAATATTAAGCAGGAAAACCAACATAAATATGAAGGTGTTACAAAGTGGTATCATAGCAGAGCGGTGACAGCAGAATATTATCTATAGCTGATGGAAGAAGTGAGAAAATATGCTTTAGGTGTATCTCATACTGAAGATGGAGGACTTGTGATTATCACCTCTTCAAATTATAATTTTGATATGTGATTTTAGAGAAAATTTACATTGCTGAGCTATAAATATTGATGAAGTATTTTATCTTCTGTGCCAAGGGGTCGAATGCATTTCACAAAATCATTGAGAAATTTAAATTGAAAAAAAAATCTCAAGAGGTCATCTAGTCTAACCTCTTGTGAAAGCATGAAACTTTCAAAAAATGCCTGTAATGGGCTTGTTTACTCAGATTTTCAGTTCATATATTCTTTTATAAGATATATTTTGTTTCTAAAACTTTCTGCTTTTACAATTGTTTGCCAAGTTTCAATGTCTAAGTATGCTCTGGTTTAGTCCCTTTGAGCAGTCCTGAACTCCTCCTGAATACTCCTACTGTACCTTGGACAGACTTAATGCCTGCACCACACAGGGAGCAACTCCCCTGGAAGGGACGGGGTAAGCAGCAGGTACAGAGGAGTCAGCCCCTGCTTTCCATGCCTTAACTGCATGACCACGTACATGGGTGCTCACTGTGTCACTCTGCTCCTCTGCGGGTTTTCATAGAACAGACTGAAACTAGAGGAGTTCTTGGCCCATTTAGGGCTCAGGTCTGTACCAAACTACTGCTGCCTTGGTGAAGGGGTCAAGTGCATCCATCACAGATGGAAACACCTCCACAAACTCAGTATTTGACTCAACTGTTTTTTACTCCATAAGCCATGGGATGACAGTGTCATGGACATTTGGTGAGGCCAGGGAGAGCTTACATTGGAAAATGTAGCTAACCATGCAAGATAATAGAAATGTTTTATTTATGTCTTTTATAGCAGGAAAACCAGCAGAGAACATTCAGAAGACTGCTTAGAGATTCAAGAGAAAATTCTCAGAACTTAAGTACTTGAGGAGCAAACATTTCATATGCAACAGCACTAAACCCTTTGCTGTAGCCGCAACTAACTGGCTGCAGCCACAGAAGCATAACCAGATCAGTGGCCTGTCTGCAGCATCCCTGAAGATGTCAATGAACAATGCACCAAATGTGTTCTCTGATCCAAATGCAAATCGGTTTCAAGTTAACATAATTAATGAAGACCATGACAACAATGAAGCAACCCAAGAGGATGTGGGCTCTGACCCACCACATTATGAAGAAACATCTTTTACTGATGAAACACAGAACAGACTGAGAATCAGTTACAGACCAGGAAAAAGAGAATTATATGACAATTTTCTTCAAAATGCAGAGAAAACAGAAGCTAGTTTACATCCCTATGATACTCACACTAAAATGTATTATCTACAAACTTTTGGCCACAACACAATGGACCCAGTTCCCAAAATTGATTACTATAGAAACACTGGCAGTGTCAGTGGGAATAAGATCAACAGACCAAGTTTATTAGAAATTCACGAACAACTGGCAAAGGTAAGTGAAAAGGAAAGAGATAATTTTTCTCTATTCTATTTGCAGATTGTTAATTCTGTTTATTAATATGAGAAAGTCTTTAGATTCATGGACCTTGCCCAAAAGAAAAAGTACAAGTAATTACCATATTTCCTTTGGTAGCTGCAGTCTGTTTTCTACTCTGTACCCTGCTCAAAGCAAAGATTTTTATTAAAAGGTGATCATAATGTACTTGATTAACAGAAACACATGGATTAATCTTCTCTGAAAGTGTGAATCCATTGAATCTCTTCTATTTCATGTCAGAGTTAGGATGGCAAATGATAAATGTCAATTCATAATTTAACCAGGCTACACAATTCACACTTACTCTAAACTTGAATTTAACATCAATGCATAACTAATTTTGACAGATTCCTCTGTTGTACTCATTAAGAAATACAAGTGTTATAAAAAAGATTACGTGCAACAAATGCAATCTCAATTAATGAGAAACGTAAAGCACACTCTGTTTATTGCTGTAACAAACCATTCAAGCTGCAAGAAAGAATCCAGAAGGGTGTTGAGGTTGAGAGTGTTTGCTCAGAAGAGGGATAGCACACAAGAGTTTCCAGGTGCTGATTCTGTGAATGAATTTAGGCCTTCATGCTCATTATACCGATGAATTTGGAATGAATCTGAAGCGGCTCTTGAATGATTACATAGAAAGCATTTTTGGAGCAATGACTTGGCTAAATTCCTCCTAATCTATCAATAGAAGAGCTGTTTAGACATTGCTCATGTAGCAGATGGGGCTATATCCATGTAAAACAAACTTACAGAAAGAACTGTCAAACAGAATACAACTGTCTAACCTGCCTTCGGATGATTTTGTAGAGCTGTTTCTCCTCTGTCCTGGAGAGTGGACCTACTTTTGGTTACCCCAATGTAGGAGTTTCCTATTGATAGATAATGATCAATGGATTTGGGGAGAAAAAGCCCTTCTCTTTAGTAGACTCTTCCTGTTTGCTCCATTTTTTTTCCACAAATGCACCACAGTAAGGGAATAATGAAATACCACAACATGTCCTTTATCATGATAATCCTCACTTTTTTCACACCCCTCTGGGTTTGTGTCAGGAGAATATACATTTGTCAGGTATAATCCTCTGGGGGTTGCACATTGAAAACTTCTACTAGAAAGAATTTGAGAAGTTGACAATATTAAGTCTCAAATACCAGATTTTCAGTAACTTCTGTGTTACTGTCTCAGATAGGTGAATTTTGCTGTCTATTCTCCTATCTAGATATTCTAAGACTTGATTTCCCTATGTGGAAAAAAACCACCAAATGGCGTGGAAAGCTGTAATAAGAACTTCTGTGGCAAGAACAAATAGATTAAGCACTTTGAAACAGTAAAACTGTTTTAAAAACTACTACGAAACAATGGAATATGTTATTCTACTGACTTTGGTAAAATTAGACTCTTCCCTCTTAAGCCACAATACCAAGTTCTCTGTAAAAAGCAGAGACACAGGATACAGCTACTTTCAGAATCAAAAAACTTTTTTGAGGTTTCTAATTGTGCACTTATCAGGGCAGGGCTGGAAAGGGTGAGATCATTACTATAGTCAAACTGAAGCTAAAAGTGTCAATAAGCAGCAAAAATCCTCATTCTTTTTTCTGTTGGGCAATTGTGAAACGAGAAATCTTGAGAGAAAACATGCTCTGATCCCCATTCCACTCAGTTTTACATATTTCTGAGGTCTGAATAATTTGGGCAAGAATCTGATTTTTGGATGCTGGTCCAGATCTTGTTCAGACTTCCATTCTCTGGAGATTCACCTGTCCTGAGGAGGGTTAATACAAAGTAATGAAATCAAGAAAAAAAATAGCCATTAGCAGATTAGGACCTGATTATTTAGGATCTTATTATGGCAGCTTCTTAGTTTTGGCCTGACTTACTTAAATTAAGGTCTCCGCAGATCTGTGTAAAATGGCTTACATGGAAAGGAGAAGCATTTCCAAAGCTCAATGCAAAGTGGATATAAAAAGGGAAAATTATGAATTTGGTATCCCTATTCATTTGCAGAGGTACAAACTGCTACTCAAGAGACTAAACACATTTCCATGCCCAGAAAAAACTTCCTCTTACAGAAATAATTTACTTTAGTAATGGTCAGAGAGGAGTAAAATAGCTCTGAAAACAATAAATAGGCTTTGAACATAATGCTGAACAAACATGTACTGAACATTGTATTAACAGCACACTGAGGGATTTTCAGTTTTCATCATAGTCAGAAAATTCCATAGTTTTACTGTTGCATCTCTCAATGATTTGTGTATTTGAAACAAAATTAGATAACTTTGTTTAGTTGTTTTTTTTTAAGGCTTTCACTTGGAGAAGGTTAAAAAGAAGGCAGATTATATCACAGAATAAAATGAAGAGGGAATTGCTTCACAGGTTGGGGCTGTTAGGGAAGAGAAAAGAGCATCATGTAGTTTGGTGTTTCCAGACTTTTTCCAGCATGCAGCTTACAGAAGGACAATCTCATGCCTTTCAAAACAGGAAGGTGAATGTCAGAGGTAATGGGATTTTTGTTACACTGGCAACCTGCTGTGCCCTTATGTGAGTTGTGGCCCTGGCCTGGGAGCCACAAACCATAGCCCTGGAACAAACGAGGCACCATTAGCAGGGCTGGAGTCTGTTCCTGGCTGTCCCAGGGTCTCCTTGGTGACCTTGGACGAATCACTTCGTTCTGCAGAGCTTATTCTGAAGAATAAACAAACACGAGGTCACCAAGTAGTAGATTAGTAGGGAAGGGAATTAGGATGGTATGGAAAGGCAGAACTCCTATCAGGAGCCAAAGGCTGCAGGAGCAGCTGGCTGGGAGCCCTGTCCAGCAGCCCCTGCCTGCAGCAGGAGCTCAGCCACCAGTCAGGAGGGGATGAGATGCCCCATTGAGCGTGTACAAGGGTTACACAATAGCTCAAGGTGCAGTTCTGAAGAAGATGCTCTATTTAACACTAAAATCTGGGCTTACCACACCACACCCCACACAATCCTGCCCCCCTCACCCCCAATTTGAAACTCAAATTATTGAAGACAACTGTTCTGTCAAAGCCCATTTCCAGATTCTGATCAGAAGTGGCACATGTTTGACTTCAGATTGCTAAACATCACATAAGCATTCCCATTGTGCTTTGATGCTGGGTTTAACATCAGAAGATAAATATTAATATTTAATATATTTTTAATGTATAATTTTTCAAATGTCAGAATGTAAGACAGGCTGAAAGGAACTTCAAATATGTGGTTTACACACTGTGGAGCCAAATGTGTGTCATTTTTTAGCAAGATGTGCCAGTTTTTTGCACACATTAAGCCACAAATCGCCAATTAAATCCCTAAAAAATACTTCAAGTGATACTTCACAGCTGATGGCTGGTGATAATTACTTGGGCTTAATATTTACCCTACATAAGAAATAATCTAACCTTTCTTACTCTTGGCTATTCTCCACACTTGTTATGGAGACTTGATGAGCTCATCATCTTTAGCCCCAGGAGAGATGAAGACTAAACCATTCTGAAACAAGGAAAGGAAAATGTTTGGGTTAGTTCTTTTTTTTTTTTTTTAAAGCAGTTAACTTTTTATTTAGTAGCTTTTCAAAATGTTCTGTCACTTTTATTCCACATCCTTAATGCATGAGTAGCATAGGTACAGCTGGTTGGTAAATAACCAATCATTCACTAAAGCACACCAATTTAAAATGCATTTATGGAAGGTTTAAGGCCATAATTTATGATAATGGCACAGAGAGCACAAATTAATTCAAAGTACAGAGGAAACAACTTGTTTCAAGTACAAAACCCAAACCCTTTTAATTTTTTGTCTTTGAAATTCTAACCATTGTAGCAAAAACCCCCTCATATTATTCTGCTGATCTTCCTTAACTCACTTTAATAATTTATTGTTTTTTGAGCAAACACAGCCATTATAATTTCAGGGTAAAAATTGTCAAAGGTATCTACGTAACTTAGGAGCTCAAAGTCACAGCTTTCAATAGATCTTGTATTCCCATTTCACTTGGACCCAACAGGGCTATAGGCAACAAGTTTAGTCCATGTTGAGATTATTATCCAGTCACTTATTTGTGAGCACAATCCTGGATTTACTGTGTCAAAGGCCTTGTATCATCATGGCTAGAGCCTCCTCCATGAGGGGCAAGCCCAGACATTAGTGCAAAAGGCATATTCAGTTGGTCTTTGTGCCTGTTTTGGGTTTGTGTGTTGGCTATATTTAAATTCATGGACAAAATACAGGAACAGCCTTAAAGTCAAGCACAATGAAAAATCTCCCATGTTTCACAGAATCACAGGTGGTTTTCCTCCTTGACCTGCTTAGTTAATCTGGACATATTCATTAACCTCCAAACCCCAAAAGCACCTCGATTCCTCTCCGGAAGTGGAACCTGCTCCTGACTCTCTGCCAGACTATGGCAAGGTGCATGGTTTTTCCTGAAGGCCTTTGCAGAGGACTCAGAAAATATCTGGCAAGAGCTAACCTAATGACAACTCCTCCCAGAACCAGTGAGAGCTATGAATAAAATAAAATAAAATAAAGTTAAAAGAAAGAAAGCAGCAATGACAATGAGTAAAAACCTCAACACCATGACTAATTCCTATTCAAGTCACAAGAAACATTTCATGGTACTAAATTGCCTCAAAGATTCTGGGGTACAAGAGCTGAAGAGACAAAATACAGATTTATATCTGTAAGTGGATATGAACAATCTAAAATTCTGGGCTATTATTCTGGTTGCACCACAAATGTGGCAATTCCTAATCCTATCTACACAGTTACACCAGAGGTGGCAAAACCACTGAAAGGATTATTCATTTACTACATTTCACTGGCATTTCTCTAACTGTTTTCAAGAATATGTTACCCATCTGCTGCTGCAGTTGTGTTTGTACTTTATCCAACAGAAAACACTGGAGTTCCTGACATAACTTCACCATGCATCACTCAGCTTGGTCTCTTTTCACTAGTGGCAATTATCCTTGCTTCTACACTCATTCTTAAGTTGTTGCAACAGCTCAGAGAGGCCAACCATGAGCTCCTCATTATCTCAGATGCTCTACTAACACATGAACATAACATATGTTGAATAGCTTACAATTTAAATACTTTAGTACAAGATAATAATGTATTTACTCTGCTTAAGTGATTCTTCCATCTTCTCTCCCTGCTGGCAAGCCCACCTGCTGTAAGCCCAATATTGCTCTCTACTCCAGAGACAGTAGAACCTGATCTTCTTTGGAATTCTTTTCTCCTGTGTCTCTCTTATGCAGCCAGGTGTCCTCTTCTTGGCACAAAACTGTTTGTTTTCTGTGTGACCCTCCAGAACATTGCTGTGAGCACCGGCTCAGTGGAGAGAGTGGCTAATGGAGAGAGCGCCGCTGGAGATGAGACAGCAGCCAGCAAGGAGGAGGAAAACAAATCAGGATTTGTCAAGTTCGGATGGGTGAAGGGTGTGCTGGTGAGAGCCTTACCTGCACCTCTGAAAAAGAAAGAAAAAAAATTAAATCAGTTCTGTTACACTAAGGTCTTTTAAGAATTAAGAGAGGGAGGTGGACTTCTTGGGGTGCTTTTTAAAAGCCTGAAATGTACACTTATCACCCTTCTGGTTGTTAACACTACTTTCAGCATTGCACTCATGCAGTATTTTTTCTTTAAACCCTAGGTAAGATGCATGCTTAATATTTGGGGTGTGATGCTCTTTATTCGACTTTCCTGGATTGTAGGTCAAGCAGGAATTGGTATGTATCTTTTTTAATATCACTTTCAACAGTGAAAGGAATAAAGAGGATAAACTATACATGATCATGATTAATATATAATCTGAGATGTGCATTTGCATGTTGAACTAAATAATGTTTTCAAATGCTTGCCAGGGTAAAAGACATTAATCCTCCAAACTATTGGAATTTTCCAGACTCACAGCCAAATTACTGCTTAGAGGCACAGATCTGTTAACTATGCATATGATCATCACATTTGAATATTTCTAAGCTTTAGTGAAATTTGTATTTAGATCCTGTAACAGATGTAAACTTTATGACTCGGGCCAATTTCTAATATGTGCGTACAGTTAACCTTTAAGAGTTCACACTTTGCTTATCTGTGAAACTCAAACCTTGTCATCTACATATTAAAAACAACACTTCTTCACACTTCTGCAAGGATGAACACAGAACTGGAAGGAGGTCTTATCTCATCAGGACTTTGTTATTTTTAACTACAGAACAGTACTAGATACTCATGTACTATGAAAGACTAAGCTGTAAAAACTCTGCTGCAGCTTTCATATAAATTAACTAAGTACTTCATTATGTGCTGTATCATTTGCTTCTTCACAGTGCAATTTAATTAAGCCAAATTCCAAATGCCAGTTCCTGGGAGACTGGGCCCCAAGGTCTCCATCCTGTATGTTCAATGACACCAGTGAGAAAGGAAAGTGCTCACAACACTGCAAGAATCTCCAGCATTACAAGAGCAGCTCAGTGAGGTGTAATTTCTCAGTAGTTGTGTGGTACAACTTCCTTTTTAGAGCTGCTGCACTGGGGCAGCACAGAAACGTGACCTGTGATGGCACTGTCACTCTGTGATCCATGATCCTGCAATCTGCAGTGCTGGGGCCCTAATCTTTGACTGGCACTCATATGTTACAAAAAACAGCCGTCCAAAGGCATGATGGCAAGTATTCCAGTTTGGATGCTCACAGAATGGAAACATTAAGTAAATTAAGGGGTGTCGACCCTGCTGTGCTTGGATAAAATTCAATGCTCGAAATCAGATCGATGTAAGTATCATTCACTTCCTTGTTAATGGAAGTGAACTGAAACACTAAATGGAAACATTTCCAAAATTTTGCACGGTTGAAGTCTCATTTCCAGTGAAATACAGTAACTTCATCAAAGTTTCACTCAAGCAAGACTGAGCTTTTTAAAAAAGAGTAACAAAGGAAATGCTTATTAAGAAAAAAAATCCATCCACAGACTTACAGAGACAAAACTAGAAACAAAAAGCCAACAATAAAAGATCCAGAAGGAAGCGGAAGAACTTCAGGAGTGCTGCAGAGCTCCATGTGTGGCTCCAGCACTGTGCCTGACAAAAGGGTGCTTGCTGACTTTATGATGCATAGCAAATGAGCACGTACAGCCCAGGGCACTCATAACTATATGCCTTGCCATGAAAATTCTGCATCTTAATATTGCCAAGACTTTGCTCTGGGGTTTCATGCAAAATTAGTTTTTAAGGGCAGTTTAGTAACTTATTGAGATCATCAAGAAGTATTACTTTGTTTTGAGGTGTGAGAATAGCCATAGGCAAGAGTAATTCATTTTGGAACAACTTACTTAGGAGCCATATGCCTGGATTTCAATCTAAACTTTAATCAGATTTTAACATTAATTTGCACTGACAACCTTTCTGCTTTCACTTTTAATTTTGCCATTTTAACTCATTGATAAGCAGCCTCTCCTTTCTTACAAGTTATTGCTCTGCTGTTGCTTTTTAAAATTGCATGTGTTATGCAAGGAGGTTAGTTTTACTTCTGAAAATGAGACGCCCAATTCCATTTGAATAATTTCTCATTGCATTTTCTGAATGTCTTATTAGCAATGAGCTTTAAGTCCCTAGCCAAGCTGCTTAAGGAGAACAGTGATGGGAAGCTCATCATCACCAAGGCTCAGGGATTTCACTGGGTACTGCTGCTAACATGGAAATTAAATGAGTCAGTTAAACCACCATCTGGGCACCATTTATATCCCCATCATTAGAGGGCCAAAGAGAGCAAACCCAATTATTTCCATATCCCAATAAACTGTCCTGGGCAAAAGCTCTTACAGGGGGTAAAAAAATAACATTCAACAAAGATCTCTGCTTATCATCAGCTGGGAAAAAAGGGACAGGATGGTTCTGACAAGATTCCAGGTCCAAAACTAGTCTGGTATTTTCACCTAACATCTAGGGAGCTCCATGTACATGGAATGGTTAGCCAAAGGAAGGGACAAACACCAACTTTATGTTAACTTAAAATTCAGCCCTGAATATTAATTCTGTTATATTACCTTATATGACAATGATATTTTGCTTGAGTCACTTTATTTTATGCACTTTTCTTCTTAAATCCTAAAATATTTTTTAAAAATTAACATTAAACCCTTCCCATGAAGATGTTACTATCAAATTATCAACCCTATATATCATACACATATTAGCAACATGAATTCTGAAATGCAATAAAACATCCTTGAAAAATACTCCTTAGAATGCACATGCACTTACCAAATAATTTTAAAACTACTTTAAGCATAATGTGTCTAACTTGTTCAATTTAAGAGTTAGAAGCTGATTACAAGTCATGTTCAGCCACTTCTCAGACACAAAATTTGCATGGTTTAACCTTCTGTGTAATGGTAGCTGACCAACAGGAATGACCATTTGGATTTTTTTTATACAGACCCGCATACAAAACAGGTGCATGACTAGTTATACTAAGTGTTCAGAAACCAACAGGATAAACATGATTTAGAGGCTCAAATCACTTTAAATATCCTACACTATGTTATATATCATTTATGTCTCACACATGACAATTGCTGTGTCTTAAAGGATGTGATAACATGGCTATAATTTAAGCAGTAAAGAACATTCATTCAGGGACTGGATGGCTATAACCATCCAGTATGAACTGAAGTCAGGAGTCTGGTCTGGAAGCCAGAACATAGAAATACAGCAGATAAATCAGTAAGTTCGTAGTCCTTCCATCTCAACGTTAGTTCTCAGATCCAAGTTTCAATTTGGATGAGACCTGGTCAATAAATATTGCCACAGGCAATGTCTATTCTCCAGTTCCACACTGAAGACCTACACACCTTATGGAGACAAGACAGCTATTGCATAAGGGTTAGCAAGAGAAAACTAAAAACTGATTCCAGGTTTGGCATCAAACCGTAATTATTTTTCTTTTTTTTTCCCCTGTTTTTTCCGTCTCCTCTCATGGATAGAAATGGGAATAGAAGTGAAAAAGTTGAGAGAAAAAAATGTCATGTTATTTCTTCACCTGACTTGAAACAAAAAAGTGTTCTGGAACTACAGAGCCAAACTCCTCTTGGTAGTGCCAGAAAACATAAGAGCAATGGCTGCAATTGTAGCTTGTGAGGTCAAGTTTGTACACAGAGAAAAACTTTTTTACTGTGCAGGTAGTCTAGCTCTGGAATATGTAAGCCAAAGAGGCTGTGGCATCTTTATCGACGGAGGATTTCAAGAGTCAGATAGACAAAGTCAACACTGATTTAATCCTGTGTTGGCAACAGCTCTGCTAGGACTGGAAGGCTGAGCTACAGACCTTCAGAAGTCACTTCAAACCAATGCTTCTGCAATTCTAAATCGTACAAAGCACATCCTACTCATACAGCTTCTAGTACACTTTCTCAAAGTTAACAGAAACCTGACCATATAGCCAAAACCTGGAAACATTCTCAGATTTCAGAATTTAACTCAAACTAAAGCCCAGTTCACCTGCAACTAATTATCTATTACTGATCTTCAGATGTTTGATTATTTATGTTTAATTACACAACTTTGTGCTATCAGCTAAAAAAAATATTCTAAGTTCTCTAAGAGTATATATTACAGCTCACCTGTTAAAGTAAATGTCATCTGAAAAGCAGTATTTCCATTTTCAAATGTTTGTCTTGTGTTAGACTCTTGTCTCTCTGTCTGACTGATTCTTTGTCCTGGTGCACTATGAATCTTCCTCTGACTCAATATTTAATTATGTGATGAAAGACAGCAGCATTCTCACAAGAGCTCTGGTTAATGTGTCAATCTCTTCATTTAAACAGCCAGGATGCCTCTTAAAGTTAGATATAAGCATCCATGTCAGGGGACACTTGTTTGTTCATTTCCTCCAGCCTTTGAAAATCACAAGAATTTCTGGCTAGGGTACTCCTATCAGAAAGAATCACTGCTTGAAGACTGATGGGAATAATTTACTACCATGTCATGGACTCCATGAAAATGTTCTGCAAGCTGCAAGTGGTCAACAAACCATCTTTTCAGTTTATTGCTCTGATTCTGGCCTGAAAATTCAATTTAAAGAGAGAATGATTTGTAGGAAACATGGAACATGAGTAAAATATTTTATCTTCTTATTACTGACAGGTCTTGGAGTAATCATAATTCTCCTCGCCACGATGGTAACCTCAATTACTGGGTTGTCAACTTCTGCAATAGCAACTAATGGGTTTGTCCGTGGAGGTAAAAATCTTAGGGTTACTAATGCTTTCAAGCCCAAAAAGGTATTTGTGTATTATTTCTGTGTGAGACAAACCAGAGGGACGATAAACCAAATGGTACTCTAAAGGAACTGGAAGGTAACAATTCTAGCCAGCTCTCATCACAATTCAAGGCGTGTTTGGCTCGTCACTTTTAATAACCCACAGATTTCAGTTCAGTCTGAGAAGTACATTTCAGATGCTCCTGCCTGCAGAGAGGGATGGCTGCTGGCTGTCCATGGAGTTCTGTTACCTTTCAGCTGGTCTTTCCTGTTCAGAGCATTACAGGTCGGACATCCTTCAACAAACTGAGCATGAGACACCTCTCCCTCTCACTTTCAAGGCTGATGCAGATCAGCGGATGGCTTCAGTTTAATGCTTTCTTTATAACACTCCTTGCATTTCAGCCACCCCTTGGAAGACAAGTAAATAATTTCACTGTGGAAGTGCATGTCAGGTATTTATAAAACAAAGTTCTAGTGCATTTCAGAAACTTCAAGTTATAAGCTGGTCTGGTCTAACCTCTGTGGAAAATGGCAGGTTCTTACTACATCATTTAAGCAGAACAGGTACTGGAATACACTTGCATATACTTTCTTTTTCGGATCTTTCAGGTCTTGGAATCATAGTTATTGCTCTGAGTGTAGTAGTAACAACATTGACAGGTATCTCCATGTCTGCCATTTGCACTAATGGAGTAGTAAGAGGAGGTAAGTGAATATGATCTCATGAAAAATATGAAAATCTGCAGAGAATTAGAAAAATAAATGGAATTGAAATAACTGTGTTATAAGCAAAGAAATAAATATATTTTGAGTGATTTCTCTCAGTGGATCAACAGCAAATTAAAATGTATATAAACTTAATGCAAAAAATATTAAAGATTCACTGCATCACTATGCAGGACCTTAAACAATGTACCATAGAATATGGTCTTTCATGCCAACGTTGGGATAGCCATGTAAGTTAGAACCTGTCTGGTTTTG
Source organism: Pithys albifrons albifrons (assembly GCF_047495875.1). NCBI lineage: Eukaryota > Metazoa > Chordata > Aves > Passeriformes > Thamnophilidae > Pithys > Pithys albifrons. Next base: position 10,829,737 of record NC_092470.1, read on the forward strand.
CATGCTAATATGCACTAAAAAGCTTTCTGCAGTAGAAAAGCATACTGAAAAGTCTGAAGGCAGAACCAGCACAAAGCACTTTCCTTTTCTGTCAGTGTCCTCTATTAACATAGGGCAAAGCTTGATTATATTTGTGAGGCTAAAAGCACAGAATTCCACAGTAATTGTTATGTGGGGGGGGAAAAGCAAAAACTGAGCATTTAATTGTGCCAAAATAACAATCATTTCTGTCTGCAGGTGGAGCATACTATCTTATCTCAAGAAGTCTAGGCCCAGAGTTTGGTGGATCTATAGGACTTATCTTTGCCTTTGCAAATGCAGTGGCAGTTGCAATGTATGTTGTTGGATTTGCTGAAACTGTTGTGGAACTTCTTAAGGTAAATGTTGATGTTTTATGTACATGGTTGAGTTGGTTTATAATAATATATAATGTATATAATATGTTTGTTTAAGTGGTGATTGTTTTTAGCTGAGGCTTGAGGGACATCAGTAGCAGGGAAGAAGCTGGTCTGTCTAAACATGCCACAGAGTGCTTCTTCATTACTTCTGCCTTATGAATATATTTCATACATTTCTAAACAGGAATCTCAAAATCAGAAGAGAAACAGACATCTAATTAGACAGCCAAATAATCCCAACTGCAAAAGGCCAGCTGGAACATGAAATACAAACACTCTCTGAAACGTTGACAGCTCCCTGCTCTCTATTTCACCTTGCCCTTGATCCCACCAGTTGGGCAGAGAAAGACTGGTATTAATGACATTTCTTGCTGCTTTCAGGAGAGTGATACTCTGATGGTAGATGAGTCCAATGACATCAGAATCATCGGCACCATAACTGTTGTATGTCTTCTTGGCATCTCTGTTGCTGGCATGGAATGGGAAGCAAAGGTAAACCTTTAAAAGAACATAAAAACAAGCAGTATATAAGCCTAGTGTACAGCATTTGCATGTGTGAGGAATGCCATACAAGCGGTGGAATTTTCAGAGGCACCCCGCTTCAGTTTATGCTTAATCTTTCTCAAAGCAAGAACAGTTTAATCATTACATTCAATGAGAGCACAATTACTGCACACTCTTCCTTGAACATACATTTAAAAGCAAAGAGGAAGTTTGTGTTCTGCAGACAGCTTGGTTATATTGATTTTTATAATTCATGGCATCATTTAAAGCCTTGGCTAAGTGCCCCTTTTGCCCTTATTTTTGATGCAGCTTGACAGAATAAATAGTAGTAAAATACAGTTTTATCACCCACTCTTTCAAGCCCTACTCAGCAGAAGAGCTCTATTTGGTACCCATTTCTTAATCTCTAATGATTTCTGCTATTCCTTCACCTGTAAAAAAGGTCAGAATGCAAATTCAAATGGAAATACTTTAGAGGGTGTAATATAGATATTGAAATCAGGACCAGAAATCAGGCTCAACAGCATCCTTATTTTTACATTCTGCTGTGATGGAGACTAGAACTACTTGTAAAAGAGATCAGAAAAGAGCTTGATATTATAACCCTTGAAGTGACAATCCACTGCAACTAAACAAATTTTATAACAATATAAAAATGTCTTATACTTGATATTAATGCACTAGCTATTCCATTTTGCCTTTCCTTGTAAAGAAACTAACATAAAATTAAATTGTAAGTACATATTTCATTACCCTTTATAAAAAATACCTGCTGTTGTCATTAGCTGACTCAGCTATAGGGTAGTTTTCTGGTAGTTTTGAAAACTACAGAAATTAATAACCTGTCATAGGAAACACATACAGATAACTTACTATATAACCATCTCCACAGCAACACAAATTAAAACTAACAGGAAAATCTTTCTGCTTCTACTAATAGGCTCAAGTTATTCTTCTAATTGTTCTCCTTATTGCCATTGCAAACTTCTTTATTGGGACAGTCATTCCTACCAACACTGAAAAGAAGGCAAGAGGCTTTTTTAATTACCAAGGTAAGCAACCTTGCTGTCATAAAAATATTTGTATTCTTTTGGCTTAATAGTAAGTTAAGGATTCTACTGAGAAGGGTCACAAGATCAGAATCTTCTGCCCAAGCTTAAGTGACCTTGCAAGCAAAGGGAATTTATTTAATCTTTAATTTTGAGTCTGTCTCTCTGCTGCTGAAGTTGACAGCACGGTAAGCTGCAGCTTGAGTCATTTCTACATCAGTAGAGCACAGACAAACTTTAACACAGACCTAAGTGCAAGTGCTGCAGTGACACTTCTGTCACTTCAGTATGGCTCTGTAGCTCTGAGATGCAGACAACCACGTCCTACTGGGGATCAGACACAGGAAATCAAATTCACTTTGCTTATGATACGAGACAGATTCAAACCCAGTCTTCCAGATGTAAAAGACTGGCTTATTCACCTCCTTCATTAAGTAACTTTGGAACCAAATCCTGGTGCTATATTTCATTTTCACCTATATTTGCAGCATCAATATTTGCAGAAAACTTTGGACCAGAATTCAGAAGTGGAGAAGGATTTTTTTCGGTGTTCGCCATTTTTTTCCCAGCTGCCACTGGCATTCTTGCAGGAGCCAATATCTCAGGAGATCTGAAAGTACGTATTTCATTAACTTCATACTACTAGCTGTAGGCTGAAAAAAAGGAACAAGAAAACAAATGATGAATCAACACTGTATTCATTTTTAAATCATATTTTCTTTTGGGAAGCAAAACTCTCACTTTTAAGTACCTGCTTTATTAATTTAAAACAGCACTTCACATTTCCTTTCACAAGGCATTACGGCTATTTGCAGAAATTACTTCAGTTAGATTTGGGTTTCTGTATCATTTAAAAGCATGTTTCAATAACCTGTAATAATATATCATTAATGGTCCATTAGCAGCACATGGCTTAAGAGATAGTACACATATATCTCTTGGAGTTTGTCTTTTGTAAACATCAATACAAACATCATCCCAAAAATCATACCTGTAAAGCTCATGTTTGTACTCACAAGAATCAGCAGAGACAACCTTTTGTATTCAGGGTCACAGCAAGGGCAGAGCAAACAGGGCATTTAATGAAAGCAAGTATGTCCCAATCCCACGTCACTATTGCTGCTCAAAGGGAGAGCTGCAATTTTGCAGCTGTGACCAAAGAAAGGAGTCTGAAGAGAAAGGGAAAGGAAGTCCAAGGGTGCCCAATTGTCTTGTTGGGGCCATTCTGTCAGTTCCCCACTCTCCTCTTGCCGTTTAGCACTTGTAGGAGATGGTATTTCCAGTATCTAAAATTACAGGTAAATCAGAGACAGGAATTTAGTTTTGAGTGCCCTCTAGCTTCCATGACAAAAACACCCAACCACCCCCCAAAAACATTTTTTTAAAAAGTCACCAACAAAATGTCACTCACAGCTTGATAACCCCAGTATGTCAAATGAAGTTATTTGGCCTTCTCATATAAATCCATTGCCTTGCATACTTTAAGGATTCATCCAAAGGTCTGTTATTTCTGTATCGGCACAGGAGTCACAAGTTTACCAGACCTTACCACCCCTGACAGCCAGTTCCCTTTCCCTTCCTCACCCTGAGCTACATGCCTTGTCTCCTTTGTTTTCAAAGGGCTGCTTTTCTGGCCAAGCACAGAGAGAATATGTTGAAACTGAAATGCATTGAAACTGTGCCACTGATAGTGTCAGTGAGATTCCATTTTTAATTAAAAACCCAAAAATCATTGTGCTTCTGCCCAGTGAGACTGAATCAGGCTCACACAATCTCCATCCTTTTATCAAACAAAAATAATTCCTTTGCCATATATGGTGCTCTCTCTACATGGCAGCTCCCAAAGCAGCAGCACTTCTTTCATAAGCTGTTTGAAAGAATCTGAGCAGACCAAGTTTTCCCGTTGGATCTCTGCAGTTGTTTCAGTCTGACAATAAGTGGATTTCTATAACCAAGTCCTCCAGGCTGCAGATTCCCCACTGAGCATGTTTAGATGCATTAGACAAGTCTAATTAAATCAACCAGCCTCTCCAGAATCTAAAGACAAAGCTAAGGGGTGTTCAAAAAGTGTAATATTGCCCAACCAAACTTTCTATAGAATTTCTTGCAAACACCTTCATACATGCTCCTGCAGCCACGACATACTCAAATGGTGCCTTAGTCCAAAGCCTACTTATGAAAACAAATAGTCTTCCTAGAGACTTCAATAGGGTTTACAGCAGCTTTTAAAGTGCTAACAACATAGTAAATATGTGTTTAATTTCTGATAAAATTTAAAAGTTCTAAAGCTGTAAGAAGCTTTAACCCTAAGATTTAATGTTACAGAGTTTAAGATAACCACATGAGACTCTAAAAGAACAATACCCTAAAACAAGCATATCAAAACTGCATAAAGTTGCCATGCAAAGGGTGTTAATGCAGATCAAGTGACTTTGCAACTATTTTTCAGCTCAATAAATTTTTACCTCATTAAAAAATAGTATTAGTTATTAACACAGTTAAGCCATTCATCCATGTTTCACACTGTTTTTTACCATGCAATGAGCATAGTTATAAAAAGTCTGTGACTTAAAATGCATTCAACACATTTTTTATTTAAGAACCTTCCCTAAACCAACTTAAGAAGACAATTCATAAAATTTTTCCTAGCATAACAAACCCATTCTAAAATGTAAGGTTATCTAGCATTGAAAAACCCTTTAAAATGTATAATGCAATCTTTGTACTCACAGTTGAATGGGCAAAGCAAATACCATTGTAAGCTAGTCTGTAAGCATTATAACCCAGCCTTATTAAATTATCTAAATTAAAAGTGAGAGAAAGTAGCTGTTGTGAAGACCCAACTCACAATTACTAGTTGCTAATCACACAAGTACTGTATTCTGTACAGGGTGACCTCATCTGTCTCACCAGTTAACCAAAAACAGTCCCATCTTGTCATCCACACAAGTTTGATGATTAGCTCAGGAACTATTAAACATTACATCATTAAACATTAAAATAAAACCAATTGCAATGTAAAGAGAGTTTGGAGCTTTCAGAAATGCAGAGATCAGGACCCTCCTGACTGCTATAAATGTGACCACTGCTCCTCTAGAATATCCTTCACTCCATCCAGGACAGGAACACTGCACCACAGGATCACTGCAGTGTCCAGTGCTGGGACCCAAAATGCTGGTGCAGGTCAAAGTGATAAAATCCTACCCTCTAAGGGAAACTTCATACCACAGTCTGGCAGGACTCCCACCATGCAAATGCCATCAGAGTGCAGCACACAAACCCACAGTTTTTCCTGTCTCTGCCTTGTTTCAAGGATCCACAAAGTGCGATACCCCAAGGAACAATGCTGGCCATTTTGATCACCACAATTGCTTACATTGCCGTGCTAATATGTGCAGGTGAGTACAGAACCTCTGCTTCATGTCTTCATTTATACAGTTAAGTTTGAAAGCTTGGTATGCAAATGAATGACTAACCTCATTGCTTTTTCATCCTGTGGATTTATTATGTAGAGAGACAGTAGTTTTGATTTTACTGTATCTAAGAACAGAAAGGAAAAAAAAATCAGCAATCAGCAGAAGCAAAAGTCCCTGTTTGGCAGCTGGACCTTCAGATAACTTGTATGATTACCTTTGCTGACAAAGATCACTGGCATATAGTATCCACAAGCATAGTTAAGATGAAAGGAACCTCTGATCAATCTGCTGATCTTTCGTTTCTTGTACCCATTGAAATTTCACATGGCTTCTGCTTGCTCTCCCTAGTCATACACTGAGCACTCATGAGAATCACAGAAACAGGGTAGTGCATTTTGTAAACCCCTTACAGTATGTCATATGTCAAAGACAGGAATCAGTTGCCGTAATCCAGAGAATATAGAATGTGAGGTAACAACAAAATGGACCCAAATGAAAAGGAGACCTCTACTGAAGCCATGAACTATGTTAGAGGGTTATGCAATTAAATCTTCATTATGAGCAGACAATAAATCTCTGGTCAAGAAAAACATTTTTCTTTATGCATTTAATGGTACTGTAAGAAAGACAGTTGTAAATGACAGTCTTTCTTATGGGCAAACACCTCAATACTGCATGAAAGCCCTGCAGAGTATTTCCTTTCCTGGGAGATGACTCTCAAGTCTTCTTGACTTTTGTGGTTCTTGTACTTTATGCAAAAGGCACAGTACTTGACTCAAGCCTCAGCTCAGGTCATTGCATTATTTGGATCTAATTTTCCCCTGCAACTGAAGTTGAAGTAGTCATTCTTCACTTTCTATTGTAAATTCCCTTTCTGTTATAAATTGTTTATTTGAGAACATTGCTCTGCTCTCACAAGCAATATCTGTATTTCAACTTCAGAGCTGTGTATTTTTCAGTGCAATACTTCCTTTTTTTTTCTTCTATTTGCATACTGGCTTCCTAAATAGATAATGGTTATTTTGGGACTTTTATGTTTTTGACATATTTGAACATATCATAAAAATTTAGATTTTGGCCAGTAAAGATGTTGAGATCATACTCCAAGCTAATTCCATATATTTCTTCTTGTTTCTGGTGGCAAGTAACACAAGATAACATAAATATCAATAAACACAAAAGCAATATAGGTAATTTCTCCTGTTTAAAGTTTTTCTCCTCACATTGGTATCAATAGGGCTATGACAGTTTGAACAGCTGAGGATCTGGGTCTCTAAAGCAATTGTGTGTCCTTGAGAAACAAAAAAACGTGTATGTCTAGACTGAAGACCCCCACTGACCCATTTCCTTTGAATACAGGCACTGGTAAAAGTGGTGACAAGAAGACAATACACTTTCTGAGTTAGTTAATTTATTGTTGATCTCTTCTGGTTCTCTAAGTTCAGAAATATGCTAACCTTCATTAGTCAACTGGCTGATTATTTTAAAAGTAACAAAAGGAAATATTTGCTTACAGACACAATGGGAAACTAAGTCACAGAACAGGGTAGTAATCTCTGCCCAACACAAAATGTTGCTCTTTGGGAGGAGTCCCAGGTAGCAGTTGTGAAAAATGCGTGCAGATTAAGAGTCATATGGCAACAACATTCTTCCCATGTCACAAGGATGGAAAATAATAATATATGATTGTTTCCACAGCCTCCTGTGTCGTACGAGATGCTACTGGGAACATCAATGATACAGTTGTACCTGGAATGAGCTGCAATGGATCTGCCTGTGGCCTAGGCTATGATTTTTCCAGATGTGCAAGTCAGCCATGTGACTACGGGTTGATGAATAATTTTCAGGTTTTAATGACATAACATGTATAATAATAAGCAACACCTGAATACATACGTATGAACATTCAAAATTGTTATTTGCAGACAACTAATTGCAACAGGACAACCACTTTTATGTAGAAAATGAAAGAACTATTGGAATAATGAAAGGCAAAAATCCCCTGCACTCCACATTACATTTATACTGCCCCTCACTAGCCTTCCAAGCACTCTGATAAAGTTTTTATCTGCTCTTTCAACAAGTACCATGCAGCTGTATATGCTGTAACATCTTCAAACTGAAAGCCTAGACTTAACAAAGACCTCAGGAACTCTTAGATGAGCAACTCACCTCACTGCTCTTGACACATGGATGTGATTTTACCTCAGGGGTGCTGTGGTCACTGTTAAAGGTTTGTGTCACGGTACAAAAAACAGAGTTCTGACTTCTTTAAAAAAGTACCCAAAAATAGTTGAGTGAAAAATCAAGTGAGAAGTAATGGGGTCTTTCTCCTAGGCCAGAGAGAGACTGCCATTTTTATTCTTCAAAATAAAGTATAGGCAAAGCATCAAAGTAAAGCAGTTCTGCGGCCTGACAGCCACAGCTCCCAGATCTCTGTTCAGCCCCCGTCCTTCATGGCCCACAAGAGGAACTCACCACCCACCTGCACTTGCTTTTCAACTAGTCATTTGTAGCTTTTAAAGTCACTTCCTTTTTTCCCAGCTGGCTCTGCTAAATGACAGGGCTGAGTAACCACCTTAAAAGGGATATGCTCTCCCTTTCACAGACTACTTTCCCTTCCTTCCTTAAGCATTTACCATCCCCACTCCCACCTTGGTTCAGCTGCCCAGAGCAGGGGCACCCCTTAAAATCAGTGATCTCCCTACAGCCATAAACAGAGTTTCATTTGTTGCATTTACCTTTGCAGAGTAAAGTCAGGAAGCAATTTATCTGACAAATCTTTGAGATTAACTGGTTTCTTTCCTGGAGTACTTCCCCCACACCAAAAAGCATCTGGCAGTCACATTGATCTGTCTTTTAGTTTCCTTGCCTGGTGCTTCTCAACAGCCCTTTTGCTTCAGTGGTCACAGAAGCCAGTCCAGCCCCCAGCAGGGCTCAGAGAGGCCCAACAGTGACCATCATTACTGTTTGCAGCACTGTGGTTATGCCAGCACAATCAGGCACCTTCTCTCTTTTTTAGCCATGTTAAACAATCAAGGAAACCCCAAACCAAATGAAGTGCCTCCAACCACATTTCATACTCTGGTGCTTTTCCCTGCCATTTCTATTTTCCCCTCTTGCAACAAGCTGACTATTTACTCATCAAGTAGAGGCTGTTAACAGCAATCAGTTAGTAAAGGAGGTGAGAAAATCTCAGAGTACTCATCTGCCTCACCAGACAGCTGCATACGTGAATAAAAATTTGTCTATGCCTCCACTGCTTTGTAGTAAAACAGAAATAATAGTATTTCCTTACTTCACAGTTGGTTTGTAGCAGATTGAATTTAGAACCATGAAAAGCAGAGACATGTAGAAACAGAGTATTTAAATGGATCTGCCATTAAAAAACTGCATCTAAATGTAAGCCTGACTTCTTTTGACCTTCTTTTTTTCATAAAGGTGATGAGCATGGTGTCTGCCTTTGGTCCTCTCATTACAGCTGGCATCTTTTCAGCTACTCTGTCATCAGCTCTAGCATCTCTTGTCAGTGCACCCAAAGTTTTCCAGGTAAAATTAAACTATCCATTTCCTTATACTCAGTTTTACTTCAAAGACACAAAATTTAGTTGAATTCTATGTGCCAAATGCAATATATATTTAAACAACACTGACACCTGTGGGAGGAAGAGGCAGGGAAAACAGTATGCACAATGTTTTTCAACAGAAACAGGCACGTTTTATGCTCATACAAGGGCAATAATGTCCCTTTGGCCCGAGCTCAGCTTTGCTGCAGGAGTGGGGGATGCACATGTGCCTGTTATAAATAGTTTCAAGGCTACTTTCAGGATGACTTCTGTCTACAGAAAGCCACCCTGTAAGCACAGGAGTGCCAGGAGCCCTCAGGTGCTGGCAGGTGTCCTCCAACAGGCAGCAATCTGCAGAGATGGGAGCAGAGGGCATGGGACAGAGAGATAACCTGTACAAATTACACAAAGCCACTGATTTGTGCTTCAATATCCCCCAGTTTAGATTCTATTTAACTATTTAATTAATCTTTTCTTTTAAAGCACTGAATAAGCATTAAATGCCTGTGATTCTGTTTCCCACTATATTACACAGCATGTTGTCTTCTCACCTTATTTAAATGTTCACATGCCATAGCAGTTGTTGTACTTGAAGTACTAAGATAGATTTAACTTGTTTAGCCAAAGCCTACCAAACTGCCACTCACAGACAGTGACTTTTGAAGCAAGAAGGAACTGCTTAACAGAATTATGTTCTGATTTTCTTACCAGGCTCTTTGCAAGGACAACGTCTACAAAGGGCTCGAATTCTTTGCCAAAGGATATGGAAAAAACAATGAGCCCATCAGGGGATATGTTCTCACTTTCGTGATTGCTATGGCATTCATTTTGATTGGTTTGTATAATGTTACACAAATGCTCTAATATCATGTTCTGAAATTCTACAAACTGATATTTTAATCAATTATTAGCTATGGTTAGAAAAAATTTCAGTCAGATAAGCTCTGACATAAACTCAAACACACTCAAAGTCCCAGTAGCAATTCCATTATTCCTAATGAAGGCAAAAAGAAACCAACAGGGATTCTTGTGACATCTCAACACCACCACAGCCTCATTTTCAAAGATGCAGAGTAGTTTCAATTCCTGTTCACTCTGCTGGAAGAGGGCAGTGTTTAGAACTATATCAAATAAGGCAAAATGACAAGCTTTGAAAATGGTTTTCCACTTTATATTGCACATAGGTCTGAGGTAATTCTGAGAAAATTAGGAAGCCTGCTCTGCCCAAGCCTTCCACACAGTCAGCTCCAAAGCAAATCCCAGTTTGCCAGCACTGGCAGTAGAGAATCCCAGCCACTATATCTAGGGGTGTGAGGATTTTTAAATCAGCTTTTCCAAGATTTGAAATTCAAACTGTTCAACACTACATAAACAGGATATCTAGTGGAGAATTCAGATTCCCATTTAAAAAGCAAAACAGTAAGTTTTGACAATAAATATTTTGTGAAAAGCATCTGTCCTCCCAATTATGTAAAATTCTGAACCTTACACCAGATCTACATCATTAAGAGACAGTTTGTAGAATCACAGTATCAAGTATAACCTTGCATAGCAAATAATGTTAGTAAAATCAGCATTAGCAGACCTAATTCATATGAATGAAGGTATATCAAAGTGGCCTTAAATTAGTAAGACAATAAAATAGCCAAGCTCTCCCTGGATGACAAATTAGACAATGTTCAGATTTAATGCATCATTAGGAAAAAGCTGGCCAACAATCTAGGAAACTGGTGCCTATGTCTGACTTGTGCCTATGTCTTGCAGCTGAACTGAATACCATTGCTCCCATCATCTCCAATTTCTTCCTGGCTTCATACGCTTTGATTAATTTCTCCTGCTTTCATGCCTCTTATGCAAAATCTCCAGGTGAGTCTGCATTCACCACTGATTAAAATGTGGGCTTTATAGTCTGACCTCTCCAAGTTTTTGACTGTATGTCAGAGAAAACTGCAGTATGTGTAAAATACCTACGCTATGTGAGCTGATGTTTTACTGCTCTTATTGAACATGATGACACTTATTTATCTCCGAAAGATAAAAATAATGGCTCTGGTCCTTACAATCCCTACAGTTGTACAGGATGAAAAAGATTTCAGTGGATCCCACTGGAGAAAAAAAATCTCCTCCTAAGGGTGTTTTTTCCTCCTAATTATCACAAAACATGGGTGGATAAAAGCCTATGCCAACTCTAGCCACTGAAAGTAAACAAGATGTAGTGGGGACTGACCATGTCCTTCTCCTCCAAATCTACAGTGAAATGCAGGGGGAGGGCCATACGAACAGTAATTGCACTAGAAGTGGTGCTGCTGGAGGGGAACAGCAGCAGGTGCCCCAAACAGCACCAGCACAGCTCTGCAGTGCCTACAAGCAGAATTATAAGGTGAAGTGCAGTGAGGTCCTGCTTAAGGGGTAACTTGAGATGCTCTCTACATTTGTGCAGCAAAGTAACATACTGGCTTTCAGGCCTGTGCATTGCCACAGCTGAATGATTCTCACCATCTTCATGAAGGAAGGGGTGACACCTTCAGGACTAAAGTCAATCAGCTGAGAAATGCTGGTTTTGGCACACAAGAAAGACAATTTCCTGTGAATTAATTATTCAACTCAAGGAGGGAGGAATATATTTTTGATTTCCAGTGTGAAGCAACTGCAGCAGCAGCATAAATGCTTACATCAACTTCCTTCCTATAGAGCTGCGTGGTGTCATTTGTTCAGAGGGCAGAAAAGATGAGCACTTCTGCTAATTACCTGCACAGCTGAACAAATGAAGATCTGCTCCACACGGCCTTGGAGCTGAGTAACAATTACCTCGATAGACTTCATCTGTGTGCATCTGACTCTACCACTGCTTAACATTTCAGACACAACTGCAGCCATTTTTCTTTTCTCATTTCCTCCAGTTAATTTCTGCCAATTCACAGTGATAGATGATAATAATTGCAAAGCTGCAGGACAGCACATTTCTTCACAGCAGGTCCTTCCCATTCCCTCATTACAAGGATGATCCAAGATAGGGTTGCTCAGCCTCTTCTTCTATCTTGTGTTTTTTCCCCTCTCCAAAGAGTGTGCTCTGTAGAACACCTGGCAGAGACCTGCAAACCATGGAGGCTCACTGCTTGCCTCATCATTTAAATTGGTAGCAGGGGATGGATTCAGTACTGCAGCAGAAGAGCAGCAGGAATAATATCTTTTTAAAGTCAATTGCAAATGATTTTACTTTTCTGCAGTGAGGCCAGGCAATTTCCAATTTTAGACAGGTGCACTTACAGTATTGGGATAAACTCTTCTCTCAGCAAGTGTTTAGCACCAGTAATAAGTTCTGTGTATTTGCATCAAAAAGACAGTGTTGCCAATTACCTGGAGTTACAGGAAAATCTGTTTCTGATGTTCTGAAATGTTATGAACCAGTAAACTTTAATTTGGCATAAATATCTATAAACAGAATAGCTACTCAAAGCCATGCTGAACAAAGCAGTAGGAAAGAGTGTAGTAGAAGGCTTGTAAGACACAATATTCTGTATGTGTTGAAATCTACATCAGCCAACACTTGAAAGTATCTGTTGATACAGTGCCTGAGAATTCGTACATACCACTCCCACGCCTTCTCACAGAGCCTGAAATAAACTGCACATGGGTTTGTTTGTATGCACAAAAATCATGGATCAGCATTTGATCAATATATTTTATGCTCTTCCAAATCTCTTTAAACAGGTTGGAGACCTGCATTCAGATATTATAACATGTGGGTGTCACTTTTTGGAGCCCTGCTATGCTGTGGTGTGATGTTTGTCATCAACTGGTGGGCAGCTCTCATCACTTACGCCATAGAATTCTTTCTATATATTTATGTAACATATAAAAAGCCAGGTAAGACCAAACCCCACTATTATTATATGTATATGTTATGCAGCCAGACTGGATTTTAAAGAAATTAATTCTGCTTACCGAATTAGAAATTACTTTTTTCTCTGATATTTTATTTAAAGGGAAGTCTGAAGATCCCATTAAATTCCACTTTATATAATATAGAGTAAGTTGACAATCTAGTGAATGTTTGCCTGTTTAACAAACACTTCGAGTATGGTTCAGGGCATTCTGTAAACATTCCAGCAGACTGGTTTATTCCCACCACATATTTATGAAATTTGGGCTTTTATTTGAGTATCACTCATGATTTTTTCCACCCACATATAAGACCTTACCTGAATTTTGCAGTGCTGCTAGCTGACTCATCCGAGGTCATCACTCAAAATATAAACCTGCTGCCCATTATACAACAGAAATGCAAGCTGAATTACTCCTGAACTGATCATCCTCCAGCACCTCCTTACAATCCCTCCATAAATCAAAAAAAGATGGGCACACTTTACTGCTGGAAAAAAACTGCTTAGTAGCTCAGCAAATCACAGGAGCTGTCCTCAGAAATCAGTGTGCTAATACAACACAGCCTCAGTACAAGACTAGACAGTCTGGGTATTCATATCCAGGACAAATCTAACCCAGGTCCAGATTTCAGTGTTAACCACCTGAATTACTTCTGCAGTAGAAAAACATAATACAAATAAAAGAGACAAGTTTCCCAGGAGAAGATGTGCCTTCATTGCAGCTAGCTGGGACAGCAATACCTGGTCTGAGACTGTTACTCTTTTCTCTGTATTGCTGCACTGTCTGGGTTTTCATACTCATTGGGATGGTCTGTGGTTCTCTTCCGGTCATCAGCTATAGCAGAACACACCTGTCACAAGGCAGGTGTCAAAAACATTTGAGGATTTCTACCCTTTCCTTCTATATTGCCAGTGCCCCTGCTGCAAAGTAGCAGCTTAAAGCTTGGTTAAATTCACTGAAGACACTGGACAAAAGCTCTCTACCTCCTGCTACGAGAGTGACTTTTGTCAGCACTAATTTAACCAGCAACTGAAGGGTTCAGAAAAGACCAATATTCCTTGGAAAAGAAGCCCTGTACACAAACCTTCACTTAGTTACACTAAACATTAGCTTTGTATCTTGGCATTACAGGACTTGATCTGCATTCACGTAGGTCTCAAAGTGTAGGAAGAGGTTTCTTACATGTCTCCATTGACCAATCAGCTGCACAATAATGAGAAATTATGTATATGCCAAAATTGGGTTTGGAGAACAATTTTTGGCCTATATAGCAGAACAGAGCAAACTGGAACTAACATTGTTCCTTCCTAATGGTTTAATTTGAACTTCCTGAAATTCCACACCACATACATAACTCAGGGCTGTTCATTTTATGAATGGGAGAAGAATACAAAGTTAATGGAACAGAGAAGAAAACAGCAGAGAAAGAACATTCCCTACAATTTTTAAGCAAAGAATGAGACAATGTATTTGCATGGGGGTTTTTTGCATCACAAAAGCAAAACCTATTCTATTAAGAAGCACAAAGAACAATAGGTCTGTATCTATTAAGAATGAGATCATATACCCTGCTTTGTTTCATAGAGAACATGATTGTTGACTTTTGCAACAGGATGGGAAAAGCCCATGGTTTAATATGTGTTCTTTATCTTTATTATGTGTAGAAGTAAACTGGGGCTCCTCTACACAGGCTCTTTACTATGTTAATGCCTTAGACAGTGCCCTGGCATTGACTACAGTGGAAGACCATGTGAAGAACTTCAGGTAAGATTTCCAGTGTACAGCAGAATGGCTTATCCTGAACATGTACATCAGCCAATTACATACAACCCCTCTCTTCTCCCTAACAGGCCCCAGTGCATCGCATTAACAGGAGCTCCTATGGTCAGGCCTGCTCTGCTGGACATCACACACACCTTCACCAAGAACAATGGGCTGTGTATCTGCTGTGAAGTGTACATGGTAAGGTCAACTCACACCACCCCAAAGCTCAGCCCCAGTGGGTGCTGCAGGTCCCCATTACACATCCCACTCACTTGGCACACGATGTTCCCGTTGGTGCTGGTCCCTGCCTGTGCAGACCATGACAGAGGTTCACCCTGGGAATTAATTTTGTTATAATTATTGACAAGAAAGCTATTGACTGATACAGAGCTTGCTGGTAAATGCCTCATTTAAGATGCTTTCAGAGTTCATAGTAGATGGACCAAAAATGGTTTGAAGAAAATGAAACATTACAAGGAAAGATTTTAGGCTTACAAACCAGAAAACCCCCAAACCACACACCACACAAAACTGGAAGGATTATTGTGCAAAAGTCAAATTACCCAGGCTCCATTTTCAGCTTTGTCACTGATTTGCAGTGTTGGGGTTTGGCAAGTAATTCAGCTCTCCTTGTAGTGGTTCCTCAAAACTGTTGCAATGCTAATTCTGAGGATAAACATGATCTTCTGAGATATAAAGAGAGCAGCAAAGTATAAATTCTAGTTATAAATACACAGAAAATTATGTATCTTAGAGGATAAAGATCTAGTCTCTCATTAAGACAGAACAAAAATAGATAGGCTTGTAGTATACAGAAAAAATGTATTTTAAATATTACAATGACCTTTTAATTTTCAGAGAAAAAAAACCAAACCAGTTCATGGCACCAAACAGGTCTGTAGAGTCTAGATAATAGAGTCAGTCCAGGCAAGATAATATATTCCTCTACAGGAGTGTAGGAATAATTCATTTGTTGCTGCCAGATTGCAGAAACAAAGTACAGAAGATCCACATGTGATTCTTCTCAAATGAAATGAATCTATAAAGAGTGGATGGTCCCAGTTCTTCCCCACTATAATTGTTGTTAGCTTTCCCACCACATCCAGGAAGCATAGAATCAATCTCACCAAGATCCTGGGACTATGCAGCTTCCTAAAGCTGAGTTTCAGGAAGATTTCTGAAGTCTTAGGCATGCTTCTCTAATACTGGTTCTTTCTGTGGAGAACTGAAATTTCATTCCTGTTTATATAAAAAAACCCTTAAGTCTATTCTTTCAGTGTAAGCATTCTATTTTTTTTTTTTTTGGGGGGGAGGTGTCCTTTTTTTTTTTATTTCTTCAGCAACTTAAGGGACATTTTTGCTGGATAATAAAAGTGGGACAAAAAGAGCTTTTATGATTTGCAAAATTGTGGCAAAAAGTGGATGATAAAATTCCTAGGAACCACATTGAAGAACAGCCTACAATATATATCACAAAATACAGCAAGATTGTTCAGCCATAAGTGTAACACCCAGCATATTTTGCCTCAAAAGCTGACATGCTGTTCCCTATGCATGAAGTTTTGAGACACCATGCCAGAGAAAACATCTTCCATTCATTTTTTCCAAAAAGTAGCAAGAAACTTTCCAGGAACATGGTGACAGATAGTTCAGAAATAGGCAAAATAAATATGGCAACTGAACATAAAGACAATTTAAAGTTCACTTGTGTCTGAGATGGTGGCTGCACAATGGCTTGAATAGTCTGAGTTTTTGGTAAAAAGGGCTATTCTGCTTTTACTCCCTGCCTTCACACACAACATTTTTGCAAGGTTAGTCTTCAGTCTGCAAGTTCACAGTCTCCTGGTACAATTGCACGAACAGTAACAGATACAAAGAGGAGCAGGAGAGGACACAGACAGGCTGTCCCCTGACAGAGGATGGGACTGGCCCCTTGGCCAGCAGAAACATTGTGCAAGTCAGTTGCAAAACTATCCTCAGGTTCTCTCCTTAGAGAGATGGGAAGGGTAAAACCTGTTTTTCTTCCTCCTTACCCACAAGGAAACTTCACCTTATTGTTCAGGTTATTATTCCCTCATATAATCAGGATCAAACTCTCCTTAAGTTACATCCATGTCTTGTGACTTGGATAGGCACACAGGTATTTGTCCAGATGACCACTGAGAGAAACTGGCAATAAAGGCATTTGCATCTTTAATTGTATTGCACAACTCTTTTCTCTTACTGTTGCTAGACAGGAGCATAACCACGTGTATTTAGATCTGCTGAGACTCTTACATAGTCAAGTCAGGGAGGGACTTCATTCACCCTGAGATGCTTTATCATACCTTAGATATTTTTTTTAAGATGTTACAATCCATAGTAGTCCTTCTTTCTGTCAGAATCACTATATTTAAGTAGCATTAACAGCCTCAACCCTCTTGAGCAGAATGTGAATTATGTTAGCAGCACAGTTCTTTTCAAAGGGCTGAGTCTCTGTGGACCCTTTTTGGAAATATATTTTTTCTAACTCTCTCCATTTGCTTTCACAGCAGACTAGGTAACTTCTTCAAAATCACGGTGTGATGTACAACACAAAACCTTCCTAATAGTATTTTATTGTATCATGCAGGGACCACGGAAGCTGTGTGTTAAGGAGATGAACAGTGGCATGGAAAAAAAGCAGGCCTGGCTCACAAAGAACAAAAGAAAAGCCTTTTATGCAGCAGTGGCAGCTGACAGCTTCAGAGATGGAGTCAAAAGTCTTCTTCAAGTAAGCTTTTTGTTTACAGAACACACAGAAATGTTACATCAAAGCATCCCTTTATGTGAAGCATTACTGTTTACTTGTTAAGAAGCCGTACGTATGGATGGATAATGTTATAGACAGAAGGGGCATTCTGGGGGCAGAATGCAGAGGGGGCATAATAAAATGTATATTATATTATATTTCATAAAGATCTAGTTATGGGCTATGCAATTATGAGACGAGGCAGACTGATTCTCTCCTAAATGAACAAGACACTTATGAAAAAAGAGGCATCTGCAGGGCAACATATGAATGTCTTTGCAGCTGACACTTGATACACTCCAAATCAATTCTATTGTTTGGTATTACGGAGCACATTAAATATATGAGAATGTTTTTGCATTAAATGAAAACTGAAATGTGTAATATACATTTTCAGCAAACAGCAAGAAGGCTATTTAAATAAAAGACTGCAGTATTTTTCTATTACTGTAAGAATACAGCAAATAATTTCCAAAAGTCCATTTAAAATGGCCTTAATGAAGGGACAGAGACACTGTTTTCATATTTCACATCTCCCTCTTCACATATATGAATATTTAAACATACAGTTACTGAGGGAAAATGTAGAGAAAATTCACATCTTTTGCACAAAATATACTGCTGAAAAGACATAAGTGGAAACTGAGACAGTAGGGAACCAGCTAAAATACTCTGGGTAGCAGCCTACCAGGGCTCTTTGTACACTTGCTGAATGGACAGTACAATTGAGCAAGATGAAATACTATTAATAAGGGTCCCTTTGTTCTATCAAGGCCTCACAAAGACACTTCATCTTGGGTTTATACATTGTCTCAGTAGGAGATCCTTCTGATGTTTTTGAGAACTTACAGTCTGATGATCTCTTCCTTTCCATTACTACTGTTGCCAAAGTCAACTACTGGACCACAAATAATTCCCTTCCAGCAAAGAGAAGGAAAACCGTATCATCACTATTGTGTACTAAGGTCATGTGCAACAATTATTCATTTCCATGTAAACACTCAAGATATATCAGTGCTATTCAAAAACTCACCAGGATTCCAACAGTTGTTACCTATTTTCTGTTTGCTAGTAATAAAAATTGGCAAGTGTAACAGCTTGGTATTTTCTGTGTCTTCTCCTGAAGATTTCCAATACATTGAGTATTTAGATTTCTATAAAAATTAAGTCAGCTGAATATAGATCTGACTACCCTTACTTGTCCAGGTTTTAGCATGCAGAACCAGTTTTGGAGGCAATCTAATGTCTTAACAAATCATTACTTCTTCTTGTTTATAAACCATAATTTTATCTATAAAGCATGCTCACCTGATTTTGGATAATTGGATATGAATACAGGAAACAGAACAGCAACAGTTTCCAAATTCAAGGAAAAAATATATCTTTAGGAGGCTATGCCTGCTCTGTGTCTCTGAGGTGTTTTAAGGGACTTCAGACTCAGTTCATCTATTGAGTGTTCCAAAGCTGATAAAAGCTTTATGCTATTATATTAGAATGAGCATACAAACAGTTCTTGAACTCGCTCTTGATTCCAAGTTATTGAACCATTTTAATGAGAGCATGTCAGAAAAATGCAAATGAATGCTAATTTAGCAAAACTACATTTCTGTCATCTAAAATCATTTATAGTTGGAATGATTTAAAGCTAATCTTTCTACTTTCTGCATGAGTATGAGCATGAAGGACATTTATGAAATGCAATCTAGTTGTAAGTGTCTCCAGAACATTACTTCAGTTATCTTTTGCCATTACTTTTCATTTACAGTAAAAGCATGTGTGTGTACCTTTCTAAGCAGTGTTTTAATATTGTTAGGCCTCGGGCTTGGGTAGAATGAAACCAAATACCTTGGTGATTGGATTTAAGAAGGACTGGAGAAGTGCACCTGCCACACAAGTTGAAAACTACGTGGGTGTTATACAGTAAGTCTGCTCAGCACCTCCCTTTTCACTCCCCTTAGACTAGACAAATACAGCATTTCCATACAGAAATGTGTAGAATCAGTGTAAGAAAATACCCACAAATCTGGGCTTACACGTCTGAGCTCTGTAACAGACGTTACTACCCATTAAAAAAGGCTCCTTGTCTTCCCACACCAAGTAGAATCTGCTTTCAAACATCTGCACTGTTGGAGCTGATGTGGCTTGACAGTGCTAAAGGAGCTGCACCCCTGTCAGCAGTGCTTTTGCAGAACTGTATTTTCCCATTTTTAGTGGGCGGGAGCTCAGAGAAAAACAACCATCATGTACATACTTAGGGAATAAGACAACATCATGGAATTCTTATTTTAAGCCTAGGAGACAGAGGAAGAGTCTTGCTTCAAATCTCATGTGTGCCTAAGGCTCAGCAGCTCTGTGGGTTGGGATTTCCCTGGGAAACACTCGTTTAAAAACAGGCTTCTCATAGATTTTTGCTCAAAACTCACCCAAAGCAATACACAGAGCAGCAAACCCCACCTCAGCTTTGTTATTTCCTCAGATTTTCTAAATGAGAGAATATAATTTATAGTATTTAACCTAATTTTGGGCAATTGCTTCTGCAATTTTACCTAGCCTGTTCTCCATGTGAACACTAACACTTTCACCGATCTTCTCAGAGTAGCTTTCCTCACTGATGTGCATGATACAAATGCATATTTATTCTTCTTTTCTTTTCCCTTCCAGTGATGCCTTTGATTTTGAGCTCGGTGTGATTATTGTCAGAATTAGCCAAGGATTTGATATATCTCAGGTTCTTCAGGTTCAAGGTAAGACTCAACAGCTGAATATTTGCACTGGTTACATGCACAGCAGAAAAGCACTCTTAAGAGTCACCATCTGGTTTCTAGAATAGTTCCTACACTCAACTTCTACAGGTCCTCCTTGCTTCTGCAGTTTAAATCCTGCCCAAAATCCTTGCTGATCACTGACAGTGACAGAAGGGGTTCAAGCTTCACACATTAAGGGGCTCTGTGCTCCAGAGAATTCAACTCCCAAAGCAGTTCCAGCATAGGCACAGAATAAAGCAGCAAAAGCATGCTGTGCCACAGCAACCTGACACTGCTGCATGTTTCCTTCCTGGTCTTCATACATCATCTTCTGTCTGTCTACCTGAGATCTCTGGGACTGGCAGGAACCAGGAAGCTGCACTTTTGGTACTACCTCTGTGGAACTCTGGGGCCCAGAAAGTTCCCACCCATGGAAAAATCTGGAATCCACAGGAAACATCAATTCTATTTCATCTGTGTTCATTCTTCCTTAGGTTAGCAGTACATATCTCAGGGGAAAGGCAAAACCACATCACAACCTCACCTTGAGTCCTGGGTGCAGTTTTGGGCACCACTGTATTAAAAAGACATTAAGCTGTTAGAGGGCATCCAAAGGAGAGCCACAAGGATGGTGAAGGGTCTGGAGGGGAAGCCTTATGATAAGCAGCTGAAAGCACTTGCCTTGTTCAGCTGGAGGAGATTGAGGGGAGACTTATTGCAGTCTTCAACATCGCCATGAGGGGAATTGGAGGGGCAGGCACCAACCTCTTCTCTCTTGTGACCAGTGACAGAACTTGAGGGAACAGCCTGAAGTGGAGTCAGAGAAGGTTTAGGTTGGATATCAGGAAAAAAATTTTCACCCAGAGCATGGTTGGGCACTGGAACAGGCTCCTCAGGGAAGTGGTCACATCACCAAGCTTGTCTGAGTTTAAGAAGTGTTTGGACAATGCTCTCAGGCACATGCTGTGATTCTTGGGATGTCCTGGCAGGGCCAGGAGTTGGACTCAGCGATCCTAATCTGTCCCTTCCAACCCAGCATGTTCTGTCATTCTCTGAACCATTGGGGATCCATGCCATCTGCGTGGAAAAGGTAGAGGGCAACAGAGCAAACAGCCAGCTGCACCTAAACGAAGGGCTTCCAAAAACCACATACAATGGTGGTCTTCGTTTTTCCTTTCTCCCTTTAGGACACAGAGGTCTTACTGGCTCCTTAGGTGTTCTGAGGAGGGAAAGCTCCATATAACACCACGCCCCCCCACCCCCCTCAGAACAATTCTCAAGGTTTTCAGTATAATTTCCCCCACGTCTCCTAAGTGTAGGCACTGGCTCAGACACACCGGGGCTGAGCTGGGCATCCCTCCCGGCGCGCTGGCGGATCGCAGTTCTCGGTTCTCTGCTGCCGCCCGCCGCCCGCTCCGCGCACACATCGCCCGGGGCCACGGCTAATTACAGCCCCAATTAACACCTCGTTAAAGAGCTTGGAGTCTAGGATGAGGTAACCCTCACAGGCAAGTCACCTCGCAGAATTAAAAGGCGCCAGAGACTGCTGTAATAAACAAGAGTGGGTGAGCCCTCTCTCTGCAGGCTGGCAGCTCGATGTACACGGAGAGCCACGGGGACTGCCGAAAAATTCCAAACTAACCAAGCGTTTTTTCGCCCCCTGATGATACCTGAGAGAGATCTGCCTGTCTCTGTCCTTGATGCAAGTCAGAAACTGATTGCTCAAAACATAGTCATTGGAACACCTGTGAAAATACAGTAAATACCAACTCTGCATTCTTACAAACTAGCGAATGTTCTTCAAGTGTTAAGACAAGAGGTCGGGAAGAATTAGGATGGGTGTGGGGAGGAAAATCCTTAAATACAAAGAAACGTTTTTAAGTACGTATAAAGTCTCTGTAGTGGAAAATAAAGATCATTGCATTCTATTATAACTGCTACAGCATTCTGTTCAATGGAGAAACTAAAATTTTAGTTTTGAGTAACCATTAAGTTTGTGACTTATCACCGTGTCTAGGAATCAGACGCACAATGACTGTCATGTACTATGAAGTAAAAGGAAGTATATTCTTTCTGCTGGCAAGTGAGAGTGCCAACAGAGCTAATACCATCTGCTTACTGAGGGTTTATTGTTTAACACAATGTCTTAAGTGAACTTTACATGAACCTTACTTAAATTACACTTAGTTCATCTATTACTCAAATAGAAGTTTTCCTTATGAAAAAGATTTTCTTCAGGCAAATGCCTGGATCATATTAATTAGTTCCTCACCATAATATATTCCACAATAACATGTGGTACCTTATTCTCAGCAAGTTTAATACTGGTAAGATGACATTGTTCTTTTATATTACTAAATTGACAGGATTGGTTAGCTAAATCTTCCCATCTTTGCAGAAAAGGCTTAAAAAATTTAAAATATTTCAGCATAGAAACTGATGGCATATTCAGGATCCTTACATATTTTTGAGAATCTCAAAGTCCAAACCATGTGACTTTGTTCTTAGAAAAGGGACCCACAGGCTAGAACTCAATTTTACAAAATGGCTCATTTTACAAAACAGCTTTCTTAACGTGTTTTCAAATTCTTGGCTAACAAAACCAACCAAATATCCACAAACATAACTTAATAAATAATGTCTCATGTAACTATAAAATGTCCTAATACTGAATTTGATCTGGAAGAGAAAACCTGTGAGCAGCTGACTAGCAGTGTAGTTAGGGCTTCCACAGGTGAATTCATCTTCCTCCTTCCTATTAGTTGAAAAAAAAAACAAACCCAAGATAAAAAAAGGAGAGTGATGTGTTACCAATTCCCTTACTTTTTCCAATATACAGAGGAATTAGAGAAGCTGGAGCAGGAGAGATTGGCACTGGAAGCCACCATTAAAGAAAATGAATTTGAAGAAGGAAAAAGAGGCATCTGTGGATTCTTCAAAAAAGCCAGCACACTCAATATCTCAAAACATGAAACAAAAAAGGGTAAGTTCCAAAATGACAACTCCTTCCTGATCCTTCAATCCTACTTTCACAGATATATAAAGTGGACATTACTCCAAGCCAAAAGCTCCTGAGCCACACAGAAGCCTCTGGAGCAGGACCTCCCCTGTGCAAACCTGTCGTGGTGGCCTCAGCCCTGTAATGCAGCACAGAGTGACATTCTCTGCTCACAGGAAACACCACCTTGTACTTCACAACCCATTTTCCCCCTCATTTGCTAGATAAAACTTCTCAGCTTATGTTCAATTCTATTTGTCAAAAATAGAATAGGGTTATTAAAGTTCAAAGAATACAGAACAAGTTGGGGTTGGGTTTTGGTGTTTTCTTTTAATAGGATGTTTTCAGTTTTTAAACAGAGGCCTTTTTTCTTCTTTAAATAAAACAGAAACATATGCACAATATTCAGGGAGCAAGAAATCTTATTTTACTTAACACACATGCACACACAGTACACAGCTGAAAAACAGGTAAAAATAGCACAACTGCTCTATATTCTAGGCAGAATTTCATAAAAATGTACAAGTGAAGGTGGTAAAAGTACTGAAAGTACATGCACAGCATGCTGTCAAATAACTAATTAACACATAAATGTGTAGGTGATGAAATCAAAATTACATTTCAGATATAGTAAAATGACACAGAAATACTGACAGGATTTAAGGTCTCATTTCACAACTGTGAGGCTGTAATGGTAATGACCCACCTGAAGCCATGCTTGTAAGCAGACATGTATTTTCAGAATTTTCACCTGCAGAGACTATTACATCTGGCTGTGTATGCAACTCCCACAGGTATCAGGAAGATCTACAGACTGAAAACAAAAAATGTCATTATTCTTTAGTTGGCAGATTTCAGTTCATTTTGCAGCCTTCAGTAAAATATATTTTTATAACAATTCCAATAGGAGTGTGTATCCCTGTTTCAACTACTGTTTTTGATTTAGCTGATAAAGGCATAGAGGAAATACATACTGCCCACTTTGACTCTCTGTATGAGATAGATCATGTTAATAAATATCCCTGCCTCTCTGGTTTGCTTTTATATTCATACTCCCCAGAGTTGTTGCGTCTTCCAGCAGGGATGCTAGAACTGCTTTAGAATTGTCCTGTACACACTCCAGAAACACTGGAAAACCAAACAAAGCATTTCAAAACCTAGCAGATCAGAGTAAAACCTCTACAGAAGCCTTTCTGCTCCATTTAAAATACTGCTCTGACATTGTCTCTTTGAAATCATTGAAAGAGAAGCAATAATAAAGCCACAGGCTTCAAAAGTTGGAACGAGACAAGATATTGTTAGTACATAGTCAACACTACAACCTTTGAAGCCAGCCAAGTAAACAGCAAGGACCAAAATTTATTTTCATTAACAAGGACCATCCCAGCACAGGGAAGCAGATATATATAGACACAGAGAGAGATACATATACATATATATGTCTGTGTGTTTCCTGCCTTCCAGCCTCACCTGTGCTCTCGCTGTCCTGTCAGCTCATTCCATCCACTGTCGCTGTGCCTTTTAGGGAGCTCCGTATTTTACAAGGCAGCTGAGCTTGTAAATGATGCAAAGTGGCACATTAACTTCTAAAATCTATCAGATATTTCCCAATTGCTTTTTAAGGCCCCAGTGAATTTTACATTAAGTAAAAAGAGACAGAGAACAGTCAGATAACCCTTTTCAAGATATTATAGTGACAAGGTATCACACAAGCTTTGGGTACTGAGAGTATTGGCACATTAAAACTCCATAGCATTCACTCTCTAATTTTTTTTCAGATATAAAGTATAGAAATTATGTCAGAAACAGTTCATTTTCCAGAAGCTTTCTCTCCACTTGGCTCCCTAAAGCTACTCGTTGCCTCACTTGTCAGATATCCTTCCCCATTTTTTCCTTTCTCATTGCAGAGAGCAGCATTAACACCATGCAGTCAATGCATGTGGGTGAATTCAATCAGAAGCTGCTGGAAGCCAGCACTCAGTTTAAAAAGAAGCAAGGAAAAGGTACAATTGACATTTGGTGGCTGTTCGATGATGGAGGTAAGGAATTTGAGTAAGAACCACAGGGAGAGAGATTTCTGTATTACCAAGTATAGAAGCAGACTTAGGAACTTGCATAAAACTGTTTTCTTTTAAGATCACATAGTCAATTCTATGTCTGGATTAAATGTTTTAAAATTAATTTATGTCCAATGATGCTGAAGTGAAGGATGGAATCTTTACTACACAATCCACTAATCAGATCTTCCTGCAATTTTCCATGTTCTTCCAGGTCTAACAATCCTAATTCCTTACATTCTAACTATCAGGAAGAAGTGGAAAGATTGTAAATTAAGGATCTTCACTGGAGGAAAAGTCAATAGGATTGAAGAAGAAAAACTAGGGTAAATATAATTTTATTTATCTCACTGTTTAAAGAGTTTGAACTGATGCTGAATATACTGCATATAGATCAGGAAGCTGGGAACTTTCCAGCAGAACTGGTTTGTTGTGCTGTGGGCAGCATGAAAATAAAAAGATGTACTTGATAGAAAGTTGTTGAGCTTATAGCATAGCCCTCAAGGCTCTACAAATGGTGATTACTGAAGGAAACTCACATCCAGCACTTTTTCCCATTAATAGCTCATATTCCCTTCCCTAGGAAGAGCAGTCTGCACTTCATAATGAGAATATAATTACTTTTATGGGACTTAACATGAGATTGTCCAGTTAACAGCAAGTGAAATTGCACATGAAGCTCTGATATGCAAATACCATAGACAGATAGCTCACATAAACGTGATTAACTGTGGTAAAATGTAAAGAAGCTAAAGAGCAAGTGAATCAACTTTAAGACCAAGTTGATTTTACTCAGCTTTAAAAAACAAGTCTAGATTTCATAATCATCATTTACCTTCAACCAAATGAAAAGTAATAATATAATCTTTCTTTAATTATCACTGGACCAAAGCACTTTACACAGTGGAGGCACAGCCATTTCACCACTGGTGGAAGCAGCTCAATTTGGGGTGAAAGTCACTAACTGCTTAACAAAGAGCAGTAGCACCACATGGAGAGGTAGAAACACATCCAACCAAAACTCCTGCAGAAAACAAGTGAGCTGGATGCCAGGACAAGAGTTAGAATTTAGCCAGCATCACTAGAAAAGACACAGATGCCACAGGACATTCCCTTAAACTCTTGCTTTCACTTCCCATAAAACAATCTTTAGTCCACTGTGCTTCTGTCAGTTGTAAGGATTACCCTAAAGTTAATGTACTTCCATAGAAGAGATTCACAACTGTTTATATAAACTATTCTTATAATTGAGTAAAAAAACCCCTTAGAGCTGCTCAAGGACCTGCTGGGAGTGCTCTCTGCTCCCTGACCAGGGTCTGCCCAAGCCTGGCTGTTCAGGACTGCAGCTGGACTCCTGAACCTGGGCAAATCCCCAGATTTTGTTGAGAGGAAGTAGGAAGTTTTGACATCCAAGGGGATTTGTCAAAACGTGACAGATTTCACAGAGGCAGTTGTGACACCCATATACACTGTGTGTCCTACAGAAACCAGAGTGAACAGCGTGGTCAGAACAGCTGGCAATGAGCCACATTGTCCCCAAGAAAATAATGTGTCTGTATTGCTACCTAAACACTTCCCTAGCTTTTTCTCCAAAGCATGTTCTACACACCATGCACAGAAGCCTTCAAAGAGACAAACCTGGGCTGGGTGACTATTCCATTCCCCAGGTAGATCTCGCATAACATCATCCAACTTCAATTGCAGCCATTGTATTTCCAGTTCAGAAGTTAAATTTAACTGGATGTTTACTCCCATGTAATTCCCCAAATATTAAAACCTTTCCACAAAAGTTGAGAATTTGCTCTTTTTCATATTCAAAACAAGGATTGCCCCAATGGACATCAAGGTGCATATAAGCAGTATGTTCGCATATATATATAAACAATGAGTAAACTCTCAGGTCATAAACAAATATGTATTTCTACTATGGTTTGCTCCTAGGAACTCTCTGACCTTTTCAAATTCCAAAGCTTGCATAAAAAAAAAAAAAGAAGGGGAAGGAGGGGTGGGAAGAACCACAAGATCCCAACCGTGCTTCAAGCAAAGGCAAAACTGACCTAAGTAAACCTCTCTAACCTCAGCACAAACACAAAAAGCTATAAACTATTCCTTCTGCCAACTGTGGCAGAAAAGTAAAGTATTTTATCAAAATGTGTAAAGACAGCATGTAAGTACATCAATATAAATTTATAAATTAAAAAGATTCCTTATGTATTGCACATCAACCTTCTGGAACAAATTTTCACCAACACATACACTACCACTGCTGTAACTACTCCATGCAGAGAATTCTGATGATAACAGAATAACAGAAGCCTTCTGTGAGTATTGGGAGATTCTGTCCTACTGCATTTTGAATACTTTTCCTTTATGACTCAAGCCTAGAATGAAGTACAATTTTTTCCCCAAAACATAAACACCCTGTCTGCTATTAATTTCCACTTTTTGTGATTTTCATCCATGATCAGTTAAATAAATTATACTACTGCACTCACATTAATCCAGTTCTGTGACTGGATATTGAAACACTAAAACCATATAAAGTAATTTGTCATAGAGTTAAAGATAAGATATCAAATGCAGTTGTCTAATTCATTTATGAGTGTTCTTTGATACAAGGCACTCAGAAGTACAGTGATAAAACATTCTCTCTTTTGTTTTCAGGATGGCTTCACTCCTAAGCAAATTCAGAATAAAATTTGCTGATATTAATATCATTTGTGATATCAATATAAAGCCCAACAAAGAGAGGTAAGAAACATGAACAAAATCCATTATTTAGCAGTCGGTCTTTATCTGGAGCTTGTTTCTTTTGTGTTGAGCATTAAAAACAAAAAACAAACACCACGATGAACAACACTGTCCATTTATTGCAGTAATTTTCTAAGTACCAAGAGCAGGAAAAAGAAAAGGACGTTTTAACAATCACAATTTAAAGAGTCCAAATCATAGGCAGCCTGTTTCATGTTGTAATTATAAGAATTTTAATAAAGACTAATTAGACACCATACTTACAAGCCACTAAATTTAACAGACATTTTATGATGGCTTTGCATATCTATTTTGCTTGCAACAGAATTCAGTCACAGTTCTGTAAACTGACCATATCTTTCAACTCAGGCTTCTGGGTTTTACAATGAATTCATAACATTTTTCTGGCCAAACATAAGCATACTTCGTCTTTCCCATGAGGACAACATCATAATACTTCCTATCACCCAAATATAATGAATGCTCAGTGTTTTTAAAAATTAACTTATCTACAGAATTAATGCTCCTGGCAGAGGTAAAACAGTGCTCAAGGAGCTCCACCTCCAACTGTGTTAGCTAAAAAAAACCCAAACCCTGAAGTCCTTGATTTCTAAAACTTATCTCCACAGAAATCACCTATTTATTCTGCTGATGTAGACAAAGGCATATAGCAGGTTGCTCATGAAGTAACTGAATCCTAAACTCAATTCACAGTATTGCTCTTGGTATTAAAGATCCATGAAAACGTGCTCACCTTGCTATGCTCTCTTCCATCCCATCCCTTACTCCACTCAAAGCCCTTCCCCTGAATTCAAATGCAATCCCAGGTTAGTCTCTTAATCTTTCTGTGTCCTGTTTCTACACACACATGACTTTGCAAAAACAGTATTAGCTCACCAGTGTTTCTCTGGTGCATTGGAGATTTTGACTTAAGAAATACAAATAAAGAATATAAAGATTTTATTACTATATACCTAAAGTCACCTTTTAGTGCTCTCTTGATCTCTCAAATAATATTTTTAATTATATAAAGAACTGTGCAGAATACTTATCTTTTTTTCCCTCCAGTACAATGCAATGATTTTACATAAATAAAAGCCACTAAGGGGAACTCATATCTGGCACTAACATAAAAAACACACACATTTGCTGCATCAGCACTATCTGAACAGAACAAGTGAATATTGTGCCAGACACTTGCTACACCACTGTGTCTCTCTTGCAGCTGACATCCCACTTATTTCATTAATAATTAGAGGATTATCACTATTTTACATACTGAAATAGACAAACTCTGACAACTCAGCAACAGCAACACTAAATGCTGCATGTCACACCTTTAACCCATCTATTGACTTCCTGGCCATAAAGCCCAGCCCTTGCCCAGTCTCCTGTTTCACTGCACAGTGAGGTCTGTCAGCACAAAGTGCTCACAGAAATACACTTACATTCACACAGAAGAAACTCTCTGAGGTCTCTGTGGGATGATAAAAATGTTTGAAAGTGGGACAAGCGAGGAAGTACAGGAGGATGACAAGCTTCTCTAGATGATGACAGTCAAAACGCTTCAAGAAACAAAATTAAATTTACAAAGAAAATTTGTGGGAAAGTTGGGAAATCTGAGCCTCCATATAGTAAAAAACCTACCCTTCAGCCCCTTGCTATAGGAAATTTATATCACCTGTTCATCCATTTCATTAAAACTATCAGTAGTACTACATCAATCAGGTTATTGCTAGTGCTAAAACAATAATAAAAGCTTATATTTATGAGGAGACCCATATTCATTGTTAATATTAGTAAGTAATATACTGCAGTTTGGAGTCACTGTAGAATTCTTTTCAGTGTTTTTGCTAGAACCAGGAAAATGCAGAAAATTGTCTGCCTAATGCAGTGTTTAATTATCCTCAAATAACCCAAACATATGAAGTGGCACAGATATAACTTGGGGCACAATGTAACAAAGAATAGCTAAAGATTTTGCATGTTTTTCAGCTGCAATTATTATCAGTGAGGCCTGTCATACACAGTGACTGTGAAATAAGTTAGTGAGTTCATACCCTGCAGCAAGGCCTCCTTTGTAATTCCTGTTTCAGCTGGAAATTCTTTGAAGAGATGATTGAACCCTATCGTCTCCATGAAAGCTGCAAAGATATAACAACTGCAGAGAAATTAAAGCGAGAGACTCCATGGAAAATTACAGATGCAGAGCTGGAAGCATTCAAGGAGAAGGTAAAGCCTTGCCTACTTTTTTACAGATGTACCTTTTCTTCCACTCCAGATGGTTGAAGTGATTAGTAAGAAAATGTGAAATACCAGATATGGAATTAGAAACATGGCATGTACAAACCTGTACTTGATATTTACAAATTGGATTTATATTGTAAACACTGCAGAGGTGTGTTATGGTTGCATTATTCAGCACTCTAAGACCTTGGCAGCTTTACACAGTATTTTCCAGGCTGATGAGAAGCTCTGCCCACATCAGAGCCAGCCAGATGGAAAGCCACTCTGAACCAGAAGCCACATAGCACTGCACTGGGCCTGAGCTAATCAGATCTGCTGAAAGCTTTATTAAATGGCTCCACTGTTTTAGAGCTTGAACCTCTTAAAGACTGCAGTTCCAAACATTCACTACTTTGGGAAATTTGGGACTGAATTCAGACACTACAACTAACTAGAAATTGCTCCAAAGATAAGATTTTATATGAATTCTTACCTCAATGGCAGCGTGCAGATGAAACCTGCAGGAACTTTCCTGCAGTTCAGAGACACTCTAAGGCTGATGTTGGCTGATCCGCTGGGTAAATTAAAGTCCAGGCTGCTCTTTAATTTTATTGGAAACTACCTTTTTAGCAATGAATCACCAGGCTTCATCAAGCCAGTACCAAAAGGATACTGCAAACTCTTTCACCCTTAAGAGACAAGTTCTCCTGTAACTCACAGAGAATTAATCTAGCAATTTTATTTATGGTCCCTGTTGGATTAACCTGAGTGCACTGAGAGTTTAGTTATCTCCAGTTTATAGTGCTGGTAACTTACTCAGCAGAGCAAGGATTGTGACTCTGAACTCAGAGCTGCTAGAAGTCACAGCCTGACATATTAACATAAGCAGAAATCAATGGTGATTTAAGATAACACACCGTACCACAGACTGCAGTAGCTGGGAAGAAAAGTGACTGCTCCCTGTGTTACCCTTTTCATGGAGCTGATAAGGTTATGGGAGTCAGCTGTGGGCAGAAAACCTTAGAATTACTCTCAGCTTAAATAATCAAAAATTGAGAGTCAGAGTCCCTAAAATACCTCAGTATAAAAGACAATGGGAACATAATCACAGATATTCTGCACTCTTATGTGTAAAACCAGTGAGGATTCAGCAGAAAGAAAATACATGATTAAGCTTGGTCTTGTCTAGGTCACTAACTAAAGAATCAGAAAAATACCCTATAGGTTGAAAAGACTCAGCAATATGAAAATGCCAAATTGCTCTATAAAACAAGAATAGCAATAAAAACTTTAGCCTACACACCTGGAAAGACATGCCCCTTATCTTCAGAAGTAAGGCTGTTCTGGGAATTTTACAGAGGACATTAGACCACATTTGAAATTCAACAGAGGAAAAGCTGGCAGCACAGATAAAGGGGGATATTATAGGATGACTCTCATGAGGTAACAACTGGCTAAATTATGAGGATTCTTACCTATATAACATGTAAAAGAACAGTGAAATTTCTGTACAGAAGAAAAATTTAAGGTCTGAACTGAGAAAACCTAGCTTTTTACTTTCTCCAGGGACAGAGAAAATAATGTACAAGATCAGTTAAGACACATCTGTCTTACACAAACCTGCCCTGGTCTCTTGTTCCCTATGACTTGCGTTAAGTTATAAAAACTTTGAGGGCCTGAGCCTGACCATAAAGGCTCAATCTCAGAGTAACAGCTGTTTATGCACCATCTCAGTACAAAAATAATCCTTATTGCAGTAAATCTTATACAGGGGTGAACAACTCTGGCCCCAGTATAACTATACTAGTCCAGAAGCATGGCTTAGCCTCATGCTTTGCCATCTCTATGACTCTGGGTCACAGAGCAGACCTGGCTTCCAATGCTGCCAAAGGGACAGCAGAAAATCCTATGGGCAAGGGGTAATGTGGAAGTCCATGAGGTACCAGAACTGAGGATCATTGACCTGACTGATTTGTTTTCCCTGTCTTGTTTTAATCAGAGTTACCGCCAAGTCCGTCTGAATGAACTCCTACAAGAGCATTCCAGAGCAGCCAACCTCATTGTCCTGTGAGTTGCAAGATTTTGGTTCTAACTTGGAGAATAGTGTGTAAAGGGATTCTGGAGTAGAGCAACAGAAACCCTTGGGTTATTTCACTGAGCACAAAAACAACCTTTTAAGTACCTTCTGAAGGACTTGAATCTGGACTGACAGTTCTCTGGGACTACACTAAATGTGAATCTTTCCTGGTAGTCCTTCATAACTTAAAAAAAAGCAGTTTGAGATTGCAATCACAAGCAGTTCATGTCCAGTACAACAAGGTGAGCAAGGGTTTGCACAGTAAGGCCTAATAATAGCTTTGTGCTTTATGATACTAGAACAATCATGTGGTCTAATTATATCGCAGTTGTCTGTGAACAGTTGAAGTTTTCTACTTAGTAATTAGTTGGAAGCATGTTACCTGGGCTACCCCTGCCTTCACAATGATAGTTTTATTTTTCCCTCTGCCTAAACAGGAGCCTCCCTGTGGCAAGAAAAGGAGCAGTGTCTGATTACCTGTATTTGGCTTGGCTAGAAATTCTCTCCAAGAATCTTCCTCCAGTCCTAATGGTCAGAGGCAACCACAAAAATGTACTGACTTTCTATTCTTAGAAAAACATCAGTGTCTAGAATATGCCTTGCTTGATTTCAACATCTACATTTTAATGGCATTGATTTATTAAAGACAAACTTACCTAACACAAATCTAAAACTGAAATAATTGACAGAAATTTTTTTAAAAAACCAAAGCAACACGGCAAAGAATTAGACAGAAAGTGTAGATGGTCCCTGCTGGTGTTAGACTCAAGTACAGGCAAAAGAAGGAAAATCTACCTGTATGTCATATGAAATAGTAAATATTTGGAACACACAAAGAAGAAATTCCTCTGATTTTAAAAGGTATTGAAAATGATTTGATATTTATTCTAGAAAGCCAAAATTAACTGTTACAATACAAAAAGAATTAAATCTATCAATAAATAGTTCTTTCAAATTGCACTATCATAGCTGCTAATAGACATGCAATAGGATTAAAATGAAATGCACCAACTTGTGAGAGAGAAAATAACCTGTTTGGCATCCACCACATCAGTCATAAACTGATAGAATGCAAGTAGAATGCTGCAATGCTGCTTGACTGTCATATTGCCAAAGTAAGACCTATTCCTACAGCAGATGCTTCTACCTAAATTGTTCCACTAATTTAAATTAACTGTAACACTTCTAATTAACTGACAAACAAAAACTTCACATATATAAAAATATGGACTCTACATGAAGAGATTTGATAATGAATTTTCAAGCTCTGACATGGAATGGAATGTATGATTGCAATAATTAAATGTGGTAAGTAAATATCACAAAGAAATTAGTAAAATAATAAATATTCTAAAAATTTTTGCTAGGAATGTTAGGGTTAATACAATCTGACATTATACTTTGATTTAGATACTAGTGATTTATGTGATTAGAAAATAACAAAAACTCCTTAGCTGAGTTGAATGCCTTATTTTTTGATTTATATAAAAGATTTGTCTTATTTTTTGACTTTCTAAATAATATCCATTATACACTAACTTAAAATAAAGGAAATCCATTAAGTTGTGTAATTTTTCTATTTTCTATTCTGCAACATTATGTTACTTTATAATTTCAGCTGTCAAGAAAAACAGCTTCTCTTTTTAATGGGGAAAGCTACATCCTGTGTGTAAGCATTATTTAAATTAAGGAACATCAAGGAACAAGGCTAATTTATTTTCTGTAGTTCTGCAACTCCTTTGCAGAGATCAACTGACATCTGTGCCTCATGAAAGCCAGGGAAGCCTAAATTTCACTGAATATATATTTCAAAGCAGGCCCCAGCTTCCATCTTGCTTGAATTATTAGAATCTAACTTGTGGAGGATCTAGCACTGCATCTCCAAAAATGACAAATATTTAATATTCATATTTTTCTGAGTTCAACAGCAGCAATTCAGCAGAACATAGTAATGTAGCCCAGTATTCCATGCTTTATTTTCTCCATCTACTAAAGGCAGGATATGAAATACTGATATTTTCTCATAATGTTCTTTCTTCACTCCTTCTTACACATTTACAACCAGGTTGAAGGATCATTTTGCAGTTTAACTGCATTACACAGAAATATATTTCCTCCATATTCCAGACTTCCTGCACAGCTCTGAGCAAACCAAAGCTCACATTCTGCATCTGCAAAACGAGGAGATTATTCTCACCCTTCACAGTGACATTAGCAGTGATACTGGAGCTTGTTCCACGCTCTCAGGTCCTTCAGCTTTGTAGAATTGCAATGGCCACCATCCTTTCCCATCTCACTTCAGACACTGCACAGGTATAATCTGCATGTTGCACCTGGTCAATGCAAAGAAAAGAACTCTTAGGGAGGCTTCATAGGCCTTGTGTTTCTTATGATAATCTGCATAAGGACCTGGAGGAATTATACACCTCTATTAAGCCATTTAATTAGGTACATGGGTGGGGATTGTTTCCTAAATATTCTCAAGTACTATAACTCTCAATCCACAGGGAACATTGACCCACATTGTTTTGGGGGGTCTAAGCAGATTCAAAAAGAAAATGAGCACAAAATAAACCAGCAACGGCACAATACTATTCACACTTCTCTCTCACAAACACATTGCTGTGGGCATTGCAACAATAAATACCAAGAGATACTTTTCTAAGTGAGCAGTCATCAAAAAGTAAGTACCAACACATACATTTCTGCAAAATTCCTTGCTTGGACTACAGTGATTAATTAGAAGATATATCCACAAACAGTGTTACGGCATTTATAATAAGCAGCACAAACTGTGAATGCAACAGTGCTTAACCACCTGAAAGTATTATTTCCACAAACTCACAAGTAATTTAAACACAGCAGCATTTCTTGTTCCTCACCAGGATTTCCGAAGTGTGTGCACGACCAATTTGGAGAGCACACTAATTATGGACTATCTTAAATTGCAGCTTTGATTGCAAAATTTTGTTAGTCCACCTACCTCATTTCTCACTCTGTAACCAACACTTTATATAAATTATGCATAAAACAACTGCTGAATTTTAATCATCATGTTAGTAACTAAATTCTAATTAAACATTTGACATCTCTAGAAAAATAGTTCTAATGCTGTCTAGTTCATTTTGAGCTTACATTACACTACCAACTCTGTAGGTTTATATAATTTAGGGTTGATTTGACCAGCCACAACAAAAGCAAGCACAGACAAGGTGACCAGGGACATTAAAGTGTGAAAATACTGTTGTTAGGAAGCAAGAACAAAGAATATTTTGAATTTTCTTCAAAAGCCTAGGCATCCTGCACAGCTAAGCTTGGGCCTAAGGGCCTGTTAAAATGATCCACTATCGCTCCTCTCATCAGTGAATCTTACCTTTCCCTCCTAATGTCAGTGTAGCTCTGACGGGTATCACAGAAGGCATTTCATCACAGTTCAGAGACCATGCTTTCCTTAAATCTTTTTACAACCACTGGCAAGTTGTCCAGCTTTATCACATACCCCTAGAGCATAGTCCAGGTTATGCTGTCCAGAACATCATTCGTCCAACATGCCTTTCACTAGATTTTTCAGTCCCCAACAGAGATTACTTTGGGGGGGTGGGGGGGTGGGGTGTTTATTTCATTTTTAAATCAGCTACCCAGCAGTGCAAGCAGAAAAGTTATCTAACCAAAAAGGCACTGCACTGTGAAGATAAACAACTGCAGCTACGCAAGGCACGGTGCAAAGAGTATGCTGCTGTCACACTTCACACTCAAAGGAGATTCCACTTCATCATCATAATCACAAGGTACAAAGCTCCAGCCACCTGCACAGTAAATTTCTCTAGTCTTAAATCTCTGCAATTTTCATTACATCTTTGAGAAGTCCTACCAAAGGCCTTCCTAGCTAGGCAAAATAATAGACTGCCCTTGCTTCTCAGAAAACCTGACATTAGTCATTTTTTCTCTCTCTTTCTGATTCTATGAGGTATTTCAAGATCTTTAAGGCAAAAGCAGTTTCAGCAACTGATTAGTGGTTTGCAAGCAAGAGACATGTTAGCAGCTAACATGAATTAGCGCTGAAGGTGTAGATAGGGGGCAAACAGCTACAGAGCTTTAGCTATAACTGATTCATTTAACTCCCCTTACCTGTATGTCACCTCCCTGAGGTCCCCAACTTATCAGCAAAGCTGAGAACAGAATCTGAGTAAACCTCAACCTTTTCAGCTTGAAGTTTGGGGTCTTCCTTAAGCTCCTGCCTCTGGTCGATTGGCTGTCACTGGACTTCAGAGAAGTCAGTGTGGATCACTCTGAGATCCTGCTCTCTCTCCCTTGCTACCTTCTTGGCAGGAGATCAAGGAACCCCTGAAATGCTGGAGCTCTTTGCTAAATCAGTGACTCGCCCCTTCCTTGATGAGGAAGGTCAAGGTTTTGTAGCTGTGTTTCAGCAGACACGAGTCCACTGTTCTAGACCTGTGTTGATGCTGGTACCTGGCTGGCACAGCCCCTTGGCAGCTCTGCAGCCCATCAAGACTGCGTGGCCAGCGCTGCTGAGGGAACATCCCACACTGGCCTTGGCTCTGCAAGTTAAAATAGAGACAACAAACAGTAACAGCAAGTTGTAGCTCACATTCTCCACAAATAACAAGAGCAATAGCCCACAGTCATGCCATTGCTGGAATTTCATTAGAGGAAATTCAGTTTCAAACAAAACAAAACTCTAAGGTTGTCTGGAGGGGAGTAAAAAGCAATGGCAAAATTCCACAGCCCCCACACTGTACAGCAAAACATGCAATCAAAAACAGAGCTTCATTATAAACATACTCATCATAACAGCCAAATTACAAACCTTAATCACTGTGAGAGAGACAGCTGTTCTAAGTGAGACCAGGCTGGGAAATCTCTCCTTTAAAGCCACAGTTTTCTCATAATAAAAATGCTCATTTTAACACCAAAACTTCACAGGGAGAATTTTGTGGATTATTAAGCCTGAAAGAAGCTCTGTGTTTCCTTCTGTGTACAACAAAGCATCCTCCACTCCTCCTCTCAATCTAGGTAAAAAGGCAAATAATTCCAATTTATCTCACTATTGTCTTCCAAAATCAGGAGGAAGTGCCCATGGAGAGCAGCACTAATGAGCACTCAAGAATGCAGGAAGGTTGGACAGCTGACTGTCTACAGAGCAAACAAACGTGTTCCCAGGACCAAGGCAAACTCGCCCAGATTCTAACCATTGTTTTCTTTGTTTTGTTTTCATTTACTTGTAAAGATCTGGGGGGAATAGGTGTCACTTTTCTCTTTAATAATATTTTTGATGAGTCCTCCTATCTATTATTCATGCACTTCCAGACTACCTTAAGCACAGTTTAAAACCCAGCCTGCCTCACGGAGCCTGACCATTCATAAAATTAGTGCTTTTTTATACTATAATGCACAATGCAGTTGTAAACTCTGTAAAGTTCTGCTTGTATAAATAACCATTTATAATTAGATATTCATTTAATGCAACCCAATCCTTATTAACTTCAGTTTGTGGATGGCTTACATCAGAAGCCATAAAATATTTAAATAGTATTTTCACATAGGTCTGTGGTACATATGCACACTCAAACAGTGCATACTATTTAGACTGAAAATACCAAACAGGAATAAATGGAAGCCCAAACTGGGACATGCTTCAAAATATTTTTCACAACTGAACTGTGTAGCAAAGGCTTCACTGCCATCTGGCTGCATTTAAAAAATGTAACATAGCAAGGAGACAAGCACATGCACTTAGATCTCAAAAATAAAATTTTAAAAATCACAAACAGTTGCT
This sequence comes from Pithys albifrons albifrons, assembly GCF_047495875.1. Classification (NCBI taxonomy): domain Eukaryota; kingdom Metazoa; phylum Chordata; class Aves; order Passeriformes; family Thamnophilidae; genus Pithys; species Pithys albifrons. Next base: position 10,867,739 of record NC_092470.1, read on the forward strand.
TGACAGAATTTAGACCAGCAAAGAGAACTCCAACACCCTGCACCTATTTTGCAGAGATGAATACTTCCATCAGACTTGCCAGGAACAGTTTTGAAACTATGAATCCAACTGATAGTCTTATCAGCCCACAGCACAGAGAGGTATGGGAGAATTTAGGGAATTACTTATTCCTATAGAATATACGTATCTGAGAGAGAAAGAGAGGGAGAAATACAGGAAAAATAGGGGGGAAAGTACACCATAGATGGGATGCTGAAAGAGGGCAGAGGGACCTGGATGGTTAGGGGAGTTAAAATGTCTTTTAATAGGTGGTACATCCCCTTGCAGCCTATTCGGGAAGTTTAACACATATAAAGCCTTATTCAATTGCTTCTGGAGTGCTAAGCCTACAAGCACGAAAATCAGACAGTGAAATCGTGAGTCTTCTGCTCCAAGACAGAAAAACAGGGCGGGCCGACCACTGATAGGTTTTCCTATCTACAGAATCAGGGAGGGTTGTTTTCCTTTAATAAGGCAAACGCTTCTGTCATGGCCTGACCATTTCTGAAGGAGGAGTGTCCTGCTCCCTCGATCCTGTGCAATCTGCTATCAGTGAATCCGCTTTAAGGGCGGGATTAGACTGGATGACACCGAGACGTCCCTCACTGCCCCAACCACCCCGTGCTGCAGGGATTGTGTTGGGAACGGGGGCAGCCGCTCCAAGGCCGCTGTGACCGCCCCGCTCCGCCGGCCCCGCCCGCCCGTGCAGCCGCCACCGCGTCCCCCGGCAACGCCGCGCGGCCCGCGGGGTCCGCCCGCGCCGCGGCAGCGCCAGCGCCGTGCCCGCCGAGCGCCGCGGGCCGGGCCAGAGCGGCTGTGCTGGCAGGTACTGCCCGGCCCGGGGCAGAACGGGGCGCCGCCACCTCCGCCCGCGCCCCACGGGCCGTGCGGGCCACGGCGGGCAGGGCCGGGTGGGCGGGCGGTGCTCCGCACACGGCGGCGGCGCGATGATGGCCCAGCACCTCCGGCGGCTCCTGCAGCCCCGCGGGCGCTGTAAGGGGACGGGGGGAAGTCGGGAGGAGCACAGGCTGCCCAGTCCGCGACACGGGCCGTGCGGGAGGGACAGGCTGCCCGGTCCTCGGGGACCCCGGGGCGGTACAGGCTGCCCGGCCCTCGATGGCCCCGGAGCGGTGCGAGGCGGCAAAGGCTGCCCGGCCCTCGGGGGCCCCGGGGCGGTGCGGGGGACACGGGCTGACCCGCCCGGCAGGAGGGACCAGCCCCGCCGGAGGCGCGCGGCCCCTTCACGCGAGCGCGGGGCACCCAGGAGGAGCCGGGCGAGGCCATTGTCACGGGGGCCGGGGGTATTGAGCGTGCGCTGCGCACGGAAAAGTCGCGGCCGGGCCGGTTCCCCCCCTGTTCCAGCCCGCAGTGGGCCGTGCCGGGTTTTGGCGGGCTTTGTCTGTGCCCTCACAGCGTTTCCCGTCCCTCAGCCATGCCCGCATCAGAGGCCATGCCGCTGCCCTCCCCCAGCAAGAGGCAGAAGGGCTCGGGGCCCGGCGAGCAGAGCACACGGCTCCGCTTCACCAAGCTGTCCGAGAATGCCTTCGCCCCCTCCAGGGGCTCCGCGCGGTCTGCGGGCTACGATCTGTACAGGTGAGGGTACCGCGCCTGCGGTACTCGGCGAGCTCTGGGTGGGGGAATCTGCAGCTGAGAGGGCTCTCATGCTTCTTGCCCCCGGGGAGGCTCCCCAGCATTACAGTAGAGAAAGTCAGGACTGACCCTTCAACTCCAGGTATCCTTGGTCCAACCCCGCTGCATCACTGATTCCCTCAGGTGACGATGCAGTTGTTGGCCGAAAGCCAGGCTTGACACACATCCAGCATTGCTGTTCATACCAGCCCTGGCCGGGTGCCTTCCTGGTGAAACAAAAAAAGAGTAGTTGCACGTGGGCCCTGCTTGCTAGCGGTTGTGCTTTTCTGCTTTCCTCTTGGCTGCTGAGTGTAGCAAAGGTGTGACAATTTGATAATGCACTTAGCTGGAAACCATCTGGGTTACTGTACAGACTTAAGTTTCGGTTTGCCTGAATTTATAAATGTTTTTCAGTGGTTTTTGCTATGTTATAAATAGTTGCAGCGAGGCTTTTAGTGGTTTGCACAGTGCTTCTGGGATCAAATACAGTTACTAGTTACATCTGAACTCCTCTGTGCCCTCTTCTATCTTTTCTACTATTACGTAAAATAATCAGCCTGTCTTTTTCTTCCTTTGCCTGATTTCCTTCCTGAAGATTTACTTCAGCACCCTTTTTCTTTGTATTCTTTTGTTCTACCACATTTGGTTTTGTTGTTCCAGTGGCACATTGCAGACCTCAAAAAAGTCTGTTTTATAAAAAACATTTCAGTGCTTCACAGTGTTTAAAAATCGGTTCCTTGCCACAGTCAAGATATAACAAGTATTGTCTCCCCTGCCCTTCATTAAGTCTCCAGTTGGGTACCTTCAGCAAGTTCTTAAAATCTCTGTAGTTTACAGTTCCCAGAATACAATCATGTGAATTATGAACACTCAGACTGCTCAGAAAAAAAATTGTTGCCTAAAATTTAACTTAATACATTATTAATTTTGATTACAATTAGTTTATCTGCTGTAGAAAGCTTAATCAGAGAGTGTGCTATCCTTCAAGTTTCTATTTTTGCACAAAAAAATGCACAGCCATGTTCACCTAATGGTTTCTTTAAACTTGTACTTTTTGTCTATCTTACCACTTAAAAAGCATTTAAAACTGGCAATCGTAAGACAATGTTGTTCAAATGACAGTTCTGAAACCTTAAACCAGCACCATCAAAATGAGAACATCTCCTATTTTAGGATCTGAGTTAGATATGGAACTCTGTAAATATTTCTGTGCAAATTCCATAGTATAAATTCCCAACCAGAATAATTCTGGTAATTTTGTACCTTAAGTTACAGAGAAAATTTTTAAAATATTCTATATAAACTAATGTTTCTTTTTTTAATGTAGTGCCTATGACTGTGTGATACCACCCATGGAAAAGGCTGTAGTGAAAACAGACATTCAAATAGCACTTCCTTCGGGATGCTATGGCCGAGTAGGTGAGTAAAGAAGCAACAAAAAGGCTGCAGAGTCATTCTGGAACAGGTCTGGTGCCATCTGCACATTTAGATTCTGCCTAAAGCTTTCAGAATGAGTCTACACGAAAAAGAGATGCCACGTGCCTGTGTGATGGATCAAGCCTTGTAAGAGACATTTCTTGTCAAATACATTTTAAATTTGGTAAATGTCAAGTGACAAAATAGACAAAAGAGCAAAAATGTTCATGCTCTACTTACAGCTTTAGAGGTTCTGCCATAGTTCACTATTTCTCTGCAGTTTCAAAATTTGAATCACAAAGACCAATTGGTAATGGACATAGAGCAAGTACCTTCCTGGATGTTTAAAAATTAACCCCAAAGTAAGAGTACTAGTGCAGCAGAATTTGACTGCTTTTTGTAACAGAATACTTAAAAGAACCTGTATGTGATTTTTTTTTATTTTGTACATTCTTTTTATGAATTATGTTAAATTCATAAAGTCAAAAAGCAATGACCACTCCAGTGGAAGAGCATGATCAGAGTTTGCCGTGCATTTCTCTTACCTAAAGAAAATTTTGAAGACTATAATTTTTAGCTCCTCATCAAAGTAGACTAAGGTAAGTAAAAACCCAAACCCCTGCACAGAGTTTATCTGTGTAAAATACTGTGTGGTAAGTTGCTTTCCAAATACTGTTTTCCATCATAACTTAAATGGATTGACCGCATAGTCGTTTGAAATAATGCCACACCAGCCATAGTCACCAAAATAAACCCAGAGTCGACAGTTTTTGTCTATTCCAGTTGCCTTCTTTGGAGAAACCTACTCTGCAATTGGTGGTCTAAACAAAGATATGTTTATATCACTTAAAAATTGCAATTTTATTGTAGCCTGTTGCAGCTGGTCTTTTGTTTAATAAATATCTAAATTCTTACAGTAATTTCCCTTAAAATCTTGGTTGTTTTAAAGAGACTGTGGAAGCAGTTCTGTGCAAACACTCTATTTAGCCTATAAATACTGTCTTTTAAAAGAAATTATTATACTTAAAAAAGAATTCTTCTTTTCTAGCACCACGTTCTGGTTTAGCTGCAAAGCACTTCATAGATGTTGGTGGTAAGACTTCTGTTCTTTTTATTAAGACTGTAAATATTGATCCCAGAAGTTTCTTAATTTCACATTGTAATATGTGTAAATAAATAATGCTTCATGGGTAGTCTGGCAAAAGGAGATGACTGAGTAACACCTCAGGGAGCCAGTGCATCGTAATTATTTTTAAAACTGAATTATTACTGATTTTTTAAAATAATAACCATATCACACATTTATAGGCAGTGCCTGCCAGAGAAGTTAGGCATTAAAGATGACTTGTTATTTTGTGCTTTCTCCATTTTAACTAAACATCTAATGTGTAATTCTTTTTAGTCTAGTGTAAGATCTGGATGAATTAAATCAGTCACTCACAGTCTCTTACACACAGAGTATATAGCAGTGATACTCAAAAGGGATGATACAAAGCACTGTAGTAATTTTTTTGCTTCTGGAAAATGTACATGCACAGCACGCCCTGTGTTCTGTTCACTGTTGCTTTTGACAGTGCTCTGTAATTGGTATTCCTTTAAGCAATTGTATATAAGTTAAATACCAGCAAGTTATTCTGGGCACTAGTGCAGAGGTTGTAGGTAACTATGGATCACATGTACTGCAATTTTTTCACACAGCTGAAGAATTAATTACAAAACCAGTTTTCTGTTCTTAAGTGTGCATCTTGTGGTTCAACATTTAAAACTTCAAGGTATAATACACAATACAATTTTCTTTGGTGTTTGTAATCTCTGAGGGTTCTACTTTGTATAAATCTGGGAATGTCTTGGAACAGCATGTAATTTTAGTATTTGAATTATTTCTGCAAGTAGACTTAAATACATACTTGGGTCCACAGGGAGGCCCAAACTCCAGTTTTTCTACTGGAAATGCATCTGACAGAAAAACTCCAAAGAAGCAGAATGTAATTATATTAATGTGCATTGGTAGATAATCTTCTGAACTATGTAGTTAATGCAGTTATACAAAATACAAGAGCAAGCCAGTGTTACAGTCCTGATGCTTGAATACAGCTGAATGATGGTGTTTCTTAAAGCTCTAGATCTGTTATCCTGCAAGAGGTGCAGGAGTTGGGTCTGTGCAAATCCACAGCTCTCAAGTGAAATGTTAAGGAACAGATTTCTGCTTGACACTCCAAAGAGCTGAAGTTAGCAGAACAAATTGAGCCTGAATTTCATCCAGCTGTCTTGATTTCAGATAGGGTATTACAACTAAAATTAGTAGTACAGTGGTAAAACACTTCTTGACATGTGATGGGGTTTTTCAGTTCTTTTTGCAAGGCTGATTAACATTTTTAGAGTCTCAGTATTTGCATATATTCTGCTTAATTGTGCACTAGTAGTAGAAAGGATGTCAGTGTGAGATAGTGCAATCATTTATTAATCTAAACATTAATCTAGCTGTCTGATATACTGACATTTATTAACTGGATATCCCTCTAAATTCTTGTGACAGCTGGTGTTATTGATGAGGATTACAGGGGAAATATCGGTGTCGTACTCTTCAACTTTGGAAAGGAGACTTTTGAAGGTAAGTGTTGAGCTTGGCAGAGCCTGCCTTCAGCCATCTGACTGGGAATGAGAAACTAACTTTTTCTTTAGACGTTTATGCATAGTCAGAATTTGCTGGGAATATTTTTCTTCTTTCAATTAACAAAAAAATAGATACTTAACAATGTCCTGTCAAGGGAATAAAAAAGATTGCACTCATTGCAAATTAAGCAGCTGAAAAAAAACCACCCCCAAAACCACCACACTCCCACAAAAGCAAACCAATGAAACCCCTGCTTGCTAAGCTTTAGATTTTCAGTCTGTACCGAGGTGCAGATTTTATTAAGTTTCCTTCTTTCACTGGAAAAAAGAAATAGTAGCTGAGCAGTATCTGAGATAAAAACTTCTCCAAGATCCTGGGAAACATGAGTAATAAAGATAGGAATTTTCCTTTATCATGCTGTCTCTCTGCAAACAGTCAGTTAAGCCTCAGTGTCCAGTTAAAATGCTGCCATACGGCTGTGTCTCCATCTCTGCAGTACTTGCTCATGGCACTTGTGATGCCAGAGTGTGGCAGCAGGAATGAGTGGAAATGCCTTCAGCTGGTACAACTGCTGACACTTCAACTTAAAAGGACTAAGCACAAGTTTATCTTTACCTGTATTTTTCTGGGTCTGTTAACATCTGCCTAAGTTTCAAATAAGTGCTTTCACTTTTATTACATTCTGATACTCTTGAAAGGAGATTGTCTAAACTCTGTATTGATTGTTCACTTTTTTGAAGGAACTAATAATATCTTTATTTAACTGCAGTTAAAAAAGGGGATAGGATTGCCCAGCTCATCTGTGAACGCATTTATTATCCTGAGCTAGAAGAAGTTGAAGTAAGTTGCCAAAAGAAAATAATTCTGCTATTTTCAGTGATTAATAGTTTAAGATACTTGTATGTAAGATGAAAATTATGGTATAGATCAATACTTTGCTGAAATTACTTTCAGTGTTAAAACTGCATAGCAGCAGTTCTACCAGAATGAAAGTCTTGGTTCCTTGCATGAACTTAGGTGGATTTTTTTGTGTACTTTTCAGAGTTAACAGGTACTTGAGAAACACTTCAGTGTGTACTAGAAACAGTTGGCTCACAATGTGGCATCTGTTTAAACCTCTACAGAAAGTATTCCAAAGTGTCTCATAAAAATTTTTTAGTTTCTCAGTTATAAGCTCTTGTTACTTTTATGTAAATGTACCTTCCTCCATGGTAGACACTACCTGTTGTATAGAAACAAAAAGCAAATTCAGGCACTAAACCAGCTTGTCATAATTGATGTCTTTCAGGCTCTAGATGACACAGAACGTGGCGAAGGTGGCTTTGGTTCTACTGGAAAGAACTGAAAATTACTTGAATACACTTTCTATATGAGTGGGTTTGTTACATTATTTCTAAATTTTCATTTAAATTAGAAATGGGATTTTAGGAGTACGTAAAAATATTTCAGGTTTTATTCTGACTTCTTTGTATCCTCCTATCTATTTTTACAGGCAATGTGTTTGTGTGTATAATGGAGAAATACGCATGACTGGCTTGGTTGATTAGTTGTTCAGTCCTCAACAATAAGAATACGTTGTTGTGTTGATTATACTCTAATAAATTAAAAAATAACTTTATGTTTGATTTTACTCAAACGAAAATGGCCAATTGTTCCCTTGCCACTTTGTGTTAATCTTCTGAAACCTCATCTTTGGTGTGTCTCAGGATTTCATACTGAGGGCCTATTTCATACAGCATCAGTGATAGTACATGTAGTGATATGACTTTCCATTCTGACCCCTGAATAAAGCAAAGATTGCATCTTCTACAACATGTCCAAATACATGTCTGTTTGCTAAAGTACAAAGATAAAATTCTGACTTTGATCCTTAGCTCATCTTTAAGCAGCCAGTTTTTCATTTCTCATATTAAGAGCAAGCAGTAGAGTGTTTGAGCTAAATAACACAACTCATCTGGAAATAACTAATAATATGAAATATGCTGTTGAAATATTTGTTGACAAATCTACTAATATGTTACTGTATGAATTATTGAAGCAGTTCACAAATTGGTTTTTTTAAGTTTGATTTTGTCCTTTTAACAGAGAACTCCTTTGGAATCTGTGCTGAACCTGGTTTGATAAATATGGGAATCTCTTCAATGACTCAAAAACCTTGAGGCAAAAGAACATGCACAGAAGAAAAGAAACAGAAAAGGAAAAAAAATAGTATTGTTCCACTTTACATAAGAGTTAGAAAAAGGCTGTGAGGCTCTTAAACTTTCCTACAGCTGCCAGTATTTTTATATTTTCTTAGATGAAAGGTCACAGGTATGAAATACTGTGCTCTAAGTAGTGTTTCATCAGTGGAAAGGTACGCCCTTTGTAGACTTAAAATGTTCACACCATTCTCCTTGGTAGTCTCAGATGAGAATAATTGGTATTAGTTTTGTGTCCTTTGTGTCCTTTTCTAGGACTAACCATTTTCGGTGAAATAGGCCCAAAATATTTCACATTTCCCTCCCCGAGGACCTGGGAATAAAGTATGAGAGCATTCAGATTCCTTCAGCCATGGGGTAATCATTACATTGACTTGGCAGTGCTGAAACAGTAAGTACATATTTCTGTCTAGGGGAGAAGTCTTTCCCTCCATCAGCATAAAATGCTTATTAGTCTTTGTTGTTGTTGTTCCCTCCCCTCATCACAACACTGTCCTTGCATTTGCATACCCACATCCTCATGAGCAGGCTCACCAGGTCAAACCCTGTTGTAAGCAAGAAGCACATCACACCAATGCAAATTTTGCTGCTCATTTTTCTTCCCACCTCCCAAAGCAAAAACTCAGCAGGGGATACACTGATGCAAATGCTTTTTAGAAGATCCTACAAAATGATTTTTCTTGGAATAGCAATCTCTGAGGCAGAAGTTCAGGTTCTGTTGACAGTCAACATTCGGTGTGTTGGGAAACTGATTTGATTTCCATTTTGAAAATATGCTAATTCTCCAGATTCTGAGATAAGAAGGGATACAATTTTCTAGAACTAGCAGCTCCTGAGATATTCTCTCAGAAACATACATTTACAAATCTGCCTGCTATAAATTGTCAACATAAAACCCAACAACTAAGTGTTACTACTAAAAAAGGCTTACTTATTTTGAAAATTGGTATAGTGGAGTTCCTTTCTGTTGTTTCTCAATACCTAAGCATGTCATGAGTTTTAGATTCCTGCAGGGCCCTCCCCAGTAGGACCTTGGAAAAGTCTGTCTATCTGAAACAAATTCTTTCAAGTTCTCCACACTGAGCTCCTCCCTGTGCACGAAACCATTGCACTAGGGAACAAATCTGATTACTTCCAGTTGGACTATTGGGGTTCTGCTTCCACAGGAGCAGCAAATCTGTGGAAGACAAATCTAACCAGGCAACAAAAGTTACCAATGTAGTGAAAGTTCTTAAGTTGATACTGCTACTGCAGAACAAGGCCTGCATTGACACCTATAGAATCCCAAAATTTACTAAGTTGACAAAGACCTCTGAGATCTTTGACCTACCACCACCTTCCCTACTAGACCATGGCACTAAGTGCCACATTCAGCAACAGTTATATTATTCTGTGGCATGCTAGGAATTTTTCTGATCCATTTAATGTTTTTTAGATCAGCCACTAGATGGCACTTAAAGTTTGCTTTCTTTTCCACTTTTTTCCAGAGATATTTTTCAAAGATCTGTTCATTTATAATTAAGAGTTGATGACTCCCATTGGGACTATGTTGGCAGAAAGCAAGATGCAGCAATATTTGAGTGAAAGCAGGCAAAAGTATAACCATTAAAGCAGGAACAATGACTATAATTTAAATAAGATTTGGGTGGTTGCAGTGTTTGCATAATCCCTCCTGGCATGCAAGAGCAGTAGAGAAGCCTGTGGCTTTGCTCTCCTGCTGCGTTTCAACAAAAATGGAAAATTGTAATGAACAGCAACATTTTTCCTATGTTTCATATTCACTCTCTTACTCCATTCCTTTAAGTGGAATGCAGTCTGCTTAAGGATTGCATTGTAATGAAATTAATGTATAGCTTGGTAAACTCTGCACTGAATCTTCCAAATCTGATGCCTCTGGCTACAAGTTCAGGATATAAATTAAAACTTACTTCATATGTGTTAACCCAGTAAGGGAGGGTTACATATAGTAACTTGAACTATGTCAATTTTTATTAAGGTTCCCTAGTTTCTGTACTGGTTGCTACTGCTGTAATAATGTAGTCTGGAGCTCTTGTATTTGTATTACCCCCCGTCTAATTTTTTTTTAAGTAGCTATCATTGTATCTTGGCTTAAAGATGGTTAAATAAGTTTTGGTAAGTAAACTTCTATGACCCTGCCTATTTCCTGTCCTGTCAAACCTTTCCTTGTAAGAATAACAGTGTCCTTTTATTTGGTGGAGTGTAGCATGATGATTTTGGCAGGCTCAACATTTTTGACTTGCATAAATTTGTGACCTCAAGTGCAAGAAAAGTGAATACTTGCTTAGTGCCTCATGGTTTCTGCCTAAAAAGAAAAGTGTCCACATCACTAACCATTACAATTTCTGAAGGAAAATTATCAGCACACTTATTCCACCTGATTACACATGACTGCACTCCCAAAGGAAAGAATCAGAAATAAAAAATATTTTGCACCTAGTTATGTAAGGTACCAAAAGCCTGGAAATATAGGTCAGAGTGTACTGCCTTCCTGGTTTCTGGAATTGGCACGCATGGCACTTCCCTCACTAACAGCTATTTGGCAATCTCTGCCTCAGTAAGGATGTGATTCTGCAAAGTGTAAGTTTGGGTCTGCTGCTGGGCAAAGAATGTCACTACATGGTTAAAGGCTGCAGGGTCAGGTCTGACATGAATTTATGTAATTATTTTCCTAAACTTTCCCTCCATTAACTGTGTGGTTATTTAGCTTTTTACCACTGAAGTGATGCTTTTCCCCTACTCAGAACACAGCAAGAATGCCTTTTACCCTGTCAAGTCTGAAAAAACACATTAATTTTATAATTAGAGAGCCCTCATCCAGAAAGTAACTACTGTATTTGAATATGTAAAGTATGTTTAAACACACATATGTGAGCTGTATATGCCTACTTGTTGCCCCTTAGATTTTGATGGTTTTTCTCATTATGTCACAAAACTTTAATATTAATCTTTGGCTTTTTAGATAAAATTTGTATAGTAAATATTGTAACAAATAAAAGTTTTGCATCAATTAGTATTGCTTGTAGCCTTGAACTGAAGAAAGTTATCTTTTATCTACTATTGTTTATAGGAAAGGAATTAGTTTGCTTTCATTTTGTAGGAAGAAAAAGGAAAAACAGTCATGAATGTAGCATCATTGGCCAGATTCTTTTAACATGAGTATTTTGTGGTTTATGGATTCCTAGTCTGAAAGGTTGTCTCCAAGTGTCCAAGACAAAATAACTATGTGTCCTAGTTGGAAGGAAACACCTTTCCTTTGCAGCTAAACTAACTGTGCCATGTCTAGGAAGCGTGGCAGTGCAGAGTATCCAGCACTCAGGCCTGACTACACCTCTCTGCCTGCCTAGCTTACCCTCTGGTCATTGCCAAATTACAGGGACCCTTCCTTAGGATGCAGGACAGCATCAAGGAATCCCCATTTTTCAGGTTTTCACAGCAGCAAACACAAAGCACCAGTCTCACTTTCCTACGCTTCCATGTCAAAGCTATGGCTGGCAGCGAGCCAAGCTGTCAGCATTGCAGGTCATTCATGCCACGGAAATTCTGCAAGAATTTTTCGTTCATCCTATCTGTGGCTGTATCATAGCAACACAGGTAGGCTGGAGCAGTGAAAGAGAAGAAGGGGGTGTTTTGTTAAGGGATAAAGTAGAAAATTTTAGTCCTGTTCTTACATTTCTTCTCAACTTGCATTAAGGCATTACTAATGTGAGAAAATTGAAAAAGATGCTGTGACAATGACAGGAAATCATGGATCCAGCAAGAGAACTCATTGCTTTCCCCAGATGTGAAGAGGAGGTGGCTGAATCAGAACAGACTCAGAACTCTCACTTCATTATCCTGGTGAGGTTTGGGATGGAGGTTTTTTGGTCTGATTGATTGGGTTTTGATATTAGTCATATCAATTAAGGTACTAAAAGTTCTCCAGGAAAAACTGGATAAACCTCACTGCCTGGAAGACTGCTACCAAATGAAAGGCCAAACTCCTGCTCCAGGGAGGTAGCAAGGTACCGGTATTTTTGTCAGAAAATCATTCCTCACTGTACATCTTGTTACCAGTTTATAGCCAAGAAAGGCTTTAAGAGTGGCTTTAAGGAGGCCCTCATATTTCTGGAAGCATGACAGATGTGTCTCATCCCAGGTCACCTGCAAAGAGCCTCTAGACTGCTGTCCATACCTTTCCCAAATGCCAGCTGAACAAGGCTGACTAATAGTCAAAACAGGGAAGCTTTCACCATTGTATCTTGAGCAGGCTGGAGATCTGCTGTGTGGGAGAAAGTAGCCTCTGTTTGCATTTACTTTTTGTTTGGATGACCTTTGAGATGCTTCGCATTTATGGAACAGCCTTGACTGAGCAGAAAAACATAACTCAGGCACTTCCAGGTAGTTTGGTTCCTAAACAGGATTTTTGATTTTTCACTTCTGTCTGTCCCTGCCCACCTACTTGCCAACAAAACCTGCCTATTTATTTTTGCATTGTTATTTTCTGCTAATAAAGCCGATTTTAAGACTATGAGAGCTACATTAATAACAATAATAAAAAAATGCACCCCCATACTCCCCAAGCTTGCTATTCAAATGTACACAATATATGTCCAAGGCATTGCTGTGTGTGTATTACAGCATGCAAATGATCACTGATGCCAGGGCTGCATACAAGCTAAATGAAAAATTATTACTCATTTGCAATTATTCCAAAAAATTTTGAGCAGCTGCCAAAATAACAGAACAGCTGGACGAGGAGAGGGATAGGATCTGTTTAAGCTGGCACTCAGGCTAAAGAAACTCATGCAAAGTCACAGCCATGGTTGTCTGGAATACTTTATCGCACTGTTGAGCTGGTGCACAACAACTTGTGTTGTTGCGTGCTAACAACGTCTGCCCAGAAAATGGATCAGTCTTCCAGTTTCCATTATATTTGAGCTGTTGGAGAACACTGAGGGCCTCTAAAGCAACAGATCAACAAAACCTGCCACATCAAAATCAGCACTGTCTGCCTTTGGTTAGGTTTGTTCATTATGACAAGATGTTGTTGACACTAAGCCAGTTAGAAATTATACATGAATCTATTACAAACACTGTGACTGTGCAAATAGAGTAGATGTGGCGAAAGATAATGCTTAACTCGTATTTTATAATCCCTGAGGATCTCCCTGCATAGAACCTTTTCTCCTCATGCCTTTGCTCATTGATCTCTACCTTCTGGGTCACTAAACTTGTCTGCAGGTGTTCCATCAGCTAGCAGGCAATGGTAGGAGTGATTAAATGGGAGCCTGAGAAATTCACATGAAATTTGGTCACCTCTGGTGAACAGTAGAGAAATATTTTAAGCTCCATTTACCTGGTGCAAAAGAAAAGTTCTTACAAATTAGACATCAGAATCAAAATTACACCTAAGAGCAAAACTCCTGGCTCAGCACTATAAAGCATATACCAATAATCCATGGATAACCCCTTTTTTTAGAACTCTGTCATAGGTCTATTAGGTTGCCTGTTCTACTGATAAAAGTACACTACATGGTCTCACTGCTCTGTGCATGTTCCCAAAGTCTGATGCTGTTGCTGGCAAAGCTTTATAGCTTTATTATATTCCTACATTACATAGAGCATTGTGCAAATGCTAAACAAAAGAAAATGACATCCAACTGCTAACAAAGATGTTGGCTATTCAGATTTCCCCTCCTTTCCCATAGCCAAAGTGGCAGTCAGACAAAGGCTTCTGAATCCTTGCTCATTGTGTGAAAAAGAACTCAAACAATCACCAAATGGTATTAATCATGGCCTTCCATAGCTCTATAACTAATATTTTTAAAGTTATCCTGCATCCTAAATATCATTTTCAGCAGCTAGGAACTGTGAAACCAATACAGCCCTCATCAGAATGCTAAGGGTACAGGCATTGCTTTATAACTATTTCTGTTAACTTGAACAGTCTCTATGCACACAGAGCTTCAAGAAAAGGCAGAGGATTGCATATTTTAATAGCTTTGGAGGTATTTTATTGGGTTCATGTTTGTTAATGACCAATACTCAAGGTTAAAAAGAACATTCATATATTTGGCCAGAAGCATTGCCTTGCAAGAAATCAAGATGCCAGGAAGTTATGCTTCATCAGCAGTAGGTGCCCAAGGGATTTGGATAAAAACATTTGGAAGTATTAAATCAATAGCTGTCAAGAGTCCTCTATCTATAAATGCAGTCATTTTCAGTAAACATCTGTTGAGTGTTTTTAATTCACCTAAGGAAAATATGTTGGAATTATGTTTTTTATGTGTTTCTGGGACATGAGATCACAAATTGCCAAAGAACTTTGGCACAATTAAAAGGAGTGAGAGTCAGACAGAACACTTCAAACACTAGTCAGGGCAAATTCTGAATGTTTGCCAAGTGAAATGCAATTGATCAGGGTTTGTGCACTACTTACTACTGAGAGATGACAAAAATCTGTCTAAGGAATAATTACTGAAAGAGACAGCTGTGGGGTGGGACACAGCATTGGCCTCATATGATCTGTATACAAGAAGTCATTAATATAGAGTTACATCTGAGATACAGTATAGTCATAAGACCGAGGGACCTTCTCCCGGAGTCTCTTTTCTCCATTAGAATGAAACACAGAATGTTTCTGTTATTTCACAGGCTCAAAGTTATTCCTAAAGGCAAGAACTAGTCAGATATGTCATAGTGTCCCCAGGGAAGCTGTGGAAACCCCTCTGGCTTGATGCAGACAAAGACAAGAAAAAGCACACCACACAGAACAGCCCTGCATTGGCTGGTGGGTTGAGCAGATGACCTGATGGGTCTTTTTCATCTACAATTTTATTCTGTGGCTTTGATACTGAAATCCCCGTGGACATCCACATTGCTCTTGCTTTCCTGGAAGCTTTAATAAAGGTCTGGTTTGGAACTCAAAATAACTAATACCACTAGTATGGGGTGAGAGGAAACAAGAATGCCAGTGGGAACACGCCCCATCTCGCTAGATAGGTTTATTCCGGCCATGAACAGGCGGATTCCCTGCAACACTTGCAACAATATACACTAACTGCAATGGATGTCAGTATGATGCTTACTTCAATGCAGAAAAAAAAACAGTGTATAAACACTTACAGTACTCTCTACCCCAGATATTGCTTGGATTTATAAGCTCCCATGTCTGGCCTGGTCCAAAGACCTACTCATTAAGAGATGCAGGAATAAATTTAGATATCCTCATTCAGCAACAATCATGTCAGTATTTTTTCTCTACTCTTCACTTAGTCTGTGACTATCACAAGCCTTCTGCCTCTTCACTGTAGCACATTCTGTTGTTAAAGTTGGTACAAACTCACAAAAGCCACTTTGTCACATTTATTCATCAGTCCAAAGACCACACTTTCTACTTTATCCTGTTGCCACTGGAGTTACTCTGGGGCCAACACAATGATAGTTCTACCTCAAGAGTACAGCAGAAAGATTTGCAGTCTCTCTTGTCACCCAAAACTTAGTCACAGTGACAAGGCTTGGTTCTCCCTGCGAGGTACACCACAAGCCCCTAGGACAGGACAGAACCTGTCTGTGAGCAGTTTCTGTTGGTCCATGGAGCACAGCTCTTCAGTGAGCAGTCAGGTTTTCAACAGTTTGCAAAATCTAAAGATATTTTGCCAATATATTAACTAAATCAAACCTGGTAGAATGTAGCTTACAGCAACCCAGATCTGAATCTAGAAATCTAGTCTGTGGAGGAATAGTGGTACCAGAGGAATATTCTGACTCAGCTGGAGCAGCTTCTCAGATCTGAAGGAAACTTTGCCTAGTGGGAACTCACAGCAGGTCACAGCTCTGTTTCTCATGAGATTGGCCACATCTGTTCCCTTTTATGCAAGAGAAACACTTCATTAGGGCCCTATGTAACCTTTGTTGGGCAATACTGGGCACTCCTGGTTTCATCAAATGATGAATCAGTGGGTTCCATTATTGCTTCATACCTCACAGTAAAGTTTTGGGTGGGTTCTTGGATAAGAATCTTGGCCCTGAAAGATATGTTTGATATGGGAGCCTTGGACACAGCCATGTAATAATTCAAGCACTTCTTACATCAGTAAGCAGAAAATGAAAGCCATCACTTTTGCTATTGTATAAAGTAAAAACATGTCACCACTATTATATCTCAGAAAATTCAGGGAGACCTACACAGACAAATGAACCCTGCTATGTGGCTTAGGAAAGTATCTGAAATTCCAGACCTTTGCATCTGCTACAGAATTGCCCTGTAGAAAAACCTCTTTTCAGAACTCAATGATGACTAAGAGTCCACACAGGCCAGTATCTCTGATATTCAGTGAATCAAACTGCACAGATATCCAAGGCAGAACAGAATCTGGCACTTATTAACTTACAGTGTTGGTATCTTTTTGCATGTTTCTTATTACTTCAGCAGTTTATTACTTGGCTCTATCACAATACAGTTTACTCTCTAATTTCCAGAGTAAATTTGAATTCTGAATGCATTAGAAAGCATGAAGAAGCACTAGGCTGTTAAATAAGTACTGAAGGTAGCTGTGATTTAAAAAAATACAGCGTGAGTCTGACTGCTCAAATCAGTGACATTCAGACCGGGATTTAACAAATAAACTACTTTTAGAGTGAATGAATAGGGAGAATATTTTGAACCTTAGGCCCTCAGATGTAATCCCTCTCTTTGCTTCAGTCTGGACTGACATGGGCATGGTGGGCAAAGATTCTGGCAGTTACCCTTAATCCAGCACAAGTGTAAGTGGACACCAGGACTGACTTGCTTCTGTCACAGTCAGGATTAGTTTCAGTCATTATTGCACAAAAATGCAATAATCTTTTTGCAGTAACCTGTAATGGGTTCTGTAAAACCCTTAAGCAAGGAGTTGAAGGCACAGACAGGACAGCACAAATCCACTCTCAGACTTACCATGTCTAAACCTAAAATAGTCATTAGTAAAACAGGCACTTGAACATAGTGTCAATTAAAAGCCTGCTTAACCAATCCATCTCTCACTCTGGAGAGAAGTCTTGGTAGAGAAATAGTTCTGTTTGTTCCCATTCTTACCTTAATGTAATATTGCTGCTGTATTTTGTCCTCCAGAAAGCACTAGAGACTGTGGCTTAGCAGCTTGCTCTTTCCACTAAGTGTCTCCCACAGATGACACACCCTAGCAGAGCTGGGCCTGAGCTTGGGAACATCAGCCTGTTCCAAAAACCAGAGTTCCCACATAAGTACATAATTTGCTGCTATCAGGTTACTGGGCCAGCCACAAATTGACTAATGTGAGAGTCATCAAGTATCAGGAGGTTGTAGCATGAGTGCTTAATTTTCAGGGGAGGGTGATGTATCCTTTATTATCACAAACACTTTATCAACACACAAACAAACAAGAAGACCCATTTGCTAGCCATGCACAGTACGAAAAGAAAAGGGAATCTACAACCTTTAACTTGCAGTGACACACCCTAGACAGGGCCCTCTGAAATCTGGCAGTGGCATTTGTACCACGGGTGCTTCCCCAGCTGCAGGGGAACACGCCAAGGGCAGGAGAGCAGCTGGGACTCAGCACTGCAGAGCTTTGCTTGCCTTACTGTGCCTGAGGAACAGCGTTCTCACATTGGATATCATTGCCTCTCCCTTGCTGTTTTCAGCTCACAAAGCTAACAGCAACAACAATCAAAGCAATTCGTTTTCCCCCACATACCTCACTGATAAAAGGAAGCTTTTCCTGCAAAACCATTTCAATCTTAGAAAATCAGATTAGTCTTTTTCTGAACTAGAAGGGTCTTTTGAGTTGCTCCTCGAATGTCAGCTTTGCATGACTCTTGGCTTAGTTCTCTCAGTCTGTTAGCAACCAAACTGGTTCACAATCTGCAAAGGGAGACTTTGCTCCAGCTGTAACAACAGGTTAGATTAGAAGAAAACAGGACTTACATGCTCAATAGCTCTAATTTCTAAACACACTTGACCGTGTTTTCTTCACTGGACCAGCTCAGCAATGCTACAAACACCCATAAATAAAGCAGTGAAAGGAGAACAGGCTGTAATTATTGGCTGCAGCTGTTTACACCAGCCAATCTCCTGCTAACTACCTTTCATTGCCAGTGTCATAAAATCACAGAATAAAATGGCTTAGAAAGTATCTTAAAGATTATTTAGTTCAAACCCCCTGCCATGGGCAAGGACACCTTCCACTAAACCAGGTTGCTTAGGGCCCCATCCACAACTCTTCTGGACAATGGTATATTCACCAGGATGAATATCTGGTAGTGATCTGCAAATGACTGCAAAATAAAAGGCAGTCTGAATGCACTGCTTGGAAACCAGCAGGGAGAGTTCACTGAAGTTTGCCTATGCTCTACCAGAGCCGCTAATCCTCTCTGTAGTAATCTGCTGTCTGAAGGAGTTTTCTAAATGTTAATTTAAGGTAGGAGGTTATTTTACAGTAGATAGTCCTTCTCTGGATATTGTAATACCAGGAATCTTCCTTAGTATTTCATTTGCATAGTAAGTGGTGAAGAATGCAGTCCTGGCACTGTTTTTTCTCCAGCTAGCTGTTGTATTCACGACATTATTTTATCATATGAGAACATGCATAGTTCCATCTAGAATGTCTTTATTCAGTCTACAACTAAAGCTTATCTTAGTGGCATATGTAAAAAAATGAATTAATTTTGGAAGAGGTGATTATTGAACACCACTGGGCTGCCACTCTGTGAGACAGAGAGACTTCTGTTGCTGAGGCGAGCAAATGCACATATTAAGCTTCCTAAGGAAGAGACAATAAGACCACTAGGGTTGCATGTAGTTACTATAGACTTCATAGAATGTATTTCTTTCTATTTAACCCTTCACTGCCTCACACTTTGCAATTATCTCTATACTTCTGAGCTACCATCAAGATATATTTCATACAACTGCTCAAAAATAAGTCACTTGGTTATTTGAGCTCCTCAAGCTCCCAGTGCCATAAGCAGAGGTCACCTTTTCCCACCCCTGTGTATATCCACAGATATTAAATGTTCTCTGTCTTAATATCTTGAAGATCAGGTGAAACTAAAAGGTTAAATCAGGTCTCAGAGTAGATTGTAGACCCAGGATCTCTTCTTGCCAGCTCTGCAAAAGAGAAAAAGCAAGTGCTGTTTGTTTGGTGCTTACACTAGAACATGCAGTACAGAAAGTTAATCAGTTTATATTTCTGTCCTTCCTGAAAAGAAACTTGGCTTTATGCCATCTGCTTCTTCTGACCTGAAGGGACCTGGTCCTAGGAAAAAGTGTGAAGGAGATTACCTGCTAGGCTACGTGGCACACTTTTGGGCCCCACTTCATTTCCTTGAGCAATGATTGTGATGCCATGTAGTATCAGCAATCTCGAAAGTAACCGTAAAAAGTAGAAAGAAACTCTCTACATTCAAAGGAGCAAAAGAGGAAATAAAAATAGATTGATTTTCAGAGTCCAACCTGATACGTATTTGGTATACGGTGATTGAAAGACTCTTTTTTTTCTTTTTAAAGAAGCATTTACAATACTTTAGAAAAAAAAAGTAAGAAACAATTTCCTAACTACCTTCTATAATGAAAGGGAGGAGTGGAAAGGAGCCCCCTTGTACAGCATTGTTTGAAATTGTGTCAAGTGCTGTTCAGTGGAACTTTTTTCCACAACTTTTTTCCACTATAAGCCACGAGCTAACTTTAATGCTCACCGTTGCTTTCTCTGTATATGTACTTAAATGTCTTCTAGTAAAACTGCAAAGCCCAAAGCCACTGGTCAGCATCGGCCAAACTGAAGCAAAAGCTAAATGTCTAACAGATGCTGAGCTCATATGTGCCTTTCAGGAGAGACTGGATTAGCTGCCATCCAAATGAAAGCAAGAAGCACAAGCTCCACCTGTGTTAGTCTGTAGCAAATGGGAAGGAGCTGCTACTGATGCTCTGTCCTTGTGGAAACTAGACTTGACTGAACCTTGGCTCTTCCTAGACATACAAGCCTTGCCTTTCTGGTGCCAGACTTCTCTTGTTTCAGATTTGAATTCCCACCCCAATATTAGTGTTGAAAGAGCTCTATATATCAGAAATCCCACAGCACAATTTAGAGATGAGCTCACCTGTGATCAGTGGCAGAGCAATTCTAAAGTAGCAGGCAAAGAAAGAAGTGTTTCTTGAATCCTAAAAGGGAGAAAACCTTTAAGTCAGCTTAGCAAATGGCAAGGTATGCAAGAATTTGAGAACAGATAGAAACTAGTGAAATAGCTGTTAACTTCCTTAGCTGATCTTAATTTACTCTGGTAGGTGGCAAAATATTGTCACTAGGGGTCATATGTGCTGGGGTGATGGGAAAGTGTATGAGAAGGAGGCAGTTAAATAGTTATAAAAGAGTTGGACAGTATATGACACAGTTCCAGGTCCTGCTAATGAACCTGCCTGGATTTATAGCTGGATAAAATTTGTTAATTTATGGGTCATTTGAGTTCTCAAGTGACAGGCCAGATCTGTGGAGTGGCAGGCATAACATCATTATTGAAATAAGCATTGGCAAGCATTACAAGTCTGTCCTTATGTTAATAATATTTAATTTTATAAGCAGTTCTGGATGATAACAAGTGGCTGTTCAGTCAATTATATGAACACAGAGAAGTGACTATGCAGGCTGGGTTACTGGCACAGGGTCAAGGCACTCCCGGGCGGGTGGAGCATCCCTCCATCCATAAAAACTTTTGTTACTTATGCTCTGACCCTCTGAGAGCCCAGAACAAAACTCCACTGACCTATGAAATTCTGCTTCTGTGCCAAAGCACCTCCATCAGCCATTTCAGCTGCAGAGCACCTATCTGACAGCCAGGCCTGTCACTAGTGTCAAAGTGATACTCTCAGCACATCTGTCTGAGCAGGGCACAGGCTCAGCTGAGAAAGCACCAGGGCCCTTCTCTGCTCTTAGTTTGCCTTTCCTCTGCTGGAGCTGTGGATGGCTGTGCTGAGTACGGGTGAGATCCCACGGGCACTTTAAGGATTCAGGGTAAAATCTTGTTCCAGTGAAATCAGTGGGAGGTTTGCCATTGACTTTGGTGGGGCCAGACTTCATTCATAAAGTGTCGACTGTTATAATAGATTTACCAGCCCTGCAGGCAGCCCATGCAGCGGTGTAATAGATCTGGCACTCTTGTTTCTAGAAATGAATCCCCTGGCTCAGGCCAAGGTCTGCAGAGAACAGTTTCCCTGCATCAAGCTCTTCATCCAGGAAACCTACCACCTGTATTCCACTGTGAGCCTGGGTCTGAGTGGGGCTGCCTTATGCCTCCACCACGGTAGGATACCCACTCATGCCACCCAGCTCTGGGAAAAGCCAGGAGTCCCGTGGAGGTGTAACCCAGGGGGTTCTGCATTGAAGTGGGCTGGTCCCTTGGGCAATAGCAGCAGGGGTGGACTTTTCTGGCCTGCACCAAGCAGGCCCACATCAGCCTCAGCACAAAGATGGCTCAAGTGACCCTATGAGCCAGCACCTGCAAAGGGCCAGGCCACTGCTGCAGCAGCCAGCACTGACCCCGCACTAGAGCTGCAGACAGGACTGGGGGCTGAATGCTGCCTGCCATGCGTGCTGCCCTGGTGGAATGGTCACTCTATTTAAAAAGAAAAAAAGGAGTGAGGGAATCCTGCTCCATTGTCCTACTGCAAGTGGAAAAGGGCTGAAGTAATTCAAACCAAACTCAGAACAGAAACTCCTCCCAGGCGGAGACATTTTTCTGTCAAGTTTCAGCCCTGGGAGAATTTTTACAGCTGAGCAATAAACTCTAGAAACAGAGGTTAAGGGCCTCACTAGCTCCAGGCTTCTAATACAGGGAGCAACACAGAGCAACAGGCACCCTTTAATCTGTAGGAATGTGTCAAGATGATGGGAAGCTGGACTTAGTGGGAAAAGGAGGGGGTTAATTACCACAATTGCTCAACAAACATTTACTAACATTGTCACTTTTTACCCACAAGTTGCAATTTCTGTTACTATAGAGGCAAGATGTTGATACTGGATCCATTTTCTGGGTTTTATTCTTTTTTGTCATTTTTCCCATGAACTAATAAGCCACAGTGGATTTGAAAGTATGAGCAAATGTGAACACTATACAAAGAACTTTTATGTTCTATTGACATTTTCTTCCCACCCTAATAATTTAGAGCTGTTAACATAAAAAAATAAGATGATCATACTTCCCATCACTTTCATTTCCCAAGTTTATGAAGGAAGAATTGTGAGTAATTTCCCATAGTTATTGTTTGCAGCACAACACATGGTCTCAATTAGTGGAATAAGAAACACAGAGAGGGCAGTGGTGAGGATAAATGATTTATCTGTGCATTTCATTCAAAATTCATTTTCCATGCCATAGTTTATATTACTCTGATCAACCATCATCTTTCTTATTGGACTTTATAAACATAATCCAACTATTCTGAGCAGGACCCTGGGTCACAAGAGATCAGTTTACTGACATATTTTTGGAGCAGAGTAGCATTTGCAGAGTGACCATCAAACAAAGCTACCTTCTGCTAAAGGTATCTACCCAAGAAGGGCAGATCTGGACAAATCTAGACTAACAGGACACAAAATAACTCTTGGATTTGACTTTTGTTCTCATTTCCAAGAAAAGAAAAAGGGACAACAGCTAGTATTGGGATACAAAGACAAATCTGCTTCTCTTACAGGACTGCTCCCAGTTAGAGATCATGCAGAACATGAGATATTTAATGCTTTGGGGGCAGGTGAGGAGATTCCTCTGAATAAATCCTCTACTAGTTCTCTATTTTTAAAATAAATTCCAGGCTGGACTGTGAGGAACTCAGGACTGTGCTGTTTGTGAGCACAAATGAGCTCAACACAAATAGCTGGTCTTTTTCACCAGAGAGTTGTGCAACTCCTGCCAGACTTGGCCTTCAACCTGGGCCTGGTGGTCACGCTGGGACCAGAATTTCCTCCCACAGCTTTTTCTGTGCTGCCGAAAACACTTTTGTTCCCAGCATATTTTTGTGATACAGGAGTGTGTAGTAGGCCTGTGGATGGGTGACAACATCATTTTTAATAAATTCACTCTCCAAAATTACATAATCATATTACAGGGCAAATGCATAATGGGCAAATTCACACAGAACTGGCTTTGTTGAAGAATGAGCTTTTGAAATGGAGTTCTGTTTCCTGGTTCCTTGCCTTTGCTCTGAGCACATATGTAGTGGATTTTTCAGCCTTTTTTTTTCTTCCTTTCATTGCTGGGTGCTGGTTTTGGTCTTAATCCATGATACACAGAGAGGATACATGATTTATAAATAAAGACCAGGTCTCCTTAGGACCTCCACCCATCCCTCACAGTGGCTCTCATGGCCTGAGACTTCACTTGGGTTTCTCCAGATCTGACCTTGTGCTGTACCACACCACAGTTGTACTCCAAGAGCAGAAACTGATGTGGTCTAACCTAACACACAGCAGCATCTCACCTCTGTGGTGCTTTGATGTAAGAGCTTCACTGACAGATAGAGGATCTCTCAATTTTACATCTTTTGTTAAGGCTTCTCCCCAGTGCTGTGAGAACACTGAGATCTTGAAAAAGTAATGAGATCTTTTACAAAGCAGATTTGAAAAATGGAGGCAAAAAATGATGCAAAAAGCTTTCAGTGAAGAGGATTTATGGCTTTGGCAAGTACAATTTAAACATGTGGAATGGGAAATCTGTTAAACTCTGTCTTGATCACTGACCTTTTTTTTTTAAATTCAGTAAATGAGGAACTGTCTTTAAGGGCTTATTAATCTATATTTTCCTTCTACAGTTTATGCCTGATGCAAAAAGAATCATGCAATAAAGGGGTTTAATAATAATATACATTTTTATTTTAAAAAATAACTTTATATCTGAAGTTCTCTTTAAAGTGCCTAAATGAATCTGAAGAAATCTGCATGAGAAGTGTGTTCAGCTCTTTTCCATCCTTAAGGTATCTGTGCTATGGCAGAGCTGGCAGCACTGAAAACTGAGCCCTGTAATCCTGCTGGGCACCTTTGCACTGGGAGAACTGGCACCACATCACTCTGAATCTCAGCAATTCAGGTAAGAAGCTCATTTCTCCACTGTGTGCTTGGATGTGAGTCATGTTCAAATGCAATATAGGGATGGGGACCATTGGTCATGTTCCCTGAATTTACTAATTGTTAGCTGAATTTACTCCTCAAAATGCAAGCACACTGTATGGACCGGATCTTTCTTGTGTAAGCCAAACCTGAAGTCAGTGCACTCCAGGCTTGGAAACTGCACATGCAACTTCAAATTCAGAGTCTGGGGAAGGCTTAATTTGGGGGATTTGGTGGAACAGCACAAACCATGTCAGACTGGCTGGCTGGCCATGCATGGCATCAACTGCATTGCAGGGAACAGGTCTCAGTGCTGGTGCAGCAAAACAGGCACATGCTCGGTGTGGTGCAGGACTTTGGGCTCCCACACTGGGAACCAGTTTCACACAGTTTGCATTGGGTCTCACCTCTTTGCACTGATTGTTTTAGTTTTATGGTCAAAATGCAACATGAAAGTGAAGATCAGCCAAAGTGCCAAGATTTCCTGGTTACAGGTTGAAATGAAGCAGAGACCATGGTTTGTATGGTTTCAACCTAAAATCATAAATCCTGTTATTCACCTAAAATTTGTTCCAAACTTACTCAAAACTTGGCCTCAATTTGCCTGAAACTTGGCCCATGACTGCTTGAATCTGAGCCCAGCTTCAGAGAGAGGTTCATGAACCTCCACAAACCTGGCCTGAATCTTAAGTTTGTAATGAAACTCAAAACCAGGGGAGTTTCACCTGGTTTGGGTTTGGTTATAGATGTTTCTCACGGCTCTAGTATTTATTATGATTACAATAACAACACATTCATACAGAGCTGCAAGCATACACAGAACTCTGCAGTGAAGAAGTCCAGACAGCTTTCCTACCTGTCCAAGCTCACCGACTCCACTGTGTCCTGCACTGCAGCTACAGTCACACTCAGGCCCAGATGGGCTGCTTAAAAAGAGGTAATTTCTCCTAGTTTGTGACAGAACAAAAAAAACTCACCCTGAAGCACCTCACACAGAAGTGATAGGAATAAAGAATCAACCTCCAAAGAAAACTAAGTGGTAGGCCTGTTTTCTGTGCTGGTTCTTCCAGCAGTTTGAGAGATGAGCCAGGCAAGCTGGCAGAGCCCAGGTCCTGCTCACCAGCAGCAACACTTTTGATTATTTCCATGCAGCCTGCTGATCTGGATACTTACCCAAAATCTTTCTTTTCTAGTAGAAAACTACCTGGCACTGACAGTCTTTTATTTTTTTAAACTGGTGCTGCTGCATCTGCAGAGACAGTATCCTGGGTGGGGGTACCTGTGGAGAGAGCCACTCCAGAGACTGTGTGCTGGAGCGAGGGGACATGCTTCTGACTTTCTGAAGTGTGGGGAGTGGCCAGGGCTACAGCAAGCTCCATGTGGGACATGTTTTAGTGGAGAGGGACCATTCCCATGGCTTTGTGCCTGCTGGGGCTGCCACAGCTGGTGAGCCCCTGTGCGTCTTTGTCCTCCTCTCCAGGGACACCTCAGTTCCTGGCAGAACGGCCATTGCCTTTGGGTTCTCCCAAACTAAAACATCTGGTTCTCAGTTTCTGTCCTGTAAAAAAAGGATGACAAACACATCCCGACCTCACAAGGGTGTAGTGAGGCACTCACATCCTACAGCCCTGGGAGTCATAGAGAAGCTCATAAACAAACAAACCTGCAGATGTGAGAGCCAAGACAGAGACAGGGCTGGGCCTTATTGCCACCATGTGCAAGAGAGGAGAAAGCCCTTCCTGGGTACTTAACAAAGGTTTATCACGGTGTGACTTTAGCCTGGAAGTACTGAGATGCAGTTATCTGTCTAGACTCTTCAGAAAGAACACATACATTTCTATCGGCATGTGTCTGAGCAGGTTGAGGACTCAGCTGTATGCTCACAAGCAGCAACAGCATGTGTTGGACTGGCAGCCTTGGCTTCCATGGCTGCTTCCTGCCATTGCTGCACTGCACAGTTAGAAATAGAAAGGAGAGCCTGAAATACAAAAACACTTTGCTGACCTCTCTAGCCTCAAGGTTCCTCTCCTGAACTCAATGGGAAGTTCATAACTGAGGAATTGGCTTGGGTGTGATATTCCTCAAAAGCATTTGTTATGAGGGTGTGAAATATTTGGCAAGTTTCAAGGACAGCAGAAGCACATTGTTGGAATTTGTTAGAGCTGAAGTCATCAACATCTTCAAGGTTTTTGGTGCACAGAAAGAGGGGTCTTATCTTGGGGCAAACCAAAGCACACAGCCCACTCCAGAGGGACCAGGCAAAGCCCTCCCAGTCTCTGCAGGAGCCCCAGTGGCCCTGGCGAAGCGCAGAGTGGGGCCACACCACAGAACCTGCTGCTGACCCCTCCGCCTGCCTGGTTCCAGCAGTGCCTCTGCCTGCTCTCATCCCTCTGCAGGGATGGCTGCTGGGCACTGCAGCACCCACGGGGAGACCTGCAAGTGACAACTCAGAAGAACAAAGCCTCGGGGCTGCTGCAGGACCAGCACATGTGAGTGAAACAGAAGCCACATGCATTGGGGGCACTCTGGGGGCCATTGAGTGACTGCAGCATTCTGCCCCCTCCTCCCTTCTTTCCCTCTTGCTACTACTGCAACCTTTGGAGTCATTTACATTTTCATTAGTATAAATGATGGCGTATTTTACCCCAGATTACAGCTGTTTGCTTGCCCTGTCTGAAGTTTTCACAGCACCCAGAACCAGCAGGATCCTGCAGGTTAATGTGATGTCCTGGGCCTGTAGCACCAATGCCCAGTTTCACACAGAGCCCTCCACACAGCCGTGTAACTGCAGGAGCTCACACAGGGGCTGCAGGGTCTCTGGAAGCATCCAACACACAGCCCACAGACAACAACTAGAAGCTCTGGGATTTTCTGAACACAAGAGTTTTAGCCAAGTGTTATTCTGCCAAGATTGTGATAACGAGGGCTTACTCTGGGCAAATACTCTGGTAGAACACTGCCAACCTGGATTTACTGGATTAATCTGGTGTACATCATATCTTGGCCTTAGCTTCTGGCCACTCCTGCAGGCAGAAAAGCTAAAAGACTTGCTCAGGGGAGAGGGTGAAGTAGACAGGATTGGGTCCAGATGTCCCAGCTTTTAGAAGCTGGTGTTATATTACCTGTTAGCTCCTGTCCTACCTGGCAGCACTGAGCAGCTGGGGGCACTAAGAGGGGTACACAGCTCCTACAGCTCCAGCCTCATCCATCCATTGCTGAACTCTGGCTTCCCTTCTATAACTGAAAAGACATGGTTTTCTCATCACAGCAGTGCAGTAACAAAAGCTGTCTCCTCCCTGTCTGATGCCTACTCAGAATGTATCAGTACAACATAAGCCGTTAATATTGATAATTTTGGCAGAAACCATCAGACCCACAAGAGTACTCTGAAGTTTAATTGTTCAAGTAGAGCATCAGTTTAAAGGGAGAATCCTAAAAATTTCTTCACAGCCCATGTCAATTTTTGTAAGTGGTGAGAAGGCTTTTGCAGTGCCAGTGCCACCACCTCCAGCTTGGTCTAGAGCACTGGGTTTGGTGCCCTGTGACACACTTACCTTTTGTGGTGCTGCTGGCAGAGACTGGCAGTGCCCAGGCTCGGGCCCAGGAAGGTGCAGGCAGTGGCTGGACATGAACCAAGGTGTCTTGCTCTCCAAACAGCTCAGACCTGTCTGTTGAGAAGTCTTGACCTGATTAGCTCTTCCAAAGCACAAAGCTGAACTTGAATCACAGTGTAAAATATTTATCTTAGAGAAAACCTGAGTATGACCTTTGAGGACCTGCCATAAGAAAGCAAACACTTGGGGTCCTTTGAAAGTCAGCTTAAAAGAGAGACTGTGGAAACAGTTGCATTCTGCCAAAATACACCTCCGCCCTCAAGTTTACAAGATACTGTTATAACACACAACAAGAAAAGTGATTTGGTATGTACAGTAACAAGCCATCTCTGTTAAACTCTGTCAACCAAAAACTGTATTGATATCCATGCATGCACCTATGCAGAGTCATAGGCACAACTGCAAGGAAGGAAGCCATAGTTGTTTCAAATAATAAAACATTTTTTGCTATTTCCTTGATTTTGAAATATATCCTGTACTTGCCAAAGGATGCACATTCAGAAAGATCTCTAATTGGGTCTGTCTAGTGCTCAGAGTCATTCTGGGATCCCACTATCAAATGAAGTACAGGAGATTATTTTAATATCACACTGTAAGTTAAAAACCACTTTTCAATTGCAGGTGTTATGCAATGTTATTATTCAACCTTTGTACTTCACTGACACTCTGAGGAAGCTGCAGAAGTTCGAACTAACACAAACAATGATACACATACAGCAACTAAAACTGACAGGCAAAAATGACATACCAGTTAAAGGGCACTGCTGCAAAGAGACAGGTGAATACACAAGAAAATGGATTTTTATGTGACAATTTGTACAGCAAGACTGGGCTTTCCATTTTCACATCACTAAAAGAGCTGCTGTAAAGATTTCTTATTTCTGCAGCATAACAAAGGCAATTTGCAGAACTGTGCATGCAACACTAGGGCTGCTGGAACACAATCAAAGTACCTTTGGCATCATAAGGTGTTATACAGAGCTCAAACATAAACCAATGCTACTGCACAGAGTCCTGACAGGTCTTTCTGAAATCATTCTTCACAGTTCCTCTCAGTGTTTAAGGGCTGAGAGAAAATATACTTAAATTGTACTCTTAGCTATAAACCATACAGTCGTGCACACGACACTAAAAATTACTCCCAACCTGCTGAAATAAGAGTGCCATTTACAACTGTAAAATTCTGATTATATCTCTCCATAGTTACAGAACATGTGGAAAAAATATACTATTCAACATTTTGGCACACTAATAAATAAAATCCAGACATGGTCTATTAAAAATATCACAGTAACCCTGTGCACAAACTCCTTTTTTATATAGTCATATTTGTTATGCAGAAGAAATCACAGAGAGGTGAAATCTAATTACAGAAAATAATATAATTTGTGGTGAATTATTACAATACATTTCCCTTCCAAAGCTATTACAGCTCGATATAAGTTCCCTCTATCAACTACAGTGCAGTTTCAGTGACATGGCTTGCTGCATTTTTTCTTCCAGATTTTATAGCATCAAACCTCAGTACAATGTTCTGCTGTTGCTAAAACATACACCATGTGTTTGCATATACAAGAACACTCACATCATTGAATAATTCATTAACTAATTCATATTAAAACCCAGCTAAAACTTGTAATGGCTTTTGCAATTGGATTATCCCCTTGTTATCAGTCTTGCTTATTTGACAGTAGCTGTTGAAGTGGGGGTTAAAAGAATTGAATATCTAAAGATAGTTTTAGCAAACAAGACTTTACACACCTGTGTTTTCTGTATAATGATTTAACATTCACTTTTGCATATTTTGGCTATCAAAGTTACTTATTGACAGGATATTCAGGTGACATCATTGGAAATGTTCTAACTTGCTTTTTGGAGCTACACAGTAACTTGACAGAGGTCCATTGCTGTTGAGATTTGCCAAGGTTTCTGTATTGCTTCTGTTCTTCCTTTGCATGAAGAACAAACAGCAGCAGCACCTTCAGGAGGAATCACCTGGACACACAGACAGATACACAGCCAAGCCTACTGGCAATGCCTGAAGTGTAAGAATGCAGTTTATCACACTTTCAGCAAGAACACAAGGCCACAGAATAAACTAAAAAAAAAACAACTGTTTTATTGTGACATTTATGACATTGAACCCTTGTTGATATGAATGATTATGGGTACTCTTGACACGTTACAATATGTCATGGTGTAGGATGGCACTGATTGTCATCTGACTTTTGAGAATGTTTAATGGTCCCTACTGACCTCAGTGCATTTTGGCAAGTCACAGAAATTTTATCATCAGGTTTGTGTATACAGTTAACAAGTAGTTGGTCTTATAAGCACCATTACAAACCCTCACATTAAGGGTATTATTAATCTAGTTTACAAATGCTTCATTGATAAAAATAGCATGATTACAGTATACACACACTTAATTTACATGTAATGTATTATAGGCATAACTGAGATAAACTACTGAGCTAACTTTGGTTGATTGAAGTATTTAGACTGAATAATGGCAATTTTGGCTTCTAAGTTGTGTAAATATTACAGTGCATTTATAAATCTAGGTTGAAAATTTACTAGCACCAAATGGATATCATAAATGGCTGACCTAGTAAGTTGTAGTTGGAGAAGCGAAGTTTAAGAATTACAAAAATAGAGCTGTCCATCAGTTGAAAGCACTTCTTGTACCTCTGCTGAAATGATGATGTGTCTCAGCATCAGTAGCCAACTTCCAATGATAAAAGTCCCAGTTTTCAAGATTCAACATATCAAGGTAGCTCAGCTACACGTAAAAGCCTGAGAAAGTGGTAGGTTTGAGCTAGGGTAATCATCCTGTACCTTGTTTATGTAATAATACAATAGTGCTTGTTCATACAAATGTACTCATGTAAGATTGTACCTATGATATGGAGAATCTGATTGGGAGAAATATTCAGTCCTACCTATCTATCTTTGGTTTAATTATTTGGTCTTTGGTTCATGAATTAATGAAGCAATATCTGAATTTTCATTTTCAGGTTATCTCCCAGCTCACCACTGAGGTAGTCTTTGTCATGTTTCGCTTCAAGCTGGTTAAGTTCCTTCTTTTTATAGAGTGGAATACTACTGATTTGTAATGAATAGTTTCCAGGCACTGGCTTCTTCTTTGTGAAATGAAGGTAACTTATCCCGTCCTTCTTATTGATTCTAAAGAAACCATCTTCATTTCCGGAGTCAATTAAATATCGGTTATGGTTTGTCAGTGTTGTGAGGGCAGGAAGCAGTTCCAGGATGCGATCTTTGTTACTGAGATCTGAGATGTTGATGGAGAAGACTGCTGCTTTCTCAATATCCCAGCTGGCGAGACTGATTGGCGGCTCCAGCTCTTGCTGATCCTGCACAAGAACAAAGCATGTTAGTTGGCTTTGTCAGAGAGCGTTTCACATGTGCCTGTGTGTATGTATTTCTTGCCCAGCTCATTCATTATTAATTAAATGATTTTAAAAAGGAGGCTCTGTTACATCATCTGTCAAATCCACTATTATGGGCCTGGGACTTCTCAGGATGAAGTGCAGTGTTTGCACCATCACTGTGTGGGTAATGGGAGCCTGAGACATGCACTGAAAGTTTCTGCACGTGGGTCCTGCTGCCTGACAAACAAAGGCTCTCTGTGCTTGGAGCCCGTGACCGACCTCCTACAAAGAGAGCAGCCAAGGCACACTCCTCCTCTCTGCCAGGGCAGCCACAGGCTGACCAGAATAACAATGTGCAAAACACAGCAGGATCTGTGCAGGAGGCATGGCATTTAGGAGGGAATTTTTTGCTTTCCAAGATTCTCTTGCTTTAGGTGTGGAGCCAGGGCAGCCTGCAGGTGCAGCAGAGTGCTGGAAAAGCAGCCTCACACTTCACCTCCAATTGGATGGTAACATTTCAGACAGCGCATCAGCTGTAACATTTCCATTTGGAAAGCAAGGGAAGCTCTACCTCACCTCTGAGACAAATCCAGCACTAATTACAGAGAGCAGTAAAACACACTGACGAAATAGTTTATGACCCCACTCTGCCCAAGATCAAATGTCCACACTTTCTGGGCAAAACCAGATTCCTATTTTTCTGTATTAACAGAGCACCACACACTGAGTGTGGAATGGAAACAGCAAACAGGCTTCCGAATCCCCTGCATTCGTACGTGGAAAAACAAGTTCTTTGGCACCTGCACATCAGCAGAGAAACAAGGTGACACCTTGGAGTAGTGATGCTGTGGCAACACTTTACCAGAGTGTTCAGTATCTCTTAGTTACATTTTAGGCTGGTAGCCTTGGTTCCAGGATGGCCACCTGGGTGGCTGAGAGAAAGACTCTGGACAAGACCCAGGAAGGGCTGCAGCCCTGGACTCCCTCCAGGCAAGTGTGTGTGTCCAGAGCTCAGTGTTTGCCTTGGAGAGGGCTCCAGCCCCAGACTCACAGCACGGCACTGCTTGGCAGGGTCCACATTCCCCCGACCAGCATGTCCTGCCTTTCTGGCCACAATGTCACACAACAGTTTCACACACCTGCTGCCCCCTGGCCTCAGAGCCTGCCTTGCTGGCAGTGGACTGCTCTCTACATAGCTAGGTGGGCACCTATTCTAGTGTTTGATGTGACATAGATGTTGGTTATGCAGGACTTTGCCTAATGACAGTGAAAAGCTCCAGAAAGCCCACACACAGACCACCTGATGTCCAAAACCAGCTTTGGTCTATTTTGTTTGGGGTGTAGATTTTTCCTGAGGGATTGTCTCTTGGCATACCTCCTTCCGAGTCCAGCTTTTACAAGACAACCACAAACCCTTTCTCACAAAAAAGGGTCAATTACCTCAGCTTCACTTGCAGTTTCATTAGTGCTTCTGCGTTTCCTTCCTCTCTTGGGATAGCCGTTGATTTTACACTCATAACAAGCTTCTGGAGAGAGGGAGTTGTCGTCTACTTCTCCACTGAGGGAAAGCTCTTGTCCTTGACCTCTGCCTAGCCCCACTCCGGAAACACAGTGTCTGAGGGAGGAAGGAAGAAATTCAAAATTAATTCCAGCAAAACAAAGATCTTATCAAAAGCTGAATTTGGGGCACTGTGAGTACAAATAATAAAGCAATTATGTTGCTTCCATTTCCTAGGAAAAATTTCTGCTGAAGTCAACAGACAAAATTCTCATTGAAACCAATGCAGCCGCCTCTGATTTCAAGAACCTGGCTCCAGGAGGCTTTGCCCAAGAGAGACATGCCAATATTTAACAGTTTTAAATACACAGGCTTAAGCTCTGAGTTGTTGTTAGTAATTTTGGTTATCCAGCCTGGAACACATTTCAAGAGACCGATTTTCAGTAACTTCTGAAAGATCTGAAAAGTGAGGTCTTTCATAACACATCCCAAAGCTTTTAATCACTTCTAAAATTTAAGCCACAATCTTTCTGCTTTCTGTTTGGGTTGCTTGGTCCTATATGGTGCACAACCCTAACATTCCCACTGGGGCAAGTGAAAATTGGTTTTCTCAATAAAGCAGACTTTTATTAAAAAATATTCATTTGAAATACAGAAGAATATGGAACATACAAGAACTTAAGAGCATACAGAATTGTTATTCCAACCAGCAGGTGAAACCACTTGCATAATATAATTTCTCTTTGCAGTTGGCAGGGGATGTTATTATTAATGTTTGTTTTGTTGGGGGTTCTTTAAGGAGACAAGGGATATACCACAAATCACAGTGAAGAGTGTGAGCTCCCAAGTGGCAAGTTCAGAAGACTTGGCAGGCTGCTGGGGTGTGCAGGAGAGGAGAAAGCAGTAGCTTAATATATATGATTGCACCTATTAGCCCTGACCAAATTTCAATGCACAAAAACCTGCCCTTCCCAACCCGCTCCTCATGTCCAAAATCAGCAGGTGCTTCCAACTCTTGAGCACCACCTCAGTCCTATCCCTCTTTAATTGCTGACAATCCCCCTGGTTCTGCTGCTCCACACTACAAAGAAAGGAGTGAACTATGTCCCCTTGGTATCTGATAGTTTAAAATGAGAATCCCTTACCCTTGTCCTATTCTGAAGTAACCAGGTGGACATCCACAGACATAGCCACCTTCAGTGTTTGAACAACCATAACTGCATGGGGCTTGTGCAGAACCGCATTCATTGATATCTTGGCAACCTCCACTAAACTGCTCATACTGAAATCCAGTAGGGCACATACATTTATAGCTTCCCAAAGTATTGTGGCAAGATGCTCCTCCACAAATGTGTGCACTGAGACATTCATTTTCATCTGGAAAAGAAGCAAAATATATCATGTTAACTTTTACTCTCAGGTGTAGTCCAGCCTACCCCTTCTGACAGGTCGTGCTCAGCTGCTGCTAAACGTGCTGCCTCATGGGATGGATAGGAACAGAGCAGGGCTTGGCCTCACCCTTGGCTGGGGTGGCGGTCGCTAGGGGATGACTACAACCACACAACACAGCAACATTTGGGCTACTCTACAGAAGATGTTTGGTGCCACGTCAGCTCGTGCTCTGGAGAGCAGAGAAACAGAGGAGGTAGTTTTTTCTTTGTTCAAGTAACAACTAAGAAGAATAAAACTTCGTACAGCCAACAATCTGGTCCAGTAATCCCTTGTTCATAATGTTATTCAGCGTTAAAGGAGAAAGAATAAGGAATCAAGCTCTGACACCTTTTCCAGGCATTGAAAATTTCTCCCTACACACTCACATTTAAGTATTAAGTACAGGTAAGGCAAAGGAACAAGAAGTAAAGTAAAAATAAAAGCAGCTGTAGATACAACATTCTGAGCCAGCCCTTTTCCAAACTTCACAAATCTGGCACTGTAGGAGTTTGAGGTCAGATCAGTCTTATTTACTGTAAATGGCTGTTTCTCGAAATGGAGCTGGTCTGATTGTTTTTGTCTGATGTGGCAAGTTGCTTCAGAAAGTTCTGATTGCTGTTTTCCCCCATTTTCTGTGACAAATGCATATAAGCATTGCATATGTGTGCACACACGTAAGAAATGCCATCTGGAAAGTACAGAGCAATGTCTCTGACCTCAACATCCAGGTTACAGGAGAATGAGTACTAAGTCAGAGCATTATTGGTGTTTTCCAAGCAATGTGGCTGTTTGTTCTCTGTTTAAAAGCAATGCCTTTGCTTCTTGCAGCCTGATTTACAGCATGGTGCACTATGGAATTGCCTGGGCAGAGAATGCAGTCACAGGCAGCACAAGACATGGGAGGAACCAAAGCATTCCTCAGTGATTATCTAAATGTGTTGCAGCAACATCAAAAGTCCCTGAACGCTTCACTAAATAGGCTAAAAAAGACAAAAACTGTTTGCAGAGTTGGGATTGCCAAGGAATATGAAGGAATTGCCACGGAAAAACCTATTACATGGAGATTCTTCCCCTGTGGTAGACCCGAGAGATCGAGATAAGCATCTTAAGCATATACAGTTACAAACACTGCAATGTGAACATGTGGAGAACACAAGGTATTAAAACCTGAGGCTGAGTTCTGTGTTCCCAAAGCCTCTAGGGGTTTACCATTAGCTCAGAGAGAGGTCACACCTAAAAGCAATTATGTCACAAATGCATGTTTGGGCCACACAAGAGCAGCACCAAGAGCAGATACGCTCACTACACTGTGCTCTGCAGCAGCAAAAGTGTGAACACTACTGAGATTAGTTTGCATATTTTGGGTGATTGTTGGAAGAAAAAAATATCAAGAAAAGTGAAACAAAACCCCCAAACAATTATGGGATCCTCAGACTTTGCAAGCTGTGCTGTCAGGCACCAGCCTTGCTCTCCTGTGCTCTGCAACACGCTCAGCTTCAGCAGGAAGGAGAGATGCCATGAGGATGGAGCCACTTTCCCTGCAGCTTTGGGTTTCTGCCTGGACTGCCCCATGTTTAAGAAGGTGGCAGTGCTGGCTGAGTCTCGCCCCACTTGTGGCTCTCAGAGTAATTTTCCTTGGTGAAGTTTCTGGTGACCAGTATTTTTGGTGCCAAGGCTGAAGCCTTTCTTTCAGTCAGGGAAACACCAGTGCTTGTGCATTTTGAAACTGGTATTCCCATTATAAATCTAAACAGTAGTCAATGAGCTCAAAAGCTGGAATAACAGCGTACACCTGGTTTGGAAATACACTTAGTTAAATGCTTTTACCCAGGAAGACTTGGAAACAGCCAGGATGTTTCATAAAACTCAGCGCTGCACTTTTTCAGATTTCACAGTGTCCTCCAGCAGCCAGCCATGACAGTGCTGGTTGTTTGTTGTTTTTTTTTTTTTAATCTTCCTGCAGATTACATTCTAATTTAACCATAAACTCTGCTAATTCAATTAACATCCAAAACGCCCATATGTCTGTGCTCCCTCCTTGATCTCTGTATGTTGCAGGCATAGGGTGCTGCAGCACAAGTAAGTAAACATCACAGCAAGAACTGCATACACTGTCAGAAGGTTTGGTAAGAATAATTAAAAGCAGAGACCTCCCTAGAGTACCAGTGATAACAAGCAAAGGCATTTTTTATGTTTCTGAGAACAAAGAAAGCCAAACAGTGTTATAAAGCCCTTTGTTCTCAAAGAGGTCATCAAACACATCTCTGGGTATCCACACAAGACTAGCTTGCATGAAGCCCATTAAATGTGATGAAAACTGCACATAACTGCCACTAGAGGAAAAATATTCCTGGTTCTCTTGTTTGAATATGTTACATACTACACTGCTGACACAGAGGCTTTTGCCGTAACTGCTGCACAGGACCCAGCTCTGACTGCTCAAGTCAGTCAGTGCTCTGCACATGCAGCCCCTTCTATGAGGGCTCAGAGACTTGGGACAGAAACAAAGTTTAGATATGGAAGAAACAGGCATTTTAATGCACCAGAACATTTAGTTATTAACATACCTAAAGAGCACTAATACTGGTTACCTGTGTCTACGCAGAGACTGGTGTTGAATAGCTGAGTAAGACTTCCTTTGTTCAGATCACAAAATACTTGCGTAACAAAAGTTCCCTCAAAGCCAATACAACTTCTAGCACCCTGAAGGAGAATTTTGTGTTTAAACACTTGTTGAACCAGGGCACAGGTTATTGGGTGCTACACAGGGACTTTGCCTTTCACAGGAGAGCACTGCTGAACTTAACAAATTACCATCAGAAAAAAAAAAACAGTGAACTGCACCATTGCCCTCCAATTCTTGCTGCTAACAAAGGTAACGTGCATTTTAATGTACGAATTTACAAAAAAGACTTGCCAACACATTGGTTCCACTGGTAATGCTGGAGATATCCTTGTGGGCAGCTGCATCTGTATCCTCCAATGATATTCTGGCAGCCATGCTGACACCGGTGGTTCCCATCACATTCATCCACATCTAAATGGGCGAGACACATTCTGAGTTTTGGGAGAGAAGCTCAAATTATGCTATATTTGAAAAGTATGTTACAAATAATCATATATACAGTCATATTATCATATATATAGGTATATTTCAGGATCTTCCAAAAACATGATCAGTGCTGGGAACATGATCAGTTTGGGCCTTTCAGGTTTGGACTTGTGGCTCTACAGCAAGTAACACAGAGCTGAAAACCACAGAAAGCTCACATTCACCCACAATTTTCAGAGTTTTTGCATTCTACTGTGGAGCAGCAGCAGCAAACCTTTTGTATATGGGATTCCCACTTCTTCCTAAGGGTCCCAGCCCCTCAGCAGAGAGATCCTTGCTTTTACCCAGGAATCCCAGCATAGTTCTTTTCAAAACAAGCCGAACTCTATCCCAGGAGAAGGCTCTAGACCCAGAGGAATAAGCCTACAGCCCTTGAACTCTCTCTTTAGCAGGTCACCTTGGAGATGGAAGACTTCCTGTCCTTGGTGAGTCCCTCAGAAATCCCTGCAGGATTCAATAAAAAGTTCACTGAACTGACACCACTTAAACTAAAACATTCCAGGCTGAATTGACATCTCCTCAGAAAATATCTGTCCAGCTCTTTAGCTGGAAAATATCTGTCCAGCATCCTGCAATATATCTATCTCTTCTGGCCCATGGAGAGAAATACTGCCTTGTTGCTAAATATCCATGCTCCCCTTCACGCCACCCAAGCTTACTCCATAGGTTTTGGTGCTCACTCCATAGTTCCTTCCTTGGATGACAGTGTGGCTGAGAGAAGATGAAGGAAGCAAGAGCAGGGCTGTGTTGTACCCACCTTCACAGCTCTGCCCAGTCTGATCGAGTGAGAAGCCACGTTGACATTCACAAACAAAACTTCCTGGTGTATTCTGGCAAATGCCCTTGGGCCCACAAAGATTGATTTCAGTAGCACATTCATTGTTATCTGGGGGAAAGCAGAGCCTCGGTGTTAGTTTGTAGTCGTTCTGTGAAGCTGCTCATTCAGCCCTGCTAATGCTGAACCGTTTGTGGCGGGAGGTGAAGGCACAGCAGTAACACAGCTCTTCCTGCCCTCTCAGTTTTTCACTTTGCACTACAGGATTGCTTACACTGGCTTCTTTCTAATTTGGAAAGATAGAAGCTGTGGGAAAGGAAACGGTCCTTCTCTGCACCAGGAATATGAAGTTTGATGTTCTAGTCTTCAAACACCCCCAAAATCACACCAACACCACAGGACCATCAGACTGACACACAAGCAGGACCCAACCTGCATAGCAGAAAGTGTGTTTTGCAGCAGTAGTTTACTTTAACATTTCTACACACCCAGTGGGTATGTGTCTAAAGGATAACTGCAGAAATGTATATTCTATGGTTACTGTTTCAAGAAGCCTTGACATGATCTCAATGAACTAGAAAAACAGAAATAGAACTACTTTTTTGCTAAATGGGTAAGAAAGTATAAGGCAAGAGTTACAAAATGTTGTTTTTACTTTCTGGTTCTTGCAAGTGCAAAATTCAAAGACATAAATTATGAAAGCAAGGGAAGGTAGGAGGAAGGGTCTCTTTGCAACCTCTGCTGTGGTAGGACTGAGATCAGAACTTGGCCTATTTTCCATTTGGTTTCTTGGGAAGATGATTTTACCTCTGAGCTACTTTCCTTCTGGGATAAGGGTCAGTAATAAATCCCAAATCTGCGTTCACCTTCCCTCATCACCTACCAATGCAGGCTGTGTGGTGCTGAGTGAATCCGGGAGGACATTTGCAAGTGAACCCCCCAATAGTGTTGACACAAAGGAACTGGCAGTTGTGCTGCTTTGTTGCACATTCATCAAGATCTAAAAAAAAAAAAATCAAGAAAACATCTTTCACTTATGTTCTCTGAACTCAGAAAGAAGTGATTACAAATGAATAACATAGCAAATGAAGCCTTTTGAATCTACATCTCACTTTCCATGCTGGCCCTAGTTCACTCACATGAAGCCTCACGTGTAATGAATGGGACTTTGGAACAACACTAGAGCCCATGCTAATGCTGAATTACTGACACCACTCTCATCTGTCTGAATGTTGCTCTTACATAATAAATGTCTGCTCAGTCAATAAATGGGAAGTCATCATCTTCATGAGAAGAGCTGGCAGACTGGAAAGTGGCATTGCACTGAAGCACACTGTTATGTTCCTCCAAAAAAAATTTGGAAATGCTAACAACAAAGGACACTGTTGTTCTCCATGCCAAGCTTAGAATTGCTGCTCTAACTTCTGTGTTTTCAGTCAGATCTTTGTTACCAAGATACATAAATAATATGCAATTCTAATGAACTTTGCAAAATCTCTTCTGCACTGCTCTGCCTTATCCAGCACACTGGAGAAGCAGTAGGTAAAATTTCTGTTGATGCTGAGCACAATGCATTGCAAACCGTGCTCATCTTGGCATCCATTATGATTCATTTATCACTGAATAATATGGCTTAAACCAACATGTTTACCAAAATGAGAACAATCATATATACTATTGGCTACAAAATCTTGTAAGATCAGCTGCCATCAACCTGCAAAAATTCCTGTGGATCTACTGTTCATCCAGATTATCAAAAAACTAACTGAAACATCAGCTCCATCCTATGCAGGCCACTTTCACTGGTTTTAGTGGAAATACTCACATGAATCAACGAGACAGATTTGCAACATTTAAGTGTCCTTGCATTTTTGCCTGTGAAATACAGAGTTTTTGTAATAAATTCTTTTCTTGATTTTTACCTTTGCAGCTTCTCCCATCTTCTTGCAGGATATATCCTTTGGGACATGAACACTGGTAACTCCCCTCTGTGTTTTTGCAGATGAAATTGCAAGGTTTTGGAGACTCATTACATTCATTCAGATCTAGAAGAAGCAAAACCAGATACCTCAGTGCTGATAAGACTTATGATGATGTTTCTCAGAACGTACAGGAGAGATCAGAAGGAAATCAAAATCCCCCCAGCATTCTAACAAATGACACTCTGTTTTCTCATTTGTCAAAATCTTTCTATTTCCTTCTTCAAGTCATTTCTTAGTAATAAACTTCACATACAAACACCATAATGAAACACCTACCTATGCAGAGAGTGCCAGTTATATCTGTAGTATAGCCAAGGTTGCAATGGCAGCGGTACGACCCCCTCTCGTTGATGCACTCCCCGTTACGGCACACGTCGTGAATGACCTTGCACTCATCAATATCTGCAATTAAATGAGGGTTGGTTCTCAAGGGAACAAGAACTGATTTTATACAGCTTCAACAGATGCTTGTGACCTGATCTGAAAAAAGCCACACTGTACATAAAATAATGAAATATTGCACAGATTATGGAGAAATATTAAGTCAAGAAACACGGGATAGAGCATTAATCTAGTTCCCAAATGCAATGAAAAAGCCCTAATTGGAAGCAAACTGGAGCTGATCACTTATTAGCCTCCACAAATCAAACATCACTTCGCTTTCACATGCACAAATAGCTCTTAATGTGTACCTGCAACACATTCAAATGTAAGAGTGCAAGATTTGAGTGCATATCAGTCAAACCAGCATGCAAAGCATCTGTCAAGATGTGATGGACACCTCATCACTCAGGGCCTTTGGCTATGCACCCTCCTCCCAAAGGGCTGGACCCTCTCAACATGAAAACTCTCAGAGAATTTTGGCTGATATCCAAAACATTTAGAACATCTAGAATATTGTTCAAACATGCAAAAAGAGAATTTATAATAGATTACCTAACGGCATTGTCTAAGAGAGCACGTAGAAGAAAGGTCAGTACCTGCTCCACTAGATGTGTATCCTCGGCCATGAGGGCAAAGCTTCTTGAAGGCCACAGTGCCTGGGAAGGGGCAGACCTCACAGTTTTGCCCCCAGCCTCGGCCACCATCACAGCAGCATTCAGACTTGGTGACAGAGTTCCTGTTGCTTGATCCAATTTGACACATACTTTGTAAGACTTCAGTGAAGCAGTAGCCCTCCCTGTTGTCTGGAAGACAAATGGTGCATCACAGAGAATCCTAATGGTGATGACCTCCAGAGGGTCATGAGATACTGAGAGTTTAGTCAGAAATATAACAGAAAGGGCATACTTCACCCTGAGATTGTGGAACTGAGAGTGAAAGACTACCAGCGGTAAGAAAGAGAGCATAACATCTAAGGGAAACAAAGACAGGAAATTTAGCAAAAGGTGGAAGGGAAGTTGTTACAATATGCTTATAAAAATATATGTTTCTATTTGAACCTAGAGAAAAAGGAGTGGCTGAAAACCACGGCCAAAGAAATGTCAGAGCTGTTCCTGGCTGACTGAAACCATGGAACAGTCAGCTTTCACAACCAGTCACCCCAAGGGGACCGACTGAAGCAGGAATATGGTGAGCATGGGAGGAAGAAACTTACAAGAGGGCACCTACACACAAAGGGCCCTTCTCAAAGGCATGTACATTTCAGAGTGTTTTTACTCACTGTAAAGCTTAATTCCAGCCCCACTTGCTGCTATCCCAGTGACAGTTCATCCTAGTGTTAGTGTGGGCCTTACCAAGGCACTCGTCCTGGGCGTCGCTGACGGTGAATCCCTCGTTGCACTCACACCTGTAACTGCCCACTGTGTTCACACAACGGCCGTTCTCACAGAGTCCAGGTTTGGTCTGACATTCATTCTCATCTATTTTTTGAAATTACAGGACAGAAATCACATTCATTACTGGATTAATGAAGGTTACAGAGGTTTCACAGAATTCTTAAGCTGTGCATTCTGCCTGGTTAAACCTCCATTTTTTTCTTCTTCTTCTATTTTAGAAGTCTATTTTATTCCATTTTCCTAGGAATAACCATCTAGCCCACAATATTATACATTTTCTTCTTACATTTTCTCTGCAATATATTCCTCAGTGACTTTCAAAATTTTTCATAGTTACAGCTGCACTTCTGAATGCCATCCATGGTTTAAAAAGCAATTCAGATCTACTCTCATTCATGCTAACAGAGGTAAACAAGCCTACAGCAACAGACCCAGATGTCTGTTCTTTCTTCCCTCAGAGCAAGTCATCAGCAGAAGTATAAACTGATTGTAAAGACACCCACATCCAAATTTCCTACTTACTGCCCACATGTGTGCCCACCTGAACAGCAAAACCAAGTGTTGTACAGCATCAGTAGATCCACGACACAGGTAGTTGTGGAATCCTTCCCCAAAATTCCTTAACACTTTATTAAATCCAGAATTTTTAGCTCTGCTGAGGAATTCTGTGTTTCAGGAGTTTCAACACTTCAGTGTCACTTACCTATACAGCCCTCCCCATCTGGTCTGCGCTGATAACCAGGTCCACAGATACACATATAGGTGCCAATTAGGTTTTTGCACTCCATCTGTTTTGAGTCACAGTCGTGAATTCCTTCTTCACACTCATTCTGATCTAAAACACAAGGTTGAAACTTCATTATATATAGAGATGATCCTGGAAATCCACAACAGTAAATTCTGACTTTGGAACTGAATCGTAATAAAACCCTATATATACATTTATCGTTCTAAACTAACCATAAAATACACTAGCTTTGAGCAAATTGATTTCTCCCAAATGCCCATTTTTAGGGCAAGACAAAAACGCATCATCTGATATGACCTCACTTCGGGCAGATGTGTAAGTTTACTGGCAGGACAGGGCTAGTACAATCAAGTGCATAATGCAAACCATAGAATTTCATCCCAAATTCTTTCTGACTCAGTTACTTCCTGGGATTAAAACTCTGGCCCAGTAGTGCAGTGAGTCAGAGCCCTACCCCTGCAGGAACTTGAAATCATTCTCTCATAACTGTGAGAGTCTGGTAGGAGCTTTACCTCTGCACATCCTCCGGTCCTCGCGCAGAACGTACCCCCCAGGGCACTTGCATTCGTAGGATCCAAAGGTGTTCACGCAGCGGAAAGCGCAGAGCAGAGGGTTCTGGATGCACTCATTGACATCTGGATTTGGAGGGACAGAGAGCATGGGGGAAGTGAGACACACGTAGAACTCAGAAGACTTTAGTGCACAGGTTTTAGGTACAAGCAATCCCACGGATTCCAGTTTACTGATGGCTGGTGTTTAATAACTGGGGACCCACGGTCCTACTCCTTATGGATTTCTGTAGGAAGCAGGCACCAGACATGCCAGGATGTCTGCACAGCTACCTGAAATTTCAATATGTTCAAAAGCAAGCAGCCAATGGAAATAATTTCCAGATCCAAGCTGCCAAAATACTGGTTCAGTTAAAACTGTATCTTTTCCACATCTAGGTTCAGTTTTTATGATTGGTTATTTTTAAATTGTGTGTTCACTAATTTGGCTTCTTCATAAAATAAATTAGATAAACCTATATTCTTACTAGAAACAACATTTTGAAGTGCATTTACATATGGTCTGGACTACTTG
Source organism: Pithys albifrons albifrons (assembly GCF_047495875.1). Classification (NCBI taxonomy): domain Eukaryota; kingdom Metazoa; phylum Chordata; class Aves; order Passeriformes; family Thamnophilidae; genus Pithys; species Pithys albifrons. Next base: position 10,911,160 of record NC_092470.1, read on the forward strand.
AGTAGTTACTGCTATATAGTGATGTTTATGCACTCTGCTAACTCCTCCTCTGCAATTTGAGCTTTCACCCAAATTCCACAGGGAAGTGAATGAAGCTCTAACTGTATATAAAACTAATGCAATTTGATGCAAAAAATAGACGCGTGCTTTTGTATGGGCTTGCAAAGAAATAGATTGTGGCAGATAATTTTAAGAACAGCTGTGTCAGGTCAGAAGAGAGTGTCAGAATGCCCTAGGACATTCTCCTCCATCTCGTATTAACAGGAGGAGCTGAATATTAAAAAACCTCATACCATGTATGCAGAGAGCTTTCCCCTGATACAGCCTCTCAGTCTAAGGACTTCCACAGCCAAAAGCCACAACCAAACTATCAAGTTTAATTTTCACTGATGGATTCCCACACAAATTTGTATAATTTCTTTCTAGGTCAATTTATACTTGTGGCCACACTAATATTCTACAGCAAAGAGTTCTACAGCTTAAGTACGCACCATGCATACAAAAATGTTTGCTTTGGTTTTTCTAACATATTCCCTCTATTTTTGGTACCTTTTCCATTTGTGGCTTTATAAATTTAAATTTAAAACATATATCTCTTCACCACATTTTCCACACTGAAAAATTCTAATTTATTTTCTGAGTGTCCCTTCCATAACTCTGATCTTCCTTACTTCTCTTTTCTTTATGCATAGTCAAATTTTAATTTTTGAATTGAGATACCAAAGCAATATGGAAAATATTCAGCCTAGGGGATACCATGGGAGTTGTCTGGTATTGTATTTGTATTTTCTGGTTTGTTCACTGTTTCTTCCCTAACCAACTCAGGCAGCCCATTTCCTATTTTCATTATCCCCAGAGAGTCTCTTCACCCAAGAAGGTAGGCAAAAAAACACACACAGCACACAGCAGTTCTGGGAACTGTTCTGGAAAGGCTGCACCCCAACATGCTCCTCTCTGAGTAGATACCACCTGAAAGCCTGTTCACCCAACCTCCAGTTAGAAAAACATCCTGCAGTTCAAGGGGGATACAGGAAGGAGGAGCCTATTTTTCTGGTTCAGATAAAGATGCGTTGTTCCCAATGTACATGTTTTAGTTTTAAAGCTGCTCTACTCTCCTCAGTTGTTTTCTAAACCAGAAACTGTTTCAGCACACAACAACAGTCCTTAACACATGGGAGTCTCACCTTCACAGGTCATCATTGGCCCAGGCTCAAATCCCTCAACACAGGTGCATTCAAAACCTCCCACCACATTCCTGCAAGTTCCATTTCCACACGGGTTTCCAACAGCACATTCATCAGTATCTGCAAGCAGTTAGATCAAGACAAGAATACATGGTTATACTCAACCAGAAATGTATAAAACCTATGCTGTTGATATACAAGCAGAAAAACAAAAAATCCAAGAACTCACAAGTTACTGAATTAGAATCCCAGGCTCCTGGCACAATTTGGGATTGCTAGAAGTTATCTCAGTAAAACACTCAGCCTGAGCAGGACCAACTTGGAGCAAATTGCTCAGGCCCTGCCCTGGCAGGTTTTAAGTACCAGCTGGGATGGAGACTCCATGATGTTAGAATAAAACAACCTCACTGCTCCTTAATGCCATTTTAGCAATTCAGGAAAATCTTTAAAATGGAAGAGGAAATAGCTCTACTTACCCACACATTCTGCTCCCTGCAGGATGTAACCATACGGACATTCACAGCGGAAAGACCCATCTGTGTTGATACACTGCCCAAATTTACAGTTATCTGGATCGAGACACTCATCCACATCTTAACCAGAAATACAAACAACACAGTAAGTGCAACTGACTTCACATGCTTTTAGACTTCTATCAAAGAACAAATGTTGCTCTAGCAAGAAATATTCCTGAGATCACAAAAAATACTAATATCTGAATTCTGACATATGAGGATGAGGGCACAGAAATTGTTTTGCAGGCCAGCTTACACAATACAGAAAAGAAACTGATTCTAAATGTCCGATATAAACCTCCCTGACTGGAGCTACAGGGAGAGCAGCAGATATGAAAAGCAGTAGTCATCCAGTGCTCCTTAAATGCAAACTATTGCCAATAAGGCTGAAGTGCTGTTTGTCTTGGGAGAGAACAGAATGTTCTGAAGGAATCTGGGAAACTGTGGTTTGCACTTCTGGAGGATTAAAACCATTTACTGTAAACAGGCTACATATATTGTATAAGAAAAGACAAGTATGCTAAGTGATCCATCCTCTGGATCTTACATAGGTTTCCGAGCTCTAAAAGAAGTTTCATTTCTGATACATGAGACATAGCTTGAATTTGAAATTGATATGAAAAATTGGGGGGAAAAAAGTATGTAAGTTTCCACAATTCATGGCTTTTGGAAAGAGTTGCAGGGGTGTTACTCTCAGTTGAAAGGGAGAATGGCTTATGGGTAGAAAATGGCACACTGATGCAACAACAGCACCATGTGGTTCAGACACTTACCCAGCCTTGCGTCACCAGGTCCAACGAGGATGCCAATTCCAAATGGACAAATCTGTCTGAATGCCTCTGTAAAAAACCCATGAAAATCAAACCATATGTTAAATTCTGTCTTGGCACTCAGCATCACTCATGAACAGCACATGTAGCCCGTGTTTCCAGTTCATCCTCCTCATGGTTCAGGTCCAGAAATGGAGAATGTAAGTGTATAACCTTTTAATTTTATAAGCATGCAAAAACTGCATGGTGGCTTTACATTTCATCTCATCTCCTGTGTGTGCATGTGTAAAATTCTGGGAATAATTAGCATAATTTAACTTCCTTAAGGAGAAAATTATTGCAGTATTTCTATTTTAGAAGTATCAATAGTAGTGACTGCATTATTTTCTGTTGTAAATGAAAGATTTCCTACATTTTCTGAAGAAGACACAATTTAATCCAGACTCAGCTATCTTAAAGCTATTTCTTTTTGAAAAGATGAGAAAAAGGGCCTTGATCCTTTGAGAAGAATTTGGACTGTGAAAAATATATTGAAAAATATATGTGCTGACACTTCAAGAAAATGCTGCATCATACACTGTGCTTTTCCAACCGACTTGGGTTCATACGATCCACGTCAGCAGAATGAAACGTGCACAGGCAATAGGCCTAGGAGGAATATTGCAACTGGCACATCTAATTCTCTTTCCTACCCTTGGCTTTTGTGAGGATTGTCTGCAAAACATCCACATGACTTATTAGTGAACTGAACTGCCATCATGTATTGCTGAAACCAGTACTGCTGTTAACCGCATTTGTCAGCAGGAATTAGAGTCTGTTCAGCAAATTGCACCACGATGGTACAGAGGCTTGATGCCCACTTACTCCGCCTTATAAAGGCTACTAACACAGGAAAGTGTTTCTTTAGCCACAATCCATAGAAGATTTCCTGTTTTGTCATTCCCTGCTATTTTTTTCAAGTCATTCGCATCAGTAAGATTGCACATTTAAATTTTTTTAATAACAAAATTCAGATGTGGATCTCATGCAACTGTGTGCTTTTTTTAAAATTAGTTTTCATGTTTATAGCACCTCTTTCTGTACCTATTTACAATTAGATGAATTCCATTTGTGTCTTGCAGGTATTGCCACTCAGAGCCTAAGACCTACTCACTGCTTTCCGCTGTGTGTGCCACCTGCCCAGCAAAATACTCAGCACCTAATCAGAGTAACAAATCTGTAAGCAAACAAGGAACATACTTGAGACCTGACTATCCCTGGAGCATGTTTTTGAGACTGCAATGGCATCTACTTTACAGACAGCAAGGACAATTGTTGATGTTAAACACTACTGGGCAACTATTTTTTTTCATAATTCCTAATTTTAAGAATTCCAATCTTCTTTCAGTTCTGAGAGCTTTCATAAGAGTATGGCAAGCTGGTCAATAACGCACCATCTGCTTCCTCTGGGCAGAGCTCACAGGGGTCTCCCCATCCCTGTCCCTTTAAGGCACAGCAACACTCTTGTTTGGAGTGGTTCCGGGACTTTGGCACAGAACATTTCCCATCTTCAAACTTGGTGAAGCAGTAACTCACTCTCAGATCTGCAGAGAGAAAAGAACTCATTATGAGCAGTTAGGGTCAATTTTCACTTAGAGATGTTAATTACAAAATTACGGGAGATCCCCCCATCAAAACACCCAACTTCCATCTAAGTCCATTAAGAGGGACTATTATTCTTCTCTCTGATTGTGGAAGATCTGAAAGAGGAGGGAAGCTCAGTAGAGGAAAGTTGTAGGATAGAGTGTTCTACTTCGATCATGAAAAAGGAAGGGTTTTATTCTTTTGCCCAGAAGAAGTGGAAGGGCTGTACTCTCCTCTTATCCTCACTCCTTTTTGTAAAAATTGAATATTGCCTCAATTTGTTTATATTCTATTACTAGTAAGAATCACTTGAGTCAAGAGATTTTAATCAACTTGCAATGACAATACTGTGCAGTGTAAAAATGAGAAGCAATTTTCAATGGCCCTTTCCTTCCTCATTCTTTGTGGAGGTACAAACAAAACAAACCATCCCAGTGGCACTGTATTTTACTCCCCAAGCTGGGTAACCAGGATGCTGGAGCAGAGCTGAGGTCACAGACCACAAGCATTCAGCAGGCAGAGAGCTGGCAGCTCCCTGCACTGGCAGGGGGACAGCAACAGGGCAGTTTTGGAAGCATATCCAGTTTTCCAGCCACAGCGTCAGTGGTGGGCAATATCCAGGTTTTACCAAGTCCTAGGTAGTGGGAAGTTTTTAACAAAACTGTGTTTGGCCTGAGACACTTGAAACAAAAAAAAGGTAGTCTTCTTCAGGGGATGGAGAGAAGCTTCACACACAAGTGTGCTTTCCCCTGACATTATATGTGCAACAGCAGTTTGTGTTAGAAGATTAGGCTACATTATTTTTATTATTTTGTTTCTTTGGGTTTTTTTTATGGTGTGATTTTTCTTTTCCTTACCTGAAGAAAAAAACACCCTCAGACTAAAGAAACTTCAGTTACACAAGCTACTTAAGCACAGCTAAAACATCCATGCAGCTCTCTTGAAGTTGAGTGAAGTAACTGTGCCAAACTGCATGGTGGTTTGGAGACTTGGATAAATGTTTACTGCAGGTTGGATTCATTTTTACCAAAACCACAATTTCATTTAGCCCACTGTGAAGTGAAGAACTCGGTATGGTGTCAACAAGCATCACTTTTCTGTGCCAAGCAAAACTACAGAGGTCCTCATAAAGGTCTTACTCATCAGTGGCTCCCACTGTGCACACTGTGTATAGGACATTTAATGCTGTATATATTTAATAATTTTCAAAGCCTTTAAAAGTAACTCACTCCCTAATTTGTTGTGCTTGTTCTTTATAGACAAAATAAACTAACCTGTGGCTTTTCAGTACTAGATGCTCAGCTTATAGCATCTGGTCTCTGTCTCAGTGCCCATGTTTAGGCTCTGAATCGTGTATGCAGTAATCTGGAAGGCAAGATTTTTCTAAGCAGATGGGTGCTTATTGTCCACACAACACTGTTTGCAAATTTTTTCCAATGATCTTTTTTCCACCCACACATTTGTGGAGAGGAATAGCATACAACAAGTGTTATGGTGAATATGGTAAGTGCTAAGGACAGCCCTATAACTGGAAATGCTGCCCTTAGGCTCCTGCCTGTGTTCTTGCTCTATTCTGTGTCATGTTACTGTCTATATTTAGGTCCAAGTAGCCTCAACATTTCTTCCAGGGGTGCAAGAAAGGACTGCAGGGCAACAGAATTGCCTCACTTAACCTGATGCATTGAACATTATCTTCGACCCTTTTATTGCAATGTTCTGTTTAACGACAAACAGATGTTAGGGCAAGACAGAATCTGGCCCCAGCTACAGAATTATCATGTTTTCCCTATGAAACACACTGTCTGAGTCCAGAGTCTCCTTGTTATATTAGAAACAGCCTGCTAATAAGGCATTTCTGAAGCAGCAAACAAATTCTGAAGTGCCAGAAAACAGGAATGAACTTACCTTGGCATCGTCTTCCTGTGGAAGACAATACAAAGCCTTCTGGACACAGACATTTGAAACTGCCTGCAGTGTTGCTGCATGTGCCCAGGGCACAAATTTCTGGCTGCTCCACACACTCATCAATGTCTAGAAGGAAATTAATTGAAGAGATGAGAAATAAAAATATTTACACTGGCAGCTGTCCTACATAAAATGCAACCTTACATCATCACTGACATCTATCAGATTGGACAAACAAAAAGGCCATACAAAAAGGGACAGAAAGAGGAACCAGAAACCCAGGTGCAAAATCTAGGGTTAGTCTTCATATCTTCATGCAGTGGGCAAACTTCAGCAATGTACCATCAAACAAATAGCCTGGAATTACGTTTTTCTTGGGTTCAGATCAGGTAGTTTTGGTTCAAACTAATGGTGAAACTTCTGGGAAGTGAGGGACTTACTAAGTGGCTAGAGATCAGAACTGTACACTGCCACAAAAGACTAAACATTGCTCATGTTTAAATGCAGAGGAAATTGGTAACAACTGTGAGCAGTTAGGAAAGGGACAGAAGAGTGACTGTTCTGTACACACCTTCACACTTGTCGTTCTGCAGGATATATCCAGGGGGACAGATACATCTGAATGAGCCATCCAGGTTCTGACATGTGCCTGGTGAGCATTTTCCAGGATCCAGTGCACACTCATTGACATCTAAAAGAAAAGAAAATAATATATTTGAGGTAACTGCTGTTATCTCAATAAAATCTCTGGCTGAGGCAGTTTTGATTCCATCAAACTGAAGGTGGAACTTCCCAGGAGCAGGAGAGGAGTCTTCACTCTCTTATCATTCTTCTGTTCGGTATAATGATGACAGTGAGATAGTTCACTCTGACCTACTGTTTTACTAAGCATATCTCCTCAAGATTTGCTGCACCTTTTTTCTATCCTGAAAAAGCCACTCACCAACACAAGTCCTTCCATCCAGAGCCACCTCATAGCCATCATTGCAGAGACACTGGAAGGACCCGATGGTGTTCACACACTGACCATTCCTGCAGAGCATTCCATTTCCACTGGCGCACTCATCCACATCTGGAAAGTAACATTGGGAGAGATGTCAGAAAGACCAGCAACAAGCGAGATTGGGTAGGTGAGATTTCTATTTTCACTACAGAGGAAATGATAAAACAAAGAATACCCTGTTTCAAAAGCAAGTGAGGGGAAAACACCGCTACTGGTCTGTGTCATAAAAGAGAAGATGGTAGGAGTAGAAAGTCTTAGGAACACATGCCTGGTCTCAGCACTCCTTACCTATGCAGTCATTGTTGTGTGAGAGGATGAAACCCAAATTGCAGCGGCAGTTGAAGGAGCCAATGGTGTTCCTGCAGGTCCCGTTGCCGCAGGCATCTCTCTCACACTCATTAATATCTACAAAGCAGAAAAAACAATCAGCAAGAATTTTAATCACTCTTGGGGAAAGGAAAGCCTGTGGCTATTCCCCAGAAAAGGGGAATAATCCACTGCCAACAGAGTGAATAGAAGGGAAAAAGATTGCTGTATCTCCCAAGAAGAAGGCTTTACATAGTTTACATACTTGATATTAACATCTACAAAAATAATCAAGGGTCCAATAATCTTTTACCTTACTGTGTTTCCTATATCGCCCTTCCCAAAAGATATCTAAGCTATCTTTAATCATAAGCATTATGAAATCTCAGCTTGCTCAGGCAAAGATGGCTAACAGCCCTGAACAGGTTAAATATAAAATTTCCTTCTCTATGAAGATGACTCTTTCTGAAAAGGACACTTTTCTGGCAAGAAATTTACCCTTCATTTACTCTATTAACAAGTAGTCTGTATACAACTCCTGCATTGCAATATTAATCTACTAAATTCCTTGCCTAAAGCAATAAATGATACAAGAGGCTCCAGAAAATTCTGAGAATTAAATATTTTCCACAAAAATTAAAGCATTGGCAGTACACTGACAGCATATGCAATTTAATAGGCTCACTCTACTTGAAGGAGATGTTTTTCATTCATTATCATCTTCTTATCTTCTCTAATGGCCAGTTATGGCGGTTTTGCACTTTTGCCTGGTGGTAAATGGCTCACAATCTCAGTTACTGTAATGCATCTCCTTATTACAGAGAGAACAGACATAGTAACTGTCCTAACAGAAACCTAAGTACAGCTTAATTTGAAATACTTGCCTATACACATTGTTCTGTCATCATTGGTCTTGAATCCATTGTGGCAAATGCAGTAGAAACTTCCAACAGTGTCAATACACTGCCCGTGGCTGCAGATATTGGGAATTTCTTGACATTCATTCCGATCTGAAAACAAAAGAGATGCAGTGAAAGTCAAGGCCTCTGAACTAAAAGGCTTCAGAGATGCATTAGCAGCAGCCAACAAAGTCAGTATCCAGTGCACAGCATAACTTAAAATAGTATTTTTTATTTATTAATGACAAAAATATTACTAAGTAAATCTCAGAAAAGGGGCTTTTTGCATGAAAATTTCCTTTTCCAATATTTGTGAAGCTGAAAAACATTTAGTTTAAAAATTGTATTTACCAAACACAAATTCTTGCTGGGGTAAATCATATTGCCAGGGCTTTGAAAAGTAGAATTAATGACACAAAATTGTAAAGGGTCTGAGTCTGAGGACTTTTAACTGACTGCAGCAAAAATGAAAGATGCATATGAATTACAGATTGTATTCTTGATTGTAGCACAAATTGCTTGATTAACTCATGGAAACCATACAGAACAGAGAGGGAGATGAAGCCCCCACTTTTCTCACTAAGCTTACAGGGAGACAAAAGGTGCTATAGATTTATCTACTCATCACGCAGAGATAAACCATGTGCACGTATACCTGTGTTACTGCATCCATGCAATGGGGTGACCCTGTAAACTGGGCACAGCTCTGACAGCAAGAAGAGTTACTGCTACAGGGGAATAATTCTGCAGAGAGCGGGGAGAGCTCTCCTGCCAGCACGTGACTGCAGCCTTGCATTATACTCATTCAACAGCCGACTGCTTCCCGCTACTCTACTTACAAATGCTTTCAGGCAGACCCCAGGATTCTACCAACAGTAAATGAAACAAAATGCTAACAAACAAAATGTTTGCTCTCCAGCACAGTTTTTCCATGACAAATCAGAAGCATGAATCCAATGAGGTATTTCTGTTGATCTCATCACCAGGGAGAGCCTGTTGGATTTAATATGCTTCCTTGCATTTCATCTGCTGCAGCTCCAATCTATGAGAGCTGAGGTGCTGCCACAAGCCAGTATTAAAATTGATTAGGCTCCAGTGTTCAGCAATTTTCTTTTATATGCAATCTAAGCCAAGCAGATGAAGTTTCTTAACAAACCATCCCAAGGTTGTTGCAAAAGTAACAGTCAAGTTGTTCCCATTTGCAAAGAACTTCATGTACTCAATTTTTTTCCCTGCCTCTACTGCCTCTTCTCTGCTCTCTGCTTGGCACACAGACAGTCCTGATTGCTCCCATCCCCAGGATTTCTGTACACCACATAGGGCCATGAATAACTCTGGGTGGATGTTCACTGATGACCAAGCTCTCCCAATGCTATTAATGATACCACTGCTAATTAGAGTCTAAATGAGGCAGAAGGGAAACCAGTGCTGGATAACATGCCATCTCAGGAACTTCTAATCTTCACAGGTCAGGAGGGCAGAGACAAAAAAAAGACTATGACTCTTTGGTGCCCTGTGGGCAAATGAATAGTGAATTAAAGTCCTAGGGGAAAGTCACTTCTTTTAGACTAAAGAGAGAACATTGCATATTCTTAAAAAATTGGAAGGCAGGAATGTCTTAAGAGCCAAAAATTAATTTATATGAAAAATTATTTATTTTATCACAACAGATAGCACAAGAAGAATGCTATTTGGAAGGTAAGATAAATGTACTCATAGTACCTATAGTACCAGTGGCCGTGATACATCAGGTTTGACTTAATAGCACATAAACTACTAGGGTGGGATCATTTTCCTTAGAGTAGTAGGACTGATCCAGTACTGCAAGGTGCTCCCAGCAAAGTGGTTGGAAATTTCCTTCCTTTGCTGGATCACGTACTTTATCAAACACTTTTGACTCTAATTGTGTAACTTTATTTTCACCAAATATAAAATAAGAGCAAAATACAGGGAAGTATTACTGTTTGTGCCAATTCATCTTTGGCATTGTAACCCGTATCAGAACCTCCCCTGGCTCTTCCTGTACTGCTGTAATGAACCCATAACAACAACAATTGCATTAGGAACATATTGAATATTTACATGTGCCACTGCATAGCTTAACAAAGCAAAGTTTTAGTTCTCATAGTAGTGTTCTGATTTCCCCTACACCCTTTTCCCTCCAGAGTCACATGAAACAATGAAAAAACTGCACTGCAGGGAAAAGGGCCCTTCCTAAAACTCAAGTACTCAGAAGCAAAAAGCCAAGGAAAATGTTACCAGCTTCCGTTGTAATTCTTATTTTGTTCAGAAACGTATATAGCATATAATATTTACAGCAGCTTGGCCCTCAGTAGGTTTTAAAATCTTCAAGTAAACAAGATAACATGAATGCCTCTCTGGACTATGACATTATAAGTAAAAGCAAATAGATTAGAAAACTGCAGTCCCACTCCATGAGTATTTAAAAATAATGTTATGGGGCCTGTTTAAATCCATATCAAAGTTGGGAAGTTTAATAATAAGCTTTTTAAGTTAGTTATTGCATATGGGCAGGCAGATAAATCTACCTTATCAGCAGGATCCCAGCAAGGAGTGAGTTATTTGTAAAAATACAAGTGGGAAATAAATTCCGTATGGAAAATTAAAATGAAAATCAGGAAATAGCCAAAAGGTAGCAAATCAGTTGGTCTTCCCTCCCTAAACATAACATGGGATAAAGAAAAATGCTTGCAGTTGGTGGGATAAAGTGAAAGACAAACACCTACTTAGGTTTTTAACTCCCATTAATGCATCTGTGGGATGGGACCGGAATTACTGGAATGTTTATGGGGTGCCCCAAAAGGCTTTAAGAGAAGGTTCCTGGAGCTCAGATTGTCTCCTAGTATGCCATCTTTCTGAAGAGATGTTTTTCTTAGACTTTTCAAACCTACTCATTTTTGCAGAGCCTCACCCAACTGAGCCAGCAGAACTCACCCATGCAGCGTCCCGTGGAGGTGAACCTGTAGCCAGGTTTGCAGTCACAGCGGTAGCTGCCAGCTGTGTTGACACACTCTGCATTTTGCTGACAAACTGGTCCATTTTGGCATTCATCAATATCTGTCAGTACAAGAAAGGTGTCAAAACCACTATATTTTTAGTACAAAGAGTATTACTGTACCCAAATATCAGAATTTCATTCTAATTCTGCAAAAATGAATATATAGATGAAAGTAGATACTTGGTCACATTTGGGTATCTCCCTGAAATGATGCCAAACCCACGTTCCATTTGTAGAATTCATTCCTACCTTGAGAATTTACGTAGTAGTTTTCTGTGGTGTTGGAGGGCCCATGAAAGGCTTATTGCAACATGTCACTTGGGTGAATTTCAGTTCTAAGACTGAGATCAGAATAAGTAAACTGCTGTGTCTGCACAGACCTCCACTGGAATCTGTGAAGATCTACCCTGAACATCAAGATCCCTGCTGGACATTAGAATCTTTCAATGCAAACACCACCACAAAGCTTTAGGCAAAAAATTTTGATCATTCTTCCTTACTTAAGGTGCTGCAAAGAGAACTTTATCTCCCTAGAAATGTAACTGGGTTTCAGTTAGAAGTGGCACACAGAAGATGCTTTTACTCAAAGCTCTCCATGCCTTGCCCGCGTTGTCAGCAGTCACAACTCACACCAGAGAATGACAGCAATTCCTACTGCTATTTTCAGTTTCTCCACTAAACTGACTAATACAATGTTAGGAAATGTTTAAACTGGAAAAAAATATCATGTGTTTATGCTTTTTAAAAAAATCTTTGTTCCACTAGAAAGAAAATATTTTGGAATTAAAAAAATTGTGCTCATGATCTGACTCAAAACTACTATTTTTTTCTATCAAATGTGAAAAACAATGTTTCTTCCCATGACTGCTGACTCATGTCCCTCCAAGGCCTCAGATGTCTGATGGAAAATCTGGTATTTTCTATGCAAAAGAATTCAAAATGTCTGAATTAACAGAGACTCATTACACTGATATCAGCATTTTCCCCTCATTAAGGGTGACCTCCAAGTGTGTGAGCTGTGGCAGTGTCTGAACTGCCAGCTGGAGGAACACCATTCCCTGCAGGAGAACAGCACGGTACCTTCGCAGATCAGCAGCTTGTCGTTGTAGAAGAAACCCACAGGACACTCGCACCGGAAACTGCCAACCATGTTTATACAGATCCCATTTTCACACACTCCAGGAATCTCTCTGCATTCATCAATATCTGCAAGAAGGAGTTTTTTTAAAATACTTGTAAAGAGCACTTCATGGAATCTTCTGCTACAGAGTATGTCCCTATGCATTTATCCTTAAGGTAATTACTAAATGTATAATGCAAGCATCAGAATTTTCCCAATTGCAAGAAAACGAGTCATTCCAAACTGTGGAAATGCAGGTATTTCCTCCTTCCTTAGGTTCTGACTCTTCACTGTACTGAAGGTATATCCTGCCACATAAGAAGGCACAAGGTATCACATGCCCTTCCTCATGTCTCCCACTCACACCCTGATGAACCTTCTCATTTTCCTGAGATGGAATTATTGGGAAGAGCCAAACAGAGAGAAAGTAACTGTCTTTGGTTTAATACAGGCGAGCATGACTGAATGCAAAGACTTGTCAGAAATAGTTTTGCACTGTTTTACCCTTGTTAATCTGAAAAGACTTCCATGGTTTTATGTAACAATTTGAAAGTGCCAATGCCAGGTAACATCTGAAGTGCTGCCAACATGCTATTAATTAGATTGATTAAGCCAGGCAGCCAGGGCTTGCCAGTGCTCTATATACACCCAGGTTAAGTAACTGATTTTGGCAGAAAAAAAATGCAGCTGCTATTGCAATTATGTGTCTTGCCTATTGGGCCCTTACACATCTTAATATCCTGACAAGATGAGAGAGTTCAGAGACTCCTCCAAAGCCTCTGTCTTCAGTAAACATTGCCACTTGCACTGAGGTACAAAGACACAGAATATGGTGAGAAATTATCAGCTAACAGGAGTTTCCATCAGATAATGCGGTTTGTTTTCTTTGGGTTTTTTGTTGTTTTTTTTTATTTTGCTGCTGGATCCAACTCTTTATTTGCAACATTAGATCCTGTACCTCCGAGTCCTTTGATATGAGGGATGAGTAAAAACAGAACTATTGAAAAAAAAACCTGGTGCAACTATATAGAACTTCGATCCAAACAGAAAAGAAACTTCATGTAAGGACTAAGCAAATATTGCAGGGTACGCAGAGCAGTGTCCCTGCAGCCTGGGCTCTGCCTTGATCCCATGCTGTGCCTGCAGGTATAAGGGACACAAGTAACCCCTGTGCAGAAGCAGCAGGCTGAGTGCTACAACCCTGCAAGCCCTGTCAGTCTCCCAGGGCAGCAGGGAGACCCTGGTATGTGTCCTGTGTGAAGCTGTGTGTGCACCAGTGTTGGCACGGGGCTGCACACACTGGGGTGTGCTGGTGGGCTCTGTGGGATGGCTCCTCTGTTCCTGCTGGCTCCTGACCATGCACGGCCCCATGTCATGGCAGGGAGACAGAACCACACAACACTCCTGCACAGGCTGCAGCTTTTACCTGTGAATGTCAGCACCACCCAAGCGCTCCCTGCTGATGCTGATCAATGGCCCAATTAGCCAGAGCAAACTCAGCAACCATTTGGACTAATGGTAATAACTAGAAGGGGAAATTCTGCTTCCAAGAAATATCCTCATAAATAATAAATACTGTATATTTCTGTAACTTCTTTGAAAATTACATTCCCCACTTCACTAGAAATATTTCCATCTAACAAACTGAATCCTGTATTGCAGCAAGAGCTTAATGCTAAAGCATCACAGTACTGCCTCTGTTTGTTACAGGGCACATTATCTGCTTCTTATTTGCATTTTAGTGTGAATAAAAACAAAAGGGAATCCCATTAGGGATTTACTCAATTCCTTGTCCTAGAATTCCTCATTCTCTCCCTCTTTTTGTTTTGCAATTTGTTACTTGTGATTCAAATGTAACACACAATAACATATGTGAGAAATATTCCAGCCGAGCAGAAAAAAGGATTTTTGTGTCAAACCAATACACAGGGGGACTGGTGTGAAATGTCAGATTAAATCTTGCTTTAGTTTGAAGGAAAGACTCCCAATTCCTCTAAGCCCAAATGCTGGTTGGCCTTACTCCCAGAGCTCTTAGTATCTGTGCCCTGCTCATGCAGGCCTGATTACAGTTCCTTTGGAGCTGTCTGTTGCCTTGATTAGAAGCAGCAACTATCAGTGCTGCCAGAGAGAAGTAGCCAGGCAGAAAGTTTGCAGGCTCAGACTTAAACAGAGAATTGAACTCCATTACACTGTTCAGTTGCTATTCCTCCCATGAAAAACAATAATTGGGAAAACAAACCACCACTCTTCCCTGGGCAGAGGTAGCATAGAATTTAGTTAAAAACATAAATTACAACTCACCAACTGGTAATCCTGTATAAATGTCAATGAAGAAGCCAGGCCTTTGACTTCCACAGAGTGTGGAGAATTCATCTGCAACAGGAAACCAAAGCAGTGATTAAAGCACTTGGAATTAGTCAACAGTCACTATATTCTTTGCCCGAGAAAATTCTACTCTTTCAGCACCTGCAGGGCACAAAGGGGTAGGCAGCCCCTTTGTACTTGGGTTCTCATTCAAAGGTCATTGAAATTAGCAAATAAAGGAATGTGGAGGGATTGGGATCACATGCTGATTTTTGCTTGTTCCTTACAGTGTTTGCATACAAGTCCAGATCTGACTTTTAAAAGCATGAACTATAAATTGGAAGTTAATCAGATAAGTATCTAGGAAGTTGCTCTTGAAGCAAACCACCTCCAACCAAAATGGGATGTCCTGCCTAACTCTGCAGTGTCTTCCCAGTGTGGAGGAGTCTTGTATGCCCCTACAAGTACCACAGAAACTCCTATATCTTACATTTAGCTGCTTAACACAGATCATTCTCAGATGAGACCAGGCTATCTCTCTAAATCCACAGCTACCACAAAGGCTCTTTGTGGCAATCACCACCAAGGCACAGCACAGCAGCCTCTATATTTGTTAGAGCAATACTAATAAAATCTTGGTCAGTGCCTCAACACTGGACTATAAAGCATTTTCGAAGAGACAGACTAATCAATAAAGAGCTTGAAGTCCAATGCATTGAAAGTGGCAAAAAGGAGGTGCAGCCCAGCAGCATGAACACAAACCACTCCACATATGTGTTCATTGTGACTGGATCTGATCATCTCCAGGCCAAAAAAAGTAACTAATCCCTTCAGTTTAGACACACAGTAGAAAGAGACACAGCATCTCTGACAATGGCGCACTCAGTTATTATGATGTTACTAAGGCTTTCAAAAAGCTCTGCAAGGCAAGAACGTACCTGTGCTCGGGATAGGACACTGTTCACAAGGCTTATTCCATGCACGTCCAATGTTGTAGGAACAGCAGCACATTTTCTTGGTCATATTGAAGAGCAGCTCACCATCACAGGTCTGGTTGTCAGGATAGTAATTTCTGTAACACAGACTTCTTCTCATATCTGTGAAAAGGAAGAAAACCTCAGGCCAGTGCAGTGGGCAGCTCTTAGGGAAGATGCTCCATCTGATCTAAAGCTTTAAAGAAAGCTCAACACATACCCATGCAGTTGTTTCCTCCGTTGACTTGCATGTAATCAGGAGGACAGATGCAGGTGTAGTTCCCAACAGTATTGTAGCATGTTCCAGGTCCACAAATGCCAGGTGTATCACACTCATTCACATCTAGGAGAGAACACAAAGACAGTGAGTGAGTGGCCACAGAAGCTTTGGTTTTGTGCTCCTGAGAATGAAAATGTCTCTGTAACACCCAAGGCAGGAAGGTGGAGAAGAGCTGAAGGGTCATGGTAGAATGAAGCTACACAGAGAAGGAAGTGGTGCACAGGTGGCCATGGAAAGCCTGCCTGTGACGCAAAGATAGGAACTCTGATGTATCTAGACAGCTCAGAAACAGCCATTTGGAATTTGCACCTACTGCACAAAAACAGTGTTTGTGGATCTCATCCACTCTGGATCCTCAGAACTGGAAAAGAACCCAAGTGGCTCCCTGTGGAGTTACACAAGCATGATAAGGATGAGGCACTCTGGTTCAGCCTTAACTGGGGACCTGAATCTTTTGTATTTCTGCAGTGTTTAGCACATCCTAGGCACTATATTAATAAAATTAATAATCTGAAAGACTGAAGACAGCTTGGAAAATGGGAAATTTAAGGACTCCATAGGTTACCTAAAGTTTTATATCTAGTACACCCTGAGAGAGACATGTAATATGCAGAACATGTACTCCTGACTGTGCTAGGGAAAGGAGAATGTTTTGCAGTACAACCAGTATTTTCAATTGGCCATTGGATAGGAGGAGTGAAAATAAGCAGTGGAAAAAAGACACAAACACACTATAAGCAGCCCAGCAGACTCATGGGGTAAGTCTTTTCTTTATCTGACTGCTTATTCAAATTCCCCATTACCAAACAGCTACTTTTTAAAACTAGTAAATTAATTATGTTTTACTTATACAAAAAATTGTTGGGTTTTCTGGTTTTGATCAAAATCTGATCACTTTAAACAAAAATTTGCACACATTTCAACGTGGTCAGGAAGGAATTGTCACTCTCTCAGTACAAGACTTCACCTTGTTGTGGCTTTCTCTCCCTTAAACTTCACACTGTTTAGTCTGGTTATTCTCCATTAATTCTCCTCAAATTGATTTGCCATCACTTTCAAAGAATAAAACAGAAGGCTAGTTAAGTGAAGTCTACGTACCATCACACACTCGAGTCTCTTCATTCAAATAGTACCCTGATGGACACTGGCACTGGAAGCTACCAAATGTATTAATACATTTTCCTCCTTGGCAAAGTCCGGGTAGCTCTTGACATTCATCGATATCTGTCCAAACAAACCCAGAAACATTTCATTAGTGCTTTTCCCTGAAAAACAACCCTCAGTAAAGAGTTTCACAATTTTAGACATGCAAATATAGGAAAACGTAAACATTACCTTCTAATATAACTGTAATAGGGTTTGGTCGGAATCCTTCCCCTCCAGGGCAAAGAACCTTATATTCAGCTGAAACAAAAATAGATTTATGAGCATACAATAGCAGAAATATTTCCAGCACAATTATTTTTGAAAATGGGTCAGATTATTACAGGTCTTTTAAACAGAATGTTACAAAGTAACCAGATAGAGACATTACTAAGTTTTACTCTGTAACATCAACTGCTATTCTATTTCATAATGTAGGTTTTTGTGTAACACCAAACTTGCACAGAAGCGATAATAATATTCAGACTAAGTGATCTTTTCTAAAGACTAGGGAAGTTTTTTGTTTACTGTGGAAACCTGTCCCCTGGATGTACACAACAAATGATTACACCAGTGTTTGAGTTAACTTGGCTAAATTAGAAAAATTCCAGCTAAGACATTGCTGTGTTTAACACCAGGAAACGCAGACTTACTTGTATTCACAGCTGGACAATGTTCACAGGGAACTCCCCAAGCTTTGCCCAGGGAGCAGCAACAGGAGGCCTTGGAAACCCCCACTCCAATCTCATTGCTGCAGAAGGTGCCACCATTATCTCCACGAGTTTTAATGTCCAGGTAGCAGTTGCCAGAGCGTGTATCTGTTCACAACGGACAAAATAACACACACGTTTCATGAGAGAGCAGAACACAACACATCATCTCAGGGTGAGGGACTCCTACAGATGGCTCTCATTTCTTGCACGACAGCCAAAGCAAGTAAATTATGTTGCCCAGGGAAGCTCAGCATTTTCCACTTAAGTAGGCTGGCGGTGCCCATTCCCTGGCTTTGCTGGACTTCTCACAAAGTAGGGAATTTACTCATCATGACTCAGGGTAATTCAGCCAGGCCTTTTCTCATTTTCATTCACATTTTCACCCACATTTGTACATCCTTCCAGTTCCAGAAACCCACTGCTTACTCCTCTCCTAGAGGTTAACAAGCATGAAAGCATCTACTAAATGTTAGGAATTCCAAATACATTTGAATTTGAGAAGCATCCCTACACCCTCCTAAACAAACAAAACCAAAAAAACATGAGAGCATTACTAAGCAGTTGGAGCCTCATACAAGAGCATTTCCATTGGTCATGATGCTGCACCCAGCCAAGCTGCACTCACTGCTCCAAGAGTATGGGTGGCTTTATGCCACAACTTCATTTGCCTGCCATCTTGGGGCCAGCTGGATGAGGGCTTAAGTTTGTTGAATTTTAAAATTGTCTCATGCCTGCTGTAAATTGTGGACAGCTCTAACAAGCCCCAAAGGGTTGGTTCTGGCAGCCAGGCACTGCTGGCACGCTATGCCAACTCTGGACATGCTCCTGCTGCCCTGTTACAGTTTCTAAGCCAGGGGCAACGGAATGGGAATTGAGGGCCTTTTCCATGACCTGGGACTTTTTTCTTAAGCAGTTCAGCTTGCAGTCCCTCTGTGGAACTTCACTTGAAAATAACATAAGGAGTGGTCCCTTACCAACACATCCAACTCGTGTGGGATTCAGCTCAAAATCAGGAGGGCACTCACAGGTGTAACTACCAGCAGTGTTGATACATGTGCCACTAATGCAGGTTGTAGGATCTGCACATTCATTAACATCTGCAAGAAAATACAGCACGTGATAAGCAAATACTCAAGGACAGTGCAAACCATCAACACCTGACAAGGCACTGGGTGCTGACAATTACAAATCCATCAGTTATGAAATACTGATCTCCAGGAAGCTCTAAAATATAAATGCGCATTTTAGAAGAACAGTAGTCTGAGATGAATTCACCATTTTATAGGGAAGAAGTGTTTTTCCTGAAAGATCAATCTATGAACTAAGATTCATATGAAGTACTACAAAAATACTTAACGGAAAAATTCAAGACAAGGTCAGAGCTCACCCTCCAGTACTGCGAAGTACTGAACAAGACACAACACATCTCTGCCAGAGGTGTTTTCTCTGATCTGTTTTCCCCCTTCTTAAGGGGATATCAGAGGTTGACAAAGAACAGGAAAGAGAAGCATAAAAAAGGCATGGAGAATCCTGTTATACAGTAGGGAAGTCTGTATTTTCCCATAATCCAGTTTGATTTGTACAGCTTCCTAAAAGAATTTGCTAAGGAGCTGACCATGGCACTAACAAAAAATTAAACAGCATGTTGTTCAAAGTGTTTACCTGTGCAGTTACCACCACTTCTGTCCAACTCATAGCCCACCTCACACTCGCATCGGAACAGTCCAGGAAGGTTATGACAAGTCCCATAGACACAGATGTTAGGAAGTGAGCACTCATCAATATCTGAGAAAGGAATGGGAAGGGAAAATATGAGGTTTCCTTATCTTCTTAAGGCATAGGCAGAGAACTACAAAAATGTTCAGAAACATGGCTCCAGAAGCCAATAGCTTCTGCACACTGCATAAGACAAGCAAAACTAACATGTTGGAGCCTAAGGAACCTAATCCATAATCTTTTCTGGGGGAAAAAGGCTCCTTCCAGTATCACTGGAAGTCACGCCAGGAACAATCCTAGCCTATTGGTGGGCTAATCTGACAAGTAGCGATATTAAACATAGCAGAAGATATGCTTTAAAAAAAATGAAGTTTATTTTAAGTCAGCAGCCACCTGCAGAAAGTTGGACACCAGCAAGGGAAAAGTTTGTGCCCAAAAGTGAACTTCATGTTCATCCTCAGATTTCTGTATTTGACAGATCTGAAGTTTGGCAAATAGAGCTCACTTTTGTCCTTTTTCTCCAAATGGTGTGAGTCTGATTCATAATTTACTGAATGCCACATGCACTGCACAAAGAATGACCCATTTGATACAATTAAAAAGTGTGTGTTTACAAAGGACCTTAAAATACTGCATGTAGCACACACATCTGAACCATCAAGGCAGGTCTGTTTTAGCAACAGGAACTTGGCTCCACATAAACTATTTAAAACTCAGCTAAAAGGTTTGAAAGTAAATTGTTTCATGAAACATTATGAAACCTAATAATGGTCTCGTTTAAAGAAAAATTCATTCTCATAAATTATTTCACTTGGTAGATTACTAGAAAAATACACAGAACACTTTTCAAGGGGGAAAATCCTATTTATAGAGATGTACTTATGAACTCTAACAAATACCAGTTACTATGAGTTTTTGCTATGTCAGATGATATGGCTGCATCTTCTTGACTGACTTAACTGATTAGTGTTATATCAAATGAGGATTTCAAATGTTTAAATCAAATATATGACCTTAATCATGTTGGTAACATGTTTATTACTTGATTGTTTTGAACCTCTGCATATGTAATACTCTTATGAGTGAGTTGTAAACAGTTAACTGACAGCTCACTTTAAAAATTAAACAAATAGTCATGGGAATTTTCTTTTTTATGTGGTCATATAAACTTACCGCAAGGTTTCATATACTGATTTTGCACCTCACAGAAGCCCTCAAATCATGTTACTGTATTAGCTACCAAGTCACTGTTTTTCAGCCTCATGAACACCAATGCAAAGTAACAACTTTTTCTGATTAATTGTTTTGAATAAAATGAGGAACTGGACATAAATGAACAATGAAATGGAAGCTGTAAGTGCCACTTGGATCACCAATCAGACCCACCAATAAGATGCCACAAGATAGGCTCTGAAAAGGTGTTCTCACTATACACAACAGGTAGATGAACACCTAGATGTCCACAATAAATGTATAAACTGAAAAAAGCAACTACTATTGACAATTTCCATGTAGTTCTCAATAGAATCGCAATTGCAATGAATTGCAAAATTTTTGTAACACAATAAAATACTATTAAGGCAGAATGTTGAGTGTTGTTTAAAGCTTACAGAGAATTACCTTCACATGCTTTCCCATCTACACTTGGCAAAAATCCCATATCACATTCACAGCGGTACCCCCCAGGGGCATTGAGGCACTGCCCATTTTCACAGAGATTCAAGTTTTCTGAGCATTCATCAAGGTCTGGAAAAGGAAGAGAAATTGCAAGTTACAGCAAATATGGTTTTCTCACGAACATGTGTTTGAGTTGAAGCATGCAGTGTTCCAAGCATTTTAACTGTTCTACTATCTCTGCACACTGGCAGAGGAAACTGCAGTCTAGTTATGTGCAGAGGTTGCTACATGCAACAGCTCAGTGTGTTTCTGAAATGTTGAAAATACAGTTTCTAATCAAAAGGAAAATTGGAGAGAGGCACAGACTCCTAAAGTAGCTACAGTTAATAACAATTGGAGGCAGTACACAGGGTCAAATTTAGACTCAGAATGAGCACGTGAAATTTATTACAGCTATTGTTTCTATTACAGCAAAGTCTAGAGGCAGTAATTGGGGGAGGAAAAAAAAAGAGGTTTGCAATGAGCAAACATGATAATAGGCAGGTCTCTGTGCCAAACATACAAAACACTGACAAAAAAGTGGCATGAAAAGAACGTGAACGAAATTAAATGGCAGGTTAACAGCTGATGAGAAAAACAGCCTTGCTGCCAGACTACGCTCCCCTTCAGAGAGACCGTGGCCCTTGCTCTTCAGCTGAAATGTTACACATCACAAAAACACCTCTTACTGCAGCAGAGCCTGCCTGGGAGTGTGAACTTTGAGAAATCGTGGCTATCGTGGCTGGCAAATGAAAAGTAGTACCTACAGGGTGAATGCTGCACACTCTGGCAGAGGGCTCACAGAACACTTGTGTGCTCTAGTTTGAGTCCCAGCCACCTACTGAATCCAGGAACAATGAAGTACCTGAACTAAAAAAAAATTCAAGTTCCACTGAATGCAGAAACTCTGTAAGCACTCCAGCTGAAGGATGGAGTTTATGGACTCCTGGAAATCATCATACAGGAAATTACCAAAGAGCACTGGGTTAGGAAGGCCACTAAGGATGCTGAATCAGATTGAAGATTAAATTACATGGAGAGAATTAAACAGAATCTCAGGGTCCACTTCTAATTTGGACTGATTCAAACTCAGCCTTAAACCTGATGAGCCAGATGAGCTCAGATGTCATAAAAACCTGCTGTAGTTGGTAGAGTGCTGCTGAGTCTCACCAGCTGAAACCCTGGCCCACCAGCTGCTGTCACATGGCTCTGCTCCAAACAGGGTCAACCTCCACAGAGCAGCACTGATACCCTGAGTGCAATAGCTCCTGTGACTAAGCATATATGAGCTAATCTGCCCTTCAAAGCAGAGGATTGAAGCGTGGGTGGAAAACATCTCTCTAGCGAAGTTTACAATTACATTTACAGTTTACAAAATGAGGTTCCCGAAGCAGCTACTTCCCTTATTCTGCATGCCAGCACTGCATCCTGACCCCATCTCTCAGGGTGATGCAGTAAAAGAAAACATACAGCACACACTTACTTCTGGAAAGAACAGATATTTTTAGGCAATTTCATGATGCAATTTTAATGCATATGCCCTATTATTTAAGTATTAAGGTGAGTGGTCAGTGGACTGGTTTACTAACTAGCCAAATTATACGATTGTTTTAATAATTTTGCCACTCCAACTAACAAGAAAAGCTCAATGAGAAAATGCATTTTATCAGGTGAAAAAAAAGTGATTGATTTAGACTGTGTATAATACACAGTATTTCTTTTAGGTTATGGCAACCTGGGTGAAGGAGAAGACAATGGATGATGACATATTAGTGCATAATTTCAAATGTTTAAAAGCTGGGTTTGGGTGTTGGATCACAGAGTAACTTAGTTTGCAAGGGACCACTGGAGGTGACCTGAGGCTCTGCTAGGAAAGCCCACCTGTGCAAGTGAAGCCATCCCCAGTATAACCTTCTTTACACAGGCAGCGGTAAGAGCCCATTGTATTCTTGCAGTCAGCATGTGGGCTGCACATGTGGGTTCCATTGGAGCACTCATCCAGATCTTTAAAATAATAAAAAGGAAGAAAAAAAAAAGAAAATAAAAAGTAAGATTAATTAAACACACCATGAATACTAACTTTCAATAGCATTTGGCACACAGAAGTTCTGCTTTAATGAATATTCCATAATAAACCCCACATACGTGTAAGGTCATGTGACTGAAAAAGTGGGGAACAGATTCTTTGCAGCACAGCAAAGTCTGACAAGGTAACTGGGAATGAGGAGGCTGCAGAAACCTGTACCTTGGTTTCATGGGAAGCACCAGGAGACCTCTCACTGCCTCCCATCAGCTGCCCTCAAGCACACAGCATCTCTCTCTATGGTCACAGAATCACAGAATTTGCTGTGTTCTCACTATCTCACAAGCCAAAGATGAGATAATGCTGATTTCACAGTTACCATGCGGGAGAATTTGTCCTCCAACAGATCATGTCAAATCAACCTAACAAGTTTGATAATCCTTTTTCTTCACAATTTATAGGTGTGGTATTGCTTTTTTCACAATTGCTAGAACCCCACTGTGGTCTGGCCTTACAAATAAACAGAAATGCATATGACCCTCACCTGTGCACTTGATACCATTTCCAATCCAGCCAGGGCTGCAGCTACATTTGAAACTTCCCGCTGTGTTTGTACATATGGCGTGTCTGTCGCAGTTATGGGCTCCAATTTCACACTCATTGATGTCTGCAAAAACACAGAGATGTCTGAGGAGCTGAGGGATCACACTTTCTCATATCCAGATAGCTGACACTGGAATTCTCAAGAAAGACAATGTGAACATGAAAGCAACCCTGCATTTCATTACAAGATGACATTTAAAAATGAAGCAGAAGAGAAATGAAATCACAACAAAGAAAAGTGAAGAAAAGCAAAGAAGCATGTAGTGTATTTCGGACATGCTGCCCCACTGCCTGTTTTTCTCATAGGCATAGAAGGCAGTACTTCTGTAGGCCACTCCAAAGCCTGCTAACTTTTATACTCAAGGAGGAAAACAGTAACTCAGAAGACAGTTTTCCCAACCTGCCCATCCCAAAGGCTGCAGAGAAGGACTACATTGGTGGCTCTACATTGCATGGTTTGCTAAAAAGTCTCAGAGGCAACTTTGCTGCCCAGTGTCTCCTGGAATGCAGCACTCCCCAAGCCCCCACTGTATCTGCATGGATGCTGATGAACACCAGCTAGGCACCACTCACAAACACCTCCTAGGATAATCCCCAAACAGCTCATGAAGCAGGTTCTGCTCTGCCAGAGCCTGTGTGGAAGGTGGAGGACAGGCTAGGTTTCCTGAGTTCCTGGTAAACACAACAGTGGAAAAGACAGCACCCTTGGAGACACCAGGCAGCAAGTCATCCAGTCTTCAACACACAAGTTCATGCCAGCACATTCTATTTCAGTACTTGCTGTTTTCACCTTATTTTCATTCTTGGTCACTCTCTGGCAATATCAAAATGTACAGACTGCAAAACTCACACTGAACTCCATTTTTCCCTCTCACAAAACATTATTAATGTCCCATATAGGTACTTAGAGAATGTATAAACTCAAAGGCAAAGTTTTCAGAGGTTATTACTGGTAACTAAAACAAAACTGGCAGGAATTTTCTTGCACATCCGAGCTATGGATTTTACAGTGTTTTCTGTAACTGAGCTCTTTAACTGTGCTTTACTTCCATGCAGGATGTAAATGATCTAGAGTTAAAATCAAACAACTTAAAATTTACATCAATTTTTTTAGCCCTGCCATGTGCCTTTGATGTTGCAGTAAGCCAAATCTCATTCTGTACAACAGCTGATGGAAAAGGAAAACAAGCCCACAAACTCTGCATGATTCCACAGACAAAAACCTGCTCAGACTCCTCTCAAGAAGTTGATTAAAAAAAGGCATCAGCCATCAAACATGTAACAATCTTTGGGGTTCCCAGCCCCAAAATCACAGATTTGAGTTTCCCTAAGAATTTACCTAATAACAATTAGCTCTTTAAAGAGGACAAGATTGTGGAGCTATAGGAGAAAGTGTCCAGGTACCATCATAACAATTTCCTTTGTGACTCTTTCTTAGGTTTTTCTGCCCATATTTTTCTAGACAAAAGGCTGTGTGTCCTTTCTCTATGCCCTGTACACATACTTTGTCATTTCACAAATGCAATACATGACTTTGAGAAGCAGACAAACAACCATCTATCATCCTAAAATTAAATACTCAAGGCCAGAAAATACCCAGATTCACTGTTGATTTGTTGGGTGGGGGGGGGGTTGTTTGGGGTTTTTTGTTTGTTTGGGTGGGGTTTTTTGTTTTGTTTTGGGTTTTTTGTGAGCTTTGCCTTTGCTTGGGGTTTTTTGTTGTTGGGATTTTGGGCTTTTTTTGTGGGTTTTTTGTTTGTTTTTTGGATTTGGTTGGTTGGTTGGCTTTTGGTTTTTCGGAGTTTGTTTAAAGTCTGCGTAAGTGGAATCTCATCCAATCTTACTTTTCTGAGTCTCTTTCTAAATGAGGCATTGCTTTTAATCAAAATCCCAGACATGAGCATTCCCATAATCTCAGTGCTGACGTCTAGATAGTGATCTGAATGTGGCAGCTGGAATCTACCCTTAATGAATGTTGACTGCACCAACAAGCCTGCAAACATGCAAATGGACACTTGACTTTTTTAAAACCTTAAAAAAGGGGTCAGGGCAGATTTGCCTTTTGCATGTAACCTTAAAAAAAAGGTCAGAGCAGATGTGCCTTTAGCATGTGCAGAAACTCGTATGAAGATAACATCACCCTAAACAGGAAAGTAGTCTGTCAAAAATCTTAAGGGTGGTCAGGAAAACACTCAACAACTCAGACTGACTTGGTCTGAAAGGAAAGAGGAGAAGGAATTTAGAGAGGTCAGCTACAGTATACACTGAAATAAAGAAGCTGAGGCAAACACTCTGTAGTTTAACTTTTGCATGATTCTAAAACCCAAACTGTTAAACCACTGCTAACATTAAGCTTGCACTGTATTTGATTATTTGATGCTTTGAAACATACAATCACAAGTTTCCTTGTACCCTGTAGAGCACAACAAAAAACTATCATCAGTAGGGAACTTTCTGCCAAGAATTTTTTTAAACCACCAGCAAACACAAACAGAAACTTGCATGCAACTGCTACACCACAATGAAGTCATGCTCAGGCTCAAATTTAAGACAACCCAAGCCAAATTTTCCACTCTACATAAAGTGACTGTGGCCTCCACTGCACCTGAGAGCCCCCCTCACCCTCTCCCAGTGGAACAGGAGCACCATGACACTGGTGCCCTCACAGGGGACACTTGTTCCCCCATCAGCTATTAGACACACACTAAATACCTTGAAATCTTCTGTGGGATGAAAACTGCAAGTACAAATCTATATCCAAATACGGGTATTTATAATGGGATCAACTTTCTCAAGATCAGCCACTGAAATGCCATTCCACTTGCTTTGAAGAAAATCCTGAAATCCTTTTCAGTTTTTTTTCCAGGAAAATTTTTCAATAGATTTCAGTGCTTTTTGTCTGGGTAAAGATCAATGTGGAATGCAAAATGTATTTTCTAATACTTCCTACCTTTACTGGGACATTGCAGGGCTTACTTCCATAATGCATGGAAAGGTTTTCAGATACTTAAATGAAAACTGATTGAGGCATATAAAATACCATCACTGGCTTCATCCCAGATTGTACTTCTTTTCAAAGCTACCTGCATTTAACTCAGATGTTGTTTTGCTATAATCCCTATTCTCTCCTTTCATTGCACAGCTGAGTTGTAAGCCTACATTTATTGCATTGCAATTCTTTCCAAGGCAAAAGAGATCTCAGACCAAACACAGTCCTGTGTAAATGGGGCAATGAAATCAATGGAATTTATGTCTGGTTATACTGGAGCTTAATATGGAGTTATGTTCCATAAGTACTGAATTATGGCTTCACAGAATGAAAAAGAAAGGAGAAGTTGAGCTCTATTGGGGAAAAATTACCTCAATATAAATA
Source organism: Pithys albifrons albifrons (assembly GCF_047495875.1). Lineage (NCBI taxonomy): Eukaryota > Metazoa > Chordata > Aves > Passeriformes > Thamnophilidae > Pithys > Pithys albifrons. Next base: position 10,938,289 of record NC_092470.1, read on the forward strand.
TCTTTAATAAGAACATGAGTCCAGCCTGCTCTGTCTGTATGGCAGCATAAACAGTACTACACTCTTCAAATACTCCAACTATTTTCATTTAGTTGTTTGAAGACAAAAGGCATTACTTGGTCTGAGTAAAGGTATCATGACCCAAAGAGCATCCAGGAGGACACTACTCAAGTCAAGGTTCCACACAATGATGGCCTATTCCCACTGACTTCATGGGGATTTTCACTGAAGAGTAAAGGAGTGAGTCACTGATTTATATCAACCTTCTCCTTCTGCCTCCAGTATGAGTCCGTGACAAGCCAAGGAAAATAAAGACATTCCAGTCCAAGACTGACACTGCATCCTCAGCCAGTCCCACTGTGCCCCAGTCCTGCTGCACACATGTTCTCAGCTTGCAATTGCACAACTCCCATCAATACTAAGGGAGTTGTCTGCCTACAACAGATGAGAATACGCATGATAAATAATATGCAGGTCTGACATCATAACAATCCCAAGCACTCTGGGGAAAAAAACCTGTCAGTCACCCTATTTTGCTGGCTCCTTCAGTTCTCTTCTTTGGAAAAATATTTTTTCTCTCAAGCCTCTGGCAATTAATAAAGCATCTCTCCCATTAATCACAGTGGTACAAATTTTTAGGGCTGTCGATGTGCAGCAAAAAATCCATGTCACATACACCTGTCCTGTCTGCTCTCTGCTTGCAAACATGGCAACCAAAGGAAAGAAACAGCCAGCCAGTATCAGAACAGGGAGTGCACCCCTACACAGTCTGGAAGTGGATCATTAGTCAGCCAGACAGGAGCATGGGGATAAGTCACTCTATTCTCACCTATATCCTAGAAATACCCAAGTTATTCCTTTGCACTTGAACAGAATGAGAGTGAACATTAACTAAAGAAAATTCACACGTTCATGACTGGGCATGAAATCCTCCAGTGCTCCGTGTACTGTTTTTTGTAGGGTTTCATAGGGTTCAATGGTCTTTAAGGATCCTTAGCAAACTGTGAATTTAATTCAGACTTTGCCTATAAATCAGTACTGTTTGTCAGGAATTATGCAAATCCCTCAAGCGTTTTCTGACTTTTACATTTTTTTGGCAGTCTGTGCATATCTGTGCATTTTACTGCACTGACGTTTCACTGGTATTTCGAGTCTGGGTCCAGTTCCCAAAGGCCCAGTCGTCTGGTGGAAGTCTCAAGGCATTTCCTTCTCCTGGGCTGCTGCCCATGTAATCAGGTAGGAAAAGGGAAGGCTTTTCAGAGGGAAAAGACTGTGAATTTCAACTTGGTGCTCACACAAGTAGAAAAATATATGGAAAAATTCCCCTATTCTGATCTTCCCACATGCAAAATTGTTTTGTCTTTTGGAACCACTCTTGGATTTCATTCAGCATACTGTACAGTAAGCACCTCTTGGAGTTTCACGTGGGGAGGTTCAGCCCTTGCCTGCTATCCACCCTTACATCACCAGTGTGTCGGGGCGCAGCCTGTTCCTGCTGGCCAGATGCTCCCACTGTGCTCCTTCTGAAACACCCCCACTTGGGGGGCAGGTCTCAGTATTGTTATCTTCTGGTATTTGGCCTGACACAGCCAGCCCCCAGATTCACCAGAGCAGGGGTATGCTTCTCTGACACCAGAGCTCTTCTGTGCCATCAAGACTGAAACACAATGTATTTTTAATGGCCAGAAGCCATTAATAATGGAGGAGAGAGCACATGGAGTCACAAAATACTATGGAGCTATTTCTGAGGGGAAAGGACAGGCTCACCTCTTCCCTTCACCCAAATCAGATGTCTGGCCTCTTTAGAACCAAGTTATTGTCAGCCATGCAAGTATGCAACGTGCACTCACTGCTCCTGTATCCACTATTGTAAGCAGTGCTGGATGACAGCAGGCAATATGCAAGACCAAACTCCCCAAGCTCACACCCCACACCAAGGTTTTCTCCAAAGCATGGCCCTTGCAGAGTCAGAGCATGGTCTCAGCCTTCCAGTATCCTGAGCCTGCTGTGGAGAAATCCAGCTGACTGGTAATGCACATTCATTTTTTATCTGATGACAATGTTGGGCAACTTCTGCCACCAAGTTCACCTCCTTCAGTTTGACTCTATGAAGAGACAAACTGTGCCCTAAGCTTGTGCCAGCCCCGCTCCACCAGGGGCAAACAGGAGGGCTGTGCAGGGACAAGAGAGAGAGAGAAGGATTTGTCTCCCTGTGAAAATATCAGAGCAAGCAAATCTAAGGCTCTGCATCCACAGTGAAATATTGCAAATTTACAGGCAGCACTCCACAGCAGTGATGAATCACAAAATACAAAGACAAGTGCCAAACCAGGATTCATTTCTGCACAAGTACACGTATACTTTATTGACAGAAAAAGTACAGACAAGATATTTGTCATAAAGCTGGGCAATCTGGACCCAGGAGAGAAGAAAGAGTAGCAATCTTCTCTCTAGTGGCTATGTACTTTAGCCTGCCTAGTAAAATGTAAAAAGAACTGCTCTAGGTCAGTATTATCACAGTTTGCATTGTGAATGGAAATTAAACCATTCATAGCACTTCATCTTGTCCTGCCTCTACAATGTATATTTTTGCATAACAGTTAAAAACCTGTACTTTTGTTACCAAATTCTGTCCACATTCTTAATAAGAACCAAGGAGAGAGGAGAACTAACATCTGTGTGGGATGGGAATGTAAGTCAGTGGGTGGATTCTGAAAACTGTTAAATGATTGGGGAAAAAAACCCAAGTTTATTTGTTAAAATGGAAACAGTCAGTAATGACAAGGGAGATGAAATATTTAGACCGAACTGTAATGGAACCCAAAGGACATTATTTAGTTCTTTTCAAGAAATACAGAATCTCCCATTTAAAGTGCTGTACACATTTTAGTAATTTTTTTTCCCTTGGAAATTCCTAAAAACTGTGGATGCTTTTGATCTGTCTGTAAGACAAGAACTGAATCCAAGGGTCAAGGTGCTGTTGGCAAGGTCCCTCCACAAGAAGCATTGAAGGACACTCTCATATATTGCTGTACCTGAGCATGGAAACTTCAGCTCTGCTTGAACTGTGCAAACATGAAGTGGGGATTTCAAAGTTCTCCAGCAGTAGATCAGACATTTCTAAACCAGAATGTGAGAACCTGCATGCTGTAGTTGCAATGGGACCTGGACCTAAACAGTTTCTTCACTATGAAACCAACCTAGAAAGCTCCTGCTCTGCTTCCTGTTTTTTTATTTAAATCCAAAACACCTTGGTGGTTTGAGTATGGTCCCATCTCAGCTGTATCAGTATAACTGATACTTTAACTTCTTGTCTGAGAGCACAGGGGACTCTCGAATTACTGAGACACTCTACAGTGTCTGTTGTAATTGAGGTTTTCTGCTGTTTTTCCTGGTGAATCCCTCATCTCTGAAACATCAGCATGTAGACAAAGGCAGCAGGGAAAGATAATGATATGCAAGGAGGTGGGAAGAGCCCACATGACAGACAGTGTCCATCCAGAGGTCTGGGCTTGGCTGGGACCAGGAGGGAGGGATTTCCTGACCTCTCTGTTAACAAAAAAAATTCTGCTTGGGACATTTGCCACTACCTTGCATCACATCATGCCAAAATGGTGCTATTTCCAGGCACTTCCCCAGAAGCCATACCTCAGATTCCTCCCCTGCCCCCATGACCTTTCCCTGTCTTTTGCCTACTACTGGTTGCTTCATCTTCCCTGACTGCTCCTCGCTGGGAGCCGTATCTGTGCCATGTGTAACTGATCAGCGTGGGGGCTTCACGTCTGCAGTTCTGAAGATCTTCATATAATTTAGCACAGAAACAGAGAACATTGAAATGTTGGTCTACAGGGTACAATTAGGGATTTCTTGGATTTAAATCAGTTCATATGTAAGTCAAAGGCAGCTGTTACTAATGCACAACTATTTGTCCATGGTCCAATATGCAAAGTACAACCCCAGCCCTCAATTTTTCTATCAGAGCTGCAAAAAACCCAGCTTCATGTATTTGGGGCACTTAAAGAAGTATATTATTAACTCTGTAAAAGAAGGGCAGATTAAGAAAAGAAGTGTGTCTCAAAGACATTGCCAGAAATGTGTTTACCCTAACTCTACATTAAAAATTATATTAAACATATGTTTGCCTTCATATTTGGGCAAAGCCTAGGACTCTCAACACCTTGGCTTGAGACGCCAGCACTCGGATTATTAATGTCATGCCCTCAGACCCTGTGTATTTGAATCTCATTTGTGCTCTGGCAATACAAGAAATAAAGCAAATTCTGATTTTGCTGAGAGAATGCAGTTGTGTAACTATCATCCCCACTGTGCAAAAATTGAAAATATATTTTAGCACATATTTCATGTCATCTGGGTTTGCCAAATAATACTTTGAACACATACCTGTTATTTGCTTGCATAGCTTACATTAAACAAATCCAAACGCACTGAGGGCCTCAGGAGTTTGTCAAGTCACAGATAATGGCATATACTGTTCTCTTAGATGAACAGCAATGCAGAAATACACCCAGTGATGTTCCCAGTGGACATTTTGTCACTCAGTTCAGCCAGAAGCAGGATCAGGCTGTACCACTGAAGATTAGCTGAACACAAGCTCAGCAAATTTGGATGAGAGGTACAAAAAGAGCACAAGTAAGTGAAAAGAAGCACAGTGAGAGGAGGTTCTGAACACCAGAAATGCAGACTCACAAGTTTAATTAAGAATTAATAATTAAACGTCAAAACATACCTGTGCAACCGGTTGTGCCTTTCTTGCCTGAATATCCCATATCACAATGACAGATAAATGAGCCTTTTGTATTCTCACAGGTTCCACTCAGACAGATGTTTGGATGCAGATCACACTCATTAACATCTAAAAAAACCCATGAATTAGGATATATTAAGTAAAATTCTTAGAAAGTATTTTAGCAGAATTTCTTGAGTTAGGAGTTTTGGTACAAAAAAACGGATCTAGACATGCAGATAAAAAATGGCTCAGGTTAGTTATTACCTAACAAGCATACATTTTTATATCTGTGTAAATATACCTTTAATTCCAGCTTTTCTTAAAAACAAAGATTCAGTGCATTATCCAACGAATGACTGTGACTATTGATTATTTCTATGTATATGTGTGTGTGTACACATTTACATGCATACATTGTCTAGTTTTGTCAGATATTTCTCCCCAAATACGCTCCAGATCTCCAATTAAAATGTGAAAATGTGGTTTTGGAGATATACTGCTTCATAACTTTGTTCTTCTAAGGTACAACACTTGCACATAGTTTTGTCTTAGAGACAAGACTAAAGCAGCACTGGTGATTTTCTCGATAGAAATTTTCCACAGCATCATCACCATCACTTCCTGTCCAAGCACTCATTTATCCGAGCTGCATAAAAACCTCAGTGAAGAGGACCCAAAGATGCAATGCTAGAGATCATCATGTCTGCATCCCAATCTACAGGGATTACATCTGAATTTCTGCAGGGGTTCAGGTGCAATGGTCAGGTGGCCAAAATCAGGAGATGAGCAATACTCTTGAAATACCACTGTCTATCTGGAAACAGTGCCTTTATAAATAATTTTCCTCTATTTAATGCAAATTGGAATATATGTACTTTCACTTACCTATGCAAGTCTTCATGTCTTCAGATGCCATGAATCCATCATAGCAAAGACACCTGTACTCTCCTGGGATGTTTGTACACTGACCTCCATCACAGATGTTGGGATTGTCTTCGCATTCATCAATATCTACAGAGGAAAATCAGATGAAAATATGTTACCTTTATGCAATCAACTAACCATCATCATGGCAAGTAAGAATTTTAATGCTTTGATACACATGGTAAGACTGAATCCCTGCAAATAACTGAGTGGTACGTTGCAAAATCATTCCCATGAGTAAGCTCCTCATCACCAGCTAAAGTCAGTGTCAAAACAATCTCCTCTGACTCCAGTGGGAACAGGAACCAACTTTTCCTTCAGAGAAAAGAACCCCAGCAGAACCTTTGTCACACCACATGGACACATATAATGGGATTCTTGGATACAATCCACCATTGTTGAAGTCAATAGAAACTCTGAAGTCAAATGCAGTGACAAAAATATTTAAAAAGTCACCACACATGCAAAATACCTCGACGGGTCTCAAGGGTGGTGACAAACTGGAAACATAGAGTTGAATTCATGATGGGAATAATTATATACATACATTATTTCACTAAGAGGTTTTTCTGGCCTTTTTTTGCATTTCAGCTGACTGGCCAGGCCAGCCATGCAGTTACATGCTCCAGGATGGAAGTTGTTTTCTCAGTTCATGAAATTGGCCATCACTGATTGGGCACAAGTGGCAAAAGCAGATACTTTATTATATTATTGCAGCCATGCTAAGTTCTGGAATCTTTCAGAGCCCCTGGGGTTATGTTAGTGCTCCTTGTAAAAATCCCTAGAATCTCTCTGTGTCAGCACCAACATAGACCAGCAAGAGCAGAAATCAGAATCTCTGCCTAGTGATACCATGGGAAAAAAATCAGCACAAAAAGGACAAGATGCAGGAATCCTCTCCAAGAGAAAGGGTGTAACTCATTATCAGAGCAGTCTATTGTGGATTGCAGTAATTATGCAGCTACAGAAAAAGAACTCACTTCAATTTAAAATATTATGTTCATTATTCTGCTGTATTTCTAGCAGCCAGTGCTTGTGTGGATACACAACTTCTGCAAGGAAGAAGGTTGACCAGTCCATGTTTATCTTAACAAGCAAATAATACTGGCATGCACATTAGCCTGAAAATGTTAATTTGGAATGGAATTTGAATTAACATGCAAAATTAAGCTCTAGAAATGAGGATAATAATGACAGAAATAAAGAACTTTATTTACTAACCTGTCACTGTACTGATTTCACAGTTGGGGGAAAATCAGCTGACAAAGAACCTGTTGTTTCTCCTAATTGAGCTGATTATTTATGCATAACCTCACCAATTCAAATCTGACCTACTACTGAACTGCACAGCATTCTTACCAGCTCAATTATCAAGAAATATATTCTGTGATGGCTTCCAGCTTTGTGTGATGTTAAAGATAAAAGACATGTTCACACAGAGAGAAAACTGAAAATATAAAATAGGTGTTTCACAGACACAGGTCACAGTCCTACTATAGTTTGTACCATCACAAACATCTAACAGAGTAAAACCAGATGAGAAGAAAATGTCTCAAATATTTTTATTCTTATTTTTTGCTCAGTTTGGGCAGAGGCAAAATTTCAGCATGCAGATTTTGAATATTCACCAGATGTTTACATATGTAAAAAACATCTTTTTAAGAGAAGGGAGCAGCATTTTAGATACTAAAAGGGTGGTGAAGGTGATCCCTCACATCAGTGGATATTTTCTTAGATTTGTCCTGACATCCAAAGGTGTCTGGTGTTTCTGCTATTTAAACCTTTTTATGTGTAGCTACTGCACTCAAGTCTTTATTTTAAGAGACTACAAAAATGAAGAGCTAATAGCTATTACTGGCTGGCCTCTGAACAATATTTTTCAGAGTCAGGGCTGGATATAAAGATGTAAAAATTTACAGATAAGGTAAGATCTTACTATAAACGTCTATGGACATGTTTATGATCAAGTTAATGTGTGGACAAAACCACAGAGAATCCATCCCCTCCCCACACCTTCCTTCTGTTTTAATTTTGAGAAGGTAAGGATGGTAGTCTTCTATTCCAAAGTTTTTAGTTCAACATGGAGGAAGGTGCTCTAAATGATCTGTCCTGGTTTTGAGTCTAGAGATGGCTTTGGATGGCTAAGGACAAGCAGGGGTAAAGCACAGGACTGTTTCTAGACAGCAGACTTGAGATCCCTAAAGACTGTCCAAGTGTATACTTGGGTCATTTAGTCCTCAGTCAAGCCAAGAAGATGAAAACAGAAAAGTGTCTCAGAGACTCCAGCTCCCCCCCTCCTCCTTTCCATCTCATGTCACTGTAATCCTGTCACTTGGGTTTAAATTTTGGCTGAGGAACCATTTTCATCAACTGGTTTTATTTTTGCATTGAAAAAGTGCCCCAAACACCAATGTTTGGGCAAGTATTTGTCCAAGCTTGCCTTTTCTAGAAACTTGAGCTAATGCAAACTACTTCTAATCTAAATTCTTTAGGTTTTGAAGTAATTAATTTCAGGTTCAATCAAATCTGCACTTTTTCTAGCTGAATTCTGATGCCTGGTGGAGGTTGGCTACTTTACATCTTTCTGACAGTGCAAGCTACAATGGGGGAGGGAACTACACTTTACTCTGCTTAAAGGGTCTTTTATCTTCTGGAATGGTAGTGAATGGCCTCAGGGTAATTGAGACCCTGGTCCAAGGCCTATAAATATTTACAAATTCTAAATGTGAGCTCTCTCTATTAATTCAGTATAGAAAACTCTCCATTTGTTCAACTAAAAAGGCAATTCTATTCCAGGGGATTAACCCTGTTGTAATTCTCATGCTCTTCAAGAAACTCTTGGATGGAATTGGCAAAGAGCTGGCAAACATTGACATGCCTCAGCGGGCCAGGGGTTGTGAGGCAAGAAGTAAGAGACAAGCAGGGTAGAATCATCTTTCCAGTAACCTATGTGGAAATCACCAAGTACAATTCACTTCCTGGGATTATGACTCCCAGACTTCCAAAGAACACCCAGGCATTAGAGAGCTCTGAGTATTTTCCCACCAGCCCTGCTAAGAGCGCAAAAGAGCTGCTTCCTAAGGAAGATTCCTACTCCACATTTCATTTTCTCGGAAACTCATTCAGTTCTGAAGTAATGCAGCATACTTCCATCTGACTAAACAAAGAATTAAAAAGAGGAATTTGCTTGCTTGCTTAAGAGCAGATACCACCCAACCACAGAGCAGGGCAATCAGCTTCTTTTCTAGCTTTTCTGTCTATTCTCTCTCCCATATAACCATACAATACACATGGACAGAATTTTGGATTATGTTCACGATAATTTTTTTCATGGTCTTCAACTACTCTGTATTTGGATCTAATATAATACCTTAAGGGTGAAAATTTTATCTCCTCCTGAAAAAATTACAGCTTTTTGTTATGAAATTCAGAATCAACTTGTACACTTTCTGAAATCATGAAGAATCAATTCCCTTCAAAGCAATTCAGTCTGCAGTTGTCCAATTCTGATACTTAGGAGATGTTTACTTCAGAAAAAGAATTTCACTTTCCATGTATTTTACTTTTTTAACGGTGTATGTGTTAAAATAGCTTTAATCTTAAAAAGAAGGTCCATTTTAAAATTATTTAAATAAACCCTCACAGCAGGAAAGTTCCCAAAATGTCCCTTACCAGTGCATGTCCTGTGGTCTGGCATGAGTGCAAAGCCTTGTTTACAGCTGCATTCATAGCTGCCCTCCGAGTTAGTACAGAAGTTCTCACAGCCACCATTCATTATGCTGCACTCATCGATGTCTAAAAAGAAGAAAATTACAGTTAAAACCCACAATACCTTTTACTTCAAGGACACCGAGTCAGCTGTGCAGAACAGCATCAGTCCAGAATCCACACTCGGTATTTGCACACTGTGTGAACATTCAAGTGTTCAAGTGGGTATCATGCAAACTAGGGATATCTGACTGCATATACAAATCATTTCTTTCTACATATAGAAATATCACTTCTGGGTTAGAGCAACAAAGTTTTTGTAAGGATCAAGGTAAAAAATTACAAGGCAGAATTAAAGCCAATGGATTTTTCATGTATTTCCATGGCACATTAGAATGTATGAATGCAATTGAACCACACGACTCTACTTTGTGGTGTATCAGGAATGATAATTTTTAATAAAGTACAGAACTATTCTAACGAGTTTTTCCCTCTTAAGGATCAAAGTCTGAAGTCTTAGGCCATTTAAAAGAGCATGCAAATTTATGTATCATGATTATTTACTAGAGAAAATAATCTATTACACAGCTAACTGCAGCATTGCCATAATCATTCATTTCTCACAATAATGGATATGCACATTTTGGTGGTTTTGCACACTACTTTGGCAGACTGTAACAGAATTTTTGAGTAACAGTTAAAAATGTCTTTATATAACTGCTAAAGTGAAACAATTCTGTGTGTTTTATCTTCCCTGCTTGCCAGAGATCCCATGTAGGTCTTGTCCTTACCAACACAGTACAGCTTGTCTGGTGTGGACTGATAGCCAGGGTTGCAGGCACACTGGTACTTCCCAATCAGGTTGACACAACGGCCATTTCGACACAGGTTGGTGCTCAGGTCACACTCATTAACGTCTGTTGCAAATGAAAAAGAGGAACACTTTTTGGCTTAAATGAAAATGATACTAAAGCAAACACTAAATGCTCAGCACAGGAGTGGTATAAAACACTGTGCACAGTATGGATTTAGCCTGCATGCCTCACCTACACATGCAGAGATATTTGGTGATATCTGATGGCCTGGAGGGCAATCGCACCGAAAACTTCCCTCTGTGTTGATGCAGGTGCCACCTCGGCAGAGCAGGGGATTGCGCTGGCACTCGTCGATGTCTGTGGGGACAAGGGGAGCCATGTCACTGCAAGGTCAGCACTGCCACAGCATCAGCCCATCCTCACCACTGCCTGTTACCCATTCCAGCACCATCTGCCCTGACCGACTTTCCTATAGTCAGTCATCCTTTACATCACAGTGCAGTCAAAAAATAAAAGACAATAAATTCAAAAAGGCTTCTTTTAAATTTTAATCTACTCTAACTTCACAGTTCAGGGTGGTGTCCCACTTAGCAAAATGGACTGTGAGGATAAATTTAGCATCCCAAAATCCTGTCCCTTGCTTACATATGCTTTGGCAACCTGCAGAAGCAGCAAATTCACATTTAAAGAAAGCTTTAATAAGATTGACAACGAAAGAGAGACCTAAACCCAGGCACAATCAAACAATAAAATACCCAAACCCAACCACACCTAGCACACTAGCACATAGCATACTACTGAATACCTAAGATCTATAAAAAACATACCCATGCAGTTCTTCATCATCATGAATCCACTTTCATAGCCTTCAAAACATTCACACTCAAAGTCTCCAGGAGTATTGACACAGATGCCTTGGCCACAAAGATCAGGAGAGATGCGGCATTCATCGATATCTGTAACACAAAACAGTCACAGAATTTTCAAAGGAGTTTGTTTTTTCCTTTTCAGTTCTAAGTCATGAGAGATATATCCATGCAGTATACCTGTGCAGTTCCTCTCTTCAGAATCCAGGGCAAATCCACTGTCACATCGACACTTGAAACTGCCAATGGTATTTCTGCATTTTCCATGGGTACAAAGACTGGGGAACATTTTACACTCATTGATGTCTAAAAATGAAAGAGTATGGACATATGATGTTAACACTTCATACAAAAACAGTGCACAAAAGAGCAATGCTGACATTAGAACTCATCCTTTCTCATGACAGCGACCCCTCCTTTGGGGAAAAGCAGACCACGCTACATAAACTGATACCAACTTCCCTCTAACCAACAGTGTAGACACTCTGTTGGAATTGCCAAGAACACTTTCTGCCACAAAATGGTATTAGTCTTCCCTTTGTCCTGCAGCATCTGACCTGCAGCTAAGTAAGATTCAGTGGACAGAGGCCTAAGGCAAAGGGAACTTCCAAAAGAACTACCCTGTCTTATGATTTTTGAGAGAAAAAAATGTGACATCCATGAGTCACAGAAAACATAAGGAGCCTAAATAAAAGCACATGTCACTTTTCTTTATGGGTAATTAATGGCTTAGTAACTGTGAAACCAAGGCTGAAACTAACAACAGCAATTGTCATTCATATATATTTTCCCTTCTTTTCAGACTTCATAATGTTTAATTTTTGGGTAACTGACTTTCTTAATAAACATATTCACATCTGTTTGTGCTTCTGACATTGTACAGCTTAACCCCAGTGGTAATCCTGGAAATATGGCTTCCAGCACAGGATACAAGGGTGTCACTGTGTGATTTCCATTTAACGCTGGAAGTTTACTCACCAGAGTCATAACATGACTTGGTTTTTACAGTAAATAAATTCCCCTGATCTGAGCTATCATCGTGGAAACTATTTCCTCTATTTCTCCAAATAGCTTCACAAGAAACTCCCAAAACAATTCACCATTCCTTGCTTGTTCCACAGTAGAATGAAAGTTGCTGCACCCTTCATAGGTAAGGATTGCTCTTTCAAGGCACCCAAAGCTGACTGCCTGGTTTGTTCCAGTTCTTGTATGTGAGGTGCCAGGAGGGAAAGTCAGGCACAACTGAAGCTCTCCAGTAGAGACACAATTCTGTGTTTTGAGGCTGCATTATTACATGGTATTTTATGGTCTGTAACACAGACTAAATTCTCTTGCGTTTTATTCTGGCCTAAATTTCCATGAAATCTAAGTGGATTTTCAAACGTGCCTTAAGGTGAATGACTACCACTGAGATTTTCAAACCCAGAGGACTTGTCTGAGGGAAGAGCAAACGGGAAAGCCAGCAGGGTTTGCTGGCAACTAACCACAAACAGATCACCTACCTTTAGAGAAAGGTTTCCCGCTGATCTCTATCTTGGTGGAGAACCCAGGCCCCCTGGGACACAGGGCTTCGAACTCAGGGGATCCCCTGAGGGGACACTCCTCGCACTCGTAGCCCCAGGCAGCCCCCACAGAGCAGCAACAGGCGTCCATGCGGTGCCGGCCCGGGATCTGCGCGCGGCACTGCTCATCCTCGTGCTGCAGGTAGCAGCTCTCCAAGCGAATGTCTGTGGGGCAATTGAACATGTTGAGAAAGAAAGAGAAAACTTAGTTCACTACAGAGGAATTTTTTCCCAGAATCCCTTCACAGGACAGTTCGCTCTGTGTTTTTGTGAACTCAGGAGTATGTCAAGCTCACTGCAGGATTCCTAATAGCAAAATGTTAATGCTAAACTCAGAAATTCAGAGTTGAAGTAAGTGAAAAACACTAGTCTGAAAAATGGTGCTCAATACTTGAAGTAAATTTTGGGTTAGAAAAGGATTTTAAGCATTCACTACAAGCTATGCCTTGTCCAGAGAGAAATCTTGGACATTTACCGTCATAAATGGACAAGGAGCTTTGGGTGGACAACACACAAAACTTGGATATTCTGTTGCACCCTCCACTGAGGTGTGCAGTGTGGGTAGAAGCATCACATCCCTCCCCAGACACCCAGGTCCCAGCCCATAGTGGTGTGTTCCCCACTCTTCCAGCCCCCATGGAAGTTGGTTTCAGTGGGGCTGCAGATGAAGAGTGCCAAGAGCACAGATGATCTGCAGGGATTTGGATGAACAATCTGGAACTAAAGCAACACTATTCACCAGCTAGCAGATGGTGATGGGCTTTAGCTATTATCAGTGGAACCTGTTCCCATTCCAGTTGAACTGAGTTGGTGTCCCTGACTAATTCCATTTGAAAAATGGGCAAAGATAATTTTTCTTACTTATAAGAGAACATGCAGTTGACCATTGCCCAGCAGACCTGTACACGGAATTAATACCTACCAAGACAAGTCCGTCCAGAAGCATCTAAAGTCATTCCACTGGGGCACTGACAAACAAATGATCCCAAGGTATTGACACACTGCCCATTTGTACAAACTCCAGGAAACACCTCACATTCATTTACATCTGTTTAAAAAAAAAAAGTGAGAGTAATGACTAGCATGCTAAACAGGAACAGATCAGAAAAGTACTGAAATTCTTATGCTTTTTAGGATAAAATACAAAACCACAGCAGTTTACATGGCCTGACAAAACTGAAAACATTTATGATTTCCTACATAAGTCAGTCAGAACCAATTACAAGAAAACTGCTGATGATCAGAAATAATACAGATTGCCATTTGCCATTTCTACACATACTGAAACCAAACTCAAAAGTAATGGAAAAAGGAGGGGTATTAAAAAATTATATCTATTTTCATACTCACTGCGGGCCAGATTTTTGAAGCAAATGGGCAAAGAAAGACAAAGGTAAGTGTTATGTTATTATATACATTACACATTATTCCAACTAGATTAGGTTATGCAGTATTTTTTGATATGTTTAAATGTTTTCTGTATTTTTATTTACTTTTCATGTTTCTATCTTATCAAGCACACCTCTGCCTGCCTGGAAACTACACTACCATTTGAAATCTGGCCCTATGACCTCGTCAGCAACTAGCAACTTTATGTTAAAATAACCTCCTTATAACTGAACACAGAGTTTAACTTCATTAAGTAAAGACTGTATTTCTATATTTAAGAGGCAAATTTAGCACTTTCAAGTAAGAATAATTTGATTAAATGTGTTAGCTTGGCCTGAGCATAAATACATATTTACTAATCTAATTTTGGGGTCCTCCCATCCATGTTCCTTGTGAAAAGCATAAGCTTCACAAGCAGCCTTAGGAAAAATCCTCCAGCATTAAACAAGTGCTAAGATGAAGCATGACAATTTTTAAGACTGGAGAGGACAAGAACAAGAAATGAGAATAGAATGACTGACAATCTGTAGATGAACCTTCATGTACAGAGTAATCAACAAGTGGCCTCCAGACAAAACTCCTGGCACAAACAGACTCTGCAGCTCAAACCACACAGAGTAGGACAGAGGATAAACGTGGAGGGGGGAAATCAGTGGCCTCTGCCCCTGAATAGATATTGTAAATTGACTGGAAGGTACAAAGTAAAGCCAGTGGATTATTAGAAACCACTGAAACACTGTTCACTGCCTGTGAGCAATATTGCAGCTGACAACTCCAGGGCTCACCCGTAAACGAGGGGAACGCTGCCAATTTAGTTTGCTTATTTCCTCACACAAGGTCTATTACTCATTTCACACGGGCTGTGTATGGGAGAACTGAGTATCACCTTTTGGGAACTAAACTTACTCCCTTGTCCTGTCTCTCACTTGCCAGTAAATTTCCTAGAGACCTTTCCCTGTCTTGAAAAATGCTTACATTGGTTGAAAACCAAATAAGGCTTCAGTAATGTTACAAGCAAAGGAAACTACTCTGAAAAACCTGGGGCTCTCCAGGTCCCATTGAAATGAGAAAGATTAAAGCATGTAATAGATGTAATCCAAAGTGCTGGTAAAGGAAATGCTGAAAACAGTTATGTCTACATCTTGGAAGGATAAACTTTCCATCCCAGCAGTGTTGAAAATGTTCTAAGACTTTCCTTGTGAAGAGAGATAGGTGGGGCCACTTTTTTTTTCTTTTCTTTCACTTACACACTCCAGAAAGTGTTGCTGAGGTCAGATAAGTTATGTACAGTGGGTCTGCAGCACAGACGTGCCAAGGTATTCAGTCATCACTTGGAAAGCAAAGAGTATGTGTGAGGGTGTTCCTCTTCTTTTTTTTTTATTTTTTTGTTAAACAAAAAAACAATGTTTCTTTATGGAAGCAACATATGGGAGTAATTTTTAAAAAATACTTTAACTGCAGTGTCATGTCAGATGTTGTCAGTCAGGATGACCCACAGCAGTTTGAGACTCTCTGTGCTTCTGCATATTATGTAAATATGCAGTACTTTTCCAGGGGTTCAAATCAATTCAAATGAAGATGAAATAGGGTGGGACCTTCAATTCTCACAGAATAGTATAAGAGTCATCTCATACCAAGTAAAAAGCTACACATATAAAAAATCTTTAACTTTTTCTTTAACCAAAGTATAACTGTGTCCTGATTTGATGCCTTTTTTTTGTTAATAAGACAATGAAACATGTTTTGAAACATGTCTGATTTCATATAATGTTGCATGGGAGAAAGCCAAGGCTAAGGAATGAAAAAACCCCTTTAATGTGAACTACAGTCTTTAAACATTCTTTTTCTAAAGGACAGCAATGTCATACCACTGTATTAATAATGCCATGTTTTACAGTATATATAAAATGCATACTTTGCCCAAACAGGTTACTCAGTTAACAGTATGTGAAGAGACAGAACCATCTCCTTATATTGGTAGACATTATATTTGCAAATGTGCACTTTGAGATAAACTGTATGTAGGAATGTTAAACAAATTGAAACCAAATTCATCCCTGACATAACTCTAATGAAACCGATGGAACCACACGAGGTAAGAATTTGGCATAGTGTTCCTCTATGCTAAATTAACCACTTAAATCAAAACACTAGCATTTTTTCATTCAAGCTTTGATTTATGTTAAGGCAACAATAAATACCTTCACACAATGTTCCTCTTATTCTCGAATATCCCTTTTGACATATTGGGTCTGTAAAACAAACAAAAGTGAACTTTCAGAACACTGGAGTCCAAAACTGGCCATTAACTTATTGTGCAAAACTGATCATGTGAAACATTATCTAGTTTATTGCTATGAGAAGTCTGAGTGCTTAGACAGTATCCCAGTATTTTCTGAAACAAAAAGAGATAAGATTGGGCAACTACATAAACTATATAGAGTGGCAGCCATTATCCTCTTTTGCTTCCCATGTGTCTTGGCTGGCTAACCCAAAAGTGGTCATGATTTCTGCTTCATTCAAACCAATTAACTCATTTCACTTGATCACAGCACATTACAGACCTATTTACCATGGATGAATGAGGATGAATTCTGTTAGGATATACAGAATGAATTTAACCAAAGTTTTGAACAAACCAGGATATAGAAATAGCAACCCACACACATTTCTGCATTCATCAGCTCATCCCTGGGTTCCCAGCCCATCCCACAGTTCAATCTAATTATCAAATGAACATGCAGCGACCTCAACCCATTTCTTGATCAACTGCATGATTCTGTAGGTCATCAGTTAATCTACAGAGTACAATAACAAGGGCTACTCCCTCTCCTCCCTCCATTACCACACCAAAAATCCATTTGTTATGAACATTTTCTTGGAAGCTCTGTGGAAAATGCATCTATTGCTACACGACTGGGAACTCTAGATCGTTAATTAGGACAAACCACACTAAAGTGATGCTGCAAGTTAGACTGTAGGTGTGGTCCATTCCCTTCAGTGTTTAAACTTTTAAAATGTTTACTGTAAAATGCAGGGTTAGAACCTCCTATATCTACATGTGACCTCTCAAATATCAACACTTCTCCTTTTCAAACTGAATAAGGTGCTTGATAACACAGCAAGTAGAGTTATTTGTCTAGCCTGTGCCCAGCTTCTATGACAATAACCCAGACCAACCTCAGAAGAGGAAACCCCCCAGGTTCCTGAGGAAAATAAAGAGCATTACCTCGTTCACATGGGGTACATGGGCTTCCCCAAGCAGCACCTAGTGAGGAACAGCACTGGGACTTCAGAGTTGCTCCATTGATATTTATTTCACACCTTCCATTCACTATGTTCTGCCAACAGGTACCCTTAACAGTCTCTGTTGGGAAGAAAACAGTGTTTTGTCAGGCAGACAGTTTAACATTATACATTACTATTTCTACAGACATATTGAATCTAACCATGAAAAAGAATCATCGTTTCATTGTAATTTACCACATCAGATTTAAATTTATTTCAAAATATCTTAATTTATCCTTCTCTATGCTGGACTATAGCCTGAAATCATCCCAGTACAGAGCCCTTCCTTAGTTAATGCTTTTTGTCTTTAACAGTCAATACCATTCAAGATTTGAGTCACTGTATTTACTATGATGCAAATTAGAGACACATGCAGAACAGAGTAGATATGAATTCTTGGTAGATCTTCCATTAATCTATTACACCCTACAGTCTGTATATCTGATCTTCCCATTCAGGGAGTGGCAGGAGACAGCTGAGGATCAGATAGCTGTAGTTACACAGTTTTCCTCACTGACCAGACAAGAGCCAAAAATTGCTGTCCCTCTAGAACAGGCAACGGAAGAAATTACGAATCCACAGAGTATCTGAGTCACAGCATTGCCTGTGGATGCTCTTGAGCTGGTCTGGACTATACACAACTTGTTCATGCTCCATCTCAAATAGCAAAGTGGTCTTTCCAGAGAGTGGACCCCAATGAGAACATGTTCAGCCCTCTTGCACGAAAAACTAGGCAGGTGAGCACAGACCTGAAGAAGCAGTCTTACCATTTCTGTGTTAGTTAGAAAAATTTTCACCTCTCCTTCAAATGTGACATGGAAGCACACAAGGTTCCCAAGTGTGCTTTATGCCTCCATAGTAATGGTGGAAACAAACACTTAACATTGTTTCTGTAACGTTTTCCACTAAATTTATCCACACAACTCATTTTAAAGTATAATCTAAACCTGGTGTACAATGTTCACATGTCACTGGACATTTTTAACCTGCAAACATGACATTTTCAGAATAAGTACCTATGCAGATGGTTCTGGTTGGATCCAAAGTACTTTCAGGAGAACATTCACAAGCAAAAGAGCCGGGTGTGTTTTTGCACACTCCATTAACGCAGGGGTTGGATTCACACTCATCGATATCTAGAAAAGAAACACACTGCCCTTAGTGCCAGAAAGCATTAACAAAGATATATGTGGCTCTTTGCAGTTTAGGGAAAAAGGGAAGAAGCTTTCGTCATAACCAGGCTTCCTGATACAGTTTTCTACTGTGAGACTCTTCACAACAGACCAACGATGCAAGTGTCCTAAAGACACACCAACATGTTAGAACGTGGAATCACTGAACTGGGAAGCAGAATCTCATTTTTCATTGATATCCAGCTATTGCCGTGCTTTGTGGTGATGGACTGTGCTCTATCAGTGATCTGACATCCTTCGGTGGGCTCTGAAAGGGTTCAAACTGGGAGCCCTTTGGTTCTCTTCTTCACATGACAGATTTATAAAGCTTGGTTCTTCTCAAATTTTTCTGACCCTTGGCACAGCAAGGGCTCACTGGTAGTAGCAAATAAGAAGTAAATTAGCACAGAGCTAGTACAGGCTATCCCATGACATTATCTAATGGTTTCATTTTGGCATTGCTGCTCCTCATTCTCACTTTAATTTATTTATGGTGGGGTTTTATAGTTTTACAGGTTATATCCTCATCAAGGTTCAAAGTATTCCTGGCACAATCTGAGACCAATGCAAAGGAATAAAACAGGGATGAAATGGAGTGTTACCAATTACCTTCACATGTCTTTAGATCAGGAGTGTATACAAATCCTTTAGGACAGGTGCAGGTGAAACTTCCTGGGGTGTTTCTGCATTGCCCATTGTCACAAAGCAGCATGTTCAGTGCACATTCATCAATGTCTACAAGGAAAATAAAGAATATTTTAAGAAATAAAACATTTTTGAAGTTCGGACAGATTTCCCTTTCAACAGCCTCATTTCAGAGGAGACAAATGGGGCAGGAGATGGGTGTGTGAAATATGAATAATAAATGATTCATTCACTAGATAGTAAGTTTGGACAAGAGCTTATGCTTCCTTTCCTCACATATTCATAATATGTGACAGCCACGCCACAGTTCAAAATACAGCTGAGAATCACACTTTCATCCTGTCTGTATTGTGGACTAGGTCTATGCAGTCTCTGAGTCCCTGCACAGCAGCCCCCACAGTCATGAAAGAAAAAAGGACTTGATTTGGAAAAGTTTGCTGATCATCCTGGTCTTTAAAACATCATTTTTGCCAAGCTGTATTTGAACTACCTTAAATGTTACAGTTAACAAGGCTAATATAAGTATACACTTGCTTCAGAGGTGAAAAATTTAAATAGAAATGCTAGTGCTAAATTTCAAGTACCCTTAGGAAATCTTTGGAAGAACTGTGATCATCAAAGAGACGTTGCAAGAAGGTGGCAATGGGCCATGAATGGCAGGTGAAGACCAAGAGACACCCCAAGAGCAGACAGGAACAACTGGCTAAGTCAGAGAGGCCTCAAAGTGTTGAGAGAAGTTGGGAAGACTCAGAGGGTCAGCACAGCAGCTGGGAACAGCAAAAATGCCACGAAAAGAAGGGAGACGAGCAGAATAAAACAGACCATGTGGGAAGCTTCACAGGAGTTCACAAAAATTGAGAGAGGGCCAGGTGGAACATTATGGAAGAATGGGAAACAGCTGTGATAGAGCATGGATGTGGGCTACAACAGGGTGGGCTGGGGATCATCTGGAAAATTCACAGATGGATGCGAAGAAGGGATGCCATCAGCTACAGGCAGACATCAAAATGGGACATGGATAATTAAAGCCAAAGAAGCAAATGGGAAAATGGGATGAATAACAGTGTGATTTTCACCTAAGATAGATCAACTCTTTTTTTCTTTTTCACAGAACTAGTGGATAGTTTAGACTGGGATAATACAGATGACTTAAGCTATTTAGGTTTAAGTAGAGAATGCAGAACTCAAAATTAGTATGTAAGCTGGATATAACAGGAAGAAATTTAAGAACTTTAAGGTGGTTCCAGAGCTGGATGGAGAGATTACAGTAGGATATATTAAAAAAGAGAGTAATCATGATGAAGAGAGGATATTAGAAATACCCTTCAGGAATCAGTCTTGGGACTGGTCCTATAAAATATTCACTGTAAGGGAGAAATAAAAAATGAATGGAATTAAAATCTGTGGGCAACACTAAGCTGGAAGTTCTTGCCAATACAGAGAATGAGGCAAGGCTAAATTAATCCTGGCAACGTGAATGAGAAAAATAAGATGCAATATAATCACCAATGTTTAAAACTTTGCAATTAGGGACCAGTAACAATAACGTGCTAGAAACCAGAACTCATCAGCTGAAAGCTAGTGAGAAAACTCTGGATGTAACTCCCAATTAGAGGTTGACTTTGATCCCACAGTGTAACATGTATTTGAGAGAAGACTAATGCACTCTAGAATCAGTTAAGGCAGGATATTCCTAGGGGCAATGGAGAATTTCTGGCATGACTATACAAGCCACTGGTCAGACTTCATCAGAACACTGTATACTGGTCAGATCAGTCATGTTCAAGAGAAGGCTCCAGCAGCCTCTGCTTTTAAGAAAAGACTGGAAGTGTGGATTTGGATAGTTTAGCCAAGAGAGTTGAGAAAGGATACGATGATTTTTTATAAATACTTTGGGGAGAAGTGCTGACACAGTGCTAAATCAAAGAATAATATTAGCACAACATCAGCTGGTAATAAAATGGTCACAAATAAATTCTAACAGGAAACCAGAAAAACATTCTAATCAGTCATGCAAAGGAGACCTGGAACAATGCACAAATACAAGAGTGGAAGAAAAGAATCTGAAGGCTTTTAAGTTATGGGCTTTTGATGGGACTGTGTAATGGAACAAGAGAATTGCCAGAATTAAAATTTCTAACAGGAGTCTGCAGGCATCTGATGGTGGTTTTTTACATCCCAAATAGTGTAAGAAGAGACTGGACTGTTACATATGTGAATTCTTTTTATCCCATGCCACAATGCTTCCACCGGTCACTTCTAAGGAGGGCAAAAAACTTATTTAATATTTTCTCTGATAAAAAAATCTGGCTTTAGATATTTTTCACATGTACAACACAGGAAAGCAGCCCTAGCCAGAGACACCATGCCATTGGATTCTGCTGATGCTTCCAATGACAATAAGCTTTCCTGTATCTGGCAAGTACACTTAATACAGTTAAACCAAAGCCCTGTCTGAAAGTTGAAAGGAATTTTCCCCAAAGTCAGAGTTGGGGTAAACTATGTAAGCTTTCTGTGGTGCACTGGATGCTTATCTTCTTGTGATCAGTTGGAGTTTTACTAGAATTCCTCCTCTTGGAGGCAACCTAGCATGCTGGTGATTCTAGATCTCCCCTCTGGTGCACTGTCATTGCAGGATATGGCTTCTTTTGATTTTGAGAAGCACTGGTACTGCAGAGTGCACGTCCAGTGGACTTAACTGAACAAGACATTTATTGCTTGGTTGCCAGTGATCTGAGTCACTGACAGCAACAGTCCCTTACAGTCCCAGAGTGGAGGATTTTGTGAGCATTGCAAAGCACTGAAATTAGAACAGGAATTCAGTAGAAACATCCAGAAACATCAGAAAAGCAGATAGTGGATCTGCTGAAACAATGGGGGGAAAAAAAGGTGAATGAGCAAAAAACCAAGCCTCAAACTTCAAAGTGAAAATGGGTTATTTCTTACCTATGCAGTTTTTCCCAGTTGAATCTACTTCATAGCCAGGGTCACAAAAACATTTGTATGTTCCATGCAGATTCTCACACCTTCCATTAGGACAAAGATCCGGATCCAATAAGCACTCATTAATGTCTAAATAAAGGTAACAAATAATGAACTTCAGAGCCAGTTGCTGAGGGGTTGTGGGGGTTAATTCTCCAAACTAGAAAAAGATATTTTCAATATCACTAACACTGGCTGCTCCATATTTATAATTGTGTGGTTCTGATGACAAAATTCACACCTAAATGTTCACACTGAAGAGAAAGAACTATCTCTTTTCACACATATTTAAGACCATTTCTAGCCCACTGTCATTTAAGAGACTTTCAACTGTAGATAGGAACTGGGATATTAAACTGGGGATCAGAAATTAGATTTAGAGAGGCCCATATACTAATACCCCCCATATCTCCAAATTCATGGAATTTCCAGATGGCATCACTTGCCAAAGCATTAATATCCCTCTTTTCTGAGGGCTTTTCCCAGTCTACTGCCAGCAAATCTACAAGTGTGCACTGGCTGACTTAAAAGAGTTTGGAGTTTCACAGTTGTATGACTAGAAATCTTTTATTATAATCATTTCCTCTTTCTCTATAATTAGCCAAACTTGCTCAGTCTGGCCTATTCTGACAAAAAAAAATGAGAAAGCTCAGTGTTCAACATGGCTTTATTCTTCAGGATGAAATATGCAAAATATGAATTACATGCATGATTTCAAAGTCATGTAGGTAGTAACACTTCTCACAAATTTGTCATTATCTTCTAACAGAACTCACATAGATTCCATGATGTAAACCAGAGAAGTCACACTGGTGAAATGGCATTCTCTCTTCCTTTCACCCTAAACTATTCTAAAATCTTGTCAACAGTCATTTGACTAAGCCTTGCTCCCATCATCCCCACCAGCATGTCCAACAAATTAAGGATATTAAAGTAACACTTTTAGACAGAACTGCTATAGTTTGGCTTACATTAGGTGATCTTACCATTTCCTCCTGCAGTCATGCCAGGTCCACTGCTGCACAGAGCCTGATACTCAGCTGGAAAAAATATTAAAATACTTACTGGAATATTCCTTCTTAGCTCATTGCTTTCAGCATCACCATTTACAATATGACAATTAATTATTTGAACGAAGTAACATGCTTTTCAATTCTTCTGAAAACATTAATAACCTCACAGTGTTCTGAACCTGGAAAACATTTTAGCAGATTCAGGGTCTGCATCTGCTTATGAAGATGGATGAGTAAAAACTTCACATGATGAACTGTGGCATTTAGGAATAGACATAAACTTCATGCTGGCCCTCCTACACAAATGAACCATAACATATCCACAGCTAGACTCTCCAGAACTCATATGTCCAAGTCCTTACTCAAGGTGCACATTCAAAGTGACCAGAAACATAAACATTTTCCTATAAATCTAGCCCATATTTAACTCGATTTAGCAGGAGTCTCCTCAGTTCACAGCAGATCAAAGATCTGTTATCTCTTATCCTAAAAAAAATTAAAATATGTTCAAAGCATCTCAAGTGTCTCAACTACTGCTGGGTTCAAATTCTTCTTTTGGGTTCAGAACAATTAACAGAATGAACTGACAGCCAGCTCAGCATTAACTGTTGCTATATAGGTCAGTATTTTCCAACACATTTTCACTTTAATAACAGGCCAAATACTTATACTGCTAAAATTAATAAATATTAAAAGTACTTGTGGATAATTAGTTGTCTTTTCTTCAAGGAAAATCACATGCAATACAACTCCCAGTACTAACATAATCAGCAGATGCATGTGTGCCCTTGCCTGAATCAATAATCACTGTTGCTGTATGTGAAAGCAGATTTGCTCTGAATGGGCATCAGCAAAACTTTCAGTCTAGAATGGCAGAAACTTTTGCAAAGAGCTTTTGAGAGGCACAGGGGGTCAAATGTCTTCCTTTCAGGATTTTTTTCCAGTCTCTCTCATACAATGCTCCTCCACAAGGAACCTTCTCCTTCCCTCCCGCACTCAAAGCCCAAAGAAACACAACACTTCACCCTACTTGAGATGGCACTTTTGTAACAACTGAAGTGAGGAAAAACAACACAAGAAAAATAGCTTCCACATATGTAAATGTTCTGCAAAAGTAAACTAAATATAAAGCAGAAGTCAATGATACAGAGTCCAACATTTGTGAAAGATTTCAACTCAACTATACAATAGGGCCCACTGACATCATCAGAGGCTGCTGGAAAGGCTCTTTCCTATTTTGCTAACATTTCCTTTGTGTTTTGCTATTCTAAACAACACACCAATTTATAAAATGGTCGTGAGCAAGTTCCTGCTGAAGAGTTCACATCAGCTCAACCAGCCTAATTTGTTCCAACTGGTCTTGTCACCCTAATGCTTACCATAAATCTATTAGATAAAAAAAAAGATTTAAAAAATAGATCTAAAATTATTTTTGCCTACAAAGCAGATACCATGTTAGTACGACATGCTTTTGAACTACATATCAAATGGCTTATTTTGTTTATATGCAGTAACAAATCTGCTGAGTGAAAAGAAACACTTAAACTTGGGCTTCAAACTACCCCCTGCAGTCAGTTCCTTCCACCACACCAAGGTCTCTGTTTACTGGCTTCACAGCAAGGACCATGTCAGCAGAGTCTGGTTGGAAGAAATGCTTCCCTAAAAGCAGATCCTGCCTATCAGAATGATCAGGATTTCCTTCTTGCCAGAGACAAGTTATGTTCCAGACAACTTCATGTGATGAGGATTTCAGTGACAAATTCAAGCATTCACAACCAACTTAACTGGATATTTGTTCATGCACCAACTGTCCAAAGGCTGGTTAATGAATAAATTATTTCAGATCCCTTGAAGGACACAGAATTCAGGCAGCAAACCTCTCACTGCCAGGTGTACATGAACACTGGAATCAAGATTTTTCCATTAATAACTTGAGTTCAAAGTGCCTTTTTTAACTATCTACACCTACCAAAACAGAGTTTGTTTCCTGAAAACATTCTGTTTGTTTAATGTGTGTAAAACTCTGGACCCAGATATTGCAATTTACTGTTGCTTAAAAAAAATACCTCCTATACTCTTATAACATGCAAAATACAAGATTGCTCAAAATAGGTAGCATTATACAACAAGGGAACTCTCCTGATTTAAGGCACTACATTAACATAAAACTGCATTTTATCTTTCTAAAAACAGTTTATCAACAGAAAGCTTAAATTAGCATATTTAGCATACCTGAATTTTGTGCTGGGCAGGGCTGGCAAGGCTCTCCAAAGGCATAGTCAGTGCTGGCACAGCAGCACTCTGACTTTGTAACTGCTCCCGTTAATGGCCTCACACATTGTCCTCTCTTGTAGCCACCGTAGCATGTGCTTCGCATATGTGTATCTGAAAAGAAATCCCCCTTAATCCTGCCACAGCCAACTCTACTGTCATAAATTATAGCAAGTATTAAAAGTAGCTCGGGTGTCATAAACACTGCGAAATAGCTGTCAAAACAAAGTATCTGTCACTATTTCCCTCTGCTTTTCAGTCACCTATACCTTCCCTCTAGTCGGGACAGGAAATTCCTCTTCCTCATGCTCCCAAGAATTCAGATATACAAACTGGTTGCTGCATTTAATGACTTAGCATGAGCTAGTGAACTACTAGGTGAACAATCAGTTCTTGACTAGTGACAAGCCGTGGGGAAAAAGGACAAAGTCTCTGCTCTATCTTTGCTTGTAAAACAACCCATGGAAAAGTCAGGAGTGCTGTTCCACTACGTGAGATTTCAAATGTTTATGCCTTCAGGTCCAGGGGAGACTTTCGGGCCCATAAATGGCTCTCAGGCATATTAGTATTTTAAAATCAAACACTAAGCTTGTACAGAAAAAGGCAGAAAACTGGGTACATCCTACATTAAAAAGAAGTGAACAAGTAATTAAATCTTTTGGCTTAGTGACAAATGAAAAATTTTACACTGAGAAAAACCCGGCAAATTCTCACCTACTTAAAACTGCTACAGCTCTAGTCTCCTCTCTGCTGTACAGTCTACCTGACCTTGTGATCAGGCACACACATTTTTTCACTTTAAATGCAAAGGAAATGAAAAAAAAGAGCAAAATGGGCTATTACAGTAAATATCCCAGAACTATTACAATCCACTGTAACTACCACCCACCAGTCCATGAAAAAATGGTAAATTCAGCATTCAAACTTGATTTGCCCATTGGTCTGGCACTAATATCTTAGTGTTGGTTCGCTGTGACTCCCCACATATTGAGCTTGTCTTACCAACACAGACTCGTCCGTCCAGTCCTACGGCAAGGCCAGGGAAACATTCACATCTGAAAGAGCCATCAGTGTTCACACAGCGCCCGTTCATGCATATTCCATCTGTCTCACACTCATTGATGTCTGTTGGAGAACAGAATGAGCTTTATTAGAAATTAAATTACATAGTGTTCAGTGCCTGGCTGAAACTTGCATTTGTGCAGCTTATTTTCAATGTATCCTAAAAAAATACCAAGTGTAAATGGAAACTAGTTCAAGTAAAGGTTTTGATAGGAATCATGATGAATTCATTCTGTGAAACAGAATAAGAAAATCTGAAATTCAGGAGAAATAAACAGAACAAAACAATTTTGCTTTCTTTGGAGAGTGAAAAGGGGCTACACTTTCCTAAATTGTTCCCCAGAGTTACACTTTCCAATTGAAGGATCATTCAGGCAAAATCATAATTGGAGGAAGGAGGAAACTGTGACTGCTAACACAAAGGACTTATGCAGTATCTAAAAGGACATTCCCTTTCCATATTAACAGTTCATGCTATAAAAAATCAGTGCAAATAGCAAATTGAACCTTTCACTCCCCACAAGGTGCCTTCACAGGGCCACCAAAGAGTTTCCCTTCCTCCTGCTGCGGGTTCGGTTTCTGGAAGCGCCTCTGAATCCCCACAGTCAGAGCCTGCCCACAGTGGGGTCTCCCTGGTGATCTGCATGACAACTGGGTTCTCCTGTCAGATGCTCATTACAGCCCATTTTATAAACTCTCAATGAACAGACTGCACTCCAGCCTTGAAAGGAATTTGTTAATGATTTGAGCCCGGAGCAGTTGCCCAGCACAAGCTGCCATATTTGCCCAACAATGGTACATTGAACAATAAGCCCCACAGCGATGGAACACAAGAATGAAGCCTTATGATATTACACTATCACAAAGGGATGTTAAATTAGTAAAAAACTTCTAAAGTTGCATATCCTGTTAATAGTAAGATCATTCTCTAGACGCAGAGAGCATGCCATCATTTTA
Source organism: Pithys albifrons albifrons (assembly GCF_047495875.1). NCBI lineage: Eukaryota > Metazoa > Chordata > Aves > Passeriformes > Thamnophilidae > Pithys > Pithys albifrons. The sequence continues at coordinate 10,965,690 of NC_092470.1, forward strand.
GAAGTGATTAAGAAAAGGAGTGTTTAAAATATTGTTTGGAAGTATGTATAACCTTTATAAAATAATCACTTCATAACAACTCTCCATAATATATACAAGAGACAGTGTGTGTGACAATTTCCTTTTTTCTGACCTTAAAAGGGCAAATTGAGAGTGAAACACCTCTGTGTTTTACTTAGTTTGTGTTGTTTGGCACAAAATATGGCTTGTATGATCCAAGATTCCTTTTTCAAACTGCATTTTAAAATAAAAGCTATACTTAAGTACATGGGCTTGATTCATTTCTACTTCATCCTGCAACCTTTTGTTCTTATTCAGACAAATCTTAATTGCTTCTCCCATGTTAAATTTAGTCCTTACTCAGAGTAGGTAAAAACTCCAGAGAGCTGGGATTCAAAATGTGCCCGTATCATTTAACAGTGTAGACAGTTATTTTGTTAGACAGCACTGAACTCCTGAGACAGATACAGATTCTCGCAAACACAAAAAAAAACCAAGAAAAAAACCTTTCTTTTTTTAAGGTTATTTATAGAAACAGAAAGGCATAACTACTTTTTTCCCATTTCTGGTAGTTCATTTTTAAACAAGATTTTGTAAGCTAGTAAAGGGTGAGATGCGCAATCCTCTCTCTTTGGCATCGACCTAAAAATGTATTGGAAATACCACTGCAGGTGTTTTTTAGAGAGGTAAAGTGGGTCACTTAGAATGGTGTGGATCAGCTGAAAACCTGGTTCCAGTAAAGATGGGCTAAAAAGCCTCGGCTTTTATCAGGCTGAGATTCCACGCAGTTGATCAACTTCACACGTAGGCATAAATCCACATTCCTAACCTTGAAAAGGTTCTGCTGTCTTTTGTGGTAAAAGTACCTATTTGAACAACTTAAAATATACTCAACTTGGTTCTGGAAAACCAACTAATGGATTCATTCTCCTTGTTCAATGAGTTTTTGCCTTTTCTGCTTAGTTTGCTCAGGAGTGCTAGCTGGGTACACTAAGTCCTCTAATTTTAACCAGGAAAAATTTACTCAGACTATTAAACTACCACTTTCAGTTGCCTTGCAATAGCTTTCAATTTGGGGAATTCCTTTTTGATCTAAAGATGAAACAATGTATGGAACAGAAATAATGCCTCAAACCTTTGCCTGCTCAATGTAAATACTTCTGAAAGATCATCAGCAAATCATCATCCCAATAAGGTAATGCTGAGTAAGTTTAGCATGTCTTTGTTTCAGAGAACACACAAGACTGTGGTGTAACATTCCTTTTTGGCATGTTACTTCAGAAAGCCTAAGTGGAATTTTTTACCAGACAGCCAAGCATATGCCCTGCATTTTTATTTAAATTCCAATTTTATGGAACTGCCAATTACATTACCCCCATCTTTGGGTCAGAGGCCCTTCTTTAGAGTTGAAAATTCAGCTTAGAGTGCATCAAATGAGATGGCCACAGAAGCAATGAGCTGCGCTCATATTCCTCTGTTGATTCCCTAAAGAGTTTGGCAAAAATACGTTCTCAACTCCCTCTCAGAATTGCTCAGGCAGGAAGCCAGTTTGCTGCAGAACTGTCAGTCTGTGAATGCACACACTCCCAGTGTGCACAGACACTCACTGCATGTGCAAGCATGAGCTTAGAGCTCAAGCTTGTGTCAGATCTGAGTTCATGCACCTCACAAACCTGCTGGAAAGGCAGCGCCAGCAACGAGTGTTTCAAAGACTGACAGTTCTGCAGGACACAAGTTATTCACTCCATCTATTTGGCATGTACTGAAAGGGCTCCATAAGGACAAACATCAAATACACAGGACAAGACATTACTAAAGATCAAATTTTGAAACTTTCAGTAACGTGACTAGAGAGAGCTGTGCTCCTCCAGCCACTGAGGACCTGGGAATTGTTTCATGATACCCTGGGCAAGTGGAAGAAAGGAGACAAATATGAAGTGGGTAAAAAGTGTAATTTGGGTGTCCAGGACTCAAAATGTGGTTTGATTTTAACCCAATAGGAATTTTAACACATAATGAATGTTTGTATGCTCATTCATAAAGAACAAGGCTTACTGTAAGTGTTGAAAAGCAGTTGGAGAAATCCTTCATTTTACTATAAGGTCTGTTTCAACTTTCAGTAGGAATCAGTGGAGTTCCCTGCAATTTTGGATAATTTTCAAATATTCTTCTTTTGATGCACAGAAGTAACATTTCTCTAGGGCCAGAAACCTCTTTTTGACTGTATCTATACTCCTATTTAGGCAGGAGACATGTAAGAGAGGCTGTAAAGTTGAGTATCACTGTGTCTTAAGCAGCCTGGTAGATGTGCCATCTTCTTGGATGGCATTCCAATGCAGAGACTGGTGTAATCAACAAAAACAAAACCCAAGAAAAGATACCAAAAGGTACTCAAGTCAAAAACCAAGACAAGCATTTGGGCTGGGCTGAGCTTGGATCAGTGAGTCACATCCCTGCTAAGGACACAGAACAGTCACTGAGAACTCAGCTGGCTGATGTGCCAAGCCTGATGGGCATTGAAGTCTCCCTGCCAGCCCACACACAGACCAGCTGGAAAATAAGCTTTGGCAAAGCACAGACATAGCACCTGGAAAACAGTTAAGAATGGAAATAAAGCTATTTGCTCTAAGTGTGTGAAGGCTGCAGCCAACACAGCCAGTAGCTGTTAAACTAAGGAGACTCTTGTATGGACTTGCACAGTATTTAATTTGAGAAACTAGAGAACATTCCAATCAAAGCAATGCTATTTGAGCCTATTTGAGCCAGAATGGGGTCATCTCTCATTAGAATTACCTGATTCTCCCACCTGAAGGCTGGGTAGCACTGTCCTGCATACCTAGTGCAAGAGTTAACAAAGAGAAGTTCCAGAGGATTTACGGGATTTATTGGCCTGATTTGGATCCAAAGTCTAGGTCTAGATACCAGTCAGTACAGATCCTAGACTGATACAGTGTCCAATAAGCAAAAGGATCAAATTACTTCACCTGTCATCTCACTAACTCTCAAAATCAAATCATTTATTCAAACATTTGCTATTGGTCCACAACAAGATCCTGAAATGTGACATTTTTTTAAATTTGACAAAGTGTAATGAAGGACTTTCTCTGACTTGATTTCAAGAGTTAAAAGATTTTTAATTTTCCAAAAGAAAAACTGTAAGTAACTTAATCAAACTGCAGAAGACCTCACAGGCTGAAAAAATGGAGTTTAACTAGGTCAGATCACACAGTCCTTGATCAAAGGATATTTCCCACTGGCTGGTTAGGGTTGTTGCTCAACACTGTGCAGAAAACTGAGTACTGTCTTGCACAATGACAAATCATTCTAGCTGATTTAAAAAGCATATCTGATGAGAACTCAGCCCAGTACCTCTTGTTCCCAAGGACAACTGTAAGGAAATAAGGTGATTCTTGAAGCTACCTGGAGAGACACGAGTCACAGGCTTTGGGAACCCGTGATTTATTGTGCTCACCTGTGCAATAGCGTCCATCAGATGCCAACTGGAACCCTGGCTTACAAATGCATTTAAAACTGCCATCTTCATTGATGCACATCCCATTGAGGCAAATGTTCCTTATGCTGCATTCATCCATATCTGAAAATATGACAGACATAATGCTGATAATATTTAAGCAAAAGAATTCTTACTAGTTATATCCAAAAGATAAACCTTAATTTCTTTCTTAGTTGTCAGAGGTATATGATAATCAGAAACACACAATGGGACATACTGCACTGTCCTAGGGGATGTGTTAAAGCAGTGACTGTTTTTCATAATGAATCACTAACACCCAAAAAGAGCAAAGAGAATAAAAAACAGACTAGCAATCAGACAGCTTAAAAACTGCCCATTGGTAAAAGCCATCAAAAAGCGAGAAAGGATGTAACTGAAGAAGGTTTGCAACATTAATCTAAACAGAAGCTCAGTTAGAAGCAGCCTCCTCTTTGAAATGGTAAACACAATTTTGTGTTACTAAGAAGACCTGAAAGGGGAGGATTGAACATCTGACTTTGGAGTGAAAACTTTTGTAACCTCCACTGGATGAGTAAGATTTATGATGTGGGAGAAACTCCAGCACTGTGCTCAAGCATGCAGGCTGTGGGCACGGTCATCCTCAACTTCCATTTAAAATAAAACCTGCCCCTGCCCTAGATTTGGCATGACAGGCCACACAGGAGGGTATTTTCTCATTATAGCTTCATAATAGCATTATTCACCCTCTGACCTAATGGGATAGCATAAAGGATTGACACAGGAAAAGGTGGAGGTCTCAGACACTGCTACTCTTATCCCTGCACAGTTACTCACACAATGGGAATGAAAAAAAAGGCAAGTACAGAGAATTTTGAGTTTGATTTGTGTAAGTTTTTATATCTTCTTAGTCTTTACTTTGTTCTGGCACAAATGAAATCAGTTTTGGATGTTACATCCAAAAAAATCAGCACTACTCACCAGTTTCATCTAAAGGACTACATGCAGTTACACTCAGGTTGGCACAACACCACGGTCTTACTGATTAGTGTGTGTGTACATGTATTCCTAACAACAAAACCCAAAGCACTACAATGCCAGAGATGAAACTGTTTCATAAGTGGATGCAACAGACCTTCTGGCAGCACATGCAATGGAATTAAAAACGTTTTACCAGACTGTCGATGTCCTGGTTCTTATTACTATTAGCACATGGTATTTGGTGGGAAAGGAAGAAATCAGAATAATGGTTTTTTCCCAAATAGACTCATTTCCAAATATATTTAGTCAATGTACTTCCATAATAAGATATTTAAAAAGCAGCTTAGAATGCTAAACTGTATCTAAAAAAGAGTCAGGAAAAACAGTCTTAAAATGTCTGTCTCTACCAAGGATTAACAGAATCACTACTAGCACATAAAATCACTGGATCATAATGACATTACAATATATTGAGAATCATGCTATTTTCCTTAATATTGCAGCTGTCTTGGACAGAAATTACACTTCTAGACATGGTGTGTTTTCTTTTTACTTACAGGCTAAGTCAGACAAAAATAATTTATGATTTAAAAAAAATCATGTATCTATCCCAACCAGGAATTTTGGCATTAAGTCTTTGAGCTGAATCACTGAGATAATATTCTGCCAAAAATGTTTCTAAGAACAGTGGTTGAAATTCTTTTAACGTATGAATAGATCATTGGGAACCCTCCCAAGGACCTTGGGAAGCATGATAAAGAACATTCTTCTTTTTTCCCCCTTTACTAAAGGTCTGGGAGGTAGGAACACATCAATTATGTTTACAAATTTTTCTTGAAACAGTTTTTATAGGTCAGACCAGACTGCATCTACATAAAACACATGCTAGTCACCCAGTAAGATCCCATAAAGCATGCTGTTAAATGCACAGTAAAATCAGGCAGCATGTGACTTGTGCTGTGTTTTAAAATGTACCACTCCCATCAAAGAAACTGCATTTTGTGATAGTGGTATGTGCTATTTCTCCTGCTGGACAGACATCCCACTGAGGATTGCCAAGCCAAGGCTCCAGGACTGGCTGCAAAAGACATTTTACTTGCCCTCCCAGATACAGCAAGAGGTATTTGGAAATCTAATTCCTTTTTCCTTCCCGCCCCCTCCCCCCCCGCCAGAGGTCCTTTCCTTTTTCATTGGCATGATTAAGCTCTTGCCACCGTAATTACTGATATGGAATAAGTTCAGAAAAGTCTTACCTTCACAGTTTTTCCCATCAACTGCCACTTGGAAGCCAGCATTGCACACACAGTGGAAACTGCCATCTGTATTTATGCATCGTCCATTGTTACAGATACGGCCATTCTGTAAACATTCATCAATGTCTGAAAGCCAAGCGAAAAGAAAAATAACATTTTGGGGGGGGTTCATTTTTATACTCATGCGGAATTTTTCCCATTTCCCCCTTCCTTAGGATTTTAAACCTACATGGAAATTCTATTCACCTGAAAAAGGATTTATTTTGACTTCCATAACTGAAAGTTATGGGGGTGGAAAATGTTCATGAGCTTGAAATTTCAAGTGGCTGTGAAAGAATTTCAGTGAATAGTACCCTGCAGCTTTCTCAAACAAGAATCACAATTGTTTGGGGTTTTTTCATTTTTGTACAATCATTAAAATATTTTTACTGAACTTTAACTTAACAGTATGTAGCTACTTAAGAAAAGATGGAGAAAAGCTTGTCTTTTGCACTGCTTTGTAAGATAACAGGAAAGTTCAAGACCTTCCCATCTCAGAAGATATTTCTCCTGCTTATTTTATATTTGAAACATCAGATCCTCATTTCCCTCTCTCTGCAGGAGGTGCTTGGCAAGTGCTTTGGAGGACCTGAATAGTGATATCACACGAGGCTGGCAACTCTCCCTCTCCTCCCAAGGAGGGGAGAGGAGATGCTGAGACAGACTGTCTAGACATTTTTCAGATTGCTCAGTATTCTTCATCGAGGCCTGGACCATGTCCCAGAGATTCCTGCACACAGGGGACTCTGCTCACAGAGATCACAACCAGCCCATGCAGACCTGTCTATCCTACAACCAACCAAGCTGTCTTCCCAAATATCCTGGGGATGCCCTTCCCCAAGTCCTCTCCACAGACAATCAACAATGCATAACAGTTAGTTTCCTCTCTGCTCAGCCCCTTTTCCCTGCACTTTTATGGCACTCATTGTACCTGAGCACGGCTCCAGGTACCCTGCCAGCTGTCTTTCTTAGGACATGCAAAATGCCACAGTAGCTCAAGATTTTCCTGGCCTTTTAATTTTTAGTTCATTAGGTATTGTACTTTTGTGCATCTGATGCCACCTAAGTCATGTTGCAGCAAATGAACAGTGAATCTCATTGTTCTTTACATACACGCAGCTGATCAGTGTCTCACCACTAGTCTGACACATTTCTAATTTTCAGCCTATGAAATGACATCATTCTTTTTCCCCTCAGAGAAATTTGCAAAAAATCCAAGCCCCTCTCTCACTGAGATATCCATAATTTCTGTCATCTCCATGCAAGACCTGACCTCCACTTCTCAGAAATATTGTGTAGATTATAGTAAGCAATTAGGTGTTAAAGCTTTGACTCCTATACATTCACAACTAATTATCAAGAAATTTCACTTTTTTTCTTTTTTTGGAGGTCTATTTTCTTTCCTCTCTTCTGCAATTCAGAAGCATTTTTTTTGTTTAGATCACTAATCACAATGTGACAACTTTATTCACCTATGTCTCCAATTAGACATTCTTTCAGCCAAACTCCTACTAGAATTATAAGGGGTCCTAATAATGAATCATTAGCTTGTGATACAGATTACAATGTTTAATCACTAATCAGAGTCATTGTGCAGAAAAACCCCTGCCCTGGAACCTTGGAGCAAGGACTAAATAAACATCTGGTCATTCTGGAGACTTTGTTTTTCAAGAGCAGACGTTAAGGAATACATTTGCAAAGGCATATCAACACAGACACATTTGTGCATGCAAAAAAATAGCATCTCAACATCCAAAGTAGTCATGCAAAGTAATTTTACAGCACATCTGATTTTGGCAGGCACCCCACTAGCCTTTTTCTTTTCCCTGTACTGGTCCTAAAAATTCCTTCAGAAAACAAAGATTCTGCACATGGCAGCATTTTCTGCACTGCCTGTCAAGCAAGCACAGTTCCCATAGACTGCAAAGGAACTGCTAAGTGACCACACTTAAATGCCTTTAAGCTACTGGGCTTCTGACAACCATGTGTTTGTGTAATGAATCAGTCAAATTAAAAGCCTGTGACAAAAATGACTCATGAGTAAATTCATCACTCCCTCACCACTAGTCAGCTGAGCGATGGAGATGCTTCCGCAACATGGCTCTTTGGCAGCAAATTAGGTCAAACCCTCCCAGCCACATGCAGCAGTGGTGCTGGCTCTGCATGTCCTCCTGGGCTGGAGTCAGCTTCTGTACCACAAATACCTTCCTGATTCGCAAAAGGAAGGGGGGAAAAAAGCACACTAATACAGATAACTTTCTTCTGGCTTTTCAGAACCTTTCTGCTCCAAAATGAGTGCATGCTCTGCTCAGAAAGCAAAGTACGGAGACAATCTGTGACTCTGAGCATCCTGTTTCACTTAGATGCTTTATTTCTTACGGACTATCGAAGTAACCCTTCATTCTTCTGCCAGAAGTCTCTCATTGTGACTTAACTATAAAGGACTGCATCCACCTTTACAGGGGGGAGCTATGTGCCCCCCACTCCCATAGGAAGGCAAGATGAAGACCATCATGACTATTGTTGACCCTGGTCTTCAATATAACACTAATGAGGATTCTACAGTTTCCCCATCTAGACTTCCCAGTGCTTCACTACTTTTCCATATCTTAAGTTTTCATTGCTGTAATTTATGATTAGTTCTTTCTCTGACAATGAACAGGGACAACACATGGGCAGTGTAACCTTAAATTTACCCACTGGAAGACTTATCTTTCCGCTCAACTTTCTTAGTCTTTTAACAGTCTTTTATAGATAAAGGGTTTCTCCAAAGAAGGGATGTTTAATTGTCCTCAAGATTCTCAAGGAGCAAATGAAACAATTTCTCAATATTTGAAAAAAAAAAAAGAAAGAAAGTATGTCTTTTCCACTTCAAAGCCACAAATGGTGCCAAGATACTTTCAGCTGCCTTTTTTCGTAACCCAGTCTGTGAACGGCCAGCTTGGGCAGGTCAATCATTTTTACTGCCGCATCTGATTAATTTTTCTTTAAAACCCCTCCTGTTTAACACATCTGTTAAATGTTGTTTGAGAAGTATTTTCCCTGCTGGTATGCACACAACAGCACAGGCCTGCCTGTAAGACCACCCCTCACCTCGGCACTCTGTCCTGGTGGCCGTGCTCTGATACCCGACCCGGCACTGGCATATGTAGGAACCTGCGGTGTTCACACAGTCCCCACCGATGCACGGACTCCTCTCACACTCATCAATATCTGCAGAACAGAGACAATATTATTTTTATTACAGCACTGGTTGAAACTTGTTCATGCCTGTAACAATACTTTTTCATTTTATAGTTGGAGAAATAGTGTCCTTCCATCTGAAGGAAAAGGGGACATCACTGAATTACCTATCAGTAAAAGAATCCCGTGTTCTAAGCTAAGATAGAGTTGGGAAAAGGGAATATTCAAAAAGACAAGCTATTGCATGTGTGAGAGATAGAGGCCTTAATCTCACATCTCCGTACTCCCAGCCACACTGAAGACACAGATTTTGAGAGAATCGAAATCTTACCTGTAACAGACAGCTGATACCTGCTTCTGTCATCAAGCTCTTGCTAAGTTCCAAAATTAAGGGTGTCAAGAGGCCAAAAGGTACTCCTCATGGGCTGAACAAGGCCTTGTAAATCTTACTAAGCCCAAGTTTATGTTTCTTTTTTTAACAATAGGTCATTACATACTCAAAAAGCTGGTAGTATTTTAAAAAAGGTAATTTTCAATCATTAATAAACATGTTTTAAGTAAAATAAGAAACTCTGTCTTCTGTATAATTTTGCTACAAGTTACAAGATTTTTTAAATACTGTCTTTAAAGGCAAAAATGTTGTAAAAATAAATTTGCCATTGAAACTAATTAGTCCTTGGAAGTCTATTTACTGGTTTGGGCGTTTTTTGGGAGGGGGAGAGGGTCTGTTTTATTTAAGAACTCAGAGTTGTTACATTGTGTGAATCAGTTTTCTTTTCCTTTAAAATGAAATTCCTCTCTGTGATTTACAGCAGAAAAGCACATACCAATGCATTCCCCTCTATTATCCAGTTGGAATCCTTTGTTGCACTCGCAGCGGTAGCTCCCAGGAGTGGGAATACAACGTCCATTAAGGCAGAGATGTCGGTATGTTTGGCACAAGTCAGTTAAATTCACCGGCAAGATCACTGAAATAACAAGAGTAGGAAAAATATTTTAAGAGTTCATCACAATAATTCCCAGTAATCTGCAACTTGTGCAGCATTTTGCATTAAAAGTCCACATTTACCTTCTGTCGTAATGTGAATTACATAGCAAAATGGGAGAGAAAATTTTGACTCAGACATTTGTCTGAAAACAGCTGGCAACCACTGATTTTTTCACTGTGGCAAGTCTCAATCTGTTGCCATCTTTTCTCCTGCCAAAGAGGACCGAGTCTGCTCACTTCTGGATGTAAAGTGGGTGTGCAGCACTGCAAGGATTCCACTAAAAGCCCTGAGTAGCAAAGAGCAGGCAGACTGGTTCAGTTCTTTTCACAGATAGCAGAGTGAGGAGGGCAGGGATTACCCTGGGAGGTATTCCTATAATGTCTTTGGCAGGCAGGCGTGAGCTGGCTCTGTCCCTGCTCCCAGCTGACCAGAAGCTGTGCAGCTACGTCAGTGCAGTGTCAGGCCTGAGCTAACATACTTAGCCTCTTGGGCTTATTAGCTCAGCTTGGTGCTGAACCAAGACTAAATAGTTGCAGGTGGTGCCAGCGCAAGCAGAGACTGCTGCTTGCATCTGCACAGAGCACAGGCAAAATCAGCTTCTGTTTGCTTGCAAAAGCATATGGCTATGCCAAAGGATTGCAGGAGGCACACGCTTACTGCAGACTACATGGGCACGCAATAAATTCCCTGAGCCAGGGACAGTATAAGGAATATACTGGTAGTGTGCTCTGGCTTCCTCCTTGCTGTTGAGAGAACTAACCCATCCATATGTATCACTAAAAAAAGTTCTTTCTGTGCATCGGGTCAGCCTCAGTGTCCAGCAGAACAGTATTTTTATTGGTACACTTCCCACCTACCCAAGTGAGAGTGAGGAAAACAACCTGAAAGAAGCTGCTTTCTCCCAGACAAGTTCTTTAATGTAAATAACTTTTACAACCTAGTCAAAGAGCTATTCACACTCCTCAATGCTGACATGCAGCAAAGCTCATAATAGCCTTAGAACAACAGTAATGTAGCTACTACAATGCATGAGCCGCAGTACAGACAATGAGAATGGAAATTTTGAATCCTATCTTAACAGGGAAAACACAAGGTACACTTGACATAAGATACATGCTAACCAGGCTCTGACTACAAGAATATCCAGAAACTACATGTCCACACAAAGTAAGCAAAGACACCAACAGCTGAAGGGAGCACACCACTCCTGAGAAATGCATGTTTTTAAAGAAGCTAAATGCACATAGTGCAAGAAGAGGTTAATTCCTTCTTTCTTACCATGAGGTGGTGGAGCCCGAGATGGATAGACAATCTCTGGCTGTGGAGGAGGGAAAACACCAGGAATGAGTGGTGGTGGGATGATGTCAGGACGGGCCGGTGGGATGATGTCAGGAGGCCTTGCTGGCAGCATAGCAGCCACTGTGCACAGCTTGCGATACTCATCTGAAACACCAAAACATGAATGCTGGTTTAGACTCTTGGAGTCTCTTCATTTCATCTAACTCTGCCCATTTTTGCAGTGTTTCAGATTAGCAATGACAAACCTTAAATAATCTGGAAAATGTGAGCCTATATGTTTTCTTAATAGTAACGAGCTTTGTTCTGTGAATTGAGTCATTAATGCACAGATTCTCAACATTAAGTGTCAGAAGACACTGGTAAAAAAGGAACAGAACTGACATTCCGGATATGAAATTGAACAGCGAGGTGCGGACCTGATCTTAATCTACTTAATCTTCTTGCGAGCAAAATCTTTGGTGAACTCAGTGTGAAGTTTACCTAAAGAAGGACTTTTGGATTTGATCCCAAGTTAATTTAATAGAAAGTTTGCCACAGAGTTAGAAAAATACTAAACAGGGAAAAAAGCCCAGTTTCAACTGGATTTCTTAGAAGTTAACCTCCTAAAACAAAGAAATATAAATATAAGCAATGAGGCAAAACCAATTAGAGAACAAATACGCTATTTCCCTGTGAAAATTAAGTTTGCCAATAAAAGCAGAAACCAAACGAGGTGCAATCTAAGGAGTGTAGCCAAAAAGAAGTCGAGTCAAGACCCACGTGAAGTTAATTCCTTTCCAGATGATGGGAAGACAATCTATTTTGGTGTAAGCACAGTCTATATGCTGAGTGTGATGCATTCTCCTATTGTTTATCTCTGTTAGTGGTTAGTGGCATCTGCCCTACTGCCTCACTTTTCCTCCTGCCCCCAGCTCTTTTGTCTTTGGGAAGTGTGAGTTTGGAACTTACGATCAAAAAAATGCACACAGAGTATCACAATTAAAGACCACATTTCCAGCTGACCTAATTCATGTCCACAATTCTTGTGTACACAAGTAACTACTTGTGCAGCCAATATCTTTGAACTTCAAAATATAAAGTTAGTGGCACAACAGGGGAGAGGAATTACATAGTGCGGGAAAAAAGCTAGAGATTAATGAATTCCTGAAACAATATAAAAAATGAGAAGTGAAAAATAAAGTAAATATTGGGAGAACTAAGCTGGATATTTCAGCCTTCAACACTTTCATCTCACTTCTATTTCCACCTGTAAAACACATTAGAAGCTCTTCCCGAATCACAGAGGATTTGTTAAATAAACATAGTAGCCTAAAGTTCTGCTTTTCCTGAAAATGATCTTTGCATTTATTTAATGCTCTTAGGTGATCAGTTTGTTTCATGGGTCACTGCATTTATCTCTATTGTTCCTTCATTTTTAGTCTTTAAATATTGTCAGTGGTAAATGCTGTTGTTCCAAATAAACAATTCTTGCAACGTTATACAAAGAAATACAGTGAAAGCCTTTTTTATTGCAACTTTGATCTCCATGTATAATTTCTAGCAATAAACAGTTTATTTTATAGTAGCAACTGGATCTGCTGCCCACACTGAAAATGTAACTGCTCAGTTGCATTATGCAGCTAGTGCCCCCCTTTATATTGCAGTAAATTTCCATTTCAGAGTTAGAGAGACTTTGGGCCACTGACAGCTCTAAATTCCTCATCTTGTTATGTAAGGAATAACTGAACTTGATTAAATAATGACAGCAATACCTTAAATACATGTAAAGCCTTTCAAAGAATTTCAAAGCACTTTCAAAAAGAGTAATTTATAGTGTCAATTACTATCCCAAGTGAGAAACAAAACAAAAAAAAAGTGGCGTGTAACCATGATCTGGAAGACCTTGTATGGATTTATGAGTCAGGAAGTTCTGGGTTCTACCTCCTTCTTCATGACGTCTCAGTCTGCAGCTTTGGCCAAATTACTTTACTTTTCCACCCAGTTTATTCACCAGCTAGATGAATAATTATAAAGTATGTAAAGAAAAGAAGGACTGTTTTAAGACTGAAAGTTTTCTCCTTGTCTTCCTATTTCAGATGGTTATCAATAGATGACACTATTTTTTCAGCATTATTCTAGCCAGTTTTGAAATTTTAACATGTTTAAATATCATTAATAAAACAGTGACAGAAACAGAAAGGCTTCCAACAGTTCTGATGATAAATTTCTGCTCTGGTACTGTGCAGTTTCAATCAAAGGATTAAAAACCAGAATAATAAATACTCCCATACATGAGCTCTGATGATGTCTCCAGAGTTACACTGCTTTGGTGTTAAGATCCCCATTTCTCCATAAACTCTGTACCTACCTTGTCCTCCTCCCATCAACCCCAAAATTCCTTCTACTCTCGTTTTCTGAAGCATTTCATTAGGTCTTCAGTCCTAAACAATGTCAAAAACGTCTTCCCTCCAGTCTCTTACACTTAGTTTCACAATCTGGTTGTGATCTGCCCTCTATTCAAGCCCCATCTTATCTGGGGATCTCAATACACAGAGAGGCAAAAAAGTTCAGCACATTTTGATAGCAGACAGAAACAAAGTTCTGTGTCAAATTTCAGGAAATACATGGAACCTTAGAAACATTGTCATGAGGAAGCAAACCCCAGTTTCTCAATGACAATGAAACTGCAGAGGGAATAGGGATCTATTAGAAAGCTCTGAAGGAACTTGATCCTGAAGAGGATGCTGAAAACAAAACCTCAACCAGGTAAGGTAAGAATAACTTGGCTACCAAATATGAATTAGCAACAAGTAATTGTTTCTCTCCGCTTGCTGGAGCCTCCTGGGGGTCTGGAGCAACCTGGCACAGGAGGCTTTGCTTGCACAAGAGGGTAAGGCCAAACAACTTCCCAGCCTCAACCATTCTGTGCAGTTCTGTAAAAAAAACACTACTGCTGAAAAAAGACCAGCATTCAAACACACTCCCAAGGATTCCAGTGGATTCCTACCAGTGGATCTGATGGGGCACATCTCCGGAGCGCTGGCTGGGCTGGAGGACCAGCAGCGGCCGCTGTCACAGCAACACTGCATCTTGGACATGGGCTGCGGCTGCTGATTCCCACAGCGCCCATTGCTCAGGGTGGAGAAGCAGAATCCAGGACGCACATCTGCCAAGAGAGAAAAGAATGGGCATGTAACCATCAGTCCAGGGAGGAATGTGACTTTGGCAAAAGGGAAAGCTCCCATTTTTCTTCGTAGATTTACATTATCGATGACACAGCCCCTGCAACATTACAACAACCAGAAAACAAAAGGCAGAAAACCAGAAAAATCTCAGTAATATTTGGGCTGCTTTGGATTCAGGTGTAACACCTACTGTGAGAAAGCTGCAATGAAATATGAAACAGCAATGAACTAATGGAGGCCAAAATACAGTAGAAACATATATGCAGTATATAATAAGATATGCCTCTGTGCCCCTAAATAACAATTACAGTGTTACCTCTATTAGAGATAGTACCAAACCAATTCTGTCTAAGCCTTGATTTGAAAGCCACTGAAGCACAGCAACAAATTCACAGCATCAATGCTCTCAAAGCATTACTTCATTTTTCATTAGTCATGGCTTCCCCAGCTGAAGTTTGTAGTGATTTGACACGATATAGGCTTGCAGACAAGAAAGAGCAACGCTGCTTTAACTGGTGCCATCATGCTGTTTATGGAGATGTGCTGGCTTCCTGTCTGCAAAGGGAAAACACGTGCTGTACAAAGAACATCCTGTACTCAGATTTTATATACTCAGCCCTAACAACACTGCCCAGAGATCCCCCGGCTTAGAGAAGAAAAAGAAAATGAGGATGGGAGAAAAAAACCCCCATAAAAAATAATCTTGTCATACCATCTCAAGCTTTGAGGAATTGTTTCACAATATGTCACATCATGTCAAACTCAATATAAGCTGTGATGTGATTTGATGCTACATGATAAACCAGACCGAGTTTGTGTCTTAAAACATACAAATATTTGCTGTTAAAATGTAGCAGAAAAAGTTGCAGATATAATCTTACAGCAGCAGGCATCACTCCATAAAGAAACAGTACCTCAATTCTCCAGGGCATGGTGGATTCATCTATTACCAGTGCTTTCCAGAATCTACTAGCTATTCAAGTGGATATAACAAAAATCAGGGAAGTTACTTATAATTTTTGAGGCAACAGACATACAGGGATATATTGGGAGAGTCTGTGATGGTTCTGCCTTTTATTAGCTGGAACCCTGAACATGGATATTACTGGCAGTATAGAGTCAGTTTGCCTTTGTTTCCAAACTTTAGTTAGATCACTTGTATTATCATATAATGGAAATCTGAAAAGGAAAAACAATTCTAGTCAGTTCTATTACTGGTCCTTCATTTTCTCCTGGTACCCAGCTAAACTGCCACACACATTTAATCCTTCATCTACCTTTTAAAAATTAAATAAAGCTCTGATGCAAATTGTTGGTGGAGAGGAAATGTTGTCCAATACCCCTGGAGAGATGTTCAGATGGTTGGTGTGATGGGGGTGTGGATGGAAAGGAAGGAAGCATCAAAGAGACACTATCATCACCCTCTGTAACTCACCCTTCTCACTTATGGTCAGTACCAAGTTTTGAAACATTTAAAAGTAGTAGTGGGAAGAAGTGGAAAAAGAATCTACTTGAGACCTGTGCAATCACACAATGTGCCATGAAAAAGTAAGCACAGAATAAATATCTTTGTCTACCTAGAGGCGTGTCCAAAAACCATATAATTTTCACTAAAAGACAGTAAGTTTGTAAGAAAAATACCAAATCTTTCCACATTCCTAATCAGAAGTGATTATTTTACCTCTTTTTTTTCCTCTTCTGTCATTTTCCTTTTCTGTTCTGAATGGTAAAACTCGCAAATAAGTGCAAGAACAGCACAAAACAACTTTTTCATGGTTTCATTTTTAAATATTTCAGTATTTTTACTATTTTTGCTTTGTCTTTTGAAACGGCAAAAAATTACCATGAGAATAATTTTCAAGGAAAAGCTTCTCTCTTAAAAAATGTCACAAAAGGCCATCGAAAAGTAACAGAGACCAAACAAATTTCTGCCAGCTGGAAGCACAGGCAGCTTTCTCCACAGCATTCTTTATGGACTTGGGCTGAGATGCCCCATTCTGGTTTCTGCTCTTCAGCTCCAGGAGATAACATCTTTGCTTTTGTCTATTCTCATTTTTAAGGTTTGTAATAATGGAACTCCTGGTTGTCCCTTTGGATGTTTGGCCCCAGTGCTGCTCAGCTGGAGTCCCAGAAGGGACACATTCCTCAGAAGCACTTCCTCCTCTCTAACAGAACAGACACGTTCAGCTAACACTTTTCACTTAAGACAGGCATGTTGTAATTAAATCAAGATTACATACTTTGCCCAGCACTAATACAGATCTGGGTCCTGTCCTCATGAATATGGCAAGTATGCAGTCTGCATATTAGACACAAATCCAAAATATCTGCAGATAATTAATAGTGCTTCCCGTTTAGCACGTTTTGCCTTAGACACAAAACCAAAATTTTAATGATGGCTCATAGTCTGGAATATTATTTATCACATCTTGTCATCATTTAAGTCCTCAATTCTTTAGCTGAACTACTTCAGCCTACAAACACAGGGGGTAAAAAATGCTGGAAAACTGCAGGAATGTGACGTGGGTGTGAATGTTGGGCAGTTCCAACCGAGTGGTGACTATAAAAAGCAAAAAGCAAATGCAAGTTGTGCATCTCTAGAAATTTTCTGTTACAGAAAGGTGAGTCTTCCTTAAAAATATTAAGTGTAGGCATCAATCAATTACTTAATGATGCACAGTCATTTAGAAGCTGTTAATCTGAAGCAATAAAAGCAACTCCTACTGGCATTTTCAGTGTACAGTATGGATCAAATATATAAAAATGCTGTTCTTAATTATGGAAGAAACACAGTTCATTTATTACAATCTGCAGAAATTGAATGGCACCATTCAAAATGAATCATAACACCAATCATTTTCAGACCTTCTGGGGAGGTTAATATCATTTGCTACTGATCTCTGTGCAGTTTGGGATTTTTTTATATTTTTTTCCAAAATTATTTTCTATCAAAGGTACTAAACATAGGATGCTTTCTTGAATGCCAGTGCTGGCACTGTGTATGAGCCTTTAAGTAAACAAGTTAAACTGAGGAAATAAAACTTTCATTTGATTTTTGCCCAAAATTGAGCACTGGCAATGAAAAAAGAAATTCCTGCACAAAAATGAGAAATAAATAAATTAATTGAGTACTAGACCTGTCCTCAGAGCAGGCTGTTTGCTTCCCAGAAGCAGTAACTGCTAACACTGTTCTTTCATGGCTTTGGCACTGCGGTGGCAGTCATTTAACTCTCAGTTCTTTGGTTCCTGGTCTGGCCAGTCTTGGAAGACAGACTGCTCTGCCACAGTGAAAGCCTGAGAGAACAGCCCTGCCAAAGCATCAGCATCATGAAAACACACACAAATGTCCCATACTGGGTTTATCACATTACTTCCTTTAATGAAAAATACCTGCATTAGGATCATAACAGTGGGAATGGAAATTTGCTTTTCTTAATGATTGCTGAATATAACAGAGATTAAATCAAAGACAAACATGAGAGCAGCAATATCAAGGAGATGGGTTAAACAAGCTCTAAGGCAACAAATACGGCGTAACAGAAAAATTGTAGTAAGAAAAATGAAAGGGAGAGTCACAGTGAAAGGGGAAAGAGGAAAGAAACATCCTGCAAAATGAAAACTCATTTCAGAATACATATACAGGCACATGATGTATTTCTATACAAAAGAAGGATTTCAAGATCACAAGCTGAAATATGTTTCTGGTACACTGTTACCCATTTTAGATCTTCAGAAATGTTTATGACACCTACTGTCCTACTGTTTACAGGATTCTACTCACCTATGCATTTTAAGCCATCAGGAGCTGTGTAAAACCCTGGAGGACACTTGCAGAAGTAACTGCTAACTGTGTTTGAACACTCTCCTCCATCACAGATTCCAGGAATGGTGCTACATTCATCAATATCTTCAAGGCAAAAAGAGATGCAGGGGCAGGTTAGCTAAATTACTTCTGGCACAAGAATAGGCATTTTATAATTAGCAATAATGATCAAATTCAGTGTGGTCTGAGATCCCTCAAAACTTATGGGGCATAATCAACAGTTTTGAATCAGCATCTTTGTTAGGCATCTTACAAACTAAAATGAAACAGAACCTTGAGAAAACATTGCATCTGTAAATCCCCAAAAGACAAAGACTTTGCTTTACTGTTTAATAATGATGGAGGAAAATCTTAAAATTGGAGAGATTTACTAAGTGCAAGCAAAGTGTAATTCAGTTTGAATTCTGCATACTACAATTTTAAAAAGTGTTGGGACTGCAGAGTAAACCGTGCAATGACCACAGTGATCAGGACCTTAACTGTTATGTCCAGCGGCACAAGTCTCCTGGCCCCAGTTCAGTACAGGCTCCGAGGGAAGGGCAGCACCTACTGAATTGCTCATCCTTATTGCACTCAGGTTTTGTCTTGGAAATCCCCCTATAAAACCATGGAGCAGCCAGGTATTGTTAACTAACTCAGTCTGACAGGATTATAGCCCAGAGCAGGATAACTGCAGGCAACACAAATTACCTTTCCTGGCTTTCTCCACTAAATCAATATTCTGAAGTTTCAACAGTAACTGAAATATCTGCTGCAGAAGACAGGCAATGTCCATAAATCCCCTTATATTTGGGCAGTGATTTTAACATAAAATCTCCGTATCATGCTTGTATTCACCAACAAAGCTCAATCCACAAACTAAATCATCATCATAGCCACAATGCAGAAAAATTCTCAAAGTCTGAAGGAAAAAAAGCTAACAAATACCTTCCTACACCTCATCATAGCTGCACAAAGGAACAGAGGGAACTTGAAGGGTTTCTTCCACAGCTAGTTTATATTATCTACAGCTATGTGAATAACAACCTATGTCAGCCCCAATTACTCCTTAATTACCACCAGTAGCCTGCCTGTGATGTGTAGATACTACTCCCTTGGTTTCCAGTGACTGTCTTAAAAATGCAGCTGTATCTAATTAGCACTGCCCTCATCTTCCAGGCACCTGGAGTTCTGTTGAGCTTAAAAACAGCTCACTCTTTTCCAAGGTACCTACAAGAAGAATCAGCAGAGCAGCAAGGGAGGTTATTCTCTAGGGTGATCAATGACAACTGCCTGTCACAGTCATCTGCAATCACCCACTCTGTCTCCTGACAGAGAGCATCCAGCTAGAAAAAATGGCATCACAGGACTCTACCCAGCCTCTCCTCCAGAGATCCACGAGCAGATAGACACATGGCTGTAATAATGATTTCACCAACCACAAAACTTTCTGAGATGAAATACTGCAACACCACCCAACACACCAAGGCAAGGAGTGAATAATACCCCAGTCATCAAAAAGGATTGGAGGAATTTAAATGTAACGCCTAAACTGGAATTTGGCCCCAACAGATGGGGGAACACCCAAAGTCCCACAGGACCATTAATGAGTGTTTTAGCAAGTAGAGAGGATCTCTGTTCTACTTCTCCTGTGATGACAGTAATACAAAAACTCGGTAATATAAAATTAACAATTCCTTTCTCCTAGGTAAAGCACAGGGTGCTCTAATACCTTTGTGGCCCCTGCCCTTTTCATGAAAGCAGTGGAGGGACTGGGGTGGCACGCAGGCAACCAAACCTTGCACATCCCCATCCTAAGTGTGTGAGGCTTTGGGCCCCCTGTGCACACATTGTTCCCCAGCATCTTGCCAGCTGTCCTGATGTGGGTCACATTCCTTACTTGGGTGTGTGAGAGGGGTGTGACTTTTTGTTCAGTGCTACTTCAAGGGTGTTGTCAAAGCCTCAAGTCTGAGTGCCCTGGGAGCACTGCTAAGAGACTTCTGGCTTCTGCTCCAGGATTATACTCCACAGAAGTCCCAAAACTCTCAGAGACAAAAAATGTGGAAATTGAATTTTGGTCTGAATAAATCCCTTAATTAACAGAGAAAAATGCAGTCGTAAATGGATCAGATTCAAGCATCTTCTGACTCAAATTCACCAATGTTTATCTTAAAGTCAGTGTTGCCACTGTTTATATAGAGTCCGACCTTTTTAAAAGCAAAATCATCACTCACTATTTTAGGGTTGAGCCTAAACCAAACAGTATTTCACTATTTATACTAGTGTTGACATTCATATAAGCAACATTGCTGCTGTTAAGGATGCAAGTTTTATAAAGGTAAGTATCCTTGATGTGCCCACAGACTTCAATGTCACTTCAGGAAAAATCACTGCCCTCGATCATCACAGAGAAACCATTTACCTCAGCATTATTGCAAACAGAAGAGGAATGGTTACATGAAGCAGTGAAATAATAGAGCACTTAAAATACAGGTTTTCACCAGCTGTGCTAATAAAGAGAACTTGAGCCAACACACTTCATTTCCCATCTTGTTTATCATCTCCCTGTACCTGATGATTGCCACCATGATCCTGCTTTAATGGGGACCCCCTGAAAAACAGTACTGGTAATTCAGCAGGGACCTCTCGGTTGTACTAAATCAGTGACATGTGCCAGCTGCCAGAAGTCCTTCTTGCTGGACAGGAAGTTAAACCAAGCACATGATCAGATGTTATTTATTACATATCAGAATTAATTATAGTTAATCACTAAAAAGCAGACATATTGTCTTATATTGTCTTATAAAACTCAAAAGATAATTTAAAAGACTAGAATGGATATTCTGTTGTTGTATGATCATGCCCTTCACTGCTGAATCTCTATTGCATTTCATGCCACTGGTATAAAGGTGCTACTTTTAACTCTGAATTGTATTAACACCTACACAGCTTTAACTAAAACTGTTTAGTACATGCAATATGCAGATGAACTGAAAGTAATTCTCTATCTGCTGAAGTTCAAAAATCTACAGGTATGAAATTGAAGAAGGAAAAATTCATCTGCTCTTTGCCACCAGGCAATCACTCCAAAGGGATTTCACAAATTTTGGGTCCAGCCCCTTAACTCTTACCAAGTGCAAGCTCTGAAGTTGGCGGCTGTTTATGTTTTTTTCTCTTTTGTTGTTGGTTGGTTTGGGAGTTTTTCATGATTCAGCAATTGTAAAATACCATTGAAATGTTTATGTGACACAGCCTGTGCAAGCTCACAGCTCTCGTTTTTTCTTGTAATAATACTTAAAAAGGCACATGTTCCTTCTTTCCTATTCACCATGTTCTTGGTACTTCATCCACAGAAGGAAACACTTGCAATGTTGTTCTACCCTAAATGTAGGTTACATTCTGACAAAACCATTGGCAGATGATATACAAACCATGATGTGTACAAACTCTTCCAAAATTGCTCTCCCTAACCTGCAAATAAATGATAAAGTTTTGCCTGAAATAGGGACTTTTCTTTTGAAAGAATAAGTCATAATTCTGCTGAAATGACTAAAAACTTTTGAGTGCTTCTTAAAAGGCATCTGATGCAAGAAAGGGTGGTGAGTGTACACCTTACTCTCACAGTCAAATACCTTTATGGTAATGAAAGCTGGCATTCCAAAATCACTAACCATTTATGAAACTTGTCTGCTCAAATTAATTTAATTTTTGTCCAATGACTAAAAGTAGAATCAGTTGCAAGAGTTTAAACATTATCAGGACTTCACTGTAAATATGAATCAATACTGTGCAACTGACACATTTTAGTGCTATGTTCCTCATGCATTCAAAATTCTCTTAAAGTAAAAAGGACATCTATGCTTGATTATTATGTTAGAAAGGAAAAATACTATCAAATTATAGTTAAAAATTAGCAAGATTCCACAGTCCATGCAAATTTCCACACTAATATCTACCACCTGCTGTACTTCCAAATTAGCATGACCACTAAGTAAAGATACAATGTTTGTCTTTCTGTAATATCTGCCACGGCAAGGGTGAGTTTAGAGCACAGACCTACAGTCTTCACTCAGCAGTGCCAAACTCCTACTTTATAAGTTAAATGGAGTTTACCTGAGTAGGTAAAAATGTGTTGAACTTTCCAGTCATATACACTTTTTGGTTAAAAGTTTCACAAAGAAATGTGCCTCAATCATTTCTAAAGTAATATATAACTTGGAAAGTATTTTCAGTTTAAGTGTTTCATGTTTAATGTTGAGATGTACCTTTAAGTCTGTGAAATGTTACATGAATAAAAAGGCTGCATAAAGCTGCAGAGCCAATATTTAAGATTAGGGAAAAGCATCCCTATTTGTGTTTACTGTGAATAATGGTATTTGCATACTCCAGGCAAAAGAGATTTAGAAGTTTGCTACGAACCGTTAAACAAAGTCAGTCCCCAAAAGAAGACTCTCCCCTTTTACTTTCAGAAGAAAATTCTAGAAGTTCTTACCATCACATTTTTGTGTCACTTCATTAAACTTGTGTCCAGCTGGGCATTTGCACTCAAAAGATCCAACAGTATTAATGCAATTTCCCCCTTGACAGATCCCAGGGATGGCTTGGCATTCATCCACATCTATCATATAAAAAAGGAAAAAACATCCACTTCTATTTCATTTCTCAAGAACAGCCATAATAATTTGTCTACGAGAAATTAAAGTAAATATGCCTAAATCCATTCTTCACCCATCATAATATTATGATACTTGCTTGGAAAGACAGACACTAATTTTGTAGTTACTCTATGCAAAGTATGATTAAGTACAGTACTCTAAATATTTTCTGCAAGAAATCACATGGTTATTATTGTTACAGACATTAGATATCTAACTGCTATTGCTTTGTTTTTCTGAAACATCTGGGGAATGGTGTGCAGAGAACACAGCCTGCCAGAACTCAAGTTTCTTTGAAGTGTCCAAATCTGGGCACCCAAACCCACTTGCCCCTTCAAAAATCTTGGCACCTTCCTGCAGTGCTGAGGCCACCAGGGCAGAGGAGCACTGGGTGCATTGAGGGGCCTCACGGAGAGGAACTGCAGAGTCATTACTGATGGAAATGATTAACTCATCACTCCAGACAGGCCAGCACCAATGACCTTAGACTGTGGTCGGGATGTGACCCCAGAAGTTTCATAGCCATAATTAATGTCTCAGGAGGAATTATTAATGACCTTCTTAGACATACATAAATCTACAGGGTTTTCTTCCCTTTTACTTTCCTCTTTTTGTTTTTCATTTTTTCACTGAAGAAAATGAAAGAACAAAGATGGTATCACAGGCTGGGTACTAAGCTCCAGCATTTTGAAGAGGCCCCAGTTTTTGGCCTCACAGCTGTTTTAGCACCATAACACATAACACCATAACAGTGTGTCATCACTGAGCTGCAGAAGTGTTGCTACAGCTTAAGAACAGCTATAGAAAAGAGGCTAAAGCAGGAGGAGGAGCAACAGGAGACTCGGGAGGTCTGGCTCACAGTCCCCAGAGGGTGCCCTGTCTCTGCGGCTCAGCAGCTCCTTCAGGAGCACTCCACCCTCCGATCGAAATGCCTGTGCTTCCCTCATCTTCCCAGGAGAACCAGATGCTGCTGATAAAACCGGGATGCCTGAGTTCTTGGGCTGCACACTGGGATGGAGATGATGCCTTCAATCTCCCTTTGTAATTCCCAGAGAGCCAGCTGTAATGTGTCTTGCAGCCTGAAAAGCCAAGTATTATTCTGTACAAAAGGCCAAGAGGCAATTTTCCTGGGAGCCAGAAGTGGGAAATTTCAGGAACGCCAAGGGGCATATCTGTACCACTTGACAAAGATCCCTGGGTGGACTGAGCCAGGTCAGGGGGTGCAGCAGCCGAGGCAGAGAAGAGCTCTGTCTGGGGGGGCAGAGCTGTGCCTGGGGGGTAGAGCTGTGCCGGAGGGGCAGAGCTCTGCCTGGGAAGTCACAGAACCAGCACAGCCTCAGCACTTCAACAGCCACACTGCTGCTGGGACTCAAGCTACAGCAATATGCTGTGCTTTACTAACAGTAATCAGCCAGATTTTATGGCACTGTACTGACTTAAAAAAAACCAAACAAACTAAAAAGAAAAATAGAAGTCATACTTCTGAGTCGCAATGTCTGTTTCAAAATCCCACCTTTTGGCTTTCATTTTTCTCCTTTGTATCTTTAAAAATCTCAGCTGTGATATTAATTTAACTTCCATCGAAAGTCAGAATCTGGGTAGTGATATCCTATTTACTTTTGAAAATAAACTTGCCCACCCCTCTCTCTTTTTACTGACTTCCCTACACAATAATAAGGATTCCTTTTTCTCTTCAGAGAACCTGGATTTTGTTTAACCTGCTTTCCTTTATTTAGATTGAAAATGGATGTTAAATCCGTGAAATATCTCCAGTCTCAATGGATGTTTGATTTCAAAAGGACTGGATTTTACACAATTTCATGGAAAATAAAGCTAATATGTGATTCCATAACAGATCTACTTGAGAAGAAAAAACTGGAAAATACAAGTCAAACATGCAGGGCCAAAAATGCATTGGCACCACATACAGATGAGCCCCAGTGCTGCTGCTTGCTAAGAAATGTGCAGTAAGCAGAAGTATCCTTATTCCAAACTGCACAAACCCATTGGAGAGGTCACTGCAGTTTTCCTGTGACACAAACAAGAGGGATATAACTAGGTGTGGCATAAATTCAGGGGTGTGGGCCACATATTTATGTACATAAGTTTTCAAAACTGTCCAGGACCTTGGTTCACAGTATTCTGCACAATTTAGTCCTGACCTTCACAGTGAGAGGGGGAACAGAATCACTAAGTTCAAAATATGGGCACACTATGCAGCACACACAGCCATGTCCATCTTGAAGTTCACCCTGTCTGTCTGCAAGCTCTGAACAGAACCTGCCCTCTGACAGAGGGGATCCATATTTTTAATGCAATGGAATGCCTTGAAGTCCTTCACGGGAATTTCATGATTATAAAAAATTACTTATAGATTTATAATCTTTGTCTCCCCTGTTTTCAAAAATGTTGTAACTTATTACAAAATGTTACACTGATTGAAATAAACTGGCCCCAAAGATATGGTCCTGGGAATGTATAATCCACATCAGTTTAATACATAGTTGCCCCTGTTAACTTTCTCCTGTTTCCTGCCAGACATCCAGACAAAAAAAGAATTTATACAGCTGGAAGTATTAGAATAAAAGCCAAAAGCAGTGTAAGGACTTTCTATGGTAAGGCATGCTCTGAAATAAGTAAGCAACATCTGGGTGGATTTTACAATTTGAAACAAATGGAAATGCATTTCCAAAATTGTATAAAATGTATAATAGGACATTTCAAATGGCACAACAGCACTTTTCTCCCAGTCAAAGCACTGGAGCTCTAGAGATAAGACACCCATGATGAATCCAAAATCAACAACTTTTAGCTAAAAAATCCCACACCGCATAAATGGAGCAGTATTGCCCCAGGTTGATTTTTGTATGTTTTGAGTGCTTTCTGAAACAGAACAAATTCCTCCACAGAATGATGGAGTGGTACACTCAGAAAAACACCATTACAGAACCAAGGGAAAGGGTTGCTGGCAGTGAGAAATTCATTAAGATGCTGGCTGCTCTCACATGACCTGAGTTACTAATGTACTCACTCGAACAGCAAGCACTCACTGAATCATGAAGTAATGCATCTGACAGTGTTTTTCCATTCTTCACACATATAGCTGAGAATGGCTTAGGACAGGTTATTCACAGCAGTGTAACTCAATTAAGATTAATCCAGTAACAATTTCAGCAGCTTTTGGGGAAGCTTTGCTGGTAACTTACCTTGACAGGCTCCCGTTCGGATGTTTGGAATGAAGCCCCGGCGGCAGGGATGCGGCTGGGCAGGACACATTTCGCAGGGGTGGCCCCAAGCCCTCCCAACAGTGGCACAGCACAGGGTTTTTGTGCAGACTATTCCACTGAGCTGCCCCTGGCACATCTGGTTGGTCACCAAAGTGAAGCAAGGGCCGGTCCTGTAATCTGAGCCAAAGACAGAAACCGAATCAGCATCACCACAAAAATACAAAACAAAACTCGTAATAAAGCAAAACAACACCACATTTAGGCAATTCTTTTTCACACAAACTGTCTACCAACACAACAACTTTGCTAGCAGTGTTCTGCAGTGGATTTTTTTCTCGTTCAAATCCACTGAAAACACAAATTTTGCCTATTTTACCAGGAGTATGATAAACTTAACACTCTGCAGGTCCCCTTTGCTGCTTGGTTTAATCACTCATAATACTCATAATAATCTTTGAGGGATCTTTTCATCAGTTGCTTTAAATATTCAGTGCATTAATTAAAAGGATACTCACAAAAGAGTTAGGATATGTTTATTTTCACAAGTGCTGTTCTCAAATGAGGCTCAAGGGAAGAGAACACAGACTGCAGGAAGTTTTTTGAGGACAATTTTCACTGTTACTCAAGCAGAGGCTGCACCAGATATGTGGGTAAGCTTTGCCTACAGCTGAATGGAGGGCATGTGGAACACATCTGCTTGGATTTGTTTATGGTAGGACAGGCCACTTAGCCAACAGACAGAATTAAACTAAGATGTTAATAAAATACTAGTAGACTATTGTGTTCCATTTTCCAAGGGCAGAAAGCAAACAGCCAACTCCTGCTGTCTCCTACACATCCGGGGTGCGCACTCCAGTAAATTCTTCACAAGCAAACCTAAAATGCTTTTTTTATTATGGTGCACCAGGACAGAGGCCAGCATCCTGTAAGCATAGCCAGCAAATTGTGAACCTGATGTTTGTTTGTACTGAAGTAATTACCAGGTGTCTCAGCCAAGGTCACTCAGTAATCCACACCGCCTTAGAGTCATGACATTATAAATTCCTCCAATTTTCATGCAGCTTCCAAACTTTGTTAACACTAATATGCTTTCACTAAACAATTAATAGAAAGTGTTAACTAGGGCAGAAGTGAGAATGGATGCCTTTCTCATCTGCTTCATCTTCATGCCAATCTAGGGATGCTGTGTCCTGGTTAGCTGGACTAGCTGTACAAAAATGTGTAAATGCAAACCCTGCTACTTAAATTCATCCTTAAAGGCCATCAGATTACAAATACAGGATTCCTGTCCTATCTCCTCCAAACAGTACAGGTACATTTACTGAACACTTCTCCCTCCTTTCTCTAGCAATTCCATCAGCCTCATCATGAAATGGGTTAGAATATCTGATAACATCTCTCTTGACTTTAATTACCTAATTCCTTATCATCTTAACTATCTTTGGCCTTGCAGTTCTTATTGGGTCCCTTAATTTCTCATATTAATTTTCTACACTACAGCTTCTATCAAGTTTTTCTCTATTTTAAAGCATTTTTGTAACAGCTTTAACTTTCCCAGTCCAACAGGCTTGTTTTGCTTTTGTCAAAAACGCCATTGCCTTCCTTCTCATTTCTCATTCTAGACAGGCAGCTCTGGAAGCATGTAGTACAAAACCAAATATTACCAGCTTTATCTTATTCCTTCAACACACAAATGAATACAAGTAAGTCATGATCAATTATACCTATCAGCTAAAAAAGTTCATTTCCCAGATTGATTCTTCATCCTTGACCAATATGAGAATTTGTACTTTACCCTGTGCAAAAACTCCCAGTAGTGTAACTCCTAATATTAAAACAATAGATGACAATTTCTTTAGAAACACCATAGTTTTGTGTTGGGAACAGGAAATCCTCAGTACACCTCCTCAGAATGAAATCCCCCATTGTGGATTGTCCCAATGCCGTTTATATATAGATGGTTTTAAAAGGAGTCATTTTGCTCTCAGTCGCAGCAGGAGCGCTCGTCACACAGCACTGAACAACCCATCTTGTGTTTTATGGGAGGATATGAATGGATCAGCATTTACTATTGTTTGCTTTCAAGCTATAAATGACTTAGCAGTGGTTAATATGTCTTAGAAATGTGATGAACCCAGTGAAGTTCATAATCACGCCAATCTTTCCAGAAGGTCTCACTAACAGAAGCAGGTCAAATATGCACTCAAATCCAAGCAAGCCCAGCTCCTATTTGTTATTATTCAAGTTCATAACAATTTAGAATGGAGAATTACAGACTTTCTTTTCACCTAATCTTTTGCCTTGATAAATTTTATTCTTAATACCCAGTTTTCTGCTGAGCACAGCTTTCCTTCTGTTTTCTCAAATAGTCTTTCACCTTTTCATAAGTAAGATTTTTCTTTTGTGTTCTTACTGGAAAACTCTAAATGTCAGGAAATGCATAAGATCATTTGGATGTACACACCAACCTAATACCACAGAGAAATCCACATGTCAAGTCCATTTTTTTTATACAGAATGAATAGGCTGAATAAATAGAGCTTTAAAATGAAAGCATTCTTAATAGTGAGTTTAAGATTTTTTGACTTATTACAAGACAAAGGTCTACAAGAAGGAAATGAGATTCTACTAACACATCGGTAAAAATTAAAAGAGACTGGGAATACAAGCTTAAAACCCGAATCTTTATTTTGTAGCAACAAAGTTTCCCTGCACATTCATGTCATTTGTGTTACTCAAACTACTTCAATAAGCAAAGCTCAAACACAAGGTACCAGTGATCAGTCAGGAGTTGAAAAGATGGAAAAAGGGAAAATAAAGCCAGACAAGCTGTTACACATTTGTTTGTGGGGTTTTTTTCCCCAGAAGAAATTTCAGTTTAAGTGAAGAATGTTGAGACTTGAAATTATTTTAGTAAGGTGATTTTTTAAAGATGTGCAACTGGTAATTCAAATCTTTTAAGTCACTTCTAATGCAAATTTCAGCACAGGCAAGCAGCCTTCACTAAGGCATTAGTTGCCATTATCTAACAACTTTATCTGCTTCTTCACATACTTAGCTATTTTGACATGGAATAATTCACAGGGAGCCTCAGACAACTGAGAAGACAGTAGAAACTGTAAAACCACAT
Organism: Pithys albifrons albifrons; assembly: GCF_047495875.1. NCBI lineage: Eukaryota > Metazoa > Chordata > Aves > Passeriformes > Thamnophilidae > Pithys > Pithys albifrons. The sequence goes on from NC_092470.1 coordinate 10,994,884, forward strand.
CAAGACATTAAGTTCGTATATGTCAAAAAGAGCAAGAGTCAGTAGAATAGACACTGGTTTACACCATGTAACAATTCAGTTTATTAATTCCACAGGAAATAATCAAGTTACGTTTTGATCTAGAGCTCATTCGTGTTTCAGCCACAACCACCAAATAATTTTAGTTATCTTTTCAAAATCCTTTCTGTTCCCAAAAGCAGCAGAGAGGCTGCTGAAATATGTAGTCCTAGCAGGCTTTGATCAAAAGGAAGCACAGTAATAAATAATGAAAATTGTTCCAAGTAATTCTGGACAGCACCAAAGAGATTCCAAGTACCAGGATAATTCAGGACTTCTGACACCAGATACACATCTTAAGCCCCCAGTTTATGTCAACCTCTGCTTGGCTTCAAGCACTAGTTTTTAATGTAAAAACAAAGGTTCAAAACATTGTGAACTAACAGAACCTGGATTAAACAACTGTGCTCGCACAAGGATGCTGGATGAAATTCTGGTCACTCTTTCCTCCAAGATGCACTATAAATCTCCAACAAAGAGTTCCTGAGGTTTCAAATTACCAGCCTAATTTTGCAAACTGATAACCACCTGTTGAGAAGATTGACAGATTCCTTCACCCCGTTAAAATAAATGGAAAATGAATGGGTGCAAAGGCCAAAGGATGAGACCGTAGCAAGCTGGCATTTATTTACCTGATCATGGTCAAGATCTCACTACTGAAAATGGGAAAATGCCATGTCTTGCCATCACAGAAAAGTGGGCAATGATCAGATGAGTGCTGTTTTCCCAGCTCTCTGCACACAGCATGCACAGCTCACACAGGACCTGGGGCTGCACAGCCAGGCCCCTGACTGGAGGGAGGAAGCATTCCCTGAGCTCTTGGCACCTCACTTGGGGAAAATCAGCCTGGCTCCCCAAACCCAGCCAAGACTGCTGCGCAACTGCAACCATCCTCAGCAACACAAACTGGCAACTTCCCTTCTCTTTAGTACAAGGGGAAAGAAAGGAATATTCCACTATCATATAAATTATGAAAGAAAGGTCAGAAAGGGCTCCAAGGCAAGTGAAGTATCCTAAAGCTGATCTTTATTACTACTTACTTTCCAGCCTGGCAGCATTTTCTTTCTGCTGTTTGAAGGGGGTTTGTGGGTTTTTTTTACCAACTCGGGATAAAAGAGGGACACTGGAAGTGAGACTGAGCAGGGCAGAAGTACAGTTCCACCTCTGCAAAGTGCTCATACTGCCCTGGTGGGAGCCACCGCCTGTGCCGCTGCTGACCCCAGTCAGCTCTGCCTGAGAATGCTCTTCTGGAATCTCATCTCACACAGCCAAAGAATAATGTGAGCTTAAAGGCTGGCAGTCTAAGTTTCAAGTAGCAGAATCCTTTTAATACAGCACATGATTTAAGGCACATTTCAACTTCTTTTTCTCAAGCATCTAAAATGTCTATTTCTAATGGAAAAAAAAACCAAACAAAGAATTTGTTAGCAATTCTGTTCTTCAATGGCATTCTTAAATTGAACAGGAATTTTAAATGGCAAGAGAACTAGTAATTAAGCAGTTACAAGCAGAAAAGAAATACGGGCTAATTAAATTCCAGCACCCTGCAGTTGGGTGCAGGATCAGTATGAGAAACTGAGTTTCCATCCTTCCCCAGCCTGGAATGGCAGGTGCTGAGAATAACACATATAAGAAAAGATATCACATCTCTGTTATGTTCTCTTGAATACAACTTCTAGATTAGAAGAAATACAATTAGGATTACAATTAGGATTAGAAAAACAGATTTTGGGATTTCCAAAGGAGTTTCCAAAAAAGTCCAGTGACTGGATGTTTGCCTATGGGGAAAATTAATGGAAGGAGAAGGAAACCCTGAATGTATCATTGTCAAATGTCACCAAAAGACAATATGAGAATGGCATGAGGAAAATTATAGGTTTGGAACAGGGACACAATGTATCAAAAAATTGTTTCCTCTGAGCCATGAATGAAGAACCTTAAATGAATCCTAAAAATATGCACATAAAATCATATCTCCCCAAGCCAATTCAGGTGTACTTGCACAGAAAAAAAAGTATCTCTTTTCCTGAGTTTAAAAACTGGGAATGAAAGAAATACAGATCGGATACCCTGAGCTAAGATCTGAAATAAATGGTGACACAATTGTAGCATTGACATGATAAGAAATGCCAACTCTTAAAATTTTAGTTCTTTGATAAAGTCATGTTTCTTGACAGGACTGGAAGCCATATCATACTTCTCACAGTATAAACACCTCTAGTGTCAGTGAAAAACAGTGTCCATCCTGTATATTTCACTGCACTTCAGTCATTTCACTCTCTTCAGAGAAGGAAGCAATACATTTGAAGATGATGGAGAAAAACACAAGGTGCCTCATTTCAGGAGGTAGGATGTGCTGTGGCTGAAATGAGAAGTTTTGCAGTAAGAATTGTGAAGAGTCTCAGAATGAACACAAGAGAACAGCACAACCAAGCTGACTGGAGCAGTGAGCATCACCACAGCACAGAGAGCTACAGAACACAAAAGTTTAGCACTTCAGGCTCAATTTGAAAAATCAAAGTGATTTAGGTACTTTCAGACATACTAAAATCTCCTGATGAGGACAGAGAGAACAAACAGAAGGCTTCACAGACATACCTCTCATAAAAGATTAATGTAAACCTGTGTGTGTTACTGTACCAAAGAAAAAGGGAAGGGCAATGAGCTTGTAACTCCATCTTCACTTGTAAAATGGCCCTTTCAGCTGCTGGGAGGCTATAATGAAATGGTATTTTGCATACAAGACTTTATGGATTTAAACTCCTGGTCAGAAAAGTGAATGACCATGCTCAGGAACCCATGGGATAACTATTATTTATCTCCATCTTTCCTAATACAGGACATGCGCATCTTGATTCACAGACTAAATCAAGACCAGACACACAACAATTTCCCATGTTAGCTCAATGCACTGACTTCCAACTATTTAAAAACTCAGACACAATAAAGCTCTGTCCACAGGTGACACTGAAAAGCCAGTTGATAAATGCATCCAATCACAACACACTTTTCTTTTTTCCACACAGGCCATTTCCTTAAATAATTACTCACTGTTAAGCACTCCCTGTCCTCTCCTCCCCCCAGCCAGACACCATTACTCACCCCAATGTGTCATCATTGGAAAGTACATGGCAAAGATATCAGAGGGTGTTCAGAAGGAAAGAAAACAAAACTTTGTAAATATTTTAAAACTTATTTCCTATGATGTCTGACACTTCTCACCAATGAGGTTTGGTAGGTTTAGATGTGGTATGTGAAGAAATTATCACCATGCCACTTCTGTCTGCTCCCTTCCAGTGCCAGAGATGGCTTTGCATATTACCCAGTTGCTCCAGAGCAGCACTGAGCTACGAGTGGCTGAGATTTAACACTGGCTAGTGCTAAGATGTCACTGGAAACAGGGACTCAGAGTGCAACCATTAGGCACTGTTTCTGGCTGGGATATAAATCTGGCAGCAGAAATGGCTCAAAATACTACAGCTGTGCTGTGCACAGATCACAGGTCCAAGATGCCTCTCATTATTTTAACAAGAGTAAAAAACATCCATGGAAGCATATCTAACAGTGGTACCATAACTCTTTATTCTGTATTAGTCAGCCACAAAAGTAAGTTACTGCCTCCTATAATCCAGCCCCAGGAATATTATCCTCTAATTCATGAATCTGATGACCCCATTTCTGCATGTCTTCCTCACCTCTGCTTGTTGCAAATTCTTCACATATATTGACTTGCTGGCACACTTCAGCCTAAATTTATTTTCCATTCTGTAAGTTGCTTCACAAATCCATTTCTGCACAGATGATCTGTTTAACATGTCTATCTAGCAAATACTATCTAGTCTTCCTACAATACTGGTTAAACAACAGGACTTTTAAATAATAGCTTACTAATATGAGACTAATATTATCAGTTGTATCTGAGGTATAGAACAATGTGGGCTGGTTATTTTCTAAAGTATGTGGGCAATCCATTTTCCAGAACAAATATACAACTATTTTCATGCCAATTTTGTTCTTGCAACTGACCCAGTTCTCCAAGTCTGTAACTGAAAAGTAACAACATTACAGCAATAAAATAAAAAAATAGTGTTCAAAAAATTATTATTACAGAATTGGAGTGATTTGTTGCACACACTTTAATCCAACATGCAGACTAAGCATTTCACCAAAATCAAAGCTTTAGCTCTCTTGTTCCCAATTATGAGCGGCTGCAGTCCAAATACAGAAAATTGTTACCACATTTTATTCTTTTCCATGATGAAGAAAACAGTAAGCAATGCAGCTAAATGTAGAGTAACTTCTCATTTCTGAATAGTCAGTTACCTGACAAACTCTAGCCCGCCCTACTTTGCTGTATAACCTACAAAGGAACATGTCTTTGCACATTTTAATTTTCCCAGTTTCTTTCACAAGCCAGCAACAGTTAAACAAAATGCTGAATTGATTTTCACCTTTTCGATAAAAATTAACTAAATTTGGTGACATATTTCTTGTTAAGACCAGATGATTATTAAGCAGAATGGATTCAACTAAAAAACTCTGCATGTTTCACTTAAAAAGACCAAGTTGGCTGAAATTTATTACTACTTTTTAAAAAGTGTTCTTAAGAGTGCCACGTTATAGAAATCTCTTAACATACCACAAAGTATTAACTATTAACTAGCAAGGTGAAGACAAAACTAATTGATGAGCTCTGTGTATTTTTTTCTCTTTGCCCCCAGAAGACACTGACTAAAGTAACTAAGACTATCCAAAAGTAGTGCAAACTATGTAAGAAAAATACATCCTAACGACTTACAGAATATTAAACAGAGTGACATCCAAAGAGAGGGAAAATGCTTTCAGAGTACAATGTACGTGATTTAAAGAGATACTGCTCCATTTACAAAGGAGCTGGAGTGGTACAATACATCAGAAACAACCTTTTTTTTTTTACTAAAATATAAATGTTCCTCTGCAGTTCCATGAAACACAATACAATTGCAGAGCACTGGAAAGCAACTCAGTCCAGAACTGAGAGCAGGTTAGAACTAAAAAGGGAAGGTGAGAGGGAGAAAGGGAGCCAATTCTCAGTGTTGAAGCTCAGTGAAATACAATGACTAAACATACAGCAGAAATGGAGAGAAGACAACTGACTTTCAGTGTGGGAAGGCAGGAAATGTAATAATGATGGCAATGATATGTTAATTTAACAAGTAACTTCTGTGGTCCTACCAGAGCTCAGAACTTCTAACGTCCTGGCAGCATTTTAATGAGGTAATTAGAACAATCAACACCTTACCCCTCTGTAACAGGAATCACCAAGCTTGTCTGAAGCATCTCCCTCTTTGCCATAAGCCAAAAAGACCAGCACTCCTGAGAAATTATAACATTGGGAAACTTCCACCAAATGAAACGAAGGGGCACATGGATTGTATTCCTGCAAAAACTCTTCTCTACATGGCACTCAGCTCCCTGTCCAGACTTCTTCAGCCAGGCACTTACCCACGTTTACGAATTCTCGTATGCACGGGGTTTTTGTGATACGATTTTTGTGACGACAGATTTGCTATGATGTAAATAATGAACTTCTTTTTTACTAGCCTAAAGATTTTAGAGTTGGACTCGATCATCCTTGTGGGCCTCCTCCAACTCAAAATATTCTGTGACTCTGTAACTTTAGATAACTAATACCATTCTTCTTGAGTAAGGCTGTAACACAATGTTTTATGCTGTATACAGGCAGCCAAAAAGTCATTAAAAAAATCTGAAAAACAGTGACAACATAAAGTATTTTGATTTTCACAGAACTATTTTAAGAATTATTTCATTTCATGATTGCACAATAACCCACCAAAAATTTTGGAAAATGTTACAAATTTAAGTCAATAATGTACAAAAATTGCTTCTGACACTAATATCTCACCTCTAACTCTACTTAATTGAAATACCATGTGACCCTCTGTGTTACAGGATCAGCTTCCTTCCTCAGTGAAGCTGAGGCATCACTCTGTGTGTACACCAGTGTAATCATGACCAGAATCTGACTCATTTTGCATAACCACATATATGGGATTTGCATTAAGACTGTGGTCCAAAAATAAACACAGTAATAACATGCACTATTTAACTCTAAGTCTGATGGTATCTCTGTTGAAATGTTGCAGATTGCATGCCACAATTCTAGATTTATCTTCTGTATTCAATTCCTATTGCTAGAAGTAGAAAACATCTCCTTACAAGAAGGCAAATGATCCAATCTTAACTCACAAGTTTTCAAAAAAGAAAGTATGATTTGATTAAAAAAATAATATACCCACCAATATGAAGTACACGACATGCTAATACATGTGTTTCATTACTCATTTCTTTAAGGCCTGCTGTCATTCCTGTCCTCACTGACCACTTGCTTGAAGGAGTCTTCTCTTTGCTTATCACTAATGGGTGCAAGTGCCCCAGCGCCCCTGAATTACAGGCCTCAATTGACTGAGGACCCTCACGACTTGAATCTAAGGATTATACTAACTGTTCATGACAATTGTCAATTAAACTCTTTGTAAAATCACATCAAAAGTCTGATTTTTCCCAAGCAGTGAGACAATAAAGAACAATAAGTATCTTCAACCAGGAGGGCAGAAAAACAAGAGGGATATGAGTGCACAGACAGTTCTCAAACTTAGGGCCAAGCTCCCTTCTTACTTGCTGGCAGCAGGCAAGAGGAGCTAAAGGTCTTCACTGACTCCTGTCAGTGATGGAACGAAGAGCACTTTTAATTCTTTAACTTAAGGTATTAGTTGACAAATGCAAGTCTACTAAAGTGGAAGTAACTCCATGTTCTTAGCATATTGTTTAACATTTTTTAACTTTTTTATAGCATTTCTGCTGATGCCTTTGCCCTTCCCTTACTCATCACACTTGCTACATTATTTTAGTCTAACAGGTATTGCAGATATCTTTTACCTCAGCACCAGAAACTCCCATCTCTACTTGTTGAGGGGAATGTCAGGTCCTAAGATTTCCTTTGTCTCCACACATGGGACAAATCATTAAAACTTGGGATTAGTCACCAGCCTGACCGTCTTTAAGAGAAACACCCCAGATCAGACTGCAATGTAACAGATTCTTGTTTCCTCCCTAATAGAACTGTTTGGTTTTCTAGGTGCCTGGACATGACCTCCAGCATGAGCCCAGCTCCCAGTTATGAGTGAGGGGTCAGACTCACAGACTTTGATGAGAGAATGACAATTCAGTGGGGGAATCCTAATACAGAGAACAACCAGTGTGGGGGGTGAGGGGAAGAGAGAGACCCACCCAGCTCCAAAGGCCTCTTTCCAAAAGCTGGGCCATACTGGCTCAAGCAAAAGTGACACACTCCAATTGCATTTAACTAATTATGCGCTTATGAGGAATAGCATCAGAATCTTGGAAACTGTAGTCTGCACTGAATGGTCCATCACACTGATCACTGTACAGCTTTGGATGATTTCTCACTTATTTTAGAAATTCTGTGTTGAAAAACAAGGTTATTCTACCTTCACGCTGCATAAATCCCAGCAATCCCTCAAACGTGATCGTTTTATTTTTAACATGATAATCACTGAAATTCATCTGTGTAAATGCACAGAACAACTGGCACTGATAGTTTCAAATAACAGAATTAATTAAGTGGTGATCCAGAACATAGGTGAAAGCCAGAGAGAATCAGATAATTCATTTTTATTTGGGGGGATGTGGGAAAAAGGAATCAGGGGTTCAACAAATAAACCAGGTGTCTATGAATAGCTAACCAGCATCCTGAGGGAACAAAGAGCTCTGGCCTATTTTTTGTATACTTCCACACAGTAATGCTGGTTTCATAGAAAAATGGGAGAGACCAGTTGAAAAAGGCTGATGGTTATACATGTACATATGTCTGCACATACTTGCATTTTTTTTCCTTCTTCCATTTGGGGTACAACAGATTCAAGCTGAAGTTTTGTTACACTCTGCCTACACAGAGATGCTCCAAAAGATAAGCAAATACTCAACATAATAGGAATCACTCAGATTTAGGTCAGCAAACTACAAGCCTCACTAACTCCCAACACAGGAGTACTTAACCTTTGCATAACACTGGTGCCTTAGCCTGTCATGCGACCCGAGCCTCCCTTTCCCAGTTTGCCCTGCCTGGTGTAACCCCCTGCCCAGCCACGCATCACTGCTAATGCATCCTGATGGGTGAGCAGCACCACAACCTAAAACATATGAAAATCAGAGCCAACAACAACACAAGTCCTGTAAATACATTTTCCATTTTTAATTTCAAGGCATTTTAATGATTTTAAGTACAGTCTTTGTAAGTTTAAATGGGTCATTTATAGGTAAAATAATAATTTATGTAAAATTTACCAAGCCCGAACAGGCTTTGCTTCTGTTTACAGATAAAAGTATCTGCAGAAACTGCCACTGATCCAGATGCCTGTCTAATACATAATACTTCACAGCCTTACAAAATGCTGTGTATAAAAGGATGGAAACTGCTTTTTGGCCTACTTTCTACACTGACATACTGAGAAAGAGGGAGAGTCTTGTGGTTGAGACACTTGGCTGGGACTGAGATGACCCGGGTTCAGATTCAGACTCCGCTACAGACTCGCTGTACGTCCTTCCACAAGTGACTCAGTCTCCCTATATATGAGCTCCCCACATGTAACCTGGGGCTGCCAATACTTCTGGATGCTGTTGGGGTTTTTTCCTCCTCAGACTACACAGCCTTTGTGACGCAGACCTGTATGTTTTCTGAATGATAAAGGGAGCCTCAAGCTGAGTTCAGGCCTCCTGGCATTACCCCAATAAAATGAGAAAAGATCTTATATGTAAAGTTTTTTGTGTTAAGACCCTTCAAGACCTTTTGTTTCTTTTTGTTTGGTTGATTTGGGGTTGGGTTTTTGGGGCTGGAGGGGTGGGTGATGGGGAACTGTTGTGGTGGGGGTTTCTGTTTTGGTCGGGTTTTTTGTTGTTTTTTAATGCTCAATTAATTGTCAGTTTCTAGTAAAAGACAAGAGGAATTCACTCCTGGGATTTTCTGTGCTGGGTGAGTGCAACAGCAGCAGAACACATTCCACAGAGGAACTCATGCACAATCAATTAGGTCGTCTAATTAATTTTCCAACTCAATAGATGCTATGAACTATTTTTTAAATTTTTTTTCTGAAATATGTCTATACTGGATACACATGTGTAAAAGCAATCCAAAAACTTTTAAAATCTTAGAGGAGTAGGACAGATGATATTCACTTGAAGACATGGGCTGCTATGGGAACAATACCCTCATGTGAGATTCATATTTCTGTCATAAAGGGAGAAAACACATACTGGGGGATAAGAGTAGTTTCCAGTTGACAAGGTTGTGTAGTTACCATTAGGGGCCTACTTGTTCATCAGCATTTAGCATGATTTATGATATTAGGGTACCTTGTAATTGGGCACACTGGTCATGTGGAGGGAAAGAGCAAAAGCCCCATTTAACATAGGCTTGAACCAAACAGGGACAAAAAAATGTAAATATTTATAAGGGGGTTAACCACAGACTACAGAAGGTACGCTGCAGATCTAACAACAGATATCTGTTTCTCTAGTCCTAATTCAGACAAAACTTCAACTAGCATCACCAGAAAGGATTCTGGAATGAAGATTGAAACCAGCAAGAGAAGAATGGCCAGAGAATTTTCTGCCTTCTCTCACAGGGACTTCAGCAGCAAATTTTCAACTGCCATGAATTTTCTTGTACTTCCTTTCCCATCATTGTGATCACCCAAAAGTTCTTATTCCACATTAATATGATGAAGTGTTTGTGAGACTATAGCTATAATTGTGATGTCTGGATTAAAACTGTGAGTTGTGACATTTCTAAAAGTCCTAAGGGAGATGAGAGTGAGTAATAGAGAATACAGAGATACTTGATAATCCACAATTATGGGAAAGAAGACAGAAGCACAACAGAGTGCTTCAGTTGGGATTTTATTTACATGCATTTCAATGGAAGCATAGACTAGATTGTGAAGAGCTTACAAAAATGCCTATAGTAAATATAACATCATAAACATAACAGTATCTCCAACCTGTAAGACTAATCAGTGTTCTGTTAGTAACTGTTTCAAACAATGTGGCCGCTGGATCAGATGAAGGGACAAGAGAGACAGTAAGCTCTGGAAAGGACACATGCTGCTTGGAGGTAGGGGAAAGCCAGAGCAGAAAGCCTTCAGGGAACAAGTGTGAAGGAAACAAGGATACAAAGAAGCAAAACAGCAAAAATGCAGAGGGAAGAAAAACAGGAAGGCAGAAAAGACGGGATGGATCAAAGCAAGTCTAAGAAATGAGTGGGAGGCACAGAGACAAGGAGAGATAAACAGTGGGAGCCAGCAGACACCATGTGTGAGAAGGGGAGAAAAGGAAGGGGAAGGGAAGGAAAAGGCTGGCCAGCCTGAGAGCTTTGCCAGCTGGCCAGGAGAGGGAAGGCTGCCAGGGCAGGCCAGCCAGCTAACTAGGTAAAAATGAGGGCCAGAGAGCCAACTAGCAGAGGGCAGCCAGCCAGCCAGAGGCATCCAGGAGAGCAGCGAGTGCATGGAGCAGAGTGGGCACAGTCCCAGCCCCACCCAGGAGCCAGGTGACCCACAGCAAACACCACGTTTGCAGGGGCTCTGGGCACTAACAGCACTGGCTCCTGTGCTCCAAGAATGGCATTGAGCAAGGGGCAAAACGGTGCCTGAGAATCCCAGCAATGGGATGAGCATCTCACTGACACATCTGGCTATGCACTCTGAAACATTATCCACCAGTATTACTGGGTGGTCAAATATGAATAAACAATGATCACACAAATTGCAGATATTAACAATCCATTTTTCCAAGAGGCATTTTCTTCACATTTGTAGAGTTGACTTCCATATTGTCTTTCTACTTTGATATTTTCAAGCTGATAAGGTACAAATTATGTACCCCAATATTTTTTATCTAGTTCAATGCCATAATCCTAAATCAGGAAAGATACATACCAGGCCAGGGGTAAGTGGGGATATGAGATAAAAAACATGTTACAAACCACATGAAGAATGGCACAATCTAGCACTGACAACACACTGCTTATCTGTTCAATTAGGCAGCTTCTATCTACCCATCTCAAAGAAATATAATTAAGTGTATGGAATAAGAAAAAATTTAAAGCTGCGCTAATGGATTTCTACTAGATAGCAAATACTTCTGAAATATTTTTTCCACTGAATGAATGGTAATTGAGCAACTGAGTGGATCAGAATAAACTGTGGCAAGGCCTAATTGTGCTCCTATCTTTAAACTTCATATTTTACAAAAAAAAAATAAAAAACCCCAAAGAAACAAACAAAAACAAAACCCCTCAAAAGGCAATAAAATACATATATTTGAATTATTTCTGAGAAGAACAAGCTTCATTTCACAGTCACCAGACTGTTAAGAGCATCCTGTTCCTTTTTTGCTCCCAACAAGTGTTCTTGCTGTAACTCAGCATCATACAAAGCAAGTCCTTATATTAACATGTGGTGCCATTAAGGAATCAAGACTCACAGAATGAACCTAAGTGAGGTAATCCAGGTGTAGGCCGTGTCTCAATGCTCATCACCTTACCCTTCTGGATATAAGGTCTGATCCACACCACCAAAACTCTTGAGTACCTTTTTCCTTTTATGTTCCCTGGGCTTTGAATGAAGCATTAAGCCACTAGGAAATTACTAATTCAATTCAACTCCCTAACACCCTCAAGCCAAAAGGAGATTCCCAGCTGAGACAGAGGATACTTTAGACATTAGAAGGCAAATTCTGCTTGGGATCAAGTGGAGGAGAATGGTACATGACAGGCAGCACCTTGGGATTCCCACAAGTGGTAAGGGGAGAGGGGAAGGGAAGCAGAACGGAGCGCCCATCTGTTGCTGGGAGCAGGGAAGAGTTAAGAGGGGTAAAGCCTACAAGTACAGCACAATGCAGTGTAAAGTTCCTCTGTGGGAGCTCTGGCATCTGTCTAAGCTGCAAGGTTTAGCAATTACAGTGCCAATTTAAACTCGTACATAAAAACATAGGAAATTATTTTAATTTTTAGTAGAATTGGTATATTTAACAATCTAGGTGGTCACTAATACACATGTGCATCACTCCCAGCCATGCTAGTGGAACAACAGACTGTTCTTAGTGGTGTCTAAAGTTTCAGCTGCTTGTAAACCAGCACTGTGGGAAAACTTCTAGATGGCTTTAAAAAAATTCTCATTAAACAGAAGAAAGTTTCTAATTTGAGACACTTCAGTGAAGAGAAAACTTCCTCCTGATTACCAAAAATATTTTGCACTATATCCAAAGGGTAAGAAGGATTTCCTCCAGAAACAGTGCCTTTTATCCACATCATTCTTGTCAGGAAAGGGTCTGAATATCTGTTTTAATAATTAAGTTTCATGTTTCAACTACACTTGTCATAAATAACATTCACATAGAAAAATGGTTTTAGAGCATCTTTAGTCTTGTAAAATAAAATAAGCCTGTAGTGGTTAAACTGCCCTTACATAAGAACATTTTATTAGTGTGTGAATATATTATAGGCTTAAGTTATAAGGATAATTTAGCCCACACGTTTGAAATGAGATAACTACTGGATTGGAACTCTTGTTTGGCAGCATGCTGATCTCTTTCTTTCCCCCACTTCATTTAATTAGGAACTCGAAGTTGGATCAGCAACTTTTAAACAGCTGATTAAAAGCTCTGTTCACAAAAGTGATCTTGGTTATTTTTCCTGTGAGCATCAGGCTGCCTCTCTGCAGGGCAGCAGGCTGTGATCTCACCCTGCTTTGGAATGGGTGTGTAGAACCATTGCCATCCTGGGCACTGCATCTGCACCTCTGCATCGATGTCCCACCACTGCAAACCACACACAATACTGACTACTTAAATAAAACAAACCAACCAAATAAAACAAACAAACAAAAAAACCCAACCAGCAAACAAAGAAATACATAAAGATCTCACCTCACGATAAAAAGGAAGGGTCAAAACTCTTTCACATCTGTTCAAATTTGAGCATAACCTAAACCCAACTAAAATGCAAAGATCTTGTTTAGATTTACAAGGGCTACTTACACTCCATCAGAAGCCAGTGAAGGACACATATATAAACTTGCCTATGTGTTAACCAATGTTAACACACCTGCATTCTGAAACCACTTTGGAAAGGAGAATATCACATGAAAGACTGCGTATGCAGAACACAGGAAAAGAACAAGATAAGAACACTATATCATAACTCTGAAAGAGGTTTCATTTTCTTTGCTATTTATTCTACTAGAATATTGTTTATTCATCATCTTGAAATCCCTAATTGCAGTTAAATAAATAACATTCCATAAAATGGTATTTTCTATACCCTACAGCAACAAATATGAGTCTTCTTTGCTAAAACACATTCATATGTGTGGCTTATGCCTTTAAGAACTTTTATCCAAAATTACTAATCCAAAGTATTGTGCAGTAGCACAGCACAGATCTAACTGCTTTCTCAATAACCTCATTGAAATCTGGCTGACAAGATCCAATCGGGTCAACTCTGACTCCTGATTCAAAGCCCACCCTGGTCTTTGGATGTCCCTTTCCTTTATGTGAGTAGGTTTTCCATCTCTTCAGGTAGTGATTGAGAAGTTTCACCCAGACTTCTCTTCTGATATCTCCCCTCTCATATAATCTACCCCCTGGACACAGCAAAACAAAAGGATGTAGAATAAACATAAGCTGTTCCTGCAGGGTTGGGCAACGGTTTACACTAAGTGGCAAATCATTACTGCTTTTGGTGTTCACTGAAATGCCACTCATCTTAAAGTTTTGGTACTTCCTTGGAGGAAATGGGCAGTTGCCTAGAAATCTCATATGTGATATTTTATGCAGAGTCACTGCGTAGTGTTATATCTTATATCTAGAATTCCTTCAAGCAGAGAAACACGAAGAAGTCTCTCAGTAGCAGGATGTCAAAAGGAGTTCCTGTAAAAGCTGCACTCCAGACAACTACAACTGAAGTGTCAAAACTATCTTAATTCTTCTCAGTAGGTCTCTCTTTCATCATACCAAATTCAAAGCATGTGTCACTACTTATTTCAAAGTGGACCAGGATACCAGTCCTAGTACATTCTGGGTATAGTCAAGTCATTGATGCAAAATCTTGCTGCTGTTGCAGAGTAACACAGGGAAATTCCTCCCAGCTTGAGACTGAAGGGGACATCAACAATGTAGGCTGAAGGAAGTTGTTATTTCTATTCAAAATTCTAAACAGCTGTTTTCAAGGCAGATTAAAAGATTTTTCAATGTTTGGATTCAACTCAAGAGCTTTATCTAACACATACTTTGTATTTGAGTATTTGTTGAATTAGAAATTTAATAGAGCAGCTGAGTATTTTAAAATCTTTTGGAAGATGTGAAAAAGGGATGTGAACTCTAGCACACCCTGTAAAACATAAATTTCTTACCAAAAGAATATGTTATTCATGTGCTCTGTACATTAGGTCAATTATTACTCACTTTCTTTGGAGAACAACCAAGTGCCTCCACCCTTTATAACAGAGGACTGTAATCAACTGTAGTAAGAATAGCAGAATTATTCTAATACACACTGGTGGCTCAGGCCTGAGCTCAGAAAGGCTTGAGCAGTAAGAGACTAAGATGGTTTTGCCATATCTCCTTTTTTTTAAGAGGGAAAGAAATTAATGTTTCTTTGTTCACCTTTATAAATAATTTCAATTTCACATAAATAGGGAAAAATTATAAAAAGGAATGCTTTAAATTTGCTCTCCAATTTAAACACTTGTGTTATTTAATGACAAATTCCATAAACATTCTTATACCAATACTTCTTCCACTGCACATCTTTTATTTCTGCTAACCCAATTTAACCTCTCATCTTCCTTGCAGTCAGCAGCTGTACAAAGCATTTTTTTTGTACTGACATCAGCAAGTGACTGAAGTGTTAGTGCTAGACTTAAAATGCCTTCTAAACCCATGACTTTTTGTATTGAATTTGGAACTGAGTCTGATACAACTTGTACTGTTAGTTTAATATAGTACCACCTTTCATAGAGTCATATCTTGTTGAGTTCCTGCTGGGACCTGAGAGCTGAAATAGCACAAGGTTTAATGCATGGCACTTCATTTTGCCCAGTCTGGCTCAAGCCAAGAGAAGCATTTCAAATTATTTAGATAACCACACAGATTAAATACCGAGCAAGATAGCCTGCTAAGTCATTCATCATTTGCCATTCCTGGCCTGTGCTTGTGTCTAGCAATGTTTTTACTAGAAGAGCCATTCAGATGAATGGAATGCACATCTCCACTGGATCTCCCTGCCCAAGCAGCAGCCTAACCTTCTCAACCTGCTTTCAGTGCTCTTTTCCCAAGACTGTGACTATTTGGCTACATCCCTTCTGACATCTTCTTCTCACACATCTTCCCTCCTCACCTGTTTCTTTTGCTTTTTCTTTATGAGCCCAAATTTCAGTGTATTAAAACATTACCCTGTCCTTATTTCAGTCCCTCAAAAAGGTCACAAATTACTTATTACTCCTTTACTCTTCAACTCAAGAATCAAGTAACTGGAATTAGTTCACATTGTGCAGTGCAATTCAGTTCCAGACACAGTATCTGCATCACTGAATTATATCTTGTCTTAAAGGTTATTGGAGCCTAAGTAACCCAGCATCAACTCTCCTTTCACTTACCACTTTTTTCACTGCCCATTTCAATGGCAAATCTTTTTGCCTGTAAAGCCTGTGGCCTGAAAGTAATTTCTGACCCTGTGTTTTATTCTGAAGACTGTATTAATCTGACTGTAAGGCTGTCAGACTTCCATTTTGCAAATCTCTCCAAGTTACCACCCATACTGTCCCATCAGGACACAGAGATTCTCATAAAGGCTTTCATCATATCCCAGCAGGACAATTGCAGTTCATTGCTTGCTGCTTTTTCTATTACCTCTTATAAACTTTTCAAGTTCAAGTAGTATTCTGTCACTGTATCGCTCAACTGGACTGACATCTGGACAGATTTTCCAGCACAGAGACCAATCCAATGTCCCTTGAAGAAGCAGTTCAAGGTGTCTCACTTTAAGATCCATCTCAATTGCACTTTGAAGAAAGTGCACAACATGCTCTCTACACTGTATGTTCCTTGTCTTGTTTCTTGCTGTAGTTCTCAGAAATGTAAGCCCACACAGGAGCTTTTGACATCCTGAAATCCCATCACTGAGGGATCAAGATGCCCCCTAATTCAGGTGAAATAGCAGTCAAGTACCTATTACATCTTCTCATCTTTTTTCTTAAGTGACAAGCAGGTAAGAACAATCAGTGTCAAGAGCAAACAGAAAAACTCCCCTGACAGTGTGTCTATAGTTAGTAGGAGTTAAAACCATTCCTTATTCCACACTCCATGAATCACTGTAATTTTTTTAACTTATTTTTAAACTAACTGTTCCATTTTTACAATTTTTTAGGCAAGTACATTAGAAATAATCAGCATAACCTGTGCTTTCATCTCACAGCACTCAATCAACTGCTGCCACAGGACAAACACTCCCTGGATAGCAGAACACACAAAAACCCCAACAAAAGGTCCAGAATTATGGACACTTTGACAACAGTAGCACTGGACCTTCACTAAATGGCCAGTAGGTCTGAATGATACAGCTGGGAGTGTTACACATCACAGACTATCATATATTTTAATACACCCTCTGGGGTGACTGGACAGAGTCCTGGGCAGCCTGGTCAAGCTGATCCTGCTTGAGCAGGGAAGTGGGACTAGATGATCTCAAGAGGTCTCTTCCACTCCAAGCAATTCTGTAAGCTGAAATACAGTTAGAAATTATCCTCTCTCCTGTAATTCTTACAGCATTATTTTTTTTTAAAATGTAAATGCGCTGTTTGAAAGGTGGGAGTGACTCCACTAAATAGTAGGTGCACATTTCAATGTCTGTTTTTGCTGGAGATGAACTGATTTTCCAAGCCTTTCTGAAAACT
Source organism: Pithys albifrons albifrons (assembly GCF_047495875.1). Lineage (NCBI taxonomy): Eukaryota > Metazoa > Chordata > Aves > Passeriformes > Thamnophilidae > Pithys > Pithys albifrons. The sequence continues at coordinate 11,011,968 of NC_092470.1, forward strand.
CATCCACCAATAGATTCGGTGGAAGCATTGTAAGTCATGGCACCTATGGAAAAGGACTTAGGGCAAAAACTGATGGCTCAATCTTGAGACCAAAGAGCACTACGAGATTCCTGTGTAATAGAATTAAGAAGGAAAATGGTAAGTCTAATAAAATACCACTGAACTTCTGACCACTGCTGCAATGCCAGCAAGAACCTTTCTGCTTCAGCACAGGGGAGCAGGGGCTTTGTCCCATGCTATGTGTAGTGGTGCAGGATGAAGCATCAGCCACCACTTCCCCAAGGAGGCAAGAACTGCAAGCACACAGGTTTCTGCTAAGCTCTGTTTCCCTATGCCTGTCAGCATCTCTGTGCTGGAAGAAAAAGCATTAGAGGGTCACAGAAGACCATTGGTTCCAAGGAGTAAAGAGCAAATGGGGACAGTACTAAATACCTGGCAATCACTGGGCAAACTTTGCAGAAAACATCAATTTTGAGGGCAGGACTGTTACAAAACATGATCAAGACCATTTGGTAAGCCAGGCTTACTTGAGTTTAATGCTTTTTAAAAACAGTAACACGCTAAGTTAAGCACTCAGAGACAGGTAAAAACTTGCAAAAAGTAAAAAAGAGGCTACTCTTTCAGAATGGGCCCTGTAATCTGAATTACACCACCCTGAACAGAAATTAAGGCTATGGCACAGCAGACTGCAGTTACATTGACCTGCCTGTGCCAGTTCAGCCTGGGCAAGGCCAGCAACACATACAAAGCAAATGTGTAAGGTCATAACCAAAAAACAGGTCCTTAAAAAGTTTCATATTTCTTTTCTTACAATATAAAACCCTCTGTGTATATATGAGGGTAAACACACATGCACTTTTAATAACTTTCATACTTGTTTAGAATTACTTATCCCTAACCTTTGCACACCTTCCTACAAAGAGAAATACTGAATCTTGGTTTCTTTACAAAACGAAATTCTGCCTTTTCCAAAAGAAGTTTCTTCTGGATAAGGAGTGCAAAGCCAGGCTCTGTTTTACAGCACAGAAGGATTTGGAGAGTGAATTTCTCTCAGGGCTCCTTTCTTTTCAGACCTTATTTAGGCCTCTTTTCTTTTCCTACAGCATTTCTCTAAAGTGCCAAACCCTACAAGCTGTCACCAAAAAAAATTTACAAAAACTACTCAGTCATTATTCGTGAACTTCTCAAGGGCAACTGGAAGCGAGAATGTGCCTGTCCTTAGAGCTGCTCTTAGGTGGTGGTTCCCTGCAATTTCTTTCAGCTTTTACGCTGAGATAGCAGAGGAGATACCTTCCTAAATGCAACAGTTTACTTTAGAAAACTTTTAATTCTTACAGCAATTTAATAAGCTCTGTTACAAATATTGCAAAAAAAGTTACATGTGTCAAAACAGTTACACTGAGCACTTTGAGCACCTCTGCTCAAGATGCCTTTTCATTAGCATTTTGCAGCTGACCTACATAAAATAATTGTTTTCCTTGGACATGCCCCCTTCAGCTTCTCCTTGCATTAAGTATGATCTACGATGTTGTAAAAGAGGTTTCTTTTCTTTGTTAGAACTGACCATCCTGAAAGTTCTAGATCACTTTAAAAAACAAAGAAAAAAAATTAGTCCATAACACAAACTTGAGTGAGGCACTGTACACACTGATAGTGTTTGTGTTGCAACTTCAAAAGCACCTTTTCTTTGGAAAGTTCCATGAGAAATGAGTTGTGTCCAGCTGTTTTATTTTCTACATGTTTTGTAGTGACCCAGAGATCAGGAGATGGCTGAAATAGAAGAATGGGCCTGGTACAACAGCACTCAGAGAGGAAGAACAGCTCGTTCTGAAGGCCTCAGATGCACAACTGTGCTGCAATGACAAGCAATGTCAGTAAAAGCTGAGTTTCTTCAATGTCCTACATGCAAGAACCAAATCTTACAGATCAAAACAATGCAGCCATTTCATTCAAATGTTTTTATCATCATTAATACAAAAAATATGGACTCCCTAACCTGTGAACAAATTTGTATGCATCTCCACTGCTAAAACTCAAATCAAAACAAAGCAAAGTCCAAACAATACCTTATTGCACATCTAAAGGTCAGTGCCCTTAGCAGCCAACAGACAAGGTATGGAAGTGTGGTAAGGCCTGCCAAATAGTTGAATGAAAACTTTGGATTTGGATTTGTTTGACTGAAATCAAAACTCAATTTGGAACAAAATGTAAATGTTCAGCTCCATGTACAAAAGCTGGAGCCTTCACATCGCACAAGAGACCCAAGCCATATGTACTTAATCATTTATGGATCTTGATTAAACTTGTAAGCATGTATCTGAAGAAACATTTTAGAACTTGATATGTGATATTTTAAGATACACAAAGCATAGAGCAAGTAACACAGGACAGGTTACGGGGCGTATTTGCAAGGAGCTAAACAATTGTTAAAAGCCTTCACGTTCACAAGATCCCTAAAAATGCTTTTTGATGCAGACTGAGATGAGTCCTGAGTTCTGATCCAGAGATCTATTAATTATATTGTTAAGCATTATGAACCATCTTAAATCACAACAATTATTCTGTAGAGACTGACTTCACCACCATAAAGCTGTAGCTTCAATTTTAAAAATAAAAAACTCATTCACTTAATCTCCACCTCTTTTATGGAAAAGATAATCCAAAACACCAACATTGAATTTTTGTTTTAAAACTGAAAGACATCAAGCATGACAACATGTATTACAATTATTTTCAAGTCAGTAAAACATCACTCTGTGACTGAATATATTGATCTTCAGCCTGAAGCCATTTTTCATAACTTTTCAGGGGGCAAAATGTGTGCACAATTCCTTACTCCAGGCCTTCAAGTTTAGCCATCCTTCAGTTTGCTGCTATAACACTGTACATGCATTCATGTTACAGGGCTGCAGAAACTACATGTCTGTGTCAACAGATGTGTTTCTTGGAAGAAAGCTACAGAAATCAAGTTTATTCAAATGTTTGCCAGCTACCATATGCTGCAATACTACTTTAAATGCAACATAAGGCTTTGGGAACATACTTTTACTGCTATCTACACTTTGTTATTTACTTTCCATTTAGACTAAATACCAGAGACGGGGCACACTAAGGGGTGCAGTGTCCTCTTTGTGAAAACATTCTACCCGTTGTAGTATTTAGAAAGAAAAAAATATACAGAGCCCTGAACTACTCTTCATCACTTTCAGCGGCTGCACTTTCATAAAGAGGCTCTGGGAAAGATATTTTTACATATGGCATTAATTCTGGGAACTTTTAATAATGGCCAAATATAATTAAAAATTATGCAAAAATTCCTGCCATGAAGAGAGCAGTACAGAAACTACTCTGTTTGAAGAAAAAGCAATCATTTGCTCATATTCTGAGCCCAGAAAAAAACAAAACACACGTGGTACGTTTTTGATATTTGAACTACACCAGGCCTAATTCTGCTCCTACGCAAAGCGAGTGGCAAAGCTCCAGAATGCAGCAGGATTGAGCCCCTGATGTTGTCACAAGCATTCAAATAAACAAACAGGGCCGTAACACATTCTAAGCTTCCACTGTGTTCCTCTAAATGAACCCAGACAGAAAAAGAAAAGCATATTTCATTGCATTTCTGCAATACAAGGATAACAACAACACACAATTTTATATTATACAGAATTTACCCTCTTAAATTATAATCCAAATGACCAAAGAGAAACAGTTTAAAGACTCAAGAAAGTTTTTATGCACAAGTTTAGAGGCACATTTCTACCAAATCTGATAGGGTTGTCTGATCTCTCTGAGCTCCTAACATCATTTTTTCCCTCTGGACTTTCATAAAGTGTATGATACAGGGTTGTTTCCACATGACCCAAACGTGGGTATCTCCTATAGCCAGCTAAATCCCCAGGCTCTGAGAAGAGCTGTCAATGTTCTGAATCATCCTCAGGGGAACACAAGCTAAGTCTCTGCTCTCAGTCTCTTCAGCAACTCTATAAGGAACAGCAGAATATGTAACTCGCTGAAGTAATTCAGCATTAACAGTAAAATGGCCTAAAGATGGCATCTGGTTTTTAACCAGTGTGAGAAGTTTTGTGTTGCCTGCATCTTCATTTTCTGTTACCTGTGATTTCTTTTCATTAACAATATGACTACTGATAAGCCAAAAGCTGAGTGCATCTCTTGGATCTTAACTAAGTCTGAAAGCTTGGGCCAAGATCCAGCAAGGCCCTTAAGCACTTGCATAATTTCAGGCATAATGACATCTCAGGTTTGAATTTAAAGGCATGTCAAAGCCCATCACTGGACGACAGCCAGAGAACTCAGCACCTTCCAAAAGAAATCCCTGAAGTTCAAATTTAATGTTATCCATGAAATATTTTCCTTCTTGGACTACATATTTTAAATATGTCTTAAATGGCTGTAGGAAGCATTTCCAACTCCACTACACTTTTACTGTTTATGTCAAGTCCACCTTTATGAACACCATCCCACAGAAAAGTCAGGTCTGTTGTACTTATGATACACCTGCATATACTTGACAGTATGCCCAGGTGGCTTCTGCCACTCTGGAAAGGCACCAAACCCCACACCCCGCAGCTCAGGAGTGAATGATACGTGTGTGCCGCTTCCGACCCCGACAGAGTTATCAATCCAGCCCTGATGAAGCCAATCTCACCAGTGACATGGCACACACTCCCACAACATGAAGAGGAACTCCACTGACAAAAATGAACCCCTAAATTCCTTGTGCTCATGTTTATAGTGTTTATAATGTTACACTAACACTTCTAAGACACACAAAAAGCAATTTGAGTGCCAAAGCTGTCCAAGGTCAGCTGCTACCCTCTCAAAGAATGTCTGAACAAATACATAAAAATACTCATGCCACAAATTTGATGGAGTTTGCTGCACAGCGAAAGCAGCAGGTTTTTCAGCAGAGAAAGTCCTTTCACTGTGCATGTATTTGATGCTATTGACCTACACAGAAGTCTTTTAGATCTTCATTAACAATCATATTACCAGTCAGCATTTACTGACGTAATGCCAAACAGGCTAATTGTATCATAAATATGGACCAAAATATGGGAAAACTGCTTAAAACAGACAGAACCAGACACAGAACTACACAATTTGTCTTTGTATCTATGAAACTGGCTCTTTGTTCCAACCACCTGCAACATTTTAACTATTTTCTCAATCAGAATATCAAAATAACCCCGTGTGTTTGGCTGCCTCAGCATTGTTTTATTCAAGTCAGTTCTAAGCTACATGTGCAGCAAAGGCTGAACATCTTTGCTCTGACATATGTGCCACAAGCACTCTGTGATTGTTATGTTAGTTGATGCTTGCAGAGAAAAGCATCGGGTGACAGCAGCACTAAATGACTTCCATAACTGTGAGCTTGTGGCATGGCATAACCTCGACGTCAAACCACAGCCAGGCAGACGGAGAATGTGCCTGCCACAGAACTGTATCACTTCACATTACGTTTCTATCCAGAAATGGTGCTTTCAAAACAATCTGCCTCTCCTGCTTCTCCCAGAAATGGGATAGTTTAAGAGACTATTTCTCTTGAGTGATTTCCCTTTTTTCCCCCACTCCATGCAGAGAGGCTTTGGTTTGGTTGTTTTGTTTCCTCCCTCCTTTCTTTTCTTTCTAATAAACACACGGTTTTACTCTACAAGGCATGAATCTTGTCAATTCACTGGCTAACATCCATTCACATCAGAAGCCCACCAGGGAGTGTCCCAAATCCACTTAACTTTCCAAAGCTAGATACAAAATATGGACCTCTTACTTAGCTGACAGCTGTGTAAAATCATATGCAGCCAGACAACTCCCCAATGACCACACAGGTGCATGTGCTGAACAAGGCAAGTTATTCTGACTAAGACCAACATTAGTTTATACTTGAAAAGCTATCTTCAGAAAAAGTTTTTCTGATGGCATAATGTGATTCTGGGTCCAAAAACTATCACACCCTTTTTAGAGGAGGGGAACATATTAGCTCAGCTAGGTAGAGAGGCTGCAGGAAATCTCTGTGAAAGGAGCCAAATCTCAGAGGATTTCTAGGAAGATACGACTATGATTTGGCCTCAACATGCCAAGTGAGCATTAGCCAGAATTACTACAGCTCATTAATGTCTATTTTCTCTTTTATTGATGACTATAGCATCAAACAGATGTTCTAAGTAAAAAAACTGCGTGTGGACAAGGTACATAAGTTACCACCTCAGTTGTGCTCAGTAACATGCATGGGATTTCAGGACAGCTTGCTTTGGCTCAAATGGCTCTGTGTCACCACTTTCTCTCTCCACCCACCACAAGGCAGAAGCCCTGAGGGGCAGGATGAAAGCTGTCAGCAGGATTCAGCCTAGAAACTTGTCCTAATGGCATAGAATCAAACTGGTCTCAGATCAGGAAACACAAAAGTAGCACTGAACAATCTTCTGACCTTGCACTTTACATCTCCTCACCAGACTGAAGGCTCAAAGACTTCATCCATGAAGAACAAGCAGTAATTTCTTGAAATTTCAAGTCTTTGCAGTACTATTCAGTGTATTCTTGCCTATAAGCCTTTATTCTCTTCAACCTTAGGATTTTTAACCTAATTTTCTATTCCTCTTAGTCCTCTCCAGCAGTGAGATCCCAAGAATCAGAACAGAGCTCCTTATCAATCTTTGGAAAAATTCCCCATTGGTTTGAACTACTTTTATAACATCTGACTGGACAACTGAAAAGACTTCACACAGTGCCAACACAGCAATTTTATCTGCTGTAGAGAGTGCAGGAAATACCTGCTTCATCCTACCATCTGTTCTAGCACAGAACAAAAAGGTTTGGTCTCCTAAGAGCTGCTGTTCTGTGTCATCCACCTGTGTGCCCACATAGAAAAGCCAACCATTACTGCTCCAGGTACAGCACTGACAACAGTGATCATCTGACACAGTCATTGAAGAAATTCCATGTGCTAAGCACATCCTCTACATGCAAGCCCCAAATCAGACTATTAATGTCTATTCTATGTAACACAACCTATTGTATGAACTTCCACCTATCAAGCCCCATTGATCTAAAAAGTGAAAATTTCTTTTTTATTTTTACAAAACTCAACAGGATTCCTACTAAACATTGTTCGCTATATTGCTCGCAAATGAATCACTGAATTGGTTTAATAACCCTGAAAAAAAACCATACACCAGACAAGACAGTTGGTATAACTGTGTATTCATTTGAAAACAACTGTGATTATCACTATGGATATGCAACTAAAAAAACTAAAATTTATAACAGTAAATGTACAAAAAATGTCAACGTAGAAAATGGAAAGAAGAATTGAATAAGGTCTGCCAAAACAAAACACACCAAAGACAGAGGTGAGATGCTGCTTATTGTTGATATGCAAATGTATCAGATAACAAGAGCTTTTCTGATGACTTTGAGTAAATGCACTTATCAATAACTTCCATTTGCCACCTCTGGCAATGAAGTGTTTTTGTTGCAAGAAAATAAACAATTGCATCTGTGTTTCATCCTGGCCTCTATCCTTATAAAGTTCACATACTTCTAAAAATACTGCTTAAAATTTATTTTCAGCCTTGAGACTAACAAAAGCAAGCACAACTAATTCAACTGTAGAATACAACAGGTAATGGCCCAAAGACTCTCCTGCTGGAGCAGGGGGTTTGCCCCAGGAAAAGAAAAGGATGTTGGGTAACCTACTGTGAACTGAAGAAGTAACCATTATAATCACACCAATCAACATGGGTGAGATACAAAAGTAACTGAAGGTGGTAAGACTGAATATCAGGTTTTACATCAAATCTAAAGCTGGCTTTCTTACTAAAAATGTCATTTAGGAAATTTACTATTTTAATTAGTGCTTTTCCATGGCCAGTATCTCCACAATTTTCTTAAACTGAAGTCTTCCTTTCAAGAAAAACATCCTCATGTTGCATTCTACAAGAACATTAATGCTATTTTACCTTACTCATAGACAGCAATAAAATATTACTGTTTATATATTTTATTTCGTATTACTATCTAAGTATTTTAAAGTTACCATTAAGCAAGTAGGAACAGGATTTTTCCCCCGATCTAGGCACATACCTCTTTCACACTGAGGTCCAGTAAAGCCATACGTGCAGGCACATCGGTTTGGAGCCACACATCTCCCACCATTGAGACATCCATTTTCACAGACAGCTGTATCAGAGAGAAGGCAAAAGTAATCTTTGTTGAGCTACTGCCAGAAAGACATAAAGGTATGTACTAAACCAGCTTCAGTAAACTGGCAAAAATGGTAAACATAACAGGATAGGAAACTTCTTTCCTAGAACCTACTTAAAATCTTTTCCTATTTCCTGGCCTCACTAGTATCATAAACTCATCTTTCCAAGGGAACATAACATAAACATGTCAATAACCATAGCTTTTCTGACCTCTCAAAGCCTTTCTCTTTGGGATGGCTAGCCAATCCCATAACCTCAAAATAACATCTTTTTCAAACTTTCAACAAATAAACACTGGCAGAGATTACAGACAGAAGGTGCAGAAAAAAATCTCATCTCTAAATCTTCAAATGTATCTGTTCCTCTACCATAATAATCCAGTATTAAAAGGCAGTTTGCTGATGTTAAATAATTCATACTATTAACCAGGATAGCAAAATGTAACCAATATCTATTCTGACCATGTTAATTCAAAATAATCTTCCCTTGTATGATGTTGTTACTAGGTTCAGAACCCAATTTTCCTCATAATAAACTCCAAAAGCAGCTGCTCTTGCAAATAATCAGAAAATACAACACGCACATGAAAAAGGAGTCTTTTAAATACCATTTGATGATTACTGAGTAATGCTATTCTTTGCTCCATTTCACATTCACTTCAGTAGAAAGAAGATTTCCATTTATCCTCTTTTATCCAATTGATATTTCACAGAGAAGGTAGAAATACAATTCTTAATCCTTTCACCATGTGATCCTCCTTCAGATTATTAGGGTAAATTCCTGATCCCAATGAAGTTCATGTAAAGTGGGCCATTGATTTTGACAGAGCACAAAAGGTTTTCATTAAATGAGCTAAACACATTTTCTCTGTCAGACCAATAGTTCACTAGATAGCAATGTGGTAGCCTCAGTTAAAAGCAATGTCTACATCCTTATGTGAGTTACTTCACAGCATTCCTGCCAAGAAGAGCAAGAGACCACCAGAGTCAGATTGAGAAATTTCAAGCAGCAGATCCAAGAATGCTTTTGGCTAAGGATTGATGAGGAAATAAAAAAAAAATCTGTCAATAAACTCTAATAAGACAACATCAAAATGAGCAAATGTTTTAAGGCACACTATCCAAGTTTGATGCAAACAATGAAATGAAAACAAAGCTTTGTATGAAAAACCTTAATTTTGCCTATAAAATGAAAACTGAATCCCATGTAAACTCAAGATATATGGCCTATAGCTCTAGTGAGTGAAAAGTCCTGGAGGTCAGTGGGAATAATGGTACTGTGAGAACTACAGCATCACGTTATATCCAATTATTATGAACTCACATGATGTTTATTTTAATAGTCCTGATCAGAAAGAATTCACTCAGCATTCATTACAAAGCCATGTGTTTTTCTGTAAAATTCTACTACACGTGATCAAAAACAAGCTCCAGAACAGCTGAAATTCAGTGCTAAGGGGTGTCCAACCCACACATCATGGAATTCCTTAACTGTACCCAGCACCTACACCCACAGAAGTGCACTTACGCTGTCCACAGTGTGTTCCTGTGTATCCCTTCTGACAGAGGCAATGGTCGTCACTGCAGCTCCCTCCATTCATGCACCGGATGTTACAGTGTTGGACTTGAAAAGAAAAAAGATTTTCCTCAGATAAACCAGTCAGAAACACTTCACTCTCTGCTAAAGGACTTTATTTTTTTGGAGGGGGGCATTGAATCTGTGAACTAGAAAGCATTAAGAGTCAAGGATGCACATTTTAGGACAGATACTTAAAATGACACTACAGAACACAATAGATTTACAGTTCCTAAGGAATATAGGGCATGGTACCAGAATTTGATGTCCCTCTCATTCGCTGAAATAAAAGGCATTTTATATAAGCATAAATGCACAGAATTTGCTTCCTAGTTTGCAATGAGGAGAGAAAGCCATCAAAAAGGGGAAAGTACTAAACTTCTGGCAGACACCACCAAGAGGAAAGGGAGTCTTATCATCTGGGACATGGGGGAGGGAAGTATTAAAGGGAAGCACATAAGGAAGCTCCTGAAGACAGCTCCCTTTGGCCAACACATGAAATACCAGAAGCTGATCTGGCCAGGTAGGACTTCTTGCATAAAAAGGCAAAAAATAACAGAGCAATTTCTTGCTGTGTGTCATCTGTGGGCTCAGCCCAGCAGCAGAGCTGCTGCCAGCTGCTGTGCTTGGGAGCTGCAGAGCTCCCAGACAGCACTTCCCCAGAGCCAATGACCTTCTTCCCCTGCAAGGGGCAGAGCAGGGGAGAGCAGCAAACTCTCCTCAGCTGCCGCCCCACCATTTGTAATGGTTAACAGGCAGCTTAAGCCTATGCCAATAAAGCCAATGTCTGTGCTGTGTTTCTCTAGTAATAAGGGAAAACATATTTTTTAACTAGATGTTAGGAGCAACTAAAAGTATGTCAGACTCTTCATCAGGCACAGAGAAGTGGGCAGGCCTCCCGACACAGTGAAGTCCTCACAGGTCCTGCTGTCCAACATAGCTGTGAACTGGGGCCTGCACTCCAGTAAGCAGCTGGGAAATGGTTTTCTTCTTAACAGGAACCACATGAAAGGCTCCTCCCCAGAAAGGATTACAGTTTGATCAGCACTTCAGTGGACTGTGATGCAGCACTGGGTACCTACAACATGCTGTCTGAAATGCTGAAAAATAGAAATTGCATCCCCATCAGGGCCTGTTGCTAACAGGTGTCATGCCAACCATGGAATTTTTCCTCTTGCACAAAGCCCTTAGGCATCATTTGGCTTTTTAAAATTCAGAAGTACGTGAATGGAATTTTATTTTTAAGTAGAAATAATGATTTTAACTGTATTGCCTTCTATAGCAACACGAACCCATAGAACAGAAGTTAAACATGCAACTGGAGAAAGGATTTAAATCAATCTAGCATTTAAAACACTGGCACTCTTAATTGTTCAATTACAAAAGTAAGAACTGTGTATCACATTTCTCATGTGTCTAATAGTTATGATACATCTTTATTCTACATTGCATATACTTTAGTACTTCAGGCAACAAAAATGTACTAACATTTCTCAATTAAAATTGTCTGCAAATATAGAGTGAATATCTGGTGAAGATTTTTGGACTATGTCCTAAGTAGGTCAGAAAAAGGTGTATAGTTATTTTAAAGTTGTAGTTCAACTTAGCTTTACACAATCTCAGAGAAACAGAGGGGATTACAAAAAGCATAGGAAATGATATCATCTGTCAAGCAGGGAAGGAACTTAAAAACCACAAACTGATTTCAATTAGAGCAAGCTATGCCAAGAGCTAATTTCCATTCCCACATGAAGACCAAAGCCATTTAAATAGTTTGCACTACATTTGAGATAAAAAGGTTAACAGTAGCTTGTATGATGATTTTCATATTATTTGTTCAAGTAAAACAAAAATATATTTCCTCATTTTGGGATAAGGAGTGGTTCTACATATAACACACACACACACATGAAGTTTCCATAATTTGTCCTACTGCCTCTTAAAAGAACTTTTCCAAGGTAAAATATTTCTTCCTCCTTTTTAAACCAAAATCATTATGGAGGATTGCTGGGACACCCACTCATCTTTATTAAAATGAGACATTTACATCAGTGAGCTTTCTCCCTTATTACCCGGCAAGAAAATAGGCGACATACAGTTGGTAAATTACTTATTTTCTGTCCTCTTTTGTGGGAATGTTGAAAAGAGTATTTCCAAAATTACACAGACTATGCTGAAACATTACCCTTCCAAAAGTTTATAGAAACACATTCAAAGGCTGTCTGGAGCTCAGATGATGATGTTAAGAATGCATTTTTGAAAACTAGCATATTAATGCTGAGCCAGGTTCTCTTTTCCCAGCTATATCAACAATTCCACTAATGTCAGTGCAGATATTCCGGTAAATGAAACAACCTGTTCCAAGACATCACACTGACAGAGACTCAAGGAAAAAGCACAGGAATTACCATAAGGCTGGTAAATCAGTGCATATACCTTTGCCTTATCTCAGCAATTTAATCAATTATTGTTCTTTTCCTCATCCAATTTGTAAGCAGTCTGCACTGGAAATGTCTGAAGTCAAAACAGGAATAACTGCAGGAACACAACTTTATAAACCTGCAAAAGAGCCAGAGACCAAACACATCCACGCAGGCTTTGTGTGTGGGCAGCAGTTGTGTTGTTTATCAAAGCGACACAACAAGCGGCCCACTTAAGCATAAAAATTCCTGACTTTTTCAATAAATACCCTCAAAACTGAGTAAAGGCTCCATCACCGCTGGAGCACAACCACAACCGCGCACAAACGGGCAGGGCTCACCCAGCAGGCGAAGGTGACGCACGTGCCGCGCACTCCGCGATCCCGACCCGGGCAGGGCAAGGTGCGAGGGGCTGGCTGTTCCCCAGGTGGGGCAGCAGCGCCGGCCCCGCACGGGGCAGCCACGGGCACCGCCTCTGCCACTGCCGAGGAAACGCTGCCGGCCCCGCCGTGCATGACGCAGGGCTTTGCCTGCCAGCAGCTGTAAACAAGGAATGACGGCCTCATCGCATCCCAGATGCTCAGCGTGCTTTCCCTGTGAGGAACTGACTCAGGAGAGATGGCAGCCAGCGCCAGGACGGGACACGGCCCTGCAGCCCTGCAGAGAGTGCAGAGAAAACCCGCAGCAGCCTCAAAAACTCTGGAAACCTTCAAAATTCAAGACCTTACACCACCCCTGACAGCAGCAGAATATAAGGGAAGGGGCTGAGCTCCAGGGTTCTCTGCCATTGAGTGGATACCTCCCATAGCACCCAAGGAGCGGGGTCCCCGGTTGTGCAGCCAAGGTCCAGGGTCAGCCCCCACTGCAGGTGGGTGCAAAGGAGACTCTGAGTGGGAAGTCTCTGTGGAAGAGCTCAGTCCTGGGCTGTGCCCCTGGTGCTGAGGCAGGGGAGGGAGCCGGCCCCCCTCTGCACTCAGGCAGCGTAAGGAGCTTGCTGGTGGCACAGGGACACTTGTCTCCACCAGCACCCACCGCAGCTCCCTTCCCTGCCTCTGTCACGGCTCCCCTCCGTCAGAGACAGCTCCGTCAGCAAACACCTCCTCTGTTTCAACCAGCCCAACCCACTCGGACTACACTTGCTAGAAGCAAAACCAGCAGCTGAGCTCAGAGACACACCTGACCCATAACCCTGGGGGCAGCAGGGGCTGCCTGATGTGGAAGGAGACACACTGCTCCTTATTCATTACCTGCTCCCACTGGGCAGAGCAGCAGCTCCAAGGCCGTGCCAGGATCACAGAGCAGGAATGCAGTACAGATGTGGGACACCGCCCCACGGCTGCACCTGTGCAGCAGAGGACCCACACTCCACACTAGGCAATCTTATCTCCAAGATAAGTATACCCAAAAATTCACTAATTACACAGAAATAACCACTATTTAGCCAGCAAGTTTACTGATGTCACTAAAATCCCTGCTGAGAAAACCCCCAGTTGATCTTTTCAACCACGAATCAGATTCCTGAATCTGACTCGTAACCAGAAAAGTCCCAACAACTGAGCTGCATGAGAATCAAACTTAGAGGCTTTGTTTTGCAAGAAATATTTGATATCAACAGAAAACCAGTCTATAGGAGTCACAGTTAATTTGGTTTCTGTCTGTGGGTATACCTGCTATAAAACCTGTGCCTGGTACTGATTCTTTAAGTACTAAAGACACGCGTAGCTTAAAATATCCAAAGGACACCTCAGACACATTCCATCTGTCAGAAGCTATACATTCAGTTCTGAGAAATTTTTATTTTGAATGTGAAAAACTTTTATAATTTAGATTTTTTATTATTTTAATAAAATTTTTTAAATTTGTTAAAACAGAAAATAAACTTTCATGAATGCCTATTCTGACCAAATTTTAACTGTTACCAAAGGGAGTTGACAGTAACAATTTAATGTCAGTACTTTTTATGTTTATGTTTACTTTGTTTCCCAATAGCAGATTTAAGTCATTGTGGTCTATTGTGTAAATACATATTCATGGATTTTGTCTACAGTGCCAACGAGGCAAATGACTTACACCAAGTATGCTCTGTAATTACTAATGATGTGCTGGATCACAAAAAATATTACACAAGAGTGCACAGAAGCAGAGGAGTCTTTTTTGCTTTTGGAATTGGTATGTTTTAACAAATAAAGGGGTTGTAACCCCTACACAAAATGGATCTTAATTTATTGCAGAAACTGAACAAGATACAAACCTATCTTTTTTAAGCCAACTGCCAAGTCTATTTGTAAAGTGTTAATTCTTATACTGTATACAGGAAACCAACACTTAAAAGTGGGAACACTTATGTAGCAATATAAAGAAAATAATGTCAGCACTAAATAAGATTTATGATTAATAGAATATTCATACCAAATTATCTATGTCACATAGACTTTAGAAGCTGCTTGATTAAAAACTAGTAAAATTCTGCACCCATTTATCTATGCTCCTCCAGTGAAGGCTAAAACTATGGAGAACAATGGTAGAGTATTTCAGAAAAAGGACCTCAAGAACTGTAACTTTACTCTATTTTTCTTTTTAAGTCTTGACTCATAAAATACTTCAGTGTGGCCAAAGAAAAAAATTAGCTAATAACTAAGGCCCACTTGTTTGTGTCTTTTACAAAGGTATCGAAACATGTAACAAATGCAGGGATAGATCTCTCCTTCTGTACCCTGAAGGGTACTTGGAAGAAGGTCAAACTTCCCTCCACACACATTTGTGCAGCATTTTGCATCCTTCCCTCCTTTCAGTACTCTCTGGGAACTCCAAAGCTCTATACCCTCCTCATGCTGGCCTTTCCCTAATAGACATCACAGGAGCCTGAGAAAGGGGTTGAACCACAAAGAACAATATTTACCACTTCAGTACATGCCATTCCATGACATTCTGCCGTTGTTATTGTTTTTCCACTGTTATTGGATTAAAAGGATGCTAAAACCACGAGCTGAAGTGGTCGGTTATGTGGCAAAACTCTTATCAACCAGGAAAGCAAAAAAAGGGCAAGGTAAAAAATATAGATGCAAAGCAGACCACACATCGAGTCTCAAAAGATATTCAGAACTAAAAGAATTACCATTTTGCATAGTGTTATAGAACCCAGCTGAGTGCATCCCCCACTGACTTCAGTTAATATGCTGCTCAGAGAGTTATGGGCATTTGTGGGAACCAGTTTCCCCAAAATTCTTTCCTGAAACTTCTCATATAAAAATCAAAATCTTCTACATTCTAAGAGAGAGGCACCACACTCAAATGAGAACACAGAGTAAGTATTTTACAGCTGGCATCTCAGATATGAACAGTCATTATCCCAAGAAAAATCTTACTTTATATCAAACACTCAACTCATGTTTAGCCACTGAGTTCTCTGGTTCACTGAATTAATTTAATTTTACTTATTTTTCCCTGGATCTGGGAAACCTTCTTGAGAACTTGAAATGCAAACATTTCTAGGAAAAGTCATCTCCCTGAAAAGTTCATTTTCAAAGCATCTCTTTTTTTTCTGATGAAAACCTATTCCACTTAAAAACCTTGACCAGCTCTAGTACCTACAGAAGTGTCACCTGAACAAGGTCAGGAATATTACATGCAGAAGGTATGTACTGAGCCTGGCAAGGAAATGCTGTAATACTTGTGGGCCTATGTATGTAAAACAGAGCACAGTGTCTGCCTTATAACCCTCAAAATCAGAGAATTACACAGCCTGTCAAGTTCAGCCAGTTGTCAAGAGCCACCTATCATTGCAATTTCTGTTCTGTATACACGTGCATGTCTGGTGTTCAAGAGAGAAGGCATTTTCCAGAGAGCAAGGAAGACTGGAACTGGTGTTACAAAGTGCCAAATGAAAATAGCTTCCAATAAGGCTAATTTGGTTTTGATTTGGCAAAGAAAGTGTCTCCAATAGTTAGTCTCTGAGTCATTCTTCAGTTTCATCACAGGAGGCTACACTTTCCTTCCTGTGGTAAAAGTACGTCTGGTGACTCAGAGGTTATTTGTCTTAAATATTGCCCACTGAACTATTTTACATACCTTAGTAGCTTCACAGACTTAAAAGAGCAGTATCAAAGACACAGAAGAAATACTTACTTGATTTTGAACCACAGGAGGGGGCTATCTGACCATTTGGGCATGTGCACATGTTTGGTCTAGAGCAAAATCCATCCCCACAGGAATGTCTGCAGATTGCTGTAAAGAAAACATAAATGCCTTTAAAATATGTTCCAAAAACCCCAAACACATAAAAAAACACTTGATAGAAAACTCAGAACCATAACAGAGAAATACCTACAAACTCGTTAAATTGCATACAATAGATCCCAAAACAGTTCCTCCTGTTCATCTACATCTTTATAGGGGACAGCTAAAACCCAGACCTTCATCATCTGCTATGCAAAGGTCTGGGAACAAGCCACAGGGCACATTAGATACAGGGAGATTTCCTTGGAAAGCTGCAACTGTTGTCCATTTTACCAGGCTACTCTTGGAGGAAGGATGGCACTGAGGCAGCATTACAATGCTTCCTTTATTTCTGCACCAGGCACACAACGATTCCCAGCTGACAGCACATCTCTGCAGAGTCTTATCAGCCTTAGACAAAGTGCCTTTAGGAGTTATTTCTGGTATGCTGTTCCACTAGACATGATTATGGATATAGCCTCATGATGTATGCATGTATATATATTTATATTCCTACATATATATTGCAGGGATTTGGTCCAAACAAGTAGAGAAAATGTACTTGCTAGCCCAATGCTGTTGCCTCCTTCTATTTACTTAAACAGATTAACATACTCCACAGCTACTCACTCCTGAGAGTTCACACACCTCCTGGAACTCTTCACCACAGACTTAAACAAAACATGTGGATAATATTAATGCTTTGTTAAATACTGGTATCACAAAACATGGTATATTGACTTAATATATTTTAAATGGTAAAGAAATGTACAGCTGCTACTGAAAATATACAGACACATTTTGGTTCTGGTATACAATTAAAAATACTCTGACATAGAGGGACAAAGATAAACCTCAGCCATAACACATAACTAGATTAACTTACGGACTATGCATTGGTTTCCACCAGGTAAAGTTTTCCATCCAGGGCAACAGTAGGCATTGTAACGTGATCCACACACATTTGGCCTGGGGAAAAAAAGGATGAATTCTTATTTTCACTCTAAAATAAGTTTTAAAAGATAAAAACAAAAAAAAGTAAATCACTGCAATATACATTTCAATAGTTAAATTTAGACTGTTTTGCGTTTTTAGCAGCACTGTATGCCTGTGGTTGATGGAGTTTTTAGGTAACATACACTGTTATAAATTGAAGATTAGATTACAAACACAAAATCAACAATCAATGACATCTGAACAACAGGAACAGAATGGGCAAAGCTTGTCTCATATCACTTCACATCTGAAGATGTAACCATATAGGTTTTTGAGCAAAACTCCCATTTAAATATAAAATGAGGGATCACTTCCACCATCGTTAATGAGCATAGAGGAAGTGCTCCTTGAGTGATAATTTTTAAGCTTCATGTTGCTTTCTCTTCTTTTCTCTAAAGCACTATTACTGTTCCCTCGTTTGTCCATGAGCAAAATTATGTATGCATGAGTGAAACATGCCAACCAGAACAATAGCCAAATAAAAGAGTCAAAATATGTAAATTCTGCATTAGGAAAAATTACTAACTCTGAAAAAAATCAAGGATTTGGGTGTATGTAGAGCAACAGGATCCTGCAAAATGAATATGAGGGGTCCACTGTCCTCCTTAAATGATGCATCCATAGGAATTTTTCTTTCCAACACTTTCATTTATTCTGTCAAATAACTTTATCACTAGAGCTTACAATGAAAGCTGACAGGACATGACACTATTACTATCATGACTTTATTGGTAAAAATAGAAAAACTGATTCTATGCCCTTCATAGAAAACACGTATTTTGCATCTATCTTGTCCTACTTATTTAGTGCCTCTATCCATGCAAATAAGGCTAGTAAGAATAGCTTCAAAAATGGGAACATGTGCCTTGTTTTGTTTGATGTTTAATAATCTGTGGTAGCTTAATCTGTGAGCAATTACTCAATAGATTAATGCAGCTAGTGCTAGTTACAAACTTCCTAGAAACTGCTTTATTAAAATATTACATACAGATTAGAGATAGATTGAAGTGTTTGCTGTTTTGGGAAGGGTTTTCCATTATTATTTGGTCCTTGGTCTTTCAGAAGGTTCTTCATTCCTAGTAATGCAACGTCTAAGTAAACAACAATTACCTCATATGGTGAGGCAACTTAAGACAAACAATCTTGATATATATGAACATTTCTTTATGCACATTTTCTAATTAAGAATATTTTTATAATGTTTTTATTCAGGGATATGCATTGCTAATGCCATTTCAAATATTCTGATTACACCAGTTTCCGTGTTACCTACTCTTTCCAATTACATGTTTGGCCAGAAACTACTGAAGTCAAAGCAAGCACTGCCATTACCTTCCTCTGGTTCTGGATAATTACTCAGGTGAATGTGAGCAACACAATTGGTCTTGTTGCAGGGCCCTTTTCCCTTCCTGCAACTGGTGTTAGAGACTCAAAGTCTTATTCATTTAATTCCAATGTATGCAGTTTTAGTAATGTCAGCTACTTCCCTGCAGGGCTATAACCATGTAACTTTCCTAGAGTTCCTTGTTCATCAATGCCAAATGTTGCTCCATGACCATCTGCCAAGTAAGACTGGCAAGCAGACAAGTGAGATTGCTTTTCACCTTCTCCAGTCAGAAGAAATAATGGAACTTATTAAGACAGACAGAGTGGGTTTGTTGCTACCTGTTACAACCTGTGGGCATAAACCACCCATTTCCGATTCCGGTCGGTGAGGATCTATAAAAGGCAGACCATAAAGTGACGTTTATGCGCTCTGTCAGATTCCACTCTCAGCAAGTACATGGCTTTGGGGACCATCTGGTCCACGTTAAGAGTCAGGAGCAAATTTCTGTGTCACAGAGAAACCCAGTTTTAGAAATCTGTTTCCAAAATGGGACTCAGGAAAACCTCGATGTGCCAGCAACCATGAAGTCAGAGACCCTGACAGCAGGGAAACTGTCCACAGGGTAGGCTAAGCCATACACCCAAGAGGCTCCAACTCGGATGCAGCATGCTTAGCTTTGAAAAAAAAAATTTAAAAAAATCATGACACTGTACTTCCATGGAACAGTTTGAGCCTGACAAGTGCCTTTTCCAATGGAACACTGTTTCGTCAGAAAGCTGCTGCTCAGCTTATAAAAGAAACCTATATTAAAGTCTGAACGCTACTCTTTTGAGATGGAGTGTTCTTAACTTGTGCATATTTGTAAAATGTCTTTGAAAATAATTAATTTTGAAGGTTATATTCATTGATATTCATGCCGTGATCAGACACGATAGCAATAAATCCCCATAAATAAATAAAGTATTCAAGGTAATAAGAATTTACCTTATGTAAAGTCATGGAAACCATCAATCAAATTGTAAAGGCTCTATCATGGTACTTACTTTAAATAGTTACCCACTGTTGTGTTAAATACAGCGCATTTTCCTGCTGATATTATAAGCTATAAATACTAAACAAGTGTTTTATATTCTTATAAAACTGTTTTCCTTAACAGCACTACAAACTGAGTTCAGTTATAAAACCTGATTTGTAATGGTAAAATAAGCAAAGATACATCTGTACATCCTCAAACCACCTACAGCACCTTCCTTTCACTCCAAAGCCCAGGGGAGGGAGAGAACATCTCAGAACAAAGCTGTTCCCATTGCAGTTTAAAGAAAAAGTCTTTCACTTTATTTTAGAGTCTCTTAATGAACTTGTTAAGTATAAAAGGATTTCTGTAATGGTATAGTGCTGAGAGACAGGATGGCTGATGCCCATAGTTATAGCAAAGATGTCCAAAGTAAACAAGAAATTATGTCTTTGATTAATGATATGCAAGTACAAATTCAGTAGTAAAGTGAGTTGAGCAATTATCAAAAGACATTAGTCATCAACTAGAAAAATCTTAGAACAGTAGAGAGAAAAATATTCATCAGGAAATTCTGATAACTAACACTTACTTGAGAATGATATGTTTGCATAGACACTGACAGCACCTGCATGCACCCAACTAGAAGACATTCTTCATAAACAGCCACAGGGACCCCACACCCCTATTGCAAAGTAAAGCCTTGTCTGTCCTTTCCCCACACGTGGGGATGGACTCTGGGCAGAACTGCAGCATCATCTCCTTCAGAGGGACACCCGTGGTCCTGCCCCAGGCCAGTGCTGTGTTCCAGCACAGCCTCTGCCTGTCACACCTTCACAAAATCTCCCTTCTCCATGGGGCAACACTGCTATCATCTCACAGAAAGGAGCAGCTGAGTCTGACCCTCCC
The DNA here is from genome assembly GCF_047495875.1 of Pithys albifrons albifrons. Classification (NCBI taxonomy): domain Eukaryota; kingdom Metazoa; phylum Chordata; class Aves; order Passeriformes; family Thamnophilidae; genus Pithys; species Pithys albifrons. Next base: position 11,032,644 of record NC_092470.1, read on the forward strand.
TTGCTACTTCTGCCTCCAATGCCCAGCTCTCCCAAACTGCACACCATTACCCAGCCACTGGGGGTGGGTTTGTGGAGCAGGCACACAAATGTAAAATGGTGGGAAGCAAATCATGCTAAGTTTGGCAGAGCTTTCTTATCAAATATACTCAGGCAGCAAGGGTACTCGACAGCCAGAGAAGGGAGGGAGGTATCCAAAAGCCCTGAGTGAAGCTGGCAGCAGAGACCACCCAGCCTGGGAATGGTATTGGGACTGTCCCCTCCCAGTCTGGGTGGCATTGGGACTGTCCCAGCAGAGACACAGTCAGAGCCCTGTGCTGCAGCCTGCCAGGGGGGCCTGCTAATTCTGTACATAGCTGCTCTGCCCTGCCTCTGACCCCTCAAGGAAATGACAGCCCTCTCCCAAAGAAAGCATTGCCCATCTGCAGCTCCCATGGGAGGAAGAGTTTCTGGCATTGCTGTGAGCGAAGCTTCAGGCAGAAATTTTGCCAGCAGCACTGCCATGCACCGGCCAACGCTGGCGTAATCCGGGTTGAATCAAACCCAAAGCACGGGTCTCACATAAATTAGACAGAGACCAGACAGAGTGGGCAGAGAGCAGCTGAGTGAGTAAGAGAGACAGCTGATCACCAGTTAGAGCTGAGCTGAGATGCAGAGATACTGGGAAGGGTTTCTAATCACTCCCTCAACTCACTTTTCCTCTCCCTAGGAAATGAATAGGGATTCTTTCTTGCAAGAAAGCATTTCATGAACAACTTCTATTAACCATTTGGCTGCAGCAGCAAGCACATGTTTAACATAATGGGGGGACTCAAGTTTTCTTGCAGAAGACATACAATTTAAAGCAACATCATCAGCCAATGATTATTTTTAGAGAAGCCTTTGCCTATTTTTCTTCTTATGTGGGTAACTCTGGTACCTGATAAAACTGTACACAGAACTATTTGCTGATCATTTCCACATAAAATTGGAGTGATTCTTCCATGCCTGCACTGGGAAATAAAAAAAGGATGACAAACTACACCTGAAAAAATGGGAGACTGGTCTTAGAAATGTCATTGACTAAGTATAACCAAAGTATTTAGAAATAGTAGCTAAGGCTCCAGAATACAAAGAGGAATAGCTTTTACTAGTAGCTTTCAAGAGACACAAAATCAGATCTATACCTTTTGGTATGGGTAGCATGCATTTTCAAGCAATATATATCTTTTACATAAAAAGGATTGCATCTGATGTACGCATTTTTACACTGCAATAAGCAAGCCTATGCCGTGCAGAGAGCCTAATACGATAACTATTTCTCACTCTGACAGTGAGGATACTGTTGTCCCAGAATCCTGGCTCAGTTCAACTGAAAAAATAACACACTGAGCAGCTCTACGGGTATCTTTGGCTCCAGCCTATGTGCAAGTCAAGAGTTCAAAATGACATGCAAGTTTCCTGCAGCAACACTGAACACTTTTCTAACCCCAACCTACACCACACTGTGACAGCTAAAAACAGCAATCCAACAACAGCACTTGACATTAAGTGAATTCTTCCGCACTCGCTCTGAAAATCTGACCATGTCTTTTGCAGGGACACGCTCATCTAACCTGACAGCCAGGCATTGTTCTCATTCATAGCCAGGGACAGACGCGTTTCTGGCATGTATTCCTTCATTGTTCCACTTGAGAATGTCAACGGGTCCAGTTCAAAACCCAATCTACATGGCTGGGTAAGAACATAAAGTACAAGTATGCCACTGGAAGAAACTATCTGCTGGGCCAGACAAGTACAGGGGTACTTTCTTAAAACAAACAAATAAACGCACACACAAAAGATAAAAAATGGTACATTCAGAGGACAAGAAATCAGGCTTTTCTCCCCTGGTAGCACTAAACAGCATCCCATGGGAAATGGATGTAACTGTGGGCTTGAACAACGCTTAGCTCTCCAGATGTCACTTCCAACAGGGGAACAGGGAAAGACCATTTCCCACTTCAGCTCTACTTCCTGCACTCTCACCATGCACCAACTAATGGCTATCAGTGGAGGCAAACCTCTACCAATTTCCCAAGGAAAAACAGAGGAGGGCTCAGGATTTCTGCCAGCCCACATCGTGCACCAAGCTGTGCAGCAGCACAAGGGCTGGCATGGTACACACTGGCCAGCCAAAGTCAGGGCTAGCCAACCCTGGTTGAGGCTTTCCTCGAGGCTGAGGCATGTGATGGTGCCACCCACCATCCCACCACAGAGGAAACACAATCCTTTAGGGAGTCTCATAAACCTGACATTCACATCAGTACATGTCAGTGAATGCCCTGAGTTGTTAAGCAATGATATTAACTTGTGTGTTAAGTGCTCCCCCTTAGGCTATTGGAAGATTTATTTTAGGTAATATATTAGTGTTTCTCCTCCTCCCTTCACTACACACTGTAATCTACCCTCTGCCTCTCTCCTTGCTGGGACAGTGATTCCATGTTTTCAAAAGGTCAGTTACCTACATATCTGGCATATGGAAACAGGAAAACCCTGTTGATACAGATCCTACTGTTTTAGATCACCTTTGTCCCTAGAAGACACTGGTCATTTACTCTGTAAAGCAAAAAAGATGGAGTATTAGTGGGAAAAACAAAGAAGAAGAAAAGAGACAGGAAAATAATGTTCCTGAAAGGAAAAAAATTTTAGTTTGAAACCTCAGTCGAATATCACTGGATATTCTGATGTCCTCCAGCAAAACATGAGAAAGAGGGAAGCTTGAAAAAGAGGATGAAAATGATTAAGACTGGAGACAAAAGAACTATGGCTTTCATTTGGTATTTCTGAGGCTTTAATGGTCATGAATCATTTCATAAAATGAGAAGTAGAAGGGAAAACAACAAATTCTCCAGCAAGTCAACATTCAAAATATTCTTCTAGATAAAAGCTAGAACTCCTTCATACTTCAGTGAAGATCTATAAGCAAAACCAGAAGACAGAGGTTTTAACTTAACAAGCTACACTTTACATCCCAATGTACCTTCCAAAGAATAGCCCAGCTTTACTGAACTGTCACAAAAAATCAAGTCATTCTCCCGATGCCTCTATCTGCACACCAACCTTAGCATGAATGAGGCTGTTCAGTAGGTCTGAATACTTTTTAAAAAAATTACATAAAACTAAGTGGGAAAGCCAGAATGGATGAGAAAACAACGAAAGGAGACATCCACAATACAAGATTGAAAATGTATTTTCCAACACAGTGCAATGGTTAATCAGAAACACTCAGGCCACAACTGTTCCATTCTACAAAAATATTTACTGAGTCTAGGGAGTAAGACCACAGTGGCAGACATGCATCTATATCCTCTTCATCTTTAGGGTTCAGCAGGGAGATGAAGCACAGGAACAAGATGGAAAGAAATCCTAATGTACACATTCAAAGATCTTGTTTAAGCAGAAAACGCCTCCTATTATCCAATGTTTGCTATATTTCTACAAAGAGAAAGTCTTCCTGGGGATCCATGTGGCTAAATATCTGTGGGCTTTCGTTTTGGGTAGTACTATTCTAATAATCACAGGTTGCTTGAGCTCATGAACATATTTAAAGTGACCCTTGTCAAAACTTGTATTGAAGCTCATATACTAAACATTCAAGTTTGCAGGATGGAAGATGAATCACAAAGACTGTCTTAAGAAAGCTGCACTGCTGAGAAACACACCACAGGAAAGGAAAACAAGCATGTAGGAAAACAGAAGCTGCAATTTTATCTGATAAGGATGACTGTAAATGAAGTTGACAGATGGACTGTCCCTGCCAAACCATAACCCAGCAATCCTCCTGTTGCTCCCAAATGAGCTGAGAGCAGCCCTGTGCTTACTCCAAGTCTGTATCCTCAAACCCAGCATTGGTTCTGACACCGCTGTGTGAAGCTCACATAGAGTAGAAGCTTTCCCAGTCAACAAGGCAAACAGACCCAGATGTGACTGAACCTGGTGAACAACTTGTGGAACCACCACTGAACACAAATATACCTTGTGCTTGCTAACAACAGGGGAGAAGTCTGCTTTTACAGATCTTCAGTAGGCTCAATTGGGAAAGTACAGCTGTGTTTAGCCAGGTTTCTTCTGTCTCCTGCAAACAATTCTCTCAGGAAACCTGTACTGCAAACTGCAAATTACTGCACCCTTCTCCAACGAGACACTCTCTGCGGGTGCTGTTCTTCCCCCAACCCTTTATGCCTCCAGTTTCTAAAGACAGTACACCACCTGTCCCCCATCAATAAAAGTTCAACCAAACACAAACAAACTGAGATCAAAAAGTCTCCAGAAAGACACCACCACACGTAAGATTAGTCAACTGCATAACAAATCCACAAAAAAAATGATTACCTAGAGCACAAAAAAAGAAGTACAATCCATGACATCTCTTGCTTTCTGAGTAAGAGCTGTAGGATTAATCTGTTTCTAACCTGTTAAACAATTAAGTCATAGCCACAATCAGCCTCACAAAGGACCCCTCAGGACACAGAACAGCAAGGTACCTTCCTGTGATGGGACACAAAGTGACAAAACTGACATGAAATTCCCCACTCACTGTACACAAAGTACAAACCCACCACAGACCAGCTGTGACCAGACCAGCAGCATCTGGGTCAGTGTATCAGGCGAGCCTGACACAGCCAAGAGCTGTGCAGACAAAAATAGATAAATAAATAAATAGAAAGGAAGAAAGGAAAATAATTATATCCAGTCTTGCCCTCCTAATCTTCAGCACTGGCAAAGTGGTGCTCGGTCACTGGAAACCTGCTTCATCTCAGTCTCCCAGGTCAATTTTACAGAATTTCCCAAACAATCATGTTTCATACAGTACATCATGAATGCTGCTACACTGTTTATTGTAGCCTTTTTCCTCTTGTTTCCCTATTTGTGACCTACATCATCAAATGGCAATGAAGTATTTCTCTAATGTATTTTAGGAGAGACACAGGGCACTTCAAAGCCATTTATGTCCAGCTACAATATAATATGAGAAAAGATCAGAGGGGAAGATTGACTAAGATGTTGGTAACAGTCACATGTGCCTCAGAAACTCACCAGTGAAAGGGAGACTACAACAGTACTCACCAAGAGTTTTAACCATGAGATGGTTTTTGCGTGTCATGCCCAAGACCAATTAAGTCCTAATTCTGCACTATACACAGGCCCAGAAGTCTATCCCCCTAAATGATAATCCAGAACTGGGATTAAGGCTCTGCCTTTTAAAGAGATGGTGTCCAAATGACAGGATTTAAAAATCTAAGTGGAGAGTTCAAGCACTGAAGATTATTTACTTTTTACTGTTTTTCTTCAGGCTGAAGAACAACACGCAACTAGAACAAGAACACTGGTATGTATGTGTTAGCATGCAATCACAGCCTACTGTAGCAGCCAGGGGAAGACCTCTATGTGATCGGGACTGAAAATAATGTGTTATTTGCTCTTTAGATATTAGCCCTTCAGCAAGTGTAAGTAACAGCTTTTGCCAGCTACAGAACAGACTCTGTCTGGCTTCTTGCTTGGTTCTGTCTCCTTTCCCTATTCCTCACCCACACCTCCTGCTCCCCAGAGAAGTCACACCTGTATCAAATCACACCATTTCGAAAGAAAGGAACATGTACATGGGACACAGTGCCAAGATCTATGACCTCATTTCACTCTAGATTTCCAAGGATCATGCAATAACAAAAAAATATCAAAACCGTTGGCAAATAAATTTAGAGAGGCGCAGAATCTTAACACTCCATGTAGCTGTCAAGGACTTCAGGTTTTACACTGGGCTGTGCTGGCATAAAAGTCCTTCATCCTCCATATAAGCTTTACCCTGTGAGGCACAGAGGATTGGAGGGAGGCCAGTCATGCCACCTGGAAGCCAAGAGGGTGCTCCAGCACATCAGGTATTACAGCAACTCATGGGTATTTTTAATTAAGTCTTTTATTCCCAAGTAGTCAGGCTGCCTCCTGCTTGCAGAGTGCCACTGACAAGGGGTGGCACCAGCAGCTGTCCAGAGGTGTGCAGGCCACAAGTGGCAATAAAAATGTTTGAGGGTTTTTCAGTATAAACAAATATTTACCAGTACAGAAAGTCTGCTTTACTTCAGCAGGCTTGCAGTGGTAATTATTGGTTTAAAACGAAAACCAGAAGCCTTAATTATATAGTTGAACACTAGAATTATGTTATAGATTTATAAGATTTATTCTATTTCAGGGAGCGCTGATGCATAAAGAGGGTCAAATCCAATCAACTTTACTCAAGTAAGCATATCAGTAAACCTGTGGTCTTCACTTGAGATAACCAAAAGAAATTGGTCCAAAAAAATTCAATCCCCTGTTGAATAGCTTTAATCCAAGACTTATATGAATCATATTCTCTTCTGCAACATTCACTATGATTTCAACTTAATAAAAACAAAGAAATTAAATCATTCTTACACAAACACATTTAATTAGTCTCATAATTAGAAACATGTCACAATTAAGATGTCTTGAAGAAATTTCATTTTTTTCAAAATTTCTGCTATTTTTCAGACAAATTATTCCTTTCTTTGGCCATTATATGGAGATGAGACTAATAAGCATGACAAACATTGCTTAAAATATTAAGAACTGACTGATACTCCTTAGTGTTTGAAGTCATTGTCTAGCATCATCAGAAAATGGGGAATTCAAATTAATTCTAAGATATTTAAGCACAATATTTCTTGTAGTCAGACAAGTACCAATCAAATCACCAGTACATTTTTTTTACTTTATAGTCAAATTATTGAAACACATATAAATGGTTGTCTTCAAGTATATATTGTTTGGAAAGAACTTCTCATTGTGGCCAGTTTTGTAGGGTTTATTTCTTACAGAAGTTTGATGCAACATTCTTAGGTGGTTAAGGGGTAGCAGGAGAATGGCTTCATGTCTTTTATGTCAATACAGTAACATCTGTGATAAAGTTCTGGGGATCCAGAGGATAAGTGTCTCAGTAACAGCTTCTTATTTTAACTTGCTGAATCACAATGGATTCCCAGCAACATTTCCATGAATGGAGAATCCAGTTATATTTTTTTAATAATTACTGCCTTTATTCTGATTGCTTTCTGATCACTTAGAGGCATCAGGCACCAGCACATAAATATACATTGCCTTAGGCCAAACACAGATGGCATTACAAGGATTTCACCCCTAATGCCTTCATAGTTGGATCAATTTAAACTGCATGAGCAGCAAACTTAAAGTCTTAAAAAGAGAACAGAAGAGGAATTTCCAAATAATTTCCAATTATTAAAATTTAAACACACTTGTAGAATCATGTTACACATTCGGACAGCTCACTGGCATAAACAATGAGGCAAAGGTCACACTGGGGAAAATAAACATCTCCTGCAATCAACAGCTTGCAGTAAAAAATGCTAAGCTGGAAAAGTCACAAGAACTGAAACAGATCTTGGTCTTCTTCATTTTAACCTACAAGACCAGTATTTACACACAGACTAACCTCAATACTTTCAAATGACTTCCAATAGTCATTATAATCAAATACGCAAAAAGCTTAAATATAAAGGGTTTTCTCTAAAAAGGTATCCCTGTGCTTCTTACACTCAGAGCAAGTTTATTGCAACAGGAAAAAAGTCTTAGTCAACTACAATTACATGAAAATAAAGACTCCCAGCACCTGTTATGACTTGTATTACAACTATTAGATTCCCAAATGTATTTGTACTGATGAACAAGTTAAAAAATAGTATGTCTTCTTGTAAAATCAAATTTTTAGTGTTTTAGTCCTCCAATTACAATGAATACAGTTCCTGTACATTCAAAATATGTTTTCCATCTGTCCTTCCAAAGAATTTGTTCCAGACTTGTCTGTTAAAATGACAATTCTTTTTATTCACATTGTACAGTAAGGTACCACACCTAAGAAAGTGCTCACAGCTTCTAAACTGAAAATATGCAGCAGGATTCACTCAACAATGATCAAAATGACTGTCCTCCAAGTAATCTGGGAACACTACACTCAGCCTCAAGTCAGGGTCACAGAAAAAGTTCTAACAAGAAACCAAACTAATAACTTGTCTTCACTGTATCTCAGATCATCTGGCAAAGTATTATATCCTTGTTAAGATTCTGCTTCCCAGGGGCACCCATTCAGATTTTTAATATTCCAAATAATTGATCAAGACAGATTACCTAATACTGATATTGCCATTATCTCCAGATTTGCAGATTACTACGTAGATACATAACTTATAGATAAAACACAATAAAAGGAAGAATTATCGCAAAGTACATAAAATATGGAAGGCTTCTGTAAAACATAAGAATCAACTCATAAGTTTAAATACTTACCCTAACCCATTTTAAATTCCTAAAACAATTAACACTTCAAGTATCACCCCTTGATGCACTATTGCTACTGTCTAAACAGCACAGTTTAGGGTAAGTTACAAACACAAAGAAATTTTATCCTCAGCTAGCATGCCTGGAACTTCCACCAAGTCAGCACAGTGTGCTACATGGCACACTCTGCCACTGGGCAAAAAATGGTGTTTATTAGTTTGATATTAACTCAGAGTTCTATAACAAGAAACTTTATTAAAACACCCTAAAGAATACAGGCATTTTCTGATAAATGTTTTTCCTTATAATTTTTTACTGCTTGCAACAAGTCCCTCAAACTTTACTATATATCCTTCTCATCTCCTAGTTTTTGTCACATCTACTTTGGATCTGCTTTGTCCAACTATTTCTTCTGTGACAAGGTATAAGGAAATTAAATAAGAGCACCTGATCCTACAAAATCATATCCATGAAATACAGTGCTGATAGTTTGCATCCATTTTTGCAGCATATGGACCTAAACATAAACCTTTTCCAACCAGACACACATTAAAAAAGCCAAAATTGTAAATCCACATATAGGTAAAAAGCAGTATAGAAATATGAGGAAGTTAGCAAGAAATTAAAGTATATTCATCAAGGCCTGTAAGAACAAAGTTGTAATAGCTCCTTTCTGAGGAAATGGGAAAAGAAGGAAAACAGCTTACATCCCTTACTGAAGCATATATATTTTAATACAATCTTTGCTATATTGTCCTCTATCTGACAAATGAAAAATCTAGTTATGGGATGAAAAGGCACATTGGAACACCTGAAAAAAGGAAACCTCTTTCATTCCTATATTGCAAGCTTTTCACCTTTACAGTGAACTAGATTTTTAACTACAAATGCACACAACGCCTTTCAGCTGACTTCACAACTGCATTGCATTGGAAAGGTGTTGCATTAGAATTGGGGAAAGTCTGCCTGACAGATTGATCCTTTAGAAAAAACACTCTGCTAAGCATGTACCACAATGTTTCATAAGAAATTAGACTTTGTATGCTTCGGCGCACTCATACGAGTACTAGATAGCTCGACAGACCACCTGAGAGCAAGAGAAGGCGCACATCACAAAAGGTTAGAGGCGGAGATGAGAGACGACAGCTAATGGAAAGGGCACGCTGGGCTCCGGGCCTTATCGATACGCTGCTTTATACGAAGCAGCAGCACGGGATGCCGGAGGCACAAACCCGCAGCGAGCCTTTATCTAAGGCCTTCCTAGAAGATAAATTAGCAACCTCCGGGCTGCTGCCGCTCATCCTCGCGCAGCATCGCCCAGCCCGAGGTGAAGCAAGGCTGCCGCACGCAGGGGACCCAGCGCCCTGCCCCGGGGGTCCAGGAGGGCGGCGGGGCCCCGTGCCCGGACACTGCCCTGCGATGCTGCGGGCGGAGTCCGGCGCCCCCCAACTGCTTCTCGGCACGGGCAGCCCCAAGGGGGGTCGAGGAGCTCTCCCACTCCCGCCAGCTCCCACCGCGAAGGGTACTGGCTATGGATACACACACACATATACATACACGCGGGCAGATGTGCCCGGCCCGGCCCCGCACCTACCCTTTAAGCGCGTCGTGCCCGCCACCGTGCCCTCGCCTCTTGGCCCGGCTGGACCGGCTCTCCTTGCCGCTCACCCCCTCGCCGTGCCCGGCGGCGGCGGCGCCCGCCTGGGACGCCCAGAGCACGGCAACTCCCAGGGCGATCCCCAGCAGCCGCCCCCGCCACATCGCGTCCCCCGAGCCCCCGGGCTGCGAGCGGCCCCCGCCTCCTCTGCGCCGCCGAAGTCCGCCGGTCCCCGCCGCCCTGTCTCCGACCAGCCTCTCCCAGGCGAGCTGCGAGAGGAGGAATGAGGAGGAAAAGGGGGGTTAGGGACCAAGGAAAAGCGGCCGCGGCCGCCCCGCGCCCCCCGCCCCGGCGCCGCCGGCCCCCGAGCAGCCCGGGCGCTGTCCCGCCCGCGGGAGGCGGCGGCGGCCGCGGGGGATGGCGAGGGGCTGCCCGGGGCCGCGCGGGCTCTGCTGCCCCTCCGGCAGCATCCGCGGGGACTCCCGCACCGGCCACAGACAGCCCGCGGCCGCCGCCACCGCTCCCAAAGCCGCTGCGGGGTTGGAAGTGCGCCCCGGGCATGAACCCTCGCGGCTCCCCGTGCCGGGCACCGCCGGAGCCGCAGGGGCTGCGGTGCCGAGGGCAGGAGCCCCGCGCCCAACCCGCCCGCCCCGGGAGAAGCCGCAGCGAGGGGCGCGCACCCGCTGGAGCCGCCGCCGCCGGCTGCCGTTCCCGCTGCTGTTCCAGCTGCGGCCGCTGCACCCACCGCTACTCCAGCTGCGGCTCCAGCTGCCCCCTCCCTCCTCCTCCTCCTCCTTTTTCCCCTCCTCTCTCCCCCCCTCTCCTCTTCAAGTATCGCCCGCCCAACACTTTCTCGCGAGAGAGAGGGGAATAAAAATGTCCCCCCACCCCCGAGCCGCCACCCCGGGGGCTCCCGGCGGTGTCCGGGGCGTCCCCGGCCCGGCTCGCCCCGCGGCGGGTCACCTGCGGCCGGCGCGGGGCTGGCGGGATGCTCGGCCCCGGGAGGCGCCCCGGGAGCTGCGGCGAGCGCGGTTCTACCCCGGGGACGGAGCGCCGCCGCCTCCCTCGCTTCCCTGCTCTGCGGAGGCAGCTGCGGGCGGGCAGCGCTGCCAGCTCGGGTTACCCCGCGGGTCCCCCGCTCACTCGGCGGCAGAAGCATCAGCGCCGGGGGGAGCCGGAATGCTGAGCCGCCAAGGGTGTGAGGCAGCACTGGGGGAACCAGAGGAAGCGAATGCCTGTGCCTCTGTCTAAAAGCATACGTGTATATATGTATACATATCTATACCTATCTCCTATAGGTGCAGCATTTTGCATCTGTGACTTGTGAAAAAAACATGAAAGTATCTGTTTCCCTTATAAGGAAAAACAGCAACGACGTTCCTTTACCTTGGAGGCTGCTGCAGAGTGAATAATGCACTTTCTAGTAACTGGCACAGCACAGACACCGAGGCACCGAGCTCTTCTGTACATACTCCTAAGTCTGTACAGCCACCTCCAGAACAAATGCCTGCCTCATCCTTGTCGAGGAAAGGAAAAGAAGCCGTGCAGTTTTTATCTGTGCTTTTGGGTTGATTTAGAAATCCTGACGCACAAACTATTACCACCTCCTGAAAGGCAGAAAGTTTTAATACTGAAATAATTTGGGGGGAGGGGAGAGAACACAATACGACACATTAATAGTCAGAGTTCAAGCCCATGCTCTTGTCGAGTAGCTCTGTACGAGGATTATCCCATTTCAACATACATAGAAAATATAAACCAAACAAAGGAAAAAAAGTAAACATTAAATTATGCAATCTGCTGCTCCTCACATAGAAATATTTTAGCAGAAATGTTGGATTTCCCAGTTTGCAGGTGTTTTGCTTTTTGTTAGTTTCAGGCAGGTACTGATGGTGAGTGGTTCTGTATTACTGAACTGATGTTGCAAAAGCTCAGCTACACAATTTTATAAGCAAGCAGCTGATCACCCACCCACAGCAGCTGCCAAACCAGCCTGCCCAAAGGTAAATGCATGGTGTATTCTGTCACTAAAACAGTATCAGGAAAAAAGGAAGTACTTGTTAAGATTTCTTACTACCGGTCTCTGTTTACAGCTAAAATGTAATGGTGAGCAAGATATGGCAGATTCTATTTAAAATATATAGTTTGAATCAGTTAGTAGTTTATGTATGACATATGTAAATATGCATTACCCTTCTTAACATACACAGAAGTATTTGAACTATGTACTCACCACAATAACAGCTTTCTAATCCTTTAGTCTGATTTTTATCATCAAGAAAATTGGTAGATTCTGCAAATTACAAAAGAGTAGATGGACAATTAGTATACAGGTGTAGATGTGCAGTGAAATACTATGAAATACTGGCCCAGGAAAGAAGTGGTGGGATGTAGAATATGCTTCTTCAGTGTGTCTGAACAAGGCTCACACCTTATACCTTTATTTTGTAACTTGTACAAAATGAACCATGGGAATTAACTGCAGTTCTGCAAGCAGAGTGTTACTGACTTGCAGTTTGCACCACAAAAATAGAAATTAGGGGCTGTGATTAATGCAAAATGTTAATTTTCCTGCTATAATCCAGCTGGGTAAATAGGAATCGGATTTTTCAGTTTTTCTTGTTTGTCCGAACATGAGCAGACAAAGATAAAATTCCTTTTATGTTTATGGTTGTTGAAGGGACAATACAGCATTGTTTAAATTTTGTATTTCTTTTGCAGTGTCGAATTAAGACTTGTTCAAAAACCAAGAGGCCAGGATTAAGGTGGTAGTAACTGTCCCTTCTATTAAGAAATTCAGGATATGCAGTACCTTGATATACAATTCTCTTCCTTCACTCTTATCTATGGGTATAGCAAAATCTAAACATTTATTTAATAAAATAAAAGGTAAATTTGTTTAAACCAAACCACTACAAAAATGTTGTCAGACACTTACTAATTACATTTCTAATGTGGAGATAGGAAAGGAACTCTTGATTACCATTTATTCAAACATTCTTTTGGCCTCAATATTTTCTGTTTCAACCACTTTGATTTTCTGGATGAGCTACCAGAAAAATATCTAGTCTGTGTCACAGGCTAATGGGGTGACTTTCTCATATCTTCTAGGACATTTTATGATGTATTTTTTGGTATCTTGCATGTTTGCAGAAATGTGGATTACACTATATGAAGTAATGTTACATGATATGTGGGCTGTCTGTTCATTAATCTAGTGAAATATGTAGCACATCATCAACTTCTGGTGTGTCATTTTAAAGAATATGCTTATATATTAGAGGTACTTACATTGTTGACAACTTTAAAACAGTCCCACCTGGGTTCTCAAACCACCAGAAAAACACATTGTCACAAACAAAAGACTTAAAACAACTTCTGCTCTCTGCTGCTGAACAGAGCTACTATTAAGTGACTTTCCCACAGCCACTTGAGTCTTTGCAAACATTTGGACTCTGAAGAACATCCAGACAAACAGATTTCTATATGGCCTCCAAAACACTTGTAATCCACTCAAAGTTTCACTCAAGGGAAAAAAAAAGCACCAAAGAAGCAATTCTGATGATCCAGTTGATCACCATTTCTCGGGACAAACAGAAAGATAAACTCTTAGATTAACCAATCTGGAAGCTCAGTGATATTTGAGTTCCTTGTTCAAACCACGAAATCAAACCCAGAAATAAGAGACACCAAAACAAAGGCATGTAACAGCACTGATGGACAGTGGAATTAAACATCTATTTTTTCTCAATGCTGATTTTTCCAGATGATTTTGAGGATCCTGTAGCTGTATTTTTGAGGATGTAGCTGGCATGGATTGTGGTAGCAGGGCCCTAAATTCAGGGAGGATAATTACAGGCAGATTGATTATAAGAGGGAATGATAGAAAAGACACAGACTACCCATTGCAATCAGGTATCAACTTGGAAACAATGACCTTAAATATTTGAATAACTACACAGACACACTGTAAATCAAGTCCAGTATATTCCTTTAGTAAAAGACATGCTGCCAGCTAACCATGCCTTTGTGCACTTTCCTGTGCTTATCAACATAATGTATATAAATCATTTTATACCGTGCCTAAATTATTAAAATTTATGTCTGAGAGACATACCTATTTGTCCTGCTATTTGAATTCCATAAAAACACTGAATAGAAGTTTTCAATGCTGGAGATCTTTGTGCTCAGCAGCAGCGATGCCAAGTACTGGTCTCCCTCCTTTCTGGCCTTTAGCTGGTCAGTCCTCTTCAGCTCACACAAGCACTCCTTCTTTTCCTACTGAAGGATGCTTTGCAGAATTGTCTTATTTTAGGCAAATTACTCGGAACTGTTGGGGAACAAAAAATCTTATTACTGGATACTGTGATAAAATTGGAAGTTTGTTTCATGAAGTGGGCTTTTTAATTTCAATTTATATGAACTTCTGCAATAATTGCACTTTTTTAATCTGTACATTTACTCCAACCAAATTGAGCAAAAATAAGTATGTCTATCTTACATATTTCTTTATTAAGAGAGCCTTGATTGTGCCAAAGAAAACAAATAGTGTGGGAAAGTTTTGGTGTGTGTATTTTTTTAAGTATGTTACAAGCACAAACAGTAATTACATCCAGACAACCAATTAGTTGGTTTAAATCTACAAAAAAAATAAAAATTAGGGACTCAAAATAAAACAAACTATCACCCATTTTTCTTAATGCTGTTTGGTCAGAAAGCTGTGATAAGTAGCTATGGAATCCATTAATGATAGCTTTTAGGAGACATATTTCACTCAAGACTTTTACTTCATTTTTACAAATGGTTTTATCTGCAGTTTCAATCTGTCAACTGAATTTATAGTGATTGAGGAGGAAATCCAACCTACCTTAACATATAATTCCATAATTTGTGATACTGTGCAAAGTGGTGGACTAATGTTTCTATAATATAAGAAATAACAGGTCTTCCTTTTCTCAGATATTATGGACCTATGTCTTTCTAGGGAAATTACAGTATTTTAGCTCAGTTGTATCCTAAACAGTCATAAACCTATTACATTTTATTACATTCAGAACACATCTCTCCTATTTATGCCTCTATGGAACAGTTTTAGCACAGAGCTTACATTGTTCTGAACAAAATAATACCCTTATTTTAAAACAAGGTAAAATTTTATATCACCACACCAAAAATTGTAGATTTGTCCTTACTAAGACCTGAATGACACAAATGTTCTTAGTCCTCTAAAAGACCTGAATTCTTCAGTATCTGTGACAAAGAAAGTACAAGGAAACTCAAGAGAGCCCTAATTCAGACACCCCTTTCTCAGTACTATTTTTCAGGAAAGTTCTGTACCCCATTCATAGTTGTTTTCTTTTCTAAAACTAGATCTCATTTTAAATCAATCCTTACCTATCGTACATCTCCAGGGAATATGAGATTACATTATCAGACTTTTTCATGGGGATCCTACAGAAAAGATAACTAAACCAGCAGAAATCCTATGAATTCCATTCTGTTTTCCAGGAAGGAGAAATAGAACCTATTTTTATAAAATAGTGTTGTTGAATGGACATACAACTAAAACATAGTGGAAATTTTTTTTAATGCCAATCTAATACAACGCATATAGTGATACATTAAATTCTACTTGTACTGTTAGAAAACCTAGTTTAACAATAGCAATTGCTTCTTTGAACTGAAAATAAAAATTTTAACCCAGTCTTAGTGCAAGAAAAGGAAATACATACACTACTACTTTATGTCAGCCATAACCCTGTCAGATTTAATGGGAACTTTGCCAGTGTAACACTTGCAAACTGAGCTTTCTCAATCTCCTATTTGTCCTCATTTGCAAACTGAGCTTCCTCAATCTTCTATTAATCCCCACCTCAGAAGAAAAGAGAAACAACTTTCATGTCTTAGCATAAAATGCCAGCTGTCGGGTGAATTTGGAGGCTTAAACACTGAGCAAAATGGATACAGCTTTTTATTTGAATTAATACATTCCAACTGGGTGGAAATCAGTAACCAAGAGCCTCTTCTTGTAACTCTCACTTATGCAGAATTCCCTACTGACTCTAACAAAGACAGCTGAATCAGGCCCTACATTCCTTCAAACACTGTCAGCAAGGGATTGGGTGTCTCTGCCTCTGTTTTCCATCCTAGTGTTCCTCTGGCTCTGTGATGTCTCGGTTGATAGGGAGTTGCCCCATGATGCAGTTGAAATAATAAAATAGGTAATAAGAGACCAGGGATTAGACTCTGAACCCACCACATTCCATTTGCAAGGCTCTTCCTTTGAGAAATAATGCTATGAGAGCATTGCATACAGCTTTCATAGAATCAATGATGAATTGAAGTTGGAAGGAACTTGTGGAGGTCATTCAGTTCAGTTCCCTCCTCAGACCAGGACCAGTTTAAGAGTTGGCTGCTCAGGCTCTGTCCAGATGAGTTCTGACTATCTCCAAGGATGGACACTCCACTTTCCTGGAGTAACCTATGCCATTGTTTTACAACCCTCACTGGGATAAATCTTTCTCAATACTCAGTAGGAATTTCACTTCCTAGAATTTGTGCCTGTGCCTCATCTTACTGCTCACCACCCACAGACTCCATCTCCTCTATACCCTGAAGACAGCAGTAAGATCCTCCTTAACCTTTGCTTCTTAAGTCTGAATGCATCCTCTGCTTCAGCCCCTAACTCTGGTGGTGGCCCCTCTGCCAGGCTTGCTGCACCTGTCAGTGGGTTTGGGGTTTAGGGCTGCCTGGGGGGTTTGGTTTGTTTGGTTTGGGTTTTTTTGTGCCAGGGTGCCCAGAGCTGGATAAAGTACTGCAGATGCAGTTTCTAAGGTAGCAAAGGAAGGGAGGGATAACTTCCCTGCACTGACTGGTTGCGGTCCCACTAATACAGCCCCATGTGGATTGGCCACCTCCGCTGCAAGAGCGCACCGCTGACTCATGGAGGACAGGGATGAGTCTCTGCCCAGTAAAGAATTCAGTGCAGCTCTGATCTGCACTTTCCTTTATTCAGTAACTTTCCAAAGGCTGACTTCATTTCCTCAGGTTTTCTAGATACCAGTAAACTAAGTGAGGCAATCTCATCCAGAGTCTGTGATTTCTTACTGGTATAAAACCATTTGGGGATTTCCCTCCCACTTTGTCTGTTAAAAGTATTAAAATTTACTTACTGAGGATCAACGGGGCGTTACTTTTTCAGGTTCACAGGTTTCAGCAGCCAGTCTTCATTGCCTCAAAACATCCATTAAATGCAAGGTCTTTATGCAACACACTGGAGAGAACATGATCCATTTATTAATGCATACATCTTCAATACATTGCATTGTGCACTTCCTGTACTGTTACTTGAGTATATTCAGCCCACAGACACCAACAGGAAACTTCCTGTTAATTTATAGATTATTTTCTTTCATATTTAGCCCCTTCTCGTTTGTATATTGGCACAACTCACAGCAAACTGATTGTCTCCTAAAACAAATAGCTACAAAGGATCTATATAATCCAAATCAATCAAGTTGTGTTTCTTTATAAGGAAAGAGGAAATAATAATTGCAGTTAATTAAAAAAATATATTCATTTCACAGATAACTAAATGAAGTAAAAGAAGCTGTTTGAGTAGGAACCTGCAATAGATTTCACATATTTTGGCTCAAAGTGGGAATGAGATGGAACAGGAATAAAGCTCTGTAGGCTTTTTTGTGGTTTTAAACCCCTTGTATTTCTCTCCTACAAAGTAAATTAAGATACGGGGATAAGTTAAATTTATTACTTAGAACACTTGAAATGCAAGTAACTTTTACCAGTTTCTAGTACAAATTACTGAGATAACATTTAAATGGGGAAGTAATTTCAACATTAAAAAAAATCTTTAAAGATCTTTTAAAAATGGAATTACTGCCTCTAAAACGTCCCTAGTGGTTTACAAATTATCAACACCAGGTCCACCCAAAATTGCTATTACTGTGATGAATGGGGTGGAGTTCAGAAGAGATTTGTCTGGTACATTTCTTTTTTAAAGGGACAGGTTTTGACACTTCACAAATTTTAAATAAAGATGTTGAACAAACTGTTTCTAGCTTTGTGAACTCCTTTCAGAACAAAATAAATACCACATGACTTCAGATGAGTAAGAATGGAGGTCGAACAGGCACAGAGACAGCAGAGGAAATGTCATCTGACACCCAGGAGGCAGAGCCAAGGAAAAATACTCATGGGCAGAAGATGCTTGGGAAAAAGGACATCTATATCTATCTATCTATAGATACATGGATATACAGTAAGGCTGACTTTTCCCAGTCCTGTTCATCAGTAAAAGGAAGGAAGTGTAATTTTATGGATGAAAAGCGGATGATGTAAATAAGGAGATTCATGCTGCCTTTTCAAGATAAGGAAATCTTTCAGAGGCTCCAGTCTGGACACACTTTATGATAAACTATTGGGAAAACAGTTTCCCTGCACTGCAATGATCTGGAGAAACTTCCTTTGGCACTACAAACCTAGTCCAAGCTCAAGATAATTTTTGTTTTCCTCTCCACTTACTTCAGTGGACTTCAGAGCACACGCTGACTTTGGTGTGGTGAATGCCATTCCATCAGTTAAGCTATGCTAGAGCAGTGACGTTTCTGGGAACAGCCTATTACATGGATTCAAAATTATGGAGAACTGGAAACAATTCCTTCCATACAACTGCCTACAAAGCCTTTCCTCCTTTTCAAAATATGCAATTCTCTGCATTCATTGGTGCATTCATGAGGCTCTTTACCTGCCTGGGGTTTTGTCACAGTTAAACAACAAGAAGCCTTTGCAGTCTTGCTGACTAAATATTCAGTCCTGCACAGTGAAAATACAAAGAGAAATCCTGGAAGTGTTCTCTAAACCAAGAAATTACTGGTTTTTGAATTTACTCCAACTTGTAAAAAGTGAGTCTTCAGAATTCACATATGTATCATGCTCCAATACACATGTTCAACAGGAACAAATTCAGAGCTAAATGCGTTATAAAAATAACTGCACCATTGTATCAGTTCAGTAAATCACTTATGTGCATGTGCCAACAATGGTCATTCCCCATGGAATCCTGAAAAATGTTGCTTTTTTAGGGTGTCTCAGCACATGTCTCAGCCTTTTCTGTGTTATTTTGTTTGGTTTCCACCTTTCCTGTCCCCTCCCAGGGGTATCACAAATTTCATTTTAAGGGTGGTTGGCTTAGGCAGTTCTGGTAGCTACTTACCCTGCTTTGACAGGTTTGTTTCACAAGCTGTCCTTCCTCTTCCTATGGTCAAAAACTGTATAACACCATTTGAAGAAAAATTTTTTTAAAAAGGAAAACAAAATTAAATATTTTAAGAAGAATATTATCAATTATGCCACTGGCTACACATATAATATGGGAAATGTTAATCCTGTGCTTAACCAAAACCCATGCTGGAGAAGAGAGTCCTTCTAATACATTTGGAATTAAATCCTGTGTTAACTGTGACTGAAGGACTAGAGTAGAAAGAAAACACGAGAAATTTCTTCCATTCATGAAGAATGCAGGTGGGATTTAGCCCAGAAAGATTCTGGGAAGTACAACAGTGTGTTAATCTGTAAATCCCAGCTATAAACCAATGTGAGCCTGCAGTGTTCAGCCCTGCTCCTGAGCTATCAGCAGCCAGCCGTGCTCCGAGGAAGCACTGTCTGACAGCTGCCAGGTGTGCAAGTTGCTGCTCTTCAGATGATCAGCAAAATATGTTCCACAGTTGCCAGCACTTCTGCAAGAAAGCATCCAGCAGACAGTGTGGTGATTTAATTTATAAGGTTGTTCATGTTCCAAGAGCTCTCAGAAGCCCCAAGTGAGACTGGCCTATTGCAGTGTACGAAGAGCACAGAGAGCAAGCTCCAGACAATTCACCATTGCCAGTCGACACCAGGTCCAGGCAAACTGCAACAGTGCAAAGACACTATGACAGCAAGGCAGAAACATATGCAACAAGTAGTCCATTACTTAGATGACTGCAGAACTTGATGACTCCAGAACTTCATTTACCCTAACTGGGGTATGGCCACTTGCATAGTCATTTCTAAGACCTGTTTTCCTTGTCAACAGTGTCAATTCTTCTGAAACTACAAAAATGTAAATTATAAGGGTGGGGGAATGTGTCTCATTATGAGGGATCTCAGCAAATATTTCTTACCAGTCATATCACTGTTTCTGATAGTAACAAGTGAGCTTCCCAAAAGAAAAGCAGAGCTGACATCTAGCAATGTTTTAAAGTATCATGTCTCATAGGCTAATCCACAGTAACAGCTCAGCATGATCATAGAGTTCTTCCTCTTCTTTTGCTGTTCTTGCTATTGCAAGCTGAAGTAAGGGCAGCAGATTTTTCCCTAGAACTATTTCCTTCCCATCCCCCTTGCTCTCCCCATCTAGATTTAAGAACAGCTTCATACATGTTTCAAGGGTAGGAAGCATGCTGACCTAAATGGCCAAAGGCATAAGCTGGTGGGGACCCGATAATGGCTTATGGTCCAACCAGCCTCAGCCTTTCTGTTACTCTGTGAATCTTGTAGGAACTCATTCACTAAATCTAAGTGGGCCCAACAAAGTGAAAAGGACCTGCCTTACCTCAACCATACCCAGCAGGTGTGTTCTATTACACAGAGTTGTGAAGGTGACAGCACTGGAACATGTTGTGCCAGAGAGGTTGTAGAGGCTCCATCCTTGCAGATATTCAAAACCCTGGGCATCTGGCTCTAGGTGGCCCTGCTTATGCAGAAGGGGTGGGACCAGGTGACCTCCAGAGCTCCTTGCCATCCTCAACCACTCCATCACTCCGTGCTCTGACAAGCAGAGGTATCAGAATCACGGGCTTCATACTGGAATCTATTCAATCACTTTACTACTTCCACTGGGGCACAGTGTTTCAATAGATTTTCTCTGTTTTGGACACAAAGAATCTTTAAGACTGAATTCATACTGGCCAATTTCCCTGTTCTCCTAAGCACAAGAACCCAGAAGTCCTACTTTGACTCATGTGTTAAGCTGTGTTAAGCTCTTAACCACATCTGCTACTTGGAGCAAGGTACTGGAGCATATGCATGCCTGGAATTGCAAGGTTAGGAGACTACCACCCAGACTTGATGCAGAGAGCTAATAAATGGAAGCCACAAAGAAGAATAACAGCAATGCCACCAAAGGAGGGAGGGAAACTTGTCCCAGCTATCAAGCTCCAGTGCCCACACTGCAGAGCTGGAGTAGCAGAGCTGGGTTGGGCCCACCTGCAGAATTGCCAGATGCCAGGCAGGATGCCCAAGCAGCAGTGGATCCTGCCCCACGCACTCCTAAAGGCAGGGCCTGCCAGCTCATTTGAGTAAAGAAACTTCTGAACCAGCTACCTGCTTGTGGGCTTTTGACAGCTACACAGATAATTTTAGTTCAATGTCACATATCTTACCTGCTTCCTACACGCGCACATGTGAATGATTTTGGTTTAGCTTGACTGTTGACACTGCTGTTCAAGAGAAGAGTTAAGAACAAGTTAAACATTCTGGCTGATGAATTGGTCACAGCTTCCCACAGGGACTGCTCAGACATCCACAATGATAAATAGAGTCAAAGCTTCTACTGGCTCAGCTCATGTTTATTAGAACTATCTGCTAATGACCTAAAGGGAACAATCTTGAGAAGCGTAGGAAATAGTTTCCCCAGCTATTGGTTATTGTAACATGCATCGCTGACACAGGCAAATAATCTCTTGTAAGAGCACTGCAGGAAGACAGGAGTTAGGTTTTATGAAGGATTTTACTTTTCACATTTGGTTTCCTTCCAGTTTGGGAGGAAACTGAGATACTTAAGTTTTCCACAAAAGAAAAATCATGTGGAAAAAGGCTGGGTTTGGATGTCTTAAACTGTTTCATTTCAATTTTGACTTTTTAGAGCTGCAAAACTTTAAAAACCAAGTCATTTTAAAAGCAAAAATTTCCACTCAAAGAGTGTTAAAATGTTTTGATTCTTGGAATGTTTCCATTTTTTTCCACAACTAAATATGAGGACAAACACAATTTCGTGAAGTATTTTAGGAGAACTGTATTTTTTCAAACAAAAAATTGTCAACATTTTCTTTATTGACTCTGTATCCCTTTTATTCCCCTTTCTTTTCTTTGAAACATTCGTCCAAAACATTCTAGAAGAAAATGGAAATGTTACTAGTGGGTAGTTTGAAAAGAGCAGTTAGGTTCTGA
Source organism: Pithys albifrons albifrons (assembly GCF_047495875.1). NCBI lineage: Eukaryota > Metazoa > Chordata > Aves > Passeriformes > Thamnophilidae > Pithys > Pithys albifrons. Next base: position 11,054,793 of record NC_092470.1, read on the forward strand.
AAATTGAATCCTTCATCTATGTTTTTCTTAATACACTCTGAGCAGAAAACATCCTATGACTTACCTCATCTCCAAGGGCATGGTGTTAGCAAGTCATTTCAAAACCTTTAAAATACAGACTCCAGGAAGCAAAATAAAATTTAGCCAAGAACTTACCCATTAACTATTGCTAAATGAAGCCTGCACTGCACACCTGTATAATGTTGATATGACATCAGTAACTTGAGCAAAGAACCAGGGAAATACTGGAAAAGTAGAAGTTTCCTTTCTGATCCTGTAGGGTCTTGCCTGTTTTCCACCTAGTGAAAGCTGCATAGCACACAAAATGGCCAACTGGCAAGTTTAAAGGAGGAACCCAGTCATCTGACAGACTCCATATGTCCCACAACTTCCCCAGGCCCAAACAGTGTTAGACATGCACCAAAACTGGCATGTGCCACAGAACAAACACAGCAACACCACAGATGTGACTGGGCTCTGCTGGTGTCTCTACAGCCTTGGCTGCAGTTTGAGTCACTATGACATTGACACCAACACCCTTGTGAACCCTTTTGAGGGCCCAGAAAATAAATATTTGGTAGATAGCTTTGAGACTTTTCTGAACATACTGATTTTAAAGTTGTGGGTACACTTTGGCCTTTAATTAGTCAATATATAAAGAAGAATTTTACCTGGAGAGTTACATTGGCAAGATTCCCAGTCACTGAACTGGTTTCTCTGTAGAAAGAGAAGATGAGCAGAAGAAAGGAGAAGGTACCAGTAGACTTTTGGTTTTTACAGAGTACTAACACTGTCCTTAAATGTATGGTGATGAAGTGTTACATAAACGTACGTGTGGTATAAGACCACTAGAGGGGAGTAAAGTAACTTAAAAGTGAACATTTCCTCTACTCGGTTTTGCTGTACAAATTGCATTTGCACATGGTAATTAACAGCTATAGTAAAGCCAGAGTATTAAAGAATTGCATTTGCTTAACATTCTAAGCAAAGTTGATTAGATAATTACAGTATTTCTGTACCATTGTCCCCTCTCACTAGGCTGCAGGCTGACAGGGAACATTCGTCATCTGGATGAAGCCAGAACACCAGGGATGGCATTCAGCCAGAACATTTGGCAATAGACATGACTGTCTTTACTTGTATTCAGATTTATAAAGAAGCAATGCTGCACGATGGAAACAGACTCATTTTATCAAGTGTGAAAAAGGCATTGGGCTTAAAAGCTTGCTTGGTAGGTAAGCCTGTGCAAGAAGGAAATTAAGAACCTTGGTTCTCACATAGATCACTGCCCAAGTCTACAAAACAGTGAAATATTTACCAAAGCAACAAGAACAGAGAGAAACATGATTAATTTGGAAGTGTGAAGTACTCTGCATCAGAATGTTGGGTGAAATCTCACTACATCTGAAAGTAATGTGCTCCTGTATCACTGCCAGGTTACCATCGTCTCCATTGTGAGCCATCCACACTGTGGGAGACAGGACTGTGCAGGGAATCTGCACAAAAGAGCAAAATAAATTTCAATGAGAAATCTTAGCAACTCCCACAGAACAAAGGGAAACATGAGAACAGAGTTCCAACAGCAGAAGAATGGCTTTGACAGCAAGTTTTAGGGATGAATGACTGAAATATATATATGTGGCTGTGTATCTCAATACTTCTGGGAAGTATACCCAGCTTGAGACTTCATGGGAAAAGGGACACTGTACAGCAGTAGGTAGACCTCCAAACCTCAGGGGAAAGTACCAACCACCAAGTAAAAGAAGAGGTAAGGGGCTAACAAGAGATGAAATTCCAAAGGTGTTAAGGAAAACCTGGGAATGCAAGCAAGCCATAGCTCTCCTTAGTTGCATATCCACAGGTGACACTTAGGGAACTTGAATTTAATCATAGCAGTCTTGAAAGGCTTTCACAACCTGATCGGGTATTTTGCAAAGACTGTAGTAATACTGCACAAGAACAGACAATCTGCTGAACCAGACTGAAAACTACCAGGCATGGTAGGACCAAAACTAGTGAGTCTGATTTTTTTTATTTATCATTTGCTGTACTATACTATACTTGTAAGATATAACAGGTAAAGAAAATATAAAGAACAAAAACACAGCAAGAAAGAGTACCACTGCATTCTGCTACTTTGGGGGTGGTGTTAAACAAAGTTTAAGCCAAATTGTGCTGAACTACAACATCACTAGAGTAAACTTCAATGGGGCTCCTACAGCATAAATATGGTATTAAAAAAAGAATCTGAATTAAAAAGACGTAACAGCAGGTAATCAGTTCTTGAATCAAGCAGGTAAGTTCTTTCAGCCATATAACCTAGATGGTGAAAATATCTGGCAGACTTAAGAGATTCATTTAGTGGCTCTATTACAATCTTGGCTCAACTATACAAGACCAACCACATGTATTGCAACACTGCATCCCCCTTTCTGACGGTATCAGCTGTCCAGTTTCAGGAGCTGCCACCCCCTATCCTAGCATGTTACTGCTCCATTCTTTCCTACTGATGTTGGAAGGAGGAGGGCTGAGTTTTGTCTAAGAGGTGCTGATTCTTGGGCAAAGTATCATCTTGTACCTTAAATTTTACTCACCAGGAAAAGATTGCTGCTGTTTGGGTACGGATCTGCCCTCCAGGCCTGTGCAGTTGATTTGCATTAAGGAAAACTTAAAATCCCCTTGGCAGCTCTGGAGCTCTCTGGAGTTGTCAATGCAACAAGACACAAAGTAAACATTAGGTAAGCAAAGATTTAACTCATTCTTTACCTACATCCACATTCTCACATACATTGCAATTTTGGTCACCAAAGTTGCCTGGTATGTGGTGTGATATGATACGACTGAGACAGCAACCAAATTTTCCTGGGCATCCAATGTCCACATTTAAATATGCTCCCTTTTACAAGCTGGGATTGGAAAGATTCCACCCATCCACCCTGCTTTTGCTGCACCTGCATAACATTTTCCTGCTCCCAAGGAGGAAGGTCACCCAGAAGAGAACCTTTCCTCACATCAGACTGTGGAGCCTGCTGAAGAAAACTCCCCTCTTTCCTCACTGTAGCTGGGATCTGCTGCACCTCAGCTCTCTGCAGGGTGGGCAGGAACATGGAACATCTCTCCTCACCAGTGTGGCCACAGCTTCAAAATTAAATATGTAAAAATCATCAGTTGTTCAAAGCTTTAGCAGGACCAGGAGCATTAAGCACTTCATTCTGCACTGAAACCACTGAGCTCTGTTAAACACAGGGACTTTGTTAAAAGCTATGGCAAATGACAGTAAGTTACACACACAAACAACATAGAACAAGGCGACAGAAATAACACTTGTAGTAAAAAGTTACATTTCAGTGACATGTGCAAACAGCTTTTAAAGTTCTAAGTGGGGTATTTTGGGGAAGTACAACAGAGAAGCTCTTGAACCTGCATCAGATGAAGGATCATTTGGAAAAGTTGCATTTGGTCCACAGCAATGAGATGATGGGCCCTCAGCTGCTGTCTGGAAGGTCAGGGATGTCCTACAGGACAGAAGGATGTTTACTTTTATAGATCCAGTGTTCATTTGGGAAGGTTTCTGAACTAGCCCAAGGAGTGAATTAATCTGATGTATTGGCTTAAACATTTATACAAGTACCTCTTTACACAGGAATAATTGTGCTTCTTTTTACCTTGTGGAATTTGGGAAAATGTTTAAGCAAACCAGAAAAAGCCACTCATCACTGGGAAAAAAAAAGCCTCCACAGGGCTTAGAGGACAACTAGTAAAAACTTTCCCTTGCAGACAAGGCCACAGCTATTTCCTCAGCTAAGAGCTCGGAATTTGGCCCTTGAACTTAACCACTGCCCATGTTTGTTTAGGCACAAGCGGTCTCTCATGGCCTCAGTTTGCTCCCACTGACGATGACAAACCCCACCTCACTAAAAAGGAAGTGGGGTTGGATTTATGGGCAACATTAAAGGCCACCAAAAAATTCACAAGTCTCTCATTAGATCGCCTGAGAGTCTCAAGTCACAAACCAGCCCCGTGTACCAGGAGCTGCAATGCATTCTGCCTTGCCAGTTGGCCTGAGATATAACCTTGCTTTTTTTGTAAGGGAAGTTAAACACATTTTTCTTCAGATTCTGTACTCTTTTCCCTCTTAAAACTGAAAAGATTCTCAGACTTAACTGTCATGTTCAACTCCAAAAGACCAAACAAGCAACATTACAGCAGTTAAATGTTACATATGAAAGGCACTACATATAACCTTTGAAAGAATATTCAGTCTTTTTTCTTCTTCTAACATCACAGAAAAATAGCAAGTAAAACCTTTTTGCCTGTCTCTTCCCTCTTACTGTTTGATGTGAATTGCTGACCCATAACTATACTATTAATTGCAACAGTATGATTTAATCACTTCCTGTAGCAAAATGCCTCTTCTCCTCACAGGATCACTAGAAATGAAGTTATCCCAAGGAAAGCAAGAAGTCTAGGAAAAAAGGTACAGTTTGCAATTCTCTTTAACATGTGAAGAGGCCTTTAAAATAGGAGCTTTCTAAGCATCAGGAAGAACACGACATCTTCAGTTTACCCCAATAAACTATGCTGTTAAAGAAACACCTGCAAAACATGGTCATTCTAATTGGTACCCTTCTTCTGCCCAATTTGAGCCATTTTTTGCTGTATGAAAGGGAAGAATACTTAAAATGTGTTTTAAAATAATAATTTAATGAAATTGCAAGTATTTTTTGCTTTTATTGTGGGAACACAAACAAAGGCTTATAGGGGCTCCTTCAAAATGGAAAAGTCAATTAAAATACTGACTTCAAATCCCAAAAAGTCTCTCATTACGCTCAGAAGGAATTTTGATAACCATTTAAAAAATGACAAGTTACAGTAGCTTTGCTTTAGATAAACATTGCACTGCAAGCTAAAAGGAATATAAAAATAGATTGTTTAATAAATTTGTGTATAATACACCATAAACAATTATGAAAGTGTTATTAAAAAGGTTAAAAAATCCAGATTAATATTTCAAGTGACTTGATAAAATTTGTTCACGTGGCATTCAAGATGTGTAACACTGAACATAAAATGGACACAATAGAAGAGATTTTCCTCAATCCTCACACTTTTATTCAAACATCAAGTTAATATTTTTTTCCTTGAAACAAGGAATTGCTGGTATCAGTTCGAGTTAGAAAGTCATCTGGTTACAAAACACTATCTTGCTGATGAGACTTGGGATCCCACACCATTTTTCTCCAAGCATTTGTTGCAGCATTTTCCTCCATTTGAATCTGGTGATGCTTTGGGTTGTGGGACAGCAGAATTCGACCTGTCAGAGTTGAAGATTGAGGTATGCTCTGGGTTTGCAATCTGCTGGTCTCTACTGTAAACTTTTGTGCTGCCTTTTGTGATGAGAAACTTGCCATTGCCACTGGAAATGTCTCTCCAAGACGTAACATTTTCATCTGCAGGGGAAGATGACCTGATGTGAGGAAACTCTTCACAGTATACAATCTGTGCATGAACATTAGTACTGGCTTTTTGTTGAGGATACAAAAGAGGCGTAACACCACAATCCAGATGCAGGCTTCCACTCCCAGAACTCCATTCACTGCTGCTTCCTTCATCTCTTCCTGGAGTGACTTTAAAATTAAATTCCCGAGTTCTCTTAGACTTAGTTTTCCACTTACCACATGATTGGCTACATTTATCCTGTTTTGAGAAGGTTCTTCCATTCTTGCTCTTAAGCCTACAGTGAGCTGGCCCAGAGCTGGTGTGGCCATTTGTAACATCAGGTTGAAGCCTATTTTCCAACGTCACCTGACAAGCAGATGGAGGAGAATTCTGATGTGCTCTATTACTTGTAGCACACAAAGGTCCTTTGTCAACATTTACAATATGGCCATATTTTTCTCCTCTTCCATCTTCATTTGGATAAAACTCTGGTAGAGCACCTCTAGAAGCACCATCCAGATTTTTAGAATTATCCCTGTTCTCAATATCTGAAATCACTGTTTCATGAAGCATATGCTGAGTTACAGCCTGTGTTGCATCAAACTGCTGTCTCAAGTCACGTGGTACATGTTTCTGGACAACTTTATCATTGGCTTTCTCAGTACTGCTTTCACCACATGATTTGCTTTCCCTATGGTTTGACCTGGCCCGAAGCACACGATCTCTTTTGGAGCACTCAGCTCCAGGGTCGGAATATAAACGCAGAGCTAGAAGAGGAGGGAGAAAATAAACTAATTGAAGGTAATATTAATACTGGAAGAAAAACATTGTTATTTTGTTTGTTTTTAATAAAGAATCATAAGCATTATCAAAATAAGCAGCTTATATTTACAACTTACATTAGCAAGCTAATAAATAGATTGTACTTCACTTTCCATCTGCATTGTCATTACATGTATTAAATCAGTATGATCAAGAAGAGAACAACTGTAGAATACCTGAGCAGGTAGATTTGCTCTGTGGAACGTGTCGAAGAGGTGTTTCGAGTCCCTTAGCCATTGCAGCAAGCTTACTGGCAGCATTCATTATTTTCTTTTCAGCTCTGTCAAGATGTACAGAACATGAAAAAAAAAAAAGAGAACAAGTTTAAGAGTAATTCCTTTTCAACTGTGCATTTTATGTTAAGGAAATGTTACAGAGAATAAGAGAATACTGAGAAGACAGTATGCCAGACTGCTCAGCAGTGACTCCACACCAGCATGCACAAACTGGCAAAACTTCAGCTCGGGCACTGTTGTTGCTGCAAGGTGGTCAAAGACCAGATTAACATCTTAGAGACACAGACACACATCTTGTAAAGCCAACAGTAATTTCCAAGCATACTTGAACTCACCCTTCCTGTTTCCCATTGTCAGTAAGCAGTTGTTGAAGGCAGGTCAAATAGTATTTGCGCATTTTCCGTGCTGTCTCCTGGCGCTCTCGTAGAACCTCCACTTTAATCATTTCAGCGGCTCGTTCCTTGCTTTCACGGATATAACAGAGCATGTCGCCTACAAACACACTTCATTAGCACCAGTTTTCCTCTCGAGTGGGGAAAAATGCCAACACCACAACCCTGGATTCTCTAGCAGATCTGGAACAAGTCAGCAAGGGCATGGATTTACCTGCCAACATTCCACCCAAATCCTTGTTTCCTACTGGATAAACACCAGTGCAGACCTCAGCAGGTTAACATGATGCATCAGAAAGGAATTCCGTTGTCTGATTCTGCATCTTAAGCAGGAATAGAAAACAGCAGGCATAGGGATTTGGGAGGAATGTTGGCTGAAAAAAGAATTTGGGGACCTGCTGCACTTGGGTAAGAGCTGGTGCTACATTTAGTCCTCTCTCTCCAACCAAAGGTGTGCTGATTATGCCAGAAGGCAGAAAAAGTTGCATGTCAGGTAGGTTTTTTTTCTGGAGAAAAAAGATCAGTTCTCAAAATAAACTTTACCACTTTAAAAGATATAATTAAGTACAACAAAGCAAGGATGGCATAACAAGGCTTCACCCATTGAAATGGCACATCAAATATTACGGCGACAGACAATTCCACTTCCCACATTCACTCAAGTAAGTAGGAGAACTTTACTTCTAACGTGATCTGGCTGTGATATTCTTGTCCACGCTGGCTGAAGGAGGAAGCAACAAGGTAAATTAAATTCCTCCATTAACTTTTTAGCTAAGATTTCAGTACTTACACTTAATCTTGCTCACAGCTTTGATGTAGTGAGCACGCATTTCTTCCAGACCTTTCACAGAGTCAGAAGATGCACAAGGTTTTGAGACTTCTCCCTTGGACAGTGTCCTGAAATACATAAAAGCCACACTGCACAAGAAAAGTAACTTATAACTTACCAAAAAAAAATAATCATCTTGTTTAGCTTTTTTAAAATACCTTGGTGGTGAACCCTGGTCTTTCAATTTAGTCATCTCAGAGTTTTCTGTAATTTGAGCTTCTAGAGCCTTCTCATTTTCTATTAAAAAAAAAAGAACCATAATTCACTGTACTTCCCTAAATTAAGAGTTCAACAGAAGTTATTACATAAACTGCTCTCTCTGGAATAAGAGCTCAATGTCACAAAGTATCATCAGCAAACACACAGCTGTTGCAGCAACAAGCAGATAGGAATCAATCCAAATACACTTCAATGAAGTCTGAATATAAAAGTCATTTCATATGGTAATTAAATAAGCTTAGTCTTCATATGCCATTACTAACACTATGCTGGAGGCAAAACTTCTGAGATACCAAGTGTACATGTAGGGAATGAACAGGATAAAAAATAACAAGGTTTGTTTTGGCAAACATTGGAAAAGAACTATTAATTTGTCAGTTAGCAGTTGTGCCTTCTTTGAAGTAGAGAGACAGAAGATAAAGCTTGGCTGGTTTTGTTGGCTTGTGGAGTTTTTTGGTTGGGATTTTTGTCTGTTTTAATTTTAACAACCAAAAGCCAGTCTCCACTGAAAACTACAAGATGCAACAGATGAGAGAATCAAGGTTGTCTTTAGCTGACTAACCATCCTAATCCTGGATTTGCTCTGAGTTAGCTCATGTTGCTTCACAGGAAGCTGAAGATGTTTGTGGGCCATCTCCACTGTCTTTTCAAGTCCTGTCTTTTCAAGTCCTGGCATGCAGCCTCTCTTTACTCAAGCTCCGGGCAGCCGTGTTCACAGCAAAAATCTTCCTGACACCCAAGACTCCTTTTTGTACACTTCTCACTTCCAACAGTAACTGCTAAAAGTTATACAAGGACATGGGACCAAAAAGAAGAGCATCAAGCCCAGCCTCTTACCAGTGCTCTACTTAGTTCTCCTCTTGCTGGAAAACTTAACATTTTAGTCCAACTAAACTAATCACAAGAGTCTGGAACCCTGCTACAGAAGGTGCAACAGCAGCTATCAACTCACAGAGCCCTCACAGCCTCAATGCACTCCCATCAGCAATGGTTTGAGTTCTTCAGTCAGCAACGAGACCTGGAGGTTGAATGTTTTTTAATTTCATATAAAAAAAAAATACACAGCAGCCAAGCAGGGTCTTTTGAAGTCAGCTGAAGGAAACTGTCCCAGCTGGAAAGCCTCATATGCATCTGACTCTAGTTAAGGAATACACAAAGACTGGGCCCCTTCCAGGAGAGGGACGGCTGCTCTCCACAGCCAGGACAGGGCGCTCTAGAGAGAGGAGCGCTGCAGTGCCTGCATTGTTCTGTGGTAATAGATGGGTTGTTATTTTGGTGTTGAAGGAATCCAAGCCACACTATAGGCATAAAGCCAAAGGCTCTCTTGGGTTTTCTTGCTTTATATTTTTCAGTTGTGTAAGAACTCAAAGTAAACAGACAGCCCCAAGGAGGATTCTGTCACTCCCATGAAGCTTTTCCCATCTACACGGTCTTCAGCTTTGCCATAATACATAGGGCAACTTTAGGAGGAGCTACAGTGCTAAAGTATATACTGGAGGGGGAGGAGAGGAGTGGGGAAGGGAAGAAGGAAGGGGGGAATTCACATTTTTTCAACTACATTCTTCATCAAAAGAACCAGAAGGCTACCATACCAGGTGAAATACAGTTCTTGACACAGTAATTTCCTTTACATGAATGCAGCATTCCTTGTCTTGTGTAACGCCAAGAGCAAGCAGTGTAAATCTTCAAAGCTCTGATTTAGTATGACCCACTTAGGAGACACAGGTTAGACCACACCCTGCTCACCATGAACAACACTGGCTTATATATGAGCTGTCATAGACACCAAAGGTTTTAGTGCTCACAGCCCCCCAGGAATACACACACCTGTAGCAGATAGGATAGCTATTTCTTTACTCCTGAAGAATGGCTTCAAAAAGGAGAAAGCTACTAGCATTTGATAAAATTAAACCTCAAAGTCCAGCATTAATCCGTAAACTGGAAACCAGTACCATTTGTTGCAGTTTGTGACTTTAACACAGCTTATGCAATATTAAACAACCTCACAGTCAGAAGAACTGTATCTTCCTTATTCAATAATTAACTAATTTTGCATTAGGATTATCAGTAGGATGTTGACTATTAAAGCCTGCTACCAACAAATCTAATTTGATGATACACAATTGGCCAGATTAAGATCAAAGTAAATACCTTTGTCTGTTCCAGTTTCCTGCAAGGGTGTCTGTCTTCTTAATCTCCTTTGTGCTTCTGCTTGGTGCCCAACACTGCACACAGGAGTTCTGGCCATGTCCCCAGTGTCTCCTGCACCACGTTGCAGGTAAGGGTGTGATTCCTTATTTGCATTACTCACTAACTCTTCATATTTCTGCAATTGAAAAACACTTCATGACAACGACACACACAGTAAAAAGAAGAAAAAAAAGATGGTTCCACACCATCTTGAAGCAAGTAAGTAGTATGTTTTGCTTAGAAACAACTAACCCTGGCAACAAAGTAGCTTTAGTATTGTAACACAGGTACTTTAAACCTGCAATAAACCATAAACTGCAGCTCAAATCGTGAGGAAAACATCTATTCTATGATATAGAAGATTTACTTGGTGTAAATCACTGCAACAGCAGGACTTGAATATCTTGACTATTATTTTAGAAATGTCAGTAGCCCTTAACATTGCAGAACAATACTGTGCCTTTGAACAGCTGAAGCAAACGTGCTTTTTAAAGAAAGAAGACACTCCTAAGAAATTACAGAGACTTCACTAAAAAATGTGGTTCAAACCAACCAATGTTTTGAGGTTCAAAGGCATATTAAACAGTTTACCATTTATCATATCCATTACAAAAGATGTATATCAGGCACAGGAAAAATCTTCCATTTCTCTTTACAATTGAGAATATGACTTGTGACAAGAAACCATTAAAGGCCCACTTTCTGAACAGAAATACACTGACACTAAAAAAATGGTAACATTCCATGAGAAATCACTACATAGACATTTTTCCCTACTCCACCTTGTCTTGAAAAACAACACATTTTCTCCGTCCTATTCTTGGATAATTCCCCAGCCACTAAATGCTGGGTAGCAACGGCACTTCTGGTGGGATGCTCCCCAAAACAAAAAACTTATTACAAGGATAACCATTGCAAGAATTGGAATCTGCTAAAACAACAGAAACAAATGCTTTTGGACAGAATTTGACTTAACTCCAAACTCCTCTAGAAGAGGGTGGGACATCTTTCCTCATTTGAGCAGGCACGTTGAAAAGGATTTCCTAGAGCCACAATGAAATTAAGCAAGACTATTATTCCCAAGACAGAACTGAATAACTGACAAACTGACCTATGACAAAGAAAGCATTTACTATGTTTGTCCTTGTTTGCATAAGGAGGAAAAGAAACAATAACATCATTGACAATCACTATCCAATCACCACTAAAACTGGATTTTGCAGCTACACAAAAATCTGAGGTGCTTTCTGTCATTACAGCCCATCTCAGAGGTCACAAGGAGCCTACAACTGGCTCCCAGACTTAAGAGGGTGGATTTATCTCCTTAAGAGTCTTTGCACAAATGACACTCCTAACCTGACTTTCTCTTCTCTTCTCTAAAGATTGAAGATGTCAAAGTTACACCCATCCTTTCCCTTTTCACTTGCTAACGGTAGACTTAGCCATCTTTGACTTTTAAAGGACTCCTGTTTATCAGTAAACACAAATGTTGCATTTCTGTTTCTCAGAATTACATGGATATTTCATGCTGGGAGAAAACAGGCCCAAGTGACTTCTCCAATCCCTCTTCTAACTGGCAATTATAGTTAACAGAAATATTACCTCTTTCCATTCTCGCTCTTTCTTTTCCAGAATTGTGCAAACTGTGGTTCTATAGGCCTTTTGTAAGCAAGCCTTCAGTTTGTCTTTGCACTGACTGTTGATTTCAACATGAGAGTCAAAACACTGGTCCTTCAAAGAATGCTTCCTGTGTGTGCACTTGACTAGTTCGTCATGAATTTCACTCAAGAGGTACTCAAGCTCAACCAGAGTCTTCTCCTCATACCGATTAATTTCATCCTGCAGTCTCTTGGCTTGCTGAGCCTCCCATTCTCGCTGCTTTTGGTCTAATAACATCTTTATTTCTGCTTCTTTCTGAATGGAGAGATCATTCTTCTGCTTTGCAAGATCCTCCCTCGCTGTTGCAAGCACCTCTTTAATCTTGTTTCTGTGCTCATCTAAGAATGATCGATAGTCTCTCTCATTTTGCTCCTGTATCTGCAGAATTTCCTCTTGCTTTTCCTTGTTCCACTGTGCACGAGCCTTTGCTAGTTCTGCTTTGACAGCTGCAGGGATTTCTTCTTTCTTTAGCTCCAATTCCTTCCTGAGAGAAATGATCTTTTCTTCAAGTTCTTTCATTCTTGGTCCAGATCTCTCTGTACTCTCATATTCTTTCTTCCACTTCTCCTCAGCAGCTGAGAGCACTTGGGCTACCTGGCAAATATGTAAAACAGTCACTATGAATACACACACACACATTTATAGACACACAAAACATAACTCTGCATCGTTATCAATCTATTGGAGATATTTTCAAGTTATTCAATAAAAATTAAACCTATATAGGCAAAAATTGAGTATGGACCAGAACACACAAGAATCATCTTTCCTTAACGATTCCTTGCCTATGTCTACATTAATTCCTCAGTTACAGATGGAATGTGGAAGACTGAACTCCTTATCAACACACAAGTATTTGGGCTACCTGCTTTGCTGTAGCCTCTTGGTGTTCTTTTTCCCATTTTTCTTGTTCTATCTTTAGATTTTGTTTGTACTCTTTGAGGTCTGTTAATTCTTGCAGCCACTTGGCATGAACTTGGGTTAAAGCTGCATCTACCTTTAAACACATAAAAAACCTACTTCAGTCACCACCACTGGGCACATTTTTATTATTACTTTCATGTAACAGTGCAAGAACAGACTTCATTTTGAATTGCACATGTTTACAGAAATTAAAAGACTCAGACCAGCAGCATTTGATGCATTTCTTGATACAAAATTATGGATATTAAATTTATTTTTAACAAAATTATTTAAAATCTAAGCCAGTGTTGCTCAGTTCTGCTCAAAATTCCTGTAAAACTTGTTCAATAGGACAAAAAACAAGCCACATGCCACAGCTTGTTCAGAACTTTTTAAAAACTGTATTTCTAATATAGCAAATATCAACTATTGAGCTTAAGAGGAAGTCAGTGGAAGAGACCATTTACTTTTTTTTAGGTGATTATTTGCACAGGGCAGTTTCACAGGCTCCAGGCAGACAGAACAATTATTTGTTACCTGGCTAGCAAGATTTTTATGGTATTTATTTTCCAGTTGTAATTCAAATTCTTTTAAGGCCTCTTCAGAGGCCATATTTTCTTTTAGAGCCTTCTGGATCTGCAGTCTCTGATCTTCAACAGTCCCTTCTAACTCTTTCGCTGAAGCTTCATCCACAGTTGTTACTAGGTCAGCTTGGCAGCTGCAGTCATTGCATTCAACTACAGTTCTTCTCATTTCTTCCAGCCTACTCTGACATTCTTTCTCTATTTTTGCAAAGACTTGTTCTTTATTCTAAGGAAAAAAAATATTTTTTTAGAAAATCCCGCCAATGTCCAAATAAATAGAATTTAGGGTGTTTAACAAACAAAACTGTATACACCAATAACCTTCCCTAACAGGAGAAGAACACAACCATGCAGAGAGGAGAGAGCCTGGTGCCACATCACAGCTTTCTTTGGGGGGATAGGATACACAAAGGACTGTGGGTAACTGAATTAAACAACAGAAAGTGTAACCACTCTCCAAGTTCAGGGTGGAAAATTCCTGCATATTACCAGTTCTGACATTCAGGATATTCTGCTTGTTATTTTACAAGATCTAGGTTTGGGGGTTTTTTCCAAAATCTTAAACGTGTAATAACTAATGACTTCTTCAGAGGCTTTTGAAATGACAGATCCTTAACAGCCACTTCAAATGGCAGAATAACAGCAGATAAATGTACATACAAGTTCTATTTATGAAAATAAATTACAAAAACCCCTTGAAATTCCCTGATCTAAGTTTCATACCTCTTTTTCTTCCTTCTCCCAGTGAACTTTAGCTAATGCAACTTCCTCTTCAACTTGGTGTTGTTTTTCTTCCAGCCACTGCCTCTTTGCTGCTATCATAGACCTGCTGTGTTTCTCTTCAAGCTCAGTCCTCAGAAGTTTAAGAGAGACTTCTTTTTCTTCTAGTAGCTGTTTCTTGAGCTAGACCAAAAAAAATAAATACGTGAAGTATTCTCCAAGGCATAGCAACTGCTCTGGTAGCAAGTGATGAGAAAGCATGAGCCATGTAAGTCTCTAGAGCCTGTGCACTGATCTTACTGATGGTACCTAACCAAGAGACTCGGCTCTCAAAAGGAGATGTTTTAAGATGTGATATCAGAGATTATTACAGCCTATTGCTCTAAAATAATGTTTTTCACAATGCATCTTTATCCCCATCATACTTTGAGCTGCATCTCTTTACTGTACCTGCTTAGCCTATTTTAGTCACTGCACATTGGAACCTTCAGAAAAGCAAAGTTTTTAACCAATATAGCAGTCTAAATTCTCTACTACTTAAAGAAAACCCCAATATTTTCAATCAGTTTTATATAGGGAGAAGTAAACTTGTATCACATTCAGTTATTTTTGGAAAATGTCTCATGAATGTAAACCCTTATACTGCTGGCTGAGCGTCCTCAAGAGTCAGAATTATGGAAGTTCACTACATGAAAATGAAAAGCTATTGGAAAGTTACTTCTACAATATTTTAACCTCCAGGACACAACAGTAGATTAATTCAACAACCAATAGGTCATATGTATGACCTTTCTGATATAGCTGAAACTCTTCCAAGTATCTTCCCCAAACAATTACAAAATTAACTATACTTATGAACATTGTATCTTGAAAACAGTCTGAAATTATATGGTTTATAGGTATTTCCATTTGTACCTTCTCTTCTTTCAATTGCTGCCATTGTTCAAACTTCTGCCTTAAAGTAGCTTCCAAGGTGTCCTTCTCCCCACAGACTCCAATGTAACATTCCTTCACTGCAGTCATCTCTTTGTTCAGCTCCTCTATATTAGCCCTTCACAAGACAGGTTATTTATTATCAATTGGTCAATTGGATAATTTATTATTTTTTAATCAATTGGACTTCACACTCACAGGACAGCAAGGCAATTTTAAGAGAAGTGTCACTAGCACTGAAGGTCAGACAGGAAATGTGAAAGCTTCAGTAGAAGTGGAAAAAATGGTAGTTCTTACTTCAACTGTGAGATTGTCTCTTCATAAGTCTGAATAAGCCGCTGTTTTTCCACAGCAAACTTCTCCATCAGGTCTTTCTCAAAATGTGCTTTTGTATCCTCATGATGTTGCTGATAAGTTCTTTCACATCTACAATTTCATGAAAGGAAAATAACTATCTAGTGTTTTTCCCCTCCTTTTAAACAGGGTTCAACTCCTCCTTAAGAAAATAATTTCTTAACATAAACCTCCTCTTGTACCCGAGAGCTGGAACAAGATCATACAGGAAGGCTAAAAATCCACACTGAAATTAAACCAAACAAAGTTAACAGACTTACCTGTCAATAGCTTCTTGCTTATCATGGTCAAAATCCTGAACCATCTTTCTCATCTGACAACAGAGATCTTGATTTAAGTTTTTCAGTTTTTCCTCATTTTCCTTCAGTTCTTCAATAGTCAAAGCATGGGCCTGGACAAACAAGGCTCAAGTAACATGAGGGTTGTAAAAACCCTTTCTAATCACAGGTTTTTTGTGTTTTGGGTTGTTTTTTTTTTTCTGTAGGGATAAGCAGCATCTCTGTCTTACCTCAACTTCCTGGAGCAAAGCTTCGTTAGCCTTTTTGAGTCTCACAACTTCTTCCTTTAGATTATCAGAAACCAAAGGATGGGCCACCGAGTTATCATTCAGATTTGTGACAGGCTAAAAGAAAATAAAATAAGGATGATATCCTTTCAAGATATAATTTATTTAAAGGGTAATGCTTAAAACAGCTAGAGTTGTTGAATAAAAATTGTACTTAAAAAATTTTTAAAAACACACCAAAAGAAATTATTGCAGTGCAGGATGTAACAGTATCACTGTTACCCTGGATGAATTGTGGAAACTCGGTATCATGAAGGTTTAGAGAGGCATGTGATGCACAACACTCCATGTTCTGTTTGCAAGCTCATCCAACAGAGGGAACACTTCTCAAGTGTATTGCAATTCTATCCCACATCCAGGTCACAATGTATAGATTACAAAAGCAGACAGTACAAGTCTGATCAATGTATAGAGGGACGGTAATAATGGAGTGAAGAGAAATGCAATATCAAGGAGATCCCTTGTTGATTAAATTACACCTTGAAGGCCCTCTGAAGGCAATCTGTTAATGTTCCATCTGTATAAGCTAACAGTACTATTGGCTTTCTCTGAGAAATTACAAGTCCTTTTGGCTGAAGAAAAACTACTTTCTCCAATGAAATGTACTTCTGAAAAAAGCAGTCGCCACTCAATGCTATCAAGCAAGTAAGGCATCATATCAGAACTCAATAATGCCTATGCTGCCCAAGTTTTGCTGCTCAGCTGTTTTCTTTTTAATCAAAGATACAGAACAAGGTATCATCCAAATGGTAATACTTTTCTTCAGAGGTGTTATGAATACTCAGCTATGGGTCAATTTTCGATCCATTCTCATAGGAAGTTTAAATGTTGGTTTCATTCACCAAAAACCAGTGATACTTTACTTCTAAAGAAGTGTAAAAGAACAAACCTCTGACTCTTTTGATGATTTTTCTGCTTTCAACTTGTATTCCTCTAGTGTCTTCTGGCAATCTTTGAGACCACTTTGTAGTTGAGTAATCTGGTTTCTCTTCATTTTGTTACTGTTCAATAAACGTTCCAGCTCAGCTTTTAATTCTACAATAATTTCATCCTTAGAGAGTTCTTTATCCACATCTCTGTTCTGTATTGCACTATCAGGGAAGACACAACCAGTTCAGTATTTAAAAGACAAAACACATTTATTTGAAAGGTGGTGGCAGCAAAGAGAAGAGCAACTAATGCTACCAGAAATACACATGTCTAGGACATAACAGTAAAAAGAATGAAAGAACATGAATACAAAAGCTTTTTCATAAAGTTGCAATTAATTTACAGAGAATTTGTTAATTCAGCTGTTTCCCCAAAAGATTCATTCTCACATGATGAGAGGTATTTTGAGCCAGCTCAACAGGTTGACGGTAAAAGACAACTTTGCTTTAAGTAACTATGTGGAGTCTTCAAGCAAAAAGCTATCTGTGATTATAATCCATTCCAGGAACAGTATCATAGACCCTATAAAATCTAAAGATTTATTAAGTAGCAATTAGGCAACCAATTTATGGGATTAGTTCAGACTTGTGTTTCCCAGATTACTTGGCAATACAAACAGTACTTCAAGTATCTACCAAAAACCTGCACCTTGATCCAGTAAGACCATCTTTTACACATCACTTGCATAATCTCTTGAGGATTTTAGACTTTCCACAAGAATCACTCAATACCTGCAGAACTTTGGTTTCTTCCCAGTGAATTTTTTAATTCCCAGATCTACATAGGATTCCCCCAGGTTTGTATGCTGCTCTCCACCTGTATCATTCAAAAATACTCCAAGCTTGGCAGCAGATTCATACAAAGCTATTTCTTCCTTCAGTTCCATTAATTCTTCCTGAAAGGAAGAGACAGAACAAAATTATGCTGAGCAAAGACTCCAAGAAAAGATATGAGACTGACAAAAGGTCAATTTCAGAACATGCTATCTCCAAATTAAGTTACAAGATTCCCAGTACACTGAATTTACATTCTTTGTCTTTCCAAAAGCAGGTCAGACCAATGTGGGAGATCAGATTTGTGGCATACAGATGCCTTGCTGTGTTTTAACTGGGGGTCAGCAGGAAGTCCCACATGCAACACTGGAAGATGAAGTAGTCAAAGGACATGTGCTTGTTTCCCCAACAAATTAAAAGCATTTCAACTACCAACCTCTTAGCTATAATGCCCACCCCCATCAAATTACATCAGTAAAATATTTAACAAAATTAATTAACCTGCAAAGCTTTGTTCATGTCATTGCTTATCATGTGTGCAGACTGAGCTTGTTGCAATTGAAAGCGTAACTGATTTGTCTCCTGGATTGAACCTATTGGAGGAAAGGGAGGGAAAGAGCAAGTCATAAACATGCAGTAAAGTCCATGCAATCTGTACAAAGATCTCTATTAAAAATAGCAGTGTTGATTCTGGCAGTAGACACTACTCTGTTTCTATTTCCTTGACCTCACTAGCAACTACTAGATACATTAGTATCAAAAGACTTTCATAAATAAAGGTAGGCAAAAGTCAAACACACAAACTGCAAAATATTTCACAATCTACTCCCATGATAAAGGTTTCCAAGAATCAGCCTCCAGCTCCCAAAACAATTCTTTTCTCATTAAGATTTGAATTCAAGTCAAACACCTTAACACAGAACGAAGCAGCTTGCTCCCAAAGGCTGTTGTTTAGTACAAAACAAAGTTTACACATATGCAGCACAAAATACATATGTAAACACTTCAATTGCTATTGCTTGGGGGTTTGGAGGTGATTTTTGCTTTTCTTTTTATTGGTTCTTACATTTCAGTCTAAACTTACATAGTTTAGTTAAGTCTGACTAAGGCACTGCATAGGAAATGGTCAGCACACATTTAGCTTGATGCTTCAATAGGAACATTGATATGCAATTTCATATTTAACAAAACTGAAGACATTTCTGCAAGGAGAGACAGGGTATGAGTAAAAGGCTGACCTGTTTGCAGTAAACTTGCACATTGCTTTTGGCTTTCTTCTAGGCTTCTTGTCAGTCGATTGATTATTTCAGTCTTTTCACATTTTGTTTCCTCCAGCATTTTTTCAAGTTGCTTCACATGCTCTCCTAGATTTTTGCAAAGCTCTTTCTAGGAAGAGAGATTATTTTTATGAATGTTACAAACATCTAGCCATCTAGAACAGGGGAAAAATAATCAATCCAAACCTAAAGGGACAGAGGACAGCTAAATCAACCACAGATCAAACGCTATCCTTGGCTGATAAGGCACTTCTCACAGCATCAAAGTTCAGTTTTCACCAGGAGACAGAAAGTGTACTCATATATAAACATACATGTTCCTATTTCCTAGAGCAGTTGGTTTTCAGCACTTCAGGTTATCTCCTGTAATGATTCACATATACTTAGTCTACTGCAGAAAAATCCAGCCTTCACATTACTTGTATAAACCCAAGCTTAACTCAGTTTATTTTATCAGAGTTTAAGCCAAACTAGCAAGAGCCAATACTCTGTAAAAGAGGAACTGGAGTTTCTTCACATTATGTACAAAGTAGACTTGCATATGACATTACTTGGTTACCTACACAGACCTGGGAGTCAGAGTAACTTGTCTTTACACCTTTTGACCCTTCTATCTTCTCTCAAAAAAACCAGATCTCTTTCCCTAAATACCCCAAACATGTTACCATATATTTTGCAGTAGAGACAAAGCTGTATAAGCTTTGTAGTGGTACTAACAGACAAAGATTTAGCAATGCATTTTGTTTAGAAGCAAATGCTAGTTACCTTTTCAAACAAACCCCATTTATTTTTATGCACATTTCTGTTGAGACAAGAATTACAGAAATTTAATTTTATTTCATTTATGTGAAATAAGAGGACAATTAAGGCCTGACTAGACTACATCACTTGAGTATTTCTAAAAGTGTAATGGATTCTTACAATGTGCTCTACAGCCATGTGGCACAATCCACATCAAACTCCGTCTCAAACAGCCCTTTCCCCCCCTCCTCTCCTTTTAAATGCTTACTTCTAAAATAAAGGGACTGTTCAGTGGTTAGTCATCTTTGATCATTCTGAGACCAAATCTTGGCAAAGGACTGTTTAATAAAGAGTTTTTCTTGGTATTTTTTACAAGAATATCACATTATTTTTCAATGAGTTCTTTTCTTTCCCAGTTACTTGCAGTACTCTTGCAAAAAGAGACTGTGCACAGAACCAAAGCTCAGGATAGCAACTAAGACAATGAATTCTTGCCTCCTCTGCACCCAGTGTGTACAAACCCACAATTCAAACTCGCAACTGCCTTGAGATGTTTATAAAAACATACCTCATAGGCTTCCTAATAGTGAGACTTTCCATTTTCTTAGCAGCTTCCAGAAGGAGTTATTAGAATTACAGGTCGAGAAGTGCAGTTTTGGAAACATGGGGATTTGTACAGCCTCTCCAGTACAGTACTCAGCACCCTAAAACAATTTCTCACCTCCTCTCGGAGTGCAGATTTTGTACTCTCAAGTTTCTGCTCTAATGATAAAACTTGCTTTTCATACTTCTGCTTCAGTGCTGAAACAATGGCCTCATGTTGTTCTCTGGTTCTCTGAAGGGCATCTGACCGCTGAAGTTCTAACAGCTGCTTTTGCATGCTCTCCATGGCCACCTCTGCCACCTTGGATTGCTTCAGGATCTATAGGAACAGTATCAGAGTAGCTTCCAGTTACATATATTCTCCTTTTGCTCCACTACTGTGTATGTCAGTTAAGGGGTTTTTTTGTGCAAGAGTTGGCAAATGTCCTCAGATAATGCCTGAGGTTTAATACCAACTACTTGCAATGATGAATCCTATTCACTTACCGTATATTCAGCTTCTGAAACGATCAGCAGCAGCACATCAAGAGACTAGCACTTATGTTTAATGCAAATGCACCACCCATATAAATGTGGAGGTCTTCCACAACAAACAGTCTGAAAAGAGTTATAGTACCTGTTCCTCATTGGCAGTCAGAGTCTGGATTTGAGTTTCAAGGGCCTTGATTTGACCTTCAAGATGCACTTCACGTTCTTTTCCATTTTGATAGAGTTTCTGAGACTCATGAAGACTAAGAGCCAAACCATCCTTTTCATCTAAAGAAAGAGACAGTAATTGTGTGAGAAACATGGCCAGCCACCCAACCACTGCATGGAACACAACAGTTCAGTATCTGCTCTACAGAACTATTCACTGTCTCATACTGTGGGCAACAGCAGAAGACAGAACAGTCAGTCATCTCTCAGTCTCCCTCCAGCAACCTCTTCCTCCTCCTGGCAGCAGGAAGCACACCAGTGCACTGTTTCTGCAAGGGTCCTGGAGGTACAAGCCCCATCCTGTCAGCAGCAGGACCTGGCATCATCCCTGCCACCACTTAAGGGAAAAAGAAAACAAGTCCTCCAGAGGAATAGCCAAGACACAGCAAAATGGTTGACAGTTGCCCCTTTTGCATTCTAGAAACTATATTCCTAATTCTCTAAGTTCATGACTCATTTTAGTCTGTTCCTCTAGGAAATGGGAGACTAAGACAACCACCAGTCTCCACTACACATTTTATGATTTTTGAATAAGCTTTCTCTACATACAGTCTATGAAATGGCTTGTTAAACCAGACAGCACATACAAACCGCATTTTTTATGAATATACACTTCTCCTACTGGAGTTTGGATTTTGTGTTGGGTTTGGCTTTTTTTTTGATTTTCTGTACTTTTAACCGACAACTTTGGCCAACTTATCACTTTTCTGTACATCTTTAATCCCTGACACAGAGGGACTCTGGAAAACAACACTGGTCTTGAAAATGCAGTCAAATTTAAGACAGTTATGCAGACAGAGAATCCAGAGAATTTTCTTTAGAACAATGTTTGGGGAAGAGGATTAGGTGCATATAATCCCAAATCAAGTTTATAAATATGATAAATATCTAGAGACACTTTCTAAATCAAAGTTTCAGAATTAAAAAGTTGCTAGATATGAATAAAGAATTAGCACAAAACACTTTACCTTTGACCATTGAAAGCTGATGATTCAAATACCTAATCTGCTGTGCACTCTTTTCCAGCTTTTCATTAAGTTCTTCCAGGTGTCTTTCTCTCGCTTTATTTAGAACCTGAAGTTGAAGAATCTGCATATTTTCTGAAGAATCTGCCAAATTTCAAATTAACATGCAAACAAATCAGCACAGACACCAACAATGTCATCATTGTGACTCTGCTCCAAGATCCTTTTTCTTATAATGCAAAATTCATTGCTGGTCCACAAGATTGCATTATTGCTTCTAATCCAGACTGGATTTGCATTGAATTCTCTGGCAGCAATGGCTGAAGAACAGGAGGAAAGCAGGAAATACCAACACAATTCAAACCCAACAGCAAGCCCAGATGGAGGTTTATGTGCTGTGAATGCAGCCTCATGGCCACTACAACTTTTCAAGATGTTTAACAAATGCTCTGCCATTTGAAGAGGCCCTAAGAGAAAAGCCCAGTGTGGCATCATGCTAAGAATGCTTCCTAAGGTATGGTAAGTCACTGCTTTCCAATATTATGAAAAGAGAGAAAGTGCCAGCAAGACTTGACATCAAGCCATCAGAAATAATATCTTTCAGTCTCAGTCAAAACCACATTTTAATAGCCTGAAACTAAAATATCTGATTAAAAAGAGCTGATTTCTAAATATAAAAGATCATATACATCAACACTTTTAGTTGTCCTCTTACTAAAAAATCTACTAAAATCAATGTGTTTTCTACTGCTGATTTCCAGAGGACTTTTCTCACAGGTTTATTTCAAGCCTAAGCAGCAAACACTCACTTTCATCATTGGCCAAGAATTCATGTTGCAAATCTTCAAACACTTCATTTCTTCTGTTTCCTTCTTGGACTACTGGAATATTTTGATGAATGCCATTTTGGTAGGGCTTATAAGTCACTTTGTAGGAGTCTGGTGATTGGCCACTGACAACATCGGATGCAACAAATTGCTGTTGTGACAATAGATAGGTAAGAGAAATAAATTAAAACCATGACTGTAGTCTTGCTCATGGAAAATATTTTCCATTTTACAGGCTGACATTAAGAGTTCTAATAGCTCTTCATTTTTGGGCTCCAATGCAGTACACCATTTAAACATGACAGAATTTTTCAGGAAAGCTTCCACTTCAGGACAGTGGTAAAGTGTTAACTTCAATAAAGCAAGCACATGTGAAATCTACCTCATGGAATTCGACTGAAGCAACAAGAGAAAAAAGATCATAGCTTGAACATATGGAAACCCAATTATTTAATGTTTTGTTATTTTACATAGGTTACAGAAGCCTCCCATAACTGTTTAAATTGATAGTAAGAGACTGAAAGCATCTAGAAATATTAATATCAATAGTTAAAGACTTGGGAAAGCTTTCCAAAAGATAGAAAAACATGTCAGCTTCTGAAATACCTTGAGATGTTCCTTTGGAGCATCTGGAAAATTTATTATTTTATTTTGCTGATTGTTAAACTCTGGTTTATGGCCACTTGTATATGGCCTGAAGTTTTCAGGAAGATGATACACATTGTTCTGTTGGTAGCAACTTGGAGAGTTAAACCCATCTCTCCCAAGATACACATCATCAGGATCCTCTTGACCATTCTGGCCACAGTAATCTTCTTTAACATCAAATAAATGCTTCTTCTCTTCATCATTTTGCTGGTCACACAAGAATTGTTCAGGGTACAGTTTTTGTCCTTGTTCATAGCCCTGTGAATGGATAAGAGGTTTAGAACTGCTCTCTCAAAACTCAGATTTCCCCCCACCCTCCATTTTCTGAGATTATCAGCCCTTGAGTCAGAAACACTTCCAATGAATAGCAGAACATGAAAAGTATTTCTCTAATGAATTAAAACAAGTTATTAGGAACAAGCAGTTCATATTAATTCCATCACTGCTCATACAAGCTTACATTTTGAGGATCACTTATCAATGGATGATCGTTCCACCTCCCGTCATGTTTCCCAGGCTCACATGATCTGGAGAAACAAGCAAGTTACTCATAACTTCAGAAAAATACAAATCAAACCAAACCATCTCCTCTTAAACTACGTGACATCCAGCTTACTGTAAATTGCACTACAGCTCCCCTTTCACTTGGATTGCTTTTACACACCTCATCAGCTGAGATTTTGCTCTGTTCTCAAAACCAAACATAAATAATAAAACAGTGGTGCCAAAAGCCTTACTGCTCCTCCGTCTCCTGAAGGCTGCAGTCCGAATAGCTGGAGAGCTGGTCTCCACTGTCCTCCAGCATGTCATGGGGAAGGTCTGTCAGCAATTGTTGCAACTGAAACAGAACAAAACCCATGCATTATATGCTTTTCAGAAGAATGCACACAAGTTCAGTCCAAAAAGATGGGCCAAACAAGCCACTTGCACAAAATACTGGCTTTCTTCTCCAAGGAAGAGTTCACAAACTGGAATTCACAGAATACTTAGACCACAGAATGCTTAATAAACTAGAGTACCAACCAAAGGATTTTTCTGCCAGACTCTTGTTAAGAAAAGAGCTGCATCAAAGAGAGGTAAGGGAAATGCCACCTGGTAGGCATGTCTCAGGGTAGGCTACTTGTGAAGAACAGTCTGCAAACTAATCAGGCCAAGGATTCTCCTCTCTAAATCCCAGGCAAGAAACATAGTGGACATTTATAACATGCTTTTTCTGAGGAATCTGGATGGAAATCCAGATGAGAACTTGCCAGGCAGTGTTACTAGGTGCAAGAAATCACCACTGCAATGATTACTGTTCAGATTAAGTCATGAAAAAACTAGACACGAACAAAGAAACCCCTCACCAATTCTAAATAAGGAAATACAGTTTGCTACCAAATAAAAGAAAAAAAAAGGAAAAGGAAAAAAGCCACAAACAAAACACACCTGAACTTATTTGTTGTTATGATTCCAATATAGAATGTACCTCTTTCAATTTTCAGAGAGGCTTTGATATGGGGCCACATACTGGGCTTCTTGTACATCTGAGCTATGCAATCTCTTTTTCGTATTAGGTAACTTGAGAACTACACAATATATTCAGAGTTTTACATGCAGTTTCTGAACACTAATCCTGTTTTTCTCTGAACTCACAAAGCATGTACTAATAAGAGCAGAAACACCAGCTGCCCCATGAGATATACCTTATTAGGTTTCCTTTGTTAAAACAAACAAGAAACCTAAAGCTACCATCTATAAAAAGTTTATCTTTAAGGTATCATGTTTTCTCAGCTGCTATTTTAGATTCTCTCTGAGATGAAAGGATAGGCCAGAAGAACAACTTTTTAAAATGTCTACAGGACAACATACCACTAAAAGTCTTTTCCCTAGAAATTCTCTTGTGGCACGAAGGAGTTTCCCTATCATTAGGGTATTCTCTAGATTTACTGTATCTCAGCTCCAGGAAGCAGGAAGGTCAGTATCAGTATCATTCACCCCTCTCCTTCACCCCACTTGCAACCAAGCACATACTCAGGGCACCACAGTTTTGGTCTTGCACTGCTTTAGAACTTGAAAGTTAATAGAAGGCAGTGCAAACATTGTTCACACATCATCATCAGGAGAGCTGACATTTAAACCGAGCTCAGCCTACCAGATGAGCTTGTACAGAACTTCAGGTGTGGGTCAGGGCTACCCAGTTCATAAGTTAGTGCCAAAGCACCCTCCTACCACGAAGATCTCTCCAATTTTCAAGATAAGAACCACCTGACCTGTGTTGGTAGTGAAATCAAACTCATGCAGGGTCTCTGATTACACCTTCACCAAGGAACATGGCAGAGCCTGTTCCAGCCCCCTTTTACCAGCCCGAAAGTCACATCCCACCAGAATACCCACATGTAGTTTTGTGAGCCCCACCCTGCCCCAGTTCAAACGTGCAGGACCAACAAGGATTATCACACACTTGTTCCAAAGAGGCTGCTTTGTCTGTGCCCATTGCCTCTTGTCCTGTCATGGGGCACCCCTGAAAACAGCCTGGCCCCATCGTCTTTACATCCTCCTTCAGGTGTTGATACACATGGATGAGATCGTCCCTGAACCTTCTCTTCTGCAGGCTGAACACTCCCAGGGCTCCCAGATACAAAAGATGTTTCTCCCAACACTCCAAACTTACAATCCTCTCTCACTGACCCACTGTAATTACCCTACAGTTATTTCACTTTGTTCTGTTGCACAAGCACATTCTTATCTAGGTAGAAAGCCGTGGAACAGACATCAGACATCTCTCCCAATTGCAGAGCTGTGGTTCTACAGCACATTTTTGTGAGCACTTGTCTCTCCATTTCCTACACTCCAGACACTGATCCCTGGAGTATATTGGGGACATCAGCCCATGACTGTGATTTCCCATCCTGTAAAAAACCATTATGCACATTCATGTTAAACATGTTTTGCCAATTAGCTTCATGAAACAAAAAAGAACAGAAACATGCAAAGTATTTCAACTCCAACGAAATCTCAAAAATATTTTTCTGGATAGTTAAGTATGTAATTTATAATCAGAATTTGAAAAGTGGCTCCTCATTCTTTTCTAAGCTAACCAAATTTTCAAGTAGGAGAACTGTTGCTTTCCAAGTATTTGTTATAAGTGAAAAAGCTGTCAAGAAATAAGAAATGTAGGTGACACCAGCCTTTTGCATTTGATCTCCTGCACAAGCAAGGAATTAAGTCTTCCAACCACTACACATGACATAACAAGGCTCTTAAGATACAGCATCTCATATCTCTTTACTTTTTATGCTTTGCAAGAGCAGCACAGTCTGCACTCTCTTTTACTCTTACCAAAGACAACATAAAACTTTTTGCTTTCTCTTCAAGCACTAAGAAGAGAGAAACAGGAAGAAACTAAATACACAAGCCTTCAGATTGAATTATTTATTCTTTTTCACCTCTTGTTCTCTTGCATAATCTTCTTGGTCATAGTCTTCATCTTCATGTTGTGTTTGTAGAGCTCCACTATCAAAGTCAAGGGACATTGTTTTCTAGTAACGTTTCCGCATATCCAGCAAAACCTGTCAGAGGACAGGAAAACATCACAAGTGAGTGAAACAGGACAGGAACCAAAGAGCACCACCCTCTCCTCCTGAACTATGTAGCCAAACACACACAAAACCAACATTTTTTAAAAACACATTGCACATTACCTGTATCCTTCACTTCAGTGTTTGTTCCTCAGTATATCTAAGCCTACTAAATTTTTAACAATTTAGCTTTTAAAACAATTATTAGTTTTTCATATGCTAACATTATTAAACTACTGATATTCACTTACAAGCAGACATTATTTTCTTCAAGTTCTACTGCTGTACAATATACACGTGCTGATAGTCATGTCCACTTTGCTTCATCTTCTTCTAGAAAAGAACTATATTTTGCCTTAAATACCAAAACTATGCTGTTTCTTGGGCATTGGATAAAATCTCCAAGAGGAAAAACTGGAAAAGTACCATGGGAACCTGGAAAGTATCGTGTCAGTTCCAGGTTTCACTGCTTAATGAAAAGACTCTCAAAGGGAGTTCTCAGTCGGCTACAGTGGGCAAGTGCTGGCCCACGTTTGGTTGCGAGCCAAGTTCCTCCCTGACGGAGACCTTCCTTTGGGCACGCAGGTGCAGCACGGGCTGAACCTCCAACTGGTATACAGTGAGCTTTGTAAGAGCATTATTTGCAAGTCAAAAGGCATAATATGTCACCCCGTCACCTTTAAAGGACCTGCTTGCCCGCTGCTGTTCGAGGGAACTTTCCAACACCGCGGGCAGGAGTCCCCCAGCGCCGGGCCGTGTCTGACACCCGGGCCCCTCACGGGAGGCCCCGCCGTCCCCCGCCCCGCACACGACCACCCGCTCTCCCCCGTCCCTGACAGCCTCTCCCAGCCCGGGAGCGGAGGCGGCCGGACGAGCGAGCGACGATCAGGCCCGAAGAGCCGGGCCGGGCCGGGGAAGCCCCGGGGTCGCGGGGCGAGCTCGGCCACCGCATCAACGGCGTCAGGGCAGCGGCGCGGGGCCATCGCTGCCGTTACTCGCTGCGGCTCCCGAGGAGCGCCCCGCGCCGGCTTCGCGTCGGCCCCTGCGGGACAGTCGGGACAGTCGGCGGAGCGCGGCCCGAGCGCACAGACCCACCTGCACCGCCACAACCACGGCCCGCGAGGCTTTTCCGCATCACACCTGGCCCGCGCCCGCCGCGATGATTGACAGCCGCGGAGACCAACCACCGGCCAGAACCTCGCCGGGTCGCACTGACTGACAGCCTCAAGCACCAATCACGCGAATGGGTGGGAGGGATGGGGGTGGGGCTTGTAACAGCCCCGCCCCCGCCAATTGTTTGAAAGCGGGCGCGGATGGCCGCGGGAAAGCGTCCGGCGAGCTCATTGGCCGAGCGGGCGACCAATGGCAGCGGCTGCTCTGCGGAAGGGCGGGGTCTCCCTGCTGCGCCCTCTTGCGGCGGGGCGTGGCGGTTGCCTGGCAACACGCGGCTGCGCGATGACGTCAGGCGCTCGCGTGCGCGTCCTCCCGATAGTATCGCGACAGCGCTGAGGCATCGGGGGCACCTCTGCTGTCACGGCAGGTGCTCGGAGAACTCGCGCTGCCTCGAGAGCTCATCCTCTAAAAAAATAAAAGCTGCTCAGAACGCAACAGATTTCTTCCACAGAATTGCCTGTAGGAAGCATTGCTAGAAAAAAAATATAAACCCCCAAATCCGAAAGGTGGTGTGAACAAAGAGCGTTTGTTCCCGTTGGTAACAACCCCGTGCGGTGACTCGCCCTCAGCCCTGGCAGGGCAGGGCAGGGCAGCTGTGCGGGTTTATCGATGCCATTGGACAGTCCGTGCCTGTCGGGACATGGGCAGCGGCTTTGGGAGAGAACGAACCTCGTAAACGTGACATTACTGGCGAAATTAGCCATTTTTCTCAGTAGAACAGAGATTAACCAATTCTCAGCTTTTCCACGGGCATTAAATGATTCAGATCTAAGAGCTCCACGCAGGAGGTGACAGAGCTTCACATACTTCACATGAGGGGGCTGCTCCACGGGGCAGCGTTAACGAAGAAACAGCACTAATAAGGCAAGGCATGTTAAGTGTTAGAAACCAAAACTTGAGCATGGATGTAGTTACTCTAGGAAACTATTGTCTGTAATACGGGGATGTGTTGTGTTTGATTTATATCTGTAATTAGTTGGATTCTTTGCTTTCTGTCACATCAAGACATTTTGAGATACTTGTTTATTGCAGTGGCACCCAATTACCTCCCTTTCCTTTCTTTTCCTTCACAGTTCTGCTTCAGGCACTTAAAAAAGATACAGGAACATAAAAACAAAGATTGAGGTCTTTTTAACTTTTGAAGCTAGTGATATTGAGAGGGAGACACAGACTGCACCACACTGTGGTCCAAACATCACACACTGATCATCTCATGCATTGGTAAAGTGAAAACTGATGAAGTGAAAAAAGTCCCAGAGTCAGCATCTTGACTGGCAAAGTCGAACAACTTTGATCTCAGACTATCACAACTCCAAATGCTGCTATTCTGGTCCTGAGCAACTTGGATTTGCACTAAAAATAGAGATGGAGTTCTGTACATCTTCCTTCTGTGATCTGTCATAAAACTCAGCTTTGATTTAAAAATCAAAACAGCTCCATTCAGGCCTTTCTCTCCCCTTGACATGCCAGAAAAGGAGCTGGTTTTGCTTCACTGTTTGCTCAATAAAGTCATGTCAAGCTGTGCTGGTTTGAAGGTGAACCAGCAGGGGAAATGAACTCACCACGAGAGAGATTATAAGTCAGAGCTAAAATTTAATAATAATATTATTATAACAACACTGACACACAAGGGAAATTGCTTTCAACTCACAATACCCCAGCAGTATAACCCAGTGTCCTGGGGCACAAACCCAAGGGGGTTTGTTTGCCCTTGTGCTGAGACCCCTGTGGCTCCCCCAAGTCCAGAGCAAAAGGAAAAGAAAAACCTGTTGGTGCAGGCGAGGGCTGTGGTCTGGGCGAGAGCAGGGATCTCCTCCTGTCAAGGTCCTGCTGCTGCTCTGGATCCGACGAGAAGTTCCCGAGGTCTTACCCACCACTTATGTACCCTCAGGGAGCACTCAGTCCCTCCCCCTGGGCGGGGACTCACACAATGGGTGATAACTCTGGGAGCCAGGGGGTGTTGAGCTGTTGATGGCCCATTAGCAGCTCCGCCCCCCTCAGGCTGGGTGTGACGGAGATAATGGCTCCCTGGGCAGCTGCTGCTAATGGCCCATTGTCCTTGGGGAATGAATAGAGGGGGTGGAATACACAGGTTTGATCACCACCACACAGGGTTAGCTGGTCCCTCCAGCTGAACTAGGACACAAGCACATTATGAAGTTTGGTGAGATGTGAGAATAGAAAGGATGTCATGCAGGGGTTCAAATATTCCAGTCCTGGTTTCTTGCCAGGGCACAAAGCTCAAGAACAAACTCTTGCTGGAGCCCTTCAGAGGGGAAAACCTTGTACAGGACAGCAGGCAGGAGCTTGGGCTTCTAGTCTGAAGGCATCAAAAATGCCAGACTATCAGCACGGAAATCAACTACTGTTTTAAAAGGCGTCACCTTTCAGTATATGTAATTGAGTATTTTAATCATGTCATTATCAAGGAATTAAATGTATTTTATGGCTATTAGCTGAGGATAACAATAAAGATGTTTTCTAGTCAGCTCTAAGTGTGGCTTTTTACATTATCTTTTCCCTCTTCAAAGAAACTTGTCTTCAATAATTTTATCTGTATTTGACCTCTCCTCTTGTTTTCCAGAGCAAAGAGCTCATACTACAGTGTCCCATTTAACATGAACACAAGCAAAAGAACAGAATGTGCTCCCTTACAGTCGAATCTTCCAGCAATTGCTGAACTCCACAACAATTGTCTGCCTTAGGAGCTGAATCGGTGGGCTGGGAGACAGAATTCTCTCTGCTCATGCCAGAGGACATTGTTTGTCTTAAAGGCACAACTTTCTCAGGTCATCACCTGCACTACCAGTTCATTCCCCAAATCAACCTGGCTTTCTTCAGTTACTTATTACATCACTGTTTCTTTAACAGGAAGCCAAATAAATCACTGCTCACTCTGAATACAGGATTGTTCATATTTAGAGTATTTATTGTGGCAAAACAATTCATAGATTTCCTTTAAAAGACCTTTTTCCATGTTTAGGAACAAATGGACTTTACATGAAGGGAGGGCAAAACTGTATCTTGTTTTGGAAAGAACATTGAATAAGGACACATGCAAAGTTTAAACATCTTTTTAAATAGTTTTCTCTCAAAATGTATCATTAGTTTTGTTCTGCTTTTCTAGTTTGTAAACAACTATGTAATCGATGAAAATATATTTAGTCTACCTGTAAAAAGATGTCTCCAGTATTAATTGCTAATAATAGTAAAATCATATGCAAGACAAAAATATTAAGATCCAGCATGCTTGTCCTTTAACAAGTTCTATTCCAAAATTATGTTACATATATTAATTCAACTTTGTAAGTGTTCATAATCTCAAATCATTGAGTAGTCAGACAGTGACAAAAAATGATTAAGAAACTGGACAACCTTTATGTGAATGCTATTCATTTCAAATGTTACTTGCTAGTAAAGTGCTGTTACAAGCAAAATGAAATTGTTAGTGTCTATTGAAAGAAGATGACATTTTAGTAATATTCAAATTGTACTTGTTTTTGGCAAATAGTTAAAAGCTTAGATGTGTTTGTTTAACCACCCAAAACTAATTCAGTATAAATATTATTGGTTTCCAATAATTCTATGCTAAAAGGCACGTACTAATGTTCCAGCAGTTCATTCAAGTGAGCTTTTGTATGTAGAGTTTTAATTGTGCTTTTAAATAGTTACTGATTCAGTATGACCTTGAAAGTGACATCTGTGCATGTCTGAAATACCTTCTCACAAACAAATCTCACACTCTGAAGGTTTAATTCCATTAAGATTAAGATTATATGTATCTATATAACTATGCTTGTTGATCTCTATAGATCTACATAGATATACACATATACATATATTCATACATTACACACAAAAAGGTGTCTTCTGGAACAGCAGCAGAAAGTGCAGTCTATACTTTTTTGAATTGTCTTCATAATAGAAAGTTCTCAGTACAGTTTTCAGATATGAATTGTTTTGGGATTTGTGAGATCCAAGGGATTATTTGTGATATTGCATGTGTCCCATATTACTCTCTTTCCTCACAGGCTGCTTCAAGCTCACTTCACTTCCAGAGGAAATGATTGGCAAATTATTTTCCATGTGATACTGAATAAGATGACCCACGCTATCAAATATATGGTCTTTGGTTCTCACCTAATGGGAGAAGCAAAAGAATATATTTATGGTTAGATTGTGCTTAAAACCGATTGGACATCAGCCTAACACATTAAAGTCAAAAGGCATTTGAACCACTGAACTCACTGGAGCAGGATCATTTGGCTGCAGACAGTGATCCAGAGCTGTCCTTCAACCCACCCTGAGCTGACATGAAAGGCAGAAGACCAAGTTAAAGAGACTGTATGTAGAACTGGGCTGATTCTGCAAAGGGGAATGAAATAACTTTTTTTTCTCCACAAAAGAGAGATATTTCTTCCTAAATGCCACTGAGGATTACTTTCCTGATTTACTCTCTCCTCAGAGATGTCACTCAAGAATGCTCCTCTACCCCTAAGCAGAAGCAAGTACAATTGAAGTGACAACAAATCAGATCTCCCTTTTCTGTATCCAGTAATTAATTATTTAATGTTAGGGTTATTTTTCTAGCAATATATTAACAACTGAAAGAATGTGTTAAGTGTATACACTAATTATCGGCATCTGGACTAACAAGACTATTTAAGTACCTCACTTCTACTTCCATGGTACTTCAGTGCTTGTAAGCTCTTGTGTTGAACTTTCAAACCTACTGAAGCCACTGGCTATGTTTAAATTAACCTGGATGGAACCAAATCAGTTCCACTTCCTGGAATGCACCCAGGCATTTTGATTGAAATATCTGAGCAGCACTGAAATTTCAGCATATGAAATATTCATACCTTGCCTTCAGGATCCACCAAGAGCAGATGCTTTGCTTGCCCTCCCTGAAGTCCACTGAGGACATACTGACCAGGTGACGTCGTGCTCTCTCGTACCAGAAAATCGCCGTCATTGACTAAGAGGCTCTCTGCTGCTTTTCTGTTTAATTTGCCATGGTAACAATCTTCATTCTTTAGCTGTTGCTGTATTTGTGGCAGAACACAGAGACCAGCTGTGTTGCTCGTGGCACTCTGCTGAACAGCTTCCGGTAACTCTAAAACGAATTGAAAGGGAATGTATTGGACACTTCACCTACAACTTCATCCTAAAAGGATGCAAGGCAATATTTTTATAGCTTTTTAAAAATTCAAACCATCCAGTCGTGAAGCTGTCATCAAACCAACCGTACAGACTGTAAGAATATGCACACATGAATGCTCACAACCCTCCAGTGCATTAGGTAAAATTATCACACCATCTCCTTCCCTACCTTAGATGGGAAAACCTTGGGTCGCTAGGCAACAGGGAATAGCAACAGGAATTTTTCTGATGCTGTACTGTTTTGGGTTTATATTTCTTGATTGTATTAAAAAGTCAAATCTTCCCTATAAAAGCAAGATTTTTTTTTTGGCTTTTTAGTTTTTGGGTTTTTTTTTAAGATCTTGTTTTTCCTTCTTCCTTAACGAGCTCTGAAATGATTGTCACAGATCATTGGGAGAGTCATGTTGAGTGGCTCCAGCTATGTGCAGGAATGTAAGACAACACAGCCAACACAGCCAGAAGGGAAGGATTACAGCATGATGCATTTGTTGTGAAAAAACGAACAATTACTGAATGTACTAAAAAAACTGGGTGGTTTGGGATATAGCCAGTCAGACTGCAAATGATTCACAGGCAGGATTCTTTTAAGGAAAATAAGAGGATATCACTTCTTCAATGGAATTGTGCAACCTAAGGCTCCTCAGGATATGGGCAGTTGGTTTTTAGAGCATGATACAGCCCTGGGTTGGAAATGTCTCAATGGTCACAGATTTCCTTTACTGTAGTTCTGTCCAGTCCTTTGTCCACTTTGTTGTGTGGAGCCAACTCTGACAGAGAAAACATTCAGTGGGAAACCATAAAAGGCAAAGCTAATAAAGTCTTTTCAATAATGAGGACAATCAGTAGCAACTATGCAGTTGTTTAATGGATATCGACTACTTCGAGTCCATAAATCAAGTTTTAATTTGACACACATTTAATAGATACTACTGATCAAACAGTTTGATTTAAAAATTACTGGATGAGATTCAATGGTCATTTCTGGAAGAACTGAGAAAAGACAGTCACAATGATGCCACTTTAATCTGGCACACTACTGCCTGTGAAGCAAAGGCATCTGTGGTCTCTTCCACCTCTGAGTGGTTGACTCCTTGAGCAAACAGGACAACCCTCTTCCCTGAGACACAATGCAGACCCGAGGTTTTGTTTCATCCTAAAGACCTGCTTATCATTACCTGTGGAAGTCTATGTATTGTCATCAACTACAGAAGATGAAAGGTTACTCTGCTTGTTTACCATCACTACTTTTACTCTTTAATCCCCTTTCTCTTGATCTTAACAAGAAAAAAGAACAGCCAGGACAGATTTCTTCCCCCTTCACCTTTTCTGTATTTCTTATGGGAAAGCCCAACCTTGTTCCACATACACAGATGACAAGGCCCTCCCTTTGCAGTGCTTAGACAGACACGGTATTGCAGTGGGCACCTACTGGGCTGGCGCAGGGGGCTGCCCTGGCTCTGTGCTGATGCTGTACCACGGGCTGTGCTCACTGCAGGCTGCAGGGACTGCGTGTTGATGTAACACGGATCATCAAAGAGATCTGTTTTGTAAGCAGGTTTCAATAATGTTGCCTCTTTTTTTGTCTTCTGTGATTTTTCATCATAATTACCTGCAATTAGTAGAAAATATGCACAAATTTCCTTTTTTTTTAATCATCTCAAGTTTAAGTAACTGTAGAAGCTGAAATAGGAATGATGTACTTCTTTATATCCCACTAAAGTAATTCAGAAGGAAAAGAAAAATGGGCAAATGAACTTGTTTTTCCTTATGGTTATAAGGCACAAGGTACACTCCAGAATAAAGTTTTAAAAACACTCTATACTGGTTCAGTTCTGCTTCAGTCGATGTCAGCAGTGAACCCCGCACTGACTGGAAAGAAATTAACACATAGGACTCTACAGAGACACAAACCATATACATTGTTTGTTGCAAAACCCTTCCCTTCCCCTCTGCACCACAAAAAGAGCTTATGGGAAGCTGAACAATTTTCTCTCCTGCTATTCTGGTGGAGCAGGGAAGATGGAGGAGGTTGGCACTTTGTGGGCCTGCCTGGACAGCCAAAGCCACATCTGTCAGGTCAGTATTCAAGCCTAGGAACAGGCTAACAGAATATTCCCTGCAGGGTATGAAAATAATAGCACTCTAGCTTGCCAAATAGCAGGCATATTTTTGCTCTTCAGCAAACATTTTATTCATAGATCTATTCATTCATTCTTTTATTTGTTCATCCTCTTTTTGTAGAAACCATTTGATTCTCCTTCCTTGAATCGGAAATAACACAAGAAAGTGAAGCATCCCCTGCAGACAGAGTAATGGATCACTTCAGAGCAGTGCAGGTGGGAATTCAAAAAGGACCTCATTGTGCAGGGAAAGAGATGAGCTGAGGAAATGTGCTCAGGGCATCAGCTGTGGCAAGGGAAGACCAGAAAGAGATGGAGGCTGATGATCTCCTGGGGTCCCTGAGAGCAGGTTTTGCTAAAGGCAAATTGATCCAGGGCACAAAGCTGCCTAAGGCAGGAGAAGGGCACGGTCACACTGAGAAGTCAGTGATGCTGAAACCAAGGGACCAGGATCTGTTGAAACAAAAACCTAATGCTGATAATTTGGGCTTCATTGAGCATTTGTAGGGTGAAGGGGTGTATTCAGAGACTGAAAAGTAATGAAGTATCTTCCAAAGGGTATGAAAAAGGGAATAAAACAACAAAGCGTATGAAAGAGAGTTAAAAAAACAAAGAGCTACTGTACAGTATCATGAGAAGTAAAATAAGTCTGCCAGCAGACATGAAGATAGATTAGTGGCCTTTAGAAAAGCTTCAAGGCTTTTTTGTCTGCCCTTCATCTAGGGAACTAAAAATGACCCACTAAATAGAACACTTTTCATCATTGTATCGAAAGCCAAGGGGCAGCTCTTTCAGGCAGCCTGCCTTGGCTCATTCTGCTTATGCATGACAAGAAAAAGAAAGTACATACCCACAGTTTTGTTCTCTTCTGGACAATTTTCATATATATTGATGAATGTTGGGCTGCCTGCCTGTAGAAAAAATTGTAAAAACAGTCACATAGAAAACTCAGCCACCTTTAAAACATTCATGCACCAGTTCATCGACATACTGGTAATTAAACACATCTTCACCAAAAATTCCCATCTCCTCAAATAATATTCCATGCTGATACTGTTCTTCCTGCAGAGTGTCATGTCTGGACTGCAGCCTCACAGAGACTACTAACTGCCCAGTTATGTATCTAAGGCTTAGTATATACAGTGTAACTCCCAGGTAAGAAAGTTCAGGTTTCCTTATAAATGCCCCTTGTGATAAAACCAAGGAGAGATAACTACAGGTATCATGGTTTGAAAGTGAAATGGTCACAAAGTTGTCTAAGCAGCACTGGAACTGAAGGGAAATCAGAAAGTAACACCCCATGGTAAAAAGGCCTTTGCATTTACATGGTGCAGGATAACTCCTTGCAACAATTCTGGCAAGCTTCAGGTGCAAACTTGGAATATAGTAAAACATTTTTAGAATTAGAGAACTGGGGAGGTGAAGACCACCAGGCCCACAGCTGAGATGTAGAGTATGGACTAGGGTATGTAACAGAGCAAAAGATGGAAGGAGCAATAGCACAGGAACACACAGCAGCCTGGGAGCAGGGGCCACCAAACACAAACAAGACTTGGGAGCAGCAACTTGTTAGGCAGAACCCACTGGATTCCAGCAAGCACTTGAGTGTGGCTCCCTCTGAGCCAAGCAGGGGTGCCTACTTTCCTGACTGGGGAAAGGGTGGTGTTCCCAAGGACTCTCACAGTAGGCTTTGGCATTTGTGCAGCCAGTCTGAACTTGGCTCTTTTACTCCCTGATCGGTTTTTATTCCCACTACCCCAGACAAGAGCCACAGATATATGAATCTCTTCCTGCTGTAGCTGATTTAACAGGGCCTCTTGAAACACTCCAAGAGTAATGCATGTTGGATATATATTGCAATCAATGTTGTCTGTATAAGATGTAGAGCGTAACGGACAGGATGAAATATTTATCAGATCACAGAATCAGGAGCCAGGAGGTCCCAGATTTTGCAGATGTTCTCTCAGATAAGTCATTTAAATTGGTTATCTATTTTCTTCTCAGAGCTAACAAGTGAACAAGGGAATATTACTTGGTCTCCTAAAAGTACTCTAAGGACAAACCAGTTAATATTCAGAAAGTGCTTTGGGATTCAATTATGTACTAAGCATCATTAAACCTAGCCTAAAAACCCTTTTCCCAGGATAATCAGGACCTGGTTCTGATGTTAATGCCATGCTTTAACACCACAGTAACATTTTATTATTCATTCCCATAATAGGCAGTGAATATTTATCCCAGAAGATGATATACTTACTGAGCAATACTGCTTTTTGTACTGAATGGGACACTTGGCCCTTTGGTCTGTTTGTACTTTCTTTCTCATGTCTAACACTCCGCCGGTGGGAGGCTCCTTCCCTGGAACTTCATTGTAGTATTCATGATCTTCCCTCTCCTGTGAATTCCCAGCTGATCCGTCAGTATTTGCTGCCTCACTGCAAAAAATATGGGGGAAAAAAAGCCACTGCTGTAATCAATTGCTTTCTAGTGTAAGCAAATGTTCCCAGTGTCTGCACATTGCACAATACACAGATCAGCCATATGGAGGCTGTAAAGGGCTTTGGGCCTGAACTTTCAGAGCTGTTTATTTTTCCAGTTACTTCTTCCTGAATTAAAAGTTGAGTCATCTCAGTTTGGGGTAAAGGAAGGTGCAGTCATTTCCTTAGCATCAGGCAGCCCAGATACCTTTTCTTTGACTTGAAAGTGTAAGAGGTACCTACTGAAAACTTTTAGAGAAGAGTGCCAATGCATTGTTCATTAAGGTATACAAAATGTTGACCATAAAACTAATTCCTCTGGCTCATTGGCTCACCTGATAAATCTAGAGATTGCTGGCAGGCAGGCAGAGTTACAAGAGAAAATTAAAACCTTGTGGCATTTAATCAGACAAGCCTACAACTGTTTTAGAAAATCAAATATTGCTACAAAAAAAGAAGTTTTTCTGAGTGGAATGTACTCTGAATTTAACAACTATAATCAATAGAAGTGTTCTGTTTCAGCTTGAAGAAAACACTGAATGACATCAAGGAGAGTGCCCAATATTTTTCTGGAGTTAAACCAGAATGATGATAGTTTCAATGTACAGCTGATACACTGCAAAGCAACTGGGTGCTTCCTGTACTGTCTCTGGTCCCAAAATAAAAAACCTCATCTCAAATCTTACTTCTCTGATTAACAAGAGTATAATTGGATAAAAGGCCTCGAGCAGGAAAGAGATAAAGTTCAAGTAGTTGATTATGTGATATGCAGTGCAAGTATTTGATTATGTGATTCATAGTAGTTTGGAAGGGAGTGACTCATTCACACAGCAATATCCGACTGCTCTGCACAAGGACTGTTTTCCAAGGCTGGCTGCGGGTTATGCTTAAGGAGGAAACCTAATTAGCCTCTTCCATTCCTCCTTGCTCCTTTGCTTCTTATGGCATAACCCAGAAGTTGCACAGGAAAGGCTTTTCCTCTGGTTACTGTGCCCAGGAAAAAGAGACCAGTATTAGCAGTGGAATGGCAAGAACCACTATATACCCTGAAATAAATATAAGCTGGAGTTGCTTTTATGCAATAAAACCAGCTCTGCTGTGCTGCATCAGGCACTGTACCAGGGACACTGCCTGCACAGGGCTCCAGAGCTCAGCGTGCAGTTAAGTGGTGCCACAGCTTCACCTACTCATGGGAGGTTGCAAGCAATCAAATTTGGTGTTATAGTAAAAAGACGCCAGAGAAAAACAGGCATGGCCAACCTGGTAGGAGAGCCATAAACTAGAGCAGGAATTGTGCCCCCAGTGCAACAGAGAAAGGGTAACTGAAATGGGGAATTGTGGTCCAGAATTCATTCAGGCCCTGTATTTTGGGCAGTGTGCAGAGGACAGGGCTTCACATGTTCATGTGCATGGCTGTGTTTATTTCAGTACACCAGGCTGATGTAAGTCCCAGCAGGTGAAACCCGAGGCCACTGCCAGGACATGAGCAGAACCGCAGAAAGGTGAATTAAAATGGATTTTTCCCCACCCCACACTTTCCACAGCTGCAGCAAGCTTAAACTTGGCACGGGTCAGCCCTGAGCTCAGTCTGTGTGTGCTATTTATAGAGCTGAACTTACTTGGGCAGAGTAATTTGAACATTTGTTTAACTTGCATGACTTAAGATAAGGCTGTTTTATCTAAGGAACAATACAGCAAATTCTGTATTCTGCACCTGTACAAATGTCACAGAAATCAATGGATTTAATGGAATAAGCTAATTTTAGTCTATTATACTCTGCACATACAGGCATATAATACAATTAGTGTATGTCCAGAAAGCATATCCAAAGCATCTTACTTATGAGCCACTCTTTGTAATGTATTTTTTTTCCTGAAAAGTAGTAAAGGGAAGGAAAATACCAGTTAAGTGACTGAGAATGTGCTGACCTTTCATTAGATGTAACCAGGCTAGATGGGTTCTTCAGGTACTGTCTGAAGCGGAGCTCAAAAGCCTGCCCTATGGTGTTTATCACCTCCTGCGCCATCCCATTGGGACATTCCAGAATGTGGCATGCTGCAAAGAGACACCTGACTTTAATTAGGTAAATGCACTTTATACCAGAAAATAGAGACTCAAGCTGTACTGCTTATAGCAGAAAAGCTGGGCATGAAAATATGCATGTAGATAGATGATTCTGGGACATTATATAGACTGAGATTACTCACACATTAAGGAAATTGCTCTAGGTATTTTTTATCTCAGACCTCAGTAAAAGAAACTCCATTTATGCTTCCTGCATC
This sequence comes from Pithys albifrons albifrons, assembly GCF_047495875.1. NCBI lineage: Eukaryota > Metazoa > Chordata > Aves > Passeriformes > Thamnophilidae > Pithys > Pithys albifrons. Next base: position 11,094,874 of record NC_092470.1, read on the forward strand.
AGCTTTTCTCCCTGTGCCTAGCAGTAAGCAGAAACAGGGCACAGAACCAGCCCTACACGCAGTTTTCATGTGAAATAGCATGAAAACACGAGTGTGGGCAGCTCTGGCAGCCTGGGCTAAGGCATGACAGGCCAGACCGTGAGGCTTCAGCAAACCTTCTCCAGAAAACATCCTGATCTTACAAGCCACTCACAGCACCTCAGAGTGAGCTTTTCTGGAGCCATCACTACTAACTAACTTCAGAGCCATCAGCAGGATTGCTCTGAGAACTGTCTGCCATAAAAGAAGCAGCCAAATGCCAGTTTTTCTTGTCCTGCCCACAAATAATAAGTGATGAGTTTATTCCCTGGGTTAGCCTCCAGAGGGGACAAGGTTTCATACACCTGAATATACATATATATATATATATATATATATATATATATATATATATATATATCCTACTCTGCCTGCCAGCAACATACACAGAAGTCTGAACTAGATGAGGAGGCTCATTCACTACCCTTCCCTCACCTGCACCTGGAAGTTGTCCCAGAGCAGGCCAGTTGCTTTCCAGGCAACTTGGGAAGGCTCCTACCCCTGCATGGAACCAGCAGCTGGTACAGCTCCAGTCTGACCTGCGGATTCTCACTTTGTTGCACAAAGAATATTACATTTAAAGCCACAGCTTACATACCATTAGCCCTATCCATATAGGGCAGTCACAAATTCTACAGAATATTGAACTGGTCAGTAGCTTTCTTGCTTCACAAGTCAAACAATTTCTTGTTATGTACAAATAAAGCAATTAAATAAGCACATATAACAATTTGATAATTGTTTCCATACCTCTTTGATTAACAGGATCTTTTGCTACATATGCAACATAGTCTGTTGTATCCTATAAGAAAGAAGACAACAAATATATTGAAAATTATCATTATGAACCACCCTTCCACCATAGCAAAGCAATTGAGTATAGACAGATATATTTTTAGCTTTAAAATGTGTGCTTCTTTCAGGGAAAATCAACTAGAGGTACTAGCAAAGTGAGCTAAGGGAAATATCAGTGCCACACTCAGGGGGGTATGGACACAACAATTGTCCCATAATCTCTTCCTTCTAAAAAACACTAGACCATTTGGCATTCTTTGGGTCTTCAATAAACTGTGTATTCAATTCCAGCTCTGCAGCCAGAGTAGAAATAACAACTGGTGCCTCCTCAGCAGGCAGTGCTGCTCTTCCACTGCTCACGGATCTCGAGGCCTCTCCCAGGTGACTTCAGGGCTGTGTGACTGCCAGCCACAGCTTGAGCCTGGGACAGTCCTCATCAATAGCAGGGAAAGATAAAGCAGTGCTGATACACTGCAAATGACAAGCTGTAATGTTTCCAGTTTGTTGCATGAAGACTGAGTTTTGAAGGCATCTCAGAGAAAAGTTCAAGTTTAAAGTGAGGCAGAACAAAATAGGTATCTGATCTCAGTTGCTGCTGCCTGATTTTACTCTGGCTACAATCAGGTTAAATTACTCTGGATCTCAAAGCTGCTGCTGAAATCAGACAACCTCAGTATAATCAGTTGCGTGTTCTGATTCTCTTTCCAACCAGCACTGAAATAATCCTCTTTTTCTAGTCAAACTGAAAAGGGAACTGGAATAGAAAAATTAACATTTCTGTCATACTGCAAAAGCAAAAAGCGGCTTGATAATTCAGTGTTATAGTAAAATTGGTGAGGTAATGAATAACATTCTTTTAATTATTAAAGATGCATTTTGTTATTTTGGATCTTTAAGGCAGGATGGGGAAAATGCATTTCACAGCTTAAAGGCATGGCTCTCTTGAGGGAAGATGCAATCAGCTGGCAGGAAACAACACCCCATTTGCAATATGCCCAAGAACAATCATTTAATAATTCACAATGAATGACACAAGAGGCAGGACTTGAGGCCAGGAGAACTTGTCCTAGATTTTTTTAAAATCTTTTTTAAAGTTATTATCATTAAAACAAAGCAAGGTAAATATTTCTTATGCATCTAGTGAGCTCAATTTCCTTCCTTTTCCTTTGAAGTTTTTTTTAACGTTCATAAATATTTTAAAATAAATTAGTTCTAGAGAGCAAATAGAAACTAAAGTAACTGGAGCAGTACCTGCTGTTTTTGTCTTTAATGCTTATGTATGTGGCTGGATGACTTGGCTTTAAAATAAAGCCAGAATAGGTTTAATCGTCAGGTAGAATACTGTTACTGCTTAACAGCACAGAGCAACACTGACCTGTGCTTAGACCTTGAGTGTGGGGACAGGTGGAGAAATACCCCATTTTAAATGTAAAGGGAATTTTGCAGAGATTACCCAAACAGGATGCCAGAATTGCCCCTTACGTGAAGGGCCACTGGATTTATAGTTACCACTGCTGAGCAAGACCTCCGTTTTTGAATATCCTCCCAGTAAAAGTGTCACCAGCTGCACCACCAACCCCTTTTCCTGCAGCACATCCATGTGCAAGCACATCTCTTGGTGGCCTTGCCATTAAGTACTGACCAAACCCAGCCCTGCTTAGCCTGTGAAATCTAAGGGGATCACTGTACAAGATCAATGCAGGATAATAATACAAAATAACTTAAAAAAGGGAAACAAGCCCTGAAGAATGACTCATCCAACCTGCTTAGCTGAGGTCTGAAAACACAACCCAGAATCTTCCAAACTGGAAATGTTACATAAAGACAAACTAGACAGCCAGCATATGGGACGTGGTACATACTTCAAAAGCAAGTAAGCTTAAGGACATATTTAAATTGTTTAACTATCAAGAAACTGCAGTTTGGAAATGAAATATTGTGATGCTCAGTACAACAGCATGCCAGCACCTGCTGGAGCTACTTGGAACTCCATACCAGGAAGGGTCTGCAGAGTCCAAGGACTGTATAGTGCAATGTGGTGTATTAGGATGGCACAGGCATCTCAAGGTGAAATTTGAACTTTGTAGATTCTCAAAATGCCTTAAGCTTTAAATGGGATCCTCAAGGATGCAGTTTTGGCACCAGGCCGGTGCTGCCCCTCCCCTCTGGGTGCAGGACTGACAGCACAGGGCCTGCAGACATTCTGCCTACCCACTTCCCAGCCCAGCTCCAGAAAGCTCCAGTTACATGTGCCCTTCCAAGGAAGGCCTGTCAGCTACACAGCACCAATTCTCAGCTCCCTTCCCCTGACTGATCCTAAATCCGAAGAGGCAGATCTGTCATTTTCCAATCAAAGCTGGAACTGGCATCCACCCCAGTGCTATCAAGAGCACGACCCAAAGAGCCTTCTCTTTTCCCTGTGTCATAAGACAAGAACAGGGAGACATTTAACAAAATTGAAAGGCAGAAAATTTAAAACTGATTTAAAAAATACTGTTTTCATATCACATGGAGTGTAAAATTCAGAACAGTGACAGGGCTGAGCTTGTTTATAGATGGCATGTCCTGCTTACAATCACTGCAGTAAAGAGTTTGGAGAAGGATAGAAAACCTCTTGCTTGAAAACATCAGTGACTACATAACTATGACACCAGAACAAACAGCCCTATCTGAAGGAAGAAGGTGCTTATGTTATATCTGTCTCATAGGATCTGGCTCAAAATTCATGTAAAAATGTAGAGGTGCCAGTGCTGACCACTTTTGTGACAGGTATTGGATTACAGGGACTACAAAACTGATAATTCATACATTCAGGTGCTTATTTTTAGATCCCCAAGTCAGAACTCCTTTTCAGTCTCACTCCCTCAGTTTTCTTGTATTACTGGTCCTGATCCAGAAGTGTGTTAGTGCTTGTGGCAGGAAGGGATGAAGAAAAGTACTTGCAGGTACTTTTATTCTCATAATAATTTCATTATACCTGCAGAATTGTATCCTATAAATCAATACTTACTGGGTCACCTCCAGAAGCAAAGGAGATGGACTGCATATGATGGTTGGCAATAATCTGAAAAGCACAACAAATTGGTTAAACATGCTCACAGCCCACACCTAGAGAACAGCAGAGCACTGCCCATCACAGAGCAAGCAATGAAGTCCATGACAACCCAGTCTATTAATGCATGCACATATCATTTGGGAAGGAAGGAGGGACATAAAAATAGGAATATTTTTGGGACTGCCCATTCATGTTTACTAATGTCTAGATCCCTGAATAATCTCTCATAAGGAGTTTTCAGAATTAATTCCATCACCAACTTCTAACCTAGTCAGGATGAAGTGAAATGAAACTTTGAAGGGGGCGTAACTGCAGACACTGAGTACGTTTGCAAAGTCTTGAGATATTAATTTTAAAATTCCAAACAATTTTATTTAAATGTGGTGTTTTTACAAAGTGGCTCCATGGATAGTCTGATCATATTCTCTCTCACCATTAGCACCAAACTGTTACTGGCAGAAATTTCATCAGCCAGATCAAGCATCAACTCTTCTTTATTTCAAACACTACCTCATCTCTGGAAACAAACTGTTCTTTATTATAACATCAAGTGCAATACATTATGCCGGTGTGAACACAATGAAATAAGGCAGCACAAGATTAGAGTAAGAATTATCAGGCTTCTCCATTTGAAGATGTCTAGTAATGCATTTCAAGACAGCACCCTGTGTGTCTGTGTGTGCAACACGCAGCACAGCAGTGCCTTTGGAAGATCTGTCCAGGTGGCTTTTAGTCCTGTTACAAACAGAACAGGTTCAAAGGACCTCTCTTTAGCTGCAAGCCCTGAGAACTTCACCTGCTGCAGGGAAGGCATTTCCTGCTGCACCCGAAAGGAAACCTGGTGCCAGAAGTCCCATTCTCTCCCAACATGGATGTCCAGTGGACAGGAGACCCCTGTACTACAGGCAAACCCAGAATCTGTTGTCAGGTGCTTGAGGATCCCTCCCCATGGAACACACCATCATGAAAAAAAGGGCATGTGCTGCATGTCCAATTCCTCCAAAGTGCTCTCATTTTTAAATTCAGAGGCATCATGTAATTCAGCTTCAGCAGGCATGCTCAAGTCTGCTCAAGGGTGCTGCTTTCCCTTTGAAGGGCCCTTTCCTTCAGAAGCCACTAAGGAGGAGAAAACAGTAGCATGGATAAAAGGATGCTGATTACAGGTATCCTACCTGCTGAGTGTCCACATTAACCAAAGTGAGGCTGCTTGTTGAAATGGTCAGCTTTATATTCACGCCAGAAAACTGAAGGTTACTTTTGCCAAGTACAGAAGACAGAAACTTCACTGGAGGCTTTGAACAAAGAAACAAAAGAAAGAGGCTGACAGCTGAGTCTGTCAGGGGCAGAAACATATCAAAGTCAAGTAGCTTTTACACTATCTTATTGAGACTTTCAATGAAACAAGGATAATGGCTTGATCAAACACAAATGGATCTTCTAGCAAACATCAGCTCTGAATACAGTACTGATAGGCTTGGATTTTATGTCAATATTAGAGAAAAAAGTTTTAAAGCAAAATCCCAGTGAGCTAAATGTTATAGTTGGCTCAGTAATTCAGAATGTGTAATTTTCCTTCTGAACTCTTCTTTGTTTCCTGAGGATGAAGTGCTTCTGAGTGAAACAAGACATTCTCTCCAGTGTTCTTTTTTTCAGGAGCATGTTCATTCCTCCCAAGCTCCACAGTTACAGAAGGAAATCAGCAAATTCATTCCTCCCAAGCTCCACAGTTACAGAGGGAAATCAGTAAGTTCCTCTGGACACAACCCAGTAGTAACCACTGATGTTGCACCTCACTGCATCCCAGTTACTTAATAAAACCCATTAAACACTGCCATTTTAGTTGTGTTTAATTTTTTATATATATAAATAAGAGCAGGTGATCCTCCAGTGTATCAGCTCCCTTTTGCAATTCAAAAACCCACCCAATTCCAGTAATTTACCAGCCAAAACTTAACACTCGTAAAGCACCAAGCACTGCAACGGCTGGTAGAAGCAGGAACTCTGGGCAAAGCATTAATCCTGAGAAAAATGAAGTAGGAAATGGCCTCAGCCCCAAGCCAAGGAGGCTACACCCTCTGTTACCAGCGCTTTCATGTTATACATTGTGAGTTCAGATGGATTAATATGTGCTAAATCCACCATGGACTGAAGCCCGGTAGGGAATCATGTATCCTGCTTATCAAAAACAGATAAAGTGAGTTAATTGTTCAGCTAAAATAGTATTTACCTTCCTCTTTTTTATAGCTCCATTTGTACCTGATACAGCTTCACAGAGTCGGCTTATGGCTTCCCTGCCAACAAAACAGTACAGCATGAACTGTTGGATCATTTCACATGCACCATCTGTAACAGAGCCAGCAACTCTGCAATTAATTGTTATCAGCCCACTTATAAACACTTAAATCTTCTGGAAAGTCTTTGACAGTTGTTTTTCTTTCTTCTTTCCTCCCACTGTTAAAAAAATACCCCTCCAACTATTTAGCAAAATACAATGATTCAACAGCCTGGGTTAGGTTGGTTCTTTTTCTTCATCAAATACATCAGGTTCACCTAAGAAAAATTTGTTTAAAAAGCCTCCAAACATAATTAACCACAAGATGCTCAAACAACGTAATGACTTTAAATCCTCTTTCTCAGTATGGTTGATGGATCTCTTCCTTGCCAGGAGGGGCCCCTCCCTGCTTAATCCTTCTTATTTAGTGCAGCAGGTGCATGCTGAGTGAGCCCTGATTGCCTTTCTGGGACTTAGAGTTTCTTAAAAAAAAATACAATGTGGAGGGGAGTATGGGAAGGTGTAATCAATTCCTCCAGTTCTTTGTCAGAGCTGAGGTCTTGGTGTATTTTTCCATCTCTGGAATTTCCCAACCTAGACATTCTTTCCAGCCACTTATTATCCTATAGAGATGCCTCTCAGTTAGGGCAGTGGAAAGGTAAGGCATAAAACACTTGCAGTGTTCATTAGTCTACATCAAAGCCAGCTAAATCACACACCGTATAACAGAAAGGTGTGCTGTGTCTATTTTTCACACTTGAACAAAGCAAATTCTGGTCTGTGCCTTGGCAGTGACTGGTTTGGATATGCAGTGGAGCACTGACGGCCATCATCGAGGTCAGCACAGCAGCTGGAAAAAAACTTTTTGCTGGAAGACACAGGCTTTTCCTGACTGGTACTCTCTGCTCTGGAGTCAGCAAAAAATGGTGCCCTCTTCCTGGGGTGGAATGTGCTTACCAAGTTTCCTTAACCTTGCCTGGACATCCCGGTCTGAGCCACAGTCCCAACCTCTGCAGCTGCCCTGGCCCTGAGCCCCAGGGCCCGTCACCCTCCTGGGGTCCCACCTCACCCCCTGTTCAGAGGCTGCAGCCTCAGCCTTTCTCTCTTGACTGAATTCAGACATGGGCTTCCAAGGGTTGGGATTTTGTTTCATTCTTAAGGGGAAGGGAATTAATTATTTGCTTATGTTATTGGATTATTATCCAAAGAGCTAATTAGGAAACAAGCTAGTCAGGAAAGTTTGTTTCCAGATCCTGGCACACGTGTGGGAGGAAAGCACCACTGGGCTTTATTTCCTGAGAAAGTTTTGGTTCAGAAGGGCTAAAAAATACCAGGAGGGCACACAAGGGTGAAAGGCTCCAGCCAGACACATCCCATGAAGCAGAGGTGCTCCAGGGAGGAGTGTGGTCCCCCCAGGACCCTGCACTGTGCCAAGGGAACAGATCAGAGAGAAGCAAAGCCAGCACAGCCCTGCTCTGCCCCTGCTCAGTGCCCCATGGGCTGCTACACCTGTGGGCTTAAAGCACTGAGGATCAGTGACACACCTTGAGTCTTCCTGTCAGAGAATACCCTAAGAAATCCAGTCTGCAGATTGTCAAATGAATGGAGACCTCACTCACAGCAAAATAATAACAATATCATTAATATTTTCTGAGCAAAAAGAGCAGGGAAGAAGAGGGGCCTCACTGAGGGCTACACAAGATGGGTCACAAATCCAGCCTTTTAAACATTGCCTATTTTTAGCATTTTAAAGCAAAGTACTTCCCCCTACACAGTTGTTGCAAATATGTTTCTGAAGCGAATTCTGGTATTCTTCCTCTTTAACTCCTGTTTTATATAGCTGTTAACTGTAGAAAGGCCAAAATTTAAAAAAAAAAAAAAAGGGAAAGACATCCCGCAGGATGACCTTGCAGATTCCAATAATCAGCTTGGAAAATGAGAACTCATCTTCTCATTCAATATTAAAGGAAATTAAAATCAGAGCCAAGACACTAAGGCTACTTGGAGCCTTCAAGTCTAGCCCTACCTAGAAAGAAAACCAGAAAGAGAACAAATTGGAAACACAGGGAAGTCATCTCTTTTGGTGACAAATGAGTTGTTGCACAAGTCAGGCAGTCCATGTGGATTCAGGAGGTGTAGGCAAAGTTGCCAGCCACAGAGCCCATTCTTGTACCAGCCAGTGTGGTGGCTGCCCACTCCACCACTCTCTGAAGCACTGTCCAGCAAACAGGAACCAAAAACTAGGCAATCCATTTCTACTTAATAGTTTCTGTTACCTCTCTTTGGTAGGGGAAATTACCTTCTTACAGACATTTCTTGCTTTGTACCTCTGGGTGGTTTTCCAAGCAATCTAACAAAACTTCACAAATATTATTTTAAAGGTGTGAAGATCAGCAGTTTGGTAACACCTGCTGCTATGACTGAACACTTCCTACCTGCAGTCATTTCAGTAAACTAGAAACTGCACTGAACATTAGGAAGGAAAGAAATGCTGGATATGTCCATGATAAACTGAAATGGGATTTACTGTATCTGTGCTTTCTTCCTGGAAATCTGCTATTAATTCATTCTTACAGGCATTCATTTTCAAACAGTTGCTTGGGCAAGTCTCTGCCTTTAGATCTGCTGGGTGGATACATCTGTGCACAGCTTGTGTAGAGGTTCTTCTGGACAAATATGAATCTTACAGATGCTGCCATTTGCTTGTCTGTTTGAGACCTTCCAAATCTGTGACAGTACCAGTTATTTCAGTCATATTGCTGCTGTTTCTTTTGCTCCTCCTTGTCATTCATCACAACACAAAACATTTGGGTGGGTTTCTTTGTTTTCCTTTTAAATCACCCTGAATGAGGTAACTGCAATTCCTTACTCTGCAGCAGCTCTTCTCAATCCTGGGAGCCACAGAATGGAATTAGGAGAGCTGCGAGGATTGTAAATTGTTCTTGCTGTTTAAGGCAAAGAAAATGTCACTCCTCAGCTCTTCAGGCATCCTCTGCCATTTGAAGTAGATTCACTGTCTGCTGGTCCTGCAATGCCCATACAATTACATAAACTGGTCATTGTTTCATTGACACAGTTTTTCCCTTTTCATAGTGAATGGAAGAGATCTGGGTCAGTTCTTTTCACCATCCTGAAAAATAGTACACTGAAGCACTTTGGTCCCCTGTGCTGTCACCAGCAGCAAACCCAGCACAGAGGCTGTGCTCCTGCTCCTGCTCCTGGCCCCAGCAGATGCTCCTCTTCTGCAGGGAGAGTTATTCTGCTGGGCACAGTTCAGTGAGGACCAAGGATGGCACAATTCTCTGTGGGCAGGGATCCAAGAGCTGGGACAGGGAAGCAGGATCTCAGCTGGGACACTGAGACTCCTGAGCAGGCAACTGTAGGCAGCTCCCCACCCTCTGAGCTCAGATATCCTGAACCAGGACAGTGCCACAGTCCCCAGGCAGCTGAATGCTGTGGGAGCTGCTGGCACAGGGAATTTTTGCTTTCTCCAGAAAAAAATCTGGTGCAGCCTCGCACACCCCAGGGCACTGCTCCCTGTGCCCGCTGAGTCAGCAGCAGCCGCTTGGCAAGGGCTCAGCAAGCACTGGGGCAGGAGGGTGTGACAGGGTGGCCCCATTTTTGGTCTCCATAAGCCTTTAGACCAGCTCAGCTGTACAGTCTACAGGTTTTTCTCTGGGTCTGCACCTCTGGAGTGAAACCTGTGGCAGATGCCCCTCTGCCCCTCTGAGAGTGTGCCCATGCAGGAGAGGCCTGCGGGCAGTAACACTGAGACACTTTGTTTATTGTTTCCCCAAAACGAGGGTAAAAGATGAGAGATGGGCTGATGTAAGCAAGCAAGCATGCTGTTGAGGATTTGCTTTTAAGCATCTAGGGCTCTGCCTACACCATGTAACAGAAAGGGATTGTGTGGCTCAACAAAGTTGAAATTAATCCTCCAAACAAAGTCAGCCTTCTTCCAGCAACCCTCCCCACAGCACGACTCAGAGGCCCTTCACCCCTCACTGCCAGACCATTTGCGAGTTTGAAAGTTAATGCCCCGATCCAAGATACAGAATCCCTTTTCCCATAAATGCCCAAATACAATGACTAATAATCAGCTTGATTTAACAGAAGTGGGAAATGTGTAAGAGGAAAAAATCTGAAGGGCTGGACAAGGGAAGCACATGTCAGGGTCCAGCAAAAGCCACAGCTTAAGGGTGACAACCCAAACACATCTTGTATCCAGAACAGCAAGAACAGCACATTTATGGGTAACCATTAAAAGAAAAAAAAAAGACAAAGCCGCTCAAGAAAAGGAATCTGTTACATTACTGTTGTTTCTTGGTGTTACTTCTGTCATGTCTATGGCATTTGGGATCATAAATGTCTGTAAAATGGGAGGGATGTCCTAAGAGTATGTAAGTTGGGTCACTGGCAGGCAACAACAGTCCTGGAAAGCTGCTGCTGTGAAATCTGCTCTGCCAACCTCCTCACCACATGGCCACCGAGGGTAAAAAGCACCTCAGTGCCTGACCCTTCCCTTGCCACCCTGTGTTCATTTGGCCACTTGGCACTCTGCACCCATGGTCATTCATAGCACTGGAGAGGCCACTTTCTGCCTTCCCTAACCATGAGCCTGGTAAGCAACTGAAAATGCAACTCCAGGAAGAAACTAGAAAATAAATCCTTCATGCTCATCTCTTTTGAACTCTTCACAGCACTTTGGCAAACAGGAGTTTGATGGTCTTTTCAACATTCACATGAGGTAGGTAAAGAACTTCAGTTTTAGACAGCACAAGGCTAACTAAATATGAACGCACACATACAGTAAAGAAGGGTGCAAATATAACTAGAGACCCTTTCTACATCACTTCAAAACAGAAGAAATCATTTTGTTTAGTGAAATGTCATCAAAGTAAAAATACTTTTTACCCCAGTACACATAACAGAGATGATTAAAATGGGATCATTTCCAACAGCTCCCGGTTGGTGCACTGTGCATGTGTCTATAAACTGACTCCCCTGGGAGAGCAAGAGGGGAATAATCAATGTTATCTTTGCTCCAGTCAGCTTCTAATCGATCAAACTTTAAAGTTTGCATGCATGAGCTCAGCACTTCAGCATTTGGTTTGCAAACAGTTTAAGTTTTGAATTTCTCATGCATAAAAGAGCCCATTAAGGTCAGCAGTGACATTTTTTTAGGTGATGGAAATATTTTCATTGTTAAGTTTTGACATAGTTCTGCTTAAGAAAACCTTACTACTGGGCCCAAATTTAAGTTGGCAAGCTCTTGTCACACAGTAATTCATGTTCATTATTTTCCAGACAAACCATCCAAGGCTCTGTTCTGCCAGTGTAGCAGCACACACACTTTGTTTCTTGCAGGCAGGCGATAACCTCGCTCTTGGGCTGAGCTGGAAAAAACACAGCAGCCTGGGCTGATTGCTTTGGGCTCAGGCTATTACATGGCTCTTTTTGATCAGGGATTGACTAATCTGAGGGAAGTATATTTGTATCCCAGGCACTTCTTCATACACACATGCAGGAACTGGGTGAGTGTGCTGATAGTGATTGTAAATGTCAACAACTGCTGATTTAGCATATAAAACAAATGGGGCAGTTATCAAGGGTGGTACAGGCATTGCAGGACTTGGGGTTTTCAGCTGATAAGGCTGGGACCCAACAGATAGAAATAGAACAATTATCTCTTCATGTTCCTTTCCTTTCTCCACAACTTCTTTGATACAAACACTTGAGGAAGCAAAAGATATCTGAAAATCATCCACCAGCAGGAAGGAAGAGCTGGGCAGGCGCAGGATGCCCCCACCACACTCCTGGAATCCTCAGCATGAACCACACCAGAAAAGGAGCTGAGGGGATGAAGAAACATGTCTAAGGCCAAGCCAAAATACCCTACACCCACCCACCCACCCCTCCAAAAAGCCTTTAGAGGTGCTGAGCTGCTGGGGCTGCCTGGCAGAGCATGCAGCACTCAGAGCTGGAAAAGGGTGATTGTTTTGAAAACTCCAACACTCCTGCACTGTCAGACTTACAAGAATAAATGCAAAAATAAAATTGTTCCTAGCAGAACATTTCAGCCTCCCCACAGGTGCATATATATTAATAATCTACATCCAGCAAATGGCAGCAATCTGTAACAGAAGTTGCAAACTTCCCAAAAGACCACAAAATATTTCATGGTTAAACCATGTTCAGTTGTATCTGAGAGTGAATCTTTTTTTTTATTTGCAGCCTGGAAACTTAGGCTTGCAGTACAGATGAAAACAGCTGTATTTCAACATGTTTTCCTTGTGAGTCCCCTTCCAGCTGAGCCTGGTCTTGGTGCAGATGGGGTCAAGCAATGTCATTCATCTGACAAAATTTCATTAGATGACAATGCCAGACTGAGGGACTGATGGCACTCTCTGTGTCAGGTGTGAAGCAGCGTGGCAGAGAGACCTGTGACCATCCTGGCTCCCCACCTTGGCCACGGCACCCGGGGCCACGGCAGCAGCACTGGGTTCACCCCATGCCCCAGCAGAGCCGAGCAGGCAGCGCTGATCCCACGGGCACAGTCCGGCTGCCGCTGGTACCCGCCCAGCCGGGGGTATCTGCACTGTGCTGTGACTGCAGGGGGAGGCTCTCTGAACAACTGGGAGAGAAATAAGGTCTGTGCCTGAAACAATTCACTTTCCAATGCAAACAGCCTATTGTAATGATCAAATAATTCAAATCATCACTCAGGAAAAAAACAAAGCAAAACATGCAAACTCCTATTCAAGATTGTCTCAGAGCTTGGCAAGCACCCTCAGCTTTATACAGAAATTAGCACTTCGGCTTTTCATTCTTGGTCTGAATCTCAGTTTTATACCACCTACCTGGTGACTTGTGTTCGTGTGCCAAAGTCCAGGGATCTCATTGACTGCAGCACTTCAATACAGCCCATGTACTGTGGAAAACAGAGACAGAGAAAAGGGAGGACTCTGTTAATATGTGGTACACAAGTAAAAGGAGGATCACAGGAGGAAGCAAATGTGATTACTGTCCACTAAGCTTATGCAGAACCACAGTCTAAATGGAAAATCAAACCAGCCATCCTAAAGCTTCTTCCTAAACAGACTTTGTTTTACTAAAAAGTGTAGAGAAGAGCAATAAAGATATCAGTGGCTTAAACATCACAGCACCAAAAATAAAAAGGTAAAGCATTCTACAAACAAAACCAAAATCTAATTATTCCTTTTTTCCAATTCTGCTTACTCTCAGTTATTGGCCTGTGACACTGAGCTAGCTGGGAGGAATATATGAGGAAGTGCTGGAGAGAACATAACCTCCAGGAGCAGAGAAGCTCCATGAGATCAATGCACTCAACAGTCCCCATGCAGAAGAGCCGTATCCCTTCAGAGCAGTAGGAGGCATTACAGGGCATGAGGAAAGCCACTGGCTCCATGCTGCTGCACATCTGATGACAAAGAACATCTGCAGAAGATGAAGGAGATGAAGTTGCAATTAATTTCAGCTCACAGCAACAGTTCTTAAGAGCCTGCACTATAAACTGTCCTGCTTTAAATGAGTGGGTGACTACCACACTTCTGTTGCGTGGGACAGAGCTGGAGGCTTTTTCTATACTCATCTGGGATTTGCGTAAGACCAATTTTCAGAAGTATCAAGGATGTGACAGCACATCAGCCCATGGACTTCTTTGACCCATGGCACATTTTCATCTCACTGAAGTATGCTAGGCTAAGCCTATCCACTGAGTTTACCTCTCCCCAAACATATCTTACTAATTCCATCAGCATTTCTGGTGAGGTCCACCTCTGTGCTGTTGAAGCACTCTGATCATTTCATGAAGCTGGTGTAGGTCTGGGTCTCTGTTTGCCTTTCAGGAGCATCCTGCAGTGCTCACAGTGCCAAGAGCTGCAGCAACAGCCTGCCTGTGCAAACCTCTCCTGCAGAAAGTCAAAGCCTCTGGGACACAGAGGCAACCTGGGAATGCCAGGCAGGGCCGTGCATGCTCTGCCCCCTTGTCTGAATAGATGGAGAAAGAATTGTCTGTCAGAGAAAGGTACTGTATTTACTTCCTCTGCCTCACTTTGCCTGTGAATTGATTTTTCTGCTGGAACACTCAGAAGGGGTTTGATTTAGGTATCTGTTTCAGCTTTGGAGACTTTCAGAAATGAATGTGTGTGTGAAAAAGAGAACGTTATGTGTGCAGTCAAGCAAGGATTCCACAACAATTGTATTATCCCTATTTTGGTTTCTTTCCAGATAGCAATGTAACCCTTGGGAGAACTCCAGAATTAGGTCAGGGACCTGGAAGGACATCAGTAAGAATCTGAAGGGTTAGAACTGCTTCCCTAATGAACATTTAATGACTTTGAGAGCTATCTGCCTTGTTAAAGATATTCCTGCTTAACAGGAACAAAGCAAATGTGGAAAATATGTCTAGAGCCTCAGCTTGTAGCACAGCGACAACCTCTGATCCTACAGGATAAGGTCAAGCATCCTGTGAGCTGGTTGGCTGCTCCTCTACCCTTGAAAAAAGAAAAATTTAGAGGAGTAGGTGAGTCATATGCTGATAAGTGAGTCCCCATTGCATCCTGAACAGATGCATGGGAAGCTACTCTAAGCAAAGATGAAAAATCAATATTAGGTTTTTGCATAAGTGACCCTGAGTGAAGCTGAACTTATCAATGATTCACAAAAGACCTTTTTTTTTCTTTAAAAGCCTGAGTAGGGAAGTGCATTAACATGGCACCTCAGCGAATCTCTCATTTATTTTAGCTGTCATTGGTTATCTAAACCAGCACAGTCAGTAATGGCTGAACCTTCACATCACAGCCAGAAGGCACAGAAAAGCAGCAGAGGCTTGGGAAGGGGGATGAAGTGGGATTGGGGCAGAGGAAGTCGGGGTCACAGAGCCTGGGAGAAGCCTATGGAGCACATAAAAGGACATCGGGATGCCAGAAGCCTATTCAAGAAAACAAAAGACATTCTCCAAGGAAGAAAAAAATAATTAACAATTAAACAAGGAAAATATTAACCCCTCCATAGTGAAGTCTGACAAACAGCACAACCAATGCATGGGAGAAAGGGAAAGGAAGAAGAGAAGGACAAGGTTTGCTTCAGACACTTCAGCACCCAGACTTGAGTTTAGGTGGTGCACATCCTCCTCATCCTGTACCCCTCCAACAGTTCCCACAAAAAGTGAGCTCATCTGGCGATCCAGGATCAAGGTCTGCTCCAGCTTTCCTGCCTCAGGGAAGGTTAAACTAAAACATGGGCAGGGCAGCAGCCACAGGTGCCCAGGAGAGGGAGCCACACCAGCACACAGCTCTTGCCCCAGCCCACGCTATTCACCGCGAGCTTTTGGGATAACCAGGGTCAAAAGATGATGTCCAAGGAGGGGGATTCATCTTCTGAAGCCCCACAAGAACAGGTCTGGCCCACCTTCACTGAGCTGCTACAGCAAGTGGGGGAGGCTGGACACAGGCACAAGAGTGCAGTAACCAGCCTGGGGCAACAAGCACAGGTATAACTGCAGAATTCATCTACCTATAGGAAAACAAAACACCAACACTGAAACAAGCCAAGTGCTAAAGACCTGACATCGCTAACGATGCTGAACCCACTGCTCTGTCGGCAGGATGGAGAGCTGGAAAGGGAATGGCTCCTCTAATGGGAGCATGTGCAAAGGGAGACAGCAGCAGTGGGAGCTGCTTTGTCCCTTGGTGTTTGAATACAGAGGGTGATGTGGGGCTGGCTGCTGTTTCCCCGTGGCACCGGGATGGCAGGGAGGTGGTGGGAGAGAACAGTGGTTACTGGAGACAAACACATCTTTTCACATTGATTTACACGAGATGACAGAAAATGACTGCAAACAGGATGAGGGACTGTGTGGGAGGAGATGTGAAGGCACCAGGCAGGGCCCATGTGAATAAGCTTTTCAGGCACTTTCTAATCCAGAACCACGTCTCATTTCATTCCCTGCCATAACGCAGTCAGTGACTCCAGCTCCAGCGTGAATGACAGACAGTGAATCACCCACAGGAAACACAGAATCATAGAATCATTTAGTTTGGAAAAGACCTCTAAGGTCATGAAGGCTAATCATTAGCCCAGCACTGTAAAGTCCACCACTAAACCAGGTTCCCACGTGTCATATCTACACATGTTTTAAATACCTCCAGGGATAGCAACTCAACCATTTCCCTGGGCAGCCTGTTCCAATGTTTGACAAATCTTTCCATGAAAAAATTTTTCCTAATATCCAACCTAACTCTCCTGACAAAAATTGAGGCCATTTCTTCTTGTCCAATTGCTTGTTACTTGTGAGAAGAGACTGACCCTTACCTGGCAACAGCCTCCTTTCAGGGACTTGCAGAGAGGGATAAGGTCCCTTCTGAGCCTCCTTTTCTCCAGGATAAACACCCCAAGCTCCTTCAGCTGCTCCTCACAAGACTTGTGCTCCAGACCCTTCCCCAGCACTGTTGCCCTTCTCTGGACCTCCTCCAGCCCCTCAGTGTCTTTCTTGTCATGAAGGGTCCAAACTGGACTCAGGATTCGAGGTGTGGCCTCACCAGTGCTGAGTCTAGGGGGCAGTTACTGCCCTGGTCCTGCTGGCCACAGTATTCCTAATAGAGGCCAGGATGCCATTGGCCTTCTTGGCCACCTGGGCACATGCTGGCTCATGTTCAGCCGCTGTTGTTGAGGACATCCAGGTCCTTTTTCACTGGACAACTTTCCATCCACTCCTCCTCCAGCCTGTAGTCCTGCAGGGCGTTGTTGTGACCCAAAGGCAGGGCAGGTGACTGCAGAGCAGTTGGGAGAGTTTTGCTTTGATTTGCCTGAATAACTCAGCTCTAGTCTGCAATGGATCCATCTGGAAAGGAGACTGGACAGAAGCGAGCAGCAGCCACTAGCACATGGCAGGGCAATGGAACTGGAGTTATAAGGAGACAGGCCTCTGTGTAAAAGGCAAAATGAGTTTTGCCAGTTCCAGCCACAGTGCTACCCTCCCTGTAGCTGGCTGCTGGACTTGGGAATCTGATTTGAGATTTCCCTGCTTTCACCCTGGCAGGAAGGTGAAGTGTTGTCCTCCCTCCACTGACAGTGCTGGGAGCCAGCCAGGGATGTGGGGAAGGAGCAATGCACAGATCATTGTAGCTTTGGTGCAAAAGTTTTTTAAGCCCTTCCTGCTGCCTGTGGTAGCTTTGGGGTTGGAAAGCCACTGGGTTCACTGGAAAGCAGAGACCATCACAGCTACCCTGGCAGTGGCACAGTGTTCCTGCCAGGGCACAAGCTGCACCATTGCCAGTCAGCTAACCTTGCCTCACACAGCTGCATTCACTGGGCTGGGGTCACAGCTACAAAACACCAACAGCCACCAATCAGGCTTTGGCCCAGGTTTGCACCCTGGAGGACATTCAGTTGGCTTGCTCCTCAGCATGAGCCACACTGGCTTCCTCCAGCAAACAGCAACCCCCTCCAGATCCAAAGGCAAAGCCAGCAGAGCCTCCCCCATCCCCGCTAAGGGGAGCAGAGCACTGCAGGTGTGGGGGACACTCCCGGGGCACCTGCGAGACAGCACAAAACCAGGGCAGAATGGGCTGGAAAACAGATTAGGCACCTTCAAGGAAGAAAACAGCCCATTAAAGACCATTAAACACCAAAAAAATCCACTAGGGGTTTGTCAGTGCTAGCCTAACTTTCCTCATTGCTTACTCTGCTCTCACCTTCCTCCCTGCAGCAGCAGCAGTGCAGACAGACAGACAGATAGCCCCTTGCTCTGTCCTACTCCTTGTGTGCACACAGCACAGCCCCTTCCCTAAGGACAGTGAGCCAGGGTTTTTTGTGATAAAGAATGGTTTTTGACAGATAAAAATTTTCCTGGGACAGTTTGACCCTTTCATTCACAGGCTTTAAATTTTAAATATATTTTGAGAAACAAAAAACAAACAGGAAAAGTTCATAAATGCAGACACATATATATTTTTTTCCTTTGCTTTTTAGTTTTGTGCTGAAAACCACTTCCTGCAGCACTTCCCCTTGGGCCAGGGCTCCAACAGAACTGGTCCCAAACCACCCTGTCCCCATTCTGCGGCTGTGACAAAGCAAATGGCCTGAAAACACGCAGGTTTCTGTTAGAAGCAATTGCCCAGGGGGGTGCTGGGCCCCGGAGGCGATGCTGAGTGTGGAGGCGCAGCCCCGGGGCCGAGGCTTGTGCCGGTGGGAGCTGCACACACCCCATCCATCCATCCCCAGGGCCGGCACAGCAGGCACCGCCCCAGCGCCCGCCGGGCCCGAGCCCCCGGCTCATGATTCACAGCTGCGGCTCTGAAGCCGTGAATCACCAGAGCCCATCTCCTTCCTGCCACAGCCCCAGCTGGCCACACGCGGGGAGTTAGTTATTTACAACGCGCAGTGCAGAGCAGCTCTCAGGGTGCAGTGTCAGGGTGTCACGCTCCAGGGAAGTGGCTGCAGCTGGAATACCACAGTAATTGCCTTTCCTGAACATGGAAGAGGTACTGGCGGCTCCTTGGAACCAGGAAAGCGGTGCCCTGAACCTCTCTATGCACACAGTGGCAGGGAGCAAGTGCTCCGGGGCTGACCTGTCACATCCTCCATGGACTGTACAGGGGACAGGTGGCCACGTGTGCTCTCTCAGGGCACACTTCAAGTCATCCTGAACTCCTATGTTAGAAATAGTCAGGCTCCTTTTACTCTAGAGACATGCAACTGATTATAGATATATATGTGAGCATATATCTACAGGCACATGCCATCAAACAGCTAGCAGAGGATCAACCTGTACGTTGGTAAAACACCTTTAAGACAAAGGATGCTGCAAACAACCTTTATCATATTATTTTAAAGTAAAAAGGTATTGAAATATCTGGCAATAGCATCTCCTTTCCATACCTTAGTTAAATAGCATATTTTTAAAACCAAGCTGGGTATTCTCCTCCTGCTCCGGAGCAGCCACCTCCCTGGCACTTCTTAACAAGGAAGAGCGAGGATGGCCAAGTGCCTCTTGGAATATTCCTAGGGCTCATCACAGCCATAACAAACATCAGCAGGAGACACAAATGCCATGGCCACTCCAGGCACCATTTAGAGACAACCTCAGTTCCAGATGGGCAGCATTGTGGGAAAGGTGTATAATGGGTAGAATGCGAACAAGGGCAGGGTAAATATCCATCTTGTAAAGCCTGCAGCAATCTGCATACAGAGTATGTGTTGAAAGATAACAGTGAGAATCAGAGCTGTCCAGGCTTCTATTAAAATATTAATATTTGGCCTCTTTGTTATATGCACAATCATCTTGGGGAAACAGGTGCTGTTACGGGTCTCAGCTTCCTCCCCAGGGACACGTGGCAGTGACACAGGTGCCCTGTCACCACCAGTCACACACAGTCACAGCTGCTCCCCGGGGGATGCAAAGAGCCCAAATTGCCTCTTCTTTAAACAACCCCAGAAAAGCAATTTCTGCCTCGCTTCAGTCTACAGGGGACAGATTTTGCCCTTTTGGCATTTCTTTAATTCACCACCTTACAGCCCTTCTAAAATAACTGTGGATCCTCTCCATGTAATTTCCAAATCCTCTTCAGATTCTGAGTAAGCTATTGAGGCCCAAGACCTTTGGCAGCAGCAGTAATGTAGACCTGACCTTCCTCCTAGAAGTGTCTCTGCAGAGATCCCAACAATCCCTTACCCCAACAGGGCACAAGAAGCTGCATGGGGACAGTGGGTGTCTCCAAACACCACAGGAGGGAGGGCAAGGGCCAGGGCAAGAGGGTAAGGGTTGGGAGCAGCTCCAACTGCCCAGCCCTGAGCCTCTCAGCCCCACTTTGCCTCCAAGTGAGACCATCCCTCTGCACCACACTCCTGCCATGCTGCAGCCCTGTGCCCCTGGACACTTCCCAGCCCATCTGAGGCTTCATTGCCAGCTCCCAAGGAAGCCTTGTGGCCCCTGGGAAAATGAGCACCTTGCCCACCCTCCAATGCTGGAGCCCCCAATCCCACAGGCTGCTTATTTACTGACCTGCTTGTCATTCTTGAAAGGGCTGGTTGAAAGAAACACTGAGAATTTGGTGAAGACACACCAGCAATACTCTTGCAGCTCTCCTTGGGCAGGCTCCTGCAGGCCCACAGCCACAGGAGCATCAGGAGCAGGAAGATGGAGGGAAACAACATTTTCCTGTTGTGTTGTGAAGCTCCTGCCAGCGACCCCACCCCTTCAGAGGTATTTCCCATAAAACAAGGTAACTTCCAGAAAAACCAGAAGAAAACCATGCTGGAAATACAACCTGGGCAGCACCTGCCCCTCACCCTCCCTGACAAATATGTCAGCAGCATAGGCCAGCATGCACCTACTGCCTGGACTTGCTCTATGAGGGATGGGAAGCCCTTTTGTGGGCCTTCTTTTCGCTTCAACATGCATTTCAGGCCAAAGTAACCCCTGTTTTAATTGCAGCTCAGCAGCACTCCTCAGAGAGTCTAAAGATAGTCCTTTGGAAATGAAGGTTGTGTTACCTCTGGGAGCAGCTGGGGTGCTTTTAGCTCCTTCAGTTCAACATCACAGCCCTACATTCATCAGGAGACAGGAAATACATGGGAGAATTCAGTGGGTTGGGGCACTGACTCTAGGAGAGGGAAAATGGAGGTCACCCAGCAGCCCCCTGAGCAGCTGAGAGCATGGAGACCCTGGGAGAAGTACTTACCCGCACACTGTAGATCGTTCCTGGCTCCTGGGTGTACGTGCTTTCATCACTCTGTGTGAGGCTCCTGTCCTGCCTGCCCACAGGAGCGGCCTCCTCAGCCCCCCACACAGCACAGTCACCTGCTGGCTTTGGGATCAGGACCAGCTTATCCAGGTCAGGCTGTGGATAAGAGGCCGACAGGCAGCTGATCTGAGGCGAGGTGGGGCTGCTCGGGATGGTAACGCACTCCGTGAGTTTAATTCGTGGCACCTCTTTTGTTCCCAGACAGAAGCTTTTCAGCCCCGGCAGGTTTGATGGGTTGGCCAGTTTAATGTTCGCCATCCGGGGAATCAGCGTGCACAGCGTGGTGCAGGTGTCCTGTGGCCCCAAGGAGACATCTTCTGTCAGTAAATTAGGTGTTGAAGAATGGGAAGAGGAGGAAGAACCTTTGATATTTAAAGACGTATTTTGTGTACCTTCATCTAGGGATGTTATGGAATCATTCCTGAATCGGCTGTACTTAGCCCTGTGCAGCATTCCTGGATGTCTGAATAACCCTACATACAGGACGTGTCCACCGAGGCTCTGCTGGCTGCGTTCTCTCATAGCCTTGGCAGGTCTGTAATTGGATATTCTTGCATAAATTGGCTCTTGTAGATCAATTACATGGAAATCAAGCAAGTCAAACAATTTTCAAAACAGAAACCTATCGGATATTTTTGCTGACTCCCTCTTGAGTGGTTTATTTTCCTCAATGGACAAGGCTTAAAACTGCATGGACATCTGGCATTTTGTAAGCAGTAATCAAAGCAGCACAGAGGAAAGCACATCAGTGGTACAGCAGCTTAAGATGACGAGCCGCTATCCGAACCTGCCTCAAGCCAGGCACTAAATCCCACCTAGCTCTGAAGACTCACAGCTGCAGCATCATTAATTACGGAGTCCTGGCTGCAGCGAAAGCTCAAGCATATTCCACGTAAAGCACGGCAAGAGAGCTACAAGCTCAAACGCATTTTCAGACCGGCATGAACCCCGAGAGGTGCCCGGCTCTCTGCGCGCCCGCCGTCGCTGCCCCAGAGGAGAAGAGCATCCCTGCGCTGCAGCTTCTGCCGCGCCGTCAGGCACAAACGCACGAAAAACACTGAGCAGCGTCGGTCCCGCTAATTCATGCAGGGAAGTCCTTCAGCATCACAATAATCCAGAGAGCACGGGGCATCCCCGCGGCGCCGGGGCCGTTCCCGCAGCGCCCGAGCCGTCCCCGCCGCCGCCGCTTTTATGAATGAAGTTTTGTGAATGGGCCGCGCGCGCGCGCGGGCAGCGCCGTGAATGGCGCTCGGCGCGCGGCCGCGGCCCGGCGGCCCCCGGGGGGCGTCTCGCAGCCAATCAGCGCCCGCTGCCGGCTCACGCGCCCTCGGCGCGCGGGGAGAGGGGCGGGGGGGGCTCGAGGGACCCTCCGGGAGGTGCCGAAAATCCCCCCAAATCCCCCCAAATCCCCCTTTCTGCGGCCGCTCCTCCCCCGCCGCGGCACTGCCGGGGCCGAGGGCTGCGGTCACCCCCGCCCGGCCCACAGGAAAGGGCAGGCTCGCCCCAGAGCGCTCCCTGCTTGGCAGCTCCGCTCCAGCGCCGGGAGAAGCCCCTCTCGGGCACCGCGTGTGCCTCGGGCAGCCAAACAAGCGAGCCGGGTTTGTTTTACTCAGTGCAAGTGTCAGGGCCGTCAGCGCGTTCCCTCTGCTCCGTGGGGGGCTTCGACACCTGCGGCAGCGCGGTGGGAAGAGAATCGCAGCACCACGGGGGTCGGGCCAGGAGGGGAAACCCGACACGACGGCCGCGCTTCCCAGCGGGAGCTGAGGCTTTTTCTCTCGCCAGATTTTCAGTGGTGATTTTCGTGCTCACAGTGGTACCGGCCTCATTCTCTCCTTGCGTTCAGAGCTGTGAATCAGCTGCTGGTGGATGAGAGGCCGAGCTGCCCAGTGCCCTGCCCGTGACAGGAGGAGGAAATCACAACCAGAGTGCTGGAGAGGCAGAAAGGTCAACACAGCCATGCTGGTTTTTTCTCTCCTGTATAAAAGGTGGTATTTACCCTAAAGATGCAGTAATTGGTATAAGAAAGTAGCGGGGAAATCCAGTCCGGACTGTTAGTGAAATGTGGCTCAAAGAGGAAGTGGCTGCTTTTGAATCAACCCTTTTTGGGGACTGTGCCTCAGACCACTCACAAAATCAAAGCTAAAAGCTTTGGGACCAGCCCCAGGTTACAAAGAATTACTAACTTCTCTTGAAGCTTTAATGATGGCTTTGAGCACAAAAGGATAGAAAACGTTCAGAAGTGATTAGCAGCACTATTGATTGTACATAAAGCATGGAAACTCTCTTATTAGCATGAACAGTTTTCTTTCTTAACTCTTTCATTTTGACACCACGCTGGAACACAACCAACACAGCTGGAAGAAATCCCTGGGATTGAGAGGCCATGAAGCCCACAGTGGTGAGGAGGAGGGCCTGGAGGGGAGTGCAAACTGTGCTTCCCATGAAGGGGACAAGGACCAGCGTACAGGGAGATGCTGATGCCCCAGTCTTGGAGGATCTCCCAGTTTTCTCTTCACTGCCATGAAAAGCATGCAAACAGACAAAACACATCTCAGACAAGATCAGCCTTGCCATCCTTCCTTACCTTTTCTCTGAGCAAACAGCAAGGGTCTTCCGGCCTTACAGCAGCCCCTTGGCATAGACAACAGCACCAGGAAAGGATGACTTGATGACCAGGACACTCCCCTATGCCTTAGCTCCGGTAAGACTAGTTCATGGCCATGGGCTGCCTCTGGCTCACTGTGGTCCTCATCTCCTGAGCCCATCTGCCAGCTGCTTCTTCCTCAGAAGTCAAGTTGAGCCTTCTTTACCTGTGTAAGAAAATAGACAGGTGGGGGCCCTGCAGGAGCTGCAATCCCCTGTGTGTCCTACTGCAGTTAATAAGACAGGCTTTAAATGTGTGTGGTGAAAGGGAAAATGTTCAAGAAAATTAAATAATAATAATGCAACAGCCTGTGCTTCACTCATCTCCCATGAGTTGTCTCTCAAGCCCTGCATGGCACCAGCACCTGATGCCCCCTGACCAAGGTGTTGTTGCCCTCCCCAGGTGCTGGGGCTTTAGTCTGCACGTCTCTGCTTACAGGCACCAGCAAGTGTGATTACACTGTGGGAGGTGAGGAATAGCTGGTGTTTTCCTGCAAGTTCCAGAGAAAAATGCAATTGTGACAAGCTCTGTTTTCAGCAGTGATCAAGAAATACAAGCTCAAGAGCAGAACCCCCTTGGACAATGCTGCAAAGAGCAGCATTGTCCAAGGAATAGTAGCTGTTGTGCAGAGGGAGAGGAGGGAAAAGAAAAATGCCATGCCTTTGTAAATTAAAAAGCTTTTTTTCTCAAGGCTAAAAACAAGATTTCTGTTTAAGATACTGGGAAATCAGCCTCTAACCAGCACAGAGAACAAAGCTCCTTTAAGCACTGGTGAAACTGAGCCCACAGCCTTGTATGCTGCCTAAAAGGAGTCTGTGTTTCTTGCTCACAGCTCAAGTTCCCGGTTGCCCACAGTACTCAGGACCCAGGGAGCTGCCCCAGCTCACTGCCCACACACCTGCTGCTGCCCCAGCAAGACACAGGGAAAAGTCATTTTGCCCCTCATATAGCTGCTGACATGTGACAGTGCATGTTTTCTCAGGCTGCGTGGGAATGCCCTTCTGGTGCACAGATATGAGCTGAAACCTCTCTCAATTGCTATTACCAGCCCCATCACACCCAAACTCTCTGTCATACCCTGTTTACAACCCCAAATATGCTGCAACAAAAACTGATGTGAGCAGTCCCAAATCACTTATTGTCACAGGGGACAGGAGCTTTGGCAGGTGTGACCACATTGATGGGGCAGCACCATTACACAGGAGCTGGAGCACTTAACCAGCTGCAGCCACCTCAAACACTGCTCTATAAGAGTTGCAGGGAAGGGGAAGAGAGAGCAGCAGCCACAACTCCAGCATCACCACAGGCAGCCTCAGTGGCAGGAAGCTGCAGGGCCAGCCCAGATCCTCGGGCACCCTTGGGAGCAACTCCATTTCAGCAGACACTTAATGCCACCACATCACCCTCCGTTTGCCGGGCAGGGGCCAGGACAAGGGCACGTGGCACTCGCTGGTGGCAGGGGAACTCAAGGGTAGTTGGGGCCCACCTGTAGAACACACCCGAGGGGCAGGGCCAGGCTGCAGGAGCCCCGAGGAACCCCTTACGTGCTCTTTGCAGGCTGGCCTTTCTGTTTAGAATATGGAGAGAACAGGGGGATTTTTTTTCTGTATAAATAACAACAGCAGAGTTAACTCATGCTGAGGTGCACTGAGCCGATCTGCTTTCCTTCCTCATTGACATGCCTGACTGATTCTGGCAGAAATCAGCAAAGTGTCACAGAATGGCAGGAAAATCCCGTACAGCAACATAGCGACAGATACCTCTGGGAAGCCCTGGAACGGCTTCTTTGCACCAACAGAAGTCACACACGGAAAGTGTTTCATTTCAGTGGAGAGAAACTTATTTTCCTACGTATTACACCATTCTCCTTGTTTTATCTCCTATCCCTTGTTCTGAATGAGGTAAAACCAGATGTATTTGACAACAGCAGCCCCTCCTAATTTTCAGAGGAGTCAGAGGGGTTTGTTTGGGTTGAAAACACAGAGATCAGCGCTAATGAGTTTCAGAGAGAAACCCATGGATACCAAAGCAGAGGCAAAGATCAGGCTATCCCTGCTTTTCTCCTACTCTAGCTCTGAAGTGCTAATCCCAGAAAACATGTCCTATGGTGACTGAAAGTCAAGTTGCAATTTCCCTTCTTGGTCATCATGCTGTGTTTAGCTCATCCCAGTTTAACCACTTCCAGCAACATTGCTCTGTCCAAAACCGCAGCTCCGTGACAGCAGAGCTGCACCGGGACAAGGCAGCAGGAGGCAGGGGAGCTCCACCTGGGCAAAGAGCACATCCTTGCGGCTGAGCGGCAGCAGAAGGACCCAGCCTGGTGTGCAGCAGGGCTTAGCTGCATGTGCTCTGTGCCGTCCCTTTTAAGATCCTCTTTACTTAGCAAGACCACCACCTCCTCCTGCAAACACTGCTGGGCTTTGCCTTTTCCACCAGGACAGCCTCGTAGCACAGGAAAAGAGAAAGGAGCTGAGAGTCCTGCCCAAGAATCCAAAATTCAGAGCCTGCAGGTTGCTCAAGAGCCAGCACAGACCCAGTCCTTGCTCCTCTGAGGGAAAGAAACCAGGGAGAGCTGAAGTGAGTGCTAGAGGAAAGTACAGCGTGGGGCTCCCGTGCCACAGCTGTCCTGTGCGTGAGGAGGATGCTGCCAAACCCTGCAGGTTCAACAAGGGCACAATGAAAACGTCAGAGCTGCAAACCACCAATAACCTCTGCTTCCTGAAAGCAGATCTGCAAACGGGAATATAACAGCTCTGAGCACCCTGTGGCTGGAGCTGGTGCTGAGGTTAGGTTTCCACCTTAGGTTTCCCTGTACCAACTCAAAAAAGCTAAACAGCCTTCAGCTGCATCATCTTCTTTGGGGTTTGTTGCTAACTCTAACCCACTCACAGTAACAACAACAAAATCTATTTTTTTAAAGATCCTTAGCTTTTATACACAGTGATCCTAAAAATCCAAAAACAAATCAAAAGTGTCATTGCAGAGTGTAGTTTGACGGACTGTGGTCTTCCTGCACATTACAGACACACACATCCATAAACTTCCAGCCCTATCCCTATAAACCCAGTATGGGAGAGCCCAGGTTGCTCTCAGAGCACAGACAGCACCTGTGGTGCGTGGAGAAACTTCAAGTTTTCTCTTGTGCTGCTTTTTCTGTGTTTGCAGAAGCACAAAACATTTAAGAACTTGCCAACAGAGGCAAGGAGCTTTGCTCAAGGTTCATGTTTTTTAAATGGTGAAGAAATGGAGAAATAAAAAATAAAAAAGGCTTTAGGGTAACTAATTCTTTTAAGGCTTTAGGGTAGCTAATTCTTTTGTCATTTCCATAGCAAAAGTCACACTGTGCCACCCATTTTTTTGTACTTTCCAAAACTTGTATCATGCTGAGAAGACACAGGCAGGACCCAAATGTGAGAAGTAATTCTGACAGCAAGTCACAGAACCTACAAAGTGAGGTTTGTAACAGAAACACTTTCACCAGAATACAACTGCAATAGCAGAACTGAAACATGAAGTTAATGCACATAAATAGCAAATTCAGAATTACAGGCTGAAGCTGTATCCTTTCTGAATTGCTACAAATGTTTTCTCATGTGGGAGTTGCAAAACCATTTAATGACACTGGTCCAGGAGCCACGGAAGTGTGAGCAGTTACTGGAGAACGGGGACAACATGCTGAGAACTTGGCATTATTTTCCAGTGGTGACTTCATGCATCACTCCAACAACAGGGACAGGTCCACTGACAATCTCATTCAGTAGCAGCTTTTGGAGGTACCTCTGCTTACTCTTGCTCATTTCTTCTAAGCAAAGTGTTATTTTCAACTCAATATTCTGGACCTGGTTCAGTCCCATGGGCTCTGGAGAAGGGTAGGTTTTTCTATGCAATAATTTTCTGGTCATCATGGAAGCTGTGTGTGACAACAGGGATCTGGGACCCATGTGAAAAATGCTCTGCTAATCCTGCTTTTTGCTTCAGCCCCTCTCCCAGTGCCCATTCCCTCAGTGACCGGAGTTGCCACCAGCCAGAGGTGGAGCCACCACAGGCCCCTCCCACCGTGTGCCCACAGCCAGTGACACAGACCCTTCCCAGCACCTGCAGTGCCAGGGCAGCACTTCCCACGCAGGATCGAGCAGTTGTGAACAAACACCACTGCCATGAAGCCAGAAATTTCTACAATCATTTTTATTAGTTATGGAAGGACCCCCCACTAGTATTTACATAGTGCAAAAAAGCTGTTATTACTCCAAAAGGTACGGTAGACAGAACAGTTATCCTTCATACAGCAAAAGAGAAATGGAACAAAACCCTTCATATTGTATTTTATGATTTTTCTACTACTTTAACCTAAATATTACTATAAATTTTAAGACAATAAAGATTAAACAGCTTTCCTTATTAGAATCTATTTAAAAAGTTATTATATGAACTATTTATGAACATTTAGAAGGTGGGCTGTGCCAACTGGGTTTTACTTTCAGCATTACCATTCCCTGGTGAGGAAGTTTTGGGTCAGACATTCTGTGTGTGGCAGGGTGAGGAGAGACCCCCCCCATCCTGGTTTCTATGGCTTGTTTCTGCTGGGTTTTGTTCTCCTAACAAATTGCCATGTCTCATTTTTTAATGGCCGATATTGAAATCAACTCAATAGTTCCATTAAGTTGGCACAACTTCACAGGAAATACATAATGACAGGTTCAGCAAACAGCAGCTTTTCAAACAATAATACTTTTTTACATACATATTTAAAGTAACATTATTAAAATTTAAGTTTGTGTTAAAGAACTCGACAGAACCACATTGTGTAAACTCCCACCCACCCAAATGAGCATAAAGACACCTCCCATCTTTACCAGAACACCAACAAGTGCATTACTGAACATTTTCTATAATTAATTTTTAAAACACAGGTCAATACCCTCTGTCACTGTTTAGTTCCAATCCTACAACAACCTGCACACAACTTAAGCAGATAAACAGGCCACCAATGTAAGCCACACTCTGAAGCATTGTTAGAAGGATCAGGGCCTTAACCTTACTCAGACATTGCTACTTGGCCTAACTAAGGCCAGAAATTCTTTAGAATTTTTCCCTTTTACATATTTGAAATCCATCTTCTATTACTGACAGAGATACTTAAGAGTATTTATATAAATAGGTTGTATACATAGCCACCTTCATCAGTTTTAAAGATCCCTACCCCTACCACAGATACATTTTTTTACCAGATAAAGTGGTGAAATAACTTCTATAAACAATGCCTTAAGAAAAGTAGATTTGTTTCTCGAATAATCATTTTCACAACAAAAATATCTATACACCTATAACTACAGAAACATCTTTTCATGGGGACAGTAACAACCTGTATAAACTGCACACTTTTATACTGAAATAGAAATTCAGCTACTTCTTAAAAAAAACATGGTATAGTAAAACATTTGTATGCTTTCTTTTCAAATTCTGTTGATAATAGAATCAAAATTACCACAGTGAGATACTTTCCTCAAGTGCTTCAAGTGGCAAGGAACTTCCCTAATTTCAGATGCAAATGGATCACTCCCAAAGGAATTGCAGTTTCATTCTCACAGTTATTGCTCATTCCCAGCTTATCAAAAAGGAAGCACTAAACCCAGTTTCCTTTACTCTTTTTCAGTTTGCTCCCCTAAGGGTGATCTGCCACATTTTAAAAAGAGACTAGTTCCTTATTTGCTGGCAAATTGAGAGATATTATAAGTGATCTATCACCTTCAAGAACTCTATTAAACCTGTAGCAAAATTGCAGTTAAACAGCGGGCTGAAAATTACAAGACTTCTTTGATATAAATGTCAGAAAATTTTAAAATTACAGTCCAAGTTCAGAAAAGACATATAAAAAGATGCGCCTTTGATGTTAATACTTCAAGATCAAAAGTTATTTGAATCACTGGCACTGAAAAAGCAAAAGGAGAGACTACAAACACCTTTGTTTTTGATGTTGTGGCGAAGTTTTGCCCTCAGTGTATGCACTGCTCCCACCTGTGCCGAGCTGTGCTTACACATCCAAGGGCAAGTTTTGCTTGTCAGCACTTCAAACACCTGTCATGTCCTAAAGCAAAAAGTCTTAAAACTTACAGACAGTAGAAGTCTGTCATACAGACAGTAGAAGGTTTAACATTCAGGAGGCATCATTCCTTAGTCTTTGTTTTTCTATGAAACACCTGTTAAACATCTAGGAAGATTACACTGAGGAACTAAGAAAGTGACAGAACAGCCAGTTGTCCTAGCAGCTCTCTACACTGCTTATCTACATAGCATTTGCTATGCCTAGAGCTATCAAAGCATTATTTACATAATACACAGTTTCTGTTATTCTCATTAGCATCCAAAAATCCAGGGCTAGATGGCTTCTAAACCTGGAGTCCTCTTTGCCCCGTGCAACTTAAAACTCCGGCATCACTAGTGCTATAAACGTTGGTCCCATATTCTTAAGTAAGGACTGAACACCGAACTCAGATACCCATTTCCTGTGGTTTTCAGCCTATCCAGAGGCTTTTCATGCATTTTGATACAAGTGATCAAGAAAAATGAAGTGGAATGAAAAGAAACATGTTTGCTGTGGAAGTGTTACTGATGTGAGTTACTCTTTGGCTGCTCTCAAGGGAAGCTCCTGCTGCTGCACCTGCAGTTTCAGCACATCCCTCGCCAGTATCAGACTAAGGTGGAAAACAGACTCCTGACCTGCAAGGTTTGGACACTCCATCCTCAATCCGAAATGAATTCCTCATCAGTTAATGCATTTCAGTTCAGTATTTGGAACGAAACATGAATCAACTCTCTAACAACAGGTATGCTTCAGGGAGGGCAGATTTTTGTCTCTTTTCCCTCTAAACCACTGAAATACCTCCCCTTACTACAGGGCACTTCCTCCTCTCCTGCAGTAACTACTTCCTTTCTGCTCTAGAGGTCAACTCCTAAAGCTGCTACAACTGCAAGAACAAAGAGGTCCCATTTCAGTCACCAGGACACATCCTGGCCAGGGTCACAGCATGCAGGTGAATGCACAGACACCCCCCAGCCACCACATCATTCACACCTGCAGTTAAAGGATCATTTTTTTTGCAATGTTATGCAGAAAACAATATGCAAGACAGCATTCCCGAGGTAAGTGACAGGAGAGAGAGAGGAAGTCATCAGTTTACTAAAAGCCCTGGATAGGGATTATGGTTAATGACTCACTTAGTGTGGTTTGGCAGACAGCAAATGTGGAGAGAATGGGGAATTTTTGTTTTCTTTCCTGTTTTTTTTTTTAAATTGCAGTATTTCCACCTTGTAAAAAAACTGCAAAACGTTAATTACATCACTTTGGTTTAAAGTTTTTCTGGAATCAAAGTTGTTACAGCTTATTGTAGCCATCTCAGCCATCAGCATCTTTTTAACGATGCATTCACTGAGATCAACTAAAAAGCTGCATCTATCTTAGCAAAAGAATCACACACAATTTCTCTACTACTTAATTCTCATTAAGACTGCAAATGGCTTTTCCTGAAAGAGAATCAAAATTTTGCTTTTAATTCTAGACAGAACTAGAAAGTCATGACCGAATACACTGACAAGCCTGGCATAACACCACACCACCAATGTGGCCTGTTGGTAACCTGTCAGTCTTAATGTACTTTATCTGTTTGAAAACAAGCTAAACACTCACAACTCAGAAGAATTTTGCTTAAAACTGGTCAGTTACAAGATGTTTGCTTCTAAAAGAGATCAAATGAATACTTACAAATTTTCCACACAGTTTCTAATCTGGGAAATCAATACTAATAACTAAGCTAGTTTTTAAACCAAACAAGTAACAGACAGCTACAAAAATATTGTTGTGAATTAAATACACGTATTAAATGTTTTAACAGTGCAAAATGTTGAGATGAAGCACATGAAATAATGGCTGCAACCTTTACAAGAGTTAGTTTTTATGTAACTTCTAAAATGTTCCTGAGTTTCTGCTTATTTTTACGGCATATAGATGGAATCTGTGTGTTCTTTGTTCAAAGAGCTGCAGATGGTGGGTTTATGTTGAGTGTTACTTGCATGCTTATCACTTGTCCATTCCTCCCCATCAGTGACAGGGTCAGCCTGCTCAGAAGTCTCTACTTCCTCCTCCTCACTTCCCTCTCCATTGTCTTCTTCAGCACCACTCAGGGTCTTCCCCAGCTGAAGCGTCTCCATAGTTCTCTGGGTCTCTGAAACCCAAGATTCAATTCTGCTATTGAGCTGAACCTCTACAGAAATTGGTTCATGGGCATAATCCTCATCATCCTCATCTTCCTCCTCCTCCTCCTCTTCCAGCATTCCTGGTACAAGAGTACTGGTGGTACTAGTCATGGAGGAATTCAAAAGATCCCGGCAGCTGCCATCCAGTGATCCTGTTTCTGTACTCTGCTGGGAGGCCCATTCCAGGTTATCATCTGGTTTCACCTCATCTTTGTCACCTGGTGTGGATTTTCCATGATTTGTTGCTGAGGTAGTGCCAGTTGCAGCCAGAGGTGGTTGTTTATCAAGAGTGGCTTTTTCCATTTGACCATTACCAGGTTTTTCTGGTACCACACTCTTGCACGAGGATTCTCTCTCATTTTCAGAGGTCTCTAACCCATCAGATGTTTCCACCATATTTCTCCAGTTTGTTTCTACAAGTTTCAAAAGAAGTTTAAGTAGAAAACATTAATTCCTTGTATATAAAAACATTTCTTCTGAGCATGCCATAATTGTTAAAGTAGCAAAAGGAGCTAACAGTTTTAATATTATTCTAAACTTGCTAGAAACATTTCTAGTAGAAAAAAGAGAAAGAAAGCAAGAGGAGAAACAACTGAAAGAGATGTGAATAACTTTAGTTTTTTACAGTACCCCAAACAAGACATTAGAAAGTCGAAAATTTGTGCCACAGTTTCCTGTGTAAACTGTGGAAGCTCCAAATGTAACACTGAGTGCAGTCAAAGAGCTTACTCTCAAGCGTAAATTAAAAGCAGAAAATTGCCACCCTATAAAGTCATCCATTTAAGGATTTTTTTAAAAAACGTTTAAGACTTGAAATGAATTTAAGATACCACAAAGAATTCATTAAAAAGATAACACTCTCTTTGATTCACACTCAGATTAAAAAAAAAGTCTTTTGACTTACTCAAGTATTCTCCCTTTTATTCCCCCTGTCACCTGGGCTTAAGCAAACTGATAAACGAACTTGCCTTTCGCTGACCCTGGAATTGTTCATGGCTTTCTCCAATTTAAAAATTCAACCTACATGTCCTATCTTCAGAGACCTCAAAAATTTAGTCCCTACTCTGCCATTAGTTCTTCTTTAATCACATTCTGCGCTTGGTACCAGTTTTACAACAGTTCAATAAAACTGGAGAAGCCATGACCACTGAGGATTAGAAAGGAAAATTGTTATTTTCTATACAGGTCAGAGAAAAAAAATTACTTATGAAACTAACTGAAACCAACTTTCTCTTATCCTTGAAAACTGTAGAATACAGTAAGTTAGCTACATTTTGCAGTGAACAGCATTTGAGAACCTCCAGCTTTCAGTTACAAAGCTAAGTTTTAACATACTTACCATATTCTTTCTCATTCACCTCAGAAATGGGTTCAGAAATAACACTACAGAATGAGATGGCACTTGCTGCAGAGGGGTTACGGGAGTGCCCCATGTGATGCGGTGCCTTCTTGACATTCTTCAAGGCTTCTTCTGCTTGTTCCTGTTCCATCGCAGCCACCATGTCTCTGTAAGCTTTCCTGGCCTCTTCAGTCAGGGACACCAGCTTATTGAACAGGTCCTAAGGATGAAGGCAGTTTTTAGCATTGGTAGATCTTGCTGATAATCTCCAAATTAAATTACTTCTTTTAGTCAAAGGTACACCACATAGTGAACCTCAAGATTATTAACACCAAAAACCTAAGTGCCAACTAAAGAATTTTTCTCTGCATTAAATACTAAAAACTTCATTTCATGTTCACTCAACTTTGAGGAGATGGACATACTTTAGATAGTGCTTTTCTTACTATCCTCAGCCTTCCAGAGAATTTCAGATGACATTTACGTCTATTTGAAAGCTACAGAGTTGCTGTGACCAAAGTGTTTCAGCACAGTCTTTCAGTACTATAAAAACTGAATTTCAAGGAAAAACACGCCCCAGTACAAATGAGGTCAGGGCTATTATCAAAGGCATGTTACTTAGGTGTGCTCCAATTCTTTCCTACAAGGAACAGAAAACTGTTTACTCCACCCATTTATGCAGCTGGAATGACTGACCTCAGCCCCTGAGTAGTTGAAGATGCCCACAACACTGACAGGAACCAGCTTGTTCACACAGCGGCCGAGAGCTTTGCGGCCCAGAGCAAAGACAAACGGGATCTCCTGCTCCCGGGCCATGGCTATGACATTGTATAAAGCCTCATCCAGTCCACCTTGAAGAAAGCAATTTTAAATAGATACCCAGTCAGTTGAAGTGAGTGACAACTCTAACCCACTTTAACTGTAATTAAGCAGTAAAACTTCACCACACACATCAGCAGCTCCTGTGTCCCAAAGGATAATACATGATACATTTCAAGTACAGTGAATATAAGGTGGTGTTCTGTATTCTCTTACTAGTCTTGCACACAAATTAAATCAGAATTTCACAGGTCTTTTCTGGAGCAGAGCACTGCTATTCTTAGCTCAGGAAGCCTCTGTTTACGTTTCTGGTTGTGGAAGGTTGTGTTGGTTGGCTAATCAGTTCACTCTCCTAAGCATCCAGAGCTCAGCACTGTCAGTGTATGCAGGATTGAATGAAATGACATGCACGGCAGAATTCTGTTCTACAATATCTATTTTTCTTTAAGCTTTCTGCCCCTCATGAACAAGTTTCTTCCAGAACAACAGTAGAAGAGAGGGAATGCAAAATGGCAAATTACACAACTGGAGGCAGGAAGCATTACACCATACATAGTAACAAATGCTTCTAACCTTGCTAATTAACACTTCCAGTCAGCACAAGAAAACCGAGAACAGCTCAAGTGCACCACTTGTTTTTGTCATTTATACCTTTTGACTGAATTTTTTCGCAGTTGGGGGATATGATGACACACTTGATCTTGTTCAGTTTCATATGCTTAGTAACCTCACGCAGCCCCATGACAAGCCTTCTCCTTGCTTTGGCTCTCATGGGATCCTTCTGGTAAATCCGCTCCTGGAAGCTGACAAGCTCTTGCAAGAGGAGAGTCACACACTCATCTATTTCTTTACTTAGAACTTGGTTGCAGTATCTGTCAATTAAAAAAAACCAATTCACAAATATCAGCATAACTAATTCACAAACATTAACATAGCACATAACCAACACTTTTTCACAAAACCTTTTCTCTTGCCCCCCCAAAAATTTATTTCCTCAGAGCAGTTATTATAATTTTCTTAAAGCCATTAAAAGGATTTAGAAATCAGACTGCAACCACTAAGTTAAAAATACAACCTGAAATCATCCCTTACCTCAAGAAGCCAATATTAAAAATACAAATATATACTCCAGTAAGTGCCATAAGCCACTATTATTTCCCTTAATTTAGCACTTTATAAAGATACCTTAATAAAAAGCTGTAATACATCAAGAGTGACTGTTACAGTATTTTCAGCATTCCTAAGTATTCCTTCCTTTCCCATCCAAAGCATACATAGTCTTCTTTTAAAAAATATTTTTTAGAGAATACTCCCACCTTGCTTGTTTGCAGCAGCAATCAAAGGAGGTCTAAAGTGAGTGTGTGTACATATATACACACACATAAATATAAACATATGTGTACAAACACACAGAGAAATCTATTTGGGGGGAAAAAAACTAAAAATACTTGCAGAACCTTCTATTTCTGAAAGGGAAGCTTATGTTCACTAAGCTTTTAAGTCTACTAAATCTATCCACACTTAAACAAGGGTGACTCAAGTGCAAGCCCTGAATTTATATTAATAATGCAAAACTCTTACTCTCTGAATCTCTTGCTGTGAATCTTGGTTATTGCAGAAGATGCCATTGGACTGCCTATTCCAGAGCTGGCAGGTGATCCCTGTGACACTGGGGTCATGCAGTATGGAGAATTCTGACTTGCTGGAGACAGGGAAGTATCACTGGGCATACTCAGTCCAGTTTCTGAAAGGCAATTTTGAGACCTTATGAAGTACAAATGCAATTTTCATGTAAAAGGAACACAATCACACTTTGTGTGTATCACTCCCTTTTTCCAAACTACATTTTGAAAACACTAAACCTTCTTCCCTAAAGGGGTAGCTGAGAGGGGGAAAACAAAACAAGCACACTCCACCATTCAGTAAGGATTGGGTAAATAAGCAATATTTGAATATTGGTTAATAAAAATCTCAAGCTTAGTTTGAGAAATGAATAAAACAGAAGGAAAAACTTGTGTCAATGCTACAGAACTCCTTCCAATAATTCTTTCCTATTTATCTAATATCCAATTAACTTACTCCTAGACTATTTAGAATTTTCCCACTTCAGTCAGGTGAAGTCAGGCAAGTCACTCAGAAGTTACAAAGCAGTTCATGTGGAACCCCGACAGACACCTCCTTCCCCCACCCCTGCAGCCTCAAACATGTTTAAAGACATTGAAATGTCTTTGGAGTTTTTCAGTTGCTCGGAGCTGCTGTTGCGAATCAACAGTCCGGACATCACAACCGATTGATAGCCACGTTCAACAACTGGAAAACTGCATTTGCATTTTGCAACTTCTGCATCTGGAAAACTTTCAGTGTGCTCATCACTAAAAAGCATCATGATACCTTGGCATGGCAAACAACAGGTAACATTTTGCCCACTCATCAAACATGCTGTAAATTGACATGTTTTGGGAACATCCACTTGAGAAGTTAATTAAAAGGCTGTATGGAGAATATGTACTGAGAACTCATACTGTGCTATGCCTTCCACAACTGAGGGATAGACAAGAGGGTTTCAATTGTTAGTATTTCATAAAGTTAAAAAAGTTAAAGGTAACATCAATAAATTGTGTGGCATAAAAAGAGAAAGACAAATATGAAAATAAGCAGATTAGTACAACTGGGGTGGGGAGTGATGGGAGTCCAGAGATAGAAAGACCAACCTTCTTGAGAGGCCAGCTCCTGAGACTGATCAGCAGTCAAGTTTATGTGAACCTCTTTCTGTTCATCAGAACCCAAAAGGCTGTGGTCAGCTGACAAACGGCCCTTCTTCTCTTCCCTCTCTTTTAAAATAATCTAGGAACAAAACCAACAGCTAACAGCATCTGAAAATTATAGATTCCTGTAAAGATCAATTCCATTTGACAGAACATAACACAAAGTTAAGCTAGTTGTTTTGAACCTTCCTACTCGTGCCAGGATAGAAACCCCTGAAATAGTTTCAGTTTCCCTGCTGATTACAAGAAGTATTTTGTTCCAGCATTTTACAGATGGTATACTTAATATACACTTCTACATAAATGATACTTAAACTTTTGAAAGCTTCTTTCTGATACATAATGCTCACTTTATTAACAATTCCTCATCCCCATGCCTGTGAAAAAAAAAACACTTTATGCAACCATACTAGTCATCTTTGTGAAGATTCTCAACTTTGTTGAGAGCCCTTTCTATAAGAGAAGGAAAAGTGCCAAGGTGAGTAGCTATGGCTGCAGTGCTACTACTATGATGCTTAACAGCAACAAAGGCATTGACAACAAAGTTTAGAAAACTTTTCTGAACAGGAAGCTGTGAAAAACTCAGATCATGGGCAAGACAGAAAAACACTTTCACACCTGTGGTTTTAGGGCTCCTTTTTTGTATTTTACCTTCTGCTTTCCATGCATGCTCTATTCCTTGTGTACATACCTACTTTATGAGTGTGTGTATAAATACATATGCAAGCAATTATTTCTGAATTTACTCCAAAAATTGTGGGTTTACTTTAAGTTCTATACCCATCTCTACAAAAAGGAGTAGGAATAATTAAGTTTAGCACACTACATTGCACTACAGACTAGGAATCAGCAACATGAAACAACTATGAAAGTTTTCCCACATGTCTCAGTGCTTATAGTTAAAAAAGCCCCCTTGCAATTGGTATTGAGATGGATTTGTATCACCTTCAGCTGATTATAGGGGTAGAGAAGTTGTGTTACATACCTAGATCGAAAGGACGGGACATCAGTTAACAGGAACTGGAGGCAGAAGCTCCCAACTCCCTTGCCCTACGCTCATGGGAACTAGTCCTCAACTATGAAAACATCAGGGTTGATTTTTGAAGAATGAGTGTGGGTCAAAACACTCCAAGGTGGGCACACTCACCTTTTTAAGTGCTGTAGGACGTTTCAGTTTTGCAATCTCTCTCTCTTTTCCTCTTTTCACTTTTGGGGCAGTTGAATCCAAAGGATTAAGGCAGCCCATGGATGGCTGTCCCTTTGTTAAGGACTTTCTGTTGGCAGATTCTTTGGTATGAAAGGGAGCAGCACTGCCAACTAAATACAAGATAGATATTAGTTTCCCCAAAAGACATGTCAGCTTTATTTCAACACTGTTTCCAGAATTTCCACTGATGAATTCTGTAAGTACATTTTCCTTCCTTGGAAAAGAAAGCAGTACATAATGACAGGAAAATTACATCATCAGATATTGTTGCTTCCAGATGGTTTTAAGATTTCTTCCACTTAGCCTCATATTTTAGGAAGCTATGGATTCCAGGAATTATTTTAATAAATGGTAAGGGATCACTCTCAAATGACTACATGCGGCTTTATTAGTCAGCTGAATATAGTAAGATAAATTGCAAGCACTTATCCAAACATTGATTTTTAGTTGTCAAAGACCTGAATAGTTGACAGGACAAAACAGATGAGGGAGTGCAGCATGCAGTTAAGTGTATCTTCTGCCAGAAAGAGAATAAAACAAATGCTGTCTCAAACAGAAATGCCAACAGTTCTTTGCTGAGCTTTGTTTGATAAAACCTTGACAACTTGAATTGATGTTTCAGCATAGCTGAAACTCCAGCAGGTAAATGAAGCAACACGCCAGAAGGCAAATGGTAACTATGTGCACAAGGATGGACTCCAGGCTATGTATGAGCGCTCAGGAATGAGACTGGTGGGCTGTAACACAACTACAAAAATGTCAATGCCATATTTGACAGAGAGCATTAAAAAAGCTCATTTAATGCTGTATTGATGAAGAAATAACTATGCTTTTTTTTTGCTAAGCCATTGCGTATGTTCATGATGGAGCTGTAACTTAATATTCTGAGTAGGTCTGATCTTCCTTATTTTTAAAAGGATAAAGTAGAACTACACAAAGGCACAAAGTGATGTGGATTCTCAGAAAAGATGCTTCCATATTTCATTAATTAAATTGGCCAGGACTCCAGACTAGAACAGAAGACAAACATCTAAGAATCACAGAGGAAGAAAGCAAAGAATAATTGCTCAGTCTTTGTTTTACAAAGGCTATGAAAGCTACCAAAATTATGAGTTGGGGTACGAAAACTCCAACACTGATCCCCACCCCAAAAAGGCCACAGCAGAAAGAAGACTTTCTTCACATATGATGTAGTAAGGTTAGAATTCACTGCCACTAGATATTATGGATGGTAGAAGCATATGACAGAAATGATGGACAGTTTCAGAAACAAATTTGGCTCGAGAAAGCCTTGGGTCAGGAGGCTTTCAAGACTATTTTGTAGTATCTTTATAGCACATGTCCAATCTGACCTAGAACAGTTGTTTTCACATATGCACTTCACTTGGCCTAAGTTCCATCTGGATTTTCACCTATGGCATACCGCAGCTCAGAGAAAGATTGCACAGGTGAATTTACTGAGAAACACATTTGTGGTAGTCTAGGCCAAGGCTAGAGCTCAGTTTTTAGTAGGCCCCGAAGGTAATAGCATTAAACGTCCTCATCTTACTAAGGTTTTTATCGTCCTTCTATTCAAAAACTAAAACTTGAGAGAAAACCCCTGAACATTTAATGGGCCCAGATCAATCAAATCTGTACTGACACGAAATGCATTTAGCCATTGCCAAGCAGGTTAGAAATACCTGTGTATGAGAGGGGCCTGGTGTTGGTGATCTGACGAGCTTTCATTGCTTGCTGCTGCTTTTCAAGAGCTGCCAACATGTCACCCAAATCCAACTGCACAGGGGTCTTGCTCTTCTTTCCAGCTGCTTTTGATAAAGCCTCCTACAACAGGAACATCAGGCGTCAATAAATACAAAGAAACAGCACCTGCAACATTCTTTACAAAATGATTATTTCAAATGTGGAGTAAGAGGAGCAACAGGGAGCTGATACTCCTCTTTACCAACTCCTGGGGGAGGAGGGTGCTACACACTTGAAGTTTTTTCTGTTCCATGCTTATCTCTGAATACTCTTGAGCTGTTGCAAGTGCTGCTGCCAACGCTTTCTTCTTCTGGCTCTTGGCACGCTTTGGTACTGAGGTTGTAATGGGAATCGGGGTTTGGACTATATTGATTGGAGAATTCTCGGGTAAGTCGTCCAACTAGAATTTTAAACAAAATGCAAACAAACCACAGTTAAAGGCTTTTCTCTCTAAACCACAGGATATATGGCACTACAGACACCAAAGGCTTTGACTGCCAGTATGACATCCTAACTAAGTGCACCAAGATGACACAGTAAGTTAATAAAACTAGAAACTTATTTGTATTTCATTTTGTATTGGAAAACTATTATTTTAGCTCCAATTATGGCTTCAGAAGGTTTTCCAGTACGATTGCTAAATAAAGAATTTCCCCCACCACAAAGATTTCACGTAGGACTTGACTTTCCTGGAAGGCAGCCAAAGAGATTAAGCAGTCTCTGTGTACAGTTCTGCTACTAAATATTTAGGTAGATCACATACTAAAAAAGGATCTTCCCAACAACTGCTTCCACAGCCTTAAAGCAGATGTCATTTATTTTGAAATAAAAATAAACCACACAATCTGAAGTTTGAAAAACTGACACCATTACTACACATTTGCAGATTTAACAATTTTAAAAGAAGTCTACATTAGGAGGTAGCTGACCTTTCCAACCTGGGATATTCCATGATACTAAGTCTATGATATGCATCTTAAAATCTCAGACAAAAATCCTGGTTTGTTTAGACAGGATCCCTGAATCACTTATTTTAA
Source organism: Pithys albifrons albifrons (assembly GCF_047495875.1). Lineage (NCBI taxonomy): Eukaryota > Metazoa > Chordata > Aves > Passeriformes > Thamnophilidae > Pithys > Pithys albifrons. Next base: position 11,135,646 of record NC_092470.1, read on the forward strand.
TTGGCATTTCTTAACATCCAAGGCTGGTAATGCAAATACCCCAAGATCATCACAATTACTGCATTGTAAGTATCATAGCAGATTTATAAAAAACTAGACGAATTGAGGAGTCAAAATAAAGTGCAAAAAAATAATTGCTTACTACTTTGGGCGAAATCTTTTGCTGGATGTTACTACTTTTGCTGCTGCCATTGTCACTGTTTAACTCTGGAAATTCATCTTCATCCTAAACAACACAAAAATTGAGAATAAAAAGAATGGAACCAAAAGTCACATGAGAAGCATCAGCTGAAACTGTTTAAGGTAGAAAAACTAATTGGATCCTGAAGTGCGACATAAGCTAGAAGGGCTTAAAATGACACAAGTAGAAAGTGATGAAAACTTAACAATGCATTTCTGTATCCAAATAACACGTTTCAAAAAAAATAACAACCAAAGTTTTTACACAAAAAACCCACCTCAATTACAATTGTGTGGGGGGATAAGCCAAAGAATACTGTAATATTTATTCACAAGTGAACAGGAAAAATTATTTGAAAGCTTCTTATCTGTTGATCCCAGATAGTTCTAAATTCTCACACTTAACAACAGCCAAATGCAAGCCTGTCTGCACATGATGAAAGGATCACCTAATTAATTTGTGCACCACATTGTGCATCTCTTGGAGCCAGATGTTTTGCAGCTTCCTCTTGAGAAGATCACTTACTCGGCACATAACTGGCATAGGTACAATGCAGGAACAGCTCTCACACTACAGTACCTCGAAGTACAGAGGCTCAGGACTCTGCTCTGCTCTGCCTGACTGGCCTGCGGTCAGAGGTTTTTCGTGTCGTTTCTGCGAACTCTGCCTTCTTTCTGAAGACGTGCTGTGGTCTCTGCACCTGAAACCAGACTGGAAACAACAAACGTGATCCCCATTTTGCAATTTCAATATTTCAACATGTGTGGGAGCACACACATCAAGCTCTCATGAAAGCCCTCTCATGTGTGCTAGTTAGCAACTAGGGACTGTTTTAACAGAATTATAATGGATAAGCTGTGTTTTGGTGTTTTGAAGTGTCTTTGTGGAGGTTTTCTGGTGGTTTTTTTAGTTGACTTTTTTTTTTTAAATGTAAACAAACATTCTACAGATAGTATCACACTATCCCTCCCACTGAAGCCAAAACCAGTACCTCTATTTTCATCTCTGAATTTCTAACTTAAAAAAAAAGAAGGTTCCTTTTGGTTGAACACAAAGAAACCCATGAGTTGCTGATGACTCTGTTCAACAGACATGGATCCTGAGGAACTGACTGGAACCACGATCGCTCAAGAGAACTTTCTCCCACTACACAATCATTCTGCATACAGTTATTGCCTTTTCAACATGTTTTTTATAATGACGCACATGCATACAGTTCTCTAAGGACCAGAGACATCAGTAGAGCGTTATAAATGCTGTTCTGTTTATGATGTGACAGGTTGGTGGAAACCCACGTGCAAGACTGGTTGGGCAAAACCAATGCATGACTTGAATTTTACATTTATACTTGTCTGTTTCTCAAGAAAATTTCCTACAGATCTGGTACCAATTTAGTTTCACAGCAAAATAGTTTCTAGGACAATTCTGCCTTGAAGTACAGTGAATTTGGCTGGAGTAGCCTTATTTAAAACCCTTTGTGCCAGCTTTGTTTTTAAGTATCTAAAATAACTGCCAACTGTGACTGGATGAAAACAAATCTGGTTCTTCCTATTCTCCCAATGCCATAAACTAACAATAGTGGCTTCTAAAGCCTCTGATTTGACTACAGGTTATAAAAAGATTCACTGCTACAGTGCCAGATAAGAATATCCACAAGCTTCTTGATGTAATAAATCCGTGGATACCAAATGGGAAGATTCAAGACAATTGAACAGTTCCATCTAAAAACCTGAACAGGACCAGCCAGCTCACATATGTTTGCACACACAGGTACATTGTGATGAAGCTGCTACTTCAAGCACAGCAATTCTTGTCTGCAATACTTGAGTTCAAGCAAAAACTACATTTAAACAAAGGCAAGTGTGTTTCAACCTTCTCTGTCCCCCTCTGGACCACCTGCTCCAATAAAATCTATCATAATTAAAAAGGCCACCCTCTCCTTTCTCTGCACATGCAAACTACAGAAACCCTGTCCCGCTTGAAGGAAGCTTCACAGAAGCTTATTCAAGTTTTAGCATAAAACAATTTTAAATCACTAAGAAATAATAAAAATGCTAAAAATGTGCATGCTAACACAAATGTACAAATTTTAAAAGGAAGGTTTCAAAGATAACAAGAATGAGAACACAGGTTTCTAGCTCACCATCACATAAGAATCTTTCTTTAGAAAGTTTGAGAATTTTTTTTTCCTCCTGAAGCATGAATGGGTCAAAAACTGAACTAACTTTTCTACACCCACACTGTCTTGATTTCACAACTTACTTTATACATGCAATGTTCCTCCTAGGTAGATACATATAAAGAACAGGTTATAGGCAGAAGACTGCCAAGTAAATTTAATTTTTTATATATATATTTATATATATGATATAGAGCTAGCTTAAGAAACATACAGTTTAGAAATGTTCAACTGGACTTTTAGGTCAAGTTTCTACCCTTTTCATTCACTGTTTTCATTATATATTATTTGTATGTTAATTACAATTCCTTTCAAATTCCGTATTTCCACATATTACAAAAAAATCCCAAAAGACTTTAGTTTAGAACCATGGACAACATACCTGTGGGTTATTTCTTTGCTCAGCTTGTCTTCCACCTCTAGAAAAGGTCTGGGGTTTTTCAATCCAAGGTTTTTTTTGAGTTGCTTGGGAATTTACATTAGTCCAACTTACACCAGCTGAAAGAGAAATGCCATCCATGAGAAACTGAATGTGCCATAATACATATGCCAGCAGAGCCAGGAACACAATTTTGATACAAATAAAAGATCTGAAAAAGTCTCATTCTCCTGTGACAACATTCCCTTCTGTAGCTGTTTTTAGACACTGGCAGAATTGCCTTCATGAACATTCAAACTGCCAACAATTGATCATCAGGAAGCAGAGTCAGAGAAAGGAAACCTCGGGTTCACATCCATACCCATCTCAGTCAGTCACAAACAGCAGCCACCAGCATTACCTATCACCACCAGACTAATCAAAGTATTTGTTCATGGTACAGGACTTCTCTAAAGCTTCTAAAAAAGTATCAGTACTTCTCAAACAGGGAATGAGAACTCCTTGGCTTTATTACTACCCAGACATGAACTGCAGCCCAACATGGTAAGGAAGGCTGAGGATAAACAACAGGAGCACAGCTGTGTCTGAACGCTTCCAGTGGAGCCTCTGGCTTTAACCCATTGAAGAAAGGCAGTGTTGACAAACCATTAGTGACTCTCTATCACCATTACTGATAACCATGCACTTTTCGTTCAACAGCTAAGGGGTGCCTTGTTGGAGATGCCTGGAAATCACAGTACAGACACATCTTCAGAAGCATCTGATCAGTGAGAGCAACATGCTGAAGTACATCAAGAGGTGGTTCCCAGCAAAATGTAAAGCCAAAATACAGATGTGACGAAGCCAAATTTTAAACAGCTCATCAGTTCAGGCAATGCTTACTTGTATTTATTGATGGTTCTACAACCTGAAAAGGAAAAAAACAATTATTTTAATACCTTTCATTAGTCTGTTGGATACAAATATAGTTAAGTTACTCAGTTATGTTTACATACATTCATTGCACAAGAATCTGTATTTCTTGAAGCCATAGCTGCAGCCTGGTTATTGCCATGCTTAGGGCTACAGTAGCCACTGTCACTGTCAATGTCTGCTTCACTCGCGCCCTGTTCACTGGAGGACTCTGCAGCGGGGTGGGAAGTTCTTCTGCGCCTGCCTTTTGATTTCCAAAGCATTGTAGAGGCACTCTCAGAAAGTGACTTATTAGCTATATCTGAAGGAAAGTCTTCAAGAAACAATAAAAATAAAATTACTTGTGCAGGAACTGTTAAAAGACATGAAAAACCTACACATCATAAAGACAAACTGAAAAGGCTGAAGGATTTTAGTAAAATTAAATCAGGATTGAATTTAAATTATGTCTAGGTCCAACTGCTAATAATAAACAACTCCTTCAAGAAGAGTGTGTCTGACAGTGGCAAAGTCTCTGCAGGAGTACCATATTATTGCAACACTATAAGGTGACATACTGAGTAGGTATCTACAACTATCAGCACATTTTCTTCATTATCCTTTTGATCTGCAAAGGCTTCTCTTAAAAGCCATGTCTCAACGAGGTCCACCCTCTTTTAGAAAAGATGGCAACTGACATGTAGTTTTAGTTTTGTACACCCAGAACTTAAGAAACAAATTACCTGTTTGCTGTGATGCATCAACCAACAAAACAATCTTTGATCTGTTCTCAGGACCTGATGAACTTGTCTCCTTTTGAGTGGCAACATTTTTCACTGGAGGACGTTTATTTTTTATGTGCATCTGTAACTGTTGTTGCTGTTTTAGCCACACAAAAAAAAAAGTCATATGATTTGACTTCATAGTTGTAATCAAACAAAACAATGAGCAGCTCTAATGCTCTCTACAGAAGCCACATGTCTGAACACAAGGGAAATATCCATAAAAGTACTTAGTTTATTAACCTCTTTGCATTATTTTCTACATGAACTGATGATGTGAAGGTACCCAACAAGGGTAAAGAAAGAATGAGTATACTTTCTTTGTTCTCTAATTAAGTTATTCTAAGCTCAGATTGCACTAGCAGAGATGCAGTGGGAGTTTCCCATGTAATATACAGTTTAGAAACTCACAAAGTATTTTACCACAAAATATCTCTGAATATCTCTGTGGATAGATTTTCTACTCTGAATAAACCTTTTCTGCCCACTTTTCCTTCCATCGATAGCACTGACATACCCGCTCTAGCTCAAATGAGACACATGCTTCCTGTGCAGAGATATTTTCTTTATGCAGTTCTATTTATCCTGTTGAAAAGCAGACTCACTTTTTGCATGACTGGCCCCCTGTTGCTGCTTCTGCTCCGCTGACTGGACAATGGAAACACCTGTCCCGATGGGCTGGGACGCTCAGGGCATTCTGCAGTAACTGCACTGACAGCCCCTGCTGCTTGAAAGGGTGCAGGATAAGGGGTAGGGAAAGGATGGTAGAAACCCATGACCTGAGCACATGGTGCTGGCATCAGCTGATAATAAGTATATTCTGTAGAAACAGGTGGCTGTGCAGATATTATAGGATATGCAAGGTATGGTCCTGCAGGATTTGGGCTGGGCTGTTGCCATCTGATGTCACCGTTATACAGTGGAAACTGTCTGTAAAAAAGCAAAAGGAAAGACAACTGCTCAGTAAATTTTTCCCTTCTCAACGAAACCTCAGACCTTTACTACCTTCTGAAAAATAACAGTTTTATTTTATTAAGTCCCTAAACAACATATTTTAACCAGTTACATGAAGAAAACTGGACACAGCTACACTCAGTGCTGAGTCAGCTGCAGACTGTTTCACCATGGCAGGACCCAAGCTGGACACCCAAAGCCTCATTTCATTCACATCAGAGGGGCAGGCACAGATCTCCTGACTGCCCTGGGAGATGCAAGAGCACATCAGGGGACTTTGGGAGGGATTTGTGCCAGACCTCTGTAGCAAGGAAAAAAAAAAGAGCAGCAAAGAATATGAATAGAGAAACCCAGAGGGAAGAAAATAAGCAAAGGACTGGAGACAGAGAAATTTCATCCTCAACCATGAACGATCAGAAGATTAAATAACAGGGAAAAAAATATAGAACAGCCCACAGTCATTGACTCCTCTCAAGCCTACCTCAAGTTTAAACTCATTTAAAAATAAATCATCTTCCATGTAGATCACAACCATTTATTACCTGTTGGATTGATTCTCCTGTACAAATGGATAGCAAGTGATCAGGTAGCTGGGGATTGGAGTTGGTTCCATGCCATTAATTCCTCCACTGTCGTTAGGAAGTGCCATCGGGATCATTAGTGTTTCTGGACCCTTCTTCTGAGGAATAAATGGTTCTACTTCAGCTGACAGCTTGAGATTCTGAAAAGAAAAACAATGTCTTCATTCAATACAATCATACACTGCTAGTGAAAATTCAGATTGATGAAGTTGTACACTCAGTACCACAAATGGATGACAAGGCTACAGGAGGTGGAGAGCAGTTGGCAAGTGCTGATTGTATCCCTCCAATCAATGCAGGGTGTAATACAAATCACTCACATTCAGCATTTGTGTTAACCTTTACAAGTGCAATACAAACACCAATTAATTTAAAAGGGACTGAAGTTCAGATCCTGCAGAGGATACACTAGTCTGAGCACAGAAAGAAATCAAATTAGCACGCTATGTGGAGCACAGTTGTGTGGGCTTCCCAAAGTGAAACCAGCATATGGAAGATGTAGTAATGCCTGGCCTGCTCCACAAAATTGACCGTGTTCCTAAGCAATTATAAAAAAAACTTCTCAGCACTAAGCCATAGGTTTGCTGCTAAAATAGACGGTGTATCACAGAATTTCCCCCCCCCCCATTCCATCTGCATAATTTTAACATACTTCAAAATTTAAAATTATGATTACAGTTTGCCATGAGAAGGCATTAAAGACTGCTCAGAAATAAGTTTTAAACTGTGCTCTCAAACAAGAGCATCTCCCCCAATCCTGAAGGGAGCCTCAGTTTAAGATGGTTTTGCCCACACTTTTGATTTTGAATGGCAGAGCTGTATCTTAAACAGTGAAAAATGCTGCATTCAATAAGACAACTGCAGACCCAAAGTACCCTTAAATTCCACATTCTATTATAAGTTACACTCAGGTGAAAATAACCTTTTTTTACAAAGATTTCAGCTTAATTCTGGCTGTCTTGACATTACTACCTCATAGAGTAACATATTCAAAGAAGATTTTCTAAAACAGACAAGGACTCCAAACAATTTTTCTTCCATTTGCCTAAGAAAGAATTCCAAAGCTAATGCATAACCTGTATGAGTACATGGACTTATTCTACAAAAAGGAAAACCTGAAGGTTTAATGTTGTGCTGGTTTAAAGGTGAACCAGCAAGGGAAATGAACTCACCACGAGAGAGATTATAAGTCAGACCTAAAATTTAATAATAATATTACAATAACAACACTGACACACAAGGGAAATTGCTTTCAACTCACAAAACCCCAGCAGTATAACCCAGTGTCCTGGGGCACAAACCCAAGAGGGTTTGTTTGCCCTTGTGCTGAGACCCCTGTGGTTCCAAGTCCAGAGCAAAAGGAAAAGAAAAAACCTGTTGGTGCAGGCAAGGGCTGTGGTCTGGGCGAGAGCGGTGATCTCCTCCTGTCAAGGTCCTGCTGCTGCTCTGGATCCGACGAGGGGTTCCCGAGGTCTTCTTACCCACCACTTATGTACCCTGAGGGAGCACTCAGTCCCTCCACCTGGGCGGGGACTCACACAATGGGTGATTAACTCTGGGAGCCAGGGGGTGTTGAGCTGTTGATGGCCCATTAGCAGCTCCACCCCCCTCAGGCTGGGTGTGAAGTGATAATGGCTCCCTGGGCAGCAGCTGTTAATGGCCCATTGACCTTGGGGAATGAATAGAGGGGTAGAATACACAGCTTTGATCACCCCCACACAGGGTTAGCTGGTCCCTCCTGCTGAACTAGGACAAATGTGCTGAGGACAGTCACATCTGCAGAACATCCACATGAGCAGAAACAGTTAAATGGGAGCTCTGAAAATACCATGGCAAGTAGTCCCAGACCTACCACAAACTTCTCAGTCCGTGTCTTTGCTCTGTGTCCCATCCGCAATCCAGAGACAGCCTTAGATTCAGTATCAGAACCTCCAAGTCCTCAAAATCTACTCTTCTTAAATAAGATGCCATATTGCTTTAGCAGGATGGGGGTGGAGGAGGTGGGAGGAGCAAGTCCAAAAATGTTTTGAAAATACAGTTGTCCCAGTGAGTAAGAAAAGCTACTTTTACTTAATGAGTAAGTTCCTCAGTTCATCAGACTGAACCAGAACGAGTGAGGTCAAGACCTGCTATGCAAAGTACTGGATTTTTGTTTAGTTAGTCTGACACACTTACATACAAGAAAATTTAATTACTGAGCAAGAGGTAGATTCATCATCAACTAAATTACTAACACTATGAGTTACTCTGTAATTCAACAAAGGAGATGAAAAGTACTTTGCTGTCATCTCCTACAAAGAGGAGGAAAAAACACAGTTGAGGCACTAAAAAGCTTCCTAATTTTCATATAAGTATTAAATTCACTATTAAATCATCATAACTACCAGTGATTGATGTGTTCTATTTTTATCTTAGGGAAGTATTTTCAATACCAATCACTTATGATAGTAATATTAGAATTCCCCGCCAATTTCAAATGCTAAACCAAAATTTTTGCTCAATCCATTCTTTTTAACTCCAAATATGACATTCAAACGAAGTAGTTGTAAAACAGTCATTCTGTAACAGCTCTTTGGATGACCTGTACAAGTGAAATCAAACTTTTCCTAAAAGGTGTTATTATAGGCAGTGTCTGTCTCATTATCGTTCTATTACCAAATTTGCTAATTCATACATCTTTCATGAGATTTCAGGCAGTGTTAGCTCAATTTTCTCCATTAGCCATTTCCTGTAAACATGAGTTCACCTAATAATTTCTACTCAAACATCACTCACTTCTTCCAAATACTGTGCACCTCACTAAGATGACCTTTATAAACATGAGAGAAAACTTTCCAAGTGAAATACTGTTTAGGGCAGGAGACTGTTTGTCTGCAGGATGTCCCCAAGTATTAACTTGAGATCAAAGTCACATCCTTAAGAACTTCAATGGTAGAACATTCTGCAAGCCACAGTGACCAAGGCCAGAACTTGTTCATAATTGATCTGAGAATTGAAAAAAAATATACAAAATGGGGGGAAACCCACAAAATTTATAAAGTATGGAGTCCACGATTATTTGTAACCCTTTCTTGAGAACCTTATGTGTCTTTGGACTTTTTGAAGTGTGCTGGGAAAGCAGAAACGTCCCTTTCAACAAAAGGAGCCTCTGCTTTGATATGCTTGTTAAGTAACATCAGTCATTTACAGATAAAACTGTAGGTTAAGAGACGTGAAGTTCCAGCAGCAATCAAAAGAGGAAACCAAAACATTTTGAAAAATAAAGATAAAAGTAGAACTAGAGCACCAGGGGGAAAATAGTATGTCTTTGAAAGTGACAAGATACACTGTTCTTGTCAGACAAATATTTATTAACGACTGTTTCAAAAATGTTCATGGCTGTAAAACTGAGTGTAAAGACCTTTCTAAATTATTATTATTTAATTAAAAAAGTCAAATGCTTATATACAGTGATCATGGAGTAAGTAACAGAAATACTAACAGTGAAATCCCTCCCTGAAATCCAACAGGATTTTTTTCCGTGCTATTTCGAGACTGTCAGGCAAAAATATTTGCTTGAGAATAGATTCAGTTTTGGGCTGGCCTACAAAACTAGAGGGAGTAACATTACAGGAACACACCAAGGTTGTCTCAGTCACGGAACATTCAAGAGTAAAAAACTAGGATGAGCACTTAATAAACACTGAAAACTTCCAAACAACCATTCCGAGTCTGCTGGTCAGTCTCTGCCCACAGTGTGGCAAGTGAACTTCAGCCAAGACACTAATAATAAACACTAGTACTGGCTCAGCAAATAGCTAAAACATTGTATTTGTCACTCACACTGGGACAAGATTCCCTGTTTTAGAGATCTCTCCTGTTCAGTTCTCTGCTCTCTCCCAGTATTACTTTGGGAGATTGATGTGGAAATACTAAAATCATTCTTTATTGACAGGTCTCTTGCAGAATGACCTCATTACAAGTATTTTTGTAATATTGTACTCCATCATCGCTCATTCTTAGAACTATGAGAGTCTTTTACTTGTCTTTCACATCAAGTAGTAAAAAAACCAAGATATAACTGATCAAAGAAGGAGCTTTGAGTAGCAGATGAATCCCATCTGCAAAGCTGCCACAGCAAAGTATTTCCTGTCGATTTCTGAGGATAATCCTTACACTACTTTTATATCCAAGGTGGATTAGACAAAATTTAATTTATTTAAATCTTTCCAGCAAAAATAGGGGCTCTCAGGGTGTTTTCTGAATTTATTAAAAACCCCATAACACTCTTATCATGTAATTTGACAAGTTTAAGAAAATAATTCAAATTATTCTGCTTGACATTGTTAGGTTCTAACAACTCAGAGATGCCCAAACCAGAATGACAACTTCAATGCTTCCTTTCCTGTTGCCCAGTCTCTTACACAGTCAGTGATTACAACTGCTATGGCAGAGCAATTGGGTGATGTATTTAATTATCATTTTCTGTACAGCTCATAACAAGTTTAGCCTACCTATAATGATAAAATAAAGATACAGCATATCCTGTAATCATAATCACGTATGGGTGCATTTGAAAGTTAATTTCTTTCTTCTCTCACAGAACTTGGAAAATGTTATTTAAAGGAATGGAAACTGCATTTCACAATGTTTTACACGCATCATACTTTAAACACTGTTTTCTTGTGCAATTTAGTCTACACCTACAGGTTTGTTTGGTTTATGGTGGCTGGGTTTTTTTAATCCTTTCAAGAAACTTCTTTCAGCACAGAAAAGAATCCCATGTAAACCTCTCTTAGATCTTGCATTTTGTTCTGCAGCATGCACATGTACATCCCAACTCACCGAAACAGCAACTGAAAACTTAGAAACCTTGGAATAAGTGTTTCAGCATCATTCTGCAGGCATAACACATGCAATCCTCAGCATGACTCGTACACTGCATTGCACAGCCAGGCCCTTCCACCTTGGTTAAAGAACCAGACAGTCCCAAGGGTATTACCAACTGCACCAAATTAAATTCACCATATTGCTTCCTTACAGTATCTTACCAGTTTTTCAAAAATACCCCAAAGTCCTGTTTTACAGAGGAGGTGTCTCCAGACGAGGGCAGTAAACTTTATGAAACTCCAAGCAAAAAGTGAAAACAAATGCACTAAGTCAGCTCAGCCCACCAACCAACCCAACGCAAACAGAGTGACCCCCGCAGGGTGACTCTTCAGACGTTTCAGCACATCTCACAGAGGGCCAGAGGGAAACAGGACCAACGCCAAGTGATCTGCCCAAAGTTATCTAAGCAGATGTTTTAGGACTGTGGATTTCTCAGCTAGGAGGAGGAAGGGCTGGTGAAGAGAGAGCAAAATAATTCCCCTCTGATAAGAGGGCACAATAGGCCTCCTGGCACCTCATATGTCATCAGAACAACAGAAATAACATTTCCTTCATAGTACAAGAAGAAAAAGCAGAAAAAAAAATAAAGAAATCAATATAGTAGTACCTAAAGGTGCTGCTGATTTCTCATTGCACTGGACAAACAAAAGGGATCTCTTACTTAAACTTCATACTTTTTAACAGGTTGTCTCTGTGCTCCTTTGGTGAGCTATAAAAACAACAATGCCAAATAAACAGTCTGTTGGTGGTGGGTTTGTTTTTAAATACCACAACTAACATGCTTAAGGCTTGGTGGGAGAAGCAACCAATGACAAATGACACAAACCCCAGAATATGAGACACAAGCACATGCAAATATATAACACAAGTCCTCAAAGATTTCACCCACACAGGACAAAGGGAGCAAAAAGTGCACACAAACAGCACCAAGAGGACGGACTGATGATGCCTCTGGTTTGTAACCACAGACAGGAAAGATTTGTCACAGCCCACAGGATTTGGGGGAAGGCTCCTCACTCTCCCTAATCCTTACAACAGAGCACCTGTGAGAGAGCTCTAATTGCTCTCACGGTACTGAGGTTTATTCCAGCCTGAATCCTCTACAAAAATTAGCACTTTGCCACTGGCATAAGCAAATGCAAGGTGAGACCTTAATACAAAGCAATACGTGAGTTTGATCAGGCAATCTAAAAGCAAACACTGAAAATATTGCCAGACCAAACTTGATTTTATTTTGGAGTGCAACTTTTTCATGTTTATTCAACTTTTCATATCACAAAACTAAACAAAACTTTATTGAAATTGACCTTTGATAACCAAACTCAATTCTAAGTATAAATTTGCCATGCTGAAACATCACATTTTCAATCAGCTGCCTATTAATGCAAGCACACCCCTTCAAAAGAAACCAAGATTTAGACAGAAGTCTCTTTTGTAGACATCCCTAGTTTCAATTTACAAAACGTTTTGCAGCAGCTCATTACATATTTCAGTCCAACAATTACAAGTCTTTCAAGACAGCATATATACTGAAGAGGCCCTTTGTTTCCTACATAAAAGCTACTGTAGTCATCAACAGCTGCAAAGACAGAAGATGACACAAGCAGGAACAGACTGGTAAACTTTGTCCTATAGTTATAGCACTGTACATTTAATCTTAGAAAAGTTTTTGTTCATTGTAGTTCAATGTCATTCAGCATTTTCCATTCAATAGGATCTCTGTGATCTTGCTGTCTTGGAGGAGAACACTTAGATATCAATCTCACCATTTACAGGGTGCAAAAAGAGACACAGATGCCACATCTCAGAGGGCTATAATAAAATCAGCTGGTTTGCTGTTTCAAAGTCTGGACACAAGAAGTTTCATCACAAATGTAAAATAAAAACATAGCTCAACCTTCCTTTATTTTAGAAAAACAATCCTGCTTTTGAATTTTGGATTTCATAATTTAAAAGCCACGTTAGTAGTAAGCCAAGTCACAGTTCATCTATTTTAAGATAAACTTCACAAATATGGAAGTCATTGTTTCTATAATTAGTTGCTTCTAAGTGGCAGATACTTGGGGAATGGTAAATATGCAGTCCAGCTGGAAACACCAGTACCAGGACATTAACAAAGCACAAAATTTAATCCTCCCTATTTACATTTAACACAGTCATTTCAACACAGCACTTAAAGCAAACACACTACGAAGTGAGTCTTTCCCTTTTCCCTCAGCTCATAATAAGGGATTCATGCATAATTCTCTTCCCTTTCACGGAAGAAAGTACCATGATCAGAACATAACAAAGATAAATATTTAACATTTTTATCTATATATAGAAAACAGGCCAGTGGCACAACGTGACAGGTTGGCAGTTTAAACTCAAAGCTGGAATATTCCAGGAAAAAAAGCAGTAAAATAAAATTTAATATTTACAGTTACAAAGCTTGTCCAAAGATAAAAAAGCCACCAACAGGACCCTCTTCACTTACCTACTTTACAACATTTAACAGTACATACAAACTTCTCAACTCATGCTATCCATGTGAAGTAGTGATATTAGAATGCTTTGTAGACAAGGTACTAAAAGGATTAATCCAAGCTATTTATGTAAATCAGCTTCCTAATCTCCACGAACCAGTCAATAAATAATTTATTGTTAAAGACATTCATGGAATCATATCAATAACATTTAAATGTACCTGAGAACATTCTAAAGACAATACAAATCTCTCACAAACCCCAAACTGTTCCGCATGTTGGAGGTTCAAGAGAAACAGGCAAAAGGTACAGCACAGGAAAACTGAAATTTTCCTGTCTGCCTCAGTTGAAACATCTGCCATGGCTACGAAACACTGAAGGAAACTGGACAAGAAAAAACACAAAACACTGATCTAGATCTACTTTTATGGCAACCACATGATGAAGCCACCTGTCAAAGGGTCAGGAACAGCCGAGGCAAAGCAGCACAGGCTGCCTTTAAGCAACACTAAAACAAAACACAGGCCAATGATTTTGCAACTTCACCTGATTTCTCAACTGTACTAAAGGAATCAAACGTCTTAATCACAGGGCAAGACAGAAGCATAACAATGAGAAAAATCAAAGCACAGCAGTACCTTTGAGAGAAGTTGTTTCTCTTTAGTTTTCTACCATATTCTGCTTAAACAGAAAGTGTCATAGGTCATATGTCGAGCTTTTTCTCTTGTAGGAAAGTAACCTACACTTAACTGTTGAAACCCACGTCCTTTTTAATGGGAACAGCTTTGTTCTGGTGTAGACACAAGTGAACTTCCACAAAAATCCCAACAACTCCTATCATAAAATAAATCAGTTTTAAACAGCTTTATTCTGCTTTTGTCTATGTCAGCTGCCAAAATACCACTGAGCATATGATAACAAGCAAAGCCATACCAGAATTTAGGGAGCAGAAACCTGAAGGGCACTCTACAAGTGACATCCTTCTGTCATTTAGTTGTCCAAATGATCTTATTCCAGGAAATCTCATACTGATTTACTGAGCCAACACCACAAAATTCTGTTTCCCCATCCAAACCATTTGTGATCTTCCTTTACTCTTGAACACCAGGCTGACAGTACGACAGTCCCAGCAGCTGATTCCACAGTAGTTATTCCCATCAGCACATACAGTTACCACACTGTGCCTGAGAGCATTCCCAGGGAAAGGGAAGCAGGGAATAAGTACTGCTAACACACATCTGCATGCTTTAATATTCATTGATCAGATGTCATGCAGTACAGGTACAGAAAGGAGCCCAAAAAAAGGAAAAATGAAACAGCTCCCCAGACTGATGCAATCTTACCAAACACTTACACTGGTAAAGATTACATTCAATTCTCACATCACGAAGGGTTCAAACCCAAAGCACTCAGGCATCTCCTAATCAAGATGCTGCTGTGTAATACGAAGACAAAAGCAACAAGATACTTGAATCATATTAGAAACTCATCAGGCATTAATTATTTGTCTGCCTTGAAGCTTTACTGGTGGCTAAGGAACCAACAAGACCAGATATGCTGCAAACAGAATAAACAAGAAGATAGTTCCTGCTTCAAAGAGCTGAACTGAACATCCAAGTCAAAATACTGCACTTAGTTAAGACAATCACCAAGTCAACACCTTACACTGTAAATAACACAACTCTGTTTTTGTAAACTATTTCAAACAAATGAAAAGAGAACGGTTTGATAAGGGCATGTGTGTGAACCTCCAGTAATGAAGAGCTCAAGCAACAAGGAATAAATATTTCACAAGTGTATTGCAGCAATAATTACAGATGAAACAAAGGGGCAAAAAACCCAACAAACCACACCAGAATCCAAGATTTTAAAGCTGAAAGCACTACAGATTGGACTAATGTAAATTTTACAGAGTAAGATAAATTTTTCTACATGAAGGCAAATAAAAAGCATAAAAATGAATTCAAAATCATTACCACACCAGAAAGCCCACTAAGAAAACCTCAGTGGGAGTCATACCATAATTAGATACACTGGTAGCTAATTTCCTTAGATATATTTACAAAATGAAGAGCACAGTATCTTCAGAGTGCATTATTAGGCATTACCTACTTTGCTACAGGAGCTTGTGTTATTTTATTCCTTAAGCCTACTATTAGAACCCCTGGAGACACCAAAGCTAAAAACTAGGAAACAAAGAGCTGTAATTCAAGAATTTTTAGCACATTCTGCTGAGAAAAGCTTAAAAGCAGTATCAGGCTGTTAGGGATGACATCATTCATTTCAGATACATGTTTCAGAGCTACCTCCTGATGATGAACTGTTTTATTGCACCTGTGTACTAAATCATACTGGCCCTGAAGTCCCACTTTTAGCTTCTTCATATGCCATAGGGTCTTAACAATAATTCAAACTAATTACCTCGGCAAAGCCAAGTTTCATTCTGAAGAAAAAAACCAGCGACCTGTAGAATGAGTGAGCTACACCCACCTCTCTCCCACGCAGCTACCAGGAGCCCATCAGCTGTGCCCTGTCACTGAAACCTCAGCCCGAACCTGACATGTACAGCTTTGCAGAAAGGGTGACGCCTCTTGCGCCGCAAAGTTCCCAAGAAACCTGTTTCCTTCTCAAGAAACCAAGTCTCTTCTAATGAACAGGCAGGTTTAAACTAAACGCCAGTAACTACAGCTATTCTCTGAGCTAGAAACAAAGCCTGAAGGACCAGGAGGGAGAAGGGCAGAACAGAGCGTAGAATTCCCTTGGCTTTCCCAGCACAGCCGCTCCAGTGTCCGCGGGGCCGGGCGCGGCCCGACACCCCCAGCCCGGGCAGGGCCGGGACACACGGCGGGCCCCGCTCCGGCCCGGGGAACGCGCTACCCGCCCGACGGCCGGACCGGGGTGGGGCGATGAGCCACCCTCGGCCGCTCCCGAACCCCCCCGGCTGCTCTTCGGGGGCACCCCCGGCCCCTCCCGGGGCATCCCCCTGGCCCATCCCGGCGCCCCCCGCCCCGCAGGCCGCGCCCCGCCGTGTCGTGCCCGCCGCTCGGCCCCCGCCGCCGGCCTGGCCGGGCTGACACGGCCCGCTCCGCTCCGGGCCCTGCCCGAGGCGCCCCTCCCGCCGTGCCTCGCACCTTGTCCGCTTTGTCCATGGCTCCCGCGGCGCCGGGCGGCGGCTCTTACAGAGGGCGGCGGAGAGCCCGAGCCGCCTCCCCCATGGCGCTGCTTCCCCCGCCGCACTCCGCACACGCCCGCAGCGGCGCCGGCCCCGCTCGCGGTTATCACGGGAACCGGGACCGGCTACGCCACGGCCGGGGCGGGACGGGCGGCGGGGAGGGCCCAGCTGGGACGGAAGCCGGGCGGGCCCAGCGCGGCACCGCCCCCGCTCCCGCCTCGGCGGCTCGGCCGCATCAAAACAAGCGAGGCGGGGGCTCGGCCGTGACGGGGCCCGGTACAGGCGGCGGGGAGTGCCCGTCCCCCCGGCCCGTCCCCTGCCGAGGGCAGGTGCGCTGCAGCCAGGCCGCTCAGGGGCCGCGCCCGGCGACTCTCGGGCTGATGGTGTCCTTGAAATTAACTGGAACAGCAAAGGAAAAGAAAATTGAGTTTTATTTAGAGACAGAGCGTCGCGGCGGCGCGGGCCGGGCTGTGCAGGGCCCAGACGCTGCCCGAGGAGGGGAGTGTGAGCCGCGAAGCTCGGCACAGCCCGGGTGACAGCTCTTTATTTCGTGTCCCGGTTTTAAGGTGGTTTCCCGAGTGATGCCGTGAGCCCGTGCGGGCCCGGGGGCACCGGGGGCACAGCAGGGAACAGTGCGGGAGCCACGGCCCACGGTCCGTCCGTGTGACCCGCGGGGACGGCCCTGCCCGCACTGCTGGAGCTGCTGCCGCGGGGTTGGGGCGAACGAACGTGGCTTGTTTACAGCTCCGATGATTCATGGCAAGGGAAAAAAAAAAAGCAGAACTAGACTAAGTATCTCTGTTGAAGAAATACGCAAAGGATATCCTGGAACAGAGTCTTGAGCACTTCCAGGTGAAATACATTATAAATGTCTTGTGTATTAATACAAGAATGAGGTTTCTGCTTACTGATGATTCTTGGGAAGGAATAAATGTCTTGCTTTTTAAAGAGAAAAGCAAGCTTTTATCTGAATTTAACGGAGGTAAAAACTATTAATGTCTCTACAGAGCTATCTTGCTAGAGCTTCCCAGATTGAGCCTTTGTTTAATCTTTCCAGATTTATGTTCATTATACTATGTAACAATTTGTTCTACTTTATAAAAAATTTATTTCTTGGATACATCCGCATAATCTCTTTGTTTTCTTAAGAGTTGCTCTTCACCATCAAAGCTCCAGTGTAGCATACGGGATTATGAAGATGGCTGTTGCATTGCACAGCAAGTTGTCATTTTGCAAGCAGATGACACGAACAGAGAACTCATGCAGACCATCACTGCCTTCTGTGCTACTCCATCCACACCAGCAGGATCAGCATCCAGGTGTAACTTTTGCTTGCATGTCTGCAGTGTCACTTGTGTTCTGTGACTGAAGTTTTCATGAGGTTGCAGTACACAAAATCATAGCTCCCATGGATCATATGGGAAAGGGAGTGGGTGAAGTTGTAATCCCAATTAAATTTAACTGTAGGGTTTCCATGGATTTCAGTGAAGACAGTGTTTTACTACAAATGAAGAGAACAGAAGAGCTGCTGCAGCACCCTAATTGATCCAGAAACCTCATCTTAACTGGAGAAGCTGCAGCAGTTGTGCAGTTCATGTGCACTTCCATATCCCAGCACTTTCCTTGATGAGATTAAATGGTCAGCAGAACTCCCACTAGGAAGCCATTTCAAGGTGGTAACACAGATTAATTTGAGGTTATGTTCCCAGGGGCTTTTACACAATGAGATTTGTTATTTCAACACAAGAAGTCACGAAAGTAAAACTGGGGATTAAGCTGGTTGTACAAAGAGCTTTCAGCTGATGCAATGGAACAGCATTTCATCAGTCATTGATGAACTGATAAATATGAGATGGAAATCTACAGATAAATAATTATGAAACATAAGCCACCTAAACTTAATCTCACTTAGACAACAAATCTCTATAGGGCAAAATGTGTTTTATTCCCAGTAGTTCAATGTGTTTTGCTTATTTGTGCAAAACTATGTTGATTTATTACAAACCTAGCCACTTTTCATCTCCCATGTAATGTGGGAGAACTTGCCTGACTGGACAGAAAACAGTGAAAAAATCCCACTGAAACAACTAGAACAATCATTTTCTTGTATTAGCACACCAGTGTTTTAGTGTAGAATGCAGCTTAATTTGTTCAAATTGATGCTGACCACAGAATAAAGTATGACATTTGCTTAAGATAGTTGCTGTGTTTTTAAAAAATAATGACTCATTATGGCAAGGCTCTCCGTTATGAAATTCTTCCTTTGTTCCCAACATACATACCAACAGAAAGGTCACACTTGAAAGGGCTGCTATGCATAAACAACAAGAATGTCTAAGATCTAAACTGGGCAGTGGTTAAATAGACATCAGAGCTACATAAATCTGTACAATACACATAATACAGAAAGTCATGTTGGGTGACCTGAGTGGCCACTTGGGTGAAAAAAAATCTCAAGTCTCCCATAAAATTTAACTGTGTTATCACAAAAAAAGAAAAACATACCAAAGCACTCAGAACCAGTTATGTTAGATCCTCCATCCACAGCTATCACAAATATGCCAAGGTATCTGGTTACATTATCGTCATCTTGATCGAGTGTTGGGTAAGAGAACCCAACAGTGTTACAGTCCCTAAGAAAGCCATGAAAAAATTCTAAGAACCCTGTTGAATTTCATCACACTGGTAACTGCAGGAGCTGATTTTGAATCCTCAGTCCTAAGGGTCCAGTTCTCAAATCTGGCAGTTTGTAAATAATTACTGATACTTTTTTATTGCAACATAGAGTAAGTAAGTAAGTGAATGTAAGCAAAAATGATGGTCAAACTCAGCAGGTGCTGACTGCAATTTTGCTAATTTTTTGGGGTTTATTGCTGCATCTGCTGGGTAGTGGAAATACCCTTCCTGAACACAATGGAGGATGCAGAGCAAATGCAGAAGAAAATGTAGGTCAATACAAAAATAAAAAATGGAGTCTAAACCAAAATATCTCAGGAATATGGAAAGGCACTTGGTAGTGACTGTATGCAGAATTCAAATCACAGGATTACAAGCAAATCTAACAGCACATTTGTGGCTACTCACGCTATCTACTGCCATGGGGTCTATTTACACCCAGTGGGTATAAGGTCCTGCAAAACACGCAAGGATGTGATTACACATGTCCCACAAATCGAGGCAGCTTCCTACTTTGCAAGGCTTAACTGCACTGGCATGGAAACATGAAATAAGGGTTGCTCAGTAACACCCCCCTGCACCCCTGAGGTCTAAGCAGGCTGAGAGTGAGCTCCAAGGCAGCTGCACCACCTAAACGTGGACTGCAGAAGGTTTGGAGGCTGTCACAGTGAGCAAGTGGGAGAGGCAGCAGGAAGACTCCAAACTGACAGGATTACTGGCCTGGGACTAAAATCTTCAGCATAATTAGAGAAAAAGTCAAGTCCAGAAAGCAAAGTGTATCTTGGCAAGTAAACACTTGTATCTGGTGATACATTTGGGGTCCTGCACAGGCAGCTAAGGGCACACATGCCAGGAAACATAACTGGAAGCAAAGTGGGAAGGTGAGCTGGGAACTAGTACATGAATCTGAGAATCACAATTCTGATGGCAACAGGCAATGACTGCCTGGCAGCAGCCAGAGCCCAGCGCTCCCAGCGAGAGCAGAGGCAGCAGAGCCAACCAGGACAGATCCTGCCGTGCAACCTGCTGTGACACAGCCAGGAAGGGATTAGCCTTTACTCTTGCTGTAATGCTTACAGTTATTACCTCCATGATTTGGTACTACATATGCAACTATTATAACACACACACAGTTTGCAATCTACCTTCCCACAGATTTAGAGGCATTTAAGACAGTGATAATACTTTCTGTCAATATCTTAATTAACACTTCACTAGTTGACTAGCTTGCAATGTATTTTACCTAGTTCTCTAACCCGGTTCTAAAATACAATTTTACCACTTTAAAAATAATAAACTAACAGCTAAACTTTTATTTTTAAAGTCAGTATTAACATCTACGTGTGGAAATTTAGTTCAAATAACTGCTGTATTTCTGAGAAACCAAGGGATACTGTCCAGTGTTGTTTTACTCTTACTCCATACATACACAGTTCCTGCTCAAAGAAATTAATTCGCTACCTCTCAAAAAGAATGCCCAATCATCAAATACAGGCATAATGTTTTACAGCTGACTTCTGAGTAATTACACAAATCAGTGTTTATTTACAGACTACAATTCAAATACCTTCATTATATTATTTGCCAGGTGCATTTCAGCTGCCTTGCCATTTTTCTATTTTTTTTGTTTGGTTGGGTTTTTGGGTGGTTTTTTGTTCTTGTTCTTCAATACGTTTTTAAGCCTATTTAAAAGCAAAATGAAATCCTCACTGCATCAAGGTTTCAGATCCAATCCGTTAGAGTAGGACTTGGGATGCAAAAGAATACATCCCTCCAAAGTATGTTTGATAAGTAAAAAAATCCAAAATGTAGACATAGCACCCACATCGTCGCCGATTTCATTTGCATGTTGTTCAGTTTTAATGCATAAGCTGCCAGCAACTCAAAAGCAGCGTTTATATATAGAGAGCTTAATCACTGTTGTAATCTTACACAAGCTTACAACAGCCATTAAAATGTTCTTTTGCAAACAGTGTTAGTGGTACTAACCAAGATGCCAGTTTGTCTTGTACCAACAGCAACACAAGGTGTATCAAAAGCCCCCAATAGCTGTGAAAAGTGTGGCTCTGACAATTAATGACAATTGCAGAAATCTAATGATCAGAACCGAGCCCAGGGAATGCAGTGAGGCAACGTGCAGTGCAAGAGTGTTTCTTGAAAAAAAAATTCACTGTCTTCCTTTAACTGCTTGTTCACTTTCCTGAAGGGGCAGAAATGACAGCAGAGCCAGATCTACCAGGGACTAGATGGGCTATGGCAACTCCTGGCAATTTCTGCTGCACTTGTACGACAACAGAGCTCCTCTCTATTTCTGCACACAAAATTCTCATCTTCCAGGTTAAGAATTATGAGAACCCAGAAAAGGAGCAGAATCCCTTAGGGATTATATAAATCTTCATCATGTGCCTAGAGCACAGATGCTCAGGCACTGTGCATGAGTAAGAAGTGAAGCATGCCAAAACACACAACAATTTATTAGAGGTAGACTGACACTTTTTCGGTCTAAAAACATCGTTAGCTCTCACTGTTCAAACTGAGATTCCATAACTAGCTGGAAAATTACATCTTTAGAACAAAAAGATAAAACAAAGGAACTAGATGGAAGGACAAGATTTACTGCAGTATTTCCATTTTCTTGAAAAAAATCCGAATGTGCCTCCCCAACAGACATAGCTAGGATAGGGAAGGTTACATCAGGTACAAGAGACAAAAGATGACTTTATTTTCAGAGTGTAAGTTTATACACAGTCCTCGTTTTTCCCCTCCTTTAGAAAAGAGAGTTGTTCCTTCCCGCACCAAGGGTGGTGGGGAATGGCAGAGGAAGGAAACATGCTCAAATAGCTCTCACTGTCCCTGTCTCCATGGGAAGGAGAACCTTGAAATAGCTGAGACAGTCCCCTGTCCCCCAGGGAGGGAAAACCTTGCAGGACTTGCTATTCAAATTAAAGTTTCTGGATCTGTAGCTAA
This sequence comes from Pithys albifrons albifrons, assembly GCF_047495875.1. Classification (NCBI taxonomy): domain Eukaryota; kingdom Metazoa; phylum Chordata; class Aves; order Passeriformes; family Thamnophilidae; genus Pithys; species Pithys albifrons. Next base: position 11,157,742 of record NC_092470.1, read on the forward strand.
TTACTGTGTAGTAGTCCCAATTACTGTGCAGTATTGTTAAGTTCAACTTCACATCACCAGGTATTATTGGAATTTTCAAAGTGAAAATGATGATACACATCACAGCATTGTAAGGAAACAAAATACAATGTGCTTTACTCAGTTATCTACAGATTTTACAAAGAAAAAAAACCTTTGCCTCTGCTTAAAAAAACTAAATTCCATTTATATCCATATTTTATCATTGTTTTAAGTAAGTGAATAAATTAAAACCACCTATGGGTAGAAAAAAAAAGCATCAGTGAAGAAGAAATGTTCACCCAAGATTCAGCATCAGGCTACTCATGGTACACATTAAGTTTTATTGTATAAACTGCTTTGACAACTGCAGAGCAAAATATTTTCTAAAGGACGTAATTATTCTTCAGATAAAAGTTAATTTTATCCTATTACACCCTGTTACCAATTTAGATCCTGCCCTAGAACACTGAGTCTACCACAGTGCCTTGCATGTATGTGATGGACATACATAATTTATTAGGCTTTTCACTATTTTGGGGTGTTATTAATTGCTCTACATACATATTTTTCCTTCTACTATTCCAATGTCTGTGTGTGTCACTGCCCTGGGTACCACGACACATCACTTTCAGCTTTAAAATGGAACACTTGTGGTTACAGAAGTGACCCTACAAAATACCTTCGACATTTCCGAGACCTCCAAGAGAATTTTTCTGTCAGGTCCAGACAACCTGCTACAGAAATAAAAATTGCTGTGGTCAACATTGCAGCTCTATATTTTAAATGGATCTGATGATCCCAAACTCTTGGGCCACAATTGCATGTGCCCATTATGTAGTAGGACTACAGGACTCGAACAGCAGCTCTGAAGGGGCTACGACACTTTCAAACAGACAGACCAGATTCCTTTGTGAGCAACATCACTGAACTTGGGCCCCACTCCATACACACGGTGTCATTTTATGTACACTGAATCCAGTCAAAAAGACCACAGATCAGGCAAAGAGAGGTAACAATCAGGGCCTGCTCTTCTCTCCCCAGGGCACTGCTTAGCAAGCCTGTATTCTTGAAGTAGCCAAATAAAACACAAGCATATCCCTGAGAGGTGCCAAATACCCACCAACATAACCAGCCAGGACTAATAATGGTTTGGCATCTTGCAAGCTACAAGTCAGTCAGCAGGACTGCTAAATGTCAGCTCTTTAGTATTTATGTTTCGCTGTTTCAAGGTGGGGGGGAATCACCAGCAGATGTAACAAGGGGTTCAGACTTAAAATCTCCATATTATCCTTCACAAATGAGGTGAGGATCAAGTAATACCTATTTTTGAAGTAGTATCTAATTTTCTTTTAAAAATAACACAAGTAAAATTCAAGTATAATGAAAGCACATCAAGAAACAAACTCTACAATTTCTGAACTGCACTGTTTATTTTGCTGCTTGAAACCTAAGTGACAGTATGCCACTATAATTATGGGGTTTCTTCTAAACCTTTACTACACTGCAGGTACAGAAATATACGGACACATTTTTGGAGAATTGACATTTTGCAAAATGCAGCAAACATTTCAATTTATACATGAGAAAAGGAAGTGTTCAAAAGGGTATGCATTTCAAGTTATTGCAGGTTATTTCTGTGAGAGAATTTCTGCAGGTAAAACATGTTTAAATTTAACCAACAGTAACGTGTCAGTGTATTTAAAATCATGACAAAAATCTTCTCTCTGGTCATTAATTGCCCCTTGACAAATTACTAGGATGTTGTATGTTTAGGGCAAGATGTCAATACAGCATAAATCCCGTGGCATTTTGGTTTTCTTCTGGAGATTAAAGCTGTTTTTTTCTTGGGATAAATGCAGCAGCAAAACACAAACCAGCTGATCAAAAAAGCACTTCTGCCATAACTCCAATAATTTCAGGGCACACCAACCGACAGTAGTTTTGCCATTCCCAGTTCTTTTAAGGTTTACATCACTGCACTGTTGCCTTAAGGACGTTTGTAGAAGCTTGTTTTCTGTTAGGCCAGCTTGCTGACTACAGCCTGGTTGAGAGAGTTTAGCTGGTTGGTCCATTTATCTAACGCAGTATACCGGGCACCACCTCTCTTCTGGTGATCCAGTTCCAGGAGCTGGTTGACTTGATCAATTCGGCCATGTATAGTGCTAGGGGCAAATAAATAGAAACTATCAGTTGCTGATGGACATGGAAATAGGAACTAACAATAAATCAAAGGTAAATAAAAGGTCTGACACAAGAGGGACACATAGTCCATTTCAGAATTCAGCACTTCCATCGTTTCTGTCCTGGGCAGAACTGCCTATTCACCTGTCATCATGACTGTAAATCAAATGAACCAGTTCACTGGGCAATGTATATTTTACCTGCTTAGCTACAACCCACAAAAAGTCTGAAGCAAGACGAGGCAAACAATTATTGAAAGTCAAAGAATCATGAAAAATGGAGATTTATGTCAAAAGAAATTAAAAAATATAAACCCATGTATGGATTATATTTTTGCAATAAATGTAACAAGTTACCCTTCAGAAAAATAAGTTTCACAAATTATAGTCAGGTTTTTCCAGTTAAGCAGGGCAGACTACTAATCTGTCAACTCGAAAATGTACTCAAAAATATACATGGGTATAAGCAGTAATTATTTAGAATAGTAACTTTCAAAATTTCATAATAACTCAAGACATTTATTATGTAATTAAAAAATAAAATCATGCCACTCAATCTCTGTGTCATTTTCTTGGCTCCCACCTTTCAAATGTACTTTACTGCTCACAAGTCAAGCACATCCAAAGTCATCGTCATTACTTCACTTCTACAATCCACCAGTATGGCAACAATGCACCAAAACAATGTTTTGTTGCTTCTTGTATAGTTTGATTATTTTAAAGTTATCAAAGATCAGTAACCAAGAATAAAGTACATACTTATCCAATATGCACTGCACAAGTAAGCTTTCCACATCAGCTACATCTATGTTTAACTCCTAAAAGAAAAAGAAAACTCATTATGCTGCCACCATGTTTTGCAACATTAAAGCCCTCCAATCTTTATTTTCATATACAGAATTTAGTTTCATTTCTGTTTCTTACTGTTCAAAAGTATCAATTCAGTAATGATCTACCAAGCAAAAGACTCCCATCAAAGTGCACAAGGCCAAGAATCAAGAGATCAACAAGCTCTCAAACAGGCTGAAGAGGGTGGAGCAAAGTTTTGGAAGCTCCAGAAATGAGTTCCTTTACTGACTTACTGAAAAAACAAACAGATAAAAAATATCCCAAACCAAACAACAACAAAAAAAACCACAACCACAAAACCCCAGGAAATAAATTAAGACAGTAATAATCAGAAAAGAATGGATCTACACTCAGAACCATTTAGAGATGTAATTGCATCTTCTGGCTCAAGCAAGTTCTACACATGCTAAGTTTAACTTAAAAAAAGGCACAGAGAGTTCTAAATAGAACTTAAGGATAAAAAATAAGCAACTCTAATATTTCATTACATATTCTGTAACGCTGTGAATTTTTGCAAGCAAAATCACAGACCCACAGGAGATGGAAACAGTCATCTCTTATCACAGGGGTTTGATTTTGTTCTCTTGTTCATTAGGCAATGAATTCAGTGATTCTGTGATAATGGTTGGGTTGTTCCACTACCACAGTTCTGTAACTCACACAACACATTTTAAGATACCTTCTGAAAAAGAGGAATTAAAATTTTTATTTCTATGTTAATAAAATTTACACTCATAATTACATTTTTAATTATGAAAATTTCCCTTTTTACACTTCTCTTCAGAAATGTGATTTTCCCCACCAAGCAGAATATGGTAATTGAGCATTTTAGAACTATATCATATTACATATTATAAAAATCACTTTGATGCCACTTTAAATTCACATTTTTGCACTGCAAAGCTGCCAGCAGCACATCAGTGTGCTACTTTATGGTGTGGAGTGTATTTTAGATGTTCTATTTCTGGAAGCACTGTATTTATTTAAAAGCTTGTATTCACAATTAATCATTTACTTAAGCAAATGCAAGGCCCTGCTGACACATACCTTAGAAATAAAAGGAATATGTATTCTTGTGTAAGGCTTAATTAATTTTATAAGCACTTGTGTTCTGATGTTTCGCAAAAGCTCTGCAGAGAAGAAAAAATAAACAGTGTAAAAACAACAGTACTGAAATAAAGATGCAACACCACTCCATACAGAAAGATGTCCTGAACACCAGGGTCTTTTAAGGTAGGGATTCAGTGGGTGGGAAAGCACAGCAGAATCCAGGGATCCAAACAATGTGCAACTCTGAAGGCTGACACAGAGATAAAAACTGTTTAAATATGGAGCAACATATTATCTGGAAAAATTTAATTAATTCAAACTAAGTGGATAAATCATAGACATTATTGCATGGTATGTCTGCCCCTCTAATTTATGGCTAAAATGCTTGTGTTGTACAAAAGTGAAAAGAGGTATTCTTAAGGATATGCAGCTTAAAAAGTCTGAGTGCATTTAACTTGGGGGGAATACTCACTTCTCAAGTTAAAGGATCAGGGCCTAATGGTGTAATTATGATGAGGAGCTGAAGTAGTACAAAACAGTCTGTGTGGAGCAGCTGATTTTACTTAGGTAAAATAGTGCAGTCATTGCTTTAGAGTTTTCTACATTATTAAAGAAACCTGGGATAAAATGAAAGCATAAAAAAGTAGATCCATTTTCACCCGACTAGTTACACAAGGACTTTTCATATAATAAACAAAACACTGAAGACCAGATTATGTGTCTCAATAAAACTGTGGAGGTTAAAACAATGAGGCAATGCATGCAAACATCACAGCCATGACCTTGTCGTGTGTCACTACAGAGTGAAAAACAGGAGACATCACTGGCACATAATTGTCTTCCATGGTTTGATTCAAGTGTCCTCCTGCTTTCCAGGTCTGTCATGCCATGAGCACCATGGACTCATCCTACAGAGTCTCCCTACAAGACTTTGAAGCTCACCAGCAGCAGCAGCAGGAGGGTTATATTTAGTTTCCCCTGCTGTTTGCCATGTTCTCTTTTACAAACAAGGAGTTTAAGAAAACCAGGTCTCTGGATTTAACTCTTTTCATGTAACTATCCAGCTAAATGATCTTGCAGTGCCACAGTAAGATCTCCTGGCAACAGCAGTTACCTGAAGAACTGGGCATCATATTCAAGTGAACAGACTTTTCAATTCTCAGATAAAAAATGCAGGAGGTAAACTTTATTTTATCATGTTACTGAAGCAGAAAGGCACGTGGTAATGTGTTCTCCTGTTTTACTAAGTACACGTACTGTCAGTTCAAAAATTTTTTACAACATATAAATTAAATGTACGCATCTTGTAACATATTTTATGTATTTCATGTATTTATGTATTCATTACATTGTCTATGTGTTTTGGTTTTAATCTGAAGCAGAAAATTAACTTTATAAACTAGCAAACATTTAACTGCTGAGACTGACACAAACCACCTTTACAGTTTAAGGGTTGCTCTCATTTCACCATTCCAATGGGGGGAAAAAAGTGAAAAAAAACACGAAAAATACTCAGTGTCTTAACACCAACATAGATGTTATCTTAGAATATCCCCTCTTGCTAGAACTTTCTCCATCATTCCTCCCATTCCTCCCAGTCATGCCACATGCCTGGATGCATGTTGGCCTTGACAAACTCCTACGGAACTTGTAAACAGTGAAGGGATTGTCAACAAGTAATTACAAAGAACTCTCAGTCTGCCAGAAGAAAAGTAAAGCATGGGGAAGAAAAAAAAGAGCAAAAAAAGCATCTTACCAAGTAGTGAAAACAAAAAGGATTAAAATAGCCTTCAGAAATACCTTCAATGTGTTCCCTTATGAAGGGATCGTCCATGATGTTGCTGTGATTTGTTTTCAGAATCTTCTCAAATTCAGTGATGTCATTATTCTGATAGGCACTTCAGAAAAAACAAGAGCCTGAATTATTTTTTTAAAAGTTAAACAAACTCATGTAAGATTATGTTCTACATCTTCTAAACAAACACATATCAAGGGTAGGAGGCAAATAATTATACTCAGAACCTTTATCGGCAAAAACTCTTTCAAGATGAAATGCAACAGAAATGACCTTTCCCCTGTTTCAATTTCAGGAGCATTTACTGACGTTTAGCATGAACATTTAGTTGTTCCACAACTCTAGTTTCAAAACTTCTGTACTTTTTGTAGTTACTTCTTTAAAAAAGCCTAGATCCTAAAAATAAGCAGTGTTGAAAAGTACCATTACATGGATTTTGGCTTCAATAACTCGTAATTCATGGAACAAGTAAGAGCTAAAAGAGTCTAGAAAACTGTTGCTGTCTCTACAAAGTCCATCTTAAGCTGAATTCTAAAAATACTGGAAGATGGAAGAAAATCCTGACTTCCAGGATTAACCATGAGTAATTCTGGCATAGTATTACTGCTTAGATTTTTATGCATACATTATTTGTGTGTATATCCTGTAACTAGTCAATCTGAGAAAGACTCTAAAAAGGTGAGTTCAGTAGTGGCACCACAGCATTTAAAGACCAAGAGCTGTAACTACTGAAACAAGACCTTTTTCTTGAAATACGTGCTTTCTACTTCTGTTTAATACTGACATCAAACATTTTAAAAACAGGGTTTATTTTTCCTTTATAGGCTGTGCATTTTAAAATTGTTTTGAAACTGGTCAAAAAAGATTCATCCTGTGTTAAAATGGGCACAAAAAAACTATTAAAAAGGTAGAACTTGAGTAGTTTATAAATGGAATCATGTGAGTGGCATGGACTGTTATTACATGAAACCAGTAAATTCCACATCATAGTTAAAAGAATTCCAGTTCAGCACCTTTTATTGTTTATTTCATAAGTCTCTTTTTATCATATGTAAGACATTTAAGTTTCCACTGCACAGAAGGGATGAAAAACATAATTGTAATCTTTGAAATTAATTTAACTTCTGCATATTTCTTATCTACACTGCTTTAATTGCATTATTAATTTTAAAGAAGTTATACTCAAATGTCAAGATAAAAGATTTAAATTAGAAATACGAATAAAATCAGATTGGGTAAGGCCATCTGGAGTTCCTTCTGCCTCAAATTCACAAGGAACTATGACAGTAAATCAGAAAAAAACACATCTGAAGTGGAATGAATTGCTAGGAATAGTCCCTTAATGAACTGCCAAATAATTTATTTCATCACTTTGTTGAAAATGGCTGAAGAGCCTCCCTTCAGAAACAAGCTGTGGGCACACAATGGTCCAGCACCACAAAGGTATCAGAACAAGGTCTGTTCCAACACATCAACTGTATCTCAAAATGTGAGCAGACACTACTTCTTACATAATGAAAGGGTGGAAAAGGTTTTCCTCTGTATTGCTAAATTTTTTTTAACTTGATAAAGCAAAGGCAGGATGGAGTGGATGGAATGGATCAGCTTCAAAGCACAGCACACAAAAACTGCCTCAGTGCACTTTATTTTGCCTAATGATCTTAACACACTAAAAGTTCTCACATCACAGTTGCCTGTTAAGAGGTTATTTGGCCTTCTTTTGATTTTCCCATATGTTTGAAGGATAGGGGAGACCATCTGAGAGTTCAGTTTTCTATTCCTAAATCGAAGTCCCTTTAGTAATCATGACATATCCATGCATCACATTATTCCACTGGCTTTGGCAGGAGATGTCAGTCAACTCAGCTTCTCATATGTCACAGCCAAACCCAGAAGACCAGTTGTAGTACAGGGTGGGACAGCTTTATTTAAGGAAAGAAAATGGGGTTTTGCCACTGCATCAAAAATTGAGCACAGCAGAAGAAAACAACATGTTTCTGTACTCCTACCTGGTATAGTACAGATACCTTGGTATCTCATAGTAAGTGTCTTAAGACAAACAGCACAAGTATTTGCTCAATATGGATGAAAAAACTGTGTTAGCTGTGCAGAGAAAAGCCATCTCTAAAAACATTCCATTTCTGCTTTGGAGACTACTTTTTATTTTTCTTGTTCTCTTCTCCAGAAAAATTAAAATCTTACCTTACTAAATTCGTCATTGCCAGAATCTCTGGATCATTTTTGTATGGTTTAGCCTACACAGAACAGAAAACACAATATGTAAGCTTAGATTTTAAATATTTTTTTCCCATTTTCATCTTCTTGGTAATTTCTCTATAAATTCAGAAAAGGGTTGGGGAGGGTGTGTGTGTGTGTGAGGAAAATAGAAAAAATACCTCCTGAGAGTCAAATGGATTTATTCCAGACTTCATGAGCATGTTCGCTAACACCAAGTATTTTAAGCAAGTGGTTCTTCTGGGGCTCCCTGATTCATCATAATTCTTGAATGCTTCGAAAAAATCAGTATGTGCCTTTTCAAACTCTCCTTCTCTTAAGTGCATTTTGCCTCCACATTCTGAAAAGAAAACACAGATGAAGAGAAAAGGAACACTGTGTGCCTGTTGCTGACTACAGTAATTGCACCCAAGTTCCACGCTATTTCTAAATAGATTACTGAAATATTTTCAGAAGTCATTTCATTCTCTGAAATCACCAGGAAAAAAAAAAGCATTAGGACCTTCACATACAGCACTGCCATTTGGATAAACCCATTCCAAAGAAGAAAAAAAAACAAAACCCAACCCACACCATAAGACTAAAAGAACACTCATCTTCATAGCCAGTAATTACTTCACCCTTATGTTAAAATACTGTAAAAATTGAAATGGAACTTATCTCCCTTTCAGTGGTAACAGACTTTCTATATTTATGGAATTTTCCCTATCTGTTGAGCGAAACTGCACAGGAAAAACAAGAAATACTCTCTGTCTCCTTTTATGTCTGAAGTACCACTCCTGCCTGATTGTCTGTGCAAGTGCCCACACCAGGGGAAGGAGGAAGGCACAACAGTATTCTGAAGAAAGTTTTTTTTTCAAGGACACACAGCATGTTCCCACTACAATTCATCAGTGCAGATAATAAGTAATATTTTCAAGTACATCTTGAAGCCCTTCAGCTCCTGATGCATTTCAGTGAGGTGAAACATGGAGCACAAATTCACTAAAGGGGTTGCAGAAACACAAGTCCCTTCTGTCAGCAGTCCTGTCAAGCCTTTGTTTTTATCCCCTGCAAATGCCTTTGCATTTATCTTTTGGTGCCTGCCATGAGGTCAAACAGCTCAAGTCTTCCTTTCTTCTTTCTACTGCTTCTCTCCTAACATTTAGTAGCCAACTGTTCTGCCCTTCTGACCAGAGCACCTGGTGCTGAGGCACCAAAGAGCAGAGCAGAGTCCCACATGATGAGACTGTGGCCTCTGGATCTACACGATCCTCTGTGTTCATAGATGGAACTGGGAAAAAAGTTAGTTCTCAGATTTGCATAAAACAGAAGTTAAATGAAAAACTGAAGATGAACTTGCCTCTGATAACTCCCATGATCAGTGGATGAGGAATGGCTGACTTGATGTGCAATGACTGTTCATATAGTGCTTTAAGTTTTTTGTTATTTTTCTGTGCTGTATACATCTGAATTTCCAAAGCATAGATTTCCAATAGTTGAGTACCTTTTTTTAGATCATCTTCCCCATCATCAGTCTAGGACAGATTAAGTAATAAATACTGTGAAATTTTAAGAGAACAGCAATTTCAGTTTTATACTAGTAAAAAAGTGATTACCAAATACTCGGTAATTTCCTGTCAGAAACAGGAATATTCCTAAAACTCTGCAATTCTGATACAACTCCGAACAGAAAACATAATACTCTAACAACTTATCACAGGCCATGCTTCGAAGCCCTTTATTTAAAACATCAGTATTTCTGTGTAATTAAATGTTTTGCTCAAAACTTTACCCTTTATTCTTTTCCACTTTCCTTAATCCAAACTCTCAGTATATAAATGCATTGACTGACACAAATGCATATGGAGAGATAACACATATGACTCTTGTGCTGCTTGTAGCAGAACCGTGTCCCCGACATTTGTAACCTGGCTTTCATACTGAAAGAAGAAAAGTCTCACAAACAAACACAGCAGGGGGCATGGCTTATTTATTTTTAACCCTTCCAGATGGGAAAGTCACAACTGTACTTTCAGTTTTGAATAAAGCTCATGTGGAATCTTTGCTTTATTTCAAAATAAATGTCTATGCATTACAGATTACTGGTATGTGCTTCTCCTCTGTGCACCTGACTAAAGACAACCTAATCAGCAGTTGTAATTTTTTTAAAAAATCATCTTTAAGCAAGGAATAAATTCTCATCAGAATTGTTCATGTTATCAAACAGAACAAAACAAATCAGGCACAGTATTTCTTCCCTCTGCACTAAAGCTCAGCAACATGCCCCAAAGGCCAACAACAGATGTAAAAAAAACCCCAAATCGATGCTGTTTACAAAGGCACAGTGAGGGAATATAAAGGTACCTGGCATGACTGATGCAGCTGACGCAGGATCTTTTGTAACTTTCCATATTCTTCTCTTTCTAAATATAATTTGCCAAGCTGTAATGAAGAAAGAATTGAAGCACTGAGGTCTATTAAGATTTCAGAATTATAAGTTAGCTGAAGGTGTCAAACAAAAGCAAAAACCAGTAAGTTATATATTTTACCTTTGTGTTTGTCTTAAACCACAATCTATCATTCTTAGCATCTTTCAGAGCTTCAAGTGTTGTTTCATAGAATTCCTGAAGCAAATCCATCTGACATAAAAAATCAGAATTCTATAATTGTAAACAGCAAATTTGTACCTGTTAATAAAGTCAATCTGAACAAACTAAAAGTGCATGCTTGAACTTCAAAATAAGAAAGGTATTTGTATCTTACTGAATGTCTGCATTTAAACTTTAAAGAGCTTCTAAAGTAACAAAACTACACTTGCTTTTCTTATATGAAACATATAATTAAAAAGCACTCACATTCTAAGATTTCCACCCATCTGTGAAAAATTAAAGCCATCTTATAAAAGCCCATCTTATATAACCAAAGAATAGAATTCTGATGTAGTGTAACAAACACAGGCAACATTGCTCCTACTTAAATGAAGAAAACCAAAAATGATTTACATATCAAAAAGAAAATATACTTTATAAAGAAAGGAAAATGGTCAAAGGAAAAGATCCCTTTTCCTTTCTGCAGTACCACCGTTGAGTGAAAGAAACCTCTTGAGTGCATCAAACCATCTCTCTGCACAAACCCCAAAAATACAACATCTAAAATGGAAGTGGTGTAAAATGTTCTTTGGTGATATGTTTATGGCCATTGTTCTTTTGGGGGTAACAGATCTGGGACTACACATCAAGTTAAGATTTCCAGGTTGTCCCTCCAAGTCTGGCTCAACGGCATTTAGATCAAAGACACTGATCTCTGCCAAGAAGGGACAGTCTGACAATCCTTTACACCCTCAGGGTAACCTCTCACTCAGCTATGAAACTTTCTAAGAGCAGTAGGACAGGAAGGATTGTGATAATGACTGAGAAGTCATCACTAAAACCCAGAGATCCTTCCAGGGAGTTGGCTGGGGGAACTTTCTACTCTCTGTAAACCTTCTGCAAGAAAACAAAAGTACAGGAGCTGGGCTCTAACTATGCACATGGGCCTCACTTGCACAGCACACTCAGACAGACAGTATTTCCCAACACTTTGCTACTAAAGTTTCCCTCTCCCAACAAAGTAAAAAAAAATATTGTTTAACTAAAAATTATTTTGAGAGGGCACATAATACTGTGTAGCTACTACGCTAAAAATAGTATTTATTTATTTATTTATTTATTAGCATAGAAATCCTAGGTAAATATTGCCAAAAAGAACGGATTTATAAAAAGTTACCTGTTTTAACAGAATCCACTAAATGTGGGAAACATATTTTCACATTTCACAGCAAATGAGTATTGAAAATTCTCTCTATTAAGATCAAAAAAGCCCAAACCAAACACAAAGAAGTCCACAGTTAAAAGTGCAAAACAGAAAACCATGAAGATGAAAGAACTGATGATCCAACCTGCTTGGAAGTAGAGATATAATCAAGAATAGAATTGATGGATTTTTCAGAGTAATTTCTTGTAACTGCACTCCGTATGTAGGTCAATAGCTGTTTATACCTATTCATCATTTCAGGGAAGTTGGTCTAAAAGAAAAACAAAATTACATTGTAGTTTTTGTTTTAAGGATTAAAAACTGAGTTGTATCTTGCAAGTGTACATACAGAAAAGGAAGCATGACAGAAAAACTATGCAGTAGGGGTTGCTATTAGAACTTTCACACCACCACTTTTTTCCCAAGCAGCAGAATCAGAAAGAGCTTCATCAGGACTGCATGGAATAAACATTTAAACATTTACCTCAAAGAAGAAAACAGAGTTGGCCACACAACTGTTTGTTAGGGCTGCCCAGGCAGCACATCAGTGTTCCCCTGACCTGCCCTGGTGCAGAGCACACACAGAACACTCCCAGTTTCACTGGTGTGATACCCCAGCACAGCAGGGACTGAGCCTCAGACTCCCAGCGAGCAGCAGCTGCCTCTGACCACAGTAGCTACTCGGCATCCACTTTGACTTGCAAACACCACATCATTTTCCTGCCATGTCTATAGTAGCCACTAAAGGCTTCAAAAGACAAGTTCTGGCAGATTTAGTTGTCACAGCCATAAATTAGAATAATAACTTAAGATCTCTGGATCAAATACATATTTATGCTATTTACTCCCAAGTGATAGCTGTAATTCCTACCAATTTAAAGTTTATTTTAATCATCTGTTTCAGAGCTTTGAATCCCCATTCTCCTTTTTCGCCTTCGAGCTCCAAAACCTGAAATAGAAAAAATTTTTACACAATATTTAAAAAAGTTTATTCAAACTGAAATAAATATTTTATCTTGTTTAAAATGTACATATCCCATACATGCCTTTCTCCTTGCCCCTTTGTTCCTTTCCAAGTAAAGTTTAACTCTGCCCTGTTCTTCAATGTTACTCTTTCCTGGTATTACTGGAAAAGTTAGTGAGAGGTTTGTATCTTACGAGTTTTCACAACTAAACTGATGTAGGGAGGGTGAATGTGATTGTTGTTGTTGTTGTTGTCTAACAGCAAACATTAAACTTTAGTGCCAAACACTGAACTTCACCACCAATGCATAATCCATGCACAAAAAAGTTGCAGCACCCCCTACAAAACTGACTCAACTAAATATTGACTAAATTAGATAAAAACTTCTGAGTTACTACAGTTTATTTACACAGCACAAAAGCTTCTAGGCTCTAATGTAACATAGTTAAGGGAATATTTTGTAAGTAAAAATTTTAGCATTTTTTTTATGTCACGTACATAATTCTGTTATACACTATAAATAAGCAGAAATGCAAGTATCTATTTTCTTTAAAAAGTTAGATCTGACATACTGCTTTCTGATAGCAGTGTACAAACACAAAAAATTTAAAACCGAGATGAAGAAAAGAAACTCTGTGTCACTGAGTATTTATACATTTAAAGCTTTGAAATCAGATAGCAAACCAAATATAATATTACATAAACCACTGAGGAAAACACCATTTCATTTAAAAAAACCCAAATGGAGCTGGCATCTATTGTTGACACATGAAAACACATTTAGAACTATTTAATTAACTCAGTAAATCCTGAAGATTAAAAACTCAGATCTGTGGTAAAATAAAGACTATTTCATGTCCTATTTATGATCCTGAAAGGCAGTCAGCCAGGAGTCTGAAGTTGTTCAATGGTAAACTTTGCACATTAGTAATTTAAAAGATAACCATTAATCTTAAAATGGCAGAAAATAAATGGTAAGCAAATGTTTTGAAATGTGAATATAACAAGAAGAGGGAGAACATAAAGACAGAAAACCTTCTGAAAACTGCTTAATGCTGCTTTGGGATCATCTTCCTTCAAAGCTTTGGAATTGTAGTATTGATTTTCCAGATCCACATTTGGTTCAGAATTGCTGTCCTCAGAATATTCCTACATTTTAAAGGGAAAAAACAAAAGTCAGAGGAAAAAAAGAAAGGTTCAGAACATTTAATAACCTGCTGAAAATTGATAAAATACAGTAGGACATATTGCTCCAACTGACATGGAATGCCTGGGAATGCACAGGACACATTCAGTGTCAGAGCATGGAACAGCAACAGAGCCTTGGGATGGTTTCATCCCTCTCCATTACCAGCTCAGTCTCACCATCCACCAACATTTGCCTGTCAGCAGATTTCTTTCTGCATTAATGAACCCTCAGCTGTACCAGCTTCACCTTTCTGACAAGTACAGGCTGTGTCCCTGGAGCTCTGCCAGAGTGCAGGGACAGAGCCCACAGCTCCTGGCACCTCTGTGGGGCAGGGACCGCACGGGCTCTGCCAGAGGGCACCGTTAGACAAGCTCTGCTGCTCCCAGCAAACACCGGGCTGAGCTGCCACACCGGGAGGGATGCAGCTACGGAGGATATCAAATGAATCTCACTCTAATCTGCCTTTTTATGCCATAACGATTCATACTTGTCTAAGGAAATTAAAAAAAAAAAGAATAATGATGAGAACACCAGCTGCTTCTGTGCTGAGAAGCAGGAGATGATTGAGAAAATGCTAAAGATGCTGCCAAAGACGGTGGGGTGGGGCACAGGCACAATAATTTAATCAAATAATTATCCATCATGTAGACTATTGCTAAACAAATTGAAGTATTTACTTCTACCAATTATCACTTTAAAAAAAAAGTACTCTGAGACTTTTTCTGATAAAAGTCCTACATATTTTATCTTCTTTTGCTGATGGACAGTTCTGCATGTCTGAATTACAAAACACTAACAAAGCTCAAATAAGAATTTCATTTGAGGTTTGCACGACTCGAAACCACGTCACTCCCCTGCATTTTCAAGGCAACTCCTCTGAACAGAGTCCTGGTCTTAGGAGATGAACTGCTTAACACAAACTGTTTAAATCTGAAAGTTACTGTTGTCAGTAACTCTTCCTTGCAACAACATAAACAATGCATAGTCGGGTACGCTTCTTTAAGTTGGATTTTTTTCCTTTACTGTATTTCATCAAGCACAGTTACTCTTCAGTTCATTCATATATTCCTACTATTAATGGACTCCTTTGAAACCATGGGAAGGAATGAAAAAAAGATGAGACAAAAGAGAAGTTTTAAATCAGCTCTTTCCTCACTGCACTGAAAGCAAATCTTTCAAAGTTTCAGTTTTCTAATGGAAAAGTTAATTATGGGAGCTCACAGTCAACTCAAATTTTATTACACATGGTACTTGAGACATTTGTCCTTCTACCTGTTAAAGTTTCTATTTGTAACATGTGGGCAAGTTGCCCACCTATGTATTTATTTTCACTCCACAAAGTATTAGCATTACTGAAAAGGAATGGACTCAGAAACCTCAAGAATTCCACAAACCTGTTTTCTGAATTCCCACAGAGCTATAAAAACTTAACACTGAAAACAGCAAAGAAAACAGCAGTGTCTTATTTCACTGGGCAGGCTTTCATTTTGGTGAGCTGTTTTCCTGAACTCCTTGCTCTATTGATCCAGCCCTGGTGGAGCAGCTCTGGGTACGTGGGTGTGATGTCAACAGCTGCACCGGCACCCTATGGAAGCACAGGCTGCCAAAAATTAAATAACATGCCACTTAAGATATGTATAATCAGCTGATGTCTTGTTTAGGCTTAACTTACACAATGGGGAATATTTTTGGCAGAAGTGCCTATTTGTAAAGATAAAAGGAAAGCAAACTAAATTAATTTCTTTTAGGAGGCAAAATGCTTTGGTAGCCTAAAGCCACGAACATCAGAATTTTCGTCTTAGTTCTGGCAGGGATTCTGGATGTGAATTCATGCAGGAAGCCTCTGCTCAGATAATTTTTCTCAATGCTACTTAAATATCCCATAAAGCTATTTTCATAATATTAATACATAATAAAGAAGTGTTAAGGCTAGAGATGATTTTTTCCCCAATGGAAATGCTTTGAAATGCATCAAAGGTAATGGTTTATGTTCTCACAGCTGTATTTTTTCTTCACTTGATGCCTATTTGCCTCACATCAGATTCAGAATGTTGATACAGACTCAAAGCTCTAAGGTAGAAAACGGTTTGTCTTCCAGGAAAATGCAAGGTGGTTACTTTAAAAGACCTATTTAGACTTAATGGCTGTGAAGAAAACTTTCATACCTCAAACTAAGTATGAGATGATGCCATTAATCTGTAGACAACATTAAAATAAAACCAGCCATGCAGATACTGCATCTTAGTTCAAGCATTGATGCTAATTATATCAGTGTTTGTGAACTGAGAAGGAAATTCTGCCTTCTTTTGTTGGCTTAGTAGGATACAAATGTAAGAACATTCAGCTTCTACCAAAAGCAAAAGAGGAAAGTACGAAGTTGCATCCTCGCAGCTCAAACTAAGAAAAAGCAGCATTTCCTTCTCAGTTCTGAAAACAGAAAAGTTCTTTTAACAATAAACTCAGATAGCAAAAGCCTACCCTTTCCTGACCCTCATTTTAATGCCCATGCTTCCTACCTGAACAACTTTCCCAGCTCAACCCTTTCAAGTAGGAAGTTTGTTGCAAATTAGGTAGAAAAACACAGTTTGCAAAAAAGATTTCTACATAACTCCAAAAATGTCCAATATAGCATCGAGACCTAACAATGTGCATAGTGACCAATACTCTTAATTAGAACTGTGAAATCTAAAAGCACCAGCACTTTATCTCCTCCTGATGGAAAAGAAGTCACAGGCCTAAGAATTTTTAAAATGAAGATCCTGATGATACTTTCAAATGGACATCAATATTGTAAGTTCAAGTGAAAAACAGAACAGTTGGACTATGCACAACTGATCTTTGAAACCCTTTGAGCTCTTCCTTCCTCTAAGGATCAAACCAAACAAGTGGGTTTATTTTATTATTACTCAAGAAATCAGAAAGCCCTGATAAGAGTTAAAAAACCCCCATCCTTAAAGAAGTGAAGACATGATTTAAGCATTGCTCCATTGAAAATCTGCATGTTCTAGATGTAGTCAGTTATAAACAATCCAATCCCATCACATCACTTTTTGGGGGAATAGAAATTACCACACTAGCTCAACTGTAGCAGATAAAACCTCTGACGTAGCTTACTCTGCCTGGAACACAGTTCTTTCAAATACTTATATTAAAAGTTAATTTAGTACTGAGGAACCAATTTAATTATCAAGTCTTTATTACATTATGTCCTGAGTTTTCATAAAATTCATTTGATCCAGTAAACAACTATAAAACATTAAGCCTCAGCTTCTAAAATGGGCACATGCAGAAATCAACTCACCCCAGTCAGTTTTAATCATCCTTTTTAGTGCATGGAGCCATTTGCAGTTCCTCCAGTGCAAAGGCAGGTTAAGAGCACCCCGTGCCCCCACACCCTCCCTGTCCCTCTGTGGTCTCAGCAGCCCCTTTGCCCTCCCCTGCAGCAGTTCAGGGGGTTTTGCTGTAGGGTCCTGGCTGATCCTCTTGGGTTGGGAGAGCAGCCCCTCAGTGCTCACTGTTTATCATTCACCAGCTCTACACAAACCAAAGCTTTTTAGAAAAGAAAGGGGTAGGGGAATAGCTGTAGAGAAGATAACTTTCCAGAAAAAAATACACACTATAAGGAGTTCTGTTTCTGTAAAAATGAATCCTTCAAGGACATTGTTGAAATGCTTATGACTGTCAGTTTTCAACTGCTGGTAATTTTACCGATTTCAACCATTTGGCTGACTCAAACCATTTATTTCTTTTCATGAAGTGCAATTGTTTCTGAGAATGTCTGGTACGAATTTGATGGTTACTTCAGCTGACTTTGTTTCATAACCAGGGCGTTTGGGAGGTCTGCTAAGCACAACCTTTGCATTTGCTCTTCCTGGGCCTGCAGGCACCAGGACAAACAGCCAGCACCAGTTTCTGAGTGCATTTGCTGCTGGTATCCAGGCACACGAATATAAAGAAAGCAATCAGACTGGAATGCAAAAGAGCAAGGAGGAAAAGAACAAAGGCAATCCCTGAGAGTAAAACAAGTGTGATTTGTGTGAGAAGTCTGGAACCACTCGGCCATGCATTGGGAGGCCTGGTTTCTTTTCCACATTCCAGGTCTCTGCTCTTCTGCTCCTACTGCCAACTCTGCAAGTCACCCCCTGCCTGCTGCCTCCCACCTGGGCTCCCACCAGGAACAGTCTGGGAAACCAGCACTTTGCAGTGCCCTCAGAGGGGTTCCATGTAACACAGTGCTCTGCCTTTCGTTTGTTTTATTTTCCAGTTGGAAGATGCACAGAAATGAGTCAGGAGACTGCAGAAAGAAAAACCTGGTATTATGACATGTAAAGAACATGGGGGAAAAAGTGCTTTTTCTTTCTACCTGTCACACAGCTCTCCTACAGTCACGTGCATCCTGTTCTGAAAGTCCAGTTTTTAGCATAGCTTAGATCTAATTTACTTCTGTTAAACACCCAGCTGCATATCAGATCCTGGAGAGCTCTGATCTGAACACAGCACTGAGTAACTGTCAAAAAAAGCCAACGAAACCCAGAACTTACTGACACTTGTCAATGGTGAGACAGAAAGAACTTACTGACTAATTATTCTCAGGCTTTTTGCCTCAATACTTCCCTCTGAGACATCATAATGAGCAAACTAAGCCCCAAATATATTAATTCTGTGTTTAAAGATGAGTCTGGAGAGAACACATCAAATAAAATATCAAGACATATGCTGAATCCCTATAAAATATGAAACAGCAATTAAGTCAGAGAACAGTACATCCCATGTCCTCTGTGAAGCTCATTTTTTTTTAAAATCACATACCAATCTAATTAAACATAACAAAAGAAAGAGAATAGGGTAAAGTGGATCTGCTTCATTTCATATTTCCCTCCTTCTGAAAGCCTGTTTTTGCAGCATTATCACTTTCTCCTTTGTATCTGTGTATGTCTTAAAAACAGTGAAACGTGACCAGTTGGGAAGAGGTGACAACATCTCCATGAAATTTCAACTTTACCTACTAATGCATCAATATAAGATAATGTCTCTGCCTACTGATGAGATTGCTTATCAAGTTTGGTAACATACAGAAATTCCTTTTGAAATGGAGCATAATGCTCTCTGTTGGAAAGAAAGAATGAACCAATTCATGTGGCATGAAATAAATAATATGACTGTTTATTTCCTAATGTCATCCCAGCCTGAACCAGGAAATCCTCAGTAACCTGAAGGGATGCTCCCTGTGTTTGAGCCCTCCCAGCAGGGTCACTGATGGCTGTTCTGGGAGCTGAGCACGGCCCTTCAACTCAAGTGACTGAAATAACACAACTCACAAAAAACACCAGTCGCTCAGTGAACAGGTTTGTCAAACCTTCCCTCAGACTGAAGCTGTATTTCAGAACACAATAGTTAAGAACACCACAAACAGGTTTGTTATTTATTTAAAACAAAATAAAAAAATCCAATAGATGTACTACAACAACTGTCAACGTGTTTGTCGTTGTGGCTGGAAGAATCAATTGCTGGATGAAGGCTGAGTTTGGCCTCAAAGTCAATTCTAAACATAAGTCTTTTGTCCCAGAATGAAAACAAAAATGGAATTTACAATGGTCCTTCCCTCTTTGTTCTTCTCCACCCTCAAGCTGGATCCAGTAAAAAGAATTTGGACTGAAATCATGTAAGGCACCTAACAGCTAGAAACTAGAATTTAGAAATTAAACTAGAAATGAAAATTGAGTGGTTTTCAAAATGACCAGTAAACATTATTCTGTTCACTGAAGCATAAAGTGGAATAATCCATGTTATAATCAAGGCTGTCACCGCACATTAGCAGCAAACTGTGAATTTAGGTCCATCCACATACAAATATAAATGGAATTTTTTCCTGATATCAAGACCTTCAGTAAATAAAGTAAACTCCTATAGGAGTGGCCAAGGTCATTTACAAGCAAACCCCTGACTTTTTATCCAATGAAAAGCTAAATGGAAACAGTCAAGTACAAACTGTAAAGTGTGTAGTCTTCAATTGTTTAACAGTGTAGTAATTACTCTAATTATACAGAATTCCATGCTGAAGCTGGAAAAGAGCTGGGCCTTCAGAGTATCTGTTCACATTTCAGTTCAAGTGTGAAACATTTGCATACTTAAGGAAATTTAACTGACGGGTTCCACATAATCAGCAGGTCAAGTGCACATTTAAAGAGGAACAGCCATAATCACTTCTAATAAAAGCTGACAAAATGAATTTTTGGGGGAATCTTCAGTACTACTGTTTCACTAGTAGCTACCCTGGGAGACCAGAACTTAGTTTCACTATGCTGTATTTTGACAAATAGCCATTTCTACTTGCATTAACTGTTTCTCTAATTACTGCTTCTCCTCCTATTCCTTAAAAAAAGTATTCACCAGCACTCAGATGTGCTCTTCTATTTTCAGCTCTGCACTGATCTCAGTATTTTGTCTTGTACTGATTCTTTTTCTGCAAAGCCTTCTGCAGCAGCCCTTACACTGAAATTGAGAATCGTGCATCCTCTTACAGTCTTCTCTTAATTTAACTAGATTTTTACCAACATGAAAAGCAGAAATCAGGCCCTATCTTCAGGGCCCTTAACTTTTTTCTGAAACAATTCTGTGGAACACTACAATTCCAGTCTCAAGCACATTGGAAAACAGCAGCCAATTACGCTTTGCTAGTCCTGCAAAGTTGTCTGGCTGGGATATTTTTACTCTTCAGTTCTGGTTTTTTTCCCCCTCCATCAATTATGAATTGAAATTAAATTTTTAAAATCTGTAGCTTTAGTTGATGCTTTACATGGGAGTTACATACTGAAAAGAAAAAATTAACTTGGTTCTAATTATTACAAGCAGTGTCTTTGAATTTTGGAAAGGTCTGGGCTAGGAGTAATTAATGACAATGAAAATATTCCAGTAAAAGTAACTACACTCAGAGGCTGAAACCTGCCACAAGCAAGATGTTTCAGGAAGGTTTTTCCAATGAGAAAGAAAGTACTTCAGAAGAAAGAAACACGGGAAAAAGCATTAACTCGGCAATTATTCTTGGTGAAAAGTGACAAAATGCAGCACGAGTTTAAGCTGCACTCTGACTCAAACCTGTATCTTTAAAGACTGAAAAACACAACTCCAATGGTTTTTCTGCTTGTCCAGTTCTCATAGTATGGATGGATATTCAACATGAATTCTCCATTGGTTGTATCATGTGGAAGAAAAACAAAGTATTTTGTATCAAGACACCAATTTCACTGGTAATGAAAATGAATGGAAACTCTTTTTGGAACAGAGTGTTTTTAACAGTCTCTGTGTATTCCCTTCAGTAACCTCGTCTCTGAAAGTCAGTGAATTCATTCATGGACTTAAGGGGAACACTAACAGTTCTTGGAATACTGACACAAGCAGCTCACAGGGTTAGGATGACAAACAAGCACTCTTACATGGATGAAAAAAATCCCTCAAAACCAAAACCAGGTGCTTTTATTCTGCAACTAATGTCACTCAACCATCCTGAGCAGCTCCTAACAAAAACTGCCCAGAAACTATTTCAAATAAAAGCAGGTAAGTGTTTTAAGCGAATCCGTAAGTAGCAATGCTTACCAAGTAAGTTGTTAGAAAGCAAGTCTTTCAGAAACAAGTGTCAGGAGTTTTGCAGTGCAACTGCAGCACTCAAGCCTCAACCATACACAGGTTTTTCTAAAAAGTGTCTCTAGATCTAAAAACCCCATACAAAGTTCATAAAAGCAAAACACTGAAAAAGGTCAATATAACTATAACCAATGAGAGAAGCAGCTTTTTCTTTAACTGTGAAAGGTTAGGACGAAACCTGATGTCAACATTTAGCTAAACGTAACAAGAAAACCCCCAAGCATCGCAATTAGAAACAAAACGGGGGTGGTAAAAAGCTCACCAAGGCTACAAAGACAGAAAGTTAAAAACAAGCGCACCCGTCAGTGTTTTGCATCAGAAACCGGCCGAGTGCCCATTCCCCTCACTCCCCTTTCTCTTCCCCCCACTTTCTCTCAGTTTGTCGCCCGCACAAGCACCTGAACCGCATCCACCCCAAGGGCCTCTCGGGGCCGCGGGTGGGGAGAAGGGAGGGCAACTTTGTCACTTCACTTCGTGCCCGACACTGGGGCCCGGGGCAGGAGGGGGGAGGGATGGAGAGGGGGATGGCGGGAGGGATGGATGGAGGGATGGAGGCAGCGCGCCGGAGCCGAGCGCTCGCCCCGAGCCCCGCGGGGGACACCGCGGCCACCCCGGGCCTACCGAGCGGCCCGGCCCGGGGCCGGCCTGCTCCTCCGCGGGGAGGCGGCCGGGGCTGCTCCGACAGCAGCACCCGCGCCCCGCATCCCCTGCCCGACGCCCGCGCCCTCCTCCCCGGCAGGGAAACTCCTCCTGGATGTCCGCGCTCCCTCCCGGGGCAGCCCCCGGCGGGGCGGCAGCTGCGGCGGCCGCGCCAGCCCCGGCCCGGAGCGGCAGCGCCGGCAGCACCCCCGGCCGCGCCACTGAGCCCCCGCCGCCCCCCGCGCCGTACCAGGTCGTAGTCCTCCTCATCATCGCACATGAAATCATCCTCCATGTCAGACATCTTGGCCGGAGGACGGGCGGGGGGCGGCGGCGGGGACGGCCCCTTCTCCCACAACCCCGCGCGGCGCTGCCCAATGTGGCGCCGCTCCGCCCCCGGCCCGCGCCGCCCGCCCGCCCCTGAGAACCAGCGCCAGCGGCTCCCGAGAGCTGCCACCGGGCCCTGAGAACCACCGGCCCCTGGAAGCCACCGCCGGGCCCAGGGAGCCACCACCGGGCCCAGGCAGCCGCGGCCGGGCGGGGCCTGTGCCGGCTGTGCGGCTCAGGGAGGTGGTTCTGGCCCCCTACTCTGCCCTGAGGAGGCCACACTTGGAGCAGGTGTGCAGTTGTGGGCTCCTCAGTGTGACATAGATCTCCTGGAGCAGGCCCAGCAGAGAGCTACTAAGTTAGTCAGGGTCTTGGAGAATCTTGAGAGGAAAGGCTGAGGGAGCGGGGCCTGTTCAGCATCAAGAAGAGGCAACTGAGGAGGGCCCCTGCTAAATGTGCATAATTATCTAAAGGGAGGGTGCCAAGAGGATGGAGCCAGGTTCTTGGTGTGCCAAGCAATAGGACGAGGCAATGGGCAGAAGCTGGAGCACAGGGTGTTCCACCTGAACATGAGGGAAAATGTCTTTACTGTGCAAATGACCGAGCACTGGAACAGGTGGCCCAGAGAGACTGTGGAGTCGCCCTCATTGCAGAGACTCCAGAGCCATCTGGACACAGTCCATGTGCTCCAGGATGGCCCTGCCTGAGCAGGGAGATTGGGCCAGATGACCCTCTGTGGTCCCTTCCAGCCCCACAGTCTGTGATCCTGTGCCTGCCAGCCCAGGCACTGGCACAGGCGATGCCGCTCAGCCCTCGGTGCTGCCGAATGCTTTGCATGGGCCATGTTTGCCATAAGCAAATACCGGCACAGCAGTTTGAAAGGCTTGAATTGTTGAAATTCACAGGCCTTGCAAAGCAATGGCTTTAGAAAGATTTTCACACGTTAATTTCTGCTTCCACCTTCAGCTAAGTGAGGCAAACCCCCTGACAGGCCAGCTCTGCCTCCCCATCATCACCACAATGTTTGGGGTTCTCACGGGCTCCAAGATGCATCTTTCAGTGTTTCCTGGGTCTCCAGATTTCCCTCTTGCTGGTCATTGTATGTTGTTATGGTTTCTCACAGTTGCTTTTTTCCCCCTACAGCTACTGCTAAGTCTTTAAAAACTGTGTTTTGTATTCTGCAACCAACACGGAAAGTTTTTCCTCTGAAAACCCACAATGAAATGTTACTGTGCTTCCTTCAGTCCCAAAATGCTCCATGAGTGGGATACGAAGGGCCAGAAGACACAGACCAAAATGGACAAAGATTATGCAAAAATGGACAAAGGTATACACCAAAACTGGCAGTATATGTGCACCAAAACTGAGCCAGTGAGGCTGCAAACACTTCAGAGACTCAGTTCCCCAGAGTATCTGCGGCCATTAATCCGAGGCGTGTCAGGAGCCGTGAGCAGCGGCTTGGAGGGGAGTTGGCACCCCACACACCCGAAAAACACGGGGAAAGTACGACGCCGTAGGGGATGGCACTGCCAATTCATTGTTTTCACTGCAAGTGCATTCTGCTGGAGAACCGGCAAGAATGCAGGGGGAAAAAACCGCCATAAACCAGCACTTCCTTCTCACGTGGCAGCAGCTTTTCTGCCCCGCCTGGGTGCCCGGGGCAGGGCCGGGCCGGGGAGCCGGGGCCGAGCGCCGCCGGCGGGGCGGGCCGAGCCGAGCCGGGCCGCGGGCGCTGCCGCCCGGAAGGGAAGGACACAGCGGCGGGGCCGCCCCGTGTCCGCTGCCGCCACAGCCGCCATGGCGGGACAGGGCCCCGCAGCCCTCCCGGTGCAGCTGGTGGAGCAGCCCAGGTGGGTGGGTCGCTCCCGGCCCCGCCGCGGAGCCCGGGGGGCCTGTGGGCGGGCTGCGGGGAGGGCAGGGGCGCCGGACCGCCCTGTTGTGCCGGTCTGAGGTGCCACCGGGTGGTGCTTTGGTTCCTTTGGTGTCCCCGGAGCGCGGTGGTGCTGTGCAACCAGGCGGAATCATTCGTTATTTCATTTATTCATTCATTTTTCCTCCTACATTTTGCTTCCCGCCCCCCAGGATTTTGGGGTTACTGATGAGCCTCTCGTCCATTTTGCTGTAAAATCCCTGGCACAGCGCACGCCTGGCATTGCTGTGGCCGTGCCAGCACGTGCTCCTCGATTTGGTGTGTGGAAGCAGAACCAACAAGCTTTCCACCTGCCTTAGCCCCGCAGAAGGGTTACTTTTTAAAACTTAAGTTACTTGCATATATTTGCACTGTAAGTCACATGGAAAGGACAAGTCCAGCCTTCCCAGATTGGATGTGTGAAGTTGAGAGGGATGCCTTTGCTTAACGCCTCTATCTTCTCTTTGATGTAGGTGCCTAAAATGCAGTGTGTGTGCTGCAACATCAAGGCCAGAGCCTGTAAATAGCCTTTCATCAGGCCTGCTTGTAAAACCCACATTAGAAAGAGAGATCAGCCAGCATTTAGATGAACATGCCCCCATGACTGCTTTGTTTTGTTGTTACTCTCTTGGTACCAACACTGCTGTAAAAATATCTGTGAAACAAAGCAGCATTCTAAACACACAAAAAGGAATAAAGTTAACACCTAGAATTCTGCCAACAGATTTCCCCATGGACTATAATATTTATTAATGTGATCTAGAGAAGGGATTGTACAACAAAATGGCAGAATTTGTGTCTGCTAATTGGAAGAGGGATATACCAGTCAATACCAGGGGAGAATAGAAATTATAGGGGGACCTAATACAGGTTTGTTACTGGCACCAAGATGGAAAAGTACTAAATGATCTGTTAAAGAAAATCACAACAAATAATATTTTGTAGCTTTCCATTTAAATAAGTACAAACTAAATAATTGTGACATTTCCTGTTTCTCATTGCTGTCTTCTTACTTCCACTTTACATTATCTAGGCTTCCAGGTCTAGTTTTAGACTAAATTTAGATACCATATCAGGGTTCCTGTTACTGGATTTTTGTTAGTAGACTAAAATTTTGCTTTAAGGTAGTTTTGAAGTGAATTGCTCTCAGATTTCCTGTGCTGCACTAAGATAATGGCTTGATCTGTTCTCAGCCTTTGTTTACCCACTGTTTGCATGACATGCTAAAGTATCCCACCTTTGCAAACACTGAGGAGAGACTCAGTACCTTTACAGTCTTTGGAAATAAAGCAATACGCCAGAGTTTCTTTGCATTGAACTTCCAGTGGCACATGTAGCACCTCCAAATGGAAAACCTGAAGAACTTCCTGGGAACTGTTGCTGCAATCCTGTGGACTAAATACTGTCTAAATTGCAGGGATAATCTTTGGTTTGGAATTTTAGTTCTCTAAATATGCATTTGTACAGAGTTGGGGTGGTGCCTAGTGTGGAAACTGATAAAAATCAAAACTCAGGTGGTCAGATTTAACTTTGCAGGGAGTGTCTGTGTGCGTGTGACAATTCCCAGTGCCACAAACAGGCTGTTGGTCCACACTGCCAGATTCTTCCTCAATGGCAAACAGTTTTGCAGAGCTGTGGCATAGAAGAGGTGGGTGGAGGCCATGGTATTTTGTTATCCCAGGAAACTGCCTTCCCTGCTTCTGTCTAGACCCAGCCTAGACAGAGAACTTAAATAATGACGTGCTAATCCTTTTCAAGTGAATATACACATTTCTTGTAAATTTGAATATTCTAGTCTTTGTAACAATGTTACATGAAGAGCAGAAACAGCAGTTTAATTTAGCTCCTGATGTATCAGAAAAAACACATACTTCAGAAAGTTGAATTGAATTTACTTCAAGAAACATTGAAACTTCCTGCTTTTTATGCAAACACAGTCGTTCTAACCTTTCTAATTATAGTATTTCTAACCTGCCTTTCAGATTGCAGAAGCTGAAGGAAATGTTTATATCAAAATTTGGATCAGCTCCCAAGTTTTATGCTCGTGCACCAGGACGAGTGAACCTGATAGGTAAAAGAAAAAATTAATCTTCTGTTATTTTACTGTATCTGCCATCATGGAAGTCTCGTAGTTTAAAACATGGTATGAAAATAATGATGGTCTTAATTAAATTTTTTTCAGAGAAGTTTCTTGTGACAAATGGAAAATCATACATGTTTTAGTAGCTTTTACTACACCTTGTTACAAACAGCTGCACATGCATATCAGCTTTGCAAAAAACATTATTTATAGACAGTGGTGATGGTTTTGAAAACTGGAGTAACCCTCCAGCTTATGGCTGAATACCATGGTTTTGAAAGGCTTTGGAAAT
The DNA here is from genome assembly GCF_047495875.1 of Pithys albifrons albifrons. Lineage (NCBI taxonomy): Eukaryota > Metazoa > Chordata > Aves > Passeriformes > Thamnophilidae > Pithys > Pithys albifrons. Next base: position 11,184,666 of record NC_092470.1, read on the forward strand.
CTGAAGTAGTTTATGAACAGTGCATCCACAAAATAAATTGGCATGTATTTTCTCTTTCATTATAATTTAAGTCACCAAATATAACCAGTCACACAGCAATCCATATGATAAAGCATGAAATGATTCTACCATCATCTCCTCTTACTTCATCTTCCATAGAGATGTGTCCACAGAACTTAGAATAGTTGATGTGATTCACTGGCAGACTGGAGAGACAGAATTATTTTGTATTTAGGACTTGTATTCCTGTAGCAGTGTTATTTTTGAAATCTCTCTATCCACATTAGGATTGTGCTCTCCCTGGAGCTCAGTTTCGTGTATACTGATGAAGTAACTACACATTTGAAGATTTGTTAAGTAAAAGGATCCTGCAAAACAGAGCTTTAAAATTCAGTTAGTCTATTGTGCAGTTAGTGTTAATTTGTATCTCAGTGTTGTGAGAACATGATTAAATAGACAGCATATGGTAACTGGGAATTATTCTCAAGAGAGAGGATGTTTACATCTTATGTGTTGTACACACTTGTATTAATGATTATTTAAATATAATTCTTATCTTCTTGGAAAAAAAGTCCAGAAATTGTATGTACATGACAGGGTACAAATAATGTGGGTGTTCTCATTGCTGGACAATAATCTATGTGGGTGTTTGTTTTAATTTTTGTAAGCCATAAATGTGAATATTTATAAACAGGTGCAATAGATAAAATCACTAAAGAAGAAATTTTTTGTGAAGTAATATGAAATGGAGGAAATACACCCCAAACTTTTAGTAATAAGAATTGAAAGGGGACTAAGAAATTGTGTCATACAGTAAACAACACTGAACCTGTGGAGAAGCCCTGGTACTGCTATGCTAGAGAGAACTATTCCAAACTATTTTGTCTGTTTCTTTGATAGGAGAACATATCGACTACTGTGGTTATGCTGTGCTCCCAATGGCCATAGAACAAGATATACTGATTGCAGTAGAACCTGTACAAACTCAAGTTGTGCAACTGGCAAATACCAATTCTTCATACTTGTAAGTAATTACCTTGTTTATTCACTAATTTTTATTAAGCTCTTCATGCAATTGCAATACAGGTTACCTTTTCAGAGATCTGACAAACTTCCATTGCAATACAGAGTTCTGTTGTGTAAAACAAATTCCATCAGCAGATGGAATCCCACCCACTGACTCCATGCTGTGTATGAGTTCAGAGCAGTGGGTTTGCAGCTGCTGTCTCCCACCTGTTTGTTCATACCACTCTTGTAAGGCCTCTGATTTTTCAATCTTTCTGGAAGTGCAGTTCTGTTTTCCCTTCTTGTAGCTCATCTTTCATGATATAATCCCCATAACTGGCAACAGTTCTGTTTCTTCTGGAGAAAGGAGTGACATGTTTTGTAATTGATTACTGCATAGGTAAGGTAACACTCCCCTGCTCTGGAGAACCTGGGGCTGTGTTTTCACAACAGCTTTAGCAACAATCCTGGCTCAAAAAATCTGTATTCTCTCTCTTCTACTTCCTCCTCAGCTGCTTGTTTGCAGAATTATAGACCAGTTTAGGTTGGAAGGGACCTTTGGAAATCCTTGTAAACATCCTGATGGCCTTCTGCTGGACTCCCTGCAGTGTGCCACTGGCTTTCATGTATTGGGAAACACCAAAACTGGATGCAGTATTCCAGCTATGGTCTCACAAGTGCTGAACACAGGGAAATAATCCTGCCATTCTTTCCAACTTCAGCCATGTTGTTCTGCCTCCTTCTAATAGACTGATACTTGTGTAGTTGTGTGGCAGTTCAAGTCAGGTCACTCATCCACATGAGCTTTTGTGGACATTTTGCACAAACCAGAATCAGCACAAGCTCAGTTGAAGCCATTTTTGTTATTTAAGCCAATGGTAAATTACTCCCTGAAAGCACAGTGTGTGGCAGCACAGGGTCAGGAACAGACTGCCAAAAGTGGGAACTATTTGAGCACATATTCCAGTCTAAAGCTCAGTTTGTTACAAAAACATGTTCTGAGCTTCTGCCTGTGACAGAGACATTAAAGGAAATTTGTGCTTCCATGGTAAATATAAATACTCACAGATTTTTCACTCACTCTGGAGTATGTTTTCACATTATAGCTGGGCTGAATTAAGTTTGCCACTGCCAAAAGGCAATGGCTTGATTCTTTTACCCCAAGTCTCCCTGTCCCTGCTTCTAACATCAATCCATCCTCTGCCTTTTACCACGTGTGGTACTTGTTTGTTCTTAAGGTAAAGGACACCATTGCCCTGGATTTGTCTTGATGAATTTTCTGCCATTCCTGTGAATTGCCATGCACTCAGCACTGAAGCTGACTTGGGGTAAACAGTGGGAACAAGCAGCACTGAGCAGGGGGGAAAGGAGCGAAAGATGTGCATGGGACCTTTCCTTTTCTTCAGTAGCAACCTCCCAACAGGGTTTAAGCTGCATTGCAAAACCATTCTGCAGGAGCAATAGTTTCCGAATTATAGTAGCTTTGATTAGGGAAAGTTGTTAAAATGGACAATAAATAAAGCAGTAATCAAAAGGTAAACGTTTTTAGTTGGTCTTCAAACTTTACCATATTGTATTGCAATTGAAATGGCCTCCTCCTAAGGATTTCCTACCAAATCTAGAGTTACAGCCTTTGGATTAAATTTGCACACGCCATCACTATATTTTTACATCTGCCCTAGTTTCAGTTGGAAATCATTTGCTGTAAACCATGAACCAAGAAGAGGTCTCAGAACACAGCATTAACATCTTGGTTTTGTTGAGGCACTGTTGCTTAAAAACAAAGCTGAAACATGCCCATAATTTCATAACAAAGAAATATTTTTCAACACTTTGAATGTTACACCACAAACAAAGCTGACGACAGTGTGTCTTTTTGTCCCAGCCTGTTACACTGGTAGATTTATGCCTGTGGTGAATGCACATATATAGGCCTTGGTGGACAAGGACTAACCATAACCCTCCATACAATCACTATTTCCTATTTAATTCTTGTTTTGTGAACTGGTAAAATGTGTAACGGTTGTGTAGCTTCCACCCTGCTGGTTCATGTTAACTTTTAGGAAAAATAGGACAGAGAACAGCTTGCTAGAAAAAACACCTATTTGTTTTTCATCATAAATCATCTCAACTGATCTGACACCTTTTATGTTATTGGGGCTGAAACAGTATCCAAAACTTACAGTCTTCTGAAGTTCCCGATACCTTCCCTTCACATATTATCTTTGTAATTGAGAAGTTTGTGTACAGAGAACATCTCACATTGCACTTCTGAAAACGCCTTCAGATGTACCAGAAGATGGTAATTACCAATCATTTTCCATCTCATGGCTTGAAAGTTTTGTTGCTTTGTTGTTTTTTTGTTTAGGGTTTTTTTAAATTAGAGTATTTGTACAGAGGACTCAGGCAAACTCAATGAGGTTCTGTGAGAAAGGGTTAAATTGGTCTTCCAAAAATAAAGATTATTTACTATTCATGCAGCAAAAATGCCTCAGTCACACTACTCAAAAATCTCACTTCTTCTAATTATATTGAAAAATTGGAATGCTTATGTCTGGTCCTGGAGAAGTGGCATTTTTTCCCAGGCATTTGTTAAAACAGAAAGGCTGGAACAGGCAATATCAGAACATTTTTGTTTCATGGGTATGTTTTTCCAAATTTTTTATTTTATTTTATTATAAAGTTGTCATATTGAACTGCCTGCTTTCCAGTAGGGCGTTCAGTGGCAAGCCTGAAGATTTACTGGCTTAGATAAAGCCAGGGTATATAGGAACTGGTTTTTATGAAAAATGAATGTGATAAAAAAATAGACTTAAGGATTCTGGGGATCTTGACAGTCACACATATTTTGTGAGAATTATGTCCATATGAAACCTGCCAAAATCAAAGCCATGTTTTTCTTTCATTTTCTATGTGAGAAGATTGCAAAAGTGAGCAAAATGCATTTTAAGAAGTCATTATTCTAATTTATCTTGAGAACCAGCACATATAATCATAGTATATGTCTTTGTATTCATTGAAGTTTTACTGTGTCTGAGAGTATAAAGAGAAGTATGAAGATAGAATATTTTATAAATCTTTTTTGAGGCCAAGAGGACTTCAGATTTGCTTTTTGCTGATCACTTTTACACATTGATTTCCAGCAACCTTGGATTCTTACAACAATAATTTAGGATTATTGTAGAAAACAACCATAAGGAAGCTCAGAATTTTATTAATCTTCATTACTTTTAAAAATATTTTCTATTTTACAAATACTTTGGGGGGGGGTTCTTATATTCAAAAGCAGTAAGCAAGGTGGTGTTTTATTCTCTGGGAGATTGTTCTAAATACATATGAATCTTGAAGAGTTTACAGCTGTTCTCAAACTTTCCTGGTACTGTAATCTCAATCCTCCCTTTCATGCCTTTTGTGTTACTCTACAAAACATAGTGATTTCTGACACTGTCTTTATACAGTTCTTTGGTGCAACATTGTTGATAAAATCCTGCCCCAATTTGAACAGTTCGGATGGAAGGATGGCAGCTTACATGTCAAACTGTGCACCAGTCTGATGGTTCTGCACAGTATTTCATGTTGAAATTGACTGTACAACTGCCAAAATGGTCATTCTGAGCTGATCCTCCAAGTGCAAAATCTGTCTTGTCCTGCTGAGCTGGGAGTGGGCTGTGGATGGGTACTGCAAGTGGAGTAGCTCAGCAGATCATGGCAGGCAACAGACATGAATTGTGGGGCCATTGTCACACTGGTTGTTAGTTTTGGGGGTTTGCATAACACAAAAATTGCAGCCTTTGAGTGCACCAGAATAAAGTGAGCTTTTCAGCATTTGAAGAGAATTGTATCATAGTAAAGGTGCTTTATATTAGTATAACTTTTCTCCACAAGTAGCAGAAAAATGAACCATCAAAAACATCTTTGCATTGGTGCCATTACAGGTATTAATTAGTGATGTCATTTTGGACAAAAATAAACCCAGCAAATCACTAACCTATGTAGTTTACAGATACAGACTGGGACTAGTGTAAGAATAAAAATTTCCATCTTGTTAGGAGTTGCCAATGGTCCCCCACGGTATAATTTCTTGAAACTGGTTTTCTTCCCATAAAACCTAAATATTTCCAGAAAATTCAGCTGCCTCTGTTCACATTGTTTGGCAGACCTTGCCTTGTAAAGCTTAGCCTGCAACTTTTGAATATTTTTTGTTAGATTTCTTGACATTCTCGGTGCCTTTCCCGTGTCAGTGTTGGGCCCCTGCTGTGGTGGCATCAGGTGGGTGCAGCTCCTGGGTGGTCACAGCACAGACTCCTGAACAACCTGCCTGCCCTCTGAGGCTTCTGTGTCACCCCATGCCTGTTTGGACAGCACCTCTGTAGCATTAGTTTCTTTAGGAACATTCAAGCTTACTGTTTTTATTTTATGGAAAGGACGATGAAGTAGGAATTATTCTGGAGGAGACAGATAAACTATTTAAATGAAGCAGTTTTAATTATATCTTCTAACATACATAATATAATTCTGCAGCACGAGGCCTGTTTTAGTGAAGTGCCACTCAGAGCAAGGGTAATGGAGATGAATGTCTTAGCAGGAATTACTAGAGAGCCTGAAGTTTATCTGTGTCTATTCAAAATTTGACAGGTATGATTATTTAGATTTTTACTTCTCTAAGAGATCAAGATGGCATAGACATACATGGTGAAAGGCAATGCTGCCGCAATAAAGGATGTCAATGGCAGCTTAATTTGGGGATTTATCTGGTAAATTCTCTATTTAATCAAGAATTCTTATGCTTTCATCTAAAATAACCATATAGAATTGAATAATAATGAATGTCTGTTAAAACCCCCCAAAACAAACATGTTGCACTGAAAAACATCGAACTGTTTTTGTCCATCAGCAGGTGGCAGTAACAAGCCATGTTTTTTCAAACTAAATTCAATACAAATTAAAGCCTCAAGGTTTTTCTGGTTTTGCAGGGATTTCAGTACTGGTGTTAATAATATTCAGATTAACAAAACCAAACCCCAGTGGCATAACTACTTCCTGTGTGGACTGAAGGGCATTCAGGTAAGCCAAATACATTTAACTTGTTAAATTAATGTAGGGGTAAAATACAACGAGCATAGCTATTCACCCTCAAAAGACTTCCCTGCTTCTATAGCTTTTTTGGACATTTTTATGTTAAAATTTGAGGAGGAGGTATCGGTGGGTTTGCTTTAAAATATTTTTGTTTATTAAACAAATTACAATAACATAATTATTAGTAAAGTCTTGATCAAACTCATTGTCATGATGACATTTCTGTATTTTGAAGTGAAAAAGAATGCTTTCCAGTGGAATAATCTAATTAAAATTTGCTTTAAAAAAGGTTTGGAGGCTTGTCTGTCAGGACACAAAGATCATACTTTGGTCCTTTTCTTCCTGTGGAAACACTTCTAAAATCCATGAACTTCCACTGATATTGGAAACCTATAATTTGTGCACAACAACTGAATGAAGTTGAGTTATGAAGTAGGCAACAGAAAAATGTGAAAACTGAGTAAACAGCATACAGAAGAAATACTCCATTAAGAACCATTACTTATCCTGGTTTTCAGTGTTTGAATGGGATTTTCAAAATTTCCTAAGTTAAAAGTGCAGCTATGCAGGAAATTACACTCTTACGGGAAAGGCAGGAACACTGAACAGACAGACAGACAGACACTTTCCTGTCTGCTCATTTGAGCTTTATCTTCTGCATTGGGAGCTCTCCTGTCTCCACACTGGCGTGAAGACCAAGCTGCTTGAGAACCCGAGTGCAGATCATCTCTCTGTCCTGGGAGGCGGCCTAAGCTCACCAGAGGGGCTCCTGCAAAGCTCACCAGCTGCTTGCTGGTGATTCATGGCCCTTGGAGGTAAAAATCTCAGTGCAGTGGTATTTCTGGAAGGGCAGATGGGATAAGCAGTGATGGCTCAGTCAGGAACAGGTTGCCACAGCCATCCCAAATTATGGGTAGATATGGTTTTTGAAGCACATGAAGTTTGCCTCAGGATAGGCCATGTAGGTCACCCCATGGGATGGTCCAGTGGGCAAACAGCCAACAAAGCCTGCCTCAAACCTGCCACTAGAGGCTTCAAAATACAGTATTTGGAACAATCAGTGCCACAAATAACTTTATTACAATCCACAGTCCCTAAACAGACCCCTGTCTCTATGTACAGACCCCAATAAATGACTTATGTGTGCAGTAACATGAGTATTTTCAATTTTGTATTGCTCTGTAACACGGGCATTTAAATTGCATTGACTGTAGAGATATAGATTAGGTTTCTTTACAATATATCCTTTCTTATATTAAGGCTAGCATGACCAATTGACTTTATTTATTTTGCAGTCTGCTACTGAGATTTGTTTCCTAAGGACAAACTTTCATACTTGAAGGTTAATTTACAAAGCAGGTTTGCAGACTCTAGTACTGGCAGAAAATAAGCATAAATGTTACAGACTTAAGAAATAGTGAAATACAAGTACTCAGAGGGTCCAGCAGGATAATCTGTTTATATTGAGTTGAACATGCTATCCTTTTGGGACAGAACTATTGCAGAACTTGGCAAAGTCCATTTTCATTTTTGAAACTGAAGTACGTTTTCTATTTAAACATCGCGTGATAAGTCTGCAAGCCTGATTCACATTCAAGACAATCCAGAAACTGGGGATCAGTTTCTGGTTACTCAAGCATTTTCTGTTTTTGAACAAGCCTGTCTAGTGTTCTCTGTGAAGGGGCATGGGCAGCAATAGTATTTTAGGTATGAATTTCCTATATTTGTAGAAAGGGAAATTCAAAATAATTTGAACTGATGGTAGAAGACTTTAAAGGAGTCTCTTTGTGTTTGCTGATCTCTACCACTGGTACTTTGGATTGAAGTTGTTTCAGGAAAAGTAGTAGAAATCATTTGAAGGTGGACATTTCTTTATGAAAACACTGCTGTTTTTTTCTGATTATTGACACTGTAATGTGGTTTACTGATGTATAAATTGCATCAGAATTCAGCTATCCATATACCTCCCATATACATTCAATGATTTTTAAATAAGTGCTTTGGGAATGTTTCCAACTGACAGCAGAGAGAAATGTATATTAAAGCAATTTTAATAAAAAGACAAAGCAACTAAAGAATAATTAAAAGAGTATGTACACAAGGATTTATGACTTCTGGATGAAATGTATTGTCTGTGATATCTCTCGTGCATGTAAAAGTATTTTAAACTTTATTCTAAAATAGCATGACAGAGACCATCCCTGCTGGTAGGTGTGTCTTTGTGCCTCCTAAAGCACAGAGTCCCTTAAGTACCGTTTGCTTTTCCCAGGATCGGTCCTGTGAGTGCTTCAGGAGATGAGTATCTGCCTTTGAGTACAGCTGCATGGCTGCTATTCCCCATCAGCATCATGTGGCTCCCTAATACCATGGGCCAGCATTAGAAGTGAAGCATTAAGTGGACCTTAAGCTCTTCAGGATGCCTTAAGTGAAGAGCTGTTGAGGAAAGGACCAAAGTAGGGTATGAAGTGATTGGTAACTGTCACCACGGCAGCTCAGAGCAGAGCCTGTTGCTGCAAAACCCACCCACGAAGCTTGGTAAATTCTTGGGCATTCAGCCCATGCTGAGTTCTGCTTGGGGTACAGTTATATGTTTGTGTACAGGAATTGCAGACATACCTTTGGCTGAAGCCCTACAATTGGCTTTGTTCTTAAGGAATAGAAGGAAATTTTGCTTTTGCTTTATTTTAGAGATACCAGAAGCAGGTCCTTGGTTCCAGCAACTCAGCAGAAGGATTCTCTTTCTAAGTATCAGATAATTGCAAGCCTGAGCCTGTCTGTACTTGAAACTGAGATTGTTTATTTTTCATTGTTAGGAACATTTTGGTCTTAACAACCCAACTGGAATGAATTGTCTGCTAGATGGAACCATCCCTCCAAGTTCTGGTCTCTCTAGCTCCAGTGCTTTGGTGTGCTGTGCAGGACTCGTGACACTCAGAGCTAATGGAAAAACCCTCTCTAAGGTAATTTACTGTAAAACACGAGAGTGTCAGCAGTAAAATTCTACTTAAAATTAAATATTGTTAATGCCTGTAAACATTAAAAACACGATACAATTGTTTTTGCAAAGAGTTGTTGGATATAAACTTAAGATATTGCACAATTGAGCAAACATCTTTGGCCAAATTTTGGCAGGATTTGAATTTGGCAAGAAAACAGGCTTACATTAAAGCTGAAAAAAGGAGCATTATTGTAAGCCTGTATTTTGGCCAACCATCAGGTCCATGCCTGGACCAGATGTGCTATCTGCAGGCCAGGACTGAGGATATATGTGCTGAAGCATGTGGACCACACCCCCGAGGCCTTTACCCTCTCCCTGAATGACTTTTCATGGCTGTAACTGCAGAGCATCTGTTGGAGGCCTGTGGAACAATTTCTTGATAAATTATATAATCAGCACAAAGTAGAGGTAAAATTCTTCCATCTGACTCTCCTTATTCTCTTCATAGTTTTTTCAGAATGAACATATTTACAGTCCTAAATGTATTCCTCACTTTTAAACAAACATTAGTCTAAAAACAAACCCCAAGTATGTGACCTCTTAGCAGTACAACTGTCAGTAGAATTCGGCTCATGTAATACAACTTTCTGGAGGAGTCATGGTCCTTGAAGGTGCCATATGGGAATGAACTTCTCTCCAGTAAAAATGTCTGGTTAAGTGAAACTAGGATCATAAATTAGAACCTTGTAAGGAAGAGGGAAGAACAGATCTAAATGTGACTGTTACGTCTTTGTGCCTATTGTCTAAGGCAGATACTCCCAAATTGTGGTACAAAGCCAGCTGAAAGTGGCACATGATGGCAGCTGTTAACTCTGCTGGTAACAAGCCCTTCTCTGAGCCATGAGGTCAACAGATTCCCACAGAAGGCATTTGCTGATCTCTTGTGATTTACTTCTATCTGTAGCTGTGGTTGCAGCAGTTGCTCAGCAGTGAGTGCACCATCCACCCTGCGCAGCTCAGCGGCTCAGCTCAGTGCCAGGCAGGGCTGAGGCAGGAGGAAGCAGGTGGGTGAGGCAGGGCAGCTTTTTTATGTAGGAGGATGTGGCTACAGGCACTGTCACCCTGATTTGTGCTGGTGCAAGGTGTGGTCAGAAGGTAAGTAAGGGACTGGACACCCTGACAGAGTCTCTGGTTTTGAGATGAGACTTGCAGAGCAGTGGTAGAAAAAAACATGGAACTGAGGATCCCACTCAGATGAATGCGATGTGGCAGGTAAAATGTTGCAGGTGTTTTGCATAGATGGTCTTACCACAGGTCAGCACCATCTCTGATGGTGGTCACTAAAGGAGCTGAGCTTGGGAACTACTGATCAGAAATCACTGGAGTGCACGTGTTCAGAAACTGGGTATCTGCAAAAGCCATAAAACTGACAGAGGTCAGAAAGCCCAAATTTTACTAGGGAGAAGAAAGCTGTATCCAGAACCAGAAGCCGGGTTTTCATTATTCCATGAAATACTGCACAGCCTTCTTCAGGGAATAAATGATACAGTGTGTTCTTGAGCTGAATTTACACGTGGCTGGGGAGTACTGGCTGGCATTATGCCAGACTTGTTGTAAAGAAAGGTGCAAAACTCCTTCTGGCATTTTAATAGAAAATTTCAGAGAAACAGAAGGAAGACAGAGACTCCACTGAATGGCTTTCCTTCTCCTCATGTCCTGTTTAATCAACCCAAAGTCTTTTCTTGCTGGTTGAAAAATGTGTTGAAAGTTAAGCTTGTGTCTGAAATACAGTTGGACAAACACAAGAGACACAATTACACATTTTTGTCAGGAAATCCTGCTGTCTGCAGCCAGATATTTTGCACTTGTGAAGAAAAATGAGCAATTAATGTACAGATGAGAATTCTCAATAGCCAACATAGGCGCAGTTAAGAACATCTCCAAGGTTTTGTGTGCTTGCATAGACCAAGGCACCTGGTTGTGGTGGTGAAGAGAGAGGATGACAGCTCTGAAGACTGATTACTTTTGCCCAGGCTTTAAATTTTCCCAAATCTTACAGGACAGTAAAAACAACTTCAGTGTTCTTTGCTAATTTATGATTTAGCATTGGAGACTTCTTGTGTCTGGCTAAATCCAGATTCTCTGTTGCACTGAATTTATGCTTAGCCTTGCAGAGCTGCCTCGTAGAAGGCAGAGCTGGTCTGAGTATAAATTAGAGCAATCTAGGCATGGGAGCCCTCAGATGCATAAAATGTGCTCTGGCCACTTCTCCCCAGCTCCTGATGCACCCTGTGCTTGTGTCAGTGGTGTCTGTGTGGGATCCAGCAGTGCTGGCTGTGCATCAGCAGGGAGCTCCCCCATGGCGGGGGAGTTCTCAGCTGAGCAGGAACAGGGGCTTTCCAGATCATTTCTATGAGAAAGCAAAGCAGGACCTTACATTTTTAAGGCTTTGGATATTTATGTGTTTGTTTATTTTAAAGAAGAAATATCATTGTACCCATCCCCTCCATATTTTTTTTCAAATACTTTGTAGTTGCGAAAGTTGTAAATTGTAATATTTATGAGTAACAATATTTGGTCATGGCAGTAATTTTATGAGAAAAGATTGACTTTTTGCCCCTCATTAGTCTGATGGACTTTGCAAAATCTTAGTATGATGGTTTGTAGCAGCAGTACAGGAAATTTTTGGCTTTGGAATAAAATTTGGCTGAATCCTGGGGCTTCTGTAGCCAAAGTTATGAAAAATCGACCTTATACTGAATGGAACATTTATCTGTCTTGCTTCTGTGAAACTATTTTTATGAGAATATTTTAGTTATACACTCTTTTTCCTGATAAATGTAAGTTTAAAATAGTAACTGCAGAGTAAGAGTCACTGAAATTTAGAGCTTTTATGAGATAACACTTCCAGTGTGAAGTTTGGGCCTATGAGATTAAGAGCCAAAAAAACCTCAGAATTAAAAAAAACATTGTAAAAGCATGGCTAGAATTTCATGGTGGCTTACTTTAAAAATAGCACTTTTTTGACGTTGAAAGCTAAATCAGAAAAAATCTGCTCTCAGTAATTGTGTGTAGCAGTCTGCAACAGGGCATTGTTTCAGTGTGCATACAAATTTATTTTTTTTTAAAAACCCATCGCACACATACACAATAGTTTAGGGGAAATACCAGTTCAAGACAATTCAGCCAGATGTGAAGTGCTAACCAGTTGCAGCAGTGCAATAGCATTCAAATAACAAGATGGAAAATGTAGAATGAGATCTTTAAAAAGAATCCATTTTTCTCCTCCCAACCAGGATACCAGTCTGAGGCTGTGTTGGCACCACTCAAACAGCAGCAATGCTCAGTAGTTTTTGATTTTAGAGCGATTTTTATTTCACTGTTACAAAATCAATCTTTTCTATAACTTTTCATCAGCAGAAGATACTTTTTGTAAAGGAAATAGAATAACGCTTTAAATTGTCCCAGCTTTGTGTTTCGTGGTAGGCATTAATGAGTACAGAAAATCACTTAGTACTTTGAGCAACTAGATTTACGTGAAAGATGTGATGATAACGTTGCTGTCCAATTGTAAAGTCTTCTGCAACTAAGGTCTGTTCAGCCACCTTAATATTTTTTCTGTTCCGCCATGCTGGGCAGCTGTGCATGCACTTATTGGGAAGAAGAGATCAGAAGTGAATTGGGTTTATTTCATTGAATGTGAAACATTGAGCACAGGAAGTTGAATTATACTTGACTTCATCTAGACTGAGAAAAATCTGTCAGGCAGAATGATAAATAAAGGACCTGAATGTAATCTGTAATGGCACAGTGTCCATTGGCTTCCATTTTCCTAAGCTGTGGCTCAGATGAATTTGAGTGTGGGTTTTAAACATTTTTAAGTGGCATTTCAACTGTTACTATACCTGCCATGTCACTGATTTCAGTGGGAGAATAGATATGCCAACTGAAATCCTTTCTGCCTTGTTTCTGGAGCCGTGTATTCATGTATATAATAGTGGAAGGGCTTAAGTTGAACCTTTTACCATTTCCTAATAATTTTTCTGATGTGCACTAGGGCTTTAACACCTGTCTAATACCTACCCTTGCCTATCTGGTGAGAAGACCTGTGAGTACACAAATTGATAGTGTGACTTTGAAAGTAATAACTTGTGCTGATAGTACTGCTTAGGATTGGTTTCAAAGTTATTTATTTTTATAATTTATTTTACTGATACATCAAATATGTTTGATAAATGCATGCTCGGGTTATTTCTATGAGAAACTCAGATTGTTTGCACACAAAATGGCACAAATATTGTAATTTAAATTTCTGTTAACACTGAGAAATGCTAAAGTTCCTTTCTCCCTGTGAAACTGAAAAAAGGAGGGCTCTTTAGCTTGTTAGGTTTGACCGTGTGTGTTTGTAATCAAGGGGAAACAGAGTTCTTTGGAGCAGTGGTAATCAAAGGCCATAATCTCTCATCAACCAAATTGATAACCTTCTATATGAGCGTGTTCGAGGGCAGGTGAAGTCAAGCTAAGATTGCTGTGCTTATGAGGACATCCAGATACTATCTGACAAATATTTTCCCATTTTGGAAAAAAGTAACCATAATTACCTTGCAAAACATATATGAGGTTTAGCTAATTGGGATTCTATGTGCAAACTGGAAGCAGATGGTGACTTTCAGCAATCTGTTCCTAGTCTGGAGCAGAGATTAAAAATTAAGACATTCCTGGTGATAAAAATACCCTCAAAATTTAGGCATTATTTTATACCTTGATAAATGAAACATAATGCCTAATATTTCAGGAGTTATTTTCATACATCCATAAAATGTACACAGTTTGGAAACTATCACTATGTAACTAGAGTTTAACTACACCCTACATAATGGAGAATGTTTTCTTCTTAATGTAAAATACTCGTCTTTATCTATAAATGTTTCTCCCTCATTTTCAGTATTCTATATTGTGAACCAAACTGTGTGGAATTTCATAGAAAATCTACACTACATCTGCCACTAAATTACCAACATTATTTGTTGTAAAGGAAAGCAGCAGACTGAGTCTGACTTTTTAGATTAAATTGACCAAAATGTTAAGGAATGTTCATCAGGAAACCATTACCGTATTTCCGCAGAGAGACTAAATGCAAGCACAGGACTTTTGGCTGACTAGGTGTTTAAATATTCCAGTTACTTAAATTTGCATGCCAGAGAGACTTTTGGAGCCCTGGAAATGACAGTGCTAAAAATAATTTATATTGACAATTTCATTTTCTTCATAGAGCTTCCCTTCAGGAACAATAAAATTTAATTTTTTAAAATTATTATTTTAAAGATTAGTTATCATTACTACTCTATTGTAATATATAGGAAATCTAGCACACTGAACTTTGGCCAAAATGAACTTACATTAAACCACTGAGGCAGATGTAATTTAATACTATCATTCTATGGAGAAGATTGCTTTATTTTGGCTGCTGTCATTCTGGATTTGTATATATCAAGTTTCTGTGTAATGTAGGGTGAGCTGTTCCAAAAAAATACTAAGCAACACTAATTCTGTTTTACTAACAAATATTTGCCTGTCTCCTACTCACTAATTGTCTTACTCTTTTAAGGGGTTTAATCTTACATAAGTTTACTTCTTTTAAGGGCTATGTGAGATTTCAAGGGATTGATCCCTGGTTTGGAACATATTGACAGTGACAGTTATATAGGGACAAATTCTGTCACAGTTTACACACTGTCCAGACCCATTATTGTGTGAGTGAAAATCAGAGCAGTTGACCCTTGGCCTCTTTGTGAGCAAGGGAACTATTAAAGGTGAAACTTCCTTATCTGTTCTCAATCAGATAATTCTTTAGCTGTCTATTTTTAGGACCTTTTTGTAAGTAAGTGATCATCTATTCACTTTCATTATTCCTCAGATACCTAAATAGTTTTGTACATTAAGGCCTTCATGTTCATTATCAATAATATAAAACTGGAAGTAAATAAATGATGAGGCAACAGAGAATCAATTGAGCTGTACTGGTGGTTCATAATTTATCAGTTCTTTGACTTGAAAGACCAGAAGCACTCAGCTGTAAATCAAAACCTGAATTTGAGGTGTTTCATATTTAAACATAAACCAGCAGAGAAAAATAAGTAGTAATGAAAAGTATCACTTTACTGAAAACCCACTTTTTCCATTAAAATCCAAAACAAGGTAACATGATGCATAGTTACTGATGAGTTATTACAAGAAATCTCTTCATCTAGAGTAACCACACGTAAGGCAACTAATAATAAAAAATCACAGTCCTTCTTTGTCAGACTAAATTATATCTCCACTAATATGATTTCCCAGATTAGACTTTCTGCAAGCTGGATAGGAAATCTCGTGGCTCAAAGATAAAACAGATTTAAGTGGTAGTAATTTCTTTCTTTGTAACCCAAGATTGACTTGCTCCTTATCAGGGAGAACCTTAAATTGTTTCAAACAAAAAGCAGAGGTAGTTAGTAGAGCTCTTAGATCAAAAGCTAGCCCAGGTCTGCACGTGGGGGCCAGTTGCCTGCTAGACAAACTGGTAAGTACTGCCTTCTGCAATAGGATACATTCTGAACAGACTTTAGAATTAAACTACTGAAAAGGAACAGCCTAAAAAAATTACATTTTGAACGTGGTTAGTTTTGGATTTTTCCAAATGCTCCAGCTGAAGTTGTCTGAAACCTGAGAGCAGCTTCCTTAAGTAATTAATTCACATAAATTTCTTAATGCTTAACTGTTTGTTAGTGAATTGTGTGCCCTGACATTCTACTCCTAGTGATGTAGCTTTGTATTGTTTTAATTATGAATATTCTCATTTAAAGTGTTGTATCATTTTTTTGTTGGATAAACAACAAAAAAAAACCCCATTATTATATCATGAAACTCATTGATACTAAACATCTCCCATGGAAGCACAGCCAACCTGCCCTGTGGACTTGCCAACAGCTATAAAAGTGCTGTTTGCGTGGATAATGCTGGGTCTGGCATTGAAAAGCTGCAATATTTAGTGTTTCTTGACAGATCACCAGGGAGACTCCAAGGTTTAACTCACCTACCAGCTACTCCTGCTGTCATGTTACGCTCCTGCTCTCCCTGCCCCGAGGCTGAACAGACCAAGTGCAGAAACAGCTCAGGGATTGCTAAACTAACTGGAGGTATTTTCAGTTTCCATCCCAGCTACCCTGCTCACTGTTGCTCTTTTTCACAGCCCTCCCTACAGGCAGCACAAGGGAACAGTTCGCTTCAGCCATGCCACTGCCAGAGCAGGTTTGAACAAAGGGACTTGGCACAGCAGGGGCAGACGTGGTCACGTCATCTCTCCTGTAACCTCAGTGGCAGAGGTGTAGTGGTGCTGAACTGGCTGAGGTTGCATTACCATATGTTTACGCCAACACTAATTAACACACATTTTATGTGACTCATTTGTCACATTAAAATAGCAAATAATACAGTGACCTCTTCTCTAAGGTAGGCTAAGACAAGCTGTAAGTCTGCTTTTCTCCTCCCTTACCAAACAAGATAGTTAAACTGAGAAAGATTCAGGAAGAAGCCACATGAACAATTGAAGGTACAGAATGACCTCCATAAAAGTATGTTAGGACTCTTTGGAAAAAGTAATTTAAAGGAGAAAGTGAGTGAGATCCATAAAGCGAAGATGGTAATTGATGGAGTGGATAGGAATCAGTTGTTCATTGCCCTCAAATGGTAAGAGCCAGAAGGTATGAAATGAAGCTTGACTATGTTAATAGTCAACAAAAGGAGACGGTTCTGCACTTGACAAGTTGTAGAAGTCCTTGTTACTGGAAGACCTACATGTTAAAATTATCAGTGAGTTAAAAGAGTGCCTGAACAAATCCATATATAAGAAATCCACTGAATTAGTAGCTAAGGGTGCAGAATTCACATTCAGCCTAGGAAACTGTTTATCAAAAAATGAAGTCCTGGAGAAATATCCTGTATACTTGGCCTCTGGTCCATACTAAGAGACTGTTTCCAGGTACAAGATACAGGACTAAATGTGGCATTGGATTGACCCATGAAGGCTGCTTTTATCTTATTGTATTTTATATTTTTATTCCAACTCAAGTCTTTTAATGAATTTTATCTAGCTGACATCCCCTTACTCTTGGGCATGCTCTCAGGCACATGTGGGATTCAGGGGGTTGTCCTGGGCAGGGCCTGGAGCAGGACTTTAGGATCCTTGGGGGTCCCTTCCAACTCAAGATACTCTGTGATTCTGTGGTTATATGCACTACCTTGCTGGCTTGTCTTTTTCACAGGGGGGTGAGATCAAAGGAAGCATCTCCTGATGTTTGAGCTTTTTGAAATACTGTGTTAAATATGTCACTTTGCTTGTTTAGTAATGTAGATGACAGATTAGGACTTACTATCTGCATGATAGTTATTGCTCACAAATGATGACCTGGTCTAGTTAATCCTTTTGGAACAACTTCCTGGAACAATAATACAGAAATTCAGAGGGCAGTAGCATATGTGGATCTCATAATAGTTGACATAAGGAAATTTTTAATTCATCTGATTAACTGGGTTTTTTTCTCTTGAGTCATAATAATGCTACTATTCAGACCCATTTTAACTTAGATTTTAGAATCTTTTTGTTTCACTTTTCATTACCATCATATTATTAATGAGATTGTAAATCCATCCTCCCATGGTTTCCCTGAGACCATATTCTTTAGAGAAACAAGCCACAATACTGGAAATAGGGAGAGTTTTGAATTCTTATTTCAGCTTTGTGACTGATTCCCATGACTTTGAACAAATCATGTAGATATCTGTGCTGTCTCTGAGTGGAAGATAACAGCAGCCTTATAGGAATGCTTTTAAAGTAAACTCTGTGAAATTCTGTGAAGACTTAAATTAAGATTTATTAGTGTTTTTGAAATACTGCTTTAGGGATGGAAAAGCATGCTAATGAGTCTTGGGTGAGTAGGACTAGTTATGTTTTGTGGTTGGCTCAAAGTGATCTCTCATATGAATCAGAATATGTGGGATGCAAGTGGTGTCTACGTGCAGATGGATTTATTCTTTCTGTGTCTTTCTCATGGCGCTTCATGAGGAGCAAATACCTGCTTTGACCTAGTTCAGTGAGAAAGCCTGTCCTAGGACTCCTGCAGAGCTCAACAGGGACAACATTTTTTATTTTACATGCATAACAGTTGCACTTTGAAGCCCCCAAGGAGTGCCTGGCCCCCTCTGACCAATCTGCCTGAGAGGTGATGCTGTGGTGTAGCCAGGGGTGCAGTATCCCAAAATATGGCTGTGAGAGTGCCCTGAGCTACTTCTCTGCAGGAACTGCAGTGCAGAAGGAGGGCATTGCATGCCTAGGTGTTGTTCAGACAGACATCTGAGATGTTGCCAAATTGTGCAGTGAAGTCTGGGATCTGAGAGGCTCTGTATTTTTACAGGTCAGACATACACTGCAGAGATATAAATAACAGATGGTTCAAACAGTCCTTGCCCTAAAGAGCTTCTGAGGGTCTAAAGTTGAATGGAAACAAGGCACTGTTCTGAGATAGGCAAAAGTT
The DNA here is from genome assembly GCF_047495875.1 of Pithys albifrons albifrons. Lineage (NCBI taxonomy): Eukaryota > Metazoa > Chordata > Aves > Passeriformes > Thamnophilidae > Pithys > Pithys albifrons. The sequence continues at coordinate 11,203,254 of NC_092470.1, forward strand.
GTTTCCTTTTATTACATGGTTCTCACAGATTTATTTTCTTAGAGAAGCCTAAACTCTAAGAACTTGTGTAGTAAAATGTGGGGGTTTTCCAGTTTCTAGTAATGAAGTCACACATATTTATAACATTATCATCTAAGAATCCAAAGTAGCAATTGCTAATTACAAAGAGGGGGAAGATACTCTTAATTTTACTGAGGAAATGAAGCCATGATAATTAAAGAGACTTTCTCTGAATCACAAGAATGTGGAGCTAGAAATTGAGCCCAGATCTCCTGACATGCGGTTCGCTGCTTCAGTCATATGACCATCCTTTTCCAAGTATCAAATATGTACACAAGGCTCTCCAGTTTAGTCTTCACATTAGTTTCCAATGAAACTTTGCCCTTTCACTCATTTTAGCAAAAAGGCAAACATTTGCCCATTTGTCTCAATAGTAAGTAGAAACTGCCCTCCATACAGATGATTTCCTCTCCATTCACAGGCTCCTCATCCTAGTATTAGAAGGCCAGCCTGTGTCAGCAAGGGCCTGTTTAAATTAGAAACCAAATAGTATTTCAGGGATGCCTCAGGCTTTCTTGTGGAGAGGGTTCTTCGCAACTCTTGCCAGTTACTACTTGGTGGTCCTGCCAATCCTTGCTAAGTTTCAAAACAGAAGTTGCTCAAGCTGGAGCAGCGCTGTGAGCTCGGCAAATGCAGCTGGACGGAGCGAGGCCCGGCTTAGCCAGGCACAGTGCACTAGGACAGGGACAGGGGAGCGGCACTGGCCTAATTGTTAACATTCCTCCTCTGCAAGACTTCTGATATTTATTTAATAAGCCTAGCCTCATAAAGTCTAAACAATTTAAGCAATCAAGTGGTAGCTGATGTGTATGTGGAGATAGAGTGGAAGCCAGACTAAGTGAAGGGTGAAATGCTTAATTTCTGCCTGTGCAAAGCTTTATGTGGCAGTTGCAGATGAAGTAATACCTCAGGCAGTTGTGCCCAGGAGTGGAATGTACATTGTGAGTGCCCCAGGAGCAGCACTTCAGGCCAGGTTTGCACAGCCATGCTACTGTTCAGGTGTACATCACCTGACAGCTGCTGTGCTCCTCTGGGCCAGTAAGTAATACTGAACTCCAGTCTGGGATCTCTTGCCAGTGGCAACAAAAATGGGGGATGTGGTATTGCTGTGTTGTCAGAGGGAGGAAAGGCAGGTTGAGCAGAACTGGCTGAAACATGCAGCCATTCCCACATCCAGCACCATGTTTGTAAACAGGCATGCCTTCACAGGTAGAAAGGAGTGAGCATCTGGGCCCTGTCTGGAGGTTTGTTCTGTTCTGTGGAGCTGTTGTCGAGTATTTTAATATTAAACGAAGAAGAAGCACCATTACATCGATTAGTATTTCATTAAGAATGATTTCCAGCTTACAGTGGAGCGAGGACATAAGGTGACTGGGTGTTAAACTTCATCAATGGGATGAAGAGGTCTGAAGTTCAAACTGAAAATGAGACTTCTTGGAGTGGACATGGGTCAAGGGAACAAAAATGAATTTTGATGAACCTGGGAGATGGCTTTTGTTGAAAAGAAGGAGCAACAAAATGTGTGATGTTTCTATACTTCTCAAGAAAAAAAATATCTTTAGAAAGAAAAACATGATCTTTATTTCAACTCATCTTTAAAACACACGAAGGAAAGGCAGTGCAGAAAAGGAGAGTATTTTTTGCGATTACATTTTCAATGTTCTCTCATTAATGGTCTTTATAGTAAGAGGTCGTTTGCCATGTTGGATTGAAAGAGATCCACTCTGCATAGTTTTAGAGTAACTTTGTTAATGTTCTTTGGATAACTTCTGCTTATCATCTCAAGGCTTATTGGCCATAACTACATTGTGAGCTGAATACATAGGTTGTTACTGCATTTGCAAACAGTTCAGCCTAATTACATTCATCTAAGTACCAATTTTACAGCTTTGTCTGTGGTGGCATTACAGACCTTGAGGGAGCAAGCAGGCAGGCACCCTGCACATACCTCTCTCTCAGCATGGTGATTTACTGCCTCTGCTGCCTTTTACAGCTGTGTGCTGGCTAATGTCCCTTCCTGGCTGGTTAGCTTGTTTCAGTCCTGTAATGCTACATCCTCAGTGTGGAATCTGCCTCTGATTTTGCCACCAGACTGTAAAATGGCCTATGGTTTTTCTAAAGTTCTTTTCCCATCTTCCCCATGGTCACCGTGTGCTTAGAAAAACACAGGTGGACAGGGATACTTGCCTTTTGACCCTTTTCTTTTTGACTAGTCTGTGTTCTTTGACCATTCTCCAAGGCTTCTCTTGAGTTTTGTTTTGACCTGACCTGATGGCTGAAAGCTTCACTGTAAATTATTATTTTTGACAGTTATGACAGTGATATTCCACCCTCCCATAGTATCCTCTGACCTGCAAGTATCAGAATGCACAGAGATGTGCCTAAAGTGTCACAAAAGAATGCACATCACATGTATCTGTGAATTAGTTCAGATAAACAATGTACACAGAGTACAGTAAGAATACAGTATCTCAAGGAGAAATGGCAAGCACCACTGATTAGAATATTTACAAGGAGAAAGGATTTCTGAATATTTCTGATTATGGAGCCAGTGCATTAAAATAGTACAGAGTAACAAGTTGCCGTTTTTCTGTAAGCTACTGAGATGCATAGTAGGTGGATTCAACTAATGACATCAACAAAATGTTGGTTATTGGGATGGAAGGGTTTGAAGTGAACAAGGAGGGTGGGAGGAAGACAGCTACGAGAGCTGAGCATCTAAACAAGGATACTCTTAAAAGCATCTGCCTATGGCGGGTCTTGTGGAGACTAAATAGTTGATTTTTTTTTTTTACAGAACAAAAGGGAAAAGGGGCCCTGTGGCATCCTGGTTGATACCAGCTTACACTGCTTGATGTGTGAGAGACAATGGTTTGAGAACTCTGTCCTTGTTTCCTTTGTTTTCTCACCAGTTCATATGTAAACAGAATAAAAGCATCATCCTGTACCCTGGCTGAAGGTTCACGTGTTGATATTTTTTCAGGTGGAACTTGCAGAAATTTGCACAAAGAGCGAACGTTACATTGGCACAGAAGGTGGAGGAATGGACCAGTCGATCTCTTTTTTGGCAGAAGAAGGAACTGTATGCGGATCTCTGTAATCTAAACTAACAATGGAATATTAATTTATGCAAACAAAAAATACCTTCATAGGTATCTAGCAGAAAGACGAGATGAGAAACTGGAATACCTTAGGAAGAAGTATAAACACCACTGGTGTACAAATGAAAGCTGAATTAAATGTATAAACTTGTGTAAAATCAAGTCTGTCAAGTTTGAGTAAATAAGATGAGGAAAATGACAAATGGCAAGAAGGGGGAAGGAAAAGGTGTGCTCCAGAAGAGCACCAGGTTCCACACCATTTGGCTAATTTCATTGCTGAACTTAGAATGTTTCCCATATAATGAAATCTGAATGGTCGGCATGCTTTGTATTCAGTGAAAATGGGATAATTATTACAAAAATGCTTTCTTGAAAATTCTTATAACCAAACAGTTCTAGGAAGTTTTGCCAGGTTCAGTTACAAAGACAATGGAGACTTTTTTACACTAGTTTTGCTAATTCCAGACAGTTCTGTGGCTGGATTCTGATGTAGAAGGCATTTAGCTGTCTTAAACGTGGTGACAGAAGGTGGACTAGCTCTGATAAACAGGACCTGCCAAGTTATGCATGAGTGCTCACAGTGGGATTTACAGGAGTTCATCCCTGTCCCAGAAAATGTGCAGGACTGTGACTGTTCAAACCTCAAACCTCTCTAAAGACTTCTATTGAAATTAATGTAGCATTTCACAAAAACCTTGACTTTCCTTATGGTTATGGTATTATATCTCTACAGCTTTTGTTCCTGAATGCCATATCTTGGAAGAGCTTACACAGAAAAAACCTATTTTGTAGAATTACATCAAACATTTAATGCGATCATGAGACACATGTATTTTCAGTTTCACATCACCTGCACCTACTCTACACCTTCCCTTCATATTTATACTGTTAGTAGTAAACATACAGCTACATGAATAATGATATTTTTCTGGCATGCACACAGATGGTCATGTAATAGAGGTGGTGATCAAAAAGACAATATTAGAAAAGATTAGGAAAGAAATTGTGAACAAACCAGAAAATATCCTTGCTTCAGTGTACTTGCAACTGAATGCAGGTCTGGCCTCTCTCAAAAAATATACTAGAATAAGAAAAGTACAGAAAAGGGCATTGAGGTTGGTCAAAGCTATTTTTTTATATGAGCATTGACTGAATAATTTAAAACTTTCCAGCTTGGAAAACAAGAAGCTTCGAGGGTGATACTTTGAAGCTTTGTAAAACCCCTAAATGAGTAACGAGAAGGTAAATGGAGAATTCCATGTTTTTCATAACTGAAGAACTAATAGAAACACAATGACATTAGCAAGCAGCTTGTTAAAAACAAACAAGGAAGTTTGGTTTGGTTTTTTTTTCCAAAACATTCATTGTTAAATTGAGAAATACCGTACATTGTGGAAGGCAGAAGTTTTAAAAGGATTCAAAAAAGACCTTCTTGGATGGACTATGAGAGTATTAGCCTATTTGTAGCTATTAAACTTAATAGTTGGATGTTTCTTCTAGTGTAAGTATAACCATTGTAATCTTTGCTTATGGAAAGCTAGAAAATTATACCCCAAATAAAGATTACTTTGTGTATGTCCTATTTTTATATTCCCCTTAAATAGCCATTTATGGCTACTGTTGGAATCAGGACACTGGACCAGCTCAGTGGTGCATTCTGACCTAATGTAGCAGTTCTTAAAGGGTATATTGAAATGTAAGCAAGTCTGTCTGTCTTGATAGTAATTCTGTGACGTGGTCCAGAATCTCAATGGCAGGGAGCAACACACATGCTGTACATAATGTACAAGCAGATTTGTCATTGTTTATTTAGCACTTGAGCTGCTCAAGGAAACTCTCTGGGGATGAGCAATGCCAAAACCAGTAAGATGTCCCTGCTTGCAGAGTTGCAGCCTATTCTAAGAAGCCAGAGCAGGGCACATGATTTACAACTTATCCCAATGAAAAACCAGATGTGAATTTAATCTCTTGATTACATTACATCCTGAATTATTTAATTAATGGATGCCTAGCTTATTCCATGAAAAGGTCACAAATGCTGAGAACATCTTACTAGCCTGTGTAAGCATCTGTGAGGCAAGACAGTCTCTTATGTCAGAAAGAGACAGTAACTACATTTTTATATGTAGTTTTATTTAATTTCTCTGATTGTCCATATGTGCCATGATCACTGTCTCCAGTGAGTCCTAAAATGTGGTACTATCCTGTACCTCAGTGAACTAATCTTGCTGTAGTGGAAAATCAGAAGCCTGAGGGGTAGATGGACATTGATGAAGGGACAGGGAATGTGAAGCCCCTTGTTTCAGTGGCACGCACATCAGCTTCAGCCAGGCCTGGGACTTTTCTGTAGATCAAAGAAAAACTGTTGTCTTGAACAGGCAAGAAAAATAGGTTGGGTGGGGTTCTGTGAAATGTTGAAAAAACCCAAAGACTTAATGGAAACATTTTAAAATCCAGCTACAGGGAAAGGTCTGAAATGTATGTGTAGCTTGACCAATGAGGTTAAACCTCTTTTCTCACTGTTTCCTGTCAGCTTTCTTTCCTTAACTGTCTCTGGATTTTCAAGAGAAAAAACATGCAAATTTGCATTTGATTTATAGAACTAAGTGCACTGTTAGCTAGTAGTAAATTAAAACTAACCATTCATTTTTCTTTCAATAGGCCAAGTTGATAGAGTTCAATCCACTGAGGGCAACTGATGTTAGACTTCCAAGTGGAGCAGCGTTTGTTATTGCAAACAGTTGTGTTGAAATGAATAAAGCAGCAACTTCTCATTACAATATTCGGGTAATGGAGTGTCGGCTGGCTGCAAAGGTAAGGCATGGCTTATGTCAAACCCTAATGAAACCTTCAGCTAAATATGTGCTTTTTTCCGCTGCTGACCAAGTGTGTCTTTAACACCTGGATAGGTGCTGCTTTAAGTATAATTTTTCTTTCCAGAACCAGACACCTCCATCTGCAGGAGCCGAACTCCTGCTGAGCTGAATGGAAGTGCAAGGATTGTGCCCTTGTATAGAAAATTAAAGCTTTAGTTGTATTAAATTTATTTTATATTATATTTCAGTGGAGGAAATAAGTCTATTTTTTAAAAAAATATTCTCAGTTAAGAAGATAGACTGTTTCTAATTAAAGTTGAATAATGACAAATAATGGAAAGCAACCAGTACAGTCACTTGTTTATATGTATATATGGCAGTAGATGTGTATTTTCTAGGATTTAGAGAACATCAAAGCTACTAGTTGGAGACTTGGAAGTAATACTGGAAATGCTGAGTAGCAGCATGTATGTCAGTGTAACATTAAAACCCAGGCTTGAATCAAACCCCAACATTTATGTTGTACTGCCAGTTTACATCTTGAAATCAGCTCTAAAATATATGGAAATTAACAGGAAAAATCTAAATTCTGCTTTACATGGGGATTTTGTACATTTAGGAATATATAGATGATTTGAGCTTTTTAAGAGAAGACAGTGCATTTTTCTTTGATGAGAGTAAATGAGTAAGCGTAAAGACTCACTGCAGTTATTCCCAACGTAGTGTCCTGTGTGAAAGAACAGAATTTGTGTCACAAAGTCTAGAAGAAAGTTTTGAAAACCAGTGTGGAAATCCTTGCCACAAAATATTTGGCCAATATCTGATCAATATTCAGAAGTACTTTGAACGTCTATTGGCATCATGATTCCATAAAACAGTGGTTTTGGGTTTTTTTAAGTCTTAGTTACTGCTAAAAAAAATAGTTGGAGAGATGACAGATACTGACAAAATGTATTCTAAAATAATGTGTTGAGATATTTTTTGAGGAGGGAAGCTAAACTTCAGATGACTTTTTAAATGGGCTATAAACTCAAGTATAAAAAAACATCCTGCATTTTGGTTGTGTGTAATATGCAGTAAAACCAACGGCCATAGTTAAAGCTGTTGTCACTGAAGTTAATAAAAATATTCCTGTGCCACTGAGTAAATGAAGATAAGGACCTGTGTATGTGTATAACTGATAAACCTCTAACTTAGGGTGGCTAATTGACTAATTTATATTTTTTAGGAAGAGCTTCTTTTGGAAATTCTTTTTTTTGCATAAGAATTAGAGAGCCTTCACAGATGATCTATTGTAAAAGGCAAAGAACAACGAGTACATTAAGCTGTAAGAGTTTTTGAAGTATTGTTCTATATACCAGCTTTTGTGAATTGATTCACAGTTTTATAAATTGCTTTAAATTATTAGTTCTGTGCAATAAACTATGAAGGTAGTAAGGAAAGATAGGTTTTTTACATTCCTGTTAGCTATGATGCAATCTCTAAAAAGGTACTTTTAGCAGATGCTTGATTGTAAGGAGACTAACAATGTACACCTGTCTGTTTTTAAACATGTGCTACCCAGATGGAAAGTTGCACACACTATAAAAATACATTGAGCCAGGAAAAGACTGTCTTTAGGAAGAGGTCACAGTGGGGTGAAGGAGGGCAGGTATGTAAGTGGAAACAGGGAGTCTTTTAAGCACCATTAAGCTAATGGAACTATGAAATAACATGCTGGGCCTTACAATAATGCCTTAAAAGAAATTCTCATTGTAAGTGCCTTAGGATGGGCTTTTTCCTCCCCCTTTCTGCTTTAGGTAATTCTGGAATTTCATACTGCTTGCAGAAAGCTCTATGTATGCAAAGTTGCCAACACAACATATCCCTACTGGCATTAGTATAGAACATTTTGGTATCAGTCTGTCCTACAGCAAGCGAGCTCTTGGTCATCCTCACGAAATTTTCTTTCTTAGATTCTGTTCCTATCCCTTCCCTTCTGGAGAGTCATTCTTTTGCTCTGTTCTTTTTCCCCTTTCTCTATTCCTGTAGCAGCCTCTGAGTACTTCCCTGCACTCTGTTAGTGTGTTTAAAGACACTCATTTTCTGCAGAGCACTCGCGGTTCCAAAGGGAATGCACTCGTACCTGCTCCCTCCGGCGGGGGCTGCGGGAGCGCTGTGAGTGCCGTGCTCTGCCCCGCGCCACGTGTGGGTCCCTCCTCTGTCAGCTGAGCCTGTGCCAGGAATGTCTGCAACTGGAATGCCATGGAGTTCATCAACTCATGTTTGTTAAATGTAGAAAGATGCTCAGAAGGCATTGCAGAAATGTAATGAGTAAGATGTTGCTACAGAAGCATTCCTGGACTTATTCCTAGTCAGACTTTGTTTTATTTATATTCGTCCCATCGTTTACCAAGTATGTTTTTCTCTCAGTTACTTACAGTGCTCCAGTGTGCCTGTGTTGAACAATAAAGGACAATAAAGCTCACAGATGCTGTATCCTGGCAGTTAAGAGCCAGCTGCATAATGTCCACATCTTTAATCCATATAGTCAGAGATCATCAAGAAAATATCCAACTGTGGAAGCACTTTTGGGATTACTTTTGTACATTAAAGAGATGGGATTATTTTCCCCATTTCTATTCTGCATCCATTACAACGTGAGCTGCTGCAGCTAGGCTGTTTTCACAAACCATTTCTGTTGGTTCATGACATTTTCCTCAGGGCTGTTAGAATGGAAGGTTTGCTGGTATCAGGGCAGACCTTCCCAGCAAAGCCACGCCCGCTGGCCCAACAGGGTCAGTGTCCATTGGGAACATTTGACCTGTAAAACCCCAGCCTTGTTAGCTCACCTGAAATACAGAAATGGGAACAGATGTGACAATGCCTGTGGCATATTTCTGCAGGGGATTATTTATTCAAAAAGGAAGTAGAAAAATGTTCGTTGCCTTATAGAACATTACTGTTTATAAATTCCTAGTTCTGTTTAACTCCTGGTAATAAAGTCTAGGGGTTGCTGACTATTAGGATTAAAGCAGAAGGAAAAACATTTCCATTCGTTTAGCACCTTGAAGCAGATCTAAAAAGGTCACAAACGTTCACCAACATGTGAGATATTTAAGTAAAATGCAGAAATAATTGTTACTCTAACTTACCAGTAAGTAAGCTAAAATACAGTGACAGAAAGGCTGTGGAGTTCTAGGTACTCAGAGCCTTTGAAAAGGAGACCAGAAGTGACTCAGTCTTTTACAAGAAAATTTTCTCACCCTGATTTCTGCATTAGGTACTAAACAGTGCTGCTTCTTCCCCTACTACTGAACATACAAAATTATGTTTTAAATGGTGACAGAATTACATGATTAGGATTTTGATTGAATTATTTTTGGTCTGCTCTGATGAGCATCACATAAATTTCAACGAGTCACTAGATGGCACCAAAAGTAGTTAATTTTTAGATACTGTAATAAAACAGAACTGGAAGAGCCCCTGCAAAAGCTTTGTTGGAGGAGAGTGAGGATCTACCCGTGATAGCTGGGCAGTGGGTCTTCTGCCTACATTTCATGCTTTAACTTTGCACAAAGCAAAGCAAATACTTTCCAGACATGTAAGTAAATCCCATGACTTTTTTAACCAGGAAGTTGAATGACTTTGCTGAATGCTTTCAAACCAATCTCGCTCAAAACCAGCGCTTATCGGAAAGAGCAGCCAAACACACTGGGTGAAATCTTGGCCTTGTTGATGAGAGGTTTGAACCCCAATTTGTCTAGAAAAAGGTTTTCACTTCCTGATCTTCCTGCACTGGTTTAAGCTCTTTGCAAACTTACAGCCTGATCTGGCAGACTTGGAAATTGTAGTCTCAGTTTAAGTGGTGCAGAACTGGAGATGTGCCATGTGCTTATGAACATGGTAAAATGATGCTGGTGTGTTCTTGCTAATCTGTGTCTTGCTTTATAGGCAATCTGTTGCAATTAAAGGTGATATGACAGTAGGATCCCACAGTGACCACTTACTATTATTCCATAATTCGTAACATCAAAAATATTTCACCTAGTGAGGAAAGCTGCTTTACTCAAGCATTTTCATTAGGCACATGGGAGCATTAACGCACACAGCAACCTTCCAGGGAAAAGCCTGTTTGACAGATTGCCTTTCAGGATTCTAGTGCTGAAGTAACTACTGTCAATTGCCAAAACATCACAAAGATACACAAAGCATGATATCATTGCCAGCAATGAGGAAAACAGATACATCCATAACTAAAATCCCAGCAACCATGTAGGAATAGAACAGATTCTGACCAGCACATCATAACATTCCTGTAAAGGCTCAAAAGTTCCTTCAAATTGGATATTAAAAGAATGTACTTAAAATTTACTTTAAATTCTAGAGATTGAGAAAGACTTACAGATATTCTCCAAACAAATCTTATCAACCACTTTCATATTTTTAAGGCTATTATGAGCAAGGGTTTCAAAGACAACCTCAGATGTTCTTCAGAGATTCCAAGAGCGTATTGGAAAGGTCAAGCTGAGTTTTAAATGTTAGAGCAAATACTAATAGTACAGAAATAGACTTTTTAAGGACTTTTTGTGTTACAATATCATCGCATTTGTATAAGCAAATGGGATTGTAAAAGGTTAGTAAGTGCTTGAAGTAACAAAGCCCATGGAAGAGGATAAGTCAGTTATTTGATATCACACAGATAATGCCAGTAGGATTTTACAGACAGTATCTGATTTGAGGGAAGAATAGCTGTCATTCAGAGACCTTTTGTAAATAAATAAAATGACTGTCTGCTGCATACTGATAGAAACTAGTTTCTGATGGGTCCCAGTTAAGAATTAAAAGAAAATGCACCTTAACGTTCTAAACAGGAAAGTACAGTATTTTCTGTTTGTTGTTTGATTGGTTTTCTTTTTAATTTCAGCTTCTCTCAAAGTCAAAAGGCTTGGACTGGAAAAAAATGTCAAGACTCAATGATGTGCAAACCAAGCTAGGAGTTAGCCTAGAGGAAATGCTGACCATTGTCGAGGAGGTATTACATCCTGAGCCTTACAGCACAGAGGAAATTTGTAAATGCCTGGGAATTAGCCTGGAGGAGCTGCGCTCTCAGATCCTTAGCCCAAACATGCAAGATGGTGAGCATATATGAAATGGTGGGGGTTACTGTACAATGTTTGGATTATATAAAATCTTTATGCATTAATAAGTAGTGCAAGTGGAAGTCTTGCCAGAATACTCACCCGAACTTTGGTTAGCAAGGGAAAGAATTGCTGTCATCATCAAATGGTGTTTTCAGTCTAACTTTTAACTTAAAAGAAATACAGGAAAACTTTGATTTTGATTGAACTATTTCTAAAGTGATGGGAATAAGCAGATCACTTAGTGTTTTAGATTAGCCTGTGCTGTTTGAATCATTTCTAAATAACCCAGGTTTTATTCTAGGGAAAAAGCCAAAACTAGATGCCCTTGTTAGGCAGTAAGTGTAAAAAAATGAACATTTTGGATGGTTACAGAGTCATTGAAATGAACCCTGTTTGCTCTCACTTAAATGGTGTTAAAGACCAGCATAGTGGGCTTGTGTTTCTGTTTTTCAACTGATAAATACCTGATCACTCTTGAAACAGCAAGTCATCTAAGTCTCTCCAAAGAAAGAAGTTTCTGTCACTACAAATATTTCCTTTTTTTTAGGAAAATGTTGGTGGAGGTGAATAATTTGCTGTTTAAAGTATTTCCCGTGTATTATTGTTTATGATTATACCATACAATCATGGGCATTGTCACACATGGAGTGGATCCTGGATGCATATAGTAGGGTTGCTAATAATACTGAATAGTTGAGAATTCATGAAATAAATCAATTTGCATTTATAACAGGTTTCCAGTTGAGATCAGAATATTTCTTTAAGAACTACACAGAGTCCTTCTTGCTTGTTTCCATTCTGTAGCCTTAATACCTCTATTCTTTTGCAGCTGACTTATATCCGTGCAAGTCCTTCCCAAGACTGCCTTCAGGAATATATACATTTGATGCACATAAATCTGTAATACATCTATCTATACTGACACTTATATTTATAAAATCCATCTCTCTGAAGCGATTGTAAATTTTATACATTGACCAAGGACCAGGTCCTGAATCTGTAACCTGTTTTGCACTCCAGTTTTACCAGACAGTATGAAACTTACTGTCCAATTCCACTGCCAGAGGGGACCAGGATGGACTAGGATATCTTAATCCAGCTTTTTATCTCCATAGAAAAGGGTTTTGGTAAGTCTGTGCTGTCTGTACATGAGGAATACACTGAACCATGTACCTCCACTCTGCAACATTTTCATGGGAAACTACAAGGCTGTAAATCTCTTACACCGTCCCTGCACTCTCCCCTTCGCGAAGCAACATGAGACTATTAACTTACAGATGTTTATACTCCTTATACCTGGTTTATAAAACAAAATTCTACAGTTCTGTAGAATTGAGTTGTTTATACAGGTTATCTTGATTTTTTTTAAAAAGCAAAGTCTGGATGAAAATTCAGACATAAAAGCTATAGAAGAAACTCAAAGGAAATTTTATACTGTAGCTCCGAATACCATTTGCAGATGTTTGCTGAACAGAACCTCTTAAACTTGCATGACCATGATTTCATTTGATAAGACCAATTAAAAAGGGTTATGCTGAAAGCCTCTTTGCATGTACAGTATAAAATTAAATAACAGATTTCTCTAAAACATATGCAAAGAAGAAACAAGACAGACACAGGAAAAAAGAATATCAATCCATAATTTGGTTTTTTTGCACACTACACATATTATGTGTTACATTGACTTTGGAAAAGCAGAAGCTGTTTGAGGAAAATACTTCTCTTATTTCCCCTTCTTATTTTAATGACTATGTCTGGCTTCTTCATGTGAGAGAAAGCATACCGTCAAATAAGTAACCTCTGCAGAGAATTTCAGTGTTGTTGAACTTCTTTGTTCAGCATGAAGAGCAAACCATAACATTCAGGGTATCTTTCTTCTTTTGTACATGTTATCAACTTTTTTCATAATGTTAATGGTAGATTAATTACATACAAATTAATATTGATATAATATACTGGATTCTGATTTTTTTCTGTGGCTGAATATATATTGTCAGGAGTTTTAATTTTTTGTTTCATTCAAAGCCCAGTGAACATTACAAATACTGTTTTGTACTGGCATTGTATCTGTTTAAGGATCTGAAAATGCTCTGTAAATATTATTTTTGCCTTAAGTCTTGTTTCCCCTCTTCTACTCCTTCAGTGACACTAACATAAAGTTTTATCAGTATTTAAGGATGATCAGATAAAAACTGTATTTCAAAGAAAAATGGTATGGACAGGCTTTGGGCAAGTCCCAGGCCAGGTCTGGAAGCACAGCAGCTTTGCATCCCTTTTTATAGGCAAGTAGTCCAGGATGTCTGCAGTTCCCACTGCACAGCCCACTTGTTCCCCACATTTGCAGAAGTACAGATGGAATATAAAGCCTCTCTAAACTTCTTGCACTTGTTCCTTGGCCAACTGAAAATCCTGAGTTTAAAGCTCCCTTGCAAATGTTTACACATGGATTGCACTTGTGGCTTCTGAACATTTCTAGAAAAATAATATTTATTACTTTTTAAGGTGCACTGTGCCATAATTTTGGCTTGGACTTGAGTGCTTCACAGAACATGTAGTGTGTGGTGATTGTGGGACATTAAGTATTTATAAGCTTCACCACAAAAGGATATTCTCCTGTAAAACACTGTATTTCTTTAACCATGAAATGTTTTTTCTTCTTAAATGAGGTATTTGCAAACTCGTTTTTCCTTTCCATGTATAAAATTGTAATCTAATTTTGACATCTAAACCTGGGAATGAAATTGCCATGGGAAGAGCAGGCATCCGTTAGCTGTGTGGGTTTGACTGTTTAGCTCCTATTTGTCCCCTGGAAAGAGACTCATAACTCTGTGCTGCAGCTTCAGTGAGTGGTGCTTGAATAGCCTTTTGTGGGTGTTGATGGTGATCTCAATGCAGGAACAGTTTCCACGTTCCCTGCACACACAGGGGAAGGGGGAGGGGTCTCGAGTGTCCTGTCAGTGGCTCTGGGACACATAAAGCTCTTCTGCACCAGTACATGTCCTGCAGGAACAGAAGTTACCTCCAAACTGGTAGACCTAAGACCACTTCACAGCTTAAGGACCAGGTGCCTATTTCAGCCTTGCCCTGATCCATGTTATGGAGGAATTTGGGAACTTACCATTCCCTTCCACTAAAGCCAAGAGGTGGCTCCTCCAGGCAGACCCCATAGCTGGAGGATGCAGGTCTGTGGGACGTGCCACAGGCACTGAGTATCGGGGTTAGTTGGAAAAGCCTTGTTAAGCCAGCATTCCTCTGGATAAAAAATCACTTTAAACCCCTAGTTGTCATAATCTTGAAACAGGTGTTTGCTAAATGGGTCACCGAACCCAGAGATGACTCGTCCCCTGGTTATTTTCAGAAAGTCAGATTGCAAACAGTTACTTGAGCAGTCCCAGCAGAGTAACTGCTCCCCACTTCAAGTAGGGGGTTCACAATCTGGCTCAAATTAAAGCCATCTGGCAGCATTTTCTTATATACATCATGAGCCAGAACCCTTCACCCTCATCATGTTCAATCAGCAGGATGCCTAACAGAGAAGGGTACTATTCCACATGAGGAATGGTGGTGGAAACTGTCCCCTACATGATTTCACATCGGTGAGTTTTTCCGGTTGTAAATCTGTAACAGTCCCATCAGCCATGTGTGGCTCATTAATCTACAGGGAAACGTATCTTAGCAAGCTGCCAAAGCAGCTAGAAAAAATATATAGCCTGAAGAAGTTGGTCTTTAGCTAAAGGTCAGATAGAATTGTGCAGGAAGCCTCTAAAGAAAGGAATCTGCTGAAGTTGAAGTTGTAACAAATAATATGAATTGCTAAGAAGCCACAAGGTTTACTTAGAAAGACAAAAATCCCTGTTGATGGAGTAGACAGGTTTGCACAATCTTTGTAAAGCTAAAATTAAAAATATGACCATACAGCTGAAAATCCATGGTAAACATTTCTGTTATATTTAGTTAAGCCACAGCTATTTGGAACTAATAGCCCAGATTTTTGTTTATTTAGAAATTTTATACGGATTTTGGACAAGCTTTCATTAATGTTTTTCTGCTGGGTCTTATCAACTTGGAAGGTTCTTGCTCCAGTGTGAGCTGTTGGTGCCCTGGAAAATGGCACTGTTCTTTCAAGGGCATTTGGTTGTTTGTAAGTGAATTGAATCTACCTGTTTATGGGTGACATAACAGAAATCCTGCAGAGGAACAAAGCTGGGGTTTCAGAAAACTTTGAAATATGTTGAAGTGGAAGTAACCTGGCCCTTCGTACAGTTTACTGAATTAGAAAAGTATATTTACATTTTCAGTTTAATTAATTACCAATTTTGAGACATTATCACATGCTTTTAAGAATCTGCTTTTTTGCTCTCCTATGGAGCACCACAGAGGGTGAGACCATCCAACCTAGTCCTGTGCAACACTGCAAGGGATTCTTTGAGGGCTTCAGCGTTTCCTCTTTCAGAGCACTCCAGCCCGAGCTCAAATATAAACCAATCAGGAGCGGGCCTTCTGGTTTTGTTACTTTTAACAGTGACAGAGTATGGCTTAGGAAATCAGTCCTTTTTAATTGTCAAAAAATGTGACCTTATGAAGCACAGAGATTCTGATAAGTTTCTTCTAAAATCACAGCCTCCACAGCGCTCTGACAAGTCCCATTAATTCAGACTTTATGAGGAGCTAATACACTGGCTGTGATGTAGCAAGGAGATTCCAATATAGATGCAATTTTGGAAATATCATGTGTGCTCTGCTACCCTCTATTATATAGAGACAGTTGGTTGGACTACCCATCCAAACAGAAGAGATAGAAGAGAGTTTCTGTATTATCAGAGGTATTTAGTGTTGAAAGCTCTAAATACGTGAATCATTTCATTATTTAAGACTTAGTACAGAGGTGTTTGCCCTGAAGATAGTTTTGCCTGAACAGTACACTGCCAGAGAAGAAATCAAGCTATAAAAAAAATTTTTTAAACACAAACATAATTTTGAAATAAAATGCTGCCTGTAACCAACCAATAGCCAACATACAGATCAGCCTTTAAGCGATGCTGACTTGGTAAGTGTCCCCAAGGGAGTCTGCAAACAGCCAGCCCTCTTCCTCAGCCCCGAGCTGCCTGGAAGGGTGTGTTCCCAAGGAGAGGATGCCAGTGTGAAGGTAGCTCGTTGTGCCCTGTGCTGGGAGGCTCTCTGGGAGCCGGCACTGCCGCGGGCACAGCTCAGCCCTCCTGGCTGGAGCCCCGTGCCCATCCCGCTGCCAACTCCCAATGTGCCGAGCACAGCACAACCCCAGGGATGTTTAAGGTAATCTGGCCAGGAGAGCGTTGCTCTACCAAAGGGTGGTCTCTGAATCAATCACAGCCTTTGGCAAGTGTGTTGCCCGACAATTGAAACCAGACATGTTTTCAGTTCATTCTTTGGTTACTACTGTTCAATGGTGATTTACAAGAGAGTGTGAGCTATGGCAATCTCTCACGCAACTTTAGATATTCCCTAAACGAATGCACATTTAGAAATCTCCTTGCTCTAAAACAATGGCTTATAAGAAAAGAATATTTAAAGAGAAACCATCCTTAAAAATAGGCCAAGCTGCCTTTCTTCAACATTCAAAAATACTGAGGCACCACTCTGCAGAACACAGCGCAACCAACTCCAGCAGCAATAAAATCAGAAACCAAAGATGCTCTTCCTGTGTGATACTCTCAAGTCCATGTTTCTGGGGGGCACTAAAATTTTCTCATTTCTGTCCTAGTTTGAAATGCATTCAGAAGGCTTGTTCGAAAGACAAGCACACAAGGTTTCTCAGTAGCAGGCTGTATTGAATTACAAAATAAATAGGAGCAGAAGCAATATCAGCGGTAGCAGAACATTGCTATGTTTAATGTTTCTCTCTCATTTTAGACTACTTGTGTCTCTCTCAGCATTGTATTTTTAGCATTTACAGTTGTGAAATCCTCTGGAGAAATAAAAAGGAATTACAGAGGTGCTGATGAAGTTTTAGTCTGTAGGGGTTGCAGTCTGGAGTGTACATATGAGAGATTCATACTGGACATAATTTTATTTCCAGTCTTTCAAGGAAGATTTCTACATATACTTGCAAATGTGGATTGCTGAAAGTATCAAAAGTGGTTCCAGAAGTTGGTCTTCTCCACAGAACAGCCAAGTAGGAACTCCATGTGTCTGGGTCAGACAGCAAGTTCTATTTTAAATACAGGCCTCATCTCTCTTCTCCTTTTACCTCTATTTTCAGCCATTTTTGAAAGTAAGAGAGGAGATGAAATGAGGAGAGATACCTTGCTCTAAAGGGCAGTTTACATGTAGAAAGAAAATGAGGGATGTTCTGAGGTGCTCTAACAAGGGTGTGCTGAGATGAATAAGGAAACACAGTACTCCATAGAGGGTAAAGTCCACTCATCTAATATTTACCACCCAAATAGCTCAAGCAAACCAATTTAATCATAAATTAAATCATGTCATGCATGCTTTTGGTGAACAATACTTCCTTAATAGTAGCCATGGTATTAAAGCAAACAAGAACTATATTGGGAGAGGGAAACAATGAACTACAACATGAGCTTGGAAAAGGCAGATCAATTCTCAGATATTAGTCACAAACCAAACCCTCCTGTAAATCCGAGTGGCTTGCAGAGCCCTTAGCCACAGCCATCTCCTTCCTTTTTAGGCTCCGTTATGCAGGCTTGATTGAGGTCTCTGATCCTGATGGCCACACAGGTTTGGGTGCCCCCCCAACCCTTCCCAGAGGAATTGCTTTTTCATGGACAATAGAAAAATTTAGGCAAAATTCTTGCACTAGTTTTTGATTATAGTGGGTCAGTACTAAGCAGTACCTGTCTGGGCTTGACATCTCTTCACATCCACACAGGCAGCACTAACGCTCTGGCAAGTAACATATCCCAGAAATAAACCCTGAAAACCAAAATGAAAGCACCTGTGCTCTTCACTGTACCTTTAATCTGGTATTATTTACAGTCAGGGTGAGCCTGTATCTTTGAGAAAATGTTTGAGAGGGTTTTGTTACCTGTGCATCATGAAATAGGGATAAGAGTTTTGTTACTGTATTAAAAAAAAATTAGGTGGTGGTTTTGTGGTTTGTTGGGGTTTTTTTCCTCCAGCAAAGGTCTGTCTGCACAGTTCCATAATTGCTGCAGATTTGGCCTGGAGCAGTCACAGCCACACACCAGGCCCTGGACCAGCAGGTGCTGCCTGATGGCTGCCTGCAGGGTATGGGGGACCCTCCAGGTGTTCTCCTGCCTCTGTTCTGAAGCTATTTGAAAACTGAAAGTTTTAGATTAGTGCCCTAATGCTGTTGCTGCCAACTCTTGAAGTCGTGCCTTGCCTTTGCAAAGTAAGAGGAGAGACTGGGCCTGTTCAGTGATACAGCAAATAACCAGAGTGTGTGCATGAGGTTACTAACATGAAAAAAATGTGGGCATTGCATTCTGATAAACTCTAAACAGTATTTTTTATTAGGGCTTTTAAAGAAGATATAGGTGAGCTTTTGAAGAAGACTTTTAGCCTGGAGAGTTCTAATATAAAATATGAATTACTAAAAAAAATAATTCTTCTGTGGTTTTGTGTGTTCCTTTTCTAGTGAATATTAATGCAGTTTTCCTTCTGTTTAGTTTGCACCTTTAAGCCATACCAGCGTGCAAAGCACGTGTACAGTGAGGCTGCCAGAGTGGTGGAATTCCAGCAGATCTGCAGCGCAGCACCTGCCAATGCACTCCAGCTGCTGGGGGAATTAATGAGCCAGAGCCACATCAGCTGCAGGGACATGTTCGAGTGCAGCTGTCCCGAACTGGATCGGCTGGTCGACATCTGCCTGTAAGTTCTGACCACAAGGAAGAGCAATCGTCTGTGGAGAATAGTGTTTGAATTGATGAGAAAATATGACATCCTTGGCTATTGCAATCTTAAAATGAAAGTATTCTTGTCTCTTATTACAAAATTAATCTCCCGCAGGGACATTACATGGTCAATTGTTTCCCTGCTGACATCTGTGTAATACTTTCAGATGAAAGCTTCAGTTTATGGCTTTATTACAGATTTTGCTTTTGGACTGACTCATCATCACAAGTGTTACGTTAGACTGTTGGCTGTTCCTTTTTAAGTTGTAGCAGAAGTCATAACTGGTTTTCTTAAAACATTATTTTACTTGTTCTATTTGAACTCTTTTACTTCTTCTGTATTTCTTAGAGTTACAGCGTTATAGAATGATTTAGGCTGGAAGGGATTTATAGATCCTCTAGTTCCAACCCCCAGCCATGGGCAGGGACACCTTTCACTTGGCCCATCCATCCTGGCCTTGAACACTTCCAGGGATGGGGCATCCACAGCTTCTCTGGGCCACCTGTCCCAGTGTCTCACCACCCTCATAGGGAAGAATTTCTTTGCAATATCTGATCTAAATCTGCCCCCTTTGTTTCTTAACCATTTCAGTACTGCTGCCAGGTCAGCTGCAGGGCATAAGCTCTTCTACAATCTCATGTCACCTTGAAATCATAACAATACATAGTGAAATGCTATTTGCTTTTTTTCAATTAAAAATACATTGTCAAGGGTATCAGGTTGGACAGCATTTCACTATTTAAAAGATAAGTGTGTTAACTGTTACAAGGGCTGACAGTGCTTCTCTCTGCACTGTCTGAGCTTTCCCCATATTATTCAGCCTCCATCTCTGCCTCAGCATCATTTTTTTAGCTGGGATTCACTTTGGCCATGATGAAACAAGCCCTCTCAACTGCAAAGCAGATTCCCTGAGTGTCATTTTGTCCCTTCTCCCACCTGCAGGTTGCATGTTGTTTTCATGACTCTGCTACAGGGGAGGATCAGATCTGTATAACCATGTTTTAATATAGATAATAAAAACAAATACTTAGTGCTCACATTCTACACAGTATTTCATCCCTGCCACAGGGTCAGCATGAAACAAAGTACCCATTTCAGTCCCTCCTAATTTCCATTTTTTCCTGGTACATTTAATCACAGGACAGACATGCCAGCTTTGATCTAACTTCATTGCCTATAGAAGGAATTCAGTGGTTAATGATCATTTCAACGGTGACTTGGGGGAATAAACAGCTGCCCCCACCTGATGCTCCCATCACTGCTCCATCCCTGCCTCTGCCCCAGCCACCCTGTCCCAGCTGCTTCCTGCATTCCTATCATGGCTCCTGGTGATATCACCTTCATACTTCTGCTCCTCTGGTATTGTTCCAGCTTCTCCTTGGAGAAGGTTGTACGTAGTTTGGGAAACTCTGGCCTAAGCCGGACTGTTACTGTCCTGCCACAGGGGAAATGCAGGGTGACATAAGTGTTTGCAGGCCTCATGTCAAGAAATGTTATTTCGCTGGCTTTTAGAAGCAAATATCCCATCCCTTCTCTATATATTCCAGCCATGAAGAAAATAAACTGTTTTAATTTGAAGTTAAAAAATAAATTATCACCATCTAAAACTGAAGATAACAAAAATGTGTCTTTACCAGCAATGGCCTTTTTTTTGAAATTAACTAAGAAATTAGTCTGGCTTAGAATGAAAATAGAATTCTACAAACATCAGTTTACCATATGGTTTCTCACTTTTTAAGTTGCAATACCCATTTACCAGGTTTGCAAGTCAAAACAGTCAAATACAGGTGATTATTTGGGTTAGTCTGATTTCTTTTGCAGACAAGATGGAACGGCCTCTGAGGCAGAAAGCTACAAACTTAAAAACTGAACAGAAGACTTTTGGATATTGACAGATTATTTTGCATATGGGATACACGTTCTGTTTTGTGATAAAACACAGAGAAGCCTGATAGCCCTTGGAGAGACTGACAGTGGTTGAGCAGAACAATTCTTGTTCCTTCTCTTGGGAGCCAATCCAGTGTATCACTCACAGGCTGATCAGTTTATTGTATCACAGTGATCACATAATGCAGAAAGCTGTGACAGTCACTCAGCAGAACAATTCCACCAGAGTTATCCCATGGCTCAAAGGGAACCCCTGATCCCCGTGCGAGAAGGGAGGACCATCTCCAGAGTCAGCTAAAGACACAAGCCATGCTCAAAAATCTTGGGCAACAGAGTCTTGATCCTCTGCAAGGCATCAGCACTGCCTGTTCTGAGACACCTCTGACAGGGGAAGAGCCTTAAAACACCTGCACTGTTCCTGGGTGCAGTAACTGCCCAGTGCTGGTGCCTCAGTCAGGAGCATCTGATGACTGCACTTTGCAGGCCTGATGAGCCATTTTAAGGGTCCTCACTTGAATGCCCGCCTTGACTCATTCTGACTGAGGCTGTTCTTGAAACGCTGGCAGAAAACTGTCCTGTCCCACACAGGGGAAAGCAGGCAGGTGTGAACTGGCCAGCCCTGCACTGCCCAGAGGTACCTGTGCTCCCTTCCAGTAAAGCAGCAGGGCTGGCAGGGGCAGCCTGTGCCAGTGCACAGCTCAGCATGGGCATGGAAATTGTTTCCCATTTCTGCTGAGCTCTGTGCTTTCCTGGCAAGTCAGCTGCTGCTCCAGCCAGTTTGGGCATGGGGACACTGCCCTGCAGGCAGTAGCACAGCCACAGAACCCAGAGGAAAGGAGCAGTTAGGATTTTTCTAAATTAAGTTGAAATTTCAGTTCCAGGGCGCAAAATAGTAAAGGAAAAAAGGGATGTGTGTGCCCATGTTACATCAGATTTCTTATTTACCAGCAGAAGAGCCCACAGTGGTGTGATGGGCAGAGCTAAACCCCACAGTGGAGTGCCATTCATGTGAAATGAATTCTAATTGGTGTATTACAATTATTTAATCTGGGTTTTTTTATTACATTCTTTGCACAGAAACAAGTAAATTGATCATTATTCTTTACAATCTTGTCCTATCAAAAGTATTTCCTAAGAAATGTATCTTTCTTCTCTAGAAGTTTAATGTTAAATCCTTTTCTGATTCAGTAATTAGATTTTTGAAAGTGTATAGTTATTCCAGATGAATGCAGCTTAAACCAGCATCTAATTTTTGGAAAAAAGTCTTAACTTTTCTCAAGTTGAACATTAAAAAAGCTAAGGGACATAAAATCACTAGTCACTCTAGGACAATTTGGCTGATGTGATTATAGAAATGGCCAGGAACTGCATAAATTACATTCTTTACTTACGATGATATACAGCTGCCCTGTAGCTTTAAAAAGTGTTTCCAAAAACACATTCCACAGAATTGCCTGAGTCTACTGCTGCTCTCTCCTTACAAGGTTTAAACTGTGAAGAATAATCTGCATATCCAGATGTTTTCTGTTTTGCCTAGATCTTTATGTTTTACTGTACAACCTCTGCCAAGAAAGAAAAGGATCCATACTATCTGTGGTTTTTAGTGCTGAAAACTGTAACCACTAGTTGGTCAGGGTTTTTTTTTCTTTTTGCAAAGACAGAGGATTTGTACTTTTCTCTAACCTACCTCATGCTGTTTTACCTGTTAGTCTTTTAAAGCAGGTAATAGCTGTTAATAGCTGGTTTTCCTGTTAGTCTGTTAAAATAGGTAACAAAGCAAATGTACGAAACAATTAAAGGATAAAAGATTGGATGTGAGCTCCTGAATACGTTAGGTCCTCTTGAAAATCTCTGAGTCCTTAGTCATGCCCATAACTTTCTCTCATTCTCTTGTTCTCCATCTTTTGTTGCTATAAATCCTGACAATTTTTGTGTTCCCAGCCATGCCCATTACATGACAAGAGCTGAATCCTCTCTGATCACCTTTCAAGGATACAGTTTGTACATTACAACCAGGTGCATTATGGTGGCCAAGACAATTCTGCATTTTGTCGAGACTTCTTACCATCACCAGTGATGATTTTCTTACAGCTGCAAAGCCTGCAGTCAGGGCACAATTTGGAAATGCAACAAAACCAAGAAGTCACTGTACAGAAAGAAGTTTGCAGCCCTTTTACAGAGCCAGAAAGGCTTAAAGATGCTATTCAAATGCAACCTAGGCTAAAAAGCAGAATAAGTATAGTCCTCCCCATTTATATAGTTAAGTCTCATCATGTTAACTCCATGCTTTCTGAAAGACTCATAACTTTGAGTATTTCAAATTAACAATATTGCTGTGGGGTTTTTTGCCTCTTAAAAGCATAATTATTTTTAAATGAGCTACTCCAATGTCTTAGTATTTCCATATACCAAACTTTGAGGCTTCCATTTTTACTCTTTTTCTTTTATTCTTCTTTCTTGCCTGCACTACTTATGTTTTTACTCTCACTTGCACCCCTATAAGATAATTCTCTTTTTATCCAGTGAATACTGGAACAAGATATATGAACTCTTCAGGAAGCAAAGGCCAGAACCAGAGGCTGGGAGCTGAGTGTCCCCAGCACAGGGCTCTGGATACTGAGTTTTCTCTCCGTGTGTTTTGTATCCGGGTGCTGCGGCAGAGCCCAGGCAGCACACAGGGTATGTCCCACCCTTGGAATCCACAGTGCCCACTGCCTGGGTGAGTGCCCCATCCACAGGATTGTCTGCTCAGACTCCTCTTCCAAAAGGCATGATTTGGATCCCAGTGCACCAGAAGAGTGTCTGGCCAGGAATCCCACTGTACCAGAGGGGTCTGGCTGAGAACTGAACTGATTAGGACTCGAACGGGATGTTTTCAGACCTGTCCCAAAGACAACCACCTCATGTTTGGTTAAATACCCTCCAGACACCACATCTGCTGCAGAGCAGAATGAGGTGCTCACTGCAGAACTCCTGGAGTACCAGGTACCCAGTTTTCACATCGTTCAGCACTGCCCATCAGGTTCCTCAGCAGGAATCCCCAAGTGTCTGATCATATCACCACATTTGACACTGTTATGCCGCAGTATTTTGAAACACAGTGACTTCAGCTCTGCAACAGGCATATTTGCTGTCTACATTATGCTTTATTTCAACTAAGTATTTTAAAATGTCTCAGTAAAAATGAGGCATGAGCATGACCACAGAGAATTACGAAATCAATAAAAGGTTCAGAACAATTCTGAAGGGAATTCAGTTGCCTACCAAAATAAAAGCCAGACACTATCTGAAACATGAAGTTCTGACTGAGGTAACAGACCAAATGAATAGAGACAGTTGATTTAACAGACACTGAAAAGTGGATGGGGCCTTATGAAGTCAATGGGAATTGAGATGGCAACTGAGACTGGATTGGATCGTGCTCTTTTTAGGAGGTTGCTCCATGGACTAGAAACTACAGAATTGCATCAGAGAATGAGTGGCTTACAGGAATAACAATAAATAAAATAAAACACCAACAGGAAATGCAGAATGAACATAAAATCGAGTCAATATGAAGGGTGGCACCACACAGACACAGTGAAGAAAGTGTTTTTGTTCAAGAAGAGATGTGTGTTTGGAATCAAACACATATGTAAGTACTTGCTTGAAATATGACCTAAACCTTTGCTAACCCAGCACTACACCAGATTCATTTAACATAAAATGCACACATGAAAAATCCCAACAGCCCCCCTCTGAATGGGCTGTCCTTTTCCAACACTACTCACATGATGCTGCCTCTCCCTCTAACATACTCTGGGGCTGATAAATCTCTCCGTGCATGGCTATTGGAAGCACATCAAAAGTATTTATTTGCAAATCAGATTAGATCTCCCATGAGAATAAGATTTCAGATGGGTTTTCTAAGTCTGGCTGGTTCTGTCCTGACTAGGTTAGAAAAGCCCCAAAGACATTTATTACATTACTTTTTCTGAATTCAAGTAAAGATCAGAAACACAGGTAAGCAAACCAATGAAAGTAATTCTACTAAATTCTAATGAGATGGCATCTGAGTCTTGCAGTGTAATGGCATGGGATTTGCTGTAGGACATTTCTGACAGGCCAGTACCTTGAGGCTGGGAATGGTTTATATTTTGGATGTCATTTATTTGTCATTGTTCTTTCTATTTACCCTCCTCATTTAGAACATTTTTTTTCTTTTGGGACTAAATTCTTACTTTACCTCTACTGCTGTCAGTCTCTGAAGTTCATGAGGTCCCCATAAAGAGGGATACCCAACTCTGTCCATTCAGCATAAACAGATGTTTGTGTGAGTTTATTTACACAGAGTGCAGTGACTCTGTATGACTTTTTTGAGTGTTTCTGAACTCTCCTTTTCTTGCCTGGCAAGCTCAGCAGCCCTGCAGAAGCCTGTGAATCCTCAGCATGTTTTAGATCTGTCCTGGAAGAATAGAGCTATTTGTCTTTGCCACATTAGAAAATGGCTTGCATGCCTACATCCTGTGCAATTAGTTTATGAACCCTCTTTTGTTATTTTTGTCATGTATTTCTGTTTTCACTTCTGATGTCTTATGAGTGTTGCTAACACAATTCCTTTCTTCTGCAGCTTTCTTCATCTCAGCTGCACTGTGATCCTTAAAACAGCTGATGCCGAAGCATTACAAAACAGGGTCACTCTTGGAACTGACAGAAATGACTATAGTGAAGTTTAAAGCATCAGCACTATTTTTTGGTCCAAAACTGGAACTGCAGATTGCTGTAGTGTTGCACACAACCAAGTGAACTTCAGAAAAATGAGATCACATGGGAATAGTCAAAGCACATCTCACTTTTCTATATGAATTTTATATATGACAAAGTACCTATTTTTGGTTTATTTTATATGATTTTACTTCTGTTACTTTGTTTCAGGCAGTCTGGGGCCATCGGGTCACGTCTGACTGGAGCTGGCTGGGGTGGCTGCACTGTGTCAATGGTGCCTTCTGACAAGCTGAACACGTTCCTCCAAAATGTAAAAAAAGCTTATTACCAAACGGATGGCCAGAGGTTAGCAGTGGAGAATAATAGTCTGTTTGCTACCAAACCTGGAAGAGGAGCTTTGGTTTTTGTTGAGGCCTAAAGAACGTAAAAATTTTAAAGAAACTATGTGGAGCATTTAGAACTGGCAGTACTTCCCATGCCACAGTAAATGAATGCCTTTTCTGTTTGTATTGTAACGAGCAGTTGCTACTATCAAAATGTATTTCTGAAGAAGCAATTAAAAGAAAAATCTTTGATTATAAAAGTCTTTTTTTTCCATACTAAATACCTATTTCAGTATAAGCATTGATTTACTAAAATCTATTGAGAGGGAAAACCGAAATTGAAATAAAGATGATACTTTGTTACAGTGCTCTCTCTTCTTGTCCCTTTTACTGTCATTAAAGAGGCCGTGGAGCAAAGAGCTGTCTCAGTGCAGGGGGGACCTTGCAGTGTTTGCAGGGCCGTTCACGGCTTGCTCTTTGCAGGTGCTGGGCATTGTTTTGTTTAGCGTGTTCTGTGAAAAAGGAAGATTAAACTGAAACATTCAAAAAATTGGAAGGACCCTGTTAAGCACTGAAATTTTTATACTCTCCAGAAACAGGATAATTACTGTTGTAATTAATGCTCATATGGAGGAGCACCTGCAGGGCAAGTAAGACATTAGGAGTACATTATGTTAAGCAGGAAAACTTCTTTCAGTGACATTTCTTAGGTATATTTGTGCAAGATGACTTGTTAGAAAGTTTCAACAAAAATTAATGTTGTCTGTGAGCTGTAAAATATGACAACCTGCTCCCCTAAGAGAATGAACAAACAATGAAGCAAGGTTGGATTTTGAGGTATCCAAATATCATACTTTAGTGGCTGAATCCCCAGCTGTTCTTCTGCATGGTAGAACATTAGCAAAACTAATTAAAAGGACTAATATAATCCACTGACTATGTAAAAAAGCAATAAAAGTATATAAGGAATAATTAATGAGATAATTCACTCCGTTGTACTAAACAAAAGTAAACAGGTAGGAGCAAGGGCAAATGTCATGGACATTACTGATAAATTCTGACCTTGCTCCCAACTTTGCACTCCCAACCATCTCAGGCTGTGACTGCTCTGGCAGGACAGACCCACAATCCATAACCCACAGGAGAAGGGACTGTGATTGCAGAAAGGTCCTGCACATCAGGATCCCCAGAGATGTTCTGACCCTGCTTCCAAGGGGCTCCTGTGCCCTCTCTCTTGCACAAACCTGCACCTCTCTGCTCCTGACAAAGAAAAGCAAGGGAAGGTTTGCTCCTGTCACAGCCCCGGCATCCACAAAAGCCACAGCAGGAGCTGGCCCTGTGCACGTTTGTGGGATGCTGAGCACGAGCTGATGTCCAGGAGTCTGCATCAAATTAGAGATCTTGCAGAGATTATCTGTACATTACCCTTGCTAATTCAGGCCAAACCCAAATTCTCAGAGGCTCCTGATTCTCTGAGATGACTCTGCCAAATCTGAACACAGCAGATGAACAACAGCCAATGCAAACTACCAAACCTTTTGAGGAACCTCAGAGGAGACATATCGTGGTAATACTATCACTAGAGAAGATTCCTATTTTCTGACAACCAGGAAAAATGGAACAGAGTTCTTAGGTCAGGTAAATGAAGCACTTGAGAGAGAAAAAGGATAGGGTTGGGCACGATGGGCCAGATGAAAAGACTGGATTTGGAGGGAGGACGGTAAAAAGGATGCATTTGAGAAGGGGAAAGCAAGGGATAAGGGAGACAGATCAGAACAACAGGCAGAATTATAGAATGGGTTAATCTAAAACATCCCCTATTACAATCAATGAAAATCCATTTGAAATGTACAGTAGATACACTGTACATTCAAATAACCTGTCAACAAAGGACTCCAAAAAGTAACCAGCAGGTAAGTGCCTTCAAGACTGTCTAGGATAACCACAGAGATTTTAAAGAAAGTAATGCCATTGCTTTGTTACCATCTGCCTTATGAATTATAATCCTCAGATTAATCCAAGGAGTTCCTGTTTATTATTCTGTCATAAAAACAGAGTGGAACACAGGATATAGCAGTCCTTTCTTTGGGATATTTGCACTGAACTGTAGTTCAGCTGGATTCATGGAAGCACTAATCAGTGTATGAGCAGAATAAAAATATACTGGGGTTTTTTTCTTCCTAAATTCAGCATGACACACAAAGTGATGGAATCTTCCCAAAACACAGAGGATGCAGTACATTTCAAAATTTTTCTGTCAATGAATCTGATAAATTATATTCTCATAAACAAAGAAAAGGAAAACAGAAATCTGGCATAGTATAAAATAATAAAACAAAATGTTCTAAACTTCTGATAAATTTCCTTCTTTTTTATTGCTTCAATGTCTTTCCCAATAAAATTTGGACATAACTTCCATTGAAAGACCTACAGTGTTCAAACTATATACATAAGGAAGGCTCTGAGATGATTTTACTTACTGACTATATATAAGAAGTAAATGTTTCTTTAAAAATAATGAATCCCTGTTTTGGGTGGATTTTGTTTGCTTTTTAGACCTTTGAAGACATGTTTCTACATAATGGTAAAACCAATGAATAGAGCATGAGAGTGATAAGCAGCAAGGATATTACTAATATCTCTAACAATAAAACAAGAAGATTTTTGTTTTGATGACAATTTCAGAGTATAAAATAGCAGCTCATAAACATTTCCTAAGCAAGTCTTGCCAGATCTGCATTTTTAGTAGCTTTTTTTGACTTCCTTTTAAAAAATCTCATCTATAGCTAAAATAATACTAATTGGGATGTCAAATCATAGACTTAAGTTGGGAAAGACTTTTAAGATCATCGGGTCCAACCATTTCCCAGCACTGCCAAATCCACCACAAACCCTGTCCCCAGGTGTCTCATCTACACATCTTTTAAATCCCTTTAGGACTGGTGAGTCCACCCCTTCCCTGGGCAGCCTGTTACAATGCTTAGCAACCCTTTCCATGAAGAAATTTTTCCTTATATCCAATGTAAACCTCCCCTGCTGGAACCACTGATACATGACGGAAGTGGCTTGGTGAGGACTTCTCACGGCTCCCTCAGGCCCCTTGGGTGGAGCCAAAGACTTGAGTGTGTTTAAGGCATGTAGCAGGGCACTCACTGACCATTTCCTTGGATTTGGGGGGCTCCATTCTGCTCCCTGTCCCTGTCCTGCTCAGGGTGCTGGTACCCAGGGGACAAATGCCTTGCTATTAATGCCTTCCTTGCCTCAGTCTTTAAGGGCCTCAGCCGTTTCCTCGTCCCTTGTCACTGTGTTTCCCCCTGCATCCAATAAAGGTAGGTTAGCACGAGCTGTGGTTATCCATGGAGTGTAACTTGATCTTATTTTAATGCCTGATTGTAATTCATTCAATCATGAGTTTAATCTTAGTATGCAGTAAATGGGTTCTAAACCTTTCCAAAAAGGATCTGGAATGGAGACACTGTTAGACATCTGAGTGCAGCATCATTGCCTGGTGCCATTTTTAATACCTTGTCTTACCATAATCCCATTGACATGTATGTCTTATTTGCTGACTGTGTGTGCTGTGCACAGGAACTTGCTCATCTTCTGAAATAGAACAAGAGCAATTTTCCCCCTCACTCGCCGGGAGGGGATCGTGGCAGCAGATTTGGTGTTTGCTGCCTTGGACACAGCACACACACACGTACATATGGCAACCTAATATACAGTAATTACTTACATAACATTTTCGGGAATATTGGTTTCTAGTTAATATGATCTGAATGCCAACTCTTATTTTAGTAACTGCTGTGTACTTAGTCAGTATAATCCTTCTGAAATTCCTCTCTGAGTCCATGTGTCTCTTTAATAACATCTTGATATGTTGGAGCAACTGCTGTGCTAAAGTTTCAGTCAAGTGAAAGATTTGTATTTTCAGCTAACTAGGAAGTTCGTTTGCGTGCTAAATCTCAATCAGATCTAGTCAAAGATACACCCACAACAATATTCACAAGAACTATTCTAAAAAAGACACCTCACAAATCATAACTGTTATGGGCAGGACTGAAAGTGCTCCCTGAATCTTGGCATTGTGCAGTTCATCAAGAAAAAATGAACTCTATAAAAGAACTTGCACTACAAAGTAACAGCAGCATGAAAACCAGACTGGTAAGGCTTAATGTCATGAAACCTGGGAATCATGCAGCATATTAAATTATAACGTAAATGCTAATTTTGAGATGGAAGGCTAGGCATTAATGGTGCAGAAAGGACTAAAATGGGGAGCATAAAACTAACAGAAAATCGCTTCCTGTGATCCAGCCTGGTTTAACAGACCTCCCCAGCTGACAGAGGACTGACACAGAAAGCGCAGTCGAGCAACATCACCGACACCTCTGACCTCCCTCGGCTCCGCAGCGCCTGCATCAAACACTCCTCTGAGATTCAGGATCCATAAAACAGAGACAAAACATTAATTCTGTTATTGGTCTCATATCTTCCACTCTGCCCTCTGCTTTTGGACGTGAGTCACAAGTAGCTGGGACGCTGCGAGACCCCGCTGCCCCCGAGCTGAGGGGACGGTGCCCAACAGCCTCCCCCGCCTCCTCCCGAGGCGCTGGGACCGCAACACCCGCGATCCCCGAGAGCGAGCGAGCAGAGCCGCGGCTGTGACTCTGGGACTGCTGCTGCCTGCCCAGACCTTCCCCCGCAGCTCAGCTACAGCTGTTCACCAGTAACACCTGCAGACTAACATTTTCTGGAGCCGCTGAGGGCTACAGGTTCGGTCGCTGATCTCATAACCAGCCCATCCTCCCTACAAACACTGCAATCAGTACAATAACAGAGGGAGAGTTTGCACGTAAAACCGACCTGCCCAAATCTCACATGTAATTTAAGGCACACACACCTTATCCATCATAGGAGCAAGACTTAGTAGTGGAAAAAGCACAGAGAGTAAAAAATGTTTAAGCAAATCAGATGGGAAGGCACTAAAGAGCTTTCAGAATTAATTGATCAATAAAGTGTTTGAGACTGATTTCCAACAGCAGTGCTTCCTGCAGAAGCAACAAACTGGATGAGGATTTATACCAAAGCATTTGGTATACTGATTGGATTTTAAGTCTAATGCATTTTGAGACTTGCTATTTTCTCCTAAGCCTTATTTTGTTGGCCAAAATTACACATTAATATTAAAAGGGAAAAAAGAAATCCTCTCCCCACCAAAGCATGTCTTCCTGCACTTGGCACACAAGGCTCAAATAACTCAATAAAGATTAGATGTACTTCAAACTGAAGCACAGCAGTGCCCAAGCAGCTGTCTTCCTTCCAGCCAAGCTGTGTGTGATTTGGGGTGGGAATAGAAATATGTTCTATCAGCCAGTGATCAAGCCAGATGTGTGGGGTTCTTTTTTTAAAATCCAAATTAATTTTTCAAAGGACACAGGTTTGTGTGAAACTCTTACAGCAATTCCCGAGGAATATTTTTAAAGGCCTCACTTGCTGCCAAATTTCATATAATGGAAGGTTTTAATCATGTTGTTCTACATGGTCTGATTTCTTATCTGTCCCTCGTGTGACAAATACATGTATTTATTTTTGTTGGCTTAGCTGTTCTGACGTGGGATTTTTAAGCTGCGTTACTCTGGACCAATTATCAACAGAATTAAATCTTTCTGTCTAAATGTTGAGGAGTTTTCTACTGACTTTCTCCCAATGAACATCCATTCTCATTGCTGTCTCCTGTTACAGGCTTCTATGTAGAAAAGAATTCAGACAAGGACCTCTACTTGAGGAAAAAACACTGAGACGCTTTTAAGCAGCAATAGCAGATGCATAAAGTTTTGTATGAAGGTCTGAACCTAATTTTATTTTAGGAGCATAAAGCTCTAACCTTCATAATAGAATAAAAAAGTCTAACAGAACACAAGAACTAAAATCAGAACCAAAATCATCTATAGCAAGGATTTACAGAACTTCTGTCAGATCAAGTTAAAGCTCCACAGTTGAATCATAAACCTAATCAGAGACAAATACTAACTATGAATGGAAAGATTTGGGGACAAAGTTAATGGTCAAGGAAAAAATACCTATTGAGCTTTTCTTCCAGTTAGTTATGGTCAGGCCTTGGCCCTACAAATATATCCAGTAAGTTCCTGTTCAATCTTTCAACAGTCAATCCAACTATATCAGCAGCAGAACAGATGATGAGCTTTCAATAGACTTGATTTTTTTTTTAAATTTCTCTTCAGAAGACCATTTGAGGCAGTGAGTGGAAGGCTGGGCAGCTTTTGTTTCTGAAGATCTATAACCTGCTGATGGCCAGCAGGGAGAGAGGGGTCACTGCTTGCAAATGATTTTCAATACTTTCTCTGCAGGGAACAGGCTGGTTCCTGTGAGCTGCTTCAGGAGATGGACCTACAGGCCCCCCACTCTTGTTATTGGAAATCTTCAAAATGTATTGCCCTGCCTAAAATTCATAGAATATTTAACTTCCATGATTATAAGCCTGCAGCGTTTTGCATTCATAAAGTTGATTTTTCATAAAGCAAATTAAATGGTTAAATGAATAAATTTTTTGACAGAAAAAAAGAAGTTGTGATTTGTGTGGTTTCTTGTGCCCTCAGCCCCCGGCACACACCTGCTCGTGGTGCCCTCCTTTCTGCAGGCCCTGGCTGTGCTCCCTCAGCAGGGACAGGCTGGTTGCCCCCCTGAAGGTGCAGCCCAGCCAGAAGATGCCCACCAGCCCCCACAGCTGCCCAGGGAGGGCACAGGGGTGGCCTTTGCACTTCTGTGCCACCCAAAGGGAACGGCAGTGACTCTGAGAGCTCCTTCAGGAGAGCCTTAGGGGCTGAGTTAGCAGAGTCTGCATCTCAACTATCTGCTTCAGCTCCTCTAATGAGATTTATTTTATTTCTATGTAGGTGGTCTTTTATTTCTTAAATGCAATTAGCATACAGTTGTTGCCTGATGGTTTTATTTACTTTTGAAAGTGCCGACTACTGGACTTGCTTTCATAGTTCTCACATTTCCAGAATTGACTTTTGTGCTCCACAAGCCTATTTTCAGGAAATATTTTGTAAGAGGGATGATATTTTGAACTCTACTTTTAAGGCTGCAAAGGCTTTTTCATTCCTTTGTCTGTTCATTAGGGGCCATCTTTAATTCCTAGATGTGTTTTTTTGGAGACAAGTTCCCTTCCTTTGAAACATACCATGAAAGCAAAGCAGTAAAAAAACTTTCAGTCTTTAGGCAAAGTTATGTGTTTAATTTATGAGATTCTGTGCTATAGAATGTTCTGAGTGGAGCACTGAGATGACACGTTTGTCCTTTTTAGGTTTTCTCTAGACATTTCCTGCCATGTCCATTAGCTGCCTTTTTACATAAACACATGGCAAACTATCCCACTTGTTCACTTTTAGCTGACAATGAATAGAAGGTTTTAGGCTCTTAATCAAACTAGGAAAAATTTCAACATCCCAGTTTTTTGAGGACGACACAGATGAGTGCTATGTAGTGTTTCCAACTTCCAAGTCATATTACAGTCTTGATTTCTGTGATTCATGAATTTATAATTCATACTCTCAAAAAAGAAAATGGAACATTTTTGAAAATCAACATCATGCATATTGCAAGCTACAATAAACATGTCAGCAAAAGTGGATATACTAACAGTTTATGGTGGCCAATTTGCTACTTTATTCTTTTTATATAAATGGACAAATTATGACTGCCCATTGTGGTCACATTAAAGGGAGAATGGTGTGGAAATTTCTGTTCTCAATAAACCCATAAAGAAGTGGACATGACTTATTTTTAGACAGAATTGTGCTCATAATGTGAATAGTCACCTAAAATCTGCTGAGAAAAACATAATCAGTTTCACAAGAAGTCTAAAATTTTCTTTTTATCCCATTAGTCAGCCTAATAACAAGTTTGTAAAGTTCATAAAAACAATGGCAAATATAAAAATGCCACACTGAAAGCTGGAAAAAAAAAGTTTTCCACTCTTCTATATGATGTTGCGAAACTTGTTGAAGTCGGTGAAGTTGAACTGCCATAACACATCATGTGACCCCCAAACTCCCCAACCAAGGGCTGCCCTGGTGGGACAAAGCTGCTGAGATGTGACAGTTCTTTATAGGCTGTGGGGCCCCTGTGCTGAACAGGCAGAAAATTAGAGGCAAACAAGTCTCCCTTCAATGTGTTGTGTGCAAACTCTTCCATATACCGAAGATGAGAATTCTAAGACTCCTGTGAGAAAAGGTTTGAGGGGAACTCTAATGAAGTAAGTCTTCATTAAATCCTCCAAACACATTCTAGTTAAAGTTGTTCTGTATATGTCAGGAAAATAAAAGAATTAGTTTGCAAGTCTTTGCTTCTGAAACCTGTTTGTTTACGATCTAAGGACCAAGGGCTCTGAATAGCTGCACTACACAACAGAAAGATACAGGCCAGAAAGAAACATGTCTAAATTCAGAAAATACCCTAAACTTCCTCGAGATTTATGGATGTTTGGATCCAAAGAGTATAGTTCAGGGCCATGATAGAACCAAGTCAATATATAAAGTTAGAATCCAGATACAAGAGGATTTCATTACATTTGGTGAGGTTTGATTTATGTTTCTCATTCAGCCTTATTCCCCAAAATCTAACAGAAATAAAGTAACCAAGCTGAAGTGCAGTCTTGCTTCAGACTAAATCATATGTTAGGCTAAAGGATAACAAGATGAAGAACCAATCAAACCTTTTTTCTGTATTTTTAAGTTTCTGTCTTTTAGGCAAACCACTTGCTGAGATTGTCTGCATTACTGTGGTCTGTCTCAGTCTAGAAAAGAGAAAACTGTCCCAGCTATTGTGGATCATAGCAGAAAAAGGAAACAAAATAAATGGGTGAGACTTGAGTAATGCATTCTTCTCTTCCCTGCCCCAGCTGGTTTCAACCCTCCTGGCAGAAACTTCTGAAGAAAGGTTTTTATACACAGTACAGGTTGGTCAGGGAGTCAAAAAGGGTATTGTTGTTTGTAAACTTCAGTCCAGTTACTCTTCAAGTCAAGGAATATGACACAGCATTATCTTGTGTGACTTAGGAAAGCAGGAGAGCAAAGGTCTTTGGCCCCCAAAGTCTGAGGAGCAAACACTTCCATTCTGGATCTGAACTGATCCAAGAGGACTATAAAAGCAGGAGAAAACTCAATAAAGGAAATTACCAAACTAACTCTGAAAAAGTTAAGAGATGAAGAACTTCTACATACACACTACAAAATAGTTTGGTTTTAGCTAAGACCTTTTTTCCCCAAAACCAAAGTACTGTACTCCATAGTGGTGACACCAGGATAAGGAGGGATCAGAATTTCTGACAAGGATTAAAGGCAGTGATCTAATGCTGTGAGAGACCATCCCCCAAGTCAAGCGGGAAAACTGCAGGCTACAACAGGCATAACACCAAGTCCTTGGCATGGGATATAAACACCTGCAAGTAAGCCTGAGTTACTTTAAAAATCAATGCAGTATTTTATGTGCAGCAAATGAAAGAGAATCAAGATTTGTGAAAAAATAAAGTTTTATCACGAGTTAGCCTCGTGTATCATGTTTTAAACTGCAGGTTACTACAATCATGCTCTTACCTTGATCTGACTAATTGATTCTTATCTAACCCAAAGCATTTGCCTTTTGTGAACATTGAAAGCATTAACATGTGGTAGAAAGGAGAACTAAAAAAAAATGTAAAACATGTAAAAACAACCCACCACAAATACAGGTAACAAAAGGAAAAGTCAACATAAATCCAGCACTATTCAAAACCACTGATGGTATAACCACCAGTTATTAAAGATTACATTTGCCCCTGACTTTTCTGTCTAGTTTTTAAAAAATCCCACTAAATATTATTGCAATTGCAGGTCAGTAGAGGAATAAAAGCACTTTGTTTTCCAGTTTTTCTTCCATTACATGTATTGTCCTTTTCTCTCCATAATCCTCTGTATTCTGTGGAGAATTTTAGTAGCACAGTTCATACCCACTGGCAGAAGCACACCTTATGTTGGGGAGTGACCCACGGCATGACCCTTTTGACACCACAAGTATGTAAAGCAAACCTCTGTTCTGGTCCTGGAGTTCTTTGGCATATCACTTATATGTCCACAATCTTCCCTTTATAGTTCCTCTGCCATACATTTCCTATCTTCAGGTACATTTTTGCAAATTTCATCCTCTATTAACAAAAGTATAAAAGTCATACAGTTTCTCTTACTGGCAATACAGAAATATTGCTGTCTTCCTATCCCTTTTCATCATATAGCATTTTCTTGTACTTTAGGATACACTTCACAATTGCAGTGAAATGGTAACAAACCAAATCTGCCCTTAGTGAGTTTTCCATGCTATATGAAAAGATTTCTCTACAGATAATGAATCAATTAATGAAAAATGGCACTAAGAAGGTTATTTAATCAACTCTCTGTATCTTAAAGATTGGAAACTATACAAAATACTACTAACAATAGCAATAAAAGACAGCTCCTTAGCTCTGCCTCAGCTGTTTTTAAAAGACTGGCATTAATAATCCCAGATTTCTATGGCAGGAATTACCCAGTGTGACCAGACTCTTCCTGCCCTTCCCCACTCCCTGCTCCTGCAGAACAGACCAGCTGTGGAGCACGGGTGGGTGTAAGACCTTCCAGTACCTGAAGGGGCTCCAAGGGGGCTGCAGAGGGACCTTTCAGAAGGGCATGCAGTGATGGGACAAGGGGCAATGGCTTTAAACTGAGAGAGGGCAAGTTTGCATTAGATAATGGGAAGAATTTCTTCTCTGTGAGGGTGGTGAGACCCTGGGACAGGCTGTGGGTGTGCCAAGGCCAGGCTGGAGGGAGTTGGAGCACCCTGGTCTAGAGGAACATGTCCCTGCCTGTGATGGGGTTGGAACTGGATGATCTTTAAGGTCCTTTGTAACCCAAACCATGGTGTGATTCTGTGATTTTGCCAGAGCACCATTTGGAACACGACACTGCAGTGCCAGGGATGCACTCATGGTGTTCAAGCACGAATCTGCTCTCCAAAGCTTCCCCTGACTGTTTGTT
Source organism: Pithys albifrons albifrons (assembly GCF_047495875.1). Classification (NCBI taxonomy): domain Eukaryota; kingdom Metazoa; phylum Chordata; class Aves; order Passeriformes; family Thamnophilidae; genus Pithys; species Pithys albifrons. The sequence continues at coordinate 11,240,197 of NC_092470.1, forward strand.
ACAGTAACAAATCAAACTGGATCAATGGAACACATGAGCACAACGTGTTGATAGTTTTAGACAGATGTTCAGTGCCCTCATGTCCGTTCAGAAAAGAAAAAGAAAGTTGTTCACTTCCTGAAGGTCTTGAAGCAAATAAGCAGCAGTTCTAAGTTGCAGTTTTACAGTAAGTTGTCAGGCATCCATGGAGGGAAAGCCAGATCTTAACTGGGCAAGTACATCTTAGCCACAGGTTATAAAGCAGACACAGATGTACAAAACTATCAAGACAGGAAAACAAAAGTTTGGAAGAACAGTGAGAAAAGCTTTACATTTTTGCATAACAGGAAATCCACTGAACAAAAAAGAATTACAAATAACCACTAACATGTCTCATTTGCCTTAAAGAAATACAAAAGCTCCTAAAATGAGAAATAACATCATTGAATAAGAACCACAAAATGAAGAATTTTATTTCAAAAAATGTCTTTGAACACAGCAGCTCAGTGCACAGAAAAGATGATGGAGTTGAAGACAAAGAACTGCTAAAATAGAACTGAAATGAAAGCCAAGATGAAATAACCCTCTCAAGTTCTGATTCTGGCAGACAAACACCATTCAATAAAAGTTTTCCAGCAATGACAATTATCCCATAGGGCTTCAAAACAATTTATATACTCAAAAGAAGAATACGTGTGAGAACAATGTTCCACATTGCTGCAAACTACTAAAGGGGGAAGGAGGTACCAACCACTTCCAAATCAGTGCATGAGAGTTCTTAGAAAGATCTTCAAATACAAATGGGAGCCAAGGTCACTTTGTACATATGAGATCTGCTGGTCCAGGGGCAAACAGTCCCTCTGCAGGCACAAGTGTAGTTGCAAGTCTCAGCATCAAAACCAAATGAAGACATCACAGAAAGGGTTTGGGTTTTCAGAAATGGCCCAGGACTTTTTGAAACCAATAGTCATAGAAACCCTTCAGCCCCAGGAAGAGAATTTAGGAAGGAAAATTAATAATGTCCTGACTCAAAGGGAATTATAATCTGACCTTGTTCACAAGGTGGTGTCCAGAGACACTGCTCTCTGGGAATAACCTCTGTGTGCTGCAGGAAAACCTCCCACTGCAGCAGCAGGGACAGGCACACAAACTCTCATTCCATGGGAAGGAGCAGCATCAACTGGGCACACCAGGGCCTGAAGGGCTGATCAAGAGGAGTAACAAATTCAGGTGCCAGAGGTGCAGGGCTCTGCTGAGGAGGAAACACCCTCACACCAGAAACAGAGGAGATGGAGGGAGAGCCCCTCTGATGGGAGACTGAGGGCAGAGTTTTATTGCCTGTTAAACCAGGAGTGATTCCAAAGCCCTGCAGGGCTCTCCTGCTGTGCAGCAGCGTTCTTCCTAGGAAGAACAAAGTGGACTGAGGGGAACAGCATCCTTGGCCAAAAAGATGAGGCTCAAGAAAAGCTGTTGTCATCAAGGACAGTGCCATGCGATCTGAGAGGCAAAATAACATGAGAAAAGCATGACAAAGATGAAAACTTCCTCCTTCTCCCTTGATCCCCAAAGAATCCCAGTGTCCCAGGCTGAGAGGGGCAGGGAGAGGCAGCTGCAGCCCTGCCTGCAGCCAGTGAGAGCAGCAGCAGAGAGGTCACCTCCCAGACCATGCCTGAGCCCTGCAGTCTGACAAGTCAGTGCCAAGGTCTTTGTTGACAAGATTTGAGTACAATTTGGATCACTGAATATCTGACAGACAGGAAGGAGTGCAAGATTACCACTGACTGTCACTGATAGCCCTTTGTCCTTTCCTGTAACCCCACTCAGTGGCACTGCCACAAAAGCACCCTTAGAGGCCACACAAACACACCCCAACCTCTCCCCACTCTCTGGCTCCGTCTCTGATAACGTTCTGATTCCAATTGGATCCAAAGAAGGATCTGCATGTCTGAAAGCTGACGTTTATCAGATTACATCATTTGATTTAATTAAAATACTGCTTCTTCCACAAACTTTTCTCATTTGTGTGACATATGAACACTAGAGATTCAAATCCTTGAGAAATTTAAACTTCCCAAGATGGTCAGTGTGTCAATGGGGCTTCTTTTGTGACCCCTCTGACCTGACCCAACAATCCTTATGCACAATGAAAGAATAACAGCTCTGAGTTTTATTCTCTGCCTGTTCCATTACTCTATAGTAGGTAAGTCCAGACACCATTTCAACAGATATAAGTGTTTGTGTGTGGCTCGGCTTCGCGAACAAAGATTTGGGAAGGGCTCTCCCCACATGGGTGTGCCCTTCCAGCCTGCGCAGTGGATTTTAGGTGAGGCTCAGCGTGCGCAGAACTGGCCCCACCGTTTCAGTCCTGAGGTTCATCTGCCACGGCCGAGCGAGCTTGGACAGTGCCAGTGAAGTCCTCAGGACTGTCTACAGCACCCGGCATTTCCCAGGAGGTCTCCCATCCAAGTACTAATCCAGGGCTGACCCTGCTTAGCTTCCGAGATCTGACGGGATCGGATGTCAGGGAGGCATTTAACTGCCTTATAAGTGTTTAAAGGGGTTAATAAGACTTAATTAAGGAAGACTTAATTAAGACTAATCAGGACTAGACAAATCCTGATTTTGATAAGCTTCTCATCAACAGCATTAACATTCATTTGAAGGGCAGTGATGGACAATTTAACTAAAGGCACAATATACCCTGAAAAACCGTTTTATTGCTGAACAGTAATATTTGGATTAAAATTAGCACAGCGTGATTTTTAAATCCCAAATTGAGTCTGTAGAGAAGGCAGTTAAAAAAGAGCGGGTTATTTTTTTTTTACTCACAAGCTGAGCAAACTCAATCTGGAAGTCATTAACAGATAATAAACATAACCTTCCCCCACTCTCTCCCAAGATGCCATCTCTACAGTCACTTTTCAGCATACAGTCGTATTTTTACAACTTGTCATCCTACAGAGAAAAGCCTCATAGGCTTCCATTTCATCTGATTTCTCCCTTCCTGCTAAGGAATTAGTGCCTTCTTCTCAACAGAATTCACTTCCTAACAAGGAGAAAGAAGTGGAATGAAAGAAGAAAAATTTGGTTTGCTCAGTGAAAAGGTTACAAAATTCTCTTTAGAAAGACAAAAAACATTCTGAAAAGAAAGCAATAAATGACAGCAGGTCAGCCTTAGACTGTGCTGCACAATCTGCCTCGGATACCTGAGGGATCTCCCCCTTATCAGACTCAGCAATAACAAAGGCACCAGACAGGACTTCTCACAAGGCCTTTTCTTAAATAAACAAACAAACAAACCTGTAGAAATAGCTTTGGAGATTTTAAACTATTCTTGTCACATGAAGTATCTGCACCCCTTTGGTGCTCAAAACCAACTGGTTTATTTTGCAAGAGCCTTGTAAGGCTAAGCTGTAATCTGTTCCTCTGCATCAGGACTGACCACAGTCTGCTGCCAGACCAGGCTGGGAGATGCACCTTTTTTAGCTCTTTGCTTTCCCAATGAAAAAATAGGTTATTTGGAAACAAGTAGTGATGGACTAATTAAATACCTTACATAAATAAAATTAAAATAAAAAATAATTTCAAATAGTTATTCTGTTAAGTGTTGTAAGAAATCTAGTTCAGTGTCTCAGATTTGTGCAAGTTCTTTGCAGCCACAACAACGTGGGAAAACCCTGCCCACCTTTGCCATTAAAACGAGAAACACTGTCTGACTCTGACCAGAGAACAGCATTGCTGCAAGTGCTTGACTTCTAACTTTGGCAAGTTTCTTTTCCAGATATACAGGAATTATGAAAATGCTTTTCATAATATGACCTCAAATTTAAAAGAAATAAAGAGGAGATCTTTTTGGGTGTGGTGCTCTTGCCATCCTGGTCCAGGGACATGAGCTAAGGGTTCTATAGAGGAGAACCTGTTTCACCTCATTAAGATCCACCATCTTTTATTGTGTCATGGAAGAAAGATGAAGAGCTTTATCCTCCCTGTGTGAGGGTCACAAAATCAGCCTTTGTGCAAACATCCTGTCACCTCCTCCTGTTTGAAATTATTTACATCACAGGCCCTATGAGAAAAATTGATTTGTTAAAAGAAGTAAGAATTAGAGACCCAAGGAATACTAAAGGAAAGATATTCAGTACTGAAAGGACTAAGAACAGTATAGGTAAACCCCAAAACATCAGGCATAGCCTGGACATTCAAAATCCAATGTTTAAGAAGAGACCAAGACAAGGCTATTTCAAAATGTGACAACACATCATTCTAACACCAATGTAAAAGGACAGCTCAGCCAATCACCAGACACCACTCAGTTCCTTGGAGTCTTCTCACAATCTTATTGGGAAACAAACAAAGAAACAAAAAACCCCACACCTCAAAAAACCCCAATTAAACAATAACAACAAAACAAACAACACAAAGCCACCAAAATCCCCACAGAAAACTAAAAAGCAAAAAACAAACCAAAAGCAGAGAAAAAGAGGCTTTCTAAACAAGCCTGTGGAGATAAGGCAGGCAGACTCTGAGTAAGAGTGGAACCAGATAATTAAAAAAACAAGGAAATTCACTACAGTTCCTTCTTATTTAAATATAGAATCTGTAGATTAGTAAGTCTGCTCATCAGTAGATAAAAAGATGTTGAAAATTAACAAATGGAGAGCTTGTATGACTGTCACCAGGCATTTTAATGCTGCATCTGCTCTGCTATACTTGAAAATCTGACTTGTCTCAGTAGAAAAAATAAGACATAAGTGGATTGTTTCCTGTTCTAAGCGAAGAACACAAGAATAGCTGTACTCGGTCAGACCAAAGGGACACAGAGAGCAATGCCCAATTTCCAGCTCTGACCAACATCAGATGCCAAAGGAAGACCAAGAACATGACAACCACATAGTGATACTTCCACAGAAATCTCTCTTGCCCACAAACATTTTGTGGCTCAGGAACCAGAGGTAGTGACTCTATTTAACAGCTCTGTACAAGTTTCTCTAAACTTCTTCAGTAATTTTTAAGAGTTGTCAAAATTTAGTATCTACAGTGTCCTTTGGTACTTAATAATGTCTGAAGAGTAATTTTAATTTTTTTTAAGTTTGATCTGATATTCTGCTAGTCTTGCTTGCTTGAAAATTAGGGAATAATCACAGAATTTCCTGTAACATATAAAATCTTGCTGTAGACAGCTGGAGAGTTTGTATATTAACGTGTCTTGCAAACAGAAAGCTCTTCTCTCAATACAGGTTCCTTTTCCTGATTCTGCTCATTTACTATTCTCAAACTAATGGAGAAGAATTTCCATTTTCTGTATTCAATATTTGCAAGTTCTCATACTATAACCAACACTTTTAATAGCAATTTGTCAAGTATTTTGATGTCAGACTATACTTTGCTCAGAGATGATTTTCCAGCACCGTTTAGCCAAAGATCACCTGGCCCACCTACCTCTTTATAAATCACTCTATGAACAAGCTTTGCCTGCAGACCAGGACAGAGAGGTGCACAGTATTTCAAGTGCACCTCACTCAGTCATTAAGCAAATCCATCACACCTCACAATGTCAGTCCTTAAGCAAAACAGAGAGCTCAGAGGTTCAAGCAAACTGGGCAGAAAGGTCAAACAAACTGCAGCAGAGAGGAGCAGAGCTGCTCTGATCCACAGCCACTTCTCAGGATTCACCTAGACCCTTCCTAGCAGAACTATTCCTTTCTTCATGGGCATGGATTGTTGGATTTACACATATGTTCTCTCTCAAAAAAAGTTGGACGTTCACAATTCTGCCTAGGAAAATTAGAACATAAATTCTATAGAAATGAATCCTCCTGAAAACAAAGGTCATTTAATTGAGTGACAAAGTGTTCTGCTGCCTGAGGAGGACAGTCAGGGGCTGTGAGTTACCTGGCAGGCAGGGAGGTTCTGTCAGCTTGGCATCAAATGCCGTTACAATGCTCTGGTGCAAGCCAACCACCACCATACAGCATCTTCCAGCTGCTCCCACTGCTGCCCAGGGCTCTGCTTCCACAGAACCAACATTGCTGCTGTCAGCAGAAGGATTTATTCCCCACTTGATTCATTTGTTTCTTAGAAGCCGAATTTTACGGTACAACACATAATGAATAAATAAAGCACCTGGAGTTGGGTGATCACCTTGATCCTTGGAAAAAACCTCTGCCTCCCAGGAAGCACAGGAAACCTTTCCCATCAGGTCTGAGTGGCACAGTTACTGCACTGCTCCTCATTCCCAGGTGGCTTCAGAAACAGGGTTCTTTAGGGCTGAAACCTTCAGAGGCCACCCCAAATTAGCTGCATATGAGCCAAAGGTATCCCACGAGCAGTGTGTACTCCCTGCCTCATGAACCAGTGTCTACGTAGTGGCTGTTGGTATTTTCAGCACAGCAGAAGTGTCAGCAATAACTAACTAGAAGTGCATATGAAGTTTATAGCTGGCACCCAGTACTTTGAATCAGCTGCTTGCAGTGAGTGAGCAATTGGGAGTTCAGGTGCTGTCAACAGTAATTACATTGCCCTTGGTGCTCTCTCCCACACACAATTAGGAAACAGTTTGGAAACCTGACAAACAGCTGTATTATCCACTAACAAAATAAGGCAGTGAGAGCAAAAGCTTAAAACTCATCTGATTGCATTAACTCTGGTAATGTCTTTCTCCATATCTCACCCCCATCCTATCTCATCAGTATCTTGATGTGTGGGGGAAGGAACTAAACGTGTTGCCAGCTGAGTGACCTGAAGGTGTTGTGAGCAATATTTGGACTAGATCAGTTGAGCAGAAGATGTGCAGGCCACCCAGACAGACCAAACATCAGCACTGCCCTCCAGAATACTTTCCCTCTTTGCAGTGCAAGGTAATAATTGGGTCAGAGTTTGGCTTCAGCATCTGCTGCTGGTTGAGAGCTCTGATGGTCTTTCCAGCTTCAATCTGAGATACATTTTAAACATTATTAATTCCCATGACCTAGTGTCAAAGTCTGATAGAGAAAGTGATCTGGTTGTGTTATCTTCCAATATTTAATATCAGTTCTGGATAGAGACAGCTGGAAACAATATCACTTTTGCCACAATAAATTTTCAGAGGAATTTGTTGAAAATATCTCATACCTACAAAGAGCTGGTTTTGAAAATAGACATAAATTGAAGGTGTGTAGAAGAAAAGCCACCTGAGCAAACTGCTTGAGGTGAGTACGTGAGCATGTTATACAGGACATACTCAGAAGTAAATTCACACCTTAGGAACTAACAGGGAAGTCTAAGGACAATTTCATCCCAAGTATTGAATCCAAGTTTTCTAATTAAAATTAAGCAGAGTCAGTTTATCTCATACTTACTATTTATTAAGCTGTGGATGGGTTCTGCAATATCTCTTCATGTGCAGCTGTCATTGATTTCAGTAGATGCTTAGTATGCAGAAACTTAGAATGAACTCTGAGTCTGCTCTGGTATCATGCACAAATTGGACTGTATAAGCTTTTACTCTGCTGGGATTTTTCCAACTTAAGTGAAAGCATTTAACTCTTAAAAATGTTTTTGATTTAAACCCCAGAGTACCTAGGCTGTCATTAGTTATTGTAGCACGCCATGAAATAACCACAAATGAAAGTAAGAAATGAAGAATTACTAACAACTGAAAGCGAGGCTTTATTTATAATGACCTAGTCAAAAAAGTATGACACGATTCTGATGGGTCAAGTCCCCCCAGTCCTTTGATGAGATGAGGCCAGTGAGTGTTGCCTGCACATCTTTGGGGATCCTGCCCGCAGCGAGAGCGCTCAGAGATCCCATGGGGCGGGAAACGCTGCTGGAGCCTCCCCGAGCAGCACTTGGGAAAACTCTCCTTATTTTCAGCTAGGGAGGTACTAACAAAATATTTCAGGCATTTAGAGCAGCAGATTTTAGGGTATAGAAATGGGCTCAGTCCAAATAAATAAATTCCTCTTTTTTTTTTAATTGGCTATGAAATAATCTATAAGAAGTGCTTTGCATAGTTCTGCATGAGGGAAGAATAAAAGGAGCAGACGTTCTGTGTATTCTTTCTTTCTGATTAAATGCTGCATGTAACCCTGTGACTAACAGCAGGAACATACCGATGTGTTTCTGACATGGTGGCAAACTTTTTTATATGGGAGTCTTGGAAAGAGGTGAGCAGTATCTTGGGCATTCCAATATGCATCCCTGCAAACCCCCACACCCCTAAACACGGGCACAGAAATTCTGTTCCCCATTACTGCCACTCGGATCTCAAGAGGCTTTTGAGTGAAAGAGCAACTTCCAAGAGGCTTTAGGAATTCAGCTTGCTTCCATTTTTTCAATAAATGATGAAACACTCCAAGGCATTTCTATTCTCTGAGGCTGTTTGAGGCTTAGAAGGAGGAAGAAGCTGAGATTCTGGTTCTAATTATTACAGTAATTTTGAATGAAAAACTATCAGGTGATGAGAACTTGGTAGCACTTTAATACATTCCCTGATTTTTGAAGATGGAAGCAGAAAAGAACTGGTACAGTAGCTGGAAGTCAAATCTTTCTAAGGTATATTTTTCTTAGTTAGTGTAAATACCTAAAACTACTTAAAATTGTTTATTTCCAGAAAATGTTGATACTTGACTATATATTTTTCAAACACTATATAATTTCTTCTTTCATGGTAATGGAAAGCCTGCCCTTTTTTTTTTTTTAATCCCTGTCTGCTTCAATTCCAGGAGATAGTTTATAATTCCTAATCCTTCATTAATTATTTATTGCCACTAATACAGCAACTGAATGCTTTACAAGATCACCATCAGAGGAAAAGGTCATTAAAAAATAGGATGCATCCAAGTTGAACACAGATCTGGTCACATTATTTTGAGGGTCTGACACTTTGGTTCCTACACAATTCCTTTTGAACAGACTCAACACAGAGCAGAGCTAACATGCACTTCTGTGAGTCCATTACTGGCTCTCATGCTTGAATCCATCACTAGGTGTCAAATAAAACATGGATTGTACTTGTCTTCAGTGACAAAATAAAGGGAAAGTATTGTAATAAAGTCAGTCAGCAAAGATTTCCATTCCTGCCCTGACAGTGCCTCTGGCAGTGACGATGGGTGGTTTTATTAGTTGTGCAGTTATTGCTGCTTCTGAGTGGAGTGGAAAGTTAGAACTGCAATACTGCCAGAGACAGACAATAAACCACAATAAACTGCATCTTGCTTTTGATCACCTGAAATACAGAAAGCTGCTTTTGGTTAATAGAAATGACTGTCTTGAATGAGGGTTATGGATGGAATATCATCTGAGCTTTACTCCTTATTTCTAGTACTTCTTACTGAACTGTGCCATCAATTGATAGATTAGAACATCCAAATTCCCAAAACCTTTTAGTACAAAATTGCAGTAACAGCAGAGAAGGAAAGAATGATTGATTTTTGTTGTGTTAATTTAATCATGTTTGGGAAAGCATCATCCCCATCTCTGAGTCCCCTGGTTGCTACTGCCCAGGGGCAACACAAGTCCATGTCCATTTAAAAGACAGCCCCGTCCCACACACAGATGTATTCTCAGAATAGCAGGAAGCCTGAACAGGTGCAGCCAGACAGGGAATGGGCACAGTCATGTGGTAGAGGAGCCAGCAAGAGTCCAGCCCCACATCAGGCACTCTCCTACAATTTGAAACTCTGTCTCCAAATGTTTAATGTACACGTTGATCTCAACTCTTCAAGAAGATGCAGAAAAATTGAATCTGTCAAGGAATACGAGTGACTGAATCCATACCAGCCTTAATTCCTTTGTCACTCTTGTGAATAGATTAAAACAAACAGAAAAAGTTGAATAGAAAGTCTGCATTACAGAGTATTTAAATTATGAGCAAAGACAAAAGTAACATTTAAACGTATTAATTACTTCCCTTGTTATAAAAATATGGCCTAAATATACTATGAATTCTGAATTAACTGGAATTTCCTTGGACTGAGTAAGAAAACAATACATTGATTTTAGAAACTCACTCTGTGATAGGGTTTAATTTTAAAACAACTCTGGCCTACTCCAAGAGTAGTTAATCAAAAGGGATTGATTTCTGACAGCTGTTACTGTTTGAAAAGTTAATATCTAGGAATTTTGCATTGGTTTGAAAAGGCATCTGTTTCTAGAATGTGTAAAGCTTTGATAAAGCAGAGATAATTTATCTGCTTTCATTTTGCACCATAAAGCTGCTCTTAATATTCTTATCTTATAATACTGGATGTTAAATAGAGTGACTTTATCATGCCATCAGTTTTTAAGCAAAATCATTGAAGGCAGGTGGGTTTTCTGTCCCAGAACAGAGGAATGATGTGATTCACTATCATCTTACTTGTAGTGAGAAAGTGAAAGAAACTCAATGAAACACAAAAGGGCTGCATTATGCCACTGGGTTATTAACAGTTTGCCCACTGAGAAAATGAGAAATTTTACATTATAAACTATACCTAAATTTATTTTCCGTTGTATCTCACAATGAGAAAGTGAGTTCACACCGAGTATTTCTTTCAGTCTCTCCTACCCACCACGCAACTTCTGTGCTCATTTATTCAGCAAAATTCCAAACTGGCATTATGCACAAAGAAAGAACAACTTTAAAAACCTGGCATTTCCTGAGCCAAAGGATAAACTGAACTTGCTTCCATAAACAAGACAGTAGCATGTTCCAAAATAGAAGGTGGAGCCAATGAGTTTACTGGGAAGAAGAGGAGGGGAAATATTCTTATAAAATTTGGCAAAAAGAGTATCTGCTCTGATATTGAGGTCAAGGAGAGAGCTGTGAAAACACACACACTCGAGCTGCAAGTATCTGGGCAAAATATTGGGGATGAGGAGGGACATAAAAATAGTTCCTAAATGCCACGGAAGTTCCATGACTTCATCATTTGCTGAGCCTTTACCCCATTCTAGGAATATTTTTTATTTAACAACATCTGTACTGTTCCTAAGTACAAATACACAGAAAATTGGACAGGTGTGTTCCTTTGTAAATAGTACCAAAAAAAAGGAAATTACAATGACAAGAGGGGAAAACTAGGAAGCGAAATGCACATCCCAGGGCAGCCTCAGCAGTTGCTCTCATTCTGAAAGCTCCTGCAGTGACGCCACCTGTACTTAACCCCAAGATCTGTGGCTCCATCATTTCAGAGCCATGGGAAATGTGCATCTCTCCTCTGTACCTCACTTTCCCCAGCTGTGATATCAAATTACAAGGACTTTCTGTGCTATTTCTTCAGAATGACTGCTGCCTGCGAGTGCCCTGGGAGTCAGCAAACTCCTTTTCTGAAGAAAACTCTTCCGTTTCAGAAAACATACATTTGCATATGGGAAGCTTTATTTCCTTTTCATTATTTACAGAGTTATCCCCAAAGGAAAGCATTTATGTAGAAGTTAAATTGTGATACATATGAGAAAAACACTAGAGGAAGCACCTGATGTTAGACTACAAAGATATAGAAATGAAACCAAGTATCTGGAAAGACAAATTTGGTTTGTATGCAGGGTATAATTTCAACAGTAGAATGACAGCCAATGCACACCATCTATGACTTGAAGAGCAACCCAGACTGGAAACTTTGTTCAGTACCACAGCTTGAAACTGGATGCTAGAGAAATCTAAAAGTGCCAAAGGCACAGTACAGTGATGCTCCACCCCCTTTCCAGTAGAAACAAAAATATTTTTTGACTCGTGAAAGTGCTTTCAAAATGAAACATTCATAATATAAGAATGGTTTCTAACACACAAACAAAATTCAGAAATTATATAGTGTCAAAATAGGAAAAAAGTCAAATAATAAAATCCAGTTCACAAGAGAATCTTCCATTTTTCAATTCTTTTCAATTCTATAATATACCCATAAGCAAAATATTCATTAAATGTTTGTATAACATCTAGCCGAGAATTGTGATTGCTCCACAGTATGCCACAGGTTCCAAACTACTTTTGCACCCTGGGGATAGTGGTATTTCCATTTATCTACCCCTGAAATGAGTCCACATCTACCAGGAATGGAGCATCAGTTTGAGTGAGACCAAGGAATGGCATCTGACAATGTCATGGAGAGTCTCTTATAAATGGGTAGCTGAAAATACACCATTTCACCAGTCTAACTAACCCATGTTTCAAGATGCTGGAATAAAGTTATTCAAGACATTCCCTCTGCCAGCACAAGGCTGTGATACTATATATACCGTGCACTTGCTCCTGGTTTATTTAAAAATGCAAACCAAAAACTTTAGTGATGAAAGATATTGTAGCTCCCCTGCTTTAATGTATAGTCATTGGATACCCCAACCTGATATTCTGACCTTGAGCACAGATATTTATAGAAGTCAGACACAGCATTTCAAAAGCTTAGCTCCTCTGAAATTTGCATGGCTTTTCTCTGATGTTGGATATAATTCACTCTTTTAGAACTGTGAGAAAAATAGCTTATTTTATCTCAGTGGATGAAATCATGGAAGTGTTAAGATATTAATCCATTAATTGGTTGTCTTAGGATAGAAAAGTGAGACAAAAGAAATCAAGAACAGAGCTTCTTAGAAAACTAGAGAAACCTGTTGCTGAGGTTAATTTGCACACCTCCTCCATACTCTCCTCCAAGAACACAGACCTTCAGGAGAACTCCACTAACAGGGACTGCAGTTACTGTGCTCCAAAACATATCCATTCCTGTCTGAAAATTCAATTTGCAAAATTTTAATTAACATTGTCATCCTACCAAAAATGTTGCTCCTAATCTGACCATACCAATATCAAATTTGACCTTCCAATTTAAAATAGGCTACAACCTACTTCAGAGAGAAACTTTGCTGAACCAGAGTCAAGGGAGAAGCAGGTACATATTGAAGAGACTGTCCCAAGAAATATTTTGAAGGGTTTTGAGTATTTTGGAAGTTTAGATAATTTGTTATCAGAGCTGCCTCAATAATAGGAATGTCTTGTCCTCACCTCTCAAGGTTATTTCTGAAGGAAAGTTTCTTCGGGTTATTCTGCAGGAGTGTGGAAGCTCAGTGGAGATGGTATTGGGATGACATGCTTTAACGTGAGTGGCAATGCAGATATGAACGTGACTGAGACAGGTCCACACTACCAAAGGCCTCCCGAAGGGATGGGTGGGAGGCTGCTTTGCTGGGTCATTGCAAATCTCTGCGAGACACAAAGTTTCTCTTTTCCAGAACTGCGCAATGTGTGTGAATTACAGATACAACAGCAGGCTCCGTGTTGCTGGCTCAGACCAGGACCAGAAGTACAGAACACAAGCCCTGCCACTCGGAGGGAGATTGGTGGGCAGCCCCTCAGTGCAGCTGCTCCACTCGGCTCTGGGAAATCACCACTGTCGCTTTCTGACTCTCACCGCCCGGGACACGTCCTGAGCCACTGGGGGAGCCCAGCGAGACACGGCAGAGACCTCAGCCCTGCCACCTCCGGCCACACAACTGCACCCGATAAAAGGCAGCACAAGTTCACTTGTGAACTCGCACTGGGGTTGTTTTACCAGATCTCTGTCTACTGATTGCCTCAGTTTGCTCAACTGTGAGTGTTGCACTTTGTACAAGTACTGAAGTGTCCAGCCACTTCAGAAAACCCAGGCATTCCTGACAGTTCGAAGGGTTTGCCTGCGTGAATGTCAGATATTCCTGTTACAAGGATTCAGGGTGAGTTTAATCTACAAAGAGATCAGTTGGCCGACATCATTAACACACTTCTACAAACAGTGGATAAAACAGTTTTAAATTACCAGAAGTTGCATCATTATGGATTATTATTTTAGCATTGTTAGCCTCCTATAATATGATGTTGCTCCCACTGGAATACTGATTAAAATAGGAACCAGATGTGCTTTTCATGACCAGATTGAAAGGATAAACAACCAGAAAATCAATTCAAATAAAAAGGATGCCCTGGGGGTGTTTCTCAAAACTGAGGAGGGTGTATGTATCTTTTAGGAGGGTGGGGTAGGAACTTAAAAACACTCAAACCCAGAAATCTGCTGTATCACAAAAAATTCCTAAAAAACATGAAACAATCTAGTTTTTCAGACACCTACTTTGATTATATTCCAGTGCACCATTACCTTAAAACTGGGTGTACCAGCCAATACTAAAACAAAGAAAAATTAGTATTTTCAGTTTTGCTCATAAATCCACAAGAAACAAAGCTCATAAGGAAAAGACTAACCTATGTTTAGACCTCAGTGTTTTACAGGACATCACTTTGGTTTACAGGCCTGTAAATATGATATGAAAGTTCCCAAAAAATTATCTTCAACTCCAGAGATCCACTAAATGCAAGTCTTATCTTTATGCCAGTCCTGATGGGAGCTGTTTTGGTGCTAAAAACCAGCCAGTATTGGCAATCCTGAACATGGAGTACGACTGAATGGCCCCATTCTGCAGAGCAGATCATCTGTTTCTTTACATGGAATAGAAAAGAGCAAAATTTCTGGTCACAGAGGAACAGGGATCACAAACCACAAAGGAAATTACAGGACCAGTCCCCCACACCACAGCTGCTACTGCAGATATCGGCGTGGCCCTACTGAAGACATACTTTATGCCTTGCTCTTTTAAATCCAGGAACTGGAGACCACTGGAGAGGGTGGCTGTCCCCTTTGGCAGGCACAGAGAATGGATTTCTTCACTAGGTAAATAAAATAATAATTTAAAGAATAGAAAAAAGAAAGTCTCACATATCTACCTTAATTTCAGAAGAGCTGGAGGAGAGACTGGGCTGGCCCTGCTCAGCACCAGCCCCAGTGACTGCTGTGCCAGCTGCACCAGGTCCTTTTGCTGCAGCTGCGAGTCACAATGAGAAAAGCACAAGCCACAAAATCAGGCCTGCAAAATTTGAAACAGCACAGGAAGGAAGAGATAACTTATTTCCAGTTTTCACAAACTAGCACTTTTAGATACCAGCATCTTATTTTCTGGGTGAACAAAGCTTTGTCACCACATGGTGCAATGATCACTCCATCCCTTGAAGTCCTTCCCTGCAGACTACCAAAGCCAAAATACAAACTTAGAAATGAGAGACTTCATGCAGTACAGCTCAATAGACATTGGAGTTGCCACCTGATGCTATTTCTCTTAGATAAGTCTTGAAAATGCCTCAGACAGAAGAAGAGGAGACTGATATGAGAAATTCTTCAATCTCTTCCTGTATCTTCTTAGAATTACTTCCAGGGGTCCCCTATTTTCTAGCTTCTATTTCTTCTGACAACCTGCTCACACTGGGAACCTCATGACTTTGTTCTGTCTCATATCCCTCTCCCTCTTTCTAGGTGTTAGCCAAATTTTTCCCATTATTTCTTCTCTCCTACAGTTTATAATGCTCCTAATTTTCCCCTTCCCATAGCTGGTTCTCCATTCTCTTCCACTGCCAGCACCTGGTTGTGAATCAACAGGCACCTTGGGATACTTCAGGAAACTTCATGCAAAAGTTTACTGAGTGTACTCAGACAATGACCTGCCTGAGAACTGCATTTGTGGATGTTGAGAGAATGGTACTGGATCAAAGTTCCATTCTTTGAGACATCCTCTGCTACATTTGAGACACTGGTGCCAACTGTTGTAAATTAACAAGTATATCTATCAATTGAAGAAAATTAAGATCATGAGGTTAAGCGCTCTGAATTTTGGAAACAGCAGAATCAACGCTGTTCATGAAACATCACTTCAATTTGTGTATGTACACAGGTGACCTTTCTTTGCATTGTCACATTGTTTTATCCACAACTGTACAACTTCAAACTGCTATAAAAATGTTTTCTTATTGCTGTTGAAGTAACGACTTTCAAAATCACGCTGCTATTGGGAATTACTGATAGTATCTCACAGAATAGTTTCAGAATTGTAACAGGCCCCCACATTTCAGGATACTTTAAGAGAGCTGTCTTTTCTTTCATAGGCTACTCAACCAAGAAAAGATAGAAAAAGGTTTAGTCACCATCAGAAACAATCAGAAAGGGGACAGCAGGTTAATGAGAAAAACCCCCCATACTCTATAATTTAAGATTATAGAATACATGTTCAATTTGATAAACTATTCACCAGAGATGTTTTAGTGACCAAGAATTCATACCAGGCACTGCCAACGCATTGTTCCTGTCTAACAATGCTATGAAACAAACAAACAATGGCATGATCTTCAGAGAGGAATTTTACTGAAATGTGGTTAACTGGCAAAAAGCTGCCTGTCAAAATTCTTTAAAAAATTGCTTTTCAGTAACTTCCCCTAAATATTTATATCTTCTTATTCTGGGGCTTTCAGCCAACTGCATAAAAAACAAAACTCCAAGAAGTAGCTCAGCTGAGTGCTGTGTGAAGGGGCTGCCACGTTCTGTGCCTCAGCGTGGTGCAGTTTAGCGCAGGAGCCTCAGCACTGGAGCCAACACACACGCTCAGGGTGAAAAAAGTCACATCAATAAAAGTTTTCTCCAACAGAAAATGTCTCTGTTGCAGTAACACACTGTCAAGTACCTCAGATATAACAAAGATGCAAGAGGTGCACCAACCAGACAGATGCTACAGATGCACTCAGCCCAATATCATAAAAGGCTGATAAGGAGGATTTACCACTACACTAGACAAATTCCTATCCAGGAATCAAATTTTCCCTCCTCTTCTGTGGGGGAGAAAGGAACACACACATCCTTTAGTCCCAGGTTTTTCCCCTCCTCTTTCGCTCTACCACCTCCCAAATGTTCTGCATTCCAGATTCGAGGAATGGTAGCACTTAGGTTTATGTCAAAGGTGTGAAAAACTAGCAACTGGAATTACTGTTAAAAGGGTAGAAATTATTTGAGTAATGTGATAGTTATGATAAGCAAAGTAAGGCAGGAGTGAGGAGGCAGATCAGAACAACATCGAGTCTGATAAGAATCTCTTTCAAAGCCTGACCCCCATCAGTCGCTGACAAAATTCAGTCCTTGCTGATGCCACAAGTGGCAAATAACCATCCAACAGAGCAACAGCTGCAGAGAAAGACATTTAAACTCTTGGAAGCACAGCTGTTCCCAGAGAGAAGGGATCACTCCTTCAATCTACAGAACTATACATACAGAGGAGCAGGAGAGTTTATACTGCAAACAAACAGCACAGTCTGGCAATCCTCAGTCCAGGCATCCTTAAATTACACCAGTTTGAAATCAATAGTGTCCCATCTCACCTAACTCTTACAGCAGCTCTGAAAGAAACTGGAGTTTGGACACAGTCTCAATTTGCCCTGCACCTTTGAAAGCAAAGGTATGTTGGCACTTTCCCTCTTTTGATAAGTAGAAAAACTGGCTCACCAGTCCATGCCCACATCAGATGCCTCAGTAATGATGTTGACATGCTCATTCTAACCCTGCACTTGATATGGTGAACTGCACTCTGATCCCCAGCACTTTACATCCTTTTTTTCACACCCTTCCTAGATTATCAAATGACTATTCTGGCCTGAACCTATATATGATTTAGTAGAATATAATGGACTTCATTATCAGTAAGTGAGGGAATGGAAAAAGTGAGGAAATGTGGTGGAGCTCTCTCTGAAAGCCAGTTACTAACATGGATTCTCCAGTAACGACACCCTTTTGTTAGATTGCCTCAGTTCAGCAAATGCTTATCTACCCTTCAAATGGCAAACAGCTGGAAAACCTTACATTTTTGTGACTAAGTGGTGTCCCTGTCTCTGACAGATGAGTAATAAATAACACAATCATTACAGGGAATTGCTCTTTTTCTGAATCTACTGCTGAGTTCTGAAGTCCACAAGGAGCACAGCTTTACAGGGGAATAGGATGATTTTCCCCCACATTATTTTGCTTTCAGAACACATGTAACAACAGCCCATATAATTAGATGAAGGTTAGGAAAAGTCTTACTCCAGCTGTTTCCCAAAATCAAATATTAAATACACAGTAGTAATCCAGTAGCATTTCTGCCAGACACAGCCCCACACTTTGTTATTTTGCATTTGTTTGCACTGATTATACCAACCTGCTTTATTGCCTGCTTTGTACAGAAAAGAGAAAGCCACTGAAAACATGTCTAGTTAAATCCCAAGCCTTAAGGTGTTCATAAATAACAGAGCACCAGGAACCTGCATCAAACCTCGGGTGAAATCCTGGACTTGCTGAATTACACTGAGATGCCAAGAGCTTACTTTGGCAAACACTGGGGTGGGTCAGTCTGCACTAGGATACTGTAAGTTTTATCATCATCATTTTCTTCACAATTTCCCTCTCTAACTGAATGCACAAGATGAATAACAAGAATTTGTGCCTTTTCAGTGTTCTACTTCACAGCATTAATAATGTTTCAAGGTATAGTGTGTATATATGTGAGTCTTGGCTTTTAGAAGTCAATCACAGGAGCATTTTGACACCTACAATATGCAATAAGGGCAGCAAATATTGGATGTAGCCCACATATTCCATAAATCCAGGTCTTAAATCTGATTCTCTTCCAACCATCTGTGTATATAAAAAGATGCTATGCATTTTTTTTATTTTGTAAAAAGAATACATTTAAAATCAGGCAGAAGAAATTGCTGCATGGTAAATATTTTAGTAAAATAAAAATTTGACTACTAACATATGGATCACTTCAGAGAGACCTCTGAACATCATAGCTGGTAATAAATGAGATAAATCAAATGTCTCTCCTCAGTATTTTCTCATATCAGTTCTCCATTTTTCATATCTCCACCAAAAAGGTGCTGTTACAGCTCTGCACCATCTGAGATTATGACAACACAGCCTGAGCACCCTGATCTCATCACAGGAGGGGCCCCTGAACCTGACAGGTATCGAGCTATGTATTATTTAAAACAAGGAAATCTATCTAAGCATATGCAGTGCAAACTCCATTCAGAAAGGGAGGATTCAGCTGATGGCCCCTGCATTATTTTTTGATTCTATCTCCTTCAGAAGTCAATATCATGATACTCCACTGTCCTAGTGAAAAAAGCCTGGATGGGTTTATCTTTTATGTTTACTACTGACTGAACTAAGGGATTCCCAGCTTTTGTTTCTTCTAAAATAAGCTACATAAAACACATCTGCTGTAGTTAATTAAAAAAAAAAAAAAGGAAGTAGTTACGCAGGTGTCAACTATTTGATAGTTTTAGGCATTTTTTTAACGTTTCTACTGCATCCCATTCAAATTTTGCTGTGGATCTATATCAGCTCAATATGATCTCAATGAATAGGAGCAAAGAAAGAAATGAATGCTGTTGAAGAGATCTGTTTTGAAAATTGCTAGGGAAAAATTATAATTGTCTTTTCAATATGATGTTAATAACCTATACCAGTTAGCAAACTGACATTCTTAAAGTCAGGGAGATAAAGGTTTCATAATTAGGGTTTTTAATCTTAGGTTTACAACCTGAAAAGATAAATCCAAACTGAGGTGAGATATTCCTCATCTCCCTTGTTTTCACTGCCTTGTTACACATTTACTCTCCATGCACACTGCAGTGGTTTTTAGACACTGAAATTCTGACCAAAGATTTGCACTTTTCTTGTATCTTTTGCATGTAGCAAAAGTCAGCCTTGAACTAATCTTGATTTCTGAGATCTGGAAACTACGGATAAGGATTTAACCAGAAGAAGATTTAGCACCTTCACATCTACAGAGCTTTTTCCACAGGCCCTTCCAATCCTGTTTTAGCTCTTGCCGTGGGGCATCAAAGCCCAACATGTTGAGTTGAAAGTCTGATACAGAGATTTTTATCTTTCCACTGTCTTAAACTCTGAAAGTTCTGGAAGATGTTCTAAAGTAAATTGTAAATGGATCAGAGAACAAGGAGGAACAGTGTAATAGTTTCTCAGCAGGTAAGTGTTGCCAAACCCAGGCAGGACATGCTGAACTGGGCCAGCCTGCAGATGAGGAAAGCAGGGATGCCTTGCCATGTTTTCATCTGAAAGGACAAAAAGCCATTTCCTATATAAGGAAAAAGGGAATAAACTTTATTGAGCTGTTTCTATTTGAACAGGAGGCCCATGCACAATCTTCATAATTGCAAACAAAGTGCTTGCAATTCATTTCCACCTTTCTTTTCATGTGCACTGGAGCAATGCTATGGAAAACTGTCTTATCAATCAGGAAGCAGGAACCAGTGCATGAGCTAAGGTAAAGGGTGCAGCTTTAAGTGTTAGAAGGTCGCTTACAGCAGATGTCTTTTGCACATTTTCATGTCTCCTGGGGTTCTGATACCTCAACACATTTATTCAAATACAGTATTGCCAAAGAAACAGAAAATCACAAGCATTTTAAGTGGACAATTTCTACACATCATTAAGGATTTTCTTGGGACGCTATTTGCAAAGCCCTGGTCACACATGTAAGCAGATAGAGGATCAAGTGCCAATCAAGCTACATCTTCTACAAACTAAACCAGTTCAATTTGAGAGAGGCACAGCTTTGCTGGGCTTAAACAGGTGCACGGTGGGTCATTCAAAGGATCAGACTTGTGCAGAGAAGCCTCAGGTGCTTGTGCACACACACACCAGTTTGGCCCCTGCCTCAGAAAGGGGCAGTTGTACGTGTTCTATAGCAAGATGGAAACCTGTGTGATTAAGGAAAACTGCAGTTAAGCCATGGTGGAAAGACATTATTCTGTAATTATAGAATGCAAGGATATGAATGTAACCAAGAATAAAGAATAACTGCATTGTTCACCAACTGAACTCAGAGCTCGTGCCTTATTTAAGCCGCTTTGCATTTATTCATAAATACAAAACTTTATGGAGATCTGAACTGAGGCACCACTTAAAAAACACACTTAGAGTAAGTGATTTATTTTTTCAGAGCCAAGAGAAATACATGCCTATGCCTGGACCATGAATAGCTCCAGCTTTCTGGAACTGAAACCTCAGGTATGTATTTTTTCTCCTGTTACTCACTGTCAGAAATGATGAGTTAACAAGGACAAAGAAAAATTAAAACCAGTATGGATCTGAAAGTGCAAGTTGTTATTGCACATAAAAGACCCAGAATATTTACAAAAACATTTCTACAAGCATTCTATTTTGCTGAGTAAAACACAGATTACCTTTTATCCTTGACTGATTTCTTTATAATACACAACAGATAAGCCTTTTGAATACCACAAATTGTTTTCATTGCTATCATTCTGAATTCAGACTGGAATGGATCAGGGAACATACTGATATAAATCCAGCAAATGTACGGGCAAAAACCACAACTGGGATAAATCACTTCAGTCCCCACTTCTTGTCAGAACGGTGGTCATGGGTTGGCAAGACACAAGTCACACTGGAAATAGCTGTAATCACAGTTTACAAGAGCTAACCTAATGAAAGCCATGGCTTTGTGTGTCAGTGCAGATATCCAGCCTTGGAAAGCCCTCAGCACCAAACCTTTCATACACGAAAGGTGCATATACTGAAACCTTTGCTGAACCAGGAAAATCAGGCTGAGCTACAGAATGTGGGAAACAGCCCAACACGTTGAAATAACGACAAGAAAAATTTATCAAGTTTGGACTTAAAGTGAAAATGGTTAAAAAAATAAGGTAAAGCGAGTGACAAATGGAATTAATCCACGTGAGCACTGAGAAGGAAGCTGACAATGCCAAGGAAGGAAATTGCTCACTCTTTGTGTACAGGAAAGGCTGAGTCCTGCAAGGTTGCCCCGTGCCATACACCTTTGTATGCTCCTTTTGGGTCCCTCCAGGGAAACACCCCAATTTACTTACGCCCCCACTCACCACAAGGTGGCACAGATGCACTCCCTGGGATTTTTAACTGCCTCTACAGGTCCATTGTTTTTAAGAAGTACCTGTTATCCGACTCTACAGAGGGGAAAGGGTGGCATAAAAGCAGGGAATGATAAACCATGATATATTATCAAGAATAAACAACTGAACGCAAGTAAACTATTCTTAATAAGTGGATTAATTCCAAATTTTCCTTGTTACTACTATTTACCAAAGGGACTGACCTGTTCTCACATCAACACTGTGGAAACTAAACAGAACAGGAGCTATTGAAAGCTTTGCTTCAGTATGTTTTGCAGAAACATTCACCAGAAACTCCACAGAATTTATGGATGAAATGGAAGCTGGACAGACTGGTGCCAGAGATGGGAACAGGCACACAGGAGCAGAAATCCAGGTGCATCTACCCATTCTTCTGATTCACCAGATTTTAAGCCTGCTCGTCGCTGTTGGCTGGTTTGCAGCATTAGGGGTTTTCTTACTTTGCTGCCACTTTTTGTTCCCGCATTGTGAATTCCAAGAATCAGCTACATTTGCTAAGGAAGGCTGTTCCCTACTAGCAATTCTTCCTTCATGCTGATACAGGCTGTGTTTGAATGTTTGAAAGTCACACTTTGAAACACCCAAATATACATTCTCATTTTCACCTAGAGGCTGATGAAATAGAAGTCTCAGTGTAGCAGTCCCTCTTTTCAGATTCATTGTATGAAAATACACTCTATGATTGATAATGGTCACAGCACATAACAGATCCATGTTTCATACACCCTTTAGAAAGGCACTAAGCACAGTATGAATCCACCAAACTACACATGAGATTTAAAAGCAAACCGATATAAGCATGTGAGTATGAAAGAGAGGAGGAATTTCTTAAGGACAGAAAAGTACCAACCCAAACCAAGGCACAGAAACACTAGCTAGCATGTGAAGCAATTGTATCCACACACCACAAAATATATGTTTTTAGAAAGTAGATTCTTGGAGATTTAAAGCATAAACTATGTACATAGCTCCCTCTGATGACCATTGGACACGATACAATGCAAGTCTCCTTTTACTTTTGTTCGTGCACTCAACTGACAGCTGACTGGTTAAATTCTAATTGCTTCCAAGTGAGGTCAGCAAAGGTATTTATCGAAAAGGACTGAACAACAGGCTCAACACACACATGCACGCGCAGCATAAGCACATACACACCATCGCTCTAGTGTGCTGATTTATGGAAACAATTATAATTCTGGTGGAGTCTTTCTGAGCTGAGAAAGTTTGTAGCTACAGTAGAGTGTCTCATGTTGCAAAAAGCAGACAACAGAAATGGAGTACTTGGGCGTCCAGCTCTTATCAACAGCAACAAGTAAGTTATCTGTCCTTTACGAGAATATTCAGCAGTGTCTAACAGCTATTAACTTTTATCTTCATTTGTATATGCTAGATGCTAAAAAAAATTAAAACTATTTCTACTAATAATCTGAAAAGGGTAGGAATGAAAACAGAGGGCTAAAGCTATGAGGTCTGTTTTGAAACTTGAACTAGAAAAAAGTTATATGATAGACTGTGCTAATAGTGACTATATAGGTATGAAGTAATAAGGAGAATTTTATCATGCATAAGAAAGTACTTGAATTGAATCAATAGGAGATTTTTGGAAGGACTTAAAATTGAAGACAGCTCTGTTTACAATCAGTGGAAATGTGTGTTTGTGAAAAAATTCGTATGAGAGATAACTTTTGTATATACATTTGCATATTTTTAAAACTCAGCTCAGCATGTCATATGTTTATGTGTAGCACTTTCGGGTAGCATATTGTACCTTGCACATTTGTAACAACTGAGCATAAAGACTTACACATGCACCTTTTCTCACAGATCTTTTATTTTCAGTGCAAGCAGCAAATTCAAGTAGTAAAGAAGGTCACAACAACAAAGGTTTTTATAACTTGTGTCTTTAAAGGATATTCTGACTGAAGAGATATTTCAGAAGCTCTTCTATTTCGCCATTAACTATTAAGGAATAACGATCAGAATTCTAGAAGAGGGAGCTCTCTCATTTAAATGAATCTGTAACTCATAAAGACAGAAGGCAGGTCGGTGACCTAACAGCAACAGTCTACTTGAGATTTAATTTTCATTATGTTGTTCATGAACACCCAGAACACTGCACTATAATGCACAAATGGATACTGACATGGATCCTGCCAATTTTGCTCTACAGATCATACTTTTACATTATCTTTCTAATGGGCACTGTATCTTTAGCTTGCAATGACATGACTCCAGAGCAAATGGCTACAAATGTGAACTGTTCCAGCCCTGAGCGACATACCAGGAGCTATGATTATATGGAAGGGGGGGATGTGAGAGTGAGAAGACTTTTCTGTCGAACTCAGTGGTATATGAGGATTGATAAGCGAGGCAAAGTAAAAGGGACAAGAGAAGCAAACAACAACTACAGTAAGTAACGTTTTGGCTTTTCCTATTTCTAAGTTTTTTGAAATCTACACTTCATTGTTTCCTACTCCTTGATTTATCGTAATTTCAAAAGAATTTTGTATAGTGGACTGACCATTGTGTAAAACAAGTTTGCCAATTAATAATAGAGCAGGACATTTGTTATTGATTTTGAAATGCGTCATTTTAAATACTACATTGTAGATCTGCTAATGTATTAGTTACAGCTGGGAACTATTAGCAAACAGAGAGCCTATTTTAACAAGTGAACTAAGGTTGGAAGTATGAAAATATAGACCCACCAACTTTGCTCATAAAATACTTCTGAAACATTAAGGCACATTTCTATAGTCCACAACTACCTAAAAGTTTGGTGTGTTTGAGTTAACAATTAAAATATATGCAATACTAGAAAGTTCAATGGAAAGAATTATGTAAACTCTCTTGCAAAATCTTTCAGATAGTTTGCCAAGCCAGGAACAAAATCTATTATAGTTTCTGCAGTTCATTATTACAATGATCATGATGCTGAAAAAATATTCTCCCCCCCTTCTTCCAAAACTATGACTCATCTAGAGAGAATGGACATACAATATTTTACAAAGCTCTACAAAATACAATTTCTGAACTGGAAAAAGAATTGCTATACTAATCTGTGTGTTTCACATAAGTATCTATATATCTTTGATTTGCACTTGAAGGCATCAAATTTTTCGTCACCATTTTTGCCACTTTTTATTTCGTGTTGTTACAAATATATTGTTTATTTAGAGAAACATGACATCTACTTGCAAGGACATTATTAAGATACAACGGGAAATGCATAGGATTATATTGCATATTTCAAACCAAAATTATAAGGAGAAGGGGCCAGAGACAAGTAAAATGACAAATACATTTCTAAGAATGCTGTTAAAAACAGCTTTAATGTAGGTTGTGTGTATTATTGTGCTGTTTATAACAGCAGCAGCAGAAGAAATCAGTAAATCAACCCTCCAGAGCTGTTAGTGTGATTCAGCTTTCAGCTGAGCCTGCCTGTGATCTGTAGGAACAGCACTTTCCATGCTCAGTGCTGCCTCGAGGGCTGCACCATTTATTTCTTTACTTCATGACTATATTAAACGCTTGGCAACTTGTGTGGCTAAAAGTACATTGACTAATGTGACTGTTTCTTTTAAAATTTGTTTCCATATGTCTCCTTTCTTTCTGCACTGTTACATAGTGAATAATCATATTGCTCTGAACGGCAACACGTGGCCCGCAGCCAACTGAGTTATTTGGGCCATGTTCAAGAAGACTCCCTTTGAGTTCCAGGAGGACATTGCCACAATAGGGGTCCATAGGGATAGTTCTGAAGTGAAAAGTTGTTCCCAAAAAAATCAGTGGAAAAAGCGTTACTGAGCATTGAAACAGATTTTTCTAAATTAATGCACATAAGTGAATATCCACAGTCCCCAGTTTTGTCTGTTACTATTTACAAACACCTTAAGGAAATGACAGCATATAGAGCTGAATATTTATATACAATTGCCTCTTTTTTTAGTTGCATGAGCAATTAAGCATTATTTCAAATTCAAGTCGAGGCTGTCAGTTCACTGCAGGATCCCAAGCTGCTGAAGCACATTAGTGACACCTTGAAACATCCTGCAGGGAGACCAGCAGAGAATATCAGGCCATGCTGTGCTAATGATGTCTCTTGCAGTTCTCTGAACACGTCATTATTATTTAGTGATGGCAACTAATTATTGCGCATTAATGAAAGGCAAACTGTCACTAAACCCTTAAATTTGTATTCTAGTGGAAAAAAACTGAATCCTTTTTCCTGGTAAATGAAACAAGTATCAGGAGAAAGCCCAACCAATAATTGAATGGTTACCTGGTAACTGTGTGCTTTGATGAACTGCCTCCACCACACTGGACTGAAGTGTGTAGGAAGCCTCCCACCATCTTAAGTTTAGGTCTCTTGCTGTAATTTATCTCTTGTATCCCAGGGAATAACATCCAAATGCTTTTGTTGGAAAGTAGAATAGGCCCATACTGACAAAGAGGACTGAAAAAATGTGAACACTGATAACTTGGACTTTCTGAGAAACTAAAAAAAATTAGTATTGTAGTATTATTAAAGAAACACTTTTTCATACCCTCTGTTCAACAAAAGATGCAATCAGTCTTTTTGGAGATGTGCTTATGGCTCTCTACTAAAATACCCAGAAAAAAATATTATATGAGGGGGAAACAAACAAATAAACCAAAACCAATCAAATTTAAAGGAAAAAAAAACAGGAAAAAGAAGTCCCCACCTGAACTATTACACATTCCCTCAGCAAAATTTTTAACATTAGAAGACTAAATGGGCTATTTTTATCCAGGGCCTCTGGAAAGCAGTTTTCATATCGTACTCATGACCAAGACGTATTAATGTGTGTTCAATACTTTTGTTTCATGATTTCCAGTTCTGAAAGTTAGTAAAAGGTAAATCCAACCTGTTGCTTAGGATGCAATCCCAGAACAGCTGCAGTCAAACTAATCAATGCATATGAAAAGTGTTGCTCTGAGAGGTTTCTTCTTATTTTATCCTCATTTTCCACTTACATAATAAACAAAATAAATAATTTTCCCTTTTGAATTCACTAACACGTGCCACTAAAATAAAAATAATAAAAAAAATCAAAATCACATATTTACCTATCATAACTTAGCTTCATAAAGGAAGCTGCCCTGACAGTTTTATAGAGAGAACCAATATTTGTTTTCAGTCCATGAACTGTGAAGCAGGAATACTGTGAAGAACAATCTTCACATTGAGAAATGTCTGTAGAATTATAACTTCATCACCACTTTGGCAAGTACCAAAAATCACAGAGGTTCCCTCACCAATTGGGACTATAAATATCAGAATGCCAAGATGGTGAGGAATTGGGGTCCTTGCACTTCACACTTCTCTAGTAGCAGAATAAAAACATATATACACAAATACTACGAAATCAATAGCAAAAATGATGAAAGTGTTAAAATTTCCTAAGGTTTGAAGTTAACAGCCTCTGTATCAAATGTATGTGGATGCAAATTTCATGACATAACTAAATGCTGAACCAAATTCTCATTCCCCAGCTGTAATAATCTGCATTTCTCACTCACTTGCTTGGAAACACGTGAGAAGTGAAGTGCTCAGCTCAGCAATGCGAGTGCTCTGCCCCAGGGAGGCGAGTTCTGCCCCAGCAGCGCTGCCCTGTGCGGGACCCACACACGGCCCTGAGCACATCCCAGAGAGCTGCAGAGCCTTCTGGTGGACACAACGGTGATAACTCAAGAGTGAACTAATCCCATCAGAGGACAGTGATCTCCACTAAGCAGAGGAAATCACTTTGCACCTGACAGCTTTGCTTTTAATCTGAAAACTAAAAGGCAGAGTGAGGACTGAGAGTCACATACTGAAAAACTAAAGCAAGAATTAGGAGGCAGCCAAGAGATTAGGTCACCCAGAAAAATCTGTCATTACTCATAAAAAATTTCACTTTGACAAACACTTATCATACCTTGTCCAAGCCTAAACCATATGGTTTTTATTAAAAAATAAATTTGGTATCTTGTTCATGGAAAAGAATCTAAGTGGGCACACGAAATGGACTTTTTGACTTCTTGATTGCAAAATGTTAGATTGAACAAATCTTAAAGATAACATGGCAATTTGTTAACTCTTCATTTTCGGTAGAAAAAAAGAAGTCTCTCCTTATCACTGTTTACTCCCTACTTCAGTTTGTGTTTATTCATTTTGCTATATTTTAGTTGATTTTGTTCAGGAAAAAAAAGGAAAAAAAATCAGTTTGACTCTATCCAAAAGGATTTACAACTACAACTGGATGATGCTTTAGGTCTTTCCATGCTCTGTTGCCTTTGGAATCTCATTTTAAAGACTTCAAAGGGTCCCTTAGTTACTAGAAAAGCCTTCCCAAAACTTGAATCCCAAGACATCTGATCCTATCATATTCCATGTGGGCTATAAACTCAGAAAGTGCCAATTTCCTCTTCTTTTGAGTGTTAAAACCAACAACAACAACAACAATAAAAGGTAGAAAAAATAGTCTAGTGAGATCTTGACATGAAATAGCTGAAATCTAGATTAAAGTTCTTGTCTTGGAAAACTACTTCTATTTTGACCCAAATCCAGCAAGTCACAGTTTTCAGCAATATTAAATGAACTCAACTCAGTTTTGTTCAAACCTAAATCCTAACTGATGACAAAATACACTTTATATGCATCTTCATGGTTAAATCCTCAAACCCCCTTATAAATTCAATAGCATTTTATATACACTTCTTAATGTAACACAAATGCTGGACTATGTATGCCATGCCACTGTATAAGTTTTATTTCTGTTTCTGAAAATCACATATTTCAAGGCAGGTGTTGATGTAGCAGATTAAGTTCAGGGTTATGTGTGTTTAAACAAACAAAGTCTGCTTCGCAACTGCATTCTTCATTTTTCAAGTTGCTTGTTCAACCAATACTTTGGTGTCAGGAGAAGGCAAACCTTCACTAACATGAAAATGCTTTTGCCTCATATTAGTACCCTGCTAATCTTTTCAATTAGAACAGAAAGAGATTTAATTCCAATAAAATATATGTGTATCCTCTTAAAACTTAGCCCACAGTGCCAAGGATAACTTTCTCTCCAACAGTGACTAATCAGATCTAAATATCACAGATTTCCCTGCTCCCTCTCCAGTTCTTTGTCCAGCATTGGTGGCACAAACCACCCCCCAGGTTTCAACCAGCAGAGACACTCTTTGCCTATTCCTCAGTCTGTACCTTATCACAAATCAGGTTTCCCTCCTCAGCTGGGGATGAAGATGGGTTTTAGCAAAGGTGCAGATATCGAAAGCACCTGAATTACAACTGTCTTTCAGATTCCATTGGCTTTTTCAGTAAGTATACCCTTAGGGAAAGTGAGGAGAAAAAAGCAGGGAATAGTCTTGAACCATCACAGCAAGATTCTTCAGACCCCACGTGTCCATGCCCAGATAGGTGCTCACCTGACACAGGGTGACAGGGGTGCCACAAAACACAATTAAAACTGTTTATTACTTCTGAATTTACCTCCTGAATCTTCTCACCTTGTTCATTCTGAGGCATTTACCACAGAAAAGTATGTGGAAAGCCAGACAGTAGCAGTTTACACTCACTTTCCTCTCTCTCTGAACAAGAATGATTGCACAAGCTCTGTGGGGGCAGAATCAAACCTCTGGGCTCAGGCCCAGGCAGCAGCTGAGATACTGCACCAGGGCAATGTCTGCTGCACAGCTCGAAAACTGGGCTGAAACCACCACGACCAGGGAAAAACATCTAACCTGAGTCCAAACACATTGTCCTTAAACTGATCCATTCGACCTTGATACAGCCCCGTAACTCAGGCGTGGCTTGGAAGCTTTACTGAATCTCTCAATACTGAGACTTATCAGAAATGAGAAATGGTGCATTTTTATGGAACCATCACTCAAATGTAGCAGCCAACTGTGGAAGCAGTTACAGGATACATTTAAAAGATGAATTGCAGCCCCTTCCCCTCAGTTCCGCCCCCCCAGTTGTTTACAATTTCTGAATGTTCACAAATTTCAGTGTTGTATCATCAAGCATGTTATTGCTCCATCCTGAAGAAAATGTGCTGAAGTGGCCCTGACCTGAGACCCAAGAGACTTGAGGCTAATCCAAACTTTTAAGCAATTTGCCTACAAACTTTGGGAAAATTCTTCAAACTCTCTGTGCCTCTATGAAAACAATTATTCAGCTCTCTGTAAAGAGCTTTAAAAAGTATTAGTGAAAAAACATCCAAACCTCCAAAGAATTATGTGTTGCTGTTATAATACTAAATAATTTTGTTATAGAATACTAATTGACTAATAGAAAATGAACTAAAATAACTGAAGGCAGTAACTAGACAGGAAAACACTGAGCTCAGATGAATCTTAAAGAAGCGATTTCTAAACAGGCAAATAGAATTTGGTAGGAAATTTAATTCCTTATACTGTCAATCTCACAAGACAAAGCCTAAATCCAGACAATCCCCATTCCCAGCTTCCAGCTTTCTGCATTGTTTGAGTATCTGAAAGTGATTGTTTCAGATTTCTAGGATCCTGCAGTACAGAACAAGGCTGGTTTCCCTCCCATCTTCCTTAAAGCTCAGGAAGACCAAGACATCCTAAAGCACATAATTATACTGTTCCACACTACATGATCTATCAACTAGTAGTATATTTTGGAACACTTTTCTCACCAAAACAGAACAGCTTTAGGCAAATGAAGGCTGTTGCTCTTCGTGGGTGGCACAATGCTGTCATTGCATAATTGACTGTCTATGACTATATTTGGCAACTGTATTTCAATTGTCTTTTTTGACCTTTGACTTTATTTTTAATTTTTAATTCTGGATATGAGCTTACAGAAAGGTCAAGTTAGCCTTCTGGTGTATGTAATTTAGAAACATTATTAATAAAATGTTAATAGCGAAAATTCTTATAGCAGTAACATTATAGAGGTTAAGAATCGTAGCACTGAATTGTCAGACTAAAACTTTCATAACACATGACATCATTTATACAAATGGAAAAAGTTCTTTGCAACAAGTCGTGTCGAAAAGTTAGAAGTGGATATTCACAGATATGGCCCATAACTTCATGAAAACACACCAAAAAAGCAATAAAAACACCAAGGCAATCAATATGCTCTCTTGACTCTTACGCTTTTAAAACAAAGAACAAAACCAGGACGAAGTTATTAAAATGTCTTTTTCTATTAAAAGGAAAGATATTCTGTTAAAAACACTAAAATCTTCCTTCAGCATCTAGACTCCCAAAACCAAGCCCAGTTGGGACACTGATCGATCAACTCGAGACCAAACACAGAAACAGCAAAAATGACCATTTCATGGCATTTTTAACCACAATAACATCAACAGGGATCAATAAACACCAGTTGTCTCCATCACTCCAATAATAACACTTCCTGAATCGCCCCATTACCTGTGGGATTTCCTTGAAGGAGTCTCCCAGCATCAGGACTATCACCTTTAGCACCAGTTTGCTTCTTTCAGAACGTGCCAAAAGGCACCAGGAGGTGCTGCAGGCTATAAAAAGGTGGTGATCAGACCTGTTCTTGGCAATTTTGATACCTTGGAATTTTGATATTTATCTTACTAGGAGGTCATGTGTTTCAAAACAGAAAAAATACCCCCACCTGTAACAAGAAGCGTATTTTCATTAATAACCTGTGCTAATTTTATGTCTTTTATTACAACCTTTAAATTTCATGTGGAATTTGATGTTTCAATCAAAAGTAAATGTTCACAGCAAAGAAAAGTAAACAGAGAACTTTATGACTCTTAAACAGAGAAATTATAAATGAACTTGTATATTATTTACAGTTGAAAATTATTAGTGGGAAAAAATAATCACAACCAACATCCAGTTTGGAAAAGGTCATTGGTGACCCTGTGCTGCAGCCCCAGAGTGGCTCAGGGAAACCAGTGCCCTCCTTGGGGAGCTGTTTGTGTGCACAGCTGTCAGCAGTGGAGTGGCCAGCAGGGAGTTACACATGCCAGGTGTGTGGAAACACTCACAAGAGCTTTCTGGTTTCTTTTATCACAGTTCACAACACTGCATTGTGAGGATAGATGGGGACACCACTCAGAGGGCAAAGCTAAGGGTGGTAATGCTCAGGCTCTCCAGCTGCCCACCAAGCAGATGGATTTGGGAGAAAATGGAGATCTAGCCAAGGGAAGAAGGCAGCACAGAGGGGAGAACAGGCCGATTCCATCCAGTGCTTGTGTAGCTTTGTGTGAAAACAAGAGTTCTTCTCCCTGACAGAAATTCTGAAGTAAAATAGAAAGGATAACTCAATCCTGAGAGCTCAGCCAGTACTGACACGACTGGAGAGTGCAACTTTCACCAGCTTTCAAAAGCAGCTTTAACTCCACCATGCTAATTTATTTCCTTTGGAATAGCCTGGGCAGCTTGGGGACTGCACATAATGTGCAAGATGATAGACAGAAATCCAAGCAGTCCTTGAGTGCTTATTGGTGAAATTTTACAAGGATTTAGGGAACCAGCTCTGTAAATACAGCTCATAATGATTCAAACAACAAGGCTTGCTGGTTAGGGCTGCCTTGCAGAGGGGAACAGATTTACACTGTGGGAAAGGCCAGCAGATCTTCCTCAACAGCATTCCTTGATGTTTGCTTGGGGAGAAGCTGCACCTGCGAGGCCTTGAAGTCATCACAGCCAAGTCACTTTGCAATGCCATCACAGAACATTGTGATACTCCTTTCCAGAAGAACAGTCACAAACACCTGAGCTCAAAGTGAGACTCACCCCAGCTGAACTTCCCATTCAGCACCATTGCCTGCATTAGTTTAGCATCATCCTACCCACCCCTTGCTATAGCACAGCACAAAGAGAAACCTCGGCCACATACTAAGCACATCACTGACTACACACAAACCGCAAGTGTGACAAAATTCAAGCAGTGCTCTGCCTACAAACACTGCTCCTCATCAAAACATAAACTGCATACAACTACAAGTACTTTCAGACTAACTGGTGACAAAAAGCCATTCATCCAATTTAAGTAAGCTCTGCTCTTCTAACCAAACCTTTTACAGCTTTCACTGAGCAGGGAGATTCTGGTCAGTATTTCCAACAAAGACTGAGAAACCAATCCAAACAAAAGGGTATATAATTTCCAGGGCAAGAAAGTTCTCTAGACCACTCCAAAACACTGCATACAAGTCAGAAAAAAAAAAGAAACTTTCTTATGTCCAAATTATTATTCCAAAAAGATCACTCTTGCACTCAGAAAAAAAATACTACCACCTACCTCATGAGGTAAAGGACAACATAAGAACTGTGGAGAAAGCCACAACAGCAAACACATGGAAAGGCTCTTCCACATAAGGGATCCTCCTTTCACACTGCTGATCAGCTACAAGGGACTGACTGTGCCCTTCCTCCTCTCAGTCAATAATGTAATCAGGTACACAGGTGTTTTGTGTCTCCTGCTCTATTTTCCATCCTGCCACCCCCCTCCAGGACTGTGTTTCAGAGGGCTGAGTGCTCTGTCTGAGCATCTGTTTCAGCAGCCAGGAAGGAAGCTTTCTTATTAAGGATATAAAAGACAGACAGTCTGGCATGTTCTCCTACCTTACTAAGTGTAACAGCCATATATTTAGGGGAACTGGTATTGGACTTTGTAGTAAATATTGATTAGTTCAAAGGAAACCAAATGTTGCACTGATTTTGAGAGTAGCCTTAGGAGAGTCTGCTCAAATTGAAAAGTAAATGGCAAAAGTCCTAGGCCACTTATACTTGTCCCTTTAAATGCCTTTTAAGTTGGGCAATAAATGTAATACAGCTATTATTAAAAACAAACTTTTAGATTATTATAGACCAATTTCAATCAGAATGTTCATATTAGCAAACTGGTGCTCAGGCTACTTGATATAAATAGCAAACTAAAATTATTTCATGTGCCTTCATTTCTGACTGGATATTTACGTGACTTGGGAATTTCAGTCTATATTACTGAAGAAAACTGTCATGCAACTAAATTAAAGCAAAAAAAAATTTACCACATCTTTCTAGGAAACTATTACCACATATTTCACGGAATTCATGCTCTGTTGATTTTTTAGCTAAGTAATCCAGTGTTTTGAACTTGAATTCCTCTATTTTAATAATATTCTTCAAGGACATGCTCAGATGAGAACTTATGAAAAGGCACTTTAATCCAGAAGGAACACTAGAAGCAAAACTTGTGAATACCAAAATCATAAAGCTATCATTAGACCAAAGTAGACCAAAAGCAGAATTTTTCAGATAATTCATAACATGTAAGGCAAATACCAGTAGTTTGGTACTAGCTCTGATCCAAGCAGATGATTTAAGAGAACATGATGAGTTCCAATGGCTGTATCATGTAGCAGAAAATGATAGAAGTGATAGAAGATGCATCTATCACAATTATCATCAGAAATTATTGGGGAAATTATTCAGAACTGTTCAACATCTGAAATGTGATAAATACTTATCTTTGTGAAAAGAAGACTTTTCTTCTTACATAACAAAATATGTCATAAACACAAGTAGGTATCTGTACATTGTCCTTCCCAGAGACAATTTTCTAAGAGTGTTGACAAGTGCTCAAGGGATGTTTCAAGTTACCTTAAAAAAGGGCAATACTTCAGCCTAAGCCTCACAGCATATGTTTGGTACTTACACTTCTACATAACTACAGGGGATGCAAAAATGTGCACGTAGCCATTGTCAGGCAACTGTGAGACAAAAATAACAGAACCCATGTCCTGCCTTTGTCCTCATCACTCTGATGGTCTTGTATGCATAAGATACTGACATTTTTCTCCTGCTAGGGCCCAGTTAAAATGTAGGACTGTCATTACAAAAATACTTTCCCCCTTTCTTCCTCTTCACATCAGCTGTTCACTTCTTTCTGTGATACAATTTTGCTTGGGGCATCCTTATCCACATATGACAATATTTTACAAACATGAGTTTTGAATAAATAATGTCCCCAATAAGGTACTTAGATTCCAAAATTAAAATGTAAGTGATCACCACTTTTCAGGTGATGCAGGGAAATGCAGAGTATTTCTGTCTCTATACAGCATGGTAAATATTGAAGATTTTGGATCACAATTTATTATATTGTCTTCTTGTCCACAGTTCAACAAATCAGCAATGGGTGTTTTGAGCTGAACTGAGCTTAGCAAGTAGAACTGCCAGTTATAGCACACGTTACTCTTTTGGATGGTTTCTTTGTTTGTTTTCTTCTTAAGAGCCACCTGGCACCCCAAAGCATCCTATTAGATTACCAAATAATTATATATACATCATCTAATGGAATCACATATGCTGTGATCTACAGGTGGTATTGCACAAAAAAGTCCGATGTGAGCCCTCTCAGACTGTGCCATGTTTGTTTCATTAACATAGACTTCTACATGAAAAAAGTAATGCCCTCTCTGTGTGCATGGTATTTGATTGCAATACATCCTCACAAACACAGACATGTAATCAGCATGAGAAAGTAATCATTGAGAAGTACAGCATTAGCTCTTTTCAACATACAGTCAATATACGGCATTTCTATTGATACTGACTCCGGGGTGGACTACAGACAACTGCCATCAATAGTCTAAATAGTTGCTGTTGAAAGTAAAAAACACCACACAGCTGTGGAGGAGTTAAGTTACTGACTAGTGGAAAAGCTATCTAACCCTGTGATTCATTAGGAAAAGTTTGCTCAAGAGTTGAAAGACCCATATTAGGAAAGAAACAAATACATGCCATTTGTAAACGTCTGGCTCTACCGAAATCAGTAAAAGTTTTGTTACTGATGCCTACCCATGGCTTGAGGAGTTTATTTTAAAAAATGCCAAATAACTACTGCTTCTGCAAATCCATGTGCTTTCAATTTTAGATACAATTTCATAACATTGGTAATAAATACTGGACATAAAGAAAAATGAAATTCCTTTTCCACTATTAATCTCTTCCTGACTTTCAAGTCAGAATGACTTACTTATCTGAACAATATCTATGTACGAATAAGGTCTCTATTCCTATTGATTCTACTCAAGATATGGGCTGGAGAGTGCATACACCAGAAACTACCAAATTTAGGATATTCAACTAGAAATAAAGTTGGTTATCACTTTTTAAATATATGTACAAATTTATAGTTCTGTCTGAAAGACAAAAACAGAAGTTTATTCTAAGTTTTTCTGACCTATATTAAACACACAGACCCACATTTGTATACTGACTGAAAACTGACAGCATCATTTACAGGGAATATCTACTTAATAAGGAAAGTATAATCTCATTTTGTAATTTTTTCCTACAATATAACATTTGCACTTACAAGAATATCTTGATAGTCATCGGAGAATTAAGGTGTCCCACAAAGACCTAATTAACAGTAGCAGAATCACTTTGTTTCCTTTTTTGTGGTAAAAAAATCATCCTCAGTTAACAGGTATGTTTCTCCAGCTCCTCGCTGCAGAAAAGCTGAAGTCACAGATATTTTATGCAAAGAAAGAAAAGGTTTCTTCACCACCCTGAGTGCTTGGAGTAGCCGTAACTGTTTCAATCAGAGCAAAAAGCATAGCAAATCCTTCAGCAAGAACAGGTTTTCTGTGTGCATTTTAGATCCTACCACTCTGGGTACAGCCAGGCCCTGTCCTGCTTTAACCACACGATCTTCAAGGCAGTTTAAGAATCTCCTGCTAAGTTCAGTGTGACATAGTCACTTTTATGTTACAAACACTAGGAGAGAACAGCACCATAAAGAGCAGAAATGATCATAAATACAGTGCAGAATCAAAACAGGCTGTCAAACTGAGTCTGCCAATCACAAAATTATACAAGTGTAATGCAAATCCTCCACAAAAAAAAAAAAGAAAAAAGAAAAAAACAGCAGAGCTGCAAATCTTTTACTTGCACACACAGCTTCTGCTACCTAGTACAGAGTCTAACATTCAAAACCCACTAATCCTCACCTGAGTCCTCTGTCCCTATAAACCTATGAAAGAAATCTCTAAATGTTCCTTAAGGAGAACATTTTACTCTCCTCTGCTTGAACAAGGTCCTTGTTTAAGCTGAAATGCATGTTTTCAAACATCTACAATTCATAGAGCAGCTGTTTTCCAGATTTTAAAGGGGTCCATATACTCTGCTACAGATTGCTTATGTATTACTTCTGTGGAACTCATCAAAATTTCATGACAGCAATACATATAAAAGCAAAGTGTAGCAGAAAAATTGAAAAGTGGAACATTCCCAAAGGCTAAAAGACTGAAGCTGTTATCAAATGATTGAGTGGTATGAAATCTCCCATTTGTCTCAAGATCAAAAGTATGTCTTTAGGCTTATGCCAATGCACTGCACTGCCGTCTATCAAACGGGTTGTTTGATTATTGTCAGAGATGGAAATCTGGAACTCTACAAGTACAATAATATGGCTGCTGGGATGGATCTGAAGTTCAGGTATTAGATCCTTTACCAGACTGGTCACAGATACTGTTATTACAAACAGTCACCCTATGGTGATACAGCAGCACCTGCGTGCTCTGAGAGCCAGGCAATGTCAGCACTGCAGTTTGCAGCACAGCAGAGCTCTCACCCTCCCGAGGCAGTTCAGGGCCAGGAGAAACTTCCCTCAGTCGGGAAAGAAAGTGAACTGGTTTCTATCACATTTTATGTACTTTCCTCTGGCTAGCTGAGAGAATGCTGTAGTGGGGGTTCTTGGTGACAATGCAGAGAAACAGTGGATAACAACACAATTCTGACTTCATAGTTGCCCTTTTATATGTCCCCTTTATGTATCTTATACCTGATATAAACTAATAATTTAATATAAATTGAAACATATATCTTAATATAAACTGAAATAAATGTAACTGCACCAATTCACAAATAGGA
This sequence comes from Pithys albifrons albifrons, assembly GCF_047495875.1. Taxonomy (NCBI): domain Eukaryota; kingdom Metazoa; phylum Chordata; class Aves; order Passeriformes; family Thamnophilidae; genus Pithys; species Pithys albifrons. The sequence goes on from NC_092470.1 coordinate 11,277,851, forward strand.
ATATGTCTTGGTTTGAGATTAACTGTCTTGGTTTGAGATAAGCAATAATAATTAGAACAAAAGCAATGGGAAACTGGTTTGTGTACAACCAAACCAATAGTAAAATATTATAAAGTTGATTAAAAAAGATTAAAGAAATATCATATAATTTGGCTAATTCTATGCTGTATTAACTGTTCAGTACTGATTACTTATTTCATGACTTTTTTGCATTTTAGCTATGACTGATAACATCTTTTCATAAGATAACATCACACTATTCTATTACAGCACACTGGAATCTGTGCAGCCCTTAGGTCTAGAGCCCTGATTTCTACCTTTAGGGTAGAAGTAACTTTCACAGAAAAATTGGGTCACTGTTTCTATGTAATACTCACAAAAAGCAAAGCACAGAAAGGCTGTGGACTCTAGAAAATATTTACATTACTCTGGTTGCAATAGTTTTCTCACTGACTTCCTGATATTATGCACATGGACAAACTGCGAGTGTGCACTGACACTTCCATCACACACCCAAGGTGGTTAACACTTGATCTCCTCTACTCTGGCATTTGCAGTCAATGCTGAAAAAATCCCTAGATTTTTGAGCTGGTCATTTCAGCTAAATTTAAAAAGGCAGATTAAAAATCACACAAATAAATACAGAACAAAAGAGAAATTTGGCTGTAGCTCCCACAGTATCTTTGCTCTGGTAATGGCAACTGGTCCTGTAGCCAGGAACAATTGTCTCCACTGGTGCTGATGCTGCTATTTTCCTGGTTTGATATGGGATTGTAAATCTCGATAACAGCTAAAGATAACAGCTGGATGACAGTAACGCATTTATAAATATCTGGTCATGTAAACAAAGAGAGAATTTTCAAAGTGCTGCCTGTGTGTAATGGCAAATATTCTCCTGATTTCCCTAAAGTCAGGCTTCCAGTCAGGCTTAAAATTTTAGACTAGCAAAACAGTGTGTAATTACAAGGAAATTATTAAACTATGCAAAATTAGGACCAGGAATCTTAAGCTATTTGAAAAAATATTGTTGGATATTTGACACACATTTTGATCCATATATGGAGCAAGACATAAAAAACATCTGGTACAAACCCTCTAATTTATTTATCGGGATTGGATTAAATTACTAGATTGGTTTTGATTTTGAGAGGTTTTCAGTTTTTGCCTTCTATATATTTTAGCCTTTGGTCTAATACACATTTTGAAATTCATCTAAATCTAAATAATTGGTCAGCAGCAAACCAGAACAATTTGAGAGACATACCACGTAAATGTATGTCCAGTGGTGTTTTGAAGGCAGGAGTGAGCCAGGTGGTTTCTATCAGTCCCACTCTGGGATGCACAAAGGGGTTAGTGAGATTTTCTCAGCAGCTTCTTGCATTTTGCACCTTGACAGGAATGGGGTGGTGCCTGTTTGTGTCCTGGGTGCTGTAACTGATCCATTTATACATCCAGCTTCAGCTGTGCCTGCCCCGAGCGGCAGATCCGGTGGGAAATGGAACTGAAATGTCCTCACTGGGGCAGTGCTTGCCCTGCATGTCACAGAACTGCTCAGAGTGGGAAAAGATGTCCATCTCTTGCAATGGGGATTGCAGGGTTTATGAGTGGAACGATCTCTTAACTATGTGAAACAAAGGTTTACTGTCCAAAACTTCAAACCATTAAAAACTATTTGCTTTTATGCCCTGTGCCCCTAAATATACACTGAGCTCTGCAATAATGCAGCCACTTTTGTTCTTAAGCATCCACTTTCTGAATTTTACTTATTTTAAATTATATCAGTTATTAGCTACATCTGGGAGCATTTTGACTAATAAAAATGCATTGTACTGCATATTTAAATTGATAACACATTGTAGAATGTCAATATGATCATTCTACAAGCATTTAATAATCACTTTCGGTCATTTCCCTGAAAAATGTATAATTTTAAATTATCCCTAAAGAACACAGGAAGGCAGTTTTCAGGTCCAGTTTGTCCCCAAAATATGGCTCTCCTATTCCTCCTGTCAAGCCTTTTTCAGTGTTTCAGGAACCAGAAAACCTGCCACAGGAACAGCTGGAGACAGCACAATATGCAAACAAAACAGCTAAACTTTGAGGTCAGGGAATATTTCATATAAAAAAGAGCAGATTCTGTCTGGATTTATTTTTGCCCCCTTTAACTGAATAAGTCCAGCACCCAGGGCCATGTTATATTTAGGACATTTTTGTGACTGCTGCAGCCACTTTATACATGTGATAATAAGCAATAACAACACGAGAAATGCACCTGGAATTAAAGTTTTTCTGAAGACAATTCAGATAATTAATAATTTGTTTTCTTACACACAGATAAGGTATGTGAATACCCAGTCCTGTTTTTGTTAGAAAAGGTCTTCCACGGAAATGGCTTGACTAAACATCACTAATTCTATCCAGGAAAGGGAAAAGGAAAACACCAGCCCTTTACTAGATGAAAACACAAAATGCTATAATAACAAAACAAAACAAAATAACAAAAAAAACCCAAACAACCAAAACAAAACAAAAAAACCCACACAAACCAAAAAAGACAAATTACTCTGTTTAAAAACTTTTGCATTAATGGAAGAATTTGAAGAGACAGGAGGCTGTGGTCCTGTGTGGAATTTTCCAAGGTCAGACATCAAAGTAGCTGTAGGCACCGAAACTGAATATGGCAAGTTTTGCACCTCTAAATGGATGCACTGTATTTTGCTGTGGAAGGGTTAAGAAGCAACATTTTACATTTACTTTTGCTATTTTGAAGCTACATTCTGAAAGTTTGCAAAGCTTGAAAAGATCGCGTAATTCAGAGAAATTGGCACAAAAGATTTAAATACTAGAAATATCCTTCCTCTGAGCTGTAGGGAAAGTATTTGTTGTACAAGTTCAGCTCTAAACTATTAAATCATTAATTTTCTTACTGCTTGGAAAAAATTACATTTTGTAAACAGTCATTCAACTCTTTTTTCCCCCATTTTTCATATCAGTAAATTATTAATGCTGTAATAAGAGAGCACTTCTTCAGACTGAGGATTAAGACTTGGATTTTACATGACAGTATTAATTCTTAAAAATAATATTATTCTCCATTATAACCATATGTTTAGCTTCAAGGCAGTTTTTATTGGAGGGAAATGTAGTTTCCTGCAAAAATGAGAAATGACTACATGCTGTATAAGAGGGTGATCAAGAAAATATTTATATAAAGCACAGTGGAGATCAGTAAAGTGAAGGGTTCTAATAAGTTTAATGAGAGAGAATGAATGCCTGGGGCAGCATGTTATTCAGTTGTTGCTATACACTGTGCTATTCACAAGTCACACCTCTAAACTGAAAAGTTCCATAGTTTTGCAATTTACGGTAGTGAAAAATGTCACAGCCTTTGGTTTTGAAGATTAAATCAAGAGGAATATAGAAAGACAGAGGTCTAATCTGCTAATGTTTGAGTGAGACACATCCAGGAGAAGGCAAGTCAGAGTCAGAATGTCCTAGACCAGTTCTTCCAAAGAGGAATGAAGCATTTGATTCATAAACCCACCTAACCCACAGACATTAGCAGAGAGTTTACAGAAAACTGAGGCCAAACAGGTTGTCCAATAAGGAAAAATACTTGGAAGTTCGAAGCCATTTACCTTCAGCAATTATTAATTACAATACAGTCACTGAAATCCTCACTACAGTAATTAGGGGAGGTAATCCTGATGAGCACTGCTTTCCATTTATTCAATTTGAAAAATAACTAGAAAAAAAAGATACAAAGGCTCTTAATATTGCCCACTGCAGATCAAATTAAGTTTTAAGTGAAAAGGAAGGTGTATTTCCAGACATCAGCCTGGAAGTTCAAATCAGACTCTTCACTTGTCTCTGTGGTGGCAGCAACATGTGGTTGGAAGGGCAGATTATACATTTGATGATACATGAGCAACTGTAAATACTTCGGGCAATGCAGACATAAGAGTGGAACTTGGCTTACCCCCTCCTTTTCTGTCATAAAGGTAAACACGCACAAGTCCAAGTACACATGCAAAGAACAGATCTTGTAAGTAAAATAACAGCATTTCTGAACAGTCATTTCAGTTCCCTGTTGTGTCTTCCCTCTTATGTTTGGTTCTTCTGTTGCATTTTTTATACTATCTCCACAGAGATATCAAGTTAGCAGTTCCTTTCAGAAACCTTGACATGGCTCAAATTCCATAAAGTTTGCCATAAAGTTGTTCTATCTAGCAATGCATGTATTAATCAGTTTGCAGGATTGGGACACAGATATTTATGGATAATGTAACATCAAATAGGGAATGTTTAAAATGATCAATAGAAGAGAATCCAGTGGAGTACAAAAAGTACTTTGATGGATTTCTGTTTAGCAATTAGTTCATTTTCTTTTTAATACAGTATGCCCACTGCTTTTGTGCCCAGGGAATTGCAAAAAGGTAACTCAACATCAGCTAATTGTGCCTAATCAAACATTTTTTGCACACAGACTAAATCTTATAAGGAAATTCTGCTACTGGAGGATGTTGAACAATTCACTGCACTGAGTCCTGCAGGAATTTCTCTCTATCGTTAATCATCTTTCCTCAGACAACTACAATTTCGCCTGCTTGGAAATTACACACGGGACAAACCCAGGAGTTTTGAGTGCTTTGAATATTTGTCCATGATATCCAGATGTCTGGCTCTTCCCTGAAGCAGTAGCTTCAGTTCTCCTGACAATCCTTGACAGCCCCATTGTTTATGTGCGGGTTGTTTTCCAGCCACACTCATATCAGGAGCGCCTCAGAGAGGCTCCACACGCATGGCAGATGCACACATGGACACAGCACAGACACACAAAATAAAAGCTTTCTGAGCCTTCCATGTTGGTCTGTGCTGTAAATAACAACCTAGATGTGTTTGAATCACAAATCAAAATTCTGAGTATCACAATGAGAAGTTAAAAGCAGAAAGTGACAGTGAATATATGTACCAATTTGTTCTCTGTGACCATAATTAACAGTTGATTAAAATCATATCCATAGACAGAAAGTTCCTGAGGTAGAGAAAATCTCATGTCTGCTTAGAAAATGATTATAACATATACTTTTATATCTATTTCTACTTATAAAGCTTGTGAACATAAGTTCTGTAAGGTACCATCTCGGAAACTCATTCACTCTCTTACTAAGGAAAGTACACAACAAAAATGCAAATTCTACTTTCTATTAAGTGCAATTTAATAAAAGGGAAGGGTAAAAATCAAGTTGTATTACAAAATATCTTAAATGAATACCTTTATTTGCAGTAAATTTTTAACCATTAGATTTTATATTTGAGAGAGAATGAGCACACAAACTGTTGTACCTAAAGATGCATCCATTGAAAAATATTATTAAGAATCAAAATAACTTAAACACATACAAATACTTCACTATTTTTAAAAAAAGAGATAGAAAGGGGTAATGTTTCTGCAACCAGTGACTTAGAAAATTATCCAATGAAAGCATTCACTTCACTGATAGACTCTTCTGGGAGACCACTGAGGTGTCATAAGCCAGCTAATGAATGCATTTACCGTGCTGGGCCACCAAACGCACACAACACACACACCAACACCGTGGAAGTTTTCCAAGGTACTTTATGATTGACCATCAGGATTTGCATTTTCTTGCTGTAAGAGGCACAGACATTAACTTATTAAATCCCAGAGCAAAAGAACAAATTACATTAAATACCATTAAACAGTGTCAGCAATGACGAGATCGTTTTTCTTGGCCTTGAATCATATGCAAAGGTCACTTGAATTCATAAATATGTGCACTAAATTCAATTAATTAGAAACACAAGTCAGTGAAATTTAGAAGTTTCATTTTGTTTTGACTTATTCTCCATCCAAGTCTTTTCTGCCCCCTCTTTCACTATTGGAAATACCACATGCTTTATCTTAAGACAATCCTGCCTAGCAAAGGGTGTTTCACAAACACATTCCTCACGAGTGCTGAACTGTCAGTGCCCAAACTAATGTCAGCCTCTCTGCTCCTAAAAATCAGCAACAGGCTGTTTTTTTCAACTTCACTGCAGACAGAGGCCACAAGAAATAAAGTGTTGTACCTATGACACAAAAATTGGTACTGTAAAGAATTTAGAATATACTGAAAGTGAGCATTAGATATGTTACCTATTTTTTAAAAGGAAATAATAAGAATTTAAAATAACAACTAGTTTCTGGGCTAGCTTTTGCTTTTCTGTCCTTAAAAAACATACTTTTCCTTTCCTTCTTTTTCCTTCTTTCCAGCATTTAGAAGACTGCAGAAGTCTTCTTAGCAGTTTCCATCTTACCCTCAAACATTCTCTCATAACACTTGTGCCTGACAGAACACAAAAGCACTGGGATGAGCTGCTGTTGGCCTTGCCAAAAAACGTAATGGATGCCAGAATTTCCCTTTGTATGAAGGTCTAACAAATGGAGGAGCAGTGACCAGAAACCTCCTGTGAGAGACACTGAGGGCAAACCTGCAACATATGAAATGTCTGGAGAAAGAGCCTTCTGCTGAAGGACTGAGCATAGTGTGCACTTCAGATCTTCCTGAGCAATGTTCCCACCTGGCCCACTGGGGCAGTTCCCCAGCACAAGAAAAGATACCTGGCTCAGTGGTTCTGCTCCCTCCCCTCTTCCCAAACCCCTGCAGACAGGTTGGAGCTGCCTGCTGGATCCTCAGGCATGAGCAGCACTTTGTGGTTTCCTCACAGCTCTCAGAAGCAAGAATTGCAATTGTTCTTTCAGCCTCTTGGCTGCAAAATGATTAAAGACAAATGCCCTGATGTTGTTAAATCACAAGGCGCTCACTACTTTGTTATAGATAAGATGCTGTTATTTGAGGATATTATGGGTAAACACAGAGAGACTCTGCCTATTCAGCTATGGCTGATAAAAATTAATATAATCTGTAAATGGATTGTGTCATAATAAAAGCAAAGATTGTTAAAACACAAAAAAGGCATGGTGTGTTATAAAATAAAAAAAAAGTTTAACAAATAGAAGGAAGAGGAAAATGTTAGTGTGAATATATTAACTAAATCAGAAAAAACACTTAATATCAGGTGATTAAAAACAAAATTATCAAATACCAAGAAATAATTACCTCATATGAGAATGCTCAGTTTTGTATCACATAAATTTCCACCCTGAGGTGCTCTCCTGTCTTTCAGGCCATGGTTATGGAATAAGTCCAAACATAAAAGTGTCTGCTTGTAAAGTACTGAGCAACTGCAATTCTGGACCAGAATGCCAGGAAACTCATCTCATTTGTGATGCAAATTTCCTTCAAAACCTGAGATATTTTTCACCCACTAAAACTGTTGTCTCAGCCTAAAGGGTTGGTTTGTGTCTTTTTTTATCCCTACTGTATATCAGTTGTCTGTTATTTCATTTGCACAAGTGGTTACAAAGAATGCTGCCATCATCCACAGTCATCTCTTCTAAAGACAAACCATGGCCCATCCCAGCTGAGTGTGTTTTACGTACACCAGACAGAATTTCAGCTCCACAGGAAACTTCATTCACTACAGGCATTTTGAGCTACATTTGATACACTGACCATGCAACCATATAAAATTGTTTGGAATTTCATGCTGATTTTACAGAAATTACAGTTGTTTTCAATTTTGTATGCCCATCTCTAGGTTGGTTTTTTTTCTTTCTGGCTTTAATCTGATTCTTTCCCAGTTACTTTGTGGTATATTCAAGTCTTCTCTTAAACCTCTTCCGAGCTTCTATGGGGAGGCTTTAGATAAAGTTACCGAAAAACACAGTTTACATTTTAATTTTTAAATCAGGGATATTTAAGACCTTGTTCAAGTTAGGCCCTCTGAATTTCTCATGAACTTCTTATCAATTTAAGTATGCCTTTAAATTAATTTTGGTTATTAGAGTATGAAAAGAGTATTTCAACAGTATTTCAACTAAACAATCTACATATAAGAATTTTCTCTTTCCCATCCTAGCTTGGTGACTTTTTCCTTTTCATGAATAGAGACTGGAAGGATTAAAAGTCTTTAGTTTAAAAGGAAACACATAAGAATGGACTTGCTAATGTAGGACAAGGAATGGTATAAAGATTGAGGAGAGAGGCTTTCCCTAGTACAATTTCTGACTGTAGATTGTAGCTCTTTATCATTTCTCTGAAGCATCTGGGGCTTCAGAGAAATAATAGTATATATGTGTATATATGTACATAAACACTTAGAAATTGGCACAGACAAATCTCACACAAGTGCCTGGTTCATTTTTTCCATTTTTGTGTGAGGTTTTTTTCTGAAAAGATTTCAACTTACTATACCTCTCTTGATGCTCTGAAGCAACTACCTCAGGGATAAAACCCTGGCTCCACTGAGTCAGCTGAAATCTTACAAATCTCTTGTATAAATGTTATTCTTTATGTATTAAATGGCTACAAACATAACATAGCATAGAGGGTTTACTTCCATCACCATTTTTGTACTGATTAAGGTGTTTACCGCCTTCCAATGAATCATCCCACAAGAACCAGCATGAACACTGCAGGTCAGCTACACTGGGGCTCCCTGCAAGAAAAATGACATTATTGGATTAGTTTCCAGTACACAGAGGCTGTTCCTGCCCAGTCTCAAAGACATTCAGTGATGTATAATTTCATAATAAAAGAGAAGAACAAAAGAAGAGTTTTTTTCAAAAAAATAAAACTAACTAAAGAGATCACATTCACAGACTTGGCAGATCTTACAGGCTCGACTACATAACCATATACACAAGGAGCATAAGGATACCCATATCTGCTCAGGTCCAAATTTAATTCAGCCCAACATCCTGTTGGCAAGAACCACCAGTAGCAGAAGACTGCAGAAAGTACAGAAGAAAAGGAAATATCTGCAGTTGGCCAAAACTGTGGTTGAACAGTTTTATCCCCTTGACAGCTACTGATGGATTAGGTTCCTACCTGCAACCACCTATCCAAGAGTTATTCAATTTCTATTACAGTGACTGAGTACCAAGAACATACAAAGTAAACACAGGCCAATATGATGACAGTGTCATATAGTGAATATAATGTGAAATCTTGAGTTAATAGAAATACTGAAAGGAAATGAAACAAAGATTAAAAAAATACAACTTGCCTTCTCTATTTTGTGGATTTATTCTTTGGTATATTCTTTGGTAATTTCCTGCTTTGGTGCTGTAATTAGAATATAATACAAAAGAGCATTTTCATATTTAAATATAATTGATAAAATTATAATTGGAAGAGACAGTGATTTCCATTATCCACATCTCTTTAACATCAAAGTTTGTGTTAAGTATTTATATATCAAGCTGAGAATTGAAAAAATAGAAAAGTAATTTAACTGTTTTCATAGAGAGATTATGTTGTTTCTAAGTGTTAAATATTCCACTAGGTAGTTCATCAAAGAGCCTGAGCTTGAGAATTGTGCTGAGAATAACAGGCATGCAGGGAAAAGCTGGATATCTTATAAATCTTGTATATTGAGAAGCAGCTTGTGAAACTGTTAAAGTACTCAAAGCTCTGTCCATATTATATTGACTATTACTCAAAAATTATTCATTCTTGTCTCTGAGAGATCTCTGATAATGGATACTAAATTTAAGCATGTGATACAACTGCAATGATGGCACTGACAAATTAATAAACTTGCAGTGTATGACTTCTCAACCTTACTAGTCTCTTTCCATAGTTTATGCACATAAAGGAAGAAATGCGAATAAAGTAGAAAACCAAGTATCCCAAACCAAACCAAAATAAATCCAACACGTGAGTACGAATCTCATCATCTACTTCAGAAAAAAAAATCTAAAAAAAAAAGTAAAAATTGTAACAATTGCCTTGGACAAAACCTTTTGGCATTTTCTTTTTAGAAGTAGTAGGATTTCTTACTATTGTAACTTCAGTCAACATCCACTTCCTCAAGGAAATCTCCATTCTATGGCCATGATTTGTTTTAAAAAGTCATTTTGAATCTTTCATTTTTTAAAAATTCTGCATAAATAGAAAACTCAAACATAGATTTTTTTAAAAACTCTCCTTAAGTTAATGGTCAGCACAGGCAAGAGAGCACATGGATATAAACTGTTACTGAAAAAATGCAGATTGCAAATTACTACGAAGTCTGTAGCCATTAAAATAAATCAAGCTCTGGAACAACCGTCGGCAGAAACACTGGGGGCAAAGAAATAACAACTCCAATTTAGTATTGGCAAAGTTTATGAAAAGAGAATTATCTGATGCAATTCCCAGGCTAGCAGAACACTGGACTTGATGACCCAGAGATCCCTTCCACTATTATGCTCTTTGTTTGGCTAAATGCAGATGTTCAGCTGCTTTTCAGCCTCACTGTGGTTTTCTAAAATGAAATGTAAATTAAAGTTAATATAATTTTTGTTAGTTTCAGTTACAAATTGCCCTTTGTAGGAACTGTTACTGGGCCTGCAGCAGAGTGAGCTTGTCAGAGAATTCTAAAAGCTTTACTTAAAGCTGGCTTAGCACTCTAGAGAAGTACAGCAGTGTGAGTGCTCCAGGAAGAACGCCCAGCAGTGCACACACCATGAGGAGAGGTAACTGATCTGGCAGGGAAAATAGGAGGGGAAAACCCACAATACAGGCTAGGATAAAAACGTATAGAGAAGCAGAAATATCACAGATACTCAGTGCCTTTCAAAAAATCCCTAATTATTGAAAAATTATTATCACGTGTGGTGGCTGTGAAAAGTCAATGCAAACTTGGAAGGAAAAAAAATGGACTGTTTTGTTAAGGAGGAAAGTCACCTTTCCGGTGACAGTCTAACACACGGCTCTGCCTCCCTGTCGCTCCCTGGTCTCCCCACACTGAGCTGGTGGAATCTGCCTGGAGTTGGCTGCCTTTGGAAGTCCCCACGTTGGAGAACGAGTCCCAGGCAGCTGCTACAGCCCAGAGTTCTGTCAGTGACTCAGTATGGAAGGAAACAGCTCAAACTCAGATTTATAACTCTAAACTATTGCTTAAGACAACATCAATAATATCTAAGCCTGAAAACAACCTGGTGTTCCTTAATAACTTGCACCATCCTCCTGCCTTTGCTAAATCTTTTCTTTTTTACTAACATAAGAATATTTTTTATGTTGCAGGCAAGTTAAATTTATCATAACAACCACAGAAAGTATTGCAGACATATATCAGTGAGATGAAAATAAAGAAGTTTACAGAAAACAACACTAAATGTTTTCTGGTTTTGAATAAACAAGTTCTCAGAGCAGCCTTTAATGATTTTCAAATACACGTATCTTTACAGCTCCAATCAGTCATAAAAACATACAAAGGTCAAGCAAATACTTTATCTTATTTAAGACACTGTGGTCTGTTTTCTATCACCCACAAGTTCTAAGGTTTACACTCTCTCAAGGAGATGATGCTGCTCCACAAGACTTCAAAATAAAGGCTTTACACAAATTCTGTGAACCTTGACAGCTGAGCATATATTCCAAATAAAACCATGAGCCTGATAAATTCTAAGATACACTGATTCTCTGAAACTAGAAAAACTTTATACTGACATCACAACCTCAGAATACACTTAAAAATTATCACTATGCAAATTTTGAAGTGGTTTTCTGCAGACACAGTCACATACAGGGATTTTTTAAAGTCTAGCATTTCACATGAATACACATAATTATTTGGTTTTTCAAGAAGAATTGCTGCAGATTTTCAATAAACATGGAAATATTACAGAATATTAGTTCAGCTAAACCTTCTGAGTTGGCTGCAGAATGACCAAGCATTTTACAGACCTTCCTATGTGCCTTTGCAGGTATTCTAGAAATCCGAACAGTGGCAGTTGGAATAGTGGCAATCAAAGGTGTGGAAAGTGAATATTTTCTGGCAATGAACAAGTCAGGAAGACTCTATGGAAAGGTATGGGTGCAAACTTCTCTTATGCTGGTTTTTAAAAACGACATTTCTAACAAAGTAAAATGTATCCTGTACTTATCCCATACATCCCATACCAGACTTATGTCCATTTAATAAATTCAATTATTAGAGCTTATATACTCCCTCAAAATATTCAACACTCAGCCGTCAGAAGTCACATTTATTTATTAAAGCATTGATAATATGCAGGGTTTACAATGCATATTTTTCTCTCATCTTCCCTAATTTAAGTATTTAAAAAGACACTTGTACTTCTCTTACTCCGTGTTATTATTTACTCTCAACAGAAAGTCTGCAACGAGGACTGCAACTTCATAGAACTGATTGAAGAAAACCACTACAACACTTACGCTTCTGCAAAATGGACACACAAAGGAAAGGAGATGTTTGTTACCCTAAACCACAAAGGGGTTCCAATGAAAGGTAAAAAAACAAAGAAAGAACACAGAGCATCCCACTTTCTTCCTCTGGCAATATCCTAATCCCAAATGATCTATAAGGAACTAGTTCCAGCAGGAAGCTTAATTTTAAGAAGACTATTTGACAAGGTATCAAGAGAGGCTGGAATACTACTGAGAAACTGAACAAGCTGGACTTGCGCATTTATGTTTATTTTTAAGAGACTACATGAAAAAGATTTGAAAATATACACAAAACCAGATTTAGTAACTAAAAGTTGTAAAAAATTCTAAAGAGTTGTACAATCATTACCTTAGTCTTTGTAACTGGGTAGTTTCTTAAATTAATTTACCCTGAAGAATAAGTCATTACTTGATTATCTGATAATATTTTATTTAAAAAAACTATCTGCTTCTTAAATATGGCTGCTATAATAATAATAAGCAGATGATAATGTTGTGTAAAATATGTCAGACTTTAAGGCTGCTGGAATGAGTTGTCAGATTATCAAGTCAATAGAAAATGTGGAGGCTGAGCAGTATTTTAAATACTTCCCCCAAGAAGCTGGTATCCTATACATAAACTATATGATCAGAAAAAAAATATAATCTTGTAAATGTTTATTGTTGTATTCAGATAAAAGAGTTAGTTTGGAAAAATTAAGTTTACTCTAACACAAAATGTTCCTATCTATTAATGAAACAAATACCTAATGCTGCTCTAAAAGATGTTTCAAATAGTGTATGTAAAATAAAAATAGGAATAAATAATGTACTTCATCTCACTTTTCACAAATTAACATTTTATATAACGATGAAGCAAAAATTCAGACATATTAAGGTTTTTTATGTAACATATCCTATCTTTTGTATAATTCCTGTTAGGGCATACAGCTTTCAATATTATTTTTCCATCCTTATACATGCTTTTTCTGTTGTTACAGCATTAAACTTTATTTTAAGTTGTATTTGAACTTTATTGTTTTAAGTTATTTAAATGTTATTTATAAAAATGATACTTATTAAGCTTCATCTGTTTCATATGCTTTTAATTCTAAAGGAATAACGAAAAGGTCTGGCTGAGATGCATGAATTTTTTTCTGTGACCAGACACAAAGACCAGTACACAACCCTCCTGCCAACATACATTGGATGGCAGACAAAAATGACAGCCTGCAGCAAATCGCACAATGGCCATCTCAAAAGGAACAATGCAAAACTCTTAACAATCCTTGCCACATATCCTGCTGATTGAATTACTGGCACAGTCAGAGTTATGGCAGGTAAAAAAGGTTCCGGCCCCAACAGGTGATGGAAATTACCCTCAGATGGAGAACCAACACCCCCAGACACAGAAATAAGTACGAGCCTCTATGGTAGTCTGAAACTTCAGCTAAAATCAGTGTGACCTGCTGAAGAAAAGGCATCTTAATTTTCCAGCTATTAAAGTGTTCAACTAAGCCCTCCATACTAATGCATTATATAATTTCATTCTGTTCAGTTTCCCCTACACGTTTTCTTGGGAGTGTGATAATTGCACTTAGATAAAGATTACTAAAAAATTAGCTAAAGCAGCTGCCAGATGACTGGGATAGAGTCGTCTTAATTAATAATGGCCTTAAATGTTCTACACTGCATTACAAGTGTCTGGAGTCAACCATTTTTTCCTATGGGAAACACTTTCTTTTTAAAAGCACTCACAGAAAATGGCAAAAATTCTCTTTAACAAGTATTCCTTTTTCTAAAAAAATACTTGTTTACCAAATGGCGTAATTTGAAAATCAATTATGATATTAGCAAGTCAAAAAGCAAAGAAGTTACACACAGACCCAGGCAGGAAAAGGTGTCAATAGAGCTGTACCAGTAAACTTTCCCTGTGCCCTTGCTGGTTTATCTGTTACGTGTTCCATGAACACAACAGTCTGTACTCTGAAAGAAGCTTTTGCTGGTACCTGTCTGCACTGCCTTCTGTGAATATAAACAGTGAAACCAAGTTCACATCCATGAGCAACATTAACACACTAACAGAAGTTTCTACATCTAAACTAGGTTAGTTGATGCTTTGAAATAAAAATGAAAATAACATCTCATTGACACTGTGCTTAAAATCTCTACTGAAGTTTGAATTAAAATATAAGTATTTACGTTAATATATATGAATATATATGTAAAAAATCTTAAAATCAAAACCAGGTGCAGGCAAGCTCTTTTAAAAGATCTTTTGATTATGTAATTCAAGAATACAGAAATACGGTCATACAATTCCTGAGCTCCAGCTGTAATTAGCCCTCACTGCTGTGTGCTTTCTGTAATGAATCACTGTCATTATCAGGTAAGCCAAGGCTGCTTTATGTTTCACAGCTGTCATAACTGAACTGTGGCCTGTGAGGGAACTGTTCACAGAAAGACACCTGACTGCCAGGGCTGCAGTTCTTCAGTCCCACACTCATATGGCCTCACAATTAAACAATTTTCGACATAGCTTAATCCTAGAAAATCTCTTCTTTTTAACTCAAAAAAATCAGAGAATAATATTCAGAAAATTTAAAGGGATGATCTACAGTAGCACACTATTAAAAGACAAGTATAATAAAAAGAATCTATTAGGATTTAACAGTATTGAAATAGATGCCAGGCATCCTCACAAAAGCATATTACATCAATTACATCACAATCCTGTGTCAAGACCAACATACAATAACAATATACCATGTGGGAAGAAAACATGTTTGTATGAAAAGAAACAGATACACCTGTCTGGATATGGCTCATTACTAACCTTTATAAACCTAAAGGTTCAAGAAAACCCAAACAAAATGGTTATAAAGGCCAATCTCAATTGTCATTTCTCTGCTTCTCCTTCAAGGGCATTGGCTTTTATCATGTAGCTTTTATTTTTGTTTACCCATAGTTGTACACAGTGTGCACAGACAGGGTTCAGAAGTGAAACACAAGCTCTGGGGGTTCAGTAGCACCTGCAATAGCCATTCACAGACACTGCTCCACTACACAGGCTCTTCAAATTTAATTAGCAAGGTTCAACTTAATCACTTAACTCTTGTATTAGTGCTGATACACACTCTGGGACACAGAAGGGAGCCAATCTCACCTGGGGAATCTCACAGGAAACTGCAGAATATCCATCCTTGGAGGTTTTCAAGACCTGACTGGACCAAGCTCTGTACAAGCAGCCTGGGCCCTGCCCTGAGCAGGGGGTTGGACAAGAGACCTGCAGCACTCTGCAAATGGGTCTAAATTGTATGTGAAAGTTACTGTGCTTGAAACAACTGCTTTCTGAACAAATACACAAAACACATTTTCCATGTCAAGAGGGTGATTACACATTTGTCTCACAACTTGTGTGTCAATAAAGGTATACAAAATGGTGTAATTATATTGAGTGACC
This sequence comes from Pithys albifrons albifrons, assembly GCF_047495875.1. NCBI lineage: Eukaryota > Metazoa > Chordata > Aves > Passeriformes > Thamnophilidae > Pithys > Pithys albifrons. The sequence goes on from NC_092470.1 coordinate 11,293,598, forward strand.
CAATAAAAATGACAATTGGACAATTTCCATGACCTTTAAACCACTTGATACGGTACAATATGGTCTCACTTTTAGTTCTGTTGCAAGTACTTTAAAACACTGCTCTGCATAGCACCTGTAATAATCAGACTGCTACATGATTGATCCATTAATTATTAAAATACACTTGTCTGTGTTTTAAATCACTTTTTGAAGAAAACATGTATATTCTCTTTGAATAAGCTGAAGCAAAATGTAAGTCAACATTAAATCAATAAAGTAATGAGACCTGCAGTATTTCATTGCACTCAATGACCAGTATCTGAGTACTCTAAACAATTCACAAGCCTATGAGATCTACCTCATGACTGCTAACTTTGCAAAAACCACCATAATTTCAAGACATACAACATGTAGAAAATAAGAATGACAGGTTTGATTATTTTCCCCACATTAGGAAAACAGTCATCATCAGAGTTGAGATCTATATTTAGAAATAATAATATACTATTTTAAAACTAATATTTATTTTTTAAAAAGCAGAAATTCAATTCGTTACATCACTGAATGATTTTTAAAAGGTAACAGATGAGTTTTAAAAGGTAATAGTAATTTAAATCATATGGTTACCTTAACAGTGGAGAAGGTGAATGTATTAGCAGAAAAAAAGGTGAATTCTCTCTGCTGTTAGTAGAATAATTCTGAAGATTAGGATTGCATTTAAAGCAGACACTCAGATGGGGAAAATATTCAAGGAGTTGCACGAGGTTTTTAACATGACATTTATATTAAATTTAATAATATTCCCACAGCAAAATTTCTAAAAAAAAAGCTTTTTAACACCATACACTGAAATTCATAGTCTTACATAAAATAAAACTGCAGGATTTAATTATAAATATTTGAGGAGTGGGGGGCTAACACAGTATTAAAGCTACAAAGTGTTAAGCCCTGAGGTCTGTAAATAACCACAATAAATACCTGGCTGAGGAAAGCTGGCTTGTAAATCTCAAGCATTCCAGACACTGAAATGCCATAACTGCTTACATTCCAGACTTAAAAAGGGAGATTTCCTTCAATTCTGTTTGGAAGGCAGATCCTTGCTTACCAAGATAGGTTGTTTCATTAAGAAAACTCTTTTATTTAGAGGCCTGGCACTTGAAAAGATTGACTTTTGACACAGAGGAGAAAAAAACCCACTCACTTCAGCTGAAATTACTTCCTCATGAGAATAAATGTTTACCTTCAGTGCTAAGCAGAAAAGCAGAGGAATTAGAATGAGGATGCATAAACTTGTCACATGACGGTTACAGTATATTCAAGCTGAAGTCCAATATCAAATAAGAATCTTCACTTTTAAGAGCCTTTCTCAAACAGTGTTTTAGTGAAGATGGGTAAAGACCTGAACACTGAGCATTCTTCAGTGCAGTCCAGATCTCAGGCTTGGCTGTTGGTACCCAGGGAGAATTTGAAGGTGTCACGTTAAGAAGGCTACCAAAATTCAATATATTTCAATAGCAAGTAAATGTCTAATGCACTCAGCTATAGGAGGAAAGTAGTATCTGCTTTTCCTGATACCCAGATAGCTTTGTGAAACTCATTATGAGGTCACTTTACATGTATCAACAGCTTCCCCATCTTTGAGTTGTTAATTTGGTCAATTTTAAGGGCTCAGTCCTCTGCAGAGTAAGCTTGCTGGAGCTAACAAAGTCTGTGAAATTAGGAAATATTTGTGTCACATGGATGTTCAGAATTTTGTAAGACTAAACCACAAAAATACATTTTGCTAGCTTTGCAAAGCAAACACTGAAAGCAGCTCCGAGCAGTCTCCATTGGTTTGCAACCCTTTTCTCTGACCATGTGCCATCTACAGACTGCACAGGTATGGAGCGAACATGAACAACTCGTGCAAGTCCTTATGTAAGGTCTGATTTACATGTTGTTGTTTTTATACAGAAGCAAAGGCTTTACTTCCAGCCTATAACCCTCTTCCTGAAGGGAAGAACCCCAACCACAGCTGTTTCTTTGTCCCACCTTTATTTGAAGGAATCTCTGTCTCATTTTATTCATACAATCACAGACTGGTAGATGCTAGAAGGGACCTGGTCCAACCCCTCTGCTCAAGCAGGGCCACATCCAGACATTTCTTTAGTATGCCCAAAGAGAGATACCCTACAAACTCTTTGCAAAACCTGTGCCAGTGCTCAGTCACCCTCACAGGAAAAAAGACTTTCAAATGGAACCACTCGTCTTTCAGTTGGTGCCCATTGCCTCTTGTCCTGTCACTGGGAAACACTGGGAAGATCCTGGGTCAGTTCTCCTTTGCACCCTCCTTCAGGTATTTATTACATTGATAAGTTACCCCTCAAGCCTTTTCTTCTCCAGACTAAACAGTCCCAGCACTCCCAGACTTTCCTCATGGGGAGATGCACCAGTCCCTCAGTCATCTTTGTGGCCCTTCACTGGACTCTCTCCAGTATTTACATGTCTCTCCTGTGCTAAGGAGCCCAGAACTGAACACAGCACAGCAGGTGTGGTGTCACCAGTACTGAGCAGAGCAGAAGAATCACTTCCCTGTTCTTCCAACTAATATCTTTAATACAACTAGAAACATTTCTCATTAAGTTGTGTTGGATAATTCAGGACTGACTCTCTTTACAATTACAACTGGCTGTGTAAGCATAAATATAATCCTCTGTCACCTTGGACAGCACCAGTTTGGATGGACAAGAATCGTCATTGACTACTCACTGCTGAGTTTTCAGGGCTCATCTCATGGCCTTTGAAACCTGGCTCTGCTACAGATTTCTTATATAACTCTAAACAAGTCATTTTCAATGTCCTATTTGGTAAGTAAGAAGAACAAGTTTCAGTCTTAGATGCTTAGATGCTGCTAAAACATCAAACAGACACCCTCACTGGCTTTAAATTACCTGACTGATCCCACCAGGGCAGCAAAGGAGCTGTAGCTGTTTCTTCCCACACTCACCGTGTCTTCTGTTGTTACACAGGATACCACACTGTCCCAGTTAGGTTGTTCTCTCTAGTCAACAGGGTTGGGAGCTTCTTTATGTCTGCATGAACTGCTGTGATATTACTGCACAGCACAGGAAAACCAGATGAGAACCTTTAGAAGAAAGGGAACATTTGAAACCATGGACACTCAACTCTTCTGTAAGACACATTCATATGACAGCCAACGTGCCTATACACCCTATTCCTATTGATTTCACAAAAAACTAGACATCAAAGTGGATCTGGACAAGTAAATAACTTCTCAGTGGTCATAAAAGAGAACAAGTGATTATTGAACAAAACTGTGAGTGCTGTGAAAGCCTAAAGCAATAAGGCAGATCACTGAACAGGATATTAACAGGAAGGGGGGAAATAGTGAGGCTTCTCCCTTTTACTTTATTTTCACAGGAAAAAAACAAGTCATTATATCTTGGCAAAAAATATCAAGATAACAACAGCTTCAGTGACTTCAAAATTACTGTCATTATAGAGACTCCCTAAAGTCAGAAGTGTTACTGTAATCAACAGCTGAGGCCATTTGTTGAACCTGCTTCACAAATATCACTTTGTACTCAGTTTCATATTCTTGTTTTCATATACTAGTAAAGTAATATCTTGATAAAGATCTAAATGCAAATATGATTATACCAGAACAAAACCATTGGAATTTGTAAAAATCACGAAAATGTTTCCACTGGGTTTAGGTTTGGGGGTTTAAAAAGATACCCAAATGTTCCCCTGTTCAAAACCAGATAGATTTATTTCTAAAAAACTCTACTGCAAACTGAGCAACATACATAAAATGGATTCTGTAAACAGGAATTTCCTTTCAAGACTGTAACTTGATGAGAGCAACACTGACTTTGAATTAAAGAAACCACATTAATTGGACTTGTAAAGAAACACTAAAGTAAAAAGGAAAATTACCCTGGAAAGCTAACAGGCAATACATAATGACAATAAGATAGTTCACTTCATTAAGGCACAGCTGTGCACAGCCAACCCATACAAAGGTTCTACAAAGCCAAATGGATTTGTAGAGACTGAATCCTTCAGCCTGGTCTCAAAGGGAACTCTCCTCTTTGCTCAGATAGCCCCACAGTTCTCTTACTTCCATATGATAAGGGAAAGCTTTGTAGGAACCATGGCACGTGACAGAACACTTCCCTTCCTCTGACATGTCTGCAGTACTTCATTAATTCAGGATTTCCTGAGTACAGGAAATTGTTCCACAGCTTCTCTCCTTAACAGTAACAGACTCAAGAGACAACCCTCTATCTTTTCCTAAACATTTAACAGAATAGTAGAGAAAGTCTGAGTGATATCACTGAAAATGGCAGGGGCTGGGGAGAGGGAATGCAACTTTATGAGTTTTCACTCAGATGTTCTCCTCTAAATTATTTTGCAACAAAAATAAGGTTTCCCTACTGTGACAACTGGGGAATTATCTAAATCTAGAAAAAGCACATAACACATGAAAAAAAATGGGGGGGTTAAGGGGGGAGACAAGGATGGGAAAAGTTATTATTTGGGTTAGCGCAGAAGGACAAAAAAGAGGAAGAGAAGATTGGTAGCATAAAATTATGACTGTAGATGATTAAAGGAAAACAGTAATTTCAGGCAGGAGGAAGAGAGAAGAAACTGGCTATCCTGAAGAAACAAAATGCTGGATAACATTCAAAAAGGGAGTAAGTTAGAAGCAAAATCAGCACAAGAAGCTTGAAAAAAGAATTTAAAATAGTGGCCATGAGAAAGAACAGCAGGCTAGTATGAAACAATAAAAGTCAAGGTCTGATTCATCAGCACAGTGAAGACAAAAGAGTAAATGTTGGAAGCTGGAATGCAAGACATACTGAAAATGGGAGCCAGATAGCAGAGAAAGGAGTAGAAAGAAGAGTAGTTGTCATTAGTATTAGAAAACTGACAAATCAAAACAGATTTTACTAGGTGGAATATGGGCAGCTTCTTTAAATACTTCATAATATTGTTTATAGCCTAATCAAATGCAAGTATCAGTATATTGGCAGGATATAAGTTTAGACTTGATCAAAATTCACTATGCACTTTTAATTGCTTTAACATTTTGATTTTGTGCAAAACAAACTGAAAATATGTCTAATAATTTGTGTTGACAATTACAATTTTGCAATGTACTGTAAGTTTTATTCCAAAATCTATACTCACGTGCATTATGTGTTTGAAAATATTTATGAGACTTACTGGCTGCTGCAGAACTGGCAGATGCAGCAGCTTTTATGTCAGCAGTAGCATCTTTGGTAGTAAGATTTACTGTGACAGCCTTAAAGCTTTTGAGATTCCATTTCTTCCACACACATTTCCTTGGTTTTAGACCTGAAAATAAAAAACCTAATTTAGAAAAACGATTATGTTGATTTTGAAAATCACCCTGTGAATATTCCCAAATGAAATTAAAATTGCTTTCTTTCCTGTCTCCAATGGGCAAATTTTTATGCCCATGGTCAACTTTAGGCATGGGATCCAAGCCTGTTATATACTTAAAGTGAACCAGAACAGTTTTGCTATCTCCCTTCTGCTTCTGCTTGGTTTTGCACATGGGTGAATATCCTTACTTTGCGGTTGTTCCAATTCTGGTAATTTAATACATTTGCATATGTTTTGTTGAGGTTGTGAGTTATTCTCACAGCAATACTTAATTTACTTTATTCTGTGGTTTTCAGTATTTATTCCACTAGAATTTTACTCAGCTCCCACACCGGAGCTTTCATGCAGACACAGAATCTGTGCCACAGCAGTGGCCTCCCAGAGTCTTGGGATTTTTCCTGGTCTGACTAAATTTCAGTTAAATCTACCCATTATCTATTTATAGTGGTTACAGTACAGAGAATACTGTGGGCTTACCCAGCTCTTCCAAATTAAAGACCCATTAGAGCTTGGAGCATATATAACTCTGATGTATGTAAACCTTCTCTAAATTCAATTTTCAGGGTGATCTTTTTCTACATACAATCTTCTCTGTCTGCAACCAAAAGGAAAAGTCTGCCCAACAAACAGTGACTGACAGAGAGAAAGGTTTTGAGAAGAATATTTCTGTATTTTATATCTACTTCAAAAACATATTTCTCTTGCATTTGTCAATCAGCTTCAACATACAAGATAATGAAATCCACATTGTCATGCAATCTAAATAAATTAGCAGTAAAGATAGAAATCTGCTCCAAATCTAAGTTTTGGAATGGATATCAAATGACATATGCATTCTAAAAATCATAAACTTTTACTGTCAAAACATGCAGATATTTAATGGTAATATAATACTACTTCCTTTAAGAGTAATATAATATACTTCCAATAGACATTTCTAGGACAGGTACAGTCTGAATCCTGGAAGGATATTTATAAACAGTGGCCATTTTTTACAGAGAGGAACCTTCAGGGCCACCTGCACCCTGCTGCTTTCGCCACAAACATTTTGAGATGGTTGATAATGCTGTGGATAATCAGCTCAGACACCTTCTCACAGTACTGTTTTAAAATACTTATCCATATTTTTATCCTAACACCAGTTACTAGGACATTATTATTACTGAGCAGAGAAAGCCAGCTTTGACAATAGTATGGCTAGTACCGATTTTCCCTGTATATATATATATACATATATATATATATACACACACACATAATTACTAGGGGGAAAAGCAATAGATTCCCACTGAAATGAAGACCTGGTAGAAGGAGTAGAAGGAAAAAAATCTACCAGTCCTTGATATCCACTGAAAAACTAAAATCCTCTTAAAATCATCATCAAAATATTTAATAGATTAAGGAAATACTTCACAGAAAGCAATATAAATGACTTGTGACCAACAATCAGGAGATATACCTGACAATAATAACACTGTATATAAAAAGTCTACAAAAGAGATTTCATATTACAATTTTTTACTTAATGTAAAAATATTCAGGTGACTTGTAGCAGTTACAAAGACATTCTGTTAAAGAAAAAAGGTGTAATCTTTTGTTATTTGTGTGAAACATTGGCCAACTGTATGAACAACAGGGGAATTCACTTCTTGAAAACTTACTTAATGTATAAGGCAGAGTTTCCACATAAGCCTGAACAGGAAGATACTGATTTCAACAAATTACATAGTTTTAACAAGTCCTTAGAGTTAAAATTAGGATGCAGAATAAGTAATATTTGTTAATATTTAGCTAATTATTACATTTAATGAAAAGCAAGTAATTTTTTAAAAATAACCTAATTTAATATGATAATTTTATTTACTATTCACACACTATAGGAGCCCCAAAACCCCCTTTACTGACTGCCCATGATAATTTCTAGCTTTTCCTCACCAGTTCTGACTGCCCTCTCTCCAGGACTCACCTGCAAGTGCTTCCAGCTCTCCTCTGGAGCCAAAAGCCGCCAACCTGGATACATGTAAATTGGCTTATGCGTCACATAAATACTTCTATGAGCTGAAATGCAGCATCTACCCAAATATCACTGAAAATGCTACTTGTACTCTTACCTGAGAAAATGCATCTTTAGCATCCCAGGGAACAAGGTGAAAATGTGCCACAAAATCTGCAATTCTGTCAAACAAATGGTCTTGGTTAGGCTTCAAAGGGAAAAAAATCAGGAAAAAGGTATGAGCGTAAATTCAGATATAGCTGAGTGCAAATATAGCAATGCAGAGCATTACCAAAGCTCATGTTCATCTCCCCTGTGAGGGGAGGCTTTGACCACACGAAGCAATAGCACCAAAACACGTATTCATAAATTAGTTCCATCTCATATGTTGTTCTTCTAAAGGTTTAAAATTTTTTTTAGTATATTGCAGTAGTTCCTGCTTTAGAATAGCACTTAAAAACACACATTATTTGAAGCATATGTTAAGTTTATCAGCCAACAATTAGGACAGTATCTAAGTGATGTACTGAACCCAAGCCAGCGGACATAATCACAGTCTCCTGCCACAGGAATATTTTCCTTCTCTTCTTAATAAAGAACATAGTCATCACCTGAAGTAACTGAACCCATACACTTTTGATTTATTCTCTTAACCTAAATAGTCCAAATTCATATCTTTTATAAATTTTAGCACCATTACACAAAGTAAGTAAAGTAAAATAAACAGTCAAATTCATCTGAAAGTTTATTTTAAGATCCATGATATAAACCTGCTAACTAGACTGACTCTTCATATGTTCAACTACAGCTCTTTAAAGTTCCATAGGAAGTTAATCTTGTGCCTACAGCTGAAGCAGTTGAGTTCCTTAGTAAAACCTGCAGTTTTGTACTTGGGGAACATGCAGCTTATTTGATAATATCTGATCAAAGAATACTTGAAATTAATTTATATATTAAACCTCTGGAGAAACCATGACCAAGAAGGATCCTGAAACACTGCAATAGATTAGTTTGAGAGAAACAAACTTCTCCAAACTTGGAGAACAATTTTATGTCAAAACAATAACAAAACATTTGATATGCTGAATGTAGGGATTTAAAAAATCCCTGATCCACAAAATAAATCAAAACTAGACAAAGGCAAAAAGTACTTGAAACAAAATCCACATGAATAGAGGAACTTCTTTCAGTTTGCAGAAATACTGAAGGGGAAAAACTTGCCAGGGCAATGCTGAGCTTTTACTGCAAAGGAGCTGCTTTGGGTATGTCAGTATTAGGTCGTCAAAGTACAGAGACTGACCTGCATTCGCCGAGTACCTCCAACTCTCTCAGTCTTTTACTGTTTGGGTTTCGGGTTTGTTTGGTTTTGGTTTGGGGTTTGGTTCTTTTTTTTTTTAATTTTCAGTAAATCCAGGATTAAAAGTTTAAAAATCTAAAGTTTAAAACACAAAAATGAAGGTATACAAAATTAGTAAGGCATCAAGTCACACTTGCTACATTAAATTTACTATGTAATTGAAAAATAGATAAGAACAAAACTACCGTAAATAACCACAGTCACAAAGCAGAGGAAGACACTGGACTAACACTTCCTTTCACTTCAGGAGGCAAGCACTGAGTCTAAGCTGTGCCAGAACTCTGCCAAGAAGTGCTAATGGAATTTCCATATTCCTTGCATCTTGCTCATCAGGGTGTATTTGCACATATTTAAGCACAAATAAACAAACACTTTTAATCAGTGTGTGGCATTCAGAAACCAACATGAGCTTCTGGCAGTGCATTATAAACTCCTCTAACAGGAATAGATGCAATTAAAAACTCATGATTTTTATCCAGTGCAAGCACTAAGGTCTACAGCCCTTCTTTGGGAGCACAGGCATAAAGTTTTATGGTAAAAAACTTAGTCATTAATTCTGTACATTGTGAACTTCAACCAACGTGCTCCTCTGTGTGTGCTTTTATGACCTTTTTCTCACAAATCTTGCATTTGTGCACAGGTTTTGCAGCAAGTGCTATCAACAGGTCACTATTTAGACAGAAAGTTTATCAGGGCTGCTCAAGAATCTGAATTTTAAACCTATCCTTCACCCTGTACAACTTGTTTTTATCAGTTTGGACTTGGACAAAGGACAGGAATTAGCTTTCCTTCATTTAGAAATGTGAAGCAGTCAAAATTCACTCAGAATATTTATAATAGTCTTCAGTCTTACCAGTTAGTAACTATTTTAACACAGATTGTGAAATTCAATCAATATAATACTATTTAATGATAGGTTCATTTGGAAAAGAGAATAAAATAAACTTTATTTTTATTAATAAAAACTTAATATGCAAAATGGATCAAAAGTCAGGATTTCAGAGTGTCTGATATAAGTAACAAATTAGTGATTGGTTTATGTTGGTGACAACAATGAACTGGTGACTATCAGGAGTCTGTTCTCTTGTCCATATATATTTCTGTACCAATACAATCCTACTGATCCTACAGCATAAAGGAAGCACTTTTTAACAGCTCCTTTTTTTTTTTTTTAATTTTTTCCAGCATCATTCTAAGGTGAAAATTCAAATTTGTTTGCATAATAAATCACTGCCCTATGGTTTAATTTATATTCTGAGTATGTGTACTTATCTAGTCTGTATCGTATTACATTAAGCATTTACATTTTTGAAGACAAATATTAACAAAAGCTTGTGCATTTCCAATTTAAGTGGAAGTTATAAAACAAGCCAGACTCTTGGCCCTTCACAGAGCCATCAATTCTGACTCTGCTGCAAAGTTAATCCTGAAAGGAAAAGCTGCTCACACGTACCAGTCCATAACAAGCCAGGGCTGAACGTGCCTGAAGCAGCTCACAAAGTCAGGAGAGACACAGAAATCAGCCCTGGTTTTAAAACTGTTAATTAAAATACTGAATTCACAAGAAAAGGCTATGACTTCTCCTTTGTCTGCTAGGGAAGTAACTAAAATATTTAAAGCCACAGCTTATTCCCATTGAAGGGAGTAAAAAAATCAAAACAGGAAGATTAGGGTTGCAATAATACTCTAAACAGTTATCTACAATTTCTGTAGCCAAGTCAATCATCATAGTTACACAGTATGTGGAATGTCCACTACCCAATATATCTGAGTCCATGTAGTCTTAGAAAAATTGACTTAGTTTGGAGTCCGAGGGATTTCTTTGACTTCCAAGTCAAACCACATTCATAAGACAGAGTTATGTGTACCTTTTTACTTGTAAGGTTAAAAAATTCACCTTTACATTTCTACCATTTGACTTCTCAGCAATGTATTTAGCAACTTGACTACTCAATTAAAATTAATGCTATTTCACAAAATTATATAAACAGTATCTTCAGCAAGGACAGTTCATATTATGAGCTGTGAATTTACTTCAGATAAAAAGCAATGGTCTAAAACTGATACTTCAGGTGACTACAAATACCTTTGGACATATAAAGAAATTAAAAGGACTTTTTCAAGTTTTTTGGTTGTTGTGTTGGTTTTGGGTTTGGGGTTTTTCTGGTTGTTGTGTTGGTTTTGGGTGTTTTTCCCCCAACAAACATACAGAGATAGGTGTAATCCCATTTCTGGATCCAAGAAAAAAAAGTGAAAATTAAATCTTTCTTGTCTTATCCACAAAAAGAATTAAAAATATGTAATACTCCTGTGCTTTCCCCATCTCACTTGTCAGAATTTCCTCTGTAGCAATTTGCTCAGTAACAATGCCTTAAAAAAATTAGCAGGGCTTGGCTAGAAATAAGAGGCTGGACTGATGATTTTATTGATTAAAAGCTCTAATCAGGTGAAGACTTTACACATATCTGGATCTGCACCTAAATGTGTCTGCATACAAAATTTATCACGCTGTCCAGTCCTGCTGCATCACTGGAAGGCTGAGTCATCATTTTGATCTTTCTCTGTGTCTCATCTTCCCTTTGAAGCTCCAAGGTCTGTGAAGAACAACATGTTTGCATAGACTTTTGCCTGCACTTTGTTTAAGCCTGAAGCAAAATGTTCCTAAAACCCAGGCAGAACTGGGACTTCAACTTACTAGACTTTTTTAAGTTATAAATGTGACACTTCATACTTACAAACTGAGGGCAAGCTGTGAACACTTCCCTGTGCCAATGTCTGCTGGGTACTCTGTTCAGGGATGTTCCTCTGCTTAAGCAGGGCCACTGTAATGGGAAGACTTTTCCAGCATGTCAGCTCAGTGACAGGGGTTTATTCTCTGTTTCAAACCTGAGAGTGGGTTGATGTTCAGTGGAACATGTTCATACAGACACTTACACTGAAGGAATGAGCTTCTTGTAGCTTACCCACCAAACCGTGAGGCTCACCAAGAGAGACTCAGCCATTCCTTCTGCAATCGCTGCATTACAGAAAGAGTTATTTCTGAAAATTATAGAAATGTTATGATTAATTTAGGTAGTCTGTGAACTTTATTTTGCATAAAGAATTGTAACACCAGTGCAAATGCATTTTACATCTAAGAATCTCTAATTCTGGCACCGTGTTAACGCAGATTGTGATTTCTGCCTGTTCCATGTCCTGCATTCAGAGGTGATTACATCATCTGCAAGAGACAGAAAAGCTGAACTAGGCCAGGGAGGCCCATTACAGCAGACACAGAGTAATTAAAAAGACTATAACGTTTTAGTTAGACAAGGAGATAACTCAAGAAAAAAGGGTCATTATGTTTCTAAAGAGACAAATAAAATCATGTGCAATTTAAGTTCTCAGAAAGGCCAGTAATGCCTTCCATCTGTTGGGAACAGCCTTGGAAGCACAGGAGGAAACTCTGGTCCTTGATCTAGCAAAGAATTTAAACTTGCAGCTTAAATATTAGAGAAAATTGTTAAAACCAAAGGAAGTCGTTTGAAGTCAATCACCAAATTGATCACCTTTCTGAAATAACTTAGTAAGTGTTAATACACAGTGATCAACGTGTTTTTAAGCCCTCTGGTATAGCTGGTATAGCTGAAAGACATCGATGTGTCCCATGTCAATAGCAGGAGAGCAAGACAAATGATTGTTTTAAAAAAATCAATAAAATACTATTGAATGCAAGCAAAGTATTAAAAGAGATATAGTGATTCTGTGATTCCAGGGTGAAAACAAAAAAGGCAAATAAAATCAGAAAATGTAAACAAATCAATATCTTGTTTTGACGTTATACCAAATTCAAATGTTTCTATTTTTATATCAGGTTGCTCCTGTTAGAAATATACCTTTAAAAGAGAAAAGATTTTTCCATCCACCAAAATATATTGAAACATTTTTTGCGTCTTTGTTCCAGCAAGAGAAAAAGTTCTGGTTCAAAGCAAAATGTGAAAAATATGTGAGGGTGCTTAATCAGAAAGGTAGAACTTCCATTTCCTTCTCAGTACCTCCATAACATTTACACTATTATTAGTCATGCACTTCTAATATACACACTGAATTAAAAATGACAAATCTGGCACTCTTCTTGCAGATTTAGTTTTTTGTTTAGGAGCTGGAAGCAGTATGAGGGTTGCAAATTAGCCAAAGTTTGTATCGAAATCAACCAACTGGTAACTTCTGAGTTCAGAATAATTAAAAATTCAAACTTTAGAATTATGTCTGAGCAGAAACCAAGTGTGAGAAATGCTGGTTTGAAAAAAAAATCCCATTTTTCAGAGTATTCTGAAATTAAGAGCCCCAAACAAAAATTATATAGCAACCATTCCTGAAACATTTTCTTAGCATCACAGCTTTTGTGTAAATAACTGTATAGAATAAAAGCATACAAAGGAGTAATTGAGATTTCAGAACCGGATTTTAAATAAAGAGGAAGCTCAGTCTGTTCTGAAACAAGTTCTGCCCTAAGAACCCAAAGAAATAAAGTAAGAGAGGGCAAACTGAGGAAGACCTACCAAAACTGTTTGAAAGAATGTTAGAAACCATTATAAAAGTCTTCTTTGTGACTGACAGACGTTCTTAATTTTGACATAACTGCTGCATATCTCCAGGTATTGTCATAGCACAAGGGGGTAACAATTCCAGCTGGAACCAGCCCTGCACTTTGGGACAGCACTGAGAGCGGATCAGGCCAGAACAAACAAAGTGGAATTCTCTGCCACTGACTGTAATACCACTGAGCGCAGGGAGAGTTTTGGGGTGTAACGGAGACCAAAGTTTGGTATAAAATCTGCCTATAATGCCAACTTTTCCTCCCTAAAGCTATTGCAACTAATACATCACAGACTTTATTTCACTGGGAGAAATATGCTCTATACCAAAATTACTGTTTTAGTTGAGTCACTTCAACCTAAAAATGCTAAACACGAATATTCGGTAAATGCTGCTGCGGGGCCGCCTCCCGAGTCAGGCCGAGGTACAGACCCCGCGGCCTGAGAGAGGGGCCGAGCAGCAGCAGGAGCCGCACAGCCCCTCTAGGCCCGGGTCAGCAGGCGTTCTGAAGGATGCTGATAAAAGGAGGGGGGAAATGCAGGTGAAAAACCCCAAGGCCTGAAGCTCTGCCAAAGGAGAGGGTGGACCCGCACCCCGGCCCGGGGCTGCCCTCACGAAGGGGGCAGCGCGGGGCACGAGGCACCGGGCGCGAATGGCTGGGAACGGCGGGACTGTCTTCCCTCCCAGCGAGCTGCCCCTGCTTTCTGCTGGCCGGGTTTGTGCGGCACAGCCCGAGAGGAACCGCGCTCTGGGCAGCGCTCCGGAACAGACACAGACAGGGCGGTGCGGCCCGGCCGGACCGCGCTCTGCCCGCGCCGCTTCCGCTCCGCCCGCGCTGCACTTTGGTTCCGTTCCGGGGCCTGCGGGGGCCGCGGGGAGCGGAGCGGGGCAGGTGAGGAGGGGATGGCGCAGGGCAGGGGATGAGCAGGGGATGGAGGAGGGCACGGGTGAGGAGGGGCTGGAAGCGGGCAGGGATGAGGAGCGAGGCGGGGCGGGCTGGGCTGGGGCTGTGGGCCCGCGGGGAGGCGGCTCCGCGCCCAGAGGGGCCTGCGGGCCCGGGACAGCAGAAGGGCCGTGCTGGTCCCGTGGGCGGTGCCGGGCGGGGTCAGTGCCCGCAGCGCTCACAGCGGCTCGGACGGAGCTCCCGCATCCCCTGAGCCTCACGCACCCCGCGGTGTCAGCACCCACAGCCCCAGCTGCCCCGGAGGTGCGGTGGGAGAGTGGGAGGGAGCTCTCCAGCAGAAGCGATCTAACTGGGTTGGGGGATCAGGTGTAGATGGAGTGAATTACAGGCTTAAAATATGTCTGAAGTGAGATTTGGGCCTAGCAAGCCGTGTGCACTCTCTGGTGCCCTTTTCCGAGCAGAGCGCTGTGTGCGTGCCGCTGTCACTGGTGGCAGCGCTTACCCCGAGGGCTCAGCATCCCTGTCGGTGTCACCAGCCAGAGCCCTCAGGGCGTCCCCGCTGGCACCGCCGGGCACCGACATCGTGCCCTGAAAAGAATCGGTGGCAGCTGGGAATGCATCTCCAATTCCAGGGCCTCTCACCCTCCCTGCCTTTTGAGGAAACTTAGTAAGAGTATTTGTTTTGTCTCAGAGCTATTTAAAAGCAAATTGCACTATAAAATTCGTGTGCATATTAGATTTTGTGAGTGTTTGAATGGACATCCTTGACCTTTCGGAAGTTAGATTTTGTCCGAGGGGAAAGCATGACAGCATGCATGAGTATTGAATTTTACCAGACAGTAACAATTAATTTTTTCTGGCATTAATTTTAGATTTTTATTGGAAAGTTAGCTGAGTTTTTTGGCTTTGTTATTTTCCAATTAAATTACACTTGATTTTATTTAAACACTTAATTTTGGATCTCATCTCAGGAATTACTGTTTGTTTGTTTTTGTTAAACTTGACTGTTTTGTTACATCATTTCATAAGTGTGATCCCTGACAGGAGAAAGTAAACTTAAATTAGCTGAAAGCAAATACTGAGAATGAGTTTTTTTCATTTCCAGTGTTGCAGCACAAAGTGCAGAAGGCAGTTTGTAACTACTGCAGGCTGTGCAGGCTGCTGGCTGGGGGCTGCTTTGAAGATCAGAGAGGACCCTCAGTGATCTGTCAGAAGGATTTTACTAAAGCTGGGAGTGTGACTGAGCCTGAGCACACAGAGCACTAATTCTGTCTGCACTGGGTCTGGGCACATGGGCCTGTTCCTGATGCGTTGCTCAGGGTACATGGTGAAAATTCTGCACCAGCTGCAGGGAGTGAGACAACACCTGTGTGGATGGAAGCCTGGAAAATACCCATCAATGGTACTAAACAGTTACAAACTTGCAGATCAAGTCAGGATTGGGTCAGCATTTACCATCTGCTACAGGGATCACCAAAGCCCTGTTCTTGGCTTTTCTAATTTTTCAACCTCAAGTTTTGCTCTTGGAAGATTTCTGATGTCTCAGAAAGTTCTGGCTAAGAGAGTTTTCATTTAGTGTGTGGTTGCCCCACACACAGTAAACTGTTTCAGGATAGAGATCTAGATTTGTACAATTGACTTTTCTCTTAGGGATTTCTGTCCTGGAGGCAGGTAGGCATTGTTGGTAGTCATGCTCAAGACTCATGGGATTGCTCATCCAGGTAAACACTGTTTACCAGTGTTTTCATGAACTTTAAGGCACTGATCCTAACAATAGAAAAAAATACACTTCTGCAGGAGTTGAGTGTGATAGCTTAGTGAAATTATGAACGTGCATATAAATGCTTTAAGGATGCAGATCTCAGGTTCTTTCCAGCCATTTCTCTTGTGCTGTCCAGAAATCTCTTTGGAGTTCCTGGGGCTCTTACAACCAAATCAGATGATTTTATTATTCTTTTGTTATAGGAAATACCTTCTCTGATGAGTATTTTTTGTTAAATAGGATAATGTAGAATTATTTTAATAAATTAGTTTGTAGTAACTGGATTTTTATTTAATAACATATTGTCTGTTTCAGATAACCATGTCTTTGAGTTCATCTACACAAGGACCAAAGAGAAGTACTGAGTGTTTGGAATCCCTGGAACTACAGACTCCATCATCATTTCAGGATAACCCTCTTCAACAACTACAGTTGGCATCCCAGGAAGTGCTGGAAAGGGCGAAAAAGAGCGGGAGATCAAAATGCCCCCGATGCAATAGTTCAAGGATGTTCTATTGTTACACGTGCTTTGTTCCTGTTGAAACTGTCCCTACCAAAGAAATTCCAACTGTGAAGGTTAATATTTCTTACGGATTTTTTGTAATGTCCTTTTAGTTCCTATGGACAGAGAATAGTCTGTCTGTGACTATTTCTTTTCTAAGTCATGCTTGGTGGACATTCCTCTTTAACACAGCTACAGTTATGAATAAACTACAGTTAGATAAAATTACTGTCCTTATGTGAGGAATTACATGTACAAATACTGAAAATGTTCCAGTCCTCACATAAACACTCATGTAACTACCAGATGAGAATATAAGCTGAAGTCACTCAGCTTCTCAGTCAACTCTGTTTTCACTTAGTTCTTGGAAGTTTCTTTACGGTGCTCTTGCTCATTCTTTAGTTTTTAATAACCGACCAGAACAGATTATATTGTGAACAAAAAATACGATTTTTTTCCTTAACCAACAATGAATTTTACATAAAATGTGAGCTAAAAGGCATTCCCAAATATCATGGTTGTATAATTCAGATAACCACTCTCAAAATTTAATTAAACAGTGTAGTGCCTTTCAGTTAAAATACTTGAAGAAACCATCTGAGAGGACTGAGACATTTTGCAAAATCACATAGGAATAAGACAC
This sequence comes from Pithys albifrons albifrons, assembly GCF_047495875.1. NCBI lineage: Eukaryota > Metazoa > Chordata > Aves > Passeriformes > Thamnophilidae > Pithys > Pithys albifrons. Next base: position 11,310,734 of record NC_092470.1, read on the forward strand.
TGGAGTTTGAACACATTATGGAAATACTTTAGAAGTACTTTAGACATTTGACGTAGTGAATTTAGGTGTATTTTCATTAAAATGGCCATTTTTGCAATTGGGTGAATACCTAATAGAGATAAGAATTCATATTTAGAACTATTATGTTGCTCAGATTAAGACCCCATCTTACTTACCTTATTGACTCTATTCCTAGATTCTACCACGCTGCTGCTGAGGTATTTCCATAAACTGAGAAAACATAAAAGATGCCTCTTGTCACTTGTCTCTAGTTTAGTTCCAAGCCTAGGAAAACAAAAACATCCAAAGTTGTCAGACATGTTTTAATTATATGCCCATAGGGATTTCTCCTGAATTTTGTATAAGTTTTTGTACAAATGTTTATACCTGTATATATGATCATAAATGTTTTTTTAACTCCAGTTACCTTTGAAGATTGACATTATCAAACACCCAAATGAAATAGATGGGAAGAGCACTGCTGTGCATGCCAAGCTCCTGGCACCTGATGATGTTACAATTTATAAATACCCTTGCATTCCTGAATATGAAGAAAAGAGACATGAAGTAAGGAAACTGTCTAACCCCTTTGAACTTCCTGTGTTCACCACCTTACCCAGTTGGTAACTGGATTCATTATGTACCACATATGAAGAAATGGTTAAACAGCAAGTTAAACAGCATTAGGTGTTGTGCTCATCATAGACAGCAGCTGCAGTATTTAAATTTTCTTACAATTTTTAACAAGGGAAACCACTTAAAATGCAACTCTTGTCTATCACACAGAGATTGAAAAAAGTGAGCTATGAACTTCAGTGGTATGTTTTTTTAAATGGTGTGACTACTCTGAAATGTAGTACTTACACATTTAACATCATAGTAACACTTTCTTTTTTGTTTGGCTACATAAAGAAGAGGATAATGTACATACCTTATAGATGCCTTATAGAGATGTTATTTTTTTCAAGGAATGAACCATACAAGAAAGTACACATGGCAGAGGCAGGAAGCTGAAAAAAAGCAGAAAGAGCAATGAGGAAGGCAGGGAAAGGTCTTTCTGTAAGATATGTGGGACCTGCAAAGACAAAAGGGCAGAGATGATTTCTTCTGATCTAAAATCTGTGAACGAAATCAGAATCTATTCTTTTTGGCCTTCCTGTCCCATATTCTGCAATTACAAGTGATATTTGAACTTTCTTAGAGCTGACACAGTTGTCTTGGCTGAAAAAAACCCATATCTTATGGAAGTATTAGAGTTGGTAGTGGAAATGTGGAAGTGACATTAATTAAACATCTCTGTTAGATATCTTAACTCATTATTTTAATATGAATTAACATGATTTTAACATGAATTTAACATTATATTAGGCAACAGAATATTTTATACGAGATACTTTTTTATCTTGTTGTGACTTAAATGTTTTTAAGCAGGGGTATAAAATTTCTGTTTTCTAATGGAACAGTTCCTGGTGTTTTGTTAGCTTTTGTTGACACTCATCTCTTTTTTTTCATTCAGATAGCACTTATATTTCCTGGCCCCAATTCGGTTTCAGTAAAAGATCTTGCTTTCCATCTCCAAAAGCACTCTCCAAAAGGTGTCTGTAATAGCGATGATGACTGTTCCAAAGAGCCGGTTCTCAAACAAGCAAAAATAGAACCTAAAGAAGAAAAACCTCCAGATGACTGCACCTCTGGCAGCAGGAATGAAGGCACTAGACTGAAGAGAATAATATTTATTGACAGTACCTGGAATCAAACCAAGAAGATAATAACTGATGAACGACTTCAAGGTAAAATACAAGTTGATATTGAGATGTTGCTGCTACAGAAACAATTAAGGGACATATGTCTGTAATAGACCTGAGCATGATGCAAGTGTGTATCTCCCCCTATTTGTGAGTGTACAGGGAAGAGCTGGGAGCCTGTTTCAGTGCTGTAAATGCTCCCTGAGCCAAAGGCTCTGTTAATTTTCACGTCACATCATTTGTTTTGCAAAGTGATAATACATTAAGAAAGCATTTACATTTATTCTCTCACTTCTCTATTGGAACAAATCTCATCTCACAGAATAGGAGCTGTCATGTTAGACAATAGAACTTCTGTTTGAATGACCTCTGAAGAAAGCCAGAAAGGTTTCCTTTGCAGGTGGGTCTCTGCTTTTTCAGGAGATCCAGGGGAACAAGTTGTAGGTGGTGGGGGCAGACAGGCCACTGAAGGGTAAACAAGGGATTTAGGAGGCACAGCACAAGCATGTCAGGGTTGGTTTCTCTTTCTACCGAAGTTTTCACATGGGAATTTCCATGACCTCACTACTTTCCAGACAAAAAGGGAATGCCTGCTTGCCCTCCATACCCTCCCAGCTCTGAAAGCAGAATCTGCATAAATTTCTTGGGTTAGGTTCACTACAAGAAGTTTACCTTGAAGCGTGCTAATTAAAACCACAAAAGACAAAACAATTTAGCAGTGGCATTCCCTTTCCTTTGAAATGAATAGGAATTTGAAACCACTTTCATTTGTGAAAAAGGTGCACTTAACTGGGAGAGAGGCTCTCAAGTTTATATGCAGTATATATAACTTAGTGCCTGCTTTGCACTGAATCGTACAAGGAATTTCACAGACTTTCTTCCATGGAAGATGAATGTTGCCTTGGTGTCTAGTCAGTTTATTAAAGCATCCCACATGTTAGTATAATGTATTGGCTAATTAAAATCCTGTTAAAAGTATTTAGTTTAACGCAAAACATACTCTATCAACTATACTGAAGTATTACTGTAACAATTAGAGTAATTGCATGTTGCAAGTGTCTGTAAAGCATTTGGAACTTATTTTAAGAGGATAAATTCAAGAAAAGCAAGGCAGCCAGGGGAACTGAAGATTTCCACGGAAGCTTATGCAGTATTTCAGCCAAAAAGTCATAGTTGGTGTTCCTTTGGGGCTCTCAAAGAATGGTTTCCAGGTACCCCATGGCCATGCTGATCTGGTGGACTCTTCTCTTCTGTCCAGAATACCATCTTGGTTCGAGCTGCTGTCCAGTCGTGTTTCCCTGAGCACACTTCAGGGTTGCTGTAAGGTTTGATAGTGCCATGCACTCAGTGTCTCTTACAGGCAGAGTTTTACCACCCACTCACAAGGTGTAACAGTTGCAGAGCCCCTGCATGCCTTGTTTTCTTTAGTGCCCCTCACATAGAACATAAATTGCATTATCACTCCTTTTAGAGGTTACAAGTTTGATTTCCAAGATGAATAGGACAGAGTTGCCTTAGGCATAAATTGATGAAATTTTTATGCTGTACACACATGGAAAATAGAGAAGTGTTGTCATTTTTCTGTTCAGTTGCAAAGGAAGTCATAATCCAACAAAATATTCCTTGTATATTGAAGTTCAAAAAGAACTGTTCATAATTCCAAGTAAGTAATCGCCATACTTAGAAAGATTAAGTTACAAGAAATTCTGGATGGAAACATAAATGAAGCCAGGAAAATTTAAAGAAAACCTTGTGTTTTGTAACCTTGTATTTATATTGAGAGTCAATCTAGCACATTGTGCTGCAGGAGAAAGCAAATGAGTACATCAATCTAAAAAAAAAAGAAGCCTGGACAAAAAAGTACTTTTATATCTTCTTGGAAAAGTAATATATCTTTAGAAAGCAAAACTAAATCAGTTGTGTTAAAGACAGGAAGTGTTTGAAAGTTGGTAATGTCTAGGATTGATTACTTCATTAAAAGTGATCTCTATATCAGAAACAGTTGAATCTAATGTTAATAATTACTTTCTCACATGAGTGATGGAGCTTATTTGCAACATCAACATGCCTGTTGAAGAAACAGATTACTTTGGTATTTTTTCCTGTAAATTTGATCCACTTTGTATTATCCAAATATTTTATTATCTTTTACGTTAGTATTGTAAGCTTTCATATGAAAAAAAACCATTTGTAATAAAACATTGCCTTTAGCTGGATGCAGATACAGGACAGATGAAACATGCTCAGTAAACTCTAACCTTTAACCCCTCTATTTTTATTTTATAAAAAACTGCTAAAATTTTTTGTTTGAAATTAACTGATGCTGCATTTGTTGTAAGCTTAGTAGTGTCCATGGTCTTGCCTTCAATGAACTTTGGTTTGTATTCAGACCACAACTATGTGGGAGTTTTTGTTGGAGGAATAATCTGGATTCACTTTACTGCTGTTACGGCAAAAGTGTCGCTGAATTGGGTGGAGGTTTCACTTTGGTTAGGGCTGAGATTTCAAGTATTGAAAACTCATGAGGGAAACAAACTTAATGCAATTTCCAACTATTGTTTTAGCTTTCACATGTATAGGCATCCTAGCCACCAGTCCACATTGTCTAATCTGTGTCATTTTTTTTTCTTGACAGGGTTGCTACAAATTGAGTTGAAGACAAGGAAAACGTGTTTTTGGCGTCATCAGAAGGGAAAGCCAGATACGTACCTCTCCACAATAGAAGCAATTTATTATTTCCTTGTGGACTATCATCAGGAAATTTTGAAAGAGAACTACCAAGGACAATATGATAATCTGCTTTTTTTCTTTTCATTTATGTATACATTGATTAAAAATGCCAAGCGTTGTGCAGAAAAAGAGTAAGATGCATCTCTGTGTGCATGACAGGACTTTTTTATGTAATGACAAACTGCACAAACATAACTGGTTTTGTCTGACTGAAATCTGGAAATAGATTGTACTCAACAATGGCTACAGTGTAAGCTGCAGACCTCATCCTGCACACTTGAGGTTGTAGAACTACTCAGATGAGCAGTCTGATTAGAGTTACTCACTTGAAAACCATTACACTTTGCTAAATACTTCTGTATTTCATCCCACAGGCCTGCCGTGCCCACTGTGGTGAGCACATTTCCTGAGATGGGGATAGGAGGACTTGCCCCTCTTGCCATAAGGAGTGATCTCCCTAACTGTAAAAAGGAATTAACATGCTAGCTTTTTATTGTTACTAATATTTTATGTCAGGTGTTTTCTTTTGTTTTACACAGTAATAAGGGTTTCATGACACGAAAAGCTTACTGAAATGAATAGGGTGGTATTTAGTTGGGGAGGGGGGGAGAGTTGCACCAAAACAAAATGAATTAATTGAATGCAAATTATTTACTTTCAAGATTAAATTCGGAAAATGGTTCTAGTAATAAAAAATGATCTCTTTAAACATCACTATACAGTGTATGATTTCTGTAGTACCATTCACATACTGTTGTATTAAGATTATTCTCAGCTTCTTGGGTAGACTTTTTCAAACAAATTCATTTAAGTGTTTGTTACATAATATTATTTGGGGGGACACTAACAATGAATGTCACTATGGCGTAAAATTGGGTAGATGCCACATGTATTTGGAGCAGCAGAACAGGCTCATTGCACTGTGGGAGCTGCCTGAAAACGGAGATCTTTCTGCAGGACTCAACACAAAGTAATTTGCAGTGACAAGAAACAGACAAGATGATGGTTGTGACTACAACATTTCTAATGTGACTCCCTGAAATTAGGCAGACTCTGAATGACTGACATGACTCCCTTAAATGAGGCAGACTGAATGTACTGCTTTGTCTTTTGCAATAATAGTGCAAATGTGAACACATAGGTGAGAATTTCTCTGCTGGGTTTTGCTGGAGGTGCAGCACTGCTGTCACAGTCAGCATGTGGGAATGTGACATTGCCATGTTTTACTGTGCAGCCAATGCTGGCAGAGGCAGCAGACCTGAGCTGCCCTGACAAGCAGAGTTACAGGCACATATTTTATTACACTAGGAGGGCTAGGTGATTTCTATGTTCTGGTGAACACAGAAATAGTGTCTTGAAAAATGCTTCAAGAAAATCTTTTTACACTTACACAGCAATCCATACAGGTTCAAACAACTGATTTGTGCTGTGTTTTAATGCTTCAACATATTGAAATAATTTAATATTGCTTAAAACAATTCTTAATAATGCCTAAAATAAGATACAAGTACACTCTCCCAAGTCATCCTTCAGATTTGTGTGCTTATCTACTCAAGTGAGTGCAAATAGAAGTACATTTCAGAGGATGACGGAAACAAACCTCCTCCATCTGCAAACAGAAATGCTGGTTATGTTACCTGAATCCCCCTGAAATGTGGATGAACTGCAACAGCACCACAGGAAACAGGCCTGAAGTCAGAATAAGAAAGATAATTTTATGTCTACCTATATATTGAGTTCATGTGGCAGGCAACGAGAAAAAGCAGCAGTAATGTCTCAGTGCTATTGAAACAACACTACTTATTCATTTGGTTCTTACTGCTATTGAGAGGTTATTTTGGCCTTTTAAAATGATTAATGCTATTTCCTTTGCTATGAATTTTGATAGTCTTTTGACATCTCTATCTGTTCTTGTATTTCTTAAACAAAGATTGTTGTAATATTTTTTTTAAAATCACACAAGTATAATAGCTTGAGAAGGAAACTTTCACCCACTTAAAACAAACAAAAATAAAATGAACCCACTGACCTAATGTTTTACAAGAACCAGAGAGAAAAATTTGGGGGGAGAGAGGGAGTTACTTCCAAGTCACATTTCCCTGAAAACATGTTTTTTATTTAAGAAGCAGAGGTCAGATAAAAGCTTGTATAAGCGCTGCTCTTTGTTACTTTTGGAAAATAGTTTTATAAGGTTAAAAATTGTTTCCAAATTTAAGTTTTGTGTACTTCACTTCATGTGAACAATGGGAATTAAGAAACTGTTCCAAAAGAAAATTATTTTAATTCTCAGGTGACATTAATGTACAGAAAATATTTTAAATCTGGAACACTGTGTCCAGGAATTGGATTCAGATTCTTTTTCTTCCAGTGCAACCTCAGTGTAATGCAAGAATCATTTGTTATACCCAGGGACAAAGGCACAGCCAATATCTATAATTCATTATAATTCACTGTAATTCATTCAATATCTATAATTCACTGTTGGTATTTCTCTGATAACCTTTTATGGGGGCAGGAAAAAGGTTATTGTCACTTCTGCTGCAAATCCGTCCTGTCTGAGCAGACGTAGCTTCCCCTTCTATCCCATATATAAAAATATTTAAATGCTCTCTTTAATTCCAGTGTTGGTGGAAGAAGCCAAACCAAGTCATCCATCTCACGCTGAAAGCATCTCAATACCACTCATTCATTTTTCCAGCTTTGAGTCTAAAGAAAAAATTTGTTCTGCTAAATGAAAGCAATCAAGTGGTTAATCCTTTCAAGTGCAATTAGCAGCACTGACCTCCCTGTTCTTTAAAATGAGGGTCAGGGGGAGGTAAAGGCCAGTTCTGGGCCCTTCCTTTCATATCAGAATACCCCTTCACTAACTATCTCTTCTGTTTCCAAAAACATCACAGACCAAGAGGGAAAACCAGGCTTCTGCTTCCATTAGCAGTAACTTAAACAGCCATAAGTTAAAGGGGGAGGAAAAGGAAGAGCATCTCTATCTCCTTTCACAACAGAAGACATCTGGCCTCCTGTGGGGAGGCCCCAGATAACAAAGAACCTGTCATTGCAAACCTCCGCGATGTGTTCAGAGAACCGTTTTACCTGCAGTCTGGCTCATTCATTTCCTGCCACTGGAGCCATCTGCTTTTGCTTATTGTGGGTATTTTTGTTCTTTCTTTGGCCAGGAGCATGAAGTGGCTTCACTTTAGCATGCCTGTATGCTTGGTCAGAGGGAGTATTTAATCCCTCTCTCAAAATGAATAAGAGAGGGAGCTGCAGAAAACAATTCCTTTCCTGGAAGGTAGCACAAATGTCATCCAAGCTGAGGTTGAATAAAGGGTCATGTCAGTCCATGGGGTAAAGATACACTGAGATTGAAAAGAGATGCCAACTTGGAATCCACAGCAGAACCTTACAAAGTGCTTGTAATCTTACCTTATTTAAATCCTTTGCTGCTGCTCCTTGCAATTTTTTTTCAGTTGGAGTCCATCTGGTTTTCCAGAGATTTCTTCAGGCCCCACTGCAGAGTACCACAGACATTTGTTCTTGCTTTTCCCTTGCACTGAGTTTCAGTATTTTGTCTGAATGCTTTAAAAAATCAATCTACATAAATTATGGTTATAGCTCACTGTATACAACGTAATGTGGTAGGAAAATCCATTATAACTACCCCTACCTTTGAAATGGCCAAAAGAAGGAAGGGGTGGGGGGGAACTTTCTCTTAATTTCCCATCATTTACTATAATGCAGTTAGTATGTTCCCAGGTACCATTAATTTGTATCTCAGAGTATTCTGGGACACAGAAATTAATGGTGATTGCAGCACAGTTCAAACAGGAAAGCTTTACCACTAAAGATTAAAATACCATGTGGCAGTTAAATCCCTGATCTGATATCAGAATATTAAGGACTCCATCATTCCCTTGTCTTGAAGGACACCAGTTTAGTAAAATTCCAATCCTGTCATTAGTAAGAATGTTAATTGTGACATTTAGTAATACTGACATTCAAAGGAAGTGTTTACCACATTCTTTGTGTTTGCTTATTTCACAAGGTAACACATTGATGCCATTTTGTGGATTCCAAAGGGAAATGAGATGCTGCAGAATTTTGGAAGTAGTGTATCACATTAAACTAAAAACACTCATAGTGGTGTGATTTCTTTACCACTATCTGCCAGAATCACATTCAAATAGTTCTTGAGTTCCACAGCAAGAGGTGGGAATTACTTCTCTAATGCAAAGCAGACGGCAGACGTTGTATTTTCACCTCATGGAAAGTGGAAATTTTTGTCTAACTTTAGCAATAGTGGTGCAGTTACCACATGATTTTACTGCTGAGTTTTCAGCCCACTGGTGTTGCAATAGGATGTTTAGAAACACACCACAGAAGAGAATGCTCCACGCCAACATTCCCCACATTGAGTCCTACTCCACCTATGATCCTGCACACGGTGCTTCCCTTACCCATAAAGGTAATTTCTGCCCTGGGTAACAAGTCTCTACACACAAAGCTGGGTCTATAAGCCAGTTAAGCTCAACAGGAAACCTAGAGCTGAGAATTATTACTTCAAAGGTTCTGATGGCCACATTTTTCAACAACAGGGGTAGCCGTACACATACAGTGAGGACAGAAATGTACACACGCAGAAACACATGTACATGTGTTAGTGTCAATGAGTATATACCTCTCTCCTAGTGATACATCATTTAGGACACAAGCCAAATATTTCCTCTGTTGCTGTTTCTGTCTTAGGGGAGATAAAAAAAATGAAAATGTGATATCAGAGTTTACAGTATAAAGATTCAGCTGTTACATGTATAGGGAAAATGTATACTTTAATAACTAGACATACAGCTGAGCCTGTTAATGTACACAGATGAGCAGTTTGACTGGGAATTCATGTAAGTTTGGATGTACTATCCAGCACAAGTGCTGTGTTATCTCTCCAAACAACACACTGAAAAAAACAAATGTTTTATATGTTTACACCATTCTGAATGTTGCAGCTGAGTCTAATGCAGCTCCCTCCACTTCTCTTACAACTTACCACATTTTCTTTGCAGCACCAAGCAGCACTGAAGTATTACATTTGCAAAAAAAGTAAAAGTTAACAACATCCAACCAGTGGAAAAATGCTATTAGACATAATGCAGTGTGATGGTTTCTTTGCTGGCCTTTGATTACTTACTGGAGAATAAAATAATCAACCAGAGTTAGTGTTTCTCTCAGTTTTTCTAAATGAAAGTAGTTTATAAATTCCTCAGTTTATGCTAGTATTTACATATTCAAAGTATTTTATTACAAACAACAGCATGTGAATCTGTGACTGTAACTGTACATTTCATAATGTATCTTCTTCCAAAGTGAGATAACATTGGGCCTTTACACTGAAGAACATATTTGTACATATGATCTGGTATAACATGTAATTTCACAGACAACTTGTTTTGTAGAGGTAAACATACATGTCTCAACAGACATGATATCATGAATAATTGAATATGATCCCTAGTTACATTAATGGCTGTATCTGTTAATGTCTAAAGTCCTGGGTTTAAGCATACTTGAGGGGCCTTCAGGCTTTCCTCCTAATGAGTTTCCATATGGAAAACCTTTCTCCTACTCAATTTAAAATGGAATTATAAAGAACATTCCCAGGTAGCACTCCATTTTGAAGCATCTCATAGTCACTGAGGTGGGTTTTTTTAACCATACTTGAATGCCACCCTCACAGCCTGGAAGTCTGCTTTGGAACAATTTCTGAAATTATTTGCTTTGGAGATGGATGCCAGTGAATTGAAGAGACTCAAACTCCTTGCAGGTCTCAAAAAGTATCCTTAACTGTCTTTTCTACAGAAGAACAATACTTTGGGTTCCAGCAAAGTTTGCTTAAGCTGAAATTCTACCTTCACAACAGAAATGTTGTTCTTAATGCTAAGTAAAAAAAATAAATTATTTCAAGGCCATCATAACATTTTATTTCTTTCAAAAACTGTTTTTGAGGTTTCAGTTTTGCAACTAAATTGTTTGCCAAATGCAACATGAATTCCAACAGACCTAAACCTGCATTTCCTAGTGATTAGTCTATGCAGCTGAAACCTTCTATAGAGCTCTTCCTGTTCACAGGCTTCCTTTGGGTGCATTCAGTGCTACAGTCTTTGTTTTGTTTTTTTCATATTTACAGCAGACAAGGAAGCAACTTGATACATCTTCCATTGTCAGAAACACCATGTAAAGCACCTCAGCCTCCTTGAAGCACTTGGATCACGTTACTTCCTCTTTTAACCTCACACGTGCCTAAGTGTGTTTAGAGTATTGGCTTTGGTGTGCATACATACATTGGCTGAGAGACCAAAAATGCTTTCATTCTATTCTGTAAGGACTGTTTGGCAAAAAATATAGCAACCTTTACATTGCCAAAAGCCTCCTCTTTTCCTTGAATATGGCTTACTTTAGGGAGCTGATTCAAAACTAATGCCGGAAGCAGCCAGGGAATTTGCCAACAAAACCATATTGGCCAGCTCTTGAATGCAGAATGCTCTCTAAGGTAGGCACAACCTAGCTGATTCTGCTCATTTTAAAGGAGAATTCATTGCAAAAATAAGAGTAACAAGCACAAAAAACAAAATCTTTTTTTTGAAGACCATGAAAACACAGTAGATTCAAGCAGGCAAGGTAATGTGCAACGCTTCAACTGTTCCAGCATATGGATAGTTCAATGGAAATGGCCAGGATTTGCTTTTGAAGGCCTCTGCAAAGTTCTGCCCTCTATGTATTGGCGATAGTCATTTTCAGTTAAACATCTACCTATGTATATCCATCTTGTGAGGCATCAATTTAGAAAAGACACTTTGTGTTTGTATCTCTATGTTGGCACTCTTCTTGAGAAAAATTATTGTATTATAAATAAAACCATACTAAACACATTCATTGGTTCTTAGTACCTTTTTTTGCTTTCCAGAGTCCCAGCATTGGCATGATAGTGAGAACAGAACTGGGATCTTCCTGTGCTGCTGAGTTTACTGTGTCACTTGCACCAATGACCAGAGCCAAGTCTGTATCTGAGACAAAAAGGAAATATATTATAAAATTTGTTATTATGAAAGCAAAAGCCACTGCTTCAAGTTATCAAGACAACACCAAAGCACATTAATCAAGCATACAATAAATGATGACAGTTTGTTGTTTCATCTGAATGACAAAATTAAGTCCATCTGTTGGTGTTCAAACCTAGAATCCAATCTTGGCAGCTCTATGTGCTAATGAAAACTATTAAAAAAATTTTGTGCATTCCCTATGCAAGATATCATAAAAATAAATACTCCCAAGGTTTAAGAGGCAGCCTTACGCAAGGCCCTGGTGAGGCTGCTAAAGGGAGCACATATGTGGGATCTGATAATGACGTCCACGATGTTATACTGCGTGGTGTGTTTCAACACTGCTCACTGACACTCCAGATCTACAATCTCTGTCCTGTTCAGCTCCTCAGGTCCATGGCTCTGCATGCAAGAACCACTCCATTCACATGCAATCCATTGTAGATCCAGGAATTCACATTTTAGTAGCTCAAGAGATTCCACAGCTTTGGTTAAGATAGTAGAAGACAGCTCTAAAAATTGGTAATAATTCCCAAAACCTCCAGCCGCAGTGGTCATGAAGGGCATATTTCTAGAGCACCTCTACTGATAAAAGGATGGTGTTTTGTTAAGAGCTTTAACACCAGCAGTATCACATCGATCTCCGTTATCCTCCTGCTCATTGAATCCTTCTAGGCACTCTTAATGGGTTTGTGAAATGTGACATCTGCACAAGCAGCTCTAATCCCTCTGCCAAACACATCCACATGCCTACTAGTGGTTTGGTTTTTTCTCCCCAAGGTGTTCAGAGTTTGCCCAGCAAAGTCAAGCTTATTAGTCTGTACATCTGTTCAGTCTCCTGGAGTCCATGTTAAAATCAGCACCACATTACACCTTCCATGTCTCTTAACCTTTCTTACCACAGGGTGGGCTATTCCTGGCAGAGAAGGATGTTCTGGCTGTACCATTACATTATCTTCTGCAAGAGCCCTCCAAGTGACTGAGGTGCAGGAGCCAAAGGAATTTAGTGTGCTGTTACATGCAGAGCAGCCTCCAAGTCTAAAACGACCGTAGGTCTACTTTGGGCATAGAAGGGAATAAAAGCAGCCTAACACAGAAATGTCTGATTTCCCTGCTGTTTCCAAGTTCCTAAAATGCATGCAAATGTAACATCAACAAACTTGCAACATCACATACATCAGTGCAAGCAGATTATCCTCACTGCCAGCAATGAAGCTACACCAATTTGAGATGTCTATGAAACACAGCTACATAATCTTGTCCTTCCATTCTGCATTTATAGGATGGACAGTGAGTCAGAAACATTTTAAGATTGTCAGCTGAAAACATTTGACACAGAGTCTTCTAGAGACAATAAATTCAAGAACCCATGGTACTAAATGTAGCTTGTAAACCTTCCTTTATGAGCTATCACCTGCATAGTTGCTTGGAACAAAATCATCTCGCTTTACTGCCATCCATTAGAGCTGGGTCTGGTGATGCAAAGCAGCTTTAAACCAGATAAAGCAGTGATGAATTCTTATGTGAAGGAAATATGGACAATGCAAGGTGATTTAAAGAACTGAAAAGGTGCTGTTGAAATTACCAGCTCCCCATCTGTCAGTGACCTGCACAGTCTCTAGTTTCATAGTTGGCAGCCTCAGAAGGAGGTGAAGGGTATAGAGGCTATATAGAGTCATCATCACCTTTCTTCCTGATGCTGTAGCTCATGAACATCTCCAGAGAAATTATCACAGCTGCTATAGCCTTCCTTACTTATGCAATGTGGAATATATTTGGAAAGGTTTGCCCTCCTTGCAAGTTCAGGCCTTATACAGAAAAAAATTCTAGAGACAAGTGAGTGAAAATTAAAACCACAAATCATTAACACCCTAAGCATTGATTTTTGTGTGCATATTTTTAACAATGCACCATTCTACTTGGAATTCACTATTTTATTACAAATAAAGCCTCTGACCCTTTTAAAAAGTAACTTCTTTAATCTTGAGGGGAAGAGTATATCAACATATTGACTAATAACAAATCTCTAGGACTTTGAGTGTTTTCTGTTGGGTTTTTTTAATGTGACTAAACAAAGTGGACTGCACTTAACATCACTCTCTACAGCAGCCTGCTTTGCTGGGGGAGGCACTTTGGCTGTTCTCTTCCCTTTTTTCCATATCCCCCTCCTTTCAGAGGCCCCTCATCAGGCTGACCCATCCGTTTGGCTTGGGGCTGCACGCAGCTGCCTCTGAGAGAAGCCAACTGTATTCTTGGGTCAGCTGGAGAGTCGGCTTGATTAAAACATGGGACACACAGCACTTCTCATGCCCATAACTCAGGGGAGGGGTGGCCTGGGGCTCACCTCAGGCTTCAGCAGAGGTGCAAAACATATCAGCTGGCACACAGCAAGTGCTCAATAGCTTCAGGCAATCCAGTGCATAAAAACTATCTTATTTAAGGATTTTCTGTTACATACTCAGAACCACAGTCTTGTGTTCACATGCCTTCATAGGCATTTGGAATTTTTTATAACAAAAGAGGAATGAGTAGCAGGCACATCTCAACTCAGTGGCTCTGCTGTAGATGGGATGTGTGAAAACTCAATGTTTCCTGATTTCCATTACTATTTTCCATGTATAGCTATACTACAGAAATTAAACTGTCCTGAAATATCATGACACAAACATTTTTGTTATTGCTGCAAATTGAAAATGAATGTTGGCCAAAGCTTGCCATTCTTAAAACAATCTCAGACTGAATAGCTGATTACCCTGCATAAAACTTGGCAGTGCTGCGTTCCCCATTTTTAGGAAAAGCAAGATTTTGTTATTTTTAATGGGAATTAACATGATGAGGGAGGCCCAGTGAAGTAACTTCAGTGACTTCATCTCATATTTCTTTGCCATAAACCAATACTATTCAAAGGGTAAACCCCAAAGACTTTTAAGGTCTGTGCCCAATTCTTTGTATTTCCACTATCCCCAGCTCTACACTGGAGGCCTTCAGTATTTTTTAAGATGAGAAAAACTCAGTAGAGTTCACAGATATCAAGTGAGTCATTGGTCATTAAGGGCTAATCATAAAGAACAGGTCTGACGTACATTGAAGATGGAATATACATCAATAGTAAAACCCCAAAATTCCAGGATATGACAAATGGTGTAAACCCGATGAAATTAGAATTATTGTAGTCTTAGGGCCTTGTTGAACCCTTTTGCCTTATGCTGTGTCATTACAAAAGAATGAACACTGCAGTACTGCCAAGACATATGCCGTGGTACTTCTAGTTAATCAGCATTTTTCATTTGAACCATCACGTTAATTATGGTTGCAATTCACTGCATCAGGAGGTGTTCAGCCATCAATAATATCACACCCATCCAGAACACTATTAAATGGGTTTACTGGTGAAAAGTGGGCATTGAGTCCCAAAAATACTGTACGTGTACAATACATCTGAACAAAAGGTTTCACTGGAAAGATAGAAAAGAAACCCAGCCTTGTATTTAGTTCATCAAACATTATTATAACCTCTTTCTTAGCTTATGTTGTAGTGTTGTCTATAATGCGCATTTCCCAATCTCTTGCATATTTGCATATCGCTAACATAACAGTTGATACATAGCAAAAATCTGCAACAGCCAATAAAGCAAAACTTGTTCCCTGAAACACTTATAATCAAGGATAAAATCCTCAGACAGAAGAGTAGACTTGCCTGAGTAAAGCTGGGCAATGCTTTAACAGTGTGCACTCAGGTAGGCTACAAGTGAATGACTTGTCAGCTTAAGGCTTCCAAGGTAAAGAAAAGTGGTGCCCTGTTAGAAAGCTTAGGACACTCCAGCTCCTGACAAGGCCCAGCACATACACAGGAGCAGACGTGGTCAGGCATGAAGTTGGCCAACAAGTGTAGAGATCTGCATTCATGGGAGAGACCCACGAAGGAATGACTCCTAACATCAGATGAGGTACAAGTGGCATGTAAGAAAGAAGAGGTCTTTAACAGTTTTAGTATGCAGATTACAACTGGGAATAGGATAGATTCAAAGGGAGTGGGAACAAGATTGTGACATGATTAAAGTGACAGTGAACAGTGGAATATGCACAGTGTTATGCAAGACCCAAAGTATCTTGGCAAGTCCACTGTTGAGTAATTTGCACAGCAGAAATCTGAACTCTCACCCAGGGTAATGATGGAACTAGACTCCGTTATCATTTCAATAGCTTAGTCTAATCCAGCTGCAGTGCAAGTTCCAACAATTTCCATAGGTTTCCTTCCTGCAGTAGATGCTGTGCCATGTCCACCCAAAGGAGACATTTGGCAATGATCTGATCATGAACTAAATATGAATATATTACATGAGCATAGTGGTCAAAACAACAGTTCCAAGTCCATTGAAAGAATCCAAAAATGAATAGATCATTTGCTGTAAGTTCCCATGTAGTTTGTTTGGGAAGTCAGACTACATTATTTTTCAGCTCATTAAGGTTTACTTTAACAAGCTGTGAAGCTGATACAGAAATGGTTCGACAGTTCAGTATTGTGGTGCTTTTTTTCTTTTTCTGAAAGCTTCAGAATCCCACTTGGCATAAAAATCACATTTCAAACAGATTTTCAGATACACTTTGGAGCAAACCTTGGTTTTCAGCCATTTTTAAACAATTTCTCTTTTTCTCCCCAAACTACCTTCACATTTTTCTCTAGCAAAACAAAGATGTTCTTTGTTTAAATAACATCCCCCATCTTGCCTGTTATGAAACAGCACATTTCCCATTTCCCCAAAGCCAGTCGCTGGGTGAGATCTTTCAGTGAAGGCCATTCAGTGTTTTAGAAAATATTAACTTACACAGTTGGTTTCACAAGTGAATCACATTGCTCTTGTTGCTTTTCCTACGTGTTTTTAAATGCAATTGCCATATTTAGTGTACTAGGAACTGTTTACATACAGAAGGGCTACAACTCAAGCCAGACTATGCAAGTTCTCTTGCAGTAGAAGATCACCACTGATGAGAAGGAGTCAACTGTCCCAAGGACAGGAATTTTTCTCTATGCCAACATGTGAGTCCCAGTCGATGCCCAGTCTGTGAACAGCCAGAATTGAACTGATAGAACATTCACACTGTTCAGGGAAGTGCTGGGGCTACAGATAAAGGAGCTAGTGAAAAGCAGGGTGAAGGTGAGGAAAGGCTCTCCTAGCACATACATGTTGCTTGCAATCCCTGAGTTGGCTGGGTGTTTCTGTAATGTCGCACATTGTACAAACCAGACATATTTTGATTTCTTTGCTCTCCTTGGCATTTTAGGAGTTTGTTTGCCAAATTCTAATCTAGAAAACCCACCAGACATCTATCCAGTTGTCATAACTTTTCATTCTTACTACCATTATGAGCAAAATTCTGTCAGGGAGCCAGTCCAGTCATCCAATCTTCTGTAACATCTTATTTGTAAAAGTTTCCAAAGTAGATGCCTCAGTCTTTTTTTTACACTGGAAAGGGGAAAAACTAGTGGCATTTCCTTACCACACACACAATGCATGACAGGACAGCTCCATCCAGAGGAACCAGTCAAGACACCCACAATTGTCAAGACTGTTGCCAAGAAGAAAACCTTCTGCACACAAGGCTAGAGTAACTGTTTGGCATTGAGTAACAGGCATATCTGCTCCACCTACAGCTGTCAGTCCCTGCAATCCAGTGCACACTACACAAGGGAAAGAAAAATTAAATTCATATTTCAAGAAGTGATATAATTCCCAAAGTATCTACTAAGTGAAACAAAAGCAAATAAAGGTTCATTCAATCACTCAGCAGAAGTTTGTTACCTATGATCATTATTAGGTTTGGTCATGTAAGCAAATATGCCTTTAGAATTTTTGCTGAAAGACTATACAGGCATAATAAGAGCTGAAATCATTTGTTATTTTGCAGGACAAAACCTTTGGTCTCTTATTTCTTTCCAAAACTAGTCCACAGTTATAGCAATGGCTAGGATTACATATACATCTGACTAGATAAACATCCATGGCTTATTTTACAGCACTGCTGCTGGCTAAAGTTTTGGATCTCTGCATTGTGGTTTGTGGGATGCTACAGGGTCTTGCAGACTTGTTAAGGAATTTCTATAGGGCTAGATAAACATTCTGCACAGAACTTTGTTGATTTCTTATAATTTATGCCAATTTTTTCAGTTAACATGCAAGACTGCACTGTGGCTGCCATTCAGTGAGTGCTGGATGTGCGTGCAAAAAACTTATATTTATTTGCAATGAAACAGTTCAGGGATTGTTCTCATGAGACTATTACCAAAATTGAGGAGAGTCCTTTGACACCAGGACTGTATACAAGTCCAGGGGTGTAGTTTGGATCCAATGCAAGAATATCTCATACTGACCATGGATGGTGTCACCAAGCCAACTAGTGGTGCCCAAGGCAGAAATGGAGCTGAGCTGAGCAAACCTGGAAGCCAGCACAGCTGGCCTAGTGCTGCAGTGACCACAGAACTACAAGTATTTTTAACGCTACAGCTCTAGAAATTGAGACAGGCTACAGATACAGAATAAAATTGCCAAAGATACTGGTCTTCTTGGCAATTAGTTCAGCTGAAAGAAAAATTCACCTGTTTCAGAAAAAAGACAAACTTAGCAAGGTTTTTTTTAAGGAATTCTCAGAAATGGAAGAGTTCCAGTACAGGGCTTTGAAACTGCAGGCAGTTTTCGGCCTAAATGAAGTGGTGCCTCCTTGAACGACTGGGAAACAGCAAGAGATAATTAAGGACTGTGAGAAAACTGGCAATATAACTAAACCAAAATGAGATAAGGGAGGACCTGAGAGGAGCAAACTGTGGGAATGGAATGTGTGTTGATAATTTCTCATGAAAATAAAATTATATCTGGAGAGTGAGTAATATCTAATTAGAAACTGTAACAAAGTATATGGACACTGCCATAAACCTATGGGAAGGTGGCCATGGGAGGCATTAAGAATATATAAAGAGTAACCTGTAATTTGAAGGATCTTCCCTATTCCTTTTTCTCCATTTTATTTTCTTTTGAGTATGTTACATGTAGTTTAATAAAATTAGTTTTGTGTGTGATATCTGTGGCCTGTGGTCCTTCATCCACTGCAATGATCTACGACATTCCAGATCCTGTCATAATCCATGACTCCTATTTCAGCCTTGTTAATTATGAGAAATCAAAAGCAGTTTGATATAATTGCTTTGTAATAGCAAATAGGACAGTAATTAATCATAACATAAAGCTTTGATGCTGTATAATTCACAGAAGGAAAAAATTTCTACCTAGGGACCTAACAGATCTGTTGCTCTAGCCAATAACTGTTCATGTGAGTCTCTTAGGAGGAAAGTTCTATGGAATCTAAGTTAGAGTCTCAGTTAAACAAACACTCTTTAGAAAATCCAGAAAAAGAAGAAATCCTTGAGATCAACATCAGCATCTCTCTTAATCAACACAAAAGCCAAAGTCACTAAATTCCTCCTCCTCCTCCTTGTGGTCCAGTCCTACCAAATTTCTTAAACTAAGTTGTATAAGACTACTTCCCTCACTGTAGTGAGCTGCATCCTAAATTTCCTATGACAGACTACAGTAAAGAGTACCCAGCATTTTTTCATAAGTCACTAAAGAAACACTGAAAGCTCCACCTACATACAGTGCCCAGATGTGCCTCAGCCTTGGAGAGCCTTAGCAGTGAACATACAGGTGTGGACACTGAATCACATACTCCACAATTCATGTAAGAGCTGCTGCTGCCAAACCAACCAGACTGTGAAATGCAGCTACAAGCTGAGGAAGGTCAGAGATTTCAATTCATTTTGCAATGGTAAGACCCGCAAAATTCAATTATTTTGATCCAAAATGAAATATTACATTGTGTTTCATACTCACAGCATAAACAGACCATTGAGCAAGAAAGGACTGTTTACTTATGTTGTTTTCCTTCTCATACAATGAATTAGAAATATAATAGTTATAGGAAATTTTAACCTAATTTAAGTCTTCTCCAAAAATACATTGCTAGAACATTTTGGGATGACAACTTGTAAGAAACGGAGCCAGAATAGCTCCTTTGAAGCCACTGTTTCTCATGTATGGGAGAGGATTGTGTGGATGTCCTGGCCAGAGTTTCCAAACATGTTTTGTACAGAGAATCAGGGCAGGCAAAACAGCTCTAGATGCATTAGAAGACTGCCACAATCTAAGTGACAGACTGGCAAAGGACTAGTGCCTTCCCCCCTTCTCTCTTACCAAGTTTCAGCCCCCAGCCTTTGAAAATTTCTGTTGGATACAAATAACAAATCAGCATTAAAACTAAATTAAAGTTTTCAAACATTTCTTTTCCCACAAATTTATTCTAATTCAGATCAACTGAGGCAGTTGGTAGATTCATAACAAGAAAATTGTTTAAGCTGAGAAAACAAGTGGGAAGTTCCAAAAACATCTAACTAGTTCAGCGATTTTTGAAAACATCCATTTTTCATTTCAGAACAACATTTGATGTCTTCAAAACTTAAGCTTTTTATGAGCAATTAAGATCTGTCACCCTCAGTTTACTCCCTCTTTGGTTAAGAGTGCCACTTTTAGGAATTCATGTTTTCATAATGTATTTTCCTATCCCCTGAAAGAATAGGAAATTAATCAATAATGAGGCTATTAACTATGGATTGAGCATATACACAGTGTCAGAGGTGCACATGCCCAGAGCATTCTGGTGAGGATTTCTCTGCTCCTAAACCCTGGACACCCCAGGGCCGTTCCAGAATCCAGAAGTGCTCTCAGACAGCACTTCTGCACAGCACACAAAAGGGCTGAAACAAGAAAAAAAAAAACAAACACAAAAATCAAAGAAGAAAAAAATCAACCATAATATCACTGTACTTCAAACCATTTCAAAATATCCAGAAGGACTGAAAATAAATAGCTTTTCTTTAGAGATGAGAAATATTTCTTCTTTGTTTATTAATGCAAGTGAATATCCGTTTCTGATTGTAAGACTTCTGCACATTTCTCTCTTCACATTTTCTGGTTTCTGTATTTCTTCAAACACCAATTCACCAAGCAACTATGAAACTAATTAATATCCCAGGAATTCAGTTCCAGGATCCATTGACATCTATTTGAATACATGTTTTCAATTATCGTCAACACTGATGTATTGTTTTCTAATATTAGCCTACAATGCCTCAGTTACTGCCTTAGTCTTCATTGTTTTCAGGCTTATTTCTTAACACACTATCCCAGTAGAAAAATACTTAGTACATCAGTTCAAGCTGAAAGACAGAAAAAAAAATCTACCTTTTCTAGATTTGCCCTGCTCTGTGCAGATTTAAAAAAGGTTTGGCCATTATATAATACATGATGCAGAATATTTTATCCAGGTAAATGTAAAGTTCTGATTCTCTCACCTTTTGATTTTAGATATTTTTATATAAAAAATGCTCTGTAATTCCTACATGACTTCATTTAGTAAACATGCAGTCATCTTTCTGATATTTAAAGAGCACATTATGATTTAATTTTAAATAACAAATTGTGTTTTAACCTACATCATTGAATGGGTTGAAAGTATGATCCAAAACCATATAGTTGGAAAAAATCCCTGATGCTGAAATCATAACAGACAGATTTTGCTGTTCAACGACATTCTTGGAACATTCTGAAAGGCCAAAGACCATCTGTTGGTTGGTAGCTGCAAGAATTATTTATGGGCTTTTAGGGAGTCTAAGTCCAAAGGCTTCAGGCCGACAGAAGCAAAACTGTCACATTAAGATATTAATAATGCTGAGATGGAGCAAGTTTATAGATATTGTATCCTGAGGAGCTTTGGGGTTAAACAGAATAGCTCCGTGACTGTATCGATGGGGATTTTACCATGGCCTGGTGAAAAGGGGCTACATAAATTTCCCAGAGCATCCCTCAAGTTCTTATTTGTAAGACAACTGAAAAAAATTAGCATCTGGGATTTTACACTTTATCCTTAAGGAACAATGATGAAGTGTATTTTGATCCAGTATTTATCTAATTATTAACCTGACCCTCAATGCATGAGGTCAAAACCTAAATGTAAGACTTAGTCTTTATTTACCGACAGAATGTAAGCTGAAAATATCTGCTACTGTTTCCAGTTCGGTCTGAGCTCCCTCAGTCTTTGAAACATTTATTAAAGATTTTTATCCATCCATTCTTCCCATGGATTACAGTGCAGGTGGAAGTTTTCCACTTTTGCTGCACAAGCTACTCTGTTATTATGGCAATATCACACAGTTTCAAAGAGTGGGGTTCCATTGCAAAACTAACAGTGAAACAACAAAAATAAGTTTTGTTATAATGTATTTTGACTGCCATGCAACCTCAGAAGTACCAGGACACCCATCAGATTTCTCCCCAGTGGTGCCACCATTTGAAATACTTGAAAGAATTAATTAAATCCAACACCTCATTTCTTCCAGAGTAAGTGCTGAACAATTTTCTAGGATGCTGGAAGCTTTAAGGGCAGGTAAGAACCAGCTCAGATCTGATGACTGTCAGATTGTTTTATTCCCAAAATATTTCCTTTCTGTCCACAGTAAAGATGAATGTGACTAAGGTTCTACCTCTAAGAAAGATCTCAGTAAGCTTTGACCAACACACGCATCTGGATGTGGATTTAAAAGTTGCAAATAAATGCATCTAAAGGTAGATTTAAAAAAACAAACAGCAAATAAAATATGTTCTCTCTCCTGAGAGAGCTCTAAACTAGCCATAGATTGATACCTCTGCAAATGAATTAAATTCTTTGGTGAATGGGTTGCTGCCTTTGTAACTGACTGAATGTTATGGAACAAAAAATGCAGAGCTCTTTTCTCTTGAATGAAACAGCAGTCAAAGGAATATGCTCAAATAAGGACAGTAGAAAACAAAAGGACTATAAAATTGTTTCCCTGGCCCTGGGGGTAACAAATTCCATGATTTAATGAGGAAGGATGACAAATATTTGCCCATATAAGTGAATGACTTTCCCGGAGGACTGTTTTTCAAGAGGTCCTGATTCTGCACATTCCCCTGGTTCCTTTAATATTAATACTAAAGAATTAATATTTCAGTCAGATCAGGCCCTTTGCTTGCTCACATGCCTGGCTTTGCTAGCCAAGGCCACTCTTCTGGTTTTGGGTTACTGGGCTACTGAACAAATTCTACCTCTGTTTTCCCTTGAGAGTTACAGAACTTCATTCTGGAATATGTGGCTGTCTAATCCATCTGCTTTTCCCAGTCTTGTATCTTGAAAACTGCCCTATAATCTTTTAATACATGCCGATAGCCTTTCATCTTCCTTTAACTAGAACCCATCCTTTGGCTGTAAATTCTAGGTATTCCATAAGTTTCCCAGTTCCTAAAACAAACAGAAAGCAAACAAACAAAACCAACAAAAAAAAAAAACAAACCACCAAGCACTAACAAAAAACACCCAACCCACCAAACAAAAAGATATCCCATCAAAACTTTCTTTTCCATCAATGTAGAGTTTTTCCTCTACGTGCAGTTTTGGGGAGTATTTTAGACAAACATTGGCATGAAGGTTCTTATTTTTAATCACTGAGAAAATTAAATTGTGATTCAAGGTCTCTTTTCAACTTTTGTCACATCACTGGTTGACCAGATTGACTCAGAAACCAGGTACACAGTTTATAAGATCTGCTACATCCGCTCAAATAACCGTGGAGTCCTGATCAGCATGAAAAACCCACCCCCAAATGTACCATTTACCTTGTAGTTCCACCAAGTGAAGAAACACTCCTCTTTTTTTGACAATATTTTACCCTTCTGGGCTGAGCATGCAGAAAGAAGTTGGTCCTGTGCAGAGGAAAAAGCAAAGGATAAACACACATTGCTGAGCTGGACTCAAATTTTCTCATCACTTCTCACTATTCCCATTAATATTGTTAAACATTTCCTTCTTTGGTCACCTTATCACTCACAAAAACATGTATATTTACTATAGAGACAATGGGTATAAACATGAAGCTGATGCTCATGCTGGCATTCCTATAAGACTATTATACAATCCTCTGTCTGCCAGTAAAATTTCTGTGCATGAATGTGCACCATCAAATTGAAATAAGTATGAAAACAGCATTGTTGGGTGCCTGGAGTAAAAGTTTTAAGGCAGGAACTCAAACTCTAATCTCATTTGTAATTCACTTTGACTAAGTCATTGATGTTTTGGTTTACTGCAGGTCCCTCCTAATAAAATTGAACTCAAATCTGTCATGAGGAACAAGGGAGAGAAGAAGGCAGCAGAGAGAACACTCAGCAATAATAAACACAATAACTGATAGGAGAGGGAAATGAGGGTCAGGTGTGACTCCCTGGGCACTGTGATCACCACTATTTTAAGAAAAAACACATCTGATGACTATTTGACTAAAGAAAAATGGAGTAGGAGAAACAAGCATCAGTCCTAAAATACCTGCCAAATCTATAAAGAAAAACTATGCACTCGGAAGAGTAAAAAAGCACTTTTCTTTATTAGTCATAAAATAAAAACAGGCACAGAACCCAAGCCTTACTTGCACTGAAGTTGTGTCACTGACACCCGTGGCAGCAGAAGGCATTTCCTGCACATGCTTTTGCATTCATAACTTGTATACATTGTTTTTGCCAGAAAACTAATTTTGGAATTATTGGTCAACCTGAGAATGAAGTGGGTACCTCAGGATCCTGCAGATGCACAAGAGACTGCCAAACTAAATTTCTGAAATGAAAAATATTCCACTTGGGCAAATATGGAGAAATGGTTCATCAAAAAAAAAGCCAAAATTAAATATGTCATAAAATCCCCAGTGACTTCTCACAACCTTTACTGCATTAGTAGAAATACAGACCACAGTGGAGCATCTGAACATTGTTAAAAGACGCAGACCACACAAAGAGTTCAACAATACTTCCTTGGGAGAAAATATTATTGCTTCCAGTACTAGTCTCTTTGACCATATGTGTTAGTGGTTTCAGAAAATGTTTTTCCCTCTTTAGGCAAAGACTAGATCATTTCATTAATCCAAGATAATACAATATTCTACTCGGAGACATTTTTTGTCATCACTTGCACAACATTTTGTTAAATACACCCAAGTAAGCTCTGAGCAAATCAATGTACAGAATTAATTTCAACACAAAGTCCAAATAGCAAGATATTATAATCGCACTCTTAGAAATCACAAGAGCTGAATTTTCAGTTATACTGTCATTTTAGGAGATTTTTAACAAAAACTTTCAAACTTGTATGCAAATTGCCCACTATTATTCAAGGACAACAGACTTTCTAACAAGGTTGATACTTTGGAAAAAACACCAAGTCCATAACCCTGGGAGAAGACTGTAAAGGAGGCCTTTCAGGTGCTGTACAAAGCTGGGTTAAGGAATGAGTGAAGGAGATTTCCTTGTCTACTTAGTTCCTTTAAAATCAATTTTTCCTACTACCAAAATTTGCTTTTCTTGAACTAATAGATGCTTCTCCTGCTACTCATTCCCTTTGAACAGGAGCCTTGAAATTAGTAAACCCTTCAAAAGCTGTTCTATACATACCCTTTTCTGTTATCATTTGAATTATTCTTCTTCCACTCTATAATTATCTTTAATGCAAGGAGCATATCAATCTTGTTTATGAGAAAAGTATTATTCAACATAATCAAACCCTTGCTATATGATTCATTTTTCCATTTCATACATGTATTTCAACACGGATAATGACATCCTGAGTTATGGTATCCACAGGCCCTGATCCAAAAGCTTTTCAGAGCAGCCTCGTTCAGTTTGAATTGGCCCTCGGTTGGGTCCTTACCTTGTACTGTATTGGCTCTTTATTTCACAAAAGTAGCATCAGAAGAAACTTCTTGGTAACAAAAGGCATACAGTGATTCACCAAGGATCCTAAAAAGCTGAATTTTTAGCCATTCATTTAATTGAAAAAGCAACATGATGTGTTAGAAACCCTCATTTACCACTATCTGCTGCTTTTCAGTGTTAATCCACACTGCTTTTCAGGAGCTCACTTTACTTTTGCATAATTATTCCCGGCATGGTTCACCATTTAAATGCCAAACTAGCAAAAAAATATAGATAAATAAATTATTTTGTACATTTTATATACATTCCAGTTATAGTCATAATTTTCCTAGGTTATAAGGATATGACTCTTCCTGCTCTCATGTTTGTTGCTTTGGGTTTTTTAACATAAAAGGTGAAGTCCATGGAAAACCTATTGGAATAGTCCTTTACACCTTCCTGTTGCAGGACAAAATAATCATTAGGATGGATTCCTATTGCATCTTGCCTTTATTATGGTTTGGCTCTTTCAGACAAATTCTGTCATAGTCACTCATTTAGCCCTCTGAAATTAGTAGGATAACCCACATGAGTAGGTAAGCAGGGATTTGGCCTCTACCTTACACTGATTACGGTAACCCTTGTCCTGTAAAATAGCACCGCCCACTGAACGCAGCCAGTCATAAGAAACACCTTTGTGTTTGAGCTAAACCAAATGTGACCTGGTATATTTTAGCTGTAATACACTGAACACTGAAGAGGAAGAGCAACAATCAAAAAAAATTAAGAAAAACCCAAAACAAACACCAAAAAAAAGCACAGAAAACAAACGTTAAGCAAGAATCCACCTCCATCCTAGACTACATTCATTAAAACCTGAACACAAATGTGCTTCTCTTTACAAACACTTCCTGAGCCAAAAAGTAATTCCAGTCTGCCAATATGTAAACGTTTATCATGACTGTACTTTGGTATAATGTTACCTGCAGGCAAATATGGATTCCTGTCAATCATCAATTCACCATGAGTACAGAAATTAACTTTTCATCTTAACTACATCCAAAATAAACTTGACTGTAAAAGAATCAGTATCTCAAGAAACATCTTGCATACAGAAAATTGCAGCCAGCACACAAGTAATATCAGTTTTCACAGATATTAAAGCTGCCTCCTGGTTTAACTGTCTATCTAGTTCCCTTTGTCCTCCCAAATAAGGGGCCAAGGGATGCAGGAAGACATGAGGGATGCTGCTCTCACAACAGACTATGCAGGATAGAGCCCAGTGATGTCATCTCGGGGCTGAAACACATTTGATGTTCTGAGGCTGAGCCCCTGCTTGTTTCCACAGAAACCCACTGTATGTTTATAGGCAGCACTGCTCTGCTCCTGGCTTGGCACAAAGATGGACTAAGTGTCATCAGACCACTTGGCCTTTGAAGTCCTTGCTCCAGTTAAGTCTTCTTGGGTATCCCACACAGCTCACCTATCCTGATTATAAGCACATTTGTCCAGTATCATTGAGTCCATAAACCCTCTAGCACCTGGAATTCTATTGCCTCAGGCACAGTTCAGTGGGGCAGAAGATGGGCTGTTTCTCAAAAACATTCTTTAAAAACATGAGCTTAAAGTATGGCAGTAATTTTACAGTATTGCAATTTTTATAAATCTTTTTGCGCCACATTTTACTGCTTGAAACAAGCAAGAAATTCCCTTCCCCACATTATCACATAGACATGGAATGATAATGTTTCCTCAGAATGCCTAAACTCATTAAGAAAGTCACAGCTTTCATACAACACATTCTGTATATTTTTATCAAAAATGTGTAAGTAGTGTTGAAACTCACCTTTATCACCAAAATTTCTCTACTGACATGATCAATAGTCCCATAATCTAAATCACCCTTTTGTTCAAAGTGAAAATATTCTCTCTCAGGAGAAACAGCTTTAATAATTTCAAGATGTTGTTGGAAGAAAGGCTACTGGCTTGAGTAGCCATTCTGCTTGGCAAGTCCTTGTAACCAGTGTTCACCACACCCTGATGAGAAAGGAAAATAAATAGTTGTCAAAGCTTTCATGTATTGGAAACTTTTCACATGTTCTCCACAGATCTAATGCCTGTTTTATACGTGCTAGTAAATCAAATTTGCATATTACTACAGACATGAATTACTAAAGCTTTCTTTTACAAGTTAAGGATTCTGTGTAAAACTAATAGTTTACTCTGATGCATGACCAAAGAAAGTCAGCAATTTTGTCAGGAAGCCAGAGATTAAATGAGCTGGGAGGCCAGTCAGGGAACTGGTTACAAAACCATATGGTGCTTATTTTTGAGAATAAGAAATCAAGTACTTCAAATTTGAAAACACCTCATGATTGTCTGATAAGGATCACATTGCACAATGTGTTTCACAGATTAATTGCACTCCAGTCAATCCCAAGGAAGAAGATAGAGATACCTTCAAAACTTAAATGCGTTGCAAATACATCTGGATTAATATTATGCCTCTTATGTCCCTTTGTATTATTAGGAAAGCAGAATATGAAAACCCCCCAAAAGAATTCTAATGCCATGCTCTGAAAACAACT
Source organism: Pithys albifrons albifrons (assembly GCF_047495875.1). Classification (NCBI taxonomy): domain Eukaryota; kingdom Metazoa; phylum Chordata; class Aves; order Passeriformes; family Thamnophilidae; genus Pithys; species Pithys albifrons. The sequence goes on from NC_092470.1 coordinate 11,338,681, forward strand.
TAGATTGAATTCTGCTCTTGAACACTGTACCCTAAATTATTTTTTCTTTCCTTCTTCCATTGCACCACTCCAGGACAGCCATCTGGACATTACACTTGCCAGTTCATCCTGTGCTGGTTTCCACACACATCATGGAGTAAGTCGCAACAGGACAGTCAGGCACACCCGCCCCAGAGGAGCCAAAACAAGGTGAAATTCAAATACTTGTAGCTGGACCGTTGTTTTTACCCAGCTTTCCAGAACAGGCCATTGCATCTTTCTGTCACCTGGAGGCCAGGGAAGGCTGCAAGTGTTCTGCTCCAGAGCCCGCTGCCACCTGGTTCCTGACCAGATTTACCCTTCCCAGGTAAATTCCCAAATACACAAAGGACAGCATTTTTAGGTACTTCAACTAGCGGGTCTTTACAAAAGAAAACAAGTGATGCAGTACTAGAAATAGGGGGGAAATGCAACATTATCATTATTACTGTCATGAAGTTTTAACTGCTGAAATCAGAATATTGAATAAAAATTGTAACTAATAAAAACATAACTAATGAAATAAGTTAGAAATATGACCCCTGAAGAGATAATAAAAGAAAGTTTTAAAAGTTGATTACATCTGCATGCATTTTGAAAATGGTCTCCCTTTTCTGAGCGTATCGCCACTTAGGACTGCATTGTTCTGGAAAAAAAGACAGACAAAAAAAACCCAGAAAACAAAAACAAAAAGTAACAACTGGTAAAACTTAAAATGTTGAGACAACACTCTTAAAATTCATTCTAGTGACAGAATATAATTGCACCTTTATATCATCTTACCATTATACACTGCATGAATTTTCCAAACCACACTGGAACTTAGTTTTCATCTAGAAAATGTAATAATTTTAATGGCCATCCTTTAGAATCTACCATTCATATTAAAAAATTCTCTGTGCCACTGTTTGAAAATAGTGAATGAGGCAAATCCCTGAATGGAATCTTCTTTTCCTATATTTGGAAATAGACACTCAAAATCCTTGTTAATAAAGCTCTAGGGATCAATTTTAAAGCATTTCTGGATATTGTTAAAATGATGTTACCATGTTCATGAAAGTCACAATGCAAAAACCATTCAAAGATGGAATAGTGTCTGAATAATATTCCAATTTGTGGTTTCATTACTTATGAAAGTCTTTGCTTTATTATCCCACAACACTTTGGTAAGAATTCCACAACAGACTTGCAGTGGCTTCAAGGAAAGACAGTCTTTATTACTGTAACATTGGTTACTTTTTCATTTGTTAGAAAGTTATTTGCATCTCCCCTGCACATCAGTTATTTCTAAGTGCTGATGTGTAACATACACCTGACAAATGTCAAATTCTGCAGGATAAGGCATTTCTCCTTCACTCCCAGACTCAGCTTCACATAATTGCTGACCATTTGTTCGTTGACTCCATCATCCTCCCGGTGATTAGAATTGAAATTTTCTGCCCCACTTTTGTGCTTAAGAAGGCAAACCAAACTATTGTAATGACTCTTATTATAAGCAAAGATGGTAAATATGGAGGATATGTATTACACATGAGTGCTTTCAGAAGTAAATGTAACATATTATTTTGAGTGGGAATTCAAAATTAGTAGGAAATCATTAGCAAAGAGAAGCAAATATTCTTCTCTGAATAAAAAACCCAAATAAAACCTAATCATAGAGCCCTTACTTATTAATAGATTTTAGTAATGCATATTTCACTAAGGATCTTATGCTAACAGAGAATCATGTTTGGGCTTTCCAGAAGTTATAAGCAAAACCTTCCCTGGAATAAGACCTGTACTGATGTCAATGCTACTTCTTCACACTGTTTGGCAAATACTCCCAGGCACAAGAGTGTCCAATGAGTTCCTGTGTGAGCACACACAGCCCCACACCCAGAGAACTGGGAGGGACTGGGGGCAACGTGTAGGGAAAACAAGGAAAGTTGAGATGGGGAAGGAAGAAGGAAGTTGGTGTTTCACTTAAATTGGGCCTGGAAAGTAAAGAGGCAGCATATTTAAGTGCTTTTTAAAAAATTCTGTTACCTTTTTCTGAATATTTAATCATTTAAAGTTTGAGTTAATTAGCAATGAATTAAGTAAAAATTCTGCAAGCCCCATGGCACAGAAACCTGGCAGGTTGGCTTTGAATGACAGATTGGTTTGCTTCAGTGCAAAGCAAAGCAGAACTTTGACCAAAATATTTTCTAAAGCATGAAGCCATATTGTAGATTCTAAGCCAATTTTCTTACTCTACCTGGTCTCAAATCCCCTGACAGTAACTCCCATTGCTTTGGCAGCTCCTGCCGCAGCCAGCCCAGCAATGCCACCACCAATTATCAGCATTTAGAGAGATCAAACAGATAGTAAAGTGCATTCTATGCTCACTTATTCCATCACATGCTGTGTCTGCAATAGGCCTTATCTTCAAAAGCACTTGAACTTTAAAGAGCATCAGAGGCTGAAAATTGTAAGTACTTCAGAGAAGTAAAAAAAAATAAAATCTTATCTCAACAATACAACATAGTGAAACAGCTGGTTTGGACTATAAGAGCAGGTGGTCATCAGTACAAAAGGTGCCAGATGTAGAAAATAAGACAGAAAAAGTTAGAGAAAAATAAGTTACACAAAACATGGCTGGAGGCAACTTTTCTGTTCCACCTTAACTCAGACTGACAGGCAACTTGTGCAAATGTTTTCCTTTACCATGGCTCTTCTCAGCTATGAATCCTGATGGATATGCTGAAATACATATCAGAAGGCAGAGTTCTGCCTCAGAACGAAGAAATAGACTGTTTTAAGGTCCTTCAAAAACAGTGAGTGTCCTTCTGAACTGAATGTGATTTAATGCATTTTTTACACTTAAAGTAATTGATCAGCCATTTGCCAAAAATAAATTAAGAATCCAAGGCTGAACTTAGATGCACATAATACATTTACCTACAAATCTCCATTGTCTTCGGCTGCACTGTACTAAGGCAGATGAGAACAAAGAGAAGTCCCTTATGCTAGATCCTGCCAAGCAAAAGCAGATTTAGTACAACACCTTTTTGGAGACCTTCCTGAGAAGAATCTAATCCTGAGCCCTTTGGGAAGTCTTAAAAGGTTTTGATCAAGTAAATACTCTATTCAGAAATTATTAATTACAGTTAAAACAAATTTTATAGTATGGCTCAAATACCTAAAGACAGTACAATCCAGCAAACTCAAATAAAATCCCAAGGAATCAAATACTATTAGTTATCACTTAGAAAGGTCATGTAGAAGAGCTAAACTGCCTGGTTACACCAGTAGTCCGTCTTTCCAGTACGAAATTTTGCACTTCAAATGCAACTGTACTTTCACAGGAGAAACTTGTCCTGGTGCTAATACTTGATCAGTAAAATCCCTGCCAAATTGATTAGATGCCAACACTACTGATTTGTACCTACAACAATTAAACAAATAACATTATAGATAGACAGTGACACCCTCAGGTGGATTAACACTCATGGATGCCGCTCCCTGGGGTTCAGATGTCAGGACACAACTTCCAGAATCAGAGCCAGTCCCTGACCCCCAAACACATTACATAATTAACAGAAAATAAATCAATTAGACAATTAACAGAAGACTCATAACAATAGTAAAATGGACATCTTAAAGTAATAAGTTTTGAAACAATACATTCAAAAGACATTCCAATTTATATCAGCAGCTTGAATATTAAATGTTTGATGGAGTACAAATGCTGGAAAAAGAATACACACCAAAGATGGTGACTCACAGTACAAGGTGCTTCTTGAAATATTGCAATATTTGAATTATTTATTTTTAATTTTGTGGATCAGCTGACATGCTTCTATTCAGCTGTCAGCCCATGCACAAAGAATATGGATAGTGCAGAGGGCTGCTCAGCTATTCCAGGAATTCACAGCATAGATCCCTCTGGTACAGTACTGAGTTGATGAGCGTATACACTTCACATGAACTGGAAAATAGGGCCAACCTTTCAGCTCCCTTGAAAAGGAAATATGTTTGAAGCAGAGAGGCTGTCTGCACAGTTATATGCTACTTAAGCATTCCTGTACAATTTTATCTCTCATAATACGCTACTGCTCAGAAAGATTTTCAATTTTGTGTTCTTCACAAAAATATTCACTAAAATGCTGATTTGTGTCAACATTGTGTAGCTATAGGGACCCCAACAGAACATACCTTTGTTACAGGCTTTTTTGTTGCCAACATCTAATACTTGTGGAATGTTTTGTTTGTGGTTTTGTTGGGTTTTTTTCTCATTGGAGAATTAAGAAAAGAATTACTGATTTCTTCAAAAGAGATATGTAGGTATGCAGAAATGTGAGCAAGAGCTACAGTTGTTTTGTCCTTGTTCTGCTAAAGAACAATTTTCAGGTCATTTAACTGTGGCTTTCTAAGTCCTTCATAGTATTTGGCCTGAAGGTGACACAACCCCAAGATTTTGCTTAAGAAAGGGGAACAATTTGAAAACTCAGTTTCTGTCTTTATACTATTCTTACTTTAAACCTTTTCCTCCTCCTTTCAAAGCTTAAAAACAACTCCTAAAAGTGTAACAGATACAAACCAAATTTAATATCGGTGATCCAAATGCTGAAGCAAGGTACATCCAGTGCAACCCTCCTGATCCTTTGGACAGAGAGAGGGAAGTGAGTCCACTGTCAGTACTGGAGACAGGGAGACAATCCAAGAATTCCTGTACAACTCTAGAAAATTAATATTTTGTAGGTAATGGTGAATGGTAGCTTTTCCTTACTGAAGTTAATAACATTCCTACTGGCTTTACTAAAGTGAAATTTCTCGCAGTGGAAGGGTATGAAAGACTGGCAAAAACAAGAGTTGCTGATACACAGGCTGAGCCAGGGCAGGACAGCCATTGCATACACATGCTTTCTGGATCAGACAAAAAGCTCTTGTTCTTCTCTGGGTACCATCAGATTCAATGTCATAGCCATATAACTGAGGCAATAATTTATTTTGGTATACAGGCAAATAAAAGGACAAATGCTAAAAACAAATATTTTAAGAGAAGTTGGTATTAAAAAATAAAAAATCAACCTTGTGCTAGAACACTGTAGGGAAATCAGAGAGTTTGACACTAGGATAACTAGATTTAGATAGTTTCAGATAGAGAGAGAGAATGTGCAACAGAAAAATACCATTCATCTTTGTAGCAGATTGCTTAAATTTACCAGAGCTGTCATCGAGACCCTTTAGAGACTGGCTGCATGATTTTGTTTATGGTTCTGTAAAGACAAACAGTATTGACTGCTGACATTATCATGGCTTGTAATTTTAACCCTCTTGACTTCGCTGTGGCTGACTATACGAGAAGTGACTTGTTTTGCTTCATCTCCTTCTGCAACAAAAAATTATACCCCTTTTAATAAGATAAGACGAAGAAACTGCAGGGGCCAGTGTAGCCCCTGAGACTCCTTCCAGTGCAAACAGCACACAATCTCAATCCAAGAGGGGAAAAAATAATGACTGATGGTCGGCAGACTGTTTCCTATGATTTACTCAAAGTGTGGAGGACCAAAACACAGTCCAATCGCCCTGCAAGCAGATGGGGGTCACAGAAAACAGCTCTGCAGCATTGCTCTGAGCATGCCACAGTCCGAGTTGGTAGATGCATAAGGTGGCACTGCCACCATTTGCCCAGAGCTGGTTCCATACAAACCTGAGTGAGGTTCCTCTTTGGGATGATGTGAGAAATAGGAAAACCTAAAACATCAGAGCACCTTATTCTTAAAATTCATCAAGATTTAAATGAAGTTCTGCATAAAAACATAGATGCTGTACATTAACACTAAAAGTTAAGCTTATTGTTTACTGGTTCTCAGGATGTTTAAGTTACCCAAGTCTTGGACAGGTCTGCAGAAATAAAACCCCAGGAAAAAGCTGTTGTTCTTTTACATGCAGGATGTTCACCGTTAAGCAGGAGTGGCCCAGGGATGGGCCCAGATGTCCTCCTTGCTATGAAAGGCACTTAAATTCTTTGGTTGTTCAGAGAACAGAAGAGAAAAGCATAAAATTCCTTTGCTACAGCCTGTTATGCATGACATGGAACACAGAGGGCTGCATTCAGTGGTGCCTCCCCAGTGGAGTGCTGCAGCATGAGCAGTGATATGCAAAACTCTTTTCAGATGATTTACGAATAAAACAGTGGCAAGGCATAAAGTGGCAGAGAAAATGCCTTGTTCAATGAAGCACTTATGTGTTTGATACCTTTACCAAATTGATTCTGCTTGAGATAAACTGGTTCAAATTTAAAAACACTTCAATATGCAGCCTATGTACATAAATAATTGGTTCAGCATTTAAACTAGTTGTTTGTGTTTGGTGGTTTTTTTAATGAATTCCTTATAGAAATCTAAATGGCTTTGAAATCAGCTCCAAATCTGAATTGTTTCAAAATGTGTCTTACTCTGAATAACAACTGATCTTGACTGTTGTTTGGCCCCTAATGCAATGGGATACTACCTGGGGAGCCAGGATCCAGAAACAGTGGGGAGAGTTTTGCACTTTAGTTGTCAGAGGCTGCAGTTTTAGAAAGGGTAACAGATTCTTTTACGCACCTCATGCTGTCCCCAGGGCCAGGCCTCTAAATAAACACAGCAGCTCCAAAGACAGTATTACAGGTTACACTCGAGGCTGCAGACAACCATTTTGCATGTTGTGATCAATTCACACTTCCCATTGCACACAGTCTTAGATTACAGTTCTGCTTATGTGAGAGACTGTAATGGAAAAATAATAAAAAGTGGGATGTTAAAGCTATGCCAAATATAAGATACATTTATCATGTTGTCAATGGAATTTTTAACCATATGTCTCAATGTATTTACTAAAATTAGTTTCGTTTTATACCTATAATTGCTATATTTCTTAGGCCATGTATCATGTATTTCACAATAAGAAAGTGATGCTTAAGGAGCAAGGAAAAAAACAAACACGTGATACATGAGCCCTGAAGAAAAGAAAAAGGAAAAAAAAAAGCTCAACTTCTTGGTAAAGTAGTGAAAACCATTTGTCTAGGACTGCTTGGGTGAAGTTGAGGCCAAAAGATCAAGGAGTGTCCCTAAAGCTCAAATTGCCCAACTTTCTAAATTGATGATCACATCTAATTGACACAAATTAGTCTTCAGAATAAATACGGTTACATTGCTCACAAATTACAAACTTACCTTTAAAACAACATCTGAGTTATGTACAGTTTCCAAATGTTAATTACTACCCTGGCTTGTCTGTATTGCTCAGCAGAGAGCTCTGCTTCTTGTTCCATGTTCAGTCCATGTTTTACTAAGGACTGGACACCAGCAGGACATTGCAACCCAGTTCTCACCTGGACATCACTCTGTTAAATCCCACACTATAGGTATTCACTATAATGTCTGTATAGCAAACATCTATAAGCTAGAAGATAAAACTAAATACAAAGACTTTTTCCCCCCTCCAGTTCATATCAGCTTAGCTTTTATTTCATTCCAAAGGCACAGATTTCAACATCCAATAGATGCCAGCAGACAGTTCCTCTGAAGCTTGAAAATTCTGTCCATATATGAAATGCAGTAAAGTTTTATGTGCAGAAATCATCCTTAAAGAGGTATAATCACTGGTTGACCTCAGTGGGATGGTTAGCGTGAGAGAAGGTGGCAGGATTGGGCCCCAAGTTTTCATAAATAACACAGAACATCTCCAGATGAACATTCCACTGTTGGTTTTTATAGTGCCTTCCACAGCCAGCCCACATGGTCTCACACACATTCATAGATGCCAGAACAATAACAAATTAAAGTTTGGTTTATAAAAGGGCCTTGGCTCAGATGCTGCTTATACAAGTTTGCAGGCTGTTTACCCTGAAAAAGGTGTGGAACTGACCACAATGAGGTGTCAACCTCAATTCCACTCACACATGAGGTGAGAAAACCAATAACAAAACTGCAGGATTAGGAAAGGACACTTTGTTTCTCCTCGCCTGTGTGTGAATAGAATGTTTTGTTAATAAGGAAATTAAGTAATTTTGTGACACTAAGGAACATCTCTCTTCCCCTTAGCACATATACACATGTAAACATTTTATATATATATAAGGAATATATACAAATACACGTCTGACTGTACACACATACCCATACTAGACATGAAGAACCATAGAAGGATGAAGTCCTAGATTATTATTACTGTCCTACCTATCCCTTGCAGGCAATGGAAGATTTTCACTGACTTCAGGGAGACGAAACCTCTAAGCATTACACTCCCCCTGTGCTGAGCACTGGTTCTAGGACAACATTATTATACCAAAACTTTGCCTGTGCTTTCAAAACAGGATTTAAGTGATTGAAGGGCTACATAGCACTTCCCTGAACTATTTAGATTTATCCTCATGGCTTGATCCTCCAGAATATTCTCCAAATCCAATGCTGTCTGTTAAAGCATTACACAATGAGAACCAGGGAAATACCTTGGAAGATGAATCAGTTTCATCCAAGTACTATTCCTGCCCAATCCAACAGGAATGTTCTCACAAACATCAAGTGGACCTGACATTTGAGCCCAAAATAGAGCAATGAAAAAAGGAAAACAAATGTTTCACCATACCCACATAATTTCACTAAAGTTTTTCTGCAAATGATTTGGGGTTTTTCCAATATTGTACACAACCAAATGCCTGATTGCCAACACTTCATTAAAACTTGGTTGGTCCCCATAATTAACTGAGGATACCCCAAGCTATGCAATAGTTACTAGCAGAGATGCAGAAACTACAGTATGTTTGCTTAAACATACACTGTCAGTTCAATGCCAGAAAACATTCTACAAGAGATTACACAGACCAGGCAGATACATGTGGCAGGGACATTTCTATTAGAAACACTCTAAACAAAGCCATTTAGTACAGAGCACATTTTACTTAAAAGATATACACATGGCATTAGAGCAAAGCTGGGAACAACTATAAGGACTTTAATTGACACTAAAGAAGTAACTGCCAGTATTTGTAATTCTACAAAGAAAAGTGTCATAATGAGTTCACTGGAAAAAAAAATCTATCCTGCACATGTGCACATGGTATTTTCAGGCCACTAAGACAGCAAAAACTAGAAGAAAAAAACCCTTTTTAACTAAAAAGGAAAACCTTTATTTGTGAAGTGCCACAGAAAACAGAAGATTTCAGTTCCAAATTTGAGGAGATGCACAGCTCTGTTCAAGAAAGAAAGAACACTTCAGATACCCTCCCCAGATTAATGACTCTGCCCTGTCCTTCAGGACAAAGGCAGCAATTCATCACTATCAGCAATTACTAAACACAATGTACTTGCAATATTTCAGCTGCTTTGTTAATGTGTATCAGGTAAAGTAAAGCAAAATCTCCCTCTAATCCCTGCCCATTTATTCTAGTAAGGAAAGAAATCAGCACAGAATACCTCTGATGCAAGATCTAAATAATTCAAAGGAGAAGCAAAAATAGGTACTGGAAATGCTTAACCTATATCCTGTTCTACCCCTTGTGGATAAATGGAATTATACCAGTATAAGAAACAAAAGATTTAACCCACAGTAATTGTTGTATCGTAGTTTCTTCCAGGGTCAAACAGAAAAACACTCTTCTCATTTATTAATCCATAAGAACATTTTAATACTTATACAGAAACAATTGGTTTTCAGCACTAGCCTTCAACCTGTAGTCAATTCTGTAATTCATCTATACCTCAACTTCTATTCTTTGATGTTATGACAGCACTACAGCCTGTCATCTGGTCTTTGAGAATTAGATACAAGCTTTCTATTGGAAATGGTATTTTCTTTTATATACCAAATTTGGAAAGGCTGAATCCTTGGATCTCTTCTGTAACCTATTACTGCTGCTATGTCATAGAAGTAACAATAAAAAAAAAGTGAAATATTATTCTGGAAGAGTGTGCAGAATGGACCATTTAAAACCTACTATTTCTGTTAATATAATTCTTCCCAGAGCCACTTTCGGAGGAAATAAAAGGTCATTTTTTTATTATCTCTATATATGCAAAAGCAGTAAAAGTTCTGGCAGGCCTACAATTAACAGGATCCAAATCTCCACAAGACTTTTCTGAGAATTGGCAGAGTTCAGCCTGAGAGCAAGCCCATGAGTAGATTTTTTTCAGACTCATGTCTCTGCCCTCCCATAAATTGGTCATTGGAGCACCTTTAATCTCAGCCTAAACCTGTACACATTTCAAAGCTCACAACTGTAACTGTCCCCCAAATGGAAGAAAGTTATTCTTCAGCACCATGAAATCAACAACATAAATCCCAAACAACTCTTTCTAAGCCTAAAGACAGGCTGCAATCAAGCTGGAATGAAGCATGAAGCTGAACATTACTGCTTTCTCTTACACACCATTTCATTTGCTAGGCTGGTGATTAACTTCCAATTTCAGCACTGTCAAATCTGGAGCTGCATAAGCTCCCATGAATGCCTTCACTTGCAAACCAACCCCATTCAGACCTGACCTGTCCTTGAGTACATTGCACCGAATGGTCCGAAGTACAGGTGTTATTAGGAACAACACAAGAGACTACGGAAGGCGCAGCAGATGAAGGAGCCCAAAGAAAACACTAACTCTCAATTAACTGGACTAAAATAATTAACATTAACACGGAGTAAATTTAAATCCCCCATTTGTACAGCAGAAAGAATAATTACAGAAAACTTTACTACTGCATTTGAAGAATTCTGGTATCTTCCTTCATTTTATGGTTTGAACTAGGATATATGTGAAATTGGCTAATTAATTCCATTCTTTTAGGTGCCATAAGCAAAACCACAATATACTTCTGAAATCCATGCTTCTAGAACCTTCCAGTAATGTAAATACAGTTTTGAATAATCATGTTTCATGTCCTAAAGCAAATTTACAGCCTCATTAAGAATATGAGCCAGTGAACACAGCAGTTTACATGTACAGGATGAGTTGCAATCATGCTGCCTTCTGCAAGCTCATTACATATATCTTCTGAACATGTAAGTGTTGTGTCCTTCCATTAGAAAAGATAACGAAGTTACTGAAAATCATTCGTGCAGTTCTTTTGTTTTAAATCCATCCTTAGCAGTCCCATATGTAGTAGGCTGCCAATATAACTGAACATACTGCAGAACTTGAACAACTGAGTTTAGTAGATTTTGCTTTCTATGTCTACATTTATTCGCCTAGTCATGACATCACTAGTTTTATTGTTTCATTCCACACAGATCATAGACCAGACTTCATTCTATCATTTATAGTTCTTCCTTTCTGACATAATGTGTCTGTCAGATAGTTAAATGTTCAAAGTCCCCTTGGAATAAGTATTTGGTGCATCCAAGTCTAACCTCCTCCAGAAAAATTAGATTTTCCACAGCTCTTCTCAGTCTCAATATAGTTGGCAGCAACTTAAACCACATCCTTATGTCTTTTTATATTCTAAAGCAGCTCCAGCAGCTTAGTTTAGGACAAAACATATTTATGAAATATACACATACACCAGTTCAGGCACAAGTTCAGTGGATTTTGCAAGGAACATACATTTTGCAAGCTTTTAAAAAGAAGTGGCTATTCAGTGTTAGCCACTTACTGAGTTATTTTCCATAGCTGTTCACAGAATATAATAACAGTTTTCCAGGAATTCAGGAAGAGATATTAACTTAATTGAGAAGTTAATAGAAAAATAAATTAGAAAAGCACAAAAAATATTTGTCAAGGTGGGGGGAAAGAGCATTTTTAAGACATAGTTTCAATCTTGCTCCACAGTGGCATCCACAGTTTAGCAAGATAATCTTCAGGGGTTTACCACTGCACCCAGTGGGAAGGAAAACATCTTTGAGGCACATAGTGAGGCACATAACATTTATAACTGGTTTACATACAGAAAGAGTACCCAGCAAGAGAAAGCACCAACTTTTCAATCCTGACTTAATCTATGAAGTTTAGTATAAACATAGAAACATTAATAGTATGAAATGCTTTTGCACTCTGCTTTAGAGAAGGGTTAGATGTTCTGGTTTTTATTTTAATGTGGTTTCAGGGGTGTCACTATTTGCTTAGTGAAGGATTTTAAGATCTTTACTGTTTAGGAACAGAAATTGTGATAGACATTACGAAAAATGTTTAGACTTACAGCTACTCACAGAATTAGCTTTAAAGTGACTACTCAAAACCAGGCAGCAGTCAGTGGCAATCAGGCAGGGGCCTTGCTGTGGGCCTGTTTTTTGTGTATTTTCTCTGTCTTTCAGAAGCCTACTAAGGGTTACAGGGAAGAATGCTGCAGGTACACTGTTTGCAGTACATTTGTTAGGCTAATTTAGTTTAACCATGTCTACAGTAGACAGAATAAAAAAAGAGTGTTTTACACACGTGTACACAAAAGCACACACACCACCACAGCTTTGCAGAGGTCCAGCTCATTCAGTTCTAAGAACAGGAACTGCACTGCAGCAATATTCCTCATATGATTCATTACACTTTTGCCTTAAAGGCTTCCTACCATAGAAAATATTTGAATTTTTACATTTTATTTATTTCTTTACCTTTCTCTAAGCATTTTGAATGAAATAATGTGTTTAAATACTCATATATGGCAACATGATTCCTATATTCTATTGATTTATCTCTACATTTTCTCTTTTTGTTTTTTTTCTATTGAAATGCTCAAAGAACATCCCTAAGGAAGCAAGAGCATATTAATTATTGTTTGGTTTATTCTTACAAGAACAGTAATTTAGATTATTTTATTGTGTTCCAGACAATGATTGCCTAACCAGATAATGTAAGCAAAGCAAAGTAAATTGGCAACTGAGTTTAATTACAAAAGTCATTGCTTGGAACTTTGTAGCAATGCGTTTGTGGTTGAGAAACACCAATGAATTCATTTTGCAGTGCAGGGATGATTATTGCAATATCACAGTGATAAACAAGTGAAGCAGGGGGAAAAAAAGCTTTCACTGAGGAGTAAACCATGCAATTGAGAAAAGAACGTAAATAGGTGCTGTAAAACATCCCTGTAGAGGACAACTCATCATGGTCTTATTGGTCACAAGATTGTGACCCAGATACAACTATTACAGTGGCCAAATGTGTGTTTTAACTTATACCAGATACACTCCTTCCTGAGGAGTAATGTAACACTTGGCAAAGACAGACACACATACTCTTACCATCCTCTTAATGTCATCACAGTGATAAAACAGAATCATTTTTTCAGTCCAACACACCTCAAAATGATCTTCTGGAACCACAGCAAGTCTCAAAGGCAGCCTGCATCACTCAGTGTACAGAACAGGCACTTTGAAGCTCAGGCCCCTCTCTTCACAGAACTAGACACAGATAAAGCAGTTTCATACCACTGGGAAAAATGTGTTCCAGTGGCTGTAAATTGTTCAGCGCCATGAAGTAAATTTCATAGACTACAGGTAGATTCATAAAGACACTGTGGGAGGACTGTTTACTTAAAAAATTTCCAGTACATACATTAATTAGCATTCCTGAAATATACTGAAACACTCAACATGCAATCAAAAGGAAGGCAAGAATATGGAACTGAAGAAAACAGGCTGAGGAATGTCCTCTAAAATTTTCTTCTGTGTACAACTGCCTGAATGACCACTCATCTCCATTCCTTCCATCAAGAGCCTAATTAGTCTATTGGACCTGATGAGATGCATCCCAGGGTCCCAAAAATTGGTTGGTGTAGCTATGAAGAATTTCGGCATCATATTTGAAAAGTCACAGTAGTCAGGCAAAGTCCCCAGTAACTGGAAAAATGGGAATACCTCACCCATTTTTAAAGAGCAGAATAAGGAGGACCATGGGAGCTCAATCAGCCAGTCAGCCTCATGTCAGTGCCCAGCAACACCATGGAACAATCCTCCTGCACATCAGTGCTTATGTCAGAGTCAGCAGGGCCAGGACAAAGGCAACAGTTTTACAGTAAATTGGGGAAGATTTAGGCTGGCCCTAAGGAAGAGATTCTTTACCATGAGGCACCAGAACAGGTTGCCCAAAGAAGCTGTAGATACTCCTCCCTGGAAGTGTTCAGGATCAGGCTGAGTAACCTAATCAAGTGAAAGATGCCCCTGCTCATGACAGGGGATTGGACTAGATGGTCTTTGAAGAGTAATTCCAATTCAAAGCATTCTGACTCATTAGCAAAACAAACAAACAAACAAACAAACCCCCGGGTCTTTGGATCAGCAGTGTTCATCAAAGCTTATGTATATGCCCGTGTTTATCGGGATGATTCATGACCTCATTTTGTCCTTGTTAGGAGTTCAAATACATTAAGCATCCAATCCAACTGGACTTTGAGTAAACAAAAAATTTCTTATAAATACATACAAATAACACACAGTGTATTCATCTTATATTTGTCACAAAACAGTGAAATCAAGTTCCTACAACTCTGCCTGCTGTCTACATTACCCTGGATTTTGGCAGGATTTATTCACTCTGAATTTTCATCTCTGTTCCCTCAGGTAGTTTCCTTCACCACCACTTGTATATTAGCAGACAGTGGGAAAAAATGAGCACATATTTCCTACACTCTTTATAATTTTCCCTTTTATGTCTGTTTTGTCATTTATTTCATGTGTTCCATTGCACACCATGCTGTCTGAATGAGCTTCAGGGCTGATCGCTTACAGAAATAAGAGCAATCTCTGTCAAAAATAGAGCTAGTAGTTTTCTATTTCTTTAGATTGACTTCCCTAATTCTAAAAGCTTGAACTCGTTCTCCGAATGCACAGTTCTATTGTATTTTTAAATAAGCTTACATAACCCCTTTTTTCCTGCCTTATGAAATGATGTGTTATCAGCCAAGTTCTCTCCTAACTGGTCTAGTTCGGAGCTTTCATCTAAACCCTACCATATTTTTCTTCTGAAGACAAGCACAAATAGCCTGAGTTCTTTCAACACACTTGTGAATTTGCTTTGTAACACAGCCAAACTACCATATTTTGTATAGGCAGCAATCTTCAAATAAAGCTAAAAACCAAAGGCCATTGCAGGCTGATAATTAAATAGGTAAGACTGGTTTCTTCCTTAGGTGTAAAGCGTTCAAAGTTTAGACAACAGATAATGCAGCTTCAGCCAGTATGATGAACAACTTACCCCAAGACTTGTTTGGGTCCTTATACTGGAAGACGAATTTGTACACTGTTATTAGAAGTTACATGGATGTTATAGAGAAGCAATGAAAATGAACTTTTCTGCATGGCTGGTACTATTTGTTTTTAACATCAGCGCTATCCTTGCCCTTTCACACACAGCTCCAGGTGCCCTATTGCTGAGTGGCAGGTCCTGTCAAACTGCCTTACCATATGTCAGTTCTCCTGCTGAGGTTCTGGGATCCGTTTGTAATCCTGTATCAGAAGCAAGGAGGCAAGTTAATATTTTATTGAGTCATTTACTTTCATTAAAGGCTGAAAATAATTACCTTCTCACATTTCTCCTTTTCTAGGTGCCTCGCCTGGAACAGCCATGAGTGGGATTCATTTGAACTAATTCTAGACAGCTCTTAAATGCAGACCCTGAATTACATTCAATTACCTCCTGTCAAATCAGAAGGAAAGAAATGCTCTCACAAGGTGCTGCAGCTGCACCATCTCAGGCTTTTTTTTAGGAAGAGATTAATTATCTTCTGGAGGGACAGTCAGGGACATTTTTCTGAAAAAAAAAAGGCAAGTGCACACTGAACAGCACTCTATGAACATCGTTCATTTGAAAGAACAAGCAACATGCAAATACAACACTGTTACAATACAAACGTTCTGACACTAAATATGTCATGACTTTTTGAAATGTTAACATTTGCTTCTTCCAACTCAAAAAAAAAAAAAAAGAAAAAAAGAAAAGAAAAAGACCAAAGATATATTCTGAGTACATCAACAGTATTGTGAAAGCAACTTCTGCAACTTCTTTAGAGAATAATCTCTCTTCATAACAACTACCCAAATCACAGAAATTATTCTGAGGGGAAATTCCTAAGCATTCACCTTTGCAGAAGATGACTCAGCCATTTCAAAATTAAATGTACTGAAATCATTCTGTTTCATAGCAAAAATTGGAACTCTTGACCTATGAAGTAAATGGCCGAGATACATTTGGGCATTGGGGGTTTTGGGGGTGTTGGAAAATATAATTTTTATTGGGCAAGACTTGTTCTCATATTTTCCCAGGACAAATGAATAATACCTTCTTACACCATCACCACATCCTGTATGTTACTGTAAAATGTAACTTCTGAGTTGTCATTCATGTATTTAATTAAATAAGTATAGAAAAGTAATTTTTTCTCTAAGTCTAGGGATAATGTGCACAAAGACTACAGATTTCATAGCAAATGGTAAAGTTATGTCACCTTTTCAGTTGGAATGAAACTATGCTAAAACAAGAAATAGTAACTTGCTTATTTTTCATTACAAATTCAATGGAAACTTTTAGCATAAATCAAAATGACAAAATAATGCACAGGATTAACTAACTTCCAATGCATTATTTTATTTAGTGTGCAAGTGATACAGATTACACAGTTATTTTTAAAGTATTTTCCCTGTTGTAAACACCTTTTAGCTAAAGGAGTTATCTTGACACCCAAAAGCAGTTTGAGATATAGCACAATTACAGGATTATGAACCATAAAACACCAAGAAGTTCTACTTCCTCTCCATATTACTGTAAGTAACAACATTTTTTCTTCATTCTCAATTTATTTGCACTACTTCCATCTTTTAATGTAAATATTTTACTTTCTGAAAGTAGCGACCAACATGACAGTTAATCTTTATTTCATGTTAGCAGGGACCCCAGATCCTCTCCAGGTGTACAATACATCACGCAGCTATACATGGACACCAATTTAAATGTACTTTCACTGACCTGGTGAGCTAAGTTGCTTATAAATCATCATTACTACAGGTGTTTCTTGCCCCAAGATATGCACATTTCATATGAAACAGCTTTTCTGACAAAAATCACACTCAAGATTGAAACCAAATGTTAACCAATAAAATCAGTAAGTAAATAAAACTCTTTTCATGAAATTTTAGGACTCGAAAGGATTCAAGACTTCATCTAGACCACTTTCTGTGCCAAGATAGTATCAAGTCTACATAAGAAATTGCTGGAAATGTCAAGAATAATGGATATTCCTCCATCTTAGGAAATGTATTCTATTTCCCTTTACCTTAACTCACCAAGTATCTAGCTTCATTTAGCTGCATTTATACATCTTATTCACAAGAGACATAAATCTATTCTGGTTTTGTAACAGCCTTTTATATATGAAAGAGCTGATACAAAAGTTTCAGTGAAGAAAGCACAGTTCCACTTGCCTTTCCTTGTAAGTCATCTTTCCTGAACAGTTCTGATTCTTCACCTTGGTGAATAATTCTCTTCAGCTCTTCCACATCTTCCCTTAAGTGGGACAACCATGGCTGGCCACACTAAGGCCATAACGACCCTGAACACACCAGACTGGCCCCTCCACAGTCACCCTCATCAGGCACCCTGGAAAGGTGCTCCCTTCCCCGGAACTTTGCAGCACTGCCAAGTCACATTGAATCTTAGTAGAACAGCAGTATCATTTTTCACACAACTGTTACTTACTCAGTTTTTGTCATCGTGGGATTTAGGCAGCAGCAGATGTCTCCTAAATTCTTGCCCAACAACCTCCAGCCACGATGATGGCAGGTCCACTCAGCACCCGGCTATCAAGGGACTAAGCCAGGCAATGCCTACACCTTTTTTTATACTTGATTTTGACATCAAAATGATATGAAATATCTCTCTGGTTACCTAAGTCAGGTAATGTTTGTCCCCTCTAATTTACATAGACACTCCGGGCCTGCTGAAACTAAAGGCCAGCTGAGGCCTGGCTGAAACTAAAGCCAAAACTATCACACCTTCAAATATATTCCAACTTACATTGTGAAATTCCTGAATATTTCATTAACAGGCAGTAACAGCAAGCCTAAATACAGACACATTAGGAGCGTCCTTTTGCTATCAAATGAACTGTTTGCATGTCTCTTGCATATGGCAGCACAGAGGAAGAGAACTGAGTCCCAATGAGACAGATTAAGTGGCAGCCAAAGGAGCTCAACATATAATGCAGGTAATGATCAATCCTTGCTATTGTAATCAATTGCAAGTAGTTCCTAATCAGTTAATGTGTCTTTTTTTTTTTTAAGAATCCACTGGCAAAGAAGCGTAGTATTCAAATCACTGATTTTCTTCTTCAGCTAACATGGCAGAGCTGTTTTGATCACTTGCAAAAAATTTCTGCTGTAAAAATAAAGAGCTCACTGACATTTGAGGTTTACTTTACTCATCCATCCTCTTCCTGCAAACCAAGACATTGATGTGACATTAATCCTGAGCAGCTGCTTTATACAAGGAAAGGAATTTGTTATGGAGAGCTATTTTAAAAGTGCAAGCAGCCAATTAATAACCAAATGTATAATTTTAGAAAAACTTTACCAAATGCTTGATTTTTTTCCTTAAATACTCACATTAATTTTGAAGAAAATTTAATCTGCAGAAAGGGCCAAATTATTTGACTTCATTTCTCCAATGTAAAGACACAGGAATAATTTTAGAAAAATAAACAGTTGAAGCTTCCTGTCAGACTCAACATTTCAGAATTTTGTCACTATTAGAACAACTCACTGTCTCTGTTATCCCCTTAAGTAAATTATCAATCCACGGCTGGTGCTATGCATGGTAGTCAATAACCCTCAAATAGCCACACTACACAAACATAAGTTGCAGGTTGTGATGAGTTCAAAGTCCAGGAGTGTTTTAATATGCAGCAGTTTCTCAAAGGCTGAGTCTGCATTTTGTAGGACTTCTGGGAACTTACCCTCTTTTGTGTTCACATAAGCCATGAAAGCAGATACAGATCTGCTCACAAACTAAGCTGAAAAGTTTTGTGAACATGCCATACTTTCCAGGGTGCTTCTTGATACAGGTTCTGGTCAAGCTTGTTTTTCAAAACAGGAAGGTCAGAGCAGAGCAAAGGATACTGTACTGTGCTCTTCCTAAATGCAAGCCATACAAGGAGATGTTGTATTTACTATACAAGTTATCCTCAATAAGTATAGCAAGAATAAGTTATACTTGTATAGGAGAATCTATACTATGCACTCCTGAAATAATCACATTTGAAATTAGAACAGGCAAAGAAATCATAAGGATCATTCTATCAAACTAATGCCGGGTAAGTGACACTGCTGCACTATCAACCCCAGTTGCTTGTGGGTCAGCAAGTCCTTGAGATGCAGAACTACTGGAAGCAGAAAAGTAACATAACAAAGTATCATTACATATTTGCCCAATTTTGTAGTCTTTAGACAGTTGAAAGGAGGCTTCTGGCAATAAAAGAAGGCCATTGAACTGACTAGTACAGCCATTAAGGTCTACTGAAACCTCCTAAGCAGAGTTGGAAGATTCTGAGCAGTGAAGTATTTATGAGGGACAGATCAAAAGCCCTGTTTGCTTGGAGTCTAGAGAATCTTGCATACAAATTTAAAAATTGGGTTTTTTCTTAAACATTAATTTAAAACAATTATTTTTTCTTTTTGATATGTATCATCAAGTGAAGAAATTTAAAATGGGGAAGTTAAGTCTTCGTTCTCTTAAACACATTTTAAATGCTCCAGATCCAAAGTTTAGGACTGTGATTATACATCTCCAAATATAGTCTCCCATAAAACTCTCCCAGTCCAACATATTAATAATTTTTAAAACATGATGTTTAGCTTGCAAGGACTCCACTCTTGGACTCTTTCAATATTTCTTAAATCACCAGCTTAATGTTTCCTGAATTAAAATGCTCACAGAGCAAGCATTGGGGGGGGGGGGGGGGGGGGGGGGGGGGGGGAAGAAAAAAGAAATCTAAATTGCATCTAAAAAAGCCTGGGATTTCAAGACAGCTCTTTACCTTAATATAATTACTTACTGGAGGTCTTTTATAGTAGATGTAGTTTAGTTAGAGGGAGTCATTTCGTCATGGCTTATCCACACACTCCTTACAACCACACAGACAATCCCTGGGATTTACCAGTAAAGCACAACATATGGTTCTCTTTTCCTTCTAAGTATAAGGCAGAACTGTATGACATACAAAAACAGTATGTCTTAACAAACTGGGAAAATGAAGGGGATCATTAAGGGTAGTAACTGCCGTCAAATACATTTGTGTTTTCAAAAGAGAAAAAGAAACAATAATTATTTTCTTTAAGTTCCAAAACAATTGTACTCAAATATTTAGATTGCATAACTCATTCGTCTGACTTCCAGTACTCCCAGGTATCTAAAGAGTACAAGTCACTGTTTTGTTAATTTATAAACTTAACAACCACAACCAAATGTGAGTAGAGAAGTCACAGATGACAAAGCAGAAACACATCACTGTGAAAGCAAATTTTTTGTAGAAGCAAACACAAGGACTTGCACATTCTCCACCAGGAATGCCTGCCATGAACCTGCAAGAGCTTCTGAAGGTATTTGAACTGGACTCAGTCCCCAGCCCAGGCCGCTTCCATTCCTTCCTGGCCACTGATGCCAACTCCTATTGTGCACCTGCAAGCCAAGACAGAGGAAACTTGTACTGAACAGCCAAAAACCAGATGTTGGCATATTAAACTACCACACAGTGTCAGACAACAGATATAATTACAGCCAATGGAAAACACTACCCCAGATTACAGGACATTTGAAAAAAGTGCCTTAAGTGTTCATTGAAGTTGAAAGGGTCTCATATCAGCACTTGCTTTCATGACTCAGCTTATACAGTCCCTCTCATCCCAGGGGGGATGCTTAAGAAGAAATCTGTGCAAAATTTGAAACTTCATCTCACAATGAGTAAAATAACCACATTTTTGTGCAACAGGCTTGGATTATTTTTTGTTGCAAAGACCCAACCAAGGGCAAAACAAAGTCATGAAAGAAATTTCAGCTAACAGCAAAAGATGCACCATTTGTTACCCAGAAAAAATTCTCCCTAAAGAAAGAGAAAAGGTAAGCTTTTAGGATAGCAGTTGAGAGGATTCAAGGCTGTGTTTAGTAAATGCCTTGAATGTAAAGGATGTTCAAGATAGCAGGCAGAGAACAAGAACTCTGCTCATCCTCTCCATTGCTACTTGGGCTGTATCCCACACTTAAACAATAGCTCATTAAACAAAGGGGACAGTAGTAACACTATCACCTCCCTGTATGACAGATACAGCCAACTTGTTCAAGCCCTTCAGTCAGACTCCATTATTTATGTTTAATGCAAACTTTTGTAGCCACCAGTAACCTTGCATTCCAGAAAAATAATAACCATTTGGAGGATATAGTAGAAAGTAATTCGCTACCTGTTTAAAATGTAACAAAAACTATTGGAAAAAGAATCTAGAGCTAGTAAACACAAAGAAAACACAGAGTGGACAAAGATGTACAAGGGACTTTGAAGGGTTGTCCTGTTACTTTTTAATTTCCTAAGCTCCTGCTCAAGAAAGGACCCTGGTTTGACTCAGTTAAGGCTCCTCACACAAAAACTTATTTATTTATAATAGCTCTTTTCAAGTGCCAAATATAAGGGCTAGTCTGAATTGGTTTTCTTTTTCCATAAAAGGCAAAAAACTCTTCTAATGAAAAACGTTTAAGTTATAGGTCTGCTATAAACACAAATTGATTAACAAACCATTATTTGTGTGGACATTTTAGATTCTAAACTTGTCCTTACTTTTGCTGATGTTGATGTCATTAGTTCTATTTCCTACTGCCAATGTAACTGCCTTCCTGTTTCCTGCTCAGCTGAGAGACTCAGGCATTTTTAAAAGGAATGACTCAACAGCCAGTCACAGTTTTACATATACACTCAAGTTCCAAGAATTTTCTCCAAGTCAGCCTCAATAGCAAGAGCCTTAAAACTTCTGATAAGTTGGTTGGTTTCATAACTATTATAAAACAATGTGATGTTGGTCATTCCTTGAATTTCATGAGTAGGGTATCTTCTTTGGTAAGACAGTCAAATAAACTGTCTTACAAAAGCAACTGAATCTTTCACAGAAAACACCATTCCTGTTCATCATCATAAATCATCCTCTTGTGTGCATATAGACACATATATAATCTCAACACACAGAGATTACAAAACATCTTCTTGCAAAACTGACTTCACTTTTACCTACTAAATACTAAAAAGAAAACAACTCCCTAAACTTGGCTACTTGAGAAAAACATTGCATTTTCCAGCTGACACTGTGAGGATTAAAGAGTAAACAAAGACTTACTAAATTGAACAATCAAGTCAATAGGCATTTAGTGCAGGAATGTGTGTTTCTCTGATTCAGTTCTTGGAAGAACATACCATTGTTAACTTTTGCAGTTACAATTACATAACCTTCACCAATTCTCTTCAGGACTTATATCCCATACCACAGCTAATCACACAGGGAATGTGGCCAGGAACACTAATTCTGTAGCAGCTGCATTTATATTATAAGATTTCATTTATTGTGAAAATTATTACATTAAAATAAAAAGAGCAAATCTTTCTGACACTCCTACCTTTTCCTTTCAGAAGTTTTGGAGTGCTGGAAAACACAGGATATGGCAGTGAAACATGAATTAAAAATGCACAGAAATGAGGAAGGCACGTGCTGCAGAGTCAAAAAGAGTCACAAGAGGTGAAGACTAGAACTGCTACCTTGTGTCTTGTAATGCAGCCACATTCTCATGAATGAAGCCTGAAGCTCTACTAAATTAGTAAAAAAAAAACTAAAACCAAAACAAAACAACCAAACAAACCTCTAGTTTTTGTTCAAGAGTTGAAACCCCAAGTATACAAATGGAACACGGAACTTGTTCTTATGCCAGGAACCAGAATTTCTAATCAAAGCAAATGCTTTGGCCTTCTCATAAAATGCTGATGTTTAGAAAATCCACTGGAGGTAACAATGACATTAATTTGACATAGTAATGATCTCCAGCTCAAAATCTGTTCTTAAGCAAAATAATAAAAAGAGTTGTACTACATCTGCCTACTTCAATTTCAGTTCATTGGCATTGCTCCTGTGAGACTACTCCCACACAAGCCCTAAATAGCAGATATGGCATATTTTAATTAGAAACCATTTGGATTCTGTGTAACATTTTTGACAACAGGACCTTCTTGAGTAAAATTTATTTTAAAAAGCTGTACAGAATAATAATTTTGTTTCGTTTTCAAAAAATATTAAAAAAAATATCCCAACATTATTTTTCCTGGAACAGCACACATAAAAGTGTAGTGGGAATGAAAGTGCAAGATGTGATAAACCCACTTACCATTAATTGCTAAGGGGTCAGTTAACTACCAATAACAGACTTGTCACAAAATGAGCCCTGGTTTGACTATTGCATTTTTTCCACAGAATGGCTGAGAATAAAAGTTCTTAATTTTGCCCAAATATGTGGTTTTTTTTCTCTTCAAAGGAAGCAAAATTTCTAAGTGTCTTATTTCTGTGGCATAACACTGGTGTAAGAATGATTTGGCATAACATGTTAGCTGACTTACTCCATAGGCCATTAGTTGGTAGGCTGTGCAGTGGGGCACATCTGAGTGTGCTCATACCTCATCAAAGCAGATCTTCATTAAATTAAACTGGTATCTCCCCCCCCCTCCCCCTTTTTGCACTTTTAGTAACTTTAGTATTGGAATAATTAATGTCACCTGCACATTATTTCAGTTATTTTAGTTTTAGAAGTTACTCCGCTTGCTTTCTTAAATCTTAATATAGACTTAAAGGAAACCAGTCCCCACATATCCAACTTCTAAGATGGCCACAACACAAGGCAGATTCTGTCTTCCTAGAGCACGTCTTGATGCTTTGTTCCAAAAATTTAGATGTTTCAAAAGGCTGTTTAGTTACCAATGCAAAGAATGAGCTGGCACAGAGGCAGCACCGGCTGCAATGACGGCAGGAACGGCTCTGGCAACAGCGGCCACGAAACCCCAAAATGAACGGTGATGAGCAGAGGGGTTTTCTTCCCCCGTTTCCAGGTTTTTGCAGGAAACTTGAAGGCTTGCTTGGGAAGCTGCTCCCGCGGGCCTCCTGCTGGCCGAGCGGGCACTGCAGAGCTCGGGCATCCGCGGCACAGGCGGACCGGCACTGGCACCGAGCTCGGGCGGCACCCGCGAGTGTAGAACCACCTTCACGGACAGCTGGACATTCCCTAATACCGAGTTTGGGCCGGACCCGTCAGTGTGCAGAACCATCTTCGCGGCAACTTGAACAGGGGACATCACTACAGGGTTACAAAAACGTTATTTAAAGCTTCACAATGAATGAGGTGGGGAAGGGAACTGGCAAGACCCAAGTCAGAATTCATTTGTCCCCCCATTCACCAGAAAGTCTTTCAATGATTCTAAACATTTATTCTAAACATTTTTGATCATTCTCCGTGATTATCAACATTTATGTTTCAGTAATATGAAAGTTTCCCATATTATTCCTCAGAAATAACAAGAATGAATTCTGTGTTTCCTAATTCAGCTCTTAAATTTAGTGCAGATCAATCTCTTACTTTTTCCGTTTATTTTTTTCCATTTGGAAGTTGTTCATGTCATAGAGGAGTGACAGGCAAGTCAGGCTCATTTATATTTCAGAAGAAAGAGATTTAGAACTCAAAAGTTTTAGTTTAAGCAATGACAAAAGCTGACAATTCTGGAAGCTGTCTTTGCATCATTTGGAAGTGACAGAATAATCTGCAATTAAAACACTTCCATACTGCTGTTTCATGGCAAAGTCAATTATGGTTTCCTTGCCAAAATCCTCAAGATCATTTTGAGCTTTAGTTAACACCTAAAAATATAAGAATAAAATTAGGTAAATATTGGCCAGTACTGATACATAGACTTGACTGCCAAACTGCAGGACTTCCAAGCATATTAAATAACAGATGTGATCATGACTTTCAACCTTTGTGTTGATATCCTAAAGACCCTTGGCCGTACAGCTGCACTGAAGCAATTCCTAAGAAGGGCCACTGGACGCAAAACTTCAGATAATATATTTCTTGAATATCAACATCATTATATCTGTGGTGGGATTCAAAAATTTTACTTTTGCTGTACTCTATATGAGGCATTTTTATTAAGCAAAATATACTTCATTATTTATAACTCAACATTTACGAGAATAAAGGTCTTTGAAGTGCTAAGATCATGAGCAGTTTCCCTGGTAAGTGGCAGGAGTATGTCCAAAAATATTTTTCATCTTAAACACAGATCAACTAGACAGGTTGTTGCATGTTTACCACTGGCAACAATGTGTCTTGGTTATCTCTACATTCTGGTATAAGTAAGATGTTACAATGCAGAGTAAAATTAAACACCAAAAAACTGATGGACTACAAAGATAGTTTTCTAAGTATATAAATGAAGTACGCTGAGCCTCACCTAAAAAATCCACTGTGCAGGCTGGAAGGGCACACCCAGGTTCGTTCGTGAAGATGAGCCACACACACACAAATGAAGTAGTAATGAGAAAAAGATGTGCAGGACTGTGGGGGAGAAACCAGAAGAAAGGGAGAGGGGAAGAGAGGAAAAGAAAAGGAGAGACACTATGAAGACAGGTGCAATTTGACAAAAGAGGTTAAAGGAACAAGTCTTGTCAGCCACCATCATCTAATTCAGTGTGTGCCTGCTGTGCCATACGCTGTGGTTTCAGCCACACCACAGCCTGGTTCCCTTACCCAGATGGCAGCTCTACCCTGGCCACACACTCAACCTTACAGAATAAAGATGAAAAAAAAACCCAAACAAGCAGACAAACACACACACCCCCAAGATTTCAGCATCTAAAGAAACATTAAACAAAAAAATAATCACATGCTTACTGCTTATGATTCCAGCTTCGCTCTCATATAAAACACGTTGGTGCTCTGGAAGAGATTAAAAAAGCCAAGAAAGCTCTGTTACAGAGAGGAAAACAATAGTTATGTTTGTAACCCATATTAAGTATATGTTATGATGGTTTTGTTATGTCAGACATATTTTAGAAATCATGGAATGGTTTTCGTTAGGCATGGACACAGAACAGGAATTCTCAAAGAAAGGAAAACTGGATAAAATTCTCATTTAGATTTGCATTAAGGGAGGTCCCTGAAAACAAACAGAGACTTTATTTAAGTAACATGAAACTGGATTATTTGTATTCGCAATCACAGACTTGTCCCAATTTCAAGTGAGAAATTACAAGATAAGAATTACTTGCACAAAGCACTCCGAACAAAGGTAAGCATCAACACAGTATATGGCACTTATATCTGCAAGTTTTATCTTATTTATAATGTTTTTACATTTTAATAACAGTAAAACAATGATCAATGAGTACATAAATTATCAGAAATAGTACTGTTCAGAGTGTGTGCTGTGAAATTCACACGCAGCAACATCACAGCAAGAGCAAAAAATGAGCAGTCATAAGAGATGTAAAAATTTATATCCAATTACAGTTCACTGAAATAGTTGCCTGAGGAAACATTCACAGAAAAAAACTAATACTTTATCTACTATTCTAGAGTAATTTTATTATAAGTTAACTTGAAAGCTCAGAAAATTTAGTTACCAAATTATCTATTAGCCAATTTTTAATATTAAATGCTTCTTTAATGATGATTATGGTTTAATACCACATTATCAGTTCTAAATGTCATTTAATACCTCATTTGTTTCCATTTTCCAGCCAAGGCTGTGTCATGTATTTCAGCTACAAAACTAAAGTTATAAAATTGAATTCTGTCTTTTTATTTTGGTAATTCATGTTTCTTGGGTAATTTTTCAGCAAACAGAACAAGCACCACAACAAGATTAAGTGAACAGCATAAGTAGAAATCAGCATCACAAACGCAACCTTACTAGTGGAACAGCTGGTAAAACAGCAACACTGAGGAACTTTCCATGTGTTTACACATTAGTGGAGCACATCTTATGGCACCAAATTTTGAGTTGGAGTTTCTGTTTTGTCTGTGAAAATACATCCAGCCAGGCCTCTGCTGCAGATACACCTTTTCTGTGGTGATACATTTGTAATTCTCAAATCATGAAGCAGCTGGAACCAAGACAATGTCCACACTGCTCTTCAAAAATTTAAATATTTAAAAAACCTAATCAAACTTATGGCAACTGTATTTGCTCTTAGAGTTTAGAATAAAAGATGCATAACAAGAAAGTCAATTACAATACTTAGGAGTAGCACTAATTTTGAGTACAGTAATTTTTTTTTCAATCTCTTTGAAGGAAATTCAGATTATATAAGCAAATAAACAACCATGCAGATTCTGAGACACTAATTATGTCAGCACTGTGATAGGTGTAACCCTGCCTTCTGGAGGTGATTATCCCTTTGATTATTTATAGGATGCTAACCAGTGATTTAACTTTGTAGAGAAGCTGATTTATCAGGTCTACTGTCAAAGTTTCCTTTCATGGTGCACATGGACTGCGCTGTGTCCCTGCACTGCTAGTGGTGCTTGTTCTCTGCCCATGGGCACAGAACTGCTGGCACAGCTGGCACACGTTCACAGGAAATACAAAATTGCACATGTCATTATTAAGTTCATTTTCATAATGGTGATGCTGACAGCCAGGCATGGTCTGAAGACATTGGGGAAAATTCAGCTGTCTAGACACACATGCTCTTGGGTTCAAATGGACAGCATTAAGAGTGAAATGATGCTACCCGTCCTTGAAAATATCCACTGCCAAGCATTTCCCTAGAACTTTTTCACAGGGAATTAGTCACAT
The DNA here is from genome assembly GCF_047495875.1 of Pithys albifrons albifrons. NCBI lineage: Eukaryota > Metazoa > Chordata > Aves > Passeriformes > Thamnophilidae > Pithys > Pithys albifrons. The sequence goes on from NC_092470.1 coordinate 11,366,485, forward strand.
TTTAAAGGAAATGGGGGGAGGCGGGGGGGAGATTAAAAAAAAAAACACCAAAACAAAACACCAAAACAACCTGCCTGTTATGCAACCTGAAACACATTTGGTTTCACACACCCTTTCATATTAAAAATCGCTGGCAGCTTTTTGTTTTTAACTTTCATATTTTTCACAAAGATTTCCTATCATGAGCTATGTGTTTTGTGTTGCAGGTACACCACTGCTTACTTATTTTCTTTATTACTATTGCCAATGGTTTAAAGCTGATACTGAGATTAATAAATGCATAATTCACATAACTGCTTAATAAATATGAGTAAGAACTTTTAGCAGGATGATCTGACATTTTTAATTTCAACTCATTATTTAGTCTATTTGATTTATACAGTCTATTTGATTGATACCCTCTATATATATCAAACTTATCACAGTCAAATCTGAACACAAAGCAAAAGCTGTAGAGTTTAATTTAGGCTCTATGCCACACCATTCAATTTTAGACATCTGCATTGTCTGGCTCAATCAGCCTGTAACTTCCCTATCTAAAATCTCTTTCTTCACAACGAAATTCCTCTGGAAAACTACATCCAGAGATGGTGTTGAGTCTGTGTGCACTGAACAGCTTTTTGGAAAAGTCTTCTGATTTTTTAAACCAGAAAAATAATCTGCAGAGACACAGTGAAGTCAGAATAACATGTGCACGCTGCTTTGATCTACTTCCTTTGACTCTCATTTTCCTGTTTGCCCCTACTAGTAAACCTCTCACACATTTCAGTTTACTCTGCCTAATTATAGCAAAAAGAAAGTCCAAAGTTTTTAAAGATTTGACTGAGCTGTTGTTGAATGAGACTGAGCAGCTGGTTCCTCAGTAACACTCGTGTTAGCTGCCTATTTTGTCACACACAAAGAAAAAAAAAAGCAAAACAAAAACCCCTTAAATAAATGCTATTTGGTATTCAGGAATAAGTCTCAGATATTCAGTGGTTCTTTTTACACCAGCACTGTGTGAAAACAAATAATTTAAGATCTCAGCTCTAGAAGATTCTACAGCATAGTAGATAAATATACTGGAGTCTGTTCACAGCTACCTTGGGCTGACTGTGAGCTGAAATCCCTGGATCTCATCCACATTCCTCTGAAGTGTTATACAACTAACTTACCTTACTTTTTTTTACTCTATATTATTCACTTGTAAAATGGTTTTATTGATTTCTAGCCCAAAAGACACTGCAGATAAGCTGTCTTTTTCCATAGGAAAGCAGAGAATTAATTATGAACTCATGCAGTTGGGGAATGTGACATTAACACAAGGAATAACTTTTCCAGTCTCACCCATGCCAGTTAAAAGAGCACAAAACACACAGTGCCTGATGACAATAGGCAGGGATGATGAGAGTGGAGCAGGATTTACAACTAGTACTTTGCTAAATCCACATTTCAGTTTGTCTTCCCTATGGTTTCATTTTTAAAAATGAGGATTTGAGTTTGAAGTCTTTAATTTCAACTCTTAAATTAAAACAGGTCACAAAATGAAGAAACACAAATTCACTTCCAGTCATGTACAGCATCAGGAGAATTAAGTACTAAATCGTGGATATTTCGTTAAACAGATTTTATTTTTCTCCTTTTCCATTTCCTAAGTCATCAAAATGACCACATGGTATTGGATGTTTCCTTGTAAAGGGCTCCTAAACCTTTTGCTAGTATAGAATTTAGTATTAACAGTCAAGAAAATATGTAAACTTTCCATAAGTTACATAAAACAGATCACAACAATAGTCAAATCAGACTGTTAGACAGGACTGTATTAAATGCAACATGGCATATACTGTACTTTCATCAAGACAAAAGACCCAAGTATGTGCACCTTCAATATTTTTAGATTACCCTTACTTGGTAAATGGTAATGTCTATAAAATTCTAATAAGACTAAAGGAATGAACCACAGTTCAGTATAAATATTTATTCCAGCATTACAGTATCTGCACAAGTTTAACAACTGTATAAATTATTTCAGCAAAACTACCCTTTTTTTCTAGATCAACAACTGAAATTTATTCAGGATATCAATCTCATATTTTCATGGTTTTAAAAGCTTGCAAATATACCATTACCAGACCCTTAGTACTGTCCACTGTACCCTCTGTGTTTAGTAAGTCCTGAAAACAAAGCTTGAAGTTAATATTCTTCCCACAAAACTTGTTTCTGAAGTCATGCATGAGTTTATAAATAAGTGCCATGTAATGTATAACAGAACCTTAAGAAACTCTTTTCTATATTCCAAGAAAGGACAATCTTTCCTTAAATTCATCCCAGTTAATATCAAACAACTTTGACTAAAACACTGGGGGGGAAAATGTGCTTCATTCAAGCTGCAACTATCCCAAACACAATGAAACAGATGCAAATGAAAAATCCGTATTTGCTACCTTGTATTGATAATAATGAGGAAATTTTTTAACTCATCCAGATAAATCAAGTCCTTATATTATAATAAACACATAACAAAGTACCATAATTCTTCAAATGAAACTTACAACTCACTTATGCCACATTGTTCTCCCACTACTTCCTCAACTGTTAATTAAATGACTGTAGCACTCCTTGTTTATCAAAACATGTAAGTGAATGGCAATAAACACAGATTAAACAAGCACACAATTTTATCACATTTAAATGTAACTGGCTACTCCAACATGTGCCATAACTCCAAAGAGACTGTTGGAAGCCTAAACAGATCCCATTCATTCATTTGACTGGACTTGATAGAAATCCTCCTCCTCTCCTAAAGGAAGCAGAGTATCAAACACATTTCTGACCTACAGTATCTTCTCCAACTGGTACAACTTCTGTCAGAGAAAGACTGAACTCACCTTCTGTTTCAGAAGGATCACATACCTTTTTTACTGCATCAGGTAGTCAGTTGTTTATACTGACAGCACAACTCTTCTGTCCATATGAAACGGGGAGAAAAAAACCCACAAAAATGCAAGTCCCAGTTTGGCCTGTGGAAGATCTCCTGACTCTGCCTTCCACAACAGGTGATTACTTCATGTCTTGAAAGAAGAAAAAAATCTACAAGCTACAAGGAGGAGGGAGAGTCTACTTAAAATGACTAACACTTCTAAAGAGAGCTGGGCAGGACCTCCCAATATAGAAATACAAGGTGCCAATAGGTTTCTGTTTCCAAGCTCTGTAGAAGCTCCTGCAAGGAAATCAACCCTCTGTCATATTCCCCAATGGGTACCTTGACTTTGCCCACTCCTTCAGGGTGGTTTTGTAGCCAGGACTCCACATCAGGAGGTAAGTTACTGATACTTTGACCCCTACACACCAACTACCTTAATCTCTCCATCCACATTCACAATGACCTGTGGGACCAGCTGAAAGTCGATCCAAAAGACAAGCACTTCTTCCACTGGCATCCATTTTCACCGAGCCACAATCCACACTGGCCACTTCCTGCCCCTTTCCTTAGCAACTTCCAGGATAACTTTTCAGTAGTATTCAAGAGGATTTCAGACCTTCAAAAAGTGAAGTTTCCTGGTGAATTCTACAATAAACTGTTGTACCATCATCCCAATTTTGGCTGTTTAAAAAGTATTTCATAAGATAAAGAATTTTCAGTGTAGCCAAAGTGTAACAGGAGCATTTGGAAGGGTCCCAAAGGAAACTACCAGCCAATAAATCTACCACTAAAGTCTTCTTTTTGCATTTACAGTTAAAAGCAGAAATGTTCTTGAGAATGATGGCAGGAAGGCCTAGCAAATAATTTCCATGGTCAGAGTAGTGGTGTAAAAGCTATGAAAAGAACTAGGCACATATTGAAGTCTAGAATCAAACATCATGCACTTTTCTGGCCTCTGAGAACGAAGTTTCAAACTATTAAAGTTTAGAAGGCATCAACATCCCACAGAGCAATGCACTGTAGAACTTTGTAAATGAGTGTGAATATTAAACCAGCCTTGCTCTGTTCAGGTATTACAACCATGCTTTTCATTACAACCAAGCACACAAGCTAAAATGCTGTACCAGCACGGCTGGATGGGGTTTGATCTGTCACAGGTTAACTGAGATACATGTTCATGGCATATTCACATGTATAATACATAAATTCGTGGCAACATGAGTTTGTGTAACAAACCAGCTGGAGAACCCAATGATTCTTTCAATCAAAATATACTATCTTGACCAAGAATTTTAATCCTACATGAAAAAATACATTATTTTTTACAGATAAGATACATAAAATATTTATTACAGAAGATAAATAATATAATTTTGCATTTATACTATGGAGGAGTGACGTATAACTGTACTCCAGTACAACATATACAAACTTAGTGATAACTTAAAATTAGTACTGTATTGTCTGGAAAATAGCATGTCATTTCCATGGAAAAAAAGTAACAGTGAAAATTGGCTCAGTCATAAAACTGATGGCTACAACTCAGGCCCAAAAAATTGGTTCTCTTTAGAGTTAGAAACATTCCAAATTTGAGTAATAAATATTACTTGTATTAAATACTGTTATAGTGAAAGGTCATCAAGCATTCCAGAAACCAGTTTCAAGAAGACATATAACAAATCTAACACTATAACCTAGACTTTTGAGACATTCCAAAATTTAAACTCCACTACTTATTAAATATTTCTTGTTTGTACTCTTTGTATAAAAAATATTAGTAGATAACATGAGTGAAAGAAGGTTAGAGAAAACTACAAAGGATTAAAATAATTTTGCTTTAACATTAGAAATTATAACAAAACCCTATGTGTTGACAGAGCAGTTATATTTCAAAATGCACTTGCACTCCATTTTGGGGAGTCTTCAGAACAGTGAAAGCTCAGTAGTTTGTTTCCTATTTCTTGTCAGAGGCAGACAGTGAAAGCTCAAGATTGTTTTGAATCAGGGAAAGTTGCTTCAGATCATTAATAGAAAACAAATGGGGGGATTAAGGCTGAAGACAATGAGAGGGAATAAAATGTGTAAAAACTCCTCAATTTTATTATCCTCCGGTTTTGGTGGTGAAAGAAAATCCCTTCATTGGGTCAACCTAGTTCAGGATATTGTCACTTTCAAAAGCTTATTACATTTTAAAAATATTATTTTCTAAGTATTTCACATTAACCTATAAAACTAAAACCAAATACAGGACCCTAGGATGGAAGTGGTAAAGAATTATTGCTTGCAAAGACTGGTTAAGCTTCACAATAAGAAAAACTAAAAGGGGCTTTCAATACTTCAAATCTTTTATCCCTTCACTCCAAGTTATAAAATGAAAACAAAGCAGAAGGAAAACCAAATGGGAAGAAAAATAAGGTGAAAATTCTGACAACAAATACTTGCCTAAAGATGTGGCCAAAAACTGGCATCTGGGATACCAATTTACTAAACCCCCCGATCGGTGGCAAATGTGGCTGCTGTGCGTGTGAACAGGCCTGCAGTGTCTCTGACCTGTTTAAGGCAGAGCTGCACAGAATAGCAAAGTGTCTACACATCCATGTAATGCTTAAAACTCTAAGACCTTAAAGTTAATGCAGATGATACTCATGTTTGATCTTTTTTTTCCATCACAAGCACTACAATATATATATTTTGATGTTTAATGATGTCACACACTAACTCTTACTTTGCTCCCTTTTTGTTTTCTGTAACATAAATTACAGAATAATTCTCAATTACTAAAATCACAGCTAATTATTTAAATCTGCAGTGGTATAGAAATCTAGCACTGAAGTACAAAATGAGTGCTTAAGATCATCTTCTGACTTTGACAGTGTGCTCATTTATTAACAAACCTTCTTTAAAAGAAGGTATGAAGTTTCATGTGTTCTTTCATTGGTGACACAAGTGTTTAACTTCTTCCACAAGATTGCTCAGTGATTCATATGGACTAAAACAATCTTTGACAAACCACTGCATGCATGAGCACAGAGCAAAAATAGTGGCTGACAGAGAAAGGAAATGAAAACAAGCAAAGCAATGTGAAAGATGTAGATAAATGAAATGAAGGCAGAAAGGAGACAACAGGCTCTTTTTCACTTCCTTGAAAAATATTTCCTGTTGCCAGCATTTGCAGTGATCTTTTCATTGGCATTTGTTATAATGGTGGAAAGACCTGTTCTTTGCCAAATATTAATTTAACTCTGAGAACTGAAATGAAGTGGAAGCCTATTGACATTTCTACCTAAAGGCACAGTGAATGTAACAATGCAACTTTGAGGGGTTCTGTAATATTAAATAGAGGAGCACTTCCCTCTCTTGTTTCCTCAAGTCATTCCGAGTTATCAGCATTCTTCCCTCCAACAGTAATAGAACAGCACTGAGCTACTGCACTCAATTCCAGAACAAAAATACTTAAGGCAGACAGGTTTCCTTTCCTTTTAGCTTAAATTCTAATTTACTTGGTTTATAGACTGAAAAAGAGAGCTTAAGTATTTCTCTAACTGTGAAACATGCCCTGCACCATCAATGCACTGGGTCATTTGGCTTAGACATGCACAGCACTTCCCTTTAATACTGATCCAAGTACATGTTGTTCTGGAAAGAGTTCAATAGCAGCATTTTCATCTAGAGCCAGAATGCACCAGTTTTCCATTTCTATTGTCTCCTGCACTTTATCTTAAGTGGGGAAATGTATATTAGTGCAGCATATTTAACTTAATTTTATTTAGTTTACAGGTGCACTAATGCATTTGGATAATCTTTAAAGAAAACAGCTGTAGGAAATGTAATTATCTTCAGTATTATTTCTCCAGATAAATTGTAGAACAAAGCTTAGGTCAAGAGAGAAGTTGATCAAGATGGAAGTTTTAATCTTTACTAGCAATCTAAATGGGACCTTAGAACCACAGTCTTCAGTTTTATATCCCAAACAAATGCTGTGTGTCATAGCTCACTCATATCTAAGTGACACTGCCTAGACAGTCTCCTGTTAGTCTATTAAGTAAGAAGTCAACAATTAAAGAGCACCAATCCCAGCAAACTCTTGGGTACCAAGTTGTGCTCAATACAAAAATGAAGCACAATCCCGTTGCAGTTCATCTCTCTGGAGACACACTGGATTGTGCACTGCCTTCCTTGAAAGAAATTTCACTGTGAAACCTGACAGGCAATATTCAAAAACAAACAATAAGCACAAATAAAATCCCCAGCTACTTGCTAGCAAGAGGTATCTATGAGATTCTGTGAAACAGAAGCAGACAACTCAAATTCATGGGTCTGTATTTGGTACTGAAATTGTTTTCTTACAAATGGAAAAGGAGAGTCAGCTCTTAAGCAGAGAAACTGTGCCTGCAAATCATGTTTTTCACAAAGCCAAACAGTAACATACCCTTGTTATTTACAAAGCCTTGCACTCAGCTTATAAACAATCTAGCCAGAGGAAGACTTTAAAAAGAAATTAAGGTACTAGCACATCAGTGTGACTCTTCTGCAAATAAACACTATGCTAAAACCTTTTGCTGAGCTCTTTCATCGATAGTCATTTGCCTTCAAGGTCTTTTAAACTAAAAACAGTGAAATAAATCAATATAAAACCTTTCCATGCACAAGCTCAGAGTAACTACTATAAGCAGCAAACATTCCTGCTTGCACAAGAAGCAAATAAACTCCTTTCATGGTGTGGAAATGAAACACTTGGAACCCACAAGTTTCAAAATGTAAAAGAAACCTGTCTTTATATGAGCAACTATTTTCTGTGGCTCCAACATAAAAAGTCCAAGTCTGAAGTTTACTACGAAAACAGTTCCATAACATCTTATTTACCCTTTTTAACATAAAATTCCACAGAAGATTTTGCATGGAAAGCACAGCATCACTACAGCATCCACATTGGCTAGAGTTAGACATAGCTGTTGAAGAAAGCAGAAAATCAGTATCCCTGCACATGAAATACTCTACACTTTGAGGTTTTCCACACAGGAAATTAATAGGCTCCTGAATAAGACATTCATAGCTCAAGAAAAGCCATCCACTCCTTTTTGTGAGGGACAGAACACAGTGCCAAGGAGATATCTTAATTAACTGCTAATGTACTGATCCATGTTTAGAAGCAGTAAAGTTTAATTAGTGGAATGACCTGCACAGCCTGCTCGGCACATCCCCAGTGCTGTGCACAGATATCCCTCATCACAGCATCTCAAGTTTTATTTCCCTCATCTGGAACGATTTTCAAAGCTTTAAAACTCGCTTTACACCTCCCATCCCTGAAAACTCTTCCTAAGCAAGTTGGTTCTCAGTAAGCATTGTTCTAGACTGTGTTCCTTTAAATCAGGAGCAAGTATTTTATATATGCTGAACATCCACAGACAGGAGTTCTTAACAAACCTTTAGAAATCTACCAAAACACTGGGATTTCTGATTATTAATGTCTTTTATTCATAGTAAAACTACTAGTTTTTCCCTGGTCAGTTTGGCAAGCTTAATGATAACCTTTGCACCACATAATACTTGGCCTGCTTTGCACTTCTGCTCCTGGAGCAATAACTGCATCCAAAAGACTTTTTGTCATTGTGCTCCATTCCTAACCGGGATAGACTCAACTGACTAAAAGCACTGCCCCACCCACAGGGCTTGCAGAATATGTTCAAATAAATTAAAATTCAGTAACTCCTGATGCATCCCAGAAGTTCCATAGCTTTTAACAAACTGTGTACCTGCTAAATATATGCAGCAGACCAATTCTTTTATCTATTTATAGCCAAAATGACACTACTATTTATTCCAGCCAAAATTCTACTAAAAAGTAGCAATAAACAAAATACAGCTTCATGAACGCTTATAAACTTCCAGTGTTCCAGAATATAAAATGAAATTAAAAGTATGCAGAAACATCTTTCATTACTTCTCTAGTAAAAAATATAAAAAGGCTATAAAAAAGCATCATGCACTTTAAATCAGTCCATTTTAATTTACATTACAAATACAAATTCCTCCTTTTGCTCTGAACAAACCTACTTTAGTACAGCGAGAGAGCAGGATTCTAATTTACAAGAGAAGGCATCGCTTTCACACGACAGAACAGCTCTTGCCTAAGTTTCCAAGACAGGCTGTATTTTCTGTGTTTTATTATTAATTCCCCAGAGATATCTGGGGCCCATCAACCTCCTACTAACCATTCAAATAGGTCCTCCATTCCAAAAGAAACAGGAAAAGCAGTAGGAGACAGTACCAGTGATATTCTGTCCATGATAAAGCTGTTATTTTCATTCCTCCTATAGCATAACCAGACAGTCTAAAGCTGTCAGGGAGTTGGAGTGAAAACATAACAGTTGATGTGAAAATGAAAAATAAGTGTTGATGTCTCATGAGCTAAGAATTTGGATCAAAGAGAACCCAAAAGTATCAGCAAAGTTGTCTGTATATCATCAAGATTCCTATGAGCAAATCCTCAGCTGGAGATCTGCCCCCTACACTTCATCCTGTGTACCAAGCACATTTGGACAGTGATTCTGTCTCTCCCCAAACCACCGTCTTCCCTATAGTGAGAGGGGGGGAAAGGCAATAAAGGAACCTACGCAAACCCAACCAAACTTATGTCACATTAAATGCCTTTCTATGTAAGTGCCAGACAAAACAGGGCTGGTGCTTTCAGGCAGCCTGATCCTACTAATACAAGAGCAAGGAATCTCATGGGTTTTGCAGAAGGGGAGTACTTAGAGGCAGCTGAAGCACTTGAACCTTTTAGTGTGAAATAGGACAAATCAGAAAAGTATCTTGGCATCTGGTATTACTACAAGAGAACCTATTTTGGGCACACTAAGTCCCAAAGAGTCCAGCACTCAGGAGGTCTGCAACCAGTCATTTTTCAGACATGAAAAATTGTAGAGGAATTACAAAATAGCAGTGGAATAAAATACTTCAGTTTTAAACACAATTTAAAGTTTTTCCAGTTCAGTAACCAATTCCAGACTGAATCCTCTCACCTTTCCTCATTTCTCTTTGATGCCAGATGCCCTTTAACAGGCATTGTACAAAGTTTCTGGTTTTGAGGCATATCAAGAGGACAGTACTTCAGGTTTCTTTTTTTGAGCATACTTTTACAGTCAGAAAAGTGAGATGCATACTGTGAATATTGTGTTTTAAGACAAAATAACTCTAAAATAAATTTACTCCTATGGTATCAGAAGAGCTATGAGAGATGATTACAGAAACATACTCAAAACTGCCAATATTACTTACCTTTTGGAGACAAGATTTTAACCCATATACAAAGTTATCAAGGGTAGCAACTTTCAGTCATGGTGTGGTTGTAAAAAGTCTAAGCTTCAAAAGAACAAAAAATAAGTTTAATGTTAAGAAAAGCATTCACAACTTGCAACATAATCAAATCCTTTTATATTTTAGGGTTCTTAAACAGTTGAGAGAAATCCATGACAAAAAAAACCTTCAAGGTATTTACATTATTAAGAATATACCTGTAGTTTAATTAAGTTTAAAAAAACTAAACATTTGAGGAAACCAGTATGAATGATGTTTCCTTCAACATATGCCCTTAGTATGAAGACTGTCAGGCAGATCCAGAGGAAGCAATACCCAGTGACTTGAGTGGATTCTTTCCCCATATTGAGCATGTCCAGGTGAAGTGAACCAGGCACCACCTCAGGTTACTCTCCAAAGCAAGTTTTGGAAACAAGAAGATACGAGAGATTCTGAAAGACTCTCAAGCAGAACATACATATGTACAAGATAGTGCAGGATTTCTGTAACAAGTGAGTTTAATTTTTATCTTTAAGTGGTTGTACATATGGACTGGGTCAAAATTATTTTAGGTGGTATTGAGTCCTCCCAGTGAACAAAGTGCTGAACAATTTTCCCAAATACAAAACTGTTCCTGTGCACCTCTGACATTACAATGCCTTCTGAGAATGTGCATGACCTCCAGCAAGCTCTTCTTCAGATGCAAAAAATGCACAAATTTTCTTTGGTGTTGTCAGTGGTGTAGCTTTATTTACTCAATCGCATTCTGATTGCAGATGATCTTACAGTCCTACAACAGATTCACTCAATCACTGTTGTATGTACACTGTCCTTCACCAGCAGGACTGTCTCACAGGAACAGTAAATGTTTCATGTGAAATCTCATGTCCAAATGAACTGAATAAAGTATCTTGGTTTTCCAAAGAAAGTACATTTTTCTTGCAATGTTTCTAGGCCATTGTAAAATTAAAATTTCTAAGATACCTTGATTTAAAACTAAAGAAGGCCTAAAAACAGGAATACTGAAGATGAGAAATCAGACATACATTCCCTTTCTATGAAGTGCAAAAAACCAAACCAACAAAAAAACAACCAAAAAAACCAACCACTCCTCATTTTGAACTTTAATTATGCAAACTGAGCACTATTTCAGTAAGTCTGTGATCAGTCTCCTCCTTGGCATTACATAAAACAGCCACTGAGAGACTGGGGAACCAGCAATGTAAAACATCATCAATTCTGCTTGGATTCTACCTTTCCGAATCACAGAGACACCTCCACCAGTAAGGCACTGAAAATATGTTGTTCAAATCCTGTGACAGCATAACAGAGGGCAGGACAACACAGAGCTCCTGGAAGAATCTCTGGTTGTTGTAACAGCATCAGTTCAGCTTTCAAACAGATCAATTTTGTAACCCAGCTCATTCCCCACTAGAGGAGAAAGAGCGACCAGAAAGGGAGCCACAGTCTCAGATTATCACACATCTGTCATAACCCTGAGATAGACACCAAACAGATGAGAAGAGTTAAAATTAAGAAGATAGTACCATTATCTTTGTGCACTGAATAACAGGAGAATTAATAAGGAAAAATTTTCTTGACTGGTCAGACGCACTTACACAATAAAGGCATGTGGACTTATGTTCAAAAATACAATAGAACTGCTTTTGAAGATTGAGAACTACCCACACAATTTACTATAAAAGGACAGTGGATCTCAGCTCTGTATTATTCAATTTTCAAACTAATAAGACAATCTGTTGCTAATGAAAAAGTGAATGTGTTGCCATTTCTGTCAAATCTGTTAGGAGTGTTTGAAGAACACTCAAAAAGAAAGAAAAGTACAAGAATAGAAACTGTCTATAATATTCCTCCCAGTAAGGATCCTATTTATTCAAATTTCACTTGTATGATGCAAAGTATATAATTGTAATTATGACAGCATACAAAATTCAAAAGTGATTCGACTGCTTTTCATTACTGCTCTGTGTGTGTCTTGCATGTGTCAATAATAACAGCATCATGATTTTAATATGGTGTGCTAAGCAACAACATTTTAAGAAAAGATACAAAAAAACCCTGCTGGCATCTGTTTATAAGCAAAAATTTTGCAAATGAAGTAGGGCTGAAGTCAGGAATTTTCATCCCATTTATCTGGTTTTGACTAACTGCACCGATGGGTGCTCAGTCTACTGCGTGTGCTGCACAAGTGGTGAAAGATTAAGGGCAAGGCATCAGAGAAGACAGGAAAAAAGTGCCGAGCGTCAAGCAGCCCATCTGCTTTGGCCATACAACAGTTACTATCAAGTGACTAAGAGGCCAAATTTTGGTCTGCTTCAGAAGCTGGGCCATCTGAAAAGCAGTTTCAAATTCTATTCACTAATATGTGTTTCAGACTTCTATGTCTTCTCTGTGGATCCGTTTTTCCACATAAATCACAGCCAGACAAAAGCAGGAATTTCAGTTCATGTTTAAACTCAAACTTCTTAAATACCACTTAAGCAGGGTGTGTTGTTTTATTTTTATATCTGACATAAGGAATAAAAATATACACTTCAGTATCTATGAATTTAATACTGTGTAATTAGGACTGCAAGCCGGTGAGTTTTAATCTTCTCTGTCTAGGAATGCATTTATATAACACATAAATATGATTCCATACTACACATGTAAGCCAGTAAAAATCAAGGACAGCTCAAAAGGACTGGTGGTATGATCTCCTTCAAGAAGGTTGATATGCAGCCTTTACTACTTCCCCTCCTTTGAAGCACAACTGAAATACCCAAGTTTAGCTAAAAATAAATTTCCCAGATACGGATATAAAGTATTAGATGAGGACCATGACATAAGCAGCGTGTTAAGAATTCATGTCTCCCAAAACACCATCTTATTTCTATTTTACCACTACATTACACTTGCTAAGATGGGCACTGCATTACACATGACACACATCATTATTTGTGACTTATTTTTGTAGGAATTCATCAACTGACTTACAAACTTTTATTAAAGAAGCATTAAACTTGGAAAGCCAAGCACTAAGAGCTACATTGCTCCATATATTGAACACAATCTGGATGGTTTTATCTTTTAGAAGATAATAAGGCAGGGTAATATATACAGCACAGAAATATACAGTTGTTCCACAGGAAAAAATCGGGACACAATGATATTAAGAGTGGCCTTCACTGCTCTGTCCAAGAGTAGCACTATCATACAGTAACAGCTAAACTAAAAAGATCTCAGACCTTTATTACATAAAGCTAATTCTCAGCACAATTTTTTTAAACTTGCTTGAAATTAAAACTGAGAAAACAACACTTGACATTTCAAATGTATAGCCCAGCAGTTAAAAATTCAAATAAACAGTTTAAATTAGACTTTGGTAAAATAACCTCATAGTTAAAAATTAAGTCATTAACTGCAATATTGTCACCAACAAACACTTCAGATTGTCAGCTGTTCCCCTGGTTATCAGTTTATGGCAGAACTGCAGCACTGAACACAAAGATAAGTAACTACCAGCATCAGAAAAAAATAAGGAATATATAGTGTTTTCATTAAAGGAACTGTCTTTCCACAAAATCCCACCCTTTAAATGAAAATAATTCATTCCAAATACAAACCTAATGACATTAAGTATTCTATAAAATTACATTGCATTTTCCAGATTATCAAAATGCATCTGTCATCTGCATTAACAATCACTTCCAAGCTGATGTTCAGGGTATGTGAGTCTGCCACCAGTCTCAGAAATGCTGGTGGAGCCTCCACCAAGGCAATGTCAATGTACATCCAGTCAGGGTTAATAAATGGCCTGCAGTCCTTTATCCAGTTTCCAACTAAAAAGGATTAATTACCTGTATAAGTCAATCATCTATATTTTCTTCAGGTTTTATAATATTCTGATTCCTCACTCTAATATAAAGTGTTTGGAACACAACTTAAGTTTGCTATGAAAATCATAACAAATATCACATATTTTCCGAACTAGTTTACCACTATTATTTAAAAAACCATTGACATTTCTCAGAAGGAGTTTTCCACTCATCATGCAGCCCAGTTATAGGTTAAAGGGCTAAATCCTGTCATTATTCAGGCTATAAGCCTATTTTCTAAATAAATATACTGCTCCATCTAAGTCTGAAAAGCCTTGTCCAGCATTCTTGAGTTTGAACTCCTTTGGCTCCAGTAGCTTTTTCCATTTCTAACACACATTGTCAATACTTCGTTTATTTTAAAACAATAATTCTCAGCCCAACATTCAATAACCATTATATTTTTATTACTTTCTTTGAAGCTGGTACACATAAAATAACTTATTTTTGAGAAACTATTTGCTAAAACAAGTTTTTGCTCTCAAAATTATCTTTTACTGTCAATCTCTACACTACTGTTAAACATTAACAAAATGGAAAACAATCCAGCTTTTCCAAACTGTTGTCCTCCTTTAAATAAATCATCCAAAGAAAATGGCTTCTTCTAATTTATTGGGGGGGTTTCCAATTAAATGTCTCTCTTTAAAATCAATGGCTCAAATTGCCCACAAACACTTCAAATGTGATGCATCAGAAAACTTGTTTTTGACATGATTCTTAAAACAGTGTTTGTTCACAGGTATTGGAATAACACTTGACCAGAGACTGGAAACTTGGCAGCAGCAGCGAGATCAGCAACACTGCTGCAGGATTCCTTTCAGAACCCACCCTCGTGGTGTCAGCCCATAGGGATGTGCTTTCTCTGATGGGACATTGATCATTTGCAGTTGCTTTTCAACACTCACACAGCATGCCCACAGCTCTTGGAGACACAGTCAACCTCACCATGTCAGTGCTGCCACTTCCACCTGCCCACGGCCCCCACCACAGACACTGAAAGGCCCTAAGGGAACCCTGTATTATAAATTTAGTTCAATATTTGTTTTGCACCAAAATAATCATGCAAGATACATCAAGCTCTATGGTGGTGAGACAAACACACCAATAACTGTGCAGCACTGACAGCACAGCAATTGCACTGTAAGAATGGGAGCTTATTTGAGTGAAGCTCTAAGGGGACTAAATCACAGGACGAACACGTGGCTCCCTGAGCTACTGAACAGTTCCACCCCACAGATCTTGGGTGTTGTACATGAACACACTGCCCATCTCTCAGCAGACAGAAAAACATCTGCTAAGCTTCAATATCCTCGGATATTGCACAGTCAAAGTATTTGCATGTTACCTCATAACATTAATAACTTTATCATCTTCTGCAATATTTCCCCCTTTAGGTATTGTTTTTCAACATTAATAACACTGCTTTCATTTCATGAGTCCAGAAACCACTCTTAAATTCTTGTCCTCATCCTCAACACACTGCCTGACTACCAAACACAGTATTTTTCACTTCTGAAAATCTTCTTTTAAAAAATTAAATAAATAAATTCAGTTTCTCCACTACATCACTTGGATATTCCCTTACTTCTCAAATCTTCTTTGCGCTAACCTGGCACAATTACCACCACATACCAGAAAGACTTACTGTATGTTCAGTCATTTATAAAGTACCTTTGAATTGATGTATATCCTTGAACACAGAAAATTTCTTTGTTTACAGCTAGTGTGTTTATCTAGATGGATAAGAAAAACTGACAAAAATTTGTTCATAAAAAATTATCAATATATATTACAGAAAAAAATTGAGTTATATCACCTATAAAATTGAGGGGGGAAAGAAATAAACATTTCTCTGGAATACACCAGTATGGCAGTAAAAATATTTTACGTCATAAGATTAGCATTGTGGCTATTTATAATTATGCTTTAATATGTCAATGATACATATGGTTGTAGTAAAGAAACAAACAACTGCCATTGTAACCAATTTGAGCCTTATTAAAAAAATTAGTATTGGAATGCTCTGTGTTGTCTACATCATGTCATTGCACCAGATTTTTGCGCAGGGAAAACATATACATGCTTGGAAAAACTGTACTTCACTCCGTGTTTCAGATGAACTCTTTCTTTCCAAACTGTGGTAATTCCAGTGAAGGCTTTCGGCTTTTCCCAGCAGGTGTCACTGCGGGCGGGTGCAGAGATAGCACAGGAAGGAGCCGCAAAGCGCAGGACACGCCGCGCCGTTCCTTGCCATTATAAACACGCACTTCATGGACCGTTTGAATTCAGTATCACTTGCTACAAGATAACTTCAGTTTAACTCCCACCACAGCTATACATTCTGATTTTAAAGAAAGAATGAGATAGAAGTTTTATTTTCAACTGTTTCCTTCTACAATGTACATTTGACTTATCTTAGTATTCTACTATGCATTACCCCCACTACTGTAATTTTGTTATATTTTTTAAAACGTCCTTTCAAGTCTTCAAGAGGAATCTGAAGCTGGAGATTATGTGTCCACTCACTTTATCAAACCTCGGATGCAGTAAAAACTTGGACATATGCTCAAGGCAGCCAGTCTTGCAATAGCTTTGTACCAACTACCTATTTGCCCCCCGCCTTTCTTAAACTCATGTGATTCTAAAAGGTAGGTATCACATGACTGAGCTGGTCCTCGGCTCCTCTTTAAAAACAACTACATGAAAATATTTGAATCACTTCAGTCTCCCTGTTCTCACTTTTTGTAAACGCAAAGACAATATTACAGATAAAAATTAAACCAAGAGGACAAGAACATTCATAGAAATTGAAAAGTAAATCTGTGATCACTAGTGACCTCACAAACCAGAAGCATTTCAGCTTTCATCTCAGATGAGAACATAGCCTTTAGCAAGAAAAATGATGTAATTTTTAAAGTAAAAAATAATTCAATCAGCAGAAATGAATTTAAAAATTAAATGCATAGTGGTTTTTTACGCAGGTCCTTCCACAACAGGATTCCAAAAACTTCATCCAAACATGCTTTGAACAGTTACAAGCAGACATGAGTGCTTTAAGGATTCTTTTTGGACATTTTCACTAAAAATTACTATCAGTGTTCTCAGCCACACTTGATTATACCAACTTGCTCCATCAGATTACTACTCTGGACTCTAAACTTCGGTTCCTGTGAAAGCAAACTTAAATTTTTAAGTTGTTTATCTCAGGAGTTGTGATTTTGTAGAATTCTCAAAGGGGAAAAAATTAAAGTATCCTTAGAGATGAATTTAGGTGTTGTATAGTTTCTTTCTCCAAAAGACAAACCACTAAGAATTTCCTAACTAAAGAATCTGTCTTATCGAACAGAATTCAGATGAATGGCAAAGACAGTTTTATTCATGCATTGACAATTTCAATAATACTGTTTTTCATGCTACACCTTAATGAAATATAGAACTAAGTTTTAACCAAGTGCATTTTAGAAAGGAAAATATTCATACTCTGCTAACCATCAAATACAACCAGGACATTTGAAGTCATAATTGAATCTGCTGTGACTGGATGCAGCTTCACCAACCTCAACAGGTTAATTATTTCACTGATACTGCTTCAGAGACCACAGCTCACCACAATAACAAGCAGCTGTTTACCATTAGCAAGATTTGATTTGACAAGTGGCTTTATTACTTTTTAATTATTCACTTTAATCTTTCACAAATTTTAACCATCATTTTCAATTACAATGAAATTATACTTGACAAGAACCTCCTTTGGGAAATATTCTGGAAAAACAACTTTTCCTTCAGGCTACTGATGCTGATGGTGCGTTTCAAGTTGTCACATCAGTTTGGGTGATTAAAAAATACTATGCCTGAGGTCACGTTGTTGGCTTGATTTTTGTGTTTCAGCTTTCTCTGTTGTCTCTGTCCTTATGAGTAGTACCTATTTTCACTGCCAATGACTGCTATAATATGGATCCATGCAAATTCAGAAGAGCATTCTTAAGCTTCTGACCTTCTACTTCAATGGGACTATTCATTGCACAAGTTAGAGAGGCCTAAACTTTTGAAGAAAAGGGTATTTCTGTTGCAAATCCTTCTAGCCTCTCCCTTTTTCAGGTTTTCTAACTCCTTCTACCTCAACACATAGCCAGGCTGAAATTTTAAAACAACAGTGTAGGTATCTGAATCAAACTGTAC
Organism: Pithys albifrons albifrons; assembly: GCF_047495875.1. Taxonomy (NCBI): domain Eukaryota; kingdom Metazoa; phylum Chordata; class Aves; order Passeriformes; family Thamnophilidae; genus Pithys; species Pithys albifrons. The sequence continues at coordinate 11,384,740 of NC_092470.1, forward strand.
AGGTTTGTCAGTCAGCTCCCTAAAGCACAAGGCAAGGCCCCAAAACAGACACTATGAATGTTGCTTAGTTACTCAAATGAAAAAGGGTACTTAAGATCAAAGTCTAATTATTACATCTGCATCATAGCACTAGGTTGATCTCTTTATAAATGGGGTGAATTTGTAATTCTTTTACCAGGAGAAGTTAAAGGAGAAGAACACTCTCCTTAAGAAAAAGAGATCCTGGCAGCAATTTTCCAAACTACACTACTACAGTCCTTACAAAAGAACAGGGGTTGCCTTGGTAACACCTGAAAACTGATGCAAATTCAAAGTAATTGGATATTTCAACCCTTACTGTCACCAGTATCTCTAAATTATTCATACAAGCAGTAACTCCTTTATTCTTGAAATCTGTCGCCAAGTTCAGCTTTGCTCTCTCAAAAGCCGGAAACACACACACAGACTTCCCATTATTTCTGATGCTTTAAATATATGTTTTATATCCAGCGACAATGTTGATTTAGAAGCCTAATCATTTGCTTCTATAACACCACCTAAAGTAACAAGGAGCTAATTTTAAGCAACATACCCAAGTACTGAGGAAGTAGTAAACTCTATGCCTTTCTAAAGGGCATAAATGAGGGGGAAAGGACACACCACAGAGGGAGTGGCATGAGCAGCCATCAAACCCCTTTCCGTTCAGGCCCAGTCCAGTGAACTTTACATCACATCTAGGAATCTAGAAATATGACTTAGTTATCTTTTCTGAGTGAATTTTGAACCTCTTCTTGTTAAAAAAAACACTTCCAAACCCAGGCCTAGCAGAAGCCAGGGAAGTCAGCCACTAAAAAGTGTTGCTATGATTTTTTTCCATTTTGTTCATTACAGCATTTGGGTGACATTGCTCAGCCACCAGCATTTGAAAGTCAGTGTGTTTCAAAAAAGGATTTCTTTAGTTAATTTGTAAAGAATAGTTCCATCCAGGGTTTAATCAAAATTATGACACAGATGCAACTGCTGACCATGCCCATTACATAACACTCACCTCCAAATGTAGAATTATTATATTAATGCTTTGTTTCTTGGAGTTTTCCTCCACATTTGTACAAAAGCATAAATGAAGTGTAAAGAACTGCTATGACAATATTAACATGCTTTGTAAGAACTCTGCATAACAGAAATGGCACAAGTTTCAGTGTATCTCCAAAAACAGCAATAATAACCCTTAATCACAAATACTTTTTACAATGCATTTGTTTCCTTAATTTTTAAACAGAATAAGATACTCTACATTTCATTAGATAATTAAATTACTAATAAAGACATACAAACAGGACTCCACAACATGTTACAAAAGATGACAGTATGTGGTATCTACTCAAAAACACTAAGATAACTCAAGACACAGCAACTGCCAGCAGTTTACCGAGAACTTAAATAACAAACAAGAAAAATATAAAATCTTACAAGTTACTGAGATAGTTGCCAAACACAAAAGGACATGTTTGTATAGAAAAGTTCCTGTGTACACATTGCTACACACTATGAACATGTGAGCAATGCTACAAAACAGACCCTGAGAACAGCAAGGAGCAGCAGCTCTACGAGGGATAGGAAACCAGTAGCCAGACTTGATAAAAGTCTGGCAAAGCCCAGCCTAAGAGGCCTGAGCAATACAGGCCTAGGAACAATATCCCAGAGCACAGGCCATCAGACAAACCTGTGCCAACAGGACTGGGTCCACATACAAACCAGGATTTCAGTCCAAGCAAAGCCCAGTCATACCCCCCAGGGCTCTGCAGTCCCACCCATACAGGTCAGATCATCCCAGATCAAAAGCCCCCAGCCTGGGCTTAAGTACAGCCTGGGGGTTATGGGTGGACTGGGGACTCAGGTGAGCTTGGTCAGGGTTATCAAGGCCTGTCACCACACTCTGAGCCCTGAGAGGGCTTAGGAACAAAACGAAGGAAAAAAAAAGGAAATGAAAACAAATGCAGCAAACTTTTTCTAGTATAATTAAACACTGAGTTTCTCTTCCTAAAAGTCAATTTTTCTCATGATAACACAAGTGGATTCATTGCTAATGCATTTATCTAATTCTTCAGTCTCCAAAGAGAAGGATTTTCAAATTTCACAAAATACTTTAAATAAGGACAAAATATTTCTTTCCTTACAGCACTGAACCTAAATATAAAAAACAATTATTAGGAGCTAAGGGTATATTGACTAGTGCAATTATCACAAGTACCTAAAATATAACACCCTGAGTGCAGGTGATGCTAGCTAGGGTATTACAGGTTTTTCCCATACATCTTGTTCTTAATTACTCAAATTATCTTCTGATTTAATAATTAGTCTTTGCGCTATCTCTATATTAAAAATACTTTTTGTAGATCAATGTCTTTTACTGATTCTTGTCAATAAAAATTGTACACTACATGATGTTTTCAAGTGAACACTCACTGATATATACAGTCCTGCTCTAAAAATCAGTCTAAAAGAGAACTAACATGAATACATTCTTACTGTGTGAAGAAGAGAGAATAGTTGTACTGAAGAAAGGAACATGGTCTGTTGATAAAAAGAAAATCTGCCTGTCTGAGCTGGAGGAAAGGAGAGAAAACAGTACCATACACAGCTGTGGTGTGCAGGAAGGAAAGCCTAAAACAGAAGTGTTGAACATTTTTCAAGCTAAGTTTTGGGTGGGGAAACTCAAAAAGAAGACATGACAAGGATTTCTGGAGTGCCTGGGGAGAGTCCTTAGATGGTTCTGGGTAGATTCTTGGAATACAGAAATGTTCCTACAAAGCAAAGAGAATTCCTAGAAATTCTAGAATGACTTTCTAGAAAGCACAGAGGGTATTCCTGGATGCTATTGGCAAATTCCTGGAAAACATGATGGAGCATGCTGGATCACCAGGGAAACTCCAAGGATACACTCAGAAAATCTCTAGAAAGCAGAAGAGAAAATAGAACATTTCAAGAAACTATTGGCAGAAATTTCTACAAAGCAAAGAAGGAAATTTTTCGAAAAGCACCAGGAAAATTCCTACTAAGGCTAAGAAGAATTCTTGAAAATTCTTTAAAACAATAAAGGAAATTCCTGGACACCACAGTGGAAAATCCTTGAAAGCATTTGGGATAATTCCTAGAAAGCACTGTGAAAAGCCATAGAAAGCTGCAAGACCATTCTATATACTGTGCACCAATCTGTATAACTGCTGTGTGGGATTTTCTAAGAGGGAAAATGTGAATACAAAACACATACCTAACCTTTTTATGTCTGAAACCAATTGCTTGTATGGATTTCTTTTCATAATTTTAGAAATGAGTATGTGATGCTTTAAGAATGTTCCTTCAAAAAAGAGAAAACTGACAACAGTGGTAAGAAATAGACAGTAAGAATAAGCACACACGGCACTTTCATACACTTCTAATTTCCAACGATTTCAGCTCACAGAAGTTTCTGACACCAGCAGGAATCTGGTTCTTCAGAAATCCTCCCATTCCCTTCTCACAAAGATTTCCTTTTCCCACCCATCTTGAGAACTCTCATGAACAGCATCCTTTTCTGAGTCCTTTCCAGTCTTCCCTTGCACCACATGATTTTGTATCCACAGTGCTCTTCCATGAAGTTCTACAGGTCAAATACCCACATCCTTTAATTTGTTTTGAACGGAGGTCTGTGCAGCATTGGTTGTTCTGGCACTGGCAGAGACCTTTAAAACAGACATTTCCTATCAAAGTTACAATTTGGCAAATCTCTTCCACAGATACCTAAAAGTTTACCTTTTGTGTTGGACAGACAGCCCACTTTTAGTCATTGCTTGCACTGAAGCCATTGCACACCTCTGACCATTCTTGCTGCCTTCTCTGAACCCTCCTCAGTTCCAATACCTATTTCTGAGGAGTGATTAGAAGTACACACAATATCTAAAGTACAGACTTACACAATGGGACTGAGATGGTTTTTGTTCTGTTCTCTGTTTCTTTTTGAATTAATGCTAACATTTGATTTGCTTTTTGGACATCAAAGACTGAGCTGACATTTACATGGAATGATCTATCCTGATGCTATAAAAGTGACCCTCCTCTGTGACCACTCTTCTCTTTGTGCAGCAGTTCTCATTTATGTATTTTGAATTTCATCTGCCATTCATTTTACAGCTAAGTCCCTCCAGTTTGTATGGTCCTTCTGTAACCCTCAGCAGTCTGCTCTCATTCCTGTATTGAATATCACACAAGAATCTCACTATTCCTTATCCAAAATAAGATTTAGTGAACCACTGGATTATATGTTATATTGAAACAGATAACCAAGCACCCCTAAGCAATAATGAAAAGGTGCTAAAGACAAATATTGGAAAATGTGTCTTGTTTAACTATCTGCTGCTGTCTGTTTTCCCCTCTTGGAAAGGTTTCTGCCCCAAAGTGTCAAGAGAATGGAATGTGAATTTGGTACTCCAGTCACTTCCCCCAAAAATGTAGTGCCTGAGCATAAAATCTTTCCTTGGCAACTTTAGCTGAGACAACTGAGTCTCCATTGGAAGATTTCAGGTGCAGGCCCACACTCCTTCTGATGCACGTGCTGGGATGGCAGAGACTTCCAGCAGAGACACAACATCAGTGCTATCCATGTAAGGTGCCTGACCTCACATGCCTTCCCCTCCAAAATCCCTACTAACTGCAGTGGGAACTTTTTCAATGTAGAGATACAGGACTGGACACCCACTAGAAAATTAAGTAAACACATTGAGGGTGGCCCTCCCATAAAGACATGCAGACATACAAAAGCTCTTTCCATTCCTTTTCTAAGCATGTCTTTACAATTTCTTTATGAAGTTTTGTTATAACAAAGCCTGGTGTTTGAGAGGTACAATATCCAGCCTAAGTATAATACAGCATTTATACTCAGTTAGAACATCCACAAAGACTAAAATCCTGCCCTGAAGTATATACATGCCACCTACTCACTTACAACTATCTTTATTTGATTAATAGGCAATCACACCACATTTTCAAATCCATCTACCATAAAAAATACTACGTTAAAGACACTGGTAATTAGACAATTTTAAATAAAAATTTCACTTCTGATATTAGATATAGTCAAACCAAAAAGTATAACCAGCTTAATATCTTCTTTACTGTCTATGCAGGGAATTATTTTAACAAGACACAGTCATTTTTATTTTGTGGTTTACAGTAACTGGGAATTTTGAACATTATTCTGTCAATACTCAATATGCATATAACCCCCTCTCACCAAAATATTATTCTTTACTTTTAGAATATTATCAGAATATTATATGTTCTGCTTTTTAAGAGAAGTTAATCTGGCCCACTCAATATTAAAGCAAAAAATGAAACATTCTTCCCCAGAAATAAACTGCAACAAGCCCAACAAGAAAATACTGAAACCATAATGAAGCTGAAAATTATCTGTACACTCACTGTTCTGGTTTTTCAGTTTCATATTAGAAATGGAGTGAAGACAATGCTGGACAATATTTGAATTCTTCTGGAACCGATGACTACTCCCTCCAAATTATCAGATCTGAAAGGAGGAAAAGAGCCATTTTTGAAGATCAGCTGCCATCTAGCGAAGGTCGAGTGAACTGTTTAAAACGTTCTTTTGGGTCAATTTAAACTATATTCCTGGTGGAATACCTTTTTGCCACTTTGTCACTGTAAATTTTGGGGTCTAGAAATTATTCAGGAGCACGACTGTTAAAACCCTCTTAAAAGGTGTGCATTTTGCAAAGCAGAGCAATGTCACTCATCAAAGATTTTTATTAAAATAAATAAATAAAGTCTTGATAAAGTGTGCTCAAAAGAAACCAATCCTGTGCACTTTCAATAGAACAGATTAGTGGGTTTGGGGCTCCACCCCATTATACTAAAAAGAATTGAACTAGCAATGTCTTAAACTAAAATAATCAGTATTAAAACAATAACCTACAGTAAAAATTCAAAGAAGTTTAAGTTAAAATTCACAGGAATGTGCTCATCAAGCAACAACATCATAGTTTTTACATTGGACACCAAGCATGTTATTGTTACTAATTTATGGATAACTAGAATAAACTCAAAAATATTAGCAGTGTGCATTAACACAGTCAAGTTTCCCATGTAAGATAAGACTACTCTGGGTCATCCATCAGTGCTTCCTTCCAGCTTAACATTTTCATGAAACAAGAAGCATTTCCTTGCTATTGCAGACATTACCACTGGGACACACCTGCCAAGCAGGCTTGTGGCTTTCTCTTGTGTTTCACCTAAACCATTGCCTGCATTTTCTACACCCAATGTGATGACACAAACTGGAACTGCCCTCACAAGAGGTCACAGCCCTCCCTTCTCTTCCCATTCAATGCCCCTTTCAAGGCATTCCTTCCACCAATATAAGCCTTTGCATGGCAGTGAAATGCAAAAAAAAACCCTTAATTTATTTCCAGTTAACCAACTCTCCAAGAAAAAACAGTGCTACATCCAACAAGCTCATCATCTTTGCTATATTGATGTTTTTCCTATTAAAATAAAGTAGAGGAGTTATATCATTAAGTTGATAAAGGGTAGAACTCCCTCTTTTACTGTCTAAACTGACCATGAAACTACGATAAACAGAAGGTAGGAAGAAAAGAGGTTGTTGCTGTGCTACTTTTCCAATTATATTTATGCAAACCTGTATAAAAGTAAATTTAAAACCGGAAAAATAGATGGATTACAGCAAAGCACCTCTCCCATGTATTTGCCATTAAAAAAGATGACCTGAACTCCTCTTCACTAAAGGCAAGGGACACTCAGATCAATAATTCAAACTACTATTATTTGGAATTCTTTGTTACTCAAGATTAGATTTGCAGGTGTTTTCCTTCTCATAGAAAATCCAATTTTCCAGATGTTACAATAAGTCTGTTAAAAAGAATAACCATATATGAATATAAACCTCTGAGCTATTGCAATATGCAATATTTCCATACTTTTCTTTCCTAAGCAGAACTTTTTAAAACCAAGCAGAGTGTCCACCATTTACAGTTCAAAACACTGAAACATAAATCTGCCATTTTAAACAGTATGTTTTTTGTTTAATCGAGGACGTACTTGAGGGCACTCGTGTTTACAAGAACCTTTGATGGAAAGAAATAAAACAAGAGAATGTGTTTATAAGACATTGGCTTGAAAATACATTTGCCTTCTTGGAATGAAAACTCCTTATAATCTTTTGTCTGTACATTCTCTGGGCAGACATTAGTAAGTCCCACACCAAATACCTAATAAGTCTACATATTCCATATAGCCATATTCCACATAAACATTTGCATATGTGTGCAGTATAAACTAGTGCTATGGAAAGAAAGATTAAGTAGATATCCAAAAAACAGACACTGAAAGGAGAAAAGTCGTTCATGAATTGAAAGGAAATCTCTCATAGGCCCTTTTGCACATAATTAGGCGTAAAGAGAAGGTTTGCTGGTTTTCACTCTGCTCAGCCCTAGGCTGTTCCTCTGTCTTGTATTCAGCATTTTGAATTATCTGAACTGGTTCTGTTAACACTGCTTGCTTTTTATTTTTATGGGTTACTGAAATATTTTGTATACAGCCCTTGGTTCAGTAAGGAATTTGATTAAGCAGGACACCATCAAAAAGATTTCCTTATGCTTTCCCTGCTGAGACCTTCAGAATCCATGCAGGAAAGGTGGTAATTGTTCTGTAAACCACCTTCTCTGGGTTTTCTGTGAATATAACCATGTCTGATGGCCTCGTGCCTTTGAGATCCCAGTTCTGGTACACACGTGGCCTCAAATAAAGTCTGTATGCATCTGGCACATGCGTGACTTTACTTAAAATGAAGCTACTTGCAAGGATGAAATTATGTACATACTAAATTTCACAGATCACAATTTTTTCTTGTAACCCACAATGCTGACAGACCTCCTGGGAGGTCCTCAGGGAGCGATCCCTGTCATGGCCAGCTCTGTGGGAACAAGTGAGCAGCAATGAGGAAGGGGCAGGTCCATGTCGTGTGTGGGATGAGGGTACGGGAGGGCTCTGGGACACCCTGTCCAGCTCACGGGCAGCACTTGGACAGCCCTTCAACAGGGAAGGCCGAGGGTGGCAGCTGAGGTGGGACTGAGGGAGGCGGACACTGAGTACTGTGTCCAGTTCTGGGCCCTTCAACTCAGGAGGGCAGCGGAGCTGAGGAAGGGTCTGAAGAACAAGTCCCATAAGGCAGCTGAGGGAGCTGGGGGTGTTTATCCTTAGGAAGAGGAGACTCAGGGTGACTTTATCACTCTTTACAACTCCCTGACAGGAGATTGTAACCAAGTGGTGGGTCGGGCTTTTCCCTCAGGCAACAAGTGACAGGACAAGAGGACACTGCGCTAATGGAGGCTTAGGTTGGACATCAGGAGGAATTTCTTCACACAAAGGGTGTTCAGACATTGGAATGGGCTGCCCAGGGAGGTGGTGGAGTTACCGTCCCTGGAGGTGTTTAAGGAAAGACTTGGTGCCATGGTCTATGGTGGTGTCCGGTCACAGCTCGGACCCAACACCCTCAGAGCCCCTTTTCCCACCCTCACCCTCCCGGGCTCGGCGGCGGCACCGGCGGCGCCTGAGGGGAGGGCGGGGCTGGGGCGGGGCCCGGAGCGCGCGCTCCGGTGTGGCGCATGCGCGGGACCGCCTTGGGGCGCGGGAGGGGCTGTGCTCCGTTCCCAGCGTGCGCTCAGTTCGCGGTGTGTGCTCCCTTCCCGGCTTATGCTCTCTTCCCGGCGGTGCCGGCCCGGGCGGGAGTGCCGGGGCTCCGCGGTGTCTGCGTTCCATTCCCCGGGGCGGGGGGTGGCTGGGCTCGGCGGTGTCTGCTCTCCATTCCCCGGACGGGAGTGCCGGGGCTCGGCGGTGTCCCTGGGGATGGCGAGGCGCGGTGAGTGAGGAGCCGGCCGGGCCGGCGCGGAGCCGGCGGGCGGATGGAGCCGGCAGAGCTGAAGCTGCTGCCGCCGGACGCGGGCGATGAGGGCACGCAGCGCTGCCGGCTCGGCCCCGCCGCGCTGTCCTTCCTGGGCGCCACGATCGGTGCCCCGCTGCGGATCGCGCTGCCCGGCGGCTGCTGCGTGTGCACGGCCTGGCCGCGGCACGACCTGGCGGACGGGCTGCTGCAGGCCGACCTGAGCTGCAGCACGGCCGGGATGGCCCCGCCGCCCCCGCCGGGGCTCCGGCTCAGCCTGCGGCACCTGCGGCTGCTGCCGCGCCGGGCCGTGGGCAGGGCGGCCGTCAGGGCCGTGCTCGGCAGCGCCGCGCTCAAACGGGCCACCCCCAGGGCCGTGCTGCAGGACACCCTCAGAGAACTGCTGAGAAATGTTTATGTTGCGCCTGGTTACGTTGTTACTGTTGCCCCAAGTCCCGAGAATCCCGTGGTGTGTATTGAAATACTGTCTGCAGACACGTCGGTGGAGGAAGCTGGGTTGATAACCCCCCAAACGAGCATAAAAATTAAGGAGGTGACGACTTTAGAGTGGTACAGACATTTATCAGAAGGCACTGCAAAAACTGCAATTGCAGGACTTGATGATGTGGGAAGGCCTTTGAAAGAAATGATTGATCTGCCTTTGCGCTTTCCAAAAACTTTGAGGAAGCTGGGGCTGGCTGTCCCCAATGGAGTGCTACTGATTGGGCCCCCAGGTGTAGGGAAAACCCTCCTGGTAAAGGCAGTGGCAGAAGAGCTGGGTGCATTCCTGTTCGGTGTCAGTGGCCCAGCCCTCCATGGCTCGAGGCCAGGAGAAGGTGAAGAAAATTTGCGAAGAGTCTTTGAAAAGGGCAGAGAAATGTCATGTGAAGGCCCAACCGTTCTCTTTTTTGATGAAATTGATTCTTTGTGCCCAAAGCGAGGAAGTTCAAACAATGCTCCTGAGGATCGAATTGTTGCTCAGCTGCTGACACTCCTGGATGGTGTAAGGAGTGAGGGCAAGATGGTCATTGTGGCAGCAACAAACAGGCCGGATGCCTTAGACCCTGCACTGAGAAGGCCTGGCAGATTGGACAGAGAGGTAAATAAACCCTGTTATTTATAAACACATTTTTCTTTCCATATGGATGTGGAATGGGGCTGTTTAATAAAGTCTTTATGATAAAGATGTAGACCTGTTCTTCAGGGGGTTTGTTTGCTTACAGATGCTTAGCTTTACAGGATTAGGTTTTTTCAGTTAAATTATAGAGTGAAGATTTATGCATGTCTCCCTAAAGGTTTATTGTGACAGATAACTAGTAATCTATTGTGTCAAAAATTTGATCAAATTTCAATTTTGGGTCTGTTCTGGAAAGCAACCTAGTAGTCAAAAGAAGAAAAACACACACAGTTGAGCAACTCACAGTTCTTCTGCTTGTATTGTTTTTCTGGCTAAACACACTCCTGGATCATGCAGTTTAGTCAAGATCTTTAATGCTTTCATAATTGTAATTTTCATTATTTTCTAGAACTTAGAGATTGTTGAGATGTATTTTATGACTATGTTTCACCAGCGTTTTAATAATGTATGAATGATTATCTTATTGATTTTTTTCCTATCATATTATTCTAATTCAGTCCTTGTAGTGCACAGAAATTATGATGTGTTATGTCTTATGTTGAACCTTCCTGAAAATGGCACTCAATAGACACCAGCTGACAGTGTCTTATGAACAACTGTTTATACAAACAAACACGGTTCACTTGGAAAGTAGGTGATATTTTAAATATTGTCATTTGTTTAGTGCTGTTTATAGGTTTCTTGTAAAACTCTTTAGTTGCAAGTATATGTAAATCTTTAGTAAGCAATATAAAGCAGAGACAAAATTGCTTGCCTAGGTGTGTAAAATAAGATGAATATATCACATTATCTGCTTACAATTTTTGTTTATTCTCTTTGGTTTAGGTTATTATTGGGACCCCAACAGTCACTCAGAGAAGATCCATCTTGCAGTTGCTTACATCCAGTATGCCCATTTCTGCAGAGGTTGATGTGGCTCTGCTGGCAGAGCTGACGCCGGGGTACGTTGGAGCTGACCTCACAGCACTCTGCAGAGAGGCTGCCATGCAGGCTGTGGCCCACAGCTCCTTGGTATGGCTGCACATCAGTCAAGGGCAGTGGCATTAGTATCCTTACCACCCTTTCCTGTTAATACTCAGCTTGACTCGAAAAGCTTGAGAAGTTGAAGACTCACAAATTAGAATACTGCAAAACACCAAGTGTGTTATAAATGTAGACAGACCATTTTTGCTAGTTCTTTCAGTTCTCCCCTGAAAAGACTGTTCTTTCTGAGTGAAAGGTTTTGATTAAAGTTTTTATCCTCATCCTTTTTAGGATCGTGCAAAGCAGAGATTCTAGTCTTTTTTTAGCAAAGTAAACTTTGTCCACCGTTGCATTTGGCCTTTTGTGAAGTGTTTTTCATACTAATGCAACATTTAAGTATTACATTAAAATATAATTAATATTCTTTATCTTCTGGGGGTTTTTCAGGATTCAACTGAAACCATGATTAATATGGAAAATTTCCAAGAAGCTTTTAAAAAAATTCAACCGTCTTCTTTTCGAAGTGCAGTTGGACTAACAGAGTGCAAACCTGTGACTTGGGAGCAAATTGGTGGTCTTGAAGATGTAAAGTTAAAGTTAAAACAGGTAACATGGAACAAATTTAGATAAAGAGCTAATTTCTCATAAGCATATGCTCCAAGGTTTTCTGTGTGCTAATTATGAAAATGAATTCTCTTGAAAATCACCTGATTATAAACTGTATTTTAAACGTTTTTGATACTACATTAAGTTATTACAATGTTTGAGCTAGAAGTCTTCCAGTCACAAGATATCACCACCAAGCATAGTAATATCGTGGGAAAATATGCATGGTTTTTAGCAGCTGAAAAATACTTAACTTGTAGCCAGATAATTCATCCACTCCTGAATATTTAGCCAGAGAGGGTTCTTGTGTATCATCTCTCCAGGATTACCTTTAGTTCTGTTTCAGATGGAGACTTCTAAGAAGGGGGAATTATATGAAGAAAGACTAAGTCATTATTCTCTGATTTCAAATTAATGTTTGTATCAAGGAGAGGAAGTGATGTGCTTGGCAATTTATTGATAGCCTATGAACTCTAGTCTTGTCACTAAGAATTTCATCCCTGTTTTTTGTATTGACAGAGTATTGAGTGGCCTATGAAGTTTCCTCAGGCATTTGCAAGGATGGGCCTGTCCCATCCCAAGGGCATCCTTCTCTATGGGCCACCTGGGTGTGCCAAAACCACGCTGGTGAAGGCTGTGGCCACAAGTTGTCACTGTGCCTTTCTCTCTGTAAGTGGTGCTGATCTGTTCTCACCCTATGTTGGAGACTCAGAGAAGATTTTGTCTCAGGTACAGTTTTTAATTTGTGTAAGGCTTATGCTTTATTTTTGCTTGAGTTTTGTAAAGTATTAGTTAGACGTAAATTTTGTTACTGGAAAGCTAATACAGCTCTTACCTGATTATTAAATAGAAATGGCCTAGAGATTAACATTTATACAAAGTGAGAATCTATCCTAAAAATTATAAAGTTTTAAACTTTGTAAGTATTTCTACTCTTTTATTTTCATTTCATTTAAGAATATAAATATGAAGCAGAATTTGCCTGTAGTAAATGTAAGCCAGAACAGTTCTTGTGAATCATTACAAATGTACCTTTAAAGTTAAGTAAGTAAAATACAGAGTGAATGTAAATGGGATTTGTTCACCTTACCTGATAGAATGCATGCATTAGTATTTTACTTTATTAACACTTTTCAAAAAGGTATTTCGCCAAGCAAGAGCCAATACTCCAGCAATAATATTCCTAGATGAGATCGACTCTATCCTGGGGTCTCGCTCCCGCTGTAGCACTGGCCATGGGGTCTCCGAGCGAGTCCTCTCTGTTCTTCTCAATGAGCTGGATGGTGTTGGCCTGAAAGTTACAGAAAGAAGAGGAGGCAAGTTACAGCTTGAGGCTCAGTGCCAAGAACAAAGTGATCAGGAAAGGAAGGTATTTATGCTCCCTTTTTTGTAAGAAGAATGATAAATGCTGTCCAGTTGTTACAAAAATTTTAGTGGTTGGCATTCACAGCTTCAAATCCTCAAGCTTAAAAATATACCAGCTGCTCTTTTACTCTGTCATAATTTCTAGTTTTTAGAAAACACTGTATATAGGCTGCTGAATGTTTTTACATACAGTGTTCCTCAATGAGACTTTGTTTGAACAAGATACACAGGTATTACAGAGCATTACTGGATGGTGTTCATCTTCTGTCACAAAAATCCTCTTCTTGACACTAAAGTAACTTTTTAGACTGATTGTATTATTTTTACTATTGTTCAAGTTCATTCCTGAACTTACTTTTTATAAACATTCTCCCTTCTTCATTTGCAGGTCTTTCTCATACATACTGCTACAAAAGCAGCACAGTTACTTATTTAAACAAAAAGTTGTACCTTCACTTTCGAGTGAATGATTCACAATATTTAATATTTAGCTTTTCTGGATTTAAATTGCATCTTCTTACGATAATCTCTGGGGGAATAGTAAAGAAAACAATTCCAGAATCATAGAATACTGAATTTTTACATATAAAAGCTTTTATGTTACAATTTGGCCAAAGAAAAGTATCGATTGTCAAGGCAGATACTAACTATGTTTCTTCTTTGCCGTGTAATCTGGCCTGCACCAAGGCATTTTTTACCTCAAGGAAAATTAAATATTAATATTGAATTGAAAATAACTGCATGTAAAGTTACATCATCCTTTTGCCCTTCCTTTCTTCTCATTAGTTTTTAATTAATGTTTAGATATTATCTATCTTAATGATGTTGCACTGATTTGTTTATATGCTCTGTTACTCAGCTTGAGTTTCAGGAAACTTTGAACAAAGATTTCATGGTAGTTGCTGCAACAAATAGACCAGATATGTTGGATGATGCCTTGTTGCGTCCTGGAAGGTTGGACAAGATGATCTATATTCCACCTCCAGATCTGAAGGTGATGTATTACACATCCATACGTTACTTTAAAGGGAGAGATATGAATTACCAGCACACTTTACTTTAAGAGCAAATGGGGCACATTCCAGTAACATATTTAACAATTGATGGATGATTCACTAAAGATCCATCACCAAACTCAAGGTACAATGAAGAAATTTAAAAGCTAATAAACACATTTGTATTTTAAACACCTGTAACATTTTAACTGATGCATATAGTTATAGTATTGCATAATAGAAATTAAAGAGTATCTGTATTTAAAAATAAAGCTACAATTTAGGAAATACCCACAACAAGTTGTCTGCCCTGAGCTTGACAAAAAAAAGTTGATCCCAAAGGAGACCAAAATATGGACTCTTCAGTCTAAAATACTGTGTTTTTATGAAGTAATGAGTAACTGTGAATAACAGACCTTAATATATAAGATAACCATAAGTGTAAATATTATCTCTATTAGTAGCATTTAATTCTTCCACCAAAACCACATAGTTTTGGTACTTTTCTGGATTTTCCTTTGTTCTAATTTCAGTTTGTAACTGCTTTGGAGAAGGATTAATTTGGGGGTTTTTCGGTTTTGTTTTCTTGTGCCAAACGCACCAATTTACAGGGAAGACTTTCCATTTTGAAAATCTGCACCAAAAAAATTCCGTTAGATCCTGATGTGTCATTACAAGATGTGGCAGCCCTAACAAACCTCTTCTCTGGAGCTGACATTGAAAATCTGTGCAAGGAGGTAAGAAATACTCTTGGTTCATCTGTGAAATAAACTATAATGAAAGCTTTGAATGAAAAAAGAGAGCTAACTTACAGATGTTACCAAACCATCAGTAGTACAGATTCTTTCACAGTTTGTATTGAAAATATAAAGAGAATGAGTAAAACGGAACACAACAAGGGTCAATTCTTTAAATAAAGAAGGCAAATAAGAATGAAGTCTTTCTGTGGTAATTTACTAGAAGTTAAGGAACTGTACTACCCTTTATTTCATGTGACCCTCTCTAATCCATACTCACATGTAGATGAATTGTGTTCTATGTACTGCAAGCAACTGCAGCATTTTTAGCTGAAATTTGCATGTACTGTCAAGGCTAGACCAAAGAAAAATTTAGAAGAGAAATCCAGAATTTGAGTTGAGTTGTATAAAAGAGAGAAGAGTAGGAAGAAAAGCCAACTGTATAAGTGATCAAGAATATATTGTCTAATTTGGACACAAAAAGTGAAGGAAAAAGTTATAATAACCTAATAGATTTTTATTGTTATTATTTATTATTTATAGTTTATTCTTTATTGTTAAATAATCATAAACCATACAATGCTGTTTTCAAATGCTTTACCTAACACTCTGTTATTTGCAAAATATTTTGGAATACTTACAGTACATTCTTTGCAATTTACACCATGATAAGCACTTCAAGTTATTTTTTCTTCTTCTAAAGGCTGCTTTGTTGACTTTGCAAGAGAATGGGCTTGAAGCAACTGCTGTGAAACACGAGCATTTTGTGAAATCATTGAAGACTGTAAAACCATCCTTAAACATAAAAGACTTGGAATTTTATGAAAAATTCCAGCATCAAGAATTAGCCTCTTGAATCAAAAAGGAGTGTCATAGGTATTTTTAAATACATTGCAAAGATTTTGAAAAGGCTTGCATCTTTTGTGGTTTTTAATTCTGTACTTACTGTAGTTTTCAGGGTATATGAAATACAGTAGAGTTTCACTTGTCAAAGGTCTGTGATTTCAAGAGCGAATAATAAAATCTCATTTACTTTGGGTAGGTTTACATCTGATGAAACAAGTAATTGAGATACTTAGATAAAGCACTGTGGAACAGGTTAGTGTTACTGTAGATTTCCTAGTTTTCAGTATACACACTGGCATAACAAGAATACTCAAAGTGTGTTGTGAACTCTCCAAAGGACAGTGAAATTTTAAAAAATAGGAAAGCTTTCAGAGTGTTAAATAGGAGGATGTAAGTCCCATTCTATATGAAATGTGTTTTATATGTGCCTGTTTACAGGATTACTTTCTTACAAGCAAATTCCAAAATATAGTGGCAGTGAAGAGGATGTCAGGGCTTAAAACCTTATTGTAGGTTTAGAAGTCTGAGGTTTTAGGACTAATTCTAGATCAGTTACTGCTTACTGTACAAACATTTGAATTGAGTAAGAAGGTAAGAACTATGTAATCGACTCAAACTATAATAATTTCGTTAGAGAAAGGAGTTTGCTTTATAACAATTTGTGCAGAATTCTTTTGCCCCCCCAACAACCACTCTTTGTCAATACATTTTTGTAGGTCACCTTCTCAAATACACAGTTATATCCAAGGAAATCGGTACCACATAGAGGTGTGCATTTTAACTTTCTAGAGTAGGAAGGTTTTATTATTTTTTATTATCTTTTCCTTTTCCCAATGGAAATGTTTGTGAATGAAATACACCACTGTCAAAGACAGTTTCTTATTTCCGCTGAGATTCGGGAGTTATAAACCCATTAACAAATATTTCTTGCTCATAATAGGAACACTAGAGACTGTCTTGAGTGTGATATGTAGTGAGATGGATCACAAAAGGACGTTCCAAAGCAGTTTGTGATTGTGGAGGGCAAGAGGCAGTAGTAGAAGCCACTGTAACCTAGGAAAGTGTTCAGCTATAAACGACCATCCTACTACTTGGTGGCTTTGATCACTGTTTTACAGGAAGGACCATCCTGTTGTTTTATTTCTGGCAACAAACTAGCAGTGCTGGTCAACTTCCCAAACACCCAAAGGTTTCTCAGTAGCAGTGCTGAGAAAATATATACAAACCTTCTAGTTAACTCTGTTTCGCTTCCCAGTGTTTGAGTTTGCAATAGAATTGCTGGACCTGAGAGTTGTGACAGCAAAATGCTGCCAGGTCCTTCACCTCGAAGACTCTGCTACTTAACTTCTAGACTTGCTCCCTCCAGGGACCAGCAGAGCTAATTGTGCCCTGTCGTGTCTGTTCCTTGCTGCAGGGAGCCAGCAGGGCACTTCTTTCCAGTGGGCAAGAGGGAAGGGGAGAAACATGTACAGGAGTTGTTGGCTGGCACTGTTCACCTCCAGCCTGCCCTTGGTAGTCTTCCTCCCACAGGGATATTGGGAAGCAATAGGAGCTGTGTAACACAGTAGAGTGACAGGAACCTGGCCCTGGGTTAAGCTTTGGCTGCAGCAAAAGGGGACACGGTGACACTGAGCCTCCTCTTGCAGTCACTGTAGGCACCTCTCTGAGCTCTGGAAGAGGCAGGCCATGGCCTCGCCTGGGCGTTTGCCTGGATGTGCTGTTCTTTGGGCAGCTGCCTGGAGAAGCGGACAGACAAGACGACAGAGGAGAAATGGAGCCACAGAGTTTGAGTACTGCAGTCAGCAAGGGAGAAGGGGCTGCGGGAAGAGCACACGTCGCATCCTGCTCTCCTGGCAGCTCCCTTTGGGGTTCGGAGCAAGTCGGGGCGCTCCCCTGCGCCTGCCGCCGCGGGCCGGGGGGTGGCACTGCTGGCCCGGCCCGGCCCGTGCTGGCCCGGCCCGCCCCCGCAGCCCGGGGCGCGGTGCGATGCGTATATAGCGCGGTGCGTGCATAGCGCAGGGAGCGCCCGTCCCGCTGCCCGTCCCTGCGCTGCCCGGCACCGGTGCCGTCCTGCCCCTCGCCCCCGGGCTGCAGTAACACGCACAGCTTGTGCCAGGGCCGCAGCCGCCGCCACGATGAACAGGAGCATCTTCCAGATCCTTAAAACAAAAAGAGAAGTAAGTTTTCCCGGGGGCCGCGCCGTGGTCCCGCTGTGCGCGGACAGGTGCTCCGGGGCTGCCCGTGACAGCGAGCGCCTTCCCGGGCCATGGTGAGAGCGAGAGACATGTGCGGGTTGGAATTCCCGTGTGAACAGTGAGGTGGGGTGAAGAGTAGCACAGAGGGATAATACAGTGACAGCAAATCCCACCTCAGCCCCTGCTCCCCAACTCGTGGCCATGAGCCAGGACACCAGTTCAGCTCTTTCTCCATTCTCTCTTTCAGCTCATTCCCCTGGCTGGAATATTGTCCATGGCAGCAGTTGGGGCGTTCTCTTTTAGTGTCTATTCCCTACTCGGCAAATCTGATGTGATGTAAGCAAAATACTTCTTGTTTGCTGCTCACCCTAACCTTTTTTCATTCAACAGAGGTATTGAACCATCATATTTTATACACACACACAACACAAATAATCCATGTGCATCTTCCAGAGTACTAGTAACTGAAATGCCTGCAGACTGTAAATAGTGAAGAAATTAATTCATTTGGAGCGTAGTCCAAATTATGTCCTAACTTCTGATTCAATAATTTTTTTCTTTGCTGTAGGTGTAACAGGTTTTAAATATTCTTATCAAGAATTTCAAATAATCAGACAGGTAGATGAGATGCAGATATGTTGCAGCCAGGCTAGTAACTTGTATATAAGGAGCAGAATTTGATAATATTAAGATAATATTCTAATGGCTTGGCCAAATTGGAATTAAGTCCTACGCTCTTTGAGGAGTTTATTTATTTACTTTAAGGTGATTGAAATAGGCATTTTAGCTGTCAGGGTAGGAGTCCCCCTACTTTGTGTCCTTACTCAGTTTTGATTTTTCAGCTTGCTTCCCTCACAATGACACATGGTACATGGACATTGTCTTGGTTGGTGCTTTGGAAACTGCAAGTAAAGCAAGCCCTTGTTAATTCCTGCCCAGAATTTGGAACAGAATGCCCAAACCTGTAAACTTGTGTTTTGGGGAACTCTTTACTTAAATGAATAGCTCTGCTGATGACAGGCTACTCATATATGAAAAATGTATGCAAGAACACACCTTAAAGCATAGTACCTTTTGTTTTTCTTTTAAAGCATTAACAAGAGTGGCAATCCAGAACCATGGGAAAATATTGATCCTACCAAGTCTCAGAAGGTAAATTGTACATATAATACAGTCAGTATAAATAGCATACATTTCCAACACTGTAACTTCTTTTAAATGTGTAAGAACTAGTAAAATATTAATGAGGAAACACATGTAAAGCTGATGTATATCTAGTTAATAATGGAAACAAATTTTTAATTAATTACTTTATATCTTCCTAGTGTTACCTAATGATAGGGTTCCAGCTATTACATTCTATGTCTGATCCTGAATTTATAGCATATCCTGGTTGCTGTCCTGTGTCCATTCCAATGCCCAACATCCATTTACTCAATTCCATTGGTAACAGTGGAAATTTGGAGTACAGAAGATGGCTGTTTCCCCTTACCTTGTTCCTGAATTACAATATTGACTAAGAATATTTGAGTGCTGGAGCCTCAAATAGTAGAGCATCTAGAATAAGGAAAAATAAAATTATTTGGCACTATTAGCTGTATAATATCCAAATGATTTTGTTCAACAAATTACTTTATATGTCATCAGTTACTCTCTTTGCACACTTCTGAAAGGAAAATGTAAAGCTACTAGAAATTCTTCATTAATAAGTTGATGTATGAATGGGGGGGTGGGAGAGGAGTAAATGCTCACTGGGATTTTGCTAACTTTCACATTTTCCATTTCTTCCAGCTATTAACAGTCCAACAGAAATGGAAACCTATAGAAGAGCTGGAAGATGTCAAAAAGCTTATGAAGTGAGAAGGTTCTGTTGCCCCTAAAAGGTACCCTATGAATCTAGTGGAATCACTTCTGCACAGACTTGGCTACTGGACTCAGTGTGCGGAAATGCTTCTGCTACGTTTTTAGGGTCTCCCTGCATTTTTTTGGACTCTGGATGAGGAGTTTCATGTTGCTTTAGAAGCTGGCATACAGCATCCATATAGTCCAAAAATCTGACTCCAATATTCATTTTCAGTAGGCCTTTGATGTCAAATGTTGAATATTCAGATGGTAATTATAAATGGAAAAAGCCTTCACTTTTTTTTTGTAGAATTTGGAGCATTTTTTCAAAATGCATTAGTTTTGTCAATTTATAAATTTTTAATAAAATAAATTCTAAATTTTTTCAGCTTTTCCTGTAAGTTCCATAAATGGAGATTGCCCAAATGCCCTTCTAAACTGGAATTCCTGGTCTGCTTCCTCTCTATACTGTATTTCAGTGTATATAGACCAAAGTAATAGCCACAAGATGTCTTTGTATGGCAATATATGTGGTCATAAAGTATACTTGCATTGCTTGTCTACATTAGATGTGATGATAGTTTAAGTCAAAACTAATATTCTGCTGCAAAGACTTCTGTGTGGACTCACCTTAACCTGCTGAGGAGTCCTGTAGGTTATTTGAGGGTGTATTTGAGACTGCAGGATTAGGGCACAGAAGTTGGGCATGGCTAAAACAGAAATGAAAATGAGATAATTTCTCTTGTGTTTAGTGTTGCATTTAAATTTAGAAGTTACTAGAATTAGGAAACTTGACTGATCCAAAACTAACTACATAATGCTAATTTCTTTTTTTTTGTGCAAGGTAGTTCAAGTGCAAGCTCAAATTTACTGCACAGTTAACAATGTTTTTAAACATTTCTACATGCCATTAGGAACATCTACTTTTTCATATAGAAACTAACATTAAAATTAGGAATGATTCTATGAAGAGACAATTCCTCCACGAGCATCTGTGTGTTTTCTTATGGGTTGGCCAGGGACAGAATGTAATGGGCAGGCCCCCAGTACATTTATTAGGCAAGAAATGCATTCAGTGGTAGAACTGTCCTTTTGTAGCTATTTTTGGTAAGCAGCTTCACAATCTATTACTTAGTTTCTTTTACAGATTAATTTCTGTAAGGAAGAAAGCAAAAGTGAAACAACTGCTAACTGGAAAAAGTCCCCTTAAGTAATAGTCAAGTGCTTTACGTTACTCTCTTGTGGCAAAGGCAAACCTGGGTTAGAAAAGCTGTCTCCCAAATTTCCAAGTAGTGTGGCTTCAGAAGCTTTATGTTTACTTCAGCTGAGGAAAAAAAAAGTTAAAATGTTATTTTATCAGATGCGGCGTAAATATTTATGAAGTAAGGATGATTCAGCAGCTTCTATGTTTTAGAATGACAGGAACCAGTCTTCAGAATATTTTTTAGCTTTCATTTTAAGGAATGACATCACAAGATTGGATAGCATAGAACCACAAAGATACAGCGCTCTGAGGAATATAAGTTTTAAATATCTTAATAAAGAAAATATTTTAAAATATTTCTCTAAGTTATTCTGTATTTCCATATTTTTACTGGACTGTACCAAACAAAACAAAGTGCTATGGTCTGAATTGATGCATGGATTAAATGAGTTTGTTCTTCAATAAATCACTTGTATAGTCTGTAAATACTATGACCTAAGTATCTGTCAACATTGGGGAAATAAATGTAACTTTTACATCATTTTTGTATTTAACAACTTTTCAGTGGTATTTCCAGTAGTGCATTATGCAGTGTGACTGCTCTCAGTCACAGGTTGTTGCTTCTCTCATCCTGTCCTGAAGCATAACAGCTGTGCTAATAAACTGGTTTGCTTTGTTAGCTGCTCTATTTTTTTGGTTTTAGTATAGATTTGTTGGGAGGGTTTCACATAATGTAAGAAATCAAAATATTTTGCTGCACTTCAAAAAGTTTATGAATGTTTTTAAAGTTCTTGGGATTTCGTATCTTCTCTGACTGTCCCTAAAAATCTGTCTTTTGCATGGGTAAGGGGTTTTTCTTGTAAGCAGAGCACACCAAGAGCAATTTCTGTACCTCCCCAGCTCAACTACTTAACATAAATCTATAAGCAATATATAAATTATTTCCTTGTTTTACAAACAGTAAAGATTCAATTGGCTGAATTTCATGAGCTGAGTTTATGAGAAAAGTAAGACTTCCCTGTCCTGTGTTATGCAAAAACTTGACTTTTTATTCCATGGACAACTTAGAGTTTATGGAAATAACTTAGAATTTCTTCCTTCTCTCCATTTTGTCTCCTATTCCATTCTGTTCTTTGTTTTGGTTAGGGGATTTTTTTTGGTTTTTTTAAACAATCACTGTCTTTGCTCATCAATTCTAGTACTTTTCCAAAGAACTGTATCAATTCCAACATTCATATGAATTGCAAACTTTAATTAAAATGCTCACTGGCTTGTTAGAGTTTCAAGTATAAATTAGAAGCCAGAAATGTGTTTTAAAAATTCTAATCACCATTAAAAATGTATCATTAGAATCTATGGCCATGTTTTTCTAACTTTTTCTAAGTAGTCTGTTTGTAAATAGAAGACTAGAGGGTTGCTTTCTGCAGTGTCCATGCAATGAATTACTAATTTTTATTACTACAGTAGTACTTGAAGGCCTTAAAACTGCAGATCTTGTGGTGTTGTGGTTACCAGAGAGTTGTACTGAGTTTTTAATTTGGTATTTTTTGCATCTGATAGCCCTGGTATCAGCATTTCTTCTGATGTCCCCCAGCCCCTGTATTTCCCTACCACAAGGTGCTGTTGGTGTTGTGCTGTACTGTCTGGTTTACTTCACTGGCACTTCTTTAGAAAACAGGAACTTCCAGAGGGGCCTGATGCAATTGCCAAAGGAAATGGTTCATCCTGCAGTTGTCACCTGTCCCCGTGCAGAGGGTGGCTGTCCCCAGGACTAGCTGTGGAAAGCAACAACAGTAATGGCAATGATTCACTGGATCTGGCCACTCTTTGGTGTTGGACACTCCCCAGGAAAGTTTTCAGACCGAACAAACGTGGCCAGGCTGCCCAGCACAGCTTTAGTTTGCTGTCTGAGGTCTGTGCTGTGCAGCGATCGCTGCCGTGCGGGAGCGCCTGGAGCGTCACTGAAATGGGAACGGGAGCCCTGGCAATGGCCTGGCCTCGGGCACTGCGGCCGGACGAGGTGAGTGTTGTCCTTCAGGGCTGATGTGAGCGGGGAGTTTGTTCGCCAGAACCTCTGCCCAGCCCAAAGCAGCCGCCCGGCTCCTGGCACGGCAGAGCGGCCCCCGGGGCCCCACAGCGCCTTCTGCCTCGCCCTGGCCAAGGATCACACCTGCCCCGGGCTGCACCGACACTGCTTGTGCTGCACCGTGGCCTGATGAATAAGGGTTTGGTTTAATCAGCTCTTACTCTGAGATAATCTTGGGCGTGTGTTTTGGCCAGAGCTGTTCCTGGGGAGGTGCTGCCCTTCCCCGGGGCTCATCCTCTCACAGCACCCAGGGCTGGGGCCAGTTTCACCCTCCCGAAGGTCGAGCTGTCCTCTGAGGGGCACGGGGGTGGTGGGGGAGCTGGAACAGGGAATGCTGGAGCCCCTGCTGAGAGCTGTGCTGGCAATTGAGAGCCTGAGAGGTGGTTAGTCTGGGCTTCAGAGTGCAGACCATGTACCAGTAAGCACCGCCAGTTTAGGAAAGTCATTTAAATAAACCCTAATCTATTAGAAACGGGAGCATGGCAAAAGGTTTGGTGTGCCTTTGGTTTTCATGTCAAAACTTCCCAGGTTTGGCATCAGGGGCCAGGCTGACCTCGCTGTGTGAAGTGTGACCCCAAGTGTTGCTGAAGCAGGGACATGAGCTGGGCTTGACCTTGGGACTTTTATCACAGCAATTGATTTTTAAAGCAGAATTCCTTGCTGAAGGGAGTGGGAATTCTGCACAGACATTGCTGCTGATGGTAAACTGAAAAGCTTCAGACTCTGGAGGATAAGTCATTAGGATACAGCACCAAAAATAGCCTGTGGGGACCAGAGCATTGTAGCAAACCCGTCAGCGTTGCCTGAAGGAACACACATTGAATCACACAGTCACAAGGCAGAGCTGCCTCCATCCCACTTCATGGTTACTGCTCTTCTCTGGCACTCTTTGGTTTTCAAGCCACTTTCTATCATTTTACTCATTTGTGTGGTATCTGTCATGACACCAGCCTGTTCTGGTACATGAAAGATGGACTGGTGGTGACTGCAGGTCAAGGGCCTTTCACAAAGAACTGTGTTTCGTCCTCAGAAAGTACTGCTGCGTGGTGTGAGGTGTAAGTGAGGGACACTCACCTTATCCCCCCACTGGATGGTTACACAGGTTGTTAACAGCACGATTTTGTTTGTGTAAAGCTCTTTCTCTTCCTTTTTTAGTATTGTACAGTATGGGAATTTTTAATTGCAAAGTGCTGTTTTAGCTGAGTGATCAAAAAGCCACACAAGTTAGAAAAGCTTATGTGAAAATAAATGTGTTTAACCTTTCAACTTTAGAAAAACTTTCATATTCTTGATTTCCTGTTGTGTGTCACTTCTTTAATTGAATTAAATGTATTTCCAGTAGGCAGGTAACTAATGAACACCATCCTTTACTTGATGCTGCTGCTGCACAAACAAGGAAGTAAAGGCAGAAAATCCTGATTAGTTGTAATCCCTGGTAGTAACAGAAAAATCTTATCAGTGCACAAAGAAAAGCAAAGTCATCTGCTGGTAATAAATTACTGATTCACTACATTAAAACAAAAGGAAAGGTGCTTTTTATTAAAGCTGTTAAGAAAATTTAATTTCATGAAGTCTCTCTCCAGCCTGCTGTGACTTCTTTTATAATCCAGTAAAGGCTGAATACTTTTTTAATGACTGTGAGCACTATTAAATGATATGTCCACATTATGCTGCCACTACTGTGTTTACTTTTCCTCTTGTGAAATGCTTTGAATGAAACATGCTATGCTCAGAAAAACAAATGCAGAAATCCACAGCACAATCCTAGTCACAGTGACTTGCAGTTCTGGTCATTCTCTCATTGCCAAACTCTTAGACATAATTTCAGTTCTACAGTAGCATGTTGTACAAAGTAGATGAAAATGAAAATTAGTTTGAAGTTATGAGAATGTGTTTATACTGATTTCAGGGAGGCCTGGAATTAATACAGGAAAATTGTAGTGTTTGTGTATATGTACACAAGTATGTGTTTTTTAAAAATCCTCTCTCTTCTTAAGGAAAAAAAGGCATTTAAGAATTGGGCACGTCTCTGCTAAAGGTCCTGTGTGTGTGAGAGCTCAAAGAGGAAGCTTTTGCTCAGTGTAAGTTTGTGTTTGAGGATACTTGTTAAGTGCATCACTTCTTGATAGGCGTAAGGGGCAGAGCTGTACACCCTCCATGGTAAATGAATTACCACCAAAGTCATAGATGGGTCCTCTCAATAAAGGACCAAAGTGTGGTGACCTTCTTGTCTGTTTTTAGAAATCCTCACAGTTGTCTGGTTGGCCATGCCACAGGTGTAACTTGCATTCCTCAATAAGAAATGCTACAGCACAGAGGTTTTGCTGTAGCTACACATGAGCATTTGTTGAAGCAATGTGCAATCAATTTCAAAAAAGCAAAAGCTCATAGAACTTCTTTACCTATTGGGTTTTTTCTTCTTCACTAAACAGATAAAAGAAAGTATGGCAACCCAACAAAGAACAGAGATGGGGGCAATGCTCCAATCCTTTTATCCTTTTGTTTTTCATCCTTAGCATCAGTAATGAATGTGTGTGGTGTAGGCTAGACAGGTAAAACATACCTTGTTTAAGAGAAAAATGACTGTAAAACTATCAGACGTTCTGGCTGAACTGCACAACAGATCAATTAATGTTACAGTCTATAAAAGAAATTGGTATTGACTTCATTTCTGATCCCCAGTTTGGTGCAGCAATAGTAGTATGTTCCATTACAAATGGAGTCTGATGTGTTCCAGTTGCTGTCTGCAGTACCCACATGATCTGGCTTTATCTGTTTTCTTCCCTCCTCCCTCTTTTGTACACAAACACACCTTGTATCATCAACAAAGTAGGAACTCTTAAAAAAGGAAAAAAACACAGCCAAGCCAACAACCCTGCAGAATGAATACCCCTACTTAGCCACAGCAGGTGCTGGCCTGTTAGTAGGATTCATTTCTGCTGTTACTCCTTCTCCATGAGCTGCTTCTTCCTAGCTCTCACAGCTAAAATTAGGGAGAACCTCTTCCCTTGATCCTCCCTCCAGAGTAGCCTCAAATGTAGTATGTCTGAGTGTGGGAGAACAATATTCTGAACGTGGAAGACAGTTGCTGCTTTACAGAGACAGGTAATGGATCTGATGTGATGAGATATCCACAAGTGAGCACACACAGAACGTATCTCCATTTACAGCTACTGCCCATGGACTTTTAACTTTTGATAAGCAGAGAGTTACTTTCCTTCGAATTTTCTATTATGTTTTGAACTTTGCTCTGTGGCAAGTAGAGGCGTCCAGGCTACCTGAGA
Source organism: Pithys albifrons albifrons (assembly GCF_047495875.1). Lineage (NCBI taxonomy): Eukaryota > Metazoa > Chordata > Aves > Passeriformes > Thamnophilidae > Pithys > Pithys albifrons. The sequence goes on from NC_092470.1 coordinate 11,410,927, forward strand.
ACCATCCTCACTTGTTCCATTTGGCTTCTATTTAAAGCAAGTATCTAAGCAGCAAGAAACCAGTGTGTAACTGGTTGGGCAATTTCTGTTTCCAGTTTAAGGTGTGTGTCTTCTGCAAAGGCTTAGAAAATACAGAATTGCCTAATAGCTTGAAGAAACGAAAGAAGACTTTACTGGAAGGAAGTTGTGGTTCTGAGTTCATCAGCCTCTGTCACTGCTGTTTTCTCTCTCTCCAGCCTGTTCCACTAGATCAAAAGACAACATTGTACTTTCAGCTGCAGCATGTAAATACAACAGTGTTCCACATTCATAATTGTGCCTGCCTATTTTGAAATAAAACTGTTTCCCTCAGTGTATATTTTTGATGGAAAGTGTCAAACAATTCTTTACACAAAGGCACAGTCAAGGATGTTGTAAGTGGAAGTGTATGTTGTCCTGGAAATATGAATTCAGCACTCCAGAGAAGAAATGCTTATTGTCATAGAAATAAAACGCTTGCACAATCACTTAGGCTGTTTACATTAATTAATATAAATTGTTCTAAGTGCATTTCAGATACTTGTAGCCACAACTAATTTCCCTCATACAATTTCTTTGTTACATGTTTGGAACGAGAGAGAAGCATTTGAGCGTGTGTTCCGAGGTATTCACCTGTATGTGCCTTGAAGAAATACCATGAACTTCCTCCCAGTAACTGATTAGCCGATCGGCGAGGGATTTGTGCTTTTTCTTATTGCATCCATGATAAAGTTAAATCCCCTCTGTTATCCTTCGGAAAAAATGAATTTAAAAAGAGAAAAATGCGACTTTCCTTCTTTGCTGCTTTTTTTTTCTTTAGACATTTCTAAAATGCGTGACAAAATATATTCCATTGCCATGAAAAAGGTTCCTCCTCACTACACAATTCTGTCTGTGAACGCCGGGACCAGCGCGCCATCGTCTGGTAAATTCGGGAATGGCCTGGAAGGAGCCAGGCGAGGGGAGCCTTTGTCGGTCCAGGTGTGCCAGATTTGTTCTCACAGTGGGCTTGGAAAAAGTAACATGTGAAATCCATAAAAAATCAACAGTAATTGCATGCCGCGCTCACATATGCAGCATTACCTTAACTATGAAAATGTGTCTTAACCGTGTTTTTCTCAAAAACTCTATTTGAATTTAAAAGGCCATTTAGACTTTAATAACTGTTTTTTGAAGTTTACATGTCATCAGTCTATTTAGATATTTATTAGATAATTTTTTTGTGCACATTTTGGGAAAAAGAAATAGGAAGATTGAAGGAACTTCAGTATTCATAATGCACCTCTGGCAAAAGCAAATTTTTTGTCTGCTTGCCACCTGGGTGCTTTTAGTTATTCATCAGCTGAACTAAAAATCCCTGGATGTATCAGTTTACTGCAAAACTCACTGTGGGCAGACACAATTAAGTAGTTTCATGTACTCTCATGTACTGGCTAGTCACAGTCCTGGAAAAACAGCTTATCTTTTCACCATGTATAGTAGTAAGGAAATCATAAAGCAGCCATCTTTTCATATGAAGAGGCTTTTTTTCCTTCATAAGTTGGTACCATTAAAGTGTAAATGCTTCATAGTTGTAATAAAAGCAGTTATTTCATGCTGTATGTTTAGCACTGGTGGCTTTCAAACTGTGATACTGAGAGAGAAAGAAAGCAGAACACAATGGAGAAAAGGAAAATAGAGATGAAAAAATATGGATTTGGATATCACCACTTTACAGCTGCACACACAGAGGGCAGGTACATGTGTGCTATAAGAACAGGTTGCTGTAGTAGCTGGATACCAGTAAATGGAAAGAATCCATATCCATTCCAGTCGCTTCCAAAGCTGTGTCCTGTATTTCACAGAACAAAAGAGCATGTACAGTCCTTCCTAGGGCATCCAGCTGTGGAAAATGGAATGAGGAGAGTAGAACAGAAGGGGATTTGCCAGCTCCAGAGTTCAGAGACTCAGTTAGTGCCCAGCATGGTTTGTTACAGAGGGGAGGAACAGGTGAAGCTGCAAAAGGGATTCAGGGTGGGGAAAGTGGAGGATATTTATCGTTTTTTTACAGTAGAAAGGGAACGTAGCGGCTTTCAGATTAGATCTTTCCTGTGAATTAGATACTTACTGGCTAGAAGGGGGGGGTTGCATCTGTTGATCAAAGTGGAAATGGACTTTGGGCAAGGACAAGGCTGTGTTTGGACTGCACAGGCCTTGCAAGCTGTGGGGTGTTTCACACCTGCTGCTGTGTGAGAAGCTCCTGGGGACCTCGTAAGCAGCAGGTGCACAGGGTGAGAGCTGGACACTGTTAGTGAAACTGCAGAGGGCAGGACATTGCCAGAACACAGAGTGAGGGAAGCTGAGAGCTGAGGCACAATGCAAAGTGCACTTGAGCTGGGTGTGCCAACCCCTGTAACAATGGGATGTGCTTGGAGCAACCAGCAAGAAAAGCAGACCTTAGTGATGCCATTGTGCGGGGATAGAGGGAAATGAGCTGGGTATTTACAGTGGATTGGCCCCTTCCTTTGAAATCCCAAGGGAACTTCTCCAGCAATGGACTATTTGATTGGAGTCCAGGAAGCTGCTGCAGTGTGGATCATGCCTAATTACCCAACAACCTCCTGCATTTATTATACTCTTGTAGTATCTGTAGAGAGAAATATTATAAACAGCCCTGCTCTGTGCAGCATCAGTGCAGGGTCCTCATGAGAATTTCTGCCAAAATATCTGAACAAAAGACTTGCCACTCATGGGTGTCTTTGGGGCTTTTTGGGTTTATGTCAGAAAAATTACTTTTAAATGCCAGCCTACTGCTTTTCTTAGTCATTCTCCCAGCTGGGAGTGATTCTGCAAGAAATAGCAGATATGTACAGTAGTAAAATAATTGAAGACCAGATTGAGGTATGACATTTTAAATGGTAATTCTGCTGGTGTAGAAAGAAATTATGCTGGTAATGAAAAGACTAAATGTCAACACAATTAAAAAAACAAACCACAGCATTAAGCAAGGAAAACATTCAGAAAGAAAATATGTTTCTGTTAATTTTCTTCTTAGGACAAGAACACTTCAGAAAAGAGGAGTGGGATGTGAGGGTTTGCAGTCTACTCCATATGAAAATGCTGTATTGACTCATATGAGTAGGTCGTCATCAAAACTGTATCTGTACTTCAGAAAAGGATGGGTGAGAATCTGAGGTTTAGGAAGGAAAACCCTCCCAAAGTAGACTTTGAGAGGCGACAGAATTTTCACTGGATGTCATCTGTTCAGTCAGCAAGCGCACTGCAGACAGCTCTGGAAAGCAGGGAGATCAGTTGTGGAAACCTGCTCAAGTCTCTTGGTTAGACAGAAGTCTTGTCAAGTACGTGCATTTTCATTTCAAGAAGAGGATTTGGTAGAAGGAAAATAGTGTAAGAGTGTGTAAATTATCTTAGCAGTATGAAATAATTTGGATGAGCTGGACAGCTGCTTGGAAAGATAGCGGAACTTACATATATTAATTTCCTCTAAGCTGATACTTAAAATGATCTTGCAGTATCTACAAGAAGTCACTGATTCTTTTATTCTTTATTCTCATTTCATCTCGTCGCCTTTTCTCTGACTTTCCAGTCTACAGCCCTCGGTAACAAGGGCCCCTCAAGTGTGTATGTGGGGTTTCAAGAATGTTTTGCCAGTTTCTTTATGGTGATCCTTCACCATCCTTTATCAACTTATGTTTTCTAAAGTGTAATTATTGCATGAGAAGTAAGAAGATTTAAACTGTTCTGACTACAGAGGGAGACTTAATTCATTCTATATATAGCATCTCCAAACTGAGTTGAGTGTTCAGACATTTCAAAAAGCAGCTGCTGTAAGAATCAAAGATTGCTGTAAGAATTCAAAGATGACAAGAGAGAGAAATATAAATATTTTATAAGACAATGTGAAGTTTAATAACTGATTTAATAAAACCCACAACAAAGCAACACACTTTGCTTTTTTCTTCAATTAAACCAATGTGTAGTAAATTATCAAAAAACTGCAAATACAATACATGTCTACTGTACTTCAACATCTAATTACATCAACTGTAAACCCCAATTTAATTAAAATGCCTTTAAGTATTAGTATGTGCAAAATACCTGTTGTTTGTGGTTTGGATTTTTTCCCCAGTACGTTTGTAAGGATGGGATGCACATTTTTCATGAATTGTGATATGGCTTAATTAATGCAGTGTTTGTATTGCAGCATCACCCTGCTGAGCACAGTGCTGCCTTGCCTCTGAGCTGCCTGTGCTCCCGTGCTGGACTCCAGTGTTCCCATTTCTTGCCAGAAGATACAAACACAATCCAGTGTTATGTGCACTTTGTCCAAATTCACAATGTGCTGTCAGTTTTCACCAATAAAATTCATCATGTGACCCCTACCTCCAAAAAGACGAGAAAAGAAGGCAGGATTGTTACCACCAATTGCAGGTACAAATCAGCCTGATGAATACATGAAACTTTAGCCAAGTTTCAAAACAGACAACAGTTCAAGTATTCACAGCTGAGTATCACAAAATCGTAACTGGGCAAAAATTTTCCTTTCTGATCCAGAGAACTACTTCTGACATCAGTGGAAGTTCTGCATAAAGGTCAAAGTACAGAATAAGTGAAAAATATTTGAAGCCAAGTTCTTCCCATCTTCTGAACTTTGCAGGTCATGTTCTTGCTGCCCTTAACTTCTTCAATGCCAATGACATCACAAGCAGGAGGAGTAAGTTGGAGCTTGGAGGTGTATGCCAGCTTAGTGTCAAGATTTATATCTTGTGTACATTCAAAGCACAGGGGTCCCACAATGAGGCCAAACAACTCTGTTTTGGGGACTCTCAGGTGGCCAGATGAATAAACAGTCCTTTCAGATGCCTCAACTCTATAAATACAAAAAGGCCTTTCTGCCACTGTAGATTGTTATGATATTGTTATCCAACATCATTAGGTTACTGTTGCTTTACTTGCAAGCTAAGTGGGAACTGCTACTGCAGTGGCATTCCTGTCGGGATACTGCCAAGCTGTGCTCAAAGCAAAGATGGAAGGGTTGGGGATCTATGGCTGATGGAACAGGGCATCTCTAAAGCTGCTCCCCACTCTCCTGTTGGATGCACATATTGGGCATGTCTGCAGATTGCATTTGAGAGCATCTCCACATCAAGCGTCGTTTCTATCATTTGATTCTCTTTTAAAACAAAACAATCATGGAAAAATTATCAATTACAGGACATTTATTAATTCCAACTAGAACGCATGCTAATCAACTGGCCTTTTAATGTGAATCAAATGATGGTTTAGACATTCAAGACAATTTGTAATAAATTCATTTTACAAGTCAAAACTTTGTAAAATAAATAACCTGTTTCTAATGCATAAACCCTATTCTAAAATACATTAAGATAACTGGTAACTTAAAACACTTTGGGTCCAGTGTTGGGTCTCTGGTTAAATACCACAAGTCTGGGCAAGGATCTTCCTGTCTGGATCTCTGAATGCCCAGATTAAAGCTAACTTTCTGGTGTGGATACAGTAAATTCTGTATTTTGCAGTGTGTCCAGAGAGACAGTTTCCACAACAATCCAACTACCACTGTATGCATTACAGTTTAAGATACTGTATGAAAATTACTATTGCAAAAATACTGAATAATGAATTTGGGGATCATGACATATTGTGCAACCCTGGCATGGTCAGCCTCAGAGACTTCTGTCTGAAATACTGAATCTTGATGCTTTGGAGTGCAGGTACTTTGTGGTACATAATCATTAAAGGACAATATTGGACTGTAATTTGTGAGGTATCTGCAGAGCCACAATGCAGTTTGTAAACAATAATCTGAAAACAGCTTTGTCTCAAAATCATAATAAATTGAAAAAATCAGTACAAGGGGGAGAGAGTAAAATACATGTTCTGTAGGGCAACCACTGCACTTTTTTCAGCACCAGCTCTCCCTCTGCATGTCACATGGTACAAATCCACATAGTCATGGTTACTGTTTGAGAAGTTTCATTTTGCATTTATTGCTCTCAGTCTTTGACTACAAGGTAAAGAATAAGGCAGCAGTTCCCAAAACATATGAAATTAGGCACTGGAACTCTGACAACTTGCGCAGGTTTTGCTGATTTCCTGTTTGTAACTCTGGAGCTGGACAGAGCACTTGTACATTCCAAATGTGTTCAGCAGCAGGTGTTGGGCCTTGGCCTGAACATCCTCCCATTTAGATGAACTACCAGGAACTGGAAAATTAAGAAAATAATAAATTCAACATCTAGTAAACCTGGACAATCCATCTGTTCTCAAATATTCCACAGTGTTACCAACTACAATAATCTTTGTTCACACTCATTTATTAATTTAATGTTGTTCTGTGGTCACTATGTACTCTCTCTGTGTTATTTTATATGTCTAGGTCTATATTCTCTAACTAGATTCACCTCTTGATAAAACCATGTGTGTTAGACACCATCCCCAAAAAAATATGAGCTTTCTTACCAAGAATTAGTATTCAAGGTATAGTTAGATGTCTAAATCAGCACATGTTTTGGCAAAACATTTATTTTTCATATGTCACATTGTTCTACCTAAGAACTTCACCCTTCCTTTTCCTAGACAAGTGAGGGAACTTTTGAGGAAAAATTGTGTGTTGTCTCCCTACCCAAAGGATCTGTATTGGATGTTTTGTTATGAATATGTTTTATTTGCACAATTTTCATTTACACCATGTCTTTCTGGACAAAGATGTTCTATTCCTCACTGGGAGAAATGAGGAAACCTGAGAATGGTATTTCTTGGTTCCAATAAATAACAGTATGAAGAGACAGTAATGCAGTTTTCCCTACACTTACATTTAATTTAGAATTATGCCATACAGCAGCTTACCTAGTTGCAAGTGGACTATGGCAGTTGTTTTTCCTGCAGTGAGAGACCAAACATTTAAATCTTCTATAGAATAAACATCTTCAATTTTCATCAAGTCTTCCTTAATGCGGTCCAAGTTTAAATGCCTTGGAACTCCTGTGATACCAAACATGAGATAAAGTTAATTCTGTCTTCTACAAACTCTCAGGGCCTTTCAAACATCATGACAGATCTCAATGTTAAAAAAATTAAGAGTGTGTGCTGTTGGAAGTGATAAGTAACTTCCATGTTATTAACAGAAAATCATATGGCAATTGGCCTGTATGGATACAGGAATTGTAGTGTTGTCTCAAATCTAATTTGTCCTGCCTAGAATCTCTGGCAACAGCCAGCACTGGATCCCTTGGAATGATGTACTTGTGTAGATAACTTTACTGCAGCTTCTGACCCCCAGTAACTGCTTAGACCAGACTCCATGGTCAGATATGGAAAAAACCTGCCAGGGCCTGTCTCCTGAAACTTCTCTTCAAGTAACTGGTACGACTTTCACATGTTCACAGTGATCCATCTGCAGCAGGTAACTCAGGACTTTGTCTTACAGTGTCATCTTTGTGACTCACTGATTGCTCTGATCAAGTCCTTTTGGTATTTGCAGCACCTACAGCACCTCTGTAGCTTCCCACCACCACCCTTGGTCTGCTCAGAGGGCAAAATCAAAATTTTAGATTATCAACATGGGTCAAAAGCTAATACAAAAGTAGTGAGTAAACTCTGTTTCTGAGTAGTTTTATTTCTATAGTAGCTTTTTACTGCTTATCTTCCAGTTTTATGGAGTTTCTTTATATATACTAGGATTTTTCTCCCATCCCTAAGATCTTCACTGTCATATAATAGCACTAGATCAAGTAGTAAGAGTTGGCATGGAAGTTATGGTAAAGCAAAGAATGTTGCTGGCATCTTTCCCTCTACAGAGAAATGTGAGAATGTGACATGAGATAATATTCTTTAGACTATGTTCTGCTTTTTTTTCCCTTTTGCTTATTTATTCTTTTTACACCACTCTCTACTTGTGGCTTCCCCTATGGTAACAGCAGAAGCACACAAGTAACACAAAGGCACTTTGTATTGTGGAAAAGGGGAAGACAGGACAGGTGTGAACCACCTGTCCAGCCATTTGGCCTAAGCTTTCTTCCTCCCTTTGCATAGATCCACATCCACTTTAACTTTACAAGTAACTGAAGTGAAAATGCAGAACTGAGTCCGGGCAAAGGTGCACTGGTTTAACTGAGAGGCACTGCAGACACACAAGACAGTGCTGTACATTTCACTTCACCATCTCACTTCATCATCTTCAGGTAGTAAAGTGTGAGCAGAGGCAGGACTTGAGCTGTTCTGGTAGAGGTCAGACACCCAAACACTGCTGCAATTGAGATCAGCCACAATGAACCAACACACTAAAGCAGCAGCAAAACAAACATATCTCCAGGGCACAATCCACTTAGAGATGTTGATTGTGATGTCAAAAAAGTGCCAATGCTCTCTGGTATTTGACATGTAAAGTACTGCAGACTGTGCACAGATCTTACCTTCCAGAATAATAATTCCAGTGTCACGCAGAATTCGAACTGTTGTCAAAACCACCAGTATGGAAAATACATATGTACATATAGGATCAGCAATCTTGTACTCTGGCTGCAAGGGAAACTCAACAGTGTTAAAAGGATGTATGAAAACAAGCTCACTTACAAAAATGTGACTCAGAAAATGCAGTTGGTTCTAGTTCCAACTTTAATGAATATAGGTTTTTGTTTGAATAATTACAAAATATGTAATAGAGAATGTTTTGCTTATTTTGCATGCCATTTATGAAGCCTATAATACAATATCACAGGTAGTTTTAATACGTACAAAAACAGGACCCTTTTTAATTGAATCACCAGAGCTGAAGTTAAAATAATTCCCCGTGCCTCAGAGACCAGCCACCCCTCACCTTAAAGCGTATGATGTAGGCAGCCACAAGCACTCCGATGCTCTGCACCAGGTCCCCCAGGGCGTGCACAAAGGCTGCTCTCACGGCAAGACTGCTGTGCCCGTGGCCGCCGTGCCCGTGTGCGGTGCCCGCGGAGTGCGGCTGAGGGACGTGAGCGTGAGGGTGCGAATGGGAGTGAGAGTGAAGGTGGCCAGACTGATTCAGCAAAAATCCCATTCTGAAAGCAAAGAAGAAAAATGCTTCAAGAAAACAGGCTTTAGACTTGGGGTGTGGGTGGGTTTTCACAGAATCACAGAACATTCTGGGTTGGGAAGGACCCACAAGGATCATCAAGTCCAGCTCCTGGTCCTGCACAGGACCCTCCCCAGGATGTCACACCATGTGCTTGAGAGTATCATCCAAACACTTACTGAGCTCTGTCAGCCTTGGTGCTGTGATCACTTCACAGAGGAAACTTGTCAGTGCCTGACCACCCTCTGGGGGAAGAACCCTTTCTGAACATCCAACCCAAACCTCCTCTGACACAACTTCAGGCCATTCTTTTGGATGCTGTCAATGGTCACCTCAGAGATCAGTGTCTCCCCCTTCCCTTCCCCTCATGAGGAAGCTGTAACTGCGATGAGGTCTCTCCTCAGTCTCCTCCAGCTGAACACATCAAGTGCACTCAGCTGCTCCTCACACACTTCCCCTCAAGGCCCTTCACCACCTCTGTTGCCCTCCTTTGGATGCTCTTTACTACCTTAGTATTTTGTTGGCTTTTTTCCTTTCATTTTAAACCAAATAGTTGAAAAAGTAATGTTCAGTATCGTTTCTTGTCTTACTTAAGAAATTTAAGATGTCCAGCAAAATTACACCCCATGAGAATGTTACAGGCCATGAATGAATTAGTAGCTTATTCAGAAATACATTTAGGAGTGCTAATGGAAAGAAGGGAGATCTTACATCAAGTTAACTGCAACACCGACGGCCGCTGTGATCAGCATGATATCACCATTTATTTCATAGTCCATATGGATAGTTCTTTGAACAGCCTCATACAACAGGAATGCCATGAGGATATAGATCAGCAATACACTAATTATGGCTGACAGTACTTCTGCAAAAAGAAAGGAAAACACATAATAAACATGTGTCTCAGATCTATCTCTATTTTCAAATTCAAATGTGGACAGAGCCTTAATTGTTTTAACTATTTTATGCATATTATACCTAATATAAACTAATCCACTGTGCAGTAGATAAAACTTGTAGAACAGGATTAATAAATGGAGCTTGTTTTAATCAACTTCTTCACACTTCCCTGTCCTCAGCACATCCCTCAAATTATGTTTCCTCTGAAAACTTCTGCAGAGGGGATGATCTGACCTCTTCAGACAACCTAAGAAGTTGCAGGCAAAGGCCCTGCCCAGGGGAGAGGAGGACAGGTGACCTCAAACATCACCAACATACCTATAAATAAGAGAAAGCCTGATTTCAAGCAGCCACAGTACTAAGATGGCTTTAGAAATCACTTTTCTATATCCTTTTGTATTTCGGATGGAGAATAAGTTATAAAAGATAAACCACACAGTACAAACTTGTCAGGCATGATACTCCTAAACTTTGTACACATACACATTTTCTACTGCAGATTTCAGCTACAAAGCACTGCTTAAGGCTAGTATCTGTATTGGTGTAACATGCTGTTTTAGCATTATTTAATATTTACCAAATATTCACATTTCACAAAAGTAAGAGCATTATGACCAACATTTTGGTGTACCAATTTCATCTGATTAGCAGAGACTTTCAAAAGGAAACATACATCTAAATAAAGATCAAATGAGAAAGTTAATAAAAACTAGTATTTCACTGTCCTGCACCTTCCACTGCCTTTACATCTGTGCCAAGTGGTTCCAGCCCTCTGCAAGGTTCCTGCTGTTCAGATGTGAGGTAAACAGGTCTGAACATGCTACAGGTCAGTAGCCTCAGTAGCCAAGTCATGACACTGGGCTGGTAACAGCACGCATAAACCTGAGGAGGATAAGTCCACACTACAGTGTAAAGGTCTTACTACAATTTCCAAAGGTGTCACTAGATTCCTTTTATAACATAGTTTTACTCTATAGCTTCATATTCTGAAAATTATTGCCCTGATGTAACTGAAAAAAAAAAGCAAGATAGGTGACAAAGAAAACACTGGCCCACTCAACAACTGTCTCAGTTATAAGCAAGTTAATACAGGACTGTACAAAAAGCACTGGGAAAACCTTAATGCTCACTCCATTGTAGTGCAGGGAAATCTGCAGCCATGCCTGAGTAATCTGTAATCATTATGCGTAATGCTCATTACTGTCACTTGCCAGATGGATCACTGGGACCTCAGCCTTCCTGTGTGAACTCAGAGTTGGAATTCATTTACTTGAAATTTTAATGGTTGTTCTTCCCCCTAGTTCCACACATGTTGCCCTGATTTATTCCTCAGTAAGGGCAAGGTTCTGCTCTTGGCTATACCATACTCAGAGAACACTCATATGAGCATTGCCTCACTTCTCCCTCCACTTCAAATCTGTCAGTGTATAATCCAACTTTGGTTACTGCAGAAGATGTCATTTCTAACACAGAAGTGTTTTAATTTTTATTTATTGAATATTAAAAAGCCATGCAGCTCTATCATTTTAATATCATCAAAATCACTTGATCCATACACTGAATTTTTAACATCATTATGGGCAGAGAAACTCTCACCAATGCATTCAGCTGTTGGGTGGTGTGTGGGTGCCTGGGCAAGCACCAGCATTACCAGGCTCTGAAAGGCAACTGTCATAATCCTGGATCATGACAGAGCAACTTGAAAATCCTGCAAATATCTGTGCAAGTGATAGTGTTCCTTACAAAGTCGGCAGATTATTCAGGGCAAGAGCCTTAAAAATAAATAAGACATTGCTAAGAAGGTTCTCCAGAATGTTTTTTTTAAAAACTTGTGAAGCCATATAGCACATTAGCATTTACCAGAGAAATAACACAGAGTGCTTTTACAATCTAAAACCATGTTTTCTGGAAACCAGTGTTTTCCTTGCAGTTTCTTCCACAGTCATTGTCATGTCAGCATTGCAGATTTGTGCTGAGATCTTTCACTTCTTGTGAAGTGAACTGTGCACTGTCTCAGTGGACTGGCTGATTCTGTCATTACTAACATTGTCTTGCAGCAATGGAAAAGTGCCAGGTTCCATATCTATGCTTAAATCTCCTCAGTGTCTTGCTGAAAAAGAGGTGTCTACACTTGAAAGAGAACTATTTTTGCCTTCAAGAATATAATCCTTTTCAGACATGACTGCAATTTCCATTATTTTGTCTTCACTTTTCTAACCCATTCCTCAGTCTGTCAGCTTCCTTTTCACCACTGAAAATGGAATAAAACTGAAGATGGAGCACACACAATATGCATCCAAAGAGAATTCAAATAAATGAAAACTAGTACTACCTTCCTTCTAGAATTTGACTAGACAACTAATAGTTCTGTTGTCTTTACCAAGAACTGTTTATGGGAATGAGTTTGAAAATTCATCGTTCTACAGAAAAAAAGGATAATGAGTACCAGAAACATTGTTCATTAGAACATTTTCATGCCTACTGTACATATGGATTATCTTAAAACTTAATGTAAAGCAGGTCAGCGATGAGACAGTTCTTGCACATATTCCCAGCTTTAAACAAATGCTCCACATCTTTTTCTGTGACATATGCCCAATCTGCATCCATTTTTAACATTCTGTCATGTTTTTACATCTCTCTTTTGAAATTTAAGCTATTGTTGAACTGGTATTATTTGCTGACAAGCTTCTTACATATAGATCATTTGCAAAAATATGTTACAGCAAGGATATACCCTAGAAACTGCTTTGTTCTACTGTCAGCACTCACTGATGTGTGAAACTGGGCCCTCAGGCCACAGCATTCAGACTGGGTGCCTAAAATCAGGCATATCAATTTCACAAATGGGATTTTAAAAAAACTCTCTGTGTAGTAACTTTGAACCACCCCATCTTTGGTACTTTGGGGGTCCCTGGCAGGGCTTTTACCCACCTCCTCTTCCTTACTGCAGCCACAAACTCCTGCCCCCAGCCCCAGGCTCTGGTCTTCCTCCTCCTCCTCCTCCTCCAGAGAGAGCTGCACTGCTGCTGCTCAGCACAATGGCTGAGCCAGAGAGGAACCCCTGGAAACTGTGCAGTCCTGAGCAAAGGAGGGTCAAGCACAGCAGATTGCTCAGGGCTGTGTCCAGGTGGGTTTTGTGTATTTCCAGCTGGTGACACTCCTCAACCTGTTCTAGTCTTTGACCACCTGCTGGCACTGGGCAGCAGAAAAGGAGTAATTGTTGCAGAACTGAGAAGCTGCTCCCTGTAGCTTCTCCTACAGAGAAGATGGTGGGCAGTACAAACTAATTTTATGGGCCAGATCCTGCCCATGGACCACCACTGGATCAGTCTGGTCAGTACTTCTCCTGACAGTAAAATGGAAAGAAAAAAAGATACAGAAAATGAGATGGCAGGAATCCTCAGGGACTTGTGCTTGCAAATTAACTGAAAAGTCACTGAAAATTTACAGAGCTGAATAAGATTTTAGTCGTTAAGTAAATTTACTTTTCGTAATATAAACTCCTGTTTTAAGCTAGGTCATTGCATATTCAGCTATTTGGTTTTAGAAAAGTTACAAAGACATATAAACTACTCAAATGATTTTAAATAGGGTTAAAGTATGTATAAATGCTAACAAACATGCTTCTGGAGAGCATGAGCAAATGCCAGGGGCCTACCTGCAAGGTCAGGTTTCAGTATTAGGGGAGCTCCTATCGCAAAATTAAAACTTCATGAAAGAAAAGTTTGTAATGGGAAATGCTGGCATTGCTAATGCTTTCTTGCTAAAGCCCCAAAGAGCTGTGCTAGTGTACAGAGTTATGCATTCATGCATTAGTGACTAACTGATGACAAATGACAAGGAGTGATGGAGTTGTTGAATTCTACTGCTGTTGTAGCAGCCAAAATAAGAATTGCAAAGAATGACTATACAAGACTGAAATTCCTTGAAAAATGTATGCTATAGCATGTATAGGGCACAGGTAGAAGATGTGACACTAGAAATTATCTATTTCATGAAAAATAAAGCTTTGAAGATTTTGATAAAATTTCTACAAAACTGCAGCTGCATATTATGAATTATTACATCCAATTTGCAACCACATGAAAACACCCTTTATCATCATTACATTTCCAAACACGAAGTAATGAATCCTGAAAATAGTCTTCAAAGGCTTAGTCCATAATTCTGTTTATACTTCTTTTTATGGACACTTAAGCCAGGCAGAGGTTAAATAACTTGCTGTATTGCAAACCATGGGACATTCTGACCTCAGCTTTGTGTGGTTTGGGGAATGCAAGAGAAATACTGATGTATGTGACTTCTGGCAGGGCAGAGATCTATAATAACATGTTCTACAAAACTTTTTAGTTCTAGATTAAAATGTCATTTTTCACATTGAATAGGACCTTTTTCCAGTGTCACAATTCTGCTGAAGTCAACGAGACTTCGTAAATCCTGGGCACTGGCAACAATCTGTTGTGAACAACTACAAACTGACACGCACAGCTCCTGCACCAACAAGCTCCTTGGTGTGTCACACCAGCAGTAACAATGGCACAACAGTGAGTACAAAGGATGTGTCCCTCTTTTACTCAGCAGCCTCAGTTCCAAAGCACAAAGTGCACAGGGGCCCGAGCTGAGGCAACAGCCCATTAACTATGGTTGGCTGTGAAACACAGCTCTGTAGCCACCTTGTTCTTGCTGGGAACACGTTCTCATTCCTGAACCCTTTTGAAACATTTTAGGGCATGATTCCTGCGTAGGAAGTCACACATAATATGTCATCATGTATCAAAATCCCCAACCTTCCTCTTTCAGATGGAAAATGAATCAAGCAGTCAGAATTTAACTCTGATTCTGCTAAGTCCTAATTCCACAGAGATGGAGATGCTCATCCTGCTTCCAGTGAATGAAACTCTGCCATCAAACTTTTGGCCCAGGTATGTTTTTATCTATCCTTTAGTGACAATACAACCTATATAGCATATCCACAATGGCCAGAGAAAGGACATTAAGAATCAGGGTGTTAAAACAACTCTTGGGTTTGTTGCTACTTTCTAGTTACTCATTCTTCTCGAAATAGGGGATCTTTACACTTGTTGATTAAAAAACTCTTCAATAGCAAAATCCAGTATCTACATACCAAAGCGATGAAATCCAAAAGTGAACCTCTTTGTTGGAGATTTTGCAGACAGCCAGAGAGCAAGCAGGGTCAAAATAATACCACTAAGGTCAGTTAACATGTGCAGTGCATCTGTCATAATTGCTAGACTGTTAGCAACATATCCACCTGAAAACAAAATGGGAAAAGTCAGGACACACAACATTTTTAATTATTTCAGATAATGTCCTCTTGGCACAGCTGACAGTTAGTTATTATCAGAACAGTGCATTAAGTACATGAGAGCCCATCTTATCATCACTAAATGTCGGGGGAGAGGGTTGCCATTACAAGCAAAATGCCATGCTGTAATTTAAAGCTACCATGGTTAAAAGTGCAGTCAAGTGTGCTTTCTATTAAGAGTAACACAGAAAGGATTCACTCCTGTTATTCTCACAGAAACTACTTGCATAGTAATGTTTGCAAGATAAGGCTCAAACAGTTTTGTATCTTTTCTTTCTATATTACCACATGTGTGTTTATTCAACTGATCCTTCTATTAAACTACCTCTGTTAAACATTTTGACATTACAGAACAGGGACAGAAGTCCAAAGACTCAATGAAAAGGAAATGTATCCTGCCTCCTTTTATTTTTTATTACATTATCTTTTAACCTTGATTATTTCCTGTCCTGGCAGGATCGTGTAAGTTCTGCCAGTATCTATTGCAAACAATGACTTTCATTTGCACAGTATTCTTCTTAGTTTATTACCATAATTTTCTTGTAATTATGAGCTTAGCTGAGACAAATAACCTGAGATCAAAGGTCAATATCTTTGCTCCAATTCAATTGCTAATGCTGCTATTGGATGGGTGAGAGATTTAAACAATGCACCTCTCTCTTAAGTATCCCTTATCCAAAAGGG
The DNA here is from genome assembly GCF_047495875.1 of Pithys albifrons albifrons. Taxonomy (NCBI): domain Eukaryota; kingdom Metazoa; phylum Chordata; class Aves; order Passeriformes; family Thamnophilidae; genus Pithys; species Pithys albifrons. The sequence continues at coordinate 11,426,925 of NC_092470.1, forward strand.
AATCAAGAACTGGCTGTGTTGTCTTCCATATGCTTGAAGGTAAGCCCATTTTCTCAGAAAAGATCACATCTTTACTGTCGGCTCAGCTATGATTTGGCTTCTCGTTTTACCTTGAGATTGTCATTCAGCCTGAAAATTTGTGGAGAGCAAAGCGTGCAGCTGGTGTGCCATTTGGCAGGCTTGAGGCTCCAACTAACATTTCAAATAAAGGAATCTTCATATACAATTAAAACTGTCTTAGTGAAGAGGCAGATCATGATAAAACAGCAAAGACAAATTCACAACTTTGCTTTTCAGACCCTGTGTGTGTGTGTGTGTTGGTATGTGCACACCTGCAGGCAGAGCTACCCTGTCCTCCCCAGCCAAACACACAGCACAGCTGCTGCCCAAGAGTGGCTTGTACTGTGGGTAACGATCAAATGAGCTACTTTTCAACCAGCTCCTGTCCTCCATCCTAAGCCAAATTCTTCTGAGGCTGAAATTCTCCAAAAGGCCATCACAGATCAAAACCAATGAGTTTTTAAGATTTAGCAATTCAGTGCCTTTTTGAGTAAAATTAGTTAATGCCTTTCCTTTCTGAATTAATTTGTGTTCTCACATAATTAAAAAGAAAGACTTAGAAAAGTGCAACTCAGCCTCCTTTATAGTCAACAGAGAAGATGTAATAATTTACTTCTAGGGACACTCAGTTCAGCAGGTTCCATGTATCATAATTTACAGCACGTATGTTACTTCATATGTATTCATTTTGAGAATCACTCCAGTCCAAGGTGAGTCAATACTATTTCAATAGTAAAATGATAAAGAAGGAATTCAGGTACTGAAGTTAATTGGAGTGCAACATGTGGGTTAAGAAAACATAATTGACATTTATGCAACTCTGAAATCAAAGGTTCTCTGTTCCTAAAAGTTCATCTCTTGGTTAAAGGTACTGCCTAGGGACTGTTTAAACACAATGGGCAACTTAAAAAAAATACATCTATAACCTTTGCAAATAGACAGCTTGATGGCTCACCACTGTTTTCAATGACCTGTGAAGGACAGCAGTTCTCGTGGACGATCAATTAGAAATCTCTAAACATAGCTGAAAACATCAAAACCCTGTCAGAAAAGCTAACTAGGACTCCTATTATGTTTTTCTTTTCTTGATGCAAAATGTTTTCCACAAAGTGTAAGTTGTTACCTGACTGTTCATCAAATTAAACAACAAACACTGAGATGGGCTGGGGTAACCAGCTTGGCTACTCTTTGGAAAAAATATGCCAATCAAGATTTCACAAAAAAGCTGCTGAAATAAGATTTCCTTCATCTTGACATTGGTAACAGACAGCAGAAAGACTTTTACTGAACAAATTAATTGTCTGAGAGGGTCTTCTGTCATTTTCTCAGAAACTCAAATCCGACAAAGATCATAGAAAGAAGTCAGTTAAAACATCCTACATGATCTAACAGTTTCCCAAAGATCTGAGCTTCAGATCAATTCATAAAGTTCCAAAATTTGAAACCCAACAGACAGAACACATTACAGGGCTGGAGTGAAAGAAACTAAACAGGTAGGACACTGACCCAGGACTTGAGGACTCTGTCTTTATATACTCTTCTGCTGCTGATTACTTGCCCTATGACAAGTGATTCAGGTCACGATCCTCGAAAGTACAGATACCCAAGCCCTCTATTTATTCTCTGTGGAAGAGGGCTGCCTGAGCATGTTATGGTCTGGCTCAGTGCCCAAAGAACAAAATACTAAGTGGCAACAGCACACACAAACCTGAGGAGGATAAGCCTTCACCACAGCACTCGTGCTTTGTACAGACAATCCAGCACCCTGACTGTATGGGAGATGTGACAGTGATCAATGAGAGAGTATTACTCTTAACACCTATTATTTCTAGAGCTCTCCCTGCACCAGCTATGGAGAAGTCTACAACAGCATGAATCAGATCCAAAGCCCCAAACAGACACTCAGTGACTTCAGCATCAACCTGCCAACAGCTCACACATGCCATTCAGTAAGAGACCCTTCAGATGAACTAAATTCAGTGCACATCAGAACACTGATATGAATATAATCAAATAACACCACTCCCACATTAAAGGATGTCTGTGTCTAAGATAAAACACTAGTACTTACCAAATTAACCTGAGTTCATGCTGAACCAAAATCTCAGCCAGAGAAAAAACAGGGAGGCAGGGCGCAAGTCAGGGCATTCACACAAATCCCCACAACAGGTTTGGTGCGAAGTGCCTTATCCATGATAAGCTGATGCATTGTGGCAGTGTTATCAATGACTAACCACACACTGAGATATGCTGAAGGACAAAACCACTCTTTTCCATTAACCCACATTCCTGAAATAAGGCCCCAAATAAAACTGGTGCAGGCAGAGTCAGTATTCTGGTCTCTCTCTGAAAAACAGAACATTTCTCCTAAGGATTTTTTATCCTACAGATATAGGACAAACTGCATTATTTATCCTCTAGCAATGATTTTGCTTCCTATCCATCTTTGTCTTAAAGACACAACTTACAGCTGTCCTAGGACAAGCATCCAAGAGCATGAGCTCACTTCACATGAGCAAACAACTGACCAAATCTGCATAGTTTAGAAGGAGGAAGATGTTGGTCCCACATTACTGTACCTGAGGCATCTCTGTTCTTCACTTCCAGAAAATTATTATGATTTTTTTTCTTTTTGTGAATTATGGCAAATAATTCATCTGATTACCTATGATTTAGACTTGAATGTTGAAGTTAAAGCAATCTGAAAGCAATTAATTGCTATAGAGAGACCTGGCTCAACATACACATCAATGTACTGGCACTGTGTAATGTTCCCTATGACTCCAAACGAGGGGACAGTGGAAGAGACCGTTTAGGCGTTCAGGAGGCTGAGTCCCACCCAGCACACACTCGCACTGAATGACACGATGTACACAAAAGACAGAGTTAACAGGACATGGACCCTGGTAACTGAACAGAGATTAAGAGAGAAATACTAAACTTAGCAAAAATTATTAGACAATGGCAAGGGCATAACATTTAACAGCTAATCTATGCATCCCAGGGACCTTCACATTTAATTTTATTCCAATCCTATCCTGATACAGTCTGCTGGATAAAGCACAGTTGCTGGGTACAAACTGCTGTACAGTTCACAGGTTCCCCTCCACCTGCACAGCACCTGGTTGTGAGCTGTTAGGAGGGAGCAATAAAAGCTGAAATGGAGCACAAGGTTCATTCTTATGACCACCAACAACCAAATGCCTACACAGGAACCCATTTTCAGGTAAAAACTCACCCTACAAATAATTGTACTTGGTACTCTTTTCTGTTGCAATGGGAAGTGTTAAAATACCTATTACTTCAATTGACTGTGTCCATGTGATTTCTAGTCTGGATGGAGCATATGCCAGTTCAGAGCACAGCAGGACATCCAGAGGTTGTCACGACACTGGCTTTTTCACTGGATTGCTGATAACTCAAGACATGTCTTTTCAATTCTAAGTAACAACGCCTATGGCTGTGCATCCGGTGAATAAGGACAAATAGCTCCCTGTTAGTACTTCGTTATCATGGCAAATGTCACATTAGAAACGGTATTTCCATCTTCTCCTGTTGCAAACACAACTAGATTTTATGGAAGTAACTAAACAATATTGAGAATGAAACTGTTAATGGCACTTCTCCTTTGTTGAAAACACAAACTTACAGGAGAAACTCAGAGGGGGAAATAAAAAGCCATTAGACATATAAAAGAATGCTTTTTTATGCATGTTTAACATATTTGATGAGAGACTGAGGTAAGAGAAGTTGCCAATTTTTTCACTGGAAATACAGATCGGACTTTACTCCCTCTCACTCTCCGAACGTGATGCTAATCCCTCCGATCTCTCTTAAAGGGCGGATGGTTTCTCTTAATAAATGTTTAAAGCCAATATACCACCCTGTATCAGGATGGTATATTAAAGCCAAGGCCGGAGAAGTGTAACAGGCTGCGAGGCGGCACCGTGCCGAGGAGATGGCACAAAGGGCTTCCGACTCACCTATGAGCTCCCCCGTCATGAAGAGGAGGTAGAGGAAGGCAGCGAGCGCCAGCCGCTTCTTCACCTTCCTCTGCTTGGAGCGCTCCCGCCGGGTGCTGCAGCCGCTGCAGGGGTCCGGCCGGCCGGCCCGGGCACTGCGCAGGGCGATGTCCCGCTCCAGCAGGGACTCGTCGTCGGACGGCAGCCCCGGCGCTGCCCCGTTCAGCGGCGGCTCCGCGGCCGCCTCCGAGCCATCATCCGCCACCACTACGCGCAGCTTGTTAAACCGCGGGAAGTCCTCGTCCCCCACCTCGTCCGAAAAGTCGAAGGCACTGGAGTCGTTCAGGAACAGGGGGTCCTCGCCCCTCCGCAGCAGGGACTTGATGCTGGTCCAGAGCCCGGCCCCGGCCATCGCAGCGGCGGCGCCCGGGGGGCCTCGCCGTGTGCGGCCGCCCCGCCGCGGGCGGCTCGGCTGGCGCAGCTGTGCCCTGGCAGGCGGCGCCCGACCGCGCCTCGTCCCGTCAGGGCATGTCACTACACCGCCCCACGGGGCCCCGCGCAGACCTGCCGGACGGCGGTGCCGCCCCCGCGCCGGGCACGGCGGGCGCTGTCCCCGCCGGAGCGCCGGGCCGGGCCGGGCCGCGCCGCGCAGCGCTCCGCCGGCGCAGGGCCGGTGCGGGCGCAGGGCCGCTCCCTGCCGGCGCGAGGGGGGCGCCGCCACCGCCGCCGCCACGCGCGTCACATCCCCCCGCGCCGCGATCCCTGCGCGCCCCCGGGGCCGCCCCGCGGCATCCGCGTCCCTGCGCGCCCGCGGAGCCCGCCGGCACCGCGCCTGCGCCGCCCCGGCTCCGCCGCGGGTTCGAGCCCCGCCGCCGCCCGCGCTGAGGGACCACGGCCCGTCCCCCCGGTCCCTGCGGTCCCTGACGGGCTGTTCCCGTCCCTGCGTCTGTGTCCAAGGGGTAAATGTCACGCGAGGCACAAACTAAGCTGCCAAAGCCCTACAATCCAGATGTGATCTGTGATAGGCAGGAAGCTGATTTCGGGTACTCTGGGAGCCCGGACTGCATAGCCATGCTCTGGCTTTAGATTTTAAAAGGCAGAAGTTTTCATTTTGTCGCTTTTCTCTTTCTCTCCTTGTCAAAGGTTTTACGCTGTGTCTGGAAGTCCATTTAGTAACATGCACCTTTCTGAACATTCCTGAAAGGATGTAGGGAGAAACAAACCTCACAGACCCTGCTGTTCTGTAATTCCTTTCATAACTGTGCTCTAACTTAAGAGTAATTAGAATTTTGCCTTTATTATTTTTTCTGGTTATTTAGGCTTACTCCCCCTCCTCGCTGGTCTGAGTACTAGGATTTTCATTTCCGCATATTCAGCACCAGTTTGTACCCATGGCAAGATTTTGTTTTACTGCATTCAGCCAGTTCCCTAAGTCAAAAACATTTCTAGAAAAACACCCCTGTCTGAGGCAAAGCACATATCCTGTTTTTTGACTTGGTTGAAGGAAGTTCCCAAGTGAAGACTGGAGACCTTCACAGAAGTGCAAGATTTTGGGGAAAGGCACTCCCTTTCTGGTCAAGGGCTGATAGCAGATTCTGGCGGGTGTCGGGGCAGTGCTGCAGGATGAGCCCCTTCTTGGAACAGGCCCTGCAGGAGGGGAGTCCTGTGTGGTAAACTGGCCTTGGGTGGAGGTTGCTTGTTGTTTTTCTCCATCCAAAACTAAACAGTATGATCCTTTGTCTGAGCTCCCTTGCCACTTCACAATGTGATTGTTTTTCTGAGCATGCAATCGCAAGCTATTGTTCCTCATGTAGCTAATGAAGTGCCACCCCCAGCCCTCTCATCCACCTTGTAATTCCCCCATCAGGACTACCAGCACAACTCTGGGGAGCCAGACAATGAACTGGGTCCCTGAAATGTGCCAGAACAAAAAAATATATATTGAAAGGCTTTGGGGTATATTTGTATGGGTAACTGAGGCTGCTTCTGTGACTACAACTTGCACAGACATCCATATCACGACTGAGGGGGCAGTGAACAGTGCGGGAGCCAAGGAAAGTATTCCCAGCTGTGTTCCAGTTCACGCATTTTAAAGTTTCTCTTCTTTCTGGGTGATTTAACTCACTCCGAGTTTCACCACTTGTACCAGCACAAGTGAGGACAGACAGATACAAACAGCCAGGTTCCAGAAGCCACCAAAACAACTGCTTTTGAGACTGAAAATGCCTCGCTGCTTCTACAGGAACAGAAACTTCCAGCACTGAGGAAGGGTACTAAGATGGGGGGACATAACACCATAACACCCTAAATCAGTGTCCCAAGGCTTGCCAGCTGACCTTTTACTGAGTAACTAAGACCACATTTTTCTGAAGTGTTGTCAAGAACCAGGTCATACCTTGACAAAATGAACTTTTGTGGAACAGAACCTGCTGCACTCCATTTCTTTATTGTGACAGCCAAGGCTGTACTTTTTCAGTAGTCTCGTTTACTTAATAAGGACAGAGAGTCTTTAAGAGGTTACCTATTCATGTGAAGTATTTCCTTTTCATTTTGTCATCCCTGAAGTCATGCAGCACTTCCAAAGCTGATGGTTTTAAAATAACTTATTTGCTATACAATTCAAGCTAACTTCCTCCATTTTCAGTCAGATTCCTCAAGTGGGCCGAGGTTATGATGGATGTAATTGCTTCCTTCAGTTACAACAATAAAATCCAAAATGTGTGTGATAGTGTTGCATTAAGGGTTTCTGAACACAGTTGCTACAACATGAAATGAAAAGGAATCACAATTATTTGGTGTTACAGTTGTACATACATAGGCACTGGAGAAATAGTTATTGTGAAACAGAGAGCATTTTGCAGAGGAAAAGGAAAAAGAAAGGCTTTCTGTCAGTCTTTTTTGGAGCATTTGGGTTGATAAATAGTTAAATTTTCATTTGTCTAGAAAACCAGATAGCAATTTTCTATTCCAATCCTTAGTCTATTTCTGCAAGACGTGGGAAGGCCTGGAACAGGCAAAGCAGGAGCACAAATCTGAAACTCCCACATCTCAAGTGAGAATATTTCAGAGTTATTATCTCACTTGTTCTTACTAGAAATTCCATCTGGAAGCTGAAAAGTCTTTCCCAGCGAAACTTTCAATAAGCCTTTTTTTTTCTCCCTCACCAAAAGAAACTTGAAGTTGTTAACGAGTTGTAATTGAGAATTTGAGTCTGTTTAAGTTAATTGACAGGTTTCTGTTGTTGCTTCTTTTTAAAGCAAACACAGAAAAACGGGTAAGTTTTTAATCTGATGATGGAATAGTGATATAATCATGATCAATAGTTAATTAGAATATGCATACGGAGAAAAATAGTAATGAATTTTTAAGAATCTTGCTGTTAAAAACGTCAGTTTTAAGGCTGTCAGATCGTCTCAAAAGTCCACTTTTTGCCTTGCTCTGTTTCTGAAGAGCGTTAGGGGGACTGCCTGCATTTAATTTAATCTTGAAGGTTTGTGGATTTGTGGAAATACTGCATTCCAAAAACTTCCTGAGTGGTTCCTTCATTAATTTCTTTCTATAGTTGCACCTGCATTTCCTGAAAATACCTTTATGGGTAATAGAGGTAAAAAATATCAATCCTACCATACCATATGAGTGTTGTTTCATGTAAAGAAAAAAACAACTTGCAAGTTATTTATTATCGCTCTTAGAGACTGTTAGGGGAGATGCAGAGATAGTTACATACACATAATTAGTTAGTTATTGCCTAAGAAACAAAAGTTACAAGTAGCGAACAGTCTGCGTGGTTTCTGGAGAATAACAGCAGCGCAGGAGGAAGGGTGTCACTCAGAAGGGTCCCCCTGCAGTGGTTTTGGTTGTTTTTTCCCGTGGCAGCGGAGCGTGCCGGGGCGGTCCCGGGGGGATGTGACAGTGCCATTGTCCCTCGGCCTTGTCAGCGCTGGCAGCGCAGGGCGGGGGCTCTGCAGGGCTGGCACCGCTCACATGGGGCTCGGGCGGGTCCGGCACCTCGGGCAGCGCAGCCCCGACACGGCCCGCGGTGTCCGCGCCCGCCAGTGCCCGTCACCCCTGCACGGCACTGTCACCCCTGCACGGCACTGCCACCCTCGCAGGACACTGCCACCCTCGCAGGCACTGCCATCGCTCACACGGCACTGCCACCCCTGCACGGCACTGCCACCCTCGCAGGCACTGCCATCGCTCACACGGCACTGCCACCCTCGCAGGCACTGCCACCCCTCCCACGTCATCCTCGTCACCCACACGCCACTTCCGCGCCCGGCGCGGCCCCGGTGCGCTGTCTATGGTGCGGCGGGGCGGGGCGGGAGCCGCGGCCGCCCCGCTCGCTGAGGGGACCGGACCCGCCTCCCCGCGCCGCGGGCTCGGCCAGCCCGGCCTCCCCCAGCCCTGCCCTGCCGTGCCCTGCCCGCAGCGGCGGCGATGAGCGGCGCGGAGCGGCCCGACGGGACGGAGGCGGCGGCCGCGGGCGGCCCCGGGCGCTCGCCAGGTACGTCGGGGCCGGGCCGGGCCGGGCCGAGGAGAGGCTGCGGCCGCCCCCGGTGCTACGGCCGGGCCCGCTCGGGGCCAAGTGCGCGCCGCTGCCAACGCCCCTCCCGAGCGCCGAGGCCTGCGGGTGGAAGGGCTTTATCTCCGAAAGCTTTGAGCGCAGTGAGCGGTCACAGCGTGCCCGGACTGAAGTTGCAGGGGCTCTTAACCAGTTCCTGCAGACTCTCGAAGTTCAGCATGTGAGGAGCTCCTCGTGTGTTTTGAGTGACAGCGAAGACCTTTCAAAGGCCTAGTCTGTGCTCTGACTTTGAAAGCAAAGGTGTGGGGGTGTTAATGCTTGGACCAGACCAGGACAACTGATGTTGCCCCTGTTGTTTCCTCGGTAGACTGGAGCACTTTGGGGTTTTGTTTTTTTTTGTAAGAAGTCTTTCAAGTACTCTTATTTCCCTCTTCTTCTTCTGCTGGATTTCAGACAAAAAGGTTTACCAGGAAGCCCGTGATATTGGAGTGGGAATAAGGGAGGAATAAAGAGGGGGAGGAAAAAGGAAGCACAATTTAATTAATAAAGTGCAGAGAATTTAAACTTCACTGTTGAAATGCTTTTGTTTTTTTAAACAGGAAAATACAGCTGCTGTAGGTGATACAATGTGTGCTGATCTGTCACATTCAACCTCGATGTTCTTTGGTTTAGGTTCTGGTGATGCATCCCCAGATGAAGGAGTAGTGGAAGATCTGCCTTTAATAGATGAGAAAGCTGTGGAGCAGCTGACCGAAGGATTGATTTCCCATTACCTGCCTGATCTTCAGCGATCAAAATCAGCACTGCAGGAACTTACGTAAGCAGATTTTTAAAACCAACTTCCTCGACATGCATATTTTGTTTGCCACTTTTTTCCATATAAAGTGCCAGCTCACCTTGACTGGTATATAGTTTATCACAGCATTTCCGTGTCCTAACGGGAGCAGCATGAACAGTTAAGTGATCTGCAACAGCACTGGTAGTATATAATCTGCAATGTAGCCTGTGAGCACTTTGAAGAATGTATAACACTGGAACACTAAAATCCCCGAAGCTGGGTATAGCAGAAGACATGTAGATTTCTTAAATACTTGTTCTCTTCTTAATGGAAAATCTGCTGAAAGCTGGATTTATTTTGCTTGCAGAGATGCAGTTTGATATATTGTTTTTTTGTCCAGTCTCTAATCTGTGTTACAAAAGATACACTTGAAAAATAAAAGTAAGCTGAGAATTCTTTGTACATTGGTGTCTCATTGATAACTGAGAGTAGCTGATTTCAAATGCAGACTGGATCTTCCACGGGTACAGAGATACTGGAAAGGGCTTCACACAGGTTGATTTCAGATTTTGCAGGGTACCTTGGTTTGGGTCTCACTGTGCATGATATGGTTATCCTGCTGCAAGGACAGCCTGTGTCTGGAGAGATCTGAGCTGATTTGTGCAGGATGGAGTATCCTCAAACAGCACCAAGGATCCACACAAGTTCTATACAGAAATAATTTGGCCCTGCAGCATGACACAGAGGCACACAAGTGGAAAGTCAAAAGCTAATTGTTCTTCCTTTCATTCAGCCACTGCAACCTCTTCAGGGATTTGGGGTATTCACCCATACTGTATGATGCCAGCTGAATTCATGTACTCAGCTGGGATTTTTCTAAAACCATTTTCTTGTGTCTTTATTGAAATCACCTAGAAGTGCATAAGAAGAATCTGATATTGGGAAGTGTGTATTTATATTGTTATGATTAAAAGTCCTATTTATTTAAAGAGCCTGTTGAAAAACATGTATGCTGCTTTACTTTGGGTTTTTGCATTTTTTTTGTTTTAGTCAGAACCAGGTGGTATTACTGGAAACATTAGAACAAGAGATTTCAAAATTCAAAGAGTGTAACTCCATTCTTGAAATCAATGCTTTGGTAAGTACCCCTAAAGCCTTTTTAAATCTCTGTTAGTGTATATTTTTCTTGCTGAAGCATTTGTAGCAACTTGTGTATTTTCCTTGTTCTTAGTAGTCTACAGGAAGGAAATGAATGAGTTCAGATACTTGGGACAAATTGTTGCAGGGGAGGCTGGGAACCAGCATATTTCACTTAAATAGGAAGGGCACTGGGAAGAGAGGGCGGGCTCAGTCAGCCAGCAGCAGTAAGACTTGTTGTTCAAAGCCAGCACCCAAAGCAAATGGACACCTTTTTCTGATAGGATGGAGTTCTGTGGACCTCCCAAAAGCAGCAGGAAAGGTGCCTAAAACACTCATATATAGTGCATGAAGTGGTCAGATTTTTATTTTGTTTAATGAATCTTAATTTGATAGATTACAGTTTCTTCTTGTTGAGATATGATGTATATTAATACGTGTAATCTGTAAATTTATATACAAACTTGATCCTATTTGATGCATTAGCAAACTGTTCTGGTAATCACTCCCAGAGAGGTGGTGGATTCACCATCCCTGGAGGTTTTTAAACTGAGATTGGCCGTGGCACTGAGTGCCATGATCTGGTAAAGGGACTGGAGTTGGACCAAGGGTTGGACTCGATGATCTCGGAGGTCTTTTCCAATCCAATCGATTCTTTGATTCTATGATTCTATATTTTTGATTGCCATTTAGCTGTGTCCCTTTATAAAACAACTATTCCAGCTTGACAGTCACTGCTTTAACAGTTACGTTTTTTAAGTTTTCAGAAGCTAAACACTATCACAACAAGTTGGTGAATATTAGAAATGAAATGATGATGATCCATGAGAAGACATCAAAGTTAAAAGTGAGTGGAATAAATATTTTTACTTTCCAGTATAGATATTTACTTATGTGTTATTGACTTCCAACTTTTACTTTGGATGCATGCTGAAAGTTCTGATTAAAATAGAATTTTATTTTAAAGGATGTTTTTAGTATCACCAAGCCATGTGTGTTTTTAAACTTCCACTTACTCCTAGTGGTGCTCAAGCAATTTACACATCTGAACTACTTGTAAATCTCAGTGTTGTCATCGTGTTTAGGTGGTATAAGAATCGTGCTTAATCCACTCCATTCCAACTAGTTTTCTTTGTTGCTTCAGTTTTTTTTTTCTAATGAAAACTAGATTGTCATAAATGTAAGAATTTCTCATTCTATTTAATGTAGTTCTGACAGTACTGTAAGTTCACTGACTTCATGCTGTATGGATAGTCTCAGGTTACATTCTGGCAATATTAGCACTTCAGTATTTTCAACAAGAGGATTTCTTCTTCCAAGCAACACATTGCCTGGTAATCACCTTGTCTGGGATACTCAAAGGATGACTTTTAGTGAGACTAAAGGGAATCCAGTTTGTATTTTCCCAGGGCAGCTCAGACTTGGCATTTCTGAACAGTAGGCTGAAATTGGGAGGGACAAAGCAAAAATGAACAGTTTATGCAACATTTAGTCATAAAGAGAGTGGATTGGAGAATAAGATGTTAAGAGAAAGGGAGGGATTTCGTTGGCAGTTCAAGCTTAAATATAAACTTACAATTATTTTCTTGTCCTTTCTTTTTAGAAAAGAGCACTTAAGCTGCAACAAAAGAGGCAGAAGGAAGAACTAGAACGAGAGCAGCAACGTGAGAAGGAACTTGAAAGAGAGAAACAGTTAACAGCAAAACCTGCAAAAAGGACATGAAAGCAGAGCATGCAGCAACTTGTCTGAATTAATAATTTCTGCATTCTCTGGAATTAAGGCAGACTTTGGTTAAACTGGTCTATAGTTGTTACTAGCAACAGTCTACTCTATGGTATTATAAATTCCAGAATGGTAACGATAGGGTTGGTAACATTTACGTTTTTTCATTTCAGCCTTTCAAGTTGCCTTCTTTTGTAATGCTATGCAGTTTGATATTCTTATAATGTAAGTTGATTTTTTTATATATATATGTATATAGGAGAACTCAGGCATCATAGCTTTTAAATACCCATCAATTCCCTTTTCATCTATTCTTCTGATGTTCAAAATTCTGAGAGATATTTGATGACTGGCACACACGTTTTTCAGACAAAATACAGAATACTAGTTAAAGTTCATTTCTCATCCCTGGACTGCACTGACTGCCTGTCTCACTGAAACTTCCTTGTTTCAGGCAGTTGGCATCTGCCTTTGATCATAAATACTGACTTCATATGCAGCCTTGACTTGAGCCATCTTGGACAAACTCAAGAAACTTCCTGTGTATTTGTCTGAAAACTCACTTACTGCAGCAATCTTTCTTTTCTTTGTCATCAGGTAACTTAAGAACAGCTTTAAAGAAACATCTGAATAAGTTCCCAGCTGAATGGATTGAAAAGGGGGAAACAAAACACTAAAGATTGTCAAAATTTATGTGTGCACAATTCAGAGATTAATGAATTTGAGCTTCCACAAACATTTGAGTCAAACCACGGAACTGTTGCTTCTGCAGTGTTTTATGAGGAAGGCCTGTGGGGTCTAAGCATATTTTTGTGAGGTTAGAAGTTGTCATTTCTTCATCTTGGGTGACAAAACATAACCAAAACTAACCAATTTCCATTTAATGTGGAATTCAGTTACCTGTAGGAAGACTACTGCATTTAATATTTTTTCCTTAACAAATGAATCATTTGCTCTGCAGAGTAATGTAAGAGAATTTTTGTTACGCTTTCCTCACCCAAACTGATGATTATTAGTGTATATTGATGATAAACTTGGAATGGAGGTTGACAGCCATTTCTCTGAATGTAATTCCTATCTTGCAGCACTTGGTGTAAACTCTCATTCCAATGAATGTACATGTTGTCTAAACTGGTAAAAGAGCTTTAAACTATTTGTTCCTACAGTCTAACAAGCTAGTTATTTTATATCTGTGTTAATTTTTAAGTAATAGTGTAAGGAGTGTCTTTTGAAGTAAGATAAAGGGTAAGCTATGTAAAGTTTTACTTAAAATATGTATGGGAAGGTATCAGAGGGGCACAGTCAATTTTGCTTCTGGTTGAGATGACTTACACAGTGTACACCTGCCTGGACTCTTCTGTGTTATAATTTTCTCCTAATTTCCTGTTCTTAATATTTGTCATCTTTTTCAAACAAGTACCAATCCAGCATGCAAGGTAAACTGAGGTGATACTTTGGGACAAAGAGAACAAACTACTTAAAGCAGTCTGAAGAGACACTGAAATGCTGTTACTGAAGCAGTATTAGATTAAAACTTTCCACAGGTATTTTTCCCTTAAGTTGACTTCTGTCTATTAATTGCCAGTGGATTGTTGGCCTGTGCTGTGGTTTGTATATTTCTAAGAGAAATGTAAAGAATTTCCACAGTCCATTTTTTGGAGCAGAATGTATATAAGTAAATGTTGTCTAAATATTTTATTTTGTAATGTAATTTCAAAATCAGATTCTGGGAATTTAAACAGTTCTCATTAAAGTATATCAGAAAACCAGATGCCTCAGTATCCAAATCAGGATTGAATTCCTTTGGTATTTCTTGACTTGTGTTCTTCCATCTAGAATTCAGTTTACTGTGTAGAGTCTCTCTCTGTGAAGAACTGCAGGGTTTTTTATTTTGTTTCAAAAATCATGGCTACTTTTACTGAACCTAGAGAATTCTAAGCATAGAAATTGATGCTTTTGCAATTGCACATTTCAGCATTTCTTTGGAATAGCTTGGGATCAAAGGAAGAAAAGCTGGCAGTGCTTGCCTGAGAAGTCACATACACATACGTAAAAATATAATGGATTAACTTTTCCTATTAGAGTATAGTAAAATCTGTTTTTTCTATGAATAAGGAACTAATTTAATAAATGACTTTTCTGTAATAAAGGGGAAGAAAAGAATAAAAATACATAGGGGAAAGTTTGTTCAGTTTACATAACTTATATTAATAAGCTCTCAAATTACTTCAGTCAAAACTACGATTCATTATCTCTCTGATGTTGTTCCCCCAAATACTCTTGTGTCTTAGTGCATAAAAGTAAATACTGCATTGGATGAATTTAAGATATTGACATCTACAATTGTGTGCTTGCATTAACATGCACAGCTACAGTGAGCAATTCAATTGCTGCATATATTTAGTCTTGCTTGATTTTATACAGGATTTCTTATCAAATAGATAAATGTGGTAACATTAGGCATTTCTTACTGGCTTCTATTCCATCAACATGAGAAGGTGCAGCTTGCTGGGGTTTTTTTTAGAAACAGATAAAATGGCAGCTTTGAATCAGTTTTGGGGGTTTTTTTGTACTATTTTATACTCAGTGTACTCACTTGGTTTTAAACTATCAAGTCATAACAGCAGAACTAAGGCACATAACTGTGCAGTAACTATCTGAGTATTTATTCTGTAAAGTTCTACAAGTTTCGGAGTTACCATGGCTCACTGGGGAATCTTGCTTTTATCACTGCTGTTGTCACTTGGGTTTCCCTACCTATAACGGAACAGCTTTACATGAGACAATTTTTAATTTGGTGAAAACTTGCTTTGTCACTAATAGGGATAGTCATAAGATGAATACTTGTTTTCTCTTGGAAAATGGCCACAGAACATTTTAGCTGGTTTTACCCTGTGTGCTGTGACCTAAATGAAAACAGCGTAAATAATAACATAAAGGCTGTTCTGTAGCTGTTCTGTTGGAATTCCAGCAGCTGAGAGAATTCTCTGTCAGATTTATTCTGAATTGTGCTTCAGTGGACAATTTCTGCCACTACTGCTTGCTTTGCAACACTGCTGGCTGTTCTTTATTTTAATTCTGAGCTTGGTGCTTTAATGCCTCACCTTGCAGGGGTCAGATTTTTTGAACCTCATTAAATCTGATTGCCTGTTTGATCTTTGTTGCATTCATTGCGTGAATATAATTGAATTACTGGTAAACACTTTGCAGGACTTGCAGTTAGTGATGTAAATCTTTAAGAATACAAATTATAGCAGAGTAAATATTAACAGGGGTATTTGTGCAAGGCAAAACAATACACACTAAGTTTCTTAGCCAGTATGTGAAGGTAGCAAAGATAGTTTGATTTTTTAATTTCCTCACTTTCAAATCAAAGCTTAAGGTGAAGTAAAGAGTTGAGTTTGGCCCAAATATCACTCCTTTCCAGTAGCTTGAAGTACATTTATACTTACTTTAATCTTCTCAGTCAATTAGTAGAAAAACATGTACCAAAACTGGACAGTCACATCACCACCACAACCATTGTATGTCTTCAAACCATCCTTTGTGACACCAGGGCAGCCAAGAACTCCTATGAGGTGACAAATTTAGTTTTCTGATATTCTCAGCCCTCCCACAGCAGCTCCCACCCTCTCATCCTGCCTGGACTTCCATGTTTTGTGAAGGTTTAGGCAGCACTCCCTGCAGCTGCAACAGCACTCCGTGCTAAAGGTGAGTAGTTTTTTTCATGTTTGGTTTGTGAGTTCTGTTTCTAAGTTATAATACTCATTTAAGTAATTTTTTTAATTAAAATTGTGGAGCATCTCCGTAAGAAGTCTGTGGGGAAATATGCATAACAGTATAGAGAAAGTATTTTCATATTTAAAGACAATTGTAAAATACATGTTTAAAAAACACAATGCAAGAATTTTCTTCTCTCATGGACAGAAGTGAGGATTGACCTCTTAGGAAAAAATATGGAAAAAAGGCTGTACTCTGACTTTACAAAGGCAGCTGGGAAGTTGAGAAACTCCTAAAAATTACAGAAGTGGGTAGTTTGGGTGTTTTAAAAGATGTGACTACAAACCATAGCGCGTTTTTTTCTCTTTAGAGAACTCACTGATATTGACAAAGATATGTAATGCCATGTAACGTTCTTAAAGATACTGTTTCTGTCTTCTTTCAGTACATTTTCTATCCAATAAAACCCATGAAAATATGGGTGTTCAGCAGCTTTGAAAAGTGAGCCTTTGCCTCTCACTGTCAGACCTCATTTATTATTAATTATTGATCTAGTAAGTGTGTTGGTGGCAGTTAAATGCCTCCCTGACACCCAATCCCATCAGATCTCGGAAGCCAAGCAAGGTCGTCAGTCCCGGTTAGTGCTTGGATGGAAGACCTCCTGGCAATACCGGGGGCTGTGGGTTCTCGTCCCGAGGACTTCACTGTCACCATCCAAGCTCGCTGAGCCGCGGACTTAACGGGTGGGGCCAGTTCTGTGCACGCTGTGCCTCCTGAAAAATCTGGGAAGGCTGGAAGGGCACACCCACGTGGGTAGAGCCCTTCCTAAAAATCTGCATTTACGAAGCCTAGCCATACATACATACAAGTGTTTTGGTGTTATTCTAGTAAAGTTTAATCATTCTGCTATTTTTCTGTCTATAGAAAAGGACAATTGATTGAAGTTCAGGGTTGCTGCTTACAGGTAACCTGATAAAACTCAGATATCGAAGTACCGGTGTTCTCTCCGTCACATCTCCCGTAGTGGTTGTGATTTTGGTTTAGGTCAGCCCCACGTGAGTGACCCGTGCTATGGGGGCCCAGGTGGGACTTCCAGGCTGGTGCCAGCAGAACACGCAGCTGGGTCTAGACCGGGAATTGGCAAGAGTCCAGTTTAGGACTGGAGTTTCAAAACTGGACGAGAAGCAGGGGTTTGGTGCGGTCGGTACTTGGCTGGAGGTGAGCGCCGCGCTCAGCACCTCGGGGGCCTCCGCGGGGCTGCGGGGAGCGGGACGGCCCCCCCTGCCAGAGCGTGGCCTTTGCCCGAGGCCGGGCAGCCCCGAACCCCGCCCCGCCGGGCCCCGCCGCTTATCGGGCCCTGCCCCGCCTCTGCCCGGCGCGGTGAGCAGGTGAGTGCGGAGTCGGCAGGGGGGGCCGAGGGGTGGGCGCTGCCCGGGAGGGGTGGGCGCTGCCCGGGAGGGGTGGGCGCTGCCCGAGAGGGGTCGGCGGCACCGGGCCAGCCCCGGGCAGGAGGCCCGGCCTTGGGTGAGGGGCGGCGGGGATGGGCTGGCCCCGGCGGGAGGGCCGAGTCCGGGAGGGCAGTCTGCAGGCCGCTGGGGGGACCGGCCGTGCCCCGGGGCTGTGCCCCTGACCGGGACAGCCGTGCAAGGACCGGGGTTCCGGTCTCGGGTGGGGCAGAGCCGCCCCCAGCGCTGCTCTGCGGGGCCCGGGGCTGCGCCGGGGGTGAGGCACTGCCTGCCGCGCTGGCACACGGGCAGGGGGGATGTTTAATCTGTGGCCGACTGTTTAAGGAATGGTTGCAATGATCTGTACGCGTGCTAGTAAGACTTTTCTAACTTTGTTCCAATTCCGCGCAATAGGTTGTTCACAAACTGGGGCAGTGGAGGAGTCAGTCCTGGAAGCTGAGCATATGGTGGGTACTGCGGAGAGGAAGGAACTGAAGTTGCACTGAGTGTCTGCACGAACTGCTGTGCTTGTGAAGTGTTTGTTCTGGGCATTATTTGACTTCATGAGGTACTGGGCCCTCCTGCTCGGTCTTAACTATGCACTTAAAGTGCATTTTCTTCAGTACTAAAGAGATTTATTCTAAAAGTATGCAAACAAGTAGCTTTAGAGTAAAAGGAAAAAGAGATTTATGAGTAGAGGTGAGTGTCCTGGGTTGAGCCACTGACTATCTTCCTGTTTAAAAAACACGTCTGTTTTTTAAAAAGGAGGGAAAGGGTGGGGTGGGAGGTAACTTTTAAATACTGACTCTCCTGTTAGAACTTACACTTTTGTGGACTTACTGTGAGTCACATGCCTGGATTTTCATCTGGCGCTATGTGAGCTCTGCTGCAGCGGCGTTACACAAGCTGCCAATGCTGTAACTACAGTGTCCTGAAAGCATTTTAGAACAGACTTACCTCTCTCTTCTGGTGACAGAACAAGTTTTAAACAGCAGAACTGTCCCAGGCTAAGCAGAGCCCTCACTAAGGTGGAGAACTGTTCTGCAGGGTTTGCCTTTTTAGGCAGTACTCGGAGACTTGAGGATCTTCATTAGGAATGTGATTTCATGCTATATAAGGCCAATGTCATGTTTTGTGCATAGTTTAAAGGATGATGGAAAAGTGTTAAAGTGGTCATATAAAAGCTTAACATTTCAGCTCAGTTCAGAAGGTTAGCTGTAATTTTTCTCCTTTACCTAATTTTTGTTCTGTAATTCCCCTGTTCCTCTTTCTCCTGGGTCCAAAGTAGAGAGTTGATGTTGTTGTTGACTGAATTGATCATCTGGCTGCTGTCTGACTTGGGAGTTTCATGGAAGCATTTTGCTGCTATTTTTAAAACAGCTGTCTACAAGTGATCCTTCAGATTGTTTCTGTATACTCTGAAACCACTGAGAAGCAACATAATGCAGCATTCACATCAGTTACACTGCTGTCATCTTGTGTGTGCTTATGAGCTTGCTTACATGAAAATCCATTTGATCAGAGGGATCATTCCTTAGTTAGCATTACAAAAATGGAGTTGTTCTCTTGCTCCAGAGTGTGTTGTCCACCAGTAGGGCACTGAGCCTGTTCTATGTGTTTCATAAACCCAGTGATCTACAATACCAAGCAAATTCTTGTTTCTTTTTGCAGCCCTCATCTCTTCAGGACTGTATTATTACTTGTGGGGTTACAGCATATGCACTGCCTGTGCTATAGAATCAGATACGATTTCTTGCTACAATAACCAGGAAATGTTCCTTTACTCATAGGAAATTTCAATTTCATGTCAGAGGCCATGATGGACCTTTTTCTTTTCTTTCCCAGATTGATTACAGTCCATTTTCAAATTGCTGGTTTAACTGCACCAAAAGGTTTAGTATTATAATTTCTGCCTTGAAGACATATCCAGGCATATATATAAATTCTACCTTCTGTAATTTTTGCTGATGCCTTTGCTTATTTTGTAGCTTCCCACTTTACTGAAAGATGTCAGCAATTGGAGTAGTGTCCTGTTGCTGTCTCCGTCCTGGTGTGTGGCTGCTGAAACCAGGGCTGCAGAAGATGAGCTCCTTTGGCTTACACACAGCAGCCAGGTGTGCTACCAAGGATTATTATGAAGTACTAGTGCTGGGTGGAGGTGCTGGTGGAATTGCCATGAGTGCTCGGATGAAGAGGAAAGTGGGGGCAGGAAATGTGGCTGTTGTTGAGCCAAGTAAGGTAAGTCTCCCAAAGCACTGAAAAGAAAAAGCATTTTACATATGGGACCAGATTGGTCTGATTCTCACCCCTCTCCAGCCCCACATGTATGTAACCATGGAGAGGAAGGCAACTAACCGTCTTAAAAGGTTTTGCATGAAGTTTGTTACTCCCTGAGATGTCTGCATCCCTCCAGCTTTTTCCTGCAAAACTCGTGGTTATTTATGCAACTTCTTCCGTTGAGAATAATGCAATGTTAAGGGCACATTGCTTCCCACGTGGAATGATGTGCCTTCATCTTAAAGTCCCCTAAAACAGTTCCTAGATGTCCACTTGAGCTTTTATTTCAGACTCATTACTACCAGCCCCTGTGGACCCTGGTTGGTGGTGGTGCAAAGCAGCTGGAGGCTTCCGCGCGTCCCACGGGAAGTGTAATGCCCAAAGGTGTGGAGTGGATCAAATCTCGAGTTACAGCACTGGATCCCGATAAGAACTGCGTCTGGCTGGAGAATGATGTCAAGGTAATAATGTAAAATTAAAAAAAAAAGGAAAAAGGTTTTTATTCTATGCCATGAGTTGTCTATCCATTTCCTGCAGATCCCCTTAAAACTGCCTGTTGAGCAAAACCTTTAGGAAGCTGTGAAATTCCACTTAGTCTTATGAGAAGTAATTGATCCTAAAATCTTTTTGTAATAAAAATTGTGGTTAGAATAACTGCAACTTAAAGTATCCTAAGTCTTTGCTGTGTTTATGGTGAACTGAACAGAAAAGATTGTCAGGTGTTTTGCTCCAGATACCTGAGTTTGTGTATAGCAGAGGCTGTGTGTGTAGCTCATAATGCAGTTTGCATTTTAACTAGATTTCTTAGAGCTTAAGTTACTAATGCTCCCTAGATCTCCTTCCCTTATGAATCTGTTGCTGTCAGATAATGCTTTGGTTTCTTTGTCTAAACTACTTTTTTTTTCCCTTACACAACAGGTATCTTACAAGTATCTGATAATTGCCCTTGGAATTAGTCTGCATTATGAAAAGGTATTTGTTTTACAGTAATCATGTTTTAGTAGTTTTAATAGCATCACGTGCATTCATTAAAGTAAATGGCTTCTCTGTACTTTTTGTACTGCAAGATATTGAACACTATATGAATTAAAGAGCCAGAAGACAGACTAATGACTACTTCTTCCACAGATCTCTGTAATAGCCCAAATTAACCATGGGAAGGTCTTTGAAGAGAACTTTGTTACATCTCTATGGTAATATTAGCAGCAAGTTAAATCTAGAACTTAAAGGCAGGCTGTAGTAAAGAGATAAGGCTTGTTGACTCTAGTCCAAAGCGTCTCTAATGTAACAGAATGAGGAACACACAGCAGTCAGTAAAATCTGTCCTGCAGAATTAATTTGACCTGCCCTCACCTTTCTTAAAGGATGCACTTCAAAAGGAACCAGCAGAGTTACCATGCTTGTGTTTAAACAGGCCCTGGGGCCCTTCCCTAGTGTTGAGTTTCCTGTACACTTCATACAGTGGCACTCACCGGGAAGTGTTGGCACAGGAATGACCACAGCAATGTGGAGGAGGAGGAGAACACAAAAGCAGGATGTCTGAGCAATTTGACTCATGTTTTTGCCTTAACCTGAATATGGTAACATATTTAATTATCTCTTTGAAAAGCTCCTAAGATATACATGAAACAAGAGCAGTCTCAGTTAACTACAGTCACACAGATAAATTCTGGTGATTAGGTCAGTGGAATGAGTTGTCTACGTGGTGTTCAGTGACCCTCAGTCCTCATATATATCGCTTCAGTACAACTTATTGAAAGTAAGTTCAATGTTCACTAGTAGAAGCCATGTAATACAGTTCATCACTGTAGTGAAAACTCATAGTAACAGGTTTATGGGGCTTTAAAACAAAAGTCACACTGTAAAAAGAGGGATGGTTTCTCTTCACCAGCAGCATACTTCCTGATGCACAGTGGAACATCCCAAACACATTGCCATGCATGTAACATAACTCCATTCTCTCACAGAATTTCTGTAATCCATTATTTTGAAATGTGTACAACACCCTTTCTCATAAGCTCAGGCCATAGAAAGAGAAGTAAGGAAGTAATTACTGTAGACAGTTTAATTACAATAACCATAGGCAAACACAGGTATCTGCAACTGACTACTGAAAAGTTTCATTCAGCTTATAAAGTTTCATAACTTTTTTTTTAACATGATTTTTACGTACAATGATGTGGCAGTGACTTTATAATCTTACTCTGAATTTCATAAACTAGTCTACAAAAACTTGGGTCTGCACTGAAGATGTATGTACAGATATTGCAGACTAAAGTAATTTCATGTATTCACTGTTACAAATGCTGTGTCTACTAAATGTTATATCTACTAAATATCTACTAAATTCTGAAGGAAATGCCAGTTTGATTGCTAGGCTTATTTTTAAAAATACCAACTAGCAGTAAGTATAGGCTTTCTCTTTGCTAGAAACTTCTTGTATAGCAGTTTCTCAGTCTGTATTTCATTCTTGTTGATGCTGACAAAATTTTTGCCATTTGTACTTTAACTCTTAATTTCTTTTTTGTAGATCAAAGGCTTGCCTGAGGGTTTTCATCACCCTAAAATAGGTTCCAATTATTCGATTCATACAGTAGAGAAAACATGGAAAGCTCTACAAGACTTTAAGGAAGGAAATGCTATCTTCACTTTTCCAAATACTCCAGTGAAGTGTGCAGGGGCTCCTCAGAAGATCATGTATTTATCAGATGCATACTGGAGGAAAGTAAGTATTTTACCCTCTCTGCCAGTGCTTGTTCCCACAGTTAGAAGGAAGGTTTGTTCTAAGGGTTTCATATTATCTTTAAAACAAATAAAACCACATGAGAGGATTGTGACTCAGGATAATGAAAGTGACTGAGTTTCTTTTTCTATTATTTATATATAGTGAATGTGGTAAATGGATTGTACATCAATATTTAATATATACTTAATACCTGAGAGACTTGTAAAATTCAGAATCCACAAAGAACTGCTTACCCTGCTTCCGGTGAGCTGCAGATACAACTGTTATCAGCCTAATTTATAGCTTCAGGTGCTGCACTGAAATAACACTGGTTGGAATTAGGTAATTCTTGTTACTTTAAGTACTTAGTACCTGTTGCCATTTGTCTTTCTACTAGTCTGAGACGTGGCTGTGCTTGCTCCTTGGGGCACACTGTCAGCATCAGGAGGAGACTTAGCCAGGCTGTTAAAGCAAGCTTAGTGGAAGCAAAAGACAACTTCAGATGGAAGTGTCAGGCTTCATATATGTTTAAGTTTCATGAGTTGTCTGCTGGGTGAGTACTTGAATAAGGCGTAGAAGGGAAGGTTTCAGAAAGCTGTATAGTAATGCTAAGCTGTGACAAGTGCTTAACCTGCATGCAGCAGTTCCTCGGTTCACTGCAGCCTCCTCTTCTCACGAGCAGTTTGTGCTTTCAGTACCTCACGCTGAAAGGGTCTACCTTCTACCATGATGTTAAATAGCTGTGTCTAAGACTTCTGATGTTAATGCTTCATTAATAACTGAACTGCATGTATAGTTCATCAGCTCTTTACTAGTGCAGCATGGTTCTTTTGTCTCTGCTCGCTTGTCACAGCTACTTGGTAACAAATGCTAATTTGATCTCTCTGCAGATGGGAAAACGTTCCAAAGCAAACATCATGTTCAACACTTCACTTGGTGTAATTTTTGGTGTTAAGAAGTATGCTGATGCATTGCTTGAAGTAATAAAGGAGAGGAATATTGCTGTTAACTATAAGCGTAACCTTGTAGAAGTTCGAGCAGACAAGCAAGAGGCTGTGTTTGAAAACTTGGACAAACCCGGAGAGACTGAAGTTCATCAGGTCAGAACCTTTCAGACCTCTAATTTGGTTCTATTTCTTTTCCTTGTGTACTGTAACATGACTTCCACACTATAATAACATAATGTTTGCTCTGTTGTGTACTGCTATTACTTCTTGAGAGTAACTAAAGTGGAAAGAAAAAAGTATTTCATACACTCTCCCTGGAGTCCTGTATGCTTTGGGAATGTTTCAGGTGTGGCTGGAGGAAGGCAAATTGCTGTTATGCAAATCCAAATGGAGTTGCTTGATAAGGTTCATGCTCATTAACTGATGTGCCTGAAACCTGAGAGCGAATTTTC
Organism: Pithys albifrons albifrons; assembly: GCF_047495875.1. Classification (NCBI taxonomy): domain Eukaryota; kingdom Metazoa; phylum Chordata; class Aves; order Passeriformes; family Thamnophilidae; genus Pithys; species Pithys albifrons. The sequence goes on from NC_092470.1 coordinate 11,450,676, forward strand.
ATTCTATATATATTTGTGTTTAAAAACCCAAAACATCCCAAACCCAAGAAACTCTCTCCACACTGTGCTTATGGCCTTGTATCAACACAGATAGGGTTTGCCCTGATGAAATAGTAATGAGTGCCTCTTCTTTCTGTTTAGTATGGAATGCTTCATGTCACACCCCCAATGGGGCCACCTGCTGTACTCATCAACAGTCCTGTCTCAGATGAAGCTGGCTGGCTAGATGTAGATAAGGAAACTCTACAACATAAAAAGTATCCTAATGTCTTTGGCATTGGAGACTGCACCAACCTTCCAACATCAAAAACTGCTGCAGCTGTAGGTAAAGTTGCATGTGTATATTTGTGTGTGTAATGACAAGTGTGGATTCATAGTAAGCTTTTTGTCTAGTTTGCTACTCCCAAGGTCTTGACTTCAATTTAGAGCTTTCAGAGTCTCCTGGGCCAACTAATTAACTGCAGATCATGCTGATGCCACAAACCCACACAGTTCTATTCTTCCAGATGCCTCACAGATGAACTAATTTGATTTTGTGTGTTCACAGAATGTCACAAGTGTATTATTCTTGTATTCCATCATCATTCAGTAACAAAACTTTATCTTAGCACCTCATGCATATGTGTCAGCTAACCCATAAGTCTCTATCAAAGATCACATGTTCTGTCCTTTTAGCCACAGGTTCCACTATAGAAAAAAACCACTTTAGGTGTATGGTGTCAAAACTGAAAAAAGGCAACTAAAAGGGTGGAAAGAAAGACAGGATATACAGTACATTATTGGTGCAACTTAAGAAAGAGGAAGTCAACTATTTGAGCAAACAGGTCTACAACACTTCCCTTACAGCACTCAAAAAGAAATTCAGTGTTTGAGAAGACTGAGCAAGTATAATTTACCATAGAATGGGCATAGCCTAAAAGTATCAGCTCAAGTTCCTTAATGTCCAGAGCAGTACGGCCAAAGCATTAGTCCATTTTTTGTTTAATCTGGGACTGTAAAGTTACATGTAAGTTCAGTTGCAGCTGAACTGTCCAGCAAATGCCTGGCTACTGGTGTTCGCTTTAGTAGTCACAACCATCACTGCCTGAAACAAAGCCTTAGTACCTTTTTTTTTTCCTCTTATGTAGCTGCCCAGTCTGGAGTCCTTGATAAAACTATTTCTCTGGTAATGAAGAACCAGTTGCCAGCTAAAAAGGTATTCACAGCTCTTGTCTTAGTGAGAAATTGTCTTGAATGTTTTCTCCCTTCTAATGCAGGAAGTCTTGCAAGCAGCTGAGCCGTGTGAACAGGAAGGGAGGGAGGGTTTTGCAGCAGCAGTTGGGTGCTAAATGGCTCCACGCTGCACCTCAGAATAGCAACTTAATTGCACAACTTACGTTCTTGATACTGCCATTAAAAACATGATCTATTGGATTCCCTGACTTGGGAAAGCAGCTTAAAGGCCGATTAGTCTGGTTTCTCCACCAGCGTAGGTGACTAATGTAATCCCTACTCCAGGAACTCTTGTAAATTTGCTTCCTCTGTGTAGGACACAATCTTTTAAGGAGTTATATTGAGTTTTGTACTACAGTTGTTAAGCCTATAACTATGTTCAAATCTCTCTTTGAGCCTTTGATTTTACATGTGGCTTCTTAATTAATATTCCTTGGGGCACTAACCTGAATATCCTGCGATCCTCTGGAAATTCTTGCAACTAGATTCAATACCCTGTTTGTGCCTGTTAAAGCAAACACCAGCTCCCATCCTGATCTGGTTATCTGTTCTGCTGGTTACCATAACCAACAATTAGTGACATAAAGCCCTCTTGTTCTAGGTTAGTGCTAATTTAAGCAGTGTTGTCAAGCAAACCTACGTTTGAAATAGTGGCTTAGTATTATGGTTATTAAACCATAACTGCCTTAGCAGCCTTTCAACATCACTGGTATTAACCCTGTAAATGCAAAACCTTGTAGTAACTTATTTTGAAATGTGTTCTCCATAGTGCTTGTAATACCTCAGTATTTAGGCTTTGCTCAGATGAATGAAAAGTGGGTATTTTTCATTGCAGTATGATGGATATACTTCCTGCCCGCTAGTAACAGGCTACAACAAGGTGATTCTGGCAGAGTTTGACTACAATGCTCAGCCTCTGGAGACCTTTCCCATTGACCAGAGTAAAGAGAGAGTAACCATGTATCATATGAAAGCTGATATGATGCCTTTTCTCTATTGGAATGCACTACTTAAGTAAGTATTTCAATTCTGTGATGAGTCAGAAAAAAACCACCAAGCTGTTTTAGTTTAGTTCCTTCCTGGAATAGAAGCAAACCAGGTACCATCCTCAGTTACAACGAGGACCTGGATTTACTGAGGATTGTGGGCACTTTTGATAGTAGCAGGGGGGTTCAAGCAGAACAAAGCTGAATTACAGAGGAGGGCACCCATTGCCAAACTGAAAAACCAAGACAAATCTCCACCCTCTCTTAGCAGTATGGTATCTTACAGAAATAAACAAAAACATTCTCCCCAAACCCTACTTGGAGAGTAAATACACAAAACAACTCTGTCTGTTTCTAGGGGATACTGGGGAGGACCAGCTCCCTTCAGAAAGCTTATGCATCTGGGCTTGAAGTAACTGCTGGTTGTCAGTGTTGGTCAAATCCTTCTGAAGAAAACAGACTGGTGTCACATTGGATCAATATGTATCTTCCCTCTTGGAATACCTAGTAGACCCTTCTTTTTTTAAAATTTGTCCTAAAATCACTGTTTGTTTTACTATGGATTGACCCTCCATTATCATCTTTCATTGATCTTTTACATAAACCAAGGCCTTAAACTACTTCTGTATTTACAGAGGAACCATAACCCACAGAACACTACAGAAACTTCAAGCACAACCAATACTTTTAAAGTTGTTGTGTATGTGAAATTTTTTTCCTTACTCTAAACTGAATTGTCTGCATCTGAGATCAATGTATGCACTGGATTTAAGTGTGATTTAATGCTAGTAAAATGGCCTGAAAGTCTCCTATTGTTCTCTCATTTTTGAAGAACAAAATCCACCCTAATTTCTAAGCATACTTGCTGCCTAATTACATGGATTATAGCAATTCATGCAGGGTACTGAGATGAAAGAAGTCAAAGCAGTGTATGTGTATATGGATACATACACACACTCCCCCAGGACAGTTATGCCCTTCACATCAGTTCCACTATAATATTTTAACCTGTGGCACTAAGAACATTGTGAAAAGAGTCGCCAGTAGACTGGAGAGTGGGAGAAGACTGAGATCAGAGACTAGATACTAGATTGAAGCACAATTTAGGATCACAGACAAGGGGGAAGTGCTTTTTAATTATGACCATAGAGAACTCAGTTTCCAAGGGAAGGTTGAGCAGAGTTGAACTTGAGTCTTCACAGAAGCTGGAACTTTAGTGGCAGTCAGGTAGACAGCGTGGGGCAAACAGGAGTCTTCTTCACTCACAAGAATCAGCAGCAGCTTATTTCTAAGTAGAAAGATACAAATGAACATATTTTAAGTTTTCAGTTTAATGCTTTTTCAACACAGGCTTTAAAAGGGTTGCCTTTGAATTGCAATTATAAGCACAAACATGTACCTGGGTGTTAAGTAATTCTTCAATCTTATTCTGGATCTGCCCATACACATCATTAAACAGCTCATCTCTTGATTTTGTCCCATTCAAATGCACTGAAAGTAAAATAAAGAGAGCTATAACACTGTCTCTGTAAGCTTACCAGATCTTAATTTAAAATGCAGGCATCTGACTGCTGTCAGAGAAATATACTCCCTGCACCTGCTGCATTCACCTCCTCTCATGCATCTAACCACAGTGTGTAAAGAGCAGGTCTGAAAAGCAATCTCAAAAGTGCTTTTGTCATTAAAGACTTACCCACATCAACTCCAAGTTCTTCCATTATCTTCCTGTGCTTTACATACATAGGCCAAACGTGGCCATCAAACAATCCAGGTGGATCTGGTACAGTGTAATTCCTTGAACTGTAAATTAAGGCACTGTTACTTAAAAGTAGTCTAATTATAGTTCAGAAAAATGAGAGATACTTCACTGTTTTGCAACACAATAACCTGACCCTGCTGCCTCCAGTGTGGTTTCTGAGCTTATCAAAAGTCAGTATTTAGCAAGCACAAAGATACCCAAATAAGTTGGAATTTGATGTGCAAGTTAAAAGTGTTCTAGATTCAAAAAGAGTTCCCAAGACAGACTGATCTAAACATTGATGAGTAAATTCTTAATGCTTTAGCAGAACTTTGGGTAAAGTAGCTGTTTGCTTATTCCTTTTGAAATGTAACTTCAAGTTTAATACATTTCATTTGCATTAAGAACAGAGTATGTGTAGAACGATACAGCCCAGTGTAAAGCCCCAGACAGTTCAAGATCTGGAACCCTGTCACTGAAAAACCTGCAAGGGAGAAAGCCATGGGAAAGGTCTGTGCAGAAACTGAGCATTACATACACCAACACAACAGCTTGGTAGGAAGTTTTGGTTTAGTTTGGTGAAGGAAGCTACAGTTTTCTAACACAACAGCTACACTAGCATTTATTCCTTTACTGCTTCTGATCTAAAAGCTTCAAAGCCTTGCAGAGAGTAAGGTGCTACTGAGCTAACAAGGGAACTCAGAAAGACAAATTTACCTTCTTCTCCTTTTACACTCTTCGTATGGAATGGAAAGAAAGTACCGATGGTGGAATACATCAATCAGTGGCCTGAAAAAAGACACATGTCGAAGAAGTAAAACACATCCATTTCCTGTACCTAGAGCGACCTTCAGACTAATGACACCTGAACTCGGCAGCAGTCAATGCCAGCTGCTACCTCCTGGTTTACAACAGGCCTTTTTACTTCCTTGGAGGTTTGTCCATCACATAAAATAATGTAAAAATCAAGAGGTATGAATACACATTTGATTACCTGTAGGTGTAAAGCAGGAAGCCCTCAACAATAAGAATGTGGATTGTCTCCTCTCCTCCCTCCTTATCTTGCAAGATCTGGGCATCCAGTGTGTTGTTGATCCCATGAGAACGTTCAAATTTGACTGGGTTTTTTATCCAAGCATTTATGGTGCTCATCATAGCTTCCATATCTAATGCACTAATCACTAAGACAAAACAAAGAATCATCATTAAATAGCAATTAAATATTATCCAGTAATACAGTCAGTACAAAACAGCACACATAAAGAATCAAAATACTCGAAGTTTTTGAGTTATGCTTTGATAACACTGTAACAAAGGCTTACCATCATACTGTTTAAACCCATCTTCAACTTCTATTTCATCCTGGGGCTGAAATAGTAACAGAAAAAACCTACTTGGTCAGGACAACTACCGAGAAGCATAATACCCATTTTAAAGCAAAACTCAAGATCCAAACCCTGAAGCTACAACAAAAAAAATACTCTTAACCCTCCACAAGGTTCCGTTGCATGCAGATAAAAAGCAGCAGTACGAGACTCAGATAAAGCCGCCCACTGCTCTATCTTGCCGCCGACACGAGCCCGGCGGGGCCGGGGCGCTCCGGAGGCTCCCCGGGCCCTGCGGCGGCGGCGCAGCGCGGGCAGCGCGCCAGAGGCGCGGGCGGTCACCCCGCGCCCTCCCGCGGCCTGCAGGGCCCGCTCACCTTGAAGAAGTCGTCCTGGTGCACCACGCTGCAGTTGGGCAGGGCCCGCATCAGCCGGCGCGTCAGGGTGGTCTTGCCGCCGTTGGTGACCCTGCGGCGAGAGCGCGGCCGTCGGGAAGCGCCACGTGGGGACTAACATCCCCCCCCCACCTTCCCGGCACTGCGGAACCAGGAGGGCCGGGAGAAGGGACCCGTACCCGCCCCGCACCCCGAGCCGCCGCCCCGCCCGGGCCCCGCTCTCACCCGCCGATGCCGATAATGATGTTCATGGCGTGTCCCGCGGCCGCTCGGCCCGACTCCTACCGCCTGTTCCTGAGGGGCGGGGTGGGGGGACACCCGGTATCGCCGGTACCGGCCGCCTACGAGCCTGAGCCGGGACCCGGGCAGGGGGAGGAAGGGGCCGGAGAAGAGGAGAAGGTGGAGAGGGGAGAGGCCAAACGTCAACTGCCGGGCCGCGCCATGGTGCTCCGAGCAGCAGCAGGGCCGGTCCGCGCCGCGCCGCGCGCTCCGCAAAGGGGGGCGGTGCCCGCGCGCGCGCGCCTTCCCCTCGCGCCCCGCCGCGCCCATTGGGCGGCCGCCGCCGCTGCTCAGCCAATGGGAAGCGGCGCGGCGCGGGCGCCCGGCGGTGATTGGCTGGGGAGCGCTCCGTCAGGCACGGCGGCGTTCTGGCGCGGCCGCTGGGGGGCGCCCGGGCGGCGCGGGCCGGGCCGGGCGGGGACGGGAGGGCGGGGCCGTAGCGCCCTCAGGCGGCTGTGGCGGCGCAGCGCGGGGGCGGAGCTGCGGCACGGCCGGGGCGCTCCTGCTGCGCCGCACCGGGCACCGGCACGGCTCTCGGCACCGCTCCCGGCACCGAGGAGCTGCACTGGGTAGGGGGGCCCGGCGGCGGCGGCGGGGCCGGGACCGGCCGTGGCTCCCCGTGAGGGCGCGGGAGCGGCGCGCAGGGCGCCCCCTGGCGGCGGCAGCGCCGTGAAGGTCACGCTGTGTCCGGGCCCGGGCGGGACCTGCGGGAACCAGGCCCGGGGATCGCCTCCTGGAGCACCCCCCAAACAGGGCGATTCCCTGTTTGTCCTGCTTCCCTCACGCGCTTTTCCTTGGCCGTTGTGAGCCCACTCTACAAACTGCTGTGCCTGAGGGACTTGACCTTTTCTCGTTAAAGAAGGGAGAAAAGAAACCTATGATCACAACTTTTTTTTTTAATCTGAAATTATTTTTAGTAACATTAATTTCCATAATTTACAAGCCAATATCTCTGTGCACCATGTTTACAATATTAGTGGTTGGTGTGTTGCCAACCATTTGCTTGGTCCTCACCATTTTGTGATTTTTACTACTTTTCTTCTGGTAAGCCCACAGGCAAATCTCGGCTGATTTCTTTTGCAGTTATTTTTAGCTTCCAAACAGAACACATAATTTGGTCTCATGGCTTTTCCTTTGAGAGGGGGAATGAACAGTTAGTTGAAAATACATTTTTTTCATTTTGTGATTAAGGTAATTTAGCTCATTTTCACTTTGAAACAGAAGAACTGCCTTTGTAGCTTGGGGTGTTTTTGGCAGTGGTTTTTGTTTGCTCATTGGGTTGGGGGAGTGGATTATTTTTTAAATACATGTGCTTTGAATATATAGCTTTGAAAAGGAGGAGCTCCTCATTGACTACACCCAAATTCCTTATGTTAAAAATACCTCGATTAATGAAGGTCTCATGTAAAACCCTATTCTCAGCTTCTATGAAGCTCCAGGATGGCAGAAGACCAATAGGTACATTCATGCTACATAACAGCATTATTATGTAGTTTGAGGACTGCATCCCAAACTCAGTTTGAAATCTGTACCTACACTGATAAAATCAGGATGTTACTTGCAAGCAGTTAAGATCACTCTATAGCACAATTTTAGCTGTTTGACTCCAAGGTTCTTCCAAAGTCTTGGTCATTTATTGACCTGTACTCTTCACCTTTCACCAAGCAATCTGCAGTCTTGAAGTTTCATGCTCAAAACCAATATTTGAAATACAAGTTCTGCTGTGGGTTTTTGCCACACATCGCCATTCAAATATGTAAACATATTTGCTGTTTGAGCATTTTAACAGGATGTAAATATCAAATGAGCAAAGCATAATGCACAAATTAGAAGCGCAGTGGCAATTAGGCCAAAATATGCTTCTCACATCAACTCAGTACTGATAGAGCTGGAATGAAAATGACAACTGGCCTCAGCAGTTATCACAGTTTAACACTGAACTGGGGCAGGGTGATGGCAGCCTGTGCCTGATGTGTGATAATACACACCAGTTGTATCCTCATTGTCCTTCACCTACAGCTCAAGCCAAGGAATTTATATCACCAGACCTTGAGTCTAAAGGCCAGTTGGGAAGAATAAACATGTTTAGTGATGTTATTTATCAAGATTACACGTCGTCTCTCACATCTATGCAAAAAGAATTGTTTTGATTCGGGCAAATACTTTGTATTGATATTTTGTAAATAAAACACAATCATATTTTGAATGCTTCATAATGCACAGCAATGGTAGAACAAATTGAGTGTTATGCTCAGGAATGTCTATCTAAACCTTCATAAAGCTCTCGGGCACTTTAAGGCTCCGAGCTCCAGAAGGGCTGTGCATCCTGCCATCTCAGCCAGCGTCCGTGTCTGCGTGTGCTAGCCATTTCCCAGGCCCTTTGTCCCCTCTCCTGGATGATACTGCTGCCATGGTGAAAAACAGAGGGAAGGAACAACAGGATATTGTCCCATTCCACTCTGTGTGCCAACTGTGACAAAATGTTGTTTTCTCCTCGGTTTGGGGGTTCTTACTGACTTTTACTGGTCCTGGGTGAGCCTGAACATATTAAGATTATTTTTAAATTCTTCCAGTTAATGTGGAGACCTTGAATCTCTGGGAGCAAGGTGGTGTCCCATGCCCTGGCGCAAACATTCGTGTCCTGGGGGATGATTCTCTGACTCACTCAGAGGAAAAGAAGCGTTCTGATGTCGAACACAACAGGAAGAGCTGAGCACGCTGTGTGCCAGGGGACACCTGCAGAGCTGCCGCAGGGGTGGAAGTGAGCCACGGGCTGCATGGAGAGTGCTGAGAAAACTGCTCGGCTGCACAAATCTGACGCCAAACCAGGGCGCTATTTTTGGTCTCCGCTCTGCTTTGCTGACACCTGTGGGCACGCGTGAAGCGCACAGCGATTTGTGGCAGCAGCACCTCCCGGAGCCGAGGAACCGCCGCAGGGCACGGGATCGCAGGGAGCGCTCCTGCTTAGCCAACAGGACTAATTATAGCCCAGGAATATGAACTGTAAACGTGCTGGAGTTGCCGAGACGGGAGCTGGCTGTGTGCCAGAGCTTGAATGAGGACACACCATCCCGTGAGGACTCCCTGGGAGCAGCGGGCTACCCCGAGCAGGGCACGGAGCCCCACCGAAGTAGATGGACATGTGGGAGGTAGGGCAGGAGCACGGGGGGCGTTCGTCAGCCGCTGTTGTGGGATGGGGATGGTGTCATCTCAGTCAGTCTGCTTTCAAAATAGGTTATCACTGCGGAGTGGCATGCTGTATGATTTTTAAGAAAATCTTAGCTTTGATATGGTCTTGTTAACATCCAGCAAACCGCAAAAATGTGGATGTGAAGTGATAGCAAATGCTTCAGCTTCTGCATGTTCCTATGGTTATGTGGGCCACTGTCCCTCCTGGTGGTGATAAAGACCGTTGTGAGAGGATGAGGTGAGGTGAAAAATAATAACTGAGCCAGATGACGAGTTGTATTAAAATCACCTGGGATAAAATGAAATAATATATAACACATTCTGCAATACTGTATCATATAGACTACCTAAACCAAAAGGGCTGATGTAACAAATGGTTTGAAAGATAAAGGGCAAAAATTTAAGAAACCTGCATGACATTGTGAGAAGCGATGAAGTGTAAGAAAACCACAAAGGTGAAAGTAATAGATGTTCTAATTACATAACTATGAGACTATATAGGAAACGCCTGGGAAGGGGGTAGCTTACGCTGTTTGACTGTGAAGGCTTTAGTGGAGGTTCAGAAAGATTGAATTGATGGAGCTGTAACTTCTGTAACTGTAAGCTTGAAAAAAACCCAAAACTTCCTTTGTAAATGAACATGTTGTAACACTGTTTTAACTATCTGGGATATGAAACAGTTGATATGAAAGGCTACTCTAGAGTCCTAGGTTTGATTTGAAGGAAGATATATTTTAAAAAAATGTCAGCTACTACTAAAAGTTGGGCTATATCCTTGCTGTAGGGCACATAGAGTCAGTGAGTGTCCTGGTTGCATCCCCAGTTCCCAAGTGCCATGTTAATATTTTTTTATATTCTGGGAAGCCCTAGACTCTCATAAGTGGTTTCTCTTGTTAGTATACAAGGCTCTCCTTTTCTCTTTTAAGGACTATTTGGAGATGTACAAGGCTCTTTGCTTTGAGTTTTATTCTATGTGTAAGAAGATGCACTGCCAGATGCACTGCTGAAACTTTCTTTTGCAGCAGTTTGTCAATGTTAAGTGGTCAATGTGTTGTGGTTCAAAGCTAGTTTCTTTGAAAACAGTAAGTATTTCATTAGTATTGAATAGCTCTGCTTGCAACCAGATCATGAACAGTTAAACAAGACCTCACTTAATACCAGTATTGTTTTCATTACACATTTCTGCAAAGAACTTACACTACTGTCTAGGAGTTAATTGACAAAGTTCTTACCCCTGATTTCTGACATGGATATATGGATTTTAAATTGATACTACCCTCTTTTTCAAGGGTGTTTAAGAATTTAACAATCTTGGTTTAGTCTTATGAGTTGCCTATTGCTCAATAACTGTTACAAAACTTTAATATATTTTAATGTACATGTAAATAATACTCTGTTTGCAGGTATACTGATCAGATGCATTCTGTGATCTTTACCAGTGAACCTGCACAAGCAATTCCTTCCTAAGCTCCCTTTAGGGACTGCATCTTGGTCCTCGTACTGCTCAAACTCCCAGAGAAATAATTACACTTAACAAGACCTTGTTGCCTACTGAGAAGGACAATGACTGAATTCCTGGTTTGTTTTAATTGGTGCAACGGTGAACAGCCCCAGCCGGTAGGTAGATACACAACTGTCATCTTTTAACAGATTTGAAATTTTGTCTTTCAGTTACAGGAAAAACACTTTTATTGTCCTGTTGTTTTGCTTAATTTGGGCAAAGTAATGCAAAAGCCAAAAGCAGTCTGTCTGAACTATGTGTGCTTTGCCAGAAACTTGGACCATATGGCTGTTTGCAGTTTTCAGGCCTTGATTTTCCAACATTAAAGCAAGTTTTTGCTAAAATGTAATTAGCAGTAATAAAAGTGACTTTGATCTTGTCTTACTGCAAACAGTTTGAAAATTCAGCCTGGTTGCTGTGAGGTGTCATTAGAGGTCAGTGCTGGCTATTTATTTTTAATCTCAGCTGCTCGTTTCTGTCTGAAAGCTGCTCATGTTTTCTGACTAGAGACCTAAGATATCTTCTTTCTTACAGAAGAGGCGTCGGAGGCTGGACCGGAATATGATCGGAGAGCCCATGAATTTTGTACACACTGCGCATGTTGGGGCAAGAGACATGAGTAGTGACTATACATCAGTAAGTGTGCACCTCTTGGATAGGCAGAAATGTCCACTCAGTAACCTGTAGAGCAGGTAGCTAATAAAATACTAGATAATTGTAAGAGAGAGAGAAACCTGACCTTTTTAATCAATAGAATAGCATCAGAACAGAACTGTCTTTTGGTTTGTAAACAAGAGATGCCATGGGAGATACACTCAGCAAGAAGTGCTCATGTCCTGAATATCTTTTCACACAATGAGAACCTTTTGGATACGGATTCTGTGGATGCACTTGATACTAGGGCCAAATAAGACATCACCTTGAAGTCAAAGCTGTTGCAGTGTTAGGGATGTAAGAATAAGTGGATTGTGGGTAGCAAAACACATCTTATACATGGAGTTAAAATAGTATTTAGCAATCATGGGTTTAGTTGTTATTTCTCTCTCCTACAGTTGTGGCATAGCACTGTAAACATATGGCCCACCTACCTTTCAGATTGATACTTTTAATCATTGCTCTGGCACCCACAATTTATAAGATGCATGTTCTAATAAACTTTTTTTCTAGGCTGTATCAATTCAGGACCACATGAAGTCTAAAGGTGGCTACACAAATGGCACTTCTGCAACTGTAGAGATATAGGAAACTGCAAGAAGGCTGAAATCTGCTCTGTCTTATGTGGACCCTCTGGATTGTCCTTTCATATTCTCTAAAACGTCTTTATCATGGAGTAGGGAGAGTACTTGAATAGGTCAGTACAGGCTTTGGTGTTCTTCACACAATATGTTATGAAGGAGTTATTGTAAATTGTCCTTAAAATGGTCTGACATGCTAGTGTTGTAGTACCAACTGTTAATTGTCACTATGGATGACTTCCTAGCTCTGTCCCAAACACCACACCAAGTTGTCTTGTAGGGTGAGATTTGAAGTCAGTATGAGTTGTATGGGATTTAGGTTTGTCTTTTTCTCCCCTCAAGAAATGCAGAGATTGATTTAATTGGAAGGTGTCACATGTTTTCACTTCTAAGATGGGCTAAACTGAGTTGCCAAGTACAGTCTTGTGGTTTTAATATAACTTTGGACCTGTTTTTTAAATGTTTAACAACTTAATGCATAACTCTTTGGTATTTTTAATGTCTTTTTATGGTGAACAAACTCTAATGTAATATAGTTAGCTGAGTCTGCAAAACACACTGACTGCTGCCTTGCTGTGATAACACTTTTGTAGTTTAAAATGGAGGTTTTGCAAACATATTTGCTCTCATATGAGACTTCTAACAACAGATGTGTCTCAGTGACTGGGCTGCCTCCCATCCAAACACACTGTGGTGTGACTGGCAGGTATTACTGAAACACAGTTAGTGGTACCTGCCAGTGAACTTCAGTTGGTGCTGCAATATGCTCACAACTGTGTGTTAGTTTTGCAGGACTACCACTGAATTTTAAACTAAATGTATATAAGTTCACTCTCTTTGTTACCTCTCTGTAACAGTAACATACAGGACTTCAAGGATATCTTGCTGGTCTTTCTGGCTCTTTAATTTCATGACTGTTTTAGATGAACAGAATTTTTTCTTGTGTGTAGTTTAAGTGATATAGCCATGTAAAACACACACATTTAAAGAATATTGTGAAAAGTTGCAGGGGAATATTAAATGGAAACAGTGTCTTACAGAGTTCCAGCACTTCATAAATATTTAAATAAACAGCCATAAATATTTAGACATACTCAAACAACAGTTTATTACTTAGTTCTTATTCATCCTTCTATTAAGTGATATGACAAAATTGCTGAAGTAGAGCTAGGTTTTACTTTTACACAGTCACTGACACAACTGACACTGTTCCTTGGCTCAAAATATTTATGACTACTAGTGTAGAAACTCAGGAAATGTGCTTGCTGTCATGGGATTAACTAAATACAAGTATTTCAATTGCTGCCATATCAGTACCAGTTACCAGCTGGAAGTCAGTGGAACTCTTTCCTTGTTTCTAGGCAGAAGATCAGTTACGAACTTTTTTCAATTGAAAAAAAAATAGCAAGCTGGCAAATCTTTTAACTTGCTTGATCCTGTTTGTAGCTTGTGATACTTCTTAAATCTAGACTGCAGGCTTTGCTGAATTGTCAGGCTGCTTTTTCTGAGTGTACTATGGAGCTCAAAACGTGAAAGGTGGCTCTGTGTTCCTGTATGTGTTCAAAAAATAACTTTTCTCCTTCCCCATATTTCATCTTTAAGGGCCAAAGAGGAAGAGGGAGTTTTACTTTCTACAACAGTCAACAGCTGATGCAGCATTCTGTGACCATGTAAAAGATATCTAATATCCCTGTCTTGCTAGATCCTTACTCTTGAATTAGAAAGCATGTCAAATTTTAATATATTTCAAAATTATCATAGTTAGCTGTACATTCAGATTTTGAAAATCTTTCCTATTTCTGTCTCCTAACTTCAGTTATATTCCAACTGCCCAGTTACGATACTGAGTTTAATGAAGCTGAATTCTGTACGCTGTTGAGGAAGCATAAAGTAGCCAAGTCATGTTAAAGAATAGAATCCAATTCACCTGCTATTATATTGAGTTCATGCATTCAAGCATTCAATCACCTGCCCAGAAAAAATGGTGGTAGGGCAGCTGTCATGAAGTTGTGTTTTGTTAGCACTGTGAGAAAACAAACTGAACAGGAGCTAGGGTTTCCCAAAGACCTGTTTGGTAGGTTTAAGATTAGTGATATAACCAGAAATAAAGGAGTTAGTGATCATGTCAGTTCCTGTCTCTAAAAATAAATCAACAGAGAATTTGTTATTAAACCTTTATTTAGAGAAAAATCCTAATTTTGATCATGTAAAGCAAGTAGCACTATCTGGTGTAAAACTAACCTATTTTCCTCAGACTACAGAATATTATATAGGACCATAATGAAGTGTCACATCATTAAAATGAAATGTTTTGCTATTGCATTGAGTGCCATTACTTTAAAAAAATTTAAACAAACACAAACACATGTCTTAGCACTTGGGTATTTTTTTGCTCTATATTTAGCAAGCTTATGTAGCTGTAATCTGACATGTAACTCAGTATAAATCTTAGTTATAATAAATATGTTGAATTGGGCATTTTCAGTCTCTTCATATGGTGGAAAATCTTGATATTTTCTCTGCACTGAAAACCTGTTGGTTCAGAGGTTGCATCAGGATGACTTGAACTTTTACTGCACTGGAGAGCACAGGTTTGTATCCAGTCTTCTCTACTCTATGGAAGCTCTTACTCCACTGTGGGGTTTGGTGGTTCATTTGGTGGTTTTTGAGCTTGACTAGAATAAAATACAGGCAAAATACCAATTGATCAAACTTTTTTACTACATTGTAGGCTGTAAAGACCTTATATCAAGACAATCAAGTAACATTACTGCTCTGATTTGGTGGCATCTTATGGTTTCTCTTTGTAGTTAGAAGGAATATAATTTGCAAGCAGAGCAGGATCAAGTGTTTTATATGTAATCTGTTAGGGTCTCAGCATTGTTTCCTTCCTTAAAAAAAAGAAATGTCGTGGGAGAGGGAGTTGTTTGCCTGTCTTACCCCTTGCTGTCCCTGCTAGGCTTTATTGACTTGTCCCATAATGCTGCATAAACCTGTGGTCAGTATACAGAAAAGGTATTTGGCTTTTCCACAGCCCAGTATGTCTCAAATGTTGCTCTAGAGCAGCTTTATAACAATTATGTGGTGTCATGCTATGTCCCACGTTAGCCTGTAATATGATAACTTGCAACCCAGGCATGTAATACTATTCCTTTGTATGGTTTTGCCATGTTGGACTATCAGGTGCTTCTGTAGCTTCCACTCTGTACAGACAAAAAATGTTAAGAGATGAGTAAATACCCTCAAATCTTACTACACCAGCCAGAATAAGCACAATTCAACAATGTTAACTTCCATATTCATGAAATTCATTATATGTTACTAAATGCAGTTGAACTGAAAAAATGAGTCAGATCTGTCAGCGAGAGGTGATTACATGGCTGCTCCTGGCTGTGTCAGATTTACTTTGCCATCAGCACTGTGACACTGCCATAAAAACCCAACAGCTGAAGATAAGAATGTCTGCATTTTGTGATCACTGTGGAACTACAGGAAGACAACACTGCTGTTTTACAGTGGTGTTTAAAACATATCCTGTGGTGAGTGGGTTCCTGTAAGGCTTCCAGATACTTCGTGGTTCTGCAAACTTGTATAGTCAAGAATCTCAGTGAGTTGTTTTAATGTATTAGGAAACCACTGAAATCAAGTTAGGCAGTTGGGGAATAAGAGGAAGAAGATAGATCTTTCTTCATAGTGTTTCCGTCTTCTGTCCTTAGAACAAACTCTTCAATGGGACAGATTACTGAGAGTACTTCTGAACTCTGATTTGGTAGGTTATACTCCTGGTTTGTGGCTCCTGGAGGTAGACTTTGAATTCTAAAATCTGTTTGACAGGTGAATCACACACCTGTTAATATCAAAGGGGAGGAGTTCAGGAAAAAAAAATTGGTTCATTAGATTGCAGGTTGGTTTCATGGCAGAAAACACATACTAACCATAAATAGAATGTTTTTGTAAAACTAAGGCAGCATGGAATAACTTATTTATTTGTTTGTTTGTTTCTAAAAAGTAGAGACATGAATTTTTAACTCCTTGCTATTGCAGTACCACTCTTACTATGTACCTTTCTGCCTTAATACAGGGACTGGATCAACAGAGTTTAGCCCCAAAAGTAGAAGTTAATGCTTGAAATTTAAAATTTTAGCTGCTTACCTCTACAGCTGCAGTCCTGTTTGCCTAAGGAGATACTGTAAGTGGTTGGTGCCTGAACTTCTACAAACTGTCCTTTCTTCATGCACAGCAATTTGTCTGACACACAAGGCCCAAGGTACTTACCTCAGTAGTTTTCCTGCTAATACTCATGTGGATACAGTGTATATGTACAAGGTTTCTAGTCCCGTATGGAACAGGTCCTCTCTAGGAACTGGCCTTGGACAGTTGTTTCCACGACAGAGCCTTAGGCTGTGGAGTTACTTAAACTTGTCACCACACACAGCTTTGAGGAGTACTCTGCTACAGGAAAGAATGAAGTCCCCTTGTTATTGCTTAACTCTTCATACTCCAGGGAAGGTGTTGGAGAGGCTAACAAGTTCATCAGGGACTACAGAAACAATGAGGAATAGAAGTGAGGCAGACTTATCCCTGGAGAGGCACTGTGGTGTACATTTATGTGGAGGGAGAACCTGCACATGTTGACATTTG
The DNA here is from genome assembly GCF_047495875.1 of Pithys albifrons albifrons. Lineage (NCBI taxonomy): Eukaryota > Metazoa > Chordata > Aves > Passeriformes > Thamnophilidae > Pithys > Pithys albifrons. The sequence continues at coordinate 11,467,177 of NC_092470.1, forward strand.
TTATCTGCAATGCACAAGACAGCTGTGTTGATATCACTTGCAACATACCTGTAATATGGGCATAATTGGTATATAGAGGTAATTGGGCACTTAAATGCATGACTGAGCTGGGACTTTGAGACACGGACTGCCAACATAACTTTAATGAATGGTAGTATCCTCTTCCTGCAGTGACTTCCAAAGGTTTTCAGAAAGTATGGAGCCACCCCGAAAAGCAGCTCTGCTTTCAGCAGTTGCAAACTGATGTCACATATATGTTTAGGAGACAAGATGGCTTTTTCTTTTTTTCTATGTAAAGTTGCAGATGTTCTAAGTGCTGAGGCCTGCTTTGCCCAATGGAATACAATCCAAATAAACTTAGGGTGAATACAAAAGAGTAGTAATAAAAGGATATTTGCCTTTAGTCCACTGTGCTGCCAAACATTCAGGGAAACTAGTTAGATCCATTCAGATTCCAGGTGTTGGGAGGACATGGACAGGTTGGAGTGAAAGGTCATGAAGACTTTCTTGTGCCTGAGGAAGTTTGGGTGATGGTCTCCTGGACTCTCTGCAGGCTGAGATACTGAGGCCACCATGGCTACACCAGATTTCCATGAATACCTTTTCTCTTGATGCTATATAGAGAATGGAAAGATAAAAGAAAATAGGGAAAGCACTTTGACTAGGCAGGGTTGTTACTAATATATGTTTGTGCCAGAAAAGCTCCCAACTTGACATGTTTGAAGCTCCCAACTTGACATGTTTGATACTGAGGCTACTGTGTACACCTGGAACATAGGGATGTTCATCCTGACATTATAACAAAATCCTGTGCCCTTTCAGGGGGAGTGGGGTGTACAGGGAACTCATGGCATGCTCTGTTTTGGCCTCTGTATAAACCAAACTTAACTAAACCAAGCTTACCAAGTGTTGCTGTAAGGCTACTGAACACCCCGTGGCTGTCACTTGGTCCATACATCCTGTTTCTGTGCATCCCATCAGCATGACCCAAGCCCTACAATGATACCCCAAACCTTAGTTCAAATAGCAGTTCTCTTCATTTAGTTTTATTCTTCTTGAGATGACAGTAGTGACAGCAGGACAAGAACAACAGCTTTGAGGTGTCTGTTGAGATCTCTGCAATAAATTACTCATAGAAATTGAGGCCACTTGAAACTAGTTTACTTAGTGATCTTTTCAAATTTTTTCTTGTCATTAGAACAATGTGAAAGGGAAGAATATCCTAAACAAATTTTAAGTTTCCTCTGGTGTTTGCATATGAATCCAAACTGAACAAAACCAAGGTTATTACTACTAAGGGCCCACTCTAATTCAGGGGTGAAAAAAAATGGTGAATTATGTCTTTTACCGCTTAATTATATATATGTTTTAATATGTATGTATATATTTAGACTTTCATCTTAAGTAATGTGTAAGGAAATAAGCCATTCTTTTAAACTAAAATTAGCATAATTTCTCTGGCTTTCTGTAAGTTGAAAAAAATGGACTTAAAATCTACATTTAACTACTGAGAAAGAATTTGATGTGCTTTTAAAGCTGGCGTTGGCCTGTCCAAGTGGATGACTAATTAATTTCATATTCCTTCATCAAAGAGGTAGAAAAAGTGTTTGGTTACAGGATTATTTTTATTTTATATGTAGTAGTGTATTTACATGCATCTGATCTTGCTGGTGCTTAAGAAATATGTGTACATTTTACATAACTTTCCTGAGCTGTGTCTAAAGGTGAATGAAGACCATCCTGATAACCAGTAGTTATTGAGCTCTCTGATATTAATGATTCAAAGATCTGACTAAACAATGGTGCTAATTCTAGACATAAATCTATTTTTAAAAGACTGATCTAATATACGTAGGTTTCAAAGTCCAGACTCTAAATGAGCTGAGTAGCATATTAATGGTGAAAAAATATGCTTTTAAATGCAGTTACCCACATTTACCCCTGCAGTCTCTGCCACAGGGGATATTAAAACCTGACTCAATACCTTTGAGGGCATGATACTGGCTTGAAAAGGTAATTCAAAAGTAAGGTTTAGTCCTTCATTAATGCATGCTAATATGGTCTTGCTGCATAATGGTATGAGTAAGGCTTTCACTGCTTTCTTTCAACTGGTTTAAACATCACCTTGAAAATGCATTTAAATGAGTTATTGTCTCTGCTGCATAATACTCAATGAACTGGGGTACCTCTTGCTTGCATAGATTAATCCTTACTGGTGTCCATATAAGGCTGTTAGTACATGGGGAAAAGTTGCTAGATGTGTGCTTGTATTAATAAATAATTCTTAACCACTGTCTTTTCTATGTTTTGAATCATTCTTTTGCCAGGAGACACAGGTCCCATCAGGCTATTGCACATGTGCCTGTGGTTGCCATGTGTGCCTGTCTCACAGAGACAGCAGCTTTCAGCAACAATGTGGAAAACAGCAGAAGGAAGGAAAGGAAAATTTCATTATCCCTGTGAAAAGAATTTCAATATACGTATGGTATTATTCAAGCAGTTTATTTTCTGTGCTAATTGTCATTTAGATTCAGTTTCCAGTTTCTAACTAACATGCTCAAAGCCTATATTAAACATCTCCATTCCTTAACACTTTAGGAACTGAGTTACAGATTTTATTCCAAGTCGATATTTTGGTTGCAAAAGGGATTTTTCTGAGTGGTGTTGCTCTTCTTTCTGATGGGAAGAGTTATGGTGGTATAGAAAGGACACAATTCTTGGTGCAGATTTTTAGTATCTTACACTGATTATTGGTAGAGGCTATATTGTTTTTTTAAAATCAGGAACTTCATGTTTAAAACTGGGGAGGAAAACAAAGAGGAGGATCCTTTAAGCTTTTGAGTAATTCTTCAAGTTCTGAAGGTCTTTATAGACTACATTTCTCCTGCTTGGCATTGGAAATAATATATATGAACAAAATCTAGTTCTTCTCAGTGTTGAAATTAGAGATTAGATCATGTTTTTGGTTTTAGTTACACATTAAAGCTCACAGTAAAAATTAGAAACTACTGAAGTTGCCAGTAAAGATTACCTAAGAAATTTTCACTGATTTCCTAAATGTGGACTCTTCAGCGCAGGTATTTCTAACCCACACAGTCCCACTGGAATGCAGAATATGTGTTTAGTGTAAGAGATTTTTTTAAAATATCTTTTTAACATGCATCAAGGCAGGGGACATCAAACCAAACATACACTTTTTGAGTCAGAAATTGCCTTTTATTTAGAGAAAACTGTACTTCTATTTCTCCTTGGCCCATTTTTTTCCAGCTGCAGACAGAATAAAAGCTGCTATGCTTTCCTGGGGAACACAAGGAGAGGGATTAGTATGTGGTAGGACAGGACATGCCTCCATGGAATCTGATTAAACACTTCTTCCATGTCTAAACACCAATGTTGTGTACATACCCTTAGCTCATAACAGACCTCAGATTTATTGAAGTAATCAGTATTCATCCATCATGCAGATCTTGTTAGACTCAGGAGAAGAGAGAGTAGTTGACATAAAGTGTCATGGTTACTCTGACAACAGCACCAAAATAGAAATACACAGATGGACAATGTACTAGCCTGGTTTTTTTAAAAAATACCAATTCTGCATAGAACATGAATTATTATCTGTGTCACAGTGTTCCATTATCTTTCATTGATTAAGCACAGTAAATTGTTAAGACACACTTTCACAGCCCAGTGATTCTACAAGATGCATAAGCCTGTTCTGTTGCTGATAGAATGATGAATTTTCAGAGGGGAAAAAAAAGCTTGTCTGTTACCATCAAAATATCGCTGTTGATCAAAACACTACTTATGTACAGGTATATAAATATTACTCAGATTTTTACAGCAACAGAACAGCTTCCTGAAAATTTGCCATAATACAGTGGGGAGCGTTCTCTGTAGATGTTTTACATGCCTTTGTCCTTAAATTGACACACAGAGAAAACCATAAGTGCAGGAATCGCCCTCCTCAGCAGTAATAACTAATAACTGCTTACTTCGTGAGCAACTCAAAGCAAGTGGGTTACCCACTTAAGGCTCTGATTTACTGATGCTGGACTGCAGCTCAATCCTCACTCTTTTGCATCTCCCTTTCCCTCTCGCCGCCGCCGGCTGGCTCACGGCCACATCCCCTTCTGCCTACAGCAATCTTTCTTATCCTCGCCCCTTCAGCTTCCCTGCACGCTGGTCCCGAGGCAGACCCGGCCCTTTCGGAAGGGGCAGGGCGGGACTGCTGGAAAACCTCCAGTGAAGAAAAAGATGTTGCTCAACTTCCTTTGCTGATAAATCGCGGAGATGTTTCAGCCCCGTCTCCGTGCTGCAAGTCACTGCAGGCTCTTACATGTGGTGCACCACAGCCCTTTTAATGCTTTCTAAGCCTGGAAGACATCTCTGAACTCCCACCCTTTTGTAAGAGGTCACTTCGCTGTTCCTTGTCCTCGTTGCTCTCACATGAGACATCGTGCAGTCACATGAGACATCCTGCATCACCACACCCCTCGCCCGTGGTTTGTGTGTGCGCCTCACCCCGCTGGGGAGACGCGGGGCAGCCGCGGCTGCCTCCGGTCCCTGTGCCAGGCCCGGGGGGCTGTCCGCGCCCGAACCCGCACCCCCGGGACCCCCGACAGCGCCCGACCCCGCCGCGACTCGCGGCGACAGGAGGAGGAGGCAGCACAGAGACAGAGAGAGATCCGCGGGGCGGGACGTGCCGCTCCCCCACCCGCCCCAGCACCGCCCCACACCGCTCTCGCTCTCCCCAGCACCGCCCCCGCACCGTTCTGCCTCCCCGCAGCGCCGCCCCCGCACCCTTCGCGGCCGGGCCGGGCCGGGCCGGCGCAAGGAACAGGAAGTGGCGCCGCGCCCGGAGCCGGGAAAGGCTTGGCGGGGCTGTCGAGAGCCCGAGCCCAGTGAGGCCCCTCCCCGAGCGGCCGCCGGAGGACGATGCGGGCGGCCGGGCTGCTGGCGGCCCTGCTGGGGGCCCTGCTGATCCCGCCGGTAAGGACGGGACCGCCGGGCTGGCCGGGGATGCGCCCTGCCCGGTGGGGCCGCCCGTCGCTGCCGGCCGAGGGGCTCCCTCTGCCCGCCTCATGCCCGTTCCCGGAGCTCCCGTGCCCCTCGGCTCGGCTCGGCTCCCCGTCGCGGGGGTTTGGCTCTGCAGTGCGGCCGGGGAGTTTGGGCCTCCCGGGGCCGCGTCGGGACAGGCCCCGCCGTTCCCGGCCAGGCCGGGCCGGCTCCGGGCAGGCGCTGGGAGCTGGGATAACAGCCGGGATAACAGATCTCCCGGGTGCCTGCGTGGAGAGACCTGATGTTTCCAGAGGCTTTTACATTGTAGTGCGGGAAAGGGGGGGAGTTCGTGATGTGTGTATGTGTCCTGGCTTTGACTTGTTCATCTGCAGTGCCGTTTCGGTTTCACCGTTCGGACGTCCCCGGAGCTTCTCCCTTTCCACGGGGTCCATTGCCGTGGGAACGCGGCAGACTGCGTTCTGCCAGATGGGGTAGTGCAAGGGGGAACCCAGAAACCTCTGTAGTTTTCTTAGACAGTATGAAGGGCTTATCTGCATTAAATGCTGCTCCACTAAATAGTTTTTGGGGTTTTTTAATTGTTGTTTGCTTTATTTTGGCATAGTTTTTATCTTGTGTTGGTAAGATAGGATGCAGAGTACTTCCTGTGTAGGAAGTGACCACTGGATATGTGACAGGTGCACAGCACAGTCTGTGAGTGCCTTCAGAATGCCCGTGGGTGAATCACTTGTGCCTTCCTCACTGTCCGTAAGTCCCACGTAGCTGTTGCTCGTTGTGTTGGGGTTTTCTGAAGAGCTTTGTTACTTAAAACAATGGTTTCCTGCTGCTAACAAGGGAAGGGGCTTCTGCCTTGCTGTAGGACTCCAGGTCCCCTGTCCTGCCTCCTCCTTTGCCTGACAAGTGCAGTTGTAGCAGTGGTGAGTGTTGGACCCAGGTCATTCTGCCTCAAGAACAATATGTTGCCATTACCAGCGTGGGGAGCTGGTGCTCGGGAAGGCCGTAGGTGTTTGGGGAAGGGCCAGTGCTGCTCGCTGAGCATGGGCCCATTGCAGGAGGAAAGGAAGAAGGAACAGTTTGTGTGTGTCACAAGGCCACTGTCAGAATAACAAAATAATGCTTGTTCTGTTCATGGCTAGTTTTTTCCCTACCTTTTTATGTTTCTGTGGGTTTTATATTGTTACTTACTATGTACAGAATACCTTCTCCCTCTTCTGTACCTTTGAGTTTCTGTATGTCTTTATCTAAATGCTGATTGTGATGGATGTTCTAAATATAGACTTGGTTTGGTCTGTGTGACTAGTGGTTTCTCTGACTCCCTGTATTCTGCATGGTGGGATTACTGGCACACTCCAAAGCTCAGCAGTTAGCCCAGGCTTATATCCCTGCAGTGACAGGGACACATTGGGAAAATTAGAGAGTGAGGGACAGAATGATACTTCTTCTCTATAAAACATAAGGAATTACACAGGAAATGTTGAAAGGTGCTAGGGGAAGGAAATATGGTGAGAGAACAAAAATAGGAAGGAATTTGTTTGGAGGTGAAAGGCCATTGGGAATTAATCTGAACCTGAAGTGAAAGGAGATTGTGATGCTACTTTAGGTAAGAACAGCTGTCATGCCTCCACATTGAAACATTTTTATGCTAGAGCAAGAAGCATGTTAATCTTTTTGGAAGCCATTTTTGTGGCCACACTCTTCTTTCTCTCAAATAACAAGATTGAAAATGTGCTCAATAAAAAATTTTTGTATGTATACTGAGATTAGGATTTGTTCAGTGGCACAGTTGACTGCAAGGCCACGTGCCCAGACTAGTAACCCCTGTCTGTTGTGAAAGAAGGGTACTGAAGCAATTAGAAAATAAAAGACCTTCAGCTGGATGCACCAGGATTTCAGTGAGGATGTTCTAAGTGAGGTGCATCAAAAGTGTTTCTTCTAATTTTTAATTTCCAAGTGCTGTCTTTAGAGGTCAGCAATGAATACATGTGGGTGTATGTCATGCTCTGGTCATGCCTCCCTCCACCTCCTGAGGACGAATTGAGTTCCCTGATTCATCCCCAGAGAGGGGAAGCTTGCCAAACAGAGCAGCATATCAAATAGGAAAGGAATCACTCCTTCTAGGTAGATTTACGCTTCTGTAGCTTTAACACTTGATTTCCTGGAACCCAGAAGACACTTATTATTCTACTTGGTGAAGCAGAAAGAGCTTTTAATGGATGAAAACATCTGGGGTTTGCACCTATTGAAAGTCTTTACTGCTTTTAATTTGCCATTAGTTTGTACTTTTAGGTAAGTGCACTTAAGAGGGAAGCTTGATAATTTTGTGCTGATCATATATCAAGGAACAATTTATTTTAGCTGACAGCTGAATAACTGTTCTATGTTAAACAGTTAATGGCCCTTTGACACAGTTCTCCCAGCAGATGTTCAGGCACTGTGGCCAGTATAATGGATTCCTCTGAAGAAGGTTTTTTGCTATTCAAACCAGGCAGACATAAACCTCTGAAACAATATCATCACATGCTTTTCTTTTCTCTCCAGTTCACACTTACTGCAGAATACAAATCTGTGAGCTTGAGGAGAAATGCCTCCATAGCACCACTAATGGTTAGGGTTGTATATCTCACAGGTATTTGGGCTTTCCCCCATACTCACTTCTGTCTTTATATCTCAGTGTTCTTTTATATAAATCTGGAATTTATGACTGGATTGGGTTTTTTTAATCTGATGACACTTCTGGATATTGAGGTCAGTTTTTGTTTCAAGACAAATAGATGAAATGAGATCATCTGCCATTTTCTTAAGGTGACGCTTCTTTGAGATACAAACTATGTTTATTTGTTTTCACTACTTTGCAGCTGTAATTGGTTCTAATCTTTAGTCTGCCCGTTTATCCACTTGGATACCTAACCTTTATTAATGCCTGGGCAGAAGTACATGTCATAAAATTGTCATAAGTTTTAAAATTCAGATTTATTGGTAAATAACAGAAATCATATTATGTGAGGGACTCTAATCTTAAGAAACACCAGTATTTGCTTAACTACACAACTTCTTCTGAAAGTACACTAGTTGGTCTCTCTGTATTTACTGTTATTTGAGAAAAAAATATTTCAGGAATTGTCATATCATACCTTTATTAGTAGAGGAAATTCTAGAGTCTGCAAGGAGGGAAGGACTTTAATCTCTTTCCATGTACTGTTCCTATTGCTTTCCATGTAGAATTTTACAGTTTTTGGAAGGCATGGGATACAGAGTCTGAAATCATTTGCCTGAGTTCCTTGCTGGTTTTCTGCTTGGTGACTTGAACTGTACATGTCATGAATACATTGTATTTGCAGAGAGGATAAGCAGTGTTATATAGTAACTACAGTCTTACTGGTTTTCCACCCTGCCCTCATGGAGTCACTTGTGTAAAATAATTAATTGAATAAATTCCTTTTCTCCTGACAGCCCTTTTTCTTCCAAACAGCATTTTAGTAGAATGTGTGTGTAAGTGATACTCTGACCGTGGCTTAATTCCGAACGCCGTGGTTTGTCGCAGGTGGCTGCGGACGAGGGGATCCTGCACGCCTCGGGAGCTGGGGTGCCCCCTGTAACAAAGGATTACTGCATCATTTACAATTCTAAGTGGACATCTCTTCCAAAAAGCCTGGACAATGCTGTAAGTAGCTTGTAGTCATACTCTCTCAAAAAACTAAAATGCAGTATGAATTTGGATCAGCTATAACTGGTGTTCAAAATTCTGAGTTAAATAAGTGCTACATTGAATATTTACCATTTTGGGTCATGTTGTCCACTCCTTCCCCCGAAAAAAATCTGTAGTTAATGTTTCTATCCTTTAAAAAGTGAGCTGCTAAAGTTTTCAAAGGGGATTCTCTCTCTGTACTTAAAACCAGTTTTAAATCGTTGTGTATTCATTTACTGTTCTTTTTTCTTATCATTATGTCCAAGTTTTATCCTTGGAAGTTAAAGTTCTGTTTATTTTTTTACAAAATAGATAAACTTTTGAAAGAGATGTTTTTATATGGGTTCATCAGTTTGATGTACTGTTTAATTGTCTTGAAAACGTGTGGTGTGATAGCAGGTTATCTGGAATGTATCATCATGCCTTATTTTCTGAGTGTATTGGTGTTAGGCAGAAATAAATATCCTTTAGGCACTCTTCATATAAACAGGACATACTTTGTGTTGAGGGGTGATCAAGGCACTCTGCCTTCCCTTCTACCATTCATTCGCAGTTTAACTCAATGTAAAACAGAGTAAAAATCGTGTCTGCCCCAGTCATCTGGGCCACTTTAGTTGGTCAAGATATCCTAATGGCTAAAGACAATTAACAATAATTTAAAGATAATTGTCAATATGAAATTAAACTTTGAAATAAGGATATAATGTTTTTAATTAATCTTTTGCAATAAGTACTACATTATCAGACTTAACAGCTGGTTTTGAATAAGTGTTATTCTTTGGAACTCTGATTGTGTTGTATCCATCAGTGCTCTTGTGGCTTTTGAAGCCTGGAAATACCACAGAGTATACATTGGATTCCCCAGAACTGCAAGCAGGGATTTTCCAGTGTAACCAGTTCCATATGTTTAAGTTACAGGAACAACTCTTGTGAAAATGCATCTAGAAACAGCCCAGTTATGTCAGCTCTATGCTGCTCTGAATGTCCCTCAGTACTGCAGGCTGCAGAAACTGCTGCTGTCATTTTATATTCATGATTTAATGGTTCATTTCTGCTACACCTCTTTCTAGCAAACCTGAAGTTAAGAAGCACAGTAATGCACTCATCTAGGTTAGTTTGTAGTATCAAATTTCCTACTTTTAGCATGTGTCTTTTCGCTGCAGACTTTCAGGACTCTGGAAAACCTGACTTCTACAGTCCTCTGCAGTTCATCTGAAGCTCCTTCTGGCGTAATGAAGGACAAAGCAGTGGCAGTGATGAGAGGAAACTGCACTTTTTTGGAGAAAGCAAGAATTGCACAAAGTTTGGGTGCTAAAATGCTGTTGATTGCCAGTAAATCTAGGCTGGTAAGTTCCAACACAGTTTTCTTCTGCAGTGAAATAGTCTTATCTGTTTGGTCCCATGCAGTGTTGTGCAGGGTGAGCTGAGAGAAGCCAAAAGCAGAGGACCTGGCTATGGGTGGGATTCCAGCAGGAGTCATTAACCCTTCCCACAGAGTGCTGTAGTGGGACTGATGTTCTGAGTCAGTTACCTCTCAGTGCTGGGTTGTATCAGCTGCCAGTATCTACAGCTGAATTGTATTGTTAATCTCTTCCTTGTGTCTTTAGTCATGTTTCTGAGTGCAAATACTTGTCCTTATCATTCCCTAATTTTAATGTGTTCTGAACTCCATGTAGTCTTAGGTAATATGTATGAGAAAAACAAGCTAGAAAAATATAATACAAAATTGAAAATAAAAAAGGTCTATTGAGATATTGTCACAGATACTTCTATTGCTTTTTTTGTTCTTTATTACAGCTGCAACATGTTTGTACAAATATGTGCAATTTATGAATTTGCGTGATTGTCATGAAAAATTAATCTTGTTTTAGAAATGTAGAGAATAAAACCAGTTTTGATTATCCAATGTGATACCATAAAAGCACAAGAGCTGTATGAATCCAGACTTGTTGGTACTATGACCTGCTTTAGTTTAAGTACGTCTGTCTTCATTAACCTTTTGCAAAGAGCAATGAATGAGCCTTTTGTTTTTTAGCTTCTTCCAAATACACTGAAATTTGAAGGATAACCTGGTTTGCAAATAGGCTCAACATACTCACCACTTACACTTTGTCTCTTAGTCTTCTATTTCAGATAACAAGACTGATTTTGAAGATGTGACTCTTCCAGTTGCTCTTATAAGATATAATGACATAGTAGATATGCAGCAGGTAAGTAAAAGGACTTCAGTATGTTATGGTTTGTATAAATGTAGGTATTTGAAGAAATAAATAAAATAATTTCAGGTTAGATACAGATGTCTGTCTGATTTGAATGGGCATAGACACTGCTTTCAGCTTCTCAGAAGAGGGTAGACAGCAAGTCATGGAAGTGCTAGTCTTCCTAACTCAAGTGAATGAGAGAGAATGATTGATTAGAATGCTAAGAATGGGAAACACCTAACTGGAGACAGGGAAATCTTAGAAGTCTTCCTGCTAAACAGGATAAGCTGTCTTCCAGTAGACTTGTATACAGTTGCAGATGCCTGACAGATGTGAAATGCTACAGCCTGAGAGGGCTGTTCCTTTAAAAGCTACAACAGTTGATCTTGTAGCTGTGGCACGGTAGCTTTTCAGGCAGGAAGCACTTATCAGGTTGGATATTGAAGAGGGTGAAAGGGTTTTTTGTCTTTGCCAGATGATGAGCTCTCTCTTTATATAGCATGACAGCATCTGTTACAGAGTGGTTAGGCAGTATAGTTTGGGTTTCTGCTGATGAGTTCATGGTGAGATGCCAAATGCTTGTCATTAAAATACAGCAGTTGTGGTACCTCCTACGCTTTGTAAGCAGGGCAGTTTGTTTTGGGAGTATTTGGAGTTTCTTTTCCTTGATGTTTGATATTAGGATATAGAATGAAGGGTTTTAAAGAAAACAGTATTTTTAATTCAGTGTGTCTTTTTCTGTTGTTGTTATATTGTTTCTAGGTTTTTTATTTAGTGTTAAGTAGTTTTGCTAAGCAGGAGTTGCACTGCACATGTTTTGCTGTGAGCAGCACAGACTAGCCCTAACCTGTGTAGTTTTAGCTTCTTGGGCTGAATTTACAAGCTCACTTCACCTTTTCTGCTCTTAATCTTCAGAGCTGCCATGGGAGGTTGTCTTGGGTAAGTATGCAAACTGAAACTGCCTAGGTTTATAGAACTTTGGTTGTTTGCTGTCTGTTCAATTAAAGATTGGTACTTGCTGACCACTGACATTACTGAAGGTTTGTGATGACTGTTCTCAGTCTGCCACAGCTTTGATGAATACTGTGGTTTGGTTTGGGTTGTCCTTTGTCTTCAGATTTGTTCCTTCAAGTCAGACAAGTGTTTTTTGCTTAGTTTAGTGATTTTGGGATGCCCTAGTAACATGAAAGGGAACTAGGGCAAGGTTAGGTCCCAAATTGGTTCTGAGTCTTCTCTGCACCGTTTTATTGCCCAGTTGTTCTCAGGGTGGTGTCATGTAGAGTCACTTCTGTACAGCCATTGTAATTCACCAAAGCAACTTTGCTGGTATATATATTGGTGTGCCAGATGATGTCTCCTACTGCTGTTGAATCAAAGAAGTTGTTTTTGCCTGAGAATGAGACCACCTTCATAAAAGTGGTGAGGAACACAGCCTAGACTACAAGTGATCCTTTCCTAGTTCTGCTCTAGTTTTTTGCCAGAGGCTTCTGTCATATCACTGGAAGCTGTTGTTTTGAATATGTGCTGCTTAGAATCTGTCAGCTGTTGCACTGTTCCTACTACAGTTGTATTTCTGGTCTAATGCTTTGTAGGGCTCCCAGCTTTCTCCTTTTACTTAGAAGAGAAAGGCAGCTGAGGGTAACTAGTTTGTATAAGCATTCTTTTGACATTTTCTTTCAGCACTTCCTCTCTGTTGGCCATCACCATTTGAGACAGCCTTGATAGCAATAGCAGAATGTCACAAATCCAGTCAGTGGGCAGCTCTCTTGCAGTGTTACTCTGTGATGCAAGCTGTTGGATTCTAGTGCTCCCTGTAGAGGAAATTGAAACTTTTCAGATTTTTAGTGAAGAGAAGAACAGTAGGAGCAAAAGGAAACAATTGCTCTAGATTCTACTGTGATTTGTACTTTGGAAGATTACGAAACTTTAAGGGAAAATTGAATTAAGATATGTTGGAATTGGATACTAAAAATGTATAAGCCTTTAAGTTTCTTGAGGGTTTGGGTACTTTTTTGAGTCTGATTTGGAGTTTGGTGTTGGTTTTTTTTTGCATAGAGGATGCTGTAATTTGAATGGGTTTCTTTTCCCTTTAATGTTATGTTCCACTTCACACACTGTAATGTTTCACTGGAATTTAATTTTACTCCTTGTTTTCTGAACTTCCATAACTTCAGGCAAAAAAGTGATTCTGACTTCTTTAGCCTGCAGAAAGGTTATTATCTGTAATTGGACAACTCAGATGCTGAAATGAATCAGCTTTCTTCCCATGTGACCACTGTATTCCACTGCACTACTGGCTTCCCATTCAGTCTCTTTCCTGCCAGTTTGATGTTCCTGTAGCTAAACCTGCCTGGCATGTTCTCTCCTGCTTTTATCTTAGTTGCAGACTGTAAACAAATCTGGTTTTTTTGCAGCATCTCTGAAGTCTGTTCTCACTGCATGATTTCTTTAGATGTCTTAACTTCCTTTGACTGCAACAGCAAGCATGTCTTCCCTACCACCTTCCATTTCCTGTCGAATTATCATCCTTTCTTTGCTTCTTAAGTTTCACCTTTCAGTCAAATGGAATGTCTTGATTTTACTTTCAAGATTTTTGTACAATTCAGTACCATTTACATCTCAGTGTGCTCTTCCATTTTCTTCAATGTCCTCCGAGTGTTTCATTTACTTAGATCTTAAATTTTTTAAGTAAGGTGAAATTGCTTGCTTTTCTTTTGAATCCATCTCAAATCACATTTGTGTAAAGCAGTCAGTAAATAACTTTCTGCCACCTTCACTTTTCACCGTGTTCTGTCTGAAGCGTCTTGTCTCTACCTGTATCCGAACTGTGAGGTTTGGGGTTTCAAGAGGTAGAGGTAGATCTCTGCTGATATTTTAGGGGACCTGTGACTTTGTATTTCAAGTTGATTAACTTAGATATGCCTTGCTGCAAAGCAGATGTCTTTGATAGTACTTGGTGTATTTGAGGAAGGCATTTGGACTAGAGGCACAACTTCTGAGATGTGTGGAAAGAATGCAAAGAATACCATTTTGTCTCATGGTATCCCTGTGTTTCCACAGCTGTAGTAATAGGGTTGTTTCCAAACCTGACCATCCTGAAAGGTAGCATGGAAAGCATTGCTTTGTGGCAAATATATGGAATGGCTTGTGCAGTCAGCTGAAAACTTCCTCTCAGCATTGTGTAGATCAAGAGCAGGAAATCATGATGTGCATCTTGTTGGAAAATAAGCCATACAATTTATTCTCCTTGTGGACCAACTTGTGTGTTATTTTTTCAGACGCTTGGAAATGAAGTTAATGTGACTCTGTATTCACCACCTTTGCCCCAGTTTGATTACAGTATGGTTGTCATCTTCCTGATTGCTGTGTCTACAGTGGCGCTGGGAGGCTACTGGAGCGGAGTAGCAGAGCTGTAAGTGTGTGAAATGGAGCTGCTTAAATTACCTGGTCTGCAAAGTGTGCGAAAACTGTCACTATGATCAGGGAGAAATTATTTTTTATTGGTAGTTATAAAAGTAGAAGATCCAAGTGCAGTTAGCTGCTTTGCCCTGAAATTTTTGAGCTCTGCAACCTCTGAAAAATCACCATAGGTCTTTGAGGAGCCTTGAGTAGTACACTGTAATAGTCTCTGAGGGATAATGCAGATCTTGGAAGGAGGAATGAGTTAACATTTTGACAAATTACCAAACACACTGTAACTGGCATCATAATTCTCCAATATCCACAATAGAATTAGGTATTTTAATTACACCTTTAAAGTCCAGTGATTCAAGGTACATGTATAGTTGCATGTAGTGTTTGCATTGGCAGGGATCTGTACGGCTGCTCCATCCCAGCTGGCTGTGCAGCACTCCTGTCAGGAGGAACACTGGGAAACACAGTTTGCTTGAGTCTGGCTGGCTCCAGGTAAAGTCCAGCCTGGCTTATCTGCTTCAGCTTTGTGTGTTATCTGGTGGAGCAACAAAGCTGGAGCAGCAGCAGGTCCAGGACCAGGCAAGGGCAAGGGGACAGCAGCAGTCCTTGTGCAGGGAAGAGGAGGGAGAGGCAGTGTAGAACATGGCAAAAGCAGAAAACAAGGAGTAGCAGGGGTTTGTGCACTGTGCTTGAAGGGTGTGCAGCTTTAAGTGATGCACAGAACTGATTTTAGTCTGGGGTTAACTGGCTATAGCTTCTCTTTGAGAACATGGTATTATTCTGTAGTATTTCTTGGCTGCCTGTGTGTGTTGGATGGGCCAGTGTGTGTTGCCACCTTCCATGTCTCAGTGGGGTTCTGGTGCTTTGCTCCCCAGAACAACAGGGAGAGGGTTGTATGTGATAACAGCAGCTTCCTCTTTCCCACTAGTTAAGCAAATGAGTGATTTTAAAGAGATTAAAGAAGCAGAAGGAGGGGAGGTGTGTATGTTTCTTTTTTTAAAGATTCGACCTGATTATGTTTCTTCTTCACCCTGCAGTGCTACAGGGTGTGGCTGCACTGACTGCTAAAATAACCAAATGTGCTGCTGTCTGCCATATTGAAAAATACCTGGATGTAATTTATTAAACTTGTGAAAGTGCTCTTTCATAAATCTAGGCTGAGCTTTGTTTTAAAAGCTGCTTATTCAAAGCATGTCTTCTGAGAAGGTGATTCATCTAACAAAATGCCTTGCTCCTGTGGGTTTTTCTCTTTTGAAGGTGTAGCTATTTGTGCTGAATTCAGCATTTTGTAGTAGGTCCTGGGATCTGTCAGGAACATGTTATCTGATGGGCAAGTTGCACTAGTGTCTGTACTAAAGAGTAGAAGGGCTATCCGCTCAAAGAACAAACACAGCAATTTAAGTCTCCTTATTTTGCATGGTGCAGTATAAATATGGAGTGTGTATAAACAGAAATTTTAGTCCCAGTGAAAGTCCCCAATTACACCCCCTCTCTTTCACTTATGCTGTAATTACAAGGTGTAAAGGTAAAGGAACTAGTACTTAGCCAGCTTCATTCTGCTACCATGATTGGGTTTTGCAGAAACTGAATATCTAATTGAAGTTTTAAATTGGTGTACAACACACGTTATTTTGACGTATTTTAGACATATTTATCAGATTGTCTACATTTAGCCAAAGAAATTCTGTAGTCAGAGGTGGTGCCCTGATAGAGCTGAGTGTGTGCATCCTGAAAAGAAATTCAAGAGTATTGGACTACTTTTCTTCACACTGATCAGAGTTTTGACTTGGGTGCTCCTTAAAGTTGGCAAGCACCACACAGTTGGAAAGGAGTGCAGTTTAGAATCTTTTCCTTGTGATCTATGCAGGTTGGAAGTGGGTTTCTTCATTAAAAATGGGGAGAACTCAAGAAGCTCGTACCATTTTATTCTGGTTTTAAGTCTAATAATAGTATGAAGGATTAAACTGAAATTCTGTCAGTCTAAATGCTCTATAATCAACAATTATAGTAGTAAAGGGTTTTCATAATCTGCTATCTGAGGTAAATGTGTTTGTCCTTTTCTTAAAACAGAGAGAATCTGAAAACAATAGCAAGTCCGGGGGAGAGAGAAACCAGGAGAAAGAAGGAAGAAAATGTTACCTTCACCCCTGTAACAGTTATCTTGTTTGTTGCCATCTGTTGTGTCATGCTGGTCCTGCTTTATTTCTTCTACAAGTGGTTAGGTAAGAAACAGAATAATCTCATTTGACTTAGTTTTCTACACAATCTTATTTTAGGTGTCTAGGTCTGAAAATCTAGATTTCCAAACTAGAAGGAATATATTTTTTTAATTGTTCTCTCCTTGTGTGAGTTGAGGGTTGAAAAGATGCACTTGCTACTTAAAAGAGAGAAGTTTTCTTCAACTGTCTTGCAATGACAGTGCTTATTCTGAATGAAGTAATGTGGAGGAGAGGTGTATAGCAACAAGTTAAAAAAGTATATGATTTAAGTTAATGTTCTTGGGAGCATGGCAGTGTTCAGAGTTTGCTGGATGAGAAGTTTTTTTAATAGTTAGGGTTTGGTGTTTGGTTCTAGTTTTTTGTCAGTGAAGATCTGACTAGAATGCAATTCTGATACCTCTAAGTCAAGTTTTTGCTTGGTGAGTACTTTGTCATGGCAGAGACACTCAGAATACAGCACTTCCTGTCATTGGCTGACTGTTGTCTCCAATGACTGTACCAAGCACTGCTGTAACTGTTTACAGTTTTTCTCATGGAATCATAGAACCCTCAAGGCTGGAAGAGACATTCAAGATCATCCAGTCCAGCCATCTACCCATCCACTGTAACCCCTAAACTGTATTACCCAGCACAAAATCCAGATGCCTTTTGAATATGAAATACTAAATGTATATTGTTGTTTTTGATTTCTGCTTGCTATTTTTTGGTTACTGATTCCCATCTTCATTCTTTTTATTTAGTATATGTTATAATATCAGTCTTCTGCTTGGCATCTGCAATGAGTCTGTACAACTGTCTCGCAGCATTAGTAGGAGAAATCCCATTTGGGCAATGCAGGTATTGTACACCTTTAAGTCATTATAAATGTAAGGCTTCCTTTGGGGATTTTCTGGTTACTACTCAAGGTAGTGTGAAAATACAGTTTTGACAAACTGTTACCTGTATGGTTTGTGGGATAGTTACAAAAGAAAATTGCAAACTTCTTTAACAGATATTAAAGGTATCTGTAGCATAATCAACAGTTGATAGTTGTGGGAGATTTTCTGCATTACCTTTATTTGAAAGCATTGATGTAGTCAAATTTGAAAGGCTCTGCTTGGCTCTCTGAGTTTGGTTTTATGAAATTTTGATTGTCTGTTGTGTGTGCTCATTTTGTTCATCAAGGAGCTCTGTAAGGGGGGAATCCTGTACATTTGATCCCATTTTGAGCAAGTACTACACTGTAGGCAATGGAGGGTTTTTTTCCCCTCATTTTGGTCTATACTGTACCCATCATATGCCAAGTATTAACTTTATTGCAAAGACAACACATTGATCTTGTCATCCATGTTCGAGGGTAGGGGTTACAGTCGTGGCTTAGGTGGGGTGTTACCACTGTACAGGCAGCCTCCTCTTACTAGTCTCTGTTAAATATCCTGCAGGTGTTAGTGAGTATGGGAGTGTCCCTCTTTCCTCCCCGGTATTTTCACTTCAATAATCCTGAATATTTAATGTGAAAAATGGTTCTTTTTCCCCAGAAGGACAATGCTTATGAACCTGGAAGCATGCAGTTGTGTTCCTCTCTTACTTAGTGAGGGTATTCAAGCCAGGTGATCCAGTAGCCCATCAAAGGTGGAGAGATCAGGTAGAAAAGACAGCAGGTTCTCTCTAAGCTGCAGGACAGGCATTACTTCTGTCAGTTAATATCAGTTCAAGAACTATCCCAGGAAATTGAGTAGGTGGGGGAAACAGATACTGGCTCACAATTTTGCAATACATAGTTACTACATTTTTGATCTTATATTATGTATCCTAAAATTGATTTTCCTCACTACCACCCTTTTGTGCAATCGTGACATGGTTGTCCCTCACTGGCATAGTTCAGTTAACATAATTGTTAACTGACACAAATGAGTTAAACAAACTCATCTGCTTACTGCCTTCTCTGGGTGAGTTTGCTACAACGAGGAGAGGCCACCAAAGCCCAATTTGGTTTGTTTTAGTGTAGTCCAGAAAAGGGTTGGTACTTCAGTTGCAAGAACAATGTCACCTGGACAGAACAGCTGGGCAAAGGAGAAGCTTTTAGGATGAGAACTCCTGGTCAGCTTAGGGACCTGTGATAGCACAGGCATGTGTTTTGGCTGTTGCAGACTTTCTCTTTTAATTTAATTATTTTCTTTTAGGATTACATGTGGTAACAAAACCATTGAAGTGAGGCTTATTTTTCTGGCTGTGTTCTGCACAGCAGCAGCTGTTGTCTGGGCAGTGTTTCGAAATGAAGACAGGTAAGTGGTGCATTCTGCCTTCAGAGTAATAGAATAATTGGCATTAATGAACTTCCCGTCGTACCACTAATCCTGGTGTGTAGCATCCTTCTAAACTCCAGTGCCAGTTTCAAAAAAGTCATGAAAGTATGAAGCTTAACAAGCATGGGAGTAATAGAGAACAAAGCTATGCAAATGAACTGTGTGGTAATTTGAAGTTACAAAAACTGTGCAGATGAGGAGGAACTAGCTTGATTGCTAAGGATTGCCACAGGAGGAAGAGATGCAGAGTAGCATGGGGACCTTGGGTCCTGAGCTACAGGACCACAAGTACACAAATATTATAGTGCATCCCAGGTAGCATCTTAAGCCAGATGTTCAGCAGGGCTCTCAATCAAGTGAGCAGTCACACAGGTGAACACCAAGGCCCTCGTATAGCCCATGTTCAACTCATTTCCTCTGTAGAACATTGATGAAGAACAGTGTTGGGCTTTAACCCCAGCTGGCAACCAAGCCCCACACAGCTGTTGGCTTGCACCACCCCCAGTGGGATGAGGGAGAAAACCAGAAGGGTAAAAGTGAGAAAACCCATGCGTTGAGATAAAGATAGTTTAATAGGTAATAGATAAGTCAGAAGCTGCACATGCAAGCAAAGCAGAACAAGGGATTCATTCACCACCTCCCATGGGCAGGCAGGTGTTCAGCCATCCCCAGGAAAGCAGGGCTCCATCACACATGATGGTTACTTGGGAAGACAAACTCCATCACAGTGAACATCACCCCCTTCCTCCTTCTTGCCCCAGCGTTATATGCGGAGCATGACACCACATGGTCTGGGATACCCTGTGGGTCAGTTGGGGTCAAGCTGTCCCCGCTGTGTCCCCTCCCAACAACTTCTGCACCCACAGCCTCCTCACTGATGGGGTGAGGAGCAGAAAAGGCCTTGGCTCTGTGTAAGCCCTCCTCAGCACATACAGTATCCCTGTGTTATCAACATTATCTTCAGCACAAATCCAAAACATAACCCATACCCATACTGTGAAGAAAATTAACTATCCCAACCATTACCAGAACAAAAAAAGAGTTACCTATTTATGGTCAGAGGTTGGTGTAAATTGACCATCCTGAAACTATTACTTTTGTGGGCTTGGTAGCAATAATTCTTTAAAACTAATTCTTTGCTTTCAAAGAAAATCTTCTTGCTATTTCTAGCAAAATCTAAAGTCATTATTGCACTTGGATTCCTGCAGTACTTAGAACAACCTGTAAAAGTGTATTTTTATTTTTAGGTGGGCTTGGATTTTGCAAGATATTTTGGGAGTTGCCTTCTGCCTAAACTTCATTAAAACATTGAAAATGCCCAACTTCAAGGTACTGTAAGTTGCTTACCTTAACATAGTGTTCTACTGCCATGAATTTGCAAGTTTACTGTCAGGAACTGGGATTTCAATACTCAAGAAATATATATTAAAAATTACAGTATTTACAATTTTTAATAATTATTAAAAGAAACTAACCCTATTCTAAATGTTATGCCAGATTAAAAAGCATGGTGGGGTGTGGTGTTGGGTTGGGTTGGTTTTCACATGGTGGTACCAGAATCTAGCTATGTAATCCTTGAAAACCCACAGTAATATTTTCTTCTCATTTTTTGCCAGTCCTGTGTAATACTTCTAGGCCTTCTCCTTCTATATGATGTGTTTTTTGTCTTCATAACACCTTTTATCACAAAGGTAGGTCTGTGAATTTATCTTAACAAAAATGTCTGGTCACTGGGGCAGTGTTTTTGTCCAACACATCAGTGTTCTCATAATTATCCAGAAGGAAAAGATAACTTTCTTTTCTTTCTTCCCCATTTAAGACAACAATGGCCTAAATTTTTATGGCAATCACATGACCAAAAGTAAACTGTCCCCAGCTGAGGGACAGTGATGATGAGAAATTACTGCCCTCCATTTTTTTCCCCTTCTTTTGGTTTGAACACCCCTATATCGGAACATGCTCTAGTCCTTTCTGCCGTGCTCACTTGCAGTGTAGTGTGAACTGTGTGCAAACATTACCTGCTTTTATTTTGAAGCAGAAAAGCTCATGGCAGAAAAAGCTGACATGTTTTTATCTGAACTTCCAGCTACATCTAGTGGACTTGTTGTTTGGGGTGTTTTTTACAGTTACTTTAGGCTGGACTACATGTTTTTAATGCAAAACAATACTGTATAACACTGTACAATACTCATGCATTTGCTTTGGTGTTCAGGATTTTTCCAATCCTGCATTGTGAGCAGAGGTACAAACAGTTTTTGTAAATGTAGTATGATTTGGTGCATCAAACAACTAATTTTTGAAAAAATAACTGTAATTTCAGAATGGGGCAAGTATAATGGTTGAAGTTGCAGCTGGTCCCTTTGGAAACAGTGAAAAGGTATGAAAGTCGTTTTAATACGTGCAGCATAAGAATACTGACTCTGCATACCTAATTCATAGTGTGCTTTTCGGCATAACTTTCTCACAAAATGTGGCAGCTTCTGCTATTTTCTTATAAGTATTAAATACCTGTTGACTTGGGTTTGATCCTAGAGTGATGGAAACTTGGTGGAAGTCCCTACTGAACGCTCAGCTCCCCATGAGAAAGTAAGGATTGTATTTCAGATACTGGATTTTTAAATTATTCCCTCTAAAAAGACTATTCTTTTGGGGAAAACCTGACTGTCCAAATTTCTCTTCAGGGCCTGGATATCATTGATCAGTATTTCATAGTTAGGTTAATAATCCAGATTTGTTACTCCCATTATATGGTTAAATATTGTTTTAACTTTTTTTTTTTTGGTGCGAATATTATTTGTAAATCTGAAATTCCAGCTTACCTGTTGCCTTAAGCTTTATCTTCTTTCTGTGTTGGTTTCTGGTTTTTACTTTAGGTTCTACCTATTTTGAAGTTCTACATTAACAATAAATTAATTATATTTAAACTGTTTATTAATTGACGCAACCAAAAAATCCAGAACATCGGGATACTTTAGATGAGATTTATATGGCTTCTGAAATAATGTTTTACAGTTACCTGTGGTTATTAGAGTGCCTAGGCTTGAACACTCTGCATCGACACTGTGTGACTTGCCATTTGCATTGTTGGGTTTTGGAGATATTATTGTCCCAGGTGAGCAAATGTTTTGGTAATTGTAACTTACGGTTAAATATTTGGGGTTTGATTCTCAGCTGATTTACAGTAGGGCTTCTTCACAGAGTAATTACTAAGTCAAATGCAATAGTTTGCCTTGATCTGTCAGTGCAGAATACAACAAAAGCCACAATGGAAGAAGAAAGCTTAGTGTGTTACAGAACACTTAACTAGCGAAAGGTTTTTTCTTTTCTGTTGCACTGGATTGTGTAAATACAAGTCCCAAAGATAAATCCAGTTGTCAGTATTAACTGCCTTTCATCAAAATCTCACAGAATGCAAGTATTCTGTGATTTGTGTCTGAGGCTACGTAATTAGAGGTGAGGTAACAGAAAATGTATTGCCAAGTTTTTCCATATTTGTCAGAAGAGCTGAGTTTTGCCATAGTTGGAGTATTGAGCAAACTACTTAAGTCAAGCATGTGCAGGCAAAATTTCAGCATGTTAAGAGTGGGCATTAGAATCCTGTTGAAGAAAAGTATTAAAAATAAGTTACTCTTCTGTGTTAGAAACCTTAAAAGAACTTACTTAAGAGCTTACTTAAAAGAACAAACCCTTTTAATACCAAGCTCACTTGGCTCGTATTTCCATTATGGTTTTGATTTTCTGGGCTTACTGTAGGATTTCTTAAACTGATTCTTGGCTTTCCAGAAATAAATGGGAAGAAGATACATACCATAATGGGAAGTCTTACTAGAAATTTTTTTATGCTGCTTTCATTTGGAAGATTGGGGAGAAAAAATTCATGGGCAGACATTCCATTAATCCTTTTCCTTTTATTCTTTTTTTTTTTCCTTCAAGGGCTTCTGGTTGCCTATTGTCGAAGATTTGATGTTCAAACAAGTTCATCTTCTATATATTACATTTCCTGCACAATCGGTAAATGATGTGATATTTCAGTATTGTTGATCTTCATGGTAACTTTTTTAAAATGTCAGAACTAGATAGTTTTCTTCAGGTAAAGGTTCAATGTTGTCAAGAATCTCTTTATATCTTTTTAGTGTGCCTGCCCATGTTTAAGGTGACTATTCTTTATGGTAGTCAGTTGCTTTGAGAAATTTTGCAAATACAGAGCAATCAATTGTCTGTCTTTTCTTCAGTTACATTAACAAGAAAGATACTGCTTTAAAAAAATTAATTCTGGCTTACTAAATGAGCGACTTAATCTAAAAATTCTCGTGTTCTTGATTGTGTCTGTATAAATATCTGTTTATAGCTTATGCCGTTGGTATGGTGCTGACTTTCGTTGTTTTGGCATTAATGAAGATGGGACAACCTGCCCTTCTCTATCTTGTACCATGTACACTCATTACCAGCTCACTTGTTGCCTGGAGGCGCAAAGAGATGAAGAAATTTTGGAAAGGAAGCAGTTACCAGGTAGGCTGAATGTCTTGGGTATTTTGTTCTTAATTCCTTTGAGTGTATCTTCTCTGAGCACTTGGTAATGTATCACCTGCAATTGTGTTTTTGCTAGTCTTCCTGTGATCTTCTGGAACCAATAAGGAAAAGCAGTCTTTATTCTTAGGAAATCTTAGTCTTGGAGTTGACATGGCACAAAAAAAGCTTAAGGGAGTTGAAATAGCTGGTTGAGTACTCAGGGAGGAGAAGTAGTTTGTTCTACTTTCTTCAAAATCTGTTCTCATATTTGAACATCCCTCATCTATCATCTTGATGTGGTATAATATGAGTCACTGAACTAAGCATGCAGGCTCCAATCTGCACTAGTCCTGTATTAGAGACAGTTTCAAAAGGGCTGGTGATCAACTGGAATTTTAGAGACTTTCCCTGCATCACTGGTGTCCTGCATTGTCGGGACTGTACGGAGCACTCAGCAACAAAATAGCTGGGGGGGGTTATGTAAATGCGTCCTATCCCAGCACACACTGTGGGCACCCTGCCTTGGGCATTCTGCACCCCCCTTTAGTTGTGTCTGACACTGCCCAGGGACTGCAGTCCTTAGAGCCCCACCTGCTGTGTGCTGACACTGCACATGCCCCCGCTGGGATTGCTGTGGGAGCCCAGTGTGCCTCCAGCCCCTGGGAGCTGCCATTGCACGTAAGGCAGACCAGGCTCACATCACTCTACGTTTTGCTTGAGACCTAAAGCCCAGTGTAGTTTGAATTCAGACACTGTCACTGCTGAACTTGGAGAGGGGGTTGTCTGCTGTAGGGGCAGGTGGGTGTCAGGTTGATAGGAAAGAGCAGCTCCTGCTTTTTCAACTTCTGGCTTCAAGGTTTAAGCAGGTCAGTGGAAGTCAAGGGTAATTCTTGTAAATGTAAAACTGCAGGCAGGCAGCTCCTATAGTATCACAGCTAAACACTATAACCAAACCTTTTGTTCATCTAATATTCTACACCTGCTTCAGATGGAGTTTGGCTGTGTGAAATTACTCTGAAGATTTTCAGCTTTAACTATATACCCAGTCTTCTTGTCTACAAAAACAGCTTTTCTCCTTTCACAGCTCCAGTGAATAGAAATGTTTCTCTGTGGGTCAGAATGAGTTTGGCTCACTGTGCATTTATATATGAATTGGTGACTCTTTGCCATTTGAAAATAAACAGCATCATATACATGAAGCTCAGTAGTTCTGGGTTTGTTGGGGTCAGAAAGCTTTGCAGTTTGTTTTCCTCACTTGAGTTCTGAGTAAGATTGGCCTAAGTAAATTTGGCAGCTCTCCTTAGCGACAAAAATTTCTTGTACTTCATGTACAAGCAAAACTCATACTTGAAAGAATTATGTTGCCATAGTAGTTATTTCGTGTCCTTTCAACTGGTTTCTTGAAGGATTAAAACTCCTGTGAACTTCAGCTTCTTTTGAGGTCAGATGACTTCATTTCTAGCATGATTTAAAATATTGATTTCAGCCCCCACTCCACAAGTTAGACTTGTCTGTTATTGAGCACCTCTGTGTCACTTCACTAACTCCTATTTTTCTATAACTTTATGAAGAATATTTTTATATTAATTTTTCTTCCCAGAGAGTGTTATTCAAGTTGCACTCTTGAAAAGCTGTAATGTTGATCTCTCTCATCTGTTGTTCTCTTCACCTAAGGCTGTATTTCAAACTGTCCTTTCTGCATTTACAAACAAACATGCAAAAAATCCAGTCAAATGGATGAAACCCCAAACCACCCCAACCCACACAGGCCTAGGGTTGAAATCTCCAGTTTTCAATGCTCAGTCGGAGGAGGAAAGATACAGAAAGATGTCAGAAGACTATTTTTTGCTACATCGGTGGTGATTTGGACTGAAGCAGAGCCACCCCATTGGCAAAGGTGGCCAGACTTGTGTGGAGGTTTGCTTTGTCCTCATGAGAACAGAGAAACCCTGCACAGTTGTTAGAGCAAAGTGTCCTAAGGATGGGGGTAGAAGAGCATCTACAGTGTATCCAGTGACTAAACTTCATAATAATAGTTCGTTAGTTAGCTTTTCTGAGTTTTGGTCTTTTCTAATTTTTGTTGGTTTTGTTGTATATGATTTTAATAATTGATTGAATTTTATTTAGGTATCGGACTCCTCCAGGACGCCTTTGCTACAAGGTGTGATTATGGCCTTCTTTTAATGCAACTTTATTAAATCATCTTATGGTTTCTTTTTTCTTTTTTTTTCCCCTCTGCTTCCTCTTTTCAGTCTTTTTTTGCATCTACTTTTTAATTTCTCTGAATAGCTCAATAGAAGAGGGTAGAACTGAAGACTAGATAATGAATTTGTCTTCATGCTTAGGTGTTTTGGTTTTTTTATTTTTTTAAAGGAATACAGGAAAATGTGATATTAAATACCAACAGAGCTGTGATTCCTAAGCCTGAAGGCAGGCTTCATATGCTTCTCTACTCTCTCAATTTCCAGATCCCTGGGAGTGTCTTCACATATTTACAGCTGGTGTTAGTTTCTCTTCTCTTACCCACCTTGAAGTCCTTCACTTGATTTTTCTGTGTCCGTGCGTTGTCATGAAAACCTGCTTAGTACTGAACAGCACTTTTGTTGTCTCTCGTTATATGCTGAGCATTGTAAGTTTGACTTTAGTAACTGTGTCTGCGGTCCCTCTGTGGTGTTGCTGCTCCCCAGTGTCCTTCACCCTGTCCTGTCTGCACTGCTGGCAGTGGGAGCCGGGGCTCAGAGAGGCCTTTGTGGTCTTTGCTGCTGCGCAGTGTCCGAACTGCAGCGAGGTTTGACCTTTCTTGGCTGTAGCTCATGACTGTCAACACTCATGGTATTTATTTGCATTGTCCACACAGCTTGGAGAGAGCAGTGTAAGCTTTCAAATTTTGACTTCTTGTGGAATTTAAGCATTTAAATATAATCTTGAATTATAGTTGCTGGTCTGGAGTTACACGTCTCTTTATAAAGTGTAGGGTGTCTGCCCTGTACACTGAAGACAATTTGAGATGGAGAACTCTGCCTGGCTGTGTCTTAAATTCGCAACTAAGAAGTACTTTTCTCACTAACTTCTTTCTTCTAATAAAGAGTACTTAAACAATTTAAGTCTCATTAAAAAGCCTTAATAATAAAGAAATTTGATATGAACCGAAGATGATATTAGGAAGTGGGAGGGGTTGAGTGGAAATTAAAAACAGATGGTGAGACTGTATTTTTATAACTTAAAACTCTCCTGTTCTACTGTGTGCACTCAAGTTCTTGGATGAGTTTGTTAAAATAAGTTTTTCAGTTTCTGCTTTATATATATGACAAATACTTGACTGCCCAAGATAGCTCTGAGGTCCCATAATTCATAGCTGAGGTAATTTCTGTTTCTGCATAATGACGCAGTCTTAAATTCTGGTTATGCTGTATGTGGCTTTTTTATGGAGTAGTCTTGAGCTGTAATGAGTTGCTGCACAGGAAAACATTTTAACTATTCACTGTAGCACAGGGATTTCTTATGACAGTAATGTACCTACTTTCCTGCTTCCTAAATAGACAGTATTGCTGTTTAGCACTTCTTATGTCTGTTTGAAGTAATAAATCAGCAGATTTGGCATTGGCATGTTACACAGCGTGCACCTGCTGTTTAGTACCAGCATTTTTATAATCACATTTTGAAATACTCACAAATTCATCATAACTGTTAAATTGTTTAGAATTCTGTGATTGCAACATCATCAAAGTGAATCTTGCAGGCAAGTGTGTGCATGGGTACTGTGAACTCTTACAGGGAGGAGTTTCTATTGCCATTTCTAGTTTGGTTTTGTGGGAGAGGTTTGTTTGGGGTGAGTTTGGTGGGTTTAGTTTTTAATAGTTCACCATGTTAGGAGAACAGTTAAACACACATGTGTTTTAGTTACAAAGTTGTCTTAACACCTTCCCATTAAAACCTGTCAGGATTTAATGGGAACAAAATCCATGTGGGAGCAAAGCTTCGGAGTCTCTTCCACTTTAAAAATGTTCAACTCTTCACAATGCACAGTCAGGTTGCTTTGGCTCTTTTGAGGGTTAAAACAACAACTTTGTCCAGGATTGAAGCGAGGGGCCTTCATCTTGCAGGTGGTTGGCACAAAGATTCCTTCAACTTCTGGAGAGGCTTTGAGGACGGAGTTGCCCTGAGAGAATCTACAACGGAGATATGTGTGAGGGGAAAGCTGCTTAATGCAATCTCATACTTCAGAGAGGCACCTGTCTCTGACTTCAAGTGTGCGCTCTCCTTCAACGTGGAGGAGAGATTAGAAATGTGCTGGGGTGGCTTTTTTAGCCTTTTAACATTTACATTAAAAAAAAAACACAACAATCCCCCCCACAAAACACTTAAACATCCTTGTTGCTTTACTAGGCATTGTTAAATTTTTTGGGGGGGTTTAAAGTTAACTTAAAAATCTGATTACTAGGCTGAGAATTTAAAATTTAAATACAGGTGCTATCACTGGCATTTATACAAAAAAGTACATTTTTTGCTACTTACAGTGTTGTGGAATTAAGAGAAGAATCTTTGACTATGGGATACACCAAATTGTTGCAGTGTTAATTCTAGAAGCATCTTGTCAGTGCTTACCAAAATGACCTGCTCTTTGCCAGCTGTTAGATGGTCCTCCCTAGGACAAAGGAATATATATGGCATGACTTGGTGTTAATATGGTACTTTGGAGGGAGGTTGTTCTTGTTTTATCCTGGAAACAAATACTTAATCCTCATTCAAAGGAATGGTTTGAGTTCTGTAATTGTAGGGAGTGTGTTGCTTTCAGTGACTTTTGATGTGGATTTTTGGTCAGTGCAGGAAGAAAATTCTGGGTATACTGCAATGTGTGCAAGATTGTCATTAGCACAGGACCTGGATGTTCACTGCTGGGTGCTGCCGCTGTCACTCACTTCTTAGCTCTATTGGCAAGACTGGTGTCTGCCTTCATTCTTACTGTTTTAATTCTGACAAATGAAGAGAGGGATGTGAAGGACCTTTTCTGGTCTCAGTCAGATGGATATTGTGGTCTCTGGGCTCTCCTGAGCACTACCCAAACCCCACTGACTTGTTCTTTGGACCTGTCAGCTGCACATCATGTTGGTGTGGCTGGACTGAAACCTGCTCTTTATGAGGTATGTTGTGTACTCGCAATGAAATGATTCTGTTAGCATAAAAGAAGGAAAGGCACAGAGATGGGTCACAGCTAGAGAAGAAGAGAGAAGTTAATGGGACTAATCTCTTTGCCCTGTACATAGAGTTACACCACATAAATGTGTACTACACAACTGTGCCAGAACCTGGCTTTGTGTTGCCAAGGGTTCTTCAGTGGGTGCTAGTAAACAAGAAAACTGTTGTGTAGGAATCTGCCCAGCTTGGATCAGAATCCACACAGTGAGCAGCTGTTTCATAGAAACAGAGGGAGGTTTTTTACTCCTGGGCAGGATATGGCACTATGGAAGAACATCCATGTGGTTTTCTACCTTTGGATGTTGAAAGCATTATCCCTTGTCCTAGTAATCCTGCCACACTGGGCACTGAGCTGCTTGATGCTTTCTGTGTTTCAGCATTAGTTGTACAACTTCTGTGTCTTCTGTCTGTGGCTCTCAGCTACCAAACTGTACAGTTCGTGGCCTCTGGTTAATTATGTTTAATTCTGAAGCCCTGAAACTGATGGTCTCAGTTTGTCGTGCTAACAAACGTGTACTTCACATCTGTAATTCGTTCAATGCCTTGACCCAAGGGGAGAAACAGGGGCTTCATTGCCCTCCAGCAACGCAGCAGTGGGCAGGGAAACAGGGGACTTGTTAGTCAGGACAAGTACAAATTTGTCTTGTGTTATTCAGGTGATTCAATCAGTTATATTAATTGAAATCTATAATCAGTCTATAATATTCTGGTTTAGATTCTCTTCTGTTGCAGAACTTCATAGTTCCATTTTCTTTGTCCTTTTTAAAATAAAAAGAAAATTTACAAAGAAATGTTACCAATAGTTAGTTTTCACTAATAGTAATAGGTAGCCTTTACAGCTATGAAAAGAGAAAGCCAGTCTTTTCTGTTCCAGCTCTTGCTTGCTACCTGTAAATGTCAGGTCAGATCCTAGAGTCTACTTAACAGTTCTGAAAACTGTGTCTTTGAAAAATTTGCTTAACCCTAATTTTTGTTCTTTGTATTTAATAATTGAGATACTTCTGACACATAAGTTTAATTTCTTGTAGAGGACTTGCGTCCTCGGTTGGAGAATGCTTTTGTACTGAAAAGCATTAGCTAGTAGAGCTTTGATTACTTAGCTTGAATACTTTCCTGGTCTAAGAGGACTTCCTGTCTGTATGCTGCTAAAATGCCCTATAACAAATGTTTAATTCTATTTCTCTTAGCTAACAAATATTTTGGATCAATGTGGGGAAAGCAGTATTTCTTTATGAAGAGCCATCACTTTTTCCTTCTTTTTTTTTTTTTTTACATGTAGATGATGGAACACCTGGATTACACAGGAAATGAGGAAAGCACAGCAGCAGCCACTGAACAGCCTGGAGGACAATAACATGTGGGATCCTGATTTAAAATGCGTTTAAATTTTCAACAACTGAATTACATTAAATTGGGTGAAATTTTACAAGAGAGTGTTTCCCACTCTGTGTAAAGGGTTTTTTACTCCTGCACCTATATTTTTATGGAAAATATTGTTAATGACATAAAAGTAATCAAAATAGACTTGCATTTTTACAGCCAAACTATAGCTAGTAAAACCGTGCCTTATTTCGATTTAAATAAAAGGATATTTTCTATGCAATTTTTCAACTGTGTTTCTATACAGTATATTTTTATACAAGTTGCTTGCCCATATTGGTTTGATGTGTGAACTGTTTTTCATAATCTTGATTGACTAGTTAAGTTTAAAAGACGACACGATACCTTTCATAGAATTTCTTACCAGATTCTGAGTGGAACATTGGATAGTAATGCAACTGTAGTAACTGAAGAAGCAAACTATAGTTGCATTACTACAAGTAAGTTAATAAACAGTGTGTGTGTGTCTGTGTACATTGTAAGCCATAAAATAAGAACCAGGGCAAAATTAGTGTGGGGTTGTGAGCTCTTCCTCTCTGCCCCCTCCATTGTATCACTGGCTTATGCCTTAATTGTGAAAATTGTTAAACTTTGATGCAAGTCTTTGAATTATGTACATCACCAAACATTTAAAAAAATTAAAGGGTGGGGGAAAAGGTACTTACACAGTGGTCTTGAAAACTTCTGTGCAGCTGGAATAGTTGACAAACAAGATGGTGCGAAAGGCAAGAGGTTTTTTGCTCAATAAATGCTATTTTGGGGCGTGGGGTGAAATGTTAACTCTGGCCTGGCTCTTCTACTGGTTAAGACTTGACTCTGGAGGTCTGTATTCATGGTCTTCATTTGGCTGTGGATCAGTTCAAAGGGATGGGGAAAGGAGGGTTTTTTGTTTTTACCTTTTGCATCTGCACCAGACTTTTTTTTTAAACTGTTTTTGAAAATACTTTGCAATTGATAGACAAAACAGGTTTGAATAGTGCTAGTAGTGCCTGTGCTAGTTAAGGCCAATGCATGTGTTTAACTTCTTTAATCTTAATTTGTTCTAGCTCTTAAAGACTTGGAAAAGGATAAGTAGTTTAAATCATTACTTGCATTTAGAAGAGTTTGAGTTTGTTTGACACTTGTTATTTTTTCAGGAAACTGCAAATTGAAGGAGATTAGGCATAGAAAATTTGTGTAGCTGTAATGCTAACACCTCACACCAAAGAAAACTGGAGAAGGCAACAGCGGGAGACCATTGAGTTCACTTAGTGCTAATGTCAGGTAGTTGTTAAAGCATTTTTCCTATTCTTTAAATGAATGTCATTCCTATAGCCAGTACAAGTTCAAGAACCCTGGGAAAACAACCCAGTAAGCACATGCTGGGCAGCGGCAAGGGAGACTTTCCTGCAGTGCCTCATGCAAGCACCTCCCTGTTCATCTGAAGGTCACCTCTAGACATTGGGGCGTTTTAGTTTGGGGCGTGTCGGCTCAGGAAAATTTACCCAGATTAAATCTAGCTTAGTTTAGCTAGATTTACCGTGAAAGTGTGCTAATTAAGGCAATTGTAAATCTCTACTGGCAGTTAACCAAGGCTTCTGCAAATTCGCTGCTTTATGTAGCTTATTTTGAATCTAAACTTTGGTTTGCAAGAGCCATGAGCAGACAGACTGACAGGCTGGGCATCAGCTGTTCACTGAGACTGACCGTGGTGCCAGTTGATGTGGGTAAGATACCCACCTTGTTTGCAGCTTCGCTAAGGAAACAGGAATTACAAGCAGTTTTTATATGTTAGTAGTTCCCCCCTTCACTTGAGCTGACAGCCTGAATGCAATGGTCATCTTCTGCTTTTATTTGACTGGCATTTCACCATAAATGACAGCGTACCTCAGTGTTCCAACAGCAGACTGAAAATGCTGAAAATGTGTCTTTTGATGTGTTGTCATGCTCTTTGACAAGCCCAGTGTCTGCCAAAGTTCAGTGGTTTAGAAAAAGTTTCTGAAAATTCCTGAAGCAGATAAAGAAGTCATAACTCATTCAAAGTCATGCACAATTCACAGCCCTGACTTCTTTATCTCCTTGAAATCTACATGGATGGTTTGTTAAATTTTCAGCTTTTACAGCTATAAACAAGAATGGAATTGGTATAAATAAAGACCTTTGGCAATGTAAATGTATTCAGCAGCTGGCTGTGGAAGCTCTGTCTTGTTCTGTGCCTAATATGCTCCATACCTGATCATGCCTGAGGTTTCACACACGTGCTGCAGTTTAATGGGATGTAAACTAACTTTTTTATTTCAAATGCTTAGGTTCTTTGTTTACAATGTAAGAACGGAGTTTAAAATTTTATATAAACACTAGGTTAGTATTGACTACTGAAATGAGGTTTTGTAAGTTCAATAGAACTGATTACAACACTTTAGCAATTTTGAATGTTTCTAATATTGAATTTGGTTAAGCTAAACACTGTTAAAAGCCTTATTAGTCATACTTTAATAGAAAAATCTTACTACCTTTTCATTGTATGTTTACTGACAACAGCCCCCTTCCTTATGACTCTTTTAAGTTATCACCTTAAGAATGTTATTAATAAATGTTACTTGGAAAAAAATAGTTGAGTAATTGCTTTGTTCTAACTCATCTTTTTCTTACTGTGAATGTTTGTGGCAAAACAGTTGACACTTCATGATACCAAGTAAATTAAAAATCCATGATACACCCCCATAAATGTGTAGTTGCAGTTTTTGTCCATGTATCCAAGTTGTGATTCCGTTTGTAAGTACATGTGTGGTAGGTTTAGTGGATTGCTTTTCACTGTTTTTTTTTCTGGAGTGAAGATCAGGGAACCAAGTCTATGAACTGACCTACATCAGTTTGACTGGTCTGATCAGTAAATGCTTGTTGCACAGCTGGTAGTCATGAGCTCTGTGAAAGTACACCTGACAGAAGGGAGCTGGAAATCTAACAGGTACAAACTTCTTGATGGTAACAAGCTGCTTGCACTCAGCCCAGGAAACAACAGAGCAGCAGCAGCAGCATTGCTGAGCTGGAGGCCCTCAGCCTTAGACATGAGGGCAGAAACAGCCATGCCTCAGACCTGGAACCCAGGCTGGGCTGGAAATGTTGGCAAGGGAAAAGAAAAAAAAATCACTGACCCTGAATACACTTGATATGTGATCCTTGAGACATCCCTGTGATAGTGTGTTTGTGTGTAACATGTTTTAAGTATTTCGAGCCTGTTTTGTTCATACACTGCAGGTTCCAGCAGCAGTGACTCACAGTAAGTGAGTACTTAAACATTTGTTTCATTTTGGTTTAAGTTTTGGAGGAAACTCTTCTAAAATGTTCTTTGAATGTACTTATTTTAAAAAACCAGAGAAGTTAAGAACAGATAAACTGCAATCAGTAAACTTGTTTTTCACTGTCTGTTCCCCAGCAATCCGTTGTTAAGGCTGCTCCATGGGACACACTGGCAGAACTGCAAAACTCAAAACTGCAAGAAGAGAGGTAGTTTCTGCTAGGGGAGAGAATGCTTGCCTGTTTAGATCAGTCCAATCTTTACAGTACAATTCCATTTAGACACAAGAATAAGCTTTTCCCTGTGAGTGTGGTCAAACACTGGCATAGGTTGCACAGAGAGATGGTGGAGTCTCCATCCTTGGAAATACTCAATAAACAAGTGGACACAGGCCTGGCAGCCTGCTCGGAGCAGAGGGGTTGGAGTAGGCAACCTCAGAGGAGCATTCCACCTCTACTGCTCTGATTATTAAGGATTTTGTTGATGTTGCTTGTTTTCCAGCTTCAATAATCTGCAAGTTTTTTCTTAATGGGAAAACTCAAAGTTTATCACCAGAACATGGGTTTGATTTTTTTTCAATTGGAATAATTTACTTACAGTAAACTGTTACATTTGAGCATATTTAAAAGTTGTCTTTGGATTTGTAATACTCTCAGAAGCTGAAGAACTGTTTTATTTTCAAGTAGCCTATACAGCACATTTTCTGAGTGAATGGTTTATCTTTACATTTCTTGAGGGAGTAAGGGGGAGGGCAACTCAGACTGTTATCCCTTTTGTCAGAAGTGAGTGATCAAGGTTCAAGGTTTTGTATTCTTGATGGTGGAGGCTCAGGTATCTCTGGAATTCCTCTTATTGATAAAGAATGTGCAAGATCCTGTTTCCCTGAATACGGAGGGCATCAAATAGCTGAGAGTAGGTTTTTTGCTTGCAGCTCAAAGACCTTTTAACCAAGAAAGTGTTTAGTTCAAAGAGCTTTCATCTTTTGGTTGGGAGTGTGCTCACAGGTAGTCTCCAGTCTGGTTTCTGTTCTCTCTCCTTGCTCTTTGCTCCTCTTTTCTGTTTGGGGCAGTGCCAAAATGTTTTAAGTGTCTTTGCACGTTAATTTGTCTTAGACAATAATATGCTCTTCTGTTCCAGTATGGAGACCATTAATGAGGAGGTTTAAGCTTTTGGGTTCTATGAAAACAAGCACAGCCATTGTACCCACCAGCTCAGTCCACCAGTAACAGTAATTTAAAATAAGCTGATCATCTGCATGTCCTTATTTGTGTTATGGCCCCACTGACTTTCTGGGGTTGCATTAATTTTGGTGTATCAGCCAGGTTTAGATTTGGAAGCAAGAAAAAGTAAGGGAGGGTTTTTGCAATTTAATGAGAGGCTGAAATGTGCCTGTGATGGTTCTCCCCATGTTTTGCAGAAAGGCTACCAGAATATATCACCTTGTGTATTGTAGATGCTTGGGAATACAAGGAAACTTGACAGGAATTGGTACATTTAGAAGTTCAGCAATAGCTCAGTTAATTTAATTTCTACCTTTGTTGTGATGTGTCCCTGTCAAAGCTACAAGAAAAGTGTGCCTCTTTTAATTAAATATTTCTTTCAAAAGGTAATGGAAATTTATGTTGGGAAATTGATCTGTACTCATGGATTTAAGGCAGCTAACTGCAGAAAATTAGCAAACAGGTATTTATCTGGTGACTATTTCTGTGGTAGCTGATTTCAAAAATAAATTTTATAAATAAATTTACATTATAGTAACAATGGAAGCAAGAGCAAATGCTGCCTACTGGTACCTCTTTCTTCAAGAAATGGAACAGCAAACCTCTACAGGACAAAGTGACACTTTTGTTATGGTCACTGTCAAATAAGCATTTAAAATTGGACAATTAAGACCAGTTGCATATAAAAGGGATACTTAAAATTTTGCATTTTGATTATGGGTTACCTATCCTTGGATTACAAAACAGAACATCAAGAAGCAGAGCTCTGTGAACTTGTCCCCAGTTTCTAAACCGCAGGCACCTCTGTCTCTTGCTGTTTTCCCTGCTGGTTCAGGCAGTGCTGCCCTGGAAGGAGATGCTGCACTTCTTGCACATGGGGCACCTCTGTGCCAAGACCACCTCCGTGTCTGACCACCCCGCAACTGCTCAGCTGCTGACAAGTGAAAACAGGAGCTGGTGAGCCCAAAGACTGCAGCAGGAACAATTTTCACAGGGAAGCTTGAGAAATTCCGAAAAATGTATGGGGGGAGAAAGTTCAAAAGGAACAAAACTGAGATAAAGTCGTTTTAAAGGCAGATTAAATCTTGCAAAGGGTTGCCATTATGTTGTAAATATACCCATGCAGTTCCTGGCAGCTACTGGTTTTACACATCTAAATAGAGATGAGTGTGGCACACCCTTGGCAGTTTCGTGCAAGACCGCAGCCTTTGTGGGTTAAGCTCTCAAACTTGAGCAGTTTTCTGAGCAGGAAGTGATGTATCATGTTCCCAAATATATTTGACTTCAGAGAATGGCTTGGGTAATGTATCTCTTTTTGTTCACTCAGGGAGCATGTGAAAGGAAACATCGCACATTCAGAACTGCATGTGCTCAATTAGCTCATTAACTTGATGCCCCTTCCTATTAATATGGAATATCTTTAATGCAGATTTTAAAACTGCAAAACCCACCCTCTCAGTTGCCTCTTTGGATATGACAAGCAAAGCTGAACTTGAGTTACTCATTTTTGCATTTTGAGCTTGCTGTGTTTGGTCACCTGGCCCCTTGTGGTCCATCAGAAAGCCATCCTACAGCCCTTTCCTGTTGGTGGGGGTGATTTGCCATTCCCAGCAAAGCACCG
Organism: Pithys albifrons albifrons; assembly: GCF_047495875.1. Lineage (NCBI taxonomy): Eukaryota > Metazoa > Chordata > Aves > Passeriformes > Thamnophilidae > Pithys > Pithys albifrons. The sequence continues at coordinate 11,503,200 of NC_092470.1, forward strand.
AAGCCCTGACAAACTGCGAAGCCTCCCATACCATTCCTGCATCTGTGCTGCAAAGTGAACGGCTGACTGGGCATTGTGCTCTAGCCCTTGGCTAACACCTAAAGGAGTGTTGTTAGAGAGGAGCTGAGGCACTGGTGGCCTTCAGGTGACACCAGATGAGGTCTCGTATCTCCAAGGGCACAGCTACCTCCATCTTCCATCTTATGGTTACTTGGTACAGTGAGATGACCGTGTTATTTTGTTAATTTTAATACATGAGCAGTTTTGTTACTTTAATTTAAATACATGCATTGCTTGTGAGAGTGAAGTCTAAATCAGCTACAGGGGATAATTTGTTTCATGACCATTAAATATGCAAACTTAACTTTTTGTACATTATTTTCCTCCTAGTATATCTTGAATTTACCCTGAATTTTACACTTAAATGTGAATTGCTGCTAAGTTGTGTGTTTGTAACATTATTTGGTACTGGACAAACTTGTCACAGAAGGTCAGTAACACCAGCACTAGAAAAACCTTTCTCAAATAATGGAGGGGACTTGCAGATCCCATTACCTGTATCAGTATGTTTTTTTGCCCTACTTTATATATTTTGAACGTTCATGTGGGAAAAAAAAGGTGTTTTCAGGAGTAAGTCAGAATGTAAACTGGTGAGTTGCCACTGTAACTATAGCTAAGATTTACCAGGATAAATCAGAAATGGGCAAACCTGTGGCCAAAGGAAAAAAAAGGCATTTGAGATAATTCACCCATTTCAAAAATATGAAAAACTAATTGATAATAACTTTTCTGCCACTCATTGCTTCAGTAAGGGACAAAAAAAGGTTTTCTACAAAGAATCTGTGTGACCTTGAGTAGGATATTAACTAGATCTCCTTATCAGCTGGCATTTGCAACTGATTTAACTACTTGAATTTCAGCACTTACTTTGAATAAGTTAAGCTTTTTGTGGAGTCAAAGTAAAAACCAGATTACTTTTATTTAATGGTAACTCATCCAATTTGTCATCAAGAGGAATGCTGTATTTTTTTTTTCTGTGCATGAGTCAGTAGTTCATCTGTGTGAAGGTGAGTGAGTAATCAAATGGCAGCATCCTGGCTACTGGATATTGCAATATGGAGATAAGAGCTTCCTCAGAGAGGTTTCTTACCCTTTAGCACTTCTAGTGAGATCCAGCTACAGGTGGTTTAATGTGATCTAGAACCTATTATGTTGGCATCACACATTTTACTAGTTCTGATTACATAACAGAATATATCAAGGACAGACTGATAGCTTGATTTGAGATAGAAAAATGAGATACAGGAACCACATAACAAAAGGAGCTTTGTTTAACTCAGTTATATTCAAGATAGCAGAAGCTTGCTTCAGGTTAAAGGTCCTTAAATGCAGTAAAGTATAAAAAATACTTCATTATCTCCTTGTCATTCACAACTGACAGCTGTTAATTTGGAAGGAGATATCAGAGGAATTTTGAGTTGACTATTTGTGTGATTGAAAGGTAACAGTATGGCAAGCAACAAATATTTATCCTACTGCTCAGCCCTCTGAGGCTGAGGTACATCTGAATGTACAAGGATTCACCTTTGTATGACTAACTCTGCTGGCTTAGGATCAAATCATGCCATGTTCGGTGTGGCTGATCAAAGTAATAAGAGGGTAAAAGGTGACTTCCTTAGGCCATGTGCCATCACTGCCAGGTGCCAGGGCTGTATCTCCCTATGGTGCTGTGTCCTGCCCCCCATTCCCAACACTCTGAGGCTCCCCCAGACAGCACCAGGCAGAGAGGATGTTGATGACTCATTTTCCTTTCATTTTCATCACAAGCTTTTCCAGTGAAACAAATGTGCTCTCTCTCCAGCTAAGCTTATCGCAGCTGAACTTTCTAACAATTTGGTGTCATTCTCTCCACAGTTTTGCAGGATCAACAGGAAGAAAAAAGCTTGGAAATTCCTCACCTTAAGCACGGAACTTGATGATCTCAGAGGTCTATTACAATCTATTGATTTTGTGCTTCTATGTTCTAAACAGCAGCTTGTATCAGAACAGATTTATGCTCAGGCTGGCCTCCAGCTTTTCCTAATTTCCTTGCTCCTTGGAGCACTTGGATTTCAAATATTAAACTTAGAGGCCAACATGATAACCAGTATAGAGCCCAATTATTGCTATGAGATGAGATGAAGGATCTAGGCATAGAAGAATGTTCTCATTAACTCAGTTTGGGATTTCAGCTTTAGATAATTAAATAATTAGAAATGGAAGAAGAGGAAGAGAGGAAGCAGGAATGGGGTAATTTCTCACAAATGTTTTATGGTGTTAATTGAAGAACTCAGAAATCCCCCATTTTCTCTACTTTCCTTTGGAAAGTTCTTGAATCATCTCCAAAAATAATTTACTGGGCCTCCACTGCTCCTTCTGTTCCTGCTCCCTAAGCCAAGAACTAGCACATGGGAATCCAGGCAGGAACAAGTAGCTGCAAGATCAGCAAGCTTAGGACTTCTGCAATAAGAGAGTGTATGTAGCTGGTTTGTTGTACTCAGAACTAATTTAACTTTTTCCTGGAAAAGCCAAATTTTCCTATTCTATGGAAATTGAGAGTCCTAGGAACCTAATTTTCATATCTATGTAAAATAGCACGAATTCTTCTGAAGTTAAAGCAAGCATAAGGAGCTCCCCTGCAGCAGAGGAACTCCCTGCAGCAACACCCTAATGGGAGCTGGATGCCACAGCTGCTGAGTCTTCTCAAATTTGCACCTATTGTTTGCAGCAAAGGGGTTCTGATACTAGAATTTACAACTGGACCTGCTCTTCTAAATGGCTGTTAATGCGAGGATGTTTTGTTTCTCGTTATCTACAGTTCTGTTCAAACTTGCAGGTACCACCTCTGCAGCTTTTTTTTTTAAGTGCTTGGTTTGATTTTTATAATAATTGGAATGTGTCTAGTGAATTTGGTAGTGTGCCGACCCTCAGACTCTGAAGAGACTGTTTTTGTCATGCCATGGCTCATCAGTTTTTGGCTGTATGAGCAGAGCTGTATGAGCACAAGCCCGTGGTTCAGGTGTGAGCACAGTCAGCTCAGCCCAACACTGTGGCAGAGTTCATGGTGACATTTCACAGCAAGGGGAGACAGATGATGGCACATGGTTCAACAACTCACAGCAGCTGACAAATGACCAGACCTGTCAATGAAAAATAAAAAAAATTAAATTAGTAATGAATGTTTGGATGGAGTTTATATGTAATTACTGCTCTCGTATGGCATTTAAAAAATGTTAGCAGAACCTTTGAGCCAGTTTTAACTCACCTTCCATTGCAAAGGAAACACTGACCTATTGAACTGCATATATCTTAAATAAAAATTAATGTCTTAATACAATATTAGACGTATGTTTTAGATGCGAGATTTTTCTATGACATCCCTAATATTCCGTATTTAGGAAACATCTCTCTTCCCTTACTAGTGCAGTTTACGGTTGCATAGTTTGTTGCAAAAGATACATAATGACACATGTGGTAGAAATTACTGTATGAGGTTTTTCATGTGTGGTACCGCTACTCGAAGTTTGCAGATTGCATATAGGGACAAAAGAAGACAGGGCTCCTGCCCTGGGCAGTTCCTAATCTAACCTGGGCACTGATTTCATTGCAGGGGAAGGTACGCATACACCTCCCCCTCCGCCCAAAACGAACTTTCCTTCGGTTTCGCTCAGGCCCGTTACAGGATTCGGGCACCGCCAGTGTGAGCAGGACAGGCAGGAAAAGCGTGAACGAATCTCAGCTCACGCTGTCCCCTGCTCTGTAGTTCAAATAAGGAATAACGCCGGGTCCCTCTCCGGGGGCAGCAGCCGGCGGTGACGTGCCTGTGCCCGGACTGAGGTGACACTCTGTACCGGGAAGCGGAGCGCTGGTCCTTGCCCCCGAGGGAGCCGTGCAGCCCGAGGCAAGGCCGGTGTTTGTGCGGAGGGTACGGGGCTTTCTGAGGCGGAGCCCCCACCTCTGACCGCGCGTTCCGGGCCGGGTGGGTATCTGTCCCGGGAAGGTCCATTTTTAACACCTCCTCGGCCAGCGCGGCCGCTGCGCGCCGGTAACTACCGGCACCTGCTCGGGGCATCTCGAGACCCTGCTTGCGGCTCCCCGTCCGTGCGGAGGCACCAATCCGCCCCCGGCCCGTGCGGGCAGCGCCGTCCCGGCCGCCCCCTCCTCCCGGGGGCGGTGCGAGCTGACGCGGCAGCGCCGCGGCTCCTGCACCGGCCGAGTCGCACAATTATGAGAAAGAGGCGCCGGGCCGAGACCGCTGCCAGCCCTGGGTCCCGGTGTGGAGCCGAACCAGCGCCGTCCTCCGCGCCCCGCGCCTGCCTTCGCCCCCGGTGCGCCGTCCTCGCCCGGGCGCTGCCCACCCAGCCCTCCGCTGCCGCCGAGCCCAGCCCCGATAGATGGAGACAGGCCCCGCCACCGCCGACGCCGAACCACGAGCAGGAGCTGCCCGGCGAGAGGAGAACCAGAGTCGGCGCCGAGACCCAGCCCGGCCCTGAGGAGAATGGTGAGCGTGGTGGGTGCCCCGGGGGTGCCGCGGCGGCGGGGCCGGGGGGAAGGAACGGGACGGGGCCGCTGGATCAGACCTGTCCCAGCCGGCTGTCGCGGGGCCCGGCCGCCCCGAGCCGCCTCCCGCCGCTGCCCTGCCCTGCCCGTGCGGCGGGGAGCGGGGCCGGGCTGTGCCCCCGGGGCGGGAGGCAGCGGGGCCGGGCTGTGCCCCCGGGGCGGGAGGCAGCGGGGTCGGCCCCCGACAGCGGGCGGGCGTTCCTTGCTCAGCACCCGCGGGCCCGGCCGGAACGACCCGCGCCGCCGTGTGAGACTCCGCTGCCCCTCGCCCGCCCCGGGCGCGCTCCGAGCGCTGCCCGTCCGGCGGGGCAGTTTGATGTCGGGCCGGAATTCACGCGCAGCGCTGCGCGGTTTACCCCCTTCTCATCTTTACACCTAGTTATTTTTCTTAGTTTCTTCGTGTTGTCGTATACAAGGGAGGGTATAAACGTTTAGAAAGCGATATATGAGCGTGTCTAAGCGAACACAGTTTTAATTCCAGCTCATTCTTCTGGTTTCAACGCAGTTCTTTATCTCTGTAAGTTTATTCCTTAATTCGTATTTACAGAATTTAGAGTGATTCATCACATAAAGTGCTTTCAAATAATTTTGAACATCTAAGTGTGAATTTCTATGATCTGTTTGCTGGTTAAATGCTCTGTTTCATTTTAAATAAAGGTGTTTTATTTCACAGTATTTTGTTCCGGCCCACAAGGATTCAATGCCCGCCAGTTCTTCCATCTCCGTGTATATCTGAGCTGTGTGGAAATGTGGGTTGTCTTTTTCTAGAATATACAAATCCAGCACTCCCCTAGGAAGAAGCTGAAAGTGCAGCTTTCCTTTCTGACTTGAAAGAGTGCTTGTCTCCCACTTGTGTGGTACTTGCTCTTCTCAACTGAAGTAATTTGGTGTTGGCTTTTTTTGCTGGTTTGTTTTTAGTTTTGGGGAATGGAGTTTGTTTTCTTTGATTTTTTAGTTTAGCTCTGGTGGGTGTTTTGGTGCTGACGTACACGTTGGTTTTAAGCATCATAGATTTGTTAACTCGAGGCTCAACACTTTTCCTGGCATTGTAACAGTTTGCAGTGTTTTATATTTGCTGCGTGTTTACAAAATATTTTGAAACCACTGTTTAACAGGTGTTTTGCCTGAGTTGAATATAGGACATTTTAATGCATGTTCATTTTGTTAAAAATTTCTCTACTGCTCCATGACAATTTAGTAGCTTTGAATAATTGCTGGACAGTGTCCAACACTAAATCAGGAATTATTCTGAAGAGTGAATTGTTCGATGTGGCAATTCCGGCTGCTCAGTGGTTTTTTTTAAATGTGTCTGTGTGGGTGAGATAAGTGTCTGCTAAATCATCCTTCACAGCTTCTGGTATGAGGCCATTCTTGACTTTGCTGTTCCAAGTGAGGGGGAGAAAGCCTTTGTGCATGTGGAGCTGTTCAGGCTGGCTTTGGACTGTTTGTACCTTAGTTTCCTGTTGTACTTTGATTTTTTTTGCTTGCTTGAGCTGAGAGTGGAAGGGTAATGTTCACTTGTCATTCAACGGCACTTTCAAACATCATCTCGCATTTGACAGTTATCTCACATTTAAAGATACTGTATCAGACCATCTACCTCCCCACGTGGTTTATCTTGTAGTTACTCCACTGTGTTTTAAACTTTCATTTCTTGTCCCTTGAGGCTCTGCCTAATTAGTCTTGCGGCATTACCATTTTGTCTTACCACGTCAGCCCTGCTTTCTCTGCTCTGCTGGTGATAGACTGCAACATCCAAAGCCCTCTCTTTTCTCATAGTTATCTTTGCCACTTGCTGTGCTTCCCTTTCCTGGAATCTCTGGACCAACACCCAGACTTTTCATGCTTCTCTTTCATGTCACTTCATAAGGTGCATTTCTCTTAGCCATTCAGTCCTGTGGAAGAGTCCTGAAAGATTACTGTTTTCTAAACAAAACAATATTGTTTTGACTTTAAATAATTGATGCTGACACAGTAAGAGTTTGGCCATACTGATTTGTGATTTGATGTCAGTAATGTTCCAAATAAACTTTTAAGAGGACTTGTCAAAAACTGTGTGTGAAGGGAGATGCTTTTAATGTCTAAATGGGTGTTCTTGATAGAATTTTGCATAGTAAGTTGTTTTTCTTTTCAAGAAAGACCCTGATTAGCCTAATTAGGAGTTTGCAGTGACACTTCTACTAAATTTCTGGTGCTGTCAGCTTATTGTCTGAAACAAACCTAAATTTGAAGTTTCAGTCTTTAAAGACTTGGGAATGGATTTTTAAACTGTAGCTTAGGCTTTGAAATATCAAGACAACATGAAACTATGAAATTACACTCCTCATGCTGATATAGTTAGCCTGAAAAATTTATCTTAGTTTTTTTTAATTGATATTTATTTCAATTGGAATTCCTAATTTACTTCAACAATGTCTTCTTTGGTGGCAGTACTTGTGTACCCCTTTAATTGCTGAAAAAAGTAGCATTAGTTCTTTGTCCATTTTTTATAAAGACAAACGTTTTCAGAATCAAAGTTTTGCTTTTGAGGTGGTGTTTTTTGTTTCTATCAATAATTCCATCTTGGCACATTTTAACTTCAGTGGTTGAAATTTCGGCAGTGACTTTTCAGCCAATAAATTACTGGATAATCTCTTAGTGTGTTTAGATAAGGCATTTAAATGATTATTAACGATCTGTCACTTTTTTCCTCTGATACTGACAAATAGTTGTGGCCTCTGACAAATGAGTCTATGTGCTTCATTGGTTCTACAATAAATAGTCCACTTGACCCATGGTAAAACTTGGACATTTATTGCATGCTTTCTTTGTGTTTCCTGGCCTGAAACTTTTTTTCCCTCTGTTGTAGTTTCTGCAGTCTTGTAATTACCCTTTTTTGATTTAATCCCATTGTTTTTGTTCACATAAGGAGAATGTAGAGGTGATGGTGTCATGTTAATATACTGTGATACAACCCGTACTGAAAATTATCTGCCTAATACTTGGTTTCTGTTATTTTATTATGGTAAGCTTTTCTCTTGCTTAAATTGTAGGTGTTTTTGTATTTCAAGTAATAGAAAGCTAATCTAACAAAAGAACAGAAAAAGTAACCCACCCCAAACCTTTGTATTGGCAAACTTCCCCCCCTCCCCGGCCTGGCTCAGCCCAGGATTAGCTTGGCATCCCTGCGCCGTGCGGGGGGCAGTGGGATGTGCAGAAGGGGACTTGTCTCTGTGTAGCAGCCACTGAACTGCGGCTGCTGCCTGGGTGGGACCACAGACCTGAGCAGGGCAGCTGTGTCTCCATCACAGCTGTTCCACTGATGGAAGGAATGCTGTTTTCCTAGAGGAGTGGTGAGTTCTTTTCAGCCTTTTACCCCTATATTTTGCTTAGCATGTAAAGTAGATGTGAGCCCTTTAAAAGCAGGGGCATGAGCCCCTTCCTGTAACTCCCAGGTTTGCTGGACGCCCAGCACAGCTGAGTTTGTTGTTCTCCCCAGAAGAAGAAGGGACAGCACAGATTGTCTAAGTGCTGTTGGGCGAGCAGAGGAGATTTTTCACTCCTCTGTTCCTTCCCAGAAGGAAAGGCCAGTGAACTTTGATGGTATACTGAAATACAAAAAACAAGAGAGATTGTGATAAATAGCATTTTTATCCTTGACTGTATAGGGCTTTTATTTTCTTCACAAAATTTGGGTGAAAAATCTTCTGAATGTATTGAAAATACAGGGAGAAAAATGACTGTATTGCTGATGGTGGTTTTGATAGTTTTGAAAAACTGCCTTATGAGAGCACTGTAATACTGAGCTATGGCAAGTGGTTTGACAGCATCATGTATAAGGAAGTTACAGGACTAGTCTGTAACATAAAGGTAGTGGTTGATTGCCAAGGAGAATTTCCAGTGTGGTACCAAACTGACAGCTCACTGAAACTGAGTTTATAAGTTATGCATTTTTCCCCTTAACTAAAGCAAAGCTCTGATGTTACTGAAGTGGTAGGCTTGAATTAATCCTTAATTATGTAAATTTCTTGTGTTTAAAAAAAATCACGGAAGTTACATTGCAGTTATTGACTATTTAATACTTATGTTATTAAGAGCAGTATGTTTTTTTCCTGAAGACTCTTACAACTCATTCTAACTTGATCCATTTCATGCTTTTTATGTTGTCTCATTCTCTGAAATGTTTGTACACTCTGTCTATGGCAAATGTGCAGTTACTGAGTTAATGTATTCCAACCCATCTTTATGTCATTTGATTTCAGCTGAAAGAGGATGCCATACAGTTTGTGTGCTGGTCTATCTGTTGATTTTTCTACAGGTGTAAGATCAGAATTTTAGAGGCCGATTCAGTAATCAAGTTGGTGCTCTGTTGTGTGTAGTTGGATAGCTAATGTTTTCAGATAATCCAGCTTCAGAAACAGCTGTTGTAAATCCTGTTGAAGCTTTATTGGTACTTCAGCTTCGACCTGTCCGTGGAGATCACTGGTTTACATTCCCATACAGTCCAACATGAAGTGTTTATTCTGTTTAAATACACATCATGTGTTCTGCAATGAGTGTGCAACTGGCCAATACACAGGTTTAGAGAGTGTAGGTGTGTGCTTATAGTTTGTCTACATCTGAAAATGATGCACATGTGAATCTTAACAGTGTCCAGAGTTACTGCTAGTAATAGTAACAGCAAGAATTTGGTGAGCCCTCTTTCTGAGCCGGAGAGCATTGGAGCTCTTTAAAGGTCTGTAGCAGATTGGTCAAGCTTTTTACTTCCTAGTCATGGATCCCAAAGCCTGGTCTGAATGATTCCCAGTGCTATTTGATTCTTTCTTTTATTGTCTACTGCAAATCATAGCAGACTTTAAAAAAAGAAAGAAGCTGCAGATTCTGAGAATTGACATTAGTCTATTAAATTCTGGTTTACTGATTTTTATTTTTTTCGTTTTATTCTTGGTTGGCAATTTTTCAGATTATTACTGTGGTATATTTTTGATGTGTTACACACTAAAGCATTCTTGCTTGAGAACACTGTCTCAGTTACAGCTCTAAATTAGTTTAATCTAGGTGTTCAGTCTTTCACCATAACTCCATAATCCTCAAAGCCTGGGAAAGTGTCTGTTAGAGTTCAGTCAGTCTTAGCACAATGGTTTTTGTAATTGAATACCAGCTTCTGTTCCATGCTTTGTTCACACTTACCTCTATCCAAAGCAGGACTTACTTTCTTTATCTTATCTACTTGATTCTTGTCACCTGCTAAGAGTTTTCACTTTGTAGTCCCCTGACTTGTGCTGGGTGGAATTTGGCAAGGTGTCCCTGGCTGATGGTTCTTATCCAAATGTCTGCTAATTTTTTGTTTAATGCTGCAAAGTTTTTGTGAGATGTGGACTTCAAAAGCTCAGCTGTTAAATTTTGAATTTAATTAATAGATTTACATTTATGCCTTCTTCAAATGAATTTCTAGATGCTTTGTTAGGAAAACAGTATTTCACAAGCAGTTATTGCTTACAAATTTCTGTGCTTGGGGCACTCTTAGAGCTAGTATAATTTAACAGCTCAGTTCTTCCCACTATTACTCACTTTATTGACAATATATTTGCTGACTGACCTGGAGTGCTTGAGATGTGGCTGTGTGTGTTGCAGGGTAATAAGATCAGATTATGAGTTGTTGTTCAAGACCTTTGTAAAGTGTTCCCACATCTGCCAAAACTTTTCTCAAAGGTGTGGTTGTAATCCAGTCTAAACACCTCTAACCCTGACTGTCACCCTTTCACCTGTCCCTTTGTGCTTCCCTCTGTGCTCAGTCACTGTTTCAGGGATCTGAACTGAATAAACTGCTAATCATCTCCTTTTTTTTGCATTATTTTATTGGTCATTTCCCCGAATTGGCTTTCCCGGTGACTGTTGTGTGGATGTCGCTGCTGGTATGAGGTAGGCTGGGGTCATGTGCAGAGGCTTAGGAAAATGGGATGCTGGCACCCCAAACATGACATGAGCTGTGAAGCTGGATTGGAAACTTGCTCTATGGTGCCTGAGAGTTGATTTTTGCCATCACATTAGTAAGTGTTTGGTTGCTTTGTATATCAGACACTACACAGAAATGTTTTCTGTGTTTTACAGCCTTGTGTACAGGCAGGGATGGAGCTGTGCCATCACAGCTCAGGTTCTGTAGCCTCTTCGAAGTATAACTCAAATGGCATTGTAGACCTTGTCTGATTGTACTGCAGGCCCAAAGAACCTATTCCTGAATACTCCTGTATCTAAATTCATGTTTACAGAGGATGTTTTTCTTGACCTACTTTTCTGAATGTGTGCTAACAGATGCAAGAGCACTTGTTTTTACCAGATGTGCAGTGCTCCAACCTGTCTCTGAACTGAGCTGCATCAAGATGAGTTTGACCCCTCCCATCAAGTTATTTCAGTTGGCAAATGATTCACTGCTGGTAACTTGTCTCACATATCAAAACCTTGCTCAATTTTTTTCTCTGTGTTCTTAACATGCTGCTTATTTACTTTCTAGTGCTATTCCCATCCCTGTTTAACTTTCTCAGGAAGCTGAACCTCTTTCTTTGGTCTAGGAGGGACCAGAGCTGCATTCTGCTAATGTACCTGCCAGTGCTCAGCACAGCAGCCGTGTGGGTGGGTTCAAAGATGGTCATGCTGATGTTTGACATCATTAGAATTGCCTGGAGATTGAGCTTAATGCCCTCTTCTAGTGTGAGCCAGTCTGGAAAAGCTGTTTCACTTCAAAGCCTGTCCCTATTGCTGCTGCAGTCACTCATGTCTTTAGTCAGGTGTAACTTCAGTCACCTGGAGAAGTGAAATGATGCATGTGCTTAAGTGACACATGATTGAAGCCTAAAAGTACCAGTTGTGTAATTACAGAACTGTTAATCACCTTTCTCTTCAATTATAAAAATCAGTTAATCTACAAGACTAGGTGCAGTTAATGATGTTTTAAATGTCACAGTCTTACCAGTTTCTCCTGCACTCCCTGGCTGCAGTATTGTCTGTAGTTTGCAGAATTCTGTTAAACATCAAATGTAATAAAACTTCAGCTGAAGACATTAGAATACATGGCTGAGGGTGATCTTCTGGCCAAAAAGTTTGAGGGAGATTGATCTTGAAGAAATTCCTTCTCATGGTAGTAATCTCAGACTAGGGAAAGAGTGATGAATCACTGATCCCATAGCTGACAAATACCCTGCACAACTTTGTAGGAGCTCAGCATCATCTGGTGTGGCAATGCCTTTGGATGTGGAACTAGTTTGAGGAGGCTCTCTCCTCCTGATTTCACAGACTTAGTTTACTGACTCTGTAGCTGTGCTGCTGAAGATGTTCACGGGGTTCTGCTGCAGGCTGGCCCATGGGCAGCCCTGGGAACACCCATCTCAGCCTGTGCCAGAGGCGCTGAGCATGGATGTGGAGCTTGGGATGGACATACACCTCTTAAACTGGCATCAACTGGCTTTGCAGCCGGAGGCACTGAAAATCAGAAAGATCTCCTTAACTAACCTTTGTCCTTTTAATTTGTGCCAGCTTCAGAAATACTCTTGATGAAAATTTATGCCTTTGCCTCATTAAGCAATTGATCTGTCTTAGCCTTGCTTTTTTTTTTTTTTATAAAAACCTTATGCAGAAAAATCCCTTTTAAATTTTCTGCTGTAGAAAACATATGGTTTCTGTGCTTGCAGTTTTCCCTATAAATCTTACAGTTGTGTGTGCAACTTGGGGACTCTTCGCTGTTAAGTTCTCTGTAACTGTTTCAGATGCATTAGTGAAACAATGTGGCCTTTTTATGTTGCTTTTGTAAGGAAAGAGGGCAGAAAACACTCTCATCCTTGCCCTGGTTTGGGCTGTCAGATAATGTTACAGGTGAAGGTTCTGTGCTGGTGAAGGCTGCAAACAAACGGGTCATTCACTGTGTGATGGGGCATCTGGTTGTGCTCGGCCTTTTGTAGCCCAGGAGAGAAATATCTGTGCTGGTGTAATCACAGGACTTTTCTGGGCAACAGGATGCAGTAAACTTTGGGCTGTGCTTTATTCCTGGTGTAGAAAACCTGCCATCAGAAAAATCCTGTTTTCAGGTTGTAGAAAAATGTGTTTTGGTCACATGCATGTGGGCAATCTGCAGAATACAGGTGGACTTGGCAGAGAGGGGGAGGATTATTCGCAAAAACTAATTAGGCAGTGAGTCCCCAGGCTTGCTCAGGAGGTACCAAGGGGGATTCAGAGCAGCTCTTTTCTCTTCTCTCTGCAAAGAGGATGTAGAAAAATTAGCACTGCTGAGATAAGGTTAGTCTTTTTCACTATCCTCTTGGGTGTCATTACTGGATTTTTCTTTTTTTTTCCTGAAAAATGTAAAGATTTTGCATGTAGGACAAGAAAAATCCTTTGTAATTAATGTGTTAGGAGTTAGTTGGATTTTAATTATGCCATGAATTTGGAAAAAATCTTCAGTGCCAGATGAGAATGGATGCTCTTCTCAAATGCAGGGTATCTGTTCACCTAAAATGTGACCTTAGGCAATACGTTCTTGCTTTACTGGCAGCTCTCCAAGGAATAAAGAAATACAGTCTTAGCTTCTTTTCCTTCCTGAACATCATGTGATTAAAAAGAGAAATCTCTTCATGTGACAGATCTGTAGTCCTTTCCTGGATGCCTGGAGTTGGTGTGCTTTTGGGGATTATTTTGATGTACCTTGACAGTATGCTTGGATCAACTCAGCTACCAAATGGGATGTCCTACTTCCCTTGTTCCTGCCTTGATCCTGGCCATGTGATCCTTTCCTATGCCTTAGTTTTCTGCCCAGTTTGCATCTGAATCTGTTCATTCTGACATCAAAGCTACTTGTTTGTTTGGTTCCCCCCCCTTGCTCCCCCCGGAAGTAACTTGCTGGTTTGGGGAGCCCAGTCAGCCCCTCAGAGGACACAACTGCTGGTGGGAGGGAAGCATCAGGAGAATGGGTGGGAGGGCAGAGTGGTAACTTGCTCAGTTTGTCTTCTCTGACTGCACCCTCTCTAGAATCTGAAGAATTGCATCTGTTAAAGCAAATATCTCCTCTGTGTTTCTTGGCTTTGCCAGGACCTCCACTCCCTTTACTGCTGTCTTTTGTTCCTCTAAAATGATTGTCTTCACTCCTTTCCCAGTAGGGCAGGGAGGAGTCTGTCCCAGGTATGAGTCCAGTACAGCTTAGACAGGCCTTTGTGCTACATACCACTCAGCATGGGTGAGTTTTACTGGAATTGAGTATGCAGGAAGAAATTATTATAAATAAAAACCTTTTCCAAGTGCAAGTTGTGTTGTGGTCTCTCAATATCATCTAATTAGTTGTTTTTCCCCACCCTGCAAAAAACAAAAAAAAATCAAAAAAGGTTACTTTATTTCTAAAAATAGTATATTTGGTTTCTGAGTAATTATTTAAATATGTGGTATTTAACCTAGGTGTGCCTCTAAAAGCATCAATAGCTCAAACAACTGTTTGTTCCCCTCAAAAACCAAGGGTGGAAATTTTAAAAAGGGCCTAAATAAACATTATATATTATTTCAGACATTAATTAGCTGCTTTCACATTTCCCTTAATAAAAGCCCAGTTAAGTTTCTTCTTTGCATTCTTCTAGAGTAAACAGAAACTACTTAAATAGTTTTAGTGGGGAACTTTATCTTCTGATAAGAGTTTAGGTACATGGATGTCTCTAGAATGCTGTCAGGCTACTTCTGCCCCAGATCAGGGCTGTAGTCTGTGCACTCCTGAGCAGCTGCGGGCCGTGCTGTGACAGGAGAGCTGGTGCTTTGCCTTGACAGGCAGTGGAAGTGTAACTGAATCCAGGAGCTCTTTGTTAGGGAGCTGGATTTAAAAATGCTGAAGTCTTTGTAAGTCTGCAGTGGTGAGCTATAGCAAATTCTTGTTTTGGTTTGCTTTTATCCCAGCTCATCCTACTTTCTCCATCCTATTCTAATCTCCCGAGAACTCTGATCACTGTAAAGAGTTGACCAAAATGTTTACTTCCCCTACTGAAACCAGCAAATTGGTGTGGACGTGCATATGGGCAGGGACAACATTCAGAACAAGAGTTAAAATGATGTGTCCCATCACACCTTCCCAGTCCTGCCTATCAGTAGTGCTCATATTCCCCTTAGCAAGGACGTGAAGGCAAGTTCAGGGCTTGTATGACTAATTTCTGTGTCCTTCAGACATCAGACCGGTTGCTGATGGTTTAGTACTAGACCTCATCCTTAGCAGTGATCTGGTGCCATCATCTATTTCATGTGCCCACTCTTGCTCTTCTCTCTCACCCATGCTATTCAGAGAAGTATTACTGATCTGTAGTAATTAATGTGGGGATTTTTGTGTGTGGGGTTTTTTTTAATATATGTATTCAAAGGCTTGCCTGAGTCCAGCTATGTAAAAAATCCCTTAGTGATAACAAGTTTCCATTGCTCTAGTGAGTTAATAATAGCCTACTTAAGTCAGCAGGCACCAACATTTTGCTGTGATGATAGAGAAGTGTCTTTCTTTGTACAGCATGAAAAATAAATCAGATCTGTAAACTGAACAGACTAAGAAAGTGGTAGAGCAAGACAAACAGCATCCACCCTTCCAGTTCACTTTTGTAGTTGTAATGTGCTTCAGCACATACTGCATTAGTCAGATGTCATGCACTTCATAAGCCAGAAAGGGAGGACCGTCCTTAAGTCTGCAGCATCCTTTGCAGCAGGGAAAGGAGTGGGCAGCCTGTTTGCTGTCTATGAATAGCAGCTGCCAGAGCTGAGTCTTCTTCATCTGGGAACAAATCGGAAGCAAATTGAGGGCAGGGTTGATTATTTGGCTGGTCATGCGAGTCTTTTCCTACTGCTTTACTTTCAGAGGGGCCACCACTAACTGCTTTCTTACATCAAAGACTGCTATTCCCTGTGTGGTGGGGAAGGAACTGGAGGTTGCTGGAGGTGGACAGCCCCCAGATCCAGGCTCCAAGCCTCATTCCTTCCAAGAATAAACCCAGAGTTTATAGGATTGTCTGTTGGTACCTCCTCTGTGGCATGTGCAAGGTAAGCCCTGCACTTACCAGAAATATGAGGTACAAACCAAACTAATCCTTCATGTAGAGTGAATCTGGTGAGCCAGGAAGTGCAGAGGCTTCCACAGCCAGCATGGTGTGTCCCGTCGGTCCCTGTGGAAAGGACCAGGGAGAGTGGCCATCCTTTATACACTCAGAAACGAGCTGACCCACTTAGAAAGGGTCGGCATCATTTTGTATGTGTTGGTGAGTAGGAATGCTGATTCTACCTTCCTGCTGGGCTTATTTAAGAGTGTGTGTAGGCTTGCAATCTGCATCAATGTAGGATCAGAACTGCAGGCTGCAGCTAAATCATTGGTGCTGAGAGAGGTGAGGAGGGTGCAGTCTGTACAGTTGTATCACTGTAGGTAAGGAAAAGTAGGCTGTGTGTTTAAAAATGTGAGAGATTTGAGGTTGGTTTATATGGGTCATTCAACATAATTAAAAATGGGTTTTAAATGAAGGACCCTATCAGAAAGAAGCAGGCAGTGTAGGACAAGTTTGAAAACATTCCTATGTACTTTTGCCATGCTTTTTTAAAAAATTTATTTTTATTTTTTTAATCTCATTTGAACAAAATGGACATTAGGAGGTAAAAGAGACTGAAAAGCTGTATTTTATTACCACATGCTTCTTTTCTGTCTTTTTCTTTCATCCATGATTGTAAGTTATATGGAGTAAAGAATTATTTACATCTCCTTTGAAAACTCAGTGGTGTGTTGTTCTAGGTCATAACTTTGGTATACATTTTGAAATACTTTATGGAGTGAATCAAAATGTGATTGGTCTGGGAGCTCATAGGATTTAATTTATAGATTGTTTAGCAGGGCTAAAACTTTTTAGCTTGGTATTTCATTAATTGGGAGCATTGCAAACATGAACTCATAAAATCAATTTGCTTACTCCAGTTTACAGCAACAAAACTGGTTTATTGTCTGCTGTGTTTTTCTTTTCCTACCAAAATTCCAAGTTCTGTCCATGAAAGTTGTTGGGAAATTAAATGGAAAGTACATTTCTCTCCCTGCTTCCCTCAGCTCTTCTGAAGGCAGGGTCAGGAGCAGCGTTGCCATCTGCTCTGCTGGCACAGCCTCAAGGGGTCTCTGATTTTGGCAAGTTTAATTACTGTATCTGTTATAATTGGACATTTAACTCTGAAGGTGTTTATTGTTACATCAGCTGAGAAAAAGCCAGTTCAGAATTACACTGCTGTGTGCATGTCCTTGAGAATCAGCTGATGGTTTATTCTGTTGTAACCTGAACTCTCTCTTACTTTAGAATCAGTTATGAAATATTTTCAAGGCATATTTTAATATTTCTTTTATGCATTGTAATGATGGTGTATGCATTTTAAGATTTAGTACTTTCTGAAAAAGAGAAGTAATTTTGTGGCTGGTCTAACTGCAAAACAGCACACACCTTCACCTATTAAATAAATAAATAGATTTTAAAATATGCTGCACTTAATCTGAATTTCCCACTGGAAGACCTGTATTGCAGTTAGAAGAAAACTTTCCCAGTAACATGAGTAAAGTGGATTGAGATTGAATGTAATAAAAACATGCCAAAAACATTAGGTCTGTAGGTTTTATTCTGCTGTGTCAGAGTTAAAAGCAGTAACTTCATAATACTAAATTCTGTATATCAGTTGAGGGTATTCTGAATTAAATGAGTTTGTGAAAAAAATCCCTAAAAAACTGAATTATATACTTTGTTATTATATGGTGAAATAGTTCTCACAGAAGCAGCCTATTCTCCAAATAGCAGATTGGAATAATTTTCATAAAGTTTGAGAGAACTGTAAAAATCTCCTTTGACAAATCCTGGTTATTTTTGCCTCCAAAACTGCACGTGGGTTCGGCGAGTTCTGTGGTGGCTTCATTACGTCAGAGGAGAACTCAATGCAACAATAGCTACTCTGTTAGAGACCTGGATTGCTGTGAAATCTGTTCAGAGCAAATCTCCTGAACTGTTTAATAAAGAATCGGATTGTTGAGGGTTTGTTTTCGGCACTGAGGGAACCATTGAGATGAAGATTCCTGTCGCTGCTCGCCGGCTCATTTGAGGTTTGCTTCCCGTGTGCAGGAGAACTGACAGGAGGCTGTCTCTGGCTGCCCTTTTCCCTTCCCTGCTTCAACAGTTTTTGAAACAAACCCAGTAACTTTTTGCTGTCCAGCAGTGTATTTTCAGGACTGTAGCAATATTTTCACTAGGGAAGCCTCTCAATCCAGAAACCCAGAGCTGTTTGGTTTCTTAGGAGTCAAGTGAAGGTGGGTGAACTGTTCTGCTGAGAACAGGATCTTCAACATAGCAGAGACAGCTTCCATGCACTGTGGGTCTGTCTGTGTCTGGGCTGGTGACATTCTGTGACAAGAGATACCCCAATGAACTTGGGAAAAACAGATAAATGAATCTACTTTTTCTTGTGGATGGGGCTGGTAGATGTTTCAGAGTATCAATGAAGTGATCCTGATGCAGGCAGCAGGGGAAATATCCTTGAAAAATATTTTAATTTGTAGTGGGACAAACAACAATTAAGATTTAAGCACAATCCTTCTCATTTAGAGTGACATACTTCACAGGGATACATTAAAGCACTGTATAAATATCTTTTGGCACTGTGGCAGTATCTGAACCTCTTTTTCTAGCATTGCATATATCCATACTTTTTGTAGAAGTTAGTACAAAAAGTTGGTGAGGTTGACTGATACTGCAGTTACTGATTGAGGAACAAATTTTGTAGGTGTTTTGGGTGTGTTGTGCATTCTCTGGAGAGACAACACTGTTATTCTTCATCAGAGAGTCTTTCAAATATAGTTCACAATACTAGCTGGCTAAATGCTTTGTTTTCTCCGCTCCATCCCCCCTCCCCTCTTTTTAACAAAACAAAACAACCCTAAACAGAAATACAGAAATATGTAATTTGAAATTGAAGGGAACGCAAGTAAATTAAATGCCTAAGGTTTGCTGGAGCCAAGAGTTTAAAACAAATGTTAGCAAATATATGGCATCAAACTGCTTAACTTTTTCTTTTTTCCTTCCATCTGCTTATTTACTTAAAGTTAACTGAAGTTCTGAAGACTTTCCTCAAATGATAAATGTTTCCATGAGGAACTACCTTTTGTACTCTGCTAGTTATTTTAATACAAAATTCTAAGTATTTTCTTTGGCAGGTGGGCATAACTGTAACTCTCCACCCCACATAAAATGTCTTAGTTACTCAGCTAATCCTGGGATGCACTTTTTCTGTATCATTCAGTTGATTGGTGCTAAGAACAGGTCCAAGTGCTTTGCCTGGAGTGTGGTGCTTAGAGCCTTAAGGGTTTGAAGCGCCTGCTGAAAATGATTGCAGTGAGAACTATCACGCACTTTATTTATGGCACCTCTTCCCACAGGAAGCTTTATGAATTCTAAAGTCCTTGATATACATTAACTTAATTGGATGCTGTATTTATCACGGTTGTTTGGCTTTATTTGGTTTTATTCAATGTGTTGGGCATAAAAGCATGAGGTTTTATGAGGTTTGTCTGGAATTTGTGCCTTTCAGCTATAGCTGCAGGAGCGCAGTGCCTGGCCAGGGTCAGTTGTCTGGGCAGGGATCACAGGTCAGTCCCATGGGGTAGCACGTGTTTGGCTGATGGAGGGGGTGGCTCAGATAAGGGATCCTCCTGGAAATCATGAAAAGAGTGTGTGAGGCATGTATCGTTATGTAAGAAGCAGTAACTTCAAGTTGGATCATTGTCAGTGGACATTTCCTTGAAGAGACAAGCTAAAGGACATTCTTAGTACAGAATGTCTCCTAGAAATGTTTTGAAATTTATCTTGTTGGCTGTAAGTGCTCGAGACAGATAGGACTCCTCTATGGCCCTGCTGTAGCTTCCACTGTGTCTTCTTGTTTTCAGGCTTATTGAAATTTTCCATGTATTTTCTTTTCTCTGGATGAAAAATAAACATTTTGGAAAAATTAAGGCAGTGGGGGAAGAATATGGAGTCTATATTAATTTTTCGTGAAGGACAAATAAAATTGAAAGATACTTTCTTTTAAAATGTATTGCATGTATTGAACTGCCATAAGCAAAGGTTTAAAAGATGAAATATAAGATGGTGTAGAAAGTGATATGACTTCTAAATTTGAAACTCAGGTCTGTGCAGTCAGTAAGTGAAAACTCCCATTATCAGCCTTCCACAAAGGTCACAGTTTGGAAACTTATTTTTTAATTCAGGTCAGTTTCCTGATTCCGAGGGTCAGGTTTGCTGGCAGAGTGTCAGCACTGGGCACTGTGCGGGCTCCGGAGTGATGCATTTGGGATAAGTTAGTTTTATAACAAATATTGTTACAATAATATAACTTATGACTTTCCAACAATATACACTATCACAAAAGAGCAGAAAGAATAAACAGGGATCCCTTTGTACGTGAACAAGTTAAGGATTGTCAGCCCTGTAGTATCTTTGCACCTACCATAGTTGTGTGAGTTGAAAACCGTGCAAGTCATTCTGAGCTCTTGCTGAGCAGGCAGGATTGCTTCCTGTAGAGAAAACAGTTCAGATCAAGCTTGTTGGGTAAACTTGGAGAATTTCACAATAGTTTGTTAAGGCTTTGCCATACTGTTGTGCATCAATTGCTGCCCTGCTAAGCTTAGTTGTCTTATTTTAGTGTATTGAATGAGACGCTCTTAGAAACACTTATGTGAGCTGAAGGAGGGAGAGGAGTAGGTGGTTGTTTTGTTTTTTTTTTCTTCTGAAACCTGATCTCATAATGTACTTTGGTGATTGTTTCCTTTGTTTCCTTTTTTTTCTTCTTTTTTTTTTCTTTCTTTCTTTGTTTTTGGTAACCTCCTATATGCAAAACCTTAAATTATAGTTTGTGGTAAAAGTTTCATTCTACAAAGAGCTTTGCTAAAGTTATCCATTATGAATTTCAGTAAACATAACATCTGCATCTGGAGCAGGTACACATGGATAATTTTTATTAGCAGGGCTTTGCAGTGCTAATGCTATTGCTGAATCAAAAATAGCTAACACTAAAATGGCTATGGTAAAAATTCCACCTGTTTCAAAAGGCCATGGGATTATCCTGCCGTTTAAGTGCTTCTGAAAGTCAGAAGTAGTTTGGCACATTCTCTTGAGTTTGTAGTTCAGCAAATACTTGTGTAAGTTTTGTTTCAAATAGCAGTTAAAATTATTTCATCATTTATGAAACTGCTAGGACAGGGCTTATTTATTTGAAATAGCGTAAATTATTTCCTTTTATCATGATCCCAGGGTAAGTATATCTGCTCTAGATTATTGAATGAAATTTATGAGCTTTTTGCTTCCTACAGTTCCTTCAGAAGTACTGAAAGACACAGTGAACTCTGCTCAGAAATTGGTATAAGCAGAATGAGGTGTCTTGTATAACCATCTGCAGCTTAAAGTCTGAGCCACCTGGGGATGAGGAGTTAGTAGTTACTGTAGTACATCCTCCAAAAAGTCAGAGTTAAGGATTGTTTTGTGTGTAGGCAAGGTCCTGCCACCACTGACTGCTAAGAGGTCTTAATGTGGTGAAATTTTCAGGTAACGCACGTGTAGGGAAAAGTGAAGGTCGTTCCGGGGTAATATTAATTGTATTAAAACTTTTCTTGTAAGTCTTAATTTATATTTAGCTTAAGAGATTGAAAATGCGCAGAGGAGAATTTGGAACGCTAAGATTTTTTTTTCTCAAGATGCAATTTTGAAAGGAAAGAAAGCAAATAGTTGAGAAGTAGCTCCCTGTGTGTTGGTACTGCTTGTGCTTTTTGCTAAGGAGCTGCTGGCCCGTGTTGCCCATAACTGTGGTGTAAAGGACACCTTCTAAAAATACCCTGGGAAAACAGAGCACTCCGCAGGGGTTACCCCTTAAGGAAGCAGTTTGAGAGGTGCAGCTGTGTGTCCTGGAGAGATGATGAAAAGCTTTAATGAGCGTAGGCAAGTTTTCTAAAACAGTCTGAGAATTCTTATATTGATTTTTGACTTTGGACTTGATCTCCTATCTTAACTTAATCTTTAGTTGATAAGGAAGTATTTCTTAGAGGTAATTGCTGCAACTAACTCATCCATAGGAATGTCCCTATGTTGTCTTCCTGTTTCTGGTCATCACAGGAACATTATGTAATAATAGTTCTTATTTACATGGAAGGCAGTAGACCCCACATTTTTAATGTGATTTTTACCTGTTTGTGACAATTGTCTCTCACTCTCTTCTCTGTTTGTATTTTCTTTTTTTTCTTTTTCCTCTCTCAACAGAAGACAAGACCCTGTAATTAGCAAACTCTGTATAAAATCTCCTGCAATAAAGATTAATTCGCATACAGGCATGCTTCTGCAGAGTCTAGTTTTACCAAATTAAAAGCTCCAAGTATGTTTTAATAACATTATAGACCCTCCTTTACATAAATAACACAGATGTAGTAATGCTGTACTGAAATTATTTTCACTGCCGAAGAGAGAAATCCTTGAGTGCTTAAAATTACATTCTTTAGGAGAAAAAGTAGCAAATGGTTAATTGTTTTGTGGTGGTTTTAATTTTTTTTTTATTTTCAGAACTGTTTATTATGAGAAGTTGTGTTGCACATTGTGAGCCAGAGTTCCTTGTCCCCAGCTTTGATCACCACTTAATAATAAAACAATGCTGCGTGGAGCAATTGACGCAATTGCTTGTGGTTTATATTCTCTGTATTTTAACATCTAGCACGTTATGCCTGTGATAGATTGCTTCAAAGTGTGGTTCTAGCCAGCTGGCTAAAACATCCCAGTATTAAATCACTCTTCTTTATCTTTTTATATTCTGGAGGATCTGCAGAGTTCATATCTAGGCTTAAACTACTGCAGCATTAAAGGAATGCTCAGTTCTAAGGAATAAAGTACAAGAATATCCATGTAAACAGTGGGGACTCAGACAAGCAGAAAGTAGCTTCTAGAACTGGGATTCGTATCACAAAGGCTAAGGATTAATAGTGGTAAAAAAATGACAAGAGGAGGGAGCTAAAAATTTGGACTACCTACTATATGTAAAAATATACCTATAGTATGATATATATATATGTACATATACACGTATGTCAAGTTTATTTTTCTAGCACTGCTAATCATCTGATAAAGGTAGAGAAGAAAGAACCCTGTCTTGTGCCTGGCTCATGGGAGGCCTGGGTGTCCTAGGAAATACCCAGCTCCTTTGTGGAAGGTGATTGGCTTTTCTTGCTAAAGGACTGAGGAGATGTACTGAAAGACTAGAGATGAATTTAGAGGGCAGTCGAGGAAGAGATCTCTTTCACAAGCATCTTAAGGGTCACTCACTTTGATCTGCTTTAAAGGAGAAGAAAAAACCACACCAAAAAAACCCCAACAAACAAAAAAGTGGGAAAAGCACCATAAATGTAATGGAATCCTTCATAACACCATGTTTGCATATACTGTCTAATATCCTGCTTTTCTCTTGCTAGGCCTTCTTTGTCCTTTGCAAGAGTATTCATTCCTATGTTTAGGGAAAGGACAGTAGCAAACAATGACTGTAGCTATTTATTCTAGGTGTTTAAAGTATTAATTTCAATGTAAAATACATTGTGTAAGTGCTCATTCTGTTGGTTACAGCTGCTTTTGCCTGCCACGATTCCTCCTGGTGGGTTGTGCATCTGCCCTCTCATTCCTTCTGTCTCGGGAACTGCCTTTACCTGCAGCTTTCCCTCCTTGGAACAGATTGGTGGCCTTAATGTGAAGACAGAATCTGGAGCAGGACTTTGCTGCTGTCATGAGAGATTCATAGTCAAAGTTCACTAAAAATATTGGAGTGTGATCATGATGAATAATGTGGGAAAGATCTGCTGAGTCCGGGAAATGTTTTGAAAGAGGATGGGCAGTTAAAGAGCATTTTTCCAGGGCCCATATTAAAACTACCTGGTACGCTCTTGTGATAATTTCTCTGTATTATTTTAAGCTGATATTGAAGTTGCAGTGAGTGAAAACACATCCCATCTTCACTGAATCTTCTCTTGTAATAGATCTGGAAAGTAAATCTTCATTTCTTCGTAGCTTCCACAAACCTCTGTTTAAATACCTGTGAATAATATCCATCAGTCTTTGTCCCTTATTGTAAAATGAAACAGGTATGAAATTTATTAAATTTTTCTAAAGGTAGAATGTAAATGTAGAACATTGCTGTTAGCAATGAAGTAATTTTAATGTAATCTTAATAAAGATTTAAAGCAATATTGCATAAGATGTCAATTCGCATTCCAAAATTTTCCATGTTTTTAATTACTAAAAATCACGTCTGAGTTCCTTTCCCAATGTATTGCTGAAACATGACGTAGAGGTTGTGCCTTATGATAGTATTTAGTATGCAATCTTAAGATTATTGTGTAAGATAATGTTAAGGTGGTTGTTCAAAGCAACTGAAATGAAATTCAGGTCCAGCTGTTGGAGTAGGTAAGTATTTGAAGTAATTTCGTGTTTCAGAGTGTGTTTCAAGTTCAAACTTAAAACACAGTTCAGAGATGCCAATTAATTTTGTTTATTGAAATGAGAAGTATTTTGATTAAGAAAGAAGGTTATGACCTATTTATTGCTACTAGAAAAGATGGCCAGTGTTGTTAGAAAGCTTCCTTACCCACAATTTCAAGATGAAAATTTTACCTTTTTTAAAGAGGGAAATAGATGAAACTACTGTTATGTGAGTGTAGTGCAAATTAACTGATTGTTTTTCTTTACAAGAAGGTAAACAGTGTATGTTGATTTTTTTTTAATGCATCTCTATTTGCATATTAAAAGTGTTTGCTACTTGAATGTTGGCTTTGAAAAACATTACTTTTGATTTAAAGGGAATTGTATATAAGTTACACAGTGAATCTGGTTATTTCAACTTCTGGAGATTTGTGAAGTGTTTTTATAGGGCCAT
Source organism: Pithys albifrons albifrons (assembly GCF_047495875.1). Classification (NCBI taxonomy): domain Eukaryota; kingdom Metazoa; phylum Chordata; class Aves; order Passeriformes; family Thamnophilidae; genus Pithys; species Pithys albifrons. The sequence goes on from NC_092470.1 coordinate 11,527,734, forward strand.
ATATGGTTTTGAAGGTTTTTGAGACAGCAAACCCCTCATATTGTAACTCTTGTTTCCTTAGGAAACATTTTCAATTTCAAAAAGATAACTTTATAATATGATATGTTATAAAATACTGTTGTGCCTTTTGTTTTTCAGTCCCAGAAATCCTGGATAGAAAATACTTTCACCAAGAGGGAGTGTGTGTACATTATACCAAGTTCAAAAGACCCCCACAGGTAAACACGAAATGATGCAAGAACTCATTGCTGCGCTTCAAAAAAGTCACTTTTGTGAAGGGTGCTGAACTAACTGCTTGGGCTGTAGGAAATACAGACTGGAGCTCCTGCTTTCATGATCAGGATTTTTAAGCTCAGTATATTTGAGAGCAGCTGAGAAACCTTTTCTTCTGTGCTTCAGAAAACTTCTGTTTTTTCCATAAAAAACCTTACAAATCTCTTGTTCTGTTGGGTCAGAGTATTATTTTTTGTTTGTTTTTAAACAGAAAAAGAACTAAGCAAATGCTGTAGAAATTTAAAGTTATTGTAAATAATTCACCACATTCCTTGAAACCATGTTACACGAGAAGCTTTTAGAATTTATAGCCACGATTGTAGCACATGGAAAATTTGCAAATGCAAACCAAGTAATTAGGAAGCTGTTAAAATTTCCAGAGCATTTGACAAGGAACATAATGGTCTTCAACACTTGCCCTTTTAGTTTAACCTATTTGTAGTTTACAAGGGACTTTAAAACTTTCCCACCAGATTCTGTCCTTCAGTTTCTAAAAATTGCCTACTGTTGTTGGTGAATTGCTCACTGTTGTTTGTGAATTATGGATAAATTGATCAAATGTACACGGGATTATTTGGTATGTGGTGATGATATTTAGCTTTTGGTGTAGATAATTATAATAATTGTTAGAGAAGATCTAAAGCTGTAGCTCAGTATTAAAGGCATAAGTGATTAATAGCGATGTAACTTCTACAAGGGACAAAATTAAAACATTGTTTCTGTGGTGAGTCTGAGAAAAGTCAAAGACTTTGGTCTAACATCTGTATTTGCACGTTTTTGCATACTAGCTCTTAACCATAATTGGTTAACAGCTGCTCATGAAAATTATGGAAAATAGTAATACAAATTTATCTGCTCTGCTAATTTGAGATGTTAAGAAAGCTGTTAGCAGGAAAACAGAAAATGTAAGATGGAGGACAAGAGAAATTATACAATGAGCTGTATGTAAAGACATCACTGTATAAAATGCAGACAAGTTACCATGTTAAAAATGCACAGATTTAGGCAGCATGTTTTCTGTGTATTGGAGGTCTCTTGTTCTATAATCTTTCTGTAAGCACATAAGTGGTGTGAGTGGTTGTGTGACCCTCCTTCCCCTGCCCTTGAAATTGAAACCGAAGTTTACTCACATCTTTAAATATTTCTTACAGATGCCTTCCAGGATGTCAGATTTGTCAGCAACTTGTCAGGTAAAAGTTCTTTGTAATTAAAATATTTATGAATATTTTCCCATTAAATAAGTGCTTTCATAATAAGGTTTTTTAAATTTTTGATCAATGCTATGTATGACAAGTCGGTGAAAGGTTAGGTATAAAACTAATATAACTAGTGTTTAAAGCACTGTCTGCAATACGTAGATCACAGATTTATAAATATTATATAAATTATTTGGCTTCCAAGGATCAGTTTCTTCTGGCCTCCAGCTTGCTATCTCAGTGACCTTCAATATTTTGCATAATAATAGGTATTGTAATTAATTATTGCTGTAAATATTTATGGCAACAAGTGTTGCTGTGGAAAAGAGGTTTTTCTAATATTTAGAATCTTTGATTTCTTAATCTGCTTCTGTATGACACGGTTGGGTGCAGGTGCTGCTGTGGCCGCCTGGTCCGACAACACGCGTGTTTCACTGCCAGTCTGGCCATGAAGTACTCGGATGTGAAGCTGGGTGAGAATTCCAACCAGGACACAGAGGAGTGGTCAGTGGAAAAACACACGGAACAGACCTCTACTGATGCTTACGGTGTCATCAACTTCCAAGGTGGCTCTCATTCTTACAGGGCAAAGGCATGTATGAAGTTTTATTGTTTGTATTTTTCTATTCCTCTGGCTGTGTTGAGAGAGATGCTGGATGCTTCATTCAACTTCTGAAATTGTAGGCTGGAAATATTGTCACCCATATTGTGACAAAGCAGTGCCCTCCTCTGTGCTAGTACTTTTTGTGGCGATCTGAATTTTTACCTTCAAATTGCAAAGGGTAATAAGAATTCATAACCACTTCAGCAAAACATTGCATTAAGAGCTGTTACCATTTCAAACTTTGTGAAAATACAGCATACAGCACTCTTAGATTTTTACAAGACCTATTAAGTAATATGTGCTATCATAACCTTCTATTCATAATTTTCAGAATCTGAAAAAAAATTAATTTAAAATTAAGAACACATATGGAATGTGCTTCTTTAGCAGATTTTAAAAAGTCATTAATGCATAATCGTACCGAACAGAGTAACAAAGTTTTTGGGAGAGGTGGTTAGTTAAAAACAAGGATACCAATAAATCAAAATTTCGAAAACCAAATCTTAATTCACAAAGGCGAGTGTGCTGGGCAGTGTAGAAAGCTGCATATTCTGACATATTCATCACAGCCGTTTTATAAAGAATTTCAAGTTATGGTAGAAATTATTTAATGCTTATGCAGTTATAGGCTACAAGGGGTTCTTGAGCAGTGTGGCCAAACTGAAGTGCTCTTGAGTGAGCTGTGTTCTTTATGCAGAACCCCCAAGGACAGTCCAGTTCTGTAAGTCAGCTCATCTCTGTGATGGGAAGGGCCCTTAGCAGAGTTCCCTAATAGCAGTAAGAGGGTTCCTTTGTGCACTCAGTATAGCTTCAAATTGCTGTGGACCCTTTTCTGGGAGTACAGAAATAGCAGCTGCCCACACTCCTTCTGCAGAGTGCAAGTGGGGTTGCTCAAACCAGTTTAATGGAGCAGTGGTGGTTTTTTATTTATAACTTGATAAGGAAGGCTTTAATTTCTGCATACTATCCCTTCCTCTATTGAGTACCTTTTATTGAAGATGTGGCAGTATATTGGCTGATCAACCATCCACTTAATCTTATGCTGTTAAACACGGCAAGTTAAAAAGCTGCTAGTTTTGAAGTTTCCTCTTAAAAAGAGGTGGGTTCTCTTCCCACCAGGAACAGGGAAGGAAAACTGAGCAATTGTCTGTAGGAGCCTTTGCAGAGGACACGAAAGCCTTCCCCCAGCAGATGGTAGAACTTGTATAAATGCTCTCAATGTCATCTAATTTCGGGACCATCCAGTGCTTTCATAAAGACTCATTTTTCTAGGCCCCTGTGCCAGTAGGATGGAATACCATAATCTTTCTGTAATCATTCATTTTCCAAGAATTGCTTTCAAAACTGCTAACTATCTTGTCCTTGATTCTGGAGGGCATAAAGAAAACTTGTTCATTTATTGCATCTGCTGTGTTTTGAGAAACTGAATTACATTTTCCATAGGCAGAAAAAGGACAATATACCGTAAAGTGTGCCCTGGTTCTTCTTCTTACACATTGGAACTTTTTAACTCTCTTATTGTGCCTGCAGTACGTGCGACTGTCCTATGACACTAAGCCTGAAGCCATTCTGCAGCTCATGCTTAAAGAATGGCAGATGGAGTTGCCAAAGCTCGTCATATCTGTGCACGGGGGCATGCAGAAATTCGAGCTGCACCCACGCATCAAACAGTTGCTTGGCAAAGGTCTTATCAAAGCTGCAGTAACAACAGGAGCCTGGATTATAACTGGAGGAGTGAACACAGGTAAAGGGCTACAAGGGAACGTGCACAGTGAACCGGATTACAGGTTATAAGAGCCAAAAGATTTAATGGATGCATAGCTTTGTCTTACAACAAACTAAATTTGAGTGAGTTTGATTAAGTGATTCAAATAACAAATTTTGAGCGTGTAGTTGGCAGTGGGCTGCTGTTCTGTCTTGTGAGAAGAAATTAAATACTGGGGTGTGGGTGTTGGCTTTTGGGCTTTGCTTTTGGGGTTTTCTTGTGTGGATGTTTATTTTATAGTTTTTGTCTTTGAAACCACAGAAGGAAAAACTTAATGTGATTAAAACCAAGTACAATAATGTCCTCTAAACTCTTTAGTTCTTCCCAGGCTAATATTTATTTTGTTGAATTAATTTGTTTCTTTCTAGTAGATGTAGTATGGTGCTTTTCCTTTGGTGGTGTGTCAGATAAGTTCGCAGATCCTTAAAGGCCCAATTACCAAAATAGAACAGTTTAAGGTTCAGGTACCTAAATAAAACAGTTGTATTTCTTGGTAAGATGCAGCATTCAACACATTGGAATCTTTTTCTGTACAAACAGGTGTTGCAAAACATGTTGGGGATGCTCTAAGAGAACATGCTTCCAGATCATCTCGAAAGATTTGCACTATTGGGATTGCTCCGTGGGGAGTGATTGAAAACAGAAATGACCTTGTTGGAAGAGATGTAAGGATGAATTGCCTCATTGAAATAACGATTTACCTGATGTATTTTTCGACAAATCTGCTCAAGCAGGTTTTTTCCCTTGCTTTGCACTATTGGAATGCTTGTTTTACTCTGAACATACATTGACATCTGTGACTTATGCAAGATCGTTATGTGTAAACAAGTTGCAAAATGCGAATGTGCTAAAGGAGGAGCTTGTTCTCAAGTAATTAATTCTTTCCCCCGCCCCATACTGGTATTATTGAATCAAATAAAAAATTGCTAAAGTATTATGGAGAATTCACATTTAGAGAGGATTGTAAGTTGAAAGATTTTGATGTGGAGACTTCAGGGCTACAGTTTGCCAGAGCAGTCACAAGTTTTCCCTGAAGGCACCTTTTCAAAGGATCTTTTCTGTTATCCTTCAGAGCAGCTTCCTTTAGTTATCTGCTTCCCTGCTCAAAGTTCAGAGCTACAGCTGTTGGTGTATCCTGACCCAAGGCAGGCTTTCGTGTGTCAGTGCTTCTTGTTGAGGCACCGGTTCTTGTGTCTGGACAAAAAGCTGAGTTTCACAGAAACGAGTATGAACCTTTACAAGTAAAAGACTTTGTTGTGTGTTTATATTTAGGTGGTTGCTCCATATCAAACCTTGTTAAATCCATTAAGTAAACTAAACGTCCTAAATAACCTCCATTCCCATTTCATTCTGGTGGATGATGGAACAGTTGGGAAGTATGGAGCAGAAGTTAAACTGCGAAGAGAACTGGAAAAAACTATTAATTTGCAGCGGATCCATGCAAGTAAGTAATTCTGGTGCCTGAGAGCTGAGTGTTACTGTGCTTTCTTGAAAAGTACTTGCACTTAACATCTGAATGACAAAATTAAGTCTCTTGTTTATGTTTCAAGCCTGAATTTGCAAATTTCAACGGCTGCTTTGGACCCTGGATACTGCTGGTACATTTATGATTTCTCTGGCACCAGAGAGGAGGGTCTTTTGAATAATGTTGTCTATTTACTTTGATAAAACAAGTCTAGGTCCTTTCAAGTCTTGGTATGTTGTCAAACCATAGAGGTCTGATTGATTAATGGTTTTGACACTGTTCACTTCCAGTTTCACAATAGGGCAGTTGAGTTTGTAAACCATCTGTTTGTGCAAAGAAGCCATGACTTATTTTTGAGTGTTTTCCCAATTATCAAGCAACATAATTTGACTCTTCTTGGAATCTTTTCCCATCACTAGAGGGTTTCTGTGCACCTATGTTCAAATTGTATATGTGTTGTCATCTTTGGAAACTATTTGGGGGAAGTTAGGAGTTCTATAAAGAACAATTCCTCCATTTTCTGTGTTAGTTCATTAATATTTCTGTGAAGAACCTCTTCTGTTTTTTAGACTGTATTCCATTGTATTTACCAGCTTTGCAGTGCTTTTGCTCCCAGGCCAAAGCATAAACAGTACTTGAAACCATGTATTAGCAACACTTAACATGTCTAGCATGCAGCATTTTAATTTGTATTCAATAGAAGGGACAAATGTGATGTGTTCAATGTGTAAAATTGATCTTAGCCTTCCCTGTACACCCTACAGCATTGTCTGGTTTTCATTTCTTATTTGAAATTTTACAGGAATTGGCCAAGGTGTGCCTGTGGTGGCACTTGTGTTTGAAGGGGGCCCCAACGTCATCCTCACAGTTTTGGATTTCCTCCAGGAAAGCCCCCCCGTGCCAGTGGTGGTGTGTGAGGGAACTGGGAGAGCCGCAGACATCCTGGCCTATGTTCATAAGCAAACAGAGGAGGGAGGGTAAGTCCCAGCACTGCCACCCAAACTGTCACAGTATCACAGAACGGGTCAGGTTGGCAGGGACCACAGTAGGTCATCTGGTCCAACTCCCTGCTCAAGCAGGGTCATCCCAGAGCACGTGGCACAGGATTGTGTCCGGGCGGTTCTTGTCATGCAGAGGTGTATGGCATGATGTGTGGAGACACAGAAGTGTGACATCTATGTGTGTCCTTCATACACAGATGAGTTTTGAGACCATTTCTTAATGAATTTGCCCAAAAGCCTTTTCTGCTTAGTGGAGAAAACACTTTGGTCTTTGAACTGTAGTTTCAAATAATAAAAGGGATGTGGTTGGGCTCCACAATACTTAAGGACTTCTAGTTAGTTGTCAGCTTTGCATAAATCCTTAAACAAGCTGGGTCCCTGTTGCAGGGCTGCCTCAGACCCTCTGGAGGCAGGGATCTCATGTGGGTGTAAATCAAACAGCTTTGTCCATGGTAAGATCAGAAGCAAGTATTTTTCAGGAGAGTGAGTACTTAGTATTTGTGTCAAAATCTTTTAGTTGAGTGTAGGAAGGAAAGGGAGAGACAGTTGAGTTACTTTTATGAGGCACTAGTAGAAAATTGTAGATTAAGCAACCTATACTTCTTTGCAAAGGTTACCCAAGGTTTTGCCACAGAAAGAGTAATAAGCTTACAGATATCAGGACTTTGAATGGACATGTTGGAACTAATTAAATGCCTTGTTGTTCTTACTGTTCATGTATAACAATTGTTTTCCTGTTTGTTTGTTTCAATCTCAGGAATGTTCCTGAGGGTGCTGAGCCTGAAATCATTTCAACCATCAAAAAGACATTTAACTTTGGTCAAAGTGAAGCAGTTCATTTGTTTCAGACACTGATGGAATGCATGAAAAAAAAAGAACTTGTAAGTAGATCTTGCCATAAAATTTTCTATGCAAAGTGCATGCATTTATGAATGGTATGGTATGATTTTTTCCTTTTTTTTTAAAATCTTTTAATTATGACTATTAACAAAGGTGTACAATCACTTTATGCTTAAAACAAAATCACTATAGGGTTTTGTATGTAGTTCAGGGACTGGTGTCTCATTTAGACATCATATTGTGCTGTTCTGAGGTTTAAAATGATTGTATTCATCTAAACATTATTGCTGGCTGCTTAATCTCAATCTGGAGTGAACTGGAGAGGTAAACCAAACACTATTATAGAAAACAGTGAATTGTAATCATAGTAGGAAGAGATGTTCAGATTGATTGAAGAGTGTGAAGGATTTCTTCTCTGTCTTTACTTGTAATGGATTGTCTTATGTGGCACCCAGTTAGGAAAACAAAACAAAGAGTGCCCATGAAACACTTAAATCAAGCATAGACAACTTAAATTACATCAAAGACAAAGTGTCTTTTTTTGTCAGAAATTGAAATAGATTTTGCCTGAAAGTAACTTCAAAACTTGTTTTCTCCATCTTCTCCTTTTGGACAGATTACAGTTTTTCATATTGGGTCAGATGAGCATCAGGACATTGATGTTGCAATACTTACAGCACTGTTAAAAGGTGAGACTTATTTTAAGAACATTTGGGACCTCCAGCTATTATTGTTTGCTGTTTATATGATGGATTATTTATACAATACTATAGCCAGTAGGAATCTTTGGTTTTTAAGCAAAAAAGTATTTATTATGTTCTTGTTGTATAATACTATAATGTGACCTAAATGATAAAATATGCTGCATAACTTTGTTGTGGATTGCTTGATTTGATCCTTTTAGGAAGTAAGACTGTTTATTATCTTATGTTTTAATTAATTTTAAATTTTCTTCCATGTGTTTGCTTCTAAAGGCACGAATGCATCTGCATTTGACCAGCTTGTTCTTACACTTGCGTGGGACAGAGTTGACATAGCCAAAAATCACGTTTTTGTTTATGGGCAACAATGGCTGGTATGTAATAGTCTGGATTAAGCACAGTGATAATTATAATTTCTAAAAGAGAGGAGCACAATTTACTGTAAAGAATGAATCTTTTGTAGAGAGAGACTGTAGAATACTGACACATTTATTTGTGCATACGGCATAGTCTTACAGCTGTTTTGCTGTTATGTATTTGAAAATGGTCCAAAAATTTTGGAAATGTGCTGTGTCTTCTGAATAACTAGCAGAGCAAAGACGTTTGAAAAGGTGGAAGCTGAACTCCTGTTAGTCAGATGCTCTTTATTCCTTACAGCTGCATGATCTGAGAAAGTTCTTTAGCAGCATCCAGTAAAAATGCACTACTGGGAGCACTGCAGTGTCTCTGAGGTGGGGAAAAATATGTTTCTTGTGGTTTGAAAATTAGTTTAGAAACTACATGGTGGCTCTTGCCTTTTCCCCATATTACTGTAAAAATAAAACACAAGCTTTTATTGAGTGTACAGTCAGAAGTATGTACTGTAAGGCTTATTGTTTGAAATGATGGCTCCAACCATTGATCTGTGAAGCAGATTGTGCTTTAAATGTTATGTCTTTGTGTTTTATCCAATATCAATCTGAGAACAGCTTAACTATGTTAAACTGGAAGTTACTTAGTCCCATGTGTTGTCTTAGTAGGAAATACCTATGGGACAGTTCAAGCCTCAGAATATTATCTCATCCTGCAATTGTGTGAAGTTCAGGGGGTATTCTGAACCAAGGCTGACATTTGTATAGACATGTCAGGTTTCTACAGCCCTGTAAATGATCGGGATTGATACATTCTCCAAGGGCACTTTTGTGCTGCCCTGTGTTACTGTTCTCTCTACCTCGTTACTTATTTGTTGCAGGTTGGCTCCCTGGAACAGGCCATGTTGGATGCCCTTGTGATGGATAGAGTTGCATTTGTGAAACTTCTGATTGAAAATGGAGTAAGCATGCACAAATTCCTTACAATTCCCAGGCTGGAAGAACTTTATAACACAGTAAGTAAATGATTACTTTTTAAGCTGCTTTTAGAGCAGTATTTTAGTTGCTTAGCATGTTGTGTACTGGGCTGTGTGCACCAGTTTGAAGGTCTGTTGCAGCCCTAGTGTGGAGCTCATGAAATATATAAACCTGCCCCTCACAGTGGGGAAGAGAACAGGAGGAAGGCAGGTGGGTGAAACTTGTGCACGAAATGTGGGATGTGTAGGTCTTTAAAGGATGAATTCTGTCTATAACAGTTGATATCATCACAATAGTTGTTAAAGTAGGTTATAACTATGCAGTTCACAGATTAAATATTACTTAGAAAACTATTGTTGCTGCAGGTGTTGATTTAAGAATTTGAAGGTAGTTTGTATAACACTTCAGTATCCAACAGGACAGAACAGAAAACCTTGCACCAAAAATTAGCTAAGGTAGTAGTTCACATGTGCTAATGGGCAGGATGCAAATATGGCTTAGGCCTTTGTTAACAGCCTCATTAGCTGCTTTTGAAAAAGAAAAAAAAAGAATTCTTTAGCCAATAAAGCCTTGTAAAGAAGCTCATGTAATAAGGTTTTTTAATTTATTGGGTTTTTAATTAATTTTTTTTAATTAGCCTCTTACAGTGTTGCTTTTACTCACTCGATGTGCTTTTGATTGAGTTCTGTGTGTGGGGTGGGGTTAACGACCTGTCTGAAAGTGTGACAGTTCATGCACTCAGAGGAGATTTAGAGAAGGAAGAAAAATACACTTTGGAGGAAAAGGGGAAATTTAAATTGTAAGGGAGATTTTACTACAGGTCCTGCAATACTGTAAACACGAGTCTCAGTCTGTGTGCCTGTAAATTAAAATGTTTATTTGTTAAAACTCTAATCCCTAATATTGCTGCTTGCATTCTACTTTCTGTGTTCTGGTTTTGCTGGGGTTTTATTGTTTGATTTAGGATTTTTTGCAGCTTTTTCCTTTTTGGACAAATTGTGGGTATAATATTATGTCCCAAACTAAAACTGAAGTAAAATGCAGCAAAAATGGAATAGTTTATAGCTAATACAATAGTTTGAAATATTTGCATCTGTTGCATTTCTGTTCCTTTAAAAGCTAGAGATTTTTTCATTTGAGCTGACATGCAAAAGTATTTTGCTTGTGCTGTAGTCTTGTGTTGTTGCTGCACACAAATTTCTCATTCTGAATATTTTCCTCTTTTTTTGTGAAGAAACAAGGCCCAACTAACCCAACACTCTTCCATCTTGTTCGGGATGTCAAACAGGTATGCTGTAAATGTACAAATATGTTAGACCAGCATTGTTAGCTTTATGATAATTTCTTTTATTTGACTGTCCATTTGGTCTACAGCTTATTAATTAGGTTTTATTGCAAGTAATAAGTTACCTCTACAGATGTTTTGCTGTTTACAATACTTGCTGTTGTATGCTTGGTGCCCTGCTGCCTGGAAGGTGTTAAACCTGAAGAATGCTGTCTTTTTCATATTTCTTTTGAAAATTTTCCTTCTTGGAGGGTTTGAAAGCTGATACTCTCAGCTAGGAGTAATTTTGTTAAAACAGTAGGTACAAGAAGCAGTGTCTCCCCCTGTCCTCAGGGAATGAACTTCTACCCTGCTAGGGGAGCCCGTATAGAACAGAAGCTGTAACTGGTCTTTCTTTGAACATAATAATTATTGAGCCATGGTTTGGGTATTTTGGTTTGTTGTTTTTTGTTTGTTCAGGATTGGGGAGGCTTGTTTGGTTTTTTGAGGGATTTGTATGAATTTTGTTTGTTTTTTTGTTATTTAAAGCTGTAATAGAACATATAGAAACACTCTAAGCAAGTTTAAGATTATCTTGAAAAACTAAAAATACCTTTTTCATTCCTAGGGAAATCTTCCCCCAGGATATAAAATCAACCTGATTGATGTGGGACTGGTTATTGAGTATCTGATGGGAGGAACCTATAGATGTACCTATACCAGGAAGCGCTTTAGGGCGATATACAACAGTCTCAGCGGGAACAATCGGGTATGTGGCAGTTGGGTAACAAGGACATATGTTCTCAATTAAAAAAACCCAGACCCATGTGTTCTGAAATAAAGTAGGATCTTTGTCCTTCTTGTCAAGGGACTGGTTCTTTTCAGGGCCTAGGAGGGCAGCTGAGAGCAGATTTTGGATTGAGGGCAAACAAAAGGTTTTGTTCTCCTGCTCCTTATTCTGGGACATTCTAATTCCTTCCCTGGGATTCCCTCATTTTCTACTCATAAGGGAAGTATGGACACTAAAGATGCAGGTGATACAGGGCTTGGTGCAGGTGTCTTAGTTCTTGTGTAAGCTACGCTAAACAACAAGTGTAACTGCCTACTTGGTGACTTCTTAAAAATAATGACAGAAAAGAAGAAACCATGTTAAATACCCAGTGAAAGTTCTGGTTGTGCTGTCATATAAGTTCATCAATGTTTCGGTAACCAAACACCTTCTCCTTTTCCCTGTTCCAGAGATCTAGTCGAAATCCTTCAAATGCTACTCCTCAGATGTGTAAAAGCCATGAGTCCTTTGGTAACAGGGCAGACAAGAAGGACAAAATGCGCCATAACCATTTCATCAAGACAGCGCAGCCATACAAACCAAAGGTAGGGTGTAAGGGGAGCAGGGGGGTGATTTCCACCAGCTGAGAGTGGAGAGCCTGATTGAAATCCCAGTGCCACTGACATGTGAGTAGCAGCAATGGCACTGACTTTGATAAAGCTGGAATATCAGCCTTGCTTTTGTAGTTTGTAAACTGTAGCTGTTGGGCAGGGTTCTGTAAGGAGTGGGGTTTTTTGGGTATAGTTCTGGGTAAGCTTTGATGTGTTAAGGACTGAAAAGCTTTTCTTTGACACAGTTCTAGCAATGAAGGAGGGGGACACTCACTATGTAGATGGAGCAAGATTTGGCCATGTATTACTGCTATAAGCAGTTTCCATGAGTATCCTCATTTGTATGTAGGTATATTAGTTACTGCTTTTCTTTTCATCTATAATTCAAGGTAACTTAGCAGCCTCACAGTTATTAAAATAAATTGGGCTTAACTGAAGTTTTCAAACAGAAGTTCCAGGTGCTTTTCAAGTATTCAGAAATTCTTTTTTCTTTTTATAATTATACATAATTTGGTGTTGGATCACTCCTCATTTTATTTCAAGTTACATCATGACCAAGTAAGAGACAAAAATGTAACTTTGTGGTTTTATTTTAAAGATTGACACTGGTGCAGAAGAGGGAAAAAAGAAAAGAACCAAAGATGAAATAGTAGACATAGATGATCCTGAAACAAGACGTTTTGCTTACCCTCTCAACGAGCTGCTGCTGTGGGCAGTGCTGATGAAGAGGCAGAAGATGGCCCTGTTCTTCTGGCAGCACGGCGAGGAGTCCATGGCAAAGGCCTTGGTTGCCTGCAAAGTGTATCGTTCAATGGCATATGAAGCTAAACAAAGTGACCTTGTTGATGATACTTCAGAAGAACTGAAACAGTATTCCAAGTAAATTACATTCATATTGTTCAAAGCATTTTCTTGACATGTGCAATAAAAGTAGTGGACTATGTATGAACAAAACAAGCTGCTTTATTAGCAGGCTTGTAGACAATGCCTTTTTGCAAAAAGGATTAATTTGCACTCTAGTAGAAGCTTTATATTAGATATTGCTCCGTCTTGAAAGCTGTTACAAATCTTGATTTATAGTTGAATTAAAAGGACACTGAATGTGCCATTTACTTCTGTGTAATTTCTGTGCATGCTGTAATAGCTGTTTGTAGCATACATACGTTTTTAATAGGAATCACAGACTAATGTGTTATAGTTACAAACTACAGTGTTCCTGTTCAGAAGGGACAAATAATAATCCCTTCAAGTTATGCTGTTGGGAATTTGTACAAGTAAATTCATGCTAAACTCAAGGTCATTCTTATGGGTACTATATTTGGTTTTGTTGGTTTTTCTCCATTCCAGTGAGTTTGGTCAACTGGCAGTTGAGCTGTTAGAACAGTCCTTCCGACAAGATGAGACCATGGCCATGAAATTATTAACGTACGAGCTTAAAAACTGGAGCAACTCCACTTGCCTGAAGCTGGCAGTGTCCTCGAGGCTCCGTCCCTTTGTAGCACACACTTGCACACAGATGTTGTTATCGGATATGTGGATGGGAAGGCTGAACATGAGGAAGAATTCCTGGTACAAAGTAAGCATTGTCACAGTCTCTTGGTATAAAAGGGTCAATGGAGTTCATGTTTAAAGGGAAGAAAAGTGTGTGTTTAAATGCTGTTAGTATAAAGCTTTCTCAACTATAGCTTGTATTAATAAATCCTGTAAACCAGCCTCCTATAACATAATCAAAACTGGAAGTATTTGTTGTAAACTCTTCTTTTGACACTCTATTATCTTTTCAAATAAGGTACAGAAATAGAGAAGGCAAAAACCAGGCAAGTAGCCTTTAATTGGAGGCTTAAAGAGATCATGTGAATACTAATCCACTACTAAAATCATAGTAGTAACAAACCTTAACAGACAGAAAACCTGCTGCGAGACTGTAGTTTTGTGCATTTTGGCTTTTTACAGGGAGCACATAAAACTTGAAGTGAAAAAAGCTTTGTGAATTTCCTATTTTGGAGGAACAGAGCAAAACCAGGGCACAGAATAAAACAAGGGTAGGCAAATCAGGGACAGGTTTTCCAACGGTGCCCTTTGTGATACAGATCAATTGAACCAAAATGGGAGTTGCATATTTCTTCAAGATGGTGTGCCACAACATAATTGTTGCTAGAAATATAATCAAGTAAAACTTTCCTACAAAATATCTACAAGCATCATTTAATGTGTGACCTACTAAAATCTTCTTTGATAACTCATTAACCATTTCTTGCTTGCTTTGTAACAGGCTAATGACAGTAAATAGCTTTCACTTACTCTCTTCATCTATACTTTAGCTCATTTTACTGCCATAAAGTGGAAACCCCCCCCCCAAACTGAACACACATCACTCCCTTCCCGCCCCTGCAAACCACAACCTTGTATATGCATTTAAAATATACCTTAACAGTACACATCTCCAGAGTTTCTGGGAGTGGATTAAGGAACAGTGTGAACAGAACATCTTCAGTCTTGGAGTACATTCTTTCTAGTAGCCTTTAGTTTTGGAATTTGGTGGTTTTCCACATTTCCTGTATCTTCAAGTCAAGAGACACTCTGTATGTGTGATCTTAGGCTCTTAAGTGTAGGTACAAGTAATAACAACTATTTATTTTCTACATTTGCCCCCCCAGTAACATGCAAGTGAAATTTAAATAATGTATTTTCAGAGGATATTCTGTGTTGGTGTGTTCTGATACTTTAATGAAGCTGTGAACTATTTGCACTTAGTCTGTGTCTTTTCCAGGTGATACTGAGTATTTTACTCCCTCCTGCTATTCTGCTGTTGGAGTACAAGACCAAGGCTGAAATGTCACACATTCCTCAGTCTCAAGATGCACATCAAATGGCAATGGAAGACAGTGAAAACAACTTCCAGACTGTAGCGGATGAAATACCTATGGTAATGTGGGGCAGGGGGAGATATTAAAAACAATATTCCTAACTTAAATAGTTAACTTTTTAAAGTCAAAGCAAGAGTTAAAATGAGTGTCACAAAGCACGTGTTTCTGTGTGTGAAGTTAACAGGCCTTTCGTTTTAGGAGGTTTTTAAAGAAGTAAAGATCTTGGAGACTTCTTTAGAAAAACATGATATGGAGACTCCAGCAAAGCCTAAAAGACTCCCAATCACACAGAAGTTTTATGCATTTTATCATGCTCCAATTGTGAAGTTTTGGTTTAATACGGTGAGTTTGTCTCTGTGTAGTGCATATTTCATTTGAAAATGTAACACGGAGTTTTTGGTTCTTTTCCCAACATGTAGCTCTGCCTGAATGAAAGGTTAAGCACTTTCCAAAAAAAATCCCCAAAACCAAAAACCAAACAAAAACCCCCTTACCTTGCTGAGCTGGAAAAGAGAAGATCTTGATTTTGAACAACTCTATATGCACAGACATCATTTGGGGTTTTTTAAGTTCATGATGTTGGTTTTAGAAATACTTTTTTTTATCAGCTAAGTGAGTAATTAGCATGAATGTTTTTATTCTGGTCTGAGTAATTAATGTCATCAGTGCTAGCAGGTGTTCTATACCTATTTATTAGGCTGAAGTGTTCATGCACAGCTTCGTTTCTGAATTACTGTAATAGAAATGCTAGAATTTATACTAACAGAAAACAACTGAAATAAGAGCAAAGCTTTGCTAACAATAATCAGCTTGTTATAGCTATTTTTCCTTTTCTAAGATGAGAATGCTTCTATCCCCTTATAAATAATAACTTTTCTGCTTAAATGGGCAAATACAGTCCTGTAATCCTATTTGAAGCTTTTATCATATACCACATCAAAAGACCCCATGCACATCTCTAAAGAACCCTTCACTAATTATATGTATATTATTTATTTGGATTTTAGTTGGCATATTTAGGATTCCTCATGCTCTACACATTTGTGGTTCTTGTGAAAATGGAGGAATTGCCATCCGTTCAGGAGTGGATTGTTATTGCTTACATTTTCACATCAGCAATTGAGAAAATTCGTGAGGTATGTCTGGAACAATCTGGGATTTGAGCTTTTGTGGTCAGTTAAAACAGTGTGCTTTAACCTGATTCAGTCAACAAAGGAATCTGAAAAATTTCAAGCATCAGGGTACATGATGTGATACCTTTATCTTAAACTTTGGTATAGGCTGCAGGATGGAGAACTATAAAACGAGGTGGGGTTTTCTTTCTAAGTATTAAGGAACTGGCAATGACATCTTAGATATTTTTTGTTAAAACACGCCACTCCCCACCCTCCTCAGCTGATTGACACTTTTGTGGTTCTGTAACTCCCTATCTACAAGTTGTAATGCACTAAACAACCTTACTGTTCTGGGGAGTGAAATGTGTATTTATTTATTAGTGTCAGACTCCACCACGGTGCTGTGACCAAGATAGCCAAACAAAACAAGCTTTATAGAGACAGGATAGCTCTCATAACTGCAAGGTTCCTGATCAGCAAGAGACTTTGGGAAAGTTCTAAAAGCCATTTTAAGTGGGAGAGAGAAAGTTGGTTCTTTAATCTAGTACCTCAGGCCCAACTGAAGGGGCAGATAGTGAGGCTGATTTTTGTAACAGTAACCTCCTCAAAAGAAATAAAAACTCCACCAAAACCTGTTAAAGCCAAAATTCCTTCATAAATTGTTTAGACAGAGCAAAATATGTATCCTCCTTTCCTTGTTAAGCTGACATAGTTAAACATTGGTTTTGATTCCTCAGTGTACGAGTTATCCATTTAAATAGATACTTTATTTTTGCAACTATAAAAATGTTAGTGATTCATATGTTTCACTGTTGGACCCCGTGCAAGAAATATGAACAGTCCTGACCTTTATTATTTTATTTTTTTTACAGATTTTTATGTCAGAGGCTGGGAAGATTAATCAAAAGATCAAAGTGTGGTTCAGTGATTACTTCAATATCAGTGATACTGTTGCTATTGTCACTTTCTTCATTGGATTTGCATTAAGATTTGGAGCAAAGGGGAATTTTGGAGAAAATACTTACAGAGAAAATTATGTCTTTGTTGCTGGAAGAATAACATACTGTCTCAATATCATTTTTTGGTATGTGCGATTGCTGGATTTTCTAGCTGTGAATCAACAGGCTGGACCTTATGTCATGATGATTGGCAAAATGGTGAGTACTGCTTTTGTTACTGATATATTTTCACCAACTGAAGTATATTTTACTTGCTGCATCCATTTACAATTGCTCTCACTTTTACTGAGCAAAAGGTTGCTCCCTCCTGTGTGAGGTGTTAACTTGGTGTGGGGAATGGGCTCACTGGAGGATAACTTGAAGTGTTGGAAAAGGAGCACTGATTAGAAGGCTTCCTTTTTTGTGGAGCTTTCTCTGTCACGTATTTGTTAAAAACTGGCAAATCCTTCTCTGTTCTGTTTTGTTTTTACATGTCAGAGACTTAAATGAATACGATGGAGCCTTTTCCTTGATTCATCTGCTTCCCCCTTTGGGTCTGAGATTTATTTCCAACATTTGTGCTCCATAGGGCAAGACTTTAACTTTTGTGTCCTGAAGCATCTTCATGATTTTGTGCTGTGGAAAACTGGGAATAAATTGTGGACCTGTCCTTGTCTTCTCACACACAAAAAAATTTAAATTGTATAAATTTTAAAATAAAAATCTTAGCTCTATGGTCAATAGCTATTATAAATGTTAAAAAAGATGTTAAGGCTTGAGAGCTGTATATACAAAGTTGCAAAGGGTGTTTGTGTTTCTTCCCTCTATGAAATGGTTCCTAAAAGGTTGAACCTTGTCATTCCTTAAAAATGAGGGCATTGAGTCCCTCACGTCTCACTTTGATGAGGCAAAGGCATAGGTTCTGTGTTCTGGCCTTTGAAAAACCACTTCTGGGGTTTGTGCAGCTGTTGAGTGTCTTTAGGAAGAAATGTTTCCCTTTGTCAGCTGCTGCTCATGCACATAATAGGTATTTGAGTTGTGAAGGAAAAACAGTAGCCTTTGGCCAGCGATACTAAATAAGCTATAAGAAAGGACAGGGAAAAAAACCCAACAGTTTTGTGGTTTTTAAAAAGGATTTATTATTAAACACAATTTTCTGGCTTAAATATTAGCATCCTGGACTTTTTTCCACATATGTAGTTGTTAGAATTCATCAGGTTTACACTGTTGCTGTGGAAGTGTTTCAAGTTGTGAAACCATAGTCATGACCTCATCTATTAACTGACCTTTTTGTGTTTATAGGTGGCCAACATGTTTTACATTGTGGTGATTATGGCCCTTGTACTACTTAGCTTTGGTGTTCCCAGGAAGGCAATATTGTATCCTGATGAGGCACCCTCTTGGACTCTTGCTAGAGATATTGTGTTCCATCCATACTGGATGATTTTTGGAGAAGTCTATGCCTATGAGATCGATGGTAAGACACTGCAATTCTGAAGCAAGTAAAGAGAAAACTCACTCTGATAAGATCTTCTCAAGCTCTTACAAAATTCCTATTTTATGGAGAGAAATGCCCAGCATTGTTGACACTGATTCCATTCATTGGATTCTCTCCTCACTGTGGATTGAGGTGTATAACTTTTTGCCCTGACTTCTTCATTATGGTTTCTAAAGCCTGAACAGCTTAGAATGAAAACTCTGCATAATCACAGTTTCTCACAAGGCTATTCCTACAAAATTTTTGAATCTTCCCCCAGGCCTGTCTTGCCAAAATTTTGGCTGTGGTGGTGTATTATGCTTTTTAAAAAAAATTAAATAATATGATATGCCATAATATTAACCAGAACCTTTGTCTCTGGAATTTTTCTACCATCTTCCTAAATGCATGGAGACATTTTGAATTGCAGAACCAGTGCATGAACGATGGTTGTTGCAACCTTTGTGACCTCTTTTTTCCTGTATCTCTACCTGCTGGGAGTTGTAAAAAGTGTACATTTCTTCTCTGTATCTTTTTTCCCCCAACACAGTATGTGCAAATAATTCTGATGAAAAAGTTGCTCATCTCTGTGGCCCAGGAACATGGTTGACTCCGTTTCTTCAAGCTGTCTACCTCTTTGTACAGTACATAATCATGGTTAATCTCCTTATTGCATTTTTCAAGTAAGTCTATGGATAATTGTTAAATTTTGCAAATGATTTGGTAAGTTTCTATTTCATTGCAATAAGGTGACAAGAAGTGATGCCAGTTCAAAGAATCCTGTTTGCTGGAAGTGTTTTCAGGTTCTGAGTGTGCTCTTTGTCTCGTTCTCACTGCAAGCCCATGGCTAAGTTAGGGGAGTGTGTGATGTGACACATTTATGAGATGGGAATCGGAAGTTTAGAAAATTTGAAAGCATTTTGTAACTTCTCATTGTCAGAAAACAAACAAAATTGTTTCTTTTTCTGTATATTGATTGTTCCTAAATTCATTTAACATTCTCTAGTTGGTTGAGTTCAATACTAGTAAATTGTCATTTATAGTTCTCTGTGATTGTTTGGTTTATGGGCATGAGCAACTCCTGAACACTGCAGAATGGAAGACTGCAGAATTAACATAGTGTCTGATATAAAATCTGGGTTTATTTAGAAATAATTTCTTTTGTTTGGCTGAGTTGAAATTTGATCTCAATGTGATTTATTTATGAGTACAGGCAGTGAGGTGTTACAAGATGGGAGGATTTTTTAACCCCCTCCTTGCTTTGGATCATGTTTTCTTGAATGTTTTTGAACTTCCTTGAAAATGGTTTTGCAGCAAACCCCAAGTTCATGCTTTTGTCTCTTACTTAAATGACTTCAGAAATCAAGATTGTTATCAAAGTGTTAACAAAATACCCCGCAATCACCAAAGACACACCAAGACCTCTCCCTAACCCCTGGAAATCCACCTTGATGTGTTAATACTGTTCTGTTCTCTTTCAGCAATGTGTATTTACAAGTCAAGGCCATTTCCAACATTGTGTGGAAGTATCAGCGCTATCATTTCATTATGGCCTACCATGAGAAGCCTGTGCTGCCCCCGCCGCTGATCATTCTCAGCCACATGGCTTCCCTGTTCTGCTGTATTTGTAAGAGGAGAAAGACAGACAAGGCTTCAGATGGGCCAAGTATGAACAGTTATTATCCAAGAAATTGCAGTACCTTTCTTCATATGGTTAAAGCAAACTGTCAGCAAAGTGCTGTGCTCTCAGTTATAATGTGTATTTTGAAGAAAGTCGAAGTGGATCTTAATTTCCCATGTTTTTAATATTAAGACTCCAGTTCTGTTCAGTGACAGTGCTTTACAAAGGGTATAATGTGCAGCCCTTAAAAATCTCCAGTCAAACTAATTCATGACAAAACAGAAAGATTTGATCTCCTGTTGATGGAGATTTTTCTTTTTTAAAACTTCTTTGAAACTTAAAAAAAAAAAAGGTGAGGAGTCCACAATGAATGAAATGCAGCTAAGGAATCTGGTTTCTGCCTCACAGAAAAAGGACTGAAGGACAGGAGCAAAAGGAATAATAATTTTGTGCACAGATCCTCTCAGAGTTACTATTTTGATTTTATTTTATTGTAAGTCTTTGACCTTGAGCTTGTTTCTGTCAATAAGAGAGCAAGGGTCTTTGGTGGCACTGTGGTAGGGCTTTTTGTTTGGTTTTATTTTTATTTTGGCTTTTTATTTTTAACACCCTTTGTAAAGTTGTGGCTATCAATTTTCAGCACCTGTACCACTTCACTATGTATGTATCATCTTAACTGTTGAATCTCTCTTTAGAACTCTTCCTGACAGAAGAAGATCAGAAGAAACTTCATGATTTTGAAGAGCTGTGTGTTGAGATGTATTTCAATGAAAAGGATGATAAATTTCATTCTGGAAGTGAGGAGAGGATTCGAGTCACGTTTGAACGGTAGAATATTTACAAGTAAAATTTCAGAATAGAGAATGAAAACCTTTGCACATTTTTCAAATGTATTTTAAGGCCTGGAAAATGCAGCTCTAGAACATAAGGGTTTACACAAGCTTTGGATTGTATCTTTTCTTTCCTATGAAGAGACTATTAATGTGATTGCTGCTTCTTGATCTGCAGCAGCACTCAGGAAGCTGAGGCAATTGTATTATTTAGTGTCTCATGATGTTTTAACAAAGTAATGGGTTCGAAAAATGGCTTTAGGCCCTCTACTGATATATATTTTAATTTTATGATTCAGAAGTATGTACCAATGTTATATTACAAAACAATCCAGTACTATTCTGCATACTCTTCTTGTAATCTCAGAGGTTTTTTTTCCTCTGATTAAATGGGTAGAAAGGGTTACAAAAATGTTTGTTTTGCATATTGAGAAAAAATCCCTTTCATAGCTACTTCGTAATTTGATTTTCCTTAGGGTGGAACAAATGTGCATTCAGATAAAGGAAGTTGGTGATCGTGTCAACTACATAAAACGGTCACTACAGTCTCTGGATTCACAGATTGGCCACCTCCAGGACCTGTCTGCTCTAACTGTGGATACTCTGAAAACACTGACTGCGCAGAAGGCCTCGGAAGCCAGCAAGGTCCATAATGAAATCACTCGGGAACTGAGCATTTCCAAACACTTGGCACAAAACCTCATTGAGGATGGGTCTCTCAGATCATCTGTGTGGAAGAAGCACAGCATTGGAAATGTCTTTGGTTCTTTTCCGCAAGGAGGCCTTGAGAGTAACAACGCTTTACTCTGTAACATTTCTCTCCGTGATGATAAAGAAGCGCAACTTAAGACAATTGGTCAGGAGTTGGCTCCAGTTCCTCAAAGAGAAGAAAAAAACTTCCAAGAGGCAGGTTCCTCAGGCAGTGCCTTATTTTCAAACACTGTTTCCCCTCCAGAACTTCGCCAGCGAATACAGGCTGCAGAGATCTCCAAGTCCACTAGTAAAAGTAAAAAGTTAGGCAACTCGTCCAACAGCATGCCACATGTTACATCCCCAACAACAAAGTTCTTTGTTAGCACTCCATCTCGACCCAGTTGCAAAAGTCAGCTGGATTCTTCAACAAAGCATGAAGAGACTGTTTTCTCTAAGGCTACAGAAGGAGATAATAATGTAGAATTTGGTGCATTTGTGGGTAAGTATAACAAAGTAGATTCTGAGTGTCCTGAAGTCATTATTAGCTGCTCTTATCCTTTTGCTTCTGGCTCTGCTTGCCTTGCTTTCACCCAACCTTGTGTTGAAAATGGAGGATACGTTAATTGTGGTTTTATTCATGATGAGAGTGACACTAATGATAACTACAGCTGCAGAGTTGACAGATGTGATCACCAGTCCTCTGTCAAGTTATTGAAGAACAAGCCCCAAACGAAGTTCTCTTTGTCAACTGGCGACTTGATGTCAACAGTCAACTGTGGCGACTCACATGGAAAATTGAATATTAAAGATGAACTTTCCAAAAGTCAGCATGTCCATGCAATGGAACTACAAACCCGAGATTTATGTTCTAACATCCTTATGGGACTACTTCATAAACTGTGGACCAAATCTAAGCCACAAGGTTTGACTTATCAAGAATTGTATAGTATTTTGGGTGTATTCCGGTTGCAGGTGACTTTATTCTACCATTTTGCTCTGCTTTTTTTGCTTTTAACATCTCTAATTTCCCTATGTTGCTTGAACGTTGTTTTTAACTTGAACTATAATTTCTCCATAATTCTGTCACATAGACAATATTTTTCTGAAAAGCATTATCCAGTTGCTGGGTATAGCAGTTTTGTGCAATTGACATCTCTACAACTTGGTATGGGCATTGTAGACAAACTTTTTGTGGCTCATTATAAAGCTCCTACCTTCTCATTGCATAAATCAAAAATATTGTCTATATCTTGACATAATTACAGAACACTCTTAGGCTGATGGAGTCCTGGACAAATATCTCTGGTATCTGTGTCAAGCTGAGGGTTCCTCTATACTGTATTTCTAAACACTGTTATAACTGGGATCTTCCACTGTTGCCTGGGCTAACGTTTGTTTGGGTAGTAATTTTGGAAGCCTCCAAAGTCCTTTAATTCAATACAACATTTTGCCTCCCCTCAAGTTCTGTGTAACAGTAAAAAGTGGATGGTTTTGGTTAGTAATGTACATATTTGAACAGTAAAACAGTGGCAGATTCATTGCAAAACAAAGGTGTGGGTTTACTAACTGATTTCTGTAAAGTAAATAATGCTTTAAGTACACTTAGTGTATGGCAGAAGATGGTAATCTGGAGTTGTCAGGTTGCCTGCAGAGGTACGGTCTTGCCCTAGATGTTTGGGGATGTCTCAGTGTTTTCCAAAGGTTTGCTGAGGATGTAGAAATTGAAATCTCTAGATGAGTTTATTGTACTGCTGTGACACTTGGATGTCAAAGAAGTTCCCTGCACGCACGAGTGTTTTTGGATTGGCATGTGCACAGGAAGAGTATCTATAATTTGCACACTCATTAGCTATTTGTTTACAATTGCTTCATGTTTGAAAAAAAGATTTTTGTTTTTGAAATTTAGAAAGCAAGACTAAACAGAAATAATGGACAGTGATTTTATAACTCTTACCTAATCTTTAAATGTACTTCACCACTAATAACTTTGAATACTAACTGTACTTATTTACTGAAGCCAGATTTTTTGTGTATGGTCCTCTGACATCTGTAGCATTTAGAACATACTCTTCATTCCTGCTGTCCATGATTTTATGAAATTTGTGGTGCCATGCAGGTTTCAGTTGTGAAGCCAAGCAGATTTTCAGTCATTATAAAACCACATGCTTGGGAAAATTCTGAAAAGTATTTCTTGCAGCTGGGAGGATGAAAGGTATGTTGTAAAAGCTACCTTCAAAACTATTTATTTTTCCTTCATTTGTCATACATACATGGCAGTACAGATTCAGATCATGTTCCTTTTCTGTGAGGAGCATGCACTTGAGTAAAATTTTGAAATATTATCTTTACTTTTTGAATTGTGGTAATCCACACCTCAGTGCAGGAAAAGCAATAGTTTCATATCAATACATCATTACACTGACCTTTACTTTAGTCTGTTTGTGATGTCTTTTCTAGTGCAAACAGCCACACAGACCTTGGGTGGTTTGTCACCCTTTGCTGTGGTGATGCAAACTGTTGGCATGGTCAGAACACTGGAGGTTGCTTTGATTTTGAATTCTCTTTTTGAATTCACTGTGTCAAAGGTCACAGAGACAGCATGGACTTGCAGCGGTTCAGAGAGGCAGCGAGCAGAATCAAAGACAGGAGTGCTGACATCGAGGTAAGCGGAAAGACTTGGTCAAACACGGTAATGGGGGTCGTTTCCTTTTAAACTCCAATGTCACAATGTGTTTTGATGAAGTCTAAGAGCAAATATAGTCAAAGAACTTACATGTTTCTTGCAGACTGCACTTTGCTTCTGGTTTATGATTTACAAAAATTCTGGAGAAAATTCATGCAGCCTTAACTGCCATCAAATACTGTTGCTTCATGATAGGATACTAATGAAATAATAAAGAGCACCTGAGGTTATATAAGCTGAGATGATCACAGCTGTGAATTAAGTTCAAATTAAGTATCCTATAATTAATGTTCAGTGAAATGTTTGACACTCATAAATGTCAAGGTCAGCTGTTATGAAGGCTAAAGTGATTTACATTATAATTTATAGGACAAGATGACAGTGTATGTAATTTTAAAAAGTGACAGAAATTGTTCATTATGCCTCCAAGAAGAAAAGGCTTTTCTAAAAAACTTGTCACAAACTAAAATGCATAATTTCTGTTTTTTAAAGAAAAATAAAAATAACTATATGAAAAGCGATTAATCATAAAAAACCTGTCCTTCAAGTGTTGTAGTGTGTGTGTATATATATGTATCTAGGAAAGCTGGTTTTCTCCATATAGTTGTTAAGTTAGTAAATACAATTACCATTTGCAGTTACCCTGCATTCAGGGGAGAATATGCCTTGAGAGCTGCATTATGACCATTTGCAATGTTTCTGTTTTGCAGAGTTGCTTCTTCTGAATCTTCTGACAAGTATAATATGTGACCAAAGAGCTTTCTATGGGTTTTTTGGCACAGTTTTTTTGTTGGTAATGTTTACAATTTGCTTTGGTTTTTTGGTAGGAGCAACAGGAGGACTTCAAAAAAGCTATATTGGAGGGCATAGAGACAACCAGACTTCAAGTAAGTAAAGAATGTTTCCATTTAGTAGAGACATTATTTTCAACAGATACGGAATGTATTCTTTACAGTAAAGACATGCAACTGTGTTTTCTTATCTCATTATCTGTAAGCTGAATGTCCCAGTGATAGAGGTCTAAATAGTTTTAGTGTTTGGTACTGTTGGGATAAAAAGTCTGGTAGCATTTTGAGACAATACTGCTGTTCTTAGATACTTAGTAATAGAGCTGTCCCATCTTATCCTGGGACTGGTTTGATTCTTACTTTTCATGTAGGCACTACAGTCATTGATTGTAAGATGCTGAAGATGTGCCGAACACTGAAACACGTATAGACCTAAAAACGGGTCTGCAGAAGACACTTTCAGCAGGTGCATTCTCTGTGTTGCCTTCCAGTGGAGTGTTTGCTTAGGGATGTAGAGTAGTCTTTACACACACACACAGACACACAAATGTGTGTGTAGATACACACATACATACACAGAGGTTTGTATGTATGTGTTTAGGTGTGTGGAGTATTCTTTAAGATGGAAGGGTGAAAAAGGGTGGCAGCAGTTTCCTAACTGTTATAAATCTTGTAATCAAAAGCAGGGTATGTTGATGTTTTGCATTTTATTCAGGTAACCATTGGAATTAATATGCTGGTAGTGAGGAATGTCCCAGCTCTTCACCACTGTACACACAATCCTAGTTTGTGATGAACCCACCCTTCTTCTTTTTTGCAAAAGAAAGATTTTGTTGGCAAAATTTTACCACATCAGTATATATTCAAAAAATATCTAATTACTATTAAGGAATATGTCCATGAGGAAGTTCCATTCACAACCTGTATGTTTTTATGTGGCAAAAGTTTTCTACATTTTGTTCTTATTTTAAGTGGGTGCAAACTGAACTTTAGTTTCTACCAGAGCCATGTTCTTAAAGGAGAATTGGTAGCCAACAAAGGCACATGACAGAATAACTTAATTTGGTGCTTGTAGAGTTCCAGGGTAAAGTACGTTTCTGTAGTCGTATTGTAAAGAACTCTTTGGGTGTGGGTCAGGAGTCTCAATGTGTGCCTGAAAATGTTAGAGCTGATGGTTACAGTGAAGAGCATTTTAACTGAATTATTTGCTCAACTTGCATATTTTTGTCCAGCAAGGTATTTGAGGTACATCCAGAATTTTTTAAAAAAGAAAGAATCCTAGATAGTCCTAAAAAACAAAACTGGGCAGATTGTCTGCAAGAGAGGTAGTTGAAAGCAACAATGATACTGGTGACTAATGGAAAATGTAATTTTTTTTTCTTTTTTAATTTTTTTCGTAGGGTCTTCAAACTGACTCTGGTCTAAGACAGTCCAGTTCTTGCGGTGGCTTTGCTGACCCTCTGGCGGGGCACCCAGAGCAATGTAAGTGTCATCTGTTCGGGTGATCTAATTTTGTCCCTAAACTGTGCTGCTAATGGATATTCTAAGAAGATACAAAGGAAACATAAGTTAAAGCATCTATAAATATTCTCATGGTTGGTGCTACTTGAATCTGCTCCTCCAGCTTTTTGTGGTTCTTCTAGTCATGGCAGCTCAGTTCTTTCGCCTTGTATTTGCCACCGACAGCAGGGGTCATAAAAAGTTAAGTGATCTGGTTAGGACTGTGCTGGAAACCTTTTTTAAAGATCAGATAGTTGTGGATCAGGTTTGTTTGTGATAGCCATGTTAAGCTGTCTAGTTGCTCACTCTGTTAGGAAACAGGTAACAACGACAGTTGCTGTTCTTGGTCCAGTTACAAATCTCCTTCATTTGTAGTTTACAGCAAGAGCAGAAGAGCATCAAGCGAAGATACTCAGCAAGTGGACTCCAAAGCAGCCTTACTGACGGTTTGTATCGAGTTTTTATGACATTATTGAGCACACCTACAAACTGAACAAATAAAGGAAAAGAAACAATATAAACAATAATACTGATTTGTGGACTCACTTGTGCTAAGGAGGCAACAGGAGACCTGTTTTGACTAAGTTGTGTACGTTCTAACTATGAAAATCGACATTGTTTCCTGTTTATAGAAAAAACCCACAACTTCTAAAAAATTTATATAAACCATGAAACAGTAATGAATATATAGCCTTATCTATTTTAATTGTAGTCACCGTTTCTCTGTTGTGTTTGAGTCTTTCCATTCAGCTGCAGTTTAGTACAACCTGGTGAAGTATTTCTGATAGACAGGCTGTACTGCAAGATCTTAGAACACATCATCACCCACCTCCAGTTAAATATACTGTTTTCCTTACAAAAGTGAAGCCCTTGTTGTTTTTCCTCTCCTTTGTTTTAAAGGATTGGCTACAAGGTAGACCTTCAACTAGCAATCAAATGTAAGTAAGCTTTCTACTAATAGAACAATTTAATCACACTCTATTTTGGTTTGTTTTTCTTTTTGTTTGTCTTTGGCTGTAGTGGTATTTAGCTGCATTTAATGAAAAAACCCAAATAAGGTTTAAATTTTTTTTTCTATTAAATAAGCAAATGTGTTCACTGGATTCATGGAATCATCACAGAATGATTTGGGTTGGAAGGACCTTAAATATCATGTAGTTCCAACCTGTCTGCAGTGGGCGGGGACACCTTTCACTAGACTGTGTTGCTCAAAGCCCCATCCAGCCTGGTCTTGAACACTCCAGCTTCTCTAGGCTACCGGTGCCATTGTCTCACCTTGCTCACAGTAAAGAATTTCTTCCTAATCTTTCATTTTGAATTCATTACCCATTGTTCTGTCACTGCATGCCCTTGTAAAATGTCCCTCTGCAGCTCTCTGGTAGCCCCTTTAAGCTGCTATAACGTCTCTGTGGAGCTGCCTCATCTCCAGGCTGAATGCCCAATTCCCTCAGCCTGTTTCCATTCAGAGGTGCTCCAGCCCTCTGAGTGTCTTCGTGGCCTCTACTGGACTTGTTCCAACAAATCCATGCCCTTCTCCTGTTAGAGACCCCATATCTGGACACAGTACTGCATCTGGAGTGGCATGAGAGCAGAGCAGAGGGGCAGAATCACCTCCCTCAACCTGCAGGTCACACTTCTTGGGATGCAGCCCAGGATTTGGTTGGTTTCCTGGGCTGCAGGCACACATAGACTGGTCATGTTGGGCTTCTTGTCATGCTTTGACAGGTTCTATTTAGATTAATGGCATCACATGTCAGAGGGCAAAACATGTCCCTAAATGAAAATGACTTTGTTGACACTTAGTGAGGAGCTCATTTCCTGGTAAAGGTCTTTACCCAACCTTTCAAACCATAACCACCTCTGGAATTGTGTAGACCTTGCTCTGCTAACAATTATCCCCTGAGTTAACTGTTAAAGCCATTACCTTATTTATCTGATAACAGAAGGGTAACCTGTTGTGAACAAGTTTTAATTAAAGCACCTCTGTGGGAACCAGCTCTTGTGATGCAAACTTTACATAATGTTGTGCGTGACTTGGTGGTATTTCAAGTGTAGCTCTAAAACAAGAGATTACTTAACAGCTTTCCATTACTGTTTTGTAATTAAGAAACCTGCACTGCCCTTGAAAAATAGGATAAAAGCAGTACTGGGGAGTTAACAAGGTGACCTCAGATGATGTGTCAAAATCAGGGAATACAAAGTAAGTTTGTAAGAAGCAGTGACTGTTGGTTTTGTGGCATTTCACAGGCCCTCAGAAGAAGATGCATTGAATGGTAAGCTTTTTTCTTTCTGTTGTAAACAAGGTGAGAGCTATTCATATAAGCAACTGTTTGGGTCTTTTTATGAGAATTTATTGAATTATTTAATGCAAACACAAGGCTGTGATTTTTATTTATTTAACAAATAATCTCTCATTGAGTGCTTCAGTTTTTTTTTCCCTCTCAAGAGACTGCAGAGCTAAGTGTAATACTTAAATTTCTGCACAGCAGATCTTTTTCAAACTCCAGTTACTTGGCAAATGTTCTTTGCATGTGGTGTTTTAGTGCATAACACAGGTAGCAAGCAGTATCTTTTTTTTCTTTCTTTTTTTTCTTAATCTCTTTTCAGGCATTGCTTCTCCTTTCAAGCCTATCATGGATATCAATTACTATTACTCAGGTCAGTCACCCTTATGAACTAATGTTTGTATTTTTATTGACACTTACTACATCCTTAAACTTCAACAAATGCTGTAATTTTTCTCTAGCTGTAGAAAGAAATAACTTGATGAGATTATCACAGAGCATTCCATTCACTCCTGTGCCTCCAAGAGGTAAGAACTCTATTTCTCATTGCTGGTTCAAAGTGTTTTTTTGGAGAAGAAAATAAAATCAAACCTTATATAGATACTAATTTGGCTTGATCATTCTAATATAGAATGATCAAGGCAAAGTTCACACTTGCTCACAGCAAGTGTGAAACTTAAGTCCTAATGAACTAAAAAAAATCTAGTCTCTGTCTTAGAACACCCAAAAATATATATGTGTATGACACCTTTTCTAGGGCAACTCACATGGTTATGTAATCTAGATTTAATTATGCTTGTCCTTAGAAATGCTGATACAGTGATGGTAGTATTGTACCGACAGTTTTATAACAAACTATTTTGGAAAGATTCCTTTAAGTTTTCTTGACTTGTATAAACTGTAAACAAACATTTATTCCGTATTGTTAATGCTGTTTGAGCAGTGTCATAAATAGCTCTAATTAGGAAGACAAAGCTGAAGTATTATTTTGTAGCTGTGTGAAAAAAGTTGGAAAAGAGTCTTTCCACTGGGCAGTAATGACTTCACATTGCAGTGTGTTGTAGTCTAAAAGATAAGAGGTTTCCAGTTTTCAACTTGGAAAATCTGGAGCAGTAATTGCTTTTCGTGTTGTAACAGGTGAACCAGTCACCGTGTATCGCCTTGAAGAAAGTTCTCCCAGCATCCTGAACAACAGCATGTCTTCCTGGTCACAGCTGGGCCTCTGTGCTAAAATTGAATTTCTAAGTAAAGAGGAGATGGGAGGAGGTTTACGTCGAGCTCTTAAAGTAGTATGCACATGGTCAGAGTATGATATCCTGAAATCAGGACATCTTTATATCATCAAGTCTTTTCTTCCTGAAGTTGTGAATACTTGGTCAAGCATTTATAAGGAGGACACTGTGCTACACTTGTGCTTGAGAGTAAGTTTTATCTTTGTCAATTATGAAACATAGACAGGCATTATATGTGAAACAGAGAACATTTTCCCACCTGAGAATTAGTATATACTTACTATAAAGAGAAAAAAGAAATGGTTAGTCTGGGGTTCTGTATGAGCTAAAGGGTTAAAAACTCTGCTCCTGGATGGCTTACTTACTCAAAGAGCTCAAACTCTTAAAATACAGACATAATTTAAAAAGCAAGTAATCTGTTACACTGTCTTGGGGGAATAGACACTGTTCCCACTGCCTGCTTGGCTCTTCACTGTTCCCTGTTCTGTAATGCAGCTAATGAAGGGTTTGACTTGTAGGAAATTCAGCAGCAGAGAGCGGCACAGAAACTCACCTTTGCGTTCAATCAAATGAAGCCCAAATCCATCCCCTACTCTCCAAGGTGAGTGTGTAAACTGCCATTATGCTGCATGCTCTTGACACAGGAGATGGCCTACAGGGTTGCATCAAATATATTAAAGCACTGATATGTGGATATAAGTTGTGGAATATTACTGTGAATGTGTCAAGCAAAATTATCCTTGGCAGTAATTTCCGTTGATACCTACTGCACTGATGCCAACCTAGTGTGGTAATCTAAATGGCTTTGTATAATAGTTTACAATTATTTAAATTATTCATAAACCAAGTAAAAATCTAATAGTAATGATATATTTGTCATTCATTTTGAAAATATATTCATTAACTCTGCTTTTTACTAGGTTCTTGGAAGTTTTCCTGTTATATTGCCACTCTGCTGGCCAGTGGTTTGCAGTTGAAGAGTGCATGACTGGAGAGTTTAGAAAATATAATAACAATAATGGTGATGAAATAATCCCAACTAACATGCTGGAGGAGGTTATGCTGGCTTTCAGCCATTGGACATATGAGTATACAAGAGGAGAATTGTTGGTACTAGATCTGCAAGGTAATGTCCTGGGATTGGGGCCAAGGTAGATGGATGTGGGTTTTTCTCTTGATAGCGTTTTATTAAGAATTTGTATAACTGTAACATATAGCAATTATTATTTAGTGCTTCTTGGTCTAGTTAGTTAGAATCTATGGTTTTCTTATCTAATCACAGAATCAGATTGGAAAGGACTTCAAGATTGCCAGTCCAACCATTAACCCAGCACTGCCAAGTCTACCACTAAACCATGTCCCCAAGTGCCACACATCAACATCTTTTAAATCCCTCCAGGGATGGTGACTCCACTACTTCCTTGGGCAGCCTGTTCCTGTGCTTGGCAACCTTTTCAGTGAAGAAATTTTACCCCACAGCTAATCCAAACCTCCCGTGGTGCAAACGGAGGCCATTTTCCTCTTGTCCTATTGCTTGAGACCTTTCAGGTGGTTGTAGAGAGCAATAAGGCCCCCCCACTGAGCCACCTTTTCTCTGGTCTAAACAGCCCCATCTCCCTCAGCTGTTCCTCACAGGACTTGTGCTCCAGACCTTTCACCAGCTCTGTTGCTCTATTGTAGCATAAAATCTTACAGCAACACAGAGAATGGAAATATATACATTTTTCTAATGAAATGTGCTATAAAAAAATTCAGGGTTTGGTGATATTTGTGTAGTGCCAATATGGTAAGCTCTATTTATCCTGAACTGTGTGCCAGATATTCTGGTTGTGGGAACTATATAGGAAAATTTTCTTGCAAGTGAAAGCTGAAGTTAGGAATTGCAGGCAGATGTAAAAATAGCTGGAAGAAATCAGACAAATACAAAGTGCTCTTTGAGAAGCAATTTTGTAAAGATAGAGAATCATGTATAGTTTGGGTTTGCTGGGCTATTTTTCTGCTTTTGTTCTTGGTGAAGCTGAGAAGTCATAGCTAAGGACTCCAATGCTTTTCAGGATTAATGCATTTACGTAATCAGAGATGTGTCAGATTTAACTTTTTCTTCATATTCTGTCTGAAGGTGTTGGTGAAAATTTGACAGATCCCTCTGTGATAAAAGCTGGGGAAAAAAGGTAAGATTTAAAAAAAACCTTAGAGTATTATAAAATTTTCACTAGAGAGAGAGAACCAAAGTTTCTGTTCCCTGTATTTCTAAGGTCGCATGATATGGTGTTTGGTCCAGCCAATTTGGGAGAGGATGCAATAAAAAACTTCAGAGCGAAGCACCACTGTAATTCCTGCTGCAGGAAACTGAAACTTCCTGGTGAGAGCTGCTATATTTCTTCTTCTGAGACACTTAAGTCATGAGTTGTTGTATGTTGTAATGAAATAGTTGTCATGCTGTGGAGGTGGAATAAATAATAAACAGCAGTCTTGTAGTTTGACTTTGGGCTTCTGATTGCATGTATGATAAAAACATCCTTTTTCTGACACTGCATATTGAGGAATTCTTTATAAGTACATTTGCATACCCAATTGTTAGCTAGACTTTTATATCCCATTGATTCTACTAGCTCAAGAAACAGTATAATCATTATGACTTCATTCTGTTTGCACAGATCTGAAGAGGAATGATTACACACCTGACAAGATGATATTTCCTCAGGATGATTCCCCTGAATTGACAATTCAGCCTGGAAGCTGCACCAAAGAATCCGACTCGGCTGGTTCCATTCGTCTGATGCTCTAATGTGACCAAATACGTGGCTTCTTTCAAACTTCATGGAACATCACAAAGTTGTCACTTATCTCTCCTTCACTCTAATTAAAAGAAAGACATGTAAAAAGAAGGATTACTGTCTTATAAGTGGGATTTTGGCTGGTCCGTAATCTAAGGACCTTACAACTTGTGATAAGCATCTACAGAGCAGCATGGCAGCTGATTATTCTAAAGGTGGAATAATGACAGGTATTTAAGATGTGTTTTTAAAGGGGCTTTTTAAACAGAAAGTTTTATTTTTTATTTTATTTTGGTGTAGTGGAGGATTTTCCTTCTGTGGTCCTCTGGTGGGACATATGCCTTCCTCCAAAAGGATTTTGGTAGTTGATGTTTTAAGGTAAAGCATTTGTCTTTTTGGCATTTGTCTTACTGTCAGTGAGCGAAACCAGGGGAAAGCACCTACCTCTGTAATGCCAGAGTATTCTTAGAGTGTTCTCGGAAGTGTTCCTCTGTTTCCTCACCAGATGTCTTTTAATCTGGCCTTTTGAAGAGGACAGAACCAAATGAGGTGTATATAGGATGCCAGTAGACTGAAATTGAAGGTAGGAACTTGATCTATTCCAAAAGAGAGAGTCTCCTGAATCAGGATTCATGCAGCTTCATGACTGTAAAGCTGGGCTTGGTTGTTTTTGTTTTGTGGAATAGAGCCCTAGTTGTGCATAATGAGAATTCTTGTTTTACACATTTCAATTTTATCAAGTCACTGTCAAGTAGTAACAAAGCCATGATAGATTGGTATAATCATATTTAATAGAAGAATTAGTATGTGCTGGTCCAAATAAGTTGCCTTGTAAGAACACAAGTTGGAAGTGCTTTTCCTCGTATGTACGTAGTGACTTTCTGAAGCTCTGCCTTCCAAAGATCTCGTAAAACCAGTATATTGAAACCGAATGTACACATAACTTGTAAATGTATTTAAAATTGTGTAGAAAACATCCTTAATGTTATGTTATTTGTGGTACTTACTTAAGAGAGACTAGGGTTGGATTAGATTGTGTAAAGTACGGGAGATTGCAATGCACCTTCATGCCAATAAAACGTAATTTAATTGTCCCAAATATTGTTGAGCATTCAGCAAGAAAAACCTGTTGTCCAATTGAAGTTTCATGCTGCGATTTTTTTTTGTTACATAGGTACTAATTTGTAATTTTTAATTAAAAGGGCAGTATATAGCTCTATAAATTTTTTTATTGAGTAGTGTATCTTATAGATACAGACCTAAGGCACGAACACAATAGCTGTTTAAATGGTGTTTTATGTTTGATGGGGAAAGGTAAAATGTTATAAGGATATAATACTGTATACATTTTGTATATCATTAAATCTTTAAGGAATCTAAAATAAATTTATTCTTGTTTACAGACTTCTACTGTCCATCTCAGTCTGAAAGGTTATTTTGGTGAATTTAAGTAACTCTTTTTGTGGAAAAGTAGACTTTGCCATGCTGGATCAAAGTACCCTTTGAGAGATCCGTAACTTTGGCCAACTCCAGAAACTAGGGAGGTAAAAAAGTGAAAACTGTCAGAGTAGACAAACCTTTGTGAGAGGATTGATGAGCAAAAGAGACAAAAATAGCTCTACAATTGTTAAAGGTTCACACTGAGAAAAGTGGGGTGGGGAGGGGTCCTTCAGGGAATTTTCTCTCCCCACCAACACAAAGGTTTGGGGAGTTGAAGTGCCAGGACAAAATTTGGTGTATGAAATAGGACAAACGTTATGAGAAAATTGCCAGTAAAAGTTGGGGAACTCTTTGTTTCCTGACAAATACTTAACAGAGCACAGTTAGTTTTTACAACCGTGTTGCTGGTCTTCAGGAGTTTTGTGTGGGACTCATTTCTTAGCAAAATAAACAGATGTGACTCCTGTGTGATGGGTGTGAGTGATTGTGGGGAGTGTTCTGGCTGTCTTGCAGTGACTCAGGCCTGAAGACTTTTCAAGACCAAAAGGAAAAAACATGGTTGGGAAATGCCTGTAAGCCTGGGGTAGTTAACACTGTTTATATTTCTGTCCATCTCCCTGGCATGAGCACTGACTTAACTCTGGGCAACTTACAGCTGGAATTACATGAGAAGTGTATGTCTAAATTGAGGGGGGGGAAATGTATAACTTTCAGAAGTGATCTGCTCCATGATAGCATAAAAAAGTCATAAATGTCAAGTATCCTTCAGGGAAGGCTTTGGAAAAGTGTGGTGGCAAAGCAAAAAACAAGATGTTTTGAAGAAATAGCCTGACTGTTTGGACAGTGCCACATCCTGCTGGTGTTGGGCAGCAGGAACATGAAGATTATTCCATGAAATCTAATTTGAGAACATCAAGTGTTGCTCCTCTGCTGAAACCTCAGCAGTCTTGGAGTGTTCTATGACGGAGTGCAGTTGTGATCATTTAGGCATTTAAATTTTCTTTAGATTACCAAAGAGGAGGAAAGTAGAAGCAGCACTGGAACTGCTGATAACTATCTAAGAATGAAGTATTGGCATATCTTCTTAGAACCTAGTTTTTAAATACAGCAATATAATTCAAACCTTCTCAAATTATCTTCTAAGGAAAATCTGAAATGCTTCAGTCACTTTCCTATTAGGAAGGTATTTAAAGAGTATCTCTCACATGGGGAAGGAAGTAAGCTACATAATTTAAACTTTTAATTAATCTACTCAATTCAGCATTTTTAACTGTTTTCTTGAAGTATTTAGGTGCTAAAACATTTCAGAGAAAACTAATCCCAAATAGATTGTGACAAAATACGCAGCTTCTGGTGAGCTGGTTTTCTGACTGCTGCTCAGCAGCTGAGTAATTTGGAAAAGGAGAGGTTTGTTTTTTAAGCTTGTGACAGTGGTTTCCTACACTTTAATTTTTTGTGGTTGCAACTCACTTAATGCCATAACATTTAGCACTGCAGGAATTTGCAGAAGGGAAAAGACTACAGCTGAGAATTTGGTAGTAACAGTTCCTAAAAGATCAGCTGGAAAAAAAATAGCATTTTTTACATGTAACAATGCTTCTGAAAAAAATGCTGATGATTTAGCCTTTCTTTTTACCATTAACACTTTTCCTTGCAAGTAATCCATTTTGTGGTGAGAGTAATGGTAAGTTAATTTGCAGCTCCAGAGCTTGCAGTGGGCAGCACCAATGTGGGGTTGTGTATCGTGTTATGTTAAACAGAGGAACTCCCTATTCAGACTCCACAAAAAGTAGGAAGAAGTTTCATTAACAGAAATGTCAACAGACATTGAGGGGTATGTGTGCGGGTTTTGCTTTTGTGTCTCAGTTTGCAGATAACCAGCCTGGGAGATTAATAGCAGCGACAGCAGTCCTAAGAGTGCTGGGAGTTGTCCTTTGCTTGAAGTTTAACAAGTAAGATAATTAAGGATTTTTTAAAATTGCATACTGGGCCTCTTCTGTGTATACTTGTTACTTTCCAAATTGTTAAATAGGGAAAACCTGCTGCTCTTCAGTGGTGTATGGAATTCACACATGAACTACACTGTCTCATTAGCTAATTAAAAGACACTTCTCTGCCACTACCCCCTTTTTCTTTTTCCCTCAGGAAAAGCTTCGTAACTCAAATAGACTAATTCAGTGTGATGTTTTGAGGTAGTTGAATCTTTTTATGGTCAACACCATCATCATTGCCCTTCCACCAGAGCATATGAGCAAACATGGATAAACATGGGTCAGGCTGAAGCTCCCTGCTCAGTGGAATGGCTGGATGCCCCTGTTTTCCCAAGGTTTTCTGTTCTGGGTGGCACATAGGAAGGAGGTAGAGGCAGGCTGGGCCAGGCACGTTCCTCTGCGTGAGGACCAACGTAACCAAGTGACATCACAAAGAGAATGGGGCAGGAATAGCTGGGGTAAGCTGGAGTAACAGAATACAGAATACAGAATACAGGGCAGAACACAGGGGGCATTGCTTGGCTTGTTCTACAGACATTGCTGCAGTTTCAAAGTTCTCTCAGAACAGAATATCAGCCTCTAAAAATTCAAGAATAGCAACATTGGTGAGCACCTTCGGGTGCTGTAGAGTCTGTTCAGCTTCTCTACTGCCTGACTGGAGATGGGGACAGTTTGGTCCAGGACAAACTCATGCAGCAACAGAACAAACCTACTAAAATTTTCTTAGCATAAGTAACAGCAAAAATCTAAATAACAACCTGTTATTAGTAGTGTCTGGACTGCAACCTATGGTTTTAGAAAATATATTAAGTCCCACACCCCTGAAGAAATTAAATATAATATGCATTCTGTAGGGTGAACAACTTAAGATAGCTATTTTGAGTAACTGGATATGAAGTCAAAGACTGAATGGAATTTTAGGAATAACTGTGAAACCTCAGGTATTTGAATAGTATCTCTTGATGATGTATCTCACAATATTGAGATGTGCTTAGTGTGGGAGATGGAGAGTCTTCACCACTGTATTAGCCTGATGAAAGTGAATGTAATTTATAAAGAAGGTCCTGAAGCAGCCTTCTGTATTGCTTTATAAAAAGCATAACACAAAAAGCACTGTAGCATTTTAGATTTCCACTGTTGGGGATTTTTTTTTCTAGTAGGTGGAAGGATGGCTTGGAAATGGAGGTATTCCAACAAGGAAGAGATGGAGGATCAGAACAGGCACCAGCCAGGGCTCACCGGGCTGCAGAACCTGAAGAACACGTGCTACATGAACGCGGTGCTGCAGTGCCTCTGCAGCCTGCCCCAGCTCGTGGACTTTTTCCTCTCAGGGCACTGGAACACGGCCCTGCGCGTGTGAGTTTGCTCTTTGCCTCGGCACTGCCATTTTCCTTCCAGAGGATACACATTGCCACAAGAATGTGTTAGGCAGCACCTCCCAGCTTCCCCCCGGGGAAGTTACAGTCACATGGGCCACAAGCTGGTTTCGCTGTGCTTTGAGACCCCAGGGGGTTGTTTATTTGCTGGGTACTTTCAACATTATACTTTGTCATTGTGATGGTAATACTTATGGTCCCTGCTGCCTTGATGATGATTCCTGCTGCTTTCTAGGATCCTCAGTCTCTCACACCCAATGACAGGCTGTCACAACTGTGCTGTACCTGTATGTTTTTCAAGTTTCTCTATTGTGCTCTCATTTGAAGGCAGAGACACCATTTTTTTTGTACTTTACCTGAAACTTCTCTTTTTTCCAAGGGAAATTGGTGAGTGTGCAACTGCCTTTGGGTGCTTGATGTCCGATATGTGGCTTGGCAATTATGACTATGTCTCCCCTGAGGCTTTTCATTCGGTCTTTGGGAAGCGGTACCCAGCTTTCAGCAGGAGGACTCCGCACGATGCGCAGGAGTTTCTGCTCTGTGTGCTGGAGGAGCTCCACGAGGCTTTCAAGGAGGTAAGAGCCCAGCTGTGCCATTGTGGGGACTGAAGCATTTCCCTCTGCATTTCAGGATTTAGCACTACATGTAGTAATTGCCCATCCTTCTCTTCTGAACTCCATGATGGGACTTCTAATAGTTGCTCTTTTCTATCTTTGTTTCAGGGTCATTTACACACAATTATTAATTTTTCTTGTCTAATGCTGCATCAAATTGCAGCCCCAGTTTAAGTGTAAATGCTGTCTGTAGCTTCATTGTCCTAAGCTCTCCCTCTCTTTGCTCCTTCCACTAATGTTCTTCTACTTTCTCACCTGCCTGAAATCTTCATGTCGGCCATGCCCCGCATCTTTCTTCTCTTCAGAGTCACTGATAAAGAGCTTTTCAAGCAGTTAAATCCTGTCAAATGCCCAGATTGTTCTATTTTTCTCTCTGAGAAATTAAGCTTACTCTGCATATATAAAACATCAAGAAAAGTATTTTAGAGTCAAATTCTATGGTAAGACTAACCACTGACCTACCTAGGTAGTGGCAGCACCCATTAAAACCCAGTGAAGGCACTCAGTTGCTTATCTACATTTTCTTAATTTTTCTTTCTTCTGTATAGTCAAGCCGACACAGGGCCAGTGCAGAAGCAAGCAGAGGGAGTGGCAGCAGCACATCTATTATAAAACAGTTATTTGAGGGACAGCTCAGTCATCGTATCACATGTCTGAAATGCAAGACCATCACGAACAGACCTGAGAGCTTCACCATCCTTTCCCTGCCCATCCCTTCTGGCACAGTGTGCTCTCTGGAGGTATGACTGCCAATACATTCCTGCTGATTTCTGCTTCATGTGGGAGGAGGTGGGTTAAACTATTAAGTGTTACTAAAAGGATGCAGGTTTCTAGTTACTTTGGTTTTCTGGGTGTTAATGGATAGTCTTGCATCTGGTCCTTAGAGAAGTGGTGTTTCTTCGCTGGTCTCAGGACCAGAGGCTGGTAGGGTTACAGGAGCAATGCTAACAAGTTGCCAGGGGATGAGGGATATCAAGATCATTCAATAGAAACTATGAAGGTTAGTGAGGTTAGTATTTCCTCACTTGGGCAGAAAAAAGGAAGCCAGTTTGCTGCTTTGCCTTGGAAGTGCATTTGTAATGTCAGCCTTGCCACATCATACTTCAGTTAGGAAGAGAGCTCTGAAGTATGGCAAATGCATCTCTTACTTTGCTTGCTTAGATCTCCCTCCACCCCTGAAGATCCTGTTTGATTAAATGATTTTGACTTTATTTTTTCCCTTTGACAGGACTGTCTTGAATGCTTCTTTCAGCCAGACACACTGACTTGGAACAACCAAATCCACTGCTGCTGGTGTGGAACAAACCAAGATGCTACAGTAAAGGCCACCATAACAAGGGCACCGCAGATCATTATTTTTCACCTAAAGAGGTATGGTCTAAATTGGGTAGGACATGGCCAGTTATGAAGGACAGTCACTTGCATTTGCACAGAAGGAAAAAACTCTCTGCATACAAGTGTGTTTTTAGTACTTTTGATACCTGAAAGCTAAATGGGCATTCACAGAAATACAATTTTAGTACATGGCTCATAAAGTCAGACAACCCTGTGAATCAGAGTTTCTGTGGTGAATGGGAGAGCTTGTGACTTGGGTTCTAAGTGCAGGACTGACACAGTGTGTTTTCCTTGTCATTACTGCAGCTGAGACACTCTAGTTTTGTTTATCCCTTAACTAAATCAGGCCTAAACAACTGGGTATACTAAACAGAGAGGTGCATCAGTGCAAGAGTTCCTGGATTAGCAGACTTCACTAGCCACATGTGGCCAGATGCTGAATTTACTCTTCTGAAATTGTTAACAACTTTCCACCTATAGAGAAAACTAGGATGATTTGGGTTGCCAGAATTATGTTATATAAAATTGCTATTTAATTTTCCACTCAGCATCTGCTTTTCTTAACGTGCTCAAAGAACTTATCCCCAGCTGCAACCCATGGACATGTCCTAAATGTTTCAAAGTGCTGTGTTGTACTGCAAGTTACAGAGGGAAGAGGGTTGGAGCCTGGCATGAAAAGAGCTGACAGTGGCAGTGGAGTACAGTCCAAAATATTTAGGACACAGTGAGAGCGATGCTGGACATCTTTTTGGGGTTTAGTGCATTTTCTGTCAGTTTACTGTAATACACAACACTAATAAAGATCTCTTTCAAATGCCAGGTAGTCAATTGTTTCCCCTTCCCCTAGGCAAGTCAGTTAAGCAATCACCACAGTGCAAAAAGAAGTTGAGGGTTATTTAAAACAGTTCAAAATTTAATTTCAGGTTTGCCTGGCAGGACAAGCATAGAAGGAAACTCTCAACCCCTGTCTGCTACCCGTTCAACAATCTGGATCTCTCTCCCTACAGCTCCACGTTTCTCTACAACAATGAAGTGTACAGCTTGTGTGCTGTAGTGGTAAGCTTTGTCTTTCCTGCTTATATTTGGAATCCTCTGCCTAATGGAGATGATGAAGCCTGTGTTAAGTTTGGACTTTATGTACAATGATTTTATTTTAATGTATGGCTTTTTGTATATTATTTTACCTGCCATGAACATAATCCAGAAGTTGTCATTTCTCCTTCACCAACATCCCCATTTAAAAGCAAACACTCCTGACATGTAATAGCCTGGTTGGAGCCTCCTCAGAGTAAACTCACAGGCTGATTTTGCACAAATCCTGTTTATAAATAAGGACTAGATGTTTTTTTTTTCCATTTCTCACAGCAGGTGCGGCCCTTTTATAGTGACCTGTATCAGGTTTAATAGTAGGGATGTAAATGTAATATTGCAAAATAGGAAAGCATAATCATAATCCATTTGCTCTGTTATTAGCATTCTTTGCTGTAAGCCAGAGGGGATAGAACACTCTCTTCCATCTTTTCTGCTTTGGCTGGGAGGAGACAGAACAAGACTCTGGTTTTAACAGACTGTGTTTTTTGTTACAGAACCATGCTGGTGATATAGATTATGGCCACTACACAGCATTCTGCAAGCACTCAGCCACCAAACACTGGTACAGCTTTGATGATGTACAGGTCACCAGGATCCCAGATGCTGCAGTGCAGACTGACACAGCTTACCTCCTCTTCTACACCCGTCAAGGCTTTTGAGAAGCTGCTAGCCCTTGAAAACCAACAGTGAGTAGGGCAGCAACTAGAATTCAGCAGCAGCATTAGCCCAGTCCTGTTTCAGCAGTAAACAAGAGCATTTGCATTACTGATCATCTGTTGTGGTCTTTCAAGATGTAAGTGCTGGAAAGAACAGTTACAGCCCCTGAACCTGCTAAGCAACGTGCATCCACTCTATTTGCATGAAATCTGGTGGTTGTCTTCCATGACAAACCCCTTGCACTCATGAAAAGAACACACATGTTGAGCATACAGATGCACTTACCCAAAAATTCCTGATTTTCTGATGGTTAGGTTGTTTTAAGCTGCCTTTCAGGAACTGACAGTAGGACACCGAGGTGAAAGCACACAACCCCACCATGGAGGGTGGTGTGTGTTCCAGAAGAGAGCAGAAGATGAAGTGACCAGTAACATATGAGAAAGAAAAAGACGTTATTCTAGTAATGTCATGTTTGTTCCTCTAGCACTGCAAACTTCCATCAGCAAGACACACACAGACAGATAAAAGCTCAGAATGTATGATGCCAGATTTTTGAATGCTAGCCTAACCAGAGAGGGAAAACTAACCCAAATCCAGAGCAGGGAGATACATAAAATGCAACTAAAGTAAGTTTCTAAACGAATCAGTTCTATGCAAAATAGTATTTTTTTTTCATCTGGAGAACATTTAAACTGTGTGAATATGATTCAGACTGTCATTACACAGAATCCTGACCATTACACAAAAAGCTGAGAATGAAAACACCACACTCAAACATACATTTAACAGGATATATTTTTAAATAATTTCTTCATTAAGGTTTTTAATGCATGTGTACATGAAAATTTATATTAAAAAATTAAAAAGGAAAATCTTGTTTGTTTAGAATAACTCTGAAGTGCACAAATATTGACAAAAGCTAACAGAAAAAATAATACAGCTCTGCTTTTTTATTAAGTAGTGTTGCAATTACTTAGAGCTGGCAAATAAACGCAATCCTCTGAGTTTTAGAGATTCTCACAAAAAGGACAACATTTTATTATATACATAGTTCTGATGTGCAAGTATGCAATCAATATGTACACTTACATTCCTAACTGTTTACATCGTTCTAGAGTATTCACAGTAGAATCAAGCTTAAGGTTAGAAATGTGAAAAGGCCATTGACAGTGAAAGAAAAAAAATAAACCAAGATATGCCTTGGGATTTTAAGACATTTTAAACTATTTGTTAATAGATTTCAGATGACTAAGCTACAATTTAATTTTGGAGCAGACTAAAAATATAGTTGTTTTTAAATAAATGGTAATGCAAGTATGCCTGTAAATGGTTCCACAGATGGCAGTATTACCACTAGCGTTACTCATCAGTCTTCTGATTGTTAAGCACTACTACGGACCAGAGCGAGCCTGCCTGCAGATACTCCTGCAGCCATCCCACACCTGGGAGTGACTGTCTGTCAGAGTTTTGCATATTTATATGCATGCCCATGCCTACTTTGCTCCTCTAGAGAGAAAACCAGTTTCCTTAACCTGCACTACTTTACGTAGCCATGTCCACTGCTCGCTGTTCATAAGAAGTATAAAAGAGGATATAAGCAGCTGAGGACTTCACGGACGACGCTGAGATCTCGGATACTTCATGGTCATCAAACTTAAACCAGCGCTGTTTTGAAGCGTTTTTG
The DNA here is from genome assembly GCF_047495875.1 of Pithys albifrons albifrons. NCBI lineage: Eukaryota > Metazoa > Chordata > Aves > Passeriformes > Thamnophilidae > Pithys > Pithys albifrons. Next base: position 11,570,546 of record NC_092470.1, read on the forward strand.
CAGTAGGCTGTGTAGTGCCCCCCATCCAGCCCACCATAATGATTCTGTGAACATAAGACAAGAATTAGTGGCCTCAAAAGCTGCCATTTCTTCCATGATTATGGAAATAATCCAGAACATGAGATTTTTTTACTAAATGCCAATCATTCTATTCAGAACACAACTTAATCTGCAGCTGGGTAGGCAGCCTGGAAACCTGGATGAATCACACATGTCATGAGTCACTGCTTTAAGTCTAGCTTGGTTTCAAAACGTGACTTGGTTACTTACCGACACTGAGAACAGATTGTATCTCTTCAAGGTATTCTTTGGACCAATAACATACTGTGAAAGGTCAAGTGTTTCCAGTGGAAAATCTACAGAAGTTTGAAGCTTTTGTTTCCATCTTCCATCATAGGAAAATCTAGAGAATTAAAAAGCATCATTAAAAGTTACAGGTTGTTCACAAGCTACTTAAGAATACTAAGCATGTTTGATTTCCCTTATTTAACTAGGATGTGATTTCAATTAAAGCCCCCAATTTTGTTAATGTGGTAACAAACACATTAAGAGATGTTTCTTAGCAAAAATGCAAAGAGGTCACTTGTAAAAGTGCTTTGTGAGCTACAGCCTTATAAAAGAAGCATCAGGTGAAAATAAAATTCTTGCAACATTACAACTGGTAATACATACATAATTTTCTCTAACTAAATAAAAGTGGTCAGCTACTGTCCTGGAACAAACAATCTCCACCAAAGTCTGGTGACTTTGTCCTAATTTTCATCAATCATCTCCTTACCGTTTCAAGTGCACAAGAAGAACTGGTGGTAATTTCCAAATTTCTATTTTTTTCAAAGAATCCCTTCGAGTTTTGCAGTGGCTACAGTAAAACCTATTGTTATCAGTGAGCTTTTCCTCTTTGGAGAACAACCTAAGGCATTCCTAAAACAAAATACAAACACAGATTGTGAATGGCAGGTGCTTATGAAAGTGTAGCAAAAATGTTTGTTTCTTATTTGGTTGTTACATGCATCAATTATCTGCATCCTACGTTTCATAAAAACGAGGAAAAGTGAGTTAAATCTCAGTGTGGAAGCAAATTTTACTGGATATACGAATTAGCTACGAGTCCTTCAAAATATACCAACAGTTTTTTGTTTAAAAACCACAAAATATTTATGCTATGACCTACAAAAGCAAATACTATATGTGTCTTCTCTACTACTGCAACTTCAATATTTCTATCCTGCTTGTATTTTAAAACTTCTAAGGGATAAACTACTTTTTTAAACTTTGGAAGAATTAAAAATCGTGAAGGTTCAGATCTGTTAATCCTTCACATTAGTTAAGCTGGAATGTTGACCAACCTCTACAACAAGAGAAAAGAGCAGAAGCAACACCACAGTGAAGTCTCAGAGAGAAGTATTTCTGCTTCAGGAGGTTCCACCCTACCTGCAGAGTGCATTTACTGGAGGATGCGAGTGGTAATGACAAATACATGAAAGCCTCAAAGGTTCGGGACTTCTTGTGACACGTGAGACACTGCACGGTAGATTTGAACTGGCCTTGAAACAGTGCCACAATAATGGACTCATTGAGCTGTTTGTGCTTGTGCCAGGCTAGTTCTGCTGCTCTGAAGTCATCAAGGTGATCATTGTTTTCTTCCTTGTATCTCTTCCTGTTGTCAGCCTGGAAAACAGAAATTGAAATACCACAGCAACATATTAACATATATATAGATCAGAAGTCTCATCTATAGGCAAGCATACTATTAAATATTTTCAAGTATATTTAAATATGTCGGTGTAGCCATCCAATTCTTATCTCCATGGCTTACTTGAGTACCTTATACTGTTTCATACTAAATTCCTATTTTAATTCTGAATACTCATGTTTCTTTCTATTCAAAGTTGCAGTAACATGATCTTCTTATAAAATAAGAAGGTATGTTTAAAATTTATTTCCCTTGATCATCTGAGAGATATATAATTTAAGTGTATTGCTTACTTTATTTAGGTCTTCATGCAAGCCATCCATTAGAAAGAGAAGCAATTCTTGGGAGTCCTGTTGGCTATATCCTGCAAATTGGTCATTAATCTTCCCAATTGTAATTTTGAAGTCTTTTGGACTGATATATTTATACTGCCCTGTCCATAAAGCTTTCATTATTACACCAAATTCTTCAGCCACTTCACCTTTATGCCCCAGGAAATTTGACCTATAAAATTAAAGACAAAATAAAATTGTGAGCCCTTCAAAAAACTGGGGTTTAGTATTACTGTTTTTAATTCAAGACATTATCCCAATTTCAAAATAATTTATTTAGACCAAGAAAACGTGTCAGTTAGATGGAGCCAAAATTTTTCTCTACACTGGCACGGTAATTTGGTTCCATACTCAAGGTGGAAGGTGCAGCTGTTTTTTCAGCTTGTTTTATAAGTTGCTATTTAAGTATTCAGTTTGGTTTTAGGAGACTCTAATGCCCTTATATTTATGAATGTGATGACCACAATTCAATTATGACTATCCAGTAAAAGCTATTTAGTGACACACATGAATCTTGAAAACATTATGGCTCCTAAAAGTTACCATTTGTATTAAAAACCCAACCAAGTTCCCCTCAGCCCCCGAAGTGATCTTTTTGAATTGGCAAGTATAAAGGCAGATAAGAGATTTTTACCTGTTAATATCATCCTGATACAAGTTTCTGTTAAAATAGTCAGCCAGGTGAGGTGCATTGCACAGGCACTGTAATATGGAATTCATATAGCAAGTGTTCCCAAGGTTACGGAGTCCTGTGAGAGCTGGTCCCGATCCCCCAAACACAGGATTAAGGTTCCGAATCTGTGACGCAGAGAGTCTTGAAATTTCTGCTTTAGTGTAACAGATGGGTCTGTAAGGAAGGAATTATTTTTTAGGAGTCTCAGATTCAACAAGTCTGTGCACATAAACCAACAGCCACCCCACCTCATCCCCCACCCCCAGGGACTGAACTATCCTTGCACAAGGTGTCACCAAATACAATCATTTAAGGTATTCAAAACCAGTCAATGCAAGTGAGATATCCATATTCCCTGGCCTATAATAAGCCTGAGTTTTAGGCTCCATTAGTTGTGGGATTTAGAATTAATGAATTTTGGTTGATTAAGAATTAAGATAAAGAATTGTGATGTGCCATCATATTGCACGAGTCGTGATGTAACTTATAGAACGTACTTATTGTCACGATTGACTGCAGGAGTTACAGGAATTCTTTTCTTCTCTTCCTCCTGAATGGCTTGGGTTATATCTGGGGAAGAGTAGGAGCGCTTCAGTTTGGAGTGTTCTCTCTCTCGTTCAACGGTCACCTGTGGCTTGGGTTTATGAGTTGGAGGGGTTGATGGAGGAGTTGATGAAGGAGCCATTTCTGGTGGATACATATGAACAGTATTTGTTGGCGAGTGATAGTAACGAAAGGTTCCAGTGATTGGATCCAGAAACTTGTGGAAAAAAAACAAATAGTTTCAAAAACAAGTAAAAATTCATCATTAACTTACTTACCTATGTATAAATTACTGTAAGAACAGTGCATGAGTTTTTCAGACACTGGGATGTTAACAGCTGTGACTGGCCTCAACATTTAATAGATTAAATTTACTGGAAGGGAGCACTTTCACCAAAATGTCTATTAAACTGCAACTGCTTCATATCAGGAACAGCAGGTGAACTCTTCTAGTTTCATTACAAATAATACTGAAATTCAGAAGGTAACCATGTGAAAGTTGAAGGGGAGTGAAAAATTAACAAGTTCTAGAAATAAGATGCAATTGAAATGCAGGACAAAACTGCACAAAGCAACTTGATTTCAATATCAGAAGAGGAGTTACCTTTGCCCAACCTGCAGGCAGCCCTGGGATTATCCTTCCCATTTCTTCACTTCGTGCTCTCATTAATGGCTCCCGCTGAGACTAATAAACAGAGAGGAGTGTAAGGTACATACAGTTACCTATGCAGAGCAACAAGCTGCCTGTGACTTCCCTATGGAGTTACAGGATTCAATGCAAAACAGTACAGTAACAAATCCTGGATTATAGCTGGAAATACAACTTAGTGTAACAGTAAGTTATCACTTGATCTAACAAAACCCATTCGTTGACAGTTCAGTATTACAAAAGTCTCAAAACTCAATTTCTTCCCTAAAGAATAAGGAAATATTAAGAATATCTTTTACTTTTGTTAAACACACAAGGATGAGCTTTCCTCCCTCTCAAAGCAGCACACGAAGGAATGTGCATGAGATGATGAACACATGTAGAATGCTTGTTAATGCCACCAGAAACAGATCAAGACTTCTAATGAAAGCTTCAAGTATTTTTTCAGATGAATGTGACAAATGAAAAAAGCAAAAAACCACCCGAAAACATGGCATAGTCTTTTCTTAGGATGATGACTTTAAAAACTGAAATGAGGTGGAATTTTAACATAATAACCATAAAGCATCTGTGCTTGATTATTTTGGCTACATACAATACATTTGTATTTACTTTAAGTCTTTCAGTATCTTGTTCAGAATCCTCTCTAAGGGGTCCTGGCTTTTGATCTCCACTGTCTGGTTGTCCTTTAACCCCAGTCTGCTGTAAAAGATTTTGAGAGAAGGCTTCAATTTTCATTGGCATGTCAGTAAAGAATGCTGATAAAGTGGTTATACTTTCCTTTTAGGCTGTTCAACGCACGTGATACAATGAAGTGGTTAATACAGGTCATTTTTATTCTTCCTAACCTCTACTATAGGCAATTCACTGGAATGTTTTTTGTAGCTGAATGTTGTATTAGAGTCTGTTCCGTATTTTCAAGAGCTCAGGAATAAAGTATAGCAGTTCCACCTACACTACTATTCCCCTAAAAGTTGTGAAGTTGTTTGTTTTTAAATTTAAGACTTTTATTCCTCCCTGTGGCAAAACCTGTCCATGAAAAAAAGACAAACTGTGAAGTCAACATGAATTAATTTTATCCTAGGCAATCATTTTGGGATTATGTGAAATTGTTCTGTCAGTCAAAAGCTCATGACTGACTGTGCTAAGGTTGCCCAGGAAGATTTATTTTGGCTTCCTTGTGTATTTGGATTAAAAAAGCATCTGAGTTTGATCGAATAGCAACTGCAATTGCAAAAGCAGAGAGAAATATCCTAATACATGTTCTTGAGAAACGGTATTAAACATGCCTTCCATTGTTAACTCAGCTTCACAATTGGCTCCTCTGTCATGATCAAGTGATTTCTACACTCTGAAAAATTTTGCAAGTTTTTTCAAGAATGAGGAAAGAAAGAACTGTGACACCCCTGAGATTTTGAACTGGACTGTTCTTAGCAAAAATACTAGATTAGGGTGTTGCTTTGCTTCCTGTGCCAGGAAACAAAATCCTGTTCTGTCAGCATTTATACAGCTGGGGGCACTAACGTGTTTGCTAAGACATCATTCTGCCCCTAAAAGCATAATAATATACAGTAGTAGGCTGATACAAAAGATAAAATACAATCATGCCTTGGTTCCTAGGCTGCAGCCCTCTGTTTCAATCATCCCCACTAGCTCCGTGTCAATGGGAAGCTTTATCATCCTATGGGGATTTCATGCTGCCCACCTACAACCAAGAAACAAGGCTGTCTTGGAAAAAAATCTGTGTTTTGGTTTTAACTCTCTCCTCTACTTCTATGTAAAAATCATCTAAATAAACTTCAAATAATGTATTTAAAATCTTTAGATTCAGGATGCTTTGAGTGCATAACTACTCCACATTTGATGGTGATTTTCTTTTTCACTGACCTTGCCCGAAACAGCCACAAAGGTTGGAGATGCATCACCCAGTGCCCGTCTCTGCATTTCTGGTGTACGAGTTCCCTTTTCTCTTTCTTCCATAGATATTTTGTCAATGTCGATCCTTTTTGCACCAGTGTTTTCTGGTTCATTTTTATTTTGCTTTTTTGCTTCGATTGTTTCTCTGCGTGCTCTTTCTTGTTCCTTTTCCTCCTGTTCTCTTTTTATTTGCTCATCCCAGTCCTTCTGTTCTCTGTCCTCTTTGGATTGCTGTAGCCTTTCTTTGTGTTCCTTTTCTTTCTGTTCTTCTTTTGCTTTCTGTTCTTGTTGTTCTTTCTCTTTTTGTTCTTGTTCTTCTTTCTCTCTCTTGAGCCTCTCTTTCTGTTCTTGTTGTTGCCTCTCCCGGAGTTCTTTCTCCCGCCTGTTTTTCTCTAACAAAGCAGCAGTTTCTGCATGTACCTGACTCTTCTCTTCCTCACTCAGGACACCCTTCACGTCCCGCACGGGCTTTGTGGAGCGGTCTGGAACCACTCGCCCGTTCTCCACAGGTTGGCTGTCACTGCCTGGACCTTGAGCTCTTGGTCTGTTATCATCAGGGATTTTTAGTGAAGGCTTTTTACTACGATCCACCTGTAACACAGGTGGAGAACACAAAGTGTGGAACAATTCACTCCTGCTATTGCTGCTCTGTTAGCTAAGCTTTTTTAAAGTGAGAAATAAGAGAATAAAGATGATATAAAGTTGACTTCTTCTTTCGATTTCATTAAATCTGGTCTTGTTAGTAGAATTAGGTACTCAATTAACTTCCAGATATGAGATAATCAACAAGCCCTACAAAACCATATGGGTAGCATTAAGCACTGATTACCACAACTTATTTTCAAGCTTTCAAAGGAGAACATTTTAGGGCAATCAGGCAGCCTAATTTGAGCTTGGCTCTCTCAAACATGTGACAGAGCATGTGCTTAAGGCAGAGCTGCTTGATGGAAAGGGGTATTTAAGAATGGCTTATGCTCAGAACTAGTACAGGAAGTTGGGTTTGATGCTGAAGTAAATGTTCTGAAGAAATTACATCATCTAGCTCAGGGAAAAAACAGAGGTAAGGTCTTTACAGTTCTGGTCTGTTGGCTAAAATCTTTATTTAAAGCTGTATCCAGAAGGGTAAAATTTAACAGCTTTTAGTCTTGTCTCCTAACGAGACAAAGAACTCTGCAAAGGTGGTTTTAGAAAGTTTTATTCATGTGAATAGGTGAAATAAATCTCTGGACATCCACTACTGAGTCAAGGGTGACAAACCACCTAAATGTTTTATTATTTGAAGGAAGACAGAGTTGCTAGAAAGCAGACCTTTGGAATAGCCAAGGAAAGCCATGTCCTAACTGCCCTCTCTGTATTTCATCCTGTGTGTTTTTAATAAAAAAGTTTGCTTAGAGACTTTCTGAATTAATGACCAACTGGTAACCTTCAATTTCTCAAGTGCTCATATAAAAATATTCATGAAAAGTTCTGCAATTTTGTTAAGTATGTTTAGTTCCATAGAGTTCTGTAGATCAGTTACCATGGCTTCACAGACCACTAGGAGTCTCTGTACCAATGTACTTCTGTACAAGGCTTAACCAAATGTATTGAGTATGTTTGCTTGGGGATTTAGAGTTCTGCATGTGGTGGGTCTCTAAACAGATTAACCATATACTAACTCTGAAAAAAAGGAACACAGCTTACCTCAGGGATACTTCTTGTAATTGATACTGGATTAACTACAAATGAACTGTCAGATTTTGCAACAGCAGCATCCTGTATGTTTGATCTGTTAAGTGATTTTAGTCTGTCTTCCAAATTATCTCCCATTTCTTCATTTTCAGTTGCTTCTGTTGGAGCTGGCTTTACAGCAGCAGGGGGAACAGCAGCTGGCTCTTCCAGAGATGGATATGTGAAATCCACTGCAGGAGAGGGGAGAGGAGGGAACCATAAGAGAGCTCTTAAAACAAAATAAACCCCAAAATTTAGCTTTTACCCAGAACAAGGCATTCCCAGAAGCATCTGAATGAATTAAAGATACATCCAGTAATTACAAAAGCTTGGTGGGATGTTATCCTTTTTACTTACAAGAAACAGTCACTGTCTCAGTCCTGCCGTGCTGGGGTGGAGTTACTCTGGCATTTGTTGTATACTGAGGAAAGCAAAGGAGCCAATTTTCATAACCTCCTTCTAGAATTAAAGGCTCATTCTGCAGTATAGTTTTGCTTTCCCACTGTATGTAAAAAAAAAGTTTGGAGTTAATTGATTTGAAAATAGAAAGGAAAATTGTACAGCTTAATAGAGTAGTTGAAATTTCTGTGTCTAGTCATTAAAGTGAAAGGTTATTTTTTAGATTTTTAAGTAAGAACTAAAGAGGCTGCAAGGCTGCAAAAACAGGGGTCCTCTTGGTGTCTGGTGAATGCCCAACACAGTTAGGGTCCTGACTCTACCAACAACAAGGTGTGAAAGTTTCCACTACAGAAAGAACCACTTACTGCTACTTCATGTAAGAATCCTCTATGCAGAAAAATATTTTTACTATAATATTTGCTTCAGATTCTTATCTGGTAAGTTTGCTGAGTGACTAGCACTTTGGAAAGCATTATATTAACTTTCTGAAAACCCCTTGAGAGTTCAGGCTCCAGACTGTCCTCCTCCTGATGTCCTCAATATTAGAACATGAACAAGGCACAGAGGGCTCAGAGGACATTCTGTAAAGCAATAAACAGGCAGACCTCCCTGAACTATCTCTGAACTCCAGTCTTGGATGTTTAGGTAACAGAAAGATGTGCAGTCGGTCACAAGAGCCGCCTCTATAGAAAGGAGGGATAACACAGCCATAGCCAGAGTTTGATCTGAAAATGTACTTTAAGAACTTCTTCTTCTTTGAGATGATTAATGCAAAATATGAAACTTGCCCACCTTAAACAGTGCATCTTTCAGGCTCTGAAGAGTTGTTCCCAGCTTTAAGTCTTCAACAGAACTAAACCAGTCTAGTAGTATAACATAATGAAACTGTCCTCTTCTCTTCCATGGATCTCTAGAATCCTCTGGGAGTCTAGCTTCAATCCAACTAGCAGTAATTCTGAAATGTATTGACATGTATTTAAAGACAAATGTACAAGTAATGTTTTGTTCAACAATATATAATTGATATATGTTTATGTGCTTGGATAAAACAAATATGCTTTGTTTTGAAGTCAGTACATGCAAGAACAGAGCTGTCCAGACACATTTTACCCACTGGTACAGAGCAGGGACTTGGAAACTTAAGTGCACAAGCTTTAAAAGCATATAATTTTTTATAAAACTAAGTATTTCAGTATCATTTAACAATATTTCATACCCAGGACTGATAGCTTCTTCTGGGACACTGATAGATCTTGGAATACAGGATTCCTGATAATCCTTCAATTTTCGAGCATCCATTATAATCAAATCAACATTTTTGTCTGACATCATTGCAAACAGTTTCTCAGGTGTGACTGCTCCTTGAAATAGAGAAGTAATTAAAGAAGCTGCATTATAAATGGAAATAGCTATGATATCTGACTACTGCAATCAAGACTGCAAACAGATGAAAAAGAATAAAAAGTCCCACAAAGTCACAGAGGTAAGACATTACAGAATAAACAGATTGGACCTTTTGCTCCCACTGCTGTAGTGATTAGCACCTGATCTGCTAACTTAGACAATACCACACATTTCAGTGATAAACTAATTTAATTTTTGTGGTCTCATTTAAATTGAGCTATATAGGCAAGCATTTGTAAAATACATGCTGCAGATGTGCTTCAGTTAAGAACTTTAGATAACATTTTCACCAATTTATTGCAAGAACAACAAGCAAAAAAATTTCTTATTTAAGAGAGAAACATTTCAGCCTTGACTAGATTTTTCTTACCAGTTGTGGAGATGATTTTCTTTCTAAATTGACCAGTTCAGGGCTAGTTTCACTTTACTTATTAAACAGTTGAAAAACTAACTACAGCTTTCTGTGACAACGGCTGCAATATAGAGCTTAATTAATTTTTTGGTATAACTGAAATACAGGATACTAGAATTTCATCAAATTCTGTGAAATAACTCCTTAAAAGAATTGCAGCTGGTTAGGTGATCAGTGCACAGTCATATGGAGACCTTTCTCACATTTATGTGAACATGGCATTTCTTACCACTCAGACTGTCAGACTGATCCTTTCTTTCTGGAGAATTCTTCCTCTCACCATTGATCTGTGTTATAAGGGAAAAAAAAAGTTTAATATGGAATACTCAGAACTAAAGTGGCCAACAGATACTGTCACAGAGCTTGAAGGAAACCAGTCAGACTGTTAAGCACAGGAAGGAACCCAGCACAAGGAAGCAGCTTCTGAAGATGTGTTAACAAACATACTAAAAAGATACCAAGGTTGCTGTCCTGCCTAGACAGAAAACAGTTAAAAAGGCAATAGAACCTCTAGGACAGCATCACCTACTACATGAAATTCATGAAGTATTTGTGGAGAAGTAACTTTGTTTCCACACTATTGCTGCAAACGCAACCCTCTCCTACGTTATCCATCAAATCAGTTTATTACCATTACCTTGGCTTTCTTGCACTTGCTATTTCCAGTATAAAAAAGACTGAGTTTCCTTGCAAGGTCAAATCCTATCTTATGCAAGACTTGGAAGTTGGTCGGACTCCACATATTCCAAAGAAATGTCAAAGAAGGCTAATTTAAAAAAAAAACCACCGACCATGATTCTGACCTGTAAATAGCTACTAGTAGAGACCAAATGCTACTTTGAAACTATACATTTAGACTGAATTAGAGAGTTTGTAAACATCTTCAGTTACCCTTTGGCTTTTTCCTTTGGAATCCACAGCACTTTCTGATGAGTTTTTGGCTGTGCCCTTTCCATCATCTTTTGGTTCTTGCTTTTTCTGCAGCTCTTGCCTGTCCCTCTCTTCAAGTTTCTTCCGAACTTCAGCTTCCTCATATCTATTGAGGAAAGAAAAAAGTCTTTATTTTCAGTATTGTATTATTGACCTTGGATTATTAACATCAGAATCATTAAGTCTTTAGGAAGAAATAAAAAAAAAAGTATTTCAAGTTAAAAAAGTTAATGTGTTGTCAGTTTTTGTATTCTAACAATCCCCATTTTCTTTCACGACCTTCTTTTTCCCATTTTTGGGTTGGTTTTCTTATTCTGAAATCCTGTTTTGAGTACTATTTCATAGTCACTGCTTGTAAAGAAATTTTTTTCTCTCTAAAGCCAAAGTCATTCTTAGCTATGGTATCACTAAATGTTTTTTATTTCCCATGGCAAAGTAAGTACTGGTGACTTACAGGTAAACTTCCATATATTTCTACAGTCATCCCAGGTATTTCCTTTTGTTTTGCATTGGAGCCAGTTAGGAGTAAGTTAGCTCAGTTATCTAAATGTCCTTTTCCTAAGAAATCAAATCAGAACTACCTCTATGATAGCAGCCACCTTCAGAATGGAAGTAGACTCTGTAATATCTTTATGTGCCTAGTGCTTGTTTCTAACATTGGGCCTACAGGGCAGGAATCATGTACACTTGAGAGTTTTGGTGGACCTGGGCCTTGCATACACCTGTCCTTTTCATAAAGCCTCAGTCTTGACAATTAACCTCTCAGTCTTTTGCTGTTGGAAGGACAATCATGGTACTGTAAGCCAGTGACCTCCAAACTACAGATTTTAGATCATCCACTGGAGGTTTGTATAGTCACATCACTGTTAAATAGCATTTGCTTATATTTAATACAACTGAGAAGTTTAAGGGTTACTAGGGATCCATAGAACAAAAATAACATTTTGATTACTGAACCAAGCAGTGAAACATGAACACTGAACTGTGTTAGCAACTGCTCATTTAAATCAGATGTTGCCTAATCAGTTAAAATAACAATGACAATACAATTGTGTTTCATATCAAAAAAGTACTGTGTTAATAAACTAGATCATTAAATCAAATTCTGCTTCCAAGTCTACTTCACCACTTAGCCACTAATAGGAAGGAGGCAGCAAGTCTGTAATTTTATCTTCTGAACAGGCTTCTTGATTTGGCACAGGCATTGTAAGTTTCAACAGAGGATTTTGTTCCCACTTTGAGCTAATGACACTAAAGCATATTTCAGATTTTAGTTTAATTTGGTCAGTATGGAATATTTGCCCATCAATTTCCCATTTATACCTCTGAAGCACATAGTAGGTCATTCATGGAGGTATTCCTGCTCCTACACAAGTGGTGCTTCAGCAGCTCCACTTTTAGTTAACAATTAACATTCAAACTATTTGCTGGCCTACTGCCTGGGGAAGAAATTAGACAAATAATTTCCCTGAAACCACTTCTGTAGTTATGCAGGAGTCACGTTTCATTTCTATTTCCTTTAAATATTTATGCATTTTTACCCAGAGTAGTTGAAAAGTTATTCTGTTCCTTTCATAAAAAGCTGTAAGTTACTAAATAACAGATCTCTAAATTTTGGGTTTGTATAATTCATCAGTGTTTACTCTTACAGTGAGTATGTAGCTCTACTGAGTTCTAAGACTCACCTAAAATCAAAGAAAATCTAAAGATTGTTTCACACACAGTGTCATGAGATATCTTTGCAAAACCCCTTTTCATATATGAGTAACTACACTCTCAGTGTTCACTTAAACTAACTTTATAGATGAAGCACTTTTAAGGGCATAAAATACACATTCATAAGAATATTTGGGCCTGGTGGGACACGACACACAGCAAGGGAAATGTGCCCAGCTGCAGAGAGAAACTTGAGACGGCATGAAAGAATCACTTAGGACGTAAGAAGCAGGTAAGGCTGGAAGCACAACATACTGCACTAAATAGCACCCAAAGAAAGACTCTACCTTAGGACTTCTTACCAACACAATTTCATGGCTTGTGACACAAAGATGTAACTTGAAAGTTGTCAATCAGGTACCCAAAGTCCATTAGGATCAGACCAATTAATCAGTTGCAGAACTATGCATTCCATATACTGGCTGCACATGGCAGAGAAAAGGGAAACTATATCCACACTAGGAGGACTTTTTAACATAACTGGTTATTAGGAACATTCATTACTAGATTTGGGTTTAGATGACCTTGTGATGAAGGAGGAAATTGCTCTTGATCATCTCTAGCATATATATCATTTAGATCTTGTGGGTTCTTTTTATTAGTCTATAAATAAAATTGGATGACTATGTCAAAAATCAGTTACCAAGAATTAGGAGACAATGTACAAAGTGACAAGTTATTGCAGTGTGTGACAGCAAAAATTATCTGTAGTAACAGACTTCTGGGGATAAACAATTTTAAGCTCTCAAGAGTTTCAGGTGTCTTTGAGCTACTCAAGTGCAATCACTTATTACTAAATAGCATGAAAAACTGAAACAGGACATTACAGGCTCCAGGTGTTACCAACTGTATTCACATACCTGAGTTTAAGGCTTTCTGACAGTCTTTCAGCTTCTTCAATAGCTTTTTTTAAATTTGTAGGTCCCAGAATTGAATGAAAATAATCCTAAAATTACAAGCATCATATATTAATAGTACAGCTTAACAGTGCCTACTTGTGTGAATATCAGGAGTCACTAATACACAGAGAACTGGCATTATAATGATATTAATACCGACAAAAGGAACTGGTTTGAATCAAAGTATTTTCCTCTCAAACATCAGTTTGTAAGTAAAATTGTTTTAATAGCATTTATAAGTAACGGTTAGGTAAGGCAACTGCATCAAAAAATGTCTGAACGGGAAAGATGATAGGAACACCTTTCCATGAAAAAATATTCCCAGATCTGACAATTTCTATACTTTATGTATTAAAGCAAACTGTAAAAACCATTAACAACAGACTTGTCAAAAACAGGAAGGAAAAAATAGCATTGTAAGTGGGACAGTTTACTTAATACCAGTGTGATCCTTTGAATGTAAGTGTAACTTCCTGTATTTTTCATACTTTTACCAATGCAGAGAAGGTCAGTCAGAAAGCTTTTATACCTGTTGCTGCTTAAAATCAGGTCTTTTTTTAATAAAGTTATAAACAGTCACATATTTCATATACAGGATGTAAGCTTTTTCTTCATCTCGGTCCAATCTGCTTTCTTCTGCTGCCTTGAAAATCTTAAGCGCGCTCTGCACATAACTGAAAGTAAAGGAGTAAAGCACATGATTGTTGACTTGTCCCCAAACACCTCTTCGTTACAAGATGGCATTTTAATTGTTTACAGCCTCTGCTTGTATACTAAGCATTTGATTTTACCATCTTAATACAAGGTTTTCATGAAACCTGAATTACAATCGTGTTCCTTCCAAATAACGTTTATTTTTGCTAGCTGGTTTACTGGCCTTATTTAAAGTCTTCTATAATTAAATAGCATACTGAGATAAGGAAAAAAGTACTGTTTCCTTCTAAGAATAACTTTTTTTAATAGGAGAAACTAATTCATAGTAAGGCAAAATTAAATAATTTATTATGTCAAAATGCTAGAGGCAAAGCATTTTACATCCACACATTTGCCAAAATTTTTATCATTTTAAGGAATTTTCATTTATGTAGCCTTTCCTCCAAGTATGCGAATTTTCATGGGCATTATGCTCTGTCAAAGTCGTATTTTGGCAGTATGAATATGAAGTGTGATAGTTGAGATCCATACACAAGACTATATCTAACTATCCTCTAACTGAGGAACTTTAGATCCACTACAGATTTGTTCTGGAACCACTAATATTTTTAATATTAATTCAAAATCAATTTTAACACATATACCTCTTTGTACTTGTCTTTTCAGGTTTTATTTCTGTCTTCTTGTTGAGATCTTTCAACGAAGTACAGAGATACAGCTCCTTAGGTACAGATGCCACAGCAGGCATGTTAGTGTTGGTACTTATGTCCCTTCTAGGATAGTACAGCTTCTTAGAAGTCTCTATCAGTAATTTTCTGGAGGGGGAAAAAAGATAGGAAGAGCCTAATTATATTCCAATGACTTTTAATATGGTTCTAGTTACCTGTGTGGGTTTATTACATAACCTTTATGTGAGCTAGCACTACATGTAAATAGAGTGGCTGAACAGTTAATAGTATAAATTAATCCTCCCAAAGTGACAGAATTGTTTGAAACTCTAGGCAATTTATCAAGAATGTCCAGCAATAAGTTGCTAACAAAAGAATAAAAAAAATAGTAAGTAAAGAAATGCTGACTTGTAACCAGCAAATTTATTCTACTGAAATGCCAATAAGGATACTCCAAAAAAATTAGCCGACTTCTCTGTACTCTGCAAATACACATTCACACCTTTGGAAAAATGACTTCTGGTGTCTTGGTAAGAGATAAGCTGAGAAAAACAAGGTTGCTATCGTTAAAGTCAACTTGAAACTTCTTTGTCTTCAGCTCCTTGGTGCTACTGTTTTTGTGATTTCATTTCTAAGTGCTCTTCAGGTAGCCCTGAAATAGTTAAGCAGAGTTTGGCTAGCAGGGACTATTACATCATCCCATCTGACACCTGCACAGAGAAGTCCATTAAGTCTCCTGCAGACAGTCTAACTAAAACTCTTTGCATCTAATACACAGTAAGCTATCTTAGCCCTTGGGGGTGGTGGGGGAGGAACTGAGCTCCCTCTCAAGTAAGCAGTAAGACATTAAGATGCGAGCAATACTGAAGAAACTATGGGGAACTCCTCAGAAGAAAGGTGCTCAAATGATCCCAACAAATAAATTATTTTCTAGTAGAGAAAAACACATGGCTTTTTACAAGATGAAGGTAGGGCATTTCCCTTTCACCCTCAAGGTGATTATCAGCATGACCAAAAAAAAGCATCAGCCAGTGACCTCAGAGTGATGTTTCACCCAACAGAATCAGTCTGTAACTGGTTGCCACCAACTGAGGTGATCCCAGTTTCCCTCTCTCTTTCTCATGCTGGTCTGATGCTTTTCCAACCTCATGTTGAGCCAATTCAGTTTGCTGAAGAGGCAGAAAGGCTACACAGCTTGTGCAAGGACAGCAGTTGGCATGTGCAGTCAGGAATGAGGAGCCAAGCTGGCAATGTGATCCCTTCCCATGGCACGGAGCTGTTGCTTTCCTGGAAGCATCACTGCATGTGGTGTTACCAGGCTGACTGTTGTCAGTCCAGGAACTCGTTACCAAATAATGATACTAAGTTAACCCAAACCTTTGATAAGTGTCTATTGGAAATAAATGTAAAAATAAGATAAATATCTGATGATGGTTCTTTGATTTAAGGTCTGGCATTCCAAGATCAGACTAAAGAATACCTAGTAAGATAACTTACTGCTTGAACACAGATGCTGTACTTCCTAATTTCCAACTACGTAGCAGCTTTTTAAAACTGAAAATCTTGTCAAAAATCCCCCATTTCCAGATAATTCTATAAAGTCCTCAAATACTACCTTTAATACATAAAATGAAAAATATATCCCATACCCTACTCATCTTAAAGCATTGTCTTCCCTACATAACGTGTCTGACGTCCAACTTTAACTTTCAGGATTTTCAACACTTAGATGCTGAAAACAAGGCAGATAATTCATTAGAACACCAGCATTCAACAGAAACAAAACACAGACAGCCCTCTGCCTCAAAGAAGAGGACTTTTCAATGTAAAAGCCTTTTAGCCTAAAACAAAGATATACTTTTTACATCCTCAGAGATTATAAAGAGAGGTTTCAGTCTTACTAAGATTTTAGCATTGCTTGTCTAATCCTACTGTCAGAGCATGTCCTTACCTGGCTTTTTTTTCTTCCTTGGAACTGTAAATAGACTTTTGCTTTGAAGCTTTAAGTCCTTTCCAAATATATCTTCAGTGTTTGCTCTGTTATGTAACCAGTATTTTCTTAATCTTAAGTGGCAGCATTTGGTTGTGTTCTGACAGATTATTGTAACTAAATATGTAGTTAAAAAAAGATTTGAATAGAGCATTAGTGTGATGCGTGCATATGAGGAAAAAAAGCCCCAAGACTATGTGGAAGATGAAGCACTTAATGATGTTAGTAAATTCTCAAGTGTTGCTGACACACCTTGAAAAGGGCAGCTCTTCTGGAACCTCATTTATATAAATGCAGAACTTAATGAATAAAAGCCAATGCTGAGCTTTGGCCTGAAATGAAAATTGCCTTTCCATGTCTTCCTATGGTTACTAAATTATAACTGCAGGTCTTTACATTGCCAGGCAAGTTCAAGGCTGAACTTTTATTTCCTCATTTGAAGACATTTCTATATTGCTTTTCAAAACATGAGCTTCTAACCACAGTATATGATGAATAAGGTATTACTCTCTGACCTCCCACAGCACCATAATTCATACAATATGCTGCAGTGAAATGAGTAAGAATGGATACAGAATAACATTTTCTAGTTTTTCTAAACAAATATCAAATTCTCAGTAGCCTACTTAATGGAATAACGTAGAACATATGTCAAAAATGGATAGATTTCAGCCACTGTTTCAAATTCATTCCTCTGTACAAAACCTTAACTTTGGAACTAACATTTTGAGGTTTATGCACCAAAAATCCCCTAACTGGATTTTAGATTCTACTTGCCAGTTGACTGCTCAGTTTTAGCTCGTAAGAACCCTTAAAACTTCTTAAGCTTCGAAGAAATTTTAAGATGTGCTTTACCTTAATTTTACTTGTATTCAAATGAACAAGGTTTTTTTCCTTCATCCTTGACCAGGCTTTGGGAAGACACTGATTTCAGAATCCAAATCAGCTGCTTCATAGATAAGCATTACCATCTGATTTTGAACCCAAGTTTTTGCAGATATCCAATTCCTAAGTGACCTGTTCTCAGTGGAGGAATCCAGCAAAACAAGTTGCACAAAGTGGGCAACGTACAGCAGGGAAATGCAGAGATAGACCAGCCATTGCAGATTATGGACAAGGCCGGTATTTGTTTCCACTAGAGGAGCTGCAGTGAACTGTACTGTCTCACCAGAATCACATCCACTTTATCAGGATAAACTCACTGCTGCGGGCTGTATTGACTCACTTCTGTGGAGCATTCCATTTCCCTCCACACTTAGAATCACTGTATGAACACCACAGCAACACTAAGGCATCAGTGAACCCTTCCAATTACATCTGTGGACCTTTCATACATGTCTAAGAAAGAAAAATATCTTCTTTCCCAGTAAGAAAAGAAAATTGGATCACAAATCCATGAATACATTGGGACTGAATAAGCTGTAATACCTAAATCTACAATTAGTGATGAAGAAGGAACAATCTATTTCATGCTTGTCAACCTTTTTCTTAAAAATGAAGCTCAAACTCAAAACTTGGGGTCTTTTCCACCCCCAGCTGAAGTATTATCTCAGGCTCCCTTTTTCATAATTAAGAGTGCTGAAAACAAGGCCAATATCCCAAAAATGTAAGTGAAGACATGCTTGGATGTTTATAGGCATTTGACATACTTGGAATGGATAGTTTCACCCTGACAGGGAAACATACCTGTTGGTAACAGGTTTTTCAACATCTAATTACCATGCTGGTTTTACTAAGGATATGAGTAAGCTTTAAGTGGAATGACACTCTAGCAGTTGCATTCTCTGAAAAAAACTGACATGATAAGTATTGTGCATCACCAATCCAGGTATGTAATAACATATTATTCACTTATTTTTGTCTCTAACACTTGAGCAAATGAGAAATGGGTTTCTCATGAACATCAAGTTCCTCAATTCTCCTGCAGTTAAGTTTTACTATTTGCACTTAGTATGCAGGAGTTGGTTTTGTAAAGATTATCAGTGTTAGTTTAGAGACAGAGAATTTTAAGATGACTGAACTACACTATCAGTATACTTAGATCTGTGAGCTCTCTAGCTCTCTTCCAGGCCCTGGTCCTGTAACCTAATGTGCAGAGGCTGATTAGAACCCTTTGGGCTTCTTAGCAAGCCCATTCTGCTCACATAGAGTAGCCAAACTTTCACCATTGTGCTGGTTACCACTAGCCCCGGGGCAGTAACACAGCAGGGTCTGACTCTGGCCAGCACTGTGCTGAAACCAGCCCGCCAGGCCTGGGAACGGCTCTCCCCACACAGTGACCCCTGACAGTTCCTTCATCCAACAATTTAACTGACACTGAGAGGAGGGGAAGATAATACAAAGTTTCTTTAAAAAAAAAGCTGAATTTTCCGCAGGGAGTTTAAAAGTTATTCAATCTAAGTAAGAAAACAAACAGCTCCACTCTTGTTTAGATAAATGCACCTCTGCACGGAGTAAGCGAGCAGCAGCGGCGATAAGGCGCCGGGGAGGCGGCAGGAGGGCAGGCGGCTGCTCCAAGTTTATCCGGGGCGGTCAATAGCGCTGCGGCGGCCCGGGCCGTGTCCATGACAGCGCAGCTCTCCGGCCGCAGGAGTGCAGCACTCTGGGAAGCGCCGCTTCTCTGCCATCTTCCTCCGGCCGCTCCCGGGCTCCGCGGCGGCTCCCCCGGCGCCGCTCGCTCGCTCGCCACCCCGGCCGGGCTAAGGCCGGCGGACTGCGGACTGCCCAAGGTCACAGCGCCGGCTCCGGGTTGGGCTGGGTCGGGCCCGGTCCCCCCACGCGGCCCGGAGCGGCTCCCCCGTCCGCCGCAGCCCCTCGAGGGCCGCCCCGCCCGGCACGGAGGGCTGGGCCTGGGGCTCCCTCCAAGGCCGCCCGCCCCCCCCCCCGCCGCTTCCCCTCCGGCCCCGCTCCCCCCCGGCCCGGCCCCGCACTCACCGCCGCGGGCACTCGCTGCCTCCGCCCGCCAGCCCGGGGCAGGCCCATGTCCGAGCGCGGCGGCCGAAGGGACGCTACGCGGCCATCGCTGCCGGGGCGGAACTCGGCGGCAGCCGCCCCTCCCTCCTTCCTCCCTCGCTGCCGGGCCTCCGCTCCCCGCGGGGGCGGGACTCGCACGGCCCTATCCGAGCGGCGGGGCCGGGCTCGGGCTCGGGCTTGGCGTCCCCTGCTGTCCCGAGGGACCTGCGGGGCGCGGCCGCGCTGGGTCGGGCGGGGACACAGCCCCGCACCCGCCGGGAAGCTGCAGGGGTGGCGGGGGCAGGAGGAGGGCAGGGACAGGCGGGTCCCCTCGGCCCAACGCCGCCCGCCAGCCCCGCAGAGTGCTCGCAGGGAGCGCGGGGTGTCCCGCCGCGCCCCGCCTGGGGCCTCATCTCGGGTCCAGGGCGTTTGTTACCGAGGCCAAGACACCTAAGAGCGGGCTCTGGGGTTTGTCATATTCCGTGAGGCATCCAGCGTTTGTATGGGCTGTCGGTGTGAGATTATAAACATATCCTATGTTTTGTCTAGAGAAAACAGGACTGACAGGGGACATTGTAAGTTTAGATCTCATTTTCTGTTGTGACTGTTTTCAGTGCACCTTGTGGTGTTGCTGCAAGCGTCATACCTGTGGGATGGCCTGTACGTGCTGACATGCTGTGTAGTCATGCTGGGAGAAGGGAGGCGAGAGGCAGGTCGTGCCATCGGGATGTTACACAAACGGGAAGATGCTCTGTGCTGCCACAGGCCTGACTGGGCCTCTAACTGCGTCAGTTACTTCAACCTACTTCTCCATTTTGCAAATGGTAATGTCGTGTGAACTGCAGCAGTTTCCTTCAGCCACTTTAGAAAACAGGGAGGTCATGAATCCAAATGAGAAAGATGCCTGTCTCCATGTAGCCTTCCAAAATACTACTGATTCATTGCCCAAAAGGCTGAATTGTATCACAGCACTTGGTACAGTAATGTTGGCTGGTACCAGCCCGTGAAAGGGGTCAAGCAATATCCTCCATCTCTTAATTTGCAGTGTGTGCAAAGTGATGTCTTGGGTTGAGCTGGCGGGCATATGAAAGGTTCTGGGAGAAATGAGAACAGCTGTCTTCTATACTGTGCAATCAGAGAGGTTAAATACCAAAGTTGGTATACTCCTAACAATGCTAAGCTGAACTGAACACTAACACCATGCTCTTGTAAGTGCCTTTTTCAGACCTGCTCTGTGTTTTAACCAGCATGGGTCATGCCAGAAAGTTATGACACAATGAAAGGAATAAGTCCACTAATGTCAGAGCTTGGGACCTAAGTGTCCAAATTAATGTTGACTATCATACTTGCTGCTCTCCAAACTGGACTCAGAGAGTCCCTTTTATTGTTTATCTCATATGAAGCCTTTGTGTTATAAAATCTTTGACCTGACTTGTATGGGCAAACCCCAGCCATATATAGCAAGGTGTTGGAGAGGACGTGCCTGTGCAATTAGCTTTAACTCACTCCAGAGCTTGTTAAAACATGCTAATACATCGATTGTGTTGTAACATGCTGTTAATTGCTCTGGGTTAGAACACATTTTCTTATCAGCAGGGGTGTTCTTGTGTAGCAGTATTGAATAAAAAAAATAATTTTAAACAGTAGAAAACAGTGTGGTTTTTAATAGAATGTATTACATTA
Source organism: Pithys albifrons albifrons (assembly GCF_047495875.1). Taxonomy (NCBI): domain Eukaryota; kingdom Metazoa; phylum Chordata; class Aves; order Passeriformes; family Thamnophilidae; genus Pithys; species Pithys albifrons. Next base: position 11,591,770 of record NC_092470.1, read on the forward strand.
TTTAGCTAACAAAAACATTACTATCATCTAAAGCAGGGTAAAATAGAGGAGTAGAAACCAGGTACTTTAGAGATGTGAAATGTGTTCCCACTTGCTTACATCAGACATCCAATGTCTCCCTTACATGTACATTTTGTGAATCCTGTCCAAAAAATAAACATTATTTTGTGATCATAGTAATGAAAACTGATATACAATGCAAATGGGCTAAATGCAGACTGCATTCTTCAGCTCTGTGAGAAACTGTCATTAATCTGGAAAGTTCAGCTTTTCCACAGCACTGCAGGTAACAGCACCAAGTGTTCTGTTTGTTGGCACATGCTTGTCAGCACATCGCAGCATTTTCTTTATCTGCTGCTGCAGAAATGCTTGAGAGACAGACACTTGCCAAGAACGAAAGAAGTGCTGCAGGCTGGATTTAAGGTTCCCATGCCCTGGTGACAAGCGACAGCCCCGAGGTGTTTGGACTTGTTCTCTAGTGCCGCCTTCTGGCTGAGCACGCCAAAAAAACCGGGAGAAATGTTCCAGGGCTGGGCGGGCGGGTCCAGTGCCAGCCTGGGACTGAAGGCCAGAGCTCTCTGACAGGGTCATTTTGAAGCTGTCATCCTACCAAACCCTATCTCTTTGATCCCAAAGCGTAGCTTCCCCTCTGCTCGGCTCTGGTAAGGCCCTACCTCGAGTGCTGTGTCCAGTTCTGGGCCCCTCAATTCTGGAAGGACACTGAGGAGCTGGAGCAGGTGAACGGAGCTGGTGAAGGGTCTGGAGCACAAGTGGCGTGAGGAGTGGCTGAGGCAGCTGGGGGTGTTTATCCTGGGGAAGGCTCAGGGTGAGCTTATCACTCTCTACAAACTCCCTGACAAGAGGCTGTAGCCAGGTGGGGGTCGGGCTCTTCTATCAGGCAGCGACAGGAAAAGAGGACAAGCTGCACCAGGGAAGGTTTAGGTTGGATATTATGTAGTATTTCTTCACAGAAAGGGTGACTGATTACACATTAGAATGGGCTGCCCAGAGAGGGGTCACCGTCCCTCGAGGTGTTTAAGACTGGACGTGACAGTGCCATGGTCTAGCCGACTATGTTTGGTCATAGGTTGGACTTAACGATCTCAGAATTCTTTTCCAACCGAACTGATTCTGTGATTCCATGTAAAGCCGTGCCCAGGACAGGCAAGGCAGCGAACCTGGTGCTCAAACACCCTCGCCTGTGAGGCAGGAAGCAAAAACCCCACCGCCTGGTGGCCTGGGATGGCGACCGCCGTTCTCATTCCTCGGGCCGCCTCCCGGGCGGCCGCCTCCGGGCCGTCGACAGCGCGGGGCCGGCCCTGCCCCCGCCGGGCGGGCAGCGGAACGGAACATGGCGGGGCCCCTCCAGCCCGCGCTTCCCCGCCTTTCCCCGCGGCGGCGCGCATGCGCGCTGCGCGGCGCCGAGGCCGTATCCCTCCGCGCGCCCCTCGCGCCTCGATGTCTGTGTTAATAAGGTAATTCCCGCGCCCAGGGTAAGTGCCGGGCGCCCCTCGGGGCCGGCCCGGGGCGCCCCGCGCCGCCTCGTGCCCGCCCGCGCGCCCGCGGAGCCGCCGCGCCGCGCGGGGCCGCGCCACTGCCCTCCGCCCGCCGTGTCCCTCCGCCGGGCGCGGCGCGGACTCTCGTGTGGGGCTCTCGGCCTGCGGAGCCCCGGGTCGGTGCGGCGGCGGCGGCCGGGCCGGCAGCACGGTAAGGGCTCGTCCCCGCGCCCCGTCTCTCCCTCACCCCCCCCGGGCCGGCCAAGCTTTTCCAGGTCAGTCTGCGCCTTTGTATAGGGCCCTGTTACCGGATGTGGAAGTTGATCTCTTCGCTGGTAAAAAATAATTCCACTTCCCCCGGAACCCGGCGCCGCGGCTCCCTCCGCAGCGCCCAGCCCAGCCAGGATTTCCTGTCGGGGAGAGCGGGCGGCCGGCCGGCCTTCCGGGGACCCCGCCGCGCGGGGGGCGCGGGGGGCGGGCAGGGCCGTGGCGGCGGCCTGGGCGGCCCGCGGGGCCCGGGCGAGGGCGGTGCGCACGGCGAGGGGCCCGGGGGCTGCGGGGCAGAGCGGGGCCCGGCCCGGCCCGCGGCTTTGCCCGCCGGACAGCGCCGTGTGCGCCGCGTGGGGACGGCCCCGGGCCCCGCGTGGGGCGCGGTGGTCGGTCCGTTGCGCGGCCCTGCCCGCCGCGGTCGCGCAGCTGCGAGCCCGAGCTTGGCGCCAAAGGGGCCCCGAGGAGACGCGGCTCGGGCGGGACGGGAGCGCTTCCACCTCCGCTGTGCCCCTCACCCGGCGTCTGTAACTCGTGCTTTGGGCTCTTAATAAAGCGAATGATGGGGGCATAAACGTGGGATGAGATGTTTTAGTGCGGACTCTTTTTTCTGTTCTCCCTTGGTAGTCAAAGTAGTTTCCGTTGGTGGGACACTGGTGAAGTCCCGTGGAGGAAGTCGTCTGTGCTTACAGTTCTTAAAGGCATTTGTGTGTTTTCCTTTAACCTGCTTACTAAGGTAGCTTTTGTTTAGTGATCACTGCTGCACAGTAGAGTTAAGTTGTGAATTCACACGCTGTAGTTCTCTAGCCTATTTGTTTTTAAATTACTCATTACTTCTGCAGTATTAGTGAGACTCAGCAGTTCGGTTGCGGTGTGTGTGCACACAGAAATACTTGTAAGGGAACCTCAGTGTGCTGTGTGAGTGAAGTTAAGAGTGTACGTGGCAGATCAGCACACACTAGATAGAGACTTGTTCATGACCCACTTTCTTTGCTGAAATCACTTTGTTTTTTCTGGTTGGGTTTTTTTTTAGCCCTGTGTGCTAGACAGAAACTGTCGAGGAAGATTCCTCATGATAAAATGGATGCTGTAGTTAGGAGGCAGATGATTTTTATTAAGCGGTATTTCAAGTTTCTATTAATCTGAGACATCCTCCTAAGGCTGTAGTACAGTTCAAAGGCTACATCACAAGCACTTAGATTCTTCCTGTCAATCGTAGCTGCTGTAAAGTAACCTTTTTGGTATCTAGTGCCAAACTTATTTGTGAAAGCTTTGTAGCTTGTTGGCAGTGCCAACTCAAATCTTAGTGCCAATGGTTCACCCTTGTTGCATAATAGCACACTTTAGATGTTGCAGATAATGACCAAATCTGTTCTCTCCTTTGTAAAGACAAGACATTTCGACCATCTGTATTATTTAATGGAGTTGCACTGTTGATTGGTGCATATTTAAATTAATGCATGAACCTAACTGGAGGACAGACCTGCATTAGTACAGGCTTGACTGTCTTTGCCACTACGCTATTGAACAATGTTTGCTTTTCTCAGGTCAGGTATTTTTCCTCTGATGAATGTCTGGCATGAAGGTCATGTTCCTGTTGAAACAAACTAGAGAGAATTTAATTAAAAAAACAGTCATAGGGGAGAGCTGAAACACTGGAATTAAAGCTGACTGCAATTAACATATTCGTGGAATTTTCACTATCATGATAGAAATGTGGATGGTCCAAGCCTATGATATTTATATTAAGATTTGAAATATCACATGGGAAACCATTGTCAAAATACATTTGATTCCCTTAGGAAACAGTACAGGAACTTTTTGAGTTCATCCCGTATGAGTTGCTACAACTGCTGCTAATCGATATGTAGAGTAAAATTATGCCAAAATGTTGAAATGATGCTAACTAACATAGGCTGTACTTCAAAATACTGCTGACCTTGGTATAGAAAGGCACCTCAAATTAGCCTGAAACGGCTCTTCTGAGTTTCTAGTGATACTGTGCAATGTTGAAATTGGGTAGGATGATGGCATTTCTCAAGGTAAGGTGTGGGGAAGCAGGTTTTTTTTTAATGGCAGAAAGAAAAAGACATTCTGAAGGGGCATTGTTTTTCCAGGTGTAATGGATGTGAGGGATGATGAGTCTCTAGCTGTCCAAGTAAAATTCTGCCACGTGTCACTTCAGCAGGGAAACCTGTTTAATTAGCTGTTAATAGAACTTTGTGCAGGAGTTTTTAAGAATGATTGCAAATGCTGATTATAGATGGGGTGAGCTGCAGAGCTGCAGTCCATGCCCTAGCGGAAGGATGTTTCTTCAGGAGTGTACCTTGGCACCAACACTGGCAGCTGCAAGATCACCACCTTGGCAGATGTTCTGCAACAGCTGTTTTGTGCCTGTTGATTTTGACCAGCTGATGCTCAGCACTCAGTGGTAGGAGAGGAACAAGGCTGCATCCAGGATCCTTGGGGCAGGATGCCAGTCTGAAAGATGCAACAGCTCTGCTGTCTTTGGGCTGTGGTGTGGTAGCCCAGGCATCCCAAGCTGCATGTTTTTCAGTTCCACTTGCTCCCCATGGAGCCCATTTCAGACACAGTTTAACCTGAACTCCTGTTGAGGGCTGTTATATACCCCTCTTGTAACAGTGTGAGCTTCAGAGTTTTACAGAATGCAGGAAAACTTAAATGGATGGATGCAAAAAAGTAGTATGATTTTCTATTGTACAGAAATAAAATAGCAATAATACTTTGATACAAGTTTTAATTACCAGTTAACTGTGGCATCTCTCTAGTGATACTGTGCAGAATGCATTGCAGTAATGACATGGTGGAAGTTCAGGAGGTAGTTAAGCCAAAGACATTCAAACCCACTGGAAGCTCTTCCCTATTTACTCAATTGTATAGAAACCCCTCTGTTCGCACAATTGTGTGGAAGCTGTTAGAAGTCTGAAAACATAATCAGATTGCCATAAGAATAACTATAACAGTCTCTAGACTATTTCAGAGCCAGTGATGTTTTTATTCTCTGAAAGAGTCCTCATGTAAAGTGTTACACAGCTGTCATGCTGGCCCAGCTTGATGGAAATGACACAGTTAGTGAAGAGACCTCTCTAACACAGTTCAGTAGAGTTACTTGTAACATTCTGTGGAGTAGCAGCAGAGTCCTGCTTTGAAATGGTTATCTCGTTTCAATTTAAAATATTTTATTACATATGTAAAACTTTGCTCGTGATGGTATCACTGTGCTATTGCAGTGTTACTAAATGAGCAGCTGAAAAATCTTTTTGGAAAGGGAAATTCTGACACTGCAGACCCCTCTGGGTGTGTTCCAGCCGTAGCAGCAGTGGAGCACAGGGGGCAAATGGAGCGTGTTACTGAGGGGTTTCTTGACCTTACAGTGCTGGTCTTGGAATGGTCTGCCAAATAGAAGTCAGCTTTGGATTGACTACTCTTGAGAAATGTTGTGAATGCATTGGTTAAAAGTGACTAAATGTACATGAGGTTTGTTGGAAAGACCTCTTCATTTGTTGTTAGTACATTGGTGACATATAATGGGACTTTTATTATTTTAGTTGAACAGTGTAGTTTTGCTGGTGTTTTATCTTTCTTCCACTAGGTGGCCCAAGCATGCTTCCAAGTACCCCATGAGAACTGAAACTTAATTCATTTTTAAAATAAGTTCATGTCATTTAACTGGAGTTAAAATTCTGCGTCATGAAGCACATACAAACGTCCATGATGCTTTGTGCTTGTTTAAAATACAAGCACTGTATATCAACCAAGAGAGTGCTGGTTAATGTAAGTAATATGTGGTAATGAAGGTTTATCTTTTTCCTTGATTAGAACATTTCTTATCCAGTGTAGTACAAAGCTGTTTAGTTTTGCATTGAGATGAGAACTGGTTTACTGTCACTGACAGTGTGTTCAACAGTAATAGTTCAGAGAGGCTCTGAAAAGGTGTTGATACCAGGCTGAAGCTTGTCCCTAACATCTTCTGGGAGTGATACTTGTGTTTTGCTCCAGAATTGATTTTTTGTTTTTGATGTCTTGTTTTTTGCTCCATAGGGTTTTCATAACAACTTTGCAGGTTGTTTCACTAGTGTACAGGTGGGCCAGTGGGTTCTGAATAGGTGTGTTGTTAAATGTATTTAATTCACCTATTTTTGTTGTCTAATAGACATCAAATATAAGCTTGTTATCATGACTGTCTTTTTGGTTAGTGGAGAAAGACAGGTACACACTGAAGGCAGCTTTTGATGTGAGTGTGGTTGGACACTGGAATGAGGTTGAAGAAGTGGTGTGATGTTCTTCCGTAGAGAGACATTCAGAACTCAACGGGAGACAGCACTGACTGGGATGTTGAACCAGGTGACCCTGAGAGGTCTCCTCCAGCCTCAATTACTCTGCAATTCGAAAGGGAGATTTTATTAGTTCCTTTGCTCTACTGCTGTTTAAAACAGAAACAAATAGAAGGAAAATAATTAATTGTCTTTCTGAACTAGTTTGTAACTTAAGCATTTGGCATTCAGTTCAAGCTTTCCTTTTCCTTCTGAGGACCTTGACATGGTGGCATTAGAAAAATTGGCACCAGAAAAACTGTGTGTGTCTGCATGTCCTAGTTCAGCAGGTGGGACCAGTTATCACTGTGTGGGAGTGATCAAAGCTGTATATTGTACCCCCTCTACTTGTTTCCCAAGGACAATGGACCATTAGCAGCAGCTGCCCAGGGAGTCATTGGCACCTTCACACCCAGCCTGAGGGGGCGTGGCTGCTAATGGTCCATCAGCAGTTCAGGGATACCCCATGACTCACAGCGTTAATCACCCATTGTGTGAGTCCCCGCCCTGGGAGAGGGACTGGGTGCTCCCTGAGGGTACATAAGTGGTGGGTAAGAAGCCCTCGGGAACCCCCTTGTTGGATCCAGAGGAGCAGGATGACCTCAACAGGAGGAGACCACCACTCTCGACCAGACCACAGCCATCACCTGCACCAACAGGTTTCTCACTTCCTTTTGCTTTGGACTTGGGGGGAACCACGCGGGTCTCAGCACCAGGGCTAACAAACCCCTTTGGCTTTGTGTCCCAGGACACTGGGTTATATTGCTGAGTTTTGCGAGTTGAAAGCAATTTCTCTTTGTGTCAGTGTATTTACTGTAATATTATCATTAAATTGTAGCTCTGATTTACAATCTCTCTTGTGGTGCGTCCATTTTACCTGCTGGTTTATCTTTAGACCAGCACACTGCACAGGCTTTTTTCCTTCTTAAATTGCAATCCCCAGTAAGGGGAAAAAAGGAAAAAAGATGCTGTATAAAGGAAGTGCCGTATTCCTTTATTTCACTGCTGCACTTGCCAAATGCCATCTCTGTTCTGTTGTTGTATATTGCTAGTCCCAGTGTCTCTTTGTAACAGGGATGATAGATTTTCTCTTACTACTTTCCTCAGGATATTTCCTAGATTTTCTCTTCTGCTCTTTCTCTTTATGGAAGAGAGACAGCAATTGTCCCCTCTTCTGCATCTGACTGTGCTCCTTTTTTTCCACATTCCTTTTCTCATTGTCAGTATTTGTCCTGGCCTGCCACCTTCTCTTCCCTTTTCTGGCTGAAGACAAATCAACATGTCCACGTGTACTAGAAGGATGGGCATAAATGGGCTGTTTTGGTGAAAGGTCTATTGCTGAGGGCATTCAGCTCTGTAGACAAGGGTGTAACCTACTCTAGTTCATGGCCCTTCTGGTACATGTTGGAGTTCTCCATTTGCAGTATTTTAGTCTTCCATTCTAATTTCTTCCAGAGTCCGTAGCTTTCAATTAATTGAGCAATGTACCACACAGAGTTTGCCAGTTCAGCCAGGGACAGAGAAATTTTTACGTACTTTGTTTTTGTGATAGATGTGTATGTTTAAGGGGATTGCTTTCCAGAACTGGTATACTCTGTGTGGGAAATTGTCTGCATGGCCTTGCAACTGCTGTTATTAGTAATGTATCCTTAACTTTGCATGTGACTGGAAACTAAACTGATGAAAGCAATTCCATCCTTAGCAATCTGGTAGTGGAAAACAGCTGTAGGACTAAAATGTTAGATGTATTTTGCTTAGTAGCATCTTTTATGGTTTAGTTCAAATTTTTTTTACTGAACAAAATTAATAGCAAGTATGAAAGAGTGTGTTTAAAAAGATGTGTTTCTAGGAAATCTTTGGTAAAACAGAAAGAGATCGGTGTCATTTGACCCTGAGATTAGCTCAGTTGATTAAAACTTGGTTGTAATAATGCCAAGGTCATGGGTTCAATCCTCTATGTGGGCCATTGACTTAAGAGTTGGACTCGATGATCCTTGTGGGTCCCTTCCAACTCAGAATAGTCTGTGATTCTGTGATTTGTCCACATACATTTTTGTATGCTCTGTTATTAATATGGAGCTTTGCTGTAAAAGGGACAGTATGTAATCATCATGTGAAGGTTTTTCAGCTGGTATCTCAGTTATGTCTGAAAACTTTGCTTAGTAACTGTAGACAGCTGAAGCAGGTAGTAATATTTGTTTTCAGGCAAACACTTCATATATCTGATGTATGTAGTACAATAATATGCTTATGGTGTCATTTGGCAGATGGGATACAGAAATTGTATTTTAGGGTGAACAAAAATAGTGATGACAAGATGTCAGGCAGGTGTTGTGTCATATCTGTGTCAATGTGTTTACACAGTGGTACCTCTTGCCTACATGTGGGTGTTTAGGTAGGTGGATGTAGTGCCTTTGGGGGTATGACTTGGCAGCTACGATGTAGTACCATTTGAAAGCTGGACAAAGCTGCAGAATGTTGCAGAATCAGGTGAGAGCTCCTCAACCACCTTCTGCTTCAAGAAATGTGCATCCAGTTCAGTTGAAGCATTGTTTAACTTTACAACTGCTGTGGTTACAGCATTGTGGTACAGGAATACACCCCAATATCAGTTCTGTGTGGCTGGCAAAAGTAATTCTACAATCAAGCTGCTTATTGTGATGAATAAAGCTTGTGCTCTTGGCTAAAATGTCAACTCCAATTTTTGAAGTTTTCAGAGTAGTTCAGAAATAATTAAAAAAAAGACAAAACCATGTATGTACTTAAAAAAATGTAATGTTTTTGTTTTGCCTTTATATCCCTTTATGTCCTTCACTAGATGTCACTAGTAGATTTGGGAAAGAAACTTTTAGAAGCTGCACGAGCAGGTCAAGATGATGAAGTTCGCATTTTGATGGCAAATGGAGCACCTTTTACCACAGACTGGGTAATGAAAACTTTTGCAATGTTTGGTAAATCACCTTACTTTTCTCACCAGAAGAAGAAAATTGTATTGTTACAATTAAGCATTTATATTGCAATTCTTCTTGGAATTCTGCAGTCACATTATCTAATGTCTAATTCAGAATTAAAATTTTCTTTTTCCTCATATACCTCCTACTGATGATTTTAGTAACAGACTGTGAATGAGCTCGTTCTGGTGGCTTTTAAGATGAACTTTGGAGCTGTTAATAGGTGAAAGCCGTAATCATGCTAGTTATTGTGTTTATGCTTTCAATATAGTAAGAGGTCTGAATTATGAAAGCAGTCCCAACTGCCAGATATGTGCACATCTGAGAGTTCCCTGATGCAGTGGCTCTGAGTTGTCTTTTGGAGGTGCATACTTTTGAGTAGGTTGTATAGGGAGGTCAGGTACCTAAAACTCCCAGGGTATTTATAAGCTCTTAAGAGCCTTAATCTGCTTAGTGACCTAACTTTCAAATTAAGTCATGTTTTGAGCGGGAGACTGGACTTAGGTGACTTCCAAAGGTCCTTTCCAATGTTGGTATGGTGTTGACCAACACTAAAAATGGGATTAGGCCTCTTGAAATGTTACACTTTAAAATGGCGGAAGAAATACAGAAAAAAGACAACAACAACAAACTTTCTCCCCTCCTCTTCATATTCTATAAGAGCCCCAACAGCCTCTTTCTTTGAACCTGCAAGGGAGAATGATTTTGAAGTGGTGGCTTGGCACCTGGGTTTGATAGCTCCAGAACAGGAAGAAATGCTTCATATTGTCATCTGTTCAAACCCCTCATTTTCTGTTACGTTCCAGCTGGGAACATCTCCACTCCATCTCGCAGCACAGTATGGGCACTACTCAACCACAGAAGTGTTGCTGCGAGCAGGTGTAAGTCGGGATGCCAGAACCAAAGTGGACAGAACTCCATTACATATGGCAGCATCAGAAGGCCATGCCAGCATAGTAGAAGTCTTACTTAAGGTAAGAACTGCTGAAACAAGTCTGACATGGGGATATTGCAGTGGTTTAAAATCAGGTATTTACAATTTTGTTTTAGTCATGAAACCAACATTGAAATTACATCTGCATTGAGTATTTTGTTTCCTACTAAGCTGTAATTTATTTTAGCATTAAAATCATCCTGATTTCAGGTGAATTATTTACTGCTGTTTCAAAATAAAACTGCTGACTACTCCCTAATTTGGCATTGTGTTTAGTAAGATATTTTAGAACTGAGATATGCTTTAGGGAATCTTTAATCCTTTGAGTTAAATAATTTATTTGGTAATTAGATTGGTGTACTTTTAATAAATTTGTTACTGTAAGATATCAAGGCATTTCTGATGGAGAAAGACAATTTTGGACTTCATTCTGTGACCAGCCTCTTTTAATTAAGATACTTCTAATGACATAGTTTATGCAATGGTCTTGTTTGTAGCATGGTGCTGATGTCAATGCCAAGGACATGCTCAAAATGACTGCACTTCACTGGGCTGCTGAACATCACCACCAAGAAGTTGTAGAACTCTTGATAAAGTACGGAGCAGATGTTCATGCTCAGAGTAAATTTTGTAAAACGGCATTAGATATTGCAGTAGACAATGGGAATGAAGACATTGCAGAAATACTACAGGTAAATTTTGATTCCTGTACTTGATTACATATGTCATAAACCAAGCTTTTAATATAGCAATTGTGACATCCTTTATTGACTGATAATGCCAAACTCCAGTCTGTTTCATTCCATGGAGATGAGATTAATGTTAGTAAACATTAGTTGGCTGAAGAACATTTTCACCACCTACAAAATCAAGGAAAAGTATGCTTTATTTTCTTAATTTTCAGTGTTGTAATACACAGACCTAGGTGGATTCTTCACAACCGAGGTGTAAAAAAATTAACTCCCTACTCTGACAGCATGTTTTGACTATACCCTGGTGTTCAGTTAGCTTCATATATGGACATTAATTTCCTAACAATTGGAGACAAAGGCTGGAGAGAAGAGATGACAGCTTTTCCAGAAGCAGGAAAGCTGGAATTGAATTGTCAGAGAAGTGATTGTGATCAGGATTATAATAGATATTTCCATGGAAATGGGTACTCACTGTCCAGTACTCTTGTTAAAGAGCAAATTAAGGGACAAGTGTTACTGAGAGAAGACTAGAAAGCAAATGAAAAATACCACTATGCCGTTGTGTAAATCTATTGCTTCCCTACGTCTTTAACTGAACTTCTAGTCTGTTCCTTTACCTTCCTCTTCATTGCAGAAAGGGCACAGCAAATAGAAGTTAATAATTCAAAGAAAAACAAAAAGAAGACCTCCATATACATTTCATGGCAATTGCTAAGCTGTTGGAGCAGATTTTCATGTCCTGTGTCTGCCTCACTAGTCTTGGTTCTTCAGGTTTCTGTTTTAGATACGTGAGCTTGCATATCTGCAAGAGGGCTTTGTCTTTATATGGTCCTCTTTGTTTACAACAAATGGTAGAGAGAAGTAGTGGTGGTCTGTTCTTACACTTTTTGTCTTTAGATTTCAACCAACAAGTTTCTTATGTACTCGGAGATGTGACGCAGTGTGTGTGTATTGCATGAGTATAATGAGTGAGATCCTCCCTGTTTGTGTGGAATGTGCAATAATTCTAGCTCTTACACAAGGTAAATAACTTTATTATACCTACAATTGGAATGATGTTACTGCCTTTGTCTCCCAGATTGCAATGCAGAACCAAATCAATACGAATCCAGAGAGTCCAGACACTGTGACGATACACGCGGCAACCCCGCAGTTCATCATTGGACCTGGAGGGGTGGTGAACCTAACAGGTCTGATATCTTCTGCAAATACATCCAATGGAACAGGTATTCAGATGCCTATAGGGATAGCTACTGGGATTTTATACTTTGATTTTCGCCATTTAGTGAAAAACTTTGAGGAAAAACAATGGTGAGAATGGTTACCATGTTCCTCTTTTATGTGTTATAAATACGTATGTACCTAAAAGGGCAGTCTTCATGGAGCTAAATTTTCTGAAGTTGTGTTTGCTTATTCAGAATAGCACTTTGGTTCAGCAGGATGCTCCTGAAATGGAGTGTTTGTTAGAAGCTTCAGTGCAATAACATAAAAAAGGACTTCACTGGATTTATATTTATCAGCTAACTTTTTTTCATCCTACCAGATGAAACAGGAGTGTCTGCTGTACAGTTTGGAAATTCATCAACATCAGTATTAGCTACGTTGGCAGCTTTAGCAGAAGCATCAGCTCCCCTGTCTAATTCTTCGGAAACACCAGGTTAGAAAGCTAAGTCATTTAACCTAATTTAATAAATTGAGAGCACATAAACTTCAGCTTTCCTGCAGCACACAAAGTAGTGTGATAAATAGTGATCATAGGGATATAGGTATAAAAGGAGAGCAAGGAAGAATAATGACCTTATTTATGGAGCTGCTTTTCTTTTATATAGAGTAGTTTTCTTTAAACAAAATCTCCACTCTTCTTTAAAGGTTTGAAGAAGTCCTTGGAATATTTCCTTCCAGAACTAAAAGCCCAGCATTGAATTTGAAAGATCAGAGCTGTTTGCCACAGCACCTTGTATTGGCACTTGCAGCTTGGACGTTTTTGGTCTTTCTTACTGCTGAGCCTGTACTTGGGAGCCAAATCAAGTTCAATACAACATCACTTACTCATGTGGGACTTGCTGTTTTGGTTTACTGAATAAACACTATGAATATTTAAGCAGTGCTATAGAACAGTAATCTCTGAACATAAAGATTTTCAGTAGACAATGACTGCAGTCATTATTTAAACTACAGAGTGATTTTTCTGTGTATGCTATATAGTAATTAACTTAAAAGATGAAAGCTTCGGGGTTTTATTTACCTTCTCTCATCTTGAACATCACAACACAGTCTATAGGGTTTTAATTTCATCTCTGTAGATAGAAGGCACACTAATGTCTATTATTTTAATCAAAGGCTTTGCTTTTACCCTGACAAATTGAAAATAAAATACAGAGAGTTAGTGTGCTTGAATTTCTTTGATTGTGCTACCAGTGATTTCACTCTTTGTCTCAGTATCTTGTTTTAAAAAATAAGAGTGGTAGCACAAGACCCGAGTTGCAGCATACGGGTTAAGCTGTGGTTTGTGTTGTACTTCTGAATGCAGCCCTTCATTTATAGAAGTAATATAGAACTGTGAGAGTTCACTGCTCTGCACTTGTTATCAAATCATGAATTTGAAATAGATAGTCGAGCTGGAAGTTTTTACCTATAAAATTATATACATACATTTGTTTCACTTCTTAAGCTTTATCTTTCTTCTTCGAAGATGTAAAAATGTCAATTCCGCAGAACTTTTCCTTTAGTTTTGTTTCCTACTTTGTATAATAAATAAAGTCGTGGTGGTCCTTGAAGTACCCATGTAATACAGACAAAACTTTGAGATTCTGTAGAGGTCCTTCAGTTTTTTACCATCTTGATGACTATTATGTTAAGCAGAGAAATCAGGTTGGGTTCAGAGGTACAGCTGGCAAGGCATTGGTTGAAAAGTAGTTTCAAGGTAGTATTTCAAGCTACTAGCATAACTTAGCCAACGTGTGTATGATACAAAAGTTACTTGTGTTCTTAAAAGCAGCTGGTTTTTTTACTGCCATGTTAACACTGAACCCAAAGCGTCAGTTTTGAGTGGGGTATATCTGTTAGCAAAATGCTAAAAAACTCAAACATTATTACATTGAGCAAGGTAGACAAGGACAGTGTTGCATGTATTTTTCAAAATGTGAGTGCTTTACATTGGCCTGGTGAAGGATTTCTGTTAAAATATAATATGTGGTAATATATTAATTGGGAGGGTCAAATTTTTAAAGTTGTGGAAGAAATTTTTTCTCAGCTCTACCAAAATGCTTTTGAAATCATAAAATGTAATTTATAAATTGACTTGATTTTTTTCACTAATCTGTTCATAGTTGTGGCCACAGAAGAAGTTGTGACTGCAGAATCTGTGGATGGGGCCATTCAGCAAGTTGTCAGTTCTGGTGGTCAGCAGGTTATTACTATAGTTACAGATGGCATTCAGCTGGGTAACCTGCATTCCATTCCAACCAGTGGAATAGGGCAGCCCATCATTGTGACCATGCCAGATGGGCAGCAGGGTAAGTAAAGACTTGTATGATTCCAGCTTGAGGAACTGTTTTAGTTTCAGTAATAATAATAATAATAATGACTTGTTAAGAGCAAATAGCTTGGACAATTTGTGTACATCTATACTACAGAAGGCTCAAACACATGAGCTACTGTAATTCAGTAGGTTAACAATGGCAGCTGAGTCTCTGCTTCAGGAGAGAGAATGCAAAAATTACTAAAGTATATGGAGGAGAAATGGGACATTTAAGACAAAAGTGATAACTACTTGCTTTGCCTTCAAAAAGTTTGATTCTTGCAAACTTGTTATGAAAACTAGCAGATGGAATAAAACAAAAGCGGTCTGCCAGTACTTACTGTGTTGCCTTGCTGGAAACACTGTGGGGAGGTGAGGCTTGGATTTAGAAATCCGGTGCATGAAGCAAGCTGTGCAAGTCCCACAGAGCGTGTTTGTAACAGAACAAATGGCAAGTCTTACCTGCTTCAAGCTTTACAGTAGCAGTGACAGAACTAGTGAAGCCAGGGTGACATAACTGTTCCTGTTGAGCCATGTGTACTTTGTAGAAGCTCCTAGTGTGACAAGTGATATTTTGCGATGTGTATGTTTTAGGTGGTGTCTTCTAAAGATGCTCAGCCACCACTACTTGGATAAAAATGATTCCTTCCCTGGTTTCTTCATAAGGTCTCCCAGTGGGAATCTTGGAGATTTGTACACTGGAGCCATTATTTGGTTTCCAGTCTGTCTGAACTAAAACAGCTAGTTATCAGAAAGCATGAATGGGTGTAGGTAGTGACTGAAATGAGTGTCACATTTATCTGCCACAAGGTTGTGTGAGTAAGTTAGAATATGATTTATTTAGATGCCTGTCTTTTTTTCTTCAAAGCTAAAAACTACTGGATTTTTAGATTACCTAAGGTGTTCAAATTAATTAAAATCAAAAGCCAGATTTGTACTTAGTATTTGCTTAAGAAACATTATAAAGATGATCTGCTAGGTAGGTTAGAATTGACAGACTGATAACTCTGCTGACTGCCATGTCCGTCTGTTTACTCTCTGAGAAATGGCAGTGATACTCCAGAGTGACAGCAACTTAATGCACACATCAGTAACAAGGAATTCTAAAATTCTTTAGTACTATACAAGCAGCTAAAATTTTTAGTGAATTTTCACTGTGTAGACTTTATAATGCATTTTATTGTATAGTTGTGTTTTCAAACAGGAAAGTGTGCATTTTATTGTTAATATAATTACTTAAGTAATGAGTCTTATATAATGTTTAGTATTGTTTGAAGTAAATGTATTTACATGTACAAATATGTTTTCAGTATTAACAGTCCCAGCAACAGACATTGCTGAAGAAACTGTGATAAGTGAAGAACCACCGGTGAAGAGACAGTGCATTGAGATTGTTGAAAATCGTGTGGAGTCTGCAGAAATAGAAGTAAGGAGTATATTACATGATCTGTGTTAAACAGTGTTCAGTACTGAGTATCTGGGTGTGGGTTTTGTATTGTTCAGGTTAATTTCTCTGTTACCACAGAATGAAGTGTGTGGAACAATAACTTATTTGGTCTTTCCTGTTACTGAAATTCATTTTTTACAAAGTTGTAAAAAGAAAATAGGAGGGCTGTTTGCTTCATCCTGTGCTCATGCATGTAGAAGTGACACTTGTTTAAGTATATGATAACATGATTTTTTTTTTGGTTTTCCTCTGAGATCACCAGCTGATTTTTAAAACTGGGCACTGATACATTATCGAGTGCCTCGACTCTTTCCGCTAGGGGTGAGTGAGAGCACTGTACCCTCATCTTTCTGTTACAGCCACATGCTTGTCCTGATGGTGAAATCATATTTTTAGCAATGTTTCCTTTCCATTCATGATATCTCGATAACTGTTAATGAAAGTGTGAAACAGAAAGATTCTGTGTTCATCTGTTTTTATCTGTATATCATCCCCTGCCTTTTTTTTTTTATTCCAAAGCAGTTTACTATTACACAATTTTGCACTACCCAGGTTTTTGAAAACCACAGTGCAAAAGACCTAAAAAGGTTGAGAGTGCTTTTCTTTTTATATGGTAAATGACTGTAGCTGTTCAGTTTAAAAATGTAGCTTTTTTTACATTAGCCATGATAGGTCAATCATCTCATTCCTTCCTCTGTTACTTCTAACTGTGCTGACCAGTTTTGGTCAAAAGGTTATGAAAATTGCTGTCTGCTTTGACTGGACTGTAAGTTCTTGTTTTGTCGACTCCATGATATTTCATTTATCTAACATTGTAGTCTCCAAATTCTGTTCATATTATCAAATTGTGCCTAACTGAATACTTTTTGTTGTACAGTATGTACTATATGTTACCCATGTCTAATAACAGTAATTACCACCTCTCATCACTTGCTTTCCCTGTCCCTAAGTTGTCTCATCAAATATTTTTGACCCTTTCAGTTTTGTGGGCATTACAGATTATCCTGACAGTTGAAATTTTCTTGCTGCATTTTTAAAAATGTATGACTGTTACAATAAAAGCATTTCTTTTGTTCACACTTTTAAAAATCTGCCTGAATTATTCGTAAAGGAAATTGTTTCCTTAAGTATTTAAATAATTCTGTTAGGTGAATTTAAAAAAAAATCCAAATTGGTTAAGGAATAAATTGACCTGTTCCTAATTAGAGATAGTTGGTATAACAGTACCAGTAATTCTTTTAAGGGGATTACCAGTTCCAGTTTTATATGTTAAACACATTTGTCAAATATAGAAAGAAGTTGGTTTAAATGAGTTGTTTTGCCTGTTACTTTTAAGTGCAAGTTTGATGACTGACCTGTCCCTACCTGTACCACTGGAAATGCAGAGCTCTGCCTCTGTTTGGAGGCCAGTTGATTTCGGGCGCTAATTGTGGTTCAGAGGGGTTTGGTGCTACCTTAGCAGTGACATGAAAGAAATGCACATAAAGTAACTTCACTTCAAATTTCTTCATTGCAGACAGTGGTAGATACTTGAATTTGGAGAGAGTAGGACCCCTCTCCTCATTAAAATATTTAAAAAATATTTTAAAATATAGAAATAAAATCTTTATTGTTTGGTTTCTTTGCCTCACATTGATTCATTCCTTTATTTCATTATAAAGAGTTGATTCAAGGCTGAATCCTTTCTTCAGCTGTTTTAAATTCTTAGTGTGTGAACAGTTAACTGTAGTTTCAAAGTTTTTGTAAGTTGAAAATCCTCCCATTCATGTAAGGTAACAAACTGTCCTATGGAAGTGTTGTGAAATGACTAAAGCTGTAGTGGTGTTTTAAAATTCTGTCTTCTGGATCTGTTAAATTTAAACATTTCAACTAATTTTGAAGAGTGGTAGTTTTCCTAAGCAGTTGGATATTTTAAACATGGTATGGCAGCAGAAAACCCCTGTCACACAGATACTGTTTTTCATTTCATGCATAATTCATTAATGCTCAGTGATTTTTATTTTCATTCTTTAATTTGATTGTTTTTCCCATGCTGCATGTTTGAAAGGTGGCACACATGCATTAGAACCAGGACAATTTCAGTAGACTAAAAAAAAATTGTGATTGTAAACTAATTTTATTAGTGAATTCCCGTCCGTGGTTTTGTCTGTTATTTAAAAGAGTAGTTTGGTTATTTTAGTTATGGGCATTCCTATTGTCAATATATAGGCTGTTAAGAAAAATTACATGTAATGAAGAAAATTCCCAGATAAAATGGAAGAGAGCACCAGGGATCCTCTAATTTGATTTTTTTACCTGGGTGGGTGTTTTTATGACTCAAAAGGCCTTCAGATCTTTAGGACACTTTCAGTTGTGTTCTGAAGAATGTCCCAAGAACACTTTTGGGGTTTGATTAACTCATAGATCAGATACAGTTCTCCCTATTCTAGATGTCACAGTTAAGGAACCACTTTTCACTGCTGAGTGCACTGTAGATGTTTTCTCCATTGCTCCTCCAGAAGCATTGGGTTCTTTCCACTGCTGTCACAGTATGCTTGGCTGCAGTTCCTTGACTCATTCTGTTTGTATTGGGACTGTGACAGTCTAAAAGCTGTGCCTATCAGCTGCTGGACTAATCTACATGCTTTGAATTGCTAGTCAGTCTAGTAGGTACTACTTATGGGTACACACCTCTGGTTCTCTTTTCTGTGGGAAATACTCTGAAGATGTGATCTGAGAACCTCCCACCCCCAAATGTTTGCAGTGTGCACACAGTCCATAGCAGTGATGGCCCCTTGCTGTTTGTAGTGCACTGCAGAACCATCGGCCAGTGAACTATCAATGGTTCTTACTCTTCTGCAGCCCAGTGGACAGAGCAACTTTGCTTCTTGGCAGTATTGGATTTCTGATGGTTTTTAGGAGACAAAGTCATGGGGTAGGTAATGGCCAGCTCAGTATATCCCAGCCCTCAAAAGGGAAAGGCTGCTCTCCACATGTAGCAGGATCAGCTGTTTTTACTGCTTCCCTGGGAGAGGTCTTGTAGCTCTTTACACCAACACTGTTCTATGAGGCTGTTTTATGTAAGCTGTTGGCTCCCCTCATCACACAGAGAGAACCTGTGGAATAGCAGTATGCTTGGGTTGGACTGGTGCTAGAACATCATGGGTGTGTTTCAGATCCCCTGAGATGTAGGCTCTGCTGTTCATTTGGCATGTCAGTCTAGTTGCTGCATGGATTGACCATTCATAGAGTTGCTTAAAAAGCGGAATGCAAATTTTCAGAGGTGGAAGCTGAACTTTCTTTTCAAAAATGTAAGCAAGATCAGATGAGCTCTGATTTTATTAGCCTCTGCTCCAAATGAAGCAAACCCAAGCTTGCTGCCCTCAGCTCTTAAAGCCCTATGGAAAATTAAGTTGCTCTAACTGTTCTGTGTTCTATATAGTCTTTATAACCTGTTAATAACATCTCTCCTTCACCTGTTCTTTTTACTGTACAGGTGCTGCTGTTAGAAATGATCTGATCACCTGTGTCATTTTATTTCAGCACATTCAGCACAGCATGTGACTGCTAAATGTGACTGTCACAAGTACTGAAAGCAGTAGCGAGTATAAAGGAGGCAGAGTATTTTGTATTTTTCTGACCATAAAAATATGTGAGTGCATCGGAGTTGAAGAATAGGGATGCTGTTATGGGAGTGTGGGGGGGTGAAACTTCCAGCAACTGTTAAAGGTATTAATGGGAATGTGATCCTGAACTGCTGGGATGGAAATAGGAAAAGGCAACTTATTTTCCCTGGGCCTCAGTTTTTTGATAAATTTTGTTTTTCTGGAAGATGGCTTGCTTCTCTGACAACTTTCCTTCCTGTTTCCATTTAATAATTACAGTAGAAAGAATTACTTTACATCTAACACTACCTTACTCATAAAAGCATGATGCACTTTAATGAAATGGTATTTGGTTGAAGATCAAAACAAAGCTATTTCCCAAGCAAATTGCTTTTTCAATTGGGCTCAGTGCAGCATCAGACAAAATGACAGTACTACATCACTGTACTTGGAAATGCATTGTCCTTAGTTCCTAAGGCAGCTTCAGAGGAAGTGGCATTTCCCATATGATTTGGCTTGAAAACCATTTCATACCCATCCCCAGCAAACTTGTATACAGAACTTCTGCAGTTACTTCAGCAAGGATTTCTTCAGTTGCTGCTTTTGAATTGAAAAAGCTTATCTAACTAAATGCCTGTTAATTCATAAAGATGTGGTGTCCTTGGGGATGTAGTTACACCTCTGGATTGCATAGTATCGATCTCTGTTTAGAAAAGAGTTGGGTGTATATTTTGGTCAGTGGGCAGCTGACACTCTGTGGCACAAACAACTGTAAAGTAACAGCTTTTCATTACACTGTCTGCTTAGAAATAGAACAGCAAGGGACAATCCTGTTAGACTGCATTCTAGTTCTAAAACGTAAGAAAGGGAATTGAATCATGGGAGAAATGTTAGTATACTATGCTAGTATTCACCGTGCTTCCACTTCTTTTATTTAGCTCTTTTTTGGTGAAGACTTGCTGGTACCTTTGCTGCTCAGTAGACTCAGGTTTACTGTGTCCACAGTTCAAGCGTTACTGTGGGGAGTTGTCTGGTTTGCACAGCAGCACTTGTACAGGTCTGCCTGAGTGAGAGGTTTCTACATGATACTCTAACACTTGAGCTGCACGTAAAGGAAAAGTATTTACCTTTTCACCTTGTATGTGATACTTATTTGACAAAACATTGCTGGTTCTGTTTCTAATAGGAAAGAGAAACTCTTCAGAAACAGCTGGATGAAGCAAACAGAGAAGCACAAAAATACCGTCAGCAGCTTCTAAAGAAGGAACAAGAAGCAGAGGCCTATCGGCAGAAGTTAGAGGCAATGAACCGCCTCCAGACTAATAAAGAAGCTGTTTAATAAAAAAAATGAACACACTGCAAAGCCTGTTACTTTCAAAACCCTGCAGTACAATCTTGAACTGTACACTCTATGGGTACAGACACGGGATTTCATGATAGAGAAGATGCTACAAGTTGATAACTGGACTTAAGCCGTGAGCTCTGATTAATTTCTTGTAACATAAAAACTCTGAATTTAGAAATTGTGAAAAGTATTTAAAATGAAATACTGTAAATAGTTGGTTTTTTTACAGTTTCAAAATGAGTTGATAAATCTTTTTGAAGGGATCCAGAAACATGAAAAGCCAATGTTTTTGTGAAATTTTTGATTTTGGTATGAATCTAACTTCTGAAAAACAGAACAGTTTTAAGGGTGATGTTGTTGATTTAAGCTGACAACTTGAAAACTGATTATGTGACAAAATTAATTAACAGTTATTTCTACATGATAACAACTCAACTTCTCTGAATAAGACATTTCCAGGTGGAAATCTTTGTACAGCTTTAAGTAGTTGTCTCAGATTCTCTGAAAACCATTTTGGTTTTTTTATTTTAGGTGGTGAAATTTTTATATTTAATTTCAGATATATCCAAGTAGATCTACATGTATATGAAGCTAATATTTTTTAAACTTTTCAGTTTGTACATATGCTGCATGTTTTTATAATTTCTACACATACATCTTGCATAGGTATTTTTCAGCAAAGATGAGAAAAATTATGAGAAAAATGTTTAGCCTATAGGTCATTTGAAGTAAGCTAGCAGCCAGTTTTATTGTGGATGGTATATTTCTTGGAAGAATGTAATTTGTAATTAAGAACAAGAAAGTATCTTAATTTACATATTAAGAGGCAAAATTTGGCAGTGGAGGCATTGAAACTTCACTTTGTGTGTCTTACAGTTTTCCTGTACGAACATTTTAAAGTTCAGTAATGAATAGAAAAGAATGTCTCCACTGGAACACAAATAGTTATTTTACAATATTCCTATTGATCTCTATTCCCCAATAGCATTGAAATTACTTCAGTGATACATTTTTTTCTAAATGGACTTTTGCATTTTAATTATGCAATTGGACAGGAAATTTTTTATGTTGCAGTGATGCTCTTCCTACCCAGCATCATTGGTCCTCACTGTGATACTGTGTTTGTGTGTGTCTGTGCAGTGATCTATTATGCTTAAAATTTATATGGCACGTTACATCTTCAGAGCATTGTAAAATCTTTTAAAAGAACCCTTACTGCACTGCCTGAGGCAGGTAAGTGTTATTGTCTCGATTTTATAACTGGTATAAATGCCACACAAGGGAGTGTTAAATGACTGGCTTAACACCATGTGAACCTGTGGTTACCTGGGAATGGATCTTAGGAGTTCTGGCTTCTAGTCCTGTGCTTAGACTGAGCTGCCTTAAGATTGTTCAGTGCTGTGTTACATTAAATTTTGAACTACTGTGCAGATTCGTTTTTTGTAAGATAAAACTCTTTGTGCTTTGCATTGTTGTTCCATGTTCACTGCTTTTATGGAATTGTTTATATAAACTTAAGCAGAAAGTCTGGTTTATCTATACTGTACATGGAAGAATTACCCTTAAAACTGTACTCTGGCCTACTTTTTCTATTTTACAATTAAATATCTTTTCCACATATATATAGTGTAGAATCAACTCCATTTCAGTTGTTTTGTGTGTGTATCAGAAGGTCAAAGCCTCTGTGTTGGGCATTTTGAAAAACATGAAAAAAAATGGTCTTAAATGGTGGGAGGAGGGAGCAGGGAGAGAATTGCATTGTATTGTACAAAACTTTGTCATACCGGTCAAAATTTGACTTGAATTTATAGAATTGGCAGTTAGGAAAGAACTCAAACTATCCTAGTACTGTTAAATAGTTGGTAAATTTGATCCTGTTTGGCAGATTTGACCTAAAAAAAAATCAAAATATAAAATCTGTGGTGGTGGGTTTTAGAAGAACTATTTTCAAGGGTATAATTATGCTGGTACTAGGATTTGAAGAAAGCTTTGTGCAGTGATTAACTGAAAATTGCTCTATTTTAGGGATTTTTTTCAGGAACTATCCATAAGGTCACTATCAAATTCAGGAACCAGTTAGTCAAGA
This sequence comes from Pithys albifrons albifrons, assembly GCF_047495875.1. NCBI lineage: Eukaryota > Metazoa > Chordata > Aves > Passeriformes > Thamnophilidae > Pithys > Pithys albifrons. Next base: position 11,614,426 of record NC_092470.1, read on the forward strand.
TAAATGTGCTGCTTAGCCATTGCTCCAACTGAATTATTCCGTGATCAAAATAAGGTTTGTGTCCTCACATCCCACAAAACTGATGACAGCATAATCTCTATGAGTTCCTGATAATGATAAGAATCTCAGTGTTAGTCTGAGTGGTGAGAGTGGTAAAGTTCACATCCAAATGGAGAGTTTCCCACGGCTGAGGCGGCACAGACCTTTGTAGCAAACAATGAAATGAACCTTTCCTAATCATTCAGTTTCCTGTGGGCAAATATTCTATTTCTCATTGTCCGTAACAAAATTCTACTAAGTACAGGGTAGCTATAACAAAACCTTATTTAGCACCAGCAATATTTACCCTACCTTTAATTCATTATCACCTATTTAATTCTAGTTCCGAACATGATCTGCTGTTTGTTCTCTTTGGCACAGAACAAGAGACCAAGCCAATGAAGCTGTCACCTTTGAGCAAGGCATAGGGTATATGTCACATGAAATATTTATTGTGCAGTGCATTGTTAAAAATACTGTTCCTTATTTGTTGTTCCAAAGTAAAAACCAAATGTATTTAGCTACCATCTGTTCCTTTGAACAGATGTCCATATATTTCAAGTATTAGTTACTTGTAATAAGCTGGAATCACAGTTTTTTTAACTTCGAGTTCTTTTTGACTTGGTCATGTGCTTGATGTACCTTCTCAACTTTGTTCCCCTTTATGGGGTCATTTACAGTAAAGCCAAGAGAAGTTCATAAACTGATATGAAGTGTGTGGGCAGCTTGATACTTATCTCCTAATGTTTCCAGAGAAATGTGAGATAAAACAGATGAATATGCATATAGTATTTTTTTCACCTCTTTCAATACCTCTTTATCAATTTGGATTTTTTTATTTCAGTACATTAATCTGATTTGTGTGTATCAGAACATCTTTTTTCATATCTATGAAACAGTTCCTTCTCAAAATATCTAATTGCAACAGAAACTAGGAAAGGTTTTGCACTGCTCTATGACAGTTTGCTGTGGGAATGATAAAACAACCTTATAGAAGAACTATGAAAGCATTTGGGCTGTGTTTGAATACATGAGGCAGAGAATTAAAGCTTCTCTGGCAGCCAGTTCTCCCATGTGATGAGAATGACAAAACAGCTGTTGTGGATCAGATGAAGGGTCTGCCTCACCTGGTATCCTGTCTCCAGCAGGACCATTCCTAAGCAGGAGCCTAAGGTATAGCAAAAAGAGGGCAAGAATATATTGTAGTGGTAGCAGTTTCTGGTGCTTAGTCCACAAATCCTGCCTCTCTCTTTGCCCAGGGCTGCTCGGTACAGTGTAGAGCAAGTGGAGGTGGTAAGTGCTCCACACTGAGTACAGTGTCAAAGGCTATGATGGCAGAGATAGGTCAGGATGTGTTTTCAGGTCCTAAAACTAGAACAAGGGGAAATTCATATGGCTGTTGTTTCAAACTGAGAACAACTCAGGTGGAGGACTTGGAGGAATTCTGGAGAGACAAGACCAAATGGCAGTGCTTATTCGTATTATATGTGAGGAAAGCAAGGCACAGTGAGGGGGAAATGATGCATTTTCCCAGCTCAGTGCTCTAGGGTGATATCCGTGCAGGAACATCACCATGGTATATGTAACCTGCTCTGGTCTGGAAGGGCAGGAAATCCACAAAGAGAATCATTGCTTCTTTGTACTACAGTTCTGGAACTGGCAGTAGTTGTAAAGCCTTTCCTTCTAGCAGCATGGGACTGACAGCATAAGGACTGAAATCTGGTGAGGATGTAGGTATATTCTTACTGTTTGGGGAATTCTCAAAACAATTATTAAACCCCCCAAATGTCTCTGTCTGCAGTGTCAAGTTTTTTCTGTGCTAGCACACTAGTTGGGTGTGCTGGTGTAACATCTGGCTTTTCTGTGGTTTTGGAAATTCTTGAGCTTTTTCTCTCCCACAAGTCTCATGTTAATATGCCTTGTATTCATGACATGGATTACTGTGAGACTTCTGAAAGATTGATTGAAAATGGGAAGGGGTTAGGGCAGAGGCAGCTCCTCTTAGCGATACACTATCTTACACATCAAAAGAGCACAGATGAGAACATGAGAGATTGTAAAAGCCCTCACTCAGCTGGGAGGAGTTAGATAAACATGCACCAATAACCTGCCTACGTTAAACCTTTTCCAGAATGCCTGAGTCTGAGAGATAAAGGGAGCTATAAAGGGTGAAGCAGCCAGCAGGGCACCAGAGCGAACTGCCCACAGCTCTCAAAAGGTCTGGCCCAGGTTTGAAGAGGTGCTTTTGTGAGGAATCAGTATGGAGCCTGAGGAGTACAGACAGAGAGGTGAGTGAGCCTTGGCTCTGCAAATAGGTATCGTGTGTTCACAGAGATTAACTATGGGAGTGGTACCCAACATTAGGATGGGCTACATAATCTTTATTTGCACACACATCCTCAAGACTTGGATCTACTTAAGCTGAGACAAATATGTCCCAGTGGTAGTTTAAATAGGTGGATTTGGAGTCCATGGGTAACTTGGCCTTTTTGGTCTTACATTTAAGATGCTGTGGGAAAGCTGCAAAACTAATTCTAAATCAACTTATGCTAAAAGTTTAAGTACAATGGCTCTTCCCCAGCTGACACTGTGATGTTGGTACAGTTCTGGAGATGGGAAGCAAACTTTAGTCCAAGGGCTGAAGGAGATTGCCTTAAAAAGTGGAGCAAAGGTGTGGAGCTATGCAGCTGTTTTCAGAGGATGCAAAAGAGGGTATGCTATAGTGACAAGGAAGTGTATGGCATTATAAAAATTTAATTCCTATGAAATGCAATTTCAGTTAATTTGTAGGCAAGAAAATCTAAACTCTCAGTAATCAAACTGTACTTGTACCATGACTGTGTTTTAAAAGATACATTTTAACTATTCAACAATGCCACTGGAATAACCCTACAAGTCCATTCTGTCCCAAAGAAGCCTGTTCTTAAAGCTGTGTCCCTACAGTATTGGATGGGACAAGAAGGTTGCAGTAGGGAGGTCAGTTCCGATGGCTGTGCTGGGAGCTGTATTCCAAAGCTAATGACATGTTGTGTGGAGTGCTGGTACTGTTAGGGAGTTTTCCATAGCTGAAACTCAAAACAGTGGTTTACCTCTTCCAGGGAAAGAGATGGTGGATTACATTTGCCAGTACCTGAGCAACGTGAGAGAGAGACGGGTCACTCCTGATGTACAGCCAGGTTACATGAGAGCCCAGCTGCCAGATTCTGCCCCAATGGACCCAGACAGCTGGGACAACATCTTTGGAGATATAGAGAAGATTATTATGCCAGGGGTAAGCAATAAAGTATAATCATGACAGAAAAAAGCTCTTACTACCTGGGTAGACACCAAATCCTGAGAATGGACCGGCTCTGCAGAACATTTATCTAAATAAGTACGCAGAAATGTAGAACAAGTCTTGTACACATTATGTCCACACAAGGATTCTGGAGATTACTGTTGTGTTTCTAACTATAGTTTTAGGAGATAGACTGAATATACTTTTTAAGTTTTTTTATATATTAACTCAGATTTGCTTATAGGGAAACAAATTCAAAGGTGTCAGAAAACCATTAGCTTCACAGGGTATTGTACCTGCTGACCTGTATAATTTACATTTTAGAGATGTGGAAACTTGGGCACAGCAGTTGTGTACCTGTCTGCTGTTCTTTGAATGTAAAGGTCTTTACCTTTGGTATGGCAGATTCTGCTAAGGGAGTTCATATTATTAAATAACATGCTTTATGTAAGGAGCTCTTTCAAGTCTGTTCTCAATTTTTTTAATAGATGTTTGAGAAAGTTGATCTGAGGTAGGAGAGGTATTCACGTAACACATGCTTATGCTGGTGTCCTTTGGGTGTGTAGAGGGGTTCACACAGTTGTAAATTGCTCTGTATAACTAAAGGCAAGATTTTGTTTGACAAAATGAGCAAGAGCAACTTGTTTCAAGGATTGCCTTTATAAAGATAAAAATGTTGCTAAATCTTTCTGACTCTGGTCTTTTGAACATGATACAACATTCTTTCCTGCTCGGAATCTTTGTCTGCCTGTTTAATTCAGATAAATGCTTTTGCTGTTACTTGGAATTTATCTAATAATGACACAGTGTTATCATCTTCTAGTGCTGCAGTCCTGTTGATACTATCTCTGCAGCTTTCTGCTAGCAGATGTATAGTTGCACATATGTTGCTGTGATCCTTTTCCATCACTTCAAACATCTAATGCTAGTCACTAAATCTCATGCAAAATTCTGTGACATTTCCAGACTTAACTTCTAGATAATTCTGTTCTAGGTAGTCCATTGGCAAAGTCCACACATGCATGCCTACTTTCCAGCTCTTACTTCCTGGCCTTCGCTCCTTGGAGATATGTTGGCTGATGCAATTAACTGCTTGGGATTCACATGGGTAATTTTTGTCTTTTTTGGCTATTTAAGACATTTATCCTGTATGTAATATGCAAGAGCAGGTCATAGTAATTCTTTCTTACTCTCTGAGTCAGTATGATTTTTTGCTTTAACCAACTGTATGTTGTTTACATAAATGAAAAGCTCACTTAAAAAAAAAAACTCAAAAGAATATATAAGAACAAACATTACCTAGCAGTAAGAGGTGAATGAAGAAAATATACCACTAGAAATGCCTGATTTCTAATTCTCTGCATATCCCACTGTGAGCATTGTTCCCTGTCACCCAGTCTCAGTGCCAAGACTGTTACACAAGCACTGCAGGCAGTAGAGCAGCCACCATCCATGACTGCAGGCTAGATTGGGCTCCATTCCAGTTCTTCTGTTCCTTTGAGAGAACACACTTCCCATTTTTCCTCTTCTGAAAATAATTGTTGGGTGGCCCAGCCCAAAATATCTGAGTATTTTGTATCCTCCTGCAGCAGCTACACAGCACTACTTTGTTATTGCTCTGCAACCTCGGTAGCATTCTGGAGCCAGTGTTGTCTCCACTGGTGAAGTTGCCCAGGTTTTTGGGTGTGTGTCTCTGTAAGAAACCAGTAGAAACTGTAAGCAATTGATGGGTATTGTCTCTGTGTAGTTGTATCAGATCAGCTCATTGCCCCCCTTAGCTCTCAGTTGGAAGAGGGATCAGTGCCCAGGGTGAATTACAATCTGATTCTCTTTTTTTGAATTTTTCTAGGCCTCCAGCCCAGCCTGTACAGAACTGGAAATGAATGTGATGGATTGGTTGGCTAAAATGCTGGGCCTTCCAGATAAATTCCTGCACCACCATCCTGACAGTGTGGGAGGAGGAGTATTGCAGGTAGGGGAGATTAGAGGTGGCCTCATCCATGTTTTATTTTCATTCAAGTGAATTTCCCTCTGGGTGATAGTTTTCCTAGAGGTAAAACCAACAAGATTCTCTATATGAGTCTGAACAGAGACAAATCCCAATTTGTCATTATTTTCCCCAATTTTAGGATTAAATGTAGAAGATTATAGAATAGGAATTACCATAGCTTTTAGCACTGTCTTGTGGATGAGCAGCAGGTATTCTTGTGGTCTTTCTAAGGATAAATGAGAGTCAAATTTCATTTCTTCAGTCTGTTTCACATCACTAAATTATGTCCTACAGTGATTCTTAGGTAATTAGATAAGGAATCCTTGTTACTGTCCTTCTGCCACAGGTCTTAGCCACCCAAGAAATTATTTTTCCTTTTTCTTGTGTCTACTTTGTGTCTCTGAGAGGTGCAAGATCAAGGCCTGAACCTTTGCCTCCTTTTGGAAGGCTTAAGCAAGTATTCCCTGGAATCAGTGTTGAGGCTCTATATTGTTTAAAAGGGCTTTGCTCAGGTTTGTGGGAGATACATTTTATCTGTAGAACAAAATGAAAATGTGATTTATGTACTCCCCCCAGCTCAGTCCTGCACAGTAAAAATATACAGCAGTTAAAAGGCTTTGTTTTGTGCTGCTGGCCCAGAGAGCTGCTCATCAGCTAATGACTTTCCACTGCACCAGAGAAAAGCTGTAGCAGGAATAAAAGAGGGGGTGGGCACTGAGTACTTCACTGACTTCAGTAAATCCCTGGCAAGGCAGCAGTGAAGTAGCAGTTGCAGCAAATGAGCAATGTCTTTGCAGAGCACTGTGAGCGAATCAACCTTGGTTGCACTGCTAGCAGCAAGGAAGAACAAAATTCTGGAGATGAAGGTTTCTGAGCCAGAGGCTGATGAGTCCTCACTCAATTCTCGCCTGATTGCTTATGCATCTGATCAGGTAGGTTCTTGTGATTACAAGGAGAAAGAACAAATTTGCTTCTGCTGTGTCACTCAGACTATGCAATGTGAACTCACATTTCTGTATCAAGAGGAAAACACAGGAATGCTTCACAAGCATGAACCAGTTCCTCTAATGCTGCTTTCTGCAGGTGAGGAAACTAAATCAGTGTGAGGCGAGGTTTCATAGCGTCCTGACAGTCTTCAAGAGACTGTTCCATATGACTTACTTCTGCAATTCCTTCCTGCTTTTCCCAAAGCCTTACTCTAATAACTAGGTGCTGATCTCATGCTATTTCAGCTTGTCTCTTCACAGCCTCCTTCCACTCAGAGACAGGCACGTTCAAGGCGCTGTTATCTCAGTGCTGCTCCTGGCTGTGGACTCCACTCTGGGCTTTTGCCTGTTCTGTCCTTGGGCTCCTGAACTGAACAATGGTATTTCCCTGTGAAAACAGGAGAGACACTTATGCTAGTTCTTTCTTAGTATAACTGAAAGGACTTTTTCTTGTGAGGTGCTTTGGTCTACCCAGAAGTAAGCACACTTTGGGGGATTTATCTTCTTATGGTAGGGAGAAGGGAATAAACTGAGGTTGCTCCATTTCTAGAGCCTCTTTTAAGTGCTGAGTTTTGATAATGGCCTTTCAGACACAAGATCAGGATACCTATTGTATTTTAGAGACAAGTACCCAAATAAATGAAGCATTCCTTGGAATTACACCATACTATTTCTTACAAATACTCACAAAGAAATCACTTTCAGACTTGTATCAATAAGGATTACAATAAGGACATTATGTCTGCATTTCTTCCCACCACTGTCTTTCATAAGGCCATAACTTACTGCAACTGTTCAGCCTCAGATCTTGTGTTCTTACTGTTCTTCTTATTTTAAAGGCACATTCATCCGTAGAAAAGGCTGGCTTGATTTCCCTTGTGAAGACAAAATTTCTGCCTGTGGATGAGAACTTTTCCCTCAGAGGTGAAACTTTGAAGAAAGCCATTGCAGAAGACAGAAAGAAAGGCCTAGTGCCAGTTTTTGTATGTTCAGCTTTCTGGCTGGGGGATTGGCATAGTGTTGTATTCTTAATGTCAAGATAAAATTACATCCGAAACATTTCTTATTGTGGTAAAATACATTAGCTGAAGGTTAAAATGTATAGAAGAGTTTCTGTTTATTGACTTTTTTTTTTAAATATTCTGACTGTCTACCTAACCTGCCCACTTTTAAAGTGCTGCATCCCTTTATTAAAAAAAAACCACCCCAATTCATCTTAACAGGTTTGGTTTTTTCTAGGTTTGTGCAACTTTGGGTACAACTGGTGTCTGTGCTTTTGACAATCTCTCAGAACTCGGTCCAATTTGTAAGTGTCTTTTGTTTCCCCCGATTTTAAATTATGAAGGTGTATAAGAGATAGTGATACTTTTTCATGCCAAAAACAAGGAGAGTGGAAACACTGATCAGCTGAATTTTTCAGATGGGTCTCAGGGATCGCTGAGGTCAGTACAAGACTTTGCTTTACTTTGGTAAGATTTAGATTAGGATGCTAAAATACATTCTATTCAAGATGGATGAAATTTGCCAACTGATAAATCTTTAATGTGGTTATTCAGGAAATACAGACCATGCCATACTCTTACAGGATGGATGGTTTAATATTTAACCTAGCGAAGGAGTTTTGAAGGTAGATGCTGGTAGGATGTCCTCTGGATCCACCAGTTTCATAGGTAACTTTGACATGGTTGCAGATTCTATTCCAGCATAAATTCTGACCAGTAGCTGCTGAAGACCTGAGGTGCTTTCTCGTATGGGTCAGATTGTGGCTTCTGGTTCTGGATCCTTTTTGCTTGCCACCATGTCTTCATTCTGGCTTTGTGCAACTGAGTGATACTGGGGAATTTCATTTAGTAAAAGGGCAGGGCAGAGAAATCGAATGTTAAAAAGACTCACTCACATGAAATAGGGAATAGTGAATTTTGTTATAGCGTCCACCTGCTTTCAGCATTATCCTGTATTTTGGAGTTATGGATTCACAGCTTTAGAATAAAACTAGATTGTCGATTGTTTGTCTGCCTCTTCCAAAAAACTGCATCTGTTTTTTTCAGAGACGACAGAGTAAGCACACACTTTGATTCCTTATGTCCCTTACATAACAGCAATCTCAATTCCAACAGGTAGTGCTGAGAGGCTCTGGCTTCATATTGATGCTGCATATGCAGGAACAGCATTTGTATGTCCTGAATTTAGACTGTTCTTGGATGGAATTGAACATGCAGATTCCTTTACTTTTAACCCTTCTAAATGGATGATGGTTCATTTCGACTGCACTGGATTTTGGTGAGTAAAGGCAAAACACAAACACCACCAAAAGGACAACATGCAAATTGCAAAGTATTTCTCTGCACTATTTTGCTAAATCCTGTTCCTTCTACAATTGATAGGGTTAAGGATAAATACAAATTACATCAAACCTTCAGTGTTAACCCTGTCTACCTCAGACATGCCAACTCAGGAGCTGCAATTGACTTCATGGTAAGTTATTATTTAGGTTTGTATTTTATATTGCATATGAAATGTTCAAACAGACTGAAGTTCCTCACACTCTGGGGCATGCTTATCTTATAGCTGGTTTTATTACATAAACCCAATTATACTGAGATCCTAGTGCAAAGTAAATAACAAAACTTTGCAATGATCCCTGGTTATGAAGATTAATTATAAAATTGCTTTCAGATGGAAGGACTTAAGATTTTTACACAGATGGAGATCCAGCCTTGCCTTTTTAATGCAAAGGGTCATTTCTGTGCATTGTGTTGCTGAAGTAAGTCCTACTGATGCCATTTGGGCTGGAGTTATTGTATCTCTGATATATAATAAAAGAGAGAAAGGAGTAAGCAATGGAAACACCATGCTCTGAAACAGCAGGAGAGTAAATTACATTTTTCTTCAGATTAAGGTATTCACAGAAGAGCCAAGAGGCATTTCACTTTAGATACATCTTACAGCAGATTTCAGTACAGTAATACAAAGAAATATTCAGTGCCAATTATTTCTGCTATGATCTCACCCTAGTCCTGAAAAGATAATTGTTGTCTTGAAATCAATAGTGCTTTTCACTGGAGTGCAAGTGGAGGGAGGGATGGAAAAAAAAAGATATTGAGTCCCTCTCGTGGTTAATTTGGATCCTGCACGTGATTGTGTAGCTCCCTGGAAATATTCCTTTATATGTTTTCTCACTCTTTTCCTTGCAGTAGGTGTTACCTCATCTGGAACTGTCTACCCTTGTATCAACTCTTGCTGTTTATGGTTGATGTGGGAAAATGTTCAGGATGGCATTATGTTCTAGGTCATAGATTAAGGGGAATAGTCAAAATCTTATTTTTGCAAATTATTGAAAAATATGTAGACACATGAAAAACATGTAGAAACGTTTCTTTGATGGCTATTTCCCAGGCTTAGCAGATTTTCAGTAATATGACACTATTTGTCTCAACAGGGATTTCTGAGCTGAGTCTGAAGCAATAGATGTAGCAGTGTAGGGAGAGCCCTCCTTTCTGTTGTTTCTGCACTCACTGAGGTACTGTTGTGTTTTCACAGCACTGGCAGATTCCACTGAGCCGTCGATTCCGTTCTTTGAAGCTGTGGTTTGTGCTTCGTTCATTTGGGGTGAAAAAGCTTCAAGCTCATGTCCGACATGTATGTGAATTAGCAGTGCAGCATAAATGTGTTACATTAATTCCTTGGTAGCTGAGATCAGTAAGTTCAGAGGTGCAAAGATGTGTAACAGAAATTCTCTTATTACATGCAAAGCTTGCATGTGAACACTGAATGTGTGCTGGCCTTTCTTTTAAGTAATCTATAAAGATCGACTGTGTAGGCAAAATATTTTCTCTCCCCTTCTTGGAAGCAATAGGCAATGGCGAGCGAGCTGGTAAGTCCTGGCCCTCTGCATGTTACTGAGCACTAATCTGTAGGAACTCTTTGAGGCAGCTGTTTGGAAGGCAGGCTGTGGTGAAAGGCTGACCCCAGCTCTGTGAAAATGTAGTCTCTGATGGAGACTAAATACAAGGGACCGTGTTGTGGACCAATGGCTGCCACACAAGGACTCTAATCTAAGAAGGCACATGCTTCTTTTCGAATGTTCTAGAAAATCTCTGTGTATGGTCCAGTTACTCGTGTTCATTGTCGAGGGTTTGGGCAAATAGACAAGACTTTAAAATTCTTAACTTCGTTGGCATTCTTCTGTTTTTCTATTGATGCATTGGAATGATGTGTTTTAGTAAGGAAAGGAATAGTTTTTAACTACTTAATTTAGTGTCTTACAGTGGGTTTGTGACAAATGAATATTTTTTTCCTTAATTACAGGGTACTGAAACAGCCAAATTCTTTGAATCCTTGGTTAAAAGTGATCCACTCTTTGAAATTCCTGCAAAGAGACATCTTGGACTGGTTGTATTTCGGCTAAAGGTAAAGATTGGGCCATTTGCATGTCTCTTTGGAATGAATTGACTACAGCTGATCTCTCCCTAGACATTAAAAACTAAATAAAATTTCACATAAGAATTGGTGATTGCAATTCTTAAAGACCTTTGGATGTCACTGGAAATTCTAACTATAATACTTCTTTTTCTTATTCACATTTAAAACAGGGTCCTAACTGGCTGACAGAAAAACTCCTGAAAGAACTAAGCAGCTCTGGCAGGCTCTTCCTCATTCCAGCAACCATTCATGACAAGTTCATCATTCGTTTTACGGTAACTTCACAGTTCACAACCAGGGAGGATATTCTGCAAGACTGGAACATCATTCAACACTGTGCAGCCCAAATTGTTAGCCAGAATTATGGGTTGCACCGCATCAATTCTGATGATGGGGCAAGAATCCCTGCTATGATAGTTGAGCCTGGTTCTGATGCCATTAGTAATGCTTCTCAGCTTTATCTAGATCAAGGGAAATATGAAACACCTTCCAGAAAAACAGTAGTTCAGCTTAAGAAGTTATCAATGAGTCCCAACACATGTGTGATTAGTCAACAAGTAAAAGGTCAAGGGGATCCTCTAGATGACTGTTTTCCAGAAGATGTCCAAGATGTTACTAAACATAAGTTAACCTCTTTTTTATTCAGTTATTTGTCTGTTCAAGGCAAGAAAAAGACAGCACGCTCCCTTAGCTGCACTAGTGTGCCAGTGACTGGTAGTCTTGAGCAATGTAACCCCAAGGCAGCAGCAACTGACAGGAAGGAGTCTCGTGCAAATGGCAGAGTTCTTTCCAGCCTGCCTGAAGATATGATGATGTTCAAAAAAAGTGCCTTCAAAAAACTAATTAAGTTCTACAGTGTCCCAAGCTTTCCAGATTGTAGCATTCAGTGTGGCCTTCAGCTGCCTTGTTGTCCTCTGCAAGCCATTGTTTAACAAGTAGAAGTGCTTGGTCCTTAGAAAAGGAGCCAAAGTTTGCTTATTCATATGCGATACTGTGTGTTCTTTTGTTTCATATGTAAGCAGTAGCAATGACCACTGAGAAAATTCCTGTACTTCTGGTGAAAACCTCATGTATTTACAGATTAAAGTGTCAAATAAATCTTGTAGGCATATAACATTAAACCCTGTGTTTTGTAGACTGTGCTAAAGAAAATGCCAATTTCTTCCTTCTCAGTGCTGGTAATGGGCAGTTTCCAGCTGGTAGCTGGAACCATTTTGACAGTGTGTGCTGGCCTCAGTAGGGGGTAAACAATGTAGGTCTCTATTTGCACCACTGATTTTTTTTTTTTTATACCTTGACTTAAGCTCTCTAGACTGATGTGAGGATCTGTGTGTGAAGCCAATGCCAGCATCAGTTCTGAACTGTGCAAAAGGAAGGCTGTAACTTCTCCAAGAGATTTTGCTGCATTAGGGCAATTTTAAAACAGACAGTTAAACACAGCAGCCCTGCCATTCCGTCTGTACTCATCAGTTACTGCACACAGGAGGCTTTTATGCAACCATGTTGCAAGAGCAGTTGCCCTTGTGAAGCACCTGTAGCCTTTCTCAGCATTACCTAAGGTCTGTAAATCACAAATGCATGAGGAAAAAGAGTAGGAATGAAATTTCACCCTCTCTTATAGCAGAAGAACTAAAGGAATGTTGCAGTATTCTATTTAAATGAGGCATGAGAACAGTAGTTTTCAGCTTCCAGTCAGAGAGAATCAAGGGATTTATCCAGAAAATTAGTGAATTATGTTCTCAGATAAAAAGCAGCAGAATTTTTGACAGAAAAGAGCAAAGAAAATGCCATTTGGAAACCGGGCAAGACTTGCTGTACTTTACATGGGATGGCAAGACAGAGCACTGCCTTGACTGGTCAGCTGTTTTGTTTGTGATTAAATAACGGGGCACAACTGGTGCTAGTCCTCTTGAGTGATCTCAGTGAATATGCAACCTTTCTCAAAGCAGCACTTTATTTCAAATAGCTTCCAAAGTACAGTAAGAGTGACGTTCTTGTAATGTTTTCCTAATTTGAGTTAAACTTCAGTTTAGAATTTGGCTGTTTATTCACTGGTAGGACAAAAAAAGACAAGGAGTGCTTTTTGACTTAGTTGTTTGCTCAGTGTTATAGTTCAGTGGCACTCATTTATTGGGTGTATCACTTCCCATGGATGCTCCATTTCCATAGCCTTCTCATTTCCAGCTCTCATCCTCCTAATGCCTTATGGAAGCACTTGAAAACCAGGTGCCTTTCTGCTATAGCTCCACAATAGCTGACATTCACAGAGCTCTGCATCAATATCCTCCATGGGGGATGGATTGAATTTCAAGGTGCTTGCAGAGGTCACAAGGGGCTCCATGATTTAAACTTAGATTATTAACTTAGATAATGAACTTATATAAATTGAACTTATATAATAAATGCCTCAGTATTTTGAAATGAAAGCTCCAAAATTAGCCATCATAAATAAATAATTTTAAATAGTAATATTTTTAGCAAAGTATTACTAACATTTTTTGCTGTCACAGCTTGAATCTGAGCTGAGTCTTTAGCTTCAGCCCCAGTGAATGCTGCATGGAGATACTGGGAGGGTTAGTTGCTTATTATTTGTAAGGTGCAATGAACTATGATTATTTGCCTGTTTCTGCCACTGTCTCAAGCAGTGTATTGGTTCCCCTCTGCTTCAGCTGTGAAATCCTGATAGCTCAACACTTGCTTATACTCAGCTTTAGCTGATAGAATCTGTTTCATGAATAGAAACTACAGTTAATGAAATTTATTCCATGTTTTCTTAGTTTCTCTGCTCTATTCTCTCATTTGCTCTTTTCCAGCCTGCTTCTACTTTCAGTTCTTTGTAAGGGGCTCGTTGCTACAGTGTTCCTTTGCCCTGTTCACGGAGCAGGAACGGAAGTTAAAAATAAAGAAAAGCTAAACCTTGTCAGATGCTCTAGAGCTCCTTAGCCTTGGGAAAGAGACTTCTGCTCTGCAGGTTCCGACATCCAGGACTTTGCAGGGTTTGCCAGGAGGCGAGGATATCTTGCTTTCATCCACAAGATGTCACCAGCGGGCAACAAGTAACTGGAAATTTTTCTCAGGTTGGAATTCAGGCTTCCTGTACAGTTAGTTAAGGGCAACGTAGACGGGGAGCACTCCTCATGCTGGCTAACCACAGGATGCTCCAGGCTGCAGCATTTTCTGTGCAGAGAGCCTCCTCTCCTTCCTCTTCAGTTTTCTATTTTGTTATGGTTTGATAGGAGACTACACTGTAATGGAACAAGACAGCATTCACCATTCTAGCTAGCTGTGTGACAATAATCATACCCCCAAACCACACTTAACTAATTACTGATGAATGGCAGAGAAATGGAATTCAGAGTAGATGACTTGTGGCTTCAGTGAACCTGTGTAACTGGCCAGCTGTGTTTGTTCTTACCTGTGTCACCTGACCATTCCCACTGAAAGCCCCAGGTGGGTATTTTTCAGGATTGCTAAAGTAAAGCCTTCAAGGTTAATTTTTCAGTTTCAAATGTCTTTCTGTCACATTTCAATTTCACAGCTACTGCAGTTTCTATTAAAGGTTTATTTGCAGTTTTACCACAGTTTTTCCTGTAAGGTTTCAATCAGGTGCCACAGGTTGACCTGATCTAATTTGTTGGTGCTGACAAAAGGGATCATTCTGTTTTCCTGTCTTCATTATGTGGACTTCTTAACCCCACTGCCTTCATGGCTCCAGCTCTGGTGTTGTCCTGACAGTTCAGTGATGAATTCAGCTCACTAAGCCAGCAGAAAACTGTATTTTGCTGGGTGAATTCTCTGTTGAGTTACTGACTAGAACTGTCTTTTTAAGGAGTCATATTAGTACCAATATTAGGACTAATACAAAGGAAGGAATGAGAAAATAATGAACAACAGCTTGGTCTCCCTTCCCTACATGCTACATCTCAAATTCTCCCTCTGTTCCCTCCCTTTGGTAAGAACCAAGTTGATTGTCTATGAAGAGATAAATCACTGAACCTACTCACAGTGGAGTTCAAGCCATTCCATTTTAGCCCTCTGCCTGGCAAAGGTTCAAGAGATGAAGGTCAGTGAAATATATGCTCTGGCACTACTTAAACTGTGTAATGTCAGCAGTTTATTGGTATTTTCCATATCCTTCCCCACTTCTGAGGGCTGATGCTTACAAATCTGTAGCTCATCAGGATTTCTAGCAGGTCAGCTGGGTGAGCTGACTTGCTGGTCCAGTTGCAGCTGATTTGACATCCTTGTTCACTGAAATACTTTGCAATCATCAACCTCAAAAAAAGTCTCCTTCAAAAAGAGTGGCTGTGACTAGAACTTCCAAGAAAGTTCTGCCTAATGGATTGCCCAGGTCCCTACTAAAATCAAGAAATCTGGATGTTACAGTGTGCCTTTACTTTGCTGCACTGTCACAAGCCCTTTTACGTTCCTTTTTGTTAAGGACATTGATTTTAAAAGATAAAGTGGTGCAACCTGGCTGGAAATAAACATGCCGTGATTTGTTAGACAAAACCATATAGAGAGTCCACATTTGTGTGCTATATGCACATATACATGTCTAAAAGTGGAGATGTACAGGAGATCTCCTACACTCCACAGAAGATGAGAGGTATATGACTAGGGTAGTATAAAATGACAATACTATTACTATCAATGCACTTAATACCTATGGTTCGTAGCTACTCTGACCTGCCTGTTGTGACTTAGTAGTTTAGCCAACTAGATATATATATATCTTTGTCTGTTAGTGTTTGTCTTACCAACAGCCTGTGTGGAAAACTCATGAAGAAAGTGGAAGAAAGAAAGGAACCTTTCTTCTGTTCTTTCTAAATTTATTGGCTCTGAAACCTCTTTCCTTTAAAAGAAAGTGACGTTTTGTAGCTAAGAACTTGTTTCTAGCTTATTGAAACTAAAAATCTTAAAATATTTTAGATTGAGTGGTGAGAGTAGATTCAGGTCTCTGCTCGCTTATGACTGGCTAAAGAAATTCCGGGTGAAGCTCTTTGAGTCACAGTGAGACTCATCTTTCTGTTACAGAGGTGTTAGAAGTAACTGCTACAAAATTCTAGGAACAAATTGTAATAGTCTACAGTGACATGTGAGAGATTCCTGGTGGTGAATGGTAAGTAGATTCTTGGCATAGAACCCATCCTTGTCTTCCTTGGATGGAAATGGTTAGGATTCATCAGAACAAATGTGCTTTCCAGGGTCAGAGAAGGGAGTTGTGTCAAAGCTCAGGAATTATCTCCTCTCCTAATACAGAAACTCCAAAGGGAGCCTTGCTCAATTCTCTTTCGTGAATTTGAGAATACGTTTCCATCCCATAAATAGATTTTGAATTTGGTTGGTTCATTACACATACACAGCCAAACTCATTCCAGAGCTAAGCAGCAGAAGTCAGTTGGTTGTGTTAGTACAGGTAACCCTGCCATTGCAAGCAGCTCCTTGCACTCTCCTTTGCTGAGGACCTGTTATCTGTCAGTAACTGGAGTGGCCAAGGGGAGATGAAAGGAAAAGGATTAAGCAGAAAGCTTGGATGTAAATTTAGAATTATTCCTTTCCACCAAAGTTTGACTTTGACATTATTTTCACTTGTGATGGAAGAGTAAATAACATCCATATGTTCAAATCCAATGTTTTTTTAACCACTAAACTTAAGCTTGAATCAGATTCAGCATAAAACTCACCATGAATTTATTAAATCCTCTGAAGGAGACACTCAAACCAGACCCTACTTGGTCAATTTGTTACTATGCCACCATTAAGGCAAGACTATACTTAGCAAACTTTTCAAAGGCAGTATCCGTAGAGTATCAGCAGCATTCACAGGTGCTGCCAACAAGTAGTGGAATGTGGTTATCAAGGAACTGTGTTTTCTTAGAAAAAGGGCAAGGGAGGGGGGAGGTATATGCTTTGCTCTCACAGCCTTATTGACTAAGCAGCAGCAAACTGAACAGACAAGGTCTGCCTAGTTTAATCTAAGGGTACTTCAGCCCCTTTCACGTGAATAAACTGCACACATATGCTGGAAAGCAGTAGCTTGAGTAATTGCTTGTCTGTCAAAGGGAACACGGGAAAGCTCAAGAAACTGCTCGGCGTGACTGAGTTTCTGTGCCTTATTCCCCTATTCAGGGAATCTCTTCAAGGCATTCTATGATTCAGTGTAGAAAGGAAAAGCAGAGGAAAGCTGGTTTTTTCACTCTCTAAAGTAAATAGAAGTCTAGTAACTTTGGTGCCTTGGGGTGTCCTCTCTTGGAAGCTTGGTATGGATAAGAGATTACTGGAGAGCCAAGACTTCCTGTCTCTTCCAAGAAAGAAAGCAAGTGGAACAAATGCTAAGTATTTCAACAAAAATCATGCAACCCCCCATTCAAATTAGGAGATCAGTATCTTGCTGTTGCCTCTCACATAATGGTTAAAGGAGTCATAATTTGTGAAACTGTTTTATAATGAGATATGACTGCAATTTTAACTCCAGTGGGAGTGAGAAGAAAACTGGATGCAGTTGTTATTTCAGGGGCACAGCAAAGTTATATTAATAAGTTCAATAAATATTCTTCAAGACTCAAATTTTAAATGCTTATGTACAGCAAGCTATGTCACATGACCCTATATGTGAGATTCAAGAGATTGCAAATGTACTAGAGCCATGAAGTTCACTTGGCAGCCCTGAGAGAAAGTATTGTCACAGTACTGACCCTAGAAAATGTTGGCAGATCGTGTTGCTGTATACATGGAAATGTTGGTCTGAATGAAATCTATCCCACCAAGTGAAGTGCTCTTGCTGCATGAACCTCCAGCATTTTCACTAGTCAGCACTGCACTGCCTCTGGAAATGACCGAGTATAAAATGTCATGGATTATGGCCACCACATCCTTTGCCTTCACAGAACTTTTTTCAGCTCTGTCACCTTTCTATAATAGAAACGTGACATCTAAAATTAAATCAGGTATTTATATGCATGCTGGTACTCATTTAAGTACACATACAGTGTAGTTTGTCGGAATGTGGATTTCGGAAAGCTCTGTAAGGAAAAGATATTAATTATTAAATCAGTCATTTCTATGATGTAACGTGGTTTGTGAGTACCCAGAAGGATAGTGGCAAGTCTTATCTTTAGGGGGATTCAGTCAACAAGGTCTATTTTATTTGCTCAAAGTTCCAAACTATTTTGTTTTACTACTTTTAAGTCAAAAGTTTTGTGTAACAATTATCTCATTAGAGCTCTGTCATTCTGTTTTCTATTTCAATTGCAACTTGTATCTCCTCCCTGTCCAGTGTCCTGTCCTTCACATAATGCACCTCTACTACTGTTTGCTCAGTTACTGAGCCTTGTTTTGGGTGTGGATACTTAACTGTGTTTCTCTACATCCTTCTAGTATTCCAGCTACCTGGCACCTGAAAAAGGAGTTACATTATTTGATAAATTACCAGGCATGCTTGAAATTTAGTGCAATACATACTGATATTGATATATTATTTTGAAGTATATATGTTGAAATGAATTCTGACTATATACATGATTTGATTGTATTTTGCAATGAAATTTTAAAGACATTTTAATAGAAAGATATGAAGAGCAATATTAGCATAAAATAATACACTAAGAATTGACTCGTACAGTGGACTAACAATCTTAGATAATGTTGATCTATTGCTTCCTAAGTTTCATATAGAAAACATCTACATAAGTTACCTGCTTTCAACCAGGAAATTTTTTGACTTCTGAAAGACAAGGAATGTTTTATCCTTGCTTCTAAGAACAGAAGGTTACATGACCATGGTCATGTGCATGTGCATATATATGTCAGTGTCTGTTCTCTCCTTCTCCTCCCTGTAACTTGAACCTGTTGGCTGCTTTTAGACAAATTTGAGAAAGGGTCATAGGTCTCAATGGTATTAAGTTTCTGTAAGTTCTGTGATAATAGCAAGCTGGACAGGGTTAGAGATCCTCAAAATGCCCCAACTAACAAAAAGGTGGCAGGACTATTAGATACCAGTGTAGGCTTCATATAAATTCTGATCTATGATTATAGTAAATGCTAGTTTATATTTATAGATCAGATCTCAGCAATAGCAATAGGAATCTTCATTTTCTGTTCAAGTTAAAATTCCATACTGAGGTGAGAAAGTACCTTTACCAGATCAGCATATCATTTTAAAATAATTGGCAAGCTTTTGGTTAGTAAGCTGAGCTTTCAAGGTGTTACAATAATTCTAGCAACTGTGTGTAATAACATTAATGATGTGAAATTTATAATAAGAGGTTTGATCAAAAAAGCTCAGTGCCTTCTTAGTCAACCATGTTTAAGTAAATCTCTTGCAGTTCAATGAATGAACTTGGCTTTCTATAAATTTGAATAATCATCACTGGTGGTGTGCTCCATGATTTATGTCTCTGTTAAAATGTACACCGCTGGATTAAGTCCTTTTTGTAGAAGGGGAAGATGATACAAAGAGCTGTCCAGTGTACAAAAAGCAAAGGACTGCCATTTTGATACCAAAGAGGAATGACACTTCCATACACCATAAATGCAAACTTTATTAGGTCTGTGTTGGATATTAATTAATAAAAAAATGTAAGCAAAGAGACAAATGAGGGTTTTTTTCAAGTGACCCCGAAGATGGTCAGGTGAGGACAGAAGTGCAGTGACACCACTAGAGTGCATTGTAGATGGTGAGTGCATTGGTAGCATTGCAGGTATCGAGGCCTGTGTGAGGGCAGTGTGGGGGTCAAATGGCTGGTATAAGGGCTGGAAGGAACAGGCTGTTTACCATGTTTACCAGGTTTCTCGGTCAGACCCTAAATAAGCCAGTTTGGAAAAGTAAAGTATTTCTGCTTTCACTCTATTTAGATGAAGCATGTGTCCAGGAGGAGCTACCCTTAAAAAAGAAAGAAATAAACCTCTGAGATATGGGAAAGAATATTTTCGCTCACCAAAAAAAAACCCCTAGAAGAAGAAAAAATTCAGTCTAGAAGAAAAATAATTAAATAAAAACGGTATAGCATTCAGTAAAAGTCTGTTGCAATTATGGCAAGGACAGTTTCAGGGACCCTATAAAGCATCAAACATGTGTAGGGAAAGAAGTAGTGTGCAGAATCAGAAAAACTATGTAAACTGAGTTGATAAAGAATGATCCAAAGGTCCAAAACTAGCTGATAAGTTGAAAAGGACAGAAAAGGAAGCAAGACCTTTGGATTTAGCCACAAGCCAATCATTAATTTTTTTAGAAGGTCAATGTGAGTAGAGTGACCTTAGCAAAATCAACTCAATCTAATAACAAGCATTTGAGCAGAACTAGCATAAACTCAGGTTTGGGGGTTTTTAAATTTTAATTAGATGATGAAATTTGGTAACTAGGAATTAGATAGCATCAAGAAAATTCCCTTTTGAAATTTAAAACAATATTCCTTTTATACTTTTTGGTACAAGAACAGTGTTTGATGTAACTATGTTACAAATGAGTCCTAAAAAACTGAGTGAGTTATGAGAAAGTTCTGCAGTCATATGAAACTGGGTAACGCATGCTTGGTATCACGCTAACTAAAATAATTAACTTTTCTCTGAGAACTACGTAAATTCCTGGAGAAATTGTACTGTGCTATTGGTCCTGCGAAGGTGTAGTGTTTACTTGTGTCAAAAAGACAAACTGCTGAATGAATAATTAGTAGAATAAAACTTGCTTACTCTTATATCTTAGGTGTGTAAAAGCAGTGGCTGATTTGCTGTATTCTGAGGCCATATCTTATGTTTTGATAAATGTTGCTATTGGTGATGTTTACCTTTTTCTGCTGTAGATATGTCTGCTGAGTTCACTAGCACTGCCTTTGATCTTGCCTATACAAGTAATGTTAAACATCATGTGTGTTCACAGCCGTGCCCACTGTACCAGCTGTGGAGAGCAAAGCATAGGCTGGGGAAGTATTGAACAAGGCACTGCATGGGTGATAAAGGCAGAACCAAAATCATGTTCAAAGTAAGATGCAGATTTTTTACAACTTTAAAAATAGTAATTTGGATAAAAGTAATTTTTGCTATGTCTTTGTTTTTTTTACTTTGTAAGGCAAACCTAAATGATTTAAAAGTGAACTTAATGTGCAAAGTTAAAAAAAATGCAGAATAGCACATCAGTCTAAGGGGGATACACTAAATATTAGTAGAGCTGCTAGCAAACACATTTCTCATTGTAGACAGTTTCTGTTGAGATAGAAGTATTTTGAAGATATGTCTGTTGATGTTATCATGGAGAGATTTATGCAGGAAAACATAAGTATAGGTCTACAAGGACCTAACTGGTATAGGTTTTGAGATGACTTTTCATTGTATCACAATATGGATTTTGAGAAGCCAGAATCTGAAATTGTTTGGGATCTTCTTGAAACAGCCCCTCAGTAATTAAAGAATTAAAATATTTATAGCTGAATCACAAAATCCTTAGGTGGTAGTCTAAAAATCTGAATTTTTAACATGAAACATTGGAATTTCTGGTAAAAATGAACCTGTTTACTACAAGTTTAATGAAGAACATGCATATTCGATGACTAAAAAGAACTGAATTATGCACTTATGTACACTTCTGAGAGAAGAGTTTTAAACGTGATGGAAGCCTTCAAAGCCAGACTGCTTCTGAGGAGCCCTCCGCGGAAACGAAATGCAGGGATGTCGAAAGAAGCCGTCGGTCAGCGCAGGGAGTGTCCCAGCCGGGGGGCTGCGCCTGCCGGGGCTGCCTGCGGGGCTCGGCCGCTCTTCCAGCCCTCCTGCCGGGTCACTCCGAGCTGGGACAGGGGAGCGGGGGCTCCGGGCCGGCCCGTCCCGCCGGGGCCCCTCCGCCCCCGACGGCAGCTGCGGGCGGGCGCTGCCCCCCCACGGGCTGCGGGGCCGCCGGGCGGGGCTGGACGGGCCCCCATAAAGGCGGCGGGGCGGGCGCGGGGCGCAGTCGCGCTACCGAGCACGGGTGCCGAGCCGAGCCGAGCCGAGCCATCCTGTCCTGTCCTGTCCCGCGCTGTCCTGCCAGCAGAGATGCTGCGAGTGCGGTGCTTGCGCGGGGGAAGCCGCGGGGCCGAAGCGGCTCATTACATCGGCTCGCGGGTTGGTGCCGCCGGGCTCAGGGGGCTCGTGGGGGTGAGGATGCACCGTGGGGACGGGGTCCTGTGTGGCCCCTTCGTCGGGGCGCTCCGAGGGGTGGCAGGAGGATGCAGGACCGCTGCGGGCTCTGACTGTGGCTCGCCCGGCATCCTCCCGGTTCAGCAGCGCGGAGTTCTGTCACTCCAGTCGCCACTGTCAGTGCTGTGCTCCCGTGTCATTAGCCTTCTAAATCGAGTGTGTTTGAAAAGCCGAAATGTCCTTTAAGCATGTAGTAGGCCGAGAATAAGTCAGAATGGCCGTAACAAGCTGTGCTTCTGCCAGTGCTCCATGTAACATATGTTGCTTTGGGATTAGTGTTAAAGCACTTGTGGACTGGAACCGTTGCTTTCTGTCTTTTGTAAGGGGAACATAATTTTCATTCTTATTTTTATTTTAAGCTTCGAAGAGCCTTTACAGGATGGGTGCAGCGAACTTTCCAGAGCACCCAGGCAGCTCCGGCCTCCCAGAACACCTTTGCTGCCGATGACAAGGCTACCAGCCCTGTGCCTAAGGACTGTCCTGTTTGCTCATACAATGAATGGGACCCACTGGAAGAGGTCATTGTGGGAAGAGCTGAAAATGCTTGTGTCCCACCTTTTTCTGTGGAGGTTAAGGTAAACAATAATAAAAAAATAACCTTAAATAGAAAATAATGTGGGTTTTAAATATACAATTTGCTTAAGCTTGCACAAGATATGGTGTTTACTCTTGAGGACTCGTCTTTCAAAGTAGTTGCTTACATCCGTGAAACTTTGCAGTATAGCTGTGTGGGTGAGGGATGTGCTTTTTCTTTTCTCTTTCAACTGAACTAGCTGCTTTAACAGAAGTCACTAATAGAGAAAATCTCCAATATGTACAATCTGCTCTAGTAATATAGCCTTGATGCTATCAAAGTACACACACTGACTTTTCAGATACTGAGACTTTAACTTGGCTTGAAACTCAGTAGGGTTACCATTTGAAAAAAAAAGTGTAGTTTTCTCCTTAATTTGAGAAAGATTGAGTTCTACAGCTGTGGGCTAGCTGGACTCTTGTATTAAATAACTTTGAAGTATCTCACTACAACTACTTTGTGCTACAATCAGTATTGGATGGAAATACATACTCCGTTTTTCAAGATTTTTCTGCAACTAAAACTGCAACAACAACCTAAATAAATCCATGTGTCTATGCTCTCTGAAATCTTGTATTTTAAACAGTAACACTCAAAGAATGGGCTTGCTCCAGATTTTTGAGTACTTTACCTGGACTTTACAGTTTGTGTGTGTGTGTCACCTGCATTTGGGGGGATGTTCTTGGATCATTCTCTTTCATTGTTACAGCACAGCATTACCTCCAGGGCAGCATGTAATCCATGGCTGTCACAGCAAAAGGAGCTGGCACAATACTTCTGCTAATGGCAAAGATACTGAAAATATAGTTAAAGTGCTGGAAATGGTCATCTAGGGGAAGTTTTAGATGTACTGGTGGAGAAGATTTCTCTCCCCTTAGCCCCCTTTATGTTTGGATATATTCTTTTAGAATCTGGGCTATGATTCTGGGCAGAAGTGGTTGGAGTGTGAATGAATTTCTGCAGTCTGGTAGTTCTAATCCCCAGATAGCAGAGTGGTCATTTGACTTACACTGGGACATTTGAGATATCTTGGTGCCAGTAAGCACAATGAAAGCTTTACCACTGACTTTATTATGACTTGTATTTACTCCTTGAAAGCTGCAGCTCAGTTACCAACGTCTGGAATCCTCCTTCAGGTGCACCAAAGATATTCTAGCAGATTCAGAGAAATAAGTGACTGAGGATTAGTATTTCTAATACACAAGTGTATGTATATGCATTTATATGACTGCCATAATGAATGTACAGAAAGGGTAAGGAAAAAATGGTCTAACTTTCTTACATTGTAACATTCAGCAGGGCAAAATTCTGTTCTTGAGTAGTGGCCAAGGACTTGCTTTAGTGCCAGAAAAAATATTTCAAATGCTTAACTTGTTGAAGTGTGACATGCTATACAGGTTTCACTGCCTATTAAGCCATAACTACTCACAGGAGATCAGAACTTCGCTTTCTCATACATGTGATATCAAAAGCTCAGTGAGGAATGTCAAAGTATAGGATTACCTCTACAATTCAAATACCTATGACCTAGCATTGAAACAAGCTTTAGCTTTGCTTTGTGCTGACTGCCAAGTCCACAACAGATACTGGGAACAGTGTTCCAGCTCAGATGTGGTTTCCTCTAATTTCCTCTGCTTTTGTCTTAAATTTTGCTGTAGAAACTGCAACAGTAACATTACCTGGAGGGTGTTGCTGAATAATCCAAACAGTAGTTCAGTCCTACCTTGATATTATTATTAATTAATAGATTAATTATTGTTCAAATCTCCATGTGGCTGAAAGGTAAGTTGTGTATGTGTGTTGCTCCCTGTTCCTGTCCCTGTCAGCAGCAGCAGTGGGGTTGATGTGTTTCACATGCCATCTGCCAAGTATACATGAGGGTCAAAGGTTATAAAAAGTGCAGTTTAAAATGAATGAATTTAACTCTTATAAGGAAAATTTGAAGCTTTGAGCCTGAGACAGTTAAAAAAGACATCTCAAATTATAACAGTTTGGTAAATACGTATGTTTAGATTGGGTTTTAACATTTTATATATGTTTACTTACCAAATATTTAAATGCAGGAAGTATGTCTGCATTCAGCATTCTCTTGTACTTTGAGACATGGTTTTGGTATATGCAAATCCTTTTGCTGTGATATGGGACTGCTGTGCTTGGAATAAGAAGGAGGAAGGAAGGAATTGAATGGGGAACCCTGCACATCTGATGAATATTAATGAGCTGACACTTCATTGCATATCTTTTTCAAAGCTTGAAATGGGCTATGTAGGTTATGTGGAGATAAATATACGATTTGGAAACATGGGAAATCTTCACTAGAAGGTGAACAACTGCATTAATTAGGAAGACATCCTTTTCTGAATTAGCTGTTTAGTGAAAAATCTCGCAATTGAGACTTCTGAAGTCTTCTGAAGGAGTTAACACTTATTCAACCAGTTGAATGTTATAGCTTTGTACTCTGCAATGCTTTCCAGTATATTTTATGAACAATAATGCATTTTTTGTGATGAGGTATTATTAATACAAATCATTATATCTTGAGTGAGAATATGGGAGTGTGTGTTTACTCCTGAATTAGGCAAAAAGATTTTGAACTGAATTTCTGTTTCAATGTCCTACATTTAATAACTGTCCTTACTATTTTCAAGGTACAACTTGGTAATGTTAATTATTTTTCACAAAAATGTTTAAAATATATAACAACTCTAGGGAGCAACTCTGTTTCCTACAGATAATCTTTCGTTACATCACACTCTTAAATTTCTTTCTAAGAAGCATGAGTTTGTCTCAAATGTTGCTGCAGTGTCTCAGGTACTCTCAGATAGTAGGTTATAAGGTGCATTGAGGAGATTATTTAAAGTTCTTTTTTGTGTCCTGGCCATGATACCTTTTGAAATACATGTCCCAACCATATAGCCTTTTCCCAGTTATTCAGAAAGCTGGGAATGGAGTAGTGCTAACAGTGTTGTAACTCTAGTACTAGTGTTCCTACTCAGTAAGTCAGTAGTGTTGCTCTGTTGTAAGTTTGAGATTATGCCATTGTATCAGTGCAACACAAGTGTGGTTTCTCAGGTTTGAAAAAAGCCGTACTAGTGGACATCTGGTAAAGAGAGGACTGCACCTCTTAGGGATGATGATATCCACATACATCCTGGCTGGCTCTGCAAATATCTTGCTCCACTCCATAGAAGGAATTTATCTCATTAGCAGAACATGTTTCCATAGGAATGCTAAGCATTTCATATGATCTCCACGTGACTTCTGACCAGCTGGCAAGTTTGAGGTGATCTAATTACCCAAAACCTCACTTACAGAAAAAGAATAAATTCCTTGAGGAAGGATGGGAAGAAGCTTCAGTACTGGAGGAGCAGAATGCCCATGTTGGGGCTCTCTCTCTAAATGTTAAGGTTGAATCTTCTTTCTTCTCTCTCACCTCTATAGCGTGAGGACAAATACCCAGAAATAGTAGAGAATAGAGGGGGTAGCCTGGATAGTTAATGGGGATGAGGCAAGCCTTCAGATGAATGGTCTTGCCTGCTTTGGGCTCACTGGCTGTGCTAGCACGAAAGGAACATTATTGCATGTTTTTTGTTGAGAACTGTGGGAGGTATTGGGACTGCAGTGTCAGGAGAGAACCTCACGTTTGAAGGAGAGGTTCTCCTGCATCCCATTGCTGTCCCTCATGCTGCCTGAATGGGATGGACTCTGGCAAAAGGAAGGCTTCAACACTTGCTTACCTGTTCCTGACTCCTGCTGTCATTCCAAAAGGGCTCCTTGCACTTGAATCTCTGCTAACAGTGACATGACAAAGGAACAGCAGATACATCAAACTGAAGCAGCATCATTTGTTTTGATTATATGTCAGGATTTCCTTACCCATGAGAACTAGGACATTATTTTCAATTTGTTTTTAATTTGGGAAGACTATCATGGGATTTCAGCAGAAGATTTAGGCCTGTAAATATTGTACTTGTTTTAATCCAGCCTTGACAGGTGAATTTAATAACTTTTGCATCCTCTAGATTGCTGCTATATGTGAAGTATGGCCCCTTCTAGCCAACAAAGCATGTTACTTGTATTTGGGATGGCTTGAGAACTCCTGATGTCACCATTGTAACAGTACTGAAGTGAGGTTTTAACAAGGTGACTACAGATGTTTGCATTTTGGAGATGAGTTCAAAGTTGTTTTAATCAAAAAACGTGTCTGCAGGCCTTATTAAATAGCAGAGTCTATAGTGGTTGCCATGTTTAGTGTTTTTGTACAGGTGTCCTGGGATAAGGACCAAATCTTGCATGGCCACTTGACAATACTAGTCACTAAAAACTAACTGAGGTGTGATGTAGTCCATTGGTTTAATTTGTGATCTGATACATAATGAGGCTTTCTGTAGGGCTGTGGCTAAAGAGAGGAAGACACTTCTAGAAATATTTATTACATTATTTAGAATAGTGTTTCCATCAATAGAAACAGATAGCTTAAGTTACTGATCCATCAATATCCAAAAAGAGAGGAAATGGAAATTTCCTGAAATGTCCTGAAAATCCTGTCTAAACGTCAGACTAATCTTGCAGGTGGAAATCAAATGTGTACTTACTTCTTCATATTCCAAAATAGGTTTCCTTTTTGTCCTGCTGTTCCTCAGAGGCCCTTTATTCTTGAGCATCCTGCTGCATGTGCAGTCCATCAGCAGGACTGAAACTCTGCTGATTCAATGAGCTTGCTTAGCACACACACCTCATACTTAACTTGGTTACTTAATGTAAGTATTTGTGAGGACATCAGCCCCTCACAAGTAGTCTGACACCTGCACTTACCTAAGTTTAATGACTGGACACAGCCACACAATGGAACCTTGCTGATGGGGTGTATAAATAGAAAAACAGAAGTTGCAAAGATACAAAATAAAGACAGTAGAGGGCTAGGGTAAGGATTCTCAAACAGGCAATAATTGAGAATTTATGAAGCATTGGCACTTCTCCCTTCCTTTTTTTTTTTTCCTGCCCCCTCCTCTCCTCTCCCTTTATTCTAAAAGAATCAGCAGGACATGAACAATTCTTAGGAACTCCTCAAAATATTGCAGGAATCAGATCTAAGGTACATTCCAACATGTTAGGGTCAAGAACAAGAAAACTTTAGCATTAAGAATTGTGTCTTAGGCATCTATTTCACTTCAAAATAACTGATGATTATTCTCTGCCCTTTTGCTTTAGGCCAATACGTATGAAAAGTATTGGGGATTTTATCAGAAATTTGGAGGCCAGAGCTTCCCCAAAGACCATTTAAAAAAAGCTGTTGCTGAAATTGAAGAGATGTGCAATATTTTGAAAGGAGAAGGTGTTATTGTCAAGAGGCCTGATCCAATTGACTGGTCTGTGAAGTATAAAACACCTGATTTTGAATCTACAGGTAAATGTTTTCCCATTGTTGAAGGTCTCGTCTGTTTAGCTCTTGCCTGAGACATTATGGATGCCATGTGGGCTGCCTTCTTGCTGGAAGCAAGATTATTGCCAATGTTAAGTGAGGCTGGTGAAGGCTTTGTGTAGCTCTGACTTGCAAGATCCCCAGGGTTGGAGGCTCTGCCCCTGCTTGCTGGCCTGCTTCAGTGTTGCATGGATTTTCAGAGGGAAGATGTTTGCCTCATAACTAACCTGAACTTCTCACACAGCAGCTGTTGCCAGATTGCCCTTCTATGTTGTCATGGCCACTGCCAAGATGTGTTCATCTGTCATGTTTAATGGCCCTCAAAAGAGCTGTAGACTGTTCCTGCTTTGTCCCCTACTTGATTGGTCAGAAGGCCCTCTGGATGTCTTTACAGCTCTTTGTTGGATCCACCTTAAACTATGGAGGCCAAAGTAGTTGAAGACAACAGTTTTCCAGAGAGATCCTCACTCGTATCAATGACTCTCTACCTCCTGTCTATGTTCTTCCATGTTCCTCCACGTTCCTCCACATGGCTTTGGTTATACTGGCTCATACTCAGCTTTCCATCAAGTGTAGTCCTCAGGCTCCTTTCACATCAAATGTGTTGTTAAGTTGTTCTAGTGTTCCATTAAATTCCTCTTCTGTATTATCACTTTTTAAAAAGATTGTATACAAAGAAATGATGTTCACTTCGAAAATTTCCTACCTTTTAAAGTCATCTGGGTAAAGCATAAGCCTTTGTCTAATTAGTTTTCATTAACCAAATGTCACTTTGGAATATCATTGAAGAATGTAAGAACCCTGTATTATGTGCTGGTTTCCTGACTGCTAACGATGATTTTTGCCATTATTTTGGATAGAATTAATGGAAAAAAGGAGGGTAAAAAGTGAATAAGCTAAAAGAGCTGAGAAAAGCACCATTGTCTCACAGGTTAATGGCCATTTCCCTTTCAGGTATGTATGCTGCCATGCCAAGAGACATCCTGTTAGTGGTGGGAAATGAAATTATTGAAGCACCTATGGCTTGGCGTGCTCGGTTCTTTGAGTACAGGGCATATAGACGACTAATCAAAGATTATTTCAACAGTGGTGCTAAGTGGACAACTGCCCCTAAACCCACAATGGCAGATGAACTCTATGATCAGGTACTGTTCTAATTTTCCTTCAGAACTTCAGTTCTCATGATACTGAATATTGCTGATAATTTCAACCTCATAGCAAGGTTTCACAAAACTGGGGGAGGGGGGGGAAAGAAGGAATGTCACAAAACAATTCTAGAGATTTGTGGTTTTTTCTAGTGTTTGCAAACATGCTGCAACCTTTCCAGCTGAAACTAAGTGTGTGCAATTAGGGAATAAGAAACAGGAAGTTGTGTCTATTGAATTCCTCGGCTTTGAACTGTTTTGGTTACTGGCTGTAACTGAGCATTACTAAAGAGGAAGGAATGCTAAAAAGACATCACAGAGACTACTTTAAAGAATTAAGATTCCTTGAGAATGTCCACATATCCTGAGTGCATCAGGAAACTGGGAAAGAATATATATTTTGCCACAGAAAAATCCCAACTCATAGTACTTGTTTTGTATGATGGTTTGTATTTTGAAAATACATAAAAGAAATAGTGGAGGATCTAAACTGTGAGTATTTACCCTCCAAATTTTTATGTGATTATCTTCTTAATTTTTCTAACAGTTTTGACTTGGATGATTTTGGTAGTTTCCTGCAGGCCCCCAATGCATTAGGACTTTGGTAGTAGGACTTAGAGTAAATTCAGTAAACTCATCATGGAATGATTACAACTTTCTGGGAACAGTGACATCAATGATGCAAAGAAGTATTTGTTAAACAAGTTACCTTAGAGTAATCTGTCAGTGTTAGAAAACTTCCAGAGCCTGTTCTAAAGCATAGAAACTATTTATCTGATGTTTCTTTTTTGTGCTGGTTTTTGCACCTCACTTGTTCTTGTTTTATTTTAAAATTATATATAATAATGAAGATCTACCTTCTAGTTTGAAGTACTGCTCTATTTTAAACTGTAGAAGAGTAGGGAGTCCACTTTTGTCAGAAAGTAGCTTGGATACCAGTGTTTCTGTCACTGTGCAGTGACGTGCTGGACTGACAGTTGAATTCCACAGGTAATGAACACTTTGGATCCAGAAGCCAGAGTATTATCGAGACAGTGGTTCCAAAGAGCAATTAATTTCTTGGTTTAACTGTTGTCTCTTATCAGCTATTCTTGAATGTGGTTAAAATCTTTCCCTTATATGTCCACATTTAGGTTTTCTTTTTTTTATTCTGTAACAAGTAAACAAAAACAGCTCCAAGGAATATATTAGCTATCAATATTAACATATTTTCTTAATTTCAAAATACTCTTTAGTAGCAAATCATTTGAAAAGTTTCCCTTAATGTCTCCAACCTAAAGTTGTTATTCCTTTTCCTACAACTAGAATTATCCAATCCATTCTGTTGAAGACAGGCATAAACTGGCTGCTCAGGGAAAATTTGTAACTACTGAATTTGAGCCATGCTTTGATGCTGCTGACTTCATTAGAGCTGGAAGAGATATCTTTGTACAAAGGAGCCAGGTAAACAAAGCTTTCTTTCAATGGTTTTGATATCTATCTTAATGATTGATACTTTCTCTTTTTCAGTTCCTTAGCAGCATTAAAATATACATATTGAAAGAAGAAATTGCTATTCCTAGAATGTTTGATATACAGGATAAGACTGTCTTCCAGCTAAGGGGTTATCTAAAGGCACAAACTTGTCTATTATTATGGTTTTAAATATGTAATTAAATAAATCCTTAGACAAACTAAACACAGCCACAGTTTCTATTCCAGCCTAGTGAAGCTTCCTTTGTCCCGTTTTCAGGTTACAAACTACATGGGTATTGAATGGATGAGGCGACACCTTGCACCAGACTACAGAGTGCATGTAATATCCTTTAAGGATCCTAACCCTATGCATATTGATGCCACTTTTAATATCATTGGACCTGGTCTTGTGCTGTCTAACCCAGACCGTCCCTGCCATCAGGTAAGAGTGCAGAAGAGGGGAAAGTCTTTTGTGTTTAAAAATAACATCTGGATTAGTTCCTTCTGGTGTAATTACTCTTCCACACATTTATTTTATATACACTTGAATAATATTAAATTATTGAATTTCAATAGTACCCAGGCAGTTGTTCAGGAACTTATAGATGTATTTGGATCTTGACTCCAGAACCTTCTCAGCAGTGTAATTATCATTGTTCTTCCTCAGTTTTCTGCTGCTGCTCTTTGTGCTTTCTTAGGCTGAAGATAAGTGGGATGTGCTGTGTGTTTCTTCCTATGTATATAGTTAAATATGATGGAAGTAATCTAATTTGTAATAATGTATCAAAGCAGGTACCTAGAATATGCTTCTTCTCTAAACCATTTCACTACTTAAATACTTTAATTGTATCCAAGGAGAATTTGAGGATTTTCTGCTACTCAGAGTAATCTCCCCTCTCATTCCTATTTTGGAAACCTCTCCCTTGGTATTAATTGAACCAATGCAGCAAGCTGGTAGTTTCTTGGGCATTCAGCTTTGAGTGCTTGATCAAGAAATAGCTTCTGCAGAGTAGGAAAAACGAGAGACATGTAAAATCTGCTACCACACTTTGAGAACAAGGTAATGTTGCTGAACAGAGCAATCAGATGAGAAAGCCTCCCAGAGAGTAAGAGCTCATGTCTGTTATAGTCATGTTACCTGTACTGTAGTGCTCCTCATTTTTATGAGGATCCCCATGACTTCAGAAGCTGCACAATGGCGTGGGAATAGCTGAGCTGATGGGGAATCAGTGGGATAGAGCTGTGTGCCACAGGGATCACAGAGCCACGTGCTGAGCGCAGCTCCTGAAGGCACTGGGAGGCTTAGCCAGTGGTTTCAATGCAAATGGTCTAATTGAATAACTGCCTCTTTTCATACCCATTCCAAGAATATAGTTTTTAACACAATCACAGGGGGTTTTCTCCCCTTTTCTTTTCCACTGTTTTTTGTGATCTTACTTGCAAGAAGAGGTTCTTGGTGTTCTTGTGTTACACCCATAAGCCAAGACTTTTTTTGTAGAAAACTGCTGTCTGTGTAGATAGAAAAGAGAGATGCAGCTTGCTTTCATAAAAAACTGACTTGGCAGTTCTGGATGACAGAAAGCAGTGGGGGAGTGTGTGAATGGTGTGGATGAAAGAGAGCTTTTCTTTAAAATCCTTGCCGGCCAGGCTGGTTACTGAGTGTTCGGGATGAGAGCTCCGCCTCGTGGTAACACTTGAGTTAAGAGCTCTTCCAAGTACTCGGGAAAATTGAAAAGTCAATTCTCCTTAGCCAAATTATTCTCCTCTTATTTTTAACTTAATTGAGTAATTCTTAGAGACATAAATTTTTCCTTAGGATGCCCTTACACTGCTCATTTTGTTAAATAAACTGCATATTAAGTTTCTTATGAGGCATGGTGGAAAGGTAACTTCATGTGTTAATTCTGATGGGCTTGTTTCTATAACAATGGATTACACAATTATTCAAAATGAATTTTATAATCATATGGGAAAAAATAATACTGAAAATAAAGATTTTTAGTATGTTGGTGCTGTTACTAATATATTTACTTAACAGGCTCCAAACTGCATGTGCTACCTTTGTCTTTAACATATCTTAGCATACCTCACATATAAAACCAGTAGAAAGAAATGCTACTGGTCTGCAAAGTTTAAAGAGGCTTTAAAAAGATGTTTCTATTTAAACTGGCTTTGACGAGGAAACTTGAATGAGGACAAGAACAGTGAACTGTGGGAAAGGGGGATGTCATGAATTTTGAAATATCCTGAGAAAACATGATATAAGTTGGAAGACATAATAATTTAAGTACACTCGTGAAAATCTAATTAAATTACTCTTTCAGATTGAGCTCTTCAAGAAAGCTGGCTGGACTGTGATTCAACCCCCAGTGCCACTCATCCCAGATGGTACAGTCACTCCTTCTTTTCTAAGGACTCCATGAGTGTTCTTAGGAGTATTTATATAGGGTGACATTGGTACAGTACAAGACTGATTCTTTTCTGTTTAGATCACCCCCTGTGGATGTCTTCTAAATGGCTCTCCATGAATGTCCTAATGCTGGATGAGAAACGTGTGATGGTGGATGCCAATGAGACATCAATTCAGAAGATGTTTGAAAAACTGGGTATGTCCTGACATACTTGTATATATACTTAGAAGAAAATGATCCTGACACCAGCTGTGTTTTTTAATGTAAACAGTCTGTTCTGTTTAGGGTCAAAATCAGTCTTGGAGAGGTTGTGTGCACATATTGCTGAGTGATAGTGAGCTGACTCTCCCTCACTGCCAAAATGCTTTCAGATTTTTCTAATTTCAAACTCATTTCCCTCTGGGAGAGAAAGGTGTAGTTTTACTTGTGGCTCATAGTTGGTTAAGAAGAGAGTAGCAAAATTCCTTGATGGAATTGCCAGCTGACTGTTCCTGCAGGGTAAGTACATGATGATCCAAAAGTGGACAGGGCAGAATGAAGACTGGAGGGTAGACGGGAAGTCAGGGCAAGTAAGGGATTATTGTAGAGTAAAAGATAATACTTCCCAGTAGCAGAAGATTCTTTTAAAGGGAGAAAAATGATGGGAAGGAGAGAACGATCCAAAGGTGGAAGATAGTAACTGTGAACCTAGAAGAATGTTTGGTGCCTTGTATGTGAGTGTGCTTATGAAGCTTCCCTCAAATGGGAGATGATTGCAGGTGAGAACCATGCAATCTAATGTTTTAAGATGCTTTTAAAGACTGCCTCTATACCCTTTAGTGAATCACTTAGCTTCAGTCTTAGATTGTTTTAATTCTCTACATGACCAAGGAGTTGAGGATTTATAAATGCCTGAAAGTCCTTAAAAGGTGAGGCTATTTGTGCTAACCATGGCTTTTCTTTTGCACTTGAACTTCACAGTCTATGTAAGTTCTAAATAAACTCCAGTAGTCAGTAAGTTCCCAGGACTGAGATGGGTCTGCTGGGAGCAAAACTATTGCTGACCTAGTTGATGGATTCTACCGAGCTACTCCTGAAAGTACCAAGAAGCAAAAAGGCAAACTTTGCAACAGAGAAGTCTTCTGATCCCAGTCCATCTGTTAGGACTTTGTATAAGCTGAGCCACAGTGAAAACATCAGAGCTAAAAAGAAATGGGAAGAAGCTTAACCTAGGTAGTAAGAGTCTCTTTTCCCTTTCAGAGAAAGAGGGACTCAGAACTGTCTATTTTGAATACTTCTTTTCTTGAAAGGTACTTGAAAGAGCTCATTCAGTGTCTGAGCCATAAATGCTCACACAGATTTATGCAAATGTGCCCTGATCATATATTGTAGCAGAATTCCAGCTAATTCTTCATATACTGCACAGACTGAATTTATCTTTTTATTACTGGCACATCGTAACACATCAAACACTGGCTGTGCTCCAGGCACTGTATTCACCTGAGGGTATTGCTGGAATAAACAGGCCAGCTCTGTTCCTAGTTTGTTCTCTGCCTAGAATCTGGAAAAATAAATTCTTAACAAACGAGTAGGAAATACCTTCCATACTTATATCTAACCATACAATCTGATAAACTATTATCTACTCTTCCAATCAGAGCTTGCCATATGAACTTGAGATTTAAATTTTCAAGTATGCATTGTATGTTTCTTTCAGGCATTTCTACAATTAAAGTGAATATTCGCCACGCCAATTCCCTGGGAGGAGGTTTCCACTGCTGGACATGTGACATCCGCCGCCGAGGGACCCTGCAGTCTTACTTTGACTAGTTCTGAGCCAATTAGGTAGCAATGGTTCAGCTTCTAAAATAGGCATAGGAAATGAACAAATCAATGTCACTTTTGTTAAAATGACTGCATGAGCTCTAGTGCTTGATCAGTGGTGTCCTCACAGTGGTCTGGTAAATGTTTTATTCTTAAATACCCTTCACTTTCAGCAGGATAATTGAAACTACTTCCATCAGCAATACAGGTTTTTCTGGCTGCCTTTTTGTAAGACATCCTTCATCTATGTGCCTTTTCACATTGGCTTTGAATGGAAAAACCTTGACAAAGTAGCTAAAAGGCCTTGTTAGAATAGCTTGGCCACTAATTTGGATATCTACCTCTGTCTAGTTACTCTATGAAATAGGCAGCTTGAAATGTGAAACTTGAGTAACCTTTTCTTATTCCTTTTAATCACTTCATTGTTCTAATCTATTCATGTCTAATGAAGTTAAGATATATGCAACTGTATAGATCTCTTATGGAACCAAGTAATTTTTTAATGTTTTTCATATTGAACCATACAGACATTTACAAAATTTCCAGTATGATCTAACTTTTAAAACATGTTCACTTACTTGCCATGTACTTTTACATTTTCTTCTGATGCATGTCATGCACCTAAATAGTTTTTTATATTGCTTTTTGTATTGCTGAATTTAGCTTTTATTTAACTTTTATTCTGCTTGTACAGGATTCACTCTGAGTTGTTTACATAACTTAAAAAAAAGGTACAAAACAGACCCCTAACAACAAGACTCCCTAACCTTAAATTTCAAACATCTTACAACCCTGTTCTTCCTTCAGCTGTAGCAGATACAGAAAGATGTATCAAAACATACCAGATGCCAAGAAGGAATTTAAGTATTGATTACTGACTATGTACTTTTTATGCTAATAAAGTTTTTTGCATTCTCAATTTGTTGCTCTTCTGAGAATGAGTAAGTATGAAATGTCTGGATGGTGTCAAAGCACACATGTAGTATCTTAGATGCTTGTGGAATGTAGAAAGCCTTTGTACTCTATTGTTCATACAGTATCTTTCTGCTTCTGTTTTTTACAGAAGTGTGACTGGTGGGGAAAAGTAACACTAAAAGATGTTTCTTAACAGAGTGTGAAGGAATCTACTATTACAATGCAGTGCACCTTGACAGAAAAAATGTCAGACATGACATGCTCACATATAAGATGTATGGCCATATTTTAGAGTTAGGTGGGTCCAAACTGGTTAAATATCAACACTCTAGAGTGCTTTGAGATATGCCAGATGGGAAGATCTAATTAGACAGCTGCAAGCACTTGACCATGTATGGAGATGGTGCCTCTTTTCTCTTTAAAGTCAAGACTCTTGAGACAATGGGAATTTGTCTGATTCTTCCTGTAACCAAGCTTTGCTTTCCAATACTGGCGCTGGAGCTGGACAGCTGCATTAGGGGAGCATACACAGCAGGTCATCTTTGCCACTGTTCTGCACACTGCAATGCCAAAATCATGTCTATGTGTCTGTGTTTGGCATAAGATAGCAGCACAAGGTATGGCTAAAACCATTAGAAACTGGCCAAGTGTGGATTGGCAAGAAGGCACCTGCACTCTGGATGCCTCCAGGATTAAGAAGATTATATTTTCATATAATGTTATAGATGAAACTCTGACTTTATAAATATTTCAGCTTTTTCTGTTTGTTTTTTTTTTTTTTTTTTTTTTTTTTTTTGGTTTATCCCTTATCAAGCACTCTTTTTTTTTAAACTTTGCACACAGTAGCAAATCTTTCAGCTTGGACACCACCTCTGCTTCTGGAGTTGTCTGGAGTTTTTTTCTACCAGTACAAGTTCTTTTAGCTAATCGGTGGATGCTTTGACTGATTTGGGAATAGATTTGTCTATTAAATCATTTTTTTCTTCAATGAAAAAGTCAGGTGAGTTGTTCCATATGAGCTTTCTGTTCAGCTTCAGCAGTAGTGTGAAAATACAGATTGTAGGCACACAGTAGCAGGAATGCACTGACAGGAGGAAGCACAACTACCATCGTTTTGGGATAGAGCATGATCTGGGGGCACAAATATTTGGAGGCTTTCTCAGACCTGACTCCTTTCAGTCAGCCAGTCCATTTCCATGTTAAGGTGCAAGGGAACTACACTTAGGTACTCCATGAGGCACAGTGATGGTTAAACAGTAAATACCTGGGAACTGCTCCAGCCAACAGAAGCAAGGATTATTTAGGAGCCCTGTGGGATTCTGTCTTAAGCCTCCAGCAGAACAAGTCCAGGGAGGACAAAGTTTGTGTTTCTGCTGGAACAGCAATATTTTCCAACCAGTCCAGGGAGCATGAGAATTTACTCATGGGTATGTTTACAAATGTCCCTGGGGTGGATACGTATATCTGCATTGCCAAATGTAAAATTGCCCTGTCTCACAATTTCTTCTGTCCTATCAGTGTTATTTGTAGACTGTGTGGCTATAAGAGAGAATTTATGAAGTGGAATGCAATGATAAAAAAAAGTTCAAAGGTAGATTTTAAAGCTCTGCTGGGCTTTCTTTATGTATTGAAAAATGCTGATAAGAAGCAACATTTCCCCCATTAGCCCTTTCAAGAGGATGTGATACAGAACAGAGAAACCTTTAGAGGAATGATGAACAGAATATGATACATAATAGTGTTATGGTGGATGTCACCACATAATACTGATACATATAATCTTCCAAGTTATTTTTATTCTTACAAAGAGGGAGGTCAGCCTGTGTCACAGTTGGTTTTGGTTAGACAAGAACCTGGAAATAGGAGTTTATGGTGAGAAACAGAAGGGCTTGGTTTCTGCTCTGCTCTGATATCAAATTACAAGCAATTTTATGAAGCCAAATTACATGTGGGCAACGGGATACTATTGGTCAGAGGAAGCAGGCATGATGGTGTTTGACCACCTCTGTTTCAGGCTGCAGTTTATGTGTAAATAAAGCAAACTGAATGTGGGTTGGACTTGAATACTCCATAATTTGTTTTTCACTGGCTGTGAAGGCATTAAATATGTGCTATTGCTTCAGAGAAGGTCAGCTTCAGCTTCCAAAATAGACAGCACCTGCAAAGAAGCAGCAGAAACACAGACCTGACTGGGAGCCCTAAAACACTGAATGAGTTAGAGCTGGAAGGAAAGATGATAAAGCAGATGCCTAATTCACAGAGAGGTTTTCAGGGTGGGCTCAGCTCAGCTGCAGGTACTTAGCAAACCACACCCTGGTCAGGGGCCCTGGGGAGCGGGAATTTCCCATGTTGCTGCTGACACCTGGCTCCAGTAAGCTCACTGGTTATGAGAAGGCACATGTACTTGCATAGGTGCCTCTAAGAAAGATTCTTCATGTTGGTTTTTTAGATAAGATGCAATTCTTAAAGTACTAGCACCAATCCAGGGAGGATGTGGAAAGAAGGTAAAGTCTCTGAGGTGGGGATAACCTCCAGCTCTGGCTCTGTAGTTCATGGCTGGCGATTCTAAGGGCCAACATGATACAAACTGGAGGGAGGAGGGGGGTATTTGCCTGACTTAGGGGTCAAAAGGGAAAAAATGGTTTTCTCCAATAAGTTGCTTTGAGCTGTGTCCGTCCTAGCAGAAAATGCTTGTTTCTTGTTTCAGTATCTCCTGAATATTTTTGCTCTCCAGCTTGAAATACTCTTCTTTGGCTCCATTTCTTGGCATCCATATGATTAATAACCCAAAGTGGAAAGCCTGGTGGACAGTTCCACAGCTGGGATGTTAATGCTTTTGAAGGGGAGGCTGATGTCTACATGCCTCTGCATAAAATTAGTCCTGGTTTTTAGATAAAAAATCAGGGCCACTGCAGAAAATATCTTTTTCTCTGGTGTTGGGCAGTGGTGGTGGAAATTTAATTGTTGGATCCACATATATTTCTGCTAGTTAAAGATGTTGCTAAAGTTGAATTCCCTGTTCCAGCCTTTCAGACTGTCTGAGGCTCTTCATTCTTGCTAGGAGACACCCAGTGTGTTTAACTGTGCTGAAAATGGCAGGATACCCCTTGGTTTCTGGCATTTATTACTTCCCAAGAGGGTCTGTTTTTGCTTTCCCTCCACTAGAGCATTCTCTGAGCTTAATTAAGCAGGCAGGAAATAGCTTTATGATAATGAATGATGTCCCAAATTAGTGGTTCATTATCTTATATCAAATTATCACAATTTATGACTTAATGAAGTCAAATACATGAATGAGAAACAGAACCTGACAAACTGTTTTTTACTGCTATGTTATTTTCATAAGCTTGGGATTGTGATTAATTGGGCAGCAACACAGAAAATAAACTAGAGAAGTCCAAGGCATGCTTTCTAATAGTTTACACCCCCTCGCTGCTCTTTCTATCTCAAAGGGGCACTTTTGTCTGAGATCCAGATGGGATATCATGAAGGTGATTCCAGCTGGCAGAGACTACGGTATTCCTCAGGTATGTTGCTCTGTTAACTATATGGATGACAGTTTGGGGACCTGATACCCTTAACTGTGCTCCTGCAGGTTTCCATGTATAAAAGTCTAGAAATGCTGTTTTGTGTTTTTGTGTTGGCATCTTATTTGTCTTGTTTCCTGATATATAATATACCTGTCCTACTGTAGTAGAATAGAGCTATGGAGATGTAGGATTTTTTTCCTTGTTTTTAACATGCCAGTACTTATCTTTAGGGAGTTTTGGATCTTCATCTTATCTGTTTGGGGTGTTGGATGCTGCACTAACAAAGACTTGGAGAAAGGCATATTCTGAAAATTGCATATGATGGGATGAAGACTGAGTTGCTCATGGCTCAGACATACACATGTCTGTGTATAACACTTAAGGCAATGTAATTCTTCATGGGGTTTCCCTACAGCTGTAGGGAATGAGGTGGAGAAAGAGTAGTCATTGTGTTTGGCTGCCCTGCAGCTGCTCCATGATTTCAGGAGAGCATTTACTGTTTAAAGTCATACTTAACCTTTTTCTTCTCAAGGATGGTATTTCACCCACTCACTTTTTCCTCCAACTTTTTATTTTATGTTTGCTACTGTGGCAGGTGAATATTTAGCTCATTCATGGACCTAGACTTATGCACCTATTTTGTTGTGACTGTGTGCTGGTTTTGGCTGGGACATAGTTAATTCCTTCATAATAGCTGGCTGTGCTTTGGATTTGTGTTGGAAACAGTGCTGATAATACAGGGATGTTGTAGTTACTGCTGAGCAGGCCCTTACACAGAGCCAATGCCTTTTCTCCTCCTCACACCACCAGCAGGAGGCTGAGAGGGGACACAGCTGGGACAGCTGATCCCAGTTGACCCAAGGAATATTCCAGACCCTGTGACATCATGGTCAGCAAGAAAAGGTAATGGTATATTTCTGTCCAAGTCACTGTTACATGCAATGGAGCTCTGCTTTTCTGGTGGTAGCTGAACAACAACCTGCCCATGGGAAGTGGTGAATGAATGTCTTGTTTTGCTTTCTTTGTGTGTGTGGCTGTTGCTTTAAACTGTCTATTTCAACCCATGAGTTTTGTCACTTTTACTCTTCCAATTCCTCATCCCACCAGGGAAAGTCAGGAAGCAGGAGGCTCTGTGGGGCTTAATTACTCATTTGGGGGTAAACCATGACAGCCTGGCAGTAGTTACTTCTGGGCTGCATCTCTGCATTGCTTGAAATCTGTGAGAGTAGTCTTATTTCTTTTCCACTGAACAATCAAAAAGTAATTTCTGCCTTTGCAATGCTTTTTTCTCATTATTTGGGAGATGGTGTGCTGTGCTGTAGGTGCTGCTAACATCGCACAAGGATTCAAATTAATTGCAGCTCTTTCTTTGCTTGCCCAAGTACCAGTTTAGTACTGATGGATTTGTCTCCATAGTCATCTATGTCTAATTCTGTCCATAGGATGGTGTTGGTGTTCTGACCTCATTGTGAGCTGTGTCAGTGAAATGTTCATTGAGACACACACACACTAACATGGACTCACCAGCAGACAACCTTTAGCACCACCTGTGTGAGACCCTCAAAGCCAGGCAAGCACTGTCAGGGTAAACCTTATCCCAGTGAAGTAAGGGAGGTGGAGGAAAGGTTTTCCTCATGGAAAACCCTTCCCGAAGCCACAGTCCTGCAACGAGCCTGAAAACCTATTTGGCAGCTTGCACAGGGTAACAGGGACTGATGCCCATTCATCAGTCCTTGGTGGCCTCCACCTATGCCAGGGCCTGGCACCCTTTGTCCTGTGGCACGTGAGCACAGGGCTCTCAGCAGTCAGGACCGTGTATACCAGGTTTTGACCAGCAGGGAGACCTTGGGGACCATCCACTCAAGGACAAAAGAAGTTGCATCCTGGCACCGAATGTCAGGTTTGATCCAGGAAGTGCTGACACAGCCCAGTAGAGCAGCACTAGAGGGTGCTGCTGTGACACCAGTAGCTTTCCTCCTAATGTATGTTTTAAAAATTTTTTATTTATTAATTTGTTCCTGATGATTTTTTGATCAAAGTCAGTGAAAACACCTCAACATTTTTCTCAGGTGTAGGTATTATTTGTTTGATAATACATAAAATACTATTTCTCAGCATTAAAAAGTATATATGTATACATGTGAAAACAATTTCTCTGTGTGCAGGGACACAGTCAGACATTTCCTTGAGGGCTGGCTGTATTGTTTGGGCTTGCATAGATTGTAAGAAATTAAATTAGAGACAAACGAGGATTGATCTCTGCCTTTTAAAATCTCCCTCACATGGACTGAGAAGCACAAAAGTGTTTTGACACAGCTATTAATTTTAAAACTATGGCCCAAACCCCATATATTTATAGGGTCATTCCCCATTCTTTTAGATGTTGTCCTGGGGTTTGGTTATGACTCCTTCTTTATAGGAAATTAAGAGCAAATTTTATTGAGCTCAAATACAGGTGATATTTCTGTCAGTCATGTGGTCTATCTTGGCAGTTCCTGTTCCCTCAAATTAATGTTAGAGTATTTTCTTCTGTTAATGAACATATACTGCTTGCTCTTAGAAATATAATATGTATTTGGAAGAACTAGAATTTAAGATGATCTGGAATCTATTCACACTACCCTTAAGAAATTCCAAGTCATTAGGACAAAATACAATTTAAGTTTCCACAGAAGCAGCAAATGCTTGTGAATTGCACGTAATTTCTTTTGCAAATTGAAATATTATCTTGGTAGCACATCAGTGCTGCACTTTTGAACAGCAAATTTATATTCAAACAAAATCTCTCTGTTTACTCTTCTGTCTGTATTACTTCTGAGTCAGCAAGGCACTGAAATAACTGTTGGGTGACCTGCTCGATCTTTATGGGGCTGTTGGGTATAGTTTGGCCCTAACTAGCTGTGATACCGAGCTGTGCTCGAGGGAGCTGTGGGTCAGTGACCACAGGCTGTGCTGCACAGCTCACACAAAACTTACACCACAAGTGTTGGCTTTTGTCCTACAGGTGACCAGAGAGCCATATGGTGCCACTGTGTGTGCGACATCCATGCAGAATAGGAAGCCATAACACACTTGGGGTTTTTTAAATATCATTGACAATGCCATTACTGAACATTTCATCAGTATTTATCTAGTACTTAATGCATACAAGTATTTAGTTTACCACAGGCTTTCCTCTCAGGGGGAAAAAATAGTCATTGCATCCTTCACTATGGCAGTGGCAACAGTGGGTGTGGGCTTGCTGTTCCCAAGAGTCATGAATGTTGAAAACTGAGAAATTGCATACAACCCTTTCATTTCAGGGCAAGAAAGTCTGAACCAGTTTCTTTGGTCTTGTGGCGCATTTGACTTTTCTTGGGATTGCTGACATCAGGAGCTGGCATCTAATGCTGCAAGGTGTTATGGTGCCATAGTGAGTTCCAGAAAAGAGGGGTGAAATGAGAATGCTTGTCTTGTTTTGAAACATGGCAGGAAGAAACATCATTCTTCTGCAAAGCAAAGGCCTGCTAAAAGAGTCTCCCACAGCATCTTGTTCAGTGTACCTGGCATGGCTGTTTTGAAGGGATAGGTTTCCCCCACACACACCTGTTTAGAAAACCCCATTCCTTGGAAGAACTCAAGGGCTGTCAGAGGGATAGTAAATATAATTATGAAATGAGAAAAAAAATAATTCCCAAGCCTAAGTTACTTAGCCAAGGTGAAAGAGGAAATCAGATGAGACATGGAGATAAATATTCTGTCTTCTATGTGTGTGGCTTCTACTTTAGCCACAGTGCCATTCTTTTTTCTCTATATCCAGTAATGTGTGGTAATTGAGATGCTGGCCAGGAAGAGGCAGAGAAGAGGATTGCAGTGGTTGTCCTTATCAATTGTTGGGCAATGATTTCACAATTGTAGCTCATTTTCCTCATTGTGAAGCTGAGAGACAGGCTGTACTGCACCACTGCTGTCTGCAATCACCAGCATATTCAGATCCTGCCCCTGCTTCTGCTAAAAGATAAGCACAATATCATGCAAAATGAGATTTCTTTCCTAAACGAAAAGAGATTTATAGTGGTCAAACGCTCAAGGTATACCTAGCAAATACCAAAACCTAAGTCCTTTGCAATGGTCTTCAAGATGCTGTCATTTCCCCAATAACTTAGGCCTCCCAGTTCAGCTCACAAAGCTTTTCAAACTAGAACAAACATGTTTATTTCGCTATACCAAGAGTCCATGTTTTCTCACAGCAGCCCTGATCCCTGTTTTGCAGTTTATCTTGGGGAAAGAAAAAAATTTAAAGCTTTGTTTAGTGTTGGCTAATAGTGTTAAAGTTACAGTGGGGTGTCTATTAACTTGTTTTGACACCTCCGCCTGAGGCAGCAGCTCGGCGTGACAGGCCAGGGCAGCCTTATCAGGGTTTGGGTCAAAGGCTTGTCAGATCCCAGGTCTGCGTTTTATGCTTGCACCCCCCACGTGTTCAGCTGGACATTCAACTTTGAGAGGTGTGAATAGTGTTGGGGTGTCACTAATGGTCCAGCACTGCTGGTGTGGGACAGCTTGGAATAAACCTGCTCCCAGCCTGATGGCAAATAAACCATGTCTGTGGCACTGTCACCTTCCCTCTGCTGTGACTTCTCATGTGGGTCTTATTGATGGTGTGAGCTTGGCTGGGAGCCTGTCACTCTGTGGTATTTTCAGGACCTTTCCTGTCTGCTGGACCACCTATTTTTGTGAACCTGACATCTCCTCTCTGTTGAGTTTACTTGGATCTGGACCTATTTCAAGGAGCTCGGGCAGAGCCTGCAAGTAATACAATGCAACTTCCTAAGGAAACAAAATGAGAAACAGTTTTTAGCTTTCCCTGCCGGTCCAGAAG
The DNA here is from genome assembly GCF_047495875.1 of Pithys albifrons albifrons. Lineage (NCBI taxonomy): Eukaryota > Metazoa > Chordata > Aves > Passeriformes > Thamnophilidae > Pithys > Pithys albifrons. Next base: position 11,658,419 of record NC_092470.1, read on the forward strand.
AAATAAAAGTCAATTCAGACATCTTCATGGTGCTTTAGAAATGCAAAGAGCTGTTTGTCTCTGTGGCCCCTTGCATTTAACAGCTGCTCCTGTTCTCCTGCAGAGGTGAGTGTTGTTCCCTGCGGGACAGGCTGCGCCCTGCTGTGGGTGATCCTGAAATAAAAAAAGGAAACTGATACCCGGCTGCAATTACAGCTCTCACTTCCTGATCTCCGCTCCTGGGCTGTACTTCAAAGCTGTCTTTGGACCCATCTGCACTTTCCCTTTTCTTTTTCATCCTTTCCTTTCCTGGTGGACTTTGACATCAGGACTGCAGATGTAGAAATAGGCTAAAAGTTTAGTATGGCTTGGTATTGGGGCTACATCCTCTGGCCACAGGTCACCTCCCCATGTGGGAAACTCATCCTTGTTTTACAGGGAAAAACCACCGAGCTGCTGAGACCAATGTGTCTGGCCTGTCATTGCCCAAGAAGCTAGTGACTCATCCATGGGGAGAGTCCTGATTTCCTAAATTAGTTTGGAGTAAACCAAGCTGTGGGCTATCCTTCCTGTGATCTGACACAACTCAAAACAGATGTCTGGTTTACACTAAATCCTGCGAGTTTTCCTCTCCACAGCAACCATAGGAAAGTTTATCTTAAGTTACGCTGCGTATGTGGAAAGCGTTTCCTTTGATTCCTCTGTTTTAAATTAGGAAATGGTCAATTCAAATCCAAAAAAACCCTGTAAAAATTACTGCCACAGAATGTCCTCAAAGCAGAAAATGTAGCACGGACACCTATGTGCATAACGAGATAGACTACTTTTGCTTGGTATTAAGTGTAAGCAAACTTCAGAAGACTGAGTTTGCCTGCTCTCAAACACAGCTAGTATGTTACTAAATGTGTGACCTGGAAAGAGAAACCAGAGAAAAAACAAAATGCAAAGCAATTTGATATTGCAGGCAGGCCCTTGCCTGCTCTATTAAAATTCAAATGGCAATTAGTGATCAGAGATTTTTGCCCAAGAGAATAAAAAGAACAGTGGAAAAAAGAGTCCTTGAAGTTGCTGTAATAAGCTGCCTTTGTGAATAACTGGGGCAAAGATTGGTACAGTTTCCCCTGGCCCATTGCTGCCTTGCACCCTGCCTGAGGTCGAGCTGACTCCCAGCTGGGCAGGGAGGGGTGCCCAGAGGTGCTCCAGGAACCAGGATCGGTCCTTGAGACTCCATTGGGTTCTGTGCTGTGGAAGCTCTTTGCCTCTCAGAAAATGACCTGGGCAGATGAAATCAGAGAAAGTGATGTTTAAACTTGGTGAATATTTGTAGCAGAATCTTCCAGCTGGGAAGGGAGTGCCTGATCTGATGATCTGCTGGTTTGGATAGTGAGTTCATGTGAATTATTTCAAAATAGATGAAACCTGCTCAGCTGTGGTGCTGCAGTGAAATGAGCGTGCGCCTGAGATCTGCAGACTTGTGTTGGGCACCGGGAGAGGGGGGGATGGTGCCTCATTTGTGCACGTGGGGAGAAGATGGATTTGGTTTTCCTTGGGTTTGTGTGGGCAAGTCGTAGAACGAGCTTACCTGATGGTAGGCAGAGGTACAAGTTTGATGAAGACATTGAACGTCTCCAGGGCACAGTTAGCTGCTCTTGAGATAGTAGCACTGAATATTGCTAGTCTTGCATCACAGGTGGGGAAACTGAGGCATGGGGCTTTTGGTTTACATCTCAAAATCACAGAATCAATAGCAAAGACAAACTAAGTTACTGGTTTTCAAATCTGCACTCACAGTTTGCCTTGCTCTCTCTGTAAAGATACACCTATGCCCTCAGAATTCTTGCCTGTTTCAGCACATTTGTCTTCACTTATTTGAAATAAATATGTAATCAAGCAGTGTGTACACTTGGCTCAGTCAGACTTACCCTACTCAGTGCTTGAGGACCTGTAACTATTATGTCATAACCTAGATAGACTCTTCCAGTTACAATTTTGTAAAATGTAATCTCAAACTCCCTAAAGATGAATTTTAATTAAACTGCTGAGAAATATATCAGGAAATCCCATGTCATTAATGATGAGTATATAATCAAGCAAGTGATCTCAACCAAATCACTTATGTACTTTTTGCTTCAGAGGCAGAAAGAGGTCTAAAAATCGCATTCCTGTACTGCTAATTTGTAATGTTGCTCCCATTATGAATGTTGGATTAAAATATTAAATGTTTGGACAAAGTTAATGTTAATCTCTCTGCAGTGTTGCCTTTCCCCCCAAAAAGAATGTTGTGAATGGATATTTGTGAAGAATTGTTCAGCAAGAAAGGTTGCATGTCAGAGAGAATAAAAAGTGGTCTTACTTTCTCAGAGTAGCCAGTGACCCTGGACTGCTCTGCTTTGGGGATTCTAAAAGAGAGGCCTTTTCTGAGCAGTCCAAGCAGCTGCACTGAAAATGAAGCCATGTTTGTCTTTAAATAGATGCCAGAGATCACAGTTGGTTTCGAAATTTTAGGGCACCGGTTATCTGCAATGGCACTGCCTTGATACGCAGTGCAAACAGAACAAAGAGGATCGATCTTTTGTTGCCTGCCTTTATTTATATTTCTTATAGCCCCGTTCTATAACTTGTACAGTCTGTTTGGAGAGAAATGTCACTTCCTACATTGAGTGTGGTCCTTTAGGTATATGGTTGCTCCTGAGAAAAATAAGCCATTTGCTTGAGCAAGTTCCCTTAGGCAGTCTTATGGTATAGACTGATTTTTCCTGACTCTGGCAGGGAATGGAGGCTGTTTTGTAAATTTATCTCTATTTTATGTAGACTTTTGAGAGTGAGTGCAACTCTTTTAGGTTGAGCATGTGGAAATCTTGCAGGCACCTGAAGGGATACTTGGGATCTCTGCTACGAGGTACCCTGTGGGCATTACCCACCCAGCCTGCTGAGTACACAGATCTGCACTTCCTTAGGGAGAAATGGTGAGGGGTTTGACCCCAAGGGTGTTCACAGACACAGCTTTGGGGGTTTGTGTGTGGCCCATGCATGTTTGCTGAGAGCTTTACAGTGACAACAATTAATTTATCTCAGCTCAGAAGAGTCAGCCCCCTGCCATCTTCTCAGGACTTCTTTCATCTAATAAAAATATTTATTTACCCAAGCAATAAGTTAAATGTAGGTTGGCTTTATTACTGTAGAGACGTTGAATGGTTGGTTGCTGGGTGACCTTGCTTCTGATTTTATGGTCTAGGCCAGCTCTGGCAGCAGAGAGGTGTGGCCACATATTGCACTCTGTTGTCAGGCTTCTGAGATGGTCAGAGGTTCAGTGTCAGTTCTCCTGTAGCACCTGGGGAGCCACAAACGTTTGCCATTTGTTACGTGAAAACCTGGATCCACAAGGAAGGTCTGCGGGAGATAAATGCCTGACAAGAAGAACAATTAAGGCTGAAAAGAAAGGCCAAGCTCTGTGAAATCCAGCAGGAACCAGGATCTGCAACCTTGGATTAGACAAGTGACCACAAACCTGATGTGTGACTTGCTGCAGGGCGCTCACAAACTGGGATACTAGAGCCTCATGGTTTGGTTTGTTTTTTCTTGGAGAGTGATTTAATGTTTTTCATTGGAAAACAAAGTTTTGCAACTAATCAGACATGGAAGAAAATGAAGGAGCAGATATTTTGGAAGCCAGTTCTGTCTCTAATGGTCCTTGGTGCAAGGTGAGAACTTTTTCCCTTCCTCCCTCCCTCCAGTTACAGAAAATATCATCTCTTTCTGCTGTTTACAAGTGACTTCAGTAAACCATTGCCCTTGGACCAGACTGAATACAACTTCTACATCAGCTTTGTAAACAATTTCAGAAATTCCTTAGAGCAAGGTTGTGCTAAACATTAGGCATAGAAATGAAATGGAAATGTCTGTGGTTAAGCGACTGTCGTCCGCCTTACTGGGAGTTTCAAATATCTGAGTAACTACAAGTTTCTGTGCCGTGGAAACTACCAAAATAGTTTTCTTAGGTGTTTGGAAAATCCAGAAACTTCTTATAATTTTAGCAAAGCCACTGCTTTAAGATTTGCAGGTCAAACATGTTTAGTGAAACCATGGCAAGCATAGGGTGGGATAAGGATTAACTTGGGCAAACAAATTGACAGTTAAAGTGCAGGGAACTCAGTGTCCAGCAAACTCCTCATATTCTCTCAGAGCTCAGTTGAGAGCATTTAACCTTCCGAATGGGTCAGCTGTGCTTCTTGTCCTATCCTGAACACTGACGTGCAGAGATTGTTTTCTGTTTGCTTGTGTTTGTAATGTGATCTCATGTAACAACATTGTCCTCGGCTCACATATAACCACGGGGGTAACTTTGACATCCTGGCTGAAAAAAAGCTTGTTGTTTCCTGTGCTTGGAATTTGAAAGATTTCCAATTTGGACAGATTAGCGTGTTTATAGTAATCTCATCCTGTTACTTGAAGTTAAACGATTATGACTTGAGGAGCTGGGAGTTCTACCTCCATTTTGGTTCTCCAAAAATATTTGCATTTGTTTTCTTCATAGATTTTGGAGGGGACTGGTGGAAGTTTTGCTGTTGCCTGTGCTGAGGCCAGGATTTTAGTCCAGACATTCAGGCTTTGGAGGAGTCTCTGGGAGATCAAGTCAGAAAAGTGCCAGTTCAGATTCTGTCTCAGAATTGCCTTTTCTTGACAGGAGTTACTGGAAATTAAGACAAAGAACATAGGAAACTGGCAATCTGCAAATATCTGAGTGCTTGCCTCTTGTTAAAAAATATTCTTACAGACATGTGTGTATCTAATGAAAATGTGTTTATTTTCAAGAGCTGGTCAAGTGAAAAAACACAATCACCTTGTCCTGTTGGAACATCTGCTCAGCACTGAGCACTTGGTGCATCTCTGGGCACTGCCCAGACTGTCGTTGTCATTAGTGCTTAGGGTCCTTCCCTTGAGGACGTCTAACAAAAACATACATTGCTGTTGCATTTGCTGTTTGCTACTTTTATTTTCTTGTTTACAAACTTGAATATCCAATTCAGAGGCAGAAGCAATACAAGAAACAAAAAAAAAAAAGAAAAAAAGGAAATGGACAAAACAATGAGAGCAGTTTGTAAACACCAAGGCTGAAAATTATTCACCCCAAATATTTGGCAAGTGGGCAACAATAACAGAATATGTTCACAGAACTCTAGTTTGCAGTCAAAACGTCTGTGTTTTCATAGTGTATATAGTTCCTCTTGGATCCTGATTTCTGTGGAGGTGGAGAGTCAGAAACTGATTTCTGGAAGTACTGTGCTCAGTTAATAGTTACTGCACCTGCACGTGTGCCTTGTTTCAAGAATACTGTCCCTTTTTTAGACACTGAGATTTTAATTCATGAAGGCCTGGGTAGGATGCATGGCTGTGGCAGGACAGAATACATTGAACAATAACATGCACTCTCTGGCCTAAAAGTTCAGAGTAGGTGAAATTATATATATTACTGTTTCATGGCTCATAGAATATGATTTTTCTTCTATGAAACCAATATTTTCTATTTTTTCCTTTAAAAAATGGTGGAAAACTCCCCCCTACCCCAGGAAAAAACCTAGAGAAATTTTCCACCCATACTTTAGTTACATTGATTTCAGTCTTGAGAATTTTACTTCAATGTGATAGCACATATTTTCTCAATAAATATTAAGAAATAATATTGAGAATAGTTCATTAATCAGCCACTCAGCAACTGCCTTTGCATTTTTCAAGTGCAAATTTGTGTTTGCAAATAACTTTGCATCTTATTGTGGGTACAAATGTTGCTCATTAGAGCCTCTTTGTCAGCATCCCAAATTATGACAGTTGAAGCTCCAGCTACAAATATTTGTGTTAGTGTTTTGAATCTTAGAGTTTAGTTTAAGAGGGTTCACTCTTAAGGAAAAGTGTGCTGTTTTTTATTTATGTTTATTATAAAATCATAAAATGCTGTCATTTTCTGTGGTCAGACTGGGGAGCGTCTGTGCTCTGGTTCAGCACAGGGACCTGCACAAGGGCTGGCTCACACCAGTGGCAGCAGGGCCTTGCTTTCATAGAATTTCAAATGCACTTGTAGGTTTTTAAATAAAAAAGAATCTGGTTAGTTATTAACTTGCAGAAATATCTGATTTTAGGGAGCAGAAGATTACAAAACAAACTGGATTTTCACCAGCTCCTGAAGGGCAAACAGTACACTGCATCTGGGGTGGGGGGGGAGGCGGGGAGAATTTGCTCCTTGCATTTCCCTGCAGTGTGTTTTTATGTTGAAGCTTTTTCATTCTCATAGTACTTGATGTAAATGTTAATTAGCACTCCAGGGGAAATGTGTTAACAAATGTACCTTTGACACAGGTCCACAGCTACGCTTTGCTCTGTAGCTGCAGGCTGGAAAGGTTGGCTGGCAAAGTAACTTGTGCTGCTTTTGAGGAAACTCTTCAAACAGGAATTCAGTGGACCTTGCTGAGTGCTTTGACTTTGCTGCTCTGCTGCAGCTCAGGCTGCGCTTGCTGCTCTACAGAAAAGGTCCTGGGTAAAATGTGAGTGCCTGTGAGAAAGAAGACCAAAAACTCCTAGAAAAGGGATACTTCAAGCCATTAACAGGATTCAGATAAGTCTGGGCTATGGCTTTCATGTGATGAAGAAAAAAACCAGACTTAGAAGAAAAAAAGACTTAGCACAAACTTTGTGGCAGAAATGAATCCTCCTCCTCCCACAGTGCTGGTCATGATTAGCAATAAATACGGGTGGCAAAGTAATTCCTGTAAGTTGATAGAGTAGAAAGGTAAGAGTGACACATTCATAAACACATTTACCTCATCACTGTACTTCTTTACCTTTCCATAAACAGCAGGTCAGAGATTCAGAAATGGAAATCATTCATAGGGTGGGATTTCCCAGCAGTATTCAAACCTGCCTCAACATAGATTAGCATGTAGTTACCGTGGTGGTGGTTTCTGACCATATTAGTTCCTAAACCTGCTGTGACTTCTATGAAAACATATGCAGGGTCATTTTCTCAAGATTTGGTTTGTTCGGCTGTTTATGTCTGTGCAGTATCAAATCCTGATTTCTCCTTGACATGGAATAGCTCATATTTAAGACACTAACAGCTCTCTGGAAATGAGTTTGGTAATGTCAGCCCAGCCCTTGTGAGACTGGTGTGGGGTTTGCAAAAGTGCTGAAAGCCCTGCTTCAGGAGCATGCCTGTGTCTCCAGGAATGAAGGGCAGCACTGCTGTTGGGAATTCTCCCCTTTCCTGGAGCAGGATGTTGCATGAAGGATGTTTGGTGTTACCATGTGACTCTTAATTGGCTGGTCTGACCCCAGTACCCTTTTTGTGTCACCCTCAGTGAGTATTTGTAAGACATGTGTCTTATACTTTTTTCCTTCCTGTAAAATTGTTTCTCAGAGACTTAAGCAGGGAGTAGGAGAGTGGGCAGAGCGTGAACTAGGCTGTATCTCATGGTGAGTGGCCCACAAGGCACTGTGCAGACTCCCCAGGAAGCCTGACCTGTAAGTGTGGCAGCTGCGGAGAGGCACTGCTGCTGCCTGCTCACTGCACCTCCAGGTTCCAGGTGTGAACCAGGCTGCACAGAGTGTACTCGGGCTGCTTGTCCCAGCTCTGCCTTCAGCTTGGCTTTGCCTGCAGACCGTGGTCTGAAAACAGCCCTGGGATGGTTTCCTGGCAGAGTCCATGTGGGTACTTTTATTTTGAAGTGCAGGTGAAAAGAAACACCAATCTTCTCCGCAGTGGGAGATCACTTCACTTTGAATTGCTGCTAGATAAATGTGGCCTTGACTACGTCCAAAACTACTGGATGGAAGCCCTCTGGCACAGTCCTGCATGAGGATGCTGCTGCTCAGGAGAACAGTTTCATTGTGTTTCATGCTGCTCCCTCCTTGCCCCTGCAGGGAGCCCTATCTGAGCAAACAGCCCCCAGCTGTGGCCAGAGCTGCCCAAACCTCCCCTGTTGTGAGGCATGGAGCAGGGATGGGGAAGCTGTGAAAGGACCCACTGCCCCACAGCCCATAGGTACCCAAGCCTGCCCTGGAGAGTGCTGCTGCTGCTCCTTGAGTCCATGAGCCCCTCTGTGTGCATGGTGGGATTTTGGCCTCATCCCACCTGCCTATGAAGTGGTGACAGAGGTCAGACCTGACCTGTGCTGGTTGGTGCCGTGCATGTATTAAATGGTTTTATTAAGAGTGATGAGTTTTCAGTGTCTGGCCCTGCTCCTGCTGAAAAATTCGATATGGGAGATGCTGGGCCCTGGGTTTGGCTGCCTACAAGCTCTGGTATGTGGCATCCTGCCTTTGACATCAGTTTCTCCTAAGGCACCAGGACCCGAAATCCCTGCTTGCACCCAATTCTGCCTAAAACCAAATTTTTTCACCCAGGGAATGTGTGTGACAAGGCTGTGTGTGGGAGCAGTAGAGCCCCAGCAGAGACAACTCCTTCTCCTGCAGGCTGTGGCACAAGGGGTCTGCCCCAAGGAGGAGACAGCATGTGGCACCTCTAATGTCAGCTGGCAGTAGGTCATAATCAAGCAGACTGCCTACTTCTGTATCCTGTGGTGGAGACAAAAGTATTTTTTATTAAACAGATTCTTGTTTCAATAGCTTCCTTTCCCACCTGATTGAAATTAGTCTGCTCTGCTGTTATACTTTCAGTATTTGTTTCTATATTTACAAATCTTGTCTCCCAAATTTTAGCAAAGATATACCAGCCAGTAATCATCTAAAATCATGTAAAAATTGAAACTTTAAGGACAGCAGTTCCATCCAGGGGGTTGCTGTCTTATCTGGCTGGCTTTGGTTCTGGCTCTTGCTGTAAGTAATCTGACTCCGCACTCAGCCAGAAGTTAAAATTCAGCTTAAGACAAGTGCAAAACTCTCTCAGGTTTTGATAACTTGTTTGCTGTCTAACTCAGCAATAATCTGGTTCTCACATTCATGTAAACTGATCACCCAGCAGGAACTGGACCTCTGCCTTTTCGAATGATGAATGTTGCTTTAGTTGCACAAAAGAAAAACATAAAAGAAATTCAGAATTCTTGTTGACCCAACAACTGAAAGAAACATCACAACATTTCCTAAATCAACACATGGCAATTTTCAAAGCAAAATCTGAACAGCAGCCAGAAACTACGATCAAATCAAGACATTGAATCTTTCCTGCCTAAACCATAGGGATGAGGTGGGAGCTCTCTCTGGTGATGTTAGCTCATGTCTCAGAAGAGCTGCTTGTACATGAACCTACCTGCTTTGCAGTCAGAAAATTTAATTATTGCTTCCAGAGTAGCCCTCACAGAGTACCCTCTGCATGAAATATGCATTCATATGTGATAAGTGCCGTAATTGTTTTTGTTTCTGCATATGGGGTTAAGGCTAATGTTCCATACACTGTGGACAAATAGTAGTTGCCATGAGTACCATAGCCTTGAATTTCCTGTCTCCTGAGTGATTAAATTCCCCACCTTAATTTTAATTTATTGGTTTGTTTCTGTAACTCCTTATTTCCTTGGTTTGCTCTCCTTGAGTGAGTAAAGCAGGACATTTCACGGGCTACTTGGATCTACTCAGCCTGTTGTATTTTGTACACCAGTTTCAGGAAAAATTGAGTGTTTTTCACAAGGTGTGTGAAGCAACAGGAAACAGTGACACCCAGCACCCCAGGGCTGTGTGAGCCCTGGGCTCTGCTATGGATATCCCAACTTCTTAAAGCCTCTGCTGCTGGAGACCCCCAGGCTTGCTGGGCTCCAACACTTGTGTAGCTTTAGCATGGAGTGTTTCTTCCTGCCGTGCTGTCTCTGTGCTGTGTGAGCCACCTCCTTGTGTCCTGTCTGCAGGAGATGGGGAGAACAACTCTGTGTGTTCTCCTCCCCAGGAGCCTAATGCTGGTAACAGCCAGAGTGAGCAGCCAGCCTGCCTGCTGGGATTCATATGGAGAGCATCAGCAGGAATCTGGTGGAGTTTGAGGGTTTCTGTCTCAGGTCCTACAATAACAAAAGGGCTGCATTTGACTGATGGGATTCAGGGACCTTTGCAACACTGCCAGCTGCTCTCCCAGTGCTTTACAAACTGTCCAGATGTTTAGGTTTATTCCATAATCCAAGCCCTCCAGAAAATGGCATAAAATAATATTGAAATGGGAATGACAAGCTATAAAAATATAGCCCTAGTTGGTAAGTAAAATGAATAAGTAGCTATTAAATGCAAAATGAAAAGGCATAAAAAACCAGTGGGGAGCTTTTGCTGTTTAATCTGAAGTGTTGTATAGATAAAGCTAGATTGCTACATATTGACAAAATTGTCACCCGTAATTTAAGGCATGTCAGAGGCAGTGGAAAAAGAGTCCCATAGACCTGACTAATGTGGATAGGAATGGAGAGCAATTTGGAAAGCTAATGCTAGAATGCCAGCATTGTAACTGCAGACCCTGCAGGCTGGACATCAGTGCCATCAGCTGAATAGCACTTTCCTTCAACAGCCTTGTGGTATTGAGGTTGATTAACTGACACTGTTTACTTTGAAGTCATGATAATTAAAGCTGGAGTGTCATCTGCATTGTAATTAATATGCTCCTCTGCACCTAATTCATTCTGACAGTATAGATTAATGATGGTAAATGACCAGCAAGGATTTATCATGAGCTGATTCTTCATTCTACAGGCTGCCTTAGACAATTACAGGAAGTGATTGTTAAGTTTAGGCTATTGTCCTGTTGTAATCGTGCATGTGCATTCTCAGCTTCATTTTGCAGTAAAACCCATCCAAGGGCTTCATAAAGTCTCAGTTATGGTCCCTAAGAGGCTGAGCCACACTCATAAATGGGGAGTGGGAAGTACAGGCTGGTGATACCACTCTGACTTTTTGTATCCCAGTACATGTAGCCCCTGCTGATCTCAGTAGGAGCTGGGACTGAGCACTGTTTCTGCAAATCAGATGCTTTTGCAAATGTATTTCTGGTGGAAGATGAGGCAACGGGGTCAGCTGTGCAGTGAGGTGCCTATCTGGGGCCTGGCAGCCTTGTTTGTTACCAGTGCTCTTCCTCCATGGCAGTGCTGGTACCTCCTTCAGTGCCATGGGGAGGAAGGACCTTTGCCTCTGAGCATGGGCCACAATAACTCAGCAGTCCTGTCTGCCAAGAACTGCTGCGCATCTAAGCAGTAGCCTCAAGAGTGGTCATTATTTTGAATGACCAAAGCATGCTATATAAATGAGATATCCCCTCAAAATGAAGGTACTGAGTTCCCTGCAAGCTTAGAGCCTCAAGAGTTTTCACTAGTCAGACTTACAAAATCTTGACTTTGAAACCAAATCGGTCACAGCTGGGGGACAGCAACACATCATGCTAAGCAAAAGGTCATGAAAAATAATATAAATGAAGTAACATTTTCCAAAGCATATAAGGTACTCAATCTCTTCTTACTTCTTGCAAAAAGTAGTTTCATCGTTGCATTTTCTTACGATAGCTTCCTTGTGTACACAAGGACTTAACTTTGCTTATTTAACTGCATCATGCATTCCTGCAAGAATACCTGATTAACAAGATGATCAATGTGTGCCGTTCCACTTGTCAATCAATAGGAATTAATATGCACGGTACTAGTCCAAAAATGAGAGATTATAATGGAGATTTGTTTTCCTTTGTACTGCAGTGTTGCTGCATGAGCAAACAAGTGCTAATATGATGAGCTGAGCTCCACTGCCTCCCCTCCCTAAGGCTGGCATTTTCCTCACTCCATGACTGTTCCCCTATTTGTACCGATCCCAGCCTTCCTCCTAGGAGTGGTGACTGTCCTTTGTGTTTGCATCAGAGGTCTGAGATGTTTTCCCCCCTCTGCTCTGCAATGTTCCTGGGGGTGCCCCTCCAGCCTCCTGTTAGTCCCAGCAGCCTCTGCAGCACCTTTTGCAGTGCTGGCCATGAGCATGTGATTGGCTGAAGCTGTCATTGATCCCAAGTGGATTCAAGTCAGTCTCTGGTGTGGTTCATCTACCGGTGTCATGTACTCCCATGCCAGACCAAGCACAAGGCTTAACTGCAAGTGGTTTTAGTGTTTATCGGAAAATATTGCTCTGTTTTGCCCGTACAGCCCTGGGGACACGAGCGTGATCCTGGTGGCTGCTGGTTGTGCAACTGTGCTCCCTGTGCTCCTTTCTGATGACATAGTTTCTCTTCCACCAGTAACCACATGGGATGGGTAAATAGACCCAAAGGGACAAGAAAGGTGAGGAAAGAATGAAAAAGCAGAAACACCTTTTTTTTCCTCTCCTTCTTCTTCACCCTAGTAACAAAATCTATTGGAAAGTGGGTGTAGCTGAACTGTCTCTCCTTCCACAAGTCTCTCCTTCCACAACTTTGGAGAGACAGTGATGAGATGGCTTTGCAGGGGAGGAGCTTGTGGATGAAAGAGGAGGTCTCTGGGGCACCATGGCCATGGAAACATGCAAAGTTGGTGTTACTGTTTGTTATTGTTGGCTGCAGAGACGCTTGCTCTGCACCTTCAGCCCTGAAGAAACCAGGGTACATCTGAAAGGGTTTATCTGTGAATAAGAAAATAGGGTTTGGGAGCAGAGCTGGAGGAATGGTGAGTTTTTTTGTTTGCTCTCTTACCCCTCCCCCTCAGCTATGAAATATAAACATAGGTCTAATTAAACTAAAAGCAGAAGTTCCTTAGGAGGAAAATTCTTAAATTTTGCCAAATGTTCTTATTCATCTCCAAATAGAATGCCTGCTGTTGCTTTAAAAGCTGTTTGTCTGTCCCCTTTCATTTTGGAAAAGAAAAAAATCAAACCCAAACCATTTCATTTAGAAAATACCAAAGCAAAACATTTCACAGAATCATAGAATAGTTGAGGTTGGAAGGGACCTCTGGAGGTCATCTAGTTCAAGTTCTCTGCTCAAAGCTTATTTGAATATACTATACATATCTGGTTTGAATTTTTGTCTGTGTTCAGAGTAATTTCCCAAATTTAGCTTGAATCTCCAAAGTTATCCCCCCTGAATTTTAGGGTTAACTTATTACTTCCTGATTTTTTATTTTCTTAGGCTTCTATTTGGGAAATATATGTCCTCTCTGCCAGGCTGGCAATGTATGCTGTCTTCAGACTCTATATAGAAAGTGTTTGCCAGATGTCATGGATTTCACATAGTTTCTCTTTTCTTCTTCCATATAGCTTTATATAACCACAAGTATTAGACTTTATATTTGCTTATTGCAGCACACTTGTGACTTAAAAAGATGTGGACACTCATGAAAGCAAAACATCAGTACTTGTTATAAAAGGTTGTAATATATTATTTGTGTCCATACGTAGAATCATAGAATCATTTAGGTTGGAAAAGACCTTTAAGATCACTAAGTCCAACCACAAACCAAACAATGCCAAGTCCACCACTAAACTGTGTCCCCAACAACTCAATATGCTGATCCATGTCTTCCAGTGATTTACTACAGGGACAAAGTGGTGTCTGTCATTTATCCACTAACTTTTTTGCCAGATTAAAAAAGAAAAAAAAAAGACAAAAAAGGACAAAAAAAAAAAAAGACTGATGGCAAATAGAGAGCAGCTGAAGACCCAGAAATATGAGTGACTAGGATGCATCAGACTTGGATGTGCCCAAAAGCTTATACAAAGCCTAAAAAAAGGCTGCATTGTGAAAGTCATTTGTTGGTGAGCATGATGTTGTCACCCTTGTGCCCTGTGGGGTTTGACACCTGAATTCCTACTAGTCAGGGGTGAGTGGAACTGTCTTTTGCCTCTGTACATGAAGTGCACTAAAGGGAAGCTCACATAGAGGAAACCCCTCTCTTGCTTCCATTACAGCGTGAAACTTGGGAACTCTGAAATGGAAAGACAGTAATGGCTCTCTCAGAAAATGGAACTCAGCCCTTCTATATATTTTTTTATTTTATCAAGGATTTTAATTTCCTTTCCTGCCTTTTCTTATTGCAAATAATGATTTTAAAAAATCTGCTAAACCTTAGGGTTTCCTTCCCAAAACTATTCCCTCATGCTTTCTGCTGGAGCAATTTTGACATGAGCTCACAAAATGTTAGTCTGACTCTAAATAAAATTTTCCAGAGTTGGCTGAAGGTTTTGGCTTAGTTCTAGAATAAACTGTTTCGGAAACCCTTCTGGAGTGGATTCTGGATAACCTGGCACCATCTAAAGGATTAAAAAGTCATGCATAATTTGCCTTTTCAAAATACTCAAGGCTTTTAAATTTCTCACCCCAGAAAATATCTTTCTTTTGATCAAACATCAGCTGTTTCCAATTGCTCCATTCTATTCTGGTCACTTATTCTCTCTTTTCCTTCCCATGCATGACTAAATATCTCCTTTAAATCAACTTGAGGCGATTCGTTTTTCCATTCATCCATTCGGTTGTGCTGGTTTCCTTCACTGTTGGAATGCAACATGAATGTCATACATTGAAGGAGCAATATCATCTGTGCAGTCCTTAGTGCGGGAGAACTTGGCGCCAGTTCTGCAGCTTATTATGTGAAAAACACAACAGCTGCATGTTTTAACTGTTCATTTTCCACAGCTCTGAGCAGAAATGCCGAGGCCATGGCATTTGGTGTGATGCCCAGATCTCTGGTCCCATGGTGAGCTCCTGGACCAGTGGGATTCAATCTGGCTCAGCTCAGCACTAAGCTCAAGCAAACTGGGTTTTTTGAGGGTCAGGCATGTTGAGCCCATGAGCCAGGCCATGCTGCTCCAGCCATGCTGCTTGTGACTGCTTGCTGAGCTGTCAGTGCAAGTGCCAGCCCTGATAAGATGGTCCATGCAAGTCATGCATCAAGCTTCAGTGGCCAAAAAAGTGTCCACAGTGCAGTCCTGCCAGCACTGTGGCAATTAAATGCCATCTTGCATTTGCCTTGATCTGTACAAAACCCTTGTTTTGTTGCCCTCAAGTTAGAATGAAAATTTCTCCAGTCTTTGATCTCTTGTATAACACACAAACACCCACCAGATTTCTGAGTATGCAGCACATGCATTTTCCTTTCAGTTGACAAACACAAAAGCTGACATTATCCAGAAAAAAATAAATTATCAGGGCCAAGCATAGGAAAGGGTTTGTTTTGGTTTGGGTTTCTTTCTTTTGGTGAAGTAAAGAATATCTGGAGTCAGATTTTACAAAGTGAATGATCCAGATTTTTGTGGCAGTTGCATCCCAGCTCTGGCTGTCATAGCCACAGCTGATCTAAGCTGTGCTGTGTGCTGCAAGGGAAGGAGTCAGGTTCAGGACTGCCAGAAGGCCCTGAGCACTAAACCTTTCTGTCCAGAGTGGGATATGTAGAGCTACATTTCCCCAGGATTGCTGCCAAATGACTAATCTTGGACACTTTCAGGCATTCCAGCATGTCTGGTTAGTGGTTGCTCTAGCCATCCCATTGTGTTTTTGGGAACCAAATGTCTTGCATGCTAAAGCAAGGTGCATATTATGCATGGGGTACCCATAATGGATGGAGGCAGAGTCAGTGGCCACTGCACAGTGACTTACATCAAAGATAACCTTGAGAACAGGGAGCACTGTATATGTACTCAGAGATGCAGAGGAATCAGACTCCTTTCTTTAAAGTTTATTTAGGAGGCATAGGCAGAGAGGGATTTTTAAACACAAAGTCAAGGAATTAGTTCATTAACTTCTGGTTTTATTTCCATGCAAGTGACAATTACCTGTTATGGCCAGAGGTGAGCTAATGAGACAGTGCTCTGCAATCAGCCTCTGGTCAGACAAGCATCACACTATGTACAGTAAAAGAGAGCTCGTGCTTTCTGCAAGGAGATCCCAAGTTCACAGATTATTCTCTTACACACCATTACTTGTTCCAATTCACTAATGGGCTCCCTAAAATTGGACTGTGTTGATTCTTTCATTTCATGGTTCACAGAGATGTCTCAGGGCATTCAAGCTTCATCTCATAGGATTTTCCTTTTTGTTTAAGGTACAAGATATGTTTCTGAAACCCATAATATGTCCAGACACTGACATATGTATCTGAATGTTTTCCTGTAGGCAACACCTCTGCCAGAGGCTGCTTCTGGTTCATATGAATGCTCTTTGGGGTTTCACTGTACTTTTTACTTCAATGATAAATTATTGTGGTTTCCAAAGGTTAATCATTAGTGCTTTGCAGAAGAGATGTCCTGTTCAGATAGTACTGTTTCCTTTTAATTGTGTTTTTGGATCTAGCTTTGTTCTTTTACTGTGGGATAATGAGCCAAAGATGGCACTGCACAGGCTGTGTTAAGAAGAGTTGAACAGCACTACAAAAGTTTTCTTTTGATTCTGTTTTTCCTTCTAAACTCCCCCAACTCCTTTTTCCCCCCTTATATGGAAGCCCTTTGCACTGTATCTCCTGTTTGGATCAGTGCTTAATGGGTTGGATCAGGTCACAGTACTTTCTTGTCTGACTGAGATTGCATGGGTATCTGAGAGGATGAGCTGACCTCCACCACAGCTGGTTGTGGTGAGGAGCCATCCACTGGTGAAATCGGCTTTCCAGCCCCAGCTAATGCATTGTGTTGTCTTGGCTTTATAGACAACACTGAATCTTACAAATGTATTAAATTTTGTGGTGACATGAATCTGTTGTCTTTGTTAAGAATCACAGCCAGTAACCAGCTGTACCAGTGCAAGGAGCTATTGTCATGCCTTAACCTGTTCCCTAAAATACCAGGTGTCTTCACAGAGGAGGCTTAAAAGCTGTGTTGGGGTCCATCCACCCTGGCTAGCTAAACCCAACTTTAAACTCACAGAACTCAATACTCATGAAACACACTTCAAAGGAGGACTAAATAGCTGCTTCAAGTGGGAAGAACTGGCTGCTAAAGATGCCACCCACCAGTTTCCTGACTGGCTGCCTGGCATGTGGATGGGTTGGGGGTTGTCCCCCTGAACACCATTTCCAGGGCAGTGCAGTGAGCCTTCCCAGGGCTCTGGACAGCCGTGCTCGGCCTTGCCGGCTCCACTCTGCACCAGGAAAGGGAGGGAGTGCTCCAGCTGCATCCGGCCTGTCTGCCTGGCCACAGGAGGCCCTTGAAGTACAGAACAAAATAAATTCCTTCAACCCTAGCAATTTTCTCCAAAGCAGATCAGCAGGCGGCAGGCCTGTGTTCTGTGGCTTGCAGCAGGCACTTGTGAGTGCCCTGAGATGCCTGCGTTTTGATGACTATATCCCAAAGACATGCTCTGGTGTTTTTCTGTGCCCACAAACAACATTTGAAAGATATCATGTAGAGGACCAAAATCATCTCCAATGGCTTCAGTGGAGTTGCTTCTGATCCAAGAGTTCCTTGCCTGGGTACCAGCACTCAGGCACTCCAGGCGATTTGGTTGCAGAGCGCTGTAAATGGGCTGGGAGAGAGCACACCAGCCCAACCTCTGTGCCTGCTGTCCCTCCCACCAGAACTGCTGCTCTCAAAGCTCCCCTTGAACAGGAATTGAACGGTTATGCAGAAATAAGTCTTTTAAACCAGCAGATTTAAAAAAATAGATGGGGATGAGAAGTGTTTTCTTGTACAGCTGTGGGAAGGTTGTCTGCAAGTTTCTGAACTTCTTCAAAGTGTCAGGTTATTCCCCACATACAAGTCAGAAACTCCAGTAACCCCATTGCACATGTGTCCCTAGACACCAGCTCCTGTTTCTTCAGGGGTTCCCATTCATAACAAAGCTGGAAGACATTCCTGAAAGACAATTTTAGGGGCAAACCTGACACTAAATTCCAACTCATTTGACTATTACTAGCATTTTCCTGATAAATTGAATTTCAGAGAAATGCACTCTTCAATCAGAAATTTGTGTTTTAAAGCCTTTTCTATGATCATTAAACAGTTCAAGCCTGTGGCTGACCCCAAGCAGTTTTCCAGTGGTGCAGACCAAGATGTACCAGCTCCAGGAGAGGTGAAGCCATTACTGCACAATTGTGGGTTGTGTTGCACTTGAAAAATACGGAATTTTACTTGGCTATATTAACTGTCTTAAATGTATGATTTCCCAGAAACCACTGAAGCTTCAAGAGGTGGAGATTTTGATGAAGGGCATCAGCTTACAGCCTTACTTCTGGGCAATGACATACTTCCTAGGTGACTTCAAGCAAGTCCCTCAATCCCATCTATAAGGTCTACTCCCATCTATAAGTAATTAGAATCATGATGTGTTCCCGTATGTCTGCGATAGAACCATATAACTTTAGATAAAGGAATGTTTACTTTTATTTGTTGTTCAAGAGATAAAAGGAAGTAGTACAGCATCTGTTGTAGAAGAAATCTATGGTTTCTGTAATCTCTTCTGAAGTTCTTTTCTCACTGAAGCAGTTAACAAAGCTTGGATGTAATGTATTCTAATTGAATGTGCCTAATTTAGCTGAACTCTTCAAATTCTTTCAGTTATATGGCTCCGGTCTGTCTGTTTTTGTTTTACCTTTTTTTCCACTGCTGAGCTCCGTAATTGTTCCTTTTAGCCACAGTCACCTAAGGTCAGGCTGTACCTTGCTAAGGAGCCGAACTGCAAACAAGGCTGACTAAATCACATGTCTCCAGCCCATTCCTGTTATTAATCCTCCCAAGTTCTGGGCCTAGCACTTGGCAGAACAACAAAAGTAAACTTTTTATCAGAAGTTCGCATTCTCTTCAAGTGGAGGATGAGCTGGGTAATTCCTGCCTTTATTTTTTGGAAGAATATTGTAATGTGGGAGCTACCTCAGATTTATTTCAATAATGCAGGGGGCACAAAAATATTGAAAGGCCAGTGTTTGTGCAATGTGAATTTAGTCTGATAAAATTCTGTTTCTCTTCCCAAAATGTCTTTCAGAGTGCTTTCATCAGTGAATATGCTGTCATTGTAACAAATATGATGCTGGTTTTAAACTGCTGAGAAAATGGCCAAAGTACGTGCAGTTTATACTCCGACAGGAAGCTGCTTTGGGTATTTAGGTTTTGTCTGAAATCTACTGCACTACATTCAGTCTCTGTCTAGAATGGTTCATGCATAACATACATTCTCTTACTTCTCTAATATTCACAGTCTTCATCTCTGCTTCCATTCTTTGTCCTTAAGTTCACCGCATGGGAGCAGCAACAGCAGATTCAGAAAATCCAATTGGAAAGGAGAGCAGGGTTGATATACTTTGTCCCCTGACCCTCTGAGGAGCCAGAGCTACCAGTGCCTTGTGAATACAGGGATGTAACACAAAATGCTATTCTGGGATAAAGGTGGGATCAAACTTGGGCAGCTCAAATAGAAGCATCAGATAAATGCCTCAGTTAGGGAAGTATAACTGTAATTCTTAATTTGTTGATACTATCAATATGTCACTATATTAAGATAATAGAAATGTCATCATGTGGCAAAATGGTGAAAAAATTTTTGTAAAAAAAGTTAAAAGTAGAAAATATTAGGGCTGTCAGGAGAAAACATTGAGCATTTACATATTCCTTGTATAGGACAATATTGAGGTATATGTGGGAAAGTGCTTACGAATAAAAAAGCAAATCTGATTTAAAATTATCTGTTTGCCTACATGCCATGTCATGAACATGAAGGAGAACCTCTAAGAGTAGTTCTGGCTGCTAACCTCACTGCATTGGAGAAATGAAATTGGCAGGTAGGAAAAAGTCTGGGTTCTTTGGAAAACAATCTTGTGGAGAAGAAATGTCTCCTTCCGTTTGACCAGCACTAAAAGCCTCTGACTGAGGCTTGAATCAACGAGGTCTTAGGGGCTGAGGTGGTGCCATGGTGCCATTATGAGGATAAGCTCCAAGTCCCTCCTGATGTGGCTCTCATCCTGCCCAAGATGTTCTGACAGCACTGGCTCTTCCACAGAGTCCTTTGTATCCCAGAGTCACCTTTTGGTGATAAGTTCATGTTTCTCTTCCACATGTAAAGAAACAGCCAACTCATTTAGGCAGCAAAGGAATAAGCAACAATGTGTTTTACAAAGCCCTTGCAATCAAAGGATCTGCTGCCTTCTTACCTAAACCTGTATCAATGAGTCCTGCCTCAGTGCCTAGTGTCGCAGGTAATTCACACAGTGATGCAAATCTACAAACTGTCACTATAGGTCAGTACCTGTTTCCATTCTTAAATGTTCAACAGCTTGAGCTGCCAATCAGGAAAGTTTGCATTTCTCTGGTTGGTTTTGTAAAAACAGCATTTGAATGAAAGAAGTTGAAATATCATACGAAACATACACCTACAGTCTCTCTCCAAGCACAGCACTTCCAAACAGCATTTGTATACTAACTTTTTTTCTGTTATTTTAGCTTATAATACCAATAAAAACTTGAATGGAAATGCTATGAGGGATGGAATTTGCTATATTGCTACTTTCTTCTTTATTTTGTTTTTCATTTTGATCATCTGTTATATAATCCGTGAAATACTTCACAGCTGGACAGTTTCTACTGTGAGATGAATTTAGACTGTTCTCTCTTGTAGTATTTTTCTTGAATACCTGTATTTCTCCCTGGTGAAAAACTGATTGGGGAAAAAAAAAAAACCATGGACATGTGTGGAAAAAGCTTTTGTAGTGAGGCTATTTTAAGTGTTTAGATAAATGTCTTATGTGGCAGATGTACTTTCCCTTTTTTTCTTTTCAATTTGCCCACCCCTCTCTCAAAAGGCCACATAGTTTTTCCCACGTGAATCCGTGAGATGCACAGTTACTTAGTTTCCTCTTAAAAGGATAATAAATTTAGATCAGATTTCTGAAGTCCTAAAGACTCGGCTGTTTTTTTGAAAAAGTGGTTATTTCTTTTGGTGCCCCAGACTTTTGAAAGGAAGATGTGATTTTTAAGTGTTTTTACCAGCTGAGCAAGAGGGAAGTGGCCTGTATGGGATCTGAAGAGATGTCCTGACCTTTTCAAAAGACTCTGACACTTGCCTAATCAACATCCAAGAGTGCAAGGAGATGAACAAATCTTCAATTGCTTTGTCCAGATTCGTGTAGTTGTTGTGGTAGTGAATTTAGAGTGATTGTTCTGGCTTGGTTACCTTAATTCATTGTAAATGAAACTCCCCAAAAGCAGAAGTGTAAACCAGATTAGGTTTTGTAAACCAGATTAGGTTTCATGGAGAAAGGTGTGTTTGGCACTTGGGGCATGTGAGAGATAAGGGAAGGAGCAGCTTTGCTCCCAGCGGCCACGAGTGTGAGCCCTTTATGTGAAGGGATAGGAAGTAGGGCACTGTGCCCTGGAGGTGTGTTAGGGAGACAGAGAGATGACATCGCAGCTTATTTCAAGTGAGAGGGGACTGAGAAGCCTCTTGATGGAGCATTAGGAACCCAATCCCTTGGATACAGTGAGTGCAGACCCAGGAGGTCTTGCCAAGAGAGATATAAACCATGAGATCAGCCCCCTCAGTTCCTCAGATCATCCCCCACCCCATCTGTTTGGAAGTCTCTCATGAATTTAAAGGACATATTTTAAAACTATTTTTCAACTCTGTTCCCCAAACATTTTGGAGACCTTTTAGTTCTTGCTATTGTGCCTGTGTTACAGAGCCTGTCAACCCCTGCAGCACCCAGCTGTGCTGGCTGTAACCATAATTCACACAAACTGCCAAGTGCTGTTCTGCTTAATATGACAGATCCTTCCGTGATAGCTGTACTACAGCCAGCCTTGGTGAGCATGTTGGGAAGGATGGTGCCCATGTGAGCAAGATTTATGTTTGTTAGGGCTGTGGTGAGTGAGCCTGCAAGCACTGCCTTCCCCTTTTCAAAAACTCAGAAGATTTATCTCCTCAACACATCCTGAGTCTGTCTCTTTTTTTAAATAGCTATCCCCAGAAAACTGACATGATTTGGTTTCTCCACCTGTCCTCAGTGTGGCTTTTCCTTATCTTTCCCCCAGGTTGTCATCTCCTCTTGCAATCCTTGTGGTGGTGTTCTTCCTGCTGCTCAGCTGGATGTGCAGACAGCTGTAAAGTGGAGTTTACAAGTCACGATCTATGAATGCTGTGCCATGGCACCACAGATGTTGGATTCTTGTACATTCCTCCTTACAACTGTCTGCACGCAGAGCTGCATGCAGGCAAGGGACAGGGAACACAACTTCCCTGATGGGAGCTTACAGGAGCAAAAATACAGTTGGGAAAATAGTGTGAATTGTGGATGAACCATTCCTCACAGAGCCTGATTGCAATGCAAGAACTGGGTGTGAAACATTCCTGGGAAAAGGGATATATTTGGAGAGATTAATCAATTACACAGACACCTCTGGGTTACCTGCTGGCAGTAAGATATGGTCCTCTTGGTTAATTAAGGATTCAGCTTACATATATAATGACACTGCCTCACTCAACAGTAAGACTTAATATCAGGGAAGGACTGTACATAGTCAGATATGACTGAGTGTATTTCAAGCTATTGGCTTGCCCCAAAGAAACGAAATGTACTTGAGAATACAGCTAACAGCTTTTAAGAATTCAGATGAGGTCCTGTTCCCTGTCTTATATTCAGACACATTTGTAGGATAAATTCTTCAGATGTTTAAATTATCTAGGAACATAAATCTCACAGCCAGCACATGGGATTTTTTGCTATTATGAATATATAATAAATCACTGCTCAGTATGACCACAGATGATGGATCTGTTCCTTAAAAATTAAAGTCAGCAACCATGAAAACTGTCTGTTTTGCAGGCGTACAGCCTGTCTTAAAGAGAAATTTTAGAGAGTTTTCCAGCTTCTGCTGCTGTCATACAACAGGGATGAGTTTCTAGCTCTGTATTTTGTTGTTCTCTCTGCCACTCCTACTCCTTTGTTCTTTGGTTAAGGATGCTGGCCCAGGAAGGGAGGCTGCAGGCCATTAGCAGTACTGGTTAACCAGGAGCAAATAAAAAAGTGGCTGCTGGACAGGAAGCAGCGGGGTCCTGAGAGAGAAGAAATGGGAAGAGAGTCAGGGGCAAAGATTCTGTGGCTTTGAAAGCCTGTCTTGAGTGAGTCTTCCCTTATTAGCCTGAACTGATCTTTTAGCTGTTGGGTTAGACTACAAAGTCTAAGAGCTTGCCCTTCTAGCTTTGATGACCAAAGAAAATTGACTTTCTGATGGAGGAGACAAATTGCTTGTTTCTCTTGCTGTTTTTCTTTTGTTTTCTCTTGCTGGATGCCAGCAGGCCACAGTGTGATATAGAGGGTCATGGCATCGGGAACCAATTTAGGAGTCTGAAGGGTCCTGAGGCTGGGCTGCCCTTGGGCTGGGCCAGAGGCTGGCTAGCTGAGAGCAGGGATCCAATACACTTGGGAAGCAGAGGGACAACAGGCAGCAAGGCCCGTAGGGAGTAAAAATTGGGTATTCCACTCTACCAAAAACGACCAGTTGTCATCCTTGGTTTAGGGTGAAAACAAACTGAAAGGTTTGCACACTAAATAAATGTAAGTTAGCTTAAAAATACTTAGGAAGAAAGAAGGGAAAATTCTCTGAAAGGGGAACAGCTAATTCTCTATGGTCACAGCTGGCTGCATGGCACTGTGTATCCAGACAGATAATACTGCTTCTGAAGCACAAGATAATTACAGGGGAGTGGGTGGGGATGACAGTGCTTTGTTCCTCCCTTCCCCACAAATTTTTGGGCAATTTGGGGAGACCCTACAAAAAATAAGAGAAAGTATAAAGCTGAAGGATACTTGAGAAGCATTGGACAGATGGACAATAGTGAAACCAGAAAAAAAGGGGGGGGGGAGAGGGCAGGGGGGCTTTTGTAGGAGATTTAAGGGATGTGACTGAGCTTTTGGGAGATCATAGAGATGAGAATTACTTTAGAGGTGGGTGAAGGATTTAGCCCTGATGGGGGAAAATGTCAAGAGAAAGCAGATGACAAAAGGGGGGTACTTAGAGGAGGAAAAGAAGAATCTGAGGGAAAAGTAGGAAGAAGGAGAGACTATGAAATATCAGAAAGGGAAACAATTTTTTAGGGCAGGATGGGGCTAGAAAAAATATTTCCACAATGTAGGACAGAAAAGAAGGTAATCAAAGTGGAGAGAAGGACCAGCGGAAAAAGGGGGTACGTTTTTGTCCTAGAAATAGTGTCTAAGCAGCAGTGAGTGTGATGGGTAAACTACTGCCTCAAAAGCTGTTCTGACATGAGTTATGATGATGTAGTCTGTACGCATGTGAAGTATCTGAGTTTTAGACTTGGACGTCTTTGGTGCTAGAGTTGAGAAAGTTGCTGACTTAGACAGCCTTGAAGTCTCTGATTTCCAAGTGGTACAGACAACTGTCTGTGTTCTGCAATTGCAATTACACAACAGCAGTAAACTGGACAGCCTACCAGGCCATCAGAACAGCCCTTCTGTCAGCTGCTTTGGGGTTTTTCAGGACATCAGGAGAGTGGTGCAGAAAACAAACCCGTTGTACTTCTGTACATTCCAGGAGCTGGGGATGAGCTCCCTCAGGACAAATTTTATGCTTGTCTCGTGTCACCTGAAAATGACTGTTCCAGGACACCTGATGCTTATACACAAATAGGCAGATGTACTCTGTCCTGTTTGTGGAATGTAATCCTGACACTCACTTGGGCTAAGGTAGCATATGGTCCTTGTTTTGTCTTCTAGAATATCTTGGGCTGGAAAGACACACTCTGTCACAGCTTGCACGTGTCAATTGTTAGCAGTGTAGAGTCCATTCAGCTGTTTGTGTGCTGGCACATTTTCCACAGTTCCTCCTCCTCCTCCACCCCACTTCCTCCTTTGCTGGCCTAGAGACCAGCAGGATTGCCCAACTTTTCAGAAGGCCAAAAGACCCAATTGGAACATAGAGCTGACTTGGAGGGAGAAGCAATTAAAACAGCATAGAGTAATCTCATATCAAGATTGCTGCCTGTGCTCACAGGACTGCAGTCATGTTTGCTCTGGACAAACATTTTTTCAAAGCACACTGATATTTTGTTGTTCATGCAGACATTAGTCTATTTTTTGTTCTTCATAATTCTGCCTATCAGTGTCTTGGGTACTGAAATACTATCAGGACTGGATTTTGGCACCAAACATTTGCTCTAGGCCTTCATATGCATTTTTGTGTAACTTTACAGGAGTGAACTGTCCCAGTGCTCGTGCATGAACTTTGATAATGTGCAATTGGAATTGGTCAAGATTTGTGGGAAATGGATGGATACTGCTGATACATCAAGGGAAGTGCTTTTGCTTATGGAGGTTTGGGGGGAGATAGCAGACATTGCGAGTAGTGGGGGAGATTTGGGGTACAGTGTGTAGTTCAGTCTTTCATCAAAAAATGCAGGATCCAATGTAGTTTCTCTGTGAGATGGATGGAGATGTAGCTGAATAGTTTAATTTTCAGTCCTTTTAAATTTTGAATCTTATGTATTTGTTCTTTGAATACTTTGATCTTTTCCAGCACCCACTTGTCTGCAGATCAAGCTGATAACAATCATTCCAAGCTCTTTCCTAGCATTCTTTCTTATTCTGCAGTCCTGAATGAAATTCAACCTTATTCTCCATAAATAACCTTTATCATTCCCCCGCTGTCTCCTAGAACTAGTTCTCTTCTGACCTCTCCCTCACTGACTCTGTACTGACCTTACACTTCCCTCACAGCCCTAATCTGCCAGTGTCTACACTCCTATTCTTCCTCTGTTTTTTGCATGATTTCATTTTTTTTAATAACAGAGCCCCCCATTTCCTGAGCTGCACTTCAGCAATAAGCTTGAACAAAGCCCTTTATCCACAGTTCATACAGTGTAGTGGCAAATCACTACCATTGGCAGTGGTTTCAATGTTTTCACCCCTTCTCTCTGATTCTAGTCTTTGGGTAAATCTGTATTTTCAACTATAATTTTCTGTTGGCAATAAAAGTAGCACCAGTGTTTTCAAATTGTAGAGAAGCAAGAAAATACCTGTGCTAGTGTCTTATTCAAATAGCAATTTTTTGTCTTTAGTTGATTTTTTTTTCAGTATGACAACAACTCTAGTGATTTCGCAGTGGATTTTATTAAACTACTAAGGGATTATTCAGGCTCATCTCATCCTCCCATTCAAGGCAGTGTGAGTTCTTATCTGAAAATATTGCAAATAGAGACTTTTTTTACTCCCTTAAAATTAGGCTGTAGAAATAATCAGTAATAACCTGCCAAGGGATAGTCATGGAAAAACTTTTGAAAAAGGAGCAAAGGGATCATGCACATCATGTTTGCATATACACTTTCTTGTTTTGTCATGTTATTAAACAAAGCATGCCCTGTGCCCCCTTCCATTTCTCCCTGCCAGTATTTACCTGTCATTTGGATAAATTGAAGTATTAGTTGAGTGGGAATTTGTTTGTCTTCAAAGTGGAAAGCAGAGATGTTCCCAACATTAGTATTTTTTGAAATGACACTGTGAATAGTCCATTTCTTCTTTGTGTACCTGCAAACCAAACCCATTTATTTTACAAAGTAGAAACCTTAACTCTAGGTGTCAGCACTGCAAACTGAATGTGAAGCTCTGAAAATGAAGTTTTGCTGTCTCTGACTCCTCCAGTGCCACCAGAAATAAAGTGCAATAGCAGTTTTGCTGACAGATCCATTAAGGCTGAGGAAGAGAGCCCACACTTATGGTTAATGGCACAAGTAGGAATTGCAGTGTTCTGTTCTTACATGGCCTTTTTCTAGCTGCACTTAAGTGTGTTCTTATTAATGGGATCCAGTAAATAATGTTTAACATAAGGGAAAAAGGAGGACAAGATCCCTCTCAAAACAGTGCCCACTGTTTAAATGGGCATGTTAAGCCTTTCCCTTCATTTATTGTTAAGTGCTTATATTAAGTGGGTGTCCAAAGTGATGAGAGCACAGAAAGCTGATGTCTTTTTCTGGTTCTCACAGGCTGTACAGAACAGCTAAATTAATGGGGTGGATGAAGTTTATGTGCCTATTGCTTATACTTGAAATTGCACAGTAGCAGAAACATTGGGGAAGGAAAGACTTGATTTTCCAGCCTCTAATGCTAGCAATTATGAGAAGTAAATAAAAGCACTTTGACAGTGCAAGTACTGTGGTTATCCTGAAAAACCACATTTCTCAAAAGCACTGACTTTTGGCTTTGCATCCCTCAACCTTATAAGTTGCTCTCATCTGCATTAAGTGATGCTGTTACATATAGGAATGAAGAGCTTCTTGCCATTTTTGTTGTCAATTGTTATCACTTAATCTGCTTTTAACTATGACCTGATGGCAGTTGTCATGTAGGTAAAGTACTGTTCAAAGTCTGGCTGCTCTGAATGTACAGAAGTTCTCATGCTGAATTGGCTTCTGAAACAATCTGGTTCTGAGAGAGGAGTACGAAAGTGTTCATGGTACAAACCCGGAGTAATTTAGTTTCCTCCTGTGATACATAATTTTTCCCCCCTCAAATGCTGGAGCTTATTGGCAAAAGTGTGTCTCATATTTGGGTATCATCATGTTCCTAAATCTGAAGTTTGGTTGGGCCTCCCCTAAACTGCTGTAATCTCTGAGGTGTTCCTGAGCTAATGAAAACAGGCAGGACCTTGGAGAAGCACCTCTGTGAGTCATTGAGAATAAAGGTAGCAGGAGCTACAGATGACATAGTGAAGAAAGTGAAAGGCACATGTGGAGCACAGAGCTCTTAGGAGCCCATCGGGTTGTGTGTGGTTTGTGGCAGACTTCAGTGTCCTACTTCTGTTGTTGAACCTGAGCTGCACTTGAGCTGGTACTTCTGGAACATGGATTGTCTATAGCACTAACTCGTCTTGCCCTGGGCAATTAGAGGACTTTAAATACTGTGTTTTCTCTCTTAAGTATGTACAGACATCTAGTCTCCCAACACATCTATATGTTACGGAAATATGGTTACTTCCATACAATATAAAACAGAAATGATTTATTTTACATACATATTCCAGGAAAAAGTCTGCCTGCAGTTAATTTCCCAAGCCCCGGGGCCTGGCTCCACCCATAGCACCATCTTCCCTTCTCACAGGCTTTGCTTTCAAAAAACATTTTGAAAGAAACTGGCACGGGCAGGCTTGCAAAGGAAAACGATGGGAAGCAACACACTCCGGGGTCTGGCCGGGTGTCCGGATCACGAAGGGAGCCTGATGTCTCCGGGGGCAGCGCGCCGGGGTTACCGTTCGCGCTGAGCAGTCGCGGGGCCGGCGCGCGGTGTGCGGTGCGCGGGGCCGGCGCGGGCGGGGAGCGGGCGGCGCGGCATTGGCCGCGGCCGCTGATCTGCATTGACGCCAGCGCGAGCCGGAGGTCAGAGCAGCGGGTGCTGCGCTGGCTCCGCCGCGGCCCGGGCAGCGCGGGGGGAGCCGCGGGGCGGGGCGGGGCGGGGCGGCGGAGGGGCCGCGGCCGCCGCCGCCGCCGCCGCTGAGGAACATCAATAATAACAAGGTGAGCGCGGAGCGAGGGACGGCGGCTGCGGGGAGCCAGGCATTTCCCTGCTGAGGGATGCAGACACCACGGCCCCGGGAACCAGAGCTCTCGCCGCTGCAGCCCTTGCCGCCGGGATGGGACGCTAGGATCGTTTTCCTTCTACTTCTCGCTCTTTTTGATTTTTCCTCCTTTTTTTTTTTTTCTTCGATTTTTGATTTTTCCCACTTCGCTGTTTCGCATCACTTCTCTGCCCAAAAAACCGACCGCATCATGGAGGCCCTTTGATGCCTCCGCCCGCCGCGCCGGCTGCCCCCGCGGCTCAGGGAAGCCCTCCGGGCCGTGCCCCGCTTTCCTGAGGGGGCTCCCTGCGGCCCGGTCCGTCCCTGCCCCGCGGCGCTGAGCCGGGATGCCGCTGCGACGGCCGGAGAGCCCCGCTACCGCCTGACGGGGGGCTTTTCCTTCCTTCCGACGGCGGGATCCTGAATGTCACCCCCGCGGCGGCCGCCCGCCCGCCCGCGACCGAGGCGGCGCGGGACGTGCCCAGCGCGGCGTGAGGAGCGCAGCCGGCTCGCCGGGGCGGCGGGGCGGCTTTCGGTCCTTGTTGTTGTTATTTTTTAATAAACCATTGATTTTGGCCCCCAAAGCACACCCCAAAGCACGTCCCTGGCACAGCGCAGCGCCGAGCTGGATCGCGAAGAGTGAGCGCTGCTCGGCAGAAGCGCGGACGCGGAGGTGGGGAGCGGCCCCCGGCCCGATCCCGGGTTAATCGGTAACGCGGAGGAAGCCCGGCTGGAAAATGCGCCGTGCCCCGGGCTCGGGCGAGGAGATGGTGCTGTACCCTCGGCCGTTCTGAGCGCCGAGCCGACGCTGGGGTGTGTGTGGTTTGGGGCTTGGGTTTTTTTTGATTACTTTTTATTTTTTTTCCGCCCCCTCTTTTTTCTGTTTACCTTTTTTTTTTTTTTTTGGCTTTTCCCAGAAGGAAAGAAAATCTTACCAAGATTCCCAGATGGCTTAGACAAATTAATCATAATCCGTGAAAATACGAAGTCGACCGGTTCTTGATTCCCCCTTCCCTCCCCTCCAGCTCCCCAGCCCACTGCTGAGATTGAGATAAAAGGACCTGTTTCCTGGAGGACAAGGAGAACAGACACGTTTCTGGTGGTGTAGAAGGGACCGATGGCAATGCTTCAGAGTATATTTGAGATGCAGGAAAAAGATTCAACCTGTTAACAAAAAAAATTAAGCAGGGGGAAAATATCAACGGGAAAGAAAGATATATATACATATATATATATACACACACACACGTGTATATATACAATTTAGAAGTATTCCCCAGGTGGCCACAAAGCATGGGCTGTGTTCCAAGCACCAACCTCTCTGACAGCAGAGTGATCTGTCACAGTAGCAATGAGTCTGAGGAGTGCAATTTCCCTCACCAGACCAACACAACCATGTCTCAACAGCAGCAAGGCAACCCCGTCCCAGGATTATTCATTAAATGCTACAACACATCCACTTATGAGGCGAGGACTAATTCCTCTAAGAAAGACAAGAGGGCGAACAGCCAGAGCATGGAGACAGAGGCCCAGACCGGCAGATCCAATGTTAAGGTAAAAAGGGTGCTGAACATGAGCACTGTTTCTCTCAGAACAGGAGTTGGCTGTAGGGGTTTAACCCAAGGAGTCTCCCTGCCGTTGTGGGGGAGTTTTCCTGACTTGAGCTATTCCTTTCGTTTATACACTAATCAGTGTATAAACGACTTCATAGAGGACCCCAGGCCTCTTTCTTCATTCCGCAAAATGTGTTTTCCTAATTCCGGTAAGGAGAGCGGTGTAATTGCCCTCTTCGGTCGTCAGAGTCGGGGGCACGGGTCTCGCCTCGGAACTGGAGGGCCCCGTCCGTCCTAGCGGGACTCTGCACGGGAGCTGCACTGACTCTCGTGTGTGTGCTGGGTCGTCCCGTGTTGCTGTTTGTGCTTGTCTTGTTTGGAAGACAAACTCTGAAGCGATCTGCTTGCTGGGCTGATAAATTTGAGTACCCCTTCCAGTTGGAAAGTTGAACGGAGAGCGGCAGCGTGTTTGTTCTGGGTACTGATTTACATTAACAACTTGTTGACATTGTCTGTTGCTGCAAATAGGGTAATTTTTGGAAGTTTTTCTGCATATGTTAGCGCCCATAATTTTGAGTAGAGATACAACACAACACTGTATGAAGATGAGGGTCACATACTGAAAAAACCCTAATTTTTTATTGTTTTCTTTAAAGTGAGATGGTGGTATGGAGTGCTTGCTTGTTTGCTTTCTGTGGATGGGCTGTTTGTTTATAGGTTCTACTTTAGTTCCTAATGTTATAGGTTTGGGTGATGTCTTTGTTTTTTTTGGGGAAATTATTTTTATTTTGTAAAAGTAAGTAATTGCAAACATAAGAAAAATCAAATTGTAGCAGCCTAGGAGGTATTGTATGACATGTCTGATCTGTTCTGTGATAACTGAGATACACATAATGTAAATTTACAATAGAGTCGTGAGATGAAGGCAAGATCTAGCTGAATGTCAAGCATTTTGCAGACTGACAGAAACTCTAGTGATTTGCAGTTTTCCCAGGATTTTTACTTGCACAGCTTCTAGAGTATTGACCTGGAATAATTTACTTTGGTTATGTGGATGATTTTCTTCAATTGTTTTCCTTCAGACTGAGTAATCATTGTTCATAGGAGTTTAAAAGAAGTCTAGAGAATTATCAGACACTTCATAAGTAATGAGTTGGAGGAGGAATTAACAATACTTAATGCAGAACATGAAGCTGAATGGTGTTGTATGAAACTAATTTTTTTGTGTTAATAACACTGTACAGGAAATGAACTTTACGGCCCTGTTCACACATGACAGACATGCTTATGGCTTATTTAACACAGTAACCACACTAAGGAAACTTAAGTTGTCATCAGAATCCTGGCAGTTGTTTTGCTAGCTGAGTTTTTAATAGTGATTATAATTGCGCATTACAAAATGTAAACCAAAAATAATCTTAAAATTTAAACTCCTCCAAAACTTTTTTCCAGAAGCACGCATGGGAAGGCAGTCTTAATTTTTTAAAACTTTGTTGTTCAATTTCAAGAACTTTGTACTAATTCTTATTATTAGGTTTGGATAATTCAGCCAGATGCTATAGGATTGCTGTTGGTTCGTATGCATGCTGTCATCTCATTGGCAGTCACTCAGATTTTTATCACTTGATCACATTTTCTGCCCTTGTCATCACTCTAAGCACAGTGCTGTGAAAGATAGGTTTTGAGAAATGAGAATGGAGTTCTGT
Organism: Pithys albifrons albifrons; assembly: GCF_047495875.1. Taxonomy (NCBI): domain Eukaryota; kingdom Metazoa; phylum Chordata; class Aves; order Passeriformes; family Thamnophilidae; genus Pithys; species Pithys albifrons. Next base: position 11,690,049 of record NC_092470.1, read on the forward strand.
TTGTGATCAGCTGAATACAGAATCTGTTGCACACATCACATCTGCATTATTTTCATGTGCAAAATCCTATAATACTCTTTACAGCTGTAAAGCAGCATGGTATTTCATTCTCTGCTTTTATCATTAGTGTGTATAGTACGATCAGATTTACAGTTCTTAGTGTGCTAGATAACCATGTTATCTCAGAGACTGTGCTGAAGTGAGGGATCACTGGAGAGGAGTTTTCACAGTACAGTGAATTTGTTTGCAAATAAGTAAAGTGTGAGAACATTGGAAATAACAGACAGGAGGCTGAAATTCCTGAAGCCAGGGTTCAGGGCAGAATGTTTTGCTGTTTTGTAATTAAAAGGACTTTTGATTTGAGGAAGAACTGTAAGAATTAGGGTGTTTCTAAGAACCATTGCTTTTCTTCAGACTGTGCAGTACTCCCTTTATGGCCCCAGGGTTCCCTTCATATAAACACGAGGCACTACAAACCTTTTATGCTTTGGGAAGTGGTGGCGACACCCAGAATTTGTGTGAATAGTCCTGAATGACATTTTCACTTGATTTCAGGGTACTTTAATTTAAATTGTTGTATATGTACAGAATAAAGCCAAGAGAATGCTGTGTTAGAACTAAGAGCAAAACTTGGTCTGTGTGTAAATCTCATATTTTCACTTTGACTGGCATTAGTGTCAAGTTTATTAAGACGTATAATAATGCAATATTTTTTACTGAATCAGTTTGTTAGCTATAGTGCACATTTTTCATTTCAGAAAGTGTAATAAAAAGGAAAAAAAACCATTCTAATTCTAAAAAGGCAATATGTCTATATTTCTAATTAACCCCCTGACTTAATCTGTTTTTATGTTTGCCTTACTTTATCTTTCCTCTTGCCAAATAGCAGAGTAACATTTTGTGGATGTGCAGTGTGATCATACTGTATTTTGTGATTTAAATCAATTTATAAACTGTAGCTAAAAAAGTTACTTGTTCTTTCCAAAGATGGAAAACCCCAAATTCATCCACCTGAGTTTGCAGAACAATCCTGAAAGGGTATGTGTGTGCAGAGATAAATGCCATAATATCTATTTCTGGTATATATGAGTATGATGCTAATATGTGAGAATGGAGGTGGCCTTTTAGGTCATGGCACTTTTATCTCCTCCCTTAATTAGTGTTTTCATATGTGGCTTTTATTTGAAAATTTATGAGCATCTTGGATTAAGTGCCATATCTAAACAATGAACCTGTCATGAAAACCCTTCCTTAATTTTTGATGTATTGACTCTGCAGATTAAACCCCATACTAGTGAAAGATGAGCAGGACTTGGATTAAGGGACTGGGGTTTGATTATCCAGTGCTACATAAAGAATATCAAATTACACTTACCCAGTACTATTGCAAGGGAGAGTTTTCCTGATTTTTATTTTAACTCTAAAAATCTCAAGAAAGCAGACTCAAAACTGTGATAGTCTGTCTTTTTTGTGTATATTAATTATGGTTTTCAGACATTTGTGTAGTTGAACTTGTGGTAAAGGTGCATGACTTTACAGAAACCTGCTGAAACACCTTCAGAATAATTGTTTATAGCACAAGTGGAGTAAATGCTGAACGGCATATGGACTTTATGGACGTATATTTAAAATTGTCTTGGGTATTCATCATCATATGCTGCCCCAACATCCTGTGTGTGTGCCAGTCTTCTACAGTGCATTAATATACACTGTAGCACATAAATTGCACCTTGATTTTGCTCTGTCATTCTTTTACGTACGTAAGAGTTCCTTCCTCTTTTTTGTGTAACTGTCCCTGTTGTGTACATTTAATACAGAAATATGTGTGTGGGGGTGCAAGGGGATTAGAGAGTAAATCCAAACTTCCTTTCCTTTAAATTAAAATTAGTCCTAAGGCAGAAGGACTAAATATGAAATAGTCTTTTGATTTATCAGCTGGTATGGGACAGCTGGTTTAAATCCCTGCCTCTACAGTCTGTGAGTTTTCTGCATTCAAACCCTGTGAAATTGCCTGTGAATTTTGCAGTCACTGCAAACCAGTGGTTGCATAATTCTGCATATAAGAGGCTGTGTGCTATATGGTACCTGCAGTGCTGAAGTGGATCTCATTTCAGCAGTTAACAGCACGTTATTTAGTCCATTAAGCTGTCTGCTCTTTTCCTCCCTGTCTGGTAATTCCTTTCCCTTGGAACACATGAGCGCTCCCTCCCTTTGATACTCCCACACTTTCTGTCCATGCTTCCACTGAGGCCATCCACCCTCTCTCGAATCCTCCCTGTTCCCACTGAAACTGTCCTCAATCATTTTCCCGACAAACCTCCCATCACCGTTTCCCTCCCACTTCCACTGACGTCAGCTCTCCCGTACAGAGATCCTCGCTTCCACTGAGAGGATCCTTCCCACGCTGAGGTACATGAACTTTCTCAGTCTTCACGGCTACAGACTTTCAGACTGACACCTTTTATGCTGTTGTTGCAGGGCATGAACCTTTTCTTCAGGGGATGGGAGTCTCATTTTTAAACTGTGTGAAGTGAAGTGGTGTAGTAACATGTGAACTGTGTTCATATTTAAATCTAATTTTTATCTTTTTTTTTAATTTCCTATTGTTAGTAAGTTGGAAAAACCAAATTATAAATCACTTGAGTGTACAGGTGGCTGCACTACTAAGACAGCATAAGCTGCAATATGAATTTTTAAAGCATTATTATTGGTACTTCTCCTGATCACACAAACCAACTCATGCAAAATGTGTCACTGCTTCTGAGGGCAATTCCTTGTGTGACTGAGATGAGCAAGGTTAGATACTGACGTTTTGGAGTACTTGCTGTTGGTAAACACTTAACTGAAACTCTTTTCAGCTGTAAATTCATCTGCCACACATGAAGGGCTGACTTCTTTCTTCCCCTTTGCATTGTTCTTTTCTGCTGCTGGTCTGAGTTTGCTTTGTGCCTCTTCCCTGGCCATTTTAGGTAGTTAAATTCTAAGTTTTTCCTTTTCTGCCACTGAGTGGGTCAGTAGAGGAAGTATTGAAACCAAGCCTTTATTTCTGCAGTTCTAGGTATTTCTTTTACTGTGTTGTACCCTTTGTATTCTTAATTTTATGGCTCAGATTGAAGTGTAAGTACATCCACAGTGAGAAATTTTCTAGTTACAGAATGTACTTACAAGCCTCCATTTCTACCGTTCCCAATATTACATGTGGTGTGAAATTCTAATGCAAGTTACCAGCTTTGCCTTGCTGTTTAAGGGGCCAGCAATTCAGATTTTACATCCAAATTGTAGTTTAAATATAAATTAAAGATGTGAAATGGTTACTAGCAAATACTTGTTGTTCAATGAATTGTAGATTAGAAGATGCTTACAGTCTATGTGAGTATGAAGAATGTCTCACCAAGAGAAGTTCATAGTTCACTTGAAACTTAGGAAAAATACTGTTTGGAAACTTGTTTGCTTCCCATTTTGCATGCTTTAATATTTGTTCCTCATGTTCAAATAAATGTCCATGTCAAGAAAGGGAGAGGTATTTGAATGAGAATTATTTTTAACATCCATTGAAATTGTTATATCCAGCAGTCGCCACTACCAACAGTGATAAATTGCTGTTTTGTTTTAGTTATTATATGAACGTTTGTTCACCTCTCTTGGCTGTCACATTGAGAAAGGATTCCAGAATTGGGTTACTTAAGCAATAGTAACAATACACTGAAAATACTCCACTTTTTGAGTGGTTGGAATGTCAACTGACTTTCAAATGAGTCCTCAAAGAGGAAATAAATATTTCAAGATATGGACAACTAAAGCTTTTATTAGCTCTCAGCAAAAAGTGAAAGAAACTTAAAGCAAATATGATAATGAGCAGACTGGCCCCAAGGTGAAATAGTTTCAATACAAGCTTTAAGCAAGTTGTCATTTTATCCGGGGGCCACAGAAGCACCTGCACACATAGGAGAACAATTTAGCATTGTGTTCTATTTTGGTGGTGTGTATGGATATAATGTGCCCACACCATAAACTACTTTACCAGCTATGGATGGAATTATAACATTGTTAGCAATATTCCCAAGATCACACACAGAGAACAATTTCATGTCCAAAGCTCCGCTTTCCATGTGAATTGCAGTGTTTTATGTGTCAGACCCATTCAGTCAGTGGAGGCTCACTAGGAATTTGCTTGGCTCTGTGACACTGTACACATTGCTATCTGTTCTTTTGGTAAAATAATTAGGTATTTTTATTTAACCATAATTTAAATTGGCACAGGATGACAAGATACAAATTGAATAGCTTTAATGTGCATGACATACTAAATAGTTTTATTGCCCAGAGTCAGATTTTTAAGTTTTCCAAGGCGGCATCAAGGAAGTGATGCTGTTCAGGTCCTCCGCTTTGCCAAAAGATCATAGAATCACAGAATGTGCTGAGTTGGAAGATTTGGGCATCCAGCTCCTTTTAGGTTCTTTCTTCATATCCATGTTAAGGCCAAAATATAATAAATGAGGTTGTTACACATGCTGTGAAATTAAACAGCGGAGTCTCTAATCTGTGCATTCTTCCAGACCGTCCTCTTTTACTATGGGTTGTACTCCTGGCCTCAGATCAAACTCCCAGGCCCTTCTCTCTTCTTCCTTGTAAAATCTGTAACTCTGTCGCTCTGCACAAAGTGAAAAGCTTGGCATTCTGTACGTCAGCTCCCACATGTCTGGCTTTGTGCCAGGAGAAAGGAAGAGAGATAGAACCTACTGTTTGACATGGAAATGTGTTGACAAAAATTAGGCTATATCTATTTTGAATGTGCTTGACGAGGTAATTTGAGATGGGTTTTGATAGTGTTATAAATGTTCAAAGTTTGTCTGCATGTACAGGTAGAGAGTTAATGCCCTTTCACAAAGAACTCGTAATAAAAAAGGAATATTCAAGATATAAAAGCAGTTTGGGGAATAAAATACTGTTGCTAATGAAAAAGACTTGGATTGCAGTATCAGAGCAACTAAAATTAGGATTCCCATCTTTGCTTGGAGTAGGAGGAAATGTGGCTTCTGGTTTTGCCACTGTATTATGTGACAGACAATTTTTGAGTACTGGCTCCTTAGAAATGAGGACAGCATGTATAAATATATAACATAAAGAATTCTTTTTTTTTTTTTCCCAAACCAGAATCAGTTTGCACATTAATTTAAAAGTTGCATAGGAAACTTTGAACATTTTATATGCCTCTTCCAAGTAAGAGGTATTTTTGTTTATAAATGAAACATTTTACATTGTGACATGAACCGACAGATCTTGTTAATGGGAAAATATTAACCTTGATTTTTTTTTTTTTTTTTAGATTTCTCAGTTTCCTAAGTAAATCCATGCAAAGAAAACACAGAAAACACAGACACTGGACAAATATGAAAGAATGACATCCTCTACTTCCCTTTGTTTTTCATTTTGAGTTTCAGTGACCTTTTGGTCCCTGCTGGGATGCAGTGGAAACTTTATGAGGCCCCATCTTGCCACTAAAAGACAATGTATTTTTAAAGTTACACATTTACTATCATGTTCTGGTTTTGAGTTGGAGATTCTGTTATCTCTAATAAAATTTAATCAGACAACTTCAGTAAGTGATCAGCAAAGTAAACCTTCTTTATAAGAATCTTGTTTGAAAAAAACAGGCTATTGTGTAATTAAAGCACAACAAAAGAACCTTGGTCTGCTCTAAATACTTTTTTTTTTTTGTATTTAGGAGTATCTACCCTTTTGCATCATTAGGTAGATGTTCCTCAGTCACACTGAGTTATCAAGGATGTGTCTCTTCTGGCACTGAAGTGCAGAACTCTATTTTACCTGTTTTGATTCCAAGTTTAAATGCACAAAGGTATCTGTGTGACAGGTAGGTAGGTCAAGATCAGTGTTGAGCTGAGATGACTGGTTTGCAGATGTGTTTTCCTTTTGGAAACTGTCTGCTGTTCCTGTCAGTTTTTAAGTTAGTTTGGTTTTGGTGTTTCTTTTTCTTTTTCTCCCTTCATAACTTTTCATAAGGTTGGTGAGAAATTCCACAAATGGTTGAGGACAACCACGCTTATTACTTTGGTAACTTGAAGCAGAAGTGTTGTCTCCTGCACACAGTTTAACTGCCTGGTAAAAATTGCACTTTTCCATGGGCTGTAACTCAGAGATAAGTATTTTGACACAGCATGAGTACCAGTATGTAGGTATACAAGTACTGGAACCCAGAGCTTTGCCACACTCTGAAGTGTGGATGGCACTGGGATTGCTGACAAGATACCTGCATTTATTTTTCAAATCAAAGTAAAGTATTGTTTTCAAATACCGGAGAGATTTATTAGTGGGCCACATTGTTACTGAAATGACAGTCGTTTAACCCCATTAAGATCTGTGGACTTAAGGGTTATTGCTGTGACTTCAGGAAGAATAACTTTGGGAGTGGTACTCATTTTATTTGTACTCATGTAGTTCTTGACTTGCTTCTGAGGATCATTCTGTAAGCAATGATGCAGCAGTGTGGCCAAGGCCAGAGGTAGTGAGCTGAAATCAGAAGATCCAAACTTCCCCTGGTTAGTATGTGGCTCTTTGGCCAACTTGCTGGCTGTTTCCACTTGAATGCTTGATCTTAATTATGTGTCATGGGGGATCAGGGCCCTCACATACCCAGAACGTAAGAGCTGCACTCAGACCAGACTGTGTCCATGTATGCAGTGCTCTGTCTCTAACAGCCATCAGCAGAGTGTGCTTTGGACAAAGATACAAGGGATCTATTTAAAGGTACAAAAATCGGAAGAGTTCTTCGTGTTCCTCTTCTGGCTTTAGTCTGAACATACTGATTTACTTCTCATTTTTCACCATTCTGGCATGTAATATGATACCAATATTTTAGTTTTATATCCTTAAAACTTGGTTGCTAAGTTGACAAAAGTAATAAAAAAACCTGTACCCTTGAGTGGAACTTGTGAATGGAGTATTAATTTCCAAACCAGTGTTAGCACATACTTACTCTTGAAACGCCACCAGTGTGAATGGCTATGTATTTGTTTCTGCAGATACTGTTGCAGCCACCAAGAACAACCCATGAAAGTTTTTAAAAGAAAGCGGGGACATAAATTGTAACTAAATATACATTTGCATTTTGAAGAGGAGTTCACCACCAGGGAAACTAGTTTCTTTCATACACAAAGCAGAGTGTCCTGCAGATGAAAAAAAAACCCAAGGGTAAAATGGATGTTTTAGAGGAACGAAACATTTCAAAGACAGGCAAAAGGGAGTTTGCAAATCCAAACAGCTTTTGTTTTGTTAACAAAAGGAAGAGTAAGTCCTATGAACTCAAACACTGATTCATGGTTCCATTGATTCTGCTGGAACTTTTAATTTACTGGGTATTTGGACTATTTTTTACTTTGGCTGGAAGAGAACTGCTATGTAATGCCATGGAGCTGAGATCTGTCATGAGAGAGTGAGGTAAAATTCTGTGGTAGTGCTGTCAGTCACAGCCCCTAAGAGTACCAATGACACTTTTTCCTTCAGAGAATAATCTCACATTTTACCTTTTGCAAACTATGGAATATTTTACTTTGGAGTAGCTGCCTACTTTTTAAGGGTGGGGGTTATGTTTTCTGAAATTTATTGCAAGTTATGGCTCTTTAAAATGAATGCATTAGAGCAGTAGTTGTTGGAAACCAAGTTTTCTGCAAAAGCAGCTACCTCTGGCAGTAGTTCCTAGCAGCAAGAACCAGCATCTGGGAGATAAGAGAGATTTAGCATTTACTGTCCTTGTTCATAATAATAAATGAATAATAAATGAAGGTGCTCAGTGAAGAAGCAGACCTATCCCTCTGCCCACTGGCTTTGGTGAGAAGGGCAGAGATAGTGTTTGTCCCCAGAGGGCAGGCAGTAGTGTCAACATGCTGGTTTGGTAGCACATAAGTAAGAAAAAAGAAATTTTGTTGAGCATTCTATACTGTTGTTTCCTCAAGCTAAATATTGATGTATCAGCTTATGATATTTTACTGAAAAACGTAGCTCTGCTGTCACTGTTTGTATAACAGTTGGAAGATTTCTTTTTTTTTCTTTTTTTTTCTTTTTTTTTTTTTTGTATTAGTGCAAAGCCACAGAGTTAGAGTGGGAGTGGGGCGGAGGGAGAAAGCCCTGCCAGGGGTTGGCGGGAGGCATGGGAAGTTTAGCGGCTTGTCAGATCCTCAGACTTAGCCCCTAGTCACAGTGTGACCATGGGATAATTGCCAAGCACCAATTTTCAGAGAAGCATGACTGAAGTTCACATTTTATAAAAAGTTAAGCTCTCTTATGAATTACTTACAGTGAGATTCATAGCTGGACTGTCAAAAAAGTGAGCTGAAATTACCATCTCTTATTTTGCCAGTTAAACTAAAAATGACTTCTTTTCGGAGGGTGCATAGCTCTGAAGTTTTCTCCTAACTTTATCTTGGCTGTTCTGATTGCTGAGAGCTCTTACAAGGCTCTCTTGTGTTCTTTGGGCAGTGTAAACTCTCTTCTGCTGTGGCCTGCTAAGGTTGGGGGACACTGTTCGTGGGGTAGTTTTTGCTTTGTGGGGTGACATCACTTTGTTGGTATCCAAAATCTAACCATACCAGTGAATTTTAAGTGAAATAAACCTGGTGCTGGTTCAGGGAGTGGCAACCTTTTCCTCCATTTCTTCTGTGAGCCTTTGAGCTGTGCTGGAAAGTACAGGCTTTGGGTGTTAAGAGGTAGCTGTGATTTTCAACCCTTTATTCTATGCACAGGAGTTAGGTGGGTTAGGAGGTGCCTCCCTGGTACGTTGCACTGCACTGTCATTGCCTCCTAAATGAAATCAAGACCAGAGGCCAGTGTAGAGTGTGAGTGATGAAGTCCAGCTCTTCACTCAGAGGTCACTGTGAGGTATAGTTTAGCTGTGGAAGTCTCAGTTATCTCCACAGTGATCTTCACCTAGTTATGGAAGAGCGATTTGTCCTAAAAAGTTGAGAAAACTCATAAATTCTTCCATCATCAGTTGGGAAAAGGACATTATCTCCCTCAGTTGTTTTCTGAAGTGCATGTTTAGCAATGAAGCCATGTGTTCTCTTGCTCTTTCTGCACAGATGACCTGCAAAGAAGAACTACCATCCCCCATCAGGAAACCTGATCCTTTTGGTCAGTGGTCCCTTACATTTATTCCCCAGCTGGCTGGCATTCCAGCAGACTGATCAGAGAAGTACCCTATTGCATCCACTTGTTAGGATTTGCTGTGCCAGGGCTATTCCATTCCAGGACAAAGGTACCAGGGAACTGTGTTGTGTTGAGCAAAAGCAGAGCGGGTCTTCCCTGGCTGTGGCCAATTGCTTTGACTACTTTGGGATCTAGTTTTTTCTCATACCTGTAACAACATACTCAGTAAATACTCGCGTGAAATATTACCTGGGAGTCTTTAAATGGTTGAGTACTGTTAGCTTCCTGCCTCTTTGTAAGATGTACAAGGACCTGTATAGTACCTAATAGTTGGGTTTTTTTCTCTCTTTTTTCCCCTTCCTTTTGCAGAGAGATAGGTGTGGGTGAAAGGCTGGACATTTTTTCCATCATCTTTCCCAACATCAGAAGGTTCCAAGCCAGCAGGTAGAATTTCTAGGAGCTTCTAAAGGATGGTCCTTTAGCCCATCCTAAAATAGTTTAATGCTTTTGAAGGCAAAGCAATAAAACAATTCATGTAGAGAAAAAAGCATGACAGAGGATTGCCAGGGTAAGAGGATTATGGCTAACAGCACTGCCTCTGCTTTTGCTGGGTGCTGCAAGAGGTCTTCATATCCTTTAAGAGTCTGAGTTAGGTTTGGGAAACCTTGACCTCTGTACTGAGGAATGATCCGAGGCCAGCTGTAGTGATTTGTTTAAACACAAATTCTTAAATGCAGATTAATTGATTGTTACAATTCAGTTTGGTTACTACAGATACTTTTGTCCTAGAACAGACACAGGCAGACTGTCCAGAGGCTATATACATATGTACAGGATGTTTGCCAATTAGCTTGTGGTTAATTTAAAGAGAAGAATACAACCCCCTGACTTAGTAAACCCTCAACTCAACCACGGCCACTTGTCTTCACCCCAACACCACTGTCAGCCTGGCAGGCCATGTAAGACAGCATTGGCTTTGCAGAGCTGTATCTGCAGTGCTGTGTAGCTCTGTACTACAAATCTAAGTATTTGCAATATTTGTTAAAGGAGGCCTGAACGGATTTTAGAAGAAGCAGGACTGCAGTGATAAATCTGATCCCTTGAAACATGAGTTGGAAGTTGTACCCCTCCTGTCAGCAGGTTCTCTGTATGATGTATTGTGGAGTTTTGGCTGCAAAGAAGCTGTAGCCTGCAGTTAATGAGCTGTTCAAAGTAGCTGTGAAATTGTCAACTTAATGAAGCCAAGTTTAGTTAACAGACATCTTTCAAAGATTTTGTGTGAAGAAGCAGGCTCTGGAAATGCCCAGCTATGCACTGCAGGAAAGTGCTGTGTGCTTTTCTGAACCGAGAAATTAAGAGCTCATGTGGTAAGAGATAGTGCTGTTTTACAGAATGTTTAAAGAAAGCCCCTGGCTGTCCCATCGTGGTGGGGAGCTTCATAGTTTTTTTTCTATTTTTAGAGAGTTAAGAAGCATAAGCACTTTAAAACAGTCAGTGGCTTGCAGCTTCTGTATGATACTAACTGAAGATCCTAAATTTTTTTTCAATTTTTTTTAATGATCATACATATGCAATTCTTTTCATTGTTATCTGTTTCTTTATAAAATAACTGATCTAGTCTAATCTAGTGCTTTGTCCCTCCTCTCTTTTTCTCCTGCTAGTATAGAGAATTTAGTTTGAGTGCTACTAAAACACCTGCTGAAGGCAGTGGAGACTGCAGTTCAGGCTAGCTGGGCTTCTTCAGCCTGTCCTTGGAGAATGAGTGATTGCTGTTACAAAACCATTTACAAACCTCTGCTGCCCATGACCCTGAAAGGACCCATCATATGTTACAGGAACAAGTGTCTGGGGTCTTAGGCACCTCATCTCACCTCAAATGCCAGCATTGCAATGGCCGGTTTTTCATGTTGGTGATTTCTTATTGACATAACCAGGGTAAAGCCCTGCTCTAATTGCAGAAATAGATACTACTGTACTTGTGGCAGTATAGTTTATGCCATTTGAGAATACACATACAATGGTATTGCTTTTTCCACAATAGAAAGCTTTCCTGTATTTCTTGACTTGTGGAACTGTATTTAGGTCATATTTCTAATTTAAACTAAGTCTTAATACTGCCAAGGCCAGGACTGTGTGAGGAATGTTACTCAGTTTAGAAATATCAGTGAGGAATTTGGATTTTTAATATTATTTTATATTGGAAGAATCTCTGTTATGGATATAGTGACAGTGGATAGGGGGAAGCATGCTTTTGTTAGAGTAGCTTGTTTTATTTGAGGAACTGGTATAAAGTACACCAGCAAAACCAGTTTTGCTAATGTTAGCTCCATTTGCAATAAGAAAGTTTCGCAGGACATTGGTGTTATACCTGTGCTGGGACTTTAGGATTGTACAAGTGAAATGAAAGTGAAGCAAGAGCCTGGTACATTCAGCCCTTTTCCTCCTTGTTGAGCCTTTGGACTGGTAATTTCTGGCAGCTGATGTCTATGAGCCACTTGCCTGCTTTTATGATGCCTTTGCAACAAGAATTGGTAGTAGTGAGAGCTCCTCACTACCAGGAACTCTGCTAGCACTCTGAATGCTGCCAACATGCTGGTGCTTTTTTGGAATTTTTCTTCTTTTGGACAGACAGATTTATCAGGAAATAGTTTGGCTGATGTATGAAATCATAATGTGGGTATTTGCAAACCTTTGGGAAGAAATGTAATTTTGTCAGCAAGACTTTGTAGGCTAGACCAGGCAGTAGAACAAGCAGAGGGGAACAGTCCTTGAATTAGGACAAATAAATGATTGTTAATGGCCTTTGTCCTCTATTGCTGTGTGCCTTTTGCTGTAGCACACTGCTCTTCAGAACAGGCTGTAAGTGTGTAGCTCTGCATTCTGCACCTACAGGTTATTAAGGAAAAGTTGAAGTCTCAGTTAATTAATTGCATTGTTAAAACTGATCTAATATGAATAATTATCTCATGAAACTATTCCAGATTTATGTTTGAATATGGGACAAATACATCCAATAATATATACAATGCATGCAGTAGTTATGGAAGATACTGAATTGAAAGGTGTGATTTGGTGACAATTTGTTTGTCATGCCAAATTGTGGCAATTTGTGATAGAAATGTTGTCCCGCCACAGCTGCTTCTGCAGCAGAACCCCCATTTTACTGCCTGTTTCTGCTTAACCTTCTTACTTTGTCATCCACGGTGGTCTGTAGTTTTTCTTTAACTTGTTCAGTCACACGTAGCAGAGGCTTCTTCCTGCAGCCCCTTTTCTTCTTTTTGCCATTGTGTTCTGCCTTTGACTGCCATTTTCATGTTTCTGATGCTCATAATTGTATGTATCTATAATTTTTTGGTGTCACAAATGGTATGTGTCCTCTCACTGATAAAACTCCAACCAACTCCTCTCAGTGCTTTTTTTAAATGTAGTTTTGTTGGGTGAAGGTCTTTGAGGAAGGTCTGGCTTCTTCCCACCCACTGGTATATGACACAATCCTAGAAACGATAGAATCTTGCTTAAAAGGAGCATAGCTAGTAAACAGATGTCTCCCTGAAAATCTTTATTTAGTACACACAGTGTACTCTTAATCATCTGCACCAAGGTCAATAGCCCTTTAAAGGCCATTATTATAAATCAATCTGATATTAGAGGAGTATTTTCATAGATGTGTACACATACACAAATAAACAAACCAATGCTTTTTTATCTAACTTCAGCTAAAAGGCAGTGAACATGTTTCTAATCTGCTGTACTAGAAAAACGATTTTTCATCAGCTTTCAAAACTGCAATGCTGTTCTATGCATAAAATGTTTTCCATACCGACATTTTAAATTGTAAGTAGGTTCTTGTGTAGGTTAACAGAAAAAAGTAACATTGCGGGGAAAAATAGTTTTGTTTTTCATAGCTCAAAACATAAATAAACAGTTGATGTGTAAATAGCTTGGTTATAGTTTGTGGATGTGAATTTTAGTTATTTAACTATGAATAGCGACTGTCAAAATTCTGCTGGTGCTGACACAATTTTGTAATAAAAATTAGACATTTTTCATCTATTTTTGTAACCATTTCAATTCAGATACTTGCTGTGTAAAGGGAATATCTGCACGAATAGTTATGATCAAACTGAACTTTGATCTGAAATGGAAATTGATTTTTCTCCTCACTAGGGACTTTAAAATGGCTTCCCCAAGTATTGGAGCTCAAGCTGGTTTTGTGCCAGCTTTCCTTTTGACAAGGATAAAGTGGAAGAAATTGGTACTTTTCCTCCTGATGCACTCTCAACAACTGCCATAATTCCCATTTTTCATAGGGTCATGTTCATTGTGTCTCTAATGGAATTAACTGTTCTTCTACATGTTTCAATATCCTCCAGGGCTGCCCATTCTTTCTTGCACTTGCAGAGCTGGTGACCATTACAGATATGACTGAAAAGCGGTCCATGAGTGCTCTGTCTTGCTTACAGAGCTGCATCCAAGAGCTCCCTACCCTGCAGCCTGGTTCTGGGCCACAAACTATTACTCTTTGCTTTCTTGGTAGTGTGACTAGGCTGATACTTGACTCTCACCTTAACTGCATTGAGGTTGGGGCAACATTTTGAGTGGTATTTAAGCAAGTAACCCAGAGCAAGTGCTGGACTCTGAGTTGATGGCTCTTGTTCCTGTCTCTGTACCCACACCCTGGACTCAGGCTGATGCATGAAGCCTACAGCATTAGGGGAAAGGCTGGTTTTCCCAGAGCTTTAGGTTTTTAGCTGCTTTTGACTGCTCTTTACCTGTCTTATGTATCATGATCAAAAGCCAGATGGTATTCCCTGCTGGCTTTGCTCAGGTCTCTTGGTGCCACATGTATGTGCATGGTAGAGCACAGTTGAGTGAGCCCTGCAGGTGTGGAGAATTTGGTACCAGACAAAACAAACAACCAAGTGCAGATGTGACAGAAAAGATATACTAAAATGAAGTAGTTTATATAAATTTGTAATTTTTTTAAAAAAAGTTAGACTTAGCACAAAGATATGCCAGGCTGTTTTGGTACAGTATCTATCTGTATGCTGGAAATAGGTTTGCATGTTGTGGGGAAGTTCCATTGATCCTCAACAGTCATTTCTTTTACACTTCATCATCTTCCAGTTCAGTCCATGGAAAATAAACCCCAAATCTAATTATTGTGCCTCTTTTATTTTTTATCCTGTAAATTTTCTATGCCTTTCTTTTCATAGCATCCTCCGAAAATGTCTTTCCCTCTATAAGCATTAGGCTGTTAAATTTTTGAAACTCATGACAATGTTGTTCCATAGTTCATACCTTTGCTGGCATTTGCAGGGTAAACACCCTGCAACCAGAAACTGAGCAAGCTCAGTGTCTGTGGTACACACCGTCCTCATATGCCCTGGGCTCAGGAGTGCCCAGCCTGTTTTCACATCACTCACGTGGTATTGCCTCACACTTTGGGTCAGCACTTCCTCGCTTTTTGAGAATACATCTCTTTTTAGAGAAAGCAATTGCTTTATTCTAACTGCTCTTAGTAAAATAGCAGTTTTTCGTACTAATAAGTAGGTATTTCTAAACTTCACAACCCTTTCCAAGTAAAGGCATCATAGAATTAGAAATTACCCAAAAGAAACAAGCAAATGTAGCACATATAAACAAAGAGAGTTGTCTGGGAAAGGCCTTCAGTATTTTAAGCCATTGTTTTACAACCACCAGATTTCTCTTTTAAAAATCCTTGAGACTGATCAAGTTGTGCCTTAGCAAAGACTTTTAGGATCTAGAATGGTATTTTACTTAGTGACTTGTGGGTCTCCTTGCTCAGGCATGAAGATAAAGGAAGATAAGATGGTCAAATAGAAAAATGTTAACTTTGAATGATGTATAATGGTCAGTCAAGGCCGTTGTGTAGCTTGTCTGCTTGATGACAGATAAGCAACTGTGGTACAAGGACTAAACTTGGGTTTTAGGTTAAAAATTCTTGTTTAGCTTTGTCTAAATTACAAGAGCTTTTCTTTTCTGTGACTGGAGCTGTGGTTATTTATTTTTCTGTGTTTTGGGTTTTTTTTCCCTGGATACAAATGATGGCCAATTTTGCTGAAGCAATGGGTTACTCAAAGGTTTAATCAATGCTACATTGAAAAAAAAATGGGAAATACGTAAAAAAATCTGAAAATGGTTTCTCATTCCAGTAGTTTCAGATTTCAGGTGTCATTGCTAATGTTCAGGAATGACTGGCTGTACTTGCGAGTTCAGGGTATTCAGCTCAAGCTGGTAATTTGTGTTCCAAGTGTATTGCTGAGGAGGGCAGAAAGGAACATGTATTTAAGAAGAAAAACAAGTAGTGATGCATCTTATTTGTGTTAACAGGCGGCAGCACACATAGTTTGTACAGGTCTCTGGTTTTGGTAATCAGGCTAAGAAAGTGGAAAGAATTAGCACTAACAAGAAATCCCATCTTGGAATGTAAACTAACTGGGACAGTGACATATTTTCCGGTCTGTTTATAGGGCTGTTGTACACTTCAATACTTACACAGTACAAATGTAAAAATAAAATAAAAACAATGGCAGTGATGATGGTCATGTTAGGAATTGAATTCTCTGTCAATTCACTCTCTGTAATGACATGCACTTTTTAAAAAGGCATAAACTCCTTTATGCATAGGGAATTTGCAAGAGTTGCATGTGCAATTAGAAGTAATTTAGTTCAGAAATAGATTACTTGTTTGTCTGCTGGCATAATTAATGATAGCACTGGCATCCAGTGTCTCAGATATTTACAGTAAAAGAAGAAAATTAGCACTGAAACTATCAAACTGAAGTTATCAACTGCAGGAAATAAAATCAGTCTTATTATATCAAAAGAGTGTATTGCACAATTCCAGGTATTTACATGGAATATTCAGAAAGAAAACCAGAGGACTAGTTAACCACAGCATTCCCAGTCTTCTTGTCTGTTGTTGGCTGGAACAGTCCAGTGTGCTTCCTCCCTCCCTGTTTCTGCCCTGCTCTTTAGGGGCACTCCACAGCTTGCTCCTCCAGTTGTGTGTGTGAATGACATATATGGCTGACAGAAAGGGAAGGGGGCAGAGGTTGTTATCCTACAACAGAATTGTTTCCAAAAGTAACTGTAAAAACAACAGCAGGAGATTCTGCACTTGTTCCCTCTCAATCTTTCTGATAAAAGTTTGCTTAGTTTACAAGTCAAAAGGTGATTTTTCTAGCAGCCAATATTTCTAACTCACACATTTGGGTTTGACAATCAAGCTGTTTTCTGTTTGAATCTTACTTCATTGCCAGTAATAAAAATTCCAGCTTGCTCAGCCATGGTTATATTGGTTTTGCAGAGCTAACAGTAGTAAAAGCTTGTTTTTGTCCACAAAGTTAGCAGATTAGGTCTCAGAGAAACATCACCTTGACAACAGAGGTATAGAAAAGTGCTTTTTTTTTAATTGGTGACTTAGTTTGGACCAAACAGTACTGAAAGAACTAAATGCTTCTTTTACCATCTTCAGCCTCTGTGCATTCTCTTCCCTAAGTAAAGAAGAGATCTTCCTTTGGAAATATTGATGAGGCTTATGCAACTTGCTGTGTATTATTGATTATTCCAACAAGAATATTCCATGTTATATGAGACACTTCCTCTGCCTTCTTGCTTTTAATACCAATATTTGAACCTCTGAAGTGAAACCATATATTATCTACCAATACTTTTTTCTCATAGACTTTTTAAAGCTCCATTAAAATGCTTATGAGATCTGTTCCTCTTCTATGTCCTGTTATTATTTCCTTATTTCAATAACCACATACAATTTCTGTTATGATGAATCCTTCATAGAGGTGGAAACAGGAAAAGATGAATATTTGGTTTAAAGAAACATGAAAAATATATCTGCTTAATCTTTGTTTGTTTACTATGCAGTCTGTCACTAGAATTATCTGTCTTCCCAGCCTCCTGCTGAGTAGTTTTCTTGCTATTACAGGAGTTGTAATCAACATACAAATGCTCTTTTGAAGTAGGAATGTAATTCCAAAATCTTTGGTGCATCAGTGTGTTCTCTTCTTTCCTTTCTCTCCTAGGAAAGAACAAGGCAAGTATTTTGTAGTACAATAAAATTCATGATTTGAGAGTGTTTTTTGAAGGTATGGATGAAACATCTGTCATGAAAAAGGCTGCTGGCACAATAAAGTGATGCAGTCCCTCTTTGAGAGCTACCTTGATCTTTTATTGGAGAGCAGTTGTGTGTGGATGGTTTTTCCATCTAATGGAAGAGATGTCTCCTGGCTGTTTAACCAATGGCACTTGTTCCTGGCAGTGCTCAAAGGATGGGGTTTGATCATGCCAATCCAGGCACTGTGCAAGCTATCCTACATTGCCACTGTGTTGGAAATACATTGCTGTTAGCATTGAGAACAAACTTTATTGGAAAAAGAACAAATACTCTAAATCAGTGCCTCTGCATCCTGAAGGTACAACTTGGAACTAGGGAAGGAGAATTACTTCCAGAAGCTCTGTATACAGCTGAGGCTAGTGCAGAGCCTTGACCTAGAGCAAGATTGCAACATCGTGTGTCCATCACAGGCCATGCTGTCTTTCACTTGCTGTCATGGTTCTTGGACACTCAGAGACAGCAAACCATGGGTTAGTTAAATTGTTCTAGTATTTGTTTGCTGAAGGGGCTGAAGTCCATTCATTATTCCATATTGGGAAGTCTCCTGGTTCATGTGCAAATACTGGGCACTTGTCTGGTCACACCTTGCTGCAGAGGTAGATGCTGGGACTTCTTGAACTGCATGGTGGACATACTGCCTGGTCACAGATATGGGATAGTTCTACAAGTATGTCCTGGAAAATCAGCAAGCTGTATCTTTCGTTTTGCTCTTCTTAGTTGATTTGTGTCCCTTTTAAGCAAATGCAAAGAGGCTTTTCTAACAGCTGGATGTGCTGTGCCTTCTGTATTGGAATTTA
Source organism: Pithys albifrons albifrons (assembly GCF_047495875.1). NCBI lineage: Eukaryota > Metazoa > Chordata > Aves > Passeriformes > Thamnophilidae > Pithys > Pithys albifrons. The sequence continues at coordinate 11,708,163 of NC_092470.1, forward strand.
TGGAGAGCCAGTAAGGGTCCAAGACATGTAGAAAAAATGAAATTATGCTAATTTGTGGTGAACAGGACTATGTCTCACTGTGCAGATGCTGTGTATTTTGTAGTCCTGAGGAGTTTGTGAGGCTTCTCTAGTGAGGCATGTTTCAGTGATTGTCAAGTATTTATAAAGTGGCACGTTCAAACTATTCAGTCTCTGCCCTTGTTAGAGGATAGACATCCATGTCTTGTTTTGGAGTCAGTGTATCTGTTCTGAGAGATTCTGGAAATAGTCACTTGAGGGTTAAACTGTTCCCAAAGGATTATTTTCACTGTTGTTTTTCTTCTTCTCTTTCTTCTCCCCATCACATCTGTTCTACTGAGAACCTGTTTCACCTCCTTACAGGGTTTATGTCCTACATTCATTCCCACTGCCTGTTCTGCTTTGTTCCAAAGACTAAAAGACCCTCTGCTGTGTCCAACAGAAAGCCCAGCCTGCATCACTGAGCTAAACTGAAACACACATTGATCTCTGTGCGGAGCCTTGTACCAACCGGACTTTGGGGCCTCTTCCCAATGGCTGGATCTGGTTGTCTCTTCTGATTTGAAGCAGGAAGCATTAATCTGAGATTACTTTGCCTCTGCAGTTTGTACTGGGGAGGTTGCTGGTCTTTGCTGTTGATTCTAAACCCTATGCAGATCAATGGGGAGCATAGGAACATAAACAAAACCAAATTAGATGCTGCCAGTTTGAGGTTTCCCCCTCTGCAGGGCCCCTGTGGTTCCTGGGCTCAAGCTGTGAAAGGAGGTGACTGTGCTGCCACAGCGATCTCTTATCCCATGGCGTAGGCTGAGTTCCTGAGGTGCATCATGGCCATTGCTGAGAGTCTGGCAGGGAAACAGTGTTTGCTCTGATCTTTCTAGCATTGTTCAGTTTTCCTGCAAAGTTAGCAACACAAAATGCCCCAGTTTCCAACCTCTTTGAGAGGTTTATGGGTTTTCTTTCTTTCTCTTCCTTGGACCAAACCTGTTCATGGGCCAGGTGTGAAGTTTTTGGATGGTTAGTGTGTTTTTTTTTTTCCACTTCGGAAGCCTACACAAAACAGATTTGGTACCAAACAGTCTTCCTTTTATAGTCTGTTACACACAGAGACCCTTTCAGTTTACATTTGTCCCGTTCTTCACAGTGAAGATTATATTAACGACGCTCATTACTTTTTTCTGCCTTCTTTTCCTAATCTGTTTGTTTATTCCCACTTACTTCTGGCATAGTTTAACTAAAGCTGAGAGTTCAGTCAAACTTTTTGGCTCAAACTACTTCAATGCTTCTGTGCAAACTATCACTTCATGACACTCAATTTACTGATACCCCTCCTTGGAAAAATGAACATTGTTTGAAAGATTTTTCAGTAGCTGTAAGGACAGATGCATCTTACCCACACCCTTAATCATAAAATACTGGAGAAGCTCAGCAGACTCACAGAACTTATCTCTTAACTTTTTAATGTGCATGATGATATGTATCTCTTCTTTCTATTCAAGATCACCTGACTTTCTGCTTTTATGTCAGAATTAGGGTCATCTTCTGCAGAATGGAAGAAGGTTGCTGGTGTCTTAGCTGCTCTGGAGAGCAGACCCTCCTTGATCAAATGGTACTAGAGTATAGGCATTGAAAGAAGATGGGTTTGTTAAATGAAAGCTTCTTTGATGTTTCATGGCAGGGATATAAACACGGCTCTTGAGCCACTGAGAAAAAAAAGTAGAGAAGAAACAGTTAGTAGTCCTAAAAATCAACATTCTGGGTATGAAAAGCTATTTTCTGGACCATGCAAATTGGATAAACTTGTGTGGGTTGAGCACTCTTATTTGTGTATGTGGCTGATTAGCATGAGCCCTCTACCCAAGATTGTTGGTCTGTGTCAATCACATGTGGATCTAACAAAAAATGGCATTCTGCAGCCAAGTCCATTTTCTGATGACTCAGCGGGTTGGGTGTACAGCCAAGCTCTGTGCCCTTCAGTGACATGGAAACCACAGCCATTTGTGGAAAAATAGGGCTCTTTTCCTTTCCATGAAGCAAGTGGAGCAAAAGAGTTTGCAAATATGGCATATTTTCTAGATTATATGATTGCTTTTTAAGAGCATGCCACAAAAAAATATCACTTTAAAGAAACATCAGTAAGAAAGGGCAGCATTTTGTAAATGTATCCAATTTCATCAAGTTCTTACATACACAAACAAGAGATGCAAAATGTTGGTGTCTTGTTTAGTAAGAAACCAGCTTGAGAAGAAAGTTAACGCATAGGAAAAAAAGATTACACAAGGCTGTGAAATATGTCCCTTCTCTTGTCTTTTAAAGTAACTCAAGCCTTGCTCTTAATGCAAACCTAATTTTGTCTTGAAATTAGTGTACCCAGAAGATGAAATAGTAAGCTGATACCTTTTGTAACCAAACAGAATAGAAGTTTATTCTGTGCCAGGCCTGAAATTTAAAGCAAAATAGTTTAATAAGGATGTAAATCTCTTAAAAAAAAGAGTGGTTTTTTTCAGAATCATTCAGCATTAGTAAGATTTAAATGAAACTGTATTTGATAAAATACTGGGTTTATGTCTAAAATAAGAATGATCATCATTTCCTTACATGAATATACTTTTGTTTACTAATGCATCTTATTGAAAAAGGGATTTTAAGCAACAGCAGTCTCCATGCATATAAGCTGCACTGCAGATAATCTGCAGCTTAAAAACACTGATTATTTGGGAAAAAAGTCTCTGAATGATGATCCACATGCTCAAGATAACCTTCAGACAGCCAAGAGCAGAAGCGGGGCAGGGGAGGAGGAGGAATGGAAGGGGCTGCAGGGTGAGGGGGTGGCCAGGGCAGTGCCCAGGGAGCTGAGCTGGGCGTGAGCTCCTCTGTGTCCCCCTCTGCTCTGCCCCTGTCCTTGGCTGCCACAGGTGACCCCGAGTGCCTGTGGGGCGATGCTGGGGACCTTCCTCCTGGGAGCACATTCCACAGGTACCTGGCACAGGTTTAGGGAGCTGTTGGAGAGCACCCGCTGGGCCCCCTGCAGGTGGAGGTGCTCTGGGGAACAAAGGAGACAGCGGGCACTGGGTAATGCCAGGATGGAATTGTAACAAAGCTGCTCCTTGCATGCTTAAGTAAAAAGGGGAGCTACTTCTGGGAAGCGGTAGCTGCCTCCAACTAAGCTGGAGAAGCTGACAGGTGACTGTACTGTGTGCAGTAGTTTGTACAGTTAAAGGTAAAAAGAGGTGGAGTCCTCGTGAGAGTACAAATTATTGAACTTTTTGCAATTTAGTGGAACCTCAAGCTACTAATGTCTTTCATTTTTCTGTGTTTGCAGTATATTCTTAAACCCAGTGTTGTTTTTAGTTTGGAAAAATGAATGTGTCTTTAGGGAGTATGAAATCAGGAACAGAAAGTAATGCTACATAATTTTCTGGCTCTTTCTATAATCATCCCCACTTTTTGTTGCATGTTTTCTGTTGATTATTGTAAATATTTCTACACAAACCCCGCAGTGGTTTAGCAAAAATGAAATGTCTTGCCTTCTTAAAACAGCAGATTCTGGCAAAAGCCTTTTCCTCCTTGTCTTCTGAACTGTCAGCAACAAAGATTTAAGAACTTTCAGTGGAGGTTTAAATGACTGGCTTTCTATAAACATTGCAGCTATCCAGTTGTGTATAAAATGTAAGGCTGGTGTTTTGTAACTAAATCCCAGACTATTTATTTCCCTCTTTTTAACAGAGCATTTTTGAGAATTGCAATATAACATCCTAATATACAAAACTATGAGATTTATAGTAGTTTGTGATGTTCTTTAACTGCCTTAGAAGTCTTGTATAGACAGGCAAACTAAGTTTTTAATAGAAGTGCTGCTTTCAGTCTCTATTTTTAAATGCTCAGATTTTCCCTTCTGAATGGTTTTGAACCATTCTGTTGATTGTAGAGACCTTAGAGCTATTCAGTAATACACCATTAAAATAAAGTGGTTTGGATATCTGAATGAGCTTTCAGAGTTAAAAATCCAGATTTTAAAAATAAGGGATATTGCATAATAATTCCCACATGAATATTGGGAAAAAGAGTTTGTAAAATTTTAATTCTTCAAATACAGACAGTAACAAAGCAATGAATTTGGAAATTGGGTGAAATTCAATTACAGTTCCTGGAACAGTTTGTCACGGTGACTACACTGCTATCCAGAACTTCACTTTCTAAGACTTAAATAAAACCAGTAATAAAGTAGTTATATAATGTCATATTAGCAAAAGGGGGGAAAGGGAGATATAAATAAAATATTGCCTTTAGGAAATGTGTTAATTAGTGAGCTTTATTTCTTAAACTGTAATTTCTGAGATATTTTTGCAGTACCAGAAGCTTCTGCTCCGTGAGAGAAGTGTGATGTGGGTAATGACTTTTGTCCTTTTATGTTCCTCCAGTCCTTTTATTCTTTTAAAATTAAATCCTCATACAATCTTTCTGTATGGTACAGACTGCTTGGCTGGGAGTTTTCTCTGAACTACGAGGGTTTTGTGCATGTGGGAGGCACAGGGAGACAATGGAAGTGGTGCAGCTGATGTTTTCCTTGTATTGCTCCTGTGCAGCTCATCCAAGTCAACCTGGTTTCCTGCCCTGTGTGAAATTCTGATAGAGCTCACAAAGCTGAGCCCAGCAAGGCTCAGCTGAAATTGCGTTAAATTAACAGTGGCCAAAGCAAACGTAATTTAGTAGGAATTTATTTTGTGGTGAGGTTTGTAGAGTCACTTGCTGGAAATGTTTCCTGACACAGTACACTAGTAGGCTCTGGGGTTTTTTGTTTTATTGTTATTTCATCAGACTTCAAGCACTGACTTTTAATTTGTCTGGGGTCTGCCTCAAGGGTAACGTGTGTTTGTGTTTGGTTGTGAGAAAAATCATCAGCCAAAATCGTGCCATTGTTTCTGAGTGGTATCATAAATAATATGTGTTTGGGCCATGCCAAACTCCTGGAAATGTTCTCTGTTAAAATTTGTAATAGCTTGGGACCAGGAACTTGATAATTATCTGGAGTTTGGTGCATCTGTGCTGTCCTTAAGAATCCGATCTCATTTGAGGCTTTGTGGAAGAAGAAATAAATACCTTCAAGAGGAATGACTTTTTGATGGCTAGCTCTCTTTATTAGTTTTGGGGTTTGTTTGAAATCTGACTAAATATTTTTCTGTCATAGAAATGATGTTTACGTTACAAGGGAACAAGCAGTGTTTATAATGGGATGAGAAAATTAAAATCAGATTATTTAATCAAGTAGAAATTACTGCATATTGTACATTTTGGGAAATGAGAAACTGTTGACAGAAAAGGGAGAAAATGCAAAAAAATTGGAAGAAATCACAATTGTGTTGAGTTCCACTAATGCTTGAGATTGGTATGCACAATATAATTATAAAAATGTGGTGTTAATAGGAGACACAAAACTTCATCTTTATTAATTTTTATGACAGTTAGTAAACAAATTGCGACTACACACTTAGTGATTCTATGGCTGCAAGAAGTGTATTTTTAAAGTAAACTGAAATGTTGGTAGAAAGTTATTTTTAAACTTCAGTAAGTTCTGTTTTTCCATTGTTTAGAAATACCCAAAGGAAATGGCTGTATATAATGGATTAACAGTTTATACATTTTCCTGTCCACAGCTGAAAAAAAAATGTATTGGCATGCAGAATCTTGATTACTTGTTGTAAAATTAAACATTTCACAGGCTTTCACTTGTAGTGATGGTCAGAGCTTTTCCAAGTATTTCTAACCTCTCTAACATGTATTTCTTTATGTAATTGTGTATGCTTTTAGCCAAAACATATAGCTTACTGGTATAAATGGTGACTAGACTTGTTAAGCTGATGGTTTATTAAGTCAAGTCATTAAAATATTGAAGTCAGATGCCAGATGTCAAACAGTTCAAATTATCTTAATATGTTCTTTGAAGCTGTGGGCTATTCTTCAGCCTGATAACTACAGTTTTTATACAGTCACTGTTTTGAAAACCTTCTTCCCTTCAGCATTACTTGTTTTTATTCAATCCCTTTTCTCCAACCCAGAGTCTCACCAACCAAAAAAACCCAAAGAGAGCCTATGCTTTGGCTGGATTGCTCTTTGTCTGAAATGAAGGGAATTGGAATACAATTCAGTTCTTTAAACAAATTCAGAAGTTTTTCCAAGATCAAGCTCAGAGAGAGAAGAGCTTCAATAACACTGTGGGACTTCACTTGGCTTAAACAATTTGTGCCTGTTCCCACTGACCTCATTAGAAGCTGCCCTGGGCTGTGGGTGTGAAGGCGCTGATCTCACCTCTCTTCTAGCCCAGATTTTGCTTTGCTTTTCACTTGGGTCCTGCAGTTCTTCCACAGGCACCAGAGTGGGAGCTGGTGCTGAGTTGCAGAGGGAAATCCCAGCTCACCCTGACAGAGGGAACCCAGGAGTTTGTGGGAATGGATAGTGCTGTAAGGTTGAGGCCATGTTCAAATTTTATAACGCAATAATTGTGAAGAAATACGATTCATTCCCTTTTCATTCCTTGTTTTGAATGCTTCTCTTCAGAGTACTTGAGTATTTTATGGAAGACCTTTTGGTTGGCTGGAAAAGGCAGGACAACATCTCTTTCTATAAATGGAATAATAATTGCACTGTGTCCTGGCCAGCAGAGACCAACATCTGGATCCTGGTTATTGGTTATCTTTTAATCATGAATGTGTAAAATGTCTTTCTTCTCAGCTGCTCTTTGCCAGGGCCCAAGGCACAGTCAAGAGAATAGGGGTTTGGCCGTGTAGTCCTTGCCTGGAAAGTCTGGAGAGATCCAGTGGAACAGAGAGTGATAGCAGATTAGGATGGCATTTTAATTGCACAAATATGCTCTTGAGAAACTAAAAATTCACCTCTTGCCTAATGGTAGCATTTTTAGCCTTTGAGATTTTGGAGTAAGTAGAGAATAAGGAAATCTGTGAGCGTATTTTACATGCTAAGAAATACACTTTATGTTAGTAAAAGGGGCAGCATAGATGGTGAAAGTAAGCCAGATTCTCCTGTGAGGTACAGAATGGGGAACACAGAGGTTCTGTGAGGATGGATTTGCCTCCACACTGTGACACTCCGAAGTGCTGTCACTCCTGAGATGAAAAAGGGTGTTGGTGAGGACTTTTGTGTTTCTTTAAAAGAGAGTATGACTGTGTATTGGAAAAGTAGAGAGACAGCTGGATTGCAGCACATTCTTTGTATTGATTTGAGCAGAAAATTAATCTTTGTCTGAAGAGTAAGAGGAATAAAACTGGTGGTAACCTAGTCCTGAGGCACAGAGGATTTGAAGCCTTGTAAAAATCAATCTCTAATTAGTATAAGAATTTTGGTTGGAATATGATCTGAATGCATACCCATGTTGGAATTTGCAGTTCTCTATTTTGGGGCTTACTTTTTCAGTAGCATAGTTTTTCTTTTACCCTCTGTGTTTCAATGTAACTGAATCATTCTTAAGCCATTGTCACTAACATACCAGCTCTTTAAAGAATATATTGATTTAATGGAGCCTAATTTAATGGAAAAGGATGGGATATTTTCACAGGGTTTAGTTGCTAGCACTTTAAAAATAGTTTTAGAGGCCTGTATTTTTAAAATGTGACCTTTACCTTCCTAATCTTAAGGGAGAAAGAGGTTGTAAAAGCAGAGCTGACTTCTGCAGCTCTGATAAACAGACATTTATCAAATGCAGTCTGCCTACATGCTGGGTTGTGGAAGTCCATGGCATCACATTTCTGGTGAATAGAGCCTTTAGTTAGAGCTGTATCCCACAGAAAATATTTGAGGTTTTTCAGTCTATGCAACCCTAAAAGGTGCAGATTGCAACTTTGCAGGAGGCCTCCCAGTGCAGAGGAAACTGCCCTGCTGAGGAAATGGGAAGCCAAGTCAAGCATTGTCAGCTCATATCTGAAGTGACACTCAGGCCTGGTCAGCAGAGCAGTCACTAAAACACTGTCATCTCTTCCCTTTGGAAGATGTTTGGATCTCCCAGTGTTCTGTGCCAGGCTGACCAGGTAAAGCTGACAATGTGGGCAGGGACAGTGAAGAAAAAACTCTGGTTATAAAAAGGAAAGAAACACGAACAGGCAGAGTATTCTGAAGGATGAGAAATAATCTGTGGGAAAGGAAAAGGAAAACTGGAAAGTAAGGCTGGAGAAAATGAAGACCAGCAAATGAACAAACATGCTAAGGAAAGCTGACAGAGAGGAGAGAGAAAACAGGAGTGTATTGAATGTGCAGTACACCCCCCATCAGAACTAGCAAACCAGGTGTTTGGAAGTTGTTGAGAGAAATCAGTCTGGACTGTCTCAGCTGTGGTTGAGGGGGGGACCTCAGTCTCTGTCTCCTCTGAATACTGCGGAGTGTACACACTTTTTCTGAATATTTGCCATGGGTAGCCTTTTTTTTCTTCTTTGTGGACTGGCATGTGTGGAGATTCATTTCAAGACAGGTAAACAATTTAGGAAATGTGGCTGCTTTTTAATGTGTTCTTTGTGTTGTTGTTTTTCTTTTTTTAGATGTAAATCTGCTTGCATGGAAAACCAGTGGAATAAACTCTTCAGTGTAGAGATAGAAAGGGTTGTGTTGACAAGGGGTGAAAACAATTTTTCAAGCTGAAGTTAAGCGTTACTTGGTGAGAAAAGAATTTTTAAAAAAGTTCTAATAAATGTACTTAGTAGGGTACAAGTCTAACAGGTCAGTGGGTTGAAGTGCTTTTATTGTGCTCACAAGTCCGTTATTAGAAATGCATCAGCATTGCAAAAATGTGGTCTCTGAAATAATGTGAACAGAGCCTTAAGAAGAATTATGGCAATCTGATCTATCATTAAGAATGTCACCAAGAATTAGAGGCCCGAGTAATGCTTACTGTCTGCTGCCCTATATCATGATGATTGCTGCTAATTTATCTGCTTTTACAAAAGAGAGCAGCCCAAGCACAGACAGAGAATAGGGTTTGGGAAGGACTAGTGAAAGAAGTGCTTTTTGAGTTGGTACCTCTTTTGTGCTTACAGGTGTTACATGCATTTGTTTTTATGGGTGACTTGGCAAGGCTTCAATTTTCCCTTTTCCCAAATTGCAAGCCAGAAGTCCCTTATTTTAGTTGTTACATTTAGTTGTTATATTTAGTTGTTACACTGTTAGAGTGAGATAAAAATTGAGTTTATGGTCAAGGAAGATTATACAGCAGTGTCTCTGGATGAGTGATTTTACAAGCTAACCATCAGATTGTGAGCTCCTCAGGCTAAAGACTCTTGCTTATGTTTGTACAGCACTGAGCAGAATGAGCCCTGGCATATGATTGGAGTCCTTGGGCTCTGCTGCAGTACAAGTAATGAGTAAGAGTAAGTAAGCAGCAGTTGTATAGGTCGGCTGCCCCGAGAGATTTTAACTCCTTTTCTATGGACATATATTCTGGAATTTCTTTGGGATCAGCCTGAAAACAAAATACTTCTGTTTGCCTGAAGGAGTTGCTTGAGGATCCTTTCAGCACATAAGGCCGAGATCCTCCTGAGGCTACACACCAGCGAGGGTTTCTAAAATCTGACTTTGGAAGTTCACAATGCTGCCATTACCACTAAACTGATTAGAAATCTGAGATAGATTTTTAAATCAGTGCAACATGTTTTCTGTACCTTAATGTGTTTGCTTTTCATTTTTCTCTGAGGCCTTTGGGATTGTCTGCTGTCACAGATGGAGTGATGCACTTCTGTTGCAAGAGAGGAGCAACAGTATCTTGTATTGATACAGTGAGTCAAAGTTAAGTGGTAAATGTGGCAGTGGTTTGACAAGACTTGATGGCAAGGTTCACTTGATTATTTAGAGAACATAGAGAACAGGTTAAATCAGCTGTGTCAGGAAGATACTCCCATTGAATCAAGAGGTTCAGAGAGGACCCCCTTGGTTTCTGAACTCCTCCTATGCAGAGGGGTCCAGGTGTGGCTGGATGTGGCCTTAGGTTTGGACTTGTTCAACAGTTTATGTCTCAAGGATTATATATATGTGCGCAACCCATCCAAGATATAATCTTAGTGAAGCTTAGCAAGCTATTAGTCACTTACAGGGGATCTGTTGCAGCAAGGAATCTCTCAGCCTCGAGGAGTAACCTTGAGAGAGGTCTCTCCTCAAGGGGACAGCCTGGTGTGCAGCCACCACCATGCAGGAGAGCCAGAAGGGCTTTACAGAGTGAGATGATTGACTTATAGTCACATTTACATACTAGCAAGACATCTGGGTTGCTGTTCCAGACAGCCTGTGGCTACTGAGTTGCTATCCATCTCCCAAAAGTCCAACTTGAGCTGGATGCAGCCATCAGGACCTCCTCTGGTGGTTGGTTGTTGTTTAAGTGGGGATCCGAGGGGAGCACACTGCCACACCTGCTGCACATCATTACTTTTAACTTCATGCAATTATAAAAATACATGCTAAAATAATCCCCAAAGCTATACGCCTTCATATTTAGCATATTTATGACTTTTTTTCAGTTCAGCCTTCAGACAGCAGGTAGGAGTCTGAAATCCAGTTTCCACTGATTAAGACAACCACATGGGCGAGCACATGGTAGAGGCACCTCTGCCCTGAGAAAATGCCCAGCTGTTTGCAGGGGTGGCTTTGCTTGTGTGTTAAGGAGCTGTCAGAGTTTCATGGTGTTCCAGTCTTTTGATGGGGATCTTTGGGTCTGATTTCTAAGCACCTCTTTAGGATGACAGAAGCAAAGCATTTGCTCCACATACTTAGTAAGCCTTGTACCAGTATAGAGTTCAAGGGGCATTCACAAGACAGAAGAATTTATATATGGTGACTTCATTTGTTCTGGGTGTTTGTAAAAGAATCTTAAGGTCAAATCTGTTTTGAGTTTGAGAAATCTCTTCTTGTCACGTGCCCTATTCTGCACATGGCTGGTGTTTTCTGGTGGGTGCTGTGTAACTGCACCTCCAGCTGCTCTCAGAGAGGTGCCCAGCATCCTGTTGCAGTAACTTGATTTCCTCATTCCTTCCGCAGATGGTAATTTTTGATTGTTTTCGTACTGTTTTTTGTATTGTCCTTCCAGATAGTAGCACCGTGACACCTGTGTTAGTCAAAGCTAAAGAGAAGTGGCACTTCCTGGGTGTTGCTTTTCTCTTTTTCTACGCTTCTTTCCCCTCTCTTCTGTTTTGCCTGAGCAGTCAAAACATAAAGGTGGTGTCCAGCATTTAAATATTTTCAGCTGCTGGGAAGGGGCAAACAACATAAATATCCACTTCTGTGCCTCAGCAGAAGAAGGCAGGATGCTCTGCAGAGCTGGGGTTCACTTTTTAATTATTCATTTATAAATTACAGTTTCAGTGCTTTTCCAAACATTTACCTTATTCTGGAATTTAAAAAACTCTAGAGTGCAGGTGGGGGAAGAAAAAAAAAGAAAATATATGTTCTTAGGGAGGGTCACCTCTCAGTTGCTTAGTGTAGCTTTTGTCCTTTTAATGGCAAGGTGTAAAGGCAGGGGTGTGCTTTTGTCATCCTATAAGGCTTCCAGTAATTTTCGTCATTTCCCTTATATAACCATTCTAGTGTTTACTGGAAGGTAAAGCTTAGAAGAAATGTGTTTTGAACATGGGTATTGATCTAAAATATTAATGAGTGGTTTCTTTTCTGAAAAAAAGGTTTGAGTGCAAGACTTCACATCTCAGCTGCAGGTCATGCTTACACGTGCACTGTGGGAGGGTTTGAGATGGTGGTCAGAGCTATACTTTTGGTTTAAGTCAGCAAATGTTCTCAGGGCTTTTGTCTTTGTGTATAATAGATGCCCTGCTTGTCAAAGATGCACATACTGTGTGCTGAGTCAAAGTAAAATGTTTGATTTGGGGCCTATAAGAAAGCTAAGAGCCAATAAAAATATATTATAGTGTCTTTTATCCTCCCCTTTAACAAGAGGCCACCCAGCCACAGGGGTACACTATTATTAAGTTTTCACTTGCATGATATAATAGTAAATTAAGGCTCATTGGTGTGCCGAGGCTACTTCAGCAGCTCCTACCCTCATCCTAAAAGGCAGCAAATTGCAGTTGGTTGGGTGCTTCTCCCTTGATTGAATCTGAATTGCAGAGAATTTTCTGTAAACAGGCCCCAAAAGATGGCACAGGGATTCCAGTTAAAGGAATAACTTTCTCCTGTTAATTCTGTCTCTGCACTGACCAAGGAAGGGAGTTAAACATCTTCTCCATGATTTTATGCCAACCAGGAAGAATTTCACTCTTGCTGGCTTAAAGTACTGGATGTGTTTTTGTGCTTTGAAAACCTGAAAGCTTTGATATGGTGCATGCTATGAACTGATGCCAAGCTGTGACTAAACAATCTCATTAAAAACGCAAGGTAACTGAAGCAAATATTTCCTTTGAAGAGACAGTATCAGTTAAGTACTCATTTCCTCTTTTAAGTCAGACATTAAAGGGGCAAAGACAGGTGGGCTAATAAGAACAAGATAAAGCTTGTTGTGTTAGTTTACCAGCTAATTTAGCAAAAAAGCAGGGTCTTGTTTCATGTAGTTTTAAGAGCTTGTATGAGTTGCATTTGTTGTATGAGGGATCAACTGTCTAAATATCTAGTGTAATTGTGAAATGTTTTTGTATGCACGTGTAGCTAGAAATATTTACTTATTTTCCATGAGACATAATATCACTAAGATAAGATCTCACCTACATAGTACCCATAATCTCTGATACTAATACTGAGGCTCTAAATAAGCTCCTTTAACCACAGAAAACCCAGACCAAATGCAGTAATGTTTGCTGTTGGATTGCTAGAACTGTGTTGGAACCTGGTCAGTGATAGCCCAATATTGAGTTCTTCTACAGGCTGTACCAGCTGAGATCCAAATCACCCAATTAAAACAATTAAATCATGCATTTTCTTAAGATCAGTGTACAGAATGTACAGTGTGACGTTCTGGTTTGTACCCTGGTTGGTGAATTGCCCCAAGAGAATTGTGTTCTTTGAATACAGAAGTACAACAGCCTGTATTCTTGGGTGTCTTTGCCTGCTTTCTGTAAGCATCTGGACTTGTGGTACCTGCTGCCAGCCATCTCACAAGCATGTGGGCAGGAGGCACCTTTTCTGCAGAGCAATGCAGTAGCTCTAGGACACTGGTACAGCTGATGTTTTATGCTAAAGTGAGCAAAATCATTTGCCATCCAGACACAGAATGTGGTTGGCATGAGTCGTAACACTGAAGTCTGGCAGGAAAGAACATCTTGTTGATTGTTTCAAAATTGTCTTTCACCTCCTATTCTAACAGGCTCCCAAGCTTTTCTCTGGGTCAAGATACATTCAACTTTAGAAGATGGGAACATGAGGGATTAGATGACATCTGTGACTTTTTCCATGAGAAAATAATAATAATAAACTTTCAGTAATTTAAGGATAAGTTCAAGCTTCCCTCTGGAGACTTGTACATGCATTTGCAAATGAGATAGTTCTGATGTCTGCTAAGAAAAAAATAAATATCTCACAACAGGAAAGAATTTGTTTGGAAGAATCTCTCCTGCACAGCTGAGACTTTTAATCACTGTCTGCATTAGAGCAGCTTTATGCAGCGTTCCCAGCTTGCAAACACCCTCTCTCATCCCCCCAGTTCAGCAGTGAGGGAGCACCGAGGTGCACACATTTCCTCTGATCCCTTCCCACACCAGTCTGGGGCTAGTTCTGTCCCCACTGAAGCCTAATCTGAGCTTTGCCATTTTCTTCACTAAGGTCAGGCTTCCTTGTAAAGCAGTGGAGAGGAAACATCAGGATTGTAAAGCCATGTACTAGATCTCATGGCTTTTAATGACAAGGGGTGTGGTAGTGCCTCCCAGGGATAAATGGAAGAAGCTTTGTGAGGTGCAAGAGGAACCTTCACTGTCTTTTTGTGAGAAAGTTGTTTAGATATCTACTAAGGTGATGACTGTATCCTTCTAGCAGCACCTTTTAAAAAACCGTTCCTGGACTATAAAATGTTTTAAGCTCTACTCCCTTCCCTCTCATTTTCTTCCAGTTTCCTGGGCTGCATTGGGGCAGAAATGAGTGTTGTCTGACTCCTGCTGCCTGTCTCTGCTTCCTTGCAATGACAGGTCTGTTCTGCCTCTCACCCTCCCCTGGACCTGCATCCTTAGCTCTGGGCAAGTGACTCTCTTGATGCAACAAGTCTTTCTAGGGAGCAGTGGGACCATGGTGAAGATGGACCATGATTTGGGCAGCCTGCTCAAGTGCCCACCAAACACTGCGAGCTTGAAGCCCTGTGCACGCTCAGCCCAGAGCAGCAGATAGAGAGGCTTCTTGTTTGCCCGCTGGGAAGCCAGCACTGCATCTGGTGACCACTTGTGCCTGAGGACTGTGTTAGCTCAAAACCCAGAAAGAGATAGCCTGGGTCTGAGAGAGACAAATACTTCAATTTGTGTAAAAAGTGAAAGCACTTTCCAGAAAAGTTCTGTCCTGTCCCTGGTGGACAGGCAAGGGAATATTTAAGGCCCTGACATTATCTGCTCTCTTTTTTTCCCCACCACTTTCTGGGCATAAGTGGCCCTTTAATGGAGTTGTTTTTTCCTGTATCTCATCACAAGTCCTGCACATTTATCCTCGTGTTTGGAAAAAATTCTAAATATTCACATGAGCTTCAATATAATTTATTTTCTTTTGTAGCTTAATAAAATCTTGGATTTCATTCCATCTAGTTATCTTCAGGGATTTACAAAAGGCCAGTGGGGCTGAAATGCAGGACTGAGCTAAGGGACAAAGGAAAACAAACAACTGTATGAATACCTTGAATTTCCTCAGAATGCAGTGATGCAGCTCCAGTGCTGCTTTTTAAAAAAAGATGGTAAATTATTAATCCTTCTAGGAGGAAATAAATACAGCAGTGGTTCTGCAATGTCTGGCTTGCTCTAAAACACATCGATTCAGGCTTCCCTCCTAGATCTGTTGAGCCAAAGTTGTTGCACCAGATCTGTGCCCCTGAGTTACACGTGTGCCCCCCAGAACACACCAGCACACTGGCACCCAGGTTGGCAATTTCCTTGTTTTGCTGTAGTGTCATTGGTGTGGGAGACTGATGTTGCATGAGAAAAGATTCTGTACTCAGCTGTCCTTCCTTGCCAGTGAGGGTCTGTATCTTATACAGCAGAATCTCTTATCTGGTGAAAACTTGCAGCAAAAGAAATACATTTGCTCCTGTCCCAGCCTGGACACAGCTACGTGTGGCTGGAGTTTGGGGTCTGTGGCACTGGGGCCCCAAACACTCTGATTTCACACTGGCTGTGACAGGCTTTGCCCTGGTGGAAAAGCTTTCCCTTTTCTTTAAGACCATCAGCTTCTCTTCATGTGGAGCACAGATGTTTGTTTGGTGTAGTGAAAAAATGAGGCAGAAGTAAGAGTTTCTTAAAAGTTATTGTCAAGGTCCAGTATTTTGGCTCCCATATCTCATGCCAAAAAAGAGCCTAAAACTTTAGGTTGATTTTCAACATTTACAGGAATAACATGTCTAAAAATATTCTACAAAGCTGCCTTTCTGTGTCAGTAGTCCAATAGAATTTACAGTCCCGTAGAAATATGATGGCAGTGATGATGTCACACTGCCACTCTTCTCTTTTTTATTTTTTCAGTTGCATGATGGTTGTGTCTTTACCACACCTTCTGTACTTCTTTTGAAAGGTAATTTGCAGAATAAGGCAGGAAAAGGGAATTTGTTATTTTGTTGTTTCTGACCTGAGTGAATGATGATGGAATGAAATGGACAAATTTAAGTTCCTTAATGTTCCTGAAGAATCAGATATATTTTTTAAACAATAAAAAATAATTGAAAAGCAGTGTAATACAAGGGGAGATACTGGACCTTTTTCAATGTTAAAACCTCTCTTGTTTATAAAAAAATGAGGCACCCTGACTAGAAATACTTTAGTATTACATTTGCAGGTGTTTCAGTGTACTTTTACACTGGAAACTTTGTTACTAAATCAGGTATTTTGCTAAAAGCAAGCAAACACTAGTAAGAGGTTGTGTGTTATGGAATGTTTGCTACTAATGTAATTCCATACCATCTGGTACAAGCTGCATGAGTCCAGAGGGGGTGCATTTGTGTACACCCTCCAGTCCTTTGTGCTACAGGAGATTTTCCACTCTATTAGAATAATTTCTGGTACTTGGGACAAAAGTATTTTGTTTAAAATATTCCTTATATCAGGCAAAGATGGTCAAACCCAAGTTTATTTAGTTTTAGAAATTATCAATCACGTTTTTAGTAAACAAGAGTGGTACTGTGTTCTTCAAACTGGAGACATGCCCAGATTTCTCTTGAAGCAGACAAAATCAGACAACATAGAGTAAAAGTATTGGAGTAGTTAATAATGTTTTGCATTTTAAAACAGTCTTTACTGAGACATTTACTATAAACTTGGCAAATGAGAGGTATTTACTTTAAAGGGCCTTCCATTGTGTTTATCAAATAGCTGTTATAGTATTTACAATGCTGTATTGAGTTGGAAAAAAGCTGAAGCTGTTTTGTGTATTTTCCCCCAAGGTTAAAGGTTTGAATCATGGGATAATGTCTGATATCTCTAGGGCTTCTTGA
The DNA here is from genome assembly GCF_047495875.1 of Pithys albifrons albifrons. Classification (NCBI taxonomy): domain Eukaryota; kingdom Metazoa; phylum Chordata; class Aves; order Passeriformes; family Thamnophilidae; genus Pithys; species Pithys albifrons. The sequence continues at coordinate 11,724,781 of NC_092470.1, forward strand.
AACAGTTCAAGAACACGCACAAAGGGCTGTGGTTTGTGCTATATTTGCACAGAATTTAACATCATGTTCCTTTGGCTTAAGAGCAAAGATGAAGATACCCTTTCCTTTAACACCACAGTATATATTTTAACAAAAACCCCTAAAACTCTTTTGTAAGGTGCAAAAGGTAGGCACATACTATTTTTCTCTGTTGTGTTTTTTATTTTAAAACTACCCTATCAACCCAGGAGGAGGAGTGAAAAGAAATGCACTTCAAAGAACGAATGTTCCCCTTTCCAGTTAGAATTTACTTTTTAAACAAATTATTTATGGTTTATTTGTGTTTTGTCAAGTTACAATATTTAAACTAAAAATCTCTCTCACATTTGAAAAGTAATTGTCAAACAAATCTTTTGGTCATTTAGAAGCAAAGCTGTGGAAATTTAAAAGCCTTGGTATGTATTTGTAAAATACGTTTGTCTTGCTTTTTTAGTTGGAATGTCCCAAGAAATGCTAGTGAGCTCTTGGGTGTGAGTTGTAGTCTCTTTGATTAATGATGATTTCTTGTTAGCTGCTGGGCAGAGGTTAGACAAGCCAACTCGTATTTCCATTAAGCAGAAAGTTAAACCCGTGCTCTGTAGTTTTACAGCAGCATTTGACTGTCTGCACAAAGCTCCCTGCAACTGCAGAGTGACCGTGATTTACACTGCGACTCCTCAGCCACTGCCAGTCACCACAGGTCAGACAGGACACAGCACACTGACGTGTTTTATGGGCAGCTGCAAGCCTTCACTGAAAAACAAAGTTAGATTTGTAAGAGAAGACCTTCCCTTGAGTTCTAGGATCATGTAATTAGCTGAGGGAAATCATCACTGTTCCTGTGTCCCCTAATGCTTTCCTTTGTTTATGCTTACTTGAATGTTTGCTGTCAATGCATTTATTATTTTGTAACTTAAAACTTTCTGACTTATTGTCTCTGAATGTCTTCTGAATGTATAATGTCAGTCCTAGAGCTCTTGAGTTTTCTTGTATCCAGATACCTCCTGGTTTTTAATGTATTTCTTCTCTGCACCACCCACGGAGCTGTTGCTCAGGCGTGCAGGGAATAAACAACTCCACTGGGGTCACACAGAAACCCTGTGGTAGACCAAGAACTTGAACCCTGACTTCCTCAGCTCCCCATCCACTCTTTCTTAATTTTTTATGCTTGCTTTTCTGACTGCAGGAATCAAACGTGCTCCACTTCGTGCTTGCTTAGTTGTTGTCATGGGCTGTGTGTTACACACAGATATGAGGATCTGTTCTGTGCCCTTGTGTGTCTGTGGGACACATTTGCATAACAGGAAAGCAGTTTGGAAGTTGAAGGTGCAGCATGGCCAGGACGGTCTGGTGCTGCCTGGGGCCCAGGCTGCCCTTGCCTACATCTGGTGCCTTTGAGCCTGGGGTGTCAGAGGGTGTCCACTTTACTGTCTGTGTGGGAGATGGAGTGTGTTTCAGCACAGGAGACGGATTGTGTCTGTATTTGCTGTCATTCTGAAGTTTGTCAAGAAGCCAGGGACTGACAGTCTGTTGAGTGTGCAGTGGAGGGTGGAGGTTCCTCTTTCATTTTTCAGCACTCAGCTTCTGGACATGTGTAAGGCTGTTTTCATCTATTCATAGAATCATAGAATCATAGAATCGATTGGGTTGGAAAAGACCTCCAAGATCATCGAGTCCAACCCTTGGTCCAACTCTAGCTCATTTACTAGATCATGGCACCCAGCGCCACGTCCAATCTGCATTTAAAGATCTCTAGGGATGGTGAATCCACCACCTCTCCGGGCAGCCCATTCCAATGCCTGATTACTCTCTCTGTAAAAAATTCTCTCCTGTGCAGAAACAGCATGGTATTTTATGCCTGGAAAGAAAGGCAAATTTGCACATCTGTGTTCCTAATGTGTACAATTAAATATCTGTTTATCTTTCATGTGAGTAAAATACAAAGTGCTGATCTTGATCACTGTTACCACTGTAGAAAGTTATCTGTGCGTGTATTTTCAAACTCTTTATTGTGTGTGTGTGACACCTTGGTACTACTTACTGATTCTACACTTTGTAACCTTACTCAAATACTGCCTGAGTTGCTTTTTGGATGTTATCAAAGGGTTTATGAAAGCTTAATATTGCTGTAGCCTCTCTATGAGAATGATTGCATGGAACCAATTATGATTCATTCTTCTAGAGAGGTGTTTGAAGATGTCACGTTACATCCTGTCCATGTGTTGCAGTTTGTTCTTCAGACAGCTGTGGCATGATTATATTTTATGTTGCTGTGCATGATCTTTGTTGGTTCTATTTGACAGGGAGTTGGTCATATGGTTTAAGGCTCAGCTTTGATTGTTTTCCTGTTTGACCTGTCTCTTCAGCAGCTTAAGTTAGTTTTAAAAGGGGACAACTGTGCTTTGGGTGTTTTGCCCAAATAACACTTCTGGAATGAAATGAAGTGCAAAAAAAGGGCCATGTACATCTTTGAAGGCAAACCCTTGATGAACAGTCATCACTCCATTGACCACTAGAATAAGTTCAGATTTGGACCAGCTGAAACTGTCCCTAGTGAAGTGCAGAGCTTGCCTTTTATTAACTACTGCAACTTCAGTTTTCCTCTGTACCTTCAGAAATATGGAAGACTTGCAAGTGAAATCATAGTCTGATTGCTGAAGAAAGACAATAGAGTGAGCTTCCAGAATAAGTATCATTCTTCAAGACAGTGATGAACCTTGCTCAGGCCTTTTTCCGTTGTTTAGGCTTTCTGTGGTCACTGTATAAAGAAGAGCATCAAATTGGTTAACACTTGCCAAATGAAAAAACTACTTCAGTGTTAGAAATTGAAAAGAAGGAACTACTTTTACACTGAAGCTATTACAGTATTTTTCTTTTCCCAGTAATGTGGCCAGCTTTCAAGGGTGGCAACAGTGATTTTTTCAGGAAGTGGAGCTGTCTTTTGGGTTCCTCTAGAGCCATGCCATTTCCACCGAAGCAAAAAAACACAAGCACAGTCATGCTGACTACTAAATATAATAAATATACAAGATGTGCATCTGTGATTTGCTTGCAGTTAAATAAAATCTTTCACACATACAATTTCATCCTGTAACTGTGTAACTACATTAGTGATTGCCTTTACAGAGTAGCTTCTGATTTAATTTTGAGCCACTTCTGTGTTCTAATGTAAAACTTGAACTCCCCATTGGATTCAATACATTTAACTTCAAGAAATTCATACAGCCTTATGGTTATTTGTTCCAACATTTTATTTCCTGTGAAGAAATGCTGAAATTATGCTCAGGAAGCAAGCAGCAGGATGGGATTCTTGTGTTGAAGGGGTTAGAAGTTAAGGTAGGGAGAGGCAAAATCAAACCATGAATAAAAACTTTAGGGGAAAATCTGAGTATTGGTGGTTAATGAGTAAAGAGCAAAAGTCTTGCCTAAACTGGCTGAAGAGAAGTGAGAAACTGCTCTGGATGTGAAGGACAGGTAGAAAGCTGAAAAAATAATAGTGTGGACAATGGCATGGGAGGGGCTGGAGAGGAGCAAAGATGTGTCTGAAAAACAGACAGGACTGACAAGTACTGACGGTACTGTAAGTGAGGAAGAGGCTTTTTTAGTTTGCAGTAGTAACAGGAAACCACTGGAGAAATTCAGAGGAGATTTTAGCTGCTCACTTTAGGGCGGAGTGGACTAGGGAAGCTGGACAAAGAAATGCTGGAACAGTCAAGATGGTGAACCAGCAACCAAAGAGTTTTAGCAATAAGAAAAATGCAGAGCTTGGAGCTACTGGAGGAAAGAAAGGCAGGAGATCTGTAGAGACTGAATTTATTGTCCAGTTTTGCAAGTTTTTTGTAAAACTAGTGCGGTAAAAAACTTTTAAGTTTGGTTTTTAGCTTCAAGGAAGTTTTTAAACAGGGTCCTCCTGCCTTAAATAATCAAAACAAGGTTTTTCTATGCTTTAATCAACATTGCCATTTTCAGGTGAAATCCAGCAAATGTTCAGAGAGTAGAGTGGTAAGTGTGCCAAAGGGTGGGGAGATGCCATGGTTCAAAATGACAGTACATTTGCTAGATATTCCCAGAAAAGGGAGAGGAAACTACTTGAAAAAAATACATCAGATAAATATGTTTTGAAAGGTATCTTGAGTTCAGTAACCTTTCATGGCCCAGACAACCAGTTTCTTCTGAATTCTGCACTGCTGAGAAAGACAGTCTCCTTAGAGGCCATAAGAAGGCAGCATCAACAGGACCTACTGCAACATCTCCATGGTTGACTGCAAAGACACAACTTCCCAAGGTTATTTTCGGGAACCCAGCATATTCTGGGATGTGACATGCTCTTCTGAAGCAGTGAGTGTCTCAGAGCTCTCACTGTCTTCAGTTTCTTAAACAGCAGCTGTGATGCTCAAAGAGCATCCAAAGCTTTAAAGTGCAATAAATAGGGACCTGAGTTTTTTTCTCCAACTATGAGACTTTCCCAGAACTCAAGAAAGTATTTTTACTTAAGGCAAAACTTTTGCTTTTCATCCTGACATTACTTTTTGAGCTGTGTCTGGGTATAATGTAGTTTAGGAGAGGAAAAAAAAGATATTTTTTTTCCTTTAGTTTACAACTTCATTTTATTTCTGCGCATATTTCTGCAAACTGATTTCCCCCCTTATTATTCTTCTGGTAGAAAGTTACACAAGAATCCAAAGCTTTTGGGAATGCGCATGGATAAACTAGGGTAATATCTAAATTTGTAGATTTTGATATTTAGGCATAATGCTTAAACCCAAAGGTCTCTGTCTCCATCTGTTGGAATGGGAAGGGCATAGCCCCAATAGCTTGCTTGGGCTCGTCACATGGAAATTGTAATTTTGTTTTACTGTGTCTTCTTCACCTGTTTTCAGTTCAACCAACATTAGCAACAGCAGAGACTTGATGTTCTGCTTTGCCATGGAGGCAGAAAGTTCACTGGAAAATAACAGTGATGGCAGGACCCCTTAAGGTGCTCAAACATAAATGCTGCTTCCTTACAGAGAGGCTGAAGTACTTAGAAATGCTGGGAATATAAATTACTTAGGATTCAGTCCAAATGCCTTTGAAATCAGGGTGATCACTGTCCGACCTCAGTAAGAAACAGACCTGGGCCTTAGAAATAGAAGTTTCTGTCCTACTTCACCCAAACTACACTCTTGCTTTACCCAAACTATATGCTGTGCATTACTGCCAGGGACCTGCGTGTAGAGAGGGTGTGCAGCCTCCTCAGGAACTCTTCAGAAGATTGCTCAGAATTTTCCTCCTCCCTCCCACCCCCTGGAGTTCATTCAGTGGAGAGTTCTCAACCTCCCTCTGTCCTGCTGCTTGAGGAGCTGTGTCGTGGACACCACAGGAGTTAGAAGGAATTGGGCAACTCTGTGATTTGAACAAAATGTGTTTATAAACATTAAAAGGATATGTCATTGTATTTTTGTGCTCCAGTGACAAGGGGAAAATACTATCTCTAAATAATGGGTGAGGTTTTTTCCTCTGAGTGGTATTGATACAGTATATCCACGTGAAAAGTCAAGAAAGTGCTCTCAGTTTTCAGATATCCTTCTATCACACCACACTATCCAAAATGGTCCAGTGGTAAAAGGGATTTTAGTAAATGCCTAAAAGCAAACAATGGAACTGCACAATCTTTTAGGTCCATTCTAACCCAAATGATTCTGTGATTACTCTTTAAAGGATTAAAGGACAGGTTTTGATAAGTTCCTGAAATGTATGTGACCACCAACTAGGATTTTCAGCAATACTCATTTTGTGCAGGAGCAATTCTCATGGATGCTTTGACAGAATTATGAAATTATGAGTCACCTTTCTGTCTTTTTGTGCTTAAACACCTATAAAGTTTGGCACTGTATTTGTTCACTGAGAAAATTTTAGTCTTGTAAATATTTAATTAGGCAGCGACCTTGATACCAACTGTGTTGGTCATTTAAGATCCAGGAATTTCAGTGTAGTAGGCTAAACCCACCTTCTTCTTTTGTTATTTTTTACTCGGTGTTTTTCTCTTGTGTAAGACAACCTCCTGCTCTGTGGCAGCAGATGTGCTGTGGCTCTAGGCTGGTCAAGCAGCCATTCCAAAAGCTTAAGGAGCAAGGAGTATTGCTCTGATGGTGCCCAGTACCTAATCTTGGACTTGCTGTCTGGTAGGGAAGAGTTTGTCTTTTGAAATTACAGAATCTTTCAGTACTGTCTTGAACATTTATACAGCAGTTTCCATGTCTTTGTTGTATGACACGGTAAGTGTCTCACCCTCTCTCAGCCCGAGTTTTAGAGTTCATCCTGCAGAATTTACCTGGGAATTATTTATTTTGGCTTTTAATGAATTTAAGAGTACCTTTGACTTTGGAAAGGACAGTGTTCCCTTTGACAAGTATTTGGAACTTCCTGGTTTAGTAGGGTTTTTAATGTAGTGCTTGTTAGGTTAATTAACCCACTCAGTGCATATAAGGTCATGTCACTTCTACACGAGGCTTTATTTCTGTTAGCAAATGCAGTCTAGACTTTAAGACTTTCTATCAGGTTTTTCAAGAATAACACACCTAACTTAAATACACAGTTTTCAAATAAAAGCATCAGTAAAACCTTCAATGAAGCCATCCCATTGAACTGTCAGGTGCAAGGTTGCCAATATGAATTCTGAGATGGCAGGTTTAAAACAGATGACACTTTTTCATGCACTGCAGGCAGCTGGATTAGTTGACACTGCCCCACTCTTCTTCAGAGGAGAGAATATTTTTTCTGGGTTGACTCTGTGCTTGGTGGTATTTTTATTCCTCATATAGATTTCAAAACAAAACAAAGCAGTTGTTGCTTAGCTACCCTTCTGGAGTGATGGTCTCACCATTTTGCAACTCTCTAATCTCAATGTTGCATTTTTCACTTGTTAGAATCTATTTTTACTGGCTGGTGTTTCACGTAGACACTTCTGGAACTTTTTCATCTCCTAGAGTGGGATGGCTGTGTTACTGCTGGCTTAAAAGTAGAGAAGTGAGCCTGGCTGAGGAGTCTGGGAGAGGACCCACACCAAAACCCCTACAGCAGTGCAAAAACGAGTTTGTTGTAGATTCAGGGTTACTGACTCTGATGAAATCCCCTGCTTGGGGTGAAAGAGACTGTATTTCTTTGCCATTACCACATAGCTTCGTGTTAAGAATAGACTTAAGTTCCAGAAAGCAAAATATCTGACTCCCATCTTCTTCAAGATTTCTTGACTGAGAAGCTGTAAATTGGCATTTTGGAGTCATGGTACTAATTACTGCAGAGTCCAGCAAAATGGAGCTAGCTAAACTGTTTATGCAGTTCTTCTGTTTTTCAGAAATGAATCTGAAAAAAGTATCTTGAGTTATTTCTGTTGAAGGAATCAGTGCATGCCTAATGACCACAGTTGTACCTTTACCCTTTTGTGCAGCATTGGGGCATAAGGGAAGTAAAGAGGTTTGCATAATGAAGAGAATTATTGCAGAGAAAAATGTGGTTAAAGACTGTGGATTCTGTTTGCACCAAAATGAGGAAAATATTTGGCCAAGCAGCGTTAGATTTTGGTTGCTCTGACCTGGAGGAAGAGTTCTCCAGGGCTCCTGCAAACAGAATCAGTCTGAAACTACATGTGTGCTTAGGGTACTGAGCTGTAGCTCTTTGCCTTCTGCTCTCTTCCCTCCATGGCATTCCAAGCAGCAATCAGGCATACTTAGAGAACTAGCCTGGTTTTAAATACAACCCATTTTGCCGGCTGGGTATGGCCAACAGATCTTGGCACATTTCTGTCAACTTTGTCAGTGCTTAACTTACAGCCTTTAAACACAATGCCACTTTCTGGCATTGTTAGAGAAGTCAGAGTCTGTTCCCATAAAGCTTGTTACTTGACAGTGTTTATGTTGCATGACTAATATGGTGATGGCAGCAAAGTGCAATTAGCTGTGTGTCTCCCCTTGCCTCCCCTGCCACGTGCCCCAGACCGTACGTGTCTGTCTAAGCCTGACCTGCTTCCTTTTACAATTTTCTTTTTCTGTAATGTATTTTCTGAGATTACAGAGGCAAATGTGTGACTTGGATAACTAAACAGTTGAATGAAAGCTGCAGACATTAGATCATCAGTTTAGATCTTGTTGTGCTGCAAAGTCACTGCCCTCTCCAGGCTTGTTAATGTGTAATAACCAATGGGCTCGGAGCAGCTCTTAGAAGGCAGGTTACCCACCATTGCCATGCTGGGTTTGTGCTGCAAGCCTTGGTGAAGGGGGCCATGGCCAAATATGTGAACACAAATGGTGAAGAAAAGACACTCATTCTCAGAGCTGGTCCCTCCTGGGGAGGGTTGGGGCATTTCAGCAGGCTGTCCTGGGGACCTGGTGCTGCCAAACACTGTTTTGTACTTGACAGAAAAAACCAAGCTCTAGCTTGGAAATGTTTGCAAGTACCCCGCTCCTTGCCAGTGTATGGAAGGTATCTGTCTTGTGGCTGCAGGGCATCCTCAGCAGCATCCAGAGGAGTATGACATTATATGAACCTGTTTGAAGCTGTGTAATAATCTATATATAATTGTGTTCATTCCCTTTGACTCTGCTTTCACACATCAGAAAAGGCCTGGTGAGGCTCAATGATCTGGTAACTCTGGAAGAAAGATAGTTGAGTGGGTTCCAGGAACAAGGGACCTCATGCCACAGGGGAGGGAGAGGGTTGGAGGTTGGTGAGTCAGTGCCTCTGATTCTTGCCTGCCCCTTGCAGAAGAAGCACCAACTTGTCTCCCTTCCCCCAGCTACTGCTGAGGGTTTCAGTGAATCAAAGCTATAGAGTAGAGTTGAGTCAGAGCCAAGGAAAGGCTCTGGCTCAAATCCACCAGCTAAAAATGAGCAAAGCTTCTGAGCCTGACTGGAATCTCTCAAAAACAAACAAACAAACAAAAATCCTTCCAAAATCCTTGTTGTCTTTTTACTTGTTTTCAGTAAGATAATTTGTTGCATTTTCATCTGTTTTCTAGATTTTTCTCTTCTTTTCCCCCTTCCTGATTATATAAACGTATCCCTGTACAGATGTATATTTTAGATGTTTTCAGCCATTTGTGGAAAGTGTGCCTTTTTGTGGTGTTTTCATTGAGACAATGAGGGGCAAAGTTCTTGTGGCAGTGCCAGGTCTAATACCACAGGAAGAGCTGTGTCCGCTGGAAACACCACAGAGAGTACAGAACCCACAGTATTTTCTAAAAACAAAAATGGTTTTGAAAGCAAGTCAAATACTGCAAAGTCAGCTCAGATTACTATTTTGTCTCAAATTGTTTATTTGGCTTTGTTTTGTTTTCTAAAGGGGTGCTGGTGAAGATGCTTTATGTTAAATCTGATTTTACCAGTGTCCTTCTAGTTGTACGTGCTGCCATAAAGAAATGAAATGCCACAATTGTATCATTTATAGTTGTTTAGAGATACACAGTTCAGTCAACAGCCAGGGAGCTGCTCCAACTTGAGGTTTTGTTGACACTGTGTCTCTCTGTTTTTGCAGTCTTTATGCTTCAGCAGCATTCAGAAATACAGCTATGGCCCTGATTTCTGAAGACTTGTATCTCTGAATAAGTCCAATCAAGATACTACTTGTGCTCACATGATCAAGGGACCTAATCTGTAAAAAAACATATCATGAGTAAATAACATTATGTGGAGGAGTAAATTTCTGCCATTAAAATGAAGGCAGTTCTACCCAGTCATTGGCATAGAATGGGAATGCTTTTAATTTACCTCTTCCAGTCTGAGAAGTAGCTTGGGGAACCCTAATTTGGTCTTTTTATTAGTCCAGGCTATTCAAGACCTAAAACTGTTGAATAGACTGTTTCTTCATAAAAGTCTGTATCACAAGAAGAGATTTTAAAATTTTAAGAATCTGGGACAGGCAGGGAATCAAGTGTTGAATGCTGAGGTTTGGAAATACATCCTTATGTTTATGGAACAGCTTTCTTCTGCAGAAAGAACGACCAACTCAATGTATTAATGAGTAAACAATTTCCCAGTGACAATGAGTTAATAGTGGTTGTTGTGCAGAGGATAACAGATGGCCCCTGGAGTGAGTGTACTCCCAGGTCTCAGCTGATGCTGGAAGCTGTAAGAGTGCTGCACAAGTGGGTTGTGAATGGTACAAAGCCAGGCGTCTGCATCTTCTCTTGGGATAGTTCTTGTTATTGCAGTACAAGCCTGGTGACTGTACTCTTCAGCTGTAGCTTAGGGAGGAGACTTCAGCTACTCAGTCGTAGATGTCAATGTAAAAGTTTGTAGTGCTTTCACCAGTGCTACATTTTACTGTTGCATAATTATCTTGCATGTTAGCTTTGTTATTTTGACCCTTGCTTCAGTTTTTGTTGTGTGCAGGAACAGACTATTGGAGCTGTTTCGCATGGTAAGAAGCCTCCTTTTGTAGCACGGAACAAATTCTTTTGGTGTGTTTTAAGGATCTGTTGCCCTCCTTGATTAGAAAATGAAAAAGAAGGACAATTTTACACAGTGTATTGTACACCACTTCAAAGACACTGTTGCCTGAGGGAGAACTTGGTCACCTCGTGGAAATATGTCAGCATGGTCCAGTCAGGAACTCATGGTGGCTCAAGCAGCTCTCTGGAGCTTTTGATGGATCACTAACTCTCCCCAAGAATTACCCCATGTGAATGTGAAGCCACATCTGCTCAATGGGGCAGTGTCCTCTCATGGGAACTGAAACTAAAACCACACAGATTTCTGAGGGCTCTTGCCATGGTTCTGGCTGTTCCTGGGATCTGAGATGGCTGAGGACCATCCTCTCTCCTGAGCTTCAGATGAGCTCAACTATGCTGTTGTGGGAAGGGTTTCTGCAGCATAGTGGGACAGGACAGCTCTTACCAACTATGGCAGCCACTTTTATGCTTGTTTGGCCTTGAGATTAGGGTCTTTCTATCTCTTTGGTATTGTGTTAAAATCCGCTTTAGCTGCCATGTATTTTCTTGATCCTTTCTTTCCCATTATCACTGATTAGCAAGATGTGTGTGTACATGCAGATTCTTTCTTTCTATTTAGCTTATTCCTAATGCCCCAGTGATTAAATGTCATAAACCAGTTTTATGTGACCTCCCACTCTTTATGTGACCTCCCACTCCTCATGTGCCTCCTCTGTCCAGGCAACACAGTGTAGTCAGCTCCAGACGAAAGCATTCAGGCAATTCTGTTTCTAAAAATGCCCTTATTACAGGTTTAAAGTTGATACATGTCAGCAATAAGCAAAACCCTCGTCTTTTCCCAGCCTGCAGTAAATGTGGCACTCCTCATTCAGGCCAGCTCAGTCCACCCCTCTGGGAGTCTGGGAAAACAGGCCTTGCAGGGAGCCCCCAGGGTCAGCAAAACAGGCGCTGTAAGACAAATATCAGAGCTGAAGTTTGCCAAATCTCTATGGTTTAACAACAAATCATATATACTAGTCAGCAGGAATCTGAATATGTGGTGTAAAAGAGGCATTCTGTGTGCAGTTGTCTTCAGGTCCCTTAGCTATTTAGTTATATATTGCTTTATAGAGTTTTCAAAAAAAAAATCAACACAAATGAGACAAAGGTAGTAAATCAAAATGAAGCCTGGACACAGCCACATACAGGAGTTGCAGACAGCACACATAACCCCAGCAGCCCAGCTCTCATCTTAGTCTGCATGTTGTTTATGTGCTACATGCCATTTTCTGCCAAAGTAAAGATTCCTATCATCCTGGTGGCTTTCTTTGATGTCCAGCAGGGCATGTGCCTTGTACTCATGGAGGAAACTGAGAAAGTCTGTGCTCTGCCGTATCCAAAGGTTGTATTTCCCAGAGGGAGACTTCAGAGTCAAATCTTTCAGGACTTTAGTGTTGTCTAAGAACAAGAAAAAAATAGTTTTCCACAGAAGATACCTTGGTCTTGATAACGAGTTGCCACATATTTATGGAGGAAGATTTCAATTTTGAGCTTAAAGAGGGCACAAATATGGTGGTCTTTTATAGGTTAAAGGAATCACAGTCCACTTCTGCTGCTGATGGATAGACTGTAAGTTTTACATGATCTGTGCATGCAACTAAACCAACACTGGGGCTGCTGCCAAAGATGGAGGCTTTATGTGCTGTCAGGGACAGGGATTAGGATTGGCAGGGCAGCTGTACTGGAGAGAGTGACAGTTCTCAGCACCAACTACAGGTCAGGAAGGGGGAGCAGGCTCCAGTGAAAAGGGAGGAAAATTCCAACTTGATCTACTTGTGGTAGATCCTCCTTCCTGGGGTCTGCCCAGAGTAACAAAAAATCTCTGGGAAGGAAAGGGTTTTGACCAAGGGTGAGCCCTGACTGTAGTGATGGAGCTGAGGAGCAAAGGCATTCAAAATGTTACAGTGGTGAAATGCAACAAATTTATGGGAGAGCAGCCACTTCCCTGCTGCACCACTGGCTGTATTGTGTGGTGGACTCTTGGGTGGCACAGGCTATGGGTGGCCACAGGACAGGAGCTCTCTGCCACTGACTGCTGAGGCCATTACTGGTCTGGCTGGGACCTCCATCCATCTCTGGTTAATGGAAACAAGAGGATGAATGGATATTTGAGAAATTGAATAAATAAATAGGACTGAATGGAGGAGATAAGACAGTGAGAGGGAGAAAAAAATAAGGAAAAAGAAAAACCACTGAAATGTGAGGCAGCAAGGATAGAAAAGGCAGACAGTGAGGAAAGGGGAAACAAAGATATGGCCAACAATGTAGGGTGCTTCCTTCCTCTGCTGCCCTGACTTTGCTGACCCAGTTCTCCTGAAGCATCTCCTTGTCACCTCCTCATGAACTGTCCTCCCCCAGGGCACAGTGCCCAACTCTTCCCTGTTCTACAGCAGAGCCTAACCTTCATCTACCTTGTGGAGGACCAGGTCTGCAGAAGCAGGGAAAAGAGCCCTCCAGGTTTGTCTGCTCCTGCTTGCATTCTGAAAGGACTGATCCTTCATGGTGTCGATGCCTTCTGTTTTGTTCTCTTGGGTCTCTCTATGAAGACAGAAAGTCATCTCCTTCGAGGGAAGTTTAGGTTTGTGTCTTTGTTGTTTCCCAGTGAGATTAATTCAAGCTGAGTTGAAAAAGTACAGGCAGAGGGAGGGGAAGAGAGACATCCGTGCTGAAAGATGTTTCACACTAAGGCACAGACACATGCCTGGGGTGGCCAGTCAGTCCTGGCACTGGTTGCAGTGAGGCTCGACAAGGTGGGAAAGGGTTCAAAGGTGTTTCTTAGTACAGTAAATATGGTTTGCAGCACTAAAGGGTTTTGCAAGTCGTTCCAAGGTCCATGGGTGTTTTGAGCTTCTGACTTGCCTCAAAGTAGTGTCAGACTCCTCCCGTTGTTCTCCTGGCCTGGCAACATGGACTTTGCTTTGGTTATGACTGGGTTAGAAAGGAACCAGTCCAAAATTCCCCCCTGCCCCCATCCATTTGTGATCCATTACTTATTGCTTTCCTGTTCTTGGCAGACCTCACTAGGCTGTGGATCTCAGAGCTGGGCCCTGTGTCTTATGACTGTCTCCTTCCTGCTCTGGTTGTCTCATTCTTTTTCTGGAAATTTATGGCCATTTGCTCTGGTGTAACTGCAGCTGCCAGTGGGAAAGGTGTACATTGCTGTGTGTGTGCATTCACAGTGTGTTGCATGCCAATCAAACATAGCAGTGTGTTAGGAAAAAATGTCTTTCAAATTAAAATTCAGTAGCAAACTCCCCCTTACTTCCTACTCATTAAAAATAATCCAACAGTCAGTTAAAAGTTTTGCCAAACAATAATGATCTTGTAAAACCCCATCATGGTGTTCAAGCAATACTTTGCCAGAGATCATTAATTGGATGTGTGTTCATGGCCAAAAAAAGAGGTGTTGTGAACTCTGTGAAGCTTTCCTTGCACCTTATAGAGCGTGGTTTGTTCCGTATGCTGCAAGAGAAAGAATTTAGTGTTCTTCTCTAAATTAGTTTTCAGCCTTTAGAAACCTGTTTTATCTCGTGAAGGGCCATGCCATTTGGATGACATACTGCTTGAGGCTGGAAAGAATCTCTAGTAAAATAGGACAGGAGAGACTGAGGCTGATCAGGCAGTCTGATTTTCGGGGAAGTCACTGGACAGCAGCACTACCTATACCTGGGCCGGAAGCCGCGTTGCTTCCCTGCCAGACGGGAAGTTGTGACCCGGTTACAGGAGTTCATAGACAATCATTTTTCAGAGAACAACAAAAGAATGAGTAACTGGGAAATGTTGAGGCGGATTAAAGAGCTAACGAAAAGGAGTTTCTATCCATGCAGTTGGACCCTGAGTGGGTCTGTCACTTGGACTTTGATCTGTCCAGAAGAAGGGAGGAAAGAAGCTGCTGAAGGGATCAGGGTCCAGCACTGCTGAACTGTGGGGCTGAAAGTGGCCCACAGAGACACTATGGCAGGTGTCACATTCCCCATAGAGATGGTGCTGCTTTTGGACCTCCCAGAGGCTTCACTCTTGAACTACCTGCAGGCAGAAAATGAAGATGAGGAACAGAAAGGCTTCTCTCTTAATTGACCATGGCCTAAGTGATGCAAATGCCATAGGGCTCCCCCTTTTATCTTGACTGACAAGTGAAGAAGAATTTTTCAGCTGCTTAATAGTACTGACATCTTTGTTGCATAGTAAAATGAGATGTAGGTAGTTTAGTGCCATGAGCAAATGGAAGCCTTTGATCTGGTAACACTGTTTGATAAGATAATATCAATGCACTTACAAAAGAGGAAAAGCATCATTGAGTATTCTCGCCAAATAGCCTTATATGCTTAATGGTCCAGGTACTGAATTGTCTAGAGAAAAACCCCACAAGAACCTAAAAGTGAACAGAGCATTTTTGTAAATCTTTTGAAGACCTTAAACATCCACTCTTTCTAGACTTCTGTGGACAAAAGGTTGCAGGTGTTTTCACACTGGGAGTCCTTCAAAGTCAGTTTCTTTCCTGCTTCACTGTCAAAACCCAGCCCAACTTCTGCTTTAGAAGCTGATAAAATTGCAAGTGCCTGAAGTGGGAAGGAGAGCAGCAATACCTCATGTAGCTGATCTGTTCACAGTGGGGCACTCTGACAAAGAGGGAACAAGCAGATTACCGTATACAATCTCCATTGAAAGTAAATCACTACAATTTTCAAAACTAAGTGCTGATGGAAGAGCCTCTAAACCTGCAGTTAGGCAGTTTGAATGAAATGTTAAGAGGGATTAAAAAAAGACTTTCATGTGGCATTAACTCCAGGGTGGGTGAGGTGATTTTGAAGAGGGACTTTTATGATATTTTTTTTAACCAAGAAATAGTTTTAAGTTTATATAGATGCTGAAATATCCCATTCTCATTGAGCATGCTGACTGCAACAAAGGCTGTGTCTGTTTTACTTTTTAATTGTCATTTGGATACCTTTATATGAATTTGGGAGCTGACTTTCAATTGGGCTTTGGAGAACTTGTAAACAGAAAAATATGAAGCTTCTCATTCTGGGGGTTGATGCTAAAATCTTTGCTTTCTGGGGAATCTTTTGTTAAGATAAATTTTGTCTGTAGTCATTGCAGTGTTAAGGAGAGCGAGCTGAGTTGAGCAGATATAAAGCAAGGCAGCCTCCTGTGTGGAAAGGGAACTCAAGGGCTCAGAGTTTTGCTTTGCTTTGCCAGAGCAGATCTAACAGACTCACTGCGTGTGTAGTGCCCTGTGTGAGGAGCAGCAAAACTGAGAATCACACTGCCTGGCCAGGTAAGAAAAAAAACAGAGAATTTGCAGCCCTTTTGAGTATCAGCTGTAGGAGTGTCACCTGAGGTTCTCAGAATGGGAGGCACATGGAACTGAGAGTAATTTCTGAAGTTTTGTCTTAATGCTTGATTCAGTCCCCTTCCCCCTCAGGACATGTGGGAATTCTATATGAAGCAGGACAAGTCGATCACTTACAATGTACTTCTTGAACAGAGTTCAACTTTTCTTTACACTCTGTGTCCCTGGGACCATTTTTCCTCCTAGCTGGCTGAAAAACCTAATTTATTCCCTTTTTCCTCATAATTTAAGCAACTCTCTTGTAGTTTTCAGAATTAACTCACAGTTGAGGTAATGATAGTAAAGAAGGATTTTAGCCTGGGCCAGAGGGCTACACAAGCCTGGGGTGTGTGATGCACTGGCAACCACATAGCTGTGTAGGCTGCCCTTTCCTCTCCTTTGGGATGAGTTTGTGCACTGCTGAGCAGTTGCTTTTCTTCAAAACCCTAAATTCACATGCTGACTAGTAAGATTAGTTTTCAGGCAGAATATGGTTGTAATTATGTTTAATGTATTAAATGCATAAAGAGCCAAAGTCAGTAATTTTTATGACCTGTTTAATGGCAACCATAAAACCAGAAGATTCGATTCCCCAATCACTTTTGTCTTTTAGTGCTTTGGAGTTGGGGGTGGAAGACTTAAAAGTTGAATTTCAAATGTAACACATTTTGAGTTTTGATATGGTGACTTACTCTGTTCTTGCATAATGAGTTTTCTAAGGCTTAAAATCTTTTTTCATACCATGTTCCCTATTTCACTGGCTACTATAGAAATGGATTAAGCACAAAACAAGCATATTGGCAGAAGGGCTTTGAACAAAGGTTTTTGCCTTTCCTGTGTTTTGGGGACATACACAGTTACTGGAGTAGGAGGCATGACCTGGGTCATGAAGGTCAGTCCTCTGCTATTATGGGCAGCCACAGCATTAAATGTGTTTCATAAATGCATCCCATAATGTATCAAAGCTAATTTCTTTTTAGCCTTTCCCTGTTTCTATTAGAAGGTTGTTCCAGTTTCTTCCTCTTCTGAGGGTTTCTAATGTTCCTTATTTCAAGCCTAAACATATTTCTGGTGAACTGGTACCTACTTGGCTTTATTTGCTGTTCTGAAAAGCTTGCCAGTGCTGTTGACAGACACAGGCAGCCATTCTAGACCCAGCTAACTATGGCTGATCTGCAGTCTGTGGAAGGCACTGCCTCCACCATGGCAGTGCTGTTTCCTTCTGTTACATCCATCTGTCCCCACTGTTCACTCTGTGTCATGTACTTAATCTGTAAGATGTTGCCCATCGTTGTGTTTTGCAGATCTGGCAAAACAGCATCCCAGGGCTGTTGGATATACTGGTAATACAAATAAACATAAACAGTGCAACTGAAAAGGCATTTGTGGCTTTCCTGTTGCAGCAACAGTGGTAATGGTTGTTATAAAGAGTAAATACAGAAAAGTGGACTGAAGATCATGTGGGAGATAACAGGGCATCTCAAATGGCACAAAACACCTCTGCTTAGGTTAAAACATCTGTGGATCTTAACAGTTCTTTTTCTGTGCATCTTTGTTAGTGTATCAGTATTGTGATGTACTTAATTAAAGTACAAAGACTAACAGCAAATAAATTTTGAGAACTGTAGTAAAGGGAAAACCAGGGAGAGCAGGTCAAAAACTAAAACAAACTGAACAGAACTTGCGTGAATGTCCTTTACACAGCAGCCCCTCTCCATGCTCTCCTTAAAGTGTTTTGCAGATCACCATGAATAGAATTTTTTTCTGAGTATGTGTTGTCTGTTGTTTTCATTGTGCAAGATGTACATCTCATGTGTTGAGGCTGTTCCTATAAAAAAAGGACACTGATATAAGGAAGAATTGAGGTCTGTGTCTCATAGACTGCAGTCAATGAGCCAGAGGCCAAATTTCTATTTTTCTTTTGCATGTAATATCAACACAATATATTACAACAATGATGAACAATCGTGTTCATCTCATTCAAGTTTCCTCCTTGTATTATATTTCCTATTAGATTTTATACTAGACAGTTTTCTTTAGACACTATATGTGCCAGTCACTAGCATGTGAGTGATACAAAACTGTCCAGTATTAATGTGTTGCAGGTTTTGTCCCTCACCTTCTTCCCTTAAGATGAAGCCTTGTTTAACTGAGCAGCTTTCAGGTCTGCAGACTCCATTGATTTATTTCATTTAAGCCCTTTGTGCCTCTCTGTGTTGTTACTATGGCAATAGGAAAACATAAACAGTGTAAATGAGTAATGGCGATAAGGAATTCTCAGCTGGCAACAGAGATGATACATTTTGATCCTTTGTGAGATTTCTTTGTTGTCTGAGGACAAACAACAAACTAACAGGATGCATTTCATCTGTCACAAGGACAGTATCCAGGTGAAGAATATGCTGAATTGGGAAGGGGTGCATTAGCTCGAGGGCAGACTGAGACCTTTGGTACCTGTGACAAAGCCCTGGGGCCCAAAAAGATGCCCAGAAATGTTGGAATGAAGACCCAGAATTAGTTGTTATTATTCTGTCCTGTAATGTAGCTCTTCTGGTTGTTGTGGATGAGTAGAATGCACCTGACTCAGAAGAGAGAAGCAGCAATGTGTTTTACTAAGGTGAAATAATAATTTGACAGAGTTCAATAAATTTGGTGGCATTTAATAAAAGTTAACAAGGGTTTGCTATGGTTCAGTAAGTTGATGGCAAAGTTCACCTTATTAATTACTGTGTGGAAAAACATAGAAAGGAAAATTGGGTTAGAATCCTGTTAGAGTGATTCACACAGAGACCACAGACCTTTCTGTTGAGTCCCGAGATTCAGAGTGGACCCCCTTGCCTTCTAAGCTCCTTATGGAGTCCAGATGCAACTAGGGCCAATCTTAGTCTGAGACTTGGACGGTGGTTTAAGTGTAATGAAATTATCTCTATGAAGTTTATAATAACCAATATTGAGTAGCTATGTGCATTAGCAATGTCTCATTAATATTATTTCAGCATGCTACCAGTCACTTACCAAGGATCTCTTGTGAGCAAAGGATCTCTGTGCCTTGGGCAGGGATGGGTCTTTTAGGAGGAATCTCCAACTGGAGTCGTGTCCCTGCTCAAGGGGAGAGTCAACTGGTGTGCGGAAAAACTAATTGCTAAGTCATGTGTAGAGTTGATAGGGAAAAAATACCAGTTCACTCACACAAGTACTGGGATTTATATTCAAAGCACAGCCCCCTTGCTGGTGTGAATCTGTGCAGTTCTAGAGTCTGCTGCAGTGACAGCTGATGCTGCTTACCTGAAGATCTGTCCCTCAAACAGGTTTTCTGCTGACTGCTCATTCATATCTATTTGAAATGCTGCAAGGAGTGTAGTGTTATGTGTGAAGGACTTTTACTGTTGAACTCAGCATTGATCTTCCTAGAGTTGGTTTAGGTTTAGATCAGGTTGCCAACATTTTTATTTTGCCCAGACTTTTCATGGAGTAAGGTGCTGCACAGCAGGAGCTAAAGCACCAAAAATTACTCATCCATGTTAAAATTAATTTGGAATCTTGGGATTAAGAACTGCAAAAGCAGTGAAATAATGTAGCTCTCCAGTATAAACAGATGATGAGATTGATGCTGTGCCTGTGTGTTGCCATTGTTGCCTTACTTATTTTTAAGGACTGTTAATTTTAATATCATCTGTTAGGGAGTCTTGAGCTCTGAGTTTTATAATTCATCTAGAAAGCTGTTGGCCATGAAACACACTTCAGTCAGTTGCAGCTGTGAAAAGTGCAACTTCCAAAATAATAGTCAAAAGGGTCAGATCCTCACCTGGAGGATCTTTGCTGCTACCAGTACTCATATTCATTAAGGTAATATTCAGGTGCCCCTTAATAAGGCCTGTTTAGGTGATGGTAACAGCAATAAATTCTTGGTGCACTAAAGGTACTTTTGCCTCAGAAGACATGGAGTTGAAGTTAACAAGAAAGGCAAGAATCAAGGCCAGAAGTACTGGAGGTGTTTTTCTTGGCATGGAATTTAAAAATCTTGGTATATTTGCCTGAATTTTATGCCTGGCATATGTAATATAATGCATAATATTGCACTGAAAAAAAAAGAATGTTTTTTTTCTAAATACTCAAAGCTTATTCCTGTGCTTATAAAACATAGATTTCTGCAAGAGCTGTGCCTGTTTAGGTCAGGGCTACATGTCCCTTTTTGTTTATGATGCATCTGTTGACACAGGTCCACTGCAACTCTGAGGGAAGTGTGCTGAGGAGCAGTGCATATGTCATATGTTGTGAGTGGGGCCAATCCCAAAGGCAAAGCTCAGAACAGAAACCTCCTCAAGTGCCCTGACCCAGTCCATTTGGGACAAGATGCTGAAGTGACTGTAAAGAGAGCAGAGTGTTCTCCACTTACATTCCACTTGGTGAAGCACAGACCTTGTTCACTGCTTTCATGGTGTGCTCTAATGCTAGTAGTTTTGAGAAGCTGAATATATGAAAGTGGGAATCTTTGGAAATATACACTAATAACAATTTCCTGGTAATTTGCAGTAGCTGGTTAATGTATGGAGAGTCAGAGACAAAGAAGTGGAATAAGGCTTTATCAGTATCAAATAGATTTGTAGATAGAAATGTATATAGAGATTTATTTCCTAGTCTCATGAAAATATTTACTCCATTCTCCTTGGCTTAGTTGCAAAAAAAAAAAAAAAAAAAAAAAAGAAAAATCAATGTATTGCTTTTGTGCTAGAAAGTTAAAATCACAGTTTCCTTGTAAATAGAAATTACTGTCTTTGCAACATGGTTCAGATCTAACCTGGTACTGTACAGTACATGCACTCAGCTTCAGCTGATCATAGGCATGATTTCCTATTGAAGTGGTGTTGTGCTCTCTGAC
The DNA here is from genome assembly GCF_047495875.1 of Pithys albifrons albifrons. Classification (NCBI taxonomy): domain Eukaryota; kingdom Metazoa; phylum Chordata; class Aves; order Passeriformes; family Thamnophilidae; genus Pithys; species Pithys albifrons. The sequence continues at coordinate 11,745,475 of NC_092470.1, forward strand.
CCATCTAATAAGCCAAGGTAAAAGAAATATTTTTTCCATTCTAAGCAGTCATTAGGCATTACACAACTATTTCCTTTATATGTTCTGGTTTGCCAGAACCTCATTGAAATTAAGTATAAGTGTGGCTAGTCTGCTGCTTTTCAATAAGCTTTTCTCTTTCCATTTATAAATCTATGAAAACTTGTTTTATGCATTTATATGTACTGGGAGTGTCAGTCAGCACTAACTGAGATTTGTATTTCATTCTGAAATACCTGTGAGAAATGTAATCATACAGTTCTGTGCTGCTAGAATTTCTAGTGTCTTTACTAGAGTACATAGTTAATCCCAGCTCTTGTAATATACAGTGGAATTCCCTCTTTGGGGACTGACAAAATCAATCCAGCTGCAATCCTAAGAGCAGGATGTAATTTCTATAATGTCTAGGTTTTCTGATAGAAAATGATTTTGCATTATAAACTTCCTTGTGTACAACACCAAGCTGTGATTCAGCAAGCAATTAAGCACAAGCTTAACTTAAAATTTTCTTGATTTTATTAAGATGTGTTTGTATTGTGGACATGCAGGGTCTTGGTTTTTAACAAAATAGACTCCATGGAAGTTACTGCCTATGATCTCTCTCGGCATTTCCTGTAAATTGGGATGTGTGCCTCCGGAGATCCCTCTGCAATCCTCCCAGAAGTCCTGCTATTTTGCAGTATTGCCCAGAGGTTGTAGGTTATAGAGCTACCATAACAGTGTTTACAACCTTTCTTTGTGGCTTTTTGAAATTGTTTTTAAATGCTTTGACTTAAAGGAAAATAAGTCCTTTACTTATTTAAACTAACCAGACTTCAGATCTGAGGAGGGAATAATAAATTTTTCATTTCCATGGAGAATAGGGCAAGAAATATATTCAGCCTTAATTATAGAGAATATCAAAGTTTGATAAGATGGGAAAACCTCCAAACATAAAGGACAGTGAAGCAATTCAGTAGATTGCTGAGAGCTGTGGAACTGAAGTTTAGGCAAATGTGTGTGAAGGGTGATATTAATCCTGCCTTGGGATAGACGATGATCTAGATAACCTCTGTAGATGCCTTTTAGCTCTGTGATTTGATGTTCATCCCTGTGCAAGTATAAGCTTTTTTTGTAGTGTAAATTATTGACTGACTTCTTTGCCCTGTGCAGGATGATCTCTCTTCTCTGGCTACATTTTGTTCTGGCTTACCTGTTTTCTGTGTTTGCTGTTCTACTGCTCTACCAGGGCATGCAGTGGAACCAGCTTTTCCCACCTTTGGTCTTTATTTGTGATACATTATAGCCCAGGTTATTTCTGTCTGTTGGGACTGTTAGCCATGTGATAACCCAATTCCTATTGCATGTCTCCTTTGAAAAGTGGTGGTTCTGTATTTGGGATCTGGGTGCTGGAGGCAGTTGCCTAAAGATCGATCAAGGGTCTGACTTTAGGCACAAGACTTAGGGAGGCTGATCTTGCCCTTTCACCCTGTTTTGCTCTGCACTTAATGCTTTTCTTGCTCAGATCAAAGTCCTGCAGCAGCTGTGACCCATTTCTGCGCACTAATACTGTACTGCCACCTCCAGGGGATTAAAAATTACTATTCCAGACCAAAAAAATGCTCAAGTTTTTGGTTTTTGTTGTTGCCTTTTTTTTTTTTTAAGTCATGGCACATTTTGATTCTTTCTGCTGATTTTCTAGGGTTTGAACATTCATGATTCAAGCTTTTTTCTGCAAGTGCAAGAAGCAGACTTAACCTTTCTGCTAGGAAAAGCTGTGATCTCATGCAGTCACATGATTACTGGAACTCATAGAGATTCTAGACCTGGTAACATCGATACTTAAAAGTGAAGAAAAACCCCAGCATTCTGGGGATTACATAAAACCAAAGTCCTATGAGAAAGAAAACTCTATCCAAAATTATTTGCTTTAGAGACCTTGTCAAAGGAGCATTTGGATATCTCCCAGAACAGTATGTGCTGAATTACTTTAAAGAGTGATTTCCACTATATAAAAGACCTGTATTCACCCTGAAAAAAATAAAAAGAACATATTCATGAGATATCACTTCTGTAATATTCTGAGGAGTCACTGCTATTTTTAACTAGATCACACTCCTAGTTTTCCTTCATCAGCCCATCTTGAAGGCTTCTGGCTACTGTGTTCTGAGGCCATTTCTTGAGAGCTAATTATTTGGCTCTTAATGTCTCTTCACTCCAATATTCCCTAGATCTTGTCTCCTTCTTAAATTTCCATTTTTAATGTAGCATTTGATCCAGTTTTTAATTTTTCCATGTAAAAACAATTGCTTTTTACTAGGAAGTAATTTTCATTGTTTTCATGGAGAAAAATGCTTCATTCAAAATGATATATGGTGACATGATGAGCTTTTATAAATCAAAGATGTTAAAGAATGTCTTAGTTCTATTGTTTAAACATTATTTTTCACATGAAATTACTCATTTTCCCTGGTGTGTTAGTGTGGGTATCCTATTGAAGCTCAAGGGGCAGATCTCTTAGATCCCACTCCACTGCCAGCAGCTCTGCTCTGTTCTCAGGTAGCCACTTCTCTGAGCTCTTCTGTCTCCTAAGCTCCTGCATTTTTCCATGAGTTGGAAAGGTGACAAGAATTTCCAGCTTTTTAGTGCTAGCATCATAGACATCTTCTGCTCCCATTTACGTACAAAGAGCTGAACTCCCTAACACCAGGAGACAGCCACAGTCCCACCAGGCAGAGCACAAAAATGATATTGCAGCTTTTTACTGGAAAAGGTACCAGTGTTCTTCAAAACATCAATTTTTCTGCACCTGCATGTTTTCTTTTTCCTGCTCTCCTGCTGGGTAGGTGAGTGAAGATCCTTGAGATGTTTGTGCAGCTTTGAACTGACTGCTGAAAACATGCTCAGGACACTTTTGCTGTGTTCAGAGAAAGAGAAGTTGCTGCTGAAAGTAATTTTAAACAAGAATTATGTTATCAAGGTTTGCATCAAAAATGTCCTGAACCCATAAGTAAAGTCTTCATGATTTTTTTTGTGTGTGATCCTTTGGCTATGTCAGCATGATTGTTTAGCTTATGGCCATTTTTTACGTATGAAGGAAGCTTAGGTTCGCTGTTCATTCATGATTTTCCTTTCTAAGTTCAATACTTGCATTTTTCTTGCAGTCTGGAGTCTTTTTTGCCTGAGTAGACAGGTTTCTTTATCCCCACCTTTAAATGACATAACGTCATCTCTTTGCAAGTCCTTCAGTATGTTCATGTAGCCAGAAACACAGAATTTTTTGTTCAAACTCCTCTGCAATGTTGAAGAATTTTTAAGTATACATTCCTAGTGTATGACCTCTTTGGCTATATGGTGATTATTAATATTACAGAAGCAGCTAAGAGGAAATTACATCAGTAGATAAGATGAGCTGTGCAATAGCAGAAGCTTTATTCACACTGAATACACTATTCATTTGCACAGAAAGATCATTTCTCAATTCAAAGAGGAATATTCTAATTTAAGGTCTAACTTCAGCCATATGTCGAAATCTGTGCAGAAACAAAGCTTACCACTGTGCAGTGATCCTGTAAGAAACACATTCCCCTTTGTGGACGGGCACATGGTAGGTGCATCAAACCCTTGGAGCTCTCATTTTTCCTGACAAGCATTCTTTTTATATCGGAACATAGTTTAGTCCATTTGCTAATTTAATGTAAAGTGACCCAAAATAGGTGTAAAATAGAGGAAATACCATAGTTATTAGTCTTCGGGTTAACTCCCCCCTAAACCTGGGCTGGGTTTTTATTACTTGTTTAATCTTATTAGAAGGTGCTTTTCCATTACTGTGAAGAAGTAAAATTTCAAAATATGCTTCTATGAAGCAAAATCATATGTAGAAGTTTAATTGAACCTGGATGATAATGACAGGTATCCCAGGCACAGAAAATTAAAAGGAGTTCTCTGCTTAGATGCACAGGAAAAAGCAGGAAGCAGTGGCCTGGCTCACCCAATCAATCTTAGCGGAATGGCATTGCAGAGATAACTGGAAAATGTTTTGTTTTGTGCAATACCTGCTAGTCTGAGGCCTCAGACCATTGAAAGGGGGGAGGGAAATCCTGTAGAAATTACAGTGCTTTTTGCCAGACCCTATCAAGAAGAGATAGTAACCCCTGTCTGCAGATTGCTCAGCACAGCCACCCACCCTTCCTATGCTGTCCTCGCTTCTGTGTTTGAACACAATAGGATTCCATGGTTTCATTTATATTTAAACCACATGCTGTCTGCCTTTGGTCACCATGTTCACCTCTATTGATATAAATCAGAACTTAACAATAGAAGGCCCTAAATAAGTGTGCAGTGAGGATGACAGGCTTTTATAGTCATGTATCTTCACTCAGGTCGTGTCACACCACCGTCATCGCTGTTCCTCAGGTCAGAGCAAGGTCTTTTTCTCTAGCCATGTATTAACCCTGAGCCTTAGTGGAATGAAACACTGGAAAGGGAGTTGTAGAAAAATAATGCTTTCATCCTGATGCTGTGTGAGGTTTGCAGAAAACCTGCCTTCTGACACGACTGACTTCCTGATATTGTTGATACACCCACATGAATACCTGATATTTTTTATCTTAATTCTCTGATAAACACTTTGGAATTCCTCCAGATTGATTTGCTTATTCATGGAAGTTTTTGCTAGTGATGTATATACTTTTAATTTCACCGTGTAAGAGAAGATAGAGGAGGATTGAGAATGATTAGCTTGAGCTTGTTTTCTAAGCCCTTAATTCTTAGATCAAATGATTGAGTCAGGGAAGAGTGACAGAACTGGCGCAAACTCACACTCTGCTGAAATGACAAATTAATTGAAACCGGAAAGATTCTGATGTAGGTAGAGAGAGGAATGAGAAGTGGGTTTATTTTGCTTGTAGGCCTGCTGGTTTTTATTGGCATTTGTTGTTGCTCTTTGGGTGCATGTTTTTATTCATTTATTTTTGCTAGCCATTTTTTTTAGCCTGCAGCTACTTGCCAGTGTTTCTGAAGAACAAAGTCGGCTCAAATCACTGGTTATATTGCAGATAGATTTGGCCCAGCATGTTTGCCTTGTCATTTGGCTGCAGCGTTGACATGGTTATTGGTGTGTCTTCCTCCCCAGGATTACATAGTACATTTTTTGTGTCCAAGGAGAGGAGAATTTGGCAAGGAGACCCAGAAACATCTGGCTCTTTCCTGTTGTTCTCTCTCTCTCTGTTACTGAGAGTAGGGCAGTCTCATGGACAACTCTAAATTTAGCTGCTAATTTTCATTTTAGGAGTCTTTTCTGCTTAGATTTGCCTAGGATGGGCACCTGGGTGAGACAAGAGTCCTGAGTTTGTACCTACTGAGTTTTACCCCACTGGGGAACATCCACCTGTATTTTCTGTTAGGTCCCCAGATTTTCCCAGATCATAAAGCCCCAACAAGGTTCTGGTCTGACTCATTTGTCAACAGTTAAAAAACTAACTTGTTTAGAATAGACTTAATTCTCTACAGCCCTTTGAAAGGGATAGTACAAAAGACAACATAAAGGATCTGAAAAATTACATGCCTTGGTGGTCTCTTCACACACAGATGAGTAGGAAAGAGGGTTTTTTCCAGGAAATACAATTTTTCTTGATACAGTTGATTGGGATGCAATAATGAAGCTCCGTATTTGTGGTCACTAGTCAAATATTACTTCTTGCAGCTAAGAGACTTAAACTGGACAGAAATGGGCAGAATGACATTCTGTTGGAGCAAAAATATCTTCCCTTACATTTCCTTTCTGCCTGCTATAACCTGACTTTGAGTCATTGTATGCCTAGCTGAGAGGTTAATTTTTACATCATATTTGACATTTGCCCATAGCTGAAAAATATGACAGCAGATTCCACAAAGCAAACACAGAAATCCAAAAAGGAGATGTCATACCTACTGTGTGGTTCCACCAACAAAGTGCTGAGGTTCCTTCATATCAAAGTATTTAAACAAGAATATTAAATGTTAAATACACACACACACACACACACACACACACATATTTATGTGTGTGACTGATGGTAGTATGATCATAGTGAAGTGGCACCTGCGTTACTGAGAGTGCCTTCCATACATTCACTGCAGTTTATCCTTTCTACTCAGATCAATTTTTGTGTGTTTTAAAATAATGAGAACATTTACAAAATATGTAGAATATCACAAATATGAATTCACAAAACCTGTTTTTTCAGGATCACTTGTAGTGAGATATTAAACAGACAAAATTGCTTTAGTTCCTAGATTTCCAGGGAGCAGCTCCAATTTGCATCAGCCAAAGATTTCTCCCTATTCCATTGAAACAGTAATTTCCATGCAAAACACACCAGACATCACAGGATTCCAGTAGTTCCGGCCCATTTGTCTGCTGCAGCTAGGAAGTTGTTTACTCTTTTGTATCACTCTCTGCTGACGTCTGCTTACTGAACAATGTCATCAAATTTCCTGTTTTTTGGCTTGTGGAAAGTAGCTCTCCCACCTTATGCTAAAGCTTTGCTGCGTGGAGGTCTGTGGAGCCGGATGCACCCAGCAGGCAGGATGTAAGGTTAAATGCAGCATAGCTAAATAAATAAAGTAGGTGTTCAGTTGTGAACTAGAGCTGCCTACTTGCCAGGGGGGATAAAGCTGACAGTTCAAACATTGAGCAGTGATAAAATACTTGTTTCAGGTTGTGGGTGGTTTTTTTTTTTAAATGTCTTTTGGATTTTTTTCCATGAGTATGTTTTCTTGCAGAATTATGTTAGTAGCTTCCTGAAGCAGCCTGAAATAGTTTGTTATGTGGTGCTGTGTGATGTATGTGTGAAAATACCTCAGTCCAGGTATTGCACAACACTCTGCAAGCTGTTGACTGTGCACTGCTAGTGCTGTAATTCTGTAGGCAGAGGAACTGGTAGCAGTGTGTTCGTCAAGATTCCTCTGCGAGCCGGTGCAGCAGTCTGGGGCTGAGGTCAGAGGTGCTGACACTCTGCCAGAGGGCTGATCCCCTTACATTTTTGGTTTGCTTGCTTTCTGGCCAATGCCATAGGATTCCTAACTTCCACTTGGACAAGAACCAGTGATGAGCAGAGCAGACCTTAATTCAATAGTTCTTCCAGACAAAGCTTTGTTGATAATAGCAACAAGATTGTTGTATTAGCCTCCTGTCATCCATAGCAAGAGGAAGAATCTATTGAAAAAAAACCCACCCAACCTTTGTAAAAATAAGGCACACTGTGTGCTTTGTGGTACCTGAGTCTTGTGCTTCCCTTTCTTCTGTAGGTCTGTCATGCTCCACGTGGTCCCCCCCCAGCTTAGTGTTACACTGGCTCTGAATCCTACTTTTCCGTTTTCCAAAGAACTTGTATATTTAGCAAAGAGCATTTGATCACTTCATGAAAGGAGTTCTTGTAAGAAATTTTTTAAGGTCCTCTATTCAAAAAACAAAAACACCAAACACCAGTAAAAGGAAAAGAAACCCATGACTTAGAATATTTGGAGTACCCTGCAGAGCACTGAAAAAGTCCAGAAGCATTAGATGACAGAACTACAGGGTGTGCTGGAGTGGAATACAGGAAACATCCCACCATTGCTGGGGTTGAATTTGTCTTTATTTTTTAAAGGCTTTCATTAAACTGCAGCCAGAACATTTTGCCTAGTACCTTTCTCTATTAAATTCAGTTTTGTTGCACTATCTCAGTGGTGCTTTCAGTAACTGGAAATAGTCTGTGTGAAGTACTGAGTGTGGAGCATGTGGGCTGTCACCTCATTAAAATGCTGAGTTCTTGTCATCTTTTCTGACATCTTCGTGTTTGGATCTCTGTGGAAACAAAAATGCTGTTTCCCTCTGAGTATCTTCCATTAGGATCAGAAAGGAATATAGCAAGTTCCCTCGCAATACAGAGTTGCTGTTCTTGCAGCATCCTGCATCCCTAATGGAGTCCATAGTCAGTATGTAGAGAAATGCAGTACCCAGTCATGGGGACCTGTGTGAATCTGCTTTACATCTCCAGGTGTTTGATTGCATTTTGAATGAGTTTGTCTCAATAAGATCATATCAATCCCTAAACACGAACATTTTCCAAGACAGACTGCCAAGTAGGATAACATGTGGTCAACTTGCACTTCAGTGATTTAAACCTTTGCAGTGAAAGCCTTACACTCTGCACATGTGAAAATAAAGAAGTTGATTTAGTCTCCAGTGTAGACCTGCCCATAGCACAGAACCCACATCAGTCACCTTCCGATTTGGAACAAGCACTGTCTGTGCTGAGGGAGGCTCAGGAAAGAAGCAGGAAAGGAGACGGCTGCAGACAATGAGTTCAGTGCCTAGGCAAAAGTAACACTTCATCCAAACAATTGGCAGGGGCTTCTATCTCTTTGTTTCTCCCCTGCCCTTCTTCCTCTCTGTGTATTCCCTGCTCCCTCCTCTACATATTTTCTGAGGTTCATCCTGTAGTTTTGTGCCTTCCCATCAGGTAACAGTGGTAGTGTTAGATTCTTTTGACCTCTGCACCCCCTCCATTACTATTCTGTTTGCAGAACTGTCCTCTTAAATTTCTCCTGTGTTCTTTTCCATTCCCCTTCACAGCTTCTGCTTGAGTTTGAACCACTAATGGTGTTACAGCCAACAAAAATAACCTTCGGGGTTACATTTCCTCTATGGCAAAGCTGGATGAAACTCACAGTTGCTGGTGTGGACTGTGAGGCTGGAGAGAGCTCTGCATCACTGGGGAGAGGGCAGGACAGCAAGGGAGCAGCCCTGCCACCCACCCTGCTCTGCAGAGCTGCCTGCACATGTGCGTGGTGGGCCCCAGGAGCCCTAATACAGGGTATTCCTTATCCTCCAGTGGAAGGGAGAGCTCAATAAATTGTGTCTCCAGGGCATCTTAGTACCAGCCTTCTTCATGGGGCCCTTGACAGGGGTTGAACCAAACAGCTCAAAATCTGAGCTTTCTGCCTCCTGCTCCTGATTAATTTGATTCATAACTTGCCTTTATGGAGATTTATAAGTACAGGTGCAAGCTGAAGCTCCTGAAAGATGTCATTCATTTTATTTCCAACAAATAAATTCCAGATGTTTGCCTCTGACTCCTGGAGTGCTGATATGATCAGCTTGAGGCTCCAGTTGTTCAGTCTTAGATGACAGAACAGAAAGTGAAATGAATGCTCACCATTGCCAGTGGCTTGCAGTCAAAGGGACCTAAGTTCTTCCTGCCAGATGAAACTGAGAGTTCCAGATGAGCTTGTGAGAGTTTTACTGAGAAAATAACTGGTGGGCACTGCAGAGGTGGAACAGTAATAACTAGATTTAAAGAAAAGTAAAAATCATCTTGTATGACAGAAATACTGGAAATAATGGAACATTTCAGGAAGAAAATATGCTATCAAGTACTGCAGGTCTATATTTATCAGAAGGTGTTTCTTGTTGCAGACTGCGAAAAGCTTCTTATGTGGGAAACACTGATTTGCATAGTGCTGCTTGCAAAGACTCTAACTAAATTCTTAAAGTCAAACTTGGGGAAAGAAGTGTTTTTTCTTGACTGGCAGAGCCAACAGATTATTCTTAGCCTAGAAAAAATAGCAAGGCAGTGCAGTGGTAGTCCTGGTAATTCTATATGCCCTGTATGCTATGCAGATTCAAAAAAAAAAAAAAAGAAAAATAGGCTAAAAATACAGAGGAGAATTGCAAAGCAAGATCATCGGTTGAGCTATTAAGTTGTCATAAACACTGTGAAATTCTGTCTTGAAACTTGGTCTAAAGTAGAAATGTAGTATATGCAATGTGAGTTGTGATACCCATAGTTTCATGTTTACAGGATCAGCAAAATAATTTCCCAACATGGACATGTTTTTCTTGTAAAATATTTAAATCAGTCTTAAATGTTGTAAGTAGTATTAGTTTATGGTACAAACAAGCCATGCTTTACTTCCTTGCCAAAGAGTTCATGGGCAGCAATGGCAGGGTTGGGTTATTTAAAAATAAAGATGGGGCATGGGGCTGCAATACCACCCACACTTGGCTGGCAATTTGTTTGTTAGATTTGTCTGGCAAAGTAACTCCCACGTGATCAGTTACTCAACATTCAGGGCCAGGTGCTCGGAGAGGGAAGGACACAGACAGTCCTGATGGACCTTAGTTTGTACAAGTGTCCTCTGTAGCTTTCATTGCTCAGAAGTCAGAAGGAGATGTTCAAGGACACAGAATCCGTGCAGCAAACTAGATGATCTCTTCCACTAGCAGGAAGTGTCAGTTGTGTCACAAACCCACTGCAAATCTTGCTTGCTTCATCTGGAAAGTATTTCTGGATACAACCTCATACTGTGCCCTGCAAATTTTGTTACTCTGTTTTGTGGGGAACATACTGTGAGTAATTTATGTCTGATGCAGTGGTGGTTTGATGCCACCTCTAATGTGTTCCTGCTGTTTTCACATAAAGGTTTTTTTGTTGGAGTATATTTGCATGTTCTTAGCAAAATTAGATTACAGAATATAACTGGATTAAATTATGCATCTCATAGTATATTCTGAATTCATTCAGAGTACGACATATTGGTTCAAATTAAGCATTGAAGAAAACAATTAGAACTTTGGTGTTCTGTGGTTGGTGCTTAGACTGTACATGTTAGTGGCTCATGGAGTTAGTCAAAATATGGTCCTGCTACAACCTAGGACTAAAATTATAAAGTTCAACACTGAGCAGCACACCACTTGTTTTGTCTTTAAGAGGATAAGGACAAAAGAGATGAAGAAAAATCTGCTAACCACATAAATATGAATGTGGTAAGAGCATTTGTCCTGGCTTAAAGGAACATGCAAACACATAACACAAATCAAATGAAACTTCCCATGATTGAAAAAAGTTCCCCTAATCAAGGACACTGTTCCCTCCTTCATCTGTAGTAAGTAATTACAGCCTTATGTTCAAAGTTTGTAGAGAAGGAAAAAGAAATCAAGAGTCTGATCTACATAATTTTAACTTTTATAAGTTTACTTTGATTTTTTTAACTCTCACAGTGACCTACAGTTTTACTGTAGCTTTATTTGAATTGTTAGTAAAGTGAGTCTGGTTTTTCCTTTCTGTCTCTTACATCAGACGTTAGATTCTATACTAAAAAACTACTTATCCATGATATCTAATTTATTTGTAAAGTATGTGTTATATTTACTGCTTCACACAGGCTATCTCTCCCATTAAACTGGTTTATAGAAATGCAGTATAATTTTTACACAAACCAATAGTTTTGTTTTATTCTAGTTCTACAAATTTCCAGCACGGTTTTGGGTTTGGGTCCTAGAAGTCTGGCTGAGCTGAGTCAGGCCATGAAACTACACTAAATTGGGTACTTCATTAATAGAATTTTTCTGTTTGCTTTGGATGTTCTTCTAGTATTTCATTGCTTGGCGGAGGGGGGGAAAGGCAAAAGAAAATAAATGAGTACAGTTGGGTTTTTTACTAAGCTTTGCGAGAGATACAGAGGAGTTTCTCTTTTGCATGTTGCGGGCAGGTCTGAGAAGCTCTGAGTCCTCACAGTTTGGTTATGCAGATACACTGTCCATCCTCCCCAAGGGAGGACACTGAGGCTTGCAAATTAACATTTCCTGCTAAAATTTCTGGTAAAAGCTCTGTGCCAGAGCTATCAGCAGTCTGGATCACTGTCTGGGAAGAAACACTTGGTGCAGGGGAGGAAGAAGGAAATGGTGACTGTGAACTTATTAATGGTGTCGCCAGACGGGACTTTAATGTCTATTTTCTCTTGTTTGTTCTTTGGCATAAAGCTTTTGTGCTTGCTGCAGAAGGCCCAGGCCCACTGCATCCTTTCTTAGAAAAAACAGCAGAATGAGAAACATATTTTGGATAGTTGCAAAACAGATTAAATGAGCTTCCCACCTTGTTAGATGCCAGAATTTGTATCTTGAGGGAGATTGATTTTGGATAGATGCCAGTTTTCCTTGCAGCTTATCATGGGGTTTTTTTTGCCTATGTTAAGACTATTTTGTTATATAGTGACTAAGTGAAGTCTCTTTCTTTCATATTGCTCCTTATTCTAGTCCATCATTGTCACCCAAGTGTAATGAGGATGTTGCTGCCTGACTGTATGGTGCCACATGGAGCTCTGTGTCATGTGACAGAACAGCCACCTGTTCACAGCTCCTGCACTGATTCCTATTGTAGGACCATTGTGCCACTCACAGCTCTAATACCAGACCTTTCCAGATGAGCCAGATAGATTTAGGTGTCAATAGAATTGTGCAGAAAGTGGTAGGTACCTGGTGATCCTAACATTTGAGAAGTTGTTTGCTGCGCTAGTCTCGGCTCTGCTCTGCTCACATTTTGCAGTTCTTGCTGGGAGAAGCAGAGAACCTGCTCATCTCAAAGGTCACACAGAGTGCTGGTGTTCAGACAGCCCTTATGGAAGGGCCCACTCAGGGATCTGAGGACTTTTGACCTGAGGAGTCTGATAAAGCTTCTGACAAAATGTTTTTGGATGTCCTACCCACATCATAGGGAAGACAAGCACCATTTTAAAATGTCTGTTCAAATGACACATGAAAAGTCCACATCTGCTGGGCCAAATGTGTGTTTTAATCACTGCTGACTGTGTGCTCAGAAGTTCATGGTTTTATACAGCAGTTACACGTCTACGCAGTTTGCAGGTGAACACATGTGTTTACATGAAGGATTTTTTCAGTGTTTTTGCATCTTCTCTTCTTACCCCCTTGCATGTTACAAGTCTTTTCTTCGAATTTTGTGACTGCAGCCAGACTCTGTGCAAAGTTTCACCGATGTCATGTAACTTGTAAAAGTATCTAATGGGAGTATCTCCAGATGATATCTCTCTTCCTGGAAATCTCAGAGTTGAATGATTTATATAAGGCTATCCAACATCTACAGATTATTACCTGCATAATTATGGCTCTTGTACTTTATTTTAGAAATGCAAATATTATACCTGGGGAGAGCATATTTGTACAGTATCAATATCAGTGAACTTCACTCTGGGCAGGATTTCATCTTAAGGTGGATATTTGATACCCAGCTGAATTTGTTTCCCGGTTAAGGACTACAATGTCAGAGTGCTTTGTGGGCTTCCTTGATGATGGGTTGCTTATTAAAGACCTGCCTTGTGGGAGACTGCTCTGCTGAGACCTTGGTTGGCACAGCTTTAGTCCTGTGAAACTTTCCTAGGAGTTGGTAACATATTGGTTGTTTGTGCATTTCTAGAGAGAAAATCATGCTCATTTTATACCAGCAGTGTCTTCTTTGACATACCCAGCAGTTCTTTTTTAAAGGAAATGCTACTTGTAGGCAGACTGTGCAGACATTGCTTTGTGTCAAAGATAATGACATAATTACAGAGTTTCATTTTCATTTAAATTAAATAAAATGGAGCATGCCTACCACAAATCCAGATAGAGTGAAATTCTGTTTACATGAGAACTAGAACGAAAATCTGCTTTGTTGCATTAAGTTCTACTTAATTGCAGTTCTGATTATAATGAAAATTCCACTTTATTAAAGACATTCAGAGTTTAGGGGTATTGGCATAACTGTAAAAAGGTTCTACTCTATTCAAGTTTAAAAAAGGAGTGATCCCATCTACCAAGTGTGATGTTTAACAAGCCCTGTGGGCTGGCAGAAGCACTCTGTGTTACTGAACCAGAGTTCAGCAGAAAAACAGTGTCACATTTCAAACTACCCTGTAGGTCCTCAGAAATGAGGAGGCATCTGTATTAGAGGAAGCCAGTCACTCATCCCCTCAGCCACTGGAGTTCTTAGTGGTCAAAAGAAAGGGATCCCCAGGACTCTTAAATGTATTTGCCTGTCTGTCTTCCTCCTTGTCATAAAACCTGCTGGATTGGTCATTGCTGTGAACAAGCAAAATTAATGCTAAACCTTAGACTGAAAAAAGGATGTACTACTGTGAATTTCCTCATGTTTTTTAAAAAGACACCTTGAATAGGCCTGCAGTCTCATGTCTTCATTTGTTGGAGACAAAGTTCTCTATTTAGAGAAGGTTTGGCTGCCAAGAACTTCTCTTTTGGTTTTCTCAAATGTCAGTAGACAGTTACCCTCAGCCTGAGAAACATGAACTCAATAGAAAAAAAGTACTGATATGTTTATTATCAGTATGGAACATTTCTCCTTCACTGTACTGGCTGCTGGCCCACTGACTTCATATTTATTTCTACCTGCAGAATTACATCTGAGGCAGCACCTTCGCTGTTCCCAGGTAGGGTACTGGAGAGAGCACAAGTGAGTTCGTGCACCCGTAAGGTGGGCACAGCACACCTTTTGTACCACACAGAAAACCACCTGCCCACATGTCCAGCAGGTTCACAGACATCCGAGTAGTCTGTGTGAGGGTGTTGTCTGTGGCAGGTGACTGGGAGAATGGGGGAAGAAGGAGGCACCTCCACACTGTCACCATCTAGTCCTGGAGAACTAAACTGGCACATCTGGGCTGCCAACCTGTGCAAAGGCTGAAGATTTGTAAGGTAAAGCAGCAAGCACAGGAGCTCCTGTGCAGTTCTCAGCTGGTCAGCAGGGGTGAGATCTCAGCTCCCTGCCTGCCCAGCTGTGGTCCGACAGCAGTTTGCTGCTTGGGAAATGTCTCCTTTTATGATAATGGATGGCAGGAGGTAGAAAAAATTACTGTAAAGCCTCAACCATGTCTGCACAAACAATGAGTTATTAATGACAATAGAAAAAGCAAGTTTATTCCTTTACAAATGGAGGTTTAGGACAAAATAGAGACATTGTAGGAAGCCTATTAGGTCCACTGACTGGTTTATTCTATTTTGGGGCTCTACTCTCTTGCTTTCCTTGGTCTGTTTGTGATGATTGCAGTGTTGGTAGATCCAAGCCATGAAAAGTTTGTCTGACATAAAGTAATTGAAAAACTTTCTGATAGACTGGAACTTCCTTTTAGTCAGCTGAGTCTGTTCAAATCCAGATGGTCTTAAGAAAACTGTTGCTGAAATTCATGTGCATAAGGAAAAAAATGAAAACTGATAATGATAGAGTTGTGTTGTATTCTGATGCATCTGTAATCATCTCTAAAATAAAACTAGCAAGTGGTATCCACCAGAAAGAAGAGAACTAGCGACAGATATGAAACAGATTAGCACTTACTGCTACACTCCAAGATCTTGCAGAATCACAAGAGAGCAAGCAGTTTTAATAATATTAAACAATAGAACTACTGTGCCATATTTATGTCTCCCAGAGTGCCGTGCAGTTCAACTGTTAAAATGCAGGCAGAAAGAATTTCCCTCAGGGCCAGAAGAATGTAGTATTTGTACTAAAGCGCTGCCCAAGCCGGGGGATGGAAAGTCAGCCACAGCCTGCCTGCAAAGTTAAGACACCTGAGGCAGCAGCAGGCAAGCGAGAAGTTCCTTTTCCATTAGACAAAGGTGTTGGTAAAGCCACAGGCTGGATTTATTTGTTTGGAGTTACGCAAATGCCAACATATTTAATGCTCTGATTTCAAATGTGTCTTGGCTGATGAGCTGCAAGACTTAAAGACCAATTTCTTCTCTTGCAACTTGGCATCTGCGTAAAAGTTATTTCTGCCAACAGATGAGAGGGTAGGACACTGAAACTTTTGTATCAGTGCCGGTGTATGAGGAGTAAGTTGGTCCCCAGAGCTCTCCCAGCCAGTGGAGTAACCAGACTTGTGTCAGCTGAAGGGAAAAGGGGAGAGGAAATAGGTCTCTCAGCCTTCTGAATATTGCTAGGCACATTGTTTTTGTGTGGCTGCCATTAAAGCATTTTGTGAGATAGAGTGTGGCTAGTCCTGATTGCAGTGGGGAAAAGAGCAGTCTCAGAGTTGCTGGAATACAAGGAAAGAGCTGCTAAAACTCAGAGCTGTAATATCCACACAGATGTGCTGTTCAGCTGCCCATGAGGTGCCGTCTCACAGAGGCAGTCACAGCCCTTCTTTGCACACAACCCCAGAATACAAAGGATGCCTGACTTTGAAGGACATTTGCTCTAAGTGCAGGGTGTTCTATCTGACCCTTGAATTTTGTCAGAAACAAATAAAACATGAAATTAGGTGCTGGTGCCTTAAAGATGACCCCTTTTTTCATCCGAAGCAATTCAGTGTCTGCATGTTGCACATTCTATTCTTGTTTGAACAGCTGAAAATGTTCATGCTACTATGTTTTTCATTGATAAAGGCATCCATTTCTGCAATCTATGTATAGAAAACCATTATTATAGGGTTGAAAAAATTCTTGTAAACTACAAGCCAAATGATTTAAGCTGCTGTTTTTCTCTTAGCACAGGATAATAACTACAGATGCTCCACAGCATGCCCTCACCACACAGAAATATTTGACTGTAGTTTAGTGAGCAGCCCAGGGGTTCAACATGGGAGACCTCTCAGCCTCTAAAGTTCTGTGCATATTTGGCCTGAATGGAGAAATTCTATTAAAAACTCTCAGTCAGAAAGTGGAGACCTTAATGAAGACCCCAGTGAGCCATCTCAAATCTTGAGATTGTGAAGACTTAGAGTGTTTTAACTTCTGTGCTGGTTGGTCATAATAGCATTTGGCAAAAAGATGACTATGAAGCACAAATCAGTGTTAAGGTTATTCACATTTCCAGGGTTGTTGTTGAGTGAATTTTTCACATTTTTTCTCCTCTAAACAGAGAAATAGATGAAATTTCAAGCCCTGTGTACTTGTGCATAGCAGACAGGTCTAAAATGGATCTCTGAATCATGTAGATGCTGCAGCAAATACAACTTTCTGGATTTGAATGGCTACAAGAACTGGTTTCCATTCAACTTTGTTCTTTTCGGACAGAAAAAGTCAGTGTGGATTAAATGGCATTCCTTTTCTGCCTGGTCTGTGATACATTCTGTCCCATTTTGGTGTGTGGTTCAGTGAGAGTGAGGACTCTTGTGGAAGTACATAGCATGAGATTGCAGAGTGGCTTTGCTGGAGTTGTGTCTGCTTACCTTAGAAACCTACAGTAATGCTGTGGTTACCAACATGTGCTGCATCTTGTGTCTGAGTTATCAGCAACATAATTTTGAATCTCAGAAATAAGTGGTTGTTTTCCAGGTACCACCCATTATCCCATGGTCCTGGTATTAGCGGTGCCTGCTGCTGTAGGTTGGCAGAGGGCACCAGGCACCCTGCCAAGGGGTGCTGGGATTGTCTCTCTCCCTCAGTGCCTCAGTTCCTCTGAATGTAAAAATGGAACTGGCAACCATTTCTTCCCTCTTCAAGTTTGCAGATCTGTGTAATAGTTCCATAAGCATGCTAAGAGGTAATGACATTTATTTTATCACTTCAATACTCTATCAGGAGCTGGAAAAGTCTCCCATATTATCAGCATGTTCTGTATAAAAGTTCTGACCTTTACCAGTGGCAGGGACTGCTGACTGGCGTTTTCTACTGTCATTGTACAATGTGACCACAGTGGGACACTCGTCTGGGCCAGAGGCCACACAGGCCTTACCGCATTGCAGATAATAATACAAGTCACTTTGGGACAGCGTCGTTAATTATTCCCAACAAAACAGAATGATTTACTTTTGCATGTGCCATGCTTGCAGCTTGATAACTGAAGTTTCCTATGAAGAATAAGGGGATAATTTATAAACAGCACAAAGCAGGAGTACTTGGTCGTGTCTGAAGTGTGGAAGAAGGCAGCGAGTGTGATTTCCCAACAATGTTGCTGCAATTCTGTTCTGACTTGGCTTCACTTACTGCACTGAAATGGCACTGAGGAAATGCAGCAGGGGAGCAGGCCCAGAATACAAACAAACAAACATATATAATAGTGGTTTGCATGTGTGGCAAGTTGAACACATAGCCAAAAATCAGCGGGGTCCTCCCTGAGCCTGGAGAGTCCTCATAGAGCTGGGTTAGCCCTGGTGCTCAGCACTGTGTGCTGGCACTCCAGTGAAGCAGTCCTGGTCCCACCAGGCTGTAGATCTCTGTAAATCTCTTGGGTGGTGTTCTTTGTAGCTTTCTCAGGACCTGGGTTAGCACAAAACTTGCCCCCCAGCTGAGCAGTGGGAAAGGAGCTGGATTTGGGAGCAGTACAGGTATTGTCAGGACATTGGGAGTGGATCTTGTGGCTGAAGGGTCAGCAGCCTGACCTGAGAGCTCTGTCAACTCACTACACTCGATAAAACTTTTCTTCTCACAAAAACTTCAAGGTATCCAAATTGTGTGTTGTTACTGAATCAGAGGCCAGAATTTCCCTCTCAAGAGCTCATTTATGTAAAACTGGTTCACAATGGGTGCTAAAACTTAAGAGACAGATTAAGAAAACAAAGGGTATGTTACCCCATCACTTACTGTCTGCTGTGTCATTACACGACAGCACTGCAGGTAATTCTTCTAGGAATCAATCTGAAACTACGATTAGATAAAAGGAAAACTATACTAGAACAAAACCTCAGGTGCTCTGTATCTTGCAATGTAGATCTAAATCTGTATTGTTTTGTTGAGAGAGATGCATGAACGGGAACCCGATTTTGATTAATGTAAATGCTAGATTTGATCAAAGCACTGAGCCAGAATGATACATTATGTGAATGTCTTTGACATTTGTCTACATCTTTTATGAAACAGAAATAGAAAAAAACATCAAGGGCTGGAATCAACAGGTTTCATCTAGGTTGAACAGCAGTTCTGGTAAATTTTAATTGCTTTTCAGAACTCGTGTCTTTGCACTGCAGTGAAGAATAAACTGACTCCGTTCAGCATAGGGTCTTTGAAAGCCAGGCCCACCCCTGTCCTTGAATCTGGTGAGCAAAGGCAGAAACCTTGGACTCTTTGTTCTCTCATATTCTTTATTGGAACTGTTGTGGCCTCCAAACAACCAAAAAGGAGCTGCATTGGGCCAGACTCCCAGTTCATTTACACTGAAGTAAATCCAGCATATATGCTTTGTATTTGGAAGAATTACTTTGAATTTCATTGCTAACCAGGTCAGAATTCAATTTGTGGACTATAAAATTCATTTATGTTCTAAACAGTTGTGCCCATTAGGAAGATGTACTCAGACAACATTTTATGTTACTTGTACCAATGCTGAGTTTGTAACAAAGGAGGGCTGTCAAAGTTTGCAAGGAAGACATCACAGTGATGTTCAGTGTCTGGCAGGAAGTGCATGGGAAATCGGAAGCTAAGTCTTAAATGATCTACTTAGGTATATCTCCACAGAGAAAGAAATAGGTAAACGACCATGGTTTGGATTAGTGTTCACACATTTCAGTAAGTGATAAAGGTTATTATAATCAAATTAAAATGTGAATTGTGAAAACCTGATCCTGAATATGAAGACTTTATTGTCCAGAAATGTGAGCAACATCAAATCACAAAGGCCCTCTCTGCTAAGACAGAGGCACACTCTGATATCACCTGGGTGGACAAGATGATGGCCCTTGTCATGCCAGTTTATAGGGAGTGGGTTATTTCTCAACTTTCAGCATCCTGGAGGATTTGGCTAAGGTTTCTGGCAAAGTGTATTATCATGCAAAATTCAAATTTCTTCAGGCAATAGAACCTCAAACAATTAAAGTTTAAGGTATTGTATAAATATATGAGTTCATTTGGGCTTTCATTTTCTGAGGTGATGAATCTGTGCTTAAGATGGCAGGTTTAGAGAAAGCATATTTTTTTCCTTTGTAAAATGAATCTGTTTTCCTTTGAATTATCAAAATTCAGTTTATGCTAACAGTTCTATATCTCCCAGCATATCTTATTCATGTCAAATCTTATTGTGGTAAGTCAACTCATGCAGATTCATATAATGTACCTAGTATATGTAGAAAATGTAAGTATGTATGTTACAATTAGATAAGAATTTTTGGTGATGCCTTAAAATATTGATCTGAGTAAAATGATGAATTTGGCTGACTGTTGTCCATTAAAACCAGCAATGAAGTCATATGTCTAATCATTGTAGTTATCTGTGCCATATATTGTAGTGAGTCAGAGCCTTGAGGTTGAAGTCATTATTTGAAGTGGCAATTACTTAGTGTTACACTGCTGACAGAAATTCTCTGCTGAGAGCTGAGTGCTCGTATGAGCCCTACAGCAGCAACTTCCATCTGCAATCCATTCAGCAAAAGTTTATGTCACCTCTTTGTTCAAGTCAGTTGGAGGAAAAATAAGCTGTCCATTTCCTCCTGCAAATGCTAACCTGGGGAAGGCGAGAAGAGCAGCAGCAGCAGAAGTGCTCTCAGCTGCCCTTTGCGGGGGGTAGTAGCAGGAGGCCAAGGCTGTGCACAGTGATTACACGCCCAGAGGAAGAGTCACTCCTGTCAGCTCCATCTGTGGCAGAAGAGAAGTGATGGAGCAGTTGTGGATTTTAGACAAGGTTCCTCAGGATGCCAGCAGCTCTCTGGCAGCCCTTCTTAGTGGGTGGTGCTGCAGCTGAGGGCTACCTTGGGCTGTGCATGCTTTAAAACATCCCACAAAAATGTCATCAGAGAAGTGTCTTAAGAAAATCAGCCTCCAGACAGAATGTGTTTGCCTCTCCAAGCAGGAGTATTGTGTGGAATTTAATAGCCAAAGGATTTTCTGGGAGCTGAGTCTGCCCACATTTTTAGGGGTTTGCTCTCCTCTCCAACTGGTCATGGTAAGAGACATACTGGAGAAAAGCAAGATATGAGACTCTAGCAAACAGGGGACCTGTGGGCTGCTGTGATGTGTGCCACATGCCAGTTAGGCAGTTTATTGCCGTAGGAAGCATGTGAATCAAACTGGCTTTACATCCACTCTTTATTCCTTTCTCCATTTATTAATTGAGAAAGTTCATTTAAAGTTTTCTAGTTGTGGGAAGGAAAAAACCCCAACTCAACAGTGATGAACAGACCATTCCCGTAGGTTCTGTTCTGGCAAAATACGAAGAATGATTCATAGCAAAAAGTGCTTTACCAAGTTATATTAGGTCACCATTGAGTTTGTTATACTTTAATCACATCAGTCACAGTTGTTTGGATCTGTGTTTTTAAAGCTTGTTTTTATTTACCAAACATTTTTTCGCTTTTCTCAAGACACTGGAAACACAAACTGTTTCTATCAGCAGCTTCAATGTTTGCAACTTGGCTGCTACAACACAGAGATCATTTCTGGCAAGTGTGGAACTGCTCCCAGCAGTCCGTAGGCGCCCTCCCTGCTGACAGCTGTCAATCACATGTGGCTGATGCCATTGCCCTGGGATGGTTCTTGCTTTGTGCCAGGGCCAGGCCTGGTTCCATGGGATGGAAACTACAGTGTTCAAATAAGACCAGCAAATTTGAGGGGAAATAAGTGCTCCCAGCAGTAGTTCAGCAGGTCAGAGGATGTAGAATGGCTGCAATTGCTGTGTGGAAGCATTTGAAGTACGACGGTCACATATACTGTATTTAGGTTTGCATCAGCAGCTCTTTGGCAGCGGACGCAGCTCTATCACAGTCAATTCCAGGAACCTATGACTAGTTCTACCTCTGTCTTCTCATACACTTTCTTACCAATCTGTGCCTGCCTGGAATGCTGTCACATGTGTACGTCATGTCTGCCAATCTGAAAATGTACTTGGGCTTTTGTTTTTCAACTAGGAAAGAAATTTCAAGGAAGAAGTAGAAAAAAGTCTGGGTGAATAAAGATGTGTTTGTGCAGTTACTATACATGTGAACTTTGGCTGGTTTGCTTTGATAAAAGCTTGTAGCACTGGAGATATTTTTAGAGCTCATTTAGTTCACCAATAGTTGAGAGTTTCTGCTAATCCTTGCTGAAGCCTTGATTTTTGACACAATACTTAATTACCATATTACTTCTCAGTGCTACCAGCAGCATACAAAAAGTTGAAATGATTAATCAAGTTATTTAACAGATTTCAACAGGATTAAGAATTAACTGGATTTCACCAAAATTTTCCAGCTGAGATGCAGACCAGGGTTTTTCTTCTACTCAGGACATCAAGTTAATGTGTAACAAGACAGTTTATCTCATTTGAGCAGTTCTTGTGACTTGAGCTTAAATGGTGCATAGACAGGTGTTTTCAGTGCTGCAACAGCCACAGATTTCTGACAGAAAAGAGCGTTTCAGATTCAGTCCTTTAAATGCTTTGTTGACTATTCATTCACAAACATTTTAAAAGAAAGAAGCCTCTGAGAAAAAAGACATTTCCTACTCCATAGACATTCTGCCTCTGTGTCCTTCAGGCACTTCTGCTGATCTTACCCATTCAGGACGAGTAGTTACTACTGTCAGTGCTACAAAACCGGTAACTGCTGCAGAGAGCTGGATTCCCTCCTGCTGTGTGCATTATCAGCAAAAGTATTTGTTGTTCTCTAGTGCAGGTTTTGAATAATTGGATGATGGGCCACAAGGGAGAATAAAGCAGCTTGAGTTTTTCAAGAGAGATTTTTTTTGTCTCAAAATTAGAAAAAAAAAAAAAAGACTGGAGAGTATTTAAATGAATGTGATCTGACCAGAACAACTGAGTAAATGTGAAACTCTTCCACATAATTTAAACATCAGCTCTTAAAGGCTCTCTTAAACAAGACATGCAAACACCTGTTCCTGGCATTTTTACTGGTACTAGGTTGCCATTTTTCCTTGACTCATGTTTCTTGCTTATTTAATGTTGCAGTGATGACTTCCAAGTTGATAAATAAATAAAATCACACATGAGAGACTCTGAGGGCTGAGCAATGGAGCAGTAAGGTCATAGAAAGAATGGGCCATGCAATTCTAAAAGATTTTTCTGTTGGATGTGCTGTTGATTCTTTAAAATTACTTAATGAAAAAATTCCAGGCTGCAAAGCAATAAAGCTGCTGTTTAAGTGTACTTTTAATTTTGGAAAAGAACAATGTAAGAAGTGCCACCTTTGTGCTCAACAGCTCTTTTTTTTTTTTTCCCTTTGAATCCAGAGCTGTTTTCCACTTACTGCATTGTCTCAAATTATTGTCTTCTACTTTTTTACTCCAGTTACTTTTAGAGAGTCTATGTGATTCCAAGGACCGTTGATTGAAGTGTTTCCTGTTTTGAATTGGGAACACTGACTAGCTTGTTGATTTCTGTTAATGCAGCTTAGCATATAAATATAAAAAGCAGAATAAGACTCCCATGAAGAAGCAGCATCATAGTAATCACAAGATATCCCTGAGACAGTAGTAGATAAGAAGTGTCTTCTCTAACAGAGATAATTTTTCTTCTTCCTTAGGTGTAATGCATTAATAAGATCCCTTCTTATTTCTTCTAGGCACCAGTAACAGATGTGCAGTTTGGCCCTATGAGACTTCATCAAGATCAACTTCAGGTAACACAGCAGTTCAAACTGAAGTCTTGATTTCTTAAATATACAAGATGTTAGCTTAAAATTTGTGAGTGAATTTTTTTAGGGTATAGAGATCCTTGCAGAGCTTTTTTATCAAGTCATAATGTGCACTTAACAGACTTTTATCTTGACATTCTATGTGATATCCTAAAAATCCTACCTATTCTCCAACTATCTCTTGGCTCATAAAAATAGAGCTATCTATTCTTTGCTATCAGTTAGCTTGTAATCAATTTAGTGAGTGCCTCATTTTGTATTTTTCTTGATCAAAATCTTATCAAACCGATAATCCAGATATCCTGTGAGGGCCTATTATACCACCATTATTGCTACCATCAACCAAACTTGCAATATTATTACAGAAGATATGAAGTGAGCTTGGCAAAATATGGGGGTTTTGATAGTCACTGCTGATGGGCATTAATTAATCCTCCTTTGTCTCTTTATTGATAAAGGGTTTATGTCAGTTGACCCCTGATTTTGTCTGGAATGGGTATGAGGTTTGCTTATTGACTCCTTTGAACTTCCTTTGAAAATTCTCCCATATCCCAAGGCATACTGAACCATTTAATCATACAACATACTCCTCTGTCAGTAATTAGAAAACTTCTCAGTGAAAGCAATCTGAACCTAACAATGTGAAAATACCTGTCTTGAAGACCTGCAGTTCAACATCTTCCTGAGCTGTTTTCAGAACTAACTGTAATGTTATCAAATATCAGATTTTAGGGCATCCTTATCCAGCTGTTCCCCAAGTACAAGTCAGAAACATTCATTGAATATTTCTGCCTCCTGTATTGTTATTAATGATTTTATCACTTTTATCCAGTCATAGGCCACTCTGAAAAGCTGCTGATTTATCCTGGTAATATAGCTGGCAGGTATGAGGGAAGGAGCAGTTGGGCAACATCACATTTGGGCATCATCACATTTGTGCCAGAGTCAAACATACTGATCTACTGACTTTCTGTGCTATTGCTGAAAATCATTCTTCCCTTCTTAAGAAGTGTTATAAATTAACTTCACTAAATATAACACAAACCATGACATGTTTTTGCAGTTTTGCATGTTGTTGTAAAAGGAACCTGAACTGAAGGAGTACAAAGTCCTTTAGTCTTAAAAAAATACGCAGAACATGGAAATGTTCAGATTTACTGGTAGGCTTTTCACCAACCTGCTCCAAAGTATAATTGGCACTGGAGTTCCTAAAATCATCTAGCAGATAAACAGCAGTGGGACGTGATGCAAGTTACACATGCTCCACATTATTGTCTGACCAAAGCATATATCTAAGTGTGGTTTGATTAAATTACTGAAAGATTGGTGTCTTGGGGCAATAGACCAAATGCTTGTTCAGTTATCCATCTTTCCTGAAAGGCTGCATATACTGAGTGATCCCCCAAAACAACGCACCACAGATCTACAGTCTACCACGCTGTGTTCTTTCCAGCAAAAGAAGTTTTTAACTGCAAAACATTATCCTGATGCAAAGCACAGTCACATCAGTAGGAGTCCTTAGCAGACTTGATGTTTGTCTTTTGTACTGTTTTAACTCATAGAATTTGAAATGCATTTTAAAGGAATTGGTCCTTATCATACTTTTAGTATATAGGTATCTTACTGATTTAAAAAAGGCTCAGAGATTAGTTACTGGCAATTACACAGCGAGTTAGGACAGAACAAATACTGACTCATAGATCTAACTCCAGTTCTGGATTTTAACTTTGGTAATCTCCTTCTGTGATATAAATCCCATGGCAAGCTTTGTGGAGAAGTCACACGGGGACATACTCCATATATAGAGGTACTTCTTATGCTTTCCATCTGGCTTGAGTTCATTTTGACCAGCCTGTCTGTAATTTCCAGAAATCCCACAGAGTGGGAAGCATTTTAGGGAAGTAGGATGGAAAGCACATTTATCATCATGCCATTGAAGCACCATTGAGTACTGATTCACACAGGAGAAACCATGGCTTTCTTTTTCCTTTTCTAGAATATAATACAAGAAAAGTAATACCCAAGAGAATGGTTGCATGTGAGACAGTTTCAGTGAAGTGGACTGGCTGTTAGTTCATGTACACTGTCTGAAACGCTGGAACCTGGTCTCAGCTGGTTGCCTAAGCTCTCTTTGTAGATAATGACAAGAGAGACACTTCCCAAACTTGTTCTTCCCATGTGGATACATGTGGTTCTGGCAGGCTGTTCTATCCACCTGAAACACCTTTCTATACAAACAATTATAAAAAAGCAGTGGTCTGTAGAAAGCAATTCTGTTAAAAGCAATTGAATAAGCCTTGGGAGCAGCATTAAAAAACATGTTAAGAATAGGCAAAAGTCACAGGATCTGAGGTATATGTGAGATTTGTTTGTAATTTCACTGTTTGTCTTTGACTCAGGTACTTTTAGTGTTTGCTGAGGAAGACGAGCAGAGCAATGGGTTCCGCTGGGCGTGTGAGAAAGCTGGATTTCGATGTAACATGGCCAGGACTCCTCAGTCCGCACTAGAATGTTTTCTAGATAAACACCACGACATCATCATTATTGACCATAGACATTCCAGATACTTTGATGCAGAAGCATTGTGCAGGTAAGCACCCTTTCAGTGTAATTAATGCTTAACAATATACTTAACATCAAAGTTTTTTGCTTTATATGACCTTTTTATAAACTATTGATTATTGATATACTTTTTTGACAGATGTGCACTGACAGCATCAAATAATGTTGCCTCAGTGCTTTACATCTGATAGCAGCAGCATTTTTGGTTGTGTGCTGGGGTGTCTGAAGCTTAATCTGGCTTGGAGCTATAGGATACAAATTTCTTGCCATGGTGAACACTTGGGGTTTTTTTTGGTTTTCTCTTTGATTTGTGTTTTTTTTTTCTTCAAATACCTGGTTCCTTGTTTGCACACTAAATCAAATGTGAAGATAGCAGGTGTCAGCAAGCAATTCAATTAATACATTCACTGTATTAATGTTCTAATTTTTCTGCAATGTTACTTGCTGTTGAGTAACCCCACATGCAAACAGGCAACGTTTGGTGTGCATGTTTCCATATCTACAATATTTGAACAAGTGTTACGAAAAGCAAAGTTGCAAGCTGGTTCCAGAAGCACTTTTAGAAACTGCTGTGAAAAAAGGAGAAAAGGATTTGCCTTTTTGGGTCCCTCCACAGAGACTTGACAGGCAGCAGTGCCTTGCTTCAGTGCCTTTCCAGTGGAATATCCCTTGGGAATGTGTCTAGACTTAGTAACAGTCTGTGGGGTGGGGGTGGCAGGGTCCGGGTGTGAACTGGGTGAGTGTGTGGGGGGCACTGGGACAAAGGCTCTTCTTGCGAAACTGAGGGAACTAGCCAAGATCTTTGTCAGGCAAAGACCAGGTATCAGCACTGTTCCCCTTCTTCCATGTTTACCATTCTGCCCCAGAATAAAGTAAAATGAGCCTTAAATGAGTGAGGCCAAGTCCTTCAAACAAGTCCATTTTGGCTGTTTCAGAGAGGAGAATTTTTGCTCTTCCTCCACTGAGAGTATTTGAATCTCAGAATAATCTATGTTCTTGGAGTCTCAGATATTGCTGAATTTATTCTCCTTTCTTAGCAGCAGGCTCAGGGTTTCATATTTGTTTTGTTATTAAATTACTTGAGATATTTTAAGAAAAGTATTGTGTGAATATTCTGTAAAGTCATGTTTTCTGAAATGTGAACTCAAAAAAATTTTAAATCATTTGCTTTTTTTAAAGGTCTATCAGAACAACGAAAGCCTCAGAAAATACAGTCATTATTTGTGTAGTACAAAGGTAAATAATCATATCTTTACTTTCAGATGTGATCAAAAATGTGAATCTTACAATTTTAAAAGTAAATACTACATTAAAAAACTTGAATTAGAAATTCTTGCTATGCTAGTAATAACTGGATACATCACAGAGAGTTTTCACCATCTTTGACCACAGGATTGGGACAGGATTTTTTTTTAATTTCTGTTTTTTACTAAAGAGATCTCACTTTGAGTCTTGTTTTGGGGGGATGAGGGGGTGGGGGCGTGATCGCTGCAGGCTTTCAGAATATGTTTCAACCAACTTCGGCAACATCCTGTACCAAATTTTCTCACAGATCTGTATTTTGAACCTTTCTTGATTTGCCTTCCAGTATGATTAATCTCAGCACAAACGGGAGATCTCCTAAGTTGTGAAAAAAGATACTCAACTATTTGATCAGTACAAAGCATCATCTGACCACAAAAGTTTTAAATATATTGTGATACCTTAGTAAAGTACTACATACACTTTTTCCCTCCTTCTTCTCTGGAAACATTACTTACATATCATAAAACAATGTAAAAGTAAAAAAAAAATCAGTATATTTAATCTGAAATGAAATAACTGGAAGATAATTTCCTCAAAGTAGTTTTGAGATTGGCTATTTCTCAGAAAACATTAGTTCTGAAAACTAATTATGAGGTGTTGAAATTCCCCATTAAAAATATACCACCATCTCCAGCAAACAAAAGACCATAACTAAACATTTCAAGATCCAAAACTTCATGCATAAATAAAAGCTATTGTGCCATCTCCTAAATCTGACCAGCCTGACTCTGCTCATTTACAGAAACTTAACACAATGGCTTTTCTTACAGATTGCGTCCATAAACTCATTAGTATAGCCGAGTTTTTCAGATTCTTCATTTAGAAATGTCATCCCACTAGAAGGCACTGGGTTGGCAACAGTAGCAAATCAAGCCTCATTCAGACATCTTGAATTGCCCATCTAAGATTTGGTACACTCAGGCAAGTGATTTCTTAAAACTTTGGCTGTATAGACTTTCAAGTGCATCTCTGACTAAGGACAGCATAAACAAGAAAAAATCCAGTACCAAAAAAAATAGGAATAGTCCAACAGTCTTGTTCATTAGTTGGTTTCCTTGAAGAATTAGTTTTTTTGTGGTGTAAACAGTTCCTTACCTGCATAAAGGAAAACAATGTTTTGGCTTATCCATGCCAAAGCCGAAAGCTTATTAAGAAACACAAAAAGTATATTTTATTCCTAGATTCTGTAAGGATCTAGCAGTATTAACCTTGGTGTGACATCTGGGGTATGTCAATAGATTGTGAAATTTGGCCTCACCTGATTACAAAAATAATGTCTGACTTATTACCCTTTTTTCAAAGGCATACTGATCGTGAAGAGTCATCAATATTGCCCCTGATCTCTGCTGGCTTCACAAGGGTATGTATGTACAATACTCTAGTGGGTTGCTCTGATATTTCAAAATTTTCATGTAAAAACTCTCCAGGACTTTGGCTCAGTCTCTGTTTGTGTCAGTGATGCAACCTGTAGATCTTGTTCGTGCTGCTCATCCCTGTATGTCCCAGTGCTAAGTAGGTGGACGTTCTCAGGAATATAAGAAGTGATGCTGAGAATTTTCTACTTTATACATTTATTTCAGATTAAATATATGATGTTTTGCTTGCAAAGTTGATGTGAACAAAATTGAGTAGTAACTGTGGCAGAGCCAGAGAGCAGCTTGCAATGAGCAACAGAATGTGCTGTGGGAAATCTCTTCTATCAAATGCCAATTCACATCTGTAAACAGGCTTCAGACACTGTCAAATGCTATTATCTATTGTTTGGAGGCACCTGAAAAGTATTACATTGAATATGTTCCTTGACAACTATTCCAACTAGGCAGAAAAGATGCTTATTATTGTGTCAGTTCAGTGGATTCCTTATTGCATTCAGATGACAATGGAACAAAAATGGGCCTGATTTACAGTGTGATTCAGATATTTGGTTGCATGCTCACCAGATTTTTTGTTAGCCCATCGCATTCCATTTGCACCCCTCTGCTTATTTCTAGCAAGGTCCCAGTCCAGGGAATGCTAGAACCTGAAGGAAATGGTATATATGTGAACTGAGTCATTCTAGGGGGCACATAAGTAATTCATCACAGGTTCTGAATTATTTATGGTTTAGAGCCTTGGAGATGGGACTAATGGCAAAGCATGGAAAATCTTGCTTGGCACCATGATATGGTGGTTTACCTTTGATAATCAATCCTCTCTCCCAAACTATCCATGTCTGTGGCAGTTTAGCATGAGCAAAGATTTAACATTCAGACTCCTACCTGGTAAATATGAGAGGTTCTAAAAAAACATGAAAGATACTGAAGTCATTGCTATACAAGCCCCAGAATCAATAATTGTGTCCAATGGCAGGTATATTTGCCAGGAAATTTTGCTTTCTTCTCTGTAGAAAATTTGGGGTATTAGCAATTAGAAACTCAATCTCAATCTTTGATGACTTGAGACATAATTTTTTCACTGTTATTTTAAATAAGTAGCATGAAAGCTAACAGTACATTTTTAAAAAATATATTGATCCTGCTGAAAATCACACAGAATAAACAGATTGGTTGAACCTCATTGCCATGAGGATCTGTCTGTCACCTTTTCAAAATGCAGTAACTTGAAAAGCTTTACTAGTCCCAAAAAATAATCTTCTCATGTTGCTTGTGTCACAGCATGTTCATTTTTGGCCTTTTTTCCGGGTTCTTTATCAAGCAAAAAAACCCAGAGCTTCCTACCCTTGAATACAGAAATGTGTATTAATTAAATATTTCTAACCTTTTATTTGCAGAGATATATAGAAAATTCTAGTAGAATGGCCTGTTACAATGAGTTGATTCAGCTGGAATTTGGACAGGTGCAGGCACAATTCAAACTAAGGTAATTTTACCAAAAACATTATCAACAAAAAAGTTTCAGTTTAGCCACATCCTTAACAGAGTATTTATTTTAATGTATGGTAGTTAATTATGGAATGGCAGTTAGCTGAAGAAAAGACATTGATTGTCAAAGTACAAGATTATTCAGTATGGAGTTGTAATACTGTATTGTCATATATAAGAAGACTTAAGAGGATAAAATTTTATCAGATGCCTTTTTGTTTTTTGTCTCCAGGGCATGTAATTCATTATTTACAGCATTAGAGAAAAGCCAAGAAGCCATTGAGATCACAAGTGAAGACCATGTAATACAGGTTTGTTCCAGCTATAATTCAGAAAATTGCTCTATATTTTATTTCATCCATGATTATACTTACTCTTTCTTACAGCACAAGAATCTAATCTAACTTAATGGTTCTAAAAGATTGAAATGAGTTTAGCTGTAGAGTAGAATTTTCTCCATTTGCAGTATCTTGCATAAATCAAGTCAGTTTTAAAGGAGATTGTTGTTTCTGAATGAATAAAGATTTACTGTCTTGGGTTGTTTTTTTTTTAAATTTATTCTTTTATATCAAGAATTAATGCAGCCACTGGCTTGTATGGATTCTTTTCCAAAAATATTAGATGTTAGTTTGTTGCTCTTGAAAATCTAATGGATATTCTATTTAAATAATTGTACACCTTTTTTTTCTTCTAAAATCTGATACTGTTTGATGATTCAGAATTCTTGGGCCAACTGTTTTTGAATGTAATGCTCTCTTAGAAATTTCTTTATAATAGGGAAAAGAAATCGTGCTTAGGTTTGCAGTTCTGCAAACCATCGTTTTTCTGAAGGAGTTAGCTCCATCCCTGGCTGTGAAGCAGCGAGGAGAGATTCTATTATCAGTAAAGAGCTTCAGTCTAAGCCTCTGGGAATTACAATATGCATTTAAACTATACCTTCTTGACCCAAATCTCAACACTGGCAATTTCAATGGAGGATGTGCCTTCTTCATTGCTTTTACAAAAATAACAGAACACATCCTGAAGTTGTTTTAAATAGTTTTTTTTTTTCAGACCTCATTTTGTCCCTCTGCTGACAGTCCTAGAGTATGAGGGAACTGCCACGTGCAGGAGTCCTGGAGCTCCAGCGGGCAGGGCTTTCACACACGGAGGGGAACCTTTGGGAAGGAACCTTTAGGGGAACCGTTAGAAACAGAGGGCGTTTCTCTCATATTAAAACCCTGTAAGTTGTGAGACATTCAGGTGCTGTTTTGGCAGGCCATGTACCTGTGAGGGCTCAGTGCCAGCCTTCAGTTTTATTGGCAAGGGCCACAAACCTGCAAAACTGCAGTGAAACACAATCTTCTGTTCAGAGAGAAAGTGCTTTATGAAATTCCACTTCTTCCAGTCTGCTTGGCTGCACTTTGCCAGGACAGAGGAATAGTGATGGTTCGCCCTTAAATAGAATAGGATGATGAACTTGCCAGTAGATAAGATTAATATTTCTATGGTATCCCACCATCAAATTTGTGATTTTTAGGAACACTGAGGTAAGTTTGAGGTTTAATGGGTGGAGAACTGACAGAGCCAATTTTTGAGGAATTATGCTGTCTGTCTAAACTCTGTGGATATGTAATACTCAGTTGTTTCCATAATATACCTCTCTTTGCTCACATGCACACACTCTCCACAATGATTCTAGCATGGACATTCCTGTTTTGCTTCACAAAGAAATAGTCAGGAGTAGTACATGCAGAGATTTATTTCAGGCTGGAAAAGAGATCCCATGGTTTAGCAAACAAAAAGGAGAATTCTTTTGTGCTTTAAGTATACTGTTGAATGGGTATCTGTTTTTGTTTCACAGTACGTCAATCCTGCTTTTGAAACAATGATGGGCTATCAAATAGGTGAACTGATAGAAAAGGAATTAACAGAAGTGCCTATAAATGAAAAAAAAGCTGACTTCCTAGATACTATTAATTCCTGCATAAAGATAGGAAAGGTGAGTAATGGCATTGTATCACTTATTATTTGCTACCTGTAAAAGTTATTGTAGTCCAGGGATGATACATATTGTGACTTGCAGCTTCACTGATAAGGAGAATTTGCAACTTTTTTATTCAAAACCAGAACAGGAAGTAAAAAATGTTCACTTTTAAGGGCTTCTTTCTCTTTTCTTGCTTGGAAGAAGTACTTGCTTTGTGAAAATAAGTGACTTGCTGAGTTTCTTTATCATTTATGCTGTTTGTAGCGAATGGTGTGAGAGTACCAAAGAGAAATGAGATGTATGCACATGTTATCCAGTGCTATGTAAATGAGAAAATACCATACTGAAGTAGTTCAGCATGAAATATGGAAGTTGATTTGCAAGTTCAGAATGTAAAAACGTTGAAGACATTTGCAATATCACTTGAGAGTGATAGGCAGCGTCAGCTGCCAGCTGCCAACGTGTTTTATTATCTAGTGACATGGGATTTCCATTAGAAATGCTCATTTCACCAATGGTAGTTAGTGCATGAACTGGCTTCAAGGAAGGTCATTACAGAAAGATGTTACTGTTTGCCTGGTAGCTCCATGATGTTCCTTTGGGACTGTTGTGGCTGTAGCTGAGGGCCTATCCAGGAGCTCCCATCTGCATTTTGACAATGAGGTGGAAATTGTTCTGATTTCATTGAACATGTCATAGTACCATATAGGAAGAAAATCATGGAGAATACACAAATAGGTTTGGGAGCTGGTGTGTTTGATGGTACATCACAGCCTACACTCAGACCTGAGTCAGGACAGCTGGCTTGGTCATGGGAGGGGCAAGCAACACGTTCTTGGCGCAGAGCAGGGAGATGCTGAAGTGAATCATGGCCCTCTGTGCATCTAGACAGGGATGCAGAGTTGTGGTGAGTCATACCCTATAAATCCAGGCACTGACACAAGCACTCAGAGCCAAAGCTGTGCTCTGGCTGGGGGCAGATCCCACGTGCATTTCAATGAGAATGTGTTGCCCATTTCTACAGGTATTGGCCCGTTGGAAGAGATCCAAGGGACAGACAATAGCTTGCATTCTGGTGCTTCACAATTCTGTTGCCTGACCAAAATTATCTCAGTAAATGAGTGTAATGCAAAACTGATGTTAGGAGGGAGTATTTATTGAGTTTATAATTCAAATACATTGGATGTGTCAGGCTTTAAATCCACACCATCAATTCTCAAGATATGAAGTGATAAAATTTTGAATATTTTAATGGGTTGATAAAAATGTCATTAATACCAGAAATGTGTTTTACTCTATGAATGACAGAAATCTAGCCCTAATCCACCTCTTTCCTTGCAATTATTTTACTCCTGACTCTACGACTTCAGGGGTGGAGGCTAATGAAATACTACCTATTTGAACCTATGTGTCTGGAACAGTTTAAGCTGTTTCAGGTGGGTATATTCTGCTTACAGGGAGTTTGTGTTTCCCTTTGGAACAC
Organism: Pithys albifrons albifrons; assembly: GCF_047495875.1. Taxonomy (NCBI): domain Eukaryota; kingdom Metazoa; phylum Chordata; class Aves; order Passeriformes; family Thamnophilidae; genus Pithys; species Pithys albifrons. The sequence goes on from NC_092470.1 coordinate 11,778,956, forward strand.
TTTATAGTATGTAATCTGTGTGACCTTACAGTTATATATTAATATAAAAATGAATTGCAAATTAAATTATTACAGGAAGTATTTGCAAGTAGAGGTTAATTGTGAGGACCAATCTTTGAAATACTTGAAGTTTTGAAATCATTTGTGTCAAGATATTACAGCATTTTCAGAGGTGCCTAACTTATCTGGATAACTCTGACATGGTCTGTGCATTGTTTTCAATGCATATTGAGAGGTAGGTTCAGCATAGCAAAAAAGCCAACTGTCTACAACTGTGATATTCTCCCGTCAACAGGTTTGGGTTCTCGCTTTCAAGCAGACGTGGTAATATAATAAGAAAAAAAATAGAAAACAAGGTTTTCTAATCCTTAGAAAAAAATGTGAGCTGCATAAAATCTACCTCTCATGTTTAAATGGAATTTAGGAAGGTGGACTCTTGCAGCATTTCCCCTCTTGCACTGAAAAACATAGCACTGTGAGCAAGTTCAGTATACCCAAAGAGAAGTTCATAGGCATGATACTAAAAATTTGCTAATTGCATGGTACACAGGGATTCTTGGGGCAGGATGTTGTTTCTCTTGTATCTCTGGCAGTTCATTTTTTGTTACTACAGCTGGCTGTAATTTACAGGAAGACAGTGTTACTGAAAGGCCTGTTCATCCGTCCATACTCGAGGAATTTAGGAAAAAAGTTGAGCTTTTTTCATTCTTCTGTTTCATAATTCAAATTGCATCCATTAAGATGAAATGTGCAATTCTGACTAGAATTGTTGCTGCCTGTAATCTCTGCAGTTTGACACAAAGCTCTTTATCTCAGTTTTGCTTTTTCTGAAGTGAGATGCATAGCTATTGATAAAGCAGACACGACATGTGATTCCTCTCTCTCCTTGGAAACTGTTTGCAAGATATCAGTCTGTGCAGGGTGGTTGGGAGAGCCATCACACTCTGTCATAAAGGTCTACTGCAATTGCTTCCTAACAGCCTCACTTTCTGGGAGATTGTTTTCGTGACACCTTGTGTTTATTTTGGTTTGCCCTGTTTTCTACAAGCAGTTTGCTGAACTTTGCTGTCTAGTGCAAGAAGCCCCAGTCAAAAAGGAAAGCTGAACTGGGGGATTCCTTACTGTGCATATGTGAGTGCTCAGTGGGTAGATGCATGCCTTGGCCTTCTCAATGGAGTTTGAAACCTCAGCATTAGTTCATTCTGTAAAGGGTGAAACTGTGAGGTTTTTTACCATGTGTGGGTTTTATGCTGTGTTTGATCCCAGCACACCACACCATGCAGCAGGGACTGATCACAGTCCATGGGTGGCTCTAATGCAGACAGAATGATCAGTTTGACTGACAGCACATCTTAGGAAGTAGCTCTTCTCTGTTGGATTGCTCTATGAAGAGCATATGGTGTTCTTAAAATACATTTAAGTAACATCCCTGGGAGAACTTTATCTACCAGCAGGAGTTTGGCTCGGACCTCTTATTTCTCAGAATTGTGCTGACCTTTTCCCCTCGCACATTTCCTGCCGCAGATTCACAGGTTTTAGAAATTCACAGGTTGAAAAAATCGATCTGTTGACAAAGAACACATTAGTGAATAAACTGTCTTGAAAAGGATGCACTTTCAATGAAGGAATTATCCAATCTGTACCTTATAGCTTCATCCCTTTGTGTGCATCCTGGGTTTATTGCCTGGGTTAGGGATCAATTACTCATTTCTACCTCATCCTGGTTGTCAGGAGACTGTTGATATGCATACTTTAATTATGAGAGCATTGAATTTTGTGATGCTTGCTTTATCTTCATTTGTATTCCTCAAGCAGCTCACAGGAGATTTTACCCTAGCTTCACAGTTTGTTATGCACAGTTCTTTTCTCTGACAGATCATGAGAAAAGCCTTTCATATATTTTTCTGTTTAGCCTGTCACCATGCATTTCTCTGTGGGCTGGAGTCTATTTGCTGGCTCCATCAACATACATGCAAAACTGTTCTCTCCATACCTGTGCTCTGGCCTGCCTGACTGTTAAAGCAGCCTCACTTGACTGTATGTCTCACATAAATAAATATGTGTCATCTGCCTCATATGTTTATAAGATCTGATCTACAGTCTCTTGAACACAGCTGAAATACAGCAATTGCAATGAGCAGTTTGTATTAAGTGAACATGCAATATGGAATCAATTATTTGTTAATCACTTGGTATTTATTAGATGCCCAGCTCAAAATATGCATCTGCTAAAAATGACCACCAACAGCTTTTCTAGGGCTGGAAATGTGTAGAGAATCCTAAAACCAGAGTGCATTTACAGGGGAAGAAGAATCCAGGAGCTATTCTACTAGGCTTTCTTCTGCTTTAAAAAACCCCAGGATAAATCTCTGTCGCTTTTTGATAGTAAACTGACAGTATGGAAAGTAACTGTGCTAGGATATTGTAGCACTTCTAGTGGCAGATATATTTAATGTTAACCGGTGATAAGACTCCCGGATCTGCAGGAGAGATGGTGCAGTCCAGAAGTGAAGGTGATCAGGTCAATGTAACAATTTTGCACTGACCTTCCTGTCCTGCAACGAGTCCACACAGTCAGGGAGAAGGTCAGGCAGGTCACTGTAGCAGTCCCAGCCATGTGGTGTGTGGTCCTGGGCAGGGCAGGGGGTGCCCCACACAGAGCCTGACAGTGCTCCTGGAGCCTTGGGGGACTCCTGCTCCAGGCAGAGGCTGATCTGAGCTCTTGCTTTAGCATGGCTCTTTCCCAGGTCTCTCCCCAATGACCCACATCACCATAGAGATAGGATTGTGAAGAGAATACGTGGTTCTGATTCCCACAGCACCTGAGGTTCAGCTGTTACCATCAGGGTACTCACAGAAGTTCTCTGTGCAGTGGCAGCAACACACTGACCTACAGGTTTGTTACAGGGAAGAAATTTGAGGGTAACCAGTCCTGCCTGGTTTTGTACTGTAAGACAGCTTTCCATGAAAGAAGGTGTGAACCTACAGCTTCTCTTCCTGTTTTATCTGAAATTCCTTCTATTTGAATTATTTTTTAAGGAATGGCAAGGAATGTACTATGCGAAAAAGAAAAATGGAGATAGCATACAACAAAATGTGAAGATACTACCTGTCATCGGACAGGGAGGGTAAGTATGAAAGCTAAACCATGATTTATGTCTGAATCAAGGCTCAGTTTAGAGTTCAGTTGTTTTCAGCAGACACTAGATTATCCTGTTACTGAGTATAATGGAAGCTTACACTAAGAAGGGAGCCTCAGACCTCTGTGTTAAATTCCTTGGGGTGAAATCAGCTTTAAACAGTGTGTTCAGAGAAAGTGAAATTCTTCTAATTCTTCCCCAAAAGGAGCCAAAGATTCAGATGTGCTCACTTGTGACTCTGACTCTTCTAATACTCCCCAAAGTGCAAGTGCACCCTCTGGTCTTTCTGTGCTCTGTTGGGACCACCAGGACCTGCATCCTGTTTTACTGTGCACCTGTACCATGTCCCTCCATGCTCCCCTACTCATGATTGTTGCCAAGTATCTTTATGTGATGAGGTTACTGTGTGCTTTGATCATAGGCAAAATTCCAGCATGTCTTGATTTTTATGCAACTTCCACTCCCAAATCAAGGCTCTGGAGTACAGAAGTAGGTGTTAGTTACTGGTATGTTTATGATGAATACTTTTGTATTATACTGGGAAGGAAGGTGGATCACATTGCATGCAGTAGTAGCTTCAAGTCCCTCTAAGGTTTAATTAAGAGCATGGCACTTCATCTGCCAGACTTGGCTGAGATAATCATTTAGAAAAGTGTGTCTTCAAGAAGGAAAGGCCAAATGCGGCTTCTTCAAGCAGTTACTTCCTTAGGGGAAAAAAAAGAGTTGGATGTTTTGATTTGATTTCACCTCTGGAAGTAATTAATGTTCTTTACTCTTCATCAATAGAGTGAAAACGTGTTTTCAGTTTAAGATGCCAAACTTGATAGACCAGTATGTATTACGTACATTGCTACTTATAGAACAACCTAAACCCATTTGAAGCTGGCTTAGAAAGTTTTCTGCTAATCAGGGGTTTAGCTTTCAGTTTGATTGCTCTGTCCCTAAGTCCTGTAGAAGATGTCGAGGTTTGGAGAGCATTGTTGCATTTTTCACATTTATATCATACATGAAACATCCTACAGTAGCCTAGAAGAAGCTGGAAGAGTGGGGGGGAGAGAAGAATGAGGAGAAAACAGTCTTTGGAAAAGATCCTTCCGTTTTCCCCTGGATATGCAGAACTGTGGGGGTTTTCCCTTCCAAGTTGAGCCTTCCTGCCAGAACTGGATTTGTGCTATATTAATTTGTTGCTCTTACCCCTTTTGAGTATCAGCACTGAATTAGAACTGAAGTTTGGATGGAAATTAATGCACTGTTTTTTGCTTACAGAAAGATTAGACACTATGTGTCAATTAGTAGACTGTGCAATGACAACAATAAGGTAAGTGAAAATAGTTCTATGCTTGCATTAGTTTGAGCCCTAAATATTACAAAATAATGACAAAATTCTGACTAACTGGATTTCTCATACTGAATTGTAGGTGGAGAAGACATGTGAATGTATTCAGGCTGAATCTCAGACAGGTACAACACATCTCTTCTATCCTAATACATGGGAAAAGAATAAAGGCCACTGTTAGTGATTTGACTGAAAGCACAGTTGTGCAGAACACTACTGTTTATCAACTGATAAGCTGGGAATCCAGCTCAAGAGGCAGGAAAATAAATACAAGCCCTGTGTACCTGCCTCATTCATTTTAGAAGTGACATAAAGCAACCCACCTTTGAAAACACAGTAATAGGGCCCCCAGCTGGTGTTACGGTATCGCTGGATTCAGTGTCACATTTCAATTGTAGATCCCTGTGACAGAACTAGAAATAAGAAGGATGCCATCTAGCCACGTTGCTGTGGCTGGTCTGTAGCTCGGGGCATGTGTGTTTGCATAGCTTTCAGCTGTACTGAGGGGAGTTTGTATGTGGGTGCAAATGAGGATGATCAATGCTACTATTCACCCTCATCCCCATATTGACAATTCAGTTAAGAAATCCTTGGCATCCACGCTGTAGATACTTGTTAACTATAGCCTTGTTAGCATAGTCAGAGTCTGTAAGGAGCCTGGGATACAGTGCCTGGTTTGGTAATGTGACCTCTGCTTGGGCCCAGCAGTTCTTGGTGGCAGTGGTCACTTCAGTGAACTCAGGAGTGCTGCACAAATTGTACCCACAACTACAGTTGTGTCACTGTGGCAAGAGAGGAACTTTTCTCTCCACACTGTTAGTTTCCTTCTGCACAGACATGGAGGCGTGTTCTGCCAGTAAACTGGGATAACTGACAGTGTAATTGGGTGAGAGTTCAAAAAGGAGTTTTCATTGGCTCTCATGCGCTGAAGTGTTGTGGTGAGTGTCTCTCGGCTGCTGTCAGGCTTTTTCTGTGCTTCGGTTACTTTGACATACATCTCAGGCACAGCTTCATGTCATTGTACAATATTTTCTTCACAGATACTCAGACTTGCAGACACAAAGACATGAGGAAAGGATCCCTAGATGTCAGATCCACCACATCACGAGGGAGTGATGGTATGTTAAACAAGGCATTGTATTGGGTCTGGGTAAGCTGGAGTTGCCACAAAACCCAGTACACAAATGACTACATTTCTTACCTCTTTTGATAAAGATGCAAAGACTTTTTCTGTTAATTTTATTTTCTTTCACTGTTTTGTATTTTGCTCTGTTAGATCACCCCAAACTTTATGGATGAGTCACATATTCAACACTGTTGTTGGTACTTACGTGATGTTGCTAAAGTATACATCATGACAGTCCAGGCAGCAGGTCTGTGGCAGTGAGAATACAATCATGCTCCAGGATAGCAAAAGAACTCAGCATAAAGAATAACAGAGATGTGTCTGCATTTCATAAGTGCACAACATCCAGAAAAATCTCATCTTGACCTTTTCTCTATAGAACCAAAATTGCTAACCAATATATTTCTAATGAATAACATGCCAGAACCTGTGCTGTTTTAAGTTGGCATAGCTACTCACTTCAGAGGAGCTTCACTGATTTACCTCAGCTTGGAAGCTGACTCATCAGGCAGCAAGAGTAGATACATGAGGTAATAACCTAAATGCAATTGTTACCTACCTGTGCTTGCATCTATATAGCCTTTTAACTGAGTTTTAATTGAATATTTTAATTAGTTATAATTAAAAAATAAAAGCCATGATTTTGGCAGGCTGTTACACCTCCCTAACTCTAATCAGGGACAACAGTGGCTCAGCCAGGATCACTTTGTGCTTGTGTGTCCCCATCATCACAAGTATGTGTATGTATTCTGCAATAGATTGCCTCTGAAAGGCACAGCAGGGTAAGCAGTTCAGAAAACGAATCAAGATTTCTTGGCTGAATCCTCCTGTCATGCCTTGTTGCTGAAATCGGGATACAAATTGTGCTTTGTTTTGTGCACAGGCAGCTCACAAAGGCGCCGCTCGTCCATGGCCAGGGTACATTCCATGACTATTGAAGCCCCCATCACCAAGGTAATGGGCACTGGCACTGGCTGTGGGCAGTTGTGCTGTACTGCAGCACTGGGGCACGAGGCTCCAGAGCAGCATCCAGGCTGAGGAGCAAGGCAGCACTGGCCTCTGGGGCAACTTGTCTTCCACCTGCCCACTGGTGTAGCTCCAAAACACCAGATAGTCTGAACAAAAAATCTCCCAAGTGTGCTTAGTAGAGTGCCCTCCATGTGGTCAGCCATCGTATGACCCTTAAGAACTTTTGCTTATGTGAAGGATGGAGTAGAGTTCCTCCTTACTTGTCCATTGTAAACTGCCTTCTGAAACCATGAAAGGATTTGTCAAAAATTAGCTCTTCATTAAAATGAGAGAGGCAAATGGGGGAAAGTTACATTTAATCTATTTGGAGACAAATTGAGAGAGGCAAATGGGGGAAAGTTACGTTAAATCTATTTGGAGACAAATTGAGGCTGTGCCTTGGAGGTGAAAGGGAAAGTCATTAAAAAGATTGGTGTCTTTAAGGCCACCGTCTTGTTGCCAGGGTCAGGAGTAAACATCCATGTTTTAGTAACTTTCCTTTCATTTTGATTCTTCCACATGTGGATTAAAGTTTTAGATCTTGTTTATTTGCTGAATTTTCTATTGTAATTGATGAGTCTCTCTGTTCTTTCTTAAATCACTTTTAAGTTTACAATATGTCTAATGCTACACTAGGTAATAAACATCATCAATGCTGCACAAGAAAGCAGTCCCATGCCAGTTGCAGAAGCATTAGACCGGGCTTTGGAGATTTTAAGAACCACTGAATTGTACTCTCCACAACTGGGGACAAAAGATGAAGATCCACATACAAGTGACCTTGTTGGAGGGTTAATGACAGTAAGTACATACTGCCACAAACAGTTGTTGATTAATGTTCCACCGCCTGATTTTCCCAGTTACTCCATCTTTATCATCTGGCATGTGCCAAGTTTTCAAGAAAAACTGCACACCTCTTTTTGTGAATTCCCCCCCCCCCTTACTTCAATAATGTCACTCTGAGACTAGGAAGGGAATTGACCAGCCCCTTTGAAACACTAGTTTTGCTACAAATGGAAAGTAAACACATTTTCTTTTTTAAAAAGCAATTAATTTAAGAAAGGCATAGATGGGAGAGGAAGAAAGAAAGATAGCCAGACACTTGTACTTAATAATGAGGATTAAAATGACATGTTTTTTGGGGGCTTTTCAGTCTATAGAAAGAATGTGTTTTCAAAAGAATGCAAAATACATCTTTTTGTTGCTGTTTCTTGGATTATATTTGTACCTGTGGTGTGTACCCAAGGTTGAACAAAGCAAAGCAAGAACTGAACACAAACCTTCATAACCTGGAGTCTTAACTCTCCTGATGATAACAAGATGAGTTTAGATGAATGTTACCTGTGCCTTAAGGATACGTGTTTCCACTACTCTGTAGATTGCATATAAAAGGCTACATTGGGAAAAAAATGGACAGATGCAGAAAGGTTCACAGGATAGGAGCTTTTCAGAGATGTCTCTGGGCTCTTATAATTTCATGTTGTAACTGTCACAACACCCTTCCAGTATCTATCAGAATCTTCAAATAGTTCACATGTATTTTTGCTTTTCAAAATACCACAGCAAAGGTCTAATCAGGAGAAACATATGGGAGTCTTCAAGAATTCCAGAGGACCCTAATGGTTTATATAAGGTTGGATTTACTAACTGAGTAATCAAAATGTACTGTTACCTTAAGTATAAAAATATAGGTATTAGTCTCAGATTGAATTGCTTCTTCTGCTGAATATACAGAGATTGTAAACTCAACAGCTTTTTCCTCTTTGTGGATTGTTGATCCTTACACACATTTGTACTCTGACTGTACTCAGTCCATGAACACGTAGCAGCCCAGAATACGTAAGTAACTATTGCAAAACACAAAATCATTACTAAAGATAAATCAAAGGTTATTTTATGGAGCAATAGGAAAGCTGAGAAATCCATTTCAGACCATGAGGGTATCTGGCATAGTATAAGTTTTAAAATTATCTGAGAGAAATTTTTTTTCCATCAAAGGATCTGTTGAAAACAGAGTCATATCATTCCATTTCATGTTCAGAAGTTATGTCTAAGAAGAGAAACAAGTAATATGTTACTGGATTTGAACTCTCAGGCAAAAAGAGCATTTGAAGATCAAAGATGGATTTGCCAGATACAATCACACTTGCTATTTCAACCCTTAAAAACTAATCTTTGATTCCAAATCATAGGCAGCATCTGGTGTCTTTAATATTTGTGTCACAGCAGTACTTTTGAAGACTCACTGAGCCACTGTAGTTGTCCTTTCCCACTAAATCACAAAACTCCAGATTAATACACTGACAAGTGTGAAAGTAAAAATGAGATCTAACAATTCTCGTAAGTGCAGATATTGCATGATCAGATAAAGCATCCACACGTACTTCTGCTATACTTTTGTGCATAACATTTTGAGTAAGATGCATTGAGAAATATTTTTTTTCAAAACTGTGTTTTGACATCGTGGGCTAAATATTAACAGGCTGTAACTAAGCACTGTAACCTCTAAAGAGAAAGCAGGATTTGGGACACAGCATTTAGAATTCTAGGCGGAGAAGTAAATACTACATATTTTTGTAATGTTAATGGCACAGCATCATTGGCACCTGAGAGCCCAAGGCTGCCACCTTTTCTCTTGGCACAAAGCTCAGTCCTTCCTTGGCACCAGTGTGTCTAGGAAATTGCTATTTTTCGGACAAGAATTGAAGACGGACAAAGATTCCTCTTCCAAAAGGAATCAAAAGAGGAAAGGTGCCAGCCCACAAAGGGCAGGCCTAGTTCTCTATATTCCACCACACCTAATCCTCTCTCCGCTGCCGAATCCTGGGTTAGGGTTACTCTTAGAGTTACGCCTACAGTTAGGGTTAGGGTTAGGGTTAGGCTTAGGCTTAGGCTTAGTGTTAGGCTTCTCTTTTGTGTTAGGATTAGGGTTTGGGTGTCTTTTTACTGTTGATGGCGCAGCATCATTAGCACCTGAGAGCCCAAGGCTGCCACCTTTTCTCTTGGCACAAAGCTCAGTCCCTCCTTGGCAGCAGTGGGGCTGGGACATTGCCATTTTTCAGCCAAGAATTGAAGGCGGACCAAGATCCCTCTTGGAAAAGGAATCGAAAGAGGAAAGGTGCCAGCCCACAAAGGGCTGGCCTAGTTCTCTCTATTCTGCCAGACCCCCTCCTCTCTCCTCTCTCAAGTCCTGGGTTAGGGTTACGCTTAGAGTTACGCTTAGAATTAGGGTTAGGGTTAGGGTTAGGGTTAGGCTTCTCTTTCGTGTTAGGATTAGGGTTTGGGTGTCTTTTTACTGTTCATGGCGCAGCATCATTAGCACCTGAGAGCCCAAGGCGGCCACCTTTTCTCTTGGCACAAAGTTCAGTCTATCCTTGGCACTAACTTCCTGTTAGTTTTAATCTGTAGTTGTCATGCTAGAGTTAAGCCATGGAGGCAGTGAGCTGAAGAATAAACAAACAGAACTGCTGTGACAGAAAGGAAGCCTCAGAGAAATCTGTTGCTCTGCATTGTGAACAAGAAATCATGAGATTCTTATGCTGCTGAGGTGACCTGATCTGCCAGTGCCGGGCGATGAGAGAAGTTTCTCTCCATCCATTCCCTCCTACCACCCACCTTTGCTTGTTGATGGGAAGTATGTGGACATACTGTGTCTGCTTTGTGGCACACCCACAGCTGGTGTCTGTTGGCCAGATAAAGACAGATGTGAGGCTGTAATTCCAGAGGTCCATCTGCACCTGAGAAATGGGGGTTTTTACTCATCTGGTTTCATGTCGTGTCCCATATCCTGCAGTCTCTCACCTGTTACGAACTATATGTAAAACACAGAAATCTTATCAGTACACACAAGCAAGGGAGAGGGAGCTCTGATGACTGTAACAGGTTGTGGTCAGGCTTCTCTGAAGGTGTTGTGGTACTATTTGGTGTCATCTAGACCTCTTGTGCCATGACCTGCATTTAACTCTCAACGTTTATTTAACAGGATGGTTTACGAAGATTATCAGGGAACGAATACATATTGTCAGCAAAACGTAAGTTTTAATTTGGTGGCTACTGAGATATTAAAACATGTTCAGAAATTTAAGAAATGGGGCAAATGTGCTCAGATATTCTTTTTTTATAAGCATTGTTTGGGTTTGTTTTGTTTTTATTTATAAGCCTTTTTCTGCAGCATTACCGAGCTTTATAGAATAAAGGGTTGCCAGGCATCACTACAGAAAAGAAAACAAGTACATTCAGTACAAGTGTATCTCACTATTAGATACAGTGTTTGATACACTATTAATAAATATGTAATAGAGTAATAAATGTATTCCTCAACAGAAACTCATCAGGTCGCTGGCAGTTTGAGCTCTCCAATCTCTCTCAACGACATCCCCCCACGGATAACACAGGCAATGGAAAATGAAGAACAGTGGGATTTTGATATCTTTGAACTTGAGGCTGCCACCCATAAAAGGTCAGTTAATGCAAGAGCTCATAAATTGAAGTTGCTGAGAAGTGATTTAAATGTCATCCTGTAATCAGCTCTTTCATTTCTCCATCTGTGCTTTTAAAATGGAATAATTTCTATTTTCAAAGTAAAATGTTTGAAATTTTCTCACTGTCATTTCTAGTTGTATATGAACATTAAATATCTTCTGTTCCATCATGCACTATTTACTGGAAATTGCCAGTGGATGTAAGTGAAGATTATGTATCTTTGATACGGTGTAGTGACGAAACAACACAATTTTTAAAGCCTTCCTTTTCTCAGTAATAGAAATGTTCTACAAATCATATTATTTTCATGTGGGGATTCAAATTCCTGTTGTGGCCACCTACACACAGAGTCAACATGCTGGTCTTAATTTGATTACTTGATACAGATCAGGTTTTATTTTCTTTTAATATAATTGTGTAGGTTTTATTCCTGAACAGTGCCAATACATCATTTCAACAGAATTCCCACTGACCTTCTGTGGGATTAGAGGAAGGTCTTTATTTTAAAATCTTGGCAGGTCATTTTATTTGTAAGATTAACTGAAAAATATTTACTGATAAAAAGTAGGGCATACCACTTTCCACGATAGAAGTTTTTAAAAGCAGATCAGCTGTTTTGATAGACTGTACTTCATTAGTAGCAAAGGCTCCCACTAAAAGTAAATTAATCTTTTTGTTTAAATCCTTGTTTTTATTTTGTGATGCTTATCAAAAATTTCCCTTTTTGGTCTAGTTTCATGTATCACACTTTGTCTTAATTTAAAGCGTCTATGAGACACTAATTTGGAGGGTACATCCTGCAATGAATTGACTTTCTTAAACCCTCATCCAAATCCCAAATCTCTAAGAGCTTTGAAAGGTATTCAAAAACAGAGTCTAAGAAATATATCAGGCATTTAGTTAACATACATGCACTTCACTTTTATACCATGGTTTTATGAGCCAAAAAGCTGAAGAAAAATCCAGGGTTTTATTCTTCTTTAAAGTGATTTTATTACAAGTGAAGAAATTTACATTCAGTTGCTTTAGGGTTTTTTTCCTTTGCTGCATTTTGATTTCTAATAAAGTGCTATAGATACAGTAATTAAAAAGAAAAATGTAAAAATATAGTCAGTGTGTGTGATTTACAACATTTTATGTGTATAGTGCAGTAACTTAATTAATTATCCCAGTCAACATGCATGAGATCACCAGATAGGCTTCTCTATTCCTGCTGATCTGGAGAGACCACAGAGGGACAAAGGAGGTACTTTGTTGCCTGTCCTCTTATTAAAGGTATTATAATGATTGCTTCCTACTGTGTTTAAATAAAGGCAGTTCATTTATTAAGAGAATTAAAGTGATCCTATATGACTCACAAGTATGACTATGTTAGTAATATTTTGTCTTAAGACCAAGCAGATATATGGTAGTAAAGCCAAGATAATTAATTAAATCTAAGATTTGGTGCATTTCAGTTACCCTGACACAGAAACCTGGAGGCACCTTTGTCTGACAATGGGGGGATTAAGGGGGATTTAACTTTAGTATATTATGATTGTAGTATATGACACAGTACTATTGAGTGGTTTTGCCAAAATATACACATCTAACCCTAAATGACCTCAGCAGCTCTAAATGACCTCATCTCACCTGTCAGGTGCAGCTAAAAATCAGAGTGCTTCTGGACTCAAGCAGCATCCTCTGTTGCATGTAGTCAGCGAGCAAGGGAAACCTGCAAGGGTGGGTGTAAAAGGAGTGGAGCAAATCCTCAGTGCAGAAAGCACAGGGATTGCAGCATTCTGTAGTATAGATATACTTAATCTAACTGTAAACAAACTAGCTGAGGAATCTCTGGCAGCAGCAAGATTATCTCCATCCTCTTGTGCACAGTTTAGTACTTGCTCATTTATTTCATTTTGACTGCAGTCTACATTTACCCAACACACACTCCCCAAGCCCCAAAATACTGCTACGTGTAGCACAGCAGCAATATAGAGCATTTTTAATATCCCTGGGAAGGAACTGCCTGGTTCTGAGACTGTACATGTGATAGATAGGCAGAACACTTCCACAGGTCTGGACTGTAATTCAGTAATGAGTCCTTATATCTCATTTTCTATGTCAGGGTTACAAATGCTGTATGGATTCATACTATTTATGCTATATATTCTTTCAACTTAATTTGTTTTAAAACTTTGTGTTTTTCTCCACAGGCCTTTAGTTTATCTGGGTCTCAAAATATTTGCTCGCTTTGGAATATGTGAATTCCTAAACTGTTCAGAATCCACTCTGAGGTCATGGTTACAAGTTATCGAGGCTAACTACCATTCCTCCAACTCCTACCATAATTCTACTCATTCAGCAGATGTACTACATGCTACTGCTTATTTCTTGTCTAAAGAAAGAGTAAAGGTGAGTCCACATTTATAAGAAACAATGTAGGTGGGAAGTACAGATGCAATCAAAGGAAGATCTCTCAAAAACAGATTACAAAAGCCAAATGTCTGCCCAATGCCAACCAGTTTGGTAACTCTGAGGTCAAAGAACTGGTCTGCTTTACATGATTTCTGGGATCTCTTACAGTATCTGTGGAAAGATGGATATTAGTATTATAGGAATTCAACAATACCTGATGGGAGAATAAGTAAAACTTCTCCATATGGCTAAACTTTCTCAGATGGGTGAGCTACTATCACAATTATTTTTTTGACAGTATGTGTCAAATACAGATCTAATGTAATAAATCACCATCTCTTAATGCCTTGTGATGGTCACTCTGCTGATGACTACCAGGACAATATGAAGTAGGTTGTATCACCCACTGGACAAGATGGCCTGAGGCTTATAGAGACTGCACTGAGGGAGAGTATTGAGAAAGGTTACTTGCCAAAGTTCCTTGTACTGTAACACCCACTGGGGTATTAGAGCCACTGACAACCAGAATAAATCAGAGCAACCTTTGCTCTCACATGCCCACACTGGAGAAGGGGAGTTAAAGCAGTGCTTGCACAAGGAGAGGGGTTGCATTTTTGGGTAGAAATTCCTCCCCTCACTTGGCCTGACGGAGGACAGCACCAGTGGTGGGCACCTGGCTGAGAAATTTGTGACTATAAACAAGCTTCTGACAGCTCATTAAACTGTAGTAAGTCCCTTGACCTGGAGCTGCAGCTCATTAGTGTGCTCTCCAGAGGCTGATTTACAAATACCATGTGCCAAGTGGGAATAGAACATCACTGGGTTTTTTCAGCCCCAGATTTGCCAGAGGTTTAGCTGGTCTTCCCAAGAATATCTATGAAAAACAGGCAAATCTGGATTCATTTCGATGCCACAGAAGCATGACTGCCTCCTCTTTTTCCAGAATGTTATTTCCATTCCTCTGCAGGCATAGGAATGGAAAAAATGGTGCAGCAGAAGAAGGAGCAGGACCAAAGTTCAAAATTCTGCCTTTATCTTTTCTAAGTTACAGCCCAGCTGCTTTTGTGTTGTCCAAAGTTCAACTTAACCAAAGCACAGAAGGCTAATTCTGCCAGTCAGAGTCACAATGAGAAACTTTTTTTTAATCTGAATTCAATTCAACTTGCCTGGGAAAATTTTCTGGTTCCCATATTAAAGCCATATTCTCAGAATCATTTCCACTTCTGTGGCATGGAAGTTAGGATGACAAAATTAGAATCCTTGACCTTGTTCATAAAAGTGCTGCAAATCCCTGTGAAGTTTTTTATGTGAGCCTCAGAAAATGATCATCAGGTAGATTGGTGTGGTCCTACAGTTCAGGTATTCTCAAGTTTCTGGCCACATCCATCTGTACAGATCTTTTTCAGTCAGACTGAGCATTGGTCAGTGTGTCCTTATGAGGACAGCCTGTTCTAAAGTCTCGCTCTCCTAATTTTATACCACAAAATAGTATCCCATGAGCAGCAGCTGAAAGAAAGAAGAAGCTAACACATGGCAGACAGTATTTCAGATAATGCTAACCATGAAGTACAGCAGGAATAAGTTAATGCCTTTTCTTGCTCTCTTGACAGTCCTCAGTGAATAATATCCTAGGTCCCTCAAAGTTAAGTCATTGCACTAATTTCAGGAGATGTAAAGTAGGGTAGAGTCTGTCTTTTCACCTACCAAGGATAATTATTCTGAATGGTACTGTCAAAGCTAGTAGAAAATCTGGACCTTAAATTCAAGTTAATTGGAATGGAAATTATCTCCCCTGCTCCCAGATTTAACAGGGGATATTTCTGCTTTTGTGCCTCTTTTATTTTATTAAAATTTTTAACTTAATTGTTTGATATCTGTGGTCCTTCACAAGAAGCCAGCATAAACACAGCATAAACGCTAGTTTCCAAAGGTATACAATATATTTCTGAGGTGATTAGTTCTTTTTCTCCTTTATGCTATTAATACAGTATTAAAACTTAAGTATAAAACCTTAAAAGTCAAATGGGTTTATTTTTTCATGAAATAGATAGATAAAATTAGACATAAAGCAATGACCATTGCAAGTAGCGATAAAGCATGGAGTGCACCACACTAACAGAATCATAACCTTCACAGAAAGTAAAGAACAGTGTGTCACATAATTTATCCATGGATGTAAATCAGCAAGTGTTATTTATAGAATATGCATTAGCTGTAACCCCAGGACACTGTTCTAGAACTGGACATATGGATAACATTCCTTTCAAATGGTAAACCTGGCCAGCGCATAACTAGAATGTGATTAGGACACATTAAAATTCCAGAGGAAATTAAAAGTGGTGGTAATAGAATAATTTTCAGCAGTATGGGTCTTTTTTCCCAGCCAAATAGCCGAACTCCAGGTGAAGGTGGTTTCACTGTTGTTAGAAAACACAAACTCATTTATTACTTTACATTTTTTAAATTTGATGCGCTGTGACAAAGGCATGGTTAAGACAAAATTTAAGAGGCACAAAATGGCCAAAAAAGTCACATGGTGTTCAGTGAAGCTTATAATGAATTTTCCATTGCTCTTTGTAGAACATCTGACCCTTACTGATCTCAAGGGTTTTGGCTCTGATTCCCAGGAACTTGGCTTAATCTTATGGACAGAGCAGGGTTTCTAATGAGTCTGCCAGGAAAACTAAGCATCCTTCTATTTCCAGCAAACTTTGGATCCGATTGATGAGGTTGCTGCACTCATTGCCGCCACAGTCCATGATGTGGATCACCCAGGAAGAACCAATTCTTTCCTGTGCAATGCTGGCAGTGAGCTTGCGATTCTCTACAATGACACCGCAGTGCTGGAGAGCCACCACGCTGCCCTGGCTTTCCAGCTCACCACCCGCGACGGCAAATGCAATATATTTAAAAACATGGAGAGGTAAGCTTAAAACCCAGGGTCCTTGTTTGCCCACTAACCTCTCCCTTCCTTCTGTGTCACATAACAAAGGACAAACAAGCATCCTTTGCTTCTAAAAGAGTAGAGTTCTTCTGCCTGTCCTACACAAACTTAGCAGTCATCCCATGGTGTCAGTTCCTCCTGTTGATAAAAAGGCAGACCCTGTCTAAGGAACTTACTGTAAATCTTAATGTGGGTAAGTCTAGAAGAATTATTTTGTATCATTGAATGTAGAAAGCAAGCTATGGTTGAGTAGGTACATATTTGCTGGGCAGAACAAAGAAAGAAAGAGCCACAGAGCATCAGTCAAAAATTAAATGCCTTGTTGCAATGGCAAGGATAGTGAAGGACCTAATGTTCTTCTTCCAGCCCCAGAAAGGCATTTAGGACAAGGATGTGACCATTGCCTTGGTCATCTCAAGATACAGCTGAAAAGTATTGCTGAAAATTTGACTGGAGCATGAGCCACTGCTGAGTGTCTGTACTAAAAGCCTTGGGAACATGCTGGTGTGGCATGTCCTGGCAGCTCTTCTGAGCAGTTGGTACTACTGCTTCTGCCCAGCTCTGGTACTGCATCTCCTAGAGATCCGGTCATGCCTTGAGCACATATGTCTCTACACACCAAAATGTACTCCATCTAGCATAGATGCATCTGCCCAAACCTTTTTTACTGTTCTTTCTTCTCCCAGCACTTCTCTCCAATGGAAATTTTGTTAGACTTGTTTTAGCAACCAGCCCTTTGTGAACCAGCCAGAATTCTTAATTGTTTCCTTCTTTAAACAGGAATGAGTATCGAACCCTTCGCCAAGTCATTATTGACATGGTCTTAGCAACAGAAATGACAAAGCACTTTGAGCATGTCAACAAGTTTGTCAACAGCATTAATAAACCTTTGGCAGCACTAGAAGAAAATGGGGTAAGCTACACTGCAAGTCCTCCTCAAAATTACTAGGCAGGGACTAGGAATCCTTTTCAGTAGGAACTCCCCACATGGTGTACTGAGAAAGTTCATCAGAAACATGGAAAAAGAGAGACTAGAGATTTATCTTTTACCTTTGAGTTTGAATGCCTTTCTGCTTAACACGGTTGTCACACATTTTGTGGATGATTGGGACCCACTTGGATCCTATTAATATCTCAGTGCTTTGATGTCATACTTGGAACCAGAACCTTGGGCTGTATGTTTTCTTGTTAAAAATGCCATTTTGATTAACCCAGTCACTCCCATGGAGTGGCAAGACTTGGCATTGTGGTTGGCCATTTCTGCAAAGGAGACAAGGTTTGCTTCAAAACAGAAGCTGAACTACTCCCTCCCTCCCAAGGGGACATGCTGGGGGTGCAGCATAAGGGCAGGGATATGGGCTGCCATATGGTGCATTCTCTGGGAATAAGGGCCCTCATCACTGTCTGGCAGCATTTGTGGAGTTTGTCTACTCTCTTTTTTGATCTTTAAAATAGATGATAGTGACATTATGTATCACATAGGTATAATCAATAGCCAACTGGAACCCCATGGACACAACCAAATTGCCTGTTGAGAACTCATTCTGAGAAACCGCACCAGTTTCAATAACAGCTTCAACCAGCAGTTTTGTTGCCAGTAAGAGCAGTGTATAATTTTGTTGGAATGTGGGTTTTTTTTGCGAAAAGGTTTTCAGAAATGCTTATAACAAAGTTCACATCAGTGGCAATGTCCTGTAGGAGATGTAATGGTTTTCTGTGTTTCCTTACCATGTTTTTTGGAAAGCCACATTTATGGCTGTTGTGTGTAATGGGGGAGGGCAGTCTTTTTCTTACATGAGAGTGGGAGAGGAATAGGTCTTGTTCCTTTGCTTATCAGAAGCAGACTGGAGCTTAATTGGAGAATGGTACCTTTGTCCACAGGAGTATATGCTAGAATTAACTTTGCTCTTGGCACCCAGCGATGCTAATTGGAACTTCGGAAACATGAAGCCAAAGTCCCAGTAGGAACTGGTTTTACTAACTAAACTGGAAGAAAGGATGTTAAGTTCTCAGCTGGACAGCCTCTCTGGATGAGCACAGGAGCATTCAGGACAAGAGGAGAGCAAGGGAGCTGCTGCTCCTTGCTGTAGTTCACCGCACCACTGACCCTGTGGAGTGTGTAACTCTCTGCGGCTCCTGGTCCTGCTAAAGGGCTCTGTGCTGGCCTGGCTTGGTGTGCAGACCCCCTCCTTCCAGCCCCAAAGATAGGGATGCAGCTGTTGTTTGAGCAGCAGCATCCATAGCACCCATCCAAAGAGCCAAACTCCTCTCCTTGACTGTTACGCAGAGCTGAACAACTGTTCCTGTACAGTCAGAGAGTAAAAAACAAATACAGCAACATAGAGAAACAAAACAGAAGTTTAATTCTGCCCTTAAGCCTCAGGGACTGCAGGGAAATAATCTGTCCCAGGAGTCATTTGTGATTTACAGCAAATTCTGCCCTAGGATGGGAAGAAAGACAAAGACCATATAATTTCTACTGAAAAATGTCTCCCTTCTTTTGTTTGGGAGTTTCTCAGTTCAGCAGGTTTCTATTAAAAGGCCTGTAATGTGTGAGAGGGTAAAGCAAATCATTCACTGTTCTGAGCAGAACAACACTGTCAGACCCTTGTTCAACTGTGTTGTTTCTGGTTGCAGTGGCAGAGTGTGTTTTCTGGCCTGGTTTCCAGTCATGTTAGTGACTCAGGGTTGTGTTTGCAGGCTGAGCTGCCAACTGCATATTCCAAATGGGACAGTTTCACTTAATTTTTATTTATTATTTTTACACATATTTATTCAAAGAGCCATGCTGAAAAGCTGCTCTATTTGTTTCCTTTCTTCTTTTGTTTCATAAACTGAAAAATAAAAATCCTTTCCAGCTCCTGCATCCTTTACCCTCCCATTTCCCTTCATGATGTCACCAAAGGCTGTGACAGGAAGCCAGCATCTGACAGGCAGAGACACCTCTACACTCTGAGGAGGATGCTGGGACTAAGCATAGATAGTACATTTTAGTCCCAAGGCATCTGCATTGAGCAAGTAGAACTGTGCCTTTGCTTGGAACAGAGCACAGAATTGAACATCCTTTTTGGATTCCTGGTGGTTTACCTACTAGGATATTCTTTACTGTGTGTAACTGAATGATCTCTAATATTTCCATACTTGTGTTTCTGGAGCTTCCATCACTTTATTTTGGCTTTTTCTTATGTAATTTTGTCATGCATTTGGAGATGCATGCACCTCACTTGGTTTCCTTGGTTTCCCCTTCCACATACCTAAAAATGAGGGAGAAGAATTGATTTGGGAGTTCCATTTTGCTAACAACTGTGAAGCTGGTGTTTCTAAGCCAGTATGCTACCAGATGCTAATTTCTTTATTACTGTCAGTTTCTTCCTTTAGGAAGAACTTTCTTTCCCACAAGAATTTTCTTCTGAAAAATGTCATGCTTATTCTGACCTAATGAAAAGTCAGAATGTTTCAGCTGCTTTGTATCTCCCTCTTTGTACAAAATACTGCAGGAACTGGTGGCACATTATTATTATCATTATTGTTAGTTACTTCTTCCCTGCTCTGACTGTGGAGCAAGGCCTTCCTACGTGCCAGAGAAGTCTTGTATATTCCTTGCTTCAAAGAGTTTCTATCCTGAGTAGAAGGTGTTGGAAATTTCTGTACCTACCCATCTCTAAAGAGTCCAGCAACAATGTTGTACTTAGAGGTAACTTTTAAAAATATTTTGATCCTGGATCTCTGTCCTTTAGAAATTTGCTTCATCGGAGCTCCACAGAAAATAGCTTCTAATCTGGATCATCACTCATATTAGCTGTGTATTGCCTCCAAATATAGAGTACCACTGACGTGTTCCCAGCTGTAGCCTGGGAACCAAATAGAAGCTGTGGGTGGACTGAAAACTTTGCTGCAGTTGCAGAGGAAAGATGAGTTTGTTCAAAGCATGTTTCTAATAGATTGCTTTAATACTGATAGACCCTGGGAAAGCAAGAATTCTCAGTCAGATCAGAGACTGATGGGCTGACGTAGGTCCAGTAGAAGGGAGTGAAGAGCATGCCTGGGAGGCAGTGTGGGATCTGACTCTCCAAACATTAGGAGTGCTGTCAGAATGACTGATACTCACACTGATGAGGTTGACTGTGCATCTTGGGTCACTCCTTTCTTTTAGACTCCTTATTCCACTCTTAATGTGTAAGTCCATTAATTCTTGGATTTCAGCAGAGAATTACATTTTTCTGTCTACATGGTGCTCATGACTATGTGTGTAGTGATGAATGAATCCTCTCCACACTTTTAAGAAGGCAGATAAGGCATAGAGAGATTAGGTGACTTGCCCAAAGATACCCAAGAGATCTGTCACAAAGACAGTGACTGAAACCAGAAACTGGAGTTCATTGCTAGCTTAGAGCTGTGGCTGAGATTCATAATCCCCCTATAAATTCAGTTAGACATCGAGTATGGTAGCCAGTAGCAGGACTGATCCCTATAGGATCTGCTGAAAGCATTCGCAAAGCACAAAAGCTTTTGAGTTACTACATGGAGACTTTGCTAATGGATTGCTTTTAATTCTTAAATGTTACAGAATAATGGTGATGGAGAGTCAATCAAAACTGTTCTCCGGTCTCCTGAAAACCGTATCCTTATCAAGCGCATGTTGATAAAGTGTGCTGACATTTCCAATCCATGCAGACCCATAGAACAGTGTATAGAGTGGGCTGGACGGATCTCTGAGGAGTACTTTGCACAGGTAAGGCATCTAAAATGGGCTGCTGAAATTCCAGATGAGCATCTCTTTTAAACTGGAGAAGGGGGCATATACTGCCAGTGTCAGAGGATATCTAAGGCTACATTACAAAATATGAAAATAACAACCTTTTTATTTCAAGTGATAGGATACCACTTATACTGATACAAGACTAGATGCCTGCAGACAGATGAAAACTGACAACTTCTATGGTGAAGTTTCTGAAAAATTTAAGCTTTCAAGTAGTTCAGTTTGGAGCTGAGATTTTCGAGTCTTGCCGGCAAATACATTTCTATAACAGGATGCCTTCTGTATACCCACATGCTGGCTTTGCCTCAGGAATAGGATCATCAGGTTCTAGTGTTAGAATGGGAACATCACTCACTCCAAGAAATGCTGTAAGACCTTAGCACACTGTGCTGAAGAAAGGTGTTAGGAAGATGGGGAAAAGGAGAGGGCAGAGTCATTATTACAGATGATAGACCAAATGCTGCAACCCCAAGTGGGTGGGAAAGGGATAAAAAAGGTATTTTGCCATCTCTGAGTTGTACAGATTGTCACTTTCATCAGATACTGAAATTGGTTGAGCAGCTGTTAGCTCCAAAACAGTCTTAACTTTGTAATGTGTGAAGTTACTTGGGGTCAGCTTGTGTGCAGATGCAGAACATAAAGGTATCTCTTTGTGGAAAACACTAGAAAGTACTATTTCTCTGCTCTTTTGCTGAAACCAGAAGGACTAGATGCTTAAGATAAATCACTTCAGATTTATTCAGGTTCCTCCTTTTATATACCAGATGCATGCTCTAGTCAGTGCCAAACAATCTGCTGCTAAAAGAAACCCATTCTTAGATGAATAATCACCAGAGGTTTTTTTGCAGACTGATGAAGAAAGGAGGCAAGGTTTACCTGTTGTGATGCCAGTTTTTGACAGAAATACTTGCAGCATCCCCAAATCCCAACTATCATTCATTGATTACTTCATTATTGATATGTTTGATGCCTGGGATGGTAAGCAAAACTCTGCTATTTTTCCTGATGCTGATTATACTGTGAACATTTGAAACTACTGTGATACATAAAATTACTTTTTATGGCTCCTAAAGAAAGGAAGAGAAAAGGACTAACATTAATAACTTCATTATTGCTTAGAAGTATTTGATACTGCTACAAGTAATTTTCATGGCTTCTCTTTAATATACTAGATTCAGGCTATGTTTAACTTTTTTAATTTGCTTCTCTGTAAATGGAAAATAGAACCTATTCTATTTGATAGCACTTTGGGCACAGTCATTTTGTCCATGTTGTTATCGGTTAATCTTTAAGACAAATTTCTACACTCTGGAAACTGCTTGGAGGAGCAGATATTTCCCTCCAAGTGATGCCTCTGTGGTAAAAGAGGCCAGAAATGTGATTCTCTGAATGCTAGATCATGACGTGTGACTGATATTTGATGGAGCAGAATAATTACAAGCATAATTAGCTGTGCCCCTCCTGGAAACCTGTGCCCCCTTGCTGGGACTTGCAATACCAGTATTAAGTAGACTTACAGAACAGTTCTCAGTGGCCCGAGGTCTACATGAGTGATGAGAGCTATACAGCCAAAACCATTTCAAGTATCAGTATGACAGATTTAAGCATTTCTACTTAACACAGTTGCCCAGATATTTCAAGTGATACTTAAGCAGGCAGAATCTGTGACTTTCATTTCTGCAAACTAAGGACTCTCTGCCCTTCCTTCCCTAGCATTTGCAGACTTGCCAAATCTGATGGAGCATCTGAATAATAACATTAAATACTGGAAAGGACTAGATGGAAGGAATCTGCGAGTCCTTCGACCACCACCAGAATAGCAGCTAGACCATGGTGTGTAATTTACTAACCAGATGCATATTTATTCAGGTTCACTTTTATTCATGTGAATTCAGATTTTTTTTGGTCTCTGCAGTATTACACTAAGGCTAGCCATGCACTGGGGGAACTTTCAAATTCAAGAGAACACAAGGTCAGCAGTTGACTTCCACAAACTCCCATGTGTGGACTCCGATGAAATAAGCCTACCAAGTGGAACTACACTGGATTGCTGCAATACTTGTACTGAAGAGGGTTTGTCAGTGAACATACTTTTGTGATATCTTCATACCAGCATGTGAAGCTGGAAGACCTTGAAGAATCCTCATGAAAAGGACATTCACTAGAAGATTATCTATTACTAGAGTCTCACAGCTTTTATGAGAAAGCTACATGCTTTTTATAAGCACTTAAGACAGTTACGTAGAACAATCAGACATTTAAAATGCAACTGTCTATGAAAGAATTTTTGATCTATGAAAATAGATGTACTGTATTTTTTCACATCACAGAAGGTGCAATCATTCACTTCTGAGCACTACTGAAAGTGAGTTCTCCTTAAGAAATTTAGTAGCAAATGTAAAAAATAACACAAGAATTTTTGAGGTTGATCGTTAGCATCTATGATTAAAATGTTATGTTTTATTTATTTTGTTAGATGTTCAATATTTTCTATGAATTTATAAATACTTAAAAGCCAAAGCCAACTTTAGATGCATTATAAATTTACATGATTCATACTCATTAATATACATTTAATTGATGTACAGACCTTTTATTTTCATAATGCAAATACAAAATACTATACAATGATACATTTTTATTGCACTGTAAGGATAGATGTGTATGTTTAAATATTGTCTGATTTATGTTAATTAAAATAAGTTTTATTGAAAAGGCCTCACTTGAGGATAGTAGAATAAACATGAACTGTATACTGTCTGAGCACCAGAACTGCAGTAGTTCACAAACAGTGACCACCTAATCTTCTCTTGGCTACAAAAATAATAATATGTTGGAACTCTTTGTTTTCTCCCATGAAATTTTATGACTGAATTCCCTGTTAAAGTCTGCCTTATTTTATTAAGTATTTCTAGAAAGCATTCCACAGCATATATGAAGAGGTGATACTAAGCATCTAATGAATTTCAACATTTTATAGCCTATGTATTTTCCTCTGCCATGAAAGAAAAAGAACATAAAACCAACAACAAAAACCTTTAACTCAAGAAGTTTGTAAAGGCTGTGTACCTTCACAATTTGAATGAAACCTTCATAGCAACTACCAGAAAATAATAAAATGTATATTTTAAGAAGTGTCAAGTCCTACCCATTTAATTTGAAATGCATATTTACTTTGTAGTTTTCAGACTATCAAACATATGAAATTCTTTTAAAAATAACTAAGATACTTGTTGTCTGGGGAAGGGAGGACTTGAGGGGGTTGGACTGGCATAAAGGTGATGAAAGGTGGTATATGGCTGTCAAGCCCCTGTATTTGTTGCCTGCCCTTGGCAAGCCCATCAAACCCTTGTGTGCCCCTGGACAAGTCTCTTCGCTGCTACAAGCAGTGCCACGCTGTGTTCCACTCAAGGACCCAAAGAGTATCCTGTTAGCCTTCCAGGCAGGCAGAAGGCACTCCAAAGGGACTGAAAGAATTGCTGACTATTGTCACTGCAGAGGCAATTGACTGTAGAGACATTTTGAACTGTTCCTGAAGAAACACAAGCAGGGGAGAGATGGATGATGGAGCAGTTCAGGGACTGCAGCAGTGGAGCCTTAAAGCAGGTAAGAAAGGAAGAGGTGACCTCTCCAGGTGTTACCAGCTCCTGTGTTTCTCCTTCCTCTCCAAGCCAGTGAGACTGATAGGCCACCACCATTTGTTCATGTTAGTGTCAAGCCTTTCTGTCAGTGCTGCCCTTTCCCTGCATCTGTGCTCTCCTCTCCTACACAGAATTAATATTTTCCTGGCAATATTACACTGTTTCCCTATACAGGCACCTATTGTAATCAGCTGTAGTTTGCTACCTGGTATTAATCTCTTCCGTTCCTTGCAGGCTTCTATGCTAAATTCAGGGGAAAGCTACACCACCATCCCCATTAGTGGGAAACTGCATCACACCATCAGTATCATCCACTTGTCTGCTGCAATGAGGATGGGAGAGGAAGTATAACAGCATGTGGGTCCAGAGACTGCAGGTAAAAATCATAGACTCACAGAATCACTTAGGTTGGAAAAGACCTTTAAGATTATGGAGTCCAACCATTAACCCAGCACTGCCTAGACCACCACTAAGCCATGTCTTCAAGCACCACAGCTACATGTCCTTCAAATACCTCCAGGGATGGTGACTCCACCACTTCCCTGGGCAGCCTGTTCCAATGCTTGACAAACCTTTCCACGAAGAAATTTTTCCTAATATCCAATCTAAACCTCCCCTGGTGCAACTTGAGACCACTTCTTCTTGTCCTATCAGTTGTTTCTTGGGAGAAGAGACCCAGGTCCACTGGGTCACTTTCCAGCCACTCTGCCCCCAGTCTGTAGCACTGCAGGGGGTTGTTGTGACCCAAAGACAGGACCCAGCACTTGG
Organism: Pithys albifrons albifrons; assembly: GCF_047495875.1. NCBI lineage: Eukaryota > Metazoa > Chordata > Aves > Passeriformes > Thamnophilidae > Pithys > Pithys albifrons. The sequence continues at coordinate 11,804,557 of NC_092470.1, forward strand.
CCTTGTTGAACCTCATACGTCTGGCCTCGGTCCATCAATCCAGCCTGTCCAAATCCCTCTGCAGAGCCTTCCTACTCTCCAGCAGATGGACACTCCCACCCAACTTAATGTCATCTGTGGATAACTGAGGATGCACTTGATTCTCTTGTCTGTATCATCAATAAAGATATTAAAGAGAATTGGCCAGAAAAAGTATTTCTTCATAAGCATAGTTAATATGTGGGTTATATTAATGAATGGTAAAAGCAGTTAATTTAATCTGCCATAAAAATGCTTGATGCATCATCATTGAAAAGATGTGATCAATACAATGAATTCCCTGAAACTCAAACAGCATCTTTATTGCGACTACTTGGAGTGTAGAGCTGTGTTAATCAACCTTCTGTATCAGCCAGATTTATGTCCATATTGGTGTACAATAATTTCACTTAACATAAAACACTGATTTGCAGTCACTGACTGCAGCTGTGTTCATTCTCCTGTCCATCTAAATTTGCCAAAGAGAGATTATAATTAAAGTCTGGAACCATGATGCCTGATCCTCACCTAAGATCTCCTCCCACTGAGCTTCTTCTCTCTACAAGCTACACCTCTGAAGCTGCCTGTCCAGTGTGAGGCTGTGCCCATTCCTGGGGGCGACTCCAGGCTGCTGCCCATGCAGCAAGAATGGCCTTGCTGTGGAGCAGGAATAGCTCTAATGTGATATTCATGGCTCTAGTACCCAGGTGTCTTTGGATGCTGCTGCAAATTCTTCGGCCATTCCAGATCCCCTTCCTTTATTCTCCAAGATTACATAGCAACATCACATGCCTTGTGCTCGGAACCCTTTCCAGTTTAGTATCACTTCCCATGCTTTTAATGATGGAGCTTTGCTGGAGACAGTACCTGTGGCTTTACTGATGGTCCTTCACCATGGAAGGGAGAACACTGAAATAAACTGGGTGTGATTGAAGCTGTTCTCAATTTTAGTCAGGCTGGCAGTCTTATGCAGTGTCTGCACTTTCCATTTGTCCCTGTTTTAATGCTAATACAAGAGTAAATTCCAATGTAGACATGACGGAGAGGTCCTCCATGCACCCCCGGGGTTTTAATCTTAAAGCTTTGTGTTTAAAAACTGAATAAGGTTCAGCAATCCAGCATTAAATTACCCATTTGGAATGACTGGATCAATTTTCCATGCTGCATACTTTCTATCAGGTAATACTGCTGCTAAACCTGGGCATCACTGTAATTGCTTCCAGGTGAGTCTGAACTATTATGATCTGGTAACACAAGTGTTGGTTTCTCAGCAAATTGGCCTAGACTAATATCTTGTTCCCTTGCAAATAATTCTGAGTAATAATTGCTTATTCTGACAAAAGGAGAAACCAGACAGGTGGTGTGAACAGCTACCTTGTCACAGGTCTGGAGGTGGCTTTCATACTTCAGTTTTTCCCAGTGGTTATATATAAATTAAAAATCACTTGAAATTGAATTAATGCCTTTTTTTTTCTTGCTATGCTTTTTGCTGTGGGTGTCTCTGCTTGTCTCAGTGGAGACATCATTGATAAGACACTTATGAAAATGTCTCTTGAACATAAAGGAATTGAAGCAATGACAAAGCCATTCCTAAATAAAAGACAAGAAAGGATAATAAATATCTAATAATCCCTTATAGGATGCTCAGAAACAGCACAGGAGAACAGTAGTCAGTTGTGCCTTTCTGTGAGACCAGAAGGGTTTGAGCCACAACACTGTGGAGCACTTTGAAATGAAGTCTTAGAGCTATTCACAAGCTTCAAAACAAATAATCTCTCTGCTGCTCTGTGACATTATGCCTCCAAGGTACAGTGGTCCCAGGGGTCCTCGTTAAATGATAGCAGGATGGAGTGCATTTCTTTCTGACATGATGTTTGGATGCAGAAAATGAGCTTTTAAATTGCTGCCCTGTCCCTGTGCAGCCTGTACTGCTGGTTCAGAACAAAGGGGAGGTCCAGGTGCCTCAGCAATTTTTAGTTCTGCTGGAGCTATGGCTCTGTGGGCAAAGAACTTCTGTGGTTTAACTCCACCAAATGCTTTCTCTCTTTGCCTGCTTTGAAGGTTACTATGGCAAAATGTCTCATGTTTTCCTTTCTTCCCCTTGTTTAACATCTTTAAGAATCTCCTCCCACACTTCCCACACAAACCTCAGCAGACTCAGCTTTGCAAGCTCTGCAAAGCCATGCACTAGCATCCTCTTTAACAAGCAAGACAACTGAGTTAGAAAAGGCCAGAGGACCCAGAGCTGCTTAAAAAATGGCTTTGAGGCTTCCAAACACCTTTCAAGTCCTGGACGTTCAAGCCCTGACAGTGGTTTAACAGTAAGTGTTAGGCCAGGAAACAGTCTTCTGGTCTTCTGATGTTCCACTTTTTCCCTTCTCAGCTTCCATTTTGCTTCTGATCCCATTTGCTAGGCATCTTTCCCTTAACTTCCACTGGCTGAGCTCCTACCCCAAACACACAGCCATAAGTCTGGGACTAAACCTTGCCTTTCAAACTCTTACTGCTTACAACTTTTACTACAAGAAAATATTTTTTTTTTGTGATTCAAGTTAAGTGAGCCTAGAAAAATACCCTGTAATGGCTGAAAGTCTTACACTGGTATCCACAGGCAGAAGGAGAATACAAACATAGTTAACTGAAACAGCTTGTGAGCACTGCATTGCTACTGGGGCAGTGGGGATATGTGTACAAGGTCTTTTGTACTGTTCTCCCACATAAAAACTGAAGTTCAGGAGTGTTCTCAGGCACCTCTGCCTTTGAGGTTAGAAGACACAAGCAGCTGTGCACACTTGTTGAAATTGGAATCTCTCTTTTCTTGGTTTGCTTGCTCCCCCACTCGAGTGTCAAGAGTCATTGCTAAAGCTAAAACTAAGCATAGTTCAGCCCATGGTAATTAACAGAAGTTCCTTCATCCTTTTTATCATATATGTTTCTCTTGAGGCAGTGAAATAGCACAGTGATGCACACAGTCTTAGAGAGGAAGTGAGAAAGGTGATCGAGATGAAAGAAGAAATTTAGCCAGTGTGTCATTATTCAAGTGAGAAGCTGCTCCTGTCTGTATTTAATATTCCAAAGGGGTATTTGATGTAAATCCTTCCACAGGATTCATTACATCAGCTCCTAGCTTACCCTGAGCATGCTGAGTGCCAAGTTCAGCATGCAGCATGTTTTATAACACAGAATGACATCAGTTCCTGGGGAGGAGGTACGGCTTTGTCTTCAGCCTAAAGATGAAATGGAATATGTTAATGTGATTCCTTGGGTATTTGCAGTGTGAAATATATGAGGAATATTACTTTGTACCTCCAGCTAGAACTGTCCCTTTTTTGCCTAAAAAAAAAGGTTACTTGGTTTGTAGTACTTTTTTTTACAAAAAATTAAATTATTCCTTTACAGATCCCCAAGAGCTTTACAAGCAGATCCATGGAGCCCTTTCATAGATGGGTGAAACAAGCTGCAGGGAAGCACAATGGGCTGTCGGCATCCACCCCATGGCAAACCCTGGCCTGGTCCTGGGGGATGCCAGGCTGCTGCCCAGAGCTCTGGGCTGTCCAGAACGTGGGAAGAGAAATGGAGAAAGCGGGTGCTTTCATAAGGGTTTGTCACTGCTGCTTTTCAGAGATGTTGGTCAGAGCTCCTGAGATGCCAGAGCTCCGTCCTCCCTGCCGGCTGTGTCCTGACCTCACTTGGGAGCGTGGGAGTGCCGGATGCCACCAGCGTGGGACCCTTCGCCTGTCCCCGGTGGGTGGTGCCGGCTGTGTCAGACACTGCTCACCATAAGTAACACAGAGAGCAGAGATACAGCGTGAATGGGAATGCCCAAGGAACAGGCAAGATGCCATCCCACTGGGACTGGGCTGGGAACGGCACTTGTCACATCAGACACGGCTTTTGGGGATAATGGGCGAGAAAGACTCCTATTGCATGAATAGACAGTTTTCAGGACATTGTGGGAGCAGAATTAAATGCTCCTCACCTTACAACCAAGCCCTAAAAGCGAGCAGCCTCTCCCAGTCCCGAAAATCTGTGCTGGCACACATGGTGCCAATGTGCTGTCCCCTGTTATGATAGATTTCTTACAAGCCAAGGTCAGAAAGCAGAATGTTTTAGTTGCTCTATCATGCCAGGAACAAAAAGAAAAAAAAAAGAGAGAAGAAAAAATCCAAAACCTCTTGTTTTAAAATACGCTGTTTTAAATAAACAAACATTCTTTAAACCATAGCAGAGTACATACCTAACAATATTTGTTAAATAAATATCAGTGACATGTTTAAGTCTGGCTCAGTATGTATTAACAAAGTGGTATTTGTGTTGCTTTTGTTGTAACGAGTCAATAGTGTTTCTAGAAGGTGGTTTAAAAAAAGAGGGGGTTGGGGGTTTTTCCCCATCTGCCCACCAGTAGATTCAAGTTTCACTTAGAAGTAAAAATCTTTCCCAACATATTGATTTTGGCGAACTTATACTTACTTCTTAGTTCTGGTCATAACCTGCCTCTTGGGTGCTATTTTTTTATTTTTCACCCAGGGATCCACCTCTTAGATAATTTTTGCTTTCTGAAGGAAGTCTGTGATAAGACTGGTTGCAAATACACGATCACATTATTATAGTCTGTACCTGAAACACCACAATATTTGTATTTTTGACTGTCTATTCTTTGACCTTTTGGTTTATGTAACTCTTTTAAGAGCCAGTTATTATCTCTCAGGTTAGTGCACTGCCAGAGGAACGAAAAGCAAGAGAACAGGCTGTAACAATGATGATGCTGAATCTGAAATTCTCCACCAGAAACAAAGGTTTCTTTTACTGCCTGACAGGCTGTGAGGAAGTTGGACTCCTTCTTAAGTGTCCTTTTCCTGTATGTGTCAAGTCATCTCTCTGGGCATGTTCAGAAATTTTAGGCATAGGAAATCACCACTGTAGACTATGTGTTTCCATGTACGGGAAGCAACTTGTGAGGTTTTCTCCCTGTCTTTGTGGGGTGCTGAAGAAGAAAGGTTGTTCCCTGTGGTAACTGAGGGAAATAAACACAGTTCAGAGATCAGGCTTGAGCTCCCCCAAAGTCAGGCCAATGAAGTCCTGGTGAGGCTCTGCAGGCAAAAATGACTATTAGGCTTTTGTCTGTGTGCCATGGCGTCACAGGTCGATATTATGACTTCTTTTTCTTCTTTAAAGCTTTCATATCAGAGGAATCAAAGCCCCCCTAACTCCCCTTCCCAAGCTGCCTCCAGTTAATAATAGTACACACAGTAGTTAGCCCAGGTTTGAAAGAGCTTTGATGAGATACTGCTCTTTGATAAACCATTGCAAGGGCAGGAGGCAAAGTATTTACTCTGCTTGGAAGAGGCGTCTGATGAACAATTTGCTTTTCTTTTGCTGAGGCCAAGCAGAGCTTTGTTACCTCCAGAATATGGACACTGGAGAGATGGTTTATGGCTACTGCTCTTTAACTTTGTCTGTTTCTTTGCCTTTTGCAAGAATAAAAAGTTGTGGAAGAAGCCCAGCAGCCTCCCAGGTTCCCTTCCAATGGCTGTTTTTCCTGCCCTCAGCTGTCCTGGGAGGCCCTGAAGAATCAGGAGTGCAATGAAACCCGGGAGTGCAGCTGGCCCAGAGGAGAGAGTGAGCTGCAGATTCATCACCAGCTGAGCCCTCCTCACCCTGCACAGCGACAGAAAGGGCCGAACATGCACACCCGGCTTTGGGCTGGGCAGGCTGATCGTGGGACAACCTGTAAGACATGGAAAGATTTATCTGAGGATACTTAGGCTCTCCCAAAGCCTGTGTATGTATGGCCAAACTTCGCGAACGAAGATTTGGGAAGGGCTTTCCCCACGTGGGGGTGGGCCCTTCCAGCCTGCGCAGTGAATCTTTTAAGGTGAGGCACAGCGTGCGCAGAACTTGCCCCACCGTTTAAGTCCCAAGGTCCATCTGTCACGGCCGAGCGAGCTTGGACGGTGACAGTGAAGTCCTCAGGACTGTCTACACCACCCGGTACTAACCGGGGCTCACCTGCTGAGCATCCGAGATCTGACGGGATCGGATGGCAGGGAGGCATTTAACTGCCCGGTACGGTCTCCACTGAGACTCGAACTCACGACCTTGTGATCAGAGTCCGGAGTGCTCACCATTACGAGCCATGCTAATTGCTGCGTTGGTACCGCCAGTCCGGGCGGAGGAGGGCCCGAGCGGGCACAGAGGTCGGAACCGAGGGCAACGCGAGGGGTTTCAACCCGCCCGGCGCAGGAAGGGAGGGAGGGAGGAAAGGCAGACCCGCCCGCCGTTAGGGCGAAGGACCCAGGAGACAGCGCCGGCCCCGCCCCGACACAGCCCCCGCCCCGCGCGCAGCGGCGCTGGGGGAAATGGCGGCGGCACGAGGTGAGGCGGTGGGGCGAGCCCGGCCCTGCTCCGGTGAGTGGCTCCTCTGCCCTGCCCGCCGGGAGATCAGGTGCCCGAGGGCGGCCGACGGAGCTCCAGCACGGTCTCTCGCCCGCGCTCGCTCGCAGGGCACGTGAAGGCCGCGGGGAGCGAGGGCCGCCCGCGGGGGAGCAGGCACTGCCAGGGGAGCTGGCTGGGTCCCCGTCTGTGTGCGGCAGGAGCGGGTCCCGGTGCGGTGGCGCCGCCGAGGCCCGGCCTGCCCGCGGCCGTCCACATAATCCGTGTGTCGTTCTCAGGACCGGCCGCCGTGATGCGCATCCCGCGTGGACGCCAGGCCGAGGCCGGTGAAGGGGCGCTGCCGCCCGCAGCCCCATGCCCCGGGTACAGGTAAGCGCTGCCCGCCCGGACACGGCCAGGGCAGCGCCCACGGCAGCGTGGGCCGTCCTGCCCATGGTTTCGGTTTTGTGGAGCAGCCCGAGACCTCGCTTGTGGCTGCCTTTCTGGGGCTGCTTAAGCCACAGGGCTCCTTCTGTAGAAACCCACTTTTATTGAGCTCCAGCTGTGGGATGAGCACCCTTTTGGCAGAGGGTGCAGCCCCTTACAGCCTTTTTATGAAGCAGTTCAGATCTTAGTATTGCTTATATCAGAGCAAGTAAAACTTAAAAGTAAGCTAGGCCAGGACAGCTGAGTTCCAGTGTATACTGGCAACTGAGTACACCAGCATAAACTCAAGGGAGAGAAAATTCAACAAAAATACAGTGTTATATCTGGGTCTGGCCCAGGACTGTGCAGTGCAGTCCAGGTGCTGAGCTGACCAGGAAGCAGAGCCTCACCTTTGCGTGGTCCCTGACAGCTTTGCTGTGCACTGCTAATGAGTAATACTAGTTCCTGTCGGGAAACAGTGGTGGGCAGTTTAAAAAACACAGCAGAGTTTGAGGACAGGAGTAGGGAATTGCCTTCCTCGCTGAGTGGTTAGGCTCTGCAGTCTCCTTTAGGAGAGCGCAGTCAATTCCTGAGACTTTCCAGGAGCTTTTTATGGAGATTCATCTGGAGGACTAAGAAAGTGGAGCCAGTTGCATTATATTGACTTCACTGATACTATCCTCCTAAATTAAATGGTGGAAGAACAAGGCCTGCCTGTGAGATAAAGTCAGGACCTACTTCATCTACCTACAAGGTTTTAATGGCAGAGAGAGGGAGCAAGTTAAGTCATGTGTTTCTGTAGAAAATGGTGGGTGTGCTTGATTTGAATCAAACACACTATATTTCAGGGCTGTTGTCTTTCCTCTTGTTTTTGTGCTTTTGATGTTGTATTATGTGTGTGTTTTTGCTTTTAGGTCCATGGATCGTTTTGTCCCCAGCTCCAGCACTGGGTGAGGAAGGGACACTGGATGTGCCAAAGGATTATGGTAACCAGTTTGAAAACTGTCCTCAGCCATAGAAAGTTGATATAAACTGAGAACCGGCTCGGCCTGGTGAACGGGCTTCACGTGATGCCCTCCAGTGGCAACAACGTGTACAGGTATTTGAAATCACAGGGAATAGAAGGGAATTGAAAAAAGTGGTTCCTTTGGCCCACCATGAAGGGGTTTGGGCAGCCCTGGCAAAGTCCCCAGTTAGCTGCTGGGTGAGGCATGGTTGGGAGTATTCTGTCCTTGAGCAGGTCCTGCTGTTGCAAGCTGTGCAGGAATGAATGGATCACTTCTGCACATCAGGGCAGCCTGTGGGGTTCAGGTGGCCAATACTACAGCTTTAAACATGAGCTCATGTTTTGCTCTGTGCCAGTAACTCTGTGCACATAGTAACAAAGAACAAGAAGAAAAAGACTCTACAGGTACCACGAAAAATGCATCTTGCAGCATATAATGTCAGAGACAAGGACAACTAGTTTAAGTGACTGTTGCCTTTCCACATGATCCAGTTCAGCCAGAGCTTCTGTAGATGGGCCAGAGATAAGAACTGATTCTGCCTCATCTAAAATATCTGTCAGTGTGTAGACATAGCTCTCAGACTGACAGCTCAACCCAGCTCTCCAAGTTGAGTGCTGTACCCAGGATTCCAGACACATTTGGTGTTAGCCTGCTCCAGGGCACCCTGCTGAACCTTTTAATGTCCTTTGGGGCATCTCAGTAGAAAGCTCCCCTTTTACTGTCAAATATAGCATCCAATTCTGTGGAGGGTTTGGCCTCACAGGCTGAGAGGATGTGCTCTTCCCTCTCTCATGGGCTTACACAGATGAGGTTGATGTGAATTTCAGCTTGGGTGTAATCAACTGTAGAGGTTATTCACAGCAAAAGCTGGTTTTTAAAAATTCAGGTTGTTTTGTTTCCTTTGCTGTGTAAATATTTAAATGAAAGTGTTGAGATTCCTAAGGGAGGAGAAGCTTGTTATCAGGTGAAGCTTTTACTAAACAGAAACATGCAAACTTGTTTCCCTTCCTGTTTTTAACCTAGTAGACAATCATTGCTTATTTGTTCTTTTTTCAGATAGTTCTGTTGCTATCCTGTACCACGCCTGGCAGTGACCATGGAGTCATTCTGCTAAGCAGGCTAGTCAGCCATCAGGCCTGCATTCTCCAACAGATTCATCAAGATGGAGCTGTTTAGTGCTTGTAGAGTCCCACTGCAGGGGTGTCCTTGCACAGTCCTGGAGACTCCCAGTTCATTCCACCAATTGAAAAGTATTTCATATTGGGGTTTAGGTGAAAGACTAATCCTGGTGCCAGGATACAGCTTTGGTTTAAACACCTGAGGTGAAAGCTGGTTATGGGGAGCAAAATGGTGAGTTCACTGGCTGCCTTTCTGCCTTAAAGGCACTCTTTGGAGGTTCAGACATCCATCCTCACACCTCTGCTGTGATAGCTGCCTGTTACACTCCTTCAGGTATCTACTTGAAGAGTGTGGCTCTCAATTTCTGGCAGATAAAGATAAAATGTTGCGGTGGCTGGTGCGTTTTTAAGCAAAGAATGGTGCTTTCTTACCAGTTCATTCCCCAGCACAGGAGCTGCTGTTCCCTGGTATGGCTGTGCCAGCGTCACGTGGGTGCACGTGGCCACCTCCTGCCCTCTGCACTGGCAGTGGTAGCTGGCGGAGTCACCTGTTTCTGGTAAACACAAGTTGCTTTGTTCACTGCCAGACATAGCAACTGCAAGTCTCTGGCCTGCTTACAGAAGGTCTGACAAAGTGACCAACCCTTTCTGCCCTCGAAATCGCTCAGTTCCTGGTAGGCTAAGAAATGACCCTTTACTTGCATAGCTCATTGTTGCTAAATCAATCTTCTTTTGAGGCTCACTAAACAAATATCCAAGAGCAGGTGGTGCTAATCGCTGCTGTAGTGATGTATTCTAGTCCTGTTCTTATGTTTTCTTGAAGGCCTGTTTCGGGAAGACTTTTTTTAAGCTATTCGGGGAAGAATAAACAAGCTTTTGACTTACGGTTCTATGTCAAATCTCTTTGGTTTTGCCAGTGGCATTTATATACAGAGACCCTTTACATTGTAGAGGTCCCTGCCTATTGTAGAGGCCCCTGCCTGATCCTGGCTATCCCTTAGAATGGAAAGTTGAATCAGTGACTTTTGTAATGAATGTACAATAAATCTGTGGAAAAGCTTCTCTGTTAAATTACTTGACTGATTTCTGGTAGTTTTGACATACACAGATAAGGCTGCTTAGAGCTGGCCAAGTCTGCACCTGTCTAGGTTGTCTGGTGTCTGAAAATAAAGCCCAAACAAGGACATCTCAGCTGAGTGCTTGGTCAGAGGCCTTCCAGCCCCACTGGACACCAAAAGCTTCAAAGGCACAGTATTGGGTTGAGAATTCTTCAGTGCTGAGGGGAGAACAAATCTATGAGCGTGGAGGAAGGATACACCCAAGTGGAGGTGAGCATAGCTAAAAAGAAAAGAGCTAAAAATGATTCTTTTGATTTCTCTTAAGGGCAATCGAGCACTGCAAATAGCCTGTCTGTTTCTTGGTTTTTTTCCCTATATGGGTGAATGAATGAGAAACATGGAAAGTCTGTAAAAATATCTTGTATTTGAGACTGTAGCACATGCTTGGGTATTTCAGAAAGCCTCAGTGGGTATGTAGGCGCTAACAGATCACACACAGGGGAGGTGTATTTGATTATCTCGTGTCACAGACTTCATGTAGCAACAAGAGTACTTGATTGTGAGATCAGCTTCATGGTTGGACTGTTCTCAGTTCTAGCAGCTGTACACTGATTATGCCTTTCGCTATTTTTGTTTTTCTTTGAATTTTTGGCTCTTCAGCAGCCTCAAGAGTAGAATTATAGATTGCTCTGGAACTGGGGAGTTCCCTGGGCATTGGATGGGTATTGGGGTCACCCAAGGGATCCAGCTGCCACTCCTGCATGGTAATAGTGTCAGCTGTGAGAAGGATGGTATCCATTTCTAACTGGAGAATTCTGGATACTGATGGATCTTGTAACCATAGTGGCCATCTGCTAAGATCCTAAGAGGATGCAAACTCATGAGAGCTCAAGCCTGGCAGGTGATCTGGGTCAGGATTGCTTTGCTCTTGTTGGGAAATTGCTGGTTTATAGGGAGTGTGATGGAGCAGGTGATGCTGGAAGAGGGCATTGTTCAGGGCAGGTTGCATGTAGGTGTGGTAGTTGCAGGACACAAGTTATGGGAGGGCAGTCCATGGGGGTGTTGTAATTCCAGTATGTATCCGTAAAATACCAGGTGTTTCCAAAGCAAAGCAGGGGTGGACATAATGCTGGAAGTGTGATTTGAATGTATAAAGGTGCTGGGCAATATCTGCATTGAAAAATGACAGTCTGCAGTTCTCGTAGTCCAGCAGGACGCCAATCCTTCTTGGGGGAATAGTAATTCTGATGTCTGGTGTCGTCCCACTGTGCAGGAACTCATACTTGTGCCTGTAGGCAAGAAACACAAAAGACCTGAGGGCACTCTGGCTGCTCTCAAGGGGAGACACAAAGGTGTGTTCCAGGGTATTCTTCATAGTCCTATGTGCCATGTGGTTCCTTCCCAGTCCTGTCCATGTTGCTGACCAGTGGAATGTTTGCCAGGGTGTGGTGTGCTCTGTGCTTCCACACGGCCGTCTCCTACAGCTCTGGGACCTGCCTGTCTAACCTCTTGTTTCAGATCCCAGTCTGACTGTGAATGGACAAGGTCAGAGCACAAGATGGAACTTTCTGAGTTTTTTCTCAGAGAACAATGTGAGTGTCCCATACGTCGGAGGGTGCACCCTTGCCATTAGGTTTAGCCTGAAGTTGTCTCTCCATGAAGGAGCTGTGCTCTGTTAGGCCAGTTGAGTTTGCCCCAGCACAACCCTTGTCATCTCCTCAGCCTTGCCCCTAGGGACCTGTAGCTCAGATTGGGGTGGTAAGGTGACTTAGTTCTGTCCTTCCAGGCTCTTCTGTGCTGCCCACTTGCTCCCTGAGGGCCAGTGGTGCCAAGTGCTCTTTCCTGCCAGAATTACACAACTGCTCACGCCCACCTTCACAGCAGCAGTGAGGGAGTGTAATCCCTGGGACAGAGGCTGCCTGACGCACAGAATAGCCAAGCATCCTCCAGGCTGTTGGACATCCTTTGTCAAACCCCACTCTCTAAATGATGTTTCTAGCTACTTTTTCTACAGGACCTCCCTGCTCAGCCAGTGTTCATGGGGAAGTTCCAGTGTTTATGCTCATTTACTAGAGAGTGATTGTGATTCCTGTACTATCTGGAGGCCAAGAAAGTGCTCTGCACGTAAGCAGCTTTGTCATGAAGGTAGCCCTCCCCATGTAGGTGCCAACTGATGCTGAGGTCCCCTTACAGTTACTCAAAGACCTCTCTTGTGTGACATGATGCAAACAAAAATTTAAGACTTATGGGAACATGTGCCTTTCTGAGCAAAAATGGGAAGGTCTATTCAGCTGAATTACTTATCTGGCATTTCCTAAGAGCCAGCTCATTCACTAACCACCTCTTCCACCCACACTGCTCAAACCTGAGACAATTTCCCTGCAGAAATGAGTACAAACTGAGCAGTTGCCCAGCTTACTTTTCTCTCTGGAGTCCATGCTTATTGCTCTGGAAGAATGACAGCAAACCTCCATGTACCTCTTTGAACAAAGTAGGAAGGATTTCCAATTAACCTGCCTGCAGTCCATCATTAAGGGTGGTGGGTTTGACTTCCCTCATTAAAAGCAGCGTTTCCTGCTGTGTGGAAGGCAGATGCTGGCACTGCTGAGGACTCTGGCTGTGCAGATGGTGCACTGCTGGGCAGTCCAGGGCTGGGGAGGAACGTGCTCCAGCCAACAGAGCTGCATCTAAAACCTCCATGTACCATCAGGCAGAGAACAGAGAGATGCGGGCCCCTGCTATTCCATCCTTGCCACTGCAGGGTGCTGTCCCATCTCTCTGTTCAAGGGCACCCAGCAGCACCCTGGCACCTCTGGCAGGCTGAGCACTGAGCCATCTAGGCAGACAGCAGGCAGTGCTCAGGGATGCCTGGGGATGGGACTGTTTTCTTCCTCCCGTGTGCTTCACAGGGTGCCTGGATGACTCATGAGAGTCAAAGGCAATGATGCTAATGTAATAGTGTCCAGCAGTGCAGCTGAGCCATGAGGGGAGCTGGCATTTCTGCAGGCAGGTGTGACCTACTTCCATAGGTAGAACAGAGATAAAAACAGTTGAGTACAACTGGGTTTAGCCAGACATGTAGTATCTGGGTTATATGGATCTATTACTCTCTGTCTTCCCACTGGGGCTTTGGTAACCTTTACAGCTAAATGCTGTAACTCAGATTTTATTCAGATTTGTTCCTGAGCCTGCCTATTTCAATGTGAGAACATCATTAAGCAGGAGGATTTGCTTAAATGTTCCAGAATCCTTCTAACACCAGTTCCCAGTGCCAGTGGTGGAATGTCAGAGGCTCCTGGTTAAGTGCTTGGTCTGGGCTGATATGAAATCTCTGCCTGCAGGAGTACATTTAGAGGTGTTCCTTTAGAGCTGCAGCCTCCATAGCCCTTACCTTGATGGTGTGATAATATGTCTCATGCACCAGGATGAGTTGTTTGCCCCCAAGTGACCATGTCTCGGAGTGTTTTCAAAAGCCACTCCTGTTCTGTACTCTGTATCTTCCTCAACTTCCACCTCCCAGTAATGCTTTCCTGGAAATGGGATCAGACTGCCCAGAATTGCAATACACCTGTGGGAGACAGAAAGGAGTATGTGCTTTGCCAGGGCATCTCTATAATGCTCTTTACAGTGTTTTAGGCATGTTTAGGTATGTATATACTTGGACATTACAGATCAATAAAAGCCACTTTTGCTGTTTCTTCAGCAGTGCAGTGTGGATTTTTGACTACTGTGAATTCCTCATACTGAAGAGCTGGCACACAACCTGCAGTTTTCTTTGTGACATCTGCCTTGTTTTTACCTGTGGGTAGCTTTGTATAAATGAGTGCCCTGGGCACTTTCAGGAATATGGAAAATAGCACCACATGCTGAACGGGTTATCTAGGAAAGCTAGAACCTGCTGGAAAAGGGAGTGTTGTAGTGAACCCCAGTATAGCAGGGGGAAGTCTACAGGTCTTGTATTTTCTTCCCAAACAGCCCAGGGCTTTAAATGTGACTCACCAGTAGGAACTGAGCAGTGTAACAGCATGGAATTCCTGGGGCAGCAGGTGAGGAGGAGACCTGCCTACTTTGTTTGGAGAGAACAGGAAGAATGGAATGCAGTAGAAAAACTTGGAATATGCTGGGTACCTGGGCAGTGAAAAGTTTTTAACAATGGAGTGTGGCTCCTACTATGTATGATAGGAACCACATAGAAGACAACTCTGTTAAGGTATCTCATAAAAGTAGGAGAGACAATGTACCATAGAGAGACCCTTCAGATTGATTTACTGGTAGAGTCTTGGAGTCAAAGAAACTCAGGCCTTGGAAGATGCAAGTCTGCAAAAGCACAGGTTCTGAAGCCAGAAAGTTGAACAAAATAACCCATGCCAAATGCTTCTGAAACATCCTAATTTGACTTAAGAAGGCAACATGAATCCTGTAAGACTACACCTCAGCTTTTTCTCAGGAAAAATACATGGTATGTTAGCTGTCATTGTCACAGCAGACAGCAGGTTTGAAACATAAACAACTGGTATGTTATGCAGTAGGATCTAAAGTTCTAAGTTAAAAAGGCAAAGGCAGACACTGAGCTTTTCTACCTCTAGGTAATGCTGAGAAAGAGCTGCACTCAGCATTTGGAGGGCCTAGTGTTTAAGGATGGGCACACACAGCCGTACTCTGCCACTGCAGTGGCAGTCACTTAAAGCAAGCGTACAGTTCATTGCAAGTGCACATACATGTCTTGGGAATAGCTTAAAGGCTGCTGAAATCAGGACTTGGAGAGGTTGTGTTGCTGCAGCTTGAGATGTGGAAAAGGAATGATGCAAAATGGATGGGTAAAAATCTGTGAACAAAACATCACCACAGTAATGACAGCTGTAGAGCCAGCAAGGCAAACCTGAGCCGCTGAAGAACCTGCCACAGCAGGTTAGGAAACACATAGCAAAAAAGAATTTGTAATGTAATTTCCTTGCAGTATGAGTGTTAGTCATTTCAACTTGGGAGCTTTTCTTTTTTCTTCTTTTTTTTCAGTATCTTGGCATGAAAGAAACTTCTGAAAGTTCATAGTGGTACCAAAACCTCAGCCTTAGAATGAGATGAGTGCCAGCTCTGGCTGTTTCCATGAAATACAAAAGCACCCCATGGAAGTGGGATGAAATCCCATTTAAGCTTACCATGATGACTTTAATGAAGAGAATCATCATTCTTCTGACTTTTCTACTGAGTGCTCTAGTAACATTGCATATCCATGGAGGGATTAAGTTGTGGACTTGTATTATCCTGTGTCTGCAGATGCCTGTTCTAGTTATATGCTGTTTCTGTGGTTTTGTGTGCAAGTGTGCATTTTGGCAAGCTTAGTCTCTCACTTCAACAGCAAAGGGCCTAATTCTTCTTTGAAAAGTAAAATCTGTCAGTCCAAATAGTATCAGTTATGTCTTTCAGCAAGAGTTTTCAGATCCCTCTCATTTCCTTAGCATTTGTTTTGGGCACTTAAAAAATTTAGCTCAGTGTGCCAAACATGTAAGCAGGTTTGTAGGTAATTGTGGCTATTGCATCTGTAATCCTCTTTAAGAATTTGCATTAACTTTCCAGTGATGTTTAAGTTCCAAAGAGCAGCTAGAGAGAGGGATTTCAACTTACAAAATTAACGAGAGCTGCTGAAAGCCCTGTTAGACATTTCCTGGCATCTATTAAAAAACCAAACTGAAGTGCTTCAGTATACCTTGTAAAGCTGTTATCATAGACAGGCAGATCACACTCTGGGTTTTCCAGCTCATCACATGAAATTGTAAATCCATCATCTAGAATTGCCAGCAAAGGATGGGCTGTGTCCTCATTAAGATAGAAGCAGGTGCCTGCAAAAGAAAATGCCTGAGGATAACTCCAAAAACTCCTTATAACATTAGGATTTGCAGCAAGGGTCTTGTGAACTGTTTGGATCCACAGAAAGATTTACCAGTGCTCTGGAAGGAATCTGTGGCTGACGCTGAGAGGACAAGGTTGTCTATTTGAAGTTTTTCTAATAATTGGTGTTTTACAACTTCACACTGTTTAGTTTCAGCCTTGTGAAACACAGGCCTTAACCTGGTTTTGAACCCTACCAGGGGCTGAAAGCTGCAGGCGTTGCACAGGAAGTAGCTATTCAAAGATGAGAGGTCCTCCCTGCAATGGACTGTCTGGTTTCATGTGATTTTCCTCAGAGCTGAAGTGATCTGTTTTTAATCATTAAAAGGAGGAAAGGGGCTTAAAGGCTCCTCCATGGCCTCACTCTTGCACATAAATGCTGGGCACAGTTTGAAGAGAAAGGATCCTCCATGCTTCAGCACCTCCCTTGCCAGATCAGCCCTCAGAAAGGTAAGTCCAACCGAGGGTAAAAGTGCCTCTGCGTTTCTCCCTGCAGACTCCCAAGAGCCAGTGTAACACACTGCGCTCTGCTGAGCAGCCATGTGCGTCACAGCTGCTGTTTGTAGTTGGTGCTTCTGTATCCCAGAAAGGATCAAAGGTCATCCACGGTGTTAGAGGTGGGCTCTTGCAGCTGACAGATGAATTGAGATCAGCTGTTTGCATAACACAGACTCTGCGAAGATAAATCTCTCCATGCTAATCCCAAATGAAATCATTATAATTAAACTGCAAGTTAGTTCCATGCAAATACAACACAAACAATGACAGGGCAATTATAGGCATGTGCTGCTGAAAACAAACACATGCTGTGCAAACAGAATGGGCAATTTCAAATGTTGAGGTTGATTTAAGCAGTTGAAATACACCCAAATGATGGTAACACAATGACAGTCTTCCTCTCGAAGGATTTAAGGGTGAGCGTTTCTTTTCTGTGGTGTCACTGATGTGTAGCAGGCAGGGGTTTTACTGAAACATAACCTTTTAGATTAATGGCTGTGTCGTCAGCTTGCTGAATAAATACAGTTTGCAAGTCTCTCACAGAAGGTAAGGACAGAAGAGACACAGGTAAGGTGTGAACCCTCTGTGAGTGATGTGGGAGGTTTGAGACAAAGCAGTGAAGTTGCAGTGTCATTTCAGCAGTGATGAAGGTGAAAACAGGTGTGCACCTCTAAGTTCTTAAAATGAGCTTTAATTAGATGTTTGGGAGGGGAAAGGGCTTCCAACTTCCCTTTGGGGAGGTTAATCCTTTCCCAGTGTGGCACTGGGAGTAGATGATAATGCTATGACAGTTGCCAAAAGCAAAGCTTCCAGCTGAAAGCTGGACTGCCTTTTTCCTGAAGAATAAAAATAACCGGGCCTTAGATCTTCCCTAGCCAAGCTGGAGATGTTCTAATAAGTACAGAGGAAGATTTTGAACATCCAAATTACTCTGGAAAGTGCTGTCTCAGCCATACTTTCCAACAGCAGCAGCATTACAAGGTAATCTGTTCAGTAAAATCATAATACAACTTTCCTCAGTGTGTCAGTACTTGGCAAGCTGGCAATATCTGGAGGTGTTGGGTTGATACTGTCTTTTAAAATGTTTAGAAATTAGTAACTTTCAAGTATCAAATGTACCATTCAGAAATAATTTTAAATTACATAGCTAAAGCAATGCACTTTTTGTTACAGAAAGTTATTTTTTTCATTCCTAAAAGGGTACCAGGTGTGTCTAATTAGATGTAAGAGATTGGAACCTGATCCAGAGGCCATTGAAACCAGCAGGAATCCTTCTGTTGAGATATAGATGGTACAATGGGCTGCTGGAGTTGTTCTGAGCTGTACAGTACCTGTGGTGTGTATCAGGACAGGTTCACTTCTTTCACTGGAGCCACCCAGGTTTTGGGCTCTAACACAGATGTGGTACTTTTGTCTTGGTTGAAGGTGAATTAGGACTTCACAGTTAGGAATCCCAACAATAGATCTACAGAAAATAAATCCATGCAAAATGATAGGGTAGAGAAAAGAAGTAGCCTTTGGGATTATTTTTCTGAACAACAAAGAATGAATTATATGATCAGCTAGTCTTGTAACGCATCAACAACACTCTACCTTGTACAGTTGTCAGTAGCAGGGGCAAGAAAGAATCTGTGACAAACTATGCAGATTGTTACATTTGCTTCTGCTTATTTTCATACCCATGCTATTCAAATATAGTAGGTTTTGATTCACATTTATATAATGAATTTTACTAAAAGGAATGTTTATAGAGGTAAATTCACCAAAGGATTATGGGGTCTTTCTTAGTACTACCTGATGCCACATATTGAAATGGTTTCATTTCTACAGGTCATGGACTCAAAAGAACAGTAACTCACTCAGTAATATCATCATTTCCTTCATCTGTCAGTTTGTGCAATTCAACTGTGTAGGAATCAACAGGATTAACATCTCCAGATTCCCAGCACACCAGTGCTGCATTTTCACAGCTTCGGATCTTTTTACTCTTTATGGTAGGTGCTGAAGGAGCTAAACAGGCAAAAGAACAACTCTAAGCTGTTGTTTGAAGATGTTTGCAACAAATATGCTTTGAAGACTTAAAACATTAGAACAAAGTTGTTTACTAATTCTATATAGTTAAAGAAACCTGCTTTCCAAACAGACAATAAACAGCAGGCAGGGCAATTAACAGTAGCATTTAAAGACTTAATTTGGTTTTTAAAGGTCCCAAGAGAATTAAACAGAGAAGTAACATAGAGACTGATAACACAATTGTTTTCTTTCTATCATTAGTTTTATCTTTGTCATAAAGGTGCATCTCAGCTCTAAGGTGTCAAAGACGTCTGGAACAAGTATTTGAAGGTCTCACTCTGACTTGCTCAATCTGATGTCAGGATTTCACATAATGTGCTTGACTGAACTGCTGTTACAAAGGACAGCATAGCAGGTGAATCCACAAAATACCTAAACTCCTATAAAAGGAGAGCTGGTATCCATCTGTCAGAACTTGGAGACTTCAGCCTTATTCACAGGTGGTCTACATGCTTGCATTTAAATAAGTTTTGTCTCTCTGCTTCTCTTTCTTCAACTCCAAAACAGGGACAATTGGCCTGATAGGCTGTCCAAATAAAAGTAGAGAATTTCCATGCAGTCAGTAGGCTTATATCAGAAGAAACAGAGTGCCCAAAAAGCATTACTGGCATAAAATTCAGAGATGACTGTGAATTTCACTATGAGGGTCACATAGTCATAAGAATAAAGTATTTTTACCTGTTACATAAACTGCTCTTTCACTTGGTGGACTGATACCAGAGGCATTTAAAGCACTGACCCAAAATTCATACTGTGTATTCGGCAACAGATCAGTGATAGTGCAGTATGTTTCTTTGACTTTTAGGGTATGCTCTGAAATGAAAACAACAAAGTATTTACAGTGGCTTTACACAGTTACCCACTCTTCCCCAAAGCTGCCTCAAGCAGTGGAGTTGAAGTGCATTGAACTCAGTACAAAAAACAATGCACCTCTAAAGCAGTACAAATCAGATAACACATCAGCTTCTGAAGAAGCTACATAACTCAGAAAACAAAATCCAGAAAGAAGGATCATCCACCTGTCACTAATTTTTTTTCTGCCAAGCTGGGGCATTTTAAGACGGCTTTGTGGTTCTGTGGTTCTTTTATTTGTGTGCATGTGCATCATAGGGAGTTACAGCCTATTATTAGCACTGAGATAAACTTTAAAATCACTGAGGGGATTTCAGTGGGCCTGCTGGTAATATGATGGTTTGGTCTCTAAAAATATTGTGCTTTGCACTGGATGCAGCACATGTGTGTCTCATTCAGAGCCCACTCTCCAGGAAAGGAAATGCTACTGCTGAGACTTGACTCCATCCCGTGTCCCCTCCCCATTCCTGCTATCCCTGCTGCTGCCCTGTCCTGTCCTTGTTCCTGTGAGAGATCCTGCTGCAGCAGCAGCATGGCAGACCTGGCAAGGGAAGTGGGACAAAGCCAGAAGAAGGAAACATGGTGGAAGGTATGACAGTTTTGGTGACAGAGAGAGTGCACAGAAAGTGCACTGGTTGCTACATTAAGTCCAGAAATACTTTGGAACCAGGTGGTTATGCCCCCTTGGGTTAAAGGCTCCTTACCTGCCTGCTCATAACTGTGCCTCTCATTGCTCACTGGTTTATAGCACAGTTGGTAGCACTCCACAGTGTCATCTGAGAAGAGGCCCCAGCAAACTCTCAGTGAAGTGCCAGTTGCTGCATTGGGAGTCTGGGGATTGATCATAGGGGCAGAAGGAGCTGCAGAGGGAAAAACAGGTCAGTTTTTAAATGTATAAGCATGGTATGTTGTACCTCTGCTCTCATAAAGGTGTTTGCACAAAACCTTGGCACTGAATAGAATCGTATTCCTCCCAAAAGAAGAAAAGTCAGGAGCTGACTTCATAAGCAGTTGCAGATAATAATCAGGTCACTGGTGTGTGAGAACTAGGCTTGCTCCAAATCAGAATCAAAACAACAAAATAAATAAACCTCAGCCTACCCCTTCTCTGTAAACTTGACCTCCCCTGCTCTGAGGGCTGGGGCTCACCAGTGAGCAAGATCTGCCAAGCCTGCACTGCTGCTGACCACCCCGGGGCTTGGAGCTGCTGGAGGGCATGAGGCAAAAGCTGTACCACAGGGAGTAAGCAGAACAAACAGCAAATGCTATTTTACTTTAAGGAAAGCATGGTATTTGTACATAAAAACTTGTGTATTTTTCTTCTGACCACTTGTGATGTCACAGAAAAGATTTTACTTTTTTTTTCCCACTTATTAGAAAATTGTTTGTTTTTTGCTCTGTTTCCAGTGGATAATAGGAAAAGTATTTGTGAGGAACTACTGAAATCTGGTTATCAAGAGAAGCTGTGCTGGTTATTTAAAGTGGTCTGGTGTTCCTCTCTATTTTGTTCAAGTAACTAAGAGGAAAGACAAGTTATCACCAACTAAGCATGCCTGACCCCTCAATAGAAGTGGGTAATCTTTGTGAGTCCCCTAGGAAATCATCCAAAAGCAGGGATGGCCAAACTTAGCAGTTGTAATAACTTTATCCTGCAAAAACACATGAAAAAAAATTAATATCCAAAAATATCTTCCAGTGTCTCTGTATATATAGGCAAACAAACAAACAAAAAGAAACAGAAAACTAGGGAGAAGCTAATCTTGCCTTTGCAATTTTCCTTTAAAAGAAGTAATGGACTTCTGTTTAATGCATATCCTTAATTAAATGTAAATAAGTCTGAAATAATGATCAGATAGGAAGAGTACCTGGAATAGTATTAATGGAGTTCATTAGTTGTTCAACTTGAGAGAAATCTATCACTCGCTCTTCAAAGTCTGGCAGGGTTGAAAGCTCTAAATCCACTTCTTGCTTTAAGAATTCTTCCAGCCTGTAGTTGTAAGGAAAAAAAAACATTTCCAATTGGGAGTACCATAGTGTTCAAGATACTTTTCTATGATACATATTTGTAAGAGAAAAAGAACAGCAGACTCCACATTAACATTGGTGTCCTTAAAATACCGCTTTCATAGTGGTACAAAGCTCAGCTCCCCCGTGCCCGTTGCTTGGAGATATGTGGCCATACACTGGATCAGTGCTCCAAGATGCCAAACAGAGCTGGATGCTGATGGGCTGAGGGACCCACTTTGTGTGCCCCCTCCTAAGTGAGCTGGCTGCCTCACACTGTGCTCCCACTGAACAGGGGAGTGAGATTGCCCCAGCACCATTCTGTGCAAAGCAATCTCTCAGCTCCATAACTTCCATTATTATGTATTGATAACTCTGTTACTAATTCAGGACCTTGTGGCTCTAGGTGTTGTACATTTGAAAAAAGTGGTATCTTTTCTCTGTGTTTTCATAACATATTACAGTCAATTAAAAGGGGGTTTTTTTGCAATTGGTTTAGTGTGCCTTAAGACATCAACTGCTCTGAGATCTTTCAGCATCTGTTTTGAGTTCCCACAGCTTGACTTTCTACCCTGCTCTATTGATGCATAAATAGGCCTGTTACTAATCTATTTAGGGAGCTCAGTTTTAGTCCCATGTGTATCCAGAGGATTTCTTTTGAGATCTTCAGCAATCCTGTTTCTCAGTCAGTGAAATTAGTTCCTTATGACTAAGCTGAAAACAGTGATTAGATTCAGGCTCTGGGGTTTTTTGAAATTGGATCCAAACTAGTCTTGACTGTGAAACTTCTTAAAGCAACTTTTCCTGATGCAGTTTTTAAAAAAAAATCACTAAATATTTCAATAGCTCTGTTGGCCTAGACAACATTTGTGTGTCTGAATGAAGTCCAGAACATGTAAGTGTCTCCAATAACCAGTCCAATTAGCACAAAAAAATGTGACACAAAATCCCAGACTGTGATACTACCTGTCAACCATGGTTACTGCTGCCTGTAGAAAAAAAAAAAAGAGAGAGGGTTAAAGATGGAAAAGTTCAGAGTCAGACTACATCATGCTGTTTACCTGTCCTACATAAATTGCCCCAAATGCAGCCCTTGGAGTGAAGTAATTGGCTCTCACCCAGCTCTGACAATGAAGTCATGCCTAACTGTCTATTCAAATGGACAGATCTTGGCTGAATTTACAGTAAGATAAAGTGCAATATTAGGCAGTGACCACTGTCTCCCAACTAGACCTAGACTGATTCCTTCCTAAGTTGTCTAAAGTGCCAAGAGATCCTTCACAAACAAACCCTAAAAACAGCTGGGGAAAAGAAATAAGTGAAGCGATCTGCACTGGAGGGTGCATATGACAGGAAGACAGATGTACAGAGAAAAAACAAAGCAGCTGAGAGCTTGTGACCAAGGTATTCACTTCTTGGTGAATAATGGTTCTTAGAAGTCATGTAAAACTGTATACATGCTAAGGAAAAAATGAGGTTATTTCAGGGATGCAAAGGAATGGGAAAAGTTAGTTCATGTGAAGAACTCAGTGGGTTGGAGTGACAGAGCAAACTGATCCACTGGAACAGACTGGAGATGTTGAGGTTTGTTTGTTCTCCAGTTTAGAAGTTACTGTGACTCTGCTACAGAAATGCTCCCACCCAACTGAGTCACAGGACAGCTCAGGTTAGAACAATCACTCAGCAGCAATGAAAATTCTCATTTTTTCCCAATTATTTTTCTACCTGCCAAAGCAAAATAAATTCTTGACACCACCTCAAGAGAGGGATTCATCCATCACTTTGCAGGAGCTCCTGATATATTTAGTTTGGAGTCTCCTGTTCAGCTGAACTTTACAACAAAATGAGCAAGAAAAAGAAGTATCTTCCAAAGTCATTGCATTAGCCTGCCTGCTGTGAGCCCAGAATAGAGCAAGAGAGCTGAGCCTGCACGAGGCAATGAACACTAAGTGCTTCCAGAGTTTCCTGAGATAAGCATTTTAGCGACATATCTTCCCCCTGAACCCCAGTGTGACTCACAGATCAATGAGCATCCAAATTACAAACTTCTGCTTCTGCATTTTGCCCCAGTTGAGTTACCCTACTAAGTCAATGCCACCATGCCAAGCAGTCAGAGCACTGACAGCACCATGGACTGAGCATCCCAAATGCTCTCCAGAATAAAGCCACTTGGGATTTCCCAGCTAGGGACTACTTGAAAGCAGAAAAAAA
This sequence comes from Pithys albifrons albifrons, assembly GCF_047495875.1. Taxonomy (NCBI): domain Eukaryota; kingdom Metazoa; phylum Chordata; class Aves; order Passeriformes; family Thamnophilidae; genus Pithys; species Pithys albifrons. Next base: position 11,828,080 of record NC_092470.1, read on the forward strand.
GCACTTAAAAGGGGCCTTGACAGTTAAAGCTCTTTACCTTCATAAATTCAGCTTTGTCATTTTCCAGGAACAGTTCATGGGTTTTGTCAGTCAGCTCCTTGCAAGTGTCGAGATGTTTCCCAGAACTGACCAGCTGCTCATATAGACCTTCCAGCTTCTGCCTCTTCTCTTCTCCCAGTGCTTCCAGCTGTTCTTCGTACTTCTGAGCAAGCACTTGTACTGCATCATTGTAATGCACCTCAAAGTTCTGCTCCTGCCTCCCAAAGTTTTCCTGCAAGGCATTTGGTGATTTGTACCTTGGCATCAAGCCTGATCCATAGGTCTTCCAGAGAAATATCTTACCCCAGTCTGCTTAAAATTCTCCTTACCAGGGAGGTAACACCATGATTTAATTCACAAAGCCAGAACACTATCCCAGTACACAGAAGATATAATTTGACTAATTTGCATTTTTAGGGGTTTATTCTGATCATTCACCCCCACTGGGGCACAAAAGAGTGTTGGATTTTGTTCTAGACATGAGCAACAGAAGCTACAAAAAAAAGTATGGTGCAAGGCAACCTAAGACCAGGTGAGAATAACTAGGCTATATCTAGCCACAATCTCACAAGCGTTTCCACCAACACGGTTGAGCACATCCTTCCATGAGAGAAACCATGGCAACCCCGTGGGATCCATGGATTTGTGCTAGGGGAGCTGAGCAGATAATGCTGGTATCCTCACTCACTGCTGGAGAAAGCATTAGGAAGGAAGATTTAAGGAGCAGGCAAGGCTTTATTGCCAACAGCTGCCCCATGCTCAGGCACTGATGTCCTCCTGTGCCACATGCACCAGAGAAAAGACCAGAGGTGCCTTGAGTCATTGCTTCAGTCTGACTTGCTGCCAGCTGATCCGCGTCACCCAGGTCCGAGCCAACAGCAGCTGAGCAGAAGCACAACTCTTGGAGTCCTCAGGTTGATGCAGCTGGTCCAGGGGTTTGCCTGTACCTGACACTTCTGTGAATGAAACCAAGGGACGACAAGGGGTGCACTGTGGATGGACTAGTTAGATCACAGGTCTTTGGCCATTTAAAACTGAGATAACCGGGGGGGGCGGGAGGGGGTGGTGGGGGTGGTGGTGTCACTTTATTTCTGAATGCAGATTTCTATGCAAGTGCTAAATATGGTTTTACTAGCTCACATTAAAAATTCATTAGGATGAGTCTTCCTGAGTACTTCAATCTAGGTAAACCCCAAGATAAGTCTGTGCTCTGTTATTGCAATTACTCACCTCATTAGCCACTGAACACTGTGAGAGTCAATATGACTGTCAAAACTGTTTAACCCTAGTACCATAAAGTTAGCCCAAGAAAAAGTGCCTTACCTCTACAGTGAGGAAGATTTCCTCCAAATGACTGGCAACATTTTCCATCTGAGCAATCTGTTCTTCTAACTTGCTCATGTTTTTATGAATCTCCTCCTACAAAACACGCAGTATTGATTCTTACTATATCTGAACACTGTTTTAGAGGCATCACAGTACACCTGTCTTACTCTCACCTTTTCACTTTTCACAGCACTGGGGAGCTGAGTCACCTCATGATCCTTGTGCTCACCAAATAGTTTGTCAAAAGCTCGGATGGGTATCTTGCAGGTAGAACAAAAAACATTTGCCACTTCCTCCTCTTCCTCCTCCTCCTCACTGACAGCCTGACTGTTCCACTCATCTGACATGCCACCACTGCTGAGCCCCTCTCTGGACCATATGTTGCTGTCAGCCTCATCATCTCCTCTGACTTTGCTCTGATCCTCATCTTGAGAAGTCTTGCCAGGAAGTCCTTGTTGCCTTGTGCTTTGAGTCTGATCTTTCACTGAAGTGCTGCTTTTTGATGCGTTATACACGGAGCCTTGTGATCCTGCTTTTTGTGTGCGAGCAGGAGGCCATCTGCTCCCCGTTTCCCCACGTCCTTCAAGAAGCTCAAGCTCTTTTTCTTTATCCTCGTCAAGTCCATACATCTTAGCCAACTCTGCAACCTCCTTTTCCATGTCATAGCCAACTTCCTGGGAGTGCTGAAATTTTTCGCTACTCGATGTAGATTCCCTCCTTGTATCCCCCAGAGATCTGCCTCCTCGGCCAGACAGCTCTTCAGGAAATATATCAAACCTCTCCTTTGATCCATAAAGATCCATGTGATAAAATATCAAGCCTTCAGTCTCAGTCTCACTAGACTCTGGGACTGGTGGGGAAGCTGAATGGACATGTGGCTGGCCACTAGTTTCATACTCTCTTGTGCTGCCAGATCTGGATGACATTGGTACCCTCAACAAGGCTTTTGAGATGTCGAGTATCGATCTTATAAAAGATAAAAAAGATCTTTAGCTACATATTTAGATATCAAGCATCAGTTTTTCTTGTTTAAAAACATATAGATGGAGTAGATTTGGCTGAGGACTACCCAGGTGCTGGAGTAGTCATGGGAAAGACCAAAGCCAGGAGCTTCACTTTTGTAAGTGAAGCTTCTGAAGAGAAGCCATGGGAATCTTGGGGTTTTTCTTACCTCTGTGCAAAGGACAGCAAAGAGCTGTCTTTGGTGTGCATCTTGTTTTTTGAGTGGCTCATCTGTGACCCTCATGCCTGATTTCTGCATTGTGGACTAGTCCTGTCCTCAGCTCAGCACTGCAACTGCGCCGCAGGCACAACTAGTGCTGTTTTGTACAATTGGAAATAGCCTGGTTTGAAGTCTGTTCGCCCTTCAGCTGCTGTCAAGAGTGTTTTCTGCACTGTCAGTCAGGCATAATGTAGAATGTCCTCTCTTGTGACCATTGATGCCACATAATACACTAGTAATGCCCTGAAAAATCCTGTTCTGGATTTTTCAAGTTGCCATTCTTAATACCGAAACTTGAGTTCAGGTCTGGGGTCCTTTCTTTAAAATACTGCAGGGAAAACATACTGCCCTTTGGGAAGAGTTCACAGTTCTCAGGTGCAGTGAAAAACATATATTTTAACATATAAGAAGCTCAGAAAAAAGATCAGTTGTGATCTTCATTATAAAGTATACAGTAACTAGGGATCAAGGCACGCCATTGACCTCTGAACTGAGAGATGTCTGCTCTGATACAGATCTTGCACATTTAGTCCATTCTGTGCAATGAGGGAGGTGTGAAAAGAGCTTGTGGAGGTGACATGCTAAGCTGTATGATAAAGCAGATGCATGTGGAACAACATTAAAGATGTAAAGACAATTTTAATGCTGATTCCCAAAGCCCACTCTTTCCAAGCAGCCTCTATTAACAACAGCAATTCAAATAATGCCAGTGCAGGGTCAGTGATCTGTCAGAGCTGAAGGATCCCCACAGCCCTCCACTGCCCACCAGCATGAATGAAATCACAGCTACAGAACTACTCAGATCAATTTGATCAGCAGTTTACTACCACAAGCAAAACAATTCATGGAAAGATTTCAGCTGAATATTAATGAACCTGTAGTTACATCTAGTCCTAGATAAGTGAAGCACATGACAACTTTAAAACCACTTTCTCACAGGAAAAATTGCCAAAAGATCAATCAGACATCAGTGTTATCAGACCTTGTGGATAAGCTTTCACATAAGTTTGCTTTCAAACTACTATTTATGGTCTTTGTAGTTTTGAGTAGTTGGTATTTCCTCAAATTTATTTCATCAATATTTTACGAATTTCTTTGAGGATTACTTGGCTAGCAAAGTCAACACAGTTGGTGACTTACTAGAAAGCAACCTCCTGGACCAGTGAAAAACACTGAGAAATTTTGAACTCGGGTTTTATATACCTGACTGAGTCCAGCCTTACAAATCTGTAAGCAAACCCACACAGAAGTTCATTGTTTGTATTCTGGCACTGCAGACACAGGTGTGGATTCTACAGCTACACTAATATGCTACTATAGACAAAAACACTGAAGTTAGGCAGAAATACCATTTATGCTAAAGGCAATAATATAAACCATGCAAATTCTAACATGTTAAACAGAGAAAAGGTCTTGACACATACCAGAAAATGTTGTCTGGCCCCCGCAAAGACTTTTTTCCCCATAATTATAGCAATAACACTTGCTTTAGAAGCTGCTACTAATTAGAAAAGTGAATAAACATGGATTTTTTCCTACCAAAATGAAATAAATTAAAATGAGCGTAAGTAAGTTTGTCTAGAACCCTGCTGCTTATATAGGACTTTCAGATGATTGCTCAGTGTTTGCTCAGTTTACAAGCACAGATACAATTACAAGAAGCATGTTTAAGTCCGTGACCGTCAATTATCATACATACATAACAAAGAAGGTTACTACCTAAAAACTTGCCTTCTATCTTAAGACGTCATAAATTCTTCTGATAGCTCAGATGGCATCAAAGTTCACTTCTATTTCCCTTAATAAAAATTAATTCACACGAAAGCAATTCCTTGCCACTTTCCTGTAACTGCAGTTGGAAGATGCATTGCAGTAACCCTAGCCTGCCTCTTTGCTCAGATAGAGACATGCCAGCAATGAGCAATGGCACAAATATAGATGTGCCCCAGCTGTCCTTCAGCAGGGCACTACTTGAGTGTCACCAGGATGAATGTCATACACCGAGAAAAGGCTCTGAAGGTTGATTCCTGGATCTGAAGTACTTAGAACGGTTATAGAGAGCCCTCACTAAAGCCAGAGCACCCTCTCACTTTTGGAGGTGGTATTAATAAACCCTGCAGAGTGCAGTCATTGCCTCTGGGTGTGATTTCCAAGGCTGGGGTGTCAGGCAGGCTATCCTGTGTGGGATATACGTGGCTGGGTACATGCTTACAGCATTGCTGCACAACTACATGGAAGTATCTGTTCTGTTCTTTGCAAACACTTACTGGCAAAGTCCTCTCTATTACATTAGAAGGAGCTTTACTATGGGGATGAGTTGAAATCATGATCACATACTAGAAAAAATAATAAAATTCAGAATTTAGGAAAAAAATAGAAATTATAGAGTTGCATATGCTTATAGAAATTATGATGTTGCATATCCCCACCCTGTATGTGTATGCCAGACCTCTGGCAGCAATGACAGTGAAGAAAGCTTCTCTCAGGCAGTCAGCAATAGGACAAGGGGGCACAGGCTCAAGCTCTGCCAGGGGAAATTTAAGTTGGAGATCAGAAAAAAATTCTTTCCAGAGAGAGTAATCAGGCATTGGAATGGCCTGCCCAGAGAGGTGGTGGATTCACCATCCCTGGAGGTTTTTAAACTGAGATTGGACATGGCACTGAGTGCCATGATCTAGTAAATGGACTGGAGTTGGACCAAGGGTTGGATTTGATGATCTCGGAGGTCTTTTCCAACCCAATTCATTCTATGATTCTATGAAAGTGGCCAGCGGCCCTGCTAAGGGACGGTTTTCATGAGAACATAATCCTTCAGTTTACATTCAGTAGTGGTCCTCCTGATAAAAACCAGGCTGCGTTATTACCACAGATTACTGATTGTTGTAGCACTTGAGCTTTGTATATCTGCTCAAACCCACACACAGTCTGCTGATTGTGAACATGCTACCAAGCCAGCCTTGCTGGCAGGAGGTTTTTAAGCACGTTTGAGAACAATGCATTATATATGTCTTGAGCTCAGGAGGCAGCGCAGGGGGAAATGTCTATTGAATCTTGTCACAGTTCTGCTTTTTCCTCCTTTTCCAATTAAACTCAATGTCATTTTCTCACATTCCTAGCAGTGCAATTGTTTGCTGTTTGATAAGGAATCACAAGTTAATTGCCCGTGTAGGCACGATCTCATTATCGCTAACAGCACCTCTATCATCTGTGAGATCAGAGAGGGGATGTTTTCACATAAATGATGCAGCCTTTACTGAAGTGTTAACATTTATGGTGTCTGACAGATTTTATTAATTTTTCAAATGAGAACTTATTTTTGCTTTGTGTTACTCTACACTATCTCGCAGGCCTTAATTTATTGAAAAATTAGCGGTGTCAGCTATGCTGCCAAAGACTGGAATATGACATTCTGTGCACCCTGAATTAAATGCAGCCTTGCACACAGGTCCTGAATAAGAGGAGACATACAAACACTGCACTCCCTCAGCAGCCCCTGAGGTGGTGTTCAGGTATTTATGAATAGTACAGCGACCGGCTGAGGTCAGGACAAGCACCATTTGGCTGCTTGCGGACACAGGGCCCATGGCAGGAGGGAAAGCACCTCGGGCGGCGGCACCGACTCTGTGCCCGGGACCCCCGGGATGGTGCCCGTGCTCCTTCCTGCAGCACCATGTGGTCCGTGCTCCCTGCCTGCTGCTCCTCGCTTATTTAGTGAAATATTTCCCTTCCAGTACCTGAAGGGACAACTTCCAGAAAAGGTTGAGCAAGGCTGTTTACAGGATGATGCAGTGGCAGGACAAGGGGGAATGACTTCAAGTTGAAAGAAAGTAGGTTTAGATCAGATGCCAGGGAGAAATTCTTCAGTGAGGGTGGTGAGGCCCTGGCACAGATTGCCCAGGAAATCTGTGGATGCCCCCGCGCTGGAGGTGTCCAAAGCGAGGTCGCATAGAGCTCTGAGCAATCTGATGTAGTTGAAGGTGTTCCTGCCCACGGCAGAGGATGTTGGAACGCCATGATCTTCGAATTCCCCTACCAACCCACACCACCCCATGATCTCCCGCCGCTGTCACTGTTTACTGTCCTCGCTCGCCGTGACACCACTCGGGCCACGCCCTATGACGTCACCGCCCCGCCTCCGGCTCCCGCCAATGGGCGCGCGCCGCGCCATGCGGCCCCGCCCCGCCCGCGGCCGGTTTCTGTTTCGCTCCGGGCCCGCTCTGGCGCTGTCGCCGCTGTCGCGATGGAGCCGCAACCCGACAGCCTCGAGGGGTGGGTGGCCGTGCGCGACACCGCCTTCACCGAGCCCCAGCCGCCGCCGCGGCTCCGCTTCCTCGTGGGCTGGAACGGCGCAGAGGGCGCGTTCGCCGTGACCTGCCACGGGCGGGCGGAAGCGGCGGCGCAGGCCCCGCAGAGCTGGGCCGGGCTCTTCTCGGCCCCGGCCCTGCGCGGCGTCCACCGGCAGCTGGCGGCCCTGTGCCCGCGCCTGGAGCCTGCTTTCCCCGCGCTGCCGCCCGCGCTGCCCGGCGCGGCCGCGGGCGGGCTCTGGGCCGTGCTGTTCCCCGGCGGCGCCGCGCCGGGCGAGGCCGAGCTGCAGGAGCTGTGCCGGGCGCTGGAGCTGTACCTGGGCTGGGCCCTGGAGCTCTGCGGCGGCCGCGTGGTGCTGGACGCGCTCTTCGCCGCCGACCGCCGCTGTGATGACGAGTACTTCGAGAGCCTGCAGGAGCTGCGCGGGAGGGCCCTGCGCGGCCACCTGGCCCGGGCCAAGGAGGCCCTGCGGCGGGTACGGGCCCCGGGGCCGGGCGGGGGGCGAAGGGGCCGGGGCTCGGGGCTGTCCCCGAGGGGAGTGGGTCCGGAGTGCGGCCGGGCCGCTCCCTGCAGGTCCCCACGCTGCAGGAGCATGTTCACTGTTGAGTACTGCAGCTCATCTCACAGCTGCACCTGTCTAAGCAGCCTTGCTCCCCTGGGAGATGCTGCGGGAGGTTCAGTCGCTCAGGGCAGACTCTACCAAGACTCATGTGAGCAAGGGCGACCGAGTCGCTGATATGATCTTGCTCGTAGTGTTGTCTAATGTCCAGATTTGTGCTTACACAAACACTTTTTCTGTTTGTCTGGATGCTGCCAAGTCAACTTTCTCAAGTACTAAGCGTCATCAGTCTTGTAAGTGCCGCTTTATTAAGTGGGGAATAAGTCAGCTCCAGGTGGGCAGTCAACATAAGACCTTGGGACACTTAAGTTGCAAGCACTCCTACAACAACACGTTGCTAAAAACATTGCAGTGTTGTGCAATGGGTGGAACAGTAACCGAAGAGGAGAGTACAATCATGTGCTACTTTTTTTAAGTCAGGTTTATTTCCTAAAACCACACTTAGCCCTAGTCCTATGCCAAATAAGTGTTTTGTAGTCAGAGAAATTGTGTTATTTTTTTAAAGTGTCAAATTCTGCCCTAATGATTGATGAAATAATGATGATATTAGCCCTTTCTTCCTTTAGCACTGTAAATTTGTTGTAGTTACAGGTATATTCCTGGATTTTTTTTCCCCTTGTTGTAAGCATGAATTCAAAGGATGGTATCCAGTAACACAGTTGGAATTAGGACACGGGAGCGTTAAGAGATAACTTCAAGCTCACCGGTGTGTTGCTGCCGCAGCTTCCTTGCAGTACCTGTTTGCATTCTGTTTTCTGGCAAAGTAGGCTGAAAGGTACTTTGTGAAAATGAGCAGGCTTTGAAGGAAAGGTTGACTTCAGCGTTCTGTTTGCTATTGCAGTATTTAACAGTTGTAACAACATTACTGTTTCAGAAAGACACTGTTTTTAAAAAGACAGCGTTAGTTTACATGAAGGTGTACTGTGTTGTATACAAAAGTCAGTGTCTGTCACTGACTGTAACAGTTCACAGACCAGCTACAAACACATTCCAGCCACCAGACTCTCTTGCAAGCAGCACAGGCATGTACAGCTTTGTGGCAATTTGGGTCTTTGTGGGCAAGTACAACTTGGTGCCAGTTATTTTGCTATTTCCAGATACATTTTAGATATGACTAAAGATGCTATAGAGTGGTGTTGTACTTGCAGGCCTAACAGGGACGTAAAGTTATTATACTTCAGTCTAAACCAAGTTATGCAAGATTCAAGAAATAGCCACTAACCCAGCCTTAGGTACCAGAGCATCCTTCTTCCCTTTTTATGTCAATGTCCTTCTGAAATACTTCATCCTCTGGGCCAGGAAGTTAATTTTGAAGAATGTAGAAGATACTGGTACAAGATGGAGAAGAGTAGTGTTGTGTAAATACTTGTGATGTGTGTTCAAAAACAAGTCAAAAAAGGCAAGAGCATTACTATTACAATAACCAAAGAGGTTGGTTGGGCTGATGACAAGCTGGAATTCAATGAAGAGAGTATCAGATTGTATAAAAGCAGGGATTTTACCTTAAAACACAAAATGGTACACACACTGCACCACCCCCTCAAAAAAAACCCCAAGAACACCCAGACAGAAAAAGCCCAAGCCCTTGTAAGTGAATAATTGTTTCATGAGTTAACTCTAAATTATCATTAATACTTCCCTTCTAGTCAATCTGAACATCTAGAAGAAGCATGACCCTCACTATTTGCTTTCAGTATTGCAACCAGAAAGTGAACTGTTGAGTTTGTATCTGGCTTCAGGAGCAGGGCAGAAGCAGACTGTGAAATTACTGCCAGTGGGCCCTTGGACTGTGTCTGAGCTACCACAAGCTCCTGGGGAGCCCTAAGGGGCTGCTACATGTCTGGGATTGTCGGAATTGTTGTAGTTCAGATCCTTGTGTTCCCCTGCCTTGCCTGTGCCAGGCCTGCAAGCAGAATGTGTGGGAAACACCCTTGAGCTGACTTCCACAGATTTCTCCTGAGGACATGCATCCACACATGGGAATTTTGCTCCCGCTGTCTTACCCAGACTCTGCTGGCAAGAGCAAAGGTGATGGTTTCATTTCAGTGGTTTTCATTTGCAACACAATCAAGCTTATTTTTTTAATGCTTTTGCTCTTTGTTGTAGCACACCCTCCCTTTCCATCCCCTTCCCTCTTTATGGAGCTGTAGAGCACACACTGTTCTTCCAGGAAGGTCTGTGTTTCTCCGTGGAACTTCACTGTGTTCTGTCAGCCAGCTCATTCTATCCTGGCACATGGAGCATGCCATGGTCTCTGCCAGCTGCTGTCAAAGAAAAATATTCGAAGCTTTGATGGGTGCCAGTAAACAAATGCAAGGAAGGAAAGTCCCCAGCTTTGTATTTTGTCATAGAAGCAAATAAAGACTTTAAATTTATTAGAATTTCTGTGGTGGAAGCTCTAGGAATGATGCTCCTTGCAGTCTCCCAATGCATTGCGCAGCAATTAGTGCCTTTAACAGTGTGATGTTAAGGATATTTCCAGCTGGGGTGGCTGCAGAATGCCTGGCTTATGCCTTCTGTGCAGTGGGAAATCTCGGCTGTGGAATGACTGGTCTTTCCCACCAGAGCCCATCAGCATCCAGTGCACCCAAATGCAAAGTAGCTGTGTCTGATTTACCTTTTATCCCACTAGGTTCTGCAGCAGCATAAAAGTGCTGACACAATGGTGGCTTTGATGAAGGTTTATGAAGAAGAAGACGAAGCTTATCAGGATTTGGTCACCATGGCAACACAATTCTACCAGTATTTATTGCAGCCCTTCAGAGATATGAGAGAGCTGGCAACGCTGTACAAACTGGAAATCTTGGTAAGTCTGCCTTCACAAAGTGAAAGCTGTGTAGTAGGGCATCAGCTGCTCTTGGAGCAGTTTAAACTCGAATCACATTAACATTCCTTACTTTGGTCTCTATCTACTTTTTTTTTCTCCTCACAAGCCACCAAACATGACTGAGAAATTCAGAGTTAAGGCAAAGCCAGTCTAATGGCTTGAGTAGAACTGCAGCTGTCTTCTCACCAGTGTCCCACTTAAAAGGAAAATATCCCCAAGCTCCATCTCACTGGGGTTTACTCTCTGGGAGGCTGAATTTACAGAGATCTAAGTAACCTTTCTTGTGCCACCTTCAGTGGGATTAGTTTGTAACTTTGAGAATGCCCTTCTTCAGTAATGCTGATGCACCAGAAGACAGAGGAGACCTTTCCACTTGAAGTTTTCTGTTGCTGCTACAACATGTTAGAAGTACAGATTAAAAACATCAGTTGTCACTGCTTTCATTTAGTTTCATGTATGTCTTAAACTAGAAGCCCATACTGAAAGTTACGATGCCCCTGGAAATAGCAGCCATTTTACCATTTTGATTTTTCCTTAAATAGTGTGTTAAAATTAAAGCAAGTTGTTGATGTTCTCAAAAAGAGCAGATCAGTTTTAAGTTTAGACTAAGGTGCTTGGATACTGAATTCTAAATATGTAACAATGAAATATCCAGTGTCCTGTTCTGAAAATTGAAGTGAAAATTGAAATGAATGAAACCAAATGTATTTCTGTATTAAAAAAAAACCTCTAAGAGGTATTTAGGCTCACTTGCACTATAGTTCCTTAAAAAAAATCTGAATAGTAGTCTACCCATGTAGACTCTGTGGAATTGAAAAATTCTTACATTTCTTTTCTGTGTTCCTGTGTGAAAGAACTGCCAAATGGGAGAACCTGACAGTGCAATGTGCTGTCAACACATGGGGAAAAATAGAAGAGAACATTGCACATAGAAGCGTGGGTTTGAGTTACTTTTAGTAACAACTAAAAACACTTGTGTTGGACATGATTTTTAAGATGATAGTTTAAAAATATTCTAAGAAATAAATGTGAGGTCAGGATTGGGGAACAAAGGTTCTAAGTTAGCCAGAGAATGAGAAACAAGGTATGAGTAGTGATTCACATTGTGACAGGTGAGGTGTAGCTCATGTTTGCCACTGTGCTCTGCCTTGTTTGAAATGTCTCCAAGGATATTATCGTGCAGCTGCACCTCTGTGGAAACCAGGCAGTAACTGAGAATTTTGTGTCCTTGCAGAAGTCTTTGCAGTATGATAATTTAGGGCCTAGAAGAGTAGCAGCTTTGCAGAAAGATGCTGAAGAATGGACTAAGCGAGCTGAGAGTGCTGTGTGCTCCATTCAGGATATCACTGTGAACTACTTCAAGGAAACTGTAAAGGCTCTGGCAGGTAATTGGAATGATCTACACAAAAGGTTGTGTAAATACTTGACTTAGAAGACTGAGAGCTCTTCTTACCTCTCTGCAGAACCTGAGGTTAGGATGAGTGTTCAGCTTAAGAAGGAAGCATTTTATTCACTTAAGATTTATATCTCTTAAGTAGTTTGGTTTACAGCTTGCATTTGGCTTGCACATAAATATTGTCAAAGCCTGAGACCTAAGACTGCAAAGGTCTGCACAAAACCTATGGATGCTTTCAACATTTCATATGCAAGCCTCAAGGATTTCAGCATGTGAGCTGAGTGTGTTTCTGTGCAACTGTTAAGACATGTTTCTGTGGTACAATGAAGTATTTTACATACATATATAAGATCACAAATTCAACCTTTTAATCCTGTAATTTCTAGAGAAGCTTCAGAAATAGTTTAATAGGATCAGCATTTTTAATAGTGCAGAAACACACAAGGGCTATTAGTACAGTACATTTCTGATGTCTTACTGCAATGTTTAAATCTGCAGCAATGCACAAACAGATGGAACAAGATGAAGAAAGATTTGGTAAAACCACCTGGTCATCAGCTTTGCCACGACTAGAAAAGCTGAAATGTATGTTAGCAAAAGAAACTCTTCAGCATCTGAGGGCAAGAGAGCTGTGCCTGAAACAGAAGAGAGCTGGCATTCAGAAACTCGTAAGACCTTGCAAAGCCTCCTTTTCTGTCATTGTTTTGTGAAGAGCTGATCAAAACCTGCCAGTGGTCATGGGAGTAGACTTTTGAAGTCTTTGTCTGTGAAATAGTTTGGGTTTTCAGCATGGTTTCAAGTTGTGGAAAAATGCATGTCTGCAGGGTTTTTTAATTGCTTCTGTGTGTTTGAGGACACTTAGCAAACCTTAAGATGCATGCTTTTACAATTCAAGTGTCATGTTAGCATTTGTGATACTAACCTTTGAAATGGTTAGTTTTAGGGAGATAAAAACAGGTATTATTTTCAGAGGACACTGAAAAATGAATATACTTATTTAATCTTCTGATCTTTTTGATTTGATGCCATCTAACTGCCACTGGGAGTACCTGATACTTATTTTCCAAGACTAGTGTACTGCACCATACATACTTGTTTTCAGGAGTAGTATCATTTGTGCAGATTATAATGAAGTCTTTCCTGGTAGACTTGAGGTAAACTTAACTTTGGGTTAATAAGGGTCTCCGCTGCTCTGAATTTCTGGTCCAAGCCATTTCTAATGCTCTGTTGTTTCCATACCAAAGTGTCTAAGCAGCTGCTAGTTAGGCCAGGCTCTTTACAGGTATTTGTGCATCCAGACATGTTACATGTGTGCATATTTTATTTTGTTATTGTTGTTTGGGGCTAAACAGATGGAGAATTTTGGTGAAGAAGAAGAGAACTTAAGTGCAGTGGAGGAGCTGGAAATACAGTATTATGAAACGCAGCTGGAATTGTATAATGTACAGCTTGAAGTATTGAAACATGAAGAGATGCTGCTCATTGTACAGTTGGACACGATAAAGAGACAGATTAAAGGTGAGAATAAACAATTATTTAAGCACAGAATCCAAACACGGGGGATATAGCCTGATCTGTTTTCACTTTAAAAAAATGGGATATCACTACTTGTGTCTCAATAGTAGAAAGCATCACTGGAAAATATTAATGCCGTGGTACCATCTGATATTTTGTTCTCTGACTGATCAGACACTAATTTGATAACACAAGTATAAAAAAAAGCCACACTGGTTGCTGATCTTGCCAGCAGCTGTGATATGTGCATGCACTGCTTTAGCATGTGGGATAACTTCTATTGACAGTGCTTAACTGCTCTCATAGTTACGAGACCTGTGCATAGAAACTGTGGATATTGTGAACCTGCTGAAACAGGTCCTGTAATTCATCATAATCTATTGTAATGTAACATGAAGAATTACAAAATACATCCTATAATGACAAAAGAGGCGATTTAGTTGGAATGGTACCGGCATACTGCTATATTCTGTTTTGTCTCTTCACAACATATTTATGACCAAATTAGCCACCAATCTTGTTCTTATTTGTGCTTATGAATTCTGTTACCATGTACACTGTGAAGTAAACATTGCTGATGCTTGTTGCATAATTGAAACATGGTAAATACTAAAATAGGACACCCAGTGTTGTCAGAACAATCCTCATTTTTCCAGGAAAACTCAATTTGGTGAAGGTAAGAGTTAAAACACAGGGAGATATTTGAAAGAGGAAGCTAAATAACCAATGCTAACAGCATAAATTTGATCCTGCAAAGCACCCCTGTGAGTAACATGACATGTTTGCATAAGACTGTGAAAGACCAAGCTCGGCTCTGGAGCATTACACTTTCTCATAACTAACTCACTGCCTTCAGTGGCTTTTGAAATGTCATTAGCTATTTAAATGTTGAAATAACTGTGGCAATTTTTGGTTTTTTAAAAAATGCCAAATGCCTTTTTAGAGAAACAGGATGAAGTTGTTTACTATGATACATGTGAAAATCCTGAGGAGCTCAAGGTCATTGAACAGACAATGGGACAACATTACGCTAACTTGTCAGAAATGACGATGCTGAGGCAGAAGACTAAGCAGTTGGAGACAAAGCGTGGGACTGTCTGTGCGAGGAGAGCCTACCTCAGGAACAAAAAAGTAAATGCAGTCCTGGAGATGTGCATTTTCTTTAGCTGATAACTCACAGGGGATGGACAGGAAACCACTAGGGAAGCTTTGGGTGGAGTGTACGAGATGATTCAGACTCAGTGCCAAGGCCTGCAAACAGAAAGAGGAGCAATGTGATTTTTAGTCAACTTTACACTCCGTGGTGTGGTGCAAATGCATTTCGCTTAGTAAGAGAACACAAACTTACCTGGATAACCAGGTGTTCCCTCATCAGCTAATCCTTACCCTGTTGAGGCCAACTTTGCCTTTTCAAAACAGCTGCAGTACAGGAGGAAACCTGACCCTCTGTGAAGGAAGCTGCAGTGACAGAGTAACGCACACACGGATACTTTACCTTTGAACAGGAGGAAGGGAAAAGTTTAACTGCTGCAATTCTCTTTCCAGCCTCCCAGTTCTGTGCAAAGGGCAGTTTTTCCCTTGTTTTCCATTCAGCGCAAAACACTAGGAAGACATAAATTGACTCTCATGAACTTTCCTAGTGAGCTGAGCAGTCCTGCAGACCTGCTAGGGTAGAGAGCAGAGTTTAGACTCCAGTTTGTCTGACCTTTTACCTCTCACTAGCCTGGACAAAATTGGAATTACATTGGAAATATTTTGTAAGCCATCCTTGTATCTTGCTTGCAACTGCTTCCTTGGCCGACACGACACTTCTTTTGCTTCTGTTTTCATTTTATTTAATTACTGTCTTTTGGTTATATAACACTAAAGCCAAATGCCAGATGATTTGCAAATGCTTGTCCAGCCATGTGGATAATCCCCCTCTGTACAGAGACAAATAGCGACTCCCAGAGAAGATACTGAAGCCTGCAGCTTCTGTCTGGCACTTGTTACTAACAGAAAGTACCCCTGCTAGGCATTCATTGTGCTTTCCCATACCTTTGTTTCCCTGACTTTTGTACTGGGGACCTATGGCAAATAAGGGACAGGGGGGAAAGTAGCCTTGTATTTTTGTAATCCCCTGCAAGCTTCCTTCTTGCCCTCTTCCTCATGTCTTTGCAGTCCTTCCCTCCAGCTGGTATTTGAGTGACATTTCTTCAGAGCTTGTTTCTTCTTTTTTTTTTCCCCTTCTTTTATTTTTTTTAGCCAAAGTGTAAGACAGGGGTCAGTTCAAATCTGGGTATATTTTCTCTGCAACATAAATAAAAGTAGACTGATTAGGAGAATAAAAGGTCCCATTGGCTTTGGCCATGAAGGAGTCCCGCGGACTTCCATCAGGGTCTCACATCTGACACTAGTTGAGCTTAGCCATCTTTCTTGGCACTGCCAAGCACTCAACCATATTTAGTGGCCTGTGCACAGGAGTTAATGCCACAGATGGAGCACAGTAAATGTGACCTGAGAGCTGCATGAATTTTGCTCTTCTCCCAGGATCAGTGTGAAGCAAGCCACCGGCAGAGACTGCAACAAGCAGAAGAGAGCAAAAAACGCTTCCAGCAGCATCACAGCATACAGATAGTGAGTACCAAATTGCAGCCTTGAAGAATCTGGCAGCTGCGTGTTTTCACACATTAAGGTTCACTTACTTGTGTTTTAATGCAGAAAAGAGACAAGCAAAAAGAGGAGGAGAAAAAGAAAAAGGCTTGGATAAGCCAGGAACGTCAGAAGACACTGGAGAGGCTGAAAGCATTCAGGGAGGCAAGTACTTGGACTACAGTAGTCCTAAATGACATGAAAACACGTCAGAAAGTAGCCATAGCTCACATGTGAGCACGCTCCAAATCAGAGACAACCTTTTGGATAGCGTAAAATAGAACTATGTGTTATGAGTCAAGAGGATTAAATCCACTAAGGATATAGTTTCCCGGTGTGGAATCTGTTGCAAAGAATAGAGGTTAGGAAATGGCTTTGAAAGAAATACTTTGTCATTCATTTAAATTTATTCAGTGTCAAATTTTCTGCTTGAGTGGGTGAGTGGGACAGGTTTGTACTCTGGTTTTTTCTCTTCGAGGTTGGTGTTTTGGCCAGTCCAATGGGGATGTGACCTCCTATGTTATGATTTGTTTTTCAGAAGTGTCCAGCTCATGTTGTTCTGAAAACATCTCATCCCCAGCCTCTCAGTCCCAAGTTGCCACGAAGCATCACTCAGCAGGCTGTAGTCCTGTCCCCTCCACCTTCATCCAGAGCAAGGGCAGCCCCAGCAGTACTGTCCCCTGCACCCTCACCAAGAGCAAGGGCAGCTCCAGAGCAGCCACAGAGCATACTGCTGATAGAAGCCAAAGAATCAAAAGCTTTGTGTCAGAACATCCCAGCAGATGTCCCTGTCCAGATTTTTGTTGCCGATGGTGACGCAGAGCTTACTGATGGTGACACAGAGCAACAAAAGCACAGAGAGGAACTGATGATCTCTCCATCCTTACCACCACCACCACCTCCTCCTCCATTGCCGCCTCCTCCTCTCTTGCCCCCTCCTCCCCCCCCTCCCACCTTACCTCTCCAGTTAAAGACACCATCATCAACAGAGGATAAACCACTTCCCCTCAGCTCCGATAGCCCCTCGGAAAGCCCTGCACTGCATAAACAGGGTGACTCACCCAGGACATCTATAAATAATTACATAGGTAAGTAGGCTCACATCAGCTGGTGCTTTTTTCTTCATTTCCTGTATTTTTGTGTTCTCCCTTCCTCTGGTTCTGGACAGGAATAGTGTGTAGTTTTGATCAAGAGAATGAAACTCCTGGAAAGCTTTGTATAAGAAACACATGCAATGCAATAACACTGACCATAACTCAGGATGTTAAATGACTAACAACGATTTCACTTCACAGGGTCCTAATGCTGGAGTGTGTGACTTGGCATTTTTTGGGAAGTGCTGTCAAAGGGGAGAGGTCAATCTTTTAGGACAGTTGAACTTGAATTTCTGCTGGAATCCCACATTTATTAAGTATGGCCTTACAAATTAGTTTAAACCATGCTTAATCATAGCATTAATAGTTCTGTAGAGATCTTAATTCAGGACCTACATTTTTCATGAGACTGAAAATCCAACAGCTGCAATAGGTGGGAAGGTGTCAGAAGAATTTCCAAGGAAAGGAGGTTTATATATGTTGTTTGGTGAGAAGCAAATTTAATTACTGGGTTTGTTCTTGCCAAAATTTTGGAACTTTAAAACTGAACATGGGGTTTTGATTGACAGTTAATCACCTGTCCAATCAGAAGACCACTGTGGGTAAATTTGTGGTTGTAATAGACTAGTGTTCATTATTTGTGTACTACAGAGCTAGCAGTTGGGCTACTTGCATTTCTAAGGTCTGCACAGTCTGTGTCCACTTACAATTTGCTTGGTTTCTAAATAAAGGTTTCCTAAGAGAATTCATGCAGAATTCAACCAGGGTTTTTCAAAGGCAGGAGAATAGCTTTGGCATACATTCCTAGAGGAGAAATTCTGCTCTGTTACACCTTTGCTTTGTTAGCAAGATCATGCAGGTGTAATTGAAGGCTGAACTCTGCAATTGAAACAGTAGTTTGAATGAGAACAGAGCTCAGCAGCTTCCCAAGGCTGCACTGGTTACATCCTGCTAACAGGCTTATTTTTATCTCTAAAGAGCGGATATGTTGACTATGTCAGGGAGATGGATCTAAGTTGGAAGGCAGCAATTTTTTCTGTCATTTTTCACAGTGGAGCTTATGCTAGAATGAAGAATGTCTTTAAACATGGCACATTCCTTTCCCTTTTTGACTCTTCACAATACATCTAAGCAGCCTTTGTATCCTTTCAGTTAAGAGGCAAACCACAGGCAGAAATACCAAGGAAGGTTCAGCATTCTCAGTTCTTCCAAGCCGTGGGGAGGTGCAGGCAGCTGAAGAGCTGAGATGCTGTCTAGTTACCATGACAAAGTCCTGTGCATCCACTTTGGACTTCTGTCTGGGATAGCCATGGGATCACTCTACCACAGATACTCTTAAGAAGCTTTGATTAGCAGCAGGAGTTGTACACCAGAGTAGTTTGATTGCTGTTGGCACAGCCTTGCTGGTAGCTAATATTGCTGCCATTCACAGCCTAACATTGATGTATTTTCATTATTTTTGGATAAGAAAAATTATTTTTTGTTTATTGGAGAGGTCTGATTGGTTGGTTACACCTATTTCTTGAAGAAAACCATCACGTTAATAGCTGTAGTAGTAATTGCTAAATTACTGCCACTGGAACTTACTGAAACAGCTTCATAAACATTTGGGTTTGTTACGGACTACTCATGTCGTATGTGAAGAGCCAAGAGAGGCTTCTTTTATGATTTATTAGTCTGACTAGTATTTTACCAGGCAGCCCTTTTCATTAATAGACTTAAGACGTTCTTGCAGGCTTTGTAAGATGACCTTGTGGATCTTCCCTTGATCCTTTTCAGTCTCTGAAGGTTCCACTGGATTTAGCAAAATGTGACATTTCAAGTGCCTGCTATTAATCACATAACCCTGCGTGCACTGTGCAAGGCAAAAATCCTTCTGGCTGTGAGGCACAGATGGTCTGGGCCTATTGCTGTAGGAGTCAACTGCTGTCCAGGGACACAGCCTCCCTGGCTGACAGTCTGCAGCAAGCAGCAAAGGGTCTGACAGAAGGAGTAAAACACAAATTAGTGTGGATCAGGAGGACTAGTGGAAGCTCTCCCAGTATGGTGCCCTTCATGGGCTGAAGTTCAGAAACATACACCTGAGATTTAAATCATGTAAAGTGGGAATTGTTTTTATGTCCATGCAGGAGAGAGCTGCCTGTGGAGGGTCTGAGCTGGTCCCACTGATTTCAGTGGTGCACTTTCAAGCCGTTCTGCTCAAATCCTTTCATTTTATTCTTGGCTGAGCAAATATGCAATTGATGGTCTCAGCAGGCTTCTGAGCAAGCTAGGAGGGATGGTAGATTGTTTATAACAGAGAATGCAGAGGATTTTTTGGTTCAGTGAAATTTTTTTGAAGGCCCATAAAGTTGTAATGAAATAGAGCCATCATCCTTTGTGTATAATTTCTTCCTTAGAGCACAACCTTGTATAATGCTGAAGAGGTGTTGCATTCTCAATTCAAGATATAACAGCTTTAATTGCTTCTTAAAAGCAGTTCCAGAGTCTGCTGTTGCAGAAGCTCGAAAGAGTCCGTGCCAGAAGAGACCATTTGTTTTCTTGTCATTAGCAAAGATGAAAGCGAGAGCCCTGAATGCTTGGGTAGTGCTTTATACCTCTAAGTGTGGTTGTCTTGTTCTTTCTTCTGGTAACTATAGATTTATCTGTTGCAGGTTCCATGGATGAAGTTTTGGCTTCTCTAAAACGCAGTGAAGTTCACCTTCGCAAAGTAGAACAGCCAAACCCGTATGCCTCTGTGAAAGACAACATCCTCTCTGCCATAAGGCAAGGAGTCAAACTAAGGAAAGTGAATCGAGATACTGAGAAAGATGCCACTAAAGGATCCCCTAATGAGCTAGAGAGAAGCATTAAGGCAGCCATGCAGAGAATTAAGAAAGTGTCTGCTGATTCAGAAGAAGAGGACAATGATCAAAATAATGGAGAATGGGACAGCTAACCAGTTCAGCATAACAGACTTACTGACTGGAACTGTCTGCCTCATTTTGCACATCGTGGAAGACTGCCCCTTTCAGAATGAAAGAAGTGTGATTGTGTGTGGTGTTCTCATAGTCCAAAATGTCTTGTAAAGTAAAAGGATCCTGTTAATTTTCTATAGGAGCTACAAATTCTTATTTTTGCATGAGAAATCATACTCCAAATTATGCTTGCAGTAATAGGTATTTCTGGCTCAACCATGTCGTGCTTTCACCACATCTGAAGACAGTTAAAATGCTGTATTGAAACATACACTGTTTAGATCATTACAACACAATAGGTAATGCCATCACAACAAAGTTTAAGGAGTGAAAAAATAATTGATAATCTCTTTTGTCAGAGAAAAGTAGAACCAAATCTGGTGACAGAGGCTAACCAGAAAACATAGCATAACTTGGAATCTTTCCCTTCTATCTCCATTATCCAGAAAATTCTATAACATTTTGCTTGTCTAATGCTACTCACTCTCAAGTAACTACATGGATACTCCATATATCGTTACGTTAGAAAGTGCACTTATGAATGTGCTTGATAATGCTGATTGGGAAGATGATAGTATCAAGTTTGAAATAAGCACTACTGAAGTAATTACTGAAAAGTTTACTTTTTATCTGAAAGATTAAGTGTAGAGTTTTAGATGCTAAATGTTTTTTGTACATCTACATTTACAATGAACTGTTGAAAGAAAGAGCCAAAATACTGCATACAGTATTTTCCAGGATCTGGTCCTGTAATGCAGAGCTGCATTTCTCCACTGAGAACATCAATACATGTTTATAGCTACTCTCATGAATTTAAATTACCTGATGGCCTTATAAATGGCTGGTATTTTCATTGTGCCTGGAAGCTGACTATTTAAAAATTCAGTTACATTCAATGTAGAGACATTTCTATTTTGGGGAGATAGTGACAAAAATGTTTCAAGAGGTTTTTTGAAGTTTATATTGACCCTTAATAAAAGTATATCTTGGCAGAAGTGGATTCAGTGTGCTGTCATTTTAGTAGGATACTGCTATGAAATAAGCATTACTTATACCATGGTACTCTAGTTTTTGATAGCAAGTGGTAGCCATACAGCAACTGCTTTCTCACTAATGGTATATGTAAGTGCTCTTATTTTCTTAAATGTTTATGAATTGTAGTTGGGTAACAAAATTGCAAATACAGTGCTTTAATTCTCCATTTTACTGCAGAGCAGCAGATCTGTTTAATCAGCACAGTGAATACGTATGCAACAGTTCTCATGCAAAAAGCAGAAGCAGCAGCTGGGGGTTCATTTTTTACCATTTGAGCCCCTACTGCTGTTTGGATGTCAAAAAAATTGAGGTTTTTTGTCTACTGCCATCAAATGGAACAGAGGCAAAGCAGCAGCAAAAGCACAAGTCAGTTCTTACGCATCATTTCTGAGGTGATGTCTGCAGAGAGGAGCTGGGTGTGATGGGCAGTGCACCCACACCACCCTGCTCCCCCTGAGCTGGGGTGGGCACAGGGAAGCAGTGGAGAACTACTGCATCTTCACACTTCACAGCTCAAATGCTGAGCACTTCCCATACACTGCAACTGAGGACAGAATCCGGTCCTTGGAGAGCAGAGATCTCTTCCCCAAGGATACCCTGGGCAGAAAGGGTGTTTGGCCAGTGGGAGGACAGAGGGGCTGGTGCTGGGGCTGAGATCTGCCCTCCCCCAGGCCGTGCCCTTTACTGCTACAGTTATTTAAAGTTGAGAAAAGGGCGCAGAGGCTCGGCTGCCTTCCTGTGGCTGGTACCTCCTGCCAAATGGCAGCACAGAGCCCTTTAATGGTTTATTTCCACTGTTGAATTCTTAACTACAGTGCTAGGATGTTAAATTCAACAGTTTAAAGTATGCAGAGAATGAGTTGCATTTTCTCCAGTAAATCTTAAAGCTCTTGTATGTTTTAACAGCAGCAATTTTAATCATGAGAGGCCATCTGAGGATCAGTGTCATTGGACAGGGATTTTCCCTGCTTAGGGGTTTCTTTTGTAATTGTGTCTGAAGCTCAGCTGGGACTGATCTCAGGTTCAACAGAGCTCTCTACCTCCCAGGTTGAAAAATGTCCTTGAAAGCCCACTCAGAAAGCACTGAACCCACCTGTTCTCTGAAGCCCACTTCATGTGCTGGACAGCCAACAGGCCCCTCTGGAAAATGTGCTGCTGTAATTTTCTGGTTGGTGTGGAAAATTTCACCTCTATCAAGAGGTCCTCACCACCTGGTTCACCACCGAAAGTTAATGGATGCTACTCAGCAGAGTAGCTGATGGAGCACCACCACTTCTGGACATCAAAAGCACGACCAGGGTAAACACCAAAAGTACTGGCATTAGCCTGAAGAGGAGAAGGCAAGAAAGCAGTTTTCAAATACATAAGAGGCTGCTGCAAAGAGGAGGTGAGTGATTTGTTCTGCATGTTCATAGGGAGATAAAGGGCTTAAATTACAGCTGAAAGACTTCAGAGTAATGACAGGAAAACCTTCCTAAGAAACAGAGCAAAGAGGTGCAGGGACAGGTTGCCTGGAAAGGTAGTGGAGTTTCTGTCACTGGAAATCTTTAAAAGCAGGTTAGATGAACACGCCGAGGTGCTGCTGGTATTGCTGACACACTGCAGCAGGGAGAGGTTTGCAGCCCGTGGCCAGCTGAGCCAGGCGAGCTCGGGGTCTTCTGTGTCAAGGCTGTTTGCTCAGCAGGGGAAGCCACAGCTTGTTTTCCGAAAGATGCCCAAATGTAAAAGGATTCAAGGGTGGGTAGGAAATGGCCCTGCTGCCCTGAGGCTGATCTAACCCAGGGCAACAGGGCACTGAAGAAAAGCCACCTGCTAGTGTCAGGAGGAGAGAGGCCTTAATCTGGATTTGAGCTCAGGCTTCAGCAGGTGCTCATCATGCTCTAGCAGGTTTGGTGCAGCTGCTGGTGCCACAAGGTCAGCAAAGTGCAAGGGCTGGTGGACAAAATGGGAGAAACTGGAGTAGTAGGTTGGCTCTGTGATGACCAACTCTACAAGTCTAGATTAATACTAACCTGCAAAAATGCTGGGACGCCTTTTTGACATTGAACACCCTTCTTAAAATACCTTACTGTGGACTAATATGTAAATCCCTCAGTGAGAACAGTCTGTCCTAACTGTTCAGCTGCAGAAATTGATTTGTTTAAACTGAAAAGGCGCAGTTATCTGGCTTTAAAGAGTTAATAATGCACAGATCTGCTGGAAATCCCAGTAATGAGGTAAAGAGATCAATTTCTATAAATCAGTGTCACTGGGGCTTGTGGTCTCTCTAACTATGATGTGGGCAGTCCAGACAGCAGCTGCTGGTATTTTTAGGAAGGTTTAAAGTTAATGTATTCAAAGACTACTTGGTTGGACTAAAAGAATTTCACTTTGAAATGCTGGTGCTTTGATCACAGCAAGAGAAGAGTTGTGCCAGTAGTACTGGGGCACAGAGCACCGGGGCTGTAGCAGGTAATGCAGCTATGGATTTGTCAGCATTTCTGTCAACATGCTGCTTTTGGGGATTTATGGGCCTTGTCCACAGCTAACCCCCCACCTTAGTGCACAGGGCTGACTCACAGGCTGGATACTGACCATTTTTTGTTCAAAATGGTGCTGAATGGAATAAATCAATTCTGAGTGTGAACAGTTTGAAGTGATCCAGACTGACTTTAGCTTAAGCAAGTATGTCACATCACTTGTGCAGCTGTGGGACTATGGGGACTATTGAATACACTTGAATATATGTGCTTAAAGTTGTGCCCATGAAGGTTTGCAGGGCAGCACCCATGATCCATCCTTTGATCACTTCCACTCCCTCCTTTTATTCCTTAAAATAAAAAGCTACACATGTACACCAGGACACCAGGAGCAAGAGGGACACAGAGGATCACTATGAAGACATTCATTAGGACTAACATAAATCTAGGAAATGCTTCTTTTTTCAGTCTTCCTCTACAAAGACGTTGGTAGATGAGTGTACACACTTTGGTGAAAATGAGACTCAAGGCTAAGCATGCTCTCATTTAAAAAGCATGGATTTAATTCCAAAAGCTCCTGTTTGCATCCAAGGGCACATCTGCACACTGCACACTTAATAACGTGATATTGCTAGGAAATAGGAACACATTGTTTCATCTAAACCCATGGTGATGATAAAAGGTGAATGATATTGAAGGCATTTTTTAATAAATGCCACAGCAAACCTTGGCAGCAAAAGCAGCTCAGAACAATATGTGAACTTATCCCTGGAGGAAACACTCGAAACTGCTCCAGAACATGGCATTTTTTTTCCAGGCAAAAAGGTAGGTGATTTTCATTCTCAGCATGTTGTGGTAAGCTGAGAGCAAGAAGCAGCACAATTAAATCTGCTCAGGTAACAGTGACATTAACAGCTCATCTACTTGTGAAAATGCTCTGTAAACCAACCCATCTTTAGCAAGCCTTTGCTCTTGCAGTAAGAGTGAGCCACAAACCGCTCAGAAAATATATTTAGCAAAACTACAGTTGCTCATTTTCCACTAGATGCCCATGCTGCCCCAAATCCCCATTAAACTGCTGAGGACAGGGGTGACAGCAGCTTCCCTTGGCACATGCCTGCAGGTGAATCAGGGTCACGTGGCCATGGCTCGGGGCCCCCAGCCCACAGCAACATCCAGCACTGCCTTGCCAGCACCCAGGGGTGAGCAGTCTGGGGAAAGGCTGGCCAGGCTGCAGCTTGGGGAAGAAACTCAGTGTCCTACTGGGAGACTGGGGTTCCCCCCACTTGAGCATTGGTTAATCTCTCTTAGCATTCCTAAGACATTTGCAGCTTCCTTCTATCCCAAGGCAATAGTCTAAACACCATCCCACGGGTGTCTTTGTAGCACCCAAAGGTATTTTTCTGAGAACCACCAGCAGCCTCTGCTCCGCCCCCAGTTTCCATCCTCTTCTCACCCAGAAGAGGTGGAAAGCAGCCAGCTCCAATGCCAGCAGCGTGGTATCTGCGCGTCTTGGCACTGTGGCAGTGGGCACTGCAGACACTGAGCATGACAAAAATGAATCTGTCCCTCTCCTGGAGACATACTCGAATCACTTATTCATCAGCAAGTGAGTCACTGCCCTTCCCACAGTCTCTTCCTGGGAAGCAGAGGTGACAACAAAATAGGATCAAGTGCCTACGCTTCTCCAGCCTACACGGAAAGCTGCGCCAGCCCCTCCCTCCTGAGCTGGCAGTGCCCCCAGATTGGAAGAGAAGTCCTGAGAAGTGTGCAGGAGCAAGCAGGCACACAGGGTGAGGAGGCAGTAGTGCATCCTGTTTGCTCTCCCAAAAGGAGCACTTCCCATGTGTGAAAGCTTTGTGAAGCGTCTGCTGCAGGGCGAGGGTCTGCAGAAAGAGGAGACACAGCCTGTGCTGTGCCTGTGACCCTCCTGTTCCCTCCTGGCATTGCTCACAAGCGAGCGCTGCCAGCTCCCCGAAGGGCAGGCACTCCCCAGACTGTACCCAGGGGCAGAAACGGGGCTGGCTCCGTGGACCAGCATCCATCCCTACGAGATGACTCCAGGAACAGCAGCAGTATTCCCCATGGTAATGTGAATGGCAGTTGGCTGCAATCATCTGTATATCTGTAATTAGCTCTAAATTGGGCAAGGAGACATCTGGACTAGAGATGAAGCAGGCATCTAGGGACAAGCAATGTCTTCCCTCCACACAGGTGTGCTGAGCCTGCTGGACTCCACTGCAGTCACCCAGGGTGACCCAAAAGAACACCTTGGGAGGCACCACACCAGCACTGCTCCCATTTGCGCAAAATGCACCGGTCTGCAAGACAAGGGAGTCCAAATTCATTTGCTGCTACATTGTGTTTCTCAGTCCCTGTTTACACACTGCCATCAATGCTGGTGTTGGCTTTCATATGTATTTATCACACAAGGAGAAACAAGGAGTTTTTTATCAGTAATAGCCCATCCATTACATTTCTTTTCCAAAGAGGAATTAAGTATGACCAGCAACATTGGTTTATCCAGAAAGTATAAAAAAATCAAATCCATTACAACAACCATAGCTAAATAAAATTGCAGTTTGTTCAAAAACTTTTGCAGGTCAGCGGCTTCTCCTTCTATTTCCAGTACCCAGGAAGGAGATAGAAAGTAGGGCAGCTGAAGCTATGGATTGCCAAGGGATGCTGCATCTCATCTTAAGGAGGACTTGGACACTGGACTCTGGTCATCTTTCATCTGAACCAAAAATGCTGCACCTGCTGATGTAGAAGACTGGGCTGTAGCGCAGCTCTGCCTCTTCCCAGTCTTATTTTTAAACAACATTCCTGTGCCTCTCATTCCTGTCCTAAAGCCATTCCCCTCCCACTGAAATGACTATGCTGGTGACCAAGGGACCTCTACAGCATTAGACAGTGAATCACTACGATTTCTAAGGTTTCAGAGCCAGGGATTATCTTTATAAATGTACCCAATACTGCTATAGATAAGAAGGATTTAAAAGGCATAAATACTTTGCTTCTTTCCTGGGTTCTTTGTTCTTCAGGGAGCTCCTGCATCCTGTTTTGCAACATTCATTTTCAGGCTAGTGAAGAGTACAAATCTGCATCCAGATAAAAATGAAAGCCATGGCTAATGGTAGCAATGAAATAAATGGCAAAAGCCTAAAATTAAATAGCTGAAAACTGATAGGTTTCTGTGTGACATGATAATGCAAGAAGGTTGCCAGGCCTGGTGTTATTTATAATTCCCTGAACATCAGAATTCCCTCCAGCCAGCATACATTAAGTACAATCCAGGGCATATGCAACAAATCATATTCAATGACGAAAAGTCAGGAGAAAAGCAAGAGCTCAATCTCTCTTGATTACAGCAGCCACAGATTTCCTTTTCATAGACTGCCAGTACTAATGAATTGAGAGGGCATGAAAGGAAAACAAAAATGCTAAAATCAACCTGCTCCACGTGCCAATAGATGTATCTGTTCATAAACTTGATTAATGAAATGCAAACCATTGTCAAGAAATGTTGTTCAGGGTATTTAAGCCCTCACTCTGCAGCATCCAACCATGTGTGGAAGTATGGCCCTGGAAAGCTGCACAGGATTTAGCTCTGGGATTCTGGATACAATCACTGCTGCACACAAACACAGGAGGATACCTGTTTATGAAGAGGTCCCTTTTATGGTGGAAACCAGTAGGTCCTGAAAGCTCTGCTAGAGCAGGATTGATTCAGTAAATGTCTCACTGCTGTGCCTGCACAACTGGGGTACAGCCTCAAAAACAGAAGTTGGGTCTCATTTTGCACACAAACCCCACTGATTTTCAACACACAGGTTTCCATCTAGAGATTATGTAATTTCAGGCAGTGCTTCTGAGAAGATCGAACAGTTTTGAAAAGTTATTGAAATACATTTAATGTTCAAAAAAAGTGTTAAAACCCAACGGGAATTATATAGCATGGAGATCCATGTCTGACATATTCAAAGGCAGAGTCAAGTACCACCTGACTGCTGTGATCTGTTACATGTTCCCAGCAATGCATTATTGCAATAAGGTGGGAATGTTTGCCTTGCAAAGCTTAGCTATGCTTTGAAAATTCACTGTGTCTCAGGTCTGCCCAGCCTGAGACAGCTCCGTGGCAGCGCTGCCCTGATGCCTGCTAATGACAGAGTGAAAAGCCACATCCCAGGGTACTGGCACAGCTCTCGCAGAGCTGCTTCACAAGTCTTTAGAGGGCCATTTTTAGCATCGCTTGCTGAAATCAAACCTGGCAGTGCACCTGGCAGGGTATTTTTTTCCCTCTTGAAGGGTGGTTGGACTTTGCTCCAGTGGGTTCGGTGGCTGAAGCATGGCTGGACCATCACTGCAGGTCAGAGGCTGAGCTCCAGTCAGTGCCTGCCTTTGCTTTTTCAGCTGCTACTGCCACATTTTTATACCTAACATTATCATTTCAGTTGTTCTCAGGAGAAGGTTAGCCTTTATGTATTAGGCTCACTGATGCTGCTGTTCTGCTCTGGTTAGCAATGCTGATTATGTAAAGGATATTTAAGGTTGTAAATAATTAAAATTATTTATAAGGTTTTGGTTACATTTTTTAGGAGTAAAAAAGAAATAAAAGAAAATGCATGCAGTGGATTTGTGAATAAGTGCTCAAGGCTTCTAGGAAGTGAGGAGACAGTTAATAATATATAATTAACACATCTTCCTTTCTTCTCTTGTTGGTGCAGACAAGCCTTTAGATGAAAAGCATAGAATATTAAAAGTGTGTGGGACAGAATAATGTTGAATTTTATGTAAGTTCAGCCCTGTCACCAGCTACATGTGTTATGGAGCGAGCAAGCCTATTCCTGCTCAGGGACCTCACCCACTATGCTGTCTTTATACAGGACTCCCCAGTGGTACCATGATGGGATTTTTTCCTCCAAAAGGAAGTAAGTTATGACCTAGATTTTGCTATGCTGTTGAAGGAACTCAAGGTAGCCAAAAGGAGTACATATTACTAGGTTTTTAATCCACTTAGGAGTAAACATTTGATTTAAAGTTCACCTCATGTTTTCGTCAGACATACTGAGGTAGCACATCACAGCTTAGTTGCCCAGAGACAGGTTAAAATGCTTTATAATGGGTAACTGCAGAAGGTCACACCCCATTGAGGAGGCTCACGAGCCTGACAGGATCCAATTGAACATGAAAATTAAGGGCTCACAGACAGCAGCAGCAGATATCCCTGCTGGCATCATCACTCCCTGCTGCTCCCAGGCCAGGCTGCTTCTTTTGGAACGGCTGGTCACTGGCATTACAAACAGCTGGCAAGAAACAGCCTTTCACACAAACCAGAGACTTTCTTGATGCTAAAAATGCATCCAGGACTTAATGAGACGAATAACCCCCAGAAATGCCAGGTGTGCCTGTACTGAACAGGCACCTCCACCCACCCGGCAGTGCGAGGCACTGCCACATGCATGGCACAGTGCTCACATGGATGAACGGAAATGGGTACTGTGGGACCAGCAGCTTGCTAGGAACAGAATGGGGCTCACTCCTGACAACTGTAGGGGATGGGATGTACACACAGGTACTGCTGTTATACTAACATTTATAATTATGCAAATAGATAAATGGTGGGTGGGTTTGCTAAGAATTAGAGACTGGTACTTGCATTTTTCTGTAATACACATAAGCTGGTTTTGTAGCTTCTGGTTATTCAGAGATGGCCAGGATTTGCTGAACTGCTTGTTAGAGTTATTGATGGGTCCTGGTAGAAGAGCTCTGACAAAAGGTCGGGGCAGATGAGTTTCTCGCTCACCCCAAAGATGACATTTGCAGCCTTGTAGCCCAGAGTAACAAAAGCTCAGTGAGCCACAGCCATTTAGGTCTTCAAACCCTATTTCCCTTGGGAAAGCCTAGTTTGGGCCAAAGACAGCAAACTTTACTTCTGCATGACAAATACTACAGCGCTGAGAGCATCGCTGTGCACTGTCTGTAGATGGACTTCAGCATTACCCCCTCCCAGGGATGTGCAGGTCAGTGTGCACTGAGCTGTTGGACACCAGCGGGGATCTTCGGAAACAGGCTTATCTGAGAGGCTCTTATTAACTGCTACATGCTGATGCAGGAAATTGACATCAAAACATCCCTCATTTCAACACAGAGGGTTACTTCTGAGTCCTAGGTACTTTCTCCAGAGAAAATACCAGCTCCAGCTGCCACCAGGGGCTGTCACATCAGTTACAGCTATCACAAGAATGTTTTCAGTCCTGAGCATCCCCCAAACAGGGTGGCAAAAAGCTGCCTCCTAACAAAAGACCTCTCTCAGCATGCAGTAAATCCAAAATTTCATGTTCAAATATTTATAGGTTCTATTTTTACAGTATCTAAGTACCAGCCCAATCCTGCACCCCTCTCTGAATGGGCTAACAGAACAAAGCGAAGCAAAGCAAACATCTCTGAGCTCCACCTTCTGAAAAAAGGAGTTTTTAAGATTACCAAGGCGCTATACCATATGTGTAGATCAAAACCACATTCTTCTTATCCAAGGACAGCACTCCCTTGAGTTCAGACTTGCAGCCACAAGGATGTTCATTTTCTGAAGTCAATGAAGACGCTGAGACAGAGATTTTACTTAAACTATATATTTTTACATAAAACAACTTTATGTTACAATAAAATCAGATAAAAATCACAAAGTTTATAATAAGTTCATAAAGAAAAAAATCAAGTTTTCCTTTTATAGATATAAAACCCAGCATTTACTGCTACTAGGAGTCTAAATGTTAACATTGACTGTCTATGGTCAATTTGAAAAAAGAAAAAAAAAGAGGAAAGTATTTTTTACAGCAGACAAAATGATGAGGTAAGAGATGTTTTTACAATGATGCAACTGTAGTAAACACTTCAGTTTTCATTAAACCATATACTAAATACAATAAACCCAAATAAAAATATACATTTAGAGCACTGCAGTGTTTTCCCACAGTTGTATATTAACGAATTGTCAGTCATTCACTAAACTTTACTTGAAACAGTAAAAACAGGGTGTATGTTTATCTTCAGTACTAAAATCTCATAATTAAATATTTTGGTATAGCAGACCACACTAAAACACTCTTAGAACTTTCAACTACAGGGATATATTCATGTTAAAAACGATGTGCTTTGTTTGTCATTCATTATGAGCTTCATAGAATATTACGTTCATGATCACTATTAGGCAATTAAATGAAAACATCTAAATGCTGCAAAACTCTTTTATTGAGCAGAGCTCCCTCATCACACACCGAAGTTAGTCAACATACTGCAAACTTAGAAGCTTAGTTCACAAATCTTATGTATCATTCTTTTTAGCTAGTATATGGCTAAAATAATTATTGCTGACCAGTGTCAAAAAAGCCAAACAAACCCAACCCAAACAAAATACAACAGCAGACAGATTTTCCTTAAGTGCCTTTCTTGTGTGTACCATTACTATTAGCTAACTAAATGAACTAATTTTCAAAATGTGCATATGAAATTTTTGGAGGTATAGGCACCTTCATCTGAAGACTGTATGTTCAGGCTACCTGTTTGAAAAAAAAGAAAAAAAAAGAAGAGCTAAGACAAAACACCATAGAAAACCAAAAAGGTTGGACATCCAAGATCCCCCAGGAATACAAGCACAGCCTGCCTGGCCAGGACCAGCTCTGCCCCCAGCCTGTAGGACAGCCCTCGTTTGGGAAGCACCTTTGTCACATTTATCATTCACCTCGTGACTCTATTTTGTTTTTCACTTCAGGTACCTTACAATTTACCACAGAGAACAATATTTAAGATGTGCAAACGTTATGTAACTTTCTAGTTTACATTCTAATAGTGAGCCTAAAGCACTGCTGAGCTCCCAGGGCACAGAACTCCAGGCATGATATTCCTGGCCAGGCTGTGTGGGCCAGCTGGGGCTCCCCGACTGGAGGTGTGTCTGGATTAAATGTCTTTTGGCTATGTATTGCTTTGCCTGACTCACAGCTGCTTGTTGAACACAACACATGGAAAGAAAAATTACCTTAAGGTAGCTCTATGTCTTAACATTGCTAAATCGTGCCCAGCCAGCCTTGGACTCCTTGCTGCCTTTCAGCCCCCTGAAAGCTGGACCTGCCCCTAGGCAAGGTCCCTGGTACTGCTGAGGCTCTACAGGACAGTGACAGCTTTTCCTATGTTTGACTGCCACTGTCTGACCATAACCAGTGCCATGGCTGCAATGCTCTCGCACAGCTCAGCTCTGTGTGTGAGGACATTTGCCTTCCAGTCCTCACATCACCACCCGTGTGATATGCTGAGGACTTTTTGATAATTTTACAGGCTTGACAAGCCCAGAAGGGCCCAGACAAAGGTGAGTGAGCTGATGGATCAGTGTGGCAATCCAGACCTTTGGCACATCCACAGCTTGTGGGCAGAGCACATCTTTCACCGAAGCCTCTGCTGAAACAATCGTCAAAATCAGCTGCTGCTGCTGCCCCCTCTTTACACCCCTTCCCTTCGGATTCGGCGTCAGTCACACACTAAGCTGAGTGAGGCATTTCACCCTTATGGCAGTTTTATTTTTGTTAATCCATAGGCTCAGGAAGACAGCACTATATTCCTTACAAGCCTTTGATGCTTTGAAGGGTTTTGCTGAGATAACTCTTTGGAAGAGCCTAAGGAAAAGCATGGTCTTGTAGCTGAGAAGCTCGCACCACTGCAAGGTGGTGGCAGTAACAGGGAATTTTCTTTCCGTTCTCTGTGAAGCCACAAAAGGTGGCAAAAAATTAATAAGGGAGAAAATGAACACTTGGGAAAAAAAATTGAACAGCGCAAAGAGTGCGAAGCCTATGGACAATTTATATCCTGTTGAGCGAGGGACGTGGGTTCCCTGTGCCGAACAAGCCACTGAGCAAACAGGACAGTGCAGGTGAGCACCTCCCTTAACACCACAAATGCTTTGGCTGATACTCCTGGAAAGCAATGGCAGTAGCAGGGACAACAGGCAGAACAGCAGAAACCCTTCCTGCTCACCTTAGTTCATTGGACAGCTTTAAAAAATGTTCTCCCAAAATCGTTCACATAAAAATAAAATCAGGTGCTTGTCCAGAAGAGATGTTGTCTAAGTAACATTTGTTTTCTGGGCACAGATGCACATAGAGTGAAACTGTCTTTAAAAAGTGCATCTTTTGAATGCGAGGATACAGAAAGGGAGAGGTGGCATTGAATTCCTTAAAAAAAAGACAGTTTTCTTCCAGTAAGCTCACTTAACAAAGAATACACCAATTAGATGTAGACAGAACACTTCAAAGTACTACTTTTGCTGAAAATGCACTTTTAGGTCAAACAAAACTACTTGTGAAGTTGAGTCAAAATTGGCAAATAAAGGTTCAGCCAAATAGTAAAAAAGAAAAAGGTTAACCTACTTTACTTTGAGGTGTGAAACAATCTTTCAGTTTTTAATTTTGAAATTATTTATTCCTAATATGAGACTAAGGTAATTTTCCAAAATGTGACATATCTAATGGAACATTCTTTCCCCTTGAAAAAATTCTATTTTTATTTCATTGAATATTTTTTAGGTTTTGTGCTAAAACAAAGTAGACCTGTTTACTTCTCATTCTGCCCACCAAAATAATTAAACCTCCACCATTATTCAGCAGCTCTAACAGCAGCTCAAAGAAGTGTCTCAGCCCAGAGGATAGTAAGACACTCTCTGTCCTGGTGTCACAAGAGGCCAGCACAAATTTTTCTTCCTAAAGCCCCCAGCTTGTCAATGCTACAGGGGCCAGACAGGCAGGATGGGCAGCGTGACAGGATCTGTGGTGCTGCGGCCGACAGAACTTGGCACACGAAGTGCCAATCACAAGATCTTTGTTAAGGAAAGACTGTGCAAATGAGGTAGGAGAGATCCTGCCATCAACCACTTAGAGGGAGAAGCCTGTGTCCAGAAAGGGAACTCACGGTCGCCCAAGATGAGATACAGTCTGACATAAAGACACCTCCACTCAGGTGGATGGAAGTGGAGTGCTGGCCAACCATTGCTGAGGGCATGGAGAAACCAGGATTTGCCCAGCACTGTAGGACAAAACCAAACTCTGAAGACCCTCTCTTGGACAGGGATGAGCATTTCTTGGCCCTGGCAGCATCCGTGGCCACCCCTAAGCAGGAGTCTGCCAACTGAATTCAGGGTGCCCATGGGGACAGGCTGAATTCCAATTGTGCACAAAAGGAGGATTAAATTCATCCATAGGATGGTGTGTGCATTTTGGTGGGGGAAAGCTGGCTGCCCTGATGCTCCCACCTGGAGGGAGGAGGCATTTCCATGCCTGGATGAGTCTCCAAAGAGCAGTGTGAGGCTCACAATTTGGCACATGGGTTATTGCT
Organism: Pithys albifrons albifrons; assembly: GCF_047495875.1. Classification (NCBI taxonomy): domain Eukaryota; kingdom Metazoa; phylum Chordata; class Aves; order Passeriformes; family Thamnophilidae; genus Pithys; species Pithys albifrons. Next base: position 11,861,882 of record NC_092470.1, read on the forward strand.
GGGCCACTACAGAGCATCAAGGAATAAGCAGGGTGTGACAGTGATGGGCCTTGTTCAGCAGGAGCACGGGATGCCAGTCCTGGGGCAGGGGCAGGGCCAGGCTGGACAAGGCAGCTGCAACTGGTGCCCAAATACTCCTGAGAGCATGCACTGCCTCTTTCTAGTACACTTTTGGCTTTTGAAGAGGGAAAATGCTATGAAAGAGAGGGAAAGGCTAAAAGAAATGAAGTTTGGAGAAGTTTTTTAATGATTATACATAGAAGCTCTCAATTTGCTGCTGTTGGGAAGGAAAAAGAAAGAAGGCAATTATAGCAAGACCTTGGATGCTTGAAGGATGGAGTTTCCCACAGCATATAGCTGTGTACAGGCCCCCCTAACAGCTCAACATCAGAGCAATAGCAGATAAAGAATAAGTACATTTGGAGCAGGATTAGAAGAGACAGGGCAGGGATTTCTCTAAGGACACCTCTATCATTCCTCTGGTGGGCATGAAGCACCCAGAAACAACTACCTGTGTCAGAGCTATGCACTGGTTTAATGTGCCAACATTAAACTCTATCTGTTAAATCAATGCAATCCCATGGGAACATTTCTCTTGCAATTAAAAAGTGGCTTAATACATTCCTAATGAGCTGGATCTGAGATATACCTGACTAAAGTGGAAAAAAAGTTCTGGATTAACCCCAATTTGTTCACAGAGGCTTTTGCATCCCTTTACCCAGAATCATGTTAAAAACACAAGTTATATTAAAACTAAGAGAGAAGTCCTAAGATTACTCAACAGGAAAAAGAAGACAGAGCAGGGTTCTTCATGCAAAAGCAATGAACCATTGTGAGGAGTTCAGCCCTGACTGCCAGTACTTCTTGCAACTCTTAGTTGTGTTACCCTGGGATTCCCAGCTGATGCAGGGACCAAAAGCAGTATGGAAGGAGAGGAGAGGATAAGCTGCCTGCTAAATAATGGTGTGTATCTGACTTTCTATCAAATAAGGAGACTAAAAATGACTACTTGTGAAGAAACACAGAGTTTTTGACGTCATTTTTGTTTCGAGAAGTCTGATCTAACCCCACATTAAGCAACTGTTGGATCTTCCACACTGGCAAGGTCTCATTCTCACACGCCTACATGCTATGTACCTGATTTTTATTTTTTCAATATCAACAGCCTACAGCAATTTTGGGTTTTTTCTGAATATATTTAAAAGGTCATAATGGTTATAAAAACTCCCAGCTTCATAACTATTGTTTAAAAGAAGGAAAAGCAAAAATACTCAAAAGTCCAGTGTGAAAAACAGGCAATGAAGATAATATAACAGTAACAGATGAAATGGAAATTCAAGGGTCAGCTGCAGACAGACCCGATCCCCACCACAGGGATTATATATCCATGTGCAAAAAGGTATTCAATGCATGTTTCATCTATAAACCACATTTCTTTTAAAGGTCACTTTAATAACTGAGATGTACCAAAAAAAAAGTGCCCCAAAATAAAATTAAAAAAAAAGCATGGCCATTTTATATCAGTTACTGCTGGAAAGCACTAACACAGTGCTTAACCAAGCTGTCATCTGAATTAAGCAAATAATAGTCACATAAACAAAAGTACTTTCATGAATTAATTCAGATCCCATGTAAACACTCTCACACCAGGTTGTGGAGAAAGAAGAGAAAGAAGCTGAAGGAATTCTTAAGGGAAAGAGCAAAACTTGGGCTGGATTCTCCTCTCTGGCCTTTTTTACGTTCCTATCTGTGATGAAGTGAACTTCCTTCTCACTAGAGGCCAGGGCATGACCCTGCATTGCTCAAAATATGCTTAGAGCTGCTGAATAACCAGTTCAAGAATACAACAGCATTTCTGTCTCTCAGGTTGTTTTGTTTTTGGTTTTTTTTGTAGAGTCTAACTTGGTGACTAATTCTCACCCTACTGCCAAAGAATACAGAAATCATAGGAAAGCATTTTGATGTCACATGGTCATGGCCTTGTCAGTCTCCTGGGTAGAAACTTATTTCTGAGCAACACCTTCAAGTAACCTTATAATGCTTTTATGCATTGTCTTCTTCTTCACTGCTGCAGAAGTTAAATCAACAGTGACCAAGTTGCAGAGAGGGACATGAGTCACATAAAAACCAGCAACATATCACTTTTAAAAATAATTATCTGGTCCTCAGATTCAGGTGGGCATTTTTCAGAGATGCACATAATGATGGAACTATATGGGTTCAAAACTGAAGGATAAAAAGAGGTGATGCTGCTAAGCAAGAGAAGCTGTCCTCACTGACTAGGTAAGACTCGTGACTTCAAGAGCTGAAACTCATTTCTACGTTGTTGACCTTGCCCTGTATGGGTCCAGGCAAGCACATGCAGCCTCTCTGTATCAGAGGTTAGCTGAAATCCACTGCTTTTTTTTTTTTTTTGGTGAATCAGGCCTGATTAACATGGTCCCTAAAGATCCTGGTATCTGTGTGAAGTAATTTCCCTGACCACAGCTCATCACAGGCACATTTTACAAACTGCAGGAGCTCAGATAATCTCTCTGCTCCACCAAGGAATAAAAGTCAATGTTGCTAAGAGTGCTGATAGTCCGGACAGGAAAAAAACTTATTTTCTGTTTCTATGGTTGCAACAGCCCTTAAGAAAGATATAAATTTCCCTGCAACAACTAACTGCATATTCATTTGAAGGTAGATCTAGTTCCAGATTCCTGAGACAGAACCCTCTACCTGTTCCCAACCCCACAAAGCCAGAGCAGCAACACAGAAAGTTTCTAATCTCAACAGAATTCAGTGAGCAGCACAGTTGGTTTGGTAAATAAACAAACAAAAAAAGAAACCCACAAAAAAAATCCCACACCAAATTTTCAACCTCTATGTACAAAACCAATGCAAACAAGTGGAACATTCTAGTTATATTTTGTAAAACACGTTTGGGATCAACAAAACATCAAACATCCAGACCCTAGATTACAAAAAAGATCTATTGCCATCTAATTGTCAACCCCAAGTTTAGACAGTCCTTGTCGGAAATCATGTAATTCATCTATCTTCCCATCTAGTACATCTAAAAAATTCTTTAATTCAGTTTTAAGGTTGGTCTGCCTATGTTTACTCTCTTCGACTTCTGTCCTTAGCGTTCTGACTTTCTCTTCAAGATCTTTGTTCTTTTTCTCAGCATCCTTAAAGACAAAAGAACAGTAAGATGAATCTCAGAGAAGAAGGAGGAACAGCATTTTATATACTACAGCAATAAATGGCAGCTGGGCTGTGAAAGTTTGCTTCAACTTCTGCAAACTGATTAACACAAGCACCTCTGAGAGTAACAGACGTGCTAGTCCGATTAAAAGGAAAGCAAGCCCACATAGGAAAGGACACAGATTAACTGGAAAAGATGCTTTGCATCAAACTTTGTCATGTGGTTGATAACTTCAAATTCAGCTGGAGTTAAATCGTGCACTGTGCATACATTTCTGTCATTGCTACAGTTGCAGATTTAGACATCCTGCCACCAATTACATACAGAATTATCGATGGTGGTTTAACTTTGAAAAACAAGCTTAGAAAATACTGTTATTCAGCACTTCTAGATTTATTGGTGAAGTTCCACTTTGTGTGAACACTCAGGCAAGGAACGGGGCCCTTCCCTTCCTGCACTTCACACAATTATTTTCTCCTCTCTTTTGTTCTTCTGTGTATTCTTCTCCAATTCATGGGTGCAAGCACATGCTTATTCTCACAAAAGTCACAGATCACATATTTTACCATACTGAACCAAACAAAATTTGTATTTTAGCCATTTTTAGTACCTGCATTTCTCAGCAGCCTTCTAAAATATTTTAGATCATTTACATTATCACAGTGATGGCTTATTGTTTGACTGGATTTTACTTCATTGATGAGACTGCCTATATTTGTTCTCCTTTCATGTATTAATTTATTGCATTCAAACAAGCCCTGACTTGAGGAAGTGATGCCCAAAGTCCAGCTGCTGGCAGGGGCCGGGCTCCCACTGCCCAGTGACCTCGGCTCCGAGCGAGGACCTCCCAGCAGAGGAGCCACGTGGGCACAGCCAAGCACTACTGGAAAGGGATGACACAGCACATAAAGGCATCCTCAGGTGAACTTTCATCCCTGGTGGTGTGCTGTGCTCATCTGTTCCTCTTCCAAAAGCCTTCCCTGGTGCCACTGCAGCATTAGCGCCAGGTGTTGGAGAGCTGCTCAACAAACAAGGCTGTGGTGCAGCTCCAGGAGCCCTGAGTGCAGAAACATGGGACAAAGGATAGCCTGGAATCTGCAGGAGACAGATGCAACATGATCCCAGGCAAACCAATTTCTGCAAACAGCAATGCAAATAAATGGACCTATTTAATTACTTCTGTGCTGGGAAGGGCACGGTGTATTTTGCAGGTAATTAGCATTTTTTCTTTTTACAAACTGGAGCTCTTTTGCCTTCAAACACTGAAGTCTGAACAGAGAAATGCATATAGATACACGAGAGAAAAGAAATGCACCAACTTTTTAAAAAATAATTTCATTGCTAAACTGTACCTGTAATTGTTCAGATACAGATTCACATTCTGACATTAGCTCTGGTATAATTTCACCCTGCTTTCGGAGCTCTTCCAGTTCCTTTGAAAACATAAAAGAAAAAATATTAGTGAAAGCTTCAATTTAAAACATAATGAAAATTTGAGAAGATGAAATGCCTTTGCATATTTTATTGTATTCTGCACAGTCTCTGGATGGAAAAGAATCAAAATAACTTGTCTGCATTCCAAAATTGCTAATTTTCTACTAGAATACATTTTTCACTAAATTTTTTACTTTCCATTTCTAAAATAGACAACGCAATCCAATCTCTGGCATGAATGCCATTAACTGTATTAATGAAATCTTAACCCAAACCACATACCTATGAAAAAATACATTAAATAACAGAGAAAGTTAAAGGGCTGTAATGCTACAAGCAATTTGTAGATGGTAGCAAAGAGCAAATCAGTCATACATTTTCAATGATATATGACAGCCAAAAAAAGGCCAATGGCATTACCAGCTGCATATATAGAGGCATCATACAGAGCACAGCTGTACTGGGCTCTCCTCCATGGTACAGCTCTGAGATCCACACCCCTCCCCAAAACCTGTATTTGGTTCTGGCATCACTATCTACATAGAGCAGACTAGCTAAAAGGAGTTAATGAAAAGAGCAATGTGACTTGATAGGAGTCCATGTCTCTGTTGGAAATTAAGACAACTCAACTACATGAATACCACAAATGAACACCACCAATGTGGGTAGTAGGGAAAGACTCAAAGAAAGGCTACCCATTTTGCAGAAGGACTGTCAAGGTGTATGAAAAACACATTTGCAGCTCCAAGAGAAACTCTGACTTGAAAAGATCCTTCTCCAGAAACTGCCCATGTAGGTGATGGTCTCAACAGTAAGTAGGGCTATATCCCTGGACTACGTGGACTTGTGTAAAGCATTTGACACTGTCAGGCACAAAATCCTTGTCTCTACATCACAGAGGTGTGGATTTGATGGATGAATCACATGGTGGATAAGGAATTAGCTGGATGGCCACACTCAAAGAGCTGCAGTCAACAGTTTGATGTCAGGTGGAATCCAGTGACAAGTGGTTTTCCACAGGGGTTAGTAGTGGGGCCAGCAAATTTCTGACTCCAGATTTTTTGTGAATTGCACTGAGGAATTTAACTGTCTGTATTCAGACAATATCCCAGCTGCTGATATTGGGGAAAGAAAGGGTAACTTACTCTCTGTTTTGAGATATGAGCTTCCATGCATATGTATGTGTATCTACATAAATAATGGCTGGGAGCTCACATCTCAAAATATTAATATATTATATGATACATAAACTTACTATATATATAACTGCTATACTGTATACTTACAGTGTGTGTATATTTATATACACACTATATATAGTATGTGGCATATGGCATATGATATACATATCTATGAAAATATAAATATTTCACTAGATATCTCTGTCCTGATTTCCATGTCTTTACATTTCTCTCTCCTCATTTCCTACGTGAGGAGGGCATCAACAGCTTCTCTTATATGACAACACCCATGGGCAAACTTCATGTGGGTTTCAGTTCCAGACCACAAAAGGTTACTTATGGGTAGTTTAGAGCTAATCGAGAACCTGTTAATGTGTAAGCATGAATTTTTAAAACAAGTTAGTATACTGTCAGTGTAAATGGAAGACAGGCATGTAATATTCACAAGTGAATCCATTTTCTGGTCCATTTGGCACTGTAAAAACATGAATCTTGAGGAAAAGTCTAGTAGAGAATAAGGGTTATTATACCTGCTATTCCCACAGAAAGCCTGGGAAGAAAGAATGACATTTTCCTTTGAAATATGGGGCTAGATAACATATTTATAATAGTGCATCAAAATCCATCTCCCTAAACTACTTCCTTGTGCCATCACGAAACTCCTTAACAGCACTGCTTTTAAGAGCACCAGCGGAGATGCTGTAATGGCACACAGCAAACTTTACTGCAGCTGTTGACAGCTTTTTCTCTTCAGCCAGCACAGAGCACTTGGTCACTGTAACAATGGAAAAAAAGAGGATCTCATTTTTTCCCTCCCTATTCAAGCATTCCAAGCCAGCATTAAAATCCTCCTTAGAAAAATTAACACCCTGTATGTCAAAAATGACAAACGCGCATTCTAGAGGAATCTGAACTTCTCACTCTTGGCATTAGTCCTGAGATCAGAGAGAGACCATAAAACAGCAAAGCTGAAAGCTCTGAGCCATCCAGAAGAAGAAACAGGACTTGTTAGACAAATGCCAAATTATTTTGTAAATGATGTCTTTTTAATGACAGTCCTGATGCCTACAGGAATTTTGGGCATGGAGACTGACAAATGAATCTGTTCTCAGCATACATCTGTCTGGCATTGGGCAACTAGTTTCACCACTCTTCTGTTAGGAGTTGCATTGTATACATAAAAGGATCATGTTTGCTAACCCCTGCCAAATTAAATTGTGCATTCACAGCACATAACACATCGTGCAACTCAGATAGAGGAACTCTATCAAACTGTTGCTAAGGAGCTGTACATGGAAAACCTAGAAACAGGCAACACCCTGAGACATCAGGGTGCTTCTGGTTGGAGGTGAGTCACTCCATAAATCTACACCCCAAGAGAGAGGCAAGAAAGACCCACTTGCACATGAAAATGCCCTTTCCATGATCAGGACACTCACCAGCTCTTTGTCCTGAAGTTCTGTTTCCAGTTCTTGGAGACGTCTACTCAGCTGCGCATTTCTTTCCTTCTCTTTATTTATTTCATTGCATTGTTCCTCCAGTTCTTCAATCTTTAAGAAATGTCAGATATTAGGTGATAGTTTTCAAATTTCTGAAAATCTGGGGCAGAACAGCTGATGAAATGGGCATTGGATCTGTTTCCTAAATCATAGCATTTGATTCACTGCAACCAAATTGTCGCTTCTTTCCTTAAAAAGAGCCAATTTACACATCCACCAGGAAGCCCTGGGTTTGTATTTATTCTCTGTCACAGTCTCTCATATGAGTACTCAGCAACACACAAAACACTAAATTGCTAAAATAAGTGAAGCTAGGAATAAAATCTGCACTTCACTTCTATGAAACCAACACAAGATGGGTTTTCTTAACACAACAAGAAGCAGAAACCTCTCCAGTGCTCCCAGCTTTCCCTCCTCAGGGGTTACTTATTATTTCAGCTGGTGTATGAGGGACACAACATCAAACCTTCGGGGGGAGAACCAGTTCAGTGCAACGTGTGCTGCTTTGTTCTATCACCCAGGGACATGCTGTGCTCTCTCCATACCTCCTCCTGCCAGCTCTGGACTCAGCTCCCAAGAGATGCACTTCCCACAGGCCAATGGGCCAGCTCATTAAAGTATGTACTTTAATTCTCAGCTTCATGTTGCTTTGGGATTATAACTTCACTCATTTGAAGGTAGAGCAATATGCAAAAATTTCTGACCCATTTAATAAAGGAGAAGAAACTTCCCAGGGCGCTGCAATGATGCAGTGTGAGCATTGTGCAAAGAACCGACTTAGGGGAAAAGCTCAGAAAACCTTCCTGAATAGAAAAAGACAGCACTGCTGCACAGTCTGGCTAGTCACTGGCATGATGACTTTGCAGCTGTAGAAAGGCAGTGTTTTAATAATCTCTTCATATCTAGTACAGCTACTAGGATGCATCATGTTTCATCAAATAATGTTAATGAGAACAACCTTTCTCTGCAACAGTATAGAAAGTAAACACTGCAAAATATGCCATTTTCTTATAATATCTTCTTCCAGTCTCTCAGTTCTCCTCTGTACACAAGAGACTGGATATAGGAATCCAAATCATGCAATGACTAATATTAATTTGTTAATGTAACATCAGTTAATATGACTCTGGTTTCATCTCCGTGCACATATAAAACATATGAGAAGAGACAGTGAGTATCTGCCACAGCAAAAACGTGGTTCCACATGGATTTTCAGTGCCAACAGACAACCCAAGCCACCTTTAACACTGAAATGCTACTTGCAGCCTACTGACACACAAAAAGACATGAAATTCCTTCCCTCTTTGAAAGCAAACACTAAAGAAAAAATATCCTCACCAGGTTGATACAATCTGATCTCTAATTTGAATGTCCCAGTGAACCATCTAAGCCAGCAGGAAAAGGACGCAGCTTTTTCAAGATATGTAGGATGAATAGAGTGAAATTATCCCAGCAAGCAGTGCTCATGGAATCCAGGCTCCCCAGTGCCCAGACTGGTGCCAGCCCCATGTGGGGCTGTTGCAGAAAATGCAACATTATCTGAGAGATGATACCAATGACTACTCTAAACTGAGACTTCACAGATTTAAACTTCTGAGTTGTTCTGTGTTGTAACCATTGCTAACCCTCCATCTTACACTACTGAGAAATGTGCTCAAAAATAAAGGGGAAAAGGCTTTTAATGATGCCTCTTGGCAGGTTCCTGAATGAGATGCACCAGGTGTTAGTGTTGGAGGACCTGTCTCACAGCCCACAGTGCTGAGGAAAAAACTCGCATCCTCATTCCCCTGCATGCTGTAGGGATTGGCTTCTGAGTGGTTCTGTTTGGTTTCCTGTGGGTAACCAGGCCATAACCATGCCTTCTGCTTGGTCATGTTTAGCAGTATGTAAGTGAGCTTAGAAGGGATACTTCTAAAACCTTTCTCGTTTATGATCCCATCTAGCAGCCTCTGCTGACACCCAGTCCCCCAAACCCCAAGGCAGGGAGCTTCACATCATGCAACAGCACCAGTCTTCCTGCTGATCCCCGCTCCTTTGAACCTCCCTGCCTGCTGTGTGCAAAGGGAAGCAGCTGCCTTAACTCCCCATCAAACACAAAATCCACCTCCTAACACAACGGAAAAGCTGCAGAGATCCAAGAGAAAGAGCACTGACAGGAGCAGCTAACTGAAAGGGATGGCTCTCCTGTGGGTACGCTCTGCTACCTTGCTCCTCAGCTGGTCATTCTCCTCCTTGCAGGCTGAGAACTGCTTCTTCCAGTGCTCGATGCTGGCTGCAGACTCCTGCAGTGCTGTGGACAGCCTTGCATTGCTCTCCCGCAGTGTCTGCAGCTCCGTCTCCCACTTCTTCACATTAGATGAACTGAGAAAAACAGGATGCCATGAGGTGCTTTCACCTTGCAATCCTGCAAATCATTATTCTTGACCTGTCTGCAAACTCATTCACCATGGTGTGTTTGCCATTAATTTGTTGCAATAAGATGTAATTGCCTTTAGCCATTGCATGCCTAAGGAGGATATAAGCCTTAATTTGCTGTCTCTGCCAAAACAAAGGGAATCTACCAACTCCAGAAGCAGTGACTGTGTAGGGCAAAAGTCCTGCTGTCAGAGCAGGCTGTGGGGTCCAGCTGGGATCCTCATCATTTGCACACAGGGGTCTCAGCCCAGTGCAGTGCATGGTCCCTGTAACCTCCTGAGCTGTGTGTCCATGCCCTGCCTTGCCTCTGCTGCAGCACAGGCTGGCACCTCTGCAATAAAGCCACTCTGCACATCTGCAGATGGCACAGTAATTCAGAAGGATTTTAAGCGGTTGACATGATCTATATTTAATTTTTTTTTTAATGCTGAGTCTTAACTACAAAAGTGTTACATAATGCTGCAGAATTAAACTACTCGTTCCCCAAAGCTTTGAGCTGCAGCACAGGGCACAAGATTAGAGGGCGAACAGGAGGAAGGCTTTGAAACTCCCTGTGTGCTAGTTGCTGCTTGCCTGTGGAGGTGTCTTAAACAGGAGGAACAAGCAAACATTATGGTTTGAAATAGTTTACACTATTAAAATGTCAATAAAGAGAGATGTTGTATTTCCAATATTATACATGCAACAGTGGAATTGCTCACTGGGTAACGCTGCTTATGATGCTGCTTTATATTTTAAATACCTTTTTAAGAGCAGCTTGATCCTGTTAGATTTCCTTTCCATTCACCAATACATTCACATGCAAGAGGCAGACAGGGCAAGATCCCAGTAGAAAATTATTCTATTTTAATGCTGTAACTTTGCATATTGCAACGCCTGTATTTTTACTACAGCTGCAAATTACTCCTCTTGGCATTTTCAAATTATTTATCAAAGCACATAGCAAAAATCTGACTTCAAGGGGCTCTGTCCAGTTTAGAAACATCCCCCTAAGACTTCCAAGCAGCCTGATGAAAATATATTTCTCACTTCAACTTTTTATAGTTGAGTTCAATCCCTTTTATAATTTTAGATATTCATATCTATTTTCATCAAAGTTAAGTGTAGCAAACTCAAAGAGGAATAAAGATTGCCTTCTCATGTTATCAGCAGCAATTGCTCCCCATGGCTTTAATCTTATTTCTGTAGTTCTAAAACGTCATGAAAGAAGATGGTTATAATAGTTGGCATCAGCAGAACAAAAGAGAACTTATTTCTTCACAAACTAGATCAGGAATAAACAAAACAGTAAATATCTCTCAACTGGACACCAGGAAGTACTTACTAAAATCTGCAAATTCATTTGTTCTGCTGCATCATTTTAAAATAATGTAATTACATTTGAATAACTTGTGTTAATATCATTAGCCATCAGATAATTACTGCAATTTAGGTATTAAGGGAACTTCACCTTTGGGCTAGAGCAATTTTTAATTTATCATTCTCAGACTTGAGATGTGCCTCAGCAGGGCCACCATGTGACGCCTTCTCGTCGTCTGTGCCATTCACACTAGAAGCTCGAGTGGAAGATGGTGTTTCACGTCCAGACTCCTGTAGCACAACACACAAACGAACACTGGGTGTCTCCTGCATCTCCTGCAAGACCACAACACCAATTTCTTTGCAATCTTGATCCCACACCACTTGGCTGAGACCTCGGCTCTCCTGGCAGAGCAGTGGTAACACACACATACCCTTTTCATCTTGGCTGCAAAGCTGGTCTGTTTAAAAAGAATGAAAAAATTATAATGATATACAAATGGAAGTTTAAAGTGTTCAAAAAAGTTTAAAAGTTTTTCTCTCTGATAAGGCTTGTGTTTTCTAAAGGTTCTTTGGGTAATTAAGTAATAAAACAATACAATGTACCTGGAAGCATGCAAAGTCCAAACAGACAAACAAACAAAAAAATACTGCGCCTCCAAACAGACACAATTCACTCACTGATTGGTGCTGATCACCACCAGAGAACAAAGTAAACTATAAAAACAATGACCAAAGTCTCTACAAGATGAGTACATAAAATCAGCCACTCGGATCAATGTTTGTGGACCCAAAAAGGGGGGTAATTTCAAGACTAAGAGCAGCTTTTTTTCTGATCATGCATTTGAATTCCATCTCTGATCTGAATTTACCTAACTTTCCTCCAAACACTGGCCAAGGCCAAGAATGTCTGCTGAGCTGGGTTCCCTCTTGCCTAACACAATGCACATGAAAATGCAGACTAGGACAACACTCAATTTCTTCAGTTTGTAAGAAACTCAGATCTCCTGGACTGGGCACAGAGGCACTTGGTGGTTGATTCAAGGTGTGCTGCCTAGAAAAGCATATTGTACAGATACACAACACAAGCTACTTCCAGCCACTCACTAAAGCACTGCCTTTGTTTCCACAGCTTCCCAGGAGTCACAGCTACAGAGGGAAACACTGTGGCCACAAAGTCAGGCTCTCCACTGGCAAACTGAATGCCTACAAATGTGGACTAGACAGAGGACAAGAAGAAGGATCTTGATGAATCTCATTTACTGTCTGCTGAAGCACTACACTGACTTGCTTTCCAGTGACTCAAACTATGTCTAACAGTACAAATCAAAGGATGTACAGCTTTTCCTGCTATTAAAAAAGTTCTAACAGCTTAAGAACTGCTGAAAAAATTTGATCTAAAAGAAAGCAAAGGGCATGGAAGGATGAAAAATATTCCTCTGACAACGCTAGTGTCCAGCAGCTGACAATTACCTTCAGCAATCTCTATTTTATGTACTTTCAGCTGGCTGTCAGAAGCTGGCACCATTCATTAGAAGATGTAACTTTAAGTTATTTATCCTGTATAAGTATTAAAGCTAAATTACAAACCTGGGAATGATTGCTTGAAGTCTCAATTTTCTCTTGAGATCTGTCTCTTGCTAGTTTGGCAGCCTCTTTTACTTCTTGGAACTTCTCTGCAAACTGGAAAAAGCATGAAAGATATTGACATGATTTATCTATTAAATCATTGAGACTACTACCTCTATATGGTTCATAGATCTCCAAAAATGAACAACTAATTTCATTATTTAAATTTTTTAGCAAGAAAAGACATTTTAATTCTTTGGCAAGGAGGTTCTTTCAAAAGGAATGGGGACTGTTTCTTAAAAAGCGGTATCTGTAGCTGTGGCTGACCACAGCAAAAACCCATGGAGAAAAAGGAGCTTTTAGTATCTCCTGGCGTGATTTGGTTCTGTTTATTTCCTCTCCCTCTTCTGTTCCACTTGGTGTTGACAGTCTATGAAAGATGAAAGCATGTATTTGGATAAAAATATTATCAATGTTTTCTATTCCTATGAGCAAGTCAATTAAATTAAGGAATGCAAATCAGCTCATCTGCAGCAAGGGATTACCAAGACACAGAAAAAATTAGAAGAAGGTGGATCTGAATGTATGATGAAGTCATAAGAAAACATAACTTTTCTGGTCTAATATTATTGGCAACAAAAAATGTAGAAGACTTCAGAGAAAGGCTTGAATGCTTCCTGTAAGAGTGTTATATCAAACTGGGGAAGATGAGGGGAAGGAAAGATAAAGATGGAAAGTAACGATCCCAACCTCAACAAGCTGCCGTAAGACATCTGCCCCAAAGCCAGCCTGGCACTTTTGAAATACAATTACTATCACAGCCAGTCAGGGCTGCAGGGCTTCAAACATTTTAAACAGTGTTTAAAGTTTTAAAAGGAGGATTACATAAATGGGAAAATAGGTGAATAGGTGTGATACATCATTTATTTTTTAAATTAAGATGTATCCAGTATAGGAATGGGTAATGGTCTTTCAGCTAAAGCAGCTTGGTTTTGCTTGCCTGTGTTTTGAGAAACCTGAAATGCTAGAAAAGTAAGACATATTAAAGGTAAAAATATAAATAGATGTATTTTATCACACAGTTTGTAAATTAAAGTATTGCCATTATATCCTTGGATAATCCAGAACACTTAGGAAAAAAATGTAAATAAAAGCATGAAAAAACAGATCAAGTTTTATAGTTGAGGAATAGGAAGAATCATTATCCACTTAATAATCTTATCTTCCAACTTTTAGATTTACAGCAAGTATTTAGCATGCTCTCTGTCAGTAAAATACTAGGACTGTAAAGATTGATAAAACAAAACTTCTCCATTTGGTCTAAAAGAAATTTGGATTTACATGTGGAGGGAGGCACCTACCTTTTGCATAATACACACAAAATGTAATTTCCAACTAACACACACCCCCCCCCCATCCTTATATCCCACGGACGAGCACATTCTAAAGGCTGAGTGAAATTTTGGGTGTACCCTGCAATCTGTGACGACGCCTGTGGATGAAGATGGAGCTCTGGGATCCAGCTGTTTTCTTTACAACAGCTGACACTGCATATGCAAAGCCTGTGCTCCCGGCTGGCAGCAGTTGCCATCTGATGGCATGTGCAGTCACTACACGCACGACTTGATTTCCTTTGTAGCACTTCACAGATCGTTAAGAGCAACCACATTACATTTGTGACTTAAGTGATTCAACTCCAACTTTACACAAAATGTATCTCCTGCTGTGACAAAACAGCTATAACCAGCTGATTATTTCTAAAATATTATATCAATAGCAAGTTCTACATTTGGGTTTCTTGAAAATAGTATTAGGCTGGTTTGTCTGTCTGTCTTTTATAATAAATCTCTATCTCTCTTCTACAGTAAATCTTTTCATTTTATGTATGAAAAATTTATGAGGGTACTTCACGGGTGATAGGAAATACGAAAAGACAAAAAGAATTGGAAGTGATCTATCAAATTTTATTTTTGCACCTATCTTCATAAAGGACACAGGAGACTGCTGTGAAAAATTATGTGAGCTAAGAAAAAGGCATTTTTTCTACATTTCCATAATAAAAAATTGTACATGAATAAGAAAAGTTAATCTTCAATACTAAACCAATAATGATCTCACAGCATAATAAATTTCAGTCATATCTCTAGATTACCAACACATGTATTTTACACATTGGCTTTTAGAAACAAGCACAAATAACTGAATTTTTCACTATCTTAGTGACAGACCCTCAGCTTTAAGTGTCAAAATATTACCCTTCCTTCTTATTGCTGTTACAGACATAAAGATGGCTACAACAGAAACGGAGATGAAAGCCTGTCTCTGGGTTTTGCTTACTCCTCACACTTGGAAATAGTCCGCCCACAAACAGTTTTGCTGCTGTTTTTTAGCTAATTAATACCTGCTCGATTTTACAACAGTCTATTTTTGAAAGCTACAGAGGATCACTTGGCTTGTTATGAAATTAAAGCCTTTCACTTGCGCACTCTGCTGAGTGCAGCCAGGCAGTGGTGCCAGCCCACCCTTGTGCTGCACCACCAGCTCTCATGGCTACATGAGCAGATCGAGAGTTTCTGGAGCCCCCCAGGTCCTGAGGCTGTTGGAGAGTGTTGGCACAGCCACAGGGTCTAAGCACTGCCAGAAATCAGAGAGCTGCTTTCTCTCTAGTTACCGATTTCTTCTGTCCCAAACATTAATAATTGGTAAATAATGGGTACCGCAAAATCATGTTCTACCTCCAAGACCTAAGTAGACTTTGAGCTATCAAACAATTGTAACAAAAGGGAGTACTTTTTATATGTGAATTCTCTAGTCAAAAGGTGAAATAATTTCTTCAGTAAAAGAAAATTTGGTAAGCGTGGGGCCAAAGGGTAATGAAAGTATAAATATGCAAAATCAACAAAAACATTCATAATGATCCTTCTCCTTCCATCTTTACTTTCCCTCCATGCTTGTCGCTGGTCAGGCAAAGTACTCCAAAATTAGCAAAAAATAAAAGACTGAGGTAGGAGAAACACCAACTGAACACAACTCCAATAGTTTATCATGGATTATGGGACATGTCTTCCCATGCCCCAGGAAGCTCCGAGACCAAGCTGCAATATGGAAAAGATTTGCTGCTACCAACACTTGTGAAGCCTTTTAGTGAGGTGGCTGCAGCCCATGAGCACTGCTTGATTAGCCAGTGAAATTTAATGGGGACTCAAGGATGCTACTGTGCATTGCACAAATTATTTAAAGGCTTTTCAAATCTGTAGCCAGCTTGTCATAAGGAGAAATATATATATATATTCAAATAGACCTTCTTAGCATTTTATATGTTAAAAAGCATGATTTTGTGTGCATAAATTTTAGGGTCCCAGTCTGGCATTATATTTTATGTCTCCTACTGACAAATTGTGCCAGTGTTGGATGAAACAGCTGCTCCCACCCAAAGCAGGCTCATAAATATTTCACCTCCCTCTCGGTTTGCAGAAGGCTGGGTGATGTGGCACTCCCATCAGGGAGCACTGCTGTGCCAAGGTCCGCAACGCACACACGCTTCTCCTGCGGTCTTCTCAGGATGAACCCTCAGTAGGGGCAGGTGGACAGCAACCAAGACTGTTTACCCCAGAAAGGGACCAGTAATTTTCTCCATCCCAGCCGGCGCGTTGCCAGCTCTGCTGCGGGACCAGGGGCTGCGCTGTGTGCGGGGACAGGGGCAGGCTCTGCTCTGAGCTCGCTCCCCTGCAACACGGGGACTGGCACATACCACACACATCATGTGCACGTGTGCATACAAATAAGGTCCAGTGCTTCCCAGGGGCTCGATGCAGTGGCTTTATGATGTGCAAAGTCGGGGTTTGCTGAGTTTCTCACCTGTACAGATCTCTGTCTCTACGACCTTGACTACCCGCAGCTCCTCAGAGGGCATGTCTGTACCAAAGCACCCTGAACGACTTCCTTAACCACTTCAAGTGCAAAGCACAGCACCGCCTTTAGAGCACTAGCCCTGCCTTTTCACACCCCATTAATTTCTTTTGATTCCTGTTTTGGTTTGCTGTAGCAGTGTTTGAATAATGTCTAGAGACCCTTCTGAGGCACAGAGTAGGAAGGGGGGAAAGCAGGGTCAGCAAGTCCTGCAAGAGGGGAAAAGGACCCTGAGTAGGACATCAGCTTTAAGTCCTGGGATTCTCCCAATCAGTATGAATGGTAATTAGGTTACTGGGTCACAGAATGCAGTTTTCATTAATGGCTCATGTTTAATTTGAACTGCTTTTCCCTATAGGTATGGATTAACGCTTTAAGTATCTCAAGAGAAGCAAGGCATTAGAATGAGGCATTATCATTTATTAGGCCAAGCAATATGCTTAAAAATGCAGGCATTTTTAGGCATGCTAACCTCTTCTCCTGTCTCATTACTATTCATCGTTTTCATCAGACATTTTTCAGCTTTATTTATTTATATTTATTTTAAGCCAGGGCTATTGATCTCTGGTTTAGTGGAGTTTTAGTGTGCCCTTCCAATTCCTGACTAAGCACTTCAATTATTTCCCGTAAAACAGGCAAGCTTAAATTTATATCTTTTATAAGAGTATAATGATATTAACATAAAATGAAACTTGATTTCACTATTCCCAATACACTTATACATCTGTAATCTTGCCACCAGCTCTGATCTTTCTTACTAATGGTTCAATAATTAAACCAAGAAGCACCGACGGTAAGGAGGATTTTTATCCCATTGCTTTGCATGGTGGTAATAAACTGTCACAGTTTTGGTTCTTCTGTTGTGTTTTGATTTTTTTTTCTCAAGCCATTTTCAGAAGTCTTTTCCTTAAACTCCCTCTCAATATTCTGTCTTCTGTTGATTTGGAAAGCTTTTCATGCAAGTGGAAAGGCTGTATTATGGGCAGTGGGCTCTTCAGCAGATCATGCAGTGTAAATAGATGTCCAAAATGACCTGGAGAGAAACACAGCTGGTGCTGAGGTCCCTGTGTCCATGTGACATGTTTTTCAGAGTGACCCTAGTCTGGCCACATGAAGAGCTGCTTTCTGATACCAGCAATTCATTTTTTCTAAGTATATTTGAACAGTTTTGGAGAATATTGTAAAACCTCTTTGACTTGGGTACAAAGACCTCCAAATATACCTTGTGCCTTATTACAGTGTCCCTAGTGCCTTATTATATTGTAAATCTCTCTTCTGACCCAGACTCTGCACCACCAGCCCCACACAGCGCACAGTGCAGGTTTAGCCCCAGCCTGCACTCAGGTACTGTGTTGTCACGTGTCATGTTGCAGACATGTAACTTCAGCAATCCAGGATGAAAAATTACTATCCAGTGGTGCTAATTCTTTCATTCAGTTGCACTGGATCATGCTTATCTGTTACTCGAAGCAAACTATTCCCCTAGGTCCACTTTAATCCTCCCATGTTCCCACACTACTTATTAACTACTATGGACATCTCTTTGCCTCAGGAGTAAAGAATAGGCACAGGTGAAATGAGCAGCTCTCTACACTTGGGTAAACACCATAAAACATAACCATCACCAGCACCTCATTTTAAGCAAGCTTTGCATGTGATTGATTCGGTGGCCTTAACATCCCTGAAGAGCACATTATTGCCATGGCATCTTCATGGTAATCCCAAATCCAAAAATACTTTAACATGAAAAGTAAAATATGCTTTCCTTCAAGAAATACTTGCAAAAAAAGCAATTCTCTAGAAGTTGCAAAAAGTTTAGTAAGACAAAATAAAATAAATTCCTTTAACAATTCAGTTGATGGAAAAGTCATTCTATTGCAATGCTCTGTCTTTGCTGGTTTAGATGCAAAAGAAACATTTTGCTGTCCTGAGCCTTCTCTAAGGAAAGCACAGGAGAGGACAGCAACAATGAGAGTCTGTGTGCCATGCCCAAGGACACAGTGTTACATTACAAAGCCCAGTGCCAAGTAGCCAAGCTTCAGGTGTCAACTATGTGTTAGATAAGTAGGGCTTTTAACCAGATGAACAGACAATCATCTCAGCAGCCTCATAAGCACTTATGACCACTAATCCAGTGACAGAGGATGTATTTAAACTGCTGGCTACTCACAACAAGAGCTCTAGATTTTACAAGCCTGCTGTTGTAGCCAGTCTCTGGGCCAGGGGAGTGTTTTACTAATACCAAACTCATGACCAGGGGTTTTGTATCAATGCAGAGGCAGCTTTTCAGCAAGCCTGGCATCAGCCCTCCCTGGCTACTCCAGCCTCGCCATTGCCACCACCCACTGCCACCCACAGACAGGGGGTAACCTCAGGAGATGAGCCACTTGCTCTGCTGAAGAAGACGTGCAGAAACACACAGATTTAGGGTACAGATACCTCTTCACTAATAATAAACAAAACAGTCTTTGCAGCAATTCAGTTAAGCCCTGTTACCTTTGTCAGCTGCTGCTCTGAGGGAAAGCCCAGCCCAAACACAGTGTTGGCTCTGCTGTCTGCCCACTGCCCGAACTTCTGCGACGTTTTAGTGAAGGTCATGTTGGGTGTGATTGTGCTGTTTATGATCACCTGTTCAAAAACAGAGCAAAAAAGAATTAAAAAGTAGAAGTCACATCAGAAATGCATATCCTAGCAACGACATCATCAAAAGCAATTAGCAGTCTAAACTGGGAAATTGCTGTGTTCAGACGATTTTTTCCCCAAACAAAACATTTTTTATCTTTGCTTAGTTCATGCAGGAATTCTGATGTTTTGTCTTCTTTTTCAAACAACTGTCGTGGTCCTGCAGTTAAACAGGCTGCAGGAACATCACTGAAATCAAAGCAACAGCAGGGTCAGGAGCTGTAAAATTGCCCCAGCAGAAATGCAGATGCAAAATCCTCTTTTTACAGCATCAGGAAAACACACAGTTACTCCCACTCCACCAGGTATCCAGGATGCCCAAGGCCTCCAAGTAGGGTTTTCACCAGCAACACTTGACCTCAGACTTGAAGGGCAGAGAAGTATTTCTATATTTCTCCATTTGTTCTCAGGCTTTCACAAGTAGGATGCCAGAGACATGTTTGAAAAAAAAACAACCAAAAACAAAAACAAAAAACCAACCCCAACCTTACCAGTGAGTTTAACTTGGGAGGAGGGTGAAGTGCATCACCAACAATGCACATATAGTACCAAATTTGGGCCTCAGAACAAATATTTTGCCCCTTTACACGTTAACTAATATCTGGTTCATCAGCAGCAACCTTGAAAGCAACAGCGGTTCTTGTAATTAAAGAAATAGCCAACAAGAGCAAGGCTGGTGGATGAGGTCTCTAAGGAACTCAGTGGAGCAAGTATAAAATGTAATCTTGCAAAAAGGAATGAGATATATGCTAGTTCATTACCAAAAAACTTTATTTTCAAGATACATCATTATGTGAGTCTAGAGACTCCTTCCCTTGGAAATTAATTCATTTACAATGTTCTTTCTGCTAGCAGAATAAGAACTTTCTTTAGTAATGTGTACCATCATATCCAATATGCAAATTATGCAGTAATTAAGCCCAATCTGTGGGACAGTTTAATTAACATGATCAGGAAGTATCCTGGCAACATCATTTACTATGTATTCCAAGCAGTTGTTTTCTTCAACTTCCATTTACATTTAGCAAAAAGTGTGACTTAAATTTACCAGAGGAAGATCCTCACTTGCCTCCATCCCCTCCCTGACTCCAGACCTCTGTGCTGATGCTTTCATTTGCTTTCTTAGAAGCAGCTCAACTTATTTCCTTCTTTTTGCATCACCACTTTCAAGTAAACATACAATTTTCTGCCATTCCCTACCACTCAAAGTTTCACCAGAAGGATGAAAGCAGAGGAGAGCCAGGTGCTGGTACTATGACTCTATGATCAGCTTTCAGGGTCAAAACATCTTTCCAAATGACTGGTTGACAGGCAGAGGTACATGCAAAGCTGCCCAGAATTGCTCTCCTCCAGTGAAGTCACACAACAGAAATAGTCAACATAAAATCTAAACGTGGTTTCAGAGATGCAAACAAAGAAAATCAAAGCTTTTATGTTAGGAGTTTGACAATGCAAAGGGACTATGATGACACAAGGACTCCATGATACTGAGTCACAAGAGCAGAAGGAAGAGCTACTACCAACCCAGAAAAATCAAGATGCTTTCCAGAAACCTTACAGAAAGTGTTATATATCTATTTGTTTTTAAAAAGTCTTACATCAGACAGAAGAACCAATTAGAAATGTTTAGCTTCTCAAGTTACAGAATATATTTTAGAAGTTATGAAATACCCCAAAATTTCAAGTCATAAAAAGTATTATTTCAGTCCTGCTGTATCTATCAAATCAGACACCTGTGGGGAAAAAAAAATAAAATGACCCATTTGATTGAAAGGCAAAATCGTCATTCACTGGCAGCTGACCCTGAGAAGAATAAAATTCTTTCATTCCCCCTACAGTAATCACTGAGTAAATACAAACAGAAAAAAACACAGCAAAGTTATCTTTTAGATCACAGTTCAGTACTATCAGATGTGGTAAAAGGAGTAACGAAACCTGCAAATTGTAAACCAAGGGACACTCCATTGAGCAATGAAAGGCACTACATTAGCTGAGCACCTTAGAAGTTAGGTTTTTTCTATAGCCAGCACAGAATCCAAGGAAAGCTTGTGGTGAGCATGCACCTTCAAGAAACTGACAGTTCATCTGTTAAATTTATAGTAAGCTGCAATTAGTGAAACTGCCTGGAAGCTGGCTCTACCTTTTTCTTCCCTTAAATCCTCATCTGTCAATCAGGCACTTCAGAAATGCTGCGTTCCTACAGAGAAGTGAACACCTAAGCAGAAGCTCAGGAGATTAAATCAGAGCTCACAGAAGCAGTTCAGAGGAGGTGGATGCTGCAGGTACATCATGCTTATCCACCTGGTTTCCCTCCTCACCCTTGCACCATCTGCCTCTACATTCATTTTCCTATAAATCTGGTCATCATTTCTGAACAGAGACACTACAATGGTCAGGGAACAATCATGTTGGTTGTGCTTAGGAGAAAGAAAGGGTGCTATGATTTCAAAGAACAATGAAAAATGAGGCTTGCAAGTGTTCCTGCCAGGCAATCCAGACTATCCTGCTCCCTACGCTGGCTCACCCTCTGCTATGGGAGACCAGGACAGTGATCTCCACACCCCTCCATCTCCTGGGCAGGCAGTCTCAGCTGGGGCAGAAGGCAGGGGAAACATTTGTGGCCACCATAACAGGAAAATTCAAATAAACCAGGAATGTTTTTTTCCCTTTTCTGGTGAAAGTATGAGCCAGAATTTTCAAATTTCAAAGGAAGAAGGAGAGAAGGAAAAGGGCACTATTTTGCTGCAGACAAGATGAGTCCACAGGCTCCCTTCTACCCCTATTTGAAATCCAGTATTATAATTCTCTAAGAAAAGGCCACTCATCAATTCAAATGAGCTCTTATGAAAAAGCTTTGCATTTGGTCCTCGTTTGTATAAATCACACACAGTGCAATTCCAGCTGCATCATAAAACGGAATAAACCTGTGGACTTTCATCCAGGCTAATGGATTTGGAAGACAAACTACTCTCTAACCAAATGCAATCAATCCCTGAAGTGGTTAAAGAGTTCTCCCTAAAGACAAAGAGCAGCATAATATAATAAGCACTTTACAGAATAACAAACTCATTCATCATACCGAGTTGTCTACATGCGGTTAAAAAAACCACCTGCCTTTGCGCTCACCTACATGCAAACTCATCAGATGGCAAACATTCCTGGTACACCTGCATAAACCATACAAAACCTCATACTAATTTCATTTCCTTTGGGAGAAAAACGAACCTGAGAGATCTAAATTTTTATCTGAGGATGACACAGAAGAATGTTTCCAGCACCAGGTAGCGCTCCGTCATCCACAAAAGACTCCAGACATTTAGGAACACATTGGGGATATTCATCAGATAAAACTGAATGCAAATAAGCTGGCATAGAGCAGAACATTCATGGGCTGTAACACACCCATCCTGCTGCCTTCCCACGGTGAGAAGCTGCCAAATAAATCAAACAGGGAGAGGTCACAAGACGACCTGAGTGCGTAGAAGGAGAAAAACGTATTGGCAGCTCATGCTGCTTTTAATGTATGAGCAGTGCCCATAGTACAGCTGCTGTTTCTTTTAGAGGATGCTTCCAGTATTTAAAGGGCTCCACTCCCATAACATCTCCCTGTACCACAACAGCACATTGAATGGTAAAAGCTGATGTGGAGCCTGAAAATATATTTTCCCAAGGCACTGTCTCATTAATGTAAGGTGAACTTGTGTGTCAGCAGCTGGAGGACAGAGGGAGTGGAGCTGGAGCAGCACATGGGTTTGCCAGCTTGGCTCTCAGTGCACACCCTGATCACATCAGCCTCAGCTTGTCAGGTTCACAAGAGGGAAAAGCAGAGACAAGAGCAAGCTCAGCTCCAAGGGGAGGAGAGCAGTGATCATAGAGGGCATTTGACAGAGCCACTGGCACAGCCCTGAGGAGGAGAAGGACCAACACACCAACAGGACACTCACCAAAGCAGATGATGAGCCAAGTCAGCCAGCCCTCTCACCAGCTTCTCTACCTAGGAAAAGACTGAAATAACAGCTATGAAACAGCTAATAGATGTCTTGGCCAATATATTTTGGAACTGTGTTCAATTAATTGAGAAAGGGGCCCCTTATTCTGGGGCAAGAGTGTCAGACTAGGAATTGTTCTGCAATTTCCCCTTTAAATTCACATCACCTATTACTCTGAAGTAACCTCACCTCCAGAAAAGCCCCCAGGCTCCAGGCCATAGGAGCTACTCCTTAAGACTATATTATAATCTCTCCGTTTCATTTTCACACCTCTGAATATCTGCTTCCAGTTTTCAGCCCTTGTGAAATTAAATTTCCCCAACCCACCAGGCTGCTAATCTTCAGTAAAGATGTATCCCAGTCTGAAAACAGAACTGAAGAAGGAAAGAAGCTGCTAATCCTCTGACCACAGCTATCACAGGCTCAGCGGGTTCTTCCAGCTCATCAAGTTGACATGAATCAGAAGGGATTGTGACACTGGTTGTGAAGATGAGGAGACAGGGATGGATTTACAGAGAAATTCTCTCTTTATCCCAAATGTTCAGCAACTCTTTTGTGGTATTAGCCCACCTACACTTCCATGATCTGTATTATCCTTTGCACTATCTACCATCCTTTCTAATTCTCCTTCTAGACAGGATGTAGTGTCTTTTCACCAGTATGTCACTGATGATAAAACTGTTTCTAGTTTCTAGTCCTAGAAAGCCAGCACACACACATTGTTAATCAAGACAGTGGTACTAAAAGGAAAAAAGAAAGACCCTTTCTGAGGCCACCAAACAGAGTAAAGCAGGAGAACTACAAAGACATCCTCAGAGCAGTATAAGAACTTGGGGATGAAAGAAAGAACAGCCTTTGTCCAAAACAGGGAACCTGTAATGCAGGAGGATTAAGTACAGTAGTTTTACAAATCAGGACCAGCAGATGTGATCAAATCTTTCTCCTCACCCTTTCTGCTAAGTCTTTATAGAAGGCCCTTAAAAAAAAAAACAAAACCAACCAACCAACCAACCAAACAAACAAAAAAAAAACACAAAAAAAAAAACAACCCTGAAAAACAAAGAAACAAAAAAACTAGCCTGGGAAAACTGAAAGCAGCAACAGCACCTGTTCCATCTTGGCTTTATCTGCTGCACCCAATATGTACACAGTGCTTTTCCTAGGACACAGTGAGGGTATGGAATAATTAGATTGGGATCACTGCAGATGTACATTAAGAAGAACATTGGGTTTCTTCCTTTTGCTGTTCTTCCTGCCCTGCTGCATTGTTTGTGCACGACAAGGTGCTGAGCACAAGGCAGGCAGCAGCTGGCAGGACATCCACAACTGGGCTCTTGCTCTGCTTACCCACTTGATCCCCACAGTGCCAGGAAGCCTGGCTGGCTGCTGCTTTTCAAACGTTTCTGTGCTACACAGTTAACCAAGACAGGTACGCAGTTAACCAAGACAGGAGTTGTTTCACCCAGCAGTGGACTCCAAAAGCTTCCATAGCTACACCAAGTCTTTCTGCAGGAGGCTGGACTGGAAGAGGAACTGCAGTGAAAGAAAATGCCAGGACATCTTGCAAGCCACAGAGGACTTGCTGCAGCTGTTGGCATTTCCTTCCCAAGCTGAGCTCCCTCTGCAGAGAGGAGGCTCTCATTTTAGGGATAGTCTCTCACGTGCTGCTGCTTTTTGTTTTATGAGGAAAAGGGCCATTTCCACAGTTGCACATAACACTTCTTTTATCCTGCATTGCTTCCATCCCCAGGATAATTCAATGAAAAATGAGGTTCATTTTTAACCGCAGAAGCCAAAAAATCAAACAAACCCCATACAGTTCTTGTCCTCCTTCATGAAAAGAGATGTAAAAATAGTAACCTCCTCCAATAAAAAGACTAATAACTGTTTTTCCTCTGGTAAAATATTTCTGTTTTAAAGCCCTCACTGACAACCTGTCTAAATGCAACGAAAAGTGGGTTCATGATTATGTGAATTCTATTAAGTAAATCTCCTGCTACACCTCTGCTCTCTTTTTCTTCCCAAGGTAATTAACATTTCTGTAGAGCTGGCTTCCCACCTCCTCCACCCAGTCTAAATCTCTAAAACCTCCTATTTTTGCTTTGACATCTGACTAGATATTTTTTTCCTTTTAGACACAGCACACACATCCACCCACAAACACGATTCAAAGCACCTGCAGCTGTTTCATGAAGAAAATCTACAGCAAGGATCTTCAAACCCTCTAGAACAAACTGTTATCCAGGAATTTCATGCAACAATTTACAAAATACATAAACCAAGGTGCTTGTGGATGATTTACACATGAGAAGTAAGATTCCTAACTTATTACAGAAAGGGAGAAGGATACAATGGAGTCTCTTTTTTTTTCCTAGTGACTAAAACTGGTGTCAGGGAGAAGGTTCCTTTGTCTATAATTACAAAGAATTACAAAACTTCCAATAGTCGTATCACATTCATGCTTTGGGAGATTTAAAGCATATAGTCTGTGTAGAATACAGCCACATCCCCAACTGAATAATTTAAACACTGATCACTTTCTGCATCCTTCAAGCTCTGTGACAACAGCTTCACTAAAGCCTGAAGGCCCCTTTGCAGAGGTCAGGAATGGCACAACCACGTGGCATCATTAAAGACTCCTCTACTCTTTAGCAACCTACACAGCCTGGGAGTGGCCAGCAATAGGATACTTTACTTCCTCTCCAAAATCCAGAAAAACTGTCCCTTAGCATGAGTAATGGCCAAGAAGGACAGGTACATTATTTTTAGGGGATGACAGGATGTCCAGGTTTCTTTTCAATAACATCACGTGGTTTCATTAACCTCTCTGGTATGTTCAGATGTCACATCATCCTCAAGTCTGGTGATCAGAAACCATTCTGTGCGCGGCAGTTACTTACTGAAACACTCTCTGACAGAGCTTTTCTGAGAAATTTGACAGAGAGGTTTTAAAAAGAAAAAAAATCTACCCAGATGAAAGTTTCCCTACTTGCTGGTGAGTGGTGCAGCAAGAAATCCTTAGCATGGATCTTTAATTTTTTCCTTTTAACAAGTAAGAAATTTCATTTCTGAAAAGGGTTATGCAGTCTCCTGGATTCAGTTGTGTGTGGTCTTTCCAGAGCAACTGACACACAACACAGATACAAGCAGAAAAATGAGCCAGATAGGAACAAACAGTGGCAGATGTGCTCCTGCTCTTCTGTCAAGGATACAGCTGTTGACAGCACTTTGTTATCTTTTCTCCTAAGCTTACAAACCAGCCTCTGAAGGATTTACTTCCAGAAATAATCCAGGCAATGAACAGAGGATTTTTCACATTTCAAAGTTAATAATTTGGAAAGAGACTAATATAGAAACGTTTAAGTGATACAAGTTCTACAGCTCTAGACTTCATTTTTTCTAAACCAAAACACATCCTCAGAAGGTGATCATGATGATTTCTGGTTGATTCAGGCTCAGGGGATCCACTACATTTCCTGGCATTTACTTTTCTCCCTTTCTTAGCTTCTGACAAGTTCTCTTTTTCACCTGGAGCCCTAGGTATTGTTTGTGCAAACATTTTTAATTTTTAATTTTTCCTGCCATTCCCAGGTCATCTCCACCAGATGAGCTAATACAGCAGTTCTGAAATTCCCACTGCAGATAAGCCCTAACCATTTTTTTTCATCTTCTGAATACTCAAAGACCTGTTCACACAAGTGCACCCAATGTTACCAGCTCTACCTATCGAAACCTGTCTTAGCAACTGTTGACAATCTCCTGCAGACACAACTCCAGGCAATGTACTATCCTCCCAATTATTAAATCCTGCACCTCCTCTCTGCCTGAATTTCTGAATACTTGATAAGACCTTGAGTAAATAAAGGCTGATGCAAGTGGGGAGTCTCATCCTTAGCTGACAGCTCTGCTTCCCCTTTATGCTGTATTTCTTCAACACCAAATTCCAAAGAAAATTTTCTCCAGGTATTTTAATGTCTAGAGAGAAACCAAAGCTTAAATCACTTTCATCAAGCCAAGTACACACCAATACAGACACCACAAATATTTTAAGATCATCGGGGACTGTTGTTTTCCTTACTTTCATTCACTTTTCCGAGATGTCTTTGAGAAGAATGAGTCCTGGTCTGTGCCCCAGAAGGATCCAGTGCACTCCTCAGTGTGCTCACCCCAAGCAGATACTGATCATCACATTGAAATGTCCATTTCATTTTCTATTTGCATCTGTCCTGCTTCAACTTCCCCTAACCCGAACACTGACATTTCTCTTTGAAACTGCACAAGCTGAATGATTTATGTCTCCACACCACCCCCTTGGAGAACATTTTGGGCCACCCTGTTAGAGGTGCCTGAACCATCTGCCCATGCTGACACCCTGACACTGCACCCCCCTGGCTGCTGACCCCACACCTGCACCTGCCCCAGAGCAGCAACCTCTGCCTCGGAGCCACTAGCACCATTCATGGCAATTCTTCCTTCAATTCAGAGTTCTCCCCCAACCAATCATTCAAAGAGATACTGAAAAATCTGGAAGTTGCATCACCACAACACTAACACCTTTAAATTAAATCAGAAAATAGCCATTAAAATATTAATTATGTACTGCAAGTTGCTTCACCGTCTGAGTGAGAGACCAGTTCCAGCTTAGGCTAGGCTGGTGGGCTATGACTCAGGCCAGGCCAGATGTTCTGATCTCAATCTGCTCATCATACCAAATGAAGAAGAACTTCTCTATGAAAGGAGCAGCTGCCTCTCCGAGAGCAGTCTGAGCCAGTTTCATTAGTTACAGCAACAACAAGACCAAAAGGGACCAAAAAAAGCAGCTTGGACCCTTCAGGCATCTCTCACAAGTCCTTTGCTTTAGCAGCACTTGTACTGGAACATGACTCCAGCAGATCAGCACTATCCTCTAGCACAGGCTGGGAAATCAGAACTTGGGCCCCAAATTATTTTAAAGTCTCTAGTATGGATTAACAGTATATACACACTGGTATTATCAGAGTTGCTCTCTCTCAACAGTAAAGTGCTATTCTATTTTTATATTAACTATTTGGGGTAGTTCTGTGTAGATCCAGGAGTTGGAATCAAAGATCCTTGGATGTTCTTTCTGACTCAGGATATTTTACAATTCTGTGGTTATACAATGTATACATAAAATCATAAAACCTCTACTAATGTTTTTACTTAATAGTCATCTCCCTAGCATAAAAGCAATGAGATGTTTATTGTAACAGACACACAAACTATGCACACTGGAAAAAGCATTATGCATTAAAATTGCATTTTAAACCATTTTTTGTATTTCAAAATATTTTTTTAATATGGGGTGTTGATTAGTTCCATTTACTGACTCAAGTATCATCTCCACTGCTAACAGTTATGTTGAAATTAGCTTCAATAGTTCATGAAATACAGAGGGAAGAAGAAGGCCATCAAATACGCTCATATTTCTGTATTACAGTAATCAGCCAGACCAATACTGGAAGTCTTTTCTTATGACATATGAAGGTTTCTTTTGTGGGCAGGTAGGGACAAGAAGGCAGAAACACTGGATCAGTGAAATCAGACCTCCAGAATCAAAGCCTGGACACCTTTACACTGGCTTACCCTAACACAGTATCACCCTTAAGCTGGATGTGCCTTCTGGGCACAGTGCCACATGCTGCCTTCTGATGAAAGGTCAGCACAGTGTCACATGCTGCCTTTAGATGAAAGGTTTCATGTTGGTTCTCAGTGTCAGACACGTAAATAATATTGAGCTCATACTTCCCCCCTCCACACTTTATGGTTGGCACACTCTCTGGACCACCAGAAAAGATTTCTCACTCACTCTGGAAGAAACTGCAATGCAGAAGCTTTGGAGAAAAACCAATATCTCTATCACCCACTGGTGAAGAAAAAGCTTTGAGAAGATGGAATAGAAGTATTTTCTGCTAATTTAATCAGATTTTACTAGCAGGGACCCTCTGAAAATCATAGTCCTTCTGGTGCTGCTGTCAGCAAAATAATCTCCAGGGCAAGAAGTGGGGGATCTTGGCATTTCAGCAGGCATAGGGCAGCTGGCTGGGACCCCAGCAGCACCACACTCCTCCAGGATACAGCACACAGCACTCCTGGCAAGCAATGGCCATAAATAAAACTAGGGCAGGCAAAACTAGAAATCAAAGAAATCTCTGCCCCTTTGACAAAACACACAAATATGCTCACCACACCTTTCCAAATCATAGCATTTAATTCAGGATTTATCTATACTCATTAGAAGAAAAGGCAACACACCACCCTCCAAGGTCACTTTTCATGTACTTTTACATCTCTGTATCTTTGGCTACCCAAGGCTGTAAAACATCCTCTGTAGTTTTACTATAGAACTATTAAACCTGAAAAATTAGGTAGTTAAAAAATGTAGGCATTTAAAAATAAAACACCCTACATCACTCCATCTAATTCATTGGCTATGGGGTCAGGTGAACACACACCGATAACTCTGAATGCCATGTGAGAAGGTGATGTTTTGATTGTTTCTGCTACACATTATTACAAATCAGATCCATGAGATCCTAGGGGCAGTTAAATGCTGCCACACCAACGCAGACCCCTGGTGAGGTATATGCTGCCAGAAGCCTTTTATAATTCAGTGCCAAAAATTCTGTAATATATAAATTAGTTGCCAGCTTTTTACTGAGAAAGAGTTGCTATTGCTATTGCTGAATTTACGTCAGTGAAAGAAAAAAAAGAACAAAAAGAACAAGCCAGATGAAGGAATTTCATCTGTGCTACCATACCCTGCAATTGTTTCCCTGTGAAAGAAAAGATTCTCAAATCTAAGAGTCACCTTTGGCACAATACTCTAGGATATTTTTAACAACTGTGCCTTAAAATAATTCCTTTTCCGTGGGCAAAGAAAATGATCTGTTTTGAGTGTCTGAACACATCACTGGAAGAGTTCCGAGTTTCCCCAGTGTGTGCCGAGGACATTCAGCCCCCAGTGGTGACAACAAGGGAAGCGTGGTCAGAAATGGGTGGGCAGCTATTAGATCAGGTAGCAATTAGGACTAGTCCAGGAACTGACAATGCCAGACATACATCAAATATTAGCAGATTTACATATCACCCCTTTTTACCTCCCTAAATATCTGCTACCACAGGCTGCTGGGGCTCTGTCCCTGCCAGCTTCATGTGCTCTGGAAATCACACTGTCTGCTGCATATGCCACTTAATCAAACAGCTTCATCCCACTACACAACGTCCCGTGTTTGCTTTGGGGAACATTATATGAATACTGATTCACAAAATTTGGCCTATATTCTTATTCTCACTAATTGCAATTTACTTCAGTAATAGACCCACTGATTTTGCTTTCTCAGCACAGTAATTTTTCTGGTTCTCTCTTCAGTACTTTCACACACTTATACCCAGCTTATCTGCTGCTCTCCAACATTTGAGGTAATTGTCAGGTAATAAATTCTTAAATGATCTAGTAACTGGGAATGAGTGTCAGAAAACTGTTTTTTTTCTCTGAAACACAGTCTTTATTTCTGTATCATGTATTTATCACAATTAGTCTTGCAATCTAGTCATCTTTTAAACCCTAATTTTAATTCATTCCAGTCATCTGTTTAAGCATCTCTCAGAGACAACTTAGGACTGCATCTGAGATGACTCTTGCTGCATCACTTTTCTTTGCTGCTGCCAACTCAGTATGTCTCACTATACATTTTATTGCTGGCTATTAATTTTTAAGTTAGCTTTATGTTCCTTATTAACAACTCATTTCTCAAAAGAGAAAAATGAATGCTGTTGAAAACACAAGTTCTGTAGAAATACGACATATGAACATTTGAAAATGAGGGCAGAAGCTTGTTTCTGAGGGATTATATTTCCATCTCAAATTCCCTTCCCCCTTCTCTACACTGTTTGGAGAATATATATTTCCAGTTTATAAAAAATAAATAAACCCAACAACCAGGGCACCACCATGCATTATTGCTGAGGATGATAGAGGCTATTGGTCTGCATGATTTTCATACTATCAAACCTTTTCACCTCCAAAAGGCAGATCAATGTAGGTCACTTTTAATGAGAACCCTGTGTGTGGCTTTCCCCACACACTGCACAGCAACTGGGCACTTACAAGTTTCACGTTCTCGCTGCACCATCGCTGTGTTTTGTCATTTTTCAACAGGGTTGACTTTTGCCCACAACACTGGATACTTCCATGTGGTGAAGTCTTTTGGTTGCATCATTAACTCTGAATCAGTATGTGCCCTTGCATTTTACTATACCATTTCCTCCAGCACTCATTATGCTACAGTTAGCCTCTGGCTAGAAACTTCTTAAAACATAAGGATGAAATTACTTCCTTGACAACATACAAATCAATTACTATGTAATTAAAAGATATGCTAATATATTCCCTTGTTTGGTCATGGTATCTCATTTAAGATCATCCAGTGCATTCTTTTATGGTATCTGTGAAATCTTTTGCTCCCAATATTTACACATTTAAACACACAGACTCAGCAGTTCCCTTAATCCCCACCTTAAGCCCACTGTGAAATTCTGCTGCTCCCCTCTGCCCTGCAGCACCCTCCTCATCTCCTGCCCCCCAAATGTGTGAGGATGAGGGACAGGGAGGACATAGGGACAGGCTATGCCTACTGGGAGAAGAGAGGATGGGGCTGAAGGACAGGGGACTGACTGCAAAGGGTCTAGACCTCTGAGGACAGCAGCAGCTGCCTGAGGAAGCCACTCCTGCAGGAATCACAGCCCATCAGGTCAGTGCTGCAGCAGGAGCAAACACTCATCACGGTGACATTACACAGCCTGCCCTGTGCTTGGCATGACAGCGGCCCTGTGCTCCTCTGCAACTCAACACACTGCCCAGAGCAACACATTGAATGCTACAAGTGAAATAAGGCTTATGCAACCAGGTAATGAACAATATTTAAGTGAAGTACCCTGTGTTCTTGATCACTTTAAAATATTTTTATAGTTACTATGTAATGTCAACACAAGGTAAAAAAATGGAATTAATCCAACAGCTGCATACAAGCTAGATTGAAATGAGATTTCACTGCAAGACAATGTGCATTGTATATGTTTGTCTCAAACTGTCAGAATGGCCCCTTTGCAGATCAGACAAGGATGGAGAGTTGTAAGAGACACACGTTCTTTGTCACCACCTTCCTCCTAGGGCCAGGTCCCTTCATTTACTTGAGCTTCAGCTTTTCTGTCCTTGAAATAGAGGTAACTTCTGTCCACAGTGATGCTGCGATGCTGATGCACCTGGTATTTGCCAACACACAGCAGACTTTATTCTAATAAGTAAGATGTACAGAAAGCAGGACACCATTATCTGAAGCTGTCTATATTCTTCCTCATAGCCCTACCCAGTTTCATTTTTGCCTGGAAAAGTAGGTCAAAACACTAAACAATAATTGTTTGAGAGGGAAAGTGCAACGTTTAACTTATTTGGCCATAACCACCAGTTTTTTTCCAAATTAGCATGCTTAAAATGGACATGCAGGGTCACAGGACTCTCCAGAGGCAAGTGTGAAGGCAGCATCTCTTCTTGACCTGTTCCTTAGTCAGCAAAGATTCAATACAAGAGGAATAATTTATGTGGGCAGCAATTGATTCTTGCTTGGGAAGCTCCATGGGAGAATTCAAGTAATGGAAAGCTCACCTCCTTCTGGGATATACAAGAATGGGGGAGTGGGGAGGCTGGTCACTTCTGAGTATCTTTTGGGCAGATTACAAGCAAGCTCAGCTGCCCACCTTATCCTCATCACACACTTTCCAGTCACAGTTCTGGGTAGGAGCTCTGGCTGTGGGCATACACTGCCCCTGCAGCTTTGCCTGCCACATGCAGTAATTACTTTGTTTTCATTAATAGGTCTTAATGCATGCATGCACACCCACAAATCAAGCAGCCCACTGCTGCAAGTAAAGCAGCTTTGGCTTGGAAGTCACACTTGCCTGGGTGTGTAAAGCCAACAGCCCACTGTCACCAGCACCAGGTTCTGCTGAGCAGAGGCATCCACGGGGTATAATCAGATTTGGGTGGGCTCAGCTTTCCCCCCCAAGATGCAGGGGCTGTGTGTGCCAGTTGCAAACCTGGCAGCAGGGTGGATAGCTGGCATTTCTGGGGATGAGCATACCAGCACAAACAGCATAATGAGGGGATGTATTAATGCTGTGCCAGTGTCAATGAAACATTACCATCAATTTAAACAGGCAGTATGGCTGATTTATAAGCCAATATATAACCAAATATAGCACAGATGTTTGGAAAAACAAGTATGTGAAATAGGCATGACAAATAGAAAAGCTTTATTAAGGGATGATTTCTGTGATCTCTATCTCCCAGAATAGCGATATTTTAACATCCTCATCCAAACAGGAATGCAGATAAACAGGCTGTGAACTCATCTTGTTACCTTGTGGTTTGTGCTTTGACAGAAATGACCAATGATTTTTGTACATGAGAAGAATGTTTTCACTTATACCTCTGACTGGGGTCTGCTAGGGCAAAGTGGTCACTCATGAAGTGACTTTGGAGGGACTAATCAGAGGGATAATTGTGGTATGTAGTAAAAACAGTTGTCTGAGCAACCAATTCAACTCAACTGATTGGGATTCTTGCAGGACATACTTCAGCACACTCTCTGGCAATGCAAAACAAAATAAGAAAAAATGTGGGGGCAGAGTCTCATGCCTAACTTATCACCCAAGGCTGATGAACTCCAGTGTGAAAGCTGAAGATAATTAAGGACTAATCTGTGAACAGTTCAGCCAAGCAAAAGTGAATATGCAGTTAGCATTTACATTAAAATCTCTAGTCTGTGTGTATCTATCTCCATATTCCTTTTAAAAAGAACATTTTTTTCACCAAAAATGCCTCAGCCTTATCTTCCCAGTATAGGTGGCTGTTTCAGATACTGTGCCATAGACTCAATTTGGACACTTAACGCTCCTGGCTCATTAAGATCATGAAGTCAAATTGGTCAGAGGTAAAATCAGTTACACTGGGCAAAATCACTTTTAAGGTGCCCTGTGTTTTTCCAACTATATTGGAGACTACAAGTCTCCATAATGGATTATATAAAAAACTGAGTATTTATGAACTTCAGTGTTCAGTGTAGCCCCTCTAGGTCTGTCTTCAGCCAGGGCTGACAGTCACACACCTCTCCACACAGCAAACACACCAGGGTACCATCAGCCTCCTACCTTGGCTCCATCCACACTGATAATCCGATAGCTGTTTCTCGTGCTGTCATAGAAGTAGGAAACAGTTACAGCCTGCTTGCTTGCAGGAACCCAGTTCTTCTTCGTGCTGGGGTCAATTTGGAAGACATGGGCTCTGGTGGTGAAGATGGGCTGTTCTCTGGAATAGGGAGGGACAGGAGAAATGGATGCATGAGTCTGCGGAAGATGAAATGTCCCAGGAGCCCAGCCTTGACCAGACACATTGAAAGCACAAGGCAGAGAGCACCTGGCAGTCCCCCAAATGAAAAGAAAGCAGTGACACTGCTAAGCCATGATCCAGCCTTGAGTACCTTTCCTTGGCATGCTACATGAGATTCAGCACCCTAAAGTTACTGCCATAGCCCAAGAAACAAACAGCTTTTGTCTCCCTGTGTTATACTCACTCAGTACCCATCTCTTCCTCAAAATATTTATTTGCAGGAAAGGACATTCACATGCATTCCTTCTTTCCCCATCCACATATTCTGCCAAAAGCAACAAGCACCCCCTGGCTGGATTTCCTCCTGCCAACATTCCTGTTAACTCCCACCTACAGCCAGGGCTCCTCTGTGGATGCACCAGTGACCTACAGGCACAGAGTAATTACTGAAATATTAATCTCTCTCCTCAGGATCCCACTGTTGTGTGGATGTGCATGAAAATTTCATCAGATGCAAACCAGTCAATCATCCTGGGAAGCAAGGGGGAAAAGACACACAACCAAGCCCAAAGGTGATATATATATATTGCCTTTTAGTTCAGCTCTCAGTGGATGATGTACCACCCCTGGCACCCCGTTCCTAAGCACCAGCTCTCCTCAGATGCTTTTTCTCATCAAGAAAACTGTGCACACAGGGGAGGGTTTCATTTTACCTTCAACATGTGACAATGTAAATCAAATGCAAAAGCAGAGAAGATGCAGGACCGAAAGAAACAAACATGATAGACAAAAAGTCATCCAGGTTAAAGATCAGAATTAAGACTTACTTAAATAGAACTAAATTCACTTCCAAGTATGCTTTTAATCCAAGTTTAGCACAAGAAGTGAACTGCAAATCAAGCTCTACTGTGCTTTTATAAATACATTTTTATGCTTTTGGTTCTTAAAAGCTGCAGTATATAATGCTCTGTATTAAATCTACTGCTCAGTATATTCTTATTCCACACAAAATATTGCATCATGAATAGGTACACTTGACAGAATTATTACAGGATTAAAAAACTACTGTACTACAAGAGCTACCACCCAGAAATATTGACCACATGGAAACTGAAAAGGCTGCCAGGCTGAATTTTGCACAAAGCAAATGAAAAGAGGTAGGCAAAAGGCCAGAGAGATCTCTTGTTCTCGTATGTTATTCTTTCTTACTCATAGAAATAATTATCTTCTATTTTTCTTGGTCCCATAGTTTTGAAGCTATGTTTTTATTAAGATTTCTATAATCTTCAGCTCCTGGTATAGCCACCTATACATTTTTAGAACAGAACAACTTCAGGTACTTTAGGTAGGAACTGTATCAAACATCACACAAGATCTTAATAGTTGCAGTTAATTCAAGGGGAGAAAATTCGCAAATATCAAACAGATAAAGTGCTTTAAGAGTAGAATTAGCTCAGTGGAGTGATGGAGTGAACTTGCAAATCCCAGCAAGGCCTCAGGAAGGAGGAAATGAAACAGTGGTTTTCTCCTTGCAAGACTTAGGCAAAGTTCTACATTTTTTTATTTCTGGATGGACAGCTGAGCTGAACCATGGAAAATACTTACTTGAAATACACTGAAATTACAATGGGATTGTCATGTTACAGCTGTCAAAGAGCAGCATTTGCTTCAGTTCTTCCTTATCAGTAACTCGCTGAACCCAGCTCTCATTTCACAGGCTAATATCAATGCCATCCTCAACTGGGAGGAAAGAAAGAGCAGGTCTCCATTTAAAAATATTTCCAACATCCATTACACAGGGTTGGCAGCGTAACACCCACAAAGGTCATGGAGTTTGTCTGCAATAACGAATGCAGGGAGGGGAAGTTTCTCCCAAGCTGCTTAATCTTAAAAATATGTACTTTCCCTGAGTGAAGAATAATTTTGAATTTATTTTGTCTTTTACTTAGTTCTATATTTATAGTTGATTCTACTAAAAACTGGTTTTGCTACAGTAATATGACCTAAATACTACAGTCTCAACTTTCAGAAGTTTGCTCCGTGCAAACTTATTTCACAAACAACTTTAACTCTGTAATGTCACCTTAACAATATCAGAAAACACTGTTAAAACTATGCCTGGCCTCTCTGCTGCAGAAGCAGTCAGCATATAAATCTAGAGATAATAAAAGCAGAATTAAGGAAAAAAACCCACAACCATGCATCTCCACTTTTTTCAGGAGTTTTGAAGCAGCCATAGCTGTCAATGGGAGCTGTATACACGCATCCAAGTGGATAAATTAATGGATAATGAAGCTCAGGACTTGAGATAGCT
This sequence comes from Pithys albifrons albifrons, assembly GCF_047495875.1. NCBI lineage: Eukaryota > Metazoa > Chordata > Aves > Passeriformes > Thamnophilidae > Pithys > Pithys albifrons. The sequence continues at coordinate 11,898,767 of NC_092470.1, forward strand.
AACTATCCAGTCATGTGGACCTTTTATTAAGAAGTAAAAGCAAACCCTTCTTATGATTATTAAACAGGAACAAAACCAAAACCACCTGGATTTTATCTTCCTGTGTGCAAACAGCAGACCTAACACTCACAGTGACAGTGTGCTAGTGATAAATTATTAAAAATAAGAAAATGCAATGTGTAAACATAAGCATTTTAACTCATTTGAGGTTAAGTGAGCTGTTGACCTTTCAACGAGACTCAAATTCGGAAGGGCCAGTTGGATGCATCTGACCTTTCTGCTGTAGGTGGTTCTACGAGGCAGCAAAGCCCCAGGACTAATATCTGATACCCTGAAGTAGAGGGAGCAGCTCCAGCACACAACCTCCTGGATTTTCCAGTGTTGCCTCATAATACATAAGAAAAGAAGATGCATTTCTGTGACTGTGTCTGCCCTGCTGCAGGTCTGTGCTCACCTCTTACCCCAAGGAGCCCAAACCCATCGGCAGGGCCCATGGGCTGGAACCAGCACTGGCAGCTGGTGCCACCACACCTTCCCACACACCACAGCAGGCTGGCAAAGCAACAGCATTGACAAACTCCAGTGGTGCAGCTTTTAACACAGGGGGAACATCCTCCTTCACTGCATCCCAAACTGCTTTGACCACTGAAGCACACACAGGCAACTATAAAACTGAGGCATTCAATTTTCAAATGAAATGCTGAATTAGATACTTTTAAAACACTTTACCAGGGCTCTACAGAGCTCCAAACTGAGACAGATTATTCTGTGTAACTCGCAGCTTTTGACATTCAAGAAAGCAGTTTGCCAGTAGGGGAATGACTTTGTTTCCCAGGGTTCCTTTCCTTTTCATTTTATGAGAGATTTATCAATTTTTATCATAAAAAACCAGTAATTCTAACTTGAAACTCCTGCAGCACATCCTGTGTGGTTTGAGCCCTGTGAGCTGCTCGTTCCACGAGGCTGCCAGTTTGACCGGAGAGCCAGAGAGCAGCAGCTCTGCCAGCTGGGCCATGGACCCACACATCATAAGGCAAAGAGAATTTATGAATGTTTAAAATCTCATTAATTTTAACCAAAGTTGTTAATGATTGATTAAATACTCTTAAAAACAACCCCAACTGCTTAAAAATCAACTTGACAGCAATATTCACTGTTTAAAGTAAACCTGCTTGAAAAGTAGAAAATGAAAAGGAGAAAATTATACCTAATAGTTCTTTGTTTAGTAATGTAATTTAGGACAGAAAATGCTTTTCATTATCAAACATGGCAAGCATGTTTTAAAAATATAATTGCAAATTTCAAGTAATCGTTTTACACATTTTAGTCGACCTTTAATTTCTGTCCTTGTGTCCTATCAGACCAATCTCAGGTAAAAAACAACCATCCTCCATCAATGACATTAACCTTTTCTGAAGAATTTAAAAAGTAAAAACCAAGACTCTCCAGCTAACTAACTGCTCCACAGCTGTGTGAGATGCAGTATCACTTTCTGGTTAATATACAACCATGCCAAATTTTACAAGTGTGTGACTAGCTGCAAGCCATGTGTTCTATATCACTCTTCCTAATCAACAGGAACAAGCTCTCACTTAGGAAAAGTTCAAATTATTTAATTCAAATTTCCTTGTTTATCACTTGAATCATGAGCACAACCAGTGATATAAATCACTTCAGCTGCAAAGAGCCTCTGCTGACTGGCAGCAGCACCCCAAGGGCTGTGGGATCTGGTGGTGGAGCTGCAGCTCGGAGAGCCCTGGCGGGGGAACAGCTGGAATCTGGGAGAGCTGGGACCCTGCGCCCTAGCCACACGCAGGGCCACGTGGAACAGCTCCAGCTCTGAACCAGCACTGGTAATGTAAACACTTCTGCACTGGGGCAGCCTTCCTGGTAGTACATACAGCAGAGTGACTAACGTGGATGCCTGCGGGAGCAGCACCCAAACACTCGAAGTGTCCAGTGCAACGGGTGGATGTGTCAACTGCACAGTAAATAGAACAAGGCAGCTCCTTTAATTTTTGTAGGATGTGGAAAATCAAATATATTTGTGACAGGAGCTCTGGTACTACACCAGAGGCAAAACCACTAATTGCACATTTTGCTAAAATTATCATTAACAGATCAGTTAAAATTTCTGTGATAAGCACTCCTAGTTTACAAGACGGGATTATTTGTGCTCTCCCCACACTAATACTAGACTAGACAGCTTTACATTAACTGTCTAATTTATGAATTAAAATATTTTTAACAGCACGTGTTCTCATACATCTTCATTTGGTGGAGGATGCACATGCCTGCAGACAGTGCATCAGCTTAGAGATTTTGGAACATGGTGCCTCCTGCTACAGAATACACACGCTGAGCTTTATACTACCTGACAGTGCCAGCAATCTGCAGTGATTTGCTGTAACAAGTATTAAATAATGAGGCTCTTCTAAGAAAGAAGAGAAGATACAAATGCAAAATCCTACTTTGTGACATATCCCCATTACTGGTCATGATACAAAGAATTTTATTTGTTAAAGGCAACATGATAAACTTGGTGTCAATAGACACTTGGATTGAATATCTTTACTACTGCCTGGCAATGCAATAAAAAAAACTAATCCTCTACGTACATCTTCATATCATAGTTTGGAATGTCATTTGTATTTATTTATGATAATTCAAAAATAAGCAATGTTGCTAAAAAGAAGAGCACTCTTCCCCCAGCACCCCTGCCCAGGAATGGCTTTCCCATCAGGTCACCCACCAGCTGCCCTCAGCTCCTGTGTGGCAGTGGGACAGGCATGACACCAGCTCCCAAAGCCACCCAGCACTCCCAGTCCCTCTGATTTCTCCAAAATGCACCCACAGCTTCAAAGGCTAAGACACATTAGCAAGGCAAACTCATGGCTTTGGTCCCAAACAAAACTGAGGAACTGTATCCTGCCCCTTGAAAGCAGCAGGCTCTCCAATCTACCCCTCCAAGACCCCAGAAGTCACCAAATGTCCCCCTTCAGCCACAGCAGTACCAGCTCTGGGGGTGCCCAGGTCTCAGGCTGCACAGCTGTCCTGCCAGGCTGCTGCTGCCTTGCCTTTCTAGATTTTACTGCTCCATGATGGCCCCTGAGTTCATGGATGGAGATTTTTCACCTGTTTGGAATACTCAGCTCAATTAAAGTCCAGGCAAGTTAGGATGTCTAAAAATTACCTGTGAAAATACTATTTCATCCACCCATAGCTCTGCTCACTTGTTCACACATGCACATGTCAAACTCTGAAAAACAACCAACCTCTCTCCCCGAAACACCAAAATCCAGGTAAGGCAGAACTCTGATGAAGACACAACTGCTGTGGGGAGAAGCTGCAGTTCACGGTGCCACGCACAGCAATCAGCACAGTGGTTGCAGTTTACAAACAATGCTAATCTTTGCTCCAAGAGAAAATGAGAGTCCATTATCCTCCAGCCTGTTACCTCTACATGTTGAATGCCTGTGCCATCTTGAAGAAAATCTTTTCAGAAAAAAGAAAACCACAAAAATTAGCTTCTCAATAATGACCAAGGATGAAGCCAGAGGACCCCTGCACACTCCAGCCAAGACAAGTGCATCCCTCTTACCACAAACACAGCAAATTCAGCTGTCTCACCCCAGTCCCAGGGATACTGTCACCTCAATGTCCATCACTGCCAGATCCTGGCTGGAGTCAGGGGCCAGGACAGCAGGCAGGTTCATGAAGCACAGGCAATACACAGAGCTGGGGAGAGGCAACAAAAAACCTGTACGTTTTTTGGCTGTGGTAGCAGCAAACTGGCATTACAAAAGGAGGCACTTTGCTCCCTTCCCAAATTGCCATATGCTAATTAATCCAGGTCACTCAGGTCTCATCAGCTGCCACAGGCAGGTTCTGGTGCTGGCTGCCAACCCACACAACCAGCAGAAGCAAATGAGCCTGTTTTAACTTGCAAGGGTGCAAAACTCAGCATGAGGTGAGCAGGTGGGTAATGGCTCCATTTTACACCTGAGGAAACAGCCACGGAGAGCGAGATGGCATCCCAGGATAACAGAGCCACTAGCAAGCCTGGAAATAAAATTAAACCACCTCATTTCCTCTCTGTAGCTTTGCTAGCGTATCACTATCATTGCAGGGCAGTTTCATACCACATCCACCCAGGGAAGTTTCTGACCACCTGAATTTAAAAAACTAAATCAACACCTAAATATTCACCACTGAACAAAAGAGATAATTACAAGAATTAACAATCTTATGAGTGGAAAGAAGCTATCAGTGGTTTTAAGAGCTGCTCCTCCACGCTGTGGAGGAAGGTAGGATGGGATGGCAGCTCTGCCAACCACCCTCCTGCAACTCCCTTTGGTCCTGCAGTGCAAACACAGTCCTTCCTCCTCACCAGGTATTTCTGCAGCACCCAGGTTTTGCTCTTCTTCATCCTCTCTGTAAAAAAAAACACAGGCACCCCTGAAAGCACCTTGGCCGGCACTCGCCAGCCAAGTCATGTGCTCCTGGGTGGCATTCTCTGCCACAGGGTGGAACAGGGGGTACACAGGAGGTACAGGTAACAACCTCTGGAAAATTCAGACTGCTAGGACAGAAATTACACTGCCCATAAAAAGGCAGAAAACAAGAAAGAAAAACAGCTATTTTTTAAAAAAGTCCTTCTTTCCAGTCTTTCAGCTGCTGAAATTCCTATTTTGTAGGCAGACCACTCTGCTCACAATGAGGTTGAACTGCTGAATCTGGCAGCAGTGCTAATCAAGGGCAAGGTCATGCAACTCGTTCAAACATCCAGTCATGATTCTCTGGTGCCCACTTGATACTAGATTTGATATCAACTTATCTGCAGAAATACGCAAAATTCATCAGAAAACCCCAGCTTTTTAGCTCTCTTCTTTTATAGGTATTATTTCAACAGAATAGAATTAGCAGAAGTGCTTCTTGCATTTGTAGGAAGCATGGTAGTTCAGTTACTTACACAGAAAAAAATTAGAATAAGACTAGCTAAAGAGGAATTGTCTGTTAAAAGCACAGACATTAATTAAACTCATTTTTATTTGCAGCTGAGTAAATCCAAAAGAATAAATCTTGAGGACAAAAGCTCTCAGTGTGAAAATCATTGTAACATCTGTGAGGTCTCACAATACCATTACGCCTTTATGAAGTCAATATACAAATTAAAAGGCTTAACTCAGGCAGTGAGAAAGCTCACACTTTATTTTGGGGCTATCTCCAGAGGCCTATTAACCTTTCAAGACGCTCTGAATAAATACTCATACACAAGTGACAGGAACTGAGAAGACCCTGAACTAATCCTCCACAAGTAAAGTTATTTATTGGAAAAAACCAAGTTGAAGCATACATGTATGAAACTGGTTGTGTAACTCTGAGCATTTGAGAGATTTTTTCTGAGAAGGCATTGAAAAGGATCCATAAATTTGCACCCTCAGTAATGTTTACATGGTCTCCTGATTGCATAGGCGTAAATTCAAACTCTGTAAATTGGAAAAAATACTTGTACTCTGTTTACACCCAGCACCTCTCCCACGCTGTGACAAAAGAGGCTGAATCTGCACATGAACAGCCTCCCAAAGTCATTGTATTCCTCTCAATTGGTTAAAAATCACATCCTCCATGTTCACTCCAGCTCCAGTGGAGTTAATGTTTTTAGCACAGCCTTCCATGTAGCACAATGTTTGCATTGTAATATTTCAGTGAGAAATGCCATTGTAAATTGAAAGTGTAAATCCTGGAGTGCAGAACACAGGTCTGCAGGAACAGGAGTACATTGTCCCCCAGTGCTTTGCCTGTAGTCCCCACCCTAGCACAGACCCAGGGCACAAGGCAATGTCACAGATCCCCAGCTCTGGATCACAGACTGCATGAACAGACCACAATCTACCCCTATGCAGCTGGCAATGGGAAAGACAAAGCACCAGCACACACTGGCCTTGTATTTTACTTGCTGAGGGCTGCCCTGGAAAGCTCTTGGCGAGCTGTGCTACAGGGCAGGGCAGCTGGAGGAGGAGGAGGAGGAACCCCACAGGAGTTCACTGCGGTTGGGTGTGCAGGGCTGAGCCAACCCAGGGGTACTCCACGTGCAGGAAACACACAGCTCAGCCCCTCAAGGCACCCATCAGCCTCCACTGCTGTCAGAGCAGCCCAACAGAAACTGGACAAAACCAGAGCTCTGCAGTGCCCCTCAGAGTCCCCACCCATCCCACCAGCACTGCCCAGGGGCCCCCAGCACCAGCCTTGCTGCGGAAATGAGTTGCCAGCAGACCCAGTCACTCCTGGGCTTCCTCACCCCACATCAGACAGCAGATGCATCCAGAGTTAGCATTGGAGAGAAAGAACCAAAGAAGAGAAGTAATGTAAACACACTTTTGAAGGAAGCGAGTCATTTATTTTGCAATTGTAAACCACCAGAAAATTCCTTTAACACATCAATGAAGTCTTTATTACTACTTTTAACTCTTTGCATTTCTGCATGGCAGAAGACTTGGGCTACTCTGAGGTTATGCATACTACTTGGTGTTTATTTATAAAATGAAGAGACTGAATGTCAGAGGGTATATGATCAAAACACATAGTACCTACAAACAGAAGACTGAAGTGAAATATCATGTATTCATCCACATAAACCCCACTGACACCACCAGGGCAGCATCTTTATGTTTGGGACTTTTTCTCCTCCGTGCTATGAGAATTTGCATGGCTGATGAGGTTATCTTTGCAACAATGCAATCTGAAAAGTTGATTTCAATCAGTGGCGTAATCAAAGCCTCACTATTGCAAAATAATATGATTAAACACCCCATTATTTCAAACGCCACAGCACTAAGCAGACCCTTGGAGGGGAGTACTTTTGTGCACTAATCCATGCATGCAATTATCAATATGCTTTCCCATGCCCTATTCAAACGCTCTCCCCTGAGGCTTTTCTTCCACTTACACTAGGGAAAAAAAAAAGCCAATCAGTTCAGTTTAAAGAACAAGTTGTATAACTCTTTTTGATCTACTGCCTGAAGGATCAAATAAGGAATTCTACCAGCCACAACGTCAGAAGCAAATGATAGGGCTTTGCTGATGGCCACCAGCACATGCTGCAGCACAGGCAGAGCACAGTGAGTGCCCTATGCTGGGACACGCTGCCACCAGAGCACCTGGGCTAATAACATGCTCAGGGCTGAGTGCTTCATTAGACTGCAAGAAATAGGGTGCCAACAGATGGCTTAATACAAGGCTGCATGTCTTTAACGAAACTTAAGAATGTAAAAATTAAAAGCAATTAATGGGTAAGCAATTTGCTCCATAAGAGATTAGAAAGATGCAAACCAATGCCTACACAGGGTTTTTGGTGCATGTAGCAACTTGCACGTGCAGAGAACAGCACCAACCTGGTAGCACTGCCATGTTTAAATTGATTTGTTGCTAGCAGAGCAAATCATCTAGAGGACAAAAATCACCAAAAGTAGTCAAGAGCATCAAGAAAGCCTATTCGAAACAGCAAAGAGAGGTTCTAGTGCAAGCACAACCCCTATGCTCACAGGCAGGAACCCCACAGCTGCAGCTGGAGAAGGGCAAGGTGTGCACACAGAGAGGCATGGCCAAAGCCAGCCTCACTCCCCACTCCATGCAGTTTAAAGTAGACTATCTGAAAAGAAGCAAATTTCCATTTTCTGGTGGTTTTAACAGAGTAATAGAATCAATAACCAGAGCATCTTGGTTGCTGCCAACACACAGGGAGCACCTCCTTCTGGAACTGGGGGACACAGTTCCTGAAATGCATGCATTTCCCAGCAGCCAGTAAGATAATGGAATGACACGTCTTCTGTTTCACGTTAAAAACACAAAGGAAATCTCAAACATTTAGAAGCTAACGTTATTCACTTTGATCTTTAAAAATATAACACCATCTGTTGCCATCAGATTTACAGTACAGATCTCAGATATGTACATTACTTGTTGGTATAAAAAGCTGTCAGCAGCCCTTGCGCAAAAGCGATGATCCTGTGCTAATCTCCTGAGTTTCAGAGAGAAAAACCACTAATTTGAAAAACTTAACCAACAGGTTATTCATGAGAAACGTAGTATCTACAACACAAACACCACTTCCCTTGCCACAAAACCCACAAAACTAAACCCCTACTGCAAACTGCACATATTTGCAGGCAATATTGGGAGAAACTTATCCCAGAAATTCCTGAACCTCAATAGCCACCTATTTCTGATCCCTGCAGTCCTGTTTGTGGGTTACATGAGGTACAGGTTATATGAGGTGTGGGCTATGGAAGGATTTCACTTCAAGTATCAGCATTTTTCATGCTATGCAGGTTCCATAACCACGCGTTGTAACACAAACATGCAAAAAAAATTACATTCTCCTGTCAGTAGAATCTCAAAAATTAGTGTGGGCTGACTGAACATTTGTAGAATGAACAAAATATAGCACACATTCCTGTTACAGACTTATTATGCAAGGTGAGTTTGGGTAATGCATAAAACAAATAAAGAGTTCAAATTATTTTCTGGATATGCATCAGACATTCCAAATCTAACTCCAGTTTCAAGGATGCAGCAGTTCTGAGGGGCCAGGCTAGGACACCTGCCAGGGGCAAGATCGGCAGGAGCAATGAAAATTCAGAACTTTATAGTGTCACATCATTAGTAGTTTTAAAACAAAAAGGCCTCTACCTTTTCTTTTAAAAAATTATTCACTCTTCTGGAAAGACATCTTCTCACTCTTCTGATGTCAAACAAGAAATCTGGGGAAAAAATTCTTACCTGTATGATGCTAACTATGACATACCTCATGTTTGTCATATTTAGCTTTTTGTGCCTTGGAAATGAATACAACAGGAGAGGACATAGTATTTTTTTCCCTGTGATATACTCTGTCCTGCTGGTATTTCTTCATTGAACAACTGCAAGTAAATCTGTCTTTTCCTTATCAAATTAAGGTCCATTAGACATAAAATCCAATTAGCGCTACCAAAATTAAGGCACACCATTTCCTCAGTCTCATTTACACCAATATAGACTTCTTTTGTGTGTCAAGTGTGAAGGGCACAGCTGAATGACAGGATTTTTTCCATCTCATTTATATATTGATGTAATAAGGGCAGACAGGTAGGCCCCTGCAAGTGCTGATTCTGTCAGCAGCCAAAGTAGCCAGGACTGTGAATATTGTCACTTATAGATTGATAAATGGACTACATGGGCTAATTGTATTCCAGTGTCTCTGGACAGATGGCAAATCTTACAGCCATATGGTGATTATTTCCACTGAGCTGAAAGTATATTAACACTTACCAGAATGTTTGAAATGATGAGATAATCTAAAATAATTTTTCCATGAACTGGGATAAAAACAATGGGATGGGCTGGGCTGGGCTGGGCTGGGCCAGCACTCTGGGGCTGGGCTGTCTCCCAGGATCCCCGTTCCATGCAGGCTCGAGGGCCTGCGGGTATCGCATCTATTGATGAAACTGGCTGTGTGCTGGGTCCTCAGCTGGAGCTCAGAGCCTGTGTGAGCACCAGGGGACAGCAGGCTTCATTTTAGCTATTCTGCCTTGCCCTTGTTTAGTTGCCACTCTCTGCTGCTTAATACACTGGCAGCCCTGTGAGCTGCCAGCACTGATACATACACTTTCTTTTCCTGGTAGTTTTTTTCTTATTCCTTCTCTTCTCTCTGGTTGAAAAGAAACCAAAGTTACTGGCCCTGTCCCCTGCAGATGCAGGGGAGGATGGCCCAAACCCCGAAAACAGGGCCTCTGGGGTAGGACTGACTGAGCAATGTGCACTTGCATCCCAAAAAGCCAATCATATCCTGGGCTGCATCCCAAGAAGTGTGACCAACAGGTCAAGGGAGATGATTCTCCCCATCTGCTCCGCTCTCATGACATCTCACCTGCAGTACTGCATCCAGGACTGGGGCCCCCAACACAGGCAGGATGTGGAGCTGTTGGAGTGAGTCCAGAGGAGACCACAAAGATGATCAGAGGGTTGGAGCACCTCTCACAAGGAGACAGGCTAAGAGAGTTTGATTTTTCAGCCTTCCAATACCTAAAGGGACTACAAGAGAGCTGTAAAGCAACTTTTAGAAGGACATCTAGTGACAGATCAAGGGGTAATGGCTTTAAACTGAAAGAGGGCAGCTTTGGATTAGATAGTAAGAAGAAATTCTTTCCTGTGAGGGTGGGAGGCACTGGAATAGGTTACCTAGAGGGGTTGTGGCTGCTCTATCCCTGAAAGTGTTCAAGGCCAGGTTGGATGGGGCTTTGAGCAACCTGGGCCAGCAAAATGTGTCCTTGCCCATGACAAAGTGGTTGGAACTAGATGATCTTTAAAGGTCCCTTCCAACTGAAACCATTCTATGACTATACATGCACTATATGTGTTTAGGTATACCCATGTCTGCTCCCAGCGGAGGAATCAGCTGGGAGGGGACAGAACCATGCCCCAGCAATCCTGTGAAACAAATCAAACCCGCTGGACAGGAACCAGAGGCTCTCCCTGCTCACTGACAACTGTGTGAGCCATTGCAAAGGTCTGCAGCGCTACTTGAGCACAAAGCTGGTAGCTCAGCATGTTTACCAAATGCAAGTAAAGCACATCAGGCTGACACATATCCCATGATAACACAACATGCTTATGGCTGCATCCTTTACTAATACTTTTGTTGTTTTTTCTAAGTTACTGCTTATTTATACCAAACAAACGTGAGCAAAATCAGCTCAGATTCTAGAGAGATGTTTATGCTAGAATAACAACCCACACTGCACGATTGAAATGATTTTTTTTTGCTTTGTTTTCAGAGCAAAATTCTGAACATTTATTTCTTTTAAAATAGGACTAAAAACAATGTTTTGTATTCTGCAGTAATTTGTTTTGTGTGCACACTCATGGCAGGAAAGTTCATGATAATGGAAACATCCACTTCCCTTGCTGGGGGGAGAAAAAGGTGTGTGCACCAGTTTCCCCTATTTTCCATAAGTAAAATATAGCAAGTCAAGAGCTAGAAACTGCACTCTTCTTAGTCCTTGGGATCTAAAATTAGTGTCTGGTGTTGGTATGCAGAATGGATCAAGTACTCGCTCTGCCACTGAGGATAAGGTGCCAACTGGTGAGAAATTCTTACTATGCTTTTCACACATTCACACTTTAGCACCCTAAGAATTAAATTGATTTGATTTGTAAGGTCTCTATTACAGGTCTCCCTAAACACAGTTTTCTTTTAGGAAGCTTTCTACCCCTGAAAGGCAGCAAAAGAACATTTCAGTGGCAAATTTCTCCCTAGACAACCCAGACTAGCCCTGTGTTTTTCCATGTGCCTCCAAGCCAACAGTTTAACCCAGACTTGAAGCTGTTGCCACCCTGGGCACCAGCCAGGCCGTCCTCCCCCCGGGCAGCAGCGGCAGCTCCAACGTCACCACAGAGGAAGAAGTGCCAAAAGGAGATGGAAAAAGAAAAGAAAGGGAGGAAAAGTAACTTAACTGCAAGGCACAAAGTTTGGACCACCCTGTTCAACTCATGGAATCAACTGCACTTTTATGGAATAACAGACAGCACTGAACCATCCCAAATCATTTCCAGCAGTCACGTGTCTGTTTTCTCTTCTGGCCAATAATTCAGAGGTCATGCTGTAAAGCAGTTGACACTTTCCAGTACAACCTCATGTCACTTGTGCTAATTTAACAGTTATTGGAAAGGGTGTTGTAAATCAGGGCAATGTTACTTTGATATTTAACAAGAGAAGCCATACAGAGCTGCACAATATTGCCTCCCTCCTAAGGACAAGGATGCCAATTCATAAGGCAGGGAGGAAAGACCAAGCAGGGAATGAAAAGAGGATTAGATATTTTGATTCCATTCCAAATTCTAAGCTTAAAATATAAAAAATGTTGGCAACTTCTCCCCCATAGAATTTGAAATGCTAATTTCTAACTCAATGGAGAAAAGTTCTTGCAAAGATCTGAACAATGCAATAATTACTTTGAGGCTGAAAAATTCAGAACAGACCTTCCCTGTAGAGGGAAAAGCAGTAATCACAACCACAAGAGAGGTGTTTACCTCAGGGCCTTGGTCAAGGTGACAAAGGAAGCTGTCCCCACAGCCCTGTGCAAAAACCACATGCCTTCTCCCCGTAGAAGCCTGGGGGAGGCAAAACAGGGCGAAAGAGCTCGCTGAAAGCATCAGGCTGCATATGACTTACGTCCCTGAAGGCTGATGCATCTTCCATAATATGCAATTTCGAAGATCTCGAGAAACAGAAGCTCAGAACTTTCTGCCTGGGGAATGTCTTTGAGTATCACATGGAAACTTTAAACACATTGTTTGTCCTTCAAATCTCTCAAAAGACAAAGTGGAATTTCACAATGTGCACAAACACCCATTTCCCTGCTCCAAAGCACAGAGGAAGGTGAAAGAGGCACAGAGGGGAAAGAAAAGTTCCCCATGGACACATGGACAAATTCACACTTGTACATCTGCCTGGAGGAGACAAGCAGACTCCCATCTACCCCAAATAACTCCCAAACCAACTATGCTCTCTCTGGAGCGTGGGATTTGGTCCTTGCTCTGCAGCTTTTGTGTTTCATTATAACTGAGATTAGAGACTCCAGCTTTTAATTCAATTCCCTTGAATTTGGGTGGGTGTAGTGAAGTGACAGATCCCTGTTCTCAGTCAAGCCAGTTTCTGTTCTTCTTGAAAAGGACCCTAAACCAAATCAGACTGAATTTTATGAAAGAGCATTTTCAGAAGATACTTTAAAAACAAGTTTATAAGAACCACTTCTACAAACAACAGGCAACCAAAAATTAGCTATCTCCTGTAATGGACTAAATAAGTGATAAACAGCTGTCAAACAAATTAATCATGAAAAGAGAGAGTTATCATTCACCTGTGTGCTGTAAAGTTTCAGGCAACTAAATCTCCTTTATTATTTCATAAAAGAATAAATTGTTCTTACCCCAGCTGGAGGAGAGGAGATTACTATGACAATCACTGAGTTTTATATACACATGAAGAGAGTCCAAAGATACTTTTATCTCATCCTTGAATACCCAAGAACAACAGTTGTGCCCTTGATGTACATTGTGCCCACGAGCACTGTGGCACTGCCCTATCTGGGCAGAAACCTCCTGGCAGGTCAGGGAAGAGTATTTCAGCTTTGGGGCTAAGAGAGGATTGGACTACATGAGGGTGTAAGAAGTAGTGGTTTTACCTAGAGGGTAGTGCATAGGTACATCCTGTGTACAGACCACACTATGTACAGATGCATCATAAGTAATATTAAGACCAAAAAAAAAGAAATTCCCCCAAAACACCCCATAATCCCAAAACAGATTTGTGGAGTTTTCCCACTTTGTGAAAAAAAGGAAAGCGCACATATGCAATATAAGTGTTTAACAGAGATGGTAAAGTGGCTAGACCTTCTCTTTTGTATAAAGGTGGAGTAAGATTAAATTGACCAGCTTATGGCTCTCAAGTTGTGAAATCCCACTTTCACATCAGGACAAGTAGATGGTGGAAGTCTTCTTATGGAAAGGCAGTAGAATAATCCAAACCAACAGCCCTGGGAGAAAGTAAGTTAATAGGGACTGATGACATCACCTTCAGAACTGGCACCAGATCACCCTGTATGCCAGAAACTGCTCTATCCCGAAAGGTAGGATCCTCTAAGGGCAATGGTCATCACCTTTCTGCAAGACAAATCTCCCACTTTGATGCATGGAACAAGTTTTACATCTGCAACTCATATAAAGATTTTATCTATGTGATTTGTAGGACTGCAGGCAGTGGGGGACATGGGGACAACTACACTGCTGCCATGTTTGCACCATTGTCTGAACTACCCACCAGAACGGAGCTCCTGCCTCATGTTTACACATCACCATCTCCAAACTAGATGGTAATAAGGTGTCAGACCCTCCCCACATTTCCCATGCATCCTCCAAGCAGCTCAGTGCCCCAGGACAGACCTGATTGCTGGCTGGGCACATTCTGCACTTCCCATCTCAGAGAACTTCTCCAGCTTTTTTCAAATGCTCTTATTGACAATTTTCAGTATCGCAAACCAGATCACATGTTCCCACTTAAACAACTGCAGGGAGACATTTTAGATGTGTGCAACAGATTCATAGTGGGAAGCTGGAATACAAAAGCCTGATAAAACCAGGGAATGTAATAAAGGCAACAAAGTGTTGCTGATACACATTACAGAGCAACTCATCAACAGTGGAGAACTTGAGTCAGTCATTGCAATGCAATTAATATGAGAGGAGGCAGTGTGCATTTTGAAGTACCACATTTTGAAAAGCAAAACCCTTGCTGAATGTTCCCCAGCTCTGGCTACACCCTGTCCTTCTTCCAGGAATGAAACAGTAAGTATTGAATACTGAAAATAAGATGCTGACACCCCTAGATATAAACTAAACATTTCTCTTCAGAGCCATGCAGAACTAAAATTTTGTATCCTTCACCCCCAAAATACAGTAGTTCCAAATCTGAGGGGAATCTACTGTAAAGTGTGGGGCAGAGGCAAACAGCAAGTATTTATTAAGTACTTGTGCAGCACCATTTCACAGTCCACAAGGAGGGATCCTCAGTACAAGCAGAAGCAGCTTTAGAAAAAAAATATTTTACAAGCTGGCTACATATTTTTAAACGTATTCCACAGAGACCTTTGCTGTCTTGCTGCACTGAGGTACTAAACGTTGCCTGATAAGAATGCAGTTGCAGGATTATTATAATAATAATAATAATAATGAAAGTGCTAACAGGGAACAACGCTGGCAGCTCCGGAGGGCTCTCCCAGGCCTCTTGACGCGTAGGCAGAAAAGTGCAACTTCTACAGAATTTTTTTTTTTTAATTGCAGCAGGGTTCAAGCTTCTAAATCCTGTAGGCTGCAGTGAAACTTCCAGATGGAAAGGAAACAGTTTGTCCCTTCAGGAATTCTTACAATCTTGCATTTTGATAAGCTACGTCAAATAAATAAAATCAGATCGGTGCGTGGAGGAGGCAGGAAAGGAGGATGCGTTGCCACTGAAGGGAACAGGCTCTGCACAGTAACCAGCACTCGCTGCCGCTCACACCTCCATCACCAGGCCCCCTTTCCCGTCTCTCCCCTCACTCAAATCTGCTTGCTCTTTCTCCATGATAAAGCCACTGTTGTTTTGCAGCTAAAGCTCCCAGTCTTGCCAGCCTTCAACATGAAGCCCACAAATCCTAGAACACCTACACAGCAGAGCCTCCTGCTCCCCTATGAGTCATTAAGCAGGCTGTCCCGCTTGCTGATGTCAGCCAGCAACATCCATTTTTTTAAATCAAATCCTAAAACACCTCGAGCATCAATTATTTAAAATATTATCTTCATTTTACTCCTGACCCCAGTGGCAAAATTACCATTAGGAAGCAATTCAAAGTGATGCAAGAGGGTCCAATAGCCTCTAATAGTTGCTACGTCAGTAAGCAGCCAGCTACTCGTGTCACACATGAGCTAAGCACAGAGCAACCAAGCCAGCAGCAGCGGGCAGATTTCTCTTGCAAACAGGCAGAGAACAGCTAGGATGTGTCACCAAAAATATAATCAGAGATCAACTGCATCATCCAATCTCATCTTGTACATTTTGCATGAGTATGTATTACACAATCCCTAACCACACTGTCCCTAACCAGTGCTGGGTGATGTGTGGCTGTGGTGCAGCAGCACCTTCCCCAGTCCTGTCTATTCCCTGCCTAATTGCTCTTGCCATTAAAAGTGCTTCTTTAATGCTCAAGCTTAACACTTCCTGTCTTCCTTTGAAGGCAGTGCCCTTGTCACAATCTGAGGTTTAATAACATCAGCTATTTACAGTGTACTGCTGAATTGTCAGAGAAACACAGTTGAAACATGTTCCTCTGAGCACATTAACACCCTAAAGAGCCAAATCACAGTCTAAACAAGTCACACGCTGCATTTGCAGTGCACAAAGCCCACAAAGGTGATGGACAGCATTCAAGGTGAAAGCTGACAGAGATTTGAATGTGTAGCAGCTTTCAGGAGCAAGGAACTTCCTGCTTGGCACACACCCTATCACAAAGTCAACAGGAAAACCAACAGCTGATTCAAAATGCTTATGCGTCCTTAGGTGTATGCTCAGGGTGAGGCTATTTATGTTGGGCACTGCAATAACAGAGCCAAATGAATTAATAAAAGGAATAAACAGCACTGCATGAAATCTAGATGCAAAACCAGGCTGGTAGCCTTGCTCTTTGGTTCTTGGCAAACTCACTGCCCTTCTCTGCCTGTTTCAGTCATGCTGGGAATAGGTTTGAGTGAACAGTTTAAGACACTTTGTCAGATCTTGGATCAGTTAAAAAACTTCCTGTTTAAAGAAACTTAACATTAAATAATTCTTTTTAACATTTCAAATGATGCCCTTGTTATCAAGAGACCTACTCACCATTCTCTTTTCAAACACACAGAAGGGCTTGAGGGACATCCCAACTTCGTGGAAAATATTTTATTTATACATTTTTTCTCAAGTGACAATCATATTAACAGTGGTAATTAATTAGGTTAGCAGCTGAAAGCAACTGACTATGATGACTCTCTTAGCATTAAGTTTTCTTTGAGTTCACTCTTTCCACAGCATATTCTACATGAGCAAATGTCAGAGAAATTTGCAGCACAGCACTCAAACTAGTTGTGGTACTGGCAGATTTTTCCTATTGTAATTTGCTGAACTTATCTGTAGCAGACCCTACAATATTTCTATAATCTACTGTGCCTTTCATGTCTGTCATCCCTCTATCACTTCTTTCTGCTATTCTTTTATTAGCTTGTTTCTTAATTTCTCCCAATCCTGGGTTTTACTCAGAGCTTATTCACACTGATTTTTTCCTAAACTCAGTTATGTGCAAGTGTCTGCACTGCTGTGAACTCCTCACATAACTGTGAGAGGTGCCAATGTCACTTGGATGCAACTCCATTAAAGGTTTGTTCACTCACTTGAATGCAACCCCACCAAAACCCTAAGCACACATAAATCAGGAGGATCTAGCAATTTGGTCTTTTTCCTTCTGCCCACCCCACCAAGCTTCTTGCCTCTCTAACCTTATGTAAATACACATAAATGACATAAACAAGAGACTACATTCTGCTGAGGTCAACGGAGCTTTCCCATCCATTTCAGTGAACCCAACACACTGCTCCAGAACTCAGAGTTCTCCGGACCTGACTTTTCCACTGGATTTTGTACAGACATCTGTATCTGTACAGAGAGATGACAAAGTCTCCAAGTCATAACAGCAGTCGTTTATATTCACTCTGCAAAATGGGAATCACTACATAAGGAGCCAAGGTTGTTACGAGTCAAGCACCCCCAACCAGCTACTTCAAAAACCATGAGATAAACAGCCTCAGCATGTATCAGATCTTCAGTCCCTTTCCTTGAACACCAACACCACCACCAGCTGGATAATGCCTGATACGATCTGCTCCCCCAAGCTATGCTAGGAACCGAATTGAAGCTGCTGACCTAAAAATCTCAAGAGTCACTGAACTCCAAGTACCAACTCAGCTGTGTTTGGGCAGACACTTGTCTCAGCCCTGCTTTGGGGTACCCTGGACTGCAGTGGAAGCCAGTGCCATTCTCTGCCCGCCACTCCCAGGGCCCCAGGATGCCCCTTTCCCTCACAGACAGATGGCTTGGCCAGACTTTAGAGGGAGCTGGTGAGGGACTCCTATGGATTTCAGAGGGAGCTGGTTGAAAGCCAAGGTGAATTTCCTCTGCAACACACTATTCCCTGCCACGGAGCTTCTTAGGCAAAGCTTATCACCATGGTTTCTAAAGTACTGCGGGTACCAGGAAAGTGAACACCCTCCAAAATGAATGTCTTCCTATAACATGAGCTTCATCACATCTTCTGCTTCCTTTACCTTCTTCCTTTATCCTCACATTTGTTTGCCTTTTGCTGCCCAAATAAAGCTATGTGTTGGCCGATGGACATTATTACTGGCGACAGCAGAAGGGGAGAGTGCAAGGCAGATTTTCCTGATCTCTTAAATGTCACTGCATAATAAAAACATTACATGTGCCCTCAGTAACATAGCCCCCAATTGCACCTTTCCATGAATATATTACATGGAGAACAGAGTTTTGTTCAGGAGTCCAGTCACCTTAAGATGAGGGCACTTCATTGCTTTATTCAGGCTTGGACACTCACTTTTTCCCATTTTCCTGGTGATGGACTCAAAGCCCACCTGGGGAAGGTATGGACAGATCTCAGCTGGAGGGGACTCATTTATCACATTAGCCCCTAAGGAAGCAGCAGAGAGAAGCCATCTCATGTCAGCCAAAAGAAATGTGTGCTGTGAGCTAGTTCATCATTAACTGTATAACATACACTTCTACATTGTTGTACAGCTTTCTGCAATAATATTTAACACTCAGAGGCCTGATTTTCAGTTTGATATGATTTATAAAACAGACTTAAAATTCAATTTTATTGCTAGAGGGTACTTAAATTGAGTTTTAATTCAACAGATAATATAAGTAACAGCTTCAGCACAAGTGAAGTGATTTACACGTCTAATCTAAACTGGATACTTGTCACACAGCTCATAACAAGAAGTATTTTGTAATGGACAGATAAGGAAATACAAAGTTACTAAAGAAATTAAAATAGTAAAAGAACTTAAGCATAGATGAACCAGATACCAAATACCTCCTTTAAACAGCTAATACCTGAACCTCAAGCATCTTTATAACGGTAAATTTAGTTTATATTGCTAAAATTGAGGTCAAACTATTAGATGAGTATGTCCAGCTCATTAACACCAAGCCACTTTCTTGATTGTGTCAGCCCTTGGCTTGCTACACCAAAAGACAAGGCAAGTGGTATTTCCAGACAAAGAATTCTACAGTTGGAAATGTGTTACATTGTGCTTTTCAAATAGCTAAAGTTTAAGCTCAGACACTATGGAGGTAACAGCAGCTATCAGATATGCTGGGTAGAAGAAAGTGGTGATTTAGGAAAATATTTGTTCCCTTTAAAGTAAACATTTGTCCAGCAAGACCCTTAACAGTGGCTTGACCAATATACAATGGTTTTCTGTCAGCAGGAACCTTCACATTGACTTGGATGGGTATTGAAGCTATTTTTTCCTGGACACTTTTTACAACATTGTTTTTATATTCCCTGTATTACAGGCATCAGGGGTTTTTTAACGTGTAAATTACTTTTGTAAAACGTGAAACTACCTTGCTGCCTGGTAAGCCGAACTAAACCAACAGTTTAAATAGCTCAGCTCACAGCTAATAAGCAATTTAAATAGCTTTGCTTTGCTGAGCTCAAGTAGCTATATCAGGTTTCATAGCACCATCAGTCACTGCCAAATCCATAGGCAGCATTTAAATGAATCATTAGCAATGGCCACCCCTAGGAAAAAAAAAAAAGCAAAGTAAAAGAAAAAATATTTTAAGAGCTAAGAATCAAGTCATTATAAATATTTTAAGAGGCAAGAATCAAGTTGCTGTCACAATTTCTATGAGAACATGCACCATAAGTAACACCAAAATGTGCCCAGGAAGCAAATCCCACTGGAATTCCTGGGCCTAAAGATATTCTTTCAAGTAAGCAGGACTGTGCTCTGACCACAACCTGCTTCACAAAGACAGGTGAGGTGCTCATTTCACAGAAGGAAAAGCAAGAGCATGCAGAGGTGAAGGATCTGTCAGCAGAGATGGAATGGGAAGGAAAACTGGGGGGCTGCTCCTGTGTCAGGTGTGCTAAGGCACAGCTGCAGTAACACTGCCACAAACACACTTCCAAGTTCTCAGTATCAGAAAGGGAAATGGCAAGACAATGACACAAGACACTGGAAAAATGTATATGCAAAAAACACCCTGTCTGCACTCTGTGCAGTGTATGAGTATGTACAACCCACGCTGAAACCTGGGGAATGAATGATGCTGGGAGCTTGATCTCACACACGCCAGGGTAAGAATGAAATAACTTACTTGAAGTGAAACACATTAAATCAGGGTATTGAACGTGCCTGCTCCCTGTACAAATCTCAATGACCCAATACAGCACATGCAGCAGCACAGACAGAGGTCTGAAAAGCCTTCAAGTCCTTTGCAGCTTGAACAGCTCTGAATCAAGGCAGGACCACACTGAGCTACGATTGACTGACAGAAGAGGGTGGGGGACAACTGCAACCTTCCCCTCAATTCTCTCCAAGTCACAGCTAACCAATAGGGAAACAGTTAAAAATAACAAAAACAAAAGCATTTGCCTTGAGAGACACACAGGTAGAATGACAGAGGCAAGTTTCCCATGGATGGAGGTGTTTCTGACAATCCTGGACTCAGTGGGACAGAGCTGTTCCAGACAGGTTATGCTTCTTTCTCCAACCCCAAGGACAGTTTCTGTTTTATTTTCCAGTGAAACTTTACATAATGAAGACACAGATGAGCCTCTTGTAATCTTCAAGTGAAACATGGGGAGATACTCACTCAGATCCTATTTCTCCCTCTGCCCCTGTACTTTTATTCAGTACTCCTGGGTATCAAATTCAGACACATGTAGAGCATTTTAATTCATTATTTATCCATACAGTCTCGAGTTATATCACATTAACAACAATAAACATATTTATAGTGGAAATTTGGATAGTTGGAAGCAGCAGGAGTAAGCTGAGAAACTGGAGAATGATTCATTGCCACAGGGGGGTGAGAAGAGGCAAGGAAAAGGTGTAAGAGAACATAATAGGATAAAAATAAAGTAAATGAAATGTGTGGGTTTGGAATCCCCCAAGACATTCTGGTCGAGAGGATCTCAAATCTATATATAGTTCAATCCAAACCCACAACCTTAACCTCTGTTTCCTGATACTTAGCTCACAAACTGCCCTAATGCCAGCATTTGGCTTTTGTCCCCTCATGTAAGTTAGAGGATAGGAAAAACAGAGGACTGATTTTTGGAAAGATCGAGATGAATTATCCAAGAGGCCCCCATATGTGATCAGAAACTTCTGGCATGTTAAAAATAATAAATAAGGGGGGAAATATTTACCCAAATTAGGGAACAACTGGCACAATTCAGGCAAGTTTCTCGTGTGCCTCCAGCAGCCAGACCTCTCGCTGAACCAGCACGAGTGAAGCATCTGACAATGAACTCCCTGCATATCCCGCAGCTTCCCGGCGAGGGACCAGACCCCCGGCCGCGAACCAGCCCCCCGGTGCGAGACATCCCGAGCTCCTGCCTGCTCATTCCAGTGGGGATTTCACCGCCGGTAACGTGCCGGCGGCTGCTCTCCCTCCACCGGCGGCTCGGACTGGAGATCGCTCCCGAGCGGGCGTCAGTGATTAATTACGTTGCCAAACGCCGGTTCTGGGGAGCGCTCTCGGGGCGGCCGGCCGGGCTCTCCCACGCTCCGCGGCCGCCGAGCGCACCTGCGGCGGGGCCGCGACCGGACGCGGTGCCCATGCGGGGTCGGGGCGGGACGCGGTGCCCACGCGGCGTCGGGGCCCGGCGGACTCACCCCATGTCTCGGCACCTCTCGGCGGCGGCAGCCCCGGGCGGCTCCCCGCGCTCGGCGGCCAGCGGCGGCCGCGTCCCCACTTCGCACATGCGGCCACCCCGGCTCCGGCTGGCTGCGGCTGCACGGCGGCGGCGAGCCGTCCTGCTCCTCCTCCTCCCGCCGCCTCCCTCCCCCCTTACATAACCTCACTCCCGGGCGGCGGCGGCACCGAGCAGCTCCCGCGGCACCCGCCGCCCTGCCAGGCGGCAGCGCGGGGGCGGCGGGCGGGCGGGCCGGGGCGGGGCGGTGGGCGCGCCCCCGGGGCCCCTCCGCGGCCCCTCCGCTCCCCGCCCCGCGCCCGGCCCGGCCGCGGTGGGCTGTGCCCCGGCGGAGAGCAGAAGCGGCGGGAGGAGGTTGAAGAGTCTCGTCTTCCCCGATGCCCGCGTCGGAGGGGCCGCGACCTGGCGGAGGGGGACGGGGCAGCGAGAAAACTTCGGGTGAAGTTGTAGGGGTGTCCCCAAGCGGCCCCGCCCGCGGCCGTGGAGCCCCAGCCGCGGAGCCCGCAGGGCGGGGACCGGCTGTGCGGGTCTGGCTGTCCCGCACAGGGAGTGCCCCGCCGGCAGCCACCTCCCCGCGGCGCGGGCGCGGCTCGGTCCGAGCGCGGATCCCGGGAATGCCCTTCCGACCCGAGGGGCTCCCACGCCGAGGGGTGCCCCATGAAACACGAGCAGGAGGTTCTTCTCAACTGTCACGCCCTCCCCACGTCTTTTCACGCTCCGAATCCGTGTTCCCAGGGCGATGTGGGCCGTGAGCGCGGAGCCTGCGAGCCACGGGGCCATGGCAGCCCCACTGGGGGCTCGCCCTCGCGGACCCAGCCCCAGGGCCAGGGCTGGCGCTCGCACCCAGCCAGCGACCTGCAGCTCTGCCCAGAAGGGTGAATGCCATCGGGAGGACTGACTCCTTTGGCCCTCCTCAGCCCCGCGGCAAATCTGTGCCACATGCGGTCCCAAAACCTTGTAGGTTTCATGAAATAAAGAGAGGGATGATTCCTGTTCAATGGCTGCCCGGCGACAAGGGTGACACATCTGACCGGCAATCACAGGACACAAATCCATAGCAGAGCCATGGACCTGCTCGTTCGGGTGTTTGTAGGACTGTGCTACACAGATACTCTTTCGTGGAGAAAAGATGCCCAATTCACACATAAAAGAAAATTTTACCTTCACCCACACAAAGTTATAATTAATACCCTGCCATCAAGTGTGAGTATTTTCATCCTTTTTTTACAATCTCACGTTGGTTTTATCCTTTCTTTCCAAGGAAGTGTAGAAGTTGTGGGAAGGCTTCAGGTTCACTTGTTTTAACTTTGTATGTAATAACTGGTGTTGACCTCAGTATTACCTGGGGACTTCATGGAAATCCTCAAAGGAAAACTGAGCCATCAACCAAACACCTTCCAGCTATGGACAATGAAACTGCCTCCCACTCTGACAGCCAGCTATTTCCTGATGTCTGGAACACCACAATGGAATTTCAATCCCATACACTCAAATAAAGTCGATGTCATGAGGATAAAAAGAGCAAGGTGAGCTACACAGATTTTCAAAAGGCTCTGAGATACCACCTCTCCAGTGCACCTGCTCTCTTTACCATGGTCAGATGGTTACTGTGGATGTTGAAGGACATTTAAGTCCTCACCTAATCAGTGCTGTCAAACTTCCCATGTCCTGTTCTGCCAGCAGAAGGTGAGGTTGCTTTTTCTCTGGGATAGTCATGGAAAAAGTTCATGCTGACCTGCCTCCTTGAATATTGCTTTGATGTGACCATTCCTCTCTTCTAGGGGAAACAGTACAGGGTGTATTCTCTGAGAAGAGAAAATAGTAGCCTAGAAATCTTGTGGCAAAAACTCAAACCATGAATTGGAGTTTTTTATCTCACTGTTTTTACACCATTTACCTAATTTTGTTAAATTACACACTCCATTCATCAGAAAGGAATTGTCTTGGTCCCCTGATTAATTAGCTCATTTTGGTGAGTATCCAAAAGTTGTGTTTTATGGACCAGTGCTGCATGTGACTTACAAGTATCTAATGGAATTGGATCAAAATGGGATAATGCACTTACTGTATGTGTCATGATAAGATGAAAATTGGAAATTGGAACTGCAGTTGCCTTAGCATTTTCTAATTTTTTAATCCTTTCCAGTATTGTATCCAAGAGTATGTTTTCATCCTCAATTATAAAAATAAAGCTTAAGCTTATGGAAGTGTAATTGGCTTGGAAATTCACGATACAATATATTGTATATTGTTTTTGTTCATAAGGTCTTTCCATTTCATTTATACTCTTTGTCCAACTGTCTTCTGAAAGAGACACAATTATGGTCCCATTTCTCAAGTACCCTGAGACATCTGGTCTGGCAGACAGCAAGTTAACCCAGTTTTCTGCTCATATTTGGGTTTCTGTAAGTGCACTCCCTTCACCTGAAATTCCCTCTATTCTTCCAAATGAATGAGATACTGCTCTTTCCAAAGTGTGGCACGCTTCTGTTGTCCTCTTTTCTCTGCCAAAAAGAGGATGAACTTCTGTCCTCAGTTTAAGTCAGTGGAAAAGTCCCATGGATATGAATAAGGCCCAGATCTCACGCATACCATTTAATATTATCAATATCAAATTAAGCAATTGCTCTACAGACAATTCCATCTTGAACCTCTTTCCCATCAGAGTCCTGATTTGTGTGCAGTTTCATTGATTTACATTATTTTTGTATAATTTAGTATTCTAGTTGTTTAAAGTACTTTCAGTTCTCTGTAAATGAGAACTATAAATATGCTATCAGAATTAATCAGTTCCTATGCTTTCATATGTGACATGATATTTCATTTCCGATTTGGCTCAGATGCAGGATGTGTACATGATGGTAATTCAGCCTTCATTTAGTATTCACAAGTGTGCTTTTATTATTGTAGCACGGTTAGGAAGACTCAAAATACTGAAGGCACAGGATCCCTTGGTAGGATTCAAGCTGAGCAATAAAAATATCCACACTGTAAATGGATGTAACTTCTTTAGATGAGAAATTTCTCCTATTCCCACAGGCCTCCTAAAGATATAATTTTTTGATTCCTAGATACAGGGTGAATATTCTTTTCAGAAAGCTGATCTAACAATTGGGAATATGTACCCAGCCCGCATTCTGAAAAGCAAAGAACTCACCAGGCTCTTTCTCTCTCTCAGTGTTTCTGTTCTCTTCTTTTGTTTGGCTTTCACTATTGTTGTCTTTTGTCACTCTATTTTATTTTAGATGTAATTTATTTTAAATATAACCTGTCATTTAGTCTTTTCAACTATTATACTTCAAGATAGTCTTTTCCCTATTTCCCATGGCCGAGAGTATTAAATGAAATATTCAATACTGTGATTTTCTCTTTTCCAAATAGATTGATAAAATCTGCATATTTTTACTCCAACAGAACTGTGCCATTTCCCTATTTTTCCCCCTTTGAGAAATAACCAACCATTTTCTAGCTTTAAATGTTATCCAGGAGTTTAACAAAAAAAAAAAAATCTTTGGAGAACTCCTGATTTTTGTATGTGAAATAGAGAATTAGTTTTCAAAATCTCCTGGCAAATAGAGAACTAATGTAATTAAAATATCACTATATATAAAATTTTAAAGATGAACAACTGAGAAAAGAAAGGACTTTAAGTTAGATTGTTGAAAATGCTCTGATTTACAGGATTTGTTGTTAAAACCAACTTAATATGATATATAATAAACAATTAGCACAATAGATCTATTCACTTAAAAAAACCCCAACAACCCTGTCCTTTGAATTAAATGTGCAAGCTCACAATAAACATCTGAGACCTTCAACAAGTCCTCCAGCAAGCCATGTAATTTCTAAGGAAAAAAAGTTTTCCTCTCCAGTCTCTTTCAGAAATAAACCAAAATAATAGAACTACTTTCTGTATCTTGAAAAGGGAAAAAAAGGAGGAGCTCATTTAAAAGCATTTTGTCAATCATCTTTGGAACAGTACATCAAATGTTCTCTTATTGTTCTTTCGGTTTATTCTTGTACATATAATTGCTTAATGCCAGGCAGAGCCTGTCTAAGTGGAGTCATAGAAGGTCCTCACACAGTTTCTACCTCACTTTCAAAGAGTTGTCCTGTGAAATATTCCAATACCATTTCCAAGCAGATGTTTATGTAAATGCCAAGAGCTGTTGTTGTCACACTGTGGTATGGGCTGTCATTGTCGTATGGTTGTATATGCTGCCTTCTCAATGAAGACAAATACAGCTAACCAAAAACAATGTTAAATGATTTTAGAGAGAGGAGACATAGAGACATAAAGAATGTCAGCAAACCCAGAACAGTGTCCTACAGCCACCACAGGACTGCAGCCCTGAATGTGAGTACCCAGCACAGTGTTGAAGACTACAAAATTGTAAGGGGCTGATGGATTTCTAATAATAGTGGTGTAGTCAGACAGCATCTGTCAGCATTAATACACAGTTTGGGACAGATCCTCTAGGCATCCTTTGTACATTAGTCTACTAGAAATCTAGCCTGGAACACATCCAGGAGTGCATCCTGACCCTGAACATTAGTGGGATTGTTGTCCCATACTTGGAGCAGACCTTGTTCCCTTAACAGACCTATTTCTTTGTACTTACAAGGTAAGACAGATAATCTCAGATCTCCTTCTTAATGTTTTCATTGATGTAGATGCTTTGATTATAACCACTCTACTGTAAAGTAAATAAGGTTGGTCACCTGACACCTTTTTTCTCTACATAGTGGGTCTTGCTAATTTGAACTGGTTTGGCAGTGGGCAGGCTGAGACTGCAGACTGGGTGACGAGCACTTTATGTAAGTCTCTTACAGCTTGTATGTATCTATGTACTTGTTTCATATGCACACAAATACTGCTTTTCTTTTTGAGCACATATGAATGAGTGAAGTTCTTCATAAAGCTGCTCACAGGCATGCACAGGTCTCCCAGATGATGAGCTGGATCCTGAACTGCTCCTCAAAACTGTACCAAATGTGCTCATTTTCCCCTTCCAATATGCGGTGCTTTGCATTTCATATGGCACTTTAGAAGTTACCAGTTTTTTCACTCAAAGTTTATTTTGGTGATTTTCTTTTTAAATCCCCAAGGAAGAAAAAAAAACATTCCATTTCATCTGCAAGTACAGATGATGACTCTGGTTTCTTTCCAGGCTTATATCACAAAATTCCATTTATTTGGGATTTATAAAATGACAGTTACAGCAATCAGGCACTGGTTATGCAGATAGGGTACATTAGTTTTATTTTAAACTAATTCAGATCAAAATTGCTGGTCCTGGCAGGCCAAATTGTACTAGAGAAAGGAGAGGGAGAGAACTGTATGTCTTGTCTGTTAGAAACAGGACCCTCATATTGCAACATGGCTGTTATGATGGTGGTGACAGCCAAGGCTACTAGCAGAGAAGCAGATAATAAGGAAGGGTAAAAATATTCACATTTTTGGTGAAAAAAGCTTAATTTTCAAACATGCAGAACTGTATGACCATACATTTCAGCAAAACATTTTGCTCACATGTAAATTTTCTTTTAGCTCTGGAGATTTTAATTCTCAGGCCCTTTCTACCATCTGTAACTCAATCTCTATTTTTTAAAGAAATTGGAGACATCTGTTTAAATACCCATCTCTTCCGTCACATGGAATTTTGGATTCAAAAATCTAAGCTCGAAAATAATACTGAAGTTGGATTTCATTTCCAAGCAACCACAGAGTGGCATTTTAAATGCTGCCTTTTTAATGAGCCCACTCCTCTGCACTGACCGTGTTGGGCTCTGCGGCACATGAACAATGTCTGGGGAGGGTCAGTCAGCTGGGCAAGGGGGTCGTGCTGCTGGGGGGAGAGGGAAGAGAGGAGGAGAAAAAACACCCCCAGGCTCACTGCAGCTGCTCTGGAGGGCAGAGCAGTGGGAGCCAGGGAAGGAAATGGGAAGGCAATGTGGGATGTTCTCAGAGGCTGTAGTGAGAAATGTGGGATTTTTTTTTCAGCCTGTCCTCTTCCAAGTCACTCTGCTTCCCCCCTGCCCTTCTCCAGGTCTGTATCCCCCAGCTCCCTCCCTGAAGGGTCACTCCCTACTCTGTCCTCTCTCTCTCCCAAAAGACCACTATTCCCATGTAAAACAGGAGGGAGGTGGAAAAGCTGGGGCCAGACATTTCAGAGAATTTTAGTTCTCCACAAGTGCTTGCCTTGGCTGCTTTTGGGAATTTGTACCTCAGGCTGGAGCAAAATACTTCATGCTTTGTGGTTTTTTGGTTTACTCATCAATGGACTTTGCCCCTTAATCAGCTCCTAGCTTGCTATACTGGAGAAGGAAGACATTTCCCTGTGTACACCTGAGGTCTGATTCATTTATATGAATGCCCAAGGCCTTGACAAACACTTATGCATTTCTTGTGGGCTGAGGTATCTGGATCCTTCTCCTGGATGAATTCTCAAAGGACTGAGCTGTACCAACACAGTGCCAAGTGGGAATGAAGCCACATGGAATTTCAAGCCTATTTACAAAACTTGATGGTTGAGGTAGAGTGGTGAGCACCTCAAACTTCTGGCTAAAGCTTGTAAGGACATGAGTGGCATCAAAGCAAAACATGTCTTTTCTGCAATTGTAGAAAATACCTTGAGTACAGAGACGCCAGACCTGGCTCAGAGACAGGCAGCTGGAAGGGCCCAGGACACCAGCTATGGGTGTTTTTCATAGACAGGGATAACTTTCATTTGTGAAGGAAACTATTTGTCACCACAAAAGCTGTGTTTTGCACTATTCTCTGAAAAAAAGTGTTAAGTTTTTCACCCTGTGCACTGTCTTATGGAAAGGACTTAAGATGCCTTTAAGAAGTAGGCTAATATTTTTATGCTTCCAAAATGCATTAGAAAAGAAAAAAACCCCAACCAAACAAAAATTTTAAAAACCTAACAAAACAGAAAACCAACCAAACAAACAAACCCCCAACCCAGCTATCCTTAATAAAGTTAAAGAGCTCAACTTATACTAGTCCTCATGTCTAGGTCCTCATAAACTACAATAATTAATCAATAATAAAAGTGAACCAAAGAGCTACAAACCACGCTGTATTCACTACACTAAAAATTCAGATCTGGAAAAGTGAAAAATAGCTATTTGACAGAAGAACAACAAGATTAAAGCTCCCACAAACAAGGAATACTTTGATGAGGAAATGCATTTTAAAGGAACCTACTGGATGGCAAGTTGGGCTGCATGTCTTCTCTGGATAAAATCAGCTCATGGACACCTTCTGCATTCCTAATTCTACCCAATATAACTGTTCTGCAACAATACTTGGATAACAAAACACAAACCCACTTCCAATCAGTTAAATAAGCATAATCTTTTTTTTTTTCATTTTTTGGCTGCATATTTTACTTTTCAGGAAGTATCTATTGTCAACATTTTAAAATTCAATTTTGCATAATTCTAGTTAACAGAAGTTATGCAGTGCTCATATCTAGTGGTAAACACAGATTCCACTTCTCTGGGGATTTTTCAAAGTCCTTAAATTGGTGTGTAAAATCGTATTTTTTGAAAAATCAGAGCAAAACTTTTAGTCAACACAAATATTAAAAATAAAACCAACAGCATTTTAGGGACATGTTGGCAGCTCAAGCATGTGGAGGAGCACTCCTGATCCAGTCGTTACCTGAGTTTAGAAGAAACACTGAAAGGATTTCAGCCATGCATGTCACAGTCAGTTTTCATTGATAGTTCAGTTTGGGCTTTGGAGCCAGGGCAGGGGCCCGGTGCACTGCTGGGGCAGATGGCACTGCCCACTGTCACACAATTCAGTTTGACACTGTGGGACTCAGGGAAAATGGAACACAACACCTACAATTTCCAGAAAAGCTTTGAACTATGTTTTGTTTTAATTTAATCTTTAGCCAACAGAGAAATGTTGATATACACACATCAAAACCTTTTCTACATACTTGAGAAAATGAAGTCAGCACTATAAAGTATGGTTGACACATATCCTCTATTTTTCATTTATTGTTCCTTTGCAGAAGTGTACATGATTTATATTGTGAATGTACCAACATTCTTCTAAGTTTAATTTGATAGTTTTCCTGCAGGAGCAGGCTAATCTTCATCCATCCTCACCTTTAATAATATTTATTACTGTTCTTCTGCTGCTCTGCGGCTGCCTGAATATTCTCTCTATGTCCATCTGGTGAGTACGCTCTTCCCAAAATAGTTCATGACCACTCTTTCCTATATTTGCATGAGAGATGTACTATTATTATTTTTGCATGGAAGAAGTTAGGTGATCCTGCAAAAATGTTTTTCAGTGGTATCATTTGTCCAACTTGTAAATTGATTTAC
Organism: Pithys albifrons albifrons; assembly: GCF_047495875.1. Classification (NCBI taxonomy): domain Eukaryota; kingdom Metazoa; phylum Chordata; class Aves; order Passeriformes; family Thamnophilidae; genus Pithys; species Pithys albifrons. Next base: position 11,928,688 of record NC_092470.1, read on the forward strand.
AATTTTAAATGTGACATCATAAGTAGCATGTGACAGAAGATCTAAGCAAGAAATATTATGCAGTCTCTTAGAAAGCTGGCCAGAGCTGATTTTTTAAAGATCCTGTTTGTTTGCCCAGAAAAATTAACACTTGGTCAAAGAGAATAACCTACAGCTATTGTTACTCAGTTCAATTTTTTTCTGAGATTTAAAGCTGAACTGTTGCTGGTTTTAAGAACATGGCTTTTGAGATGCTATTCCTCAGCATAAGCTGTTCTGGGAAAAGAGCAGGAGCCAGCCCTGGAAGTGTAATAGAGCATGTTTTGAATGCATAGGACCTGCAAAAACACAAATGGCACCCAACCAGCAGCACATGCTAAAGCCACAGTCAGCAAAACAGAATTTCCTCCAGCACAATAACGCCTGTTGTGACAAGTAACCAAACAGCCATTAAATGCATTTTCTTCTCTGGTGAGAGGAGTATCTCACTACACAAATACCTTCAACAAGGTAATGTTTTGCATTTTCCATTGTTTTTACATGCAGGTATCTCAAAACAATAATACCCACACAGAAGCCAGCCCTGTACCCATGATGACAATGGAAAAAACCCCTTCTTTTGACTTCACTGGAATCATGATTCAGTCATAATTGATTAATCCTCATTCCATTCTTGTGAGACAAGGGGGGATACACAGAGATCACTTCACACATCACTGCAGCATGGTGTTTCTGGAAAATATCAGCTGTTCCAAAACAGAGAGGAGCCCAGCACACAGCCTGGAACAGGATGCAATGGCCAACACTATCTCCATCTGGAACAAGACAGGAAATGCTGATAGCCAGAGTGGCATCACTGAAAATAGATTTTTGGCCAGCATACAGAGATTAAGAGTCTTAATTTTCAAAAGGTGCACTGGGACCTTTAATAACCATAAATAGTCAGGACTTTATATTGGTGGCTTACCGGAGGGATGGCAGCACTTGCAGGATGGTGGTTCCTCATGCCATGAGGTCACTTTGATTCATTACCGGATCATCTCCAGCTTTCTACAGGATTAACGGGACTTCCAAATCAAACAGAGAGCCCCTGAAAAGCCCTGACCCCACAGAAGGGAAAATCACAACAGTGCTTGGAACCAGTGGAACAAGGATTTCTGTCCCTGGAAATAGTCTGCGAGATCTGGCAGCAACATTTCCCATCAGATAGCAACCGTGAGATCTTTGATATCTTATATAACTGCCATCCTGAAATAAAACGTGTATCTAGTTCATCATTTTTTCCCCCTGATTTAATTGGAATCTTTCTTAGTTTTTCAGGTTGTTGAAGTCTTATCTTCCAATATGCTGCAGATGCTATTGCTTGGAGATTAACGTTTGCTTTTTAATTAAAGTTTTTATTTGGGAAGTTTGTGCTATCCCCACATCACCATTTAAGACCAAGACAATAACTGTGTATTATTCTTAAAATGAGCAGCCATAGAAACAATCCTTTTCAACAGATCATAAAAAATTACCATGTGGTTTTAATTTATATGTGATATTTTCTGAGTTTTTAAAATGAGCCTCCATAGAATTTTGAATTTTTTGTGATAATATACCTGTATTTTTTGAGTTTAGGCTGTTGACTAGTCAGCATGTTCTGCACCGGTTCCCAACCAGCATCAGAAAGTCCAGCTGTCCACTGCCATGCTAAGCATCTGGTTGTCCCCATAGCACAGCTCTGCAGGTGGTGTGGGGATGGGCAAGAAATAGCCTCAATTCAAGAGCAGAGAAAGAGACACTTGAGACTGGGAGGGGAGCAGGGCGATGGGAACAGTGGCACTGTGGATAGGTTCAAGGAAAGGAAATTGCTGCAGGAGATGGAGAAGGAATTACAGCAGCACTGAGACAGGCAAGGACACTGAACCACAACATCTGAGGCAGATGTCCCCGGGAGGGCAGGAGGGGATGCACAGGGGTGAAAGCCACAGCATAATCTCCTGAAAGATTAGGAACCCTTGTCCGCTGGAAAGAATGATCTCAAGTACTAATTTAGTAACAGAGGGAGAGTTATTACTGCTCAGAGCAGTGGTGACCTAGACCCCCAGACAAGGACCCAGCCTCAGCACAGCACATACATAAAATGAAAAGACAGTCCTTGTCCATAGTTTCCAGGTTTTCTGCAGGGAAAGGGACAACACAGGGATGCACAGAGGAGTGCACAGCAGTGGTTAGCAAATGTCAGAACAGGGAGCAGACTGATCAGTCCACCTTTGCAAAATCCTGCAGGCTTCTCTGCAGCTCAGTAATTCACTTACAACTTATTTCACTGTAGCACAGTGTGATCTCAATACAGATCGGTAGCTCTGGAAAATTCTGGTCTACAATTTTTAGAAAAAGTTACTTCACATTAAAAAGACACTCCAAATTTGAATTAATACAAAGTTGGCCTATAGTTCAGCCTTTGCTTTTTTTAATGGTCCTTAAACTTAAGATCGGAGTCCAAAAACAACTGGTTGGAGTGCAACAGGCAAACTGCGTCAAGTGCCCAATGCAGGAGAAATGCTAGACCTTTGCTGAAAAGCATAACCACTTCCTCCTGCTAGATCCTGGGTTTTGCAAGGATCTGAGTTTCTGATTTAAACACAACAGCAATTGTTACCAGATGTGCATGTCAGGGCCCTGACTGCACTGACAGCCCTTAATTGCTGCGACCAGCCCCTGGGCCCCCCTGCCCCAGCCACAGGGGCCCTCGGTCCCTGCCCAGAGCTGTCTGTGCCTGGCCATGGGCCCTGTCCATCTGGGCAGTGACCCACATGCTGACCTGAATTTCTGACTTGCCTTGGACTTGTCTCATCCCCATGAACTTGTCTGCCCCTGTGAGCTCTTGTCAGCTGCCAACCATGGGCAGCCCTGCTCAGGGGCTGTGGGATGGGCCCCTAACCCACCAGCCTGTTGGCTCCTGTCCCTCTCTGCTCCCTGACAGCAAAGAGGAAAGTCTCTTAATTCCCCTTCCAAACTCAGTTGGCTACTAATTTATGTTTAATTTAGAAGTTGGTATTTCCACACTGCGGGAGATTTGAATATTTTAGACTGGATATGGACACAAGAAATGAGCCCAAACTAAAATTAAACTGTAAAAGAAAATTGAGTATGAATACAATTCAGTGCCAGAAACTTCTGCAAAGTACTTTCTTTGTATTTTGCAACTATCTTAACAATAGGCAATCCATGGTAGCACTGATTCATACATCCCCACTTGCAGGATTACTTGACATATAAAAAGCGTCTGAGTTGGAGTTTAGACAGGCCTGATGATTATGATGAGTTTGATATCTTAGCATTTGGCTACTCCATTTTCTGACTTTCAAGCAGTTTCACAGAAGTACGATTTAAGTGTCTGAATATTCCTCCCACTTTTTTTTTCTTCTTCTTTCTCTTTCTTCCCTCCGCCCCGATTTGTACAGTACCTATGTCTGGGAAAGAACATAACCTGTGCACCAGATGTGCTATGTAAAAACTTCTGCCTGCCCTTCAGCCCCAGCATGTGTGCCTCGGGGGGTCTAACCCACCTCCACCCCAAATGAGCAACATATGTAGCACCATGAATGGCAGAAACAAGACTTCACTTTGAACTACATTCCTCATATCAAAGGGTCCTCTGTCTTGCCTTCTTCTCCATTCCTCTGGGTAATCATGAAGAAAGAACTGAACATTCGGAAAAGCCTCCTGGGGACAAATTCATTGCTAGTGTAACTCTGCTGAAGTTAATGGTGTTGCACCATGGATTAAAATGGCACCATAATATTAAAAACCAGAGACAGCACACTACCCTGTAATTACTGTCTAAGAGAGCAAAAATAATAAAAATTATTCATTCTTATAGACCCCAAAGGGCACAGCTGGCTTAGTCAGTTTAAAAGGTGAAAATAAAAGAAGCCAGCTAGAATGTAGTGATTTTTAATTTGTATACATGTATATAGATCTGTATAAATGATAGTCAGATAACACCTCCTCTGCACTGGTATTAAGAACAATATGCTAGAAATATAATTTAATGTGACTGTGAGTTTTAAAAGACTGACAACAGAAATAGCTCTTAGGAAATTAAAGGCCTTCTTTCATACTGGCATAAATTAGGAATAAATTCCCTCTAATCAAGCATTACACCAAGGTATGCTTAATGCAAAGGAATTGGTCCCCAATTTTGTAACACAATCAAGCACCAGGAATTGCATTTTCCCCTTTTAAAAAGGGACAATATTATTTTTTTAGCCAGTTAACATTTAAAGGTCATTGTTATGGGAAGGAAACATTTCTTGTATTGAGTTTAGCGAAGTTGTTAGAAACGGTGCAGTCTGTTCCTTTACGGACTTCACTTTACAATTCCATATGGATGTGTGTGAAAGACACTCTGAAGTTCAGTGATACTGTACAATATAACGGCAAAGGCAAAGCAGAGATCTGACAGAGTAGCTGCATGGGCTTCAGAGGCATTTGTCAGCAGCAGCAGCTGTTGTATCTCCATCTTTCCTGTTATTTAAGTGAGCTTCATCCAGGCAATAATCCTTTCCAGCCAAAGGAATAAAACCCCATGACGAGAACTGATTTTCTGTGCGCAGGAGGTCCAAGCACAACCCCCAGTATTTCTGCAGATTGGCTATAGAGTATCTCTGCTCACCTATCAGTGCAAGTATCGAGCAAATACGTGGCAGTCATTAGTTGCTCAGATGGCCCCTGGTGGTCTTACAGCCTCTGGTGCCCACAGAAACACAGCTTTCCTTCATGTGCAATCAATAACAAGGCTGCCACGCATGCCCTTTGTACCTACTCTAACCAGAACACAAAGTCTTGCTCTCCATAGCCGTGCCAGACATCACCATTTCCTAGAATAAATCCTCTGGGGAAATCAGGTTTCATTGTACAAACAAACCAGTCTTTCAGTTACCCTGTAACTGAGACATTGAAAAAAGGAGTGGGGGAGAGGAAAAGTGGTTAACATGAATCCTCTGAGTAGCTTCAGCAAGCTAAGAAAAAAAATCAGAGTTTTGAAGATAAATTTTCACTAAAATATTTTCTGATCTATTACGTTATTACTAAAAATCCCCATCAGCATCCAGAACCATCTATGGAGGTTTCTTTGCTTATTTATTTATTGACAAATATTCCCTCAATCAGACAGGTCCAAATTACAAGTTATGTTAGTTCCTTAGCTGGTTTCTCAAGGTAGATATCAACACTGAAGAAAGAGGATCCCTCCTGTTTAAAGATACAGAAATGCATGAAAAAAATGTAGTTCTTATTTTCTCTTGCTACTGAGATAGACACATGCTGACTTTTCATTAAAAATGTCACAGCTGTCAAGTTCTACTGAAATAGAGCAATGAACCCAGTCTTAAAAAAAACCCAGAAAATAGCAAAAGATAAAAAGATATTAAACAAATAAAACTTAAACAGTGTTTTCATTTTGCTTCTTGGTACAGGCTGGTTATCCTGCAGAGCAGACTTTCTTCTTTTCCCAAGGAATAATAACAAGGGCTAGAAATTAATTTTCAAATGAAAGTTGAGTATAATGAAAACACATGACTCCAGAAGCTGGGGATTCATGTAAAACATCAAAGTCCTGTGACAGACCAGCATGAGTTATTGAGGCTAAATAGTTATAAAAAGAATTGTCATTTTCCATTGTTTCAAGGCAAGCAAGACTTTGCAAGTTTTAGCACATATTCCTTTGTTCAGTCAGGAAGATCCATTTTACAAAAGCTTCATTAACTTCTGCTAGGCTAAGAGGAACAACTCAGTTTAAAATTCAGAAGATAAGACTTAATCTAACGGCACATTATTTAACATAATGAAATCCACAGAAAAAAAAAGCAAACACTTTGAGGTTTTATCACACTACAGTAAACATCAGAGATGCAGATTACAGGTCCTGTTCATATGAAAACAACACATTAATTACCCAGAGAGCCTTGAAGTGAGCAGAAAGATTGCAAGAGTGGATTATCAAGTTATCTGTCTTGACAACACTTGGAGCTTGACCTTTTAAGTATTTGGGCACTTACTCTGTAGGTATGTGCTATGTGATGTATTTATGGGGTGTTGAAAGTTCTACTTGGTGACAATATTAATTTTTGAGTGTCTTTATTCCTTTAAAATCGTCTGTCACTTTGGGTTTTTTACATGCAGTTTGAATTCCATGAGAAACCTTGGGATATGGATCATGATCTCCTTCTTGATGTTATAACCCGTATCAGGGTGAAAAAAGAAACAAAGCACAAGCATCATGTGTATATATATATGTATAATATATATAATTATGTGCCACTCTGATTTAGCCATTCCTCACAAGTGTTTTTCTATGCAGAATATGCTGATGAGAGCACATCAGCAAAACTGTAATTTGTGAAGTACACTGTTCACAGCATTACAGGCCCATGCATTCAACAGTACTCATATATATGCTTAGATTATGCACATGATTAACTGTATAGATGACTTGAGTCTATAATTAAAAGTTTAATATTAAGTTTGGTTTTTTAATGAAAAATGTCACCCATCAAACAGCAGACTAGAGCCTCAAAAATAAAGAAGTGTCTCCCTTTTATTAAGGATCATCTCATTAATTTTATGCATGAAATCCTCAGTAGACACACCCGAAACTGCAATATCCAGCAACCAAAATGAAACATGTCTGGAGAAGAAATAAAATCCTACTTAATTTTGTCCATTTCAAAAGGATAGTTGGCAGAACAGGGATTATATGGAGAAAACTTAAGCCACAATATAATATTTTTCAGCCTCAATGACAATTTATTTGGCTTAGAACTAGCTATCCAGGCTAAGATATTTGCATTAGGCTGTTTGGACTGAGGTCATCATTTCTATTCTGCAAGTGACAATATGCTCCTGCTGTAGGTCATACAGGAGAGCAGGTTGTAATTATTGCTGTTTATATCAAACAAAGGCACTCATTCTGATCTCATATTTTTTTGAGAATTGGATGCCTCTGTTGCTGTTGCTTAGGTATTTTATTTCAAGTAATCTACTCGGTTATCAGTCTCTATGCTTTGCTAGTGCCTGCAAGCAATAGAGTCTCTAGCAGAGCTTGTAAAAAACACTGCTTTCTGAAACGGTCCTATAAAAAATCCATTTCTTATACACAGCACAAGAGACCATTTAAAAATCATTGGCTTAAGTGTTGTGGAAATTGGTCAGCACTGTGAAGACATCAGCACTGTGGAAACAAGGCAAACGAGGAACAGGGACACCGACTCCTTTTCTGCTACGGGAAGGTCTTGATGCCACCAGCCGTTCAGAGGAGGGGGGTGACACGGCACCTCAGTATCACAGATCCTTTGGGCAGCGAGCTGCTCATAACCACTGTGGCACTTCACAATGAGCAGTAACACCCTGGGTGGCAGCAGTACAGGGGGAGGCACAGCTGGTCGATGGCAAGTTGAATATGAGTCAGCAGTGCCCTGGCAGCCAGGAGGGCCAACCGTGTCTTGGGGGGCATCAGGCACAGCATCGCCAGCCAGGGGAGAGAGGGGATCGTCCTGCTCTGCTCTGCACTGGGGCAGCCTCAGCTGCAATATTGGGGCGGTTTGGGGCACCTCAATATAAGCAAGATATCTAGCTAATTAGACAGTGTCCAAAGGAGGGTGAGAATGGTGAAGGGCCTTGAGGGAAAGCCGTATGAGGAGCAGCTGAGGTCACTTGGTCTGTTCAGCCTGGAGAAGAAAGTGAGGGGGGACCTCACTGCAGTTACAACTTCTTTGTGAGGGGAAGAGAAGGGGCAGGCACTGATCTCTTCTTTGTGGGGACCAGTGACAGGACCCGAGGGAATGGCCTGAAGTTGTGCCAGGGGAAGTTTGGGTTGGATATTAGAGAGGTTCTTCACCCAGAGGGTGGTCACACACTGAACATGCTCTCCAGGGCAGTGGGCACATCACGAAGGCAGACACAGTTCAAGCAGCATTTGGATGATACTCTCAGGCACATGGTTGGGACTCTGGGGATGGGCCTGTGCAGGGCCAAGAGCTGGACTCGATGATCCTTATGGGTCCCTTCCATCTCTGCATAGTCTCTGATTCCCCCCATCTTGCTGTTCACCTCACTTAGCAACTGAGTTTTGAAGCTCACACATTAAGTTCACCTGTGTTGAAGGTGACAGGACTGACCACTATTTACAGCACCAGATGGGAGTGTAAATGTGTTGCTGAAGCAGCACCAACACAGAATTATTTTGGTCTATACAAAATCATTTAGCTGCCAAAAGGCTTCACGTCATCGTACTTGCCTCACTAAGAATTCAACACACCCCTAAGCCTTTTTTATACCAGAAACACACTTAAATTCCCATCATCGAGAGCCACGGAGTTCCGGCCGAAGGCGCCATGTTCACCTTTTGCAGTGGCACCTTTTGGTTGAAATCCACACATTTCAGGTGTTGCATCCTTAAGACACATGTAGCAGCCAAGGAATGCGCCACCTGAGCCTCAACGCGACTTACACCACCACTCTGTGTGCCCAACCCTCCCCCCGTGTGCCCAAACGCACCCCTATGTACCCAACCCCACCGCCGTACGGAGCCCCGCGCGAGAAGGGGCACGGGAAGGGGCGCGGGAAGGCGCACGGGAAGGGGCGCGCGGGGCGGCCCGGAAGAGGCGGGGACTCGGCGGCGGCAGCGGCTGCGGGCGCGGTGAGAGGCGATGGCGGGGCGAGGGGAGGCGGGGGCGAGGAGAGGAGAGGGCAGGAGCCGACACCCGCTGCCCCCTCAGCTCTGCCCGGCCCAGCGCGAGGGGAAGGGGCTCTGGCGGCAGTGCCCCCGCTCCGCTGGTCGGTGCTTGGCCTTAGGCGGAGGGGGGGCGGTGTCCCCGCTGCCGGTCCCCGCGGGACGAGCGCCATGTCCACAGCACAGACCGCTCGGGGAGCAGCTCCCGCCGCTCGGGAGCGGCTGCAGCGCTGGGTTTCCAGGGGTGGTGCTACCCCGCCGCCCGCACCCCGAGCTGGGATACACTCGAGGAGCGAAGTTCCTCGGAGGTGGCTTGTAATAAAAACTAAGGAGGTTTGGTCGAGGCGGAAAAAGGGAGGATGAAGTCAGCGAGCATCTTGCGGGAGGTGTGCGCTTGCACTGGCAGGCGGAGGCTGCGGAGGGTCCGGGGGCAGCGGACACTGCAGTGCCTGAGCCTGGCGAGAGGGCACAGCCGCACAGCGAGCGCGGAGCTGGATCCCCGCACACACCCGGGACTCGCGCTGCTCGTGGGGACAGTGGCAAGAAGCCCAAACTCGGGCTTGCTCAGTGAGGATATATTTTAGTTCTCAGGGTCCAGAAAAAAACCTACTTTCCTCCTTCCTTCTTTCCCTTCCCGTTTGCAAGGTGAATAGTGGCCCTGCCAGCAAATCTTTGGGAGACAACAGAAGAGCTTAATCGGGAGGTCCAGAGGCAAAGGTTCTTAAGTTATGCAGGGGCTGTTAAAACAGTGGGCATGGAGCTCACTCAGTGTCGGGTTTTATGGCCAGTTTTTCTTCTGATGGTCAGTACTAGATAGCACCAATATCTGAGGGGCAAATGCACATATATAAAATTATATAAAAATAAGGAAATTAAGGCCCGAAACACAAATCCCATCAGAGAGGCATATTATGATGTAACTTAGCATCCTTTTAGGTGCTGTCCCTTCTCTGAATCAAGTTAATAACATATGAAATAAATAAATCATAAATAAATAAATCTGATTAGTTTGCTTACCTTGCTGGCTATGTGTATCTGTAGGCTTTCCATGATGCCTTAGCAAAGTTGTCGATTGTAGGAATGTTTTTCCTGTCAAAAGTGGATTAGGAGTAGATGCGGAGTGTCCTCTGAAGAATTACTCTTTTCTATTAATCATTTATGCTGTCTGCCCAAAAGTCAACAGCTGTGTTAATCTAAATGTAACTTTTCATTGTTCTTTATTTTCATTAAGTGGATTTTGGTAGCAATTACAAGAGTCATCATTCATTGCTAAAGCCACGTTTGTTGTGTTCATGTTCACAGTTTGCAGAATGACTTCCTTGTCTGACATGCCCCCGAATTATGAAATGATGTTTGCTCATCGATTCACATCAGAAGATCAAGAATACCAGGAATACCTGAAACGCCCTGCAGATCCCCCTCCTGTAGTTGAAGAATGGAGAAACAGATCTGGTGGCAATCAGAGAAACAGAGATCGGTACTGAGGCTTTTTTAATCTTTGTAGTTTCAGAAATACATAGTTCAATGATCATTTATTTCAGAAGTAATATAGGAATCTGTCCTGTTAATAGAAGTATCTTCTTGTTACTTCATAGGCAGTTATGCTTAAAAGAAATAATTTTCTCTGGCAAGTATTGAGGTTTTACATTTTCTGTGTATTGACAGGCAAAATTTTTGCATTGTGTATAAAAGTACTAAATAATGTGATTTTTAGTAAGGAAGGAGCTGGAATCACTGAGCCCATTGCCCTGGGGTTTGTTACTGCTCAGCCAGGAACATTTTTCCAGAGGAGAAAGATGGGAGTCCTCCAAAACTAAACAGTCTGTCTTCTGCTGGATGATAACTAGAAGGAAAATGTGCAAAGGAACAAGCTAATAGTGTGATTTCTGAACAAGTAGCAACAGATAAACATTTAATTTGTAACCTAAATATTTGCTGTACTTTGTAAGATTAGCCTGTTTCTTTTATCTAGTAAAAACGGCTGTAAAATCAATCATCCAATCTGTCTGGCAAGTACAATGTTACCTGCCAAAGCAAAATACTTTGAATTATTTATTCAAGATGTAATTGCAGCTTTTGACTGAATTTTGGACAGTAACATCTGCTTCTCGAGTGACTGAAAAACAACAATTACAGCATATAGTACATCAGCCTTTAATATAGTTAAACTCAGTGCATCTAACAATTGGGAAGACTTCTTAGCTAAATATGGAAATAGGATTTTTGCCTTATCTGAAGAAAAGGAGGACCACATTTTAACTTTTTCTCACCTTAGAAGCTTGTCATTGAGTTAAACAGTTTTTGTGTTTAAAAGAAGGTGATTAGAGAAAGGTGATTGCTTAAGGAAATGTTCTCAGAAAACTCCCTGGCTTTTTGAACTCATGAACTCTTACATCAACACTGTGGCCATAGAGTTACCCTCATGCAGATGTCGTTTCTCTACAGCACACTTTGCAAACAAAATGACTGTGAGGCAGCTCAAGTGTTGATAGGACTTGAGATACAGCTGAAAAGCCACAATTTAGACTGAATTATGGCTAAATACCACTGAGAAGGTACAGTGTCTCGAGCATGGGAGTCTGCAATAGACTGTGGTTGTGGTGTTTTAGTGCCACTATGTACTTCAGACAAGGTGCACATCTTTGTGCTGTTAGGTAGTTACACTCTACTTAAGCCTGCTTTGGTAAAGCTTTGAACCATGAAGCTCCTGGATGGAGTGTGGCTTTGATACATTCTACAGGTGTACCTCCTGGTTGTTTTTTTCATATATGGTCTCTTTAAGTCTCTCATACTTCAGCAGTTCACCTAATGCCTGTGAGTACTTTGTGACAGGAAATAGAATGTCCTTAGCAAATGGGGTGTTGGGTAAGGAATTAATGACTGATCTCAGATCAATGTAGATATGTTGTCATGAATTTGTCATAGATAAGTATTTGAGTGTATTAACATGACAGTTTTAATGAAAACTGTAAAATATAAGAGTTCATTATCATTCTTTTCATCTTTTTTAAAACGTCATAATTTCTGTCAAAATTTGATATTTCTTTTCATTGCAGGTTTCAAGATGGTAGATATTTTAGAGGAGACAGATGCAACTGGCAAAGTGACTACAGATCTAATCAGAGGCCAGAAAGAGGTTGGGGTAATAACTACCAGCAGCACAGACAAGGACAATCATACTCATCCCACTACGGACAATATGGCTACAACTCCTACAACCCGGGGCCTCGTTACCATCCCTACTGATCTACTTGTGTGTTGAAAGATCAGTAATGCTATGTGACAAATTCAGTTAGGTTTCAGGTTTTTTGTTTTTCCACAGTTCTATAGATAACTGAAGAATCAGTCCATTGCTGTTTCTCTGTAGTGTGAAAAGAGAAAGGGAATTCCTGTTATGAGTAATAAAAGCATATTATATGGAGTTTGTTTAGTCTGTAGATTCTAGATTAAGTTTCTGTCTCATTCCTTTGTCTGAACATGTACTAGTACACATCTCTTCTTCCACCACTGAGATTTCTGTTAGAAAACAAAACAGGTCGGGGAGGATAGTTGTGGTTTGTGTGCAACCTGTAGTAGTGAGCACATTACCTTAAGATAGTTCTTTTTGTAAATAACATATCCTGTCTTTCTGTGGAGAGAAAAATCTTAGTGTTACTTTTGACAGTGAAAAAAGCTCAGTTTGGTTTGAATTTCACATGCCTGAAAATTGATAAGAGAGATCCTATTACAAAAGTATTTTCTGGGGTCAGCATAGTGTCTGTTGACTCAATGGCTTAAATTCATTTTCAGTATTTCTCTTAAAACATCGTCTAAAAATTGGAATAAAAATAAGTAGTTAAATATGGCTCTTCTTCTGTAGCAGTTTAGTGATATATGTTTACCTGAGAGGTGGTATCAGATTAATCTCTGTGATCTTAAATACGTTTGGTATGTTCGTAGCAAATTTGGGAATTCCCATTTCTGTAAAGCTGTAAACCTTTGACAATACTGTAGCTTGTATAAAATACTTTGTGCATGTTATAGAAGAAAAGAACCATGATCAATATTGCTCTGTATTTTTACCTGCATGAGAAAATAGCATAAGCAGTGCAGAGTGTTATTCACTTCCTAGAATTTAAGATTTATGGGATTTTTTAAGTATTCAAACAATAAAAGTACAGTTCACATGTAAGGATGTTTCTGAATATTTCTGAACCCTACTTTTGGAACATGCAGGATTGCAACACTGTCATCTTGGCCACGAGCCACCCAAGGAGCTGTGCTGACAGGTGAGTGTTAATACCGGACAGCTGTGGGTTTAAGTTGGAAGAATGGCCTACTCAGCTGCAATGGGGAGGATGAGACACACTGTGATTAATTATAAGTCTGGAGTGTTAATCCACTATTTTACATTCTGCTGTAATAGGGTCAGAGTTCTCTATTTTCCCATTTAGGTGATAAGCTAATTTGTATAAGGAGAGCAGTGTGTGTCTTTGCACTTGACCTTTTCTTCAGCTGCTGTACAGAACCATGGATCCATCCCTGCTGACTGCTGGAAAAGTCATGGCATTCTGTGATAAGGAGCACAAATTAGTGCATCTTGATTTAAAGACAAAGTACAGAAGTCAAAAGCACAGTTCTCCCAGCTCATCAGATGCTTTTAAGAGCTAAAGAGTGTTTACTGTTGATCTTAGAAACACTCACTATACGTAGCTTGTACACTGTGATACAAAAGCTGAAACAACTGTCTTCACTGGCCTATTAAGTATTTGTTTTCTGCTTTTGATATAATGCTGTTAACTCCAATACAGGTTTTAATATCCTATGCCCTGAGTATTTGCCATGAACTCAGAAATCCTTTCACAAGAGGTTGGTTTTTCCTTTAAGGAGTTCTGCTGGATGAAATGTGCCCTTGTTAACCCTCATTAATGTAGCAGAGCATTTAGAAAGGGAGATACAAAATCATACAAGGTTCTTACGTGTGCACTATGGAGAGCCTGCAAGTTGATATGGTGGAATTTCCTTTTAATGTAGAATGACATGTAAATTCCCCAGACTCCTCTGCCTCCAAGAAGGGAGTACCTGTCTTTCTGCAAAGAGCCTGACACTGCCAGCTTTGCCACTGAAGTCAGGCTGTGCCAGGATGATGATCTTCCTTACCATCCAGAGTAGCATCTCAAGTTGAAATAAAACCCAGCAGAAGGAACAGATTCATCTGTTGCCTTTCCTCAAGCCTAATAACTCTTGTGTGTTCCTATCTTTCAGCTAGTGAATGAAGAGTCCTACAATGGTTTGGGTTGGAAGGGACCTTAAAAATAATCTAATTCCAACCCTCTGCCATGGGCAGGGACACCTTCCACTAGACCAAGTTGCTCCAGGCCCCATCCAACCTGGCCTTGAACACTTCAGGTGATGGAGCAGCCTCAGCTTCTCTGTGCAACCTGTTGCAGTGTCTCACCACCCTCACAGTAAATAACTTCTTCCTAATATTGTCTAAAGCCGCCCTCTTTCAGTTGGAAGCCATTCCCCCTTGTCCTGTCACTACATGTCCTTGTTAAAGTCCCTCTCTAGCTCTCCTGTAGCCCACTTAGGTCCTGGAAGGAGCTATAAGGTTTCCCCAAGTTCTTCAGGCTGAACATCACAGCTGTCTCAGCCTGTCTTCATGCCAGTGCAGTGAAAACACTCCAGGGATGTGCAGCAAAGCATTCCAAAAAATGGTAGGTGGTGCAGAAGTCCAGAAAATGGCAAATTCAATCTACTACATTGTGGCTGAGCTATAGAAGCAGACAGATCAGAATGGTCAGGGTGAAAGTTAGGAATTAGAATCATACATTTTAGGGTCTCATCTCTCTTACTGAGTTTACTGATTGTGAGACCAGGAGAGAGACAGACCAGTGCAACCTTCCACTTTGTGTTTTTACTTTCTTGACTCCATCTGCCTTACCAGTAGAGCTCTCAATTCAACTTTAAGGGCCTGCATTATTTACAAAACTTTTCCTTGGAACAATTATGGCAAAAGTCTAATTTCAGGAGGTATGGTGGGAAAGGAATACATTGCTAAATAAGGGCATGTCTTGCACCAGACAGAAAGGTAAATAGAATCCAAAATATATTAGCTCAGTTTCCACTTAGATGAATTAGTATTTATGATAAAGTCCAAGCTAAATAAAACCAGTTAAGTATTGCCTGTAGTTAAGGTTTGTGCATTACAATATGTTACAGATAAGAAAACTGAAGCTGAGTAACTTTTAACATTTGCAACTTTGAACACTACAGAAATTGTTTGCTTTAACTGTGCTGGAGATAGCAGGGTAAACATTAAAATTCAGTGTCTGGAATCTGACTTTAAGAGATCTCTTCCATCTGACATTTGCTCAGACATCATTATTATCATGAATAAAACAAAGATAAGTGTTATGTATTAAAAAATGACTGCCACGTTACCAAGAGTGTTAACACGAAGTTCTGAATAGGGCTTTGCAGCAGTTCTCAATCCATTGCTGAACATGTATAGCAATTTTGCATGGATTGTTAATTGATACTGAAGAATAATCATGCTAAATTACAGGTGCTGTGGCAAACAACGAAGAAAAATCAATAGCTTTTATACAATCTCTTAACTAGCATTTTAAAAAATGCTGCAGGCTTTCAAATCACAGATAAGCCATCAGATACTTGAAGGCAAAAGAAAGTGCACAGTAAAAAAGAAAAATCTTAGTGTGATTTGTGAGATCCAGTTTTACAGGTTTTCACTGCTATTCAACCTCTACTTTATCCTGTCCCTGCAGCTGTGAACAGAAATGTGCAGATGTGCTTCCAAAGGTTAGTTAGGGACCGAACTACTTTCAAGAAGCTGTCTAGTAGAGATTTCAGACTGGGAAGACAAGTGTCATTTGTGATATAAATCAACATTCGACTCCTAGAACAAGAAAGATATTTAATCGACTGTTTAAATATATTTTAAAATATTGCAGCGGTTGTGTACTTGAATATATTTAAACTCATATGATTAATTTGCTAATAAATATTGTGCTTAACCAAGAAACATGTTCACATTTGCATCTTATACTGAGATGTAAGGAAAAAGCTTTTTGTATCAAATTAAACAGAAGATTTCACCTTCCACCACCCCTGTTCCCTTCTCTAACCCTGCCAAAGAAGAGGGGTAGGAACAGGAAGCACAGAGGAGGGGAAAACAGGACTGCTCCCTGCAGCAGCTACTGACTGCCTTGGGAGCAATTTAACAAAACTGCATCTCCCTTGCCTTTCATTTGCCAATCAGGAAAAATTACTGTAATCTATCCCCTTGTCCCTGTATGTTAGAAGAGAGCTACATAACCCTGTCTGAATTATGCAGAGTGCTGATACTCTAATGCCCAGGAGCTACGCAAGATTATAGGGCAGATCAGGTTTCCCTGAAAGCACCTAGGAAAAATGCAGCTTGATTCAAGACACACAGAGGTAAATCAGGAGATCAAAACTGAGCCGAGCAGCTCCAGCCCTGCCAGAAGAGTTGATGGCAACAGTGCTGTGGTGGTGCACAATGATTTTGCCTCTCAAGAGGCTTATTTTTTGATCAGGCCCCGCAGGCTGGAATGTATTTTTGTGTTTACCATGGCCTATATTTTTCTTCAAAAAGCCTGGACTGTACTTAGTGATTGTCAGTTCTCATTTGCTTGTGTGAAACAGCAATGCCAAAGTGCTGCTTCTATATAGCTCACCCCTGATTTTCTAACTAACTTGCCCTGTTAAAATGCAAATTTATTACAAGTGATGGTGGAAATTGCTAATAACTATATTTTACTCCAAGTCTAATAAACACACAACAGGATAAATCATATCATCATCCTGAATGGTTACCCTCTCTGTTATTTGTTACTAGGACAAAAACAAATTACTGTTGTCTTTATCCTAATACAGACATGTTTTTTTCAAAGCATACTTCAACAGCTGGATGACTTCTTTTCCACAAGTATGGGCTGCCTTCTATTTTCTTTTTTCTTTTGCATATTATGTAAGTCAAACTTTGCTTCATTAATAAAAGATGTCTCAATAATAAGCATCAAAGCTGCTCCTGTTCATTGTTTGAATTAAAAATCTTACTTGTTCAAGAGACGAGTTAAAGTCAGGAAAATAATTTAGTTATTTGTTATAGAACTATGAAGGCTCAACCTCACCTCTGAAAAAAAATAATCTTCAAAGATTCTAGCAAAATCTTCAAACTGAAACATGTTACATGTTAAAAAATGATTAAGACACTAAGCTTTTCCAAGGCTCTTGTTCCATGTGAAGAAAGACAACTTGGCATTTACATATCAACATAAATTAAAAACTTGAGATTATAATCAGTATTGTTGAGAAAAAGGTTAAAAGTCCAAGCACACCGTAAGATGTTTCACATCTCATTAAACCTTGGCCAGGTTTAGCATGATCAGAAAGTGATTGCTTTCTGTCCAAAGTCATGTTTGAAGTTTATTTCTGAAGAAATTCTTGAAATGCTACATTTTTCTATTGCAAATGTGCTCAAGAAAAACTGCCAAAACCAACCAGCTTCAAATAATTACATATACTTTTTACATAACATGAAAATTATTTTTTCCATAGCAAAGGCCTGTTTTTCAGTCATCATGTCTTCTTGATATACGAGTGCCACTGAGACCTACACCAAAGCATGTTTAAGAATACTGCTCAGTGGTTTTAATGGTATAAGCATTTAAATACAGCACAGGAAACCTCTGGAGTTTAGATCAGTTTAGTTCAAGAGCTCTGTGGGGATACACATTCTTCTCAGATCAAGCTCATGTTACTCAGTTACAAGCCACACACTTGGAACACCCAGTCTGAGTGAGCTGATGGAGCATCAAGCCTGGGGTACACAGATGCTCCTCTAAATCCCAGCTACAGCTGAACTCCTGTAAGAACATAAAGGAGCTTTACCTTAAATTGCCAACATGGGCAAATCCTATTTCTCCAGCCTTGCAGCTCAGAGGATGCTTCCATCAGAAGAATTATTTTTTTTAATGTTGTAAGAGAGGATGGGAGTGGAAGGGTACATTGTACAGCCCTGGCAGGGAAGGGAAGGAGCATGGCTGAGCTCAAGGATTATTTCATGGCTGCTTCCCCAGGTATCCTGCAGAGAGGAAGTGTTGAGATTTGTCTGCTGGTCATCAAGTGACTTTGGGGCTGCACCACAGCCTGGGCGGAGGGTAAAAAAGAAAAAAGATAAATTCCTTCCTCCACGGACTCCAGGGACCTCCCCATCACAGAACAAGCTGGCAGAATACAGATCTGGAAGCAGTTAAGCAGCTGGCTCATTACAGTGGCAGAGTTTAAGTCCTTAAGTAAAGTGGACAGATGCAAGGGACAATAAACAAAACTGTTTATCACATATCCTGCAGTCTGGGTAAATCCAATTGAAGAACTTCTTTAGACCTCACCAGCAGGATTTTAATTTTCAGAGACAAAATGGATATAGTGCTAGGTGATAAAAGGTCAGCCTAGTGTTGCTTCCCTACAAATCTGCATTAGACGTATTCGTATTACTGACCTAAACTTTTTTTTAATCTGATGCTGTTTTTACTCTCTCCTTTCTATCCAGGCACTGGGCTGCTTATTTCAGACATATCTGTTTTACTAGTTTCTCATATTCTTGAGCACTTCTAAAGACAAGACCTTCTAAAGCTACTTTAAAATTCTAAAAGATGATTTTGCCACAGTTCCAGTCATGCTTCCTGAACTAAAAAGAAAGCGAAAAAGATGTTTTCAAAAATAGAACCAGACATGTGTTACATGCTCAGCTACAAATCATATTTAATGCTTTTGTGTCTCAGCTTCCATCTGTAAAACTGTGGTTGTCTGCCCTGTTTTCTTGTTCCATGCTCTGCATTTTGGCTACGAAACCTACCAGGCAGGGGCTACTCCATATAAAGCACAGGTATGGTGTATAAATCTCAGCTGGGGTCTGATGTCCCAACACAATGCATTAGAAACATTTTGGTGAGGAAATTAATTTGTTTGCTGATTTTTAAATATTTTTTTACTAAACCCAAAGTTACTATGAAGGCAGTATCTTGATTTAAGCAGTCCTTTATGTCTCTCCATAGTTATGCAGCGCATATATATATATAGATGTGGGATTCTGTGGCCTAGGAAGCTCTCAAAGTGAGACCTACACTAAACAATAAGTGATTATAATCCTATGTGTGTAGTAGAAAAGACCTTAAGAATATAAGTAGCATAAAGGCAGCCTCATCATAGCTAAGAAGTATGTGTAATCCAATTTGATAGTTAACACTGAATTTTATAGAGGTGAATTAAAAACAAGGGGTCAATCTATGCAAACTGGATCCAGATCAATAAAACTTGTGACAGTTACTCTATTGAATGTGCTATTCATGTACATTTCATTGATTTTTTAAACATTCTTGCACACGCCACACAATCACTGCAAGGGTGAGCAAAACTCCAGCCTTATAAGTATTACAGTGCTTATTTTTTAAAAAAAGTAGATGCAAAAATGTTAATGCAAACAAGTAGAATTACATAAACACCTGAACTTCAAAAAACATAAAAGGTAAAATTGTTCTTTGCACCTACAGCAAAAGAAAAGAAAATACAGTGGTGAGGGGAAGAGGGGATGTACTGGTGCAAGGAAAGGAAAGAGTGATAGAGCAGCCATTGCAACAAATATGCCTCATCAGAAATATGCCTTATCAGAAGAGTCTGTTGAAAGGTCATTGTCCTTAGTAGCTGAGAAGATGAAATCATCTAACTGAAGGTAAAATACAAATCTATTTAGAAGCCATTTGTGATTGATGAGAACTGGAAGACAAAGATGGCATCACAGACCGCTGGCAAGAGAACTCCTCCATATGGCTTCTATTTCTCATTAATACTCTGGGGGAGGATCCCAGACATCCCAGCAGGTCCCATCGTGACTTTGGATTCAAAGCTGTCCACACACTGAGCTGCTCTCTGGCTCAACTCCACTTTTGCTGCACATGCATATGGCACACAGCAGTGCTACAGGACATGGGCTGATGAACGGCCTCCGCCTGTTAATTTCTGTATCTTTAGATCACACCTCCCATACTATGGTTTAAAAGGTGGAAGCCTGTCTGTAACCAAGCCACCCAGGATATGGCTTGGAAAACCTCAGGCTCTTCACATTTTCTGCTATTAGTACAGCAACTTCAAGGACTGCTACAAAACCCTTAGAATTGTAACACAAAAAAAGGAAAGGTAATCTTACCAAGTGATTATTGATTATTCCCAAAGTGAGCATCAAGACATCCAAAATGTCCATCCTGAGTTAAGGCCACATCAAATATCTACATCTTGCTTTCATTTGGCAAAACTCAAGCATGGCTTTAAAAGAGTGTTGTATCCAAAAGGAAAATTCTTTACTCCCTGTCCATCACCAGCCTCTTTCCCTCTACCTGCTGGAATGCCTCTATACCATCATCCCATCCCTCCATACATAGAACATTTGTAGTTGAGTTTGAGGTTATTTGCGCAGTCCAATTTTAGATGAACTGAGGGACAGATTTTCCACACTTTCCTCTGAAAGCTATTCTCTGAACTTCTGGAGCTCATTGCCAATTCTTTCTTTCTTCTCAATGGTTAAAACCTGGGAGCTCTTCCTCCTCTACACTGTTTAGCATAGCTATGGATTGGTTATTTTGGGACAGCTTTATTGTAGAACAGCATGTGGCATGACCTTATAGTATTTTTGTCTGCACCACTTGGAATAAAAGCAACCTATTCAGAGATCTCAGCTGAGTTCAGGAGAGTCCAGAATTCTTACAGCACCTACTGAAATATCTACTGAGCACCCCTACTATTACTTGCAAGAGACAAGCAGAGTTTAATATGGCAATCTAAGTGAACTACACAAGGGTACCTCAGTTTCAACACCTGAGAGGTTATTAAACAAAATTACTGTAGGTAATAAAAGTCATTGACCCCTCGCTAGGCATTGCCTAGGTGAACACAGATGGGGTGGAGAACACTACAGACTTGAAAACAAGGAAAACAAAGAGTAGAATTTACTTGAATTCCTAGGATTAAGCTGCTGAACAAACCACATCGTTTTCTGTGAGCATAACAGATATAAATATATAGCAACAGTCAGTCCACTGCACATACTGAGAACTTAAACAAATGTTACAATGCATGAAGGATCTCGTGCGTGTAACATCTGCATCGCAACCAGGGTGAGGAAGGGCCACGCTGGGTCTGCTGCTTCCCAGGCTGGCAGTGCCCTGTGTGTCCCTGTGACATTGCCAGCCTGCAGGCACAGCTGAAGAGTGCACAGTTTGGGAACACAGCTGATTATCTGCCAGCAGCTGATAAACTGCACATTCCCATGCAGTAACAGCAAGGCCTTCTATTTTAACTAGCAAAACACTACAGCAGAATCACTGATCTGTAGTTACGATTTTATTTAATTCAGTAAATTGTTTACTTTGTGTCCACATCTTACTCCATTTCCAAGTCAAATTAGCACATCACTTCAGGTTAAGATAAGCAATACATTCTGAATACTGATATAGGACAGAATGTGATTATACTAAACTCAGTTTATAAATCTTCTTCACTGGCTCTGTCAGGAAACTTCACTATACACAAAAGGAAATAAAGGAATAAACCACAGATAGTATACTGAAGAAACAATTAAAATAGGTATTTTAGTTCATATTTGTAGCCTTCTAAGAGCTTTCAAATTTATCTGGCTTTAAATGAACATGATTTTGACTAAAAAAAACCATTTTATCCTTTGTGAAAGGTATTAACAGGAAATTGAAAAGCTGAAGGAAAATGGAATTTCATTGTTCATATTTGTGATGAGCCTCCTCTAACTGTGGTGGGAGAGGTATTTATCATGCATAGCCTGTCCTCCTCTTTGGATGCTGTCTTTCAATTTGGACTGGAAACACTGCGTGTTAGAGGATCATTAACCAGGGTCATGTACATCATCTCTCCCTCACAAATAAACACTGTAAACACTGCAATAGCCACAGACACACTGTATAATCAGGGCCCAATGTAGGCTTTATGGCTCACACAAGACACAGTAGACAGACTAAACTACACAAAAGAAATCTGTTTTTCCCTAAAGCAAGGGCAAGGCAAGGGGTTCACAGCTTCTGCAAGGCCCCTTGGAGCTGGTCCGTCTCATGTGCAAAGCACAGAACCTACAAAGACTCCTCTGGCCCTGGGGGACCCTGCCCCCAAGTCTTAGCACAACCAATTCCATTACCTGGCTTCCAGATGGACAGTGCTCTTATCCCTTGGATTACACAAAGTTCCAAGCACGCGACAGGAGCTTTACCCTGTGAACACATTATGAAAGAAGATGGGAGGCAAATACCACCTTACAGTGGCTGACACAAACCATGATGTAGGGTCTGAGTGTTGTTTCACGGAACAAAGGTCTAGGCCACAGAGCTGTATCACAGACTGCTTTCCCATCTGCACACTCCAAAAAAGTTTGAAACAGTGTCCTAACACTGGCTGCACAGTTTACAAGGCAATCAGATCCCATGGTAAGAGGTACAGAGGTATATGGAAGAATTGCTTTCTTCACAGTTGTATTTCTGTCTCTGGGCACTAAATGCAGTATCTCTATTAAATGCAGCCTTCACAATGCACTACTGAAATTACCCAAAACTAATTTTTGAAACTCAATTAATTTCTGCTAAGTTTCTCCCACATAAACCTGTCTTTTCCATGGCACTCTTGACCTCTAGCATTCTGGAAATCACTTTAGGTTCCTCTTTTTGTCATAAAAGAAAGGAATGCAGTGTCTGCAGTAGCAAAGAAAAGAGAGCAAGATTTTCATCTCCTTCCATGAGCCTCATGATCTACTTTTAAATCTTTTTCCATTACTATTTAATGGTATTATAATTACTGTTAGTCTCTAGTGTTCAGGATAATCACAAAACAAATACAACGTTGATTATGTTCTCATTATTATTTGTATTACAGTGGCAACAAGAGACTTGGAACTTTACCAGAGGAACAGAGGAATATGCATCTCCAGGAACCCACATCTAATCTAGAATGGGAATTTGTAGGTTATTACAAACGCAAAAAACAGGGGAAAGGGACAAAACACAGAGGTTGCCATACCTAGTTTATATGCTCATATTTGCTTACTTTAGAAGCCTGACATTTTTCTTCCAAAAAGGTTCTGTCCTTCACAAAATTGGACACATACAGATATAGGATAATATACAACATACAAGATAACCAGCAGTCCTATTCTCTACAATTGGCTCAAACCTTATTGTTTAGGACAATCTCTCCACTGAAATCCTCAAAAGCAGCTATCTCCCTGCTGCCACTCCAACATTCACGACAGTCTGGATAGTTCATTCTCTGCTGCCAACCCTCCCTCCAGTCCCACTTTTTTTGTTGCAAATAAGAAATCACAGATTTATTTATCCTCTAAAACTGTGGGCTGTATTTATCCTCCAAAATTGAACAGGCATGTAGCAGTAGACCAAAGGCCCCTTTGTGGAGAAAGCATATAATTTGGAAGACAGACACACGGGTGTCTCTTCTGCTCAGTGCTGGTCTCAGACAGCAAGGCAAAGGAAAGTGCTTGATTTACTCTCTCACATACTACACTGTCAAGTGAGTCAGTTAATCAGAAGACCTGATTTAAGCATTCCCAGGTGATTTCACTTGAACTGTGAAGTGTCATCCTCTTTTGGTATTTGTACTTTTGCAACAGTGAGAATTTATACAGCAGAGGGACCAGGTCTGAAATTCATAGATGAATGGTGCCAGTGAGGGGTATGAATTTCTCCAAGTTCAAATTTGTCTCTAATTAGATTCTTAATGCTTCCTTTCTGGACACAGAAATAGAATAATGTGTCTTGTATTTTGAAACAATTTTTAATACAGTCCACAGTTCTCCTCCCCTGCAGAGCCAACTCACCATATCCACTCACCTGAAGGAGCATTTCTGGCAGCAGCTTCTCCTGCTGCCAAGGGCTGGAGGTTGGGCTCCCAGGGCTGCCAATTCAGCGTAATGGAAACCTGTGGGAGATCTCACAATGCTTTGGACAAAGCTCTGCAGATCAGGCAAGACCCTGGGAGCTGCAGTTGGCTGACTCTGGTGTCAAAGAGATGTGCCAGCCTCTCACAGCAATTACAAAGTGTTAGTCCTGCCTTGCTGTGAGGGGTAGTAATAGTTCAGTCACCAAAATGTAAAAATACTGGCAAGATGTGGCTGCCTCTGTAGAATCAATTCACTTAAATGAGATGGGAAGGCAGAATAGATGAAATGCTTATGAGCAACTCACCAACCTTTCCATCTGAAAGAGTATTTTAACCCACACAACTCTCAACACCAGCCACATCAATAGATGATCTTTCCATATTATGCATCCATGGCCCTCACATGAACCTTTAATTTCAGAAGATGAATGTTTCCTTCCAGAAAATTTCAGATTGACATTTAAGGGCTCAGGAGTCACACTAAGAAGGTCACAGGTAATATCCTTTTTCACCTAGATTCACAGATTGCAAGTAAAAAATAACTGTGAAAGTTATACTGCAAATTATTAGATTTACAGTCTTTCAAAGCCTGACAGTTTTTTCCCCCATTCGACTTGAGTGCTAAACAGCAGAGCAGGTGCCAAAAACATCTAGAGCCTATCACATCCTCTATTCTGTGCATCATCCTTCCCTGCAGAGCTTAGAAGGACATGCAGCAAATACTTCCAAGAAGCCAAGCAAAATTGCTCCTAGCCCAATAAATTAATCTTTGATTAACAAATTGTTTCCTTTCCCTCCCCTCCCAATCCCCATGTTTTACTTTCTTTATTTTTTGATTTTAGTAGTTCCCCTATTATGCAAAACCAGGAATCAAATAAGCAAGGTCTGTTTCTTTTGAGAGTTTAATCAAGGTACCTCACACTGGATAACCACAGGGCAAAGCCTAAAACCCAGCCTGAAAGTAGCTAAGGTTTGAAAATGAACTAACAGGAATTGCTTATTTAAGTTTGTAAGTCCAAGTGTGTAAAACTTGAAGCCCTTGAGTAAATCTCTCTCCAGGTAAAAAGACCAAGTAGGTTCACTGAAGTGAGCAGAAATTATATGCAGCTGAGAAACCAAAGGTTTCCTATAGAAAGGTTGTTAAACACCATTTTGCATAAAACATGCTCTAGTGGAACTTTTTTTTTTACAGCCTTGTGACATGAAGAGTGACACAGACAATGTTCTGTTTCTTGTGGAGGCCGACCTTACAGCACCATCAGAGGAAAAACAAGTACAGTGAGACTTGCAACGACAGCCCCATTAAGCTGGCAAAAAGTCTTGTGGCAAGCTCTGGTACTACACATTCTTTTTGTCTTTAGATGTGTGACATGTGTACCAACACCTCTTCTGACACTCACTTTACTTATTCTTGCTTATTTAAGATTTATATACTTTTCAAACAACTGAAAACTGTCTTTAATTAGATCTGACACCTTCTCTGCTGTTACATACACAGGTATACTGAAAGACAGGCCTAGCCTTGCATCCATAATTTAACAACAGCTCTTATCAAATTAATGTATTCAGATGTTCTATTTTCACATTTATCTTTTGCCAGAAATATTGCCTGGCCTGGTATTAAATAAAGAAAAAAATTATTCTAGCTAAAATGTGACAACAATCACAGCAAACAGAAGTCATACACTTTGAAAACATCATTATCAGTGGTCACCTTTTAAAAATATTTAACAAAAACCTCCTGGGTCTGCTTTAGCAGCTGAAACTGAACACAGCAAAGAAGTGGCTGAGCAGAATCAGACATTCTCATTAAGTGAAATTAGCCAAGTGCAATTTGCCTGGCTGGTTCCCTCCATGTATTAGCATTTATATTCGGCCAGTGATGATCTTAATCAGGTTTTTCAAACAAAAAGAAAAAATCTCCCCCAAACCCATAAACTATCAGGTTTATTAGTAACAGTTTGTGCTTCCATTGTCAAAAGGCAGTTAAGAAACTGAAGAAAATTGTCTGCTTAGAAATGTATCTCAGTAGCAAAGAATAATCTTTGCTCATAGCAAGAACATGACCTCACATATGTGCTGGATGATTGATGTCAGACATACTGAAGACAAAAGGAGACACTTCATTAAAGGGCAAATGCCAGGAGGCTACATAGAGCTGCCACAAGGCCTCAACAGAGGGGACAGGTTTGCCCACTGGTTGCAAAGATTGTATCATAAGGTCTTTTCCCTCCTTCCACAATGAATGCACCTCAAAGAGCTGTCAGGCCCAAAAAACAGAAAAAGAAATGCAGTGGCATCTAAGGATAAGAGAGTCAACAACAATGCTGATGTGACAAAGAGAGGAAACAACCCCAGAGAGCCTGGTCCTGCTGGAGGCACTTCCCTGAAATAACAGCAGCAGAACTGAATGTGAGAGGCAGCAAGAGGGCACAGGAACACAGGGCCCAGATGTGGCAGGCAGGTGGCTGAGCATGTGTGGTGGTATCGCTATCAAATGTAACCCCACAGGCCACCTGAGCAGCAGAAGAAAAGCAGAAAACTCTGTGGATTTTTTTAAGACAAGCTATGGAAATTAGCATTGGTTAAAAGAAAAAGCTTCCATGAAATAGCTTGTTTTATAAAATTCAACTTGGCAATGCCCCTATCAGACAGCTGGGCACCAAGTATGTCCTAACATGCATTGAGAGCTCTGAAATTTGTTTAAGTTATGCCTCAATGCATATGGTTTGCAAAGCACTACAGCAACAAAACGTGGCCAAAGGAACAGCATATGCTGCAGCCCCTCCCCTGTGCACTGCACACCTGGGTGTCAGAAAAAAGGTAACTTAATGACAATCACCCCAGAATTACAGTTTGTTATTCCAGTTATTCTCTTAAGGCAGACAACTGCTTTACCTGAGCAGCATGAAATGAGGCTTTGACCCTCTGTTGTTCTTTTTCTTTTTTCCCGGGGTCTATGGTTAACTGCCCTCCTTACAGCGTGTTTCTATAGTGACCAACTGCTAAACTGATCCTCAATATATTTTCCTTTCCACCTGCCATACTTCAGACTTGGAAACTCAAAACGTTATTTAAACATTCTGAACACTTACCCTCAGGCTGCAGTAAGATGCTATGGTGGGCCACTTCATCACTCCAACTTCCCCAGCTTTTGAAACAATGCAAGACCAAATAAATGCTGCATTTATAGATAAAAGAAAGTTGTTCTGGCTCAGTAAATATTACTTGAAAAGCTAATACATAAAGGACCAGTAAGAAACAAATTTCCAGTACCTCACAGAAGTATCAAGACTCTTCCTTTCAGGCAGGTATTTCATTTCTTCAGCAGCTTTTTGACTGTTTATTGTGCCTCAGTTATATTAACAGCACTCTGCCTCAAGTGCAGCCCCTTCCTAGAGAATAATAACCAGGGCAGGTTTTACATGAGGGTAAAAGCACTGTGTTCCCAGAAGGAGACAGGGGAGCCTATTTTTGTAACAGCCAATATGGCAATGAATCATCCTCCAGAGATAGAGACTAAAAGCATTAAGAGAATACAGTAGGTTGAAGGGAAAAAAATTAAAAACTCAGCTGTTCAAGTTTTATATATGCAAATGAACATTGTGAGAGGGGAAACAGTGAGATGTGAGGTACTAAGCAGGAACATCAGGTGTATCTATCTTCCTAGAAGCTGAAAAAGGAAGATATTAAACTGTGCTTTCTGCTAAATTGCTGCTGCCAGTTATTGACAAAGTTGTCAATTATCCAGGGTTATTTAGACTGATGATACCTGAAGAAATGGGGATTTAGAAACACTTGGGACTGAGATAGGAATGTGCTGCAGATGATAAATGGAGTGGATTGAAAGTAAAAGAGCAAAGAGACCAGTTTCAGAGGGTATAATTAAATATCCTTAATTAGCATATTAAAGTACTGCAGTGAAGCCATATACCTACTTTCAAAGCTGATTTTTGAAAATAAATGTAACTGAGTGGATGAAAGGCTTAAGAACCTTCTACACCATAAGACTTGCATAGAACATATTTGGATAACTTCTATTTTGCTAATGTTTAAACAACTTAATTATATTTCAAAAAATGCACTGACTGCCCAGGTCTGCAAGCAGCAAGGTATTAACTCACCATTAGACAGTTTTTACTGAAATTGTTCAGACCACGCATCAGGGAAAGAGGACAGTGCTTGAGTCAATAGTAGGATTTCAAGTAATTGAGTAATCACATAGCTTAATGCACAAGGATAAGGCAGGGGCAAGAAGTAAAAGGAGAATAGCAACTGGCACCACAATGGTTTTAAATTGGTCTAGGAACAAGAGTATTTTGAGGCAGGATTTGAAAAGTGTTTTGAAATTCTTGGATGAAGCTTCTTACAGTATCACAAAGCTGTGCTCTGTTAAAAACATACTCTGCTGGAGTAAGGGATATTTGCTACAATTTTCTCAACAAAATGAAAGACATTTCACAGGGGTCATGAAGAGACAGTTGACAGGTTAGGATTTCAATGCAAGACTTGAAGGAGCTAGGCCTAAATCACAGATTTGGCACTGATGTGTTTAGTCGCACAAGTTGCTTAACTCTTCTCTACCTCACTATTGATACACAATGGACCTGCAGTCCCTGCCTCCCAGGCATTTCAACAGGATACGTATCTCCACAATCAAGATATTAGGGATGTGATTGGAAGATTGCATGAAATACGATGATATAAGAGGCTCTCAGATATTATATATGGCAACACCCCAGTGTTATTTATACTACAATTCTAAAATACTTTTGGTTACTTTTATTTAATAAAATTCTCTGTTCTCAGCATGTAAGGGCTTTATTTGTCACACTACTACTTCTCAAGCTTTCACTGATTAGGAAAAACAGAAGCAGAATGGCAGCTGAAGGTGTTTAGGAAATGTGAGGCTGCCAAAGCAGAAGCTAACAAAGCCTAGGCAGAACATGCTGACAAGACAGAGAGGGAACTGATAGATTAAACTGGTTACTGTAGATAATCATAATTGAAGACCTATGTACTTTAGAGACTGTACCTGCCCACCCAGCCCCTCCTCAGTCTGTGTCTGAAGCCACCAGAAAGTGTAATACATTACTTCAATAGAGTATATAATCTATCTAATGTAACACATGGTATGAGCTTCCAAAGAAATCTTTATAATGGCTGTTGTAGCATCCAACTTCAAATAAAACTTAAAAATACAGAATTCCTTAGTCCTTTTATTGCTGTTTTCTAAGGTTAGGAAATGACAAAAAACCCAACAAGAACAGACCAGTTGCCTTGGTTTTTCTGCAAGACACGGTTCCCCTCTGCTGGGCAAGAGCAGATGTAACAGCAGAGAGCTGTGAACCAAAGCTGATGGAACAGCAAAATGAAACCAGACTGTTCAGACTGAAAAGAGGAGTAAGGAAAGACTTTGAGGCAATGTATGAGCCCAAATGCCTGAGAAAATAAGGGGCCCAGGTGCAAACCATTTAACAAACACCATTCAGATCTTAGACTTATTTCTTGAAACGCCATCCAAACAAGAAAGTATCATTTTTCATTACATCTTTAAAATGAGCTGAAGGAGCTGTCATCTTGACAAACGCCAGTTCTCTAACTCCAGAAACAACTGCTGCAATATTTAGGATAAGAGCAAGCAGAAAGAATTTCCTAAGGCAAAAGACTTTTGTCTGTGAAAAGCTAAATTATGAGCGATGAAGTCTGCACTGTGTGAAGCTGGTAAAGAAATTTTGTTGTAACTTATGCATTGTTTCTAAGAGAAGGTATGACAAACCTTAAGCAAACCTTAAAGATTGCTTGTATTTTTTACTTTAGGCATTACATTTAGATATATTTTAATATGGTCACCACAGGATAAAGACAGGACAATTTCAGACATCAGCAATGATGCAGATGAAAAAGCAAACTCTACCAGAGACATGTGTGGTATCACATACTTTTTTGAGAATGACAAGTTAAATCTTACTCTGACCTCTGAAGCATGATAAAGAGAGAAGTTCAGCTTTCTTCTGACTAGCCCTGAAACTGGAGTATAGTTGCCCATTTTGTTTCAGAGTTCTTGTTCCACTCTGCAAATGCCTTTGCTCACTTCTCTAGAGGTTGGAATACTACTTGCTTTTAAATCAAGGACAGATTTCAAAAAGCCACATTTCAGAGTAACATAAATGACTTCCAGGAAACAATTTTTTGGTAAAAATACAAACACAAGTTTAATATTTTTCCCCTTTTTGTTAAAAAGTCATTGTACTTGACATACAATTGGCAAAGATATATATATATATATATATGTATTTACATGATCGTATCTCTACTTTGAAGGGAACTAATTACAGACTGTTACAAAGTGACACCAGGTGTGCAATTACTGGGTTCTGCATTGGTTTTTCATACTGAAAACTTCTGGGTTTGTTTCAGTTGTTCACATGATTCTGCTTGTAGCTTGCCTGTGTGATCAACAAGAGCCCATTGGCTTCAAATACCTCTATTTTACATGTCTCTAAGTGCCCACAGTGCAAAGCTGGACTGAGTACCTGCCAGGAGATACCAAAGAGGATGTTCTTCTGAGGTCTTTACCATTCAGACTCGTTCTTTTGTACCACTTTTCACATGGATCCCTGTCACTCCAAGCCTTTCAGTTTGTTAACCAAAGTTTGTTTCACTAAAGAAACAAGTTTTCCAAACCATTTGTTTAGGAACCAGGAAAGAGGACAAATCTTACCAACAGGAAACTCTCCAGAGCAGAAGAAAGTCTGCA
The DNA here is from genome assembly GCF_047495875.1 of Pithys albifrons albifrons. Lineage (NCBI taxonomy): Eukaryota > Metazoa > Chordata > Aves > Passeriformes > Thamnophilidae > Pithys > Pithys albifrons. The sequence continues at coordinate 11,959,134 of NC_092470.1, forward strand.
GTGACAGAAACAGATACAGAGCCTCAGTAAAGGCAAGTTTTGCTGTCCAAACCTACCCAAAACCTTCAATTATACAGCAGCTATATTTACAAAGGAGTAAGAGGGGAAAAGTAACTTTTCTGTAGTCATTACCCACATTCTCAACAGCACCGCATTGTGTAGGAAAGACTATCAGTCTGTTTACCAAGATGCATTGTCCCATTTCCTGCTCTTGTTTTAGGTCAACTGGAAGCTTCTTTTTTCAGTTTTTCTAAAATCTCATCTGGTGTCATTGATACCAAAATCTTCACCACTTTGTCACGTGATTTACCACCCTGGTTTAGACAAACACAAAAAAACCATCATTCAGAGAATCACTCTTGAAGGCAGGAAAACGGTGCTATTGATAAAATGCTGATACACAAATCAAGCAGTTTACCCATGATTCAGGGAAAACAAGCCTCAAATATTTGCAACACAGTAATCAATTCATTGATCACACTGCCATCTACCACTATCCATTAAAAGATTGCTAAAACTACTGTGCTAAACCAACAGATAAAAAAAAAAACACCCACCATTTTTATTGTGCTCTTCTGCTCATAAACTATAAATGAAAATGGCTGGAAAGACTGGCTTTAAGTAAAATGAGTTAATAAAAGAAATTATTTATTCAGTGCACTGAATAAAACAGTTTCCACTTGCCAAAGTCAGGAAGTGTAAATTCTAAATAGAGAAACAATTCTTCCTATGCTAGGTTTGTTCTCAATGAATCATTCTGTTAAGTCGACTAAACACCTTTGTCAAGTGTCTTTCAGATTGAAGTTGGAGAACAGTTCCCTGCACTTAATGTGTAAGTTTCACATTCTGGAATTTCAACTGCAGTAGAAAAAACTGAAACAAAAGAAGGAAGTACCTTCTCTAAAATAACGTCACTCTTCCTCACTTCTAGCACCTTAGAGAGGTAGCGACACAGCTCTGCATTTGCCTCCCCTTCAGACGGAGGTGCAGCAATAGCTACACCTACTGCCTCAGTTGTCACATCTGTAACAGATATTTTAAGCATTTTACCCTCTAAATATTCAAACAATCTTTTGTTTCCTAAAAGGCAATGTTTATGCTTTCACAGACATTTTAATTCAAAAACAAATAAATGTACAGATTAGCAGATACTGACATTTTCACTCTTCATAAATTCCCTTAACTACTGGCCAGAACAATCAAAGATAACTTCTGACACTGGTTAATCAGTGGGCCATCATTCGGTCTCACACACGCTGCGTGTGAAAGTTCCAGTGTGTGCACGGACAAGGCCCGGGCTGGAGAGGGAGAACTTTTACTAGACCGAGCTTTTAAGGTTCTAATAAAACCGCACAGACTCTTGGCACACTAAACCACTGATGCCAAACTGCGGCCGAACAAGTGTGTTGGCTGTTCTCTTTTAATTAAAAAATCAAAATTTAGCCCGCGCTCGCCACACTCCCCAGCGCTGCCGCGCCCGAGCTGCTCCCGGAGCGCGGCCCTTCTCCCTCGTTTCGCGGCAGGCTTTGGGTTCCGCCCGTGCCCATCCCACGGACAGAGATGCGGCGCCCCCAGCCCGGGCAAACCCGCGGGACCCCCGGCGGGGCCCAGGCCCGCAGACCCACCTGTGACGGCGCTGCAGCGGGCGCCGGGCTTGGCTCGCACCGCCACCCGCACGGAGCCCCCGCCCGCCGCCACCACCGGCCCCGCCGCGGCCGCCGCGCCCTTGGCGGCCTCTTTGCCCTGAAACACAGGAACAGGGGCCGTCACCGAGGGCACCACCCGCCCCTTCCCCTTCTCTCCCTGCCCCTCCCCGCCCGCACCTTCCTGGGCATGGCCCCACCGCCCCGCACCGGCGCTGACAACACCCGGCGGAACGCGCAGAACGCCGGCATGGCCGGGGCGGCCCTTCCCACAGCGCCCGGCCCGCCCCGCCGCGCCTGCGCGCTCCGCCGCGGCCGCTCCCTGTGCCCGGGATCCGGACCCGGCCCGGGGCTCTCCGTGTACCCGAAGTCGCGGTGTCCGGGCCGGGCCCGTCCGTGTGTCCGGGATCCGTGCCCGGGCCGGGTCTGTCTGTATGTCCGGGATCCGTGCCCGGGAGCGCCGTGCCGTCCGGGTCTCTCCAGGGGCCCGGGATCCCGGCTCCGGCTCCTCCCAGCCCGTCCCAGTCGGCAACGCTTCCAGGGAACAGCGAGGGCAGGGTCTGCACAGAGCTGAGGGTCTGACGGACACTTGTTCTACACGGGGCCTTTTGAGACCCAAAACCTGCGTGACCTTCCCCATTCACAGCGAGGAAAGAAGGAAGTTTTCTTACTCTTCTGCATTCTCAAATTACTACTTTAGTATAATCTGGGAAAGGGCACAGGTCTTTGTACATGAGGACATTCTACTACTACAGAGTACATACTGCAAGACACTGAATAATATATACATACAGCACTGGCACCAAGTTACTGTGTGCAATCTGTGAAACTAGTTTGCACACAAATAATCCTTAGGTTTATACTAATTTTTTTAGTACCAGAATATCCAATGATAAAATAACATCATTACAAGTCTTGTATTCTCAATTGCGAATTATACATTTTTATAGGCACATACATATATATATATACAGTGGCTATTTCCATAACCAGTTCTATATTCCAAAACAGCCCTTCTGAATTAAGAGAGATTCTGGAAAGATGTGCATGTTGCTGAAGTTGACTTAGTGTTGCTTCAGTGTAGCTGCAGATGCTTTCTGCAGTGTTAAGTCCATTAATTCTCAATGGCTCATCCAAAAAGTCAAGATGAGGGGAATATGAATCCAGCTTTGCCAATGTACATCAAAATAATACAACAGCAATCCATGTCCATAGGGTCATTCCAAGGTCATTTTGGAAAGAAGTGCAAGATGGGAGTACAGCAGCAGCTTTACTGTCTTTTTAGGACAGGTTGGGGAAAACATACACAAGCTGTTCATAACAAGGGTTTTCCAGTTCAAAAAATGAATTTTACTACATGAGAAACAAAGGGGTGAAAACACAAAGCAATTAATCACAGAACACTATTTTAAACAATTTTTTTCAATATACAGAGTACTTACTCCACTTGACATTTTGTTAAGAGGAAAAACTAAATTACGGTCTGCCAGTAATGATGCAGAAAACCCCCAGCTTTTCTGGTACCCCTCAAACAAGACAGATTTGTTTTTATATATCAATGTGATTTCACAGAATTTTTTAACTGCTGCCAATAGTGAGCTGAAGTCCACTGAGACACTGACACATTTCAGATCATCATGTGAAACTAAGTATAAAATATTATTTCTGGTATCTGTCCATCTTCTATTGATGTACCATTGTTGTTACCTGGTGAACTATAAAAGACAAAGCATGTTTTGCTAGCAGTAGGAGATTCATGAATCACTTTCTTCAAACCTTTTGTTCCATAGTGAGAATCGGGACCCTGAAAAATATCACAAGGAATTAACAACTGAATGCAAGCGGGCAAGACCCAGAAATCGCTAAGGTTCAAACACTACTGACCCAGGTTATTTTAGTAGTATAAAATTTCTTTACCCACATCATATATATTATATCTAAAAATCACAGACAACAGAAGCAAGTGCCCTATGTCTAACTAACAAAAAACCATTTCTCTGACAGCAGACTCAAACCAGTTGATTTTATTTAACTAGTAATGTATACTTTCTCGTATTTTTATCACATATTCTCACTTAGTTCCTAGACTCAGCTTCTCTTAATCTGTTGTATTTTTTCCAACCTGCTCAACTTTGATTTCTGTAATAGGTTATTATATTTAGAAGAATATTGAAAAATCTTTGAGAAATAAATTCGTCCACAACATTAAGGAGAGACTTTTCCAGAACAAGGAATTCCTGTCTATTGTTTCAGCACTCATATATAAAAAGTCATGACAAAAAAGCTGTTTTCTTGACTCCAGCTAGTGGTTGGAATATCCTCAATAAAAGAAATCAAACTTCAATTTTGATAGAGAGCTGCCAGATTAATTATTCTAGATAGTGCTTCTTCCCCCACAGAACCAGCAACTTCCATTAGGGCTCATTCTAACGCCTACATCATTCCAGAAAGTGGGAAAGCACAAAGGATCCAGTTGTGAATTCCATGCTGTGGCACAGAAGAGATGTCGCAGCCTTACGAGTTACTGTGGAGTTTTAACTACATCCTTCTTTAGCCCGAAACTAAAATCAAAATCTAGCAGGCGGTTTCCCATCAGAAGTCCGATAAAAGAACAACTCTTGCATCAAAGCAACACTTTCTGCTGTTCTGTTAGACATTCTTACTTTTAATGTTGCACAAGCTGTGTAGCAAACCGTGGGCAGAATCTCTATGGGCTCTTTGAACATAACTCTGAAGGTACTGGCTGTTCCATCACAACTAAATCCAGTATCGTTCTGTCCTAGAGTCTGATTCTTCTCATAATCAATTATCTGTACAAAAAACATAAAAATAGTATTCTTAGGTTTACAAGCCTGAGAAATATTCTCACTGTATGCATATGAGCAGATTACAAGCAAACACTTGCCTACTCCACCCAGTCTAATTGCTGATCTCTGCACACCTACACAGCCCACATGAGGAAAGTGCATTTGCTGGCTGTGGCCAATTTAGAAAACAAGTTTTTACAGATAATGCAAGAAGTCAATGATCCATTCTTATAAGAAAACAAGAACTTGTGCTGCTATGCTTTATACAGTTGATTTCTCATCTAGATTCAGTATTATAAAAATTACACTCAGAATACATAATATTTATTTTGCCTTCAATTTTAGTGGTGAACAGGAATGACCAGCTACAGTGTAGTAATAGCAGATACCTCACTTCTCATTTTGGACTGCAATCCACATCCATGGTGCCCAACACCTCTTGCACAAGTTGGGTATCAGAGCTTTGGAGTAGAACACTTCTCATGATTACTGCACTAAGAAGAATCCTATCAGTTTTAATATTTTTAAATTAAATTGGCATATAATTTTTAGTATTACATAAATGAGAAGCTCTAGTCTTTGCTCTGTTCTTTTTCCAAGCCACAATCAATAGAAATAGTAACAATTATAATGCTGAAGTCCTAAGCCCTTTTCAAATAAAAGATGTATTTGCAATATTTGTAATACACATTATCAGTAGTTTAAGACAAATTTTAAATTATTAACTCTCTAAAGCTTTGCTAGTACTGATGCGGATACAAGAAGAAAGGTAGAGGCAGAGAACTTAAATACATGGCTGAAAAGATTGTGACAAGAAATTTTCAAATTCATCAGGTATTAGGGACACTTGCAGGATAAAGAGAACCTATGTAAGATGGATGGCCATAGTCTGAACCATAAAGGCATATCCAGCCCTTCAGTTTGGATCAGGAGGATCTTTTACAAGCGAATCTTCCAATCATTCCCACTTAATATGCATTGGTTTGCCTCTAAAAAACTGAAATTCTTTTGAGATTAAATAAATCCAGCAAACATCCTGAGGGAACACACCAAATGCTTGCATCTGCTAACAGGAGTTCAGCAGAGAGGTTCACAAAGGAGTTAATGTGAAGTAAAAGTCACCAAATATGCACAGTATAGCTGTTGGGTTCTCAGGACCAACTCCTGGTCTAAAGATCCAATCCTGTGGCACAGTGCCACTCATTTACATGGATGTATAGTTTAAGAGAACAAACTGATGGTACTTTAAATCAAGAAATTTGCAAGTGAGCTTTTAAATTGAGGAATGTGGAAAAGCCAAATTTCTTCAAAATCGCATTTCCAGAAACATTCTGTTTGAAACATCGTAAGAGAAAAGGCACAACATTTTTTTTCTTAAGAGACAGACAGAAAATCCCTATCCTTAAGTACAAAATAATCAGATAAAAACAATCATCAAATAAGAAACAGAAGACAAACTATCATTTAAACAAAATGCTCAGAAATGAACTGAAACAGTAGTTCTAGAACTTGCTAGAAGTCCATGAAAAAAGGCAGAGATAAGAGAATTTCTGCCCCTAAATGAAGTAACAAACTATTTATTTCACAAAATTTCCCATGCACCTAATAAACCAATGCAACATGACACTACCAGGTTATGAAATACACAGGGTAGAACTGTGCCAGTCATGGACTGCTAATAGCTTGTTAGAAAGCTAAGAATCAAAACTAATCTCAAAAAGAATTCAAATGGACTGAAATTCCACAACTTAAAAGGAAGAAAACACAGTGCTGTATCAATACTACTAGAAGACAATTCTGACCACAACGTTCTAAAAGAAATTAAACAAGCTACAAGAGAAGGAAATACAATTTTAGTGGTGTCTTCAAATACCTGCTCAGACCAGGCATGGGTCACACCAGGACAAAGTAGGGGTGACATTTTTAGATGCTATCACTGGCCATTCCATGAGCTTGTTAACCAATGGCTCAGTAGGAAGAAACACAACCCTTGATTTGGTACTGAGTGATAAGCAGGATCAGATTCAAAATTTCATAATAGAAACACTATGTAACAGTGTCCATAATATCCTTAGAGTCATCACTCCCACGTGACCAACAAAAGCAAATCCTCCACAGCTGTGCTAAATCTCAAAAAGAGAAAAATAAGGAAGGCTGTTCAGAAGAAACTAAAAAGGAGCAATTAGGAAATATCAAATCATTATAAGAAGCATGCAGACTACTGAAGGACATCACATGCCCAAACACAGTATCAGAGTGTGTGTGTGTGTGTGTGTATATATATATATATATATGTATATCCTATTAGGAAAGGCCTGAGAAAAACGGAAAAAAAGCTGGGTGCTGGGAAACACCTATACTGAAAATGATTGAAGGACAAGAGAATACAGCAGAAAGGGAGAAGAATTTCAGACTGTCATTACAGTTGCCTGGTCATCCACTTATGCCCATTAGTGGAGACAAAACACAGCTTAGATTTTAGATTCTTGGCCTATCAATGGCTCCCACCCAAATACAGATCAAACCTTTTGGAAATGTAGTTCCTGCATCAGCCTATTTAAACATAATATACAGTACCTGTATATTAACTTGATAGTCTGTGGGTCCATGAATAGATCCATATAAACCAAATCCTACTATGGAAATTCTTCTGTTAACTGTGAACCTATAGTAAGACACAAGCCAAGAAAGGATTTTAAACAGCTGTGATGGATGTGTTACTCCCACAGAAGAGCAGAGAAGTAAACTGTGAATGGCATGGCATTTTTTTTCAATAACATTTTTTATATAGATTTCAATACTAAGAAAAATGGTTTGTCAGCTTTATAGGTTAAAGCTTTGCTAATCCCACAAGATATTCAGTAGCACTAAACAAAACATAACCAGATTATTTTCAGTATCTCCAAAACAAAACCAGATCAAGACTTGGTATTCGAAAACTAACTCACAGACTACACCCAATCTTTCTAGAATGCACCCAACCCTCCTGAACCTCGTTCTTTGCTACCTTGTATTTCATATGTGCAATAGCTTCTAATTTAAAAAAGGGGAAAAGATCAAATATGCAACAGAACCACCATGTTTGCTACTGTATCTTATACCAAAAAGGCAAAGTTGAGTGATTTGCTTCCTTTCTTCCCACACCTCTCTGTCTCTCCTTCAGATAGTTACAGAAGTCATACCTAATCCGATCACTTGTTCCACTGTAGCCCCAGCGACTCTCCACTTGCTGGAACCTGTTAATGCTGCATTCTTTTCCTCTCAGGCAACACCTTGGTCGGTCAATATAATCTACTTTAGGTTTAGGATTGACAGTAAAATGCAGAAAGAGATTTACTACTTCCCGATCTGACAAGATTCCAGATTGAGCAGGTCCTGTGGAAAAAAATCCCAAACTTCTAAGATTTCAAGGATTACTCAACTGTTGTATTTAAATTACACATATTCACAAACTGAAGAAGACAACAGTATTTTTCAGTGCAGAATGTTTTGCTTTCATTTGTGTATCACAACTCTTATTAGTATGATATTAACAACGGAATCAAGTGTTAAGTATCTAAACACAGATGAACAGCAAAGAGATATGGCCTAACAGTAAGATAAAGAATCCAAAATTCACCTGCTGCAAACTCTTCAATAGTCATTAATGGAAAACGGATTAAGGAAAGAGCTCTTCCAAGGACTTTTTGTTTGTTCCCAAATGTTGCAGGCAATTGTTGTCTTTGACATTCTGCTTCCGCCCAGCGCACAACAGCTCCAAAGAGCCGACTTTCTCGAATACTGAGGGTATCCCTTTCCAGAACTGCACATAACGTGTCTGAAGAAATAAAAAGTTAGCAGATTTAGATCAGTTTTCAGACAAGCCAGTAACAGTGCTATACATTATGTAACCTTAAAATACTAAATACACACTAAGAACATTCATAGTAAGACAAAGATAACTATCTTTATTATTATACATAATTTCTTATGTAAAAAGAAATCTCTCAATGATGTATAGATTTCAAGCTAAAAATTAATTTTCCTGCTATGAAGAGAGAACATGAACTATCTTCTTGATTTGTAAGGGTGTAACTCTATACGGTCTATGTAGTGATAACCAATTTTCTGAATAATTTCAATCAAAACTGGAAGCAACCAAGCAGTGAATGCACACTACTAAAAATCAAGTTATTCATGATTACACTGTCATATTGTCATCTGTGTAGCCACCTGCCCATCTGGATCAACTGTGGACACAAGCAGCAGTGCACACAAAACCAGCTGAAAGACACATGAAAGTGATCTTAAGCATTGATGTATTTCCCAACCACTAAGCTCGAAGGTAAAAACAGGATCTGAGGCAAGGTACTCTCATGTGTTTTACAAAAGCAACTTCTCCTGTATTTACTACTCATTCTGGTCTTTTATGAGTAACAGGTATGCACAAATTACCATAAAACACAAATCTGGGAAAAAAAGTGTTTTCATATTCTGAATCTTTGGGAATTTGTATCTGCCTTGAATTCAAGCAAGGCATGTTTGCAGTCATAGAAAATATCATATTGGAAAAGTCAAAACAGATTGAGACTTATCAAGAATAGAGATGAACACTCACAGTCTGGGTACAAATCCCACAGAAATTAGTTAACAATGACTTTACAATTTCATTAAACAGCTGGAACACCTTCCTTCAGTCTGAATTTTCCTCACAACCCAGCTGAAATAGAGTAAAATCTTAAGACACATATAGCAGCAATGAAATTAAGTAAGCAAATTTAACAACTGCAGCCTATTCATAGAATATTAAACACAGAAGTTGTCAGTGTATGTATTTATTTAAAGCAGATGTCATTAATCTGTACAACTCCAAAGAGTGAAGTACCATGTGGCAACAAAAGAGCATGATGTTAGATATGAAAAGCAGGTGTGAATGCCTCAGGGATGAAGCACAACACTCAGCAAGTGAAAGCTTTGGCTTTAATGAAAAGTATGGTGTTACTGGGACACCAACACTAATCAAATGGGGACCCAAAGCAGTGGAATCCTGCTCAGGAGTGAAGCTCAAATCAAAGCACTGCAGGGGTTGATAGTGAAGAAGGGAAGAAATGCTTGGGACTCTGCATACTCAGATGGGGGAGGGAACTAACCTGGGGTACTGTAATTTCACGCTTAGGACACACTGAGTGACTTACCAATATCAATGTCAGTAAAGCCTTCTGCACTTATGGCATCCATAGTACTTTTGTCTATTGTGTCCAGACAAAGACTGGCAAGCTGAGGTTCATCAAACAAACGAGCCTAAAAAGGTAAAGAAATACATCTTAAGCATAAAGTCGACAAAGTGCTGATCTCCAAAAAATCAAGCATTTTAACTCTAGCATAGACCTAAATTAAAATAGGTTGATTTGTCTAAGTACTCTTTGTGTTTAAACCTTAAAGAGCACTTAAATTCTCAAAGGAGTGTATATTTAGGGAGAATTAGTAATTTCTCTTCACAGAGTGATTTTCCTAGGAAATCAAAACTAAGCTTATATTTACCTACTTGAGTAAGCAGCATAAAGGCATTGTCTGCTCGGAGATGCTTTGTTAGAAAATCCACACAATGTGCTTCCAGCGCTGGGACCGCATACTTTTTAGCAGTGTATAAAGTAGTCATGACTGTTTCTGGACCAATTTGAACTTCATCTGAATAAAGAAACCTATAAATCAAGATCATAAAAACGTATCTTGAGAGGGGCAGTCAAACACAAGTGTCTTTGCATTTAGAAAACAGGCCAAAGATTTGCATTGTGAACATGCACATTGGCCACGTAGCATTTTTACAAATAAAGAGGGTTAAGTTACAGAGTTGAAGGAAGAATATTACATTAATCTAATGGCATACATCTGTTTTAAATATCTATTGCTCCCTAAGACTGATCTGGCTGTACTAGTTATACATAGTTACCCAACTGTAAACAACAGCTGAGCTGCAGAATTACTTCACACACGCATGCAGTCTCTCTTGATTCACTAGGAAGAGCTGTATTTCTAAATATCAATGCACAACCCTCTATGGCTGTATTACTGGACCTAATTTACTGACAGTGCACACTGGCTTCCCCTCCAGGAGGGGAATAGTGTCAAGGACTTATACTGTGAGAACATCCTATATCAAAGTTACCACTCTAATATTCAGAGGAGAGCAGAGCAGATGACCTTGACTCTTCTATTCCTGACACAGCAAAACTCTCTGGCGTGTCTCCACTGCTTGAGGCTACAGGATTGGTTATGATTTTAGCATAAGCTGTCAACCAAGAGATAGAAGTCTCCACCAATACCAGGAAAAACACCCTGTTTCCTGAGCAGTTCTTACATGTGACTGGACAAGATCAAGATCTATTTTAAGCGTCTGTATGGAAAATATGACTTTTTAAAAATAACTTTTCCTACAGGTGACATTTAAGATAATTTAAGCACTGTTTCCTCAGCTTTTCAGATAACAATCAAGAATAGTCTGCAATTTACAAAAATACATTTGTCCCCAACACATAGGTGATTAAATGTAATAAAGCAGGGCTGTTACGAGAAAGGGGGAAGAGACAGAAATTGCAAAGATTTCTAGTCCCACCTGTAAAGTTAATAGCTACAAGCATCCTCAGAAGAATCAAAGCTTTATTAACCCAGCACTGCCTGTTGAACTCGACAGAACACAGGCTGGAAAGATTTTTGACTTTCCTGTGAGGACCACAGTTAAACCAGGGTGAACTTATAGCTATACAAGCATCTCCAGACAATCAGAGCTTTATGGATCCAACACTGCCTAATGCCATGGATAGCACACAGGTTGGAAGGGTTTCTGACCTCTTCTATGAGACCACACTTAATAGCAAGAAAAGAACTTCCCCTACAACAGCTCCAAAAATAACATTTATTAATACAAGTGTGTGACAGCTATTGTGGGATTTGCATTGCTGGTAATAACGTTTAGCGGCAAGATTGTATTTAATTGATAAGAAAAGACCCGAAAAGAAACCAGCACAAAACACAAATATTTTACAGAGACAAGCATATCAAATTTAAGTTTCAATACAGCGGTGTATCCCACTCTCACGACAGAAAGTAGCAACAGAAAACTACTAACTAGAAACACAACCACCTGAAACACTTATCTAGACACCCCCTCGGTAACATAGGGCAATAAAATAGCTTGCACACCACCTTTGTAACAAAAAGCAAAAGAAAAGAGCAGAGCTGCTTCTCATCAACACACATGTTGAAAAAGAACTGTACACTACAAAGCAACACAACTAATATAAAGTACTTAGTAAGTTGCAAAGTGTAAGTTACTGTTATTTGTATTAAAGAAGCAAAACACGGTTAGTAAATAAGCTGCATCTAGAATGAGAAGCAAAGTAGCTGTAAGCATAAGATATAAGATAGAATGTATAAAGTAATAAGCTTCGTAAGAGAGTAAAGTATAAGATATGAAATATAAAGCATAGAAAGCACATAGTTTATCACCCCTACATTGTCCAAAGAGGTGGGAGGAGACAGGACAAGCTGCTTGCAGTTAACCCCGCAGAGACGATGATATTTCTCCCCAGTTTTGGTTTATACTCAATCTCTTTTTATTCCCTTTTTTTTTCCTTTAGGTGCTTTGTGTGTCTAAAATCAATACTGTGGGGGTGTTAGACAGATGCCTGAGGGGTGGCTCCTTGGGTCTTCTGCTGGGTGCCACAGGGTGCGGGGAACAAAGGCCATGCTAATACAGTAACATTCCATTCTTCTGTAACACTATCAATCCTATCAGCATCCCTCCAGCGGGGCTGAGGTGTTTCCCTCAACTAATCAAGACCTTATCAGGGCCATCACCCAACACAGGGCAAATTAGCAAATGCAGGAATCTCAGAATGAAGACCAAGCTTTTTCCTTTTGTATTTCTTAGTATTAGTTGTTCAGAACCTCCCAGAAATTAACGGCACACAGAGACAGAAGGTGTATTTAGAAGTTCTTAAATGTAACAATAAGCAGTTTGTATTCAACAACATAAACTTGTGAAAATATCAGACTTGTTAAACTGGCTTGCAACATGGAGAGATTCAGGTAATTTCAACCTACAATTAAAGTTTAAACTAAAATTCTTCACTGTTTATATTTCTTATATTCCAAGAAAACTCTAATTCTTGGTAGTTGCTAACATATAACTAAATATGGTGTTCAACATAAAATTTGCCACCACAATACTGGTACATATTTACCATTACTCCAATCTACTCAAACAGCCAGCTTGTACATCACTTTGGAGATGTGAATGAGGATCTAGATTAATTTTTAAACTGGATTTACATCAAACAGCTTTTGGGAAGAACAAAATTAATTCAATGCTAATCTTTTTTAAGTAAAAGTTTCACACAGTTCGTTTAGAACTGAATTATGAAAGCAATGAACTATTTTATTACCTGTTGATGAAAATGATGGGCTGACTTGCTAGTCATAATTGCTGACAAATTTACTTCTGAGAAACTGAGATCTCATAGGTACAGCTGTGCATACCAATTTGACAAGTTGTTCATTAAAGCACTAGCACAGAACATTCAGCTTTCAGACTTAAGATTTTTACAACATCAGTTTAAAATGCCCTAAGCTTCCTTGTATGACTTTAAAGGATTTTGGAGTCCAAATCACCTAAGAGTTGAATATTAACAGGCTGTAAAAAGAACCCAAACCCAACATAACAATATTGCAACCTACAGTATAAATTTCACCTAATTAAAAAAAAAATCCAAAGTTTGTTTTGGAACATGATTTTGATTTCATTGCTTTCGTGAGTTCAGCCTGAAGCCAAAGAAGTGACACACCAGATGAGCTTTTCGGGCTTGTGTTTCACTTTCTGCTATACCTTCTAAAGAGGCGGGGTGCAGTTCTAGGTGTGTCTTCCCTCTGAAAATCCCTCTGCTCGTGTGTGCCAAGAGCTCTGTCTCTGTGTTAACGCTCCCATTTGTGGCACGTCTGAACTAGCACACCTTTTTGTGTTTGTACCACTGTTCCTCCTCCATTTAAATCGGTGGGACTCGAGATTACTTATCCTTCCTCCTTGCCTTCTTCCCTCCCTTCCTTCTCTTTCAGAGACTTACAAAACAACCTGCTCTTTAGATACTCATCTTATTGTCATCCAGGATGGGGGTATGGGGAAGTGGGGGGTTGTATGTGCAGAGTGAAAGAACACTTTCAGTGACCAGAACAAACAATTTTTTCAAGTGACCTCTTGATCATTAACTTTACATCAGACTCTCATGCATTTTAAGCTCGTTTACTCTCAGGTTAGCACTTCCTTCTCCCCTAGTCTGAGTATCCTCCCAACAGCTGAAATGTTTTCACCATTATAAAAGCACAGAGGAATCTTTTATTCCAGTTAGTCATGATAACCCTGTCAAAGTCCTCTACAAAGACATTTAGAAGACACTGCTAATTTGTGCCATGTCGTCACTTTCCTTTATACTATGATCAAAGGACGAGTTAATTTACTGCAAAATGTGAATGAAATTTAAAAATAATCTGATTAAAAACAACAAAATGAAACCCTAAAGCAAAATCCTACTGAGACAACTTTAATTTTCTTGATCATTGCTGCTCAATTTGTAGTTAGAAACATAAAAAACAAAAAAACTCCAACTGTTTCATTGGGAAACAGATTCCAACTCTGTGACTTCAATATTATTTCAGCTCTTAAGGATTTATCTGTCAAACTACTGAAGTTTTTTCATGAAAAAATCTTTTCCTTTAATTTCCAACTAGCATTTGTCATTAGATCTTTGCAAAACACATCGACTACAGACAGACCTATCAAACTACATGAGAAAATGAAATGGAAATGAGCTATGGAACATAAAATAATTAGTAAATTATCCCTAAAAAGTTTTGTATCACTTCAACGTCTCCTTTAACTGCTGTTCATTTGCTATGTGCATTCAAAGATCCTGACAATTTCTAGACAATACACCTCAAACTGGTCTTTGCAGGCATTAAAGAAATAAAAAGTAACCATCATTATCTGACCAATTTACTAACAATAGGTGAGAGAGGCCAACATTATCAGGTATCATTCTTGCCTCTTTCAGTCAGCACCAGGAAAAAAAAATCCAGGTTGTCTTACAGTTGCTACACTTTAGAAGCACTGTACTGGAGCGTTGAGGAAGTCCAGTATTAGTTTTTATTAAAGAAGCTCTCCTTAGATATGCAGATTTTTAAGAAGGTGTTGCAATGTGTATTTATTTCAATGTAAGCTCAAAAATATACATAACTTGGAAGAACATCCTGAAGAGCTGTGACAGACATCAGATCTGAGATGTTTCAACAGCTCATCAGTCTGGTGATATTAGACAAGACACAAGCATAATGAGTTTACTGACGTAAGTCCCCTGGCCATCTCGTACTAGCAGCTCTACCAGGACAAGATGGCTTTGTTTGCTTCTAACAGCATCTCTTCATTCAATTTTCCAGTTTTCAAATATCATCCTTCTTATCTCTACTTAGAAATCTCCTGTTTCTGTGTTTCTATTTATATCCAGGTGAACTACTCATTATAGTAACTTTTCACTGCCCAGTGTTTTTTCCACATATATATAAACACAGCTCTGTGTACTTTTAATGACTCTTCGTGTCATTTACTTTTAACCTTTGAAACCAATTTGCTTGAAAGACACTTCCCACTATCTCTCATTCCTCTACACAAACCCTCCACCTCACCCCTGACTCTTCACAAAAAAATCCACAAAATACAGTGCTAATGGTAACAGGGAGACATTGCTGCTGCACGGGGGTTTGCTGGGGTTTACTTAAATCAGTTGCTTCAACTGCCATGTCCACGATTACCAAAAGGACTAGATCACTCTTCTCATTGTTCTTATCTGCTAGGCCTCAAAATAAAAAGAAAGTTGCCAAGACTTTGGAGTTTTTTCCTGTTACAGAAAAAGTTTCAAGACACTACATATTTCTTTCCACGCAAATATTACTTGTTTCCCAGATGTTTATTACAGAGAGGTGTTTAATATAATTTATAGAGGTTTTGCCTAGAAGAGTGGTCTCTTGGATAAAAACCTTAAGGTTAAGCAGTTTAGTCATATTACCACACCACAGCCTAAGGCACAAAGAAACTATTAGTAACTGTTCCTATGAACACCATAATTTTTATGTACCACTACACTGAGGGAAAGAAGTACCAAATCCTATTCTGCCAAACCCAGAATTCACCAACCCATTTTACATACTTTTTGCCAGCACTGCACTCAGTCTCACATTTGGGTGGTTTGTGGGTTAAACTCAGCTAGTTACTGCCTTCTGCTGCATGTTCCCTCTCCACCAAGCAGTAACTGAAATAAGTATGATTTACAATGGGTGTTACTATGGCCAAAAGATGTAACAATGTGTTATCATCACTGACAAAGAAAAGCGAACAATAAGATGAATAAGATTTCAAAGTAAGCATCAAATGAAATCAGAAAGCTCGGTACAACAGCCTTTGTTCCTTCTTACCTATTATTAGATGGGTATTAGATGGATGGGTAGTTGCAAGACCAAGGGGACCCACTAATTCCATCATTTAACTTTAAAAACTAAAACATAGAACCCAAAAGCCCAGACACCCACCACGTGTTTCCCTAAATGGACACTTAGCTGCCATAGAATTAGGGCACTTCTCTTGGGAAAAGGGTGCAGGGAAATGAAAGAGCAGGAAGGAACCAAAACACGCTGGCGGGGCGGCGTGACCTTGTGTGCCGGCCCAGGAGGTGGTTCCGCGCCTCCCAGCATCTCCCATCATCTCCCTCCGCGGCCGAGCACCGTGGCAGGGACCGGGAAGGGCCGCAGGGCGAGGCGATGGCACCCGCGGCCGAGCGGGGCCGGACCGAGCCGCCCCGCAGCGCCCTCCGCGCCCGCCCCCGCTGACCTGAGCAGCGCCAGGAAGGCGGCGGGCTCCACGTCGGGCAGCTCGATCTCGGCCGAGGTGGTGGCCATGCCGCCGTTGAACATCGCGTCGAACACGGCGCTGCCGGCCGCCAGCACGAACCGGTGCGCGGGGATGCGCTGCTGGCCGGGCCCGGGAGGCGCCGCCCCGCCGCGGGCGCTGCCCTTGCCCACCACGAAGTGCACGTCGCTGAGCAGCTCGTTGGAGAAGAGGAAGGCGAAGCGCTCCCGCAGCGAGCCCTTGGTGGCCTGCCAGTTGTACAGTGGCTCCCGCTGCAGCACCGCGCCGGCCTCGGCGGCGGCGACAACAGCAGCGGCAGCGGCGGTGGCGGGCGGCGTCTCCACGGGCACCCCGGGGCCGCCACCCGCGGCCGCCATCGCCGCCCTCGGGGCCGCGCCGGTCCGGGCGCTCCGTCCGCGAACGCCCCGCGTCACCTCCAGGCCCCGCCCCGCGCAGGCGCCGCGGCCCGCGCAGGCCCGGCCCGGCCCGGCTGGGGAGCGGGCCCCGAGCGGCGCTCGGGGTTTGTCACCGGCGGGGTGTGACACCTGGGGCTGTGTCATCCAGGTCCGTGTCAACCGGCAGCAGGGCTGTGACACCCATGTCTGTGACACCCGGCGGGGCTGTGACACTTGGGGCTGTGTCACCCATGTTCGTGTCACCCGGCAGCAGGGCTGTGACACCCATGTCTGGGACACCCGGCAGGGCTGATACACCCGTGGCTGTGTCACCCGGCAGGGCTGTGTCACCCGTGTCCGTGTCACTCTGCAGCAGGGCTGTGACACCCCTGGCTGTGACACCCAGCAGGGCTGTGACACCTGTGTCCGTGTCACCCGGCAGGGCTGTGACACCCGTGTCCGTGTCACCCGGCAGGGTGTGTGGCCGGGACGGGACCGCAGCCCCTCCGAGCGCGGTCGATCACGGTACCGGAGCGAGCGAGTAAATGTGGCAGCGCCTGTGCTCGGGCACGTGAAATGCAAAATCACTTTTATAATTCCCTTTTCCTCACGATAAGGGAGGTCGTCACCTGTGTTAACTATTTCTGGTTGAAACATCGACGGATGTTGGCACATGCACCTTACAGTCCCTACACGTGTACAGTGTGTCTCCACTTCTCGTGTTTTAAACTTCTCAGAAGAACCGGAGCAGAACAGGCATTCGAGGGGCAGTGTGGGCTTGGGTCACCCAGTGACACGTCCTCGGACCAGCTGATGTAGGGTGGTGAATTAACAAGTAAAATGGGGTTGGTTTCAGGGTACTATCGCGCTGGCTTTTAGGAAAGAAAGGGGAAATTAATAAAAGGTGTCGGCGTTTTCCCAGTGCTGTCAAACCGCTGTCAGTTGAGAACCGAGGCAGATCCTTTTGCCATCTGCTGGGGCTGTGCGGGAAGGACAGCGGCGATTTCCATCGTGCGGCTGAGCTGTTTGTCACAGCTCCTGGCTTGTCTGCACTTATGGAACCGCGTGGCTAAAAGCGGAATAGAACATGTCACCGCTCTGCATTCAGGTTTATAATTAGGACAAAACTGAGAGCAAGCAAATGTGGTCTGTTTCGCAGAACAAGTTTTAGAGAACCTTAAGCAAGATGAAAGCAATTTCAGCAGGATAAACTATAGAGGGAAAGGGCACAAGAAGATATAGTGTACCAACTAGAAAGCAGCAACCAGCCTTGCACAGAGGCTATATTTAAAAATAAAATCATACTGCTGACTTAGAAGAGTAAAGGTATCATCTTTGTGCTTTTCTTGTCCCAAGGTGAGCAAAGAAGGGAAAGCAGGAAAGCCCCACATTCCCTTGATAGCTTAGGGACAGAGATGTAAAACAGTGAAGTGACACCATGGACACAAAACGGAAGTGACACCATGGACACAAAACGGATAATTTTAGGGGCACATTTTTTTCAGTCATGGGATGATCTGGGTATTAATGAGTGTTTCTGTTGTTGCTGTGTTTTTGCTTTTACCTTTCTGTGCTTGCTCACAAGTTAATCTGTCAGCTGAGAGCCAACAGCCAGGACTGCTCTGCTTAGAGAGCCCCATTTGTAAAATGTCAACCTATTGTCAGTAACACACTAGAGAAAGTTAACAAGAATTGAAAAGGTTTGGAGGAAAAGGGAAATGTACTTCAAAGAACTAAAAGGAGGGTGGCTGGGGTAGACAAAGTATGTAAGACAGCTTCAGGGATGATAAGAAGGCAATAATGATAATAAGAGATCATAAGAAGGCAAAGCTATGCAATATAGGAAAAAATGGAGAGGACTGACGGGCTGAGAAGGAAAGCTGAGAGAGAAAATGAAGGGGAAAACAAAATAGAAATAAAGAAACCAAAAGACTAGGAAAAAGTTAAAAACAG
This sequence comes from Pithys albifrons albifrons, assembly GCF_047495875.1. Taxonomy (NCBI): domain Eukaryota; kingdom Metazoa; phylum Chordata; class Aves; order Passeriformes; family Thamnophilidae; genus Pithys; species Pithys albifrons. The sequence goes on from NC_092470.1 coordinate 11,977,858, forward strand.
GAAAGGAGACAAAGGAGAAATGTGACCTGGATGCCCATCAGTTCTATTCAGCTAAATGCCAAATGCACTAATTTAAACAGTTTTGAAAGAGAGCGCTAAGAAAATATTAAGTAACTTATTTCCTTTTGAAACTGGGCTTTTCTGAATGTAGACAACAACCCTCAGACATTTGTTTCGCCTTGTAATCTTTGTGCTAGCTTCCTTTAAAAAATATCAGCCAGCTTTTCTTTGGCGTTCTCAGTGGGTGGATCACAGCCATTTTTAAATGTGATGTCATGGGATTGTATTTGCCAGTCCAGATCAGAAATAATATACAATGCTTTTCCCAAAAGGGCTACACATGAATGTCACTAAAATGCTGTCCTGTTATTTGCTTTCATAGTGTGTTAAGGTTTCATCCAGGAAATACAGCAGAAATTAGTGTAGAGAAAAATATTTATATAACATAAGCAGTTCAAGAAGAATGTTTGTGTTTGATCTTGAGTCAGAATGGTTAGAAATCAAGAGCTGCACACAAAAGTTTAACCATATTATATTAAAGAGCTATGAAAGTTATCCTGATCTCTAGGCAGCAAAACAGAAGGTCAGGGTGTGTCTACAGTTTTGAACAGCTCTTTTCATTTTCAAGGTCTGCATAACGGCCTGAGCAGCCCATGCTGCCCTGGTGCCTTTTTTCTATGGAAATTCATGAGGGCAATACTTACCAAGTTTTGAGGTTCCTTTACCTGTCAGCTGAGAGAGAGAGGTCAAAGTGGGGCTTACATATTCTGAAGAAGAGCCAGAGAACGCTGTAATCAAACTGCAGGGATTTCTGAGATACCTGTGATGCCAGGCATGTCCCAGAGACACAGAGTCCAGAGCCCAGCAGCACTGGCCTTCCCTGCCCCTGAAATGGGGCCAGTTCTGTAAGAGCCATCAAAAGGGTTTAGGTTACTAAGCGTATTGTTTTCAGTCATTTGTTCCTGAAATGATTTGAATTCTCCTCCCTTTCCTTCTTTTCCCCACATGCACTCAGCTTTGTGTATGTTCTAGGGAGCTGTTTGTTGTTATGATCAGAGGTTTTGAGCTGGCACGTATTTTTACAGTGATTAGCAATTGTTCTCCTAAGTGGTTAGCATCCTTTCTCTGCTTCAGGAGGGAAGGGAATAATTCAGAGTAAATCACAGATTTGTTTCTGATTAAACTTCCTGGTTGGGGCCATTTGATGACATCTCTTCCTTTCCATGCTCAATTAGATTCTTAAAATTCCCTACATCTGATCCATGCTGTTGCTGTGACTGACAGACTTGCATATCACCATTCTCATCACTGAATTACTAGGAACATTACAGTTGCTCAAATGGGTAATTTTTAATAACTATGGTTAATAACAACTACAATAACAATGTTACCTCTGGGGGATTTTTCTTGTGGTTATTGTTGTTTTCCCCTCTCTGGTTTGCATTAGCCCGTACTGTTGTGATGTGGAGTCTGCAGGTAACAGATCCAGTTTTTGGAGTACTGGATCCACATATGCACAGAAAACAGTCTTAGATCTGAGGAATACTAAGGGCAAGGGTTAAGATTTTTTTCTTATGTCTTCTGAACTGATGATATAATGTTATAAAAAAAGCCATAATAGAAGCAATTTTTATTTTTTCTCTGTTATAAATTCACCTGTATTCTAAAACCGACTATAATAAACATACAACTTTCTCAGAATTTTTTGATTTGTAATTCTTTGCCCTATCATTTCTACAATTCTTGTATCTGACCATTTTATTGTGCATTTTCAGCTGTGCTGGTTACCTGTCCTCGAATATGAAGGCCATTATGTTTCTTGTGCCTTCAATTGTATTGCCATCGTTTTCAGAATTTTAGCAATAATACTAATAAATTCTACTTTAATTTCTCTTAATATATTGTAATTATTGCTTACAGTACATTGTTGCAATAAACATTCCTGCTAATGAAAATATTTCTGTGAAAATTTTCAGAATCCTGACTTAGAGATGTATAAAACTGATGCAAACATGACATGGAAGTTTTTGACGACTCCAGTTGTGGAGGTAGGTCTTTCATTTCTCATTTGGCATATTTATATATTTCAAAAATATACAGCAAATGCCAACAGCAACATTTGTCACATCTTTTCTCTGAAAGTAATTACAAACAAAACCAATTATTTAAGCAATGGAAAATTCTACTCACCATATGCCTACTTGACATACAATTTCAAATACTGACATGGCTAGTTCTATGAAAAATCCTATACACTGACATATTTTTTAAAGAATTAAAATATTTTGCTACTGCATAGCTGGAGAAGCAAAGGAGATGAAGTTATTTTATTAATTATTACTAGCATGTCTTTATGACTGACCAGTGACTGTTTTGTTAAGCTGTATTTTTCAATCCCTGCTAAATGTGTTGAGGCACAGAAGGGCTCCAGACAGATCCCACATTTCCTACATTTCTACCAGGGTATTTAGTTAACAGTTCAATTTCCACACAATTAACAAGATTCTTCCCAAGAAGTCACACTTGCCATTTGCAATTTAAGACAAATAGTACAATTTACATACTCTCTTTTAGTACAATGCCTATTAGTTTTACTCTGACGTGTCTTTTTTCCTCCTAACACTGTTGGTTGGTGAATAGACAGGCTGTAGCACAAAAATCAGCTCTGTTTTTAAGGTACTGATATCCAATTTGAAAGCAGAATGGACACTAATCACTAAAATTTCCCTTTGCATGCTGCTTTGCTGCTGTGCCAGCTGTTGGCGAATCCCCCCAAATCCTCAGCAGATCATTAGTACGTGGCCTCCTGACCCCCAGTGCATACCATGTGAGCTCCATTATGTTGCCTCTGGTGCACGATGCAGTCTGAGATTTACAATACATCACTTATTACCTCTTATACTCTCAGCTAACAAGAAATTCAGAAATAGAATAGATTGGCTTTAAAGCTGTTAGAGGATTGCAGTTATGTGTGATCTAAGCTGCTCCCTCAGCAAATTAACACATTAACAAAAGTCCCAAATGTGAAGCTTTTAATTCATTATTCAATTCACATTTTAATCCATCTTTATCTGGTTTATTGGTTGCTGAGTCCTTTTGCCTTAAGAAGTCACTTGCAAATAGAGGAAGTACACTCTAAAGAATGTATCAGCTTAGTTCCATAAAAATTGAATGACACAAGTTGTTTTGTACCAGGATGGTATTTTGTAGCTGGCATCATAAAGCAATGAAAGCTTGCTGCTTGGCAGAGCCCTGTGTGAACACATGAGCAGTGCTTCCAAGAGATATAAATAGTGTCTCTTAATCCTTGCATTGATCTTCATGTACTCGCTTAGGGTTCAGCTCCCTGTATTTGTTTAGATTAATGTAATTTTGATTTAAAATAAAGCCAACTATGTCTTGATATAATGTTAAACCCTACAATTTGTCACGATTTAACAGGCACTTATTAAAGATAAGAGCTATTTCCCAGACTAAAAGTAGACACAAAGACCAGTTAGTGTTCTACTGTATAGCTGACCATTAGTAAATATTTTTCTAGCCTCCACAGTATTGTTTTGCTGGCACACTTACAAATGCCTTCTCAGTCTTGACATCAAAACTGATCTGCCACCCTTTAGTACAGAGACTGGAGGGAAACATCTTCCATATTATAATTACTGATTAATGGTCTAATCTAGAAGCTGCCGAACATCAGCCCAAGCACATTGCTTGTGAGGTAAGTAGTGCCAGCTGAGAGGCCACCCAAGTGGAACTGGTTGGTTGCTGGGGTCAGAATTCCCAGTGAGGAATCTGACAATGTGGCATAAGGCCGATACTTACGATTTGGCAGAGAGTTTGGTTACCTGTTCTAAAATGACCAATTAAACAAAAATTATGTAGCTTCTGACACAGGAATGTTGCAGTGAGGTAAAGGATCACTGGATTTGGCACTGTGCTGCTGAAGGGACTGTCTTTCAGATGAAACATAAGATCAGAACTCTAGGACTCTCTTGTCAATAAATATGATCCTCTGTCAATTTCTGCATGGGAAGAAGTCTTTCATTTTCATGTTTCCATTATTCCATTTTGCTTTCCTAAACTTCATTGCAGTTTGTGTAGGATATACATATTTTTCAATCTTATCCTAACATCTAATATTGCTAAATAGTTAAATAGTTATTTGATATTCTACAAGTGATGACATCCAAATGTCTTATGATGATACCATTTGTAAAATTCGGGGCGGGGGGGGAAGAAAAAAGGTTTTGTAGCATCAAGAAATGAACGTAATTATATGACAGGAAGCTGAGAGGTTACACTTATTCTGGTGACAGCAGCTTATCAACACTGTGTTCTTGTAACACTTCAATTAGTAATTATGTTGTTAGAGACACCCTATTCCTACCTTCATTTTTATATCACTGTTCTGGTACATGTGAGTAGAGGGTGGTGTTACAAGCAGTTGAAGTTGAAGTTCTTCTTTCCCCTTCCTCCCCCACAAGAACACTTAAAGTTGTCAAGAAATGCATGTGTTAGTTTTTGAGCACTTCAGGTTTTCAAGTGAGGGTGTTGTTCAATCACTAAGATTGTTTGCTGGTTGATTTAATTTCTGACTTAAACCCAGTTTTGAACTACTTGTCGTTGGGGAAGTTGGGCAGTGGTTTCCGACTGTGCTAACCAAGCAAGTTTTCCTTTTTCTCTAGAGTTGGTTTCAACCGTAAAAGTAAAGTCAACAAGAATGCTGGGGGTTTTATTTTCCTCCTAAAGCCTGAAATAGAAGCCAGGATATTTTGGCACAGAGAAGGAAGGCCAGAGTTAGAAGGATCTGTAGCTACTAGAAGAAAAAGGTTTCTGATATGGAAAGTGTGGCATACCAGAATCCACATGTGCACTATCATGGGTGGACTTGGGGGCCTCCTCTGTCAGGACATGGATGGAATGATGTAGCTGGAAAGCTCACTAGTTCTTCTTCCATAGGGTGAGTGATGAAAATGAAAGGGAAAAAACATGCCTTTTTGAAAAAAACACTTCAAACCTCCCATTTGAGGGTCTTTTCTGCTACCAAATGGTCATAATTCTTTTTCTAATCAAAGTTTGATAGATCTCAACACAATAGATTCAAACAATGCACCTGTACAGTTCAGTTGCTATTTGATTACCACAGGATGTGCTTTCACATTTTCTACTCAGAAGTTGATGAACAAGCTGGGTGCAAATCAGAGCTGGAATATGGTGGCAGGGGGGTAAGGGAGAAGTTTACCATATAATGTTTGACTTTACAGACACAGGAACTGAGAAGTGAAGCTTGAGATATGGATCTTGAGACTGCACTGTGACAGCTGCATACAGATAAGCAGCCTATACATTTGAAAGCTTGAGAAGTAAATCGGCTGTGCATTGAAAGGTAGGCATTTGGAGGTGGTAAATTTAGCCCTGACTCATCCAATGGCAATTTTGACACTTGGGTGGACTAAATTACTTTTAGGAGTTGCATCATGTTTTTACCAGATAATTTGATTGAGCATGGTTTAACCCATTTGTATACCTTTGGCCAGATTCTAGACCTCTCTCACTTGAAATAACTATGCAAGAATTTGTTTGTATATAATATATAGGACATAGATAAAATCTGGGTCATTGACTTCCTTTCTGTGAGAGGGATTATATCAATTAGTCTACTGCTTAAACTTACCAAATTTACTGTTAAAGAAGATCCTTTGTTGCTCATTTTCTGAAAACTAGTGAAAGTTTCTTCACAGCTTCATCCTTCAAATTAGAGTTCTTTCCTCTCACTGGTGTTAACTCCTCAAGTATTTACAGAGCACTCATTTGCCAAGTTCTTCAGCCTCTTCCTGACAGGCTTTGTATCATTTGAACACAAGAGAATCTGAATTGTGCCTGTTATTGCAGAGGGGTGCTTTTACAACAGCGTTAAGTCTTCCAGAAAGAGCTTTCCTGGCATACTTTTGCTGTTTTCTCCAGGCAATACAGGATGATCACTCTCACTTGCCAGTGTCCTGAAATTAAGTGCTCAGTAACTTCTAGGAATAGCATTTCTATTTGCCTTGCACACAAGGCTCATTCCACCACTGACACTTCAGTGTTGATACCCATATATAAACAAATACTGACGCAAGAAAAAAAATGCTGATGGATACTGTCAAACACATGCCTAACTTTTGCTAATTACTTTTTTACATTTAAACTGGAAAAGGTGAGTTGACAAATTTTTTTTTCGACATTTTAAACCCGTGAATGTCCTTGTTCCTAATAAACCAGCTAAATACCGATGCAAAAGAGATGCCTAATTTTTTTGCGAGTTTCTCAGGGAGACTCCGCACTAGTCAGACCAAGGGACCCTCTTCCCATTTACCACCTCTCATGAGACCGGATCACTTCCTTGGACCCCGCGCTCCGGCCGCCGCCGCCCCGGTACCTGGCGGTGCCGCTGCCCGCAGTTAACCCGTGACGGCTCTTTCGCGGTGCTCAGCTCGGCTGTCACAGCAGCCCCTCGCCCGTGTCCTATCTCCGGAGGAGCACCCGTCCCACGACGGCGGGGCAGGGGCGAGGGCAGCGGCCCAAGCCCCGAGGGCGGGGAGAGCCCCGCGGCGCTCCCGGCACGGCTCCGGTTTCCGAGGCGGATTTAACCTTTCCCGCGCGGGGCGGGGAGGCGGCCGCGGCGATGGGGCGGGCGGCGGGCAGGGGCCGGCGGGCGTGCGGGGCCGGGGCGAGGCGGTGCCTCGGGGCGGGTGCGGCGCTCGGCTGGGGCGCGCAGGGCGGCCGCGCCTCCCGCCGCGGCGATGAGCGCCTCGGCCGCCACCGGCGTGTTCGTGCTCTCGCTCACCGCCATCCCCGTCACCTACCTCTTCAACTGCCTGGCGGCCACCGGCAGGTGAGGGGGCGGTCCGGGGGGCGCCCTGCGGGTTCTCTGGGCGGCGCGGGGCTGAGCGGGACGGGGCGGGCGGCGGAGCGGGGCTGAGGGGCGGACGGCGCGGCGTTGCCCCCGCGTCCTGCCCGCGTCCTCTGGGATGCAGCAGGGGAGCGCAGCCTGGGTGCTGATTCCGGACCCTCCCGCTGCCCGTGCCCACCACCTGGAGCGCGTCCCCGACCTCGGGTCACCGCGGCGCGCCCCGGGCTGGCGGTGCCGCCGAGGGGACGGAGCGGCCCAGACGGTGCCGCCCGCGCTGGGACCGGGGGTAGCGGGCACCGGACGCAGCGGGCACCCCGGCCTCCGTTCGGCTCCCTGTCCGGGCATTCTCGAGCAAAATCCAGTTCTGTTTAAAAGCGAGTGGAAGAACTCGCCAGTCTCGGAGAGCTCCCGCAGGCGCCCTGCAGGCACCCCTGAGCCTGCGAGTTTTAACTAATAATGACCCTGTGCCCTGCTCTGCCGAAACACGCGATCCCAGGATAAACGGCAGGTCTAGAAAGGAAAAGTCTTTCCTGATGCAAAACTCACTTCACTTAAAGGTCTGTATGGTACTTGATTGTCCCGCAGCCTGGGTGTTTTGCAACTACTGCACAAACATTTGCTTCATGTTTTTAAGGCTTTGCTACATCTGTTCCTTCCTCATTTTCCTCCTTCTGGCTGATAACTAAATTTTTGGTTTTTCATTGCTAGAGTAATGTCGAATAACACATGCTGATTTACTTGATTCATTGCCAATATTTATTTCAAAATGATAGACTGCAGTAAAAAGTCACTGCAATATTAACAGCTGTAAGGGTATGAAGAAATTCATCACTGGGAAAACAGACTATCAGAAGATTCAAACTGTAAAATAAATCAACAAGCAAGTACTGCTCATCCTGACTCAGAAAGTATGTGTGTACATATTCTGAAATATTTGGTCTTGCAAATTTTTTGCAATAATTTCAGGTCAAGTTTTATTAAGGCTGAAATTGTCATAATATAATTTGTTTGTACACAATTTTTTTTTCTTGACACAGAGTGGTACTATGTATAAAATGATGTACCAGATATTTTTAGCTTATGTTTCTGTACTTTACCGAATTTTCCCCTCCATTTTTTTTCCTTACACAAGCACAAAAGTGAACACTGAGGACAGTCTTAGAGAACAAAATGTAATTTACACATTTAGAACTATAAAACAATTTTAAACTGATTTTCCTAGCTTGTGTTTGGAGACAAATTTGCTTTGTGTCAAAGATTTTTTTGTGCTTTCCACTGCCACCGCTCTACATGCGTTAACATTACAGCTCCATCTCCAGGGAAAAGATCTTTTGCACAGAGCCCACCTGCACTGATTACTGAACCCCTGCAAATGGTCCTGCCTGCTGGGGCCAGAGACCTCTGTAGCACTTCCAGCATTAAACCTCGATCCATCGTAGGTGCTCCACACTGCTACTCCTATTCCATGGGACTGATGTGTTTCATTTTTGAATATGTCATTTCCTGGCTAGATAATTTATTGCTGAGGTTAGACAAAATGGCCCCAATGATCCTTTTTGGCCTTGAAATCTCTGTGGGTTTGCTCTTCACCTCCCATTGGCCTTCTATTTTCCCATGATTTTTGTTTATTTTTGCAGATACCAGTATGAAAACTGATTTAAGTCTGACAAATCTAGACTCCTGGATAAGTTGTTTATGTAGCTATTTTAGTATTTTCCTTTTTTAACTGATTACATGTGAAAATAGAGGCACATAAATTCTGCGGAACTATAAAATGGTCTATGCAATGAACTTTAAAATCTGCCTTCTAAACTACTAAAAGTTACTTTAAGAGTATGTGTGCTTGAGGATAGCTGGTAAGAAAAGGTGAAGAAGCAAAAGTCTGTCTTTCTCTGTCTTTCTTTTAAACTTTTTTTTTTTAATACCATTGCAGTTCCTGGGTAATCGTTGCAGTTGGATTGCTGGTTCTGGTTCTTATTGCTTTGTTGGCTCGTGTTCTTGTCAAAAGAAAACCACCAAAAGACCCACTGTTTTATGGTACGTCCTGGTAGCGATGAAGCTGAATTTTCTGTCCCAAAGGAGTGATTTGCCCACATGCCAGCAAGGTCTGCTATGGGCTGCTGTGGCTCTTGCATTTGCCTTCTCACCTGCAAAAATGTCATTTCCCTCTCTGCCTCCTTTTTGTTGTCCTTTCTTCTTTCCAAGTGATGACTACAGTCAAGGCTGAATAATTCATGTGACCAAGAATAATTCATGTGATGAAGATTTTTGAAAGGCTACATAGTCCTTTCTGCAGCACCTGACTTTCCATGGAGAGTGTGCCTACAGCTCTACAGAACTTCATATTCAGAAAAGCTTCCTAAAACTGTGTTGACTAACCACTAATTAAAAATACTGAGCTTTGTGAGAAAGTCATATTGTGTGTTAAATATCTGTGACCTCAAAATATATGAATCTAGTTCAAAAGATCTCTGCCTGACTGAAATTAGACTGTGAAGCAACTGTGTGATTCCAAGTCCTTATTAATTTTTTCTGTCCTTTTTCTTATTACAGTTTATGCTGTATTTGCTTTTACCAGTGTAGTGAATCTAATAATTGGACTGGAACAGGATGGAATTATTGATGGATTCATGACTCATTACTTGAGAGAGGTAAATAATAGTTTGGCTTACAAATGTAAATAAAATCTTCACTATAAATAACTTGGTGTAGAATTTGTCACAGAAATGTAGCCACTTACACATTCAAAAGGGTCCTCTTAAATTTTGTCATTGACCTGCTTTGTTACTTTTATGGACAAAACCTTCACTGACTTGAAATCACTGATTCATTTGGGAAAAATAATGTACTTTTCAGACTCCAACATGATTTCACTTGTTAAAGTAACATTGTTCTGTATTAACTTCTGGGAAATGAATGGACTGCATATGTTTGCAGAAAGCCATCACCCAGGAGTGGAGTATGGCAGCACCTAAATGGGTTACCAAGAAGAAAACAAAATTGCTCCTTTATTTTTGCCTAATCACTTTACTAAAAGGAATTAAAGCGGAGTTAAAAAAAATGATGATACCAGATACTTAGTCAGCAGAATCTGTTGGCTGCTGAATATCAACATCCACCAAAAATAGCTCAGTAAGAGCTTGATCTGAAAGTCACTGAAGTCATTGAAAAGATTCCATGAACTTAAGCATGAAATGAGTTGGACCTTGCAAGGTTATACATTGTCATCCATATATTCTATACTGTTGTAGATCTCTAGGTTGCTAAGTATATCTCTATTTGTTCCATGCTAAATGTGTCTTTATTTTGTAGCTTTTATCACTAAAATATGGAGAAGTTCTATTTCCATAGAGTAGCAGAGTAATGCTGACAGTCACACATAGGAGTTTTCTCTCACATCTTGCCCCGTATTTTGCGACTCTAGAACTCATTTAATTATACTTGATCCTGCCTGAATCAAATCTGTGCTTGGAAATGTGCATTGTCAGTCAAAAACTCTAGCAATGGATTGAATGAACACCATTTACTTTTCTGAACTTGTTTCTTGCTGTTCTTGTTAGTCTTTCTCTAATCACTGTATCTCTTTAAAATACATGTTCCCCAGGGAGAGCCATATCTGAACACTGCGTATGGCCATGTGATCTGCTACTGGGATGGCTCTGCTCACTATCTGATGTACCTGTTGATGGTGGCAGCTATTGCATGGGAGTAAGTCATCTTGATTTGTGTGCTGTTTACTTTGCTCCCCTTCTCATACAACCTATTTTCTTTTCTAGCAGCGTTTAGATTTTTCTTTCAGGGCGGTTCTATGTCTTAGGTCAAAGCAATGCTGTTAAAATTTCATTACTTTGAGGGGTTGTACCCTCGCCAAGTTACCCTTTCTCTCAGCTGACTAAGCCCAGCAAAGGCATGGAGATGTCTTCACTCTGCAGCAGAGTAGCAGATCTGCATGCTTGGTGTTAATGACAAGCTTAAAGATGATGTGCATTAAAAGCATGTGTGAGAAAAACATTCTGTTTTTGAAATAACAAATTTATGATAGCAATAATGCATGGGTTAGCACAATGATGATCTCTCATCCATGTTAGAGAATGCCATGAAGTTTAAGAGAAAACTGTTATTTCTAGAAATTCTTATGTTTCTTGCAGTTGAATAAAGAATTTGAGAAAATATTCACTTCAGTTCCAGAGGCTAATGTACCTGCTGGTAATAGAAGCATTAACAGTATGAAATTAATTATTGATTCTTTTACAGTCTTGTACAACTTGTGATGTGCAAACTCATGCAGTCAGCCCTTAGAGAAGTGAAACATGACAGCAAATGAGTATGCCCAAAGCCTGTACTGTTCATGTGATAACCTTTAATCTTCTCCCACATGAATGCTGGATTTCTCCATATCACTCTCTCAGAGGCAAGAATCCACTCTTGACTTGTGGTACAGATTTTAAAACCTTTACTTACTAAAATACAACCATGGCAATGAGTATAATATTTGGGGTAGGATATTTTTAGAAGTGGTGCAATAATTACGCTGTTTTCTTTTTTAAACAGACAAAGCTATAGAACCATTGGTCTCTACTGGCTGGGTTCCATTATCATGAGCATCATTGTCTTTATGCCTGGAAATATTGTAGGTAAGGAAGTAATTTATATGACTAACTTTTTTCATGTGAAACATTTTCTAAATTCAGCATTAGGCTATCTATATTTTACTGCAGTCTTGGTTCATTTCTGTAATAATATGAAAGAGGAATTTTAGGAATATCAGTAGAGAGATGCAAGATATTTTGAAGTTTAAATATGAGGGAAGATGGAGACGAGGGAAGAGAAAAACCCTTTTAATTTACGTTGGTCTCAGGGTAAAAAAAATAGCATTGTATTTTGTTATATCTGTAAGGCTTTCATCTAAACTATGTTTAAATAATGAGACAATAAGTGTCTCTTAGTATAATAAAAATATAAATCTTATTTTGTGTAAGATTTTCAGTTTACTTGAAAGTCTGGATTTCCAGCAGCTCACAAGAGGCATCCAAATCAGCTTTAAAAGTAAATTCTGGAAGTTACTCTATTTTCAAACAAACTTTAACATTCCTAGATTTCTAAGGTAAATCAGTGCATAGTTGTGCTGCTAGAGGTGAGGACTGTAATAAAAATATTTACATCATTATTACTGACAGGTGATCCTTTAAGGGCGCAACCCTCCTCAGCAAGAGATTTCCTGTTTAGTTAAGCTTAAACTGATGCAAAGTTGACAAATGCTCAACTGAGGAAAATGTTGATGTGTCTGAATCCTGTACTCAGCTTTAGGAAAGCTCTCTCTGGCCCTGCTTTTTATGGCAGAGGAGGAATATTCAGGGTGCAGGTTGGAGCCAGCCCATTTCTCTTCTTTGTAGGTACACACACACCACAGAGAAAAGAGCAGATTCAGTGTGACAGAATTCTTTCCTCTTCCCTCTAAGGATGGCCAAGAAAGTTGCTCTCAGGAGCATTATTGCTGCCTTCTTTTCTGACACACAGAGAGAGCAGCCACTGTAAAAGACACAGATTTCCCTGATTCACCTGGGCTGAGGATGGCTCTCTGAGTGTTTTGTCCTCAGTACAGGCCTGCAGGAGAAACCAAGACCTTGGAAAACAAGTGCAATATCAGATCTTGCAAAATGGATACGCTTTTTTATTTCCATTTTTTAAAAGAAGGATGCCTCTATTTGAAGCAGGTTGCATTGAGAGATGTCAAAGCTGTCCCACCCTATGGGATTACCTAGTGCAGAGTGACAGGTGGTTTTCCATCTCCCCCCAGAATCCTTGATTTCTAAAAAGGCTTCCTGTCCAACAGGCTCTCCATTACCTGTGACTCTACCAGTAATGAGCATGTGACTTTCAACAAGACATGTGTGTTCCTTTAACAAACAGTGATTTCTAGTGTTTTGTGCTTACATTACTGTCGCTGCTTCAGATTTGATATTAAATAGGATATTTTTTAATTCTTCTGCAACGCAACTTACAACTTCTCATAAATCTCACAATAATTCTTTAACAGGCAAATATGGAACTAAAGTGTTTCCTGCTTTTTTCCTGAGTGTACCATATATCTGCCTCCCCATATGGGCTGGGTTCAGAATTTATAACCAACCTTCAGTGACTCATGACACTCCAGTCAAGGTAATTTTATTATATTTTAATGCTAGCTAATGCTGAAAGCTGAAATATGCTGTTTCTGGTGGGTTTCACAGGTCCCTCAGTGAGCATGGAATGTACTGTGGCTGTTATGACAAGTGCTGTCGGGCTGTGCAGACACTGTAAAAATCTCTATAGTGGAGGACTATTTCATTATGGTGGAATAGAGAAAAAGCAAAAGAATCTCATGTTTAAAGAACCCATTTGTAGGTGTAATTCTGTTTCTACCCTTTATTCAGTTTCTAACTGTTTTAGGTTTTTAGCTGATGAAAATACTGACCTACACCAGCTTCATAAAGCACCATGAGATCCTATAGAAACACCATAGAAAGTATTCTTCTGCTGATGACTTACAGACTTCATGCATTTAATAATTTTTGTATATGCTTTATGTGATATTAGATTTTACAGGTGAGATGTTGTACATAAATTGATAAGAAAATTATTTATACTTCTAATTAAAAGAAGTGTAAAAATGTTTACCTAAAACTCCCCAGACTCTTGCCTTTGAATTTACTAGTTGGGTTGTAATAAGATCAGCTTAGCAATCAAAAAAATGCATTAATAGTTCATGCACTGTATTATTAAAAAAAAAAACTCGCTGCAGTACAAAGCACAGAACAGATCATTAACCCTTGGTTGCTATAAGCAAGTTTATTGCCACAGCACTTTGTATCAGTTGTAAGCAATATAATCAATTAATATTTTTGCATCACAAGAGCTCCTGAGTCTCAGTCAGGTTCATCCTGTAGCTGGAAACATTGACAGAGCTGGAGGATGAGTTGCTATTCCATAGCCAGCAGCAGTCAGTGTGACAGGCAGAGCCCGTGGCACAGAGTCATGCAAGTGATGCACAGAGAGAGATGTACGAAAGAGAACATTCCTCATCCATCCATGATTTTTCAGTAGGAAAGGGAGGTACAGATGTTCATATCTCCTGAAGTTTGCAGAACCGCTACAGAATCACAACTTTAAGGGCAAATCCCTATGGAAGGCAAATTAGGGGAGTCTTCAGGTGCCAAACCTTCTGCTCTCCTGCACAGGTTTATAGGAAACCACATGTCCCATCCCAAAGCAATTTGAATTGATTTATTCAAAGGAGTCAGTAATTCTGGTCAGAAACACATTCTTTAGAGTCATCAGGGTAGAGAAGTGTAGGTAGAGGTAGTGATGGCAATTTTTGCTGTCTGTATCAATGACAACAACCTTTGCATGGACATGGGTGAGGCCTTCAGTTTGTTTTCCTTATACTAAGAACATCACAGAAATGGGCTATAGAAATGACATGATGAACTGCTCATTTGCTGAAATACAGCCACGTCTCCTGTGTTTATCAGGAGCTAAACTGCTTACCTAGGTTTCATATTTTAATTTGGTATATATTTCAGAGAAAGTTAGTGTTATGAAAGGGATGGCCTATGTGATTACAATAGCATTATTTTTGTTAGCCTAGAATTCAGATCTTGTAGTTTTTACTCAGGAAAGGTGCTTGCAAGATTGTTTCTCCTGTTTCAGTAACTTCATTGTGAATATCTTGATCCTGAGTGCTTTTAACTGTGCCCCTGCATCCTAATTATTGTTTTGCACTTTGGAGACATTTCCACAAGTGTATAACAGGAAGGAAATTGGGTTTTTCTTTGCTGCCTGCATGCCAACACACAGCCAATAAAAAGGAAGAGGAAATGAGTAACACATATACATGGGGAAGTTTTCCCTGTGAACTACAGAAAGGTACACTGATGTGTCTGTAACTTTGCCTGTGACTACACAGTGCAGAAAGTGCACCTCAAACTGTTTCCAAGGGGCTTGTAGGTTTTACCATGCAGGCAAAGGGATGACTTTGGTTCTTCCAGACCACCTTGTTAGATATCTATATGGCCTTTGCTACCATAGAGTGTGAGCCCCTCACATGAGGGGGATTCCTGTTGTGAGCTGAGGGAAGGAGGTGCAGATCAGAGCCAGACACAGCGAGAGGTGCTTCAGTGCCCGTCAGAGGAATCCACAGGATGAAGCGGTACAAGAATGAAAGGAAGGTTTTCCACATGCTCGATACACACACACACACACACACACACACACACACACATATTTCATTCTCTATTTCTGCATTACATATTGAGATACAGTATTTTGCTTACTGAACTCAGCAGAGGACTCACCCAGCCACAGAAAAGCTTTTATTTTATGCCAGTAATAGTCCATTAATTTCAATAGTGTTACAAGCTGTTGAAAACCAGCATTCGCTGTCAGTAATGAGATGGACCCAGACCTTTTACAAAGCATACCGGATTAAACTTCAAATGTTTGAGACAAACCTATGTTTCCAAGGCTTTTCTACATATGGACATTCAGGAAAATTAATTTATTCCAATTAACAAAAGACAAAATTTTGAAGACGTTAGTTATGCTGCTTTAAAGCCTTAGGTGTTACTTTGATTTAGGTTGCTTTGAAATGACACTAATCTGTATTGAAATGGCTTTAGTTGGATACATCCATTTCTACAGTTTATTCAGATTGATTTTCCTGCCTACATCCTGTAGAGTCTGAAGTCACCTTTTTAGCTGGGGAAATATTTCTGTCTCTGAAATCAGTGGATAGAAATGATGTTTCATGATGTTTCACCACTTTGCTCCCTTTGTAGTGACTGATCTGGAGTTAAACATACGTCACATGTGGAGCTGGGATGTACCTACTGAACATGTTCTGTGTTGCAGGTGGTTCAGGAAGTCCAGAAGAAAGGACTCTTAAGACGACCAGTAGATTTAATGTTAGCTGCATACCTCATCCTGGCAACGGGGTTTTGCATATTTAGGGGCATGGTAAGTTGAACATACTTTAATACTCTGGCCTCTAATTTTTCAGTCAAACTTCTGAATTTGAGTCTGTATGAAAAAGCATGTACATTGTGGTCAAGGGAAGTCCTGTAACATCTGGGGATCAATTAGGCCTCAGATATAAAAGGACAAATTATTTTGCTTCTCCATTTAGTGCTGTGTGAAGCATGTTCTTCTAAAGGAGGTACACAATCATGGCAGTAAATAGCATCCCAAATGCAAATCAACACGACCTAAAACTGTTTTCATTGGTCTGTTGTTACATTTACAGCCAAGAACATGGAGACAAACCAATTAAAGGAATTTTGTATTCAACAGAAATGCATATGTAAAATTATATAGGAAACCAAGTTAACTTACACTGCATGAGATAAAAATGTCCACCTAAAAGGAAAAAGAATTATTCAAATTACCTGGACAACACATGCTGTTTCTACTTACCAGTAGACAATTTTTAAAATGTTTGCTCTCTTTTAGTTGATTGAATTAAAATTTCTAATGGAAGGAAGCAGTACTGAAAATGCTTTCAAGAGATAAATCCAGTAGCAGGTAAATCTAGTCCCTTGTCAGCTCTAGTGCATTTTCTATCTTAAGCAGAATGAAACTTGTGTACCATTCAGTGAACAGAGCTTGAATGTTTAGGTGTCTTAGACAACGGCCTGCTGGCTTGATTTGTAGATTTGATCCTTTCTAGAACTCAAGTAAGAGGTGGTGATAAATACCCAAGCAACATTTTATCTACCTAACAGAGATTGTCCTTTTGTTGTTGGGCTGCTCACATTAGTCTGCCATCTCCTGCCGTTTCTCTGAAAAACTGCCTCTCAAACACACTTTTTTCTTCTACTTTATCACAGACTGCTTTATTTCTCATAGATCATGCTACTTCAGAGCACCACTGGTATAGGTTAAATCAGCTGTTTCACCTCTAATTTCACTGTGGGAAACATGGTCTAACTTGGTTCTGCAAACCCATTTAATTTCTCAGAATTTTTTTGTTGATTTTGAGCGTGTGGTCATTTCCTTATGTATTTCCTTCACCAAACAGGAACTGCTCTCTGGCCTTACTTATACATACAGAGACCAACTGAACATCTCTGTGTAAGCTGCAGGAACCATGATTTTGTGAAAAAGCTAATAAAACATAATCCAGTATAGTTCATTCAGACCTGCTTCTTGTATGCCCATGTTGGAAAAGAGCAGGAAGGAATAGCCAGTGTTTGTAAATCTGTGTATTTCCCCCTTAGAGTCAAAACTTACTCCTCATCCCTGTGGCTCAGGCACTGATGATGCCATAAACACACAGTGACAGCTGCTGACATGGATTGCTAACTCATTTCAGAATGGTGTTTTTTGTAGTAGTCTTAAGGGCTGCTATGAAAAGAAACTATTTTTACAACCGTGTCTTTCCATGTTTATTTGGAACTTGTTCTTTCTATGGGAATGTAAAATTCAATAATCTCTCCTTTGCTACTCCCTTAAAATGATTACTTCAACTAACACCTGTTTCATTGCATTGCTGTCCATTGCTACCTTGTCCCAGTGCAGCTCTTGTTGGATTACATTCATAGTTTACTATCCTAAAACTGGGTGCTTAACCTGATGTTTCCACACTTAAAGCAATTTTCCATTGGAAAGTTCATTTGCTGGGATCAAAGGCTGTTCATCAGAGCAAATCAATTGCAATTATACTTTTACAACAACACAGTCAAGTGACCAAATTCTCTTCCAGTCAAGACCTTCAGGGCAGGCTGCCAGCACCTCCTCGCAAACCCCAGAGCAGGAGCTGAGAGGGGCCGCATTTCACCTTTCCATTGGTGATCACAAGGATCACCTTTGCAAGCCTTCAGGGCAGCAGTGCTGCAGACTAGTGTATCTTTAGGGCTGGTAACAGGTGTCAGGGTGGCTGGATTTAGAACAAATTGTTCACAGGAAGTTGTAAAATTCTCCTCAGATTGCCCTGGACTGCCCTGCTGAGCTCTGCCGCCTGTACATTCAACTGCACGAGCCCTACATAAAAGACCCTGCTGCCTATCCCAAGCTTCAGGTAAAGCATTGACCGTGGAGCAGAGTGTGTTAAAGAGTGATTTGTAAACTGGTGCAAAGGAGAAGCCATAGGTTTCACAGATGAAGTAATGTTCATGGCAAGCTACAGCATTTCCTATTTTCCAGTACAGCCATTACAGGGTCCCAACTCCTCATTGTGATAAACTTAGATTCAAATTGGTTACTTAGAGTAACACATCCTGATTACTCAGGGTTCTGAACACTTTATACAAAGAGCATTGAAGATAAGGGAATATGGTTCTTCAGTTATGTAGTATTTGAAGTTGCCATTCTTTCCCAAGCCTGGCTGCTGCATGGAGACAGGGCCTCAGGTGGTCAGAGGATGCAGAGGTGAGGCAAGGGGAAACCAAGTACCTCTGCTGGGCCGGTTCTTTCTGGGAAAGGGGTGGTGTGGGTGTATCTCCTACCTCCCAACTGAGAGCGCAATAGAGCCTGAAAAATGGACACCCATGTTGTCTTGGACAGGGAGTTAGGTCAAGCCATTGTTATTGGCAGAGTCTCAAGATGACAAGGGGTAGGAAAATGTGCTGAAACAAAACAAATATGGATGGGGCAAGGAGACAACATCCATCAATATTAGGGGGAGGCCTTAGGGTAGCTGGATCCAATTAATAGTATCCAGGTGTGAAATTCTTTTTCAAAGAAGCTGGAGCTGCAAAAAGGCCTGGGAATCGTTGCTGCCAGGAGTGTAGTTTGAGTAGTCATCTGGCTGATTTTTATATGCATCTCCCTCACAGTGCAAAGCAACTACTATTTCTATTTACAATGCAGATGCTGGCATACATGTTCTACTCAGTGCCATACTACGTGATTGCTCTGTATGGCCTTCTGGTGCCTGGCTGTTCCTGGATGCCCGATATAACCCTCATACATGCCGGAGGACTAGCTCAGGTATTTCTTTGCAAAATGTTCTCTTTTGAATTACAAGTTACTAAGTAGAGACCTATGAATAAATAAAGGGTCCAGGACTTGATCTTCCCATGCAGGTTTTATGCTGATGTAACTCAGATCACCTTTTGTATCTGTTAAAACAGCTTAATTTAAGGGAGTGGAGAATCAAATTTGTTATGTGTCTCTAACGACCACGTTCTTGCTTTAGCAGATTTCTCTCCTTCTGCACAACGTTTTTATTGTGCTCATTTTAATCTTTTTATGCTCCATACACTCTTTAGCTGAGACAATGAAGGAAGCCTGTCTCAAAAGCTGTGACAGTCAACCATGAAAAAAACCCCAAACACAACAAAGCAGCACAATATATTGTTTCTATAACATTTGTTGGCCAACCAGGTAGTTGAAAAATATAAATGGAAAATAGTGCCTACAAATTGCACAAAATGTACACTATCAGTTGATGATGTTGGTCTAACACTGGGGAACTCCTGGGCCACAAACCACAGTAGCCCCCAGATGTGCTTGTGTTGCCAAAGGCAGATCAATGATCACACTTCCTTAACTCATTCCCTTCTGATTCTCTTAAATAAACAACAGTGGTTAATTACTAGATAGTGCTGATACTTATGAGAAGATTGACCAAAACAAAGCAATTCAACAGGAACTGGTAAATGACTTCTGGTGACATACAGATGACCATTAAACAGTTGAGACACAAAGACAATTGATTGGTACTGTACCTAGGAAATGAAATGTGCTTTGAGCATCCAGGCAATGCAGAAAATATGCACATAATCCTACCACAATAGTGACAGGGACACAGCAATAAGTGTAGTTCAAGTACCACTGTTACACAAAGACAGACCAACACTTTGTTTCTCAGGCCTGAGATAACAGTCATAAATACAAACTAAATCCACTCTAACTGCCCACTAAGGATGACAGAGTGACATTTTCTGTTTGTGACCAATTACCACACAGACTAGGATCCTTTTTTCCCTCTAAACAGTTAATAGAGGATCTTGAATTATCAAGTGGTATCAAAACAGAATCTGCAAACATTAATGAGGTTTAGATGCTCAAAACATATCATAAATATTATACAACTGTGTTTAGCCTAAACCTAATCTAAAAAAAAAAAAGGGCACAAACTAGCTAAAGGAGACAAGGCAGTATCAGAAACTTTTCTTTACTGACAGATTACTCAGGTTTCATAAATTCTCCAGACAACCAGGAAACAAACTACCCCTTCAAAGATTTTTTTTAGCATAAGGAAAAGTAAACCAGAAGTCAGAGTGCAGTGACTATCATAACCTTGCAAAATTGCCAGAAAGCTCAGCCTCCCAGCCTGTAGGGGATTTTTTTTAATGTTTCCTGTAACAAACACTTTTTTTTTAAATGGTGCTTTATACCTTTTAGACACTTGATGTAACATTTTGTTGTTGAAGTCTAAAACCCCTCTGTTGTTGTTCTCTGTGGTTTGGCCCCAGGATGTCAATTTACACATTAGATTAACACTCAGAATTTCCCATTTTGTTCTTTAAAGCTTGCCCTGGCACCAGCAAAAACTGTGGGCTGACAAAAACTGATTAAGAGAGCTGTATGTTGCTGTGCACTCCCCATATTTTATCTTGCTTTAAAAAACATTTTGTGATGTTTGGGAGGGAACTTTTTTGGTAGTTTTTACTTTAATGCACCTCAGGATGAACTTCAGTCATCCCCCAACTGAACATGATTAACTGTTTTGACTTGGTGAACTGTGAGCAACCTGGGATGTAAAATGCAGATGACAATGAATTGAGGACTCCTTTTATATTATTTCTGGGGTTTGCTGTTTTGAGGCACAAAACACATTTCCAGGTTTGTCTGCTGTCTTCTCAAGTTGAAACACTGTAATTTATAATTAAAACACACATAGTTACTGAAACACATTTTGCTTCCTGTTATGCACAGAGGTCCAACAAAGGTCCACCTTTTGGTGGAAGCAGTGGGCACTGCTCCCTGGGAATGAACACTGCTCCTACAGATGGGGAACGTGGAGATTTTAATTAGTTTTATTTCTGTAATTTTGATGTACTTTTTACAAAAACAAGTCACAAAATACCATGTGATGCATCTAAACTAAGAACCTCCAGAAGTGCCTACTAGCCTTTCACACACAGAGACATATTTATTGTTTTTCAGAATTACATATAACTCTCAACTTGAATTACTGTTACTAACATTTAGACTCCAAAACCAGTTATGACCCAATAATTATTAGTTTCTGAAGCCCCAAAAGGAGCTCTTTAAATTTCACATGAGTAAAGTACCAGGAGCTCTGATTACACAAAAGGGTTGGAACAGCCTCTGAACTTGATGAAATTGGTATTTCCATAGGTAAGTGAGCCACATAAGAAGGGATGAAGAGCCACAGCCTTGCTATCCAAAACCATTCCATCTCATCAACTCTTGGTAGCCCATTTCTACTTTCTCAAATTTAGAAAGTTTTCCTCTACTGCCTCTCTTAGTAGTTTACTTAACCCTGCAGTTTTTGGTGGCTGGTTTTTGCAGTGTCTCTTGTCTATAAGGGACCCTAAACCCAAGGAATATATTTTTCTAGGTTACTCTCTCCCAGCTCTGATGGCTTTCCTTAGGCTCAGGAGAGCTGGTTCAAACCTTTCCAAAGTTACAGTCTTTGCCTGATTTTAGTCAATCTTAAAGAGAAGGCACAGAGTGAAGGAGGACTCCTAAACTGTTTCCAGGTCCTTCTCTATCCCCAGCTGGAGGGCTTTATTGACTGCAGGGTAAGAAATATTTCAAGTACTGCAACAAGGCAAAAAATACTGTAAAAAAAAAACAAATCCAAGCTACATTATATGGACAAGAAGCTTACTGAGCAGCAGGCATAGAGGAATTGCAGCTGTCAGGCTGGGCAGTGCCACACCAGCACCAGGCAGCTGCCACACTGCAAAGGTGCCATCAGCAGGTTGGCTGAGGCGCTGAGGGCAACAAAGGCTGTAGGTTACACGTGTCAGGCTGCCCTAGGAGGTTACCTGCACCACCTCATTTGGTTGATTCCTCAAGCCAAGGTTTAGGAATTGGTTTGAGTCTCCGAATTGTCCACTTGAAGAGGGTTCAATAACAGAAAGCACCAAGGAATGGCTTATTCGCTGGGGTAACACAGCAGAGAGGTAATGCAACAGACTTTTGGTTGCTCTCACTCAGCACAGCCCCAGCCTGCTGCACACAGGCCCAGAGCTCTGCAGGCACTCACAGCTCTTGTCTTACTGCTCCAAAGTGCGGATTTGGTGCAAGTCTGCCTGGTGCTTGAAGGAAGAGCAGGACTGGGCTACTGGTGAGTGAGAGATCTGCTTTTAAGACACATCTCCTGCCCCAAGGGGGGGAAAAAAGAGGGGAATAGAAAACAAAGGTAGCAGCAGAGAACAGTCATGAAAGTGAAGCACAAAAGATTGAAGACATAAAACAATTTCCACAGAGGGAAATCAAATAAATTAATTAAAAAAGTGACTTTAACAGACATAAATATCCTCTCTGGTAATGAAAGGAAGCAGCAGTGTGTTCCATTGAAAAACAAGTCTAATAAACAATATCTTCATTATATATATTGCATCACTGGCTAGTAAAAATCTTTGTGGGCTACAGACAGGACCACATGTTGCTGCTTTTTGGTTTTACAAAGCTCAAAGCTCACTAATGTGCCACTGTTCTTGTAAGAGACAAGACCACACAATAAGGCTTAGATACTCAAAGGCATCTTGGAGTCTTTGAGAGTTCTGGGTCTCTCAGAAGCATCCCCTTACAGTTCTTTCTGACAAGGTTTATAATGAATTATTAGGAATTTACTATCAACTTCCTATGATGCATGGCTGGCCACTCTCAGGGACAGGCAGGCCTCACAATCCTCCACAGAGAGCAGATAGTTTAGTGTCTTATTCACCCAGAAGAGACTCTAAAATGCTTCCACGAGGGTCTTAATGTCCAGGCAAGCACCAAACAGACCATACCTGCTGCAGCCTGGTGGTGGCTGGTTACCTGCCTGGGAACGTGCTGCCTCAGGCAACAAGAGGGCTTTGGTGCTGAGCATTAGTGCTCTGGCTGCCTGGGCTGAGAGAGATCCCCAGGCCAGGGGAGGTAGCAGGGACCTCAGCAAGCCCACCCAGAAAACAAAGGCAGGTCTTGCCTGAGACAGGTGAGAACAAACAGGCTGCAAGAGACAAACTGAATTAGGAGGCCAGTATAAAAAAACTGCTGACAGTGTGCCCCTGAGCACCTGTTGGCTGTGTAACAGCTATTTGCAGAAAAATGCTAAGAGGCACTCTGCTGAAGCGTGTTTGTATTTGATTTCCTTGATTATTTCATTTCCTGGCTCAGGTTTGCTTGATGAGCTCTCCCCATTCAGTGGAGGTGGTTGGAAGCACCTGAAAACCAATTTCATTTAGTTTTGCTGGATGGTCTCAGCATAACCTTTCGCTGGGGTGGTGTATTGAAACACCTGCACTGTATTTCCCTTTCTGCCTTGCTGTGACCAGAACTGTCATGACTTCAAAATGACTCTTGCTGAAGCCAGAACAGAGGAAGTGATTTAGCCATAGTGTACTCCTCTGTGTTCCTAAAATTCTGGTGTGTCAGTGTTTTGCTTATGATCAAATTGATATTTATCTTCTCAGATCTCCTCCACTGCTAACTAACTAAATAATAATTTTAAAAATTGGACACCTAATAGTTAATGTGAATGAGCTGTGGCTTGAAATAGCAGGTAACAAACAGATGGAAACAAAAGACAGTGACTATCCTGACACTTCTATCTTTAAATGTTTGTTTATGCTAAAAATATGCTTCAGGCTAGCAAGCTTGTCTGTGCCTATAACCTTCACTGCATGCTCAACCTATACTTCAGAACCACCCCAGCCCAAAGGCCAAATACTGCAGAAATTTTCTCAAATCATCAGGAGTTCTGGGATCAGAATCTCGAACACTCTGGATTTAAGAATAAAAAAACAAACCCAAATTCAAACCAGAACTAACAGAGCTTCCAAGATTTTACTTTCTAACTTCATCCAGACTGAGTGTCTGTCTGCTCCCACTGAAGCCTAATGCAACACTCCCAGGCAGGTGGGTGTGAGTCCCACCCCTGTCTGGGAGCACAGGGCTCTGCAGGGATGCCACTGCAGTGGCCAGTTGCCTGGGGAAGGACTGTGGACCCTCTTGCACTAAGTATGACCCAGAACCCAAAGGTGCAATCCTATACCTGACTTGTCAGTGCCACAATGTGCATAAAACAAACTTCCTCCCATGCCATTAATGGTTCCAGTTATGCCTCTTATACCAAGATATTAATGGTTTTACTTTAGACAGTATTTTTATACCACTGTGCAAATGGATGACAGATAATTCTGGAATAAAAGGGCTGGCTTGGAAAATGTCACTGGAGATGCAGCCTTGCATGCAGATTATGCCATCTTTCCAAAATATACATCAACTTTACCTTTTTTAATATATACACACCACAGGCTCAATTTTCCCATATTGGTGCTTCTCTTCATGCTCGAACTCCTTACATCTACAGAGTCCCTGAAGAAGCAAAAGAGTTTTTCCTGATATTGAACATAATGTATGGGATTCTTCCTCAGCTGTTTGCTTACAGGTGTGTCAACAAGCCAGAGTTTTTCATGAAACCAAAACAAGAAGAAAAAACAGAATAACAACTGTTTTCAGCTCCTCTCCTTGGCTATGTATATAACTGGGTTGGGATGTAACTGAACTGCTCAAATGGAACCCAAATGAAGCATGTAAGATGTGTAAAATTGCACAACTGTGTAAAGTTGCACGGTCTGTTTTGTTTATCCTCCTCAAAAAGGGAAAATAAAGACAACTGCCTTTAGCACCATTTCTCAACATTGTGACTTTGCGTGGCAGTGGATTGCCAGTTCCCACAGCTATTTTTAAGTAAGCTGCTCTGACAGTTTTAGAAATACTGCATGAAGTTAAATAATAATAATGATGTCAGTGTTTAGCCTCCGCACGCAGCAGAACAGCAGTGCCAGCAGTCCCTGCACAGCTACTGCGGAACATGAAGGTCAGCACTGTGAAGCGTGAAAAATTAACATACATAACTCTGTCACATGCACATGTTTTATTTGTCAAAAAGTATGTCTTGTGGGTCAGTCTTGTTAAAAATCCCAAGAAATCTTTAAGAAGCAATCAACTCTTATAGTAAGACTCCATATATGATAAGCAAATCATATAGTTTTGTTAATTCTCTTAAGGATTCACCTCTGCAAGGACTGCTCGTCTGCCTGAAGCTGAGCAGGTGCTCAGCAGCACCTGTGGGTTCAGGGCTGTGAACCCCTGGGCTCACACACGATGTGCATTTTCAGAGAGGAGGGGTTTTGGCTGTGCTCTCTGCAGCTACTTGTGCTACTGCTGTTGGGTAATAAACAAGCAGCAGCAAACACAGCAGCCTTGGCAAATTTGGGCAGCTTATGTTTCTGTTTGCAATTATGGGCTATTTCTATGCCTTCTATGTGTATTTATATTAAAAGCAGTACACCTAGTGCCTTTCTCATGTTTGAAATCAGCTGATACATTTTAACTGGAAACGCTTTATTTTGGGATGTTGACTTCTGGGTGTTTTGATTGAAAGAATTTTTAGTTTTCTGCTTAAAACTAATAAGTAACAAGAAAGCATCAGTTCATGTGCCTTTGTGTAGACCCTCTGCACGAGGGACCTTCAGAGCACTGGGAAATCCAGGCTGCGACGGTCTCCTGCTGAAGGCTGTGGTGCGATTCCCAGCAGCACTCAGAGGGGAGAGGCCCCAGGTTTTACACCTCCAGCCAAAAGGGCAGGTCCAAAACAACCACAGCACATCTCAGGCAATGCTTGTAGGCACCCAGCATCCCTGGTGCAAGCTCCTTCCATGAACAGTACACTTGGGGATAGCTCCATCCCAGTGCATCCTCCCAGGGAAACAAACCCAGAGCTGTCACAGGACCTGCTGGCTCACGAACAGGTATTGGAGCCTCCGATGTTACTTCTGATGTTTTTAAAGAAACTTTGAATACATTCAAGGTGAATTTAATGACCTCCCATTATCCAGAAAAGGCAAAGTACAGAAAAAATAAAGATCTCACCTGCACTTGTATCTATTATGGTCAACTCATGTTAACAGAATGTTTTGCTTTAATACTTGACTTACATTAATACCTCACATTATTACACGTATGAAGCCAAATATGACGCTAACTTAGTTGCTTACAACCTCAAACCTTACTCCCAATACACATTCCAATAAATTTATTCTGTAAAAACAATACATTTTTTTGTTTCCTTTTTGTTTTGTGTTTTTGTTGTTTTTTTCTTGTGTGGTTTTTTTTTTTTTTTAGTTTTTTACAGTAAACTCATCAACTACAAACCTTGAATACGCAAAAGATGTTCCAAGGACAAGCATAACAAGGATTGATAAAACCAGACTAAATATGTTTTCACAATAAAAGCTGGCATAAAAATAAATAAAAATCTCTATTATCACAATAGCAACAATAATGTACACAGAGTAATGGATTGGAATGCTTACTTACTAGTCTAGTTCTATTTCCAAAAGGAAAAAAAAAGCCAGAATGACAGTATCCTTTTTTAAGCCTTTCATTATTTTAAATTGATGTTTTGTTTTGGTTTCCCATAGGGTTCTATATCACAGTAAGCTTAAAATTGGAAAGCATCCAAATGAATGATTTCAAATTGTGTTGGCATTAGAAAAAATCCTTGTATTAATCTAAAGAAACACAAAAAGACTTTCACTAACTCCACATATAGGAACTAAGTCAGATAGTGTACATTACATCATGGTTTGGAGAAGTATTAAGAGTATAACTACCTAGGTACTTCTAATAAGGAAAGGTATTTTATTACATTATTGAACTTGGTGGTGATCTCAACTGAAGAAGAATTTTTCTTTTATGTTGTAAACTGATAAAAAATCAAGAAAATGGATATAGGGAAATTTAAAATTATGTTTATATGTGGAAGATATTGTAGCATTGTATGGAGGGGACTCATTTCTAAGATTTAGTTGTGTTTAAAAAACACTGATTTAGAATGGTATCATTTGGAGTTACACCTTTTCTGTCTAGAAAAGGAATCTAAAACATGTTCAAGTATGCGTTATCTTCATAAACCTCAGCCACTGGTAAAGGGCAACTTCATGCAACCAAATAATACGAAAATCAAAAAGTAACCCTTAGAAAAAAGGGTAAAAATGTCATTTCTGCAAACACAACAGATAGGAATGTGAATAATGTGCATACAAACTGGGATGCTGTTGATGGTACTAATGAACAGATGTGGTGACTCATATCAAATCCAAGACAACCAAACATGTAACCTTCTTGTGTTTTCCCTTAATATTCAGCAGTCATTATGTTGGTTAAGTCTGAAAGAGAGAGAGAAAAAAAAATTACATTTAATGTAAGAAATAACATGCTGCAACAAACTTGATACAATTAACATCTTATTCCCACACTTCACAGTCACAGGTACAAGTAAACATCTGGTCTGTTCAAACAAATTTTTTTCTAGTGAAAATGGCTTATGTTACATCAACTGAATATACCATTACAAAATATTAAAGAACGCAGTTTAAAAGTAAACATTTAGGGCTTTACTCAAATAAGCAGCTCCAGTGATATATGGGGGTGGGTTTTTGTTTCCCCAATGACTCCATTATGAATCTTGTAGCACGCTTCAGGCACAACCAAAATTTGCATTTTTCCACTGCACTAAATCACTGATGGGCTTCTTGCAGCAGCTCAGGCACTGCTGCATTGCTGGATGCCCAGCCACAAGAACACCCAAACACTTAGCAAGCATGAGGAAAGATGAATGGGATCAGCTAAGGGATCCCTGATATTAATGGGATCAGGATCTGAATGTCCTTGTGTGATCACATCAAGTACCCCCAAGTCTTGGTTTCCTCACATTGAACAGAGAAGGCAAAGCTCACCTCCTGGCACTGTGATGCACTACTTTACCCAGTAACATGACACCATGCAGTGTGCCATGACTGCCCAGCCCTGGCCAAGGCATCCCTTCTCCTTTGTAAAGAATTCAGAGCGTGAATGCTTGTCCACCCACACCCTGACACACAGAAAGAAACACCACACACAAGCAGCATGAAGAGACTGTTATGTATTTGGTGTGATCATCCAAGATAAAAATCACTATCCAGGAGTAAGTGTGTGTGTGTGGGTACCCGTTAAATCCACTGGGGATGATGGAATTTTCATTTTGCACAGGATCCCAAGGAGGATATGAAAAGAAGGCATTTTAACATCCCTGCACTAAGTGCTTGTTGCCTAAACTCTCTCCTGCTCTGGCCCATAATACCTGCTGTGTGTGATGCCACAGTGACAGCAGACTTGCCTACCTTGCTTCTCTGGCTTAAGAGGACAAGAACATTGGCACTCTGGGATCCTGATCTGGTTGTTGCACCTCTGAGCTATGGCTGTGTTGGTCAGTCCAGTCCTTCCCTCCTACGATAAGTACTTTGCAAACAGTAAAGTAATGGAAACCTGCCTTTTCCATGTGGGAGGTCCTGGTACATCCTGACTTATGACACATGATCAGGGGTAATTATAAAACGCTCAGGCATGCAGTGATGACTTAGAGGAACTGCCTGAGCCCTGCCTCCCCCAAAAGGTGTAACCCTGTGCTGCTCATCCAGCACACTGCACTTCACTGACCTCTCTCCTGTAAGTCAATGGGACCATGAGATCATACTTACAGATGCTTTGGAGATGTGGCTTGGAGGGGTTCACTGCTGTTTCTTTGCCTTCTGATGCAGATACCCATTAAAATAACTACACATGATTAGTCAATCAAACCTTGCCTTCTGCCAAAGTTCTCACTGACAGCTGCTGCCCAGCACTGACAGGCAGGATGGGTGGTGAACAGTCCATCCCTTAAGTGTCACTGTCAGATCCAGTACGGAATGCTGTCCTTCTGGAGTATGAAACCTTTGCACTTATTAACAACAATTCCCCTCTAGGCTAAGGCCAGAAGCTTGGGTAGGCATCATTCTTACGTGGGGTGTTGAGAATATTAATACTTCCCACTCTCTGTCAGATGTGGCTGCTGGGCCACAGTGTGGCACAGGAAGGACAACAAAGACCCAGGTATGCAAATCATCTTCTAGGGCTGTCACAGTTCCCAGGGCCATCTTCCAGCACAACGCACACTCGCAGGTGCCCCAGAAGCCGACAGGTCTCTCGTCCCCAGCCGCAGAGCCCCCGGGCCGGAGCTCCCTCCCCTCCCCTGCGGCACCGCCGGGCTGCGCCGCAGCCGCCGCGCGGGGATGCGGCAGAGTTGAGCAGCTCCATGGTCTCCATGGTTTCACGTCTCTTCAGAAACAGATCAGCTCTCATCATCTTTGTTTGAACAAGTCTCTCGGCTTAACTCTAAGCCGCGGTACAGCGTGTGCCGCGCTGACCAGCGCTACTGCACACAAAGGAAATGGCACAGGGTCTGACTGACTCCAGTGAGAAATTTCTGCCATCAATAAAATGACACGACAGAGACACAGAGCAAAGAATAAAACAAAATCCACAGTCTGCTGTGTTTTTTTTCTGGCACTGAAAATTCCTTCCTCAACAGTGACTGGCAACTAATTCAGCCATTCTGTACTTTAAAACACTGTCATTGGATGGGCAGAAGAATAATTATTTACTTAAAAAAACATTGTTATTCCACATTGGTTTGAGGTCAAAATGCTTACAAGATTCAGTGTACACAGAGATGCAAATATTTCATCTATCCTGGCTGCTTTAATCTCAACTTGCATTCAGACATGTTCCTCCTGAGTTATGTTCCATGGCCTTACCCAGCTGTGTTTTTCCTGAGCTACTGGAAGGCAGCAGACAACACAACTCTTTACACAAGAGACTATGTCTCTATTTGATTTTTACAGGGAAATTTTACTGTGCTATAGTTAGATACATTTTTTTACAAATGTTATATTTTTTGGAGGGGTAGCTTTTAACTGGCCTCATATTGCAGAAAAAAACCCCAGACAGTTTCCATTTTTTTGAAAAATGCCCACAGAAATGCTTTTACATTGAATCGAGCCAGAAATGCTGTGCTTTCAGTGCTATTAAACCCCCAAAGCTGTTATGCAGCCTGACCAATGTTATTCTTGACAAGTAAGGAAGAGTGAAGGGACCAAACATCTCAAAACCATGTGAGAATGCACAGGGAATTTTGTTTCTCTGGCCACGTTGGCCATTACATTTGTCCTTCACAGCAGCAACTGGGATTGTTGCTACCCCAGAAGAACATCATAACAAAAAAGCCTGGACACAGGCTGTTTTAAATATATTCTCCCAATTGCAATAGTATCAGATGGCAGTAATTTTGGACCAGACTTTGATGCCCTTATTCATGCTGGCAGTCACCTCCACAAATAGATCCACTGACTCAGTAATGATTGTCAGTGTGAGTAAAAGGATCACAGTCCTTTACCCCACTTTAATATTCAGGCTGTACCAGGAGGAAAGAAATGTATTTTATTTCCAACAGATCTACTATTTCTCAAAGACAGTAAAATCATTCACCTCCTGACAGGCAACCACATGCATCTGTACACCATGAGAATGCCTCCTTTACCAACCTGCTGTCCAGACTGTAACTGCAATAGTGAATACCAAAAGGAAAACTTGCCACATGCCCTGTGTGCTGACCCTAACGCTCAAACACTCTCTAATAAGGCCAGAATCACAGCGAGCTTTCAAACATCACTATGTGGGCATCCACAGAGTAAAAGTAAAAAGGAACTTAGGTGTTCAGTTATAAAGATTCAGAGTTATGCTAGACAAGAACTAAAGGTACAAGTCACCAGAGATTAAATGTGGAATGGAAATGTGCTGCCATGAATCCACTCATTTATGAGCAATTTTATACCATAGAAAGTAAACAACACAGAGCCACGAATACCTTTCCACCAGAAAATTCTGTTATGTGGTATTCTGAGAAAGCCAAAGCAATTTGTATTTAACAGCAGAGGATGCTC
This sequence comes from Pithys albifrons albifrons, assembly GCF_047495875.1. NCBI lineage: Eukaryota > Metazoa > Chordata > Aves > Passeriformes > Thamnophilidae > Pithys > Pithys albifrons. Next base: position 12,008,776 of record NC_092470.1, read on the forward strand.
GCAGGGAGATTCTGTGACTCAAGACTTCAGCAAACTCTGGGATGGGCTGTCTTAGCTAATATATTATTAGTTAATAAATATTTGATGATTAACCCCTGAGGTTCAGGCTCTGCATCTTTCTCGGGAAGGAATCAGCCAAAGAACAGCAGTGAGGGAAAGAGCTTGAGGGAAAGAGCTTGAGAAACAGGTAGTGACAGGACACAATCACCAGCTGTGGCTGAGGCTGAGGAAATTAGTGTCTCTTTCTTGAGGGTGCCTGTACTACTCAAGAATAGTTGAGAAACTAAGGGCTGGAGATAAGAAAAGAAAGCACCTTTGTCCACCCAAGGGAGAAAAAAACCCACAAGCTGAGCCCTTGAACAGTATGAAATTTGCTGAAAAAAATATAATAGCTTTGAAAGTACTTTTATTTGCTCTGGGTTTGAGTCTTTAGGAAGCCACACCGCATTTTCAAGCTTAGCTCTACCACCTGGAGGTTAGAAATTTCATTAAAAAATATAGGTGAAGATGCTCCTGCAATCATTTGACTTCAGCCGTTAGCCCTTCAAGAAGATCCCTACAATGCTGAGGGTAACAGTGTGATTAAAAGGCAAGATTCCCTCTGATCTGAGAAGGGAAGATGTGTCTTCAGCCTGCAGCCCAGGTATTAAAAAAGGTAGTTACTAACTCATTAGTAGTAGTAGTAGTATTAAGAGAAAAGCTGCTTGTCTCCTTGAGGCAAACCTTGCACGGTGCAAGGCCTGGGAGCTGCAGAGCACGGGAGCCAAAGGCACTCACAGCATCGGGGGGCCCTCCAGGCAGGACCTTCTGCACCCCTGCCTTAGAGGTGGCCCAGTCTTCACATCTTCTAAGCTTTTAAGCAGCCAGTCACAGTGGCAAAACCAGGGCAATGAAACGCCTGTCCTAAAGATCAGGACCCTGAAGTCCTGTTTGGTTTGTCTCTTTGCCTTCATGGTGCCTTTCTACAACTTCTTTCGAACTAGACTCTGCGCTGGTGGGTGTCAGCTGCCCCCCCCGCGCTGCCCGGGGGGCAGGTTTGCACCCCGGTGCCCCTTCCAGCAGGTTCCTGGCGCCCTCTCATGGCCACAGACGCGTCCAAGTGTGGCTGGATTTGGGGAGAGAGGAGCGGTGGATACACAGCTACTGTGCTGAGCACTGCAGGGGAGGAGGTTCATCTTCCTCAGACCGTGTGCTATTGGTTCACTGCTCTTCTCACAAGAAAAATTGTTTTAAAGAGTTCATTATCTCATCTATGATGGTGTCTTTTAGCAGACCAAGACATTCTTCTGAATTCAGGTATGTGAAGAAAAGGACCACATGCCAACTTTGCAGGCTTGTGTTTGTCTTTTTTGACCTCCTTTTCTACAGAAGAGAAGTTCAAGTGTGGTGGGCTGGAGAAGCTCAATGCCCTGCAGATGAGCCCTGATGGGTGTTCATCAGGATGTGGTCACAGGACAGCTGGCCCTGTACCCAACTCACCAATCCAGACATGCTGTTTAACTCTGGCTGTTTAACACCAATTGAAAAAGAAATCTGATTACTCTTTCCCCTAGTGCCTCGTGTCTTATAAAACTCACCTCCTAAAAAGACACCTGATTTGGCTCTGAGGAGCAGGAGATGGAGTGTCCCCTCCTGGTCCTGAAAGAGAATTGCACTACTGACAAAAGCTCAAGGAAATGCTGAAGATTCAAATGTAAAATGCTGATTCTGCAGCAGAAATGCCCAAGGTAAAATATTTGGATCAGGATGTGAATTTGTCCCAACTTAGTTCTTTTATGTCAAGTTGCCCTTCAAACCATCTCCTCATGTCTCCATAATCCATACTACTACAACTCCTCCTTTCCCATAATGCAAGCCCTGGTTAGAGACTCATTGTCCAAGTGTGATGTCAAGGCCAAGTGCTGGGGTTGCAGAAGTCAGAGCAGAGCCCCTCCTCACATGGATATGACAGTGTTGACTGTGAGTATTTCTGCGAGTTGGTGCTGGCAGGAAGGACACAGATTGTTGATATTTCAGTACAGAGGCTAAAATAACTGCAATCCTGAAAACACTGAGGAAACCACAATGTTCTAGCCTGCTGGAATCAACTTGCTAGTGGTTACAAGCTTGTCACACACAGAAGGAAGAGCTGTATGAATGTCACCAGCCACAAAGCCAACATCCTATGTGACTTTTAGCCACTTAGTCTGTGACTGACCTAACTCAGTAAGGATTTTGTCCTTACATGGAGAATGTGCCTGAAGTTCACGGGCTACTGTCACTGCTATTGTCACTGTCACTGTCACTGCTATGATTACAGAAAACACAGCAGGCCCTTCTGAACCTCTTGCAACCTCAGATGGACCTTACTAACAGTTTTCTCACTCAAATGAATTAGATATGAAGTGTCACAGAGTTCACAGAATGTGGGCTACACATGCTCTACACATGCCTGACCACACTCACCAGCCCCAGCCTCTGACATTCCATGGGTGAGGGGCTGGAACGGCACAGCTGGGCAGCGTCTCCTTGTGGTCAGTCTCTGGCTCAAGCCAGCGGCTTGTCCAGAGTGAAAGGGAGACCCTTAGGGCGCATTATCCTCCTGACCCCATGAGCCACCTACTGAAGTCTTCATAAAGCCAAGAGCCACAAAACACATACACTGCACTGCAGAGAAAGGAAGCTCTGGGAGGGGTCTTTTAGAAGAGAAAACAGCAGCTCCCCAGGGGTTGTGCTGTGAGAAAGGGCTGAGGTTGAGCATGCAGCTGGGTGCTAAGGCACCTCAGCAGTGTCAGATGAGAGCCTGTGCTGGCTGGCCTCCTCTCACACCTGGGGATTCATGTCACTCAGCTCCTGTGACAGCCCAGCCCAGCTGCTGGCCACGTGGCACAGCCTTGGCATGGTACAAGGACTAGTTCTGAGCTGAAGCTGTAAGTGCTGGAGCAGGGAGGCTTGTGCTGCCTCAAAGGCTCAGAAATAGGAGGGGTTGTTAAAGGTGGCTGATGATTAACCCCTTGCCATGCTAATCCCCCTGCTCAGCAGCCTTCCTTTCTTGTTGTGGTCACAACAAAATAATACTGATATGAACACACAACTGACACAAACACACAAGGAGATTGTATGAAGGAGCTCCAGAGCAGACTATATATCCCCTTCTCAGAAGGTCAGAGCCCAGGACACAGATCTGCCCTGAAACCACAGTGTGCAGAGTCTGCAATGTGCACATGAACCTTCCTGAACTCCAAAGAGACAGTGGGACAAAAACAAGTGTAAAAGGGTAAGCAGGCTCTCCCTGTTGGTGAGCCAACATGCATTATACAAACAGTCTGATTCTGCTCTCACATCAATTTTGCATCATTCCAGCTCATGTTTTTCAGTACCTCCTCTCAGCTGACATCAAGGCAAGTGTTGGAACAAAAATAATACTTACAGTATCTTTTCTTATTCAGTCATATCTCTAGAGCAAAATTTGTACCAGGCCAGGGACCAGGTCCAAATGTCTGTTCCAGACACATTCTGAGCACTGAAATGCAACCCAAGAAGACTGTGTGTGGTACACACAGGACACCCCTGACTCCAAAGCTCCCTGGGAGCAAACTGCATGGGAAGTGAATGACATTAACAGAAGATTACCCCTTCACTGGTTTTCTGCAAATCTGAAGAAGTGTTTCTTGTGTCATTGCCTGCGTCCCCAGCATCAGAGCTGCTCTTATTTTCTTCCTCTTTGCAGTCCTTATCATCTTCATCTCCAGGAGATTTCCGTGACTGCTTGGAGGATTTCTAAAATGATCAACAACAAAAGTAAAATTAAAAAATTTCATTTCAGTCATAGAAAGGCACTTCTGAAATACAGGTAGAATGCTATCTGATCATGTGGTTCCCTGTTCAAGGTGAATGGTGGGGAGGATATGTGGGGTGAAAAGCACTTTTCAGGTGAAGTAGCTGGTGTTACTGCCATCAATAAAGTAAAAGGAGAAATGCTGTGTGTTCAGCACAGGTTGGCAGCAAAATTGACTGAAAGACAGACACAGTAATAGGAGCTGGGTATTAGTGTTGGGTCACCTGTAGGTTTTGTTAGTTAATAAAACAGATGGTGCCAGCTTGACAAAAGTTTTGATTAAACACAGAGATGTAAAATGAGAATAACATTAGCAGAGCTGCTTTCCATACTTTTATTTAGTGCTGTCAGCTTTAATATATTAACATTAAAGCCATGTGGAGCCAATACATCTTTTCTGCTCTCTTTATGTTATGCAATTCTACAGTACAAAAGGATAAATTGTGGCATTAAGCCACCATTTTCCTACTCCTCAGTTTGTCCAGAGTCTTCTGGAAAGAAGATAGTACACCAGACCTGAATTTCTAATGGAAAACACACAGAGGGGGTGAAATTACTTAATACATTTTGTTCAGTAGAAGAACCACAAAAATTCACTCTCTCCCCCAAACTGAGCCTGGATCAGATTGTTTGCTTGATTATTCTCATTTCAATTAGTTTTCCCTTTCAGAGAAGAATAACACAAGCCACACTTCCCACAAATTTTTAAACAAAGTACAGACCTGGAGGCACACACAGAACCAGAAATGACCATAATGTCACTTTCACCCAGGTAACAAGTAAAAAGTCTGTCTGAACCCAGAGATGTCACTACTCAGGTGAACACCTTCACCAGCCATTGTGGAAACATAACTCACAGCTTCCTGATCTACATTCTTACTTAAACATTATCTGGGTGGCAGGTACTACAATGTAGGTCTTTTATTACAAATTGAGCACCCTACTCCTTGCTTACTGAATTAGTCCCTCCTCCTTCCCATTCTGTGTGTTGTATTGAAGTATTTTACACTCAGATACAAGAGGAGCAGCTGAGCACATCTGACCCTACCAGGTCTTTCAACAGCTCAAGTGCTCACATTGGAGATGGGATAGGGAAGCTTGAATTCTCCTGGACAGAAACCAGAGCTGAACTCTGACTCCCAGGGGGCACACTCCTAAGGCTTTTTTTGTTCCTATCTAAGATGACCAAATCTATCAATCCATCTTTGCACGGATTTTCTTTCCAGTCCTTCTGAACTACTTCACATTCTTTCACCAGCTTCTCACAGTGTGGGCACTAGAACAGGGCAGAGTATTTCCACTGCTCTCTCACCAAGGCTGTCTACAAAAGCAAGAGCACTTTGCCTATTGGAACACCATTGCAGTGGTACTGAAATCAAAATGCTAAAGAAGGAAGAACAGATTGCCATGAGGTGGACAGTAGTGCATGGATAACAACAGGAAAGCTCAGAAGATAACCTTTGAAGTGTAGGATTTTTTCCGTTTTGAGCCAGCTTTTTCATTCTTTCTTTTTCCTTTTCCATCCTCTTCTACCCGATCACCTTCCTCCTCACTGCTGGCATCTGCTGTATTTCCACCTTCTCCTTCAGTCTCTGATGAGCTCTGTTGTTGAATTGCCTTTAAAATAAACAATAATAACATAAACAACAAAAATATTGCTAAAATCTATTGTTTAACTTTTGTTCTGTACTGAAGATAGAAATACTGGAAATGGACAGCTTGCACTTTAACTGGTATAGTCAGGAAGAGCCCAGGTTACTCTTGCAATTATCAAGTAAATGGCCTGCAAAGGCAATTTTCTGTCACCACTTGAACACAGTTATCAGATGCAGATTCTGGGATAGCATGTTCTGAAGGGTTTATACAGAAACAGAAGATCCGATAACAAAAATGTGTTTGCTGGAGAACTAAGGGCTGGTCGGAGGAGAGACCTGGCATGTTTAACTTTGGGCAAAACTACGGAAACTTTTAGACTTTGTCTGTAATAGGAGAGACTTATTCAGGACAGAAGATGTTTGTTACATGCCTGTAAAGGGCAAGATCTCTGTGTTTTGAAAAAGCAAACACTGGGCCAGAAGGCTGAGTGCTCTTTGACAGTCCATCTCCCACAGACTATTCACTAAATTTTTTTTTAAATACCCAAGTGTATGCAAAACATCTGTAGGGCTGAAAATAAGAAACAGGAACTGAGAGGGGCAGCAGCTTTTCTGCAGGTGGTCTGTATATCTGGCTTGTAAGGTTTTGTGATAATAATGTAATAGGTGTTTGCTTTTTTTGGAGGCGATTTTTGCCTTCAAAGGATCACGTTTTTTTTTAATGAGAAAAGTTCTTTGTTTTTATACAGCCCATCAACTACTCTTCTCCCCCTCCAGCTTCACTGACTTGCTGCTCTGGACACCCAACAGGGAGAGCTGTTGTACAGCAGCAACTGTCTCCTGACAGCAGCTTAACCCTCCACCTCCTCACCCCTCTCAGCTTTGGCAGCTGTGTCTTACGTGTTATACATTACCAATGTAAAAATCAAAAGTGTAGTGACCTTAAAGTCTGTGTAAAATACACTAAGCCTGATACAAAAATAAACAGCAGAAAGAAGAAGTCAGAAATTATTCATGTTTATACTGGAGCAAACAAAGCCTTTCGTTTTTAATTCAACTAAATATGCTGCAGAACTTTTCACTTCACCACCCCAGAATATCATAGAAAGCAAAGGGCTTTGCAGTACAATTAAAGTTCCATTTGTCATAGAGTGTGAGACCATAGTTGTCCTTACATCACACAATTATCAAAGCTGTAAAACTTTCTTGCTCCACCAAAACCAGGACCTTCCACACTACTCACACAATGTTCACATTGACAAGAAGTCTTCAAAGAAGAAAGCAAGAAAGATAAGGAGGAGTAGATGTGAAAGTCATTTACCTGATATCCAGTAAACTTTACTCCAGGGTTGTTTTCTATTTCCCACAGGCCTTCATTAAATCCTTTTCGCTTGTTCGACTTCCCAAACTTATCTTTATATTCTTTATATGGGAAAAGGTCTTTGGGCCCCAGGAACGCCCTGCATTTCAACAAGGTAACATTCAAAAAAGGATTAAAAATCCTTTTCTCCAAAAAAATCAAAGCATTAACAGTGCAAATGTTATCCCCATTCTTCTGCTCATTCCGTAATTTCTTTTCCAGTTTAATGTATTTGTTTGTTTGTTTGTTTATTTATCACACTGGCTTTGAGTTACTGCTGTGAATCTGATTTAATGGATTGGCTCACCATCCTGATGTTTGGTGTAGTAAAATCATCTCTAGAAACAACTAAACCATGTCCCTTGATTATATTAACTACTGCTGGAAACTGGCACTTAAACAGTTTATGAAAGGAATTATATGGCATAATTGCCTGTGATAGAAAGGGACCAAACTTCCAGTCTTAGTGTTACAAATCCAGAAAGGCCTACAAATGTCATATGGAAAGTTAAAGCATGTAAGGTGTGCCTGGGACCCATGGGCCAGAATTTATCCCTGGTACTACAAGACAGAAAAAGCAGTGGCATTTATTAGTTTCTATACTGCCAGTAAGCCTGGAAGCTTCTTTTTTGGAATAAGCCCCCCACACACTAGATTCTGTGCAAGCACAATAAAATGCTCTTTCCCAAAAATCTTGTAATTTCATTTAAGACAGAAAACAATGGATGAATATAGGCAGATGAGTAATAGAAGGAAACAATGAGACACACAGGGTGCTTGTGGCCAAATAATTTTTTAGACAGCACAGCAAAGGAGGGATTTTGTGCTCTGCTGCTGCCTAAGTCAGCTACACACTGGACCAACTAATTTCAGGCACAGGCACCACAATGAAGGGAAAAATAATTACAAAAAAAAAAGAAACAAAAAGAAGAGTGATGTTTATCCTGCTTTTTCTACATCTGTTACAGTAAAACTTGAAATTCATCTATAAAACTGAAGAAAGTATAACTTTCTTTTTGTTGGATATCTACATCTACTGCATTCTATAACATGGTATTGAGATGGCTGATCCCAAGTTAAATTAAAACACTGAAGGCAAAAAGACCCCTTCATTGCTACATGGGAGATTCTGTGTCATCACTGAATGGAGCTGAGCAAGTCACAGCGTCCTTCACTATAATCGCTGTCCTCCTTCCCTGATGATTCTTGCAATTAACATTAACTCTCTCGTCTCCACTACCATGGGATGGTGGAGCTCTAGAATGTACAACACATTTACTGTTGTAACCTCACCACAAGGCTGGGAAGTTGCCCTTTTTTGTAGATGGGCTTCTGAGGCACTAAGATTTGCCCAAGGTCAAACTCAAACTGAGACTGGAGTACAGAGGAAAACCCAATGCTGTTCAGTCTCAGTCTAATACCTTAATCACAAGATCATATTTCTTCCTTGCTGTAAAAATTATTTCAGATTAATGCCTGGTTTATGCCCAGCATTTATGAATGTGCAAAGTTCCATTCACTTAAATCGTCCCACTGGCCAAGCAGTTTGCCAGTACAGAGCCAATTGGTTGCTAAAGGCATCAGATGCTAAATCCCTGAGGAAAGAACTTCCCTCTAACTCCACATGAGTGTGGGATCCACACACAGCTGGCTCACTGAGAAATATCTCAATTATATAATTACAAAGCCAAGAATGCATTTCTACCTGAAAGTGATTTCCCAACTAACAGATGTCACGTTAATATTAAATACTAGAGTAGAGCAAGGGATCTGAATAAATTATGTTACCTGTGCTTTTTCTAATACTAGATGTCTCCTTGTTGTCAACAATACATGCAAACAGTTCTAACTCAAATAACAAAGGAAAACTGTATGAAACTTACCATGAGCTACCTTAATTTAGCTCAACAGTAATGTATGGAAATGTTTCTACAGACTTTTATGTACAGTAAACACTAAAAACCTGTCTACCTCTTTGTTTGAAATACATTCATTGCCACTGGGAGAGTATAAGTTCCCACTGCTCTGCTATAAAACTACAGAGCTGCAATCCACAGTTCATTTTTAAGTTAGGCTTTTTAAATTATTAAAGTATTAACTACAAACTGCTTTGCTGTTTCAGATGCTACAGTCAGATCATGGGCTCACAAAATCCAGAACAAAAGAGACTATCAGTTAGGGATTCATTCATTTCAGAATAAAAGTGGTCAGTGTTTTTCCCCTAATATGTTTCTCAAGAATAATGTTTTCATTCAAAAAGTAATTGCATTTTGGTTTCCAATTTGAAAACAACTAAATTTATTTGAGCTTCATTATTTTCAGATTATTTTGTGACACTAGTAGTAGACCATAATATATTAAAATATCAGTTTGTTTCATTCCAGCAATAGGAAGAAATATTTTAACTAAAGAGAGGCTATTATAAGCTTTATTAAGCAGAAATGGCCTTTAAAAGTCTTTTTAAATAAAATGTGATGTATGAGCTATGGGGTCTATCATGTTCCGGAATAATTTAAAAACGTAAAAAAAATAATAAAAAGTAAATATTTAATACAGCTTCAAGACTCTAACAATGAATTTAACATATGATTAGAATTTCATTTTTTTCCAGTTTTAAAGGAATTCTAGAAAACATATTCTCTGCATATCAGAAAGGAAAAGTTTTAAATCTAAACTGTTTCATGCAAAATGGAAACTGTGATTTTTTTTAACCTACCTTTAGCTATAGAGATATGGACATTATAATCTTGAAAGTCTGTACTTTGTAGCAAATACTATGAGCCCTGGCTTCCTTTCTTTCCCTATGAGCTCAGCCAGCTTGGTTCTGCCCCTTCTGTGAGCTCCATCCTACAGTACCCCCAGCACAGAGCTCCCAGGAAGGCACATATTTCAAAGCTATGTGAGGACTGTGTAAGACTCACAGGTCTGCTTCCTTTCATTACAAACCACCAAGCGAGTTCTCACACAGGCCATGAACTCAAATGCGTCCAATTAAAACAGCTTGATTTCTGCTATCAGACACATCCAAGTAAAAAATGTTTGCCTCTGTCTCTGAGCTCAGATGACCCTTTAATAAATTCATGCCAACACATTTCTTTATAGGCAACACAGGCTTTTGTGCTTGGAGTACCCCATGCAGGCAGCAGCATTCCCATCTACTTGCAGGTTTCACTTCCATTTGTTGACACAAATGTGCTGGGCTCATAGGACCTATCTCTAGGCTCCCAGTGGCTTCAGTCAGGATTTGTTCCAACAAAATCAGTGGAGATGATGTTAGTTGCACTGGAAGGAGACATTTTCAAAGGAAAAGATCACATTCATTCACTTACGTTTCATGAGTCCCAAAAAAGAAGATGGGGTATTTATTTGCTGGAGGCTTCACAGCTCCTTCAGGGAGTTCATCAATCTGTAAGACAGGAAGCAGTGGAAAAAGGATTATTCCCAAAAGTGATGTCCTTCATCCAAGAATCCCTACCAAGCCATGGAAGTGCTAGCCCAGTTATCCTGCAGCCCTGGGAGGTCCCACTGTGTGCTGGGGAGGGGAAGGGAAGACAGCTGCTGGTTTTTCAGGCAGGCAGGTCACGCAAAGTCAGCATAGGACTGAAGTACTACAGGGAGACAACAGAAGACCCAGGAGCAGACACAATGTTTTAATGATTTCATGGGCATTATAATACACAAAAGCAATAAAATCAAGTCTGCTTAATTTCAGTGTTAACTTCAGATGCTGCCTCATCAAAGGCACTGAAGCTCAGAGGGTAATCCTGCCTGTCTCACACAGCCACCTCAATAACTTCTGCAATAAATGGGGAACAGATGGTATCTCTGAGACTGCAGCTGGAAAACCGGACCATCTCTCAGTAGTGCTCAGTGATGATGGTGGCACACAGTGTAAAACGCATGATGAATGCCAGGGAGTAAGGCCAGGGACTTCTCTTCCCCTGCACCATCCTGATAACTGTTTTTGGTCACTGCTCCCATATGTACTCTCTCTCTTCTTTCATGTTTTACCCCTGTCCTCTTATTCCTCAAGATACAGCTGCAGAGAAGCGAAGGGAGGGATGGTGAGGGTGTTCTCCTGAGATACAGCTGTTATTAGGACAAGCCCTCAGGCTGAGCAGTGCCCAGACCCCTTCTCCTGATGTCTGAGTGAGAGTGTTGGTCGTGAGGCAGGCGGTGAGGCCCAGGACTCAGTCTTGCCCATATCTAATTTTGCAATCCTCTGCAACAGAAATAAGAGAGTCCAGGTGCCTACCCACATAAACCAGAAACACAGCACAGCTTTAAATAAGATCTAAGAGCCTGCCTCCCCAGAAATGGCACTTCTGAGCATATGTGGGTGTATGAAATTAAGTGTCCAGAGAACTCTCTGACTAAGAGAGAGCATAATGAATCTAAGTATCTAAAGGGCAGCACCAGTGAGCAGGTGAATGGTTTGCTGCCTGGTCTAAGGCCACTCAGCCTCAACACAAGTATATCAAATCCTGCCAAATGTCACTGCAACTGAGAGCAAACTGCTGACATAACAATGCTATACAAAATCTCCTCCTCAGCAGCACACAGGGATGAAACCTGCATGTTTTCACTCAGGAGGCCAGGCCCACATGTGCTTTCCTTTTCTTGCCAACAGATCCCAAACACCGGTTTCTTGTTGATTAATAAGCAACAGATTGTTTTCAAAGGACGTCCTCTTTCACTGTGAAGCATCTGCTGGCTACGTAGCCCTCAAAGGAGTATGAGCTTTTGTAAGAATTCAAATCCTTTTGGTCTTTCTGCAAGGACACCCCTTGGGGATGGAGAAACAAGAGCCACATATGGAACTGTAACATCACAGTACTCCATTCTGCAAAAGAAATGGATGCCTATCTTTTAGGTCTATGTAGGCCATTTTCTGAAGATTCACCAAAATCAGGGGATCTACGAGCACTTCCAAACTGTGCCCTGTCTCCTTCCTGTGGCACAGCTCAGAGGAGTGGATGGTGAGGCTCTGGCACAGTGGGCAATGTGTCACTATGCCCCCACTGGCCAGAACAGTCTGCTGGAGACAATCTGTGATGGTCAGAGGTGTCACATGCATTCTGGACACAGCAATTACCCAACCTCTTTTACTTAACAAAGCTACCCAATGGATACATAGAAGAGGAATGTATTATTTAAATCCACATTGAAGGAAAATACAGGCTGGTGGAAGATGAATGCATGCATTCACCTTTAGCTCAGCTGTGTTTAAGAAGGAACTGAAACAACATGACAAGCTTTTTGGTGTCCTCTTCCATCATCAGGAATACATGGAGGAAAGACTGTCAAAGATAGTATGTTAGAGCTCATTATTTTCTGATGTTAACTAGTTGTTTTTTAAGTAAGTGCCCATAATGTTACTATTTGCTCACTAATTCATAATTTACATAGATTAGACTATAGGGGTGATAAACAGACTGCAGGGGAAAAAAACACCAGCATCTCCCACTTTGCAGAACATTTTATGCCTCCGGAAAGATGGAAGTATCTATGTGTCAGACCAAAAAAGGCTGTGCTGACAGTTTACCAAGTACAGGGGTAACACACCTCAACTGCCCAGATGCCAGAGCCATTGTCTACTTTATTACAACAAGGAAGTTGTGCAGAAACCAGACCCTCGAAAAATGAGGACTCCTTTGACTGTGATGAACAGTGTCTGCTGGGACTTGAGTGCAAATCTCATTTGGCCACTTGAAACACGGCGCCAGTGCCGGGCTGCACTACAGAGCAGCCCAGTCCAGTTACTGCCTCAGCCCTTTCTGAATTTCTCACGAAACACGGTGAACAGCTGTAAATGATCAGTAAAGGGGAGGAATGAAGACATGCTTAGTAGGGAATGCTGATCAGAAGGGAATGGGGATCTTACATCACACAACGTGCTATGCTCCAAAGCAGCAAGGATCTTCTTCTAAGCAATATTCCAAGTGGACTTAACCCTCCTGTCTTATTCCCAGCACTTAATACTGTCAGCTAAGGAGTAGCACCAAATCAATAAAGGACAGCACACACATCTGTCACGTAGCTCACCTGCTCCCCATTTCGTGGCATATTTCTTTATTCATCCAAGTATCCCCTCTGACTGTGTATCATCACAGGAAACCATAAAAAAGCTTTTCATAGCTTTTGAGAGTCGGCATACACATACAAATACATGCAGTATAAATCTGCACTAAACAGCTCAAGGATAGACTGTTAATGCTCCCACTCTAACATTTCACTCTGCAGCTGAGGTCAAGACTTTTCCTGCCTTCACTGATGTTGCTGTGAGCTCCCCAGCTCTCAAGCTTATGTTGCCAGTACTGTAACAAGGTCGGATATGAGCTGAGGGTGTTATCTTAGGGCCATTTAATTCTGTGGCATAAACTCCAGGGAATGCTGTGAAGGATGAGACTTTCTCCGCCATTAGGAAAGATCTCTTCTGGTTTTACCTGTTTCACACAAACCCCTGCATTAGAGACTGTGAGAGGAGAGCTTTGTACAGTCCACCCACTTCCAGAGAAGCCACCTTATCCCTCTGTGCATGTGGAGACCCTAAGTGCTTGTTTAGCTGCAGAACAACCCCAGCACTCCATGATGATTGCTGCTGTTTTGTTGTAGCAGAAAGCAAGCAGGACAAGCAACCATACTGCAGCCTCCTGGTGCTGCACTCAGCCACAATTTATTCCCATTCTACAAGATATTTTGGTTAAATATGCTGCAGATTTGGATCTGATATTTTCCCCCGTATCAGCAAGATCAAAGACAGAGAGAGGGGGAGGAGGGAGAGAAAGAGAGCGAGCGCATGAGCACGAGAGCAAGAGAAGCACCACTGCTTCAAACCAGGAACAAAAGAGAGAAGTGCACCCATACTAGGACACAGTGTGGTAGTCACAGAAACCTCACTAATGACTAAAGCATCTGTCTATCAGAGAGTCAGACTGCGACTGCATTTTACTCGTGGAAGGAAACAAACAGATTCTAAAGTACCCGTCATAACCTGCAATCACACAGAGGCTCCATCCCCGCCTGAACCAGAGCAGACAGAGGGCTGAAGCTGCCACAGAAATCAGCGAGAGCAGCGCATGGCGTGCAAATCTGATACGTGCATCAGCAACACCATGGGCAGCCGCTTCAATTATGGCTAAAATTAAAGCAGGTGGTTTCAGATTTCGAGTTTTATCCCCTTAGCTCCCGTTGCTGTCATCTGCTTAATGAATAACAATTGCTTTCTTTTTGCACAACCTCAGCGGAGCTGCACTGCCCAGCGTTTGTTTGCCAGTCAAGCAGCAGAGCTTTAAAGATGTAACTGCGGGGTTTTTTTCAGTAAACAAATGCCAGGCTTCTAGGGTCAAGAACACTGAACAGAAAATCCACTGGACCTCTCAAACCAGAGCAGGGCTTTATCTGGCAATGTTGCTCTGTCTGGCGATGTGCAAGCAAGCAAGCCGGCAGGATCCCCCACCGCAGTTACAGGCGAGGATGTATTTGCAGCCCGCATATTTTGCTCTCGGTGGTGCTGAGTAATTGCTGACTGCTCAAGGAGTATTTGGCGCTGGTTGTCACAGGCGGCTTGGGCAGTGCCCGCACTGCACCGATCCCTCCCGGGCGCCAGTAGGTTACGGACCCCGGGACAGGCCCTGGCTGGGTGGGCTGCGCTGGCACTGCGGAGCCACAGCCCAGAGAGTAGGAGACAACAGCGGCTCCCAGAAGCACAAATCGTCCCCGTGCCTGCCTGTGGGATAACGTGGGCATATTCCTGACAGGCGGAGGAGCTCCCTGGGAGGGCTGGTGCAGAAACAGAGGAAGCTGCACCCCCTCCCGGGTGTTCCGCTCTGCAGAGCTACATTCCCTGCAAAATGGGAAACATGTCTCTCTGAGCCACGGAGGAATCGCACGGCTTTGTCCCTGCTGTTCCGGGCACAGCAGCTTTCTGCGGAGGCTGATGTTGCTGCAGCAGTCGAGGTAGAGGCAGCTCTGCCCACCAAGGCGGAAGGGCATCCCAGATGTGTTTCCTTCCACTCGGAGGGGCAGCAGGTGTCATGTTGCATGGCATCACAAAATCTCTCTGCTGTGAATAAGCTGCTGTTCAGAAGCAGGAATTCCAGGCCGTAAGGGTGGCTTTTGGACTAGACCTTGTTCTACTGTGCTCCAACAAAATTTTACACTGATATGAAACAGGTATAATGCACAAATAGTGATCAGATCCCCATGTACAGAAAAGAAAACTTTACATCAGCATGCAGAAATGCTTATGTGGGCACAGAAACCACAAGAACAAGTCCCTTTATTTTGCAAAAAGAGGGAATTAAAGCTGCAGAGCAGTAATCACTGATGGTTTTGACATACTGTAAATGCCTTTGATTGGCAAAAGCACACAGAAGCATTGCTGAGATCAGTATCTCCCACTGAAATCCCTGGAGTCACTGCACAGCAGGCGAGCAAAGGCCTATAGTATTTTTGCTGGAAAGTGGTTCAAGTTGCTTATTATTGCCCAACACATGCAAGCAGCTTGATCTTTTGCAGTTAGCTTATTAGCAGAACTCTAGATGGATAAAAGCAATACTCTTCAAAATCCATTATTAAAATAGGATATTTAGCTTTTCTACAATGTTTTTATTCCAATGGATTTATTATGCTTTTTAATAGCTAATGCTCCTGAGAGTCAGCAGTATGGCAGTATTTTTTCTAAGCCATTATTTAAAATACTGTTCGGTAAAATTTAAAATATTAATTTTTTTCCCCAGAGGATCCCAAAATGTGAAAAAAATTAAAAATCCAACCTGCTTCAAGCTAAAAAATGTGACTCAAATTCTGTAGTACTTAAATTGAAGAGCAATCCGACTAAAGCTGATTGGAGACTGCTGACTGTTTCTCTCATTTATCAGGACTGATATTTGAAGTAGAGCACAACTCCCCAGTGTACATCACATACCTGAGCTGCTAGTAGTGTGGAATGCTGGCATATGCACTTTTGTACCCATTAAAAAAGATTACCCTGTGAAGGGTAAGACTAGAAGCAGAATCCAGCTTAATAAGGTGGAATTGCACAGCTACAAAAGTAAAAATTAAAAAAGTCTCTGGGCATGGAAGAGTGCCACCAGCAAAAACAAAGAGCAAAACAAGATTAAAAACAGCAGAGCATACTTTTGAGCACTGCTGAAAATGGCTGAAGGGTATCCTGCAGACAGCCAGAAATGACAATATAAAGACATCAATACTTCCTTCTTTTTTTTTCTGTGCATGCTCAGGACCTCAACGAGATAGAAGACAATGAAGGGTTAGTTGGAGTCCAAACAATGCTGGCAGCAATGTCTCACCAGCAAAGATCAGCAGTCTTGCAGCTGAGTTCAGCCCCTTTACATCCCTAATTACCAGCATATTTTTAAGACACAAAGTTGAAATACACTTTCTGCAGAGCTGCTTTAATCTCCAATATGAAAACAGGGCCAAAGCTTAGTTCTGCCTGACTGGTATCTATATGCATGACTTTGGAGATAACTGATCTGTTCATGTGATTCAAGTCCTCTGTGCACTTTCAGGGCTGGTGGACAGAAGACTGTCAGAGGAGGAGACTCGGGGAATACAAAGACTAGTCCTGTCTCTGCCAGTGGCCTCTGGGATGACCTTGGCCACATCACTGCATCTCCTTCAGTCTCACTTTTACAAATGGGGACTGTGGGACTGTTCTCCCTACAAAACACTTGAGGTCCATTGCTAAAATAAGAGGCATTACTAGTAACACACACTTCAAGCTCTGTCAGAGTTGCATTTCAGGTTACCAAACTGAAATCCTCCCAGGGGGCACACCCCAAAGTTAGACTGCTGCAACAATGCTGCATGTTCTCCAAATGAAGTGTTTTCCTGCCACTATGATTGAAGCAATGGTGCTGCCACTGGGATTCTTTTTCTCCAGTCTGTTTCCTAAGGAAAGAAAAGGATGTGATCACACTATTCTCAGTCTGACTTCTACCTGCAATAACTCAGGGACACATCAGACAATTTTGCCAAACCAGAGAAAAGGAGAAAGCCAAAGAGATATTGTTTCCCCATGTTTTGTGATAAATAGGCTGTCCAACAGAAGATGGGCAGACAAGTAGTCCATATGTTGAGAGACAGCTTGCAATGCAGGCTCAACCAAAACATCAGACACTAGCAAATCCACATAAAGGCAAGTCAGAGAAAAATAAACTTCTTAAGTTTCATGGCTCACAGAATTACTTTTTATTTGTGTATGGGTGGGGAAAGGTTATTTATATTAAACAAATATTGCCAGCTCTGAGGCATTTAGCATTTACTTTTCTTCCCTTTAAGCACAGTAAAGCTTAATTCTCCTTTTTCTGAATTATTTCCCAGATATCAAAATATTGTTTGCAATGTACATCCACCCAAGCAAAGCAGAGTGAGTCCACTAACACCAAATTCAAGCAATTTTTGATGATACAATTTGACCATTCTACTTTACCATCCTTGCACAAATGGTTTTGTCTTGAAATACACAAGTCTGCAAGAAATGCTCATACAAATATGTGTTAGGAAGACAGACAGCAACTGGAATCAATTAACCAGTCAAGACATCAATAAATGAGAAATTGTAGGGACTGGACATTCACAAACACGTATTTCTGTCCTGCCACTCTCTTCTTGCAAGCCAAAGGGACATGAAAAGTCGTACAATCTTCCTCCCCAAAGTGCTCAGATAAACCCTGCCACCTTCTGTATTTCTGCTAGGAGGAGGGGATGATGGTACCAGAACTCTTTGGACTGAGGAATAATTTTTGGCTTTCCAACTAGAATTTTACTATTTCATTGATTTTGTTTGTTTTTAAGGAAGAATGTTATATTCATGAGGTAGGATTTTTTGGCCAGTCAACTTGATTGAAACCTTTTCAATTAGATGCAGCTGGCCGAGAGCGTTGACATTTGGTCAAAAACACACAACCAAGTTTATACTTGAGGCTCATTTGTTCCACATATCCAAAGCTGCATATTCCACTGTCCAAGCTTTTATTAAAAGAAGTGTTGCTAATCCTTATACTCATATTGGCATGCTTAAAGCCTAAAGGTAAGCAATTTTCTGGAAGTTGTGGTCTCCTAGAGTTGGCTGGCTTAATTTACCATTTCTTTTCCAATGTAATTTACTCCCCCAAAAAGTCAGTTAAAAAAAATTGGATTGACACAATATTTCCAGGGTGAAGAAGGCAGAGCGTCCCTGTGCCGTATTTGGTCCAACTTCCCACAAAATACACAAAACCCTGTTGACACTACACCTTGTGGCTAAAATTGTTTTGGGTAAGGAAATGTGATTGATGGAGACAGCAGGTCCCAGAAGACAACCTCCAGTTTACGACAGGGTGGACACACACACACGTACTAGAGACAGAGAAGGTGGTGCCCTGGGACTCCTGAGCAGGGGAGAGGCCTCAGTCCCTATTTTGGGACTGTGGGACATGTCTAATCACTGAGCATCACTGGCACACAGGCCAAGTATTTTGTGATGCAAATGACACGTGTAACAACAGCATGTATGCAGTCTTGGGGGGACAACAAGAAGCAATGAAATCTAATTGCAAAGGCAAGGAAATAAGGCAAAGCAGTAATTGTGCCAAGGCAGGTTTTCCTGTTTACTCTGCTGACAAACTGTGAACTCATACCTGCAGAAAGGCTCAGTGTCTCACAGACACTAAAAACCTAACAAGTGTCTGTAAATAATTGTTTCCATTGCTCCACAGCCTCAGCCACCATCTACGGCACAAAACAACCAATTAACTCCATAGACTATTTTGCCACTATGAAACTTTTGCCTGTGTCTACTTGGTCACTAAGACCATGGAATGAAAAGAGATTGATGGAGTCAGAGTAGTCTCTGTGCAGCAGTTGGGCCCAGCTTTGGTACTTTTACTGGGTTTGCTTTCAAACTCTGCTCAGGTTTCCAGGAGCTGTCATTACAATGTCAAATACCTTCTTTGCAAAGTCCCTCAGTCTACGTTAAACTCTTAGGAATTTTAATCTGTCTGCCTAAAGAGACTCAGGAACAAGTTTTTCCAAGCCAAGTCATACCCCTCCCCACCTGCCTGTTTTTCTGCTTCCAAAACCTCAGAATGAGAGTTTTCATTTAGTTTTGACTCAAAGTGTAATGTTGCTGAAATTTACTTAGATAGTCCCTAAAAGCTTAACAACCTTTTTTATTAAAATGAACATTTTCCTAAAAATAATAATAAAAAAACTTTAAACCCCCCCAACTCAAGTAGCAGCTCATACACAAAGCACTCCATTATGTACATGCAGACCTATGAACTTAAACCCTAATTACTAAACCATGTTAGGAAAAAAATAAATGAAATAATGAAAACATGAAAGAGAAAAAGATGTCTTTTTAGAGATGTAAGTGGCATTAATGTCAGAGACAGGATGAATACATCAGTGTGGTAGTGACCAGATTTGCTAGGGTGGCAGCCCATTATTGTGAGTAGTATTAAGCCTGTGAATACTCACTTTTAATTCACATGGATTAATCATGGGCTTGAAGTTACCTATGTGTTTATATACTTGTAGAATAAAAAGTTACTTTTTAACACACTTGCTTTCTATCCAGTATGTTAAACTGAGTATGATGTGTGTGTATTTTGTATTACTCTCAAATAACCTCTCAGAATACTGAGTTGCCATGAACACAAGTAACCTACAAAAGCCAGTAACTCCGCTGCAGTTGTGTTACAGAAGTCACCAAGTTTACTCCACAATCTGCTTTCTTCCTCCAATTTTCTCTAACTTTGCTTCTCTAAACAAGACCAAAGACTTCGAGCTATCACTGTTTCTCATTTTTATACCAGACTTGGAGGGTGCAACCAGAAGATTAATTTTAAGGATACAGGTTGTCAAGGAACAAATTACACATGTGGAACTGTATTAGCTATTTTCCCACATATATTAATATTAAATTCTTAGAACACTTTACCTATGAATCAGGAATGGCCTCCATACTAAGCACGTTTTAAATTTAGGTAACCATTTTGTTTTAAAAAGCAACTATAAGGAAACAGCATATTATTCAAAACTCATATTGTGCAAATAAATGGGAAAAAGCAAATTAAAAAAAGTGGACTTGGTTAGTGATACCATATCTGGAACTAGGAAGAATATTAGGGAACACACCACATACAAATTTATCTTGGGATCCAGACTGAGTATTTGTATACACCTGACACAAAACCAAAAGGCTTTCAGTCAGTATTCAAAACTTTAATTCTGTCACTTGCCTTTACTTTTTAAGGCATTGGTGAGGACACATAATGTGTCCAAACCACGCTCCACAGCCAAAGAGTTTTAGCTCACACTGCTTTGACCTGTCAAGATCTGCAATTCTGCCTCACATGTAGCACTCATGATGGCATCCTTTTCAATAAATCTGCCTTGGCACCAACCCTGACACCCCTCTCATTATACTAGGCTGCTGCATTGCTGACATTTGACAAACAAGTAAACTAACACCATCATCCAGCAGCAAATGTTTCAGAAAAAGTATACGCTTCACATTAAAAAATTGTTCTCCTTGCTCCCACATCTGCTGAAGAAGCTGGCATTTCTTCTGAACATATTGCCACTAAAATCTTTATTATTATGGGCTTCTAGAAAGTTAACAGCTAGAGGCTTGATCATGCAAGCACAGCTGGGCATACAGTTTGGCAGCATAAACAAAGCCATTGTCTGTGGATGATCAGATCCCATCCAGCACAATAACATGGCAATTATAGACACAGGTGAATCCATCCATTTGTAAGGCAGGAGATGGCATAAAGCATCTTTTAAAAGATAAGAAGAAAACATTTGCAGCATTTTAATGCTGAGAAGTCCCTTCTGACAAATGGATCTTCTCTAATCTGTTTTCATCTTTTAACAAGGAGTTCTTGTCATTGTACCAGAAGTACCAATTCACAAAATCTGTTCACAAAACTGCCCCCTACCTTAAAAACAATAAAAAGCTCCAAAGCAGAGTGTCTCAAATAAATGCAAAGAAAACAAAATATGAACAAATAGAATAAGCTTATTACTGTGATATTTCTTTGCAGACATTAATATTCTAATCACAAGGCTTAATAACTTTATTAATGCCACCTTCTTCTACCAGCTGTGATAGAAATACTGACTGTGACAAAGAAAAATACAATTTGCACAAGAGCAAGATTTTGAAACGGAACTCCCAATAAGAAGCAGCAAAAGGGATACCTGAAAATGTGCACATATGTGAGTCACCTGATCCAGACACCATACGAAAATAATTATCTTTTGAGTTTGCTGCACCACTAGTATCTTACAAAAGCCCCTGGTATTTGGAGAGGCACTGCAGTAAGGAATGTCATCTTTTATTTTTTTCTCTTTTAAGATGAACGTCTGCCTTCTCCCTTAGGCTCTGGTCCTACTTTATGTTTCTACAGGCACGGCAGCACACATGTAAGCAGTTTTATTGAAATCAAGGATTCTTTATGCAGTTGAACTCATTCAGTGCCTTTGGGATATAGTCTTTAGAGAGCAAACTCACAGGCTAGGTATCATCTTCCTTCCGCTATTCCATACAACCAGGACAGCAAACCTCCAGCCATGCAGAGGATCTGTGCAGGGCTACTCCTGGAACACATGAAATGCCCAAGGCTGTGTCTGCTGGGGCATCATGAAACATAGCAGTAAGAGGACACTGTTAAGAATACAGGAACCTCAGCTCTGCAAACACTTCCATATGTGATTAATCCTGAATGAACGCCACTTAATTGGATTCCAGATAATAGTGTCTGAAGAAATCCTTACAGAAATACAAATTTACACTGGCTCAGATGGAAACTGTAACATCTGGGCTGAAAACCAACTAGCAACTAATTAGTTTAAGAAAAAGATGACAAAAACATGCCACTACAGTAGGACACAATGAGATGTCTTGCTTAGATGTATTCCCTGCCAGGATCTGCCTCCCATAACACATTTTTTCATGTTCTGGAAGAGGTGTTTGGGATAGCAAGGTGGGAACCTTTGCAGATATTCAGACAAAGATAGTCTCTTATGCTCGTAGGTGTGTATGCAGAAACAAGCAGTCACTTTCCTACCCTCAGTGATTGTAAACCCAGTGACAACTGACTCACAGTTCTGGGTCTGTGAGAAATACCAGCTGCAAGTAAACTGAAATTCAGCCTGCAAAAGGAAAAGGCTAACACATCTGGGAAAAAAGACTGGCAAGTAAAAGAGAGAAAGCTGGAAGTAGCAATACTACAGTAAGCCAATGGTGAACCACAAGATACATTTGAACAACCAATGTGCTGCAAAGGTCAAGGCAATCTGCAGCAATCCCCACATACAAACACACATCTTGCCAGAGAGAGGGCAGAGAAATCCACGTGGTGCAAGCACACTCAGGAGAGTGATCCAGGTCCTGTGCAGGACATGGCCATACAGGCTGGGAACACATTGGAGGAAGCTGAAGGAAAATACACAAATATTTATGGCAATGCACACCCCAAAAGCAATCAATGGGGCCCAGTGGGATTGATTACAAACAGTGCTGAGTAACAAATTTACCCCAAGGAAGGAAGGCAGGCCATGCATGGACAGCTTCACTTTTGCTATGGAGTGCAAAAACACACCCTTCCATGTCTGCTGGCTCTGGAGCTCCCCCTAAGCCATCATGCTTGGGTGGTCTCCGCACAAGGACTAGGAAAGAGAAAGGCAGAACTCAAGAGTGGGAGGGATACAAATCTCCTTTCAATGTACAGTGCTCTGCTTTCTGGCACCACCTTATGTTGCTTTGCTAGGACAGCGAAGCCATGGCACATGCCAGTCCAAACATTTCTCCATTGATGTCTCCCTCCCTTATTCCCACCTCACAGCTGCTGCAAGGGAAGATACTCATAGTGCCATAGGAAAGGGTGAACCATAAGTGGCCTACATCTAAACTTTTCCCAAAGGATAAGTGGAGGACGAGGTGGAGGAACTGCCTCCTAGTTACCAAACAATAGGTTAGGGACTAGGCTCCAGGAATGGAGGCCTGAAATCTCGTTTTCCTCATATGGAGGAGATTCCAGATGAGGAAGATACCCCATCCTCCAGGAGCTAAAAGAAGGGGTTCACAGCATTGCTTTCATGGAGACTTGAATGCTGTAAAACATAAGATTTGTAGAGCTGAAGAAAAACTAGCAAAAAAGAGCTGATTGAATTCAATTACTTTGTATGCAAAACACATCAACATATCAAGGGAATAACAGCAGCTCCAGAACTGTTCTTTGCAATGATAGCATTTGCTCCTCTATCTGCACTTGCCTGCTTCTTCCACCTGTATTGCATCTCCAGACTGAAGCTACACATCTCTGTAAGGTCACCCCCTATGTTATTATTTTCAACATGAACTTTTATTTGGTACATTTAGTAATCCAGTCTGATACGGGACTGATTCCCAGAAATGGTTCACATTATTGGGCACTTGTGTCTTGAGCTCTCCCAGACTTCAAAGTTTCTTCTACTCGTTGCCTCAGTGTGGTTTTTTTTCTCTGTGTTGTAAGTGGCTTCACAGGTAGGTGCCTTCCAAGCCCAAGGAGAACAAAGTTAATGACTTTAAAGGCTGACACGCTGTTTCCTAGTTGACATCAGTGACACCACAGTGATGCTTGTAAGGGCCCTACAGTCTGGAATTTTTTCCTTCTTCCCTGGCCCTATTTACTCTGCTGCATGTAAGATACTTTGTTAACTTATGGTCTTAAAGAAATTCTTGATGTATGATATTCCTTGCTCTGTTTTTCCTCTTTTGTTACATTATGACTTCTATTGAAGCAGCCAAGCCAGAGCTGGCAAACAGCCTTTCTCTACGTTTTCTACACATTGCTGCAAGGCAAAATAAACAGTTGTTTCCAGTTTACATTGTGGGGTTACAGATGTATGCTAATTAACCTTTCAGTCTGCTAATGGAAAGCTGAAAGAGATTTAAATGTATTTTTCTAAGGCAGAGACCAAAGCCTATGGACACCTGTCCTTTTTTAATGCTGGGCTTTGTGCTGCCCAGAGCACAGTACGATGTCATCTCCTCCCTTTATGTTGACTCCAAAGGCATTTTCAGATTTCAGCAGAACTTTACAAAAGACCAGGAGGCAGAGATAACATCCTTCTGAAATTCAAGGACGTTATGTGTCTTTTTGGAGCGGCAATGATGCCAAGGATAATATTTGGGTTGAAGGATGGGGAACTTCAGGGGCAATAGGAACTGCATCATAACATGGGAACTTCATTGGTTTGTTAAGATGCTGCAGTATTTACTCAAATTTCTCACCTTCCTTTTGTTTTCTAGAACAAAACATTAATATAAACAAACAAACAAAACAAACTCCCAAGGCCAGGTCTCATATACACTTCAGGCAAAAGTATTATCAAGCCTGTCATATCAAATAGTCTGAGTAGAAGAAAGAAAAACTGGAAACGAATCTGCAGTTTATATCCAGTTTCAGTGTCAGGTTTAGAACTGGTTGCTACACAAATGAATGAAACAATCTCAATGTGCAAAGCCAGTACTGCAGAGACCTTCCCAAGAGGAGGAAGCAAGGATCTGTTTCCTTCTTTAAGTTTTAGAAGTTTTACCTCATGATTCTCTTGTTTGCCAAATATTTCATGGAATCTTTCAAATAACTGTTCATTATTTTTGCTACTTTTGTGCTTCAGGCAAAATACTGGGCCCTTCTCTGTTGATGCCTCTGTTGGAGTCCAGAGTCAACTGATGTCCTACCATGGCAAGGTGCTACACCTGTTTTAAGCATCTGATCTTTCCCGTGGGAGCCTGTGCACCTGTGCACAGAACAGGTCTGTGTATACACACACATCAGAGATACAAGATGACACAGGGGCAGACTTGAAAAGTACCATGGTACCTAAAGAAACAGTGAAGTACTGATAGTCATCTAATTCCTAACACCTTAAAAAAGTTGGCTCCACAACCTCTTCCTGCCTGCTCCACACAAACTCCTTTCCAGTGTTTGTTGCTATATTTATCACCCAAATTACAGTATTACTGAGAGGCCTGAGGCAGGCTTGTTCCCCTTCTGTCTCCCGAGCACACAGTGGAGAGGTCTTTACTGCTCAGACACCACCATTTCAAACAATTAAAATGTCCAACCTCTTCACATTGTCATCACTTCTCCAGCATTATCAGGAAATCCTTTCATCTGTCCTCAAATGACAATTCTATAAACTTACTGTCAGCAACCACTTGCTTACAAGATTTCTATTACCCTAAATGCAGGAAGACTTATTAATGCATTATTATGATGGGAAAATCAGGGAACAAAGAGAGCAAAGACTGAAAATGCAGTCTTCATTTTGCTACCTACAAAGAATTCATTCCAGCTGGGGGTCCTAAAAGGTTCTTTATGCAATAATAACAAGAAGAGATCTGTCAATTAATGAGAGGAAACTAATATTTCTCCTATCTTTTTGTAGTAGGAACACACGGATTGACTTGACAGGCTACAGATTTCACTGAAAGGGGCACCATTCCTTCAGCCAAAACACATATCCAATGATTTCCATGAGATCAGTTGATGAAAATTATTCAGTGGCTTCAAAGCAACAACAACAAAAAAACCTAACAAAAAGTCTGTAAAGCACAAGTATGAAAAACTTTAGTTTCTTATTGGCTCAAAACTTGTGAGACAACTCTCTTCATTCTGGGTTAGCTTCATTTGGACTTAAAATCGTGACACTGCAGGAGAAAATGCATTCATCTATTGTCATTTACACAAAAAGATCGGACTTGAACATTTGGGGCTAGTTATTTAAACTCATTAAAGAGGGAAAAAACCAACAGAGGGATTTAAAGAACTGAATTTTAAAGATGTTTTCCCATATACCCCTTGCCGCGCTAACAATATACACAGAACATCTTGGCCCCAAAATGATTCCTTTGCCAAACAAGAGCAACTGGAAAGTTTTTACTCTAAGCTATGGTTCAACTTTATATAAAAAAAAGACATTTTATGTTACAATCCTTGGACGGAATCTTGGTTTAATTCACACTTTAAACTGAATGCAGGAGGACTGAGGAAGACCATCAGCTGCTGAAGTTCCCTACTTTCCAAACACTAGGAAAATTCATACTTCACTCCTTGTTACTTTTGTTTTAGGAAATGAAGGAATTAGTACCTGAGGAGCTGATGAAGTCATTGAAAAGGCACTCACACCTACTCTAGAATATGACCAGGTATCTGCAAATAACAGTTTAAATGATTTCTAAGCAACATATGTCAACCTGATGCAGAAGGTTTAGAAAGTAAAAACAATTCCATAAAGGACTGACTGCCTTAAACACGCCCTTTCCTGATGCACCACAGCAGAAGTCATGGGAGTGCTGCCTGAAGAAGCCACGACCTCTCCATCAGTTCCCGGGATAAGACAGACCTTTGCAGTAATCATCAAATCATGTCTCATCTCAGAAAGGAACAAACAGAAACCTGCCATGAAAAATTGCTTGCAGATCTCCCAGGACTAATGTATGAGTGAGGTACATAATTAAAGAGGGAGGGAGGCTGAAGAAGCCGAGTTGGTAAAGGAGAAGTCACAGGAGACTCATATTTATAACACGGCAAAAGTGAGGTCATAAACCGGAGCAACCAAATGGGAAAAAGGAGAAGCACATGGTGAAGGACTGGACAGGTCCCAAATGGCCAAGAAGAAAAGCTCAAAAGACTGCAGACTGAGTTTTGGCAGAAAAACACAGAGAAAGATCTGTTGTCTATTTCTGATGGACTCTTTGAAGTTTTCTGGATCTAATATGATTTTTGTCTGTCATTCTGTGCCAAAAAAGATAAACCCTGCCAGGGAAAAACCCACCTTCCCTTATCCTTACACTAATACAAACCCAAATGGTCTGTTTTAAATATCAAACACTTAAAAAGCAGAATCTTTCTTCTATGATGTGTTTGAGATTTTGATATTTTCAAGCTGTCATACCTGCAATTATAACAGACCAAAGTTGTTCTGGATTAAGTACCTTGTATTTTACCATTTATATTTATGTCAGAAGGTAGGCCTTGGTCCTACACCTACAGCTTCACCACAATCAACCCACCAGCTCCAGCCATACTTCACTGAACAGGATGTGATTATCTTTAAACCCTTCCCTTGAATTATTTGAGTTCATACTCTCAGGTGCCTTACTTTCATGCCTTGTTGGATGGAGAACATAGTCAACAACACTGAAAACAGGCACTCAGCTAAAAACTATCATGTAATCATTACATTTATGATGCTCAGCCCACCTGAGACACTACTTCCCATTAAAGTGACAGCATTTACTATGTATTACTCTAAGCAATAGACAGAAAATTTTACATCCATTTGCAACTCTAATACATTGAAGGGCCCCAAATACCATTCTGCCATTGCTATTGGCAGATGATTTTAATAGTGACATTCATATAAGAATAGCTAGCTAACTAGCAAATTTGGAGTTCAAGTATGTCTTAACTCCTAGTAACAATAAAAGAGCTGGATAACAAAAGCAGAAGTCAAAAAAATAGGAAAGTCACCCTCACAAGACAGTAATGCACCTTCATAACATTTAGTGTGACACCAAGACTTTAAAGGCCATGTTTTCCTCCCAACACAAAGTATTCTAAACAGATTTAAATATCCTTGTGTTTTACACTAAAATATGTTGTCTGACCTGCTTGGATCTTGTGTATTGTCCTAAACCAACTTTACCATCCCTACACAAACTACTCGTGTTTACCCAAATACAAATAGTTGTCTCCCCAGCTTTACAATCCTAGATTTCTGTATCATAATGGCATCAGCCACTTATTTGGGCATGTTCTTATTTTATTGAGGTCATTCGAGACTTTTTTTTCTGTTCTCTACAGTTGCATTAGCAGCTTCCTTCCTATTTTTAAATCAGCTGCTAATTTCAGCAACTAAGTGCCTATTGTTTCTTCAGGGTCACTCATAAAACAAACACAATTATTGATCTTTCTGAATCTACCACTAGATTTTCCCTTTTATCTCATCTGAGAGACTATTCAAGGGGCAATTTCTCAATAAACCAGGACATCTATCCCAGATAAACTAGGGTATCTGAAGAGACAGATTCTTCTGTCTGTGTGTGCTAATACAGCTCCTACCAAAGCAGTAGCCAAGCAACTCATAAACATTAGTGATTTTGTCTCCACTCTACAACTTTTAAAAGGGAAAAGTGTTGTTCACTGTCTTTTACCAACAAGGAAGTAAGACACAGAGGGATTTAGTGCTTCAAAGGCAAAGACCACTCATGAAATGTACGATGAATTGAATTCTTATTTTCTACATTTTAATCACAATGGCATCTTCCCTCCAGTTTTGTAGGCACTCTGGAGACACTATTGCTTGTTTGCTGGATTACAGCAACAGATGACCTGGACAGTTGGTATTTATTCTGCATTTTTGATGAGCATCTGAAGACAACAAACATCAGAGACTAACAGAAAAATCATGTTAAACCAAACTGTTGCATTTCATCTATCATTATTACTAAACTTCAATACAATTCTTGAGCCTAAACCCTACACCTACTTGCTGTCCTTCAGTCAAGCTAAAGAAAATTTTGCCTTAGCACAAGAAAATATGATACCAAAATGCAAAGCAGCCCTTCCAGGCAATGAGGCCTAAGTGACATCTTTCAGACATCAAGTGTCTGGCCATTACCACTTTGGCCAAGTGTGGCAAATTTGGTCCCTTTAAAATTAATTCTAGACCAATTCACAAAGAAACTTCAAGTGCAGTTTGTCTGCTATAACACATCATCAGTTATTAGAAAAAAATGTCCAGCAGTTCACTGGTGTATCATCACTGTCTAGGCACTTTCAGCACTGTTTCTCTCTCTTTACTCGCAGGGATGGAAGTCAGTTTTGCTGGTCTTGCTGTTGCTGAACACTGGATCAACATACCACCAAAGAGAGAGGGTGGGCAGCTAATGGTGTAGGACTAGAGACTGCTGCCTGTCCTGGGTTTGTCTGCTGTGCTGGGCCACAAGTGTGACCCCACCCAGAGAGAGACAGGAGACACTGAGTGGGGTCCAGCTCTTGTGCTGCAGCCGCTGAGCCTCTGGGATCTGCAGAACCTTCTCTGTGTGATGTGACCCATGCAAACAAAAATACACAGCTGGTCCTGTGCCAGGTGAGTTATGTCTGTGTGTTTCAATAAAGGGCAGACAGAGTACTTCTGTCCTGCTCTAACACTTCTCAGGTTTATTAAACACAGTTTAAGAAGTTTGTTCCTAGACAGGAAATTCATGCCAAAGGTCTCAGAGATGCCAAACACCATTTGGTAGGGACAATAATACTGCCATTTAAATGTATTGCTACTCATATTATTAAGCCACTGTATTAGCATGAAATATGTAAGTTTTTATGAGAATACAAAGATCAAACACACTAATTGCATAACAAATAAAGAAGTAGCTAGAAACCACTCAAGGATCTGGAAACAAACGAATCCTCTCGATAAAAGGCATTCGTTAATCAGAGTATCTGAGTTGCATTCTCAATTCAAATATTTTTCTCCTTATTTGTACGCAATAGTGTTTTCTGGGAAACAAAATAAAGACTAATGTCCCCAGGAGGTTGTTCCTTCACTTGAGGAAGTGTGCATCAGGCAAAACTTGGCAACCACGATGAAGAAAACTCTGGGTAAAGATAGCACAAACTATAGTAGGTGAGACAGACATCAGACTGACCTACCATTAAGTTGTATGCAACTGCATCACAAGTTACAGGAGCACATTCTGTGCCTCTTGACACGGATGAACGAACACCCAGCATTAATGGTCCCCTGACCTGACAGCTCCCTTCCTATCCCATGGTAGACTCTGGGCCCTCTACAGTTTCTGCCTCTACTTGCTAAGTTATGTTAAAACTAGAGACTACTTTGCCTTCACTTGAACTTTACATCCTGTTAATCTGCACAAAGGAAGTGAGCTATGTGAACAGCACACCTATTTTTTCCTAGTGAAGATGCACTTTGTTGAATATTATTGTTATTCAGATATCTATTTAGTAACCCAGTCAAAGGCTATGACCAGCTGAATAGCATATAATGATTTTTTGAAAGGAAAGAAAACGCCATTAAAACGAAAGGCCCCGTTCTGCTTCTAAGTAAACAAATGGGAGTTTTGCAAAGGCTCAAAAAGGAAAGGGATTAACATGCTTCAACGTGGTAATGGTCTCAACTGTTCACATTAAAATTTTCACAGTAAATTAAACCATGACAGAGGTAGCAAAGAAGTCAATTTTCAGTGGCTCATGCTGTTCTGCTGACATAAATTGCCATTTTTTAGGTAGTATATCCACCAACTGGTATAATGATAGAATTATAAAACCACAACCCGTTGTTGATTATGCTCAGCCTTTTGCATGCTAATTTTAGCCCACTCTGCCAAAATAATTGAATGCAACACCTTATTTACAGGCTTCTAGATATTTAGCACCCTTTTGCTATTCTTTTTTCACCAACCTTTGCTTAAGCTTGTAGTGTTGGCCTTCCCTCCTTGTACAGTGTCCCCTGTACAACACCACTTCTCCTGCTTCTTCAGTTCTGCTCAGGACACCTTTCCAGCACTTATACCCACCCTTTTCCAGGGCTTTCTTGTCAAGGATAACACTAAATGTCAGTTCACCTTTATCCTGCTAATCAATGTTTCCCTGCAGGACCTTCACGCTCTTTACAGTCCCATAAAGACCAGCAACTTGCCTTGACTAGAGAGTGATGGCATGAAGCACCACCCACCCAATCATCCCAGTAAGACTGGAGAAGACAAGTAAATACAGACTCACTGGCTGATGCCTGCCAAGAGTTCCCACAACACGTGTTACTCAGTGAGTTTACACAACAGTGACCAAAGAGGAGAGAAGGGATGGGCAGTGTAAGTGTGCCAGGGTACGACCCCCTGGAGAAGGCTCTGCCCTGGGTTATTGTGGCAGCACCAGAAGAAGATGTTTAAACACAATCAGCGCTTATCTGACCGCCAAATGCCTACCATGCCTTTGCATCTCAGTTGTATCATGGCAGCATAAAACAAAAAATGACAAAGGCCTATGAAAGAAAGTCAACCCAGGGAAGGGCAAGGTGCAGCGAGAGGCCCGACACCCGACCCGCCCGGGTGCGGAGGGTGGCACCGGGCTGGGGCTGCCACCGGGCAGACCCGTGTCACTCTGCGAACCTCCCCGCTCCGAGCCGAGCCTTCCGCGCCCACCGGCCCCGGGGACACCTGCGAGTTGACCCTGCGCGTCGGCCCCTGCACACCTGTCCCTGTCCCCGTCGCTGTCCCTGCCCTGCGGTGCCGGCTCGCACCGGTGTCCTCGCCGGGCCGCGCCGGGCCGGGGGCGGCGGCCGCGCTGCCCTGCCCCGGGCCGCGGGGGCCCCTCTGCCCCCCGGGGTTGCCGCGGGCCGGGGCGAGGGAGGGCGCAGAATAAACAGCATCGTTGTCATGCGGGCAGGGCTCCCGGCTCCCCAAGCCTCCTCCCCGCGATAACAACCCAGGTACAGCCCGCGCTCGCCCCCCTCCCTCCCTCCTCTCCCTCCTCCTCCTCCTCCTCCTCCTCCTCCTCCTCCTCCTCCCGGGGGGCCGGGGAGAAATCTGCAGATCAAAGAAAAGATGCACAATAATAGTGGGGTGGGCGCGCACCGCGGCCCCCCGTCTGGCGGGGCCGGGGCCGGGCCCTCCGGCGCTCCCTGGTCGGGCCCGGCCGTGCCTGCCCGGCGGTGCGGGGCGAGGGGGCGGCCGTGCGGGCCGGGCGCCCCCGCCGCGGTACTCACCCGGGCCGGCCAGTGCGGGTACCCCTTCATTTTGGCGAACACCAGGTCTCCAGCCTTGTATTCTCGGGGCCGCGGACGAGCCATCGGGAGCCGCCGCGGGAGCCGCCGTGTGTCCCCCCGCCCTCCCGGACCCCCCGCCCCGCGCACGCCGCCCCGGGGGCAGCCGGGCGAGCCCCCGCGGGGTGCGATGCGCCCGGGCACGGGGCGCAGCCGGGAGCGGGGCCGGGCCGCGGGCGAGCCCCGATCTCTCCGGCGGCGGCGGCGGCGGCGGCAGGAGGAGATGGGGTGTGTGTGTGAGTGTGTGTGCGTGTGTCTGTGTGTGTGAGTGTGTACGCGGGGGAGGGGGAGGCCTTGGACACAACCCCAGCAGCCCCCGGTTCCAGGGAGCGGGCTGGCCGGGCGGGGGCGGCCGGGGAGCCCTCGCCCCGCGGCGGCGGCGCTGCCCGCGGCCCCCCCGTGCGCGCCGGGCTACGCCGCCCGCTCCATCCCCGCCGCAGCCGCCGCGGCCCCGGGAATATGGAGCCGTCTCCGCCGAATTACTCCTCGGGCAGCGACCGAAAACAGGATCTTCTCATCCCCCCCAGCCCGCCCGCGCCTCCCCCCGCTCTTTCCCTTCCTGTTATTTTCTAGGTACACAGATCGGTTTCTATGAAAATAGGAGAGCAGAGAGCGCTCCAGTCCCGCCCGGCCCTCCCTTCCCCGCTGAAGCATGACATGGTTCTTTATGCGCGCCCGACATGGAGGCTGCGCGGCACGGGGACCCGGCTGGGGTTTACAGCCACAGCTCTGGGGCCCGGGAGTGCCCCGTGCCCCCTCGGCCTGGCCCAGCCCGGCCCCTCGGGGTGCTGCAGACCCCTCTGGAGCCCTCCCCGTGCCGCCAGGACCTGGCCCTGAGCACACCCCGTGCAAGGGCCTGCCTCCCAGACACAGGGTTTTCCCAATTTCTGTACCCAACCCCTTCCCCACCGCCAGCCCCTCCACCTGCGTTAAAGTAAAGCCCACGGCCACCAAGCCATGGACCTCGGAGCTGCACAACGGGGGCTCCCTCTCGCAGGGATTTGGAATCTGGCACTTGCCAGACGATGCCAGTTTTTACAAATGTGCACCCCTGTGGAAGGGAAGCACTAGGAACTCACAAACCCCAAATATTGCTGCTTTTCCCATAATGTTACCAGTTCAGTTGTAATGTGCAGGCATCAGTTATTATTGACAGTTGTAATACTGAAGTATTGTCTGATGAAAGTCACCTGCAAGGTGGGCTGTAAGTGGAAAAGTTTAGGACAGGTTTTTCTGCAGGTCTGGCTGAGACTGTAGCAGTGAGTTCCCCTACCACTCCCACATTCAAGAAAGCAACTGTCCTCTTTGGCTTTAGGGAGACAGCTCAGGCTGGGTGGTTCTCTGAGTCCCAGGGAAAGCACCTGGCCACAGGCAGTTCCTGCCGATGAAGAAGGAAATAGATGGCTGAAGATGGAGAGAGAGTAGATGGACCATAGAGAGCACTTCCAGTCTGCAAGGGCTGGTAATGGCAGAGAAATAAGACAAATAAATCCTTCTTCTAGCACCTGTTCCTGGGCTGGAACAGGACCAAGAATAGTCTTGCTGTTTATGGTATCCCCAGATGTGGGTCTGGTACCCAAATGCTGCTGTTGCTAGTTTGTAAGTCAATAAAGTTTGTCACTCTGGGTCATAAAATGGATAAGCAGTTCCCTGCTGGTGGAAGCACTCCTGTAAAGTCATTAGTTCAGGTATCAGTAGCAGACTAATAATGGGAAAATAATTCCAGAAAGCCAGATAAACATTTAGATGTTTAGCCTGCACTGTGCTCAGTTCTGTTATCTGTTCCTGAATTACTGAGATCAGTGACAGGGTTGCCAATGCAGCCACCTTCAGTACAGACATGTGGCCAAACAGCTCACTTTCACTTTCACATCAAATAGGATATTGTATCCTTTTAAATTGATACTTAATTTCAGTTTAAATTCTTAAGACAAATGTAATATAAAAATCTCGGAATATAGGAGTTGTGGACTCAGATCTGAGTCTATCCAGAATAATCCTATGTGCTGTCTTACCTCCCATACCTATTACCAGCCTTACTTCCAGAATACTTACTAGAGAGGTGGAGCTGCTTTTTTTTATATGCATTATTTGCTTTTCATCTCAGATACAAGTAGCTCTTTCTAGTACCTTACATAGTGACCTTAAACCGGAAAGGAACAGGATGTATGCCAAATTCTTCCAAAAGGAAACTATATACACACTCATGCAACAATGTATTGCTGATGTCAAAATAGCAATATTAAGAGTAGATATAGAACTGAAATGTCATTGCAATTTGAATATTTTTACTTCCTTTTGTCCCAACACTCATGTCTGCAGAGAATGCAGTGAACAAATGATACAGTCTGCAGTGAAGATAATCACATACTAGAGCTCCAAAGAAAACTCATCCCATGGACATGCAAGGACGCAGCTCTCTTTTCCTCTTGTGAATAGACCACAATGGATAAATGAGTTGCTAAGGTAAGAACTCTGCTCAGGTTTGGCCAGCTGAAAACTCTTAAACATTCTGCAGACAGTTCCTCCACCAAGCCATGATAAAGATGCTGGGAAGGATGGAGAAGAAAAAGTAAATTTTCCTGCTGATAAATGAAAAACCAAATCAAATGTTTCACACATTAACAGCACAGAAAAGCACCTCAGCACAAAGAGCAAAGGAGCTTTGTGGTGTGCATAACCCCAAGCCAGTCATCACAGCAACAAAGCCAGAGATCTCCTACTCTGTCACCTGTATTCTGTTCCTTTCTTTTCTGTTACAAAGGGAAATTCATCTACTCCTTCTACACAGAAGTGGGAAAGGGGAATGAAGAGAATTTCTTCCAAACACTTCAAGAGCAGTTTCAGATCATAACAGTGACTGGAGGGGTGAAGAGGCTTGCTAATACATGCACTGCATGGACTTAGGCCAGGTCCTAAGTTTGCAGAAGGCAACAGCTCTGTCTGCTTTAGGCACAAAGATCAGCAGGTCACAGATGCAACAACAGCATGTCCTTATGGAGCAAGGGAGGGTCTCTCCTTCCCCCTAAACTCCCCAGAGTGATAATACCAAGTTCTCTCTCATCTCTCACCCTAACAGACAGGTGTTATATAACATTTCCAGAGCAGGGCAGTGTACACAAGTACGAGCAGGAGGTAAAGGCAGAGGTGCAGCAGGACAACGCAGGGAGGTGGCAGGGCCAGAAGCGTGGTCAGTAGTGAAACCCTTAGTCACCCAGGAGAGACGGTGTCTGAGTTTAACTATTATGAAGTCATTACCACATCACTGAATTTTGCTTTCCCAATAATTCACAGGAAACCATGTTCTTAAACTATTGAGAATCTTTGAACTAGTCTGGTCACTTCTCCCCAGTTCATATGAGGAGAAAAATAGCTACACATTCCTGGTTGAAAACTTTCATAGTGAAAGAATTTCATTGATTCAAAAGTGTGGATCAATCTTCAAGAAGAGAGCATGCAGACATAAAAGGCCTCATTTCAAAAGAACCCTCCAAAGTCATGAATAAATTTTTAAACATACCTAAGTTTTGCATTAAATACTCCATGATCATGATCACCTATTTGTATGTGAACTATTCATGCTGCTATCTTACACTTGCCATTTTGTGAGAACCTGCCTACATTGTGTCTGTTGAAGCCGCACAGATTATTACATTTGCCTCTGACATCCCATCCCTGACCGCCTTACAATTTTTGCTTTCCCTGCTCAAATCTCTTCTGAGATTCTGCAGCATGGACCCTTGCACAAATAACTTTACTGTTAGATACTGAAATAAAATTATTTCTTTTTACTTATCTATCTATAGATGGTACAATTTTCTTTCCTTCTGCATTTCCTTTTCCTGTATGTAAAAATGTGTCAGTGATGATTACAATGATTAGTATTTTGCCTATGTCCACAGTAAGCTAGTGCTTTTCTGTTAAATATTTTAACAGGAAATTGTTCTGGATTACAACTGAGCCGTTCCCCTGTGTGAGATGTGTCTGAGAGTACTGTCTGAAATCACAGAGCTACTTCATGTCAGGCAGAAAGAGGCCATGATGGTGTTTTATGTCCATCCCAACATGCATGGAAAGGCACTTGCCATGCCCATTAGGATTTTCTTAATTACTGGAGATAAGAAGATCACTAGGGCATCTCAAGCCTTCTCTGTAATAAGCTTAGAAGGGAGAATAGTGTGTATCATAGCTGGAGCAAGTTATCTGTACTCAGTTTCATGAATCTTCTTATGTGATACACTCCTAATCATATTAAATTAGACAATCTTTAAGGTGATTGCTTTACATGTTGCAGAGGTGTGAACATGTATCCTAGAGGCAGAGGAGATGGAAGCACTTCAGTTTAAAATTAACTTTCTCTCTGGTTGGTGGCTTTCCACTATAAGCTGGAAAGGTTTGTATGGGATGGAAATGTTATTAGCAAGCATATATTGCTGCCATTCCCTGTTCTCTACAGGCATTTCAGCTGAAGCTACAGCAGGCAAAAGATGTTTACAGTCAGTGCTGCTTAATACTCCAATTCCAATTCAAACCTCTGCTTTTAATTGGTTACATATCTTTCCTAATTTAACCATTAGAACTGATATTTTCTATGATGAATCAAAGCTCTTCTGACAATGACTGTAGAAGAAATAATTTTAAAATTGCCAAATTGCCAGGTACCATATAAATGTAGCTGAATTACAAGAGTTTGAAAAGCATTCACAGACACTCAATAGGGATTGATAAACAAGTCTCATGTTCTGTCTGGACTAAACATGCTTTAGGCTACAGTGAATGTGATTCAGCTCATGACTGGAGATGACTATGGAAGCAAAGCTCATGAGAGGGAAAAGTGCCTGTCTCCCTATGAGTACCTCAACAGCACCAGAGTGGAGTGACCCAATCGACATGCAGAGAAAAGGGAAAAGCTGGAAGGAGAGCAGGAGTTAAAGCCTGGGAAGGATGGGAGAAGGCAGAAAGTGATTAAGAGAGAGAGGTAAAAGCAGTCATGAGTATAAGAACACAATGATTTCAGAGTATCTTAGTATATATCAATAAAACCCACACATTATCTACCAAAATTCTGTGACCCAGTACATCTCATTCTCTGCTGGCAGCTTCTCCACACAAAGACTAATGACCTGTACTGTGCTGCCAGTTGGCTCATCAGTTTATGTGGAAATCCCAACACTGAATTCAAAGGTATTGCACTCTGTGATCTGCCAGAGTCTCTAAGTGGTAATCAGACTGAGGTTTTCTATGCGGGGAAAAAAAAAACCAAATCAGAAGGAGATTATTAAAGATTGTATCAGAAACCTTTCAAGAAACCCGAGTATTTCCCAACATTTGACAACCTGACTTTGTAACTTCACTGTTTGAATTTTCTCTTGCAGCACGTGAGATGCTTTAGCAGCCATTGATTGAGAAAGACTCATCAAAATCTAGTACTTCCATAAACATTTCACATGATACGAAGATTATCTTGATGGACAGAAGTTGCACAATGTACTTTGCTGTTCCCATAATTTTAAGTGTTTGTTATAGATGTCATTCATTGCAATGAAACTAGTGATTTCTCATTTCTATTTGATATACTAATCTGTAAAATGCCTCTTCAAGTGGCCAGGTGAGAAACTCCCTCTCTAAAGCTATAAAGCTGTAATACCTAAGAAAACCTGCAACAGACATTTCTCCTCTGAGGAAATATTTTAGATGTGTCATTTAAAGCCTCAAAGATTTATTGGGTGAGAAGTATGTTGAGAGTTGAAGGAACAATAAATTTAATACTAGATTCATGACACCCCATCACAGTTTCCCCTCATAAATACAGAGAAAAGAATTCTCTCACATGCCCTCTGGTACATTCATCAAAATGCCTTTTGAAATGTGACTTAATGAATAATTACATCCCAACATGGACAACAGAACATATTTTTTTAAGGAGATTTGTAACTTCACTTTTGTGTCACCTGAATGACAGTGTCAGAAGCCAGGAAACAGAAGGAAATATTGTGGCTAGCATGGAACTTCCAGACATTGTTGCTGCTTTGCACCACAAAACCGCCCTCAGGGGCAGCAGTTTGATGTTGGGATGTACCTATTGCTCCAGAACTCACACTTCCAGAACCCAAGCCCTGAATCTCATCTGTACTGCAGTCTGATATGTAAGTGTTACCACAGAAAAAAACAGAATGAATAATTCAGTCAGGAGTTTCTTCCTGGATAGCCTAGCATCAGCAAGAGTTCAATGGAATTGAAACTGAATGACAAGAATGTCATCCCAACTCTCCTGAAATCAGTAGAAAAACACTCAGCATGCCACTTCTGAAACTTTCTTCAGATCATCCTTCTCTGTCCCAAGGTCAACATCACCAAACTCTCAGTTATTCAAATCAATAAATTGGGTCTTATGCTCATCTCCCTCCACATCTTTTACCCAGGCCATATCCAAATCTTCCTATCTTACTTCTATGAGCAGTTTTTTGTTCTCTGTGAAGGTACTTTTTCCAGATATGACCGCTCCAGATCTTTGTTGTTCTCTCCCATCACATACCCTCTTTCTCCAGTCCATGTGAAGCAGTGCCTTTGAGGATATGGCAATTCTTCATAATCACTTCGCTTTGCTCAACAGTCACTTGGGAACATCCTCTTCCTGTCATACCTGTGTTTTACACCTTGTCTTCACTGGACTGAGCATCCTGATGCTTCCTTGCTGTGGGTTAACCCCAGTAGGCAACTAAGTTCCACACATCCCTGT
Organism: Pithys albifrons albifrons; assembly: GCF_047495875.1. NCBI lineage: Eukaryota > Metazoa > Chordata > Aves > Passeriformes > Thamnophilidae > Pithys > Pithys albifrons. Next base: position 12,047,145 of record NC_092470.1, read on the forward strand.
GTTATCAACACCATTTTGGTCTCAATTAAAAAAATTAGCATAATAGAGCTACTGTGAAGCAAATTAACTATATCTTGGCCAAACCCAGAACTTTTTTCTCACCTTTCCACCCCAATCCTTCCCCAGACCTGCTGCCTCATCCCCCTCACTCCTGGATGGTATGAGTGCTCACTGGGTTTGCAGACATTGAGGACAGTCCTGAGTCTGTCTGGCTGTGGTGATGCTGAGGGTCATGATCATAATGAAAACTGGCATGAAGAAATTTCACACAGGGATGTGGATACAGATGGTATAACACCTGATGGGCTTCAAGGGAAGTAAGCAAGTCAGGCAGAAACAGGGTAAGTTATTTTGTCTCCCTCCCTCATTCCTAACAAATAAGCACTCAGCTCTCTGGACAGCCACTCCTTTCCTCTTCAGGGCATGAAGAGAAGCTGGAAGGGGGGGACTGAAGTGGCTGAATCCACCACCACCACCACAGCTGGTCTGAAATGCTATTACTTCAGCCACTGTGAAAGATCAGCACACCACCCTGTGCAGTGCGAGAACTGGTTCCAGCTGGCTCCCGTAAGAACTTCTTAAAAGCACATTTCTTCACACATTCCAAATGCTCACTACCTCCAGATCATGTTTCTTGTGATGGCCTGCAAGACTGCCCCTTCCCACTTACATCTTGTCATGTGGCAGCCACATGTTGATTGTTTCCCCATTAGCCACACCAAACCTAATATCCTGCTCACTTATTTGTCTCTCAGAGATCTCCTGCCTGTACTCCCTGCTTGTGACATGTCCTTCTCAAGAATCACAACCTCATTTCTTTTGAATTCCTTCCTCAAAACTTCATCCCTCCCAGAAAATCTGGGACAGTTGATTAGCTCTACCATGACTCTAATGGGTAGGGGTTAGCATAGGAGCCTAGAATCAAAATGCTACAGAGGATGAAAAGGTCGTGAATAGGAGGAAAGGAAGTTAACATATTTAATAACAATTAAGATTATAACAATATTACCTTGCCAGGCATTTCAGTGATCCCTTTGTTGTATAATGCATCCCTTTCCCCACAGTCTGACTTTGTTTTTCTCAAGACTGCCCTCTTCAAAGAAGGCATGATTTTCTTCTTCTGAGTTTGGAAAGTTATATGTTTATAAATAATAAATATAAAAATAAAAAATCAAGGCTACTGCACTTGCTAGCAAACAGCCAATATGGACTAGGTCTCTGAGAAGTCAGAAGTCTGTTTCTGCTACTGTTTGTGACACTTTATCTACTTTGGATGCGGTGAAGTTGCTCCTGATTTTATCACTGAGAAACCGTGTTGCTAAAAACACAAAATCTCAGTAAGATACAAAGACAATATAAATATCACAAAAAGTTTTGCAGAGACAGTATTATAAGCCAGGAAAGGTACATATTTCTAGAGAAGTGACAACATTGCTATGTAATTAAAACACAGCAGCTTGGTAAGGAAATGGCTTGTTTCTGGCCACTTGTTTATTTTCTTCTTTAGCTGTCACTTATGTTTAAGTGGATGCTATCTTATTGAACATGAACCCTAGTTCAAACCTTCCCATTGAAGTTCAGAGAACTACAGTGTTTCAGAAAAAAATGTTTTCAGAAGAAAAATGATACCTATCTTCACTGAGTAGCAGCAAGGGGCTTAGTACATTGCTGGAAGACAAGCATAAAATATTTAGGCTGGTTAGTATTAGGAAAGTCAAAGAGAATATTATGAGATGAAGCAGCCAAACAGAATTGGCAATGATAGTCTTATAATGGACAGGTATTAATAGACTATTTCTCCCACTGGACATGCATGATGCTCCTGTCTCAGGCAAACCGCTCACTGAAACTTTCAAAGGGCATATTGCCAGTCCAGAGCTGAGCAGGGACCTTGGGACAAAAGGATATCCAAATCTTCTGTCCATTCATGTAATGCTTGTGGTAATTGCTTGTACTGCATCCTCCCTCTGCAACTACATGGGGCCTGACAGCTTGCTGTGCTGAGCAGATACCGGTCCTGCAAAGATAAAAGTCAGTCTTTGTTGCCTGTGGCCCATGATGCCCAAAGAGGAGAAAGAGTTTGAACACTCGCAGCTGCTTTTTGTCATCCAGTGATCAACAGTGAATTTCTGGAGCATGGCTAGCAGAGGAGTAGTAGAAATGCAAGAATTGGTACATCTGGTTAGGAACCACAGACCTTTAGTTAAAATGTGCTGTCTCACAAGCCTTGGTTTAAACAGAGCTCTGGACTTCCATGTCATTTTGGACCCTGCCAACAGGAAAAGATCTACTTTTCCATACAAGTCTCAGGCAGCAATAGCACACAATTGAAATGAGCTGCAGTTTGCATCCCTATGCAGTGTCTTCCTCCGCTCACTACCAGCCGTACAGGACAGTCTTCACCTTACAATGATGGCTTAGGGAAGTCACAGGATGTAGACTTCAGCAGCCAATATAGAAGCATTTGAACCACTATAAGCTACTTACCTAGATGTCAGTAATGTCCACATAATATAAAATCAACATTGTTCTCAGGGGATAAGAAGAATTGAGATTCAGGGCAGTAATATGAACAAGTAACAGCAGGCTGTTCTATAACCACAACCCGTAAGTTGCTTTACATCTGGTACTGGCCCTTATATAAACTTTGTGCAATTTGTTTGCCTGTTTGTTTCAGCAATGGGACTTTAAATGGACAGGCAAAAGATTGTTCCATTTATGTGCCCATTTCCCAAAGTTAATAAACTGACAAATTAAAATGAGGCATACAAATTAAAGTGAGGAATTAATTTCTCAGTAAATATGCAGTTTACAATAGTTGTAGTTGTACCAAAGGTCATTAGGCCAAAGGCTCTTGGTCCAACTTTGCTGGCAGCAACAGAGGAAATAATTTGGTCACTGTGTGCCTGATGTGCCCAGTCCTCTGCTACACAGGGCAATGAAAGGAAAAACACTCACGCAAGCCTGCTGAGTGTAAAACTCCCATTAATGCTGATTGCTCTCTTGCATAACCAGCAAGATCCTGCACTTCAGTTCTCCAGACAGAATTTCAATCTTACAAATACTATGTAGTTCTGCACATTTATAGGCTACTAATGAAAAACTGGTAGATTAAATTTATACTAAACATTACTTACACTGTATGTATATATATATCATGTAAAATTTTATGCAGGAAAGTATATCCATACACACAGAGCTGATGTAAACCCTCAGATATTCCTTTATTTCACTGAATATGAGCTCATTTTCTCTCTCACACACGGTCTCACACACACACCTCCCATAACAAACCTACTGGTTCTCACTGATCCCGAGCATCCCTGAAGGGCTGGGCACAGGTCCAAAGAGCTGTCTCATAGTAGATCACTCTGCCATATGTTTGCCTTTCTATACAAACATTTGCCAGGAAATCTATCACCGTCAGTGCAGCACCATCATGTGACATGATAATAAAAATGTTTATGTGCAGTCTCTCTCCGTGTTTTGCAGACAGGGAAGTATCTGTAGGATGAGGATACTGCTGTACCCTCTCTTTTAACTATCACATATTTTTTTTGGCAGTAGCTTTGATCCTCTCAGTGTTCTTCTTCTGTCAGTTACCACTCTGGTTTAGATTAAGGACAAAAGCTCCATTTCTCTCATTTTTCTTAGTGAAATGCTTCTTCAAGCTCCTTTGTTTGAGGCTTGTGTTTCAAACACTGAAGAACTAGGGCTCTGAGTCCCTAAATGTTTGCCTTCAGATTCACAGCATGTAGTTCATTGCCAGGCATGTCAAAGGCTGTTGCCCCACCACACAGCATGCCCAGCTCGTGTCTTCCACTGAATGGGCAGTGGCATTTGGAGATCCTGCTACAGGAATGAGCAGAAGCCAAGTCAGAACATGTACAGTTGTTATTACTGCAATTGAATCTGGGTTATGCTGTGATGCTCCCAAGGCCTGGAGCTGAATTATTACTCTCTGTCCCTATACTGACTGAATCACTCAGAGCTCCTATAGAAAACTCCAAGAATAAATGACTTGAGTAGAACAAATGTTGTAGAAGAGACACCTCCACATGTAAAATCCCATAGAGGCAAACTAAACATTCTTAGTTTGAAAGACTGAAGATGTGATCTCCTGGCTTTGTGTCACCATGCACTGGGATATGTCTGTGCAGTGTCAACAGTGGAATCTCTACTGGATTCAGTGGAGCCTTCCCTTTCCTGGTTAACAAAACTGCTGGGGGTGGATTTGCTTTTAAAATGTTAATTTATTCCATCTTTAAGGCTTAGTCCTAATGCTGGGCTTTTGTTTTCTGGACAGTCTGAATTCTTCATGTAGGAGAAAGTCTCAATATGGTTTCATTTCTAATCTGTAAAATCTACACAAATCACACAACTCCTCTATTACAGCACACACACATGCACACTCACTGACACATGGCTTTTTTTCTACATTTTGGTGGGTTTTGCACTAGAAGTCAGGGGGGCCCAGCTGAGGGCTCCTGCACTATTTAAAAGGATACCACAAGGCTGTTTTAGTGTAAAAGTAAAAACAGATGACACTATGTGAAAAGGGTGTCTCACTGGCTTGCCAAAATCTCTACAATTGCAAAACTCATCTATGTATTTTTTAATACTTGTTTCTGTGATCATTTATAACATAAAAATGCTTTTAAAGTGGCCCCCAAAACAGACTTTCTAAACATTTTTTTTTGTCTGTTGTACTTCTTATCATATTTGTAGTGTGAAAGGAAGATAATGTTGGCTTTCCCTGAAGTTGGTTTACTTTGAGAAATGTATGTACTATGACTCTTACTTTCCTTACAATGCTAATGATGTGCATGGCAGGTAAAAATACTGATAAAAGCAATGGGCATTTTTAAGGAGCTGATGGTCTACATGTTCCTTCCAGCTGCAATATCAATTATTTCATCAGGGTTGAGCACAATAGTGTAGGCAAACTTTTCCCTACTGTTTGATCCTCGGTGAAATAATGCAGGCAATTTGCAGCTTTGTACTGACTATCCTAAGCTGGTTACGTTTCTTTATGAACATTGCCTGTAGTGCCAATTCCTATCCAAAAATGTTCAAATTATTTCCAGTTTGGATTATTAGACCTTTTAGAATATTTTTGAGGGTGACATGGAAGGCAAGCACTCAGAACATCTTATTTATATTTATTTTTCTCCTTTGACACAAAAATGGCCACCAAACTGCTTAAGTTACTTAAAATGTCAGTGCATATTGGCAGGCTCACAGGGGTAAGCAATACAAAACTCAGTTCAGGCATGGTTTTGGAAATGTTATGGTGGAGTGTATAAAAAAAAATCAGAAAATTTGTTTTGCATATGTCTAGCACAATAGCTCAGCAAAGCATATGCCAGTAACAAGTGTTTGTCACAAAAGCCAAGCAGCTCAGGAATTGCTAAGATACATCTAGAATTGGTGCAAGAAGTTATTTGTCAAATAAGAAGAGGCAGAACATGAAAACTGACTGAGAAGGAATGTTGAACAGTAGTTACATATAGAGACTGGACTTTGGGGTGGGCTGCTGGATGAAAGAGCTTTAGGCCAAGATTATCTCATTTCTTCTTTAATCAGAAAATTGGTGACTCTGGATATTCTTTCAAAAGAAGAGAGTTGTGTGAACTGAACCGGTCCACAAGTATTCAGTATTGGCTGGTTTTGATCATAGGAGCAGAAATGTGTTTGTATGAAAATTAACTGAAAGAAACACTAGTCAACAGAATGATAAAACACTACAAAGCTGAGATTTCTGAACTGGGCTTTGGTCTGAGGATAAGTCAAGAAAGTTTTGGCAATTTTTTTTTTTTTGAGAAAAATGGGAATTCCACTGTGAAGCTTAAGTTTAGAAATTAATATCTGAACCCTTCCAAGAAGTCTCTCAGACTGCCACTCACACTGAAAAGTTCACTACCATTCCTTGCACACATGGCCACCAGCTACATTCTGCTGAGTTTCAAGCAGAGAAAACTGTAGTTGTAAATGTCCAGGGAAACTGCTGAAATATAATCCATGAAATATTCGTACTATGCAGCTGGTGGAGATGCTCTGTTTGAGCACACTCAAAAACTTGAAGTCAGTAGGCATCTTTCCATCAACTAATAAACTTTGCATGAGGGCCACTTCATAGCATAATTAGCTCCAAATTGCAATGATTGTACTGCTTGTAACTGTACCATAGCAGTCTAACTGATCAGCTATACTTCTAGATATTTTGTGGTGACTTTTTACAAATTTTGGGGAGGAAATAACAGCACATACTTATGAGTTGCAATTTCCATTAGAAGTGTTCTTTTATTTTTGAGCTCGAATCCTATTGTCAGGAGACAAACTTGGGATTCTTGAATAATGTCTGGTGGTCACTTGTGGAACCTCAGGGACTTTGCTGGTTTGTTGTTTCTGGTGCTGTCCCAGAGCAAAACCAGTTTCCTTTTCAGAAATGACAGCTACCAAATTTTGCAACCTAATGGAAAAAGCTATTGGGTCAAGTCTTGCTTTAGCTTTATTCAACTTGCCCTGAGCTGAGAACTGTCAGTGTACTGAGAGCTGCACCATTGTGTCCAAAAGCACCACAACTATTAATAAAAGAAAGCATCAGTGAGGGAGCTTCTGTAGGACAGACCAGCACAGGGACTGTGACTTCAACATTTTACTGACATTTGTTGATGCAGTTAAAAGCTCTCTCTGAAGCTACTTAGCACATGGTGGTGTTACTGCCATGGTGGACTTGCCAGAAGGACTTGTCCATCTGGGCTTCCTCCTCTCCCTGCATTAGCTAAAGGTGCATCTCCAGCACAGCTACTGCCAACACCACGGACTTGCTGCTGTCTGCCAAGACACTGCTGGGTCAAATGGACTGCTTCTTCCCAGAGACAGCTTGAAACTGTTGCCACTGTTACGCTTGTGTACAGATCCAGGTCAGATAGTTTATCTTCTCTAAAGCGAGTCAGTCATTCAGCTCTCATAGAAAGGACACAGAAAAAAGCCACAGAAAAATATCTATGCTGCTGTTAATGTAGTCCTTTCAAGGCCTCTGACCTTTCTCATCAGGAGGGTTTTCCAAGCTTTGTTCCAAAACAGAGACCTGTATTTCCCTGAAGTACTGAACAATTTCCAGCAGAGGTCTCTGCCTACTAATAATTCCAGTTTGCCTGACGTGCGTATGCACCGCAGGGTTCAAAAGTCAGTATTAGGCTTTGTCTTTTCACAGGAGTAAGAAATAAACCCAAGACTTCACAAATCTGAGTGCCTGGAAAATCATCATCTATTCTGCAGGGCAGTAATGCCCATCTGTTACATACACAGAGATGATCTCAAGAAATGTTTCCTTATCTAAGTTATTTTAAATAACTCTCTTGAGGTTTGCACAGCATGTGTACCCTACCTACCAAACCCAACATGTTTCAGAGAATTTAAGAATTAAGAGCCCCTTACTGTCAGATAGTTCAGAGTATTATTAAACTGTAAATATCACACTTCTGCAGGTAAAACAGGCAAGGTCACGTGAAACAAGGAAAAGAAACTCCTCCTACCCTCTCAGAGTGTACTGGGATCCCTACGTTGAAATCTAACCATGCTCGGGGGGAACTGCTCCAAGAGACATTTAGCTTTCAGGCTACAATCTCTTTGCATTTCCTCTGATTCTAATGCAAGTGTACCATCTGCTTATCAGAAAATTATTTATTTTTATGCCTACACTTCCCTGTCTTTATTTTACTTATTAATCTACTTCACTTGCATGAGATGTACTCAATAAATGCAAGGTTCTAAAAATAAGGATTAAACATTTCTACTTTTAGGTCTGGTCTCTAATTGCTCTGTGCAGCACCTTAATTTACTATGAAGCATTTGGAAGTCTCAAAGAGAGGCTCTTTTGAAGCTCAAACAACAGCATCAAGGCAGGGCAAGTTCCCTTCCCTCACCTCAGGAAAGAGTTACCCTGTGCCAAGCCGTTTACTGGTGTGTATGTTTTGTTACAGCAGAGAATGGTGTGACATGAGAGTCTTGCAGCAGAGCCACCCCTCTTTGCCCAGCTCACAGCACAACCACAACTGCTTGTGTGCCACACTGCACTGAGTACAACAACAAATGCTGCAAATGGGTGCTTACCCTGAAATCTTCTCCATAAACATGTCCTGATGTAGTCTCTCAACTGTGATGTGAAAGGTGCACATTCCCTTCATCTCCAGCTGTTCAAAAGGCACAGCTCTGTATCTCAAATTGAAGCAAGGCCAGTGACCAGTCCAGCACATCTGTGTCAGCAGCACCAGCTTCTTTAAAGAGAAGATCACTGGGCAAACACCACTGGAGCATGTGCAGGGTCTGATTCTACCTACTGCAGTGGGGTGACTCACAGCAGTGTTTGTGGGGAATGCCTGAAGAATCACAAGCCAATTTCTTAATAGCTGTTATTCATGCCATAAAATCTAGCATTATTGGATGGTAACTCTACATGCTTACATGTTCTCACCCCCTTCCACAAAACATTACAAGTTGGGGCATTGCAGCAGTACTGGAAGCTGGGAAAAATGCTGAAAACAAATTCAGCCTTAGAACACAACAAACAACAACTGCAAAATGAGAAAAGGTATTAATGCTCTTTGCAACACACCTGGCACAAGGCCTACAACTTACCTTAACACAGGAGCAAAATTTACTGCAACCTACACCACCGTAATCATACTGGATCCATTAAGGTGCCATTGTATGGATGTGATTGCAGGCCAAGTATTCCAGCAGCACCGTCATTCACTGCCCAGCCTTGGCTCCCTCCCTCCTACTGAGGCACAGCTCACAGAAGTGTGCACAGCTCACAGAAGTGTATGTATTGAAACTTGCTCAGTGTCCACTACTATACCAAGTCCTCTGGGACAAAGTGAAAGAGGAAGAAATGCTTGTGATTTAGCACAAGGAATTTTAATCAAACGGCAAAAAGTTCCACTGTGTTTCAAACTGAATGTTTTAGTCAAATCAATGCCTGCACCTGTCTTCTGCTTATAATTCACCATGAGACAGAAGTCCCTTGGTAATCTAGTAGAAATTCTTGCAGTCCTTTGAAAAAAAAACCACTTGCAACTCAGTAGTTCTTTGATTTGCAAACTCTGGATAGAATTTGATCTATGTTTCACTGCCTCTTTCCCAGCAAATACCCACATTCCAGCTAAAGTTGATCCTTGTTTTGTTAGTATTTCCTCTGATTTAAGATGGTATGCTGATTTTTTGGGGAAGATACCATAATCTTATCTGTCTTGCTACCTTGCATTTAGCTGAAGAAATGCCCTATGATTATGATACAGGGGAGATGAGAAGCAGACCTGGATATCAGGGTTCAGTTCCAGTTCCAACACTTTGCAGTTATTCTTCCCTCCTACACAGCTGTTTCAAGTCTGGACAACAGCATAGATAAAACTCCCTCCTCTCTCTACCCTGTCAGATAATCTAACTGAAAAACCCTGCAAGAAGCTACAATGGGAGAGAGGATTGTCTGGGAACAACACAAAGATTTCATTTGAAGGTATGGATGTTAACAACCTCTGAAAATTACCTAGAAGTCATAACAGAATCAGAGACTACATCTGAGAAGATTATCCTTCCCTTCTCTGAAGCCAAGGACACCAATATCCTCATTTACACCAAGAATGACAAAGACTGTTTCATTAACACTTCTAAAGCTCTGCAGGGACCACACAAATATCCCCGTGGTCTGGAACAGTAAGTACAATTGATCATATCCCCTCTTTCTTACTGCTTTTTTGTTAGTTTTCCATAAACATTCTATTTTGTCCCAAAATGCTTTCCTGAGCCAAGATCTTCAGACCAAGACCATTCCAAAATCTGACATTAGGAAGAAATGAAACAAGAGGCAAGGAAAATGAACTCACACTACAAGATCAAAGGCACATTTGTCATGTTTTGTACCTGAAGAAGCTCAAAGTGAGTCTATGGGATCACAGATTAAAGGTCTGCCTTGAGCTCAGCTATTTACTGAATTTTGATGCATGTGAGGGACCAGGATGCAGAAGGAAAGTATCAAGTAAAGATGAGCAATAGAGAAAGAAGAGAGAAGATGCTTTGGCCCTGCTTTGTGTTCAAAAGAGGCTCTTATGTTCATTGCACATGAAAGAATTGGAGACTAAGGAACTCCCTGTCCTTGTTTAGGTCTCTAACTAAGAGTTAGGTCCCTCCTTTCCTGCTGCTCTAAAATTTATGGCATTTCAGTAGCCTACAGCTACCTTCAAGGGATGAAAATAGGACAAGAACGGACCAGGGACCCAGCAGAATGTGAGGCATAATCCAACAAGTAAAGAGAGTTTATGGGAGTTTTTTCTTGGCATGTGGTCTTTTTAGAAAAATTCCAGCATATCAGAGAAGTTCAGAGTCTTCTTACCACACCTTTCCCCCCAACATCTATCCTTCTGCTTTACATCTGCTATCACAAAACACTTAAAAGTGTCTTTCCATCGAGAAAGATTGCCACTGGCCTGGAAAAAAAAGACTTTTCCCCTCTACTTATTGACTTCAGCAGAGATACACATTTATTATGTGAGAGGAAAATCTGAGAATAACAGAAGACAGAAACAGAAGTGCACAAATTATCCAAGATCCTCATTTTTAAACTTGGGATGTGGTCCAGCTTTTAACAAAGCACAAGAAAACAGCAACAAAAAAAAAAAGGTCAACAATAGAAAAAACCCCATTGCTGAACAGTGTGGAAAAAAGAGGAAGCCACAAAATTACAATTCTTTACTCTCAGTTAATGAGATCTCAGCAATATTTCAGTAAGTGCAAAAGAGAACTCACATTTATTCCACCTATCAGATATTTGGCACAACACTACCGTTATTTAGCTGTTTTACAAAACTGAATGCTATTAATTCAGTTACCTGCTGGTGCAAATTCAAGGCTTTCAACTGATGAGACAACAGAATTCCAACAGACACTGTCAATTTCATGCATGATAAAGTTGCACAGACAGTATTCATTTCTAAAAATTAAAAAAAAAATACACTTTTGCTGTGTACTGCTACTCAAAGTTAGCACTTTAAAGTGAGGGTCACCTTTCCAGAGCAAAAGGCATGAGGAAATAGGAGGGCAATGATTTGATTACATGAATAATCTTTCCTTATGTCACAGTCCACATGGGAAAGATCTCAGAACAGAGTGCTTGAGTAAGGATGCAACACTGGGCTTGGTTTTCACACTGTAAACAACAGATAAAAATGGACTATCAACAACACTCGGAATTATAATGTATTATGTTTTGGCCTGGCAGGCTGGAGGAGTACAATGATGAATATCTGAGCTTTCCCAAACCACATTTACTGTCATGTGCCAGTGGTAGCAATTTCTTTATGTTTGGGTCCTTTTTTCTCACAATTCTAATTCCCACTTAGCTTTAGATTCAGGACTGAGTTTTCCTTTCATTTAATAAAATCATACTCTGAAGTTTTGTACTGGTGCAAGGAAGCCACAGAGCTGCTAAGGAGAGTGCGACACTTTGTGTCAGGACCCTGGGTTGGAAAAATAGGATGAAAAGATCATTGAATTACACTGAAAAAAACCAAAAGCACACTGTATAATTGTGATACATCTTAAGCCATGAGGTTTGCAATGAGAATAACCTGGGTGCCTGCTCTTGTATGGATCTGGGCACTAGTCCTTAAGACCCAAAAAGGCTTCAAGTTGAAACTCACCCTAGGATGGACACAGGGTCACACACCTGCATCCAGACACTTGGACTGTCCTCCAGATTGAACACAGCTCCTGCAAAGCTTACAACTATCTTGAATATCCAACACACCCCTAGCTATTTCTTTCATACAGTAACCTCCTTCTGCTAACAGGGCAGCATATAATTATTTTAACAAAACAGCAAACTGTACTTGTGACTCAGTCCTGGGACTTCAGAGATTGCAAAGTCAAAGCTCTGGGGAGGGAGCCTTCTCTTCCCAATGTATGTTTCACTTGAAAGCATTTTCTGTATGCAGAATTGAACATTTTTTATCTTAATTTGAAATGCCCCAAGACTCTGCTTTGATGTTAGGTTAGGAAAAAGGTGCGCTCTGCTGTTCACAGAATTTGTGTAATTTTGGGATTTTCCACTTACATCCATGTTAAAGCACAGGGGAAATCCATCTAAGAAAGAACTGTGATTTCACATATAGAAACTTTAAATATAAAATGAGGAACCGGAAATCAGAAAGATATCTTTTAGTAATGCATCCCTACTTCATAAGGTACTCTGAATATCAGGAGCAGGGCACCGAGCAGGGCACCAAGCAGGGCAGTATTTCTCCTCTGCTCTGCTAAACCGTGTTCTGCAGGGATTTCTGGGATAGCCTGTACTCGCTTTAGCTTGCAGGATTCTTTGTGGTATTTATATTAGTGCAAAAGTTGTTGATGTAATGTCATGATGGTGGTCTTCTACCCAAATCCAACATGTAATTCACGTGATTAAACCCACAACTTTTCAAAGAAACCTTGGCATGCTTTTCTAGAAGGATATGCAGACTTCTTGAGTTTTCGGTACACATCTGAATGCAAATATGCATGTTTGATTTCCCCTGAGTGCTCTGTGAACAGTTATTATTACTGACCTGGAAATTATTCTACTTTCCTTATTTGACTATTGTTTTTGTCTGGGTTAATGCATCACTGAAACCAGATGTGCAACACTGGATATATTTCCATTACTTAACATGATCATGTGTATTTACTATCCCCATGTTTGAAGTAGTAACAGTTGATTTGTGCTCTACATTTCATGATCTTGGTCTGCTACAATGACCAACAGGCCTCATAAGACAAAATAGAGGGTGTTGTAAGGAATCCATGTGAAGTGAGGCATTGCCTGGGATATTCCTGCCATGAACCGCTTGAAACAAAAGGAAGGAAAAGTTAGATTTTATACAGGCATCTACCATGTGGCAGAACTAGCATCAAACTCCCATGGTTAGCAATGAAAAGGCTGGTCTGGCCAGTTCTAATTCCAGCCAGAAGAGTGCAGCAGGATGTACATGTGCTGAATGAGTCCTCACAGGGCAGAGTCAGAAAATACCTCAAAAAATTGAAAAATCACCCCCTCCCTGACATGTAAAACAAAGTAAATGACAGTTTAACAACAAATTGCTTTCTTTCAGTCACAGAGAAGGGTAACAGAAAGGAATTGACAAAACAGTGGCTATTACTCTTTAGCTCTGAAAACAGAGTACTTTATATTTCTGTAAACAAAAAGATTAGTAACTGAGGAAGTGATTGTCTGTGAATGCTGAAGATTTTTTTAAAATAAGGAATTAAAGAGGGAGTATAACATCAGCCAAAAACTACCTTTGCAATAATCTTCCATAGGGACATAAAAAGAATTTTATAGAACTGAATTCTTAAATGTTCTGCAATATCACAGCATACATCCAAGCCTTTATCAGCTCTCCAATTATGTTACTTTCACAATTTTCTTATGAGGTTGGAAACTACTGTTCTGACTGTGGCATTAAAAGCCTCTGCAGATCTTTGCTTAATTTTAAACAGAAAGTTACGAGTTATGGCTGGAGTTTTCCTGCAGGTCTCCTGGGCTCCAAATCAGACCAGTCACCTGCAGATCGCCCTTCCTCTCCTCTGCATGAAGAGCACGTACCACACTCACATCTGCTCAAGGGCACCAGCAAGAAAGCAAAGACTGTGTAATGCAGGGCTGGCAGCTCTATGTGGGAACAGGCATTGGTTGTTTTGGTTTCTTGTTTCCAGCTGAATTGCAGGGTCTGAGTAAGGGGAAAACCCCCATGCCTTTACCATAAAAAGTGTTGCAAATACTGGGTGAGAAATTGAGGCTGCTTTCCGACTGTATCCTAAAAGAGGGGTTTTTTTATAGAATCTAACAGAATACAGGAAAAAGAAATGAGAGTACCCTTCTCAAATGCAACAGGGGAAGAGAAAGTGAATCAGAATACAGAAATTTCCCCTTTCATTTAACCATGCAGGTATTTCTCTATTCCTCCTTCATCTCCCACACTGGCAGTGGCCAGTGGCATCACCCACTCACTGGCAGTGGCTGCTTACACCTGCATAGCTTCCAAAATGGGTTCTACTCCATTCAGTTCCTACTGTTTTCTTCAACAAAGATCTCCTCCCTTTCTGCCACAAATAATACTCAAGAAGGAACTCCTCATAAAAGAGGCAACACATAAAAGTGCACAAATGCCGCCCACGTTATTAGTCACTATGTGCTCCATGCACTCCTTCCCTCTTTGGAACCACCCTGTGGTTGCTCTCCAAATTACAGCCCTCAAATTTCATTCCCAGCTACTGCTCTTCTTCATTCTTGTTTGTGTAAGATAAGGCTGAGAAAAAATAAAAAGGTGCCTGGAGAATTTTGTCAAACTCCACAGCAGTTGAGAAACCCAAGTGCACCATCCCCCCGTGCCCTGGAACAGAAGGAGATGAAGAAACAAATAAGGATGGGCACAGCAGAAGCACTTCCTACTCTGTCCTTTGTATACAGAAAGTAAGAGCAGGGGGAGGCAGATTACTGGGAAAGCAAGCTAAGAAGATGGTTTCACTCAGTGAGTTTGTCCTGCATATGTCCAGGAAGGCAAAAGGGGCTCACAGTCTACAGGACATCAACAAAAGCTGAAAGCTCTGCACAGTGAGTTTCTGAAGAGAGAGAAGCCTTCATTTTTGCAGGTATTATTACCAAGCCCTGCACTCCCTTACACAGGATAGTATTAGGCAAGTTGCAAGTTTGGACACTCCATTCAAGCTGTTTGCAGCCTGAGAAGCCTGCATGTACCTCTCACTTCCACGTGGCCTCTCTGTGCTCAGGAATCCAACGTACGGTTTATATCATCCCACACAGAGGTGCAGATGTTGGCTTCCCAGAGCAGCAATAACATGTCTCCTCTCAAGTAAGTTATGTTGTTTTCCTCCCGTCTCCTCTGAAGTCACTCTGGCTGCTCCTAGTTCTTCCACAGCTTTATACACCACACACTCTCACATTTCAATCTCTCTGAGAATTTTTGGCTGGAGATTGTCAGATGTCCTAAGGCATATCTGTCCAGATTTTGCACTTGCCCAAACTGGCAGAGCTCACCCAGAACTAGAGTTTTGTATCTGCACAGGATCTGTCTCATGCTCTCTTACTAGCAAAGATAACACTAGTACAGTTGTTACACTGCTCATGAAGAAATACAGCTGCAAACTAGTCATGTACAGTGGAGCTGGGGGTGTAGAAATTAGCACAACTTATTTGTTCTTTTTAGTGTTACATTTTGGCCTGTTTCAGTAAGATAGCAGTTACAAAGCAGTATAAACAGCCAACATGAGCCTATGTACTCACACATGTAAGTAACAATCCTTGTTGAGACATGATTCCAGTATTATATGCCCTGTTCTACAGAATTCATTGAAATTATTCCCAACTTATATTACCATAAATGAAAGCAGAATTAGGTTTAACATGAATATGCAGCCCTATGCATATGCAATTTCACTATGTACTGATATATGTGTGCATAAACTACCTGTGCATGGAGTGCATATATATATACTGTCATTCTTATAAATCAGCAGATTCAAATATGGTATTTTCCTAGAAAACAGCTTGTATAATGACTATAGTTAATAATTTGGGAATTAAAATGAGAACTCAGATTGAAATCTTTTCGTCTGCTCAGTTTTACTGCAGTGCAAGTTGCTCAGTACAGATCTTAACAGTGATGTGTTACTTGCATCTCAAAGATCCTCTTTTCTAAAAAATTAGGAAGCCATTGCAGCTTATTGCTATGACTGAATGAATGTAAAGACTAGCTGTTTCTGAATTTGAATGGATAAAAAGAGGAGCTGAAAATAATCGCAGATAGTTCAGTTCATCCTTGACAGTCACCTCACTGGTTTTAGGCTTCAGTGAGAAGAGCAGACTGGGCTTCTGGTCTTGAGAAACACTATTGTGGTAGGAGATGTACAGACTTGGAATGAGTAGGAAATGTGTTACACACCTTGGAAAACTTAAAGTCTGACTCAAAACCTGAAAAGTCAAGGCAGGGAAACTTCCAAAGTCCTGAGTTCTCTCACTCAGTACACAGCATGTGCATCTACAACCTTTTTTCAAGCAGCACATCAATGTGCTTTTCTAAAAAGTGGTAACTAATTCTTCAGTCCAACCCTGACAATTTCTCAGACTTGCAACTACCTGTGGAGTGTATAGTCTTCCCTGAGTGCCTCTACTTACATTTGTAAGCTTCAAAAGAGTGGTAGATGCAGAAACTAACAATAACAGCAATATTATGAAAATAACACATTACGGAAATCCCTACACCGAGCAGAAACTGTAGAACAAGAAGACTGGTGATCAAATACTTAAAAGACAGAAGCAAAGAAGCAGCTCACACTTAAGATATGTTTGGATTGGCCTTAATTTATTGAAAAGGAAAAAAAATCCTTTCCAAAAATTGCAGACTGATGCTCATCTATGGTACTCCTTACAATCCAAACTCATTAGAGTTTTCAAGAGACTTCAGCAAGCACAAGTTCGACACACTCAGCAGTCAAAGAAACTTCTCTGCTTATTAAACACGTGCATCTGCAGGCAACAATGGGTAGCAATTCACAGTCAGTTCTACCAGTTTAGGACAGGAGCTACAGAGACAGGATATAAAAGGCTTCCATGAAGCTTCAAACCGGTGCAGAAATAGAGGAAGTGCTCACCAGAGAAGGACTGTCACTTCTCAGCGTTACCTTTCTTTTACCTGTTTCTAAAACACATGTGAGAGCTGCAGGGAGTTCACAGGGAACGGAGCTGACAGGGCTGGAGCTTAACAGGGTGATGTTTCAACAGTACATTTGCAAGTTAGAAATGTCATATAATCCAAGGAGTGCCAAAAGGCACAGGGAGCTGGGGGAGAGGGGGTGAGGGCAAGGGGAAATGAAAAACCAGTCTGCCTCCAGAAACATGCTTGTTGAGGTTACATGGAAATCTCTCTAGCCAGCACTCTGTCGAGAGTTTTCCCAGTTTTCCAAGTCATTCAAAGCTGACTTGATCACACTGTGCATACTTAATCCAACTTCAAACCTTTTCCTTTTATATATTGTCTTGCCCTCCTCTCAAATCCGGAGCACTGGCAGTAAAAGCTGCTCTGAACAAAACCTTTGATCCAACCTTCTCCCTCTTAATGCACTGTTGTCTCCTTCCCAGTTCAGAGTCAAACTCATTTCGGCTTGGAAATGAATGCTCACTTGCAGGCTGAATGGAATCCTTATGGGCTGCATCTCAAACTCCAAAGGTGTTTTTAGTTCAGCTGCTTTTCTTAAATCTATGCTTATTGAAGTTGCTTGTGAACCCTTTTCAAGGAGGACCTGGCACCCTATTTAAAACCCCCTGGACTAAGTCCAAGTAGTTTAGCTGTTTTTGAGGCTTCCCTATTCAATGCAGGGCATCAGACAGGTATTTTCAGAACTTGTTTCTCCACTTTGCTGGATTTTGCTGTGACTAACTTCAGTAAAGGTTCATTAGAAACAGCCTCTGGTTTTGCTGCAGTTCTTTTCAAAGTGCTTAAAAACTGAAGCTATAAAACCAGATCGCTTACACTCCATTCCAAGTAGATTTCTGCAAATACTCCTGGTAAGTACTATGACAACTCATTTTCCAGAGCCATGTAGACTTTCTATCACAATTATTCAAAATACCTGTGTTCTGAGACACTGGATGCTCAAACAGAGTGGCTACCCCGCAGTGTGCATCTGTGCCTTCTCCTTTGGGGTCACAGAAAGATGACAGGGTCTAGTTTTTGAGGCTTTTGTTTTCTAAGGAAGAAAAAAAAAAGATACAAGTAAAAAAATGAAGCAACATACTTGAGTAGCAAGGGTGGGAACATCCAGGGCCAGTTCAAATCTCACACAAAGATTTGAGCCCAACTGCACATACTCACAGACCACAGATGTAAACATCTCTGGAACTAAGTCTCAGTCATAGGGAGCTGCTTCAGCTTTCCAGACCAACTCTGAAAAGCTCCAAAAATAATGGTACTTCTATTCTGAAGTTACTTCCTTCAACATCTGTGGTGAATATGTGATACTGGCTGCTATAAGTATCACACATATTTAAAACTAACAGGAGATGTCAAGGCTTGGTCCAACCACATTGTGGTCATTAGGAGGAGGGAGCTACACAAATGCTTCATGAGATACATATGCTGTTCTGGGGGTGCTAAGGCTTACTCTGCTCTGAGAAATTTGCCATCCTGTTCAGATTTATGAGAAATAACAAAAAAACCCTTTACAAAATATAAAGTGGGCACAAAATATCTATTTTTTAGCACAGTTCTTGGTGATATTTACCTTCTGTTTAGCTGATGGCATCTAAACTTATCTCTACCCTTGCCTACTGCACAAAAGAAAAAAAAGTTATCTGGCAACATTTATTACATTATTTCTAACGGCTCATTAAAAAAAGACACTTCCTTATTACAGAATATGAACAGTTGTCAAAACAGTGCTCTCTACAGATGGAGTGTGTTTTCAGAGTTTTTTTTTAAATAAAAGTTAAGAATAGTAGTATTTTCAATCACAAAAGCCTACTTTTCTGAATCAACCAGAGGCATTATTATTTGTTTTTATTAACACATACAAAATTATTAGGGTATACAAACGTGTTTCCTTTTTTTGACACAGTGAAAACTAAATAAATGGGCATTACAGCATTAGTTTACATCACATTTTGATTCAAAAAAACACAGTTTGTGATTAAACAAATAAGTTTATATATATATATTTAAGAAAAAGCTTGAAATAGCTGGATAACAAATAATTGATTTATACTATCAAAAGGCTGGGAGCAATTGTGTCTCCTGTGGTTGTGCCCTTAGCTTGCACACTGTGACCTCCACTGATATGAGTTTCTATTAAAAAAACAAAGAGAACAACAACAAAAAACCTCAACAAAACGAACACCACCCAACTCCCCCCCAAATACCCCAAACACCAACTCCCCCCAAAACACAAAACCTCAAAGCAATGGCACAACTTTCCGCAGGATAGTAACTTTTCCTGACAGCTTCAAGCACAAAAGAATTATTTTAAATATCACATAAACCTACAGTAAATTAAAAAAATAGAAGATTACTTTACACAATGCATGGAAACCATTTCTAGTGAGCACAAACATTTACAACTGTGTCAGGATTTTTCCTTGCATAACCCAAACTCACACACAAACCAGTTTTCAAAAGAATTAGTGAAATATTCAGTCCACTTTGTTTCTTTTATACAACATGAAATGGTTACAATACCATAGTATTTTTTTTAGAATAAGTTAAACATCAACACATATGGCAATAGCATTGTTCTATTCTTTCTACATATATCCCAAATTTCAGTCTATTTTTATTCAGTCACAAAATAAAGACTTAAGATCCAGTTATACTGGAAAACTAGACTAGTTCTAGAAACAACAAATACTGTAAGCACTTTGGTATAATATGTACAGATTGTGCTGTCAGTGTCATGCTTGCATACTGGAATTGATCAACAGATTTCCAATGGTGAATTAAAGTAAAAAACGTACTGTAAGACTTGCCTTTTTATTTCTTTTCCTCTTTGGAAATGATTCACTCAAAGAAGACACATCACAAGCACACACACAGCATTTGTATGATGTGACTACAAATTAAATATTAAAGTATTTTTTAAATACAATGCAAGGCCAGTCTTCTTAAGTGCATAGAATGTAATGCAGAATACTGTTAGTTACAGGGGCAAGAACAAAGATATGAAACATTTTAACAGATATTGAACAATGTTCTTATTAAAAGGAGGTGTGAATAGGCATTCTTCTATTGTTAAAAAGATCAACATGTTTTATCCCCCACTGGTAAGAGAAACACTAAATGCTGAATCATGAAACATATCTACTGCATCCATTTTATCTCTTTCTTTCAAAGGCTTAGAATTGCACCTTCAGACTGTTAAAGCAGTTTGGATATTTGGTTATGGGCTTTTCCCTCCTCCTTTTTTCCCCCATTTTTTTCTTTTCTTTTCTTTTTTTTTCCAATTTATAACAAAAGCTTTTCCCTTCCTGAAAGTGGAACTCAAAAAGTGCATTTTAAATTAAAGGGTCTAATTTCCACACCCCTCCTCTCTATTTTATGGATGCATTTGTTGTGGCTTAGAAATTTTAGCTCAACCTATTAATTCTTTCTATCACTATAATTTATTAGAATGTCTCAGATTTATTCAGGCAATCCTGCCCTCCTCTTGCAAAACAAATAGTATTAAATTCTAAGAAATCCAAAATACTGCAATTTCTATTCAAGGGAAATGCAACAAGAGTAAAGACTGCACAATTTTCAGAAGATTTGGACTGTATGCAAAGTTGTCCCAAATTTTTCTCTATTTTCTCTTTTGGATTTTGGGATATAGTAACCTGCAAATATGTTCCACTAATACTGCAAGTGAGCTTCAGACTAAGGTCTCAGGAACAAAATAGTAGACCCAAAACTCTCAAACCAATCAGAGGAAACTCACCCCAATTGTTACCCTTTTCTTACATAGCATAACAACTCATTTAACATATAAACACAAGGGATGATGGTTCTAACTTGAAGCTCCTATTTTTGGCAAATAATACTTCACAGGTATCAGAAATACTTTAGTTAATGTCTCCATATTTCTCCCATTTCTAAGATGTCTTCTTTTCCTTACAGAAGTTTTAGCTATTCAACATCAACCCAAACAATTGCACAAAAACTACAGCACCAAACTTTTGGTAACTGAGACTGCTGGAGAGCACACACAGGAGAAAAGAATTTGACTGTGGTTGTTGAACGGGCGAGAAGTCAAATGAGTTTCAATAAAACAAATGTTAACACATTCCTTAATTGAAATGATTAATTCTTAGCAGAAATAAATTAAGATCAGTCTGATCTTACTCTAAACTAGTTGGTGACCCAGCCAGACTTTTGTGCAGATTGGGGTTTTGACTGTGCCTGTTCCGACTGCGAACAGATGAAAACATTGTGTTGCAACCTGGGACTTTGCATTTGTGGAGCTGGCGGAGATGCACAGTTTTGTAATGAGCCCTGAAAGTTCCTTTATTACTGTATGTTTTTTGACATATATGACAAGTTATTGGCAAACTGGAAGGTAAATTTGTAAAGTTTTGATTAGCTTTCTCAATTAAAGTAGAGTCTTGGTAGAGTTCATCATTAGGCATTAGGCTGGGTCCTTCACAGCTTTCATCACTATCATCCAAGGCCATGGTGCACGTTTCACTTCCTCCATCAGAATCCCAAGAAGAATGAGCACTGCTCTCAGATTTAATGCTGGAAGTAGTGCTTAGATCCAGAACAGCTCCATCATTTAATGGATCGTATCCATAACTCTCAGAACAGGGTTCTCTAATTTTGCTCATTGGAAAAACGTAGCTGCCTGTTCTGTTCATTCCTTTGAAGATTACAGAAGTATGTCCAACATGTTGTTTTAAAGAGACATCTTGGCAAAACTCCTTAGCCATGTCTTTCAAGAGGTATGTTGCATTGAAATGGTTGTTGAATTCCAGTGTATCTTTAGTCAGAAGCTTATGATGAAGATTTAGGTTTGAACTATGTCTAGAAGAACAAAGACAAGCTTAGCAAGAAAGTGTTTTGCCTCACTTAACAGCTGTTTCAAAATGACCATTAACAAAGAAAAAAATCAGTATTTAGTAGCATGCATGAACTGTATACTTCTAATCTGACCAACTGCCACACTGGGAGTGCACATGGACAATTTACACATGTGACTGGGTTTCTGAACTTGCTCACACGGGGATGTATCAATTAACTCCACAGAAATCAGTGTTTCAGATTCTCTCCTGCATTGTGGACAGCTGTCTGCTCTGCTAGATCTAGTGCTGGGCCTAAAAGCGTTGGGGGACAGACTAAAAACCTGCAAACTGAACTGAGATCAGAGAATGGGCTGAGAGGGATAAGAAACAAGATTCTTTTGCAATGGACAAAGCAGGAAAGGAGTGACACCTGAGTCTGCAAAACTGTTGATGATCTCAAGTACCACAACCATGTGCCAGGATGCAGCTGTACCATCAGTACACAGCTTTTCCTTGAAAAAAGGTATACTGAATTATATGCAATTTGCCACGTTCAAACGGGCATCCCTGGATTCAAAATCACCCAAACATACAAAATCACTACTTCCCATTGAATACTATCAATCAGCTCCTGGGAACTGCCAGGCTCTGTCTAGAAGATTGTAAGACTGGCAAAATATTTGTTTTTCCTCTTGTCATCATGGTTTAATCAAAACCATGAAAAGTTCCAAAAGGCACAGAAATATTTCGCACTTGCAGTCACAGTACATTAAAGTCTAGAAACTTCTGCAAAGTTGTTCCAAACAACTATTGTTGTGTACAAAGCTTGTGAACTTTCTTCTGAGTTAACTTTGCCTTTTTTTCCCCTTAAATAAACCATCCTCCAAAAGCACCTATGTTAAAGCCTATCTGAATATATTGGTGTGGGAAGGAATTTGTGGCATGTGGATGCAAATCTTACTGCTGGCTTTCTTTCCTGTGGCCCATATCGCAATTACAGGGAGAGGAATTCACATCTGGGAAGATGCAGGCAGCAGACCAGGGAATGAAGCCCTGCCAGCAGCAGATCAATCTGTGCATCTCAGATGCAGCGGCCAGTCCTCAGAGACCGGCCCATCCTCTCTCTGGACTGCATCAGCTGGCTCCAGCACTCCTAGCAGATTACAGACAATCTAAACCTTGTGTCACTCCGAACTACTATCCAGGCGTGCTTCTTGCAGCCAAAAGTTGCTTTAACACTCTTACAGAGACTTGGAAAACTTACAACACTTTGTTGTACTTGAATAGGTTTGGTACCTATCACTGACGGATTCAGATACACAACTGCTGGTGAACAACAGAACTTCAGTTCTTGTTTCTCAGCCTACATGCAGAAGGCTGAAATAAAATGAATGCAACACAGTACATGCTGCTCACAGGACACTGAATCAAGGCTGTGATATAGTTTAGGAATTAGTATGTAACCTCACAGAGAAGCACTAATGATGTGGACACACACCAGACAGTGTTAGATGCAGACTACCACTGCATAATGCTACTTTTATACTGACAAAAGACTAATCTTGCTTTTCTTATGGACTTCTTCTCACCAGGCTGTTGCAAATCCTTGAGCACAAGCAAGGACCAGGGCAAGTGAAGATACCCTGAATTGATCTCATTGCTTTTCCATTAAAGAACATTGTATGCATTAAAATATACATGAAAGTACATATTAAACATGTAAGTCCACACATGCATCTACTGGAAAATTGCTGAATTCATACCCTTGTGGCTTTCTTTTTATGTTCTAAAGTATTCTTTCAACTATTGCAGTCTTTATCAGTTATGAAATTTCCATGGCTTTATTTAATACCTTGTAGTCTAGTGGAAAGGAAATGTTTCTTTCAATGAATTTTCATTTCATGAATGTTCTGATAAGCTATCATACCTGTTATACGAGGATACACAGAAAATATTTGCAGGCTCCATTCCTCAAACACTCATTTTAATTTCAAGTTAGGCTCCATTGTGATGGTAAAATAAATACAATTTTGTTTATAATTTTCTTACCTGTCTCGACTTCTACGAGAAGGGAAAGCAGCATTACAGCCCTCAACTGTGCAAATATGCATTTCTTTGAGATGTACATTTTTAAAATGCATTTTTACACTGTAAGGGTTTTTAAAAGTCTTCTTACAGATGTCACAATGAAAGCGGCTTTCTTCCTTCTGAATCCCTAGTGCATGTTGACTGACATGATCCATATCTTTAGAGTCTTCAAAACAAGGAATGGCAGCACCCCTGTTTGACAAAGTGCTGAAAAAGCCCCCGGTCAGCAAGTGGTGTTGCAATTCAGGGCAGTCATTTTTAGGAATCCTGTGCTTTGACTGCTCTTTAATATACATGGGGGGTTCAGTCATTGGTTTTATAACATCATTGTGGTGCTGTTTTGGATCTTCATATATAATCTCATGGGAAACTATTTTTAATGGTTGGTTTTCTTCTGGTTTAGCCTCTTTCTCACACTGTTGCAATTCATTCTCAGAGATATCCTCGATGTATTTGTTATTTGCCGCAAAGACAGATTCAAAATAATTTGGGCCCTCTACCCCAGAGAGAGATTTCCATGAATTACCTGAATGGGGGTGCTTTTCCACCCTGTCGGTCACTCGCTTCTCTATCTTATGCTCACAGGTCTCAAGCTCTCCATCGCTTACCACTTGCAGACGTGTGTCATCTTCAGAACTGGCAACATCACTACTTTCGTTGGGTGTCTCAACAGCTTCTTTCTCTATCTTGATCGGCATGCTCGATTTTCGAGACTTCTTCTTGGGGAGCACGTCAAATGGCAATTCATTTGAAACAAGCTGCTCTGGTATTGAGGAAGAAACAAGGGGCAGAGAAGGAAGAGTACCTGGAGTGTTAGCAAGCTCAGCTGGTGTGACTGGACTACGGTAAAAAGGAAGAACAGGCTGTACTGTCTTCAGGTTTGGAAAGAGAACACCATTATGCCCAATACTGGAAAATCCAGCCTGACCTTTTGAATCTGTACAAGAGCTGGCATAGCTGGATATAGTTCTGCTATCCGGAGTTAAAATTGTAAATTCTGTCCTTTTACTGTCTCCAGGTCCAGCAATGGTCAAACTATTTCTCAGATCTTTATCCCTGTTATTTCTATTCATTGGCATATGAAGTCTGGGGTTTGGATTTGCACTGTGACGATTTCGGCTGCGCAAAGAGCTAAATACCATATTGCAGCCCTCAATGGTGCATTTGTGCTTTATCTTCAGATGAACAGCATTGTAATGTATTTTCAAAGTACCTTTGTCATAAAACGTCTTTTCACATGCAGTGCAGAAAACACGCCCTTTCCTTGGCCCAGCACCATTTTTTTCAACGGATTTAATTTTGTTTTCTGGAGATAGTGCTGCCATTTCAAGCTTTGCTGCTGTATTATGTGAACTGGATTCACTTAAAAGGGCATCATCTTCTGTTTTAGTGACATCCAGACCATTTATGCTCCTCTCATTTTCAACTTGAAATGGTGCAGAACTAGAAGTTAAGAAGCTGCTTTCAGAAAATGGTATCTGAAGATCTTGTTTGGTTTCATTGCCATGGTCTTGACCTTGCTCAATCAAATGTCTTTCTGGTGGTGAACCTATCAAGGGTGGAGGCACTGGACTGAAAAACTGAAATGGCAGCATGAAAGCCATGTTATTGACAAGGTTCTCAAAGGGATGAATGTTGGTGGGACTCATTTTGTCCAAGGAAGTAGAAAAATTAGGACTGTGTGGATTGCAGCTCTCAATGAATGCCCTAATATCCAAATTGGCAGTAGGTGGTGGTATTATAATTGATTGCCCTTCTTTCTCTTGAATTGCCATTAACTCTACAATGGACTTAGTTTCTCCAAAGCGAAGAAACTGCTGCAAAGTAGCCAGTTCTTCTTCAGTGGTCATTATGCTCCAGTGATCCAGAACCTTTCCTGAAGCGTCCTAAAACCAAAAATACATTTAAATGAATCACATATCAATTAAGGCAAATGAAAAATGCCTCTCCTCAAATCTCTCATTTTTTCAGGGACTAAAATTTCATCTCTAGAGAAATGATAAAAACATTCCATCTAATGAGATTAATGCCAATTCTGTGCTAATTTCTTCCAAATTTTACCACATGGGTGATACTGTTTCTTTCTGAACTGACAGTAATACCTTCCAATAAACTATTTTTTCCACAAAAATTAAGACACGTTATTTGAACAACAGTTAGTATCCTGTAAGTACAGACAGCAGAGATGGAGCAATCAGACCAAGATTTAGCTCCTCTTTTAAGTCAAGTATTCTTTCATTGCAAGTTTAATAATCTTCCAAGCAACTAAGATCAGAGAACAAATGAACCTGTATTGATCTATTGCCAGCGTTCACAGAGCACAACTGTAATTACACTAGTGTTGGAGTTCTTTCAAACTCTAGCTATGCCTAACTTTTCCCAATAACTACAATAAATATTTTATCACAGAACATGTATTTGATGGCCTACTGAGATTTTTCACAGTGCATGTAAGAGTTGCTAAGATGATGAAGAATGTAACATTATAAATTTTTCATGTGGTAGAGGTTCAAGGTAATTGATTCCATATTTTTAATCCTAACACTAAAAAGCAAGATTATCAAGACCATTAAATATTGATTCGTGTCATAATGTAAGATCATAATGTTACTCTACATAAAAGGTAACTTCCATAGCAGCAAGGACTAACACCAGTGCAAGCACACGGGCCCAAATACATCCCTGCTGTAGCTCCAGTAAGGTCAGTAGCATTACACCAGAGATGAATATTTTCCCTGGTGTTTAAGATGATGGCAAGTTTATTTCTTGATATATTATTCTGCTGTATGAAAGCAAATTCACTGTTTAAATAATACTGGAGAAAATTCTGAAGCCTTTACTTTGGTACATTCCCAGTAACTTTTTATCTTTGCATACCTTTCTTCACAGATTTGAGCAAGTAGGAAGATTTCAATTAAGTCTGACCAAAAAGAAGAGAGTAATGACCAAAAATCCACCCTTGTCTTTTCTGGTGTTACGCCTGTACAGGTCTATTACTGCCTTTCAGATGTGCCATGCTGTTAACACATTGTAAACCACTGAGAAGATTAAGCTAGAAAAACTACTTAACAATCATATTTATATTAAAAAAGCTCCTCTGAATACCTGTAGCACATATCCACGTATATAATCCTGTAGTGTCCAGTCCAGAGCATGGAGAATCTGTATCACCTCTTCCTGCTTCAGAACACTGAAAAGCCGATCTAGCAGAATTTTAAGGCGCACAGGAATGGCTTGGGTTCCGTATAACATGAGGCTACTGATATCAAAGACAACATTGGATTGAACTATTTCTACTTGGCTTGATGGGTAGAGGTTGGGAATCCTTAATTTGCTCAGGGCTGAAAATAAAAATCACAAAATATAAATAAAACTTGAGTCACATGAGAGAGGTAAAATTTAACGTAACTAATATTGCAGTGGGAGGGTTGAGAGTTGACACAAAAAGCATGTTAGAGTGAGGAGGATCCTAAATGGTTTTCTATAGATTGCAAAAACAAATATTACCATGTGCTACCCATCCATGCCGGCACTGGTCACATTGTCGCTGATTTATTTTCCCAGGTTTGAAACATTGACAACTACAGTTCACGAGAGTGCATCGGATGGCCTGGAGATCAATAAAAAGGATGATATGTGATATATAAGCACCATTTAGAGTGTGCAGATTATACACAGACAGTACACCTATAAAATCCATATGAAGATAGAGTTAATATACCAGCACGTACCTACCAACATGCAGTGTAAGTAATCCAGGCAAAACTGGAGTTATACAAGACTATCTCTGATGAAACAGAATTGGTCACCAGCTGCAACACCAGAATATTACAGAATATATTTAATGATATACACAGCAAAACTTCTGTGGATTTATTTAGGCAGAAGGATCTTTATAACACTTTAAAAGTGCCAGAAATTATGCATTCATCTAAGCTATGATGCTCATGTATGATCACTTTTTCAGGAAGGTTTGAAAAGAAAGATATACTGAGGAAATGTCCCCCTCTCTTGCAGTCTTGCTGGAACTCCATACTGCAATATAGGAAGATGTCATGCCTTACACATGCAGGATCCACATGGAATAGATGTATTCTGGCAACTACACCAGAGCTCCCTAATGCTCCTCAGCAACAAACCTCACCAAAAGGTACCGCAACTCCTCAAAGACTAAACAATCACATTTTGTAAAGGGAAATGCTTGAAAGCAAAATAGAGCACACAGAGAGCAACCAGTCGCACAGTTCAAGTTGTGCATCACTTTACTCTCACCATGGTCATGTATAATGTAAATCAAATTAGTATTCAGATATCCCTAATCAACAAGGTGATGCAAACTTGCTTCCTGGAGTACATGCCTTCTACTGTATGTGCCCATCTGCTGGAGAAGGCAAACAGACATCTTGGAGGTCCCAGTTAAAGCTCTGTAGACCAAAGCATTTTAGGATTCTGCATTGCCTGGTTTTGATACTGAGAACAGTTCCCACATAAACAGAATATTAATTAAGGGAGGCAGAAGAGGACACTACATACATAATCCTACTACAAACAAGCACGTTCACAACATTTGGATGTCTAGTGCTTTATAGTAATGGGTTTAGACTGAGATTTTAAAATCTCAGTATCTGGCTTATCCAGAAGGTGGTTTACATGCAAAACTCCAGACTGCAGTGTTTGGTGCTGAGATTCATCTGTATTTCAGGGATTGGAACAAGTGGAAACAGGGCTGTAGAAATCTCTGAATCACTTTGCCTTTAATCTTTTAAAGGAGACATTGCAAAACACTGAATTCTTGAGAAAAGCTCTATGCTCCCCATAAAGTCGTAAAACACACATCAATACCCTGCACAGTGTGAATTGCTTCACTTTAATGGAGGATGTATTTTCACTTAGATGCTAAAATACTTCCATATAACAATAAAAAACCATACCTTTCTTAAAGAAAGGTTAGAGAGGAAAAAATATGTAGTTGGCTGCTGATTTACTTCTATCACAAGACATCAAACAATAATGCAGTTCAAGCCTTCTACTTCTGTTCATACACAATATTCTGTAACTTGTGTGGACACAACACTTTCCACAGGCGACCCTGCTAGGTTTGGTGAGCTACAGTGCACTCCATAAATGCAACTTCTGCACTTCCTTCAGACAAATTACAAAGGAGTGCTTCCTTTTTCTGCAAGAAGTAACACAAATATGCACAATGAAAAAAGCTGTCATGATGATAAGTTAATTGAGATTTCAAAATTTTTGTCATTCCTTTTCTTCTGGACATGTTCCACAAACCACTGACCTTTAAAACTATTTTTTCTACTTAATTTTTGTACATACATAAGAAAGGTATGTCACACCAAATTTTGCAGTTTTGTGTAAGAGCTTGTATATGGTAATGTATTTATTTTGCTTTCGCATGTATGTGTAGAAGACTGCACATCCAAAAACCACAACAAGTAAAAGGAGGATATTTTGTTTTACATACATGAAAGTGGCTGTTAAAAAGGGAGTAGAGTTCCCTTCTATTTTAAATATTGAACTGATCCCCTCTAAAGTCAATACATTATTGCTTCTGAAAACTAGTCTTACACATAGTTAGCTTGCACATTGCTAACATATCAAAGGTGTACCCTCAAATCAGGGATCTGTCACTGACTTAAAAAATTACTTGAAAGAATCCCTAAAAGAAACAAGTGTGATTTTCAGGTTTGTAGCATTTCCCTTCATTTGCGCCTGTCATAGTCTGTCTTCTAAAACTTTTCTAGCAACATTTGGTTTAATATAGTCACAGCAAATGTAGAACATGGCAAAATTAACTTCTAAAATAATGAGTCACAATTTTAAATTGTCACTCACTGTACAACTTAAAAAAGTATTTGTAAAAGATGCACTTTGATTATCTCCAAAATTCACTTATATCAGACTTTAATGAAGAGAAATGTAGCAAAACTTCATGACAATAATACCCTTGCCTTTGGCCTGTTAATCCTCAATACGCCTATTCTAAGGTACTGTAATTACATCAAGTCTTTTAATAAGCTTTATTTTCCCAACAAGTGGAATGTACACACAATTTTATCCTACAGAACAAAGGACAACTTTCTGGATTGCATACATGTAAAGCCTGAAAATTGTAATTAAAGGATTGGAAAAGGTAGATGGAAATTAAAGTGGAATTTTTTAAAGTACAAGCCTTTTGTTCACATCATTCTTTAGTTTCATTCTCCAGAAATACAAGGTAGAAGTCTAAAAAAGTAAGTCTTACGCTGTCATCAAGGATCTTGTTACTGCTTTCCAGTCACACTCTCCTCCACAAATGGATCTTTCCAAATCCATTTTCAGCTACACTTCTTTAATTTTTTTTTTAAAAATAGAGCTGAAAATTCTGATCAAAATTTTCTGTGGTTTTACCAGTGTGACTGTGGGAATGAATCCTGGACTTTTAAAGACAAATGATTCCTCATTACAAGAGACACAGACCAACCACTGAACTGGCCACCGTAAAACATCCAGCTACTACTAATCACTGAATCTTAACCTCTCCTGCCCGAAAGCCACTCCTGCTCACAGCTTTGTTCGCAGGTATTGATGCGGCTTCGATTATGCTTCAAAAGTTACGGAGCGTTTCTTTGCAACCCACTCCCAGCCCTCACAGCTAAAGAAAAGCCCAAGCTAGTGGGACACACTCATTCTGATTCTGGGGACATAACCAGACTTCATTTCCTAAAGCAAGTTTGACACCATCCATGCACTCCCGAAGCCTTTTGGGACCTGAGCTCACTTGCAGCACACAGCAACAGGTTCAGGAAAACGCAGCAAGAGAAGGGCAGTGTAAGTGTATCAGATCTCATTCAGTGTTAAGTGGGTTCTAGTTTAACAGCACTTTGGCTCGGGAAATAAATTAAAAAGTAAGCAAATATTGAAGTCCCTATCAGGACTGAGGTAGAGATCTTTGCTCATGCTGGAAAGCTGGTCTGGCTCTGTGCACGCAGTGACACCTGCAAGTGCAGACACCAGAAAAATAGAAGAGCAAGTCCCAGGTTACCCTGGTGGTATTTATCCTCAGAAATGCACAGATCAGCATTTTGGCATTTCCTGGATCTAAGAAAAAACCTTGTCTTTTTAGCATAAGGTTGCTCCCCACTTTGGAAACTCCTGCCTTTCCTCCCCCCCCAGCTACTGCCATCACCTGAAGAGCTCAAGAGCTTCCCTGCTCTGCTATGAGGATTACCAACAAAATGGCGTAGTTGATGCCAGGTTACAGGAACAAATTTTGCAGGCAGGGCTTAGAAATTCCTATCAGTTTAAAATGCAAGTTTGAAGCTTGAAGAAGAAATAGGAGTTACTTAAAACAAGTATATGAGAGAAACAGTCATTACATGAGCTATAACAGATACTGCTTTCCATGGTCTCTATTGAGAGCTTCTTGCAACAGCCACATCTCCTATGGCCATCACACCATTTCCCAGAAAAGGGAATCCCACTGAACAAATCTAACCCACCATGATACACACTCTGGTGAGCACAAATCCCATGGGAAAAACTGGGACATGTCCCATTTCTGCAAAATAAGACTTTCAGTGGCTCCACAGTAAGGATGCTTATGGAAGAAGAGGCAGGATTTATAGCAGGGGAAGAAATAAAATTAAACATGGGACATAGGTCTGGTTATTTGGAAATATTTTCTGGCTTTCCCCTTTTGAAAGATTTGCAAGGGAAGTCAAGCGCTGGATCTCTCTCCCACCTCTTAAATTAAAAGTACAGGCCACAACTGACTCAGAGTCCAAATCCAAATCTGTGTGCATCTTTTAGTAAAGAGAACAGTAACTATAAGTGTGTGTCAAGTTGTCTTTCTATCAATTTTTCCTTCCTGTTTTTACTGTTATCCACCAGGTTTCTTGTGTTTGCAAAGTTCAAGTAAGTCTTCCTTTTTCATCACTGAGTTACCTTTGATTACTTCTGTATTTAAATCCTTTGCACAGTCTCTGAAAGCAGAGACAAATTAAAACCCTCTTATCTTAAGCATCTCTGTCAATACCACACTTTTCCACATCATACAATGAGCAAAGCTTTGCTTTGTCCATTGTTTGTCAGGCAACTTTTGCCACTTTCCCTAGGGACATATTCTGCTGATAACTGTCTGTCAGTTTTGTCATGATTTAAAACAAGTTCTCATTTTACATTTTGTCCATCTTATTTTCACTGTATCACAACACAGCTGTGCTTACCCATACCAGACTAATATTTGGCTTTTTCTCCATCCCATATGTATTTGTATCCCCCCATCCACTCTGTAGTACATATTTAGCCCTCGTGTCTATCCTTCCTGAAGACAGACTTCAGTTTTACATACACTGTTTAGCTCCCTATAGTTTACTGAAACTAAAATATATTTCAGCATATGCGAAGTACAATCACAAAAAGTGCTGGGCTGCTCTGGATGGTGCAGGTACTTTATGTAGACATAGCCCAACAATTTGGCCTAAAATGCACATTAGTATTATATCTGCCAATTAAGCACCTTATACTTCTAATTGTTCCTTGAAAGTTTCCATGTATTCCACATTTAATAAGGCTCTGAATCCCATCTGCCTGTAGAGACCATTAGGAGGGCCCTTGCAGCATCTTCAAGGAAAGGCTCTGGGCCATTTTCTTCTTCCTGACATGCTCACTTCAAAGAGGTAACAGGATGCCTGGAGGATGGACAGAATATGGAACCCCTTTGCTGCCTGTGGGGAGGACACACAGGGAATGGGGAAAAGGGAGCAATTGTGCACTAAAACACACCCACGTGCACAGGTCTGACAGCAAGGTCCCTTTGAGAGTTACTCTGCACCAAGACTTGGCCCGTGCTACAACTTGCACATGTTCTGCTCAGGATTGTGGTGGTTACTTCTGCCACGTGTTTAAGGTCCTGCTGTGTTCCCCAGGACCACAGCACACACCCCCTGCCTGCCTTTCACAGCCTGAGCCCCTGAAACAAAGGGCTTTCCATTCCAGTACATTTCTGCCTACTCCAGTATATTTGGTTGTTGCAAGTTCTGCTGTTTCTATAATAAAGTTTAAAAATACTTAAGACTAAAATAAACAATTACATAAAATTATTAAAACAAGAAAAATGCCCTTCTGAGATTTCTAATTATACTGGACTGAATTTCACACATTATTTCCACAGTCTTATCTCAAAAAACCTGTTTCTTACAAAGTAAAAGCTGCTAATACAGTTATTTAATAAATGTCACTAACAACAAACAACTTTCATGAGAAGCAAACAATCCTTACAGCTTGTTGTATCCAGAAAACAGTCTGATATCTTCAGTATTTTGAACTGTTAATTAAATAAAGTCAAGTTGTACTTGGATGAGACAGACTGAAGAGCACCCACCTAATTGCTCCAGCCTTGTCCATTCAGACAGACATGTTTAACATGCTGGCCTAAGCTGATTCATTTGACAAACTGCCTACTAGTAAAATAATTTAGCAAAATTTTTTTCTCTCCTCCTGCTTAGGAGACAGATGGGGAAGGTGGGCCACAACTTGCTTCTTACAGTGCCACTAAACACAATGTTACACTCACAGATCAGTCCCTAAGCTGACGATGACTCCTTGGTGACTGGGCTGGTTTTCATTCACACCAACCACCTACACTACCAAGCTCAGGAGCTACAAAAACCTTTGAAAAGCACAGACAAAAAGCTTTTGCTCCAGAGGCCAAACACGGATTTAAGAATTGAACTTAACACCTATTGTACTGAAAATTTTGGCCAGTGCTGATACCACTCAACTCCCACTTACCTCTTCTCTGTGGGGGAATTATGTTATGATTTCTCTCCTAAAAGAACGCATAGGCCACAAGTGGAATACATTTTCTAGATTAGACCATGGAACACAACCCATTAATTATCTGGCTCCTTATGTATATATTCATCCTGTTTATTTGGGGTCAGATACCAAAACTTGACCTCCTTTTAAACAGCCACAGCCTGAGAATACACGGGAACAGAGTATTTACAACGCAAATCCTGCAGCAAAGCTGCATCAGCCCATCACCCTCTCCCTCAGCGGTCCTGAACAGAGCCAGTCTCAGCCTAGAATTTGACCGAATCTCTCTCTTGTGGGTGCAGCGGAGCACCTTGAGCTGAAATGCTAAACTATCCTTGTAATAATTGACTAAAACATCTCAAAAACATACAAAAAAGTGGGGGAAGTGAAGAAACTCAGTAAGGAAGTACTACCTTCATAGGATAGCCCCAATCTTGCTTATGGATTTACAAGGCAGTTCGGGCTGGCTACTGAGTTACGGACCAGGAGTCCGCGTGTCGCCACTTCGCTAAGGTTTTCTAACTGAGAAGAGTCCTAAGAGCGAGGAGCTGAGGCGGGGACAAGCACTGAGCACAGCCCCTCCGGCCCGGGGGCACCGCACCGAGCACAGCCCCTCCGGCCCGGGGGCACCGCACCGAGCACAGCCCCTCCGGCCCGGGGGCACCGCACCGAGCACAGCCCCTCCGGCCCGGGGGCACCGCACCGTGCACAGCCCCTCCGGCCCGGGGGCACCGCACCGAGCACAGCCCCTCCGGCCCGGGGGCACCGCACCGAGCACAGCCCCTCCGGCCCGGGGGCACCGCACCGAGCACAGCCCCTCCGGCCCGGGGGCAGTGCGGGGAGGTGCGGGCTCCGGCCCAGGGCGCTGCGGGCCCCAGCTCGGGCGGTGCGGGCCCCGCGCAGCTCCGGCGGCACAGGCAGGAACTCGGGGCAGGCTCGGGCACTGCACAGGGAGCGAGCACAAGGAGCCCATCTACAAGGCCAAACTTTAATCACAGCATAACTTGTGGGATGAAAATCACTCCTCATGCATGTCACTTACCCTAAAGGGCCCCTTAGGGCAGCTCTTGTTAATGGCACTGTCAAAATAATTATAAAGAGAGAAGAATGTGCATGTGTGTGTGAGCACAACACACTCAGGCCGCTACTCTTTAAACAAAAAGTACTGGACAGCAAACCTTAACTTTGCCATTCAGCAACACACTTGTAGATAGACTGGCTGATGCTGTAATTAATCTCAGTTGTTAACAACAGGTGAGTGCTGACAGACAGTTTGGTCCACCCCGGGGACTGTATTTAGAGCCTCTTCTACCGTTTGGTTTGAAAATTAAAAGAAGAAATACAAATTGAGAAAGGAAAAAGAACACATTCTCATTATCTTATGGTTGCTATTTACTTTTGATTCTAGAACTGACTGTGATGCTCCAGTTCCCACAGCATACCTGCCCTAGCCGGCATGGGTCAAACATTTTATTGGTACTAAACAGAGTCTATCACAAGATATTAAAGTAACTTCCCTTTTTAATAAATTTACAGGAAAAATCATTCTTATTAATGGATTTAAAAAATGAGCAAAAGATTGCAGCTTACTGATGAGAAAAACTGGTCAGGTTTAGGGCTAAAGTCACTGGACAGAAATGGCTTGAAACTTCTTATGATAAAGCACTAGCTGGTATTTAATTTAACAAATACATTGTGCACATACTACTTGTCTCTGCTGACATGCTAAATAAATGCTGAAACTACAGACCTAGCCATGAACTGCGTCACAAATCACAGAATCAGCCGAGTTGGGAGTTTAGTCAAATCTTTAACTCCAAGCCCCATGTTAACAAGAAATAAGTGTTATTAACACAAATGCTCAAATACCAGAGAAATGAGGAATATTAGTATAAATCAACCACAGGACTTTTAAAATATGTCTTTAACTATTTTTACCTAGTTTATAAAATGTTGTATGTGTGCAATGTGGGTGAGTTAATGTTTCAAAGACAATTCTAAATTTTCCAGCTCTTCACACTGCTGTTTAAGTCTCAAAGCCATAAAATATGCATGCTTAAATCTCTTCCTTTTTGCTGTTACAGAGCAAAGACAAAAAGAATAAAAGTAACAGCGCTCTGAAATATTTAGTGTTACACAATTCCATTTAATGCAATTTCATAAATTTTAAACACAAACAGTATTTGTACACATACATGATACTATCTGTGGTACTCTAGTTATGCAATATTTTACACAACAGTGTAGCTCCATTGGTAATTTCACAATTTAAAACTCAGTATCCCTTTTTACTGAACACAGGTGAGGAAATTTTTAACTGGCTTTCAGACATCAGCTACTGTCAAACAAAAAAAATACCGATTTCTCACAGATAATCCCCTATATTTGAAATATGAAGTAAAACATTTGCATTTTTTTTCTTTTTTTCTGTTTGTTTAAAGAAGCCATTCTACCATGGTTTTAAAGTGTGGAATGAAAATGTCATTGTTCTTTACTGTAAAATGACTGAAGTCTGTTAAAAACTGCCAATTTTCCTTATTCCCTCAATAACGTTTTTTCTGAGTCTGAATATTGAAATTTCAGTCCCTAAGCAGATTTTTTAAAATGGCCACTAGCAACAAAATAATAAGAAATAAAACCTTAATTTAAAAAAGTGATGACACTTGTTGTAAAACTTCAACTGTAGCATCTCCTAGGTCAAAACCTGCTGGCTGCCAGTACACAGGAATTCTGAGAGTTCCTGCACCACTGAAGCCAGAAGGGGCAGGAGATGACCCAGAGGGCAAACCCCGTTCTTCTTCCTTTCATTTGATTGATATTTTGCTGGAAGAATGAATTCAGGATCCATACCAAAACTTTAGCTCAAATCTGCATGAAAAATGTTTACCTAAATGCCTAATCATACAAAAAGTGCTTTTAAAACATGTGTATATAACAAAAGCTGTAATCGAAGATAAAATAAGAACATTTCTGTTCTTATCAGAGGTATATTTAATATTATCGTAATGAAGGCTTTATTACTGCAAACCAAACAAAGCACTGGCTTGTTGGATTAGCAATGGAGGGACATGCTCAATGTGTATGAACAGGTCTTTGAACTGTGTCAGGAACAGACAGGGAAGCTGGAAGTCAAGACATTTGGTATCAAAAGGCCAGGCCTTGCTGCAGCCTCAGGAGTCAGAAGTTCATCTTGGCTAAAGTACGGCCTGTGAAGAGGCCAAACATTTGTAATAATTTTATCCTATTTCTGTGAAGATTCAGCTCTCCCACAGGTTTGGATATGCTTGCAGTTGCCATTATTTTTAGGGTTCTGAATAGGTTCAGTATTCAAAAAAACCCCAGAACAATTACTTAAAAAGAAATCAAGCAAGCAAAAGTCCATATGTATTAGGTATATAAAAAAAGTATTTTCCATAGCATTAGTTACTTTTTTGCATGTTCACTTACTGTTAGAAGTCTGATTAAGCTGCAAACTTCTCAAAACTCTAGTATTTCATTCAAACAGAATTGCACAAGTATACTGGTTACAAGGAAAACCTATCAGCAATATACACAGAATGGTAAATAATTTAACTGAATATACAGTATGTGCTTCAAAAACCCGTATTTTCCCTCTTTCTGTAAAAGAAGCAATTAGAAAGGTATTCTTCAATGTATATTGTTCTAATCACTGGTACAAGGCAAACCAACACTGTTGTTAGTACTTAAAATAATGTTAGCCCCCCCTTTGCCCCATGACCTGGAGTGGAGTGAGACTCCCCACCTCCCACTCCTCCAGCACTGAGAGCTGAGCCACAATTCCAGTGTTTTAAAATCAAAAGTACAGAAACAGAGTCTTGTCTAACATAACACTTGCATATTTTACAGCAAACTGAACTATATTTTCCAAAAGGATGTTAAAAATAGAAGCATATGATCTTTTCCCACCCAGAATTGTATCCTTACAATTAAAGACTATTAGCTGGCATCCCTTTTAACCGTCAAACTCAGACAGTGGCAGTTCTATAGCCACAAAGAGAAGCAGTAAATGAGAAGAACATGTTGCTACACTGCATTTGAGAAAGTTTGGCTCCAAGCTATGCACTGATTAATATCAGATCTCCTTCTTTACTTGCCTCTTGACAATCTTGTCACATCTGGCTGACAAATCCTTACAAGCTTATCCAAACCAAGGCAGCCCAGATCATGCTCCGGGAGTAGCTTGAAGGAAGCGGCAACACCAGCCATGCACTGATGTGCCATCATGAAACTAATGAAGCTGACTTCACTTGCAGACTGCAGGAACACGAAGAAACACAACATGCCCCAAGGTTTTGCAACATAACGCAGAGTTAGCTCACCAAAGATAAGACAATCAGCTCCCGAGGTTCAAGAAGCCAAGTAGTTACACGAATTACAAAAAATTATATAAAAATTGCTTGAATGACAATCTCAACTAAACGAGCACAGTAAAATCCAACTTTAGATGAGATGTGAAATTTGACTGTTAAATGCCTTTCAAACAATGGTTTGTTTTAAATTAAACCAAAACTATTTTATTTTCTCTCTCCCCCCTCCTCAAAATATCAGAATGTTGCCTGGCTCCCAGGTTATTAAACCTGAAAAACATTTAAAAAAATAAAAAAAAGGAAGACAGAAAAAAAATGAAAAGAAAGGAAGGGGGGGAAATACTGTCAGTTTTTATCCATAGGATTTTACAGAAGGATAAACCACAGCCTGTGTATATCAGTAGTCCTCCCCTGGGTTACTGATCTGCCCTCTCCTCATTTTTAAAGCAAGAATTTGTTACACAGAGGACTGGAAGTATTTGACCAATTAATAAACCAGAAAGTAAATGCTGTATCTTAAACACATCTAACAAAACCTCATTATGTATGAGCTGACAATTAAACCATGTTTGTTTTTCTATGTGATGAAAAAAAATCAAAATAAATTAAATAAGAAGTTAAATGCACAAAAATACAAGACACTTAATTAGCTCAATGTATTTAAAAATCCCATACCCCCCCACACACACATTCGTACTTGCCCCCCCCCCCCCCCCCCCTCCCCGCCCCAAAATACAAACAGACTGATCCTAAGAAAAGAATTACTGGCCTTATTTTCTGGATGCTAAATAGTCAACAATAAATAGTATATAAAGGTCATACGTTAGATTCCACTTTAGTGGTAATTTCTAAAGAACTTCATAGTGAAATTACATTGTTGTGTGCTCTTCAGTGCATTTGTACGTCATGATAATGATAATGTATCTGCTTAAAGCACTTGACTCAGAGCACATCTGAGTCACAAATCACGGATTTTATTGCTATTAATGTATGTTGAGGAATCGTACAATTAAACATTGTCAAGTATTTATGATTTACATGCTCCTACTTCAATTGGAAAACAATTACATAAGTGATGGCTCTGCTTATTATAATCAGCCTGCAATTCTGCATTACTTACTGTAGAACAGAAAGTCATACAGTTGTTTACAGTGCACAGCAGAAAGAAAAACTGGATTTTTTACAGAAACTAGTTTTTCACTTTCCCAGTATCTTTTTGTAATTAAGAAATGGAGACTCCAGCTCCCTACAGCTCTCATCTCCATTGTTCATTACCCAAAACAACATCATTGCAAGATTTTTTTATATCTCCACAGTGCATAGCCACAAGTAAAAGTTGCACAGTAAAAACATACATTCATATAGAACTGCAAAGAACTTTCCTTACCTCAGACATTCTTACTGTGCTTATGTTTCCAGAGCTATAAAACAGTTTCCCATTCCCTCAGTGAGTTGTACAAAGAAGTACTGGAAACACTCCTGCCTGTACAAGTACTAAGGCAGAACCATCACACGCCTCTTTACTCTTGTCTGACTCTGAGCACCTCAAGGTCTGATGTATGCTCAGGCTGTGCACAGGGGAGTGAAATAAGATCCTCCCCCTTGGTGTTCTCCAGACCTACAGTACGAAGTTGTGTCTGCCTCTCACCTCTGCAGCCAGCTCTCACCTCGCTGCCCCGCAGTGCTGAGCTCCAGCGCGCTCCTCCAGTCGCAGGGCAGTCCCCTCACAGCTGGCTGGAAGAGGGCATGACACTCATCTTTCACAGAGATTTGATCAAAAGGAGTCACGGAGGCTTGAGGCGCTCCTAATGCAGTGCGAGGAGATTCTACCTCTGCTCTGGCAGCCTAAGTAATGCATTAAATCAATGCAGCTGACCTAAGGCCTATTACAGGTTTTTTTTTTCTTCTCAGAGTGTACAACTATCTGCAAATAAGCTCTGAGGTACCTACAAGTAAAATTACTTATTTTTAGTGTCAAAGTGTTGTTTTTCAAATCGCAGCTGCTGCAGATTTTTTTTTCTTTTTAAACATTTGCAGGTCTCAAAGGTTCACTGAGTGGGGTGTGTATTTTTTAAAGCTAAAACATTTCCCCTTATCAACTAACTTCTGAGTTAGGGCTGAATTTTATTTCTTTTTATGAAGTTGAAGCTTCTTATTAACAGAAGTACAGGTCATAAAGACAGGAGAAGAATTACTTTCTAGTAATTGGGCCAAAATCTGGTTTCAGTTATTCAGGTGTTGGGTTGCATTCATGAGTTAAGCAGGATTTTTGTCATAGTCCTTTCTCACCTATTTAAAAAAAGAAAACAACCCCCCAGGACAAAACACTTCTCTCCCCTTTCTCTACGCTACTTTTAACTCCTGTAGATAATTTCTTTGTACTCTCTAACTCAGGAATACCCTGGACTATACCAGACAGACATGAGCAAATTGCACTGCATTCAGAACAAATCCTTGTAGGAACGTACCAGGACAACATTTGACCAGATGAATACCTGTAATCCCATAGGAAAGGCAGCAGGAAATAAGATGGCTGTAGGGAGAAGACAGCTAACATATTATTATTGTTGGTTTATTAGTTGTCTTCTACTAATCCTATTTACTATTTGCTAGATAAATGCACAATGCTTAAGGAGAACCTAATTTACATTTAGCTAAATAGTGGAGTACGCTTAAGGTTAAGTCCATGGCAGTAACTAGAAACAGGTCAGGATAAAGCCAATGTGATATCAGAAACGGGTCCTACAGAGCATGACATGCTTGCCTAAATCCCTAGGTTTCTCTACTCTATACCTTCTTTCTCCTGCTAAACTATTGAACAAGATGGAAGAACAGAGAGGAGGATTTAGTTTCATAGAATGGTCTGCCAGATACTTCTGGGAAAAAAACACTGACGTGCGAGAAGAGTCAACCATCAGTGGTGAATCGGTCCCTCTCCAACAGAGCAGCACATGGAGGCTCCAGTGCCACCTCTGGCCTTGGGCACTTCTCTCTCAGGGACCCAGGACAGTTACACACAGATTATCACTGGTTTTGTCAACTGTGGGAAAAAGTATCTGAGAACTCACAGCCAACATCATGTTATTTGAGGTTATTCTTAACAGCAGTGTTTTAGAAGCATCTGTTCTGTGATGAGGACAAAATCTAGCTGCTCTCTCAAGATAACTCAAAGCCAAAGGCACACCTTGTTACTAAAAGCATATTTCCTTCTTAATGAAATAAGCAGAGATATAAGTAAAAAGGGCTCAACCTGACTGAGAACTCTGCAACAAAGGTGGGAAGAGTGGCTTAAGATTACATAAACTGCCAGAAGCTCTGCATTGACTTCAAAATGATAAGTGACTAAAACTTAGATGTGTGGAGAGCTGCTCTGCCC
Source organism: Pithys albifrons albifrons (assembly GCF_047495875.1). NCBI lineage: Eukaryota > Metazoa > Chordata > Aves > Passeriformes > Thamnophilidae > Pithys > Pithys albifrons. The sequence goes on from NC_092470.1 coordinate 12,088,333, forward strand.
TCTAGCCAGTTCCCAGGAAAAACCTATTTACTAGTTATCTGCCATTCGTCTGGAAGATGATAATTCTTTTAAAATGGGCTAACTATCCATAGCAAACAATTTAAGACTAATTTACTTTATTAATTAATTATCTACTAAGAGTCATTTATTTTAAGCATTGTTTTCATTATTCAAGCTTTTTCAATGAATATTTAATAGGAACATATTCCTGCCTTGCTCTTTTTAAACTATTTACTATTTCTGACTAGCATTTTTTCAGTGTTTTACTATCTGTGCACCTTTTAGCCAAACCGAGTGATCACCACCATAATGTGACGTGCAAGGCACAGTTTGTATCTACAGGTAAACTCCGGAAGAAATACTGGCATATTAACAGTGTTTTCAGTAATTTCAGCTGATTCATAGTTCAAGCTTGCCTGTACAGAACACTTACCAAGACATCTCTTGCAGAATAACCAAAATGGAAACCAAGGGTGACTTCCATAACTCTTTTTCAAGCAACAAAACCTAATGGAAAACCAGCTTCTCATGGAAAGAAACCAGCGCTGGAACAGGGCACCAGCCTTGAGCCAGAGATGCTGGGCTTCACCTGGGGCTCTGCCACTGAGTTGCATTTGACCTCAGGCAAGCCACTTAATTTCTATTTCCTTGCTTCTGAATTATTATTTAATTTTAAAAAATCTATTTGAATTCTCAGCTTCTTGAGGAAACTGTGGCACCTCATTGTGTTCTAAGGGACAGTGCTGAGGGCAAACAAATAGTCCCCAGGGCTGAACCCCACGTATGCCATAATGTAAATACCTAAAATCACAGTGTAACAATGCAGCCCAAGGAAAGCAGTTTTCTCCTCCCACCTGCCCCAGCCTGTTCCTCCTTCTCCATGTCTCAGCGTGTGTGTTCTGAGCAGCATGAAGGTAGTGAGATGAAGGGCAGTTTGTGAAGAGCTAGAACTACTTAACCAAATACAAGAGTATTTATAGTTTTGAGAAGAGCTACAATACATGGAACTGACTATAAACAAAAAGCTGATGCTCTTAACTGATTTGATTATCTATGATATTTTAAAAATGGGAATTAATTCTAGGGAATCACTACAATGGCAACTGAGTGATATAACAAACTGCAATGGAATTCACAGGAAAAGATTTCTCCTGACTTTTAAATTTCAATCATGACCTGAATTTTTGATTCCCAAAAATCATTCTAAAAAGAGTATCAAGAAACTAATCAAGCACTGACTAAAATGCTGGGAGTAGGTTTGGTCTTGGCTCTGTGTTCTCTGGGCAAACGGGTATGTAAATCCTAAATTCCCCAACCACACACTACTGCTTCACACCAGAGTCAGCTGCACAATGGCCTTACCCTGCTTGGCCTGCATTCCAAACACACAATACACCATGTCCCTCTTACTTAAATCAGTGCTGGCAAAGATCTTAGCACTAATTTAATGCTTTGCTCGCTTATTGCCTTGGAGAGATGTGTGGCTTAAACATTTCACCTCTCAGAAGACACATGAAGCAATGATCAGCCCAGTGATCTTATTGCTGGGTACTGGGTCACCATTCAGGGAGAAGAGCCAACAGGAGTAGGAATTGCTGTCCAGGACTGAAGTGACACAAGATTTTGGGGAGGTAAGAAGGGAAACAGAAAACAGACCTTGAAAATAAGGAGAACTGATGTCCTGTCAGCAAGATTTAAAGACAGTTCTGTGTTTCAAACAACTCACAAGTTCAATGTTTTTTAAAATTTAACAAATCTGTGTGCATGAAGATGAACATAGATTTAAACTTAGTGTGCTGCAGCATAGGTTTTGACCACTAGTCAAACTACAAATAGGCCTGCTAAAGGCATGAAGTACTTGGTAAAGTTTTCTAAAATCTGTTGAAAGACATGTAGGGCACTCCAGTTCTCATCTAAGCAACAGAGAACCCCAAATCTCTTGTTCCCTATTTCCAGGTAAGCTGATTTTGTAAGGTGGCCCAACCAGGTAAAACTGAGCTATAAAGCATCCAAAACTATTTTCCACTAACAGTTTAACCAGAGTTCATGTGTTTATCCCCATCTTGCTGTTGACAGCCCATTTGGTGCAGCCATTGGACATACTGAACCCAACAAAAATAAATTAGTCCCTGTATTTGAACCTCTGCTTCAGCAATAATTTTCATCTCAGTGCTCACTGCGTTACTTTCTTCTGTAGCTGAAAATAGTAGTGAAGTGAGAACAGACCATTACAAAATGCTAATATTTAAAGCACTGGTTATGGCGAACCCAGAGACACAATCAATGCCAGCACCACTGACCCATCCCCATGAAACTGATTCCCCACTGAAAGTCACTGGGATCGAGAACTCTGCCCATTAACAACTACGAAAAGACCTGCCTGGACAGAAAGTTTCTTTTTATGATTTACTAATAGTTGCTTTATACCACAATGTACTTTCCTCTAAAAAGTTTGAATCTATAGCACTTTCTCATCTAATAACTCTCAGTCATTTGGAAACTCACTGGTTGTTCCTATTGTTTGTTCTGTCTTTTTAACTAAGCTAAATTACCTTTTGCCCATTTGCTTTGTAACTTTCTGTACATGGATTTCAATACATACAAACAAAGACTACAAGGAAAGAAATTAGAAAGAGCTTACATAGTGATATTATTGGCTTTAAAATGTTCTGTAAAGCAATATTCAAACTTAGGAACAGAACTTCACAACCCAAACCTGTATTTGTCACTAACACTTGCAAAGAGGCCAAAAAAGTATCAAAATTGAAGTTGTATAACCTCTAGAAAGATATTTAAAAATACAGAAGTAGAAACATTTTCTATATATATGCAGTGAATATTAAGATTGGAATAGTTGCTACAAAAGTAAGAACCCCAACACATTGGTATCCAAAGTAAATGTATTTAAAGTGACTTGCCTGAATTAGAAGTTTCAGACATGCACTAAAGGACTCTTTTTACTCCCTCCTTATCATCCTAGGCTATGAGATAGAAAACTAGCTTAATTTTTGGTTCTGTTCTTTCTAAATATTTTTAACTGCAATGAAGCATGCAGCTCCTGTTTAAATGGATGGCAAAAGACTGCATCATTTTTTCATACACAAATGTCATATGTCTGAGATACCCACCCAGCCAGAGAGATGGTTCTAAAGAGATGGGAATGCTGCAGTGAGGACAACACCCACAAGGGCTCTTGGCAGCTCAGCCCATCTTTCTTTGCATGGTCGGTCTAGTTTGGGGTGGGCTTGCACAAAAGTGCCCGCAAAGAATAAGAACCTCTGGAATAGATGAAAGAGAGTATCAAGTGAAATGCGATTTTCAAATATTATCTAATACCAAACAGTAATGGGAGTCAAAGTCTTTCACTGCCAGAGATTAATGTGAGAGCTGTATTGGCTACACATTTCCCCTCCTGCACAATTCTACTGACTGCTCTCTAATCTTATGAGTCCTGTGAGGAGTTTAAAACATTTAATTGCTAACTCTATTATTAAGGAATCTACTTTGTCAGACTGCAGCTCCTAACAACGTTAAGTCTCTTAGAGCAAATCAGTTTTGATACTGGTGTTTCTCTGAGGTGCAGCATTTAATCCTCAAATTACAACACAAGTTTTAACAGGCACATTCTGCCTGTCACCAAGATGTAGTAATTAAAAAAAAACACAACCCCCTTCCTAACACTAATGGTTTATCACAAGAATACCAGTAATTTCAGTTAAGATATACAGATGAACCAGGCAGAAATACAATGGGGAGACAGTCATGTTTTTGCTATCTGATTGAAAAGGCTGAGACAGAATTCCAGAGACTTAGTGTTGTCATAAGAGGAACAGTCAGGAACCAGGACTGTGCCCCTGGGCCAAAGGGTGTGACATTGGGCCAGAGGTGTGTCAAAGAATGAAATGCCTGCCATAAAACTGGTAGCCACTTATATTCACATGGGTAAAGAAGAGGAGAGCTGGCAGTGTGACACCTGAAACAGTAATGCCCTTGGGGTTTTTTTCCTAAAGACAAAAAAGTCCTACCAATGCAGGAGACCCTTCACCTACTTTGTGGAGCTTTGTATTAATTTTCACAGCCTCCAGCATTTTCCTTCCTTTTGATTGTGGGTTTGTTTTTTTTCTGCTCTCTTTTTTTTCTGTCCTTCTTGTTCTTTAATACTAGGTAGTGGTTTTTCTATTGTTTAAACTATGGCATATAATAACCGATGAGTAACAGTGCAGTAATACCAGTGGTGGCAATTTTGTTGTTTCATGGGAGTGTTAGAGTATTAGAGAGATGACTAGGACATGTCTCAGTGGCAGGCTGATAAAATGAAAGATGAATTTTCCCTGCCTACAACTGTTGCCAAGTTTAAATCATAAACATCAAACAGGTTACAGGACACCTTTTCCCAGGCAATAAAATAAACAGCAAACATTCTATATTTTTAAACAAATTTTTGGATGAAGAATTATTGCAAAAAAAAAATTACTACTGTTTATCTGATGAATATTGTTTTCTAAGCGCATAAGCTACAAATTTCTGACCCAATGGTTGATTTTAGCAACCACACCTCAAGTGCTGTTACTCCTGGGACAATCAGTGCTTCTTATAGAGGCATATTTACCAGCTCTCCCACTCTGCTGAAGTGTTATGCTTTAACCAAACCTTTTATTCTCCCTTATCTTTTCTCATCAAAATCCTCTTCTAACTGATTGGGAGGAAATTTCAGTTCCTATTTTACAGTGACATTCCAAGAAGACTTCCTTGAAAGGGTCACCCATCCTCCACTTAGATGGCTTTAAAACTGCCTCTTTTTCTAACTTACTCCAGACATGTGCCTGTTCTTTCTATGTCTAAAATACATGCTGAACTTTTGAAGTTTATCCAGGAGTGAAAGCAGAAGGTGTAGCAATGTCCTGGGGTAGCATCTGACTACCCCCTCCAACCGGGATAGCACATCGATACCAGGATGGTTTGCAGAGAGCTGGTTTTAATGGACAGCTCCCAGGTGACACCAGACAGTGCTGCCGCAGCAGCTGCAATATCATACATCCTTGATTGAACTTTGATTAATTTTCCAGACCTTCAGAGCCTGTGGCAAAAGGATCCACAGCGGTAGCCGCAGCCATTAACTCCATCTTTTGTGATTTCTCCTTCTTCATTATGTTCGGGTCTTGATTGAACTTTGTTCCAAGTTAGTAGCTTTTGGCTATGGACAAGGGAGATAAGAGTTTAGAAATGGAGGGAAGAATAATATGTGAGAAACTTGCAATGAAATCTGGCTGGATGGTTGGTGGTAGCTTTCGATATACCTTGATGATGTGAGTGGCATTAACAAAAACGTTGGAATTCTGGCTAACACTAGTCTAAACAACACAAACCATCACTTTATGCAGTCATAGTGCAAATGTATTCCAGCATTTGTGCACAGTAGATGCTATTTTATTATGCTTAACCAATTCAAAGTTGAAGCATTGACATAACAAATAAAATTAGCATTGCTGGACAAAGTCCGAACTTTACAGAAGCACTTGTTACAATAAATTAGTCTTAATGGCCTCTAAAGATGATTTACAGAGTTTACTGCTAAATGGTGCAAGCAACTATCCCCCTGCTGGTATGCTCAATAGGACAAGTTTACACTGTTGGGTCAACCTTGTGTCTGTTATACACTATCATATCCAGTTTCTTGGAAAAAAATAAAACTGACAATACTGAAAATATTACACTGAAATTTTCCAAAAGATCCTTTAGTTTTCATTACATTTCTCTCTTCCCCATTTTAGGTCACAGAATATCTAAATACATGTCTGGTTTTCTTACTCTTTTTACAGTTAGTGCTTGAATCTACCACTGTGATACATTCTCAGAATTGCTCATTTCTAGTTTTATTGCTTTGGTATTTGCCAATGGTAGTCTATAGAAATTGTATGCAGAGGTGGCTGTAGTGATCTGTAGAAATTTTTGCCTGAACCTAGAGAAGCCCTTTCAAAGCTCCTTTCAAACCTTGAAAACTGAAATTTACAGATGGGAAAAAAATATTGAACTATTAAGGGTGATTCAAAATCCACTATGAATCAAAGATATACATGATGTTTCCGTAACATCTGACACAATGGGGCTTTGTCCCTACAAGAGGCCTCTGGGCATTCCTGTGATACAAGCAATAATAGATTCGTCTCTGTGAAGCTTTGAGTTATTGTGGCACCTCCAATAGAGGCAAGGTCTGAAATAATTTAAAACCTGGAAATAAGAGAAACCTTTTAAAAATAAAACACATACACATATACATCTACGTACACACACATATATAAATAAATATAACTTTTCCTTGCTTTAACCTTTTTATTCATTGCCAAGAAAAGCTGGCCGAGGAATCGGCATCTGCCGTGAGCTCTCATTTATTTTCCAGTGCTGCCTTGCCCCATTGCCCAGGCAGCCTCCGCACTTCCCCTCCTCTCATCCCCTCACCGCTTTGCCTTCCTCTGAACCCAGGATACAGAGCAGCCTTCCAGCACAGAGCCCTTCTCCGCTTACAGGCTTTCCAGCCCCTTTCCTCCTTCTGCCAATCCCTGTCTCACTCAGCTTTCTGACAGGAGACTGCTTATATAGGAATAACAGAATCCCTCTTCTACCTGGTACTTTCAGGCAGCACTAACAACAGACTTTTATACTGGAAATTATCAGCTTAAATGTGTTCAGACTGGAGCTAAACCCCTGTCAGCTCAAGGTGTATCTCTCTGGGTGATCTGGACACTAGACTTGGTTGAAGTGGCTGGCATGCTTACCTTGACAGCTAGCAACTTTGGGAAGTAAATAACTTACGGGAATGTTTGAATGTTGCAACAGGTAGAAGCAATTCAAGAAACACAAAATTGCTGTGAATTAAGTATTGCGTTGCCACCTATTGAGTTCCTAAAATTTGAGCATCCATGCTTCCTGACATGCACTTGAACAAGCACAAGCCTAGTTTAGGGTGAAACCAGAGCTGCCCTGTTAGTAACTTTGAAGCCCTGGACTGGTCACCAGGGCTTTCCCTCCATTAATATCATGGTTTAAAATAATAGTGAAGTATGCATAGCACGAAAAGTGGGAAAGAAGAAAAGTGCTTCAAGACCAACCACTTTTTAGTGGACATTTGGGAACTGCTTGGAGGAGTGCCAGGGCTAGAACAAGGTGCGAAATCATACAATTATAAGAAGGGTGGCAGGTGTAAAACAGAAGTCTCTTATGGAGCAGTGGTTTGGGGTATAATATCTGCAGGAAGCTGACTGCCAGACTGACACAGCAGTGATTGAAGAAGGAGGCCTGGCAGGATTACCACAAGGAAGTAACGAGCCTTCAGGTATACTAAACACACACATGGTTTGTGTGAGTTTTCACAAACCTCCTTTTCTCTTTTATGCTGTCCCAGTGTTAAAGTAAGCCAAGCAGTGACGGTAAGAAGGAGCCTGAGGCTCCTGGAGAGAAGAGCTGAACAGTCACTGCCCTATGGGATATAAAGGTGGCTATACTGCAGCAGACCGTGCCGGAGCAGCATGGGGTTAATGGCAGCCCAAGATTACTTTTGATGCCTTTTTCAATGGCTGGGACAGGTGTCCCCTCCTGCTGAGGGTCTCCACAAGCTGAAAAACTTTATCCTACCTTTGCACAGCCAAGGTGACTTGTGTCACTTGCTTGAAGGGAGGCAGGATCAAGCCCTGTAGCAGGAACTGTGAGACACTTTTATTAGTCCAGCCACATGCCTTGCTCCAAAGCCCCTGGCTTATCATAAATTTTTCTGCATTAAACTCTTCACCCAGATATGGCTCTACCATACACTACTTGCTCAACGGATTATTAAGAGAATATTCTTTTTGAACTGTCTCTTCTACAAACAGGAGATGCAGCTGGTGTCCAGCCTCTGTGACTTTTGAGTAAAGGAGCACTAAAACTCTACTTTGATCAGACAAAAACCTGAATAGGAAAGAAATGCTAAATTCAACATAAATATTTAGTGCTATCTTCTTTTGAATCAAATCACGCTAAAATGAGGCCATGATACTGTCAGCACAATCTTTGTTAAAAAAATTGTTGCAATTTCAAATAGAAATTAAATACCTAGTGTGATCTTTAAATATCTTTATAGTAAAGAACTACTAAAAGAAATGCCATTTTATACTCTGAATATATTCAAATCCTCATTGGTATGAATCAGTTTAGTTCCAAGAAATGCAATTTATACTAGATCTGTAATGAATTCCATATACCTCTGAGCACATTCTTTTCCAGTAACTTGAATGTAGTTTATTAAAAAAACACCAATAAAACATCACAATCCTCACTGTAAGCATCATCTCCCTTTTACAAATGGGTAAATTTGTGTTTTAAACAAAATTACAAAATGAACCTGTGACAGAGACAGCCTGTCAGTCAGTTCTGTGCCTTCATCCTCCTCCCAAGAATAGCACTTTCTCACAAACTCCATTTTAGCAAGTGAGTGGCAAATGCTGTTTATGAAACCCACAGAGTACAGGTACAATTCCTGCCTTTACAAACTCTTCCTCTATAGACTTGGAAAAAGATGTCTTTGTGCCAAACCATCATATTACACTGGCCAGTCATGAGAAACAGCAAAGGCTTAAAAAAAGTCTTTTATTTAAAAAAAAGGGCTTCTTTAGAAAGCTCTGAAAACTCATTTCTAGCCATAGAAATTGCCTATTCTGTTTATCAAGATACTTTTTCATACTCCAAACTACGTTATCTGGATGACATTCATCGTAAAGCATGTGCCTCACAGAATATGAAACATGTGCTTACAGGGAAGGAGGGATGCAAGTTACTTTCGTACCCAGGTTTTATGATGTAAATAAGTTGCTGGAAAGCAAGTTTGTGACAATGCCAGTATTTGGAGCTTCTTTAGTCTAATTAGAAACTGCCCTACACAGCCCAGCCATTAGCAGTGGAACATGCTGCTTATTTTATGTACCAATTAAAGTGTTGCATCGCACCTTTGCCAGTCATAATTACAAAAACTGGCATGACGAGGACAAATAAACAACAGTTGTGAATAGGAGTACAGCCATACCTAATTTATTATCTCTCTAGTAAACAAATGCAGTTTGAAATAATGAGCACTTACCAAAGACCTGCAGTTTGCAAATCTCAGCTGACTAACAGCCATATCCAGGACTGAAAATTACCCACTGGCCCCTTACCTTCTGTACCAAGCTCTGAACACTCAGCTAACTTTGAAATGTGCCTGACAAATAAATATAAAAAGAACAGTAATCTTGGGAAAAGACAGACATCCATAGTAAAACCAGCATTCACTTCTCCTCTCTGAAATCAAACGATTCATTACTAGAAAGCACAAGTATCACTCGAGTGTAGGGAATGCAGAAGGGACACCAGGCCCAGCATCCTGCTGTGCTGCCTTAGGCAACAACACACCCAATTACCAAAGCCAGTACCTGGCATCAAGCACTTAGGGCTGCCTAGCAGGAGGGACATTTGCACTGATCTCCTTTTAAGTTGTCTACAAATAATTATTTTTTTTAAATTACAAAAATTAAATTTTTAAAAACAATGAACTTGATTTTCACCTAATATTGACAGTAAAAAGACTGGCAAGTTATTTTCTAATTACAAATTGGAAAGAACTATTTGAGTATCTCTTGGATCAAACTGCTTAGTCTGTATCAAAAATATTTAATTTCAGATTCAGATGGTTTCTTTAAGCCTAAAAGGATTGTTACTGTTTGTTAAGTACTTAGGTGACTCGTGTGTCACTTTTAAATTTTCACTTTACAGATGAAACTGCACAAAGGATGCCATTGAACCTCCAATTAAAAACCCAAATGAACAAACTTCAACCATGTGAGAGAAAGGTTTTCTCTACCTCTTGCAAAAAATTTGGCTTCTCATACAATAAAATCACAGGCCCTAGGACAGCACATATTTAAAACTATGTCTTATTTTAGCTATGAGGAAAGGCATCCAATAGATCTTTGGCAGGCCTGCAGACACCAACTAGCTGTGCCCATCTACCACCCAAATCTAGCTCTGGAGAGACCAATTAAAAAAAAAAAAACATGTTCACTCAAATCCTTGCTTTCCCTGATCCTGCTGAGTAGGATTTCATTTATCAGGAGGGGAGGAAAAAAAAAAAGCTAAAAGAAGATGGCAGTCCTAGCAAAGTGTACAACTTCCCATGTGCGAAGTAAACTGAAACCATATGGGAACTGAATTGAGACCAGTCATCATTACTGAGGTTAAAGCAAGACAGTAATCCATCCCATTTTAAAATTATCTGCACTGTATTTTGCAAAATCTGTTCTGCTGTGCAATGATCTCATGTAGAAGAGTGATGAGCCACACGTTCTCTGTGGAACAAGGATGGTTTATAGCTGAAAAACACATTTTTCTTATCTTTTTGTATGGCAACACCAATTCACTATCAGAACAAGTGTCATGTTTCTCTGTTCACTTATATAGCCATACAAATGATTTTAGGCACTTCTTTCAATTACACCTGGATTACTAATGATCTATTAAGAATAAGTGAGAACAACAGGAGAGTGAACTTGAAAGTGAAGCAAAGCAGATTTTGGTGAACCATTAAATACCTTTATGCTTATGCTCACCCATTTTACTATCAGGAACATACTTTCATCACTTCCATCAGGAATACATTGAGGACACCAGGTTTTTAAGTCTGGAGACAATAGCTGATACTGACTACAAAAGTACACAGGAAAAGGGAAACAAAAGCACTGAAGAAAATAAATTACCCCACTGATGTATCTGACTTGCAGGTTCACTTTATTTATTTATTAGGGCTTTTTTTTTTTTGGAAGTTCAATTGCCTCTCAGTGAAAGTTCTTTTTTGTTTTATATATGTGCTAAAACACACATACACACACTCCCATTTTAAAATAAATGGTGTGCTCCAAAGCACACCCCTAGGCAGCTGTTTGTACCCCACAAAAGTCAGCATTCCTCTGACCTCCCGACTGTGTCTGTAAAGGCTGCTCCAAGGGATGGGCATCTATTTTGATCTGCTGTGCCACATTAACAGGCAGAGGATGTGCAATCATTGATCCATTTCTCAGTGTCTGACAAAGACAGGGGACTTTATGAAACAATCTGACTGTGACTCATTTCAGATTAGCTAAAAGAGATTGGGGTTTTTGGCTGGAGGAGTATTTGGAGGACTGAGAAGGAGCAGTGCCTGCTATGCATATGCACGGACTGTTCTTGGCTTGCAGATTTATCTGCAGCAGGGCTCGTCCAGAGAGCTGCCTGTTTATGACTGGGGAAGAGACCCTGCCGATTCACCTTGCCTTGGTCACCTCTGTGCAAGATTAATGCAGTGCATTCTTCTGAGCTGGGCTGAAAGTAGAGCAGGTGCAGAAAAGCATCTGTTTTCCCCCGGAGCAGAGAGAACCTATGTGAGCAGGCAACACCTGTGCACCGGCCATTCGCTGGGTTCGGAGGCTTCCTGGAGCCACTCCCTGCACTACCAAAAGTTTCTTCCAAGTCCCGTGTAGTTCTAGACTCAATCCTAAGTGATATCCTTGCACTGAAAGTACTGTCACAGCTATTAAGATCTGCCAGGAAGCTCTTGTTCTAAGACTGAGGTAAGATCTCCTGGGACTGGCAGGCTCTCAACTAATAGTCTCAGCCTTTGAAATTCATTCCCTTTGGCAGCTTCCCAAAGCCTGATGCTAATGACCTTAGGCATGATGCAAGACCTTTTAACTGGTGTAATTTTATTATTTTTTTTAATTTCTGAAGGAGCAATGCAGCCAGACATTTCTTATCTTTTGAGCAAGGGTCCATTTCAGCATTGCAGATAACTACGTAACTTCTGCAGAAACATTATCTGAATCAATCCTACATGTAAGGGTCTCTTGCTCATTAGCATTCAACAACACAAGTTTTTGAATGGTTCTTTACATAAAAATATAAGACTTTTTAAGGCAAGTTTAAGCCCAAATACCTTTGGACTTATCCCTTTATTAGTCAGTTTTCCAGGGAATTTGGCCCAATGGCTTAAATGCCGACTTAGGATCATATTCCCAACCTTCTTCCAGGGCAGGTGATATCATCTCTCTTTCCTCCTTGCTGCCTGTGCAGCAGGATCTGCCCTATTGCAGAAGCAAGAAAGAACCTTGGGCTGCCCTGCTAAGGGCTGTTTCAGAGCCAGCCTTGTGCTGCTGTGCCATCAGTTAACTGCTTGGGAAATTTTGAAAACCATACATTCGAGTGAATGAAACTTGAGTAAACTTTTTTAGAACAACAGTTTCCTGACTTCTCTGATAATTAGTAAGGATGAACAGAGGATATTCTGAACGTTTATTCTGTCCAGGCTTCCTCTATCTCCAGGGCAGAGGGAGAGGCTCCTTCTGTGGGTGTTTCAAAGCAGGAGCCTAATGCAGATACCCTGCCAGCTCTGCACAGCACTCCACAAAGATGTTGATACATGGGGCCTAGGAAGATTAGCTCAGCAAGCATCATCTTTCCTCCCTTCCTCCTCTCCTGCCTCCAGACATACCAAGGAAAACACTACCAAATCAAGGTAATTTCAGAAAATGACAGATTTCTTTGTTTAAATTCCCTTTAAAATGTACTTAAAATTAGCTTCTACTAAGTTACCAGTAATAAAAGCAGCACTCAAGAGACTATACTCCTGCACAAAGATACAGAAAATAATAACAGGACACTAGTGTTCTGTGGTAAATAAATTTTAGTTTGAGACTTTTAAATATCTCCACTGTTTTCTTGGATAGGCATTTTATAACAAGTCCACAAATGCTATGAACCTTCGCAAAAGTGAGCTCTTGCTCCATATTTCAATCAACTGCCATAAATATAATAAAAGCAGCTCTGACTCACAAGAAACTAATCACAATAAACAGGTTTTTTTATACTGTTGCAGGGAACTTCAACTTCTAAACAGATAGACCACCAAGTAAAACAGAACAGACAATGAAGGAATTATCTATGTATAAATCTGATCTGCAGCTCTAATCAGAAACCACATCATTGACATTTAGCTGTTGTCCAGTTTTAAACTTAAAGGAAAATCTTCTTTTTGAGGTACATTGTTTATCATCTCAACATTAGTGCACAAACCCTCAGTGCAGAGTTACAAGGATGCAGCGCTTTTGGTGAGCACAGGAGGATGGAGTGCTGCACACACACCACTCCCTCAATCAGAAAATCACTTTCAAGACCAAAGGGAGGAAGCAAAATATGTTTACAAAGCTTCATCTCCAGAGATTTGTACCTGTTGACAAAATCTGTATTTTTTTGAATGAGCAAATCATTCATCCAGTGGCCTCTCTCTAAAATTCAGCTGCACAGGTATCAACATCGAGCTGCAGTTAAAGGTTGGGAAAACAGCTACCACATTAGCTGTTATCTGGAAATGAGGTGAGATCACAAGCTCTGCACTGGAGCCAAGGGATGGAGCCTTACACCGCATTCCAGTGGCAGGCTCCTGATCTCTGTGCATTAGAGAAATGTAACCTCAGCGGAGCACTGGGGTTAGACTGGACTTCCTGTACTTCACTACGAGAAGTATCCGGCACAGTTTGCCACACTAATGGTATTTAAGCTCTTTGCAAAGGTTGGTCCCCAGAGACATGACCAGGGACTTGTCCTGCCCTGCTTTTATACAGGCTGAAGGAGCTGATGGAGCAGAGGCAGGCAAGCACTCGCTGTTAAATATCCCCTCCCTGACAGGCGCTGCTGCAGCACTCTGTAGGATTCTGATCAGCCACACTGCTTTTACAGATCAATTGTGGATACTTTCAGAGTATTTCTAATGATCTATTATTAATTGCCAAGAATTACATTCCAGTCTTAAATTCAGAAGGGAGAGAAACAGCAACTTTCAGCTGTCAAGGACAGTAATTCAGTACTTAAATCATAAGTGTCAAAAGCTGTAAGTGGACTGATTTATACTAATTTTAAAAACCTTGTTCATGTAGATGAATAATGAAAGAAAAGCAAGGAAAGGGCATTTGAGTAAGCTGGTATCACTAAACCAGCATACAAGTGTGTAACTCAATGAAGTAAAGATGTGCTGGTGTTAGTATTTTAGTGAGAAATGAAGACTACAAGATCTCTCCAAAGTGTGAAGAAACTGTATTTGAAAGAGGTCAAATTAAGGGAAAAATTCAGATTTATAAGCCAGATTCTTAGTTCACCTCAGACTGAGATCAGTTAAACCATGACATTTCCTACTGACTTGAGGTTTTGTCCTATGTTTGTACAAAAGAAAATGTCGATGTTAAATAGTAGATGTAAAGTAAAAACCTGACAGATCTGCCGAACAGTCTGCTGCTTGACTTTTTGGTTAGGGTATGGATTCCATGGCTGCCTAAAGAGGGGGGAAAAAAAGAAGGAAAAAAAAAAGAAAAAAGAGGACTGGAAACTCCACCTGGATGCTATCAGTCTTGCCCAAGTAAACAGTACTGACATTAGTGCTAGCCTGCTGAGTGGTACAGGTTAGGAAGGGTCACAAAGGCAAAATGGTGACCAAACGTGCCTTGAGGTGGAGATGCTCTGGAATCTGTCACAAAAGGAGAGAGCTGAAAGCTCATTTTATCTAGAAGTCATTTCATTTTAGAGTTCAAAACAATTAAAGACATTGAAAGAATTGTACAAACACGGATTATAGCAAGACAGAAACAATCTCCTTTTTCATATAAACATGCCCTCAACTACATGCATACAGTGTGATGTGTATTGTTCTTGAGATAACAGTGCAGCACACCATAAAATGACAAGGGAATGTATAAGAGGGACAGCAAAAAAAAAGGAAAAAATCACAGGAAGTTTTCCTCATAATACTAAAACAATACTCAGATCCATAATACAACTACACATTTTTGTCTAAAAGAAATAAAAAAAGGAAGCAAGCAAATGCCAAAGAATTTAATTTTCATGTCCCAGTAGCTAAATGAAGTTTTTTGCTGAAGAACCTTGAGATTAACTTTCTTTTGACATTCAACTTGTTAAGTTGCACCCAAATTTGCAAACCACAGAAATATCTATTAGTATACAATAATCACTGGGTTGTAATAACTATTTCATGAAGATTTTTTCCACATGGCTTTAAATTCACTTGAAAACCTTTTAAAGGGAAACAGCCTACAATAATTACCCACTTGAATTTTCTAGTTTGCTTTCTTTCTCTTCTGTCTACAAAAACACCCCTGAAACCACACCTAGAAGACCAAACTCCTGGAAAATAAATTTTACCACATTTTTGTAAGAAAACCTACATCTATGAAGGATTTTTTCTAATATCACTTTCAGTTTTATCTCAATGTATTAGCCTATACCAAGGAAATAGAACAAAGTGGTATTTGCATGTGGCATTAAGCAGCAAGATTCAGTGTTTTGACAACTGCCTATATGCACAGCCAGGGTGGGAAGCTTTGTCCAACTCAGAACAAAATGGTTAATGCATCTTAAACATTGATTCTTTTCCAGGCATGTTCAAATAACACAGAAAGAAAACAACTAAGAAAACAATCCCTGAACAGTAAAGTGAAGAGTTTTGAACTAATTTTACTTCTCCTACATCATGCCAGGAAGTGTATTACATGCCATTGGCGAGATACCAAACCTGTGACTCTGGGGGGATGACTGAAGGAATCCTCACAATTCTACAACTTGGAAATAAATTCTGTGCTAGAAGGGAAAGCTCTGTAACACATGCCATCTGGTACCCTTTGCCTTCCTTTTATGAAAAGGGAGTAGAAAGAGAGGCTGCTTCCTCACATACAGACCAAGACATGGTGGGCCAAAACCAGCTTGTGGTAAGAGCAGCAGAAACAGCAACTCAGCTGGTGCTTCTCTCTCCCAGTTGCATCTCCGCAGAACAGAGTATTTCCATAAATCTCAGTATCAATCTGAGTTGTCTCAGATTTATATCAGGAAGCTCATTATAATAAGTGGGAGTGTCATTTGGCCCATTAATTGCAGGAGAATAGCACCTAATTGCATTGTAAATGGAAAGGGTTATGCTGAAGCCACTATATTGCACTGAACTCAGCTCTCAGCTATTGTATGATTTTTCCTTTAAAATATAAATTGCAATATATCTTAAGCAAAAGCCAAAACTACGTCCAAAAGTTAAAATCAACTACTTTATTTAACCTTAAAATAAGTATGTCAAAGCTCAACTGCAATTAGTATTATATTCAGAAAATCCAGATGAGAAGTAATTACTGCTTCAGGATTACCTAAAGGATAGTTCACTAATTCTTTGAGAAACACTTCCTCTAAGTAGCTGAGAAAAATTCAAATACAGATAAGACTCATATCCAGACAGGTAAAGAACTGTCTACCATTAATTCCCAGTGCCCCCAAAAGCTGTTCTAACTCCTTATCCTGCTAGGAGTTAAAGTAGAAATGGCTGTGAGCCAGTGTGAATTAGCCCCAAGGAAATTCCTGCAGAATAGCAGGAGGCATACTGGGGACGTGGCTTGAGCATTTCTGCATTCCAGCCCTTTCCAGTGGCTGCAGTGACCCAGCAGGGCCATCTGCAGCCACATCCCAGCCTGGGTAACAGCCAGGCTGCTCTGCCTGGGGTAGAGCCCAAAGTGCCTCATCTGCCTGAGGGAACAGACACTGAATGACACAAAGCCCCTTTCCATGTATATGAACTCTACTGATATAGTGATTTATTTGAGTCATTCATTAAACTGTTTTAGGACTTGTCCCATATAAATTAAAGTTTCTGTTCAAATCTCATAAGACCAAGAACATGACAGGAAATCACCAGCATAATAAAATCAATAATTTATATGATAAAACCTTACAGTAGTATTGTAATAGTTTACTCCATAATAAGGCAGTAAAAGATATTAAACAAGGAACGTTTATTTATATTATGTAATATAAGCACAGTTTGTATCATATCTGGGGTCTATTTTCCTCTGAGTGCAAATATTTAACTCCCATTAATGTTAACAAGAGGTTACCTAGGATGTACTTTGGCAAGAGAATAAAAACTGAATTTTAGCATTAATCTTAAGCAAGCTTTCCACTTGAAAGGATCTTGAGAGTACCTTGTATTAACACTATCTTAATTGCTCTGAAATCTGGATTTTGCATGAAGCATATACACAGATAAAACTAACTTGTGTTAACTTTAAATCGCACATTTTAGGATAATGGGAAATAACTGTGTGTCACCTTTCTGTAAACTGCATAGCTTGCTCTGTGAAGGCACTGTTAGCAGAGACAGTGATAAAATCTTTGAAGAAATCTCTCCATTTCTAAGAACACTTTCTCCCTAGCCTTGCTTCACAGCAGAAAATTAACTCATACTAGTTTTCAAAAAAAGAATAGTGGCAGAAATTCCTATTACATTTGGAAACAACACAACTTTTTGGCATTCTCTATTTACAGTTTGGGGAATCTCCTTGTTCACATTTGTGCTCTCTCTGAGGACAGTGAGGCACCATAGATATGTAGTGCAAGTAGAATGTGGCCCTTTCCATTTTGTGAAACTGCTTTGATCATGACTCTCTCAAGACATCATTTTAAACTCAAATGCAATTGACCGCTATTGCACCATATGTTCCTTATGTGTGAGCTCTGTCTTGTTCATTAATTTTTATGCCACTACTGTTGGAATTCAGCCAGTGTAATGTGGAGGCAATTAGCAATGTCAGAGTGTTCATGCCAGCATATAATGAGAGAGAGAAAGAGAGAAACAGGGAGATTATACTTCCTGCTATAGGCAAGGGTCCTCTTCAGAGGCTTTTCTTTTTTTTAAATGCTATTTGAAAACTGAAAAATCTAATAAAAGCAGACAGGTGACAAGAAATAAAAGTCTTGGTATAGAAGTCAAATTTGCTCACTTATAAAAACTCTCCCCCATAGCTTTTTAATATGTTCACCTATTTTCAGAGAATGAATCTGAAGATGCCCTGTGGCCTGATGACCTCATCTTCTAATCTTACAAACACTGTGGTCTGCTAGAGCTCTGTATCAAAATCCTTAGTTTAGGCCTAAAAAAAAAGATGCATGCATATACCAGAACAGAAGTGTACATTAAATAATACGTATTCCAATGACACGGCATTTACTGACCAAATCTGTGGCTTCCTGTTTCCTTAAAATACCCTACTATTGCAAATCCTGCCATCTGAGACTTACACTATTTGTCATTCTTTATTGCTATTTGTGTTCTTCAAATTTTCAAGATAAAAAGTATAATATAGGACTCAAGTTCCAAGGAGTTCTGGAGATATCACTATAGTCTCCACCATTTCCCATTCCAAGCATCACACACACAGATATCTCTCTCCACTTTCCTTCCAGTGAGGAAATAGGCCAGTTTCACAATATAGTTTTTGCCCTATTTCAGAATACAAATGCACCTAACACAAGTGCTGCAAAAATTCTGCACTATTAGAAATCTTATGCCCATAATTCCAAAAGTAGGACTGGAATTCTCTCTCTCACAGTATCTTCCAGTTGAACTCTGTATTATTCTCTTACAAGAATGAAGATAAAAACCACTATAGACAGAGAAACCCCTCCATATTTCAAGATTGATAGAATTTTGTTGTACTTGTGTAAACATCTATATGTATGTTTACAAAGGAGATAACTCAGAATAACCTGAGTAATCAGAAGATAGGCTCAAGCTGCAGAGTCTAAATCCATATTCCCCAATGGTTCCTTCTACTTTACATCCTGGATTCAGACCCAGGCTTGGCTTTCACAGTCCATTAAGGAGACAGACAACTTTGAAGTTCACTGGGGACACAGTTTTCAGTTCTATAGTGTTAAATGGTTTAATTATCTATTTGCCTGTGAAGTCATTAAGCAACTCTGAACTAGTAATATGTTTATTAAGAGATACCTCCCACTGCAAGCATTTAAATAACAGTCAGAGCAGCAAGGTGCTGCTTGTTGTAAGGGTCTTGTGGCTTAGTGGCAGCCTTTCACTTTGGAAAGCTTGGCAAGCATACAAGGGTAGTTTGACTAGTCCACCTTAATTCCTACTGGATATTTATCCTCATCATAAAATTCAGAGCATCTGGCCAGCTTCATGGTGTACAACTAACTTTAAAGAATCCCACCCAGAGGTTTGCAAAGGCATTTCTGCCCTGAATTAACACACACAGAGCCTGCTCCAAAGCCCACTGAGATCCAAGTCACGGCTTATTGGGCTCAGAAGACATTTATGCAGTTTGGCAGCACAGCCTGCCCAGGATCCAGCTACTGTCATTTGTTCAAACTTCATGAGCAATAGAATTCAGAGTTTTTAATAAGTTCCTAAAACAGTTCACAGAGGTGTCAAAAACTCTCTAAACTGGAAGCATTTTAGTGAAACAGTCAAAACTCAATGTTTCAGTAGCATGACATTGAACATTTTCATTGAAAATTTGGAATTAATCACTTGTCTTGAATTGAATAATTTTTTCCAATTAATTTGGAGTTTTATCTTGTATTTACTACTGAGAAATAATTGTGGAAGAAAGCTGGTAACTTCCAGGAAGGGCAGTTTTCTGTAGTTTTGTAGCTTCCCCATACCTGTTTGTGTCCTCTTCAGTGGATGAAGTAAGAGACCTGCATGGGTATTTAAAGCAAGAGAAACCTTACCTTTGTATCAGAGACAAACCCAATCTGATCCAGTCCTTACTGGACATTTACTTATTCTGCTAGTAAGGTGATAAATCACATGCTGTCATTAAGTCCAATCAAGTCAATTAAATTATCAGAGAAATACAGTTCAATTGATAGGAGTGAGCAAAGTGGTTACATTTGGAAGGTATGCTCTTTGCTTACTTTCATGTTTTTTGCAGTAATAATACAGGAGAGTTTCCCTTTAAGTGCATGTTAAGAATAGAAAAGGGAAAGCTTAGAAAGCAGTCATGAGTAGATCAGATTAAGAATCCCAGCCCTACTGAGTAGCAGAGTAATTCTTCAGTCAAATGTTATTAGAACAATTAATATAGCCCCTTCATTGCAAACTAATCCAGAGCTTTCAGTTTCCCCTGCTAAGACTTTTTTAAAAGTTGGCATGTTTGCATGTTGCATGCAAGACCAGTTTTAGTAAAAAATATTTTATATCTTTACAGAAATATCACATTAGTAGCTAGATTTTGCTCATAGATCATATGAACAAATGGTGTCTCCAGACATTTCCATCAATTTCAACAGACTGTCCTCCAAGTTTCTGACCACCCAAGAGAAGCGACAGCGAACTCCACTCGCTGAGGCTGTGCATTGTCAGCCCCGTGGCTCTGCTCCTCTGGCACTCACTGCCAAGGTTCTCTTCCCCACAATGTTCCTAATGTGTTCAGACACCCGGGATGCAGGGAGAGGCTGTTCATTCAGCAGGAGGCATGACAGAAATGCCAGCTACAGTCACAAACTTGCCCTGACCAATTCTGCTTCCGATATAAATTGTGCGTCAGAGTTGGCAGGAAGCAGTTTCATAGGGAAAGGCAACAAGGGCAGTGGAATTTTATTTCTGAAGCAAATCCCTACTCTGTTTCCTCCTGTCTTGGTTAGAGCTCTCTCCAAGGCCAAAGCAGTCACACAGTTTGAAAGAAACTCCAGTATTTCTGCCTCAAAATCTAAGGAATGTGCTGCATGCTGCAAAACTGCAAGTGAGCAGAAACAGTGCAAGGAGTCTGATTCCTGAAGACTCGGGCAGAGCACTTCCCTGAGAATCCAGGCACAGATAATGTTTGGTTGCTGAAAAGACACCTCCTTCATGTAATGTGTAACCCTCCCAAATGACAAAACATGCACACAATATGACCCTGTCACCCATTTGGGACAGCACAAGTCTTCCCAAGCTTACACAATTGGGATTCAATCCTTAACTGAAGATTCCTTTGTAGCTGAAGATTTGGAAGCAGGGGTTCCTTTCTCCTTTCTGAGACCCTCAACTAACACACACATACAGAGCAGATACACTGCATCTGTTCAGACAGGTTGGCTGAACTCCAATCACTTCTTCCCACTGCAGGATTTTGTGGATCAGGTCTCCAGCAGCACTGGACACTACCAGTAGTTCACTGAGCAGTGCAGTTACAATCCCAGAGCTACCGCCCAGGAATCACTGCTATGGAGATGCTATACCTTCCAAATTTATACTCTGGCCTCACTTTCCAGCTTCCCCTCCTCAAAGACCAGAAGGATGCTCAATTCAAAATATGAGCTGAAATTTGGAGGTAATCAATCAATTTCCAAAGATGTCCAAGGCACAAAGTGATCTCTTTCCACCTTAATGTGATCCACAGAAGCTGCCGGCAGAAGAAAAGAAATTCTGGCTCCAGAGGTCATCCTTTTGCCCACAGATACCAGAGGAAGGAACTGTGGCATTTATCTTCCACCCTAGTTCTGAAATTCATCTGCCATGCACTTCTGAGCACATCATCTAAAATTTCCCTACTTTCCTTTTCTCATATTCAAGGTAAACAATATTATCTATCAGCTGGCCCGCTGACTAGGTTGAATTTATTTTTTGTGAATAAGTGGAGATTCTTTGGGATAAGGTGCTGTGTAAGTGAAAATTATTACTAATCTATTCTTGTAATAACTCCAGGACATCCTGGGGAGTCCAACAGCAAAGCTCTCCCATTAAACTCAAAAACATCTTTACAAGAAGTAAAAAAAATTTAAAAATAAAATACTGAACATTCAGGAGAATTAAATTAGAGACCAGCTTGTAGTTTTCATGTGCAGTCATCTGAGTCAGCTCTCCAAGGAGTGCCAAGGGCTAAATTCATCCCTGAGCTATGCTGGCTTCTGCCAATATAAACCAGGACACGCAGCCTCTGCCAGCAGAGCAGGGAGAGGCTGCAGCGATGGAAAGCACCCATCGCCTTCCTCTTTGTTGGGGGTCTGAATGCAGCAGCAGCAGCACTGAGAGAGCAGCCTGGCCAGTGCAGGTTCACAGCTGTGACACCCCAAGTTGTCCTGGTGTGCATGTGGGAGTGTCTTTTACTCTGGGCTCTATTACAGAGGTTGGAGCAGATTTTAAAGCAGTGTTTGGCAGAGCCTACTGTAATGACGAGTAATGGTGACCAAACATCTTGGCAACCCAAGGCAGGGTGAGCTTACAATGGAAGTGCCACTGACTGACACAAAGAGGAGTAAACTCTTGGAGGAGATAGGATTTTGTCCATCTTCAGATTTTTCTGTATCAGCGGACAAGTTTGCCAGTTTTGTTGCATAACACAATTTAATGTACAGTCAGATTGAGCCTGTGATTTAACTGGGAAACAGCTGTGTGACTCAGATGTTTCGAGGCAAGGGCAGAATACTGTGTACAGAAAACTGTCCTCATT
The DNA here is from genome assembly GCF_047495875.1 of Pithys albifrons albifrons. Classification (NCBI taxonomy): domain Eukaryota; kingdom Metazoa; phylum Chordata; class Aves; order Passeriformes; family Thamnophilidae; genus Pithys; species Pithys albifrons. Next base: position 12,110,643 of record NC_092470.1, read on the forward strand.
CCACCACGAACAAAGAGTGGCAAAAACACAGGCACCTCCACTATGCCAGCTGTACTGCTGCAGTGTAGCAGTCTTCAGTTGGCAAGATATAAAAAACGAAGATTAACAAGTATAATAGCATTTTACTGTGCTCTTTGGAGTGAAAAATCATTTGTATGTTACCACTACTGATGGTCCAAAACCACAATGCTGAAACTAAACAGGGAATACAGATCTGAACATTCATCCAAACCCCACCCCTCTGGGTCCAGTTCTTTGTTAGATCCAAGACTGGAAGGTACCTATTTTTTGTCTTCTGGGAGGCTGGTGTTTTGCAAGGCCCCAAATTCATACACTTCACAGCTGAAAATCTTGGGAGAATCTCAGTTTTGATTGCCACAAACCAGACTTGCCAACCCAACTGGTAACCCCCAAAGTAAGCCTCAACCCAAAGCATGCACCACAGCCCAGTCTCTCCCAGGCTGGAGCTCTGCCAGCAGATGAGGCCAGCAGCCGCCCTGCTATACCATTACATTATGAGGACGGCTCCAAGTATAATCCAGAGGAATATACAAAGATTTGACTTTATGTAAAGGCTAAGTTTGTGACTGAGTGTCTCATCTTGGTCCCCGTTGGAGGGGAGCCCAAAACCACCACACGCTTTGGCACTGTTTGTTGTACTTGGCAACCTTCGCTCAAGCGAGGTGGGTGCATTGGCAGGACTTGTGAGGAACCCCTCCTCTTTAATTGGTGGGAATGTACCTGTAAGGCTAAGCTGTGTTTGGTAAGGCTAAGTGTTCCCGCAAGGGAAAACGACTGGAGACAATGCAGTTGGTGTTTAGAGTAACAAGACAGAGGATGACTGAGGCACTCTTTCATGTTACCTGGAGGGCCCTGTTAAGCTTTCTTACTGCTTTCTGTTGTTTCACCATGAAACTGTGTCCCTTGCTTTAGCTAAAGGGAAAGCTGATGAAACAGTGAAACAGCCCAAATGTTTTTTCCCCAGTAATTGAGAGAAACCTGGATCACATCTAGCTTCAGTCACTTATTTTGTTCCATGTCAGAGGTTAAAAAACCAACAGTTTTTGCCATGAATTGTCTAAAGGAAAGAAATGAAAAGATACAAATGCTGCTTTCCTTAAATTATTAAAATAATTTCTTACAGCCTGGAAGATCACATGAAAATTAAACTTTGTTCTACTTACAGGCTGCCTAGTGACTTTTTTTATGTAAAAAGAGTTGGGGACAGTATTACATTTCCTAAAACTGAGCATACACTCCATGCATTGACTTCACAGCTATTAATTCTACAAGCACAGAATATAAGGAGTTTAAAATATGTTGCAATTTTAACATTAGTAGGAGTGTTTTCTCCAAGCCCTGTGCCTCTGCATCAGATGACAGAAGGCTGTATATCACTTCTTGCACAAAATTAAAGATGTTCAGAAGTATGTGACCTCTACTGTCTCATATAAGGGAGCCTCAGGTACCTCAAGACTGAAATTATTACAAATAGATAGCTGAAAAGTCGTATCTCATATTCTATTCAGCAGAGGGCAGTGGCAGATAAAAGCCATGCACACCTATTAACCTGTTTAAAGTCCTGTCTCTAGTTGGCTGTCATAAATCTAATGGCAGCAAACACACTGGGCAGACAGACACAGGAATGGCGGATTCAGTGCTTTTGGTCACGTTCCTTCAGTGACTCTCTCTCATTTTCCCTCCTACCCCCATACCCCTACACTTTTTTTTTCCTTCTGCCATGAATATTACCACCAAGGCCAAATGCCTCCTGCAAGGTATTCCCCCTGAAAAGGCTTCAGGAAATAAAATGCTCAGAACTTTATGGGATCAAGTTCTTAATGACTCTAAATGGGAGTAAAATAAACACATGCACATGTGCATGCATGCACACACACACCCAGCACCTATTTGTCAGACCTTTTCACCAGACAAGGAGAACACAAGCTGGAAGAAGACTGTTGACTAGTGGCAAAGGCACTCAAGAGTTATGGGGGAGTAAGTTTTAGTGCAGTCCCTGCACTTAGCAAATTGAATTAATCAATTCATTGTTATGGTTAGAATTAAATATAAGTGCCAAGAAACACAGCAAGAACATTACATTTTGCTCCATTACCTCACAATTACACATGCAGTGTCACTTCACAAACACTCATTTCTCAGTCTGTGCAAGTGAGCAGAAAAAGAAGGATACATACATTGTTAAAGGCATGCAGTGTTGTACATCTACATTTAAGCACATGAATAAATATGAACAACTGTATATATAACTTCCTGATCAAAAATACCTCATCTTGGCAATCAAAGCATAGAAGAAAAACCCTGTTGAATAATAGAGATTCCAAGTGTGAGAGCATAAGGCCAAAGACATGAGGGTCAGATCGGGAACACTGCAAACAGGAATTCTGGAACAACTCTTCCTGTATTTGTTTTCAGGAAAAAACCTTGCAGGCCTACTACTTTTAATGCAGGTAAGGGATAATTCTGCCACCATAGAGTGTATCTATGTCTTATTACAGTTATCTTCAAGGACAATACTCTTGAATGCAAGAAGCATGATGCTTGTATGTCTTTATATTCTTAGACAAGCTGCTAAATGGTGACTGGCAAGAAATACCAATTCATTAAAAAAACATTCCCTGCACCTTAACTGGTGTGGAGGGAAAAAAGGCAATGACTCCTACATGCACAAATTGTTGTAGGTGCAAGTTACTGCAACATAACTAAAGATCAAAGAGGCTGCAGAGTGGACAAGACAGGCAAGTGGCACACAAGTCTGACTGATGAGTACTGTCCTGTAGAGCTCTGCCTCAGCACGCCGACACCTGCACCCTCTCCTTGATTCAGTCTGGTCTACAGCCTTCCCAGAGACCCATCTGCAACTGTCAGACTTTATAACTGCTGAATGACACTTCCTATCAGCAGCTACTTAATGAAAGAGGCTTTCCAAGGGAACAATCAAATGGTAGCCAACTTTGTCCTTCTCCTTCTCTTTTGGAGAGCCATGCAGGCCCAAATGGGAGCCTATTTAGCTGTCCCATCACAGGATTCTACCACAGTGCTTTAAATGTGGCCCAGTTTCATCACTGGGCTGTTACCTCTTCAGCTGAAATGGATTTACCCCACAGCACTGCAGAAGGCACTGCCTGTGTCTTGGCTCACATGGAAAAGTCACAGCAAAGTAGTTCCACCAACCCACACCTGAATGATGGCTGCATCCAGCCCTGCTTTTCAGAGCCCTGTCCTACTGCCTTCACCAACAGATTTCATGAATCAGGAATACATTTGGGAAAGATCTCAAGTGTGTAATGACTTCTTAAAAAATGCAGATTGTGCTTCACCCTCAAAGCAGTGAAGTACAGATTTATTCTGCTCTCATTTCGAATATTTGGTATTTTGGGTTAAATTTAGCTTAGAAATTTCATTTGCACTGAGGAACAAACCCCATCTTTACTAGGCTAGATGATGCTATTTTGCTTACATATGTGTTTGCATATAAGCAATAACATCATTTACTTTTTATCTCAAATAGGTTTTAAATTAAAAAAAACACAAAATGCACACAGGTGCGATGCACTGAAACAGACACTGAATTAAGGTGCCTATAAAAGCAGCAAAGAGGTAAAAAGGCATGAAAACAACAACAGAGAATTAGACATTTGGTTCCGAGGAAGGTATGACTATCTTTGCTAGAGCACTGAAGAAGTTTCTTGTTAGCAAGTTGGCAAGATTTGAAGTATTATTTCCTGATTACGCTGATAGCTGGTATTCATTGCAATCACTTGAGGATATCTTAGTATCCCGTGCAATTTTAACTCCTCCATAAAAATATCTGGAAGGAAGCCTTGCAGGCTATCTAACATTGACTCAGCTACTTGGTGACCAGCTCCTTTGCTGTGGTAGCAGTAAACTGCAAAGTCCTGTACTTACAGAACACTAAACACCAAACCTTTGTTAGGTACAGAAACAACACACTCAGCAGCTATTTATTTGCTGCCTTGTCTCTCTGGGAAAAGCCTTCAACTTTCTCATAGCCTGCCTAGCAAAATCCCTGCATGGATTTCCTTTTACATGACACATGGGAACCTACTGCTTTCTCAGAAAGAGCCGTAACTTGTAATTGTTGCCCAGATTTGGACATCCAGCCACTGGGCTGGGGCTTGGAAGTGGTCAGCATGCAAAATGCTCCCACACACAACTGACCTCAGAGGGAAGATTCATAGAGAACCCAGCCGGTGCAGACTGCAGAGGCAAAGCACAGCTGTCTGCAGCTATCCCAATGTCTCAGGCTTGGTCATCTTGATCTTTTTAATGACCTCACATATCAGTGGAATACAGGCATCTGTTCAAAAGAACCTAGCAGCTCCTGACAGAGCAGAGCACACATCAAAGACGAGTGGGTCAGATTCTGCCCTCACTAGATGCATTAATTCAGAATAACTGAAATAAAATCAACAGAATTGCCTGTCATTAACACCACAGTAAGCAAGAAGTAAATTTGCACAGTTCTCTTTTTACTGTAATTTACACAGAGGTGCTGAGTTTTGTACTTCAAAATATCTAGATGCTTTATGACCTAAGTATTTTTCATTTGCCTTTGGCAAAATCAAGGGTAAATTCCACAAAAGGCAGAGACTGACTGTATTTCAATCAGAACTTTTGTCACTGGCATTACTGAAATGGCAACAAATGCAACAGATCTGTAACACATCTCAGGACGCAAAGAGTTAATCTCCTTTCTTGCAGATCATCTGTATCAGTCCAGATGCTTGGTTGGGAGGAAATATAACCCAAAGTGCCTGGACTAGTGCAGCAGGCTAAAGAATAAAAATTATTTTTAGGTACTGTGCTTATAAAATATTCTATTTGCTGTGTAGTACCAGTTATATTTAAGGATTCCTTCAAGGATTTTCTTTTCATATTGAGAAAGATAGATCCATACACTCCTTGTTAAAAAACACCTCTGCCTAAATGTCTGACCTCTGCTGTGAAAACCAATCCTTGACTGCTGGTCTGTATCTTTATTGTGCCTTCAAACTTCTATGCTAAAATAAAACCAAGACAATGGAAATCACAGTGCCACTTAAAGTCAATGTACAGTTCATAATCCTTTGCAGTCCATTCTTCCATTATGCTGATGACAAGTTAATTTGGGTGATAAAATGGAAACAAAAAGCAAGGAAGTAATCCTATTTTACAAAATATTATTCAAACAATAATAACTTCCTTTTCATAACACTTATTTCATTCCATCATTACTGCTATTATTACTACTATCTTAAGCTATGACAGATTGTGAAGGGTCAGAGATAATTTTTATCAATCAGCCTCCCTTTGTCTTTGGCAGGTTTAATCATGTCACTTGGAATGTAGCATGAGGGGCCTGATGAAATTGGAAAAGCATGTGAAGATAAAAATCACTCTCAGATGAATTCAGACACTTCCTGCCACTCTGCAGATGCCACAGTGCTGCAAGCCACCCTCCCAGGAGAGATGATTCACCTGGAAGGAGGGCCAGGCTCTGCCAGATGTGTAGGAGGCTGCCTGAGACCCACATGCTAACACTGTCTCAATTGTATGAAGCATATGCTTTCAGTCAAGGGTGAAAAATGCAGGCACCAGCACATGCCAAAAGTCTTTCAAGCATGGCCCACCAGTCAGCCTGAAGCTTAATGCACTGATCCATCGAGTCAGCAGATGTGTGTCACCACAGTACAAGTTGAAGCTGGTTAAAGCTATAAAAGAGTGAAGTGACCTAATCCAGACATTCAAATCTCACAAAGAAAACCATATTGTTGTCACTTTGGGGGCCTTAAGTGTGGGACTTCAAGCACAAACACTGAAAGCCTTCTTGGAATAAAAAGGTATGTTGCTGCAAAAGCATAAATCCCAACCCTAAGCTACACTTGTACTGATTTCAAGTTGATCTGATAAAAGCATAGCACAGCTTTCCTTTTTAGTACTGCACATACAAAAAAGAACATCTGCAGAATTTTATTGCTAGAGCCATAAATGCTCCTTATCCGCTTGGTTTGAGGCACAAGTCCAAAAATACCTTGATAGAAAGTTTATTTGCAGAGTACCACTACGTACTTGGTAGAGCCAGTGAGTTATACAACATATTCTTTTACTCCTGGCAAAGTGCTGTCAGTGTCAGCTCTGAGTCCAGCAGGAGAAGCTGGCTCCATAATGCCTGGGAACTCCTCCCTCCTTTCCATTTAATAACCATTTAGTGGGCACACTATTTCCCGACACACTCAAAGTCAAAGCACACTTTACAACGAAAATATTCACCTTGTTGACATGCAGAATGATTTGTTTAAAGAAACCAGATCTCCTTAGCACTCAAAGATCAGCCCAACACTGGACATGTGCAAACCCACTTCACTGTCAACAGCAGTTGTTTCAAATAGCTTGTTCAGAGGTAGGTGATAAGATGTAGTTCTCACTGGGCAAACACAATTAGGCAAAGATTTTTCTTGAAGTCTTTTCTGTCTCTCACCTGCAATCCAGTTCACACAGCTTTTTTAAGTATTCCTGTCTGTAATAGCCAGGTCTCTGGAACAGTACTGATGTTTCATAATGACCTCATTGTGCTTTGACATAGCTTTCCTGAGCTGTGGCCTGTGGCAAACACACACCTGCTCCATTTATGCCCAAGAGGCCAAAAAAAAAAAAAAGGCAACTTCAAACAATACTCAAGTTCAAACAACAAGCAGGGTTCTTCTGCCTTAAGAAGAGTCCATCCTGCAATCCACTTTGCGAAAAATGATAGCTGGTCATTTAAAAGTTAACTCTTAGGAACCACCATAGATCAGACTTAAGAAAACTCATGTCAGTTTAAGGGGGAAAACACCCACCGTGCATCTAAAGTTCTGTCATGTTCCCCCCTCCATTTCTCAGTTTCTAAGCCTTGACTATTACCATTGCTCCATAGCAGAGCTTTCCACAGCCTAAGTTCAGGACTAAGCCAGTAACTGCACTAGGAATCACATGCAAGTACCATGAGAAGAAGGTTGCAAGACCAAAATCTGTGTAAGTCCAGGATGAAAGGCAACACAGGTATGTGACACAGATGGCAGTGCCAGGAGCAGAACTCAAAAGTGTGAATGTAAATACACACACACACAAATACACACGTACACTCCTGCCTCCTGTGTTGCTCCTATCCAGAGAAAGAAGAATGTTTTACATTAAGTTTATAAAAAAGATTTTTAATTAATTGGATTGGGTTTTGGGTTTCTTTTTTTTTTCCAGTTCTCTCCTGATTTTTCCATTGCCCTGCTCACCTGCAAGTTATATGAGGCCAAAAAGCATTTCTGGCAGCTGCCCGTATACCAAATACCTTTTGTGTGTCAGCTGTACAATACTTTGCATCATCCACAGTCTCCATTAGCAAATTTGCCCTTTCACCTCAATAGCACCCATCTGACATTTCCACAGCTTCAGAGGCTTTTCCTCCTTCACCAAAGCACACTTGGGAGTGGTTTTAGGGCATATTCTTTGATTCTGGTGCTAGAGCATTAGTGAGAAAAAAAATAAAATAGGAAAATGAGCAAAGCAAACTTAACTATAATTTTTTACAACTTCTTCCCTCAAGTCTTTAGTGAAAGAATTGCTGCATGCTATTTTCCCTACACAAAAGCTTTGTTTCTCAGAGGAATAAATGATGTGCTGTGGCTCCTATGGAAGAGTAACTAGAGCCTAACAGAGGGATGGAAGTGAAGGGACCTCGAGACATCCCCTGTGGTGCTTGAAGGTTTTGTCTTTAACTGTCATGCCAAGTCTCGATTCTGCAGAAGCCAAAATAACATTATCAATACTTGTGCAACATCCCAGACGTGCAAACAGACAAAAAGGAAAAGATAGCAATGAAACAACAGAACAAAGAAACAGCATATATCAAGTTGAGTTTTCTTATAGCCTAAGATAAAACATGGCTTTGCACTACCTAAATGCCACTGAAAGCTCACTTGACGGCATTTGTTTTCATGGTTTATATAAAATCACATATGCTGCCTCATATAAACCATATAAAACCATCTTTAAAAACTATATAAAACTGTATAAATTCATATAAAACCATATTCTGCCTCAGTATTAGGGTAAAATGAAATTATTCTTCATTCATAAGATATTAATTTTTCTGCACTATGTGCTGTAGAAGTATTCACTGCTCATTTCTTTTTGGGGACTACTATGGACAGAATAAACCAAGAGGTTTTCAAGCTTTATCCCAAGTCACAGAATCACAGAGTCTGCCAAGTTGGAAGGGACCCACAAAGATCGAGTCCAAGTATGTGGACACGAGCAAACATAACAGTTGTACTGCTGTGACCTTGCTATCAGCTCATGCTCCTGAAGAGTTTCAGAAGAAATTCTGCAGAACAACAAAAGTGCATTGATTGAGATATGTTCATGCCTTTTTTGCAAAAATAACTGTTATTAAAGAGTTAAGCCACTGTATGTGTGGGCGAACTGCCTTCTATAATTGCTATCTATCTACAGATCTTGAGAGAGATGTTGATCTTCTGAAATGAAGGGTGCAGATGCAAGTCTTTTTAAACCAATAAAAATACCAACATTTAAGTGGGTTTTTGGCCATAGATCCTTTGTATGCAAATCATTCAGAGCAGATAGAAAATTAAAGACTTCTCTTTGGACAAAAATATTGTCATTTGAAGTTGGGAAAATGCGTGGCCACCAATAGAAATCTAAACTGTATTTGACAAAGCGCTCCACCTTCCCATCAGTTTCATTATATGATTTTTATTGGGAATGTTCACATACTAATGTAAAAAATAATAATGGCCACAATTTTCCTGCTTCTTTGGAGTAAGCCATTCTGTAGCACTATGTATGTTATATCCACCACTAAAGTCCTCTGGCTTTGCACTGTTGAAAATCTCTCTCCATCCATCAGAAAAAAAAAATCTTTCTAAAACTTGGCCACCTCACATCCCAACCAAAATATGCTGGTGTGTGTACACAAGTTCAGAACTATTTCAGATGGTTGTGAATTATCCTAAATAAATGAATTTAAGGTCCTGTCCTAATTGAGGATGTCAAACACTATTTCTACATTGCAGTAGGATAACTGTTTAGAAAGAGGTAAAAGACTGAAAACTAGACTTGACTGCTGCCAGTGTTAGAATCTCTCTTAGTGCTCTGTTTTCCAGAGTTTTCCTTGTGTAACACCTTATTCAATACAACTTTAGTGTAATACATACACACCTTACAGGTCACATTCAGTGTGTCCACATGTTTTCCCGTCTTTGGGCTTAACCTGCAAAGCTTTTATTTCAAGGAGTAACCTCCTCTCACAAAAGACACTCAAGTAGCAAAACTACTTCTGGGGATGGAACCAGCACACGAGTGCCAAGTAAGCAGCTGGTGGCCTTACTCCTGCGCAGTATCTCCTGGCCCATGGACTCCCCGCGAATGTTGGCTCATGTCAAACCCGCAGAGCGGTGCATAGGGAAGAGTGCTGACTCACACTGTAAGATTTCACAGAGCTCTGCAGACCTCTCTGCAGGTACCAGTTGAAGCCTGGAAGCAGTAAAGTCACATTTGCATTGAGTCTTCTTCCCAGGGTTTAAGCCAGGACAAAACTATGCAAGGGTAGCTATGCCATTTCGCCAAAGCAAATCAGCCCCAAACTGGTTCAGGCAGTGCCAAATATCAAGGAGCAGTATATTGGTATTCAAATTTAGATTTTATCTGTGTATAACCGTGCAGAATTTTGTAACCTTGCTGTAAGTGGTCCTTCTACACGCCAGAACTTAAAGGAGATTTGGCATCTTTGGATCCCAGATCGGTGCCTGCAGCCTGCAATTCGAGGGTTTGCTTTGAAGCCTCAGCTTTTTTCCCTTGCAGTGGTTTGTGAATGGTCATGATTCAGCATATTCAACATGCTTAGGCCAAGATGGCTTTTCTTTGTCATTTGGAATTGAAGGAAAACAACAAGGCCTTTTCTAGCCCTTTCTGTCACATTAATGGACCAGTTAGATTTTACAGCCCTTACGCTCTTCAGAGGACACAAACTAATTCCTGCTCCTTCCTTGCACCCCACGAGGAGTGTTGCAATCAGATAAAGATATGGCTCATTTTTCATCCCAACAGAACTATGAAATAGACAGAAGATGGAGCAACTACTTGTGTTTCCCAGGAATGTCAGGCAATATTCAAACAACGCTCAGTAGAACCACCCTGAGGTGCATTTGCTCCATATTGTTCCCAGCACCAAAATTAACTGTGATCCATTATTTCATTGAATCTGAACATGAGGTCAGTGGGAGTTGTCAGGACCAGCCTTCACATTAATTCCTATGAATGAAGCTGTGAATTCACTGGTTTGTTTTAGGGGGACCTTCTACACTTTTGAATGCTGGGGGTGCAGTTAGGCCTAATATATATTCTAGTGTTTCTAATAAATTATTTGCATTCTTATACACAGACTGTTCCTACAAAATGTCAAAATTGCATTGTGGGCACCAAAAAGCTGTCCTGCTTCCTTAGAAATTCTCTTGTAACAAGAAAGAATCTGTGGGAGGAGACAATTCTGGGAGCAGTTAATGGTTTGGGGGCTTTTACAGTGGTCCTGGGGATCAGTGTTTCAGTTTGACTTGCGTTTCACTTAAGCTTTGCAGAGTCCTTCATGACCCAACTGCAAACTGAGTTCTCACAGCTATGCTGGTCCCACAGCCAGGCAAGCTACCCCAGCTTTGATAGAAAAGTCATTTTTTCCTCACATACTATGATGAGGTACAAGTTTTGAAGTCAAAGAATTATTAGAAAGATGCCAAAATTGACTTCACTCCCTGCTGAATGCCAGCCCTCCAGGTATATTCAGCAACTGCTATAACTAAATGCAACTGGCCATAGTTGGCACGCCCTGATGCTACATTTGTTCAAACAGATATTCCACGTAGACTGATGCCAGAACACACGCATGTTCCAACAGTGAAGGCTGGGAAACATCAGGTTGTGACAGCTGGCTTTAAAATAAAAACTGTCCAATGAAATATATGAAAACATAAACAAGAGGACTCTTGTTAGCACAGGGAATTCAGTCATTTTCTCAAGGCTAGTTTTAACTTTGCTATGTTTATCAAATTTATAACTTTAATGCATACATAGTTCCACCTACTTATAAAGTGAATGAGTACAAATTGAGGAGTACCTTCTGTGCAGAGAAACAGACAATAGCATCTCTCAGATTCCCCATTACTTTAATCACTATAACCTGCAGAAAGCAAGTAAAGAGGTCATCAAAATGCTCTGCCAGTGCTTTGCATTCACATCATAAATCCAGAATCAGTAACTTCAAGGTCAAAGTGCTATATTCCTGCTTCTCTCAGTTATCTCCTTGCACAAGCCAGAGAAAGTACAAGATGCAGTCATCCACAGTTTGAGAACTACAAGACAGCAAGGAATTTAGTGAAGAGCTGCAATTTCTAGAAATAATTCCCCTGCAGACAACCTAGAGCACAACTGCTCATGTGATATAGAAGGAACCACAAGTCCAGTTGCTTTCACTCTAGAAATCTCTTCTATTTACTAATCAGAAAAAAGGAAGTTGCTTGAAAGTTCCTGCCAGTGAGATCATGACTGCAGTTGGGAAACCCATGACACTCCTACAGACCTCTTCAGGAGAAAGAGCTGTCAGGTCTCCAGTTTTCCAGGATCTCATTTCAGCCTGTGATATGAATCAGGTCTCTCCAGAGAATACCTACACGCCTTTCTTCATGTTGCAGTACCTTTCCCCCTATATAGTAATTAAAAGTAAGGCTCTAATTTCTATTAGATGCCAAAATTACTTTTAAATTTTTCTCTTTAGCTTAATCTTTCCTGTGCACCTTGTAAATGACTGAGTGCTACAAAAATCCCCCCAAAAAGGCTCTTCCCCTAGGGCGTAAAAGACCAAAGGAAAAAACCCACCAAATATCCTTAAGTCTTAGAATAAATAATTATTGTAAAAGGACACACTTAGGCTTAAGAAGAACAGTAGATTCAAGGGATAAAATTATATAAATTACAGTCTTTTTGTGATTATTTTTGTCTAAAGGTGGAGCTCTATAAAGAAGGGTGATCATTAAAGGAAGAATTGAGAGAACTCTGCATAATTATTTTTTCCTGTCTTACAAGCCCCTTTAGTCCTCATTTTTCCAGTCATGAAATGACTATTTGGTAATTTTTTTCATGTAATATGCAAGAGTGCTTTTTCTTGCCTTATAGCATCATTCTAAATGAACCACCTGGCACTATTTGATTCTTCAACATAAACAAGAAACATACACATCTCAGACTTCTTCAGCCCACAGAAAAAATCATTACACAGTATCCTGCTAAGCTTGATAAGTCATTACCTCCTGTCTGTCCCATTCCAGTTACCCTTATTTTCCCACTGCCATGTCCTCCATTTACATTCTGAAAACATAAATATGTACTTTAGGAAGGTTATTATATAATTTTTTTTGTAAATATAAGGGAATCTTAAGAGAAAACTTCACTAGGAATCTAAAAGAAAGCTTATTGCTTGTAAGTTTTGATAAGGGTAAGTCACATAAACTGTCGGTTTGAAGCACATAAATGGTTTATATCTTTGGAAGGAAACAAAACTACTACATCCCAGATAACAATTTATTGAATTAATTGATTCTAAATAATGACCTATTAACTGTTAAAATTTCTTCTAATATGTATCTTATTAGATTGCAAGCTTTGTTCTGTATACACATGCAAGTATTATACCTGTGTCCCATAGATACAACAAGAGTCTACTGCAAAAGTTATAGGTGATGGTTAGAAGTGAAAAGAATGCCTTCCTAGAGAAAAATTAAGCTGCCACTGTGGATGTATGAGGGGTAGGAACAGGGCAAATGGTCAGGTTTGGCTTATCCAGTTAATAGACTTGAGGGCAAATGTTTTCTGTTTGGTCTGAGTCCACAACAGCTACTGTTTTCCCTGGTGAAGTGAACTGCTCTGGGTCTGCTGTAGCAGGGACTCAGGCAGGCTGGGGCTAAGCTGCCTTCCCTTTGGGGTCCTAAAGTCACATCAAAGGCACACAGCAGAGGATGGATGCAGTATTCCCCCAGGAATCTGCAGGCCACAGAAAGCCCTGTGTGAGGCTCCCAGGTGGTGAGAGAGCTGTCTGCAGAGTACTCCTTCACATCTGCAAAAGATGAAGTCCACATCCAAAAAACCTTCTGTGGGATAAATCATATGATACAGCAATTCCCAGTTCCTGATTTACATCAATTCAGCTTTGATGACAATGGAGATACCTTGGCTTCAAAATGGAGTGCTTTGACACAAGATCTTTACTAGACGTAGTAAGATGGACTTTATGTGCTTTTATGCTGCCACTGTACAGTGCATTCACTAACAGTACATCTAGAAAACCTAGTTCAAGATTTTTAACTTTGAAGGACTACCAATTACACTGTAAAAATGCACTTACTAGAGGTCTGTTGCTACAAACTGTAAACTTCCTTTTAGATAGTATTTGTCAATGTGTATTTCACAATAACCAATATTTATATAAATCTTTTAAATTAAATCAGACATCACACAGTCCTTACATTTTATGCTTTGAACTGCAAAACCATGGCATGGTTTTGTCACTGCTACAGCAGAGAGAGTCTGGTATTTCAGATCAAACATGGTATGTAGTCCAGATGTGTTAGCTGTCACACTGTGAGTAAACACTTCTGATGGACAGTGTGTTAACAACAGATGATTACTCATGATGTTGCGTGATGGTTACAAAAAGTTAGACCAAGTGTCAGAGATAACACCAGGGAGAACTGCTGGTGGAAGTGATGCAGACTGGTATGTTTAGTGATTTCTGTCATGTGCCTCACCATTTACTCTTCAAGGGAGAATCAAATATGATTTGAACACCTCCCCATGGAACACTCCCCACAGTGGAAGCATGGAGCTATTTGATCTTAGGGACAGGATCACACTGAAGCAATAGCTATCAAGGAATGTTAAGCAATGCAATATTAAATCTATCATTGTGCAGTTAAACCATTAAATACATGCAGGTTTGCCTGAAGTCCAAAGCACATTAATTTACATTTGTCATTTACGTGCCCTTTTAAGAGGATACTCGTGAGGCTTCTTAGATTAACAGGTGTTATGTAACAAAATGTTTACCAGTCCATACAACAAAGGCAGTACAAGAAATAGTAGCTGCAATTTAAGTTTCTCTTTGCACAGTCAGACCTCAGTTTGGGGCTGAAGAGACTTGCAAGACAGGGTCATCATTTATCTTCTATAAACACTCACCTATCAGTTTCCCTTCTTTCACAGGGAGAAGGGAAATCCAACTGCTAACAAGGTACTGTGCCTTTGTGTCCTTGGCACATCTCTAGAAAAACAGGATGGAGGGATAAGGCATGGCATGCAGATCTGCAAATTCCAGCCGTCGTGCAGTGGGCACCTTCTGTTGTGCACATACAGCCCAAACAAACACAGCTCTGCTGGACTGTGCTGGCTTCCCATGGGAGCGCCTGCACCACGCTCCGCTAACCAGAAGCAGAGGCAGCAGAAGCTTTGCTGGCAATGGCAACAAAGGTTTATAGCAAGTGACAGAAGTGCCGAGCAAGGGTCAGCATCCTGGCAAGGTATGAAAGGCTCATTTTGTCTAGTCTGGTTAGACTTCAGCTAACCGAGAAGTGTCAGTAAAGATCCCCAAACCACCCTCACCGCCAAGACTTCTGGCTGCTGAGCTGAATAGCCATTTCAAAGTACTTTTTCTCCCCCCCCCACTTGTTAAGATATGACTGTTTTGATACTCTGCTCCACTTGTCACTCCTGACAACTGAAAATAACAAGCAGTATCTAATGTGCAATTATGTGCCTGCCAAAGACCTGGAGTCCCAAGGCTAGACGTGTTACACCACAGAGAATTGCAGGTGATTATATAAAGAACTGCACATTCATATGCTAACAAGGATCATGAGACATGCATGACACTAGTCTATCTTCCTCACTCATATCTGTCACTACACAAAGTAAAATCTGAATGGCAGGATACAATCTCTTTCGGACCACCCAGCAGTTCAGGCCACTTAGATCTGATGTAAGATCACAACCCCAATTCTTACAGAATATTTTTATTTTCTTCAATTCAACAACTCACAAAAAAGAAAGTTGTGCATGAAATGTGGTTAAGGAAGCTGCCCCATATTTTTTGCTGAAGAGATGTTTCCTAGTACCAAATGGGACTTGGAAATTTCAAACCACTTGCAGTATTATTATACACAAAACAAAAAAAAAACATATCAAAGGTACCCAACTATTCCATCTGAGAAAACACAAACTCCCTACATGTTACAAACACACACTTTTAAAATTTATTATGCCACTCTATCACCTCAGGCTAGTCTTCGCAATATCACTGTCTCCAATTGAATCATACTGATTTATGCCAACTGTAGAGATAGTTAGTCCATCCTCAATGCCGCAAATTATAATTCTCAGATTCTTCCAAAAGAGGAACAAATTTAGAAAACTGCAGGAAGCATAACGTCCACTGCCTAGCATACTAGGGATTAATTTTATTCTTAAAAATTGCAGCAATGTATGCTTCTGGTTATGGAGGTGTGCCAGTAGTGCTACAATTAGGGTTTTGCTGTCACTTCAATTATAAACCCAATTTTTTGAGGGTTTACTAAAACTCCAGATTAAAAAGAAAAGCTTGCTGCAGGCTGAAATGTTTTCTACAAGAGCTCAGCCAGGGGATAACTTGTTTCCAACATTCTGGAAAAAAATTAATCAGGTGCTTCAAATGTTAGAATTTAAATATGTTTGAAGAGACAAAACATTAAAAAAAAGAACATTTAGTTACAAATTCTCAGTGCAAAGCAAGTTGCTTCCCGGTTCCTATCAGGAAAGCTATGCAAAAACATGGCTGCAGATTATGCAAGCAGAGAAGAGGAATAAGGAGAACAAAATCCCAAATATTTGGGAATTTTGTGTTGGGTTTTTGTGTGGTTTGGTTTTGTTTTTTTTTTTTCCCTTTGGTTTGGTTTTTGTTTGTTTTGCTTTTTCAAACAAGCAACAAGCAGTTTTGCAACTGGGATTGGCTAGATCAAAAGAAGAGACAGTGGCCTATGCAGTTGTAAGGACGGAGAACAAACCACCTTTTTTAGAAGTGAGGAGTAGGGCAAAGACCACAGGGATAACGAAGCCTTCCCTCACCTGAGCGAGGGACGAGCCGGGCGTGAGTTTTCCCATGTGCACACTGTGTTCCCTGGCACTGGCAGTGAGTGTCAACACACATCAGACTAAACTTAACCAAAAATAATGTAATGGAAGATGCACAAAGCTGAGTGTGGGCTACAAATCTGAAGTGAGCAGGCAGTTTTATACTGACATGATTATCTTGCTATGAATATCTGTAAACACCGTTATCTGAATACATCCCAGTTAAATTTCCATTTTCGCTCCTGACTGCAGCGTGGGCACACTGTCCAAGGCTAAAGACCATTAGTTACACTGAGAAATGGTATTACACATTGCATAGTCGTGGTTTCTCCATGCTGCCTTTTCTCTCTTCTACACACACTTCTTACAGAGAAGGGATATCTCTTTTGCCCTGAAAATTTATTCCTTGATCTTTCATGCTGGCAGGCTGGTGACACTGACACCTCTTTGCTATTGAAAGTACTATAAAACGTACCCATGCATTACAAACAGACCCTTGTTTCTGCATCTCTTGCAGTTTAGAAAATTCCAGGTCCCACATGTTCATTTTTTGCCAAATTGGCAGTTGCCAGGAAGCAAAAGAAAAATGCTGGCAATGGTTCCGTGAGACTGGGGAACATGCAGGCAGTTTTCCTGAAGCACAGGAAAGAGGCAGGAATTTTCAAGTGACTTTCCAGGCCAGAGACATCCAGGGACGTCTACTAATAAGCAAACCAAGTAACTTCACGGGGGTGATGGGGATGGGCTAAACAATGATACACCTTTTGTAATGAATTTAAATTGGATCCCTTGATTTACTGGCCTACTGTACTTGAAGTGTCTGCAGAGGCAGGGAAGTTAGTTCAACACTGGTAGTCTGCACACCTAACAGTGCACAGCAGAAGGAAGTTTTTGAATGGGAAGTAGTCAGCCTGAGCTGAAATAGGAAGAAATAAATAGCAACTTTTCAATCAAAGACTCGCTTAATACATGAGAAAGAGTTTAAAAACTGCTCAGAAAATAAACCAATGCTACAATGCAGCCACACTGTTGCAGTACGTTCTCTTCCTACAGAGAGGAAAACGGCACCAAGCAGAGACTGTCAGAAACTCACAAGGTTAAAGGTATACCAATAAATGGAGAGGTCAAGAGACTATTTTTACAGAGCCCCAAGCCTAGCTATTTACTGCTTTGTACTTTTGGGAGAGGGGAATGTAGAAAAAAAAAGATAAAACCTCCTACCACACACAAGATCAAGAAACTGTACTGACTGCTGCTTTCTGAAATACTCTTCACATACAATAATGAAGAATGGCAAGGGCAACTGCACTGGGGAGCACGTGAAGTGCAACAGGATTCTGCCCACCCAACCCAATAGCAGTGTATTGCAGAGGTGAATTATTTTAACTTAAATTAGACACCTTAAATATCGAAAAGATCATTCCAAGTCTCATTATATATGGACTACATAATGTACTTTTTTCTTTGATCACACCATACAGCAATTGATTATACCCCGTCCTCTACCAGCAGGAGCCTTCATTCCAGCTGCCTGATCCTTGCAAGAAGGTCCATCAGGGCTCTCAAAGGCAACCATAAGCTTCACACTCTGCAACAGCTGAGATTTTGCTCAAGGTGCTTAAGGATCTGCAGAATTAGTTTTCCCCCCTCTCCACTTCCTCCACGGTGCTCATTTATAGTAAAATAGGGAAAATGCTGTTGGCAAGAAGATATAAGAATAATTTCCTTCTCTTGCTGCTTTGATGATTCCCCTTAGGGGACACAGAACAAAGAAAATCAACACTGGCGGTAGCAGGAAAGATCCAAAAGTCTCTTTTAGGGCAAAGGACACAGGTTGTGAAACAGCTCGTCCTCTGCATCTATTCAATACGATTCAAATGTAAACTCCATGTCCCTGCCTACACTTCCTTTGTTGTCACTACAGTAAATGACACCTCATGCAACAGGGCACCACAGTCTTTGCTTCTGACAGACAACACACACATGCAAAAAAATAACTCGCCCAGGTCCCCAGTAAATGGAGACTTAACTACAGATGACAAAATGGGGGATTTACTTCCTTAAAGAAATACCAATATTGTCTCAAATCTAGAGATGTTTGTAGAATTTCACCAAGAATTGCTGTTTCTGATAACTCTTTAACACTACAAACATTGAGTATCTTTCTTAATCTGGGCTTAAACTGACAAGCTAATGCTGGTCTTTTTGCAAAAAAGCAGCAAATACCTGAAGTACATTGTTTTCTTGTTAGTTCTTGACCAGAAGAGACTAACACAAGGTAAGCTAATCAGGGAAGAAGTGATTCATGGAAAACCCAATCCCAGAGTTCTGTATTTCCACACTTTAGGGAAACTAAAGCCCAGAAGTTAAGGATACTGCACCACAGCTCACTTGTGAAACCTGTGATTATTTACTAGATCATTGTTCAGTACAAGTCCCTGCACAAAACATAAGGGACAACTGGATTGGGAATTGTCAGCTTTTTAACTTTGAGTAACAACACCACCAACACAATTCTCAGTCTACAAGCTGCACCAGGAAAGACCAGACTGGGATGGATCTTCTGCATAGTTCATGGTACTCTTCAGTCCTCAGTGAGATGCACTGGCATAATTTAAAGTAGGTCTCCATAGAGTGAAAAATGGAGAAAATATTTCTTACCAATTCTGAAAACCAAAGATGTGTGATCAAAGACTTCTCACAGGTTTTGAGAAGAACCAAAGCTAACTAAAAGGTTGATCGATACAAGTGTTGAGTCAGACACCCCACTTAATTTAGAGCGCTATAAACACAGAATGAATAATATAACTGGGAAACTCATGCCCTCCTGTCTGTTTGTGTGTGTGCACATACACACAAGCATGTTTACACACATCAAAAATGAGTCCAAGACATAGGGCTACTTGACAAACAAAAGAATATTCATGTTTTGGCAAAATACTACTTTGCTTTTACTGGCATGGAAGACCAGGCTGCACTAGGCATATTTTAGCAATAATGATCAAAGCACAGGCTTTCCCTGAAGATTAATGACTGGCTAAGAGGATAGTTTGAGGTCTGTTTACCCCAGCTGGTCCTTAATTCCCAGGAAAAGCATCTGCAAGGCTTATTATTGCTATAAACTTAAGATGGAAGGAGGGGTTATGCTGTTTCAAATGATATGTACAATGACTTTTTAGAGACTTAATGTCTTATATATTAGCCAGACTGCTTAACCCATCTCTTAAATAACTATTCATCTTGAAAGTAAATAACTTCGAACTTCCGTAGCCGTGCACTCCATGTGAGCGCTGCAAACTCCTTTCCAACCAATTCGTTACCCCCCCGCCCGCCTCTGTGGCAAGTGAGGAAAGAGATATACAAGGATCATTTCACTCCTCATTGAAATACGGCTCCATCTGGGTGGAGAATGAAAGCTATTTCACACAGACAGGACTCCTACGTAATGTTTAGGACAGAAAGCAAAGAATATCATATTTACTTCAAACTGAAGAGGATTTAGCTACACAGAAAGCAACTGCTTGACTGAACAGAAGAAACGTGTAAAAGTCTTGGAAAATATGCATGTGGTTTTTCAGACAGATTGTGAATCTCTTATCCACACTCCTGAACAGCTACTCAAAGGAATAATTTCCCTGATTTAATGGAGGAACAGTTCCAGTTTGAGTAAGTAGTTTCCAACCTGAATCTTATTTATCACAGTGGTCAGGAATGTCATGCTCACCAGAAGTTCCCAAAAGCCTGCACTTAAGTTAGAAATGTAACTGCTTGAAATTTTATTCCTTAAAATACGTGGAATTCTCAGTTATGATGAACTTGCGGCTTAAAATAATAAAAAAAAAAACAAACAGCAAAGAAAATGCTAAGCTTACATTCACATCAAATTCTGCATTATTAATAGTAACTGGCCTAAGAAGGATTCTATAGATTTTAAGTTCTTGTCATGTGGCAACCTACTGACAGGTTAGATTCAAATCTTGAAGGTGTTTCATTTAATTGTTTATACGTTAGCAATCATGTTTAGACTTGAAGTAGACTATATACTATACTTTCCTGTATATTTTCCCACAGACATACTCTAAACAACAACAAAACAAGTTGTTTTTAGCATCATTATGAAAAAAAAATAATAACTGGATGTTCCAAATAAAGGATGTGATTCAAACAGTCTCTTTATAAAGGATGAATAAACCAAACAGGATTAATTTATTAAGACTCCAATGATCGAAAGCCTATTCAGAACTAGCAAAAATATTCATGGTCTTGAAAGGGATTTGTATAAGACAAATCTGTGTCCTGAAAGAATTTTACCTTTTCTTGCACAAATAAAGCTGCTTTGCTACAAAGAGCAAGATTCAGGAAAGTGTGCAATAGTTTTGCAGCCAAAAAATTCTTCTCTGCTTTCATCCTTCTGATTTTTCTGTATGTATCACTCTAAGAAGACAGGTATAAAAATTAAAACACCTTTACTTTAGGTCTCTAGATTCTTCATTAACAGCTTGTAAGGGAGTGAGTAGACAAGTAAACAAAAACAACCCAGTGGAAGATGATGTAAAAATGTACTTCTAACTGTCTGTTCTCATTATTTGAAACAAAGCTCTTAAAAATGCATTAAAAACTTCCTCAAGTGCTATATTCACTTTGGAAAGATGTGATTTTAGAAAGATCCAAAGACTTTTGGGAAACCAACTTCCAACATGTTTGAATTTATGTGTGTGTCTCGATCCCTTCTTATACTTAAAAAAGCCTTTCAAACCCTGAGCCCATGGGCTTTCTGTAGCTATTAGGAATGATTCTTCTCTCTATGACAACTCTTCGCTTGTTCCAACATATCCCCTAAATGAAGGCACCATAAATGGAAAAGCAGCTGATCTCAGGTAGGTGTGATGCAAAAAGGCAGAGTAGCCTGGTTATTAGATTTCCCATACCTGTATTTACTGGGAAAACTCTCTTTGGACATTAAGCAGGGCCACTGCCTGATCATGACAAGAGTAACAACTTGTAAGCTTTTAATGCCTGGTACTGCCAGTCCCACACACACCTGGGGAGACACCAAGGGAAGCAGAACTCCCCTGGCACAGCCTTCTCAGTCGTTTCCTGTCATGCACACAGCAGGGTGGCAGGATAACAAACTGCAGCTTTTGTTTCTGAAAAATGCTGATTTTTATGTTTTTATAAACATACCATGTTTATGAGAGATGCTGGGTAGGCTGACATTATTTATTAGCACATCATTGTCTGATCTTACAGCTCATCACTTCATTCTTTTCCTGGTTTATGCATATATAACGATCCATGTAGCTGCCTTTTTTTTTTCTCTTTAAATTTGGCCTTGTGTAGCTGAGCCATTTTCTCTGGCTTCAGACTCCCTCCAGATGTTCTGACTAGTCCAAATCTACATTATTTTGAGAGAGAATACCTAGGATATTGTGATACTCTTTTGGGGGGATTACTTTTTGTCTCTACTTTTACTACTGGCATGGTTTTTTAGGAAAGTCTATTGACTCCATATTCCACTACTCCAGACTTCTCCAGTTACAGTGTATGAGCTCAGATGACATAGCATGAGAAGACAAGAAGGCAAAGATAAGATTATACAGAGATCCCCAAAATCTAACTGAAATAAAATGACTGGGCAGTCCAAACAAGATTGAGACAGCAAAGATATTCAGGAAGATAACCTACTGAGTAACACATATTTGATACCTAAGTCTTCACTGCCCTTCAGCTCCTATTGCATCAATCTATCATCTAGATCTGTGCAAACTTACTAAAAAGTGATGCCAAGACAGACTCCAGCATACAAAGACAGGTACCAGAAAAGCAGCTACTTCACTGCTTTGAAGCAGGTTGGTGTGGAATCCCAAAACAATTCCAAGCTGCAGAACTTCTTAGGGAACCTGATAATGTCAGCAATGTTTCAAAACACAATCCTACTCCAAATCTCAAATTACCACAGATTTCTAAACACACTTGACAAAGTATCCCTAAAACTGGTAGTTTCACAGATGTTCCCGAGTGCATAAACTGAATTGTAGCACTTTTACTGTACACTCAAGTGCGTTTGAACGAAAACAACTACCCGGCTGTCAGCGTAACTGTCTCTGGAAAAAAAATTCCAATTCAAAAGGCCACAATAACAGCACAACACTACTTCTGTCCTTTAAAATAACTGCAAGCTCAACAAATAACATCACCAAAAAAACCCCTCAAAAACAAACAGACAAATAAGAATATAAATATGTCTTTAAACACAGTATTACATATTTTAAAAACCTAATTGTGGTTTTTCATCGACAAGAATTTAGCACTGCTCTTGCTCCACAGTTCATATGAGTTTTACTAGAATTATAAAGAAGGCAAGAACAGTTCTTCAAGTCCTGTAACAGAATTTATCCTAATAAAAATAAACAAAATTGCATCCATGACTTCAGCACAAATACTCTTTACTCCCAGGAATGTCATTCTTACCTGAAGCCAACAAAATGCATTTCCCCATTTGGAATTTATTTATTATGAATCAGGCTCCAATTTCTGCCTCAACTGGGTCAGTTACATTTATTCAAGCCTAGATATCTCCTATTGAGTTCTTAGATATTTTTAAAGCAAGCACTATTTTAGAAAACTGAATTGCAGAGAACAGTTTAATTTACTTTGAAAACATATGACTTATATTGAAAATGGAATTTTCATCCAACCAAATAATACAAAATACAAATGATCCAAAAGAATAGAACTTTACCCATGAGACTTTATACACATCATGCTGTAACAGAAAAGTTTTTAGATACTAGATATAGTAAGTTGATAGTTAAGCACTGACATCTGTATTCTACCATCATGAAAGCACAATCCTATTTATCATTATGCTTTAAGAAAGTGAAACAAGAAAACAAAGTAAAGTACAAAATCAATTTTATTACGAAAAAATGTATGCAAACATATAGTAAAACCTATCTTCTTATTGATGTCAGATTCAAAAAGATGCCAAACCATGAACACATTACGCTTATATTTGGTTTTGGTACATTTATCAGTTCTTTATCTAAACTGTCTTTACTGAAGACAGTTACTTCGCTACTTTGTTCATCTACTGCACCCGTTATATTTATTTGCAAATGAAGGACCAGAAAGTACATTTATTTAAATGTTATTTACAAGCGCCTTCAATGTGCTTCCAATGTAATATATCATCAGCACAGCCTTTGATTTAATTGTTGCCGTCACTCACTTCTGTGCACTAACACATGTAGGAGTTCCAAACGCCAAAATATTCTTGCCTTTTTTTTGTGCTACATACCAGATTTTGTAACCTGTGTCAAGCTACCTCCGATGCTTACAACTTGTGAACAGGGGCCAACAATGAGCCTCCCCAGACACTAAATCATAATCTTCATGTTTTTCGTATTTCACATTCTAGCCACAGTTTCAACATCCATACCCCGTGACATTAGGGAAGGATAAATCAAGGAGGATGACAGCTCCCTTGTAGAGACTGGTACGGCCCTGGGATCTGCCACACCCAACACCCACAGCTTCTGCCAGATGTCTCCAAGAGTTTTGCCGTGTTAACCCCTTCAGGAGTAACTCAGGAGTGCTGAAGCTTTTTAAAGCAACTGCTCTTTCCTTTGTTTTTTTTTTTTTTTTTTTTTTTTGTAGAAAGAGAGGAAAATACAAGATACCCTTGCCCTTGATCCAGAAACTTTGATTAACTAAAAGACAAATAGCAGGCTATCAATAACAATTAGCAAATCAGTCCATGTATTTCCTTAAAGACAGGAATTACAAGTTAAGGGTTAGCATTATACAACATTCCTTCTTTCATACCACACTGTGGTCCCAAATGTTTATCTAAAATGACACGGTAAAAATTTCTGCTTTATGCTCACCTCTTCAGAACTAGGACATTGCTTTTCCTTTTTGGAATCACAATGCCCATTAACTGCCCTTCAGCCAAACAGCCTATTCAGACCTTAAATCAACAGGATTTCTAATCCAAAATCCGTACGGTAAACTCTACAAACTGCTTCTCTGGGTTTGATCTGGCCCCAGGGACATAAATTTGCATGCAACTTCTAAGTTTGTGAATAGTCCCTGGGCTCAGAGTTGCACATGTGCTTAAGTACTTTGTTCAGCCCAGGTCTAAACCAGCTACTTTAAAATGAAAACAGAAGCTATGCAAAGAATAACATAGTTAAAAATAATTTTCTTCTGTAAATATTGTACCTAAAGGAAAAAATGTAACAAAATAAACATACTGATTCCTAAAAGCACATACTGACCCAGCGGTAGGTAAATAGCAGCTAGAAAGTCAGCAGCAAATATCAATGCATGCCACTTCACACAAAAGGGTAGAGTCACATTGATTTAAAAACAATATTAATAAATAGGAATTGCATCCAAGATTCTTTGTAAACTATTGCAGGTAAAAGTATCTGTGGATATAAACAGCAAGCAAGTGGTCACAGCTCTCAGAATAAGACTGGCCCCTATTTTTCATCAAGTTTATTCTATGGATTTGGAAATAGTTATGTAGGCAATTTCATTTATCTCTCCTGTGCAAACTGTGTTCATGTCTCCAGTTTGTGTGTGGCTTTTCATAAAAAACTAACCCAGTAAAAAATAATGCAAGGCTAGCACTATTGACAAGTGTACTTATAACTATTCTACTTCCTAAAATTACTTCTGATTCACTTTCCAATGGTTTAGGTTTCAAGTTGAGCATCAGTATTTCTTTAAACAGCTTAAAGAATGAAGCAAGTACACTGAAAGTAATACAGTTATTTCAGCTTTTGTTCAAAACAAATGCACAATAACCAGGGTTGAACTTGGGCAGAAAAAAATTAACGTGCCTGGAACTATTTTTTGTATGGGCCGCTGAAGTCACTATCCACAGTTCACAAGAAACAAATTCAAACGCAGTTTTTATAATTTAAAATAATTACCCATAAATATCAACACCAATGGACTAAGGATTTGTACTCATTTACAGACTTTTCAAGAAAGAGAATTAACATTTCTTCTTGAGAAGGATTTTTCCCTCCTGTTTATTCTTCATACACATACTCTACAAGTTAAAGGGTTAAGTAACCATTATATTCTAAAGAGCAAACTGTTTGCCTTAGGGCCATCTCCTCCTTACTCCTGATGAATTGCCTGACACTCCATGTATCATACATCACTTTTCACTAGGAAGCAGCATTTGGTTCCAGTCATGGTGTAAGATCTGACTTAGGAAGTGTGAAGCAATATAGTATAGACCAAAAAAACTGAAGTACATCATCATCTACTGAGCAGTCTAGACCTAAACAGTGACACACAAATTTATAAATATGTATGTTTGTACTTACAAAACGGGCACAGAAGTATATAAAAAGAAATTCTATGCATACTAGGATGAAAAAAAGACTAACTGTGAGAATAAATATTCTGAGTGACAAGAGTGAGGGCTTTGCACTAAAAGTGTTAGATGTAAGCTGAACACATGCATCCAAACCCCGGCCCTCTTTCCTCCTCTGTGATCTTAGAGGAACTGATTGTAAGACACCAGGGGTTTCACGTGCAGTTTCCACTGTCAGTGCTTCACACCTCTGAATGATCAGTGCACCTTCTTCCCTCTCTTCTCTGGATGGGAAAATGCCACTTCCTTAGCACAGTGGCACAGCAATGGTTAATTCATACCCATTTATAAAGCAGTAGAGACTGTAGAAGCTCTGGAGTGCAGGGTGTGCAAGGACTGAACATAAATTTTAATCAAAATACTTCTCTTAGATAAAGGAAGTGGCCAGTGTAACAACAGGTCCCAGAAAAGAGAGAACAAATGCCTTTTTTGAACACACTGCATCCAAAATATTTTGACAGGGTAGAAGAAAAATGCAATTGCTCCTGCAAATTTCCCCCACTCTGGGGAACAGAGGACAAGGAGCATACTTGGGTGACAGATTTGAGGGGAGGTAGCAAGGACAGGAATAGATGGGGGCCAACACAGAAGGGTACAGCGCTCAGGAACTGACATTTCTCAAACAACAATTGTCAGCAAACAGCTACAAACTCCACTTACAAAACAGAAGTCTGATCACTCTCCAGTTGGCTTATTCAACAGTCTGTTTACTGTTAGCAATAAGCACAGTGAGGTGAAGATTGAATGTGTCAAGTTCCTTCTACAGGCTCTAACCTTTGAATCCTGCCATGTTGCCAGTGAACATAATTCTACAAGTTTTACTGCCCAGCTTTTTAAGTGAAAAAATAACATTAAAATATAGGTAGAAAAAAGCTCCAGAAACCAGACTGCAAACTTGCAACTTCCTGATAAGAAATGCCAAAGGATTTGCTTGTATGTGTGCACCACAATTCAGTTTTATGTCTTACAGTATGGATATCCAATTATTTCACTAAAGAGGACAAAAGGCATACCAAAGATCCCCAATAAGTCAGCATTATCCTTTATGTGTGCTGAGTGAACCACGTGCCTGGAAGGCACATAATGAGAAATAATTAAATGAATACCATAATACAGAGGGTGACAGACTCAGACTGTCCATGCAAAAACTATTTCTAATGTGACAATTTGGCTTTGCAAACTTTTCGTTTTCTCTCCCTTCAAACGCACAACTTTCTGCATTAGCAAATCACATACTTGGGATGGTCTGTGGTATTCATAAAATGTTCAAAACTTACATCCACTCTTCTTTCCCACCCAAGAATTCCCTTCATTGAAGGCTTCCAAAGCTATCTTTGGCATCTTGACTTTGAACAATGGAGTTTTGTGATTTATGTGTCATAGGTTCTTGTCCAGCTGAGGTTTGCACATATAGCTGACAGACTGCTCAAATCATTAAATATTGCATGGTTTTGGTTTTGGTTTACTATGCTAACTGGAATTAATACCAGCACTATTTATCTAATTACAATGGCTTAAAAATAATGGAAAGGATGAAAAAAATAGTAATAAGGACAGTGACAGTCAGTATACACACCAGTGGCTGAGGAAATATCTTTCACTCACTCCTTTATTCATGTAAGACCATAAAAGTCAGAGGACTGATTTTTTTTTTGTTGTTGCCCTTTTTTTAATAGCATTCCTGAAAGATTAAAAAAACACTTGCTATTTCAAAACTGCCCTTCAAAGCAGACATACAGCAACTGAAGGAATGACAAACTGAAGCACACATCAAATGAAACTGTGTAATTAAGACAATCTATTTCATAGATAAGCAGTTCAGTTTTTTGAAGGTAACACATGTGCCGATTTGGCTACAAGAATCACAAAAAGCATTCCAGGAACAAATATATTAGGATGTAAAGGAAAAAAAAGGGATTAAAGCATTTTTACACCTTTCTTAAGAGTTGCCTTTGTTTGTAGAGATCTTTGCACATGAGAAAAAGTCCCATTCACCTATGAATAATAAACACAATCAGAAAGTTTGCTCAGCAGAGCTCAACCGGGTTCCAGACTCAGTAGTTGAGAAAGAAAAGGCACTCCCAAAACAGAAGATGGGATGTTTGGATGCAGGAGGAAAGCAACCTTAATGTTAACTCATAACACAAAAACACTTGTGTAACTCATTGAAAACTCCAGTGCCAAAACTAAATGAGAATTTACCCTAAATACCGAATGAGTAAAATAAAACCAGAGGGTCTTCCAGGAGGCTGCTAATGGCAAGCCTGTGAAACTGCCGTCAATTCGTCAGTGATTTCGTGTATATACATGTGCATTTCAACAGCTTCCTACGACCACAGGAACACTTCCCTTACTGCTATCAAAGGCTTCGCAAGGTAGCAATTAACCATCATCTAAATGCGCAACGCCTAAGTGTGCTCATAGAACAAAAAACCGTGTCCTCCGGCAGTTACAAAACAAAAAACACACACACACAAAAGTCAAAAAGTTAAGGAAGGCCCGAAGCCCCTTCCCAGTGCTGGGGAAGGTCCGTGATGGGCCGGGGAGAGCCCACCTGCGGGCTCCGCAAAGCCCTCGAGGCGCTGCCACGAGCGGGGCGGGACAGACGGGCAGGCAGCGGGGCAGGCAGCGGGGCAGGCAGCGGGGCAGGCAGCGGGGCAGGCAGCGGGGCAGGCAGCGGGGCAGGCAGCGGGGCAGGCAGCGGGGCAGGCAGCGGGACAGGCTGTCTCAGCCGGCTCTGCCCGGGGGCTCCTGCGGGGCTCCCCCCACCCCAAACCCGCGAGGTCCCGGAGCCTCCCGCCCGGAGGGTACTCACGGCGTCCGTGTCCGACGGGGCCACGAAGCGGATGAGGTCGGCCATGGAGCGGCCCGAACCAGCACTGCACCCCCGGAGCCGGCCTGTTCCCTCGCTATTTAAGGGCCGCCGCGTTGTCACCTGCCACCCGCGGGGCCCTCCACCTGCAGCACCTGGGCGCGCTTGGCGGCCCCGGCTCGGCCAGGAGCTGCCCCACAGCTGCCCCAGAGCCCGGCGATGCCCTCGCCAGGCTTTGGGAGCCACTGCGCACAGAGGGGCTCCAGGCCCGGAGGCCGCAGCTCGGCTGCGATGGGGAGCGCGGGGCTTGGGAAGGCCCTGGGCAGGAATGCCACCTGTGGAAAGGTGCCCGGGCCCCTGTGGCAAGAGGTGGCCTTTCCTGTCAGTGCATCTGCTTAGGAAGAGTTCAATGGAAAGTCTGGATTTGACTCCTCAGACTGTGTAAAGTTCCAGTGATCCCACAGCAGTGTGCGAAAGTACATCTGTGTAAAACTTGGGCAAGTGACAAGACAGTTAACATTTTCCTCCTCTTTTTCTTTTAAGTGGATCTTTTGTAAATGTGTAGCATATGATTACCAAAATAGTGAAGTTCACTAAGCCATAGTGTTTCTTCAAGTAAACAAGTCTTTCCAAACTCAGAAGGTTTAACATGCATATGAATGACATAGATTTTACATACAACTCATTTTACACACAATTCTCCTGTTTTATGTCATGATCATCATGATTTTGAAACAGAACCAAAGAATCTTCAATTCTGTAAACAGGACTTTAAAGACTCATTATTTTCTTCTTTGAAATGTGTCGATGCTCTAAAAGCATAGTGCTGAAGGGCTGCCAAGCTAATAGGTCAGTGAGCACTAGGAAGAGATTAATTTTATACCTGGAATGAGTGTATACAGTTTCCATTCCATTTAGTGAAAAGGCTGGCATGTTTCCTTGATGATACAGTGTTATGTTAAACCCTGGGGTAAAGAGTCAGCCTCTACAACACAGAGAGTTTGAATTCAGGACTGAGACCACCTATGAATGTTAGTCCACAAAAAGTAAATCAAAATGGGATGTTTCAGATGCTTACTTGCATCTTTTTCCCCTAGTGTTTTGTAGAATACTCATGCTCCAAAATCAATGTGAATATTTGGGAATGCAAATATGTTATGAGCACTTCTGTTTACTTTGAAACATGCATATATTAAAATGGAGAGGTGTGTGCAAGCAACCACGAGCTCCCTGGAGAGCTCTGCCTGAGGTGTAGCCCGAGCTGTAATCTCCAGGTGTATTCTTTCTACTTTTCAAAGGAGCCTGATCAATAAAAAGAGAGTGAGGCCAAGGCAATGGATCTACTTTCACAAGCTTGGTTAGCCAGAAGTGATTAGTAGAGGATACTCAAGAGTTCAAGACCAGTTTTGGAAACTTTGTTTAAAGGTTTTAAAAAAGTTGTATTAAATTGGCTTTTGTTTTCCCATTGCTCACTATTGACAGTTCAGAACCCCAGGAACAGATTTGTGACCACCCCCCTAAACAAACAAAAAACCAAACTAGGCTTTTGTGATTAATATCCACATTAAGGTATTTGGTTCAATACGTTGGGTCATACTACTGGGATCCATATACTGGATCATCCTGCTGGCATTATTCAAATTTTGTCATTCACTGTGAAGAAACATAAGAGGAATGGGAGGATGACATCTCTTCCATGCCTTTTCTAGGGCAGCTGGAAAAGAAGCCAAGCAATTCTGGCTTGAAGGAGTTCAGTCTAGGTTACTGAGTGAGAAGAACAAGGCTCAAGGAGGAATTTTTCCCTAAGCAAAACTGTGAGTAAATTGTACTGAAAAATTGTTTCCTAACTGACATTTTTGGTCAGAGGTAAGTGGCATAGGACATCATGAATATTTGTAATGTTAAAGAATGGTCAGAAAGTGCAAAAGCATTACACAAGTTCTTCTTTTATGCTTCATGTTATTCAAGGTTGCTATTCCAGACAGAAACATGCTGAAGTAGGTGACCACACCACAAATTTTTGTGAGAAGAGGATGCATTGAGTCATCTATTTTGTCCAAGAAAATATCCACAGGCAGCAGTTACAGCTGTTGATATAACATGGTCGTAACCCAGAGACTTGCATAAGTAAAGGAATTGATTGCTAAATCAGTAAATTGGTAAGTCAGGAAAGCCCATTTAAAAGTATTTGAGAGAATGGCTGGGCCTAGTGTAGTGCTTAGTACTCAATTTCAAATACATAACCAAACTTCATGGTTCACTTTTATATTTGGCTGAGGAAGAAATGTGAGCAACTGTGCTTACAAAAAGTTTTGTCAAGAATCACTCGCAACATTTTTCAGTCATGTATAGATTCATATTACACAATACCTTATAGAAACCTGGTTAAAGTATTCCTTTGTCAGGATCTTTGAACCTTAACTAAGACTAAATACAACTTGGAAGCAGAAACACATGGACATATAAAACTTAAGGCCAGAGATTTCATTAGCTTATATTGTTCCAACGTCAACCAAGACCATTGCCTTTTATTCTCACTCGTGTGTTTAATCCATTAACACACTGCCACTGCAGACCCCAGCAGCCAAGGAGATGTTCTGGACCCTGGATCAGATTATTTGCTGACTCCCTTCACCCTCAGGTTATTTTTTGTTCTCCAGCTGTGATGACTTCACTCCATCATAGTCACTCAGATGCTGTTATGTACTAGATATGGGAGAAGCAACATTTGCCCATAATTTGTTTAGAACTGCATTATAAAAAAGAGGAGTTGTACTTACTTATCAGAAGAATAAAGGGAACAGGGATGTTCTGATGTGAGTCAGTTAGCCTTGTCATGTAATGCTTCCTGTATTGTAATCTTATAATAAATTTAGCCATAGAGTTTGATAACAAAGTTGTAAATTATTTGCATTCTAAAATCTTTAGAAAATGCATTTAAGAGTGATCATGGTTTTAACCCCTGGAAAAAAAAAATCAAGTGATCTGTGCCAGCTGCACATTTTTGCTGAGCCACTGAAGAGTCTCCCTGCATGAATCTTTGGTAGAGGTAGGATTTTTATCATGTGTCAGTATATAAATTCAGCAGAATGAACAGCATCCTTTTCTTTAGTAAAAAATTTGACTAATGCCACGGTGACCTCATCCAGCTATGTTTTAAGCTTTTGGCATTTTGGCTCACCATAGTGAGCAGATAAGAAAGATACATGTCCAGCTGTAACGAAATAAACAATCTAATCATACTGCTGAAAATGACATGGTGCTGTTTCACCTCTGGTTCATCTTATTTCCTCTTGTACCTTTATTATTGGGTGAACATGCAAGGTTATGTTATCATTTAACCAAACAACCAGTCAGTAAAGCCATGCCAGCTACAGAGTCTCTGTCTGAAACCAGCTGAGAGATTCTTCTTTCTGTGAGGCCATAAATGTGAATGGTGATGGGGAAATCAGGAATTGCAGGAAACAATGAATTCCTGGTTTGTCATTCAGTGATCACGAGTTCGAATGCTGCATCATACCATGGACTATATAAAATGCAGGAAAAAGAGTGGCATAACAAAGACAGTATTAATGAATGCTACTTTTCATTACGATTTATGAATATATGCTTTTCAAGGATATTAATTTGGTTTGGGTAATGTCAGAATGTATCAGTCCAGAGGAAGCAGGAGGAGGGAGACATTTCACATATAAGCTGCTGACTATACTGATCAGTTGTGAGTGCAACAGGTTCGTGACTCTTTTCCTTTCTACTGGCTGTCTCTGGAACAAATGTAGAAAGAAAACAGTACTCTGAAATTTTGTGCTTTTCAGGTTATGCAAAAAAATTGAGACTCCTTGTGGGCTCCTCTCTGCTCAGGCAGTCAGAGGGCTCCTTCAGAGCTGGCTAGTGGTCAGTGTAACTCCAGTTGTTTAAAAAGAGGAAAGAAAGTCTGAGTCATCATGACACGATAACTCAGGTAACACTTTCTGAGGCAAATGAGGACTTTCCTGAGTCTATTACAGCTCCACAAGCAGTGTATGTCAAGCCCTCACAAATTATATGCTCTTCCGGATAATTATTTTCTTTCACTTTGAGCTTTCTTTAATGAAGATCTTACCATGTGGAATTACAGACTAGTGAGGCTAAATTCCTCAGTAGGAATGACAGTTGAAAGAATTTTAACAGATGAGGAGAAGGAGTATCTAGTAAAAGCATCCTTCAGCCCGATTAGTTGTATACACATGGTTTAGGAAAAAAAGAAGTCATGCTTCACTAGCCTTCTGGAACTCTTTGAAGATAACACTGCCAAGATAGGGTGTAGCATGGACATTATATTTTTAGATTTTCAGGAATCATTTGACAATGTTTTCCCCAAGAGATTAATGCTTAAAGAGAAGGGAGTGAAGGGGCAAGGGAAAAGTTTACTCATTAAATTGAAGAGTAGCTCTAAGCAAGAACAATGAGGAGCTAAAAGTGTAATTTTTACAGACTGGGTAAGGAGAATTTGCAAGGCTGTAGCACTTCTGTGAATCAAGTTAACTTGTTTACATAAATGGCTTGGATGGATGTACTCTTCTGAAACCGAATCAGGCCCATTATTATTCATTTATTGTGCTAAGAAGCTCTTAACAGGGTTTGTAATCCCAGTGTGCTGAACGCTGTATTTGGGGAGAGTGTCTCAGCAGCCATCTGGACACTGAAGAACAAAAAGAGAAGGGAATTGTTATTTTCCTGATTACATGAAGGAGGTTCTGAGGCCTGGACAGACTTGATCCCAGCTACTGAGTAAAGTCAGTAGGTCTGATCAGTGAATATGTTTCCTTAGTCATGAGATGGGACTTCTGATTTGGAGATGATACTTCACAGGAAACAACAGTAAATTCCAAAGAAGAGTGAAGTGTTGAAAAGCAAATATTGCCAACCCAACAGATGTGAAATGTATCTCCAAATAAATATACATTCTAACCAGAAAAGAGATTTAAAGTTTATTGTAAAAGTATATATTTCAGCATAACTCATGTATATTTCAGCATAACTCTGTAAGAAATGTAATTTTCATATAGTAATTACTTATAAGAATACATTTAGAAGAGTTATCTCTTCATGATATAAAAAAAATTAAAAAAAATGGGGCAACATTTCTAATTTAAATTTGCTGGTTCAGATAAAACTTTCTAAATTAAAGCCATATCTTAATTATTTCTATATGTTACAGCAAAAGAACTAAACAGCAAAGAGCACTTATTTTGGCCTACAGCATATAGAAATGGTACAACAGTGACAAATTGAGTGTGAGCACCACTATGTCTGCAACTTGGGTTTGAAATGCTAAACTTTGCAAGATGTGAACATGATCACACACATCAAAAGGATGTTCCAAGATGCTGTCCACCTCTTTCTGTGCATCCACTTCCCATGATACTAAGCTTAAAATCTTAAGTGGTATTTCCAAAGGAATGGCCTATACTGTAAAGGAACAAAAATTCTGTTTTTGGACTAGAGATCAATCTTGCATTCCTACATGCCTTTTGTCTAAACACCCTCTTTCAAAAAATGAGACCCTACCCTTTTGCTTTGCTTTTGAGTGCCTAAGAATCCTACCCAACCACACTTTGGCTACAGGATCTGAATTTACCCTCACAAAGGAGACTTCATAAGACTCCAGCATAGATAATCCTGTTTTACCCAGCTATGAAAGGGATCAGATTCAGATCTGTCATGTTAAAAAATATCACTTCTCTCTTCCCATTCTGCTTATCTGCCTCTCAGAACTACTCAGTGCTCCTCTCTGCCTGTTTATAGTGTTTGCTTTGTGTATACAGACAATTAACTGGAATGTAGCTGTGGGAACAAATTCCTGTGAGGCAAGTTAGGGTGGTAGTTTGTACTATTTGGTACTGCATGGTTAATAATTGGGGTATATACTGTTACATCAGGGTAAACATGAGGTAATTTTAGGTAGTTTGCTGCTCAGTGAAAATGGGCCAATCAACCTTGTACCCACCACAGAAAAACTGTGTGCAAGAATAGCTACCATGGATTACATAATGCAATGTAAATTCTTAACTTCTCTTACTCCACCGTTTGTGCCTGGAAATAACTTGTTCTGGTTGCTATATCTAACTTGTTGAATGACTGAGTGATTGTAGGAACTATTCTATGCATTACCTAAAAAAGCTCTTTAGCTGGAGTTGTGCAGGCTAAGGATTTTTATCTTAATGACAGAGGCTCTAATCCTACTTCTTTATCAGTGTGATTAATGTAATTATGTTTGTTTGAGGGCAGCATATTCTTTATGCAGTATGACTGTGGTAGGGTCTTTTATGCTAAAGCTCCTATACAGACCTTACCCATGCCTAGGTTGGAAGTGCCACAACTCTTACATGGCATGAAGAGGTATCTAAGTTAGAAAAGCTGCTCAGTGTTCTGTTATTGCTTGTGCAATGTCCTAAAGGAACATGAGTCAATCAATAATTAAGCCACAAAGTACTGCCTGTTGACATGGCAACATGTTCACAGATGTGACGTGAACTTAATGTCCTTCTTTCATGTCTCCTGTGAAAGTAAGAGTCTCCTAAGCCCAGTAACAAAGAATTAGAGCAGACATTGCTAGGGGAAAAGGAGAAAATACAAATAATGGATGATTTCTTTTATAAAAATCGATGTCTTTGAACCTTTTCTCTCTCAAATCAACTGTATCTCTTTCCTTTTTTTGGGCAAGGACCTTTCCCTAATCAAAAATCCTCAATTGCTTATTGCCAAACCCTTTTAGAAGCATGAAATGAACTTCCTTATGGATCGTTTTCATGATTGCTTCTTTCGCAGGTACTTCACCCCACCCACATTTTTTAATGGAGCTGAAGTGAACACACTCTTTTAGGTTACAGCTGTTTAGGCAAGACTCTGTCTAGCTCCAAGAATAACATTAACTGCTGCACCACAGGTAAGGGTTGGCATGAAGGTCCAAATGCGAATTTGTCATCATTGTTGGTGGCTGTTGTTTTGAAGATGAAAGAAGCACCAGTTGGTGTGACATCAACTTCCGTACGTTTGGGATCATTTTTGCTGGCTGTTTCTGCAGCTTCTCTGCACGTGCTCCCACTCTCACACTCTCTCTGCTTGCCAGTTACCCTCTTCTCCTCTTGGCTTGCATGTCTTTCTTCCAAGCTTTCTGCCACAGATGGTAATGGGCCTCGCCAACACGTTTTGTTTGCCACATGTGTTGCTACCTGTGTCACAATGGATGAGGCTCATTTTTCTTTTATTCCAGGGCGTCTTTCTACTTCTGCCTCAGTTGGTGTCTTGATCTTTCACACATTAAAAGTTTACTACACGTTTTTTCCTTTGGGAGCTTGGTGTCCTCCATGCAGAGGACATGTCCAGTCCAGCAGAATGCTTTTATAAGATTGCTTCAACACTGTTTGTGCAACCACTTTGCAGAACTTTGTTATTCATGATTTTATCTTGCCACTTGATATGCATAATAGCTTGAAGGTGCCGTTGATTAAATTTTTCCAATGCTTTGATGTACCAGTACTAGCATTTCCATGTTTCTCAGCTCTAGAGTGAGGTAAAATTTAGACACTACAGTAAAGCCGGGGTTTGGTCTTATGTCTAATAGTGTGCTAATTCCAGATTTATTGTACCTAATTCTCCATCTCAGTCAGTCTAAATATGCAAAAACTAATGCATGTATAAGAGCCAACTGTTATGAAACTGTTATGAGGAAGAAACATTAGATGCAGGGTTTAAAATTCTCATGCATATTCCTTGCCCTTTAAGAAATAAAATAACAGTTTTGATAGCTTAAATTTTATAAAAGTACAAGTCTCAGCTGCAGACTACTGCACAGCTGGGCAGTCCAAATGCTTGGTAGACCTATACCCTTCAGCAAATATCAATCCTAACCTTCCAGACGTAAGCTATGTGGAAAACTAATACCTAAATTCAGTGATAAAAGGAGACAGACAAGATTGCTGAGACAGCAGGGTGACCTAGTATTTTATGAAATGTGTCCCTTCATTTCTCCTTCTCTGCTTTCTTTCTAATGAATTTTCTTCAGCATCCTATGTGATTCCGGATCTCTGAGCAGATAAAATTTTATTTTTGAACGAGAAATCTCTTATTGTTTCTATCACTTTTCAGATCAATTCTGGTGACAAAAGTGTATTCCAATAATATATTTTGGTAGGATGAGGAGCAATTCAAGAATGTAAGGTCTGTAACAGCATCCTTGGGTTTAGATTTGGGCAAAATGTGCAGCTGAATGACATGTCTGCTGTGCCCTTAATAAATAAATTGCTCACTGGCTGTGTTGCTTGCAAACAGACAGCCTTTAGGCAATGCCCAATTGTCCTTTGTAATATTTGAAAGGCAGGTTCAGTTGAGCTGGAGAAAAAGGCCCATATCTCCATTTTGAAATACTGATGTGATGTCTACTCTTGCTATTTTCATTTACTGAAAAATTGTATTCTAAAGCTCCTTACTTGGAATTCTTCTGTGAATTTTTAACACGCAAATCAGTTCATAAACCTTATGATACATATAATTTACAAACAAAAGCTAGACATTTAATGGGATTTCTGCAGGCACATTATAATTATGCCTGAACAATAGTCAACAGGGAAGGGAGTGATGGTAGTGCCATT
This sequence comes from Pithys albifrons albifrons, assembly GCF_047495875.1. NCBI lineage: Eukaryota > Metazoa > Chordata > Aves > Passeriformes > Thamnophilidae > Pithys > Pithys albifrons. The sequence goes on from NC_092470.1 coordinate 12,147,706, forward strand.
AGGAAAAGACAAGCATGACTGCTACCTGTGCAAGACTTAACTTGATGGGAACTCACCCATGGCAATTCAAAACACTGAAATTACACTGTTTTAATACTTGGTGTGCAATCATGACACCCTTACTTTTTTTTTTTTTTTTTAGATCTTACATGAAAAGTGTCACAGTGGTATAAGAGGGCCTCATCACAGGCAATAAAATTCCACCATCCAAAGTGAGTAATATGTGCAATAACTTTAGTTCACTCTCCAGCACATGTACATATTTGAAAAAAATACAGTAAATTATTGTATTATTGAATGCATTCAGATCTCTTCTGAGCTGTAAAGTATACTTTATTCTGACCTTTGTTACTTAGAGAGTTTCATTAATTTTGCAAATTACACTGTTTCTCTGTTTCATTCATGTGACTTTAATAGCCCCATCTGCTGGCTGAGCACCAGATACGAGAATTAGCACGTACCTTTGAAGGTCTCTTGTTGTAACAGGGCTTCCATAAACCTGCTGCTGAAATGTTTTGCTTTTTTCCTAAGTGAGACAAAAGAGAGAAAACTGTAAAAGTGCATTTTATGGATGCATATTATCTCACAATGCTGTGGAGTTCATTTTGTGTTTACAAATCTCTTGGTTTCTTGTCAGTGTCAGTCTGCTTTGTTAATGATAGACGCTTTTGTTGTTGTAGGAACTTAGTTTCCTAAAACACTTCAGAATTTGCTCAAGTGAAAATGTCTGCAACTGTAGAAGCTGGAAGAAAACATAAAATTAAATGTCAGTGTGAATGCTCACTGGAAAAAGAACTAAGCAAGATTTGCTTTCAGATACAGTACATCAGGAGCACTGAGTGTTGTTGTTCTGAGGAGTTTGTCTTATTGCTACTCCTCCCTAGGCACCCATTTGTGTAGCAGATAGGATACAGAGCCTCTTGCTGTGACTCAGTAGGCTCATCTTCATGTTCTGCTGTTCTTCTAAATAGATGTGACAAATCTCCCAGAAATAATGAAGGAGGCTTGATTCATCCCCTCAGTCCTTAAATGGAACCACCCTTCTCCAGGGGACGCTGTTGATGTGTGTACAGCCATGGTACTACTCGTTCTATGTGCATGTAAAGAAGGGCTTATAGGACAGCTGTAGAGTGTGTGTTTCTTGTATTTCCAGATACATGCATTGCAGATTGTCCAAAATAGGTATTATTATAAACCTTTATCTATGTATTAATACAGCAAAATCATATTCATAGATTTCAATGATATTTAAAATATATTTAAAAATATATTCTCTACAAAACTGGTCAAATGGCACGGGAAAGGAAAAGCAAAATCCTGAAAAAACAGTGTTGGGGGACAATGTGTATTGGAGAGACGTCCCAGACATCTGATTGTGGTCACTAAAGAAACAAAAACTCATAGAAGGGAAAGGTGCTAATGAATGTACCTTTGTGACAGTGAATAAGAACCTAAATTGCATTATAGTTTCTGATGCTGTCCATTGCAGGAAAGATCACCTTAGTTCTTCTGCAATGCGCAGTAGAGAGAACTTTGCTGAATAAGAGCAAACTATGTTTTTTCCAAAGTTTAATCTGGTGACTGAAAATGGAGAGAATGATTTAACAGAGCTTAAACAAGCACTAACAGAAAAAATGAGTTACCATAACCATCCTGTTAATCTGTGGATTCTGGTCTGATCAGACACTTGAGTGTTTTTTAGGGCAGTGAAGTCTACAAAAGCAAGACAAGTCAAAATTACCTATGATATGATGGTCTCGCCAATATAGCAGTCCACATTTTCTTATGACTGTGAAGATGTTCTGTCAGTCTTGGCAGGGAAATCCCTGTGAAAATATTACTCTATTAGTAATTTAATGTTTACGAAGCCTTGTGAATTCAAATTGGTAAGTAACAGTTTTCTTTGCTTGTAGCCTGGTGTGAAGATGCAGCGAGAATGTGTCAAAAAGATTTATTTCATAAAGATTAAGAACAGAATTGTATTTGTGCTCTTTCCAAAGCTCTTTCAGAACTCAGTTGCTGAAATTTTCAAAATACTTAAATGTTTCAGGTGAGTTTTACTGATAGTTAAAAGGGCTTGTGGTCCCCATTCACATAATTGCTTGGGAAAATAGCAGCTCCTATCATAGTTCTATAATAAATAGCAGATGGCTTAGAAGACCAAAGGAGAGCTCCCTGCTGAAGATCATGCACAAATACTAGCATACCATGGAAAATTTTCTGGTGTTGTCAGTGCAAAAGATAAAACACAGGATGGCTTTAAGTGCATTAAAACAACACAGATGAATTTAAAAGGAAACCTGGGAAAAACGTTGATCATATGTTCAAGATCAGCATTTTCCAGAGAGTAGGAGTGTCTTTCTATTTGTGCAAGAAGCTGCTTTTTTGCCTTCCAAATGCATTGAACATGGTGATCCAAAGAAACCCAGGCTGCTGCAGCTCTCCCAGCTGCTGGGCTGTTCCTCTCCTGCAGAGGTGTTCTTTAATGAGCACATGTTTCTCAGTCGCAGGTAGTTCACGTTATGCTTGACTGCATTTCTTACAGGCTTTAAAACCCTAAGCCTGAAGGCACAAGTGCCATATGTACACTGAATGGAAGCCTGATCCTTCAGTGGACAGCTCAAGTGATTATGAATTACTCACTTGTGAAATCCTGAAGTTATATAAACAAAAGGACTGGTGTGTCATTAAAAATTGATTTCTGTTTTAAAACCAATTGAATCAATTTAGTAATATAGCTGAAAGAATTCTAAAAAATTTTCCTTGAGAAATATATATATATCTTACGTAAATAATTGTTGCTTTTTAAAGTAACATGTCACATAAAGACATGTAGAGAGGTAACCATCAAAGAAAATGTTACAAACAGCAGGCCCTAAACTTTGTTTAGTAGGATTGGCAGCTAACACTGACCATTTCTTTTCAGCAAAGATCTGGATTTGTCTTTTCCTAGACTAGTTAATCCTTGCTCTCTTCTTCAGGAATTGTATTCACATCTTTTGCATTCCCTTGAAGAACAGGTGGCTCAGATCAGCCAAACCTTAATCCTAGCAGACCTTGAACTTACTGGAACACTATTGCTCTTCCAGCAGGCTTAGAAGTTTTCTTTCTTTTCCTTGCCATTACTATGATTAATAATGGTCTTGACACACAGACACAGATGCACTTATATATACACTAACAAACACAAACAGGAAACATAATAGGCTAAAATGTTTAAACCAGAAATCAGTTGGGAAGGCAAAAACCAGGAGGCTTTTTTTCATGTAGTAGGGCAAAAAATTGTATTTTTACTAAACAAAGACAGAGTTAGTATTTTAGTTAGTCTTACAAGTCAGAAACAAATGCTCTTCATTATCCATTGATTAAAGGAAAGACAGTTTCCTATTCTACATTAATTTACTGAACAGCTGAAAAAACCTCCAAAACTTAAAAAATTACTACCAAATGTTCTGAAATACTGTGCCTTGCCTGTCTTAAGTCTGAATGTTGTACAATTTGATCATCTGAGATAACCAATTTGTACTCAGAGTAGCACAGAGCCCATGACAACACATCTTTTGTGATTGTCTGCACTTAGTAACAGTTTCTAAAATCCTAAACTGTCCGCTATGAGTTTGGAGTACTGAGACCACTTACAGACACTTTTCCAAATTATGACTCATTATGTTAAGCCTTCTTTTCATGAAACTTTGCTTAACTGTGCATGTGCTGATTGTTTTCTTTGTCATCTGACTTTCAGACTGGTTACTGATCTCCTTTGATATACTGTACATGACATCCTAACAAAACCAAGTCTTTAATCAAAATGATGAGGATTCAAATGTGTGCCACTGTCAGACAGCAGGGTAAGGCTAACATGCAGCAGATGTGTACCTGCAGGTCAGATGGAATGAATGGATTTAAGACATACAGTTGGTACAATCTTTAGTTTAACCCTAGATCTGATTTTAAAACCCAGGCAAAACATTTTCACAATGAGCTGTGTTGGTTTAAACTGCCAGCTGGCAAAAGACCAGCACAAGTATTTATACATAGGATAGACCTGACAAGCCCTGATAGTCACAATCTAGAAAGCAACAGGAATTTGTTGCAGAAAAAGAGGCCAGTGACTCTGTGACTATGCTTTTTGCTTTATGACAAAAATCACCTGTGCTAGTAGTTCTGTGTCAGTATTTTCTCTTTCATGCTGCTAATCTACAAGATGTGAAAAAGCCAAAGACACAGCCACAGGTGGTTGCTTCTAACAGATTTCATTAATGCAAGCCCAAAACATTGAGATTGCATAAATGAAATCTGCAGCTGTGAATCAAAAATAACACTCAAGGATCAGGAAACACCAAGAGCAAATATGGCAGAATATGATCTTCTTAAATACTGTTTAGAAGAGAGCTTGCAAATTTAAACATTTAATTGTGTGAGCTGAACTTTTCTCATGAAAACAGTTTATAAGCTGTGGGATAGATTGGTGTATTTTTCTCCTACATTTGTCCAAAAGTTTTCAGCTTAAAACAGTATCAGTCTTACTGAGCTCAGTGGGAGTTGCAGTGTTCCATACTTTCAAGGAGATGCTTTTGCTGCAAACCAGTTCTGGTGCCACTAGTGTTTAAGCTACAGCATGATTAATTTTCTCAGGTTCATTACAGGCACTGAACTTATAGTAGTTAAGGTTGTTCAGGGTACTGCTATTTATTAGGGAAGGTATTACCAGATAGTATTTTTATTATAGAGAAGCACAGTAGATACTACTTTTAATGGACTATAAAAAGAAAGAGATAGGTTATTCTTTTTGTCCTGATCTGGGCAAATACGGATTTTTATGCACTGTAGTGATACTTGTTTAATGCTGTTGATTTTGAATCGAAGAGTCCAGTCCTCCATTGCTGGTGGTACGTGCCAAGATTTTGTGGATTCAGGCTGCGCACTGGTTAATTGTAAATTCACTGAAAGATCCACAAGAAATGCTGATGGCAATAATAATGCTCAACTGAATAGGTAGTTAAGCACTTCTTAACAAGTTATCTTGTTGATGAGCCCAGTAGAAATACCGAGATGGGTAAATAATCGGGGGCTAATTCCTGCGTCCTGCTCAACAGCTGTGAGCAGAATGTACCGTTCCAGGGATACAAAGGAACCAGAGAGCCAGTAGGTATCTCCAGCTGTCAATTCTCCTTGAATAAGAGCTTTTCATATTCAGCATTTCCAATGTTTCCAACAGTGTCACTAGTGCCTGTTGTTCTCCAGTTGAAGCATCAGTCCCTTGATGATTGCTGGTAGAAGGATTTCGTTCACAGCAGCCCTAACAGAGCTCTAATATGAATGAAAATGGCTTTTGTCAGCCACGCATCTGGGGAAATATTACCATTTGCAGATTATTCTTTCACTGAGAATAGTTTTTAGTTTGAAGACAGAGGTAAATAAGTCCACTGAGGTTAATGAATTCATGAACATGAGTCAGAGATGCAGATCAAGACTCCTGCCATTATTCTCTTACCATATACTGAAATATTTGTATAGTCATTGCTTTCCTTTTACATGGAGAGAATGCCGTAATGATAGCCCTTTTAAGGCATCATAAGACAAGTATCCCTCTTGTTTAGTCATATAGCATAATTGGTCTACCAAAGCATGACATTTGTATCAAAAATGTATTTCAAGAGCACTCAGAGACTACAGGGCCCACTTTTGTACTTGGGTGTCCTACTCAAAATCAGTAGAATTATTTTCAGAAGAAACCCTATGCATGATCAGTACCATCTCCTTTGAGGTGGCAGTGCTCCATACATTGCAATTGGTCTGCAGCCTGGCAAAGAAAAGAATCCAGTTCTACATTTTTCCTTATTCTGTTGGGAAGTATTTTATTGACGTTTTGTGTAAGAAAGGGTAACAACTGGAAATGTAACTTCATCTTTGTGATCTCTGCACATTTTGTTCAGTTTTGTTCCACACACTGACAACTATCAACGGGAGGTCACAATGAGAATATGCACAATTGTCAGAGAGTAAAGAATAACATGCAAATGCACAGTGCTATAGTAATTGAAGAGGGGGTTTTACTTCTTTGTCACCCCTGTAGTTAGATTATACAACGTATACCATACTAAGGCAATATAGTCACATATTGCTGAAGAGCTATTATGTTCCTTAGTATCTACATATATATTATCATGGAGCATTATGACTCCATGGTCACCAAGTAGTACCTATTTGATTATATTAATATATTCTGATATGTGATATACTGTATATGATATACTGTGTACTATATATGTGATATACTGTAGCATCAAGCACCTATATATGCCTAGAAGGTAATTTATTTCCCTGTGTATATGATCTCCTACAAAGAAAGTCATAGAATCATAGAATCTGCAGAAACCCACTGACTTCTGACTGAGCATCTAACCTAGATCAGATTCTCAGATATACACTCTTCTCTTGAAAATCAGAAAGGAAGAGTCACACATTATTGATAACCACCAACTACACACCTTCCTGGTGATGAAGTGTGTTGTCATAAATCAACACCTACACTTTTGTCTTTTAATCTTTTGTCTCTGTAAGGCTCCATGCTAGTAATATCAGCTGCCTCCTCTCATGTGCCTTATGATTCTGCCATCCAGGACCTCAAATCTTCCACCTGTCCTTTCTTGTCCTCTCTGGCTGTCCATACACAGTATCCTGAGGTCTCATTGCTGTACCTAATTACTACCTGGGCAAGAGGCAGCATGTTCTGTGGCTGCTTGTGTGTTGATTGTCCAGCTGGTAAGCCAGACAAAACAGAACTTTTAAGTTCACGTTGCAGTTTTTCTCTTAATGAGGCCAGTCATCTATCTAGTCATCAGTTTTCATGTAGCCGGGTAGAACTCAGTATCTTTGAGATCACTGCTCTTCTATCGAATTTGTTTGAGATTGGTCAATAGATTCAAAAGTTGGTGGGAAAGACAGAAAACACAGTTGCATAAGCTTGGGATGATCAGGTTAGAAACACAGTAATACTTTCTGCGTGCTAGACTAGACTAGTGCACTACTTAGGTGTGTACTCACTAGACTGAACTAGACAAACAGATTCAGAGATCAGATAGTTTCCTAAACACTGTAAATAACACTATCCCAGGAATGGGTCAAGGAGACCTGCTTATGTCAGCATATTCACATTGCCTCTCCTTCCACATTTTGTATCATGGAAATCACTTTGAAACTAGGATAGTCTCTAAAGCTAATTTTACCAGCATCCAGGAGAAAGTTTTGACACTGTAGAGATGTGAAGCAAAATCCTCATATGCTTCACTTTGGAGAGGATTTTTGAAGAAGCTGTAATAAATTCAATTGTTTAATTTAGTTCTTTGTTGAATGAGAACCATCCCTGAAGTGCTGGTTGTTCAACTGGTATGTATTAATCTTTCAAATAGGCAGAATATGTAACTGAATTTTATTTGAGGTTTGAATGCTCCTACCTACTTGCTCCATAAAAGATCACCCCTTTGGAATGACCTCTGTTATGCCCAATGGAACAGGCCAATCCTTTTAAACACAGCACGCCATATGAATTCTAGACATAAATCCACTGCAACCAGTGTACTTAACAGTGGTTACAAATTTGACTCAGGAAATTCTTTTTTGCCATGTGCATTCTGTAAATAATGTTTTGAAAATACTCATTGAACTTCTCAATCTCAACACAGTAATATAACATAACATCCCATGGTTGAACTTAGTCCATAAAGAGTATGTTACTTATACTCTTAACTTAAAACTCAGGCAGAACTTTCTGATAAATTCTATTTGCTACATTTGTCTTTTAAATGGAAAACTTTTGGGGTAATGAATCTATAGAAGTAGTAGACTTCTATTTACTTTACCGAGTAATTGATTAGCATGATTATAAATAGAAAATATATTTTAAGTCTGCTATCATACAGCAGTTTGCAAAGTCAGCATTACATAAGATAAAAACGTCAAACAGAAATCTGTCTTACTCTTGTTCCCCAATCACCAAACATGCCTGCTTCCCTGTTCTCCTTTTGGAAAGAGAAAAAAAAAATCATTTTTTCTTTTTTAAGAATCATAGATCACAAACTTAAGGTGCATATATTGGACTCACATGAAGTCTCTAAGACTTCATGCATCTATCTCTTCAGCTTAGTTTATTTAGAGGCAAAATCATTCAAATGTGTGAAATTTACGTTCAGAGTTCACAGATTCTTGGGATCAAAAGAAATATCTCTGAATAACCCAAGTATTCACACTTATTTGGGATGAATTTCCTGAAGTTAGCTGAAAAATCTTGCAGTTTGTGGTGGGATCTGGTCTATATTATTGCAGATAGATGGCTGCCATCCTAGAAATATCTTCCTGTACCAACAGCTGGATTTATTTGGGTAACCTGTGTTATGCTGTGGCCATTTATAGTAACTGATTTCTGAGTGAACTCCAGAAATATATCTACTGCAATTCTGTGTTACAGAACTAGAACTTTCGTGTACCAGTTCTCTTGAAAAACTAAGAAAAAACCTTCACTGAAGGTGAAAAACATTTTACAACCACCAGTGACACCTTTCACAGCGGTTTCCAGGCAGTCACTGAACAACATTTGTAGGTCACCACCATGTTTTTCAGATGCAGGAAGAAGATGTGCCCGTGTTTAGTGAACAGAGAAGTGAAGGTGATGGTGCTACTGGATTCCAGTGCAGGGCCAAACTCACTGGGCCATTAATTTTCATTTACATCACTTCTTCAACACAAAGCAGACTTAATGCTACATTAACTGGCAGCCCAGAGGTTCGTGGTGTGCTGGGGAGCCCAGGTGCTGCAGCTCTGGTGAAATGGCCTGTGCAGCCCCTTCCTCACAGTTCCAGTGTAGATGTTGAGCAGTAGAGGGTGGGCAAAAGCAGGAACAGATGAAGTTTTCAGTATAGTTTTTTTCTTTAACTCCCAGCTTCCAAAATTCTGTGGTTAGGTAAGAATCTCCACTTTAATTTAAAATTAAATCTCAGAAGCCATAAAGTAAATAAAATTAAAAACAAACAGATATTAATCTTGTGATGTTTGATCCAATTTTGTGTTTTGGGGAACTGTCTTCTGGTTTTTGAACACCTGGATTTGGCAAGGCTGCTATCATGCCTGGAACAACGTACACAAAGCATTTTCTTACTATCACTATCCCCCTCCCACTCCCTTTCAGGCAAATGAACTAAATTGGACACAATATTTCAACATGTTTTTTGCATTAAAGGTGGCTAATAGCCTACTACAGAGGGAATATATCTAAAAGCCCAAGTAAATAGCTGAATAATGTCCTCTTCATAAACCAAGTGATACAAATCTATAGTAAAACAAAATATTAAAAATTAATTTCTCTACTTACATGCTAAGCCCAAGTTTAGGATTTAGTATTTCAAAAAATATAAAGATGGCATAACTGCATTTCCAGGGGCTGTGAGTTCTACTTTAATGAGTGCCTTGACAACAGTAGGACATTTACAATAGACATGTTTTATATGGTAGTACAGACAATGTGGGAAAGAACTTCGAGTTAATGGGTTTGTACTGTTTATCATCTTAAAAAGAACAAAAAGCTGAGTGTATACATTTATTTAAATTAGTTAGGCTTTAAAGTCCTCAGATTCCTCGATCTGTTAGAACTAAATCCCAAAATGAGTTCTGGCAATCAGCAGTTTAACTGAATTGAAGCATGTATTTGCAATTTTTTTTGCTGGATCAGTATCACATTAAGGGTATCCTGCAGATTTGAGTCCTTTCTGTCTAAATAACCTGAAACTTTACAACAGTTACTTGAAATCCCACAAAGATATTGCAAAGAACTTGAAAAGGGTGAAAAGAATTTAAAATCCCAAGTTGGTGAATAATTGCATTCTATTGTGATAGTCACAATTCATTTAATGACTCAGGATTTTAGAAAAAAGAATTTCTTTAAAAGTTTACAGTTTACCTTGGTATGACTTATGGAACATTTTGAAATGCCTTTTCTTCTGTTCAAATGCACTTGAGGGGCTTCTGTGAATCTTACTATTTATTGAACAGGCCAGAATGTCTCGCTCAGAAAAGTTAAGGGCTATCAAGTAAAAAAATATTTAGGGATTCCTCTAAATGTCTGTTATTCCTCTACGGACTGGAGCTAGGAATCCCATTGATAGTTTTTCAGCTGTTTTGTATAGGAAGATATCTGTATGCTAAGAATGCATTATCAGATTGTGAGTGGAAGAATTTCATGCTTTCTGCATGGTGTTTAATGTGGTAATATACCACACATGTGTTTTACTGAAATACTCGGTTTCCTCAATTTTTTTTAAATTATTTTTTTTCTAAAGACCTAAATGCAGTGGTTGGTTGGACTGCTCAGAATGTTAGTAATGAGATACGGAGCCCTTTTCTTCCAGGTCACTGGCATGAATTTGACCCTGGCTAGTAAAAACTGAGAGTCATTATCAGCTGGTGACTGTTTGGTGGCCTACGACACACAAGCTGGTGGTTTCACTTTGTGTAATGACCCATAGCTGCACACACATACACACAGCCTTCAGTTAAAACATGTGCAAATAGCTTGGAAAATACCATATATCTCATGATTGAACTTCAAAACTCAGTCTGAAAGGTCATCTGTAGTGGCAATTAAGAGTGACAGGCTTTATGACCTGTCACCCACGGAGAACAAGGTGCTCCCCAGCATTCACACAGGTCATTTGCTTCTGCTTGGACAGTGGAGCCTACACATTTAAAGCAGAAAAACACAAAATAATGGATAAGGGCTAAATTAATTTTGTACAAGACAGAGTTACGAAGCAAAGTCCTTACAGATATGGACTCTGTGGAAAAAAAAAAGGAAGGCAGCAGAAAATAAAATAAAAGATAACCTGAAAAAAAAGTAGTGGAAAAGGGAAGATACAGAATAGTAAAATAAAGTATGTAGAGAAATGTAAACCAACAAATACACTGGTGGCCAATGCTTCCCAAAATACCTGACCTCTTCCCCTTCCTTCTTTTTGAATTAATCTACTTCCTGTGTAAAAAAAACCCAGCTTGTTATATAAGAAGAAAAATTCAGCAGAGTATCTAAGCACATTTTCCACTTCCAGCATATGAAATATCCTGCTTGTTTCAACAGAGTGCCTACTGCTCCTTACAGGAGGTGTTTGCCTACCTACTTTACCAATGTGAAGTTTCATAATTAAGCTGTGTAGACTCAGCTAAAGGGTTTGGTTATGATGATGGATGTGGCTTTACTGCATCATCAGCAAACAGCAATATGACCAAGAAATTAGCAAGAAGTAACAAATAAGATCTCGACTCATATGATAGGAACTTTAGAGAGTGTTGGGAGGGTTTTTAGAGTAAACATATGCTGGGTCAGGATTTTCCACGAACTCTTTCACTCACCTCTACAGTTACTGTTATGTATCAGTGACACACGTGTGTTGATTCAATGGTGAGAGGCTTAAAGATCAGGCTGGGTTGACATTTTTCTTGTAAGGCTCAATATCATGAAAGCATTTGAAGTGTAAAGAGCTGTAGAACTGGCTAGTTTCACATGTCATACTGATGCTGTGTGGCTTTGTAAAAGAACTGATACACTTTGACGCTCTAGGCCTGAAGCAAGTACAAAGCATAGGACTTCTGAGCATGGCAAGAGACCGTGAAGCAGCAGCACAGAGCATCAGGTAAGATCAAATTCCTGGCTATATTCCATTTCCCTGTCACACTGTGTATGCTTAATAAACTGTTTATACAATAGTGATAGGATATGACTGCCACCTGCATGCTGTGTAACGTGTATACTCTGCAAAAGAACATTTAGCAGCTGCAAGATGTAAGTAGTTTAAGCCTAGAATGCCTGGATGTTCTTAGGTGAGCTCACTACTTTCTAAGCTGCAAAAATGCTTAATCCCTGTGTCACTTTATATTATTTTGTAGTTAATGTTGTCAATGGGTTGACAAAGGCACATAACCAGGGGCAGGATCTGGCCTATCATATTTAGTAGGATATGATTCCTCAACCAGACACTACAACCTTGTAAGGGCACATACTCTGCTTTGTTTTCATATCTGAAATGTGAAGGAGTAGACCTTGTCTTGCAAAGCTGCAGTTGTGAGCTCAGTGCTGATATATGATTGCCCACAGATGCTAAAACCACAGTTTGGTTTAAGAACTTTAAACAAATAACCAACTGACCACTTAGCAATATATTTTTGTCTGACGCTTTTGACTGGCACTTAGAGGGAAAGCTCTTTTTAGCAGGAAAAAATCTTTTATTTAATAATTTTACAAAGCCCTGTTCTAACTAAAGTTCTACTGAAAAATGATTATTAAATTGTTTAATGATTTTTTAAAACTTAGTATAGTGCAAACACTGGAAGTAGCTTATATAAAGTTCTAAGACTTATTACTAATTCTTTGTATAAGTACCTTTCTCCTCTCTAATTCTCATCTGCAGTCACTTTTCTTTAAGTTTCAGCTATATTACCTCATTAACTTTGTCCTGTTCTGCAGAAGCAGTAGATTCTGCTCTGCTCAATGGCAAATCTTCATGCTGTATTTAACAAGGGATTGTTTGTATGTAGATCTTCATTTCCTGCTCATTGTGTCTTTTGGTGCTTCTCACAAAGCTAAAACTTGTTATGTGTCAACTCCATTTTTGTCTTTTGCAGTTCTCCATAGCTAAATAAGAAAGCCAAGCTTCTTTCACAAATTCAGGAAGCATATTGCTGCTTTCCAATAGGTAACCACGGATACTTCATACGTAACCATTGATTTTCTATCCAGGGATATGTAGGAAATCTTACAAAGAGCATGAGTAAGGACGCATCTAATAACATGTCAGACTTTTCCTGTTTCCACACTTGAATGCTCAGTCCAGAATACTGATCCCTGCACCAGAGAACAACCACAGTTTACAAAGTCAATATATACTGTATGAAGTAGCTGTATAGTTATGATAGTTACCACAGGGAATGAAACCTAAAATTTTTAGATGCAAGCAGAGGGCATAGGCAGCATCTGACTTTTCTCTGAAGTAGGCTCAGCTAGAGGAAAAATATTGATTTTCACCACAGCCATCCTTCCTTCAGAAGTTATTTCATGTTTGAAAGGAATGCATGAGGCTATAGAGAAAAAGAAAAAGGGTGATATTTTATCTTAATTTATAATTTTGTTTTATTTACAGGGTTCAGTTATTTTATGTGTGCTCTTCAAACAAAAGCTAATAAAACAAGATTTTCTTTAACTGCAGGGTTTGATGCATACTTCATTGGAAGTTATTAATTAGTATCAGTGCTCAGTCATGGCAGTTTTGCTTTCTTCCATATAGGTATTGCAGACATCAAACAAAAAAGGTAAAAATAAATTAAACTTGTAACTTCTGTTTGTCTTAAACCTCTAAAGTCTGAAACTGACTTTCTCAGACTCCATGCAAACTGTCAGCTTCAGTTCATGGGGTCTTCCCAGGCTGAAATCAATTGCTTGGCTTCAAAACCCTGTAGTCAATACTGGCTTTTACCAGGAGAAGGGTTGCTGGGCTTGGTGGGCCACTGCAGAACAAGGTTGCCAGTGGGGTTGGGTGGGTTTTGGTAGAACATATTTATGCAAAAATGCCGCTGCTCCTTTCTGATGGGCCAGATGGAAAATGGAGGAGGACGTTGGGGAAGTAGATATGCAGATTATGTTCCCTATGCCCCCTGGAAAATCAGGTTTTGCCTGTGTTTCTACACTCATTTTTCCAATGTGCGCAATTGACAGCTTGATATTTATGAGCAGTATGAAAAAAGGAAATAAAATGAGTTCTAAAAGAGTATGCTCTATAATTCTTAGGTTATGGCATTTGAGATAATCTTAATAAAAGCGGAATTGGACCATGTACCCAAAATACGCTTCCAATGCTGTATATATGTATATGAATGTCAGTATTATTTCTGTTCCTTTTGAAAAAAAAGAGAAGTAACTCTTTTTTTTTAAGTTTAAACAGTTCCACTTGGTGTTCTTTTTCTTAGTTCTAAAGAATTTCTGCCTGAAGCACAGCTATAGTGCACTCATAAAACATATCAAGGTATCAGCATTCTCCAGGACTTCAACCACTCCAGTCACTGCTGTGTGAACAGCTGTGAGTACATTTTTTTAATATTTGCAACTAAAATTATTTCTGCACTTAAAATTGCCAAGTTCTGCAAGCCTTCCCTGGCCAGGACTGAAAAGTTCAGTGAAATTCTAAACCCAGTAGGATTCCAGACTGAAAATCAAAATCTTGGGGATGTACTTTAGGGGCTAAAAACCAAAATCAATAAGTGAACTTGGAGAAAAAAAAAGCACTCTTTTTGATTAAGAAAGCAAAAAAACATGGTAAAAATATTCTTAAAAATACTGACTCTCAAAACACAGCTCTCTGTTTCTAAGAGAGTAATTCCTTATGCAGGAAATACCTGTGTAATTAACATTTACTAAAGCAAAAGCTCAAACCTGCATTCTGCCCATTCCAAGCTTCTGCTGACTTCATGCAAACATAAATGCTCTAAAAGTGTCCTACTTTCTTACAAAACACAAAATTAGAGGTTATAATAGTGTAAGGAAGCATAAACCTTACTAATACAGGACCTGTATAAAATTACTAACAATCAGGTTAGCATGGATAGTACAAAACATGCAACAAAAGTCAGGGATGTGAACAGAAATTAAACTGTAATTTCAGTGATGGACTGTGGCACATTCTGCTAAAGACAGCCAGATGCAGAGCCAGGGAGTCCAGCAGAGGCTTCTGGGTGAACTGAGTGAAAGGTTTTTCAGTCCTCAGTTGATGCTGAAGTAAAACAATTCTGCATGAATGAATGTACCAGTGTTTTCAGCCACTGATACCTAGACCACTTAATATTTAGAGTATTAAATATTTGCATATTTTTTGTGGGTGAATAGTTTTCTGCCCATTCAGCTGTTAATAGGAATTACAGGTTGTTAGAAACAAAGATGCTAAACCTAACAGTACAGGAATAGATGTGCTGAGACTGCTTCACAGAGCCCTGTCACAGTACAAGACACATAAATACTAATTCAGTACATCAATAGTAATTTTAAGCATGGCAGTTTGTTAATACTAAAATAAAGTAAAAATTAATGCAACAGTAAAGAGAATATCTAGACATTTAATTAACTCATAATTTGAAATGCTTTTTGTTATTATTAGTTCGATTTATAAACACACCACGTTTAAATCAGGTGGGTTTATGTGTGGTTCTTCTGTACGTACTATACCTGCTTACTAATGCAGGAGATTTTTAAAAGATAATGAGAAAGAAACCTTTCCCTTCATTTTCAGTTAGCACTAAATTAGCTCATGAAAGAAAAGAACTCTGTTATTCTTCTCACAGTACACAGGGTAAAAAAGGGGTCCAAAATTTTTAGAATATTTTTTCCCCCAACTCTTGAGGCACTCAATCTAGCCACATGCAAAAATTACAGGGGAATGAGCCTTCAAATTGAACTCTTAATTTTTTAGAGATGTTCACTGCTGGAACAATGCTGGGATACATCAGCACCAGAGCTCGAGTGTGTATTAGTTCTTTTCTCCTCAGTTATTCATTTCTCCAGTAAATCTACCCTGTGTCTCTTGTTTCAGTAGCTCCTGTATTAGACAAAACAAAAGATGTAGATGGTTAGGGGTTTACAGTTCCTTCTTGAAAACGGCTCACAAAACAACTGTGACTGTCTCAGCCATCAAATAACAAAGAATGAAATCCATGGCATGAAATTGGACCTCATGGATCTTCTTTTGGAGGCAAAGAACTGACAAAGGAGCGGAAACCAACAGTTTCATTATTAAAACAATTGGAATAGCGAATCTAAAGATACTCAGTCTAGTCTTAAAATGCTGTTTCTATTCCAACATAAAATGTAAAAACCCTGCTGTTCTGCCAGTAAATCTGTTCCAGATTCTCATGGCAAGCAACACTGTGTTCAGTTGTGAAGTTTCTGAGCCGCAGTGATTTCAACGCCACAAGGAACAGAGACTATTAAGTAAGTAGTAGAACCTGGATAATTCACATCAGTAGTTCAAAGCACCAATGTCTATTATAAAAATTTGTAAATTAGTAAGTTATCAACCAGCATGGCCCATTTTCACGATTTTCCCATGAGCGTTAATGATATTTGATGTTTTCTTAAAGTCTGCTCCTGCAGGCTAGTGAGTAGATGCAAACTTCATCTTCCAACAAAAAAGAGTTCTCACCTTTATGGTTAGAGATAAAACACAAAAATATGAGCCAGCTGAACCCTAGAGTATCAAAAACCAGAAGGCAAATAAGCAGAGCCCCAAATTTATTTATTTATTTTTAAGAGATCTGGCAAGCATAAAGCTAATCTTTTGATATTTGATGGACCACTTTATGCTTTTTAAACACCTGTAGTTAGCAATATTGAACTGGCACAGTATGAAACAGAAGTGCACTCCAAATACCATTGTACCAGATTCTGATTTTGCAAGTCGATAAACACCATTCAGTGGGAGCTTACGGCACTGTGCAAGTTTGAACCTTTATTTAATAGATGCAGTTTAATATTAATTATTTATTAAAATACAGTGTAAAATATTCCTTTTTTTCCCCTGTATAAAATTAAAGTAGTCCTTGTAATATGAAACCTGAGCACAGCTCTCTAATTTAGCAGAGCTCACAATTACGGAGTTAAGCACGTGTGAAAATGCTGATTCAGCTTTTTTCTTCTCTCTGTGCTGAGAACTAGGGAGGACTCTCCAGATTATTTAAAGTTTTAGTTTATTATTCAATTAAGAACAGGACACGACAAAAATGAGAAGGACAGCAGGGTCTGAAAATATTGGAGGCGCAAATCTTCAAAGCTTGTGATTTACATTGTGGTGTGTAAGAGTTTGTCAAGCTCCTCAAAATGCATCCCTGAACAGATTTATGAAATAAGTTTCTGAATGTAGATTCCAATTTTTGCAAGTGATGAAGTAATGTTTGTAACAGATTTGGCTTTCTGAATCTTGTTGACCCAGTGCAATATGGCTCATTTTCCTTCAGGATCATTGCCGGAATCTCAGTTAAAACCTTACATCTGCCAGAATAGAGGATTAGACAAATTGGCAGGTGGTAATAGATTCAGAAGTTAAAAGGAAACAAACTGAGCAGCAGGATGAAATCAGGGCAAGATAATTAACATTCTGTTTATATTTTCATAGAAGAAACAACAGGAAAAGAACAGATGCTGGTTCAGATTTGTGGACACTCCCAGGAACTTTTTGCTTTAGGTAAAACAGTAAGGACTGCCCAGAAGCAGGGACTCAACTGGCCACTCTGGTGAAAGAGGTCAGATTGCACTGAGAAGCAAGAGACACAGAAGGGTGTCATTTCATACACATGGTTGCTTCCTGCACAGAACTGTTTCTCAGCTCCAGATGCGCTAGTGGAAAAAAAAAACAACAAGGGAACAACTAGAATTTAGAAATTATAATATAAATTAAAAGTGATATCAGAGCTATTGGGAGTTTGTTTAAGGCAGATTTTAGTCTGGCATCGTACCTTAATACACCTGAAGATATATAGTCAGCCCCAGAGCTACAGGGAAAAGCAGAACAATCACACAGCAATCAGTCATTTTTTAAAATACCACATGGGGCAAATGGCAGAGAACAGAGATTATTCTCTACAGTACCTACTGCCAATACAGTGTTCTTTTAGGGGCTGATTCAGAAGTCAGATGATGGAGAAGGTACTGGGTTTATATCAAAATATGTAAGGTTTTGGAGACCTTACCAAAGGAAAGAGAAATCAGATATAAAATCCTGGCCCCAGTGAAGGCTACTGCAAATTTCCCAGCTGTCCAATGTGGACCAGATCATTAGCCCCTGCAGCTTTGCAGAAGTAAAATAACCTTCAGTTTCACCATCTTGGCCACAGTTTTGATCTAGTAAGGCTGAAATCTTTGTAAGTTTTTTTCAGTAATCGCAATGATCTTTAAACATACACCCATCTGGGATCTGCAGCCTTTCCCCTGTAGTGAGCAGAACTACCTGTGCATCTGATTTTCACATCTATGCAACCGAGGTTAAAATAATTTTACCAGTGTGTTTGAATGACACCAGTTGTTTTATTTAAGCCTGTAAGGATATAGCAGTTGCATCTGTATAACCAAGCAGTGGTGATTTCATGCAGAGAGAAATTCTCATTGCTTTTCTCCTTTGTAGCAACTTCTATTAAACTAGGATTGTCTTCCATTTCAGGGAAAAGAAAAAAAATGTTTAAATGTCAGTGAAAGGAATGCTGAGGCAAAATGCATTCCAGAATTGTCTCTGCAGACTCAAAAGGTGAGAATTTAACCTCTAATTTCACATATATTTAGGGTGAAGCTCTGGAGAAAAGAGTTCTGTGACACAGCGTGTCAGTGAGGTATGGTCTGAACACCCAGCATTTGGCTAAGGCACAACTATGGAACCTGAGAGAGATGTTCAGCTCCCACTTCTGGTATAATTTTCTAGGCCAAACCCCTTAAAAAGTCTGTATCTTAGTCCCTTCACTGGTAAAATATGGATCATATTCCCTAGCTGCATGATGAGTTAAATATCACATCATCTTTAACATTAAAAATGCTTGTAATAATTCACTGTGAGATCATACAGTCTTGCAAGGTAAAGCATAATCCAAATACAAGGTAATAAAAGTCAAAGCCTTCCATGCAGTGCTAGGCATACCCAATACGACTCATTTGGAATAAATTTCCATTCCAGACTATTGCAAACATACATGTAACGCTTCTGTTATGCCATCTGAAGTTGCTTGTGACAGTATTAATCTCCTTGCAATGGATTGCAGCATGGTGCTACAAGGGCTTCTTGTCTAGAAGAGAGAACCTGTTGATTTTCATGTCTATTAATCCAGGGTAGCATTCATGGCAAGGGTTTATTTTACATTAACAGATTTGCTTGTTAAGGCAGCAGAGTTTGTTTGCTGTTGTCTTTCTGTGTTGTTGTTTTATTTTAGGTGGTGAACCATGAAATATTTCTGGACTTTAGCTATATATTTTAACATTCTATTCAGTCTTTTATAGTAAGCTATTTTCTTTCTCAGATGTCATTACATTAAAATCTTCAACTTTTCCTTGTTTTATTTTTTAATAAGAAACATAATGGGAGATTAAAAGCAAATTTCATTTGTACATTTTATTTTTAATGTGTTGTTTCTGTGGTGCTTTTGCAGAGAGTCTAGATATATACATTTTTTATGTTATGTCCTTGCAGAATTCCCATTGTGTGGGTACATTCGGAGAAGAAGTGGGACACAGAGGATAAATTCACATTTTGCCTCCTTTATTTTATTCAGAGTTTTATCAGCTTTTAAGCTGCAGTGCACATAACTCCATGTTATATAATGTTGGAAACATTTTATTGAAATCAAGTTCCACTAATTGTCTTGCACACTAAATTAGAAAGACAATAATCTTCCTTTGCTAGTGCAGTTCTTTCTAACCCAGTGACCCAGATCTCGGTGAGTTTTCTTAAGCTCAGAACTATGATTTCACAGAACAGCCTATACATTGGTGCTAGTTCTTCCTTTTCTTCATTCTTTTCCTTATGGATGGTATTTTCATCTGTTTGGTTGTATATTCTATTTGTTTCCTTCTGTTTTAAAGCACAGCTAGGATAATAATAATTTCTAGTTTATCAACATGCTCTAGTTGGTTTCTCATCTTCTTTTTACTAAACTTTTCAAAGGAATTTTAAAATAAAGTTGTTATCAAACAGTGAAATTTCAGGGCATCATCCTATGGCATAAGTAGATTTAAAGGACATTTACCCAACTAAAATAAGCAGCATAAAAATAGATAGAAGATATTTCTTCAAATTAGAAGAAAATCAGTGGAAGATAATTGATTTATAACATAAATCATTGGAATTATTTTTAATAAATTATGAGCAGGTATATTGGATGTTATAAATAAACCCCATATCCCTCTAGATAGTTCCAACAGGCTAATAGTAGGAATCTATGTATCAATAAACAAGAGCAAGGATGCTATAACTTTGCATGGATGGAGATCACCTGATATTCTTGGCACTTGCCAGATCTTATTTAATTTATGGAAACTAAGTTTCAGCACAGACAGGACTGCACTTTGCATAGTGACAAAATGCCAAATGTGTCATTCCAGAAAAGATGTGTTTTTAGACATCCAGGGAAACTGCAATTAGCCTCCCGCTCACTGGAGGTCAGGAAATTCAAAAGCTCATGAAGTACTACAAAGCAGGTTTGTATTGAATCAGCCTTTCAGGAAAAGTTGAAACAGTAGGAGGTATCAGGGAGATTCGAATAGCCCCCCCTTAAATCAGATTCTACTGCATACATTTGCTGAACAAATTTTCACCAGTTTATCTGAAATTCTATGTATTGATTTAAGTCACGCTCCAGTAAATGTTCAACATGACTTCAGTGGGTGAGTGAGTTTACATTTAGGGTTGCTCAGTTTAGTAGCAGGCAGTGCTTCTAATCCCTGTGGAGCTGCTATTAGCCATTGGTTGACCTGAAATTCACATGAGCTGGCTTTAATTCAGAGCCTGGTCTGCTCTGCATGGTTTGCTGCTTTGGGGTGGGTTTTGTTTCAATTTTGACCAGTCACTCAAGCCAGATTTGCTTGAGTTTTATTTCTTACTCTTGAGAAAATCTGTCTTGAACAGTAACTTCAAGCACTCCTCCATGATCATACTATTTCTTATGTTTATTGTCTTTAGCGTTTGGCAGAGTGCTGGGGAGGGCCGGGGACAAGAGGATGGGCAGAGGGAAGCAAGAGAGCACTTTCATTGTGTGGCCATTAACATCAACATGTTTTGTTCCTTGCCTAAGAGGAATACTCTGAGTGTCCAGACAGTATGTTATTAAATTCCAAAGTTACTGGAGGGAACATTGCACATGTTTTTAATAATGACCCTTAGAAATTTAATGTGACCTTTTTTAGTATCATTTGAGATCTGGCAGTCTAACTTTTGATTAGACTGCAGAAAGGTTGTGTTTTGTATTAGAAAAAAATTTATGTCTGTATTGGGCTTGCAGGAAAGTACCTGAAAGCTGTGTGCAATCCTCAGTGAAGGAAAATTTTCTTTTTTTTTTGAATGCAATGTTTAACAAGCAAATGCATTTCCTCTGCTTTTTTTAATGAGGGGAATATTGCTGTGAGTTAAAAGTCTGAGATCTATTCTGGAATAGGGAGTATTTCTCTATGTTTTCACTGCAGATTTCTTTGTATTATCTAATTGGGAACTAGTAGGTGATGGGTCAAAACTGTGATTTGCAAGATCTTTAGCTTTAGAAGGTCCTATTCAGTATTCCCCATGGGTCAAAATCTCAGTAGCTGGCACTACAAGGGCAGAATCTTAATGCACTTCTTCGGATTCGTTCTGTAGAGCCTTGGTTTGATGTGGCCTCTGACTTTTTACCAGCTCATCAAGGTCCACCGGGACTGGAGATGGGTAAGTAGCTATTCCACTTATCTTGCAAATGTCCATATACAAAGATACATGGTTACTTACCACGGAGATGGAAAGGAAATAACAGTGAGGGGAAGATCTTTACCTCATTAGTAACATTACATTTCCTATAGTACATATTTTTCATATATTAAAAGTTAATAAGATGGTGTTAGCTTACAAGACTTGAAGAGAAATGTGATAACAGTAGATGTGTCTAGAGGTTCAGAAAATATTCCTAAGTTATTTTAAAGCATATCCAGAACTCTTTCCTTCATACTCTTTCTATGTCAAGCAGTAGTATTTTTTTTATTCCTTGTTTAAAGTCTTAATGCCTGCAGCTACCAGTATTGGTTATTACAGCTACATTTGGAGGCCCCAGTCTTTACTGGGGCTTTGGGATAGTAGGTGTGGCACAACACATTTAACAGGATAGCACGTCTGAAAAGACAATGAAATGTGCCTGGACAAGACTCACAGAAGTCCTGATGCATCCCTTTTATAGATAAGGAATTGATAGATTAAATTATGCTTTAAATTAGTAACTAGGTTACAACAGAATTGAATGAAATCTTTGGAGAAGGCTCTGTATATCATTCCTGTAGGTATTGTGTATGTTTTGCAGTGGGCACACTGTCAACCAAAGCTAAGTTTAACACACACATGAAACGTACTTAGTTGGCATGTTTTCCTTGCCATTATTTCAAAATTACTGTAGCTCAGCTGCCGTGGCTTGAAATTGCCTCTTCCATATATGAACAGAGTGCTGCTTGTAAGAACAGATAAGAACCAAGAATATATTTGGCACTAAATAACATTTAATATTTTCACCCTTTTATAAATAACTCTCCTGCATTCTTTTCTCAAGTTTACACATATACCTGGATGGGGTTCTGTTTAACATATGTGTTTTCTCCATTGTTTAGAGAAAATACATAGAGAGGAGAACTTTTCAATTAACTGCACACACTCCAAGAGTTATAAAGGTCAGTCACTTCTCAGGAAGCTTTGGAACTCCTGTAAGATGCTTCCATATATTTCTGTATCTGAGAATATTAACAACGATACTGAGAAAGAGGATTTTTCAGAGAGCAAAATAAAGGAAAAACCCAGTCATGAAAGTAGCCAGCACTGCCTCAAGCCTGGCTCTGTGTGATGGACCCACAGCCTTTGCACATCAACTGCATTGCAGACTGCCTTTGTGGAAAAGGTAATTTTGAGGGAAGTTTGTGAGGAAAATCCTGCAAGTTGCGATGGCTTTTGTGTTCTATTCAGAGTATGAGCAGCTGACACTGTTTATTTTTGTTAGTCCTTGGCATTAAACATACCTCTTGAAACTAGCTGGACTGTGCTCCTTGCAGGGCACCTGACTGTGCAGTCAGCAGCTGTAATTGCTGCGAGGGTGCAGACACTCTACTGCCCCAACTCTCTCTTGCACAGAACATTGAGTAGAGACTAAGACAAATCTCTAGTTATGTAGGTGACTTCAGGTAGTTGTGCATAGAGGCAAGAGAGCCAATTTCTGCAAAACTCCAGCAGACAGATTATGTCCCCTGGCCAAATTTTTGATGAGATTTAAGATATCTATTGTAGCCTGTAGAGATGTTACTTTCACTTTTTTGTGATAGACCAAGAATCCTTGGATTTTGCTTGGATGTTTTTAATGTTGAACAAAAAACAGCACTAAACTGATTTACTGAAAAAGGCTTTCTTATGCAATACCCATCAAGTATACAAGGACTGTAATTTAACCTTTTTTTCTTAGTGTTGACATTGTATCTTGCCTTATTTTTGCACAGTTCAGTGGAAGTTATGCTTGCAGCAGAATACAGACTCTTTCTGTGTCAATTTTGAAATATTTTCACTAGACAAAGCAGTTTGAGTCCTGAGAATAGAAGATACAGGCTCACTACCAGAGTAGTTTTACACAAACATTTAATTCCTTTTATTTTTTATTCCTAAATTAATTGAGGACTACTGTATTTGGTCTGCAGCAAAGTGCAGAACTAGTCAGATTATTTATTTTATCACAATGTTTGTATGATAACATTTGCTAGAAACCAATTTTTTTTTAAGGTTCCAAGGGAGTACAAGTGACTAGATGTGTATTTTCTGCCATATACAACAGATCACATCCAACTGCAAGCTTTTCTCAGGTAAGTGAGCTATTATATATACTCCTTTCTCTTCTCTTCTCCATCTCACTTAATTAATAAAGAAAACTAGACATGTATCTGCATGAGGCTTGTTTTAAAGTCAGTACACATGTCCATGGAAAATAAATATCTAGTTACTAGGATTTATCCACTGGGGCCAGACAGCATAGATAGCTCTAATAATGAATTTGAAATAGGATTTTCCTGCTACTCTGAAAAAAAATTCCTCAGACTCAAAGATAAATCAAAGGAAAGTGGCGCCCCAGTGGACCAGACAACCCATGGGCAGCACAGTCACATGAAAGCCTCAGAGGTCACTACCTCAGTATCAGCAAAGCTATTTGTGGAACTCACTGTGGAGTTTCACATCATGGCTAAATCAGAATACTGAATAATCTGGCACCCAAATTTCACATATTGCCAGCCTCAGTCCTTATGTGAGCGTTCCTTTCACTGGCTTTGGAATCTACCCCTTGAGTCGTAAAACATGGGTACACAGTCCTATGTTTTGATAACTTAAAAAAATTTAACTTGGAACCAACTTTAAGAGACTAACTGTGTTGATATACAGGGAGGTAAATTTTATTGCAAAAAAGCACGATGGCTACACCTACAGCAGATTCTCTGAAAGAAGAAGGGAAAGATTAATTGTACTGAAATATTTATTATGTACTTTTCCTCCCAGTCTATGATATAACTGAGGCCATTACAGAATTTTCCTCATAAATCCACATTTTTAGATCATTAACTGTTTATGAGTAAAGTATCTGCTTTGTGTGAATTTTCTTCTTTTTTCTTTCTCTCTGGTTTTTATTTTTTTTAGGATGCTTTGGTTTCTTTTGGGGGAATGGAAATGTAGGTCAAACACTTGAACTCATTCCCACACACATTCCCTTTTCTGTCCATCCATAAATTTTGATTTTGGAAAGTCACAATGGGGTTTTCTAAAATTTCTGAACTTTTGTTTCTTGTCCCTGTTCTAATGTAAAAAGAGTCTCTCCAGCCAATCCATATCTCCCAGAAGCCAAAATACTGGAGTGATGGCCTGTCCTCACTGTGAGAAGAGACTGTGGTGCACTGCAGGAGATGTAGTTCGACAGGAATGTTCAATCTATATAGGAGATCAGAAGCCAAGAAATACTTGAGTACAGCTCCCACGGCTAAGCAAGGCTCTGAGCACCTCACTTAATCTCCAGTGTGACCACTCCCCACCTGTAACTTGACATGCACTTCCTTGTTTCACAAAGGCTTCAAGAGGATAAAAATCTGTGAAAGTTATGAGATTCTCAGATACTGTGATAAGTCCCAGGATAAACAAATGTTGAATGCAAAACAGCAGCTTACATGGTACATATTCAAGGGCATGTGGAATGAATTAGAAAGATGAAGAAAGGGAGCAAAAGAATGAGAATGGGAAGAAGCAGAAGGGAGTAAGGACAAATAGTCACAGTGCAAGTGAGGCAGCATGAGTGGAAGCCATGGGAGAGTTACGCAGAGTCCTGCACACTGCGAGTTCATGCTGCAAACAATCCTGTGTGTCTAAAGCAAACTGAGCCAAGGGCTTACTGAGTTTTTTGCAAAATTATAATGTTGACATTTTTGTGAAGTGGCCAAAAGAAATTCCCAAAGAAGGAATCTTACTGTCTGCTTTTAGAGCATGAGTGGACATAGTAAACCTAAGTTTTATTTACTATCTCACAATAGTTTTTTCGGGACGGAGCACAATATAAGCAGGTTAAAAAAATTGATTTTCTGTACTGTGCCCTGCCAGTGGTGTGAGGGACAAGGCATGTCTGGATGTAGACACATGCCCATCTGTAAATAAACAGGCAATAAGGCCATATACCCTTCCGTAGCTGCCCTTTCCCACCCTTTTTTTTTAGGGTGAGAGTGCATATTATGAAACTGTCCTGCATACTGGGAACAGATTAATGGATTATTTTTCTGACAATGGAATATGAAGATTAACCATTCACTAATTAAAAAACAAATCCATTTTTGAAATGCAGGTTAAACAATGTGGACTGATTAGTTAGGGAAACTGCTGCTGCATTTCAAAGAACTGAAAAGTGTGGTCAGTAAAGAAGAGGAAAATCTGTTTGGCATCAAAAGAAAGAGGTGACAAAATTCATAGGACAAAATGTAGGATTCATTTATAGAAGGCTCTAAAGACAGTGATGCCAAGTAGATGGCTTTATCTTACTATTGGAATGGGTAGAAAGCCTACTATTGGGAGGAAGAGTGCATGTCCTTGTTCCAGAACATATTGGTTGTGATACATTCCTGTGGAGAGGGAGAAAACTCCCAGTTAAGCTTTCCAAAAAGGATTTAAGCAATGCACAGTAATTTATACTGGCTTTCTGCACTAGAGGTTGTCAAAATTGCCACTGGTCATACCAGTGACAAGCCTCCGCTCGACTGCAGTGCAACAGCAGTGGCTGCAGATCAGGTGTGCTGATACTGCAAAACACCTTTCAGCAGCAAGGAATGAAGTGGCTTAATGTTAAATGGAAGGACCCGAGACAAATAGTTTCTCATGATTTGCTGAGGAATGTCTCAACTTAGAGTCACTCTAAGGTATTGAGTGCTCATATTGTTTAAACTGAACTGGGCTGCCTCAGAAGCAGATGAATAGTTTTGTATTTTTTGCTCTCTGCAGTGATACAATTTCTACTGCAAACAATTGGTATTAAGGAATAACTGGCTTAGGTGCTTCTCTGTGTCCACTCTACATATACATGCATTGTAGGCATCTTCCTTCCAACAATATTCAAAATTCTTTGATATTTATAATCTTCAGAAGCAAATTAGCAAATTTTAAAATGCTATTTAGATGCTGTTTGAAAACCTATTAAGCACTTCATCTGCATGTGTGTGTCTGGATACCTTTTAGAATCCTATACTAGAAGCCTATGTGACACTTAAAATAGAACTTAAAAAATGTCGGTTTTATAGTCTGATCTTCATGAAAATATTGTATTTTAAAATTCTACAGGCAGAATCATTAAGATAAAAACAAACCACAACTGAAAATAGTGACAAAAAGGGATGGTTAGACTCTGTGTTACACTTCGAAGATTCTCTGTCAGTCATCAAGAAGGGAAGATTTTGGGAGGCAAGACTATAAACTTACTGAGATTAATATAAGTACTCTCCTTGATTTCAGTGGGCTTTACCTCACACTCTTCAATGAAGTATATCTGGATGGCCTTACACACAGTTTACTGCATTTTATTTGAATCAATCTGAAAACTAATGCAAGTGTGAAGAGAAAAACAGCTAAAAATTAAACCTGCTGAGGAACTGATGAAGAAGGTAGCTAAGTACCCAGAGGGCTTTGGGAGGAAAACAGCAGCTATTATTTGAATAAACATTTAAAATAATGAAATGTACCTTAGGTGTCTATAAGAAGTCCGGAATGCCAGTGAAGGGTTTTATCATAGATAAATTTCAAAACACAATATTCTGGAATTTGTCATCAAAATCCTTTGATATAGAAATTTATAGGTTCTAAATGGCATGATGCATTTTCTCATCACATGAAGGAAACACGAAAAGGGTATACCTTGCTATACCTTGTGACTTCTCTTCCCCACATCTGTTTTGCACAGTGGTTTTAATTTTAGGATTTCATCACCACCATCATTCCCCTTTTCCTCCTGAAGCAGGCAGTGGAAGATCAGTGCCATCTACAGATAGAAGATAGTATCACTAACATTAAATTATTGGAACAGTTTCACATTGGAACATTTTTCTCTTTTTCCCTTGAGCACTTTCCTCAACCCCTCCTCCCTCTTAAAAAAACGCACAAAGTTACCCAACACACACTGTTGTCTCTGTGGCACCCTGGTCATAATCACCTTCATTAAAGGAAAAGCACAGTACTTTTAGAATCTTGGAAGCCCTGTAATGCTTTAAAAGTTGAAGAGAAAAAAGAAAAGCAGAATTCACAAATGTGCTTTCCATTACCTAGTATAAATGTAAAAATTTAGTATACATGTCAAAATTATAAATGGCTTCTTACAGATTTCTCAGATAGCAGCTGAGAGAAATAACAAACTCTGTGGACATTTGTACAGATGGATTGAGTAAGTGGGTACTTACTTTCCATGTATCAATGCCTGGGTCATAGTTTCAAGATAACCCATCAGGAAAAACAAGAAAGTATGGCACTGTAGGAAGAGCAGAGCTATAGGTTAATCCCAATTGAATCCCTGACTTTTATTTTCTTCTTCCAAAGAAGAGAGTAAGAAGAGAAAATTGGTAAAGCGTCATGCTATATTTATTTATTGCAGAAGAACGACACATCTGCAGCCTATCAAAACCATTACAATTTACATAACTTTAAAAAGGAAATAGAATAAAATTAGTTATTTGCCTCCTGTATCTTCTGTATTCAGATAGAAAGTTTTTAATTGTAAGGAAAACTTTTATCAAACAAGTCAGACATCCATTATTAACATACAATAGCATTCACTATTTTTTAATCTCTTCCAGTATAGGCTGTTACACAGAATCCCTTCTGACAACATTAAAAAAAATCCCAGATTAGGCAAATTAAAAGCAGTCCAATGTCTCCACTGAGTTAAGTGATTTATCAGCTTCCATACCATTTCTGCTTTGTTATACTTGACACAGTAAAGAAACTGTTAGGTGGAACCAAAAAGAACCTGGATATTTCCTGCTGAAATATCTAAGTGTAGTATTGGGCTCCCTGAAATTAATTTTAGCTATGACTTGAGAATTTAAGTCTGCAGAGATCATGCAGCTGGGATTAAAAAAAAAAAAAAAAAAAAGAAGAAAAAAGAGAGACGTTAAACACAGTAGAGTTAAAGGAATCTGAAACTGCAGGGACTTTCAGCTGCTGTTTGCCCAAATAGTCTTCTTCATGCATTGAAGAAATGCTGCTTATTTGCTTCCCCAGGTGATAGAAATTCCCTGGCTTGTTTTCCCTGCTGTCTGTATATCATCCTAGCAGCCAGAGTAGAATTTTGCTTAGATTTGGGAGCCCAATACACCATGATTGCTTCAAGGAACACATTCGGGTACAACATGCTTTCACCTGTACTGGTAACACCAAACAACTGCAAGTCTACTGCTGGAGAAGTTGAAGCAATAAAAGTAAAACTAACCTGGTCTGATCATAGGGAAGGAGAGGTCTCTGACTCTGAAAACCTTTACCATCATTTTTTGTGTGACCAGTTTCCTCTTTATAGTCCTGTGCCCACTGACTTGCAGAATATATGTCTGTTGTCCTTTCAAACTTCTGACAATTCAAACCCAGTTTATGAGAGCAGCTTTCAAAAAATACAGGCTGAAAGTCTGGGCCACACTGAAGTCAGTGGCAAAAGCCCTGTCAGCTTCAGTAAGGTCAGAATTTCGTTCCTGATATTGATTCAGCTGCTACCTTTAAATACAACAGTTTTAAGATTGTTTCTACAGAAAGTCAATGTCAGGTGTGTTTATTATTTTAAACTACACAATTTCTTTAGAAAAGTAAACATCTGAGTACCTTTACATCTCAACGAGCAAGATAGGAAGCCTGACAGAAGGCGTGTTTGTGTTTCATACATTTTTACCATAATTAATTGAAATGGTTTCCTGGTAACTACTGAATCAAAGCTGCTTTTCTCCCCTTGCTCTCAAAGGGCGTTTCTGTACATAGCCAGGAGATGGCATTCCTGGGTAACAGTAAAAGGAGATCATATACACTATTTCTTCTTTGCATTTAAGGGAGAAAAAGGTTTCTTACTATAGTGGCAGTTACTCAATTAACTGAGGCTTAAACTAATACAATAAATTTGATTTATGTTTTCTGTGTTTTACAAGGAGTGGCAGAGTTATCCAGTAGTAGACATTAATCTTCAGGATGAGACAACAGGGATCTGGCAAGTTGCACTCATCTTCCTGTAAAGTATTTGATAGTAGAAGTCCTTGTCTTCAGTCATGTAATTTTGTTCCTCCAAATAAGCCAGATTCAAATAATTCATTGATCACAATAAAACCCACTATGATACTGTTATAAGAACAGTTAAGAATTTTAGGGAAGAGACCAATTGAATTTTATCCAGTCAATGAATCTTAATAAGATTTTTCAAAGTCTGGTCATTCCCATTTGTGATCCAGTCGGTCTATGGAGTATTGCCATATTTAACATCTGTGTCACATCATGCCTTTCCTGTTGCCTCATTGATCAACAGACAACATCTGATGTTTCCCAGATGTTCAAACATGGCAGATCCCAAAAGACCTATTAAATTACACTGAAATAAAAACAACATCTATGTTGTAAAATTTTGTTAAAATCAGGTATGCCTGAATATTCACTTGCTACAAGATACTTACTGATATTCAAATTGCTCTTAAACATCAGTCAAAGTCTTTGAAATGTCCACATTGTGCATTATATAAGGACTCTTTGTCACAGAGTTGATACTTTATGCTCTGTAATATAACGCAGATTAAAATATAATTAAGCATATTCATATATGGAGAAGTAAACCACTGGATTTTTTATATTATTTTACTAATTGTCTCCTCCTATTATGTGCAATCTGTGTTCTTGCAGATTTTTACTCCGATTTCTTGCTGAGTATATTTTTTTCTCTGATAAACCTGAATAAATCATTATTCTCAAAAGCTTGTGCATTGCATTCTCTAAGCAAGGCAAGGCAGTATTTGCTGTTCTTCAATGTGGCCTTTTTCCACTGAAAAGGGTCATTATAAAGACCAGGACTTACTAATAATTACTTAAACCTTATTCTATACATGAATAACAGTAACACAAAATTCTAGATTGACTTTTGAACAGTCAGTTAGATCCAGTTTACAGCAGCATAGCACAACATTTCGCTTTGAAACAGAAGACAGTGGTTTTACCTTTGCCATGAAGATGAATATCCTTTATGGCTTTTGAAAGGTAGTGTTACTCTCTAGCAACATTGCAACTTCAGATTTTGTGCTGGCATTGTTGGCAATAAGTGTCAGCATTTTCTGATGAACACAGACAGCTTTGTGCAGAAAATTAGTACCTTTATTTTGTCACCTGTGAAATAGTAGCACAGAACTCAGGTGCAATTCGTTTAAATCAGAGAAATATTTCTGCCCATTACTACATTGCCTCATTTAAAGTTAGAGTTTATTTTGCCTTACTCTTCCATAAGAAGGAAAATAGCTACTTTAGAAAAGCCAGCAAAAACAGGGATGTTCCTAATATAGTTATTGCTGATACATCAACATTTGGTTTTCTCTTAAAATAAGTTTTTAAAATCAGTTGATTTTTCTTTCCCCATACAGAGGTTAAGAATTTTCAGTTTAGAAATGGCCACATATTTCTTTTTGGTATTTTCTGATAGAAAAAGGGTATTTTTTCCCCTTAATTAAAACATTTTTGGGTCCACTTAACCCAGCTTTTTCTCATGGATTAGTTACCTTGCTGTGTCTCCACAAAGCAGCTCCCCTTGGACCCAGCCCTGCTTCGCTCCCAGCGCTGCCCCACGTGGAGGGCACGGCCATGGGCACAGGGGCAGCAGGGCAGAGGCCGTTCCTGCAGGGAACACGGCCAGAGGCGTCAAGCAGGAAACCATCTGCTCGTGTGAAGCAACGCTGCTGCACTGACAGGAACGAGGTCTGAAGTTTAAGTGATGTTTTATTCCGATTTTGTCAGAAAACGGAAATACTTCCATTTAGGGCAATAGACCGACCCAAAAGAAAACATCTTACAGTTTTTTCAATGGTTTATCAACTTAGAATTCTCAAGCATGGAGGAAATAAAAGTGCTCTGGGTATACAGGAGTAGCAGCAGCTAATACTCCAGTATTTCCAGATTTCTCTCCAGTGTGGACTAATTTTGCACAGACACATCTTTATTCTAATTTACATATGTAATTTTCATTTTTAACAGTCTAGAGTTGTCTGAGGGCACTGAATGCCTAAGTATATGCTAATAGTAATTTTTTTTACTGTTATCAGAAACAATATAACCACCTAAAAGTTACAAGATCTCCAACTTGGAGTGTTCAGGAGCCCATCCACATGGTATAGTTTGCAGGATTAGGATTGTAAATTTTTACAAGCTTCAGCGTGACAGAGCTGCATGTACAAAAAAGTAGGTTGATGAGTTTTCAAAATTAGAGCATCTACTTACAGTATACACCTATCTAACTATAAAAAAAATCTAGATCTAGTTATGAGTTCACCTAAATTGTTTATATGTCTTTTAAAAAGAAATATGTAATTAGAACCATCTTTATTATTTAATGGCATAAGACCTAACAAACTTTTGTTTTGTTATTGCCACTTGCAGAAGAACAGTCAGAGATTTAGGGAAGTGAGGACAGAAGGCATGTGCAGGATCATGGAGTATCATGTGGAGTACAAGCACAAGAAGGAGACACGAAGAGAAGCAAAGATCTGGATAACAGTAAAGCAACACATACGGAAAGTCAGCTTGAGAAGAACAATCACGTATGCCAAAAATAATTCACTAGCTACATATAGTTAGTAGATCTGGGGAGCAAATATAAGCATCCTAAACAACTGCAGTAGGTTAGCCAGAGTGTCTGCCGGCCCCAGGGTCACATATTCCTGCTCTAACTGCCAGCAGCGTCCGTTTGGAACAGGGAGCTCTCCAAGTTTTGGCCAGTGCTGTCTGTTTAGAGAAGACTGTCTGTTCTTTTCTGTTTCTCATGATTTCTTATGAAATCTACACTGCAATGCAAATCCCTGTCAGAAATACCTGGGCCAGTTTATCTACACAGAATGTGCTGATACGCAGAATTGCTTGGTTATGTTCAAGAAACAGAAATAGAGTGTTAACGTGCTCCTGTGCATGAACATATTTTTATATAACCAACTGTTTTTGTTTAGTTTTAAATTATTGTTTCATTTAAGCACATAGAGAGGATGCTGAAACAGGCTTATGAGATGTTCTTACTGTCTCAAGCATTTTTTTGCGGAAGGATTCTCTTCTGACTTTGTTGTTGGGGTCATTTGCTGTTGGCACCGTTTTCACAATGTCAGCTTCCAGGTGTGTCCTGTAACATCAAGCCTGGAAGCTGACACCAGGAAAGTAGCTAAATTGCTCCCAAATTTAATCCAGTGTTGTGGTCTTTTGGCTTTCACTCTGGAACATTATGTTATCCATTAAGTTCATTTACTTGTGTCAAACCTCAAGTATCAGCATCAATTTAGTTTAGTAATCCCCTCTTTTTTCTAGAATTGTCAAACCAGATGAACTCCCACAACCTTATACCTTGAGCTGGCTTTATTTTTAAAGCTCTCTACAAGTTTGCTCTTGTAGAGTAAGGTATTGCACAAACACTCTTTCAAATGGCATAATTCTCCTAGAGGATCACCTTTTCAGAATACTTGTTTTCTAAACACTCGTTTTCACATATGTTCTTTTCCTGTGACCAAAAAACCCCAGCCTGTGGTTACAGTTTTAACAACTAACATGAAAACTAACCAGGTAATCTGTGCTGTCATTACATAGATATAGTTCTTACAGGCCATTAGTGGATGTCACATCTATGTCTGAGGGTCTTGCTCTCTGGTGTTTGTAGTTATTCTTATCCTGGATCAGGACAGTACATCCAAAGTCTCCTTTTAATGCCATATGTAGGAATTCTATTTCATGATAAGCTGATGTACAGTAACTTATTTATTCCTTAAGGCTTAATTATTCAAGATAAGTGCTTTACTGAGGTAGTCAGCATGGCCCAGAATCAAATACAATAGAATTTCATCATGAACTCATCTTTCCTTCCCTTTTTCATGTTTTCTTTTATGACAGTAACCACAAAGTATCCAGACCGTGTGTCACCAACAGTTTTCATTATTATTATTAAGAGAAATGCAAACAAATACAGACATAGTTGGCTTCAAATACTGAGTAATTTCAACTGCTAAAATGCTTCTGGATAATCTTTTAAATACTTCTAATTTTCATTCTACTGAAAACCCAATACTTCATATGGCTGCTATTGCAATTTCAGCTGTTAAACATAAGATGATTTGTTGATTGAAAACCAGACACCTATGAGATTGTTTGCCAAATCTTCATATTGAGTTTCTACTGAAGGTGTATTTTACATAATATTAGCCACACTGAAATGCAAGCAAGTTATAAATTTAGCCATTTATTCAAGAGTGTATCTTCTTTAAATTTCAAAGAACCAAGTTTCAATCCCAGTTCTCCCATGCAAGTAGGCAATGTGTGTTTTCTAGTTGCTACCTTGATGTGAGCCCAGTTAGGAGTTCTCAGTTTGTACAAACTTCTTTGTCCATTTTAGTACACCTGATTCAGTAATATGTTGGAGCCATTATCTGTTGCACTCATGTTACTTTGAGATTTTCTGAGTCGTGGGACTGTAGTTACTGTTTAAATATCCAGATATCTAGAACTTTCGCTATGAAGGCCCCCTCTTTCCTGGGCTCTGTGAAACATTTTTCACCCTGCCCTTGTATTATCTCTGGCCTGTCTTCTGCTTCTAACAGTAATTTTTAATAGAAGCTTTCTTGTTTTCTTCCCCATCATGTCAGCTTTTATCTGAACCACTTCCCGCATTTTTGTACTATTTCTCATTTCCCTTATTTTACAGACTGAATCAGTAACTTTTCATAAAACTTAAGGATTATCATCCAGCAAATTACCATCATTTTTCCCCATAATATATAACTATGTGATAAATCCTTTAGACATTCCTTAGCCACTGTGTATTACTGGATACAACTATAACTTTTGCTTATATCTGAACTGAATACCAGAGTCTATTTCAGGGTGCCTCCACCAAATCATTAACACCTGGACTATTCAAGTTGGCTCACTAATTAGGTTTTCACCTTGTCTGTATCATTGAGAAATTGGGCTATAAAGTGAAATTTCCACTGGGCATATCCCACTTGCAAATTCTTGTATCACTTCAGCAGAGACAACATGGCTGCTATACTTGGGTTACAAGCAGAATTAAAAAAAAAAAGGAAGTTGTAGACATGCAGCTTTACTCAAGTTCTTTATCTAATCCAATTTTACAGCTAACAGCCACGGCAACTCCATAATCCATTCATTCCTCTCCACAGTGATTTATTTTGAACTCCTTCCTTCTTTGCTTCTGGTCCACCCATTCTTAAAGCCAAAGATTAGCCAAAGCCACCTTGTCTCCTTAATTCTCTAGTACAGTAAGAGCTTGCTTTAATACCTCTTACAGATCTTCAATATCTTAGTTTAGGCCTTATTTGCTCACCTGAGATCTCTACAAATGTGTCACCAATTGTCTGGGGTTGAGCTGGCAACATGCCAACTGCTCAATACAAAGTCAGTCAGGTGACACCTGTCTCTCCTGATCTACCTGAGACTATCTGCTAAACTGAAGCCTACTAAACCGAGGCCTACCAAAAAGCCTAACTAAAACTACCACACTAATTTAAGCCATACCCAGTTTAGCCTGGACAGTTAACATCTTGCTGAGGGAATGCTGGCTGGTGTTATCTGCTTTGCTTTTCTCTTTTGTCTCTCCTGCACAGAGAGTCCTTTGTCAAGTAACAGCCAGTTCCTTAACTCAGTAATATATTTGTCTTTACACTTTGTTTCATAGTAGTATAGTAATTGTTTCTAACAGGTGGGGACAGTAATTCCTTTCTTCCAAATCATTCACTCAGAAAGTTCTTGTATTTTTTGCCTCTTTGCTATTGTGAAGAAGCAACTGTAACATACTCTGGAAATGCCTTTCTCTCCCAACCCAATAAAAATGCAGTAAGCACGACAGTGAGTAGCAGAGAGCCCTGCTGCAGCCAGCACAGCTTATCTCTGAACTGCTTCCTTGGTTCCTGCACAAGTTTCAGCTGAATCATAACTCCTGAGTGTCCTTACAGCCAGGATGGAGCAGCGTATCACAGAGGTTATCTTCCACAGAATCTGAGCATCGCCTGGGAGTGCTTTAGCGTGTAGGCAGAACCACATCTCTTATTTACATCAGCACATTCCTATTACGCAGTCATGTTTCAGTATACCATCAATCAATCCATCTCATAACAACCAGACAAACAACTAACCTGTCCTTTCAGCAGAGCTATTTCTAGCCCATCTGCTCTTGCAAGTGGGAGATTGCATTTTGGAACCCTGAGCAGCACCAGTGCAGCTACGGAGTCACACTAACGAATGGGTCTTGTTCTGATACACAGCACTAACCAGTCGTGTTCTGGACCACTGCAAGAGCTTTGTGTTGTAAAAGCCACAGTTACCACCCACGATAACAGGTCTGAGGTTAACGAGCTTAACTAGAGATGCTGCGATGAACCACAAGAAGCGAGACCAGTAAACAGGAATGTTGAGCCCTCTTGGAAATCAGACAGCTGGCGGCGGGCACTGACGGCTGTCAGGGCGGGTCAGGAACCCTCCGCCGGGATGCCCCGGCTGCGCCCACCGCCCCGCGCCGTCTCCATGCGACAGCGCAGCGTGGGCGTCCTCCAGCGCCTCATTTGCATATCCCCGCGAACTGGCCAATGGGCGCGCGGCTACGCCACTCTTATTTGCATGTGCCCTGGCGCCGGCCAATGAGGCGGCGGCGGCCGGGCCCGCTGGAGGCGATGCCGTGCTGGGCGCGGGCGGCGCAGCGAGAGGCCGGGCCGGCCGCGGGGACCTGGCGCGACTTGCCGGCCCTCGGCCCGCGCGGCCGCGGGGAACATGTCGGTGGCGGGGCTCAAGAAGCAGTTTCACAAAGCCAGTCAGGTAAGGGGGGCAGTGGCAGAGCTCCCGGGCAGGGCGGCAGAGCCCCGAGCGCCGGCAGAGCCCCGTCAGGCGGTGCTGTCGGTGGTGCTCGCCTAGCGCCCGCTCTCCCTCGGCGGATTCCTCGACCTGCTGCGGTGGCATCACCGCGGACCTCGGGGAGTGCCTCCTTCCCTTCGGCGGTACCTCCGCGCCCCTGGCCGGTGTTGTTGCCGCTGACCCTCTTGTGTTGATCCTCACAAGAGAGGGTTGCCCGTTCCCGTGTTTTGCTTGGGGCTCCAGGTCTTTCTTTTAGTGATTAGTGCTTGTTGTTGAATGCTGGCTTCGTGATCGTGCTTTGAGGCCTCAGTTATAGCTGTAGCCTGTAGGCTACCAGCTTTCCCCGAAAGAGTTCATTGTGTCAGTCTTCCGCAAACTGCTGGTTTATTATCCTACCTGGAATGGCATTTATTTGTCCTGCAGAGGGTATCAGATGTTTCTAGAGTTTTCCCTCTTCTTCTGGATGGTGTACTCTTACCTTTTCCAGGGTAACCCTGTATCTCTTTTATAATGTGCTTTGCTGTACTTGTTTGGCTGATTTTCTTTAATAGAGAACCCCCTTTCTGTCAAGCAGGTGAACTGGTTGCACTCCATGTGTGGGGAGTACCTGCCCCAAACCCCACAGGGCTCAAAAGTGGCCACAGTGGATTTCTTCCTCTGAAGGTGTTTGGAAGCCTCAGCTGCTTTGCCAGCTTGTTCCAAGCCAAAGAGATCTGTATTTCTGTTGTCTGTCATTAATGATTATGGTACTATTGAAATTAGTGTATGTAATGTATTCAATCAAGTCCAACAACTGCTCTTCTCCTGGTGAGAGTAGAGAAAATAAAGGTTATTGAGGGCTTAGCTGTCATCTTTCTAGGTCTTTCTTCAGATGTAGCTTATCAGCAGCTCAAGTGCAGAATGTGCACTTTGTTTGGATATAGAGATGGTAAATATTTGTATCTAATGTTTCACTAGTGGGCTTTCTTCATGAAATGTACTGATTCTGTAAAAGGTCATGAAACTGTATCATTTCGTTACCTTTCACTGTTCCTTTGAAAAAATAATGTACTTGCAGGGTAAATAAATCCAAGGAAAATTTATTGAAAGTTTTGGCTTGTTTTGCATCTGACTTAGGTGGGTAAGTGGTGCAGCCTTTGCTATGGTGAGTTTGTATCTCAAGAATCAGGAGGTATTTAACTGAGGAAGTTAGAGAGGTAACCACAACAAGTGCTGTCTTGTGTAGCAACTGGTAACAGTGCAAGCTGCTTCATCCTGCCCATTTGTCAATTAAACATTAAAAAAGGGGAGAAGAGATCTGATAAAGGAGTAGTATTGGCAAAAACGAACAGAAGAATGTGTTTACCGGACTGTGTATTTATAGAAAAGTTGTGGTATGACTTTCAGCATTCATTATAATAAGAAACTGCAATTCATAACTCAGATAATACTCTTCTCAGGGTGGGTCAAAGGTAAAGTTTCTGCTTATTTTCATTTGCAGGAGTGAGCAAGGAATTTAAGTTGATTGGAAAAGCATCTCTTTAGGGAAATATTGTTTAGGAAATTAACAGGAGTAAGATACTAGAATTTAATTTTTTTCCCCCTTGAAGTAGCATAAGATACTTCATTCTGGAAGAATTCAGGTAAGATGTTGGGGAAAATAGTAGTGGGAAAATAACAGGAGAAATAACATATATACACTAGGTCAGAATATCCAGCTCTAAATAACAGAATTGTTTATCTCTGACACACAGACACACAGTCATGCCCAGATGTGCAAAGTAGTTAACTACTGAAAATAAGGTGGAGCTTGCAAAATGGAAATATTGGGACTCCATCTTTGAGTGGAATTCTTTTACAAAAAGCTAAACCAAGCAAATGCAAAGCATAAAAGATTTCTCAAAGATGGTTTGTTAAATCTCTGAGGACTGTAGGATCACTTAAGGAGACATAGACCTTTGTGTATTGAATGGATGAGAGATGCCAAGGGGAACCGTTAACAGCAGAGACAGGCATTGCTTGGGGAAAGAATGAAATGGATTCCTTTAGTGTTCCCAAAGGAGAATGGGGGCAGATGACAAAAACTGGCAAATCTCCCAGAGGACATTGAGGAATACTGGAGGGAATGACACTTGTACTAGAACATGTGATTGAGGAATAATATTTGAATACTGACAGAACCTAATGACAAAAAATCTGAAGGGTGAAGCAGGTGGATTAAAACAGTCTATTTAACAGTTCATTCAGAAATGTGAATAAATATCAGTAAGGTGAGAAGATTCATAGATTTTCAAAAGATAATATGTCCATGTTAAAGTAGACTTCTGGTCAACTGAAATAAACCACAGTTCTAAATGAGATATAGAGTAGTACAGACATATAGTTATAAAAAGATTAATTAAAATAGAATAAATGGAGATGTAGAATAAGTGTTTACTCTTAGTGAACCACTGAACTGTTGCAGAACTTTTTTGCAACAGAAATGCATTTGTTTGGGGTTTTTTGCCTCTTCTGTGTATCTTTATGTACAGCTTTTGTATTGACTGGCTATGATCACCTCTATGTACGCCTAAATTCTAAGTTGTGAGAGTCCAGAAAAAAAGCAAACAATACTTAGGATTTTGTATGTGCATTGGAGGTTTCTGGGATGTTTGTCTGGTGCCTGTCAGCTTGGTTTGTCTGAAGTTACAGTTAAGCAAATGAGTGTTTGCTTTATAAAAGGTCAGCACAGCAGTTAACTTTCTATGGTTACTAAAGCTCTTGCCAAAATCAGGCATGACACACTATTGCAGACTTGGTTGGTGCAGAAAAAAGTTACCATGGCTTTGTTTGTAGTACAGTAATTCACAGGAAGAGTTCTTGATGATTTTCCCCTAGAATTTTTTTACCCAATTATATTTTTTTCACTATAAATAGCGTGTGTGTATTGGTTTTCACCTAAGTATCTGATAGTGAGATCTAGAAGGCAATTCTTGTGTTATGAGCATCTGTTGGAATTACTGCAGTCAGATCTGCACCCCCGAGGGAGTCGCATTTTAGCTATTTTTCTATACGTTCCAATACGTGGAACTTCAGTCCTGCTCCATTATCTGTACCCTCGTGATTGCCTCCTCTAGTGTCACTGAACTGAAGGACCCAAAGATTACATGTAAGTCAAAGTTTATGTATCTGTTTCATAGTTATAATACCCTTCAGGTCCACTAGAATTTTCTTTACAATGCTTTTTATTAAGGTTACCAGTTTTAAATTGAAGTTCTTTAAGTGGACTAGAATGGAGATCACATCCATTCTGCCTATTTAATATCAATGATGATCCCTCGAGTATAATCTGACTGATGAAATACGAGGCAGAACCCATGTGGTGTCTTACTGTGTTCCACTGGCTGATAAGCAAGGGCAGACTGTTCTCAGAGCTGATTAACTCATGTGCAAGTCTTGTGGAAGTCAGCTTTTTCCCCTCTTTTTTTAAAATGCATTTTCAAATAGTATTTTTTTAATTAACCTTTTGGGAGTTCTGTTTGCAATGAGAATTTGTGTCCTGTCACTTTTAGCCTCTGGCATATCCAACCTCTTTTCCTGTTTTCAGTTTGAAACCGTTTGATGTAGGTGTGTGTATCTCTGCCTGCTGTCTCTGTAGGCCTTGTTCTCGTGGTGGCTGTGCGTGTGGGATAACCCAGATGGTGGAGGGACTGCATCCTCTGCTGTGTACTGGGAGCATTTTTAGAGTGGTGTTTCTGTTTAGAAAAGCAGGAAGCCTAAAGAGTGAATAAGAAAGCCTTAACATTTGTCAGATGCTTTAGTAATTTCTGCTGTACTCTAAAACTGCAGCCAGGTTAGCATCTCTGAGTAAAGATGTGTGATTTTCCAAAGTCCTTGGAGGCTGGTGAGCTCAGAACCTCTCTCCCTTAGGCCGTTTTGAAAGCTCAGCCATGATATTGGCATAGAA
This sequence comes from Pithys albifrons albifrons, assembly GCF_047495875.1. NCBI lineage: Eukaryota > Metazoa > Chordata > Aves > Passeriformes > Thamnophilidae > Pithys > Pithys albifrons. The sequence continues at coordinate 12,188,020 of NC_092470.1, forward strand.
AATCTGCTGTTGACTTTGAATTCACACATTTTTTATATATTTCTTTAATTAATTATAGCTAAAGGCTGTGTATAGCAGCAGTCTCATTCTCGACAGCTTGCTCATATTGTGTTTCTTAGGCTCAATTTCTCATAGATGGTGGAAAGTAATGCTTTTCTGAGGAAACACATGACTGCCAATGATTGTGAATATCGTATTTGTAATGTGGTCATCAACAGCTACTGTAGCCTGTGCAGGCTGGTTTCTTAAACCTTCTCCTATTGTCAGGGAAGAAAGAGAGGCTCCAAGAGAGTGAGAATCAGGAGCTGGCTCTATTGTCTATAGATAGAGCCTAAGGGGGAGCAGATTTGCTGACCAAACAACCAAAATGTTACTACATTTTTGCTTTCTGTAAGTGATTTAACTTAGTGTAGTAAAATATATGTTTGTGCTTTCATTTCTTACATAACCTGAATAGCATTTGTCTTTTCAAGTACTGCATTTATTCAGCAAGATTTAGAAGTCCTTTTTCTATTTTTTAATCTTTTAAAAACTTTTGGCTATCACCAACAATTGCAGGGATGCTGCTTCTTATCTTCCAGATTTCTGCTTTTGCTCCATTGACTTATGTAGCATTTTGACTCAATCTGTTGGAATGAAGACCAGGTCATTGGATTTTGTTGTTGGGCTGTTTTTGTTTGGTTGGTTTTTTTCTCTTGATTATTTTTCTTTTCTCTTATGTTGTAGAAACTAGCCTAGACATAATATTTAAACCTTTTTTAAAGTCCATGTTGACATTGAGTTAATACACAAAAACTTCAATTACACAAGTGCTTGCTAGCAAAGGAAGTACTTTGGTAAACTTTATACAAAGAGAACCTGAACTGGACAGCGGGACACAAAAAGTAACTTTATTGAAACTTTATCTACATGCAGATAAATTTATTTCCTAGGACTAAAAGCTGTTATCATAAAGTCTGTTAGAGATACTGTCCTTTCATATCTAGTCTGAGTTGGGCATGATAAATCCACAACCTTAGTAGAGAGAGAGAGCTTCTATTCTGTTCTTAATTTTTATTACATAATTAGTTTTACTAATCTTACAGAATTGTGGAGATAGGACAGTGGTCTAAAGGACATTAGAATTTACTGTCTTGTCTGATACATTTTGAAATGAACAATTATACTTCTCTTATGTGCTTTGGAAAGGGGAATAAACCCTCAGCCACTGGCAAGGACAGATGTATATGTAGATATCTAATTAGACAGTATTGTTTGTCTTTATCTGTGTCATGACTGGAGACTATCGTTACACAGTCTAGAAATTATAAAATTATAATGTAGATTATACACTGTTCATCTTAAATTCCTAATATGATGTGAGGAGAAGCTGAGGGTTTGTGTAAAATTATTAAAGGAAGGGAAAAGTGGTGGCAAAGATTAGCAAGGATTTGGTGGGGGAAAGTGGGCAATAATGGGACAGTAATTTGCAATTCACCCCTCTTCCCTGGGCATTAGGAAGGCTGACTCACTTTTCAGTCGTGTGACTGACCTGTGGTTGTGCAGCCCACCCTGCTTACACTGGAGCTGGTTTCTGGAGACCCAGTGCTGTGCTAAGAGCTGGGAAATAGGAAGTTCTTGGTGGCATGAAGCTGATTTTCAATAGTAAAATAAATATCTGATGGAGTTGGGAGAAGGGGAAAATTTAGCTCTCACATTTTAGGTTTACAGTCATATGTACAACTGTGTTTGTCACCTGCTAAGGCAGCCCGCTGGTAAGGCACAACTGCAGCAAAAAGAAACGGTGAGTGCTTCAGTCAGCATAGGTACAAATCAACAGAAGACAATGGTCATGTGCTCTGCAACCTTCAACAAAATAGCTCTCAAAGCTACAAGAGAGGGATTATAATGCAGTAAATTGGGAATCAAGCAGAGATGCAGCTACGATTTGGAAGAAGTTTATTTATATTTTACACATAAAATATTTATATATAAAAGTCTGAATGGTATTGCAGTAGAAAATAGTGTGGCATCATAGAGGGGAAGCTGAACTTTCTCCTTGCACGCATCTCCTTTTATAGATTCTTGGCTTTGCTGAAGAGTTTTGCACAGGCATCCTGAAAGTTCAAGTGAGAGCTGGCACTCCATCCCAAGCTCCTGCTGCTGCCTGAGTCACTGCGGCACATGCTGGGTAGTACATTGCAGTGCAGTCTCCTGAGAATCCTGCAATGCTGAAAAACAAATAGCCAAGTGAAGCGCAGCAGCAGCACTGCACTGAGATTTTCTTTAGCATCATTTGCTAAGAGTTGCTTGAAGTTGCTTAGAACAGATACGTTTCTACCAAGAAGTAGCTTTCCAGCATGAAATTTGGGACAGATTTTATAATGCAGGTATAGGAGGAGAAATGCTGCTCAGTTAAACCTGGGATGAGTCAGTGAAGGGTCTCCTCTATAGGGTATGTGCACCATACCTGGGTAACTGAGAGCAGAATCTGGTCCCCTCAGTCCAAGTGCTTGGCTTGCTTCCTGTTAAGACAAGAAAGGTGTATATGTTCAGTGGCAGAATAGAGCTGCAGTTCCAGAGCAAACTATTGCGGAAGAACAGAAGTGTTCTTAACATTTAATCTATTGTGCCATCCAAACAGCAACACTTTCTGTAAGCACATGTGTAATTCAAGTTATGAAAGGAGTCCCCTATTTCATAGCTTCTGTAAGAACCATATAAAACCCAAACTTGGTCTTACAATAATATTGTTAAGAACAAAGTGCTTCTGCTTATGTTAATGTCACTTTCACTCCAGTTTATGGCAATAGTCTGATTCTATGCTGTGCTGGGTTCTCATTGTTGGTCCTTCCTCTTCATGGCAAGGAAGGCACAGCTGGAGTTTTATGCCTGGGTGAGGGTTGAAGATACAGGTCTTAACAATGCTTTTAACAAGCCCACTGAGAAAAGGGCTATTCAAATGTCAGATTACACCTTGAATTCTGTTTCTGAGAGCCCCAGTGTCCTATCAGTGTGTGCATGTTTCCATTTTCAGTTACACAGGGTTTTATGCATTGATGGGAGAATAGACCAGGTAATTTCCTGCAGCACCTCAGACAGCAGCAGCTGTGCATGTGAAACACAAAAATAACTTGGCCTTACACAGTTTCTATTCAAAGGACAATGCCAGGCCTCTCATGAGAATCAATTCTGTTTCTGTACTACCCTAATTAAATTACATTTTTGATACTGTACTTGTGTTTAATGAACTGTAATGACTACAGTGATATTAGCCTGGTTAAGAATGGAATATAAGAATCCAGGACTCAAAGGAAATCAGGGGGTTCTAAAATTCTGTTTTCTGTGACTGGCAGTGTTTCTGTTCTTGTGCAGACAGGTTACAGATTTAAGGTGAAAAAGTGGGAAAATATTTTAATTTTTTTTAATCAAGCAAAAAAAGAGATAATAAAACCAAGTATCAATGGTCCTAGGTAGTAACAGCTCCTTTATTCCCTTGTGAGTGCATTGCAGGTGCAAGTAGGTTTTGCTGTTCCCATTCTTTTTCTTACAGATGCAAATAAATAAAGTGCTTGGAAGTGACATTGGTTCAAGGATAAGGAGCTAGTCACTGGCGGAACCAAAAGTAGATTATATGTTTGCAGACTATAGGTGCCATGTCCAGTCACTGTATTGTTTGTGGGGTTGTTTTAATTTATTTTGCATAAGATGTATGGATAAATGGAAAATGTAGAGATGAGTTTGGACTAAAGTTTCCATATAAAAGTGATTTAATTCCTCTGACTGAAAGTTCAGTAGGGTTAAACATGTTTTTTTTCCACTTAGCTTTACTGTATTTAATACCCTTCTGGAATGGACAAGTAGTGTTTTGGAAACTGGGATTTTACAGGTAATGGTATCTCCGCAGCAGAGAATAAATGTGTGTGGGAAATTTACTTAGTGCCATAAACAAGATGTTGGATTGGAGGTCAGAAAATCAGTGTTTTTGATTCAAAATTAGGAAATTCACTTTTGCAGTCCTGTTGAGAGAGCTAGAAAGTGAGAATTGGTGCCTGTGCCATCTGTATGGTCAGAGAATGCCACAAACGTGGGAACACTCTGTTTTTCCTTCCCGCAGAGAATGCAGCACCTGTCAGCTTGGCATCTGGGCCACAGGAGATGTGTGCGTGGTGAGAGGGGAAGAAGACCCATTAAATGAGTAAATTTCTAATCAACGACCATAAATGTCATCAAACTAAGAGCCAGCAGTTCCAGTCTGCTCTTTAGAAATTCCTTTCAAAGAAAATAATAAGATTTTTAAAGATGTCAGGGTGAATTCTGTGTTTGGTGTGAGCTCCTTGGGTGTCTGCCTGAGGCATTGGCATAGCAACTGTTTCTTACCTTTAAGATTAACTGTTTATCTTTTTATAATCCCTACTTGTTTTTTTTCCCTCCAAGTTCTTGCAACCACCTAAGATTCAAAGGCTTTGTTTTGTATGGAGAACTCAAGAATCATGGCATTTTCATTGTGAGTGGTTAAAGGTTCCTGGTTCACAGCACTTGGCTTGTGGAGCTGCTGATGGATGTGCTGCCCCTTTTTGTAGGGCTTTTCTTGCTGCAAAGCCATGTGCTCCACAGGAGGCCAGAGCCTTTTGACCTCATTTGCACTAGTGCTTTAGGGCTCATTGGGGAGTTCTGCTGGGGCCTGTGTGTAAATTATACTTGGGATTTTTTCAGTTTTCTCTGTCGTTTGTTTAATTTGATGACAATGGAAGTCAATTCTGAGGGCATGTGGAGGGAAGTTCTTTGCTGTCCCCATGGATAAAGTCTGTGGTGCTGCTCTTACTACTAGAAAGAACTGCGTCTTGTGGAGATTCAGGACAGTGTGTGCCTGTCTTGGAAGTGGAGCTGAGGAGCTCTGATATCCCCAACTGCATTTTAGTTTCTGGTGTTGCATGTAACAATGTCTTGCTGCCTAAAACCACTGGTATGTTTTGAAATAGAGTTACAAAAATAAGGCAGAAATGTACAATGACTTCCTCTCCAAACTAGTTGTGGTGAACAAAGTGATGAAATAATATTTTTTACTTCTCCACTTTTCACTGTAATACGTGGAGTTTTTCCATTAAGTGAATGAAAGGAGCATGGATTATTACAAACTTTCAGATACACAAGAGTGTTTGAGGCTTGTTTATTCCATTTAGGTTTAGCAGCTCCTGAAGAGCACACGTTACATTAGCAAAGAGTAACGTCTCTTAAGTCCCTTTTTTTTCTCCCCTGGATAATGCTGCTTAGGCGCCTCACATGGATCCCAGCAAAGTCAGCAGTGCTGCAGGGCTGCTGGGAGCATACTGATGGATTTTTCAAAATATTTGGGTAATGACACATTAAAACCATTAAAAATTCAGTTGCATTTGTAATAGACCCAGGAACAGGAAGCACATTTTGCTTGACAGTGCTTTAATGCTGAATGTGAACTTAGACTTGGGAAAACCATGAACCAAAATGGCTTTAAAAAAAAAAAAAGGAAAAAAAATTAGATGAGAAACCTTGCAAGCAGTGCAGGCAGTTCTTGCTGATTAAAAGGGAAAGTGTGAAGTCCATGTACAGCAGGACTGGGTGGGTTGCCATGAGTAGCAAGGAACAGGGACTGACTGTGTGGCAGAAGAATGTGGGTGTTTCACACTGTACCGAAAGCACAGGAAACTACAGGAGTGGCTGCTCAAGTAGGTAGGAATAATGCCACTTAAATCAAAATAACGTGCAGTAAAAAATAAGGGTAAGAGAAGGAACTCTCACTCCATTTTATAGTGGCTTAAAATCCACATGGCTAGTGTAAGTGCTAAACAATATAAGCAGCAAATTTAATAACATTGAAGAACAAAATTTTAACTTGATTGTGTGGAATGGAATTGTGTAAGAGTTCCTGTGTGAAATAGTTTCTGGAAGAGCAATAAACAGATTATTTGTCACTTTTTATGCTTACAGGGCAGGATTGCTGATAAACATGGTGAAGTGATGAGAAATAGCATATTAATGTGGGCAGAAGTTAATTCTAAACCAAATCAACTTAAAATTATGTTTTTTGACTTGGTGTATACAACTGTTGACAGTCTTGTTCTGCTTCCTCTGCACAGTTCTCCTGGGGCTCTGTAGTGGAGGATCTTGACCACAGTCTTTTACTGATAATGGATTCACTAAAACTGTCACTTTAAACTATGGCACTGCTAAGAAGTTTTTACTTTAGATAAATATGTAGTTGTATAATAACTTTTATAGGAACTAAAAAATAATACTCCTAAATATTTGCAACGTATCTTTTAGTGTTAGCAGCTCCTGAACTGTAACAGATTTAAGGATATTTGACCCAAATACATGAACTTTGAGCTTAAAGCTGTAAATCACTATTAAAAATGTCCACAAATTGTCTGTGTTGCTTTTCCTGTGGTTGGCCTGCACTGGTGCTTAAAAGTATTTGCCAGGTAATTACTGAGATACAAATTTACTGCTTGTGGTGCTGAATGTCTAAGGAAAAGGTCTGACTTCAGTGAAGGTGAGGTAAGTATATTCTGGCTTTACAGAATTCGGAATTAGATTAGTCCTGACTTTTTCTGCCCTTTGACAGGGCTCTCTCACATTAGTTGTGAGTGAGTGATCTTTTAATCTTGCATGGGAGCATTGAGGAGAACTAAAGTTTTAAATCTCAACTGATTTTTATTGAAATGAATTTTCAATAAAGCCATGGAATAAGCAGAAATCTCTGGTCACGGAAATGCAAGAGGGAAATTGGATAGTCATGGATCATGCAATGCAGTTAAGTGTTTTCAAGAAGAAAAAAGTATTTAAATGTTTTAAGAATTCTAATTCCCTCATCTGCACGTGCAGGCTAAGATTTAGGTGTTGGTTGATCTCACTTATTTGAAGAACTAGGATTTAATTTTTTGTTTTAAGCGATGTAAAAGAACTGAGAACAATAGGATGTTACTCAAACAGAAAAATGTTGCAATTGGCTATTCTGCAGCAACTCTCACTAAGTGTGACTTCATACAGGACCAGTTACAGGGTCAGACACTGGGATGGGGTTCCATGAAGTCTTGAAATTCTCAAACAGCTTTCCATCAGTGGGCAGCTCTGGGACTGCTGATGAGCTGAAAGCTGGCGAGGCCCTCCAGAGCTCAGGCCTGTGCCACACTCACTGATGTATTTAGTGTTAACTTATGGAAGAGCCAGCAGGAGCCATCTCCCTGAATGAGCTGGTGTAGTTTAACATGAGAAAAGAGTGATGAATCCACTTTCTGGGTTTAATTCCAGGGCATTGTGCTGGAACTGGTGACATAATGTTCTGGAAATATGAAGTGCAATCGATTCCTCTTAGGAGCTCTGAATCAGAGTAGAGCTTTCATCCAGAACTAGGACTGACAATATGCCAGCATTTTCTAGAACAAGGCAAAGCATAGATTTTCACTAGTCTGAGTGGCAATTGTAGCTGTCATATGAAAAGAACAGAAATGAAGAGTTATTAATGGATGAGGTAAAGTAAAGCTTATTGGCTTAGGGCAGAGAGGTCATTAACAAAGTCAGACTCTCTCAGTGGGCAGTTGCAGGGGTTTTTGTACACACCCCTTTCCACTGTATGTGCAAGTACAGTGTTTATGCAATCGGCTTTGACAGCTGGATGCCCTCAGACAGAGGATGCGGTTGCATGGCAACTTGCATCACCCTAAATCTAGACTATGGTAGCCTTGCTCTCCCCTCAGAGAAAGGTCCTGCCCAGTTTCTTGAGTCAGCTGCTTGTGTGATCACACACTCAGCTGATAGAGGCAGCTTATGCATCTGAAAATTAACCCAGCTCCAGTGAGTGATTAGCTCTCAGGTGGATTAACTCACTGGAGCAGCTCACAGTGCAGTCACACAAGAGGTGCTATCAGTGCAAGGGAAGTGGAGGGAATGTCTCCACAGGGGGATGAAAAGGATTTAGAGAAGGCTAAGCAGCTGTGGAAAAAATACCTAAATGAATATTAGAATGTTTTGTTCACAGATTAGAATAAACTATGCTTTGTAAGAGATTTGTATCTCATTGATGTTCTGAATGATCAGCCAACAAGGAATATCTGCTACCAGCTCTCCCTGGGTTTCCTGGTGGCTGTTGTGATTATGAGAGTAATCATGTGAGGGCAGATAAAGGAGTGAAAAAGATCTCTCCATATTCCAGCAAGCCTGGAGTCCAGACAGGGCAAATGGGTGGTTTAGGGGAAATGGGAGTCAACCTGGAGGTAGGTAAAGGTAATGTTCCTGGTGAAAGCAGCAAGCACCTCAAGCCACGTAACCTGCAAATCTTTTGAGCGATAGGGTGACACAGCAACATCTGAGAGGCTTCAGTCTGGCTTCAGGGGAAGACTGAGAATGCTGTTGAAGGAAGGAGGAAACACATTTTCCTCAGTGGAGGAAAGAGTGCCTTTATTTCAACTGAGAGAGGAGTGTCAGGGGAAGTAAGTGCTCAGTTGAGTAAGGACTAGTGTGACAAATGGTGTAGAACAGAGACACAAGTTAGGATGAAGTTGTAAAAGGACATTAAAGGTATCAAGAGACAAGCTAACACAGTAAAGAATAAATGTGGTGTAACTTCTCATGTTCTCTCAATTCAGGCAAAACAGTCCATTGTAAGGGACTTCTTGTTAGCACCTCTAAATATAATCTTTAAATTCAGTCATGAATCACATGCAATATAGAAACGTCTTAAATCACTCAGGAGTGAGGAGTAAGAAGATAATGTGAAAGGTTCTCATATTACTTGTAAAGGAAGTGTGTCAAGGCATTATTTAAATCTCTGATTTTAAGCGTTTTGGCTTACAGCATAGTCACTCTTTCTCATCTTTGCAGTGGGTATATATGAGCATCTCAAAAGGAAGCCACACCTTCCTTACAAGCACAGAGAACAACTTCAGAAAGAAGGATTGTTTTAAGGCCAGATCAGGATGGTATTGCTGCCAAGTGGATTTTTGCACTGGGAACTTGTGACGGGAGGAAGAAGTGTTAATGTGAGAACAGCCAGTGGAACTCAGTGTGTAACTTGTCATTCACAGCTCTTGCTCCTTTCCAGTGGAAAGAGAATAAAATATTGCCCAATTGTACCTGAAACAGGATGCCAAAAGAGAGGCAGGGACTGGTTGTGGCAGGGTATGTACCCAGCACCAAGTCTTTCTGTTCATCCTGGTCACCCTGAAGAAGGACTGTCTCTGTGGGATGCACCCACTACTGCCACTTATCTGCAGTGTTTGTGCACATTCTGTTTCTCTGTGTTGGCTGGATAAGCAAATGCCAAACAGATCATAGTTTGGAATAAAAATCCCCAAGTTTTACTTTTAAAAGAAATTCAAGAATGCTTTCTTTAACAAAAGGAGCAGAGTGAGAAGTCAGTGAAACTGAGAAGTGAGGAAGGATGTTAAGTACAGGTATTTTTTTATGGCCCTTTGACTTTATACTTCTGTTTTTAGGGTATGCTAACTTTCACAAACAAGATTTTAAACAGATTAGGGAACAGTATTTTAGATTTGTAACATGAAATATGGAAGTGGAAGTGTGATTCTGTCTACGTGGAGCTTTATGGTTTCAGGTATGTCATTGTTCTTGGCTACTTGAGTTCTCACACTATTGAATTTGAATTACTGTTGGAGACCTTAGAGGAATCAGATGTTCTTATTAAAAGCACTTGTATTTTCTCTTCAGAAAAGTGGACAGTCTTCAGTCTGACACTATTACAGCCTTTTAAGTAGGCTTGTAGAGCAAGTACTGTCTGCATCTAAAAATTTAGATAGGTTAATTTATTATGTTTGAATTCTAACAAGGATGTTTTCCTTTAGAGATGTGTACAGTAATGATTACTTTCAGTTTACTAATTTATAAAGGCATGTGTAGGCATCAGTGCTGAGTTCTTTGGGAAACAGTGGAGGTTTGTCAGGAAAGCGTTCAAGGTTTTGCAATACAAAGTAGTTGTTGTTGTACAATGCTGTGCTAAAGAATAGCTTTAGTAGACAAGTTTGACTAAAGTGCTCAGTAATGGTGTGATGTGTCACTGCCTGGTGCAAAGTGAGTCACTCTCTATAGAAATGCAAAATCACATTATAGAGTCCAGAGTCTTATGCTTTATTCATATATGGACAAGACTATCCTTTGTCCATGGTACTGTTTTTCTTCAATATCAGTATGCATTTAATATAAGCCCATAGAGAACATTGCACTGGTGTATGTACCATCTCATGCTAATGATGGGATTTTTACCACTTGCCTCAGTTTATGGGTTCAGTACCTTTTTTTGCTACTTTTTTAGATTTGATTAAAGATGAGGTATAGTTGTCAAACTGGAGTGGCTGTTCTGTCATATATTTAACTGCTGGCCTTGGAGCAGTGTTTATTTGGGCTTGTTTAAGAACAATTGTTTATGTTCTGACTGAACAGTTGCAATGAGTAGGAAGGCCATTTAGTGATACTTGGAAGGACCACAGCTAGAAGTCATCAGAGGGCAATGTCAAACTTTTCCATGCAGAGAGCTGGAACAAGTCTGGAGAAATATGAGTGGTGTACTTACTGGAGCTCCATGGTTTATGCAATGGCATGGAGTTGAAGGCTTTATTTAGGAATAGGATTTTGCTCCCTGGAAGGTGTCTGGATTTTACCACAAGTAAGTCTGATTTATAGGCAAGGAGAGGAGTAGGTGGCATGTAGATAACTTTGAAAAACAAGTTTGCAATGAGATGGATGCAGTTTCTGGAATGTACTTCTCAGGGGTTTTACTGCCTCCAAAGTTCAGTAGCTGCCAAGGGCATCAAGAATAAAAACAAAGTAGTTTAGAAATGCCTGTGTGAAGCCTGTATTTCTTGCTAGTTCATCCCACTGGCAGGATCAAACAAAGTGAAAATTGCAGTGTTTATGGGGTGCGCTCAGGAAGCCTGTCTAGATATCTTAGAAGGATGCCAAGTCTGATTTCCAGTTTAAAGCATTTGAGATGGTGGATCACCATGTCCAAAAGAAAGACTTCAGATCACAATCACAATGTCTCTCAGAATTACAGCACTAGAAACAGTGCCCAAGTTCAGCTGGTTTAAGAGCCTGTAGGACCGAGAGGTAAAAGTCCATTTCAGGATAATGGTATTACTGCAGAAGATTGTCTGGGTTAGTTAATAACAAGCTCCATTAATCACTGGGTGGTCCAGCTCATTTGTGAGACACTGTGGGGGAGCAGTGGGGGAAGAGTTGTGTTTGAATTGTTCTTTATTGGAGTTCAGCTCCTTTGACCAGAATGGCTTGGAATAGCAAATGCCAGGCCACTGCCGTTGAGATGTTTTTCTGGGTCCCTGTGGCTGGAATGAAGCTTCTGCTTTGTGACAGCTGCTTCTTTTCTTCTTCCTACAACGCACATTTCATTTCACATTGTTCAGCAGCTAATGTTTAAACTCTGTGCTAGTGGTTGAAAAGAATAAGGAATGCATGTAATTAGGAAGCTGAGAAAGCTGCTCTGTATTATGGGTAAGAAGTAACAGACTTTTACAACTGTAGTTGAGCGTCTTGCCATAATTATCTGCATGTGATTACTGATTACTTAATACTTGTCTGTTGAAAAGCTTAGTAAAGAAAATGATCTCGAACAAATACTGTATGCATTATAAGAAAAAGGACTCAGCATTTTATATTTAGAAGTGGTGGAAATGTGTTCCTTTAAACATTTTCTGTTAGAATAACGTTAAACATTCTGCATGCTTCTGGTTCATGTATTTATTCTTAGTAGAGTTGTAGGGTCTCACCTGGAACTTAAAAAGTGTTTTGCTGCTGACAGATCTGAAGGCAGGAGGAGACTCAAGACCTGTTTAAAAATGCTGTTTAATACATGCTGATGACAATTTGTCTAAGTGTTGGACTTCTAACCGAAGACCTTCACTCTGGCAGGTGGTTTAGAACCAAAGTGTGTTGCCTTTTCTGACCCGGGCACTGCAGTACTTGATAAGCCGTTTGGCAAGTGGGTGTTCACAGTCGATGTAAGTGGTGATGCTTATCTGGGCTGTTCTGAGTTCAAGTGGCCCTGCAACTGTGGCAAAGTGCTTTTGGAATTTGAGGACAGAAGGTCAAATGTACTGAAATGCGGAGTCATAAAAGGTGCACATCTATGAGACAGAAAGCAAAGCTGATAGAAGGTAGCTTTTCAAGGAAAAGTTTATTGCAACTTCCAGTGACAGCAAAGGTAGTTTATGTCTCTCTGTAGCTGTTTTCCTTCCGTTCAGTTTGTTGTTATCTGTTTCTCAAAATAACAGCAAGTACAGGATCTTCTCTGGGATGTTTTCTGCAGTATTTCTGTCCTAGGACTCTTCATTCTTTCAACCTTGAGTTGAAATTATAACAGGATAAACCAGTCTTGTACTTTGATAAAAGAACATGAGAGTGTACCAATACAAAACTGAAAAAGAGCAATAGCATGAGCATCTCCTGCTGGGAACAGAAAGCAGAGACTATCAGGGAAAAAGGAAGCAGGACCTGGCTTGTGAGAGAGAATATTTAGAAGGTCAATTAATAATTATCATCTGTAGATGCACAAAGTAACTGATCATTCTAAAATGTTTCATTTTCTGCCTAAAAGTATCATTTTTCTGAACAATTTATCAACACTACTCTAAGCTGTGGGAGTATTTTTTCTTCAACACTTATGCAGCAAAATGAAGCCATAGCTGGACAGTTCTTTGGCCCTCTGAGTGGGGCTTAGTATTGGAAATAACATCATGATTAGAGCTTTTTCTGGAAAATTATTAAAATTTCAGTGGTGTAATTATGAGTTGTTTCATAGGACCAATACATAATGATAGCAAGGCCAGGTAGAACACAAGTCCCTCTTTATTCTGTCCTCATCCCACTGACTTTAGTGGAAAAACCATTTCTTTTGAAATTACCATGGTTCAGCAGTGTCAATATTTTTGCATGTGAGAGGTGCTTTAGCATCAATGGAAAATGGGCTCTAGATGGTTTTAAACCTAAAATCACAATATCTGGGAATCTGTTTCATGAAACTACCTCCTTGAAAAGCTATTCATGGAAGTAAATTAATGAGAAAGTTTAATGGAAGAAAATGGAAGAAATTATCCCTCTTTTCTCTCTTTCTGAGGAGCTCTGAGCTGCTTGCTGGCCGTTGCTGGAGACTGCCAGCTCAAATGCTGCTGCTCTTTTTTTCCTTTGTCATTTTTAATTTTTTTGTGTGTGTGTATGTGTCTGATTTGCTCAGGTTTTGAGCAGTGCTGTACAGCATAGGTGGAGATAAATATGTGAGAACAAAGTAACAGAAACTGAAAGAAACATAAAGCAAAGAGAGGCGATAAGAACTGCTGAGGCAACTGAGAGGAAAACAGATGAAATCAAAGCAGTGGTAATGAAAAGACACCAAACTGAAAAACAAGTGCAAAAGTACCAGTGTTTAGTAAATGAGAAGAAAACATTTCCTGGGATGGCTGGCTGGCTTAATATTTCTGTGAGAAAGAAAAATCTACAAAGTTTAGTACAAATACTCAAGAGGTGGGCAAAAGTGACAGCTCTGACTGCTGTACTGTGGGGTGAGGTGAGCAAACCAGAGCACTGCCAGGAAAACCTGACGCAGGAGGTGAGTGCCCTGATAGAGCTGCGTGCCCCTGGCACGGAGCTGTGTGATACAATCGCTGCCAGGGCTACAGAGATTTCCTTGCTCTCCCCCTCCCTGCTTCTTGTTTCAGTTTTTGAGCACTGAGCCAGCTCCTCTATTTCTCAATCTCACGAAGACGATGATACTCTTAACAAAGAGCACACTTTGTCCCTGCTATTGGAACTCGTGGCATTGATTTAACCTTGATGGCACAGAGGAGCATCAGCTCTGCTGTCTCTTTCCCAGGAAGGCACACAGTGTTTATGCTTCAGCCTTGCACGGAGAGCTCCAGCAATCTTTTAGTTGTCACTTGGGATCCGGGAACCCAGCTGGTGGTGGCTGCTTAGGGAATGCACTGAATTGCTACATCCCTTATTATCAGAGACATGTTCCATTCCTGAGCCTCTTTTCCAGTGTCAGAACTGTGCTGTCTGTCAGAGGTGACTGGTACAGCTACAGCCACCTCTCAGCAAAGGCTCTGAAACTGGGCTCCTCAGGCTGAAAGGAGAAATTGCAGCAAACCTCTTCTGAAAGTAGAGCTAAATTGGAAAAGTTTCACAAATGAAATGCAGAAACTTAAAAGTGCTAATGTTTTAAATAGGACTCAAAATTATTATGAAGCGTTCAATGTGCTACCCTTTCAAAAACAGTATTTTCTGCCATGATTTCCTTTAACACTTAATTTTTGACAACTCTGGCACTGGTGATACTGGTAAGAGAAGTGCCAGTTTGAGCTAATTTTACAAGCACAGAGGGCTTGGATTTGAGAGGTAAAAAAGGAGGCAGGTAGGACACTCCTGGAAAAAATTACTGAATTCATTAGAGAAGAAAGAATGCTGTAAAAATGGGACTTCTGTGTATAATTTAGTATTATTACGTGTGCCTTTTGGGTAGGTAGGCTTGCCATTGCTTTGCAAACAGTCATGTAGTGTTTCTTTGCAAGAGTGTATTCTGTTCATTGTACTGGCGGAGTGCTGCCAAGACAGGAGCCATCAGTCTGAGCTTTGCTGTGCAAGTCTGCCTTCTTGCTAGAGCATTCAGCTTTTTGTGTAGTTTTTAAGCACCTACCTTATTTTTGTGAAAAATTTATTTGCTGATTGTCAGAATTCTTAATGCCGTTTGAAATGTATTAGGCCACAGTGCTGTGGATTGTGCTGTCTGTGTGGTAGTTTGCAAAGAAGTGTTGGGTCCAGACGTGCACACGTAACTCTGCAGTCAAGCGCTAGTTTAAATATTGGTAATTTCTGAAGTGTATCATATGTGGTAAATGTAGAGCATACACAGAAGCTGTCCTGAACTGCACGTGTGCCCCAAGGCATACTGAGGGTTCTGTGTTTTGGATGGGCAGATTATTTAGAAAACACCTACCACCTCTCTGCCTATTGTTTATGAATGTAAATAACAGAAGCCTTTGCTGTGCTGTGCTACAAGAAACACAAGGACAAAATAGAGCTTGAAAAGTAGTCATTAAGTAATAGTAATGTAATAGTAGTTAGTTTAGCTGCTATCAGCTGTTTATGACTAGAATCTGAAATGAAACAGAGCTCATATCTTGGCAGTGTTGAGTCCTGTGTGCTTCCCTGATGGGTCTCTTGGGTTGGACTCTTAAGAAGTATTTACATGCCTAGAGATTTAGATAAGCTCTTGGTGGGGTGCTCAAGAGCATCCAGGTCTCTAATACCTCTTGGCTGGCTTAAGGGGATATGGGGAATTGTGTACACACATGTGCGTGCATATAAAAGCTGTTGATTAATTCCATTATTTTGAAGTAAAATATATAAAATTTAATAGGAAACAGCATTCCATCCCAGTCTGCTGAGCCACTGAGTTATTTCACAAATACTACTATGCATGTATCTTCTGCTATAAATTCCAACTTTATTCTTTTTTCCCCTTTATTTGCTTGGATTTGTTGAAGCAAAGGGAAAAAGGTGTTAATCCTTATACCTGCTGGCCTGCAGGGAAAAGAATATCCTTTGACACATATCAGCAAGTTTAATGGCATGATGTTGTTATGTGTTATTGTTATGGCCAGGATGACAATTTTGCAATTTCCAACTTAATGTGGTTCTGTTGCGGAGCTCTGACAGATTTACATTTAAGAAAACAAAAGAAAAGCAGCTATAAATAACTAAAAAAGCACAAAGGTGATTATTTTGCAAAATATTGTCCTTGTTTCTGCTGATTGTCCATTGATCTCCTAGTTAGCACAAGAGAGCAAGTTGTTTATATTTACTTGCATTTTCTGTATTTTGAAATGTTGCCTCACTGTAACTGTATGTGATGTGATTTATGATCCTTATGGAGGTTCTCAACTTCATTAATCTTACTCCTGTGGAAAACTGTTTCTGCTGAATCAGGACTCCACTGGATATTGCAGCACCCTGTTATTTTCTTTAAATTTAGTTTTAGCAGAGTTTATTTGGTTAGTCTAGGATCTGTTAGGCAAAAAAATAATGAATGCTGTAATTCCAGAGTCAGTTAAACTTACTTTAGTGTGAAATGAGTGGTCACAACTTCCTTGCTTTGTGCACAGTTGTAAGTAGCTTTGATGTAACATTTCCTGAAGTTTGGTTTTGAGACAAAGGTGTTCAACTGGATAGTGCAGAGTTTGTTCAATTCCTCTTTGAGGTCACAAGTGTCTCATATGGTCTTAAGCAAACTGTTCAACTTTCTGCGAATCAAATGATTGCATATTTAGTCCAAATGCAGGTTTTTTGTTAGTATTTCCTCTTTTGTAAGGCTGTAGTAATTT
This sequence comes from Pithys albifrons albifrons, assembly GCF_047495875.1. Lineage (NCBI taxonomy): Eukaryota > Metazoa > Chordata > Aves > Passeriformes > Thamnophilidae > Pithys > Pithys albifrons. The sequence goes on from NC_092470.1 coordinate 12,204,384, forward strand.
AGTAACTAGAGCAATCCATGATTGTGTAGATTAGCAGGAAACGAACATCAGTTTTTGCACATTGTACACTCATCTTTTAACTTTTCTCTCTGACAAAGCTGAAATTGCATTTTCACAATAAAATGTAATGATTGTGCTTGACAATCTGTACTTGACAACTCACAATTTCTTTCTCATAAACATAACTTTCCCTGGCTCTGCCTGTTCAGAAATAGAGATAGAATGTTTTATTTATAAAAGCATTCTTCAAGGTGAAGAGTGGAGATCTGGGACTGTGGGATTCTCATTTCAGAGTTACCAGTTATTTACTGTGTGGCCTGGGACAAGTCAGTTTAACCCAAGTTCAATCAAGTATTTAGTCTTCCAGTTCCTCCCCTACGTACTGGCATATGGGGAGCTTGGATGTGTGGTTTGATCTGTATGAATTTGTTCCTCATATTTCCTGTAGCATCCAAAGCTATAGCAATGGCTAATAAGTAGCTCTTGTTGAGAGCAGAAAGTCTGGAATCCAGACGTGTGAACAAGCACTATCAGCAGCACAAGTAGCACAGGCTGCTAATGAGAGACTGGAGACCTTTGGAGTGTCACACAGAGTCAAACTGTCCAATGCGTTGTGAGGATGAAATATTCTGAAATATGCGAAGACCTTTCAGGGGGCGTGATTGCTTAGGGGAAGAGACAGCACGCTTCTCAATGTGCAGACTTTTTTGTAAGTCTAGATTACACAGTCTATATTTACACATACTTTGGCTGGATTTTGTTAATAAGGTTAATTTAACAGGCTGCATGATTGTGTGCAGACTGGATCAGCTGGGTACAGGATTTTGAGTGTTGACCAAGCAGCAGCAGGTGCCCAACATTCCTGACCCTACTTAAAATTCTCTTTCTGGCATAGACTTACTTGTAGAAAAACTTGCAGCATTATCAGAGCTAAAATGTAATGTTTGATGTTTCTGTTACTAAATTAATTAAAATTAAAAACCCAAACCCTAAATTCTGGCAAAAAATTGTATACAAGAAATATACTGGAAAGAGCCCGGGAATCACTTGGAGTAAGTTCTGAGGATTGGTGTCAAAGAAGGATTTAATTTCTTTTAAACACATACAGCAAGTGACAAATTGATTAATAAATGATATTTCACTAGGTATCATTGTGTTAGGCAGATAAATGCCACCCTGAAACCCGATCCTGTCAGATCTTGGAAGCCAAGCACTGTCAGGCCTGGTTGGTACTTGGATAGGAGACCTCATGGGAATACCGGGGGCTGTAGGTTCTACTCCTGAGGACACTTCACTGTCACCGTCCAAGCTTGCTTGGCCATGGCAGATGAACCTGAGGAGTCAAAGGGTGGGGCCAGTTCTGCACACCCTGTGCCTCACCTAAAACACCCAGTGCGCAGGCTGGAAGGGCACACCCATATGGGGAGAGCCCTTCCCAAGTCTTTGTTTGAGAAGCCTAGCCATTATGATGATGATTGTTGACTTTTATAAGCTGCAGGACCATGGCTGGTATATTGGCCTGTTTTTACAGGTGAGTTAGTTGTTTAATGCCAGACATTACCTTACTTCATCTTACCAGTGGTAGACCTTTTCTTAGAGCACGAGGCATTACTGTAACTTTTGCTACTTACTTGAGAGATGATGAGTTTCTGAAGCACATACTCAGAATCTTATAATCTGTCAAGACCTTTAATATGCTCATGTCTGTTTCATATTTTCTTTCTTTTTCTTGAAAGAGCAGGAATCAAAAATTAATTTATGCGTCCCAGAGTTAAATCAGCCGAAAGCATTGCAAGGATGTTCCAAACTTACAGCACTGGTCAAACACCCACATCATGGACATTGTGTGGCAGATTTTTATGTAAAGCACTCATTGGCTTCGTCAAAATGCTGCCCTTCTCTTTTGAAAAAATTCTGTTATTGTAATAATGCTCTTTTGTTTAGGTTATGTAAAATGAAGTTGTTTAACTAGAAACACTAAACTTTTTTCTTCCATATTTTTTTCTTTTTTAATTCTGTAAGTCCTTCCTGAAGAAAAAGAAAGCATTCTTCAACCAATAACCTCCTCTGTCATGTTCTTGGGCTCTGCCTTTTTCTTTTTCTTTGATGTGGTTTCCCAAGCAAAGGCTGTTAAATTGGTTAAATACATTTCGACATGTACCTCGGTGTCTTCAGCAGTCCTTATTCATACAAGTTGATTTAAGGTAGGAGAGATCACACTAATGGGTGCAGCAGAACTGTTTATAAAAAAGTTGAAAGCAGCAGAAATTCTTGTCTGCATAGGTATGAGTCTCTAACACCCTTAGTTTGAAGGCAAAACCTCTGGTTGATTGGTTGGTGAGGGGTCTTTGCTGAAAGGCAGATGACTTGGATTGTCCCTGTGAGGTGTATCTGGATTGCTGACACTCCTCTGTCAGCAGGGGCTTCTGCCATCATTCAAATGGTCCTGTAGGTAGCAGTGCTTGTAATGGCTTTCTCAATCCCAGAATACATGGATTGCACTATTTGAGCTTCCTTTCTAAATAAAACTAAGCTGCCACTTCTGAACCTTTGCCAGTGCTGTGCTGTGGCAGCTCAGCAGCTGTGGCTGTTCATTGATTCCGTGTGGTGGCTGCAGACCTTCCGTTCCATGGCGTGAATGGGCATTTTTCTTAGGATGAGCGTATGGGGAGTTGTGATGGGCTGGGTCCATTCCTGTTGGTCCTGGCAGCTGTAGGGCTGACTGGAGCTGTCCCAGCTGATTCCTGGCTGGACATCTCTACCCTCTGGGTCATGCCCAGCTGGGAAGTGTTGGCTCCATGATAGAAAGTAGACTGAATAATAATGCTGTACAGAGATCTGCACATGACCCATGAACAGTGATGGGCTCGATGCTGAGCTCACACTACACTGGCAGCTCACAGAACGTCACCGTGTGGGAAGGACGTGTTTGGGGACACCCCCACATCCACTGCCCAGGAAAGCCACATTGCAGAATCTTTCTCGTCTATGGCTCCTTATCTGGTGTATCCTTTTATAACTCTGTTCATCTGTCTTTCTAAAAATAATCTACTGTGATCCTGTTGCGCCTGTTTGCCTGAGAAGTTACAAGGAATGAAATAAAGGGTTCATAAATATTAGTGAGATGGGAATGTTCTTCATGAATATAAACACTCTGGCAGGACTTTTGTGCATTTCTGTAACTTTGTTTGTATGATTCAGAGATCTCTTGGTAGAAAAAGTATGTTTTGCTTCTTGGGAAATAGGCCCTTGAGATTCCTGGTGTCCTTTAGATGGCCTGGGGTTGGGATTTTTTTATGTAAACAGAATTTCCTACTGAAAACTGGGCTCTGAAAATGAGATGGGGCTCAATTTTTATATTTTGTGTAACATTTTTTAAATTGGAAAATGTGTAAGACATTTTAATATTTATCTTGATGTGTCCTTAAGTATATTTCTACATATATTTAAAAGTTTTCATATTTTGCAAAAATGAAGATATTTTGGTATTTTGATTTTATTGGCTGCTGGGACAAGGAAATTGATACGATGAAAACAGTCATGAGCTGTCTTTGAAGTACAGGCATGTCCTACAGTTCTTGCTATGGCCATGGATTTAGTTTTCTGGATTTCTGGTTTAGCTGACTGTGATGGGTAGTGAATTATGGGACAATTTTTCTAGCACTTTTTTGTCTCCCTGCATTTCTGTAAAAGTGTGCTCTGCCAGGGCTACTGCCAGACTAGTACTTATTTTTTTATCCTCAATATGATTTTTGATGTGTTTGTGTCTCCCATAAATTCTAAAATATTATATTACATTTTCTAATTATGCATAAATTGTTGGCAAAACCAAAAATCTCCCATTCTTAAATAGCCACGTACAAGCATTGTTATATTCAGAGATATTTTATGCCACTCATGTAGCCATGGAAACAATAACAAGTGTTTGATTTTTAGGGCAGAGCTTCTTGCACTCCACTATTTTGAATACACACCAGTAGGACTCAGTTCAGCTACTTGATTAATTTTTTCAGAAAAAAGCAGTTCTCTCTGCTGCTGTCAGGAATCTTTTCCACCATTTCCCCAGGTGCTTTGGAGGAATCCGTGGCACTGCTGGCTGGAAGTTCAGTAGCAGAAAAAGTTACAAAGTGCTCCACGTGAAGGGGATGACCCTCTGGGCTTGACTCTGTGAGGTGCTGAACACTCCAGGCTTGATCCAGCCAAGCACTTCAGCACCTCCTGAGATGACCTGAAACATGTTGCTGGAGTTAGGCCACAGTGTTCTGCATTTGCATGATTGAAACATCTGCACTTTGTAGTAGACCCTTTATTTATTTTGAGGGGAAGAATAAATCTTTTTTCTTTAAAGTAGTACATCAGAGCAAGAAGATTTCTGTTTTCTTTGAAAACACGACATACTGAGGCAACTAAAGAGTTCTTCACATCGTTTAGTGCTTAACCTCTAAAATAAGGGGCTTGGATTTTCACCAAAGCATTAGGATAGTGTGGGTTGTGTCAATATAATTAAAAGAACAGGTTCCAGTACTGGTATACTTTTATAGTTTGGCTTTTTTCCTTATTGTTGGAGGTTTTTTAAAGGAGCCTGAGAAAAACCTCTTTTTGGATATAATACCCATTTTAATTTGCAGATAATATTGCAGTTTTAATGGCTCTGACATCCTTGTCTCTTCACTGCTCTGACATCTGTCTTGGGACATTCTTGGTGCAGGAGGAGACACATGAAAAGGTGGCCATTCTCATACATTGGTTTCACCATCCTCTGCAGCTGCTCCAGGGCCCAGTGCTCTGTTCTTCTATAGTCTTTTGTTTTAATCTGTGTTTGAAAATGTGTGTCTTAGTTTAGTTTCTCAGTGTGGAGCTCTTAATTTTCATCCAGACCCTTAGTAGGTCTCTATAACTCGATCTCAGGGTTGTCTATTAGCCACCCATTCACAGAGTCAATAAAACAAAACATTTTATTCTTTTTTTAGAGAATATTTCTCTATCACAGTGGCCAACCTTGTGCAGCTGCCTCTGCCAGTGTGTTCACCTTTAAAGGGGCACTGAGATGTGAGACACTTAATAAGCTGTTGTAGGGTCAAGTTCTTGGTGACCTGCACTACATGAACTAGTAGTAACTTTCTTTTTGAGTGTATTTATATGAAATATATACATCAGGATAGAAAAAACCCCTAGTGATATACATAGCATTGTAGTAGAACTTAGAAGCACAAAACAGGGAATTACAGGTATTTGAAGTTAAACTACTTCTGATCTTGGTCTCCAGTCTGATAGAACATTCTGGAAAAGGGCAAGAAGAAACTGTGTCCCTCCTCTCAGGAGGTTGAACGCTGCAAGGAGATCCTTGCCAGCCACCTTATTCTTCCCATTGTTTATGACAGGCTGAAATAAGATTGTTCAGAAAGCTGTTGTTGTCCCACAGCATTAAATCCTCTGTGCGTAATCATTGAACACCAAATCAAACAGCTACATGGCTGCAGGGAAATCTCTGGAAGTTTTAATGATTTATTAGGAGAAGCATTAACTATTATGGTATAACCATACTGGAATGTAGTATTTGTACTAAATACTGTATTTAAGATGTATTTTATGCAGTTGTGCAGTTTGGCCCAGTTATGTTTCTGTGGGAAATGTAGCCAAACAGTTACATTATTTCCTGGCTCTGCATGTGTTAACTTTGGGATGAATGTATTAGTTTTCCCTGTTGATTGCTTACTTCCTTTTTTGAGAGAGGGAAATAAATTTTAATTATTTTTCATAGCTTTTTCTTTTTTGTTACAAGATTTTTCCTAAAATCCAGGCTTTGCCTCATGGTTTTGACAGCGTGCATATTTATGACAAATGCAGGAATTTTCCATCCCATTAAAGTTTCAACAGATAATTTCAGCAGATACTCCTTCAGGACAAAATTAATGCTATAACTTTGTGAAGAGTCATTAAAAGGTCTTAAGTCTTTTACAGAATACGATACCTTTCATTTAGTCATTAACTGGTATGGGCTGATTTCTGGCCAGTCACTTCTTTCAGCAGTAGCTGAACAGCAAAAAAGCTGTGATGGTTCAATCCCAGTTAATGGGGGTTGCAAAAGAAAGGCAAAACAAGTGAAACAGAAGGTCAGAGCATGTGTGCAAATATTGGCTGGCAAGAATCCTATTGACTTGTATTATAAAATACCCAGTGGATATATATAAAAAAATAGGGTAATTGTTTTGAGAGTTTTACAGCTCTCTGTTGATCTGGGATATTTTTGGCAGTTTCTCATGTTCTGTAACCTTCCATACTGAAATATGAAAAAGTACTGTAGTTCAGTGTATATGATGTACAAAACATTAGTAAAACAGCTTGTTTTTTATAATCCACATGAGAATGGGGAATGTACTATTCCTGTGGAAAAAGAAGGATAAATCTTAACATACTTAAAATAAAAATACTGAAAAATTACATGAAAGCTTGAGGCCCTTTTAGTTCAGTGTTTTGGTGAGCCATAGATTTTACTTTAAACTATAGATAATTTGTGTGCTGTGTTCATGCTTAATTACAACAGAACAGATCAAAAGTAAATTACATTGTTTGAGATAAATTAGAATAACAAAGAACTAGCATGAGAAAAAAATCTCAATATTAGGTTTATAGCAAAAATGTTTTCTCAGAGAATTTCTTGGAATATAAATTCCTTAGCAGATAAATATTTAGTCTTTTAAGACTGTGTAACAAAATTGCAGATTGCATTTTGAACTGTAGCTGGATATACAGAACTAAAATAGAAATCACAATATCTGGAGGCATTTCTTTCAAAGCTTATGTGCCTTATTCCAGATTTTTCTTCTATAAAATTCCACAAAGCCCAACAGAGACTTTCAGATTGTTTATAATACAGTGCCCTATTTAATTTTTCAATATTAAAAAGAACATAGGATCTAGGAAGAAATAACAAGGCAGGAGCATTTGTGTACCAACTGCAATGTTTCTTCAGGCAAAACGGTCTTCTATAATATAGAATGTGCAAGTTTTACAATAGAAGGTAGTTTGCTATCATTTGTCACTACAAATAAGAAGTGATAACACAATGCCTGATTTGAAAGTGTTTTCATGTTTGTAATTTAGGGTTGTTTGTTATTTTTCTCCCCACTAACTTGTCAAGTACATCAATTGGGATGGAGGGAGTTGTGCAGACACCTGAGAGGAGGAAATCTTTCCCATTTCACAGTTGTTCTCTGGGTGTAGATTTTGATCCAGAGGAAACCTGATTAGCTCCACCAGAAATATGGCTAATAAAAGGCTTTAGCTTCTGAACTGGCAGTAGAATAGTAAAGTAATGGTGGCTCCCATGGTGGGACTCTGTCTAGTGAAAAGGTGCTGAATCCATGGCATCCAGCTTCTGAATTTGGAGGGGAAGGATTCCTCCAGGGCAAGTAATTCCAAGCTCCCTTGGAGTGCATGTCTTGTGTGTTGGTCACTGTTTGGTCTTTGATTAGCTGTCTCGTAAAACCTGATAGATATTGAGATGTAATTACGCAGCCCCACAGTTGGGCATCCTCTTTATGTTCAAAACATTTTGCAGCTTGATATAATACACGTAAATGATGCTCAGGAAATAGTCAGGGAACTAAAACCCAGCAGCTGTCTCCTTTGTGCATCCATTTTCAAAAATTAATTGGGCATTCTGTGACTTTTAATTGTGAAAGGGGTGATGCTAGTTTTACAACTCCTAAACTCAGTATGATGAGAACAAAAGCTTTTGTGTTTCTAAATGTGAGAGTAGTGCAGCTGATCCTGATTATACCAATATGAAATTAACTGTAGTGGTGTAAAATTTAATTATAACCATTAGAACTTCATACCAGCTTTTACTGTCAGGAGCTCAGACAGCTTATGGACTTTAAAGAATCAGTCTTTATAGTAACTCTCTTGACACCAAGGTAGTCTGCTTTTCCAAAGGATTTTATTGTTCTGAGTAAATATCATTGAACAAGTGTCCTTGGGCTAGAAATTGCAGTATCATTAATGTTTGCATAGAACCAGACAAGTGTGTGAGCAAACCTTTTTGTTATGGTCAGTGTTTTTGCTCCCAAATGTAGGTGTGTGTTGGGATGTCTTCAGAGTCTGTACAGAACTGTGTCTGCAGATCCTGTGTCTGGCTCTGTGGAGCTGCATTCACAAGTCACTGTAAATACCAATTTAGAATTTGAATTGTGTGGGTCAGAAGGGCCATGCAGAGAACACCCGCTCCAGGTTTCCGCTTGAAGCAGGTCCTGTTAGAACAGGTTGCTCGGGGCCTTGTCCAGCCAAGGCTTGAATGTCTTCAAGTACAGGAGCTCTACAGCTTCTCTGGACAATACATTCCAGTGTTTGGCCACCCTCTTGGTGATTTGGTTTTCGTCTTTGTTCCTGAATTTCCGGTTTTCTGACTTAATGACTGCTGCTTCTTGTCCTTCCAGGAGATTCAGGCTCCATCTTTCCATATGCTCCCACTAGGCAGACAGACCCACTTAACCTGTTCCAAAGGCTGAACAAAGTGGGCTCTCTGTACACCTTGTGCTGCATTCCCCTCAGCGTATCAGTGACCCTGCACCTGACTCACCCAGAATGTCACTGTTGTACTGGGAAACCCAAACTGGATACTTACCTGGTCTCACAAATGCTAAATAAAGGGAAATTACCACTTCCCTGGACCTACTGTCTGTGATGTTGCTACTAATGCCCAGTATGGTGTTGGCTTACTGCACCTCAAGGGCACAGTTCTGACTTAAGTTCATCTTGTTTTCCACCAGTGCCACAGGTGTTACTCTGCAGAGCTGTTTTGTAGCCAGTTGACCTGCAGCCTGTACTGCTACCTGGGGATAATCCGGGCAGTTGCAGGACTTTACATTGTGTTTGAGCTTCATGATGTTCCTATCAGGCCATTTTTCCAGCCTTTCAAGGCCCTTACGAGGAGCAGACAAACCATCCAGTGTATCAGCTGCTTACCCCAAGCTGGTGTCTTCCACACTGTCAGGGAGTGTACTTTATCTATCCTGCCCTCCAAGTTCTTTGATCACTGCAGATTGTAGACACAGGATCAATCTCTGTCTTTGGAAGCTGATGCATAGCAGTCCCTGTTTTGTGATCTTCTGGATCTAACTTAGATGCTTTTCTTGCAGTGATTCCCCTGCAAGGAGTGACTCAGTGTTGCTGCAAATAGTTTCTCCATCTTTGAGTGACATTGAATTTTATGCACTGAAAACATAGTGAAGAGTTTTGTGACATTTCAGAAGAGAAACCAAAACTAAGCCTGGGTGGCAGCCTGTGAGAGAGGGCGAGCAGGGCAGCCCCGTGCTGAGGGGCATGTGTTGGCACTGGGGATGCAGCTCAGCAGCCACGTGGAAACACCTGGAGCAGCAGCCGCAGCCCTGGAAAAGCAGCAGCACAGCAGGCCTGAGTTTCAGATTGTAACTCAACAGTCATGCATGTGACGATGCAGGGCCATCGAACCCAGGGAGAGCTAAGGGATGCCAATTGATAAATGAGACATTCACTGGGAGCACACCAACTTCCAGTGTATCAGATAAGAAATGGCATTTTTCAGACTATCTTTGTCAGCAATAAGCTAGTGGCATTTTTTTTCTCTCTGGCATTGTTAATGTGTGAGCTTCCTATTCATCTACTTGTGCTGCTTATTATAACATTCAGATCTATTCTCTCCAAGTGTGGGATGCTTCATTGTTTTAGTCATTTGGGGCAGTAATTTATTATCGATTATGCTTTCACAGTCGAGTGATCATGTTACTTTATTAAATCTATTCTTCACCAGCACATAAATGGATTATTTGTAATGGGACAGCTATGGGTTGCTACTGAATGTGGGTTTTGCAACTTCAGCCTGAGAGTGGTAATTCACCCACTGCACTCATGCCTTTGGAAAGGGATTATGATGAGAGATTTCAGGAAACCACAAATCTCTTCACTGCCTGCTGGAGAAAGAAAACATGTGTGAGTGAGGCTGTGGAAAATGGCATTGATTAATTTAGGAATTAACAGTGCATGGAAAGGAGACAGAAACTGCCAGGGTAGAGGAGCTGCACAATTCCTGATAGGCTGCTTTTCACGCAGCTGTGCCATCCCCCTTTCTCCGTGTGCTCAGACTCCTCGGACACACTTGCAGAGACCAGGGCAGTGTCCCCCTCCATGCATGGCCTCAGGTTACTTCTCTGCTGTGACACCTTACAGCAGCATGATGATGACCCTCAGAAACTCACTTGTTTTTAGGCTTCTCTGTCTGTTTTATCTGCTTTTGTGCTTGTTCTGTCAGTGTTCTGGAAAAGAAATAATCCTGACAAGTATTTGTGCTGCTTGGCATATTAAGCATAAAGAGTGTGAGTGCTGCTGTAAAGCCAATAGAAATAATTAGCCATCCAGCTCTCTTTAAACTCACATTTTCCCTTAAGCAGGACTGTTCTGACCGTGTGGTAGCAGTGATATTGATGCAAGGTCAGCTGCCCCTGAGCTCCCAGCGCTGCTTCATCAGCTCCTGCCTGGCTTTTGGCAGGGCACTCGCTCCCTCCACACCTGTGCAGTGCAGCAGTGACCGAGCCAGTGACCCATCGCCCTACAGAGAGCCCTGACCCATTTCCAGAATATATAAGTCTCCAAGGCCCTTCTACTTCAGTGAGATGAATTCCTTGTTAGAAAATCCTGAGGACAAACAGAATGCTTTTTTGGGAGCAGGTTTGGGGAACACCAGCAGTCAGTGAATTAGGCCTGGATTTCACATTGCGCTGCTACAGAGTCAGTGATAAAAGTCAATCAAAACAGAAAAACTTTTAGTATTTTTGCAGGAATTATCCTAGGAGTTTGTTTAATGCTTGTTGAGTATGTGTTAAGGCACTCTTCTAGTGGAGTGATCCTTTCAAAGGTTGTGCCATGCTGGGTGAGGATCTGGCTCTCTTTTCGTGCTGGTGCAGTGCAGGTACTGTGGACTGCAGGAAGCAGATAGCTGAGTTCTGCTCTGGTCTGACAGCTGGATAACTTCTCAGCTGTTTCAGAATGTTTACTGAAATCTGTGTAACAAACTGGTGCTTTGAGTTTTAGATGAACAAATGGCATTCTTGTTTTCAGTATTGTAAAGATGCTGAGTCACACAGGTGAGTCACAGTGCAGCATTTTCCACGAGTCTGTTCCTTCCACAGAATTGCACACAACTCCCAGCAGCAGGAATGGCAGTTGTACTGGCATACCAGAACAGAAGGTACTCCCCAGTACAAAGCTGCAGAGACATACATGAGGAAAGGGCTGCTCTGCATTTACCTGCAGCCAGACTCTGGTCCCCGTGCCAAAGTCTGCAGTGTAGTTATGGCTCTGGAGAACAAACTCTTTAGTGTGAGAAACCATTTTCTGTTTGCCTGTTCTAAATTCACGTCAGGTACCTTTGTCTCTCTTGATGTGAGTACTTCACTTCCAAGACAGTTTACTTTTGTCTTGCACAGTTGCTTCAAATGTTTGCTGCTTATTTTCTGATCTGGAGTCAATTCCTGTGACTCTCAGGGATATTTATTCTGTAATTAAATAATAATAACTTTTTTTGTTAAATTTATCTTTTTACAGTTATTCAGTGAAAAAATAAGTGGAGCAGAAGGAACAAAGTTAGATGAGGAATTTCAAGAGATGGAAAGGGTAAGGAAAGTCACATTATGTTTTTCAATATTAAGCTATTGCAGAATCAAAAATATTTCATGTTTCAAGTGACAGAATGGTGTTGTATATTTAGTTGGCGGAGGAACCCCACAATGTGCTTCAAAATAGAAATATATAAGGATAAATGCAAATTTATCCTTGAGCCTTATCAGCTCAGCCAAGGGAGAAGGTACATCCACAAAGGCTGTTTGAGCAGAGGAACGGGTTCCACCTACACATCTCAAGAGTGAAGAGAAACTCCTCCAAGAATGGTACAGATCATCAGGAGGGAGGTTTTCCCTCTATGTAGGAGATTAGAGAAGTTTTCAGTGTTAGTGAGTCTTTGTAAATATCATCTGGTACTTATTCATTATAAAAATCTGACTGCTTGGGTGAGATTCGATACAGAATTTATTTCTTTAAATCCTTTTTCAAATTCTTTTTCAGAAATTTCTATGAACTGTGAAAATTGAAATGTTTGCTCTCCACTTATTAGTTGTTTTGCAAATTAAACAATGTTACTGCCAGTTTCTGCTTTTACAGCTTTTATGTGCTTCTTTTAGTTGCCCTTGCCTTTCTGTGTATATTTTAATGTTCATAGTAGACCTAGGTCACAGCTTTTATTGTTGGCAGATTGAGAATAAAGGTCTTGAATTTGTCATCCACACAGGTTTCTAGGTTTTGGTTTCTTTGGCTATGAAATAATTATTTCCTTTCCCTATATTATAAGAGTAAAAATAATACGGAGGCTTGAAGGCAGGAAATTTGGAAAAAAACCCCAGGAATGTGGGGGTTTTATACCATTTTATAACCTATAAAATTGGAAGACAGTGCAAACTACTGCTTTAAGTGGCCCTGACCCTGAGATTGTGAGAGGTGTGTTCACTCCTTTTCACATGTGGAGAAAAGCAGTCTTAGAAACAACTACTGAGCTGGCAGGAACATGGCAGTCTAGGATGTGTCAGCAGTAGTCAAGACTGATGGCCTGAAAAGGCCAGCCCACATTCTGATACAAACCTTCTCTTGTTCCCAGTACTACCTGCCAATCAGTGGGTATTTTGGCAAAATCCTGTCATAACTATGGCATGGCTATTCATGTTAAGCTACAGTATTTGTTTTATTTTAAATCAAATTTCATAATCAGCTAGGATAGTATATTATGTCCAATAGAATGATCAATTTTCTAGTGTGCAATTTGCTTTTGCTAACTGTGTTACTTTTATTTTTCAGAAAATTGATGTTACTAATAAAGCTGTAACAGAGCTTCTGTCCAAATCCACTGAGTATCTTCAGCCAAATCCAGGTATGATAGGTCTTGGATTTTGATGAACATTGTTTTATTACTTGGAAATTAATTCTAGTCAAAGAAAACCTAATTAGGTTGTCACTGTGAGGCTTCTGCAGAGTTCTGCAAAGTTCTACTGAGAAAGTGAGGGAGAGAGAGAAGAAAATTGGCTCGGGCTGTGCTTGTATCTACTCTGCATTTGCTTTCTGCTGTATTTCTAATCAAGGAGCTCACAAGCAGGACCATTCAAGGGAATATGAGTCTTGGTGACTCATACAACAAGCACTCCCACATTTACCTGGAGAAATGATGCTTGGGAGTAAAAACCCATTCCATATGATCCATGTTGTTGAATGGAATCTTATTTCAACTTTTGACTATTATGTCCTTCTTAGCATACAGAGCCAAGCTGGGGATGCTGAACACCATGTCAAAGATCAGAGGCCAAGTTAAAACCACAGGCTACCCGCAGACAGAAGGACTCCTGGGGGACTGCATGATACGGTACGGCCGAGAGCTCGGCGACGAGTCCCTGTTTGGTGAGTTCGTGCATCTCCTCTGTCAATGTTTCAGCATCAAGTTCTGTGCAAAGTATTAATCAGTGGCACAACCTATGTAAACCCTCTACTGCAGGTGAGAGGGAAGGTTACAGGGACCAGGGGATGGTGGATATAGTTAAGAAACATGATACTTTTGCACATTTGTCCACCTCTATTGCAGGTGGGTTTGATAACACTGTTACTGATGCTGTCTGATCATCCCTGTTATTACTATTATAACCATTTTAGCCTCTAAGTTGCCAAACCTAAGTAATTTAGGGTGATTCTTAGATGCAGTCTATTTCTTTTAACCTTTAAATAAAAATCCTTATGCTATATTTGAGAAGTAAACTACAGGAAACATTTCTTGTAGAAAAAAATAAACATTGACTTTAGATAACTTTTTTTAATAATGACCTATGCAAATACAGTAGGGAAAACAGCAGTCCTTTTCCTCTGGTGCCCTTCAGGAAAGAAAAGGTAATTCAGAACTTTCCAATTCTAGTTCTCTGTATGGAACAAGCATAGCTTGCATTAGTTTTTTTTACTCTTCAAGGGCCTCTGGCAGATATAAAGATACCTATTTGAAATGGCTATTTCAGAAACCAAATTTTCTGCTTTTGCATATCTTGAGATATAAGTAGCCTGTTCTTTACCATAGGCCTTGCACTACTGGATGCTGGTGAAAGCATGAAGCAAATGGCAGAAGTGAAGGACTCACTTGATATTAATGTCAAACAGAATTTTATTGATCCTCTACAGTTATTGCAGGACAAAGATTTAAAAGAGATTGGGGTAAGTTTTCCAGGCAAGTCTTCACTTACAAATAATCAATCAAACTACTTTCCTGAGATACTTCTCTTGAAAGCAATCAAGCAAATAAATTTCACTGCATGTAGGTTTCTCTCTCGGCAAAACAATGATGAAATCTGCTTAAAATCAATGCCTGCCTATTTCTCACTTGTCTAACCTTCTCAATGTGCTATATTGCTTGTAGAATCAGTACAAAGATAGTGAAGAGAATGATATTTATTTTTACCAACATTTTTATTAATGCTTATGAACATGTGAGTGGGCTGTGGTTTACTGCTTGTGATTATCCTGTCTTACCATCTCTGTCAGCCTGAAGCTGTTTATAATGGAAAATGAATATAACTGTTAAAAAAGGATTTTTAGGGCAATCATGGAATGATCTGAAAAGTGTCATAAAATGTTGAAGTGCCATATGCCACTATAGGAAAAACTGAGGACACTAAGGAACACATTTTTAACCTTTAGAGTTAAGTTTTTCATTGTGACAATTCAAAGAAAGCCAGGCAGTCTTTTTCTGAGTCTGTTGATTCAAATGGATTTGGGTAATAAGCAAGTTAAAACCCTAATGAAATGCAGAAATGAAAGTTATTTTTTTACGCATAAATGGATGTGGAAAGCATAGCAAAAAGATAGTAATAATGTCTTGATGTCTGTAGCTGTCTCCTATGATATATAACTGGTTTCAGTTGTGGTTCTTATGAACAGATGAAAAGAAATTGTTTGACATTAGTTTTAATGAGCATTTTGTACTGTCACTTTGAGCCTGTTCTCTGCGTCTGTCAGTCCCATGATTTTTGGCAACAGAAAAGCTTTTGTAAATAGATAGAAGCGTCAAGTTGATACCTAAAAAAGACAGCAAGAGTACAAGATTTGCTGGAACACTGCTTATGGTGGGAAAGTAACCCTTTAAGTTTTAGCTGTCACATTGCAAATAATTGAAGATGTAAAATGGAATTACATGTAGAATTTGGCGACACACATATTTAGATTTGATCTTGCTTCTCATTCAGAGAGTTTGAGATATTGTTTATTTTGTGAAGTCCATGAGGTAGATGTCTGAGATTAGTAAATCAAAATAGCCAATGCTCCAAGTGCTAACAAATGGCTGTTTACTTAAATTTCATTCATGTGTGCAGCCCTAGACTTACCTGATGCTGCCTTGGATCAAAGGGATGGGCTGTAATAATCTCTGAGCCTTGTATTTCTCTACATCTGCATATATTTACATCCATAACTGAAATTTCCTTAAATAACAGTGTGTTTGTTTGGGCATGTCCTGTTTGGTCCTCTTCATAAATGTTCTGTCTAATTTAGCATCACTTGAAGAAATTAGAAGGACGCCGTTTGGATTATGATTATAAAAAGAAGCGTTTTGGAAAGATACCAGATGAAGAAGTTAGACAAGCAGTAGAAAAATTTGAAGAGTCTAAGGAACTGGCTGAAAGAAGCATGTTCAATTTCTTAGAGAATGATGTAAGTCTGTCCTGCATTTTTGTTTGCTGCAGTACATCCAGGAGGGCAAATGTGTGGGATTGGATAAACTGTCCCATCCTTCACAGAAGGTAAGGTCTAAAAGCAGAAAGTGCCTCTTCACACTTTTCAGCTCTCAGAGAAGGACAATGCACAGAGTAAATGGGAGAACTCAAGAATTCAGGAATTTCTTGTGGAGATACAGTGGTTCAGACAAGATTGCCACAGAGGTCTTAAGTAGAATGCAGTTTGGTCAGTGAGAGGGTGAAAGCTGGGAGATTAGCACAGTCACAGACCTGCTGCTGAAAGGGTATGTACCCTGTGCTTTCTGAATTTTAGCTCACTTCCAGCCAAAACTTTGCTGCTGTTTTGGGGTCTCTGAATGATTTTTACCTTTGAAAATCATTCTTACTACTATTTGGCTCTGAAAATTACTCCATAGTGCGAGTCTGTGGCTTGGGATCAGATATGTGGACTGTGGCTCAGAGTCCAAGTCCATCGTGAAATTATCTCAAAATAAGGAGCAGCTGTGGTCATTCAGGATAATCCTCTCTTCTGTCCACACAAAGCAGGATGGGCTTTCTACTATGTAAGAAATGAGAACTGGACCTATTCCAAAGCTTTCTCTCCTCCTTTAGGTGCAGCATCACAGAAAACACAAAATTAGAAGTGTGCTCTCTTCTCTGAGCAAACTGCTACAAGGAGGAGCTGTTCAAATGGAAACATTTAACAGCCTCTCCCTCTGTGCACACCCAGTTATAAACTAGCCTGTAGCTCCTGAACTGTTTCTAAGTGGGACACGTGTTACAGCAGGATATAGTGTAAGGCAGTAAGGCTCTTGCTGCTCCACCAGTGCAAGTTATATGAGGGCAGCAAAAACTGTAACATCCTCCATCAACAATTCCAGCACTGTCCCACTGTAGGCTCTACCAAATGCCTGGTTGCAGTGATGTGTGTTTTATAATTCGGACTTCAATAAGCAGATGAGAAATGTTTCAGAGTGTGTTTCTCATTAGTCAAAGAACCAGACTGAGATAAAAATGGTGCAGGAGTTCAGCTGGTTTAGCTGAGCCAGTAGAGAACTGATGAGTTATGCTTTCTAGGTTAACTAATTCTACCTTTGGGAGGGGGTGAACTGGATGTCCCTTTGAGGGTTTTTCCATACCCATTTCCTGTTGTTTCTGTTAAAAAAACTGTGCTCTTTCCCTTCCATTTTCCATGCTGACCCAGTGTGTCTGACCTCAAACTTCTCATTACAGCCTCGTGGTCTAACCCCCCAGTCTGAGTTTACACAGATCTTAACTGTAATCACTTCCTTACGATCCTTTCCAGTTCCCCAAGTGTCTCCTTCTCTTGGTCTCCTTGCCATGTTCTCTGAGATCTGATTCCCAGCCATCCTGCCAGTGCCTTTTCTAGACTCCCTCCTGATCCACATCTTTCTCAGGTTTTTGCACAGCCAGTTCCAGACCTCCCACGTAGACACTGTTGCAGGCACTTATCAGATCCATCTTCCTGCCTTTCCCACTCAACCAGTTTCAGGCTCATCTTCCTAAGTGGCTTTTAGTCCCTCCATTTTCTCTGGCTCTTTCCCAGTTTCTCTCTTTTCTAATACACAGTTCCATATTTCTCCTGGCTCATAGTGGTGGTGTTTGGACAGTCCTTGCCTATCCATTTTCTCTTACAACCCCATCCCAACCCCAGGCACTTTGTGTGTTGTCCTCAGCTGTTTATATTACTCTCTTCTTACTGTGATGGAGTTACATCAGCTGTTGGTTTGGTTCTGTGAATTTTATTTCTCTGTGCTATGTGACAGTGTTTGGCTCTCTTGGAGTCCTGGCAGAATTTCTAATGGTCTTTTTAATGAGTAAAAGCAGACAGAGTATAGCACAAAATTGCCATGGGTCCATAAAACATTTGTAGAAAGCTTACTCAGATATTGTGATCCAATGTCTGAAGACCTCGTGACGAAATAGAAACGTGTCAGACTTCTTGGGGTCTGTCTTCTTAATGTTGTCTTAAAGGAAGAGGAGAAATCTGTTACTGCTCTCTACCCCCATACAGCTTGAACTCTTCAGCTTGTGTTAGGGGAATGACGTCATTTGTTACCTCATTTATAAAAGTATTTTGGTCTTTTTTTCTTTTTCCTTCACAGTCTCCCTTTTCTCAACATTCATGTTTTTGAACGATTGGCTTTTTAAATCCAAATAGGTAAATTATGTTTCATCTCTTGGTTTATAAATGCTGCCATCTAGTGAGGAAAGTTCAGACCATTTCAGAACTGTAGTTTGTAAACATTGCTGATAGACACTAATGGGTCTGAGACACAAGAGCTGTCACAGTGTAATTTCTTCCAACACTGCTGATCAGAAAAGCCCCGCTTTCACCTGCTAAGGGGTGTCCTATTAAATGTTTAGGGCTTGGGTGTTGACAGATAGCTGGCTTGGAAGTTGAAAGCAGAAAGGATTTGCACATTGTGAAAGGAAATGACTCAAGGACCCAGCCCTGAGTTAGTGAAGGAGAAGTTACACCTCAGGTTTGTTCAATTTCCAACTGGCAGTTTCTTCGACAGAATCACATGTGCTCTTTTCCAACAGCCTCCACAAGGTACCCTGGTCCTTTGAGATGCCAGATCTGTTTCGAATGATGTGTTTGTTTACCCTTCAGCTGAGGGTACTGCAGGCTCCTCACAACTATTTTCATCTCTATATTTCAGATAGAACAAGTCAGCCAGTTGGCTGTGTTTGTAGAAGCAGCACTAGATTACCATAAACAATCCACAGAAATCTTGGAGGATCTGCAGAGCAAGCTGCAAAACCGGTAAGACTGAACCCCTCAGAAAATTTTGATCCTCTTTTGCAGATGAGGTTCCCAACTGGAAAGTCAGAAAGTCACTGAAGCAGGAGATCTTGTAGCACCAGCTCACAGATGCACATTTGCTGTGCTTTATGCTGTACTGAACTTCACTGCTTTAAAGTGCTGCCACCTGGCAGCTTCTTGCTGCACTGGGAGACTTTAATGTGAGGCAGGATGTGCCCAGGGAGCTCTGAGTGTGTGCAGTGTCTCTCACATCTGCGAGAGCCTCCCTTTGTTTGGAAATTTACTTCAACTTGCATACTTCGAGTTGTATTTGGAAGGCTTCGCTGAGAAGTTGGCCTGTTTTCATTGAGATTAAAGGTCTAACAACCTTCTACAGCACATGAAGGAACCAGCCAGCTGGCTTGGAACACAGCTGTGCTGGAACACATGTATGAAAGGCCCAGGTACTTTGTGTCATCCTTCTGCTGTCATAATTGTGTTCTCAGAGAACCAGAGACCTGAGTGTCATTGTCACACAGGAAGAGTTGAGAGAACTGTTGGGAACTTTTAAGATCAGGGTGAATGTGGTGGCTCTGAGCATTAGCATGAGGACAGCTGTGTGTGCAGACACCCTGGACCATCCCAGCTGCAGGGGCAGGGAGACAAGGAGGGTCACATGCTCATACACTAAAGGGTATTGGGGCAGTTGTGTTGGCCAAGTGGTTGTTTCCCATTTTCTCTAATAAAAAGGCAGTGTGTGAGCTGCAGAGCCTGGGCCTCTGTCCTGGCCTTGTTTCTGCACATGTAATTTGCAGTTGAGCTTTCCAGAGAGCTCATTTCTGCAACTTGTGCTGAACTCAGTGGCAGCTGTGGGTGCTCATCACTTCTCAAACTCACACTGTTAAGCTTTATGCCTCTGTCAGCAGGACCAAAGTATTAAATAAAACAGGGACTTGCTGAAAATCAAATATTGCATGAGAATTGAGCAGTAAAACCACACACACCGTCTTCAAAAAACACAAAACAAAGCAACAAACCAAAAAAACACCACCATGAAACCAACCAACAAACAAACTAAAAGAAGCCTAAAACCAGAACCAGCAGAAGGTTTTCTTACCCCATTTTTCAAACAGCAAAGCACTGAACATGAGCTTAAGTTCTGTTAGTATTTCTTCCTTCAAGGTAAATCTCTTGTCCCTCTTCTCTCTGTTACAGAATAAATGTAGCATCTAGTCGGCCTAAACGTGAATTTAAGCCAAAGCCTGTAATAACTACAACTCTGGAAATTGGTGATAATCAGCAGCACAATGGGATTGCCTATAGTTCTTCCATAAAATCATCAGGTAAGTCTGTCACCACAGCATTAAGGTGCCTATAGATGTTTCTTGGGGTATTCCTTTTACCATGAGAACAATGGATCCATGAGACATCAGTATTTGTGCACCTGATTCTTGTTTGTTGCCCAGATTTGGAAATGGAATTGTGAAGCAGGATTCCTGTCAACAACCTCTCATCTGTCTGAAATTTAGGTGTGGTATTCTGCTCTGTCTTTTAGGTTTTCTGCATTGCCACTGAGGGTGGGAGGAGAGAGGGAGAGGCACTTGCAGAAAAGAGTTCATTTCTTGCAAAGACAGATGCCTGGGGTGGGTGTGTTTGTTCACTGTCTGGAGTATCTAATTTTTCTTCACAGTCTGAGACCATGATTAGTACAAGATCTTAAGTATTAGCTGTGTAAAATTCAGAGAGATGACTCCCACCCTTACTGATTTTTATTATATCTTTTGCTTTACTGTTCCCTAAATTATGTATGCATTAATGAACTGAAGTACTTGGGTACCTGTTGGTGAGGGCATAGGATCCCTTGCTTTGATTAGGCCCTAATTCCTTACTCATTGAAACAGCTTTTTCTCATCTCATGAATAAAATTAATTTGCCCTCTGTCCTTAATGAATACAGTTAAAAAACTAATCAATAAAAACCTAAACAAACAAAAACCCAAGGAAAACACAAAAGACAACAAAATGCAAATAAAAGAAAGAAAAAGCCAAATATTTCCATAAACACTTCCATAAACACTCTTTGAAAGAAAATAGAAGGGAAGTAGAGAGCCAAAGGTTCCCTTCTCTACTTGGCATGGTATCTAGGATCTTTTTCTAAATATTTTTCTTATTTTTTTGCTCCTGACTGTCCATTTTCCTTTTCCCTCCAGTCTTGTTTCTTTTTAAAGGTTGTTGCAAGAGAAATGAGAGAACTAAGAGTGAAAGAATAAAGCTTGGAGCTGTAACTTCATGCTCCTTCTAATGTCTCTCTAATTTTCTTGCACTGTGCTACAAGAGGAAGCTATTATACAATCCATACTGAGGGGCATTTGCAGCAGTTCAGCAGCATAAATCCACCAAGCAAGATCTGATTCCTCTCTGTTTGAAGCTCCCCATGCTGCCTCAGTGCTCAGACTAGTTTTTGTGTTGCTGACAAATGTGGGATGGAGGGAGACAACCTCCTCTCCACATCCTCTCAGGTCAGACCACTGGTTCCTAAGACATGTAATACAGGGACACGTTTCATCCAGAGCACTGGAGATGTTTGCAGTGATCAGTAACTTCCTAGTTATTTTATGAAAGTAGCAAAACTGTAGCAATTTTATTAAAAATTCAGCATACAATTTCTAGTCCCCTGTCAATTACTTATCAAGTTATATAGGTTTTTATTTTTTCTGTTTAGCATGTGCAGTGGAGAAGGGAGATTCAGATTCAGCATTTGTGTATAAACTGGTGTGTCGACCCACATTACAGTGGTTTATCATTGCCATTAAATAATTGATCCAAGACGTCCTTTAAGTGTAATCAGTCCTGTCTTTGGCAGAAAGACAGATGATGTCTTTCTCAAGGCTGCTTCCAGCCCACTTAGTTAAAGAAAAATCCCAGTTCTAATGAGCTGAAATTCAGCAAAATCTGAAAAATAAATGACCAATGATTACTAAGATAAGGAAGGAGTGAGCCACTTCCATTCATCACCTCCATTGTGAGACTGTTGCATCAATTGTTGTTTGCATATCACTAAATGAGGGGTTGTCACTTACTGAGATGAAAAGGAGAAATGGGATATATGTTAGAATTGTCATTCTTAGTGTTGCTAATAACAGCAGAAAAAACATATATCACAGTTTTTCCTCCTGAAGAAACTGTGAGTGCTGTGCTTACCTCCCCAGTAGGTACAATCATCAGTGAAATCACTTTCTTTCCCTTTTTCTACTCAAAAAATTTCTGTATGGATTTTGGTGGAACTGCAGTGGGGTCAATATGCCCAGCTCATAAATGGGGAAACCTTTTTGTCCCTTTTTACAATCATGATCATGAAACAACTTAGATTTTATTGTCTGTGGGTTAGAGATGTGCACCAGGCACCTCTAAGCAAAACTGCTAAATGTCTCAAGGTCTCCGTGTGGTGGGGGGATAGCATTGCAATCACCCTCTTTCCTTTTAGAAAAGTGATCTCTTCATCCTGCACTAACAAGTACATTCATGCTTAATTTTCCATGTTTACATTCTGACCCTCTCAAAATACAGATGTTTAATTTCTCTGATACTTTCGCTCAACATAAGTAGCGTCTTGGTATTCACAGACCTTGTGATGATCTACAGGACAGTTCCAAGTAAGCCATGATACTTTCAGCACAACCCCCACATTACAGTTCTGAGCATGAAAATGACTTTTCCTGTGTTTCACAATGGATTTTCAAGTTAAGGATCAGCTTCTTGGGGCAGAAATCATATTTTCCTTTGTATGGTCTCTAACACGTGGGGATTATTTACTACTAATGACTTACATCCATTTGCAGGACTAGATTCACACAAACCTAATTTTTATGTTGTGATTTATTTGGCTACTTTGAGTGAGCACAGATAAAAAAAAATTGTGTTTTAGTTCTAATTCTTTCTTATCCTCATTAATCAGCTGCAGCTGTGAACATCATCTGGCTAATTTTAGAACTCTTTAATTGCTGTATTACATCATGCTTTCTCCTCATTATGTTTGTCAGGTTTGACTCTGATATAAAATAAATGTATCTGGAATTTACCATAAGCATCTAAGTGTGTACTCACTTCAGCTACAAGGGAGACTGGGATTAATTATGTTAGTAAGCTTCCAGTTCAAGGACAGAGTAGTTGCAGGTACAGGCAGTAACTCCCTTTGGAGAAAACCAGCAAACAAAAAAACAGTCTGTCATTGAATGGCATTCTGGCTTCATCCTGTAACACTCCAGAATTCAGACAGTTTTGTGCTTAACCTGGTTTTTGCTGTCCAGGTCTGAATGGTCTGAAAGTTAATGACAATTCTTTGAATGTCACAGGAAGTGTGGCAGTTTTTTATTCCACAACTAGAGAAATAAAGGAGGTGTGTTTGGAATTGCAATTTAACGTAAACCCTGTCTGCAGAAATAAGAGTGCAGTTTCTTTAACTTGAAAGCTCTGCAAGGTATGTGCAAGCATTTAACAGACAGCAAAATGCTGGAATGGTGCCAGCAGTTCTGTGATGTGAACCAGTGTGTGTTGCAGACTTTCAGGCAGTGCTGCCCCCGTTACCTTTGTCTCATGGGATTCCACAGTAGCAGCAGCTCCCTGATTCTGATGAAGACTCTGATCCTACAGCCTGGAGTGAAACTGGTTGTGCTGGCTGTGACCATTATTTAGAAATCTTTTCAGGCTGCCAGACATTTCTTGTCAGTTCTTTGGAGCTTAAAATGAACCAAATGTGATCCATCTCATATCAAGTACTTTACTGTCAGAAATTAACTGGCTTGCAATAATAAATTAGCCCCATTGGAGCAGCTGGTGCAAGTGAGGAACTCTGTCCATTATTCCAAGCGCTGCCTTCTGCTGTTGACAGTTCCAGAGAGCTGGTACCAGCTCTACCTTGGCAAAGGCTGAAAATAACTCAGCTATTTTTAAACACAATCAGTCCATTTTTGGTTTTAAACACAGTCACTCCATTTTTGCTGGGCAACTGGCTCATCATCTTTTTTTTTCACTTGGTTTCAGCAAAAATAGGAGGACCAGGCTTTCACCTGTACCAGTGCATCAGACTAGCCCTAATTTAGGTTATTCTTCTAAAACTACCCTGAGTCTTCCACAGGCTGAGGCAGAGGCTGGTGCTGTGACAGTGCTGCTCTGAGGAGGTTTGCAGAGTGGGATCTCTGTTGGCAATTTCCTTCTATTGTTATAAATAAAAGCCCTCTTCTGTTGCTATAAAGGATAGAAACATACCCACAAATAGAAAAGTAATTCCTACTTGCCAGTTTGAACACCAGATATTGCCCCACTTTTATTACTGTCAATTAAAAAGATGCTTCCACCTGTCTGTTCTCATGGACTGATCACTGGAATAGTTCTCAGCTGGTTTCCTTAAGAGACCTTCTCCTAATTCCTTTATCTAGCAGATGCCTGAAAAGTTACTTTTTAATAGTTTTCTATGCATTACCATGATTAACAGATTAAAATGCATTTTTGCCATCTTAGCTATTATATCTGTATTGCATTACCAGTTGTGTGCAGATTTACTCAGTAAAAAATGATTCCTCATGGGGATTGCATGATGAGTGTATGGGATAGCTGGAAGAGAGAGTCCAGACTAATTTTTGAAAATTGTTGCAATGTTCCAAATAAGGTTTAAGAGGTTTGACTGCTTAAGGTAAGTACTGGTGTTCTAGAGGTGTCCTGCTACCAGGTGTTGCACTGCTGTTTACATGGCAGCAGCATGAAATATTTTCTCTAGTCATCTCTCATAAATGTATTTCAAATTACCAGAATTTTACTTGGGTATACTATATATGTTTTTTTAAAAAAATCTTTTATGGCTGAACTTCAGTTGAACCTCTGGCCACAGAGCTAAGCTTTACAATCTGAACATTAGATTACATTTTATTAGAATAAGGTATTACTCAGAAATATGAATGAGTGTATTATATGTATATATCTGTACCACAGATCCAAGCCAATTAACACTCCTTCATGAGAATATCTTTATAAAAGGGGACTGCATTTACAAGGCTGACTTCTTTTGCTAATGGTCGTTGAGTTTTATACTTTATATTGTAGAATATACTTTATATTTTACTTTGTTTTCCTGTAAATAGAGGTACTTACTATTAAATTTGCATTTGGTACTGTTAATATTTTAATGGAGAGATTTGGAATGAAAATCTTTACAGCAGGGCAAACAGTGCAAGTCATAACAGCCAGATCCTGTGCTGGAAGGCTCTTTTCATCCCTAAAATAGACAGGCACCATTGTTCCTGCATAAGCTTTGCTGTAGTTCAGATGGATGTGTACAACAAAGGATTTGAGCACACGACCTCAGGCAGCAGTAATGCAGAACTGACTGTCACTGCTCAGGTGAGGTGAGGGTGGAAGCCTTGCCCCTGCAAAGGCAGATGGAGTGGGAAAATGCAGGTGGCTGCCCCCAGGCTGCAGGTGTGTGCACACAGGATTGGCTCAGAGCCCCCGCCCTCTGGTGGGGCTCACACAGGATCTCTGTGCTGCAATGCAGTTTGTTTAAATATTCCTTGTCATTTCCCCTGGTGACTCTTCTACTTCCTCAGCTCCTGCCCTTCAGATTCCTTTAGCAGCTGCTCCAGAGACCACACTGGTTTTGACAACTGATTACTCAGACCTTCAGTTTGAGATAAACATCCTTTTCAAAGGGAAGGCAACTGGGAATGAAAATGGAGTAGCCTCTGAACTTAAGGGAGAAACAGAATTGCACTTTAAACTTATTATCACTAGTCTTGTATTTTTATATGCAGAAGCACCAGATGTTAATGGGTAAAAGCCACGTCAAAACTGTCAACAGGACAGCAGGGCTCCATTTTGACCCATTGTTTCATGCTTAGTGACTGGTGGGATGCTGTGAATCTTGATTAATATGGTTGTTTTTTCTGTCACTGGGGCAGGTTCTTCAGTGCACATGGATCAGCCTTGCTGTCAAGCTCTCTATGACTTTGAGCCAGAAAATGAAGGCGAGCTTGGGTTTAAGGAAGGGGACATCATAACTCTGACCAATCAGATTGATGAGAATTGGTATGAGGGGATGTTAAATGGAGAGTCTGGCTTCTTCCCCATTAATTATGTCGAAGTGATAGTTCCCTTGCCTCAGTGATTGTGTCATTCAAGCTGTGAACATGATTTCATGATGGAAATGGATTCACAAATGTTCTGTCAGTGTGGCATTCTGTGAAAGCCTTGCTATTTGACTGACTTACTGACTTTTGTATGCGTCTTTTTAAAATGTATTTATTTTATATTCAAAAAAATTTCACCTTCCCTGATTTGTCAACCTGCAAAAAAACCCATACCTAGTTTTTTTGCTTTGTGCCTTGAAGATCACTGTATGAAGTGTTTACTGGTAGCTCACTGTTGCTCTAAAAATGCATTTCCTCGCTATTATTGTATGTGGATTTTTTTTTACCTTTGGCTGCAATGATTTTACTATTGAAAACCACTTTTAAAAATACTGTTAGTGAAGCTAACTGAAACCAGTTCCTAAGTTACTGATGTCATTGAGCTCTTTTCATCTATCACACTGTAATTTATTGTGATCAAGTTAATACATCTTTCACATTGTATGTTGACAAAAGGCAAAGTGGTTGTTGTCAATGTTATGATGATGTTGTACTAAGTACAAGTTCTCAGCATTGAAAATTCCTACAATTTACTGACCAAACTGAATAAATATTTCTGTGGGATAAGAACAGTGGTTGCTGCTTCTATACCTATGGTCCTGGCAATTGTTTTTGAGCTGGAGCTTGCTTTTGCTGAATATATCAGCTTTCAGTAACAAAAACAATGCTACATTAAAAATTGATGAATAAAGACAAAGTATTAGTTTTATAACACCTCAGGCACTGAATTCTAATCATCTTGTCCCCTCTCTACTGATTGTTTGGCATTTATAATATCTGTTAACATTTTTCTTCTAGAAGGCCATCCCTGCATGTGAAGTAATGTACTAGTCACCAAAAAAGTCTTTTGCCCATTGATGACAGATGGATGAGAAGAAAGATGAACTCTTTATGGGTGAACTGTCTTGACTGCAGCTTCAGAGTTTCAAGCTGTAGCTGGTTCTACAGTCCAGTTGAAACAGCATTCCCTAGAGAGGAAAGAAGTGCATGTGTATAACAGGTGCAGTACCTTTTCCTTTAAGAAGCATAAATAGCCCCAAAATGGCTCTCAGACTTACAGCTTTCTGGTTACTTGCACCTTTGGTCTTGACTTCCACAATGGTCACAGAAGAAGAGGAGGGTTATCCTTCACAGCTTTTGCTAGAGCCTGCTCTTTCAGGCACATCATCTCACAATTCATGCTTGCTCATGCAAAGAAAATTAATCTAGCTCTTT
Organism: Pithys albifrons albifrons; assembly: GCF_047495875.1. Lineage (NCBI taxonomy): Eukaryota > Metazoa > Chordata > Aves > Passeriformes > Thamnophilidae > Pithys > Pithys albifrons. The sequence goes on from NC_092470.1 coordinate 12,231,328, forward strand.
TCCAAAGTCATGGGCAAGTACCCAGTAGTTATGAGAGCAACAATATGGAAAGAAACATGTTCTGGCCTGGTTCTTGAATGAAAGCAGCTGTGAAGTTCTGAATATAAAATGTGTGAGACAACTTACACAGGTTGAAGTATTTGGGATTTGCAGCTGATTTTGCTTTTTGCTTCTTCTAAGAAGAATCTCAACAATCATACCTTTCCCATACAGGCAAGAAATGAAGCATTAAAGTCTCCCTTTTACCTCAACAGAATTCCCTGAAGGAAAGAACTACATGTGAACAAATATACATGCACACAGCCATATATAGAAGTCCCAGTACACTACTATAGACAACTTCCCCTTTAGTATAGAGCTCCTGCTCAGCTGCCCTAGATGCCTCATTAGAAGTAGAAAGTGGAAAATTAGTAGGCTGGAAGCAAGTCAAAAGCTCTACATGTTATCAATTAGGGTAAAGTAACTAGAGAGACTACAGGAAACCATCTATCATTAAGGTGTGCTGTGAGTAAGACAATTTGCAGAATACAATCCATTGATTCTTCTTTATAAAGATTGCATACTAAGAAAAAGCAACAAACTATCCAATAGATTGCAAATTAAGTGAATGTTTAATGGACTGTCGATGTGCAAACTTCCCATACTGCTGCTATTTGCAAGACTTGTATACTACCTCAGCTCTTTCCTCAGAGTTGCTTAATGCCATCCTTCCCTTGTGCAATGAAGAGGTTTTATTTGAAATACTGAAGATTCCTCTTAAATCAATGTCAGAGCAGTCCAGCTTTATTTGAAATGATTGATTTAATATAAACAGGAAAGCAGAGTACAGTTGTGGAGGTTTCTTCATTCTGCCATCCCTAAACTCACCAGTTTTATTACTTTGGTTCAAAAGACTTAAGTCAATGAACAAACAGACCTTTATTTGCAAATATTCAAATCCAAGACAGCTTTTATGTACATGAAAAATATTTTTAATAGTTAAAAAAAGTTTTAAGAAATCAAGATAAATACAGCAATGTTATAGCAGCAGCTATTTCTATGGTTCGAGGTGGAACAAGTATTTGGATCTGCTACAACACAAGTATAGAACCAGCATCTACTCTTGATGTCTCAAAACCAGAACTTTTAAGTGATATAAGAGTTAAAGTTAGCATAAGGAGAGCCTCACCTTAACACCTGCATCCTAACACCAAGCAGGTCTCGAGTTTGGAACTGAATATTTCTGCAAGGTGAAAGACAGTCAAAACAGTATTCCAGCATTTAGAGAAATCTGCAGGCTCAGCTGCTCCTCTCCTGCTCCTAAGCATAAGGGCACTTCTGGTGGCTCATCCAGGCCCCTCCTTTCCCCCAGGGTCAGCAGGTCATTTCAGTGAAGAGAGGCAAAGAGCAACTGACTGCAGTGCCCCCCAGTATGAATGCCTGGTTTTGAGGGTTACAGGAGAGGCTGTTCATGGATCCAGAGCTACCAGCATTACAGGGAAATGCACACTGGCCAATAGACAGTATTTCCCCAACTGGCCTGTTGGACACACCCACAGCAGTGCTGCAGACTGCAGGGATTCAGTACATAAGGGCTCTAAGAGCAGATGTTTTGATGCATCTTTCACCACAGGTCGTGCTTTCTAGTTCTGATGTCTGTTCTAGCCTGTTTTTCTTTCTAGCCCCTTAGAAAGCAGTTGTTGGGACCATTCAAACAGTACCTGCTCTACTGGAATGGGATGCTTTTTCACATTTACAGGATACATTTGTCCAAGTTAAGGTTGGCACAGCAATGCTGTAATACACTTTATCTAGGAATTTACTATACTGAAACTGGGGGATTTCCACTTCCTAGAATATAGAAACAGTACATTTTTAACAGGCACCCATATTTTTTACAAGTTGTTTTTAAAGTCTTTCACTCAAGCAAGTGCTTGAGAATAGTTTTCATATATTTCTGCATCAGGACCTGAGCAGGAAACATTTCAGATACTCATCACTCTTCAGGACATTTCACTTTAGCCTTGCTCAAGGTGCAAGCTAGGGTGTGATCTGTCCTGTTTCCCACTCAGCCTTAAAGAGAAATTACCTTTGGAGAAACATCGTATCAGAATATTGAGAAAGCTGAGGCAGCCTCATGTTCATTGTCAAGTATATAACATCCTTCTAGGCACATGTTTAGAAGCTTTGTAAACTGTGCCCTGTGTCAGCAGGTCATGACAACCAGATTCTTGTTAAAAGTAAAAACAACTTCATATGGAACTTGCATTCTACTGCTCTTTGCATCAGTGAATCTAAGGACAGGGTCCAGTATCAGAAGGTAGGAAATTCCATCACGTCATGGACAATGTTTCTTACAAACACAGCAGATGTGATAATGTGAATTCCAAGTTCCAGATATTGCAGAAAGTACCAAAACACCTACAGTCTCTGTCACCTGGGTCTGAGAGGTGTTTTCAGATGATTGTCTCTTTGTCCACATTACATGACAGAACAGCTAGGATCCTCATTTTGCTGCAGAAAGAAAACAAGACATTAGGCTAATCAGCACATGTACAAACTCATTTATTGCTGGTTACCTACCTGATTCTCAATATAGGCATGGAGGGTTTTTAGTGTTTTGTAGATTTAGTTACCTAAAGCAAAGCAGATTTTCAAGAGAGAGTACATGAACTGTATTAGATGATTTGTGGGTGGAGAGAGACTACAAAATTCTAAGGATTTGAGGCCATGCCATACATGAGCCTGTGCCTTCCTTAATGAAAGGCTTCAGGCTATCCATCACTACCTCAGTTCCCAAGCACCAGAACTTCACTGGCATGCAGATTCATGCTACCCTGGTTAGGATGGTAAAAGCAGAAGCAAAAAGTATGGAAACCCTGCCTTCTTTTAGAGCACAGCATGCATTCTTCCCATCATTTTACTGCATGCAAGAAGTTCACTGTTGTTCACTAAGCTGCCGTATCAGTACTACCAGTGCAACAGAAGCATGTAGGTCCCAAAGTCAGAAGTTTGATAGGAATTCAGCAGACAATGACATACATTTCATTGGAAGTAGTAGAATTGATTCTTACCATAAATGTCACACAACCATATTGTAAAGTTGCTATTGCTAATAAAACAGATTAGGGGTGTAAGGAAAAGTTTTTTTTGCCTTCCATCATTGAATACCAAATACCACTTAGTGAACTAAAAAGAAGCCACCCTTGAGGAGAGACCCTGCTCTGAATATGAAGAGAAGCTTGTATCTTTAAGTCTCTTCATGAGCCTAAGCTTCCTTCAACCATTTTGGTGTGTGCTGTGTATTAAGAGCCAAAATGGCAGAACAGCATTATAGAACCTCTCTCATTAGCCTCATTAACAGGGTCTCAACTGATGTCTGTAGATTGCATACCCCTGTGAACAGAGACACACTGCAGACAAGTTAATGGAGAAAGATACAGGGTTTTATTAGAAGGACCTTCCACGATCAAACCCAGGGGGTTTGACCCCTCGGTCAGTAAGTCTCAGGGTTAAATACCCCTCACAGACATCCAATCCGAAGTTCCCATTTCTATCTAAAGTCCACCCAAAAGTCCTGCCAATCTACCCCCTTCGTGATGGGGGGGGCAGTTAGGCCACCTTCTGTTGTTTGTCTTAGGTTATCTTGCAGGTGTCTGCTGAAAAACAGCTCGGCCTTGACAAAGCCTGCTAGCTGGTGGGAAAGACACTTTAATATTCAGACTTAAGATCAGGGCAACACAGCAAAGACTCTATGATTCCAAAACCTTTCTAAAATTGCATTAAATCACATCCTTAGGCATCACAACATCCTTCAGTGAGACTGAAAACATTACAAGAATGTGCATGCAAGTCAGGAGACTGATAAACATCCTTTAAGCCATGTGGTATTGTAGTGACATATTTACACGGATTTTTCTGCTTGAAAGAAAAAAAAAACAAAAGCAGCAGTAACTGCTTATTCTTAGGTACATTTTCTTCAGAAAGACAGTACTAAGGTACTTTTAAGTTAGTTTTCAGACAGATGTGGAAATATCTGGGAAATGGTGGTGGGAGCTTTAAGTGCAGTAAGATGCAACTCCTTGTAATTGAAGAATCAGTTTTAGGAAGAGCTGTAGTAGCTGAATGTGTCAGCAGGAGGAAGAGAGTTTTTAGCTGGGCATTGCCTTAGCACTTGGGGCCTTGAAGTTTGTACTAGCAAAGGGGACATGCTGTTATTGCAGGTCAAGACACAAACCAACTTGGGTGAAGTACAGTTAAAATTGTTCAGTTATGATGAATTTGAAGCCCTGATTATTAGTTGGTTTAGACTACTTCAGCAATCAAAGATAGTTGACTGCTAGTATATCAAAATAAAGTAAGAGCATCCAACATGTATCAGTTCAGACTTGTAAATATGGTCAGTCAAAAGCCATTTGAAGGGGCTTGCAGAGTCTTGCATAGGGCATTACAGTATGTACGTCTGTAGCCAAGGGGTTGTAAGTATATTCAACTTAAATTCACCCTGAAGTTCTCTTAAAAGCAAGTCACTGACACTGGAGTGTCAGGTAAGTCACTTCATCCCACAAAAACAGTGTTTGCATTCTGTTCTTGGGATAACAGCTTCTAAGTTAATTCATAGTCAGATACTTTGCTGAAACAGACATTAAAAGCTGTATTTTTCAGTGTGTCAGTAATAAGATACTAAATAACTAATGCTACTATTTGTGTATATTCAACCAGAGAAAACCCAATCAACAGCACTTCTGACGCAAAGCCATGCAAGCTACATCCAATGTGGGACAAGGGACTGCGGCACTACTATGAAGCAAGTTTTCTATGAGATGACAAGCGTGATCCTCACCATCTCACCTGCTTCAGGATGCTCACAGGAACCACTGTCATGAAACCAAACAACATTTCTTTTTTCTTCTTCTTTTGGTCTGACATCAAGAAAAAAACATTAATAGTTGCAAGATATGAGTAGTACTCGAAATATTTTCATTTAATAAGGAAAAGAAGTGGCCTTTGAATGACTCTGCTGATAACATACATTTAAACTCTAGGCAGCTTACCTGAGATGGAAATTCTGTATCACTTCCAGTTATTTCTTCATAATCATCATCTTGCTCACTGCTTTCTTCTTCTCTGGGTACAAACATTATCTTCCTCTCTGCGAGTTCCTAGAATACAATTGAATTACCACCAAGAATCCTCAGAGATTAAGCACAAACAAGTTTAGTATTAGGACAGTAAAAGCTATTTACTATTTCACTTACCTCACCATCATCTGTGATAAGCGTTACAGCAATACTACCTCCAGTTCCCCAAGACCTCTGAGACTTCCAGACCAGATCACTTGGACCTGGGCTTACACCAGCAGCTGCACCCCAGATCTGCAACAGATTTGCAGTGAGCTTCTGAAGAATCCTTGTCTGCACTTAGTTACATATGTTAGACTGAATCCTAATCTATCAAGTATTACAACAACAAAGATGTCCAGTCACATAAACTGAATCACTGTGATCCCTGGCAAGTTAGTTCTTTTCAGGACTACCAAGAATGATGGTATTTTTTTTTAACTGAAGACTACAACACTTAGTGCAGAAAAAACTTAACAGCTTCTACTTGATGTAGAGGTAGCCTTGCTTGGCATGTGTAACATCTGAGTCACAGAGCCAAGCCATAGTCACAGACATGCTCAGGGCAGCAATTTATGTGCACAAGAACCTCTCTCTTGGTCCACTCAGATCTCTTAAGCAAACTCCTTCACAGTTTGGAGTAGTGAAAAAGAGCCAAGTTCTACATTCACTATCTAAATGTACTTAGAGTACAATTTTAGCACTAATACTTAGCTTAGTACTATGCTATACTTGGGAACCCTAAGAATAAACTAGAATACAATGATTCTGTTCACAATTAGAGGACATGCGAATTGGGGATGATCCAGGTTCAATACAAGCTTTAAAGAAAATTTAATTGGCATTTAGATCAAGTTGCTGCAAGGATTTTTCCCCATATCCTTCACCACATAAAGAACTTCAATTCTGCAGGCACTCGCACCAGCAGTTTAGTTTTCCATATTACAGGAAACTATTGCCCTCTAACGTAAGAACAGAGCTCTGAGAAAGTTTGACAAAATTACTACCTACTGTAACTACTTGGCCTGCCAGAAGAGTGAACGGCGAAGGAAACTTGTAAGTAACATCTGACACACTTCCAAGATGTCGTCTCAGCACACATCCATGTAGTGGCTGATCCTGTGGGACAAGGAATTTCACTTAGCATGGCAGACCAACATCATATGATGCAAATTCAAGGTTCTTTCCAGACTCAAGGGTCAGTTTTAATCCCACTCCTGTAGCAGTTTCGAGGAAGCAGAATAGTTTCCATTAAAGCCTTTCTATGTTTTTTCCCTGTGCTTTAATCTTAGTCCCACAAATTAAGCCACACCTGTTCTTGCCTCCTGTTGAACAGGGGTCATGATGCTCTTTACCAGGGATATTCTGATAAATGCAGTTCACCACACCCAACTACCAGCTTGAGCCATACACTTAAAATACAGCGGCCTGTAAAATTTTAAAGCATCTCAGGCTGAAGTGGCTAGACCACCAGCTAAATGTTTTGAAGCTCCGATGATTAATTCAATAGTTCTGTGTTTGCAAACTAAACTAGTCAAAGAACTAGCTAATTGGTCAGATAAACCCTCCACATGGATTAGATACCATCAATTCTATTCAATCTTCTAGCTGTTTTAAGAGGCTGTCATGATCCAATTTACTAAGCACCCTATTTAGTTCATCAAGAATAAGTAGTACTGATAGTGCTAACCTGAGTCTGATGACAAACACAGCTGAAGGTGTTACATTTCTGCATAACAGAACCCATTGCACCTCCACCCAAAACAGACCTGTGAAGGAAACACCTGCAGTACCAAAACACTCTCTAGTTTGTCCCTAAGCTGCAAGTCATTCACAAGCAGTAATACTTTGCAGTGAAGGCCATGCAGACTTGAAAACAAAAGTACCACATTAGAGTTGTTTTTCAGCCTGACAAATTTCCCGTCAGCATCAATCTCTTCAATAGATACACTCCCAGAAGCTGAGGCATGGTGAATAGTCTGAAATGCAGCACTTTGTTTTCTCTTTCTGGATTCCTTCATTTTCCTTTTCTTCCCAAGCAGGAACCGTCGCCCTTGACTTGTTGTTGGAGTTGCCATGCTGCGTGCAGATAAACTGGGTGACAGCTTTAGCCTAGAAGAGAGTCAGGTAACATTCACTTGAACATCTGATGTGCTTTATTTCTTCTCACTACTATCCTCCCACTATATCCAAGCTTGCCATGAGGTCTTGAATGTAAGATTTAGTTTTTATTGGCAAGAGTAGTTAGGGTTGTTAAGTCTGGAAGACAGACCCAGCCCTAAAGTCCAGAGTAAGCTTGTATTGCTAAGAAAAGATTCCCAACTGCAGTAAGTATTCCTTTAAAGTCTCTACATTCACAGTCTTCAGTGAAAGTAATTTTAAGTATTTGAGCCTTCTTAGCATACATTTAGAGTTCATGTTCTCACCAGGCAAGTGATATACCATGTCTGGATTGATCGGAGTTGATACAGTTTCTCAGTTTCATTCATGGAACTTGAGCACTGTCTTTGATACGTCTTTAAGATGTAGCACAAAACTTAGAGAAAGTGGAGGAATGTCCAATGGACCTTGAAATTTATCAGCTGGGCTTATAAATTTATTTCATTTTACCTGTGTTAGATGTGGGATATAAATACCATCTACAAAAGATTATGTTTCAATAACTAAAATCACTACACTAATGACATACTTGATGTTTGCTTCTTGTCTCCTTCACATTCTGAAGGTATACGGTTAGTGTAGACATCTTGGATGAAGCAACTCCTCATACAAAGATCTTGCTATAGCCTACCTCTGCTCCTCTCCTTCCAGCATCTTTCTGTATGCACTTATTTCCAAATCTAGAGCCAGTTTCACATCTAAGAGTTGCTCATACTCTTCCAACTGTTTTTGTGCCTGCCTCCGAGCTTGTGCCATTTCTTCCTCCTTTTCAGCTATACGCCTTCGATGGAGATCACGGTCATAATCCAGCAAGTCCTGTAGCTCCTTTACTTTGCTGTCCAAAGCAACTTTCTAAAAGGATGGGGAAAAAAAATAAACTATAACTAAAGACTAGAGAAAAGCCACCAATATTTTGAATTGAATATCTAAATTAAAATAATGCTAAGGTTATACAAATAAAGACAGCACCTGGCTTTGATACTTATTAACTTGAGACAACAGAGTATCAAGTCTCTTCCTTGTTTCCACCAGCTCCTCCTGAGCAGCACTGGCAGACTCACTATGTTTTCTTGCAGTTAGCTGGGCATTCTCCATCTGTGGATAAGTCACTGTTAGTAATGAGTTGCATATTACCACATTTTAAGTAAAGAAGAAAAACTAAGTAATTTTCACCTGTTACATCAGGAAATAAAGTTATGTTTTACTTAAGCATGCAGATACCAATGAAGTCCAGCTCTAAGTTTTTCATTGCTTTCCAAGGAGGTTTACACAAGTTTGATATTTACATCAGAAAAAGTCAGCAATAATCAGATAGTGAAAATTGCTAATTTAGGATATTTCAGTTAGACATGCATGTGTATAAATACTAAACAAATTGATTCTCCAGAAGAACAATAGAGAATATATTTAGAAGCTGCTTGTCAAGGAATAGGGCTGCAGGACACTGGATGTGCATATCAAACTATTACCACTCTTCCCCAAAAGGTCTGTTACTAGAGAGTTCCTGCATCATTATAAGCAGCATTGAATTGCTCTACAAATAGCTCAAGTTTAAGACTTCCCAAGAAAAGATAAAGTGCTCCTCCTACAAGAGGCACTCACAGAATTTTCAGTCAAAACAGAAACAACCAAAGGAATTCACTAACTGGCATCTAAGAGTACAGAAAAATACTATTCAAAGACTGCAATTGCTTCATATAAGCATAACACACCTTGGTCCTGAGTTTGTCAGAAGTCTGAAATATAATCAGCTATTCCTAATTACTCCCCAAAGGGAGAGTAACTGTGCTTGAACAAGTTTTGTTCGGGACCAAATGTTTGGAAAAATCCTTCTGTCTAATTCAACACTGCACTGAAATTCCTAACTTACGCTAAGAAGCTCCACAGTGAATGCAAGGGTTCCAGCAGACAAGCTATTTAAGCTAGTGTGACCTTAATTATGTCAACCTGCAGAGAACCAGCTTTGTTTTACTGTCATCTTTTACAAACTCACCTTTGCGCTGAATGTTCGCTCCAGCTCTTCTTTGTATCCTTGGATTTGTTCTTCATGTTGTTTTCTGAGCTCCTGCAGAGCTGCTGAGAGCTTACTCTCAAATTCTCTCTGACGGCCAGATTCTACTTCTGCTACTCTGCTCTCATGGACTCTTCTTGTCTCCTTGAGCTCCTAAGAGGAGAAGAAATTTCCCAGGGAATAAACAAGCCAATACAATTTGAGACTGGATTAAGTGTAAGAGCTTCACAAGTCCTTTGCTATTGAAGCAGATTTGTCATTAAATACACAGTAATTCATCTTTATTCATAACTTAGATATTCATCCCTTAGGCCTGGCATGCCCACCTTGCCAGCTGCCTCACTATTATTTTGCCACCTCCCTGCCAACATTACTTAAAGTAATAAAAGTAGTAATTAATATTTAACTGTAAGACTCATTCTTTGAACTAGACAGATTTTTTTTCACAGAACACATGCACATACACTTCAGTTTCTTTAAGCACTATTACTTAACTTAATCCTGTTGTATTCAAAAAGTCGTAGCAGTTGGTTAGAGAAGTTAGAATTCTGTCACTTAAACCAAACACTTGAAGATTCCTACCAAAGAGAAGGAAGCTGGTTTACGTTCACATGTTTTCTAGTTTATGTACTGACTTCTCTCACAAAGGTTATCAGACACCTTTAGGAAGTATTAAGGAAGTTGGGAATACAAGTTGCTTATTAAAGGAGATTAACTTCTTTGGTTGTTTTAGACTTCAAGCAAACATCTGGAATCATTTAACAGTAGCTGTATTATAAATGCTTTCACTTATGCAAAGTACTAAATTGGGCTTGTAATTATCTTCAGAAGAGCAGCCTGAAAAAACTCTCACATTCCAGATGCCTATTGGTACTACCCCAATTAACGAGTTTGTGCACTTTCTTGGAGTCTTCCTAGATAGGTGAATTCTATTAGCTGATGGGGTGCCACAGGTGGCTCAGCTTTTTAAGCATAAAGCCCATCATAACATTGCTTTTAAGTGCATCCATCAACATCTTAAAAAATTGCTTGTTAATAAGCTGAAACATACATCCTCATGAAGGCGCTTCTGGAATGTCATTTCTTCCTGCAAAGTTTTCATATTATTTTCTAGGTCCACCCTCCTCAACATTTCACTGTGCAGATGCTTTGTAGTATCTTCCAGTGACAGATTCAGCTGGAAAGGACAGATAACAGTGTTATCAAAATGAAGAGATAATTTTTTCAAATTAAGGCAGCCAATTTGTTGCAGATCATTCAACTTCATTCCCACAGCAACTAAAATGCACTGCTTGAGTGAAGTGGGTTATTCTGTCTAAGTTCTTATTTCCATGAGATCCAGAATATTAGCAACAGATACAATTCTATTTGTTATGTAGAACAGATTTCCCACAAGGCTAATATAGAACAGCCCTTAATGCCACCAAGCTGTTTAACTCCTCAAATTAGACTTCTGATGAATCAGTTGTACCATCCATATACATTCCTTGCCTTTACAATAGTATATAGTCCACACTTCTTCCTAGCTTACAATATAATTTGACACTTAATGAGTAAAATCCTCCAAATACAGCCTAACTATGTTGACAAACTGCTATACATTTCCAGTGTTGGACTATGGTGCTTTAGTGCATAAGTGGTATTTGTTTTGTCAGTTTTTTTAAAAAGCTTTCCTCTTTACAGATGTGAAATAAGCTTTTTTCAATGATCACATTAAAGCATGAAGATACAAAAGCTATGCTCTTAGAAGTGCATTGATAAAGTAGCAACTCAAGCAGAGCTCATTTTAGTAGCACAAAAGCCTACAAAAAACATAGAACTTACTCTACCTAGATTTTAAGCATTAAGGAAGCAGAGTTCCTCAAATGCTCCCTTCCATGACATGTCTGAGAATGCTACAGGGACTACAGGAGTACTACACATTTCAACCCACTCTGACCTTAGAACGATAAACATCATATACTGTGGTCACAGAATTAAAGGAACCTGTAACAGGTCAAAGTTTTAAGGAAACAACTATCCATTTGCTTTCAGCAAGATCGTGGAAATGTTTTTGCCTCCCTGTCACTACCATAGTTAATGGGTTCTCTCTTTTTAAGATCAGTAACTAATTGGGGGAAAAACCCAAGCAAAAACTGCAGGAACAACAGCTAAGTTTAAATTCCAAGAGCCAGTCTTACAGTGAGTACTTCATCCTTCAATTCACGGAGCTCATTCTCCAGAGTCCGGTTCTCGTTCAGTGCCGTTGCCAGGTGAGCCTCCTTTGCATTCAGCTGCGCATCCAGGTCCCTCAGCCGAGCCTGGGCCACGTTCAAATCAGTTTCTTGTTTTGAATTCCTGCAAGAGAAAGTTTTACACTGGTAAGTTGCAGCTGGTGAGGGAGGGTTTATTCTCAATGTGTTTGCCCTCAGAGGGGTCTGTGGTGAAACAGAGGAGACGTCAGTCACGTTCGCGGTGACAGCACAAGGTGGACTGTGACCAAACGGTCAGGCCCCTCGGACGAACATCATTTGTAGAACCCGAAAGATTTCTGACCCATTTTCCAGCTCCTTCTGTGCAAATCCTATGCGGAAGCCAGCTATTTCCCACGGCATTCCCAGGCGGAGAGGGAAGGGACAGCAAGGCCCTGACTCCACGGGGAGGGATGGCCGCGCTCAGTTATAACGGCGCGCAGGGATCGAGCCCTCGAGGGGAACGGCCGGGGGAGCCGCAGGGGCAGGTCCGGGTGCCCCTCACACACGCGGGGGTGAAGTGACCCCTGACTGCGGCTGCGGGAGGTGCCGCTCCTCGCCCCCGCACCCCCGGGCCGTTCTGCCGCAGCACAGACGGAGCTTTGTCCCCCCAGGCCCCGGCCAGTCCCGTGAGCTGCTCCTGCAGCCCCGACACCGCCGCCCCCCCTGCCAGGGCCGCGCGCTCCGCACCGCGCCGGAGTCACAGCAGGAGAGCAGCTCTGCCCTGGGAGAGGCCACCCGCGAGCAGTGCCCGGGGACCTGCATGGCCAGCGCGGGTGTTTCAGCCCTGCCCAGCACCACGGAAGCGCTGGGCCCACGGCGAGCTCCCGTAGCAGAACATGCAAAAAAATCTTTACAGAGAGAGTAATCAGGTATTGGAATGGTCTTCCCAGCAAAGTGGTGGATTCAACGTCCCTGGAGGTTTTAAAATTGAGATTGGATGTGGCACTGAGTGCCATGATCTGGTAAAGGGACTGGAGTTGGACTTGATCTCGGAGGTCTTTGCTAATCCAATTGACTCTATAGTAATTCCCCACACTGCTCCAACTTTTAACATCCTTGCAGTTGTCCCACCCGCTGTCCAGAGTCTGAGCTCCTGCTCAAATCTCAGATTTGAGACTGCAAAGAATAAAATCCTCAATTTGTTTTGGCAAAATCTCTCCTGCCAAGTGGCAAAGTTGTGTTAAGTTCATACAATGAGTTTTCCAGGGGATAACTGAGCAGACCAGTTGGAGAGAGTCCAAAGCAATTCTGCAGGATTGATCAGCTCTAGAAAGCATGGACTGCAAGGAAAGATTGGAAAAAACTAAGGGTTGTTTAGTCTAGAGAACAGAAAAGGGACAGGAGACAGAACAGTCTTTACATAGGTGAAAGGAATCTGTTTTCCATATCTGTTGTGGAAAGACAGGAAGCTGCAGGCTGACATTGCAGGGAGGAATATTCAGGTTAGATGTTAGGGAGAAGAAACTAATACTAGTTCAACAGTAAAGCACACTGACTGGGGGGGGGTATCCTGGAATCACTGTCATCTGGAATTTTAAAATAAGGGCTAAATAAAATCTGCTGGAAGGGATGCAGGTATGGCTGGTTCCAACACAGGCCCAGGGCATGTGGCTATCTGTAACAGGTTCTTGCTTAAGACCTTTTCTCTACAGAGCCCTTGGTTGTGTTTTGCTAGCAGAGGTTATTTACTCTTTATTTAGACTCTAGGAGAAAAGTAGCTTTACTATCAATGAAAAACAAGATAACATGCTGCAGTTTGAGTAAGTGCAGGTTTCTTTCTTTTCTAGGTATTCACCTTCCTTTTGGAGTCTCTACTACTAACTACTGCATTGTTATTATATATGATATTAAGTACATCAATAACACCACTTAATAATAATATTGACTGTTTCATCCTACAATAATGTAAACTTCACTCTGCAATCAAAGTGTGTGCAAAACAAATTCCATCGGTATCTATGCTTTAACAATCTACTTTCTCAACATAAGTTTCTGACAGCCAGGCTCAGGTTTCCTAGATTCTTTGCTGGCAAATATAATTTCCAAAGAACCCTGAAGTGAGTAATTTCATCTTTAAGAACAATAATTTAAAGAGTCTGACTTGGACAAGAGCATTTATTACCCTTTTAAACCAAGTCTGGGGTTCTCAACCCCACTGTACACCCTTATGCAGCAAGCAGTGACAGTTACAGTACTCTGCAACATTCCATATACCAACCATTCCTGGACTAAGTGTGGCTCACTGACTATCAATTACAAGCAAAAACTTTGAGGCACTGCCAATCACGTTCCCTGTAAGTCAGGATGTCACATATGCTTGATCTGGAGAATTTAAATAATTTTACCATAATATTTCAGGTATGTGTGAAACAAAGTCCAGTTTTTCAAGACCTGAGGACATCAACAGGACATACAAAACTCATTCTTACAGCCTCAGTTGCCACTCCATGTGTGTCAGGTTCAGCACTAAAATAAACATTACTACTCCCTGGTGCAGCAAGGATCTGGTCTTGTTTCTCTCTGCTGCATTACTGTAGTAGCTTTGACCTTCCTCAGGCTCTGAACTCAACCAACTGATATGCTTATCTACAACTCCTCCTCTCTAACATCTTTGGCCTACTTCCAGTCACCACTGTTTAAGAAAAAAAAAAAAAGCAGAAATGCAATCAGTTTACTGGCATCAAAAACTTTGAGTCTCCTAATCAGTGAATAGTCAGAGCCAATAGTTAATGCTGTTGGGAAATTATCAGGTGACACTCCATCCTATAAGAACTAAATAATCACCAGGTTATTTAAAGGGTATATATATACGTGTAAGGGCATGATACCGTCAAAGTTTGTTCCATGTCATCTGAGACATTTGCAGTTAGGCAGCCCAGATACAACACACATTAATATTAGGAGTTCAGTCTAGTCCTTTCAGAAACCAGTATGTACAGGGTATCATTTCTCATGGGCTGTAAATTTAACCACTTTTAAGATCTAGTTACTGTAAAGAAAGAAAAAAAATATTCTAAAAGATTTCATACCTGCCAAGTCTAAAGCTTTATAAACAAAGCCAGAGTTATACAAACACAAAGAGCAACAGAAAAGTTTTAGAGCTGGCATTACCTCTCTCCTCACTGTCCAGTCAAGTGGCTGGTTAAATTTATAAAACAGATCTGTGAGCCAAAACCCAGCATGACTGAGACAAGCACAAAAACAACTATGCAGCAGAAAACAGAAGCTTTGAGTAAAAACCTACTTTATTCCCAAGACCAGCTACTGAGCCTATGTGGGGCCATAGAGACATTAAAAGAAAAAGCCAGTGCTAAGTTTGCTATGATACAGGTTTATAACCAGATGTAGGAGCCCTGTGCACACCCAAGTTATTATGAGTCTATAACTAATATAGGCATACAGTCGGGCATTAAAGTAACTAGCAGTGTTAGTACACTGTGTATATCCATAAAGGAAGCTTAGTGGGATTGGAAACTTGTTTCTTCCCCTTCACTATGCACCTCTTTCCCTTCTTCAAAAGGATACGATGGCACTTACATTGGGCCACCCCTTCGCTCCAGGCTTGGCAAGACTAGACAACAACATGATGCCAGGCTCAGGATACACAGCTTACAAGAAAGTTCACCTGAAACAGCAGGCAGCTCCCCCCTCGTTGTACATAAATCCAGACCCTAAAAGCCAGTAGGAAAACTTGTATGCAGTACCAGCCTAGACCACATAAGCTATACTACTCCTGGGACTGCCCTTTCTGTGCATTCCTCTCTGGGTTAATGCTTCAGCTGAACAGCCCAAAAGAGATGGGCACTGACTCCATACAAACACTCCTTCCACTGCTTCCATAACTTTCGAGGTATCTTCCAGCATCTTAAGCACTGGTATACACAGGTGTGGTGCCAAACCCATGCAGCTGTGCACTCACACCCTGTAAGGACAGACAGCACCCCAAATTCTGACAGAGCCCCATGCCAGGTGAAGCAACCCATGGTACTACCGCAGGAGGCACTCCCAGCGGTGTCCCTACAGCTCACCTTCAGAACAGGTATCCAAATATCTTCTAACCCAGGACACTCCACCCCAGAAGGCCTTGAGGGTGCACAACCCTGACACCTAACATGCACTGCCCCCACAACACACAGCTCTTGCCAACAGCATCCCCTTCTCCTCAGCCCGCAGTAGCCCCGCAGGGGCGGCTCCCCGGGTGTCCCCGGGCAGGGAGGCCTGCTCGGGGCCGGGGCTCCGACCTGATATGCAGCTGCCGGTGCTCCTCGCCAATCTTGCCCAGCTCCACCTGCAGTGTGGCCCGCTCGATGGCGATGTCGTCCAGCGCCCGGCGGGCGTCGGCCAGCTCCGACTCATAGTGTAGCCGCAGACAGCCCAGTTCCCGGTCGCTGACCGTCTCCTGCTCGGCCACCCGCTGCTGCAGCGCCGAGTTGTCGGCCTCCAGCGCCTGCACCCGCTCGATGTAGACGGCCAGGCGGTCATTGAGCTGCTGCAGCTCCTCCTTCTCCTGCAGCCGGGTCAGCCGCGCCGGGCTCAGCAGTGACTCGGCGGCGCGGCCAAGAGAGCGGGTGCTGCTGGCCGGAGTGGGGGGCAGCTCTGTGGCCATGGTACCTCCGCTCCTCTCCGACCGAGCCAGGCCCCGCCGCCACCACCGGGCCCGCCCCGCCCAGGACACGGAGCGCCCGCCGCCGCCCCGGTATAAATAGCCGGCAGCTGCCGCCAGCCCCCGGCGAGGGTGGGCAGCTTAAAGGGCTCGGGCCCTGCCCCGCGGCCGCCCTGGCTCGGCCGATCGGGCTCTCCAGTAGAAAACAGACTTTTTCTTTTTTCTTCTTCTTTTTGTCTTCCCTGCTTTATCTTTCACGCGTGCCTTGCTGCATCTCATCAGTCCAATGGTGCTGCCCGGAGAGGGCGGGGAAGGAAAAGCCTACCGCAGTCCGGCGTTCGCACAGACTGGTGCAAGGGGTCGGGTTGGAAATAAAATTGCGGATCTAGGAAGATACATGACAGCTGCAGTGATGCTCACACTCCAGCATGCTGCTGCGTCAGAGCTCTGCCTGTTCTGCCTGTTTTGTTTTTTCAAATTAATGATGAAAATAACCTTTTTGTTCTGCTCTTGGTGGGCGTTTCTAACTTTACTGTCAGCCATCCCAGTGCTGTAGTGTTCTGGTTAAAAGCTGATGTCGTGTGAGCAGGACAGAGGTGGAAAGAGAACATGCATGAAGACAAATGTGTGAAGCAGTCTGCAAAGCCTTACACTAATTATGTTTTATGAAAATCACTGTTCAGTAAGAAGTTTCTTCAGCACATTTTTAGTACTGATGTGTACAGTGATAGTCAATTTTCTGCAGCAGCTAATTAATTTATGCTTTTTTCACTTAGATTTTGGAGAGCAGTTGCTGTAGAGATCTCATTCAGAATGAGCACAAAAGTCTCTGAACATTACTGTAACTGTTAATTACGATGTTTGTTGTAGCAGTTACAGGAAATGGCACTTGACAGCTTAGCTTAAGTTAATGTTATTTCCTACACAGAAAAATAACTTTGACATCCTCATAGAGTTCTTTAAACATAAAGATAGGTTTTATCAAGGTTGTAAGCATAAATTCAAGCTTCACTTTGTATGTCGACAGGCAGGTAATACAGGATATCAGCATAGCTGGGCCCAAGGTTGTAGTTGGGTTTTTTGGTATTAGATCCTGTATACCCCTGGATACAAAGTTACAAATTATATAAGGACATGAAACTATGAATGCACATCGGGGTTATTCTTCTGAGCATCTTTACACATTT
Source organism: Pithys albifrons albifrons (assembly GCF_047495875.1). NCBI lineage: Eukaryota > Metazoa > Chordata > Aves > Passeriformes > Thamnophilidae > Pithys > Pithys albifrons. Next base: position 12,248,622 of record NC_092470.1, read on the forward strand.
GTGTGGAAAACAAAACATAATTTCAAGATTCTAAAGCTATGTGCAGGACAGTAATGACACACAGCCAGACTGAGCTCCTCTGGTTCTTGTCCTTGCAACACCACCAGGAAATTCTTTTCTGCAGTCGTTCCACTGTTTTGTTTTGATATAATGTGTACTTGTCTATCCTTCACTGCCAAGAGAAAGCTCAATTCAAGAAAAATAAAAATTATGATTTAAATCTGAACATGTACCCCTCAGACCAAGATGTGCACATCTGAGGGATTATTTCAGCTTTGAAACCTCAGTCCTCTACAAAGAACGCTGTGATCGTATGTTGTTGCCATGCTTGATCCTTGCATGTTACTGGCCAGCTGTTCAAATACATTGTATGGTTTTGGAGCAGATGCAGAACAAAGCAAGAAATCTGCTATTCTAAGAAAATTTTCCTTGCCTGCCAAGGTTTTATAATAGTGCAAACAAAAACAGCTGAAAGGAATAGTTCAAAAATAGTCCGAGCTAGTTTTATCTTTTGGATTCTTTACCTACTCTCTCTGTGCAAGAACAGAAGGTGGCAACTTAAGAAGAGCATCATGGAAGTCTGTTGCTGTCTCTTCTTTCTGATATATTTTCTGACATTTTCTTTGATAGTCTGTTTTGCTTAGAGCACAAGCATAGCTGTGGAATTCCTGCAGAGATAAAACTGTACCATTGTTTCCTACTGTTTCAAGTATAAACATATTAAGAATGCTTCAGGATTAAGAGGTAGGGAGAGTATCAGGAAAAATTGTGGGGAAAAGTGTATATCCTAGACTAAGTCACAGTAAAAGCAATTCTACAAATAGTCCTTTTATAGGAAAATGTATATATGGGAGATTTAGACAGTAGTAGCAGATGCCACAAAGTGGGAGTTAAAAAAAATGTGGACTTTTTGCAAGTATCTTGATAAAGCCCTGGATTTTGAGCTGGTGAAATTAGGTGAAAAAGAGAATACAGTAATAGTGATACAAAAAAACCCATGAAAAACAATCAAGTGAATGTTTTGCTATCCTTTTCCTTAGGTATTTGCTAACTGATTCTGGCCATGTGTAAGCAATGTATTGTTCCAAAGCCTTATCAGGGCTCTGAGTGGACTCACATGCCTTCACAGCCTTGACCAGCCCCAGCTGGGGCTTCTGCCCACGCTAATGTTTATGGATGCTGAAGCTTCTTTTAACCTCTGGCCTGACCCTCAATTCTCTTTTGAGCTCCCTTGTGGTTTTGCTGAGCTCTGGTGGCTCATGGACTGATTTTCTGACTTGATTTTGTTCCTCCCTGGTTACTATGATTTTGCCTGGACTCTGCACACCCTGACTGTCATCTCTAGTCCCGTGTGTATCTTGTCTAGGAGCAGTGGGATAGGGCTGCAGTTTGTGTGGCTCCTGCCCTGCTAGCCTGGTTACCTGGCTGGGCTGTCTGTCAGGAAGCAGCTGGACCTTGCCACGCCTTGGATGACAAATACTAAATACTTGGGTAAGGCCAAATGTGTTGATAGTAATATCTCTTCTTAAACTTTCTTATGACTTAATACAAAATGCTTGAATTCATACCTACTTAAGAGTTAAATGCAGTTGAGGCTCTGCATAATAAGTGGTGTAATAAGCATAGTAAGCTTGACTCCCATGACAATATTGTGCTGACAAATATGGGCATGGATGTAGAACCAGCCTAAGCAACAGAAAATTTCATAGCATTTTGGTGGTTTCTCTGGAAGTTGTTCTGCGCTGGAAGTCGTGAGGGTCTCTTCCTAAATACCCATTGGAAGCAAAGCAAGGTATCACTAGGTAGCATTTATAACAGTTTAAGAAATTGTTACATACAGCAGTAATACTGTTCTAAATGACATTACTCTGAGGCACTGGAAAGTATCAATAAATACCTTGCTAAGCAGTCTGTTTATAGACAGCTATTAGTGACTCACCCGTGACCAGAGATAATGAAGACACATTGAGTTCTGTTGGCCTGGTAATGGTTGGGACAGTACTGCAGTAGGTACGTGGGTTCCATGAGGAAATTAGGGATTACCCACTAGAAAGGTTAAAGAGCAGTTTCTGTGTCATTGGTGGTAGTTCAGAGAGATGGGAAAGCCCTTTGAAGGCTTGTGTAACTGCACAAATGATCCTCCTGTGTAGTCCTCCTGCATATGCCCCTACCTGTCCAGTTAAATTAAGCAGTAGAAGTCAGTTGGTTTATAGTGGTATTTGCCTATATTGGAACAGTCTTTTATCAGTTGGTAACCAGGAAATAAATAAATTTATTTGTGGCTGTATAAGATGTAAAAGTAAACAATAGGTTTTGTTTGGTAAAACATGAAATGTAGAAAACACACCTGGAAACAATATTTTGTAGGTGACACTGGACAATATTCTGGCTTAGGTTGTCCTGGTTTCCAGTTGCCAGGTTCCAAATTCTCCCCTTGGATACACACACAGAGGAGTTGTTGCTTTGCATAATCAGTACCGAGGTTGCTGTGACCAGCATCTGGCTCACTGTCTGAAGGGGCACACTTTCTTCCAGTTTTATGTTGTATGCATTCATCTTCATAACCACATAGTCTGTGTCACTGGTATTCCTCCCAATGATGTAACACATATTTCTTCCAACCTTTTTTTTTTTTGTTTCTTTACCCTGTTTGCTCCTTGCTTATGTTCTCTTCTGTTTCTATATTGGTGTGCATCCTTGGATGCTCATGTAGTGACACACACACGTCATCTTGTGAGACACAGGTCACCTACTTTCCTGTTACTTTTCCCAACTGAGCCGTTACAGTGAGGGCAGTAATTGTCCTGCTGACCTTTCTGTGTTGCTCATGACTTGCAGTATAATTGATTTCCTCAGAGCCCCTGTTTATTCACCAAATGTGGTCTCTTTCACATAGCACTCAATAATGTTTTATTTTTAACAATCACACAAGTAAGGGCCATCACAGAACGAGGAAAACAGATCATTGCCACTGTTGCATGAGGAAAAAATGGCAGACAAGTTCAGGAATTCAATATGGCATAACCGCAGCCTCAGTGGGGTTGTATTATTATAAGCTAGGAAGGAAAACTGCTAAAGAACACATAGCTGTGTGTATATAAACTGAAGCTATTTTACCTCTACAATGAAATTTTCATTTTGCCTTACCTGCATTTAACCTTTATTCATACAAATTTGTATTTTCTAATTATGCCTAACATAATCACCTAGATAATTTTGAAAAAATATGCTGCAAACCCATAAAATGGCAATATAAGTACATTACAAGTTTATCTCAAAATGTCTATTCCAACTTTATAATTAGGGCTATGAACTGTGAACTACAACAGAAAGTAAGTTTGTGCCATTTGAATCAAGATGTGTTTGTTCTGCTCCTACTGTATAGGGTGATGGATATGTAAATGAGGCACAAGTTGTTTTGCTTGAGGATAAAAAGGAAGTTGAGAGACAAAAAAGTGTTGGAAGAAATTTGAACTTAGAAGTTTTTGTGCACAGCCCAGGCCATGGAGAGGGAAACGGGACCTCTGTATCCTTGAGCCTGCTTCAAGAAGAGAGTAAACAATAGATAGAATGCAGCAGCCGTTAAGAAAAGCAGGTAAACACATTGATACAGAAAAGCATAGTTTTGAGAAAAGCACCGATCCAGCTGGTAGCACGCCCTAGCCATTGACCAATAATAATCCTGCACTATTCAGAGACTGAGAAAATATGTGATATGTGTGTGTGTAATGTAAACAATAAATCAGAACACTGATCATACTCCTATGGAAGTTACATCGTGATTCTCGCGCCGGAACCTGGGGAGCTCAAAAAAATGGCATTTCTTACTTTAAAAAAGGGCAAATATTTATTCAAATACTTAAAATAGTGACCATTTGTATATACCATGCTAGTTAATTCTAAAGTAATTTGAACACAAACTGAGAGGAAGACAGTAGTTTTATTCTATAATGTTTAGGTCTATACATGAATAGTTTTTCTTTCTGTAAGCCTCAAGAATGATTTTTCTACTTACAATATTGAGGGAGCTGATTCCAAAGCCCAGGGCAAGGATCTACATGGAATGCAATGGGTTCCATAACACCAAGAAATGAAAGACACAGTTCTGTGGCTGAACTTTTTACTTTACACTAATAGAGGCTTTACTCTTTATAGGGTATAACACACTAGTGAAGTGTGACGGTGTGTGATTGCTCCCTACCCCGGAGAGCTCGTTATTTCAGGGTAAACAAGGACCCCGTGCAAATACAATGCAGGGCCAAAGAACTGATTAGACCGTGTCAGGGTTCTCAGGACTCTGGTTACAGGAAATTTAACATTTTGCTTTCATTAGTCAATCAGGTGCAGCTCTATTACTGATAACTTTAAGGCCTTGAACCAAAATGCAGTTTCTGCACGGGGCCTTGGCAGGATACTTCCAGTTTTGTTATTCATTAGTCAGAATGTTGATTTATGAGCCAAATGTTGTTCTGCACTGTTTCAATGGATTTTAAATTTGTACTTCAGCCAAACATATTTCTTCCTTAGTAGTAGAGACTTTTGTTTTGATGAAAGGTTGGCCTTCATGATTGTCAGATTTGTGTAATTGAACTTGTTTTGGGGTAATATTTGTATATAAGTGGAATCTGCTGAAAAAATATATCTACCTGCATTTCAGGACAAAGCTAGATAGAAAAATGTGCAGTTTCTCCTATAGATTTGGACATTTTCTACTAATGCTCAGAGAGTGAAATCTGGTGGTTATCATGTGATTTAACAGAGGTTTTTGTTTGCGAGACCAGACACTCAATTTTTTAAAGTTTTGCCCTTAGCTATATCTTTCAAAATCTTTTTTTTTTCTCTGCCACTCCTGCCTGCATTGTTGAGTGTAAATTGAAATTTTCTGTTACAATTCAACATAAATCAAGAAATTACAAAATATTTCATGGCTATGTTTCATAGTGAAGACACATGGTATTTAGTTTCTGTAAAACAAAGGATAAGACCATCATATTTCCAACCATCTTCCTCATGAGAGCCCATGCCAGCCATACAGATGGATGAGATCACTGTTGTGTTCAATAAAATAATAAGTGCAAATGTCTATATTTCACAATTTTATGTTCAGTAAGGGCTTTACAGTTGTCATACTTAATGTAATCTAAATGGTGCATATTTACAGTGGCAAAAGCAAAGCATATATGAAATAAAAACCATTGCTAATAACAAGAGACAAATACATTTGAACTCTGAGTACTAAAAACATTGCTACAGTTTCCTATTCAAAAATCTTATGCTGGCTCTGCTGAGCTAATGTGGCATGAGTGGGAATCAGAAGAGTTGTGTGGTAAAAACCACTAATGAGGTAATACCGAAAGCACTTGACACTGGCTCAGGGATGTGAAAACATAGTGTAATTGGCAAAGAACAAAGGTTCCTGTCTTGATCCATACAGACAAGGCAGAGTGAGCAGAAGAGAAGTCAAATATTTCTTTTGAAAATGATGATTTATTTTAGACCTGAATGATCCATTAATTTTTGTAGAATAGCTGACAGACTTCTTCAGGGATGAAAATTAGGCATCCAGAGCCTAAGCTTGTGGCCTTTTAACCTTAGGGTGTGTATTGAAGGAGTCTGCCATGGAGCTGCAGGTGCTGTGAATTTTGAGGTGCTTGTTTTCAATCACATCTTACCTGGACACCTGAGTTTCATTGAGTTTTTGCTTGGCTCAGCAGCAGTGGTTATAGAGACCTCCAACAGGAGTCAAAATTTCAAAGCTTCCAGATTAACAGGAAGTCTAGAGAGAAGAGAGTAAAGTGGCAGGAGTGTGAAGTGAGGCTGAGGTGAAGAAAATACATTGGGTAAAGGAGAACACAGATGGCCATTTAATGAGAATAATGCCCTGTTTTCACATAGAAAATGCTGTCCAAACCCCTGCATAGTTTGTAATAGGTGGCTAAGGCTATTTTTATGTTCCAAACCCTGTTATTTCCTGGGTGGTCATCTTCCTTGCAAAAAGGATCATTTCAATATAACAAAAGAAAACCAGATCATGGATTGTGGGGGAGAATGGGATTAACAATACAAGCCATTTCAGCAGCTGGGGCAAGACATTGCTACTGGATGAGGTAGGTAGCAGAAGGTACTTGTGTTATTTGCTGTAATGCTAGTTTTGAAATCTCTGTGGGTGGTAGTGCTTGTGGGTGCTTACCCCTGTTTTCTTATATGCTGTATGAATTCAGACATAGAACCTCTAACCAAGGACCCACATCACACAAGGAATTAAGTGTGTCTATGTGTAAATAGCAGCCTCACTTCAGTTGCTGGATTTGACGTGACCTAATCTAGGCTACTTTCTAGTACAGAGCTTTTCTATTTTCAAATTTACTGCAGATGAGCAAATGTTTCTAAGATGTTTGTTTCTAAGACCTATGCAATGTTTGATTATTCTTTACGGTTAGAAATTCACATAATCAGTTGGTCTGAATAAAACTACCAGGAGCAGCATTGAAGGAATGTATCACAGTAAGCTGGAAGGAGAAAGAGAATGCAGAGAGTAACAGCTCTGAAAAGGAGAAGCATGAAGAAATGCTGACTAGCATTTCAGTTTGGGAAACTCTATTAGGATCTTGGGGCCAAACCTTTCAATGTAATCTAAGGCTAATACCAGTGATAGCAACACAGTGAGAGCTGTTTTGTCTAAACAGGCCCATCTGGCAAACAAATTAATAGTTCACTCTGCACCTTTTCCTTCAGGGACTCAGGGGACACCTTCGTTATAATTGTAAGAAAATTGTAAGAAAAGAGATAATCTAAGTAAACATAGGGCCAACTGTGCCCAGTCCTAAGTAGATGTCAGGTCTGGAGGGTCAACTTCATCATGCAGTTGTGAACACCTTTTGGTTTTGGTTTTGTAATACTACCTGCTGTAGTTTGGGCCAGGAAAATGGATTTTCTGCATCAAGTGATAGAGAATGGCTAAATTCTGGCTTTAAAATCAACTGTGATCAAGTCTGAAGTATATGCTGATTGCACAGGTGTCTGGAAGATAACAGAGGTATAATTGCAGTCATGGAAAGGACTAAGGGTTTCAATAACTGTAGCAACTGAAATGGAAGTTGATACACTTCCAGGAAGTTGATACACTTCTAGCTGACCAGTATTAGAAAAAGAGAAGACTGAGTCCTCAGCAGCACTCTCGCTTGTTACACAGCCTATTATCATGGTAATATACAGACTGGGAGAACAGCTTTCCTCAGCTGTAAAGGGTGAACCCGAGACAGAGAAGCCTGTGAGTTACAGCGGCGCGCAGCAGGCAGCCCGGGCAGCGCAGGTGTGTCTGCGAGGTCTATGTCCGAGCGAGCCTTCGCGCTGCTCCCGGCCGGGAGTGCGGCTGTTCTGCAGGCTCTCAGCTCCCGGTCTCTGGCACGCTGGTTTCAGCAGAGGGCACTCTGTTCCTAACGATAGAGGAGGCGCCTTCCCGTGCTGGTGAGAAACTTAAACAGATTGGAAAAGTTTCCAGTGCAACATATTTGGACAAACTCTTCATCGGTTATGTTTAGTTCACTGGAGCATATTTTTAACTTCAGTGGCAGGGATCAGAGCCCTTTCTCTACGTGCTGCTCGTAGCGGACTCGTCGAAAGCTCGGGACATCAGTGGGAGCCGTAGCGCAAAGGTAGAGGATTTTGGCGTTCGTATTTAACAGCTCGAAGCTCAGAGAGAGGACGAGAGCAAAGCTGTCTTGCGAGACATGCTCGTCAGATTTACAGTAGGAAACCTAAAAATATCGTAGAGGGCAGCATGATTGAAGACCTCCTCGGTGTGCGAGCAGATTTGCAGCTGTATTGTGAGAGTTACTTGGAGATGAGACACAGGATGGTTGTGGTTTTGGAAGCTGCTTTGCATCAGATTCGGAGGCTGACTTCACGGTAGCTTTGTCCCCTCGGGGGAAGACGAACCACTTGGTCTCGGGGCTGCTGGGGTCTCGGCCCCCGACACGGGAGCGTCGCCGGTGCCTCCGCAGCCGGTGTGGGGACGGGCCCCCTTGGCCGCCCGCCCGGCAGCCCTGGCCGGGGGGGCAAAGGCTGCGCGGGGAGCGGAGCCGGGCGGGCCTCGCGCCGCAGGTGGAGGCGCCCGGGCTCCTCCGGCCGGGGTCGGGCCGGGCTGCGCGGGCGGGCGGGGGCGGCTCTCTGCCAGCAGCCTGTAGGACCTCGCTGGGGCGCGGCGGTGGGCTGGAGCCCGGCGTGAGGGAGGGGCCGCCGCTGGTGGGGCAAGATGCTGCATCCCCGGGGCCGTGACAGGCGAGGCTCTCCCGCGCGTCGGCGTCGCCCGGCCCGCTGCGCTGCGCTCCCCGCCGCGCCGCTCCAGGTGGGTGAGCTCGGCGCTGGCTCTCGGGAAGTCGCAGCTTTCCGACCCCCTTCCCGGCTACGGCACGGGCGGGTTCGGCCCAAGCTGGGGCGGCCGCGGTGCTGGGCCCAGGTTGCCCTAGAGGGGTGTCTGGGAGGGCAAACCGACGCGGGTGCTTGTCCATCTGTGGGGCAACCCAGGCGCCGGCACCGGGCAAGTACCGGAGTCTGTCGTATTTGGCCGACTGGGGCTCTCGGCAATGCCCTTCTTTTTTTTTTTTTTTTTTGCTGTAGTTTATTGAAACTTTTGAATGACAAAAGCATCCAGGAGTGCTAAAGGTTTTGAGCGAGGGGGGAACTTTTAAGGGTTTGGAGATTTTTTGGCGGGAGGAATTAAAACACCTTTTTCTGTAAGGAATCTTAATTATGGTCAGTTGACAGGTGCAAGAACTGTTTGGATAGATGGTTTTCCTTTGTGGTGTGTGACCTTTTAGAAAGTACTTTATTTGAAGGAGAGGTTTGCATTCAGTGCGGGGCTTGGCAGACCAGTGAGATGGTGGCTGGAAGGAGGGAGAGGGAGGTTTGTTTGTGTGTGCATGTGTAGTGGCGGTGTGTGAAACTTGCGCTGTTCTGGGATCACTGTAGCAATGTATAGTCTAAGGCAATAAGATGCATTGACACTAGGAATTAACAGAATTAGCAGTATTGCTAATTATTTTTGTTGGTAATTTTAAATTGAACTTTTTAGTAAAAGCAACTGACAGTTTCATGTTGGCCTTGAAATCATGATGATCACCAAAACTGATGGATTTTTTTTATTCTGCCCTGATTGCATAGTCTCCGAGTTGTTGTGATCAGAACTTTCAAAGGCAGTGCAAATGACTGCTGAAATCCCAGGGCTGGGCTTTCAGCTTTGAGTGGGTGAAAGTGCTGGAAAATGTATCAGAAACCCTATGCTTCTTGGACTCTACCTTCTAGAGATCAAGATGGGAGGGGTTCCCAATTTGATAAATTCTACTCACTTCAGGAAGCAATCAGCCTTGTCCTCTACTGCCAGGTTCCCCAAACCTTTCATTTCCCCCCTTTTCTGTTCCCTAATTGGAGCTGCCTCACCCTGCAGGCTGTGCTCATGGCATGTGCTGCGCCTGCTGCTCTGGCCAGCAGGGCACTCTGGTGTTTGCATTGCGTTGCTTCCAGCGGCCGGCCCAGTTTGGTTTAGTCGTTGAAATTCTGCCTGAGCCCACTTGATTTTTTTTTTGTAATTTGAACCAATTTCTCCCAGCAGAGCCCCAAGGCATGAGGATGGCCAGCTCTAAAGGCACTGGATTCTCCTGGGAGGTCACTTGGCTTGCTATTGCTCTCTATGCTCATCTACAGGTAAGTAATGAACTTGCTGTATCATGCCTGGTCCTTTACCAGGTGATCTTGCTACACACTTTGTATTACTGTTTTTAAACAGAAAACTGCTGAAGGAACTGCACTGAAATTAAGATTCCCAATGAGAAGATTTTCCTTTCAATGAACTTTCAAAGACATCCATGTGGAAAATTAATATTCTCTCTTACTAGTAATATTGTACCTGACTTTACTAATGGGGACCAAAGGGAGATCTTGCCAGGTGTGTGATGCCATGGGTCTTTCTGGCAGCACAGCTGCTCTTTGCCCCTAGGAGTTTTAGCACCTGATAAATGCTGAGATACTCTAAGTGACAAGGGTTATAGAAATACATGGGTAGAACATCAAAAAGCACGTGCAATTCAATGTCAGGGTGTGGGGAAGGTGGTCCAAAAAGGTCTTTGCTTTAGTGGTGTTCAATGAGTACAGGAACTGTAGAGGAAAACCATAGCTGCCATCTGATCTATTGCCTGACACATGAGCCTAATCAGTTCCAAGAAGTGAGTATTTCAAGAAATATGGTGTGCTGGCATGCAGCAGAGATGTTGTTATCCTATGTCATTCTCTATACTGATAGTTCCCACAGCACAGAGTGTTTCAGGGATTCTTTGGTCTTAAACACACTGAAATCCAGAAATCCTTAGAAAGGGACAGCTAAATAAACTGGAGAATCTTTAAAAAAAACAAATAGCATTGATTTTTGGAGAATTGTAGTAGTTTCTGACAAAACAATAACATCTTTAAATAAAATCAGGGTTGCTGTTTACTACAATAGTGTTGTGTAGTGTTTGTACCTTTGCAGTGCTGAGAAATGGTTAAAACAGGAGCCTGATGTGCTGGGCAGTACTTAAACACAACACAAAGAATTTGGAATTGGCAAACAATACAGCAGGCAAAAGTAAATTCAAAGGGAGCATAAAGAACTGAGGAGACTGTATTAGACAGCTAAGTAAGCTAGAAACTTAGGGTGAACTTTGAGGTTTAAGGTAGCGGGAATGGGGCTCCAACTCATCCTCAGTAGCACTGCCGAGTGTACTGTGTGTTGTGAGTCATTTGGCAGCTGATGAACACATCCTCTCTTTGTATTGTGATTGCAGCTAGTCATGCAAGTACACTGGTTACTTGAGTAAAGGGTTTGCCACTGAAGTAAAAGTTTACATTTATATTAATTGTGCAGTAAAACACAGTTCATTCAGCACATATCCAAGGAGAGGGGGCTGTGGTGGGATCTGCTTCTTGCCTGCATGTTTCTTATGCAAGGACAAAAATGTTAGTCATTTTTTGTGCCTCTCCAACTTGTATTTTTCTGTGCAAGGAGTTGGAGTGATGCTGCAATAACCATCCCTATAAAACACTCAGAAAATAGTATGTGAAGTTCCCTTAATGGTTCTGTTCAAGATGAGAATAGAAGCTCAGAGGCGAAACATTAAATTCATGTTTGGGCCTCTTGGTTATGAAGAGACCAATTTTTTTTTTATTTTACAATGTTTTTCTTGTATTTTTTCTTTCATATTTTTCTTATTGTAGAACTGGAACCAGTAGTGGCATAGTTTCCTCTTCTCCATGAGTGGTTTGGCATAGCTTCACTTGTCTCTTTATAATAAAAACAACTCAAACACATTGTAGTAATCAATAGGCTATTGTGAGTAGCTTTATGAACGTTTCAATCCAGGTCAATTTTTATGGTCCTGATTGTCCTTCAAAATACTGTAATCTGATGTCATATTTCAGTCATTAGCACTTAACCCCAGTCTTGTAGGAGGCCTTTTCCACTCCTAAGTTTTAGGTGTTTGATCATAATTTTAGGCACATTAAAGATATTTCATATTATTTAACATAACATTTTTGGTATCCAGTAACCATTAATTCTTTAATTGGTTGCTTGGGGCCATACTATAAGGACCACACACAGTCACCTTACCCTAATATTGTACCTAACTTCCACTTCTGTTGTTTTTGGCTATTAAAGTGCTTATGTCTGGAGCTAATCAATTAGAAACAATTGGATGCTGGGCAGGGTCACAAGTCTATGTCATATCACTTACGTGCAATTGATTAATTTCATCCTGCTTGAGGCAGGTACAGAATAAAATAAATGACCATTTTAAAAGAATGTGGTGGAAATGTGGTATGAATATAATGCAAAGAAAACTTTAACATGAGAAGTTGTGAAAAAGAGGTAGCTGTTCCTGAGAAGAAATGGAAGTTAACTTTGGTTATAGGAGCCCTTTCTGATTCTTCACAGCATGTTAATAAGCCCAGCGTGGTGCTTAGGTGGGCTCCATACTGAACTCTGCCCTTACAGATGTGCAGTGTCTCAAATTTGACCAAGTTAGTTTGTCAAGGGCAGATTAGTCACTATACTAGTAGGTAGGTTGGGTTTTCTGGGATAACCCAGGGAATAGTTTAACCCTGAGCATGGCTGAGCTGCCTGTTTGTTAAATCTGCTCTGTGACCAAGAACAGTAATATAAATCACTCAGGAAGAGACCACTTATAGGTAAGCCTTGGCTGTGTTCTTTTACAAATATAGAGCCAGTATAAATGAAGTTAATGGAACTGCATTATTCTAAAGCTAATGATAATACAAGCAAATTGTCTGTATGTTTTTCTTAAAAGCAAACAAAGTACTTCATCAAATGGTAACAGCAACATAGAATAATTCATTGTTTATAAAGATTTAAATGATGGCTTTGTCCAAAGAAGTTACTGTATTCTACTGATTAGATGTGTTTGGGAATGTTGACTATACCCATAGCTTCCTATTTATTGCTAAATATTGTGTAAAAGTCTCCTCACATTTTTTCTCACATTGCAGCAGGAGAGCTATCAGCACTACAGATTTTGGGAGGTGATTAAGCTAATGAAGTAAAACCCAAGTCCAGTTTTGCTGTTTTGAAGGGATCTCTTGAATATATATAGGTTCATATTTGTAATTGAACAGGCAGAATGCTCAGTGTAGTAACCACCCTTTCTTAACCTTGTGATAACATTTTATTACACCATTTTATTACGTCAGCTAGATACTGTTATATTTGTTATGAAATGTAGGTAAGACTGTATATTCTTACTAAGGGATTACTGGCAGGAAGAAATGATAGCTAGCAGATTCATGTAGGCAAATATGTATCATCAAGAATTTCACACATGGATTCATTTTAGATTTATTCTCTAGTAGGTTGTTTTCAAATCAGGACATTTTCTTAGGTCCTACAGTCCAAATCAAACCCTCTACAAGTCAGTAAATTTGCCTCCAAAGACCATGGGTTTGCTGATATCTGCAGAGGGAATAACAGCAAAGACACCATGTCTGGATATTTAAGAAGTATTAGCTCTGAGTTTCTATGGAAGGGAAAGTTTCATAGCTCATATATTCATTGAATAAACTGTTGGTTGCTTCCATGATTTATGTTTCTGTGATCCTTGCCTGCATTATGTTTTTTCCTAACTATCTGTGATATTCTGGATGTGAAGGCTATAAATGCTGAAAACATTATTGTATTCAAAATTATTCTGCTGTAACAAATCTGCCAAAAACTACCAACATAGTAAATGTCTTTAAGACTGAACTTCGTAAGGCCAAAAATCTGATGTCGATTATATGAGAACATCTTTGTGGAAAACCTTTGGATTATTGTTTTACAGTCACTGAATATATTACACACTGATATCCAGAAAATAGATGATGAACCACATCCCATACAATAGTGAGGATTCTTAAGTCTCTAGTAAGTTTGACCAGAAATATCAGGATGAGATTTGCAAGTCCTAAGTTAAGTTTGAAGCAGTTTTCCATTTCTATGGGCAGGTTGCAATTCTGCCCCCATCTGGAGTTTTGCCATCAGCCTCAAAAGGCCTGTGGTTTTATTCTGTTTGAAGAATGAGATGCTGCTTGTAAAGACAAGTAACACATCTGAGACTCTGTAGAAGTATTCTGACTTAAAATATTTGTTGCTATTGACAAGGTTGCAACTCAGTGACAGCATTACCAGAAAATGTATGTTTAAGTTTCTGAACTCGCTTTAAATTCAGGACTGATAATGATTGCTCAGCCAGTGCTCATAGAAGCGGAACTGCTCTTACCCTCAATTTAAAATCCCAAAGAATTGGATTGCCTGAAAAATTGACGCTTGTGCCTTGTGACTTTAGACACAAAGTATGTATAAATACTTAATTTTTTATGAGGACATTTTAAAAACTAAAGTCATCTATGGGAGATGATCAAGAGTTCAGATGTCATCAATGAAGGCATCCTTTTACTATCTCATTTATTTGCTACTGTGATGACTTCTGATGAAGTTAGGCTAAAAGCTGGACAGAGATGCTCAAATCAGTTGTGTGTAGAGCTGCAAATTGCTGCTTGCCAAACCAGATAAACAAGAGACTGGCACATTTGAAGAAGCCTCAAGTGTAGGAATAATCTCTAACAGCTGCCAGTGGTTTCCAATTTCTCTTGAGAGCGTAGTCAAGAAATGAGGGAATAGCTATAGGATGATCTTTGATTTTAGAAGATACTTGAACACTTAGTCATTGATAATTACTCATTGAGGTCTGCTTGGTGCAGCAGGAGCCTTCATATTCCTTACCAAATTGGGGCATAAACTGCACTGAGGTGGCAGCTTTGCACAATGCACCAAATTCCATTCCTGCCTTTGCATCACAGAAAATGTACATGATTGATTGTACTGATAATAAAGTCCTTTTAATATTCATCCAGAATTCAAGATTTAGTCATCCAAAATGTTTGCTTCAAAAGAATGTACATTTAAAAATCTCTGTTAAACAGAGAGAGTTTGTGCATGGTGAAAGAATGGGTTTGTTTTTGAAGTACAGTTTGTTAGTGAGCACAACATTCCAGAAAGGACACTGGATATGGCCATGGCAACTCTGGAGAGACTACTAAGACCCACATAGGAACTTAAAAGCCCTGCAGTTCTGATATGCTTTTTGCACTCACTTTATTGTCAGTGATAGACAATAATTCCTTTAGGTTTTGAAAGCATGCATATAACTTTCTTTCCCATAAGGGGAAAACTTGTTATTAGCTGGTCTGTAGACTGTCAAGTGCTCTGGAATTTAAGGGTCAGATTTTCAAAATGTCTTTTTTCCAGCTTGTAGGAGGAAGGACAGTTCTATGAACTCCTTTTATGATGACCATCAGCTACATAGGGTGTTAAATTAATGCAGATAGAGCAGCATTTTCAGAAAGGTTTGTGTTTTGATGACTTTCAGTAAGACTTGAGACAGGTTAAACAAACACAAACACTGTTAAGTACTCAACTGCCTTGATGGGTGTTTAGCTGGATTTTGCAAAATAAATAACAAGGTAAATTTCAATTCATTTCATGAGAGCCAGGCATGAGGTGCCTTAGGCACTTCCAAGAGTCTGGCTAAGTATTTCTCATCATATTTAGCTGGTTAACCCAGAACTTTCGCCCTTGTAATTCTTTTGAAATATTAGGTTTCTGGTGTGTAAATTCCACTCCTTGAGTGTGTATACATTTGATAATATTTAAGAAGTGCAAGTACAAGTGTCACATGTTCATAAAGAGAGAACAATTTTTGAGAACTTGGCCTAATAAATCCCTTCCAGAGAGCACATTACATAAAGTGTTTAGCAACAATGTTATTTCTGTTTCTAATTTTGTATTTATTAAATTTAACATCATTATGGAGAGAAAATGAAAACAGTATTCTCAGTCTGTTTTGAGAAATGTGGTTTCCAAGAATTGTCAGTTTGTCATGCTTCTGGATGCACTGGAAACACAGTGAATGCAAGTCAGCTCAACTAAATTGTGAAACAATATTAAAATTGCATTTATGATTGCAGTTACTAGATTGTTGTTCTATGCTAACTGTTGTCAGTTGTGTCATGGTGGGAGGTCCCAACTGGTTAATGAGGTTGATTTGTAGCATTAAATAAGTGGAACATTTGTTTATATGTAGAATCATGTATTTCTGTGTTTATGTAATGTTGGGTTTTTCTGTCATCAGGTGCTTTGCCAAAAATTGAAGCTGTTCTAAATTTATAGGATACAGTCTCCTGTTAGCGCCTGCAAGCACAACAGGGTAACATTCACAGTGTGTGTATGTGAAAGCACCTGTAGAGGCTCACTGTGCAGTAGATGAAGGCAAAAAGAGGAGGCCTTTGCTGCCTGCTCTCTTGCCTTCTAGAATCATAAAAGTAAAATGACACGGGCACACCTGCACCACTACTGAATGCGAAGAGTAAGGGATTGTGTTTTCTCAAACTCTGTTTGGCCAGAAGTGTTTTCTGGCGTGCACCTTGCTGAAGCTTGGAGAAGATTGCAGAAACTGGCTTTATTCCCAGCTGGCTGAATCAGCAAGAAATTAACTAGATAAAAAAACCCCAAAAACAAACACCAAAAAACCCAAAACACCCCCTCCCCCTTTTGTTGCAATTTCCCTGTTTGTATATGTGGCTGCTCCAGCCCATCTACTGGGATGGAGAAATGTGAAAGGACAGTACAAGTAGTGGTTCTGATAAATTCAGATTTGCCTCTTCTGATGGGAGTTTTTCTTATTTCTGAGCTCCTACAGCATTTGTTGGTGTAGCAGAGGTGTGGAAGCACAAGCTCAGTGATTGGAGATGTACAATAAATAAAATATGCTAAAATATGGTTTGGCTTCCTCTGCTGAGAGTCTTCTCTTATTAGATGTTTTCAAGGTCTCACTACTCTCTTGGGTTTTTGTTTTCTTGAGTCTCCAAATACTTTAAACTCTTCCCTGGTTGACTAACATGGATGTTGGCTGAGAAACCCCGTAGCGTAGTAGTGTCTTGAGTATTGTCTGCTTGGTGGGTGATGTTCTAGTTGGAAACTGCCAGGTAGAGCATTATGCTGCCAGGTGCAGCATAATGAAGATTCTTTCAGCTGAGTTCATCAGCACTTCTGTTGAAAGCTGAAGAGGGAATTTATCTGTGACTGCAGAGATGGGCTGTGTGTGCCCTGTGCTGTGTGTGGGTTTTGCTAAAGCCACTACCTGATCAGATGCTTGAACAAGCTCTAGTTTTGTCCCCTGATTTTATAACTTTATTTATATGAATATAGTGTGCTTTATGTGGCTGTAACAGTTACTTTTCCTCTAGACTAGTGATTCTTAAGTCTTTTCATAGAAAACCAACTGAGAGACTGACAACAGTTACCAGTGTTAATTGAATGGTAGGAAATGCTATGAAAGACAAAACAAAGCAAAGAATATTATCCTTTCAGTGTATGAATTCCTGTGTGTTTCTGGTAAGTTTTCAAATTTTAGAGTTTTAGAATGATTCTTAAAGTATGCAAGAAAATTTAGGCTTAATTGCTGGAATAGCTTCTTGTTCATAAACAAACACTAGTATTTCCTTGAGCAAGATAAATCGAGAAATGATTTCTGATATTTCACTAAATATGGCTTGGCTTAAATTCCCATTTCAGTGTGACCAGTCCTTCTGTAAAACACAAATATTCCAGACATTTTCCCTGCATGAGAGAGCACTTTCTTTCACCCCACTGTGAAACTACGCACTCAAATGCTTTTCCCGTTTCCTCTTCCTCTCTCTTTCAGTTAAATTTGGAACACAATAGGTTGGGTAAAACTATAAGAAAAACCTCCAGAACTCTGTCTTAATGTATGGGGGTTTACCATGCAGCTGTTTATCTTCTGCTAAGAGGAAACTAGGAATGTATTTTTAATGCCAGGAGCTGGGCTTAAAATGCCATTACTTATCTGGTGGGAATAGATTTGAAAATTAGGCAGCAATTAGATCAGTAGGCAAAGACTTTTTACCTAATGTTGTAAGTCTCATGGGCCTTTCAAATATCCTGTTGGCATCACCTGTTCTTAATGTGCAATCTTTTAAAACTTTTGCCTTAAACAGCAGTGTGACTATGAAAGGGAGAATTTACTTTATATTTTTATTTATGAGTTAATTAAAAAACACTCCACTTTCATGATTTCTCCAAGGGAAACAGAGATGTTCTGGGAACACTAAGCTTTTCTTGGAGAAAATTTCTTCCTGTAGATAACCATCTTGAGAAGGGCCTTAACTGGGATAACAGAACATGTGGGGCTTGTTCTGATCTTTTGAACTTGCTTGAATTATGTCCTTAGCAAACATCAATGATGTATTTGTTTATAATTGATTATTTTTCTTGCTGAATTTAGGTCTCTGTGAGCCATCTGTCATATGTCACACAGACGCCACTATTTAGAAATGGGGGAAATGCAGGAATTAAAGGCTTTGTTTTACTATTTCAAATGTTAAGGCCAATCCTTGAGAACACTGAAAAAAAGGCTTTGTCCTCTTCAACTGTAGGAGTGTCCCATCATTCATTGTCTGCCAAAGGTTCAGTTTGAATCACTGGTAGCATGAGAACCCTTGTACTCCAGGCACTACGAAACCTCAGTTCTGAAACAGATTTGGGCTGGGGAGCTCTGTGGACTTCATTACATTGCTGTGCCACAAGTGAGACCTTATTTTGTAAAATTCAGGCTTTCTGCTTCATCAGTGCAACATCCTGCACTTGAGTAACAAGTGAAGTCTGCAGGCACTTTGCCTGAGACATCAGTGGGAGTTTTTCTGGAGTAAGACCTGCCCATAGGAAGCAAACTGAGGCTGAATTTTATTAGTGCTAACTACTTGGTTATCATATTTCCTGTTGCGTAGTGTGAATCATTCCATCTCTCCTTCATATAACTGCTAAGGACAGATGGCATTTAAAGCTGTGTCTGCAGCTGTTTTCTGGAAAATTGGCTGTATTTATCTCTCTGGAAAAAAATCCCAAATCCAGATATAATAAAGATAATTTGACTGTTGCTTACAAACCTTGCAAATGTTGAAGTGATTTCCATTTTTTTACGTGTCCCCTTTTTATTGTGTGTCATTGAAGATCATTTTATCAGGTGTTCCAGTCCATCCCTGTTGGCAGGAATTTTTCTGAACTGCTGTAGAGGGAAACATCTAAAATGGTCCTTAGAGCATGTACATTGTTTTTCAGGAGAACTGAAGCAGAACATAGAAATCCATGATTTTTAAAAGTCAATGTGACTTTGTTTTTGACAGAATTACTGTATTTAGATGATGCCTTTGAATGTTTTAAGGGGCTGCACTCTCCACTGCATGGTGCAGTTCTGGGAACAGAAATAGAAGGAAACACAAGCACAGCACCCATAAGGAAGACAGAGTTGATTTCTACATGCAGCATTTTGTCTGTGCATATGAAAATTGACATCATGGTGTTGGAATGTTGACTGTGTTTTGCAGTTTGCTAGCTGCACTTACTGGAAAGCATGTGTTTCAAAGGGAGTTTTCAATTTTTATAAGTCTTTGCTTCCACAATACCCGAGTCTTATTTTTGAATGTAGACTTCAGCTATGAATAAAATTTAACTCATGAAGTAAGAGTCCTCTGGCACAAATGTGAATGAATTATGGAAATGTTAACCAGTAATGTGCAGGTCTTGATCAGAAAAGTCAAATCCAACTTTCAGGTTCCGCTGTTACCACTCAATAGTGTCTCATTCTGTTCGATGCCTTACCCTGAGAGTAAGGATACTGAGTTCTGAGAATCTCTCAAGAAAAGCTGCAATAAACATGGAGAAAGCTGCACAAAACCAACCCACTGTGGGAAGTTTTCACTAATGTGCTTTCTTAGCTGCAGATGAGTCTGTGAAAGAAGGACCTGAGTAGTGAAGGAAACAGAGCAGCAGCAATGATAAAGTTGCACTAGCCCTTCAGCTAGAGAGTAATCATCCAGATAAAATTGGCAAAATTCAATTACATTATCTTTCAGTAATGGGCTGACTTCTCTCTTCGACCTTCATAATCCAATTAATTTTCCCAGAGTTTCAATGTTATATACTCTCTAGAAAGTTGGCAACCCAAGTTTCCCATGTCATCAACTCTATCCAGTCTCCTGAGAAAGAGTTTTCTAACACAACATCCTTGCACCTGCTAGTTCTTCCCCAGCTCTTCTCAAAGTCAGACTGCTCTGAACACCTTCATGAAATTCTTCCATGTTACTGAAGCAATTTACTGACTTTAATAATGTAATTCCCCAGCTGATTGGAAACAGATCCAGTTCCATTAGCCTGTTCTTGTGATGGAGGGCCCTGTTCCTTTGATATTTTCAGCGTCTAAGATGGATGGGTTTGAAATGGTTAGAAATCTATATTATTGTGAGAAAGATATCTGCATTTTCAAGTACCTAGTACCTGTCAAAGAGGTTTTGTCTGCAGAGAAAAGTTAGCACATTTTTTCACAATGAGCATTTAAAACCCCTAGAAAATATAATTCTTCTGTTTTTTTGGTGGTGGTGTGCAATGTTGAAAGTCTGAATTCATTGCTGAAGTTTTAAACTTTGTTCCTGTGTGCATGTTATATGGAAATACGTGAATGTGTAGCATAGGTGATGGCACTAACAAGGCTCTGGCAAACTGAGGTTGTCCTTAGTTAAGTTGTAGTCTGAGTGAGGTGTTTGATAGTTGCAGGTTCCTCGTGGACTCTTCCCTACATATAACTTCCAGGACTGCTGAATAAAACAGTGATTTACGCTGGTATTATTTTTAGTTGAGAAATTAGACTTAACCAGCTCTTTGTACAGCTAAATGAGAACATGGGTCAAGAAAAATGAGAAATTATCCATCATGTTGAAGGATGATGCATTTTCCAAGGTTGAATACTTGCCTGAACTGAGGCTTACAGTGGCATGATTGGCCTTGTAAAATAGGGGTCTGCTTGCCTGATCTATCTTTTGTGTTGGAATTGACTCTTTTAATAAAGTATCTGAGAAGCAAATCCTGTTCTGAGCTGTATAATTAACTTCAGATAGGTCAGAAATAATATATGGAGCACTTGAGTTGAAATAAAATTCAGATTTGTGGGGACATGCTTGATTCTAATGGATCTTGCTTTCAGAAATGATTATTGCCCTGTGGAGACATTTGCATTGAAACTTGTCAAGTTCTGTTCATTGATATGGGTTCTGTTCAGCTTTTGAAATGCTGGTGTAGCTCATCTACATTCCTTCTTCTTTCTGGAGGGCTGTCCTGGCAGCCAATGCAGTTTGTATGGGCTCAGTGCTGCAGGGTCTCTGCTGCAGGAGGGACTTTTCCCTCTGGAGTTGCATGAGCCTCTTCCCCAAGGCCCTGGAGCTGAAAAGACCTCTCAGTGGGCTCAGTTCTGGCTGCAGAAGGCACAGAAGAGCTCATAGTTTTCAGAGACCTGTAAACCGAATCACAGGGCTCTCACCTGTTGTTTTCCTATATCTTAGTGATGTTTGTTTTGTTTTATTTACCAAGTGCAAAAAATTTAATGATGCTTCTTCATATTTCATCATAACACTTCCATATAACCAGCTGTATTTACATTTTAAATGTTCAGGTATTAATTGTTGTAGTAGCTACTATGACTTTTATTGGTTATTTCTAGAATCTGATTTCAGGTGTAGCAAGATCTGTGCAAGCTTTATTGTTGGGGTGAAATTTAAACTTCATTGGGATTGAATGTTTAATAGTATAACTTGCTGCATATGTTGCAAATACAAGCTGCTATGAATAGATCCTCTGTAAAAAAAAAGGCATTTGATATGTTATGTATGGACTTAAATCCAATATGTTGTTATCTTTAACTAAAGGAAGTTATAAGAAGAGATTTACAAAGAAGGATTTATTCTATTAACTTTAATTTCTTTAAAATATTTCTCAACTGGAGTTGAATTTGGTTTCTGTATTTTGATGTTGTTTAAAATATGCTGTACTTCTTCTGTTCCTTGAATATTATTCTGCAGATAGTACAAATTGGCTGTTTTTCATATACATGAGAAGAGAAAAATATGATTATTATTAGTAGTAGGTGGATTATTTATTTAAGTGGATTGCCTTGATTAGTCCACTCACAGTAGACTCAAGGATTTGAGTGCAAGGTTTTCTGTTACATCAGTTCAACTTTTTAATGTAATTTTTATACCTTGTAAAAAACTAGGAGAAAGGCTCTTCCTTTCCTATATATCTCTGGGCCCCAGCCTCCCAGAAAGAAGTAGTAAAGAACACATTAATTTACAATAGATATTGATCTGGATTCTTATGGCTTGTATGCATTTTGGAATGAGTCTGTATTTGTAAATGGCAGGAATAAAAAGTTTGGGGCTATTTGAGATTTAGGGACCTTATTAAATGTTCTTGGCGTAGGCATTTTGACTTGGAATTTAATTATTGTCCCATACTTCCCTTTAAAGTGTGTAACCACTTATTTGGTGATTTTATATAAGTAGATAATCAGGCTTTTTTTTTTTTTGAGAAAGTGGTTTTAATTTTTTTTTCATAGAACAGTTTACAGTGAGTCCCTTTCTCTTTTTTAAAGCTGGAGTAACACAAAATGAGGGACATCACCACGTGCATCATCCTAACTCTAAGAAAGAAAAAGCACACGGGGAAGGGGCCAATCTCATTCAGTCATTTTTGAATGGTTTTCTGCAAGAGGGCAACAAATTTTACACCTTGTGTAGGATTGTAGGATTCCCTTCAGCCTTTCTATCTGGAATTATAAAAAGCTTGCATAAAGGTAGAGAGTAATTACAGCCTGAGTCAGGCTATCAAGTTGGCTTTTTTCTCTGTAGTCAAGATAAGAGAATGTCTCTCCTGGCCAAAAGGACTGGACTCTGAAATAGAGCTGTTCTGGACAGGTAATTCCAAGTACAGCCCAACTTGCAGTGAAATACACAGGCTGAGATTTATATTTGGGTCTTGCTATTTAAAATGAATGCTGTTTAGGCTTCTTATAGTAGCCTTTTATTCTGTGTAGGGTGCAGAGGAAGCCAGGCCTGAAAAAGTGCAAATGAAATTAGGATTACTGCCACAGATAACTTCAGCATGGCTTATCAGTGAGAGTGAGACTGTCTTATTGTTTGCAATCTGGAAAGCAGTGGAGAATGTGAAGAAATGGAAAATTATGCAAGGTAAGAATAGACCAACTAAATCAGTGAGATCACAGGATTTCACACTACTGCAAATTCACTGGATTGTGGAGGTTCTACTTGTTGTGATTGTCTTTAGTCTGGGAAGTCACAAGGCAAAAGGAATCTCCTGCAATTAAAAGGGTGGATGAATTTATTTCTCTGCCTTTGCACAGTCCATTGTTCTTGGATTCTCTCTGTATTTTGAAAAGTCTTAGAATGCTAAAGACAAACATATGAGAACCTGGAACCATGCTAAAGCTTTAGATACTGAACTGTTAGGGCTGGCCTCCAAGCTAACATTAGCTTGTACTGGCAAACTAAGAGCTGACTGCGGATAAGAAAATTCAGGGGAGGTTATTGCCATAGATCCTTCCAAAAGTGCTTGGGAACAGTTGAAAAATATTCTGTAGGAATAGTGCCCTTCTGTAAATCTTTAAAATTAAACTGTGCTGTCAAGAATTCTATTTAACCTTACATGCAAATGGTAGTGGTAAAAGAGCAGCTGCTAGATATACAAGAGTAGATGATTTTGCACCATCGGTCAGACATGAGGCGTGTGTTGGGGACTTGACATTTCCCCTTGCCTTGCTGTTTTTAGAAGTAGTGGGCAGAGTGTCACTTGTTCCACAAGAGGCATGACAGCTTTTCAAAAGACAAGGTCAAGTGGACAAACCAAGATGATGTGTGCTCTTTTAGAATTCGGTATATAAAAGCTGCTTTTGAAAAGATTTTCCTTAGTAGTTGTCCTACATCTGACAAAAATAGTGGTATTTTCCACTTGACTAAAGCAGGGGAGACTGAGTGACTCCTGTGTCTGTGGCACTTTTTGCTGATTGCTCGTTTTGCATGCAGGACAAGTGTGTTAAGATACTTGATTGTATCAGCATCAACAAGGAGAGTCAGTCCCTCCACAACCTTTCCTGTAGTGGTCAAGGTAGGAGGGCTTTTCAGTAGCTTAACTACAGCCTCTGCTTTGTGTTCAGTTGTGTATCTAAGTCTTAGTTGCCAGTAAATTCAGTGAAATGCCAGGAACTAGGTACCTGCTGGAATCTCTCACCTCTTATTGTTAGATTGGTCAAACTGCTGGTAAAGAGAAGGAAACAAGACCATTTATCTTACTCTCCATCTGCTCCACCATCATAAACTCCAATGTGATATCCTGAAGGAGTAAAATTATTTTGTTAAATTTCCTGTAGAAAGATCATCATTATTGGAAAGCAGTGCATGACTTATGACATGTCTCAGTTCATCTGTCCTGGGAGCTATCCATTGTGCACACACATCTGCTCCTGTACACCCACACAGGATGGGAAGATATTCCTGCACAGGAAGGTCTTCCGTTCCCTCAGTGTGCAGGTGGTATGTATTGGCGAGTCCCTTATTGTGGATGTGGGAGCCAAGTTCCCAGAGCAATGCACAGAGAGTGAAGCAATTCACTCAACCTCAGCTGCCTGAATGAGAATACAAGATGAGTGAATAGGAACACAACCTTGAGACCCATCTTTCAGTGTTGCCTCTGTGATAACTGTTTTAATCAATTCTGCTGCTGGTTGTGTTTGAAATATTGACCATTAGAAGAGTAAAAATGATATGTTGGTGAGATCAGTCACAGGGAAGACACTTGTCGCTTAAAATACTTAAAGCATTTAATAGGGCATCATACACTTTTAAGTTCCAAAATGCTAGACAATGTCTTGCCTTTGAATTACAGATGATCTTTAGTGCTGTCCATTTTTTTATCCTTTTTCTGTTCATTGAATGTCTTTCTGTAATCACTTGGATCATTTTAAAATTGCTTAATGGCATTTATTCACTGGACATGGAAGATGAGTGATAAAGCTGTAGTGTTGAGAATATCCTGATTAGAGCAGGCATCCTGTTGTGAATTAGCAGTTTCTATTTTCATTTTATGTCTGATTTGCTCAGCTGTGTCTTTTAACGTTTCAGCAATTTTGGTTCAGTCAGAGGATTTATTTCATTCTTTCCAGCAGCAGAGCCTGTGTTTATCTTTTCTCACCTCAGTAAGAGCCCTTTCCCCTTCACCGTATCAGTCCTCCAGCATTACTGTACACATTGTATAGAAGAACAAGAATGAGTCATTAAACTAATGACCATTAGTCTTAACAGTTGTCAGTGAACAGATGCCTGCAGCGTCTCTCATGTGAGCTTTTAATTGCTCTGGGGTTTCTGCTAAAGCAGAGTTATATAAGTAGTGGCTTATTAGTGAGTATACATGTGAAATGCTGTCAGTTAATGCCAGCAAAAGAATTGGGACTAGAAGGGGACAATATTCAGATTAGTAGTGGGTCCTCTTTCATAGTTGCATTACTTGCTTTTTGCTCAGATATTGACCTTTATCTAGTCAGCATTTAATTTTTAATGTGGATAATGTGTCTGGCTCAATAGAACAGAGTTAAAACTTTGCCTTGCTTGAGATGCTTTCACTGGCAAGAGAGAAAGACAAAATATACTTGAACAACCACCCTGTCTTTCCCCCAAAAATGAGAGGAAAGTGGAAAATGTATGGATCATAAATATCAAGGCTGGCATCACAGGACTGAGGGAACAGTTAAGCTGAGATTTAAATGTAGCAAATGAGAGTGCTTGGAGAAGTGAGTTGCAGTGTTAGAGCAGTGGGCCTCGGTCTGGGAAAGCATTTCTGCAGCAGCACAACAGGGAGGAATGATGAAGATACTGGAAGTCACTGGCAATAATCTCAAAGTGGCAGGTGAACAATAGGACAAAAGTAATTTATTAGGGAAAAATGGCTTACTAGGAAGTAGTGTGCCTGGTGGTTGGTGTATTGGTATTCCTGACACCAGTAAAGTACAAAAAGTTTAAAACCTCTAAGATATTTGCAGAAATGCTTTTGAGACTTAGAGACTGCGTGCTATGAACAGTTTCTTTCAGGTATTTCTTTTTAAAATCATGCTGAAACAGGTGTGCACACGTGGAGGGTGCTTGGCTGAAAGGCATTCACCTCATGTGCCTTATTAATAGCCTTAAACCAACATTCCTGCAGCAGAGCCATGACCATTTAACTGCTTCCTTATTGTGAAAATGTGCCTGACTGAGTCAACGTGTAAGGCTGCTCAGTCCATAAACCCTGCAAAGGGACTTACTGCAATGAAGAAAGAAGAGTAGATGAAGAACTGGGTTAATATCACCAAAATTATCAGAAGCTATGGAAAACTAACAGTGGAAAAATCATGCTTTCCTCACCATGTGTTAGACACATTTGTGTGCTGAGCTGTTGTAAATCAAAAGTCAGCCTGGGAGTGAACATCTGGCTGTGGCATTCTCTGCAGTCTGGTTTCTTTCAGGTGAGAAAGGATTCGTCAGCTGGAGGTAACAGGGAGGAGGACCATTCTGATTATTTACACTCTTACTCAGGGTGGTCTGTCTTTGCAGCTATGGGACACCCCTCCCTGCTCAGCCCTCTTTGAAGAAATGCTGACAAGGTGGGAGCAGCACTTGGTGCTCTGCTGAAATAGGTGCATGAAGAGCAGTGTTAGCCTGACCTCTCCTGTGGTACTTAGAGCACTATCCACTGAGCAGCTTTGAGTTAGTTTCTGATTATCAGAGACTTTCTATTTTCTTGATCTGTCAAAGTTGCTTAGTTGCCTGCTTTTTGGGTTCTGTTACTTGAGTTTTGGGCTATTTGATCTTCAAAATTGTTGTACCAGAGATGCTGCTGTTTCCTGTTGAAAAATTATTCCAGTTCTTGGTGGCTGTTTGCCTGTTTCCAGGTCCTTTTCTATTACGAGAATTTGTAGTCATTTACAGTAGCAGAGCAATTCCATCCATTTCATCTACCTGTTTAGTTCATGATAAACACCACACTGTTGCTGATGAGATTATGTAAACAGTATGCAGTGAAAAAAAATTACTACAGCTAGGGCAGCATTTTTTTGGAGCTGAATACTTGCCAATTTTTCCCTGGCACCTGAATCAGGAGCAGAAGTAAAGAGATTGAGGGCAGGGAGAAAACTCTGTCATTAGCAATCAAAGGCATGGTAGTGCCCTGCAATATATGATAGAGTCAGTGTTCAGCCTAGCCCACATGACAAAAGTCTCTGGTTTTAATTGCACTGTGAACAACTTTAATGTCAAAATCTTCAGTATTTAGCTCTGAAGTATGTAGTGGTCTAAGCTGGTTTTTCTTTCCCCCTAAGTGCCATGGTTTTAATACCATTCCATCACCCCACACATTTCCCTTCTTTGTGTTTTCATTATGCAACAGGAATTCTCTTAAAAATCTGGATCTGCCACTAGTTCTAGCAGGTGTTTAGCTTCTGAGTGCCAGAGGTTTTTTCTTTTTGCAGCTTATGGATGAGAATTTCACTGCCCTTAGGCACAATTTCAGCTGAACTATATGAAAAGCATGTTACTATGTCAGTTCAAATTATATCACTATTAAAGAAAAAACTCAAAAGGAAATTAAATATAAATAATCATACTAACATAACATAACATTAATAACATTAAGGTTATAATTTAAATTAAAAAGAACTGGGAAAATCTGAGTCAGGAGTCCCATGTCATTCTCAGCCAGACTCTCCTGAGAGCAGCCATTGTAAATGAGGATAATGACAACTTTGAGTCATATGAG
This sequence comes from Pithys albifrons albifrons, assembly GCF_047495875.1. Taxonomy (NCBI): domain Eukaryota; kingdom Metazoa; phylum Chordata; class Aves; order Passeriformes; family Thamnophilidae; genus Pithys; species Pithys albifrons. The sequence goes on from NC_092470.1 coordinate 12,275,908, forward strand.
ATCTCTTGATGAACAGTACTGTAATAGTGGAGTATATAAGAACTAAGTGTACTTTTTAGCTCTGTATATTATACTGTGCAGGAACTAAGTATTGTGTGAAGTCTTGTATCCTACTTTCCCTCACCATTAGCCTATTTATCTGATAGCAACTAACACTTCTTGCAGTACCCAACAATGCCCTAGGTCCCATTCTGCTGACATAGCATTGCCAGCTACCTCTGTTACCTTCCTTGGAGTGTTTAGACCAGCTTGTAGAAAAACTGGTCATATGTAGCTGCAGATGTTCCTTAAATCCTGAATCCTGCTGTCACACCAGTGTGGGCATGTCACTGTGGTTAGATAAAAACAAAGAGGCATTTGCAGCTGCTGTGCAGAATTGCTGACAAAACGATGCCATGAACTTTCACCTGCCCAGAATTCTTACTTTGTTAGTTTTTCAGAGGCTTGTTGTTTAGATGAAACGTTTGGTTACCTGGGAGCACTCACACCTTTCTTGTAACCTTTCTTTAGAATTATTAGAGCAGTTATCCAATCTGAATACTGAGGAAGCTGATGAGAAGGGAGTAATGTATTAGGAAAGGGTGATGGTGCTCTTGCAAGCCCATGGCGTGAGATTTATCTCACTAGGAAAGGGTTAGGCCCCTGCAGCCCATAACCTGCTACAGCCTCTTGTCCATCTCATGAGAATTGCCAATATTTTTGTGGTATTATTGAATAATCCTAAAGTCTGTATTACAGCATGGCCTGCCAAAGCTTCTGAAGTGTCATGGCCCTTGATGATGGGGGCTCCCCCGCTCAGTGAAGGAATGACACGTAGGCCTTCTCATTTTGTTTTGTTTACTCCTTAAGCAATGAGAATCTTTTTTCAGTGCATATATTGATTTGTTGGGCTTTATAGTCCCCCTGCCTCTGACAGTGATCCTACGTAATGTTCAACTATACCTTTTTCCTTGCCTTTTGTAAATGAATCTGCTGTTGCTCAAAGATTGTGCTTCCAGTGTCCCCCAATGTGTTACTGGAGCTGCAGTCGTGGTCATAGTATGGTTTGTTTCCTGCCAGTGAGTGCAGTTGTCAGCAGCTTGGCAGTTCTACAGAGAAAGGAAAATCTTTCACCACATGATGTTCATGATAAAGGACACTAATAAAATGTCCTGATTTTGGCTAAATGGAGGGAATTTTTGCCTGGTATAGTGCTGTATTTTGAATTTAGCATGAGAATAATGTTGTTGTTTTGCTTGTTGCTGAGCAGTGCTTTCCCTAAGTGAAGGACTTTTCAGCCCATCCAGCAAGGAGCTGGGGGTGCACAGGAGGCTGGGAGGGGGCACAGCCAGGATAAGTGATTCCAACTGGCCAGGGGGATATCCCAGCCTGCACAGCATCACACTGAACAATAACACTGGGGACACTGGCTGAGGGTTGGTGGCCACTGCCTGGGTCAGTGAGTGTGGAGCCAGTGCAATGTGCATCTCTTGTTTTATGCATTCTTTTATCAGCATCACTATAATTATTTTCCTTTCCTTTTCTCTCCTATTAAACTCCTTATCTCAAACCAAAGGTTTTACCTTTTTCCTGATTCTCTCTCTAACCCCCCTGTGGGGGTAACTGAGGGAATAGCTGTGTGGTGTTTAGCTGACCATTTGGTTAAACCACAACAAAAAACTTTAAAAAAATTACAGATTATTCTTTGCTAAGATTTCTGATAGCACTTTTTTAGTGTATTTTTTTCCTGTGGAGAGCATAAGAAGCCTTAGAAACTGTCAATGAATAAATGGTAGAGTTCCATGAGAACATGCTCCAATAATGCTGAAGGGAATTATTTTACGAAGAGATTTTTCCAATTATTAGGTTACTACATAAAGAATAAAGAGAGAGTTTTGTCTGGAATATTGGAACATATGGTGAAAGAAGGGATAAAAAAGTCTTTTTAGACCTCAGTCAACTATGTCTTTCTTGCAAGACTTTACAAAGAGGTTTTAATGAAATAGTATTTTCTGTCTTACTTCCAGATTTTCAGGTATTCCTTCCCTTTCACTATTGCCAGCACAGAGGAGAGCAGATAAAGAGGATTTTAGTAAAGAGTGATCTTAAGAAAACTCACAGAAACCCCACAAGCTTTGGAGAACATGCAGGTAGAATCTTCCCTCACTAGTATAGTATGTGTTTTATCTATATGCTATAAAATTGCTTTTATGTTGGATCTAAACTTTGTGCCCATTCCCCCAAGGCTGAACTAAAGGCTATTAGAGAAATAGTTGAGTATTGTGAATTTTGAAACCAGAATCTGTTCCATAGTCACTAACTTTGTGACAGTAATTGTAAATGAACTGCTCTAGGGTTATCTCATCTGAGTGCTGAATTTCCCCCCTTGGCTCTTATTTGTACAAAACTAGAGAGGATTGAGTGTGCAGTGTTATTCGCAGACCTAGTGAGTGTCTGCTTGTGTGGCTCATTTTAGAGCAAATATTATGCACACCAAATCCATCCTTTGGAGAAAAGGTAGAGTCTTGCCTAACACAGAATTTAGATAAAGCTTCATTGGAAGAAGAAAAACTTCAGGGTTCATATTTCTTTTAGAAATATGAAACAGAGTTGGGACTTAAGCTTTTGAAAGTAAATGAGATTTTGGCTAAATATGACTGCAGTCTTTCAGTGAAATGTTTAATCTTTTAGCCAGGCAATAGCAAGAGAAAACATCAGTAGTTGTTGATAAACATCCAAAAGCTTAATCACTGGTATAAATTTTAAAAGGTACAGAAAAAGATTTCAAAATATTGATTTTAGTCTATAGCCCAAGCTATGCCAAAACCAATGTATTTACATCTAATCAAGAAAAATGGTGGTAGAAATGTCCTTATGAAAAGACTGAAATATAGTATCTTAATTTAAAACCAAAATTAACTCCATTATTCTTCCTGTTTCAGTGTTGGCTTGAAGTTGTACAAAGCCACAGCCTGAAGGAAGGTTTAGGCTGAGCGCTGCTGTTCTGGTGTGTCTTAAGCACATTGCAGTCCATGGAATGACTCAGTGCTGAATGGGTGCAGGATGGGTTGAGCAGCAGAGGTGATGTTGGCGGTTACTTTCTTGCAGCTCTGAATAGGATTATAGTTACAGCTTAAATTCAGTTTTCAGGAGGAGATACCATTCAAACAGTGGCTGAACTATCAGTTTCTAAGTTGCTCACTGACAGCATTTTACTGTGTTCTAAGTGGGTGGCTTGTGCAAAATACGTAAGAATAGTCTTTTGTGTATCTTTATATGTATCTTCAACTTACAGGCACATTTTCCCAAACTTGTTTTATGTCTTCATGTTCTAACAGGTCTAGAATGAGAGATGTGAGGAAAAATAATTAGATTTGGGCTTAAATCAGACATGTCTTAAGTCTGTTTATTAATAATACAGAGCATGCAACATGGAAGAACAATCCTTGAGTCTCACATGTGTTCTGTCCCTGGAAGAACTTTTGATTCAGTCCTTCAGATTGTCTTGTCTCACTTGTTACTTCCCTGATGAAATCTGACAGTCAAGTTCAGTGTTTCAGGGTTCTTTGATGAAGAAGTGCTTGGCTTCAGTTCAGCTGAGACCTTTTGCATTTTTTTAGGAGAAACAACATTTACAGTTTGATTTGAAATGCTGGCCTCCTAGGTTAATATTAATAATTAAATAATTGGCCGGTCTGCAGAAATGCTGAGCTGCTGGCAGCCTCTGTGGAAACTCAGTTCACTTGCAGGGTCTTTAAATGTTTCAAAACCTCTCGCATTAGGAAGCTGTTTTTGTAGATTTTGGCCATGACATAAGCTAATCTGAGTCTTACTGGATATTACTCATCAGGATTGCTTGCTCTGGAGATATCTGAAGTCCTTAACTGTTAGTGTGACCTTGTTTCTCTGCTAACACACTTTTTCACGTTGTGATGAAGCTGGAGTGCTATGCCCTATCTTACATTTTGCTATTGGAGTCCTTGAAAATCCATTAAACTGAACTGCTCTTTAGCTGGTATATTACTGCCCTGGGGGGTAATCATATGCTGCAGCAGCTTAGGAGACAGATATTTAACTTGCATTAAATGGGAAGGCACACACTTTGGTATATGATTGGACTTGCTGTGCTTATTAATCTGACAAACATGTATTTACAAGTCATTAAAATGCACGTAATTTTTCTCATTTTATTTGCTTTTCCCATCTTTTTTCCCCTAAAACAGCAATTTTGGAAATGAACACACTCAAGATCCTGCCCATTTTCCATTTTCATAAAGAACTAATAAGAGCCACAAACTATGGAAAGGAAACAGCCTTCACTGTGCTCGTCTTTTCTTCATAGAATTTGCTTTAGGCAGGATAGTGCAGTTGTTCATACCTGTAAGGGTTTAGGTGGCTGGAACTTTTATCTTTTCTGTGTTCCTCTTTTAAAAACAAGATACTGAGGCAGTTTCAGGAAGTGTGGTATTTTGTCATCTTTAGCATTTGGAATAGACAATCTCAAAGCTTTCATCTTCATTGCACCAAACAGTTTGTTCTCATTATGCTCCCAATTTTAGCAAGTACACAGGTTTAGTTGGGAAATGACTGATTTAAGTCAAAGTAATGTTCATTTGTCTTCAGAGTTTGTAACAGCAGAGTTCTTACTTTTCTCTTAATGGGGCTCTTGGTGCCAAGGAACTCTAAAATTAAAAATTCTCTATACCTGAAAGATTAGTGCTCTATTTCTAATTATGTTCAAGTTATTTCTTTCAGACATTCCATTTCTGTTTTCTCATCTTCTTGACCTTCACAGCTCAGATTTAGCAGAAAGCTCTTTCTAAAGCTGCTGCTGTTTATATATAAATATGGAACAATTACTTTCCAGTCTCCTGGTGGCTGTGATTAAATAGAATAGTGGCATGTTATTATGGGGTTACTTGAAGTTTTCTGAGCCTTTATATCAAATTATCTACAAGAATTGTAGACTAAACTACATTTTTTAATTTATCTGATATTACAATAACAGTTTAAATCCTTGGATGAAATTGTTAATCTGTAACTGGGAAGGAATGACCAATGATTAATATTTGTAATTTTTAGTCATAGGAAAACTAGCAATTACCCTGATTTGATAATTGCAAGTGAGCTGGGTGGCAATAGCTAATAGGAGTCCTGGGTATCAAGGAAAAAAGAGCAGTTAAAGCTCCTTGCATTGTGTGGTGGTTTCACACTGTGGTAATGGGATTCTTTTTGGGCCAAACTGCACCAGAAGTTGTGCCCCAGCAGCAACACCTACTGTGCTCAGTCACTGAGAGATACTCAGTCAACAGGATCAGCTAAAGCTGGTTCCAAATAAGCCCCTCTCCCTCACATGTGCTGTGTGTGGGCTATTCAGTCCTACTCAGCCATGCTGCTCTATAATGCCAGCAGGGGCTGGGAAGTGCTCAGTAACCATCCCTCTTATTCTCATTAATAAAATAAAATAGAAAATCCTCAAATCCAGCAACTCAAACTCAGGCAGATGCTTCTAGTCAGCAATATACAGAGGAATGAAATCAAGTAGCAGTAAAAATGACAACCTGCAGCTCTGGGTGAAAGGAGGTCTGAAAACCAGAGGCTTGGATAGAAGCTGTTCATCATTGTGTCTTCTGCAATTGCAAGTGGAAGAGTAATTAGGTCTTTAAGCACTCAGGTGGGGAGTGATGTGAGGAAGAAATCACAGCCTGAACAGAACAAAGCTGTACTCAAAGCATAAACCTTTGAATAAAACCAGTGCCATCTCACACTCCCCAGGACCTACATACATTGCCTACTTATCAGGACACTTCCCTTGATCACATAGGTAGAACGGTGTAGCATGGAAGATCTTATTTTTTTCGGTTTCTGATTAGTAAGTTACATGGCCTAATCAACTAGGAAGATTTTCAAACACTGCTCTGTTTCCAACTTTTATATTTTCTTTTTTGTCAGTAGGTAGTGTGCACGTCCTTGCTACATAATATATTATTTTCAATTAATTTTATGTAGTGATTATTATTGTATCTGACTTGGCTACATTTTCACCTTCTACTGTCTCCATATGCTTAAGAAGATCATAAAAGCTGGTTTCTAAATCTTGAGTGTACTTGTAACTTGACACATTTAACTTAAAGCTATTGAAATTAAACTGGCCATTAAACATATCGAAAACACTAGCATGAAATGTAATTGTTTTCTGAAACTTGCACTTACAGTCTTTATTTTAAAACATGAATTTATATCAGATTAGCTCAGTCATTCAGAGATGATCCCAAACATATTATAAACCCACAGACTGCTGAAATTTGAATTATGTTTAAGCCAAAGTGCCCATAGAAATATAAAAGCCTCATAAGGAGCACTGGTAGTTTCCTCAGTGGGGAATGAAATGGACTAAGTGGAAACATTACATTTTGTGTTCAGTGCAGTGTGTGAATGCAAGTGCATTGAGCCACATGCAGCTTGTTTGAAGGTACCTGTCTTAGAAGGCAAAAATGTTTAACTGTTGCTTTGGTGAGTGGATACAAAATAATTCTTTGAGCATTTGAAGCTTTGAGTTTTTAAAATTAACTTCATGATTTGAGTTGTTTATCAGATGTGATTACTTGGCCTCAACATAAATTTGCCATGACAATTCGTAGTGTGTTCTTAGTAATTTTTTAATTTTTAATGCAAACAAAACTTTACAATACACCATTAAATAGGTCAGGAAGTGTTATAATTGTTTTATACCTGGGGAAACTGAGGTAGAAATGTGAAGTACTTTAACCCAGGCCACTTGAGATTTGGAATGCATATCTCTTATCCATTAGACCTGTGCTGAAATCATAGGATTACATCATTGCCATATTCCCTCACATAGGATCTATCGATAGCCCATTGAAACCAGTGGGGAAAAATGCCAGATTATGTCAGCCAGTTTTGTGTCTGGGTTATACTTCACATGTCAAGGCTTGTACTGGCTGCAGCCAGCTTGGATTCAGCACAAAGCAGAACTGAGCACCTCTTTTGGTGGCCTTATGGGGGAACTATTGTTATCAAACCAAGGCTTATTCTCCATATTTTATTATTTAATTATGCAAAAAGAAATTCAGTTAGCTAAAGTGTAAAAGTGAAACCTGTGCTGCAATAAACTTTATAGAAATAGCATGATAATACAATGTGAATGTGAGTTACTCTTGTAGGCCTGGTGAAAAAACCCTTTTTAAATCTTGTTCAGTCTTGCATGAAATATGACTTTTACCCTAGTCTAGACATGTCCTTTGCAAGCTATTTCTAGTTTATATGAAGATTGCTTGATTTAAAACCAGTCTGTTCATCTGATGCTGTCAGGAGTGGTGGGGTTTGCAGTGGGAGGAGCTGACAGTCCCTTGCAGAACAGAGTAAGCAAAAGCCCCGTCAGCTTCTCCAGACCCATCCTGCGAATGTTGTGCCATCTGCTTTATATGTGATCAGTTGTGAGCTTCACAAACTGAACTTACCACAGGAGAGAAACTGCAGAAGGTCTTGCCTTCCTTTTCCACCATAAACTGCTTAAATTACTTTGATTACTTTTGAAATCTCTGGTTATCTGGCACTGAGATTACACACCTGTGTTTGGTACAGCTCTAGCCAAGAGCCTGGAAACTGGGTGATGGCCACTGATGGCTTTCATCTAAAATTAGTATGTATATGTCAAAATATACAGTTTAATTAAACCCCTGTTTATTAAGTTGACTCACTGGGAAATGTCCAGCAGTAACTTTTGCATTTCAGGCTTTCTTTTCTTCCCTGAAAGGTTTCAACCTTTTGGAAGGTAGTTTTCATTTCCTTGCCCTGTCCTCCCTACCACAGCTGGACTCAATATTCTGCATTCAAAAGATGATTGCTTGTTTTCTGTAGCATGCAAACCAATTGGCTTCTCAGAGTAGTTACAATGCAGTAGGAACAAGGACAGCAGAGTCTGTGCAGCACATTTGCTGTGTGTCAGGGGTGCTTTAGACCTACAGTGCAGTGACAGGGTGCTCACCCAGGATGTGTTCCATGTGCTAACACATTTCAGGTGTGTTGTCATTACTGAACATGCACTGATCTGCTGAGCAAAAGCCATTTCTCTACTCAGGGCCCAGGTGAGCCAGCCCAGCTGGAGCTACCGTGTTCTGATAGAATTGGCTCCTCTGTAGCTTGTAATGCCCCTTGTTCTCAAATGCTCTTCATCATTTGTGAATAGTGTTCTGAATTAATACAGACCACTGTCTGGTGTTCACTCCAGTCACTCCCACTCCCTTCCCATTTCTTCTTTCCAGGGATATCTTCCTGCAAGATAGGAAAATAATCCATAGTGTCAAGGCTTCATAGCTTGCCCTATTGGATTAGATGAGCCCTCAAGATGTCTTCCAAGCTGAGTTAGTCTACAATTCTATGTCTTTGTATCTTCCTTTGTAAAAATATATTGTATTTAACCAAAAGCCTGTTATCTGCAGCAGCCAGTAACTCTCTAGTGAAGTGTATAAGGAAAAAGAAAATGTAATGTTGCTTTTCTATTGTCTTTGATTGATTAGCCAGAGATGTTCTCTTTTAGTTTAATAGATGATTCTGCTGTTGAGAATAACCTTGTTTGATTTTGGACCCCTGTATTTGACGTGTCCTCATGACAGATCTATGCAGCAAAGTAGCCACACAGAAACACTGTCCCTGAAAACACAGCTCTTCTTCCACACCCCTCTCCCTGAATTTCATGTCTAGTGTTTGTAGTTATATTAATAGAGCTTTTAAAATAATTTACTTCTGTTTGTAGTAGCTGTAATATGACCTTTCTGAATTTCTTACAGACCAGAGCAGAGCAATCCCAAGGTGCATACTTCTTGCCTGAGTTTGCACTTTCTCCCCAGGGGAGTTTTCTTGAGGACACCACGGGGGAACAGTTCCTGACGTACCGTTACGATGACCAGGTCAGTGCCATGTGTGGAAATGGTAGAGCTTGTCACATTCCTGTAACTCTGAGGGACAGATTGCTGTGGGGCAGAGTAAAATACAGATTGTGTTATCTTTTAAAGGCACATCAAATTTATAGCAAAGTGAACGATAACACACTACACAAAGTGAAAATTACGGCATTTAATTGCAGCAATAATAAATAAAACTACTTGTTGAAAATATTAATAGGACATAGCAAAGACAAAAATCAGCAATATTTTAGTGATGTGTTAATAGATGTTTATAGTTACTTCAGCAAAACGTGTAGAATTGGAGGTGGTTGTCCTTTCTGTGAATTGTTTGACTTATCCTAAATTGTTTTATTTCATGGAAAAATTAGTGTGAGGCAGATCTTGAATTTTCCAGCTTTTGAAAAGTCAGCACATTATATTAGCTCATGAAGTTTTCGTAAGGGAAGCTTGGGTGAATTACAAAGAAACAAATGGGAAGTGTAATAATGGATGGAGCAGTGTTTAGAAAGCAACAAATGATGTTTTTTAAAGTTAAAACTCTTTAATGTTTTCTCTAGACCCATAGAAACTTTATGTTTAACATGGAATATAGATATAAATTTAAAGAAAGCAACATGAAAGAAATGCTGTTAATCTTGGCAAAAGATCTAAAGTAAACCTAGGAAATGTGTGGCGTGCTGTGGAAATTTACTCATAACACAATGTGTTCCAGCAGTGAGTTAAATTTCACATCAAAACTGTCTGAATTACATGCATAGACACTTACAGTACTTTCCTTAATGTAAGAGGAGGGAATTTGTTGGGAAACACTCCCTGGAGAAGTGAGAGAAGAGCCAAACTTTCCCTGCATCGCGAGGTGTGGCTCTGCCAGTGACTGGTAGTTGCATTTTGAAGGATGGTCTCCTTGCAGGAGCTGCTCTGAGAAAATAGTTTGCTCATCACTACTCTAAAGAGAGAGGAAAACTGAGATGAGTTTATTTAAACTTTAAACTGTCAAAAGGAAGCAGAAAAGATACAGTAGAAAGCACGCTGAGCTACTGTGAACTATTGGAATTTAGTTTAAATGTTTATGATAATTCATACTTCTGCTACCCTAGCAGGTCTTGATTATGAACAGAAAAGGTACTTGGATAAGATGGTTCCTGGACCAAACACCTGGGAAAGCAATAACTTAGAGGACAGTAAAATGCAGCTGCAACTCAGGCTGCATTTAATGACAGTAGTTGAAAAACACTATAAAGGTTATACACTTTGATCAAAATAATTTCCATTTAATGGAGCACATTATAGAGAAGATGATAAATCAAATGTAACAGAGGCTTAGTCTGAGTCTTTGACTAGACTGTTTGGACTATATGAATAACATAGCTGATTAAAAAACAAACAAAAGGAATCTGCCTCAAAAAAATCCTCAAATACCAGCGTAGCTCTATACAGAAGCCAGTTCCAGGCTCAATTCCATTTGATGGAAAGAATTCCATTTGATGGAAAGTTTTCCATTAGTTCCGTTGAGATCTGAGTTGGATCTAGGATATGTCCAGCTTCTGTTCTTTCATAAATGTGATTTAGTTCTGAAGCCTGCTTTTCCCAGACACTTAGTGAGCAGGATGAAATTAAGTTTGAATTCTTGGAAATAAAAATGGTGCTGAAACATCAAAATACTGAAAATAAAAGCAACTGTATTAGTAGTAATTTCTTTTGAAAGAAAATTTAGCCCCTAAGCATTATATATTAAAAATGACAAATACATTGAGTGAAGATGGGAACTGATCTATATCTCTACCTTACTTTCCTGTGAGCAAATTAGAAATTCTTTGAAAAATAGAGAAATTATTCCCCTTAATGTTCTAGGACATTAATCATACCTTTGTAATAGTGTACATTTCTAAATATAATTTTGCTGAAATTTTAATACAAAGCTGAATTTTATTTTGAGATAAAACTGGGCCAGAAAACCTGCATTTTCCCTATTTTTTTATGTTACATTCTACTCTTTCTTTTTACATTTCCTCATGTGAATGGAAAAAATCTTGAACTAGAGGGTGAAAATCCTTTATTGGATAATCTCTTGAATTTTTATAAGCTGTATGGAGGAGCTTGATACATGATAGCTGTGATAAGGTTGTGCAGGTGAATAGAGAGAGAGGAATGTATGTACATTGAAAGTCCATTTTTAACCTATCCAACACAGAAATGGAATCAGTACAGGAGAGTTGCCATGTAAAAAATGCAACAGCTTCTTCTCACACACCTTAATTCCCTATTCAGTTTTAGAAATTCACTTTCTATCTTGTCCTGTGAAGGGATGCTGGCCTTTCTATCTTGTCCTGTGAAGGGGTGCTGGCCTAAAGGAATACATTCCTTCCTTTTTCCTGAACACCAAAATTGTCTTTCGGACATCCCTACAGTGTCCTGTTGTTTCCACGCATGAGGAGTTACATTAGTATTGTTGAAAACTGGAGAAGTGAAATAACCTTGTGCACTTGACTCCAACAAAATGAGATCAGTTTGCTCTGATCTCCTGTGGAAATGGTACCTCCTTCTGTGCCCATGGAAGGGAGCAGGAGGTTCTTGGGACTGTGGCATGGAGGTGGGACAAGTGGGTGGGTCACAACCTCTGTTTGCTGTCTAACCAGTGTTGAGACACCTGCAAGAAAAGTGATCCTTCTGTATCTTCCGAAGTGTGCCCTTTCCCCCCTTGCACTGTGCCTTATATCCAGGCCAATAAAATTTCTAGTTTGTTGGGATAGGTGGATCTTGTTTTTATACAGCAGCATCCTCATAGTTGTGATCCAAGATGAGTTTCCTTACATCCTCCAAACACAGGAATGTTTCAAAGGGGTTTTCTTTGGCTGTTGTGTGTGATATTTTTCAAGCAAGGAGCCAGTTTAATCAGAATCATTCATTCCTTTGTTAGTAAGTAATCTTAGTAAAATAGAACTAGCTGTTACTTAAATATTCAAAAGTATTTGCTATCTGAAATGACAAGCTTACAGTTTGAAATGGAAGATGAGTAAATATTAATGGGAACATACTGTACTCTGCTCTAGCCCAGCAAAATTACGTATGGATTCATGTTGTACATGCAAGATAGTACATTTTGTTCTGGTTTAATCTGGCAGAACTGCGCTCTCATTTTTGTCCAGGACAGCACTAACCCCTTTGCATATTATGTTGCTATGTGTGTACTTCGGAATTACATGCAGATGAAATTCTTTGGCTAGATATTTTCAAAATTCAGTGAATATCTTTTTTTTTATCAGTCCTAAGACTATAGAAAAAAATGCCTTATAAGACTTGATGAGATACTGCCACTCTGATTCACTAGGGTGACATTATAGTTTTGATGCGTTTACTGCCTTTGTCTTCAAGATAATAGAAAAAAATAGTGGTTCAAAGCAAATACTTTTGAGGGATTCCAAAGAGCAGAATTGTAGAAATGTTTAAATTGAACATTTGCTTGTGGCTCCTGCACTGGTCACCAAGTGATGTCTTGTATCAGTGCATTGCATCTTGCATTTGCAAAATTCTACTGAGTTACTGCAATTTAAATTTAACTTGGTATGAAACAGATTTTAATGCATAGCCAAAGACTTCAGTTGCTGTCAGATATTGAGATTGAAAAAAATATCCTCCTATCATTCATGTATCCATTTGTAATAAATATTTAAGTAATAGTCCTTTCTCCAACTTTGAGACACAAATTGAACCTTGCCATAAGAAAGTTTCCTAGTTTTCTTTCTGATTTCTTTTGGCTTTTCACCTTTTAATCTACTACAAGGAAGTTTTTTTTTCTTTCCCAGAATACTAGTAGTACTGGAAAGGTTTCTTGCAGAAATAAAATATTCTTGTTTTCTGACACTTATGGTATTTCTTCCAAGTATTAAAACCATTCCATATGACGGACCACCAACAAGGACAGCAGTGAAAACTTGGTTGGGTTGGATATGTTTGAAGTACATTTCCACTTTGATTGGCTGGCTGAAAGAGAGTTCTCTTGGAGGGGTGGGTAAAAAGAAAAGGAAAAAGAGTTTATCTTTCAAGTGAGAAAATGTTTGGTTGACCAGTTAGCTTTCTAGTTGACCTTGCTCCTTCTAAATGTTATGATGTTTACCAGTTTAAACTCACAGCAAGGATAGCCTGAATAAGATAGATGGCACCAAGTAGTCTGATCTTGGCAAAGAAATCTAGTGTTTTTAAACAAATGTTAATGAAAATCTGCACTATCAGAAATATGAGTGTTTAGCTATGAGAGGTATGGTAGAAAACAGTGAGTCTCTTCAGCTAGGTGGGCAAGTTGTGATGCACAGGCTGCAGCTGTTACAGTTGCTTTAATAAGTGGTCTTTCTCTGGGTTTGCTAGAAAAGTCTGCTATAAAGTGAATGCCAAAATTGGAAGAGTAAATAATTTGGTATGTGCCTTGTCTTCCACAAAGATAAATATTCTGGGTTGGTTTCTGCTTTTAGGGGGGAAGGCAGCATGGCATGTAAAGTGTTAATTAAAAAAACATGGCAGTGGAACTCAGAATCTGAAAGACTTCAAGAATTAATGTAGAAATAAACTAATGGAACTATTATTCCACCTTCCTATTTGAAGTCAGACAGCAATCATCATTGTTTGTGTTTGTTGTGCAGGTTATTTCTGCCATTCCAAGGAAACTGTTGTGTGGACAGAAGTTGTTTTGTGAGTCCAGCTGGGCTGACAGCCATTCTTCCACACTTTCTCCCACAGCTTCCCCTCTCCACCTGCTGCTCATTGCCATCCTCCCTGCTCTGCCTCTGAAACTGTGCAAGTCACAGCCTGGTTTCGAGCATCAGCTGCTTGCTGCCTTCTGCCCCCAGTCTGAGCCTTTTTATTCCATTGCCAGCTAGTTTGCATCTAAATCACCACTGAAACGGAGTCACACATTTTCGGGCTTGGAGATGAGTCATGGAAGGGACAAACTTATTTCAAATTAACAAATTAGTGAAGACAAGCTCTAATGCTGAGAAGGGAGTAAGATTTGTAGTTGATGCACTTGCTATCCAAGCACAGAAAGCTCCAATACTCTTTATTTGAGGAGCCTGAAACTTGTGTTGTTCTCTGACATGACGTTTTTGTTGATACCCTGAAAAAGCATTCAGAACTATTAACAAGACTAAACATCTCAGTGTCTAGCTTAATCTCAATGTCTGGCTCTTCATTTAGAGATTCTTTTTTCAATAAACAAACTGTTTTCAAGTGGATATAAACTATTTCAGGCATTTTTCTACAATGAAAACATTCCACTAATGAGCACTCAGTGGTTTCCTTTGTGTATTTGGAGGGTGAACTGATAAACTTAACTTTACCCAAGCCCCAGAAATGCAACTGCTGCCCTGTGGCTACGTGAATTTCAGCACTGTGTCAGAAATAATGCCCTTTTGCTGAGTAAAGGAGTCCTCAGACAGCCACTGTGAGGGTATTAGAATAGCACAAATTTCACTGACTTGAAGCCTGCAAGTAGTTCCATTCTCTCAGCTGAGACATCTTGTGTAAGTAACAAATTACGAGGTCAGGCTTGTGGGACTCCATTCTAATTCTGCAGATGTTCATAATGAGTTTTAAATCACATTTAAGGAGTTTACAGCCATGTGTTTGTAAGGCTATGTGAAGATAAAGAACATCATTTGGTGTTTCTGTGGAAATGTAACTGAAAGTGATGTGAGGTTAGGGGTTTTTTATTTCTTTTTTAAATACCTTTATTTTTTGTGTTCAGAGGTTTAATTTGGGCCTCTTTATTTTTCAAAGTTTTCTTTTTTTTTGTTTGTTTGTTTGTTTTACTTTTTTGCGTAAGGAAATTAGCTCCATAATCAAGTGAAATGTGTTTCTGATTTGGAGTGGAAGGGAGGAAAGGAGGTAGGGATTAAGAGCAAATGAAAACCACTTACAATTTCAGGCAGAAACTGGTACTGCATAAGTCAGGCATGATCCTGTTCAAACAATACCTTTGTTTAGGCTAATTTCTGGCTGGAATTGTGTGAGTAGCATGTGCATGAGTAATTGTATCATTACTTGTGTGTGTGATAGGTTGCTTGTTGAACTGAAAACTTAACGTACTTTTGTTTATTGGCAAACTGAATGGGGGACTGGCACTTTTTAAAGCACTAACTACCATTTTAAGCTCAGGGTTTTGTTGTTCAGAGAAAATAGTGGAAGTGCTGTGTGCAAGAATTACAGAGTTTCTTGTTTTCTCTTACCACATTAGTCCCAACCCTGCCAAAGGTCTCTGTGTGTAAATCATACTTACAGAAGCCAGTAGGTCTTTACCTCGTGCAGTACAAGAGCCTTCACATGGAATCTGTAATAATATAGTTTCTGCAGGAAGCACATTTTATATCATTCCAGTCTGGATCAAATACATTCGACAAGGCTGTAATCCTATTCCACCAAATTCTGTGGTGAAACTCATTGGCCTGGGCCCTTAGTACTTCTGTGGCTGTGGTAATTCTGGCCTCAGCAACTGGCAGAGGATTCCCAGGTGTCAGAAGCAGCCCCTCATTTGTACAATTCTCTCCCAAAATGGTTTCTCAGGGAAGAAAGGAGAGTAGATCTAAACTTTCTGGTGTTCCTCTTATTCCTGCTCCCCTGGATGCTGGATAGATACTGAGACTGCTCCAAGGGATGATAAAGGGCTATGCAGGGATACTTATTTTCTTCTTTTTTTTCTTAGGTGCATCTTTGGGGTCACAAATTCATGCTTATTCAGTTTGAGGTTCACCTATATCAAAACAAGAAACTCTAAGTGCCTTGCTTTTCTAGTGTCTCTCCCATGCACATGTTTCATAAAAGACTGAATTTTTAAAACTCATGTTCAGTATTTCATGTTCTGAGGTTTTCAACATCATACATTTTCCAGTTTTTAGCGATAGACTCAAAATATTTTTTTCCTTTCTCCAAGAAGGCAGAAGGATGTGTACTTGGGCAGATACTCTGCTGCAAATTCTTGAACTCAGTTCTGCTACACTGAACTGGTAACAGGACACCTGATGAAATCAATCAACAATATACAGACTGGATGTTCATTTCACATTCTTTACAGGGGACCAATGATTAAATCATGAGAGATTGGTACAGTGTAGTGTGAATTTACCACTGACCTCCTCATGCCCCCAGAGCACCCCCAGCAGCCAGCACATGTACTTATCCAAGAATTTTGACGTTGATAAAGGCTTAACTTCAGACTTCTAAATTAAGCCTGAAAGGTCTGGAGACAGCAGGAACGATGCTGTGCTTACATAGCTCTGACGTAGCACTGCTGTCATCTCTCAATAGGAGTTCACTGAGATACAGTGGAGAAGAGAAGTGCTTCTAAATCAAACAGATACATTTCAAGTACTGTGGGAAATGCAGTGCTTGGAACTGGAAAGTCATTCTCCAGATACAATTGGATGAAAGGATGTTTTAGGCTGATAAAGCCCCGTGGTACGTTAATCACTTTGTTTACCCAGCACAAATACATTTTGGAACTATTTCTTTTCTCTGGTCTCATCAAGTCAAGAGCAGATTGTATTTAGTTTTTTGATAATACAACTAAATTTATTGAACTTCTTGAGATGTTTAAACCTCTGCTAAATTTTGCACAAATGAGAAGATAAAATTGTATTGCTAAATTTTTCATGAAGGATGAATGTTATTAATTTGATTTTTTTTTTCCTTCTGTGCCGTTTCTGCTACCGGTAACATTTTAAGACCCATGAGAGTTTATAGCAGCTTCCCCCTCTTAACATGGAAAGTCTTAGTGCAAAAATGAAAGCCATTTCAGTTTATGCTGTCTCTGGAGTAATGACTAGTAAAAGTTTGCTTGATAAAATGATCCATTCTGTGTAAGGTGCTTCTGACAAAATTACATTGTTTTGCAAGGCAGGGGTTGCTTAAATGGCATTTACATTGTAGAGCATGTGGACAACATCCCTCACGTGCTTGACAGTCATCTTTCCAGGCCTGTCTAGCTTGGGAAGAAGATTTATAGCAGAGGCTGAATGTCACAATGACCCTTTTATTAGAGATGTACTTGAACCTAAATTTCTTTCAGCTTGTATACTGCTAATGTGGAAGATGAAGTGGAAAATCCTCTTTTAAAAATCTGCTTGTCTTGGCTTTGTTTCTAGAAGTATCTAAAATGGTGCTTGATATCATTAACACTTGCATAATGAACCAGCCTTGGGAGAGCTAAAGAACAATCTCTCTACCACGTCAAACAGTTATTTCATTTTGCACTGTTTCAAAACAACTGTCAGCATTGCTAGTAAACCTAATTTACTTCTACTAACTGTTGAACTTCAAAAACTATTTCTCGCAAGGAAGAAAATTACATGAGTTAATTACCAGTTTTGGCAGTAACAGCAAAAATGGTAACTGTGAGTCCTTGAAAGGATCACTGTTGACAACTGTATTTATTATTTTCAGAGCTTAGAATGTGTGACAGGTTGTGATACTGTAGGATCTGAATAATTTTAATGCTCCTAATGTGAAACAAACTGTACTAGGCTTCACAACACACATTAATAATGTGCTTTTGATATAATGACAAAATAAGGGGACTGCGTCTTCTATTTCTCAGCTTTCAGCAACTGTTTCTTCTGATATCTCATTCAATAGAAGTGTGTTTATGTGGTGTAATCAAATGATGCAGGTGCAGCATAGCCAGGAAGGGCAGGAGCTCCTCTCCTTTAGCCACTGGATGCGAAATCATTGTTGCTGTTTCCAAAACAGCTGCCTCAGTTTGAGGGGAAGTTCTGCCCTTGTTCCTTAGTTATGTTGAGACACTGCTAAGGTAATGATTGATGAAAAGGAAGAAAGTCAAATATATCTGAACTGCAGAGAATGCCATTATTTACTGCTTTTGTTACAGAAATCAGAACTGATTTACAAGGTAGGTTGTAGCTGGGCAAGAATGATGGACTTTCAGGATCAGCACAATTCTAGGTATATGTATAAGAATTTTTCTAATCCCTTTAAACCATTACCCCCAAGAAAGAACTGAAGCTTTGGGTGCAGCTTCCAGCATGAAGGATGTCCTATGAATGTCAGTACTTTTTTTTTTTTTTTGCATATCTGAAAATATTTCCAGAAATAAATGTTTGCTCATGATTTGGGGCAATAGCTGAAGGTGCTCAGTGCTTCCTTGAGTCTTTATTGTGGTCTTTGGTGAAGTGTAATGCTATATTTGAGCATTAGCTTTCAGTACTTTAATATCCTTGACGCAAATTATAGGTTCCATGTTCTGTGGAATAGATTGGCAAATCAAACATTCCTTTTCCTTCTCTGTATTCCCCACCCCTGACACTTTCCTACAGACAGACAACTGTTATGCTGATTCTTGGTCAAGAAGGAAAGGCAGTCAGACCTCTGAGAACTGGAAACAATCTGAAGATTTTTTTATACTCTAAGACTATAAAATAAGACCTCTTGACACTTGAGCCTATGTAATGTAACTTTATAAAATTATCTCATTGCTAATAAATTTTTTTGTTTGTGTTATCGTGCTATGACATATTTTCGTGCTTTGATGGTATAAGCCTTTCTTCAGTTAACATTTTTATGTTACATAAGAGAAAAAGGACTTTTAAAAAGGCACCAAATCTTTAATTGATTTATAAGTTCACAAAGCAGACTAGAGTATTTACACATGGGTGAGAAAAATTAGTAGTAATAGGCTGCTGTATGATGTGGGATGTTTTTGTAGTTTTTAAAATAGCCCTTGGGAGATGGTTGCAATTGTAAATACAAGATATATTCTCCTTTACCTGATTATTTAGGCTTTGGTCCAAAAATCATAGTAATTTCAATAGACTTTGGATCAGCCTCTCATTTTTTAATGCAAAAAGATTTGCCATTGGTTTCAGTCAGATTGGATTCAGGTACCCCAGAAGAAATACTGTGGACTGTTGTACCAGGCCCATAGTGGAAAATGGGGTAGATGCTCCAGGGCATGGGCATCGCTGCAGCCTCGGGGTTCTATAGACACACAAGTGCAATGGGACTTGGTTTCGTTCAAATCTGGTCTCCAAATGACGTCTGAAGACTTGCTGTGTAGTAAGCTTTGATAATTCGATCCAACTGCTGGATTTGGTGAGGATCACAGAATTTTCTGTGATCTATGCAGGCAAACTGACTTGCACACCATGAATGCTGAAATTAATCTTGTGTTTAAAATATTTGATGTTTCATTAATTGTGTTGTACTGGAATCACCTAAAAATACTGACAAAATGTGATTTACTGCTTCATTTTCATGCCCAGTCTTTGCTAAAAATAAACACATTTGCTTATATATGTAGCATATAGGTCAGTGATCTTCCTTTGTCTAAGTAATATGGTTGTATCTGGCAAAAATCTGAAGAAACAAGCTGTGTTCTTTCAGACAGCTCACATAATGCCTCATAACATCAACACAACATATGGCAAAATACCTCTTTTTTTAATATTTGGGAAAAATCTTGGAATGCGTCAGTTTTACTTACTAGAAATAGAGTGCATTGGCTGGAATGTTTTTTGGTATTTATTAATAGGTGATGTGAAATATGTTCAAATATCAGAATATAAACCATGAAATTTTACCTCCTTTGAGTACTGGCTTCAGTTGTAGCTATTTAGGGTAATGCATTCTAATGTATGAATCAGAATCATATTCCTTAATAAAGTACTAGGACTTGTCCTGCGCTTTTTATTCCATTTCAAAAAGATTTTGTTCTTTTTTGCAAGTATTTTTATACTTTATCATGAACTTTCCAGTTAATGTTCATTCTTCTCCTGCTTCTTCAATATTGAGCCTATAGGATAGTCTGTTTTTCTCATACTTTTAGCTCTGCATTCTAATGAATGTGAGGCAAAGAAAAGTAGAGTGAAAACATTTTCTTTTTTTAATTCATTCAAGTGACTTCCCTTTAATGAAGGCTATTGTCCCAAAACTAATTTTAAAAAGGGTGTGTTTTGAGTGTCAAAGGAAATTATCATCTTTCTAGGATGGAATTTTAATTGAAAAGATCTCCTGCACTTTGCTGTGGGAGACACCAAGGTGCTGCAGACTGAAGGGAGGCTTCGCTGGCAGCAAAGAGAGAATTGGTTCCACACCTGTTTGTTAATACTTTGGTGAGTGCAGACAGAAAATTTGGAACACTGTCTAGAGCAGATAGGATAGATGACCTCTTGCACAGACCTTGCAGTCTAGGGCCCAAACACTTATGCTCATGCATAACTTAATTCTTGTGAGGACTCCCATCACTTCAGAACTACCTGCATAAGTGAAGATGCACATGTGCAAATGTGCCAGCAGGATCAGGACTTAATTTCCAGCCCCATTCTTTGAAATTCCATGGTTAAACTGCTGTAAGGACCTCAAGGAGAGCGAGAGCACCTCTAGGGAAGATCTGAATATCTCCTGTTCATATTGCATTGAGTGGAAGTTGAAATCATTTGTTGTGAGATGATGGGGCCAACAGGTTCTCCTCTGTCATAGCTCAGATGTGTACTGATTTAATAACTCCCATTATTCCAACCTTGTCATAAAGCTTACCAGTCCAGTTTACATTTTAACCATTACCTTTTCTTAAATGAGGGACTTGAAACCACTTTTGCAGATTGACGACATCAAAAGATTTTCCAACTTAATGAAAAAATCCAAATGACCATGTAATATTTTCAAAGAACAGGCTGATGGAGGCTGGCCTGTTGTCAGAAAAATAGTGTATGAATTAACTCTGTTACATTATGGTTTAATTTAAAATTAACTTAGATTTTGTTGACAACATTCATATTTCATAGAATAGGTGTAGGGTGCAAGCTTTCTGTATTTCCTACTATGAAGAAAAAAAACCATTAACTCTGACATCTGTTTTTAGCACTTTCCTTCATATTTTTGGATGAATGCCTGGCAAAAGCTGGAAAGCGACTAAGAGATCAACCAAAGATGGCCTAAGGGCCTGTTCCCAGCTGGTACGACATCTGGAATGTTATATATAGTGGATAAATTCAGAGCTGTAGTTTAATAAGATTGGTATTCAAGCCTTCGGCCTACAGCAAAGGAAAGGACAGTGAAGCTGACAGCGAGCATGGTGCATAATATGTCAAGGTGTCTGAAATATAATTTGCTGGGTTTTCACTTTCATTTTGGCAGATCCCTTATACTTATGTATAAACTTTCATCTAGTATTGTTTTGAACCCTTTAAAAAATAAAGGGTGAAGTCATATTGGTATTATATCCAGAATCTTATCTTTTCACTAAGCTTAGAGTATGTCTGGGTTTCTTTCTTTTTTCCTAGGAAAAAAGTGCTAAGGACAGATTTTTATGAGCTGACTAGAAATAACTTAAGCTGCTACCTTTGCAAATTTTAAGTATATGCAATCTTTTACAGTGAAGATTTTACAGAATCATAAACTATTCAGGAATCTGGACTTGTGCTCTGTGGAACTGTACGTGCAAGATTTATGTCTCAGAAGGCCTGAGTTTTTTTCTGTTTGGGGTTTAGTTAATCTTCGAACTGTCTAATCTCCAAAGGGTGGTTGAATGTGTTGCTAGAACAGCCCAACAGAGTTGCAGGCAGGGATCAGGGCAGAGCCACCTCCCCACAGCAGCTCTGAGCACAGTCATGCTGGGTCAGAGAAGGAGCTGGTGCTGATTCCTGTTGGCAGCCCTGCAGCTGCACTAACCAGGCTGTGCTTGCAGGTCCCTCTGCTTTTGGATGGCATTTTCGTGTCCCAGTGTAAGGTTAAACCTCGCAGTTTTTGCAGTGCAGCCCCGAGGAGGATCAAGGCTGTGTGCTGTGTCCTGCCATGTGCAGATGTGCAGTGCAGGTGACTGCAGACAGACAGTGGTGCAAAGCTGTGGCTACTGGAGGGTTTGTTGAAACATCTCTGTTGGGGCTGGGCTGTTCTGCACGTGGTCCCTTTCTGTTTGGTGGCACTATGGGCTTCTCTCTTTGATCTACTTCTGTTCTGCAGGATGCTGAAGCAGAGGAGTCCGTGAAACTGCACTTCTGTGGGTGACAGGACTGGCAAGGGAGTGTGCACTGGAGGGGGGTGTACGTGTGAGTTGTGACTGGATTGTAATTGATGAAGAGGGTGGTTATCTAAGGTCTTAGTCCTCTGTTTTTTAATAAAGGACTTGCTTGATAATTTAATATAATTTATTATATGTATTTAGAACAACAAAGTGGCCACCTAAACCAAACATTATGTTAGGGTGAAATGGGATTTTAGCACCACAGTCTTGGGTGATTTATACAGTAATGTATTCTCAGTTCCACATTGCAGTTAATTTAAAACTGGAATAATCTGATGAAAACAAGCAAACAAAAATATAATGGCATTTGAAACGGGAGAGGGGGCTCGATTTGACAACTTTGACTCTAAGGCTATTTATTAGCTGTCAGCATAACCTGCTGCTTGTGTGGGGTCTGATCCTGTGCTTGTACTGCAGAACAACCTTGCTGTGTCCCTGTTATCTGTACAGTTAGAGATTATTGGAATTATGTTAAACCATATGGAATACATATTAGTTCACATAAATAGTGTGGATTTAGTTGGAGGAGTATTTTCAGACTGAAATGAAGGATGTGCTTATTTCTTGGTTGGAACTTAATAACCATGTTAAAACAGCTGTACGTTTTCCAGAAGAAACCTATGGTTGTTGTCAGCACTATCTATTCAAGACCATTTTGTATAAGATTTTGTTACGTTTTATGCTTTGAGTATGAACTATGAGTACCAGGAACAGAAGGATTTTCTCTTTTATACACTCTCTGTGACTTCCTTATGTAGCTTCTTTGGTAAAGGAGTTTACAGTGTGCAATATTAATATGTTTCTATGCCTAATTTGTCCCTGCATTGGCAGAAAGTGTTTTTTTAATGCTCCCTTGTATTCATTTTGCACACTTCTGCAGATACTATTATTTTCAAGTGAAGACACTGTCTTGTTTATTTACTGGCTTATTTTTGGATGAAACAATGCTACTAGCAATCATGTAAGCCACTCTGTAACTGGAATTTTTCCAGGGTATGGTATGTACTCTTGTCTTTGGGAGTTAATTATTATTTATTATAATTCAAGAAGGTGTCAAAACTCCTAGAGCTTCAATGCAGTCACATTGAGGGTTTCTTAAAAGAATATTGTATAGAACTTTGAAAGAACCGCACGTAAAATCATAGCTCTGATAGCAGGAAATTTAACAAGTCTATCAAAACAAGGGTGGTACCAAGTGGCTGGGGAATAGCTAATGTAGTGCTGGAATATACAGAAGGGAAAGAGCCAGGAAACTCTGACTATGCCTGTCTGATCTTCAGTGTATAAGGCTTTGGAATGCTTTTTGAGGCATGAATAATTAATAACTAAAAGGTAAATTAAAATTGAAGAAAATGGATTTATCTGCAAGGTCAAACCTATCCTAACTCATTTTATACCTTTGATCATTTTTGGTTTGGTTTGGTTTTTTTGTGGTTTTTTAAATTTTTTTTATTTTTATTTGAGAGGAATAGTAGAGCCTTAATTTATCTGGACTTTGGTGAAGTAATTTGATATAATGCTATATTTAAAATTACCTTAGAGGAGATGTAGTATGATGCATGAAGTGGGAAATGAATAAGGAATGGGAGAGGAAGATAACTGATGGTGCTGAAAGAGGAATACTAGCCTAGAAAGAAATTACACACAGTTGCTCTGGGAGTAGAGCTACTTAATGTTTCATTAATGACTGGGACAAAAAAGGTTAATATTGGGTTCATTACACTTCATGTAAGTGAAGATAAGGTAAAGTTGGGAGGAACTGTCAACACAGAAGGGTATGAGAAGACTACAGTAATAACTGGATTACCTTGAAGATGGGAGTAACAGAACCAGGTGGATTGTCATGGACACAAGGGCCACTAGGAAATGTTTCTTCTTGGAACTAATAAATGGAAACAAGATAAAGTAGACCTCTGTTCTAACTTACTGGTTGTGCTGAGGTCTAATATGGAAAATAACATTCAGAAGGTAACAGGAAAAGTTTATCAATCTGATTGGGGAACAAACAGCTTATTTTATAACAAGTTTATTTTTTTATAGTGGCTGAAGAAAGGTGATGACATGATTTCTGCATGTCATTGTATGAGGCTAGAAAAGGAGCAGCAGGAGTATTTCACAACACCAATAAGTGTATTGGCCTTCAGTTAATCCTACTATGGAAATTAGAGGGAGGGTTTCTAACCATGGTGTGAGTAAAGTTCTGAGGTAGCTGCCCAGGAGTATTAAGAGGGTGAACAAATTGATATCCTTCATTAGGAAACACAGTTTTTTATAGGAACGAGATGCTGTCACAAGGCTGTACTTGGAGCCTCAGGAGCTCCATTCCAGAGCTGCATTTTTTGGAATACCACTTATGGGAAAATACGTGCCATAATGGTCAGGAACACATTTTTGACTTGTTTAACACATTGGCAGACAGAAACGGTATCTCTAATATTTAAGTAGTTTCTGCATATGTTATTTTGTGTACTTTAATAAATATTCAGTAACTCATATAGAAAACTACCAGTAGATTCAGGAACACTCAGCCTGTATTACTTGCTGAAGTATTTGTACATTGCTAGTTTGAATTTTTTTGTTTGTTACAATAATTTTTCTTAGCAACCTTTATCGTTATTAACCTCTTTTTTAAATCAAATTCCTTCCATTAACCCAGAATTTCATGGATGACATGCAGAGAGGAAGAAAATTTCCAACTGTTTTTGCCAGTGAGAAGGAATGCATATGCATCCATACACTAGTGAAGTTAGCTTGGCAATAGCTCTGTAACTCTATAGGTTTATATGCTTACACTAGGAGGGTTCCTGCTGTTTTAAGTATTGTCCAGAGGATATAATTTCTTAGATGAAAATTGTTTGAAACCATTCATTTTTTGTGCGACAAGTGAGGGTATCAATTACTTATTGCCTGTATGGAATAGGAAATGTTAACTAAACTCAACTTCTGAACCTCCTGATTGGTAAATTCTTGGCCCCTATGTTGGAGGATCATTGTTGTCACTCAAGAAAATGCTCTATTTTACTCTTTAGAGGTCACACACAGGACAAAAAATAGGTGAGCACTAAAAAGGTGAAGGTATTTGACAATATGTGCAATGTATTAAGATTTCATTCCAGCTGTCACTAAACATGCTATTATGGCAGAGCTACCAGCTCCCTCCTTTTGTCCATCTCTGTTCTTTGTTTTCTGCCTGAAGATTTGATGCCAAAGTATTGAAAGCAGAAGCACTGGGGTTTCACTGTGGGAATTCTTCTGCTGACTTCAGTGAGTCTCATTTTAAATCATGAAACAGTTTCCTCTTTCTTTACATAAAGGTGTGACATTTTATAGCTCACGCATTGAAGGCCATTGCACTGAAACTTTGTGTGAAGTGATAACAGGACTGTGGACTCAGGATTCTAGAAGCACAGAGGGTTGAGTGTAGATCCATTTTAACTCATTTCTGCCTCTGGGACTGGGAGGAGAGAGGGGCACAGCTGATTTCCAGTGCCCTTTGACTCTTTTGCACATCATACTTTTTGAAGGATCTGGTTGGTATCATGGAAGATTTACACCAGTTATAAGCTGTGTACTTTAAATCTTCTGCCCCATGTATTGTATGTTTGAATTTCATGTTTCCTTTAAGCCTAGAGCTTTTAGCCAGGGGGTCTCCAGGCTTGTTTTTCCCTTTCTAAGGTGTAGTTAAGCAGCAGCTTCAGGCAGGAGGGTGAGAGCTTGTAGTTGCGAGGCAATAAAGCTTAGCTATGTGTCAGCTGAACCTGACTTTTTGTGGATGATGATGAAAATGTTCAGATACTTTTGCTGAGATGAACTTGCTGCAGCATGGACAACAGTCTTGTCTCATAGCAAAAGCCTTTCAGTTTAGAGTAAAATTTTGAACAGATTTTCTCCCTCCCTGGAAGTGTTAGACAGATCATGCAGAATTACCAGACAGGTATGTCCTGTGCCCGAGTTGTTACTTCTACTTTACCTGGCAGTATTTTGGCCTAAAATTATATATAAAAAAAAAGGTAACACAGAAACATGAAAGAAAAAGCTTTTACTTAGAGATACTTCTGGTCAGTTGCCCTCATATAGTTCTGGCCAGTTATGGGAGTGATTTTGGTATTCCACATTTCTACCAAGCAGAGAATCATATGAAAATAAACAATTTTTACTACTATTAATGCTTTAATATAACCTTATAGTTGTTAAAATAACATTTGTAATTTTTTTCTGGGAATACTTATTTTTTTGTTGTTTGTTACCTGACTCAGATACTGGCATGTGCAACATTTACCTTTCTGAAGAACAGGGAAGCTCCACTTGACACAGGCAGCAAGGCTCCTTCTGCAAAACCTTCAAAATCTTCGCTTTGTAGATAACGTCGTTTGAGGATATTCTGTGGTTGCTCACTTTGAGCAGAAATCGCTATTAAAGTTGAATTGAGATAAGAGTTTGCAAGTAAAAAATGAATGGCTTAAAAATTGGCAGCTGTTATGGCTACTTTTTATCTGTGGCCTAAACGGGGATTATGTTTGGGACACCCTCTGTGTGTTTTCAGGTAATGTTCAGGACTCTCATTGGTGGTGGCTCTGAATGGACAGAGCAATTAGCTGGGACCCCTTGGCTATTTGGATCTGGGTGACTTCTCTTCCTTTCAGGGTCTAACTGCTTAACTCCTGTTTTTAGTCTTTAGTTTCTCTCATGTATCCAGCATGACCATCTCGGGCACTGATGCAGAACTTTAAGTGTTGGATCCTACATCATGTGAGAAAAGCTAAGCTTTCCAAATTTAGACCCAGACAAATGTAAAATCTACTCTGCATGCTTTGCCTTTGCAGGACTTCAGGGCAAGGGAGAGCTTGTTAATCTCCTTTGTGTAATTAGTGCTTTTGTAAAGTACTGTAAGATCCTGGGCTGGGCGGTGCTTCACAAAGTTAATATATAGATTTCTTACATTATTACAGAACACTTAAACTGTTCCCTGAACATGGTCTTCGAAGAGTTCTAGAGGTATATGTGCCACTAAACAAAAATACAGGCAATGGAACTGGTCTCTGTATATTTGTTATTTTGGCATTATTTTAAGATTTTTAGTGGGCTATATCATAAGAGTACAACTACACTGTATGTTACTTATTATGAATCTGAAAGTCCTGTGGTTTCCAAATGGCAGAGTAATGGACTTGGGAGGTCTTTAACTTTTATGAAACTGATATTTTAAAAGCTTCATATGTATTTTGGTTGGAATTTTTAATGAAACTATACCACGTTGGTTCTAGATGTCAGTTAGAAAAGGATGTGGCGTTTAACACATCCCCTCCAGCCAAGGTATGGTCTGATAGCCAAAGAGTACAGGTAACCATGGAAGGAGCAAATGTCAATCTACTTGGATACTAAGTTCCTTTCAAGCTTGTGTTAGGGATCTTTGATGGAAGACCTTGATGTGTGTTTAGGGATTTGCAGCAGTTTCAATGACAAATGTTTTTGTACAGCTCTTTTAAAGGCCTTTTTTTAACGCACATTTAGAAATGCAACCCATTGACTAATCCTTAGGTAGTTTTATTTAAAGGGTCCTTCCTGTCTTAAAAGGTCATCAGTTCACAGCAAACCTAAATGGGAGGGGGGGAAGGGGGGCTGTCTTTTCTTGCTTCTATGTTTTCACAGTAGCAAGCCTTTATTGGGAACATGGGATTATTGGGTAAGCTTTTGAACTTGTTTTAAATGCAGTGTTACAAAGAAGAGTGTATACAGTTGCTCTGGGGTTTTTTTTAAATAAAATATTTCTCTTATCTCTGTAATTTCTTTTTTTAAAACTGTCACTTGGAGATAGTCTGGCTTGGGTCAAAAATAAGAATTTACTTCAAGGCAATAGTCGTTATATTTGTTCAAAGCCACTCACTAATGGGTTTCAGTTTGATGTATAAAACAGTTCTCTCTTATTGTACAAACTTTAATAGTTAGCTTTTGTTCATGGAGAACCAAGGGAGTGAAGTCAGTTTTCACTGAGACAACACTACTGAAATAACAAAATGAACAAGCTATGACTAAAAAGAGCCTTAAATATAAATGTTGTGATTGTGACAGGGCTAATGTTTGAATTTGTGAAAGAATTTAGATAAGCAATATGATGTAATACTTTCAGAATTTGAAAGAAAATAATTTTCTTCTTAGAGCAAAGGATTCTGAGTAATTAGTTTGAACATGTGAACAAGAACTTGCAAAGTTTATGTATGAAAGAGTAGTAGAACCCATTGTGGCAATTTTAAATGTACAGTTGGGGAAGTACTCAGTATGCACAGGCTCAGCACAGCCAAGGCAGTTTGCAGGCTTTGGGGCCTTCATGGTTGTGCATTTCTGGATGTTCACGATATTTTCATGCTGGTTTTCACTCAACAGTGGCATTGCAATGGTTTTCAGATGCACATCTCCCCTGTCTAACTAAAAGCCACTCAATTTGACTTTTAATCAGTGGGATGGATATTGAAGAATAAATGGAAGCACAAATCCATGTGGAATGTTACTGCCAGGTCACCCACACTGGACATACTGTCTGTGGATGTACTGTGAGTGGAAGGTTACCAGACTGACAGTTTGCATCCTGCCCCTTGAGTTCTGAAGTCTTTGTTTGTGGTTTGGAGAGGGTGACTGAATAGGCATCAGCTCTAACCCAGCAGACGAGCCCAGCTGCAATGCTGCTGTGGGCTGTGCTGCATTTTCTGTGTTAAAGATCTGGAGGTTTCAGGGCAGAGTTCTCTACTGCTTTTTGCTTTGAACAGTGGCTTGAAGCTTGAAGCTGTATTAGAGGTGACTCGAGTAGGTTTCACTGGGTGACGCTGTCAGCTTGAGTAGATGCATATAATTTGCATATGTATGTGGCATACATAGGCATAGCACTGATAAAGGTGTCAAACCTGCATAACCCCAAAGATAGTTGCTATTTTTCTACCTTCATAAGGAAGAACTTGATGCTGAGGTCCATGGTAATAACCTTTGGAAAATCTGCCTGTAGTTGACTGTGAAAGTACGTCAAATAGCTACATTGACACATGAATAGTAAACATGGTTGTGGTCATAAAATTGATTCTGGTATTTCCAGAGACAGCAACATATTTCTGCAAGTGTCTAATTCAGTCAAAATTCCTCTGAGTAGCACAGGATGTTACCAAAGACTTTGGAGTGAAAGGAAGAAGGCCATGGATCTTTCAGCACTGTGGACTCTGCTGTTGGAATAATTAAGATTGTATGTAGTTACCCGCACTTGGTCCAAGAAGAGGTTGAGTTCTTCCTGCTTGCAAATGAAATGCTTTTATCTACATTTCTATTTAAATAAGTGCTAAAGTAAAGATTAACACAAGCAGGGTGGAAATGGCGCCTCTTCCTGTAGGACAGGAATAGTTCTGTAGCAGTAGGAGTCAGGAGCTGATACTGAGGTTTGCAGCCTATGGGCTGTGTGTTGATGCTCCTGATAGAACAAAAATACCCATTGAAATAAGCGGGAGCTCATATTAAAGATTGAAGGATACAGATCTATATTTTTTGATTCAGCAGGATTGACCATTTCCTGCAATACAATAAGAGAAGAAAGGCAAAACTGTTTCTTTTCTAAAGTCCATTGACTACAGAGATTGGAGAACTGTGGTGCTAGTACACCTATAAAAGTACATTACAGGGAAAGGAATGAGATGTAATCTTTAAAAAATGAGTAGGTTTTGTGGTACTTTTCAAAAGAGCAATAGAACAGACTGACAGGAAAAAAATCCAAACCATATATTGCTCCTAACTGCTGAAAAATGTGGATTTTTTCAGTGTGTGGAGTGACTCATATGGTGATAGGGATTAGAGTCTTTATTTTCCAGCATTACTGGTTCAAAGTGAGTGGAGATACTATACTTCCCTGAAAGAACTGGAAGACAGTGAGATAGTGATTTCTGTCACCTTAGATGCTACAAAAAAGACTCCATACTGTGTGTTTTATGCCATCTTACAGTTTGTAGACTTCTAAGTTAAAAGAAATATACATAAATATATATTCGGTTTGAAATTTGAATTTTCCAAGATTCTTTAGGACCCTTTGCTCTTTTTGTTTTCCTTGTTTATGGTGAAGGGTGAGGTAACATAATTGACTCCAGTTTACGGCTTCAAAATTTTCTCGTCTTATCTTTCCCTTTGGAGAAGAGTTTATAGTTTGTGTCTTAGATTCACAGACATATAAAAACGTGGTAATGCTTTTGGTTCACTGCACAGAGCACATGCACTAAGAGACACACCCTTACTGTAGCAGATATCTCTAACAGATACCTCTAATCCCCATGCTGGCTGGGGATTCCCACCAGACGTGGGGATAATAGAGCAGTACACCCATACTATGTGTGTGTGACAACAGAACAGAATGAAGGCAAAAGATCTTCTCACATCAGATGATTCTGTGCATAGTGGAAAATTCCTGAGTCTTTTGACTGCCTGGAGAAAGGGCCCTTTACTGGTATTCTGTCCTGGCTTACTGGAGTTTCTCTCTGAGGAGGCCTGACACTAGGCAGGGCTGAATGCTTTCTCCAAATTCAGAGATGAAATGTGCTCATGTTTCACTCCTACTTTATTTTTATATATGACGTTATGTGGCTTTTAGGAGAAAACAAAGCAGGAACCATCACTGAAAACCTTTTTCTTTTTTCTAAATAAACTTTGTCCATGAT
Source organism: Pithys albifrons albifrons (assembly GCF_047495875.1). Lineage (NCBI taxonomy): Eukaryota > Metazoa > Chordata > Aves > Passeriformes > Thamnophilidae > Pithys > Pithys albifrons. The sequence goes on from NC_092470.1 coordinate 12,306,513, forward strand.
GTCATAATTCACTTATTTGGGGGAGGGGATGGAATTAAAAACAAAAATACCCTAAAAATGCTTTTTCTGATGTGTGAGCAGTGATACAATGAGAGTGTAAGTTTTTTAAAGTAATTTATCATGTATTAATTGTCATCATTCCCATGCTACATTTTTCTCTATGGGATTAGGAAGCAATGGCATTCTTTATGCTTAATGGCACAAACAATTATAGCACTGACTTGGCACAAGTTTGCTGCTTTGGCTGGCTCTGATGCTGCTGGTTTTTAAATTGGCCGAAGAGCAGCCTTTGGGACCGATGTATAATCGGTCGTCTGTTGGCACGTGGTTCTGGATAACATTTTTCCTTTGACTCATCTCTGATTGCAGGGAATTTGCTATTGGCTGTAGCATATTGGAGAGTATGGCTGTGTGCAAGTTCCTTATGAGCTATATGCAAAGTCCCTTTTATGGTAAAAGCAAATTGTTTCACATATAACAGGAAAATATGCACCGTCCCGATTTATTGTTTCATTGTTCCTTGGGCTTTCTTGTGGAATTTAGCATTATAAACTCTTTCTAATGTTCCAAGTTCAAAATCTGTGTGACTGAATTTAGCCAAATAGTGCTTATACTGTGCTTAGCCATTATGCTGCCGAAATCAGAGTTGAACCAAACTGAGCATCCTTGTAGTGCTCTTCTGTGGCTGATATGACATCAGCCTCGGTGAGTGTTTCTTGGGGAGCCTTAGTAAGAGCTGAAGCAAGGAAATAGGAGGAGACAGGCCAGATCATTAATATTGTAGTGCCTTCCTTTGTAGAATATTTATGGTTCCCCATAGGCAGAGACCTCTGTGGGATGGAGAGTTGTTCAGTTTTGGCAGTCATGTTGACTTGAGATAGTTGCTGATGGAATTGGAGCAGTTCAGTGTTCCTGTTCAACTGTCTCAGAATGAGTGCTGCTCCCTGAAGAGGGCATGGCTTTATAAACTTCTGCTGGACCAACATTTATAACCTTGAACTGTGTGTGATTAGAAGCCAATCATGGCTTTTCACACCTGTGTAAAGCACAGTGCAAATAGTAATAAGTATGGTAATACTTAAAGCACAGTTAAAAATAGCGTTTATCTCTGTGCTGGAGGTGTGCAGGTCTTACCTCTAAGATACAGGACTGAACTCTGGGAATGCTTCACCCTGGCTTGGAGACCAGCATTCATATTGTGTATTTTCTGCAGGAAAAATTTTACACAGAATTGGAAAAAGAAATCAGACAGGTGCAAGTAGAGGCACAACATCAATCTATACAGTCAGCAGTTGTAATGGCTTTTCAGTTGTAATTTTGTTACTGTGGACTTGAACTCCTCTCCCTTGCGACCTCCTGCCAGAACATGTGCACAACTGGCTGACTCGGGCTCAGCAGCAAAGTCTGTGCGAGCCTATTGACACACCAGGAAAAAAAATCTCCTCTTTCTGGGATGGTCAACTTCAGTCAAGTTTTTATAACCTTTAAAGAGCTGTTATTACAGAGGAAAAGATGGTTTCTAGTTGTACTCACTAACTTATCAGCTTCTGCAAACAAACACCTGCTTTTCCCTTTTTGAGTTTTTGTTTGCCCTGATAATGGTGCTCTGCATCCATTCTGGGCTTACCAAGGAGGCTGGTTATGGTTCTTTTTTTTTCTCCTGCTGTCTGACTTCTGCTGTATTTTAAAGTATTTTTTCACCAGTTTTAGGTGTTAGTTTCTGTCAACTTGATTTTAATGAGTCTTGTGTCAATATATATGGGGGTTTTTTTTGAAACTTGTACAGGTTTTTGTAGTGCATTCTTACCACAGATACGATTAAAACCAAGCAATCAAAGTCCTTTCAAATTTGAAGGATTATATAGTATTATTTTTTTTCCAAGTTAATATTACTATATATTATTTTATGTTTGGAATAGCCTGGTTGGCATTCGAGTAAAAGTGGTTCAATTAACGATATATTGCAGTGTATTCAGGCAACCACATAATGGCTGAGGAGGATCTGTGGTCTCTGCTGTACCCAGAACTGGTTTAGGCTCTTTGCACAGAGATTGTAACATGAATCAGTATTTAAACCATGCTGTATATTAACCAACTTACTCTATCCATTCTATCCCAAGTGCAAGAGGAGCCAAGAAAAGTTTCACTGAAGAAATGATCCAACTGATTCTAGCTAGTGGTGGAAGGAACTACTGTGAACTAATTATTTGGCTCTGGTTTGCTTTACAGTAGAACCTCCTGCAATGACCTGCTGTCAGGTTGTGCAGAAGCTCGAGCTACCAGTGGACATGTGATAAGTGCTTTATTATAACTGAGTGGCAATGATGGAAGAATCTGTGTTTCTAATGCATGCTTATTATTTTAACTCTCCAAGTGCCTTTCAGCATATTCGTTGTTTCTGGTGCTGTCAAACTGTCCATTAGAGCAACAACTCTTTGATGATCTGAGCAGAAATCACTCTACCAGTTTGGTGCCAGAGGACAACCTGTTCAATGGGATGGCCTTCACCACTCTGACATGGTGGGACAATGCTTCATCTCAGTCAGAGATGTTTAAGATTTGAATAAGACCAGGAAATTATTGAAAATGAAATGCGGGAAGACTTTATTTTTGCTTTTGAGACCAGAGATCAGATTTCAAGTTTCTCTTATAAAATGAATATGCCTGAAGCATGCTGTTGTACTTACTTTCATGTTAGTAAATGATGGTATTTTCACAAGACCACAAAATGCTGAGGATACTAGAGGGGGAAGTCCTGGTTCACATAAGATTTATTCCCAGTTAGAGTTCCTCTTCCTGCTGGCTGCTCCTAGCTCTGACCTCAGGACAGGGCACAAACTGCATGTTAGTGGAATAGCTGTGTACCTCACCTTTTCTGCAAACACCTCCCATTATCCACTGGTAGCTGCTGAAAAAGCTGGAGTAAGAGCTTTGTCACTGCTGTACTTGGGAAACCCTTGTTCCTACTGTTGACCCCCATATTGCTCGTACTGTAGAATTGAGCCCATATTTCTGTTTGTCCTTTCATCTGCAGAGTTTTCATCTTCTATTGGTGAAATGGGCTATAGCTGAAACTGTATTTGTCTGGAATGCTGTTTAATTAGAATAAATGATCTTGTGTGTAAGTAAGGTTATTTTTCTTTAATAAATCTTTTCTCCATGTGTATATTCTATGACAAAACTAATTAGGAATGACAAACATGTAACTCAATAGGTTAGAGGGGAAAAGATTTGTAGTGCCTCTTGTACTGCTTTTCATACCCAAATTGTGGACACTGTGGGTTCTTTGTTTGCTCTGTCACCTTGAAGTTCAGCTTACCAAATTTAGCTCAGCATTCTTGTGTTTTTGTACTTTGTGCTGTTGGCCATCTCAGGGTTTCTTATTTCAATTACATTTTTGTCACACCGCTTCTTTTTTATTAAGTTACCGTCCTTATAAAAGTTCATTTTAATTAACTCTAGTAATAAAGAAGTTATGAAAGCTGTAACTGAGATAGGGTAATGTAAATTTTCGCCAAAATGCCCATTTAAAAGAAGAATGGAAAGTTTATTTCTCTTGCTATTTAATTAAAAGTTAAGAATCAGATATGCAGTGGGAAAAAATATGACATGCTTAATCGAGTTAAATATTTTTTACTCTCTTCATACTTTTTTTTTTAAAGTTATATAACTTTCCCCATCAAGTTTTTCACTCTTTTCTGTCTGAAGTGATGCCTCACACCTGCTTTGAGGTCTAGGAACAGCCGTTTCACATTTTTCCCTTTTAAGGAACAAATACTGCTGTCATTGAAGTCAGTTGTGAAACTTGTAGGGACTTTTGATAGAGGTTTAGGGATTTGGGAGTTTTAACCAAGTTACACCATCATTTTCCTTGGCCCTTCGTTATTCCTGCAAGCTTTAACACTCGCTGCATTGCTGTGATGTGCTCTGACACTCCTCTGCCTCTTCTGTTAAGAGCTGTTCTTGCTTACTGTTTTAAATATCTGTTCTTCATCTTCTCGGCACTCGCAATGGAAGATAGTTCAGGTTTTTATCAAATACCCCTGATTTCCTTTGCTGTTCATATATATAAGATCTGGTTATTGATGAGAATTGCACTAGAGTTGTTGGTGCTGACCCACATATTCCAGCAGAAAGATCCTATGCAGTGGTGGATGAGCAGGAGGAGCCCAGTGTCGTGAAAGAGATGCGCTCTCTGTTCCCAAAACAGCATTAGGCCCAAAGTGTTCCTGTGTCCTTGTGCCAGGACTGATTGTCTTCCCATCCCTTGAGTTTCTTCAAGCCTTTTTCTCTCTGCCGAGAGCACCTTTCTACATTCTTCTGTAAGTACAGTTCATATGATGAGACAAGTTACTTTTCATGTTTGTGTCTAAGTTGCCTTAAACACTCATGCAGGTAGTAAATCAGTTCAGCTACTCCAGTAAATTTTTCTGGAGAGAAGCCAAGGGAAGGAACCAGCATGGTTTATAAACTTCAAAAGTACATAGTAAGAACTCTTTCCCTTAACTTGGTGATTTACTTCTATTCATTGTTAATAAGTTAATATAGAGAAACATTGGCTTTGGTGCCAAAAATAATCAGGAACATAACCCAGAGCAATTTTTAAGGGCACAGCTTTTAAACAAGCTTCTGGAAGAAGCATTATTTGACAGCACACAAGTGAAATAGCCCAGTTTGTTATTTTAATCTCATATCTCCACTTCTGGTGTTCTGTCTTGTGGATGATTTGCATTCTGTTGAGGCTTTAGCTGATGGGTTTCCATAAATGGCTCAAAACCAGATTTGTCCACTTATACACAGCAATTTTTGTACATAAGTAGAATAAAGCCAGGGCAGCTTTCTGAAATACCTCTTTTCACCTGATTAGACTTGGAGTCATTGTTCATGAAATAAAACAGTTGGCTTTTTTGAAGTCCATGGTTTATTTTTACTCCATGAAAGATAGAAGTCACTGTTCTTTGAAATAGGCAGTCTTGAAAAAGAATTATTTTTAAAATTTAGATAAACTCTAATATTTTAGGATTTGAAGTTAACTATTTCTGTATGTATGTTTTAAAAATATGCAGTCCCAAATGTGCTTTGAAGAATAGTGATAATCTTTGTATAACAGGAATAAAATAAGGTTAGATTTTACTGTGTGCTTATTTTATTAACTAGGGAGAGACTGCATAGGCAGTTGTACAACTGATTTTTCAGTGCAAACGGAACACTGTATTTGTACAATTTATCATCTGAATGAAGAAAGTTTAGTAGGAATTTTGAAAATTGACTCAGAAACTCAGCTGAAGTTGGGAAGAGGGGAATTTGTTATAAGAGGAAATAATTGACATTTAAGGTATAAAGCTGGTGAATTTTGTTTTCAAATTTTGTGGATATGCTGCTTATAAAGCAACATTTGTTTGTTTCGTGGCCTTTGCAAGATAGAATTTGTTTTTCCTTTTTCCTCACTCTATGTGAATATGTGGATAGTGGAGACTACATAAGGTGACTTTAGAGATTTGTCTACATGTACAAGACATATCCAATTTTAGTTGTAACTTGTACCAGAGACCAAGAAAAAATATTTGTGATAACTTCTAACCCTGAGATCCCAGTGGTGTATCCATCTTGATATCAAACAAGTCTAGAAATACGCATTTATTTCTTACAATATATTGCTACTTTTGCAAGAGTAATGTAGCCACACCCCACAGTATTCCTTTGTTATATTCTAGACAAGGAGATGCTAATATTCTGAATTTTAAAAGGTACCAAACAAACAAGAAATGCAGCTGAATGTTTTCTGCATTAGTTTGAAACACAACCACCTATTTTTTTGTGCTCCAGTTTACACCCAGGATTAATGAAGTCTGGTCTGACATTGACCTGTGTCAGTGTTGCCCCATGTAATGTTTCCAGTTTTTATCTGTACAAATAGAAACAAACTGGTTTTACTGCATCTCAGTGTGTTGACTTTATAGCAATCTAATTTTATTCCAGTTTTACCAAATATAAATTCTATCACTGAACCCACAGGGAGCAAGAATGGACTAAACGTTGTTCTGAAGACGATCCATCATCCATTATGTACAAGGCAAGAGGTGATTTTTTTGTTGAGTTGTAAGAGAGTCTCTGTCCATACTGGTATTTGACATCTGCCAATATTCCATTCTCTTCAGGGGCTGCCTAGTCTTCCCAGTGAGTGGCTGTGGGGCAGCCTTCTGTTTCTGTCAAGGATTTTAGAATAATTTCAGTGCAAGAGAGTAAGGAGGAAATAAAGGCAAGATCTTTGGTGCCACAAGAGAATATCTGAAAGGGGAAGTCATCAAGCAGTCTTTGATTCTGGAGTGCTGCTTTGGATGACTCGCCCTCTGATATGCTGGGTTTGAACTGCAGTCATGCTACTCTCAATAATGTCTCAGTTCCTTGATTGGAGACTAAGGTAATATATTCTAGGTGTCTGCAGAGTAAGAAAGCAAATACTTTTTGGAATAGTTTACCCTTATCAAATGAAAAGAATATGCAGCAAACCAGCTCAGCAATGTAGCCTCTGATCTGTGACTCAAAGCACAAGCACAGGAAGTATTAGTAGAGGCTTTTCTTACTGAGCCTTTCCCAGCAAAGTGTCACTGGGGTATTACAGTCCCTACCTCACACATGGAGAAAACAGTTGTTTGCACTATCTTGCAGGACAGTTGTGCTGCTTAATTCTTTCCCAGTTTGCCCCAAAATGTGCTGTTTGCCGGAGGCCTCTAGATGGGTTAAGCAGTATGGTCTAAGGGGCTGCAAATCTCTCTCACCTCATTATTATTGCAGAGGAAGATGTGGCTGATGGAGAGCAGACATAGCTATCCTTTGAGTATGGTGTCTGAGAAATCTCCTTTTTTGGGCTGGGACTGGGTCTTCTCCTGACCCAGCAGCAGGAGTTAGTGAAGACTGAAACACGGAACAGCCAGGAGTTTTCTGTGTAAAAGGATTTCTACTATCTCCTTGTTTTCCTACCATTCTGGTGAGGCCTCATAACGAAGTTAGTGACAGCTGTTTGTGTGCCAACCCTCACTCATGGGTACACTGGTATTGTATCACTATATAAAATCTAAGAAGTATTTTCTTCACAGCCCAACAGCTCCGCTCCAGAGCTTTGTGAGCTTGCTCACATTGGCTACAGGGTAGCAGTCCATGATTGGAGTGCTGAAAAATGAATGTCAGAATAATTCTTTTTCAGAAAATGCAAATTAATCCAAAGTGAATCAAGTTCATGGAACTGAAATATAGGTAGCAGATAAACTGATAGAAATTTCCGGTGGGATTCCAGTCTCTGTGGGAGGTTACTGTACGTTTTAGGAATATAAATACTTTTTTCTGTCACAAAAGCACATAAAAAAGAGAGTTGAAAACAGTTTAAAGAAAATAAAAAACATCTGTCTTCCTTCTAACCCTTTTTTGTGTAGGTTATTAGCCACTTCCCTCCTAAAACAGATTGCCATATTTTAATTTTTTTTTGTGTGTGTGTAGGTTTAATGTGGAAAAGCTCTGCAGTGTCCAACTGCAAGCTATTCCTGCATTTTGACTTTTTGTGTGTGATAGCAGCCTTTGGAGAGAAAAAATGAAGACAAGAAGATTACTCTTTAAGGTTTATAACCAAACTCTGGATCTCCAACTAGGTTACTTTTGAAAGCTTTCTTCAGATTTCTTCTACAGCTATGTGCTTATTGACCATTTCACCTGCAGTTAAATTTTCCTCTTGAGCTGATGGTCATCTTGGAATAGGCAGAGAGCATTACTGGAACATGTCTGAAGGCAAATGAGAAAAGCAATGAGGCTACTCCCCCCTGGGCAGCTCTCCAAAGGAAGTATTACACACTTTGCTTTCATGTCCTGATGTGTCAGACCTTGTGATTTGACTGTTTGAAGTGGTAAAACTCAAAGAATAACTTAAAGTACAACAGGATTTGCATTATGCAGTATGGACTGTCCATGTTAGCTGTAAAGAGCATATTGCAGTGATTCTATTTAGTGTCTAAATAGTACCTTTCCCTCAAAGGTTATGAGCCAGAGTATCTCCAGCTGTCTGTTTACTAAACTGATTGTTACATCCACATGAACTTTTGAAACACAAACCTGCCTTTGTTGTCAGGATTAGCTGCATAAAATCTCACTTATTGGTTGGGAAACTGAGTCAGGAAGTTATTTATCCAAACGCTTGTAGCTGCTGCTCCTCAGGCATGGCAGTAGGTGTCTGGATCCCAGATCTTCTGTTCCAGCCACTTGTCCACGCTGCATGGATGTTGTCACCTATAATAGGCAGCCTCTCGTCCCCGGGATACTTGGGCTTTACTGGGCTTCGGTGCCCTCTACTGCTCCCTTCAAATACTGCTGTCTTCTTGCTATTGGAGAAGAACAGATTATTTTCTTCCTCCTTTTTTTTCCCTATGGGCTAATTGGCCCACTAGTTCCCCTGATAAAGAAGTTAATGATGATCAGTAGTAATGGACATAGACTGTACTGAAAAGTGGTTTTTCTGAAGACATTTTTTTTCACTTCTGAAACTGATGTGATTCAGCCTGAGATCATGAGGTTTTCTTGTTTTATGGCAAAAGTAGATTTTTTTGTTATGTATGTGTACAAGCAGTTTTATTGCTGTTTTCTGGAGTCTCTGCATATACAACACATAGGATCTGATATTCAGAAGTACAAAGCCCTTTCAGCTTCCACTGAAATTAGGAGCTATGAATTTTGAATCTTTTCCTGTGGTTTTGTGGGGTTTGATTTTTTTGCTGTCTCCTCCTTTCCTCTAATTTTTTTTTTGCTGTATACAAAGTACCTTGGTAGATCCAGCCTCTGATTACTCCTGTTCTCTAGAAAGAAGCCTTAAGTCTGTAATCCATTGACCAACGTTCTTGCTGCACTGGTGACTTGTTGCTGTGTGGTTGGAGCTGCAGTGATCTTTGTGTTGCAGATCTCTCTATTGATCAAGATTCTTTACTGCAGTTTTAGTTCCTTCAGTGGTTCTTTCTAGATCTCAGGACTACCCATAGTAAAATGGTTACATTAGACTTGGTTTTCTGTAAGAGATCCACAGAAGTTGAAAGAGAAAGCAGTATCACATGATATTTTTGACCTTATGTATATTCAACTCATCCAGTTTACCTTTGTATCAAGTCAAGCTGTCACTCTTTGCAGGAAAAGTGCATGCCCAGTGTCTCATTTGAATTTGTTGAATTTCAACTATAAATAAGCTTCCAGGAACTGTTCTTTGCTTGTGGGAAGATATTTGGTATGCTATAATCCTTTGTTCTCTCTGATTGCAAAGGTTCATAGAGGCATTTCAAAATCAGTTTCACCATCTGTAAATGCAGCTGTAATTTTTTTCTTATTCTTACTCTACTGAATGCTCACCTTACCTTTTTTAATTTTTTGATTAGTAATTGCACCTACTTCAATTTCCTTTGTTAATTCCCTAGTGAGAGTTATTTGAAATCTGCCACACATTTGTGTTCATTTAACATATGCACTGTTGATTCTATAAATCTTGATTTTAAAGTTATGTGTACCAGATCAAATGCCTTGCAAAGCTGAGCTGTTTTATAACCACGATTAAGCTTCTCAACCACACCTGGTATCACAGCGTGGCATCAGGTTTATTTGACAGGACGGCCTCTCCACTGCTGTGCATAGAAAAGGTTTCTTGGTTCTCTGCTTATGCTCTTCTGTTTGTGAGAAGCACATGATTTCCCTTATCTGTGTGGGACCATTACCTTGGCACAGAAAGCAAATGCAATTTATAATTCTGTTTTTAAGATAGGCTGTCAGCAAATCCTGTCCTGACCACTCTTGAGAGTATCATATACAAAAAAATAATTGTTCCTAGATTTTTGATTGATGCAGCAGAACTGATAAAAGTTACATTGTTTAAAAGTGTTTATAAATCACCCTGTCCATACATTCATTTCCTGTAATCTGTCATTATGGTTTCAAACATAATTGTAAGAGACACAAAACTGGCTTCGTAACACTCTGGAATGAGGTTTGCTTCCATTTGGTCTATGTTGAAAGGTGGCTCAAAGCAAAAATTATAATCCTGGAATACCATGTACGTTACAACAGGATATCTTCGCTCTGTGGTTTTGAATTACTGAAGGGCGTAGTCCGTCTTCTGAGTTTTTCCCCTTGCATTGCTGGGATTTATGCAAAGTAACTGGGCCGGTTACGGGGATTGCTTGGCAGAGAGGACTGTGGGTTTTTTTAATACAATTCCTTTTCTCACTTGGGAGGTTAACATTCTGACAGGCTGCGTTTACAGTCAGTGTTGAGTGGGGATTTTGGCTCTGTCCAACACAGATGGGGTACCAGAGCACTGTGTGGTATGATCACAGGCACAGACCTCTCTGCTCATGAAGATGGTTCTCAGCTGGGCCTGGAGGTTGAATGAGGGAGCAGTTATTGCACTCTGTGTGCAGCTTTTTGCATTTCAAGGGATGGAAAAATAGTTTTGGAAAAGCAGCTGAAGTTTTACTACCTTTTAGTTCTTTGTCCAACTCAGCCAGGAGCATGGCAGAGGCAGTGATTTACTCTGCTACAACGTGCCCCTTCTCCAGAGGATTGCTAAAATGGGAGAGCAGGTAAAGCATTAGTGTCTTCTAAACTCTGGTCACTCAGGTACCCAACCTGACTGCCAGTGACATTACTGGCCTTCAAACTGCACATGTTTTCTTCCAGTTAAAGAGGATTCCTTTAAAGTAACAAGATAACACACAATATGGTTCTCTGAAACTGCCATACATTCCTCCAGAATTATCAACTGTCTGCACATCCTATCCAGTTTTCCTTAGTCATGAGTCTTCTTGAGGAATCCATCCTTTGCGAAGCTCCCTCAAATGATTTGAGCCTCCTATTCTGCGTAGTGGACAAGGATGGCATTTGAATTCAGTAGTGGAAAACCAGGAAAGTAATTTTTTGTCTTTTTGCCTTTGTTATTTAGTACTTTTGCATTCTCTGGGTACATTGTCAGCTCTCTGACTTTGTATAAGCAGTTTGCACTGGCGGACTGAAGTCTTTTACTGACATCTGTGTTACTTGAGTGAAATGCTTCATTATTGCAAACTTCTTTGTAAGGAGCAGATTTGAATGAGTTCATAACTGTAAATGCAAAAAATGTGGCATTAAAGAGACAGATGCAAAGTATCTGTACTGGGAGATTTGATTATTAGCTTGTGTTCTGAATTAAGGCTTTGGGATATAATAAAATCTGTTAGCTGTGCAATTGAAAAGTGTCCCTTAAGTCCAACTCTGGATGTGCTTCTTTCTTCCTATCTGAAAAACTGGGAAGAAATAACATATTTTAGTTCAGCTGCTCTGTAAAGGAAAAGTAATCTCTGTTGCTGCTGTTACAAGAGGTCAGAGGAGCTGGTCAGCCCATCCTTCTTTTCAAATCAGCAAATAAATGCTTTATTCCTGTTTTCCAAAAGAGAATTTATTAGCTGCTTCAGATGTTATGTTCATGCATTTTATCAAAATATGGTTGGTGTAACAGTACATTCCAGTGCTCCTTTATTTGTCAATCCCTTTATTAGCATTTTATGGTTACAATTTCAGAAGATACTTCCTTTAAAAACATGATCAGCTTTGCCAATAACTGAGGAACTTTCTCTTACTTGGGGAAACAATTGGTAGCACCTAAACAGTTATCTGCCAGCAATGGTGTATTTTCTCTTAATGCATCTGTAACTTAGATTTGTGTTCACTTTGTGAAGAAACACTTGAGATCTGTTTTAAATTCCTGGATAGGATTTACAAATCAGAAATGCAAACACAAGCACACAGCTTTTTAGTCCTATGTAAGTCACCTTTCAAAAACTGTCAAGGAATCATATTTTTAGAAGCTTATTATTTGTATAGACACAAGTAATGCAATAGCTCTGTCAGTCTTTGAGATTATGAACATGCTTACGATGAGAATATTCTTGGCATAAGTCAGGAGTATTATATAATAAGGAAACAATGTCTTTTTATACTTTTCTTCCAAAACATTCCCTAGTGAGAACTAGACGAAAACCCCCCCCATAGGATTGCCTATGAATAGATCTCCTTGCAGCATATTAACTTTAGCCAAATTACACAAAGTAGATTTAAACTCCCTCTCATGTTTTCATAGATATATTTTTAAAACCCTTTATTGGCATCTGAAGTGAATTCTGATTGTATAACTGTTAGACCCAGACCAGTGATGCATAGATGTATTAAACTGTCCCTCTAGCAGTATGGATGTCTAAAAGGCAGGAGACCCAGTTGTCAGAAGCAATAAACTATTTGAGTGAAATGAAATAAAAGCAGTGGGACTAATCCTGCTTTACCTGGTGCCCCAGAACGTACAGAAAAACAGTGCTGAGGCCGAGGGAAATGTCTTTGGCTCAGTGGTGCTGTGGGTCTGTGATTTTGTACAACCCAGACACACAGCCTGACAAAAGGGAATGCAACCTCCCGAAAGGGCAGAGACTGCTGTAAAAAGAGGTGTCAGAAGGGAAGGGGAGGGACCGGCCCCTACAACACTTAAGATTTAGAAAGTAGACGGGTGGTAGATGGGTGTCCCCCTTCCCTCCTTTTGAGTCCCCTGGGGCTCTGGCAGCTCTTGAATGCAACACAGATCACAGCACAGCTTCTACACGGCCACGAGCAGACACTAAGAACTGAGGGGATGCAAAAGGAAGATGAATGCGGGTGGAGCAGCTGTCGTCTGTGCTAATGATGCCTCCTAGTGTTTTATGAGAAGTTTCTAAAGAAAGCTGTTAATCCACGGTGGGCCAGGAGGATGAGAAAATATATCTGTACAATAGGTGGTATTTATAGTGCAAATGAGGATTTGGGAGTTAAGTTAATCATCTAAATTGGGCAGGAACAGTTCATCAGCAAGCTTAGAAGTCCCAGAAGAGAAGTAGTTTTTGGGTATGTGATAGATCTGTTTCCAGACAGACCATCTGGGAATAGGGATATATAGCCAGCCTCCAGAAGACAATGGTCTTGAGTAAGCCAAGCTGCTTTTGTATTAAATAAGAAACAGGGAGTTGATTTGTGATAGAAGAGTAGAGCACAACAGCAGTTAGATGATTTGAAGGATGCTGCCTAAAGTGGGAAAGATACTGTGAAATAGTGTGTTCTGGAAGAGACTTCCCTCTGGCAGGCATAGACCAGGACACACATCTTGGAAATAACAGATGGCTAAGAGATGTTTGTCTCTAAACAAAAAATGAGACATTGCAAGGTGTTTGGATTAAAATAGTGATAGACATTTCCTTATTTTTGTTTTCTGAATCCTGATTGCTTCTTTAGAGTAGCTGTATCATAGCCCTTCTTCTCCTTCTGCAGTGTCTGGTATAGATCAAACAGAAAATTGCTCTGGAAGAAACTATGGTCTGTACCTTGGTTCCAAGGCAAGATCACTTCCAAGTGAACTTTTCCTGATCGATAGTTGTCTAGCTTACTTTTAAATGTATTTGTTGATCAGGATTGAAAGCCTTCCCAAGCCAGTATTTGCTTATCATTGCAGTTATTGTTCTGTTATTCTTATCTAGCTGCTGCTCTGGCTTTGAGCACACAGAGGGGGAAGGAGAATGAGATCACAGGCCAAATTTATATTTTTACCATTAGCTATTTTTCATCTCTACAAAAGCTAAGAAGCTTGGTTTTTGTTTTTCAACCCGCAAGATTCTACTTGCATAGATTTTAACAGAGTTAAATGATGCGTGAGGAAAAAAACATGGAAGTTAGTTACAGATGTAGTGCATTAGTGTGGGAAAAAATTGGGTGCTGATCTCCCCTTGTGCTCAGCAACATAAGTATGATAAACTGATTATACTGTGTTATTTGAGTAGATAGACAAATGGTGAGTAAGATCTTTTCTCAAGGAAAAAACACATCCTTTGATGCTCTATTTGCATAAAAGAAATAAGTTATTCCATAAATGTGGAACAGTGAAAGTTTTTGGAATCTGACAGTGGGTCACTAGTATAAAATCTGTTAGCTGTGTGTGATGGACTGCACACCTCATTGATTCCCCAGCTCTCTGGAAAGCTTCACTTAATTAATAAACCTTTATGTATTGCAGTGGAAAAAAAGGTGTGCAAACAAGCAGAAAGTAGTTTCAGGCTTTCAAAATAAATTTGTATACAGGTTATGGGAAAAGACATAAAAGATACATCTTTCTTTCATGCCAAAAAAAAGGAACTTTGCTATACTAAAGATGTTGAAATAATACCATTTAAAATAGATGTGTGTGAGGAAAGAAGAGCTGGTGTTCTTAAGTGGATCATTTTTAGAGGGTATTTGAAGAAACACAGTTCTGGACTCTGAGCAGATACCTGTCCTATAGCCAGAACAGTGAGAAAGGGAGGCTGGTAAAAGAAATAAAGTGGAGAAAAGTATGTGGGAGATTTTTCCCCTCTTCTTTGATCTTTATCTGCCCATATGTGTAAAAAATCACATTCACATCTGTAGTTTGGCTGTACTTGATATGGAATTCTGGAGGATCTTGTAGGTCCTATACAGAACCCCCCAGCAGAGTGAGTGAGATACTTTCCATCTATTTCAGTGGGTTTTAAATCAAACTTTATTCACTAGGTGCTTGACAGCGATATTTTGGTTGTCTTTCATTTACCAGAGTATAAGCCAGAATTGCAAACTAAAAGGAGCTTTGTTGGTTAATTTATTTACATAAAATTTCCTTAAGTCCAAATGCTAATATCTCTTTTAATAATCAAAAAACCCAAACTCACCACAAAAAAACCCTTAAAAATCCTCCCTTCTCCAAACCCTTCAAATACAAGCAACCAGGGAATTTTATAAATAGATATTCTTACCTTTACTACAAAAAATTCATGCGGAAGTCCTATCTTGGAATAAACTGTTCATTAGTTGGCTTGGCAGAAGGAACACAATCCAAATGAATGAGCTGCCAGGAGTATTTTTAGTGTTTTTATATGTTGCCCATTCAAATCTTGGAAAATTTCTTTAGTAAATTGGACAAACTGACCACTCATTTTTATGGTCTTTCACAAGATCTAAAAGAGAAAAACAACTATTGTATTTAGCATCTGTTAATGGAGGTTTCAGGCTACAGAACTTGAGAAAGTACTGCTGGGAAGCTAATACAGTATCCATAAAATATTGGACTGATAATAGGAAACACTGGCACTGAACAGATATGGAAAGAGTCGTGCTGATATTCCATATCCAGGCCTGTTGCCCTGTGCCGAGTGCTGAAGATACTGGAGTGAAACACACACAGTAGTAGAGATCTGGAATGAAATCAGTCAAACTCCAGATAGATGAAATTGTCTTTTTTCTCCCAGGGATACTATTTGTTGGATAATTCAGTCTTTGGAGAATTAAAAGCCAGGAACTTGGACACAGAAGAGAAAGCCAGTTGTGCTAACATTTTTCCAAATGGAGAAATATATGTCCTTACCCCACATATATAATTAAGCCCTCATCTTCCTTTATTTGAAGTCAGTGGCTTTTTCTTTTTCTCTTGCTTCTTTGAGAATTGGATCTAGACCTTTGCTGCCATTGTAACTGGTCCCTTGACAGGTTTTTTTCTCCCCAAGCTGGAAGTTAGAAAATCAATAAAAGAAAAACTATTCACCAGATATCAAATGAGTTTCAGTGGATTATATTTTATTTGACTCAAAGTGGAAAGGAATGACAAGAGAATATTACATTTTTAATCCCACATAAAATACATTTCTGGGAAACTGTTCTCTGCACGTGAAGCTTTTCTTTTTTTCTCAGCAACACTGTCTTTTTTTAACCTGTGCAAAAGTTATATCCAAAATCTGCCCTCAAAAGATGTTTGGGTTTGCAACTTCTGCATATTGAGATCTTCTGCAAGATGAAATATAGGCAGGAGATTTTAATTTATTTTTTTAAAATTATCTAAAAAAACCTTCCTGAATAATTTGAGTGTGTTTTGCTGTCTGTGAGGGAACACAGCTGGAGGAAGCTTGAGATGAGAGAATTGGTGCAATCCTTTGACTGTGAGTAACCAGTGATCAAACCAGAGTTACAGTTTGACAGAGCAGAAGCAGCTTAAGGACACATTTCACCAGTGCAGGTGTCCACTGTGGAAGGTTCCCAACATGTCCAAGTCAGGCTGCTCTTGTGGAAAGCCACCCCTTCCAAACAATGAATGTTCTTCAAGGGCAGGAAATCAGCTGGAGCCAGTGGAGCTGAGCAAACTTAAATATTAAATTTGTCTCTAAGTTAAGCATGGGTAATAAAAAGAAACACTAAAATTGTATTTTGATTTTGGATTGGTTATACCATTACTTAATGTCACCCAAAGATCAACTCATGGTTAAAGAGGCAAGAACTGTTTTCTCTGAGAAGAAAACGCATTTGGCCAATTTTGATTTATGCCACAGTAAAGAGGCACCATGATCAGGCTGACAAGTTTTAGAGTTTCTTTGGGCAGAATTAATTTCACTCGGACTGCTTCTCAGTTATAGGCTTAATAAGTCTCCTTCTTCAAAGTATTAATTTAAAATGGCTCTACACAAAGTGATATCTGCCTTAAAAATCAGGGGTAAGAAATATATTAACATAAAATAATTCCTTTGAAATTCAAAATTTATGAATGTAATTGTTCTACATTTATAGAAATAAAAATTAGGATTCTTATAATTGCTGTCAGCTAACAATGTGGATTTAATATTTTTCCTTTTGACATTTGTTCTGTTGCCAGGCTGTATCTGCTTATGGTGTGTGATCTGCTTTGCATTATTTTTATAGAAATATTGCCATTAAAAGTGCTACATACAGTATTAAATAGCAGGGTGAGTCAGGAGGCATGAGTTGAATCACTTGTTCACAAGGAGGAGTTTGAATGCCTTATCTCAGTGAGAGGGTATAAATACCTATAACCAAATCATCAGTCTGGCACTGAGGATAACCCTGGCATGGAATTGAGGAGGCAGGAGTGCAATATCCCAATATCCAGGGTTATGAACACTGCAGATTATGGATAGAAAAAATGGTCAAGAAAGACTTTCCTGTACTGGCTGCTCTTGCTACAGTTTATTCTTCTGTCAGTATTTCCCCTATAAACTCCTTTTATTCTTAGGTTTGGCAGCTAGCCATAAAATTTTGGTTCTAGCTGGAACTTGGCAGACAGTGTCTCAAGTCAGGAAAATTATTTTAAACAAATTTTCAAAATATAAGTATTAAGGCCCTTTTAAAAGTTAGAAGTTCAGTAATTTTTTCTGAGAAAAAGGATTGGTTTCAGTGTTTTTTTTTAATTGTAAATTCTCTAAACAATTTCTTAAAAAAGGAAAAAGGATTGTTGTAACCAATTAGAGAAAAGATGAATTTTCTTTCACAAACATGTTTGTAAAGGTACTGTCCATAAGTGTCAAAGACTTGTGTATTTTGAACTGATGGCTTTTAGACTATTGCTTTAAATTAAATACATGATGTATCATTGTGAGGGGATAAAGCTCGTTTATGATGTTATAAACTGTGAGGGAAATAGCATGCAACGTATAAGTAATTTTAAATGCCCATACTCCCTCTTAGTTTACTTTTCCATAACCTGTCTGTAAGTTTTGTACACAAGATTCTTGGAAAATCAACCCTTTAGCAAGTTCAGCTTAACACAGTAACTAATAATGTTGTGGGAGCAAGAGGATCTGCTGTGTGGTCAGAGGATGCTCTGTGTGTGTGCATGTCATGGCAGCAGAGCAGCCTCTCTCATTCCCTTGCAGGGGAATTTGGGCAAGTCCCCCAGCCCAGCCCAGATCAGCACGAGCAGAGTTTGGAAGTGACTGTGGTGGCACCTTCTGGCTTTGTGTCAGGGTCTGTCCTCTGTTCTTACCAGCAGGCAGGGAAACCAGACCTCCCACCCTGTTCTCTCCCCTGCCACTCTTCTCCCACAGTAAACTGTGAGTTTGCTGCCCTGTTGGCTAGTTTTAATCTAGAGCTTCAGTAATTAGTAGCTTTCCTGTCATAGCTCTCCTTACCCTGGGGTGACTTCAATGGGGTCTCCATCAAATGAACACATCAGGAAGGACATGAGAAGTCCTGAACTGGCACAGAAATTTTATCAAGAGGAGGTGAGTCTGTGATAGGTACCTGACCCTTAGGAGAAATGTTTAGGATTTCTTTTTGGTGTGTATGGTTTTTTCACATGGGAAGCATGATTTAAAAGCATTGAAAAATACACATTTACTGAAGTATAATTGCAATTTCATATGGCATCAGAATATGGGAAAACAATCCGAAAGAAGAAGCCTCAACAGGAAAGATATTGCATATTTGACAGTGGCACAAATGTGCCACTTTGTGATCTGTGAAAGCTGATGAAAATCCTCTGCTTTCAGAGGCAGAACACTTATCCTTTCATCTGTGTTACTCTTCTCTTTTCACTGCATGTGCTGAAGTGATGCAGCCTGCAAATTTTGAGACCAGTTTTAAAAATTGCATGGTAAAGTAATTTAAAAGCATCTTTATTTGGATGTTTGCAAATGTATTTAATAAGGTAATTAAAAAAAAAGCCAGATATATTTCGAAGAAATTGGAATCTTTTTCTGTTATGCACCTGAGGAATTCTGCATATTGGACTCTGGCTGACCCATCACACTGTTTGTGCTGGATGAGGAACATGTGGTGTGTTGTGTGAAGGTGGAAAAATCCAATGTATCCAGGTGCAAATTTCGAATCTGCATTCAGTAAAGCTTTCAGGAATTCTTAGTGGTTTTTTATGGACTCCAGGAAATATATGGAATGTTGTTAATGCAAATTTCTAAGTATGCCCAGAGATAATTGACATATCCAAATGTCTTGAAGATTGTCTTCCCCTTCACACTTTGTACCTACTGTAAATACCCACAGTAGAAAGGACAATGTTTGTAGTTGGAAAAAGGAAGTGAAAGAGCTCTATAGGGGGTACGAAAATCTGTCTTTGGGCACTGAGATACAATTCTCAGCTGAGCTGCTCTCACAATGCACTTTATTCTCTTCTTCCTGAGGTCAGTTCTCTCCTGCAAAATGGACATAATGCGTAACCTTAAAAGCTGCAAAGAAAAAGTTTTAAGACTGCATATTCTATTTTTAACGTGAAAATGTTCTCATTATGACTTTACCAAAGTTTTCTTTCCACAACCAAATGCAAGGGCTACATATTGAAATACCATATTGTGGAGAATATTTTCTAATTGATTATAATTTTAAATTATTTTTGTACATGTTAGGATATAAACCTTAAGTTATTCAGTGGGAGTGTTAATATAATCAATGATATTTTAAAAAGGAATATCAGGTTTCTAATAAACATTTTAAAGCATCCCTTTCCTTCTTTTTTTGCTTATTTTAATATTTTGTCTTTATCTCTCTTCCAAGCCCTGGCAAATGTTTGCCTCAGGCTGGCTACTGAGAAAGTAGGCAGTGTGCTACAATTTATTTTGCTTTCTTGGTTGTGTTTCTCTCCAGAACCTCTGCATGTTTTCCAAGGTGTGTGGCTTTTGAGCTCTTTGCCAGCTACACATGCATATTTTCAAGTTTTAATTTATCAGGCCAATTAGAAATGGAGGGAATCTGAGTGATTCTAAGCATTTCTCAGTGTAGTTTCCATTTCAGATGTGGCAGATTCAGAGGAATGGATATGTGTTGAGAGTTCAAATTTATATATTTTCATCTATGTATTCACATGTACTTTTAAATCTTGGAATACAATGAAATACTGGGAACTCGGGGAGAAGTTTTTCATTTTCTTGATCCTGGTCAGCTGTCCTGGATGGTTGGACCTAAAAGCATTTGAGACTTGGACAAGCTGCCTCAACAGCACCAAAGTCAGTCAGTAGCTTGGCCCTGTTCTCAGGACCAAATATCTTGTCTGTGTTCTAATACTGGAGAGTGTGGAATGGTATTTGCCACTGCAGATGAGGCAGATGCAGGGCTGATATAGCTCTAGTTGGGCAGGCACGAATGGAGACGTGGGCAGCTCAGTGTTGATTTTCAGGTGCATTGGCAGTGATATAATAATTCACCAGTGTGTGCAAGACATGCTTACCAGAGTTTTACTAGGGGTTTCCCTCTTTGCTAGACATTTTTCTGTCAAAATAGTAATTTATAGAATATTGCTTAAGAAAATAAACAGTTTGCTGTTGTTCAGAGGAGAGGACAGAAGCAAGTGCTTCTCTTGTCAAAGTCAGCAATGGGAGAAAGATGTAGCCTGGGATTCTGGTGTAGGTTCATCAAAACCTGTCAGCAGTGAGTGGAATAGAATTTGTGTGGAGTTTTTGTAAATTCATCAGAACAACTGTGCTTTAAGTACTTCTGTGCTGATTCCTTTTAGCAGGAACATGCAGGTTCTGTCCTTAAATGCTGTTAGGTGCAGAAATGGCTGTAGGAGTCAGGTATACCAATGCAGTTGCTTTCTGCTTGGAGTAGTTAGAGTGGGAACCACGATTTCTTCTCCATGCCCACAAACTCCATGTTTCCTCTGTTACTACTCACAAAGAAGGAAAGAGGTGATACAGACTCTCCTCAGTGCCAAAAGCCTCAACTAGCTCATAGGTGCCAAACAGCCAAGCAACATTTCATCCCTTCCTGGATGCCAAAAGCCTTGAGTATCCATGGTCCACCTGCCAAAACCTCCAGCTCTGTCCTGACAACTCCTGCAGTGCAGCCTGTGTTGTCAATATGAAATTTTGCAACACACTGACAAATGGAAAAACCTGGATGCAGTATAATAGTGAAAAACATGCTGAGATTTGCCTTTAGTTCTGTATGAAAATGAATTGCGCTGTAAATATTTCCTGTGTGTGACACTTGTGCATGCTTTATTTTCCCAAACTTGAATTTATTCAAAACTTCTGTAGAATGAAAATACATTGCAGAATTCAACACTGAGTGTTCTGAAGTCCATCAGAGCCCCCAGATGTATTTTTTCATGTAGCTGAGCAAGTCCATCATTTGCCTTTTGGCCCATTTCTTGCTGGTGAATCGCTTTGTTGCTGAGCTTTATCAGCTTGGGTTTCTGAAATATTCTTGTTACGGGGCACAGGTTCCATTTTGCAGCCAGTTTGTAGTGCATGAACACCCTGACAGTGGCAAGGAATAGTTAATGTAACTGAAATAATGTTAGTAATTTTAAAACTAATTAGTACTAAATATCTGCTTAAAATAGCTGCATTTACTCCCATGTGGTTTTTATCAAAAACAATGTATTATTTTTTCTCCAGGATTTTTAATTCCAGATATGTCCTTTTTAACATACAGAATAATATATAATTTACTTTGGTACGGCTAAGTAAGAGATTTGTTAAACTCAATGGCATGTACAGTGCACAATTAGGTAATGTATAATGCACTCAGCAATAGGAGAAATATATCAGGAAATATCCCAAAATCTCTTGTAATGAAGCAAGTGGAAGTTTTTAAGCTAAAACCAGGCAATGCAAGGTTTCATTAATTCTTATTTGTCTGGAAATATGTTTTGACTGTTCTTCTATTTAGTTGCTGCCATGAGTGAAATAGTTTTTTCTAAATCTGCAGTCTACATTCTATACCTTACTTAGATTGTACAAAATAGAGGTGTAAATCATTCTTGTATGTGACCCGAGCAGTGAAAGAGATTTCTAGTATAGTTTGTCAAAAAGCTCTAGACATAACAGCCAGAGTTAAAAGTGAAGGATACCGTTCAGAGGCTGAATAGCATATCCAGTGATTATCTGCAGGTAAATACTTGTTCTTTCAGTTATGCACCCTGCTCATGGCTACAGTCAACAGTGCAATTTGATACCTCTTCTACCAAGAGTAGTGTCTGGAAAAAAGAATCTGGGAAATGCATCACAAAGCTACTCAGGCAGGATATTTTCCCTTTAGTGCCGTAATTCCTTGTCCTACTTCTGTTTGGAGTCATTGTAGGTATGAGGAGAAGCAAATGGCACATGAAGATTAGTGAAGAGCAACAGAACCTTATGTTTTGGAAGACACTGAAAATCAGGATAGTGTTAATAGTATTTATGGGTTGTGAGAGTGGGAAGAAGCAATGAAAAGGAAATGCTTCATCTCTGTTCAAACTACCATCAAGGATGAAATTCACTCCTGGGAGAAGGGCCAGTACTGAACTTTGGGTATTGCTTAATTTAGGCCTTCAGCAGGACTGAAGTGGTGTTTATACCCTTCAATGGATTCTTTCCCTTGGATGAGTTTAATCTGAGGAATCTAAATTCTGTATGGAGAAATTTAGTTATAAGCAATGCGTTAGTAAATGGCAATATGCTATGGCTGGGCCAGTGTAACTCCTTTTGGTGATGCTCTTTTGGAGTTTGACATGCCTTTGTGAATTAACACAAACCACTTGGATAAGAAACCATGAGAGAAAGCAAAGCATGCTCACCCAGAGAGCTGCACTGACACTGACAGGGTAGCAGATGTATCAGTACATATTCCTGCATATCCAAGTCCTTACTTGTAATGACAAAGTCATTTTTGAGCCACGCCACTCTAACCTGTTTGAATAGAGTGTTTTGTTTATCCATTAAGCCCTAGGCATGATCTACATCACATTGGTACATCTGCTGCCCAGAGGTTGCATTGGATCTCTTCTGGAACCTGCCAGCACTGGGCACCCTGCTCAGGGGCATGGCCCAGGGCAGGATTGGGGCTGGGGCGTGTTCAGGGCACAGGGACTCTCACCTGGGGACTCTTGCAGATAAATCTCCATGTTGGGTCTCTAAGTTTTTTTTCATTACACATACTGTTGCAGTCATTATCATGTATCACATGCCATGTACTTGTGTTTGTATGTAAAGCAAAAATGTATGCTAAAATCTCTAGAAAACAAACATTTAAGGTATCACAGCATTTCTGTTGAGGAGCTGAATCTTTGCAATGCTGAATGCTAAACATTTACATATCCAAGCCTTATGTAATGGATGTCTGAATAATAATAAAACTGCATAAACTGACCTTCGTTCTCTGGCTCCACTTCTCCTTTGAAGTCTGCATGACCAAATTCAAGACAATTATGTCATCCTTCATAACAGCCAAACAAAAGTTTGGCCAAATAATCTTTTTTTTTCTCTCTCTCAATTTAACAGCACTGTGTTTGATTTTTGTAATGTGTGTCAATGTAGCTGTTGTTATTTACTGGGTGTTACAAGTGACAGTAAAAATTCCCTTGTTTTGGGTTAATGATCAGCCCTGGTAACATCTGGATTTTATTTCTTTTACCTCAGTGCCCACTTCTGCTGTACTCGGTTACTTTTAGTAGTGCATTGCAAGGCAAGTATGGCCTAAAAACCCCCCCACACAAATAATTTGCAGAACTTGGTGTTACAGTATGTGCCCATATGTAACAGAAGCGAAACAGAGCCCTGGACAGAAGGGAAACTGGCACTAACACTCTCTCCTCTGTCCAAATCTACCAGTGCCACACTTCAGTAAAATTCTCTGTGGACAAAGCTGTCTCTGTCAGTTAAGGGTTGTCAGCAGAGACTCAGATTGCACATTACTAGGCCTCAGACCTTGAGGAAACCTTGGCAGACTCTCATCTCAGTCTTTTAGGCTCTGTCTATGTCACCAAGTGCTTCAAAACTTGGAGTTTGTTTTCCCCTACCCCCTGGTTCAAGTGATCTTTGCTCAGGTCTGTGTGTAATGTAACGTTTTTGCTTTCAGAATGGATTATAGATTAGGATGAAATATTTTGGATCTACATTTATTGTACAAACTGGATTAGTTTCTGCAGAAAACCTTGTATAGGTTTTAGCTATTGCTTTGAATCTCATGTTTACATCTAACCCTGTGTTTACATGTGGTGCAGCTCCCACCAGCATGGCTGGATCAGGTGGAAGTGTGACGCCTTTTCCCATCTAATGCTGTGTAAAGAGCAGCAAACCTTGAGGTTGTGTTTATAGCTGTTTTAAGTTATTTTATCTGGATTCACTACAGCACTTGTGGCTTCATGATGTTACCTCATGGCTGCACATGTGCAGGTCCAGGCACACATTTGTTTGTGCCTGTATTTGCTTTCACAGTGAACATACAGAATGCACGTGTTGCACTTCGTCTGTTGCAAGTTAAACCACTAATGGAAAACCACTATTCTGATATGGTTCAAAGCTTCACTGCTGACCCATGTTAGATTTAGGACTGAAGACAATGAAATACTGAAGTTAAGAAGCAAGCTGCAAATGCAGTCCTGACGTACAATAATACTCTCTTGTGTCCAGTTGCAATTAGCTCTCAAATTAATTGCTGAATGAGTTTCCAAAGTTTTGTTGGTTTAAATCATGGTGTTGATGATTTTTTCTTTATTTTACTTCAGTTTGGTACCATGGTGTAGACAAATGTAATATGCAGAGCTTATGAAATCAGACAGCTAGTAAATCAGTATTATTTTGCTAGTAAAGTGCAAGCTGCTTTTAACTCTTTCCCATGGCACAAATAGTTTGAACTAGCTGGGGTTTAAATCAACACTGTGGGCACCGAATTAGTCAATGGTTCTGAAGAAGGCTTTGTTGGCATAAAGTTCTGCTTTGATCGTCATAGTATTTACAGCTTTTTAATTAGATACAGTTCAGAACAATGGCTTTTATCAAAGCAGTTTGGGAAGTGAACAACTGGACTTTGTTTAGGGCTTTAGATGACATTCTGTCTGTTAATACCATGTGGCTGGTTTCAATACAGTGATGAAGTTAAGATTATTCAAGGCATTGTCACTGCTTTGTCAAAAGAAACCAGCTATTCTAAAAAAGAGTGGCATGTATTGCTTTTTTAATATCATAAGTTTAATAATTTCTCAACATATTAAAACTGACTCGTTTGCCTTGGGCTTGTAGAAGTGAAACTAATTTTGTGCCCATAAATTTGAAAGAAGTGACTCTTGTTCATCTTGACTTATTTTCATGTGCTGAGTGACTTGTTGGGAAGTGCTGAACTCTTTTTGTTCAAGATTGGAGGCAGTTGTTCCATTTTCAGTGTCAGACATGTCAGAGTTGGCTTCTGAAACAAAGTAAACGCAGCGCCAGTGTGAAAATTCCTCGGGGATCTTGGCAGAGCTGAGCTCTATCGTTTTTGGAATGGGAGATTGGCCTAAGTGCACTTTTAAAGCTTTATGATAAGTGTTTGTAAAATTGGTCAACTTATGAGACAAGAAAGTTAAGGAGCCACTGATGTATTTAGACCAACTTCTGCAATTCAGTGTTCAAATGGAGACACTTATTGTCTAATTAGCAATTTTTTTTAACAAGCTGACCACTGAAGTCAATGGGAATAAAAAATTGGCAGTAAATAGTTGTTTCATTAAAGCTTGGATTAAATTCTCATGTTCTCTCATTTGCAGTGCTATTGGGACAGAGTAAATATTGGTCAATGTTCACTGTCACCTGAGACAAATGACTCTTTGCCACACTTTTATCCACAATTTGACTTTCATGATGCCAAAACTTGTTACTTTATGCTAGCAGGAGCTTTATGTGGAAACTATCACCACAGTGGTTAGAGAAAATCAGTGTGTTCATCTTAAGCTGGGTGTAATATAGGACTCTAAAAATCTTATTTTCTTTATAACAGGCCCATCGTGTGCTTGACACCTCTCAAAGAATCATTGCTTGATGTTTTGGTATAAAAAGCTGTGCTTGTTTTTTCAAAAGAGAAGTTTTAAAGGTTACAGTGACAGAGGAATGAATGTAGGATGTAACTGGAAGAGCTGCATTGTGCAATTGTAGTGCACTCAAAGAAATCTTGGGAAAATCCTGAATCTATTTTTTCTATGTTGTGTTCATGAAGAAAAACATAAACCAAAAATTGTTGTCTTAAAGCAGGATGTTACTGAATAATTGGATCCATATTACTTTTTTGGTATTGAGATATTGTGTGAAGCTACCATGTTCTAGAATGTTTTGGGAATTTTCTCTGGGAAGTGTCAATTTTCTTAAACAGGCTACAATGTGAGTGAAAAAGAAATTTTTATGGTGTCAAGCAGAACTTTGGGCTTTGTCACAAAACTTCCATTTTTATATTTATAGTGCCTGGTATGAATGCTTTTGAAGCTTCTGTGAGCTTAAGCATAAATCAGTGTTTAATTGCTGTAGCCTAAAAATCTCTAAGCCTTTTTCTGTGATCTCTTTCAACTTTACAGCACTTTGTATAATGAGGTTGTATCCTTGGTTTGCTTTCCTGGTTGCAATTCTGGGTGTGCACTTTACAAAAGGTTTAAGGGGCTTAAATTCTGTCTTATTGCTGAGAGCAGACACCCCTGAGGAGATGGAGAGTCCTGGGTACGCAATTCCATTGGGCAGGATTTTGGAAGGTCCAGCAGGCTGCTCAGAACCTGAAGCCTGGTCTGCCTGCTTGGGACCAACTGTGTACTGCCTACACAGTGTGTTGGAAATACAGATGCTCAGAATGGCAGCATGTTTAGGCCTAGTAGTTCTTTAGCAGAAGGCAATGCATCAGCTACACTGTATCTTCAAAGACTCTGCTTTTTCCCTATGTAATTATGATATATTAAAATAGAAAATTTTAGATACTGTAAACAAGCAACAATGTAATGCAATTGGTACTATTAATGGCAAGCAGTAAAAAAAACCCAAACCATGTTTTTCTCCTTTCCATCTTCCTTTTGTTTTCCTTTAGAACTCCAGAACTACCCGCTCAGATGAAGACAAGGAAGGTTCCTGGGATGCCTGGGGGGCCTGGAGTGATTGCTCACGGACCTGTGGAGGGGGAGCCTCCTACTCCCTGAGGAGATGTTTAAATGGCAGGTGAGCCACATGCTCATGTGTGTCTGTGTTCTACTGCAGCTCTGCCACATTTCCCAACCCTTTGCTGATCACTTCTGTGTCTGAAACGACGTGCTGTGCACAGATAGATCAAGTGTTATAAAATACTGCTTTTAATATATGTTTGTAATAGATTAATGGCTTGGGCTTTAACTCTGATAGAACTTCAATGTGTTATAAAATGTGTTTGTGGGATAGCAGGAACAATTTATTTGGTGTGATCAAATATAGAGGGGAGTCCCTGTAAATAAAGCAAAAGGTCAGTTGCCTGCACAGAAACCAGCTTGAATCAATGTTCAAGTGCAGGGTCCTACATGTCTTCTCTGTAGGGAAAGCCGAGTGACCTGCTCCTCATATAGGTGTGTCAAATGCTGTTTTCTGTTAGGAAAGGACAGGACTCAAGCTGTGCCAAGGCCAGTTCAGTTGGACATTAGGAGGAATTTCTTCTCAGAAAGGTTGGTTAAACATTGGAATGGGCTGCCCAGGGAGGTGGTGCAGTCACTGTCCCTGGAGGTGTTTTAAGAAAAGATTGGATGTGGCACTTGGTGCCATGGTCTAGTTGACAAGGTGTTTGGTCAAAGGTTGGACTTGATGATCTCAGAGATCTTTTTCAACCTATTTGATTCTGTGAATCTTTCCTTGCCTGTTCTTTCTGTGCAGTGGTCCTGTTAGCCATATGTTTTCATAGATAACTCTTTGTGTGGCTTGAACAGAACAGCAGATGTGGAGGAAAGTTTTTACCTCACTAGTAAAGCTGGACTAAAGCAGGACTTGATGCTACAGTCCTAAAAGTAGGAGTAATGCACTAGGCCTGTAGCTGGGCAAGAAGAGATCCCAACCAGCTTAGAGGCAGATGCTGTGCTGGCATCCTTAATTGTTTGTTTTCCTTGAATTATTCTTAAACGTTTTGTAACTGCTGATTATGTTTAAATTTCTATTTAGCTGAGATTTTTTAAGTTAAATCCAGTATCAGCCAGGAGGTCAGATTTTCTTAAAGAAGGCTTGTAGTGTGATATGCTAGTTAAGTGCAAACTGTATGAAATACAGAGCTAAAGGTGATTGATTAAAGCACTGCGTGTTTCTTTCAGGGCAAAATGCACAAAGATCTTTGAGAAAAGAAAGTTCCAGCAAGAAACCTCAATATTCTACCAGTGTGTTAAGGACTGTGAAATGAGCTCAATAAATTGTAGCAGTATAAATTCCACTGTGGTTTTATTAATATTTTTAATGTGTTCCCCTGTGAAAAACATGTGTTTTCCATACCTTGACAAATGTATGGTTTAAAAGTTTTTTTTTCCATGTTTGATTGTTGTAGCCATTTCTAGGAAGTGCACAATTGTGAAACAAAGTTTTCACATTTGTGTGTATCATAAACATTTTTAACTTGCATGTTGTGATACAATCAGTCTTGCAAAAGATAGGAAATTTGAGACTTGTAATATCTTGTGCTTGGAGGGTTGTACCTTCAGCTGAGCTGGTTGAATTCTTGCTCAAGGCATTCATTGTTTTTAGCTTTTTAAATACTATTTTCTAATCCCTCTCACATATTGTAAAAAAATTTTAATATTTGCCATCAATTTTCATGCAAGAAGTGAAAAATTTAGTCCAAGAGCTGTAAATAATGAGCTATATTTGCACATTCTTTAATGTAAAGCAGGTCTTTTTGGTGTGAAGGGATTATTCCAAAACACTATTCCTGATTTTATAGACATCACTAATTATAATTTCTTGTCCAGTCGTTTGAAATATGTTTCCAGCTCTTTTGAGAGCTTGAATTTGCCAGTCTAGAGACAAAAAATACCTTGCACTTTGCAAAGTGCTGGTCCCTTATTCAGAAGTTTGGCAGAGTATCCCTAAAAAAAGTGTGAAACCCAACCCCCATATTTATGAGACCACAATAAATAACCATGACTCTATTATATGCCTGTTATTTCAGCCATTAGCAACAGACTGAGGAGCTGAGTTGCCTGGACCTCAGTACTCTCATACATTAGGCACAGTAGAAGTGTGTGCAGTCCATGAGAATTATACTTCATTTAAAATTATGAATTAGATATTCTGGTCTCTTTTTCTTCTAGGTTACATCCTGTTTATTAGAAATGACTTTGCTGCAGTCAGCATAGGTCGGCTTAGAGATGCCTTGTGAAATACTTTTCACAAAACAAATGTGTTTTTCATAAGGTTTGCAGTAAATTGGGCTTACAAGGAAAGTCACACATTCTTTGCTGAAGAGAGACAGCAGTGTGACCTGCTGAATCCCCAGATTGCCTTTTTATTTAAACTTTGTATTTTAAGCCCAAATTATGGCAGAGCAGTAGCAATAAAAGGTTAATTTTCAAGAGAATAACTAGCTGTAGAACAGGCAGGGTTGTGTTTAGCTTTTATGCAGTGTAACCGTTTTTATTCTGTTTTTTAGGAACTGTGAAGGTCGGAATATTCGATACAAAACTTGCAGTAGTAATGTGAGTCTCACCTTTAATCCCGTCTTACTTATTCAAACAATGTGTTAAAGTTTAAGAAATGCTGCTTCTTATTTAAAACCTTATGGTACATAATTTTCTTTCCATCATTATTACAGTTTTAAACATTTCGTTCTGCATGACACCATAAGGTCTCAAACTTAGACTTCCCAAATGGACATTTTCTTTTGAAATTACAGTGCCAATTGTGATTCAGAATATTTTATATCACTTATTAGGAGAGTTAAACATTTTGCAGGATTAACAAATCAGTTCTCATCCTAAACTAGCAAGTGCTTTTCCTGGGGGTGCTGTCTTTTAGATGAAGCATTAAACTGAGCTCCAGATCATTTGTGATCATTAATGATATGGTGGCACCCTTCATGTAAGCAAAGAGGTTACCTGCCTGGGTCCCCTTCAGATCTTAAATAGGATCATTAGTCCTTATATTCCCTCTACCTGAACCCAGATCTTTGTGTCTGTAGGCAGGCACATCATACTGAGGTGCACTGGCACAGACAATTTCCAGGAGTGAATGTGAAGCTGAGTTTTGATCATACAGTTGCTGTTGCTGTGGTGCAATCACATTTTATTTTTACAGAGACGTTTTATGAAAACCAGTCATGTACAGCAAACTTCATGACTTGTGATCCACTGATCTGTAGCGATGCTTTGTGCTGCCTAAACAGCTGCTGCCCCTCAGCCCAGATGTGGCCTGGGCAAGGTGTGCAGCTCAGGCAGGATTTGTGATGCCACTGACCACCAGAACTTCGATGCCAACACAACCATTCAGGGTGGTTTATGGGCAGTAGTCACCCCTTTTCATGGCTTACCTTACAGTACAACATGACATTCATATGATCCTATTTCAGAAGAGAGAGCAGGTAGATATGGAACTAATGCACCATCCTCTTTTGTTTCTTTGAATAATTAATTTTAAAATTTTTGATTAATGTGCTTTTGACTCTGGGAGAAAGCCAACAATTTTCACCAAAATACCCCTAAAAAGTGAGACCTGAGTTTCTTTTGGGTTGTGTTACATCCAGGTGACAGAGAAGGTGACACTCCTGTCATTGCCAACCCTGTGATTGCAGGCAGCTGTGGAGTACAACACTGGAAGTTGCCCAGTCAGTGTGTTGAATCAGTTCATCTCCTGGGAGAACCGACCATTCCCACTCTTCAGATTGCCACACCTACAGGCTGTGGTGTGCCAGTTGGCTCCTACCCTCCATGAGAACAAGGCTTGCTTGCACCTTGAATTGCTCTAACACCCCAGTCCTCAGGGCTGGATGGGTTTTACACCACAGCAGCTCACAGCCAAAGTTTCTGCTGGCAGGAGCTAGTGGAAGTGACTAATGAATCAGGCCCAATGCATGCAGAAATTAGATTCTAGAGACAAGCCCTGTCCCTTGCCCTTTCAGAGGAAAAGGCCCAACATCTTGTGCACAGTGGCCCGAGCTCATAAATAAAAATGGTACCTTCAAAAAATACCATGATCCTTAGAAGCTGAGTGATAAGATACATCACAGCCAGTCAGGGTGTAAGCAATGAACAAATTGCCACTGTAAAATCTGTTTGCTACATTGCTTGACTAAATATCTAGTTGGACACCCTGTGTGCAGTGATGTACCTCTGCCTCTGATCCTGGGCACTGCAGCTTCCTGCAACAGGACAGGCAAGTCATCTTAGTGCACCTTGGTCCTCCAAAGAGAGGACTAAGAACTGCCCAGTGTACAGAAAAGGGAAGATGCTGAGATCAATTTGGGCATATTTTCTGCTGTAAGCACAGGTATACATGCTTTTAGTACATGTAAGGACAATTGTAGATGCTTCTTTTAAGGTTTATGCTGTAAAAATGTGATGGAAATGAATGCCCCTTATGCTTCAGCATGGAGAAAATGATTTCGATATCCTCTGTGAACTCACAGGGCGTTATCTGAAGTCACTGGACCCTGCTTTTTAACTTTAGGACTCATTTTAAAGCAATAAGTGGCAGGCATCTTGTACGTGAATATGTTTGAATTTATGATGATTCAAATGTTAATTTCCAGACAGGAAACTGCCTTTGCAGTTCTGCTTTTGGGGCAAATCTGAAAGGGATCAGGTTTCTATTTTACTTCAGATACAGTCACAATCTCTCAGGAATGGTTTTTCCTAGATTATGGCTCAGATAATGAAGAACTCCTGAGAAAAATAGATTTAATGAGATTTCCACTGCTAATAGAGTTGATCTTTGAAATTGGTGTCACTGAATTCAAACTCCGTATTACATCTGACTTAACCTTGAAACAGGACCTTACACCTAATGTAAACCTCCAACTACTAGGCCAGTTTAGTTTCAAATTATATAATTTTCCCCAAAGCATTATTTCTAGTGAGTGCTTCTCAATTTAGGAGTAAAATTTTAGTTTGAAAATTAAGAGTTTGTACTAGCTTCTTTCCATATTAGTAGGTATTACTGGTAACCACACGAGACATTCAGTATAAATACACGGTGTAAAGCTGTCTGCAAATGTAATTTTGCTACATGATACATTACACCACTAACATCTATATTGGGGAGTACAAATGAAGCACAGCTTAATATGTGTGTCATTCTAATGAAAAGAACAAGAATCATTTTACCAGAAAATTGGTTTCATCTGGATTTGTAATAGAATAGTAGTAAGTTCATTGAACTCCACCATGGTTCCAGAATAATATTAGTGATATTTCAATCAAAAATTAATTCAAGGTCTTAGCAACAAAATAATTGCTGAGATTAAGGCATATGCATAGCCTGCTTATCTTTCCATCATAACTGAGATGCCAGGTGCATGATTTCTTAAAACTGAATTTATGCTTTCAGCCTTCCATATAGAAACTTTAGAGAAATAAACTGTTCATTGTATGTTGTTCAATGAGATTTTCAGTCTTTCTTGCACCCCTTTTTTATATCTCAATTTTTGTATGTAGTGTTACATTCTAATGCTATGATGTGTGCTATGTGGAAGTGTTTAAGTTAATCCTTTAGGGTCCTATTCATAGAACAAGTTATTTGGGCCATTTCCCCATAAATTTCACATTCTTATGTGCCAGAAAGTCACTTACACACTTGCCAGAGTGATTCCTCTACAGTAAGAAAATACACTACTTTGTAAAAGTTATCCCCACGTTTAATTCCATTATAAACATTTATTATATGCAGATAATGCTCACACTTGTTCAACATATAATTGTCCCAACATCCACCTAACCAGTTAACTTACCCCATTCAGAAAAACTTGGCTGAACTGTGTCTGTTTCAGACTATAATATTTCACCTGGAGTTACATAGTTTCTAATCTATTCATTTGTTTATTTTATATTTATAATGCCGATGCACCGTATGGCTCCCTTGGCAGGGGTGGTTTCTAGCTCAGGTATCTTGATTTTACTTAGAAGTGACCTGAAAATTGTGTAGGAAAAACACAGAACCTGAAGCTAATTTCAAAAAGAAAACAAAACAATGACTTCATAAGTTTTGGCTGGGTTTCAACAAAATGAGATTCAAAGAATAAAACTAGACAAAGGGCTAGACTTTCTTTGGTGTCATCATTTTTACTGGGAATTTTCTTGCCTTCTCTTTTGTGCTTTTTTCAGTGGAGTGTTTGTTGGCAAGAGTCACAGGGTCTGATGCAACCTTCATATTTTGTACATGAACGTTGCCTACAAAGATACACATTTCCCAGGTTAGCTTTGTTTTCAAAGGCTGAGCGTGCTCACTGCCAGAACTCAGATACATCTCATAAGAAGGCAGCCCTTGAATGCAGTAGATTTTGATCATCTATCACAAAAAGAATGGGAATATATATATATGTGGTTTTAATCTGCATGGTAGTCATGTCTGAAGCATCATTTTCAGATCTGTCTAATGTGTTCATAAGTCATGTCATAAATACTCTTCATTCCACTGCAAGGTCTGGATATGATTATTTTTGCCAACATTTTCATGTCTTAGATATGTCTTCAGCTCCTTATGTAGGGTATGAACCTGCAAATGGCCTGGCCGTAGTTCAGTGTCTTGAGTGTAAGACTAAAGCTATTGCTGAAATTAAGAAATGTGAAAAATCCTGAATCCAGTAGCAAATATATTTAACAAATGAGAAAAAATGTGGAATATTGAGAGGAAAGAGGGAATGGTGGAACAATTTGACGTCTGAAATAGATTAAACCCAAGGAGACACACAAACAGGATGAGCTAGGGGCCCATGTCTCATTGTCTGACAGCACAACCTTGCCCACTTCTCAAACAGGTTTCACCCTTACCTACCTCTCACATTTTCCCTGTGCCTTTTCCTTTCTATTTTTTTAACACCCTCTCACTTTTCTGACCCACCCTAATGGAATTAAACTGATGTTTGCAAGTCTCCTTGTTGGCTTGATTACATTTCTTTCTGTGCTTAGTTGTTTTAAAAATCCTTTCTTTATACAAATATTTATTGTTCCCAGGAAGAGTGGGATCTGAACTTGGTTGCCATCCAAATTCTGATATAATGCAAATGATAATAATTTCAGCCCTTTCAGCCTGTGATGCTCTTTCCATGCTCCTGCTTTTGAACAGAGCTCAAACATAAAGCAGGTGGAGCTGGCATGAAAATTGAGCTGCTAGAATCTCTTTGGGTTCTTTTAAGATGCCAAAAGAGAATAGGGAGATGAGAATTCCCTTGCTCCCAAGCAACCAGGAAGCAAGTGCAAGGACGGAGCTGCATTGTGTTGAATCAATGAGAAACATACAGTACCCATGGATTGACATCCTGACATTGTGGTGTTTGTGTCCTGTCATTGCATCAACAGCCAGTGATAATGGATTGTAACAACAGCCTGTCAAGGCTCAGCTAAGGCCATCACTCTGCCTGTTTTACAGATCACTCTTTAATTCTTTGTGATGAAAATGGATCTGTGCATGGCTGAATTGCACTATTCTGAAATATTGCTACTAACTTCACCTGAATCTAACTTCCATTTATTGTTTTTGTCCTTAGCTACTCCTCTTTTTACATCGGTGCAAGGGAACCATATGGTATCCATATGAACTCTGAAGTCCTTTCTGCTTTTTAGACTTGCTATTGTGGAAAATGAGAGGTGACAGATAAGTCAGAGTCAAATTCTGCTCTTATTTACACCAGTGCAAATTCGGTGAATTTCTTGGGAGTGACACCACAGTAAATATGTGTGGCTTTTACAGTATTTGCTTGATGTTTTTAGAAGCTCTCTCTTGTGGGATTTTGCAGAGCTAAAACAGTCAAAGAATTACAGTAACTGTAATTTCTTTGTGTCTTATTCCGTCATTGCATAGTTTCAGAAAATATG
Source organism: Pithys albifrons albifrons (assembly GCF_047495875.1). Taxonomy (NCBI): domain Eukaryota; kingdom Metazoa; phylum Chordata; class Aves; order Passeriformes; family Thamnophilidae; genus Pithys; species Pithys albifrons. The sequence goes on from NC_092470.1 coordinate 12,341,059, forward strand.
GCTTGAGCTAGCATTATCCTAGGTTAAAAATGATACAAAATTTATTAGTGTCATTCTGAGTTATTCTCTCTGTAAGATGTAGCACTAGACAGAATTGAAAAGTGTTGCTGGGAAAGCTCAGTGAATTGTTCAGTGCTTGGTTACAAAATACTGACAGAATACTGACTTTTTGAAGGTATTTTATATAGACTGCAAACAAATGAGAGACAATTCTAGGTTACTTTTTTTGTAAGTATCAGGGCAATATTGTTGGGGGCACTGGACTGAAATCCAAACCTTTCTCCTGTATGTTTTAACCTCCAGTCCTGTGTAATGCACTTACTTTTTCATTAGCTTTTTTCCAGGGGAGGTTCAGTTCACTGATAAGGGTGAAGCTGTGTTTGGGATCAGTATTGTTAACTAATACTCACTAATAAGTTCCATGAGTTCGGCTTACACATCACAATCTTTCAGTCTTCCATCCAATGAAAACAAAACTCTGTTAAAATCAGCCTCACATCTGGCTTATATGTGCAGTTGGAATTTTTGGAAGAATATTCTTTCAGTCTGGAGTGTGGACTCTTTGACACTGGACATCCTTTCAGATGAAGTCTGTAGTGAGGAATTGTTTGACACACTAACTCCTTTGCCAGTACTTTACCAAAGTTATTTTCAAATCAATCCATTTTCATCTCCATTCCTGTCACCATAGTTTAATATTAACATCATTGTTTGGGTGCAATGCTTTATGTAGAAAAAATATTTTAGAACATTTTATTTCAAACAGTTCTCATATTTGGTCTTTCAGCTGTGTGTGCTGAGGGGCAGTGTGGGAAAAGGTTTGGAACTGTCTCTATAGAACTGGAAGTTTATAATCAATAGTTACCACTTTGAAGGATACTTTATTTCAACAAAGTAAGCCTTACTGCTTCCATGTGTTTTGTAGTTAGACTAAAGGACTAAGCACTGAAAGGTCCTTTCTTATCTCAGAGGCTCCCACCTGGGAAACTGCCTTTGGCTCACCAGCCTGAAAACTTGCATGTTCTCCAGCACTGGTATCTTCTCCTAATACTTTTGTCCCCTTTCCAAGCAATACTGAAAAATTAATTAGACAAATTTTTCTTTCTTTCTTTATAAGTAGCATTATTGTCTCATTATTCTGACATATGCATTGATGAACAAGCATAGACCCCTCAGAAATCCTGTAGTAGGAAAACCTATTGAAAAAAGAAATAATGAATATGAGACATGGTACTACAGTCACTTAAAATTCATAGATTCCTTTAGAAGCTAATTCTTGCTACAGAACAAGACTTTAATTATGCTACATAAAAATTAGCATTTTGAATTATCCTCTCATATTAGGTATGATGTTATTACTGGAATATGTGTCATAGTCTGTACTTGCACTGCAAGTAATGGATTAAGAACTTCACAATGTGGCATATTTGTCATAGCAGGTCAGTTCTTGAACCAAGCCTGCCTGAGTGGCTTCTGTGTAATTCATCAGAGAACTCCACTGCAAATGCAAAACACTGCCTTTTTAAAAAAAAAAAAAAGTCTTTCTTTTGGTTTGTTTTCAGGACTGCCCTTCAGATGTTGGTGACTTTCGAGCACAACAGTGCTCAGCCTACAATGATGTCAAATACCAGGGACACTTCTATGAGTGGCTCCCTGTGTATAATGATCCCACTGCACCATGTGCCCTGAAATGTCAAGCCCTGGGAAAGAACCTGGTTGTGGAGCTTGCCCCAAAAGTGCTGGATGGTACTCGATGCAATATTGAATCCTTGGATATGTGCATCAGTGGAATATGCCAGGTATGTTCATGGTGTAAATCTAAATGTGACCTTTGGTCGTGAGTGGGTGCTTTGGGATTATGTTGCATCTTTTATGTATCAGTTTAATTTAGATGTATCTGCAAGAACTGCCAAAGAGATTGTGCATAGCTTACCTTTTCCTGCACACAGTATTGCTTTAGCCATGGATATTTTATATATAAATAAAAGGTCAGTAAAATTCATTCACTCTGTTATTTATGCATGTAAAATTAATTAAATTATTTATTGTGGCTATAGCTTTCTAACTTAGTATGTCTGTCAGGGTGTGATGGAATTGAATAATTTTCCATTTGATTTAATTCCTTCTGAGTCTTATGTGAACTCTGTTAAAGAGTAAATTGGATGTTTTATGGGATCCAGCCCAGACTGGCAGGTGTGAGTGTCCATTCTTGTATGTGTGACTGAGGATATGTTGTAATTGAATTAATTGATTCAGGATCTTTTTACTGGGAATCTGTATTTCTGGATATGTTTATTACTTTACTAGATCTATGTTATTGACTTTACACAGTTGGTGTGAAAGCAAAGAGTTACAGTATTTGAGGCTTGCCAGCTTTGCCCATGTCTCATTAGCAAAGCAACATTGCAGTCTTGTTTTATGAATGGAACAATTTATAGAGAATGGATATGTTATTGCAATTAGTTTTCTTTCTCTGCAAGTGGTTGTTGCTCTGTTAAATTTCTAAAATGTGTGCAGCTCAAAAATGCAGGATATGGCCCAAGGAGCAAAATAGCTCTGTTATAGGGGAAAATTTGACACATTTGGCAGAAGAGTGATGCATGGATTATAGCAACATTAATATATGATCTGGGCCTTGCTGTGGGTTTTATGTGACTTCCATGTGCACTGCAGTTCCAATATCAGTCCTGTCAACACACGGTGCATCTGCTGCCTCTGGAGCAGAAAAATTCCTTCCAGGGCAACTGCATTCATCAACAGTACTTTAAAATAGGATATATCTATTGGGAACACTTTTAAACGGTGTATTTCTTTTGCAATGTTCTTAGTGATGCCTCCTCTCCCCATAGAAGCTGTCACCCAGGGGGATGTCACAGCCCTTTTTTGGTACACCCAGAGCAGGCTTTGCTGTCTGTGCCCATTGCACACAAGTGCCTTGCTGCATCTGCCGGAGCTCAGGGATTTTCAAAGGCTCATGAGGCTGCTACTCAGAGTGCTGTGGGTTACCCAGTGCCTCCCACAGTGACTTCAGACACCCACCATCATTCACACAGGGCATAAAATTCACTGTGCCCCGAGTGGATCCAATTTTGTTGAGAGATATTTTTAAACAGGCTACCTTTGATGTCTCTTCTTAGCATTTTGTAGTATTTGTGTGTGTATCTGATATCAAATGTTTGAAAATTTAAATAATCCATTTTTAGAATAAAAAAAGTATTAGAGGAAGGAATTAATCATTCCAGAAGCAGGAACTGAAACACTTACACTGTTGATGAGAATCAATTTCTTTTTTCCATCTCCCAATTTTTTTTTTTCATTTTTTCTTCTAATTTCACAAAACTATTTTTCAATGTTAGATAACCTCTTCCAGGGGGAAAAAAAAACCCAAGAAAGATGTTTGGAATGTGTCCTGTTCTGTGACTTAGACAATTAATTTATCATTTAAACTCATAACCAGTTAGGTGTTTTCACTCTACTTTCTTTACGTCACTGGCTATTTCTGAGGTATTTTTGCACAAATTGAAACTTTATGCTTTTTAAAGTAAGTATTTGATAATTTAGTGTTGGATAATTTAATTGAGGTAAAAAATTGAATTCAAATTTGGTGAATTGAAATGAAAGGTCGTTTGAATAACCTGTTTCTCTTTGCAAACTTTTTGGGGTCAGGGGAGTGAAAGGTTTCTCACTTGTGAAAGGGCCTGTGGGAGGTGGGGACTTGCTCAGAATCTGACACAGAGCTTTGTGCTACTCCTGTTTGAGCAGGAAGAGAAAACAAATTGACATTTAATCTTTTCTGGAAGAATACAGTTATTTAGTTAACTGCCGTTAAAAGAGAGACAGCAAGTCCTGATTCTTCACAATTGTTGCTGTAAGATCCGTCTCCTGGATCCTGACATATAATTGGCACAGTCTGCAAATAACTTGGCAAGTGTTTTTACAGTTAACTCATGTAAATGAGCACATCATACTGCTGGTGTGGGTATCTTCACTTTTATGCCTGGGAGCACCAAAGAATTGCTATAAGGAGACTGGTGCTGGTTTTGCTCATTTATTGTCTCAAAGTTGACTTGACCTCCCCTCCTCCTCAACATGATTTAATTTTGGACTGTGTTCTGGTTCTCAGTGAGGTGGGGCTGCATCACTAATTCTACCTCTTATTCAGCCTCTCACCTTGCCGGCACATGAATTTACAGGCATGGTGATTTCCTGCTGTCCAGCTTCAGTTGCGATTCTTTGCACTTCCCTTATCAAGCAAAATCAAACTAAATAAGCTGTCAAAGAAAATTGTGACATGACAAAGCTGCTCTCTGGACAGGAGGTGTGAGGCTTTGCAAGAAGTGAAATCTAAAGATGGTGGATCAGGGAAGAGTTTATTGGGAAAGTTAATAAGACATTTTGAGGTTGCTTGGGACTTAACTCAGCCAAACCATTTGATCATATTTGAGTCTGCTACTGCCCTGCTTCAGTTACCAACACTTACCTGGGGCTGTTGTGTTAAATGGGGACAGGTCCGAACTGCACTGCCAGGAGGATTTTCACACTTAACTTCTGATAGCTTTTCTAGTTTCTGCACAACTCCCCAAACAGTTTTTCATATAATATGTTCCTGCTGTGCCCATCTGGATGTGGGTGGAGGCATCTAGAAACATCTGCATGTCAGACACATGTGTGGGCAACATTTACCCATTTACTCCTCCTGCTTTGGGGCCCTGCCTCTCCTTGGGTTTTGGTTTTAATTCCTGCAGACCTGCTTTTTTCTACCAGAATGCAAAATGGGGTATTACTCATGCCAGTACCTGAAATGGTTACAGTGATAATTTTCCTAATATGGAGTAATGTGTTTGGACAACAAATACACGCATCACCCCAAAAATCTGGAGTCCTAAGGAGCAGCCTGAGTAGTTCTGTCCTAGGCTGTCACAATTAGGTCAAAGATGATGTAAATCCTGCAGTGAACTTTCCATTTAGTGTCAGCGAGTTGCTTGTGTTCCAAAAAAGGCAGACACTACTCTGTGCTTTGCAGCATATGGCATAAATTTAACTGACATCAAAACACATCCCACATGTCAAGTGGAGTGCCATCAACTTCTGCCATGCTAGTTCTCTTCTGTCACATGTCATCATATGGCGAGTGGGGATCTCTCACCACCAAAGAACTCGTACGCTTGATGTAAATATCTGTCAGAGTTTTCATTGAAAACAGTTTCTGTAAGCTCTTGGAAGACTGTTACACTTTTTTTTTTTTAATGAGCTTTGCTCATGCTTTAAACACTAAAATTATAGCAGATTACTAATTTCTTCTAAATCTTAACTCCTTTTATTTTGTGAGTTGCTTTCTCAAAGTGCTCATTTAAGGTGTTTCGTGTGCTTTTGGTTCCCGTAGATACATTTTCTTGCCTGTAAATATGTTTAAGGACTGCCCAAGATGCACAAGAGGTTTGGTGTGCAGAGACTTAGAAAGGAATGTTCCCTTTCCATCCAGTGTTACTGCAGACACGAAGCTGTGTTTCTAACATGTCAGTCTGAGTAGTTAATTTTTGAATAGCTGTTAAAAACCCACTTTTTTCCCCAAATGAACATTTATGATTGTTTTTTAATATTTAAAAAGGAGAAAAAAATGTCTGTGTTACCTTTTTCTTCTTTTTAGCTTTTAAACTTTGAGTGATTCATAGGAAGAATTGATTTTAAGGTAGCTCTGTGGCAAGCTGGCCTTAACATAGAACCTGGCATTCTTTCTTGGGTACCACTAATGAGCAAATGCACAGAGTGAAGTACATTTTGGAGCATGGAGGAATCCTTAGCACATACCTGTACTCTCTCTGTGTATTACTGCACCAGAGCTGGGAGGCTGGACCCTCTCCAGAAAGACTGTGGGAGTTACTCATGTAGATCCAGCAAAACCTTCTGGCTCTCAAAGCTCCATGCAAAACTCTTCACATGGCCGCACACATGGGACATAGGTCATAAAACTGGGGACAGCAGGGAGCTCCAGCTGCAGTTCAGCTGGGAGATGTTGGTGGCTCTCCAGAAGTCCCCCTGTAGGATGGGACTGAGCTGAGTAGGGGTTACCACATCCTACGTGCCCTGTTAACGTGACTCCCTGGAGCCTGGGTGGGTTGGTTTCCTCCCCTGGCAGAAGCCCTTGGCACTGCCCAAGGCAGCAGCTCATGGAGTTGCCCTTCAAAGGACTGCACTTACCCCCTTTTTAGTGTCACTGTCCACCTTGGTATAGTGGTTCCCTTGCAGTGATGTCGTGGCAGCTTTTACTGCAGTGGGATACTCTCAGACACTGAAGTGGTCTTTTAGAATCACTTGTTTGTATTTTGTAGCTGCCCAGTGCTGCTAGAAACTGATGTTTCTTTTCAGTTTTTGTGTTATTCACTCTCCTACTGTTTCTTAAGGAGAAGTACTCCCTGTAGAGATTTCTTACTGTGTAGGTTTATCCTTTCTTGTCAGATGAGTAGTGAATTTTTTCTGATCTCGTTTCTTATCTGTATTTCTCTTTGTATAAGTGCTTCTCTCTGCCAAGCTTTGTTTTGTTTAAGTGAGCTTTGTACAAATGTGACTTTACTTCCCAGCCTACCAAGGTCTTAAATCATGTGAGCAGTGATAGCAGGAAAACTCCTGATTTGGGTGTCATCTTGAACTAGAGCCTTAGCAACCTTCAAATCCCCAGTGGTAACTTCACTAAGCAAGGCAGACTTTGCTGGACCCAGCCAGAAAAGGAGCAACGTGATCTGATTCCATGTATTGTTTCTGTTTTCAAAAGCATTCTCACAAACAAGAGGCCCAATGGGAGTTTGTATCCTGTCCTCTCACTGTGTATGTGCGTTTTATAAAATGGAGACCATGTGGGAAAGGGGACTTGCTCTTCCCGGGTGGTCCCGTAATCTCTTAGCTCCTCTAGCATGTGACAGATCCTGTAGTAAGAGTTAAAGGTTTTGGAAACACTGTTTTATTTGATGGAAGTGGATTTACAGAGCTGTGGAACACTCCTTAGCCTTTTGCCTTCAGATATAAAATGTTAGCAGAAATATGTGGAAAGTCTTTTAGGAGCCCTTTAGTATGCAGTGAATTTTATGCGCTGTATTTTTTTATTTTCTGGTTTGGTTTTTCTTTTATTACATTACATTCTTTTCCTCTCTGTGGATGGCTGAGGGATTTGAACATCATGGATGTCTCCTCGTGCCCATCATTCTGACTTCCTTTATGCCTCTGTTCTGGGGTTTGCATTTTGACATTTTACTTCCTGATTTCTTATCTCTGAGCAACTGAAAATTCTTACCCAGAGGGTTTTCTTACTCCCACCACTGCTACTGCTCGTTCATCTTGGCAACTGGGACTGTGGCTTCAGCTGCTGTGGGGAGATGAGCTGGGACTCGCTGTTGGTCCCCAGTACATACACGGGGTCCCTGAAGGGGCTTTATTCTGATATTAACACATGCTGAAGCTGCGGCAGCTTGTCTGGGCCAATTCTGCCGTGTGCTGGTTTGATTCCAGAGATGAGAGAACTCTCTGCTACAATCAGGCCTTTGTTAGCTCAGACATAACTGAAGAGTTATGAGACAGGACCATGTGAGGACAAAATCATGACTCAGACTGAGATAAATCTTCAGTGAGAATAAACCAGGGTTTGAAAGGAGTTCTTGAAAGCTAAGGTTCCACAGTACTTTTAAAAGTAAATTATAAAAAAAAGAAAAAAGTTACTTGCTTAATTGGAGGGATGCTCTGGTATCTCTCCCTCTGCTTGTCAGAATCAATTACTTGTGGGTGACGAGCATGGGCAAGAGACAGTGGGAGTTTTTTCTTTATATTCTCTCTGGGGACACATTTATTTTGTGTAGAAAGAAAGTGCAAGCTGAAGTTATCACAAAGCGAAGGATGTGAGTAGAGATTGCAAAGTAAATGAATAAATGGGCTTGGAATGGCAGCAAGGTTTTACAGCAGGGCAGAGATACATCGAAAATATTGACTAAGAGCAGGATTTTCACATGATATGTTTTTTCCTCATGGTTTTATTGCCATTAATTCCCATAGCCATATTTAAAATTAATTATTTGTTGAGCAGGTACAGCCATTCCTGACATCTTCCTGTGCTGCGATTCTGTGCTAACACAAGCAGAGCAGGCAAAAATGCAGCAAACAGCTGACACTGATGCAGTGGGATCTGTACTGTGATAGCACATGCAACTGTGCTGTAAAACACAACCTTAATTTCTCTGACTTTTGGACTTTGCAATGTGTCTGTGTTTTTGGAAATAGAAATCCCTTTTCTCTGAGCAAGACTCAGTGGATTTTAATTTTCCCTATTGAGTGATTCTAATAAACTGCAATGGAGATTTATCTTTTTGAGCATGTAAGTGTTTTTTACTGTTTTCTGCTTTTACTAGTAAGTTTTGAAATAAAACATGTGTTGATTCTTAGTCAAGTCACAAGACTTGGAGAAGGTATTTTTGCCAGAAGTAATTCTGAGGTTATCTTATATTTTGTGCAATGCTGATAACCTTTGAAAGTATGTAGATGGTTTTGTTCCATTTTTGTCTTAGTTCTCATCTCTTGTAAGGCTGAAATAAATAATTGGGTTATAAAAGCCCAAATACTGCTATCCTGGTGGCAGGGCACTCATCACTCCACTGGATCTGTTTGGTGTAATAGGGTACATCTTGTGTAAATTTTAGAGGCACTGGAAACTCAGTTGCACATTGGCCACAAAACCTTTGCCACCCTTCAGCACAGGGTTCCTGTACTGAGGTGTTGCTCTAACAGATCTGCTGCCAATTTTAAAACAAAAACCACTGGCAACATGTACTGGGATAATTACAGACTGTTCAGCCCTTGAGGGAAAGGGTCTCCTGTAGAACAACTCCATCACATTCTTGTGAAGGAGTGTAATTATCATCTTCATTGGTGCATTCTGCAGGGTAGTGCCTTGCTCAGCAGAAATACAGTATTTCTTCAACATTTAAAGCACATTGGGCACTTCCCATAAATGATTTACTGTGTTTTCTGCTGCAGCTGAATGTCAGTGAATGCCATCTATGTCTGAGTTAAAATCCCCCTTGCAGCCTGTTCCATGAGTGCTCGTGGTTGGGCACCCTTTGGAATGGCCAGGCCAGGGGAAGCACTAATGTAACTGCACCCAGAGCAGCTGGGTCTGCCTGAGCACTGGGGACTTTGCTCAGCAGCTCTAGAAGGATGGTAATTATTTCAGATTGAGATGTTGTTGCATTTATTTTCTGTTTTCATTTTATTAAACCAAATCAGATTAAGGAAGGGCATCACTCCCTGACACTGAGCTGCCAGTCCCTCAAGTAAACACAGAACACTGCACAACTTAGCTTAACTTAGCATTTTAATGGAATCACTGATAAATGAGTCTGTATCAATAACAAATTTATTAATATTATTTAATAAATTATTTAACATAGGAATTTCTGAATATACAAGTAGTGTGTCTGCTTAACAGCTTAGTCCAAGGCACAGTAGGTAGAGAAATAATGGCACTGATGCAGCTTCAGTTTTAATGTTTCATAGAATTTATGTATCTGTCACAAATAAAAATAGCAGTGATTTATTCTTTTGTGGCCACTTCTATTAGGAGAACTCAGCACGTTTGTTTTTTCTGGCTGTACCTGAGCCTTTGGCTCCAGAGGACCCTAGAAGGGGGAACCCATTTCTTAGGAGAAATATTGTATATAATTATCTATATTGCTGAATATAATTTCTTTGGATAGTAATAGTGACACTTAACACTTAGATGGTGCTTGTTAGGCACAGATGTACTGATGTTTCAGACAAGTATTTTTATTTTGTAAAGGGTAGGTGTATCTTCTGTTTCTTTATTTGAAGTATATAATCTTGCATCATGAGCATCCCAGAAACATTTTTTAATAATTGAAATGTAACATTTTTATAATTAACAACTCACTTCTGTGGAATGAGTTCCACAAGAAGATGGTACTGTGCTTTTTTTGGGAACACCTGTAAGCTGGAGGTGAGTGGTCAGTGGAGGTAATAACACAGTTCAGGAGGGCTAAAGCAATAGTGTAACAACAAAAAGCTGAGATTTTAAAACCTGATCCTTCCTGCATTGGGCTCTGCATTAGCTGTTCTGGTCCGTGTTGGTACTTATCTCTGTTCAGAGAAGTCTCTGAAGGGAGGGCTGGGATTTGCTGTGCTTTTCACTATGGTGCTTTTTTACCACATTGGCATCATAGTTAAAGTTCTGTCACCTTTAGTTCTGTCCATTTTCTCATCATAGTTAATTATAAACATCTTAGGAAAGGAAGATCCTTTAATTTAACAGGTTATACTTGGACCTTCACCATTGAAATGAACATACTACATTAATTTCTTTGTTTAAGCCCAGTTCCTCAACTGGGACCCTACTGAGTGACTGTGATCTAAAGAAACAGCTGTGGGAGCTTCTGAGTGATTTTTTGGATTCATAATTGCAAAAATATTTGTAACGTTCCATAGTTGCTTCTACCATATCAGCAGCAATTTCATTCTTCTCTTTCATCTCTATTACTGTGTTTTATACCCTGACCTTTTGCTCTTCCTTTGCCTTTCTGAACCTACATGAACTATTCTAAGCATGCTGCATTCAACACCCTTTAGTATTGTCTTTCACAATAGCACTGCCATGCTGTAGTTTAGAAGTTTGTTGAAGCAGATGTGCATTCTGTTTGCTGCTTAACCAGATGCTTTCTCTCCAAGCTGCTTGTGAGAAAACAGTGTTCTTCTTCTTACTTTTTTTCCCTTTATAAGAACATAGACAAATGACATGCTCAGGTTCTATCCAAAACCAGTAGTGGATCAGAGACCTGTTTCTGAAAATAATCTTGTCATACCCCAATGTGTAAATACCCCATCATGGACAATTTTTTATATGCACAAAGTGCCCATTTCCTCAGTGCTTTTTATATATTAAATTCTACTTAGTATTTTTTTTGTTACATATTGGTCAATATTCTCTCTGCTGTCTGAGGAGCTCAGAACCCAGTCATTGCAATACCTGTATCATTTTTTGGAATGATGGTATTTATAACTACAGATTTCTTAAATTCACAAGGTCCCAATCCTTCCGTTACACAGTTTGTATTATCACTTGTTTCATTATTCAGCCTATGTTAAAATCACCTAATATTTCTGACTATGCCCTGAAAACCTGCAGATGTTTTCCCAATCTGCCTGTAACATTTATAGTTGATCGCTTTGCTCTGTAAACAGCGAGCAATGTGGGGTAAATTAACCCTAACAAATGCTTAATTGTAAAAATCATCAACCTCTTTGGCTGGCTGAGGTGGGGTGTGAGCAGAGGAAGGCTGTTGCCATTTATCATTTTTTTGTCCTTGTTGCAGATTTGCTTTCAAATATGAATGTTCTGTCTTCAAAGTGTTTCATCAAGCACTATGTTTTTCCAGTAGTTGTTGGCTAAAGTATTAATATCTTAAATTCCTAATATTTGGTGTTACAATACCATATGTGTCTGAGGTCCAGGTTCCAAAGCTATACCTTTGCATATTCCTCCTGTTTTGGTGAGATCTGTGGCTGTCCCTCTTATCTGAGAAATACCCTATCAAGCATTTTCAAACAGATAAAAAATGGCCAACTCTAGACACTCAGGTTTGAAATACACCCCATCCTACTGTTCACACCATTTTTGTACTAGCTCTAAATTTAGGCTTGTCTCATGGAAATCTGCAGAATTTTTGGGTGCTTCAAGTTAAAGAAAATTGGGAATTCTGTGCTCACTTCAGATCAAAATTGTGATAATTTGAGTTATTTTCTACATTGTGTTCCAGGTTATCATTCCTTGATACTCATATTCACACAGCTGATGTAAACATGGTCTGGGAAGAAAGTCCATGTAGGGTGGATGCATCTTGCTGAACACACCACCTTTGCTGGTAGGGGAGCTGTAAAGCTTTTCCCACGTCCAAGGCCCTTGCAGTTAGCACTCCTGTTGTATTTCTATGGCATTTGCGTATTATTAAAAAGTAAGCAATCATACTTTATGAAACAGTCCTCTAAAATATGCTGCTGTGCTGATTACCTTTTTTCTTACATTCCATGTTGGACACAATGGTGCCTTGTGTTTGCACAGTTGTGCAGTTTTTGTTCCATGCAACGAGAGTTTGTTTTCCCAGGGACTGTGTGTAAGTTGTGTAAGAGCTCAGTGTGGATGTTTGTTATTATCATGTTGGCTCTAATGGGCTGGTCTTACAAGAGCTCTGCTTGCTCAGTGCCCTCCTCCCAACAAAGACTTGCAGGATCTGTAGCCCACAAATATGCAACAGCTTAAACTAACAAAGGTAGCACTTCTTCACACAGAGTATCACAAGGTGCAGCTTAATTCTTCCTTTGAAATTAACTGACGAGTGAAGAAACAGGGATTTAATATTTAGAAAATGATATTATAGTATGAAATGGAATTGTGTTTGAGAAATCTGGGGAAATAATACACCTGCAGTAATTTAACATTTCACCTCCATGTGCCAGTAGTATCTTTGTGTGAACAAGGGCAGGAGGAGCAGTTGAGAGCAGTGACTACTTCAAAAGTCTACCCAAGAGAAACAGAGTTTCTCCAAACCCCTAGTGTGGTCCCCATCATTGCACATCTGAATGTTTCAGAAACCTTAGGAGATTTATTCCTGCAACGTCCCTGTGAGATGAGGCTCTGCAGTTACACCCCTTTCACAGGCTGGAATGGAAAAGCACAGGAAGTTTTCAAAGGTCAAAAAGAAAGTCTGATGAGGAGGTGGGAACCGAGAGAGTTATCAGTGCTGATGAGGAGGTGGGAACCGAGAGAGTTATCAGTGCTGAGGCCAGTGTGTCAAGCACTGTGTTATTGTATCCCTGGAAATATCATCTGCTTTGGGATGACAGTGACACAGTGGCCCAGCAGTTTCTGTTTCTGAAACGGTATTTCCATTCATTTCTCAATGCTAATTGGGGATAAAATGGGAAGACAGACTTGTTTATAGTCATTTGTTTGCAAACTTATCCTTTTGTAATTTTCTGGATGTCAGTGATGACCTGAGGGGTAATGGTAACAACTTCAAGTGAAAATATTTTAATCTTTTATCAAAGAGTACAGTGTTCCCAGGTAGCTTCTATGTGGTAAATAAGCACCTGTGCGGAGATGGTCTGAATTCACACACCTATGTTAATTTACTTCATTTTTTCAACTAAGTTTTTTGTTAAAACTTAACTGAAATTATTTACTGTTAGTGTTAAGCTGCTTATTTCTATTTAAAATGAATTCTTTGCTGGGCTACTTGGGTGGAAGATTCCTTTAATTTGCAGGAATAAATTAATTTCCTGCTGCTAATGTAGATTCCTGTGGTAAATCTGAAGTCCTTAGTGAAGCGATGTCTCTGAAATGAAGTACCATAAACTGTCCTTCTCAATGCCATCCTCTAAAGGGAATGCAGGATGTAGGGAATTGGGAAAATAAGGGAAAGGGGGAGAAGGGCGAGGTGGGGCTGCTTTGTTTCCTTTTCTACAGACACATGAAACTGTGACATTACATTTCTCCGTGTCTGGCAGTGGATGTGTGTGAGTTGTGTCTGTGTGTGTGGGTAGCTCAGACTGGAGCACCCACCCTTGCCTCTTCCCTGTGGACTTGCTGCTCACCTCTCCAAGGGGTTCATGTGTCAGTTCTGGCACAGCACACAGGCAGTGGATCTTGGCAGCTCAGACTGTCCCTTTCAAGCATTTTTATATAGGAAGAGGTGTGTGCTGGCCAGTTTCGGAATTCTAGCACTGCTTTTAACTGTGAGTTTCCAGAGTGCTTTCTCTCCATTTGTCAGTTTGGAGTTTGGTTAAATATACACATCCATGACAAATTAGCTGCCCTTCTCAGGAGTATGTGGATATAAGAGGCCTATAGGCTGACTTGAGAAAACTTGAAGCTGGAGATGAGCTTTTTACCATATTGCTCAGCATTTGGTACTCCCTGAAAATTTCTTCTATGAAATGGTGAAGAGATAATTGGTGAGGCCAAATATTTATCTTCCATTCATCAGGAAGGTGCTTTTAGTCAGTTTTGTCTATGTCTTCCCATTCTCACTCCCATGCTTCTTGTGGAGAGACTGATATGAAGAGAAGTGAAAACCTGGAAAAATGTTTTCATTATAAATTGGAGAGTTTTCAGTTGACAGTTTTTCAAAAACTTTGCTTTTTGAATTTTTGGCAGTGTTTAAGTTTGGGTGTTTTTATAATAATCGTTGGAAAGTTTTATAGATCGGGTCTCATATTCATAAACCAAAAAATTCAAAAGTGAGAAGTGATTCATCCAAGTTCTTTAAAACCTGGTTAGCAAATGTATTTGTGATTGGTATTGATGCCAATGGCAAATAGATCTACTCGAGTGCCAGGTAATTTTTTAATGGCCAAGACAGTAGAATATTAGCACTGCCCACAACTTGTCTATGAAGATGAAGGCTGAGTGCTCTTTAAATTTTTAGCTTGGATAATTTCATTGCATTTATCCTTTCTCAGACATAATTAAACAGGTGATGAAAAACAAATTGTAAATAACAGTTATCCCTTGTGTTGGGAAGAATAATGCTCAATTGTATTCATTCACATAAGTAGTGGGAAATGGATTTGTGTATTTCCTATGCTTGAATAGCTTAATATATCAGTTGTTGTGGTTCATCATTAAAATCATGGAAACGACACTGTGCTTCTAAAATCCTAAATAACAAGATATTCTTTGATAGAATGAGGTCAACTCATAAAATCAAAAGGATAACATAATAAATAAAATTCCAGAAACCTGAGCATGTCTACTACAGCTTTGCCCTCCTTCTGACTGTGGTGTTGATGTTGGCAGGCAGTAGGCTGTGATCGACAACTTGGGAGCAATGCCAAGGAAGACAACTGTGGAATCTGTGCAGGAGATGGTTCAACATGCAGGCTTGTGAGGGGACAAGCTAAGGCACATGTCTCACCAGAAAAAAGTAGGTTGCAAATTGATCCTATGATAATTTATCCTTGTCTGTGTTTTCTGCTGGTGTATTAACATGCATATTGCAGTGACCTTGAACTATATACTTGTTTGCAGTTTGACAAAGCTACTTAAAGTCTGTGCTAGATTAGTCTATTGAAATTCCACGAGGGATACCACACATTAGGGTATAGCTAGGAAAGAATGTGAGATATGCATTTTTTTATAGTGCTACTCAATTCATTCTATCAGGAATAACCATCAAGATGCACATCTTAGTTTAGAGAGTATCCTCATGTTGCAGTATATGTGATGCTGCAGCAATGTTTTTAAATCGTGGAAATATCTTATAGATGGTTTTATGGAAATTGTGGACTGTGTGAAAGTGCTTGAGTTTCAAATTAACTTTGCCTTTACTTTTCTCCTTTTTTTTTTTGGTGTCTGAAGCCAGTTGAACTTCAGGGACAAGTTAACTATTTGTATGATATGAAAAGCACAAAGTGAAACAGAATAATACTTCAATGTCTTTTTTTTTGGGGTTGGCTCAAATTTTGCCATTCTTTTTTAAAAATAATTAACATCTTACTGCGAGTAACTCTGTAGGCCTCAGTAGGTCTCAGTAGTATTGAAAACATAAAAGAGGAGGAGTATCAGAATTAGACCCTTTACCGGAGTTTGAGTCTGGGTATTTTGGTAAACAGGTTTGTCCCAGAGGGGCTCACCTTTGACACTTATGCTTTCCACTCTCATAGATGATGCTCCCTGGAATCTCACAGCAAATGTCCTGTGTGTGTATCATAGGAGATAGTTGCCTCATATAATTCTTTTCTGTTTCTGAACTCACAATGTGTATTTGTCACATGGAGATGGGGCCTTCGTAGTTCATTTGTGCCCTGATTTTGGAAGAGCTTTGTATATTGAATCATGCTAGAATCTTATTGCAGTAAATATAAAAATATTTCCATGGGATTATTAATGCTGTTATTTGCAGTGTGCTTTGAATGTAACTTGAAGTGCAGTGCATGTTATCTCAATGCTCATTACCTTGTGCCATAATATCCTACAAGGATATGAGGTTATCTCACACTGTGTGGGGGCGTAATTTCTGTAATTCAATATATATCTATTACAAAGACAATCAAAATTAAAAATTGACTCGGTTTGTGGCAGCAGCTTCTCAGTTACAGAATGATTCTGCATGAGTCAGCATTTTTTTGCATATCTGACCTGGTCTGTCAGTGTTAGCCTTTGCCTTGCCTTGTCTAGAGATCTGTTTCATGGGTGGGAGAGGGTAGCTCAGTTATTTATAATATTTTTCTTCTTGAAAGGTTGAGAAAATGTCTTGAATGTTTACAATGAGGTGAAAAAGAGTTTTCAGGGAGGGCCACCTTTTACTCGTCTGCCATATCAAATAGAGCTTGTGGTGAGCACAGAGGAAGTTGTATCTGCTTTGTGTGACTATATCTATATAGATATATAGGGATGTATATGCTCAAAATAACTCTTTCCCTTTCTGCTGTGGAGGTCAGCTGGAATTGAAAGGAATTGCATTGTCTGTTCCAGATTTACAGCAGCAGAGATTCTCCCAGAGAAGGACAATTCCTGGGGACACTGTAGCTGATTCTAAGGCAACCCAAACTAAACTTGTTGGACTGGCAAATCGGGTTGGATAGTTCATGATAAGTGAAATAAAACATTTGCCATTTAATTCCTGCTTAGTATGGGGTACAGTAAAGACAACGTTGTAACAGGGAACTGATTTTGATACTGTCATTTTGTGGCAGAAAATAGTAATTTCACTTGTAGTATTCTGTCTCAGGTTGATCAACACTAAGGAAGCAGTTCCATATAATCATCCTCTGTGTGAAAATAAAGCCATCCTTTCTTTGTGCTAATGTATCAGTGAAGGGAGGCACAATATCTTCCAGATAGTCATTTGGAAGCTTTCAGAACTAACATTAGGAAATAAAATATCGACACATGACAGACATGTATTCAAGAGGGAGCTTAAGTTTGTGAGCAGGATGTGAATTTTACTGTTCAGTGAAGCAAATTAAAGAACTGGAACGAAAGCAAGGGCCAAGGATATTATTATAAAAAAGAGGCATAAAAGTGCCTGGTTATCTTAGTCCTTATTTTAAGACAGAAATTTAGGCATTGATAGAAAATGATTTCTCATAAAGGACTCACTTTGTTTTATTATCTTTTTTATATATTTTTACATTAAATGAATGTCTTTGATCAGAAAGCTAGAAGGGAGCTTACTGTTTTGCAAATATGAAATGGTCACTTCAAAAGTTCTTTATTTTTTCCACTAACTCTTAATTGCCTTTGAAAGACAAAGTAAGTTAAACTTCTGCCAGCAAGCCAGATTTTAACATTCTGGTAAAATGATTAAAGGTTTGACTAATGATACTCAAATAAAAAGTGTAATAGGTTGTAAAATGTACTGTCCCATTGGGAAGTGAGATATCATGGGCCTGATGTTTCTAGTACTATAGGCATGGAACTCCCATTAACTCCACTGCCCTTTGTGCACATGGAAAAATTCTAGGATTGGGCCCTGATGTCTGCTTTCTGCACCATTATTGGCAAGAAATGGTAGGAAAGTGTTCTGGTTCTGATACCAATGAAGAAGAAAAGATGCTGGTTCTGAAATTTAAAGGGAGTTAAGTTGAAGGCACAAACTTGTCCTAATCTGGTCTTGTTTAATTCTCAAAATGCAAGATACTTGCAAGTTTTACCTTAATGTTTAGCTAAAAAGCTTCATACAAGAGGTTTCACTGTCAAAGGCTTTGTTATTTTGAATTTTCTCTTGCCATGTGCTTTATTTCCTGTGGCACTTGTGTAACTCAACATTGGCTGGTTTTGTCCCATGTTTGTATGTCATCCTCCCCAAACCCACTTAACCAAAAAGCCAATTTCACTTTGGTCCTTTATGTGAACAGAGGCCTGTGGCACAGCTCCCTCTTCATGTCATCAGCCAGCTCAACTTTGTGACAAGCTGCTGCCTCATGGTTTTTTCCCTGCTTTGAAACCAATATACATGAATCTAGCAACCCCAATTGTCAAGGTTGCATGATACTTCACCTTTTATGAAGAATTATTTGCCAAAATTCAACACTTATGTCAGAAACTTTTCATGCCAGGTGTTAAGTATTTTGGAGAAAATTCAGCCAAAACAACCCATCATGTTCCAAGGACACGGCAGGGAAAAACATGTATTTTCCCACTGTCAAACATTCTTGAAACCTTTTCTTTAATATATCTTAAGATCCCCCATTGTTGGATTTGATCACAGATCAGGGAATTGAAATTGGCAGGCAATGGTCTCTGGTCATGGACAAGTCTTTTGCAATGTCTGTGAATATCAACACATATTTTACTACAACCTCTTAAAAACCAAAAAAAATCCCTACCTTTTCCTTCAGTTTATTTAGAGGCTTCTTGGATGTTAACAGCTGACATTTCTGAAAACTATGTAAGTGTTCTCTAACTTGGTACAAGTCCTAACTGTGCAGCCTCCTTAGATTAAATTAACATTAATAACAGAAATAAGCTTTCCTTGAGGTGGCTCTTGCTTTCTACTTTCCTGCAGTGTAGAACAGCTGTCATGGGTTGAACTCTATGATACCTCCTACCTCTCATTCAAGGTGTTCAGAAGAGATTTTATGGAGAGCTTCTGACTCTCCTGAGCTTCAGACTTATGACTGGGGCTGAGGAGGTCACATGAGAACAGAGAAAGACAAGATGAGAGTAGCTGAACAGAAAGACATTAGTTCATACAGTGAAGGAAAGACAGATATGAGAGGGTGGGTGGAGGATGTAGGACTGGCTGTACAGACACACTTAGCCAAGGAAAAAGAGGAAGAGAAGAAGACTGAGATTAGATAAGGAATCATGGTGGGAGATGGAGTCAAAAACACTTGGAGAGGAAGGGGAAAAATCAACTATGTGTAGAGCCAGGAGAGGGAATTGGGACTGGTTTGGCAGGGAAACTTGTATAGGGAGGGATAGAACACCAATACTATAGCATTTCACTTTGGATAAGGAGTATGCATTTTGAAGCAAATTTTATCGTGCTCCTAGCATACTGCTCATGAGTTCATATCATAGAGTGGTCTTGGACAGCATAAATTGGAATTGTGTTGATGCAGCTAAACCAGATGATGTGTCCCAGAAAAGCACCTGATGTTCTCCAACAGCTACCGTATATGCAGTCCATGAGATCAGCCCAGAGTAGTCCCAGTGAAAGCACCTAAAATATCTATTGTGTGGGTGCTGGGTCTTCAGCACCAACTATTTCAGTTTGATTGGTTTACTCGGGGCTGCTCCAGGTAATATGAAGCTTCCTTCTTTACTTTCCTGGTCTCTCTTAAGAACATGAGCTGTTTCATTGCTTACTTTGCATTGCATTTCCTTGAGATCCATTCTCTTCATGGGCTGCTTACTGTATGTCTGTGCATCTTTTCTCCAGTGCATACAAATTGTAGAAGATGTGTCCAGAAGATGTAAGTACATGACTGAGCTGAGGCCTCCCTGTCTCAAAAGCAGGTTACAACACCTTACAAATACTTGCTCAGCAATGCAGAGAAGTGGCATTGTGAGGTGAAGGGCAGCCTTGAGTCCTAAGGCTGGTGCACAGAGGGGTGGAGGTACAGAGAAGTGGGAGAGAATGAGATTGGAGAGGGAAGGTCTCAGAGGACAGATAGGATGTGCCTATGCACATTTTGTAATCTGATTTTAAAGTTAAGATCTGTGACTGCTGTGTTCAGTAGCACATGCCTACCTTGTTCAGGTGTCTCTTATGGAGCAGGTGTTTGGCTTTGCCCCGATTGTTGTCATTAGGCAGGGCAGCACATCCCCCAGCAGCAGTGCCTTCTGAAATTATGCCTGATGTCAGAGTGGATGAGGGAAGCCACTGCATGCAATAAGACCCCAAATATTTTGAGCTTTTTAGTTCTCGTGTGCCAGAAATTGTTCCTGGATTATTGTTATTTGTATTTTTCTATCAGAACTCGAGAACCAGCAAATAAATGCCTAGCAAATACATGGAAAGAAACAGTTTTTATAGACCTGAAATAAACCCTCTGGCCTTCTGTAAGAGGAGACAGGGAAAAATCCCAGCTGGCCCATATGTGAAACAGTAAATGGGTCCACCATGGCCCACATGGAAAAATAAATAAAACCTGCTGAATTGGATTGAGTTTAGGAATGTGGCTCCTTTATTTTGATCCTGCGGATTAGCTCCCAGTCTTACCATAGCAGGGAGTCTGATCTTACTCTCATTGAGATCCAAAATCTAAATCCACATTAACACCATAGAACCAGGATCAAACCTTGACATCTAAAGTAAAAGCAATCCAGGAGCTTAATCAGCAAGTGCTGTGTGTAGTGTGTGCACACACATTTGCTGAGAGTCCCTGGGAAGAGCAGAGAGCCCCTTTCAAGCAGGTGCTGGAGGAAGATGATTCACGTCAGGGCATTGGAATTCCTACTGTGAAGCAGTGTTAGAATAGAGACAATATCTCACCTGATTTTCAGTTTTTAAGGCAGTTATCAATCTGGCTTTAATCTGAGCTCAGATTTTAGTCTCGCGTTTTTGCATGTTCCAGGTGATTTGGATGTATTTGTTTTTAGCTTTAGATAAAGGTCAGCAATTAACTTTCAAAGAGACAGAAGTAATATAAAGGAAAAAAAAGATAATTGAAAATTCTAAGCATAGATTTCAGGGTAGCAATTTCCCCTTATGTTTTTGTAGGAGTTCACTGCTTTTAACAGTGTGGGTTGTACAGATTGAATGGGAAATGTACCGCACAACCATTTTGAAATGGGTTTATAGAGCCTTCTGTTTCTTTAAGGATATGAATTATATTCAACTGACAGCTTGAGACCTCTGGAATATATAGTTTGGGAGCCAGACATGGACAACCATAACTACTGTTTCACAGGAAGTTAAAACTGTCCTTAGGAGAAGGAAGAGTCCCTTAGGGTTGTTTCTTTTGCATTTTCTTCCAAATCCTCATCTCTGTTCAGAATTCCAAAAATCTCACTTTTAGTTTTCCCTGTAATTTACTTATTCTTATGGAAAGACTGCCCGAAGTCATAATTATCTTAGTCAGGTTACAAAAATATCCTGCTGTCATACTTCTTGATAGGTCTGCAGGGCTGCAGAAGTTGGGTTTTGCTGTGGAGGTGAACTTCGTCATCTCCTCTAATGCAAATAAAAGACTTTCTGGTAATATTGTCTCTGCCGCAGAGAAACACCAAATTTAGCACCCCCATGAGACTTTTGGACCATATCAGAGAGTGCTTCTGTGAGGATGGAATGTCTGTAGTACTGCTGAAGGAATGTGAAGCATCCTGCAGAGGGATCAGCCGGGTCTGCGAGGAGAGCAGAGCTCGCTGTGAGGAGGCGCAGGAGGCACAGCAGGACGGCCCTGGCCGTTCTCAGGAGGATCAGCCCAACACAGCCCTGCACACCTGCAGCCCTGGGCTGTGGCTGTGCAGCGTGTGCTGCCCTTGGGTCCCCCTCACAACAGCAGCTGCAGGTGTTCAGAACTGGGCATAATCAGGCTTTTAGTCAAGGTTTTGTGCTGTGACTGCTCGTTGGTTGTCAAGATGGGATCTGATTCCTGACCAAGTAAGGACATATGGGCCCCTCAAACCTTCTTTCTCTCAAATATGGTAGAGCACATGTGAATTCAGTAGTTATTTCCTTACTTTAAAGATATGCACACCCGCTACCTTCTGGCTGTCTTTAGGAATTCGTCTGATGAAAAACTAAGATGCAAAAAGATATTAAGTGGTTCAGTAGTTAACCTTTTTTCCAGGACTCCTTAGCTGTATTATTGTTCTTACTGTAGTATTTTTCATTGTGGTGGAATACCCAAGTATGAAATTAATAAAGGTCATATTTTATTACATCCAAAATAAATTGTTATATTTAAATGTCCTTCCTAGAAATTGAAGATATAAAAACTGTAACATAAGAAGGTGTTTATTTCAGAAAAAATAATTGCAGGATTTGCTTGAAGTATCCTGAACATTTGGCAGGATTTCATACTTATGCTAAGGAGATGTAAACCAGAAGCTGTTAATTTAGCATCTACTATGAAGGGATCTGGTTTAAAGTGGAAAGAAACATTTTCCAACTCTTTTTTAGTTAAAACTGAACTCAACTATTCTTCCTCTTATATGAATAATTCTGGTCCCAGTGTGTCACTGACCTTCAACTCACATTACTTTTTGAATTTGCGAAAAAGGACTTCCTTGCAGCAGCCACTGGTTGTACATTGGTGCCGTCACTGAGCATCTTGTGTGGACTGTGCCTGCAGTGTTTGCAGGTCCTGCCTTACAGAGGTGCCATTGGGCAACAATGGAATGGGAGACAGCACATTGGGCCTTTGCTCTCTGGAGGCTTCTCTCTTCCTTTGTGGGTATCCCTGAGCACACCCTTTGCTGAGAGCTCTGCTTTTGTTGGTTTGAAGGACTCCAGTCTATTGAATTGACTGTAACTCAGTTTACTTGGGCAAATCACAGATTTCCTACATTTGAAATGGAAAGTAGTAACTTTCTGCCTTTGTAAAATGCACTGAAGTCAGTGTGTTGCATATTTGTGTATGAAGAGGCCTTTCAGGCAGCCAAAAGCTGTTTTGTATTGACATGTCCCGTTCATGGCTGGTTTGGTTTATAGTTAATTTTAAATTGAGGCTCTTACTGGAAGACATGATCTTATATGGTAAGTTAGATGCAGACACACTGTTATAACATATCCCTTATAGGTATTATATATTTTCTCTTAACTGGTATGTAATTGGTTAAGGGTTAGTGTTAAGTAGATGATTTATTTCCTGTAAGTCCTACCACTTATTAAAGTTGTGACCTGCAGCAGGAAATGAGGTGTGGGCAAAATGAGACTGAACAGCTGCAGATTTTTGTAAGGGGGGAAGGACTACTTAGCAGATTCCTTATGTCAATTCAGTGATTAGGAAATAAAACTAGGACAACAGAGTGTAAATATGTTCCTAATACACTACTGACATTTCACTTGTTATTGTTAATAGCAAATCATTTTCCAAGAGCAAGAAAGATTTGCAGGTCCATTTGTAGGTCTGAATAGTTGCATAACACAGCAAACAGACTCAGTAAGACTGTACTTAATAAAATATAGTGTATTATTTTTAATAGAAAAATTGTGAAACCTGTGAAATATTTTCTGAGACACATTTGATGGTTTTCAGTGTAGTTATGTGATGTACAAATTCCCTGATGAAAGATAACTTTTAAAACAGTTGTTTAATTTTCCTAGGGGAAGAAACAGTGATTGCTGTTCCACATGGGAGTCGCAGTGTGAGAATTACCCTGAAAGGACCAGCACACCTTGGTATGACTGAGCTGTTTTATGTATTTATACATAGGCAGAAGATAAAAACAGAACCTTGTATCTGAACTCATCCAAACTTTGTGAATATGGGTAAGATCATGACCTTGATACCTTAATTCTTCTTCCCATCTTGAATATCCAGCTTGGAGACCATCGTAGAGAACACTGTAAAGTCCACATAGTAAAAAGTAGTACGCATACTGGTGGTTCCTAAATTTATCTAAACCATGTAATTCCTATATAAGATGTCTCAAATATATTACCCTCTTGAACAACATACAAAAAAATTACTTCCAAAGGATTACGTGTGGAATCAATAACACTTGTATAACTCGGCACCAGGTTTCTGTTGAAGCACCTGAGATGGTGTGAACAGTCCGGGTGGGGTCACTCTTGGCCAGTGAGCAACGTTCAAGGCTGAGTAAACCAGGTACAAATGAAGTACAGAACAGCTACACAAGTGCTATTTCCTTATAATTCTTTTGTTCATTTCCTGCTACCAATGAGAAACAGTTTGCTATTCTGTTAGACATTTGTTTCTGAATATTTTCTGTAAGGTTGATGGCATTATTTATGGCCATTTCTTTATCCATAGGCCTGGTTTACATAGAGAATTAATTGTTTCAATGATAAGTGGTGCTGCCATACCAAGCAATGAAATAAACTATACATTTAATATGTTGAAAAATTAGTAAAAGTGACAGACTTAGTCTGGATCATAGAAATAAAAAGAACTTCTGCTCTGAGATCTGTAAACAGAAGTCAGAAGCATATTTTACTGGAAAAATGCTGGTTTATTTGTTTGCTTTCAAGAATATATTGTCACTTTCTTTCAAAGAACAAGTTTGAATAAATCTCCCACTTCAGAACAACTCCAGAGTGAAATAACTTCTAGATATACCAGTGATATCAACAATGTATGGAGCTCAATTTATATGGAAATAAATAATATTCCTTTAAAACTGTTGCAGGAGATGTATGAAGGAGTGATCCTGACCAGTTCAGGTCAGGACTCTTGGTCTTTCTTAAGTAGTTCTGCAGAAGGAAATTGTTGTTTCAGCTTTGTATGAGGAAAAAGTACTAGATTCAGTGACTCCTGGGGGATTTCTGGAAAGCTCCTGAGGAATGCAGCAGCAACACGGTAACAGAGTACAGAGTGCTCCTGGCTTCCTACCCAGGGTGGCTCCGTAAAGAACCTGTGGCTTGGCATTACCTTTGTTAATGTGAATTGTGAAATGTTCCTTTAACCACTTCCCCCAGCACATCTGTTTGCAAATCTGTGAGGATTTAGACTATTTTTTAACTAAAATTAAAATGACAGAGGTGAAAAACAACTGGGAGCTGATGTGGGGAGAGAGGTGGTGATCTGGTGATCACTTCTGGCTTCATAGCCAGGTCTTCAAGAACTGATATCTTGGGGTGTGCTTTGGGACAACTTGCTCCACCCTTTCACTGCGCGTGTGTTTGTCACTTAACAGACGATATCAAATGTGCCTTTGTCTGCAAATTCATTGACTTCTGAGTGGGTGTGCTGGTATAACTGAAGGCAGAATTTTAAAAAATAATCACCTATAATTACAGGTTTCATTTGTCAGATGTTCTTCCTGACTTGCAAGGATTTGAATTTAACAGGTGAAGCAGGGACTAATAATTGCTAGAATTTTATACTGCCTCCTGTTGCCAGTGTATTTGTTCTTCAGGTAAAGGCAGCAGCAAATACTGTGGTGTGTCTGGCACTTTTCCCTTTATCTTGTGTTCTGTGGTGCTTCATCCTGGGTTTATGATCTGCTCTTGTTCCAGGGAAACACAGCTGCTGGACTAATCAAAAATGGAAATGTGGTTGGAGATGTAGCACATAACAGATTTGAAACAAATGCTCTGAGCATTGTTTTGCAGTTAGTGTTTGAGTAACGACTGCATTTCTTTGTAGCTGGTTAGAATAATTGTTTTATTTGTGTGTATGGGCACTTTAAGACAGGCAACAGATTCATCAGAAAGCAAAGATTTTCCTTTGGGTTTTTTACAAATAGGTCCCTTCTGCACTTCTGTCTGCATGGGTTTTGTGAAACATTTGGTGGAAAATAACCAAGTAATTAGCACAAAAATGGGTCTGAATAAAATCTTTCATTGTCTTGGTTTTGTTTTTGATTTGGACTGTATTATGGCTTTTCTAGCAGCTGTTTTAAAAGCATTAGAATCAAAAGAAAGACTGAAAGTTCCCTGAAATTAATCCTTCAGCAGAAGAAACAGGAAAACCAGAAGCTAATATTTTTACAAGTGGCTAATGCTAGATAACTGAGTTCATGAACTTAGGGAGGTTAAACGTCACTAAAAGGAACCGATTTTTGTCAATTTTTTCTCTGTTCCCAGTGATTTGCATTAGGTGACAGGGTTTAGCTGTGCACTGCTCTGCCTTTGACAGATGCTGAGAGGAAGAAAGTGTTGCTTCCATTTTGGAAAGAACACGTTTTGTTTTGGGCCCTTGTATTGTACTATCAACAAATGAAGCACATGAAAAAGAAATAGCTTTTGGGTAACAGCTTAACTTGCTCCTTATTGCACTGGGAGCAGGAGCTGTTTCCCTGGGAATTCTTCTATGCATATCTCTGGTGAGCTGTCTGCAGTGGGTGCCCCATGCTGCACTGCCCTGCTCCTTCCTGCCACTGAGGATGGGAGACATTCAGGGCTTCCATCCACAGCTAAGCAAGGCATTTCCAAGGGGAAACACTCATTTTGTCAAGGTAAGGGAAGTAACACAGAGGCAGACAGTTATACGTCTTTGGCACCAGTGGTAGTCCTGTTAGGCACAGAAACAGGTGAGCACTCAAAGAGAATTCCCTGTCTGTATGACTGCACATCTGGAGTCCTAAAGACCACTCAAGGAAATGTTTGCCTGACTTAGGAACTGGAAGCTTGCTCTTCAAGTCAAACTCCCCAGTTCTCCAGGATTACAGGGCCCTGTAAAACAAATTAACATTTGGTGAATTCTCTTCTAAAACTTGTCTATAAACCAGCTGATGAAACCTTTGTTCTCAGTTGCCGCTCTGAAATCAATGAAGTAGTTTCTTGGGGAGGAATTGCTCCCTAATAAGAATAATTGTTATATATGTGTTAAATACCACTGAATGCTTGATTTCACTCCGTTTTAGAAGCCTGTGATGACAAGCACCAGGTTCTACTGAACAGGAA
Organism: Pithys albifrons albifrons; assembly: GCF_047495875.1. Taxonomy (NCBI): domain Eukaryota; kingdom Metazoa; phylum Chordata; class Aves; order Passeriformes; family Thamnophilidae; genus Pithys; species Pithys albifrons. The sequence continues at coordinate 12,367,593 of NC_092470.1, forward strand.
GGTACTGACTCAGGGGTTGTCTGCTGTGCTGTGGGATAGCTCCTCATTCCCATTTCTGGGAAAAGCTGAGCAGCTGCTCTGAGCTTCACTGGTGTGACCTCCAGAGGCAGAGGCCATCACTCTATAGCTGGACCATGCAAATAAACACATGCTTTGAATCCAAATCTAGTTTGGCTCTAATGTAAACCTGAGTCAACTCTCTGTGAGTTCTCATATTGTTGGTTGCTGAAGAATATCCTTGGTTTCTGCTTATAGAAATATAAGAATTATATTTTTATTAAGAAAACTAGCAAAAAGACTGTAAAGAAATATTGCTCAGTTCACCAAAATAACACTTTTAAACACTTTTTACACCAGCTGGATGACTTGCCTTGTATTCTGTTATTTCAAAGGGGTCCTGTCCTCCCAAGGATCCTAATGCAACTAAATGCATCTAAATGCTTGGTTTTTCTATGTTTTTTTAATATCTATTTGTTCCTAATGGAAATGTGCTGGACAGTGGAGTGCGTTGATTTCCAGAGTTTTATTTTTTCTCTTTGACAAAGTGCATTTGATTAAACACTAGATTCATACCCCATGATTTCCTGGAAACATATCCTTCCTCAAACTTCCTTCCAGCCATATATGTGATCTTTGTTATACCTGTGAACGTAGTGGAATTCCTAATGTTTAGAAGCTTGGGATAATGTTGGTAAGAAATTTAATTCATTCTACAGTTACCTTCCTCTCTTTGTTGGGAGTGCTCCAGAAGGCATTTTTATTTTAAAAATATGAAGGAAGAAAACAGTAATGGTGGACTGCAGCATTTAGAGTATGTTTTCAGTGCAGGTAAAACCAGATGCACTTAACCTAAATTATGTTGTCTGACTTAGGTAACTCTGTTTAAAGTACCAAAAAAGGCAAGGTAGTGGGAGAAAGAGAGTATTTATAGCTCATCAAAAGGTTCCTTTTAGCTTGCCTTGAGTTCATCTGAGATTCATGCCTTTCCCATGCAGTGCTCTGGTAGATTGTAACCAGACCAGTGTATTTCAAGCCATGTGCCTTGCTGTGCCTCTGTCCTGTGTTATGCAGAGCCCAAAGTTCTACCTTCATTAGGAATATCTTCCTTTGACTTTGTCCACTCACAGTTCACTCAGTTTGCTGGAAGTGATTTAATCCTAAAATGCTTCATCTGTCTTCTGGAGGTTGTGGGCTGTTAGTTTAATCTGTTTCCAAGGAGTGCAGAACAACTCAAAAAGGGTTTTCCTCACCACCTGTTGTGGGGAGGGGCCGTTCCTGCCTCTGGCAATGCTGCAGCTGCCCATTCCCTGTCCCTGCCTTTTCCTCACATGGGAAATACTCAAAGTGGAGTTAATGACCTTGGTACAGTGATACAGGTATTGAAGTGAGTGTCAGATGAGTTTGGTACCATTCAGGCTTCTCTGGAGACTGATTGCTGAGATTGCTTGGCTTTTGAGTTGCATGGAAGTATGAGTTATTTTTCTGTGTATTGATTCTATCTGTTTTGAGTTTCTTTCAGCTTTTCCTGCTGAATCTATTGCTTACACCAAGTGCTGCAGAGCATTTGGTGTAGGAAAAGCTGTCTCAGAAGTGCTTCTGCTGTGAAAGAATAATGTGTTCAGACAGATATTCCCTATGCTGACATGTCGCAGTTATCTATCAGCCTATATTCCACAGCAGCTGATATTCCCACAGATACTCTGGATGTTTTTTTTTAATACACATACAAAGCTGTTGTTTGCAAGGGAAAGTTGTAAACATTATTTCTGGCTTCCTTGAAAACAAAAAATAGCCTGTTTAAGTTTACTAATTTCATGTTTCTTTTTTAGTTATAGAATCAAAAACACTACAGGGAGAAAAGGGGGAGCACAGTTTCAATGCTCCTGGAACATTTGTCATTGAAAATACAACTGTTGAATTTCAGAAGAGTACAGACAGGGAAATCATAAAGATCCAGGGACCTCTTGGAGCAGATTTCATTATCAAGGTGGGATGTGTGTGTTTACAGATCTACAAAGTTATTGCAAGTATGTGCAGCTGAGTGGGTGGGTGTCCATCAGATTGGTGCAGTACAAGTAAGGAATCCTAATTACAGTCCAGAGTTCATTTATGCTAAGTAAATCCAAACAATTTAGAATGTTACAAGATTAATGTCTTTCCTGTGGTGGAAAGTACCACAGGATCTTTAATGGTAAAAATGACCAGGATTTTTTTTTAAATACTACTAAAAGAATAGCAGTGTGACCCTGGGCATTGTATTGAGCTAATCCAATTGCAGACTGCCACCTACTGAACCTGAGTGTTGCTTCCAGCAGTGCCCAGCAATCTCCCTTAGGCTTTGCTAATCCAACCACTCACTGACCATTTCTAATCCTTTTAAATTTCTTTTCTACCCAGAGCACATACCAATGGCTTGCATCACACATTAAGGTTTTTATATGTAGAAACATATCAATATTTGACAGCCAAAGGAAGATATACAGTGGAAATGAAAAATGTTTCAGTATTATCACACCACTTGGCTTTATTTGTCACACTGTAGAAATAGAATTTCAGTGGTTTTCCTTTTGCATCTCCAGGATCACATATGCAGTTAGACTTGCCTGTGAATCCATGGGCTTGGGTCACTTACAGACTTCTCTCTGCAGCAAATTTAAATATTTTTGCTAACAGATAGAAGAATACAGTCAGGAACTCTGCTATCCCAGGACAGATAATCACATAGTCATAGTAGTACCTTGAACAATTTGGAAAAGACCCCAAGATTCAAATGTTTGGCTATTGGGAATTTAAATTTAATGATTACTGTAGACTTTCTAGAGACTTTATGCCTGTTATCATCTTACCTTCTGCACTGTTGTTATGTATGAACTATGCTTTAAAATGATATGAACTGTTGAGTACAGTGTACAAATGTGTTTTAATGGAAATTTCTTCAGACCAGGTACTCTGGATCAAAAGAGAGTGTGGTTCAGTTCTTTTTCTATCAACCCATCAGTCATCAATGGAGACAAACCGAGTTCTTCCCTTGCACAGTGACATGTGGAGGAGGTGAGTAATGGCAATTCTTCAGGAGTGATAACAGCTGAAGATTAAAAGTAGCTGATTTACAACCCTTGTTCTGCATTTTTATTGATTGAATGTTTGTGTTTCTTTGCACACTGGTTAATTCTTCAGCAAAAAAAAAAAGACATTAGCAGGTGAGTAGTTTGATTAAGCTGGCTTAAGTGGTGTCAGCATAGGGTTTTTTATATGTTATGTTCCTTGAAGTTGTGTTCTTCTATAAATAATGTTTATTTAAGTAAGAATGTTGGCTAAGAAATAAGGATGTGACATTCAAAATGGAAAACTGCAATTCATAACAGATGTTTTGGGAAAGCAAACAAAGAAACACAATGAGATTTAAAAATAAGAATAATCAGGAAGTGGAGGAAAAAGGTATTTCTGGTCTCAGTAGACATGAGGGAGAGTTTTAGAACATTTAGTTGAGAAAGCAGTTAAACAGCAAGCAGAGTAAGTCAACAGAATTGAAGGAACAGCTGATATCAATGTCTTTGTCTGTCTGATCTTAAGCATTTAGTCCTGATGGTTGTTAGAGCAGCACGTGGTGTGCTGTGGCATCTACCCTGGTTTAAACACTGCAGCTTAGATGAGGTGTAGCTCAGCTCTGCTGCAGCTCATCCAGCCCAGCCCACTGCTTGTCACATCTGGTTCTGTGAAAAAAAAGCGTGACCTCCTGGTAGGAGGAGTGTGTGACAGGGCAGAGAGAGTTTTTTTCCCCTCAGCCAGCATTACCCAGGTCACCTGGAAAACAGACCAGGATGTGAGTGATACTGATGGAGGGATTTTCTGAAGAGTGCAAATATGGTTTAAATAGTTACTTGGGACATGAATAAAGAGAGTGAGAGATGCTTAAAGTGCAAGCAAAGTCTGGGGATCTTTTGATGGACCATCCGTTTTGGCACTTGCACCTCACTGTAATCTGAAATGCAGACAATATATGTGTATAATATGGAGTCCCACAGGAAACTACTGTATCTTACGAGATACTTGGCCTCATGAAGTGTGATTCTTGCTGGAGCTGTGAGTGGCAATACATGTCCTCTGATGATTCCATCACACTGTGTTTATAATCTTTTTCCTAACCTGTCTGACAAGGGAAGAAGTATAAAGCATCACAGCTACTTTCATAGACTGCATGTAAACACTGGATCACTCAAGGGACGTATTTACCTTCAAAGGTATTGGCTCAAATCCAGCCTTTTTCAGACTGGTGTAATGGTTTGAAAATTATAGCTACATGTCCATCTCTTTGAAATTATCCAGGGTTTTCAAAGGCCTCCTTTGTAGCTGCATGCCTACAATAAGAAACTGGTACCTTTGTCCTGGGGCTTGGCAGTCCTCAGGGGGGACAGAAACTGAAGAACATGAAAACTCAGCTGCTCTGCTGTGAAGTAGTAGTGTTAAGAATGGCATGTGATGGAGGCATGCAGGGAAGTTGTATTGCAGCTGCCTGCTTTAACCTGTTACCTGAAGGTGGGTTTAGTGTCCAGAGTGTCTGTTTGCTTCTTGTGCTGGCAATAAAAGAAGATGTTCCTCGCAGCAGACTTGGAATTGGAATTAGTGCACTGCCATTCCCCACTTGGATGCTGTTTCCACATTTAATTTTCTGTAACCTCTGTGTGGTCAAAGAGACATCTCAGAAAGCACAGTCAAGCTTTCATGAGCAAGAATGTTTAAAAATTGTGTTTCTTCTCTTTGCAAGTGGTATATTTTCTGGGTTCTTTCAGTACTTAGAAGAACTGGAACATAGATGCCTTGAGTGTTGGAACTGCTTAGTTCTTTATGGTTATCACTCTCATGCATGAGGACACTTTGGATCAGCCAAGAGCCATTGATATACAATACTTAGGATTTTTGGTAAACACTGGGACTTGTGCTGTTAGTTTATTGAGACTGTTTGATTTTAATTCTTGTGGTTTCAAACTTTTTTTCTTTGCACATACCAGAACATCCTCCTCCTCTCGGTTTAAGTCCAAGTAAGCTTTTTTTGAATGAATCTTTTTTCTTAGCCAAAAATGAACCTAGTGGTTTATGAAACTCAGATCCCTTCTTATAACCAGTATCCACATAGATTGTTTTTTCACCAAGTAGTTCAAGTTTTCTTTTGCTGGCTCTTCAACTAGGAATGTTCTTGAACCTATTTCTTGGTTTTCTACGGTTTCTTAGCAATGTTTTTGGATTTCATCTTCAATTCCTCTGGCTTTCTGTTTTAAGTATTTATTATTTTTAGCATGAATGACTGTGTAATGTAGCTCTCCGACATAGATGGTAACTCCTTCGGGAAGGGAAGTTATAAGTTGTGGAACATGTACCATATGGCTTTGTAGGTTTGAGTTGTGACAGGTGAGCTGGTGCAGTACATATATTCTTGTGTCTCATGAAAATATGTATGCCTTTACTCTTACACTATTATTAGAATAAAGAGCCAAAATCTCATCTAGTGTTAAGTCAGGTTAATATAGTCGTTATCCTGAATTTTACCTTAAATGAAGGGTTGCATATGCTCCTGCTCACTGTTTCCTTGTCTAAAAGCAAGCAAAAAAAGAGTAAAATGGAAAATTAATTCAACGGGCAGCACATTATTGGGGGTAGGAGATAAGGCTGTTTTAATTTCTCTCTGTTACAAAACTTTACCTTTGCTTCTGTGTTAGGTTATCAGCTCAATTCAGCGGAGTGCGTGGACATCCGCCTGAAGCGCGTTGTTCCTGACCACTATTGCCATTATCACCCAGAAAACAAGAAACCAAAGCCCAAGCTAAAAGAATGCAACATGGATCCCTGCCCTTCTAGGTCTGGATGACAAATAAATTTGTGTGTGATATAGTTGGTTATTCAGTTCTTTTCATCTTGAAGGCTATGTAATCTTGGTTGATTATTGCATGTGTTAAAGGCTGATACCACTGCCAGTGGATTTGTGGCAATTCTTCAGTGTTGCAGAGTAGAACCCTTTGCTTATACAGAGATACTGCAAATACCAATTTGTTTGAGAGCTAATTCTGCTTTGTCTTTTGCTGAGTAGCACAGCACTGGTATGAGGAGTTTGTGAGGTTGTGTGAGGAGGACAGATTGCTTGCCTACTTTTGGATTTATGAATACTGCCATTCAGGATTTCTCAATAGCCAGACAGGAGCTCCAGTCAGCACACAAGTTCTGCACATGGTTTAGCTTATTTTATTTATTTACCTACCATGAAAGTTTGATTCTTCATTGGTACTGTAGAGTTGACACTTCAGGAACTAAAGCTTGGGGCTACTTGTTTGGGGTTTTTTTTAACTAGGAATTAAAAAAAGAAAGTCTTAGAAAGAAAATATCCTTGTGGTACAAATGCCCCAGGATATTAATGCCAAATTGTAAAGGCTGTAGTACACATAAATTGTATTAAATTGCACTGCAGTATTTAAAACTAACTTTTGGATTGTCTGGTGAGGTTTCCTGGCTGTGCTAAAGAATCTTAAAATAACATCACAGTATCAAGTCCCAGAACCTTGTATTAGTATGCCAGCTGGCCGAGCTAGAGTTGTATGCAAGAAGAAAAGGAAACACTCTCAATGGATTTCATTTCCTATAGCTAAACTGTCCATTTCCTTTCATTCCTGTTGAACACAATTGTTGATAGTGACCTCTAACAGTTATAGATGTGCAGACTTTCAAGGCTTTTTTCCTGGAGAGTTGATCACTATATGGAGCAGAAGGACTTCAGTAATGCTTAATGGCAATGGGTGCCAAATGTTCCAAAGATGGAATGGAAAAATTAGGGAAAGAAAGGGCGGAATTGTATTTTGCCTTGCAAATTTGGTTTATACAGCCAGGAAAAAGGAAGTACTACTGGTATAATACCATATTTCTTAGCACTGGAAATAAAGCTTTATGCTGTGTGGTTCAAATGAACCAGCTCTAGACGGGTCCTAAGCACCATTCAGGAGCTATCTAGGATAAATCCTGTGATTAATTTGTTTCACTGACACTAATGTTCTTCAGCAGTCTTTGTTACAGATATAAGTGGATATTTTCTTGTTAATAGAGTAGCACAGACCTAAAGGATCATTGATAATAAATTTCGCTCCTGAAGGGCTTGCTCATTTAAAATTTTGTGGTGGAATGAAATAGAGAAACTGTATGGTGAATAGTCCTCTATCTATGTAGGAAAGGTAAAATTGTACAGCTCGTTGTTTGACATAAGGCTGATGTGTACTGAAGTAAGATTCCTTCATTTCACATTGGCAGTTTCTTTAAGCAGGATCACGTAAAAGTATGTACTTGATGTACAGTTTTGAGTATGAGAAGTAATGATGCAATATTTATTTTTTTGACAGTGATGGATTTAAAGAAATCATGCCCTATGATCACTTCCAGCCACTCCCTCGGTATGTATAACCAGGATAACACGTGTGTCAGCATCAGCACAATTTTCACTGCAAACACACTATTTGAGTACTAAGATAATGGAACACCTTCTGATGTTTTACTTCCCAGGAGAGCAAATTTAGAACAGTCCTGTAAACATTTCTGAAGCCTGTGATTTATTCAGTGTGTTCCGGATGATTAGCTTAGCAGTAAGAGGTTAATATGCTCTTCTTGAAAATAAAGAGTTGTCCCCCTAAGCCTTCTCCTGCTGTAGTGCTGAAAGAGCCTCTTTAAACTGCATGTATGAATTCTTGTCTTCAAAGGTTTTTTCTTTAAAGATGTAGGCAATTTTATAGGAGACATCCCCCCGTGTTACAGGACTCTAGGATTTCTTTTTCCCTTAAGAGGTCTGATTCTTCTGCCCTTCTTTATATCTACCATCTATTTATTGACACCAAGGCTGACATGTCACTTTCAAGATACTGATTTATCTGAATATCTATTGTCTAAAATTAAGTCATCAGAGTATAGTTTATTGCCTTTTTTTTTTCTGAAGCAATTACAAGGATTTAAAACTTCTCTGGAAGCCTTAGATGTTTTGTAAAGAATGTTAGGACTGAAAAGCACTAAGCCATATTTACTGTTAATGTAAAGAATTATAGTTGATGGAGCAAGATGCATATTTATCTGAGCTGAAACTCTGCTTTATTATGTCATGAAATGAATAATGTGTATTTTCCTAAAGAAGTAAAGATATGAAGTAATAAGAATGAAATCATAGACTTGCACGGCTCAGTGGAGCTACTGATTACAGCTGATATAAATGTCATAGTTTATTTCTGAAGCAATTTGTCCTTGTGGATCTGCTGTCCTGTGATGTACTTTGGCTTTCATACACAGACTGAGAATTTTTTCCTCTACAGCTTTACCCTGTAAAGTTCTCTAATTATATTCTGTGTCGCTCCCCTTCTATTTCTTCTGCCAATTCCTTTGAACTTCAGATCTCTTCTGGAACTCAGCACAGTGTATTTACATGAGTACTTCATCGTCTGAACCACTTAGGGCTTGGAGACCATGTGGAAGAGAAATTTAATCCCCCTTTCTGTGCTTTACTATGCTCAGTCCATTTGCATGACACTGTGGTGAGATAGATTATGTCTGTGATAAAGCTGTGGGCAGGTTCTCTTATTTCAAACTCTAAGATCTACAGGCAGAGCCCCACCTCATTTCAGCACCTCGGTGTGTCCTGTCAGAAGGTATCATGGTCTTCCTGGGAGATGCTTCAGGGTCGGACTGTAAAGCAGCAAGCGGCCAAGCAGGGCTCAGAGCTGGTGCCAGCAGGAAGGGGAGAGGAAACAGGCTGTGTTCTACTGGGAGAGCTCATAAGGAAACACAAGAAAGATGTAGAAACAGCTTTTCTTACAGGAATTTCTGAAGGAAAACAGCAGCTGAAACAGTTTGTTTACCTGCATCATGAGGGGACTCTGGTCCAGTGCAGACTCAAGTCTTGCTCCCATGTAGCAGAATTTGTCTGTGCTGTTCCCTGTCCAGTAACTGGAACACATTAGCCTGTGGTGGTTCTGCTGGACTTCTTCCACCTTTTCTTTGTGCTTTTTCTTTCCTTACCTGTTTCTTATGCGCTCACCCAGGATTGTTCTTGCAAAGCAGGCGGAAAACCAAAGTATTGTAGATGGACTGGAGCAGAGCTGTGCAGGCTCTTTCCCCTTGCCCAGCAGTGCAGCCTCACACCTCCTCCACACCACGAGGGCCGTGTGTGTGCAGGGCTGCTCTGCAGTCCTGGGGGTTCACTCTGCTTTCCCACTCACATGAGGAAGTTGTGGTGAAGTTGTGGTGTGCACCACAAAATCTTGAAAGAGTTCTCCTGTGGCTGGAGTTGTAAATGCCCCACTGAAATATTTTTACAGATGGAGAATTCTTTTGAAATAAATAGAAAAATTTCCCAGGATGAAAATTTTCTTTTAAAGCTCTTGGAATGCCTCCATTTTTTTCAGACTTGTTGGACTGTTGAGGATCCCTTGACAGCTGTGGGTTCTGGAAAGTATCTCCTTAAATGTTTGCCCAAGACCCCCCTTTTCCCCAGTAGCCACGGACCTCACTCCATCTTGAAAATGCTTGTGGGAGTGTGGGATTTGAAGTGTGTTTGGAACTGATGAGATAAAGAAAAACAACTATAAAACTTCACGCTATAAACACTTGCAAGCCTTGTATTATGTATAGCACAGTGAGCCTTACCTATATAAATCCATGAGCTGCTAATTCATTAAATAGTTAATTGCTCTTTTGTTCCTGACTTTTTAAAAGAAAATGAGTTAACCCTGGCCATTAATTTAAGTCAAAGAACAGTATAACTGTTGCTCTCCAAATGTGTTTTGTACTTGTGATATGATATCAGTATCTCGGTGTATAACTTTATTCAGAATTCCTTTTGAATATATACTCTGTGGTTAATGTTCCATGGCTTCCTGTGCATTTCATACTCATTCTTCTGTTGAACTTAAGCATGATTAATATGGTTTTTGTAGGCAGCCTAATGAATTGCTTAAAATAGGAAGTGTCCTTAATTTACCTGCTGCATCATAAAAAGTATTTAGTAATTGCTTAAATTTACCTTTGATTTATAGGCCTTTGCTTCATCACCTTTGATATTATGACTTCCTTTATGATAGCTAAGCTACTGTTGATTAATTGATTTTGGTGGAATATTGTAGTACTTGCTGAGTGCATTGTTCATAATGGATGTAATTATTTTCATTATCATTTCTGAGCCCCTACAGTTGTAATAGAAATAAGTTTTAACTAACAAGACATAGATGAACCATAAGATGTGCTGCAGGACTCAATCATTTTCCAGACTTCACTTTGATTTGGGTGTGTGGTGAGAAAAAAGCAAGAGATAAGAGGTGAAGGGTGAGGAAAAATTCCATGTGGGTCATTGGAACCAATAGACAAATGCTGTGAAAGAAGATTATCTCTAAATCTGACAGGGACAGGATATTATTGAATTTAGGCTTTTTTGAGATGTGACTGCTTAATGTACATTCGTGCTAAGGCCTACAGGTAAATGAAACTGAGTTTGTACCCTAAAAATCTCCATATACTTCTCACTTCAGATGGTGTAACATTTTCTGTTTTCATTGTAGTTAGGTGTAACATGGTGAATAGATGTTTTAATTGACACTACAGTTTGATTCAGTATTTTGCTCTTTCAATAGAGGTTACTGGGTTAAAAAAAGCCTTATTTTTAATGTGTCTGAGTTCTTTTTCCAGGTGGGAACATAATCCATGGACTGCTTGTTCAGTTTCCTGTGGAGGTGGAATTCAGAGGAGAAGTTTCGTGTGTGTAGAGGAGACCATTCATGGAGAGATACTGCAAGTGGAAGAATGGAAGTGCATGTATGCCCCAAAACCCAAAGTCATTCAGACCTGCAATCTGTTTGACTGTCCCAAGTGGGTGGCAATGGAATGGTCTCAAGTAAGTTGGGAAGTAATTTGGACCTTTATTCTTGTTTTCTGAATAAAGCCTCTAGTCTTACTTTACCATGTATTTGTGAGCACAGGGCTATTAGAAAAGTAGAGCCCTGAAAGATAATTCGTAGTACTTACTAGCAGAAGTTTGCACTAAGCAATTCTGCCTGATAATCAAAATGTTAACGTGTCCATGTGGAGAAAAATGCATGTAGAATTCTTTATGCCTGTTGAATTCCTGCTTTACATGGATGAGAAGATAGAGAGAGAGGTCAGGTCCCTTTGCAATCAGGTCATTTATGTCTCAGTTCTTGACAAATGTAGTATTTCACTGGATATAAGAGCTAAAGGCATGTCTGTCTTAGGGGCTGGCAAGCCTGCAAGGGTGATTTTCCAGCATTCTTACCTTTCATTACTGTAACAAGAGCATAAGCCAACTTATCCTGGCTGTGGTTATCTGATATAACCAGATAGCTCAGCACTCCTATAATTCTTTAGTTCATCCAAATGACATCACTGACACAGAGTGTAGAAACTGTAGCATGTCTGACCCAACTTTAACTGCAAAGGACCACTGTGAGAGGGTGTATTCTCAGTGTCCAGCCACCTCTGGCTTACACTGTTGCCAATCAGATAAGACTCACAGAACCCCAAGAAATCCCTTGCATTCCCAAAACTTAGACATTTTTTCCAGTGTCAACCTTTTCTCTATTTACTTAGCTCTGCAGGGACAAATTTGTGCATCTCTATGGAAAAACTCGAGCAAGGACATCATGAGTATTTGTCACTTCCTTTCTAAAAGTATTTGTGCATACAGTAAAGAAGTAGGTTGAGCGGTTGTGTTGTGTCCTGCAGTGCACAGTGACCTGTGGCCGCGGGCTGCGGTACCGAGTGGTGCTGTGCATCGACCACCGCGGGCAGCATGTCGGGGGCTGCAACCCACAGCTAAAACTTCACATAAAAGAGGAGTGCATCGTGCCAGTACCATGTTACAAGCCAAAAGGTAACTGGAATTTTGTCTGGGTCTATTATTGTTTTACATTTTTGTTCAGAGAATTAAAAGCCCCTGGTAACCTTTTTCAGAAATGCCAGAAGCTGGAATTTACTAGGACTTACTTCAGTCTTGGCAGAAGCAAGCACTTTAATTATTTGTCCTAGGAAAAGTGCCCTGCTGATATTTTTTGCTGATAATGTGACCAGACTGTCATGTGGTGAACGTGCCAACTAAATCTATACAGTCTGGTCAAATTGGGAAAACCAGAATTAATGAGCTTAACATGGAGAGAAGAAGTTGTTCAATAGTACTTAAAATGGGAATGAAACTCCATGTGCATCACCTGGGATCTTGTTTGTTTGCTCTCATTAAATGTATCAACATTCTCCGTGGGCTTCAGCAACTCCTTAAGTAATAATCAAGGGGTTTTCCTTTTCTATTCTCCATTTCTGCATATATAAAATGAATGGAGCTCAAACATCATGAAGAAACTCTCTAGTAAATTTTTGTCTATTATCCACTATATCTTTATTCAAAAGCATTGATCAATAGGCAACCTAAGTGATAAGGTGAATAATGCTAACATCTACATACTGCTTTGATTTTGGAGGAATTACTGAATGTTTTGGGTTTTTTTTTACTCTACCAGAGAAAAGCCCTGTGGAAGCAAAATTGCCATGGTTTAAACAGGCCCATGAAATGGAAGAGACCATAACAGTCTCAGAAGAGCCAACGTAAGTACATTGTCTTTTACAAGGAAGAAGCATTTCCAGTGTGTTTTGCAGGCATCTGTTGCTATGCAGTTGCTTTGACAGTTGGCCCTCCTTGTGAGATGAGCTGTGTTGTGAGCTGTTCCTAATTTTCCATCTCAGCAGCTTTGCTTCTGGAGCTCCTGCTCTGGATGACGCAGAGATACACAATTACAGTGTCCGGATATCATTCCAGCAATTCAAAGGGATCTTAATTTAGCCTAATTAAGCCCTAATTAATGCATGTGGAATCATTTCAGCTGATATAAATGAAATAAGTTCAGGTCTATCCCAGTCAGAGCTGTTACCTTAAGAATGTAATGGTTGTATTAAAACTTAAGAGGTACTTTGTAGGGTTGCCAGGATTTCCTTGGGGGGGTGAGACCAACACATAAAGAAAGTGAGAAAAGCCTGCTGATCTCTGAGCTTAGCTTAATCTTTGGGGTAAATTGTGCTATTTTACATGTCTGTATGTGTGAAATAACATCTGGATTTTCTGAGTCCCCTTATAAATTGATGAGCGTGAGCCTTGCAAGTCCTGGGGATGAAAGTATCACTTCAACTTGTTCCTGACACTTGTACGTTAGGGCATCCATACAATGGCTTATATCCCCTGTGTATATTTCATACAGACATACATATGTATATGGATATATAATATATTCAATATGCAGGATTTAAATGTCTTAAAATATTAACTTTCTATAAGATTTTCCTGAGATATTTTAACAGTATTTTGTTGTGTTTTGCAGAATTCTGCACTCTGTTGTAATAATGTCAGTTTGAAATAATTTAGATGAGCTTACTGAACTTACTTTGGATTTGTATTGCTCTGAGAGTGGAGTGTGCCCTGTGTGTATTTTTCTGCTTCCATCTAGCTGTTCCTGATTTTTGGCACACATGCAGCAACAGGTGTGATCATGAGTAATAAAATCTTTACACCTGCACTGACTCACAGAGGAGACCTCTTGCCAAACAGGTGTTTATATAGTTATGGTGACTGTGCTTTAAAGTTTTCAATGCTCTAGCCTCTCAAGTCAAGTGTCAGCCTACTGTGAGCAGTTATTTCACTCTCCAAATTGGTGGCCCTGAAGTCAGGCAGGGTAGTAGCAAAGACATAAAAATAAAGTGTGATTGTTGAAAGGGGTGATGCAATCATATGTGCCTGTTGAATGTCAGCATAGCAGAATGAAGGTGTATGAGGCCACTTCTAAAGAGGGTTCAGCATGAAGCTAAAAAGAAAATTATCTCTAGCATTACAAAATCCTGCTGTGGCAACTCTGAGCTAATGCCATTTCTAGGTTTTTAGGGTCCTTCAGCATCAGTGTGAAAAACAAGCAAGGAGGATGGGCAGAAACACAGCATCTGGTTCAGAGTGTATGTAGGCTATAATAGAGCTGACCTGGAAATTCTTTTGTGGATTTCCTTACACCTTGTCCTGACAAAGAAAGCAGTAACTCATCACTCCTAGCCTTGTCAGATGTATTCCACTGCAGCCTCACTGTGTGAATAGAGCCAGGTGTTTGAGTTCCCAGTGTATGTCCTGTCACACCTGTGCAGTTTTGCAGTTTCCTGCATCTTTATTCTTCTTCACTTATTCTGGAGACATAGATATTTTTCATTTTTTCATTTATGATCCTCATCCTGTCCTGAGACCTTCCCTTCACATTTTCCAGAAGCATCTTCACCCAAGTCTGAAAGTTTCCTCCAGCCACTTGTTGCCGATGTCTCCTCTCGGCTGCCCCCTCTCACTGAGGTGTTGCTGAGGTGTTGTGCTTTCCCTGTCTGGGCACTCTGGGCTCTCCTGGGGCCCAACTCTAACACTCCAGCCAGATTCGACATTAGTTTCATATTACCTGTCTTCTGCTGCCAACTGCTCTTAACTTTAGTCTTCTAAAAGAGCTGGCAGGTAAGAGGAAATGAGAAATAACTGATCCCTGACTTCATTCCTTGTTGCAGATTGTTTGTTGGTCATGTGGACAATGGTTTGCAACCAGAGAGTTTCTCTATCAATCCTTCAAGCCTCATACCTCACCACTCTGGTCTTTTCCAACTAGAGTCAGATTTTTGGGTCACGGATTAAGTTTTAAAAAGAAACTGTAGCAATAAGTCATTACTTCTCCTAGAATAAATTATAACAAGATTTCCCTCTGTTTTGGATCTGTTTAACTTTGTTTTCTGTAATTTACACATGACACAGTGATAACTCATAGCCCTCCTCTGCCTAGCAGGAAACTTATGATTTCCTTGATAAAATGCCGTCACTTTTCATTTTAGTTACTCTCTTGTCATGCAAACTTAAGCCTCAATATCAAGTCTCAACTTCTAGTACTTCCTTTTATTACAACTGTCTTTCTATGCTTTTGTGTGATATTTTAGTTGATAATGAATAAGAGAATAAATGCAGCTGTGTTTTAGAACCCACAAGTGATGCATATGCCAAAAGTAGCTTGTGGAAGATAAATATTCCTGCCGCTGTGGTCTACCACGGCTGGTGTCCTGAATTTACATAGAGGGGAACGTTCAAAAGCTTCTTTTTTTATTATTAGCAAAATAAAAAATGACTGTCCTTAAAGCGAGGCCAAGAAAAATGTAGGTCTGACCTTTTTAGTTTTCAGTTGTGGAATGTGATGACAGTTGATACCAATCATTATTTTAAATGTTCTTCCCTTGAGCCTTCTTAGTTACAGTGAGATTCACAGAGAAGATCCAGCATGTTTTTGCATCCTTTTTATTAGTCCTAAGTTAAAGAAATAGACACCTCAACTGCTTTTCCATGTCATGGCTTAGGACAAAACTAAAATGTACTAAAAAATGGGTAAATTTTTTCAGTAATATGAGCTAAAAAGTCATCACTATGCTTGTGCAGTTGAACTCACTGGATGTGAAATGCAGTGTCTCTCATAATGGTTTTCACTCACTGTATTGGAGTAATTGTCACATAAATTTCCTCATTGCGCCTTTGGTGATAGAGAATTACCACTTTTTCGCAGCTCCTTCTTTGAAAATGAGCTGGTGGACTGAATGTTGATAAAACCAGCAGTGTGGCTGTTTAGAGCAGGCAGAGGTGGTACTGCAGGGAGGGGCAGGTTGTCAGCATTATGGAAGTTCTGCACCAGGAACAACCAACATTTGAGATAATTCACTTTCATCCAGCCCTCTTGGTTCACTAGAACTGGGATTAGTACAAGAGCAGCTTTTTTTTTTCCCATGATTTAGGCATTTCCTGTGCTAACTGAAAGCAAGAACTACAGGTATGAGTAGAATAAAATAAAAAAAATAAAGAACCACTGTGTTTCCCAAGTCTTTAGAAAGCTTCAGAGGGCTGTGCTGAGTTCAGTTTTTAGTTCAGATCAGGTTTGTTTGTGTTGGGCTTGTTCTGTCCCAGTTTTACCATCAGTAGTTTAGGTCACTGCCTCATTTCCCAGGTGACCCTACGCTGGCTTTTACAGCATGTGCCAGGTGAATGCAATTCCCATTAGTGTTGGACTGACAGCACTGCAGCCTGGGCCTGCCCTCTGCTGCATCTGTACTGTGTTCATTATTTATACCGGCACAGATGGGTATAGGAGCATTTTAGTTCTGGATTGCACTGGGAAGAGTGGCCGTACAAAAAGGCTGATTGTGAGAAGTTGAACCTGCTCAGATTTGCATTTTTCCATGCTTTTCCTCATTTTTTTTTATTTGAAGTCAGTAAAGGATCACCTCCACAAACTAATTTAAAGATCTCAGAAAATTCTTAGAGTTACCACTGTCCTACCCATTGTAAATACCTGGTGGTCTACAAAGCACTGTAGCACAAGGACTTTGGTGCTTCTTAATCCTGACCTGAGATGACTCTGAGTGTCACAGGCGTGAGTGCCTGTTGAAGGCAGGCTGAGTTTACTTCAGAGAATTATTGTGTCCAAAGCATTGCCACGTGTGTGCTGTGAATGCCACTGAGTAAACAGTACATCTCTTCTGAGATTGGTGGATTTTACTTTAGTGACCTGTCACAGGCATTGGTTTTGGATGTTAAATATGAAGTAAAAATAAAAAAAGCATCTGCCTGATCTAAAAATTCAGATAGAATTCATCTCTCTCATTGTCTAGTCAGTTCCTTGCTCTAATTTTGTGTTGGCATTCGCCATTGGCTTCTATTAAAGGTACTTAGTGTGACTTCAACATGATCATCCTTGGAGAGGTTCTGTAATTTAGGATTTCAAAAGTCATGTGACCAATTTAGCATATGCCAAGGTAGAATAAAAAGTATTTTGTGTTGCTTTTTTATCTTGCACTTCACTGAAAAAAAACCAGAAACTAATATTCAACAGGAAACCCTCAATTATAAGCTTGCTATAAGTAAAAGAAAAAATGTTTAGTATCTTTTGAGTTTCTTTTAAATCAATTGGTTGCTGAATGAAATGATTGCTGTGGTTCAAAGTTTCCTTTAGTTTATATAAGATTTCAAAAGAATGTGTTGTACATTATTTTTTGAATGTTTTGAATGCACTTAACTAACAGTACAAAAAAATAACACTAATTTCTGGTGTGCTGCTGTCATACTTTTACCAAAACAAGTTATTGCTTTCAGACCGTAAGCTGTTAGGTGTGGTTGGAACATGAGCCAACTCTTTTCAACTATAAATGTCCATCAATTTTATTTTTCCAATTAGGTACATAAATACAAATGGACTTAAAGTTGAGGGGTTTTTACACAGAAGGAGAAGAAAGTAATCATTCTGTTAAGACTTTGCACACTGGCCTTGATCCAATAAAGCACTTAAGTACAAGTTTCCCTCTGAACACATTATGGTCCCATTGACTTCAAAGCACAGCTAATATGCTTAAAGTTAGGCACATGCTTAAGTGTTTCATTGGATGAGGGTGATTTTGCCATGGCCACCTTATGTAGTTTGCATGTCTGTCTTTGAAAAGACTAAGAGATCTGATGATGTTTCAGAGCTAAGCTGATTTTATCTGCTGGAGTAAGAGAAAGCCTTCCTATGCAGCTTCTCCCATGGCTGTTCCATTAGAATTTGTTATCAGAAGCATCTGGACATTGACTCCAGCAGCTGTGCCCTTGGACTCATTGGCCTGTTTTGTTGTACCAGTAGGACATTTGCTCGGATTTGTTCACTGTAGGACACAGCCATCCATCATTTTGATAGTGCTCTTACAATAAAAATCAATATGGTCATCTACTTGGAAGCCAGTCAGACTTGTGAGGGGAAGAGCGCTTGCAGTTCTCCTCAGTGCCAACAGGAGCTGGGAGTGGTCTTTTGGGGACCATTGAACTCTAATGAAAATCCTGAGACTGTTCAAAGGAACTTCAGTGGGCCCTGATATATTTATCCTTGCAGTAGAATTGCACAGGTATTTCATTAATATCGCCATAGAAAATAGCCAGGTATCCTTGTAACCTCTATTGGAAATGGGAATAGTCTTTTCCCCCAGAGAAAGTCTGTCTTGGGGTCTGTCCCAGTCACAGCCTGGGTGACAATCCCAAGGACTGAGGAGTATCCTTACAGGCTGTCCACCCATCTGTTCTCCTTTTTTCCTGTTTGATTCTTCCTCTGTGTGCACTGAGGAGAGGTTATTAGCAGAAGATGATAAACTGTCCACAGAAGCAACCACACTGTTGACATTTTTCTGTGCTTACTGCATGCAGAGTGTAAATACTGATTTTTGTCTTACTCAACTGTTCTTGTATTTGTAAGGGCAGTTTTCCTGAAGTAGGGGAAGGATAATTCTTAATCCAAGGTAAGGGGTAAATCTTTGAATACTAATTTTGATCTTTCCTCCAAAATGCATTGGTCAAATATATCCTCCTGTATCTCATGGTGGTGTTTTGATCATCAGCTGCATTTGAATTCATAATTAAGACAACTGCAGCCTTTTGAAAAAAAATGCTATGAAACTCTGTATTTGGTTTCTTATAAAATAAACCCTGGAGCCACCATGGATGACTTTACTAATGAAACTCAACCCCTCAACTCCAGTGCCATTTTGAAGTGGCCCTCAAAGTCAGACAATATTATAAAAAAATCATGATCTGTAAAATAAGATTTTACTGAAGTTCATCAGGAACATAAATGATGGATTATAGACTGATCTAGTTTAGACCTCTTTACTGAAGATGAGAGGCTGCTTACAAGTTTGAATCTGAAGAGCAGCCTGTGGTGGTGGGCACTGGAGATAGCTGGATTTGAGAAGTGCTCCTCGTCTCTCTGATTGTTGATTTATTAGGATAACATAAGGTGAGGGCCTCTCAGATTTAAGCAGACTGCAAATATACTTTTGGTATATGCCCAAGTCTGTGTACCTGGAGAGCTATTTTATATTGTATAGAAATATCCTCATGAGTTTCTCCTTTTCTAACAGTGAGGGAGATGGAGAAGAGATTAGGTGATGTCCTTTTTCCTCAAAAAAGGATACGGCTTTCCTTATTACTTTTGGTTCTTTCTTCTCTTTTTCTAGATCTTCTTCTGTGAATTTTGGTAAATGGCTTGAGATGGGAAACAAGTGAGAGACTTAAGACACTTTGCATTCTATTTCGGCATCAAATAGTATAATGTATCATCTGCTGTGTATATAAACACACAACTCTGTGTTTTTAACTTTGCACACACAGACACAATTGCATGGAATGAAATGACAGTGTTTGCACTGCACTGTGGTTGTTTGCAGCTTTATTCCTGAGCCCTGGTCTCCGTGCAGTGCCACCTGTGGCAGAGGCATCCAGGTGCGGGACGTGAAGTGCCGAATTCTTCTCGCATTCACTCAGACCGAGGTTGATCTGCCGGAGGATGAATGTGAAGATGTGAAGCCACCAACAGAACGAGTCTGTCACCAGATGTCCTGTGACAGTGATCCTGTCCCCTACACACCAGAATTTTCACATGCTGAAGATGGCAATGTAATTTACGACTGGGAATACATTGGGTTTACTCCTTGTTCAGCCACATGTCTTGGAGGTACTTTTATTTATTTAATTATCCTGAGTTGTAAGAATTTGGCACTGTTTGCTGTTGTTGGGTGTTCTGTTAGGGTTACCCTGAAGTAGCTAAGTTGATCTGTAGGAAAACATGCAGCTACAAGCTGTAACATATTTCTGGCATATCCATAGCGCATTTCAAACTACTTTGTTTCCTTTGTCAAAAACTGACTTTATTTGGTTAAGTAAGGTGCAAGAACTTGATACAGCAACTTGCTTTAGTCTTGCTGCTGCATGAGGTTTTGCTGTCTGGTCAGTGGTACCAGCATGTTTGATGCATCTGTGCTGGGAATATTTACATGACCTATTTTTTCCTGGGAACTGAAAGTGTATCATTACAGAATTAAAATTCCCATGTTTGTTCCTTACCTTCCAAACTTTGCAGTACAGTAGAAATACAAAGTTGTAATTAGGGAGACTTGCTTTCAGCCTGGTGAGCATAAAGATCCAGCAGGAGTTTGATTCAGTCTCAGTGCACGGTATCGCTCCATAGGAACTCTGTGCCATACATCTGTCTGCAAGTAGTTAGGCGCATTCCTTTTTGCATGTAATCGAATCTCCTTGTCATCCTAAGTACATGTTACTAGACAAGGTTGCTGGTGCTGCTACTACATACTATACTTTGGGACTGAACACAAATGAGTTATGAGGTGTTAAGTGGAGGCAGTGGAATTGTGAACACACCTATATACGACAGGACTGCTGACATCAGTGGGAAGTGAAGACAGTTGTACCCATAGAAGAAATAAAAAATGTAGAAAAGGGGAGAACAGAAACAATTGGAAGCAGAGAGCCAGATAGAGCTCACAGACAGCAGCCTCCTTTGTGCTGTTCACCAGTTCAAACCTGGAAGACAAGCTGGGAGGGATGGACGCCCCAGGATGGGTCAGCAGGATGGTAAGTGACGGATAGTGCCTCCTTTATCACTTAATACTGCTGTTTACTGAGGGGGTTCATCCATAGGAATAACAGCACATGATCACAAAAGCTGGAACATCACATTCCCTGCACTCTCTGCAGTGGCTATTGTGACTAGCAAGGGAGGAGAGACTGTAGTCCAAGTAAGTATGTATAAACACAAGATGGAAGTGGCAGCTATTGTGACTGTCTCTTTTTTAAAGAGAGAAATGTTTTTAGAAATAAGGAAATTTTATTGCAAAGCAAAGTCAAGGCTTTCATTACTTCTAAATTTGTAGTTCTCTCATATCTCAACTGTACAATCTTTTCATTGCCTTCTTAAATCCACTTTACTGCTTTTTACCTAATGTCTTTGCCAGGGGTGTTCTGAAACTCCGAAGTTTTTGTATTTTGAGGACATGATCAGATACCTAGGCTGAAATAATCTCTAGTCTTTGCCTGCTATTTCACATGTGCATGTTTGCATTTGTCTGCATCTTCGTGAGTGAGTTTGTCCACACATAAAACTTCCACATAAAAACTAGCACTTGGTGTGTCAGCTGATGGTCATTTAAGGAGCCTGTGCTGAATACAATAGTTTCATCTGAGGGAATTTCAATATTACTGATGAGCAGAATCTCATGTTCAGCTTGATTTTGCTATTGAGGGAGCAGAGTGTGAATTCTGCTGTTGACTTCTGACCCTTTCATGAATTTGGGAGGTTCCTGGACCTAGAATTTTCCTATAGGTGTTTGTAGTAATCTAAACCATGTTTGATATGCAGTAGAAATCACCCACTTGAAGAAGTTTGAAAGACAATATATGTTTGTGTTCTTAAGACTTCTGTGGTATCATTGGGTACCGTGTCTAGAAATTTTCCTTATGTGATGCTCCTGGGAAATGTGGAAAGTTGTCAGGGTGTTTTATCAATGAACAGCTTCAGAAGCCCCCATGCTGCTATGCTAGTTAGGTACCAGTGATTTTTCCTTTGTATCAGTTCTGGTCTTCTGGCTGCCTTGGCAAAGGCTTTCAAACAGACCCAAAATTACCTGCCGATAAATAGTTTTAGGGGAACCAGACATCTCTTCTGTTTCCAACTTATTGCAATATACTAACTAGTGATCTCACTGTCTACTATTTTTCCATTGTGTAGTTCAAAGGAGCTGATCCGTTTCTGCTAAGTTTTATGTTCAAATTTCATTTCAATTAGATGAACTTTTTTGTTACAGGAAATAAATTTTGTCTGAGTTTGGAATATCCCAGTGTAATGTAAATTATATTAGGTACTTTACTATGTATGTATCTAGCAGTGGTTGTTAAAAGAAATTCCTGTGGATTTCTGTATCCTTGGAACTCCCTACCACCCCCATTTCTTCGTGCTTGACTGTCTCTGAATGGGAGAAAGGTCTGTGGGGTCTAAGTAGGCTGGAAGCTATTATAGGCACTATTTGGGCAATACCTGAATCTCTGTTTCAGAGCTTGTCACTTGTATATTTTTTTTTTTACTCCTTGTATGGACTAGACTTGTAATTCAAAGTCTTCTCTGGTCTCTGCAAAGAAAACAAAAAAGTGCAGGTGGAAACACTGGGGTTTTTCAGGTATTCGAGTTACAGAGAAAGATCTGCAATGTCAAACATTGTCTTTCCAGCTCTAGGGCAGCGGTAACACGAGTCTTGGGTCATCTGTGCCTTCTTGCACCAGACCCGTGTGGGTCATCACACAGCACAAGGAGAGCCATACAACCTGCAGCTTTGGAGAACAGCTCTGGCGTGCTATGGCCGTTCACGTAATTAATGCGCCTTTCATCAGCCTCCCATGAGTGCAAATAAAAGTTTTTAAGGCCAGTTTGTCATGAGGCAGATGTCACCTTTATTATCCATAGGAAGCTCTGTAGCCATCCTGAAAGGTAAAGGTCTGGGTTTCTTCAGTGCCTGAAGAAATCACAAAATGAAAATAAGCCAACTGTGCTTGGGGACCTCAGGATTTGGTTTCATTTTTTTCAGAATGTTTCTGGTGGTTTGTTTTTGTTTATTTTTGTTTTCTTTTCTTTTAAGTCTGCGGAACTTTGGCCCTGATGTGAGAGCCCCCACAAAAAGTTTAATTCTCATAATATCATCAGTAGAGAATTAATGGTTGTTATCAGAATGAAGAGTATGCCTGAAGAGAAATATTTGTGTTGTAATCTGTAGTATTTCTTTAGTTTTGTCAATCATTTAACTATTCAACAATAATTTAGAGGGATGTTTTCCATTTAAAAAAAATCACTGAATATTTTCTTGTTTAAATATACCTTCAGTTGCAAGAAGCAGATTTTGGTAGTTAAAAGCAAATATTATTATTATTTATACTCTATAGGCTTCAGAAATTATGATTTGGGCCCCCTAAAGTAATTACACTGGCCTAAAAATAATGACATTAAACAGCAAATAACATAGGCACTTCCTGTTATTTCCTCTCTAGTCTGTGGCTTTGGAAACTTCAGGGTGAAGTCAAGTTGTGTTTTTGAGCTTTTGTCTGGACCATAAGGGCTAAAAGTTTACAATTTTATTTATAAGAAACCTGAGATTCTTAGAAAATTAATGGATTCTAGCCAAATTTGAGGGCTCTAAGAAAAACAGTGACCTTTCTGAGACTCACATAGCATTTGCTTTCAACTTGTGTTGTAATCAGTTGGTAACTGTTACTCCTATCACCAGTTTCATTACCTGCAGATGCTGTTTACTCTTTCACAGAAGTATAAAACAAATTTACAGAATGGCTCAGGGATACTTAGCACTTGGCATTTCTGCTGGTTTATTTTCAGCTGATAGTATGTGTTTGTAAGTAGCCACCGAACTGGGACTACCTGTGCTCCCTTTTCCAGCTACAGAAAATAGATCCACCCTCTTACTGTTTGCACAGCAGCTTTCAACCCTTGTTTTCTGTGTTCTTTAAAAGAAACAGAAACAAAATTCTGGGCTTTTTTCAAGCATTTTGGTCTTTTATTAGTTTCATGGACTGTGTATTTCACTGCATGAAAAAATTGTAAAGGAATGTAAATGTATGTGGTTTGAATGCTGGGTTAAAATAGAAAATATTCCATTTCATGCAATAGTAGGGTAATTACTACAATAGTGCATCAGATTACTGTAAAAATACTTAATGCTCCCTGCTGCATACATAATGTTTTAGTTAAATTATCTACTCTGTTTATATTACAAGCCAAGAAAATCATATATATATAAAACTTTGTTTGTTTGAATAATAGATTTTTCCGTTTTCCAATCAGTGTAGAGTAAGAAATTTATCAGTGATTGAAGTTCCCAGCTAGTGGAAAATTATGGCCTGGGGTGAGAAATGTGATTAATTGTGAAGACATTTAAAAAAATGTAACACCAATTAAGTGCAATTATTTATTGAATAAAGCTCTTGGACTGAGGAACAGGAAGAGAGTGCATGGAAGGTTTTTAACAACTCTGTAGTATCTCTTTTGTACTTGCAGCATGAAAACAAGATGTAAGTTTTCTTTCAATAAGGCCCCCGTGGGGAAGAATTGCTATTGCAGTTTGTGCTCTGTGCTTGACTCAAATGAAATACACACCACATTATCAGCATTTTCTTCTCGTCATGCAATTAAAGCCTCGCAGGTCGTGCTGTAGGGCAGGAATGGCTTAATGAATCCCCGGTGGCAATTTGCAGTTGAAAGCCCATCACCTGGGATGATGTGCCTTTTGTTCATTTGGCTGCCCAATTTAGCTTATATAACACCGAGATAAAAAGCTCCTGTGGGATTATTGCCAATATAGATGGTCTGAAAGGAATCTTGTTTCATGCCCCTCCTTTGTGTGAGGTATTGAGAAGATGCTGCCTATTGCAACCTGTTCAGGGCAGCAGCATCACCTTGGAGTGCAGTTTGCCCTCAGGGCCACAGTGAGGTCACTGAATCTGAAGGTTGGTACCATAGAGTGAAACTTGACTTAAAGTGGAGATTATATGGATGCTTGACATGATCTTGATTGCTCATCTGGTCATGCCATTTCTGCCAGAACACAATCCTTACTTCTCTCCTGTAGACAGTCAGATGTGCATTTCCTTCCTAAGGGGTAAGAGAAGCTGCTTCTGTTTAAACAAACACATGGGGATAGACTGGACAGAAAACACTTTATTCCCCTGGTTCTCAGTCTGCAATAGCAAAAGAAATATTTATTGGTTTGTCATTTGAGCATTTTCCTACCTGCATTATAGTAATGGTATTTGTTGTTAAATATTTATTCTCAGCCTCACTAGTAAAAGTGTTTTCCCACAATGTGTGTGATCTATGTTAACGTAATTATCAACACTTCGATACAACAGAACTGAATAGGTTGTCAATCATATTTAAGGTCAGGTCTTTTGTTCTATAAAAATTCATCACTTTGTAGATGTAGTCAAAACATTTATATAGCAAGGTCTTTCTGAACTGAAAATGAGTCCCAGAGGGGATCTCGAGGTGTACCAGAGAGCCTGAAAGAAATTGGAATCTGTGTTATTCTGAAAATCACTGCTGGTTTCCCCCTGCTGAAGTGTCTGAATAGCTGGACTGGCTCAGGTTTGCAGAGAGGGGTTGTGGCCTGGGCTGGCTGATACACTGCACTAAGTCAAAATTGTTTATAGACAGAAGGAACTGCTTTGGTTTAGGAAAAGAATGACAATGTTCATAGACAGGAGAGAAATATGGGCGATTGGCATGGAGGAAGAACTTTCAGTGCAGTCTGCTGGAATCAGACTGGCTGATGGGCAGCAGTGCCAAGAAAGCAGTCGTTGTGCACATTTGATACAGGGTCAGGAATAGTTGTAGTAGCCTTTGATAACAATAGTGGTGATGTTTTGTGGTAATGTCATAGGTGATACTGTGAAGTGGTTAGTGAAGGTTTTCAGGTAAAAATGCAGTTCTCTTTGAAACCTTAGGAGCTGGTTGTAAGAAAAGAAATATAACCTGCTGCTGAAAACAAGTTTGTATCCTTACAAAGTCACTGGAGATAAGTGAAAGATAAGAATGAAATGGATTTAAGTTCTGTAAAGCTGTAACTCTTTTTAGCCAGAAACAAAAGAAATAGGTATTTTATTATTTCAGTGCAGTTTTTGTTTGATAGGGTTATGATTACATTGCTCATGTGGAACATCTCAGATACACAGAATCCCCCAAGCACGTCATGACCATCTTGTATTTCATGTGCATGTGAGTGAGCTTTGAAACTGAGCAAGGCTTTCATACTGAAAAATACGATATATAAAATTGGATAATTACATGGGTTTAAAATAGAAGTAGTTCACAGAATGTGTATTCACTAAGCTGACTTGTTCTTAAGAAAACTTATATTACATTTCATTTTGACTCATAGAAATTTGAGTATTAGTAATCTTTCATGCTTCAGTAATAAGATCCAGGTAGCAAGAGCTGTAGATCAGAAGGTGCCAAGAATGATCACAAGTGAGGAAAGCTCTAGGCTGGGTCAGATTTGCTGCTTTCAGCAAAACTATTGCATCTCTTGGCCACTGTGAGGATGGCTGACTAAACATAGAACCTTTTTCCTGACTATAGTTTTGCAAGTTTTCTGCATTTTTTATAACAATTTTTGCAGATCTTTAGCTTCTTAAGGGCAAGGTAAGTGAGAAGGAATCACTTTCACCTGATTTTGGCACTGAAAGAAATAGCTGGCTTAGGACCATTACAGAACCAGCAGATGTAGCCTCTGATAGTGTCTTGACAGAAAAACCTATTTCCTGTTGGTTTTCAGAGAGGTAGGCTGTCACATCAAGCCTTTTAAATATCACAGAAGTAAAGTTCAAGGTATAACTCACAAATATCTTTTAAGCATGAAATACACAAAATTCTCTGTGTTCCTGAGATGTTACTTTTAAGCCTACTATTTAATTCAGTGTTCAGAGCTTTTTTACTATTATTCAAGAGTAACCTTTACAGAAACCTCTTCCATCTTCACTGTTTCATGAGTGTTTTCTTTTTGAATTCAGGAACACAGGAAGCCATTGCAATGTGTCTGCATGTAGAGACAAAACAAGGTGTCAATGAAACCCTGTGTGACAATTCCAAGAGGCCACCACCAATGACTCGTGCTTGCAATACGAAGCTTTGCCCTCCAAGGTAAATCCAATCATGTTGTGGCAAAGAAATGGTTAATATGAACATTGTTATATAAACATTGGCTTTCTCAGAAAAGGTTCAGATTGTAGGGCTGTGGTACTGCTTTGGGATGAAGTTTCACTGCTTCTGTTTTTAACAAGGTTTTGGGATTGGGGTGTTTTTTTGGTCTTGTTCACTCATTTTCCACTCTTTGCATCTCACTAATAAAATAGGAGACATTTTCTGAATTAATTCTCTTCTATGTTGAATATTTGCCAGAGCTGGAAAAAGAGGCTTAACTCTTCTAGTTGTAGAAAGAAAATTTTGAGGACATTTCTGAAAAAACAGAGAATAATTGCTTTCTATCCCTACTAAATTAAAAAAAATTGAAATCATGATTTAAAGACACCTTCATTTGATGCTTCTTTGGTAGCCCCGTGTAGTTCTTATGGCTTCTTATGTTTATTGGGAGATTCTGGGCAAAGAACAAGCCCAATACAGATCCAAGTTCATTTGGTCACTTGAAAGGGCCATATGTGAAATTTTGACCTGCGCTGCCTTATTTACTCACTTTTGATCTCTGACATCCCTGATCCTTTGCATATTGTTTCTATGTGTTTGCAGAAACCTGCTCTTGCTAAATGTAGGGAAGAAGTTAACAGGAACAGGATGTTTTATAGAAAACACATACACATTTAAAGGAAGTTTTGCAGATGTAAGAAAGGTCTATTTACATATTTACATTTATAAATATAAACGTCAGCAGGTTGCCAACAAGCTGCTTTTTAAGAGGAGCACTTCAAAAGGAAATGCTGGAGTTGAGTGTGTTTGAAAATTACTCTGTATTAGTTAATAACTTGTGCCTTTGCTTGTTACCTGCAAGTTTATAAATGCAGTTTATAATTTTGGGTTACAGCTGAACCAAAAGGGGTGTATTAGCCATTGACCAATAACTGTCCCTGCAGTTATGTGTTTTGCTAGGCCCTGTTTGGGTAGGATTGCTCCTTCCCCAGTATGAGGTGTGTTTTTAAGAGATCAGCTTTTGGCTGTGCTGTTGGAACAGGTGGCACAGCGGCCCTTGGAGACGCTGCTCGGCGACCTGCGGCGTTGGGATCCAGACCCGGGACGTGTCCTGCCAGCAGCCCGGAGGGGCGGCTGCTGCTGCTGAGGAGTGCAAAGACCAAAAGCCTCACTCTTTACAAGCTTGTAACCAGATTGATTGTCCTCCTGTTTGGCACGTTGAGGAATGGCAACAGGTATGACTGGGTTACAGAAATAGTTTAAATGTGATCCTTTGGCCAGGCAGGTAGTTCTGGCATGGAAGGCATGGAAGGTAGTTCCTGGCCTTCTGTGTGTTAAGTGTTTCAAGTTATGTCCTTAGAATAAACTAACCCTGGGTCAGAAACACTGCTTTTGGCTACTGCACCAATGCATACTCACAGAATGAGGTGTAAGTCCTTTCTAAGATTTCAGGATACCAGTTACTCCAGACATCATCTCTCTCTGTCTTTCTGCTCTACAAATATATAACCTGCTTTCCTCCCCTCTCTCCACTTCCCCCTCTTTTTCCTTTCTTTTCTCCCTTTACTCCCTTTTCCTCTTTCTTTCCTTTTTGCTCTTTTTCCTTTTTGTTTTTTTGTGGCTCAAAGACACTTTCCTAAGCTCCCACCAGAGGTATTAGCTGGTGAGGGACATAGGCATGTCTGTGTGTAAGATGCATGTTTTTCGTTAAGATTTCTACTACTTGCTTGCATTCAAGTGGTATGTTTGAATTCTGAACTTGAGTCCTCATCATCTCTAAGACATAAAATATTTTAACAGGACAGTTTTCTGTGCTGCCTGGTTTTTAATTGAAATTAGATGTAATTTGTCAAAGGGGGGAGGGCAGAACTCGCAGTGTTTGCCTACACCAGCAGTGCTGCTGAGCCCAGATGTCCATGCAGGTGGATGTGCTATGTCTGATTCTTCTCCTCAGTGTTCCCGTACTTGTGGGGGAGGGATTCAGACCCGCAAAGTGTACTGTAAGCAGCTGTTGACAGATGGAAGTTTCCTGAAACACCCTGATGACACCTGCCGGAAACCTAAATTGCCAACTAATAAACCATGTGCAAAAGTTGATTGTCCTCCTCAGCTGGTCTTTGGAGAGTGGTCCAAGGTGAGCAAACCTCAGCAACGGTGAACCAAACCCCTCAACTGCAATGTGAGCTCTAAGATTTCTGCTTGGGTGAATAAGCTGTTTGGAGCAGTAAATTGCCAGGGCAGCTGAAGGCTTCACAAGTCATGTACCTGGACTAAACTGTTCATGCAGTTGCTATGCCTACGAACCAGACTGCTCACAGCCCCTTTCCTGAGCGCTGTTCCTGTTGCTGAAGGACAGGCTGTAATGCATTGCAGTCACTCTACCAGACATTTTTAGCTACAATTTCATGGTGCAACTTCCAAAACAAAATTATTTGGCTTATTCTGGAATATGTCCTCTTTCATTCACATTAAATGAAAACTGCTACCGTTTCCCAATCAGAAAGATTTAGAGAAGTGAATTTAGAAGCTGCAATTACAGGTCAAGGCAATAAAAACTAGGAGAGAGGGCTGAGAGACTTGACAAAGACTGTTTAGGACCTGCTGAATTGTTTCTCTCATACTAGATCTCATTGCTCTGTTCTACCCATGGTTGGACTTACTGTTGTAGTATTTTAATTCCTTGATTGCGTGCTGGACAAACTTTCTTTTATTCTTACTGTGTGGAAAAGTGGAGGTAGTTTAATAACTAGATAACACAAGGTTTCATATGAAGTAGAGTATGTGCACTCCCTCTCAGAACTAAAACTTAAAAAACACCTAAACAAAACAAGCTAGTTTAAAATTAGCATGTGTGGTGTGGGACACTGAGCTGAGCTTGCCTGAATCTTTCCTTCCACAGTGCTCGGTAAGCTGTGGTGTTGGAATCCAGAGGAGGAAACTTGCCTGCCAAAACCTAACAGCAAAGGGCCAGTATGCCACATTAAATGGATCAATGTGTAGTGGTCTGTCTCCTTCACTGCTTGTAAGGTCTTGTCAGATGAATGCCTGCAACAGTAAGTATGTTACTTTGTCTAGTTTCTTGCTGATCTGGAAGGATCTATTTGTAAAGAAAACTCTATATACACGTGAATTCACTCATCTTGCTATACTTTCACATCATTACTAATCTGGCAGAAACTCAGTGTCATAATTACTACACCAGTGATAACATGATTTTTTTTATCTGCCAATTAGAAACAAAAGTTATGATCTCAAGACGCCATTCTGAATATGTGCTAAGGTATATAGCGCTCACCCTCATATTTACCCATATTTGGTCTGATTTGTCCTTTATCCTTTACACAATTTCAACTAAAAAAAAATTCCATAAATTGACCATAAATTACAAAAGACATTAGAAAAGATAAGAATCCAATTCTGCCTTGTCTTTTCACTATACATTTGTATTACACTGGATATTTTGCTTAGCATGGTGAAATTCAAAACCTGAAATTGTGCCAGGGATAATTTTAGGTATAATTTCTATCTTTCCTATAGAAACTGGGATCTCAGTCTCATGAACTTTGCTGGAAGTAATGACAGTAGAGGAACTTTTCAAAAAATCCAATATTTTATTGCTATCTATATAAGAACCTTTTCAGAAAGATAGTCAATAGAAATTGTACAGTTTGGTCACAGTTGGGTTGTGATACTGATGGTAGTTGCACTAATTGCTTGTGTGTAACACCATTGGAAATACCTCACTGATCTATTCAATTGCATACCCTTATTTGGAACAGACAGCTCTAAATACAGGTTATTTATGTCTGAACGTATGTTTCCTTTCCTTTATAAAAGGAGAGTTTGGGTTTGCACATTTGGGGAGCAGGATGCTGAGAAGAAAGGAAGAAAGTAGAGCTTTTATTTTTGAGTTGGGAGAAAACAAAAAGCCTGGTTTTGATCACAGATCAGATAGATATGTTTTCACCCAATTCATAGTGCTGTCAAGAAATAGCTACTTTATACATCTTGAAGCTTCACTTTACAGATCGTTCACAAAACAAAATAAGAAATAGAATAATTACTGATTCATACATAATACGAAACTTCTTTTCCTGGCCTGCATTTCAGATTAACATGCCAAAATCCTGAGGTTCAAAACTCCACTTAAATAAAGCCCTGTGGACTTTCAGGAATGTCCTTGGCATAAGGTTTAATAAAATATTTTGAGCTGCATATCTATCTGAATTTAATTAATTGTGGATAGTTGAATGGCAGTGTAGCTGGTTTGCAAATTGCTTAGCTCAGACTGATATTAAAGTTACAATGTCAGCTTCCAGCACAGTGCCAAGGGAGCAGGACAGTGGCCTGCAGAGGGAGGGAAGTCACCAGACTGAAAGGGTGCAGATCAAAGTCACAAAGGGAACCACTGTCCTCTCCCCCCATGTCCAAAAGCCTTTGGATCAAGGGAACCCCCACAGCTTGGATCTGCCTGGCAATTCTGCTGTGCAGTGGGAGGGCAGGGAATGGTGTGAGGCTTGTCCATATCCATAGCTGCAGTTTGGGTCTTGCAGAAGGAGCCAGGGCAGGGGCAGCAGCAGGCTTCGCATTCACAGAAACATGCAGGAGGAATCTCCTCCTCCTGCAGCCCTGGGTTCAGGCTGCCTTGAGGTGGCAGTGAGTAGAAGGCAGGAACACAATGTGGCTGTAGGATGGGCAGGCAGTGAGCTCTACACAGAGGGATGTGGGGTGGAGTGGCATGTGGGGGTATTGTGGGTGGTTTGGGGCTTCTTGCCTTTGAGAGCAGTTTCCGAATGTGCCTTCTCAAGATGATTCTTCTGTGGCTCTGAGTGCTGAGTCATTTCAGACTTAATCTTTTACCCTGAGACTAGTAATTGTAGCTGTTTTCTGACTTAATAGTGCTTATTAAGTAGAAACAGTTCTGACTCTGGGCTCTGCGAAATAGGAAATAACACCAGTCTAGCCCTGAGGTCACTGGGAACTGAAATGCAGCTGAAGCTGTTGAGGACCATTAGAGGTCACAGATGCAGATGGATTTGTATCAGGTGGTAATTAGGTCCAATGGCTTCAGCACCATATATTCCTTAAGTAAGATTACCTTTACTCTCACACTCTGTTACCTCAGCAGCTGCAAGATTGGATGACATGAAGGGTCCAGAGAATGCATTCTTATGTGGCCTCATACACTCATGTGACCTTATATATTTCTATGGCCTGACATCCACAACTCTGAACTTTGTTTCACACCAAGCCTTGTTCACCAGTCACCAGTAAAACTACACACACCCTTTAGTGTTGAACTGCTAATGAGAGTTAGTGGTCTGTCTTTTTTTAAAAAATGAAATGGATGAGACTTGTTAACATATTTATAAGTATGCACTGGGTTTAATTCCATGTTGGAATAACTAGTGTAAACAGACCACAGCCTGAAGTATTTTAATTTGTGTGTTTAAAGTTACACTTACCGTGTCTGTAAGTTGGAGTTTGGAAATGGAAGATTTGATACTGGAACACTTCCCTGAAAATAAATATTTGGTGCCCAATAACTTATTAAAAACAGGACACCACTTTAATAATTTTTGTATACTGAGTGCCTGAAACAATTTATTTATTGTACTATGTGAAATGGTTGAGGGAACCATGTATCTGGATAACAAATCCCAATTTAAAACCTGTGTAATTATGAAACCATGATATCCCCACAGGTCTGAACTCATTACCCAAAACATTGAAAATAACCATTTTGTTTTATAAGCATGAGAATGCACTCTAGGGTGTAGTTCCTACAGTGTACACACTTATTGAATGCTTGAAGCATTTAGCTTTTCACCTATTTCTTCACAGCATATTTGAAGCATGTGTATGTAAGAAGTATGCAGTTTTTCACATATCATTTGTGTACCATCAATGTAGTTGTCTATTTATTTAAGCACCAACCAC
The DNA here is from genome assembly GCF_047495875.1 of Pithys albifrons albifrons. NCBI lineage: Eukaryota > Metazoa > Chordata > Aves > Passeriformes > Thamnophilidae > Pithys > Pithys albifrons. The sequence continues at coordinate 12,400,163 of NC_092470.1, forward strand.
ATGGAATAGTAGTACTTATTTCAGATTCAGACATGCTGAGAAGTGATTTGATCTGTGTGTCCATTTCCTGGCTCATCAGCTCGTTGTGCAGGCTCTGAGTTTTCTCCCTGTCACATACCAAAAGGCTGGGTCACCAAACACAATTGGATTGTTTTCTAGCACCAGCAGCAGTGTTTCCTGACTCTTCCCATCTGGCCAGTGTCACCTTGCATGGAAGAACTCGGGGGTTTCTGCCCTTGCTCCACACCTCCTCCTGCAGCGCTTTGTTCCTCCCCTACCCAGTGCTCTCCATCAGATTAGTTCTGCTGATCAAAGCAGGGCATGCTGGTTGCCAGCAGTGAGTCAGCACAGTGGTATCCAAAACATTGCAGTCTCCAGTGTGCCTACCCAGACACTGCTGGGAAAGCCTGGTATTCATCCAGGCAGGTCCCTAGAAACCTTCCAGCATCCAAGTGCCTGCAGTACAGCTCCAGAGGAGCTTCGGAATACCCAGTGTCTCCATACTCAGCCTGCACAAAGCTTTATGCCGTTATTGCCTGCTTATGTCAATTCATCTGATTGCTATATTCAGCCTCTCAAACTTTTGCCTTATTTCTCTATGTCCTTGCTTCTCTCCCTCCTTTTTTTGGCACAGCACTGTAAGCAACTCATCTTTCAACACGGAGAAATTACCCTCAGCTAATGATTACAGAGTGACTTTGCCTCTTGCATGTACTGTGTCTTCACTGACTGTTTTTTTCACCCCCTGTGTCAGTTGGCTTGACTCAGGCAACCAGCACAGCCAGCCAACAAGTTAAATAACATTCAAAGGGAACCTTACTTTTTGGATAAGTTTCGGTTTTTTTAGGTCATTCTGCAGTTGACAGTGCCCAAATGTGGGGAAGGTGATAATGTGTTCACTTTTTTTTTATTTCAGTTTTTTCATTACCATCATGTCTAGCCTTTCTGAGGCAGCAATAGGAAATATGCAGCATATAACCATAATAGGATCATATATGTGGAATATATAATACATACATATATAGATATATACATTTACATATATGTGCACCATCTGTGTCCATATAGGTGTACATTGCCTGTATCCTTTTATTGTTAGGAGGTTTGAGGAAGAAGCAATAGAATTCTTGGCTGGAGCAGGGGAATGTTATGGTTTCATGTTGTTCATATTTTTGCATTTTTGTCACTCAAATACTCTGCATGTTGCAGTCTGACCTGAACAAAGTTGGGAAAAGCTCTGTGAAACATTCTGTGAAAAGCAGATTTTGTAAGCATGACTGCCAATGATTAGATGCTTTTCAACACTTTGTTTTCTTGCAGAGATTAAACCTAAGCTTCCAGAAAAGTTTTCTGCCCAAGGACCTCGGATTGTCAGTATTCACCGAGTCTATATTCAGACAAGACAAGAGAAGCGCATTAATTTTACCATAGGAGGCCGAGCCTACTTACTTCCAAAAACATCCGTTGTAATTAAGTGCCCTGTACGAAGGTTCCAGAAATCACTTATCCGTTGGGAGAAAGATGGACAACGCTTACAAAACTCTAAAAGACTTGGCATCACTAAGTCAGGCTCGCTGAAAATACATTGTCTCGAAGCTGCTGATATCGGTGTGTACCGGTGTATTGCGGGCTCTGTGCATGATACGTTTGTACTCAAACTCATTGGAACTGACAACAGGCTGATAGAACCACCGGCCCTGAGGAAACATGCCAGGGAGACCAGTAACACAGATCACAACGAGGCCAACAGCTTTGGGGCCAAATGGCATAAAATGAGCAAAATGTGGCAAATGTGGAGTAAGAAGAATGAGCTCTATCTGGGTGACAGGCAAGTGAATGATCAACCATTCCTTCGAAATCTGGAAAGCTTTGGAAGCAATTCAGCAGAAGACTTTGGCTCTCGGGAGTTCAGGAACAAGCGCCTGGAGGCAGCGGTTCTCCAGGGCGCCTACAGCATGGACACAGCGCAGTTTGAGGAGCTCATCAGCAACATGAGTCAGCTCATTGAAACAGGAGAAGTCAGTGATGACTTGGCATCCCAGGTCATTTATCAGCTGATTGCTGAATTATCTAGGCCTCCACAACCAACTGCTGAAAAATGGAAGGGAGCCCAGGATGAGAAACTTGCCTCTAAACTCACAGGCAAATCGCCAAATGAATCTGAACGTTTCAACACAAAAACAGTTGATAAGTTCATGTTTGACCAAAAGGCTCCAGTTATTATGAGGCAAAAGGAAAGTCCTCGAGTTTCCCTCAACAAAACAGTAACTGTACGAATTGGAAATACAGTTTTTCTGATGAAGAATACTCATGCTGTCAATCTACTCTGTGAAACAGCTGGTACTGGTGAAGTGAAATATACTTGGACAAAAAATGGCGAGACATTAAAAGCCTCTGAGAAGTAAGTAAATGGCTTCTCTCTTACTTTTGACTGACTGACTATGTCGCTTTTGACTGTAAAAATCCACCCTGCTGTGCAATATTAGAACATACGGTTGTAAAAATATGATAAACGTGACCACTGGGCCTTCCATCCTTTTAGTAAAGTAATTTATTTTTGTTCTTTCAAGTGTTTCTCGCATTGTTTGGCTTTACTAACATCCAAGTGTTGTCCTTTTCCATGGTACTATGTGGGAAGACACTTTTTTACAAGGTGAAGTGTTTTGGATGTCCTGACTGTATTTTTGATCTGCCTTAATCATTTCATCTGTGTCAGGAAAAGGGCAGAGTTATCCACAAATTAGGGAACCTATTGGATTCATTCAGGTACCAAATACAGTGGGAGCACATTAAAAACATCTGCCATGGTATGGATGAAAATAAGTCTTAACTCTTAACCATTTTAAGAAAGAAAAATACCACTGGTAGCCTCACCATCATTCAACACAGTAAATATTTAGGTTTAACTGGACCTGCATAACTTGAATTGTAAAAGAAAAAATGAGCTTCCATGTATTTTTTTCCAATACTTTAAAATGTTTCTGTCAAAGAGAAACAAATTTGTGAAATACAGAACAATAAAGAACCTGTATTACCATCATGTTTGAGAGCTTTACCTGAAGAAAAGTATATCAAGAGTGTGTTATAGTCAGATATTTGCTCAAGACTGAGCAAATACTTCTCCTTCATTGCTGATAAATTAGAAGCTCACCTGATAATATTAACATTAACTTCGTGTGTGAGCCTCTTGGAATTATAGCTAGCTCTTGTGTAATGAAAAAAACTATTCTGAAATGATAAAGGCACTTTTGGATATTTCTCAACATACTTAACTGATTAAAAGCACTGCCAAGAAAAACACACTTCTGCAGGGCTATCAATTAAAGCAAAGACACCAAAACTAAGCCATTTTAAAAAGTGAAAATGTTTTTGGAACCCTGTAGCTCCCACCAGTTATGTTTATTTTATGAAATACGCATAATTTTCCATTAATTTGCTGCAAGTGATCCTTTGATTTTTTTGGACATGATGGTGTTTTGTTTATTCACGAGCATGTTTGCTTCCTAATTTTAGCTCAGACTGATATTCTTTCACTTGAGGCATACATTAGCAAAGTAGGTTTATTTCCTATTTTTTCACAGTAAGATTTCTAAGACATAAATCCAAATATATGTGTGTGGACTCAAAAGCCAGTGATGTCAAGAGCATTGCATCTGAAAAAGTGTGTGAGGAGGTAAATGGCTGTTTATCTGTCAGGTTGGTAAAGGGTGATGTACCTGAGCCACACACAAGGTGGTTTGTTTGGTTGAGACACCAGTATTTTTAATTTTAGTATTTCATTAATCTATTTTGTAAATGTGCTCACTGTGGGAAAATACCAGATCTACAGGTTTTTTGGATGCAATGGGTGTAGGGCAATGTGACTTAGCACCGAGAGGGGTAACAAGGGAGAATTGTTTTTATTTTCAGCCTCTCCCCCAGCTTGTGATGCTGTCTCTAATGTTTTGCCCCTCAGAGGGCAGGCAACGTATTCAAGACACCTGTGAGGTTTTGGTGGGAGATTTTAGCTTCAATGATGATTTAAGAAAAGACCCAACAAACCCAACCCCACAGTAATTTGAAAGTCACACCAAAGACTTGAGAATTGCCCAATCCTGCTGAAATCCAAGCTTGCTGTGGAGAGACTGATTTTTTTTCCAAGCCTAATAGTTTTAACTGTGGTATTCTGATTTATTCATGCTTTTGATCTCAAGGGGTCCTAGTTTGTAGTAGCCAATGCTCTGTCCTTCCAAGGGCTGCAACCAGGCCACTGCTCTGTAGAAGGAGGAGGTCTGAGGAATCTTCCATGTGTGTATCCCTGAGCACTCCACTTCTGTCACCAAAGAGGAGGCAGATCTGTTACTATGTGTCCTGCTCTTGAATACTAAACTCCTAGAAAGGAATCTTGCTGCTGTATCTGTAACTCTTGCAAGAAGATTCCGCTGTGTTTGACCCAGGGTAGTCACCCTTGATTTCCTTGATTATTCTGCAGGGTGATCCTGGACACTATTGGAAAAGTGCAGATTCGGAATCCTACTCCAAAGGAACTTGGCACGTATGGATGCCTTGTTGTTAATGACTTTGGTTTTGATATAGAAACATCATTGCTCTTACGTGCAGGTAAGACTGGAGCATCTGCTGAATTGGGCTTTTATATCTATATACACACGTATATATGTGTGTGTGTGTGTGTCTATAAACATATATATAAGCACCCATCCCCACTGCAATGTGAAATAGTTTTACTGCCAATCCATGAAACTCTGCTTGCTTTTATAGGCAGCAATAAGATGGTCTTGTTGCACTAAATGCTCTAAAACCACAGCAAGTGTGAGTTCAGTTTGTCCATATCTATCCCACCTGTATTTTCTGGCTGCTGCTTCGCAAACTGAATTCTGTTCCAAACATAATGAATTTAAATACAGGATCTATATTTAAAAGTCAAATAAAGATGTTAAAACTTATTATCCCTTTCATTTCAAAGAGGTTCCTGTCATCTTGTCCTCTGTGTTAAATGTAACAAATCTGGAAGCCAGCAGTTTCTCAGCAGTTGTTGGAGATACAATTGTGGCAAGAATCGGAGCAAATATTATGATTGAATGTCCCGTGAAAGGTAAGCAAGAACTGCACTGACATTCCTTGTAATGTTGGAATCGGAAGTTTACCTTACATCTTGAAATAAATTACCAGTGAAGGCAGAAAATCATTGATCATTAGTCTTTTTTTATTTGGCATGTCACCCACACCAGTCCTATTTCTTTTCTGCCTGTCACTTCAATTTACACACATATGTTCAGAGTTTCCTTTGAAAGTGCTTTTCTTTCCATGAACTGGCCTAGGGCTCCATTATGGAGCTTAAAGCCCACCAGAGTGCAGGACTATCTTGCCGCAACAGCAAGCATGGCCAGCTGACTTGCTCATCAGAGAACTTTCCTTATCCCTGTTTGAGATGCACATATGTCTAGACTATTGTTAAAACTGAAAATGAAATCTCCAGCCGTAGCTTAATAAACCTAAAACCTGACAGTGAAGTAAACTTACCTTTTAGAGCCATCAGTCTGCAGCTGCAGCAAGAAAACAAAGAACAGTGCCGAGCTAAGAGAGCATAAAGATATTTTTCTAGCTCAACATCTGTGGAGAAACATTAATGTTTATCAGCAGTTACATGCATATAGCAGTCCATTTTATTTTCCAGTTTCATTTTATTTTCCAGTCCTTTGTTAGAAAGGTAGATATTTTCTTTTTAATCTTATCATTGCTATCTGTTAAGTTTAAAGCATAAGACTTAACTCTGCAATATTCTGTCAAATATTTATTGAGCTGAGCTCAGCCTTTTGTGGAGATGATGTGTGAAAGTGCTGATAGTCACAAACATTGCGACTGAGTGCAAAGAGCAACCTCAGAGCAGCCCGAGTGCTGCTCGTGTTTGTGCTGCTGGGAGGTGCATTTCAGAGGGTGTTGATACAGAACCAAGGTAGTGATAGAAATATATATATGCAAATAGCTCTGCACACAATAGTGGCGCCAGGCTGACATATATTAGGACATGTGGCTGTGCTATTCACCGTTTGTACCAAGGCTAATTCTTTGATGAAGTAATATTTTCCAGCTATAGTTTGGCAACTCCATGTATAACTGACCTACATCTCAAATTCAGCAGAGAGTTCATGTCACACTGGTAATATTAATATTGTTAGGATGGGTAAGCAGTTAGCAATTTAAATATAAATTAATATTTTCACATGGGACTGTAGATTTCCAAATGCTTTAGAACTGTGTATATTCGTGAGCCAAACTTTAGTTATGCTGAGACACCAGTGTTGACTTAGAAAATGATTTATCTAATTGCTTTATTTCCTGTCATTGCCAAGGAAGTAAGTATTACTGTTTGTGAATAAAATAGAGCTTGCATGACTTAAAATGTCACTAAGTCTAGAAGCAAAAAAACTTTTGCAATGATGTAAGAAGATTTTTCCTGTTTTCTTTCCCTTCAATGAAAAGTAATAAACCAGAAGATTGAAGTTAATAGCACCTTATGCTAATAAGGTTTAATAGATTGTTTAATAGACGGGACCCAAAAATATGTCCATTTGCAGTGTAGGAGGATGAGAACTTTGCTGAGAATGCTGATAAAACATGACTGATCAAACAAGTGCTTGAATCAGAAGAAAATACTAATATTTTTATGCACTCCAAAAGTTCCTGTAAACAGGCAGTGTGAGTGTGAAACAGCCTTTTATTGTCATCATCATACATGTGAATTTACAGGAATGACCTCTTGCATTCATGGAGTAATGGCCCACAGAAAATCCTTGCAGAAAATCCTGAAGTAAAAGTGCCATCAGACAGTGATCAAACGTGACTGTCTGTCAACTGAGGATCTCTTAGAATGACCTGTAAAAGTAATTATAAGAGCCTTTCTTTTAGCATCAGGGAAACCTTGGCTAGATCTGGAGCACCTCTTTCTCACTGCCCTTTCTCCAGGTTGCTCAGGAATGGTTTTTCCCTGTGGATAAGTTCTCTGCCTGTCCTGAGTGAAGCATAACTAGCTAAGTCCCTGTGTTCTCCAGGCTATACTCAGTGCTTGTTCAGGATCCTTCTACACAGCCATTGCTCGTGCTGATTCCTCAGTGGTGTCGAGCAGATACATCTAATCTCTGGCACTCTCGCTAGCCCATGACATAGTTCTGCACAAGAAAAACCATCTAATGAATAAGATGTCTGTGTGTGAAGAGTATTAGTGCCATGCCAGTAGCAGAATTACTTTTAAATTTCTTGGCTGCAATGACTTCTGAAGATTTTTTTTTGTCTGTAGGATGAATAACATAAAGTACTTTTTAGAGTTGTTCAATCCATAATTTCCTCTAGGAATAAATCTACATATTGAAGATGTAAAGCTTAATATTCTGTGCAGTGTTGACCTGTTGGGTAAAGGGTTTTCTTCTTTTTCATTGTTGCTGATTTCATTCCTTTGTCCTTTTGAAAGCTTTTCTCGCACACTCCAAAAATCACATTGAGATTGAAAAAAGCCTTTGAAATGCTGAAGAGCAGTGTATCCTAATAAACAGAAGAGCATCAAAGGACAGACTAAGAAAGTTAGCTGAACTGCTGAAGCTGATGGTATCGCTTTCTTGTCTCTTTTCAATTTACAACAAAACTATTTTTCCACTAATTATAATAAACTCACTTTTATAGCTCCCACACGAGCATACACTAGGAGATATTCATAGCAGTCTGGATAGATTCATATTCCATTCTTACAGCCAAGAGCTTTTCAATCAACACACATGGTATAAATATCAATACTGATTGCTCCAAATTGCTCTTGGATAACATTTATTGTATTTGCAGAAAAGATCGTCTTGTGATTATTGCTAAAATAAACTAAAACTGTCAGACTCCATTTATTGTAAAACCTTTGAAAGTTCGAAGTTGAAGTAAAATAGGGGGAAACAGTGGAAATACATATAAAATGTGCGTTGTCTGCCACTTGCTGGTGAGAGCATGGAAGTGACACCCACGGGGCTGAGGTTGTTTATACTTGACATTGCAGTTCTGAAGTATCTTGGCACAGAGGCCTTGAAAAGTAGAAACTCCATCTTCATCCAAATTCTGCATTCCTATGAATACATTTTGGCTCTCTAATAATAACATACTGATAAAAAATTGTGAGAAATACAGAAAACCTGTTGTATCTTTTTGCACAGAAGTTTCACAAAGGTGGACCAACTACTTGATGTCAGTATTGGAGCTTGAAACAGGTCCAGAAAAATCAAGATTTTGATTTTCCATCTGTTCCTTCATTTCCCCACACTATTCCAAATGTAACTTTGATGCTGTTCTTTGTCTTGTATGCTTAACCCCTTAGAAGACACCAGTGAAGAAATATAGCAGTTTAATACATAGGATTCTAGCTCTTCATTTCTTTCAGGTTTTTTGTACGTTCTAAAAGATATTAATTATAGATTTCAAAAGTTTGAAGGAGTGAGTACAGATTTATTTTATGAGGAAGAAATGAGAGTCTTCATAATTATTATAGTAGAAGAAAAGTCTATTGCTCTAATGCTTTTTACAGTAAGAGCATCGACATTAGAGGTTTTGTTCGGATCAGTCATAATCTGGAAGGACCGAAAGGGGTACTTCTAAAGCTTAATTGTGCTTTGCTATGTGTTTTTTCACAGTCTTGGAACTTAAAAACTGGATCCCTTTGGATATATCTGAACTGAAAGCTGTGCCTGGGGACTCTGCCTCTCCCTTTCCCAGCACTAATGGGCAATATGTCCAAGGGTCAGGCAAGATTCACCAAGTGGTCCAAAGCAACGCTCATCCCAACCCTCACTGGGTGTGGAGTATCAAGTAGGACATTGGCACTGCTACGTTTCTTCAGAAGCACATTCCTGAGGGCCTCCACTGCTTTCTGATGTAGACACAACCTACAGAGTTCAGGGACGGAGGGGAAAACATACATTGAAATGGTTTATAACATTTCTTTTTTTTTTCTTTCCTCTTAACAGCTTTGCTAATTTGAGGAATTTCCTTTAAATTCTTAATTCATGGGGGGTTTAAGGTGGATTATGTGAAAGTAAAGTAAAATTTCAAATACTTCCTACTTCAATTTACAAAAAAACTGTCAAGAAGTTCCCTAGGCAAGGTTTAACACATTCTAATAGTGTAAAGGAAGAGATGAGCTCGCTGGTTAGCACCTGATTGAATGACTGAGAGGAACAAGGGGTCAAATTTACAGTGGAGAGAGGGTAGGGGCCCCAAAGACAGTTTTGGGATTTGTGATGCTCAACATTTTTAGAGTTCTCAAAAAGAATGGGAGCAGTTAGTTGACTACAACTGTGAATAATGAAGATTTATAAAGTCTAGTTGGATGTTAAGCTTTGAAAAGAGTTGCCTCATACACGAGTCACATTTAATAACTAAATGAGGGCAAAGGATGTTCAGAATTGATATTTGCAGAATAAATGTACATATAGAACAAATAATCCTAAAGATAGACATATAGACCTGGCTGTACCTGAAGACTGCCACTTAGAGCTGTGAAGTCATGGGGGATGGTTCCAGGGGAACACCAACAAACTTGCTTGTTGCTGGCCATAAAGGCAAATCAAAGCTAATGGCAGAGGAATGGACGAAAGAATAGAAAATATAAATTGGCCATTACTTGAAGCTCTGGTGAATCCTATTTGCAACTTGCTAATCTCATCTGAAAAACTATAGCAGTGCCAGAAGAGGTAGAGAGAAGAGCAGTACTAGAGGAAATAGGTTGATGGTCTAAGGGCTACTTCTGGTCCTGGAGCACAGGAGGGTATTTTGAGGAAGATTCATTCAGTAAATGCTGTGACTTTTGTGCTCTGCCTGCACATCCCCAAGTGCTCATCACTGGACAATAAGTGCTGTTAGCTGGACTTCAGGTCTAACTAAGGTTAGCAATTCCTGTGTGCTTTTATTTCTGATGAAATTTTATTTTCCAATCCCTGCATGTGTATGTACTTTATGAGGATAAATGTCTGGGTCCTTGGTGATAGAGCACAGTTACTCAGTAAGGTGAAAGTATAATTACCACAGCTGGGCAAAGCAGTCTCTGCTAACAGTGCTGAATTGTGGAATTGCCCTAATGAACACCAACCAAATCTTTGTTGGGGGTCGACTACAGAATTCAGCCTAGCAATCATGAGTTGCCTAAATATAGTTGCTGTGCTTTAAATGCCTGATTTTGAAAAATATTAGCCTTAAACTTCTGCAGCTGGAAAAAAGATCAAGTTCTCTTTCAGGTGACAGCCAGAGAACTAAACAGAACCCGACAGAGCTGTAGCAAGAATGGGATGGGAAGGGGTCTTGTTTGGAAACCCCTTTAAGGAGGTCACCAGATGTCGGTAAGAATATCTAAATCCTGCCAGATGCTGCTACCAACTAGGAAGTGGGGCTGGAGAGGTAATAGCTCTGGAAGACTGTGAGAGAAGGGGCAGTATCTGAGGGCAGGTTGGGGGATCACACCAAGTGCCAGAATGTCCCATGCTGGTGCCCTATCAAAGGCTGTCAGTCCTGGGGAGGTGGGCAAGGTTCATATAGGTAGTTACAGTAGCAACAGGGTTTAGGCTTCTTAAGGCTCACTACAAGTTGATTGCCCAAGCAGAGTTCAGATGAATACAAAGGCAGTTTGTGAGAGGAAATATGAAGATTTATCAATCTAAGCAGTTGCTTTGTAAGTTATGCAAAGTGCGCTGAAGGTGTTAGTGAGTTCAACAAAAATAATAATCAGATGACGTTCATTGTGTATATTTCTGCCCCAGAAGTGCTTCCTCTGAAAGTTGACATGCAAATTTAGCCTATGAAGTTGGGTAAACTTCAGGGAAGTGCACCAAAATGTGCTTTGTGCCAGCACAGTTCTGCCTTGCTCTTGAATGGGAAATACAGAATACTTTATGAGATTCTACATAGCTGGGGGGAAAATTTCTGAAGACATATCCAATGTTTTAGAGCAACTAGTTAGTAGGCCAAGATTTTTATGGTGTGTAATATTTCACAGGGCTTTCAAGGTTGGAGGAAATTTGTTTTTGAACACTGAATATTTTAAGGGCACCCTATAGTGCAGATTCCTTTTTTTTTTCTTTTTTAAAACACATGTTTTGCAGTCCTATCCGGAGCTGGAGGTTTTTTCCATAACATTTGCTGTCCCAGGGCCACTCAAGGATTCTTTCATGGAACACTGAGTATTGTAGATCTGCTCCAGTGCTAGTGGAAAATAACCTGTGTTTGAGGTCAGAAAAATAGATTAAACTAATTTTAAAGTTTTATAGCCACTTAGGTCTATAGCAGAAATTTTTAAGAGGATTTAGATCCACTGCAAGAGTAAGATTTGCGTTTTAGGGTTTTTCTAAGACTAAGAAGGCCCAGGTTCAGGAATGCATCTTTGTTCATGAAGGACAATTACAGCCATCTTTAATTTTAAGTCTGCATTTAATTGCATTCCCTGATAGGAATGGGTTTAGTCATACGCCTAAGTGCTTTCCTGACTTGGAGCTGTAGAATATGATTGTTTGATTCCGCTATTAACTGAATTAAGTGATAGATCTTCTATTTGAATCACTGGGATCTGTGTTGCACTCAGGGATTCTGAACCTTTGGCATTTTGCAGGGATTGGTGCCTTTGGGCTCATCCTCAGCTGCATCAGTGTGGAGGGGGAAGCTGCAGGTTATGTCTTACCTCTTCCCCTTTCCATGCTGCCTGGGGATCAAACCAGGAATTCTTCAGCTTGAAAGTCTTGCTACAATTCTGTCATGGAAAAGGCTCTCAAACACAGTGTGACAGTTATTTTTGTTCATTTAAAGTCCCTGGGAAATGAACCTGTATGTAAGGGAGAGTTAAGCAGCTGCAGTAAAATTCGACCTTGTGCACAGGACAAATACCTCTGTGAAGTCCTAAACTGTGTCCCAAAGCTAAAATATAATTTCAGCTCATTTAAGAAAATAAAACAAAGCAAAACTTGATTTTAGCTTATTTTTGCTTAGTTTAGTTTCTACTTGGATAAAAAAACAGCACTTAAAGCTCTTAAGGTTTTATTTATATTAGTGCTAAAGGGTAAAGAAGAGGTTTTAGGCCTTAACTACTTGCCTTAAAAAAAAAAAAAAGCTTTTGATGTATTTTGGTGGTGTGCTTGAACTCTGTCCTGCAGTTTCTGTGCAGGAAAATTGGTGTTTTTCACAGTGCTACTGTAAGAGTCTTGTTACAAGAGGAATGTGAGAATTGTGTATTTTGCCTACTTTTTCACAAGAGCTGATAGATGAGACTTAGCTCAGTGTGCAGTGCTGCATTCCAGCAGGGAAGGGAAAATCTTATCTCGGGAGCAGTAAATATGGAGTCTAACTTCTAAAGGAGCAGCTCTGAAAATTTGCCTGCTGGAAACTTCCTCACCTGAAATGTGCTAGTGGTGACTGGGCTGGGGTTGTGCTCTGGGCTGGGTTACAAGATGCAGTTTTGTGCAAAGCACTGTTAAGCAAAAAGGTAAATGCAAACCTAAAAATAGTTTTTTTAAGTGTCCTCCAACAGTAAGAATTTCTCCCGATAGGAATTCCAGAAATGAGAGTATAAACAAGAACTCTGTCTCTCTTGAGAGTTATGGTGGCACATAAGCATTTTTCACTGGCCATATGAACACAGATAAACTGAAGCTGTCCAGAAGACCCTGACATGCATGTGCTGCTTTGCTGAGGAATGCAAAGGAGTTGGACTATAGGGATGCCTCTGTTCCTCCATCTTTGTCTTTAATCCATTTCTAGGGTGTCTATCAGGAGATGTGATAGCACCATACCATCAGTCATTTTTTCTGTCTGTTTTCTCTACTGTATCTCTCTGGATGCACAACTCTGAAAGCTTCATATCGCATTTGTGCCCTCCAGTTTGGGTTCCCTGAAAGGTTCGAGGCCCCTTATTTCTAACATACAGCTGTGTCCTGAGTGCAGAGCATGCAGAATCCTGTCCCCCTCTCATCCTTTCACACTCTGCTCCAGCCTGTAATAGGTCCCTGAGCTCTTATCTGAAAGGAATCTTCTTTTTTTTTTTCTTAGCTCAGGGCTAAAGCTGAGGATTTGCCTTAATACTCTTAAAGACAACCTGACCAAAAAACTGTGAAAAGGTCACAGAAAGAACTTGATTGCAAATACCAGTTGTTCTTACGCAGATAATCCAGTATCTCCCAGTCTCACTTTCAGATAGTGAATTGGTCACCACATAATAAAAAGGATGCGGGAAAGAAATGGAACAATGAAATGCAGAATCTTGAAGGGCCCTCAAAATCATCATAAGGTCAACTCAGAGGGGCTCAGCACACAGTTCACATAACAATTATTAACTCTTAGATAAAAAGGTTCATGATAGTTTTGGGTAAAATACATTGTAGAAGTGTTGTGATTATCCCCACTACAATTTTCAGCTCAAACAACTCACCTTTATGGATGTACCCTGAAGGCATCCAGGTAACATCAACTCCACTTCAAAATGACAGTGTGTGATAACTGTGTATAATGCATCGTATTGTATGTCCTGTGATGAATTTAACTGATAATTTTCCATGGGTTTCCCCCACACATGCTCTTTACCTGTAAGTGCCAGCACCCCCAGGATCACCTGGGTGGGTTCATTGTGCCTGACAGATGGACTGGCTGTTGGGCTGTCATGTGGGGCTCTGTCTGCACTTCTGCTCCTCAGACCTCGGATTTATGTTTCTGTGCTCACATTATTCACTTGAGTAATGGTCTGATTTACTTGTGTGTGTGGTATTACTCACTTGTTTCCCCTAAAGAGAAATATATATACAGCTCTTTGGAGAAAGAAAGAGGAATCATTTGCTGTAACTTGTGTTTAAGGTGTGTGACAGATACTCTATTTTAAAGTTAAAATGAGTGACAAAGCTATTCTGCAGATTTCTGTAAACTGAACTCCAGTCCAGGTTTTAAAAGGCTCCACATGTCTCTGAATGGGATATGGGTAGAAGAATAGAGACAGGGCAATTTTTCCAGGATAAACTCTAGGATAGGAACCAAGTTTGGAAGAAAAATATGTTACTTTAGTTGAATCCCAGGAATGAGCTGCATTTCTAATGTCATGATTGCAGAGGGAGGACTGTATCCCGGGGTGATAGTGGGCTGATGTTTGATAGAGGCTCAGGTTAAAAGTTTAAATTTGAACCATTCCAAATGTCTTTGTGTTTTGTGGAATTTGACTTTCAACTTTTATAATTTAGTCCCATCTCAACTGTGCTACTTCTGGCTTCTTTTTGGCTCTGATTGGTCTGCTGGCTTTAGGTGCCAGTGAGGGTCATGTGGCTGCAAACTCACTGCCTTAGATTTAAACAGCTCAGCATCCTCACACCACCTCCCAGCCCATCTGCATAGTAACTAAATACTCCTGAATGGCCGTGGAAAATACACTGTAAAGGAAAAATATGTCTGAGAATGATACACTTTAGCCAGAAAGCTGGGGGAAATGGAAAAAAGACCCTTAAAAAAGACCTCTTCCTAATTCCTAAAGGATTTTTCAAAGTGGCATAAAGCTTCTTCTGGAAACTTGAAAAACAGCCTGGGTTTTGGGCCCTTGTGCACTCTGTAGATCTGTACTTGGTTTTATGCATCTCCATTACGTAAAATACAAATGTATGAGTTCAAAAGCACCAAACAGCTTCTAAATTGTCAAGAATAAAATCTGTGATTATGCAGAAGAGTTTTTCTCTCTGCTGCCTTTCAAGACAAAATGGCAGGGGGAGCCTTTTCTTTTAGTGAAATAGCAAGTTCCAAAAAATATGTCTGGTTCCTATTATAGGAAAGGAAAAACTTGAGGTGTGTGTTGGAAGTGCTAAGCCAGTGATTGAAATGCTAAAGTTGTTCCTAAAGGCCACTGCACATCATGAAGACATCATCTGTAAAGTAATACTGCCCAATGATCTGTGAGGAGAGGAGGCTGAATTAGCATTGAGTATGTCCTGCCTTTGGGTCAGCTGCTGGGGCGGAACTGGGTTTGGTCAGTGAGCTCTCACCAGAGTATTTAGCAAGAAAGGGTTCAGGTGAAAGACAGTTTACCTGCTCTGACTTGTCTCTTCCCTGCACCTTTTTGTGCCCCTGTGCCACATACATCAACCTACCCAGTGGCATCCCAAGGATTCCAAACTTGGAAAGAGCATTTCTGCTGCAGCAGCTCAACCAGAGCACAAGCAATGAGGCGCCGATTTGCCAACTAGCAAAATATCTTTTTAAAGGCAAATGTTTGAGGAATATAAAACAGTAGAAGTCCTCCCACTGGTACTGTGCCAGTGGAAAAATCATCTCATTATAAATAAATGTCCGAAGTAATTTATTGATTAAAATTTAAAATGGCAAGTTATCTGCAAATGCTGAGGTTCTCACAGTTCGAGAGTTACAGCAGGAATGATGATAGACCTCTGGTTTTCTACACCATGGTACCTGAGATTGCTCAACAACTGAGCCCATCTTTCTGCTCCTTTCCCTTCACACTGTGTTAGAAGTTGTAACATTTGCAACTTGGACAAGTTTTCAGAAATTTTTTGGCATCAATTGGCCACATGTATTTTCTAATTCAATCGATAAATATATCCTTTTTTTCTTCAAGAGAGAAACATTTTCCCCCTTTATTTTTTCAGTACTTTTGATCAGAAATTAAATATTCATTCCCTCCTTCATGTATTCTGGGAGACAATTTGAATGTAAAGGATCTGTACAGATCTTTATGTCAATTGGTCCTGACTGGGTTTAATGGTCTCACATCTCTTTCAGCAGCAAGCACATTGTGCTAGTGGGACTGGTAGCAGTTTTTAAAGCTGCCATGAGCTTGGCTTACAGTACTTAACCTTTAATTTAGTGAGATGCTGAATTATTAATCAGGTTCACAGCTGAGAAGTTTTCTTGTGAGTGTGAAAAGGTGCTTGTTTTGCTGCAGTGTTGTTTCTTTTGTTTTCCCTCTCTGTGAAATGACAAAGAATTTGGGATTCTTGGTTGTTACAGCAGCAGTTATATATCTATGGTAAATATAAACGCTGTGCTTATCTCTGACAATTACTTGCATTTTAAAGGTGTTCCCCAGCCAAACATAACATGGTTGAAGAAGAAAGATGTTCTACAAATCAATTCCTTCTTGGTTTCAAATGGCTCTTTGTTTCTGAGGAATGTTTCCTATGAAGATGCAGGGACATACACCTGCAGAGCAACTAATGCTCTTGGAAAAGCTGAAGCTGCATCTGTTCTCCACATAACTGGTAAGTGCTAAATGAGAATTCCTTACTGATAACAACAGTGAGACACTTTATAATCAAAATTGAACAATAATATAGTTGGGGGATACTTAACACTTTATTAGGAATTTGGAATTTTTGATTGCATCTGACTCTCTGGGATCTGTTCTCCGTTTTGTGTTTCCTGTAATGTGGATCTATGTACAGATGTTTTGCCTGGTGACTTCAAGGTTGTTCCATCATCTTGCTTCCAGGCAACAAATATCAGCCCTTAAACTGGCTGACACATTTGAAACTAAAACCACTGTCACATTACATTGCGCCCAGTGCCTTTATCTAGGGAAACATGGCAGGCTTGAGTAATAAGAAAAATTTGCAGGAAAACGAAAGCAAAGACTGGTTTTGGGATTTAGTTTTTGTTTTGTTTGTTGTATTTGGTATTTTTAATTATAGAGAACAGTAAAATGTTGGAACATGGGAAAAAAAATGTGAATATGAACAGTTAACTCTCAGAATAGAAAATATAAAGAAAATCTCCATGAAAATGACCCTATTGTAAGTAGATTAATAATGTAATACTGGATAATACAATCTTGCCTTGCAAGTCACTCCAGTTAATGAATCATTTGGCTGTAGAGATGAGTCTTCTCACCACTTTGCTGTACAAAGAGCAGCACAGCTCCCCATGCCCAATCCTGCTATAAAGCTTTATCTCGGGCACACATAGGGGCAGGTTATAGATGTTGGGTCTGTTGGCTGAGGAAGATGTTCCAAAGATGTAATACAAGTCTCTGTGTGAGGTTAAGTGTTGACTGAACCTGCCTTCCTGGTTTCAGTTTTCCTTGAGTACATCAAAACTTTGGATGTTTCAAAGAGGAATATTGTTATGATGGCATAACTGGAAGATTGCTCACTAGAGTCAGAACTTCGTTTCTATTCCTGGTCACATGACATTACCTTGACTAAATCTGGAATGGTTAGGAGAGGGCCAAAATTTGCAAGCTTTTGCCTGTGCAAGACTGCAGTGAAATGGGAGGACTTCTGCTGTCAGGATTTGCAGATTGCACTGGCTCAATATTGTCTGAGACAGTGTCACGTCAGTGTTTGGGCTTGGCTGCAGCATCTACTGCCTGAGCAGGGGCAGCCCAGCAGCAGCACAGAGTCTGTGCAATAAAAGGTCCTAAAGCCTGACAAGGCACCCATCTTTTGCTGTTGGGACTGGCACCCCATGGTTTTCTGGAGCCTTCTGTCCTGGTGTTTACAGACAAGCAGGAGGCTTAGTACTGACATTGCACACAGAGGTAAAATGTTGAACCAGCGTAAAATAACCCACAGAAGTTAGAATGCAGCAAAAGATTTAAACCCATCTGGAGGAAGAATCATGGGTATTATGGACATTCGTTAAAAGAGAATTGGTGACTAAGTGGTAGGAACTGTATGTTATTTACAGATTGCCCACATTTCTGGCAGTTGTTCCACTGCCATATGATAAAAAGGAGGAGTTGCTATAGTGACAGGCATTTGATTCTGCATATGCCGTGCAATCTGTATGCATAAAGAGATTTTAAAAGATTTTCTTCTTTTTTCCGTTGTAGCTCTTGGTCTTAATTCCATCTAATGGAACAGAGAAATTGACCTGATTTCACTGAAACAATGACTTTTCTTTAAATTTTTGTATTTTAATGGCTTGTAATGAAACAATAAACAACACTGTCATGAAAACCAGGAAATACAACCTGTAAATCTTGTTTTTACACTAAGTATTACAGGCCTATTTTTCTAATAAATTCAATAAATTTGATTAATTTAGAAACTTTCATATTAAAAATAATTTCTGTGTTTCCTGTTTACATATTTTAAGTTTATTTATTAAGCAGTCACAAATGAGATTGGTCCACAAGAATTCCAAAGTGCTGCTATCCTTCTGCTTTGTAACTAACATGATGGATGTTTTGATAAGATTTTTTTTAGCATCACAATTTAATTATTGTTAAGAAGAGATCTTATGCATTGTGTTACAGAGCAAAGATTTACAGAGAGTAGCACTCAGTTATCAAAGGGAAGCAGAAGAAAACGTATTCTGATGGCATCTGGAATTGGTACAAATGTCAGTGTGGTACCTGGAGATCCACTAAGAATAGGTGTGTTGTCTTTTCTGCTTTGTCATTTATGTGATTTATTTATTTCATTAAGTTTGAGGGGCCCCCATGAAAAAAGTGAGTGTAATTCCCAAGCGTTTAGGTTTGGTGACCACCTGGATTTCCTTACTCTACCTCAGCTTTCTGTTACCATAGAGGAGGCCTTAGAGTAAGACAAACAATAAATGTTTCAGAATGGTGACCTTTTAGGAACCTTGAGGTGACTCACTGTGACACTATAGCTGCATAATTGCCCTTTGAGCTTCCCTTGAAAAAAATGGGAGGGGATTCAGCTGGGCTGTAGAAATATTTGGGGTTTTTTTCCCTGTCTAAGTGAAGGCCTCTATTTGCATCCCTGCTTGTGCCCAAGGAGTGAAAATGCAGCAATTTCATTCAATGTGTTTATGATTCCTTTCCCAAAGAGATTTAACTCTGTTAATTAAAGAAACTCTTTAATTATAGACCTATTTGCATATTGTAGAATCTGGGATGAAATCTTCATTCCATTTAAATGGTCATTCCCCCTCATCCACTTTGTTCATATGGAAGTTAAGTTTATAAGAACTTACTGAAAGGGAAAATATAAACAAGTAGGGCAAATGTAGCATTGAGCTGATATCCCTCAAGGGTCAGTCAGGATTTTGGGTTGTAGCTCAGACTTCAGTGAATTTGTGCCTACACTTGTTTTTATTTAGAATGGTAATGTCTTTTATGTAGAACCACACAGTCAAATGTAGTTGTTGACAAACATTTCAATGTGTCTAGAAAATCCAGCTAAAACACTGCTGCTTTGTAGGTTGCCCAGTGCTGCCCAGCTACAGAAACACAGTCCACTGGCTCTTTGGAGACAATCCCATTGAGGATGTTCAGGCCTTGGAATACCGAACCCTGGCTGGGGGTCGGATCCTGGAGGTGAACACCAGCTCCGGACAATTTGCTGGACAGTTCCAATGCTGGACTTCAGCCAGTGCAAAACTGATGTCAGTTTGGGTAAATGTCAAGAAGGAAGGTTTGTGGAAAATTATATGAAAATTCTTGAATTTTAAAATATACTCTTTCACTCTTAAAAGACTTTCCTGAAAATTAACCTGCTTTTAAGCATTGAAAGTAATTCACAAATATATGTTTAACTTCACATATGTGAATAGTCCCATTTAAGTCAATAGACAATGTCCATACTCAGAGCTGGGATATGGGAATTAATGTCCAAATGTCATGTGAGGCTTCTGATTTTTTACTTGTATATCTGAGAAGCTGAGAGAATGTGTCTTTCTGCTTGAACAGTTTTAAATCAGGTAGATTTTATCAACGTCTCTTTCAACAAATGATAGAAGCTGCTGCTGTGATAGCTCACTAAACTGAAAAAATCTGACTTTGAGGTCATCTTTGGAAAGACCTTCATTATAATAAAAATAATTTTAATATAATTGTCATAATGCAGCATCGTTGCAATCAATATGGTAGTGATCTTATTGCATCACCTATAAGCATATTGATGCACAAGGGCACACTGCACACGCACTGATTTCCACGTTGGGTTTTCATGAATGTCTTGTAATGTTCTCCAGTGTAATGCACTTCCACAAAACCACATTAGTAGTTAGGAACTTTGATCCTCCTAAGAGTCTGGCTGCAAAGCGCCAAACTCCCTCTGACATTTGAAAAAAAAAAAATCTGACTCGTCAATGCCCAGGGAATACAAACCAGATTGACAAACAAGTATCTGCTGAAACAGAAGGTTTTGTATGTGTTTTATCTCTTAACCTATCAATATGATTGGGCTTGCGGTGTATGTGCAAAGGGCTCAAGCAGTAGCATCAGATCCCCCACACTCTGTATGAGGGTGCTCCCAGTGATTGTTTCATGGGTGATGATGGTTCTGGTGTGTCTGGGCTTACAGAGTCAGTTGCATTTGCAAAGTAATTTTTCTGAATTATATCTATGATCAAAACATTCATTTTTAAAATAAAAATTAAATAAAAATAATAATTGCTGAATTAATTACTAAATCCTAATAGAATTTATCAAAAAAATAAGTTCAGTCCTTGGTCCTAATCTAGAGCTCCCTACAGTTAGAATTTCTGAAGAGATCTAGCCAGGTAGTGAGGTATTCACCTGCATTCTGGTTGCCCAATCCCCTTTCCCTGTCAGGTTGCTCAGTATTTTGGGGTGATTCCATATTCTAATTATGAGCTTTTACTCTGATTGACGCTTATGTAAATACTTCATCATGGCAATACCAATACATTTGTGAAACTGCATAATCTCCTTTGGTGGTTTTTGCACAGCAGGCATATTGAGGGCACTTCTGAGCAGTATCATCCTACTTAAACAAACAATACAGTCTCTCCATCATTGCTGCAGTCAGTACATTTAGCTATTTCTACTTTGAAAAAGACCCTTTTGTATTATTTTAAGAAACCCAGAAGTAATAAGGAAACATTGAAAAACAATAAGTTAAAGAATTCATTATGTGCTAGAAGAGTGAGCCTGTGGACACAGCTGGTAGCTATCAATTATTCTTGGTTATTATAGAAAAACCTGACTCCTTCTGTGATCACATAAAGATCTGTCAACATTGCATGGTACTTCATCTTTTACCAAGTGTCAAAAAAAAATTGTGGAGGAAGGAGTAAGTGAGGAATTGTGACTACATATAAAGGTAGTAATTGTTAGGAGTGATCGGTTTTTAATATAAAATGCTCTTTAAAACAAATTCCTTTTTCATCTTGCCAGATGCCTCGGTGGCAAATTACTTTTGCATTAAATACTTCTCTGTAGTTTAGTACGAGATTTTTTTAAATCCTGAAATTATGTGAGGTGTCTGGAGTAAGATGAGTTCTCTTCAGAGTAAACTTAGTGTAGAACAGCAGGAAACCTGGAGAGCCTGATTTACAGTTTCCTTTTTTTAATGCTCATTGTATAAAAACGTTATGAAAGTTTTAATAGAAGCTCATCAGTTCCTACTGTGAGCCAGGTTCTGCCCTTCATATGCACATATGCTGATCCCATTTGCCTTCTAGAGGGCTTGATGCTCATAGGTGAGGACTGAACTTGAGGGGAAACTGAGTGGGACGAAATTCTGCTTTGGCTCATGGTCCCTTTTCATAATGCTGAAGTATTTGCTTTTCTACAGAGGTTGCAGTATCTATCCAGCCTACAGAGTGTGCTGCCAAATCAATCAAAATATGACACAGTTACAATGTACAGTGCCTCTCTCACACTGCTTCCAATTGCATTTCTTAGATTATACCTGGGAATATGCCGAGTGGAGTCCTTGCTCTGCTTCCTGTGGGCATTCAGGCACCCGCTCCAGAGGGCTCCAGTGCATGAACGCAGAGAAACAGCAAGTAAATGAGTCACAATGCAGAGACCTGCAAAAGCCAGTGATTTTTTACCAGTCATGCAACATAGAGGACTGCCCTGCCAGGTAACCTCCTTTGTACTCTATTTCCATGTGCTCTATGTACATTAAAAATGCACTCACAACCTCCTGAAATTGTCTCTGTGTTTATGCTCTGAGTCTGAAATTTGGGGCTTATTTCATCAGGAACACTAAAACATGAGAGGTATGAAAATGATCACAAGCAAGTAGGGAAACACTTGATTCAGCTGTCTAAGGAAGATGTGAGCATGTCTTGCAGCTTCCACACCTCAAGAGCTGAGACAAAACTCTTGGTGTTTAGAGCAACCAGGATACTCTGTGTTACCTGCTCTCCTTCATGCCAGCAGAGCTCTGAATAGGATGTTTATTGTGGAATGCCTCATTTGTCTCTAATATCCCTCACCAGAGTGCTCCTTGCATGTCCTTCCCCGACAATTTTCTCACTGGATCAGCTGGGGCACCTTGTGATCATGGGGCTGAAAACATTTGTACTGCAGACACCAAAGCATCTGGTTCCAAAGGCCAAAACCTTAAACCTAGACCACTTGAGCTGCACTGAGCATTCCAGCTCAACAAAATGTTACCCAAGGTTATTAACAGGAAACCCCATAGGAGTCCTCAAAACAAGTGCTTTCTGTTGCTTTAAGGACTTGGCCGTCACTGTCAGCAACATAGAAATCTGTGAGGGATGCACACACTTTGGAGTTGTCCCTCACTGGAAGATGTTGGGAGCGAAGTATTAAGACCTTAACTGACATTGTGGGAGGGCATCTTGCCAGTATGTTCTAACTCTGTTCTAAATACAGAAAACATAGCAAAAGATTCATATCAGGAAAGATTTGTTTATATTTCATTATTAGCAGCCAAGAAACGGATCATCTTAAATTGTGACTAAACTCCAGCCAGCCTGTAGAAAACAAACATTTTGCCAGTGGAAAGGTACTGAAATAGAACGGATAGTTTGAAACACAGATAAAGTTGCAGGTTTCCATCTTAAGCTACAGCCTTTTGCAGCAGATGACATGAGGATACAAGGGGGCCTGGTGCTCCCCTGGGCAAGATCAAGCCTTTCAGTGAATTGCAGGGCATGACTTAATCACTGGACCTGGAGTATTCACAACAAAAGCATGTTTCATATGGCTAAACAGAATGGGAACTGAATTGTCTTTTAAAATGCTTTAAAATTTGTTCTGCTTTTTATTTGGCTTTATGTATTGACCAGTGGAAGCGAATTGTGTGTATAGTAACATTAACTCTGCCTTGAGTTATACATGCATGCTAACATATAAATTGTTTCTCTTTTATGAAGTATTCCATGCCTTCTGTACAGGAAGAGCATCCCAGATGCCTGGAAAATAGCCCTGTGTCTGGTTCATGGTGCCTCTAACTTCTTTCTCTCCCTGTGATTACTGACCAGGGAGGGAAGTGCAAAATGTCCAGACTTCCCTTCCCATTTCCACACTTACTGATTCCTGCACAACCTTCTCATCCCAAGGCAGCTCTTTAGCAAGTATCCATAGCATTTATAAAGACTTTAGACATACAGTCAGTGCCACGGACCTTTATTGCTTAAAGTGTTTCCCATGTGTTTAATCACTTCTCTCTGTCACAGCAGAGAAATACAGTTCAGCAAATATAAGGGTTTGAGTATGTACTTAACTTGTGCTTTGCTGTGCATGAGCTGCACCAAATGTTTGCAAAAGTACTTGAGTTTTAAGAGGGAGAAAAAGACAAGGGTGCCGACTGTAAAAAATTAATCTTCCCTGAATGGATATAAGCTGTTTGACTGTAAGAAAATTAAATAATTGCTGAAGAGAATAGAATATTTTTCCTGTTATCACGGTTGTGCTACACATAAAGTCCCATTCTGTATTTGTAGCTTAGATTTATGAAAAGATCAGCTCAAAGAGATTGTATTACCACCTGCTGCCTCCCCAGTGCTGCTGTTCCTAGCTGCCCAGACAGACCAAGTCTTTGCAACTTCTAGTCAATAAGTAACATGTTCTGCTTGAGCCATTATATAGTGAGATCTCAATGTAACGAATTTGGATGTGTTATGACACGTGTCACCTTAGTAACGAAATTGGCACCATTTATTTTATAAATTATGGAAAAATACACTGTCCTTCCTTCCTTCCAAAATGTCACATCGAAGGGTCTGTAGGGCTTACCTAGCATAAGTTTCTGGTAACAAGCAGTGTAGCTTCTGTTAGCAAATATACTAAGACAACAATTAACCACATTTACAAGGTCTTGCTTAACTGAAGAAGCTGATTCTGACTGTTCTTACATCCAAAGCTTGCAATGAGAGATACTTTTGATTTTTATTTGCAAACAATTGCTGTGTGCTACCAACAAGTTTGTGCTAATTGCTATGAATTTGTCTGTGCAACCTGCAGGTGGGTGGCTGGTCCGTGGTCTGAGTGCTCTGCATCTTGTGGCAATGGGTTTCGCCATCGACACCTGACATGCCAACAAGTGAAAGCCAACGGCAGTGAGCTGGCACTGCCCCCAGGGGCCTGTACACACCAGGAGCGGCCGGGGGGAAGGAAACCCTGCACAGGCCACTCCTGTTCAGTGGGGCCAGTCCAGACACAGGGACAGGTGAGTTACAGCATTTGTCTAGAAACTTCATGTATTATATAAAAGTGTGTCAGTGTCATCATGCCACCGGCTGAACATCTGTCCTCTTGCACAGGGGAAAAACTCTGTGGCAGTCAATGAGAAATACTGGTTTGGGCTTTTGTTTTTTTATTTGGGATTTGATTTTAGTTTTGTTTGTTTTGTTGGTGGTGGGTTTGGGTTTTTGTTGGGTTTTTTGTTTGTTTTGGTTTGGTCTTTTTCATTTTGTGATACCTGAGCAAGTTTTATTTGTTGAATACCTGACCCAAAACCAGAGTATCAGCTTCAATATATTTTATATGCTAAGCCATTATGATGTATTCCATTTTCCAAGCTGGAATATTGCTTTTATTGCAGTCTTAAAAGAACATCGTTTGCACAGCTGTAGTTGTGAAGTCCCCAAAAAAGACACATGAATGTGCTTCAACAGCTGTTGCCATATTTAGTGCATAGAACTGTTTCCTATATTTTCAGTTTCTTCCTTCATGCAGTAAACTTACGTTCACATTGATTCAATTTTTATAATTATTAACATTAACTGGCAATAATATTTATTATTCAAAGGGCAAAGTAATGGATTAGAATTACTGTTGCCACATTTCTGATACAGATTTTTAGTAAGGCGAGTTTATGATTGTCAGAGCTACAAAAAGAATGCTGTAGCAGTGGGGATGTGACGTGTGAGAGCAGACAGTGGATTGAGCTTTAGGAATAAGCAGCCAAGTCAGTGTCTTGGTGAAATTGTACACAGAGAATCCAGAATACCTAGACCTTATACAAAGTGAGGTGTGATAGGACTGAAGAAGGAGAAAGAATTATGGATGGGCTGTGTAACTGGTGACTGCCTAGAAGGGTAATTCTGTTGTTGTTAACTTGGTTGTTTTTTTTATCTCCCCTCATCCTTTCTCTCCATTTTCAGTGCTCTGGTCGCTGTGTAGGCCGCCCTGTAGGTTTACAGCATCGTCATTTTATATGTCAACTTCGTAATGGATCTTTGGTGCCAAACTCTTCTTGCGATGAAAGAAAGAGGTAAACAGTTTCAAGAAATTACAAGTTAGATTCTTTAGATGATCAAATTAAAGGTACAGGATTGTCAGTGTAATATAAATATGCAAATCCTTTTGTATCAAACACAACGGAGGGAGGTGCTAACAGCCATCTCTTGTAGACACTGGATGAATTGAGGAACCCAAGCGAGGTTGTGCACGAAGAACTTGGAGCACCCAGTATCTTTCAGGGTTGATTAAGTTTTCCTAAAACACTTCTACTCCAGGATTAAGAAACTGGTTTAAAGAAACAAGGCCTTGTCTTTTGTTCTCTTATGAGTGAGAAGGTGTGATGAATAAGCACACAATTAAATACAGGAAATTCAACTGATATATTAAAAAAAAAGGCAAACTGGAACAGGTTACCCAGAAAGGTTGTGTAGTGTCTATTCTTGGAGATATTCAAAACACAGAGATGATCTTGAGGCACCTGATCTAGCTGGCCATGCTTTGAGCAGGGGGTGTAGGCTAATCAGTTCTAGATGCCCCTTCCAACAGTGGGTATGTCATTCTGTGAATAAGGGTGTAGCACAAAGGCAAAGATTTAACTGCCACTTTTTTCCCTCCACAGGCATCCTGTCAGAAGAAACTGTTCTTCAGAGGCATGTGATGTCTACTGGTGGACAGGCCCTTGGAGGCCTTGCAGTGTGGACTGTGGGAGTGGATTTCAGTCGAGACGAGTGTACTGCGTACACAGACAGAACAACAGACCTGTGGCTGATCAGTACTGTGCATGGAGGAAGAGACCAGTGACCTGGCAACACTGCAATGTCACATCCTGTGACAGTATGTAAATGTTTATTTAAATATGAGCATAGTCATAGTTTGTAGCAGTTATATTAGAAAGTGACTCACAGTTGTACACTAATGATTCTGCAAGCATTTGATTATACATCAAAGGTAAAACTATCCTCTCCAAGGAGCACTTCATAGGCCTGGGGTTACTTTTCTCTAAGTAGGCCAGTTTGATATTAAAGCCTCAAAAGCACTTTTAGAAACAGGATATTTAGGAAGTTGTTTTTTGCAAACTTCCCTACATGACTGTGCCAGTTGTGACTCACAAGTCTGTGTGCAAGCTGTTAATTCCTCCAAGATGTGGTAGTGTTCTGAAGCAGACAATAAGTAAATGAATGCAGTGAAATCACAGACTATGACCTTGCTTAGCTTTGAATCCACTGTTGTCAGGAATGCACAGTAAAATCATTAGAAAGCTACCAGGAATCCATCAGTTGTTTACAATGACAGTGACAAATTCTACTATTTCTCTTCTGTTCATTATAAAGCCTTGTAATGTTTAAATGTATTTTTCAGAAGGCGAATGCAAGGATACAACTCACTACTGTACATTTGTAAAGCAACTAAAGTTGTGCTTGATAGACACCTACAAACAAAGATGTTGTCAATCATGTCAAGAAATGTAAGTCCTCTATGACAAGTCCATGATGCTGCAGTGAAGAGATGAGAAGAGAGGTTCATTAACTAATGTGCTCCAAGTATATACCTGTAAATGAGATATAACAGTTAAATGGAAATGGAGGCTAATGAAAAAACAGTATTGCAGATGGATGTGCTGGACAGGGTATTTTTTCTGGGAACTTTTATTATTCACTCTTTGCAATGGAACTTTTAATGTTTTAAACATTTTCATGTCTGGATTAGCAAGATAATATCATGGCATATGATCTGTAAAATTTTACAGGCCATCACATTATAGTTTTATCTGGGGGAAAAAAGCATTACCTAAAAGCACCAGATAGTGCTTACTGTCCTTAATTTATGAGCAAAAGTCACAAAAATGCTTTGAAAAATTTTGAAATGCAGCAACTATTGACCCCTAGGTTTTAAATTTTTGTATTCTATTTATCACATAAATTTATAGAAGCTGTGGCTTGTAGCTGTAAAATTTTTGGCAGCAACCTCATTTTCATGGACAGCTTGAGCTGAAGGGTTGATCTCACAGGATATATTTTCCTGATATGAGTTGTGTGATGGATACACAGAAGTAGATTCAATTTTTCATGCTTGTATTTCTGTGTATGCAGTAAAAGACACTGTAGATGCCAGTACAATTTGCAGAGCCATTTTGAATAAATGAGGTGTCATTTTTATTGTTTCTGTTCTATTTGCAGTCTCTGAAGTACAATCAAAGTTCTGGCATGATTAGACTTTTGTACTGATATTAAATTAGACAGAAAGCTTCCCTGTCAGAGCCATGAATGAAACATTTGTGATCACTGTTCTCTTCCACATCAAGTCAAATGCAGAGCCAATAACTGTCCAAACATGGCTGTCAGACTTCCTGTCTTGAATAATCATTTTATTTTTCTCACTTAAAGGGAAAAATATCCAAGGAGGTATTACTAATTATGAAGGTAAACAAGTGAAAGAAAGATATTTTGACCAGTTTTCCATCAAGATGACTTATCATCATGATCATTAACCACCTGAGTATTTAGCAAATTGATAAATTCTTATTCTGATAATCCTGGGTAAATTATTTTCCCTATTGCAGATTGTCTGATTCGGGCTGTAAGCAGAGGGAAGCTCACAGGAGGTAGAAAAGAGATGTTTTTCTTTTGTAGTTTCCAAACTGCTGCTCATGTTGGAGGCCTGAATGCTTGCATTGACTTGGCTCTTGTGTTCCATCCCTGAGCTGTTACAGGCTGGTGAGTGGCTGTGCTGGTAGAGCAGCTCACACGCAGCATTCCTGCAGAGGGTTTGGATCACTGAAAATGAGGTTAGCACTACTGTATAGAAAATGTTTAAGGAGGACTCTTTTGTCCAAGGCTGACTGCAAGGAGAGGATATTCCTGATCATTACCTTTAAAATCAGCAATGGGTCTTGATTGTTTAAGCCGTTTTTTTAAATTAAAATAAAACATTTGTAAGATACTTTTGTAGATATTTATTATCTGATTTAAAAGTGCAATATTTTGTTTTGTACAGTGTTTAATAAAGATTTTTGGACATATATTTTTTCTTATTACTAAAATTTCTTACTCATGCTTTCCCTTTATATTTAAGGTTTTCAAATGTTAACACACAGCATTTTTTGTTGCGTTAACTGTGTCTTTGGTTAAGTATGCATGCTTTACAGAGCAGTGCTGTAAATGTTTCTTACTGCAGTTGGCATGACATTCCTCTGTAGATTATTTTATTCTTTCTCCAGTAACTGAAGATTTTAGCTTTCTTGAACGTAGTTTTGGTATTTCTGAAATAAAGTATAATTTGATTATTCCACACTGTGATTACCCAGAGATTGTTTATTACTATGATTTCCATGGTAACCATGCTTTAATTCTTGGTTATTTTATCAAATTACTATGCCCATAATTTCGGGATTTTTTCAAAGCCTCAGATTAGTTGTTATTTTTAACAGTTCATCAGATTCTCAGCTTCACTACAGTCTGGTTTACACTGCTATTAAGAGTCAACAGAGATGTAACCTGACTGAAAAAGTAGGAAGAGAATTCACCAAAATTCAAATAAGTCAGCTCTGATTCACTAAAATCTAGTATCAAGATTCTTTAAAAGGTAGAATAAAGTTACATTTCTTTGCTGAGCCTTCAGGTACTGCACCAAGCAGAGTTCATTTAGATCCAACAGAACAGTCCATGTTTTATATTTAGTGAGTGATGGGAATAGCTCTATGAAAAGTTGTTTCAGAATATTCAATGTGGGTAATAGTCTTTAGAAAGAAGAGTCTCATAAATATTACAAAAAATAAAAGCCTTAAAAAACTTTATTAAATAGAACATACAGGTTTAGCAATGGAATGGTGGTGTTCCAGAGCTACCCTAGATGGTAATATTGGCAAAAGTGCATGAGTCTGTTTAATTTTCCTTTTGCTTCAGCCGTGCATTCATTCTGTGCAGTCCTTAAAACAAAGTACAGATTCTATAGAGCCTGCTGCTGTATGGCAGAGTGCATGGAAAGCTCTTCTAGAATAGCAACTCAATCCATGAATAACTGCTCTGCATATACATCTTGGTTTAGCATGACATCATAAAATGCTTTTTTAACAGCTGTTATTTTAAAAAAATATTAGTTTTCCAGCCTGCTCGTCATTTGGTCTGCATTTCAATAATACGTTGTTTATGAAAAAGTTGACGTCAAGTATAGAATACTGTCTGAAGCTTTATGGTATCATTTGATGCTTTTCCTGGAAGCACCATCAATATGTTGTGGCTCTTGCAACTGTAAAGTAATAAAGGCTTCTCTTTTTCACTATTAAACTGAGGAGAAAACATTGAGGACAAAATGAAAGGGAATATGCCCCTCCACCCTGAAAGTCTTCAAACACATCTGCAGAGGAACTGTTAAATGTATGTGAATATGCCCTCCACTTTGTCTCAAAAGTTCTGACCCATGCTGGTAGGTGACAGCAAATGACTTTCCATTACTTAGGGGAGGGAGATGACTTCAGAACTGAAAAAACAGCTGTGAAAATTAAAAAAAGCATCTGGGCTCACTCACAGAGGAAGAGCCATTTTGAGCAGAACATGCAGGCACACATAACTTCATGGATTCAGGTTGCATTTCTCCCTCCATAGAAAAGAGAGCTGGAAGGCATTAGGAGCTTCTGTAAACTACTCAAGTATCACCAGGATATGGATCTGAGTAGGTGTGATTGTGCAAAGGTTTGACCTTCTTTTTTGCTCAGTTGTGGCCAGAGAATGATTAAAAAGGGTGTTTGTACTTTGTCTTCTGTGGTACAGAAAGATGACAATGTATTGGACTTTTTCCTATCCTGCTTTTAGGATCTCACAGATTGTCAGATTGTCATCTCAGAGTGTCCCTGTTCATTTACATTCTGAGGCACATGAACAATCTTCAGAGAGAAAAGTATAACAATTGCTGTTTCATTAACACAGTAAGTCATATTACAAAAACACAGCATGAAGAAAAAAATTACCTAGGAGTGACTAATGCTCTCATAATGTCTGGATTTCTCTCATGCAATGCTTTTGTGCACAGATGACATGCTCACTTCAGCTTTCTTGCTTTCATATGACCAATTCCAGCTTTAAAAATATTTCCATAATTGCTCTTAGTCCTGTTATTACTGATTTTGTTTATGAAGTATAGGCACATATTTCTACAGAACCCAAATGGCTGTCCTACACCAATAGGTATCAGATGTGCAATACTGAGAAAAAATCATACTGCAGTACTGTGATAGAGCATGATAATACAGTTAATCATAGAAATATTAATTGGGATTTGCTTAAATAATCAATGTAATAGAACTGCAATTCGTTCATCTAGATTTCTCAAAACCAGCCAGAAATATATAGAAGAAACACTAAGTATCTCATACAGAAACATAATCATTTAATATAAAATGTCTGTAAACCATCTGGTTTCTGTGTATTTGGAACAAGCAATTCTTTGAGGAGCAGACAGCCTGAAGCTGGGCTGTCTACAGATTTCCACATCTCAACTGATACTTCTTCTTTTAACTGAGTTTACACTATTTTCTCTTATCTCTACTTACACCTGTACAGAATTTTCTGCCATTTTTCCCTTCAGTGCCTCTGCAGTGAACTCTGGCAGTGATAACTGGCTGTTCAGCTTTAAAAATCAGATAGCAGGATCAAACCACAGTGGATGTTAACCTTTTGAGCCTGATCCTCTCTGCCTCCCCACCATCTGTCTTAGAAACTCAAAATGAATATGCAATGTCACTATCAAATTTGATTGAATTT
This sequence comes from Pithys albifrons albifrons, assembly GCF_047495875.1. Lineage (NCBI taxonomy): Eukaryota > Metazoa > Chordata > Aves > Passeriformes > Thamnophilidae > Pithys > Pithys albifrons. The sequence continues at coordinate 12,431,288 of NC_092470.1, forward strand.
GCTCACTGGGTTTAAAAATTTCTCATCTGAAGAGGACACATGCACTTTAGTGAGCCAGTGTAGCCAAAGCTTTGCATGAGTTCTGTTTCCTTAGAAAGTAAGCCTGAAAGAGCACCATCAGGGAAATAAGAAAACAGAGTCTAATGCCCTGCTTTGGGTTGGAATGGTTTCAACTATACGTACAGAAAAAGAGCAAGGTTATTACTTGTTAATTGCTACCAGAAATTACAGTGTGGTCTTTATGTTCATTTCATAACTGAATGAAGGAAAAGTGATGATGACTAAACCTAATCCAGGTTTTCAGAAATGCCTAGGTGTCATGGCATGCTATCTTCTTTTATGGGCAGCAAAATGTAAAGAAAAAGCTTACTAGATTACTGAGATTATTACTGATTGGATTGTTACAGATAGCATTATTTGCTAACTGTATAAAAGATGTTATCACCAAAAGACACTTGCTGTTTCACAAATACAATCATTTGGTTGCAGAAAATCTGAAAGAATTAAATGTGCAACAAATATGCTTGGGATAGAGGATAATGAAGTCTGGGAAATCAAGGAAATCAGAATGCACAATCAAAAAAAGGACAGATATCGTGTAAGGTCTAGTATTCCTACATTTGGCAAATGTTTATTGGTCTTGTAATAAACTTCTGGTTTTGCTTTGGTTTTCTTCAAACTTCTAAAAGCAAAATTTGCATAATTTAATTTGCTTTCAGTGTTATTTAAAGAAAAAATGAACAAGCTGGATTCTGATTATTTCACCAGGGTGCTTGAAATATTGCACTTCAGTATTATGTCACAACAGCTACTTCCTTTGGAATAGGATTACAGTTTGACTCGGAGGGTTCCGGGCTCAGCTGGCGGAAGAACTGGTGCCCCTGAGAATCTGTGTTCACATAGACGTACCCCAGCTTGGATGGATAATGTGCTGGGCACACCTCTTTTTCCTTTGGAGTATATTCTGTGCGATACAGAGTTTCATCTTTGAAAGGAACTGGGTTAAGACCTACAACATGTACAGGTTTGCAACTTTGAGCTGGAGTGCCCTGATGTGGTATGTAATGGGACCTGAATGTAGTTAAATCAGCAAATTTTCCCTCGGGTTTTTGAATTTCTGATTCTCTCTTGATAAGATCTCGCTGACAGATGCCCCAAGGTTTAAAGTCTTCTCTTGTAGTAGTGTTCCCTTGAAAAGGGCCACTGATTCTCTTTCCATGAGGTGGTCTTATGGGGGCAGCAGGAGAAATCTTATGTATAATGTAATCAAGACGGTTTGTGGAGTTAAGATCCATCTTGTCTGTGGGTGGAACGTACTCTCTTGGTTTGCGGAACTCGGGCAAGGAAACCAGCCATGGCTGGTAACGCTCCTGGAATTCACTGATTCCATCAAAAGGAGCATCGGATCCAACTTTTCTATGTTCAGGCTTGCAGCTTTTTGCAAATTGCCCAGGTGTCCCTTTAAAGTCTCTCTGGTGGGTTGTGAGATCTTCAAAGGGTTGTTCACATGGCTTGTACTCTTCTCTTGGTCTTACGAATCTTGGTTCCAGCTCATGAACTACATAAGCACTGCGATGGATGGTGGTGCCATCGAAAGGGCCACTTGGAAGCTTGGCTACAGAAGGTTTACAACTTTGGGGGGGATTCAGTTCCTTAGGAATGTAGTCATCTTGAAATGTGGAAGGATTTCCAAACTTCTCTGTGGGTGGCTGGTATGGATGCTCAACCTTACAAGATTCTGTTTTTTGAGCTTCCCGTAACCTATAGTCATCTGTAAGGCAAAACCAGAATTCCTCCATACAGGTGTTATTACTTAAGACCATTCCTTTAAAATTAAGACAAATTATTCTGGTATTAAATCTTTCAAAACAAACAAAATGGATGTGAGAGTGATAATTTTATCTTCATGTCTGTGATGTGACAAAACTCTCCTTGATTATAGTGTGTGACTAAAACAGACAAAAATCATTGTATATAATGTCTATTTTGACTGTTTTCTCAGGGAAAAAGAAAATGTTGCAGGTGCTTATTTAGTGTGTGTTTAATATAGAAAATAACCCTATACAGGTTTTATATACAATATCTTCTATTTTATTTAGAAGTTTATGCACGTATACAAGACTGAAAGGAACCTTATAGGTCAATAGGTCATGTTCACTTCTGCTTGGTAGAATCAGCTCTTAATTTCTATATCAAAATTACACCCTTTTAAAGCTTGTTGAGATCTTTGTTTTCTTTGCCAGACTGTTAATACTTACCAAACTTACTGTCCAGTCTAAACTTCTTCACAGGCACTTGAAATCAATTTTTTTGTTTGCAATCCCTGTACTTATTTCAGCCTCAGTGTTTTTTCACTCCTTTGTCCTTACTCCCTCTTGAATGTTGCTAACATGCATTTTAAATGAACAATTGCATGCTGTCTCAGTTGTATGCTGACACAAGGCTAATTTATTTATTATTTGCTAACTTACTACTTACATGCAGGCTAAATAGAAATATTTAAACTTCATTATAAGCTATTTACAATTAATAAATATAAGTAGAATGTATTTATATAAATGCATTTCTGTCTAGCATAGGGCTAACCTTGAAGAAACGAGTGAAGTATAGCTGATTTGAAAAAGCCTGTTTTTTCCACATTTTATCCTTCCAACTCTTCTGTCACTGCACTCTCTCCTCTGCTCATTTCACACCAAGAATTCTACTTCCTGTTTTAATACCCGTATATGATTCTTGTTATTTCAGCTATCTCTTTGATACCACTGGTATCTGGAACATCTTGATTTTCATCACTCTAGAAGATCATACCTCATAATCTATTTCTACTTACTGTTAACTGGCTAAAATGCACTACACATAAGGAATTCAGTAACACATGTATAAGATTCTCTAGTGGTGTAAAGTATTTCAAGGTCACTTGCCAGAATGACATAAAAGGAGATTTATTGCCTTTGTGCTGACTGATCTGACTGAATAATTTGTGTCAAGACAGATGCTTACTAGGATGACATATATGTAAGCTATACCATACACAAGCAGAAACCCAAAATCCACTTTTGACCTGCTCTGTGGCAAAACATGTCACATGAACTAAAACTACCTGAAAGATATATTGCACTTTAATTACAACCCACTTTTTCCTGATAGCCTAACCAAGTGTATGATAGAATTTCCTTGTAGCTAAGAAAACCTCAGAGAGGGCTTTTCATTTAGAACCAATAAATGTCACCTCTGAACAAGTGGAGTGCTGAACACTTTAAGGCATTATCACCTGCTTTCTCTTCTGTCTTATTCTGTCCCAAACTAGCAAAACCAGTTTCTAACACAGATTGTCCAGAATACCACCTTCATCTTGGTTATTTCTCTCTCTATAGGTGGCATGTATTATTACCTCGATAGGTTGGGATGGTATCCAGTTTTGCCCCTGTAGTGTGTTTTCTCTCTGGAGGTCTTGCTAATGTCACTGGTCCTACTTTATGAGGATTATAATCTTTCCGATAAATGGTCCCCAGGTCAATCTTTCCCGACTTTGGTCTATATTCTTCTGGTGCCCGATAATGTCTCTTCGCAATACCATATGGTAAATAATCAGTTCTGAATTGGGAAAAAGAAAAGACTGGTTAAAAAACTTTCTCTTTCCTGAAGAAGTCACTGTTTATTCCACTATGTGGAAAAAATAAAAAAATGTTTACTCTGAAAAAATCAACCTGCTGCCATATGTTGTCAGAGGGGTAGCACAGAGGGAGGAAACTACAGTACCTAAATCCAGGGTTTCTGATGCATCATAGAGCCTTTTTTCAAAGGTTGATGGTGAAGCAACTTTTACAACACTTTGAGTCTCATATGCAGTTTAAAAATATAAAATATCTGAAAGGAGACTTCAAAAGTTGCAGTAATTTTGCAAAGAAATGATCCAGAAAGTAGAAGCAGAGCAAAGCTCAAACTACTACAAAAGGAACATTTACTAATGGCATGAAGAGAGTGGAATATAATCAGAAACATCATTCCACTGTTTTTATATGGGTGCCTTACATTCAAAGGGTGTATATTACATATGTAGGTGTTTAAACAGTTCATACAGTACATGACCAATCTGACAGAATGGCATTTGGACCATATGTCTCTTCTTTTAAAAACCAAAGAAGTTTCATCAGTTGCCCCCGTAGCTTAAAAGAAAAACAATAATGGAAAAAGTAAACAATGATATCTCTGTCATGTCATTAACAATGGCTTTTTTAGTTTGAAGGATGCTCTTTAATTTTGTAAACTTAACATCAGTCCGTGCAGTGACAGGACAGATCTACCGAACCCCTCTACAGTTTGCTTTCTTGAAACTATTGATTTAGAACTGTGAATTAAAAAAAAAATGAAATCCCTGTTCCTTTTTCTTAAGATTTCATTTTCCCACTATCTCAGATTCCACCTGTGTATTACAGAAAGTTCCCCAGCTTGCCAGTTCTTCAGGGTCCATAAGACCTAGATTTTCTAAATAGTCTGAAAATGAAACAAAAATTTTACATTACAGGTTAAAGGGTGCTGTAAAGAATGCAAGTCTTGCTATATGTGTGCTTTGCTGTTTTTCATGACCTTTTTGTGGGAGCTGTATTTCTATACAAAATTTACACTTTACATATGCAAGTGTAAAGGATGCAATGATTGCATTTTGAGAAGATTGCTGTGCAATGTTTAGTCCTCCTTAAAAAAACAAAGAATGAAAAACTTCCTGGAGTAATTGCAAAACACATTGCTTTAGAATATTTACTTGAATATTGAGGTTCCATCCATTTTGCCACGGTGCCCTTGGAGCTCATGTTTGGGTTTGCAGCTGCTGGGTGGGCAGATGTTGCCGTAGCCAGGGTAGTTGTCCACGTACTCCGTGGTGCGCTGAGGCTGCACCTCATTGTCGTAAATCCTGGTGTGCTCGTGATAGCAGCGATGGCGCCTGGGCAAACAGGGACATCATTGGGGACAGTTTCATCTAAGAGGAGAACCCATATCCTGCCTACTGGGAGCGGATAACAAATGGGGGAGACTGAATGATGTCAGTGGTTTTTGGTTAAAATCTTTTCTGAGTGATAAACCCACAAAGTATTGGTGGCTGATGGCGCAGGTCCCAGAGCACAGTACACCAGTACATTAATAAAAACAGTATCAGATGCGACTCAGTCCTTGGTACAGAGTACAAGGGGTGGATAGAGCTGATCTCAGTCCTGTCAGTGATGCTGCCACCAAGATGCACCTTCCTCTCTTTTCTTTAATCTTTATTGATATTATTAGTTTTATTTGTAAAAATAACTAACTATACTTCATTTCTTGTCTCATATTTCCTTTTTTTTACTCTCTTATCCCTTGTCTTTTTATTTCTGTACATCTCACCTATTTTCATGACTATTGGTTAACACTATGTGATTAAAATTTTAGTGGTGTGAAATCTCTAGTTCTCTGCAGGCCATTTCTGACTTTTCAGCCCTTTCTTTTTCTCTTCAAGGACTGACTAAATTCTCTTTCCAAACTCCATGTTTATTTAGAAGTAATGATATCTCTTCTTAATAGGTTTGATTTCAATTACACCTGCTTGTCATTGATACCTGCATCAATGACACCATTCTGCTAAAAGGTGCTGGCAGGTATATAATGACAACTTTTTATTTATACCTTGTTGTTTTACATAACTGATCCATGAAATTAAAATTTACATGCTACTATTGTTTTTTAAATCTTGTTATATTCATTCTAATTTGCATAGCACATCTCTGGCTGACATGATTGTTATTTGATCTCTCCCTCAAGGAAATATATAATGAAAGATCTTCTTCCTCGTGGCTGACAACTTGAAATACTGGTTCAGATATAAGCTAAGGGGAAAAACAATAAATAATTTTTCAAATAAAAAATATTGTAAAAGTTGTACATGAAAAGCAAAAATATCTAAAAACTCATAAAGGTAGAAGGGTACAGCTCTGACTGAGTACAAATAAATCCAAGTTTCAAAAAGGTAGATATCCAAAGGATAGCTCTAAGGTCTGAAGACAAATTTAGCTAGCCCTTTCCAAAAGGCTACCAAAAAAACCCAGTAAATTAAAGCAAGGTAAAATAGACTACAGAAACAGAAACTAAGGTGGGAAAATGATAAAATGAAAATGAAAAACCCACTAATAGAAGTTTTCTGAAACTTGAGATCCTAAAGCTGGTATTAGTTTGTGCTGAGTTTCCCAGCTCATTAGTTCAAAAAATGAGAAATTAACTAGCCCTGTCTAAGAACCCAGATCCTTTCAAAGCTTAAGGTCCTTACTCCTTTTCTATCAAGTCAAGTAACAACTGAGAGACCTATTCAGAACATAGAAGGGAAAGGAAAAAGGAAGAAGAGGGAAGGAACAGGAAAGGTAGGAAAACAAGGAGGTAAGTGTGTGCTGTTTCTCAGCATAGTGTGTGCTTGTAATCACATTTGTCATGAAATTCAGTTTCCACCTTGGAAATACAGCAAATGCTGTGTCATGTAGCATCTGAAAGTAACAGCTATGCAGAAACAAAACCCAGTGAATGGATGTTTTGAAAGCTGGTTGAAATACAAGTTATCAAATGATAATGTTCTTCACATGGTTTTTGGCATGCAATTCAAATCCCATGTGTTGCTGAAGGGACAAGCTACAAACAGAAATAGAGATTAGAAAAATAATTATTTGCAGACTGAGCCAATAGTTCTTGGCAGATTCAACACAGAGGTGAAAGCAATCTATCTGTCCAAGAAAAGAAGATTTGCAATTTTATTAGAATTCATTGCTGAGCTAAAAATGTCCTTCATCCCAGTCATTTCTAGTATATGAAATAACTCTGAACAGGCTCTAACTGTGCACAAAATTACTTGGAATCAGATGAGACTGTTCAGGAAGATCCTACATCCTATTCTGTCTTGTCAAAGTACTTTCAGGGGGTCTAAAAGGCAACGTAAAATTACCTTGAGTTTGACTTGGGGAAGAGAATAGGGCTTTTTTGGTTAACCATTACATCTACTTTAGGATGTTATCTAATGGCTAAACTGAAAGGTTTAATTTAGATAATAACTTTATATAGGCCATCACAATGCTAGAAATTCATCAGAGCAGACAGATTGCAGCTCTGATAAATGAAGTATGTTGCTTACAGTTTGGCCAGAACTCCTTGAGACAGTGATTATTTTTAACTTGTTCCTCATCTTTATCTTAATTTCAACCCCAGAGTTACTGATAATTCAAATGAATTTGGTGAGAATCTGCCTTTTCCCATGACTGGCTGGTGCCTGCTTTGAGGAATTATTATTCTTTCCCTTCATTGAGGGAGACCAACTATCTTGTGGCTTGCACAGGGTCTGAATAGAATCTCAGCTAAATCATAGTGACAGTATTTGGGCTCTCCAGTGCCAAATGCTGTTGTTCTGGTTATTTTAATAGAATGCTGGTGCATTTCACTTATTTAGGGCCTGGCATACATACATTTGTGTTTTATGCAATGCTAGAAAGACCCTTGAAATTTTCCCACAAAGCATTTTCCTCCCAGAGAACTAGACTAATAATAAGAAAAGTTTAACATTTATCATAATAAAAAACTGATTAACTCCCCCACCCCTCCCAAATCTAAGTTTTTATTTTTTAACTGCCTGTGCGCACTCTATGATATCAAAGACAGAAATGATGGATGGACACTATTTTTGTGAATCATCTCCTTTCCTAGTATTGACAGAGATCTGGCAGCTTTTATTGGGTTTGTGTGTTATTTCCATGTGGTCAGTATGATGGCTGAAGTAACTCACATTTTAGAAAAATTTTCCTCTTTGCTTCTAACTTACATTTATTCTGGAATCTAGACTTTTATGATCGTGATAACAAAAGAGCAATAAATGGAGGGAGGCTGACAGATTGAGAAGATGTAGCAGTAGTTTATTTTTGTATCTCAAAACTAAGCATTTGTAATTTTGTATGTCTCTTTTATATATCTTTTATGCTTTTGTATGCATCTTTGTATGCATCTTATCTATCTTTATAGCAGAAAAATACTCTTCTTGAATACAGAGTTCAACTACCACAGAGGCTTTATTCTTCTTTGGAAGCCAGATTTAACATCCTATATTAGAGAAAGCAGAATAAAGTTCTGTCTTACTGGCTCTTCTCCATGTAAGTTTTTCCAGTGTTTTTTTAATTCTGGGAAAAGTTAGGAAAGAGTGTTGCCTTCTCTTTTATTATTTAGCATTAAGCAGTAATTATATCTTCAAAAATTTTTCTGCAAATAGCTAAATGATAACTTGTACAAAACATTAGAGCTTTATATTTGCTTTGAAATCTCTTCTAGGATGTGTATGAATTCCAATCTCCAGGTAACACTGCCAAGTGACCAGCCTTCCCCTAAAAACAGAAACACTATACACTGAAGCAAACACAATGTGCTGCCTAAACCAATAATGGACTAATATTCTATTGTCTATCATAACTTCAGTCATGTTTATTTTAAACCACAAGCTTTCTGCATGTTTAATTCAATTATTTGTATTATTAAACTGGGGGTTTGGATTGAGAATTTTCGGTTGAGTTGAACTTTATTTTGTGCTGTCTCATTGTGTTATCTCACCATCTTTATACTTGTGCCTGAGCCAGATTTGTTATCTCATCATGAAAACAATGCTTTCCAACCCTTCATTAATCTGGGACTTTTGAAACAATTTTACGGGGCAAAATTTACCACAGTCTAGGCCAAAAAGAATGTGAGGAGCTTTACTCACTGCCTGCCTCTGATCTCTGACTACTGATCAACAAAAAGGTGGTTCATGAACAGACAGACTTCCCCAACACAAACATATAAGGGGTGTGTCTGCTCCACAGACCTTGATATGAAAGCTGTGCTTCATGGTGCACTTTGCAGCCATAGCATTGGCCCTGTACTTCATGATATTGCTTATAGACATGTAATTGCAATTTTAATCAAAAAACTTCCTACTGTACCCTCTTGTGCCAGCCCCTCTGGGCCAAAGAGGCTATAGGACAATTATGAACTCTTTGGCTTTATATGGGATTATTGAATGTAAAGAAACAGTGATATTTCTCTTGACATGGGACTCCATGTAACCCAGGGTGTATGAGGGGGGTGAGATCAAGGGTGACTTTGAGGGGGCTGGCCTGGAGTGCTAAGGGGGCCCCCCTGCCATCTCCTGCAGGGGACCCCATCCTCCTGGGGCCCTGAGGTCCCTGACACCCTTCCTACTCCCTGGCACACTGCTCACAAAACCAGTTAGGTTGGAAAAGTCCTCTCAGATCATGGAGTCCAAGCTATGACTCAACATCACCTTGTCAACGAGACCATGGCACTGAGTCTTAAACACCTCCAGGGATGCTGACTCCACTACCTTCCTGGGCAGTCCATTCCAATGTCTAATCATCATTTCTGTGAAGAAATTCTTCCTGATGTCCAACCTAATTCTCCCCTGGTGCAGCTTAAGACTGTGTCCTCTTGTCCTGTCACTTGTTACCTGAAAGAAGAGCCTGACTCCCACCTGGCTACAACCTCCTGTCAGGGAGTTGTAAAGAGTGATAGACTCACCCTGACCCTCCTCTTCCCAAGGATAAACACCCCCAGCTCCCTCAGCCACTCCTCACAAGACTTGTGCTCCAGACCCTTCACCAGTTCCATTGCCTTTCTCTGGACCTGCTCCAGCCCCTCAGTGACCTTCTGGAACTGAGGGGCCCAGAACTGGACACAGGATTTGAGGTGTGGCCTCACCAGTCCCTGCCCTGGTCCTGCTGGCCACAGTATCTGATACGGGTCAGGATGACATTTGGCTTCTTGACCACCTGGGCATGGGCTGGCTTATGTTCAGCCACGGTTGCTGAGCACCCTCAGGTCCTTTTCCACTGGGCCACTCTCCAGCCACTGCCTCCAGCCCGTAGCGCTGCAGGGGATTTCTGTGACCCAAGGACCAGACCCAGCCTTGCTGAACCTCACACCGTTGGTGTCGGCCCATCCGTCCAGCCTGTGCAGGTCCCCCTGCAGACCCCCCACAGACCTGCACTCGCACCCGCTCGGTGCCGTGCGCGGAGGCGCCGGGGCGGCCCGCACTCACCCGCAGGAGCAGAGCTCACACAGGCAGCGCGGCGGCGCCATCCCCTCGGCGGCCGCCGGGGCCGGTAACCAAGGACGCCGCGGCCCGTGGCAACGGCGGCGCCCGTGCGGCTTCCGGTGGCGTCACGGGGCGCGAGCGGGGCCGGGCCCGGCGCGGGTTTCCGGGAGCGACGCTGGGGCGAGCACAGGTGTGTGTTCCCCGCTCCGGGCGCGGTGCCGGTGCCCGTGCCCGGCCCCTTCGACCAGGCTCAGCCTCCGAGCTCCGTAACCCCGGCCTGGGGCCTGCGGGGGCCGGGGACGGGACGGGACGGGACGGGAGGGCGAGCGAGCCGCAGCCGGAGCGTGACCCTCCAGGCTGTGCCGCTCCGGGCTCGCTCCCAGCGCAGCCCCTGTTTCGGGTGCGGCCCGAGCAGGGCCCACGCTCTCGGGATTGGGTGTTCGGGGCCGGGACAGGGGCTGTACTGGGAACGCGCCGCGCCCGCAGGAGGTTTCCCGATGTAGTCACAGCTCACGTCATTGCGAAATACAAAGCATTTCCTCAAGCTCGCTCCTAAATAAAATGATTCCCTCCGCTCACAGAATCAGCCGACCATGGTGCTCGCAAGCGTGGAAAAGATAGTTGGGCTCCAGAAGAAGACGTCCGGCATCAGGAATATTTGTATATTGGCCCACGTGGATCATGGTAAGGCAGGTGCAGGCAGAGGCCTCTTGAGGAAACCTGTGTGTTTCTGAACGATGGTGAGATGTTTTGGTCGCTGTTCAAAGCAGTAGGTTTTCATTCATTTTGCTTTAAACTGTTGTAGACACGATTCAAAGAAGTAAATATGCTTTTTGCACCTTTTTCTTGGCCTGATGCAGCTTATCGTTTAGATCTTAAGAGAGCTTTACACTGAAATGGTCTGGAATAGTTGAAACTGAATGTTTTCTGCTTCTATGAAGGTGAATGTCAGCATGAATTAAATACATGCTTGCGAGGGAGGCTGTTGTTTCTATATCTTAAAACAAGTTTGTTCTGTAGGTGGAAATATGTTGTCCTATTGCATGTTACATTGAGGTGATGTACTGTTTGTTATTTCAACTGCTTTTCTGGTCATGACAGATACGTTTGCATCCACTCTTCAAAAATAAATGTGTGTGTACCTAACAGGTGAAGCTGAATAATCAGATTTGGTTTTTTTTAAAGTTAATTTATACTTTTGTGGCACTTCAAAGCCTTTACTGGTATCGATGTTTTAGAACGCTGCATGTTGTCAGCATTCATAATATTGTTGTGTATTTTGCCATTATTTGTATTTGTTTAAGTAATTTATTTTTCTTTTCAGGCAAAACTACTCTTGCTGATTGTCTTATATCTAGCAATGGAATCATCTCTAGCCGCTTGGCAGGAAAGGTAATGTTATACAGTCATTTTTAACACAATTATGGTGTATATGTGCTGGGATTGTAAATCTGTGATGATTAAGAAAATTCGAATTCTAGTCTTGCTAAACTGTGTTTTCTTGCAGTCATAGTCTTTGACAATTGATAAGAAATTGTGGAGATAATTCTCCAGACTCATCACCTGTTCTTTTGTTTTTGTACTCAGCTGAGATATCTAGACAGTAGAGAAGATGAGCAGATCCGAGGAATAACAATGAAATCTAGTGCAATTTCACTGCACTTTGTGAAAGGTATGTTTTTGTATGCTGGCAAGTATAGCTTGCAATACACAGTTTTGTTAATTTTCCCTGTCTCATCATTGTCACTATTGTGAACTTTGTGTACAACGTTCACTTTTGTGTTTCTCAGTGTTAGGCCAAGATTCTGCAGAGACTTAGGCATGCATTCAACAGTCAGCCAAGATAATTGAGTTCCATCTCAGGGTCAGGAAAACCAGCTCCAATCCTATCTCCGAGTGGAGGCTATAGGAGTAGTTGCCTTGATCTTTTTATTTTAGATCTGAATACTTAAATTTTGATCATAAGTGTTGAATTGATGTCAAGTAAAGAACTTCTTTCAAAAATGTTTTAGTACAGTCTTTGTGTTAAGTTGCCTGTTACACTCTGCTGTAAAGGTTTTTTGTAGGGTAGTTAGTGTCACAATAAATAATAGCTAAGCAGTGTAACTGGGTGGCTGAAAGAAATATTTTTGAAAACTGTTCTGAAATGTTAATTTATTGTTTGATCCTAGGTGATCAGGAGTATCTGATTAATTTAATAGACTCCCCAGGGCACGTGGATTTTTCTTCAGAAGTATCTACTGCTGTCCGACTCTGTGATGGTTCCATCATAGTGGTGGATGCTGTTGAAGGAGTCTGTCCACAGGTGAAATGAAGTGTATTAAATAGAGAAAGAGGGTAGGGAAGACAGAGGAAGTGAAGTCTGAAGTGTGATATATAGAAAAAGATGAACTGTTTACGAAGTTTTGTAAAACTTCTAAGAAATGACAGTGCATTTGAGGTATGAAAGTGGGAAGTAAATTTCATAGTTGTGCTGAAAGACTGAACAATGCTGGTGAGTGGGTGTAGTTATGCAGGGTTGAAACAGTAAGTATGCAATTTTTCAGGTAATGGAATATTTGTATAGAGAATTCTTAAGGGAAGTAATTTTCTATATTTACAAGGACTCTTAGGGTTTTGAGAGTGAAAAAATATGTAAAATAAAACAGATAGCCATGGGAAAAAGCATACTTATCTAAATAGGGGGAATTCTTATTACTGTGGATGTTTTAGCCCTTACATTCTGCCATTCTGCAGAATTCTTCAATAACTAACCCTGTATAGCGTGGGAGTCGGTTTCTGGTTTGAATGTCAACCTATCCTTTACTGTATGTTTATTGAATTTTAGAATTACACTTTAATTTTTATAATAGTCTGTCTTTTTTTGTGGTATCAAGCTTTCTATAACGGATTTTTTAAAACTATTTCCTTCTTAGACTCAAGCAGTCCTGCGACAGGCATGGCTGGAAAATATACGTCCGGTCTTGGTGATTAACAAAATCGATCGCTTGATTGTGGAGCTGAAGCTCACCCCTCAGGAAGCATACTTGCACCTTAAGAATATCTTAGAACAGGTATTCAGGCTATAGTGTCATGTTCACACAGCAGATTTTATTACATTATAGCATTTAATCTAACTGTAAACATTGGGATGCATCTAATTTCTAACTGGTTTTGAGATCATTCAGAATGCCTGTGACGGAGAAAGGGTATTAAATGCCTCTTGTCATGTTGTCAGGAAAAGTCTTCATTTTTAGAAATAATATGGTGAATGTTTTGTTTTTGCTGTTAAGTTGTTTAAACTTCATTGGAGGTAGACAAATGACCTCTTTAGACTGTTCCTGATATTGATGGGTTTATGTAGGGATAAAGTTGATTCATCTTTTAAGTTTTAATTTACCTTCAATCTCACCCCCCCCCCCCCCCCGCCCCACCCAATCTTACTTTTAAGCACTTTCCCTGCATGGTTTCTCTTTGCCTTCTGTTGTTTGTTTGTTGGCAGTAACAAGTTCCTATTTCACCATTCCTTGTTCTGAGAGGCCAAAGGTGTCACATGTGATCCTCTTTATCTGATTCAGTCCTGGACTTTGACTTGAAAACTGCATGGTGTTTAAGTTTCATATGGTGTTACCTCATTAACTGCTGTTGTCTTCAAATGTGCAGAATTACATACATGATGTCTGCATTTTAAATTGCCAAATGATTCACAGGCATGCTGTCTTTTTAACAAGGCCCCACTATTGTGTTTTGGAGGGTGGGCGAATTGCATTTTAATTGCAAGGGTTGTGAAAGTGTGAATGAATCTGAGAGTGTTTTTACATATCCTTCTGCAGATCAATGCAGTCACTGGAGCACTCTTTACCTCCAAAGTGTTAGAAGAAAGAGCTGAGAAAGAAACAGAAAGTGAAAGCATTTCAGACACTTCACCAGGAGAACAAATTTATGACTGGAGTACTGGCTTGGAAGATACTGATGATTCACATCTGTATTTTTCACCAGAACATGGAAATGTGGTGTTTGCCAGTGCAATTGATGGCTGGGGTTTTGGGTAAGTTTAGGATTTAATTACTGACAATTTTTCTTTTAATTGATTACTGCAGTTGCTTAATATTTGTAAGGATGGTTTTTGTATTTTTCTGTGATATGCGACTGTATATAAATCAATTCTAATAGATTAACACTGAACAGCTGAAAATACTACCAGCATTGTCATCTCTGACAGGGACCTCTGTTTTACTTACATAGCAGTTGGTGAGCCCACTGTGGTGTCCAGCCTAGCCTGGGAAACTTAGCAGTTAATCAGTTGCTGGCATTTGATAGACTGTGATAGACAAGGCTAAAAACTGCAGCAGTGCAGGGAGATTAGTTCGGGAGGGCAGCAGGTGTGTGGAGATGCACATGTTCTCATTGCTGGCCACGAGGTGGAGTCGTTGTCTTCATCATGAAAATATCATTAGAGATACACTCAGTAATACAGTGAGGGTCTTGAATATTGCAGAACCTTTAGAAAAATATCTCCAGGATTAAGTCAAACTCTTCAATATGGTGTTAAGTGTAGTTTGTTGTTTAATACAAATGTTTCTTGTCACTTCAGAGGAAAGGGAAAATAAAATGGATCATTTTAACTTAATTATCTGTCATGAGTAATAATAATTTATAAAAATAAAAATCAGGTGTGTAAGGAAGTTGAAAACAAGCTTTCAAATTCAGACATATTCTTTAGTCTGAAAGATCTTTTAGTAGAGGATGTGTATGAGGGGAGACCTTTCCATTTCTGAAGGCTCGAGGGAGTTATCTGATACCTTTGATTCACATTAACACATCTTACCTCAAGTTCTCCATTCCTGTATGGTGCCCACAGTTACTTTCCTGTTTATGATATTCAGGGATCAAGTATGGGGAATTTTTTTTCTATTACTGCCTACTGAACATGTCTAGCAAAAAAACCATGGAATATTAAGGATTCCCTCACTGGGCCTAAGCACCCTGATTTGTTAACTCTTCGGGTCTGCTGAACACAACTGGCTTTGTAACATAGGAATGGCATTACAGTTTTTATATTACGTTCTCATTTTACTCATTGTTAAAGCAATGATGCAAACAAGAAGTCCTCTAGGTAGTTAAAGTAATTACCATCATATAATGGCTCAAGTTTGGCTCAAAAGAATACTTGTTTTTTAACATGTGCTATTCTGGTCACAGTTCATAGAATAAGTTTGAGTCAGCACATAAGTATCTATAACTTTTGTATTATGTTTTTGGGTTTTTGCTGAGGGGATATACACAAATGTTTACTTCAAATAAACAAGTTCAGCCTTGAAGCTGACTTGAAACAGAAGAAAGCCATTCACATACTGCTCATTTTTTTGACCTGATAAGACTAAATATTTTTGCAGGTGCAAATGTTAAACAATGCAAGCTGAAGTGAAGACAATTGGAGAAGTGGGAGTAAAACAAAGATTTGAGACTTTTGGGAGATTTTCGTGAACGCTTTCTGTTGTGTAGGCTGATAAGCACATGTAAGCAGCATTTTACTATCAAGTTGTATTTTGTTTCATTTCAGCATTGAGCATTTTGCCAAACTCTACAGCCAAAAGATTGGAATCAAGCCTGCAGTACTTCTGAAGACTTTATGGGGAGATTATTATCTAAATACAAAAGCAAAGAAGATAATGAAAGGTGATCAGGTAGGGAGGTTGTCAAAAATATTACCCGATTTTTATTTTCAGGGTTGTTTTTATTTTTTTCATTCTATTCCTCATGGTGTATTGTGGAACTTGACCTCAGTACCTGTTCACTCAGTATCACTGGAGGTACAAAGTCACCAGGAGAGTCTTGCATCAAAACTTGGAGCAGAGAACATTCCAAAACTGATTGTTCAAATGCTTCATGGAGGAAAACTCATCTCACAGGGAGTTTTCTTATTTTCATTTAATCATGATTTTTTTTTTGGTGTTCACATAGATGAGGATTAATAGTTACCAGACTCAAGGTAGTTATGTACCATATTTAAATACTACTTCTAAAATTGAAATCCTTGTCCTCCACTTTTCTATTTTGTGTTTATTTTGTGCCTTATACCATTCTTATGAGATAGACTGTTGAAGTAGTGATCTTGTGTGAAAACAGACAACTGTCTTGATTTTCAACAAAGGTTTTACATGCTCCTTAGAAAATGTGCAGTCTTAAGCCTATTGTAAAAGTGAGGAGTTTATGGTAATGAGCTGTATGTTTGTCTTCTATCAGTCAAAAGGAAAGAAACCTTTGTTTGTGCAGTTGGTGCTGGACAACATATGGAGTCTGTATGAAGCTGTTATGAAAAGGTGAGAAGATTTTAAAGTTTTCATGACATCTCTTTCCATGTGCTATGATAACTTTTTGAAATATGCATGAATTATAGATATTTCTTACTTACTGCTACTGTGTCTTTCATCTATTTATTATTTTCCTTGCAGAGACAAAGAAAAAATAGAAAAGATAGTCACCTCTTTGGGTTTGAAAATTGGTGCTCGGGAGTCACGGCACACAGACCCCAAAGTTCAGCTTAATGCCATTTGCAGCCAGTGGCTGCCAATATCTGATGCAGTTCTCTGTATCCTTAAGGAAGATACTGTTTTTTGATCTGTTGGCAGTTCTCAGACTTCAAAGTGTGCTCACATATTTCAATGTGTGATTTGGTATGATATGTTCTCTTTCTTATGTCTGTTTCTGTGCAATCTGCACCCGTTTTTGTGCCTGTAACATCATGAGTTACGTGTCTACAGTGATTCGTACATTTCTACCAACTTTGTCCTTTTGCGTTCATGCTGTTTTTAGGAAACGAAATTATGAAACTGGAGGTAATATAACAATACACTTTGGTTATGTAGTTTTAAATACAAATTTCAGTGGTTTTCCTGAGGGAGAAACCAGTCTCCTGTTTGTAATAGTTATAATAGGTCTTCTGTCATGAGGTTTGTAAATACCTGATGTTATGTTTAAGGCATACAAATTCTTAATCCAAAATCGACCTTTGTTGTTTGTCTACTGTGCTCATCACTTATAATATAACACCTTATATAATGGTAGATGTGCACAAATTATTGATGTAGAAATACTAATTGTTTCTATAAATCTTGCCCCACTGTTACTGTTCTTAGTTTCCCAATTGCACATAGGATAGGCCACCTCTTCTTCACTCTCTATTCTGCCCTTGATAAATGGCAAACAGTTTTTGCTGGCTTGAGAGAAGCCTGTAAGCACTTGATAGACAGAGCTGGATTTTGTATCTGTTTTTGCTGGCAGTTAATGCATGAGGCTGAATTAAAGAAGCATTGAAAGCATTCATCTGCCTGTTATTTGCATTCAGTACGGAAATATAAATATTTATCCTTAGCAATGTGTCTTAGCCATGGTGTGTAATAAAATTCCCAGTCCTCTCGACATCACAGCAGAGAGAGTGGAAAAGCTGATGTGTGTTGGAGCTAGAACATTTGATTCTTTGCCACCAGAAACTCAGGAACTGAAAAGCGGTGAGTAGGTGTTCTCCCATTAACATGAAAGTTGCCTCTGTCTTGGTGATTTTGTTTGTCTTTGGATCATAAGATGTCTAGTAATCTCTACTAAATGTATAATTATTTTACTTGTAATGTCTTTGTTGATGTTTGTCATTGCCATGTCATAATCCTGTTTTTATAAGATTATATTTATACATTTTTTTCAATCCCATATATTCGTAGTTTTTTGACAGCTCAAGCTGCAGGTGATGTAAAGTCTAAGACTTTAAAGCTGGGGGTTTTACAAGGATATGAGGTTAATACTTGTTTTCAGTTCTAAATGGTGGAGGTTGTTCCATAATTGAGAATTGAATATTTTAGTGACTTCTATATTAAAATCATTAATTTTTATCCAGTAGTGGTCTGATTTGGGTTTAATTTTTGCAAGTGTATTGATTAGCTTTTGGTAGTTAAGTAATTGTGGAACAATGTTTTGAGGAGAGCATCAAGAAATCCAAGAAGATGAGATATCAAATGTCATTTAAAGGTGAGATGTGAATAGGTGACTCTTCATCCTGTACTGAACATTTAAAAACATGGTATTCTCCAAATGGTATTCACTATTGTATCAGTGTAAGTTCATTGGAAGAAATTTAGTCTGTAAACGTGGATCTTACTGCTCTTGTTTATGAAAAAGTCAAGTACTTTCACATTTGGTGAGTATATTGCCAATTTTTTGTAGTAGTTTTGTGCTTTTGTTTGCCTAAGGACTTTGCTGTCTATCTTTTCATATATCTGATAAAAGGGAGAAGTGTAGAAGATGCTTCAGTTTCTGTGTTGTTAGAAATTTTGAATGATATTGTGTCTTGTTTGAATTTCATAATGTGTTCCAAGCTGGATGAAAACAGTAATTTGTGGGAATTTCCTAAGTATTTACTAAGTGTGGTGTGAATCTTTCATCCTTTGAGGAATATCTGTGCTTGCAGTGATGTTGGTAGGATTTCATGAGTGTCTGGGCATTTGAAAGACTTACTCCTTTAGTTTGAAAGGAGGGAGAGTACTTTGAGGTACTGAATAGGTAGTTCAGTCTTAATCATAAGCTGCTCTCTGGTTTCCATTCTAATCTAAATCAGCCTGTAAACTCAACTTTTCATTTAGATGGAGTATATGTAGTTTGTTATCAGAGTTGTATTTTTGCAAGTTTGTCCCTTTTGTTGTGAAACACACTTGAAGACACAGGCAGTGTTATCAAATGATTAGGCCAGAGTAATTTTTACTTTTCCCTGTTTATTTGTCTTTAGCATATTACCCATTGAAATAGGAAATAAACAGTAATGCTTATAAAATTAATGTAAAGCCATACTTTGTCTGTACTTTTGGAAAAAAAGGGAAAATAAATTCCTTTTTTGTTTCTTCAGCTTTCATGAAATGCAGTAGTGAAGGCCCAGTTATTGTTTTTGTTTCCAAAATGTTTCCTGTTGATTCAAAGGCATTACCACAGAATAAACCAAGGTAAGAAAATGTGACATTTAACTTTCTGATCTACATTAGATACTTTTAAGAAAACAATGTATGTTGAAAGTGTGGGTAAGTTGTTTCAAACTTGAGAAAATAATTAATGAAAAGAATGCAATGAGGTCTTTTCTGCAAGTAGAGGTTTTCTGAATGAGTTCAAAGGATGAGTACTTATACAGCAAATCTGTTGGACAAGAGTTCTGAGTTCCAACTATATCATCCTACTGCTGTATGCTGTTTTAGGTTGTTTGGGGGAAATTACTGAGGTGTGATACTTCCTTAGTTTTCCAGTGAGGTTGTGTTGGCTTGGCTGTAACAGCTCATGTTTGTCCTGAGAAGCACTTCCCATCAAACTGGACGTAACAGCTCAGTGATCATCCAGTCCATTGCAAGTGCAAAATAAAATGGGCTAATTAAAGTATTCCAAACCTTGACTTGTTTTTTCAGTGACCTCAAAGGCATGAATGCACTTCAAAAGTTGATTTTCCTCTGGGAGGTTTGGAAAACCTTTTGTTACAGCTTTTTATTGTTTAATAACCATATTATTTTCTTTGAGGAGTAGGTCCTTCTTGACTTCATTTCCCTTGCACATTTAACTGTACTACTTTTAGCTGAAGCTGTCTGGAGTTTTTCAGAAGAAATGTACTTTTCTGATGAGTTTATAAGAGTGAGCTTCATCTTACTTAACCTTTCATCCTTCTGAGCCTCCGGAGCATTTTCAGTAGGCAACTTTTGTATTAACTGGCCATTTTAGGTTTTTCTGAGGTTGTCACTGTACAGTGAAGTAACAGAAAATATAAATTTTTCTGCTGAATTAGACTAATTGTGACTGTTAAATCTTTGTGCAAAAAATGGTACTGCTGCTATAGTAATATTTGAAAGCTTCACTGCTGTCTTAGGTTTTTCACACACTTCCTAGATTTATTTCCGTTTTTTTCTTGCCAATCTTATCTAGAAGTCTTCCACCAAAAATGTTTCACTGAGTTCAGGAAAAAGTACATTGCTCTTCTGGCTTGAGCAGACACTAGATGGTGCAGTTTTGCTTTGAGTTCTGTCTTTAAACATACCTGAAACATGAGGAGTTCTCAGGTCCTGGTGTGGCACAGCAGCGCCATTCCTGCTTTGTCTGCTTTCCTGGGTATGTACTCCAGTCATCAGACAAGAGTACACTGAGGCCGTCACTTTCTAGCTGCTCTGTCACTGATAATGACTTATTTTTTTATTTGTTGGGAAGATCAAGAGTCTTTGAGGTGATGAGGGTGTGACATAGGGGCAAAGGTGACTTTTACTTACACTAGATGCTGATATGTTCAAGATTTTAGTTACTTTCTGTTTATTCACTGCATTGAAAATTGTAGTGTCTTGCTATGTAGTATTTCTTACTGGACTTCATAATAACTTGTTCAATTAGTACTAGTTGGCTAATGTTAAAATGAAATCACGTGAATGTTTTTCTTTGAGATAACCAGTCATTAGCAGTACCATGTGATTTTGCTGATTAGGTAGTATTAATGGTTTTGTTTTGAGGTGACAGTTGGAGTCCATTATTTGAAAAACAGCAATATGGCAAAATGTGTATTTCTCAATATTTTATTTATTAAGATACTACAGGTAAGCTGTTCTGGAAGAAATCAGGAAGGAAGGTTATTTCTAAAGAAGGAAAGGTATCTCCATGAAGCAAGATCAGTGTTTTAAAAGCACAGGATTGTGTAAATGTGGTTTCTGAGCACACTGTGTGCTATTTACAATTACACAGTGAAGCTTGTACCTCACAGAACTGAGCGATGGTTGAGTGGAGGAAAGGACATCCAGTATTTAAACTGGTATTCCATGAGAGTTCTCCATAAGAATGTGCGAATGTGGGGAGGAGTAAAGAATATCTCTACTATGTCTGTTACCAGTAGTTTCATGTTTTCCTATTAAAGAACATTAATAGATGTCGTACCT
Organism: Pithys albifrons albifrons; assembly: GCF_047495875.1. Lineage (NCBI taxonomy): Eukaryota > Metazoa > Chordata > Aves > Passeriformes > Thamnophilidae > Pithys > Pithys albifrons. The sequence continues at coordinate 12,452,285 of NC_092470.1, forward strand.
TTCATTGACATGTTAATTTTGAGAAGCCATATCTGCGTTCTTGTGTGTCCTGATGTTTGACCCCTGGACTGATCTGCTACAGTTACTATCCTTGGGAGTGGGGGAGGGATTAATTTAAGAATGTGAAAGCATGTGAAAAATCTGAGTTTTCTCTGGATTTTTTTTGTCAAAACTTGTACTCTTCTAATTTCCAGAGGGAAAAAAAAATCCATGGCACTGTCTCTGTCTTTCCTTTTGTAAGGCAGTATTGGGTAAGGCTTTTGTGACTTTCTTAAAGATGCAGGTTGACTTTGCAGCAGTTTTTTATAGTTTGCCTTATTTATGCCATCTGCTTGTAATAAGCTGGGAAAAGCAAAAAGCTCTTCTAAGTCCAGGGTGTATAGTAAATGATAACAAAGGTTGGATTTTTAATTAAAACAACCTCCCTTGAGACTGCTGTTGGCAGCTAATATCTCCTAGAAGGTGACTTTAAAATGAATAGATTCTATACTAAAACTGCTATGATTTTGCTTTTACTGTTTAAATATAAAGTTTTTCCTCTGTTATTACACTAAAATACATGAGAAAATAATTTGTTGTCAAGTTACAGCAGGTTGGCAGCTTAGATTTATTGTTCTTTGGAAAGGATTAAAAATTTACTTTTTATATGGTATCAGTATGTCCTGAGCTTTTGTGAGGTTTTCTAGAGAAATGAGAATTTTGCAAATATGTTTTGTCTTCCAGTTTCTCCTGTCTGAACTTCTGAAATTATTTCCTAATTCCAACCAAATCAGACAAAGTTGTAAATTTTCTGTAAATTTTTGCTTGGGTAGAGTAGACAAACAGATTAGGACTCCTCCTTCACTTTAGATATTAAAATATCTAAAAGCCAAACCAGTAGGAAATAGGGCTATAGTGGCTTCTCTTGGAGCTGCTCACTTTATGTTATGGTTATTTGTTAATGCCTGGGGTTATTTATTCCTAAGTATTGCTGTGTGTAGAATTAGGTGTTCATTCAGCATATGCTGTTTTTTTCTCTTATTTCTACTAATGTTTGACATTGAACTTCAGTCTTAACACAGGATGGTTGAATGGAGGTATATGAATAAAAGGCAAGCTTGGCATTTGGGGACAGGGTCTAAATGTTCCAGTTTGCTCTTCCTGAGGTTTAGAATTCTGCCTTCATCTAATGCAGTGTAAAAGAGAAATGTTTAATAGTTATTTGCAATTGCTTTCAAGTGTTCCTAGGTGTATTTAATGTAAAATGCTACGAAAATATAAACTGAATATCAAATCTTATGATGAAATCATCTATTAACTTTGTAGAGCTCTGTGTATAAATGTCACAGTGATGTGATGCCATGTCAGCAATAGGATGCAAACCTTTTATGTTACTTGAGGTCCATCTTACAATCTTGCTGAATAATGTAAATAAATAGAGTACACTGAAGAAATTCCATTTCTACTTTCCAGTGGTAATAAAGAAAAGTCTATTGAACAGATAAGCTGGTGTACTAAAATTATATTTCATTACTGCATTGGGGGATATAAAACCTGTAATACCTGTACCATTTTCCTCCAGATAAAATGAAAGATTTTTTCTCAGCCAGCTTGAAATCAGGACTGTTGTTTTTAAGGTGTCACCCAGAAATAGACACTTTCCCATACAATTCTGCACGAAATTATGATGATAGTTGTTTCTTTGTTTTGTGCTACAGCTTGTTTGCCTGTCTTAAAGCAACAGATTGTAGTGTACTTCTTTTATTTGCTTTTTAATGTTTCCTAAAAATTATTGGGGAAAAAAAAGGTGATTTTTGCCAAACCTTCAGCTGAAATGTTATTACATTGTTTTGATCCTAATAAGAACATTTATAAAGCTTCAAGGTCTGTAAGAAATTACTATCTTCTTGCAAGTAAATGAATGTATATGTTTAAAGGCAATACGACTTGCAGTGACTTCAGTGTGATCTGCACCCATCAGCTTCTGTTTTCATTAATAGTTTGTTCTAAATAGTAGTTTGTGCATTAGAAATGTATAGGGAGAGTCATCTGAATAGGCTGTCAGATTTACAGTTAACACCTGAATTTTGCACACAATTATATAATTAATAGGCAGTTAAATGTCACCCAGACACCTGATCCTGTCAGGTTTCGGAAGCCAAGCACCGTCAGGCCTGGTTGGTACTTGCATGGGAGACCTCCTGGGAATACCGGGGGCTGTAGGTTCTAGTCCTGAGGACACTTCACTGTCACTGTTCAAGCTCGCTCGGCCGTGGCAGATGAACCTGAGGAGTCAAAGGGTGGGGCCAGTTCTGTGCACCCTGTGACTCACCTAAAACATCCACTGTGCAGGCTGGAAGAGCACACCCATATGGGGAGAGCCCTTCCCAAATCTTCATTCATGAAGCCGAGCCATCATGATGATGATATAATTAAGAGACTAATATATGCTTTTCAAAAATTAAAACCCCTATTATGGTTATCAGGAAATAGATTTCAATGTTAGAGTATACAGTTTGAATCCAGCTAAGACCTTTGGAACTGATCCAAGAAGGAAATATGTAGTAATGGTTGAAATTTGGATCTCTGGATATAATTTAGTTTGTGTAATGAATGGTAAGCTTAAGAGAGAAAAGGTTGTAACATTGTGGAAGAGTTTTTCTTCAAGTTTATTCTTTCTTTAGTGCACGTTTAGCATGTGAGATAAATCAAAGGTCCATATTTCAGTCTAGAGTGTTTTTCAAGGCAGTGTATGAGAGCTTGGTATTGATATCTTATTTCATTACATATCTCAGAATGAATGAAAGCTGCTGTGTAATATAATACAGAAGAGTTACTGAGTATTCCCTGTTGCAGAAGCCCTGTAAAACAGTTGAATGAAATTTTATGTAAATTATGATTTGGGTAATTTTCAGTTGTTCCTTTTGTGCTTACACGTTTATTTCTACTGTGAATTGCAAAGGAGTTTGAGTTACAACAGAAATGATAGTAAATGATCCTAGTAGAGTTACATGAGTTTGTGAATGGAAATAGTTTCATAGACATTAAGTAGTTTAGTCCAGAAAGTAACAAGCTTCAGAAGGATTAGCAAGACCACTGGACATATGCTGTGCTGAAATGGAGCAAACAAACTGCACTTGACAGAGCTGTCCTTAGGGATGCTGCTGACAGAATTCTTTGAGTGCCAGATGAGTGGGACAGCAGCCAGTGATTTCACTAAAACTTAATTCTGAAGAGCAGAGTCATGAAGAGTAATCTAGAGGATTCTCTGTGAATTACTTGGATTTAAAGATGTTATCAGAAATTACCCACTTCACAGCTTGTGAAGTCAAGCGTGTGTCCATGAACTCAAGGAATTTAAACTGGTAAAATCTACACAGAGAGAAAGTGTTCTCAGTTCTTCAAAAACATTGTCCATGGCATGGGAGATGCATCATAGACACTTGTTGGCAGTACTGTTAATCTTTTGGAACTCAGTTATGTTCTGACTGTGGTGTTTCCTTTTTAAAATGGTCTGAAGGTTAAAAAATGTAACACTTTATAATAATCAGAAGCAAATTTGTCTGTGGGGGTGTTTTGTTCTGATTATTTGCTTTGAATTTTTGAACGATTTTGGATTGAAATCTCTCTTTGATATCATGAAAGAGTAGAAAATCATGTTCAGAAGACTAATGGTATGAAGTTCAGTTGTCATTCAGTTTGAATTAAACACATTATCCTGGGGGAATGTGGGAATCATAGAAGTAGCTGGCAATGACATGCTTGCATTACCTGAAATCTGATGGATTTAATCAACAGTCTATTAAATGTCAATAGTATGTATATTATACTCTTTTCCACGTTCTTATTTCCATAGCATGTGTTTTAGGTTAAGATGAGTGAGTAATAGGTGGTCATCCATCTGTGTCAGCTCCATTGCCTGTGCCAGGTTCCTGTATCTGGATGCTGTAGCATCTCTCTGGAGCAGGGAATCTCTCTTTCTGCTCCTGAATTTTCATTTCCTGGTTTTTGTATGACTGGATGTTCCCATGTTTTTTCTGCCAATATTATGAGGTTGTAGATCCTTTCTTAGGGAGTGAAAAAGGGGACAGGAAGAAAAAGACGAGGCAATCTTTTGGTTTGGGCAACATGTGTTCAAAATTGATTTTGCTTCTGATTGGTTTTGCCAACTGGAGAAATTGAATAAATCAGAGTTTAATTTAAAACTGGTTTTGTTGCAGATACAGTGCCTTATGTGCATTAATCTTGTTCTGTGTTCTGCTTGAGTGTGTTACAACTCTATATAAGGATTTATTTGACAACATTATCTTTTTTTAGTTTCTAATGATACTACCAGGAGTGACTAATTTTGTAGAAATTGATGCTGACAGAAACCAGGATGGAAGTTTAGGTTGTACCTACTAGCTCAAGTCCCACCTACACTCAATCTGCTTTTTTATCAAATTGAGAATATAATTAACTGTCTTTATATGTACTGCAACTTACACCAGTGCATTCTGAATTTTAAGGGACCTTTAGTATGTGTGGTTAGGGCTATCTGACACCTAAATATACTGATACTTCCAAATATACCCTGGGGAAAAAAGTGAACACATGTTTTTTTTACTGTCAGTATTATTAACTCAAATGAGAAGTATTTTTGGGAGATCAAATGCGTTGGAATGCATATATGTATGTCCTCATGTGTATACTATGCCATCATGTATAGACTGCATTTATGACACCCTTGGCTGTCTCATCTGTACTTCCCCTATCAGTCTCTCTCCTCTGGGAATTTTTCTGACATTCCAAACCCTTAAATAACTTTGAACAGCTGCCTTCAGGAAAAAAATAATAAAAAAGTTTTCATCTCCACCATCTGCTTTGCATTTTGTATTGTTAAGCTTCGCTCTCTTTTGCAATAAAATAATCAGGCCAGACAATAATATAATATCACGGTATCTGAAATTTCAAAGATACATATTCTTAATGCTGTCACAATGATTATTTGAGACAATTTAAAAATTTAAAAAAAAAAGGAAAACCTCCAAGTTGCTAAGAAGTTTGAAGTGGTGATTTTGTCTTGCTTTCTCCTTTTCTATGACATGTAATGTGTCTGTCCCAGGTTCTGAGTTCTAAAAGTCTGTGCTTGAGATTCTTATATTTTACCCTGGCAGCCTCTCTTAGGTAGTTTTTAGAGAGATTTTTAACTTATGTATAATTTTCTTATTCTTTTGAATTGGACATTTGGATTAAAGATAATTGTTGTTCAAAGTGATTTCCTTGAGTTCTAAGAATTTTGGTAAAATGGAGGGTCTCATTTTTTACATTAAGTCTCTTACAGAATGTGTCATGTGCAGAACAGCATCCTGATTATGATCTAAAAAAAAAAATCTTACTGGCAGTGAGTTGGTCTCAGCCACATAATCTGTTCAGGGCTTCCTGCCTGTAATTAGTCCACTTAAGAGCAGAATAAGTGTCCAGTGACTATTTCTACTGACTGCACATAAAATCTTTGACCTGTGAGTAATGGGTCATTTCCCTATTTAAGAGTGTATATGGCAAAGTGAGTCAATCTTTTTGTGCTTTTTTTAGTAGAGATCATATTTACATGGCTGTTCTGCAAACAAGAATTACTCTACTGCTGTAGTGCTTCCTGTGGTTTTCTTCCTCTTGCCATTCATTACTACTGGTATTCAGGAGATCTTGACCTGTTTTTGTAAGTGTTGGAATTAAAGAGGGGGAGTGACTTGTCCAAGCCTGCTAAACAAGCCAAAACTAGTAACAGGAAAATCTTAAAACATCTTAACGCTAAGAACTGTTGTTCTTCCCCTCCATCATGTAAGCAAATGCAGGACACACCTCATAGGTGGGTTTTACTCTGGGATTATATTCCATTTCTTGAGTTGAAGTCAAGATCTAAGACTTGGTGGTCAGTTTATCCGGTTGTGTTGTAGAAATGCATGTTTTATGATAGAAAGACTTCTGTTTCCTCTCTTGAGTTAGAATTTCATTAAGAATATTCATATAATATAAAAAATTGTATTAGTTATTTTTTTGGAAAGAAATATGTTAGTGCTGGAAAGCAATACATATGTCCATTGCTCTCAGTGCAAAAAAAACCCCAAGCCATTGTTGAAAGCATTCTAGTTCCATTAAAAAAATGATACCTACATAACAATTATTTTTTTCCCACTTTTAAGCCACAGTCCTAAAGATTACTTTTTAATGCAGGCACATAAAAGCATGTTGCTTGAGAAATTGTTGATACTGAGATTATTAAACATTAGATTACTCTTAAGAGTGTCTGTAATGATCATAGCAGGAGCACAAGTTCCCCTCTTTTACATGGGAAATTTACAGAAACAGAGGAATAACTGGAAGAAGGAGATGACTCGTATGCGAAATCAATTTCCTTCTCTGGAAGTCATTAAATTAGAAGATAACCTTGTATCACAGATTTTTATTTAGGGCCAGATGTAAAATTTAATGGACAACTTCAGGCAGTGCTGTTATATTTCAAGTGTGTGTAATGAATATTGCTTTGCTGCTTAAAATGTTTTTATTTAACAACAAGTCTCTTTATATTGCCTTATGTAAGAATGATAAAATAATTCATTATCTTTTATTATTTATTGCTCTAAATCTCATAAAGCTCTTTCCTTCGAGTCAGAATGTACCACTGAGTGGATAGATGCCTCAGAATGTTAAAATTACTTTTGCTGTTGTCTGGTTTAAGTCTTTTGAGCTTAATGAAGTTACTCACTTTATAGAAGGTAGCTTCAGTAAATGAAGACTTTTCCCTGCATTTGAGCACTTGGTGTAAAGATTGCCTTAAAATAATAAGAATACCACAAGTAATTAAAAATGGAAGTATTTGATCTCTTTGGTAGAAAAGTAAAAAGTCTGGGGTTTTTGTCTGACTACCTTGGTAGAGATAAGCTGAGATCAGTACACTGTATTTGTAGTCTGAGCAGTCATTCTAGTTCAGGGTAACCTACTGGACATGGTCTAAAAGGAATTTTGAAAATTGTCTTGGATTTTTCCTGAAAAAGTGAGAATTCACGTGGTGAAGGAAACTGGACTTACTTTAACAAAATCAACAGAGGTTTGACATAGTGGCCTCTTTCTAAATATGGTAGAAGAAGGGTATGCTAATTTTAGCTGACTTAAAATCTGTAGTATCATAGGGACAAGAGGCATTCTGCATGAGCTTTTACTTTTGCCAAATATGGTATTCTAATTATTGTTATTTATTTTAAAATAAATGACATTTCCAAATACTAATGTTTTCAAATGCAATGTAGGCCATTAACGCAAGAAGAAATTGCTCATCGGCGTGAACTGGCGAAAAAAAGGCATGCAGAAAAGCTGGCAGCAAGTCAAGGAAAGGAGCTGCCAGAAGAGCCCCCAAGTGAAAATTCATCTGAAGGAACTGGGAAGACTGATGATACAAAAGGTGTGTGGTGACTTGATACATATTTTTCCAGGAAGGTATTTAATAGTAGTCTCAATGTTGCCAAGGGGCTGTGTATCATCCACATTGTGAGTCAGCCACCTGCTTATCCAGAGTTCAGTCCATGGAACTGAACTAAGAGTGAGGAAGGATTGTAGGAAGGCTGATACTCCAGGAATGGTGTAATGGTGCCATAGATACACATGCCCATAGCCTAAGGATGTGCTTGGACTGGGTACTTTGAGTCAGAGGAGAGATGATGCTTGAAGGAGATGTTGAGCTGAAAGTTAAACTATTTTGAACCCCAAACTAACAGCCTAATAATGAATTGGTACAAAAGCAGTGTATGAGCAACAGGACTGGATTACGAGTTATAATGGTGGGGTCTAGTCTTGTCTCCCAAGTAACAAGTGATAGGACAAGAGGAAATGGCCTCCAGTTGTGCCAGGGAGGGTTTGAAGCAAACATTTATTGACCAAATTTGTTGTAAAGCATTTGAACAGGATGCCCAGGAAGTGATTAAGACACCATCCATGGGGATATTTAAAAGATGTGGCACTTAGGGACATGGTTTAGTGGAGGGCAGTGCTGGGTTAAGGGTTGGAGTCCATGATCTTAAAGGTCTATTTAAACCTAAACCATTCTATGATTTGCCAGATGTGATACTATAATATGTAACTGATTTTTTTTCTTCAGATGATGAGGCAGAAACTGGGTTTATACTTAATATATTTTTCTGACTTGGGTTAGGTGAAGAGCAACAGCTCACTGGTCAAGGAGACAGCATGACCTCCAAGGCAGTGAAACAGGAACCAGAAAACAAGGAGTCTTTCATTGCATTTGCCAGAGTGTTCAGTGGTGTGGCAAAAAGAGGGCAAAAAATCTTTGTGTTAGGACCAAAATATGATCCTGCTGAATCCCTGCATAAGGTAAGAGCTGATGCTGAACAGTTACAATACCTTGAGATTATTTGAGACATTGATTACTAAACTTCTTACATGTTCCTTACTCAAAAATGAAAGAAAGTTCAAGTAAAAAATTCCAAAAAGTACTGAAGTAGTTTAGGTAATTGTGCTAATATCTCATTGTGTCTGTAGGCTCATTATAAACCTTAACATTTTACAAAATAGTTTTAAGTAGCAGCATTGTATTAGCTTACCATAAAACTAGTATGTGTATATTTTGATTTTTAAAAGAAATGGTGAAGGAAAAAGCAGTGCTTTTATGGAACAGAAGATGCATTATAGTGTTGAATAAAACAGTATTAAATATTTTGAGATTCTGATTAAAGGAGTTCATTACTTTTGTATTTACTTCAAAACGTTCATTTGTTTTATAAGTGATAATGGAAAGTGAGATGGGAGAAGTACTCAACTGAAGTTTACCAAAGAAAGCATAATTTTAGCTTTTTGGTAACATTTGCTCATTTACCACAAACTGGATTTTTGAAGTATATGTTGAATTTTAATATGTAACTTTTAAAGTGAAAATGCTTTAGTGTGTATTTTTTGGCTTTGGAATGCCAGAAGGTTCTGTGGAAAAAGTTTTTATCCGTACTAATTGACAAACTCTGGTTGTTCTTTGCGTAGCTCTCAGCCCAGTGTTGTGCTACTGATGATCTGCCAGTAGTACCTCATATGACTTGCTGTACATTGGAGAATCTCTACTTACTTATGGGAAGAGAACTTGAAGACCTTGAAGAAGTACCTGCAGGAAATGTTCTGGGTAAGATGCAACTAGTGTTTAATTTCCTAGAGCTTGAGTCGTTGTATCAGCCAAAATACACTGAAATTGGTTGGATATGATTAATAAATGAGAAACCTAAAAATATTCATAAGATTTAAGTTACGTTGTTTGTGTGAAAAAGGAAGGCACTTTAATTAAGGTGGGATTTCTGTGAACTTTGCATAGGAGAAAACTAGAGATTACATCAGCGTGTTACATTCGGGTTGGATTATTATTGCCAGGTAAGCACCGCTGCCAGGAATTGCCAAAGGCAATAGTAACTTCTCATATTTTATAAATCTCAAGGATTATTTATATTTTCCCAATTGTGGAAATTCTGTAATGTGACTTTTTGAATGGTGTGGCTGATTTTATTTTTCTTAATGGGTCTGCTTGAACCATAGTGGTAAAAATTACTTCTTTTAGGACTGCGGCGAATTTTTCACTTTCTCCATGGACAAGGTTCTAAGTGATAAGTCATCCTAATCATTGAGTTATGCTCTTTTGTGCCACATTCTGAGCTGCTTTGCTGTAGAGTATGAATAACATTCTTAGCTGGTTTTGTCTATTTGTCTTCTTTTTTTTAAATTGAAAGTAGGGTTCAGAATTTCAAAGGTGCAAACTCCGAAAATTATTATTTGGTTTTTTTTTCATTGTGTGAATGAAAATGTTTGAACTACAGCAAAATATGAGATGATTTTCATTGTCTGATCACACAAAACAGGTTTTCATTTTTGCTTGAAACATTCAAGTTCAAGTATATATGTTGGTGTTTTTCAAGTCTGATGTATTGTTAAAAGGTATTTTTTAACCTAGAAGTCCTGAATACCTTTCCTTTGTTTCTCCAATTCCTTGTTGAGGTGCATTGTTAATTTACATAAATTCAACAAACACCTTAGTGATTTGATGATAATTTACCACACTCAGGAGAAAATGCAACACATTTATATGAAAGGACTTTGTAACAAAGGTGATGCAAGACTTATTATTCCAGTTAGTAACAATGATTTCTGTTTCAAAGGCCATTTATGTTCCAGCTTTAAAGCATACAGCAGTGATTTCTCTCCAGCCATATAAGGAAATTGCTAGTGGATTATCTAGTAAATTAAGGAAGCTTTGCTGAAAGCTCTGTGGTTTTACTCTGTATAATGAAATTATTGCCATAAGGAATACACAGTTAGTCATGACTGCCTATTTCCGCTTTAAGGCTCATAGTACAGGGTTTCTTTCAGGGTTTGGGGGTTTTTTTTGCTATTATTTCTAGGTTGTTTCTTACAAGGAAGAATCTGCTTGGTCCTAGTGAGCAGCCTTTTTGTCTTTTATACTGGTTCGTGCAAAGGTTTAATGATCAAAGACATGGCTTGATACAGAGAGTGTTTTACTGAAGATGGAAGGATTTCATCCCTTGTTCCTTCTGTTCAATTAATATTTCCTTAAAACACTACTCTCCTTATAATTGATAAAAATCTGAGATTACAAAACATTATAAGAGGAAAAGGTAATGAAGCAAATTGTGTTTGAACTGCAAAGCTGTGACACAAAGAGAATTCAAGAATATCCAGCTGAAAAGTGATAATATGTCCCTGTCTAACATGTGTAGCCACTCTGGAAAGCTTTGGGAAGGTTTTTTCTGGTATTATTCTGAGTTCCTGGAAGTTGGGAGAGACAGTCTGCTGTGTATTAGTTAATTTGTATCAAAAGTTTGCAGCACAACTCTTTTGTCAAAAGTATTTGTCAAAAAGCTTTAAGCAGTAATGTCATTTTCAAGTAATATGGCAAGTACAAAACAGTGCCTCCTTCCACATAACTGTTTGTAATTCAGAATTTTTCTTTACAATCTTGTGACTACTGCACATTTTTTCTAGGCCTTGAGTAGGTGGTGAAATATGATTTAAAGCAAATGAAAAAGTTCTTGGGGACCAAAGATAATAAAGTTGCTGTAATAAATCTTTTAAAAATTATTTGTCAGAATATTCTATGAAAAGAGTAAAATTCTTGTCTCAGACAAAAAACACCTGGTGTGTAGAATTTGTAATTTAGAAGGACTGTCAAGTTTTTTAAAAACTAAGAAAGAGTATGTGAATGAAGTGCTGTCTAGGGAGAGAGTACTCTCTCACTTTTCACCTTTTTTCTCTCTGCACTTCCATGAGAGGTCCTGTGCCAGCAGAAGGGTATCACACTTATTAACTGGCACTGTTAGGCTCTGCTTGGTACTGCTTTGAATGAGCAGAGACTGTGCAGGAAGATAATCTGGTTACTGGAGCAGCAGATAATGTTGTATGAGATCAGATATGTGCCCTCAGGTTCCAAATGGCACTTGCATTGAATTGAAACTGGTGGATGGAAACAGGATACTCATTGGAATGGGCCATGAAGGTATCTTGAGGTTTAATCTGGGAAAATGTTTAAGTGCTGATCCAAAACTAAGTCATATGTGTTGGTGCACTGTTTCAGGAACAGTTTGTTTCCTCTGTCATGTCACAGGCCTTTCCAAGGTGTGCAGCTGCTGAATTGGAGCCTCCCTGTGGACAGAGCTTGGAGAGCTCTGGGAGTGAGAGCCTGGTCTTGCAAATGGTTCACCTGCTTGTCCTGATGGCAGTGCTGGCTGCTGTTGTGTCACCCTGTCCTAAGGGCCATATCAGTGGCTTTACTTAGGCTGAGGCCTTACCATCTGAACAGAAACAGTAAATTCTAACTAGGTATACTAAAATCATGCTTAAATTCCAAATACAGAAGTACTCCGTACTTGCCAACATTAAATGTGACAATTAATGTATGCCACCTAAATCCCTATCTCAGAATCAATTGATTTTTGATACCAAGACATCTGGGCACAGTTTGTGCTCCCCTTTAGAAAACTGGCTGAGTGCCCACTGGAAAGAAAGTCCTGTATCACAGACCTTGGACACAAGTCTGTGTGTTGTTTCAACGGTGTTGCCCTTCTGTGACTTTAAGGAGAGAAACTACTTAAATTTCAAAAACTGTTTGACTGATGTATCATTGCATGTTCTCAGTGACACTGTAATTAACACTGACCTGTGTTTGCATGATCTAGTCTATGCAAATAGCAAGCTACTCAGTCTGCCTCTCTCTCATTAAAGGCTTCTCCCTCTTTTCTATGGCAGAAGTATAGCAGAGCAAGGAGCTTGATACAGACAATAATCTGGCTATGCAGACATGTTTAGCTTCTTAAGTGTATTGAGTATTCCAGAAGGTTCTTGCTGGGACACTCCCCTTACTCTCTAGTTTAATTATCATAGCTCTTCTTACTAATGCTTAGTCTCTTATAAAGGAAAACTAAGTTGTCCACTCACAATGTGTTAATTGATTTAATTTGGATGCTGTATGTAAGTTCTACTATTTTCCAAGTAGTGTTAGACTTTGTTTAACAAGTGGTAGAGACTGATAATGTAGGTACACAAATAGAAAAATTAACATAAACTGTTTTTCTTTTAATTTTTTTTGTAATGTTTGTCATGGGGAAACAGCATTTCTTCTGTCTTTGAAAAAGTGTGACTTCTTTACCAGGAGGGAAAACAATAACTTGAATTGTAACAGTGTTGAAAGTTCCACCAAGGAGATTATCACATGCAAGTTTTAAATTATTTCAATGATGTTTCTGTGCTCAGATTATTTAGTCTAAATTAAGACTGTCTCAAACGGAGATAGTTTTGAAGTGTTAGTAAATCTGTATTATGAGGAAATCAAGAGAAAGTAGGGATGGTTCATTTGCTTATTCCCATGGAACAGTTTCTCCTTTTATACATATAAATACATTTATTTGTTTACTTGAACCAGTCAAAGAAAAAGTACAATTACAGGAAAAGCATCACTTTGTAACAATTGTGAAATTTTTGTGGTGGAAGACTATAAAAAGAACTAAGTGGGTGATCCCCAAAGTAACAAAGGAAAAATCATAAGGCAGTATGTGAGGAAAATGTAAGCTGGGCTCGTAAGTAAAAACTGAACAAGTGCATGCTCTTGAGATGCACAGAGTAGCTTCCTTTTTTTTCCTCCCTCTCTTTTTGTTGTTTGTCTTGATGCTGTCCTATAATTCAAGACAAATTGCCTTTTTTTTCTGGGCAGAAAAGGGGAGTTTTAGTAATGAAACAGTTGTTAGAGGTAGTGTAAAAAGGTATTTTTAGTAGAGGAAAAAGACAGTGGGGTTTTGTGATAACATGCATAGATGAAAGGCTTAGGATTCCCATACTGGGTCTTGATTCTTATTTCTAAGTAATTTAAGCAAATACTGATGTAAAAACAAAGGCATGTGTTTTTGAAAACACTGGTTTAGGTACTCATGTAAGTACAAGCGTGTGTAGGTACTTTTATAAGAGAGTAATGTTGTGAGATTTTTTACAAGTTAGTTCAGTGTCATGGTTTTCCTTTGAGGGAATCGAAGGAGCGCTCAGTGATACAATTTTGTTAATTGGAATGAAATTTATCTCAAGGCATGTTGTGCATGCGCTCGTGCCTGTGCACACACATGAGTTCAGAATGACATGCATCTTAAAATTACTGATCTGTATACTACTTTTTATCCACAAGTACCACAATAGCAGACTTATGTTGCTGGTGTACAAAACTTAGATTTTTCTTAGAGATTCTAATTTGACTTTTTAAGTGCTTTTTTTGTTTTGTTGAATACTGTTACAAGCAAAGCTTTTCCCTTCCCACTAGATCTGTACGGCTTTAGTGCAATGCTCATAGGAGGCTCGATGATTTCCTGAATGTTTTCAAATGCAGTTAGCTATGTGAATATCAAGTGTTCTAACAAATTAAGAGCATTTGTTTCTTTAATTTACCAAATTACATTGTTAAAAGCAGGAATTTAGAAGTCACTCCTGTTGCCTGCTCACTGTCTGACTTCCTACAGGACAGACTGCTGTGTAGCTTGGTTTTTCAAGTGTTCTTTCAATTATTTATAAAGCACTTAAAGGATTCTTGTCATGGGAGCAACATGACATAGGAAATGTGGGTGATTATGGATTCACACTTGTGGATTTTTTGGTACTTTCCTGCAGACAGGTGCCATAGAGCTGCAGTAGCATGAAGAGCTGGTATGAAGTATAGCTAACCTCATTACAAGGTGTCTGACAAGCATTTTAGTCCTTTAGGACTTCATCAAGCAATTCATGAGCTTTTAATAAGCAGCCCCTGTTGGGAACAAAGAGCAGCCGCGAGCGGTGCTGCCATTTGAAAGCCCAGAATGGCTCTCCAGGCCTGGTGCCAAGCAGAGGGCATTACCACCTTCTGTGGGAGCACCAGGAGCAGGCCTGCTGGCCACCAGTCCTGTAGCTCTGTGCAAACATTTGGTGGGCTGATTCCACTCTCTGAATCAGTAGTGTGATTATTTTAAAAAAAATAAAAAATAATATAAACAGAATAGGCGGTTGGAAGCGCTTGCAGCTGCAGGGGCCGCCCCTCCGTGCCGTGGCAGCGAACGCAGGAGGGCAGCCTTCCCCCAGAGTGGGACTGCAACTGGCCACTCATAGTGAGTGAGACAAAGGAAACAAACCTTTGTCTTCAGATTTGGAATACTTACAGTTTTCATCGCTAACTGCCATCCTATAATGCCAATAAAATGCCTTGCCATTTTAGCTATCTTTTAGTAATCCAGCACTATTGAAAAAAGTATATAATTGAATGGATTTTATTGTTGAATGGCATTTTATCTCTGTGGTCTGTTGCATTTACCTGACATCAATGTGTCTGTATTAATTTCCTGTCCAATTAATGTTTTGTAACTAGTTAAATTGTTGAAAAAATTAAATGTTCAAGCTGTTACTTTGAGCTAAAGGCGTAATAGTTAATCTGTTGTTTGGCCTCTTTCAGTGCTGGAAAGTGAAACCATTTTTTTTAACTGTTTATTTGCTGCAGTGAATTTAGTCCCTTTGCAGTTCTGCTCTCTCCTGTGTGTGCTTCCAACAAGCAGACTGAGTAATTTGTGTTGCTTAGTGGCCAACGTAATAGAATGTGGTGCACATGTAAGGAACTGGTATCACCTGAAATTAGAGGTAATATATTGATGACCATCTGATGTGTTTCCTTTGCCCTGTTTGCCTTACCATTTCATGTGATTTATTTCAGGGGGTTTGAGTAGACAAACTTTATTGCACAAGAAATAAATTATTCATTGCCTTGTTTTCAAATCAATGTCAATGTATCACCAGGAAGGAAAAAATATGCCATGTCTTAGGTCAGAGTTTTAGCCATGACATATGTCTTTATTTCCTCAGCTAAGTTTTTTTGGGGGGAAGGATACTTTCAGTGGTTAATAGTTTACTTATAAAACCTTTTTTGTTTTGTGGTTTTTTTTTTAATTGGAGAATTTAAATTGTGGTTTGAGTAGCTGGATTTTTTTCTGGTTTTTTTTGACTGTAGCTTATTAAGGCTATAAAAGGAAATCAGGAGTGTAGTAATTCTTTATGAAGAAAACCACTTCTAAATTCTCTAGTGCTTCTGGAATGTTCTCTGCTCTAATTTTCAGGAGTTGATTTTGAGGTCTTAAAAATGTGCTTACTCTTGCCACTGCAATACAAGGGGGTTTCTTTTATCATATTTAAATAATTGAACTGTATAAGACTATTTAAACTAAAGTCATAATACATTCATCTCCCCAAAAATGTAAGTTTGCTCTTGACCCCTGTGGGGATTATAATGTCAAAAAACTCAAATCATTAAGTTCTTGATGAAAGGAGAGAATGTAATGAAACGTTGTGTCAGTTTTAAATTAACTGTTAGTTATCATAACTGTAAAAACTGAGCTTTCCTGTAAATGGAAATTACATTTCTAAATAATCTCTCAAATATGAGGCAAGCCCTTCTCATTCTGTGGGGTTTGTACACAGACAGCTACTTGCTGATGCCTGAGGTTTCCCAAATAGTACCAGAAGGAAACCTGCCCAGACTTGTCGGTGTTTGCTGCTGCCACTGAAGTGCCTGTGGGCAGCAGTGGGACTAACAAGAATCAAGACAATTTCATACCATTGCTGCTCGAAGGAACTCCCAGCACAGCACCTGCTGGGCAGCTCCTTCATATAAACCAGCCAGAAACAGACTGGCAGGAGGGTCTGAGGTGTGGGCAGCCATCTCTGTTTATCACCTCAGTGTTTACTTTAGAAAGAAGTGGTTCTTGGCCTTGAGACTTCAAATTTATTCGATGCCTATTATTACACTGCCACTCATTGATCAGAATTCAGGGCCAGTGTATGAGGAGACTGACTCCTTTCTTGTGCAGAGTGGAGAATTGAGCTCTGTAGTCATTGCCCCTGGGTAGGTGTTACTGAGCCTTTCAGTAGCTGACTGTGGGTTTAGGCTCGAGATACTACCTGGCTTATCTCCAAATCTTCTGTGAGAGTCGTTGGTTGGGTGCAATTCTGCAAGTCTCTTTAAAATAAAAAGATGGGGATTTTCCCCAGTATTTCACACTTAACTGTCTTTAGCAAGCATCAATGTATTGTTTTTAATCTCTCCCTCTATGAAAGTGACTATGTGCATATACAAATAAAGGGAAAACAGTTATCTACAGAAATAGCAATATTTACTACTTGGATAATGAACTTCTTATTTTTTCCAGTACTGTAAGAGTAGAAGTTAAAGTAGTTAATATCATCGATGTCAAATGGTAAGAGAAGTCTTAAGGTGAAGTTTTAAGATGATTGACTGAGTTCACATCTGTAATGTTGCATTTGGGATTTTTTGCTGCATCCTGAGATACATCTGAGGAAATTACCTTATGTTTTCATTTCAAGAGCCTGAATGTTATACCCTCCCTTAGTCTGCTTATAAAAATTACTTGGAGCATGCTTTTGTCTTTGGTGTATTGTATTTTTTTAAAACCAGTATCCTTTTTAAATCTGGAATGTCAGCATTGTTTAGTAGGTCTCTGTAGTGAGCTGTGTGCTCCCTCCTTTCTTAGGATGTGGCTCTAAGGGAAACCATCTAACTTAACCTGGTTGGTGGAAAATCTTTGAAGAGACTTAGATGTCCATTTCTAAATGAGGATCTATAATAGATGAACCAAAGTGGCTTCACTTCTGTACTAAAAGTTATTAGAATTGCATTTCTAAGAAAGTCCTGCTGGTTAGTGCAGCTCCGAAATGCTGTATGCAGGAATGGGAAACATCAGTGCAGGGATGGACTTGGGACACTGGAGTAGATGTCAGAGATTCAGCAAACAGGCCTCATTTGAGGGATTAGTGTTTGAGGCTCAGTTTTCAACAGAGGTGTAAATTACCTGATTTAACAAGGATCTGTATTTAGACTATGTAGTTGAACCTTTTATTCCTCTGTACAAAATGGCATTAGATTTGTTTTCTTGCTTCTAAATTGAAGATGCTAGAGAATTCCCTTTGCAGAAGTAGTTGCTGTAGAAGTCAAACTTTCAGAAACCTTTTCTAAAGGAGTATTTCCTTTGTTTTATGTGACTGTGGCTTTTCTAAAATTCAGTCTGAGAACATGAAGTGTCATTTCAGAAATAAGTGCAAAATAATTGCCTTAAGCACAAATGAGTTTGAAAATATATGCCTTACTGCATGTAAATTCATGTATAGCAATTCAGACATAAAAAAGACACCATAAATCAAATCCATTCAGGAATGTGTGCAATTACCAATGCAAAAAAGAATTTCTATTCTAAAAGGATTTTGGTTTTTGCAGTGTTATTTATGGACAATGCATCTGTCTTGCTATTGTGATGGTGTACATGAATCAGATAGTGATGTCTTTGAAAAGATGTGTGTACTTTTAAACAGCTGGCTGTTCCTTTAGTTGTTTTTGTCAGATAAAGTTCAATTTCTATCACATTAATTAAGCTGCAGCTTCATTGCAAAGGTTGTCAATTCATGTACTAAAAGGTATTTGTGAAATACAGATATTTTCAGAGTATGAAGTTTACTATGGGGCAGATAACTAAATAAAAATGTAACTGAAATACTTCCTCATAGGTATCTTTTAGGCTAGACTTTTACTCACATGTAGAATTGCAAAGACACTGAAGGTTGTAAAAAATTACATTAAGTCATGAAATTATCCATTTGGATAATCATAGTTTTCCCTATCACAGGGATCTATTCCACATGTGTGTGCAGCTCCGTTCCTCTTGCCAGGCCCTGTACACACAGTGCTGCTGCTTTATCCTTTTGCAGTCTCAAACAGGTCAATGTGCTTTTGCCAACACAACCTTAAATAACACAAACAATCGTGTTCATGGTACAAAATATTTTCATTCCTGATGTTTATCAGAGCTGAAATACACCATGTGTAACTTGGAGTGAGAGAAGAAACTTGGATTTAGAAAGTAGGTCTAGAAATAGTTTGGTTGTCTCAAAATGTCATCCCCTCCATGCCCTGACAGAGGCAGTGAATGAGTGGTGGATAAACATTGTTTTTGTAGGCAGCGTAGGCTTGGTTGGTTGAAGTCTAGTTTGTTGCTACTTTTCCATAGTTCTTGACCACTGAGTATTTCCTTTTAAATCTTTCCTTTATCAGCTTTTGCACACCAGGAAGTTGTTCTTTGTATATGTGGTTTTTAGCAAGAAAAAATTTATAGTTCTCTTTAATTTCTAATCTTCTTTATTTCTGTATAATCTCTTTGCTAAGGTTCTGCAAAACTGAAACTCCTTTACGTGGCTTTGACTGAATAAGGCTTTTTCCCATCTTTGTACTTTAAACAAATATCCTGTGAACAAAACAGTTCTAAAGAACAAATTTAGTGGTTTTCTTTATTTTTCGCTGAGTTTCAGTTTCTCATGACCTATGCACAACTCTCTCATAAGGATTATATTTTAAGTTGAATGTCAAATGATCTCAATATTCAGAGCATCTGAATTAGGATGATGATTCCTTGACAAATTAAGGTAGTTAGAGACTTGTCATATGATTTTCTGTATGTTTCTTTACAAGAACTGTCTGTAGGAACCAGTGTTTTCCTTTAAACTGTTTTCTTATTCCCATTTTATGTGAAGCCAGAGGGCACTGTTTTTCATACAGTACAAAAATGTGTAGCTGTTTCAGCTTTGGATTCACAGCATTGTCAGTGTAGTGAAAACTTTGGATTATGGTATTTAATGTGAATTTCTTCATGCAGAAAATCTACGAATGTTTTGACTCTAAATTAAATTAATCTCATGGAATAGTCTGAAAGCCAAAAATTTGCAATCAGCGTGGTTCCTACTTATTAGTTCAACTTGGGAATTTGCAGGTTTCAGAGGCAGTGTAGTGTTAAGTAAAACCACTGCCATGAAAACATCTTGTTTAGCTTTTTTTTTCTTTGACATTTTGTCCTGAAAAAGCTACTGTTTTATATGAAAAAGAGCTCCTCTCTGAGTGTTTCTTAAACTTTCATGGCTACACTAATTGCCTTCTGCTCAGAGTAATAGCCAGACTGTGGAAATTAGGCTGGACCTCCCCTAGTTATCTCTGGAGTGTTAACATGGCTCTGAAATCGACCCTTTGTCCTCTAAGCTCCCCAGCCCAAGTCTTCATATTAACTTCTTTTTTTCCCTTGGTAACTACCTTTCTCTCTATCTTTCCAGCAGGTATTCTACCTTTGCTTTTTATTTTGACTACCTTAGTTACCCTGTGTCAATAAAGAAAGACTATATGAGAATATATTAGTTAACTACAACCTAAGCAAACGCAGAAGCTGTTGCTGTTTATGCAATATAAACCAAACCACTGATTTGTGAGGGCAGTTTATTTGAATGTGTTGTGAATTCCTATTGGAGCACTTCCTAGCCAGGCCTCCAGTGTAGGGGGGAGAGGAGCAGGATACCTGTTTTCACACCTGCATGTGGGGAAGTGTTTGTGTATAGCAGACCTAGTGCCTGTAATACACAGCGTCCTTGCAGTCCACACCGTCTGTGGCTGTGGAATGCCTCTACCTCTACATTTCAACTAGCCACAAAGGCCTTTATTTATTACTTTGGATGTTTCTCCTTTGCTTCCATTGTCTGTTGTTACCAAAATTTCTTCAACTTCTGAAACAAGCAGGGAGGGGCTTGCAGTGAGGGCATGGGAGTCTGGGTGAAGAACACCAGTTTGGAATCAATTCCCACTGAAGGAACAAAAGGAACACAGTCCTAGAGAATCACAGTCCTGTGTAACAAACGGGAAGATTGCAAAGTCAGGAGACTGTTATAAAAGCTGTGTTTTATTGACTTATTTTCTAAATATTTTCCTGCAATTTTGATGTTGTTTCATGTTTCCCGTTGAATTGCCAAAGTGGTGTGCGGGTTGTTTGGCCTGACCGGGCTGTGAGTCACGGGGCTCTGTCCGGGCTGGGAGCTGGGGGGGAGTTAAGGCAGAGCTATATTTAGGAGTATCAACTGATGTCAAACTGTGGAGCACTGCTAAACAACAGAGTTAAAGGGGCAGCACCGGGTAGTTCAGGCTCAAAGTTCAGATTGTTTGTAGTGGCTTTTCATTTAGTAAATAATTGGAAAAGTTGATATTTACTGGAAGTATTCTGCAGAGTTTGCAAGCCAAGCAGTGTGAGTCTCAATCCACTTGAACTTCTCTAGGAATAGAACTATTCTAATATAATTGTCAAAATGGTATGATTTGAAAATAGCAAGCCTAGATAAAACTTCTAGTTTCACCTCACATGTTTGAGAGTGTTATTTGTAAAGAATTGTTTAATTCCAGTCATAGATAGGTAAGGGTAATGTTTGAAGGGCTGTTATTGAATTTTTGGCTTAAGGTGCAGAACAGCTGCTGACTTCACTTGACTGTATTTGAAATTTTGGCATTAATGTCTGGAACTAAATCCAGATAACTTTTTGCATCTAATTAAGACTTCTTTCTACTCTCTAATTCTCTCCAGTGAGGTCTGTTATGTATATGGGCAAAATTCAAGACAGTGATTTTTAAAAATGGAAATAAATCTCCATTTTCCAAGGCTGCCCCTCTGTCATGACCATCTTGGTCTGTAGCTAGTGTTTTTTTGTGGGGTGTTGCATTTTGTATCCTTCCTTTGTGCATGCATATTTTGGTAGATAAGTCACCTAATTTGGTAGTGAGAATTTTATATTGCCACCTTTGCTTCTGGTCCTGTCTGTTTGAAAACAGTGAGATCTCAGTAGGAAAACTGCAATGAGTTTAAGGACCCCAGCTGAGATGTGAGTCAAAGCTTTTCCTTACAGAATAGAGGTAAATTTAGTCATCCCAATAAGTTTGAAGTGGGTAGGTTTTTCTAAGGCACTTGGTGTTGGTTTAAGCACACTATTGTTGTTTTGAATGTAGGCAGACCTGCACAAAGACAGTGTGCTGGTGGGGAAATACAGAAACCACACTAAGTATGTATGAATTACACAGATGTTTAAGTTAATATATGGGGCACAAGTCAGTCTATCTGTTACTGTGATTTTAAGCTTCATTGGCTAAAGTGTCGTCACTGCCAGCTCTGATACAAGTCTGTTTCAGTGACTAATAGGATTTCTGAAACAAAATATTGAGCAACAAATACTCATCTAAAGACTTGATGTTTTCCAAGTGTCATATGGTAAGATTTGTGCAAGTCATGCTTTATGCAGTATTGAAGTATTGGGTCAATCGGTGTGAGTTGCATGACTGTGAACCCGTTAATCCCAACGAAAATGCAGCCTGCTGATAGTTCTGTTCCATCAGTTACTGCACTCACACATCACACAGACATCCACACCCATACTCCCCCCCCCGTGTATTCTGTTGGAGCTGGTGAGGGTGAGGAAGTTGAAAGCACACAGTGGTTAGTTGTAAAGAAAGCCCACACAGTTTATTGATGCAAAGGTGTGTGTTGAGAAGCTTTCCAAAAGGGATATAAAATGTTTGGAATCCTGATGGTTATATTTTTCTGAACTTTTCCACAAAAAGACTTAATTGTTCTGTGATGTTCAAAAAAAAGTTCTCTGACCAGTGTCACTGACGAAGCCTGGATTCCTGTGGACTGGTGTCCTTAAAGTCCTCACTTTGCTCTAAGCTGTGCCTCTTCATAGCTGTGCGAGTCCCTTGGCCAGCCAGAGGATGCGCGTGCCGGTCCCGGGCAGCCGCTTCCAAGTGGGATATGTAATGACCGTGTTTTGCCTGCCCCCTTTTTTTTCAGTGAGCTCACCAATTTCGGTCTCCCTTCAGTACTTAGCCATTGATTTTACATAACTTGTGGAAACTTTAATTACACCTGAACCCTCTCCTCTCTCTCACTGGTAAAGTTGGTGGAAGTTGACAGCATGTTTAAAAGTTGTTGAGGGGAGCCTGTGTGATTACAGGAATTGCGTTTACTTTGGAAATGGGACTAAAAACATACTCCATTTTTAACAGATACTTTTGTGCCCGCAATCCCTTCAGGAAGTATGACATACTGTGTTGAAAGCCTTGCCTCTCAACCAGTCTTTCAGTGCTCAGGCATTCTTTCCAGAAATGCTTTTCATTTTAGTAGAAAAGGTACTACCTGGGAGAAAGCATCTACCTGGAACTCTTCCAAAGAGTTTAAATCTGATACCAAGCAGTGGCAAATGGCCACGTTTCTTCTGTTCAGAAAAGCAGCTGACCTTTTTGTAGTGTGTGTGTGTTTTAAGGTTTTGCTTTGTCTTGAAGCAGCAGCCACTGCTGTTGCTTGTGGGTGACACACGATACCTCCTCTGTGGGCTCTTGTGCTTAGGCAGCACAACCTCAGCCAGCCTGGTCTGATCTGAGAGGGCACCGAGGGGGGGCATGGAGACAAATCACCTGGTTTCAGGACCTAGAGGTGTTAGCTGTACTCTCTACATGGATGGGAGGGGAAAAAAGGTCTCTTAACTGGTTTTGTAAGATGCTGATTGTTAAACCTGTACTTCTGGTTGGTCATTGTGCCGTAGGGGTTTCAGTGGGATTAATATGTTTTTGCCTGTTCTGGGATAACATGACAGAAGCAGTGCCTCTTAATGCTTTGTTAGGACGGAGTGAAAGTTGGGTGAGAGGGGAAATTGCTTTGTATTAGATTAGTTTTACTCTGTTAATTTAGTATCCTGAATTTTCTCACCCAGAATCTGACAAAAGCTAATGCTGGTGCTGGGAAGCCAAAAAAAGGGACAAGCTCTTCTTGAGGGCAACTGGCTGCTGGCTCATCCCAGCTGTGTTTGAGATGTTGTTCTCATACTGCCTTTTGGGGTGGGGTCTCTTTTCCTTTTATCCTCTAATGCAAATGAAGCACTCAGTGACCGGTGTTGTTGCTGTCAAAAAGGGAATTAAACATTTTCCAGATGTGGACATGTTAAAGCTCCAAGTTCCTTCCCTGGAATCTTTTGCCAGTGTGAGGCTCATGCCAGTTTGTAGCAGCTGAGAGCAGTGTTAGGGATGTTCTCAATGCATGTAGACTCATGTGATGTAAATAAAATTAAATCTTATTATAACGTGGGGGTTTTTTTTGCAATGGGGCATTAAAAATCAAGATTAGGTCTATTTCATTTCTTTTCTCCATTTTGAAATAGAGGACTATTATAAAGGCCAATTCAATTATGTCGGTCTTCTGCACTAGTCTTAAGAATTCTCCTGTCTTAGAAATTATCTGTATATTTTTTTCCATTTTTTTCTTGACCTAGAGCTAATGAAAGTTAATATGTTGCAGTATTTTAGGAAGTCAAAGTAATGTGGACTGCAAATTACAGTAATAACTCTCAATGATACATTAACTGAGGCAATCAGGAATTAGGGGGGAAATGACAGTCTTCTTTCCTCTGGGGAAAAAGATTTCAGGGGATAAGGAGGATAAGGAGCAGTCCTAATTTTTGATTTTTTTTTTCATTTTAAATACACATGAATTTGATATGCTTAGTTTACACCGAGGCTGACTGGCAGAAATACTTAATGTGAATCTGACTCGTAAAATGTGTGATTAAATGTAGTTTTAATTTTGTGGGAAAATAGGGATTTTTTTTGTCACTTTGGCAAAGCCTGTTTTAACCAGAATAATGAAGGACTAGCAGACCATTTTCTCTAGAATTTGTGATTTTACATTTCTTAGATAGTTTTGTCAACAATTAATTTGCGTGTTTTTAAACTTTCTGGAATTTCATCTTTTCACTAAAAATTTGTCCCTATTTTAACTAGATTTTATTTGATGTGTTTGGAGCACATCTGCACCTTTCAACCTGAAATGAGTATTAACGGCCCAGTCATAGGTTTTCACATGGCAGCAACATCTTTGGGTTTGGTTTGTTTGGTTTTTTTTAATTTGAATAAATTTTCTGTTTCTTTTTGAATCAATTTTGCTATTAAACTGGAGTGCATGATAAATAACTCATTATCAGTAACTTCCTAGGCTGCTGATATAACAAGTGTGTTTAAGACATCCCCTGTTCCCTCTCATGCCATCTGTTTGTATATCCATTATGCCAAATAGTCCTAATCAGAAGCATTGGAAAGGTGCTTTATTTGGTTAGAATCCTTTAATTATTCCCCAAAATATTATTGCTTTCTAACTACAAGTGAGCTACTTAAGGGTTTCTTTTAGCCTGAAGTCAAATTTTATGTTCTTCTCTTTATCTCTTGCAAATTATTGTATTTAAAATAAACATCACGTTCTGCACGATGCCGACTGAAACAGTCCATTATTCACGGTGCTTTGGAACACTCCAGGCCATATTCCTGAAGGCAACAAAATCAGCAGGCATAAATCACTTACAGGCAGATGTGTTGGGGGTGGGGAGGTTGCCTTTAAGGGAGAGCATCAGGCATTGGGTCAGGCCTTGGAAAATTGAATTTTAATTAGTTACTTGCATGTCTTACAAGTTAACAGGATAAATGGTCAATGACTCAGGCATTTCCCACAGGACGTTGTGCACATTTGGTGATCACTCTGCTGCTTCTGCTTCTAATGTCTGAAATGTCCTCCTGACTGATTAGTCTGTATTTGCATTTACCTGATGTATTGACTGATAAAGGCCTCATATTCTTCTCTTAAGTGATGAAAAATAATCAAGTATTTTGGCATTCTACAGCTAAATTCTAAAATCATCACAAGGATGGACAAAATTTAATGAGCTTTTCAACTCACTGCCATTGTCTTTTGTAATTGACACTTCTGGCTGTAGACTCTCAATTCCCCATGTACCTGGGATGTGTAATGCAGAACTGTAGCAATATGTTCATGTAGTTTTTTCTGGGCAAACATGACAAAACCTCCAAGAGTTCGACAGATTAAAATTAATTCTTTGCAAGATCAGTGCCTGAAGGCCTCATTAATTTTAACACCACTTATAATTGATTCTGGGAAGTAACAGATGTTACTTATATTTTATAATCTTCAGTTTAGGAAAACAGTATATACATGAAGTGTGCCCATTTTCAGGAGACATTACTAAAAATGATTGAAACCTAAAATGGTATTTTTTCTGTGGTTGGTTGTTAGACTATGTTATAACTAATCTTATTTATGAGGAAATGTTTTAATGTTATTGATTTATTAGCTGACATTAGTTATTTTGCTCTTGTGGGAAGCATTTGGTCAAGAAATTAGAAGAACTCAGTTTTTTACTGTGCTCAAAACCCTAATGAACTTTAGATCTTTGCTCATTTGCATCTTGCCTCCAGTACTCTCATAAAAATATTTAAATATTGCATAGGAGTTTATGTTTTCCCAGTGTCTACTTAGAAATAAATATTAAAGCTTACAACATTTTCAAATGGAAAGGCTTTGCATCCATGTCCTTCTAATGTTAAACATTTTTCATGCTCAGTCTGATACAGCACAACTGATTCCATGTTTCCTTCTCAGCCTCAAGCTGCTGCCTCCCCCTCTGCCTTCTGAACACCTCTACACATTGCAGTGTAGGTGAAAAAACATTGAAATAAAGTGAGAAGGGTTTATTTTTAATACTTCTGAGATACAATCTATTAATGATCCTATAAAATAGAATCCTATTTTAGTAGATTTCCAGAACTCTGTGTGCACAGCTCATGTTATTGATGGTGGTCCCACAAAAGTGTAGAGTTGCAATTGCTCTACCTTGAGGATGAGGATATGTAGGTCTTTAAGTATATGTTACTTTTGCAAACTTAGTATTAATAGCCTAACTCTAAAGTGTTCTACCAAACACTTCAGTATTTCCCTGAGTTTTCTTGAAGGATGAGATTTATTATCCATTTATAATTATGTGCAGAACAGCCTTATGAAGGGTCAGTGGCCCTTCAACAAGTCAGATGGCAGTAGCATAGCTGAAGTTTTGGAGAATTTCAATACGGAAATTACAAACAAAAGAAGTCTTGTTTTGTTTTGTTATATATTTTTCTTGTTTTGCCTGTAAGAATTGACAGTAGATGACCAGCATGTATCTGTGGAGCAATGTAGGGAGGCTTTAGAACTACACCTGGGAAATGTTTCTCATCTTCACAGTGTGTGTATATATATATATATATATACACACACACACACACACACACATATATATATATATGTGTGTGTGTGTGTGTATATATATATACACACATATATATATATGTGTGTATATATATATATATACACATACACACACACTTTTTAGAGCATAGTTAATGCTGTTGTCTACAAGGCTGTCCTTTTCTTTACAAGATTGCTGGGCAAATCTTTTCCTTGAGTAGGATTCTCCATAAAAACTGATCTGAGCTGTTTTCCAATACAATCTGCAATTTCATTTTTTGATTTATAAAGCACATTTACTGTCATTAAATTAAAAAAACATAATAACAACAAATCAATGTTTCAAAGGACTTATAGATTATCAAAGTAAATACTCTGAAACAACTATACCTAAATTCCATTTGTTTGGAATAACAACCCTTCTGAACTGCCCCTTAAGTTCTGGTAGTAATTTTTAAAAAAATTAAGTAAATTCAGATGTGTTGCTGTCAGGTCAAATTAAAATAAGTTATTCAAAGCAATTATAAATCTAAAATTTGGTTTGTGTTTCAGAAACCCTTGAAGAGTTTTGTATGGTGCTAAATGCTTTCCACATGCAGTAATGGAAGCATTAATTTGATGTACAGGCTGACTGGAGTGAGTCGCAGTGCTCGTATGCTCACACTGTGCAAAGATCTGGCCACATATTTACTGCTCTTTGGTGTCGCTGCTTTAGAGTGATGTCAGGTTGAGTTGGGGTGTGGAAAGGAATTATGTCTAATCTGTGGGCTCAGACAAAATTTATTACATGGATACTGCTGAGGACTTCTACTAACTGTTTTATAAAATCACAAAAGGTACTGTTCAGTGCCTTTACCAAGAATGCTTTCCAGTTAAAAGATTAATGAAGCTTTAATTGGAGTAAAGATTTTTTCCTTTTTTTTTTTCATTTGGCACTACAAATGCATTGGTTTCATAATACGTA
Organism: Pithys albifrons albifrons; assembly: GCF_047495875.1. Classification (NCBI taxonomy): domain Eukaryota; kingdom Metazoa; phylum Chordata; class Aves; order Passeriformes; family Thamnophilidae; genus Pithys; species Pithys albifrons. Next base: position 12,479,741 of record NC_092470.1, read on the forward strand.
ATGAGAAATGGGGGCATGTTACAGATCTAAGTATGAAATTTCTAAGTTTCTGTGCTAAAATGAAGCTTAAACATAAATATTTAAAAATCAGGGTAATTTCTTTAGTCTTAAGTTCCAAAAATTAGTTTATGACAAATGAAATAATTGTGTAGCATAAGAAAAACATGATTATTTGAATTACTTTCATCTTCTGTATTTATTTGTCTCATTAAGCAGCTCAAGGAAATCAATATTTCATCTTGACTACAACAATTTGTAAATCCAGAGGCCAGATTTGGAATGTTAGCTGATTTTGGTTTAATGCTGTTTACTTTAAGGTAAATTTGTATTTTAGGAAGCAAATTTCTGACTCAGCTTTGGTGTCAGCTTCTTCACACAGTCAGTGGATATAGATCTGTAGCCATTCACTGCAACATTTTAGATGTTACTGTTCAATGTAAAGTGTTGTTTATATTGTTTCCTTGAAATCACTCATAGTATAATCTGAGAAAAGAACAGGTATGCTCATAATTAGAGTTGTCAGCTCAATTAACAGTTGGAAATATGTATTACCGTGCAGCCTAAGTGCCTAAAGAAATATATGGGATTTTTTCCCAAAGACACTCAGCAGAAGATAAATGATGCTTCCTTACTCATTTTATATGTTTGTAGTCCTTTGGAACTATAATGATAGAATATTTTAGTGGAACATGCTATTAGAGCATATTCCTGCTTGTCTTGTAGTTCTCAAAGCAGACAGCTTTGTTCTTTCTCCTGAAAGAACTCTGTGGGGTGCTCTAGCACTTTTTCATCTGCTGCAGCTCAGACATCCAGGAGTAAAGCATTGAGTTGCTTCATGTGTCAGAAGTCACTTACTGCATTTAGTGTCTTATTGCATGATTGTGCCCCTTGGGGAGAGGGAATTTTGTAGTCGTGTTATTAATTGTATGCTGAGTTTACTCTCATCTGATCAACAAATTATGCTCAATTTCTCCTCAAACTGCTGTGAACCAAAAAGTAAAGTTTTACAATTAAATTACAACTTAGCACCTTTATATTGAGGAACTGAATTCATGTTCATCTCTGGCTTGTACTCAGGTAGAACATGTTCCTTTGAATTGAAACTCATGAGGAATCTGTGACAGGATTTTACATTCTATTGGACAGTGGTGATTTTTGGAGATTCAGCTCAAAAAAAAAAAAGCACCTTGTGGAAAAAGGAAGTGAAATACAAAAAATGTTGAACTAACTTTTTCTATAAAATGAATAGAAAGTATGAGAGCAGCTGAAACTCTGCACATACCTTACAAAACTCTTTTTCACACAAGCAACTTCACTTGCCCAAGAAGCAAGAACAATTGAGAGGGAAGTGCACAATTAGAGATGAGGAGGCTCACCGGCAATCTGTGCTAACATGTGGTGTGTATTATGGAAAAAGCTGATGAAATCTCGTCCAGAATGTGGTCTGTATCTTGATTTACATTCCCTCCCCTTCTAGAAATAGTTTCTAATATAGCAGGGTCAAGTTCTGCCCTCAGATGTCTCTCTGCAGTGCCCATGAGACTCAAGAGAAACATGCCCAAAATCTGAGGTGATAAATGTGAAATACAAGGTATTCTTAAGCCACAGTAGCTACTTGTCTAAAGTCCCGTCATTTAATTCCAGTGATTAGTAAAACCTTTTAAGATTTCTCGAGTATGAAAGGCATACTATTGTAACTGAGTTTAATCCTACCAAATGCCAGTTTTCCCTTGCAAAATCCCTCATCTTTTTATTTCTTGGGGTTTTTTTTGTTTTGTTTTGTTTTGTTTTTTTAAATTAGGGATTGTAGTGCAAGGATGGAGGCTGATGCTTAAAGTGTACATCGTTACAGTGAACCAACATTAGTCACCCTAATAAGTAACAGTGTTCTAATGGTATAATTTTTCCTAGTCTGATGATGCTACATATTGGGAAAAGGTAAACTATTTGGATGGATTTGAAGGAAAATGATGATTGATACATAGGTGTTTTCCTTAATACATTTGTGCTTCTCTTTGTCTTAGTTGGCTTCTAGCCTATTTACTTTACAGAGAAACTGGAAACATCTAAGAGCCAATCCTACTTTTAAGATGGATTTGTGAATTTATTTTATCATACATGTTTTTTAAAGCACCTTTAAAAATATTTCTTTTTAAATGTCTCTCAGTAGGGAGGAATAAAAGTATTTGTATTACTGCACAAAGAAAATTATAGAGATCTTAGTCTGTTTGTACAGTCCCTTTGAAACAAAAGGCACATTCTTGCTTTCACATTTCAAATTGTGTCCTTTTACCAAAGTTTGCATCACAGCTCCTTTGACATGAATTATGGAGGAGCTTACATCCTCTTTCTTCACTGATCACAGTGAAGTGCATGGACCATTTAAACCGGGAGGCTTTACGTATTGTAAGGTCTTAATCTTACTAAACAGATATCATTGATAAGAAATGATAGATTTCAGTGGCGACAGAGCCTTACTGGGAAGATTAACATTGGCCTTTTGCTTTACTTAGTTCCTTGCTGTGTTAGTCCAAAGCTTGACATGTCTCCATTCCAGAGCAGCCAGGGATTCTTAAGTGGTGATATCATCAGTGAGAGAAGATAAAGATCGACTGAACTAATGTGCTGAGGCTGGTAACAATGTGGCAGAAGTTAAAATTTAAACAGCTTTCATTCTTCTTTGTTTGATTTTTCACACTGCAAACTAAATTATTCCCTTATCTGATTGAAAAACTTAAGCATGGTGGTGGTGTCTGCTTCATTTTTTTGCAACTTGAAAGAACATTAAATGCTAAATCTTTCTACATCAAGGGACACTAATTACATATACCTTGAAATCGATCTGTTCTGTGTTCAGATCTTTATAGCCAAATTCAGCTGGAAAAGCATACTTTGTCTTTATAGGAAGCAAAATTACTGTCTAATATGTAGTGGTTACCAGCAAGACATAGAAGTGAAAAGTAAATTGAAACTTGTCTTAAAACTCCTACTCTTTTTGAAAATTTCAGTCATGATGTTCTAATCTCTTTTTACCATTTAGTTTCTATCATGTGGTAAGATCTGGTGATAGAAGTAGGTGTATACTTGAGTTAGTATTCTTATCTTTTTGAGCAAGTAAGAGAAGGGACTCAACAAAAGAAGGACCTTGGTAATCTCATATTTGTGTAGGAATTCTTCCTGAACCATAATTTTGGTCTACTTTTAAAGAACAAACCACAAAACTCAGAAGGTCTTACTTGACATTATCTCACAGGCTTTTAATAAGTTCCTAGTCTGTTAAGAGGAAGTCTTATTTTCAACCTACAGATCGACTATTACTATTGAAATAATCACTTTAATACTTTGAAATATGTTTATGGCAAGTCACTATGAATGAGAATGTCAGAGTAATTTGAATATAGTCTATGTAAAATGTGAATATAGTATGTGTAAAATGTAAGCAACTGGTTGCATTTCTGTAAATGTGGACAAAACTCTCATTTTATGCTAGCAAAAATCAGCTTGATAAACAGTATGTGTGGGGTTGGCTTCTTTAGGAGATGAGAGTTAATTTGTAATCTTTTTTAGATTATGTCTCTGCATAATATTTGAAGTCTTGCCAGTAAAGCTTTTAAAATTACCTTTCAGTGAAGCCCAGGGCACAGTCAGAGCCCTGGAGAGTGGGATTTTTCAGTGCCTGTTATTATTGAAGTCCAGTTGGGTTCAGGCCCTGTGTTTCTTTGACCAGCAGTATGTGGGAATGCTTTTTCAAAACAAAAATGTTATTCTGCAGTGGGAGCAAATGATGAATTTAAGAAAAAATAATCTGGTCTCTCATACTTACTATCAAACCTCATACGGTGTCCCTTGGTAGGCCTGACTTTTCAACAGGGGGAGCTTGGTTTGTGGGTTTCTGTGCTGTAATCTCCTTAATTGCAACAGGACTGTGCACAAGAAAAAAATATAGTAGTAACTCTTTAGTGGATATGGCTCTTTGCCTTACATGATGAAATCTGCAAAGGTGATTTGACTCCTGATTGAGAAGAAAAGGTCTTGCTGCCATGAGCAGTGTTGGAGTGTGACGCAGGATACACAAAGCGTGTGGTATTTCTAATAAGGGGCTTTTAGTAAACTCTCCGGTGTTTGAAACTTACACACTTCCAACAAACACTCAGAATTCAACATTTTCTTCTGTATAGAAAGTAGATGACACACCATGGGCAGAGTTAATAAAAAGAAGTGATTTCCTGATCAAGTTCATATTCACATTTAAAAATTCCTACAGACACTTCTCACTCCAGCTTTTCTCAAAAATAAACAAAAGCAGTGTTCTTTAAGCTAACCTAAAATAAAAGCAGTAGTTTGACTCACCTTGCTTAAGCAGTTTTTCCTTACTTTTGGTTCCTTTATTTTTGAAAATTATTGTACTACAAAAATGTGTAGTCAAATGTGTGTATTACCTTGATGAACAGGACAAAAACAATCTTAAAAGGTGAGTCATATTTATAAGCTTAATTTTGGAGTAACTTTTCTAAGACATTTCAAGTAACATATTAATACACATTTGAGCTCTGTGATCTCAAGTAGTGTGTGTAAATTTCAGGGGGCTGGACAATAAATAAATTTATGATTTAGGTATCAGCATAATTAGTAGAATTCTTCCATTAATATGTCACATGGTACTTTGGAATTAGTTTTGTTACAGCTTCCTCTAATATTCAGAACACACATTAACAGTTACTTAGTAATCATATTATGCAATAAAGTGTCCAAGAACATTTATGGAATGTTTCCAACGCTTGTTACTAAGAACTTGTAAATTAAATAGATTCATCAGGGCTGGATCTGCTCTGTGCTAGCTCACGTAGTTCAGCAACTAAAACACTCAGGTTGTAAGCCTAACAGATTGCCATGAAAACTGTCAGGTATTTTTATTTTTAATGTGTTGTTGGTGCTAGATACTACTATTTTTCATGTATTTATACCTTCAAATGTGAGACAAAAGAGCAAAAAGGTTCAAGTTTTCTTTATGGCAGTAAGAGTACAGTAATGTGTTAAAAAAAAAGGGAATCTATCTGAAGTAAGATTTGGTAACTTTATTTCTCTGGTTCACATTACACTGAAAAGAAGCTGTTCATGATTCTCAATCATTTTCCTTTTACCAGCTGGAGAAGATCAGAATAAAATGGACCCATCCCTTTTCTCAGTCCCTGGTGGTGATGATGATCCAGCATTTGTTTTTCATTCAAACCACATGTTGAATAAGTGAAAAAGAGGAAATACATGCTGGTCATAGGTCAGGTGCAACACAGAGTTTACACAGATTTATTTTCTTTGTAGCATCTGCAATCCTGCATTTAAAGCCGTTGAATGTTGTTCTGCTTCCAGTTATTTTGAGGCAGGTTTTCTTATATAATGACATTTTGGGTTTTGGCATCATTGCTGGCCAGGCACACAGAGCCAGAGGAACTGTGCAGCAACTGGCTCTTCAGAACTCCAACTCCCTCATGATCTCATAGGGTGGAAGCTGACCCTCTTTGTTTCTGGCATCAACTAAAGAAAGCTAAGCCAAAAAAGAGGAACCTGGAAGAGTATTAGGGTGATAATGGGGAGCTGGGGTTAAGAACTTCTTTGCTTATCACTGCTTGGGCATGTAGGAGAAAATGTGCAGTCTACAATGTGAATTTAATTTTTAAGCCGGTACAAATTCTGAACAGAAGGTTTCAGTTTTCTCATAATATTACAAGTTACATTTTTTTTACTCTGTTAGAAGTATTGTAACTCTCATTGTTTATGATTGAAGGAAAAGTGACTGTATATATCAATATCAGCTTTATTTGTTGTGTTTATTACTCAAACACTTCTAGTTGTGTTTTTGTAGCTTTGACTAAATAATGAATGATGTCCTGTTGGTCACAAATTTGAAGGCAGTATTTCAAATTCTCTTAAACGTGCCAACCAACCAAGACTAAATATGCATTTACAGCAGCTATTTTGCAGATTTATGGCTAATATTTTTTCAATGCTTTTTCTTACAACTACAATTTTAGCTCACTTTTCTTCAACTTGCCAGCATTATAAAATGTATTAGGATGAGAATTAATAGCTTACTATGTGATAAATCAAATTTTACAGAAATCAAGTCGGGAGAAAAGGGAATCCCAAGTGGGCATGTGGGGGTGGAAAGGAAAAAAACCCCATTCTTCACAATAGTAATAATTAAGCACTGGAGGAGCTTGGCAACAGAGACTCTGCAGTCTCCATCATTAACATTTTTAATACTTGAGTGGATAAGTGTCCAAGCACCTTTATCTGACTGTGAGGTTAGTCCTACTTTGGACTGGAAGATGGGCTAGATGACCATTGCAGGGCTCTTGCAGTCTAAATTTTTCTAAACTTAAACCACCAAAATTATCTCTGAGCTGTACAAAGGCTTGGACATGTTGGAAGGGAAGAAAGTCCTCATGTCCTTTCTGTTCTTCAGAGCTGTAAACGCGCCCTTTTAAAATACTGAGGGACTGCAGTCAGAACTGAGAGACTCAATTCCAAATGGCACACCAGAGACCTGAGAACCCAGTTTATGCACAGATATTTTCACAGACACTTTATATGAGCAGTGAGGAGGTTTTGGAACTTACTTTTGAAATGAGAATAATTTCAGCTTTTTTCTAATGTGATGATCATGTCTTTGGTCTTATTTAATATGATGGTGATTGATTTTTTTGTTGTGCTTTTTCCCCCCCCTCCAATCACCATTAGGAATAGGAGGCCTGCAAGATTTTGTGCTCAAGTCTGCAACATTGTCAACATCTCCTGCTTGCCCCCCATTTACACCTCTCAACTTCGAAGCGACCCCGATTGTGCGGGTGGCTGTGGAACCAAAGCACCCAAGTAAGTTTAAAGGAGGGTGGGGAGAGTTACACAGATTGAGTGTGGTAGTAATGCAACTTCCCACCCTTAGTGATTTGTCTAGTTTATGATTGAGCCACTGAATCAGAGATTAGCCAAGTATAAACTGAACGTCTATGTTGTCTAGAGGGCCATATGTGAGTTGTTCCAGCTGGCTCACTCATGTCTCAGTAGGTGAGGAACTACAGGAAACCTTGTTGTGCCCTTTTGTGGTCAAACTTAGCTGTTCCACAAGTAAGACACCACATGGTGGGTTTTCCCTTTCTGCTGTCATTCTTGTGTACTGTATCATTAAGCTCGTGGTACAGATTTGCAGTACTGCTTCCCATTGATCTCTTCCTCCCAACCAGAGAGTAGTATATCTCTGGCTTTATTTGAATTTCAGCCCAATTTCCATTTGTTTTTGTGGTGTTAGTAGAACCAAAATAACTGGCTTTATGTTCAGTTGCAAAATACTCTAACACTAAGATTATAAGTTTTTCTAGAAAGTGATTTGACAGCTTAGCAGTTATTTGTTTTGTGTGTTTGAATAACAGATAATCATGTACTTTACATCCTGCATTTGCTAAAGCAGTTTTGAAAGAATTGGAAATTACTGGTTCTGCTGAGTGCAGTATTAAGGTAAATGTTAAAATGTCAAGTTAAATGTTAGAGGAATGTAGTTCTAAAACTGCTGACCAATTTGGGGGCCCTAGCACATTGTCACATTGGATTGCCAGATCAAACCTACTCCAAAACTGCATCTGCTCATTTGGAAAAATGGTTCAAATGAATAGGAATTATTTCCCTTTATACATTTTATGAAATGACAGCATTCACGTCAAAATCTTTCTGTATGGCTACTATAAGCTCTAAAAGGAAAAAAAACGTCTTCATCACTCTGAAAACTTAAATGCAGAAGGCAGAGTTCAAAAGTCTTTATTCAACTCTATTGGCCATGTGAACTAACACTGTATTTTTCCCTGTTTTGTTTATTTTTATGTTTATTTTCAGGGATACTTTTTTATTACACTCTTAACTTAGCAGTAAATATCCAATATCATATTTCTTTTAATAGCCTCCAAGTGAATGACAAGTTTAATGTCACTCTTCCTTCTGAATATGAATATGCATTCCTAGAAAGCCTGTGGGTATTCTTTAACACGCATGTGAAATGAATAAAAGGATTCATAATTACTTTTTTTAAGTTGTATTCATTATGAAAGGCTGCTGACATGAGGTGTTTATGCATAGCTTTGATGTAATCTAGACAAATTTGACTCAGCTGTGGTTGTTGATTCTCCATTAACTTTAAGGCAACTCTTTTTAAACACCTTAATTTTAGGGACAGCTGTGATTTGTTTCACCAAAAAAGCTCTCACATTCCTGATTGTACCCCTTTTCAGGTTTTAATTGCTTTAAAGCTTTTCAGAGGCTTCCAGCTAATTTAAAATCCTTCCTGTGCTTCATTTGCTCTTATGCCTTCTAAGTAATCCATATGGAATGCTTTTTAGTTTTATTTTAGTAAAGCTAATATTCATTATTTATGTATTTGGAACATTTTAAGCATTAGCAATCTAGAGGTTGCTACACTTAGTCATGAAAGATTGCAAGGAAATTCAGTAATTTACTGAAAGAAACATTAAACAGTTGTAATAAATAAGAAAGGTTATAATTTGATAATTTGTGAAAATGGTGAGTGAAGTCCTAAATTTTTTTCATCACTTCATATCAATAAAATTCTTAGTTGTTATTTGGTTGTGAGCTGTTTATGAGCTGTATCTGAAGTTAATTGTATATAGGAAGCAGCATAGCACAGTCACAGTCAATAACTGGCTCGTTACACTAAAACCTATTGTAAAGCTGTGTAAACTAAAAATGTGCAATCCATTGAAGTGTGTACTGTGGTTGTGATTGCATGATGTGAATTTTATCATCACTACATAAATTGTTGGTGACAAATTCAGTGTACAGCTTATGTTTTCAGTTGCTGCTCTTAAACCACACCACTCTCTGTGACTCACAAGCAGAAATTTGCCCACTGAAAATTTTTGAGTATTCCTAAAGTAAGTATTTATGTATAGACTTCCATAAAAATGAGTGTTACTATTTCTCAGCTGAAGTTTGTCCCATTTCAAGAATTCCTTTTCCAGTATTACTTTGTTAATAATATTTTATTTTGCTAGGTGAGATGCCTCAGCTGGTCAGAGGGATGAAGCTTTTAAACCAAGCTGATCCGTGTGTGCAGGTTTTAATCCAGGAGACAGGAGAACATGTGCTGGTGACAGCAGGAGAAGTTCATCTTCAGCGTTGCTTGGATGACCTGAAAGAAAGGTTAGAGGGCAAGTAGGAAGAAATATTTTTAGTTCAGTAGGTGTCTGTTGTATTTCTCTGTCAGATGGGTATCTTCGATTTACATTCTGGTACAATAGAGCTTTATCCACTAACAGTTTTGTAGAGGTGCAGAATTCTGATGTTAGCATCTACCACAATTGCATCAACTGGATTTTGCAAAGTTGATGTTTTTGGACTGATTACAACAGCTGAGGAGGTTCTGCTGAATTCGAACTACATTGTGTAATTGTCTTTGTCAAGACTTTAATCAGACGTTTTCAAAGGCATGTATTTAATTTTAGCTTTCCCAGTGTGTATTTAGAAAATTATGTTCAAGTGATAGTTATTGTCAGAGATGTGGAGAGACATGGAAACAACTAAAAGATCAATCATCTATGTTTATCTAAATGATTAAATATGTATGTTCTTCTTAATTTTGCTAAATTTGTTTTTCTTTTTTCTCCTAAATTAGCTCTTTTTGAATAGAGTAAGAAATTAGACCTTGTAACTTTGAACATTTTATTTTCTACTTTTTACAATAGAAATTTTTATAATTTTCTGACCAAAGAATATTGCAAGTACTAAGCACAAGGGGATTAAATTACCCTGTTCAGAATGAGAAAAAGAATTAAGGTAGTGATGGCATGTGAGGGGAGGTTGTGTTTGTTTTTTGGGTATAATGCAAGTGCTTGGGAGAACTGCAGAAAGGACAGATCTCCTGATTTTGATTCCTATGGGAAATAAATCTTACAATAGTATTTGCTTTTCCTTTTGTATCACTCTACCAAAATTTACCAGAACATAGTCCTTTGATTAGTCATTTAATGAACCTACTCAGAACTTGAGTGGTTAAGGAGGACACACAACTCTGAGTCTGTCAGATAAATGTAATAAGTAGTTCTTCATTTTTTTCTTTGCCATCTTTCACAACATTTGACATGCCTAAAATGTTTGACCTGACTGTAAAGCATCGCTTTTTATCATGAAACTTTTATAATCGTGGTTATCAGACCAAAAAGACAAAATTATTTCTGTTGATTTTGTGCTTGTTGCTGTGCCAGGAGTGTGGAGAAAATGGGAGTATGACCTCTTCAAGTGCTTCTGGCTGAAGAGAGAGTACCTTTTCTGGGTTATCAGATCTAGGTTACCTGACCTGCTTTCAGCTTACCCAGGGCCCTTCTCAGGGCATCTCACTATCTGAGCAGATGTGCTGGTTGAAATCAAATGTCCGTCTTGCTCAGTAGCCTGTCTGCAGCTGTGACCCACACCTGTCTGGAAACAGTAAAATCAGAGTGACCATGATGCTCTCCCGGGCCCCTGTCAGTGGCAGCTGAGGCTCTTCAGTGCTGTGGCTGTCGGTTAATTGTAATGAATCTTCCCTGTGCCCCTCGTGATTTTGTACCCTCTCTTGTACTCTTGGAACATCTGGGAGCTGCTGGTGCTGTTGTTCTTTGATCATCTTTATTCTCAGTTTCTGTCTAGTTCTGTTGTATTTTGTTTGAGGGCAGAGAACAGCAGCACGTAGTTTCCAAGATGTGGGTGAGCCAGTGATTTATGGAGAGGCAGAGCAATGCTTTTGGTTTTATTTTCTTCAGTTCCTTTCCAAATATTCTGAAGACGAAAGAGGCAATGCTTCCTTTTTGAAGTACATCGAATTTGAGTTTGAAATGCATTACTTAGTAATCTGTGTTGCAGGTAGATTTATTCATGAACATGTGTTCCATGTTAGGTCCGTTGTCCTACCTTCCATCCACAGGTTTAAAAATATGTTCAGGATTTTAAACTAATTTTTGAACTTCATTTTACAGGTTTGCAAAGGTACAGATTAGTGTATCAGCACCTATTATACCGTTCCGAGAAACAATCACAAGACCTCCAAAAGTTGATATGGTGAATGAGGAAATAGGAAAACAGCAGAAAGTTGCTGTCATACACCAAACAAAAGAGGACCAAAATAAAATTCCTGAAGGAGTTCAGGTTGATTCAGATGGGCTTGTTACAATATCTACTCCAAATAAACAAGCTACTCTCAGCGTGAGAGCAATGCCACTGCCTGAGGAGGTAACTCGACTTCTTGAAGAAAACAGTGACTTAATTCGAACTATGGAGCAACTCAACACATCTCTGAATGAAGATAAAAAGACCCATGAGATAAATCAGAAGACTCTCGATAGAATCAAAGAATTCAAAGAAAAATTGGAGAAAAATCTGCAGGGAAGAAGGTGGAGAAATGCTGTTGATCAGATCTGGTCATTTGGACCACGGAAGTGTGGACCTAATATTTTGTTATATAATTTTGAGGGCTACAAAAAATCTGTGTGGCAGTGCCTTGGGAACACTGTGAAAGAAGTGAGTAAGTACAGAGACTTTGACAACAGCATAGTGAGTGGATTTCAGCTGGCTACACTTTCAGGTCCCATGTGTGAAGAACCCCTCATGGGTGTTTGTTTTACAGTGGAAAAATGGGAAATAAATAAAATTGGAGATACGCTGTCAAGTAGCAGGCAGGATTCAGGGGAACGTGATGCCACAGAACATCAAAATGAAGATAATACTCTAGCAAGCAGTTGCACTAATGAAGGTCACAGTGTGAATGAACACCAGGAGAGGAATCAAAGTGGTACGGAATCACCTGAGAAAATTAGTAAACAAAAGGGAGAATTGTTAATTGCAGATTGTTACGGTCCCTTCTCTGGCCAGCTGATTGCCACCATGAAGGAAGCCTGTCGTTATGCTCTGCAGGCGAAACCCCAGAGGCTGATGGCAGCGATGTACACCTGTGAGATCATGGCTACTGCAGAAGTTTTAGGTAAGACCGAGAAAATAAACCTTTTGTCAAGAATTTGCTTTCTGAGTTCCAAGCTGAGGTTTTATAAATGGGACTAAATCTGAAAGTATAACTTGATTAAAAATTTTTTAGAAGTTTTTTATAGTTCTCCAGTAGAGTTGCACAATGGCTTTCTAAAGCCTGTAGTATTTATGGTATTCTGAATGAAAATTTAGCATTCTTCTTGGTTATCTGACACATATGCATCAATAGCAATGCTGCACCTTTTGGAAGTGTAAGATACAAAATGTTGCCTTTTTATGCAGTTTGTGTGGTATCAACTTCAGTAACCATGAATATCAATATTGCCCTTCTGTTTAAGCATTGGTTCCATGAGGAGATGGGAAATCTGTCATGTTTGTAAACTGAGTGCAGAACCTTAGTTTATGCCATATAAAAATGTCCTAAGTTAATATGATAAAGAATATAGAAATAAAATCAGGGAAGAGAACATTAAATTATTGCTGCAGTCTAGTTGGTAGTTTTGGGTCCTGTTAAGTAGCATCTGTGTCCTTCTGGTATGCAAGTAGATCACTTTGCAAACCCAGTGCGTACCAAATTGTGTCACTTATATGACCTTACCACTTACACCTACTTAAACTTGTTTTTATGACCTACTTACAACACCACTTAACTTACCCTAAAATTTGTTCTCGGAGTTTTCCATGGGAGTTGCTTGCATACTGAATCCAATCCAATGCACCAAAATTTTCTTCAAAACTAACTTCCATTTCATTTATGCTATCAGCAAATTTGCTTTGATCATACTAATCGTGACAGAAATTACAGTATATCCCACATACAATAATTAAATATTTGGTTACTTGTTGTAAAAAATCTTGGCATAACATAAGCATAATGATAGCAGTCCAAAGAGCAAAATTTGAAATTGTGTGTAGTGAAAAGAAATGCCCTTGAGTGAGCAATTGTTCAAAAGGACCCCATTCTTTTCTGGAGTACTCTGTAGCTGGCCTGGTAAAAGGTGTCCTGTGGGAAGCATTTTAACACATTCCCTTAAACCCAACTTACTATGACAGAGAACTTTGGCATTTTAAACTGTCTTTCCCAGCATGTAAGAATGCCTATCAAAAGTAGACTTGTAGTGTTACATGTTCTCTATCAAGCTATAAGCAAGATACCAATTTTGAAACCACAAAAACACTGTTTCCAACCACTGTTTGGAAAATGATGTTTTCTAAATACCCACTACCTAAAAAGCATGATTGGAGTGAGGGAATTAACATGCATTGGCTCATCAATTGTGCCATAAACGCAAATGGAAACGTGGCTTTCTAATGCATTTATTTATTTATCTATATTTATATTTCATAATTGTAATTTAGGATTCAGACATGCAAGCAAATTATTCCAATCTAATGAATGTCAATTGTTTGGTAATAGCCATGGACATGCACTTAATTCATTACAAATTCATAGGTTTAGTTTTTATTATGGAAATTTAAGATAATAAGTTGCATCCTCATTAGGGGAAGTGAAAAGCATGCCTGCTATCCAGTCAGGCTTGGCAGTTGACATGTGACAAAGCACTGGCTTTTGTAACTTTATTCTTTCCCTTGGCATTCCATACAGTGATACCCAGTGAAGTTTAATGTATCTTCATTTTGACCTGCCTGTGTCTAAGATGTGTCTGGGAAATGGAGGTCTTTTATGTTCTCAGTATATACAGCTTTTTCCATCAGACTTTTCTGACAAAATAAACTGAACTGGAGCTGAGGAGAGGAACAAGGAGAGGGGAACACAGGGATGTGTTACAAGCTCATACCTGTCCAGTGTAATGGGCCTTGGGTTTAGACTGGGGCCCTGCAACATCTGCCACTTGATACACTTGAGCATCTCATTCCTAGTTAGTTCACTAGAAAAATCCTTTTTTACACACACTCTTGCTTTATGAAAGTGTGTAAAGTCCCAAAAGCTGAAGGAACTAGTATCACATATTTTGTTATTATTATTATTGGCTTTTGCCTGTGTATATTCCTGCCTTTTGAACTCTTCTTACCCCCTCTCTCTCATGTTCTGGAGACTGAAAGGTAGACTGTCTTTTCATTTTGATGACTCAGTGGAAGTCAAACATGGGCATTTTCACAGCTACTTTCATGATATGTATGCAGTATTTCAATGGATTGAGTATGAATTCAGGAAAGAAAATTGAAATTATCCATGACTAACTTAAGACTGAATTAATTAAGAAACTAATTGAACACATTAAATATAATAAATGGGTAGTATTTCAGATAAACTGTTTTTCTATGGTTAGACTAGCATGTACTACCTGGAACAAGTCTCATATATGGGTATGGTGATCCAGGCAAATTTCTAAAGGTAGCTAAGATACAATTCCTTAAAGACATTAATACTTCTTAGTAATGGCTCTCAAATACTCGGTTGTAAGAAATAAAGCAAGTTAGGCACATAATCTGACAAAGTACCTTTTAAAATCAGTCATATGACTGTATAAAATGTCCCTATGTGGATGTATGCAATAGTAATAATGGATTAAATGTTATTTATATGGTTCTTCACATTGTACTGACAGAATATGTTGTTTGTTTGAATTTAATGGCTCTACTTAATTGATCCACTTACAAGGAAGAATTTCAGCCAAAGAAGGTACGCATTTGACGTAATGCTGAAGCTTTCTGAACCAATATTTATGTATTTCTTTTCTACATGCAGAATATAAATACGCTGGAAAGCTCATCAAAATTGTGTCTTTGCAGGTCGTGTATATGCTGTGCTGTCCAAGAGGGAAGGCAGAGTGTTACAGGAGGAGATGAAAGAGGGCACGGACGTGTTTATTATTAAGGCAGTCCTGCCAGTAGCAGAAAGCTTTGGCTTTGCTGATGAAATCAGGAAGAGAACCAGTGGCCTGGCCAGTCCACAGCTGGTGTTCAGCCACTGGGAGGTAAAAATATCTATTCACTCCATCTGTTTTGGTGATCTATTTCCTGTAGATGTGGCAGACTGGAATAATAAGTGGAAAAGGTTAAGTTTTGGTCAAGACATGTGATTAATTCCTTTTTGAAATGGGGAGGAAAAAAGTAGCCTTATATTAGTCTTACTTGTTTTTAAAGATGTACTGTTCAGAAATGTATTTACATTTTGTTTAGATGGGATTCTTTTTTATATCAGTAAAATGTAAGTCCTTCATAAATGAAAATTATTTTTTATAAGTGTTTTTTCCTCTGAAAACTCTTTTTTCATGAGTTCTCTGGTAAACTTGTTTGGGGAGTGGGGGAAAACCCCAAACCACAAAACAACCCCAACCTACCACTAACAGAAAATGTATCAATAAATCTAATGTACATGAAAAGTTAACCTTTTCGGGCTTAGCAGGCACTTAGATTTTTGGGGGGTTTGTCCTTGTATTTGCCAAGTGAACATATATTTTCATACTTAAAGGCAAAGGGAATAGATTTCATTCTTTCAAAATTAAGTCTGCTGGTGGTAAGTGGAGAGGTCCTCAAAATCATTCCCTTTGGTCATCTTTGTAACTTGGAGAAACGAAGAGGTGAAGGTGTAAAGGATCTAAAGAGGCAAGTGGGGAAGCTGATGGGACATGTTAACAGCTGAGAGTGCACTGCAGTTTGTTCCTGTGATGTGGATAGCAGGTCTTCAAGGAGAAATAGAAAAAGCTGTAATCAGAGTTCCTTGTTTAAGACAAACCACCTGCATTGTAGGGCTCCTCAGAAGACTCCACTGAAGGAGCTAAAAATGGGTTCAAGGACAAGAGTCAGTATAAACTTTTCCCATCAAATTTTTTAAATTAACTGTGAAGTCTGGGTTTTTTTGTTTAGTTGTTGGGGTTTTTTCTTCTGTTTGTTTTTTGTTTTGTTTTGTTTTTTTTTTAGTCAGGTGTTCCTTTATTTGGTGTTAGAAACCAGTAGAAACTTTTGTAAATGGATGAAAAGTCTTTTTGTTTGTTTGTTTGATCTTTGCCTCAAATGTCAAGTCTCTGAGTCCAACCAGCTACACATTTTTGAGGTCAGGAATAGTCCATGGAGTTGCCAGCTATGGACTGCTCACCACTGTTTTTCTCTGAAGTATGTCCTGGTTTTTCACATGGTGTGGGTTCTTTCTGAGTTCCTGTAGCTAAATTGTCCTAATAGATAGTATCTCTTAAATACTCCACTAACAACATTTCTAGTATCTCTTAAATACTCCACTAACAACATTTCTTTGTTAGTAACTGTTGTAACTGCCTGAGGAATTTTATGTGGATACTAATGGAAAAGGATGACCTCTGCAAACCAGCCATGTGCTAACTACAAAGTTGGAAATCCTTGAAACAGCACACTTGGAGAAGTACATCGTGTCTTCTTTGACAGTGGTACCTTCCTGGTGCTGGAAAATGAAGGGACAGGGACTGACCTCCCCTCCCTCAGTGCTTCATTTGGTCTTGTAACTAAGCCCAACTTCACAGAGAGCATGGAGGGGAAAAACAGCTACACAACTACATAGAATGCAGAAAGATAAAAAACCGACAACTCTCTATAGATGTTGTAGATACGAAAATTAGATAAACTGCAGCTTTTGAGGGTAGGGATCTTGGTGTGAGGCAGTTACAGGTCAGGTACCCCAAACCAGTGGGTCTTGGCAGGGTTGCACACAGTAGTCCTGTCAGTTCTGGATGTTGTCATCTGAAGTGCAGCTGGTGAGGTTTTGTGGCTTAACTGGTCCTTTGTCTGAGCAGCCCCTGACACTGGTGCCCCAAAGGAGTGAGTATCAGTCAGAAGGATGGTAATTCCTGCTAACCACTGCTTTGTGCAGCTTCTTTAGGGTTTGTAGCTACTATGCCCCATCACTAAGTGAAACCACAAGCCCTGTGCCTCTTGGCCTTCCCTTCTACCCCAAACCTTGGCCTGTATGTTCACTCTCAGATGTTATGGATTTCATGTAAGAAAATGTTCAGACATAATTACAGATATGCATAGGAAAGGGAGATTTGAACAACTGGCAACATTTTCTAAAATTAAGCCTGAGGAGAGATTATAATTGCAGCTGGTATATTGAACTCTAATAGGAGGAGGAGGAGAAATTACTGTGTAAGCCAGTCACCTTTCCACCTGGCAAATCTGTCAGTGGGGAGGGTTGGGATTTTTTTGTCTCATTGAAAGGCATGCTAACATATTTTTGTGACAACATAAACCTTTTACTAAGCTACTAGAAATGGTGGCTCTGTGCAGTGATGGCAGAAGGAGTGCATGTTACTCTCCCATCATCAGCAAAATTGCTAAATAAATACAATTTTCAGAGTCTCTAATGGTGGCGTGACAGAGAAGCCATGAGAAATGGTTTGTGTTTCAGATCCTGTTTATTTTTGTCTCTGTATTCTGCACAAAAGAAAACCCTTAAATAAGAAACTGTCAAGTTGCATCAGGTGTTAGGCATGACTTTGACATTGCCACCTAACTCATGAATTATGATTGTGTATGTATACATGTGATAAACACCAGCACTTTATTGGAATTTCTATTATTTAATATATCACTGTGTAAGATAATACAATGTGAACTCTGTAATCTTAAATTATTTTTTCCTTAGTGTTAAAAATGGGAAGAAAGTCCATTAGCTGCTTAGTTTTGTCCTGCATTTCCTATTTTTCCCAGTGTGTGGCTGCTGCTTTAACTGCAGGATATCCAAATCCTTCCATGACATTCAGAATGAATTCTGTTAGGGATGTTTTCTTAGTGTGCTCAGGTCATTAACTGAGTTTATGGGACATGCATTTGTCTACACAGGTTTCTTCAAAAGTACTGTTAACCCCATGTTACACATAGTGAAATAGTGACACTGGGGGATTTTTGAATATTTTAACACTTAATGTCATGGAAACTACATGCATAGAGTATGTTTAAAGAATTTAGGTTTGAATTGACTCTTTTATTGTATTTCATTAACATGATTTGTAGACTCTAAACACAGGAAGGTCAGTGATAGAGCCTACATTTAAATGAAGCCATTTTGGTCTCTGTGGAAATTATAGTACTGGGTTTTTTATTTCCTTCAGTTAATGAATGTATTTTCTATAGCTCAGACTTGCTCCAGCCCCAGGGGATGGACCAGTACATGTATTGAGGTCTATCTTGTCAGAAACTCCTTGTTTATTAGTTCATTCTGGTTATGCTTATATAATTTATTCCTGCCTGTAGAGGATGGCACCAAGTAACCATTAGTGAAGCTTTCAGTTTGGTCTCAGCTTACATGTATTAATTTTAAAGCTTAGTCAGGTATTTTCCTCTATGATATACCTAGTCAAGTGGTAGGTGTGTTGGGTTTACTTGGCAATATTTTTGTAGATTTCAATATAAACTTTCTTCTGAATTGTTAATTTAAAATATTGAAGTTTAGGATAATTATGAAATACTTGTATTTTTTTTAATCCTTGAATTAGTAATACACCCTAAGTTAGTGTATGTTTTTGCTTGAGCCTAATTCCTTTGTTGTCTCTTTATTCTTTGCAGTTAAATCTTTTAGTCTGTCATGTCGTTTTATCTTAATCATAAGGTTCTTTGAACAAGAAGATATTTGTGATTGCACAATGCTTAGAATAATGGAGCTCTAATCCCATTTGGGAAATCTATGTTATAAGTAAAAAAATTAATGCATGTGGCTCTACACAGAAGTTGATTGAATTTTCAGCTAGTCTGGAAATTGTCAAAGACATCTATTAGTTGTAAAGTTGTGAAATGTACAGTAATTCTGTTAATTCCTATCTTTTAAATTGCATAATAATTGTCTACAAGACTCACTTTTATTCTTGGAGGAGAGCATGAGTGAACTGTAAACATATTTAATCAGAATTCTTTTCCATTATCCCTTCTAAGTAGAGTAATGACTGGAATTGCTTCAGGGCTCTGGAGAAAGGTAAGAGAAGGACTGTGTGTAATAATTACTAAGAGTATGAGGAATTCTGAATCTGCAAGTTTTATATTCTGAATTTGAATTCATTCCTTTTGAACTGGAAGTCATTTTACAACTCGGAAGATGAGGCTTAATATAGAAGTTGCTGGATGAGATTGTTAGGCTTGCGTTGAACAGGAAGCAGCAAAAGTAATGAGAGAGACTCGAAGAATCTGTGAATCTGCTCTAGGTTTGAACTGCAACTTCACCTACATTATTGTGCCAGTGACAGTTTAGGCATGTAAATGAATTTGAGGAGTAACCCTGAACCTGTCAAATATGAGAAGCTCATTGTATTGACAAGGACATCTGAAGGTAATTGAAACAGTAAATGACAGTGGTAGTGGTGTGGCTTTAATCCTCTCTCTCAATACATGTTTCTTAAGTAATAGGAAAAAATGCAACAGTAGAGCCACATGTCTCCTTTTTTATTGAGAGACAAACAAGGATGATGCTCTTGAGCCAAAATAAAGTTATATGAGTTTATTTTATAACTGCGTAAATGTTCATTATTACAGTATTTTTTGCAAGAGTTCTTGTATCTGACCAGGCATTTTAAGGCCTTGGCAATGCCCGTTATATATTGTGAATGATAGCTCTGAATTATAGGATGCTTTTGGATGCTCATTTCACCTGTAGGGAGTCTGCACTCCTAACACATACATGTAGGGAGTTCTCTATTCTGCTGTATCCAAATGGCCTTGCATTTATCTGTGCTCAGTGCAGAAGCACTTGTACAGCATTACCCAGCATATTACAAGGTTTTTGAAAAAACAGCAGGTAACTATTCACATAAACCTCTGCAAAGTTCTGCCATTTTACCTGAAAATAAGTTTACTTGAAAATTTCCATTTCCCAGGGCTACTTCAGTCATCTCAGATGAGCATCAGCTGTACCTTTTTAAGTTGCACAGTCTATGTCATTAGTAGCTGATGGACACCATTTGAGCTGTGAATGTTCTTGAAGTATCTTTCTGGAATCAAGTTCCCCAAGTTAGAAAGGATTCTGATATGCTGAGGCCTCTACCATCTTTGAAATTGTGCATAATAATTTTTAAAATTTTTTTAAAAGGAATTTCTGTTTTTCCTGGAGTGCTGAAGGCCACTGGTGGTACTGCCTTTAATTTTTCTTGGGATTTCTTATTAAGCAGTTCACAAAGGCTGCATGCTTGCTGGTCTTAAAATCTCCATCAGACAGTGTTAGACTACTCTTTCTATTAGGGTTCAACTAAATCATTTTCTACATTGATGGTATTTGGCTCCAGAGAAATTTTCTGTCTTCATCAGGACCAGTAGGGAAATACTACCAGGAACATGGCTGTGTTCCCAGATCTGCCTGACCTTTTGGATGAACTAGGCAGAGCCCTTCTGTTTGCTTTTGATGCTTCTCTCAACCTTGTTTTGCATAATTAGGCTGCCTTAGGCAGAGACTGTTTCATACCGTCATTTTGTGAAATACACTAGACAATGGGACCAGGATCACTATTGGAGCCATCTGGGTGACACTGAAATGCAAATAATAAATCATCCTCAAATTAAGGCTTAAAATTCCAAGTCCTCCTGAAGTGCAAGTGATCTGTTCTAACTCAAGTCTTATTGACAAGCTTGATTAGCTTACATAATCATTAACAGAATTAATACACACTCTGTCATCTTTCAGTATTAATGTAGTGTGCTCATAGTACTTCTGTTTTTATTGATTAATTATTACAGGTATTCAGATTATGTCTTTGAAAAAAATACAAACATTTCTTGCTTGAATAATTAATATGTAGTTGTTATGCTAAAAGAAAGTGCCATCTGTTTTGCCTGTGCTCCTCTGAGTGCTGTTACTGAAAAGTCTTATGAGACTTCATTGTTTGGGTGTGTTGGTTTGAATAGTGGTGATACTTAATGAACATCTTGCTTTAGAATGATTTCTTTTCTGAACAACACTCTTCACTTACAGTGTTTTAAGTAATTTATTCCCTTCTTTTGAAATTCCTAATCCCAGCTGACTGCATTATAAACAGTGTTTTATTTATACCTAGAGTGGGTTCATAGTTCTGCACTAAATGATAGGTCACACTTCAGCATTTATTTGCCTGGGGTTTTTTGATTTTAAGTTATACTTCGAACAAATTATATCACCCAAGACTTTTAGAAAGTAACTTCATGGAGATGAATTTAAAATGTTCCTTTAATAAGAACATTTCCATCACTTAAGCATTGCACTTGCAGTAACAGATTTAAGAATTGTATCAGCTGCTGTGCACTAATTTGTTTTACTGTATTGCATTTTATATGGCTGCATTTAGTGAAAATACTTGTTCTGTAATAGAGTAAATGCTGGTCCAGTGATCCACTGTACAAATCTTGATTTATAGTTGACTTTTTAAAAGACATGGTTTTCAGAGGAGTCTTGCAGGTGTAGTACAGAAATACTTGGTTGTGTTGCGAGGCAGACTTTGGGGGTGTAATCCTGTGTGTGCTGGGGGGTTTGCAGGTAAGGCTGATGTTGTTCCTATCAGATTATTATCATATTGAGTACTAAGTAAGCATTGGCCAATGGCTGGTTTCTGCTTATATGAAGAAAAACTCCCAAGTTCTAGCAAAAGTTCCTGAAGAAAAGGTATGCTGAATTTTCCAGTTACCAAATCACACACAGTAAGGTGATATTTTAAAATATACTTTACCACAATGCTAACAATACTGTCATGTCATTGGTTTTGCAGAGTCTTTTTCCTAATGTTGATGCCTCTTGACATCTTTTGTCTGTTATACTTGGGTATAAAGTTAAGCTGTGACAATTTTCTTGTGCCCCCTCTTCAGTGGTCCCAGAACACACGACACACATGCAGAGAGAGGCAGACTAAAGACCTTTGAAAGAAGGTTAACTGAATTGTTTGAATTACTTAAAGACTTTTCATCTATGAAAGGCATATTATTTTTAATTTCCAGTTCTATTTTGACTGGAGTTTTTGTTTAGGAATATAACTTGTTGTTAAGATGCTGTCACGTTTCTGGTTTTAGCAGGAGTCTTGGGTTATATGTTTTAGTTTTGTACTGAAAAATTAGTATATGGAAAAATCTAATTTTAAATTCGAAGTGACATGCAACATAGAATAAATAATGTTTCTGAATGTTTTTTCTGTTCTGATCCTGTGGATCTTTTGGGATCCACAATAAATGCCCTCTGTGAAATAACTGCATCATGCTCCAGAAGGATCAATCCATAAAGAATCCAATTAATCATTTTGGACTTTATCCAGACAAAAAACTTGATTTCTGTCACAAATTCCAGAGGCATCTCTGTGTGGTTCCCTTGAATACACACAATAGCTCAGGGCCTAAAAAGCTTCTCATCTCTGGTTCCAGGAAGCCCAGACCCCACCATTCTGACAGTCCCCATTGTAAGGGAATTGATGTCAAGGCTTTGGGAGCCTTATACAGAAACGTTTTTTTCCTTTTGCTCACTTGCACTGTATTAACAGAGCATGAGCAGTGATGGATGTCACCTGCTATAAGCATTTGCTTTGATTCATTATTATGTGAATAAAGAGGAACACTCTGGTTTATACCCTCACCTTCACTTTACAGAATCAGAACTCTTAAAAAAGAAAACTTCCTACTTACTTTTTTGTCACTGTGTCAGTAACACCTCTGTGTAGCCCTGTTAGGGTTACACTGACTTCTTAAAGGGGATGCACATGTGATGCCCCAGGTTCCAGCTGACTCAGCTGAACTGGCTTCCTCTCTCTCAGTACTTACCAGGGTGTGGTAACACATGTCCTGAGTAACTCAATTTTGCAGTGTCTGCACCATTTAGGTGGCCATGGTCCTCAGACAGAAATTTTCTGATGCCACCAGATGTTGCTGTAGAAGCCTGTGTAGTGGCTGTGGTATTTAAACAGCTTGAGAAGAAAGTCTGGCTCCTGAGGTAGTTTTTAGAACCTAATTAGCCTATTTCAGTGCAGCTCTGTATCAATACAAGGTTCACTGAGGAGTCTGTAGCCCTGTGCTGCAGTGAGTGTGCAGGTTTCACCCTTGCTGCTTGCTAAATATTACAGACATCTGAGCCTCCTGTTCCACTGACTTTCCTGAGACCTGCTGAAGAATAAGGAATTATTATCAGTGGAAGAAAAATTCAGGGCAAAACTTCAGTAGAACAATCTTCCATCAATTATTGAAAAAGCCAGTCTGTCAAAGCTGGGGATTTTCCTAAGAATCCATCACTACAGTATCTAAATATTTACAGGTAGATTAGATCTCTAAGTTCAGTTTTGTATATTTTTAGACTCCTCTGTTTAATTCATTCCTCAAGAACTGCTGTTTCACTGCTTCTCTCTGGGTATAATTTCTGGGTGTTACATTTCTTGCTAATGTTAAAAAAAACTTCATCAAAGGGGATAGTAACAGACTTTTAAGTTATCATAGCTTGTAGCTGTATGACCTTCCTCAGTAGTCTGGTGTGGAGTAAATCCACTAAGCATGAATTACCTTTTCTTCTTCAAGTGTTCTTGGACTTTGAAATTTTTTGTTTGTTCATCTATTTATGCAGATTATGAACAAGGAAGTCCCTGCTAGCTTTACATCATTAAGATGTTCAGGATGAGCATCACTACCACTTCAAGTCAACATGCAGCCCTCACTGCCCTTTTTCTTTATTTCTAGTGTATAAAACTTTCAAACTCTTGAAGAGTGGAGACCATTCTTTTTTAATTTTTATAAGTTGTCAAGGAACCACCTCTAAGTTTCTGAGCATTGGTTATAAGGCCCTGTGCAAGATACCAGAATGGGTATGACTCAGGCAGATTCTTCTGTGGTTAGACAGTCCTTACGTTTATGTTAAAAATAAACATAGAAAAATTTGGAAAGCAAAGTTTCATGCTGTTTATTTCTGAGCTCTACTTGCTTTTGGTTTTCAGCCAGACAACCCTGTGCATAGTCATTTCCCACCTAAATAATTGAGATTGGCTGTCACTTTCAGCACGAGTAATGTCCACTTAATTTAACAGCTCTGTGTGTGTGCTCAGCTGTAACAAACTATAACTGGTTTTGTTGGTTTGGCTTGACATGCTATTTTTGTAGGATTGGACCTACAGTGTTACGTAACACAAACTAGATACCTTCTGCCACGGTCATTCTCCTAACTCCCCATAAAGTGTAATTTGTTTAGTTGTGTTAGGTGTTACTTAAGATGAGGTATTAAATTAGGACTTCACAACTGTTGACATTTCTAAGAAAAATTGTCCATCTTAAGCCATCATTTTTAATTCCTCTCCTTGTTAGTGTGTGTAACTTAAGCTTTAGGAAATTTTGCTTGCATTGAAATATCATATGGCAATTGAAAGGATGGGTCAGAAGAGAAAGTTTGTAAGAGTAGAAAAGGTTTTTAATATTAAGCTAAAATTGGTAGTTTAGGGAAATTTGTGCTCTATTTGTCAGATATTAACACTAGTGCTGATATTTCAGTAATTATTATGGAGTAACATGCTCAGTTATTGCTGTAACTATCATGATTCCTGCAGTAACTAAGAATTGTCTGCACTCCTTTATCCATAAGGATTTTGTTTAAGGAATGGATACAGTATTACCTTCATTTTTTTAGTAAAAATGTTTTACCTGTAAGTGTATCTTTTGAGAAAATCAACAGTGAAGTAAAATAAGTGTTTTTTTAATTTGCAGTAGAACCAGTATAACAAAATACAGTCAGTTCCATCCCTCCCTAATCATATTTAGGGTTCTTGGAAGGTGATCTTGTTATTTTTCTCTGACTTCCTTATTGCTCATTGACATATTTTTTACTCTGTGACACTGTTATTTGTCCTCTAGTGGGAACAAAAGTGAAATCTCAGAACTAGAAGCCTGGATGATTCTTTAGGGAGCGTTTTCCAGATTTGGTTACACATTCATGTTCTATGTGCTTAAGACTTGATGATCACTCCTAATGACTTAGAGGTGATTTCTGGTGCCTGCAACAATTATATATATGGGTAGAACTGAAGTGGATTCTTAGGATCTTAGAACTGGAGTGGAGGGAGAGTCCTCCTTCTTCTTTAGGTCTTAAAAAACACTTACTTGTGAAACAAAAACTTGTACAAGTATTAGAGAGTCACTAACATTAAACCTAGAATTTGTGTGATGTTTACATAGTCCAAATGTAAAGGGTAAATATCTCTTCAGACTTGGGGAATGAACAATGTTGTAGCCTCATTGGGTGGGATCAAATGAGGAAAGACTTTAAAGACAATATAATTACATCTTTGTAGTACTCTCTGTGGTAGTCCGAGAAGTGTAGGGGACATGTAAGATGAACGGGAGAGAATTATCCAATTATTATCTCCGATTATTCTCTGGTCATGTTAGATCTAAAATCTCTTCTAGATGAGGGCTAATAAGCTGCAAGAACAGCTCTGCTCAATTTGTCAGAACCAGAAACAGGGATTTTTAAACCATCTGTCCAACTTGGGATTTGAATTGAAGAACACAGGGCACAGAAATGACCAGAAAGCTTCGGTTCTTATAAATTCTAATAAAATTGTAGTGCGATAATGTTCTAAATAAGGATTTCTGTACTGAAATTTGAGGATTTTCTGAATGTTATTTGGCACTGATTGCTGAATGCCAATTAAAATTGCTTGTGAAAACAACTGCTATGCAGATAATTGCAACTGAATTTTAAAAGTTACCATGGTTGGTCTTCTTAGGACAAGTGTTACATAGTGTGTCTTCATTCTTGTTTTCTGCTAATTAAATAGCTAGTTCCAGGCTTTCCAGAAACTTCATCTGCTCTCCTTTAGTATTTCTCTGCTTTAGCAATTGATTACCTGAAACATACTAATAACCTTTACTTTTTTTTTTCTTTTTATAGATCATTTCAAGTGACCCATTCTGGGTACCAACAACTGAGGAAGAATATTTGCACTTTGGGGAGAAGGCAGACTCAGAGAACCAGGCCCGCAAGTACATGAATGCAGTGAGAAAGAGGAAAGGACTGTATGTAGAAGAAAAAATTGTGGAACACGCTGAAAAGCAAAGAACTCTCAGTAGAAATAAGTAACTGTGCCTGCCTCCTTTCTCTCCTGACTCAGCTGAGTGCAGGTGGATTATTTTATATGCAGCAGATTCAAACTTTCATCTGGACTTTGTTCTTTGACACCATTTTTCTTACATGCTATAGCTGTGGCTTATGTTTTAATAAACTCAAGCCTTTCCAACTTTTATATAGAGAAAATAGTTTATTTATATAAATAAAATAAAATATAGGCAGTTGATCTCAATTTTTAAAATTTGCTGCCCTATTGAACCTCCTGTCACAGGGATTAGGAACTCCAAATTTAATTTGTTCCTTTCTGATTTATCTCATGTAGTTACAGTTAGAGCTGGTGGGTTAGCTTGTTGCAAATAAACTATGCACCGAATTTAGCTCCTTAATGGTTTGACTCTGGTTTTTAATGGCTTTTTTTGTGATGTGTTTGTTTCTCACTAGTACTTTGCATAGTTACCTTTATGCAAATAGTTCAAAGCCTATTAGGAGTTTCTAAACTATTTGTTTTATTCTGTTCCTCATATAATCAGTTAACCTAAATCAGTAATGTATCTTCTTTAAGTCAAAGATCACAAGTAGCACACATGGAAGACTAAGCACTGCAAGAAACCAACCAAGATTTGTCTTTTTTCCTCCTTAGAACACATCTTATTAAAATTTCATCGGTTTATCCTAAGGTGGGAGCTGCTGTCACTGAACTGGACACACGGCGACTTCTGCCAGTCCTGTGTGAGCATTTACAGACTCTTCAAGAAATTCTACCCATTCAGCCTGTTGTTTGGGACTCTTAAAAAAACAAAAAAAATATCTTGCTGTTTGCAGGTGTCTAGGATGCAGAGGGCTCCAAAGTGATTCAGACCAAGACTAACAGGAAAAAAAGTGCTCACAGGGTGTAAGTTTTAGTTAAGGAAAGTGGAAACCTTGAATAGAGGATCATAGAGTCGTGGAATATTCTGAGTTGGAAAGGATGCACAAAGATCATCAAAGTGCAACTCTTGATAGATAAACATGATGCATGGATTATCTTCTCATTTAGTTGCTTAGATCTGTAAAAGGAAAGAACAAGAATTCTTGGAGGTTAAGTCTGAATAGGTAGGTGTCCTTGAAGAGTTTCTGATATTAGTTAAATGAATTGGAAATAAGCCCTTAAATTTTGTGCCAACTGACTTTATGCTACCTCTAGTCTTTGCTGATTGCAAAAAGTTGTGTTTCAGGTAAACATGCAAAGGGTTGTCCTTTTCTTTCAGGAATTTAACCATTTCCTTAATTTGTGATTGCCTTTTACTTCTTTAGCACCTACCTGGTCTTCCCGAGTAATTATTCTCTCTGTGTCAGTTAAAGCAGCAGGGAGAATTTATCCATATCAGTTTTGCTTCTTAAGGGAAAGAAAACTGTTACTTGTTTCACAAGAAGAGTGATTTTGAATGCTTAACTTCTCTTTTAAATAGCAGGCTTGTCTGCTTTCATTGTGGAAATGTTTCCTTTAGAGATTATATTTATGAAGTATTCAGGCAGACAAATATATGGGCTAAAATATGTTAGGTCTGAATACAATCCCTTGACCCCCAACTACCCTTTGTATGTAAGCGATTCTGGAATGCTTGATTAGCTTGAACACTTACGGTGATAGCAGAGAGGTCCTGGCAAAATTCTTCATCTCCACATAGACACTGTTTTGAGTTGAAACTCCCCTTTAACAACTGGGGATTGGTTAAGCAATCACCATTATAACTGTCCTTTACATTTCTCAGAGAGCATGGGAGATCCCTCTGGTTTTCTGTGTGTGGTGTTGGGCTATAAATCTATGGAGAAAGCCCTAATAATAAGTCCATCGTAAGGTTGTGAGCAGCACAGCTCAGGTACCTGGAAACTTCCAGAGCAGCCCTTCCCAAAGCATCAGGAGGGAAGAGGTGGGTCGAGACAAGCTTTACATTAGATGTAATTCCTCTCACGAAGAGCTGTGGGCAAGAAAATTTGCTAATCCTACTTGAGGGATCTTTAGCTGATCTTTCAAAGCAGTGATATGAAATAGGAACCTTAAACTAATGAGTTGCATACACCCAGGCCTGGCCTGGCATGTTGTCATGCCTGAGAAAAAGTGCTTTGTGTGTACAAGGAGTCACCTGGTTGTGCAACTACCTGAGACCCACAAGGATGAAGGAACCTCAGCTTTGCTAAGTGCTTGCTTGTTCTTTGTGTCCACATACTGGGGTAGGGGACTGTATCCAGTATAAATGAGGAACTGGACATCGGTTTTCTTCTTGTATTTTACACAGGAAGTAAATACAGTGTACTTGAAAATTCTGGGAGCAAACCAGCACTTTTGATTAAAGAGGGTTTCCTCAAATATGTCTGTCTGAAACACTTTTTTATTTAAATAAACCTAGTGCCAGACTAGTACCATGTACAGATGGGACTAAAAACTTAAAACCTCCCACAGTGTGACTTGTCAGCAGAACTCAGACTGGAAGCTCAGGTGAGTTTTCTCCTGGCCCTGATCACATCAACCTAATTTCTTTAGACAGGGTATCTGAAGGTTATGGTTTTTCTATAAGGATTTCTTCTTTCTAACTTCGGTTTGGTTCAGAATGCTGTGTGAACTTTTTTGTGCTACTTCCTAGTTCCCTTTGGAAGCAGAAATAGAAGAGCATGTGGAGGAGAGGATGTGAATGAGCTGGATTATTTTGTCAGCACCATTTTTTTTAATGCAGTTTGAATTCTCACATAACTTGTGATTCAATTTGATTCTTGTTCATACCAGACTGCCTGTGAAAACCCAAGAGTTGAAGCTAGGCAAGAGAGTATGATTTTCTTCCTTGCATCATATATAGGATATCCTATGTATATCCCTATAAAGAGATAAGGTCTTTTTAGTACCTGTTCTGATGTCGGCACATAGTCCTTTGGTATTCATAAAATGTTTTGAAATTGTTCCTTGGAGCAGAATCTCTTAAAACCTGCATAGATATGTTGGTAAAATGTCGTGCTGTTCTTCACCAGTTTGGAGTTTTATTCCTCAAATCTGCAGTGTCTCTGATGTGCTGCTCCAGTACAGCCCTAAGAAGGAAAATACAGTGTTAACATGAGTTGCCTGTGTAGGCCTAGCTGATTTTACTAGTGTTGAGACAAATAGTTAATGTGCAAGATAAAATATTTACATGTAAATACTAATTTGATTTAACAGTATGTCTGAATTTTGGTCTCTTATCTACTTGACGTGGCTTAGTCATATCCTCTGTTGTGTGTACTTTTTGACTTGTTTTGTGCTAGTTTGGATCTACTCAAAATTAGATAAGATAAAAATTAATATTTATTTTTATAGTATTATTACCTGGGAAGTTTGGGGGGCATTGTTTTTTTTACAGCTGTATCATTATATGATTATAAAACTCCTGCAAACCATGACTAACTGGGGGTAAAAATAGATACCATGAAGTAGTGTGGTTTGGGCTGTTTGGCAGAGAATTTCTGTTTCAACAGATGTTGTTTTCCTACAGGAGCTTTATTTATTTATTGTTAATTTATCCTTTCTTCCCTTTTACTCATCTCTCCTCCTTCATTTCCTATTTTACCAAGGATTCAACTCTGTAACACGTCACTGATTCTTCAGAGGATTTTTATTATCATCTTACTTCTTTTTACTGAAAGTGCTTATCTTTGTAAGGACTTGCTAATTCTGGAATTTGGACCAAAAAAAAGAACCCTAACAAAATTCAGTACTGTTTTCCTGTTACCATTTTTCATGGCTGTATAAAAGCCTTGTCCTTCACCTTTACAGAGTGACATGTCTCACTGTTCTCTAGTGAGATATCTGGATGCATTTTTCCTCAGAAAAGCTGCTGAAAAAGGGTAACAATAAATAATAATTTGGCCAGACAGCAAAAATAAAACTTTTGTCAGAAGAATCTATGACCTTTTGAAGCCCTGCATATCCTCCATGCTCACACATGTTTGCTGCCCCTTGAGAAGGAGGGGAATTCAGTACTGTTATGATACATCTTGTGAGGTGGCCACAGAGCACAGCTAAAACCTGCATCTTGTCAGGTGGAGTTACAAATGGGAGTCAGATTGATCATCATCACCCATTCAGTGCTGGCTTTTTCCCATCTGGGGAGAGCTCTTTCCGAATTTTTCATATGGTTCTTTTCCATTGTAATAAATTGTCAGGTAATGAATAAATCACTCTTATTTCATTGCTTTCTGAATGATTTATGCCATTTTAAACTGCTACCTCAGCATGTTTTGTGATTTGTTTTGCCGTAGCAAAGGCCTCAGAGTTAGAGACAAGCCTTTGGAAACTTCTGGGCTTTAGGGCTGACTCCATGAGAGTTGTGTTTCATTGTCCCCTCTGCCATATTCTCATGCAAACAATAATTCTGGATTATAAATTGCTTAAAATAGAAGAAAAAGCCCACAGTGTTAATGTAAAAGGCTGGCTGTGTAGTAAGCAACAGACTAACAGAGGGGTTAGTACAAAATGATCCCTGGCTTTCTAACTCAGAGTAATGTTTTTGTGGCATGTGAAAAAGAGAATGTTCAGCAGTCTTTTCATTGTAGGATTCAAGAAAATAGTTTGGCGTGGCCACCATGCAAGTAGAGCCCAAGTGCCGTCCGTCCTGGAAGAAGGTTGATCTTGATGAAGAGGCAGATGTAATTGTGCTTAAAGAGGCCTTGGCAAAGTCCATGACAGCTTCAGGAATCCTAATCCTTTGCTGCATCTGAAGGCAATGTAATTTCTTGGCTAGACTAATCGCCTGAGTACTCTGAGATATTGCTCCTGCTTCGTCCAAGGGCAAGGATGCAAAGTCAAGGTCACTCATGTAGGAGTAGGGACTGACATGACAAAAATCCCTCAAATATTTTCATGGCAGGAGTGATAAAACCTTTAAGCACTGGCTTCTAGTTGCCTCTAATATATGTATTTGACTGTAAGTCCTTTTTTTTTTAATCTCTCTAGGGCTCCTTTAAATGATGAATTTATAACGATCAACCTAATTTCAAAGGCTGATTTATTTACTCAGTGATAAAGATATATCCAGAGCAAACTGGCGCTGAAATACAGTAGCGGGCATGCTATGGAGCATTTTCTGTCTTTCATCTCTTGTCATGGTAGCATTTACC
This sequence comes from Pithys albifrons albifrons, assembly GCF_047495875.1. Lineage (NCBI taxonomy): Eukaryota > Metazoa > Chordata > Aves > Passeriformes > Thamnophilidae > Pithys > Pithys albifrons. Next base: position 12,510,840 of record NC_092470.1, read on the forward strand.
TTCAGGAGATCAAGAGAAAGGCTCTTTAGTAGCAAAAGCTGGCATTGCTTCCTGGAGTGAGTGACAGAAGGAGCTGTGTAAGCGGCAGCTGAAGCTGCACTTCCCCTGGAGACTCAGCACAGAATGTTCATGACAAGTGCTGCTGCCACTGGGCTGTTCACTGAAAGCTGATCCTATTTATGAATCCCTGTCTTCTCCTTGTAATGTTGCTGTCTTACAGTATGAACAGCTTAGGAAGGTTATTTTAAATTAACCTTCCTGTGTTAAAACAATGTCTAGTCTGTTCCTATCACATCCAACATTGTAAGCATCAAGGCCAGTGAGTAATTTGACTGCAGCTGGTGTGAAAGGGGAAGGCTGGAAGAGAAATGTAAAAATATTGTGAAGAAAATAACATCATCACACTTGCATAGATGCCTTTACAGGAACTGTTTTCATTGCATAATGAGATTACTTTGTGCACTAGAAGTGTTCAATAATAGATGGTGTGCAAGTGGGCTATATGGAAGACAGGCTGCCTTGACAGGCAGAGTGTAATTACCAGTGAGAGCATCCCTTCTGTGTAGCCTTGCCTCTGCAAAGGATAAGCATGAAGAAACAAGCCTCTCTGGCTTGTTTCTCTGTTGCTGTCCTGTAGATTTCAGTAAAAAACCCTTGACTGTGGCAGAGTCATCATTTCAGGAGGCATGGTGGAAGGAGCTGTGCTTTCCCAGCAGCAGCAATTCCCTGGGTACCAGTTCACTGACTGTATAGAAAGCAGCTCTAAATAACCTTTTTAATCCACTTCTACCAGGACCAACCAGTAAACCATGGCTTCTGTTGCTTGCTGCTGGGACTGGTGGAGCCTGAGGAGGTGAATGGCTGGGCTGTTGTTCTGAGATCCACAGGCTTCAAGGAAGCCTGGCATAATGAAGTTAGAGAGCTTATTCTTTTTCAAGTAGGTAAGGGAAATTCTTTAATGATACTTTTGTTCTTGTGGCTCGGACTCAGTTGAGCACCGCAAAGCTCGTAAAGAAGCCTGTGTTATCCTGGGCTGGAAGAGTTTGGGCTATAGAAAAGGGAAGTACAATAACCAACCTGCTTGCTGATAGCTGTCACTTGTATTTGAGTTTATCCACAGAATTTGCCAAGCCAAGGAGAAAATACTAAAGCTGTGATTAACATCACAGTTGTCACAGTTACCTAACTGTGTAGAGGAGAGTTGGTGGCTGACAAGCTGAGCTCTGCTTTTGCTCTGGAGCTTGCAGGGAACAGATTTGTCTGGTCAGAAAGAATGAAACTATTATTTCTTCATAGGTAACAAAAAAAATGGGAAACAGCTGCATCTTATAAATATTGTCTGAAAGGTGAAGTAACTAAGGTTCCCTTGCTGTGGTGTATAAACAGATTTAGTATTGATATTAGCAGTTTGGACTTGAGCAATGCCATTGTCATACTGTGTGTGATTCACTCTTGGACAATCAAAAGCAGAGCCACATTCCCCAGTCCATGATATTGGCTGTGCTAACCCAGGAGCGTATCCTGTGGACAGGAGCCACAGGAAAACAGGCCAGGACAGCTGAAGCTGGATATTAACTTACACCTCAGCTTGGAAAGAACAAAAGAGCTGTTCAGGGAAGGAGGTTCCAGAGCAGTTGACAGAATCACTGAAGAGTATGAAAATCATGAACACGGTGCCAGAGGCACCCCTCAGTGCAGCTGTGGGAGTGGCATTGGTGTGGAAAGGGACTCCCTTGTCCCTTCTTTGTTGGGGATGTGCATTTCCTTTGCAGCTCATTCCATGCAGTGGAGGGGGAGATAACACAGCCTGGCCTTCTGTTTTTAGGGTATACACAGTTTTAGGACCAGAATCTCAGTTTGTGTAATTTGTTGTTTATGTGACTTCAGTTGAGTTCTGTTTGACTTCTGCCAGAAGAGGATCTGGTTTTTTTGCCCCTTCTGTTTTGTTCTTGACTTACAAAGTGACAGGTATCTGTGATAGTTGTTGCTGAGCCTTTTTTCTTCATGGATTTGTTACTGGAGAGCAAAGTATGTCTGCAGACTGTGAGCACACCTATAAATAGCAAGCTACTGTACATAAGACTGTTACTGTTGCCAACTGCATGTTTTTATGACAAATCTTGTGATACTTTGTTTTTCCTAAAAACCTCAGGTCTTGTATTTCATCAGAATCTCGGGTTTCATTTTTTAAAATAAAAAAAGTTTCCAGCTTGATGTTGGCACCAAATTAGAGAAAAACATGGAAATGTTTGCAACTTCACCATGATGGCAGAAAAAACCAAATGCATACAAGAACCCCTAAATATAGTGTTTTATTTTAAAAACAACAAACAAAAATCCCAAACCACCAACTAAATGAAAGACCTGTGGTTTTGAGGGACAGACTCTTAATGTCTGTATTGTGGTCTTTTACTGTAACTGTAAAAATGACTTTTGTAATACTTTTTTATAAAGTGGTTGTGTTTTTTTCATTGCAGATAAGCTTCTTGCAAAATCCTTATTGAAAAAGAAAAGATGTTGCATCCTTTGGAAACATTGGTCACTTCATAAAACAAAGAGCTGCTAATAGTCCTTGAACAGATGCCTTTTTCTCTAGATGTAATTCTTGATTTGAGTCTGCATGATCCAAAGCAGAAGGGCTGGAGGCTGACAATAAATCTGACAAAATAGTGAGTTGTTGGGGGGGGAAGTGCCAGTCCTGACTCTTCCCTCCTTGCCCAGCATGTGCTGGGTTACCACTGCTTTGTATCAGAGTAAATGTTTAAAGAATTGTTCATTCTATTTTAATTTTTAGACCTTGGATTTCACTTTATAAAGATTTTCTCAAGATACACCGTCTTTTAGCCCCCAGCTTGTAGCCTCATGAATCAAAGTGCTTAGGCCAAATCTCTGGGGGTCTGGGCAAGGGATTCCAGGTAGGACCACAACTGAACTGGAGCTTTCCTTCTCTCACCAGTTCCTGTGAACTGACTGTTCTTTTCTCAGAGAGAAAGATGAAATGTTTAAGTCTTGCATAACCTAATTATCCAGCACTTCAACAAAAGGGAGAGAAATGGTAAGTTGTTGTGTTTGATATTTCAGATGTAAAAATCAATTTGAAATCATTCCAGATCAGCTTTAATCATCCTGAATAAGTAACAACAGGGCAAAAAAAGTCAGAGTAAGCTTTTTACTCTGCTTTTGTTGACAATAAATGCTGTTGTAGATGAAGCAGTTATCAGGGCTGAAGAGGGAAGGATGATTACTGGATAAATGGGCAAACTTTACTTTGGAGAGTTGTGCAACGAGAGGTAAGATTATAGAAGAGAAAATAAGAATTTGCTAGGTTCAAAGGTCTTTTTGCTACAACAAATATTATTTTGGAATGTTTTGATGGAGGTGTTGCAGAGGAGGTTAGCAGAAATAATGATTTCCTGATACTTAGAGGCTGTAATTTTGCAACGCTTTTTAATTTCAAAATCAAAAGATATTTTCCATGACTTTGAGCTATGTTGGTTTTATGTTGTTATACTCTAAAAAGATGCTTTTTGGAATTATAGCAAAGTAAGAGGAGTTTGTTTTTTTTTCATCCCTTTTACTCTGTGGTTTTAAACAAATACTAGGAATTATAGGTATATTTACAAGGGAAAGATGGAACCTTGCCCTGTTATGCTGTATTTCCTTTTCTGGTGCTGCTGTATCAAACTTCTTGGTGATGATATTCATCACTGACTTATAACTTATAATGACACTCCCAAAGAACATGCTGTGTTTCTTTTGAGATATAAGATTTCAGGAGAGCAAGCCAGGAGCTTATCAAGTTATCAGAAATGTATTTTCTCTTTTCATTCTGGCCTGGCAAATGTGTTTTTGAACACCATATATTTTGCTGTACAGTGTTGTTTAAAAAACAAAATGCATACTTGCAGGAAGTGAAATGAATGATTTGTGAATTGTGTAGCACTGGAGGGACTGGTGGCAAAATCTGGGGTGTTTTTTCTATGCTGATTGCTCAGGGATGTATTATATTATCTAATCAGAAGTCATTACCGGTTTCTGCAGCATTAAATCAGACAGCCTTCCATACATACACTCTGCTGGGTCCCTCAGGGCAGGAGGGTTTAATGGATCACATTCCTGAGATCAGCTGATGGGACTGCATCATTCCCCTTCTCTCACACAGATGATCTGCAAAGTGAGCAAACATTTAACTACCCCAGGAAAGAAGTCTGAAACTGAGTTTCCATGCTCACATTCCTGCTAGAGAAACAGCCTTGGGTTTTGTTTGCTTGTTTAATAATAATAAAAAAAATCCTTCTAGAAGGAACACCCAGAGTCAGCAGGTTTCTTTTTCCTCACAATGGTCATTCTTCCAGCACACACATATTAATCAGTAATGGAAAAACCTGATTGTACAAACTCAGGAGTCTGTGCTGAGATACCTGATGGCACCAGGTGGGCAGAGGTGTGAGGCTTGTCTGCCACTGAGCATTGACTGTAACGTCAGAATGTGCATGAAATGTTTGTCAGTATTAGAGTTCTGGTACAGGGCTAAGAAGGAGGCTGAGGGTTGCAGCCAGGAGAATATGGAGGTTCAGAGGTGGGTTTGATCTTATTGATCTGTATAAAAAGAAAAAAATAAGTTAATAATTCTTTTATTTAAGAAGGATGTTCTCCACAGCTGTAAGATACATTTAAATCACCCAACGGAAGCAGCGATCTATATTCATGTAAATGGGGTTTGATGTCCTCTTAGAAGTTGAAATGAAACACCCACATCCAGGAGGCTGGTTAGCTCATGTGGGAGCACACTTGGAATTCTTCATTAAACATATTAGATGGGATGTCTTTTAGTCACAGAATCACAGACTATTCTGAGTAGGAAGGGACCCACAAAGATCATCATAAGTCAATGGCCCACACAGGGGATTCAACCCATGACCTTGGCATTAGAAGCCCTGAACTCTGGCAATTTATGTTTATTTGAGATGAAAGAGGTGAACTAACAACTTAACACTCACCACTTCTAAATAAGAGGAGACCTTGGCTACAAATTCATCGTTTTTAAAAACTTACTTAATTTTTATTGAATTACTCATTCTTACTGCAGATGATTAGCACCACTCCCTGTTCTGTAGAGACGGATTTTCTTTTTACCATAACACAGCAACCTTCGCCCCCCCATATCGACAGAAAAATGTTTCAGAATGTAGAACAATGAAAATATGGATGTTTTTTCAGATGATACAAACTTGTGTCATTTTCTTGTATGGTAGCTAACATTAGTTAGTGTTGTAGCTCTTTTAGGTCAGTGAAGTTACACTGATTTATTCTGGTTGAGGACCTATGGAGGATTTTATTCTTGGTGCAGATTGGAATCTTAACCAGCCTGTAGAATTTTATTGCAGGGAAGAGCTGTATATTAAACCTTGTATGAAAGGTCAAAGGCGAACTATCTTTTTTTAAAATGAGTCCCATTATTTAGTTCCATGTACATCTCAGTGCTTCTATTTGAAACAGGACCAGGTATTCTATTCACATATGCTTATAACATTTTCTCTGTGTATTTTAGCAAAAAAAAAAAGGGGGGGGGGGGGGGGAACCGGGACCCTTGCAGAGTAAGCTTTTTCATGAGTGAAGCTCAGAGCAAAATCTACAGCACTCTGCTGTATTAGGTTGGGAAAGTACTCTCTCTGCAGCTTTTATCTAATGCTCAGCTTAGGCTTTACATGTAGGTCTGTTTGATTATTGCCCCTTGGAGCAGATAAGTGTATGGAATGATCTCACTCTGTTGTTAAGATAATTTCTCTTTGGGGATTCTGACCTTCTTCACATTTCAATGACATCATCCTTTTTACAGACTGTAAATCACTGTTGTTGACTCCTGGCCTTGCTAATAAACTTGCAGAAATACAGTATGGAATAACAGAATGCTTATATGTTAAATTATTGTTAAATGCTTAATGAGGTTTTGGTTGCTCAAACCCACTTTTTTAAAGGTAGGAAACCTGGCTAATTACAGCCTCATTTTATGTTCCTAACACGTCTGTTCTATGCCAACCCATATAGTATTAACAGCTACCTAAGCTGTAACTTTAGTGTTTTCTTTTAATTCTGTGATCTAAATGGCTTTATTAATTAGTCTGAAACACAACAGCAAAGGGAAACGCTTTTCCACAGTGACCAGCTTTTAAATTGCAGAACCACTGCAAAAAATCAAAATGTATCACTTTAGCCAGAGCAAACAGCCTGCATTTATAGAAAAGGCCAGTTTTGCATGAACCAACAAAGGCAATTTTTTCATTTAACACAGCAGGTTTTTGGTGTATGCAAAATTGTATGCCTGCAAATGGTTCTTTCAAAAGACCTCTGAGTGGTACCTATTGGTTTCTCTGGTAAATGCCTTCATGGCAGCATCCCAGAGGTTGCAGGGGCTGCAAGAGCTGCAGGAAGTCTGAAGAACTGAGTATTCTTTGCCACAGCCTATTGCTGAGTTGAAGCAGAGAAAGCCTCTTTCCTTTGTCAGTCCTTCCATGTGTTGACTTATGTGCCTTTTATCTTTTGAGCAATATGGGTCTTCTCTGTTATTGATATTAATATCTAATGCCTAATTAATGCCTGATAAAATGATATTAAAATCAACCAAATCAGAGCAGTGTTTTCAGATCATTGTGTGTCTGAGAGCCATTTGTGTACAGTCACTTTCACTATTTCTCCTGCATGTTCAGTTTCCTGTTAGGTTTGTGTGGCTTTTCACACCCAAGAGGAAGAGAAAACAGTTCCTGAGAAGATCTGATTGCAAGGTACACACACTGGGTAGTTTGGGAACTAGTTGGAAGAATGCAGAAATGATTTTTCACTGTTTTTGATTTTATTTCAGTGTGGCACATACCCTGTTTGGCTTGTTAATATGATCTGTGTCCTATCATAAACTAAAGGGCAAATGGACAAAAACTGAAGCTGTTTGGCAGTCGCTGCCAACGTGGAGAGTGATGTGAAAATACAGTTTCTATGAAGTTCCTGTCTCTGGGATGCATTTATACAGGAAAAGCACAATTTCACAATCCCTGCACTTGTGATTGCTAATCACAATTTTAATAACCACATCTCTCCTTTAAGTCATGTGTCAGTTCCAGGTCCCCAGTGATACTGTGAATGTTATGAAAAAAAATTGACTGGAGTGGTGAAATCCAAGTGTGAGAAAGATCAGCTTTGTCTGTTTTTTCTTTTCCCTCCTTCCAATTTCCTGCTTTTTGTCTTTGCCCATTCTCCTTTATTCCTTGGTTTCTTGGGAAGCTCCATAGCTGTAGAATATAATTCAAAAGACCAGCAGAATTGCATGTTGTTTGCAAGCAGCCAGTGCACCCTGTATTGATCACTCATTTTGCAGTACTCCCCCCAAGCTAAAACTAACCTGAAATTATCATTCCACTGTTCCTATTTTTTTTTGTCATTCTTTCAGTTTCTTGTTTGAAGTGTTGTCTTCCCTGTAAGAATCCATGGGAGGTATTTGCCATTTTAAACTTCTTTTTTTATGTTTTTAAGGAAATACAGCCTATCTCTTTCTAAAAAGACTAAAAGAAAAGAAGCTGTTATTTTTTCCCCTCATAAATGTCCAGACATCTCCAGTCAGAATTACATTTCACCTCATGGATGTACTTAAAATGATCTGTGCAGTTTATCTTTGTTTTCTTTGTGTTCAGAATTATGTGCTGTAGACAGTGACTTCAGGGCCTCTTAGAGCTGCGATCGGAAGGCAAATGGGAGAGAAATATTCTGAAAAAAGAACCAGACTGTGGTCTGTGTTGTTCTCTTTATGTGTTTTCCAGCTGGTTTTTCTTCTAACGTTCAGCATTCCTCATGGGACACTGATGCAAATCTGCATTCACTTTTTTTCCCTCTTTGTATATAACACACAAGACCTAAAGTAAAGCAGTGATTTGCAATATTAGGAAATGGGCTCGGTGTCCCTGTCCCCAGTGTGAACGTGCACATTTAAATATGAATGAAAGTGGGCCAGAGCCCCCTTGAAGCTTGGAGTTGATGCACAGACTGCCTGTTCTTTCCGGTTTAAGTACTGTACTTTTTTTTTCCCTGTGCTGAACAACAGCTACCATATGGGCTGAGCTTCAGCCAGTCAACTGCTAAATTACAAACCCTCTTTTGACTGTAAATTGAATGGAAAAGGATGTCAGTTATCGCTTTCCTCCTGTGGCCACACCACAAGAGCACCTGCAGTAAAAAACTGGCATTCATGCTCTGAAAGGCACCACATGCTGCTATTGTGAGCTGAGCAGTATCTAACCTTGGCTCTGCTCACCCCACTCCTATCGCAGCGAGAAGATTGCAAAGATAAGAGCCTCACTTTTGAATACGAACTCACTTAGAGACACTCAGCACTTACCCACCAGAGTGTGTTTCCACTAAAGGAAGTAAAAATCTGCTTAGGAAGATGATTATCTGTGGTATCCTTCAGAGAGGAGTCTTTGACTTAGGCACATGTTTACTATATTTATTTTGAAGTTTGCTATGAAATTATAACTGCTCTCTCTGAAAGCTCCACGCTGGGGCCAGCTGAGCTCACTCAGGATTATGTGTTTTCCAACCTGAATGCCAGACCAGAGCTATTCTGCTCCTCACCCCAGCAGAGGTATTCTGGGGCTGGACCCTTCCTCCATCCCCAGGGCAGCCTGGGACTAGAAGTCACCCAAATGTGTGCAAAGAGAATCTGAGTAGGGAGAACTGAGGATGTTTGAACGCAGTGAACTGGGCAGTCTGTTACAGGAGACAGCTGTTAGGCCAAGAGAGAGTCCTCGTGTCCTGACATGGGATACGACAGCTGAGCTGGGAAGCAGCTGCCACTGTCAAGGGCCTGCCAGCCCTTGGGTTCAAGGAAGGTGGGGAAACCCCATCATCTGCTATGTCCATTAACTCTTCCTTTACTAGATAGATTTATGAGTTGTTATTAAACTATCCCAAAATGTTTATTTAGTTTGTGATTTCAAATTATTGGGAAGAATTGGCAGTTTAATAATTAGCATATTTTCACTTATCTTCTGAAGCCTGAAGCTGCATGACTGGCTAAAGGATCGGTGTTTTCATTGAGTTCCCCAGTGGATTGTTTGATGCATTATGTGTGTGTCTTATGGCTTTTGTTGAAAGACTCCTTAAGGTTCAGCACCTACAAACATAAACACCATTTTTGAGTCACAGGGTCATCATTATGTCAACGCTTAGTGCACTGAGAAAAGTATTACAGTGCTGAGGAATTTATGGGGTGAGCAAAGAACATTCAGAGTGTTCATTTACAATTACTGGTTATGACTTAAAATTGTACTGATTTGAGACCTTGAGCATTTCTGCCAGTGTTAAAAGCCTCAATGCCTGAACACATCAATTCTAACATTAAGCCAGTTGTGTGATTCTGGTGTTATCTGGCAGCATATAACATCAAAGATGTCCTGTATTTTTATATATCACAATGAGTAGTTGCCCTTCTCTCCAGAACTCAGTGAGTGATAGAAGCTACTGCTGTTGGAATGATCTCAAAACAAGATGCTGATGTTCAAAAGTTCATTTTGGAAAACACTCTGTATCTTGAGAGGGTTTTAAAATACTTCCTTCTAAGATGGTAGAGGACACCTTATATAATGAACACCATAAGATGGTTCATCCTTGGTTCCTCTCCCACCTCTGGGCTGCCTTTTAGCATTCATGCATTTTAGGACTACTTTAACTAACATTATAATACATTTATTAAGCTGAGAAATAGAAAATTAATTTTCATTTATGGTGGTTTTTTGGATATTCTTGTGTGCCCTTGTTTCCTACCACCTGTACAGTGCTGAAAATAAATGGCTTGCATTTCCATTACCTGTAAAATTTATGAATGTTCAGCTTTCACTCTTCCTTTCTTGCTGATTCTAATGATTTTATAGGTAAATAAGAAATATGTACAATATTTGTTAATTTTAAATAGAACCTGTGGGGGTTTTTATATTTTGTGTGATTTAGAAGATGTCTGGGGAGATGCTGTGGCATAGCTGGCAACTGGAACTCTTGTAGCTGCTTCACAGTCAAGGTTGCACCTTGTCTCTTGTGATGAGCTTGTTCTTCACATCTTTCCTAGATTCTCAAAAAATAATATGGTATGTCTGCTAGGAAGACAAGGCCAAGATTGGGAGAGACGCATGAATGTCTGTGTTTTAAACAGTCTGTCTATTGCTAAGCTTTTCAGTGTTGCCTTCCTCACAGTTTTCCCATGGGTATCTCCAAAAGGTCTTGACTGACACACTTCCAACTGTTTTTTCTTTGCTTACCATGTCTGAGTAGAAGCTTTTGGGGAGTTGTTGCAAAGTTGTCTTCAGGGTTCACCTACGTGGTAACACCCTAGAAAAGGGAAAGAAGTGACTGGTCCTCAGAGCAGGGAAAACGGGGGAAAAGAGATGTGGGACTGTGCAGAGGCAAATGGGGACAGGAGTGTGTGAAAAAAATTTCAGTGTGGCTAAAATGCATGTCTCCATTCCTGCTTCTTTCTGACACCCACAGTCCTGAGCTTATACCCAGGGAATCAGAGGATTGTTGAGATTGGAAGTAACCTCAGGATGTCACTTTGTCCAACACTCCTGCTCAGGCAGGGTCACCTGGAGCAGGATGCCCAGGACCATCAACAGGCCAGGTTTGCATCCCTGCAAGGATGACTCCAAAGCAGCTTCTTGCATTTGCATTTATGCTGTCGCTAGACATGCCAAAATCTTTAGAAGGGAGATTTCTCCAGAGAAGCCTTGCTGGACTACAGAAGGTCTTAGATGCCTGTCTTAACTGGGGGATGAAATGGGGCAGAATTCCTAAATAAACATGAAAAAAAAAAACATGTAGGTGTAAATGTGAACATCTGTTAGGACTGGGTGTACCTACAAAGAAGTTTCTCCTGCTGCAAGAATTTTCAAACCTTGAAAAATCTTTGAAAGGTGCAGTTAGATTCAGGAATTCCTGTATCTGCTGGAGTCAGAGGTGGGAGGTGTGATGTTTTTTCTGAAGTATGCTCTAGAAACAATATTAGTAAAGACAAATGCTATTCCTATCCAGTGTCTTTTGATAAGCTCAGTGTGAGCTTGCATTAAGATATGCTCATTCTGCATTTGCTTTAGCTGAGAAGTTTTTATATGTCATGTGTGGCCATCACTTACCTCAAGTCAAGCAGCTGCTTTTATATCCTGTATTTCTGTCTCTTGCTAGTTCTGTGCCTGGTGTGGGACATCTTGCTGCAATCCTTCTGCTTTGGACATGCCAGTTATGTAAACAGAGTGGGGATAGGTGTAGCTTCCTCTGGACTGGGTGAAAGTGATGCTGGCAGCAAGAAGGAGTTGGGCTGAAGTAACTTTTCACTAGAATAAAATATCTGAAAATAAATGCCTGAACTATTTCTAGAGGTAAGCTGACTGTTTCTTTCAAAATCTAAAATATGGATCCTTCCTTCTTCCCTCCCCAGAATTCCAGAAAATATGATTTGTCTTTGATTATGGATGGGTTGAAGGTTTTTTAAAGTAAATGTTTTTAGATGGCTGGTTTCTTTGGTATGCTGAAAGAAAACAAATATATTCAAAAGGGCTGAGAATTTAACCCCAGGGAAGTGCTAAAGAAAAGCCAGACAAATTCTTGTGCTGACTCCACAAGCCCTTTGAGTGACAGGTTCAGCACATTTGCCTGTTTGCTCAGTGACACCTAAAGTCACCTCCAAGCTCTTGAAGCTTTTGCCAGGGCTGGTCTGTGGAGCAGTTACACAATCCGAGCAGTGCCTGCCTGAGCTGAAAGGCAGAACCCCACTGATGCAGCTCTGCTGCTCTGGGAAAGGGCAAAAGCCAAACCTCTACCAAGCTGCACCTACGCTGATGTTTCCCACAAGGCTTTGCTCTTACTTCTGTGCTCTCAGGAAGGCTTTTTCTGCCTTTCAGACAGCAGCCCCTGAACATTTTTCCGCTCCAAAACACCCCCAGCTACCCCAGGGAATTCTAGCAAGTAAGTGAGTAGCAAGGGCCCCTCGCCAGGCAAACCCTCCAGCACCTTCTGGCATTTTAACCAGATGTTATTTACCTACATCTGCCTACTCACAATTATAAATGTTTCTCCAGTTTAATTTTTTTAAGTGTAAAGTACAAAACTGGATTAAACACTAAGCAGTTAATGAAATTATTTGTATTTAGTCTTTGTTTGGTACTGTGCATTTCAGGAATTGTCCTTACCTTTATGCTTTAAATAAGCTGATGTGGCTTTTCTTATAAAACAGACACTAGGCCTTGGAAAGAAAGAAAAGTGGTTTGTGAAGTATGGGAGGCTCTAATCTTCTCTATTTCCAAATGTGACACCATCATTTCCTCAAGGCTCTTCCCTTTGTGTTTACATTTCTCCTGGTTGCTGAGAAGAAACAAGTTTCCAACAGCTCAAGGTTCTTTTCAGCAGCACCCAGAAGTCTGGCACCTTCCCCTGACCTTGTAAGTCTGCAAAACTGGCCTGGCAATTAAATGGAAACAAACTCTCTCTTGAGAGTCCAGCTCACTCCCACTCCTGATTGGGCCAGAAACACTGTGAAAACAGACAGATTTCCTAGCAGTATCCTGGCACTTTCTTTCTCATTCCTGGCCAAAACCAGAAAGTGTTAAAAAAAAAAAAAGTTCTGTAGGAAGTGGGAGGAGAGCACTGGGTACTTTTAAAACACAAATCTTATCTGAGTTTTGAGAAGAGAGTTTTGGGTCAGTTACTTTGTCTGACTGGTTCATCTACCCCTCTCCTAATCCCTGTGTTTACTGCAGAGCTTTGTGGTTTCCTTCCTCTGGTCCCCTTGGTTATCTGGGTTGGCACAGAGCCTGGGTTCTGCTTCCCTTCCTCCATGTGCATCTTCGTGTCCCCAGCCACTGGATCCTGCACAGGCAAGTCTTAATTCTTCACAGGCATTTTTTGTGATTTGCAGCTTCTCAGGGGTGCCCTTGGCAGGCTGTTGTGCTCAGCCCTCACTGCTTTGCCTTCAGCTTGGCCTGTGGTTTTTGGTTTCCATCTTTTTTTCTGGCTGCCCTGAAGTGTTCAAAGAACTGCATGATGGCCCATGGAAAACTCAGTAAAACATTCCACACAGAACACTTGCTTGCATTTACCATCTTTTTGTGTGCCATGTTAATTTTAATTAGGGGTAGCTGAGAAACCAGGACCTTTAGGCTTTGGCTGATCTGCTTGTTCTGCTTTCAGACACGATATGCAGATCTGAACCTACCTGCTCTTACTGCAGCTGGAGCACCATCTCCAGCCTTTTAGTCTGTGACTACTGCCACTGGTTCTTCATCAGGAACTTGCTCTTCAATCAGCTGTACAAGCCAAATTTCCCTGGTTCTCTCTCACCCACCTTCTCCCTTAAGTTCAGCTCATGGTTCGCACTGGCTGTTTGTTCCCTTTATCCCTTCTTTTGAGATGTCTGGCAGCAAAGCCTCAGGTGTTTCAATCCTCAGATGATTCAGGATTTTTATTTGCCTGGTAGGCAGGTAACGATTTTGTGGGGAGGTAAGGGAGGCATCTTCTGACATGATCCTGACTTGGTACTTGCCAAGCTCTTCACCTTTTCAGTGCTGTACCAACTCACAGCTGGTGTTAAGAACTTTAAGCCACAGTGAAAGGCATTTTGCAGCTCAGGAACAGGTTACCTGACAAGCTGCCCCCACCCTACCTCAGACTGCTGTGTGTGACAAGCCTGGAGAGGGTGCTCCTTTTTTAGTTAAGGAATGTCAGAAGCTTGTTGGTCCATCTTTTGTTAGGAAGGTTTGCTACTTTACCTGCAACTGTCACAAGCAGCTCCTTGGTATGACCACCGGCAAAGCCAATGTAAGCAACAGAGCCCACCCCTTTGCAAAACCCACCAAACACCCTGTGAGGCAATTTTCAAGAGCTTGCTCAGCATCTGTGTGTATCTCCTACCATTGAGTGGAAATTTTGGTGTTAAGTAGAGTGAGGTCAGTGATTTCTTGGAACCCACACCAACTGCAGGTACCTGTGCATCCCTGAGGTCCCCTGCTTTTAGGTGCAGAGCTGTCCCTTTATGCCCTGTTAATACGAAAATAGCCTGAAGCATGAGAAGCCAATGTAAAGGTGCACTGGCAGTGATTTCAGAAGCCATTTTCAGAATGAGGAGCACTTGCTTTGAAAGCCAGTTGAGTGTTTTAGATACCAAACACAGAACCAGGCATCCACCACTGTATTTCTTTGTACCTCACAAGGTCTGCTTCATGCACTGGACTCTGCTGTCCAGACTTTTTTACCACAATGATATAACCTCCTTAATTCCACCATTAATAACTGTGTTGCATTTTATTTTGAAAATGTCTTCTCTCTGTGCTCTCATCTCTCAGATTTTATTCCAAACCAGTTTTAAGGAGTGCAACCCCTGCAGGAGTCCCTACAAATCTTGTGAGTGGATCTCATGACAACATCCTCTTCAATGTTGTTGATTAATCTTTGTTCTCTTGAAGGTTAGAAGTGTGCCTTTTCTGTTACTCAATAACCAGCCCAACTTGCATCCTAACGCTTCAGTGGAAAATCTGACTGTTGTGGGCCCAAAGAATCTAACCGTGTTACCAAAGACATTATGCAAGACTAAATGAAGTTACATTTTCATCAGACTATTCAACTCTCTGCATAATTCACTAGTATTTTAATCATCTTTTTGAAGAGTCCTTACTTTCTAAAAGGTCAGATGGAGCCTAAAAATAGTTACTATCGTCTGATGGCTGCTTTGCTGGATATGAGATGTGACTCCCAATAGACAGGATTTTCACATCATAAAACCATAGTTATCCTGGCAGTAATTAGCATCCTTGTAGATGGTCTGATACAGAAATGCAAAGCTTGACTGTGTGCTCTTTGCTTTCAGAAAGTGCCATTTATATGGTGAGCTCTTTGGGGCAGGGACTGTCTCATGTTATGAATGCTTCATACAACCGAATCTTGAATTGGTTGAGGCCTGAAGGCACAAATCTAATTCCAAGAATAGTATGATTGAATGGACATGAAGACTAAGCAACTTTCTCAGTTCTAGACATGACGTCAGAATAAGATTGAGGTGGAAGTGGGAGAACTTGTTCTGTGTAGGCTATATCTGCTGTTTGAATGGAAACAGGACTTCATTCTCTAGGTTTATCAATGGGTCACTGTTAGTGAGTACTCCCAGTTCACTTAAGCTTAAGATCTATCCGAGTACAGGAATTGCTCTTAAAATCTTGAAATACTCTATTTCCTTTTTCTAAAATACTAACAAGAGGGACCTTTTGCTGGCTTTGATTCTGCAGTGAATGCTGTGGTTGCTGGTTGTTGGTAGTGGGGATACATGTAATAACTAGTGCCAAGCTTTAAGGTCACTGTAGGCTTAGGATTGAGACATGAGAAGACACTAAGTGAGCCAGATCTGTTCACAGGAAATGAAGAACTTTTTTCTATACTTGTTTTGACTAAGAGAATAAAATCCAGTCTTATGTAACTCTTTTTGCTTGATCAGGACATGTAGGAGAAATGAAGATAGACCTGGCAGGTAACCTTATAAACACTAATCTTAAGAGTGAAATACCCAGTCATTAACTGGATCCAGAAAAGTGATAAATACCTTCCTGCTTTAAAACATGGTTATTTCAATGGGCCAAGATCTTGCTGTTCACCCATTACTAAGCGGAGTAGAGCATTAGGAGCTAAGGTAGCCCATAAACTAGAAAGGTTTGTTGGGTTCCCACTACCATCCTCCTCAGTCTCCCACACAACTGCACCTCAGGATCTTATTCTTTGAAGACCTTTGTTAATGTCCTCACAGGCTGGAAGTTGTAATAATGTTTCTGATATTTATATCTAACCTTATTCTTCTAAAGCTGCCTTCTTCCAGGATGGTAGGGGGAAATGCACCTAACAAGATTTTAATCTTGGTCAGATGGAAAAGTTAATGCTTGGCTCCAGCAGCTAACCTGTTTGGTTCAGAAATGTGGTCAGTTATGCTGCAAACACCCAGTGGGCAAGGCACCTTTCAGCAGGGCAAGCACCTGTGCTTGCAGGCAGCGTGGAGAGAAAGGCAAAGGCTGCAGCTACTCAGAGCCAACTGCTTCTGCTCCACCAGCACTGCTGCACTGGGACAGGCTGCATGTCTGCCTGGACCAGCATCTTGGTTCTGATGGAGGACAACAGCTTTTATATATATGCTTTTTATATGTAAAGTCTGGCTGAATTGTCACATCTTCCCACAAATTTTATACTAACAGTAATTAGTGTGGAGTGGCTGGGGGAGCTGCTAGCACTGGTGGTAACACAGCTCTGACTGAGACATCACCAGCCAGCAGGAGTAGATATAGGAAGGTAATTTGAGCATGTAGGGACAGGTACTTGCTGCTGAGAATGTGCCTGGTACAATGTGTGCATCCTTGAAATAGAAATTAGTGTCTGGATTTGGAAAAATAACATGTTTGTGAGTATGGGAGGAAGTTTGGCCTGACTGCATCTCCTGCTCACCTGCACATACAGCTTCTTGTACCTGCAACACCACTTTACAGTGTACCTTATTGCTCTCACAGGTTTCTGTACCCTGACAAAATGGGTCATGTTTCAAGATCCATTAGTACCTGTGGGTTAGTGAGCCTCCCTGCTCCTTTCCAGCCAGGTTCTGCTTTGAACCTTGGGCTTTTTAGCACTTTTCGAAAATATCTGCCTACGCCTGTCTCTTTGCTCCCTTCCTTTCTCAGGAGGATCACAAACCTTTAACAGAGCGGAGATAGCAGTACATTGGGCATGAAATTGGGGTTAATGCTGTGCTTGCTTCCATGTTTCATTGTGACCTCTTCTAGTTGGGATGAGATCACAGTGAGAGTGGAGTTTAATAATAAAGTGGAATCACAGAAAGCGAAGATGCCACTATAGGTCATTTTTGTGCTACCATTTCATCTGAGCAGGACTGAGTATGACTGATTCCTGTTCCTGACAGCCTGTTTGACATTTCTGCCTTCTGCAGCAGGTAGGTTCTGGTTTGTACTCACATGCTGGTGCAATAGTTTCTGCTTAATTGAAAAGGAAAGGAAAGAATAGATAGGAGTCCCTGATATGCATCTAAGCAATAACTTTCTCTTGCAGCCAAACCTCCCTGGCACAGGTCACTGTACCATGCTAAGAGTTGAGTCTTGTAGATGAACAGCATTTAAAATTTGCACAGATTTTAATATGCCCTGGGCCAATCAGTTTTCAATTACCTTCATGCCTGTACCTTCTCTTTGATATGCAGTGGTTAACCCTTTGATACCCTCTTACAGTGCTACCTGTGCCAGTGCTGCTGGGCACTGCCAGGAACAGATCAGTGTATGCCGACACACTTCCCAAGGCAGGAAGTCAGCCACACACTCAGCTGTTTCCTTTTTTGTTGTTGTTATAGTTTTAAATGCCATTAGTGAGGCAAGACAATATTATTTTCTCAAGTTTTTTTTCCACAGGATTTTTCATGATCTAGAGCACAGAGGGATGGGGTTTTTTCCTTCTGCTCTACTAGCATGTGTGAGTGGTACTAGGGCATGTCCCCTTTCTCCCAGGAACTGTCTAACTTAAGGGAACTATCAGCTCCTCTCTGGGCACTGGCAGTATATGGGCATATTGATCTTCATTTGATGCCACTTTCACCCTGGCCATCCTGTGGTTTGTGCTTGTTTTCTTGTTACAACGAGCCTCCCATATTCTTTGAGGGTCTGCTGTTTCTATTGTTTGGCAGTATATACAGTTAGAAGGGTCTGCAGGAAAAGTTGTCAGATGAGTTAAGCTAATGATCCCTTGGTTATCTGTAGCCATCTTGACTCAGTTTGGCAGTGGAAGCAATTTAAGGAGTGAACCGCTTATTAAAATGACCTTTACTGCATATGTTTGTACTCAGTAATTGATACAGATTAGCCAGGAGTTAGTGTAGCTTTTTATAATCGATTAATCCTGGAAAGCTGAATTATTTTTTTTTCTTGGTAGCAGGTCAGAACAAGTCTGTGGTTGCTGCAGGCTTCTGTGTTCTCTGTCCTCTGCAACATCCCGTTACCCAAACTCCTTAAGGGATCAGTGCATACAAAATCTCCTCTGAAGGTGGCACACTGTGCAATTATAATTGTTACCTTTTAGCAGATAATGCCCTCAAAACAGGCATAAACCCAATGTAACTGTTTTAAGAATGAAACAGCTGAAATGTTTAGTATAAATGGGAGTCTTAATTTCATTTTGTTCTATATTGCATGTGGAGCATGCCAGGACAGGCACACACATTGACCAAGGAGCAACAGCAGCTCTGTATGTAAGACTATTCCATTTAGAAGTGTTGATGTTCTCAGGGATGCATGCACATACCAGCAGAGGGCATGCAGACTTCATTAAATGGGGGCACGTGCTAATTAATAAATCTCAGAGGTAGGTAGGCATCTACCTGCATCCATGTGGTTTCCCAGACAAAGCACTCATTGAGCTGTGCACAACTGCCCGTTCCGACAGAGCTGCGTTATATCTCCAGCAGGCAGGAAGCGAGGGGGCAGAAAGCATATGTTTGGAATTACATAATCCGCAGTCAAACTGCGATCATGTTTCATGTTCATGCTTAGTCAGACTGTGGCAGTGATTAGGGTTGACTAAACAGTTACTGTACCTCCCATTTTTTCCATTGTGTGGCATCTGCTAGCTCTGTGCATCGTTTAAGTCTCAATCCAGGCAAGGGACACGGAATGTGGATCAGCCCTTAATGAACTAGACAAAGTCAAGGAGTCAGCAGTTTTTATAATATATTAACACAGGATTACTGGAAAATGTGAACTTAAAAGGAAGGCTATCTGCATTTTAGAAACTAAATCAAAGCTAAACTGTACAGTAGGCTCCTCTGTTTTATCCTGCCTATGCACTTGCAGTGCATTCATAATCTTCATAAAGGAGAAAATGAATTGGTGAAATAGGCTGGTTTGTGATAATATCCCATATGTTATCAGATTCATGCAGGCAGAATCACACTAATGAAGAGAAATTGCAGTTTATATAGGGCTTGCAGGCCTCGCTGAGGCAGATTAACAGTGGCGAGGGTAAGAGGCAGCACACTGCCTTGGCAGGCTGCCCGAGAAATAATCAATGCAGATGGAGTCAAAGGGACTGCGAGGCCGATTCCCAACAGTTTCATCTCAAAACAGGAATGACTGTATCCATCAGTGGTCCTTGATAAGACAGCCTTTAAGCTTGTGGTAAGAATGAACCCATTTAGGGAGGTAGAGGCTGAGCAATACTAAAAGCAATGACTCCACATGCAGTGCAGGGGAGAGGTGGGTGTTTAATTTTAGCTGCTGACCTGATTTCATGCTGAATGACAAGTATCTATAGGAAACCTCAAGGGCCAATCAGTTGCTATGCTAGTGAGGCTTTTGGAGAAATGCATTTAATTTTATTCAAGTGATGCCTTTAAGGAAGCAATTATGATTTTAGCTCTCAGAAGTTCTGACTCCTTCAGGTTGATTTCAGCTAGTGCTAAGCTGAACTTCTTTCATGTTTCATGTTGCTGAAACTGAAGTCTAACTCAATTATGGAGCATGCTAATGTTCTGAAATACCTCGATTTCTCTCTGCTGTTCAGTTTTTTCACCAATATGAAAACAAATTTGGTGCAGAATCAAAACAATTGATGTACTTTTGCCGTATGCATGCACATCCTGAGGTGAAGTTTAGAAAATAAAGGAACATTGGTGCCTTAACATCGAGGAACTCCTTTGCAGGTTGTTCTCCTTTGTGGCTTTGTGCTTGAGGAAAGTGTACTTGTGGTGACTTGGGAGAGGGCTTTCATTTTTCAAGAGTAAGACTGGCAAAGATCTCAGTCTACATATCATCAAGTCCAGTTTCATAGAAAGACATTCATGAAAAAAACATGAGAGTTGGGCCCACACATGGGGCAGATGCTTCACTTTTCACTGGTGATAGAATCCTGGCCACTATGAACATTAGTCACTTGGAGCCCTTCCCTTGGTGTAGTGTGTTTCTAATAAAAAATGAAGTCTGTGTTCAGCCAGGATCTTAGACTCAGATTGTTCAGTATTATTGAATGTTTAAATATTAAATAGTAGGGCTTTTAATACTGTTAATAACATGTGGTAGGATGTTCAGTTGTTATGTTCGTGCTCCATTCTGCTGTTGTTACTGGCTTATGCAGATAGGATATGGATCCATGTTTGGTTCATGCCCATCTTTCCATAGTCATATTGATTGATTTGAAAGTTCCTGTTTGAAGATCACTTTGCGTTATTCCCGCCCCACTTTTGACTCCAATGAAAAATGGCTGGACCCAAATGCCAGGCTTTGTGGATGGGATTTGTTTGTTTTCTGTGCCTAGTTGCTGACTGGAACCTCATCTGCACGTTTGTATTGGCTTTTTATTTTCACTTGTCTCTGAATCTGTCCAGTGATTAGTTTGTTGACAGATGGCTTTTCCCTTGAATAAGATACAGTGACTAGATGTTCTGAATGTCCCAGAAGGGCTCTGGCATTTGTCCTCAGGACAATGAAAAACACCCTGGCATTTTCTGCCTTCTCTGAATTTGCCTTTCATTTGTGTATTTTATGGATTCCTCTAAGGATATGGAAAGAAAAATGTTAAAGTGTGGTTATACCAGGAAAAGTGACAGGTCAAAAAAGCCTTTTCCTTGGCATACATGCAGTTTCTGTGCATTACAGATTACAGTTACTTACTTGAGTAAATAAATATGGAGTTTACCACTGTTTGAAGCTAACACAGCAAAAACATGGATAGATTTTATTCCACTTGCTTTAACTAAATTCCCATCCCTTGAATCCATGCAAATGGTTTGATGCTCTGAGGTTGCACAAGCAATGCAGACAATACAGTAGAATAACAACAGGGTTTTCATATGGGTATAGTGGGACCTGTGGAGTGTTTCCTCAGTGGTGATGTGCAGGGAGAAAAGAACTTAATCTGACTCTGTCTCCAATTTAAGTCTTCGGGATTGGCATCTAAGGGACAGGAGGAGCCCCCTCCCTATTGTCACTATGTTGCCCAGTTTTGAAATGGAACTGCTGAAATACAATCACTGAAAGACAATGAAACGAGGCATCCTGTGATGCTGGGATTGGTCCCTTTTCCAAAGGGAAAAGAATCTCAAAATTATAATACTTGATATAATCTCTTAATCACAGCTTTCATGAAACAAAAGCCTTCTAAGAGCATCCTTTCTTCAACAGTTACAGACAAAAAAGCCTCATCTGAGCAATGCACTTGCTGAACCCACTGTGCCGCTGCAGCTGGTGCAAGGGACAAACTTACCCTTTTCCCCAGTGACAGGGATGTGCAGAAATCACAAATCCATGCTCTGCTTTTTCTTTTTCCCCTCACCAAAGTCTTCAGTTTTGCAGCATGTGAGTCAACTTGTAAAAATGACTCACGAGCTCATTTCAGCCTTCTGAATTGGGAGCCCAATTAAAATACTACTTGCAATGTACATATTGAAGAAAATGAGAAGTGTCTGTTCCTGAGTGTCAGGCATTAGCATATCATATCTGAAGGCCTGTCTTGAGCTAGTGTGATACTTGCCAGCAGGAAACCTTGTGTATAATTAAGATTCAACTAACAAAAAAATATTTAGAAAATCAACTCAGGTTAAAAAAAATCTAATTAAAGTATAAATGGTATTAATTATACATCTATGGAGGCTTATTAGTTTTAAAATATTGATTTATTTATATACATAAAATGCCAGTCTTGGATACAATATTTTATTTATAAGGCACTGGAAAGGTGGTTTTCCTGCAGGGCTACAATACCTGGCAATCAGCCTCTCCTGTTGCTGAGTGTCTGGTGTTTAACTCTGTGTCATGTGGGCAGGTCCTGTGGAACTGCAGGGGCAATTCTTCACAATCTCAGTCTTTGGCCTTCAGTGAGCATTTACATCAGGACCAGCTAATCTTTCTGACATTGCCAGCCATGTCCCAAAATCCTCTCTGGAAGGTGATCTCACTGCAGAAATGACAGCACCAGGACTGAGGTCGAGTGCACTGCAGGTCAGAGAGTGACTCAGTAGTGTCAGTCCTGGCTTTCCTGGCACATGTCCTTTGTGGTGAGGTGAGGGCTCAGTCATGCTGCACATCCTGTTCACACTGTACTAGGATCACCTTGTATTTGAATGGTGTAAGTCATGTACAGTCCAAAATTAGGCATGGTCCATACCAGCACCACATCAGCAATCAGTTTTTTGCCAGTAGGCAAAGGTCTGCATTGAGAACATGCAGGTTGAGAAACGTCACCCAAACTCAGCAAGGATGATGTGTGTGGTGTTCATATGAAGCTCTTTAACTAAAACTACTTTCTAGCATACACATGACAGCACTTTTACCTCCAAGATGTTTCTATGGCATCACTGTGAACCGTAGGGCAAGAAAGTGAGGACTGCAGCAAAAGGCAAGGAATTACTTGAGGAAAAGATGTTCCAGAGTGTGATCTTTCCCTGGCCCACCTTTTCCCAGGCTTCTGTGTGCTTGGGGCAGAAGAGAGGTCATACCCAGGAGCAGCATTTGCAGCAATTCTCCTTCCTTATCCCACTCCACCATTGTAATTTATGCCCCATTTCCAGGGCAGTGGGTATGAAATGGCAATGTTTGTAAACCTGGTGGTACCATGTTACCAGCTTATGGATGAGCAAAAAACCCCCAATCTTACATTACTGACAAAAGCAACAACCTTCAATGGGAAGTGTTTAAATAAACCACTATTCTGGCTTAAGTTCTTATTGAAAAGAAGAAAACTAGTCACACATTATGGAAACTACATCCACATTAATATATTTTTCTTCAAATACAAGTCTAGTAATTGTAAAGATGAAGAATGACCTTTGTTCTAGTAAAGCTTATGCAAGTCAAATGTGCACATATTATCACCTATCAGTATGTAAATAACATATATGAATAATTGCCAGTAGGTGGTAGTGTGTGTTTTTCAGATAAGTTTGTGAGTTCGTACTGCAAGTGTTTCATATTTGAGGTGATTTAGAAAGATCCTGTCATCTTTAATGTATGATCTCAAACCATCATTGCTTTGAATTCAGTCCCTGGTTTCCCTGATTTGATAGTTCTGTTTCACAAACATCAGCCCATCTCAGAAAGGCATATTTTGATTTTCTTTTTCACACTTATGGACAAACCTAACTGGAAACATTTTGAAAAGTGCCTATTAGTGTGAGCCCTGAGAATTCAAATGCATGTATTCATTGGAATGATTGGATTGCTCTCTAGTGTTTCATTTTAGGAGGAAAGCTTTTGATAAATAAATGCATTATTTTAATGTTTTATAAACCTAGAATTATAAACTTAGAATTGCTCTGTCATAGACGCTGTTTTGAGAATTCTTGAAAGAGCTCACTGGAAAAGGAGCAACACAGTTACTGGACATCTGATTCTCTTTAGTGTCTCATCGTGCTTTGTAAGGAAGGGAAAGAAGTGACCCTTTGGAAGAGGCCAAGGGTTTTGTTGGAAACCATCACCTCCTTGGCTCCTTGTTATTCCTTGCTGAGAGTAAGCTGTGCAAAATCCATGCTGTTCCCCCCGTTGGTCACACCCACTCTCCCTCCTGTGGGGGTATTTACTGCTCCTCCTGTGCGTGTGTGCCTGGGGTGACACTCATCCTTCCCCAGGTGAAGACCAAACTGCCCTTGCAGCCCATCTGGTCTTTCTTACTGTCTTTGCTGGGCTTTTGGGAAGGGATTGCTTTTTTGTCTGGCGGAAGAAGGGGATGCCAGTGGTAAAGATTCTTTCTGTGGTGTTGCCTGCCAGGAAACAAGGCAGAGGTCGGGAAAGGCGCTATAAATACTTCTGCAGTAACTCAAAGGCAGTTAGTGTTTTGGTTGATTTGTTTTTCCTGGGCTGTGTGAGACTGCTCTCCTCTGTGCAGGTGTCTGATTCATGTGGGCCTTCCTTTTTCTTTCTTTTCCTACTTATTTCCTGCCTCCGCAATTGTTGCTTGCACTTGCAACACTTTTACTGAGCCCGGCAGTCCCACGGAATGCAATTAGGTTATTTGTGCAAATGCTTTTCATCATGAATACTGTCTGCAGAGTCAGACCTTTTGCTTCTTCCTTCTGCTTCTAACCTGTCCCTCCCAAGTTTCCTTTCTCATTGTTTTTCCTTTCACTTACGTCTGCCTGCTGTTAGAGCAAGCTAGCAGAGAAGGAAGTGGGGGAGGGCTGTTTCTGCAGGGGTTTCAGTGCAAAGTAAAGCTTATAATTTCTCTAGCAGATTAGGCTCCTCTTGGCATGCACTCAGGCTGAGAAAGAATCACTCATTGCCAGGTGAAGTTCATGTGTTTGTGCCACCACTGTCCACAAGTTACACTGGCAGGAATTGTAGTGAGTGTAGGAGTGGAACAGTAGTTGGTCCTTCCCAGATGCAGACTTGGGGTAGCCCAGAGGAGCTGTGCAGAGGACATCTGTGCCTGAGTCAAGTTGAACAGATTCCCATTCAACTCAGGGAGCTGTGGTCCTCCTGCATGTGGAAGAAGCCTTAGGCATACTGATGGCCAAACTTCCAAACCAGAAAGCTCCCATCTTCAGTGGTGAATGCTTTCTGGTTCTGCTTTACTGCAGCTTGATTTATATTTACTTCTTTACATATTTTCTTTTTTCTCAAAGTAATACTTACAGTCTCCATTAATGAAAGAAAATGCAACATGATAGAAATAGGAATTGGAGGTGATCAACAAGCTAGCAGCCTGCTTCCAGTCCCAGGCAGCCACCTACAACCACTTTGTGTAGGACAGAGATGAAATGTAGTTAACGTGCCCTATTTGCCTTTCTGTGTTTTCTATTGTTCTTGGCCTGTTCCCTTGGGATCTGAGTTGACTGCAGTGGAAGGTGCAATAAGATCTGATTCTGTGAAAAAATAATTCTTATTGACTGTAAATGATATCAAATAAGCCATCCAAAGTTGGAGTCGATTTGGAAAGTGCTGGCCTTAATATTTCTGTTCTGCTTTCTGTGTTTCAAATGGCAATTGCTGGAGGCAAACTCAAGTAAGAGATCCACATGTGTGTCCTCCCTAATATGTAAATGTACCTGTGATTATGCTGATAAGAGAAAACAGATTAGTGAGAGTTGGTTTCATGTTTGGATGTTGAGTTTCATGAGAAATATAGACTATTGAAGGGAGGAAATCTGGTTGTATCATGTGGAAGGCAAGAAACCACAAACTCAGTAGCGGAGAAACAACACAGAAACGAGAACAGAGATGTTGATTTAGCTATTGAAATCAGAAATTCCAGAGACTTTTAAATTGTGATTCATATTTATAGAAAAAAATAGTCCATCCTAGAGCAACAGGTTGTCTGCTGGATCTTTCTGTTTCTTCTTACTTGGTGCATTGGTGACATCAAGATGTGCGGTGATGGGTCTCAAAACTCCTTTGAGTGGGAGATAGTTTTATCTAAGTGCAGCCAATGTACATTCTATGAATGAATAAAAAATATGAGCTAGATGGGACATTGTTCCTGGAACCAGACCAACACATCCGTGCTACAAACTCCAAAGAGTTCTCAAACTTTATGTAGCATGGGATTGTGCTTACAATGTACCATATCTCATACACACAAATTTCCTTGAATGTGACTGACCTGCCTTTGTCCTAGTCTAGAAAGTATCAGAGTGGGGCACAGTGCTAAGGATCTTCATCTGATTCCCAAAGTGCTTTTCCTCTGGTTTCAATTTTCCCTCTTGAGTTAACATGGTCTGAAAACCAAAAATGAAGACCATAATAATTGTTATTTCCATCTTCCTTTCAACATTTTCTTTCTGTTAGGAAGCGTGAGGTTGACACACATTAGTTCACACTCTTCCTCCAGCTGCCCGAGCTGTAGGAACTGGGAGACTTTCACAAGGCATATTTGGTGAGGTTGAGCTGGGCTTTATTCCATTACATCTTCCAAGGACAGCCGTGGAGGGAAGTACTGATTGGGAGCCTTTAACAGTGATCATGACACGTAAGTCAGAAGGATATGAACAAACATGCAGCTCACTGGCTGGAAGTAGGAGAAACAGGTCTAGAAATCCCATCAACTTTCACCCAACACCTTTGTTTCCCAAGGTAGACAGTGCAAGTTAAAAGTACAATTGAGGGTTTGGGTTCTTTTTCTCAAGTATAGTTTTGACTGGAAGTTGCTCAGAGGCAGTAAAAATGGAAGCATATTATACTTTTTTCAGAGTCCTTTCTCAATGATTGTCATTTGAGGAATGAAGATGTCGAATTTGCCACGTTGCACAAAGTTATGGCAGCTGTTCCATATTGCTAGATTGGAAATTAAAATGGAGATCTATTCAAATTGTCTGACACTTTCAGCAAGCTTGAAAGCAATGCTTTAAAATATAACAGAACTCTAATTTGGGTCCTGAGGGGTAGTCAGTAACATTGAAAGCAAACGTCTTTTTCGAAATGGTCCTTAGCTACTTTCTGTCTTTTCCTCTTTAGTTACTAAATTCTGCTTCTGGTGGCAGCCATTTGATCCAGCTGAAGTCAACAGGGTTGCTGAGAACGTCAAAGACCCAATCTTAAGTGAGAACATCTCAGCAGGTCTAGTCTATTATGACAGTAAATATTTTCAGGAAAGTTTAAGCTATGCTAACTGTTAAAAAAGAATGGCTCACATTTCTATTTTCTTTCTTCGTAAATGTCTGGTGCCTCAATCTTCTTAACAGTTTCTTCATCTAAAGATAAGAATGGGTTTATCTGTATTTGTAGAGGGTAATGCAATCTCTCAGTTTAGGAATTTGTAGGGGTCAGCCTTTGCCTGTCAGCACACAATCAAATCTAACTTTTGATCCTAGTCCTCCTGCTTTAGTAACACTAATTATAAAGAAAAGAAGAACTCATAATACAGGAAACTGTTCTTTGAATCACACGTAATTCCAGACCTGTGCTTCAGAACTCAAAGATAGGCAGCCTGATTTGTTGTGACCATAATGTTGGTTAAAAGCATTAAAGTTTTTATCTGATAATTCACTGAAAGAATGCACTGTTGACATCTCTTTGCATTTTTTTATTGTCCTGAACATGACAGTTCATCTCACTCATGGTGCGCATTAATCACTACAGTAAATGTAGCATTGTGATCTTCAGGAAATATTTGAGGAGGCTTCATAAAGGGATTCACCTGCCTGAAGCTGAAATAAATACATGACAGACTCTTCTGCTAACGCACCTCCAATTGCACAGCTATCTGTTCTGTTTTGCTTCCCACACATCCTGTAATGACGAAGATACACTGTTCTGAAATACCATTTGCATTTTCAGGGTGGCACTGGAAATTATGAAGAGCAATGTGCTATTGATTAATCTGTCCTCTGGATGAACCTTGGTAGAGCTGTATTTCCAAAATTCTAAAATAATCTGCATACAAATAATGGCAGGAGGAGGGCTCTCTGGGATGATGTGACTACACAAATAAGCAGTTCTTTAGTGCAGCATGTGGTTTTCTAATTTCCAGTAAAATGGAATGAGTCACACATGACAACAGCATTGCCACTAACCAGTGTGGCATGGCATGTGAAAAAGATAGCACTGGAAGGGTGTTAACTGCAGAGCAGATGATGGGGCTTGAAACATCTTGTTTGCTTTGGCAGAGCAACCAAAATCTTGATGCTTTCCCACAATCTGCTCCAAGGACATAGGTTTTGCTGTGCTGTATCAGATTATTACTCTGGGAATTTGTGTGTCCTGCCTTTGCCAATGGACAGCTCTTGATGCTTCAGATAAAGATAAATGCCCAGATGCCCCACAGGGGAATTCCAAAGTTAGATGGTGTATCTTCAAGTAGGGTTTACATTGCTGCAGAATTACCAGGGGAGGTTTTTCCTCTTTGGTACCAAATCATAAAGGATACAACTAGTCAGGCAAAAAAAGCCCAAGACAGCTCTCAAGTCCAGGCTCACATACCATACATTTATTTATATGTAAGTACATGCACTGGTATGGGCCTTAGGCTGAGTTCACTCCATCCAGAGGAAAAGTCTAGCCACAATCATGTCTGAGCACAAGACCAAGATTTTCTTCCTCATGTCTTGAAAGTTGCTGCTTGGCTGCACAGGAGCAAAACTCCCCATGACTGCTTCTGCTTTTGGACCCTGAGTCTGAGGAGATGATGCAGAATCTCAAAATATGAAGGCCCTCATTAAAGGGGTTAAAAGCAAAGCTCTGCCCTTTATTTCTGCTCTCAGGCCTCAAGCATTGGGGGTCAAATCTTCTGGTGTTAATAGACTGGAAATTCTGAATTTTTTTCTGTTCAAAAGCAAGGTGGCAGTGACCTAGCACATATGCTTGGTTGCTATATCAGGGCATTAAGCTTGTCAGCTTTGTAGTCATGAGGGACTTCTGCTTTCTTGAATCTCTTATATGAAAGTGCTATCAGACACTTTTTCTTCAAATGTTTTTCTGAATTAATAGTTGTTAAAGGCAGGATGGGAGGAGGGAGCAAGTAATTCTTTTTCTCCTCCTGACACATCCCCAAACACAGCCATGTTTAGGCAGAGTTAATGGTGCTGTTCTAGGTGCTCAATGTTATATTATCATTGGTTTATGTTACTTCCTCCCTGTCAGTATTGTCCACATTAAGGACTCAGAAAGTACAGTAGTTTTTAAGTTTAATTCCCTGTAGATGGAGATTTGCTGTGACAGAAATGCCTTTAATCCTGACAGTCTCTCACATCTGCTGGAGGCAAAAGAGTATGACAAACAATAACTCGGCCAGCAGATGTGGCTCTGTAGGGACAGTAGTCTCTGTGGTACGAAAATTCCCTCCCAAAATACAGATCTGTAGGGACAGTAAGAGTCTGTGTCAGTGACAACTTTACAGCATCTGCTGGGACAGTAATGCCTGTGATACATAAATGCATCTCTGCATCTGCTGGGTCAGTCAGAGAGAGATGTATTGTATACAACCAGTTTTACATGTGTAAATCTCCTCCACTTTAATTTAGGGGATTTGTTTAATTCTTCTTCCCACAGAGCTAACAAGAACTGTCTTATGTAGAAGAGTTAAAGGTAGTCATGAATCTTTAGCACGTAGGACAGACTTTGCCACATTTCAGCTGCCAAGAAATACTGCTGCATTTTCTCCTACCATAGTATTAATCATTAATGGCTTTGTTCTCAATGAACAGCCTGAGTATCTTCAATGATGCTCTTGTGAGTGCTAATGCTTTGTGGTTGCAGTGAGAGCATCACATGAGAAATGTGTTTGTTCAGAGAGGAGACACACCACAAATGCAGCATTCTGACCCAGACCAGATTTCAAACATTAGTAAGCACAGGTTTGCACAGATAAAGATTTTTAATTTGGCCTCACCTCTAGATTAGGCACTGGACCCAGGCTAGGAAGGATTGCACTGGAAACAGTTGATTTTCCAGCAGCAGCAATTCCATTCAGATGTCAGGGTATTTTTCTACAACAAAGGCTGATGTTGACATTTTTTCTTGGATAGAGATAGATGCAAGAGCTTCTGCCTCAAGGTTATCCATTATAGTGTATATTAACTAGATGTTTTAACACTGGGCTTCCCGCAGAGACGGCAGTGAATGATGATTAATACTTATCAATTAAAATCTAATCTTTTCCCATGTGTATTTATATGCTGAACTTCAACTTACAAGGCAATTCTCTGGCAGGAATTAGATATTCTTTTGTTGGAGAGCACTGAGTTTATGGTCAGGGATGTGTTATTCACTCGTTTATTATGAGTATTGCATTTGTGCCTAGATTTTGCCTAGGCATTGTATATAAACATAGTCTCTGTGCAAAGGAGTTTATAAACAATTACCATTAATGGGACAATTATTTTCTCCTCCTTGTAGCAGCATTGAGTAGGAGGTGAAGGATGGAGGAGAGAGGAAGCAAAGGTTGTACATATTTTATGACCATAATTATAATTATTTGAGAGATTAAAATTAAATTTTAATTATAATTTACTATTTCAGATATTAAAACTGATTAAAAAAGACTCAAGGTTATGAGCTACCTAAGAGATCTATGAGTTATCTAGCTCAGTCTAAACATGCAGATATAAATCTTTCTTTTCTTTCTTTTTTTTTTTTTTATTCTAGCCACAGTTTTAACAGGCAGTGCCCACAAGTGTGATGGGTGCCTTGCAGACTGAAGACGCCGGTGCTGCATCGCAGGCGCAGTGTTGGCCCCAGGGGCCTGGTAACAAAGAGCTGCAATCCCGCAGCCGTGCGAGAGGAGCTCCAGTGGGAGCGGCCGGGAGGGCTGCACTGCAAACAGGAGCGTGCGAGAAAGGCGAGGCAGAAGGTATTTGCATTTCGAACTCTGGTTGGCAGGGTTGTTAAATGCCACTTAATTCAGATACACTGTGAGATAACCCTGGCTCATGAGCGAGAGGCAGAACAGAACAGTAAATGAAGGAGGACGCTCACGATCCAGGTGGAGAGTTTTTAAAGGGGGCAGGTGAATGTGGTTGATTAGTTTTGATTTATTACAAAGGCATCTTTATGCTTTTTGATTGGCCCTCCATCGCTCATGTTAAATAAAACTGCATTCTGATAAGGCAGTTCATCCCCTACGCACATGCACACACTAATGGCTCATGCAACACCAACAGCAAAGGCATATGAAGAAAGTGAGTATGTGATGTTTATTACAAAAATCTCTTTTGTTTTATCATACTGGAAGCAAACATTTTAATAAAGGCATCAGGAGCTGGTTTAGGTTTACAGTACTTTATCAACATTTTCAGAGGCTGTTGGTGACTGTTAAAGGTGTGAGACTTTTTCTGGTTTGTGGCAAAATTGCTTTTCACAAGTTGTCCCAGAAGATCTTTGTTTTTAAAAAAATATTTTGCAAATGAATTCTGTAACAGGAAGAGGTGTTGAGTTATGGGGATGAAAGCACATGTGGGGAAAGTCATCAACATGATCTCCCTGTTTGTAATTTTTTGATGTGACACTTCTTATCACAAGGGAAAGAGGCACTTCTGCAGCTTCCCTACCCCTGAGCCTCCTACCAGCTCAGAGATGCTTCACAAAGCCACTCACTACTCCATCTCAATTTTTTCTTGTCATTTATTAACACAACCATACTGTTTTGAGAGCTCTGCACATTCCTTAGTAAAAGCATCCAAAGTGGCTGGAACAACTGGCAAAAAAATAAACATTTTCAGCTGCAATTGTTAGATTTTGGATGAGTTGTTTATAAACATCCTGTCTAGAACTGTCAAGAGGTGGAGCTAACATCATTGAAAGATGATAAATTCTGACACGGTGCTCTGAGATTTCACTGCCACTGAATGTAGGTTAATATGGGATTCAGTAGGAAATCTGGCTTGTGTATTGCTGCATATTACAGGAAAAGAAGGAACTTGTCATTTGTCTGCAGATTGCTAATTGCAGTTTATTGCACATGCAAAAGGTTAATTTGGGTATGTTATCAGAGTAATCACATGAACTGTCTCAGAATAAACTATACCCCTACTCTTACTGATGATCTGGCATGTGGGATTTGGGGCATTATTTTGTAAGAT
The DNA here is from genome assembly GCF_047495875.1 of Pithys albifrons albifrons. Lineage (NCBI taxonomy): Eukaryota > Metazoa > Chordata > Aves > Passeriformes > Thamnophilidae > Pithys > Pithys albifrons. The sequence continues at coordinate 12,542,392 of NC_092470.1, forward strand.
TATGGCAAATAAGAGTTTTGAGTAAACACTATAACAGTGGGCAGTAGTGTCCTTAGGTGTAAACAACTGGGACAGAGTCAAGGTGCAAGTCTCTAGTATGAAATACTTTTCCTTCACCCTTAGTTAAATTATTCCCTGAGATGCATGTGATTTATTCTTTGTGACATTGAAAACAGAGGTCTCATCTATTCTAAATGAAAATTATATCCTATTCTTATTATTGCTAATACTTTGTATTTAGAGTAGTATTTAAAGGCCTGAGATTAATTCATGACCCCTTCATGCTGGGTGCTGTATATATACACACAGTAAGCTCACTGCCCCAAAGACCTTACACTTTAATTAAATAAAGGTTGGAGGAAGGAAGTTTTATTACCTCTGTCACAAATGGGAAATGATAACAGAGAGAAACTAAAAGGACTGAGAATTACACTCCTCCTGCAGTGAATCCTGTATTTGCCTGTAATATATCCTCCCTTCCTGCTTTTGTTAAGTTGCTGTAAATTGGTAGGTGGATGGTTGGTCTCTCCCCCAGAGATGGAGTTTAATTCTGTGCATGTTTCAAGGTTTTATGGAATGAAAGGCATTATGTAGATAGGTAACACTTTAATTTAGACTTGATTAAGTTATTCTGAAGAAACACTTCCATGGAGGGAGTAGATTCATATGAATCTGGTGTGCTTTGCTTGTTGCCATACGAGCACACCATTGCATAGACGCTGAGCTCCCCAGGGGCTGCACTGTTGGTGCATGTGGGTTTTAAGGTACATCAGTATAACTTTTTAATTATTATTATTCCCTGTAGTTTGCTCTTTACTGTTTTCTAAAACAGTAAAAAAGTAATAGTCCTCAAGATGTTGGAGTATTTCACAAGATTCAAGAGGCTCTTGGAACACCAGTGCACACTTAGTCGCCCAGAAACACATAATCTTCTCCCTCTGCCCCTTGAAAGTATCATGCTTATTCTGAAATGCATTTTAAACATTTTTAATTAGAGCTTCTAGCTTACCATTATGAAATAAATCTAGATCTGCCTGGAATCTTGCTTTGGGAATTCTTTTTCTATAGAGGAACATAAACCTGAAAATAACTTGTTTTCCTTTTTCTCCTTAGTCAGTACATGGATGTTCAGTACCGTACAGTGTCTTGGGGAGAAATACAATGAGAGTTTAAGCAGATGGAGTGGGAAGGGGGAGGGAGAGAAAAAGGGATGAGTCAGGTGAAGAACCAAAACAAAGAACAGGTAAAATCCAAACACAACCCAACCACTTTCCTCATATCTTTGCATTTCAATATTTATGACTCTCAGTGTTGGACTTCAACAACACTATTCTTCTACACTGACGTGTCTTTCCCTCACCTCTGTCCTGTCCTGCCCCTGTCTGGTAAATGAGTACAGTTATTTTCTGTCTCATAGGTTTTAGAGCCCTTGAGTTAAAAAGACTACAAAGCCGACTTTATTTTATTTAATAATAAAGAGCATTATTTTGTTGTTATAAGCCTTATGGATCCTTGAGCACCTGTAAGTAATCTCTTGTTTATCCTATGGAAAACACTGCTGCTGCCTATAGAGGTTAATTTGTGAAATAATTAATCTTTTAAATACAAAACTTCGGTTTCCGTAGCTGATGGGACAACCCCAGCACTTAGGAAAGCACATCACCAGTGTATACCCTTGCTAGAAAACAATCCACTGGAGCTTTGTTATACAACATGCAAACATCCTGAGGAAGTGACAGTAATTTGCAATAAACACTGTGTGTAAACAATTACCTGTGACTTGTTACACTTGTTTGTACAGGCAGCTGGCTGAACAGATCCGGGTGCACTTGTAAACGTCTGTCCAGATACTGGAAAACAATTGCTTATAATTTGATTTCTCTCAAGTAAGAAAAAGTCAGTGTTTTGTACTTGGCAGCTGGCAAGGGCTGAGAATGGGTGCTTAATATAGAGAAGAGCTGGAGAAATAAAATGCGGTGGTGGCGTTTATATGACAGAGGTGAAGACACTTGTCATGTCTAGTCACCAGACTGAAGAAAGGTTTCTGCTACAAGGTACTTGAGAAAAAACCCACAACTTTTACTGGCTGAAGGGTTCTGTGGTGGCAGAGATAAGAGAAAGTGATTTGTTTATGCCAGGTCCAAGGCAGAGGCAGGTGATATATTTCCTAGTGGTTTAGGCAGACTACGATGCTGATGACACTGCGCTGCACGGGCAGCCGTACGTGAGGCGCCCGCCCTTCCCCTTCTGCCCCTTTATGATCAGAGAGGTGGACGCGGCAAGGCCGGGGCAGCCACGGGGCGGCCGTGACACCAAGAGCGCGGGGGCACCGGTCCCACCGTGACCGCGCTCGGGGCCGGCCCCGGGGCACGGCGGCGCTCGGGTCAGGGCGGGGGCGAAGCTCCCCCCTCGGCGCTGACCCCGCTCCCGCCGGGGCCGCAGCGCCTGCAGGGCGGGCCGGGAGGCGCCGCGGCGGCCGCAGCCCGGGCCCGCAGGCGCGGCCTTTCCGCCGCTCCGGCCGCAGGGGCCGGGCCGGGCCGGGCGCGCCCCCGCCCGCCCCGCGCGCGCGCACTGCGAGCGGCGGGGGAGGGAGCGGGGCGGGCCGCGCAGGCGCGGGGCGCGCGCCGGGCGGGGCCGCGCGGGAGCCGGCGGGGGGTTCCGCGCGCCCGCGGCCGCCGCCCGCGGGGCCGGTGAAGGGGCGGCGGCGGCGGCGCTGCCGGAGCGGGGCCGGGCCGGGGGTGCTCCTGCAGTGCCGCCGGTAGCGCTGCTGCTCCCGCGCCCGGCGGCGCGCACAGAGGGCACCCCCCCCAACCCCAGCCCACCCCAAGCGCAGCCCCCTCCACCGGCGCTCAGGTGGGGCTGGCGGCGGGCGCTCGTAGGGGGCGCGGAGGGAGGGAGAAGCGGCCGGCGGGGCCGGGGGGCCCGGCGTTGTTGGGCAGCGCGACAACAAAGAGCGGGGCCGGGCCGGACCGGACCGGGGGGGCAGCGCCGGCCCCTCCGCGCCGCCCCGGCCAATCGCGGCGCGCGGCGGCGGCGCGCGGTGACAGCGAGCGAGCGAGCGGCGCTGACGCTGCGGCGGCCGGCGCGGCCCCCGCTCCCCGCCCCGCGCCCGCCCGCCTCTCCAGAGCCGTCTGGCTGCAGCAGAGCCTCAGACAGAGGAGGGGAGAGCAGGAAAAAAAAAATCGCTGAGTGAGTGGAGTGGAGCCTGGGAGGGGCTCCTTAAAGAAACGCTGCCGCCGCTTGGCATTGTGGCCGGCGAGGAACTCGAGGGGGGGAAGCCATCGGAGCTCCTCTCGCTTATCCTCTTCCAACCCCCCCCCCAACCCCACCCCACCCCCCAGCCGACAAAAAAAAAAAGGAAAAAAAAAAGAAAAAGCCAACCGAAAAAACCTCCGGGGGGGGGAGTCGTGGGGGGGGGTTCCTGAGAACATCTTATAAACCGGATTGCACTGAGAGGAGGAAAAAAAAAGCAAAAAAGATACAAAATATACAAGCAAAAGGCAACAATTCCCTGGTCTCCAGCAGTCGCCCACCCTCCCTTCCCTTCTCTCCTGCTGGCCATCTGCCTTGGGTTCTCCTTTGTGTCTGATCTCTACTACTGAGCCGAGCGCAGGCGGAGGGTGCACCACACACAGGGACTATGCCCAGCTCGCTTTTTGCAGACATGGAGAGGAACGGGAGCGGCGGCGGCGGCGGCGGCGGTGGTGGTGGTGGCGGGGGAGAGACCCTGGATGACCAAAGAGCCCTTCAGATCGCCCTGGATCAGCTCTCCCTGCTGGGGCTGGACAACGACGAGACGGGCTCCATTTACGACAGCGAGCCTCGGAAAAAGAGCGTGAACATGACTGAATGCGTCCCGGTGCCCAGCTCGGAACATGTCGCGGAGATAGTGGGGAGACAAGGTGGGTGCCTGCATGCGAGGGGGTGTGGGGGCGCGGGTCTCCCCTCCGCGCTGCCGGGCGGGCGGCTCAGATGCGACACTGGCCATTCCCAGGAACGCTGCAGCCGTGCGGTGGTGGCCAGTGTCGGCTTCTCCCAGACAAAGAAAGTGCAGCAGCAGACGTGATGTTTCCGAGGAGCGTTATGCATCACTTTTGAGATGCACTTTCAGCTGCTAGGTTGGAGGGGGGGGGAGAAATCACGAAAATAATAAAAATCGCTCCTTCGGCTGCAAAAGTAAAGGTTTGCAAGAGGAAACAGGAGGAAAATGGGAGCCTCGGTGCTTTCCCTCCTGCCACCACAAAGTTAAAAATCGTGGATTATTTTTAAGGAAGAGAAATGGAGTGGAGAAGTGGAACAATGGGATTGGAATAAAGCATCCGCAGTGGGGAATGTGGCTCATTCGGTACAGCCGCTGCTCCTCACCTTAAGAACTGATTTTATTTTTCCAAAAGGAAAGTGCTGAGCAGGAATGTGGACTGGCGGGTGTGTTGATTTGTTAGGGCTGCTTGCATTTTATTTTATTTTTCTGGCCGCGCAGTTTTTCTGCACGCTTTTTCCTTTTTTTTTTTTTTGGTGTTGCGTCCCTGTTAACTGCACGTTGGTAGTTTTGGGGCAGTTTGCATGGCAGATGTGTCGGTGGCCACTAGCGATGCCTTTGGGCGTGTGCCAGGGCTGTGGGCTGACATTACTTTACACCGTGACCGACCGGGGCTCCCGGACGAGATGCCAGCGATCACCTGGCGTTGGGGGCAATGTATTTTGGGTGGGTGTGTTTTTCCCCCCTCCCTAGCTGCACCCAAACAATGGATTGTAACCGGTTTTCCCCCACCACCTCCCCTTCCTCCCCCTCCCCGTCGCCCTCCATCTCCCGCATCTCGTTCCCAGGTTGTAAAATCAAAGCTCTGCGGGCAAAGACCAACACCTACATCAAGACCCCGGTTCGCGGGGAGGAGCCGCTCTTTGTTGTGACGGGCAGAAAGGAAGATGTGGCCATGGCCCGCAGGGAAATCATCTCTGCGGCCGAGCACTTCTCCATGATCCGAGCCTCGCGGAACAAGAACACAGCTCTGAACGGCACCGTTCCCGGCCCCCCGAACCTGCCCGGCCAAACCACCATCCAGGTGCGGGTGCCTTATCGCGTGGTGGGCTTGGTCGTGGGGCCCAAGGGGGCCACCATCAAGCGCATCCAGCAGCAGACACACACGTACATCGTGACCCCGAGCCGGGACAAGGAGCCGGTCTTTGAGGTGACGGGCATGCCAGAGAACGTGGACAGGGCCCGGGAGGAGATCGAGGCGCACATCGCCATGCGCACCGGCGGCATCATCGAGCTCACGGACGAGAACGACTTCCACGCCAACGGCACGGACGTGGGCTTTGAGCTGAACGGCACGGGCAGCCTCTGGAGCAAGCCCACCCCGCCCAGCATTACGCCCACCCCGGGCCGCAAGCCTTTCTGCAACTACCGCAACGACAGCTCCAGTTCGCTGGGTAGCGCCTCCACCGACTCCTACTTCGGGGGCGGCACCGGGGGGGGCGGCAGCGCCCGCCTGGCCGACTACAGCCCCCCGAGCCCGGCGCTGAGCTTCTCCCACAACGGCAACAACAACAACAACAGCGCCAACGGCTACGTGTACGGTGGGGGCGGCGGCGACGTCCTCTCCTCCCCGGACTGCTGTTCCGAGCTGCCCTTCGACTCGCCGCCCGGCTTCGACCTGGCGCCCGCCCCGCCGCCCGGGGCCGCCCTCCTGTGGCCGCAGTTCGAGCGCGGCCCCGCCGCGCCGCCCTCGCCCGCGCCCTCGCCCGCCGCCGCCTTCCCGGGCGCCGCGCCCGCCAATGCCAACCTGGCGCTGCTGGTGAGCGGCCCCCGGCGCGGCGCCGCCCCGCCCCCGGCGCGGCTCTCCCCGCCCCTGCACGGCAGCGCTGCCGGCACCGACCACCCGCTGGCGCGGCGGGTGCGCAGCGACCCCGGCGGGCGGCTGCTGGCCGCCTCCTACCCGCTGTACGCCAACGGGCTGGGCGCCCACCTGCCCGGGCTGCCCTCCGACTCCTCTGCCTCCTCCTCCTCCTCGTCCAGCTCCTCGTCCAGCTCCTCCTGCTCCTCCTCCGGCGTGCGGCGGAAGGGCAGCCGCGACTGCTCGGTGTGCTTCGAGAGCGAGGTGATCGCGGCGCTGGTGCCCTGCGGCCACAACCTCTTCTGCATGGAGTGCGCCAACCGCATCTGCGAGAAGACGGAGCCGCAGTGCCCCGTGTGCCACAGCGCCGTCACCCAGGCCATCCGCATCTTCTCTTGAGCGCCGGGGGCAGCGGCGGCCGGGCAGGGCAGGGGGGGCCGGCGGGGCCGGGGTCGCGCCCGCCGGGGGTGCGGGTGCGGCCGAGGGAGGGCTGGGGGGTGGTGTGACAGAGGGTGCATGCTATAAATAATAACGGGCGACTCCATTCTAGTGCTAGGCTAGTTTTTACACTGTACTTTAATACGAAGCTTCCAAAACTCCCCCTTTTTTATAAACAAACAAAAACCAGAAAAAAAAATTGAAAGTAGAAGATGCTTATGATGATGACAATGGTGTGTGGACTGTTAGTAAAACGTGCTGGTAGTTCTAGGATGCTTATTACAAAATAATTAAATCTATGGGTGGATACTTTTCTGAATGTTCTTGAAAGGGCAAGAAGTTCCTGTGAAAAACCATGATACTGCAGCTTTATCAGACTTTAAAAAAGAAAAAAAAGAAAAAAACAACAAAACTGTAACATATCTCTTATATATATTAAAAACGTTTAAAGGTTTTAAAGATAAATTGCATTAATACAGATTGAAGTATTTTATTCTTTTTTGACTTGAAAAATTATATTTCATATTGCAAAGATGTTTACAAGTATTTTAATTTAAGTTCAGTGAACTTTTTGTAGCTGGGTTAAATCTTTTTTATTTTAGTATGGCCTTATGGCAAAGAACACTGTATTATTTTAATATCACACAATTGTGAACGGAATTACAAACCATAAAATGTGTAATGCTTTGAACAGTATTCTGTTGGGATGGAGATTTTATAGGTTCAGAAAAAAATCTTTTAAATCTGCTTCACCCAGCATATTTTCTATTCAGTGATATAAAGCATATTTTATTCTATATTATTACAAAAATGGAAATGTATAAACATATGTCAAAAGGAACTGTTGAAGCTTTCTAACATTTGTATAAATAGAATTCAGTGGAAATTACAAAAATTCTGTTGCACCACTATAGTTTTAGTATTTCTATTTTAATACATTTGTTTACCACTTGTTTATGTATATGTAGGTGACGTTACTTGAGCTTAAATGTACTTTACTGAGCAAAGTTTAAAAACAAAGTATATTTTATTTTATGATAAAGGGCCTTTAACCTCATGGTCAAATACTAATATTATATTTGCTGAGACAAGATTTGAAATTGTATCAAGAGTTTTATTTTTCTGACATTTAAAGTTCTACATAATAAAAGTAAAACTTAAGTAATGGTGCTACTTCATGTTTTTTTAAGTATTTCTATATAAATAAAATAAAATATTACAGAAAAAACCAGTGCTCTGTGTGGTGATTTGATTTCATGTGCTAACAGTTCCTTCTGCAATTTTTGTTTCCTGCTTGTAGCAGTGAAACATGTTGGGAGTTTAAACTGTGGCAATACTAATGTTGCTGGAACTCTTTAGCTTGTGCAGGCTTCCAGAATAATCCTGCCAGCGATCATGCCTTATAATATCTTTTTAAGGGGAAAAAATGTTTGTTTTTTTTAATACATGGCATGTTGCTGGGGTTTTCCACATCTAAAAGTACTATTTATTCAGAATTTTTAATCATGAAAAATCGTTGGGTTTATGTCAATTGTTACGTTCAGCAGATAAAGCATATGTAAGAAAGAGCTGACAGCTTACCTGGCTTTGGGAGCTGAAAGCAGAGAGCAGGGGATGCTCCTTTGCTACCATGTGCTGATGGAGGGCTGTATCCTGTGGGTCCTGGCTCTGCCATGCCCAGGGACCTCAGGACTGCATCCCACACTTGCTGTTTCTAGGGTGTAACAAGGGCTGCAGTAGCCTTCCTGAGTTCCTGACAGTGCTTCTTGGTGTTTGGCTGTTGTGGTTGCAGTAATTGGTGTTGACAAGCTTATTTGAATAAAAAATTTATTGCCATGTAAAGTTGGTTTGCTTTTGATGGTGCCCGCAGTGGTACTGGGGCGAAGGAAGTGCAGCCGCTCTGCCTGGCGAGCCTACAGACTCACCAGGCAAACCCCGCAGGACTTTTCTTGCTGAGGGTAGTCAATGTGTTTGAATGAACTGGCTGTTGGCTGAAGCGTGTTAGAACAGATTGCAGAAGGTGCCGCACATCGCTTTAAATGTTCCTCTTTGAGTTTGCCATTGCCCTTTTCAGTGGGTGAGTGACAACAACAAAGCAAGCACAAAATGTGTAGTGTATTTCCTGTGTTTTACTTTGTGTTTAGCAGGGTAAGGCAGAGCTGCTCTGCTCCGATCTCCTTCATGGACTACAGAGCTGCTGGTTGGGTGGGAAGGGGGAGGAGGGAGGATGCGGCAGGGGATGATGGGATCTCTTTGTTTGATTTGGTTTGGTTTTTGCTTCTTTCATTGAGCTGTGATTGTGGTATCATCTGATTTATACAGTTAAAATCCCTCACTGAGTGTTGCACTTGGCTCAGGAATCTTGTTGTTTTGGATGGGGGGGGAAAACTCCCCACCCCAGTGCTGTGGAAAAGCATCCAGAGAGTGGCAGAGAAGGTGTGCTTAAATACATAAGTGGTACAGACACTGAAAAAAACCCTTGGCAAAATTGGTTACTTTAAAGGGATCAGGAACTTTAGGTCCATGTGTATATTTTCTTCATGATGCGTGTTTAGGAAATGCACTTACGATGCATCAATCAATTTCTCATCTCAGTGTAAACATCCTGTGCCCTTTTCTGGGAAAGTTGTGAAAATGGCTATAAATAAAGTGGTAAATTTGATCACTTCACTTGATTTTCAGGCTTAGTGAAAACAAAAGGTAAATAAGATGGACAAAAAGTGTAAACTAAATTCTCCTTTTTTTCCCCTGTAATGTACAGTCCTGCATGTCTCCATGGTGTTCGTGGCACTGTCAGGGATGACTGCAAGCAGCTGATGTGCCTCCGGAGAGCAGCCCCTGTGCAGCAGCTTGGCAAATGCCCCAGGCTGGGCCGCTGATCCATCAGTAAATGCAACTGGCCTCGGCAGCCACGGCTGCCTTGCAGGATTTGTTGTTTTCTTTATGAAAATCTGGCTGAAACAAAGGCAATCCCCTCCTGGTCCATGGCTCTGGCTGCCTTTTCAGCCTCTGTATGTGGTTTCACACCCTTTGCCTGCTCCAAGTATGTGTCCTCTTGAGATGGGAAGATATAGGACCTTAAAATCGGATTGTGTTCAATACTCTTAGGGAATTACTTCACCTACAGCGGGACCAGTCTGGATTACTCTTGCTTTGGCATCCAGTGATGCAGTGAGCGGCTTTTGCCCTGCCTTCCAAACTTTCGTGCCCCGTGGAGGTGGCAGAGCCAGCAGGCTCAGCAGCATTCACCCACCTGAGGCACCTCGCTGCCTGGAGCCTCCAGATATGGGCAGGGCTGGTGCATTCCCCTTCCTCTGTGGGAGGGCCTTTCAGAGTGTACTGGCCCTCATGGTGTGCATTGTGTTTGGTCTCATTGCTTAGTGGGTTGCAGTGATGTGCCCTGAACCTGGGTCTGCTCCCAGTGGAGGGGTGTAAATCCCTCATCCTTGGCCAGCAGAGGTGAGCACATGGGAGCAGGGACAGCATGGGGAAGAACGTGCAGGCTGCCCAAGAGCACTGCCCCCCAGATTTATGCCATAGGTCAGTCCCTTGGATCTCAGAGGCCATAAATCAGTGCAGAATTTGTCCCAGGGTCGGGGGCCATATGGTGTGCGGGAGCAGGAGAGGGAGAGGGATGCCCACACCAAAGGAGAATAAAGGCCTGTGTTTGGGGCCGGAATATTTCAAAGCCTGAGAAAGGGGCAAAGTTCAGTTTCTAATTGAGTGCTTTGAAATATATAGATGTATATGGTCAATGTTTATCTTCCAGAACAAAGCTCACTTTGTGTTTCAAATGTTTGCGTGTTGGTGCTGAGAACTGCTCCTGGGGGTCTCCAGCACGAGAGGCTCCTCTCTGGGCACTCTCCGGGCTGCCGGGGGTGTGGTTGCCCCCGGCGCGTGGCAGCTGCCTGGCCCTGCCGCCCCAGCCTGCTTGGAGGCACTGCTGAGGATCTGGGGGGGTTCTTGTCTTTGCTAACGGACTTGTATGGCTCTCAGTGCATGTACACATCATTATCTCAAACCAGGGTACATTTACATTTGTAAGAATTATTATATACAAAGTCCTGAGCTTAATTATTCCTCTGTCCGTATCTTGTAATCTGTGGAATTTGCATAACAATCAGACATCAAAGCCAGAACCCTTTACCGGAAGAAAGGTCTTTCCGCTATATTATTTTAATAAAATAAATTATAATGATCAATTTAATCTAAATTTACTCTTTAGATTTTTCCCTGCAAATCCATTGAAATGAGAGTTAAAAGCAAACTTTAAATTTAGTAGTAAGAATCTAGTACAATAAGGTGTTTAAATTAAATTGCTTTTTCTTGATATTTCTCGCTTCTCTCTGCCAACCCCCTCACCCATCTTTTTTCTCCATTCTCCTTGGCTTGCCATTTTGGAAGCTGAAATGATGCTTTGCTGTCACTGAAGTGAATGTGGATTCTGCTGCTTGAAGAGCAGGCTGGTGAGTATTGTGTTTAATTGATCTAGAAATAGCAAAAAGGAATTATTCACCCTGACTCTGCTTATTTGTGTTTCATGTAACTCAAATTGTCTCTCAAGTAGAGATCATTTAATTAGACAGCACAGACAGTTTTAAATCTAAGACAGTTAAGCGATGCTTAAGTTTGTATAACCCTTTGCATTTCTGGTTTACCTGTTTATCATAGTCTACCTGGCAAATGCCAAAGGGCCTGAGCTTGCAGGTGAATACACACTCTATCCAATGGTGAGTGATGCACAAGCACATTTACAACTACTGTGTTCTCTTTGTACTCAGAAAAATGTATGGAGATATACATATACATGTGACCATATATTCAACATGTACTTATGTACACATCTGACTGCAAAAAATCCTCCAGAAAAATCAAAAATTAGAAAGTCTTCTTCTTTTCAGTGTGTTAATGTTAACAGAAACTTGCTGTAATACTTGAAAAACTTTTATTGTAGTTTTATTACTTAATATTAAGGATTTTAATGAAGCTTTCGCTGTTGGATATGTAAAATAATTACATCTCATCAAATTTTTAACCTTGATTAAAAAGTAAAAAGCTTATTCTGTCTTAATTTTAGTGAATTAGGTTGTATCATGATGTTCTTAAATAGTGATGAAGCTGTATCAAATAATTTAAGCTTTTGGTATCTGGATTATTCTTTAATGTTATCTATACATGTATAGCACATGCAAGTCTGACTGTGCCCCAGATATATGCATGCATAAATGTACAATATTGTGAGCACCATGTAGCCCTGATCTTTTAAGATTTGTAGAGTCTTTGTAAATAGCATCTGTCATGTGATGTTGAATTTTGGGCCTTAAGGAGTATCAGGTGAGGCTCTGGCTACAGAAACCACCAGTATCTGCCCTGAGTATTTTTCTGAGTTTGAGGCTCTATGAACCCAACAGCAGAAGCCCCTCTTGATCAGGATTTAGTTCTCCCCATAAATTAAACTCTGGCTACTACGGTTTGTTTGCATATAAAAACTTATCCAAGGTGCCGAGATAGTATTTCTCCCTGATGTGGGTTTGCTGGATCTTTTTGCTAGCAAGGGTTTTTTTTTGCTATATCTTTTGTAATAACTTATAGATCTCCACTGGTAAGACGGTTATTGGGTAAGAAAACCAGTCAAATACTTTCATACTAAATGCATCTTATGCCTTTGCCACAACAAATGTGATTGATTAGCTGTCTCGAGAAATTTATAGCCTTTGATAAGATGCACCAAGAGAAGTGCTTTGTTAGTTTTAAATGGAGAACAAAAAGAGATTTTTGATGTTCCTCATTACTGGTTTTCCACTTGTGATGGAGATAAAATACAGTAAAGTGCTTTTTCCTCTTATGTACAAGGGCTCTTCTGCCTTTCATACCTGGTAGATTTGTGTGGCCCACTTTGTATTAGTATGAATGGCAATTACCTTGTAAATGTGATGGCCATGAATGGGTGAATAGTCTGTCGTCTCCTATTTTGTCCTTTGTCTTTATGTTTTATTCACTTTTACCCTCTACAAAAGAGCTTTAATTTAGACCTGAGACAACAGTGACAATGTTCCAGTTCATTATAGATCTAGTGGCAGTTTTATTTCATTTTGATGTTCTTTAAATTTTGATGGGTTTACTAAACAGTGGAAGCTATTTTAATCTAAAGAAAATTTCAGTGAGAGCATGACCTATAAATAGTGTCTTTGTAAGAGTCACAAAAGTTTCTGTTACACATTTGGAAATTATTTCCATGATTTAACTGCAAAGGGCAAGTAAGTCACCCCCCTTTAAGAGTTAGAAAAAGGAGTGTTTTTCAGGATCTTTAGTTCTGTTACTGAGTCATTGTATCATCTTGTCTAATTAATTTCACCTTTTATATGCTTCAGGATTTCCATCTGTGAATGAACAAATGACACCTACCTACAGGCAGTATTGTGAAGATTAATTAATTGACATTATTGAAGTATCATTAGGTGGAAGTCCTGATGTAAGTACAAAATACTATTACTGATAATTCCTGATTAATCAGTTCACAACAGCCACCATGTTGAATCACATTGGTCTAGAGCAAACAAACATTGGATTATATTTGAAATCTATGGGTATTTTTTTCAGATTTTGGGTTTTACATGTTACTTGAACCATCTTATTCAGCGAGTGTAAGAATCTCTCTTCCTGCTGTGACACTTATAGGGGATGTGGGCTTGATTTAGGAAAAAATATGTGATGCTGGTGTTTGTTGTGGATACAGAAAGGCAACTTCAGCTAGCAATTTTCTTGCCTCCTCTGCTGCAACATTACTAACAGTTTAAAAACGTGCTGCCCTTTTAAAATGGAGATTAAAACGTTAGTGTTGTGAAGGAGCAAACAGCTCGGCTCTAGTAATCCCTGTGCATGGACTGGGTGTTGCTGAACACGAAGGAGGAGGGGAGGAGTGATGTCTCACATCACAAAGCATCGCAAGGGAATTGATGTTGTGAAATTGTTCATAATGTATACAGATAATAAGATCCATTCTTACTCCTCATTGTTGGGATGCTGTCTTTATAATGATATGGCTACAACTGTGAAGATCTTGGGCCACATGTTTAAAAATGGCAGGTATAGCTGGTAATAGTGGAATTTGCCTGAGCTTGGCTCTGTTTAAATAGTGTGAAGCATGTACCTAGCTTTTCAAAGTTTTGAGTACACAGTTCACAAAGAGGTGAATGTCATTGCTGTCTTTATTGCTTTCCAGAGACCAGTCACATTCCTAAATGACTTGATACACTTTTAGTTGGAAATAGAAGTCACAAGATATTTTTTGGAATTATTTGCAACTGTTGCACAAGTTCAGACAGGGAGGTTTAAAGTTTCACAAACATTTATATTTCTCCTTATGTCACTTCTTTAAAAAAAGTCAATCACATGCAATTATGAAACTGCTTTGTGTCTGACACAGTTGAAGATGTTTTCGGGCCACAAAAATGTAACTTTCTATGAGTAACTTAAATTAAAACCCCACTCTGGCAGAAAATGTCCTCAGTCTCTGGAGTCACATGGTTCTTGGAAAACCCTTTCTTGGCTGTGCAGGAGGTCACTCTTTTAAGGAGACAGTCTGTGCACAAATGTGCAGTGCTGCTAATGAGAGGAATTTCACACTTCTTCCCTGCACACAAACTCTGTGTTCATCCTGCCTGCTGCTGCCTCTGAAGCCTTGGGTATTAGATGGTATAATGAGTGCTGGGATATCACCAAGCCAGTGCAGCAACATGCTGGAACTTTAGCTGGAGAGATGGCTTCCAGAAGGCAGGGTCACCCACGCTGCAAAAACAAAAGGTACTTAAAAGTGGGGTCTCCTGTTTGTCTCTGGGAACATCTCTGCTCTGTGGCTGCCCTTCCTTTCCCCAGTGGTGATTTTCAAGCCAAACATCCCTTTTATCATTGCTCTGGCTTAGCAGCAAAGTTGTCTGTTGGTAATAGCAGGCTTTACTTCTTCCCCAGCTAACTGGTAGTCAGGCAGCCAAAGAATGGCCTATCCAAAATTAGGATATGCTCAATGCACCATCCGCTGGTGTTGTTCCCATCAGCCTAATTACATGACTTTTGGGTCAGACAATGTCTCATTGTGTGGCCCTTGGCAGCTACAGGACGCTTAATGCTGCATGAATGTCTAATGTGGAGTTTGATGGCTATGACTGAGGCAGCAGTTCCACACTGGAATTGAAAACATCCGTATAGTTTCCATAGAAAACCAGGTCAATGGTGCTTCCATAAACCATTGGCTCCAGGGAAAGCTATTGGGTGTGTGTTGCTTGTACAAATCCATGCAGGGTGAGCAGTTTATGGTGCATTTCTCTTTCAGGTAAATGACAATTAATAAATTAAATTGATTTAGTCTTTAGTGAATTGTTTCACAATCCTAATTTATGGCAAGCACCATCCCTCATCCATTTATCTCTATCTTTTTTTTCTACTTTATGCATTTAAGAACACTTGTGAGGTATCTTGTGAACACTGCAAGCATAATGAATGTGGCTTTGTATCAGTAGGTTAAAAAAATCATTTTATGTTGTCTTTGACTGCAAAAATTTTAGGTAGAACTACCCTATCTTTACAATGCTTCCTGTAAAAATCTGCCTTTTTTACAGGCAAAGGCAAGGTATGAACGTAAATGGCAATTCATTGTAGATGAAGGCTGTAATATGCTTGTTCATTTCAAAGGAGAATGTATAACTAATTACGTTTTAATTGAATATCTAACGTCAACAGCTGTTTTTAAGGGATCTTTTTAAGCTACATTTATTTTTAGTATTATTTAAGATCGTATTTCTTTGCACGCATCTCCCTTCATGCATTATTACCCTTTAAAAAGTTTTTCTTCTTTTAAAATATCAACTAGAGCTAGCAAATATTAAAGACTAAGGTGGTAAAATTTGGTTTTAAGATGCTGGGTATGACTTTTCTATGTAGAGAGGGAAAAAATATGACACCACCAAAATGTCCTTTGTTCTCTTTTTCTCCCAAAAGTAAAAAGTTGTAGTTCCAGATCAAACTGCCAAGGCCAGTTCTCAGCTGCTAGTGGTTTATGTTGGCTGGCTGTTATCAGTTCCTCTACAAGGCAGCTGCTAATTACAGTAACAGCACAACTATCTCTTCAGACTGAGTGAAACACACTGACGTAGTCCTTCCCCCACTAAATCAACAGCATCATCAGTGAGTATCTTTTAGCTTGGAAGAAAACACTAAGGTTTTTTCACATGAAAAAATGTAGCCAAACTTATGGTTTCACATATCAGGGCTTGGTCCTGCTGTTTTTCCTGGAACTCATGTCACCTCATAAAGCTTCAGGTGTCATTGCAGCTTCTTAGTGTTCTTGGTTTGCCATTTCCAGCCTGGATCATCCAGAAGCAGAGGTGAAGGAAAAAGACTTTGCTCAGTCTATAGAAGCTTGGAAACTCTTCCATGGGAATCACCAGTTCCTGCTGTCTCCCAACCCTGCAGGACTTTGGGGTGAGTTCTGTGTCAGCATTAGTGTCAGAACCACACTGGTGCCCTCAGTCCCTGGCTTGGTGAGTCCCAGCTCTGTCTCTGCTCCCAGGGGACACAGCTCTCCCTGCTCCAACCCTTTGCCACCAGGGCAGCTGTTCTGTGCCTGTGGAGGAGGGAGCTGAGAGCTTGCTGCAGAGCAGCTCCCCACAGCCAGGCTCAGCTCCCCAGCACCCCGTGAGCATGGCTGGGGTTCTGCTGTGCCTGTCTCATCCATGGTAAAAGCCTTTGGGGGCACCTCCCAGCCCTGTGAAGGAGTTAAACCACCTTCTGCTCTGATCAGAGGGGTTGGTTCATGTCACAGGTGGTTTGCAGGGAGCCTGTGTCTTGCTGATCACAAGCTGCTCTTTCCCTACACTGGCTGGGATTCCTGCAGCTATGGGATTAACCCAGAGAAAAGACCCTCTGTGATCTTCTCTGTTCCCCCATCACCTCTCCTCTTGCTGAACTGGATGTTTTTGCATGGTTCAGATTCTTAAGCACTCCAGAAATTGAGAATTATTTGAGAGACAATTGCTGTATTGCTGTGCAGGAAAATGTAGCGAATATTGGTTTAGTATTTTCTGTTTAATTCTGTAATTATTCTGTAATTCTCTAAATTCTGCTCTAATTTCTGTAAACATCAAAGGCCAGTAATCATGAGGGCCCTGTGTTGGTTTTGGTAGGTAGTTCCATTAGAGATTGTAACAGCAGTGTAGTTGCTAAAATTGCATAAACAATAAATAAGAATTCATTATCTCTTGCAGAAAACTAGCCAGTAGGCTCAGAAAGACTTGACGTCTGAGGATAAGGTAATAATTGATGTAGTGGCAGTAAAATAATGGCAAATCAGAAAAATATGGTGAATCTTCTGGTTAACACCTTCAAATACATAGTGATTATGTTTTCACTGAGAAATGGGGATTCATAAGACCAGTGATTTGCAAGAACAGAGTTGACCTCTTGTATTTTAGTGTTCAGTTTTTTTCTCTCCTTATAAATGGGCTGCATCTAATTTTGATTATATTAGGCAAGTGTAAATCTCAGTAAACATTGGTGACATCACTGTAGTTGCAAAGTATCTGGAATCCTGTGGTTTATCCCTGGAATTCTTCAATAATTTCTCTGTATTGGGGCAGAGAAACAGATCCAGTAAGAAATGTGCCACAGTTGAGCTGACAGAGGCTGCAGTGAAACAGCATTTTGATTTGTTGGGCTCTCAGAACTTTGCTTAATGTGTTACTATTTCTTCTTGTTAGAGCTGATTGAATCACATAAAACTGAATTCCAGGAGCTGAATAGCTGCATGGCACTGTATTAGGAGACATACCCATCACTCCAGGATTGCTTTCCTGGTGTCAACAACATGTGCTGCATACCAACAGCTCTGTACCAGAGATGCTCTTCTGTGCCTGGGAAACTGCACGACAGTTTGTGCAAGATAAGCCTGTCTTGCATGCTGGGTAATTGGAAAGTTGTGTAACTTGACCGGTGTCATTTTCAATAATATTTACCACTGGACTCCATATATTGACTTTTAGACCTACTGCCATGTTGGATTACTATTTCTATCAGATAATAATTGCAATTTTTGATTTTTTTTGTGTATGTGTTTGTTTTCACAGGTAACACTTGTTTAGCAGAGAGGCATGTGGAAAACTTATGCATGGTGTTTTATCCAACCTTTCTCCTACCTTTCACCTTGCAGGTCATGGTCGTGTACAGACAAGCTGCAGCACCTGAATTGTGCAGAGAGTGAGAATTTGCCCTGATGCATTAAAACTCTCAGAGTAGGAAAAGTCATCCCAAGCTATCTGAGCCAACAAATGCTTTCTTTCTGACCTCAGTGGATCTAGGATTTTTCTGCCATGTATATTTTCTGCCTGGGCAGCAAGGAAATGTTCTGTTGCCTGTATGCTCACACACATAAGGGTTCACAGAACAGGTGTGTTCCGTGTGGCTGATAACTCGGGGAATATATGTTGTGCCTGTCAGGAACATGCTTTTCCTGTCGTGAGGGCTATCCAGGTTATATCTGTGTAATATTATGGACTGCAAGAGAAAGGGGATTTTTGAAGAATCTCCTCCAGATTCTTTTCTGTCTCTTTTCAGTGTGATATACCACTATTTGCATTCTTTATTATCTGTGTTCCCCTGCTCCTGCTCCAGTCTTTCAGGCAGTTAAGAGTCTCACTTTGAGCTTGCTGGGGGATGCATGTTTTCCTTTCAACATGTTACTGGATTTTTTGGTCCTGGGGCAGAAACCAGCCTGTCCCACAGCAGCTTCTCTTTGCATTAGACCTTGTCAAATCTCTTCTGCACTGATGCACTTATTAAAAGCTTAGTTATTTATTCATTTCCTCTTCACTATCTTTAGGTATATGCCTGGACTTGGGAATGATCAATCATGTTTTTTTCATCTTGCCTTGCTCTTTTTGTTCTCTTATACCAGTATAGGAAACCATGGTGTTGATTCTGGACTCATCCCTGGAAAGCAGTGTTTCTGACCCATTTAGCTATACAAATTATCTTCCTGGATTATCTTTTCTTCTATTTTCTGGTTAAAGCTGGCTAACATTGAAGATTTCATGCCCTTTCTTTTCAACATACTGACTCACAAAAACATAGCAAAACTTTTCCATTTACAGGCTTGACAAGCAGCTACCTGAGTGTGTGGAGAATTTGCAGGCACAAAGTAAGAAGTGAAGGTTTAGGAAGAGAACTGGGTGGAATAAAACTTTTGAATCCAGATGTTGCAGTCACACAGTGAGATGTGGTTTGTTTCAGAGAAATGAGCATTTGTGATCACCAGGATCATCTGCTGGTACCTATCTAGGCAGGTGCTGCTAAACCTTCCAAATTCAAATAATTTAATTTTGAGAGATAACCTACTGGGACAAACCAGTCTGGAGACACTCTTCTGCATGCAAATGGGAAAGGGGGTGGCTTGTTTGGAAGCACAAATGTAATAGACAAAGCAAAATGGGGCAAAGAGAAGATATGCTGGAAAAGAAACACAGAGGGAAGAGCCACATGTCAGGTAAAGAGCCTTTTTTGGAGAACTCAGTGTTGCGACTGCACTGAGGACCACTGACATTGCCCTCTAAAAGCTGCTTGGTTATTGGAAATTAAGGGAACATTCCCTAACAGATCAATTGGTGCTTTAGATGGCACTTTCCATGTAGATGTTTTATTTTGCTTTCTTTTTTTTAGCATAAAATCTGATTAAACTAGGTAATTCCTTAGAATTTGAAGAGAACGGGTGCAACACAGCGCTGGGGCATGGCAAAGGTATGTTTTCACAGGTGTGATCATTAGTGAGGGGCTGTTCATGATGCAGGTTATCACCTGGTGATATAAATGGGATCTGAATCAAGATGCACAGCACAATCACACTTCTGTCAAATTAGCCAGGAAGAATGATGCAAAGTTTATGCAGCTTTATGTTTTCAGATTAGTTTTATGCTTACTGTGGGAGGACAGCTGACAGTGAGCCAGGCAAGGTTAGCAGCTGAGCTGGTGTAAAGTCTTCCAGTACAGAGTCACCCCATTAAAAATTTGAAAAGATGTTTGCAAAGGCAGAATGAATTTGCATTGGTCCAGTGCTTTCCACGCCATGGTCACAACATTGTGTAATCCCATCAAAGCAGATTTAGCTTCTCTTCAGGTCACCTTAGTACCCTGAGATTCAGTTTTCCTAGACCTAAGCAGGGGCTTAGGTGACCCAAGTCAGCCCAGCCTGTTGAGGGGCAGCCTGGCGGGTGCCATAGATGTGTGTGGAATGAGAACTGGCTGTGGCTGGAGGGCCTCAAATTGCACTTGTACCTGTATCGTGGAGAAGCAATGGGTTTGGGGTTGATGTTTTTTCTAGATAAATGTATGCAAGTTATAGTTCTGAAAAGATACCTGCAGATGTTTCCAGTACAACAAGCTAGGGAAGAATGAGCTCCCCTGCGATGGCAGGTTAATATCTGGAGTTTTGTTAAAGCTGGTTGCATTCCCTAGAGCCAGCTGTTAAAATCTCTGCTGATTTCCAAATCAACATTAAAGGCTTCCTCCACCCAGCTCTGTCTCCCCTCTGTACCTCCTCCCAAAATCCTCTGGCTCCAAAAGAGTCCCAGAGCTGAGGGAATGGATATCCCGTGTGGGATCACCGAGTCCAGCATGTTACTCTTTATTCTCTCAAAAATGAAAAGTCATTAAATGTAAAGATGATGGATAAGTGGTGTTTAATCAAGAACTGTCTTTAAGTGGGTTCAATTGTGAAGCAGCAAAGTGTTAGAGAGACTAATTTCCTTATAACAAATGGGTCCACTTAAATTTGGTGATCAGAAAAGGGTAATCCATGTTTTTGCAGAGTAAGGAAGCATCACTGCTAAAGAACCAGAGCACTTATTTTCCCCAATTTTAATCTTTTGAGTCAGGAGGGGGAGGTCTCCTTTCTGCATAAAAGACAATTTGAAAAAAAAATAAAGAAGCTAGAAAAGCTGCAGGTTGTTAACCCCTGAACGTGGCCCTGATGCCACGTTGCTCTGTGGCTTCTCCCCTCAGTCAGGATCCGAAGGGAACATGAGCTGTTGTGCTCACCCACTGCTGCCCACGGGGCTGGTGGAGCCCATGGAGAAAGGGGCTGTTCTGGAATTGCATGTCAGGTGCTTCCCATGTTGTTCCTGCTTATTACTGATAGGAGAACTGAAGAGGCTTCATAATCTTCTGTTGCTGCAGCTTTGGTCAAGTGGTTCTGTATGTGATTGTGTTAAAAGATATTTAACACAAGGTTTGGGGCATTTCCTCCCCCAAAAAAGCAGTTTCTCCTAGGAAAGCTTACCCAAGTGTTTGTTTGTCACATGGCTATTCTTGTTCAAATATATAGAGGAAAGGGGAAATTGTGGTCAAGGAGGCTCCTGCTTGGAGGTGTCAGTCTTTTCTCTTGGTTAGCTGGGGCCTGGGGAGGATTCCTGGTGGCTGTTTTCTCTTGATTTGATCTTCTTCATGTCACAAGAAACAACTGCAGAGCAAGGCATTGGTAGAGGAGATCTCAGCCATGTGTTTTCTCAGTACAGGGTGGTATTGACTTCCACAATGTCTTTTTAATCCAGAACAATATAGTGAATATTTGTGACAATAACTGAGCTTTATAGAAGGCAACTCCTTTCACCTGTCTCCTGAGGAGTATCTTGCTCCAGTTGAGCTGTTTTGCCTGTCATGTGAGTCTGTATGACATCAGTGAAGTTTTCAGCCATATTGGATAAAAATGAATTCTGTAAGAACAAATCAGGCATGCCTATTAATCTAAAGATGTGCTTTTATAAAATGATCTTTAAACCTCATTTTCTGCCCTCTTTGAAGTGGAAGTAAGTCACCCAAGTAAGAGATTGGAATTGATTCAGTTGTGTTTTCATTTTCTTTTTGATTTAACTTTCCCTTTCCCTGTCTGGGGAATGCATGTCCCTCCTCCCTCTGGAGCGGGTCAGCACTGGCATCTGTGCAAACCTTCTTGCTCGGGTTTCCCTACTGGGAGCTTTCCGCCCATGCTGCCCACACTGGCTCTCTAGAAACCACCTTTCCTTTAAAATCCCTCAATTAACTATGAATGGTGCCAGGAAAGAACCTGACCCCATTATACTTTCTCTGTGCCAAACCTGGTTGCTGGCAGAAGAACTCTCCAGATGGTTCAGCTTTTGCCATTTTTCCTGTTCTTCCCAGATAAGCTGACTGACCCAGGAGTCCACTTGGCCATGCCACAATTCAAGCTGCACGTAATCACATGAGAAAAACAAAAATGAAAAGCCAGGAAAAGTGTGATTTCTGGACCAGGCATTAACTGGGCTGTGGCAGAGCTCCTTTCAGGTCCCAGATCTGCTCCAACCATCATCTGTAATTTCAGACGGGTCACTTAGAACCTCGTGTCTGCCTTTGTGGTTCGGCCAAACAGAGGGAGCAGTGCTCCTCCTCGGCCTGGTGGCTGTGCTTTGTGCCCCCAGCTTTGGGGGCAGGGCTGTTCTTTGGTTAGGGCTTACCCAGCATGACGGTGATCTGAGCTTGCTGGAGGTCTGGGCAGGCTCCAGTAATAGTAACACAGACAATCAGTTAACTGACTCAGAAACAAGTATTCAAACAATATGCCTGTGAGCTTTCTCTCTTCATTGCATTTTAATATGATATGTTCTTTGTTTGATTTACTTTATACCTCTAGGAATATTTATTTAGCTTATTTATGACATTATGGTTTTCTTAGAAAACCAGGATATGGTTCCAAGTAGTCAGATGGATAATGCCTTTATTCTTGTTGTTTCTCATGTAATAATCATAGCCTTTACAAATACCTAGTTCAGACCTTGAAAGTATTAAAATTCTTACATAGTTCTTCCTATCTCAGATATGATGAAATACTTACCACTGGCTGGTTGGATTTGGACCCTCTGCTTGGGCTGTGACAGCCACATTACTCCACACTCAATGCCACTGCAATTCCCAGACTTCTAGCACGAGTAAGACAACCTGGCTAACAGCAATATATGCACTTTATTTTTCCCTTTCAGAGGTTATATCTGGTGACTGTGTGACTAGAACAATGAGACTAACCTCAGTTTTACAGTAACAAAGCAGCTATGAGCTTTCTGGGTAAAGTATATTTTGACTGACATACCAGTAGCTGTAGCTTTGCTGCACAATGGAGAAAATGACTTCATTTAACAGCTTTCTGTGCCAAGAAAGAAATAAAACAGTTCTGAGAATGTTGAAGATTTTTTTCCTGTTTTAATTTTAAACCTAAAAGAAAAAGCTGTTGCCATATAAGTCCAAGTCAATGGAATATATAAATCTTTAAAAAGGTTTCATAAAGTAATAATGACTTTACTATATGTACCAAATGAGATTAAAGAGCTACATTTGGTTCTAATACAGTTTCACATTCAAAAGGACCATCAGTTTCCCGTTTAAAATCTACTTATATTGAACCGAATGGAGTTCAAACATAATGCCATTGTATTTCAGACATTTATCTTAATTTAAAACAGCAGAAAAGTATTAATAACAGAGCAAGGAGATTTGGAGGTATAGGCATTTCTCCCTCCCTTCTCTGCTTTTTGAAATAATGAACTCATACAACATGCACCTCCTTACACTGTTCTGCAAAGGACGAGGAGCACAGTGTCAGCCTCTTGGAAGGGGTGAAGGACATGAGTGAAACTTGCTTCACCAAGTGTTCATTTCAGAACAGGGAGGTTAAACAACAATTTATTGGGGCAGTTTTTATCTTGAGCATCTTCAGGAAGCATTTGCAGTACAAGCACACCGAGTTGCAACTCACCAGCCTGAACTGTCCCACCTTACGACTTTGATTGCAGTCTCCTCCTTTCCATTGAAAATTGTCCCTCTTCCATGACTGTCTTTAAGCACATTACATTGCAAATCATACTACCGTGCATTTTATATGTACCTTGTGTGAATTTCACCTTCTCTGTTGTAATTCCACAGAGAATTGCTAATTGTGTCAGTCAAGCTGTTAAGAATTATTCAACTTCTTGAAGATCTGAATTATTATCAATAAAAATCAAAGCTGATTCCTGTTTTCCTGTTTAGAGTGTTGTCTCCCAGAAGGAGCTAGTGAGTGAATAAAATGAATGATAAGGGCAGGAGAGGTCAGTTTTAGCATACATACTTGAAATATGCTAATGGGGCTTGGTCAGTCTTGTGCCAGGTGTTGTACAAACACAGAGGAGCCAAGTCCTGCCTCTGAAGGTCTGTAACATAAGTAAAGCTTTACAATAGTTTTCCAGTGAGTTTTCATACTAGAACATATTACCTCAAACCCCCTTCAGAATGATAAAGGAATCTTCTAGTTTGATGTTCCACTTACGTGGGAACACCTTTTCCCCAAAGACACCTGATATCCCACCAATCAACATATCTGTCTAATGGAATAATGTGAGAATGTAGTTTTTATTATCAGGCTCTTCCCAGGGAGCCTGGGGTACTTTGTAGTGCTATATTCTTTGCAGTTCTCAGAATCATGTGCATTAAAGGTTTGCTTAACAGCTGGTGAGTCACACAGTTTGTTCTTTGAGCTCGAATGCTCTATTAGGACACATTCACTAGAGGTATTTTAACCTTTGAAAAAAATCAATTCAAGTGGCTTAAGCATTCTAGGTTTTAAGGAAAAAAAAACCAAAACAGCAACCCAAAACCAACAAAAGAGAAGATTCTAAATAGCAACAAACTACTTGCATGATATTTAATAAATTAAACTCTGTTCTAGTAGGCGTATCTTAGGAGTGTAGCATTTGCTAAAGAGCAGCACAGTTCTCTAAAAAGTCACTGTACTTGGGCATCAGACAAAGCTGAGTCTGGAGGGACTAGAATGTTTTCTGAGTTAAAAAAATCTCTAATTCATTTTCTCAGGATTGCATGGGGGGACAGACATAGCACTTGGAAGAGTACTCCCTAATTTCACCGGGAGTTGGTCCTTTCCTGAAACCATGAGCTGTATTTACTGCAGATAATTGCAAATATAGCTTATGTGTAGCAATCCACAGTGCTTGACTAAGTAGTCAGAGTGAGAGAGGAATTCTGTGGGCAGTAGGTATTTCCCACTAGTTTAAAAGTACCTGATGTTAAACGAGTTGAACTAGTCCTGCTTTAGCCAAACTTATTGAGGAAATGAAGTATATGCTCCCACTTTGCAGGTCAGTGCCAGGACTTCTCCTCTGTGATATAACTTGGTGGAGAAACGCTGATTTGAATCAAATTTGACTGTGAGATGAAGGGCTGAAGGATATTGCAGTCCTCCAGATTTCATAAGGAGAAGCAGTCCAGCAGAGGGAAAACAAATCAGTGCTCCCTTTAGGGAAAATACTGCAGTTTGCTCAGTTGCATTATTAGACACCCAAGAATCCAACCCTCTGCCACGCACACAGACAACATAACTGAAGTAAACCAGATTTCTGAAGTGCTGCCTGTGGAATGATTGCTTTGCATCAAAAGGCAAAGTGGTTTGATTTTTCTCTTACACTACAACCTCCGTGGTTTTATTTCTCGTTATGTCCCCCTGGGATAAATAACGTGGCTGTACAATAAGCAGCCCCATATCATAACTCCTGGATTGCCTCTGCTTTGGGCTCTTTGGCATCAGTTTTATCCTCAATATGTGGTGGAGAGGTCTTGCAATGCCTTCTACCCTCTGAGCCAGCTGGGTTGGAATGCGGCCACAGCTTTTCTCCTTGTTTGTGACTGAGGGACGCATTGGTGGCAGGGCTGGCTGGGAGCAGGTTTGGGTCACCGCCCCATGCTGTGGGCAGCACAGAAGCCAGAAGGGAAACCCTGGCCACCCCAAGGTGGGTTCCAGATCCTGCCGCAGCCTCTGGATGGGGAGTAGAGTCAATGGCAAGCCCAGCCTGAGGCAGTGGCAAGCTGCCCCTTTTTAGGACATGGTCCAAAGCTGCGAGTCAGGCCCGGTGTCCCAGGGCTCAGGTGCAGCACGGGGTGTCTGTCTCTCTGCTCAGAGCGGGGCTGGCTGTAGTGGAAGAACAGCCATTTGACTGTGCTGGAGGACGGGCTGTGCCCACCTGCCCGTGATGGTGCGCACGACCGCAACCTGCGGCTGGAATTGGAGAGGATTGCGCTGAGGCAGAGCACGGGCACAGCAACACTGCTCTGCACCAGGAGAATTTGCTGGCACTTCATGCCATGAGAATGTCAGAAAAGTTAATGGCAGATGTGGTTGTGAAAATGTTCTGTATTTTTAGACAACCTTTAATTAAGACACTCTGTATGTAGCAGGGACCAAATAATATGCTGCCACTTGAAAGCTGTCAAGGAGGGAAAAAGTGTACAAAGCTTCTAGATGCAGCCCTCTTTATTTTTATCTGAAAGTGAATTAGGAAACCTTTCCAGTAACAATAACTGTCCTTTCACATGAAATGATTTATTTATGCACACTGTAAATACTTTGGGCAACTATATGGATTTATACTTAACCCCTTTCACTTCACATTGTTTAATGTAGCCTCATATTAAAAAGATTACATCTGAAAGCTGAATGTGTTTTGTGATCCCAGCCTTTCCTTCTGAGACTAATGTTTTGTATAATTATTTTGATACAGCAGTTTTTTTTTCCCATCCTTTTGTAAGCCTTTGTAAAGGGTGAATAGGCCTTTCAGGGTTTTCATTTGGATTAAATGAAGAGAAAACAAATGTATAGGGTACAATTCCATTTCAAACTTGAAGATGCTTTTATTAATATATTATTTATTTGCCTATAGGGTTAAAAAGATGCTAAGATGATAGAGAATTCTTTAATAGAGCACTAATTCTTGCTTTGATATCACAGAGAGATAAAAGTTATCACATAAGCTTGCGCTTAGATGGAAAGCAGTGAGATTTCAGTAAATCAAGATACAAGAACTCTGAAAGAACTGTATAAGTATCATTTTGACATCCCTAGAATTTTGATATCCATCACTATTAGGATAAAACCACTGTAAGTAGCAATTAGATTATTAGTTAGCAACTTACAGAATGAAATTGGTTAGTGTATGTAAAGTGTCCTAAACCTGCCTCACGAGCTGTGTTTGGGGTGAGCTGAGCAGTGTGAAGAAGGATGACCAGTACCCATCCAGGCTCAGAGTGGAAGACAGTCTTAAACACTGCAACAGTATTAAACATTCTGTTTGCAGGTGGATATTCATTTACAGACTTGCTGTATCACCTGTGGAATTAGAAAACCTGCATAAGGCAGAATCAGGCCCAATTTTGCCTTCTGCAGGACAGCTTATGCTCAGCTGAAAATGCACTTGAGTGGAAATTCTGGCAGGTCTGTTTCTTTTCTGGCTTCTCAATTCAGTTTCAGCATGTCTCCTTCATTCTTGGTATTTTGTTAATTTTGTTGTCGGTATATGCTTTGATGTGCTAATGTGGAAGAAGATTTTGCACAAGGGGAGGCAGTCCCTAAGCCTGGAAGGCTGAGCAGGATGTTCCTACAAGTCCACTCCACTGTGCAACACAGCCAAGAAATGTCATACTGCTTTCTGCTCTGTACCTGCTCCCACCTCACTGATACTTTCTGTAACAATGTCTTGCTTACTGAAATTATTTAAGGCGTCTACATAACACTATTAATATGTATTCTATAGCAATAAAATTTAAAATTCTATCAATATCTGTAGTCAGTGGTAACACTCAGAAATTTTTCTTGTTTTTTTTTCAGATTCTAGCTCTACCAGACTCAAGTGCAAAAGCTCACTGAAATGCTCTTCATATGTGGGGAGGATGGCAAGAAAAGAGGTGTCTACAAGTTTTCAAAAACAGAGGGGCTTTGGTGTGTGCAAGTCAGTTTGCCCTTGTGCATGTGAGTGTGGATTAGTCTTAGTAGTGTCCTGCAGGTGAAGAACACAAAAAAGCAGCAGAAGAACATGTCCTTTTGCTAAAAGCACAAAATTATTATTATTTTTAAATTCAAAAGCTCTCTGTAGTTCAGTAAGCTTTTTGCACTTCTTACACCCTTATCTCTTTGTCAGGCAAAGGAAAAATTACCCAATGACCCTGTTTACACAAGTGCTTTCTAACACATCAGTACTTTGGATTGGAAACCAGAAGAACAAGAAGATGGAGGATCCATTTCTCATGTTATTTTTCAGAGAATCTCTTCTAATACCTCTGGGAATGGTGCCACACATCTTGAATATGAGCATCTGAACCAAATTTGATGTCTTTACTTGCACTGAATAGCACTCAATTCTGCTAGTAGACTACAAAAATGCTTGAAAGCTGTTAGTCACAAAAGTGCTACCTCCCAAAATAGTACTTCAGGCAGTGATATGCAAGAGCCACAAATCAATGAGATTGATGGTAGTGCAGTTGATAATGATTGTAACTGAAGGCATGAGATATGTCCCTGAAGGGGCCTTTTTGAACACCATGGTGGTCAACAGCATTCAAGTGAATATTATCTCAGAAAGACAAATTTTTGCACAGAAGGTGATGTTTTCTGTTGGACTGGCTCCTCCAGCCAATTCCATGGTCACAGCCAGAGGCACCCAAGCCCTTCTTCAGGTCTGATACTTCAGCCCTCAAAAAAAAAAAAAATCAAAAATAATTAAAAAACCACCAAAAATCAGTTTATAAACTCTGGTACTTTTATTTCAGTTGCAGAATGCCCAAGCTGTCCTTAGCATTGGTGTGCCTGGACTCAGAGGCACACCAATTACCCGTGACACCCAGGCTCGAGCGAAATCTGTCCTGGAAGAACAACTGGCATATGGAAAGGGGAGGGAAAATACAGACCCATCAAGAACAGGAACAAAGTGACACTATCCCTGCCAGTTTTGGTAAAAATAAAATAATAGAGCTGTCAGTGTCCTGGGTTGCTAATGAGTTGTGATGGATTGAGAGACCTTCATTAATTTTCTGTGGAGGTGAATAGAGGAAACCAGCTCCTGACGTGTTACTTTGGTGTAACCAAGGAGTGGGCCTGTGCCTCAAACACATATTCATGAGCTTTATTAAGGAGATTTTGATGAGTTCACTGTGGCTGTGAAACCCACTGAAATAGCTGGCTAAAACCTTCAGTGATTAACTCATATGAAGTTGTTACCATCAGTCTCAGAGCTGGTTTGGAACTAGCTGTGATAACATCTGTACAAGTCGCTGTGGGCAGCTGTGTGCCTCATTTAAGCTCTTACCAGTTACGCCTGAATCTACATACCAGGAGAAAGGCAGGTATTTTCCCTGTTGTCACCTGAGCTGTGAGAGCAGAGCTAAAGGAAAGAGGTATTAGTTGGTCACTTGTTGTTTTTTGGCTACTCCAGCCAGCAGACAGTCAAATATCTTCTTAGAAGGTAGCATCTGCTCTAATAGCCTCACTTACCTAGTTAAAAATGACTTGCAAGCTAGTAGATAAGTTTAGCCTGGTAGTACTGAATAAAAAAAGCTATTTATGCTACTTTTCAGTATTTGTTCAATATCACAGAGTGCTCAGACTTGACCCTAATTATGTTTCCATACAGATGAATATCAAGAGGCTGTGTGGCAGCTTAAGGTGATCACTAGAAGACCTATGGCTTGATGTGCTTCAGCTGGGAAGCTGCTGAATGAGCCTGTACAGGGATCAATAAAAGCCCCAGGGCTTGCCGGGTGGCTGATAGAGGTATAGGGTGGGGTCTTTTTCTGTTGTGCCTCTGCCTTTTCATTTTCTTCTTCTCAGGGCTGTATGGTTCAACTGGGTTTAAAAGTGATTTGGCATGTTCTTTCTGCCTTTATCCAGACTGCAGTATACCTCTGAGGACATGCTTTTTAGTTGCTCTTTTTTCTTATCTTCAGGAATTTTTTTCCTCAAAGAGAGGCTGTAGTGATTTTTCTGGCAGGATGTTGCTGTTGTAGCAGCAGAGGGCTGTGGGTCCTCACTAGAAATGTCAACCCTTTTGCCATGAGGCAGCGTGTCTGCATCTGCAGTGCTTCTGATGTGTGCTATCATGACTTAGTGAACAGATTTTGACAGAAGATGGCACTTCAGAGGGTAAGTTAAAAGCATTACGTACTTGCTTCACTAAACTGGAAGCACACTTTTAGTTACAGTACCTGTTAACAAAGAGTTGCAATGGCTAATCTTCATTTAGAGGCTTCAGTCTTACACTGCACACAGCTTGTCATTTGAGATATGGCTGGAGAGCCTGGCTTGTGTGCTCAGTGAGCCTGGCACTCAGAGTTGGTGTCTCTGAGCCTCACAGGGGAGTCCTTGTGCTGCTGTCAGATGAACTCAGAAGTGGCCACCTGGTTGTGCTGTGCTGTCCTTGGGTGGTGGATGTTTTAGTGACTCACAGTGAGCTGAACTGCTTTTCATTAGTGGCTGCTGGGCTGGGTTTAGGGTTGGTCTTTCCTGAGTGCAGTTTTGGTCTCTGGTAGCTCTTGGACTTGAGTCCAAAGTCAGGGCTTCAGTTGAAAGCTACCAGTGATCTACATCTATTGATTATTTCCACTCTTATTATCTTCTCTTCCATATTAAACTTTTGATTTTTCCTATAATAAAAACTGTGTGCCATCTCCCAGAGTCTCTTCCAGTAAAGCTGAAAGGCCTTAGAAACCAGTTCCATCAGGCTCTGACTTATCCATGTGGATAGAAGCACACCTCATTTCCAGGTGAAAATAAGCAGACCTTTGCTGAACCAAACAGATGTCTTTTGGCTCTCAAGGGAAGCAGCTAGTAAGTATCTGCAAAGTATCTATCCAGAGCTACCACCACAGCTGGTATTCTCTGTGATTTTGGTGAACAGGAGGTTGCCTCTGTCTGCCCTAGAGGTGGTATCATGTACATGGTGAAGAGGGGACAATCAGTATAGCCTGTTGTTCGTTATCTTTGCTGTTGAATTTCCTTCTTGCCTGCATCTGGTCAGCAAGGTTTTCTGTCTCCTTGTCACCCCTTCAGCAATCTCTGTCTTCTGTTCAAATTGCATTTTTAACTCTTTTGACTCTCTGATCTTCTCCAGCCCTTTTGCCCACATGGGGCAAGTGGTTAAGAATAGTTTGCGTGATACTGCACTGAACTTCCTACCTTGCTGCTTCCAGAAGAGCTCTCCAACACCCTCCAGAGCACTGTGGCTATTAAACACTGTCATTCTCTTTTGTACTGAGTAGCTTTGTATTGTGAGCTCCTTGAAGCAGAGACATTTCTTGTCATTATTTACCTGTCTGCTGTGAGCTGTTTACACCACTGTACTGTATCAATACCTCTCCTAGCCCGTGTCACACGATGAGATGTGCCTTACTCGACACAGGAACACACGCTCTCCATTAGCATTCCTTATTTGTGGTCACTGTCAGGCAGGTTCAGATTGACACCCGGTAACTGCCTGGGGAGAGGAGCTGAGCCCTGGCCTCGCTTCGCCTGCTGCTCTGGGAAGGCAGCAACGAGGAGGGAGCAGCCACGGGAGTGAGCAGTGACTCCCTCCTTGTGTTGGCTGACAAGTGTTTGCCTGTCATCTTCCATTTTTCCCTTTGGAAAGGCAAAACTGGAAAGGAATTCCCATTAACAATTCACTTTTTTTTTTTTCAATTAAATCACACTTGGCTGGTAACAAGTAGCCAGGTCACTGAGCCTGCCTCTCCAAATAAATGATGTAACATTTACTAGTGCAATTTTTCTTTTTGCTACCTCTTCCTAATTCAATATGTACTTACTATTTTTTTTTAAAAAAAGAAAAATCATATATTGATTTATTTTTAATTTCTCATTGTTAGGCATTGCCTATTAACCGCCCACCTGGACCTGTGTTATTTTGTGCTGTAAAGACAAGCAATAGGGCAGCTTGGAAGGACTTATGGAATAAAATGATATCTGTTACATCTTTCTTAATATGGAATGAACTTTCTGGGGCTGAAGAATCTTTTTTTCTCTTCATTCATAGGGTGCTGGCTGCAGTGGGGTCTCAAGCATGTGTTTTAGAGAAGCTAGTGGCTATACATCACAGCTCTGTTTTGTTTCATGGGTCTCTTGATGCATAAACTGCTGATTAAGACTTTTTAAATCATTTGAAAGAGCTCTTAGTGCTGTGGTATCTATTTATGTGACCTTTCTGCTTGCAGGCAAAATATGGTATCTGCTTGTTAAGAAGCATCAGTTACACAGTTAGGATTTTAAAAAAATTTTAATTTTTCAGCTGCAAAATTCTCCTTTAAGGATAGTCAGCAAATGGGTGTCTAATAAGGGTGCTTGGGAAATGCCAGCATTATATATGGCTAATAGCCACCAAATGGGTTCTGTAGAAACCACATGTATGGAATAAGCAGGCTGTGACTTACAAGCCCAGGAAGCACATTTGCAGTGGGACTGTTTCTGGGAGGTCTCAGTTATCTTTGAGAGGTGGCCACTGATATAAGTAATTAGAAACTTTGTGTTACTTAGGGGTGCTAAATGAAAACGGGTTACTAAACAAGTTTTACTGGGAACTATTTGTGAATAACTATCTCCAAAATAATCAGAAACATTAAAATAAAAAGAATAGATATGCCACTTAAAAAAAAGTGATGGGATCAAAAGGGATCTGGAATTAGCATTCCTCATTATTTTAATGCCAGAACATGCTTCTGTACTATTAATAGAAGTTAAAGCTGCCGCAGATTTTTCTGACTGCATTTCTACAGCTTGAAGAATCATAATCATCCTAGGGATGAATATCCTTTTCTTAACAATGGCACCTGTTTTACCTTCTTTAGCTTGTCTCCCAGAACAAAAAAGGTCCTGTAAGGTCACCTTTGGCTCAATCCAGAATCAGGGTATTTTTCTGTAGTTTACTCATCATAGACCAGGCAGGCAAGCTCTGAAACCTTTTGAAAATGGAAGTCAGATATTTTTTCCCCCTCTTACAAGCATTTCACAGTACACCATTTTATTTCTTACTTCTTTTAATGGCATTTCCTTCCAAATACATTTTTCTCCCTATGTAACATATCATTAAACTAGAGAGCATTTCAGCCTGGAGTTTCCCCAAGTGTTATGGCCCATTCCCAGCCAGCCCTGTGAAGTTGGCTATTATTCCTCATAGCAGGGTTTAAAAATAATTGCCCAACTCCATTTGAAAAAAAGGCAGTTAGATAATGATTTAGTCCATAAGGTGTATTTATCTGTTACAGACCTTGGTAATGATAAAGATCTATTTGTCTATCAGGTCAGAACTGTGAGTGTGATTATTTCCATGTGTGTAGAGGGGCTGGCAGCACATCCAGGGGGTGCCACCCTGTGGATGCTGAGTGGGAACACCCTGGGTTGTCCATTCACACCCCTGCCTTGGGCAGCTGGCACAGGTGAGCCCTGGTCTGGGATGTGCTTGAGCAGCAGAGTGGAAAGGTGGGTGTAGTCATGCATCGACCTGCCTGAGAGGTAATTGCTTGTAAAGTGGTTTTGGGGAAGGGCCTTTCCAGAGATGCACTCCTGGAAACCTTGTAAAAGGATGATGAAAAGGTTAGGGAAACCAACCCTCACCTGTGTGAATGCTCTTGGGGTTTTTTGGGGTTACAATTTAACAGCTCTATTTTATTAGAAATAGATGACTGCAGTTTGGATTTGATATGAAGTCCATTGAAGATGATAGAAAGGTTAATGTTACATTGAGTGAGCTTTTCTAATGGCTGTTTTAGAAGACTTTTGGTTTTTTTTCCCTGTTTATTAATTAATTCTCTTTGTTTTCTTTGTAATTGCTGAGACAGAAATTCGATGGGGTGAGTGGCACTAAAACATTCAGAAGATATTGGAAAATGGTGTTTCTTGGGGAGGTGGTGGATATTATCCTTTCTGAGCACACTGAATTAATCCTGGAAAAATATCAGAAATTAATGTAATAGGAGGACATAAGCAGGCAGCCACATTTGAGAACAGGTTATTTTACTTACTTGCTTTGTGATTCTGCGGTAGAAATATGGGGTCAGGTAATAGAACCAGAACACACTCCCACTTAAATGAATGGAACCATTCATTCTGAGGACGGCTTCAGGGTTTTTAGCCTAGCAATGTAACTTGCTGAATTCCCTATAGGCAGATGAACCAGTGAAGGGAAAATGCTCAGAATAAGGATTTCAGGTTATTAGCTTTCGTCTGTTGGTGTGGTGGGGTTGTTGTTGTTGTTTTGATTTGTTTTGTTTTTTCCTTTTTTCCCTAAATGCTGGGGGTAATTACTGTGTTGTGGGTGGGGAGGTGATGGAGAGGGGACAGCTGGGTCTATTAGAGACAGGATGGTCTTTGTGACAACTTCCTTCAGTCTGCAGAAGCAACTGAACCACCAGAGCTCTGCAATTCTGAAATTCAACTAGATCCAGTGAAATGCAGGCTGCCTTTTCCGAGGTGTTTAGAACAATCCAATGAGAAACCTCTCTGGGTGAAACCAAAGTTCATGCAATATAAACAATGAAACAATATTGTTGTGTTGTAATATAATAATATTTTAAGAAAACAATAATGATCTCGTTTCTCTGCTAGAGGCAAGTCATAAAGATAAGGGCTTCTGGAGCACTTCATTCCTTCCAAGTGCTGCTCCGAACAGTAGCATCTGTGGTGCTGAAAGCAGATACAGAGGCTCTTAACTTCTGTTATTTCTGCAGAAGGTTGGTCTTGTCTGTGGGAAGACTCCTAGTAAAGACTAGAAGAGACTTTGAATGACCATTTTCCCCATTCAGGATAATGGTGTCCTTCTCAACAGGTTTTGAAGGGAGGGGAGAACATATCCCGTGGTCAAAATAGACTAATGCATGGGAAAGAAGGTGTTTCACGTAAGCACATCTGGAGGATGTGACTCTCCTGCAGGAAGGTCAATAGCAGTGCAGAAACATGGCATTATCCTTTGCAAGCCCAAAATGTAAGCAGTGTTTCATCATCCATGCCCTGTAGGACCTTACTGAAATTTGCCCGTCTGTGATTTGGGGGAGTGCTGGATAAGTGGGTACTGCTTCACTCTTTTGACTGAGTAACTTGATCAGTCCCTTTCAACAATAGAGAGCAGGAGTTGGGAGGATTTTTTTGGATCATCTAAAATGAGAATCGGGGATAAGGCATCCTACTTTTTCCTGGAGGAAAGGCAAAGATCATCTCTTGCAAGGGAAGCAGAGAACAGGAGCTAGCAGATGGGCTCTCTCCTGCTGTTAAATATCACTGCTACTTCACCAGACCAGGGAGACTCTTGGAGGCTCAGCAGTATTTGTATTTCTTTTCCCCCCACATCATAAACTCTGAGTGTTCCCAGCTCCGGTTATCTCAAGTGCTCACTTTGTCACAAATGGATTTGATTGGGTAGGACAACAGCCCTGCCTAGTGTGTCATGGGTCTGTTCTAGGGCATTAGCAAAAGCTTTCCTCCTGCTGTCATCTGCTGTTCTTCCTGCCTAGCCCTTTGGAGAGCTGTCTCTCCATGCTCAGGGACTGTACCATCTGAGGCAGACTTGTAGCATCTTTACCATTTCCTGGGAAATTTAGCTTGGACTTGGGCAACTTCTTGGCTTTTTACATGAAGTTGAAAAGGCTGCAGGGGGTGGAAGGGGTGTTCCCTCTTTTGGGCATATTTTGTTGT
The DNA here is from genome assembly GCF_047495875.1 of Pithys albifrons albifrons. Taxonomy (NCBI): domain Eukaryota; kingdom Metazoa; phylum Chordata; class Aves; order Passeriformes; family Thamnophilidae; genus Pithys; species Pithys albifrons. Next base: position 12,577,204 of record NC_092470.1, read on the forward strand.
GTGTGATCGCTTTTTACTGAAGACCCAAGACAGGCAGATGTTTGGGGAGTTACCATTACAAAAATGATTGTAATTTACATGGGTAAAGAGGTGGTTTCACTTTGTATTTCTGAGTGAGCTTAAACATGCTCACTTTGTGCCTCCAACCAGTGTAGAAGAGCAGTGATCCCAGTCTGAAACTGTGAGATAGAGGTGACACTCCTAGAACCAGAAGAATGGAAGAGGAATTGCAAGGGCAGGGAGCTCAACCTGCAGCTTCAGAGTCACATCTAGGTCATGCCTAATAAATGTTCAACATGTTTTTGTAGCCATCCAATGTTGGTGTCACTCCAGCTTTCCTAGCAACCTGTCCCTGAGTTTCTCTATCCTTATGTCAATAAAACTTGTTCCTGTAATATTTAATGTTTTTCCTGCAGTATGAACCCATTACTCTGTTCTACCTGCTGCACATGTGGTGAAAAGATGTTCCCTTTCCTCTTGGAACTGTAAAATTTTTATGCATTTATTCATGTCTTCATTTCTTTTCATTAACGTCCCTGTTCTCAGCCTTTTGTTTGTCCCTCCCTTCGTTTTCCTTTCTCTTTTGAAAACTAAAATCCTCTTTTCATCAAAAAGAAAACCCAACTGGAGGAAAGAACCCCCTGAATGCCAGATGAGTTTTGCAAACCTTCGCGCAGCGTCTCAGCCCTTTGTCTGTCTGCTGTGTTTAGACAGCAAGCTCTTCAGAGGAGGGGCTCCTTTCCTGTGTTTGTACAAGTGCTCAGCAGGCTGAGGCCCTGCTCTAGCTGGGTTCCTCAGGGGCTATCATACTGCACCATCAGAATGAACCATATGGTGGGTTAGCCAGGAAAATGCTAAAGCAGTAGGCAGATTTTTCCCTTAACGAACCAGGTATTGCTGAGACAATGCAGACCATTTCCCCTTCTATCCCACTAATAACACACTTCACTTCTAGAGGAAGTAGTCCTAGGGATAATGACGTATTTTAAACTTTGTGGGCCTTATTGTTAGTCTGTGTCTACAATATAATTAGAAGTGTTTTTTTTCTGGAGTATTTTGGAAAGCAGCTCTCAGGAGTTATCCATGTCCTACCCTTCTTGGGGCAGCTGTTGTGGTGTTAGTGTGGGGACAGCCCTGGCCTCATGTGGCCCAAATGGTGAAGTATACTGGCTTGGAGTCAGCATCCTGCCAAACTACTCACTTTATTGCATTTGGAACTACTTTTGGTTTGGCTCAGGGGCAGAGCAAGTTTTTGTCAGCCTGTGAATGCTGCACAGGTGTACCCCTAATAGCTCCACACAGTTATCCCTGCATTTCATGCAGGGAACACCCTTGAAGTGACTAGCCTATTCCAGAGGGATTGTCAGGTGTCAAAAGCATTGGTTAGTTTTGCAGCTAGATGGAAACTCCTGATTTTTAACATTTTTTCTTTCAGATCCAGAGAGGTGTTATCACCATGTTTTATTTCACTCTTACTGGTTCTGCCTTGTTATCATTAAAATATTTTAAGCAAAGTTTTGGTTGTGTAACAACACTTAGAAATGTTGACACCAAGATGAAGCATTTTGACTTTTTTAGAGAAAAAATAACTTGGAATTATAACTTTTAAAAAAATTCTCCTGAATTAAAGCCAAAGGAATACAAGATCATATTTAAAAAGGCCATGTTTAAAAAATATTGGAAAGGATACCAGGACACGCCAGGTTTCAGCCAGAGGCCTTGTGGGTCCTTTCTAGCTCTGGGTGAGCCTGGTGAGGTGATGGTCAATGCTGATGTGGTCACCAGAGTTGCCCTGCTGTGGCCTGGCTCTGCAAGGACATGGGTATAAGTCTGCTGGAGCTGTCTGAGGCTGCACCTCTCTGCTGTCAGAGCTCTGTTCAGCAGAAATCACTGGGAATAGGGGAAGGGAAATTGAGGATTTGCTGCTTGGTAAATCCTCCCACTTCCCTCCTCCCAGTGGAGGCATTTGTGATAATCATGGAGAATGCTACCACTTCAGCCTGCAATAATAACCACGGAGCAGAGCACTTGCTCGTAATTGCTTTGTGCCCAGAGGAGGCTGAGGACTGTTTTCCTTTTATCATTGTCTTCACTGTTGGCCTTGGTTTTGCCTTCTTCTGTCACTTAAATATTCCTACATATCATCGTCTTGATTTCCCTCACCAGGCAACACATGGGGTTATTTTTAGGTGGTAGAAGGGATGTGCAGGGCACCATGAGATGCTGGGGCTGGTATTTACAAGTAAATTCAAACTGAGCATGATCTGCATGGACCTGTAAAGTGGAGATCTCTTTGAATTGAGAGAAGCATTTTAGTGAATTTATTGTTGCCTTAGATATGCTTTTTATATGTTCTTGTCAAAAGCTGAATTTTAAAGAAAGTGCTGCAGTTCAGTGTTAGGCTGTAAAAACATAAAAATCTGGCAGAGAAAGACCTGTCATCATAACTTTCATCATGTTACAAATCCTTACTTTGCCACATCTGCTCATTACATGAGACAGGCAAGAATTCAGAGCAGCTGAGCTTTGAGAAATTCTGTTGCAGAAGGTAGCAACTGATTAAAAGGTCAGGAGATGGCTTCAAAAATCTTCCTATGGTCTTTCAGCTTCATGAGTTTCAGAAGTGGGATTCTGGTAGACTACAATGCTGTGTATGTTTAGATACAGATTAGGCTGGGGAATGAATTAGAGTGAGGTGTAAAATAAGTGAAATGTAAGCTGTGCAGCAAATGTACTTTTTAAAATGGTTGATGTTTTTGTACAATGAAAGGAAAAAACGGACCATGGCCATTTTGGGAACACAGTGGGCGAGATGGAGCATGAAGGGCTAAAGTTAATGGTGCTGTGGTGGTTCGTCTTGGCTGATGATCTCGCCTGTGGGCTCTAACTCTGCTGCTTGGTCAACAAATAGGATTGTGGTTATTATGTTTAAGAGTAACTATAGATTTTCAGTCAGAATGATCTTTGCTTTTGTTTTTACCATTATTCTCTTTTCATCTGAAATATAGTCTTCCTGCAAAAGCACTGTTAGGCTGCATCTCCCCTCAGCTGTAAGCAGGGCAGCCCCCAGGGAGTTGGGTGGGTTTCCCCATGTGCAGGCTGTAATCCCATGGGATGCTGCTCCCAGGGGCAAGCAAAGGGCTACCTCCCTCCCACTGCTCTACCCTTCCCTGTTACTAGAGGCTTGTAAATTCTCTGCAACAATTCTGGTATTAGAAGAATGATAATTTTAGTTTGATGTCTAATTTTCTCTTTTAGGGACGTTTTAAGCAAAAGTAAAAAGTAAGGTACTAACATAATCCAAGGACCCGGAGATTAAAAAAAGGGGGTTTCCAGCATTGTGCTATTGACGAGCTACCATAACAAAGAGTGGAAAACAGGGTGCTAGTTATGTTTTTATCTGGCCAGATGATTTTGGAGGCTTCCTAGCTTGTGCACAGAGGGAAGCATTTCTTCAAGGCCGTTTGCTGGCTGGATTTTAAGGTCTCTGTCTTGTCTGAATCACCTGGACAAGTAGCTTCACAGCTGGGTGGTGTCAGGGCCACTTATAGCCCTCCTGTAGCTCTTGGGTTTTATATGGTGCTGTACATAGTCCTGTGTAGCAGTTGCAATATCCATAATAGATAATATTTTAAAATGTACAAAGATACATTTGGTATAAATATAGCTCACAGCATGAGGCACTGAATAAAACATTTCTCTCCACTCATCGGGGAGGATCATGCATAACTTACTCTTGGATCTGCTTCATCATTCAGGCGTTGGAGAGTCACCCCTAATTTGTGAAAACATATGGCTTATTCCACCCTTCCACTCTGAGAATTGGTTCAAGGCATGCTTGCCTGCAGTCCTGTGTTCACCATCTGGATCAACCTTCTGCAAGTCGAGGTAATTGGGAGTTACAGCAAGGGGGAGCAGGGAAGTGAGTAGTTCCTCCTCTGCTAAAACTGGAGGACATCTCTTCTAAATCTTGGCTTCATTACAGCCTGATGGACTGAATCTCAGAAAAAAATCATGGACCAGGCAAATAGCCAAGTTACTGAAAACACATTCTAGCCAATAACTATAAACTACAGAATCATTTAACTTTTTTTTAGGCTACATTTTGATTAACTGCCTAGCAACAGTGAGTTAGGAAAAACTTGCTGTGGATCCAGTAAGAAAATACCTGGTATGTCACAGAGCTATTGTCAGTTCTGAACCATAGATCATAACTTCATCCACCCAGAGGTTTGAACTCCCATTGTTCCTGTTTAGGTTTGATGGAATAGGCAAGTCATAGACTACATATGCTACAGTTTGGCAGGAGTTTGTCTCAGAAAAGCAGTGCGTGGCTTGTTCAGATTTTCCTGCTTGCTCTAATGCTGGATACACCGTTCTCTCTCCTAGAGGGAGCCTCAGCATGTGGTCAGAGCCCTCCTGGGTGTGTGCTGGACAGGCTGCATCCTCAGAGCATGCCTCATGCTGGGCCACCCGCAGAGACCTACGATGGGCGTTATCATTGCAAACCACCAAGGTTTTATGTTTACTGCAATCCTTCAGCTACCCCTTGACTTTTGTACAAAAGTTGAGCTAGTAGCTCATTCTAGTTTGGAATGCAGAGTCTGAAGTGTTCAGTTTTGCTCTGAGGATCTTGGTAATCCCAGTGGTATTGCTCTGCTGTGGGTCTAACTGTAACCTGGTGTATTCCCAAGCAGAGAAGGAAGTTAATACTAGCTGAAGACATCCTTATGGCATGAAAACTGGTTGCATACTGGGTTCATAGCAATGGTAACAGTCAAAACATTTTTTAGAAAGCCAGTGACAACTTTATTCTACACTGTTGTACTTGTGCAGAGCCCCTGTGACACAATCTCTGGTTTTTCCAGTAACCATAACTTCATCCTATTTCTGCAAAAAGAGTTGAGTTAGTCCTGGATTGGTAACAGGTACAGGCCCGTATATCCATCAAAACTGAAAATCAAAAAGCTTTCTTATGATGCTGTAAGCCCTCAATGATCCATTTACTGTCTGTGTGTGAAGCAGGGTCTGCAGTAACAGCTAATTTCTGTGTCCAGCTTCTCCAACCTGTGTGCTTTAATCACCCTGAATTACCAGGATATCTTCCCATCTACTACTCAGGTAGGAGAACAGTGTTCATCCAAACTATCTGCATGTGAGTTAAACCGGAATTTGTTCATTGCCTGTGAATCCAATCAGGTATTTAAACAGGTAATGGGTAATACAGGGCTAAACTGGGGTTGGGGTTATGTGATTCCTTCCATATAAGTGAATTCTTGCTTTATGTGTTGGAAGGGTTCTCTGTGGCCACGTGCATGTCAGATGATTTGTCAAGATGTATCAAACACAAGAAAGTGACCAGCTGAATCCCATGTGTCCCTGAGGGGCAGTGCCTCTGGTTCCCTCTTTGTCACAGCTGCAGGAAGCCTGTCCCTCCTGTCCTGGAGGCCACTGATGTGGGCTTGCTTTAGAGACATCCTAGTGCACTTTCTGGGCAAGTCTTTCACTGCTTCTGCCTTATGGTCCTCTCAGGTTTAGCTCTTTCATGGCTGGCTTTCAAGTCCTTCTGGGTTTGGGGACATTGAACACACATGAAGTAATATATTACATGTTTCAAAGTTGAGAAGGATATAAAAATATTCTGTACTGGCAGTGCCTCTGAATAGCTTTCACAATTTCCTCTCTTCACCACCCCCTCGTATTCTGTCTCTCCGGTGTGTTTCTGCAGGAATGCTGTGCAGGGCTTTGCGTTGGCTGCAGTCGACTGTGTCCTCCATCACCCAGCTACTCCTTCACAGCCTTGTGTATCCCAGGGAATCACCCAACATAGTCTGAGTTACAGGGTGGGGGAGAGAGCTGAGTGGAAGTATTTGGTGCTTCAGGACAGTGAGATCTTTTTTTACTGCTCTGGGGATACTTGGTATATGAGCACAGCTTCAGCCTGGGATGCTGACTCAGTTTAGTTAAGGGTATGTACGATAAGATTGTGCCTGTCCTGATCTATCCACTTTATTTCCTTTTTTAATCACAGTGTTCAAAATTATAAAAACAGATTAAAATGCAAACTAGCACCATAATCAAGCAGAATGTAATATCTGGTTTTCATGAAATAACATTAAAAGATAAATAATTTATGACTAAATCTCTCATCAGCTTTGGATGGCCATAAACCAACACTAATGAGCTACTGCCTAAACCTCAAGAATTAGTGTAGCCTGGCTACCCAAGTCCAGCTCTCTTCTCCTGGCCCCAAATGTGTCTCAAATGACAAGATGCTCCACATGCCTTTCTTAGACAGTCTTACCTCATAAATTTTTTGTGCAGTTTCAAATTTTAATATAACTTTGTTTACATGAATCTGGAGATATGTGGGGTACTGAAAATGAACATTATTTTACAAATGTAAGTTTTTATTAACGAACATTCACAAGCCACGTGGTTATGTAGGCCTGGTTAGTCATACCCTTGGTTTACAGAGTGATATGTCAGGGGGAACGAGAGCTAAGACGGGAAGAACACTCTGGCATGGCTACACAGCCAGGTTAGCAAACATGCAGCTTCTACATTATCAGTGTTTCTGCAAGGTTTTGCCCCAGCCTTTTCAGTACTTGCAGAATACCTCTGAGACATGCAGGTCATAGTAATTTAAAGTTGTCGGATTTTTTTTTTAAAGCTTAATTGGGCTATAAATTAGCATCTGTTCCTCCAAAATAGGAATAGGACCAAATATTTTGGTGAGCCTAATGAATATTATCTCTAAAATTGTATGAGTGTGTTCATAGATGTGAGTTTGACGGGCTGAATAGCCTGAGAGTACTCTGGGAATACTTGAGGAGCTTGTTTCTGTTGAGATTATCATTTTTTTTGCCATATGGGTGGGTGTAAATGGAGATTGATGGGAGGAGCTGTTATTGTAATGTACCCATTAGGATGGTTCCTTTGTTTCAATATGCAGATTGCATTTTCAAGAAGATGTGAAGCTAGTTTAAACAAAATGAGATGTATAGAAGCTTTATGTTCTCCTTTCTCTTCCCCTTCTGCTCAGACTTCCATAATTTTCAGGGAAAGGTTAGTAGTTTGCAGACATTATAACATGCTGGTGCGGAACAACATTTCAGTCTTCACCCGTGTTTTGAGTGGCAACAGCAATATCTGTGACTATTTCAGTGAGAAGGGAGAGGAGATCATAATTCCAACAGCGTGCTTTGATTTGAAACCTTTTCTTTGGGTTTGCCTGTCAACCAACATGTGATCCTGTTCTGGGACACAGGTGGGAAGTCCACACCTCCATGTGCTGTTTCAGTTGCTTTAGTGATGCTTTTCAGGGTCTGCTGCAGAGCTGCCCTTCCCTTCCCCAGGCACCTTCCTCCTGTTGCTGCAAGGAAAGGAGATGCACTTGCTTAATTGTGTTTGGTGAAGGAAGGTTTTATGAATTGGCCAAGGCAGTCAATCAGTTTCAGTTTTAGTCTTATGGGTGGTGTCTTGTACAAAACAATACTCTGGACAGTCAGTTATAATGGAGGCAGTTAGATTTCAGTTTTCCCCACCCCACTGGACATGTTATTTGCTTCAATCTGTGTGCTATTCATGTCTGTAAAGTTTAATGTTTGTGATGGGTTTACTTTCCCACTCCAGCTCATTGCAAGCTGGCACAGGATGTTGCATTCTAAGTTGGGAAACCATTTGATTTTGGAAAAAAAGAGTAGATGAGTTGTAATTCCTAGGATGACAGCAAGGTTACCAATTCTTTTGGATATCTCGGAGCCATTTCTTGTTAGTGGAAGGCTGTATCTTTTCTGTTGTGGTGAATTCCCTACATTTTCATGTCTACATCTGTAAACTTTTTCATGCTTAAATTTGTTTTTAAATATTATAGCTTTTATAAAATCTTTTGAAAATACTGATTATCTGTTGGAGCACACCAACTAGTGCTAGATTTCTTGGTAGCAGACATTATTCATGCTGTGTACATAAGCTTCACATTGTCTTAAAGACTTAGCAGGTAGCTGGGAAAGACAAGGCAGGTATTTGTCTTGTGAAAGAAGCTTCCTGTGTGATTTCAGCTGAGCACTGGATTTTTGGAGCCAACATAGTGTTTAAAGGCTAGCACACTTTTAAAAAAAATCTAATTACTATTTAAAATAAATGGCAGCATTAACTGCAGTCAATTCTCTATAAAAGGAATAAACTATCACTTAATTGCATTCAAATACAATGATACAAAAAGATACAAAATTGTATCTTGATTAGAAAAAGAAATAGATCAGGTTAATTCTTTTCTTTGGTAATGAGTGAAATTTATACAGAAAAATTGCCTTATGCTGTAGAGCTGTTATTGGCTTTTTCCCATAGTTGATTCTCAGTCTTCAAATAGCTAATCAAACACCCGTCTGTCATTTAAGCTTGGGATATTTTTCCTTCTCAGACAATAATTCTCTGCACCCAAAGCTGAAAGCCTTCCAGCTTTATGCTATCTCTGGTCTGTGGGGGTGCAGGTAGGAAGCAACTGTATAAGCTGGCAAGTATATCTCTTCATGGTACAGTTTGCAATCAAGAGAAAATGAAACTATTTCAGTTTTGGTTTGTTTTTATTTTTCATTTTACAAATGGTTCAAACCTTTGCTAAAAAATTCCCAGTGTTAATCCAGGAGGGGGCAGGAAAGAAAGGACATGTGTCCCAAAGCCCTGCTAGGGTATGAAAGGTGCTGAACAGAATTATTTTCTGAAAGATTGAAACCTGGTGTGTTGTGTGAAGTCTAATTTTAGATCACATTATGCTGCAATATGGTATCAGATTCAAAGAGCAGCAGGTGTCAGAGAATCTGCTAGCTGACACTCCATGTTACAGCAGAAAAGCTTTATTAAATTCATTTTCTAAGCTGCAAATAGGACTCTGACATGGTGTGAAATTCAGCTAAACTGAACTTCTTCAGCTCCTGCTCTAGCATGTCATGGATTTTCTGTAATCACCCACTGTGATCTGGCTAGCCCAAGTTTGGAAATGCTGGCTATTAGCCTTAGCAGGAAAATGCTTTGCTTTCAAGCACTGTGTGCTTCCCACCCACAACCTAATGAATCCTCAAGGGGGTCTGAAATGAGACAAAACCCAATCCTGAACCAAGTGAGAACAGGAAAATCTATTTCATGCCTTTCCCACAGGAGATGGGTCTAATTCACTGAGAAATACTTTGTGATGTGGCCAGGATTATCTGGATGAAACAGCTATTTATATTTTGAATATTTGAAATATGGCTATATGCTAAATTTTTGTGTATTACATGTTTTCCTGAAAATTTAAAAGTTTTGTCAGAGTAGAGATGCAAGTTGTGTGGACACAACTTAGAATGGCAAAGGTTTTTTTCGTGCTTGGTTTCTATATCAGTGCTGTGAATAGCAAAGCCACACTGACATGGGCAAGGGCTCTGCTCCAGCTCTTCCATCATGGGCTTTGTGCTGCCACCGCTCCTGACCCAAACAGGAGATGGGTGTGCTGGGCTGGTGTTTCGGCAGCCAGAGCTCTGTCTCCCGCCTTTGTGGCGCTTGCCCTGGAGCTCTTCACTGCTGCTGGAGCAAAAGGCTGCAAAGCATTGGCTTAGTGGCACATAGGCTAACAAAGTCTTTGAGAGATGGATAAAAAAGAGAGAAGAAATACTTGCAGTCTCCTGACTTTGACTATGGGGTGCCCTGATTTACCTGTGGTTGTTGTGTAAAGTGAATTCAGTGCCCATAGCAATGGGGACTGATATCCGAGAAGTTGCCATTTATTTTGGGCTGCTCTGGCTGCATTGAAACATACCTGAAAGTGCTGAGAAGCGGCAGAGAAGATCAAAAAGAACTGTCAAAGCTCTAAGCCTGTGGAATTAATTTAGAGAGCTCCCCTCAGACAAAGCAGTGTCAGGTAAAGATGGTGTTTTATACAGATCAGATGTGATCAGCTGGGCATTGCTGGCCATCCTGGGGAGCAGCAGAGCACAAGTAAAAGGGAAATGTTCAGGCTGTGAGCTAAAGTGCTTTTTTTCTCTCTATTTTTATTTTATTTTATTTGTTTTGTGGGGAGGATTCTTCCCTGCCTCTCTTTGGGAGGTGATTCCATATCTAACCTCACAGAGTGGAGATATAAAATGCACAGAAATACTTTCTAGGGGTGCTTATAATAGATTGTTTTTCTATTCACAGTTCAAGTCCTTGTCCTTGTTGGGAGTCTGAACTGCCTTTATCCTGTCAGGCTGCTTTGCTCAGCAAGCAGCAAAGGAATGTGGATAAACATAAAAATATGCAGTGAGGAGCTGAAAGATTTGGGGTTTGCATGCAGAGCCCCTTCACAGTGTGGCTGCCTGTTTGTTCCTGGGGTACAATTGTGAGTTGTGAAAGATTGTGGCTTTGGGCAATGCAAGGTAGTGCTTTTTATCTCATTCAAATTCACACCTAATAGCCTGATGATGCAAGTTGTACACTCCCTGACTTTGCCAAAGCTACAAAAAAACCCCGCATATTTTTGGTCATCTTTTGAAATACAGTAGCTGATTTGATATAGAAATGCCTGTCATCATTCATACAAGGTGCAGCCAAGTGAGGATTGATCCAGGGCTGGAAGATCAGCTCATGGGCAGGCAGAGGCACTGGGGCCCCCGGAAGGTGGCTCTGGCTTTCTAGCAGTGCAGGGATGGGAGTGGAGCTGTGTGGAGTCTGAACAGTTTGGGTTTCATTTCAATGCGAAAGTAGGGCCAAATGGCCTTGTCAGATTGGGGGCAAACATAAACAATACGCTTTTAATAGTGTGAACCATTCAGCGAGATTTTGAAGTTAGTTTCAGTGTAACTGTTGTTCCATATGAATTATTGAATTTATTTAAATGAATCTGAAATTCCAACCAAATCCTCAACTGAGGCTTTAAATATGAAGATGTAATCAATATTTTTGGGCTCTGTGTGAACCCTTCTAACTGCTTTTAGGTATCTTTACTGGGCTCCTGCTGCACAAAATGCATCAGGGTACTTACAAGAAGTACTAGCCGAAAGTGCTGTGCAGGGGGCTGTGGTACCACTTCATGTGTGCTGTTAGGAAGGTCTCTGCAGGAAGAGTAGTAGCTTTATTTTATTCCAACAGGTAAAACTACTTGTATTTGGGATAGGAGGTTTTATTTTGTGCTTTTATTATTTTTAAGAAGAAAGTAAGACTTCAGACTGGGGCACTTAAACGGTATTTTGGAGAAGGAGAGCCCTAATTAAATTTCTGGCTCTGCTGGTTTTGCACAGAAACCATCAATATCATCATATTGTGTTTTCAGATCATGTTGTGGGGAGGAAATCTGTGACTTCATCTCAAAGGTGACCTGTTAAGGAAACTAAAATTGGCTTCTACTGCTCCTTTTTGTTTTGTTGTTCCCTTTGGGTTTTAAAAATATCATACAAAGGTCTGGGAAGCATTGAATATTCCCAACTTTCTACTTGAGGATTTTTTGTTATTGTATTTAAAAATAACAGGAATGCTAAGTCTGCTGTTGCTGCTCTCCCCCTCCCCCTTCTTTCCCTAGACAACTCCTTGGAGATTTCAAGGACAGGAAAGTGAAACATGGCTTGGAGAGTCACAAGCATTTAATTTTTCAGAGAGCTTTCCTCTAAGTGCTTGGATTCCACAGGTGTTAGTGCAACAAGCAGGATATTGGACCTGAACCAGACTGGCTTGACATTTCTTCTTTCATATTCTTTTGCAGTCATAATTACATCAGTTTTCATGGTTTTTTTTTAGGATAGACAAAGTGTTAACTTTTTAATATTAAAATATTTTTCTTCCTTTATAACTTATTTAGTATCTTCACAAGTTGTTTTATACATCTCAGAAAAGAGGCAAAACTAATTATTTTTTTAAAAATAATCATTACGAGAAGTCTCCAGAGAAGTTGTTGCATAAGAGTGAAAGTGAAATGAGCAGAAACTCCACAACCTTCAGTACAGTTGCAGGATTCAGTACCGGGCAGCCATGCTGAAAAGGACACCATTACTGTGTGACTGACATAGCTAAGGAAAGTTGTTTTTTTTGTGCAGCAGGAATTTTATAGTTGAAATCAGTTCTGAGGGGTGGCTTAACATGCAGCTTAGACAGAGAAGTAAAAGCCAATTGCTATGCCAGCTGCACTTCAGTCTCACACGAGGAGCACTGCTTGATTTTTGGATCAGCCCAATGGTGTGTGCACAGAGGGCTCTTACTAGTCTCAACCTCCAGCTGTGTTTGAGGTGCCTTCTGAAAAGGTGCTGGTTGGGAGATGTGTGTGAACAGAAATGCTCATCTAGCTCAGAGCCTGCTTTGTGCTTACACCTTGGGGGACTTACAGAGAATGATGCCTGGGAGCAGAGTGACATGCAAAGCCCGTGGGTCATACCTGGCAGTCCCTCTGTGTTACCTTGGGTGCCTGGTTGGGATGCCAACATAATGAATTTTAATTGTAAAAGAAAAATCTTTTGGTGGAAACATATTCTCAGATGGGGGAAGTATAAATTACAGAATAATTCATGGACTATTTGCAGCCCTTGAGAATTCAGCTGGTCTAAATAATGTATGTTTATACATACAAATTGTGTGTGTGTCTCTGCATATTTTAAATGTTTGATTGTTTAACATTAAGAAAAAAGTCCTGAATGTGGAATACTGGAACACTCACCATTTTGGTTTCAATTTTTTGCTATTATTATGAATCTTGCACATATTTTTCTTGTGATATTTTTCCTACCTGCAATTATTGCTGGCCTGAAATAATATAGGCATGGCATGCAGGCAGCACCTGGTCCCAGGTGTGCTTGGGGGATGTCTGGGGGGAGGTCTCAGGTGTGTTTTGGGGGGGTCTCAGGTGTGGTTTTGGGGGGTCTCATGGTATTTGGATGGTCCTGGGGGGGGTCCCAGGCGTGTTTGGGGGTCCCTAGGGTGTCCCAAGTGTTTTTGGGGGTCCCAGGGGGGTCTCAGATATGCTTGAGGGTCTTAGCTGTGTTTTGGGGTCTCAGGTGTCAGGACCACCCTCCCCACCCAGGCCTAGGTGTCCCCTCAGTCATTTCTGGATACAAAGCCCCCGGAACAGGTCGGGGATGGCGAGGTGAGTGACCCCCCCTCCTCCTTCCCCCCTCCCCCTCCCCCCACGATCTGGGGGATTCCAGGTGGGCACTGGGGGGGCGGGGCCTGACGTTGCGCCATCCCCTCCCCAGGACCTGCTGCCCCTCACGGCTCAGCTGAAGGTGCCACCCCGACACAAGGAGGGCACCAGACAGGTGAGTCTTGGGGACACTCAGGTGCCACACCTGGGTAATGGGGGGGCAATTACGATAATGGGGACAATTACGATAATGGGCAATTTCCACCGAAATTTGAATGCCCCTTTCCAAAAATTTTTGAGTTCCCCTCCCCAAATTTTTGAGGGCCTTTTCCCCCAATTAATCGTCTCAAAATTTGGGTGCCCCATTCCCCCAGATTTTGGGCACCCCATTCCCCAATTTTTGAGTGCCCTTTCCCCCACTTTCTGTCCCCAAACTTTGGGTGCCCCTCAGCCCCAAACTTTGGGTGCTGCTTTCCCAATTTTTGCCCCCAATTTTTCGGTGCCTCTTTCCCCATTTTTGCCCACAAATTTTGAGTGCCCCTTTTGCCCACAAATTTTGAGTGCCCCTTTTGCCCAAGTTTCGCTGCCAAAATGTGAGTGCCCCTTGCCCAAAATGGGAGTGCCCATTTCCCCAATTTTTGAGTGCCTTTCCCCCCAGTTTTTGCCCCCAATAATATGAGTGCCCCTTTCCCCAATTTTTGAGTGCCCCTCACCCCCAAAATTCGAGTGTCCCTTTCCCCAATTTTTGCCCCCAAGATTCGAGTGCCCCTCGCCCCCAAGATTCGAGTGCCCCTTTTTCCCCCAAATTTTGAGTGCCCCTCTCCAAATTTTGAGTGCCCCTCCCCAGAATGTGAGTGCCCCTCCCATAATTTTTGTGCCAGTAGGGACAGTAGAGTGGCCTCATCCCCCAGATCCTTTGGGATAAGGAGCAGTGGAGGATCCAGTGCTGCCTGCTCTGCCTGCCTGGCTGCTGGGCTTGCTCCACTGCCCACAGAGCTGCCTGGGACCTCACCGAGGTTTAAGTGGCATGATGGATTTGCAGTGCCTGGTACTCTGGCTGCACTAATGATGGCGTGCTGGCACAGCCAAAGCACAGCCCAGCTGCCTGGCAGCAGGGGAGCTCTTCTTCAGCTCCTGCAGACCCTGGCCTCTGAAATCTGCCTCTTTGGAAGTAAAGGAAGAGGTCCTCTCAGCTAGGAGAACAAGAAAACAAAATGCATTTTGCAGTGTGCAAATGCATGCACATGTCATAAAAATCACCCAGTGCTTTAAACTTAGTGTGGGGAAGAGTTATGTAGATGACAGCAAATATTTGGACACGATTGGGAGCTTCTGGATGGTGAGAATTCAGTCACTGGGGTGCTCAAGCTGCTAATGGTTTGCTTCTGTGGATATGTTCAAACTTCAGGCTGTCACTGACTCTGAAGGAGACCATGAAATGGAAGAGGATTTCAGCAGTTGTGCTGGAGGATTTCAGAGTCTGCTGCTGTGTGTGTTTAAGTCCTCAGCCCTGTCTTCCTGTGCTGCCTGGCCATGGCTCTGGGCATCACTGGCCTGATTAGGGAGGACACATTCCTTTTTACCTATACCTGCCTTGTGTCAATCTGATAGCATATCCAAGTAGCATATGTGCCAAATCATTAATTGAAATTATTTGGAAAATCTGAAATAGGAATGAAATGAGACCACCAATTCTTGATAGGTACCTGCAGGTTACAAGAGCTCTCTGAGAAGGCCTGAATGGAGCCATGATAAATGAGAAACAGCTGGCACGGATAACCTGAACATCTTGCTACCCTGAGAACGTAAACAAGCAAAATCTGCACCCAGTGAGGAGGTCAGAGTTGCACTGCAGCAGCAAAGCACATCTGGGAGGGTTCAGGCTGACTTTCAAAGATTAGCAAAGAGCTCTGCTACAGAAGTTTTGCTTGGACAGCATTATATGGACTCACAAGTTATTGCACAGATCGAAACCAAAACATACTCCTAGTACAAAACACCGGGTTGTAAATGTGGGAGCACAGAGGCAGCTTTCTGAGGTATTTCAGGTTCAGTATTTTGTAACACTTTTGTTGGAAAAGGGGTCATGGTCCAAATTTAGGTTAATTCTCTTCCATGTCAGCGTAGCATCTAGTTCTAACTGTAAAGTGTCTATGAAAATGGGTCTTGGACAGGCCCAACTAGCAGGGCAAGGGCAGGTGGCAGTTGTGTTTGTGCCAGTGTGGATCACAGGCATTACCCAGCCTGGGGCACACCATGGGCAAAGTACAGTAGGGGAGGATGAATGGAATGAATTTACCCTTGGGAAAGGGTGAGGATAAATGGGACTTGTTTCTTTGTGATGAAATATTAGTTTCATTATGAAAAAGCTAGTTTCAGATGATTTCAGACTCAAGCTCATGGGGTGAAGGTGACATCAGGCTAAGAAGTGTGTGTCCTGGGTGCTGGGGTGGTGGAATGATATGACTGTGTTAAGGGCAGCTGTGGAGATGGGCAGCAGCCCTGTGGCAAGATGTGCAAACCACAACAAGGTTGTATCTGTGAGCTCAGGGCATGCAGGTCACTGAGTATCCTCACAGGGTGTCTGGTTCTGGTCATAACTGATCTGAGCTGGATTCAAAGCAGCAGCCTGGAGGTAATAGCTGTGATTTTGATAGGGTATGATGGCTTATTTAAATGCAAAATTCTGGCAATAATGCCTTTAGCTTACAATACTAAACTATCAATAGCTGCCTATTAAATAGCCATGTATTTTAAACAAGATACTGCTAGTAACTGGCATTTACTATTAAGTGTAAACAAGTCCCAGAAACACTGCCAGCTCCGTGGGTTTTCTCTACTCTGCATAGTTATTAAAGCTCCTCTTCTGCAATCCAGGGTTAGCTGTATTTTAGGGTTATATTTCTGTCAACTTTTCTGTTCCTTGCAGGTGCAAAGTCACTTCCCAGCGAGACGGATTTACCACAGCACTTCTTGTATTGGCATACCTGGTACCAGCAGTGCCAGGGCCCCATGAGGTCCCAGTTTGAGTGTTGGCTGTGGCTGTGTGCAGATTGCACACAGAGTTCAACTACCAGATGGGGGACACTAAATCTGCTTTGTCTAGCCAAGAGCTGGCAGACAGAGCACCACTGCTGCTGTCAGCCAGAGAAATACTGAAAATTGCTCAATCAACATAATTCCTGAAGGTTTGTGGCAGGTCTGCAGCTCTGCAGGCCAGCAGGGGAGTGCCAGGTCAGCCATGGAGCTCTGGAGCCTGTGGCTGTGCTCTCTTAGTTGGAGGGCACACAGCTGCCCACTGCTGCCCGAGTGTGGTGGCTCCTGCAGAGACACTTTCAAGGGGAAAATATTGTGAACAACACTATTGCCCAGTTATTCCTGCTCTGTTTGCAAAGAGAGGTCATGACTAAGAGCTCTGTCCCTGATCCTTTTTATGATGTTGCTTTAAAGCACCCTGGAGACCACTGAGTTACTGGGCTGCCCCCACCCTTCCTACCATCCCTGCTTGTCGTCAACCACAGACTCAAGGTGAGAGGGAAATAGTAAACAAGTTTAAATCTTTATGGGCAGAGTTGGGCAAATACTCTAGCAAGTCTTCTCAATCATTCTTTCAAACAGAAAGAGGTTTAACCTGTGGGGTGGTATTTCCAGTCCTTATTTGCTCTTCATTCTCTGGAGCAGTGGGTTTTTCCAGCACGAGAGCCTTGAGCAAATGGAGCTTTCAAAGGACCTGGCAGCAGTGAGCTGTGCTGCTGGCTGTGGAAATGGGCTGCCTTGTGGTGCTGGGCAAAGTGGGCACTTCTGTGGTGTGTTCCAGTGTCCAGTTGAAACATCCTGCCTGGTCAAAAAGTTGAAGAAGGGGCTGACTATGGAGAGAAAACACATGGTGTGCCAAGGGAACCAGCTCACTCTCATTGTGGGCAGTGTCAGTGGCCCTGCACTGGTGGTACAGTCAAATAGATGCAGACTGAACACTGAATCAATTTAAAAATAGATGAAATTGTATTTTTCATTAAGTAAATGATAATAATATAGTTTACTTTTCAGATTCTGCCTGGAATTTTTTTAGACTGCAAGTTATGTAATCTGGTACCTCCTTTTCTAGTCCTGAAGATCCTAGAGATGTATATCAAGCATATAAGTGTAGGGGGGTAAATGTTTGTAAATGCGCAGATTAATCTGCATATACATGTTTGTACTTTGGTGCAGCCCTGCTAATGTCTAGCAAAACTGTTTTTACTATACTGTATGGAATATATCTTGCAGATACTCTTAAATAATCAATTACAGAGTTAATTTAATAGCTATTAGTAATGAAACATAAATGCAACTTTACATTTCTGCCAGCTGGCTCAGGTAAAATGCTCTCATCATTTACAGAAGCACAGCATTTTTCAACTCTCTGGCTGAATATTAAAATCCAAAATTAAACTATAATTGCCAAAGGATTCCATGGCAGTCTGTAGCCAGACCAGTGAGGGCTCCTCCCTCCTGTGTGTCCTGCAGGAGCTCCGTTCTGAAGGCCAGATCCACAGCTCATCACATCTGCTCAGGTGGGGCAGACAGCTGTCAAGAAATCTGTGTTTTTGCAGTACCAGCAGGAAACTGGTCAGGAGATCTCATCAACTGGTTGATTTATATGAAAGAAAGTAGATTTCTATGCTTCAGGTCATGGCAATAGTTTTAAATTTTTTTTGACCTTTTTCCCCCACTTCTGTCAATGGCAGCAATTACTGGTTTTGATTATGGCTATTTTTTTAGACTTTGTGGGGGTATAATATTTTTGTCTGATCCTGTGCGAGTTCCCATCCCCCTAGTGCAGCTTCCTATTTTTGTCACCTGCATGTCATATCTGTGTTTTCCATAATGTAGTGCATCCTCAGAATCCCTTTGCTTGATGCCATAAGTGGCACACAGTGATGTTTTATAAGTAGCAGTCCTGAAAACAACAGACTACTGCCATGTTAATAGAGTAATTTCAGTAAATAGAATGGTAGTACAGTGTATTTTATTAGGTGATTTGTTTCTGTTAGTGGCCACTGTGTGGAGTTAAAAACTGCAAAAGCCGAGAGGAGCACAGCTGCAAGTGGCCTGATTTCCAGGGCATTCAGGGCACCTGCAAGTTCTCTTGTCTTGCTGTCAATCGTCAGTAGCTCCTGGAAATCAGATGATTTGTTTAGGTGCCTGATTGTGAAATATGGGTCTGGGTTAGTGATAATTTCAAGATGCAGTTAGCAAAAAAGTCAAGAAAAAAGAATTAATGACTGAGTGAGAGAAGCCTGGACAGCATGAGGCGGCATCAGTGGGAATAGGGCTTGGAAGGGAGCTCTTCAGGAGGTACTTGCTAAGAAAAGGCAACACTTATGTGTGCCTTTTCTTTATAATTTTCCTCCCTATTAATTTAAGATCTAGGGAGCAGAGGATTTGCAAAAATCAGTGGGAATGTAACTTGGCTGTACAAATACATTTTCTGACTGCACAATGTATTGCATCCAGAAATTAACTGTGGGCACAATGATTTAAAATCCTGTTCCTTTTGATCCCTCTCATTGTATGTTAATCTGAGGTTATATGCAAGAAATCACTGTTTCTAACCTAGTTCCCTCACTCTCCTGCAGGCTGGGGATGAGACTCGCCCCTTAAGTTGCTGGTAACACTTCTGCAGCATGGGCTGAAAATGAAAATGAAGCAGTTGCTTGGAAACCCTCCTCCTCTTTATGCCACTTATTTTACTTTCTCAAGATGTCTTTTCCAGACTATTAATTGTAAGTGGCAAAAATATTCCAGGCGGAGCTGCTGGTGTCTCTTACTGTGAAGATTGTGTAACAAGGCCCCGGTTTGATTGGCATCTGCTTTGCCAGACTTGAACCCTTCTGAACAAAATTTGGAGGGCATTTGCTGTGCCAGGTGTCTCCCTAAACTCTAGGAAAATTTCATCCAAACTGATGCCTGAGAACAGAGCCAGGGAACAATACACTGGCAAAAAAAAAAAACCCTGGTGAACTTTGCAAAGGTAAAATATCTTAATGTTTTGAAGCAAGGATCTGAAATTCAGCAGGGAAGGATTGTCTGGCTCTTTACTCGGGGGTATTTTTCTTACCATTTCTGATCTATGACCATTTGGCTAAATTGTAGGCGTTTCTGTACAATTTGCAAGTGTTGCTTGGGGGCAGATTTGGTATATTTATATATTTAGCAGCTAAAACCAGAACCAATTTCAGCCATGCTCTGTGCCCATCTGAAGTGAGGCCTCCATGGGTTATGACTTTTTGAAGAGATATGCAGAAAATGTGCCAAAATATTCTAATTCAAACATCTCTGAAATTTTGAGAACTTCACTTTGCAATCTTAATGTTCTTACTGGGAAGTTTTCTTGTAGAAAGTATGTATTTTTCAAGTGGGCAGTTTAAGCAACAACTGCATATATCTTAAAATTTCTGAAGCACTTTTGGTATGAAAAACTAATTTTTTCCATAAAATTTTATTGCTGTTAATCTTTTGGGAATTCCAACAGGCATGGGATCCTATATCTTT
Organism: Pithys albifrons albifrons; assembly: GCF_047495875.1. Lineage (NCBI taxonomy): Eukaryota > Metazoa > Chordata > Aves > Passeriformes > Thamnophilidae > Pithys > Pithys albifrons. The sequence continues at coordinate 12,596,819 of NC_092470.1, forward strand.
GATAACAGGGATGTCGGTGCAAAAGGCTATGTGTAAAATTTCAAGTGTATGGATCCATAAAATGCCTCAGGGTTACCCCTCCTATCTGTAGGAAGCAGTCCTACAGAGAATACTTGGGGCCTGGGTAACACTGAGAAGGCAGTTTTCATGACACTGGATCAATGATTTATTTTATTTTGAAAGTCTCTTCTGAGCAGTAGGGTGGGGGCAAGATAATTCTGGAGGGTTTAGCAGCGTGGGATCTCTTGTGCAACTAAGCAAATAGCTGGGCAGTCTGGTTACAGAGAGTTTCAAAAGACACCAAGTCTGTAAATATTTTTTGAGTAAAATAGTAAAATGTTGTTTGTTTCACTGACATGTAGAATAGGATACATACTTTAAATTTTTTGAAGTGTAAAAAAATATTGGTGGGAAACCCTGGATTGTAGGAATGAGACAACTTATTTGCCTTTGCACTTTCAGATGTTACCACAAACTATTTCCTCCTTGCACGTGCTAATGGCAGTGCAATGTAACTCGGTGTTTGGAGACACAGAAGGACTATTTTGTGTTCAGCAGACTCTTGTCTTTCTGGGTCTTATGTCTCTAAACAAGGCCAGGATGATGGATGTGTGTAGGCTAACGGGGCCACGAGGCATCTTTTGGATTGAATCAAATGGGGTGTGGGGAAGGAAATAGATGACACATAATTTGTGTTTTTTTTCACTTTCAAACCTGTTTTCAAACATGTATTGCTTTACAGTCAAGAAAGAACTACTATCTACCTGAGCTTCCTCAACCTTCTTTTTACACTTGAAAATTTACTTTGGAATTTGAGGACTTTGGTGATTTTTGATAGTTTTAAATATCTGGAAATCCTTGAGATGGAGTACCTTGCATAGACTGTGTGCTCCCAGCAGCTATACATGCCCTGGCAGCCCATGTCACTGAGCCTGCTCTGCCCAAAGCATCTGGACATGTTACCCCATGGAATGTCGCAGTTAGAAGTTCTGCAGCCCAGGCTTACCAAGCTGAACTCACACAGATGCTGTGTCTCCAATTTCCATATCCCAGAGAGCTGGCAGAAACTGCATCTCAACAGAGCTGAAATACAGCTGAAAGCTGCGTGCATCCATCGGGAGCTGTGTGCTCCATTCCCTCACTCAGCAGGGGGGTGATGAGATCTTCATTAATATTAGCTCTCTGCAAGGAGTAGATGGTGCCAAGATCTTGCACCTCAGAGCCAGAATTACAGTTTGGAGCCAGTTGAATTGTTTCATTAGCTCCAGTTTCACAGACCCCTTCCAGACTTCATACACCTTTGTAAGTGGGATGAGAGTGCCAGCTCAATGAACTGATGTGTTAAACATGGAGAACATGTTGAATGATTATCCTGGGCAGCAGTACTGACTGATGAGGGAGTGCTGTGTTCCCAGCCTCTCTCTAGCTTATGGCATATGTTGCTTTCACCAATAAAATATGTAGGCTCTAGAAAACTTGCTCTCACATTGCCTGGAGAAAGCCACAAGCAGCAGCAGGAATGTTCAAGGGCTGAATGGCAGGAAAACCTCTGGCAGTTCTACACAGCTGCTTCCTGGATGGTGATACTTGAGAAGAGTAGAGAGGCAACCTGGGAAGAATGCAATAGATCAATATTTTGTACTTGTATTTTGTGTATTAGATTGGTGAATACTGCACCAACACAGATGTGTTCCATAATACCATGGCAGAACAGAAGCATTTTTATTGCTATAAAGAGCAATGATAAAATGAAGATGTCTAAATGAAGGTCAAGACTGTGGTGAACCAGTAAGGTGGAATCGTTGGAGGTAGTGCAGAGAAGAGGAATCAGAGGATTTTGATACAAATTACTCAAAGGCTGCAAAAATAGAAATAGCAAATTCGAGTTGCAGTGGTGTGGTAGACTTCTAAAGACTGATTCAATTTACTATATTCTGCTTAAGCTTACTAGGAATGTGTTCAGACACATGACTGAAGATACAGTATGTGTAGCTTGTACCAGTAGGAAATGGAATTTTGAACATTTGGCTTAAGTAATGCAATGTGTCATTTGCTTCCCAGAGTACTCTAATCTGCTTCAAAACCCAGATGGGTCACCTCAATGCCATAGAGTTACAGATTTTGAAAGTCCCATTCATGGCAAAATAATTTAACTTCAAGAGAAAGGGTATTTCCATCTCAGTGTACATTCATTTATCTAACTGTTCTAACTCTGGCATACAGCTTCTCTTTTCCAGGATCTGATCTGCATACAGAAGTCAATGGGAACATTGCTTTCAGCTTGGCAGGGGCTGTAACTAGCACTGACAGAGATTATTGCTCTTGCTACACTGTAAATTTGGACAAGCAAGCTAAACAGTGCGGTCTTTTAAGTGGATGGTTGTGAAAGGTTTTTCAATCTTGTCTTTTTTTTCTTAACAGCTTTTCCCTGTTTGTTTTTTCTTGTTGATCCAGTTGGTTTGATGCAAATGCAGTGAAACCACCCAGGAATACAAAAAGGTATCAGAAAATAACTTTCAGAACACTTAAAAAGGACTCTCTAAGATTTCTGCTAGGTATAAAGGGCTGTTGTGGTAGCACTGTTTTTTAAGAACTTGTTGATTATTACTGTTCCTGAATTTAGCAGAGTGTAATTTATTCCTTTCCTTAACAACCGGCAATTAAACACAAAGGGTGAAATACGTCCCACTGAAGTGAAGGGCAAAAGTCCCACTGTCTTTGGTGGGACCAGGAATTCACCCAAAGTGTTCATGGAGAAATACTTTGAACACAATGTTATAAGCTATGCTTTGTGGTAATAATGAGCTTTTATTAAGCTCACAGCTCCAGCTATTCACATGATGCATTTAAGTGGTCTTTGCTGCACTGTTGCTTTTGTGACTACTAACGGGCACGTATAACTAATGGCAAGAGGGGAATTGGTGGCTCTGTGTTCATGTTTCTTTTAGGCAACAGGTACTCCAGGTACCAGCCTGTGTTTAAGGTGAGGAAATGTTCCTCTTTTAAGAGAGGGGAATCCTCCTCCCAGCCTGCATTCCTTTTTCCTAGGCCTAAAGAAGGCTTAGTGCCAGCTCCACCAGGTTTCTGCTCCAGCATTAGCCATGGGACTAATGGACACTGTGACTACCTTAACCAGGGGGGTCAATGAGTCCATGTATTTTGACTGGATGGCACCTATTCCCTCCATTCAGTTACCCACCTTTCAGTAGGACACTAACTATGATAGTCACTTAAAAAAAAATCCCCAACCCCCAAACAAACAGCTGTCCAGCCACATCACTTCTTGCTTGCCAAGGCTTCATTCATAAGAGAATTATTGACCTTGTTAGTAAACTAAAAAATGTTGGTCTAGGAGTATACAAAATATAGTTTGTGAGATCAGAGGGAGGAGGAGAGCACCAGAGGCAGGGATTAATAATTATATCTTGGTCTAAACTGCTGTCATAGCAAAGAGACTTTCATTTGACTCCAGCACCTTTGCCTGCTGCAGGGACTGCCAGGGGCTTATCTTCCCCCCAGCCCCTTTTCTGCTTGCATCTCACCATCAAGGTCCCAGGAGGAGGGAGAAAAGGATAGGAGAATTCACCAGAAGTAAATAAAACACAGTTGAGTGGGAACAGCACAACTACTGCTCCCAGAACCTGGGAGGTCTGGCAGGTCTCTTGGCTGGTCACTTGAGGGAGAGGGATGTGGTTGTTAAGGGAGTAGACAGTAAAGTAGAAAGGAAGTGTTTAACAGCACTCATTTCAGCCTGGAGTTGTACTGTAGCCTCCTTCTCAAGATAGCCTCAGATAGGAAACAGTGTGCTGAATGGCAAACGTGCCCACCCAGCTCCCCTTCCAGAGGGCATTATGTATGTGCTGCACAGGGAACGTATTTACATGTTTAAGCAACAATCATTGTCATCGAGCTTTAATTCCAAGAGATGAAACTCCCACAAAGATCTTATGCTGGATCTCATCAAATAAGCCAGATAGTTTTGTGGTTGGCTGGGGGAAGCAAGGTTTGCCAGTGTGCTTTGCCCCAAAAAAGGAAGGTCCCAAATGGGAGAAACTATAGCTTTCTGTTGATGCTTCTTCTAGGGGTCTCTCTCCTTTTCAGGTTCAAACACCATAACTTGGAAGTCTTTGCTCCCTTTGACAGAGTGAAATGAAACCCTGCAGTGGTATAAATGAATGTGTGGTGTTGTTCCTGGACACCAAATATCCCACATAATGCTTGCATGCAAGGAAGAGATGGCCATGGGACAGAATGACAAATTCTCTTCTTCCCCCAGTACATGTTGCATGCCTTCTTGATTCTTAAATTCAGGTTTAATACCCATTCATGCTACATCTGCATGTGGGCTATGGTTGTATGAGGGCTTGGGGTCTGTGGCTTTGGTCTTTTTTTCCATGTAATGGGATGTGAATATTTGCTTGAATTTCTTCTGGTAGAAACATGGGCATCACTGAACAGGCACTGCAGGTTTTTGTGTTTAAAGATAGGTTTGCTTCATAAAACCTGCATAAAAAAGTGACCATTTAGAGAGGAATTTTAACAAAGGCTTATTTTGTTCCCAAATCACACCCTATGTAGTGAACACTGTGGCTGTTAAAGAGATTTCTTGTGTACTAAGGGTAGGATACATGTGCTGGGTTGACCCTGGCTGGATACCAGGTACCCATCAAAGCTGCCCTACCACTTCTCTCCTGAGCTTGCAGGAGGAGAGAAAATATAATGAAGATACAATGAAAGGCTTATGGGTCAAGATATGGATAGTAACTGGGAGATGTAGTGGGCAAAACATTGACTGAACAATGTTAGAGAGCAGAATGGTCATGAGGAATTGGTTTTGTTCTAATTGTGGTGGAGGGATGAGGGATGGGTTGTGTGCCACTTGTCCACTTCCATTCCATGTTGTGATGAAGTTATTTTAATTTGGGAGGGGGAAATTCTTTTTTGTTGATGTGAGTGAAGATTGTTTCATTAATGTGTATTATATTGTTAGTTCTTAAATACATATTTCACAGAGGTGAGAGGTGGAATATAATGGGTCTATGTGGCAAGGTTTTGTGGTGGTGGGGCTACAGGAGTGGCTTCTGTGAGAAGTGAGGGCTGGGGGAAGATGATTTTATGATTGGTTTATTTCTCATTATCCCATTCTGATTTGATTGTTAACTTGATTTGGGAAAAAAAAAATTAATTTCTTTTGCTGATAATGGTAATTCTTGAGCGATCTCTCCCTGTCCTTGTCTTGGCTCAGGAGCCTTTAGTTTTATTTTCTCTCTCCTGTGCAGCTGAAGAGGGGAATGACAGAGTGGCGTTGGTGGGCACTCGACATCCAGACAGGGTCAACCCCCACAGTACAATAGCAGGCTTTTCATTAAGTATAATATTAAAAATATACAGTATGGCTGTACAGAGCTGAAAAATGGTGGTTTTGTGATATAGTCAAGGGAGTAAATGCATTTTCATCTAGCAAGACTTGACACATGCATCCACTTTAGGTTTTGTTAATAATGTTCTTAATTTGCAGTGTGTCATAGGAGGGCAGCATTAGTTATTGTAATGGTGTATTTATGATGTTATCAGTAGCAGAGCTGCAGTACAGTTTTCACCACAGAGCAGAACACAGATTACTGGGGATTTAACATGAAAGTTCAATAACAATAATTTAATATGTACTATGTACAGTCAGAATGATAGTTTTCTTTCTCTCAGCAGGAAATAAATGTGTTGGATCATGAAGCTTTGCTACCCTGTTCCCCATTCAGAAAATAATTATGCATAAAGGTCCATATCGTTCCACATAGTAGAATTCCATTCTTTGTAGTTCTATATAGTTACATTGGCTTTATTGGTGTGACACTGATTTATGCCAGGAAAGCATCCAGCCCAGCTGTCAAAGATAGGATCTTTATGTGTCCATAAAAGTCATGGAAGAAATCATATCAGGATATCAAAGGTATTGACTGTATTTTAATATACTTTGGCAAAAAATCCCCCCAAAACTGGAGAATTGCAACTAAAGTGTGTTTACTTTTTGGTCTTTGACTTCTAACTTCTGGTTCAGAGCAAACCATCAGAGGCCAAAATTCCACTGTTTCTGAAACTTTTTCCAAGTGAATTTATTGCTCCTGATATGTGCTGAATTAACAGCCCTGGAGGCTGAAGCCTTTTAGTTTGGGTAGATTTCAGGATTTCCACACAAAGGCTGATTGTTTCCCTTTTTGAGAAGGGACTCTCTATCTGTCCCTTGTACAGTCCCAGGCATGCTGCTGATGCTCAATAAATAACCATACACAACAGTGAAGTCTGAGTAATGTGATCTATGCAGCTGTCTTGGATAGGGCTTGGAAGACTAGACCCACCTTGTGCTGGGTCCCAGCTCTGCTGCTCCTCTCTTGGCTGTTGCTCCTGCACACTCAGCCCATGGACCCCAGAGCAGCTGCTGCCTATCCCAGCTCTGCTGGGACTCCATGGCCTGCTCTCTTTGTCTTTTCTTTGACAGGTTTAGGAATTCTCAACCTAAAGGAAGGGATTGCTTTCTGCCTGTGCTAAAATCAGTTTTGAGTTGTCCCTTGTGGGGTCAGACTGCTCATTGTTCACCTGAAGCTGGATGTTTTTTCAGACAAACCGGTGGGATTGTTGTATCTTTCTCATGGTTTTGAGGAGTAGACTGGCTTGCAGAACAGAGGGAAGGCATCCTAGTGTAAGTGTTGACCCCTCAGCAGAGCTGGCACCACAGGTAATTGTCCCTGATATAAGAAAGAAGGAGTTGGAAGGTTCTGTGGAAAAATTCTCAAGTTTAGTATCACATAGCAATTAGGAGTTACAAAAGTTTCCCATCCAGTTTCCTCTCAGATGTAAGGACCAGCCCTGGGCTGATAGTGAGCCAGGGCAAGAACACCAGGGACTACTCTGCTCCTGCAAGATGTGCCAGCCCAAATGTTGATACCTGGTGTCATTAAAGAAGCAAAGCATGGTAACACCTTGCAGGAAACACACATCTTGCAGGATTGGTCTGCAAAGTCTTTCCATGTCTGGTAAATTCCCTGGTTGTGCTCAGCAAGTAGAGCAACAGACTTCAACTGCCTTACATAGGGGATATATGTTGGCATTGGACTCAGCTGTGTGGCTTTGCTACTAAAGCTAAAGTCAGGATGTGGGAGAAATGTGAAAAAGCTGAGCCAGGTTTTTGCCCTTTGAAGACAGGGAAAGGTCTGTGTAATAAGCTACTCTTTATACCAGGCTAAAAAAAAAAAATCATTCTTTCTTATTGTTGTGAAATTGGCCTGAAGTATCACTGTGAATACATCTAGCTGTTTCCAGTTGCCTTTAACTGAGCTAGATATTGAATATTTGAGTTCTTTATAAGCACAAGATGAAATTATCAACATTTTCCAGAAGGCTTACAATGCAGTATAAACAATTCAGCTAAAGTAAAGTATTTATTAATAATCCCTGAAACACTGTAAAGATTATTTCCTTGTCTGCAGCTACAAAATGCCTTAGTCTCTGCCTCCACAGGAACAATCCGTTGTTGGCTCAAAGGCACTTCCTATGGAAAGGAAGCTGTTCCATATAGCATTCAGTATCCAGTGCTACTGCTTCTGGGGCCAGTGATTTCTGGTAGTTGTTGGTATCTGGCTATTTATCAATGGCCAGAAAACCTGATATTCAACTTTCAAGGCCATTACTAGGACTCATATGCTGAACTGATTGAGGCTGCTGTATTATCAGTGTTGGCATCCTTCAGATAAAATAAGAAAGTGTTTTTTGAATCACTGAAATTACAGCTCCACCTGCAAAGAAATGCCTTTTTTCTCTTTTATAAATTAAATTCCAGATTTTTTTTCTCATTTTCTCCCCTCTGTTCCTTCAGCCTCCCACCCATTGCCCTGCCAGCTCAGCATAGTTTTGATTAACAGGAAAAGATTTTATCTGTCTCTAATGTTAAGCTAGTCTGTCTCTTTGCCCTTGTGGGAATCTTGTGGGATTGAAAAAATCCAGTGGCATTACAAAGGGAACCATGAAGACTCCCAATGTCATCCTATTCAGCATTCCCCTTCTTACTAAAACAAGCTTTAATATTCAGGACATTGAATAAGCTGTAGTGAGTGCCAATTTCTTGCTTGTGTACTTGTTGCATTGCCAAAGTCTCTTTGGCTCTCCAACAGGGATGCACAATAGTAGAAATAAGTAAAGTGAAATACCAGATCCAGCTCTGATCAAACTCTGGAGGAGTTTTTATTTAGATTTGAACTTTCTCACACCCATGTCTATGCAATAGTTGCTGGATCTTGGTGGGTTGCCACAGTATAAATATCATATACTGGAATGCATTTAGCTTTAGAGGATTACCTGGGAAAAAAGCCTTTCCAATTGTAATGCTTTAAAAGGTCCGTTTTAACTCTGCCTTCCCTCACTCCTCCTTCCTGGCTTTTTAACACCTGCATGTGAATATAATAAAGTGCAGATTGAAGCTGGTCATTTACAGAGAAGGAAGAGCACTGGTGTTGTAATTGAGATGTTACTGCCTGCCTCTATGGCACATATTAGCTGAATAAAACATGCAGTCAATAAAGTGTAACAAAACAGTAAAACTAAGCCCTTTGGTGCTCTATTATAGAGTGTAATGCAACATAGAAACCTGCAGTCATAAAACTGAGAATGAGAGAAATCTTACACTTTCAAGAACAAAGGCATCCAAGCATCAAGTTGGAAACAGCACTAAGCTTGCACTCTCTCTGCACCTGGAAGCAGTTAGTTTTAAAAGCCATACTGGTTTATACTGTTCTCTTCCAATTTAAATAGGGCCTTCATGTGTTCTTGTTAGATGCTGATACAGAAACATGGTTTTAATTAAGGCATGCATTGATCCAAGTCCAAAAGATACATTTATTTCAGAAGATAAATTCATTAGCCATAGGCATAAAAAGCTGGTGTTCAGACAAAGATGATTCCAGCCTTGGGAATGATGTTCTGTATCCTTTCTAAGTGTGTATTTTGCCACACAGCTTCGGTCTGTATGGCATCCATCAAATCTACTGTATCCTTAAGCTGTTTGGCATAGTTAATTTTGAGAATAAAGACAAGCTGAAGGAAGAAAATTAAGATGTATAAGCACGGGAGAACAGATGTCTTTAGCTGTCAGATTGCAGTGGCATTTATCAGTAATTTATGTGTGATAGTTATGGAAAATAAATTCTAATGAATAATTTACTACAATATATGAATTTCAGTTAATTGCCTGGACACAGTAGCAAGTTTTCTGGGTTTTTTTTTTGTAAGTATTTGTAGATTAAAGATATTTTTCAATACTTCTTGGGGTGTAAATGATAGGCCTCTTAGGGATATAGTGTATTTCTCATCAGATGGGCATAACTTGTTCCTTGAGCTTAGAAGTCAAAATATGTGTAACATTTTTCACAGTCCTTAGTCAAATCTATTTCCCCCCCCAATATCTTTCCATGTGTATTCCTGAAATTACTGGGGACACATGGAAAGCATAAAATTAAAAAAAGTACAAATCAAAATGATTGTTTATGGCCATCTCCTTTATAGTGATAAGTGATTAAAATGTTTATATAACCTATGTAGTTCACATAACTTTCCATAAAGGGAAACGTTGCAAATCACAATGTGAAAACTTAGGAAGAGTAAAAAAATTTGGAAAAATTATGGCTTATGATGTGTGATATATAAATTAATTGCTAAAGATGCTCAGAGTGGTGCACTATTTCCAGACAAAATCTTTGCTAACGTCTGGCCTTTTTCTATGAACACCTCAGGCTTGAAATTATTTCAGGCAAATATATTCTTGACTATCATCATTCACAGGAAATGCTCCATCTGACTTCTGACCACTTTCATGCTTGATGTTTTTTATGGACCTTGTTTCAAGTCAGGGCACGTGAAGGATGTGCCTTGACATCAATGAACTTTGAACGTGGCGCTGGAGGTTCAAACGCTCGCAGGCTGGGTCGTTACTGTGACATCTGCTTTCCATGGGGCTGCAGGAGAGCCTTATTGTGCCAGTTAAAGACACTTGTACTACCTGATCAGAAATACTCCCTGATGGCAGGTATCTCTCCTTTGATTGTGCTGTACTGAGTGCTTTTCACTTTTTACTGCTACTGTTGTGTGACTAGACCTTGTTATTTGCACCTTTTTCCTAATGTGGATTTAAATAGTTGATGTGACCTGCTGTTTTTTGCTCTGTAAAAACTATTGGACACTCCTCAATCTGTGAAGTTTGAAGAGTTCAACACCAAGATTTTAGCCACAAAACACTGAAGAGATAAATGAAGTTTCAGGTATATTTTCCCTGGTATCTGTAAATGCAACTATCACAAGGTTGGGTAAACACGTGAACACAAAACACTAAGTTGGTCTGGTAACACCAGTAAGCACACAGTCTTCAACGTGATGACATTCAGTTTTTGTCTTACCTTGGCTCATTCAATTATTTTGTGTGTGTGTGTGTTTTAAAGGAGACTAAAGAAAAACTAAGCTTCTGCTGAGGAGATATTTTCCCATGTTGTCCCATTATTTATGTCCTAAAAGCTTTTTTGTGTTCAAGTGACTCTTCATGCTCTTGTCTCTCTGAAAATTAGTCTCTCAATATTACAGCTACAAACAAACATGCTATGTGCAGTGTACATTCATGTTCAGCTTTGAACATGCAGGCTACCAGTGAATATATAAATCAAAGTTACAGAAGGTGAATTATTAAAATAAGGTACTATGCTAAATGTAAAAGCAGATAATTTGAATGGTTTTCAAAGATTTGTTTTTAAGAACTCAACCATACACAATTTACTGAATATTAGAGAAGGATTTTATAGGCTAAATAATAGTTATTCATGTACTTGAGTACCAGCATGCAGATTTACTGTGGTGAACTACAGGATTTCTTCCTTGGAGAAAAACACAGCCTTGCTCATCATCCTCCAGTAAAATAAGCATTTTTAAAGGACCAAAGTTACAGAGTAATTTATAGTTATCATTTTAAGCACTGAATTTTCAGACCATTTTCCTCTGTTTTGTCACTGCTGAGGAATGTTTAAGGACTGTAAAATCAGCAGGTCTCCTATTACAAAGTTAAACTCCAGAAACATTTAACAAGGTGAAAGTTCTAAAATTAACCTGATTTCTCCAGCCCACCCATCACACACCTGTGGGAGAATGTGGCCATGTAAAGTATATTCTACACTTTCTTTCCTCATTACAAATCAAAACACTCTAACCTAGCAGAAAAACATCCATTGCTTATTTTCATTAAGTCAAGAGACCTATTAACTCCAGATGTAAACCATTCCATTTATCCTTCTCAAAGCTGGAAAGGGTATTTTCCTGTACCCATGTCTGGCTTTCAGCATGTGATCTCTTTCTTCCACACTTCCTGACTGCACAGTGCACACCCTCAAGGTTTGTTGCTTCGGTTGTGCAGCTGGTGCAGAGTAAAGGCATGTGCACATGTGACGAGCTCAACAAGTTCAAAGTTTTTAACTTTCTCCTGCATCCTTTTGAGATATTTGATTAATAACTTTCCATACTTCAAGTATTCTCCCTGACTGGTTATAGCTGAGCTTGGGGCTACAAACCCCTAATTTTCAGTGACTACTTTCAGGACACACATGACAGTTATAACAAGCTTAAGAAAAAGAAAGGCTATTATTACTATATGGTATTGGGTCTTTTTTACAGCTAGAAAACATTTAGATGTTAAAAAAAGGAGAAGGACAGAGAACCACTGGCTCAGATGATTTGTTTTTGAAGTAAGAATCTGCTTAATCCTGAATTACTTTTGGGTGTTTGTGGATCTGGCTTATTTCTTAGAAGCTTTGTGTTTAATAATGACTTTGCTGTTTTTTAGCAGGTCTGTTGGTGGGAGTTTCTTTGTGAACAAAAATAATTTTCCAGGAGTCACTACAGTTGAAAGAGGTTGGGGTATGGCAAGTTAGTCTGTAGTAGTAACTAACAAAAATGACCATGCTGCTTCATGCACTGGTGGTTTCTGTCACAATTAGTTTGAGTATTTTTCCAAGCATTCATGTGGTGGAAAGAACGGGTCCTTTAGTCAGTTAAATATGTGTGGATTTGAATAATCTGATTGACTGCCAGTTGACAGTAAGTTTATCTGCAGTAATGGGTCCATGGAAGCTGATTCCAGCTGTAGTCCTTTTGACACAAGAGGAAGAGCGAATGCTGGTCTTTTGTGGAATGGACCCTGGATGTGCCTTGGCAGCCCTCAGACAAACTTGCTAACTCTGCTGTACTGGACTAAGCAGCAGTGCACAATAAATATATTGCTGCTGCTACTGAAATTTTATACTTGTGTGGATCTGCACAACAGGAAAAATTGATTTTGATACTGACATTAAAAAATGCAAACAAAATTGGGAATATATGGATAAACTCACAAACAGCTGGTCTTGGGCATAAATTTTACAGGAGGATTTTTCAGGGCAGGGATTTCTTCTTTGATGTGTGTTGGCGTCATGACTAACACTGAGGGGTAACAATCTGTGCCTTGGGCTCATAAGTGCCTTGGTAAGACAAATGACTGCTAAATTGCCTTTGCTGCTGCTGGGTTTGTGATATATCTGAGTGCATAAGTGTTTATAAAAATAATTTACTCGATATCATCTCTTTCCTTGTATTTCAGGATAGTGTTTAAGCAAGAGAGTGAAGTTGGCTTGTGAACAACCAAGTGGAATAAAATTGTCACTGTACTACTGACAGACTTTAAAATTAAAGTGTCGTATAAATTTTTTTCCCTGTTTTCCTTTAACTAAAAATAATTTTTAAAAAGTGTGTCTAAGACATAAGTCCAGGTGAAAATGATAATTACTTTTGTCAGAAACATGATGGAAAATAGAAAATTAGAGACTGATGAGTCACACGATGTGAGGTATAGACCCAGCATATGAAGTTGGGAATGGACCTCTGCCATTGCAGCTGAGAAATCCTTTAATTTTTTTTATGTGCTTCATTTGGCACACTGAAGTAAAATGAATAGAGGAAAACAAATTTTTCCAAGTCTACTGTATACATAATTTGAAGATAGTGATCTACAAATATTTCCAGTAAGAATTTTTGTTGTCTTGCTTTGGGTCTTGTAAAAAGTGAGGATTTTAGAGCATTTTCCAGTTATCTGTTCTCTAGTGGACCTTAAATGCAAAGACTGGAAAAATAAATGCTTCTCCTAAAAGTTATTTGTTGCCATTGAAACACTGAGTTTTAATAAATTAAAACAAACATTCTTTGTATAATTTATGATTTGATTACTTTCAAAGCTGGGGTGTTGTGCTTGAAATGAGACTTAATTTTTTATTTTTTTATTATCTTGCAGGGCTTGCAATGAAAAAAGGCTTCATGTCAATCATAGGAAGGAAACACAGGTTTCTTGTGAGAGACAACAGGGCTAACATTTTCCACTGTGTTACTGTAGTACAGTAAATTGGGAGAATCCAAGCTGTCATTCATTAGGAGTCTTTTTTGCTACAGGCTGACTGTCACTGAGCATTCCCACCCAGTGGTGCCCATGAACAGTGGGATTAAGAATAACCAGTGGGGAAACAATAAGATGAGAAGGAGATGGATGATGATAAAGATGTCTTGGGAGCAAATTCCATCTGCGTGTGCTCTTGAGGGGCTGTTGACTACATACAGTGTATTAGCATGTTAAAATGCCTCGGAGAGAAGCCTTAGAGCAGGAAACTGGCTTGCTGATAGCTACATGAACTGTATAAAGGTTGGGAGGGTGCAAGTGCTGTGCCCTTGCACAGCTGGTGTTGGATGCCATTGCTCAGAAATCTTCATGCTACTTTAGAGCAACAAGCGAGTCTCTATTTTGAATATGAATGAGTGAAGTCAACTGCCCCTTAATTTATACACATTGCCAGAGACTGTCCCAGGGTTTGGAATTAAATACTCCAGCACAGATCTCTCTAAACCTCTCCTAAATAAGAAATTATGCTAAAGCTCTTTAGTAAGGAGGTTCTCCCCCCTGTTGAAATAAAAATCAATTATGTTTGCTCTGCTGTGAACAATGTCGCTCCGTAGCCTTGCTTTCTAATTGGGTAATGCCTTAATGACCTGCTGGGAGGCTGTGATGCATTGCTTTGGACCCTCTCTGCAGGCTCTTAGACTACCAGTCAGATGTCAATGAAGCTTGACTCAATAGGGGTTCTTTTTTTAAAATTCCATTATTCATCAGGGTTTATGCACTAAAATGATCACAAAATAAAACCTTCACATCAAGCAGAGTTAAATAGAATTATGGATGCTTTGCTTCATTGTTAGACTCTGAGATTGCCATTGGATTAAAATTAGGTTCTTTTTTTATTTGTTAAATTTGATGAAAACATTTTCTCGGTTTGGGGTTTTTCTATTAAGACGTGTTGAAAGAAGCAACTTTAAAGGTGGTGATTTTTTTAAATAAGGAGCTGCTTATGTATTTTAAATTAGTTTTATCTATTCCTGTTTATTTTAAGCCATGAAACAAATGTTTAAAAAAGTCTTATTCACAGTCAGTGAATAGTAAGTATCTAACCATTTACTTCATTTAATAGCTGTGTTGAATCATTCTGGTTTTCTGTCAGGTTAAATAGGATAAAAAAAAATCCTACATTTGCTTTATATTTTCTTCCTAATGTCTGATGGAAACTGGTAAACTGGAATTTTAAATACTCTTATTAGCTGTTTAACAAAGCTAGTGTTTGAAGAGGGGAACTGCTAGTTCTGGAGGACTTTTCTTCCAGAGCACTAAGAACCATCTTTTCCTTTGCATGGAGAAGAGGCTTTCCATGACAGTCTGAAGCTCTGTAATTGTAACAAAAGTAAAATAAGCCAGAGAAACAACTTTCCTATGCAATATATACTATATATTCCCACAAATGTATGTATTCCATTTGGAAAGAAAAAGGAAATGACAAATGTATGTTTTTATAACAGCCTCAAAGAAGGTTTTATAGCTATTTACACACAAGCAATTCAGTTATGCAGTAACAAATTAAGAGTTACCAGGGTGACTGCAGATAACATTTATTCATACTACCTCTGGAACACATAACACCTTCTTAATGTGGCTGACGGATGTGTTGTGTGAAATACAAGTATTTCCAAATTAGTAGGAATTCAGTCATATCATTACAGTAAAGTGGCACCTTTCCCTCAAGTTTATAAGGTTAGTGAAATGTACAAAAATACCACCAGAAATAAGTAAAATGTATAAATAAGTTAAAATTTTATTTGGCTTTACTTTTTCAAGTCCATATGTCCTGGAAAAATCAGTAATTTTTAAGTCTTAACCTCCTTGTTCTAAAATAAGGCCAGAATTAGTATGTCTTAGGATTCACATCAGTGAGAGATTAATTTTTCATCAGAATCCTCCCTCCTCAGAAAGATAACAGATTTTCTGCAGATGCTTCACCTTCATCTCACACTGAACTCACATTTTCAAGGATCCATTTTTTCTGTCAAGACTTCCATGTCCTTGTCTCCTGGTTAACATCATCACCTTTACTCTTAACAATTTTAATGCTATACTTTGTATACTTGCCTAGCATATGGGTACACACCAGCATTTCTGACCTAGCAGTAGTGGTGCATAGGATGTTCTCATCTTACTGATTATCTGTCAGACAGAGGGAAAGGAATTGATGTTTCCCTTCACACTTGAAGGAGATTGACACAATTGTTTTCTCAAACCTTGGAAAGTTGCGCTAAAACCACGATCCCAGTCATTCAGACAATTCATCTTACTCCAGTATTTTAATATTTTTTCTTGTTTATGAAGGATTCATCAACATCTGTACCTCAATGGTGAAACAGGTCGTGAGAGGTAGTCCTAAATAGATCCTGCTGCAACTTATTTAAAAGCTCATTTTCTGCTGTGTTGTTCTTTGTTTCAGCAATCTGCCCCAAAATACTATGTGTCAAATTGTCTCCAGGGCTGAACACCCACCACAGTTCCCACTGAGCACGCAGGTTTCTCAAACCAACAGCACCCAACCCCCAGATCTGCTCTGCCCCTACGCCCAATTAGAGTGATAAGTGTTGAAATCTCAAAGTCTGCAGTTTCTTAATATGAAAAGCCTGTAATCCTCACATAATATATTGCACCTTGTCAAGAACAAAGCATATTTAGAGTAATTGGAGACTTCATAGTTTATTGTTGATCAATTACTTGAGGTGAGAGCATGAGCCAGAGATGTGGAATGCTGCAGGCTCACCAAAGGCTGCCTTTAAGAATTCAGAGAGGCTTCTTATGGATTCAGCCCTCAGGTCTGATCCCTGAGTGCTAAAAAGCTGTTCTGTTTCATGACACTATGCCCCCACCTCTATCATGCAAGAACCATGCTCTGCACATCTAATGTAAATCAGTAAAGTAAATAAACTTGAACTTGGAATAGTCTCAAGACCACTTGCTCATGTTTTCATAAATGCTTAAGAAAGGACCTAAGCTTCTTGTAGCTCATGTTAAAGCCTGAGCTGAAATGCTCCTTCTGCCTGTCCCAAACTAGAATTTCTTCCAGTACATACTTGGAGAATTATGGGACTCTGGAAAGTGACATGGCACTCCACAGGAGACCATCAAGTCTTCTGGCCCTGTCACACAGAACTGCAAAACCCATTAAATTTACTTTATTTGTAATCCTTCCAGAGGTATCCTTACTACTTCCCTTGTCTCTCCCTCCACCCCCCAAATACTTCTGTATATCTATTTGTTTCTTGGCCTTAAACAGTTGCATTTTAATGTTTTAATAGACACGACAAGAGAAAAGCCTGGTTTCTGTTTGAAAGGGTAAAGTAACTACAGAAGTCACTATATAAATGATATGATTTCCTGGTTCTGAGCTACAGTTTTAGTGACTAAAAAATTAGTGGGCTACCTCCCAGTGCAGACCTATCTCCTCCACGGGGAATGAAAGGTCACATTTAGTTTTGAAATATGTAGAATTTTGCGGAAAGCTACTATCTTGCTAATGGCTGAATTAATGGCAGCTTTTTGAAAAAGCTGGACTTAAGGCTCAGGGTTGGATCAAATCTTGAGATAGGGAGATTTTTCCTTCCTTCAACACTTCTGGGTGTTGTATTCTCAAATGCCACAAAACATCTTTTTTTAATCCTTGAGGGTTCATCTTATGAAACAGTAAAAGTCTGAGGAAGATCACCCCAGTGTATGAGATTTGACCAAGCTTGTTCAGTACTGAATTTCTTAAAGTAGTTCTTAAGTGTTATCTCAACCTGATGCTGTTCTCTTTGCAAGGAGCTGTGTCACCCTGAAGGACCAGGTGCTTAACTTACCCTGCCTGAAGAGATACATTTATAATGTAGGCAGCTTTTTATCTACCTATGGGGCAGTTCTTCAAAGTTCCAAAGGAAAAAAAAAACAAGTTTCAATAAGGAAAATCTGTTATAATCTAAACATTCTCTATTTCTATCTTTATAGTATGATAAAAAAAATTAGAAAGTAACTGTTGGTTCAAATCCAGTCACATGTATACAAGAAAATCTCATAATGATAACAGTGGGGTTGATACTGAAGAGGATTTCTTTTGCTCACTAAATGTTCAACAATAGCTAGAATTATCTCATTTTACACTGATGCATCTGTACATACCCATTCTTTGTGAAACTCCCTGTCTCTCTCCTCCTCTGAGAAAGCAAATCAACAAATTTTTGGTATAATAGATGTTCGGCTGAAAATTTTGACTCCTCCACTTACCAAAGACAAGAGGTGAAATCTACAGAAATAAAAGGACTGTTGTGGATTTTCAGCATTTACATGGCTTCCTTTTGTTCCACAGTCCCACTGTCTGGGAAATACTACAGAGAAAAGTATCCTCAAGTGGCAACTTTTTCTCTTCTGAGCAGGGAGGTTGGATCAGAGGACCCACTGTGGTCCCGCCCAACCTCCACACTCTGTTCCTCACTGATGTTTGTGGGGTTACCAGGGCACCTCCTGTGAACATCAGGTTTGTGTTACAGCAAGATGGTGTGTCTCATTACATCTAAACAGAAAATTCTGGATGTAGCTAAAATGTCTATAATGTCTTATCCATTTCATCTCAGATTTATATCAGGATTTCAGCTGATAATTTTGCAGACTTCTGCAAACCACTCTGAAGACTTAAAAACATGGTCTTCCTTTTGTGGTAGACTTGACTGTTAAAGTTTTGGCCTGGAGCTGAATGACTTCTTTTAATCTTTACTTTGCTTACAGAAATGTTGACATTGTAAGCATATGGCTCCAAAGGACTTGGGAGGTAAGGTAAGTTTTCAATTAGTGGATTTGGAATAAATAATTTACATATGACATCATAGTTTTTTCCAGGCCAAGACACTACTGTGTTGAGGTTGTATTAAAAATACTAAGCTGATTTTATAGTTATTATGTTAAGGTTTAAAAGAACATTTATAGAAAAAAACACATTAGAGTGCCTGCATTTTCTGTGTCTCAGATACAGTGTTTTGTTTTGCAGTCTCTCTAATGGTAAAACTCTTGTTCATATAAGTTTGCTGCAAAGTGATTTTCAATGAAAAGATTATCTAATATCATCTAAAAGTGACTGAGATGTTTCTGTCTTTGTGCTAACACAGGAGATACCAATTCCTGCCTTGACCAAGAAACCATCATTAAGAAATGTAAGTTCAATGATTTCATGAGCTTACTGCTTTGTCCTTCCTGTTTTCTCTCAATTAATCTTGCAAATTGCTCTCTTTTATAGCTTATAATTTCAGGAACTGTTTGTGATTTGACAGTATTTTCTGAAGTTTGCCATGAGATGGCCTATGCTATGGCTATATTAAGAAATAAATCAGTAAACTAGTGGCAGATTAGCTGACTAATGAAGTTGGTGCTGAGGCTTCTGTATCCATATAACAGGTTCTTTGGAGGTTTTTCTTCCCAGTAAATTCAGTCTGGTCTCCTGAACTAAATGTCTGCATCAAAAACATGGTATGTACCTGTCCAAAGAAGCAGCTCTTGGTTCAAATCCCTGTGGTTAACACCTGAAGCTGAAATTGCAGTTCAGTCCTCTCTGGAAGCATCAAATGGAATTCTCCTGTCAGTGTGCCCAGCACAGGGCCTGGGCTCACCCAGAGCCGCTCTGCTGCTGCCATGCAGAACACCCACGTGGGCACTGGGCAGCTGGCTCTGATTTCCTTTCTAGAAGGTAGATCCCTGTAAGATACCTCAGGCTGAACAGTCCAAGCATTAGTCACTTTGGAAAGTGTAGAACACAGTAAATAAGTGATAATAGTTTAAGAGTTTCAGTGCATAGGAGTAATTTCTCTACCATTAAAAGGAGTACTCTAATACAGAACTGGATAAAAGTTTCTCAAGTAAAGTGACTTCACTAGGAAATGGAAAGATTAAATATTAAAAATAGTCTTAAATTCAGGAATTAATTCAGCCAAAATTTAGAATTAGGATAGCATTTTAATGTGTTTTATTTTATAGATGGAAACTTTTCAGTAGCTTAAAAATATTACACTTTGGGTTGAAAGATGTAGCTGACTTTTTATTATGGATTTGGTTGTCTTGCTTGTTATGTTTTAATTCTCCAAACAGCCAAACCCACTTCTATTTCAGGTCAATTTTTTCCTGATTTCTTTATTTTTTCTAAGCCTCCTAATAGGAAAATAAATGTATTCACTTGCTATTTCTTGTTTATTGAATGAATTTCAGATATCAGATCTTAAATTTTGATTTTCCTGAGAGTAAGGTTGTGTCAAAATTTTCTGTAAAGCATTTTTGGTAAATCGGAGCATTACATACATGACAGGAACGAAGCTCACAGGATAACTGCTTCACTGTTCTCATTATCAGCCAGAGACTGTTATATTTAAAAAGGATTCTTGTGCTCTGCTTCTGGTTTCAGCCCAAACCAAAAATTTCAGGGACCTGTCAAACCGTGGAGAGAAGTCAAGTGAAGGTACGTGCTCCTGCTCCATCAGAACCAGTTCAGCCACTTACTGGAAATGAAAATCTAGTGTGATGAGGCCACAGGGTTGTGCACAAGCAGACACTCAAGGGGGCAAATGAAACCCAGGGCTCTTGGCAGCTTTAATTCAAGCATATGAGTGCATCATTTTGCATCTACAGTATCCCTTTATGTAAATATTTTGGAGAGGTTATTCTCTAATACACCATACAAAGTATTGGGATGTTTAACAAGGAGCAACTCCTAACTGTTACCTTGTAAGCCCTGAATTGGAAATCAAACTAAAAGCTAATTCTCCCTGGTCCTTCAATATCTTCTACACTTCCAACAGGCTCCATCGTTACAGGATATTGAAGTGCTTTGCCAGGGGGATGTTTCCTTTCTGAGGTATTACACAGAGATCCGGGTTTGAGGAGGTTGACTGATTCGTCCAATATCACAGTTTGGTGGCAAAATTTAGCTCCCAAACCCAGGCTTAACTGATAGTTATTGCTACCTCTCTTAGGGTTTAGTTGATTTAAGTAGAGTGTCATAAAGTTGCATTATTTGAATGAGCTAATAATTCTGAACCACCCTGCAGTAGCTGGCAAATCTGCAGCAAACAAAGAAGCAAAGGAAAAACTCTTGTCATGGTTTTATATCTGAATAGAGACAGGGCAAACTGCACCAAGCCAATGAAATGGGTAAAATGGTCCTAGAGCAGAATTTTACTATGTAATCCTGTTTGACATAATCAGTGCTCCTGGATTTTGTGGGACCTGTTCCTGGATTTCATCTGCCTGCAAGGAGACAGAAATGCTGTGCCCCAGGGAGAACAATTGAGGGGGAAAAGTGGTTCTTAAAATCCGCTGTAAAAACCTCTCTGCTTTATCTAGAGCTCATTAGAGAGTTTAAAGAAAACTCAATGTCGTGTTTAAATGCTTTTCTCCCCTCAGTTTTATAGATAGTTAAATGGCACACAGGTTGTGGCTGTCTCAGCCATCAAAAGCCAAGAAAGGAGGTTAAAAGACCCCAGGGATCCTTCACATTAATTACTACCTCTGTCAGTTGGTGTGAAACCGTGTTTGGGCCTTTTAGAAAGGAAGAGTGTAATTTGTACTTTCAGTTAGGGCTGAAACAAATCCTGCAGATACTGATGTATATGCTCACGTGCAAAAATGACTGATTTGTTTCCACTGAATTCTTGTAGATAATCTGGAAAAAATGGGAAACCCCCTCACCCTACCCCAATAACTCCAACTGAATTTTAGCAACCTGAATTGGCAGTCTGTAAAACTGGCTTGAATTAATTGGAAGCCTAATCCACGGAAATTAGCTAAAAAATGCATTATTCACTCCAGTGTAACAGCAGGGAGGAGAAATGAAAGAAACAGAGAGGAAAAGCAGAAGCAGCACCTAAGGCAAAGGGCTGTCATTTGAATTTCATAATCAAGGGTGAGACAAAGACACCTCTTTGTCCAAGTAAACTACCTTCTGAAAGGAAAAATCTGAAGAAAGCACAGAACTATGCAGTCAGAGCATTGGGGCTGGATGGACTCTGCATCTCCCTTTCCTTACAGTGGTGCACAAAAACAACCAGCGTGCAATGGAGTTTCTATAGCACGGCATCACAGTGTGTGGGTTGCATTTGCTCCAGAGTCTACCACTCAGTTTTGTCTCATGTTGACAGTTTGCTGAGGGAGACACATACAAAATAAAAATTGGGGTGCACCACAGCCACAGGAAGCCTGGTTTGAAATCCCTTCTCACACCTGCATCCTGTCCCATGTGATGGCAAACCAAAAAGAGACACTCCATGCAAGTTACACCTGGATGTGTGCAGAGAAGTGGCAAAGGTTGAAAAGATAGTTAGAAATTTTCTGGAGTACATAATGACAATTACCTTGACAACTGGTGATTATCCTGTGTTACCTAAGAAATACATCTCAAAAGGCCAGAGCAAGAGAATGGGAGCTGGAAGGAAAGCAGAAGAAAACCTGTTTTTCATTTTTGGGTGAAAAGCCATGAACTATAGCATAGTCCTGTCCCTTCTAGTTATGACTGTAGGTGCTGTAACTGGGAGTGACAACTTCAAATTAAGTCCTCTCCTGAGTGGGAAATATCCAGAGAAACATTTGAGGCTGTTTCATTGAAGGGCCTAGGCCCTGCATGGGGCACTGCTGCTAAAACTGGCACAGCAAGATGGGAGAATGGCTGTCTGCAGGCTAAGACAGCTCAGCTGGTTTCTGAGGTGAGACCAGGGCTGAGCACAGGAAGGAGACTGGATCATGTTGCTGGGCAGAGGGGGACAGGGTTAACCCTTTTGGTAGGAGTGAGTTGTTAGATCAGCCAAGTTGTCATTTGAACCCTCATCTTAAAACCCCCTACCCCTGTAGTTTCACTTGGCTGCATTAAGCTTGTCTTAAACTCTTTGTATGATTTGCCCAGAGCTCATTGTTACTTAAAAGCTACCATCTTAATCTACCTCAGGGACGTGTATAGTTTGTCTACTAGAATTTGGCACATAGACACATATTTATTGCAGAAGAGCAAATAATGGAAGCCTTCCTTAGAGGTGGGGAAACCAAAAACAGTGGTTTGCAGAAACACAAAGTCTCCTTTTTCACGCTCTTCAGCAGCAGCACAGAGAAAGTTAAAGCATGGAGCTGGCTTATTATTTTTAATTAGTGTTGCATCCCCGACACACTATGACCTGCTTTTTGGCTTTGCCACATATGTGTTTTATGATGTGTAACCTCCCAGTATGTGCTTCCGTCACCTGTAAATTGTCTGTATGCAGCAGCACTTGAGGGCTGTGCCCAGACATGGGGAGCAGGAGGCTGCGCTGCCTCCCAGCCGCTCCCTGGCACTGCTTGGGATTCGTGTGTAAAACTGCTCCTCTACTTAGATATTCACACCTTGCAGAGGGGACCTGGAGGTTAATTAATTGCTGTTTGAGAACTGCTTTAAGATCTTTGGATGAAAGTGCAACTGAATATAAAATGATTACATTAATTTTCGGGTTGGTGTAATCCTCATAGAAGAAAGGAAAGTTTATCAGAGCCCACATCTAATTCCATGCTGACCCTCACACACAGGTGAAGTGCTTCTTGCATTCCTCAAGGGGACCAGATGGTGCAGTGGGTAATTTTGTCATGGCCTGAACTATTTACCTCTCGCCAGACTCATTTGGAGGAGGTGGTTGTTTCAGTAAGGCTTAACATTTTAAGGATACAGCTGACTCCAATGGCAGTAATTGGCCATGCCAACACAGGTTGTTTGGTGTGGGTCATGGGATGGGACACAGGTATGTCAGAGCAGCAATCCCCCCAAAAGCTAATGTAGGGCCCAACCCTTGAGCTGCTGATTAGAGGCAGTTGTTGCAGCTTTGGCTGACCCAGTTAAAGGAGAGGCATGGGGCAGCTTCAGGCTTCCCCAAAGGAAAATGGAGGTAGCAGGACACCCCTTGAAGGAGAGGCTTAGTTTGTGCTGCTCACCAGGTATTTGTGTGCTGAAGTAGGAAGAAGTGGATGGTGTGGTTGACATAGTCTCTTTTTTTCTCCTCTCAGCCTGGATGAGAGCTAAAGAGGAAAAGGGTGAGTGAGGGCTGTTGTGAGGTACAGCCTGTGGCTCTCTACTCTGTGCTACATTGAAATAATGCTTTTTGCTCTGGGAAGGGCGAGTCCTTGACCTATGGAAATAAAAGGCTTTGTGACCAAAATATGGTATCAAGAGGTTACCTGCGGGTACTCTCAGGGCCCTTTTGAAATTTAAAACTCCTTTCCTGTGAAAGCTCTGTAATCTTGAATGTATTTGCTTAGAAAAACTGTGTACGAGTAATGAGCTGAGAGGCTTCCTTTGTGTCTGGTTACTCTGGAAAGCACTTTCTACTGTAATTTATAAATTGATATCAACTGGGAAGAATTTGCAGATGTAAGTTTCCTCTTACTTCTTCACCCTGACAGTGTACAAATTTCCCTTCAGTAACGATATTTTTCTCTTAAAAGCAAACAATTATTTTCAGAAAGGAAAATAGGAAAATAATACTACTGTGGTCTTAGTTTTCCATTTCTACTATATTAGAAATCCTATTGTGCCTACAGTATTAAGAGTTTAGGAAAGCAAGAGGAATGCCTTCATTAACCACCTGGATGGGCTTTTTCTTATCAGCAGATACAGTTGTATCCTGGTTCTTCTGATCAAAAAGCCAAACAATAATGTCTAGTTAATCCAGGTTTCCACTGCTACAACCTGTGAGTCTTCCACCAGTTTTTTGTATGTGATAAAAGCCTTGGACATTTTTCAAGTCTCTACATCCAATTGTTAAGGAAGATTGAAGTTTTGGGTTTTTTTACTTAAAATGCTTGGGCAAAGGAAGGACTGATTGGTGTTCAGCTGCCTTTCTGGTGGTATGCTGTAATTGGGAAAGCCTTTACTGTCTCCCAGGAACAGCCTGTTAGTTACTGATACTGGAGCACATGCCATTTGTACACTGATTTCACGGTAGCCATGTGCTAAACTCTGTGCTAGTTTCCTCATTTAAACTTATGTAACTGAAATATTGCATAGAACTTCCTACTCTAAGGGGAAACAATACCACAGTAGCGTTAATTAATTGTGTACCTACAAGAGCAATATAGCTAACAAACTGGTCAGATAACTGCATAACTGCTTTCTCCTGTAAAAGCTGTGCTGCTCCTCTTTTTCTAAGTATGGTCAGAACCTGCAAATGGTTTTTCACAGTGATAAGGTGACATTAGACATAAACAGGAAACACACATGACATTGTGTTGAATTGCAGTTTTGAAATGCCTGCTTGTGATCCCAGGACTTTGTGATAGTTTTGTTAATTTGAAGCCATTCATTGACATCTTTGGTGCAGGATCAGACCCTAATTACTAACTTATAGGTGTGAGCTTAGCATGATGCTTGGAGGTAGGTTCCCATCTTGTTGAGGAAGGAACCTAGTCTGCTGTTAATTTTAGTTCAGCTGGATGGTAGGATTAGCTCTTGGCATTGAGCTAAATAAGTGGATCATTCATAATTTATTTATATATTCATAGCTTGAATCTGGGTTATTGGGTCTTGTACTGCAGATTCTCTCTCACTGCAGGACCTTTCCAACCATCTCCATCTGGTCCTTGGGGCTGGGGTGTACAGCAGGGGGGTGCTGATGTGCAGCAGTGCTGCTGTTCCAGGCTGTGGCATCATTTTGTGAGTGCCCCCTGCAGCCACCAGGTGAGTAAACTGTGGAGAAACCAAAAGGAGTCACGTGCACTGAGCACATAAAAACATCAGAGATCTGAATATGAGAGAAGAACTGCAAATGTGAGTGATCTTTTGGGACTTTCCCTGTCCCCCGAGGACAGCCGAGCCCTTTCTCTTTGAGATGATCTGCTGAATAAACATTTTGATATTCCTTGTCTCAGTAAGGAAAAAGTTGTGGCAAAGGAAAAGCACAGCTAATAAAGAGAAAAAGAAAAAATATATAAGGAAAGGTGAAGTAGTGAGACAGAAAAAGAGGGTAAAAGACAAAAGGTGAAAAGGGAGAGAAAAGTGTAGGATTACTTCTGGCATTCATGTGCTCTGTATATAGAGTTTGAATATATTTCCAGAAGAGGATTTCCCCATGCATTTGCAATTCAAAGCTTCTAGCAAATTCCACTGTTTCCCTTGGCACTTCTTCAGCCTCTGTGGATTTTCCAGTTCTGCTTTTCTGATGCAGTGCAATTGTCAAACTGTGTGGTTTTATTTTTCCTTCCCTGAAGTAATGTGGCTTAAAGGTGTATTGTGGCATTCCTGAAGTTTTCTGTTCAAAAACTAAAGAAGTGTAGGGACCTTGTTCCCTTCTTCCCTTCTCTTTATGGTTTAATTTGTGGATGGTCTTTAGGAATCCTTGAATATGTGACAATGTTGCCTGTCTTTCTTCACTTTATTGCCTTGCATGAATAAGTGGATAAGAAGATTTGGGATTCTCTATAATATGGGTGATGGTGAAATACAGCTATTATGTTTAAGCAAAATACCAGTAATGAGGTGATTGGGCATGCTCAAAAAGATAAATAGTATCCAAGGGGATGATGTATTTGGGATCATAAGTGGAGAAATAGAGACTTGCTACATCGCTGTCTTGAGAACAAAACTCTTCTACCCCACATTGCATCTAATTCTATCTCCCCTCTATGTCTATCTAAAATGTTCTTTTTGACTAGTTGCTTTGAAATCTCATCAATAAGAGGATAATAAATGTCCAACAGTAAAGAGTACAGATGGTAGTTTGCTTTATTTTTGCTTCTCTTAGTGTATTAAATTAATGATTTTTAACAGAGCCTTGCTTTGCATGCATGCTGTTAGCAAGCTGAAAACATTTCATATTTGTCAAAGGAGGACTGCAAAATAAACTGTGATCTCTAAAGCCTGGGTACCTGGAGAGAACCTTTATGGTGGAGAGCAGAGAAGTAACTAACATGTGGCCCTTTCAAAAGCCCACATGCAGCGAAGATGTGTTAAGAAAGTGAAAATTGTTTCAACTTGTTCTGAACTGAAGTAGGATCTTGCTAATGGATCCATTACAGACATGCAATAAGGTTTTTCCTAATCACTGCTGTGATGGGCCAGTGAAAGTATTTGGGATAAGCTGCAGTAATAGCTAATTGTATGTAGAGGCCCAGCAGCTTGACCAGGCAAAGAGTTTCAAAGGGCTGCATGGGAGAATTCACTTCACAAGAGGCCCCTTTCAGATCCTCTCCAGGTTTGGAGCTCCTTTCCTTTTAGTACACATTCTGGGAAAGCACTTTTATAATCCTCCTTTAGAGTTATTGCAAGCGAATGCGGTGATGGTTCAATGAAAAAGCATGAAAACAGTAATGGAATTTCTTTTCTTTTTTCCTTTTTTTTTTCCTAATAGGCTCTTTAGAAAGTCAGACCATATGTGTAGAAGCCTTATTAACTAGAGGCCAGGTTTGGAGAGAACTGTGGTAAATTACCAAGATGAATTTGAAAATAAACCTAGAAAGCACAGATTTGAGTTCTAAATTGGCACATAAAAAAACCCTCAAAAACATCAGACCTATAATTATTTGGTGTCTTATGACATTTCAAGTAATGTTTGGTGTAGTTTTTATAAGACTGAAATGTGTTAGGCAGAAAAAAGTGTTAGAAAATTATTAGAATGCTGCATATTTCACTTGGAAATAGCTTTCTTGTAACAACTATAATTTTACATTTTCTGTATCTTAATACATTTATTGCAAAAAATTATTTTTGGTAGGCTATGTAAATGTTCTGGATGACCTACGTGTGAAATGCATGAAACTATTTTATGTAGCTGAAACAGAGGAAGCAAAGACTGGGGGTGAGAAGAGAAAGCATTGTTTCTCCCTCAATGCACAAGGACTTTTAAAATTATTCTAAAATATACTTGGTCTGCAGGTGTTTCTCTGTTTATACTTGTTCATAACTTGTCACAGGCATGTGCATTGTAGAGCTGTGTTTTGGATTATTCTTTTTTCTTTTCCTTCTCTGATAGTATAAGTAGAAAGGATGAATAACTTACAGAAAAAACAGGCAAGTTTTAGGAATAGTTTTATGCCCAATTCAAAGACTGCCCAGATATGATCTGAATTTCCTGTGGATTACATGACTTGTCCATTCAAAGGTCTCCAGAAACTGTAATTTTCAATTTCTCATTCATAGTCAGAATCTCTCAGCTGGCCACTCTGTGGGCAAGGGAAGAGAAGAGCAATTAATTCTTTATTTAATTCAAATAGATGATTATATCAGAATCCTGGCTGTAATTTAATGTATTTCAGAACAGATGTGCTTTGCACATGTAGTGTGACTTTGTCCTTTGGAGAAAACGTATTCATTGCTTCCCTTCTTAGACTGCTGTTAGTTACAACATGGTCTATCTGGTTGAAGTAATTATTACCTTTTCTTTGTTTTCCATGAACAGCCTTTTCAGATTAGCCTCTTCTGACAGAAGACCTACACAACACAATTTTGCAGACCTGAAGTGTGTCTTTATTACAAAAACTTTGGAACAACTTAAACTTTTTAAAAATTCATTACTGAATGAAATATTGCTATAACTGAAACATCTTGGAGATTGCCAATTAGACCATGTGTATGTAACGTAATATGAGTGTTATAGAGAAGTATAGGGGAGTTTTGTGTATCATGCAGTTTCTCTTATCTATTATAAAATGGACATTAATCTTGCTTTTAGGTTATAAAAAGCTTAAAGTTTTCTTTTTTAAAATACTGCTTTCTTATGTTACAGTGTTTAGATGGCTGCGGAAGGGCAGTGTTGGCTGCTGCATTTTAATTGTCTCAGTAGGTCCTTTAAGGGATAGTTTGCCTTTGGGATGAAGATTTTCTAAAGTTTCCTGAAAAAAAAAAGACTAAGAATTTGAGATGTTTTTGAACATAAATATTTTGATTAAAATGTAGAAATTGATAAGTGTGTTTAAGATGGCAAGAAATATTTGCCATTTTATTGGTAACTTCAGGTAGAAGGAGAAGAGAATGGAAAAGAACAACAGAGAAAAGCAGTACAAGCAAATACACCATCTTTTTTTTTTTTTTGGTAGAGCAGGTGTTTAATGCCCATGGTCTTAAGTGCAAATGGTCAGTCAGTGAAAACAGAGCAAGCTTGCTACCTCTATCGCTGATCAGAGTAGAAACAGTTTCTATCTGAAAATTAAAATGTGTCATCTCAAAAAAGCCCAAAGTGATGTGGCATAGGAATAAATCTTGGACTGGTAGCTTCCCAGGCTGAGACATACTGGTGTCACTGTTCCACTTGGTGAAACAGCAGCCTTGTAGAAAGAAAGGATTCTTCTTTAACTTCCTTATCTTGGAATGCATCTGAGTCCAAATATCCTCAATTACTGCCAAATGACAGCCTTTCAGTGGATAAACTGATTTTAGACATGTATTTTTAGTGTTAGAAAAGACAATGTTTATTTAGAAATGTATTTTCTCCTATCTTGATAGTTTACTGGACATACTAATTGAGCCCAGCTCTGTGGTTTCTTGTGGCATCACACAAATTGGCCAGAAATTCTACTGTGAGCTGACACAGATTTGGCTACAGATGGAACTGCAGGCAAATCATCATCATTAGGGTTTAAACCTATTAATGTTTGCAACTGTTGTTTTAAATCAGATTTGCTTTTATATGGGATGGTTGTGAGAATTCTTTTGTGTTTTCAAGATGAAAGAATATGAGTGAAGAGTTGGTTAGTTGTGGTATGATATAAAAAAAATGTATTATAGGATCTCTGCTCCAAGATTTCAGTTATGCTTGTGGAATAAAAATTGTTCCTATGATTAGTTTTTGTAGAATTATTAGTGTAAATCCCAGAAGTACTTACTGTCTGAGCAGCTGGAAAAATTGGATGAAATGAGTTGTTTATTTAATGTGGAATATAGTAAACTTGTAGTGCAAAAACCTCTGCTTGCTCAATTACTTCCAGTTTATCTTATGCAGGACACCATTATTGAGCTCCCAATTTAAGCTACTTAGTCTAAGTATCTACTCTCTTACTCCCTCCTAAATGTGACTGAATCCTATTGTATCAATTTCTTTTCTCTAGAAAAATCTAATTATAAATGTGGGTAGAAGAGCATGCTGAAAGGCCCAGGCAGGCGTTGGAAACTCAGGATGCTGAAGCACCATTTGTTTTGCCACTGGTGATAACGGCAGGTTTGGCAAAGAGCTGAACCTAGAAAGTGAGGGTTAGACTTGGCCTAGGTGTCAGATGATGATGAAATTATGTGATGCCCTACCATTCTGAGCATTAACATGTGTTTTTGCTTCTGCCCTTGAAATTTTATTCACAAAGTTGAGAGAAAGCCTCCTCTATGCTGGTCTTGTTTGTATTTTACAAGAAACAGA
This sequence comes from Pithys albifrons albifrons, assembly GCF_047495875.1. Taxonomy (NCBI): domain Eukaryota; kingdom Metazoa; phylum Chordata; class Aves; order Passeriformes; family Thamnophilidae; genus Pithys; species Pithys albifrons. The sequence goes on from NC_092470.1 coordinate 12,626,642, forward strand.
TAAATGTCTGCTTAAAAAATAAACAACAAAAAAAATCCCCCAGGCTACAACTCCCAAAGAGAGTCTTCATTTCTGAAGAGGGGGATTAATGAAGGGTAACTGTTTATGTATGAAATGTATTTTTGCTTTCTAATTAGAATTCCAATTAAGTGGCAGAATTATGTCTTTTTTGCCTACTAGGGAGAGTTCTGCTATACATTGGGCACTGAATTTATTGTCCTTTCTTCCACTATGAATTTTCATCCTCCTCTGAGGTGGAACATTGACAGAGTGAGAAAGGTTGCTCACAGATCAAGTGCATCTCAGCAAGCTATCCATGCTTCCTACAAGCTTTGATTTGAGAGTGATTAGTGCCCTGTGAGAAACTAATGTTAAATTAATACCTCTACTGTTCTTCACCCAACCCTCACGAGTTAGTGAAAGGTCCCTGTTGCAGCTACTGTGTTTGCAGGGCAGGCACATACACATTTATAAAAATTTGAGTGCTAATCAGTGAATAAACAACGTCTGGTCTGGTCTGATCTGATTGTTGCCTGTAAAGAGGACTTTAAAAAAGAAATAACTGAGGCTTCTGAGAGACCTTGGCTGATTAAGAGCTTTGTTATTTGTATAACAGCAATAAACACAGGATTGCCTCAAATTAGACCTTCCCTAGTCATAGTGCTGATGTTTGAAACTTTAGGACACTTTGAGGTCAGGCTTCAAAGGTGATGCATTTGGTAAATATAACTGCTATTCAGTATTGAAATGTCAGAAATGTAATATTGAAACAACAGGATAGGCTATTCTGGATTTGATGGGATTAGCTGCTACATGTAGGTCACGCAGGAATCTGTTCATTTTATTGTTTTAGGGAGCAAAGTCACATTGGAGAGTTTTGCTTTTGGAGTTTTTTCACTTTGAAATTTCTAACATCTGCCATTCAGCTTGTTTTTGCCTGGCCAAGAAATCACAAGGAATTCTGCTGCGTTAGAGCAGTAACATCACTGCAGTGGGAAGATTGCTGAACTAGCAAGCTGCTTGTTTCTGCTGTGTAAGCATGCAGTATTTCACATGATAACTTTAATAAATTTCATGTTTCTGTTTAGAGAGATGAGCCTAATAATGAAATATATATAAAGTTATTTTTAGTTAACATTTGACATGACCAAGACAAGTTTTAAGCAGGTTAGTGGGAGGTGAGAATTTTGCAATGTCCTGAGGCATCCAGTTCCACTGATCTTTCGTATGTGATTAAATTGCTGTTTCTAGATGTAAGTCTTGCCAAATAGCTGCTGGCTTTTCATATAAATTACACAGATGTAACAGGGCAGAATAAACTTGATAAGCTGTATGAAGGCAAAGAGCACGTTGCTTATGCTCTTCTCTTGGCTAATTGCTTCTATTCACTGGTTAGCAAGAGCTCTCTCCTGTCTTTTTAGCTGCTGTGAATTGCTTTGCGCATAAGCAGCTAGAGCTTAAAGAATATTTTCTTGTAAGAAGATGCAGCAAAGTACTTCTGCTTCTATTCTTTACCCTGTTTTTTATTTATTTTTAAATGCAAGACAAAATTTTGTCCTGTTGCCTAATCATGGGGTTTCTTTTCTGCTGTGCCATCTTGGCTGATGTGTGGATTCATGTCCTCATTTGTGGGACTTTGGAACAGGGAGAAGCAGGCTAGTGGGTAGCAATGACAAATGGCAAGCAGGAGGGTCAGGAAAGTTGGGGAAGAAATAAAGGTGCTGCCCCTCATCCTTCTGTGCAAGAAATATGGTCCCACAGGAATGAGTGCACCAGTGCGTCACCTTCCTGCAGCAGTCTTGCTTCTCCCTGCCATTCCTTTGGAGTGGTACACGGAGAGACAGCAAGGATGGAGCAGAAAGAAAGAATTGTTCTTTCTGATATGGAGGTCTGTAATTATTTCCTTCCCCGTGGTGATGGTATGTTTCTGAAGGTAGCTGCTGTCAGCCCACGAGTGGGGACCGACAGAACTGAGGGGCTGGTGTGAAAGAAAACATGTAACTTGAAATACGACTGGAGCATAAAGGTGTCTGCACAGATCTTGAACTTTTTATTTTCCTGCTGAAACATGTCTGAGTTACTCGAAGGTGAGTGTGTGAATAGTCTGATCTATGTTATTACTTCTTAGTGTGACCCACTTCTTAGAGAGTGTTCTCATAGGCAAACATACACTTGAGTTTTTCTCTGATATACCTTTTAAAGAAAATAAGTTTCCATGTCCCTTTGCTCCTTTATCCCCACAAATAAATTCAGGGGGAAAAAATCTTTAGTTCCTATCAGGTTCTACTAATCTTGTAAAATAAAACCCTAAGGCCCTTGTGTTATCTCATTAGAAGCTTAGAAATTCAGAAATGGGAAATTCAGAGTTAAGGTTGTATCTGATGTGTTATTCTCAGACTTGTACACTTGCAAGCAAACGTGGAATATTGTGTATTTAAGGTTCAAATGCTCTGAGCAGTTTAACTGTTAAGTTCTTAATACAGTACAGGAAATATAATACTAAATCTTGGCCCATAAGGGCAACACCTCCCTATGGTGGAGGTGCCAATAGCCCTATCTATACTTAACCTCTTGCCAATGTAGTTTTTAATGCAACAACCATAATAGGAGCTCTGTAACTATTTAACTTCCATATTGAACATTTTGTGTTTAATTATAGTTGAATTCTGATCTTTCTCAGTCTCACAAGTATTTGTGTTTTCTGGAGGGTGGGTTTCTGTAACAGTTCTCTCACTGAAGATATCAAATAACTATTTAAAATGGGTTCCTCTGGCTATGATTTTAAGCTAAACCTCCAAGTGCAGTATGATAAAGAATTAGTGGAGAATACAAAGATGCTCTTAATTTCAGAGAGAAATCTAACTTTCATTCAGGAAACCACTTGGAAAATGATGCTTTCTTTGTGAAACTGCATTATGTTGTCTGCATGTTCCTTTTGCAATTTTATCTGAAGAGATGCAATTCTAATGTTTGGTGACACTTAACATCTTGCTCTGTGTGCTTGCAGTTGAGAAGTATAGTAGATCATGTCCTGTTATGATTGCTGGTGCAGGTGAAACTCTTGGATGTAACTGGGCAGGTTGCTCTGTAGCTTGCAAGGAAGGAGACATTTGGGAGGTGGCTGCAGCAGTAATTTAGCCAAGAAATTGCTGAGAGGAGTAACCCCCAGACCAGCTTCAGAAGTGTTCTGGGAAGGAGGATGGCTTCCTGAGGAGTTGCCTGTGAGTGTGGAATATTTGCTGTGAGACCCCAATAGTTAGACTGAAGCACCTGTCATAGACTCATTTAGATTGGAAAAAACCTTTAAGATCAAATCCTACTCTTTCCCTAGCACAGCCAACCCCACCAGTAAACTGTGCTACAACTACACACCTTTGAAACACCTCCAGGGATGGTGAGATGGTGTCTCCACTACTTCCCTGGCCAAATCTGTTCCAGGGCTCGAAGAAACTTTCCTCCATATCCAATCTAAACTTCCCCTGGCACAGCTTGTAGCCATTTCTTCTTGTCTACTTGGGAGGATACACTAACCCCTACAGTATCCTTTCAGGTAGTTGTAGGGAGTGATAAGCTCTTCTCTGAGCCTCCTTTTCCTCCTGTAAGTATGGCTTAGGAGGATTTCTCTTTAACCCTTGAGTTTTAATTTTGTTCACTCAGTACATCTTGAAGAGGTGACAGTCTTAAAGTCTGATGTGCCTTTGGCTGGGTTTATTTTAAGGAAAATGGGCATTTGGTTTGGGGTACACACACTGATTCTGTGAGGCAATTTCAACTTAAAAAATTGAGATTATTAAAAATCAGCATATTTTTCACGACCTAATTGAGTTTCATGAGGTTCCTTGACAGAAAAGCTGGGATTTGCCAGTGTTCTGTTTTTCATTGCTGTTGGGTTGGCCTGTGCTTGGGGAATAATAGGCTCATGGAAATGGGAAAGAAAACAGCCATCCCACACAATCACCACATCTCACAGGCTGATCCTCCTGCAGTTTCCCATTGTCTTCGTGCATCCAGCTATTACCTTAAAAACAAACAGATACTACTAAGGAAGGGTTAAAAAAAACCTTAGCAAAAAACCCCAAAACAAATCAAAAAATCCTCAGGTATACCAAGGCTTGAAAGATAAGGCATGCAAGTTCCAGATTTGGCAGCCCAATGTTTTAGGATACTGTGCCCACTTCTGTGCTTTTATACCTGGGTGTGTTGTCTGGGCTCCTGCAAAAGAGGTGTTTGGGTTTTGTTTCCCTCCCTTCCACCTCCCCCAAGGGAAATGCCTGTCCCTCTGCCCAGTACCTGCACAGTAGGTGGAAAGCTTGCTGATGGGTCTCTTTGTGTGCACTGCATGGTGTCTGTCCTAATTGTGATCAAGATCCTAGGTGGATTATTAGAATGTATTGTTTAAGAAAGTGCAGATTACTTTGGGTGCAAATGAGACATGATCTGCCATAATTAAATCCCATGGACTGACTTATTAAAAAAAAAGGCAACAAAAAAGCTGAAATTTGCGAGGTCAAAGTCGTAAGGAAAAAATGTGTGATAGTTTAAAGAAAATACGCTAAACAAAACCCCAATTGTTTTCCCTAAATTGATAGCAAATGTGCAAGTATAAGTAACATTTGGGTTTCTTTAACAAACTCCCAAGTGATTCAGCAGTTGGCAAGGTAACAGTGCTACTTTTAATAACAATAAAGCAAGCATATAAAACTTCCACACTTCTCATTGTCTAAGATAATGCTGCTTTCGTGCTGTAACAACATCAATAGCATGTACTTTCTTCTGTTCATTGAGAAGTGTGTCTGGTTCATCAATTGGCTGTACAGTAGCATCTACCACTCTGAGGGCTGGGCTCATCAGGACTTCTGGAGACTACAGTGAGGTGTGATGTGAAGAAATAATAAAGTCTTTTGTTGCTCCCCATCCATTTCTTAGAATGACCTTTTTGTTTTTTGCTATGAGGCTCTCATTGTATCATGTGGTTGCCCTATATTAGTTGAATATTACTGATCTCTTTAATGTAAAAGTATTAGCATATTTTAGGCTAGTCCTGCAGATAGTCTTTATGACTATGCTGTACTTCATAAAACATTGAGAATACTCTTTCATTATTCATGGGAAGCTGTGTATTACTAAAGAAAATTCAGATTTTAGTAAAAAATACTGATGTTCTTGCATCTTTTAGAGCTGCCCATGTCTAAATGTGTGTCTTCTGTTGTGCTGCCTTCCCCCCCACCCCCCCTGAAACTCGAGCTTCAAGCGAACTTTGGCAGATAGCTCAGTGTGGTTGCTGTGGATATAAACTTTTGGGTCTGGGTGGATTATTTGCTTTCTGAGTACTTGACCTCCTGTTTTATTCTGAGTTTTCCACTTTTCTATCAAGATTTTGGCACCTCACAAGTGAGAGAAACTTGTTTTCCTACTTATTTCTGCAGTCAAGCCTGCAGTTTGAGGATTGTTTTTTCTCTTGGTCTATAGTTGCTGAAATGAGTTTTTCAATAAAAACTCAAACATTCATGTGCCTTTCACTGGAGTAGTGGGCTATGTTATATTCTTTTAAAAAAAAAAACCCTCCTATAGCTTTTTAATATTTTTATATTGAGGAAATGGCTCTTAAATTGCATGAATAGAGTAAACTCTGTGCCTCCACCTGGAGTTCTTGTTGTATTGGAAAGTATGTGAAATAAGTCTACCTTATCTAATGTTATTTCATGGGCATGTTTTTATCCATGACAGCATCAATTTTTCAATATTTATCTTAAAATTTAGCCATGTTAATGGAGATTAACTTATGGTAGGGCAGAAAGTTTGCTGAAGACCTTTTGACCCAGTGAAGTCTTCCTTTTATTTGGCCTATATACAGGAGTCTGTTCCAACTTGATTTTGTCACTCAGATTCTTTTTTGCTGACACTAAGATGCTTAGGGGCAGGGATTGTCTTTTGTGGTTTGTTTGCACGGTGCCTCGGACAATGTGGTCCTTGTCTCTGGTGGGGCCATCTCAGCCATCTTGTAAAGCAGATAAGAGGTTGTTGCAATTGAGAAGTATAGCTTGGGAATGACTTATTTACTGATTTTTAAAGCATTATATTTCCAGACAGGAGTTGTAAAGAAACAGCAGAACAGTGGTGACCATTAATACTGTTCTATTATAGGAACAGACTGGAGCAGATATAACTCAGTTATATCAATGTCAGTATAACTGACACAATTTACAGCTTGAAATACAACAACAGGAATTTAAGCTCTGGACAAGATAAAGTGTTTATAAATCTTTTCACCTCTATTCTGTCAAAACTTGTTTTTAGGATGAGTATCTGGTGGGCTGTATTTTAAGAAGTGCAGAGTAGTTGTTCTTCACTACAATTTTCATTCCTTAGAATTACAGTAGAGAGTGTTTGTGCTTAAAAACCCAACAAAACATTCTCTGAAGAAAAACTGTATCAGTCTGTCAAGGCATACATACACCAAAAGTGAAAATTTGCGATTTCCAGATCAAATAGTTGTTTGTTAGTGGCCAAACACTGATGTAATAGCAGATTGATGAATTCAAGATGTAATTTTCCCTATCTCTATGACTTCAGTGTTTGGCTGGCATTCGTTCTCCTGTTATCTGGTTCTACCTCAGTGAAAATATTATGGATGATACTCCTAGTATGAAAGCATTAGTCCTGATTCTTCCATTCTTCCTTTATCTATTTCACTCCAGTTGCCTGCTGGGTTAGTGTTTTAATATAGTAAAATCTGTAGCTTGGCCTGTAGGAAAAAGGGAAAACATGTTTTAGGTTATTTTTTCCATTTGGTATTTATTGGCAAGGAAACAAGTATCTTAAAGTATTTTGAATTGTCTGATTTTGCTTTGTCAATATGCCTGATTCCTGTGCTCAGCACTCGCATTGGGAGCAGTGGCCTCATTCCTTTCAGTTTTTGGCTGAACACATCTGGGAGTTGATGAGCTCAGAGGTGTCACTGGGTATTGAGTCTCCTAATGATTATGCTCACGATCAGCACCCTGTCTACCAAGTGCCAGACACTCCACATCTCATCTTGAGATGCAAGGCAATGTCTGGACCTAATCAAGTGATGCTGGAAATGTTCAGACAATGTCTTGGAGAAAACGGGGTTTGAGGGAGGTGTTTAAATTGGTATCAAATGGTTCTGAGTTTGACTTGAATTGATGGGCTTCTGTTGATTCTTTAGTGGATCTGCCAGCAGGGCTGCTGCATTAAAACAGGCCTGCCCAGCCTTGGATGGAAAAGCAGGAAATAGCCGGAATCCAGTTAAGGAGTGAGTTATTATGAACTTCTGTCCTGGCCTAATTGGGAGTAGCACTGGACTCAAAAGTATACAGGCTAAGGGTGTGTTTGAGCCTTTCCTATAAAACTTTACATTCAGCAGGAAAAGCAATTGTGGGAATGACTATTATTTTAAATTACAGTTGGCTGTGAATGAAACACTGGTAATATTTAGATGTTTTATTACAGACAATGTAGTAACAAACTTGAATTCAAGAGTGTGACACTGATCAAGTTTCAAAGGTGTTGCTGCTCAGGGCAAGAGCTGGTAAATACTTGCCTTTTATTTTTCATTTGCAAATGACACTTGACTGCTCCTATCATAGCTGCTATTTGCTGCTCTAGTCAAGAGCCCATTTTCTTTATTTTCACAGTGAACTGCTTGTTAACCATTTTCCTTTGCTGTTTACTCTTCGTGGTGGATGCCTTGTCACTTGGCTCACACAGCATATGATTTATTTCTGGATGGATGGCAGAGGTTTTTCTCTTGTCTACTTGATTATTTTTCTAAATGACCAGTTAAAAATAGGTCATTCAAATAATTTCAAGTTAACTTCAAATAAATGCTGCATCTTGTGGCATACTGATATCAGTAGAACTTTTCTTGTTTGGGAATACTTCAAGTATCCTGTCACCAGCTTACCAATGACTAACAAAGAGCAGCAAAGCCAATGCTTGTATCATTGGAAACACTTGCTAACAATTGATTTTAAGGTTTGATCAGCTCTATCAAGTGAAAAAAAAATCATAGTTGAACGTAGTTGTTTTTAAAACTTTTATTTAAAAAAAAGCTCAAGAGGCTGTAAACCAACCTAAGATGTTCTGTGCTGAAGCATTTAAAGTCTCATCATGAAGGCTTGAAAGAGGTGATTGTGAGAGCAGCAACCACTTTTAAGGTAAAAGTTAATTAGAAGAAGGGATGGGCTGGTCAAAGGGTTTGGTTCTGTGTCAGGAGCATGAAGCTCATGTAATTCAGCTTTCATGGTGTCAGAATATGGAAAGGTGCTGCTGCTGAGTGGTGCTTAGGATGTGCAGACAACAAACTACTTAAGGCTGCAAAGTATTCAGAAGCAAAGATAGGGTTGAAAAAAAAACTGTCTAGAGAGCTGAGATTTCTGATGTCCATTACTGCTCTCACTGAGTGCTGAAGTCCTGTTTTGTGAGGTTTTTAGAAAATATTTTCTATGGCGTGCCACTTATGGTCATGCCAACCGCCTTAGAGTGCCTGTGACTGGACTACGTGGAGTTGCGAATTTTGTCTGATCATAAATCACTAAACATGAAGTGGCAATTACTGCTGAAGATCAAAGATCTTTGGCAACTCCATGTTGTTTCTGTCAGTAGGTTTTTCTAAAGTAATATATATTTCTTTAAAAAAATGAAAAGGATTTAATGATAAACCTTCCCAGTTATTCTCAGAGCACCATTTACTCTGTAACTTGGTAGTAATTTAAAAAAAACATTGTACAGGGATTCAAGAATGCAACTTGTCCAGGGAAATGGTTCAGAAGAGCATTTGTTTTGATCAATTGAATGTGATGGAACAAGTTAACTGGAGCTTTTGATACAAGAATGGTCATGGTTGGGGTAATACTCTTCCTACTACTTTTTGTTACTGAAGGATTGAAATGGCAGATTGGAACCTTTCATCTTTAGGAGCAGTACTGATCAGGCTTTGATTGGGTGAAATAAAACTTTGTGTTCTTGATAATCTCACATGTAAACAGTCAGATCAATTCAGAAGAGGACTGAGATTAAGAATGGAGAAGAACAGCTGCCCTAAAAATATAATTTAAATCATACTCAGAAAATGGGAACTATATGGCATCAGTATGTGCCATTTAAGATAACCAGATTTTCTGGCAAATGAGGTAATGCAAAAATCACAGCTGTGGTAAGACACTTTGCTGTTCTGGTGTCCTCTATAACTTGCACCAGTTATGTTCCCCTTTGCGCTACCAGCGTAGTGGTTGAATACCAGCCCTGAACTTTAAGTAAATCAAAAAAACAACAACCCATTCGGTCGGTGGAAGGCTGCCTTTTCTTAGATGGCTTCTTGGAGACCACGAAAACCAGGAGACCAAGGTAGCTGTTCTGATTTCAAGACTCCCTTTCTAGCTGTGATGGACAGCTGCTCGGCTTGCCATAGTTTCTCTAAGGAATGAATAGGTGAATACACTGGATGGAGGTGGGGAAAGTTCTGTACTGAACTGCAGTCACAGGAGGGATTTGCAGACTGTGGCACTTGGAGGGTAAGGGAGTGGCAGAAGAGGGTACTTAAGAGTGAGGAGCTTATGCAAAAGCAGGGATCACACAGCCAAGCCTCAGGCATAGCAGGAAAGGCTTGTGAAGGATGAAAATATACTGGAGAGAACTTGCTGTAACTCGGCTTCTGTTGCTTGCTCTGAAATGCAGGAAACAGCTAGAAAGCTTATTAACGATAAGTTGCTTTAGAATTCAGTCTTGCTTTTTGGTGAAGTTTCATGCTGATGACATGGAAAAATGTTGCCTTTCTTGCTTTCTCTTTGTGTGACCCTTTGTGAAAGTGTGTATGTTTCATATAAAAGTGTTACCTTCTGCAGGCAGTGTTGTCAAGCCAGTTTGTCATATTAGGGAATTTTGAGCTGGATAGTGGGCCATACTGGTAATACTTCTGTCTTGAAGTCTTTGGGATCTGACAGAACTGAAACATGTTCCTCCCTACTTTCCTGTTCCATCCACAATTGTGTTGACTTTTTTCCCCTCCCCGCCAGGAAACTGCTGGGTACCAAACAGATTGCTACAGGAACACCAAGTGTGCTTCTGTGGATGTCTCCAGTCTGTGGTGGCTTTCCCAGGCTTGGGAGAATGCCAGTGTCCATGCACTGCACTTAAGGCAGGGCTGGTGTTTCACAGAAGGAAAACTGTCTTCTGTCCTTCCTTCTGAACTCAAGAGACTCCTTTGGGGCTTTTTTTTTTTCCCTTTAAGAGTTGAGATAGCAATCCATGGACCTGAACTCTAATATGGCTATATTTTTCCTTCATAGATCTGGTTGAACATGGCATTCATTTTTTCCCCCCAGTATTGGTACTTGCTCTTAACAAGTTGCACGTTCCATTGGAGAGTTGCGTTCCTGCAGACAAAGGGTGCAATGGAATTTATACACAAACACAGTAAAGAGCTCCAAGGTCCTTTACAATGAAGACATCTTTTTACTTACATTTTAAGTAAGCCAGACTTGAACTTTAACTTTCTGCTTTCTCTCTCTGACATTTGGATCAGATGGATAGTAAGATTACATCAAAATGCTTTTTTTTTTCAGTTGTTATTCCAACATTTCTTGAAAGACTTGTACTGTCAAGTCTATTTCTGTGTGAATGATTTTGTTTTTCTTTCATTTGAATGGAGGCTTTTGTTTCAAAGGCCAGCACAAGTGTGACTTGAGTATCTTTTTGTGAGGTATTATTGTAAATGAATTTTTTTTTTAAGGAAATAGGATGTCTTACTTTCATTTTCCATAAATACAATTTCTGGGCTAAAATAAGAAAAATCCAGGCTCTCAGTTAAAAGAAATCTTTATTTCCATAGAATTGCACAGCTATAATTATCAACCAGTGTTGTAGTTGTGCAAACTTTTATAACTAAAATGTTCATGCCCTTGATTATCTGACTCACAGTGGCAGAAGAGGCTATTTAAATCATTGTGATAAAATGAATTGAGCATCATGGCACTTAAACCTCTTGAATACCAAAGGATTTAAAGCATAGACTTTTTGAAATGCTGTCCACTCATCCTCATGCTATTCATGGTACTTCTCTGGCTTCATTTTCTTCTAACCACTGACAGTAGTGCTCAAACATCTGGACATTAAAATAGCAAGAGTGAAAACCCAAGTATTTGATTGAAATGATGCAGCATTCTCTGGGATTAAAGGAAAGCCAGAAGGATGTATTAGAGTGTTATTTGTGTTAGATATTTAGAGATCTCCTGGAAAATTAATGTAGTAGCCAGTTTTCAGGACAGGTGTGTTTTGAAGGGAGGCTGAGGGGTGCTAAAGTTTTTTTTTTTAATTTAACCATGTTGTGAAACTCTTTAGCTGCTGATAAATGTAAAGCTGTGGAGCTCTGTCAGGCTCATAGTCTGCTGTTACTTTGCAATACTCACAGCTCTCCACTGCCGCTGTGCTCCTGCCTGTCACTGGGAACAGCTTGCATAGGAATTTTCAGAGAAACTGCATTGTTTTGGGAGGATGGGCACAGCTGCTTCTCAGACCTCAGCAATTCCTCAGACTAACACACCGTTTGCAGGCAGTTCTCTTAATGAGAAAAAAAAAGACCATGTACACCTTTTAATAATGCAAGTGACTTGAGTAGCTTCATTGTTTGAGATGATTACTGTAAATAGGACAAGGAATCAATATTTACTTTTGCTTTAATCTTTTCCTCATGATTCATAAGAACTGGCAAAAATAAGCAGTAATTAAGATCTTATTCCAGTATAAGAAAAATTGTCACTTAGCATGTGGTGTTTCCCTGTTAGCAGGAGTCTGGCTTAAGAAAATGCCTCACCTCTTGGTCAAAATGGAATATTACTTCTGACTTTGGTGTGGCTGCACCTGTGGGAGAGTGTGTATGAATATGTAATTTATGCTGGATGTATGGGCTATAACGTGGTTTTAGGATTATAGGATAAATGCTGCTGTATGAATGTGAATTTAGTTATCTGATGAACTGTAGCTCCTGGGCAGGAATGAGGGTTGTTGGCAAGGGCAGCTTATTACACCTCTTTTGTAGGCACTAGAGCACTGTGCATCCAGTTCTCCCTTGTTGATTAACTGACCTGGGTGATCTAAATGCTGCTTTATCCTGCTGTATGACACACGTTTCTCTAAGAAAGTTGCTGTGATTCAGTGACATCTAATAGGTTTAGATTTTGCAAGAATAAATAGTATTATCTTGATTAAGAAAGACTAAAAGATAAATACCAAAGGGTGAAATACTTAGACCCCTTTCAACCAGTGATTCCAAGTGCTCTTGTAGGGTAGGTCAGGAAAGTGCAGAGCCAAAAGCAAATATTGCTGCATAATAGAGTCACAGCACCTTTTTCTTTCCCTTCATAAACCCTCTTTCACTTACTGCTATGATTCAGGGCTTCTCCTGAGGAGTGGTTTCTATACTGATGTTTTCTCATTTCCTTTCCCATTCTCCCTAGCATTGCCACTCTTCCTTGTTTTAACCTCCCCTCTGGGAATTTATCCATTCTCCTTTACAACTTGGATCTTTCAACTTTACCCTCTTCTTTCTCCTTGCTCCTCTGTCTTTTCCTCTAAATAATCTTCATTTCAATCCTCTGGTCTGCCCTTGCCCTTAAAGGTCTTCTGACAACAAGTTTCATGGAAAATCTGGATTCCAGCTCTTCATTTGGGCACGTTTAGGAAAGAAGAGCTGTATTAGCAACTGGAAGCTCTCTGTGTGCTGTGCTCTAGGGAGATGATACACACAAAAACAGGCCAGGAAAAGATTAGTCAAGGTCAGGGGCAACCTAGCCTGGACTTGCCTGGGTCAAAACGTGCCTCTTATTTGTAAGTGCAAGCAAAGTACCTCTTTGAAATATTTTTCTAAGGCAAGGACATTTTGATTTGCATCATTCCAAAGCTGTTGTTTTCCATAGGTAGAGGTAGATTCCTCTGATTGACCTCTGCTCCATAAAGATGGCAGATAGGCATCTTTTGGGTGATGCAGTTAAATTCCACCTCCAGTCCCCTTGCTGTATCCATCAGCAAGCCAGTGGCATCATAAACAGCTAATTCGTAGGACTGTATAATGGGTAACACTTGTGATTGATTTCCTTCTATTTTTGTGGAAGGCTGCTGTATAAAACTTGTCAGCTGGGGATCCCTGGAGCTACAAACGTGTTTGATCACATCTGCTAGCAAGTGAAGGCCAGTGGGGTGTGTAAGTGAGAGTCTGGCCATGGGTTCAGGTGACTGCTTTCCCTGGATATTTGCTCTGGCACTGCCTGAGATGAGAAAGCAGGGAATTTCTGAAAACCTGTTTTTCTCAGTTCCAGGCTGCAGGGGAAGGGCATTCCCTCCCATTCTTCCTCTCCTTTTTCTAACAGTCTTCACCTTGTCTGTCTTCCCTTGGGGCTAAAAGGGGGCTGGGGAACAGAAAACTAAGCACCAGCAGAGCAAAGATGTGTGTATGGGGTTAGGCAGAAATTAAAATGGGATTGTCTGAAGGGTGGAAAGTCAAGGAGAGCAACACAGTTCCCCTTAGCCCAGTCCTGGTAATTTTATGAACTCCATCTATACTGTCAAAAGCAGGAGGCCTGCAAATATTAGCTTTGAGCACCTGTACTGATTGATTGGATTGCTGACTGAGGCCTGTGAAGGTTTGTCAGTTAAGAGTCTCATTTATTTGTGACAGCATAAATGTAATTTGAAAGATCATTTTTCCATTGCAATGTGTATTCCTATCCCCTCTCCTGGGTGTCTAAACTTGGAGGTTGTTAGAAACTGTGGATCAAGGAATAGCAAGCTAATTTGGATAAAATGACCACCATCCAGCAAAGAACATGCAGGAAACGATTTATTTATTGACTTTTAACCTTATTTTCTCATTAGTGACTGCAGATAACTTGCAATTTGTTTGATGTTAAATGAAATCTCTGGAGACTTGTAGGCCTCTCTTATTTGGACAGATACAAGTTAGTTGGTCAGATTGAAACTGAATATTATGGTTTCATTTTATTAGACATACAAATTATGTTTTTTTGGTTTTCCCTAAAAGTGTTCTGATCTGATAATGTTTCTGCCAATAAACTCATCAACTGGATTATCCTTGGAAGATGAACAAAATAGTTTATAAACCCTTATGTAAATGACTTCCTTTAATTTGAGCAGTTCTTCATGAAACAAGGTTTTTTTCCTAAGGTGATACTTAACCAAAAAAGAGCTGCTTGCCAAGCTCCACGTTCACCTCTCTTTACCTTTGAGGGCAGCCAACTTCTCTTTTCATCATTTTATGTATTGAAATTAATGGGTTCTGGCTGGTTCAGCAGAAAATGTCTAGTTTCCTGAAAAGCACCCTGAGAGGTTGTTTTTACAGTACCATTCATGATTGAATAGACATGGTAAGTCCTAGAAAGTCTCACTCAAGCTGTTCCCTTGGGACTTCAGCTCTGCTTTGGCAAGAAATGTATTTTCTGAACTTTTGGGTTCCTGTCCTAAACCAAACCTCTGAACCTCTTTTGAAGCCTGCCTGTTCTTACAAGAAACCTTAGAGGAGAGGAGGTTTGTTTATGAAAGGGTATATTAGACTCCTTCATTTACAGCCAACAAAAGCAGCTCTCTTTTCCTGGCTGTACTAATTGATTTTTATTTTTTATTTATTGTTTTGAAGTTAAACAAGTCATAGATTAAAAACCCCTTCAACTCATGCCTCTAGATATTTTTGCCACGTAGTAAAAATACAAGTATTAGTGCAAAGAAAAAAGCAAACCACTGAAGCTTGAAATATAATGTTCTTGCAGACAGTCCATGCCTATTAACTTGTTCCTGACTGCATCTCCTCATGGGCTCTGCTGCCATTGCTCTGGTTTTTGATGTTGGAACCAGTAGTGGTGGCCTCAGTTCAGATGAAGATGGACCTTATTTAGTATTCTCCAAGAAGAGTTTGTCAGAACACGTTGCCATGGCTCAGAACAAACATATAATTCTACTTTTGACCCCAATTCCTAAACCCAGAGACAAATGACAATTAAAACCCTATTAGAAAGCTAAACCTTTGTATTCCTTCTTAAACTTCAGCACAAACTAATCCCTGTATGTTTTCAATCTGGTTAGACCTTAGCTAACTGTCAGTCTTCGTCCTTTGCTCTTCTACTGCACTACTGTTGGCAGCACTTAATGAATTTTTAAATGTATGTCATGAATAGGTCAGGTCACTTAATAAATATGAAACATCTTTATGAGAGCAGAAGCTCTTTCTACAATCAGGACAAAGCTGTTAAAACAAGTGACTTTCTTTGTCATTCATTTTGGGCCACAACACTTCTCTAGAACATAACTGAGTTTGAATCTGTAGTAAAGACAGTTTTTCCCATAACCTGTGTACATTTACAGGCCTCTTCACACATTTGTACATGACAGACTACGTATCTTGTCCAACAACCTGAGCAGTAATTAAGGTTCCCGTGTTCCTCTTGCCAATCCAGTCCTGGCACTGGGTCTCTCTTCCCTGTAGCCTTCATTTAAGGGTCATTACTGACCTACTAAGTGACTTGCCCCAGTGTAGGGGATGAGAACTGCTGGATGTGTCTGCTGTGCTTGGTGTTCTTCAAGAATATCAATGAGTTGGATCCAAAGCTAGATGAACTCACACTGAGCCCATATTTATTCTTTATTCATAAAAGAAAGGATGTTTATGAACCAATGATGGTAAGAAGCTGTAGATCTTTGTGAGGAGACCAGAACAGAAGGCTGATCATGAAAATGAATGGAGATATTGTATGTGCAGGGATTTCTTTTTGAACAGATAACATTCCTTTTGTTTCTCTGAGCCTGTAAATTTGTGTCTAATCTTGGCAGAGAGCAATTTTTTTTGTTCATTTTGGAAGTTGTTTAATTTATTAGTAAGGAGATAACTTTTTATATGTCAAGAGACTGTCTCTGGAAATGATACAGTTGCCCGTATTCTGTGTTGCTAGCTAATGAGATTATGTGAAATTTAAAATATACCCATCCCTTTTGTGTTTTACAATGCAATGAGATTCATGGGGTTTGCTACAGTTTGTTGTAGTATCATGACCATTAGCTAGCAGTTGCTTGCCTGAGGAATTTAAAAAACATAAAACAGTGAGGGGGGGTGGGGGTAGAGAAATTATTTTACCTAAATGTTTAGCTTTCATAACCCCTAATTCTTTACGGGGGATCTTATATCACACCCCACACATATACTTTCCCTCTCAAAAGCACTTTCCCTGGTAATATGTGAGAAATATCTGCTTATAGGATTCTGGTAAATGGTGGCACTTTTGAAAGGAACTCATAAAATCATATGGATTAAAATTGATAAGAACTGTAATCTGAGTTAGTTCTACTGTAAAAGTGGGCTGATGTAGTGCTGAATCAGTCATTAGCTCTGAGGACAGAGCACTTGGAAACAGTCCATTAAGGCAAGAGATTGCCCAATTAGATATTCACGTGGCAGTTAAAATTGCATCAGAATGTTAACCACTTCCAATTTTTAGTCAAATGCGTTTTTAAACTTTGACTGAAATGTTCTTAGTTCTTGCTGTATGGCAAGAGAGAAAAAAGTGCTTGAAATACTTGTTAAAAATAACCAAAGCCCCACATCCACATTAATTTCATGCCAAGTTGTTCTTTATATAATTTGAAAGGGCTGTGATATTCAACTTCAAGTATTGAGAAATTTAAGGGGAATATTAATATGCCCTTATAATATTCCCATACACATGAAAATGATGCAAAGATTTCCTTTATAACCTGAGACATGAACAAGTGTTCTGAACAAACTGATCTTCAAATTTTTTTTATACATTTCAGAGTTTGGGGTATTTTTTTTATTCCTAGGGGAAGGGAAAGAAATTGTAGTGAGATATTCCAGTTTAATTAACCTTAATTTAAATAAATTTAAATGCTATTTGTACTTTCCTCAAAGAAATTACAGCAATCACTTTTGAGGGTGTCTTTACTCTGTGGTCTGCAACTGCTGTTAAATTCAGTCTCCTGAGAGCTCTTGCATTTTTCTGTGGTTGTTTATTTTTTTCCCTACCTTCTGGTTGTTTTTCCCTTTTTAAACATTTCTTCAGTAAACAGACAGTAGAAAAGTACCTTGGGCTATTGGAGCCATGGATCCTCCAGAGTGGCACATCAGTAGAATTGTGGTATTCAGTGAAGTTGATATGAGTAAATCAGACATTGTAACACCAGAGCCAGACATTTGCAATTGTCTAGTGAAAACAAGACAATAAAGGCACAGGTGAAATTACCTGGAAGAGTCTGCATTAGTGCTCTGTGCTCCTGTACATGCCACACAACTAGTGCGAAGTCTATCACAGCAATTCCTTCAGGAATGCCAAGGAATGCTGGAATTCTGAGGCTGTGCTAAGAGATGAGTGCTTACTCCTTGCAGGGATTGCTATTTTAAACACAATGCCAGGGCTGCTGTTTGGTTTAGGAGTTGATCAGCATCTCCAGATACTTTTAGAATTATAATCCCAGCATTGCTGTCAGGGCTATGTTTAGAAAGCTTGTTTTTAAATGTTTCAGTAATATTCCAATGCAGTTAATTTGAAGTGTCTGATATCTTGGAAGTTTGTTCTGCAGTGGATCAACCTAAGAATGGCTTTGCCCAAGATTTTGGGTTTTTTAGTTGTTTTTTTGTTTGGTTTTTTTCCTGTGAAAATTGAGGGGACTCCTTTTTGCAGGCAGTCAATGTGCTGATATTGATTATATAACACTGAATGCTATTTAGATACAGAGGCTTGCTAGGGTAAGACAGGTCATCAGTGTGGAGCATGTGCATATTTTTGGGGGGGTTGGTCTTTATATGTCAGAATTTAATAAGAAAAAATGAACAAAATGGGTGGTAACAACCCTCCTTGTGCTTATTCTGGCATACGTGAATGAGGTTACAGTTCTTGCCTGCAAAGTCATAAGGGGAATTGGGTGGGAAAGAACTGTGAATGAAAAGTGCTGTCATTATTTCTATTAGAAACAAAACTTTGTGCCTTTGCTGACACTGACATAAGTGCTCTGATACAGATTTCCGTTGTGCAAATGTTGCTCAGCAGGACTCCTTGACATGTACAGAGTGTTATTTCTTTCTGTGGCACTGTGGCAAACCCCAAACAGTATCCTATGGGTCTGTTGTGTTGAAAAACATAGGAATTAATAGAGAAAATGTGTTTAAGAGCCTTGTCCAGCCTTTCTCTCCCACACCTTCTATCCCCAGGGTAAAATAGTGTAAATTAGCCCTCCATGCACTGCTCTTAATAAAACTGAAAATGGAGAATCTATGCAGTGCTTTGCTTCATCGACTCCTTATCAGTCTTCTCTAACACCGTGTAGCTCAGTTATTTCCTCTTTTGAGCACAGAACTTAAAAAGTAGCTTCTCAAAATTGAAGTCCTCTGTTGCTTTAGAAAGTGGCAATAGTTCCCTCACTCAAGAGATCTAAACGAAGTGGAAAAATGGCAAGTGTGTTGTTAATTTTTTGGTAATTTTCAGCAGGAAGGACTGGAATGCTGTTAAGTTCTTTCACAATTATGTGATACATCTTATGGATTAAATTCGAATTTGTTGGAGTGAGCACAAGTTTGATAACATTTCAAGATTCATACGCCTGTGATGGCATGAGTGCATTAAGTGAAACATCATAGAAGAAAAGTAGTATGCCAAGTTAGGAGATGTGAAAGTAAATATTGATAAACTCTTGTCATGTCTGACTTCAATATTATATTTTTCAACCTTATAAAATAAACTAAACTTGTTAAGGAAAAATTTTATAGTATTGCTGAAAAAAAGTCTAGTATATGGTTTCAATTTAATCACTGCTAAAGCAAACTAATAAGCAGTGGATATATTAAATTGCAGGACTAAGGGATTCCTTCACTGGGCTACCTATGGAAGTCAAAAAACTTTCTGATTACTTTAGATTTAAAAATCCAAAACGTAGAGCAAGGCAGTCTAGTAACTACTTCAGAGAGAACACAGGAATTGAAAAATAGGGGAAAATTATTCCAACTCATGAAGAGAGATATGCAGGGGCAGTAACTATATGCTAGAAGTGCAAATAAATAAAAATGCTCAATTTAAGAAATTCCTGAGGTCTAGAATATGACTAACATACAATGTCTTCATTTGAGGGGGTCAAGTAACATACTGGAAAACTTTAGCCTGCAGTGTTTGATGTCATTCATGTGGAAAGTCTTAGAGGCTGTTTTAAAGTTTAAGTGAATTTTAACGGTCCAAATGAGAAAACCCTTGGAAAAAAGTCATGTGATTAACTGTTTACCTCCTGAAGTACAAACCAGTCCCATTGGCAGACTTCAAATGAGTATGAAAAGCCAAAGAGATCCTTCCAGAAACATGACAGCTCTGACAAAAGTTGTGTAGAGATGATGTAGGACATTGCAAAGTGCTGGCAGCTCATCAGTCTTGCTATTCTCAGTAGAAGCCAGAGGGAAAAAACCTTATCTTGAATATGTTTAAATATTAAGATATATTTTAATCTGAGCATGCCTTATAGTATTAAAAAATTGGGTATTAGTTTAATAAAAAATAAAAATCTTCCCCCTTCAAACCAAATAACCCAATACACTTGGGATGGGGGGTGGGTAATGACTTTAGGGCAAACTTCAGAGAGGAAATTGGAACCATCAGTAAGCCTTATAGGTTCTGAAGGGACTCTGTAGTGTGAGATTTTAGGACCTGTGGTGGAATCCGTGCTTTACACGTGTACCATAATTGCCTCTGACAATGCTGCACAAAGCAAAGATTTCAAGGCTAGAAATCAAGGAGAAGGCACAATAAATGTGAGCCCTCCCTTGCTGCAATTAGATACCGGAGATTCAGAATGTTTAAGTTTCTGCTCATAAATTGCAAGCAAGTCAGTTAGGAAGCTATAAAAGGGGGGAGCCAAATTTAGGCGTCGTATATAATGGGTGAGATTCCAGAGTGTGCTGCCTGGGAAAGACACTTTCAAGTGAACATAAAAATCCTTGAAGTGCTGATCCCAACATGCACAGCTGCAGCAAGGAAGGCAAACAGTGTTACTGCCAGAGGACTGCAATGTAAATAAGGGAGCTGCCATTCTCGTTATCTGCTGGTTAGGGCATGAGCACGGGGTCTGCTCAGTGTATCTTTGACAGGAAATGGCCACTCTTAATGGGATATGAGGAGATGAATCCAACTGGCACCATAAATCTTGGAGGTGTTAGTAAGCGTAAGGCAATTAGGATCCTTTTCACTGCAGAAAGGAGACAGTTTTATTACTTCTTTTAAAGTGTGTTTCTTTCCTAAATGATATAGGTGCCTACTTTGAAACCATTTCATTTAAATACAGGAATGAGTGAGGGAATGTAATCTGAACAGGATAAGCAATCTGAGGGTTTGAGTGGGCTATTTTACACAAACATGATCCAAGCCAGCTGTATGATAGTTTTAAATGATTTAAGGAAGGATTTGGTGTGTTCATCCATAGTGCAGAGTGCAAATTCAAGCTTCAGTTGCATAGGCAGTGTTGCAAAAGATCTGCTTGGTAGATGAAAATTAACAGCTCCAAATGGTGCATTCCCTTTTCCCTGCTAATCTTGGCCTCCAGCATATCTCACTTGCCAAATCCAGTGATAATCTTTTGGATGCAAGTGGCATCTCTCGGTTTAAGTGCTCCTGGGTAGTGTATGGCTCTCCAGACTTCACAGAATGAGAGCTAACATTTGCATCTAGCTTGGAAGAACTTGGTTTCTGAACTTCAACCTCCTTGCTTTCTCCCCCAAGATCTAATGCCATGGGCAAAGGCAAGTTCAAAGTTGTAATTAAGAAGGCCGATATGGCATTCCAAAGGACTGAGCTAGGCACCTCCTGTGACAAGAGATGCCTTTCCTGGGATTGTGTTGGGTTGTTTTATTTTTTTTTTAAACAAACTATGTCCATGTCTATTTGATGAACAGTTCTGTTAGAATCTTTTACTATATAAACTGGTATTTGTCCTTTCTTTTCATAACAAGCTCATCATTATGATATCCGAGCACGTTTTGTGATAACTTAAGAGTGTCTGTTAATGCTTAGAATCATGGGGTTTTTCCATTACTTTTCCCAAAAGACCATTACCTAGTTTCCTGTGTCAGCTGGGGGTTTCACAATGGATTAACACCCACCCTGTGCCCTACACCCCAACTGGAGGAGATTGTTTATTCAGACTTCCTTCTTTCAGAACTGTGCAAATGCCTCAGTAAATGGACTGGCACACACACGTGCACCATATAGCAAAATGTTTGTGGGGTTTTGTTCATATATCCTGACTACGAATGTATGGTTATCTACAAATTGTTTAAATACTCTGTGTCCTGCCTTGGAAAGTCTATTTTAGAACTTTTTATATGAAATCTGTGCTATGGCTCATAGTTTTTCCCCACGCTCTGTGTTACAGCTTTGCATGCAACCCAGATGCTGAACCATTATGAGCAGCCAGTCACATAACAGTGGAAGAGCAATTCAATGTCATATGCAGAGAATTTCTTTTTGCTCAATCCTGATCAGATTTTCCTGAGCCTGAGAATAAAAAGATTTTTTTCCTACTATGCAAGAGCCTCAAATTCCCCTGAATCTGAGACAACACATTTCTTTTCTTATTCACATTGCTACTAGTGATTTCAGGAATTCCACTCTGATCTTAATAGTACTTGTTCTTATTCCATTGCCTATGTATTTCTGATCCTTACTGCATCATCCTAAATGTTGATGCTAACAATAATGAGGAGCACCTATCCCTTTGGCCCTGCCTTAGGCATTGTAGACATAAATGTTGCCAATGAGGTAGCTTGTGAAAAAATTATGACAGTTTGTCAAGAAAAAGTAGATTCTTATATACATGGGATCACACAGTGTAAATCAACTATTTTATTTGCTGAAGTTACATGGAATGATCACATTGACAGTTCATTTGGCTGGTGTCTCTAGTTCTGATTCCTCATGTAATCTTGCAGCATGGTCAGTGAACAGAGCTTTGAGCTGCTCTGTACACTTCCTCACATCTGATTAGGGCTCTTGCCCTGAGAAAACCAGGGTTATAAAACTGAGTTAAGCAAGAGTTTTACAAACCAGAAATGGAGAAAACTAAGTAATAGAAGAGTTATGCCAAATTTCCCTATAACTTCAGGGAACCTCCAAGAGGAAAAATTCCAGGAGCCAAGGGTATCTGGGTTATGGTAAAATTTTTTTTTTAGAAGATATGAAAAGTTGCACTTAGGAAATGGAAGATTCAGAATACAGTAATACAGACTTTGGGAAATGATCAAATGGAAACTTGTCTGCAACAAATTGCTTTAATGATCAGCATAAATGTGTTTTAATTTGGATTAATTACAGCCTGGGAAGACTTTGCTCCTAAATAAACTTCAGGAAAATGTCATCCATAATGAGTATACTAAATAAACTTCAGTATAAATAAATGGATCACAGCTCTCCTACCCACTGAAGACTTGCTGTGTTTATAAAATGTACACAAAGCCCTGCATATATACTGTACCTTAAGGTATTTACGTAATGACAAAAGATCACTTTTTCATTTTCCAACCCTCACTAAGGGATTGCAAAGCAATCAAACTTTAACAGCCAATTAATCTCTCTAGATGATGTTTGTGTAGCACTTAACCAGTTTCAGTAAATTAGATCCCTGTGGGCTGGGCTGTTACATTGATAGAAATGTTACTGCTAGCTGGAGGCATTCATTTACTAGTTTGTAAGAACAGCAGTATTGAGAAATAGTGAGCATATGGAAACAAACTCTCTACACCTTTTCAAAAGCAATGCTGTTTGTAAAGGATAGGAGGTTCTGGGAACTACCCAGCATGGAGCCTCACTAAACTAAAGTAGTTTGTCAGTTCTGTTGGATTGGAGAGACTGCTGTTAAATTCCCTGTAAGAAACAGAAGAAATCCATGGGGAGGCAGCTGTGGCTAAAGAAAGATAATTCATTGCAATAGCATCCAGTTAAGCAAACAGTTAAAGAAACAGGTTTATTTATAGTATTTCTCCTGTGCAGGCAAGCACAATACATGAAAATAATTTTAAACAAAATCTCCAGGAGAGCAAAAGCTTTCAGTGTACGCAAGATAAAAATCTAATGGAAAAGTATCATCTGGAAACTCTTTTTCAATGTGTTGGTTTAAGACATCTGCAGTAGCTTTCAGGCTCCCTGTGTGCCCACTGAAGCCCCTGAAGCACAGCTGCAAATCTCCAAGTGTACAAGAGCTGCATGACTGACGTCTGTGTACCCATGGCAATACAGCTGCAATTACTGGGTTCTCTGTATGTGATCCTTGAGGATCTCAATAGCACCATAATTGCTATACCAGGTTGATGTAAGGATTTCCTTGTCCATAATGACTTCTGGAGAAGGGTCTTGGGCATGAATGGATGAGTTCAGCTCTGTTTGCTCCTTGCTTTGGTCAAATCCAGCTGGAAGACAGGTAAATGAACTGTTCTTGCTTGCACCTGCACTGGTGTTACATTCAGGATGCAAACAGGGAGAAGGGACATGACTGAAAGTGTTTAATTAATGGTTTCTGATCCATGGAAGTGTCAGGAGGGCCTGAGGGAGAAATTAATTCCTGACAGAATGAAGGCATTTGTTAAAAGTCACATTTTAGATTGCTGCCCTTGAAGCAGGTATATTTTCAGTGACATACAATTGGCATCACATAATGATGGCACAGAGGATGTAGAAATTCAGTGTGGCTGAACTTTCCTGGTCAGGTTCAGAAAGCCTGTGGTAATACAGAACTTGCTGTCACCTGGGAGGTGTCAGCCCAGGAGCATCATGGCTTGAACTATTGGTAGGCCTTTGAAGAGGCACTTTTTTATATATATTTTAATGTCTGGAGAAAGTGCTCAGTATAGTTGGATTTTTTCCTTTGAAAGCACAGGCTGCCCAAACCTTACTCAAGCCTCTGGTGGCACTTCAGTTCCCAAAGTTCATTTGCTACAAGGTGTGTGTGAATATTTGTAGTTGTACACTGTTCTATGGGTGTTTGTTGGGGAAGAAGCAGGGCCATGAGCATCTGCTGAGAAAGGCAAGTGGTAGCAGATAGGAGATGACCTTTTAGAGCTGACCTTCTGCTTTATTCCTTCTGATAACTTTACGCTGCCATGCCATGGCTCATGATGTGGCCTGACCATATGGTGTTTGGCAGGAAAAGGTTTAATTAAGATTGTTAGACAGGCAGCACAAAGATAAAGGTGATCTGTTCCTGTATCACACTGCCTTTGCTGAATTTTGCTTATGGCCTGGAAATCACAGAATGGTTGAGGTTGGAAGGGGGATCTCCAGAGGTCATCAGGCCCAACCCCTTTGTGCTCTCTTAGTCTTAATTGACCCTTACTTCTACCAACCTCTTGTAGGTGTTTTTGTTCCTTTCAAACACCACTCAGGATGTCAGTAATGAATACAACGGAATGGTTAGTTTGCCTGCTGTTCTAGATTGTTCCTTGGGCAACTGGAAGAGTACCAGGGAAACACCATACATTGATTTACTTAACAGAGCTGCTTTCATAGAAGGAAAGAGATGGCTATTAACCAGGTAAGTAGAAAGTAACATATAGTGTGTGGATATATTGAGAGCAAATGTATGAGCCCTCATGGATCTGTCTGCCTCCCCTCATTTTAGCAGGATTTATGCTGCAAGTGTGTAGGTTGAGAAATTTTGGTTGAAAGCAAAATGGGAATTTCACTCTACACTGTAACAATTGTAGCACTTGCAAAAGTGGACAGGAAGATTTTTGAATGTGGATATTGTGGACAAAACATAGTTTAGAACATAAGAAAGCCTGTAGTATAAATGTGCTATTCATTACAATTTTTCAACAAAGATATGGTCTGAAATGAAATGCTTTCTCAGTGGAATGATTTTGCTCACTGTTTAGATGTGCAATACACAAGTTTGGATAGAGCTCTCCTTTCTGAGGAAGGAGAAACAACTTCATGTATTAAATAAAATTGCAACTTCCTAAAATGACATGCTGGGAAAATAAATGTATCGAAGTGATACTTGGCTCTAGGGGTGAAACAAAAGTACAAACCTCCAGGACTTTCTCCAGCTAAGTGAAGTTCTGAGAAGGTCATAAAACAAAAGCATAATAATATCACTCTGGGTTACTAGTTACCATTTCAGTATGTGCTCTGACCAGTGAAAGCTTTGCTTGGAGCACAGCTGTCCTCCATGTTGTGAGTTTGTATTTTGTATCATTGTATCTTGTACTCTTCCAGATATTCCTGTTTTCTCCTTCTTCCGCAGCAATAAGTAGCTTTGAGACTGTTAAAATAATCCTCTGTGTTTCAGCTGAAAACGACAACAGGATATTTCTCTGCAATATAAGAGCTGGATATAACTCTGAAGGGTTATACCATGTATCTACTAAGCACCTTCACTCTGCAATGCAGGCAAGCAAATGCATTTGATTTTGCACCATAGGTTATAATCAAGCACTGTCAAAACAGGAGTGAGCAGTGTAAAGATTCAAGAGGTGATGCTTCCTCCTGTTCAGACGCTAGACCTTTGCAGAGCATGTTAATGGGGTGGGAAGCTGCAGAAGGAAAATGCTGTGACACTTCACCGACTCTTTGAGGTCGGTAGCTTGGGATACTGCCAGCCAGAAGAGTACAAATTGACATGCTGCTTCTGTCACCTACGTGCTTCTTCCTGCTGTTCCCCCACCTCCATCCCTGCAAATCCCCCAACCCAAACCTCAAATTTATTAAATTTAATGATGTGTTGAAATCTTAATAGCCTATTGTTATCCAATGTAGGGCAGCTGGTGTTTCCTGAAAGAGGTCAAACATACAAAATCAAGGTATATGGTGCAAGATGCCTTAGGGAGCAACCAAACTTATGCTGATGTTTGGTCAGCAGGCCCAGTTCTGGAGCCATGGGATAGTTAACTTCAAGCAACCTTTAAGCTACCCTTGTATTGAAGCACTGCTCAGTACCTGGATTAGCAGATACTTTTTGTACCAGTAGTTGAAGCATTTACTTTCAGTTTTCTTCAGATTAGTATGTCTAGAGTCTTAAAGCCGATTCTCCTACAAACTAGATGTGAGATAACAATTTCTATGTTCCAATGCACATCTCTTTTTCTCTGTAAAAGAGAAAAAGCATTCAATTCACTATCACTTTAGTTCTGGAGGTGTATGTGTGCTTCTGTTGTGGTCATTGCTCTTACACCAGTGAACACTGGCTCTGATCTCCAACTATAACAACTTTCTGACACAAAGACCTGAAGAAGGGCTGTGTTCAGCATGCCGAAAGACAGTCATACAGAAGAGTTCTGGATTAAAGAGTGGGATTTGGTATTGCACTAGAGATGTGGAGGGGAGAGCACAGCTGTTTGTATCAGGAGCTTGTGGGTTGGGAGGCAAAGTTTCCTGTTTTGTATAAAATGTTTAACGGTTTCTGGCAAAAATCATTGGTTTTGAGTTTAAAAGAATGAGGAGGCTTTTTGCATTAAATTACTTGTATGAAAAGCCTTCCAGAACAGGATAAGCTGTATTAAAGGGAAATACTGATTGTGGTACTTCTGTATTTGCAAGCCTGGCCTAGATAAGACCTATTTGAAAGTATAGCAACACATGTTGATCTTCATTTGAATCTACTGCTTAAGGTAGTGGAAAGAGTTAAATTCATTAAAAGAGTTTTTAAGAAGGTGGTATAGATCTTTCTCATCTTCTTTCTTCTCTCCAGACAACACTGGATAAATAGAAGGGGGAGTGGGAAAATGCCCAACAGCACTGTGTTTGCTGGAATAAAAATTCTGCACTAGGAAAACCCACATTCATCCTCCTTACGTATGTATGTGTGAACAAGCAGCAGCACTCTGTGCCTCTGGGACTGGCTCCCATCTAGAGGCTTACTTACACTGCAAGGGGAAGCAGGTGGCATCTTTGCACAATCTCCAGTTTCAGATTGCATGTTATCTTTAGGGCAGCTTTAGCATCTAGCCAGCACCCTGTGGGAGCTTCTTGGCACACACCATCTGGTAGGAACACTAAATCACCCTGGTTTGGTCCTGTCCTCTGGCTGAGGTGGTGGTGAAAATACTGTGCTTTTTATTTCTCCTGCTGTGTGCCACATCAAATGACCTTTTGGCTGGACGCTCTCAGGGATTTGCCTACGGCAACCTGGATCTGGTCTTCAGAGTTATGCTTTGAAGAAGTGTTCTAAACTGAAAAGTGTTTTAAACTCTGAAACTGTGTGATACTTTACTCCCATCTAAATCACCTTTTTTCCTAGTCTGAAAGAGTATCACAGTTCTAGTCTCTTTCAGTGTTGATGTTTTCCACCTATAATTTCCCTTTTCTTCTAGAATTTTCTTGTTCCCAGTGTTATTTTGGGATTGCAAGGCAGGGCTGAATACAGTTTAAAAAATGGAAACAGAACTTGGATGCCAACATTCAGGTTTGTAGTGACAAACACACAAAGGTCTGCTAGATTTCATTCTCTGCTCCTTGGAGGACTGCTCCTCTGACATATTTTTTCCTTTGTTTATGATCAGTGAGCTGACACTTCCAAGGGCCTGTTCACAGGTTTCTTTTCTGAGTGGCAATAGCTGATCTAATAACTGTGCATCACAGTTGGATTGATTTCCCCATCATGCCTGCAGAGCATGACTTTGAAGTTACTGATGTTGAATTCCATCAGATAAGGCCTCCTGGTCTCAGCAAGAACCTTTGAGGACTGGCCAAGCAAACTTAGAAGTCACAAGTTAGGGAATAGAGTTATTTAGTATTTTGAGTTGTTGGCTTCTGCTGTATTGCTTTCATCTCTTCACACCTCTGTGTTATTGAAAGTTTGTCCAGAAGGAGGAGTGTGGGGGGCAGACTAGATTAAACAGGGTGCTCGCTGTTCACTCCTTGGGGGTTAGAGGTACCGCTGTATTGGTAAAAAATGATAAATTTAACTCCTAAGCCCAGAGGAGGTCTGAGGATGTAGTAGCTTAAGTAGTGTTCCACTCTAGAGTGATACAGGGGCTAGGGGAGAGCAAATGGCCATCCAGCTTGGAAAGAAGGTGGACCAAATACAAGTATTTGGAAAGCATGATATGCTCTAAACAAGTAAAGAAATCTTAAATCGTTATATAAGTCTAATGACCTCATTAAGTCTCACTGGAAATGTAAGACAGAACAACAGGAAGCTAAAAGTCGCTATTACTGCTAATACATTTAAAAGTTCTTAATTTTGTTGTGCTTTCTCATTGTGCATGGTACCTAGCCAACCCAGTGCCACAGGCTAAGTTTTCATTAGCATTCCTATTTATCTTCAGTAAAAATTAGTTACATCTGAAAAAGCATGTGCACAGGATACATATACAAACTGTGTCCTGGTGTTGGTAATTCTGTTGTTCATGCTTGTTAACTTTACTGTAGCCTTAGGGCTCTCATGCTGACTCTCTTAAGCATAAAGTGCTGTAACTCAGAGAGTACTGTTTATGTATTAGGCCTTTAAACTTTGCAAATATTTCTACTAGTTTTACTGTGTTCTTTACCTTGCAGCAGTTTTAGGTGTTCAAATGATATAACCAACACTCCCTTGCTTGTTTACACCTTTTCCTCATTCCCTTCTTTCTTAAATATTAACAAAGCAATGGGAAACAGATCAAAAAGGAAGATAATTTATACAAGGACACTGAGGTTGGTAATGCCCACATAGTGTTTCAGCAGTTCTGTCTAGGATGGAGGAAGAGGGGCAAGTATTAGAAACAGGAAAAAATCTGTTATGGTGGTAGTGTATAACAGGTTCATCAGGAGAAAATAAATGTGCATTAGCTTCATTTCAGCAATGTGGGTCTTTTTCAAAAGTCCAAAATCAACTTTTGGTAAATGCAGTTAGACAATTTGTGTGGATTCCAAAATGAAAGTGCACCAGTTAGAGAAGTTTGGCTAGTGCTCCTTGGAGTCAGCTCTAAGGTGGGAGAGTTCCCACACATTTCATGAGCCTTTCATGCTGATTTATGGGCACTGTGGATCACACAGCTCGGGCAATGTAGAAGCACTTGTTATAGTTGTGATGCCTCAGCTACTGTAGGATTCCTCCAGCATCCTTCTGCTGAAGACACTGCTTTGCATCACCTAAGGCAGTGTTGGGATCTGCAGTGTCAGGGAAGAGGCTGAGGAAGGAGCACAGATGGGCAGGAGGTGAAAGGCCTTGTGGTGGGCTGGGAGAAGTTGACTGTGCTATTCAGATTGGAGCAAAAGGGATATGATGTTGAGATCTAAATTGGAGATGGCAAGATGTGCCATCAGGGAAAGGAAGAGATTGGAGCTCAAGTTTGAGGATGAGGTTTGGGCAGACAGACCCAGAGTTAAATAAAAGTAGCAGAGTAACAGAAGAGGCTTCTGTTTCTCAGCTCTATTTGTGGCATTTAATCTCAGATCTGTTCCGTTTCCAAATTATGTTTATCTTTAAACAACAATAGAAACAAAATATCAGTGCAGCTGATGTGCTTTATTTTCAACTGGTTGTGTACTCATCAGAAAGTCTTAGGGAGTCTTTTATGGCTTACATTTACACTTAAATTTGTAGAACTGTTATATGGCAAGCTCTGGAAGCTGATGTCAGTGTGTCAGTGAACAGATTTCATGTTACCATGTGAGTAATGCAGTTTTGCTAGCAGTGCATGTGATGTAAAAACCTTTGCTGTTTGAGTCTTCAATTTTGCTTTGGTTAAGAGTTGTGATTGCAAGGATTAATAATTAAAAAAATATTACTCTGCTCTCTCCACTTTAAAAGATACAATTTTTGGTAAGTCACCTTTGGAGGGACACATAGTGCCTGGGACTTGTCATCAGTTGGGTTTTTGAAATCTCTGACTCCTAGTTCCTAAATTGACAGGATACTGAGTAAGTGAAATTCCTAACAAAAAGGAAAATGTCTGTCAGAAATATTGCAGCTTCCCCCTGTAGGAGGATGTTTTAAATGTACAACTTCTCCTTTAAACATTCTGTGTGAAAGCTTCTTAAAAAAGAAAATATTGAGGTAATATTGCTGTCTATTTTTGAGCATTTTTCAGCCTTCCATTTCTCAGTATTCTGTTGTCTGTGTGTGAGATCTGCACTTATCTCAGGGAATGGTGGTGGAAGGCTGAATCTATGTCCACTTCTGTGCATCTGAGGATTCAGTCACAGGCAGCAGAGACAGTTATGTAAAATATATCCTGGGGAAAAGTGTTATGCTGTAACTCTTCTCATGATGAAATTCTTTAAATCAAAATTTAAAATGTTTAGTTGAATC
This sequence comes from Pithys albifrons albifrons, assembly GCF_047495875.1. Lineage (NCBI taxonomy): Eukaryota > Metazoa > Chordata > Aves > Passeriformes > Thamnophilidae > Pithys > Pithys albifrons. Next base: position 12,656,936 of record NC_092470.1, read on the forward strand.
TTCTTGCTGATAGTCAGCTCTGCACCTCTTTCCATGAACTCCAGAATCCTTTAATCTTTTGCATTTGCTGCAATTGCACCTACTTCAAAGCATTGCTGCAGGCATTGGAAAGGATCCTGGCACTCGGTGGGAATAGGGCGGGGATGTGAAATTCTGTCATCACTTGGAAACTGCAGCCATTTCTGAAGTGCGAGTGTGATCTATCTTTACAAAAGGGCAACAGCATTATGCAACTAATTTGGGAATGTAGGGAAAAGTGTCTGTATTGGCTGTAGTTTTAAAATATTTTTTTAACACCCTCCTCTCTTCCCCCCCCTCCCCCCCCTTTTATCCTGAGCAGTACTTGTCAGTCTAAGGAGGGAGCTGAACACAGTATGATAATGATTACTGGGCATTTTACCTGGTTTTCAAACAAGCTCTAAGATGCTGAACCCTGAATACAATCCAGCCATTGATACGTGGGTCTGGTGGCACTGGAACGTAACAGAGTCCTTAAGATGAGCTGAAGAAGAGGCAGTGAAAGTGTTAATTTGAAGAGGCAGGGCTGTGTTATTTTTAATAAAGAAGGTAGCTGTTAACACTTGTCTGTCAACTGATATTTTAAGAAATAAAATCTACTTTGGGACATGTTGTTTTAGGTGAGCAGAGTTAGTGTGGTGTAAGCTGAGGGTGGTAATGTCTTACAAGAGCCAGTCCTAGGGGTTGGAACAGTATCCCAAGCCTCCTGCTGACTGCTGTGAGGATGATCAAACTTGTAATAAAAATATTTGCCCTCTTTCAAATTAATGTATTTGCATGGATACACAAATACCCCACATGTAATTCACAGGTACCTTGGTTTCATGTTGGCTCATATTTCGAGAAAAAGGGTTTAGTCATAAAGTCTCCTTCACCAATGGCACCTGCTTACACTGAGTTTTGCTTTAGCATATATGAGTGCTGCTTTGACTTGCAAAACTGCAAGATACTGCTTTTCATTCAAGGAATTTAATTGTGAAAGAAGCTGTAAGGTTTTTATGGAGCTTAGATTGTGGTTTATTTTAAAGACCATACTAAAAGCATTCTACAATTAAGTTTCAAAAGAATTAGGCACTATAATGCATTTCAAGCTGCCACTGTTGTAAAGAATTACAGTTCTTGGGGTATAAAAAGTGACTAAACTGCTCCTAAAAGTGAAATCCAAGTGCAGTATAGCTTTTTGTTGTGCAATGCACTTAAGTGATGAATTCACATGATGTTAAGAACAGAAGGCAATTTCCCAAGTGCTTCCAAGTTTGAAGTAATATATTTATTTTTTTTATACTCAATGAGTTTTCAAATAACCTGTACTACCAATCTCTCAGTAAAGCTCAATCTGTTGGCAGACATCATCTGTGGTTAAAACACCTCTTAAAATAATGGTCAGACTTCTAACTTTTTATATTACTGCAATAATTCTGTTAGCTCTTAATATGAGTTGTGTCCATGCTCCCAATTAATAAACACCTGAACATCAGGGGAAGAGCAGGAATTTCCAAGTTAGAGCTAGGAGAAATACAGGTCATAGTCCAGAAGTTGTGTTTTTAAATTAGAACAGCACTTTTTATGATTGAAAATATAACCTATAAAAATCTAAATAATTTTCCCCAGAAATTCACCTCCAGTCTTTAATTGCTGTTGGAAAGGGGAGAACTAGACTTCACTTTGATCTGTAGTTAATAAACTTGATCTTGGTTTACACTTCCTTCTGTTATGGAAGATCAAAGGACAGTTAAAGCTGAGGCCTTGAATTTTGCATGTGTAATGTGATGTTGTTTTGTGTTTGGTGTTGAAGATGGTGCTGTTTCCTCAAGGCGATAATCTTGGAATAGGTGGCTGTTACTGAGCCTTTGTGATAACCACTCTGTGTTCACATTATAGATACCCAATCAGAAAATAATGTGTTCATACAATATGACTTCTCTTAGCCCAGTTAGTTGGCAAAGATCAAACAAGAAAAAAACCCAACACCAGCAGAAAACCAACTCATTATTGTCTGATGCTTTTATAAAATTTCTATAAAATCTCTCTACAGATTGTAAAAGCCATAGACAACCTGTAGTAATTACAGTTAAAAAATAGTACATGCTTTACTTAAAAATCGTGACACAACATGGCCAATGCTGACATGAATTAATTTATGTATATTAGTAGACATGACATCATTCATGAGGAACATGTGTTCCTTCTAATTAATTTTGAATAGTCTACAGCCCCTTACCTGCCCAGGCAAGAACAGATTGAGAATTATTGTACATCTGCACAGTAAGAGATCAAACTACCATAGTCATTCCAGGTTCCCAGTTTTCTGCATAGATGCATTTAACAATATTACTGTGGATTTTTTATTTGCATGATTAAAATAGGATTTTAATTTGTTAATGTTATTTCACAGAAATTCTGCTGTATAACCATCAGCAATGTAACCTTGTTTTTGTTGCATGACTGTATGGGTTGTGGAATTAAGTGAAGGATTCTATAGGCAAGAATAAGGATATAGGGGGAAAAATTAACTCCTAGATGATATAGATATCATCATTTAGTTTTAAACTTAATTTATGCACATCATCTTTGATTACTTTAGATCTACACATCCATAATTGGCCCTAAAATTCTGGCATGATACAGGGTAAAGATGAGTTGGTCTCATGAGGTGATACATTAGATAACTAGAGGAAAGAAATGCAAATAGAATTTTACCACCTGTTCATATTCGTTGTTTTTCTATTTTTTAAATTTCCCAGATTGCTTTATTTTGATAAGAATTGCTTGTTTTCTTTCCTGAAAGATGCAAAACCTGATCTTATTGGACCATAAGTCGACTATCTCAGAAGAATCTAAGAAACATGAGTGTGTAGGGTTTGCTAGTACATACTGTGTCAGCTGAACAGGGCTTATGGCAAGCAGATTCTGCAGGCTCAGCAGCCCTAAAGTAGGCTCATGTTTGCCTGAGAGACCACCTGGGAATCCTGGGTACTATAGTCACAAACCAAGAGGCCAAGATCAAACCCTTGGCAAATATTAAACCACAGATGCTGAATGAGCAGAAAGACTTCCTTTGGTACCATTGCTGCTGCTGAGCTGACAGATGGGAATGGCACCCAACAAGCAACCCTGCTGCAGTGAAAGCTTTCTGCTCATCTGCAAATGGCTAAAGGACATGCAGGAAGCAGATCCAGTGTAGCCTCTTTGGGGGCTGATGGCACTATGTATTATCTGTCTATGAAATAGAAAGGTTTTGAGGAAAGTAAAAAAATTCCCTTTTATGAGGCAATGTAGGAACAGCTACTAAAAGGAGACAGAATAAGGAAATGTGGATTCTGTGGCTGAAAGGTGACTGGGACTTGGGTTTTGGATATTCTAGCCTAATGAGTGGTTTTGAGTCAGAATTGTTCTGGAGAAGGGCTGATAATATGAAAATGTATCTGGTAGATTGTTTTGTTTTTGCTGTAAATTTTTAATAGGAACAAAAAGGAAAAAGAAATGTTACCATTGCAGGACTGCTGGGAGTCAAAGTTTCTGTCTCTTGGCTGTCTTAGCAATTTGAACAAATATTCTCTTCTGAATGTCTGGCATTCCTAATTATTGCTGTAGCTAATTTGCCTTGTGTTTTTTATATTTTATTACTTTCTATCTGATCAAGTGTATTTTTAGATTTAAAATAGTTATGTCTAGCTTTGTAATTTACTTTTTAATGACTTTTTTTCAGATTTAACAGGTGATTAGTGCCAATAAAAACAATTTTTCTCAGCTATATTCCTGTGGTTGAGTGGTGTCTCTCCTCTCTTGATACTTTATGACCTCAGAAGATCTTTATTGTTGTCTCAGAAGGCCTGGAAGGCAAAGATTAGATTTCACTAAGGTCTAATCAGATTTTCATTAAGTTGAGCCAGAAGATGAGGTTGCTTCTGTCTCCATTTTTGACTGGTTTGGACTTTATTTTTTTAAATCACATCTCTGACTTCCCTGCTGTGGTGATCATACACTGGTAGTCACAACAGTCTCCTCCTCAAGAGAGAGGAGTGCTGCTAAGGAGCTCAGTGCAATGGCAGCGTTCTTGTTCCTGTTCTCCTGAATTTTTTGTTACACCATTCCACATCTGAATTGGAAGAGAAGGGCATATAAGTTCTCAGCTGCTGTTGTTGATTTTCCTGATATAACTATGGTGATGCACTGTAAACCTCTCTAAAGAAAACTTATGTCATATCAAAAAGGGAAAGTGAATAGAAGATCTATGTGATGTTCGCAGACTGATCATAGACAGGCTCACTGCTGTGGGAGTTTTCAGATCACTGTAACATGCAATGCAGCTTCTTTTGGTTCAGCACTTGGAGTAGTCCAAGGTCTGTGCTTTTGGGGAGCTCAGAATGTGGATCTGGAGTGCAAGACATGCACAGCACCAGTCAGAGCCTGCTGTTGATTGCCCACTGGAAATGCTTTTCACTTTTCAGTTGGCTTCAGTCCTGTTCTTTGTGGCTGAGCTAAGAGATAAGAACTGTGAGGTGCTGGCTTCACCTGTGTTCATGCCACAGGCCTACCACCTTCGGGAGAGCTAATTTTTAGTTCTGTATCATCCTTGTCTTTCTACTTTTCTGCTAGTTTTTCAGGTTTTTATCCCACTTCCCTCCCCTTTCTATAATGCAGGCAGAAAAGTGCTGGTGGTGTCTATTTTTTCAGGGTGCTTTGTAGGTGCAACATTGATGAATAAAACAGTTGGGGGAGCCAAATATGGGACAAATAACTTCATTTTGTAGTTAATTACCCCTTTGACCAGCTCCATGGGTCAAATGGGTATGCAACAAACAAAACGTGGAGGAGAGAGAATTTAAAAATAAAACATACCTTTTTTTCAAAGATTATTCTTGCCCTGCTAGTTTATGGAAAAGCAAATAAATTGAGTAACATTGCCAATAAGTCTGCAACCATGTTACAGACATAATCATGAGGAAGAATTAAAAGATGTATCTTGTAAAGTTCAGGCTATATAAGTTCACCTGCACGCTGTGTGCTAGTGCTTAGTACAGAATTACGTGGCCCATTATGGGCCAGATTTTTTTATAGACTACATCCATTTAAACCCAAGAACTATTAATTTTTCTGGGATAAATTCTCACATATGTACACTTGAGTGACAAGTGTCACCCAATAGGCTGGTGGTGATGACTCTCCTGTCAGATCCATGTCCTACAGCAGACAGGCAGCATTGCAGGGCAAGGCAGCAGAGCTGAGCTGGGGTGTCCTGTGTGCTCTTAACACCCATCCTGCTCTGAGCCAACTGCACCCCTGTGAGCAGCTGGTGAGGGTCACTGACCTGCATCTTAGTGTTTGTTTCCAGCCTCATTCTTCAAACACTGTCGAATTAAAATGATGAGCAAATCAGCCCAGTAAACTTGGCATATTCTCACTTTATTCATGAAGGCAGATCTAATGTTCCTTGACAAATTGTTCCAAAGAAACTGTCTTGTAAAATAGAAAATCTGCCAGTTTCTTAATACCAAACTGTGTTCCTATTAGGACACAGTGTTAATGGTTCAGTAGAAAATACAATGCTTGGTGCAGAGTGACTCTGAAATCATCCAGCATACTTGATTGTTAAGTGAGCTAACTATCCAGTGCATGTCTCAGCTGCCATCTGTCCAGTTACTTGACAGCCTTTTGGGGGGCTGGGGGGGGAATAATCTTGAGAGCTGGCAGTGGTCCAGTTTGCCGCAGGTCTGCTTTCTAGTGTTTTTGTAGCAGATGTTGTGCCACATGCCCAAAGCTGCTGCATGTAAGCTGCTGTGTGCTCAAATTTTTAATTTTTGGGATGTCTGACTGTTTTTGACACAAGATTTCCATTTTTCTTGGCAGCCCCTTATGGGGTGCCTTGGTTGCAATGATAATCTGATGAATAAACCAGAGTCAAAGATTTGAGGCCTCTGTCACAGGCTTTCTGATGGCTTCAGTGGATGTTGGCTTGGATCCTGGCTTGTCAGTTGTTAATATTTTCTGTTTTACCTTTTAAATTTAATTGTGTATCTCAAAGTATGGCATTTAGAAAACAATTAGTATGGAGTTAGGGAGCCCTTGAGTTTGCACTGTGCTTTTAAGGAATTCAGCGGTTCCTGCTTTTCCAAGATGCTACAAACCTGTTTATATACATGGATACCCTGCCCCTCATGCACAGCTAAATTAGAAATGACACTGAATTTTTCCTTCTGTTATCTTCCATATATAACATAATTCCATTGAATGCCAGTTGATCCTAAGGCAATGTAAATCAACCAAGGTGAGATGAAGCTTTAGAAACTGCTATGTTTTCCAATTCCATGATTAAAATGCCTTGCTCCTCCTGTGCAACTTGGTGGTTGTCAGCAGAGTAGCAGGAGGGAATTATCATCTTCCTGAAGCAAACCCTGCTGCTAGGGAGAATTTCTTCTCTCCTTCCTTGCTTTTCTTTAACAAAAAGAAGGAAAAAAATCAATTAGGTAATGCAACATGATGTGTCTCTCTACATTTTCTACATGGCACCCATTTCAAGAGGTTTGCTATATGAAAATGATAACATGATTATCCACAGCATCTTTCTTCGATCCTGGTTTATGTTTTCACTTGATCACTTTGTGGTGGACTGCCTGGATGAGTTCTTGGAGGATGAAAAAGGGTTTGACTCTGTCTGTTCAGCTGCAAAAGCAATGGCCAATAGGTTTGCTTCTGACTGGCTGTGTAAATAAAACAGAACAAGAGGTGACCTGTTTTATGTGTTAGGCATAGGAAATTTTCCAATCTCAGTAATTAACTTATCACCTTTCAGTGGAAAACTTACAGGTTGTTTCTTCAGCATGAGCTTAATTTGCCATTGTACATTGTGCTTCTTTGAGCTTAAAATATGTGGTTCAGAGTCTCTACTTCTGAAAATATCAAAGGTGTACAAAGTAAAAAATCATTACAAGACTCAATCTTCTTAATTAGTTCTATTGTTCAGTCTTTTAAGCGCCATTTGGCTGTCAGGGAAATGCATCTCATGTGGAGGGAACACATGTGCTGGAATGCTGCAGAAGTGATATGTTTTGAATATCCTGAGTTTTGGGAAAGGCCTTCATAATATCTCTAACTAGAATACTGTCTATGTAGTTAATCATAAATCTAACATCTCAGACTGAGAAATGCTCCCAGTTCATGCTGTGCATGCAGACATCTGTTACTCAGCAACAAACATCACTCTTTCCACATGAATTATTAGCAAATGTTAAAAAGACAGGTATACAGTAAAAGTTTAATGCCTTTGAAATGACCTGTGAGGCTGCAATGCCTTAGCATATGGAATATAATTCCCAGTAATAAAGAGATGAGCATTCTAGAGTATGTATGATGACTTAAAAAAGAAAAAAAAAAGAAAGCTACTGCTGCCATGTAAAAATGAAACAAAGAATTCAATTTACTGTTCCAACAATGCATGCTTTACAAATGTACATGCTATGGGTTATGGAGGCATTTAGCTGAACAAGACAACAAATGTTTTCTGGGAAGTATTTGTCTACAGTTGAAAATATGTAGTTGCTTTTCTCAGGATTGGAAAAATCGTAGAGATTTCTAAAGCAGAATGAGAAACTTTTAGAATATCAAGATGCCAGTAGAAAATGGACAGAAAAACTAAAGTCAGGTGAAGATACAGCATTTATTGATCTTATCTGATAAAATACTTGACCATTTTGTAACTATCAGTATAAGGAGAAGTTAGAGCAAGGCGTAGCTATCACAAGCATTATATTTCCCATACAATGCATAGTTTAAGTTACATAAAAGCAAATGTCTGCTGTACTTCTCTAAAATATAGACATCAACCTCTATAATATTTGCATCAGGACAGTTTCTCTTGTTCTTACCTGTTTAATACAGAGACAGATGTTGACAGTTCGGGTGTGCAAGTTCTTGTGCCAGTGCTCCAGGATGCAGCACCTCTCTCTGTGCTGGGTGTGCATTGGTGCAGGTACTAAACCAGACCTGATCAATCAGGGTAAAAATAGTTTGGAAGACAGGCAATAAAAAGAAAGAACTCAGAACTTCATGTAAATAAGACTATGAAGAAACTGCACTTTATCTTCTATCCATTCTCTTAATCCTAAAGTCAGGCACTCTCCCTGTTACTCGCCTTTTCTCCATTGCTTAGCAACACTCACGGGTGAAGTTACTTAAAGCAGAGCTTTGTTCCCAGATGTGATTTTAGTAATATTTGCAGGCTCAACACTTCTAAGATGTGAAAATCAAGCCCCTTCCTCCCCACCACCATTAGCCTGCTTTGCTGAATAGTCTTTCTTGTTCACTCCTGCACCCCAGGCATGTTTCAGTTTTTGTCTCTACTGTTTTGATCTAACCAAGAGTGTTGTGGAAAGAGGGGGGAGGTTCAAATAAAGCTTTAATTATGGAGAACACTCATACAATGTGCGCAACAAAGCTGCGTGTTGGGCATTAGAATTTGAGTGTAAATGCAGAATGGGTCAGGAAAAGAATTATTTCTTTCAACTCAATTTGATTTAAGTTCAGATTGAATAAATGGCGTTTTTCATGCCAACATTTATATGCTGAATTGGTATGACCAACTGCATATTGCAATATAGCCTTGAACAATAATTTTAAGTAGGGAGAAGGAAACAGTAGCTAATTGCTTCCTACATAAGTTTCTCTAATTTTGGCAATACAGTGACATATCGGCACTTCCTAGAAATGTTGAGCTTGCCAGGCTAATCTGTATCTTTATTCAGTCCTGTTTCTGGAGCATGATCTGGTTTATCCATTTGGTTTTCTCTTCCTTTGTCTGGCTGCTCTTCTGTAGTTCACTCTGCTTTCAGTACTGGGTGGGTTTTGTGTGTGTTTTCTTCTGCAAGCCAGAAGATGTTAATGTATATCATCTCTTTGATGTTACAGACAAGCTAGATCACTCACCAAGGAGACTTGTGTTGAAATGCAAACATTTCTGTTGAAGTCTCTCTCAATTTATGTGCAGAACACTGTGTTTATATGTAAAATCTGGTGGTAAGCCTTCAAGAGTTCTATTGCTTCAATAGTGCCATAACCACTCTGCTGATATTCCATTGAAAGTTCCCTGTGTTTTGAAATGGAAGACTTCCCTTTTATGGCAAAACTTGGAGCTTTTGCCAGGCAAAATAATCTAAGGTAAATGCTTTTGTATTTAGTCCTCTATCATGGACTTTGAGGCTGACACTCAGGTGAATTACCAACCTTGTGAAATCAGTAATTTTGGGGACTCTGTTGCTCAGAAGGGATGAGATTACACATGTGCTCCCTCAGCTCTAAGGGAGTTAATAAAATAAGCCACCTTAAGAAAAGACAGAGCAAATAAAACACAGTGGCCTGTCTCTAGCATGTTTTTTAGAATAGTCACAAAGCAGATTCTGGGAAAAGGCAGAAGACTTTTTCTTTGACTTGGAGAATTGTATTTTTTCTGTAATCTACTTGACTCAGTTTGTCTGGACAGAAACCAAATGAAATTCTGAGTTATTGTGCATTCTGTCACTAGGTCTTGTGTCACAGATCTTTGCTGTAGGATACCGGCCTTTCAACAGGAGGATGAATTAATGAAGGCCTGTGCGTCCCTATGTGAAGTTATTTATGAAATAAGAGAATGCCTGAAAGCATCCATGAGGAGTATTGGAGAACTTGATAATTCCTTATCCTGCCTCCTCTGCACTAGCTGGCATGTTCCTGCTGCTGCACCTAGTTTCTCCATGGAAAGTGTGCTATTCCCCTCACGTTCTTTCATGATAGTTATGGGGTTTCTTTAGTTGAGTGTTGAATGTTATGAGGAAAAGACAAAAAAAGGAAAAGAAAAACAGAAGTGAGAATGTGAGTTTATTCCTTTGTTTGAGTAAAGCAAGTCAACTTTGTATCATTCATAACACATCAAATTGATACAAAGACACTTTTTGATTTATATGCTATGTGTTTAAATGTGTAGCTAGGAGTTAGTCTAGACTGTGTGAGGTTCCTCAGGTGTGTTTTCCCTGTTAGCACAGACTCAAACACTTACGAGGTGTTACATGTGCACAGGTTGTGTGCTGTGGGAATACTCTTACAGGTCCAGCCTCTTTCTCCATGTTTGCTTCCTTTCCCAAGCTTTTTCTTTTGCTGACAGAGAAAGCAAATAGAGGACTTGGGTTGTTTTTAGATTTTGTGTGTGTGTGTGTGTGCATAATATAGGAGTTCCAGCTACTTTGTTGATCTGTGTGGAGCCTGGCCATGGTTTTGCAGGAGGCCATACAGGGATGGAACCAGTTTTCCATTCTAATAGGCCACTGTAACACCAGATGCTCACCAGATGCCTTAGATCATTAGGTAGGGTTAAGTAGAGTGGTGGTGATGATGATGAAGATTAATCGGGCTGTGGTACAGATTAAGTATTCCAAGTGGTTCTCCAGCTTGCTTGCTGTTGTTATCAGCACTTTCCAGGTGATGGGATACTCTGCCTTTACTCTTCATTCCTGCTGTAGTTTGTCAAAATTCTGCTGACTTGCCATTCTGGCAGAAACCCTGAAAAAACTCTGCTTTTATTTGGAATAAAATTAAATGCTTGACTTTAAGCGTATGTACAAAAAGGTGTAGAAAACTAAGGCTGGAAAAGTAAGTGGAGAAACCCGAGTACTGTTGTGTCCTCAAAGAGTGCATTGGAGTATCCCTTTTGGTCTTTGTACTGAGGGCCTGGATTAAGCAGATGAATAGTTGTGAACCAAGATTATGCAGCTTTTTGGGGAAGGATCATAAATGCCTAAATTGTAAACTATGCTGCTTATACCAGGTGTTTCCAAAATCTCTCTTCTTTCAGTCTTTGAGTACTATTGCTTCTGTCAGCATTTGAGATGTATTTGTGTGTCATTTCCCCCATCCCTCTCTTTCTTTTTTTTTCTCTCTGCAAAATTATTCTGTGAATTAGAAAATTGGTTGGAAAAATCAAATGTATGGGGTTTGTTTGGTTTACTCTTTTCCCCCAGAGAAGGCATTATGCATCTGGAACATCTTGTTGCACATGGAGCTATCATGTTGTTAACTTTCCAGCTCTCTTACCCTCATGACTTCAGTATTTTTCATATCTTGTCCCTGTTCTTGCACTTTATGGCAGAAAATATGAAATATTTGTGTGTAGCTGAGGAGAGTGGACTTGGACTGAGCAAAGCCTTAAATGTTGCTCAGATACAAACAGTCTGTAATAACTGTGTGAAGCAGATTTGCTGTTAGACATCAGCCTTGGTGCTGCACACGGGAAGTCTCTTGCATGACATCTAAAAGTGAAATGTTACCTTGCTTTTGCAGGCAGTTAGAGATAAATGTAGGCAAGGACACTGATCTTTCCTGTCTTTTAAAACTGAAGAACTAGGAAGTGTGACATGTGAAATCCTTCAGTAAGTTGTTTCTGTGATTAACTGCAGTGCAGTGTATCAGAACTTTTATCTCCTTTTACTAATGGCGTTTTTTGCATGTTGTCAAAGTGACCCTGCTAGGCGACTGTGTAATTTCCAATCCGAACCACCTACTTTTTTGTGCCGGTTTCTGGGTAGCCTGGATGGGCTGGGAGCACTGGCAGAGCCCTCCTGTGGTTAGTTCGGAATGTGCACCTTCCCAGGAATGGTCTAGGACGGTAGGACACCACGGGCCAAATCGGGCTGGGATTGTACCCTATTAGTGCTATAGAAGCATTGCAAAATCTTGATCATTACCCAGTTAAGAAGTTAGTACACTTGGTAAATTCTGATGCTGTGTGTGTACTCTGCTCGTGCTCCTCTCTCACTTAAACTACTTGTAGCTCTAAGGAGAGAGCAGAAGAAAGCAGGACTGAAAATCCACCCAGCAATTTGGGCTCCAATCCTATGAGTTCTTAGGTACTCGCCAAACTTTATTTGCAAATAGTTGTATTTACCCTATTCAGCAAACTACTTTTTGTGTCTCAAAGTTTCTTAAAAGTTGAGGCTTGAAGGGATGATCTTATTCTGTTGCAATAGATGGTTTTCTCAGTTTTCAGTGGGAAAAAGAGTGAAAATTAAACAGGCGAGGGTTTTTTCTGAACGAAGCTGCTTTAAAAAGGGCTTGTTGTGCCATGAATTTTTTAAGTTAAACTCCCTATAGAAATCAAAAAAATGTTCTGCTGAAAAATCAGTTGTACAGTCTGACCCATAGTTACTGTCTGTTATACGAGGCTGAACTGCTCTCTTTGTAATTTGGCCTTTTCCTTGCCTTCATCCCCCTTTTTCCTTCTCTCTCTAGTATTAAAGCAAAGCATGTGCAATCTCTTTGGAGCATGCACTTAGGTAAGCCATCTGATGGCAGAAACTGCTTTATTTCCTTTGACTGTGGAGGATAAGTTAGCTCCATGTGAAGCTTTACCTCCTGCAGACACCAGAATAGCATGTGAAATATTTAACATTTTAATTGTGTGAGGCTTCATTGAAAACCTTATTTTCTTTGCTATGTGTCATTTAGAGAGGCAGTGCTGAGCTATAGCTGAAAATGGGAGCCCTGACAGACAGGGAGTATGGCGCTTGTTTAACAAAGAACAGCATGCAGACTCCATAGTGCTTAAGGCTATATAATTCCATTTTCTTCTGTAGATTTAGTCTCGTTGCTTTAGTGTCTGCAACACATGAGCTTTTAGGGTTCAAGAAAAAAATTCAAAGCCTGCCTAATGCGATGTCATGGGCAGAATAATTTAGGTTTTGCATGTAACAGATGTTTACTTTTTTTGTTCTAAGTGTGACATACAAAGAATATATCTCTTAAAAACCCCAAACCAACAAAGCAACAAGAAAATACCCTCGGGTTTCATGTCATCACTGTTCATATAAGAAAATGTGTATGTTTTCAAGTATTTGGTTTGTTTTTTGGGTTTTTTAATTTCTAATTCAGAGGATAATTACCTTTCCACACAAACCCTGCTTTTAGTTCAATGGCTGATGTTTTTATGACAGTGAAAAAATGTATCCTCCAGGCAAGATCATTCATTTTTGCTTAATCACCATATTGGGAAAATTTGACTCTTTCACATGGGTGAAGTGAAAAAATGGCTTTTCATGGCAAGTTTGTTTCTTATACCCCACCCTTGCTTTTAGTCATAAAAAGAATCTGTCAGAAAAAGAAGATATTTACTGTTTGTGTCAACTAAATTTTTCACTGCTCCCAGCTAATAGCTCATACCAGTTGTCTCAAGATCCTTCACCCATATGAAAACTTACAATAGCTTAATTATCCAATAATGTGGATTCATGTTTTGGTTTTTTGGTTTTCTTTTTCTTACTTATTCCCCACCCCAACCCTCTAACTCTTTGAGTCTCTCAGTTTATAGTTGGATTATCATTCTTTGTAGGGACTATTGCGCACTCTACAGTATGTGTTTTAGGTAAATAAATCCTGGTATGTTGAGTGTGAATTCGCACATGGCTTCTCCATTACCAATTCAGAATATTTCCATAACTTTCCTTTGCCTTTTGTCTGAGTCCTACATGGCAGTTTCCAGCTTCAACAGTGACCAAAAGAAGTAGTACCAAAATTATAAAAGAATGATTCCTACTATGTCTCACCTGGATGGAATGCTAGGAGTGGGGTTGAGATGGACAGATGCTATTTCTGTGTTCACCCCAGTTTCAGATTCCTGTGGTTTTCTATAAAGCTCAAATAAGACCCTTTGTGAATTGAACCTGAAGCTCTTTGGAGATTCAACCATCATCACTAATTCACTTTCCTACTTTGACATGTTTATAATACATTTTGTATCCTGCATGGTTTATAAGTGCAAGCCTCTTAACTCATTCTGACTAGGTAGAAATTACTGGGTAAAAATAAACTTTACCTGTCTTCCAGAAAGCTGCAGCATTTATGAATGAGAATGTCAAGATATATTCATCACTAATAGGAATTTTTTTCAGTAGTTACCTATGCATAGCTGTAAACTAAATAAAAGTATATCTGAGGTTCATAACTAAGGTAGAAATGGGTTGAGAAATACTCAGCTTGAAATTGTTATTGTGTAGTGTTTTCATGACAGTTTGGGCCAACTTGTTTTGCATGGACACTTCAAAATAACTTTTTCTCTTTTCCTGGGTAATTTGGGATGTCAATAACTAAGTAGATTCTTTTCTAGTCAAATGACATGAAACATCTTTTTTAATTGCTGTAAGTAATCTTTGAGGATAACTACATGAAAACTCAGTGGCATAGGGAAAAAGAACAATTGTTTCTGTGCAAAAACCCAGTTAAGTTCTTCCTGAATTTTTGTAAACTAGTAGGAATAGAGCATCCAAGTAAACTGGAATCTTAAAGAAGTGCATGAGGTGTAGTCCATGTGGCAAAATTCTTGTCAGACAAAACCTACCAGAATGCTACTGTTACAGACTATTGTGCTGTTTATAAGAGCTTTGGTATCTGTCAGTGTGCAGCTTCACCCACCTTTCCCTTGAACAGGAGGAGACTTGCACAAGCACTGTCACATCTGTTTGTGTTGAGGGAATTCATCATTAGGGCTGTGGACATAGATAGGAGGTCATGGGCTCTGCACCTTCTGTATGTTCTCCCTTTCTGGCTGAGGATGTGCCCAGGGCACTGGGATGGGGTGCCTGTGATGTGCCAAAAATCGAGAAGGTACCAGAAGAACCCATGTGGGGGTTTATTTTGTTTGTTTATTTAAGAAAGTGGAGGGCAACTTGGGAGAACATCTGAAGTACTTCATTTATTTAAAACTAATCAGTTTGTGTGAAATAGGGCAGCAAGAAAGGCTTCTTCTTGTTTCAGATTGGCATTCACTCCAGTTGTCACATGGGGACTTTGCCCATGCAAGATCTGTGCAGTGGGATTGTAAGCTCAACTACTCTGAAGTGGTTTTAGTGCTAAATTTTGAGGATTTTGAAGTGTAGTTTTCATAATTATGATGAATTTTTAATCCAACAAATAGTATAGCCAGCATGAGAGGCAAGAGGCTGTTTGGCAGTGACCTTATGTCTCTGTAGTTGCATTACCAAACATAACCAGGACGTGCAAAGGATCTCATGATGAAGATCAAGCTGACATGGAGGCTGAAGGCCTTGGGACTTCTGAAAATTAGGCAACTCCTTTTGTGTTTACATCTGTACTCGGTTGACTTGTCCTGTCCTTTTTAAATTTGAGCACACTGCTTGAATGTTTTCATACAAATTATGTCTGTGTGAAAAGATCACAAAAAGTAGGGGAAATGGGATGCAGTAATCCCATGGAGACAGTATTGTTACTGATAAACAAATACACTGAAAATGCACCTTTGGGTAGAGAAACTTGACAGGACTGAAAAAGATGTAAAGATTAATCCTTGCACAATGAGGTTAGAGGTGGAATGCCTTTGGAAGCATATTGGGCTAAAAAAGCATTGGTTATAAAACTGGGGCGAACACAGCATTTTATAGGTAAACAGTCTTGCTGATCTGGAGGACGAGGAAGGAGATAGAACAGGAGAGAGAATGAAACTCAAAAGAAAAAAAATCTGTGAAATGGAAAGAAATTGATCGAAAGAGTTTTAATACTTGATTTACCCCCCTGCCCCCACCTGCTTTTCTCTTACTGCTTAGTAGCTTTCCTGCTTTGAAATAGTATCTTTGAATATGAAAGGCTTGCATATAGTAACCAGTTAGCTCGTGGGATTTCCAGAACGACTGGAAGTAATCTTACAGTGGTGGTAAAAATATCCATGTTATATGAGGTGCTGTTATCAGCTAACATGGGTGAGGAGGTTCACACTGTGTAACCCATAGGAATGAGTCTTAATGTCTTGCCTTGCCAGAACCTCTGAGTGTGAACTGTGTAGTTATGTATCAATAACTGTACAGCATCCCTACCTTCCAGGGATGAGATGATTTGATTTGTGATTGACATGAGCTGTAACAGTGATAAGTGTAACAGGAGCTCAGAGGAGTTTATGCATATATGTATACACTCCAAACATGCAAATCAAAGAATAATTATTGTAACACTTGGGAAACAGAAGAGAGAGCTCTATATAACACATTAATGCTCATGTTTCAGCAAGATGTGTAAAACATCTGCAATTATGAATGAATGGACTCGTTATTCTACCATGTGCTCACTGTGCTGAACAGAGAGTAAAAATAAATCTTTGAGACACTTCTATCATGTCCTTTTTTGTCAAGAATTTACATCTGGAATCCTCATGGGATCTTTCAGAATACCAGGCAATGTAAAATGATCTGCCTGACTAATACAACTATTACATTACAGTGGTTATGGCTTTCTTATGGTTTAATTGTTGCAGCCTCTGTAACTTTAGCCACCGGAATGGGGAGATACTGATCTCTGTCAGGTGACAGATATTAACCTTTTGTTAACCTGGATCTTTGCCTTCTAAAGAAGGTCTGCTCTTTTAAAGAAATGAGGTTGCTGTTACAAAACAAGTATTACCAAATATTTTGCCCTTTTTTAAGCTAAAAAATTATATGAATTTATGGTTTTTCACATTAAATACTCCTCAAAAAACATAAAGGTGTTATGTTGTTTTATAGATCTCCTACATTTTCATCTTGAAATCCTGTTTAACTTTGAGCCACATGGATAATCCTGAAATAGCTTTCTCTGCTTCCTGTCAGACACATGCTTTCATTCTGCAGAAAGCAGCAGGAGGCCTTTTGCTTGTTTGGAGTAGAGCTCATAAATATAAAATTGGATGGGACATTAGAGTTTCAGAATGAAGGATGAATGTTAATAGATCACACATAACTTGGTCTTTGGAAGCAACAGTGTCCAAAGCATGAGTTCTACCAATTGCCAGGCAAAGGGCTGTACTGTGGTGTAAAGCTGACTATTTTGGCAATGTACATGTTGCATGCAAGTTTAGTGCTAAGAAAAGAAAGTTTCCAGAGTGCTTGATGACAAATTGGTGGGTAGGTTCTTCCAGAGAATGGAGAGGTATCTTCAGATCTAGGACTGTAGTGCTTATTTGTCCAGTACTTTGTATGGAGGATTTCAACAAGGGTTTGAATAATTACTTTGTATTACTAAATCTAGTATATCTTGCAATTCATACATTTTTCTCAGTATCGAGACTTGTCATATGTGGACTTCTCAGAGGTTGAACTGTACGTACTGATTTAAATTTGCATTTTGGAAATCAGGATAGAATTGCATGTGTTGTTTCTCTATTTGAGGAACTATGTGTATTAAACTTTGAGGAATAGATACATGAAGTTTGCCAGTTGATTGTTAGTGTTCATAAAAACATATTAAATGTCATTTTCTTTTTTTTTCAAACCTGATAGTGAAACACAATGTGAAGGTAGAACCATGTTCAAGTTTATGTGAAAAGTTTCTATGAGATGCTGAAATTGTAAATGAGAAAGAAGTATGTAAGGGGAAATATTCTTTAAATGCTAATGGTTTGAAAAGAAGGAAGGAAGATATTGGACTTAGGATGTTACTTTATAGTTAGCCTACCTGTTTGATTGTAGCAAAGGAATAACCTTAGACCAAGATAATCCAAAAGGACAGCAAATCAGACTGCACATATTAACAGAGCCTCTCTGGAGGGAAACAAATCTCCAGAGAAAAGTACTACTTGGAGAATTTTTGCCCTTTAAGATAAAAAGATAATTAGGAAGTATTTCAAATTGAAATAAGATGACATGTGGAACAGTGGTCATGCAGTGAGAAATTAAAGCCCTGTGAGAGAATTGTGCCCAAAGTTCGCATTTTAATGAGCATTTTTCTAACACTTGGGAAGACATTCCCCACTTTCAGATTCCATGAAAGAGCTCTGATCAAACAGCGCTGAGAATGGAGTCTGTCCTGACGGAACAGTACATGGAGATCAGATTAGGTTGCTCCTTTGGAAGAACTCTAGAATTGCCTCAATATACATTGTATTTGCAAAGCCTTTGTAATTTAGGTAAGAGGTCCTTATTAAGGGTATTATACCTAATGAATGATGCAATAAACATGCTGATGTCTATATAAATTCATCATGAACACAGATGAATAGTTACCTTGTTTTTTTAAGGAAGGTCTCATTTAACCTGTTTCTGCCTATGTAAAAATGTGTGGAAAGTCTTTAAAAATCAAAACATGACTGGAATTACTTTCTGTTCTGTGGTTTGGGTATATATGAGATCTGATATGCTTGTTGACTTAGATACACCCACACTGTTTTTCACAAGTTTGCTTCTGATGTGTACTTTTAATGCTGTTGTATCTAGTTATTTAGGAGGCCTAATGGGTGATAGAGTTGGCATTCCTCGCTACTTTGAAATAATTATTTTAATCTTAATAACAGCTTTTCTTTATAACTGCAATATACAACATCAAAGGTGCTGTGGTTTAGAATCTGAAAACACTTATGTACATTGTCACTATTGATTGAACTCTCCTGTTTATGCCCTTAAAATGTGCTTGTGTTCTTACATATCATTTCGCTGAGACATGTGGATTTTAAACCTCATGACAAAGTAGAGATTTTAGTCATCTTGTCTTTGTGGCAAATACTTAATAAGTTTGAGAGGAAGAAAGTTTCTTCCAAAAATGTGTCAGGAGTTTAAAGACAGTTCCATGGATGAAAGATCTTTTAGGATAATTGAATTTTCTGATAGTTCAAAATAAACTATGAAGTAATCTGTATAAAAAGAACTATTCATACGGATCCATTTGAAAGAACAGTAAGAGTAGCAAAACCCGTATGTCTGAACTCTCTGAATTTCAGCAGAAAAAATACTCACCAAAGGCCTGACCTAAAATTTGCTAATTCAGTTAAAAGATTCCTAATAATTAAAATCTGTACCAGATGGTGGGTACCGAGGAAAGGTGAAGGAAGCAAATATGACTGGAGGCCAGGCTTGTGGTCCCAAGTGCTGAAGCTGAAGGCTGATCCAGCTGTTTGCTGACACAGGCTGGATGTGTCTGGCCGTGTTATGTGCACAGCTGCCTGTGACCACAACAGCCACAGAAGTCGTGTATTTGGAGAGAACTTTTTGGCTTAGTTTGGAGCCTTTTATAGGGCAGAGAAACAAGAACCAAAACTGAAATCATAAAGGATGTGCTGCTGAAGTGATGTGTGTTGCTAGAAGTAAGATTTAACTTTAGGTTTGGCTAAATTTTCTTGTCAGTTTAAATGAAAAATCTTTTCCAGTCTCTTGGATAACTGTGCATATCTGTAGGGATAGGCCTAACAGGAGAATTGTCTTTTTCCAACAATGAAGTGTTAACTTAAATTTAAACTTATACCTAAGTCTAGCTTGGAAATAATCTGAGTTGTCTTATGGTCCACTTTCATCCCCCCTGGTTTCACCAAAATCCCTGTGCTCTGTTAAGTATTTCCTATGGGGAGATAAAGGCAGTGCAAAATAACCAGTCAGTGCCTGGGCTGGCAGGTGTGTCTGCATCCCAGTGGCATTCTGACCCTGCAGGGTTTATAAATGTAACAAATAGCCCTGGATCTACTATTGCTCTATAAAATGCAGCTTCCCAGTTGGAAAGGGTGACTCTTGAAGAAGCACTTAATGAAAAAACTATTTTAATGTATGTAGAATCCAATAAAATTTCTCCTATGAGAATCCCATTTAATATCTTAAGCACAGCCATTAGACTTTAACACATTTGTTTTGAAACAAAACCAAGCCAAGCCTGTGTTGTCCCCCTTGTGTGTATTTGTAACAGATGCATTATGAAAGATTTCCTTATGAGTTTCTTTTCCTTTTTGTCCTGTTTATTTTAGTGCTGTGGCAAGAGAGCTGAACAGGTAATTTTAGTGCTGTGCTGTCTATGAATGAGATGGGCATCTATTTTGGTTTCACTGAACCAGAGAAGGTGCTGTATTTGTTGGCAAATAAGCAATGTTTATGCATCTCTGTCACCTACAGACCAGGAAAAACTATGAAGTATGACTAACTAAAGAGTGTATAATGCTCAGTGGTTCTGTACTAGAGTGATTTGAGACTGTCACAGTTAATTCTTGACATGTGACCAAAGACTTTTTTTTTCTTCTTCAAAATCTTCTCCTGGTTAATGAATTTGCATTAAACTTCAAGCACTTGTCAGGGCTCCTGGAAAAGTTTTGTAATGTGTCCACGAGCTTTAACTATTTCTCTGGGCACAAGGAACTGGTAACTTACCTGGCATTATAGTCTCTGCTTGTGTTATCCAAGGTAGATTCCCTGAGCAAGGAAAGCAATGTAGGGAAAGAAGAAAGGGGAGAACATGAATAAATACTGTACTTCCAGTGTGCTTGTGGTAATACAATACAGAGCAGACAAATAGGGAAACCCAGTTTACTAAGCTGCTGTTTGATCAAGGCCAAACTCCCTTCCTGCGCTACAATTTTAGAGGGTACAAGTTATCCTTTGAAAAATTCAGGTCAGAAAAGGGATGATTTTACTTTAAATGTTAGGTAATAGTGTTGACTTTTCTTGTCTGTTCCTTCTGCCTTGCATAGGTGAACATAAAATAGACTATTGTCCTGAGTTGATGTGCAATACCAGATTAGTGTGGAAAAAGGCTTGCAGGAGGCCAAGTGGGCTGAGTTTGATTTGAGTTGAATGCATCCTCTGATTCCTTATTTTTTTTTCCCCAGAGGGAGCTTTTCCTCCCCTGAGTGCAGGGGATTCCAAAGCAGTTGCTCCTTTTCACTGCACTTTTTCTCACAAGTGTGTAGCTGTCATATTCTTCACTGTGAAATCACATGCAAGAGAAAAATGGATCCTTACTTTCCTTTAACTTTGGTGGTGCTAAATATTAGTATGCTGTGGGCAGGTTAACAGGCTGCAGACTAAATCTGGAGGTGGCAGCTACCTCAAGTGGCTGCAGAGCACCACTGTATCATGTGGTGTGTGGTGTAACACAAACATCTCCAGTGTTAGCTCTCTTCTGAATGTGATGCAGAGGCTCCTTCAGCAGAGTGAAGCTGAGTGAGCGAGATAATGAAAGAACAAGCAAAGGATAAGGCAGAGCTGTGCTGGACTAGCACATTAGACTAGAAATTCTAAAATCAAATGATACTTGAAATTTTTTTTACCAGGAGTGGCTGTAGAAAACAAAACCTTTTCCAAGTGGTTGCTGATGGTTATTGCGAAGATTCAGTTCTTAAAGGGAGAGGGCTCAAATTGCAGGGAAAATCCTGAAAGGCCCTTCAGTCATAGTTCTCAAAGCCTAGTTTGTACCTCTTAACTTGTCAGCTTGCTCTGTATTGTAAGGTAGAAATAAATGATAGAGTTCTTTGTTAAGGCATAATTTTTTCATATCCTTTCCTGATCTTTTTTGAAATGAAATAGCAAAAAATCCAAGAGAACAGGCTTGAAAACACAAAGGAATTGAAAGACATAATGCTGAGATTGATGGGAGTGAAACATATAGAGAAATACAGCAGAATCCTTGCAATCTTCTCACAGGTGACTTACAAGTTAGAATTAAAAAGTGCTTTGGATAGGTTGAATTAGTCATATGCTTAAAAAATTTTGGAAGCTGTCATCTTTTTATCAGTGGGTTCTATGAAACCCACTGGGTAGAATATAAAAGAAAACAAAGTTCTTTCCTGAAGTTTTTAATATCTCCATTATAAGAGTAACAAACCATAGCAAAATAATCTGTATTACGAGCTTGCCCAAACAATTCCTTAGCACTCTGAATATTCAATAAATAAGTTGTCTCTTTAATAGTTATTATGCTTAGTATCAATGCCTGACAACTGCTGTCACCCCATCAAATTGTGCTAAATCCTCCTAAACAAGACACCCTTGCAATAAAGCTTGACTTGTAATCGTTTTTTTGGCAAGCACATCTTCCAATTGTTATTGCTCTAACTGCTCACACTCGTGTGCAGCATGAGGTGCCAATGTTTTCAGTTCCCAACATTAAAGATGTGGTGATAGAGAAGGCAAACCCTTATTAATTCTGAGAGATTTGCTTAATTGGGACACAATGTGAAAATTCTCAACAATAATAACAGATGATGGGGAATAAATGGGCATGGTAGGAGAGAGGCAGTTTCTAGTGTGAATTTCCCTTTGCTTCTGTTTAATTGCATTACATACTGTGGGAAGTATCTGGAGAATGCATTTTCTAGTTAATTTTTCTTGACTGCGTCCATCTAGCTGCTGCTCCTGGACATTTTAATGTTTGATAATACTCTATTTGCATATGACTACACATCAATAGCTGTCATTAGAACCAATTTACATACATGATTTGCTTCTTGAAGTGTCAGCGTCTGAATTTTATCTAGAGACAGGAATAGGGTCAGAAAGTTTAATTGATTGTATAATGCAATTGAAAAGCCTGGCAGGAATCTAGGGCAATTTTGGAACATCTGTCTTTAAGTCATCAAAAATAAAGCACATAACAGCTGTGATAACAGCAGGATTATGATTAGATATACAGCATTCACCATCAGCTTGAACAGGGACTGGAAAACAAAAAGAAGGTAAATAAGTCAGTTCAGATAACATTGCAATAGTTTTTAATATGTCTTTATTTTTTTACCTTGTACAAGTTTATATGCAAATACAAATAAATAAATGTAAAGAAAATCTGGGGTTTTCCTAACAGAAGCTGATGTTTATTCTTCAAAAATAGAACTTGTTGCCCAAAAGCACAGGAATGTAGCTAAATGTTGCTTCCCGCTTACTGTTGTGTGTTATGTTAGCAAATCCTGCTTCAAAATTGCATCTACTGGGTCCTGTTCATGGTTTCTGCTTGAAAGAACCATGAAACATTTGTGACTCATTCCCTTTGTAACATGGAGTCAGCTTTATCTCTATTTCTATTATATCTTTGTTTATTTGTTATGAATAGAAGTACAATGAAAACAGTTCCTTTGGAAATGAATATGGTGAGCTCTACCATGCCCTTTGAAACATGAGGACTTCTGTATTTTTGTATACGTGCATACCTGTCTTTATTTTATCTGTTTTAGGTTTTACCCTGCTGATACTTATGTTTCAGTTATTTTGTATGTGAATGTCACCTGACTTGGGATGATGTTGTTTTTAGTGTAGGAAATATTACCTGGTACATACTATGCACTCCTAAGAAATATTTTAGTGAGATTTCAAAATAAAAAAGTCAATTTTTTGCAATCTATGTTGCAACCTAAATCGTGTCTTATTTACGGGACTGGTTATAACACGAGAGTGTGTTAGCTATAAATTACTTTATATAATTTCTAGTTAAGTTTCTAATTTGATGAAAACTGAAGATATAAAAAGTATCTAGTTATGCCAACTTATTTTAGATTTTTTGTATCTGTAACTTCTGGATGCCATTCAGTTAAAGCTGACTGTATGACTTTGCAGCCAGAATTGCAGTACATTATACATTCTGTAGTCACCATATGAAATAAGAATAAATCTGAAGAAAAAAGCACAACTTCAGTATTCATTATGTCTTCTACTTAAACTTTAATTCATGAAAATTGGATACATGAGTAATGACACTTTCAAAATTAAAACACTGGTTTGTTCTTCTGTCAGTATGAAAACTCATTATGCTACAGCAACATAGGGAAAATTACAGAATGCTTGTAAAAATATGCAGCCCAGAGCTGCTCTCTCATCCACAGATGATTGTTTGGTTAACAAATTCATTTTAGTATCAAACCAGAAGACTGACTGACATCAGTTTAGTTAAGATGTTCTCTGGCTGTCTAACTCCACACTGTGGTATTGGCTTTGCAAGAACATTTTTGCTTCTGAGATTTTTCAGCAGCTGCCCCATGTGGTATAAGGCAACTTGGAGCCTTCGAATCTGTCACTTATTTATTTCAGATACCCAAATCACTGCTTCATTTATAGGTATGTTTTGGCACAGAAAAGCACCAACTGCAGAGAAGTCTATGTTCTATGCCAGCTAGTTATTTTCTACCCGTAAATGTCATGCGTTAACTATCATGTCATATTCTCAGTGGCTAGGAGGTCCACTATTGTTTCAATTCCTGCAGGTTCTGCAGAGATTTTTCTTGGATCTTTTATACATCCATAACATCCTCATTTACTGCAGCAAGTGCATGTAAAATTTCTGCAAGAAAAACATATGTGCTGCTTTACTGATAGCTAAGAAAAGTAATTATCTCATCAGTGATCTCCAAAAGATACTGAGGCAATGCAGCTCAGACTCCTAGAATGTTTTGGATTTGAAGGGCCCTAAAAGAGTATCCAGTCCAACCTCCCTGCCATGGGCAGGGGCACCTTCCACTAGACCAGGTTTCTCAAAGCTCCCAGTCCAGAATGATTCCAGGGATGGCGGCATCCACTCGAAGAGTAGTTAGGAACTGGTATCACACAGTAATGTCTATGTGAAGAGGAAATTAATCACTGCACTCTTCCAAGCTCACATTGTCTTTAGCTAAAGTGGGACCTTATAAAAGAATACCTCTGTTTCTTTTTAAAGGATTTGAATGCATAAGTAAGAGTCTTTCAAAGTTGTTGAAAGTTTGGACACGCAGCTGCAGATTAAAATTGTTCAAGGTGCTGTCTGGCTTGATGAGAAATTTGTCCATGAGTTTGATTCACAAACTGTGCTGGCATGTAGACTTACATTGCGCATTTGGTCAGTTTTAGCTTGGAATCTCTGCTTATGCAGACTCATGCAGGTTATACACTCTGCATTTTTTGTTGAGCTTAAAAATGCAAGGCTTCTGAAAGGATTAACATGTTTTGGAATGAGTTTCTCCACTCACTGTAGCACTAGTGCCCAAGAGCTCTCCTGTATTTATGAAGATTAAAGCATCTACTGATTAGTGCAACACTTTGGAAATTGCATAAAACTGGCCATGAAGGACTCTTGCAGATTGAGAGTCTGATCCAACAGCCTTTGAAATTGATGTAAAGACAAGCACTTTTAAGTGCTTTAGCAGAGGAACATTTCATTAAAAATCAGTGTTTTTCCCACAAGTCAGATGCACTGAAACAGGATAATTTTGTCTGCTTTTACATAACTTTGTGTGTGGAAGAGATTTGGCAAAGAGCACTCAGCAACAAGATGCTCTCTTCAGACTGTAGCTTAAAGCCAGATGTATTCCTTCTCGCTCTCCGAGGACCAGAGATAAGATATTACTCTGGATATAAGGTGGGATTGATTTTCATAGAATGAAAAGAAGAAAATACCAGAATCGAAATACAATTTGAATTCCACTTTGTCTGAGTGTCATTTTGACAGGGAGATGTGTCTAAGCAAGAGACATTACCTAATAACTAGGAGAACTTCAGCTATGAACTGCAGAGGTTGCTTTGTTGGCTCTTACATGAGAGCTGTTCCAATTGTCTTTTGTTGTGGTTTAACCTGACCACAAACTAAACACTATATAGGCATTCACTTGCTTCCCTCAGCACTGAGATGGGTGAGAGAATCATAAGTGTAAAAGTGAGAAGTTGTGGGTTGAGATAAAGACAGTTTAATGGGTAAAGTAAAAGCTGTGCATGCAATCAAAGCAAAACAAGGAATTCATTCACCACACTCTGTGGGCACACAGGTGTTGAACCATCTGCAGGGGAGCAGGGCTCCAGCACACACGATGGCTACTGGGAAAGGCAAACGCCATCCCTCTGAGGGTCCCCCTTCTGCCTTCCCTCCCCCAGGTTTTTGGACTGAGTGTGCTGTCATGTGGCTTCAGCTGGGATCAGCTCTCCCAGCTGTGTCTCCTCGCAGTGTCTTGTGCCTCCCTGCTGGTGGGGTGAGGAGCAGAAAAGGCCTTGGCTCTGTGTAGGCTCTGCTCAGCGTAACAAAAATATCCCTGTCATCAATACTGTTATCAGCACAAACCCAAAACACAGCTCCACGCCAGCTACTGTATTAACTCCACCCCCGCCAAAACCAGCACATCTTTCCATGAATTACAGTTTGGGTGTCTGAAAGACAGTGGAGTAGAAAGAACAACTCCAGTACCGTGTACACTAGAGCTGCCAAACAGCACTAGAGTCTCAGCAGAGAGAGCCCCTTAAATGCAGTGTTTTTCCCAGCTGGAGTGCCAAATGTCTCTTGATTACCAGGCTCTTGACAGTCTGCGGATGAGGGGCAGAATGCACTTGGTTCTTGGGGGGAAAAAAAGGGTAGCTAAGCCATCTCTTTTTCCTTAGTGTTTTAACTCTTAGATGCTCTCAGACTAGATAGGTGGATGCTGTGCTTGAAATTTTGATCTTGTTTTGAAATATTTATTTCCTGAAACATTGCTTAGGCATTTATTATTTGACAACAGAAGAGTTATTTTAAAACTCCAAATTTTACAGCATCAGGTTTTTGCTCGTAAGAATTCAGTCCAAGCCTTTACATATTTTGAGATTTTTTTTTAAAGTCTTCTTTTTGAAAATGGGAGGGGGAGAAGAGCAATTAAAAACGTAAGAATAGAAGCTAATTATGAGCAATTCAGGCAGAGCTTTGTTTAGAAAATGTATCAGTGTAAAATGGATAGGTGAATAGATTAGCACTGATTGCAGTTTCTACATATAATAGTCTCTTTTTCATGAGTAATCATTAGCAATTATAATGTAGGCTTTAAATCAGCTTGGGATGGGACTGCACTGTAATACGAATACCAAATAATGGTATGTTTTCAGGCGGAAGAAGAAAATAACTTTGTGATTTGGTGATGAAGTCCATAGTGCAAGTATTTCCCTGGAGTGTGTGTCATTCGTTCATTTTATTTTGGCTCTGAGTTCAATAATGTCACTATTGAATGCTAAGGTTGATCACACAAATGATTGTTACCTTGTGTTAGCTGGGAGTGGAAATCACAATTATACTTTTAAAAAAGTATGACTTCATGTAGTAATTACTGGCATTGTTAATTGCTAAGAGAAAAAAAATGATCCAGGAGATCAAGTGGCTAAAAGTTGTGGTGCAATGAACTACATGACAGAAACAATGCAAATATATTTGGAGATTCTGTGCCATTGATCAGTGATGATTTACTTCCTGAACCTGAAGGTTTTGTGCATCAATAGTTGTGTGTAGGACTGCATGAGAAGATCTTGATGGGGTGTGGTAACACCTGGAGTGCTCCTTTCTTAGTTGCTGGTGGGGATTTTTAAGAGTGCTATGGGCAATGAAAAACTTATCCTGACTTGTATCTTGCATTCATGTTATTTCAAGTTCTTAATCCTTTCCTGAGAAGTCCACATTTCTAAAGGATATATACCTGACTAAGAATGAATGAAATAGTTCAGTAAAAGCAGCTAAGTGATCTGTGAGAATTACAGGCAAAGACTCAGTTTCCTGTTTCCCCAAACTTATGAAGGGAGTTTTGGGTCGTTTTGTTTGTTTGGGGTTTCATTTGTTTGTTTTAATGGGAATAACTTGCGAGTTTTTTTGTCCAACACTCAGGTCCTTGTCCCACATCTTCCCTCACTTATTGGCTAATTTTAATCAGACTGGATAGGTGAGTAGATGTCTTCAAGAAGATGAGTTTCTATAAGCTTTGTATAAATTGGTGGCTGAGTAAGGAAGAAAGCAGAGCAGCTTGCACCTTTATTCTCTTAGTAAAAACTGAGAGAGAAAAATGGTGGAAGGGGTAGGAGAATAAAGGAGGAAATTGTGGGAATAGGCATCAACAACTGGGAAAAAAGGCTTTGCCCTACAGTGACTGACATCCAGGCTTAGAAAAGGTTTTTTAAATAGGGAGGACAGAGGAGTCCTGGTTTGACACTCCACTACTGCCAGGTTGATGCTGTTTTACCACATTTCTGGTTCCAAATATGAATCAGCTTTTTATTCAGTTTTTAAGAATGTCTTGGATACAGGAAGCTGCTTAGGTTTTCTGTAGGCCCAAACAGAGTAACTAGATAAAAGTAATTACTGGAAGTAATTAGATAGAAAATTTACATAAATCCATAAGCTGATATCCAGGTATCTTCTAACTGCATAGGCCTCTCAGAGTTGTTGATGTTTCAGGGCCTTGAGAAACTAAGAAATGCTGAAATACATGAAAGCAAGGCAGGTGTGGGTTCCCTGCCAGCTGGTCCAGCCCTCTTTGCTCTGCTCTGCTTGGAGCAGTGTGTTTTCCTGCTCCCAGGGTTGTCCCCCAGCATCTTTGCTGCATCTGTTCTTGCTGGCAGCACTGTAAGTACAATGAAGAAAGACAAGCTGCTCTTTCACCCTGATGGTTTGTGGAAGGGTTTGTCTTGGTGACAAAATCAAGATGGAATTGTGAGCTTGCTCCTTCTGTGTTGAGCACAGGCAAGAAACACCCCTTTTACAGTTGAGACCTAAAAACTTAGATAACAGTACATAGAAAGCATCCATATATTTTATGAAAATGCACCCTATTGTGTTTTCTTCCACTTTCAAATTACACTGGGCAAAAAATTGATGTTATATCTTAAATATCCATCAAAAAATAATGCCGGCTACTGAAAAATCGTGGTGGTGGGAGAATAAAAGCATCAAGGCAAAGACTCAAGGGTCCCATGCATATATGTGTGGTCTCCTAATAGGAGAGAGAATGTTATTGCTTACAGTACAGGCATTCAGCTATATGTATATATATGTGTGTGTGTATATATATCTGCCCTTTGTGAAGGGAAATCAGTCAGTCGGTGCCTCCATGTTTTAATTTTTTTTTTTTTTTGATTCTCTGTTGTCCCTTTCCTCCCTGGTGAAGACTAACCTCTAGAAATATGGGAGAGGGAGACTGTATACTGCAAAAATCTGCATTCTAATGTATTGGCTCTACCCTGAGGAAATGCCCTGCAGGTATAAAAGCTCTGCACACATTATATTTGGCCAAACCAAAATGAACACTACTTTTCCTAACAAGGTCTCCTTTCACACAGTCCTATAGGTTACTATAAATAACTGTGTTTTTAATAGCCCAACCAACACACTCAAAAAATGTTTTGGGAAATGTGGAATTAATTACCTTCCCTCTCCCTATTTAGAGATTTCTAGGACTTCTTTTTCCACATCCCTGTTAGAGGGACATGCTGTCATTCTTTACCCTAATGTAACCATCATTTTTGCATCAGTTTGGCTATTAGAACTGTGTTAATATTTGACTGCAAAAAAAGAAATCTTATTTTTGACTGAGCTAAAACTCAAAGTCCAGAAACATTTAAACTTCAAAGGCAAATGGTTTGTTTCAGTTTTCATTAGTTCTTTTTATAATTAAAAGTAACCCTTTTCTTTTGGTAGTGCCTAGAATCTCATATTGGAAAGTATTGAAGTAGAGCAATTTATCCTTCCCCCAGCACTGAATATTCTTTTTGACTGCAATGATTCAGAAAGTTGTGAATTATTCTGGTGGTTAAACTGCTGTGATTGTAAATGTCCAAACATCTTGTGTGGATCAGACCTTGTATGGAGGACATAAGAACAGTAGTCCCAGCTCCTGGACCCCAGTCACCTTTCTGAGCCTCCTGTCCTCATGGAATGTGCTCTGGGAGCACCAAGCTGACTGTTCCCTGCTCTCTGTCCCTACCTGCTTCCACTGTTGCTGGGTGTTCGTGGTCCTGCTTGTAGGAACCCCATCTGGTTACCCTCATTTTGGTCTAATAGCTTCTTGCTCTTCAGATACCCCACGGGCATCGGTAACAGGACTAGGGAAGTGAGGTGAGAGCTGTCTGATTGACTGTTTGTAGAAAGCCATGATGGCTCTGATAGCTGCATCTTCTACTTTTTAATAAATGAACCAAGTCATTGGTGGAATTTGATTTCAGTGTAATCCCAGTAAATTCTGAGTCTTTCCCTTTTTCATTTGCTTTGAAGGATTTTGCCTCTATTCTTAATTTATTCTTTTTTTCACTGTGCACAAGTGCTTTAGGGCTGGAAGCAGGGACACTTTATGAAGTGAAGGAAACAAACTGATAGAGTGAAGTGAGACTGAGTAAAGAAAAGTGTTATCCCCTTCTTTCCCCCAGCTGCTGCAGTGTGATGTGATCAGACCCATTCCCCACCACCCTTCCAAGCAGCTCCTCAGCCTGCGAGCAGCAGCAGGAAGGCATCTGAGTATGAAAGAGATGATAGATCAGGTGCTGAAGGAGAGGTTAAAATGTCTGTTTGCCCCGAGTCAGATAATAGTGTATATGTTACGGATAAACAGATGCACAGCTGTCCTTAATCTTTCATAATTCTGTTTATATAGAGAAATAAATGTGTTTCCTCAAATGTAAAGTTACTGTACTCATTTAAACAAACATTATGTGTGTATGGGAAACCTCAGCCTTTATCTAGTCCATGAAGGCAGTAGATACTTTATTTTCTTCTACTATAGAGGGGCTTCTGGAAGAATGATCTCTCCTTTAAGGTTTTGCACTGTCCCTTGAATAACCTCGTGAAAGGCTGAAACAAATGGAAATTCCTGTGTGAGCAAATAGCAATATGCAGCAAGATGGGGATTAAGCACAATTCATGTCATTTCCCCAGTAATAGATTGCCATTAAGGAATGTGAGTAACAAGGCAAGCTTTCCGCCTGCACTGAATCAAGGAAGTTGTGCCTCCCATGTTTTTTCACCAGGGGATTGAGTTTTAATTTCCATATATGATTGAGGTTTATGACAGCTGGAATTTCTGTAGTGCTGGAGCTAAACACCTCTGAGTGCACTCTAGTTTGCACTCCTGCAGTCTGTGCTTGCAGGCAGGTTAAGGTTTTTTATTTTGTACTTGAATTCCACTCACCTCCACATCTGGCTTGTCTGTGGTGAGCTGATAAGATATCAGCGTATCTAAGCGAGGAGCACGTGAATGATCTCTTCTTGCTCTATTCTTCCCCTCCTGTGATTTGTAAGTGTTAAAGCACTCATCTGTTCTGGCAGTTAATGTATGCAGCCTCTCAACAGCTAATATCCTGTCATAGGCAGTGCAAACCGGCTTCATCTGGTTCACTGCTTTAGCAAGTAGTTGAGAAAATACAGGTGAAATGAAGAACTCAGCTACTAGCTGGGAGACTGGCGCCTGCCCTTCTGCAGAGCGCTACAGAGATATTACACAGAAGATTACAGAGATCTGCACTTTGTTGCTCACAACATAGTGGCTGTAGCTCTTTGTCCCACTCTGCAGCTCTGAAATCTATTACTTTGCAATATGAACACTTATGTTTGAGGATTTAAAATGCAGATGCAAAAAATCTGCAATGAATTGTAACTTGGCAGAGATGACCAATAACAGGGAGAAAAATTGATTTTTGTGTCTGTAGAGTCCATCAGCCTTATTTTTGAAAGTCTGATTCATTTACTTGGGTAATAAAAAATAAATAAACTAGTCATTTGGGCTCCAAATGCTTTTCTGCCCTGATATGCTGAGGAAGGAGTTAATAAAAACAATTCAAAACCCAGGCTCTCCCAGAGCTGAACAAAATCTTTTGCACCTACAGACAATCTGGCAGAATTAAGCTCTGTCATTTTACTGTCAGCTGTGTCTTTTCCTCTGCGTTCCCCTTAACGTTTTCACAACTTTCCCTCCCACCTTCCCCTATGCTTTAACAATACAAAGAATAAGAACTGAGTGCAAACCCAGATGAACCTGTGTTTCAAAGTTCAGCATCCTGCTTTGAACTTGTCATCTCCAGGGTTTTGTTTTATGATGCACCCTAAATTATACAGTATCTCATGGATACAGTGGAAACTGGAAGTGACTTGTAGTGCGTGTCTTGGCTCCCCTGGAAAAACCAGTGAGGAGAGTGCTTTTGGGAATCTCTGTTAGATGCAGCTCTTTCTGTGACAGTCAGTGACTTTTTTGAGGGAGATGGATGGTAGAAATCTCCAGAATTACTGTGCAGCAAAGCTAGAGTAAGGCTCTTCACCTCTTTAAGGGGCCAGATGGGACTTTAAAGCATAGGGGATGGTGGCAAGGCTCAAGGGCAGGGCTGGGTGAGCTGTAGCCTTTCCTGTGGTGCTGTGGCCCTTTCCTTGCCCTGGGGCTGCCACTGTGTGGGGGCAAGGGGAGGGCACTATTACTCAGTGTAGCCCAAACCTCCCTTTCTGACCTGATCCTGCCAGTAACTTCATGTAAGTCAGCCTGGCTGTTTGTGGAGATGTGAGAGCACAAGAAGGCCTTACTGTGTTCTTTTGTGGTTATTATTTAACCGCATGACTTGGGATCTTAGATGTGTTGTGAAATCATTCTGAGACGGTTGCAATGACAGCCGTGATGTGTGTTTGTGTGGTTTTATTAAGAACCGTGCTCCTGCCTGCATCAGTATGAAGGTGCTGTAAGGCTGTGGTACCCTACCCCTTCTCTGCCTTGTGGAAAAGCCCTTAACCTATGCTTTAATTGTCTGTTAAGGAAATAAACTGTGGGCAGTGCTGTGCTAAAAAGCAAGGGAGGTCCTCCACCTCAGGCTGAGATGTTTCCTTCTGGGGTACAGATGTTATGTGGTCATGCTGTCTGTTGTTCTTTCAATGATAAAGAAAGACATGGCTTATGGATGTTTTCCCGAATGTTGACTTACTGCCTTTTTTTTCCCACCTTTTTTTTTAAATTTTATTTCAGATACAGTTGACATGTGACCCACTGGGTTTTCTACTGTTCTAGTCAAGTTACAGATTATTACAGAGGGAACTGGCAACAACCTCTCTGAAGAGACTTCTTACCACCTCTCTTTAGGAGGGATTTTTGCAGTATCTGGAGAAGCTCAGCATCTCTGCGATGTGTATCTCCAGCCTTTGGAAGTCAGCAGAGGAAAACCCTAAGGCTATGACAGTGCTATTTCTTTTTTTACTTAAATTCTCTTCCATCTTGGCTCAGATGTATGATGGTTATAATCATAACTTCCTTTCTGTTGCTTCTTTTTGTACAATAAAAATGCTGGCATCAGACCTACTGTAGCTTCAGTGGTAAAAGTTAAAAGCCAGCTTTTTGTGATATTGCCACTGCCTTGGAGTCGAATGCTTGGAGACTGAATGCCTGAGGGAGCTCGCAGGACCAGTTACAGGGATGGATGTATGATGGACCTGTCTCCTGACTCTTCATAGATAATTTCTTGCTGTGTGCCTTAAAGCCATGATTCTAGAACTTTTGAATATATACTCTATAGCCACCATCTGAAAAATTATATCTATTGCTCCAGACTCTGATTTCACTGAGGCCTTGGCAGACTCACTTGGTCGTTGTACCCATGGAGACAAGCCAGCTGTTCTTTGCTGTCTCAAGGAGCCAAATTCAGTCACCTTGCCCCAGTGGTTACTTAATTTTTGTGTTCCTATTTTTTGTTTTCTGCCTAGGATAACAGCTTGCTGTTGCTGCCAACAGCTCTGTTTAGTCTTGTGGAAGCGTGGTAAATATGCAATGTGATAGGCATTAGTTTGTAATCAGCTGCCTTTTGTGTTACATGATGGTCCAATGTACTGAGCAGACACAAGAAGGTGGGATAAAAATGGCATGAGTTTCTCTGAATCTGAATCCCCCAGCTTGAGTGAGCATCACCTTGCCTTGTAAATATAATTTGAATAATGTAGTTTTGGCATTGAGTTTACAAGCAGGGGTCCATTTTGTGTACTTGTGCTTTCTGAAAAATTAACGTCTTTGTACTAATATTTTTTTAATGCTCACACTTCCTCACTAGTGTTTGGCCTAGAGAGTGTTCTCTCAAACTTCTTCCCTGTTGTTTGTAAGGGAGCTGTGGGCTGCCATTACCAGTCTTGTGTAATTCACTCTCCTTGACATCACTGGAACAGGTAGTGCATGCTGTATCTTGTGCTTTTAGGTAGCAATTACATGAACTTTATTGATCAGAGTAGGATCTGCTCATTCCTGGCCTTGTTCTCTACCTGTCATATAGAGTTTTATGATGGTGTGAGTTCATTCATCATACTGAATTTCATAATAGTAAAAACCCACACCCAACAAACCAACTGATCTGGGAGTTCTCTGAACCCTGTCCTGCAGAAGGGTTGATTAGATCTGTTATATTTTCTGAGTTACAGGAAGAGCATTAGAATGATGAAAATGAAAATAGATCAATAATGCATATTTCAGAGGTAAGTAAAACAATTTTCCTGCTGGTAACTTTAATCTTGAGCACTGCTTTTAACAGGACGGTTATTTTAAAAAACAATGCCTTGTGCAAGCTGGCAGCTCTGAAGCATAGTGGAAAGCTTCTGGAGAGAAATGCTTCTCAGCCTTTAAAATCTGTGCCACTTCAGTGTGCTGTGGATCCTTTGTGTGCCTGGTCATGCTGCCAGTCATGGGTGTGTACCAAAGGCCCTCACACCTTTCCTGCATAAAGGCACACCTTGGAGCAAGGGGAGAGGACTGCTTTCAACCGGGCAGCAAAGGAGCACTTTGTTCTTTATATGAACTCTTAGAGTAGCCTGATACGTATTTCCCTTTATCTCTTCATGTTTAGTCACAATATGCAGTTTTGAGAACCCTTATTACCAAAAAGAAAGAAAAAAAAGCAGAAATGGGGATTATAGACTGCTGCTGATTTTTTACCTGTGTTCTGCTGCTGCTGACTTGGAGTGTGGTAAATGTAAGCTGAACTGTGCTGTCAACCCACATCAGGTATAAATCTTCATTTCATAACTAAGCATGAAAGCTAAACAAGGTGTTATGTCATTCTTTGGTCATTTTCTGATCACCCATCCTTTAATAATGCTACTGTGGTCATAGCAGAGACAGTGAGGGGGAAAAACACATACTACAGTGGAGCTTCTGCCTCACTGTAATTGAAACCTTTTGTATTTATTAAATGCTCTTTTTAGTTTGCTTAGTACTTGTGTTTTGTTAGTTTGTTGATATAGGACACATCACAGGAGAACAAAGGGTGAATTTGGTGATCTGGGCTTGTGTTGGCTTTTTTGGAGGCTCCTGAGACAGTGTCATCACAGAGAACAAACATTGGAATCAAATGGTCACTGCTGAAGAACTTGCATTATTTCATCTGTGTATTCTGACCTGAAATGCAAATTCTAACCTGAAATGCAAATTCTAACCACAGCTTTGCTTCTCCTTCCTCATTTGTCTCAGTCACTGAACAATTACAGCAACTCATGTGT
Organism: Pithys albifrons albifrons; assembly: GCF_047495875.1. Classification (NCBI taxonomy): domain Eukaryota; kingdom Metazoa; phylum Chordata; class Aves; order Passeriformes; family Thamnophilidae; genus Pithys; species Pithys albifrons. The sequence continues at coordinate 12,691,874 of NC_092470.1, forward strand.
GGCTCCTATATAGCTCCTTTAACAAAACCTCGGGACTACTTGTAGGCAGCTATAACCTTTTTCCCTTTGTTTTGAATTTTTATTTTGGAGAAATGTAATTAAAGCAGACTGTTAATAAAGAAGTATAACTATTTATGGATTGTTAGAGATTCAGGCTGGGTGAGGACTAAAGGGGCAGACCTATTCACCTCAACTATTTTTGTCACCATCTGTTTGAGATGAATTGTTGTTGTCTCTCAAAGGTGAAATCTCAAGTTCTGCTGATGGTGTATGCCTGTGGGGATGTGTGCTGGGCACTTCCTTTCATAGGCTTCCTGAGGTGTGAAAAGCTGGAAAGGCCTCTCAGATGGCCACACATGAGGATCTCTGCAGTGAGGAAGCAGATACTGAGAAGCTACTGGCCATCCACTTGTGAGATGCCCAAATACAGGTAACGAAAGGAGAATGTCGATGAAAATGGGCACTGCTCTGTGGAACAAGCGCCTCTTGTACTGTACAGTTCCCATAGCACACAGCGTGAAGGGGGAGCTCAGTTAATGCCCTCAGTGTGCCCATGGCTTTGCATCCCTCTCTCTTAATAGAGGGATTGCTTCTAGAAAGATAAATCTGCTTACAAAGGAGCAGGAGACTTTTTATAATTGACAGTACTTGGATTTTTACACCGTTCTTTAGGATTCATATGATATTCCATACAGAGCAAAGGAACTGGATTGTTCAGCTGGAGTTCTCTGGGAGGAATGTGCTTCTTCATGGGAGCAGTTGGGCAAGTGCAACTTTTCAGAAGCTAGCAGGCAGGGGAAGGAAGTGGGAAAAACATACATGGAGCTGAAGTGAAGAGTATGGACCAGCCAGGCAGATGCCAGAGGATATCACATTGTGAGTTCTGCTGCAGCTCAGTCACCAAGTCAACCAAAAATAGACCTGGAAATAAGAGCCTGCCTGGAGGGACACAGCAGGCAGGAGATTTGCTAAAAACCCTTAAAACACTTCTATTGTCTTTTGTCCAATGGAATGAGTTTAAAAGGATGCCTGTGCTCCAGATTGAGCATTTGTAAAAGATTAAAATTTACATGCTGCCATTTTTGGATATAGATAGAATTTATAGTTTAGTTGTCTGTATTTAAGTAGCCAATGTTTCATTGCAGGGCCAGATTGTTTGAGATTTCTGTTACAGGCCAGGGATTTTAAAACTTCATTGTGAAGAAGCAGGACTTTCACAGGTCTCTTTTTTATGTACTTGTTCTCATAAATGAAATTATACCAAGAGCTTGAATCTTCAGTTTTCCCCATCTGAATTGGTAGTATCCAACTGCTGTAGAAATACAGTGAAGAAAGGGAGAGTTTATACTTGCATCTCTTGTTTTGTTCGGTCTTAAGAGTTGGCCTCTGCTCTGGGTGCAGCTGAATTTCATAACACAAGCTGAATGTAAAGGCCAGTGTTACGGTCCCCAAACCAATCAAGAACCAGACTGTGGAATTTGTTTGCAGGAATTTTAAAGAGTCATGAATAAGACTTAATGGAAGCAATTTTTTCCAGACCTTTCTATTTGCAAATGGTTTTGTTGAATTCCTGCAGAGCACTTACATATGTCATAGCTTGTGACCCAGTGATGTAAAACACTTTGATTCTGTCTAGAGGAAGTGGTGTGGTTAGGAGTCAGACCAAGCATAGATGAAAACACAGTATTTCCCAGAGTCTGACTCCAGCTGTTGCTTAGTTGAAAGCTACTTTTCTGGCACTACAAATGCAACAAAGCAACACAAAGAAAGAGAAATTCAGAATGTTCAAGTGTAACAGAGTTACTTTTTCAGTTGAAAAAAGTATTTTCTTAATCAAATATGAAATTTTTTAGATTTTAAAATAAATTTTTCATTACATTGGATTTTTTTTCTATAGGGGACAATCTTATTTCCCAGTTCAGCCTGACAGATTTGAAACATGATTTCCTGGTCAAGCTATACCTCCCCCTTCAAGTTCCTCAAGGCTCCAGCAATTTTTCTTGATAGCTGCAAAATTGATCTTCCAAAATATATCCATTGTGGGTTTAGTGCTTAAACCTTGGTGGTGTTTAGGAAAGCTGCATATGGGTGTTATGGAAATGAGGTCTTAAAAATCAGTCCCTGAGGATTTTTATAATCCTGTCTGGGCTAAGTAGTTTGGCAGGACAGAGACGTAGGTGCTCTCACCCTCCATAGGAACCTTCAGCTCCTGGGGTGGAGCAGCGTCTCTCCTCTCGTTCTGTGAAATCGCTGGATTTCTAAGCAAAAGGCAAGTCTCCTAGGTTTATTTGAAGTTCATCATGCATGTTCTAAACATCCCTTCCTGAACTTTTAAGCTATAAAAATAGAGATCAAGGCAAAACAGGAGCAGGTTTGAAGTGAAACAAACATTTTAATCTTTTTTGTTTAAATTAGATATTGGACTAAGTTAGTGTTTGATGATCTAAACAGTCACATCTGTGTTAGTCCTGTATATTGTCTTGACATAGAGGAGGAGTGAGGGAACCCTTAGCCTGTGATAGATCTTATGTATGATCATCTCTGCTCCTTGTTTTGCAATAGGCCTTCTCCAGCTGATGTGTTGGAGTGGGAGGAGATTTCAGTTATAACTGAGGCCACTGTCTGATAGTTTGGTAGTGATGTGACTCCTCATGTTTCCATGGTTTGTAGGAGAATGGGGTCCTACCGGCTGTCAGGCATCTGTTGAATGTTCCAGACTGTTGCCTGCCCCTCAGACGTGCTATCAGAGTGCCCTTGCTTGATAGCTATTCTTGTGAGCAAAATAAAGGAAGGAATAATTACCACATTAAAACAGCAATATTTGGGACAGGGAATTGTAAATCAGATTTCTTAGAAACTCAGATAACATTTATGGGAGAAAAAACCCAAAAAAATTCGCAAAAAATCCTGAGTACTTTTGCTTCTCCATTGGCTCTATTGCTGTCCACTCTGCCAGTAATACAAGTAAGTGGGTGGTCAGCCCCTGTCCTGTGAGGAGAGGGATGCACGTTGCTGCATTGCCACCTAATGGTGAGGTAGATATAGAGTGGTGTCGAATCACCGGCTGTGGGAAGGAATTGAAGAGGAATGGGCAACTGAGCCCCAGTCTCCTGGGTCATAAATATTAAAGTCGGAGCTTCTGATGGGATTGGACGTGAACTACAAGAGAGACAAATGACTGGGAATCACTTGTTGGCCTTTCAAAAGCAATACTGTGGGGAATGAGATGGTCATCGCCAATCATCCACTTGAATATTTCACTTTGAACTCTGTAGTCCTCCTGGTTTTGAATTTTGTGCAAAGCAGCTGATTTTGCAACTGCTACCTTGAGGGATCAGTGCATCCTTCATATATAAATGTATAGCTGGAGTACCTCCATGTTTTCAGTAAAAGTTGAGCTGCAGGAGTTTATCACAAAAGTTTGAAATATTTCTAATGCTGTATTCTCATAAAAATATTTTTAAAATAATAAACTGCCCATATAGTTGAATTATGTTTACCTGAAAGGGCATTTGCCTTAGGTACTGTATTTCCAAATTAAACGTATTCTGGATTTAAAGAGCTAGGATTGAACATTGTGTCATCTGCCCCTGAAAGTATATTCTGACATTTCTACAACTTGCAAGACACACTTCAGAGGTACTGGCAAATTATGTAAATGAACAGAGTGGTTTTGGCTGATTTTATGCTTGTTTAAGTATTTGTTGTGAATGTCTATATACCTGTCAGATGCTTATGCTAATGACTGTTCAGAAGTACTCAGAGATTTAAGCAGCTGGATTAGTGTTACCAACCCCTAAAAGTACAAATGCCAAGATTCATCCAGAGTTTTATGCTTACAAAATTCAGAGGTTTCTTTTGTGCCTGTTGATAATTGTTTTTCAGTGAGTGGGTGACGCTGCTCCTCCCAGGGCTGGACAGGCCAGTCTGGGCCCTCGGGCATGGCATTTTGGCTGCTTAGGAGAGGAAACCACACTTTCTCTTCTTTCTTGCAATGTTAGGCAAGAAGGGCTCAAGCAGAGAAGGAGAAAGGACAGTTGCTACTTGTTCACATAATAGTTCTAAACTCTGCATGAGAGAGAGACTTGTCAGTGTGCTGACTGGACCTCTTTCTTTAGGAGAATTTGAATAACTTTTTCACAATAAAAGCTAGCATGTGAGCAAACTGAATCTGCATCAGAGAGATCTTCTCTTGCTAAATACACTTCAAGAACCCTCAGCCTGCTATGGCTTGGCAGAGGGCTAATAATGTATTTTGCCAAAAAAAGCAGTTTCTTGTGCCCTAAGCACACTTGCTCTATTTTTGGGGGTAGTATTGTGGCATATTTTTATCCCTTAGTTATAAACTCTACATTCAGAGGATTTTAATACTTATTTTGAGTGTAATCAAGGTATTTCCTCCAAACTTCAATGGAATTTTACTATTTGAAGTGTAATATGGTCTATTCCAGGTTATTGGCTCTAAAGTTTATACTGATACACTGTATGATAATTTCTTGCATGGGAAATATTTATATGCAAATTTGTGGTTGGAAAATAGGAACTTATTTTCTGAGAGTGAAAGGTTATGCACAACCTCAGAGTTAAGAAGCTTATTCTCTATTTGTTGATGTGATTTCTTCTGGAGTAAAACACTCTATTTGAAGATGATACAATGCCCACTGCAAAGCAGATAAGTACCATCCAAGGATTTAATTCCAGAGCACTACATTGCTCAGGTTTTTGTCCAGACAATTCAAATTTTCTTCTGTGTTATACATAGATCATGATTTATACATTAAAAAAGTGTTTTCTTGCAGTTGCTTATCAGACTTGGCAGATGCTACTGCACAAAAAAATGTCGTTCTATTATTTTGTCACACAGATGCACGACTGTATAGAATTGTGTTTCTTTTCTGTCTGCAGTGCAGTTATTATCATCATCACTGAAAGACTATTAACATAAGGTAAATACCACATTTACAGGAAGGCTAAAAGCAAAGCTAGATTTTATTAAGAGAAGCCTCTTTGCCTACCATCTCTGCAGTAGAGGAATTTTGATGCATAACCTGCAGAGCAGCCATCCTGCTCTAAAACAGACATTTTCTTAGTTGCATACATAATAAGAAGGATTTAATTCGCAAACAAATGACTTGTTGTTGTACCTGAACCAAAGGGGAGAAGTTGCATGTTTTGGCAGAATCCAAACACAGGTTGCAAAGTCCCCTTTTAAACAAGAGGTCTAGTTCTGTGAGGGATTTAGAGTATTTGTAGAGCCTTAGAGAACAATTGGCTTGGTTGCTATGTTTTTTTAAATATAGTGATGTGTTTTTCCTTTTTTAGAAAAAAGGTGCATACCAATAGGAAAGACAAGGGTGGGAGTTCATTTTTCCTGGGGATGAAAAGAGAAAATGAATATTTTTCTTAACCTCCCATTGTGCCTTACTCTTTAACCAAGAAATCCCATGAAGGACATTGCTAAGGAACTGAAATATGACAGCTTTGTTGCACTGAGAGGTTTTTTTTGACAGTCATGATGCTGCTCTGAATAAGCTTGGGAATGACAAGGCAGGAAATTCTTGGCAAAGTGCCCACTCACCATCCCCAAAGTTGCTGGTACTGCTGTTGAATTTTACTAATTCCAACTAATGCTGGAAAGGGGATATTCAGATATTTTCCTTAGGCAGAATGTGTCCCTCTGCCATAAGTTAAATAGATGAACCTACTCACAGGTGGCTGCTGGTCTGATTGAGCTCACGATCAGCAAGAAGTTTGGAGGATGTGGGACTTGGAGCTAGAAAGGTGATGACCTGGGAAATCAGTGCCTTGCCATCCACTCTCTAACAGCACCACAGACTTTCTAATGCTGTGTAAGGTGAAAACTGTACACGAGGATGGACAGCAATTACTGTCACGGATAAAAAATGATCCATGGAAATAAGCATACTTAAATCTACTCTGGGGAGTGGAGCCAATTATCATCTCTGAAAAGCTAAAAGCCCTGAGCACTAGAGTGAAAAGTGCTCAGCAGCAAGTGTTGCACAAGGTTCTGTATCCTTCATGAAAACTCTTAAAACACACAGTCTTGACAGGCCACCTGAACCTGTTTCTATAGCCTGTAATTTAGGCCTCTTTGAGAGCTCTGTGGAAACTGGTGTGTCAAGACAGAGCCAATCAATATTTGTCTTCCACTGAAAATCATACTGATGCTACTTCTGGTTCAGTAATTGTGTCTGCAGTGTGTGCATGTGGTGGCAACAGAAGTGTCCACTTTATTTCATCTATTTATTTATTTATTTATTTATTTATTTTCATTTTTCTTTTCCCACTGATCTGAGAGAGAAGAAAGAAGTTCTAAGCCCTCCAGAGCTGCTCCCAGGGGCATACCTGAACATTGGGATAACTGTGTGCTCCTAGCTATCTCTCTGGGAAGGAAAAGTGCTTTTGGAGAAGCTTTTGGAAAATCTGGTTGGTGGAAAGGGTTGTTTTGGAGGTGCAAATACCTTGACCAGACACTCCCAGCTTGGGGTACCAAATGAGAGTGTGTGTGCTGGGCAGGGACAGCCAGTTCTACTCATGAAAGAAACTTACTGCTGCTTTGGACAGGTACAGAGCATTTAACATGTGGGAATGGAGCTGTAAAGTGTTAGCATTTCTACTGTTGCTCTCTGACAGCAGAAGAATTACACAGGGATGAGTTTGAGACAATTATCTGAATTTGGGCTTTTTTGAAAACCAGTGGGAAGTGTGGGGAAATGTCCTTTTCAGAAAAGCTAAAACTGAAATAATTTACAGCTTTTAATTTTTATTTCTTAGATAGCTACCAAAAGCTTGATACTGTTGTGTTATACATGAAAAAATCCTTTAGAGGAGTTTGTGGAAATGGGCTTATTTTTCCTTTTGTTTTATTACTTCTGTTTTACATGAGGTATGCATGGAAATATGCTCTGTTTAATGAAACGTCAGTGATTGCCTGCTGTGGAAAAGACTGCTTTATCTGAGGCTGTCACACTTGCCTGATATTAATTGATTAAATATTCATTTGCTAATTTCGAATCCTATGGTTGTGTGAGCACAATGAACAGCCTGCAGAGGTCACAACCATTGCTACTAGAGCAGGAACTTCCAGTGGAGAGGGGGTGATGGCTGCTGTGAGGCGAAGGAATGGAAGTGTCTATCCTGCACATTTCCCCTCCATATGGGCCTTTTGTGTTCCTGTGTGGTGTGTTCTGAACTCTGGAATGGGGTTTCTGCCATGGTGGTTCTGTCCAGCTATAGCTGCCTCACTGTGTGGCATCTATTCAGGTTGTGTTGCAACATCCCCCAACCAACCTGATCTTATCCTTCCTGATCCCACCTGTCACCCACTTGCAGGTGCAGGGGCCTTCCTTGCCTTCAGTTGTGAGGGATCTTCCCCTCTCTCCTGTCCACAGCTTGCCTAGAGTCTGGCTGTGCTTTTGAAAAATTGCTACACTACACTGTGCTCTGGTACCAGTTAATTTGGAGGACTGATCTGCAGTGTGTACATCTTCAGGAATGAGACCCGTGTGAAAAACTGGCAGCTCTGCCAGAAAAATGGGCTTGAAACTAGATTTCAACTGCACAGGGAAAGGAGACAATAGCATTTTCTTCTCTTTATTCAGCCTGGTTCCTTTTAAATCCTATTAAAATTCATCAGAAGTGCCAACCATTATAAAACTCTGAGATACCAAGCAAATGAGGTAAGTAAAATTAGTGGCAATTGTGCTCAGACTATGTTCTACTGAGAAATATTAGCAAGATGGCTCCCTGGAGACAGCCTGGCTTTTAGGGGAAGCATCGAGACTGTTGTAGTGAGCTGATGAGGTCTCATGACTTAGTTATGAGACATCAGATTTTTTTTAAGACTTACAGTATCAGAATTTCAATGTTTTGTGTGCAACTTCAGGTATTGTCTTAAGGCTGTACTCTTGTTGCTGAGCTTTACTCAATCCTCCTTGTAAAGGGAGCCTGAATTTTTAAAGATATTGTACAGCAGCATTGCACTGCATTTGGCATTGGAAAGCCACATTGCTCACATGACAGAAAAATTTGTCCAAATAGGTGTCAAATATTGACAAAAGAAGCACAAATAAGCAGTGCATTGAAACAAGCGAAGCTTGTTACATTTGAGAGTTCTGAAGATGTAGTAAAAACTTGTAAATGGAACCAGGTTCAGCATCTTTCCATGGCCTAATATATCTGAGTATCTATACCACTTAGAGAAGTTTGTGGATTTTGATTTTTGTATCTCAATTAAAACATATGTAAGATTTTACAAATTGCACAAGAAATAATTTGCGCCTGCCTTTTTTTTTTCTTCAGATTCCTGAAAGAAAATATGTTAAGACAGGCATCTATTGGTAGGCACCAATAAGCCAAGATTAGTCTGTGGGAGTTGTGTTCTCCTTTAGGTGTGCAAGCAGTGCTAAAGGGAACCCCAGGGTATGGAAAGTAGTGAGCAGGGATGGCGGTGGGGCCACTCCTCCTGGACCTGGCCAGCAGTTTTCTGACTGCCCTGAGCCTGGATTTGTGTGCCTATTGTCCCTGGAGTATTGGGGTGCAGGCTCTCCAGAAGTTGTAGAGGGGAGCAGTTTTTGGCATGGGAATGAGTTAAATGCCTGAAAATAAAATTATGCATCTGTCTCTTTTCTCATCTTCTTTTGAGTAGCTGCCAATTTTCTGGGAAATGGGTAGAATTTTAATACTCTGAAAGAGCAAATGCAACTCAAATGGGTCAGTGTGTTGAAAAGCTGCTGGGAGAACAGATAGCTGGACAAGCACTTGTGTAGGATGATTGCCTGAGACACTTCTTTCAGGGGATTGGACAGAAAACTCTGCTTTGGACAGATGTTCTCTTAAAGAATGCTGTGGCTGCTCATCAAGTAGGGATGAAAATTCATTTAGCATTAATTAATATCAAAGAGTAAACTAGTTTTCTATAACCTTAGTTATTGGGCACAACTCTTGTTTATAGGGATTTTTAGAGGGAAGATATTTGTGGCAATTTCTAGGTTATGTAAATGAAAAAAGTGAAGAGTGTTGTGGGGTTCTGGGTTTGTATTTGTGTTCAGCAGTGTCTCACAATCATTTTCACATGTTAGGTCTAGTTACCTCTTCAAGTAAGAAACTAAGCTGCTTTATTACAGTAAATTTTTGTATGCACTCTTCAGCTATGGTAGACTGGTCAGGTGTGAAACTGGCTCCGAGGGGTTTTTTTGCCTCTTATATGTGCAGTTTTATTATGAGCTGGGCTGTGCTTGCAGAGAATTCATCAGTCTGCGGCTAAGGTCAAAAGAAACAGCAATGTGTGAGTGACTGTATTTTCTGAGCTTATAAATGTACAGATACAGTGCTTTGACTGACTCCAAACTCCTCATAATATAGTGCTCATGGAACTGTCCTCTGTTTGAAGAGTCCTGCCAAAATGTGACACTAATGTGCTTTCCTCTTCCATCTTTCTTAGAGTGTGCAATAAATAATGGTAAAGGACATTGTGCCTTGAAAGCATGGAGATGAGCAATTAGGATAGATGTTTTTTGAATTAGAGGAACTTCAGCACTGTTCACTAGTGACTTGTTACTTGCACTGCTGCAACCAGACAGTTTATAGCAGTTACTGTTTGGATTGCTGGTTTCAACAGAGTAGCCGCCATAAGCATTAGATAACCACTACTGAATGATAGATTGGTGTATAACTGTAATACTTCACCAATCAATCTTCTGCTGAACCTGCCTCCCAGGATCGATGCTGTCATGAGAAAATTGAAGAGGCTGCCGTTATTTATACAGCAGAATTGACTGTCTCATAGAAATGTGTTTCTCTGCTTCTCAAACACAAGTATTTCCATCAGTATTCCTCTAGATTTTATCAACACTCAAATAACTTTTGTGACCTACCCTCTGGTACAGGACATGCTGCTGAGCCCAGTCTTCATACCATGCCATGCTGTTATGTCTTCACTGCCTGTCTCTTTAGGTTATCTAAATTTACCAAACTTGCTGGAAATTATGTAACTTGAAATTATGATGTAAGTATTGGAAAAGGAGATAGACAAGTTAGAGAGATTTTTATTGAGTGCATATGTTCCCTGATGACTTTGCAGATTTTTTATATTGATTACTTGCTAAATTGATAGCTTTCTTTCAGAAAATTCTGTAAGTTTTCTTAATTTCCTCCATCCATACACATCCACTTAGTACAATGAGTCTTCTTTCTCCATGTATCCCTCACTATGCTGTCAACAAAATCCTGCTGGAGGCATGAATGGATTTTCAGGGCTGATGTGTTTGTCAGAAGAACCTGACTTGGAAGCAACAATTCTTGGGTCAAAAGCCTTAGGATGTCTTGCTGCTTTAGTACAATTTTGAATAGGATGAAATCAGCATAAAAATGCTTAGTGCCAGTGAAAACTGAAGCTACCTGAATTTGCTATTGGAAATAATCACCATACCCTTTTACCCCTTTGTGTGTATAACTTCCAACACTAGTGGTTTTTTATGTATCTTGCAGTTAAAGTTACAGGAAAAACAGCTTTGAAAAAGGTCATTAATCTTAGTGTATCCATTTTAAATGCCCTAAATTAACACAATAATTTCTTGGCAGGTAATGCTCAGTTATGATCTTGGGCGAATAATGCTCCAGCCAGCTCCTTCTCCATTACTGATTCACAATCGCCAGCACTCTACACCACAAGACCTTTGCTGAGACAGGAGGTTTTTTCAACTTAACGGATAGAATTATCCAGTCATTAAAAAAAAAATTACTCTTATAAAAATTATAAGCAAATTAGATTCTTTTATTTGTTCCTAAGTTAAACTGTTTGAGAAAAGTAGAAAGTTGTTTTGTATTGCTGAGTGTGGCTTCTGCTATAATTGGGAAATGTGTTCATTTGAAGGGGCAAGTGCATTTTCTGGTTTTTAAATTTGTTCTACCGTGTGAGTAGCAAATTACTATTAACAAGTTTTACATATTAGGTCTATCCAAAACATTGGCATTAGAGCAGGAAGAGAGAACCTTTCCTTTGTTCACAACTAAATAAGTTTTCAAAACACATTTGCTGTTTGGCTAAAATTGTGCTGATTCCACAGTGATACAGAAAAACTTCTGGTTTCTCACCCCTCCTTTTGAAAACGGAGAAATATTTGTCAAGGAAAATAATTTTCTGAGAGCATTTGTTTGCAGTCCTTACTTAGACTGCAGAAATCCATTATCTTGTTGCTTAGTAAACACTTTATTGTTATTTCAGATTCTTCTGGTAGAATGAACAGATCGAAGAGGAGAGGTGATAGAGCCAAGTCAATAATGTTGCAATGGGTGAGTCATGTGTGTATCTAACTGTGAAATCATTGTTCTATCACATCACTTTCAGAGTCAAGACTTTATTTCATTGCAGGTGTTCATTTGTGAGGTTGTTTGAGGTCTCTGGAGGGACTTTAAAAGCTCTGTTCATTTATTGTTATCGTATAAACTGCAAAGGGAAATTCTTAGCCTTTTCCTTTTCCCAATAGCATTGTCAACTTCCAAAGTATGGATATATAGAGGAATTTGTGATTGAACCTAAACAAGGGATGGTCTATCTCAGGAATACAGTAACATTATCTTTTTCTTCCTATGTTACTTTCTGATCAAATTGAAAGAAATTTGTTGATTAGCCTTAAATACAGTGTTGTCATTGATATTTATTAATTTCTAGGCACAGAGACACATTTTTGTCTTTTAATTGCCCCATTTTTCTTTTAAAAATGTGCAAAATCTTCTCTCTGACTCTATTTCCTTTCCATTCGTGCTATCACAGGTGGTTTTCTATGCACTTGGGCAGCAATCTCATGTCCTGTAATTAATGTCTACAAGTTATTTGATATTCATAGTGTAAAATATTTGTTTATTAGTTCAGCAAATATGTATTAATGAATTTTAAATCATTACCTGGAAAGTATGTCTCCATTGGTTATTGATTTAACTGGAAATTAATCTGGTAGGTCAACCAGGGTAAAACCAATTTCTTGTAGTGATAGGAAATCTACATTTATGTTTCATATATTACGTATCTAAAAACATTTCTTGTGTATTTAGCTAATAAGATTGTGTATGAGTTGCTTCCAGTCAATGCAAGTGTAAGACATGATGTCTGTAATTAGTATGCACTGCCAGACTTTGATTATGCAGGCTCTTTGACCTATTTTTAAGAGAAACTAGGGCAGTCCTTTGGATTGCCTTTCCGTATCCCTGGACACCCTACTGTGTTATGTGCTTCATATTTGACATTATAACATTCAACTGCAGTGCCAACCTGCAGAATATTCCTTGGGGGTTTTCATTGAAACAGATGTAACAGATGTCTGCCCACTCTGAAACGCACAGTGGTTTCTGCATTGTTTATTAAAGATTGCTTTAGTGCTTTAGTCAGCAGCACCTTTTGGAGCATTCCTGTGCCAAAGATTATTTTTTAAATAATTTTCAGACTAATCTGAAAGATTCTTTTCTGTCTCTTCCCACCTTTTGCATCTCAGGCTAATGACTTAACAACCATTTGGGTACCTAGGAGCTAACAGTATTAACTGTCTGACAACGTGCATACCATGGTAGAAACATGCTAACTATTGGGAATTAAAAAAACAAACAAACAACACAAAAACCCACAAAAAGCTGTTGTCAGGAAATTCAGTATTGCATGGCTTTGCTAGGAATATGTTTTAAGATGCTTTAAAACAATTGCAGCACTGCAGACTTCAAATGCTTCAGGCCAAGACCAAAACCTTTTGCTTTGCTCTATTTCAAGCTGTTTCTTAATGCCTGCCTTTACCTTTGGGGCACTGGGAGTGTGTGAGTGGCAGTTTCTACAGAAGCCAAACAGACAGATGAACTGAACAGTGTTAAAAGAGGGGAACTGAGAGGTTGGCTGTGGATATAGGAGTGGGCAGAGGAAGAGGAGGAGGAAAAACAGAGCTGAGAACTCTGTCTAAGCAGGGATGTGTGGAACAGATGCTTGGGGCTGGAGTGGATATTTGCTGCATAAACAGTTGTCTTGCTTGGATATTGAAATGAAGAACAAGGGGAATGTGGTGGGGGGAAAGGAAGGCTTGGAGAGCAGATAAGGTATGAGGTGGTTTCATTAGAGAAACTGAAACAGAAATTGTGACTGTCTTGAAGGGCAGTGAGGCATGGCTGTGAGTAGGTGTTTGACCCTATGTGTGCAGGAAAGTACAGGAGGGAGTTTGTGATGCTGTATGGGGTGTGTCTGTGATTTTCTTTTGGGAATAGCCCTAGGTAGAAACAAAACCACTGTTTGCCTGCAATTCTTTGTGGTGGTCAGAAAGATGTACAGTCAGTTTATAGAGAGGCAGTTTGGTGACTGATTCTCCAGTGAATTTTCACTTCTGTCAATCCCTAATCCTCAGCAGCTGGCCTCATTTTCTGTTGCAACCTTTGTAAACCCATGAATGCCGTCCAGCCCTCCTTGTCTGCTGTGCACCTATCAGAAGCCATCATCTGCTTTTGTGGTGGGGTTGTTGTACTAGATGATGCCACCTCTTTCCCTTGGTACAACTTCCTTACAGCACTGGCATACAGCCCTTATGCTGGGTTTAAATGGGACAGTAAAGGGTGTTTGGTTGCCCATGAACAGACCCACTCTAGGAGAGATATCTTGGTGTTTCTCTTCAGGAAGGCAAGCTGTGGGCCAAAATAGGCATGTGTTCTTTTTCCTACACAAGGACTGTGTAACTTCAGAGACTCTTTGAGTGTGAAGCCATGAGGACACGTGGCTCTCCCTGAGATTTTGTCCTACTCAGAGGCAAATGACTGTTTCTTAAAATCCCACTTGATTTGCTTGCCTGAGTCAGGAAAGGTTTCTTTCACTGTTACAGTGAAAATGCCTGTTCATCTCTTGTGGGTTATGATAACACACTCATTACTGGAGTTGTATCTGATTGCTACACAAAGACATTAGTTGATTTTTAAATCAACATATTTGATTTTTTCTGTCACGCTTTATTAACAACATTGTCTTCTAGTTGGAAAATTAATTCCAACCATCATGTGCAGTGTTATCCTAGCAAGCAGGAACACTTCATGCATATGTAGTACTCTGACCATGTCATAATTTTTTATATTTTGCCACTTCAATGGAGTAGTGTTAGAACTTGCTCTAGTTTTAGAAATACATTACAGCACTTGAAGAGGTAAATCACTGTGTGTGACTTAAGTAATGAGGGGATGATTTATACATCCCCACACAAGGTTCATGCTTGGATGTGTTTGTTTTCTTAGATCTGTACCGTTCAGTGCAGTCCCCTTGCTGTGACTGGGGGTTCACATTCTAGCACAGGGACTCATCTGAAACAGTTTTGCAGGATGATCATTTTGAAGGTGGTAGAGAGACCAGCTGGGTTCCTACTGAGCACCAAGGAGGTTGAACAGATGTTTAAACTAGACCACACAGGCATAATGATGATTGTCTTAGTCTTTTGGTGCTTCCTACAGCAGCACACTTCTTAATGTCCTTAATAAATAATGAACAGAAAGCAAATAAAATTTCAGCTGGAACCCCACATCTCTTGAAGGCATCTTGGAAATTAAAGCATTGGGAAGAGGCCCTCTGTAGGTTCCTACTACAGCAACTGACCTAGCAATGACTCTGACCCTGAGAAATGGTGGTCCTTACACAAAGACATAGCAAAGGTTGCTTTTGGTACTCTGCAAGCAACAGAGCTGTCATCTGAGGCCATAGTGACTGCAAGAGGGTCCTAGAGGCAGAGTAGAAACTGTGGAACTGTGGAGGCAGAACTCACTGGTGAATTGATAAAATAGAATGACTTGAAATTTATTCTATAGATGATTACTAAGTACTTTTTCAGTTTTGTACTACTTCAGGTGTTACCTACCATTCCCATTATAATGCAGTGCAGTCGTCCATGTTTTGGGTTAGAGAAGACACTGCAGTATTAAAAATCACTGTCGTGGGAGTCTTATGGCAGAAATCACTAGACTGTGCATGCTGTCCAAGTTCTGCCAGAGCCACATAGTCCTATGTTCTGTGTTCAGGTTCATGTCCAAGAAAACTGTTGCTGATGAAAAGACTATTTTTCTTTACATGGAACAAAGAAAATTTGCTGCAAGATTGTTTTTTTTTTTGAGAACTGAAGAGCTGTAAATAAATTTTAGGTCTCTTTAATTCAGATTTCTGTGAATTAAGTTCAAGAAGTATAGATGGCAATGAAATAAATGTGGTTGCTTTTGAACTTCACCTAAGGCACATTCTTTCCTTGGGTCACAGTCTTAGCTAGGTCAGTGTGACAATAATGATTTTCAGGTGTAAAATATACAGGCTGTTGTTTGATTTAATATTGAAGAGACAATTGCATGGTGTTATATTCGATACAATTGTGTCTCTGAAATGGCAGTAGTACCAAAATTTTGGAAAGCATAGAATATAAAAAGTAATAATGGAAAGCATAGAATTTTAAAAGTAGTAATGAAAGTAGAAAAATGTTTAAAGGCATAGGTTGTTAGAGTCATGAATTATGTATAACCTCAGTATTTCCATCCTAAACAGCTCTGCTGAGAGTTCTGTACATAGCATTTATCAATTGTAAGAGGGTTGCACGTACTGTTTTTTTTTATGTTGTTCCCTTTTGTGCATGGACTGAGTTGTGGTTCTGCGTGGGAGAAATGCTAATGCTGTCAGAGGATATGGGAGAAAATTTTGCTCTCTGTGACAAAGGACTTGGTTCAGAGAAGAAATCTGTGATAGTCAGTTATGTAATCTTTTGTATTGTTTTGGTTTAAACCCCCGTTCACATGTTTAACTATAGATGGAATGGAATATACCTCCTTGCTCTGAAAAATATCTTGTAGTCTAAACAAATTTACAGCATACACCACATACTTTGGGTTCTCATTCAGAAATTCATGCAAATGAAAAATGCTGTTATGAAGTGCAGCCTGCTTGCTGACCTTAGCTGCTAATGCAGTGTGCTGGTCCTGGTCCTGCCCAAACGTGCATTCTTAACAGTCACTCAAATGGCAGTGGTGTAATGAGGAGCCTTATTTCTGTCTTCTTTTGAAAATGCAGTATAGATTTATTAACTCCTACAAGAAGATATGGACTGCAGGAAATTACACAGTGGTGCACCCTCTATGAGGTACTAGCCTTTTCAAGATATTTAAAATTAATTTAATTTATCTCCTGTTGTTTCGTTGTGAAATACTTTTACTTTCCATATCTAGAATATTTATTTCTTCTTTTTGGACTTAAACTGTAATAAAAAAAAGAAATTTTTTCATCAACTCCCCCTATTTATTCAGATCTGTACATTAGATTAATTTACTCCATTTGCCATAAGATTATTTCAAAGGAGACCCAGTGTTTGAGTGTGGATGTGTTGATTAGCCTGAGCCATTTGGCAGTATGTGAGTTGCCCTTTGTATCCTTATGACTCAAGTAGGGGGTATCCATGACTGATTATTTATTTCTTTAAAATTTTTTTTTCCTACCATTTTTGAAAAGGGGTACATTGTTTCAAGAAAGGGGTAAAAAAGATTCTTACAATGACAGCGTAATAATAATAGTAAAAAATTTGGCTGGCTGAGGCTAAGAATTTGGGGGACAGAAAAGGCATCATTGACTTTTTTTCCCTTGTTCATTGATGTGTTTTGTGGTAGTTTCTTCAGAGCTAGAAGAGAAATGTGTGCCTGAGGTGTTCAGTTGAAGATGATGGTGTAACTCCCTTCCCTTTCTTCTTTTGTCTCTCCACTCAGGGTATCCAGTGGTAAACCATGACAAAATATGTAATTACTTCATGTTTTATTTTAATTTTTAAGTGTATTTTTTCAACATTGTTTTTAGTTTAGTTTAATAACATAAAACATCATGTCTTGAAAAAAGTCATTGGCAGAAAGTAGTAAAACAGCTTTATTAGAGATGGTAGTACCTATGGTGTATATGTGTGTACTGTGGACCCTGAAATATTTCACTTCTAAGAACAGGGAATCCTGCAGAAACCACACCAGCCTCAATCCAGGCTGTATTAAATGCCATTTTCATCAGAAATTTTGCAAGCATGATGCAAACCAGCAAATACCAGAAGGCAGCTTCTCTGAAAGGTGAGCAATAAGTCTCTTGGGCTTATGCAGTGGTTGCTAAAGAGAAGTCTTGATCCTGCCAAACATTTAAGAGATTAAAATGGGTTCCTCTGCCTATGGATAGACTATGTGGCATAACTGCAAGATAAATACTAGTTTAAAGGTTGGCCTGGAAAGATTCAGCAGCATTTTGGACTAGAGTTGCATTGAAAATCAGTTTTCTTCAGCTGACTGACAGAAAGTGAACCTGTTCTAAAAGAGAACTGGTCTGTGATGGTATCTTCCTTTTGTACAGTGATGACACGTGTTGACTTTCCTGTTACAATTGCTCTTTCCTTGCAGCAAAGCAACTTGTTGGGCTATGTGATGATTTCAGCTGCTCTGTTGCAAAGCAGGATATAGGAAAGATCTGTTAGGTTAAGAAGGAAGCATACTCTCAAGATAAGAACTGTGTCTCTCACTAAGGTAATATGAATGAAGCTCCAGCCAAAGGTCAGTTGTGGCTGAATTTTGTCTTGCTAACTGTATATGTGGCTTGGTAATAGTGCCAGGTGCCAGTGTTCTTGAGCAATTTATTTCTATAAGATGCTTATTTTAGTTCATGAATTCACTGAGTTCCAGCTTTATGGGTGAAATTCTCTACAATTTCAGTTAAGGTATTCTTCTATTTACACCAATGTAGTCATGTTGAAGAATGATGGGTGGAAAAAATAAAATCCTTTACCCCCTTAAAACAGTCATCTTCCAAATATTTTATTTGCAAAATTTTTATCATTCTAGTCATAGGATCTTCTTTTGACAGTACAGGATGTATTTCTTCCTACACAAACCTACTCAAATCTGGCCAAAATTTAAGTGCACCTAGAAACATTAGCTTTGTTTAATTACAAGTTGGTCTTTAATTTTCTGCATCAGTAGGATTGAGCAGTTTGGCTTCAAAGGCTAGTTGGACGTTAGTGCTGAGCTAGTTGGTAGGTGTTCATTGTTATTCCCTATAGTCACTCTGCAGCTAGAACAGGAGGTTCTAACCAGATAACTTGATGGTGGTCATTTCTTTGCAACCCTTGCTTACGGGATTTGTGTTCATTAGCAAACTGCAGTGTATTAAAAAAACCCCAAAACCACGACACCATTGTTGCATTTTTATGACTGCCCTCGGGAGGATTTTATTTTGAGTATATGTCTACTTATAATCCAATAATGCTTTTCAGTTTTGATAGAAAAATGTGTTCATCACAATTAGTAAGAAAGTGGTAAGTAGAAAATTATTTTTTAAATAATTTATTTGAAAGCATCTGCTGGAATTATGCAGCATATGCTGAGAATAAGCAAATATCAACATGTGTTGGTGCCCCAATAGTGACTTAATCAAAGTGCAGAGAGTATTTTTCCCTGACTTGAGTGAGCTCAGTGTCTGGCCCGTTTATTAAATATTCTCTGTGTTGCCTGGTAGTAGTATTTTCTAAGCCTTTTCCCCTTCATACTCTCCTGCTATTAACAGCAACATTTTACCATCTGTTTTTGGGTGGGGTAAAGAATCGATTACTGATTAAAATATTTCCAAGCCTATCTATAATTTAAATGTGAAAGCATATCATTTTAAGTGTCATTGAGCTTAAATGGAAATTTTGACCAGATTAATAATGTGTTGAGTTTGTGTGATGGCACATCTCCAAAAGATCAGCTCAGTGCAAACTCCTACAGCTGCATTTCATGACTTCAGAGGAATGCCAAGATATTTCCATGGGTTGCAACTGCAGAGCTCTGACAAGGCAATGGATGCCTTCTGGTCAAACAGAATGATAGAAAATATTTGAGCTAGTAGTGTATCTGCCTCACTGACTCTGCAGAGGTGTGTTCAGGGAATATATTTTAATACAGTTTAGGTCTTCAATTTTTAGCACAATAACAGTTTAACATAGTCCAACAAGCATGTGAGCAGGTAAGAAAATAAGAGAGATAGAAGGTGGAATGCTATTATTAACAGTGAAATACTGCAGCATTCTGTGAACATGTCTGAGCATGAGATTCTCTAAATCCCAGAGCTACATGGAAAATTGATGTTCAGGTGCCTTGATCTTGGAATGACTTAGAAGTATGAAGAAAGGAAGAGTAATTGGAAAGGAATCATGATTGATGGAGAGCTTTATAGTGAAGCATTAGGAAGCTCCTGTGTGAAGGTGTAGCATGTGATTTTTGTCATAGGCCAAATCACCATCACTATGAAAACTAGCCACTGCTTGTGGTTCAAGAAAAAGAATTCCTTCATGGGACTGTAAATATATATGCGGTTGTATGGATTTGTATGGCTTCTGCAGGGAACAGCCTTCTAAAATATGATTTTCTCTGGAGATGATCTGGATATCACTGCTTGCTTCTGCCATGTGTGACTGCTAGGAGAGAATGACTTTTCTAATCTATAGTGTTTCTGCTGAAGAAAAGATTTGGTTGGACTTGCAACTTGTCAGTTCATATAGATGGGATAAGCATGAGGCTTTGCTACCTGCTTTGTTCTGAACAGATTAAATGTTTCAAGGCAAGTGAAAGATCTCATTCTATACAAGTCAAACCAAATACAGCCTTTCTCTGTCATCTTCTAACATTTATTCACACTGTTTCTTTGCTGTTACATTTTTGTATTATTACCTACAAGTGTCTTGACTGCTGTTTTGAAAAGCAAAGTACAACAGCCACAAGCACTTTTGACTTGCACAGCCAGAGCTCAAACCAGAACACACCTTTGGCCAATAACCTCTCTCTGCATCCAGGAGCTGAGGCTAGAGGATGGTCTGATGTTTCGGTTTTCAATACGTAACAGGTTGAAGCTTTCTGAAGCAAAGTGAAGGTGACAACTTAAAACCTATGACAAATCAGTGACAGGCTCAGCAGAGTGGACTGCCAGGCTCCTGTGTTGCTTCTGTACAGCTTCTGCAAATGAAACCATTAGTGTAACTGTCTGGAACATGGGCTTCGAAATCATGGTGGCAATAGACCTGTAATACACAATGTGCTTTCAAAATAGACTTGTAGCATGAGATAAAGAACACAATATTTCCTGCTTCAATTCCTTTTAATTTTTAGGGGGGAATCTGACTGACATTTAAAGACCAGATGGACTTTATAAACAGTGGGACTTGTTTTCCCAAATTCCAAGGACCTACCAGATCATCAAAATATTACATTGCCTTTTCATATATCCTGTGAAACTGTTGTGTGCTGAGATTCTTCCTCAGCAATGGTAAGTACTAACCAGTACTGAGAGGAAACATTTATATTATAAAATTGAAAGTGTATTATTTTTCTCTATAATGAGCATGTCCATGAAACAAAAATGACAGCATAAAGTTCCCAGACACACAGAGGTTTGGAGCATTTTCATGTAGAATATCTTTCCTTCTGGATGAACTGTGCGTTTTTCATGTTGAATCATTCCATCTGTAAGGAGTTTTGTACATTGTCTCACATTTGAAGCAGGGAGAGGCAGTGTAGAGGCTGGGAAGGGACCAAAGCTATGGATTTGATTAGGTGTGTCAGGCAATAGAAACATGAGACAAAAGATGGACCAGATAACTATCTTGACAGAGGTTTAAATTTTTAACAGAACTCCTTTCCTTGCTGCAGGAAGGCCTGCATGCAGTCAAGGGATTGACTGGAAAGAAAGGAGATTTTTTGCAAAGTCTGTGTCTAGTTTGTGGGTTTCGATGCATGGAGTTTGGTGGTGCTTGGGGTTTTTTAATTGTTTGCAAAAGTTATTCCAATCTTCAGATGCTTCATGGAACTGTTTGGAAGCTTGTTAGGAACAGTCTGCTTAGGAACCAGTTCTCCAGTTGTTGCCATAAGGAAGCTGGACTTTTGCTTTGGTCCTTTTCTGTCATAATACCGAGGGAGTTAAACTCTTGTGGGGGCAGTGAGCATCTGCCACCCAGGTTTAGTTTGTTCCACATTGATTTCTAATAAGCTGGAAACATGACGACAGCAGTAAGGTGTGAGTACCCAAACATCTCCATTACTTTCTAAGTGGCCATAGCGAGTACTTGATATGGTTTTGTCATACTTTTGGTCTGAAATATATTTCCTTTCCAGGTACATTGTGGAAATTTAAAACAGACTTCCAGGATGCTGTGGCAAGCCACCTCAGTACCATCGGTTCCATTAAGTCATGGATCCTGCATTTTTGATCCTCCATGGCCTCCATGAACCTTGAAATTAACAAGAACAAAAATTCGGTCTTTAAAAAAAATAGCAATTCTCTTCATGAAACAGAGGTTTCACCTTCAAAGGGTTACCTACAGCCATCAGATAGGGAGACCCACTGAAGGATGTTTCCCAGTGTGTGGCTGTGCTATCACACTCCGTTTTGGTTACCATGAGTTTCATTTCAGTGTACTCCAAGCACAAGTCTCTGCATTCAGACTCGCATGACTCTTGTTTCACAATAATATCTTACTGTAGCAGATGGTGGAGGTGTCAGGGAGCTGCTGAAAACTGCCATGTTTATTAAACCTTCTCAGCACAGAGTAGCTCATCTGTTCCTGCTGGCAGTGGTTCCCAAGGGACTAGATGCCAGTTAGGATATTCAAAACACATTGTGTCCTGGCTGTGTTCTTGCCTGGATTTGCATACTCTCGCCTTTGACTGTACGAAAAGGCTTTGTGTGGATAGGAATACATGTTGGACAAATGTTTCAAACCTTCTCCAAGTTTAATTTATCCATAGTGAGCACGAAAGCTGGAAGACTGCACTGCTAGCCAACCTTGTCCAGCTCTGCCATTGTATTCTCAAAGGGTGATAGAGCAGGAAGCCTTTGATAAATTCCTTATCTCCCCTGTGTATTGTCTGTAAGAGGACAGGGTTACACAGGAGTCATATTTCTGCAGTGCAGCACAAAGATGCTGAAAGTAGTGTCAAATTTGGCTCAGCTATCAGCACAGGAGCAGCTCTGGTAGCCAGAATTCTAAGATTTGAACAGTATTGTTGAAATTTAATCAGGTGAGCTGCTGGTATGAGTGGGGCTATCTTGTATCCCTGTATGCATAAAGTTGTTAGATAAACCAAACCAGAATACTTGAATTTTGAAGTTAGATCATTGCTAAATGTGTAAACATAATTGCATTATTCCTTTTGATTGCACTTCTGTGGACAGGCTTTTAGATCAGAACAGGAATGAATGTGCTTTCACCCATTGAGTGGTTTTCTTTTTTTTTTTTTTTTTTGTATCAAGACAAACTGTTAATGTACTTACTAATCACTGTAAGGTTTGGATAATAAATGGGTGACAGCATTTAGCTTAATTGATGTTAATGTAGCCTATAGAGGAGTTCAAGACAACCTAACAAACCCATCAACAAGGCTGAGGTTGCATCTAAGGTGGAAGGGAATGGTCCAGAAAGTTCAGCTTTCTCCTTTAGCACCTGTTGCTGCCAGGGCATGCTCTGGGCTGTGTGTTGAGATGCTGCACATCTCCTCTGCTTCCAGCTCTACAGTCACTGTTGTCTCTGTGGCTGTGTGCAACTCAGACAGCTTGACAGCAGATGAGAGTCAGTATAGGCAAGTGTGAGGTATCTTGCATCAGAAGGAACAACTTAAAATTACTTGCACACATTGCTGGATGTGAAATTAACTGCTGAAGGGAAAAAGAAGCCAAAGCATCTTGGCATCATTTTAGATACTACATTGAGAACATCTGCTCTTTACAGAGCTCTGGTTGAAAGAGGAAAGAAATTTTGTCTCTAGCCCAGATCAGTGGATTCCCTGGAGCTTTGGGATGGATAGTGTTTGTAAGGCCAAGTTTTCATCCAAGTGTGCATGTTTGGACACAGCTCACTGACAATCGATGACATGAGCTTGTTGCTCTTCCTGCACAAGTTGCAGAAGTAACTCATTGTGTTACATAACTGAAAGTCTGAAGGCCTCCATACATGATGAAGACAGAGTGACTTAAAATTAAACAGAAAACAATGGTCTATCTTTACCATGGTGATAGAAACAACAGCTCTTTTGTTCTTGACATCAACCAGTTTCTCTTCGGGAAACTGAGGTATTGCAGGTGGGAGTAGAACCATCATGAAAGTAGGAATAATAAAACTTAATTTTCTTTTATTAGAGGTGAAACAGCCAAGTATATATAAATGAAGCAATGCTTTTTTGTTTTAATCTCTCTTTAAAGGTTTGCTTTTCCTGATGTTTTCCATTAAGCTAAAAGTACATGACATATTTTTACACAGTCTGTTTTGGGATTAATTTTATTTTCTCTCAATTTGACCAGACTAAAACCGGTGGGAAATTAATTATACGGGCCCAAACCTTTCATTTAGGGGCTTGGTGCAATTTAAGGGTTGGTAAACTTCACAGAGGAATAACATAATGAAAGAGTTAATGTATTTTCTGATTTTGGCAGCTCTGGAGACTGCACAAAGGTAAAATATATGTTAACTCTTTCTCTGGAGAAATTGATGTCTGAGACTGGTGCATGTTTCTAGTATTTCACTGTGCACAGTTCTGTAAGGAAAATGCAATGCTGTGTGATAAGTTGGCTACGTCTGTTAAGAAAGAGATTTTACCTGTGGGCAATGAAAATCAGATGAGATTACTTTTCTCCTTCAGTTGATTGGCAGTCATGATGAAAATAGCTCGGGCACCAAAATCAGCTTCTGATGTTGAAAGACTCTTGGTGGCAAGATGACCTGAAGCTATTGACACAAAATCCATGTTTCCTTGTTGATTCCAGCACATCCTTGGCTTTGAGTATAAAAACCCAGAAAAAATTGCAGAATGTGTCTTATGGAATTCGCTCTAGGGATTTTACATGAGAGCAGGATAGGATCCCACTGTTTACTTAGCTTCTTCTCATGCTCAGTCTGCTGCCTCCTATTGAGTTTCTGTCCTCAGAGCTAACTTAGACTTGAGGACTTTGGAGTAATCTCTCACAAATTTTATATGTAACACAGAGTATTTTGAATGTGTGCTGGAAGGACTCATCTTCTGTGACCTCAGTAATTTTTTTCTATATTTCTGAAATGATATCCTGGTCCATGTTGAGAATTTGACTAAAAATGTTGGAGCAATTTTTTTTTTCCAGAGCTCTAGTCAAGAGGGAAAACTGTTTGCATTAGGGGCTTATTGTGTCATTAATACAAGGAAAAGAATGTTAATTAACCCAGTAGCCACTCCTTTTGTCTTTCCTTGTGCTGTATCACTTGCCTTACAGCATTATACCCGTGGTGCTGGCCAAAGCTCACCAGGGGTGCCCAGTGGGCCTGTCATGGGTGCTGGAAGACTCTGACCTTTCAGAACTTCCCAGCTGTTTCCTCGAAGAAGAAATGCAGAACTCTGTTAGAGCATCACCCTTGACAATTTTCCTTTCTTCTCTGTGCTCACTTGTTTTCCAGTTTGCTCTTCTAAAGGGCCAGAGTATCTTCTCTTTTTTTTTTTGTTTTACTTGAGATTCTAGTTGGTTTCTTTTTGAAAAAATTTGATATCTAACAAATGGGACATTAGCATCTTGATTAGAATTCATTTGCAAAATTGCAGGAATTTTCCAAGTAAGAGTACTTCGCCCTTCTCCCTGTGAGGGGGGATAGCATTGCTTGTGGAAAATATCCCCATTTTAATTGAAATCTTGTTGGGATTAATTACCATTCTCTATAAACAAACAAGTAATGTGAATTGCTGGTGGCTCCTGGAGACCTGACTGCTTGCACGATGCTGACTCCTCCTCTCTGTATAACATACTGTGTTACCTCTATAATGTAGCATATTGCTTTTCTATGTAAGTAATTGCTGTGGTTACCTCATGAGCTTCAGGAAATCAGCAGTGGGTGGAGAAGTGCAAGTGAAACACATTGTATAATAAGCTGTGAATCATTCCATGAATAAGTTTGTGAGGTTTTTGCTTTAGAGCAAAATCAATATCTGGACTATGCACAGGTCATCCTTCTTATGTAGTGCAAAGTTTAAAAAATGCAGTAATTGAAGAACTGCTTTCAGGAAAAGGTAGCAGTGAATCTTTTGTCAATGACTTCAGCAAAGCTCTCCTGTGCTGGTGAGTTATTGCAGAGTTGGCCAAGACAGAGTTTTCTAATTTCACCACTTTGCAATGAGTCAGTGTTGAGTTTGAGTTTAAAGTTGGAGATATTGTACAATATTACAATATCTGTTATGTTTCACTAAAAAAGCAGCTATATACTTTTAGTCAGGGTTTATTTCATATCAAAAGAATACAGGAAATAGAAACATTTTCAGTAAAGGGATGAGATTGAATGTGTCTTTTGCAGACTTGTCAGCTCTGAAGGCTCTTGCAAAAATCTCATTATGTTTTGAGGTTTTCGTAAAGGCTCATGTGATTAAGTCACAGTCTGGTTCACGTAGAAGGTGGTTTCTAGGATTTTTGGGTTTAATTATAATTTTTTTGACAATATACTAAAATGTTCCCTATTGCATCATCTAGCTAAATTGCTTTGTTTGAATTTTTCTCCTTTGATTGCTGCAGCTTAAGTTGACAGAAATGCTGTACTTGAGGTCATGCAGGGAATACTTTGCTAACAAAAGCACAGTTCCCAGTTCAAAACGTGGTGTGGTTCAGGAAAAAAGGTCTGTTTCTGATGTTGTGCTGCAGTTTGCATAGTGAAAAATTAGCTGTCGGAGTTACTGTCCCCACAGGCCCATCCAGCATACCAGTGGAACTGCAAAAATACACACCACGTGGCCGGAGGTTTGGAAGAGCCAGACTGGGCCACATTCCTGGAAGAATTTCTGCCTTGTAACAAAAGCGTTTTGAAGAGGGAGCCCCCCCACCCCCTCATTTTCTTAATCTTGAAAATCAGATTGGGTATTAGGAAAAATTTCTTCACTGAAGTGATTGTCAGCCATTGGAACAGACTGCCAGGGAGTGGAGTCACTGTTCCTGGAGACACTTAGAGACAGGGTTTAGTGGTGGATTTGGCAGTTGTAGGTTAATGGTTGGACTTGATCTTAATGGTCTTATCCAACCTAAATGACTATTATTGATTGGTTGAATCATAGCTCGTGCAAGAAAATAAAAAAATCAATTACTTGTTATTTCCTATTTTTAAAAAAATATTTATCTGAATTATAGCCTAGAATCCATCTTAAATGACAATATTAGGACGTGAGAGTTTTGGTTTTGGGCTGTTCTGGCCAAGTTCCTTGGTAACATCCACAAAGGCCAAATGGAGTAATGTGCATTTGATAAGAATATGTTTGAATAGGTCAATGGATGACTTCCTTGCCTGATAAATGCTAGTTGTGCAACTGATGTAGAATGATTTAGTATAATCAATTCTCTTCTGTCATTGCATGCTTTCTATTATATTACCTCAACCAGCTGTTGGTAGAATTTGTTTACATGTAACAGCATGTTGTCATCAGCAAAAATGTGATAGGTTTTCTGAACATTTTGGGTAGCCAATTTATGCAAAATGAAAGAAAAATGGTCCTTTCCAGCCAACATCTACAGATAGCCAATTGCAACATGATCTAAAGATGTGTGTGCATCACCAAATGAAATGCTTTGGTTTTTCTTTTCAAAGATAAGACTGCAAGAGCATCAGCCAGTAATGCAAAAAGCAATGGGATCCAGTGGGGTATGTTATAAATATGTCAGAATAATGCTGTCTAGTGGTTCCTCTGATCATTGGATGAAGCTAATGCTCAATGATTTAAGCTAAAGGGGAATGGTAAATCTTCACTTAAAACTAAAAATTAAATAATGCACAGCCTATTGCTGGCACTGTGGGTTTAACTGAAGACTACAAACCATCCTAGATCCTGAGAGAAAGAAATAGAAAATGATATAATGAGAGAAAAGTCAAGCAGTTTGATAGCAGACAAAAAAAAAATAAAAACAAAAAACAGCTATGAAAAATGCTAATGATTCAATTACTAGTGTTAGTGTTTAGTGCTAATAGCATTCATATTGACCCATAATTCTGAGTGCATTTGGAAAAAACCCAAAATCTCTTCCTTGAAAATGCTCTTGCTTTCATGCTGTTTCCCACTTACATACTTTCTTCTTTTCCTGTCTCCCCAAATTAGCACTGTAGGATGACCAAAATAACCACGTAGCCAGATGAGAAGTCAGCTATCCTTACCAACTGCAGTGAGCTGGCTTTTATTTCTGACCTCCAAGCAAGTCACTGTTAGCAAACACACACTATAGCATAGAAATAGAAAAGTATTCTTACAAGTCATCTAGACTGTAGGTGCTCAGCAAGAGAGTGGAAGTGTTTTTTTCAGGCGAGGAGAAGATTTGAATACTTAAATTCAATAATCATATCCAAAGGAGCCATTCTGGAGACTGTGTTTAATTACCAACCACTTAGAGATGCTTCTTGATGTAGTACATAGTTAAAAACCTTACTTTAAAACTTGTAGTGCAGCACATCTACAGAGAGAAACCATTTAAAATACAAAAGAAACAACCTTCATTTGTTAATTTTAATGAAGGCATTGTGGGGGCTTGACTAGTCTGCATGTGTGTGTGCAGGTATTATTTGCCATGAAAGACACACATTTAGGGTGGCTGTCTCTGTCCTGCCTACTGGGCTGTCTCTGGAACTGCTGGGAGGACAGAAGCTCGCTGAGTGCTCAATACACTTGGCTCTCATCCACTGCACACAATCCTGCAAAGAGTTTAAACCAAGGCTCTGTTATCAATGGGAATTTTTACATACTCTTTTGAGATATGGTGTAAAAACCCCATTCCCAGTTGAGATCTTACCAGCCTCTCTCTTTGCTAGTTATCCCTTGATGTGACAGGGCTCTGGTTTGACTCAAGTGTATGATTAAAAGATTCAGCAGAAGTGTCCTGGTTGATTGCCTGACGGGCAGGCCAGTATTTATTACAGGATTTGGTTTTAGATTTTCTGGTTGTGATTCATTTCCAGCCATTAAGGCATTATGTAGTGATGCATAATATGCATCCTAAATGAAATATTGATCATTTTCCAATCAATTGTTTTACTTTTCATAAAAGATTTTTCCCATGCAAAGGTTTGCTTTTAGGAAGAGAATGTACTGGAAGTGGTATTTGGCATCAGATGCCCTCTATTTGAACTTTTGGCCAGTTGTTGTATGAATGGTTACACTTGGCCTTTTAAGCTTCCTTGTACATTAATGTCTGCATATATAATATACAAAGGAAAGCTGGAAGTAAATAATCTGGGGCACTTATTTATGTGCTTTCAAAAGCCAAAATAATAATTTCCACTTTGCTTTCATAAAGGTGATTACTTTCTAGATGAACCAGTTGTTAACCTATGATTATAAAGCTCAGATCAACAGGATATTGCCATTTATTTAAAAAAATTGAAACGAACATTTTGCTAAAATCAAACATTTGTTCTTTGATCTATATATCTTGCTTTTAACATACTTTTGAATGGTTTTAAATAAATATATTAAATTCAGTACTGTCATCACTATCTTGAAACAACCTTATTTTTATAGTGTATTTCTTTTAATTGAGGGCTACATAGAAGAGCAAATTAAGCTCTTACTGAAGATTTTTAGATTGAGTCCTGAATAATTATTTTTGAAGAGCCTGTACTTTTATGACAGGGATTGCAGTCCAGGTTAAGTAAAGATGTAAAAATCAATTTAGACCTTTTCATATCTGAATTCATTAAATTGGTCTTACTCTATTAAAATAACAATTAATTTAAGGCAGACGATACTGTGCAATTGCACTTGAAGAGAAAAAAGTGCAAGGTAATAATGACAGATTTGTCAAGTTACATGGCTGGAACTTATTACCTTGAGTGACAGTAATTTTCCATTCAGTTAGAAAGATTGTATTTAGTAATAATAGAGTATCCAAGGATCAGGATTTGAACTGCTAGACTCCTTTATTCACTTTAGCTCTATATATTGCAAATAAGGATTTGGCATTGATGTAGCAATGAAAAAAGTCTTAACTGAAGCTCATTTTTATTCTTCAAATAAAATTTGAATAGGTCTTTAAGTGCGTTTTGTCTCTTCCTGGCACACTTTGTACTAGTACCTAAAAGCAAGATTTAGTCAGAACTATTTATATGTAATTCCATGGTTAATGCACCAAACATTCTTGAAAAGTATATTACTGTCTGCAAAATGTGTTCCCAGCTCTGTGGAAAGCAGAGCTATTAGTGCCCAAGAGAAACTTTTAGCTTTCAATTTTTTAGAAAGCATTTACTGTGTAGGTTAAAGACTGATGTTTACTACTTAGACAAAAAGCTTCACTTGGTACTTGTTACATTGGTAGCCTATATATTGTGCGGCACAATGTATAGGATTTGGAATGCAATTACCATAAACTTATTGCATCCCAAAGTCTAGGGTTTAGGCCTACAGTGTATTTTAAGCCCTTTTTGACTGACTAGCTTGATAAAAACAGTGGTATGTCAGATTTTCCATTGAAAATGGTCAGTTGAGGTACTGTAAATCCAAAAGAATTTGTCTAGGGTTTTAGTAATTGTTTGTACGCTTGCTGAGACAGCTTTGAAGAAACCCAAGCAGAGACTATCTTTTTGTGCAGTTAATGATAAGCAATCTCTAATACTCAGATGGTTGTACTGTTTTTAGTAAGGAAAAAAACCCTCCCAAAAATATGTCCAAAATATGTGTGAACCCAAGTAGCCTTAATGACTGCTGGGTACCACTGTCATTGTAGCTTGGACATAGCAACCTGCCTGACTTCAGATGAACCTCCATCACTGGTCAGGACAGAGAAGGGGGGGAAAAAAGCCAACAGGAAAACTTCCCTTTTTACCAGTTTTTCTTATATTTATATTTAGATGAAACCACAGATCCTGGATCCTGCTAACTTAATTTAGTGACAAGAGCTGAAAGAGGTATCCTGTTGCAGGCCCAGGGGCTCTGCTCCTGCTTCCCCAGAGCTCAGGGCTAGTGCCCATAGACCCTGACAGTGAGCTGTGTATCAGACACATGCTGATGGAAACTGGGCTCTTCAGTGGTACCAAATTCTACCAACAGGATCTCTCTGCTGTATAGCAGTGGAATGTTACTCATTTAAGAAAAGAAAGATCCAGCTCTAAGTGAGCTAAACCTTAAATGAAGAAACTAATCCTTTTTTCTCTGTTGTTTCAATGTGACACAAAATGTGGAGGGACTGTCTTTTGAACTGGGATAGCTGCTATAATATTTCAGTGAACTGTAATTGTGTGCATGGGAACCTACTATAAAAAAAATAAAAATCCTTTTAGTGTATTAAACCCATAGACTGGAAAACTAGAATCTACATGGCTTAATCTGGTGTGCCAAAGGTAACAGCAGCACACCAGCTGTAGCACACCTGCTGCACAAGTGTCTCAACTTTAAGCATGAGAGGAGTAATTGTTTCACTGGAGATGCATGATCTGTGCTAACGTAATCAAAGGCTTCCAAATTTCCTTACTTGCTCTGTAAAAGTAGGTGCTGTGTCTCCTGGAGCTAATAGGAAATTGCTACATCCTGAGTTATGGTATTCTTGCTGCCTGAAGACCAATTAAATCTTTAGCTACAGCAATGTTGGACTAGCTGATCTTAAAAATCTTTGGTTACAAATGAACTAGATAAGTAGCTTTAGCTTAGCACCATTCAGGTTCCAGCACTGCTGTCACTTAAAGCTGAAAGATCCGATTTGGCTCAACAAGTGAGATTGTCCCTTCAGGGCCCTGGGTCCCTCTGGGGGTGTGATGGTTTCTGGCTCGGCCATGATAAGGTCTGATCTGTTTTGCAGGCACATAGAGCAAGGCCAACAACCTGTCAGAGGCCTTTGCTAGTTCCTCGTGCTCTCTGGGTATCAGGCAAAATCAAAGGCAAAATGAATTCTTCGATGAGTGTCCCTCAAAGGGAAATGCAATATGCACAATGGGAGGCTTTCAGCTGAGACAGCCTCCTGCTAGTGCTGATCAGAGTTCAAAGCGTAGGAAAAATCTTCTGTTAAAGCAATTGCTATTTCTAATTCCTTTGTTCCTCCCCCTTATTGATTTATTTCAAAAACTAGGTGGGAAAAGTCAAAGCAAAAGTGTGAGTCCTAGTCTTTGTTCTGACAGTGGTAAGAACCACAGCCCAGCCTAATAACCCCTTGCAGATTTTCAGTGTCCCAGTTGCAGATCAGCTGCTGGGGCACGATGTCCCATGGCTGTGGATCTCAGTCATGGAATTACCTACTGAGCAGCCAAAACTGTCTCAGGAAGTCAATCTTCAGGAAGGGACCTTTCCAGGTGGCTGAGGCCAATCCTCAGGCAGGCTGTGAAGATTAGGGCTGAGACTTTGGATTTCACTTGTGTTAGAAGGAAACATCTCAGAATAGCACCTGGACTCCATACATCATGTGTTCTTGGTGACTTCCAGTGAATCTATGGCAATAATTTGGGTAATGGTATGAAATGAGAAGAGCTTTGGTTATCTGAATGACATGAAAGTCTCCCTTTAAATTCAATAGGAAGGTCAAATGTGGAGTTTATTTAAAACTAAGGGACTGTTTATTGCCTCAAAAATTATCAAGAGAAGAAAATGCAGGAGTAAGAAATGTTTCAGATTAAAAAGCAACAAAAGTCTCAAAAATGAGGGGAGCTAGAAAGATGATTGATTTATTTAGAAATACCGTCTCCACTTTGGGGTTTTTTAATTGAATTTCTTTCAAGATGCTAAATACTCCCAAGATACAGAGTCAGTAGAAAGGAATACATTTTTAAAAAATTATCTTGATTCTCAGATAATGTATGGAGGGATTGCCTTATTATAACTGTTTTGAGCTCTTTGTTTAACAGTGATTTGCCATAGTTTAGTGTGGGTCTTCAGGCAGAAGGGTGTTAGAGGCCTGCCCATTTAATGCATTTTATCCTCTTCAGAAGACAAGCAGAAAATCCCCAAAAAATGGTAAGAGTCAGCATTTCATGTAAATAGCCAGGGAAGCAGCTCATTGTGAAAACAACTGTTCTCCCATTATGTGTCTCTCCAAAAATCTTAACCAAGCTCCAGAAGCTGCAAACACAGTGCCGACAGTCACAGTAATTATGCTAACCAGTGATAAAAGCTTCCATTTATGTGGCCCATCTACATCCTCAATGCAATCACTTCCAATCGCAAAATGCATCCAGCAGTTGGAAACCTGGAGCATTATTAGATTGCATTGACTGTGCTCCCCACAGCTGAGGGAATGCTCTTTCCCTGCAATACATTTTCCTAACAATTTCATGACCATTGAGATACACCCTTGAGTCAATTAAAATTATCTCCACTAAACTAGACTGCAGCTTTTAAAATGTTGTCTAATAGCTTTGGTGAGCAGCACCCATCTAGATTAGTTATGTATGATGGTGTTATAAAACATAATTTATATTCTCTGCATGTCAGGATGGAATTCAGGATAGATTTTTTATTAATTTACTGTGATTTCATTTTACTAGAAAAGCAGTGCATAAAGCCATTTTTTTAGTGCAATACAGACTATTGTATTCGTCTTGCAAGAAAGAATGAGCAAATGTAAAACATGGTGTTTTTGCATCTGACTTTAAGTGCAGCAGCTTTTAGGGGGAGGGAAGGCTGCACTTGGATAATGAGAGGCAGGTGACTAGTAAAACAAAATGATTACATGCTGCTTACTGTTTCTTCAGATCCTATTTTCCTTTCCTCTCTTTGCTTTATAGCTTTTATGCTCATATTTGGGTTCACTGGAAAGCTGCTGTTGAGCTACTGCTGGACACAAGAACGGTTACTAAAGTGTTTTGGCTGTATGGCCTGAGTAAAGGTGGTATCAAGCTTGTAAGTGATAAAATTGGTGGCAAATAGGCCAGTTCAGCCAGGAATAAAGTATTTTCCTAACATATGAATTGAAAGCAAAATATTTAAATTCAAACTTAAGTGTAAGCCTCAGTTCATATTTTTTTTTCTTTCTTGTTAAAAGAAAGACAACAAGCAGAGAAGACTAAATAGTGCTGTAATTTAGAAACCTCCACCTGTACTATATGGGACTGGAAGAAGACTGAACCTACATTCACATGGTTGCATTGTGGCAGTTTGTCATTAGAAATGTCTCAGAATTTTATGAGGTGCTGTATTGGATCTGGCTGAGATGGAGTGAAAATTGATATTCTCAGGGTTCTTTTTTTTATGTGAGCAATCCTGATAGTTTAATTTAGTAGTAGTGAGCTTTGATATGAGTAATTTTCAGAAATAATATATTTGTGGATTCTGGAAATAATTGTGTTCTTAGAGGTATTTGGAGGGATTAGCTATCACTTCTGAAGGGGATGTTTTGTGTTCAGTCCAGAAGGCGATTTACCTGTTGTTGCCCTTTGATTAGGAGCTGGACATGGGATGTGAATTGTAGTGTAACAGTGATGTCAGACATGGGTTGAGTCTGGAATGCTAAAAAAGCACATCAGAATTTCTGTAGTTTTTGGGAACATTGTCCTGTATATGGTGAAGTGTTTCTTTAGCAAATTATTCATTAAATATCTTTGGAGTCTGACTCCTACTGTTTTTTTATAATGCTGGACTTGGTCATCTGTTCTGTAGTCAAGTCTTGAAAGTGTTAAGAAAAACTCTGTTACAGCAGCAGTGGGAACTTCCCACAGCCATGATTAGGAAAGGAAAGATCTGCTGGATTCAGAGTGACATCACTTCCTCACATTTCATCCTTCACACAACTTTTGGTGTGTGGGTGAATCAAACCCCGTTCTGGCTTAATGTATGTCAATGAAAGAATGAATGTCACACTGGGCTCTGGGAGTGCAGTGTTTGGCATCATCTTTTTTTGTCCTGAAGCTCTGGCCTCTTTCACCTTGCTTAGTAATCTGCTTTTTAATTTTTATAGGTGTTAAAACATCCAAGTCTGAAAATGTTTAAACAAAGTCCTAGTTTGACGGGGCTCAGTTTCAAAATTAAATCTTATAGTTATTGGCATGAAATTAAAACACGACCGACTAGTAAAATTTAAGCTTTTTACTGACTGTAATATTTCAGACCCCCCTCACCAACACTTTGGGTTTTCCCTTCTATCAGTATGTTCATGAACTTGATTGTATAAATGAATTTGGAAACAAAAATGTAATTTAAAATTATAGAAGTTTGGTTTTGCTGAAAAAAGTGTTAAGGAAAGCTGAACTGAAGTGATTTATTATCTATACACCACGTTTTGTTAAAGCTGTAAGTCAGATTCTGATTGTTATTTTGGCAGTTGTGGAAAAATACTTCGTTCTTTTTAACTAGTTTATTTCAGTTGAATAGTGTATACTTTGTTCAGAAACAAATCTGGCCCTGTAAAACTTTTCCAATTAGTAAGTAAATATTTGGTTCAGTTTTCCCAGTTCATTAACTACAGACTTGTTGTTTGTAATAGCTCATGCTTTCAAAAGAAGATTTTAACAAATCAAGAAATTTTAAAAGGTTTTCTATACATGAATTGTTTCAATTTCCAAACAATCACGTAGAAGACTGCAATGCATTCAGCTTTTGTCAGATTCTGTAAAACTTAAAACCTATTTAATATCAAACAACAACTTCAGAAAACAAGGAAGAACAGAGCAATATCAGAATTTCAATTTATTTTGAGCTCAGTGCTTAGGGGAATCATGGCACATGTTGTGCAGGAAATCATCCTTCAAATGAAATATATAGTACTTTGACAATACCCATTTAGTGACTACCATTAAAAATAACAGTTCCAACTTACAACAATAGGTGGTAGATGTCTAAATGAACAGCCACGATGAGGAAACATTTCTAGCTGGTACTTTTTCATCCTGAGTGACTAACCAATTTGACCAAGATTGATATTTCATTCGGTTTGGTTGGGGTTTTTTTGTTTTGTTTTGTTGGTTTTTTTTTGAAACTCTGAATACGGAGTGGTGAATTAGGGATGTGTGTGTGAAAGTGATATGTGATGGATGACTACTCAGAAATGGAGAAATAAAAGGCAAAGTAGTGAAAAATAAATAAAGTTCTGGAGTGGAAATGAATGTAAAAATTTGGGAAGGATATTTTGGAAAGAATCTCTGCAAGAAGTTTCTAGTTAGCTGAAGAGTTTATACTGAAGTTTGAAATGCTGAGAAGTGAGAAAATACTGTATCAAGGTTGTGGGCAGGATTTTCTGTCTTAATGCAGTGACCTTTATAGGGGTCAGAAACATTTCAATATCCTGTTTCAGGAAAATCAATGAAAAAGAAAAACTGAAAAAGGAAATTGAGGAAAGATGTTATTAGTAGTGGCTTCCTGGGAGCTGTTTCTTGTGTTTGCATTGGCTGTGTCAGGGAAGGGAGAGGCTTTTACCTGCATGTGGATGAAGCATTATCTTGATGTGGGCTTTAAGGGAATGTGCTGCATGGGAAGATATGAAATTAATTTAAGAACTTACAGGTGAAGAAACTGTACCAACTTGCCAAGTCTTTCCTTAAAACAGAGCATTGGAACTGACATGCTGTGCAAGACAGAAAACAAGACCTGAAATGATTCACAAGTTGAGGGGGAAGTGCTACTTTGGAAAAGAAGAACAAAATACCTCTTTAGAATGGAGTAACAAAAAAAATGTGTATCCGTGATTGTAGAATTTGAATTCTTGCTTGAGAGCAGATTCAGTGGCTTGGGAAGACTTAGTGAAAGTAGATCAACATCTACAATCATGGAAACGTGTATTTGCAGAAATGCTCCCCCATTCTGACACAGAAAACAGTCCTCTTTGCCACTGTACGTTACAAAAATGATGAGAGAAATTGGTGGTGGAGCATTTGTGAAGTTCCCTGGAGGGTGTATATAGGAAACTCGGACACAAAGTGGTTCGAATTACAGTTTGAAATAGAAACACTCCTTTGACACTGAAGAAGCACAAGAGGTTAACAAAGAGAGGCATATGGTAACAAGTGGCTTTGCTTCATTCAATATTAGGCTCCAGTGTGACTATTTTATTTCTTGGAAATCCCAAGTCCCTGCCAGCTGTAGAACTCCCTGTCTTCTGCTCATCCTGGTGATGCCCAGCCTGTCTTAAGGAGAAGGTTTCATCGGTTGGCCAAGACAAGAGGCTGAAGGTGTAAAATCTCCAGGTCTCTTGAGCTCTGTTCTCACAGTATGGGATTTGGGTGCCTGGTGATGACCATGGCAGTAGGCTTTAATAGATATTAAACCATAAATAAGTGGAAAAGACCAGAAAAGGATGGCTAGAGATTGACTAATCACTTTAAACCTGATCCAAAGCCATTACTTTTGTGTCAGATTTAGCCAGTTTAGATCACAACCTCTAAATTTTAATTTAAATGGGTGCTGCTGCCATTAATTGTATATTTCAGTAACTTCAAATAATGCAGATGAATTTTATTCAGTTGTCCTCTCCTGGCCGTGCCCCAGTGAGATCACTGTTAATTAGATACTACATTACATCTAGCAATGTCTTTATTGCTGTTAATGTTGCTGTCTGTATTATCTGAATGGCTCCAAAGCAAGAACATGCTGAGAATTTAATAAGATGGCTGGTAGTTGAGAAGCAGATATAACTGTGTTGTAAAACATCTCATATAACACATTTTTTAATAAGTGACCATGTCACTCATAAAAGGGGATGATGTAATTCACAGAGCAAAGAATTATCCAACTCAACTGCTCAGCACACTTAGTTTTGTTCAGGAGCCTTAATGCGACCATCAGATTTCAAAATGTTTCTCACACGCATTTGCCTTGTGTTGAACAGGATGTGGATAAATGTTACTAGAAGACTATTTGTGATTAATTTGGTATTGATGCTGCTGGATTGCAAAAGATGGGATTGCTGCATTGTTTGAAGGAAGAAGAGTCTGGTGGCTGTGCTATGGGTCAGGATGTGTCCTAGATCCAGCTTGGCTGGATGCTGCCAGACAGGACTCTGAGCTGCCACCTTTAGAAATGGAGAAATAGCTCAAGGTAACCCATCAGACTGCAATGGGTAAAAGTGTGTATATTCACATTTATGCATTTTTATTCACTTTTCTTCATGACTGTTGAAATGTGTTTCAATCAGTGTAATTCCTCTTGTTTTCACAGCGAAACCATTTCCCCCCCTTTTTGAAAGCAGTGGTTCTCTGGAATAGATGTGAAAGAAAAAACAACATTTTGTACTAAAAGCAATTTTGAGCAAGTGCTTTAAACAGGGTCTAAACTTTGTCCATATCTATCTTTTCCTGCTTACCATGTGCAAACCTTCTTAGAAGCAGGGAGGGCAGAAATCCTCAGTCTCCTCGTATGCCGCTCCAGCAGGGGCTGTGCACAGGTGGCCTCATTGTAGATAAACTTGAACATTCAGAAGCTGGTTTCAGAGAGGCAGTGCTAGTCTTACCACTGATAAAGCTTTCCTTTGAAGTTCTTGAGCTGTACTTTTTCTCCTTTTGTATTTTTGAAAAGCACTGTGTATGTTTAACAGCATAAATAATTAAATAAAGCCTAACACATTTGGTTCTGATGAAAGCTTGTTATAAATGTATGTGTAGATTAGGCCCAGCTTCCAGAGAGCTGCCCGTGTAGCCTTCAGGGAAGCTGGGGTTGTGCTCCACAGGTCTTGCCATTAGGAATTTGTTCCTGATACCTAGACCAAACTTTCCCCCCCTTCATTTAAGCTCTTTACTATTAGTTATAGCAATTATCACTTATTGAGATTGCTGCATATTTTAATGATATTTTAATCTTGCTATTACAATGACAAAGAAGTTTTTACCCCTAGTTTATGGTGTTGTGTTGAAGTGGAGATGAAAGTGAGCTTAAATACTTTGTTCTTGAGCAATAGTAAGCATTCCTTCGGGTCCTGTAGATGTACAAGGAGAACTGCAATCTATTTCTGCAGAAGCTGCACATCTGTGCTGGTTCTCTGCCTGCTCTAGATACTGAAGAGACATGTGAACCATTTTTTTCCTTGGCAAAGTAGTCCTTTCTGTTTATGCACTCTACACTTCAGTGGTCAGCTACATACAGGGATCAAAACTGTTTTCAACATTACTTATGAATTCAAAGTCTGTAAAAGAAAATATCTTCCTTTGGCTTATTTTTTAATTGTATCTTTCTAATTGCACTCATTTAGTGAGATTACATCACATATTCCGCAGGCATGATCAAAGTGTATCACTCAAGATTTATGAGATAAACACTAAAGTGGAAACATGTAACTGCAGAGTAATGTAATGTCAGTCAGGAAAATTGGGTTGAGACTTCCAGACTAACGACAAACAGAGGGGAAAAATGCAATTTTTCCTTTATCTGCTGTATATTAGGGATTGCATTTTGCAGATGACTCTGTGGGCATTATGTTGCCCTTTACCAGCATGTGCACAGAGAATGATCTTGGTTGAAATCCTCCTAACAGTGGGAGTAACTGTGTAGAATTGCTGTGGGATTAAAAAAAAAAGTAAATAAGTAAGTGACTGTGCTTTTCTTGTTATTTGTAGTTGATTCCATAATCCTAAATAGTCTTTCTTTTGCTGCCTGGCTTTTGAACTGTAGGTAAAATATTTCACTTGTTCAGTTGATGTTAAGCAAGACACATTTAGCCTTAATTTGACTATGCTTGTGTCACATCAGCTGACAAAAGTGTGAGCTACGACTAAATGTGATAAGAGAAAAGGAAAGGAAGGTATGGCTCCAAACTTCTCAGGAGTGTGGACAGGATGAGGTGTAGTAATATCACACCTTGTTAGAACCAGTACTCTGACAACTACAGAGGAAAAGGGGGATGTCTGCTTTGCAAAGAATAAAGATATTGCCAATCTGTAGCTTTTCACGAGTGAAGTTTCCAGGTCCGATCATTTCCTGTTGTGGTACGGATAATTTGCCTGGCATTTCAGCGAATTAGTGCACCTGCTGGAATATCGCCTGTGCAGCTCCTGCTGAGCTGTTTCGAGCACACCCAATGTCATCTGTATCAGAAAGGTGGCAGAATGGTGCTTTTCAGCCTGCAAACCTGCTGGAATGTACCGTTTCAGACACTGAGAACAAGCTGACTCAATAGTAAAGCCATGAAATATTGCAAATAAGAATAAAATTCTCAGAACTGAGTATTGCCAGAAAGAAACATGCAGTCTTAAGTATCTAAATTCGTTTGAATATTCATTTAATTATGAATGTCAAAGGTAATGAGGCTTAATCATTTTGACCTCATTTTTTTCAAAAATCTGAGTTCCTAAAGTTAAATATCTAAAACTATATTTAGACATCTCAGTGAAAGTGGCCCGATTCTCAAAGGTGCTGAGCAATTACAGGGATGGGGGAAGTGGGGTAGCTTTTGTCCTGGATTCGTAGGCTTAAAAATTATCACAAGAGCTTGTTGTTGGAGAGGATCAGACCATGGAATGTTTTAAAAGGCTGCAATGATATGGCATTGCATGCTAAGGGCAAGTAACCCCTTTTCAGTAGAAGAAAGGGAGATGACTGTTAATGTTCAAATTAATACTTAAATGTCTCTGATTTTTAAAATGAAAAGAAAGGAAGAAAAACTCAGTTGAAATAAATTATTTCATACTGCCTTGGAATATATGCAACCAATGTAACATAAAAAAGCATTCAAAAACCCCACAAAAAAGAGAAACTTGTTAGCTTCTTCTAACCTGAAGTATTTTGTTTTAATAGTAATTATAGAGTGTGGAAATTAAAGCATAAATGGAAACACTGACACCACTTTAAGTTTAATGACATAAGGGCACTATTTCAACAATTTGGTTAATGCAGTAGACCCAGCAAATCCCCTTAACTGCAGGGGGGTCTCCTTATTTGGTGAACTCTCCATATTGTATGAGGTGTTTTAAATTGCTTGGTCTCTTTCCAATTTAGAAGTTACTGCTGGCATTTTTTTCATAATGTTGATTTTAGCATTTTTCAGTGCTGCCTGTATATGTCTGATTTATGTCAATTTTATGGCTCCAGTGGATTGCCACAAATTGGGAGAGGGGATCTTATAAAATCACAAAGAAAATAACTTTGACCTCTAAGTGCATATAGTCTTGAATTTTCTTTTTTTAGCCTCTTGTTTGGTTTGGTTTGGTTTTTGCTTCTCTGTGTGAATGTTAACACTGCAGTATTATGGGTCTGTTTTTCAGG
This sequence comes from Pithys albifrons albifrons, assembly GCF_047495875.1. Classification (NCBI taxonomy): domain Eukaryota; kingdom Metazoa; phylum Chordata; class Aves; order Passeriformes; family Thamnophilidae; genus Pithys; species Pithys albifrons. The sequence goes on from NC_092470.1 coordinate 12,732,002, forward strand.
TGTGCTAAAGATTTGTTGGTGTGTGGGGTTTTTTTTTTTTTTGTTTTTGTTTTTTTTTTATTCTGGCATAGTATTATTGAGGGGCCATAAACAGAACAGAAACAGCTCCATGAGAGAACTTCCCTAGATATTTTGGAGCCCAAAACAGAGGTGGGGCATTTTGTGGGGGGGAATGCCATTTGTAGTGGATGTGGTCTTGTTGCTCATAGAACTGGGGTTGATGAAGCTTCTGAGCACTGTAAAGTTCAACATTGTGTGCCCAGCTGGGGCTGCAGACAGTTGTGGAGAATGTTGAGTACATAACTCATGACATGGTGGACAACCCTCAACAGTAAAATTCAGATGAGTATCCCGTTCCTAACCTGAGTTGTGGTACCTGTATGTCACTTACTGTCATTTTAATGCTAAGCAGATAAGTGTGAGTGTCTTAATAAGATTAAGGTTGTAAGTATCTTGAAAGCTGAGAGAAACACCATACTGGAGGGAAACAATGTAAACTAGATCCTTAAACATGAAGGCAATGGCAAGATAGTGCTGGGATCTTTTTCTTGGGGTGCTTTGCAACAGTTAAGGGATTGCTTGCTACTATTCTTGGTGTGGGTGAGTCAGCCTGGTGAGAGGAGGAAGAGGAGAACCTGCTGAATTGCTGGTACATCATTGTTGCTGTATTTTTAACTTTTGTTTGTAAGTCTGGGTGTAAAACATAGCTTAAAAATAAGTGCAACTACTCAACCACCAGGTGCTTAGTAGGGTAAATAATATGATGTACCACTTTATAAAGTGATACCCTACTGGGGAGAAGGGCTTGAGACAGAGGAGTAGTAAATTACTTGTGTTGTCTCTGGTTGTGTTCTCTGGACACAAGTGAGTCATCAAAGGTTCAGTTGAGGTCAATACCCACTGAGAAGAGTAGAGAATATTTCCATTCCATAACTAACTTTGGGGAAGATACATATTTCATTAAAATGTTAGAGTTAAGGAGACTTCTGTTCCAAATGAGAAATTGCTGAATCCAGCACAAATGAGGTTGCACGACTGCTGACTTGTATGAACTGCCTGGCACCTTGGGAAGGAGAGTAGCAGACCTTTGCAGTCTTTTGAAGCCCTTGAAGCTTGTTGCTCAGCAGTTTGGCAAGGTTAGTGGTGTGTGCTGTACGTGCAATGCCCCAGCTTAATGTGAGATGGGGGCTTCTGTTTTCCCTGTGTTCAGGAGTTTGGTCAGACTGGAAAGAGTTTTGATGAAATCGATACCCACAGCTGGTGGTTTTTCGCTGACATATCCACTCTAAAGTTAAACCAAAAGAGGAAAAATATTAAGTTTCTTGAAGACTTAAAAGAAAGATGAATTTGTTTAAAATGAAAAATGGAAACAAAAAAAGTGAAAACAAGAAGATATTTTGAGCTTTGTAGCCTGTATTGTAATCTTCAGGAATGAGTAACATTATGGCAACAACCCTGGAATCATTTAATCTTTTAGGTTGGAAAACTCTTTAAAATCAAGTCCAACTGTTAACTCCCTCAGTCCCCTGGGGTGAATCCCACTGGGTCCCATAGGTGTGTGTGTGTGTCTAAGTGGTGTATAAGGTCACTGAACACTTCCCTTGGGTTATGGGGCCTTCTTTCTGATCCCTATCCCTGTCTTCCAGCTCAAGGGCTGGGTACTTGTGGAACAACTTTTCTTCCTTTTAAAAGCTGAAGGAGGAAAAGAGGGCATTAAATACCTCAGCTTTTTCCTCATCCTTTGTCACTGTTTTTCCCCCACATCCAATAAAGGATGGATATTCTCATTAGACAACCCTTTATTGATAATGAATTTATAGAAATATTTTTATTATGGCAGTGTCCAGGCTTTTGCCCTTCCAGTTGTGCCCTTGCATAACCTCACTACATCCTTTTAGTCTTCCTGAGTTGGCTCCTTGTTCTTTCAAAGGTCATAAACTCTTCTTTTTTTTTTTTTTGCCTGAGTTCCATCCAAGGTTCTGTTCAGCCAGGCTGCTGGTCTTTCCTGCTGGCTTGTCTTGCAGCACATGCAGAGGGTCTGCTACTACACCTTTGAGATTTTCTTCTTCAAGAACATTCACCTTTCTGTAGTGCTTTGCCCTACAGGACAGCCTCCCAAGGGACTCTCAATGAGGCTTCTAGAAAGGCCAAACATTTGTTTTCCTATATGCAAAGTTATTGCCATGGCATCATTAAGCACCATGTATGCTGCTAGTTTTTGGTAAATAGGAATAATTGTTGTAGCTGAAAGGCTTGTCTGATTCCCGCTTGTGGTGGACTGGAGAGATAGTAGGATTAGAAAGATCTAGTAAGTTGAAAGAGCACTTTCTGAAAACTTTCTGGTATGCTTTCCTGCGTTTTTAGGCCAAATAAAGGTTTTAGGTCATTTCAGGGCATTTGGAAGAGGACAAATATTCCTCAGTTTGGTTTGCTCTAAGACAGAGTAACTGTGAACCTTTTGAGATGCCAGTTGGAAAGCAGACATTATGAACTACATCAAACTACAGTGACAGCACTTCTGAAACATAATCCTGACAGCCCTATGCCTGAAAACACAGCACCTCTTTAATATGTAACCAAAACACATTTTCCCCCCATGTTTCTCTGACACATTGCATTTTACCATTTCTATTGGTATTCAATTTATAAGCAATAACTTGCTATTTATAACTGATACTTTTAAGTGGCCTTATGCTAAACAAGAAGCACAATAGCACTACTGTAATTGTTTTGCACTATTACAAGAAAGAAATGCAAGGAGAAAGTAATAACCCACTTTCTCTGCTCACCTTCCTTCAGAGCTTGACCAACACCAACGAATTCATGGTAAATGCAGACATAATTATGCTACCAGATAACAAAAGCTCCTGGTGTTGTTGCTCATCTTCAAAGCAATCACTTTCAGTGACAAAATGAAGGCAGCACTCGGAAACAGTGGGCACTATTAAAAGCCACCAGTTGAACTCTGCTTTTTTAAGGGAGCCACCCCTCTTGTTCAGTGTGGTTTCACAACAATTCTGTGACTTTTCACAAATTAAAAGAGTGTGGTTTGTGATCAGGGAGCTAGTGTGAGTTGCTGGACAACACTACATTAGAAGCAAGTAAATCAATACTTTGGTATTCAGTGTGTATTGAGAAATGTTAAACTTGCACACTGAGATAAACCCTTGATCTTTTGGTCTTCAAACACTCCATAGGCAAAGCTGAAGGTAAAAGCTGGTTCTGCTTTGATCATCTTTCTATTTTTCTGCTTTTGTTTGTATTGGAGGGGAAAAAAAGGTTCCCAAGTAAACAGTGAGCTGGTAGGTCCTGTACATTATACAAGGTGCTATGGCTTTGCACCACCTGGAGTCCTTTGTTAGTGGTGGTTTCTGGCTTCTTGCTATATCACACCTTTCTAGTTGCTCTGTGGGCTTTATAAATCTGGGTCTTGGATTTAGTTCTTTTGTATCTATAGAGTTTTTTCATTATTAAAAATACAGTGTTGTTGTTGTTGGGCCAAGCAACTTAATCATGACCAGCCATAAGAATTTCTTGCATATGTAATTGTTCACAAAAACTGTACACTTGAAGAAAAGAGTGTTACCTCTTGTTAAAGACTGGTAGAAATACTTTTAATAGGGTGTTCTGTGGGTTTTTTCTTTTATTTTCAAATGCAAGAGAAATTTTAAATCTGACCAGTAATGAACAAGAGAAACAAAAATACATTCACAGTCACTTTGTCAACAGAGGCAGTTATGCCAGTGTCACCTCATGAATTCCCTGTTTGATTTTGAAAGATATTTTTATGAGTGAAATGACTGTTGACCAGTTTGTTGAAGTGCAACAAGGGGCATTAACCCCAAAGATCTGTTTGTTCAAACACAGTTTCCTCTTTCACTTTCCAGTTTTCTTTTTCCTTTCTTCTGTGAAGAGCACAAGGAAGGTGATGAGTTTGGTTCCAAGCAGGTCGCTGCCAGGCAATGTGGAACTGGGAATTACAGCAGTGTGGGCAGTGTAAGTGTGCTCAGTTTTGCCTCGGAGGCAGAGGCCAATGTCATGTGCTGAAGTGCTGTTGATGTTTAACATACCAATTTGGTTTCCTGCAAACAACATGAGGCATACAGAGTGTGCCTCCAGCTTTCTGTGCTTTGCTTATGCTTCCCACTGCACTGTGTAGTATCAAATCCAGTTCTGCGTGTTTCAAACCAGTATATTAAGAAAAACCTGGGTTATGAATACAAATATAATTTTTAACAGCGTTAGCTGAAGGCTGAAAATAGTTCAGGTCTGGGAGATTAGATGTGGCTTTGTTGGTATTTTCTGTACTGATGCTTACTGTGTGGTCATTCTAATTTACACACACATTTGGGTGGTAAAGGGCCCAAAACTACAATATTGCAAACACACATGAGATTTACTTTACTTTCACAATTTACTTATTGGGATCATGTGAGGAAATTTAAATGTCTGCTTCAGTGTTTGCTGCATTAAGTTAGGATTTGCACAGTTTAAAAGTCTTGAGTGCACAGTTTTTAAATAAAACCACAATATTTTGTCTTTTTCCAAAAATACACTCACTGAACTGTTATGGAGTAGCTCAATATAAGGAGGGTTTGTCAGGATTTCATATCAAATAAACAAAAAATAATGAGTTAGATTATTTAAAAATCCTGTAATTATTTTTATTGTGTTTTATGGCTTTTGTTTGAAACAAAAGTTGAAAAGGCAATTTTCCAATGCAAATGCTAATTTAAGCAAAAAGCAAGTTGTTTGAGGGGGTTTTTTAAATGTAGATTTTAATTCATCTCTCTGAGGAGCTTAATTGCTTCAAGAAAAAAAAAATTAATCTAACAACCCCTGTAAGAGATAAGAGGCATGTTTATAAACTGCTTTCCCAGATAAAATTGTTTTTATAAAAACCGGCCAATTAAAGACCTTTCCAGCTAAGGTTTTATATTCGTGCAACTAACGATTGTAGCTTGTGTTCCACTTTTATGGAGAAGCCTAACTGACATTTTTGCTAACGTGGTTGCTCTGCTTTGGCAGTTTGAGCTGGTTCAGAAATGCTGGGCACTGCTCTGGGTACGCAGTGGTGGTTGTTACTACAGTCACCACCGTGCCTGGGCCAGCTTTGGTGAGCATTCTGTTGCTGCCATGACTGCATAGGTAGGAAATCTTGGAGGAAAAAACTAATTATCTGGGATTAATGTAATAGAATATTGTGTAGGAAGTCATGCAAGGGATGAAGGGTAGATCTAATTGTTCTCCCACACCAGGTCAAGATTTTCCAGAAACCTTTATCCATCTTGAGGAATAACTAACAAGCAAGTAATTACTTTTATTCAAGTTTGCTAGCCTACTTACCCAGAGGCAGTTAATAATGTATAATAATAATATAATAATATATAATTTAAATTATTTCATTCATAAAACGCTTAATGCTTAAATAAGTAGTTTTATAGATGCTGAAGGACTCCACTGTCTTTCTCACAGTACAACTTGTGAATGAGGAAGGAGTGTGTAAAAGTTTCAAGCCTCGGGTCTGCACCTATTCAGCCAGGAAGATTTTGCTGGCTGACATTTTTTTACTGGTCTCAGGGTAGTAATGTTGAGGCTGTGAGCATCTGAGAGAAGCAAAGCCCTTTTGGAGAAGGTAAGGTGTGATTTGAGATGACATAACGTTGCTGGAAGAGGCAAAGAGGCTTTCTGAAACCTCTTGGGTGAGTGGGCGGAAGATGCACTTCTTGGCAGTAGCAGCAGAGTGATGATCCCTCCTTAACCTGGGAATGGCTGTCCCAGATGCTGTCCCCTGTGTAACAGCCCTGCATGGGAAGTTTTACACACTAACAAGTCTGGCAGAGGTGCTTAGGCACAGCACTAATGAGAACAAATACATACGTATCAGGAATTGTCAGAGTCACTGAAAGGTAGGGATCAATCTTAAAAGAAAAATAAAAAATATTAATGTCTTTAATAAAGTTGAATTGAGGTTCAGTTGATAGTCAGCAAGTCCTCCTCCTAATCAATTGCTTGCTCTCTGGTGTCTTCCCTTGTGTAGTTTCATATATCACCTCTCTAATTACCACATGATCTTCTGGGGCCAACCAGCCTTCAACACTTAAGGAAAAGCCATGTGTCTGTCAAAAAACTTTACCCCTAAGGGGTGTAACTGCCCTTTTGATGGACTGTTTTGCCTGATGTTGCTGGCAGACATAAGCAGATACTGCAGGTGCTGAGCACAGGCTCTTGCTGGCCCTGGTGGCCCTTGCTTTGGGCACCTGCACTCCAGCTGGGGCTGCTTGGGGTGTGGCAGAGCTGCCAACCCACAGCCACATAGCACAGCCCTGAAATGCAGGAGAGGGGCATGCATGGGGTGTCCCAGTGGAATATTAGGCTGGTGGGAAAATAAGTTGTGCTTTTGGCATATCTGTATAGGTCTATGTTTTGGATGGGAAATGGACTGCTAAGAATGAGGCAACTGAGAGCAAGGTTGTGACCTGTACAGTTATAAGTGTGCATTTTCTTCCCTGTCAGGTCAAAGATTTATAAAAACCTCTGAGCTATCACTGTCTCAATACCTATAAATGCTCAACTGCCATCAAACTATAATTGTTCTATCTCTGGTATATACATTAGGCTTTGATGCTTGAAAGTCATAATTGATAATTTTGTCAAGAGAAAAACCTTCTGACTTGTTTATTGTTGTAAGATGCAAAGGTAGAATTTTTGTTAGAAACATTTATTGTGGGAAAGTGGTTTGGGTGAAACCTTTATTCTTGTGTTAAAAAAGTAATAGCTATGGGGTAGGGCATGTAGTTAGACAGCTGTAGCAAAGAGAGGATTCATAGTAAAATCAAGCTTTATAATTTAGATTTCAGTTCATAGGAATGCAAGTTATTCTTCTAGGACAAATAATTTTTTTCAATTATTTCTGTGTACAGTTTTAATTTTAATCATATACCATCTCTTGTTTGCTCAAGGCATTTTCTCTCTACTGTGCAGAAATCTTAGCTAAAGTAGGAAACTACTTTTATCTGTGGGGATTTTTTTTGTTTGTTTGTTTTTAACTTTAGACATTTATGGTGATTAAAAAAACTTAAGAAACAATTGGTGACTTTTAAAGCAACAGCATTCCAGGGCTGTGCAGTTAGGTTAAAGTTATTGGCAGTAAGTTTCAGTCTTAGGTTTTTCTTTGTCTTGTTTGAGATAGCTTCTTGCTCATGAGGCCCTGAATAGCTTCCCAGAAAAAGTAGCTGAGACCAGTATCTCTCAATCATTAAAGAGCAGATGATGACTATGTTATGAAGGATTCCTGCAAGCTGCCAGAGAAGCAGAATAAAATAATGTCAGTTATTGTACTGGGCTGTGCTAATTTTGCTCTTGTGACTGTATGCTATGATGAAAGGGACAATTCAAAGTAGGAGCAAGTGGGTGGTTTTTTTCACAAATATTTTTCTTCTGATCTATATACACTGATTAAGTCCTTCCCAAAGGAACCACTTCTCTTACCTCTGTGATGGAGCCATGTTACTGTACAAGTGACTTAAAAATTTTGCAGAGCAGTCCATGACAGAAAGACTTAAATGAAGCTTTCACAAGTGTAGGAAATCTGCTGTTATAGCAAAGTTGGTGATGAACATACCAGCAAAGGATGATGGAATATTGTGTTGTTTGGTATCTCATTATTCAGATGAAGTCTCAAATACTATCCCTTAAATACTTTTCTCTGGTAGTGCTTTGTTACTCTCTTTGCTGAGAGTCTGATTATCAGTTAAATGAAATAATCTTTATTCTCTTGGCTAGTAAATGCTGTTTAAGTTGCAGAATTGCACCTCAATTTACAACTTATTTCTGCAGTCCCTAGGTGGTTTGTATTGTTTTGTTTTGGTTTTGTTTGTGGTTTGGGTTTTTTTGTGATTTCACATCTGAGCTCTAACTAAAGAGGTAGATTCTCAGGGCATCACACCATTGTGAATACTTCAGCATGAGGTGTATGATTCAACAGCTTAGCTAATAGTGATTTCTGAAACTTTATGCGTTTTTATGGTTTACTGTAAAAACAGTTATTCCTACTGATTGTTGCCTCCCAGGTGCCTATAGGACAGTGACTCATTGAATCTTTATGGCAGTATTAAGAGAAATACATTCCTACTTCATTATGACTAACCATCAAGAGAATCAAGCTGAAAATTTAAACATTTTAGCCATCTTTCTTAGAAAGTATACATATATTTACATTTAATTGTGGTCTCATTAGTGGTAGTACATGTACAGGGGTGCAATAGGCAAAAAATTTCATCATCCTTCTGCAGATGATGCAGTTTAGTGGTTTAGTAGGGTGGATACAGAGCACTGAGCAGAGGGCCTTTAGCACTGAAGTGCAAAAGAGCACCAAGGATTATGAAACCCAGAGGTGGAATGAGCACCAGGCTTTCCATTTTCTGCAATTCTATATTTTTTTTCCTGGAAATTTATTAGGAAAAGTCTGTTTCAAATAAAGAGTGACTTGAGCTCTAAGAGCAGAGAGCTTCTTGCTTTTAGTAGAGCATGGATGTGAGTCACCCTAAGCAATTGCCTCAGTCCCTCAAGCTGAAGGCTCTTAGGGAAAAAGCAAGAAACCCAGGAGCTAAAGATAAATGCTTCTGAAAATGCAGTAAGGAATAGCTGGTTCTTTGTATCTTCTGCCAGATAAAACATATGCATTGAGGCAGTGGTGATGATGTTGGTAAAATAAGATGTTCACAGGCTAATTTTGGAACCTGCTTCATGCCCTACTGACATACTTCATCCACATCAGGGTGTCGTCATTCCCTCTCCTGGGAGCAGTGAGGATTAACCCTGCAGGAGCCCATGGGCCGTGCCATCAGCTGTGGGAGTTTGAAGTGCAGGACACGGGAGCATGAGCCATGAGCAAGGTGGCAAACAGGGATACCTGTGAAGCCTGAAAGTCACTTGAAGAGGCATATTTCATTTTCAGTTCATCATTTAAAGGTCTAGGGAGTTTTTTTGATTAAACTAGAAATTCTTTCTAATCTCTTCTTCCAATTTAAACTCTCTGGTATTCATCTATACATGAATCAGCTCCAACCTTATCTCAGTCCAGGAGAAAACCTGTAACTGATGCATTGCACAGTAGCAAAGGATTTTAGCTAAACTTTGCTCTCTCTTTAGCACAGTCATGTCCTAAAATGGCACCATGACTTTTAGTAGCTGATAGAAAATATATTAAACCGAATAGGAGATGAAAACTAAAGAACAGATATTGCAGACAGACAGATCCCCTCCAGAAATCCTCCTGGATAAATGTGACTTATAAGGTATATTAAAACAACAACAACAACAAAACAAAACCTCTAAAAGCAACCCCCTAGTGGAATAAGGGTACCTTTCATAATTTCAGAGAGTAAGGTCTGATTTTATTTATTTTACCCTCCTGAGCAGATGCTAGCACTGTTAAAAGAAGTTGTTCTGAATCAGCCATTGCCTTTCTAGGTGTGGTAGAGGATTTCATTCCTCAATCCTGCACTGGTGGATGGCATTTGTATGGGCTTACAGTTGAGCTATTTCCAAGAGTCAGCCCTAACCAAACACTTGGAAATAAATTGAGTTGCCATTATGCTACGCTCCTCCAGAGATCCTGCCATTTTCCTGGAAAGTTATAGTGCTATTAATTTTTAAATAGCTAAATATCATCCATAAGTAAAGCTCATGTTAATTGGCAGAGCATTACAACTAGGTCCACTGCATTCTACATCTGTGTGAAAGTACAAATATGTAATCCTAAATGCAGTAAATAAAGTTTAAATTAAAATTTGGAAGTTTTAAACAGATGTTAGTGTTTTCTGTTAGCTAGTTTTACTCTTAAATTGCTTCAAAATGATGCCATAAAGTTTCATTCCTGTGATTTACTTTAAAGAGTTTAAAATACAAGTCAGTCTCTTTTCAAAATAATCATATCCCTATGAAGTGATCCCAGTTTGATATCAAGGGAAAAAAGGCTTTAAATCAGTCCTTTTATTTGAGCTTGAAACATGACTTGTACTTGTCCTACACAGCCTGTGAAAAAACCCCAATTAAATGTGCTACTCTGGAGGGCTCATGAATTTATTAAAAAAAAAAAAGGCAAGCAGCAAAACACTACAGCCAACAGGACAGAATTTGCTGTGCTGTGTTAAAGGTGCTTCATGACTGAAAGAAGAAAAATTTCTGAAGAGATCCCTAGCTGTGAGAAAAAGTTTTATGCTAGTGTAAATTCATCAGGCCTTATGGACCCAAAGAAAGAAAAGAGTAATTAAGATTAAATTTAAGAGATTTGAAGGTGGAGTATCATCAACATCAAGCCTATAGAGAAGTGATACTAGTGAAGGGTTTTTCCCCAAAAATAACAGAGAAGAGAAATTTGGCTTTGGTGCAAATGATTCCTTGGTTGTGTGGATTCCCTGAACAGACAAAGGAAGCAGAAAGCTTTTTTTAAATGGATCTCTGGCAAGTTTTTTTTGGATGCTGCAAACCCCAAGTGAGATATGGGGGACCAAGCAGGGCCCTACAAATGGGCTGTTGCTCCCCACTGGTGCTGCTGTCAGATCTGCTGAGCAGCAGGTCGTGGCACCTCTGTGTCCCATTCACCACATGTTGCCCTTTGAGAGGGGACAGAGGGAAGGGATGGCAGCAGTTGCTGTCTGAGCCATCGTGGCACAAACAGGTTGTGCTTCCCTTTGTTTCAAGTTCCTGGTTTTAGGCTAAAATTATGACTGCCTCTACACAAATAGGTAAGTTGTGGGTTTTGTGTTTCCACTTCAGGGGCTGCCCTACTTGGAACCTTGGCTTTAGGACAGGTGCCTTCAAAGGCAAGGGCATTTTCTTGCAGGGCAGTTGTGCTGGAGTGCTGGGTGTGTTGTGTGTGCTGGCAAACTCTCCGTGAGGGGCAGCAATGTGTTCCTGCAGGTGCACTTAGTTCCAACAAACATTGCCCTCTTTGGAGGACATAAAATATGTTCCTTTAACTTTGTTGTGGGCTGTGATTTGATCCTCTCCCAGTGTACTTTGCCTTTTACAGAGTATGAACTGGCCTCAGATCTTATGTGGTCTTTTAACATTGTGACATAAATCAATAAGAATGAATGGATGTACACAGCTTTATTTTATAGGATTAAAGGGGAAATCAAATAATAAACATGAATATGCCATTTTGCTAAAATGCGCTTTCTAGTGATCAATTTGTTTTCTGTCATGTGTAGACAGATTGTTACTTGGCCAGTTTCTGTTCTCACTTATGCTTGTATAAAAACTCACACCTTTGATGAGAAAATTCCTTTGTAGCAAGTAATTTTGTGTTTAGTTATTAAATGTCAATGTTTTTGTTAGCAGTGCAAGTACTGTGTCTGTAGGAATAAACAGTATTATTGTGGCAATAGTATGGTATCATCTGCTATTCATTCTTGATAATGAACATTTTAGGCAAGTTTCAGGTATCAGTTAAAGTAGATTCAGGGTTGGGAAAACAAACAAATGTCTTAAATTTTCATTTAGAGTTGATCTCTTTTATCCCCAATATGATGAAAATTTCAAGCAATTTTCCATTTTGTGGTTCTGTCCTAAATGATTCCAATCCCATCTTCTGAAATCCTGATTTTATACAGACCTTGTCGAAGAGATCAAGGAAAAGTGTACACAAATAATTTTCCATAGTGAACATGTTCTGCAAGGTATACTTTTTGTTTTGTTTTAATTTTAATTAACTGCATCTCAGTTGCAAATATTTGCAATGAAAATCTAATAAAGCTTGCTTGGGTTTGGTTTTCATTAACATTGCAAAACTAGGAACAAATGAATAAACATGCATAAAAGGATCATGAACTGTATTGAATGTACAAGGGATTACCTCCAAGGCTTCAAGCTCCCTTAGATTTGTGAGCTGGCCTGGTTATGGTTTTGCAAATGACAGAACTTGGGATAGATTTAAAGAGACCATCCTGTGATTTTCTGCAGTCAAATTGTTGTAATAATAGTAGAGAAACTTCCTTAATATTAAGAGTCTTTCTGCAGTTTGCTTTTACAATTCTGACACAAATCAGATCTAAACACACAGAGAATTGGGGATAGAAAGGAGAGGGGAAAAAACTGAGGGGCTTTAGCCTTGTTGGCCTTTGTGGCTCAGACAACAACCTCAAGTCTTGTTGAAGAGTGGTGGCGTAAGAATCATGGTGTCCAGACTGAAGACCAGCCTTTACTTAAATTTTTGTTTGTTTGGTTGGTTTTTTATTCTTTTAATAGGTTCAGGTTTCTATAGATTTCCCCCTTCCCTTGTGACTTACCCACTTTATTAATTGGGGAAACTTTCACATAGTATTTTCTGCTTCTGTTTCTATTTTAATGTTGTGGATAACAGTGTTTACATCTAGAACTGTTAAGAACAGTTTCTATGTGAAAAGGATGAAATGGCTAAATAAATACTTTTAAGCCAGTTGTCAGGTAGGATTTACTACACTTGTCACTTATAAGACTTTTTTTTTCAAAAATTTTATTAGAGTAATTGCAGTTAATCTCTGCTTTCTGTGCATCTGTTTCAAGATTAGATTTCCTCATAAAGTGTGTTTGCTTTACAGAGATTAGCTCAAAAACTCTGGATTCCTAAATCTGTTGTTCAGTACATGAAGCTTAGAACAGACACATCTACATGGCTGCTCCTGTCCATCTGTACCATCCTCTTTCAGTTGAACACGGGGTTATACTGAGGCAGTTTGTAAGGGAAACACATTGATACCAGAATGGAGAAAGTGAGGATACACTGTGGAAATTAAAAGGGTACTTGAAATCCAAGGCACTGGCATATTTCCTTATAGTAGGTCTGTTTAACTTTGTATTGAGAAGTCAAATGAAAATTTCTGCAGCTGGATTTGAATCTCTAAGCTTGTCTTTTATACTATTTAAAATCTTCTTGGCTGTGACTGCAAACCACTGTCCTGGATTTAGTATTGCTGTCTTAGCAGCTGTGGTTTAACATATTCAAGACGAGAATTTCATTACAGAACCTTTGCATTTGTGGATTCTTTACAAGAATTCTAATAATGATAGAAAGTGTGTATACCTGTACCAACAGCAGTAGTACAGCCACTGTGCAGTGGATTGGTTGAAAAGAAGAATAGGGTTGAGATTGTAAAAGCAGTTTGAATGCACACATGCTTGGCTTTCAAGTGACTTGATGTGGTTATGTCTGTTTTCCCTTTATAAACATTTATGCTTTTGAATTGGCATTAATGTTAATGGAAAGCAAATTCTGAAATCACATATGCAATTACTTACCAGAGCTGAATTTCAAATGCCAAGTGTTCTACTGGTAGGAAAAAAGCACTGCCAAATGTAAAAAGAAAAAAAAAAGAAATTCCAGGGGCTGAATTATATTCTATATCACTGACCCAAAGATTTTGCTCATTTCAGCCTCCTCCTCAGCACATTTTTATCCCTGTCCACAGGTACCTGTTACAACACTTCAAGGAGGTTTCTATTTCATTTTGACCTATTGGTACCCTATGTATATATTAGCATGGCATTGTCTACAACAGAAACCAAGGAGCTGTTCACTTGTCCATGGCATTCAGGTAAAGACCAGCTGAAGCTGGGTTAATTTTTAAGGATCCAAAATTCTACTTCACCTTCCATGAATATTGAGCTTACTCTATGGAGGCACTGAGCTCTTTCCAGAGTTTGATCTGAGGCCTGTTAATGATCAGTGAAAGAGTCTCCTTGACTTTTGGGTCATTGGCTCAATATTTAGAGCTTTCTCTTTCTTTGCAATTCATTTTCTTTACCTAATTATTAAATGAATTCAGAGAGTTGTATTGTCATATTTGAGAAACATGCTAAATAACTGAAAATAACGTCCTTGCACTTTCCTAAGCTTTCCCAGATATATTAATCACAGAGCTACAATGAGGCATAGTAGAATTGTTGTTAAAACTTCTCTTTAAACATGATAATAGACTATATTTACTGTAAAGAGTATGTGAAATCTCTGTTACATGGTCAGTGTGTTTCTTTGACCCCAGGTACTTGGCTAAGTTGTTTCTTACACAGAGGTTAAATGTAGTATGCCCATGGTGAAATGATGAGACGTGCATTTGGACACGCTCACACAGTCCTTACTGTTAAACTGTGGTTACTGTAGCTTAATAATCATGAAAATTTCCCTGAGCAAACCTTGCTACCAAATTCTCCCACTTGCTGTGTGTAGCTGTAGAAGGCCTGCTCAGCTGGGTTCTTGCTAAGTAAGAACAGCAGTGAAAAGTACTACCATTTGTGTCATCTGCATAATGTATGTTTTTAAAGGCTCTCTGTATCTTGAGGTGTGCAGATCTCTTGAGTACCTGTAATGAGATCCACCTATATTTTATCCACCTTCTGCCATAGGTGCTCTCTGTGAAGGGGTAGGGGGAATCTCCAAGGGCCTTTTAGCCTCAGTAGAATGATTCCTCTGCTTCCCGTTCACTCAGATATTTCCCTACACACAGCCTTGGTCTTGAATTTTTGTAAATAGTAAAAAAAATTCTAAAAATAATATGATGCACCAGTAAGTTCATTTGGAATAAGGCTAAATTTAAGTATGTCTAGGATACAAGAATATATGAAAAACTAACCACTCCTCGTCCCCACACTCCAATGTGGCCTGGGCAAAAGGCACCTATCGCCCATTCTCTGAAGGTGGCAGAGCTGAAACCGGAATACACATTTTATACAACTCCTTCTGAGTATGGGACAGACAGTGGGAGCACCTCAGCACTGTTGCCAGTTATTTAAAATTTATTTTTTTCCTTCTTGGGATACACATAAGATGGTTGCCTTTGTTGTCTCCAATATTTTGAAAGCTGCTAGGATGCACTCTCGGTATTACACCACTCCCCAGTTGGGAGGATTGATTTTTGTAAGCACAGACTGCTGCAAAAGTAAATTTAATCCTGTTGCAGCTGAATCTTCAAAAGCCAATATCTTTAAAGAACCTTTGCTGCTTCACAAGGTATTTGCAAAATGATTTCTCAAACCACTTTTAGGAAGAGCTAAGGAGAAGTCTAACCAGTGACCTAACCATATTTATTTACATTTTAATGCTCCTAGTGTGATTTGATGGCAGGATATTTAATAAGCAGCAGCAGTTTGGTTTCCTGGCTCAGCCCATCGGAGCTGTGTGTGTTGGCCTATTACACTGTGTAATGAAACGAAATGAAACCCGAGCTGCCGCATCAGTGCCGGGATCTGTCACTCCTGCTGGGGCTGGGGGAGGAGGGCAATGAGTCATGATGCTGAGCAGCTTTCATATCAACAATGTCTTACAGACATTACTCAATGCTCATCAAAAAATATGGGTTTTGAAAAAAATGTGGCTGATTTGTTAGTGAAACAGGCGGCAGCACAAATCAGGGTGGCCTGGGGCCTTATGAAGGTTTTAGTGAGGTTGGTGTTGGGATAAAGCAACATGTTGTTGGGATAGGGCAGTGTAAATGGAAAGTAGCTGTCTACATTAGCTCTGTCTCAGGATGGTAAGATGGAATGTTTTCAAACTTGTTCAATTGTATCACTTCTTTCCTAGAGGTGTGAAACATCAGTGTAGCAACTTGAGCAATGTTCTTCATCTCTTGCCTCCTCCTCGTGCTTTCAAATAAAAGGAAGATAGTTGTCCAATGTTATCTATAAGAACTAAAAGACAACAATTGACATTTGGAACTGATAAAGTGCTCAGTGCCTTTTGTTTATTGTGTCAGCAAGTTTGTGGACAACTGGTATTTTTTCTGACTTGAACTTGGAACCCTGTACAACTGGATTGCGTTAAAATAATAGTCCTTTGAATTGAATGTGAAATAAAGAGCTCAGTAACAAATGGTGAGGACACCTCCTTTGGGTTGTCATCATATCTCTTGCTTGGATTTTGTTTGATTTATGAGGGCTGGTCATCTGCTAACCCAGCAAATCAACACTGAATCTTTCAGTTTCATCTATCTTATATCTACATCCTGACATCTATATTATATACCTTGTCTAGAAATATGTTAATGAAGCAGGCTGGGCAGTGCTCTCCTCGAGAGTCTGGGAGAGACTATGATCTTTCCAAAGTCGCATACCAAACTAGTAGCAGGATAAGATATATGCTTTATTCACATACTTGGTGTTAAAACTTCAGTACTGAAGTGTGTGTGGAAAGTGTTGTTTTCTATTGAAAGTATTATAAACTACATTTTTGTTACAAAATTAGCCTTGTGATTTATACATCACATCTGTGAGCCAAGTTCTGGGAAGACTGAGGTTAAAAATAGGGCAGCAATAATGAAAAATTGGAAGTAATATAACCATGGAAAATGTTATATAAAAATTCAATAAAAGATTATAAAATGAACCTGGGAGATGGTCAGATTTGATTTAATAACCAAGGGAAAAAAAAGGAACTTTTGAAAGACAAGGATCTCCCTTCATGCTTGGTCATCTTTTCCCCTATGCTTTTTTTTTCATGTTGAAAGATGTCTTATACCACAGAGAGAGTTTGCTCTGTGATGAATTTGACTTTGTCGGTACAGCTGGGGCTACCAGCTATTACCAGCCCGTCATGAGATCCATTTGAGCTAATTCTTGCTGTGGATGGCACACGTTTGCATGTTGAAATCAGCCATGTTGAACCAGAGCACCCTGACAATGTGCTAATAGAGATACCCCAGCCCTCTCTGTAGCTTCTCTGATCATATTTGTTTTGGGGAAAAGCCAGAGGGCTGTGTATTCCCGATTTCAAAATGCTGTTGTTCTGAAGCAGTGGCTGGCACTGTGTGTGCAGGTGATAACTGCCTGTCTCAGCTGGGAGAAGCCGAGTTGCTGTGATGAGGCTCTGCAGGTAGAACTTTATGCAAAGGTAATTTCTGCTGAGGGAGGGCAACAAGGTGAGCTGTCTTTGGGGTTTCTTTTTTTGTTTTGTTTTGTTTTGTTTTCCAACTCCACTGGCTAGTATAAAAGGAGAAAGAGAATATCTGAAACCAAAACAAAACCATTCAGATCTAGACATATGGTAAAACTATATTAAATCCTATCCTTTCCTGAGAATTTCTGAGACCTTGCTAAATTTGAGGGCACTGTACACAAGGGCACATCTCAATTCCTATAGGCTGGAATGCAGAACTGCCTACTGGCTTCTGCTGGTAGATTTTGGGATTAGTATAATTAGAAACTTCTTTCAAAAGTGCCTATTATCAATTCTTTTGTATTATAAATAATAGTGAGAGTGCTTATATTAATTCAGGATACCTTATTTATTGGAGCTAGTCACAGACTTTTCCCTTGCTTTTGCTTTACAAGGCAAAAATAATGTAAACTGTTGCCTGCTGTTGGAGTGGCAATTGTCACCTAATGCGTTCATTGTCAGTGTAGGGCTGTAATTTAAACAGAAATGCTGACTTGATTATCCACTTTGAACCAAACAATTCTAGGGTGGCTCAGGATAAATTTTCAGTGACTTTACCATCCTTGAATTCTTTCTTTCTTCTTATAACTATATGCGCAGTTCCTGATCTTTGGCAGTAGACTGCAGTAACATTCCTTAATTTCTTTTTATTTAGGGTAGATTCCTCTACAGGTTTTTTTTGGTGCAGATCATTGCTTTTGTGCTTACATAAGCATTAGAGCAAATCCTGTTATACTGGTAAAGTGTTTCTGAAACTGAAGAACCACTTTCCCTTGTTTAAGTTAAATTGGACAAAATACCACCCCATCACCTGTATGTGCTCTGTATGAAGGGAAGTAATTGTTAGAGTTCAGCTGTGTGATTGAAGGAGTTGTTGTGGAGGGTAGTAAACAGAGGACCTGGGGCAGAGATTATTGATTTTTTTTGCATTTCAAATATGTGAAGGAATCTTAGATGCAGCCAGTTGAGTGCCAGTAGCAAAACTATGTGAAAACCATGTACTTGAGAGAGTGAGTGCTTTTCTTTGGTAAAGTGATGGCCTAGAATGACCAAAGAATATTTCTCCTATTGTTTCATCCCTGTTGTGTTCAAAGAATAGAGGGATTTCTGGGACTTCAGTTTCCCTGAATATTGCACTGTTGTTCCAGTGCCTATTCAATAAAGTCTGATGCTTCCCAAAAATGATGGATTATTACACATGTGCTGTTGATTTCTGGATATAGAACAGTTCTTGGCAGAAGCATTCAATATACTGCATATGTGCCCTGTGAGGGTATGCATGTCTGTAGTCAGTCTAGGGTTTCTGCCAGGAAAAGGCTACCTCATGTCTGGAAACCCCAGACAAATTCCTTACAATTCATCCACATGAGATTAGAAATGGGGAAAAAATAATAGTGTAAATTCTTAGAAAAATAAGACTACAGAAGACCTGAAGATGTTACCTGTTGTGCCTCCTTGATGGAAAATGATCTGTTACATCTATGATAATTAAAGTTTTCTAACCTGTTCTGAAAGACCTCTGGGAAAGGTTCTCTAGATAGCACTTCCTTGAAAAACTCATTCACAGCTTTAACTGGTCTTATTTAGAAAGTCTTTTTCCTAAATTTCAAGTCTAGCCACATCTTTAACCTGTTTCCATAGATCATGTTTTCAAGTGATTGATTATGCTAATGGCTTTCTCTTTGCTTGGTCTCAATCTATCCATCCTGAAAGTCAGACATACAACACAGGTGACAAAATAGGGGAGAGGGATGGACATAAACCTCTTTGTGTATTCATGTAGCTTGAAGCTTGTTTATGATTTAAGTATCATTGACTTTTTTTTTTTTTTACTACACGATAGCATTGTTGATTCCTATTGATTTTGGGATCCCCTATAAGGCCTCTGAATTTTAATCCTGTCTTCCAAAATAGTTGCAGACTCTCTACTCTGTGCTACTTGTGTTTAATAACATGCTCTCTTCAACAAGTCACCAGTGATGGATTTTCAGGGCAATGGTTTGAGCAGTGCTGTTTGATGCATCCCTCCACTTTGGCAACATGTTGACACTAATCTGCAGGCATCATTTTGGTTCTCTCATATAGGAGTTTGACATAGACCAAACTTCCCTGGTTTGTGTACAAGGACACCATGGCAGCATTAAATGCTTTGAGTCAGAGCTTTTTTATGCTGTTACAGAAAGAAATTAGACTGGTTTGATATAATTTGCTTTGGACAAATCCATGTTGGCTGCTCATAATCTCTTTGTTGTATTCCAGGTGGTTACAAATGGTTTTTTGTTCCAGAATTTTTCCAGGAAGCTGCAGTTAAGCTGCCTAGCCTATAATTTTCTTGCTTCTCAATTTGTCCTTTCTGATAGTGGGCATTAACTCTCCTGCTTTTCAGTGGCCTTACCTGTCGCCCACAAGTTCTCAGAGATAACTGCTGATCATTGCTTCAACCAGTTGCTTAGGTAAAAAGGAACGTGTGATATCCTTAGGATTACTTCAGAAAAATATCTGACTCTATTATCAAATTATCATCTTAATGGAAAAAGCCCTGCTAAACTCTGATGATTGGCTCTGTGTGAGTTCAGGCATTTTGCAATTTTTCCTTTAGCAGTCCCAAAGTGGTACGTGATAGTGTTGGAAGTCAGAGCAAGAGCACAGTCTGCCTGATGAATAAGCTGCCTCCTCCCTTTGTCTCCTGCAGACCTTCTCATTGCCTTTAATAGCTTGCCTTATATTTCAGTAGTTTCCATGGCAGCTAATAATTTATTATTGAGCTAAGTAAGAATTGCTTTATAATTATAAATCCAAGCAACATGCTGGCACATCTATCTGAAAACTTGCGGACTAATTCCTTTTATATTGATCTTCCTCCCTACTTGATCTTTTTGAATTTATGAATTATGTTTTATCTCACCTCTTAACACTGAGTAAAACTAATCTAAAGCTTTTGTGTTGTAATCTTTTTTTGAGTTCCACTGTTGCAAAGCCTCCCTGACCAGCACAGCACCAGCTGTACATCCCTTTGAATACGTTCATATATATCCAGCAGAAGAGGAAACTGCTTTGACCGTGCCCTTGCACTTATATTTGAATGTTTGCTTTACCTTCTCTGAAAAAACTTCACAACAGCACTTATAAATGTTTGATATTAATAATAATAAATGTGCTTTAATTGACATATATAAATATTAAGTATTAAGAGAAAATGTGTATATGGGCAATAATTTTCTTTTCAAAGATTTAAATGAACATTTCCAGTGGGAACTGTCCTTTCCCAGATACTGACAGAAAGCAGGTACTGATTTGTTTCTGATGTATCTTTATGCTGCCTGTCTGTCTGTACTATCTGTTGCCTATTGCTCCAAGCCTAAATTTGAACTCTTTAGCAACCATAGTCTTTGTTCTGGCTTCATGCATTTGTCGGCTCATGCTTAGGATTATTGGGTTGAGAGATAACACAAAGAGTAAGAGTAATCATAAACAGAGTAGAATATTGATGTGGCTGAAAATTGAAATTTATACTTTCTGCAAATGAAAAATAGTTTTTCCAACTGAGTAATATTTTCAGATAAGCTAAGCTGTTGATAAATTCATGTTTTCCTACTTGGGAGCTATATTTCTCATGCCAAAACTGAAAACCCTCTTTATTTAGTAACACTCCTATGGAGCCTGTACAAAGCTTAGTCATAAAGCAATAAATCAAATGTCTTGTTACATCAGGTAGTCCTCACAAGTTAGAAGACTATTTAATCTTTGCAAAATCCATGTCTTTAAATAATGAAAGAAAGGCAAGCAAAGCTTGAGCTAGTTTTTTATTCTTTCTCAGAGTCAAATTTCCTGCCTGTTTATCAGCCACAACTCCCGTCATACTATTAGACCATTAGGTTTAAAATTGGAGTGTTTCTAGGTAAATAGGCACTACATGCTAGTTTTCATGACTGATGCATCTGCCTTGGGCTTATGGTACAGGCCACTGCCAAGGCAGTTTAACCTAATGTATCAAATGTCATTGAACTGTTCTCATAAGGATGCTGAGAAGCTGTACACACAGTTGTTCCTTATCCTTACTTATTTGAAGATTAATCTTGCTTTAGGAGACATTGTACTTCACTGCTTGGCAGGGTGTCAGTTTTCTGAAGGCACTGTATGATTAGGGTAAAGTATTTAGTTAAAGAGGAAGCAAAAGTAGTGTAGTCAACAGTTCAGTAGTTATAAATCTGATGCTACTGTCATATTAGAAATTAAACAAGTGAATATAGGCTTATTCTTTTTCTAAATCAATATTTTTTTCATACCTGCATGACAGGAGAGGATCCTGATCTGCTTTTCTGGTTAAAGATCTTCACAGTAGTTTCTCCTGGAGGCATTTTAGATGATTCTACAGCTAAATAACATTAAACTTTTCTGAGTATTTGTCAGTGCTTCTAGATAGAGTGTTCAAGCTAACATTTTTAGTTAGGTGATAGTATGTAGATAGACAAACCTTTTCAAGGAGGGTTTGAATTTCAAAATACACACAATTGTTTTGTTACTTGCTGTGTATTTTTGTTGAAAGGCAAACTATTTTCAGATGCATGTTTCTGCTTTGGTAACTTTCTCCCTGATGTACAAGTTTATGGAGAGTCTCTAAGTATGATGCTTCTAGGTGTATGAAAAATTTATTGGAACTATTTCTCTTGTAGACTTTGTTCTATGCTTGTGTGATAGTTCCTGTCTCTGTGCTATTGTTCTCTGCTTGTGGCAGCTCACCTATAACATCAAAGTGAGTTTTAAATATCATTTGTGTTGTTAATTGTTTAGAATTGCCAGTGAACTGTTTTCCTTATCTAACAAATTAGAAGGCAAGTACATCTGGGCCTTTGACCATTAGTTATGATCAAACTTATCAAACCCTGGGCTATTTACTGCCAGTGCATGTGATCCTGTCTTTTGGGCTCAAAGAGATCAGATCTGGGAGTGTGAAAGTTGTTAGCACCCAGGGAGAAGTCATGACCCATCACCTCCAGGACCTTGCTGATGTGTCTGGGTGCAGCTCCTATGAGCTTGTTCTACCACTGCTGTCAATGCCAAACCAAGCTCTGAATGTGTCTTTTCTGCTACCATGTCGGTGATTTTTTTTATTTTTATTTTTATCAAGGTTACCATTTGTTTGTTAGTGTGTTCTAAAGCTCTACCCTGACTCTGCTCCTTGTCACAAGTGACTAAAGAGGATGGTTAGGTGGGATCATCACTCTGCCTTTGTGTCTGTGCCTGGTCCTAGCTTTATGTTTTGGTGCATAGCAAATTGAGAGTTGGTATCACTGCTCTATCTATCAAACTACACACATATCTTACATCTTTCCAAGGTGCTGCTTTCTTTTTTAATCTTTAGCACTTATTTCCTTCTGGTGCTTTCTTCTCTACTGATTATAAAGGACAGTTTTCTTATATTACATTTTAATTTTGCTGTTAACGGGCCTGAACAGAAAAAAGGCTTTGTAATAGTAATAAAAAAGTGTGTAAGACAGCACAAATGACATGTAAGCTTATTTCATGAGGTTTGCTTAATTGAAGATAATTAAATTTATTATCTTGCAATTAGTGTGGCTTGTATATGTAAACAGCTTCCCATCAAGTTCAGCAGCTCAACTCAATATGCTGCTTTCAACTTGGCAGCAGGTTCTACCTCACTATATCTTAACACTGTGTCTCACAGGATCCTTCTTGAAAAAAAATGTCCAGCATACATCACGTGGTGGGTGAGCAATTGGCTTCTGGGTTGGGCACAGATGGTGACAGTGACTGGGGCGACATCAGACTGGTGACCTGCCACTAGTGGAGTTCCACGGGGTTCCATCTTGAGCACTGTGCTCTTCAACATCCTCATGAATGACTAGGATACTGGACTGCAAGGGATATTAAGCAAGTCTGCAAATGATGCAAAACTGGGAGGATGTAAGGCAGGGAGGTCCTGCAGAGAGACCTCAATGAATTAGGGGGCTGGCCAATCACCAACCATATGAAGTTCAACAAGGGAAAGTGCTGGATTCTGTACCTGGGGTGGGGCAACCCTAGATGTACAGACAGACTAGGAAATGAGATGCTGGAAAGCAGTGCCACTGAAAGGGACCTGAGGGTCCTGGTTGTTGAACGTGAGTCGGCAGTGCCATGACAGCCAGAAGGGCCAATACTGTCCGGGGGGACACCAGGCAAATCATCACCAGCCAGCCGAGAGAGAGGATTGTCCTGCTCTGCACTGCACTGGGGCAGCCTCAGCTGCAATATTGTGGGCAGTTTTGGGCACTGCAATATCGGAAAGATATTACACTCTTAGTGTCCAAAGGAGGGTGAGGATGGTGAAGGCCTTTGAGGGAAAAGCCATATGAGGAGCAGCTGTGGTCACTTGGTCTGTTCAGCCTGGAAAAGAGAAGGCTTGAGGGAACAGCCTGAAGTTCTTTCAGGGGAAGTTTAGGTTGGATATTAGGAAAAGGTTCTTCTCCTAGAGGGTGGTCAGGCACTGAACAGGCTCCCCAGACCAGTAGTCACAGCACCAAGGCTGACAGAGCTCAAGGAGCTTTTGGACGATACTCTCAGGCACATGGTGGGACTCTGGGGATGGTCCTGGGCAGGGCTCAGGGTTGGACTCGATGACCCTTGTGGGTCCCTTCAAACTGTGTAAAATAAGAATGTTAATGAGCACAATGCAGACTTAAAATGTTTTTCTTTTCCAATTTCAGTGTATAATCCTTTTCCATGAGATGATTCCTAATTGATAGTACTGATTAGCTTCCTTTTATTGTTATTATTTTCATAAGAGAGGCAGCACATGGAATAGAGAAATTAGTCTCTTGGGATTATGGGAAGGAGCACTGTTGAAATGCGAAACTGTTGTATGAGCTTGGCAGGCTCATTCTGCCATAATTACCCCATTGACCCACAAATGAACTTTACTTTTCAAAGAAACAATTTTGGAATGTTTCCTGGCGAATGTTTTGCTGTTGATGTGTGAGCATACAGTGCAAGATGCTAAAGATATATCAAACCTTGTGGCTAAGTACTAACACAATGATTACTGCAGCTGCCTAGTGCAGCTACGTAGTCACTTTGTGGTGCATCATGACTTTTATGGGAGTGCTTTGTGTCCTTCTGAACCAATCTTGTCCCTGGAGTTGTGTGATGCTCAAAGACATAATTATTTCTGGATTTTGGAAGGCAGTCTTTAGTGAGTATGGAAACCTGGGAGTGTGATCCCAAGTGCCATCCAAATACTTTCTGTTAAAGGAGAACCTGACACCTTATAAATGGGACCAAAAATCTTTAAAACACCCCCAGTGAGACCAATTGCCTTTGCTCGTGCTCGATCCTGAGCTGAGCAGACAGAGGACTATCTTACATTAGTCAGCTTCTAAGCCTTTTTCCTTACATCGGTGTGAACCACTACAAACCAGGACAATAAAACTCGATCATTTAATGATTTTCTAGTCTGCAGAATCTTGTAAGGATGAGATAAATGTGCTTGAGCATTTTTTTACCTAGTGTATTTCAAGAAATTCTTAATATTTCTGAAGACTAGCTGTGGCTAATCAGATTTCCATTTGTTGTATGTTAGCAATGAAGTATTTCAAAACGCATCTCTGCAAAAGGAATAATCCTGATAATCTGAAGATGAATTATATGTGATTAATTAATTTATACTGTAATAAGATAAAAATGGGCTAACACTGTGGTAGGTTATAAAATGGAAAAAAATCTTAATATAGTAATGGCCTAATTCAAGAATTAATTTCTAAGCCTTTTTCTTTGTAACAATTCAGCTTTCTTCCTGCCTTAATATGGTTTTCATAAGGTAGCTGTGGGTATTCTTTAATGCTGCTTGTTGTGGTATTTTTGTTGAACTAATTTGTAGAATTTATCGTAAATGTGAGTATTGGTATTGGATTCTGTTCTGTGTGGAAGGTGACAAAAGGAAAAACTGTTTCTGAATTACTGAAGGTTTATCTTGAAAACATCCCTGAGCTTTCAATTTTGTTCATTATATTTTCATGGAGTTTAAAAAAATAATAATACTCTACATTAGAAAATGCAGCTCTCGTGTAACTTTCAGTTCCTTGCCTGCACAATTAAAACACAAACTCGAGACCTTTTTCTTGACACTTCCATCGTCTATTTCTCATTATGCTTCTTGATGAGATTTTTAGGCTTCACAGAACACCGTCTAGGCAGCTAATCCGATGCAGTGCTAAGATCACAGCACTTCTTGTGTAATTCTTATTAGGTTAATCAAGAAACTTACCGAAGCAGGAGGTTTTTTAAGGCCTGCCAAATCTGAAACCATAGATCAAAGTTCATAGCCCTCTGACCCTTTTGCCCTAACTTGCCTCAGCAAAGTCTACATGAATGCCCTTATTGTGGCTGTGGCAGCATCCAGAGCCTGTACATTTGCAATTGTTTAGGCTTAGGAGGGGCATTGTACTGTCACTGATGAAATGCATTTTCTTCTCCTTCTGAAGTGTAAAGGTTTTCACCTCCATTGCCCATACAAGTGCTCCGGTGATCACAATAGCAGTTTAGGTGATCCTTGTTCCTGTCAGACTGAGCCCCCAGTTTTATGACAGAGTGTAATTAAATGGCTCAGAAGCCAACATTAAGAAAACAGTGGTGAAGAAGAGGGGAAAAGCTTAATTTCCATGTGGTCAGCCAAGCAAGAACAACACCAGCATTGTGATCTGGAGTAGACAGTTTAAGCACTATTAAAGACACATCTATTATTTAAGTTGTCTCCTGAATGCCACTGCACTTCTTTGATTACACTTTTTCATGGTCAAAACCTCTTCCTGAATCAAATGCTTTTTGCATGGTATGACTTCTTTGGTGTTATTACTAAAATAGCAAGGATTACTTTGAATAATAACACTGGACGTAAGAATGGAAATAAAATTATTTAATTAAATGAAGTTTGACCCAGGCAGGCTAAGGGAATTTTAGTAAGGTTGCCGTAATAACATTCTGATTTACTACTTCCTCTGTTCAGGGGAAATTACAAAAGCAAGAATGCAGTACAATTAAAGCTTTTGGGGAGCATGGGGTAGAAATGGTAATTATTCTTCTAAAGAAGACCTGAAGTTCTTTGGGTATAACAAATTGTGTTAATTTATTTTTAAATTCCTGAATTAGTTTCTCAAGAAAGTAATCAGTGATTTAGCAATTTGCCAACCAGAAGAGTTTGAAGGCTTTTACAGTCATGCATTTGAATTGCCCACAACAGCTATTTGAGTACTCAAATTTAAAACTACATATCTTGGTTTCAGATGGGCTTATCATTACAGCCACTGTAATGCTGAACTCTGTGCCTTGTAACGCTTCTCCCAGAGCCAGTGGGAACTTGGCAGTTTGCAATGTGAGTGCTGCCTTTGAGATGACTTACTAGGGTCTGTATTCTCTCACCAGCAAAAGACCAGACTTAAAAGTTTGAGTTACATCATGCAGAAATAGAGAAGAGTGTGTGTAAGCAACAGAGGTTTATTTAGGGGTCTTTGTACATGTGTGTCTCATTACATTGAAAGTAAATGCTTAGGAACTACAGAATTCTTATTTCCAGAGCAGTTATCTCAAAAGTCAGTGAGTCGATGCTTGCATAATGCAAAATGGTTAGATACTTTTGAGAAAACCCTTGCAACCTTTACTTCGAGTATATGAGTGGTATCCGAAATTGCAGGATAAAGCAAGAGATGTTGTTCAGATCACCAATTTACTAATTAGAGTGTCAATTGATTAAAACAGGATGTTCGTTTACAAAGCAAAGCAAACAAAGCAGTTTAGACAATTATGGTTCTCCCCCTTATTGTAGGAAAAATTGGAAAGTCTGAACGGCAGTTGTTTACTTAATACATGAGTATTCAATTCTCTAATCTTCAAGTTTGTAGAAAAATCACTGTGTCACCTGCAGGAAGTTCTCAAGATAAATACCCCGTGGCATTTTTTGGTACAGTTGGGCTGTAGTCTGCTGCCTTTCACAGAGGAATAGTGCAAGGCAGAAGCAATAAAGAAGATATCTTTGAGGGGTCTAAATTTCTTCTGCCCAACTCTGTCTTGCCTACAACTTAATTTTAAAATGCATCCTTTTGCCTGCCACAGCCAGATGGATTCCTTTCTGTGTATAAAACAAAAGTGCCAGCTTTGTTTGATCCTTAGTGTACTGAAAATTAAGGTGTATTATTATTACATAAGGCAAACTGGTGAATTGCATTAATATGGGGGCATTGTGACAGATACAATACAAGCACATGCTGTGTCAGCTTGGGAAGGAGTGTATGTGCAGAAAAGAATATTGTCATCACTCTCTGCCAAATAATGCATAATATTGCTTTATTTATGGCTCAAAAAACTGACAGAGATAGTTAAACCTTTGTGTCAGTCAAGTTCTGATTTAAAGCTTCAGCTGTTGGTATTCAAGGGCTCAATTATGTTATGACTTTTCATCTTTTTCCACTTTTCAGCACACAGTGCTCAGGTTTTACTGAATTATTTTATTTTTTTCTTACTCTTTCCTCATGCTTTTTTCTCTAAACAAAAGCAAGGAGGAGAAAATTTCATTCCGGCAACTTTATTTTTACTACATCATTATCGTCTTCACAGCTGTAATTCCATGGCATTTCTTCCCGGCATAATCTCACTTGCCTAGCCAATGGAGCCAAATGGGATTTGCCAATTTACTTCTGGAAACTAAATGGCCTAATGTTCCTCTCTGGTTATCTACCCTTTCAGCTGGTGGGATATATGCTCTGCCTTCTGCCTGCTTAGTGCCCTGTAGATAAATTTGTACAGAATTTCTTTCGCTGTCAGAGTGATGGATGGGCAGTACAGTGGAGCCTGCTCAGCCAGAGCAAGTGGCTGCCTTTGCCATCCATCACTCTTCCTGCTGTCAGCCCCCTGATCAGGACTGCAGAGCAGGCTCAGACTTGGTCTAGGTCATAGTGCCACAGAAAAACAATTAGTTTGTCAAGGATATACGTATTTTAGCATGAGGATATTTGACATCTGAAATGCTGTTTTGTTCTCTATTTGATAAATCAAGTTTTTGCTTCATTTTGAAGTAGGAGCTCTGTGCTTAGCAGAGACTGAGTGTGTCACACTGCGCATTCTTTTAGTTAAAATTGTGGATGGTGGGAAAGAAAAGTGTGTGACATGTTAGAAAAAAAGAAAATGGAGAAGCAGAATTTGATACCTGAGCACTGAAGGCAGATGTATGCATTAAAATGGATGTTAAAAACAGCTCTGGCCTTGTAAAGCATTTAGGGCTTTTTCCTATGAGTAACTTCTAGTAACTCTGATTGTCTTTGGGTTTTTGGTCACTCTCTGGCTTGATTTATTGGCTCTTTTGACTCACCAACTATTTGTGAAAGAGAAAAGTACCAAACTAATCTGAGTATTTCTTCTTACTTGTGTTATATTTCAAGAAGGCTTATGTTTCTCTGTATTTCATTACATTTGATGTGTTCAGCTGGTAACTTAAGTTTCTGTTCTTAAACAGCAGGCCAGGAGTTCTAATTCAGAACAGTCCATAACTTCTGCTTATGATCTTAACTTTTTTTTCCCATTTAGATGTTCTGGGAAGAAGAAATGGGAGATACCTAGCCTGACAATCAATTTAGCTGGTAGTCAACCAGGGTTTAGCTGCTTGAATGCTGGTTGTCCTCCAGTGGTTGTTACTGTTCTCTGAGGGACTTTTTCACAGTTTAGTAGGAAGCGCTCCCAGATCTGTCCAGCTTCTGTTGGGGACAGCTCAGCAGGAGCACTGTCCATTGCCGAATGTGTGGCTTTGCTCTGGAGGCATCTGGCTGTTGTCACCTGCTGGAGAATGCCTGAAGCACGGGGTCTTGCTGAGAAAGAGGAACAGTTGTGATTTAAGGAAGGCTACATAGATGCTACAAATCTGATTTTTGGCCATGAATCACTCCAAAAAAGGTAGTGAAGTCTATGACTGAGATTGTCACAGTGGTTGTATATGCTTGATACCACCTCAGACTTTGATGTGGAGTAAGGGAACACCAACCTACATGTGTTGTGAGCCACATGGTATATTGAGAAGGATTATTTGTGCCTGGCTGAGTCTGACACTACACTAGTGACCTGAAACAGGACACAAGTATTTGTTTTTCTGTCCCCACAATTGTCTTTCGGAAACAGGTCTGGTAGCACTGACTGCTTATGAACTGCCCAATCTGCTTGTGTTTGCATGTATAAAGCAGTTATCCAAGAAGTGTGCAGTGCTGCTGAAATATCAGTGATATTTTCCAAAAGTAAATTGGTTGTGTTTAGTATTTCAGTGTCCGAAGAAGGTGTTGCAGTATCTTGCAATTAAATGGCCTCACAAATAACTATAATGTTAAATGGAAAAGATACTTAAACCCATAATTTTCTTTCTGTGCAGCCTGCTTGGCACACTAAAACTGCAGAGACAAAGTAACTGTGCTGTTGATACGCTGAGTGAGTGCAGAAATAACTCTCTGCCTTGTTCACTAATATTTCTGTTATCTATCACCAGCCACTCTCTGTCAGTTGGAGCAACTGTGCTTACAGGATTGTTTTCTTAGAAGTCTGCTACATATTTATGTTTGAGTGAGAAGGATTTCTGCTTGGAGCTGTTACCAGTGGGATCGGTAGGGGAAAATAAATCTTTGCTAAATTTGTGGTTTTCACATTTTCAAGCGATCAGTTACATTTATCAAGTTTCTGGATAAATGCGGGTTATCTTCAGCTCAGTAAAATCGTAATGCTTTTCCTCCTAGGGCAGGAGTTATTTCTGTGTGGATGCTGTGCAGCCAGCTGCCTTGATGGCTGTGAGAAAGATGGCATAGCTCAGGCTATGTTGACATATTTAGAAGAAGTTAAGCTCTCTCTACACATCTGTATTTTAATAACATTGTTTTTTTCCCCCATGCTCTTTGCACAGTGGAACAAATCAGAAATAGCCACTGCAGCTGGAGGCAACAGAGGCTCTTGCTCTAGCAACAGTATGTTTCCTAATCCTTTTCCAAACCTTTCTTAGACAACTGCACGTTACATTACAGTGTTCAAACCTGTTCTCCTGCTCTGTTTGATTTGTTACTTTCCTGTGTCTCACGTGATGCATTTAAATCACAAAGTCTTCATGACATGAATTTTGTTTGGCATGGACCTAGAAGTATAATACACAGCTATAGTACAGACATTATTTATTTTAAGGAAAATAGAAATTTGGCAGCTGGCTAGGAAAAGATGGAATTTCTGATTATTAGGATAATAGTAAGGGCAGGTTTTCATTACTAAGCAAGCATATAGACATTTCTGTTAACATGCCCATAACAAGGTAGCTCGTCATGCTAATTCAGTACTAGAAAAGTAATTACATGGAGGTGGAAGTTGTGGAAGAAATTTAACCTGTTCTTGTTCTATTGAGAAAAAAAATGAGACTACAACTCCAAAATAATAAATAAAAGTATCTGATAGTGGGGAATAGTTAATTGCTTTTTGTTTCTCATAGTTAGTGGAAGTTTGTAGAACAGGTTGACTGAAGGAGCCCAAAGAGAGTCCAACAGGAGTGGTTTGGCTCTAACTTCTCATTTCAATAGAGTGGAGAATATGTGCTCTGGCATATGTACCAAGAGTAGGAGATCTGTATCTGTTACAAAACTGGAAGTCAAGAACCAAGCTGAGGTCACAATGTGCACAATAAATATTTAAATGCACTTTAAAATAAATGCCTCTGATGTTAAAGCCTTTTAACATCTTAAACAATATTTGGACAGGATAATGATTCTTGTGTGCTTTACTCATCTTGAAAAATACTGAGTGAAAATTCAGCTGGCTTGTGTATTATCCTGCTCTATGTCTGGTTAGTTGCTTTACAAGTGAGTGCTAAATCTGCTTTATAGGGAAACCAGGGCTAATGTTTCTGAACTTCTGCAGGATCATCACCTGGGGCATTCTGGCAACTTGGTACAAGAGTGATGGGTGTTCACATGGGTGATGAAAGAATTTTCCATCTCTTTTCAGTGGTCACAAAACCACATTAGAATAAATATAGTAACTGAGGTATAATAGTGCCAAAGAAAATGGAATGAACAGTTATAAGCAGTAGATTACAGACCATTAAATAAAGAAAAAAATTTTAAGAGTAGAAGTAAGATATAAGTATCCAATACAGTAAGTGCAAGTTATGTGTTACCTAGTAGCTAGAGGCTGTACTAATTATCTGTAATAAGACCCTGAAACTGGACAGTTTATATACATCAGGTGTTTGGCATGTGGAACTGAATTTTCCAACTTAAAGCCACCTTAGTGTTAAAGCTAGAAAAGACCACTATAGTCTTGTTCACTCCCTTATTTTATCAAAAAACCACTCAACATCTAATGTTTAACTTATTTTCAGTATCAGTTGTTCTCTATCAGTCCTTGGCCAAGCCTGATAGTTCTCAGTTCATTGTCATTAGAGGTGAGATACAAAAGCAATGCAACTCATGTGTCCTCTGCATACTGACTTTTACTGTCTCCCTCAGTTGCTCAAAAGCTTTTCTCTCCAGGGCCTTCGTATGAACATGACCTTCTACAATGCTAAATATTAAAACAACTGTTTTAAGCTTCATGTTTTAGTTTTAAAAGCAAAGGAACAAAGTGGCAGAGGGAGCCAGCTGGCAGACTTGCATAGCAATGTGCAAACCTTTCCCCTTTAGACACACCAGAATTTAAATTTGCACTTAAATCACGAGTCAGTATGAATTTAAGCCTATCCAAGAACTCATTTATGCACATCACAAAACCACCCCACAAATTGGTACGGTACTTTTCAGTTGGCAGTCATTCCTCCAGAGACATCCAGGACAGAAATAGCAAGGGTACTGCAGGCCAGATATTTGCTGGCAAAGCTGCCTGTGGTAGGAAACTTGTTCAGCACCTGCCTGTTTGTGCTCTGCCTGGCTGCCATCGCCTGTATTTATAATGATGGGAACTGTTCACATTATTTAGGAGTAACAGTGCTTTTTGTTGTTTAATCTGAGCTAAAATTTTAAGTACAATTTAAAGTGAGTGAGAAAATAGGAAAGAACAGCAGGTCTGAGCTGAATCACTCTTATCAGAAACTTGTCAGTTTTTGGGACACAAACTTGGAATTGGTTGTGGCAAGCAGAGCACTTGTTCCTCTTTCCCAACTGAACAAAGCTGTGATAAGGTTGACAGGTCACTGTGTGGGTGTGGAGATCTCAAAATTTAACAACTCGTCTCTTCCTCAGATTTTAAAAACTGAAATATTTGTTAATCAGCTTCGTTACTTCTGCTTGCCCAAGTTCATGTCTGATGGTAATCCTTATGACTTTCAAGTGAACTGTGTGCTGTCAGGAAGAAATGCGGATTGTCAATTAAAAGTAAAAGTAAAATCTGGGAAGTAGGTCAGATGCTCTTAAATCCTCTCAAGGTCACCTGGTCAGTGGTAGAAGACAGATCTTTGTAGCCTCATGAAAGAAATCTTCAGTACCCATTTCTGTTTGAGAGACCCTGAAGAAGAGGCTCCCTGTGCAACATGAAAACACTGACATTTGTCCTTCATGTGACATATCTAAAATTGTGTCATCAGTGGTACTGCAGACAATGTGGGAAAGAACCAGATTTTATGTAGTGATTTTTTTTCCCTGAGCATTAATCTACCATTGAATGCTGCCTGGATAATTGATGAGATGGCTGAGAGTCTCCTTTTTTACATATGCTCTCTCCAACACACTGGTGTGCTTTACCTTCTTGAAAGCGAGAACAGCTCCAGGAATTCCTCTTGTTGGCACTGATGGTAACATGTTCCCTGGTAAAAGTATTAAGCTCTGCTTTGTAGAATTGCTTTACACAAGTGTAGAATATCTTAGAAATAGATAAGCCTGGAGCCAGTATTGATCACTGTACCAGCAAAATCTCTTTCCTAACCTGTGAGTGGATGCTGTTCCATCCAAGTTGCAATCCTATAATTCTTTAAGGTTTTGTCTCTCCCAGCAAATCTACCCTTGCAAAGTCTGACAAAATTGATTTGATATTCTTCATCTTATTTTTCAGTTTCTGCACCATTTTAAAGCAGTTTTAGTGTATATTAAAAAAAAAGAAACATGATCCTTTTCAGAACGACCTCCTTTGAAACTGTTGAAACATTCAGATATATTTAAGAAGACTAAGGACCTGGGAAAGAGTCAAAGAACATGCTGAGTTTGAAGGGACCCACAAGCAACACCAAGTTCAACTCCTGGTCCTGTGCAGGACACCCCAAGGCTCACACCGTGTGCCTGAGAGTGTTGTCCAAAAGCTTCATCAACACAGAAATGATGTGCACAAACTAAAGCAGTAAATATTTCTGGAACCCCTGTTTTTTTTTCCCTATATTCATGAGAACTGTATTGTGCTCAGTCCAGAACTCTCTTGTCATGAGCAGTTGTCCTGTGGTATGCCCAACTCCATACTGTTGCCTGGAAGTGAACTACATGTTACCTCTAAAAGGCCTTGCTTTCCATGGGATCAGTTTGATCCAATTTTGTTAATCTGTGTTAGTCTGGCTGCTTTAATTGGACCAGGGTTTTAATGTCAGTGATCAGCAGAGTTAGTGCTCTTTATCTTGCTTGGGAATTACTGCAGTAGTAGCCTGCTCCAGCAAGACTAGATTTTAGCTATAATTACTGCATGAGAGGCTGTCATTTATAAAGCCTTATTGTCACACATCTGGGGGAATACTCCCCCCAGCTGGATGCTCACCAGGCTGCTCTGCTTACCTCCTGCTATGCAACCTCTGGGAGCTTTATGATTCCTGTTGAAAAGCAGGAAGGACTGGCACTGCAGTTTCTCTGGTATGCTCACAGGTCACAGCTGTCTGTTCATTTACATAAAAATGGGACCTCTTGGCCCAGTTCTCAACCTTCTTGAGTCAGTGCTGATCTTGCTACCCTGGGCTGGAAAAAGATGTACTTTGTGAGGGAGCTGTGCGAGTTTAAAGCTCAGATTCCCTGAGTTGTTAGGGTTATAAAAACCCAATTGCTTTCTATGTTAGTTACACCAAAAGAATATGTTTTAGGACATGTTTGAGAACTGTGTGCCTATGTATCCTCTGTATTGATTCCCCCCCACCCTCGACCACAGTGGCATGTGCTTTTGAAGTTTGCTGTCAGGGTTGCCTGCAGAACCCAGAGGTCCCTCCTCTGCTTGTGTTTTCCTTTCTGTATGATGAACTGTCTTCTAATGTATAGCTGCCTTCGCATTTTTGCCTCTGGTTCTGCTCTCATTTTCTTCAGCAGCTGATTGGCATCCCACCTATATAAATTTTAGCTTGTTTTATTAACTGAACTTTTATACCAGCAAAAGTGGAAACTGCTTGATGACTTTCCAAGGAAGGTGATTCCAGACTCACTGTATAGAGATACCTGGTATTTAATAGAAATGTCTACTGAGTTATGAACTACAAATACTGTAATTTTTGGTCATATTATTGTTTATTTTAATGGATTTGATGGATTAGATTAATGACTTGTTTGCTTTATCCTTGGATTTATATAATTGTTTATTTTCTGTAAGAGATGCTGTTTCAATAGAAGTATTTGGTAGGAACATGGTGGTAGGTAACTCGCTTCTTGTAATAGAAATATATTTTTCAAAAGTGGTAACAATATCTTGCATTTAGCTGTAGTGAGATGTGATACAGACTTTTATAGTAACACTTCAAAGAGTCTCCATATCTGATGCACGTAGATGGGTATCTTTGTGAAACATTCTTCTGGAATGTGAAAGCAGATGAAGAATTCTTGTTTTGTTTTCTTGGTTACAAAGGGAAATTAATTCTCTTAACAGTAAATGATTGTAAGAAGCTTATTCATGTCATGGTTTGAGCAAGTAGGTGGAAAACATGCCAGTGATGAAATCACAGCTATACATTAAGTCCTGCAGCATAGTTGGGTTAAGGGGTTCACTTGTAAGACCCTAGGACAAGGACAGTGAACATGAAAGAGAGAGGAAAATAGATGAAGCATAAACAGGAGAACAGATGATCCTTGAGTTTCTTCTGGAGATGTCTGCCTTGGCTGGCTTTCCCAGGTCTAGGTTGAGCTGCCTTTTTCCTCCTTTCTGACCTTTCCAATGAGACATTAAAATGTCATTTCAGGTTCTGAATTATAATCTAGGAATTTCTTCTTATTAACTAGTCTGCTTTCTATTCCTGTCTCACGATGGAATTATGCAGTTCTTTCCTTCCTGGTTCATGACTTGGAATAGACCAATGCACATTGCTCTGCAGGGACATCTGTACTGATGCAAATGATATAAAAACACCAAGTGTGCCATGTACTTGTTAGTGTCCTGTGGTTTTGTGTGTCACAGCAAGGTAAGTTGAGGGGCTTCTTCCTGAAGCTACTAAGATAGCATTGAGAAACTGAGTTTTTCTGGTGATGTTCAGATCCAGATGTCTGTTTATTCCAGCTGTGTGAATTATTGCTGTACTGCCCAATAGTTCCTTTTAGTGAGTCAGGCAGGTATCCACTTCTTGCTGGTATAGTGGATTATAAATCAGAAGTTGCCCTCATGGTGGTGCTTGGTGTTCCTCTATGTGGGTAAGATCTGGTCACTCACAGTAGATATCTGCCATGGGTCTGGTAGCTGCTTCTTATCTGTAAGGAAAATTCTTGCTTGTGGAGTCCTTTGTTTTCCATGTAGAATTTGCATGAGTTCTTAAAATTCAGACCAAAATGTCTACTGTGGATACATGTCTAAATAACACATTTCATACAGACAAACCTCACTATAACAGTGGGAATGGTGAAGCAGAGAGCATGAAGGGTGCAAGAATGTGCAGTCTGGTATGTGATAGCCTTTCCAAAGCTTTCACTTTAGCCAGAAATTTAGGGAGTAAGACAAAGATAAGGAAATGTCAAGCCTTGACAGTCTAACCTCTGACTATTCTGAAATATTACGTGGGAAGACAAAGTGATTGGAAATAGGAGTAGGAAACAAGAGCACTGAAAATGCAGGGGAGCAAATGAGCTTGGTGGTATCAGGTCACCAGCTGTTGACATACCAGACAACAACTTGGGAAATTATTTAGAATCATCCCAATGTGGGTGAACTAGGAGAAATAATGTGTGCTAGTAAACATAGCTCCTCAATTTGTGAAAAGGTATCTGCCTATCTAAAGCCATAGGCAAAAAGTTTTATGCTGGTACTGAGCACAGTTTTGTGGTTGCATAGGAAGAATCTATAATTGCCGAGCTCCTTTGGGGACTAGACCTTGGGAATAAAGAAGTAATGGTTGTTTTTGGAGATTATAGAGCCCACTAAGGCTATTTCCTGTGCCAGAACCACACAGCACAAAATGTGTTAGAGAAATGAAATCTAAAACTGTAAGTATGTAAAGTACAGATGTCACTACTATTCAGCCTTACCTGGAGGGTTTTGATCCTAAAACTTACAACATATGCAATGTGGTCCACAAGTTACTTGGATCTGCAGTAATAGCAGGAACATTCACTGAGGTTCTAACTCAACTGCATAACCAATCTCACTGGTTCAGCTACCTTCAAATCCTGAATTAGTTGTGTCAAAATGGAAACTATGGGGGAAAATCCCTAAGAGCATCAGATGTAATGACATAAGTTTCAAAATCATTGCATGTTAAATATAAGAGGAAACCCTTTCACTCTGCTTGGTGGCTCATGTGTCAACTGGACTGCCTATCCAACTCTGGATGTTACACAGCAAAAGAGAAATGTAACAGGTGGAGAGACCAGAGGCCAGCAGTAAGGATGATAAAAGCAAATGTGAGGTATGAAAGCAAACTGAAAGCATTTGGGTTGTTTAGTCTAGTGGTTAAGTGAAGAAGGCTGAGAAGATGTAGGCTGTAGCTGCTGTTTGGAGGAAGAGAATGACCTGGTTTTTCATGTCTTCTGGGGACAGGACAAGAACTGATGATCTTAAATTAAAGCAAAAGAGACTAGAAAATCGATATGAGGAGAAACTTTGCATGTTTTAAGGATAATTTGTCACTGGACTAGGTCATGTAGGACTGCTATGAAATCATTTAAACTTCGTGAGACCAGGCTTGGCAAACATTTGCCAGGAGTGCCATAGGTGCTGATGCCTGTGCCTGGGAGTAGTAAAGTGAACTCAGAGACTACTTGAGCACCTTCTTGTCCTAGTTTCTTTAATATGCATCTTTGTGTTTTCATTCTAACACTGCTCCTTTCTGGGACCCCTGTTCAACCGAAAAAATCTCAGTTAAAATGTTTATTTGATGTCTACTTCTATCAACCAAAAGGAAAACAAATATAATGGAGGTTTTCATGACAGAAGGAAAGTTAGCCTGAAACAGATTTTGTTAGAGAGACCAGCTTTGGGGCTACCACAACTTCTGCAACATCTGTTTTGCTGTGGTGTAGCAGGAAGCAGCTTCTATTACACTTTATCAGCAAAAACTCAAATCCCTAAGTGACAGGGCAAGCTTAAAAGAAAAAACAGCTGTTGATGAGACTGTAGTGTATATGCTGTGGGCCTCAGCAAAAAAAACACTTAATAGGAAGGGAAAGCAAAGCATCTTTTCATTCAGCTTTAAGAAAAATTTACATGGTCCCAGATTCTCGAATGGATTTATTCAGCAGTTTACAGAACGTGTTATTCACAGCACAGCACTGCGTGTTACTGTCAGCTGTCTCCGTGACCCCGACACAGGCAGGGCATTCCCCAAGGCTCTAAAGCACTGCCTGGTTTAATGGAACTGTGTGTCATCTGGGCTGAGGAAGCACCGTAGTGATTCCAGTGGCATAATTCATTTCTGTTGGATAAAATGAAACAGTGACTGTGGTTAGCTCTGTTATTGTAATTGTATAAGCTTCATTAGAACACAGGGCTACAACAAAGAAAAAGAGGATTGAGGTATAGTCACACTCTCTAAATTGCTGGTGTTCAAAAACTGAGCATTAGTTTTGTAGTACTGATTTAATGTTGTGTATTTTGCTAGATTTTACTTTCAAAAAGAGTTTTTGTTTGGTTGTTTGCCCACATTCAGATCAAGAAAGACATATTTAAGGGGACTATGGCTTTTGGAGAAAAGTCACATTAAACCATCTTTTTCATACTTTTTTTTTGTGTATGTGTGTCATGTCTTGGGCTGGGCATTGACTTTGAAATGGAATGTAACCAAGAATTGTTGCACTGAAAAATGTGGTGTTAAAGCATCCTAGTTTCTTCGATCCCTCTTCAGGAAATGGAGGAGGAAAAAAAAAGGTGTGATCATTATTTAAAAACAAACAAAGCTGGAATCCTTGCTACAAGCAGGGCGTTTATTGTCTGTGGTATCTAGAGAGATATTAGGAAGAGGACTGGATCAGAACATCCACTTCACTCCTCTGAGTTCCTCATTGCATCTGTTTGAATTAAAATAAAATATTCTTTTGAGACAGCAACATATTTAAAAATCATAGGCATTGAATTGAAAGAAAGAAGCAAATCCAAACAAACCAACCAAATAAATCAAAGAGAAAAAATCCCAAACACCACCACCAAATAACAACCAAATAAATAAAACACCACAAAGCTAATAATTAATATGGTTACAAACCTGTATTGCAGAAATAAAATACCCCAAATTTGGTGAGGTGTCTGTGTGTGTAGCTGTTAATGAGATAAGTGAGCTGAAAAGTAAACAGGATGTGCCTCATTT
The DNA here is from genome assembly GCF_047495875.1 of Pithys albifrons albifrons. NCBI lineage: Eukaryota > Metazoa > Chordata > Aves > Passeriformes > Thamnophilidae > Pithys > Pithys albifrons. The sequence goes on from NC_092470.1 coordinate 12,770,584, forward strand.
CCCCTGATGAGCTTCTCTGTACAGGATTCTGGAATTTGCCTTCAGGTGAAATGTCAGAGATTGTACTTTCCCTTGGGAGAGCCAATTCTAATTAAGCAGCATACAGACAAAATCATCTCTTTGTTCTGCCTTCATTGAGAAACACTCGAATACCAGTTTTGTGCCCGTATTAATGCTGAGGCCATTGGTAGTTGCACCTTACCCGTGCGTGTCTGAGCTCTTCACCTTCACAGGGGGATGTGGGAATGAGTATAAAAAGGGTCTCCCCAAAATCAGCAGAGTGGAGTGAGCAGTAGCTGAACTTCATTATACAGACTCTGCTTTCAATTTAGACAAGGCACAAATAATGAGAACTTGTTAATTAAATACTGTGCTGGTAGATTTTTTTTTAATTTCATGAGGTAAACAGAACACCTATAACAGTGAAAGTTATGCTAATGTAACACTATGGCTATATGGAAAAATCTATCCAAACAATAGAGACCTTAGTTTTTGCAATAGAAGAAATTATTTTAATTAAATGAGTTGTAAATGCTTAATCTGAATTTTATATGGAACATTTTCCTAAACTTTTCAGGAGCTGTTGATGCACAGTGTGGTGTAGCACAGTGAGAAACCTTTGTATAATTTTGTATGTTGGTAAAAGAGCTTAAGATTGTGCAAATATGTAAGTTTCATAGTTCCTATACATTTTTGCACATCTGGATCCAAGAACATTCAACATTCAGTTTTTAAGCACTTTAGAAAGAAAAGCAAGGTTAAATTTGGGTATATATCTGGGTTTGAATTTGTAGTTCCTTGTAATGCATTTTGGTTGAGGTGAGCTTTTATGATAAAGGATGGACTTAGTACCCATAGTTTAATGTTGACTGGGTAATGACACTGATCTCCTTGGAGCATGTCTTGGGATAAGCTTGTGAGATACTGTATGGTGCCATTACACATAAACCCACTGTCCATCTCCAAAACAATGTGGGAATTGCATATGGAGTATGGGATTGGCATTAATGTGAGATCTACCTTTTGCTCTGTCTTCAGTGGTGTGCTTGAGGCAATGGTTCTCTCTAGTAATTTATTTTTCAGAGACCTGTTTGAAGCTCACCCTGCAGTTGGTAACCAAGTGGGTTTGCATTCCTTGAGTTTTTAATGCAAGTTCCAGTTCAAATAAATCTCTGGAATTTAAGATATATATTACTCAGACACATGGAATTTCAGCCCTTTTTCAGTAACTCTGTTGCCGATTTTGCCATAACCAGTAGAAGTGTATAGTCTGATGTGTTGTTTTAATTTTATAAGGAGAATACTTCTGATCTGTTTTGATTTGGAATTGATTTTACTAATGAGCATTTGGTTTACAGTGTGAGTTATCAATTAGTTGTGATTATTTATCAGTGTAATCACAAAACTGAAACAAGGTTTCAGAAACATATAATAATGCTTAGCCATCCAAGTTACAATATAAGAATATTTGGGATTTTTAAATATTTGTGATTTCAAAGACAATTGAGATTTGTTCCTGAAAATGGGAGTTCTGTTGGACCTCAAGTGTTTATCGTTGTTATTATTAAATGTTCACTACTAAGAAATAGGAAATTGGTGAATTCAAAAGTAAAAACAGGGAGACTATTTTCTCTTGTAGTTAATCAATAAATTATGATCTTGATGTGAAGAAATTCTCCTTGAGTAATCCTCCTATAGTTACAGCTGATGAGGCATGGGGGGTGATGGTGCATTTCTGTCTTCAGCAATTAGGTTGTGGCCATAAGAAAGCACATAAAACTGCAGGTCATTATCTTGAAATGTAAAATATGTCAACCCTCTGCCAGACCTGCAGTCTTCCAGATGTTCAATCTCCTTGTCATTATTTTATTTAGCAATCCAGACAGCTTCGTTGCATGGGTTATAGTGGGATATGATGCAAAAAGCACAGGAGCCATGCTCTTCAGCAGCCATTGTGCAAGTTACATGTATTCTTTAAAATGCCCCCAGAAATGTCATGCCATTTGCAGCTGAAGCAGAGCAAGATGTTAATTTGAAGAGCATGCCTGCTTTTGTCCTGAGTAAGATGACTTCTTGGCATACATGTCAGCTTCAGGCTTTGTTTTCTTATTCTATTGTCAGACATACAGTAATGCCAATGAAGAACTCAAAAGCCACTTGGAGTAATATTAGCTAATGTGATGTTGGCAGAGTGAGAAATTACCACTGTTCTGCTGGCAAAGAATATTTCCCTTGCTCCCTTTTATTTCCTCTGTAGCCTCACTTGAAGAAACAAACTGAATTATCACTGCAGGAATCAAACGCTCACACTTACAGGAGAGACGTTACCTCTCTGGTTCGGGCATATGTCACCTACACAGACTGCTGGAGAGCTTCATAGCTGCTTTTGTAACATTTATCTGTTTTCCAATATACTTCCTTTTTAAGTGTAACAAACAATTTGCAATCTTTCCCCCCCCCCCCCCATATCCAGAATACTCTTTTGTACTTTACTGTAATTCTATATTCCCATATATTTTGGTGTCAGTGTTTGAACTGATTTGTTTAGTTTTATTTTTCTGAAGAATTGGTGTTGTAGTAAGTGCAGTTATGGGAGAGAGTTAATTAAGCTTCTTAGTGGATTACTTTATTGATTCTACAGACCATTCACTCTGCAAAACTGAAAACATTCATGATGTAGTGCCATAAGGATGATTAGTGAACATTTTGAACAGATAACTTTTAAGCTGAAAGATGATATAAGTAATAACACTTCTAAAACCCCCCACCTAAAACCTACCAATAGCACAAAGCCCCCACAAATAACCAACCCCAAGAACAACAACAAAACACTCACCTGGTGACTGATAAGATTAAGAAACTTTGTGGGGTTGTTGCTTATTATTTTGTCAGTGGCTTGCTTTTCTAGTAGCTGAAATTTATGGGTGATATTCATGCAGTATGGCTAACATAGTTAAAATACATGTAGAGGAATGACTAGTGATTACCAGCTGGCTAAAATCACAGTTTGCTCAAGCTTAAGGTTGTGTTGATTACAAGAAAAGGACAAGCATGCATTACCATTTTCATGTCCAAGATAGAGGATTTACTTTACATTCAAATGCATTATGGAGATTTGAAGTTGCTTGTGTTAGGGAAGAAAGAACCTGACAGACTTCTGCCTGTTGTGTTTCAGAAAGAAAAACCTCAAGGTTAGTGTGAGTTTGGAAATTCAGGTTCAGTCCAGGACCTTATCTGAGGTATAAGGACCAATGTGGATTTACTATGAGATAAATGAAACTTTCAGGAATGTTGTCACTTTCTGAAATTACAATATTGTTGTAACTGTCCCTCAAAACTGATGTCAGGATTCATTTACTTAGACCACAAGTGTCTGGGCTACAGGTTCAGTCCTCCCCAGTGCAGTGAAAGTAGCTCAGTTTGCTTAAGTGGTGCAGAAACAGCAACCGCAAACCCCCTTAAATAATTGTTTAGATAGTATCACTCCTGTAAGATTGTATTCACTGCTGCTAATTAAATCCTACGTCTAGCAAGCTAGGAGGTAAATTTTGGCAACGTGCTAAGCCACAACAGTTCTTGGTGCAATTAAATTGAGTTCACTGTGTAGATGAGCAGAATGGTGTGTGTAGCTTAAGCTGTGTGGTGTAATGGTGTATAACATAAGAAAAAGTCATTGCTTTTTCCCTTGAGCAAAACAGCAGTAAGAGGAGAGGGTGCCTCAAAGCCACACTTTGCAGCATTAGAACAGAAATTACTGATTGATAACAAAGGAAACTTAATACCCTTATTCTGACTTATTATCTTTGTAGTAAAGCCAAGCTCTTAGAAACAGTAAATTATCGTTTCAATAAAAATATTTAGATGACAGCTGTAAGCCTTCATCATTTCTACACATATTTTAGAGAACTCTTGTTATTTCAATATGTGTGAAGGAGGAAGTTAAGATGAACAAGTAAGAACAGATCTGACATCCTTAAAGTTACTATCAAGAAAAGTGGACTTGAAAGACAAGACAGGTTGTTTGGTCTCAGTTTCACCAAGTTAACTGAACATGGTGTGAATTACTGGTGAGTTGCTGTGCCTCAGTCAGTACTTCTCTCCAGGCTGCCTTTTAGCATGTGTGGGTAGGCAGTAGCTGAGACACACTGAAAAGAAGGGGAAAATCCCCCTTTTTGCCGACCCATTAATAAAATCTAATTATTGCCCGAGGTTTGAAATTTTGGCTCTGCTATTCCGGTTAGTAATTCTGTGTAAGAACAGTTAGGCCTTTCCTGCACTGCCCAAAGGTGATGGATAGGTGAAAATTTCCCATTCCCAGTACTGAACTCCTTAATAACCCGCTGCCATGTGTGGCTGAATCTCTGTTGAATCAGCTAGCTGAAGTGAGCTAAACATTGTCAGTGTCCTGGGGGTACTTTATGGATCCTGGAATCAGCCTTCATCTTTTCCACTTCTCAGGTAGCTTCTCGTTTGATGCATGTTGGTGCTTGCTGTGCTGCTGCTGTGGTTGGCCTGGGCTGCAAACAGCTGGCGAGGATTACCTTCCTTCAGGCTGTCACGCTGGCTTTTACATCTGATTTTTGGCAGGGTGAAGGATTGAGCTGCATTCTGCAGCCAGGGAAGATGCTGACATGGCTAATTCCCATCCTTTTGTGGCTTTGCAAACTCACTGCCAAATGGCTGCAGTTCTGAAGAGCTGCACTGTATTCAGAGGAAATGGTTCTGTTTGAGCCTACGGGTTGCTGGGGATTTAAAAGAGGTTTTCCAGGGATCGTAGACTTTTATTGGGCAGTGTTTTAATACAGGTTCTGTTTTGAACTTATGGTTTATTGTATGTATTTTCATGAGATGTGCTAGGAACAGATGTTCCTTCAGGAAAATAAGCCTGTCCCTTGAAAGTAATTTTTTTTCTTTGGTTTATGTGTTTGGAATTAAGGCCTATTCTGCCCCACCAAAAATACTCTTTGGCAGGGTTCTTGTACTGTGTCCTTCATTAACAGTGAATACACTGTAATAATACACTGTAAACAATTTCAAGCAAGCTGGAGAGCGGGACAATGCCATCCATATGTGCTGTAGAATGAAAAATCCTGGAGCAGGAATTGGGGGATTTCCTATGGAAATCACTGTGCATTCTCAGTATGCCTCATGTATTCTTCAAACGGATTGAGAGGTGGTGTTTATACACACTCAGTTGATGATGTATTCATAATATTTTGGGTTATTTTTCCTTGACTTGATACCTACTGCAGTTTTTGATATTTTATTGCAAAGCTGAAAAAAAAATCTGAGATTTGCAATATGTATTTTAAATTGTTAAGTCTAACACTATTCCTTTGTTGCCTTTCTCAAAATTTATTTTGCATAAATAACTACAAGGGAAGGTCTTGACAGGACTGTTTACCTTGACGACAGTTTCAACAGTGTTACATAACAGATGTATTTGTGACAGTGAATTTGAAATATATAGTTGTGAATAATTGCAGTGGAGAAAAGTTCTGCTTATCCTCTAGGGAAGGCCATAACATACCACGTACCTGAGAGTCCAGCCAGACTAGCTGGGAATTTGAATATTAAGTGCAGCAGTGCATGCAATGGAAGGATTCACAGGTAATATTTAGTGATGCTTTTGAAGAAATTATTCAACCTGAAAAATATCAGTGCAGGTTTTGCTTTGACTCTAAGTTACTTCTTGCCTGGCTGGCATCATAGGTAAGACAGTAAAGAGGATGTCTGTATGTAATGCATGGAAATCACATGCTTGTGCAGAAACTTGTGAGTGTGCAAACCTGCTTTGCTGGGAACTTCTAACAGTGTGCAAGTTTGTTTAATGTGATATGTAAAAAGAAAACAAGCAATAGTTGAGGTCTGTCTTAATCTGCTATAGCTGGTCTTAATCCAAACTCTTGGTTGACCATTATCCAGTATCAGGTCAAGGGGGAAAAAAGTAGCTATAACTCATTTATTTTAGTGTTTTGTAAAACTTTCCCTGAATTAGCCCAATGGAAGGATGTTCTACTCTGAAAAGTAGGTTTTATATTTGATGTCCCTGTAAAATGAAGCCTGTCCTCTAATTTTCCATCTGACCCAGATTCTCTGGTTTGGAAAACAAAACTGTTGTCCTATCCCAATCAAATGAGTAACTCCAGCCTTATCAAGGCACTGTGGGAATGAGGTGGCAGCAGAGTCTAGGAAAACACCCATCTGGAGACTTTTCCCTAAATTATTATTTCCCTGCTAGACTCACTCTTATCTGCTATACCAAATACTCAAAGGTACTTGATTTCATTCAGAATCAAAATCAGACCTTAAAATCAGACAAACACTCAGAGAGGAATTGTGAAGCTAGTAGTGAATTCAGTACTCTGAAAGTGGGAGCTGGAGAGATGTTGAAGCACAAGGTCATGTCCAGAGCAGGATCCAGCTCCATGAGTTCATCTGAATGTGGCTGATGTGCGTGTTCATGGGAGTGATTAATGCCTGAGGCTGTTGGGTGATGTGCTGCAGTGAGGGCAGAGGAAGGAAGGAAGAGAGGAGGGAGAGGGAATGTGGACGGAACAGCAAACCACAGAAACATCTCTTTGATCTCTAGGGCTAAGAAGAAAGGACTTAACAGTGAAATGATGGGAGTGGGGGAAAACTCTCCAGCTGAACTATATGGAGCTAAACTGTAGGACCTCAAAGAAGTAATCACAGTAGTTATGATTGCATAGTACCATAACCACAGTTCAGAAATATTGAACAAACATATAATGCCTAACTGCACATTTTCTTCAAACCACACTTTAACACAATGTTTCACTCTCTTCCTCCTATTTCATTAGTTACCCAATGTGATGGATTTAGAGAAATTGCAAAAAACACAGTTGTGCAACTGGAGTTGGTTTGTTGTTTTCATTGTTTTGAATATCCTAACTTGCATCATGGTGTATCATAACCTGTATTTCTCTGAAGAAACTTTTATCTTTGATTGTTTGAAGCCGTTTTTCAGAAAAGGTACTTTGCTCATCTCTTTAGATTCTTTGTGGTTACAAGTATGTGAGCTGTGCTGCGTTCAACAGCACATATGGTGTGTTGAGACTGACATAATTCCAAGACTGTGCCACCATGTGGTATTTAGAAGGGGAATTAGGGCTGAGCATATTGTTTGTTGCCAAAGAAATAGTCTGAACTCCTTCCTGAAAGGTAGGTGTTGGCAACTGCTTGAAAGTTCTAAACCATGAGTCAGAGCACTGGATCTTACAGTGAAGACTGGCAGATCTGTGCAGAATATGTCCCTTGGAGACATCAAAAGGAAAGCTCCATCTGAACTTTGTTTCTTCATGCTCTTCTCCCTTTCTATATCTCTCATTTCTCCACTTTTGAAAACGTTAATCTCTGGCAGCCATATGAAAGAAAATAAATTTTATTTTGATCACTGGTTCTCAGTCTGAGATTGGATTGTGTATCAGCTCTGGGGCTGCTGTGGAACAGACTGATACTTCTCTCTCTTGACCACTCCCAAAGAGCTAAAAAGTGGCATACCACCATAATATTATGGAGTGCAACTATTTGGTCTTGTCAGTGTGATGGGATTTTTTCAGCTGCAGGATGATGGATGTTAGTGGAGTGGCAGTATAGGAGGTGCTGCGTTGGGAATTGTAAAACTGTGCGAGATCCTTCTTAGTACCTCCCTTGCTCTTATTTGACTGGCAGTGCCAGATTCTCTGGCTTTTGAAATTAGTAGAACATACTTTCTCAATAGAGAAAAAACCACCAGTCTGTCTCAATTCAGTTAGGCTTTTTTATTGACTCAAGAAAATGCTACTTAAATAAAGTTACAAACAGAATCCATATGAAACTTTGCATTCTTCCTTCTGTTGTTTCCAATGTGCTGTTTTGCTCCAAAGAGATAAGGGAAATGACCCTTAGCAGCAACACAAGCCATCAGGTCCTTCACAGCGGTAGCCAAAATGTTGCCCTGTGGCATTTCAGCACAACACAGTGCAGCTTGTTGCCATTAAACTATGGGGGTTTGTTCATTGTTCCTATCTAAATGTGCCTTCCTTTTCCTGGGAAATTAAGTGGTTTAAGTCCAAATGGGATCTTGTGTAGACTACAGGCATGATGTTTCTTCATGTTTCCTCAGATGGATTTTTCTGACATTTCTCCTTAAGGTGCAGGAATTTGCTGATATTCACAGGCTTTTCATCTCTAAAGGAGTGTACAGCTGGGAGATGGATTACATTTTAAAGAAAGAAGCCAAATCAAATCACTGTTGTAACAGCTTTTGTTACTGCACCCACGAAGTGCAGAAGGGTAGGTTGTTCTGGTGTAGTGCCTTGACTTAAAGGATGTTGGAGCTGTTCAAAAATTTGTTGTCCCAAGCCAACTTGTTGCCTTTTTGCCTTGGCTCTTGCCTACAGTTTTGCCCTGAAGCTGAAACCCTCCCCATGCTGACAGCAGGGGATGCACGAAGCTGTGCTTTGTCCCCTGACAGCCACACTGCTGTAAAGTTTCAGACCTTTCCTTATCTCAAAGGTTTTTACAGTAACAAACTGATTGCTTTAGGAAAACTATGGCATCTCTCAATTTCCTTTTTATTACCTTCCTTGTTAGGATTTTTTTTGCTGGCGTTCTACCAGGGCCTGCTTTTTTACAACCAAAGATAAACTTGTTACTTAGACTTTTTTTGGCATAAAAGTGGATTTGCATAAATGTGATTTGTTGTCCTGGTGCTTGCAAGCCTGAAAGGAAACCTTTTGGATTCTGCTGGGACACAGTCCTGACTGTGCAAGTGTATAAGAGAGAAAAAACCAAAAATTTTAATGAAAAAATTAATTTTTTTATACATAAAAAGAAATGTATTAAAGATGTCATTCAATTCTGTAGCTGCTAGTTTCTTCTCGATGGGTTTTCAAAAAGTTGCTTATTAGAAAAACAACTATCATACTGAGGAAAAGAATTAGGGCTATTTCAAGCATATTATTTCACAGTTTCTTGCCAGTGGGAGACTCAGGGAGGGGGTTGGGGGTTTACAGTGGCTAGACAGACCATTAAATTGGTATTAAACACTTTTCCATATGAAGGAAGTCCCTTTCTGCCAAAAATGCAGGAGCAGGGGGATTGGTTTCAATGCAAGTACTGCTGGGATGGGGCTAGATAAACTTTGAAAAATTCAAAGGTCACTGGGGTCGGGGTGCAGGCTTCAGAGCACGTCTGGCTGGCTTCCTTCTAGACTCTTGCAGAGTTGGCACACCAGAGCAGCATGACGTCCTGCACAAACATTTGATCCTCCTGACCAGTTTTTTCCGTGGTATTAACTTTCTTAACTGAAAAAAAGAGAAAGTATATAAAGTTGACCAAAGCTGTTTTATATCAGTTTTCACCATGCAAAGCCACAGAAAGATTTCTGTGTTGTGTCCAAAGCAAAAGGGAGGGCAAAGGGAGAAAAAGAAGCTTGCCAAACTACTTGTATAGATTCAGAAACTGCTCTAGTTCCTAAAATAGCAGCACAGCACAACAGAGGCTCCTCAGAAACTATGCTAAAATACACTGCTATTGATTTTTCAGCTGGTTAATCAACTGGAAAAGATAAATAATACAAACCATACAAATCTGGGAAGATGGAAAGGAAGGCTAAGGAATTCTTTTAAACACCCAAATCAAAGAAATGCCAGAGGGCTGGCTAAATCCCCAAAGCAAAGAGAACCTGAATGGAGCAGTAGTGTCAGGATTGAAGGCCAGAAGAGGCAGGTCCTAGGTTGAAGAGAGTTGGCACTGCATGATGAAGAGCACTTGTATATTTTCACACTGGTTTTCTGTGTCCTTGGCTTTGGGAAATCTGTCCCATGGCAGCGAGGACAGTTCCAGGCCTGAGCTGCATGTTATCCTCTGGCCCCTGGAAACCCCTCTATCTCTGAAGACTATGATGTGCAGTGCAGTTGGGCTTTCTCTTTAGAACCCGACAGCTACGGGACTCACTTTCCTGGAAGGCAGAACCAAGAAGAAATAAGGATTTGGGCCATAATTTCTATCATTAAGAACATTTTTTTCTGCCCAGCTTGGCTTTCATGTACATAGTACTTCAAAATACTGATCTCGGTTCAGTAAAAGCAAACAAGCAGAAAAATCCTTGCTGTGATGTTGCAAACTTTATTTTATATGCTGGAGTTTTGTTTGGTTATGCTTTAACAAAGGATCTAGATTTCAGAAATGAACTAATGGTAGTCCTCCTTCTGAGCCTGACCATGAGAAAGTGCATTAGACCACTCAGTGCAAGTTCAGAGCACTCTGCATGGGAATCCTCCAGTGCAGAGCTTTGTGCTTGGAAGCATCTCTGCTAATTTCCTGAGGAATTTGTGTGGCATATCTGCACTAGCAGATGGTATTGTAGTAGCAAAGCTTAACTCTGAGTATTTGGAGCCATTAAATAGTGAACAGCTCAGGAGAACTGCATGGTCAATAGGGGATCATGATTGTTTGTGAAATATGTGGGTTTGGGTATTTGAAAAAGAAAAATTGTTTCTATTTTAGATCAGGAAATTATTTTTTTTCATAAACAACTCTGTCTGCAGAGCTATTTTGCTGTTTCTATAGAGCAGTGGTGTCTACCCTCTTGCCCACAGCTGTGCAACCCTCAGGGCCAGATGCTGCAACCCTACACCTATAATGTGACCAAAAAGCAGTTCTCTTCCCATGTATGGCAGTTTGGTCATAGCATGCATTTGTACACACATGTAATGGATTGTTTGCTATGGATTCCTATGATCAAAATGCACTTTGGAGGTGGTAGGCTCATGTTTAGAAGCATATACAGTCCTGCTGTAAGGCTGGCAGGAAATTCATTGTATATGTGAGATGTTTGAGTTATATTGCATAAAACATCCAAATCTGGTAATCAGAAAAAAGGGAGATGTTCCAAGTGGCGTTGCCTTCCATGATGTGACCTCTGGTGAGATAGTAGTACTAAGGGAAGGGACTTTGATGACACAGAAGACCTTTGAATGCACATAAGAAGGAAAAGCAGGATCAAATGACAGGGCAAAGGCAAGCAGAAAAGATTTAATATGTTGCACTAAAAGCTGAAAATAGGGAGATAAAATCTACAGCATGGGAGTGGGGGGAGTAGAGCTGAAAGAAAGGAACAGTGGAGACCACAGAAATGACCATAGTCCATTTTTATTTTAACCACTTACAGGAAGGTGATGAGTCACCTCTTCCAAAGCTCTTTGATTTATTAGTGAGGTAAGTTTCCTGCTGTGGAAATTAGAGCCAGCAGAACTGCCAAAGAGGGAGGAAGAGTGTGCACAGACATCTTTGTAAGTTCTGTAAGGAGGAGGCAACCCATTTGGCTGGGGAGAGGAACGTGCCAGAGACAGAAGTCAGAGAACAAGAGTTATGTTACGCCTCAGGAGGTGAACAATAAAAAAAACATTGTCAGAATTTTAGATAGGGAATAGACAGAAGCAAATGAAGCATTCTGAATTTAACATTTTTATGGATATCTGAGTACGGAAAACTTCACTCTTGAAACTCTATTACTCTGGTAGGTCACTGGAAGGTCAGCTGTCCAATAAGTTACAGAGCTCTGTTAATTTGTTCCACATTGGGTCTGAGGTCTATAATTACGTGAAACAGAACTTCATGGAAACTTCTTCACTAAAGTAAAAGCTGAGGTTTTCAGGTCCTGCCATCTGCATGCCCTTTCTGGGCCTGACCAGCATTCCAGACAGACAGCTTGGAAACCTTCCGGTAGAAAGATGTTGGAAATATATAGAATTTTTAATATGGTTTTGTTTTTAACACAGGTTTTTCTGGTTTTTGTTGGTTGATTTTATTTAAATTAATATTTTCTTATTTTAGATAATGTTCTCAGAATTTGTAACTGACTCCACTGACAGTTGTTTTGCCCAGAAAAAGGTTAAAACTCTTCTGACAAATATACAGCCCAGCCACTGCATGTATCTGTCTGTGTGTTGTTTGGTCCTCTGGGGGAGAGAACAGGTCACTCAGAGGTACAGACCTTTTCCCTAGCTGAAGATTTTGGGGCTTTGAAGTGAAGTATTTTTATATGTAGATCTGTGGGTATTGCTACAGACAGAGACCGTGTTGAGCATTAGCAGTGCAATAGGATAAACCTGTGTAGAGTAGTGTTGAATAACTGCACAGCTGTGAATAAGATTGAATGTTCTCGATGTTCACTCGTCCACATAATCAGACATCCTTTCTAACCCTAGAAATTCACAACATCTGAAGCAGTGTTCACAGAGAATCAACAGAAGACCAGCTTTTAATGTTTTTTTCAGGCTTGACTGGGGTTCAAACTGGCACCATGTGTTCAAATACCTCAGTTTCCATGAACCTCATTTCCATTCTGAGCTTCGCAGATCAGGCCAGTACATTATTAGCCAGGCATTATTCATCCTCACTGGCTTAGATAAAATATTCATTGTCATCATGTTAATATTTGTTATGTGGGCTCATTTTATGTGGTGGTTTGGGTTTTTGTCCAATTTCCTCTACTGCTTCAATAACTCCTCTGTTACATGCAAGACTTAATTTGAAACTATTTAAGTTTATTATTTTAACTTCCAAAGATGATTATTTGGCATTGAGTAAACAACCTTAGCTATGCACTTGCTGACGTTCCCCCATAATAACACTCAGCCCCTGTTTTATCACTTATGGAATTGCTTTCTAATCCTTTCCCTGTTTTTTTTTCTTTTCTTTCTCTAATTTTTTTAAATAGTTTTCTTATATAATAGATAATAACTTTTGTTATAAAATGAAAGTAAAACCAATCAAATCTGCCTTATTATACTTACAAAAGATTGATGTGTGTAAAGTCTAACAGCTTATTTGGGGATTTTAATCTAAAAGTGCCCTGCAATACCGTTCTCTTGTGTTCAGGGAACCACCCATAATAGAGAAGCCACTGCCTGCAGAGATGCTGAACTAAATTAAAGTGTTGTGTGCTGGTATTTGAGCATCTGCCTCATATGTTAATCCCTGTGAAATGCTTGAAAATACCCTAAAGTAGCAGCCATTTCTTTGTTTAAGTTATTTGTATCAATTCTCATTAATGCTGTAGTGCAGAAGATTCACTGTTCACTAAATGAATTGAACAGGAGCTTCTGCAAACCAACAACAGATTGCAGTTTTCCCATTCCAGTCCCCATTTTATTTTTGTTGTGTGTAAAAGATTTAAATTTGAGCTCTGGGGCCCTAAGTATTACTGTACTTCATTCAACATATGTGTTTCCAACTAGAAAGAAGCAAAATAGTTGGACTTATATGAATACTGCAAAAATTTAATATTATGCTGCCTGAATGATTGAGGATTTCTTACCCTACCTTAGTCTTTGAGTTGTATTTGCATATATGAGACTTTAAGTGTATCTTTTCTCTGAAAGGTGGCTTCTGAAAATGCTTCATCTTCATTGTAAAGTCTCTCATTTTTCTTCTCCTTTATAACATTTTCATTCATCCAGCCCTGGACCAGAAGCAATACCGTGCGATTTACAATTGGGTATGACATAAATCGTTGAAGCTGTAAGAGCAGCATGTAGTAAACAAACAGACTCCAGGCAGTAATATATTTCAATACAGGATTTTTATGCATGAATAATCCATGAGTTTATAAAAACCATTCTGTTTATAGATAATTTAGGAATAGAAGAATGATTTTATTCATGAAATAACTTATCTTCTCCAGTTTAACAAACAGTTCCATCAAATGTAAGAAAAAAATAGTAGTGACATTCAGATTTTCCAAACTTAGCTGTTGCTATTTCATAAAATAAAAGTATGCATTCTTTAGGACATGGCCTGCAAATAGGGTGTGTATTTTCAAGTGCACTCTCTTAATGCTGATCTCTGCACTGTACCTAAGCTGTAGGTGAACATCCTTGAACCTCCTCCTTGCAGTTGCAGCTCATCTGGTTGAAATGTTTCCTTCTGCTCCTTTTCCCCTCCCTGGGCATTAAATGCATTTTAGAGCTGCTGGAAGAGCTCCCCATGCAGCCACTCCATTTTTGGCAAAGCAAATGGATTGGAAGAAACACGGTATGCAATTGTTTAGGAGGTGACGTACATGAGTAGTTTTGCTAGAAGAGCTGAAAGCAAGTCTGGAGGAAGAAAGTGATGGGTGTCCATCACCCTGCTCTGCCTCTGGCCCAGGGAATAAGTGAAGTGTTGTCATGCCAAGTAAATCAGCAGTAAAAGGAGAAAATGCAGGATGTGCGTCTTGGCACAGAGTACGGCCCTGCTCAGAAATGCCCTTGGAATGTCTGGGCAATCATGGCAGAGTGTAGCAAGGCCAGTGTTTGTCACAGTCTGGCCTGAAAAAATTCAGGTGTTTCAGAAATGTTTATGACATTTCTGAGCCTTTTGCTTCATTTATTTTCTTCAGCCAAAGGTATCTGTTGAATTTGAATTAATTATACACAAGGTTTATCACTGATTTGAAAATTATTTTTATCCCCAAGAAACTAATTTCCTTGTTCAAACAGAGTCCATTGCCCCCTTCTCATCTGACCTTTTTTCTGCTTCTTATTAAAGTGTCTTTAGTGGTTTATAAGGTGGTCTCTATGCCTTTCACCTTAGGTCTTGTATTTAGAAACAATACTTGCAAAGAAGGAGGCTCTATTAGGATAAATTAATATATTTGACTGCTTGCAATGAGAAAAGCCCTTTACTATTTTAAGTAGAAATAGTAAAAGCTAGTTTTAAAATGTTTACAAAGGGAACAATTTGAAATGGTATATCAGAAAAGGACTGTGTAGAGAAAATAACGGAGGGATTAGGAGAGTGTAGTAGTGTTTCAAACTGAGGTTCCTTATATGTATTTAATTAAGAACCAATAAAGTAGGATTTAAATGTACATAAACTAGGCACAGTAGAAACTTGTTAATTTGCACTCTAATAATTTTCAGATTTTATAATGCATGAAAAAGAAAATAATTAAAAGCTTCCTCCTGCCTTCCAGCAACAGTTTAAACCAGAGGCAATAGTGAAATAACCTATTATTAACACTTAGTTTCTTTGGCAAGTGTACCAGAAAGCAGTGGCTGCACTTGTGACTGTTACAAGGGATTAACTACTGGATCATAGTTATTAATGCTCCATGAAATGCACTTTATTCTATCTTTGCATTCCTACTCTTTGAGACAACACCCAAAGTGTCTTCTCCAAGATTTTCATTGATTTGGAGCTGGTCACAAATAAGCACAGGTCACAAATGCAGTGATTTGCAATAACTCTCAGACACTAAAATCACAAATCACCAGCACCAACAGGCCAAAGGCCTGATCACAGAAGCTTTAGAATGAGTGCCTGGAAATTTCATGGGACTTTTTGAGTTTTGTCTTTCAGGAGGTTTTACTCAGTTGTGGTGGGTGGCAGGAGGTCAGTGCTGCTGCTGTTGCAGTTCCCCTTGTCTGAGATGCCTGTTCACAGCACTCACACATCATACAGGCAAAGGAACAGAGAACCATCTGGTTTAGGTTGATTTGGATTTTTTGAGATGCATCCTCCTAGGTCAGCTCTTGCCCATTATTATTTATTATTAATTAATATAGGTCTGATTTTATTGTCCACTCTCACTTGTGCAATGTATCCCGATCACATTATTCAGCAGTGCAGTTTTAATGTCTCCTCCTTTAGGCTTATTTGCATAGAAACTAAATTGAATTTGATGTCACTCTGTGATTAGACATATGACTTTTCAGCCACTTTTAACAGGTTATTTGAAATATTTTCTGGTGAAATTGTTCATATAGAGTCTAGGAAATATATTACTAAATCCTAGATAAATTCCAAACATATTTCATACATTCAAGTCTGTAATTGGGTTGAAATGTTAAATATGATTGAGATGTTAAATACAGTTTTATTTCTGAAATAACTTTTATGAAATGAATCAATGTTCAATTTTCATTACTGTTACAGCATTTTAGAAAGTTTTCCTTTGAATTGCAATTGCATGAACTGACCTTGATGCACACTGCACTAGGTCTACACTAAATCAGAAAACAGCCCAAAGAAAATTGCAATGTGACCACATCAGATGAAGATGTTCCAGTTTACTTTAATCCCGAATCCAGTTACCTGGAGACACTCTGTCCAGTTATACGTAAAAGCCTGGAGGGGTGGGCCATTGAGTCAAATTTTGTTATCTGCCAGATAATTACAGCCCTTGATATCTTCAGTAGGGAGTTACCCACATAGAGCTCTGGACTGAGAGGACCCATTTTTATTCGTTCTTCTCTTGTGGTGTATTTTTAAAATCAAACATACTTATCTGCACTTTCATTTTGCAGGTGGAAGGCCTGCAGCAAGGTGGAGGAGCTGGCATTCACATTGTGATTCCAATTAAGTTGAAATTAGCGTGAATTATGTTCAGTAGCTGATGCTTAATGTATGTAAGATTAAATGGTTCTTTGATAAACTGACTCTGAGGATTGCTATGACATTTTTTTTCTGCATCCTACAACGTGATTGAATTGCAGTAGTGCCATGTGATTAACAGAGTGAGTTCTGTCTTCTTCTGTACCTTTCTGCCATAGGGAACCAACCACATCAGCTGTTAAGGCAAAACTTGTATGAAAACAAACCAACAAACAAACAAAGCCCTCAGAACCTAAAACCTCACAAAATATTCCTCCATGTGCACACACAAAGGCTCCCCCAAGACAACTGGAACATCTGTCCTATCTGTTCCAGCAAATAGCAAGGATCGGAATAACTTTCAAATTACATAGGAAATTATTTTTTGTTTTATTTTAATCTATTTTGTATTTTCATTGAACCAAAGGATCTCTTGAAAGTAGCCCACATTAGATGTACTTAGAAAATACTTGCAAAAAACCCAAACCATAAATATTCAGTATTTGAGCCAGGCAGATATTGCAGGGTTTGGCCAAGTCCACATCCTTCACAAAATGATCTATTTTTTAGCATTAGTCTTTTGTGGAAATGTAGGTTCCTACAGAACTGAGGCTGCAGTAAGAAATCAATACGTCCTGGTGACTGCACTGCTCACCTTTCAAATGGTCTGTGTTTCCGAAACGTATCTCATGTAACGCTTTTGTCAAAGCTCATTTAAGCAGAAATTGGTTTCCTTGTTTTTTAGGAACATTTTCCCCCTGGAACGGAGATCAGTTCATCTTGTGAAGAAGTTTTCTTCTACTTCTGTTGCAAGTGGTCCTGTTTCTCTTCACTATCCCAATCTGCCTTTTGCTCCCAAGGTCTGGAGGAAGTCTGCTCGAGCTGAGAGAGCAGGAATCTTCTGGCAAGAGAGAGATGCCCCAAGAAAAGCCATAATAGCACAAGCCAAGTGATGGAATTTTACTGAAACATTCCCTGGCCAAAAGGAGATGAGCAAAATCATTATTATGGCAGGAATAGGCTCAAGGTTATAATTAGTAACAGTGATAGAAGAACAGGTATGGAAACATGAAATTAAATGGAGCTGTGTATGCAAACCTGCTCTTGCTGTGGGTCACTATTAGTGATTTTTAAAACAAATGTGAGTGGGCAGCACCAGCGTCATTTTATATTCCATTATATTCCACTGCTGATTCTCAGAGCAAATCCTGTTGCCTCTTTTCAAAAAATCCCATGTCCCTGACAGATTGGTACTGTGAATGTGGGGGGCCTTTGGTGCCCCATGGTGTTTGTCTCTCCTGGCAGTTCCACCTTCAAGCACTGTGTGGGGATTTGTGCCCCAGCTGTTTCTGCTGGGGCAGACCATGACATGTGGGCACCAGCTTTCCAGCCTTCACCTCAGAGGAAGCCAGGAGCCACCTTTGTGCTTTAGTTTTAGATCATGGCTGACAAAGCAATTTATCTTTTATATATATTTTCTAGCATACTCATTAAGCCAATCTTTTAATTATTTTTAAAAATATTTTTAAAATATTTGTTTATATTAAGTTATAGTCGAGCTTGTGTATCTTTGAAAAAAATGTTCTGAATTCCTCATAATAGTCAAGATATTTTTCAGTATTTTTTAACCATTCTCTCTAGTAAATATCAGTAACTTAAGATTTATGGGTTTTATTCTTCATATAAATGTTTCCCCTAGGATTGAGCATGAAATAAATTACTTCATGTTGCTGCCCACTGCTTGCATTCATGGGTAAATTAAACTGTCTGGTTCCCTGTCACTGATTTTTCAAATGTTAGTAATTAAAATTGCAGAAATATTTTTAATGCGAAAGACCAAACAGATGTTTGTGGACGCATTAGGTTTGGGCAAAGATTTGGCAGGTAGATTTTAAAATAAGAATGATTGTTTCTGTATTCTTTATTTTAAATTTTTGCTTTACTGGCCTTTCAGGTGTGCTTAGGAACAAAATTAAGAAAATGTTTGAAACAATTTATTGGCATGTATCTCTAAAACAGGAGCATGTGAGATGAGGGGCTCTTCATCGGGAGAATTGTGTGTAATGGCTGTTATCAAAGGCTGTTCACCCATTCTCTGTGATTATAATCTGAGAGCTGTTTCTGAGTTCTTTGTATCAGCTGAAATGACACTCTTTCTGCTATAATTTGTCTACTTTGGTTTTTGGTCTGTACTGACCCTGAAGCTCATTCCTTATGCTGATTAATGTCTTCATATGGTCCTGAAATTCACTGTCCTGCATGTCTCCCACTGTTTCCCTTATGCTCTTACCCTGTGAGAGATTTCTCATAATTACAGCACATTTTTGTGAAGACACATTGCATGGTCTGTCCTGGCAGCCACAGTCCGAGTCCCAGGAGCTGGAGGGCAGCCAGGCAATATTTTGCAGCTGCTTTCTGAAAATCCCAGTGGCTCAGACCTAAGTGATGTTGGACTCAGACATAACCAGATGTTGAGAATTCTTACCAGGCCCATCCTGAGCTTCAAAATGTTCACAAATTCTTGTGAACAATAGTGCATCCTGCCTAAAGGGTGTTACTTTAATATCTATTCTGTCTCAAGTTCAGACTCCCAAGTCTCCATACAAGTTTACAGTGAAAAAATTGCTGTGATCCATCTTATACTCAATGAAATACAGGCCAAGCCTCATCCTGGTATAAGAACAGAGCTGATTAAAAGGTATCATCCACAAAAGGTATCATCCACAAATTGAAGTGTTTGCTCTTTCCATACCCTCCTATATGAATTGGCATACAAGGACTAGTGAATTGCTGATCTAACATCATGACATGTCATGCAGTGGTTTCTCCACCCATGGGGAATTCTCCTAGAAGGTTGGATCTTGTCTGGAAGCGATTTTTCACTGTTGGAACAGTTTAAAGAAGCTGCCTCCCATCAGTGAGTCGAGCCTGTTGTGTCTAACAGATGTTTGCACTCCTGCCTCAGAGCTGCATGAATTCACTCTCGAGCCTTATCCTGACAAAGCATATCTGAGTGGGGCCTTTGCTTTGTGTCATTTGCTTTTCCACCCAATTTAGTCTGCCAGCTCATGTGCCAGTGCTGAGTGCTCTGTGCAGGGATATCCTCATTGGCACCCAAGTCTCCGAGGGGTCTCTCAGGCAAATGGTATACTTGTCTCCTCCCAGAATCTCAGCATTATGAATAATACAGAGCATGTCATGAGTGTCTGTTTGATCTAGTGGAAGTGGCAGGTTCCTGAGCTGGAAGCTGAGGTGACTTAGGCATTATCTCTGGCAGTGGAGAGGTGTAACCTGCTGCATTGTTCTGGGAGGTTTTTCTGCTTGGTGCCTCTGTTTATGCTCCTGCTGTTTGCCTGTTTGTCTTCTTTCTCAGACTGTAGGCTGTTTGTAACAGGGTGACTTTTTTTCTATTTATAGTAACCTCAGAGGTGAACCTGTCCTCCATTAGAGCCTGTGGGATTTTCCACTCTGCAATGAAAACTGTTGAATACTAATATCAGGAATAGAGGGGCCAGCAGGACTAGAGAAATGATTCTTCAGATTCCAAGCACTGGTAAGGCTACACCTCAAATGTTGTGCTCAGTTCTGAGTCCCTCAGTTTAGGAAGAATACTGAGGTTCTGGGGTGGGTCCAGAGAAGGCCATTGAGGCTGGTAAAGGGTCTGGAGCACAGGTCCAGGAATGCCTCCAACGTGGGTTTTGATAGTTAAAGTGTTGAGATTTATTTGTGAGTCATGGTAAGAGGGGTTTGACTTGATGCGTTTCATTAGAATTTGACTTTGTTCTGAAAAGTAGCGTTTTGTTTCTTTCCCTTGCTTGGTCAAAGGAGATAAATGTGATGTGTTATTCTTCAGTTAGGATATGTTTCTAGGAAAAGGGGGTTTCTCCCTATTTACTACCACTCATCCTAAGTGCATTCATGTCTAACTAGGAATGTAAATATCTCTTTGCTTCTCCAGCTTAATTTCTGACAAGTCTAGAAGGTAATTTCTTTCTTGTTGGGAATTGAGGATGTCATATAATTTCTTAGAATAATACAGCATCTGCAACTGTAGGAGTCAAAATTCCCATAGCATTTAAGTTTTTTCTCTTAGAAGATAGTAGTTCTATTTTAGGGATCAGTCATCTGTCCAGCCCTGTTGATATTGGGATATAATGTTCATTTGACACCTCTATAAGATTTGTCTGTCAGTAACATACACATGTAGTTGCTCCCTGTGCCTTGTCTGATCCTCGAGTCCATCCATCCTGGAAGTGTGTGTTAGTGTGTTACTGCTGTTGAATGACAGTTTCCTTTTTTACAGTCTGTGCCTCTCCCTATTTATCATTCATTTTGTCTCCTGTTAACTGTGCTTCCTTACCATCACCTTTTCAGCCTTTTTCTCTCTTTTTTCACTTGCTAGTTGTGCCCTGTTCTGGCTAACTTTATCACTTATTCCTGCTGCTGTATTTATTGATGAATGGCTCATTTCATCCCAGGCCACATAATCTAAACTCTTCTTCCTTTCCTCAGAACTTGAATAATGTACTTGCAGAAATATTTGAGGATAGGACATTTTGTGCACTTCAGGCTAAATTAGAGACACAAATCTCATCATCTTTAATAAGGTGTGCATCTAATGTTTCATACAGCACTTGGAAAAATTATGTCCCTGCCTCTGTTTCTCAACTAGGTCACAAATTATTCCTGATTGTATTATGGTTACTGATATATCAGTGCTGCATTTTTTATTTTATCCCACCTTTCTTTTTAACAGCTCTTATGCTGTGTCTTGCAGGTAATCCAATTAATGTTTCTATTATGTGTAATTCAGTGATAAAATCCTCTCTGCCTCCACTGGGCAGAGGATCAATCCTTACAGTTCTCCCTCTCTGAGGTCGTTTTTCCCCACCTGCTGTCAGGGCTCTGTGTGTTCAGTGACACAGTGGGTGGGGTATGGGCACGTTTGCAGTTTCTGCAAATGCTGCCAAGGCAATTGTCACATGCTGTTACTAAATATTGCATTTCTGTGGGGTTGGAAAATCAAAACAACCACCTTCCCCCAGCCTCTCAACAACAGTCCTTGCTGTCAAATCAATTAAAGTTTTTGAGATTTTGCTGCTTTATTTGTATGTCATAGCCTAATTCTTCGTATCATTAAAAAGTAATCAACTGTATGTAGCTGGTACAGCAGTAATACAGTATATGCAGATATCTGCACTGCAGACTTGCCAATTTAAATGCTGGGAAATGAGTAATGGTGCTCAAAGGGTAATGCAGGTTAAGTCAAGCAATCATGGGTAGGAAGTATCAGGATTGCAATTCCTACATGCAGGCATCTTCTAGAATTTTCAGAAGGGTCTAACTGGGCAAAGTATCTGGTTTCTGATGAAATGTATCACGATTTAAACCATTTTTTACTTTTTAAAATCCAGGTAGGTCCTGATCTGTATTTTTGGCTATCTGTATACTTTCAAAACTAACTCTGGCAGGCAGAAGGCCGTATTTAACTGGAAGCTGATAGGATTTAGCCATTAGTCATTTTTTAAATTAGTATTAAGCACTATATATCTATGTGAAAAAAATTTACACTTATCAGAAAAGTGGAGCTTCCTTAGATGTTTGGGGGATTTCCTCTAGAACACAAACCTGATAAAAGCTAATTGGAGTGACTCAAAGAATATAAAGTTTTAAGCTGTTCACAGAAGTGATGTACATTAATGCAAAACTATCCAGCATATGAAGTTCTTAAAACATGAAAACCAATTTTGTTTTGATTTTGAATGATTAATCTAAATCCAATTTTTTTTTTCAAGTTAAGCATGAATTTTGTTTTTCATTACTGAGTCAAGTCTACTCTTTGAAGATGTCATTAAAACTACCTCAAAGTGCCTCTGCCTCACTCAGTGTTGTTTTCAGGAATTGCTTGAAGGTAAACAGTATTACTATGTGGTGTTACAAGGTGAGTAATTAAGAAATGAGAAAATAGATGAATTAATGTGCTGGCCATGAAATTAGCATTCTGATAATTGTTTGGTTTCTAATTATATTGAGTTTATCTGACAATAATACTGAGAAACTGTGGGTTTTAAAACCGTCCTTTGTTTGGGAGACAACTCTTAATTTGTTTGACACAATTAATTTGCATTTATGCTTTTCTAGGTGTTCTTTTGCTAAAGCTCCAGTGAGCCAGTGACTTACACAACCAGATGCATTAACCCAGAGGATAACTCCATTTCAAAAGGAAGAATGGAGAATAAATTGAGTGTGTGCCGTTCCAAAATTAATGGTTTCAAAATGTCCTTCTCTATTATTGTAGTCTCATCGACACCTGAGCTGTTCAGAATTCTTTGGAGTGTAGATCATTTCTGAGGTATGAAAGGGAATAACTGCTCTCTGTGTTTTATTACTGATGGACCTTTCAACTGAAATGTCTCTGCTGACTGACACCTCCAAACTTTGAAGATTAAAGATGTTAAATTGGAGGGAAAAAAAAAACCAGACTGACCTTGGGCCTTCTGTCCAAGTTCCTTTTTTCGTTTTTTTTTCCCTCACTACTATGCTTTGCTGAATATTCTTGTGGAAAATTCTGTAATGAAAGGCAATATCCCTTGTGTTACTATAATTTTAAGTCTTTTGCCAGGTAAATCCTAGCCCATGTGTTATTAGGGTGACTCCTTTGCTCCAAGGATCAAAATTCTTTTAATGACTGTGAAGGAGAAAAACTTCAGCCTTAATGATTTATGTTTTCCATCTATCAGAAGTATTTCTGATTCTCAGCTGTTGTTGGAATTAAAAATCTGAACAACTTTCTGTTCAACTGATGGTATTTAGGAAAAAATACTTTTAGCAATTTAATAAGCATAATTTTTCCTTGGACTGTTTTGCAGTTATCAGAATGCCAGGAATTTTTTAAACTTAAATAAATGCAATCACATACTAAACATTTTTTCTGGTAATTTCAGAAGACAGATTTGCAAAGTTTTGCTCTTGTTCCTTTATTTTCATGCAAGTGATGACAACAGTGGATGCTGAGGTGTTCCAGCAGCAGGTTTCCAGAGGAACACAGGCAAATAGTCTCATTTAGATTCCAAAGGACAGCCCAAGTTTTAACCTTTGTCATGGTTTTCCTCAAATGAAAGATCTACACTCTGTCACCTTTGTAATTGTACCATGGAGGTGATACTATAGTGTTGTCATTTATGGCAAAAGAATGGGATAAATCACAGCTTCCTGAACATGGTACATGCCAAAATGTGTGTGTATCTGGCATTAGGAAAGCACTTTCTGATGGTTTCTAAATAGCAGAAATTAATTTGTTCAACAAAGTCTCAGAAAAGTTTCAGTTGAAAGATGGAGAGATGTTTTCTGGTTAGCTAATGTGCTGTTTGACCTGGGTTCTACAAGGCTTTGGAGCATCTCCCATCAGGGACCTGGAATTCTGCTCCAGGGCAGGTGGCTCAAGCATCCTACCTGCTGGCTGATGGGTCCTGAGCCTTTGGTTTTGCACTTCTGCTTGGATGTTTCACCCTGGAAATATCAATTCAGTCAGGAATTGAGCTTTAGCTTCCCACACCCAAGGCAACTGCACTACTTCCGTGGTTTATGTAGTTACACCTACTTTTGCATTACTGAAAATTGGTAATTTGTGCAAAGGGAACATTCCAGGAGAAAACATTACACAAGTCTCAACTAAAATATAGTGAATAGAATAAGAGAGACTTGAAGCTCTTATTCCTCTTTAGAACAAATCTCAGTTGGACTTTGTGCTGAAATTATTATTGTCAGGAAAATGTCTGGGCAGGACTTGGAATTTTCCTTTCAAAATTGATAGACTACACAAAAATTCATGATCAACTTTATTTACTAGTCAGAACAGAACAATGACAAGTAGAAAAAGAGCAGAGTCTTTTGTCGCTTGCATTTAGTACTTTCTTTGAGAGATACTTTCAACAAAACATATTAACATGCTTGATAACAGATAACCTGAAAAGGTTGATTGATTTGCCTGGGAAGGGAGGCCGTAATCTTCAGAATTCACTAGTTCTGGAAACAACTTTTTTTAGTTCTCATAACACTCATATTTTTCCCTATCTGTAAACTAGGGGAAATTATCATTTTCAGAACAAATTCACAATTTAAACCCACAAACGTCAGTGTTTTTACTTAAAAATATTGACATAAAAATAGTATAGTGATATCTATAAACATTAAGGTAATTTTTCTTGGTTATAGAGAGCAGATAGAGAGCAGATGAATCAATCCACACAATGGGAAATGCAAAGGAAAAATGCTGTAATCATTTTGGTGAATTACAGGTGTTTTCACTAACCCTTCGAAGTGTGATCTCTCTCTCTCTGTATAAAATGTCAATTTTCCTATATGAAATTTGGTTTTGGTAAAGGCTGTTTTCCACTAATCTCATTCTGTATCATCTTTGTTTTCTAGAATGTCCTTAAAATCAGCTGATTTTTGGAAGATGCCATTTACCATTGTGGTAAAAACATTTAAAAGTGATTGACAGAAAGTGGAACAGATCCCGCTGGATTTTGTTGCACTGTTCAAAAAAGCCCGGCTGCAGTTCTGGCTGCTTGTGTAGTGGATGTGTAACAGAGCAAGACCAAAAACCACTAATATTTTATTACTTTTTTTTTACAGAATTTGGTGTGCCTGATGTAGGAATGAGTGTGATGGATGCTGTGGATAACAGCCATCGTTGTTTGCACAATGAAGCTTTTTATACTGTACAATTTAAAGTTCTGTTGATCCAGTTCATTGCAGCTTTTT
This sequence comes from Pithys albifrons albifrons, assembly GCF_047495875.1. Lineage (NCBI taxonomy): Eukaryota > Metazoa > Chordata > Aves > Passeriformes > Thamnophilidae > Pithys > Pithys albifrons. The sequence continues at coordinate 12,795,718 of NC_092470.1, forward strand.
TTCCATACAAAGCTAACTTTTGGGTTCAAATGTTCACTCCAATGTCAAGGTCTGATATTTTTGCCTCTCCTTTTCTCCTAATTTTATTGATTTTCTAAGCCAAGTATTCTATAAATTAGTTATAGTAAAAAAGCTTATTGTGGAATGTGATATAATTGGCAAGTGATTGTTGATGTAGGAGATTTATGTTGGCCTTATACTAATAGTTTCTTATAATTGGAAACATATGTGATTTTTAGTGTCTAGACTTGGGAACTTTCCCAGGAAGGAGTTCCAGGTGGTTATCTAAGCATAATAGGCCAAATGGCTACTTAAAGGCTGCAGGCAGCCTTGGGAAATACATAAATATTGTTGGCAAATGTAATTATTTCATAAATCGAAGTTTATATATTACAACATATCCATTTACATCTGATAGTTTGACCAGCTGATCTGTTTTGTAGATTCACGTTAAAACCTGAAATTTGCTTTCACACTGAAATAATGTAAAATAGAAAGATTAGAAGTTCTTGATGTGCCTGGATGTCAAAAATCTTTTAGCTGTATCCTGTGCCTGATTTAGTTGCACTGATATATGAGTGCTTGACTTGAAACAGCAAAGAGATAACGTTTATCGAAAGAATTCTGTGAAATTTGATTTGGTATAGTTAACTTACATGGCACCTTGAGTTTTGCCTTTGCTGTGAGTAGTCTGATTTCTGGAAGGACCTCAGGAAGGAAACATGTCTGGAAGTTGTACAGCCTACTAAAACATGTGGAGATTTGATATTTTCTGAATCCCAGTTTGCCTTGAACATGCTCTGCACATTAAACATCCCTGGAGAAGGAAAGCACAGTTGGCTATCCCAGCATGAATACTCTGAAAATATTGTTCTGGGACCAGCACAGCCTGTGACTCACCGAGAGTATTTTCAGCTCCGGTTCTGACTGTACAATAGGAAATACAAAAGAAAATAAATGATTTGCTGGGGCCTAACACTGTATGCTTGATCATTGTGGCTTGCACCGAGAACATGGAAGAGCAGCTCTAGAAGATGTAAAAAGTCCTCTCAATTCAGTTTTCATGTACCAGATGGGTTTGTCTTGTGTATTTTTTAATCCTACCTGTTAAGATAGCAAAGGACAACATACGTTATCTGGCTCTGCAGCCAAGTGTGTGGTCCAAATTATTTTCACAGAATGCCTGACAAAGTCTGCTTGCTTGTCTGCCTGCCTCAATCACTTTTCTCAACTAATGAGAAAAATCTGCCAAGCATTGTTGGGCTAAGGAACTAATTATTCTCAAACAAATGTTTCAGTTTTGCACAAGTTAGGATGTGTCTCTGTTTTAAGTGATTACATGCCAAGATGCCAGAGTAGTCAGACCAGTTTTGTTTATCAATATGTCTGGAAGTCCCACAGGACCAAAGAGATGAAATAATTTAAAAACAAATGGGTGTGCAGTCCTAGGTGCTCTTTTAGGAAATAATGCTGCAATACTTCTTTTATGTATGTTCCTTTTTAATGAGAAGTAGCAGGTTTGTTTTATTTCTGGAAATGTTGTTTCTTGTGATATTCCTGACTGCAGTGGTCCTGAGATTCTCTTGGTTTTGGCACTGAATTAAAGGAAATTTTGTTAGTGGTCACTCAAGGCTGGCCTATCTAATCCTTTCTCAGGTGTTATAACCTGCTCATCACCACACTATTTGAGCATTGAAGAAGTTGGTCTCTGATAGCAACAAAATTGAAAAGTAATTCCCTGTAAAACTTTCAGTTGAACTTGGCAATTGGAAGAAATGAACCATTTAAAGGAAGTTACCAGCTCATTTCCCAAGTGGTGGTGCTCTCCTTGGGCCTGAACTCCATGCTGCCCTGCTCAGAAGTAGTTGTGTTATCCCACTTCTGATCATACCTATTTATTTGTGACGAGGTTCAAGGTTATGATGGTTTGGTGGGTCACTAACGAGATCCATGTCTCTGACCAGCTATATGTTTGCAGATTTGTTACAAGTTTGCCATCTGCCTTTCCCACTGTCCTTGTCCCAAAAGTTCTCTATTAGAAGCAGACAGATTGCCATGTTTAGGAGTCTGGTTTCTGCTGGATCTGTCTATCTATAACCAGAGTTTGCAAAGACTGCCATCCTCTCTTTAAGTAGGGAGCTGCATATTTTCAGAAACAAATGTTTTGAATATATTTTAAAGATTATGAGAAATTGAACAGCTTAATTCACAAGGATAATTGGAGCAGTTTACTTATGAATCAACTCTGCAGTTTGTTTTGTAGATGTGTGCTAGTTTAAAATTGTTGAATTAATTTTCTTTTAAAGCATATATTAAATGTGAGGGAAAAAAATAAAGAATTAAACCACCGGAAAGGCAGCAAAACTTAGAACATTTCATGACTTGATTATTTTCCAGCAGACACCTGTGCCAAGGAAGAAAATGTGCCTAAATATTATGGTATTTCTATGTCCTTGAACAGTTACTCATACCAGAATAAATGGGCAGTACTAACATGTGTTTGATTAACAGTTTGTGTTTTCTAACAGATCCCTTTTCTTCTTTTAGGGGAAAATGGATACTTTGTATCGTTAATTGCTTGCTGCCCTTATCGATACCCACTGGCTTAATTGAATCGTTTGCATGGTGCGTTGTGTGTGCTTTTTTCCAATAAATTTTGATAAATTATTTGTAAATTGGAGATGTACTACATGGGAAAGCCTACTTAGTCAGGACAGACTTGGCTGTGGACAGTGCTGGCAGGTCCTGGAAGGAGCTGTGTTGCAGTGGTACACACAGGCAGATGAGCTCAAGGGAAGACATTGCAAATAAAACATTCCTGATTCTCAAGTCTGATGCAAGGCAACAACAGATGAATGAGCTGTGAATCCCCAGGGTGTCTCTCGAAGTCATCTCCCACGAAGCAAAGAAGGTTTTAAGGTAATGGTGTTACATGTTTTGAAAGACATTCCATTTTTCTGTTCTTTTTGTGCTTTCATTGCATCGTTATTTGCTAAATGATTATCTCTCCTGCTTTTGAGGTGCTGTCCTTGGTAGGACATAAATCTTACCTCTAATGTCAGTCACCTAGTCTTGACCAGGAGGTATGCACTGAATGCATGCTTTTGGTAGGCTTTATTTGGTTTTTTGTTGTTTTTTTTTTTGTTTGTTTGTTGGGTTTTGTTTTGGTTTTTTTTGACGTGCGATTCTCTCTGCCAATTCAGTCCTTTTGGAGCAAGAGAAAGTATCTGAATTTGTTCTGGTTGGTGTCTGTTCTTTGAAGTAAGAACCTGGTGGCAGTGAGAATACCAGGATGCCCAGTCCTGCATGGACTGGCAATAATTCCAGTATCATCCTAGTGATGCAATACCTTTATAGGCATATAAACTTCTCCAGTTCTTCCATTTTAAGAATGTTTTGCGTATAAAAGAACTTTCAAGCATTGTTGGTGTAGCAGAGGATTCCATCTCATACATCAGGTTCATCATTCTTCAAATACATTTTATGCAGCTTCACTTCATATTTAGGAAATGATAAAGACACAAAAGGGGAAGATAAATTTTAATGTAGTACTTTCTCATAGTAGGTAATTTTTCATAAGTTAACAAGGTAGAGTACTCTGAAATCAGTTTATGTTATAAATGAAATGCTAGGTGGAGCCCCTTGTATTTCCTTATAAGCAAAAGAAATATTCTGGGACTGATTCCACTATAATTGACCCTTTGGCATGTTTAACTAATTCCAAATGTTAGTCCTTGTATTTATCACTGATCCTTCTCTTTTCATAAAAATGTCCTTTTTTTTTTTTGTGAGTAAAATTAAAATTTGTTAATGGTCCTCAGAGCATGATAAGTTCAGCTGCATGTTTTTGTACTATACAAAACTTTTAACATTGAATCTCTTTAGTTTTATGAACAACCACAGTTTCCTTAACTGAAAAGATATACTTTCCATCCGAGAAAACACTTCCTATTTTGTCTCTCTACTCATGCTACTTTGCAGAAGTGCAATGGAAATCTAGTGGGAGTAGGATTCCATTGTAGCTACACAAATGTTGCATTGTTTTAAATAGAGAAAAATTTATTATATAAACCCTACTGCTCTTCTTTCTTATGATTTGTTGTTGTTACAATTATACTCAATTCAGTAGAAATTTAATTATACTTAACTTTTACTTTTCTTTGAAAGAATTTTATTCTTTAGTTAAAAAATGTTAATGTGTACAGTTAAAATAATTTAGATGAGGTTCTTTCAGTTTCTAATTTGTTCCTTCTGTTTGAAGGCTGTCAAATTGCTCTCTCAGCAGCTTAGTAGCTTCCCCTTTTTGCACCTATTATGTAACTATAAACAAATTTCAACTGTTGAACTGATTTAATATGGCTCATCACTTAGACCTGACTTTTTGCTTCTTAATGTAATTTGAAGGGTCCTCTGACTGAAACAAAGGGACTGGACCCCTGATTTGCTTTTTTGCTTCTTAATGCAATCTAAAAATGCTCTGATTGAAAATAAGGGGCTGGACCCCTGATTTGTTTTATTCTGAGATAGAAATGTATCATCACTGTCCAAGACATCAGTAAATCGTTCTTTCCATGGTGCCTGGGAGGGTGATGAAGTGTCCTCTCAAGAGTCTTGCTCTTTGGTTGTTTCTCAGTGCATTGGTAATGTCTGAGTATTGCATCAAGAAATTTTCCCATGAGAAGAGATCATTGTCTTACATAAGTTGGCCATAAGCTCACCCTAAGAGGCTTGAGCACAACGAATGTGAGATTTGAGTTGTCAGGTACATGATTGCACATAATATTAATCACATTCCTTGTGAGGGAAAACAGAGGAGACATGGAGGAGATTCACTATTCCAGAGAGACACCAGCATAGTACAAGCAGCAGGGATACTTCTTTCTGTTTTCTGATATGTTGGTGTTGCTGCTGTTGTGCTTTGCACAAAGCACTCAGCCTCAAAGGTTGTAAAGTTTATAGCTCTTCCCACTGAGTCACTGCATTGTGTAACCCAGTAGGGCACAGCCACGGAAAGTGTTTTCTTGAGAATCTTGTCAATATATTTTGTCATTTCATGATTGATTGAACTGCAAACATAAGCTGTGTGTTTTAAGACAAGATTTTGTCTTGCAAAATTACAGTGTGGAACTAACTTTGCAGTTTCCTATAGGTGCTTCATTCTCCTCCAGCAATGGTCCTCCCTGTTTCTTCAGTAGGAATGTCTCTGTGTTCCAGTCTAAAGAAGAGCGTCAGTAATGCAAAGGGTTTCAGCTGAAAGTGGATTTGCTTGCAATATATAATTGAGGAGTGACAGAGGTTTTAAATTATGGAGTTGATTTTAAAAGTTGACACTGGCATTAAATGTTCTATATTTGGAGCTCCTGCTTTAGTGGCTAAAATGGACATTTATAGATAGAAATAGTGATCTAAATTCCCCTTGTGGGCTTGGCAGATAGGTTTGAAAGTGACTTCATTTTTTGTGTGTAATTTTCTTTTGGCAAGAATGAGTGCAGGGGGTGGTGGAGAGGTCAAATTGTCTATGTTTATAGGTGCTGACAAGTTTTCTGAGATTTATTTTCAATTCAACTTGTTTAAAAATTGCATGGCAGTGTTTTTTAAAATACACTGTTGCCAAAACTTGGTTAACTTTTATGTTTATACCATCACTTTTGTGACACAAATTGGCTTTATTGATGCCCAGTGTGTTAGTTAGCCAATAGCTAGTTAAATCTGAGCTTTAAAAAGTTCAGTCACCACTTTATTTTCTGAAGTTGTATATTCTGTGGGATTTATGTATTGTAAGAGCTAACTTATGCTGTTAGTGATTAACTTGGTTAACAATGTGACTACTTTTTTAATTTTTTTTTGTGAATGTAACACTGAGAGTTAAAAATTTGTATTTTTCATGTATTTGAAAAAGTTGCTTCAAGGTAGGTAAAATGATTGTAAAATTCTGGTTAGGGTTGATTAAAAAAAAAACCAACAGAAAGAAAATAAATTACAGCAGCTTGCACTTCAGTAATTTAGCCTCAAATCTTTGCTTATACCTTCCTTTCTGAAGTAGCACCTCTCACTTGACCATGAACTGATCTAAACCAAAAATTCAGATTAAGAACAGTGCCAGTAATGCTGAATGGTTACACTGCAGGAATCATAGCCAGTTAAATTTGGAATTTCTGCAAGGGGGGCTGGAGTCTTAATCTTAAACATCTCTGGAAAAATTGCAACCCTGATCTCCACAGGGAAGGAGGGGGAAACATTGATTCAGAAAACATGTGCTGCACTCCACTGTATAAATCTGGATTTCAAAAATAAACTTTTTTAGCATGCTTGAAAGTTGTTGCTGACTACTGCCAACTAGAAAATTTAATAAAGAGTCGAAGTGGGTGCAGGCCAAGGCAGCTCTGCACACACATGCTTTCCTGCTGAGATCAGGGTGAGCATCCAGCGCAGCGTGCGAGAGCCAGACTGTAGGAGCAGCCCTGTCTGCATGAGCCCCTCAGCTGCCTTCAGTTATTGCTGTGCTGGGCACAGATCCACGGCTGGAATCATTGCAGAGAGTGTGTGCAAAGCTCTGCTCCAAACTCTGTCATGCAGCTTACATTTTCAATTATTTTAGTAAAGCCTCTTGCATCTGCAAGCTTAGTCCGTTTGGTAAATGGACATATTTACCTTCCCAGTTGAAAAATCTTTTTATAGTAAACATCTTGTGCTCTCCTTGCATATCTCCTAGTGCAGGGTTTTGGCATTTAGCCATGCCCATTTTTGAAACAGCCTCTTAATACAAAGAGAGAAAATGAAGAGTTTGTGTTAAAAGTCACATAATTTTCATTAGTTCTCTTTGAGAAGCTTTTTAAAATCTAAATTTAGATATTGGATTCAGTATTGATGGAGAAAGGAGCTGAAAACATTTCTGCTCTCAGTCAAGCATCCAGCTTCTGTCTGGTGATGTTCAGTGATGAGAGTGGGCTGAGTTTGGGAGGGCAGCACCTCAGGCTCCATGTCAGAGTTTGTGTTTCAGCCCAGATCTTTATCCTTACAGGAGGGTCTCAGACTATGGGGAAATGAGTTTGCTTGCCTTGTTTGGGAAGGAGTGAGACTTATATAATGCTGAGCAGCTCTAATGCAGAGACCCGTCAAGCCATGTCCAAATCTGCTTTGCCAGTTACACTGTGACAGGTGAAGTCTGTAAAGAAAGGAAGGAACCGTTTATATCACAGTCACGTGAGCAGCCATTTCATCAAATATCACCTTTGGCTCCATTCTTTCAAATAAAAACCCATTTCCAAGGCGGCAATCAGGAAGAATAGGTCTGGTTTGTCAAAAACTGAACTGGCTAAAATGTTGCCAACCTGTCAAGAAAAGTTGAGAGAAAAGGAGTTATCTTCCCAAGATTTTGGTATAACGGGACATGGGAACTTGAGAAATAACAAAGAGAAGGAGAGTTCTCTCATCTTTGACAAACTGAGTGAGAAACAATGGCTTAAAAGAGAGACACTATCAGTGATGGCATAGAACGGGGAAAAAAAAATCTATAAAATAGAGTGCTTTGCAACTTAGGAAAGGCTTTGAATTGCCCAAACTAGAATTAGAGAGATTATGATTTTGCTTCTCTTAGTCTTTATTTACTTATTAAGGGGAAAGAAAAAAAGACAAAACCCCCCAAAACTTGACAAAAGGACAAATGAGTTCTCTTTGCTTAGTGGTCTCAGTGTCATCTTGTTCACTGTGAAGGCCAGAGTCCAAGAGGTGAGGTCACATACAAGTATTGGGAAGGTATGTACTGATAATTATTGTGTGGCATGATTATTCTTCTACTGTATAAGACAGAGCCACTTCAGGCAGTACTTTTATCTGGGGACAACTTTTGGTTCTCTTCTGTTACTTATGGGGTTCATATATCTCCTCAAAGCCCAGAACAAGTTCTCCTGCCTGCCTTCCTGAGTACAGTGCAGAGATACCTGCCCAACATATTGAGCCACTTCTGGCTTGATTGTAAAAATCACAGATCTGATTACGTCACACAAACTCTGCAACAAAGCACTGACTGCCTGTCCAGAGGCATCCTATATTTGCACTTTGTTGTGAGCCTGTAGTATTTTGTTTCTCTGGCATTTGGTTTCTATGTTCATTATTCTGACTAATGCAGAGAAAATCTGGAGTCACACTTTCATGTCTCTCTTCTGATCATATTTGTTATTCTAAAGTAATACCACTGTGGTGGTGGTTTAGTTAGCAAAGCAAATAATGTCTGTTCAAATGAGTGAAAAACTTATCTTCTCTTTTGTCTGATGACACAGCAACACTAATATATATCAGCAGTGTTGCCTTTCTTGCTGTTTAATATGCAATGTGATACAATGTGTTTGTACTAACTTCTTGTAAACACTTGCACCTGTCACAGGAACCAACCTTTGTTGTCACAGCAATCAGGGCAGTTGGAGATGCACTGAAGGAGGTGTCTTCATAGGACAGGTAGTGGACTAGCTTGTGTTGCAATTGCTCACTCACAGTTCAGCCTTTTTTCTATACACCTTTCTAGAACAAATTTCCCTTGGCAAAATGCAGTAGTAGAATAAAAAATTCACAAAATCCACTTGTGAAAGGAACCTGGAAACACAGATAGGGCTTTTTTTATTAATTAAGTTTTGGGACGTGTGGTAGTTATCCTTGAGTAAAATCAAGCATAGCATGTGATAATGGCAAGACATAGAATGTAAGCAAATAGCAGATGAATAAGGGTAGCCCTAGAGCACTTAGGAAAAAAAAATTGTCCATCCTTATCCAAAATGCAGGAAAAGTAAACATTCTTGTGTAGTATTTCCCTAGAAGCATTTTAGATGATCAATACAGTTTGAATCAATATATTTGATTTAAAGTTTTGTTGAATACTCTTGTGCTCCAAAATAGACTACTGTAATGCTCCTTGACTCCTGCTTTGACCAGTTTTTGTGTCCTTGGTTTTCATTCTTTACATGTCATTCCCTGTTTACAGGGAGATTTGAACACTTTGTTTTAATTTTCCTATGGAGTCTTTCCTTCACAGAAGAATTAATATTGTAGATCCATAGATAAAATTCCACAAGCAAATGCATTCTCTGCCATCGTGGGATTATAGAGATGGGTGAAAGATTAGGCTCCCCTGAGAAACTGAGTACTTTTGCTTCTTGGAGACTTCAGCTGAAGTTACATATACATTGCTGTTTGTGGTTTCACTCCCTTCAGTATGTTTTGGTTAACAATCATGATTAAAAAATGAAATTAAAATAAAAATGAAACAAGCAGTACCCAGAGCCAATTGGTCTGTGCACCATTTGTGTGAGAGAGTCTTGAGGTCTGGTTTTATTGTGTCAGTCTGAAGCATAAGGCTGGTCCAAGGAAATGGATGGCAATAAGTGTTCTGCTAACAAGGCAATTGCACTAAAGTAACACCAGAACACTGAGAAACCAAGAAAAGAAATGCAATTCAAATATAGGAACTGCAGAACATTCAGAAGAAGTAAGAGAGAGTTTGCTGTGGCTTTGCTGCTTATTCTTGGAGCTCCAACTGTGTGTTGCTGAAAAGAAATCCTTGTCATGCAGAAACATCTGGATATGAAACAGACCATTTTGAAATGCCCATTTTGTAGAAGTTAATAGGGAAACCAGGAAACCTGATAGCTGAAGTTGCAATGAATTGCCCCATTTGGAAATTATTCCCAACAAAAGCCAACACCCGAGGAATTTTGCTTGGCACAGCCCAAGACGATTTCTGCATGGTTTGACTTCAGCTATACAAAATCCACCTAGGAAAAAGTGCTTTTAAAACTTTAGCTATTGCTTGTAAGCTTTAGGATATTTGAGTGGAGGGAGTGTGGCTTGACTTCTTAACTGCTGTTCTGTTTTCACATAACACCAGGTTGTTTTGTCCTAGAAATGCAAAATTCCAGAGTCATCTCACTTAACCGAGATGTTAAATTTAGGATCATACATGTCCTAGATTCTCAATATAGTCAATGAGATATAAGCATCTCTGAAGCGTAGTTTGCCCCCTGCATGAGCTGAGCCTGCCCTGAAGGTAACTTTTCTTTTTCTATACAGTTGTGAGAAGTGCATGTGACTAGACCCAGAATTTACAATGCCTAATTTATGTAGCTATGCTTGGGATTCTACCTAAGCATGTATGTCTTACTTAGCTTTACTTCATTAAGCAAAATGCCTTGTGTTATTTTAATATATAAAAACTCATCTTAAAATCTCTGCTGAAAAGTGTGCAGAGAATCTTTCTGAAGCTTAAATTCTGGGTTTGGCTGCCAAGGCAGATGGGAGTGATAAATAAATAAGAATAGATATTATGCAGCATGGAAGCCTGGGAAGTGTAAGAAGAATGGATATGGGAAGAGACATCACAAATCCTCCAGTTATTCAGGGATATGGGGCAGAGAACTTGCTGTCTAATATCTGAGATTTGAAGAAATTGAGGAGAAGAAGAAAGACATGGTGCTAACAGAGCATAGGTGAAGGGATGATTGAAAGCACAGAGCTGTGCTGAGCACAAAACACATAAAGGACAAAGACATGCTGTGACAGTTGAATAGGGGGAATTGGGGCATGCTATAAATGCATTAAGGGTTTTAAATGAAGTTCTTAATGTTTTCCACATTTAGAATAAAATGCTTGGTGCAACCTCAATTTTGAATACTTTGTGTGAGTCCAGCTGTTCCATCTCAGGACTACAATGGAAGTTGTGGAGGTATAAAAGAAAGTGAAATGATCAGAGGGATATCAGAGCTTCTGTGCAATGGAGAATTCAGTGACCTGAGTCTCTCTGGTTTTGAGAAAAAGGTGATTAATAAGGGGGAAGCAAGATATACTGTTGCTACATAAAATCAGGAGGGACATGAAAAAAGTGAATAGTGATTATTTATTCCCACTACATAAAACAAGTGAAGTGATCAGGCAACACCTAATTAAATTGTGGAAGTTATTGCTACAGGATGTTGAAGATGCCAAAGCACAAATGGTTTCTTAAAGTGATTAGACAAAGTCATGGAAAAAATAGTCCATGAAGAGCCATTAAAGATACTGATATAGGGCCAGGCTCCTGTTCAAGAAGTTTCTAAACTGCAGGTTTGCTGAGAATTGGCAGAACCTACCCTATGCTTGTCCTGTGTTCATATCCTTTCCTTAAGCATCTGCTTTGGCTGTTATCAAAGACAGGATATAGGGCAGGACTAAATGAGCCTTTGGTTATCCTGCCATGTGGCTTCTTGCTAGACCCTGCAGCAAAGGTCTGCATTGTAGACTGGATGCAATTTAGCTCTAAACAGTCTAACTTCTGTATGTATTATTCTTTCATTTACAGTGTTATTTAAGCATGTGAATAAAACCCAATCTGTTGGGCATAATCTAGTTGCACAGTTATGACTCTCTGTTCCTAGTGTGCTGTCCTGCATTGTGTTTGATGTATCAGGTTATGTGGATACCAGCCCATATTATACCTATTTTAATTTTGTTTATCTAAATCACCTTTTGGTACTTCACTGTAGCTGTTTCACAACAATACTGATGTAGGTCAAACACCTTTAATTGTCTAAAAGACTTCTTTTTACATATAACCTTGAAAAATTAGTAACTGATATGTAGACCCTGGTGTATAGGTCTCATTGAAAGCTGTTCCACAAGCAACTAATAAATGAAATAAAATGGAACTGCTACTATCTTTTTGGAGTTATTAGTCACATCTCTTAAAATAGCTTCTGCTCCAGTCCCCACTGCTCTGTCTTCTTTAGATTAGCGATAATTGTAGTCTCCTGCTGAAGTAGTGCAGAGAGAGCCAGAACTGAATGGTAAGCACAGTGGGATGCTCTGTGCATTCTGGAGACTTTTCTAGGGTTTATTCCAAGAAGACTTTCATACCTGTGTGACACATGCTAGCAGGCCAAGAAACTCTTGTTTAAATTCATCGTGCAAAATGATCTTTAGTTTAAAGTTTGGGTGGTACTTTCTCTGAATATCATTCATTGGGGAATATCTGCCCTTCCATATGTATGTTCAGTATAAATGGATAGTAGTCCCAGTGGTGTGAAATAATTTAGTCCTGTCAATACCCTTTAAAATTTTTATTTTTAATGTGAATCCTTTTGGAGAACATTTCATACAAACTGGGAGTCGTACAAGTGTATTGACTGCATTACTGACATGTAATGGGTTATTTACAAGCAATTGAAATAAAATATGCAGAATTTTACATTGCTGTGGAAGGGAATAGGGACTCCAATGTCTTGAAAACACACAAAATAATTTAAAATGTTTTATTGTCTTCCAAAGTAACAATTAGCTATCTAGACTTCTTGAACATTCTCTGTCCTGGGAATCTTGAAAGCATGAGAATCCTTGAGGGTTCAGGGATAGTAGTGTATCATTGCTTGGCATGAGTGAATCCCATATGGAGCTCCAAGTCCCACCATACCCTGGTGTTTGGCCCAAAGTCTGCAGGATCCATGAGCACAGTGCCATTTGCAGAACAGGGTAGCCTCAGAGTTTGAGTTCATGTGAAGCAGTTTTGCAGCACTCAGAGAGGCAGTCTGGCAGGGATTCAGGCACTCTCCCACCGTGTCTGCTGCTTGTCCAATGGACATTTCCTGAATTTGAGGTTTCCATGACATAATCTTATTTCAACAAATTGGCACTTCCCAACAAAATTACTTCCTGTTAGAATTCCCTCACCAGCTCTCATTCAGATGTCGCAGAGGGTGAATATCTTTATTCTCCCTTTCCCTCCATTTCCTTTTCTTTTTAACTTATTTCCTCTGAAAGTAGATGCTGTGAACTGATGCTACACGTGGGTTCTGGTTCTTATGTCTGTTGTGTGCTGCTTTGATCTGTGTTGTTACACAAGAAATGGCAGTGACTGAAGGCATCTGGTTTTTAAAAGGTAACTCAGATGGTTAGAAAGACTAATTACTCTTGTCATGTGAATTGTGAGTGACTGCAGGAGCTGCCTCTACTTGTGTTGCTCTCTTACTCTTTTAATTCTGTTAATGTGGGGACAGCCATGGGTAAAAGTCCACTTTGTAGTGTGAAAATTGAAATGTTTTTGCATTTCTTGTTTTGTTTTAGGGTGTGTTTCTCCTCCCCCATAACCTCTGAAAGCATGGAAGAGTCTTGCCTAAGATATTATTGAATTCCCACATTTAGCATTCAGTTTTGAAAATCTTGGAAGTTTGCCAAGCCAAAGCTAACACTTGTACATTTTTTTTCTAAACACGTAGGGAAACCTCACAGTCTTTAAAGCTGTAAAAGCATCAGAAAACTCAGGGATGTTCATAATGTTTGCATAAAGCTACAGAAATGGTGATATATGAAAAGCTGAGTTATGGAAAAAAAACACCAAAAGCAAACCAAACCCTCTCTTCCTTTATCCTGCTCTAAGAATAGGTACTGTGAAGAACATGAAGAGAACAACTGCTGCCCAGAGAATGGAAGTGGGTTACCGCTTAGAGAAGGCTGTTTGCCAGGGGACAGAGAATATGAGGTTTGATCAAATGCCAAATTAATTTGTCGCAAGTTAGCTTGAGTAAATAAACATCATCTGAGACCTCATAGTGTGTCTTTAAAGTGTAATATCAGTCATGTCTTACAGATGGGAAAATTGAAGAAGCAAAGGATTATGTGACTTGCCTATGTTTAAAAACAGGGCACTGACAGAGCTAAGAGAAGAACTGAAGCTTCTGGAATCTCATTTTTTCTCTGTTGGGCCATGTTGTCTCTCTTACAGGGGGGAGGAAGCTAAGGTAACCAAGCCTTGGGGGGCTCTTTCACTCTGGCCTCATTGCATGCTATTCCTCTAAGAGAACTCCTCCAAGGATTGCAGCAAAAGAATGTGCTTCTAAAAGCCATTTTGATGAAATCCCAAGACTAGTAGCAGCGAGCAACCCTTTCTCACTTTCCAGCTTGATAACAAGTCTCACTGGTTGACAGTTTTCTTTCCAACAATCAAGTCTTGAGTGAAAGAGCACTTGATTCTTGAGTAGGCAATAACAAGTGTAGGCATGGAGTTGTTGCCACTTGTGCTTTCATTTCAACAGAACAGTAGAAAACCAGATTTACTGAAAATGAATTGAAATGTTTTCCTTAGACGCCTTCTCCATGTACATCTATTTTCTGTTCGGTTTTCTTAAATGGCATTCACAGAAGTTGACAAAGATTTCTACTTCCTTTTTTTGCTGTATCTTTCTTTTGGCTTTTCACTTCAGGCTTATATAACAAGGTGAAAGATTGATAAATCTTTCCAGCTTTTATAATGAATTAAATGTCTTGACTTTCTGACCAGCTATGGGCATGATCAGATAAGGTGAACCTCAAACAAAAGCATTAAATCAAAGAGTGAAGCTCACATAACCTTACTATGTGCAGTGAACTCAAATGAAGAGGGAGGTCAGTCAGCAGCACTTAAACCCATGCCCTTGCAAAACCTGGTTGAATCAGGGAATGCACTGCCTTGCTTGTGTCTGTAGTATCTAGAGGGCAGAAAACACATAAATAATAGACTTGACTGAGGTATCTGCTTTGAAGGTAAAATAGTACTTCTGCGAAGCCTTTGTCCGTTCACATTTCATGCAGTCTTCTCCTGTTTCCAGACCTATGAACTGGGACCAGGATTAATACGTAAGTATGCTGGCAAGTTTGGAGTTCTGGGGGCAGGAATTGTTGCTGTTTCATACAAAGCCTGAGGGCTCCAAGTGTTGGCCTTGAACTGGATCCTGGGGGTTACTGTGCAGGAGTATTTTACCTATAAGGGAATAGAATGACAAAATTACTACTGAACATTCCCAAAGAGTGTCATGCCCAAAGAGATGACTTCCCATTTATTGGAGTAAGATATCATTATGTGCAGATACCTTACAAAGATTCCTTTCTCAAAGCTACCTACAGTGTTCATAGTTAGTTATTTTAAAGATATTTTGAGGCAACTTCATTCTGAGTTATTTTAAATCACCATGGTCCTCATGGTCCTTAGCATCAGCTGTTACTACCATCCCAGATTCCATAATTTTCATGGTGCTTGAATAGCTAGAACCTTTAAATACCATCCTTTATTAGATTAAAGCTATTTTATCTTTATTTTATCCTGTATAACAGCTGTTAATATAAGAACATGATCTGCCATCCCCAAAAATCCTTTGAATTTTGCTTCTAAAACTCTTCTTTGAATCATATTTTCTAGCCCCTCTTGGGGCTTTGTGCAAAAAATCATTCTCTTCAGCATTATACAGACTGGGAAATCTCTTTATCAGTAGTTTGAATCAAAAGTAATTTTTTTCCTAGAATCCATTTTAGTCTCCTGTACTGCTGGTTCTCAGTGTGAAAGAATCTATTTAACTGCCTGCTTTTTGGATGGCTTTTAATGTTGTTTTCAGATTTTTAAAAAGAGTGTTTTGCCAATGAGCCTCTTCATCTTCACCACTAGAATGACTTTTAATGCACATACAGTAGTTTCTTATGAAGTAGTTTCTTTTAGCTTTCTTCTCCCTGGGGAGGAATGCACTGAATGGCTGAAAATGTCAGCAGCTGCATTAGCCAAGGAGTTTAGCTGCTGCCACCTCCTAGATAAATCTTGCCCTTTTTCATTTCTCTGTTTCTTACTGTTTCCCTCAGAGAGCCAAAGAAACTTCCTGTCTGGCATAACACAGATTAGGAACTAAATTAGCAGCTATTATAGATGGGCATTTTTCTATATATTTCAGGCAGAAATCCATTAAAACTGGCAGAAAAGTTGGCTCCATTTCCATAGTCAACAAAACCAACTAGAAATATGAAACTGCGAAAAAGGCAGGAGTGTGTGCAGCTGTGTGGAGTCCAGTGCGGTCAGCCCTGGGGAGGTGTAATGAGGGCTGGAGCTGCCCAACAGGGAAGATGTTCCTCATAGGCATGGCCACTCTCTTTGGCTGTTACTGACACAGAGATGAGATGTAACATGGAAGTAAATTAGTCAGGTTAGTTATTCTTTTCTGCAGATCATCTGACTGTGGGCCTAATTGGAGACTGGAAACAAACTGGGTGAACCTTTGGTATAATTCAGCCAGGCAGTTCCTGCCTTACCTTTGTAAGTTGATAAAGTTTAGCATTGCTGATGGTGATGACTTAGTGATGTGTTTTGCCTGAAAATGCATAGACCCAAGTCTCTTCTCAGGCCATGAGTACTGTTATTTTTCTTATACTTATCTTCCTTCATAGGCTTGTTTTGGTGATTAAAAATAACAGCTGAATGGTTGGAGAAAATCTCTGTGTAGTACAATGCACCTGTGAGTGTGTTTTGCTGATTTGTTGACTTAGGAAAAGCCCATGACCTTCCTTTTATTCATGTTATACGATCCAGAAATTCAGAATTCTGCTTATATTGTTCATGTTGCACAAAAGTATCACAGGTTGTACCTTAGAATATAGCTCTGGATCCATTCTTTATCCAAGTTCCTCAAGGAAAGGAGAGTTTGTGCTTGATAGTGATAGAATTACATTAAACATACACATCTTCTTGATTAGAACTGAGATCTTGTGTTCAAAGTTCTTGATGTTTAATACTAGAGTCAGCATATCTCACAGCTGTGCAGTTATTTCTAGTGCCAGAAATCAGGTTTGTAGGAAAGAGATTGTATGTCTGGAGTCATCAGCATGGATTAGCCCCCAGAAATGTTATTTAGTGTAATGGCTTATCAAACTGCAGTTTCAGAATGGGTGTTTTTGCAGTTTTCTGGTAAAACTGTAATTTGGAATTTTATTTTTTGAACCACTGAAATACAGCAGCCATCTAATTCCCATGGTGTATATGATGTTAATGAATGAGAATATGGGAAGGCTTTGCAAAATAAAAAAAAAAAGTCATTTTTTTTGAGTTAGTCAAGCATTCAGCCTCACAGGTTTGTTCCAGTTAGAAGAATTTGTTGTTAGAGACAAATGCTTTTCATGTAATCCTGTTTATTTAAAAAGATGTGCCAAGTACCTTTTCCTTGAGCATAGGAGGATCAAACAACAGGAGATTGTTTTCAGCTGGTATTCAGACTCAAAAGCTCTGTCTAGGATTTTCTCTGTGCTCTATCCCACATTTGCCCAGCCTGTGTCTGGATTTTCTTTCTAAAAATCTGCTTGTCTGTGGCACTTCTGCTGTCCTTATTGTTGTGCTCACACACTAATCAAACAAATAATCTTTTGCATAATTTGAGTTCCTGTCTGTTCTTTTATATTCCTATTTTGGCCTCTGACAAGTTGTATATTGGGTTCAAGGCTCTTTTTTTGAATTTTCTTTTTTTTTTTCCTTTTTTCCCTTTTCCTTTTTTTTTAAAGTGTATATATATATAACGTGGTTAGACCCTTCTGTTTCAAGGGAAAAATATTGGTTTCAATAGCATCTCCAGCAGTCTGTTTCGTATTGTTGTTCCTGTAACAATGATAACTTTTTTTGATATTAGTTGGGAAAGACGTAAGAAAAGAGATCTCTTGCGCAGAGAACTTCTAGAATTGGGACACTCCCCTCGCCCATGGGTTTTCTGAGTGTGAGGAAAGCTGCAATGGGAATTGTTTGTTTCATGTTTTTTGAGTTAACATCTGTGTTCATCATTGTCTGACTGAGTGTGTGTTTCTTAGCTTTGAGAAAACTTCATCCCATCAGAGTGTGGAATGATAAAAGCAAAGGAAAGGAAATGATTTTAGGTCAAGGTCCAGAAATACAGCCAGAAAAATGTCTCTGACTGAAGTCCTTCCCTCCTCCAACCTTGCCCATGGGAGTAGGGATTGATTACTGACTGGTACCAGCAAGTGTGTCTGGGCTGTGAGGAGAGGTGGGAGCTGAGGCTCGTCCACCTCCTTCTGCATCAGGGCATTGCTGGGAGTGGGGATGTTACTCCCAGGAAGTGATGGCTTGGCCACAGATCATGTGTAAACCCAAGCCTCTTACTCTCATTCCTTTATTCATTAAGATACAGCTTCTCCATATCATCAATTTGCCTTCTGTCAGTAATATTTTTGTTAAATAGTATTCCTCTGGTTTGTACTACCTGTGAGCACATTTGACCAGTCAGCTGCCTGCAGAACAGAGTAGCTCTGGGGACAGAGAAAGGTGTATGCAGCACAAAGCAAAACTAAGACTCAGATAATCTTCCAAGTCATTATCGAGTAAGAGGAATATGCATAAGTCTTCTTCAGTACTCATTTCAGAGATTAATTTCTTATTTCTTTTTTCAGTAGTCAGGTTACAAAAGAAATAAGCCAGAATTTTGAAAGTGAAAATGATGATGATGATGATGATGATAATAGATTGTATCTAGGAGAGAACTAGATTTCTGCTTGTGCTTCATTATTTACAAATCCCAAGCATATGTGAACAAAATTTGTCCAAGCAGCAAAGTGCTCTTTCATCATGTTCCTTTCCCAGGCCATCTATCCTCCTTGTCTAAATGTCCCCAGATTCTTTCATCTCTCTGTGGGAATCTGTCAGACAGCTTTGTGAATCCAGCAGGCAGGATGAGCTTTTCAGTGGCCCTCACGACTCTGAAGACAGGATTCCTCTTGCTTACAGCAATCCTTGGGCTAACCAAAAGGTCACCTATTTGCAGCACCAGAACTGAAGTTCCAAATTTCTTTTCCTTGACTCTCTGAAGCACAAATAGACAAATGAGACACAAGCCTGAGTTTGCCGCTTCCACACATACTTATGGATAACTTCCTTTTGGGATATCAGATTTGCAATAACCTAAAGCCATTAGAAATGGTTCATGAACATTCAGGCATGCATACATAATTCATGTTAACTGAATGCATTTATGTGCATGCTCATAAAATGGGAACAGGTTGCAACTTATTAGTGGAATAAATGGAATTGCTTCTTTATAGCATGTGTTTTATGCTTCTCCCTAATTTAAAGCCAAATCATTAAAATATAAAATTGGCTGATAATTACAATAAATATTCCTATAACATTTCTACTTGCCAGCTTGTACATAATCTTCCTTTGTTTCTCTTTAAAAACATTTATTCTATTTCAGTTTGTTCAGTATATGCCATGAGGATTTTTGATCTGTGTACTGGTGGGTTACTAACTTCTAAATGAAGGCTTGAGGTAAAATGTCAAGTTTTACCTGAGTTAAATTATTTTTAGTGGAGATCTGTTGAAAGGATTGAATCCACTTCTGTTGCTGTTGCTCTTGGCTAAATTCCTCCCGCATTATTAGACAGCTTTACCAATGTTATGTCACAGCTGTCTAGAGGGAGAAAAAAACCCCTAAAAACAAACGTCACTTTCTGATGTTGTGTGGAGCAGGAAAAAACACTGAAGAAACAGGTGTTTATTCTGCATGAAAATATCGATATTTTACAATTTAAATCCTGAAAATGGAATAACTCCCAACCATACCTTTTAATTTACATGAAATGGTGAAGGACCAGACCATGTGTGACATGCCATTGGACTCAGGAAACTTTGGTTTTGGGAAATACAATACGTGCCTCAGCATTACTAAGGAACATACGAAGTCTTTCCTAATGTTGGGGTTTTTCACAGTATTTTAAAATAAAACATCCTTCCATAGTTACATTTTTGAGCTTCCCTGCTGTCAAAAATAGTTTTCCCTATACTCAAGAATTAATGTCTATCTTGGGGCTTGACATTTTAGCAAATGAATAAGCAGGCATGCAAGTTGAAATCTTATTGCAGTCAGTGCAGGAAAAGATGTCCTATGAAACTGAACTTTCACAAAGGTCTTATAATCTGAGTGTCTTTTAAGTCTGCAACTTAAAATCTGGTAAGTTCTAACTATTTTAACTATTTAAATAAAAGCCACAATAACTCTTACAGATTTAGTTTTTATTAGATTGATTTTTATAATAATGAATTATATATTTTTAATTAAAAAACACAAATAAGTTCAATATTTATTCTTCATATCAATTTAGTAATACTTCATTTATGGCATTAAAGACCATATGAAGGAGTTCCGTTCCAAACAATTGGAATAATTTCTATTGATTCTATAATGTATTCTTTTATCACTTTGTCACAAAGTGTAACAATCAGAGATCTTAAATCTGTACACATTGATATGGGATGTAACACTTTCTGTTTTTCTAATGTTCAAGGAATCATATTTACAGGATTCGATGTATGAAGTTTCTTAGATCTCTCTCTTTTCTATTGTCCGTGAGTTGAAGTACCAATGAAAACAAAAAAAAACCTCTGGACTTTTAAGACCCACATAATTGGATGGAGCCTTCCCTTCTCCATATGTCCAGCTTCATCCTCAATATTTCTGTCTTTTTCATTCTAAGGAGAAACAGAAACTAACAGTTTGTCCCTTACTTAATCCAGTTTTATCAAAGCTGACACCCAAAGGTCCCTACTACACAGCTCTCCTGTTTAGAAATACTCTAAATCATCCTGATTTTGTTGTGGGGTTTGTTTGTTTGTTTGTTTGTTTCTTGTCTGACAGAAATATATAAGTTTGCAAATGCTTTCTCATGTTGTACTAATGGAGGCTGCCTGGATGCTGCCTGGATATAGTGCAGAGAAGACAAGAATGTTTTCAGAAGCACTGAACTTGAAGGGTTGGCTCTGGTCCTCAGTTTAAGTAGCAATTATTGTTGTAATCACCCCAGTTTTTCTTTGGCAGATTGGTTAATAGGAACCCAGGGTTATGTGGCCATGAGTCTAAAGTCTAGGTCAGGCTACCCATGATGGTTAGAACTTTATTTCCCTTGCATTAATCCTTTTGATGTATGCCATGAAAGCATAGCCTGTAGCTGTCAAATTATATATGCACTGTGGGTGTAGACTGTTTAAGTTCAGGACTTAGCATCATGTATTCCAATTCAATTTATTTTTATATCTCATCTTTCACACAGAGGGTCTGAAAATGCTCAACAGTGAGAGACAGAATAATGAGATAATGCTTTACAGAACTGTGAAAAGTGACTTGCATATAGATAGCAAGCAAGGCAAAGGTTGGACTTGAGTGAGAGAAGACAGCTGTAAATTAAAAACAGTAATAGTAAAATTACAGAGCAACTCTGGTAGGAGAGACTTGAAAAGTGTATGAAAAAGGTTTGTGTTAATGTTAACTTCTTGTAACATCAACAGTAGAATAATCAATCTTCCTAAATATACAGTGTTGATTGTGATAAATGGTATTTTGTGTTGCAGGTATTTGTGTTGTTGTGATTGAACAGCACACTTCTAAATGTGTTACTTATGCGAGAAATACTCTAAGGATGGAAAGGTAAAAATCTCACTATATCATCTACCTGATGAGAGTTCCTACTGAGGGTCTTGAAGGGTTGGCATGTTTAAGCTGTGTTAAGGAAGGGAAAAAAATCAAGAAAGAGGCCTATAAAGTTCATTTTAGATAAAATAAATCGTCATCTGAGCAAGAGTCATAGTGACAATATGGAAATGGTGGTAAGCCTTCTACCAGGAAATGGGAGGTGGAGGGGATGATAAAAATACAGGAGTCTGGTGAGAGGACAAGGTGTCTTGGGTTGGGTGTTCATTCCTAGATCCTTTCACATGTTTTTCATCCACAATATTTTCTCATTTCCCCCAACCTGCAATAGTAAAAACAGGTGTCAAATAGTGTTTTAGCATATTGTTTGTGCTCAGAAGTACTCAGAAAAAAGGCATGGCAAAAAAATTAAGTTATCACAGTGGGGAAATACATCATCAAGGAGATATCAAGAAAGAGGATATAGATCTGCTTGCTGGAGACAAGAAGAGTCTTGCTCCAGTAAGTGCCAAGTGGATTGGTTGGTCTTTGCTGGCCTTCAGAACCCAAAAGCCTTGGCTTTAGAAGGCAACCTCACTGGTTTGCAGACTAATGAGCATTTGTGTGCAGCTTTTCTGCAGGTTTTTGATATACACCTCAATATGCAATGTAGCAAGCTATAAAATTGAATTACCACAGAAGTTGTTTTATTCCCAAAGTTCTTTTTATATAAATGAGCTGGCTGGAAATAGTAGAGAATTGTGGGGTGTTTCTTACCTGGTGATGAATTTGTCATAGGACTACAATGTAACTAGTTATTAAATATCATGAATATATTATTTACTAATAAAAAAGTCAGACTGTTTAGCAGCATTGTGCTAAGAAACCACAATGACCCTTAATGTAAGTCCTGACACAAATTATTATTGTTTACACAGACCTCCCAGCAGTCTGCTGAATGCAGTTTGCCAGTCAAAGCATTGGGGCTGTGATGCTTGAGCCAGTTTATTCTTTTGCATACAGTACTGGGCTTAGTGCAGACTGTTAGTGCAATGCTGCATAAGTAAGTCCTGCTTTCTGCTCCTTTTCTACATGTTATGAAAGCAGAAAACATGTTTAAAATAGCCTCCTCTCAGATTACCTGGGCAATCTTGCATCTTCCCTCTATCCTTTTTATCAATAACTTTGTTGGTGTAAAATTGTAGGATGTTGAGAAAGGTGTTGGATCTAAAAGATTTCATCACCTTTAAATGACATTCACTGGGGGAGCTTAACTGAACACATGCACTTTCTGCTCTATGGAGTAGTTAATAAAATATGAACTTAGCACACAGTCTAATATTGATTTATCTGGGAAAGTCTGGATTGATATTAGATAATGATGTTGCATATGGACAGCAAATGACTTAAAAGACCTACTCAGCTTTTTGGTATTCACACTGCACTTCCAGCACACTCTGCAAATATATCAGAACATTTCCTATCTAACCAAAATGACTGCACCTGATATTTGTCAGAATGTTTGTCAGCATTCCCTTTGTGTCTCAGTGAAATGCTTTAGATCCGTTTTTGCAATTTAGGGTCTTGGTTAGAGAAAGTGGTGATGTACCTTCTGAAATTCGAACAAGGCAAGTTTCTGATACACCTCAAAGTAACAAGACTTTGCAGCCTTTCACAAAGTGAGTCAAAGAATGCTTGGTTTTGGGGATAGCAAAGCCTTACTTTATGTTCCCTTGCATTGCTAGCCCAGAATCTAAGCTATACCTTTACAAAAACATGAACATAGTGAGGAATGTGTCAGGGAATGCCAAAAATTTGATTAATAGGAGGGTTGGGAATGGAGGAGCTATGTCAGCTACTATAGTGTGGTGGGTCAGTCCTTCAGTACCTCCTGACACTGAAATTAACTTGAGCTCTTTTGTATATTAAAGTGCAGATCTAGTTAAAGGACTAATTATAAACAATTTACTCTTTGTTGAGATTTTAAGTATGTTTTATGGAATAATGGTCTATATAACAGAGAAGAGTATGGGGTTTTGCTATTTTTGGAGCCTTGCAGTTTTGCAGTAAACTTCAGCCAGTGTTAGGGTACAGTGGTCATATAAAAGAAGTGGTTTAGCAGTGGATAATGAAAGCCTAGCAGTAGTAACAGGGTGGAAATGTAAGCAAGAGATTGGAGACTTGTTCTGTGGCATGTGGGATATGGAGGGATATAGTTAAGGCAGGAATGAATGTTGGTGTTGAGGTAGTAATATAATTTTGTAAATAGTGGAATGAATACTTTCCCTCAATAAAGCCTGAGTATCATTACAAATAAGCTACAATAGCTCTGTCTGAAGCTATGGGCCTAATCCAGAAATGACTGAGAGGCTATTTGGCTTGTGGCAAATAATAGCTAGACTAGGTGATAGGTGGTGGCTGCAAAAATATGACTATTTTTCAAACAATCTGCTTCATAAGCTGAAGAACTCAGGTAATTTTTTTCTTTGTCTTATAGAAAAGCACATTTAGAATCTTCTGACATCAAATTCTTAAAAAAAACCCTTAATGCCTTGAAAAGACACTTGTTTACCTTCAACTCAATCAGCACAACAAAACTTGAACATTTATCCTTCAAAGCAAATTAAGTACACATACTAGATAGATATCTCTTTTTTTTACTAACTTTTCCTTAAAGAATCAAGGGTTAAATGACTCTTCATTGAGTTTATTGCTTTATACATGAAGACTGAGGTTTTCTGAATGTAAGTCTAGAGATAACAAGGTGCCATATTGAAACTGGTTAAAAGATTAACAGAAGCCGTTAAGTGGTTACTTAGTCTATAATTTTTTTAATGTGTAAGAGCACCTTGTACACCAGGGCGAACAGCCACATGCATTTCTGACTGCATGCTTCTATCTTGTATGTGGTGACACAAGTTCAAATGTTTTCATACTTCTTTCTGAAAAGTGTGTTATTTACTTAGTACATCTAAAATAATCTGGACTGTCTTTTCAGAGGTTTGGGGTTTTTTTAAATATGCTGATTTCATTTTCCTTTCATAATTAAAGGCTGATATAAGTAATGCCATAAGGGAAAATTAAAGAAGCCACCTGGGATGTAATCAGTCATGAGGATCAGTTGTGACAAAGATTTCCTTTCAGTAAAGTTTTAGTCTGGTGATCTTTGGAGCTTTGGAAGTGGTTACGTGCTCTGGTAGGAATGTGCTGGTATTGTTCTGGTTTGAACAACCTGAACCGCAGGTGCCTCCTGCCCAGGAAACTCAACCTTTTGGGGACTTGCAGCACTGGGCTGCAGAAACGACACCATTCCTTACCCTACTGAAGTGTCAAGAGGAAATCTGATGTGCTGTGACCCCCAAAAGGATACCTTTAACAGGACACTTGATTGCCACTAATATTCTGGAAAAGATACTTCGGGATCTTTGACCTTGTGCAGTTAAAGGTCTGTCTTTAGTTGCTACTCCATCATAGACCATCTGTGGGTTTAACAGCATGTGGTGCCTTGATTCCACACCAACTCCAAGGGAAGGCTGCCACCTACTGAACTCCCGAATTTGTTTCCTGCAACATCTGTATTTGCCAATTTCTCACCCAAAACAGTGACCACGTCCTGTCTTGCTTTTACTGTCAGGAATGCAATGATCAAGGTCCTTACATGACGCAGCCACATATAATGTTGCAAATCTGGGTGAGATTCCTGCAGCATGACACTTGCTAACAGATGGATTTTATTTCTTTTCATTGTGGGCATTAGAACATATATTTTAACACACTAATTATAAGAAACTGCAATAAAAGTGAAGTTAACAGCAGCCCACATAGCATTACTATTATCTGACCCTGATTTGAACCCTTCACTGCTGTAAGTGCTAAAATATCCTGCTAAGGATTTCTTTGGAAATTCACTAATAATTGATGTGATATTTCAGCCTCAGTCTCATAAAATTTAGAAGTGTCTTTAAAAAGAATTAAATGAATAAGATTTCTCATGCTTTCCACTAGATGCTCAAGTGCATTTCATCAAAGTTTCTCATGCAAAAAATTTCAATTATCCTTCCATAAATATTGATGAAATAAAGTATATATTTATCCCATAAACTCTTCTATTCATTCCAGCATGACTAAAATTGCAGATCTCTTGATGGTTTTTCCTTCTAAAATCTTTCTTTTGGCAAAGCAGAGGGAAATAAATTCCATCTTTGGACATGTGAATATTCATTTCCAAAGGAAAACAGGACAACTTCAGTTTTGTACAAAAACTGAATCTCACAGAATGAGTATTTTGGATGCCTTACAGATATAGCTTCAAAGTTTTCTTCGAAGCTGGTGATTTGGCTTCACATGGATCATTTGAATTAGAGGATGACTGTAGTAACTTCATGGAAGCAACTCAAGTATCTCCAGAATATAAACCTTTTTTTTTTTTACATGTCTCTGCTAGGGGAAAAAAAAAAAGATACAGAAATAAAGATTAAAATAGCAGCAATGAGGGTCTTTCTAGTTGTAAAGGTACTTTGAGAATGCTATGAAAGTATTTGCTTAGATTTGCATCACAATTTTTCTCTGACCTTGTATAAACAAACTTGAGGTCTTCCCTATAGGCAGCTGCTGGACTATTTGTAAAATTAAGATTGTTCATAGTTCCTGCCACACTTTGGCAAAATCTTCTGTAGACGCTCCCTGAAAATTGGCAGAAAATAAGAGAATGGGCATGAAAGGGGTGGAGGAAATCACGCAGAAGCTACAACAGACAAAGCAGCAAATTCATATTCTGCTACCCTTTTTTTTTTAACATTTGCAGCATTTAACTCACTGTGCAAAGTAGGCAGTGCTGCTCTAGGCATTCAGCCTGGCAGAAAATTATCTTCAAGCCGTACCAGCAAGACACTGTCACACTTAAGTTCCTGATATTGCTGGACCACAGAGGTAACTCTTGGCCAGAAATTTCCCCTCACTTCAGTAGTTACATGTTCCTTTTTATTGTGCAGGGTGTTTCTTAAGGACCATCACTGTTTGCAATTGGTGTGCTTTAGTAGAGGTAAAAGTTAGTCTATGTGGCAGGTGGTTCTGGATATTCTACGCATGGGAGAAAACTGCTTGTGACTCAGCCATAGCAGAATCTACCCATATTCCTTCACCCTGTTTTTGCACTCATTTAAAAGAATTATCTCATGGATTCACTCTTTTTCCTCTCAGGCAATTAGAATCCCTGCTGTGGCTCTGTATTGGGGAGGGTGCAGATGAGACCTAGTGCAAATTAGCCAAAATGCTCACTCTGAGCTTGAGGGAAATAGAAGCTCTTCTCTGTTTTTAGCTTAACAACATCAGCACTGCTACAGATATCCTGAACTGGTTATTTTGCTTTGGGAAAAGAGCAGCTGGCATAACCACTCTTATTTTGTGATGAAGCAGAAAATTCAGTGGCAACAAGCTCTTATAATGTGGGTTTTACGCCTTTTTTTTTTTTCCCTCCTCCATAGTTTCCATTCTTGGGTTCTTTTCAGGTTAGTTCTCCCACTCATGAAAGCTGACAGGTTTCAAAGGATGCTCAAACAGCTGGTTCTGATGTGATGGTTACCCTTTTCCAGCAGCCTTTGCCTTGAAAGGCAACAAGTCTTAGTGATCTTCTGTAGGGATCAAGGGCTCAATTCTAGAAAATATTAAGGCATTGAAACACTTGTGATTGCAGTGAGATTACTCATGGGCTTAATGGGCTTAGTACCTGGCTGATTCATGCTGTAATAGGAGGCTCTTTGTGCTGTAGAAGAAAATAATAAGAGGCTTGACTCTCTGGCTTGTTAGGTGAAGTTCAATAGTAAAGCTCTTATCATCAAATAGTTGATAGTTAGAGGATGGCTCTATTTAAAGAAGCACATGTTCTTTGTTTTATTTCCTTGCATTGTTTATTTGGAGATTTATCTGTTCTGATTATCATAAATATGTAGGTTGCTAGAAGTGCTTTTATATGTCATGCTTCTTCCTTTGTACAAGAACAAACTGATGCTTTATTCTATTTGCAGCAAATTGTTGCTGAGTATAGATGGTGCAGAACATAGAGCTTCATGTGTTTGCTTTGTTTCTGTGCAGAAAAATGAAGTGACAGGTGCTTAGCCTCATTTTTCATGCTAGCTTTGCCATGCCATTTTCACCAATAATGAAGGCAGCTGCCAGAGCTTGAGGAAATCAGGCGAAAAATTCAGCTGGCAGGTAGACCCAGTCACTTTAAGAAATGTAATCTTGTGTTAGCAGATGGTAATTAAAAGGCAGAAGAAATAAAATTTTGTCTCAGTTTTCTGCACTGTTACATCAATTAAATCTGCAGTAGAAATGCAAGCAGAAAATATAATTTATTTTCATGTGGCTACACAGTATGATTGTATGCAAATCTAATGATTTGTTTTGCAGAGACAATTGCAATTTTTTTAACTTAAGTGGAATAACTGATCATTTCCAGAGAGTATGTGTCTGCAGTAAATCTTCAGTCTTTAATATCCCTAATGCAATGAAAATCATCTCCTTGTTTTCTATTTGTTGTTAAACCTCAAATTAGATTCTGCTGTCTGTACACTTCCAGCTTTCAGTAACACCAATTGAAACCTGAGCAGTTCAGTGTATCTTAGTGTGGAGAACTAATACAGCTCAGGCCTCAGCAGGGGTACACCCTGTTAAAAGAGACTATCCAAAAAGGGCAAGATTGAGCCTGGTAATAGTTACGATCTTGCAGGAAAATGATGTTTCAACTCTGTCAAGATTCCTAAGGATTTTCAGTTGTTCCTACTACTTGCAGATGTCTAGCTTTGAGGATGGAGCCTTATCATTCCTCATATGTTACTACTTATGGCTGCTACAATCACGAACAACATGTGGAAATCACTTGAAGTGTGAAATAATTACATAATTAAAGCTCATTTTGGCAGAGATGAAATCCTGGTGTAGCTATGTCACTGTTTCCGGAGCTAGTTGTGATTTGCAGGAGTTTCATGAGTCATACATAAATATTCACCCATTTAATAAAAATTCACTGAATTTTGAATGTTACAGTATAGTCAAACTTGAATGTCATTTTACTAAATTCTGTTATTAATTTTTAAAAGACATAGGGTTGTTTAAAATTGAGTGACCAGATGTTTATTTTGTAGTTCTGTAACTTCAAGCCAGACTTGTATGCGATGCTGAAACCACACATTGTTTTCCTACCTCTCTTGCACCAAGTCTGTGTTAAAGACAAAGAGAAATAACCTAGAATCATTGTTTAAAAGTACAATTGCCAGTTCTTCAGTCCCACTGACTGATTGCTGATGACTCTGAACATAATGGAAATTTTATCATTGTAGCTCCCATTGTAGTGAGACTGATATAGCAAGCAACATTTTTTCAATTTTTCTTAAGTGTTCAGTTGAGAAGAAATGCAAATATACTCCTTAAAGCCACAGTGATCAAAAGCATCACTTCAGAACAACCAGTTAACTGTAATTGTGTCTGGTGACATTCCTGCTCATTTAAATACATAAAAATAGTTGATCATATAAAGATGTGGGATTTTATTAGTTTTATATGAGTAGCAACGAATATTAGTTCTAAATCATAATTCACATTTATTTCACGTTTGCTCATGGAGTATCTCCATGTATTTGTCTTTAAGGAAATACATTGCATTTCACTGAGAAGTTTCACTTAAGTAACTTTACTAAAGAGAGAGAAAAACCTGGGGAGGGGCAAGTGAGGAGAGGGCATCTAATTGAGAGACAACCACACCTCTCTTACCAGGTACAAATGTTCCTGAGTGGGATCCCAGTCACAAGGAGTGGATGGGGCAGGTACCAGACTCTTCATTAATGAGAACTCTGCAGGAACAACGTCATGCGGAGGGCAAGTGTGGGGGCACAGCTTCTAATCCAGATGAGATTGGTGGTGACTGAAAACACTTTTATCTCCTGGCATGGTCCCTGAGGCTGGCTTTTGCTGGTTTTTTTTATTCCAGGTCGCAAGATTAGCCTCGTGGTCACTGGTGCTGGGTGTTGATGTCCACAGGTGCAGCTGGAGGCAGTGGTACAGGGGAGCAGAGCCTGCAGATCCTGTTATCCCCCATGAAGGGCACCACACAGACTGTCTGAGCACAGAGTGAACTTCAACTTCTCTGGGGCCCAGGTGTTGGCTTTTATGGACACACCAGGTAAAAAGCCACTTTGTATATCACTGAAGGATTTGCAGTTGTGGGCAAACAGAAAGTGGAGCAGTGGAGTTGGAACATGCTAGGAGAGCCTCTTTCTGTGGCCCCTGGGCAGCAGCAGCAGCAGCTAGCTGGGCCTGTGCCTGTGGATGCCCTCTACAATTCTGAACATGTTTTCGCTGCTCTTGCTGCCATCCTGACCCACAGTGTTCTTGGTAGTTTATTCCTTAAGGTCTTGTTCCCCCAGGACTGCTACTATTGTCTTGTGGTGTAATACTCTGAAACAAGTTTGTGTCCACAGAGACTGCAAATACATTTTCCCTAGAGATCCAGGCCAGGGCTGATTCTTGGACCTGACTTAAAGGTTAGGGCATGTAAGCCATCATCCCAAATATCAGCTTTTAACTTCCTAGGTTTTGCCATGTTTGCCTCACTGCACTATTGAGCCTTAAACACTTGTATCAGAGATTACAAAGGAAAAAAATAAATAAAGGAATTAGCAAGGTAAAAGGACAAGTGTGAGAAACTTTCTCTGGTCCTCTCTGGTAAATGGGGAGCACTTGATAATGTTGCTTACTATTTATTCTTTTTTTTTTTCCTAGCCTTGCCATTGTGCTTGGGCATTGATTAAGGTACTCCACCACTGTAAAGACTTTTGCTTTCTCTAGAGACTGACATTTAGCCTCAAAGTTGTTTAGCCAGAGGGTTTTGATTTGGAATCTCCATTTGTACCTGGCTTTCCCACACAGAGCAAGCTTGTAGGAGAATCTGAATTCCTGGGGTAGCTGGGGACGTCCATTGTTGTCTGAGAAGGCAATGCTGCTGGTTTTGAAATTTTATCGTGTCCTCTGAGAAATACCTTTTTATATACCCAGAGAACAAAAACATCTTAGCTAAGGCCTTCCAAAAAATGAATGTTGTATTCCTCCTGCTGGGACTTTGTGTTGAAGAAGGAAACAGATGCTTCACTTGGTTTCTCCTCTCCCACAAAAATCAATGAAAAAGGTATTATAAAGTCAAACTTTGAAAATGTGCAAAGCAAACTGAATGCACCACCACTGGGCATTCTGTAAAATACTTAAAAGCCCTTAGGAATTTTGTGGCTTATACTGTCTCATTTTGGACACTGAGAGGGGCCAATACTCTTAAAATACTGAGCAAACTTTCTTTATAGATTGAAGTCCCTGACTGTGTTGTATCCTTCACTAAAATAATTGATAATAAATAAATAATTACTGGCTTCAATAGTTATGCCCTCTCCCTTATAAATCTTCTAAGCAGTTTCTTCCTCCATTTTCAGAGTTGACAGAAATCTTGGGATTGGTTTGAGAAATGGCAGGGGTGTTTGGGCTAGGAAATTTTATGGTCTGAAAATAAAATCAGAGGGGGTTAAGCTTGCTGTTAAAGAAGGAGTGAAGTGGGAGAATAAGAAAATAGTTTGGATTTAGTTTGGCATTTTCTTTTCTAATACTTGCCCTCAGTCAGCCTGAGCAGCGATAGTAATTTCTCAGCTCAATGTCAGGTACATAAAGGAACGTGATAGCCTTCCCTGCTAACCCAGACTGCCTGCTAGAAATTATCATTCATTATTAGTGTAACTAACCAACCCCAGGTCTGACCCCGCTCCAGTGGCACTGAAATGGCAAAAATCCCGGTCACATCAACAGTACAAACTCAGGCCTGAAGCTCTACTACTTAAATCTAGTGGTGATTAGTGACTGGAGTTCTGTTATTGTATCTGGGATTTATGTTCTGTTTTTTAATGGAGTGTGTGAAATAAGGAGCTTTAAAATAGTAGCTACTATAAGAAAAATAGTTTAATGTGATTTTAGAGTTTTTATATAATATGTTAGCAGATGTTTGACTCAATCAGTGAAATAGCTTTTCTTGGACAGCATTCTGCTCCAGTGGATAAACTTCCATAATTACCCTGCCACCACAATTAAAAATCATCTAGACTCCTTCCTTCTAGTTTGTTCAAGCTGATGAGAAACTGATAAGATGGCGTTTCAGTGCCTGTGACATGTTGTTATCACTTGGCAACATTTAAATGCAGAATATTTCAAAATCAAATCTCTAAGACTGCACATTACTTGGAAGAAATGTGTCAACAAAATGCAGTCAGCTCCTTGCCTCTTGACAAGCTATACAGATTTCAGACTCTGAACCGTACCTTGTCCATCAAATCAGCAGATGTCCTTTTTGGCACTATTGGTAGCACAGTTAGGTTGGTTGGTGGCTTTTTTAAAAAAAAGGCAGGAAAAAGATTGTGATTGTACCTGAGGCCTGAGATCTAGTCTTCAAGTAGAGATGAACAAGTGAAGCTTATTGTGCTGTATCTGTCAATGAGAAGGAGGAAGCCCTGAAGACTTTGGCGCTTTGCTCATTTGATCTCAGACAGGGATGGGGTATCCTGAAGGACAGGAATGGCTAATTAGATGCTGCTTCTTTCAACCCCTGTAAAGGAAACAAATGCTCAGAGCACTTTTTCAGGCTGCAAAATGTCACACATCTTGATGATTCTTACTGCTGTCACTGTGGTCTGTCATTTCCTACCTTTTCAAGAAGGACAGCACTAAAATAGCTCCCTTTCCCAGGCTGAGAAAAGCCTCTGTTTGTGAGGTACTCCTGGCTGCTGTTACCCCCACTTCTGGTGAATTGGCTGGGATGGAGATGTTCAGCAGTTTCTAGTTTTCATTGAAAGGGACTATAACACACAGATTCAGCAGGTTGAATGGTTTACATGCCAGTTTAATAGATTGTTAGACTTTGAAGTATCTTGTCATGAGTTGAGAGATGGTAGAGTGCCTTTTTCTGATTCATGTGTGACTTGCATGTATCCTGGTGCTCTATCCATCTTTTATTACCTAAGGCCCCTGTGCATGTGCTTCTCAAATGACACAAAAGCCAAGGCTATTTGTAGCCTACCAAATAAAGGTTTGTAGAAAAGAAAGCTGATATTTTCCATCATATGGATTCTTCAGTGTTAAATCTAAATTGGTTGAAATACTTTGATCAGCTCCACTTTAAAGTATACTTCTGTAAAATGTATGCACTTTATCTTTGTAAATTAAATCTGATTTCCTTACATTCTGTAATAGCTTGCAGTTTTGTTTTTCCTGTCATAAAGGCTCTTTCCATCTGTCCTTCAGTTAGTCAAAGGTAGAAGTCTCTCCCTAAGAGAGAGATTAATTTTTCTCTCTGGAATTTCATCCTGCAGGATGACAGTCTTCTCACACACAGTAAGCTCACCACCATCCACAGTATACATGAAATCATAATCAAAGACAGATGCCTTTGCCTGTTATAAATAATCAGTGCTGCTTGCATAGACCAGGAAAAATCCTTGTTTAGACTGGTCTTACTTTCTTTCTTGGACCTCTATATTTCCCTTGGCCTTCCTTTTTTTTTCATCTTTTCTCTGTCTCTAATTCTAGATATTTGCCTAAGGAAATAAGAAGAATGGGGAAAGTAGGTCTTGGCACTCTCTGAATTCTCAGTGGATTACCCTATGGAGTGAAATTAAATACACATGACATATAAAAGGGAACAGCCTTTTAATTTATAGCAAAAATCCCAGTTCACAATAAATCTGTTCTTTCCTGTTTGTTCATGTGCATGATGAGAACATGTCATATGCCTCTGTGAAGCTGATATAGAAGCTCTTTGTTCTGTGTAGGATTAAGTTTTTTTGAATTGGTGAAAGGTTCTCTATAAATATCAAATAGCAATTGTGGCTATGCTTTTAAATTGGTGATCAACTTTGCTTGCTTTTATAGGAAACCCCAGCACAGCACAGTCTATTCTAACAGCTTCTTCTGAAGGTGTGGTCTTGCCAACTACAAATTGTCCTCAAATAGTGGTGAGATTTCTGACATGTTAGGGCTCTGATTAGAGCTCTTGTGAGTGAGTATTTCCAGATCTCTTTGTGGAAAAATTCTGCTCTAGAGTTGGATGTCATTATGACTTTTTAGCCTCTGGGCAGTGCACAAAGCACTCCCGTGCTGAGTTTTGGGTAAGGTTTTCAGCTGCAGTCGCCATCCTACTAACATGCTTCTTATTCAAATGTTCTTCACAGTTCCTAACTAAACAGTATGTGTGAATGTTTTGCTGGTAGTGTTTTGTACTTTAGGCTTTCAAATTCTTGTGCTGATTTATTTTTCAGGAATATATGGAGTGACAAGGCAGGGATTGAGAAGAACATTACACCCCTAACAGGTCGCTGCTACACAACCAACAGTGTCCTGTGTTCTTACAGGAGTTTTGCAAAGGTCTGACATGAAGAAATGAGAATATAATTTTGCTTTGTAGGGAGAGTCAAATAAGGGATATCAACTGAACTTCATTAGATGATTTTGCTGCAGAAGCATTTGCAAAGTGTACCGTGTCCTGATCCCAATGAGACTGAATTTGATAGCAGAGCAAATCATTCTTACTCCAGTCATCAGCAAAGTCTTCTAATGTGGACAGTAATTTAAAAAGTATCTGACTAAGAAGGGCTGTTATGATGGAACAGCAGGATTTTTTTATTTTGGTTTTTTGTTTGTTCATTTTAATCCCAATGGTTTACCATAAAAACACCATTGACAGTGCTTTAATAAAAAATCAGGCTGGTCCCCTTCTGGTCCCCACATTTTCTTCCCAAAGTCAGCTTTGCTCCTGATAAAGTGGGGATAGAGGAGCATTTTTTTCTTCTTTAATTTAAAACATATGGGCTAATTCCAGTATTAACTGTTGCAACTCTTATTTTGACATGTAAAAAATAAATTGCTATAGTTCCTTTCCCATAAGTAGTTATAGTTTTTTTCTTTACTGTCTGTTTTCCTCTTCTGCACAAGACCATAAATACATTAAGGAGCAAAGGAAGTTATGATCAGTTTGCCTTTGACACACAGACTCTCAAGCTTGTTGATATTAGTCATATTAATTAATCATTTTATAGACTACAGGTTTTCCTAATGGAAGCATCATCTGATTCATGTAATTAATCCACTCCTCTGAAAAAAATATATACACTCTTGGCATGAAGATGACTTACTGATACCTGTTGCCACAAAAATCATGCCAAATAGGTCAGATGCAGTTAAACTATCTCTTGGGTTTCTGAGCAGCAGTCAGGCTTTGCCTGTCATAACTTTGCCTGATTTTCCACTTCTCTGGGAATCATTTAAGAATATAATAATGCAAGTTTAATGAACTGAAATCCCCCTGCTTCAGCTGCCTTAGCCTTGGTAATGTATGTTTCCTCCTTCTGCAGTGAGCAGGATCTGATTACACTGAGCCACTTGCATTTTCCTCTCACTGAGCACAGAGTTGGTCAGCAGAACAGGGCATGTGCAAGGGAAGGCATGAATCACTCCGTGTTTGCAGACCAGCTCTTTCTTTCATAGCATGTACAACTTTGACACTGTTCTTATATGATATGTTCTAGGGAATGAAAACCTGATGGAGCAAGCAGTGATCAGACTATCACTGAAATTCCTGCTCTATCTGGAACACCACAATCTTTTTGAAGCTTTTGAGTTAGTAAGTGGCATGTTTCCTGAGAGCTGATACTCTGTGTTTTGGATAAAGTCATGGCAGAAATGTCACGCTGAAAACATCACAATGGATATTTACACCCACTTAATCATCCATTGGAGAAGTGAGGCATGTATCACTGATGATGGGAATGCTGTGTATTGACTTTCCGGCTCCACTGGATATAACTTAACTGGATGTCCTTCTTGATAGTATTTGGTTCATAAAACTAGAAGATAAATTGTGCTCATTTCTCTGGAAGAGGTGTCCTTGTTTTCCCCTCCTTTGCTTTTACTTTCTCTCTACCCTGTTGTTTGATTTTTTGTCTCTGATGAAATGACAAATTAGAACAAAAGCCATTTAATTATTTTATTAGGAAATGCTGAATCATACTGTCTTTGGGTCATGGCTGCAAACAGAAGCATCTTGTCCAGAAGAGTGAATTTCACCAAAAGTTTGTATAAAATCCTTTAAGTTTAACCAATGAAATCTGTTTAAATGTTTGTTCTTGTAGATAAGGTACCCAGCCAATAAATATTTTAGGACAAATCATGCAGTTACTGGATTATGGTGAATTGCCAAAGGATATAGTTTATGCTTTTGTGCTTAACCAGCACATGCTACGTTTCTGTAAGACATCTGTAAACACGGTCTGCACCTCAAGCCTCTTTTGAGGCTCTCTTTCGTCAAAACTAGGCAGGATCCAGTATCCTTTGTGGTGCACTCTGTGCACAAATAAGTCTGTTGCCACTGAAAAAGTCCATTAGACTGATTTTGTGAGCACACAAAAGGTATAAGCACTTTCTAGTTAGTAATAGTATATTTGACCTAATGCACTATGTTTGCAATCCTTTCAATTCATGTCAGTTGAAACTAAGTCTAATTCTTCCTTCACCTCACCCAGTGAAGGGTATCTGTAAATCAAAACCCACGCAACTGTGATTTTATCTTAATACCTGTTACAGCACTGAGAAGCCTGGTCTGATGCTGCTGACTGGCAGCCAGCCTGTCTGCATTGAGACAGTAAGGAGAGAAATATATTCGCTATTTGTGCACAGCACTGCAACATAGAGGATTTCAGTAGGGGTGCTGTAAATAAAAAGTTCATTACAGAAATAACTATTTGTGAGCTATCTAATTAGGACATTTCACTCTCAAGCATGAGTTAAGTCAGTCTCCAGTAATTTATCAAAGCTCAGATGTCTAGGACTATATAAGCCTGGTTTAGCTTCTGTGATGTGCCTGACTCCAAATCACCAAGTCACTTTGAAGAAAGTGGTTTTGGGGGCAAGCATGAAGCAATAGATGAGAGCAAGGTGAGCATTTGTCAGTGCAGAGGAGACATTCAGCTCTGTTTTCTGGGAGGTGTTTGTGTGCTCAGATGTGAAGGTGTGTATCTGTGCTTCAGAGACAGGCATGGATAAATGGGAACACCAAAGAGTAGGGACAGGGACAATACTAGACTGCTGAGGAACAAAGAATGAAGGCAACATGGGATATATCAGAAGCAAAAACATTCAGAGCTGGATATGGACCAACTGTCTTTTCTAGTTTGCTGGAGGAATTAACTCTTGCCAGCACATTTCATTTTATGTCACGTCTGCCTTACTTTTTGTTAGTCTGCCTCTGTCATTCACTTAGGTATTAAAATGCCCTTTTTCACTTGTTCCTCATCTCAGCAGTTTTCAGTGGGGCTGCCAAGAAAGCTAAACCCTCTTCCTTAGTCTTCGAAAGCATAATCAGGGAGTTAAGAAGCCAAGATTAGTCTTCCTAATAAATGTGTACAAGAAAACTCCTCTGGGGATTTCTGTTTTTCTAAGTATTTGCTTTAAAGGATTATGAGTTTCTACCCTTCCCCAGGGAGATAGTTGAAGTTTGTCTTGTCTTTCTCTGTGTTGCTGGAGAAGAAAAGTTACCCAATCAGTCTGCTCTTTGATTTTCCAAAAGAGCCTTTTTTCACTATTTTGGCAGTCGTAATGTTTTGCTTTCCAAGGACACTACTGAGACACCAGCCATCCCCTGAGGAACTATGGTCAGCATTATCTGTTTCCTCCAGGGAATAACAGCAGGACGGTAGCTTTGTCAGATTAATGTGGGTTAAGGTCACCATCCCTTGCCTTGGAGAAAGGGACAAGTGTCTGTAGGTAAACAGAAATTTCTGTGTGATAATAAGTGTCTGTTCACACATATTCAGAATCCTTATTTTGTGTTGCTTCAGGCTGTGTGAGAACACGGCCCAGAATATCTTTGCCTGATCTCAGCCAGTGCACTGGAAAATGAGCAGACATGAGAGCGGGTGGAATTTCCACCCAGGAACTGAGAAACTGCACCCCAGCCCATTGCAGGGCACATGGGCCTATGTCAAAACAGGCTGAATGGATTCAGGCTGATCAATTACTTTGTACTGGCTGCAGTCACTGATTACTTTGAGACCTTTCATAAATTATAGTTTAAACAGTAACGTTTTTCAGGAGCTTGAAACAATTAGGGCATAGATTGAAATAACGCACTGTCATGGTAGTTTTACACTGCATGTCTTGCGTACATGGTGGCTGGTCTTCACTGTTGGAAGCCACCATCTGTGCAAACACTTTAACTGATACCATTCTGAAAGGAATTTGATGAGTGGCAGAAGAGAAACAAGTTATTTAATTAATGATTGGGCTGCACATATGGACATATAATCCTTAGCCAGATGCATTCAGACTTTTTGGGTCTTACATAAGCAGCATGGTAGGTCTTTACATAGCCAGTTACAGGTCTTCACAATAAAGTTAATAATGACAAGACCCCATTTTGAAGGCCTTTTTTGAGGGGCAGTGGAAATGAGGATTTCGGTGTGTATGTATAGCAAACTTCACCCCCTCCTGTGTTTCTGGTTTTGCCTTTTTGGTGCAGCAACAACCCTTTCAGCTGAGGCCCTTTGGATTGCTTTGATATAAACATTCAAAAAGATCAAAGAGAAAGCAAGGCTCAGCTGGTGGCCTTTCCCTTTAAAGCAGCGGCTTTTAGGCCATGTCTCTGCTACAGATGTTTGCTGGCAGGGCTGTGTCAAGCCAGGTTTGATGGGGAGTTTGATCCCTGTCAGGCAGATTTGTGTGAGGAGAAGCCCTTGGAGCAGATGCAATTTTGCTGGTTAAGCCACATGTGCTTGCTTGGCAGGAACAAGCAACAAATAGGCCTGACTTATGCTCATGGTGCAAGTGCAATTGTGTCAATTCAAAAGGAATTTACACATGAAGACTTGGGCCCTCCTCATGCAGCAGTGCCTTGCTGGCATTGCCAGGCTCAGCAGTGCTCGCAGAGGTAGCTGTGCTGTCCAGGAAGCAAAGCAACTGAGCCTAAAAAATGATACTGCTCTATTGGCAAAAACTCTGAAAGAAATGTGGTAAAATAAGTCTCTGGTGTTGAACTTTCTGTTGTTTTAGCAACTTGTTTAGCCTATGCTGGCACACAAATTGTTGCTGAGGCAGGCTTTTTTTAGCTGGATTGGGTTTATCCTCAATAGTTTAATTATACCACCCTTGTTGGAAAAACCTTTATGTAAAAGTCACACATCAGTTTCTCCCCCATAGCTGAGTTTTCAATAGGAATCCTGCTATGAAGATCAAGAGAAAGAAGATGGACCTCTAAAAAGTGACTGGCCTCAGAAGCCTTTCCATTTTTTTGGTGGAAATGCAGTGATTTGGTGTTTGCCAGCATGGATTGTAATTCTGATGTTCTAAGAAATGCTTCCTCTTGGTAATGTCTTGAACAGGTCAGTAATTTAGGCACTTAGGAAAAGGAGAATGCCCTTCATTTTCAGAATGTTGTGTTTGTAGTGCCAAGGAGTTGGATTTTGGGGAAAGCAACTTAAACTCTAAATCACTAAGATGGAATTAGGTCTGCTGAGACTGCTTAACAGAGGTGCAGCTCAGGATGTCCATTTGTGCCGAGGACCAATATTCAGAACTGCACCTTCTGGAATAGAAAAAGAAATTGGTCTAACTTTTGTAATGAGAGCTGCTCTTGGCTTGGTCTTTAGATGAAATTTAGGGTGTGATAAAGTTCTCTCCTGCCACAATCCAGATACAATCTAGACTAAATTCGTTTTCCAGGACATTGATTGCATGCCACTTTTAATGTATGTTACTGAACTCCACTATTATGAAATCTAGTAAGTGCTGCTTAGGCAAAGTGCTTGTTCGGTTGGGATTTTTAATAAAAGGAATTATTTTTACTGAAAAACAAGCTTTTGCAAATCCTGTTTCCTAATGCCTGTACCTATTTGAACACATCTGGAATTTACACTTTTTGTGGACTTTTGTTTTTATTATCTCTAAGATTTTAAGGTTTATAGTGTTGTTGGGTTTACTGTGCTTCCAGTATCTTTTTAAATAATGACTTGATTTGAAGGTGTGGTTGTTTTTTTTTTAAAGTATGATCTTCAAGACTGCTTTTGCAACAACCTACTCACTTGGGAGACTGATCCAAAGCTCTCTGAAATAATGGAAAACTTCCAGCAGATTTCAGGAGTTTTGGCTGAGGCCTTTTCTGTGGGCATGAGAATGAAGACATTTTTGGTTTTCACTTTTGCATTCTTAAATCTGAATAAGCAGAAAACCGGATTTATTACTAATAGAAGTGAATCTAAAGTAACAAAGGACCTGTAGTTCTCTACTGTAAGCGATATAGTTTGGCAAGATGTAGAGCAGGTAACTCTTACAATGTGAAAAATGTAGACAACTGGAATTAAATGCAACCAAATGTACCCTGGAACCATGGCTGTAATTTATAATGCAGTCAGGAATGCATTGCAGACTCTTCAATCGATAAGCTAATGAGAAAAAGGTCTGCAATTAATTACAAATCAACTGGGTCAATATCCTGTAAATGAGAGATATGAAATTGCTAACATTTGGATGAAAGCTCTTTGCCAAGTGTATTTATAAACCTCATATAAAATATGATATTTATAAAAAGAATAAAAGCTCCTTTCACTGTTCAAAGACAGCCCTGTGAATGCTTGATTTCCTTTTGCTCTGAAAATTCAGCTGAACTGACTGTATTTCAACATGTTTTCTACTGTGTATAAAAGAACCGAAGTAATCTTTTACCTTTAATTCCAGACCTTACAGTGAGCTTTAAGTAGGACTCACAGGGTGATGCTGCCCATGACTTAATGGTCAAAACATCTAAAATGATGAAAGTTTGTGGGAAATGATTCTCCTAGTAGATGTCAGGACCTGACGTGTTCCACACTGGTGATCTTGGCAATCTAACACCTTTGCAGAAATAGCCCCAAAAGGGGCAGCCAGGGAGTGAAGAGATGGGCTAATACTGGCACTTCAAACCAGCTTGTTGTCTGTGAGGGTCTTCAGCTTCAAACGACTCTGTGCCTTTATAACTTGCAAAACTGGGAGTGCTACTTACCCGGAATCCTTTTCATCTGGCAGAGATGATTTTTTCCATATATATTTTACAACACTTCTGCTTTTTATTAAAAGGCAGAGGGCAGTCATTGCCAAGGAAGAAATAATAATATTAAACTTGTGAATCTCTGCACTTTTTTTTTTATAAGTTTGTTTCATTATCTTGCCACATGCTTTTTATTCCCCTTTTAGTGGGGGCAATGGAAATCAAAGGATAGTATGGTAATTATATAACTTGAATGAGACTTTAACTGAACAATAACTATTCTTGAACTGCAACACAATCATTGATAGTGAAGAATTTTTTTCAAGTAGATGGACAAAATGCCCGAAAAGACACTGACAAAGGAAAAGGAGAACAAGGTTAGGGCTTTACTGCTTAATTTCTCCCCTGTACCTTCACTGCAGAGGCTGCTGAGTTTAATGTTTATCATCATAGGATTTTACAAAGATCTTACTAGGCTTCTCAGGTTGTCTGAGGTTCCTAGGTTATTCACATTAAAATAATCCAGTCCTGTTTGTTACAGAGAAGAGCCATTTTTTTCATCATACAAACAAGGAAACCAAATTCTGCCCACACAATGTTCCTGGTTTCACCACGGAAGTCCAAACCACAGTATCCATGGGAGTTGCTGGGATGTGATGTGTGAACAGGGTGCCTTTGTTTTCTTCATTTTTCAGGGTAAAATGAGGCTCCACTTTCCAAATTAGTGAAAGAAAATATGAACATGTGGAAATTGAATCTGGAAGAGCACTGACCTACTGAAAGAGGCTCTTTACAAATGGCAGATGTCTGGAGCAATCCTTAGCAGCAGGGGCAGGAAAAAGGGTATTTACTAACTTTTTTAAGCTTCCCAAATTCAGAAGTAAGTTGATGATGAATTTTTATTTGCCAATGCTTTGTTAATTTTTATTTTTAAGAAAGCTCCTGGAACCCCTTTTTATTTAATAATAAACCACCAATAAATCAAAGTCTTTTCATTTAGGTTAAAATTCTAGTATTCATCTTGTAGACCCCTGACTTCAGGTTTAGAACACCAGAA
The DNA here is from genome assembly GCF_047495875.1 of Pithys albifrons albifrons. Taxonomy (NCBI): domain Eukaryota; kingdom Metazoa; phylum Chordata; class Aves; order Passeriformes; family Thamnophilidae; genus Pithys; species Pithys albifrons. The sequence continues at coordinate 12,837,071 of NC_092470.1, forward strand.
TGTTTGATACAAAAATATAGTAAGCCTTGAGACTAATATACAGTCAGGACACACAAACAAAAATATAGCTCAGGGATGTAGTATTTAGTGATTTTAGAGAAAAATGTCTGACAGCTTGCATGATAAGAAGTGACAGGGGTGACATTTGACCACTGTCATTCCAGGTCTAGCTTGCTGCTTTTTGTGACTTCAGTGCAACTCTCATCACACCTGACGCCAAGAATTCCACGCTACTGTTTGCGCAACATGGAGTTGCTTTTCTATCTCAAGAATCTTGGTTGTCAGAGCATCTTTCTTTTTTCTCCTCCTTCTCATGTTGTAATGGTTAAGACAAACTGTCCCCATCTACCCGAAAATGAGGGGCCTCATGATGACAGTAGTGCAGGAAGACTTCTTGGAGTCTTGGGCGACTGTGTGGGTTTCATGAGATTTCCACGAAACATCTTCAGTCTGGGCTGTGGCTTTCTTTTTAAGCAGCACATTGCTGAGCTGGGCTAGGTTAGAAGGATTAAATCATCACCAACATTGCAATATTACAGGTGAGAGCATGGTCTGTCTCAATATGAGTGATATCCTTGGCTCACAAAACACTTTTGTTGCTTGGAACAAGAGTGTGATCTGTTTCCAGTACTCTCTTCTTTCTTGAGACTTAGTTTTTCTCAGTCTCTTCCAACAAAATCTGAGGGGTATATAATATATAATAAAATGTAGATATGTTAATGTACTGTAAATTATGTCATGATGATTGTGTGTTGTCACAGCAACCAGAAATTCCTATGCTTTTAGCTCTTTCATTATATTTTATACACAGCCCAGAAGTTGTCATGTCACTTGTTTTTCGCCTCCAGACTTTTAGTACTTCTCATTTGGTCATTTCATCTTTCTAGAGACTCAGTTCTGATTTGAGTTCCGATTTCTCCCTTTCAAGAATTAGTAGTGACCAGTTATTTAAAAAAATTATATATATATATAATATATATATAAAAGGAAAGAAAATACTTATCTCAGTATTACAGGCTTCTTACACTTGTTTGCTTTGTTTTTTTTTTTTTAAGACTAAAATTCTGCAACATGCCATAGTGTGGCCATTTAATAGCTCAGCAGATGACAAAGTAAAAAACCAGCCAAAGCAGCATCTTTAATGGGGTTATTTCTCACCATAAAGGCACATTCTTTTATCCAAATTTCAAAAAGGTAATGCAACATTTTCATCTTTAAAAAGGCTGGAAGAGGCAGGGGTTGGGTGGGCAGGGTGAGCCTTTCGTTTGTATGGTCCCCTCTTCTGTTGCATGGGAGGTGACTGGTGGCAGTTGTCAATAAGCAACAAGTCCTGCTCTGGACAGCAACGAGCCTTTCTCAGAAACATCTGCTGCGTGGGGAAGGCATGCAGGAAGTGTGTCGTGTGTGTCCTGCTTATATCCAGTGGACTCAGTTAAAATAAATACCCAGAGAGGATTTCTTGCTTTGATTTCCAAGTGTGCTCTTACCTTCTTCCATTACCTTGCTCAGTTCAGTTCCGTTTACCCAGTTATAAAATGTGTTCCATAATATTTACTTGACTTGCTGTAATTAAATCTTTTGTTATTAGTTTAGGTCTCCTTTCTTCTAGTAATTGTGTGCATTTATGAGAAATCAGTCTCTTCTTCAGAGAGGGTATTACCTTTATATATAATTTAGACAGAGTAGCCAGAAATTCTAAGATGAATTAGAGAAATGAGGCAGCTGAGAACACAGCTAAATAACATGGATATTTTTTGCAAAGAAAGTTGGAGGTGTTGGGTGTTGAACCAACATCTGGTAATTCAGGAATGCACATGTTATCTGCTGTTTCTTCTAAAGGAGTAAACTTAATTTTTTTGATAATTTATTAAAGGATTTTCTTAAATCCTTGAAGGCTTAAAAAAATTATATAAACCACATTTATCTTTTGTGTGAACTTTACAAAGTGAGAGGTACAAAAACAGTTATCTGGTAGGAGTGGACTTCTTTAAACATGTACTTCATCAAACTGACAAAGAAAGAATTTTATTTTTTAATTAAAACAACAGCCAATTTGTCATGAATTTTAATATAAACTTACTTTTGCTCTTTCCTCCTTGTATGTCCTACATAATTTCTGTAATTGATTTTAGCAGCTACATACATTTATTTAAATGAGATATCTGGAATCAAATAGTCTTTCTGACTTAACTTTTAAGTTAAAAATACACATGTTCATGACTCATACTTAAGTCAGCCTATAACAAAGCTCAGTTGTTTCATTCTTACAGTGTTACACATGGATTACTTCAAACCAGCTATTGAAAGGTGTGCTTTATAAAGCACTCTCTTGGATTTTTAAAAACTATTTTAGCATTCTGGCACAGTGTCTCATTGGTATAAACTGCTGCCAACAGTAGATACAAATTTATTGTATCCCCAACCTGTTTTGTGAAATTATGGCACAACATTTTGAAACTCTGCCAGTTTAAGACACAAGCAAAAGCACTGCTAGCTCTGGCTTGCTACTGTAAAACATTAAAATTATGATTAATGAGAAATTGATGGAATTCAGTCCTGCCCATGAAATTCAAAGACCTAACGGAAAGGAGACAGAAATATGTGTCATGGTTCTGGAACCTGACTTTTTCTCTTGAAACTTGATTCTTCTCTGTCTGAAATCTGCTAGAAATTAGGAAAAATCAATAGCATTTGATTGTGTGCCCTAGGCAGGAAGGGATTGCTCTAGGTAGTGCTAAAAAGAGGTAATTTGAATTTGGTGCTATTTTTCCTCCCCTCTCTTATCTGCCAAATTCAGTTTACTTTGTCATTATTTTGTCTGTGACATTTTCATTTAGTTGCTTCTGTGGTTTGTTATTTTTCTTCATTGCCCTGGTCATCTAACCCAGGTGCTTGTCACTGCTTACATACCCTTTTCCAAAGGTATGAATAAGAATCCAAATCCAGGTGTGGCCAACATTAACAGCTGAACATCAGCTAGTGGGTGAAAAGTTTGTAGTCTGAAGAGCTGGTCAACACCAGCTGTTTCCCACTTTTTCAACAGTTGTGCAGCAGCTTGGAGACCCCTGACACTACAGGGAGACATGACAGGAAAGAAGGAAAAGAAGCTGTTGAGAGTTTCACTTTGCTACCTGAAAAGCTATGCTTATCCTTATTATGTCCTTGTAGCTATTTCATCCTTCTTTCAAATGCTTCTGTTGCTGTCTCTCACCTTCCTCAGCTGTAAAACAGCAGTAGCACGTCCAGTAGTTGCTGCTGAAGTGACTGATTCATGTTTTGAAATTCTATTCAACACATAAAGTGTAAGGATTGCTAATCTGTTATTACTCATCTATTATTATCCTACCAAGATTCCACTCTGGGCATTCATTTTAATTGCTCAATAGATTTATTCTTCATAAATCCTCTCTCCTCAGTAGTTTGGAAATGTGGATGGATCCAAATGACACCCAAGCCAAATCTGACTTGAGATATATTGCTATGGATTGAAGATATACTGATGTGTTCCTTTAATGCTGTATTTATAACATCTGAAGTCAAGGGAACAGAACAGTTATGTTAGTTATGCAGAAGATCCTTCAATAATGTTCTTCATCAACATTGCTAGAAATACCCAGAACTTCATTCTTATCACATTTAGGTAACTTACTGCTTTTGTGTCTCATACTTTTTGGTTTTTGGTTGTGTTAAGTTGTGCAACAAAATTGAAAAGAAGTAAGTAACATGTTTGGGTTGAATTTCATATCATTAAGTTGAAGTATATCATTTCCTTTGAAAAATTAACATGGCAAGAGATTTAAAATGTGTGTTAATTTTAATAGATACAAATTACTGTAATCACATAGAGATATAAATTACTGTAATCATGTCCGCTTAAATCTTTCCCTGATTATAATGCCATCATTTCAGTGTCATGTTTCTAACAAGATATTAATTTCTTGTTGCAAGTAGTTTTTGAATGGGTATAACCATGTATCTTAAAGCCCATTGCTCTTGGGAGAAACAATTCTCAATGGCAAAAAATAAAAAGCTACACGAGAAGGCAAGAGAAGTTACTGTAGGTGGATGTGCAAATAGAATAACTGTGAGTCCATACTGACATCACTACTGGAGTGTCAGACCATCACTACCCCTGTTTTGAAAACAGTTCTGATGATTGCCCAGGGAAACTGGAACCCAAGGAGGCATCCAGTGACAACATTGACTTCTCCCAGCTTAAAAGAAAATAGGTGTGGGGAAGGGCAAAATGCTCAGCAGAGGAGATCTGATGTGTATGATACACACAGAGCCCCGAGGCTTGGTGGTTACAGGGGCTTTATTCTCCACTGCTCTGTGAGTTTCCTGGGGCACTGCATGCACACCACACAGAGATTCTCTGTAGAGAATACATGCTCACACCACTGTGGATGTTTAGTGTGACTTGAGAAAATTGTAACATTTTTCTGAGTGTCACTTTTCACAGTATGGGAAAGGGAAAAGGAACTGTTTTGCACTTGAAGCTTCTGCAGCGTAATCGAAGGAGAGTGTTCACAATTTACAGATATTTGCTGTGTCAGGGACTTTCCCTCACCTCTCTCAATTAAAAAAAAAAAAAAAAGAAAAAGAAAAAAAAGACTTCCAAACTTCTGATTTGCTTTTAGTCAATTCTTTGTTGATACCAGTTTTGACACCCTAGAATTTAAATAACTACTGAGAAAGATATTGTCCAGTGAAATCTTTTCCTTCTTTCATCTTCATGACCATGCCTGTTCATTGAGAAGAAATATGTAAATAATGTTGTTACCAGGGAGGACAGTTAATAGCTTTTAATTAATGCCTTAGATTCTGTGAACAATCATGCCCATGAGGAACTCCTTACACAAGGAGTCCTGGTAAACTCACCAGGAGTCTTCATGTGGTAAAATTACTCATACAAATAAGTGTATGAGTGTGAAATGTCAGTGTTCCTCTCCCACATTCCTCCTGCTCCTCCATGAAGGAAAGCCAGCACATGAACATCAGAAGGCATTTTTAGTCTCATATGTCCCAAATAAGGATTTAATCTAGACTAAACAACTGTTTTCAGTATTTGCTGTAACTATTATTGAAAATGTTTTGAATTTTTCTATTCACTTCCTAGCTTTTAGGTCTTGATTTAAATCATCTGTAGTGTTCCTCCTTAGTGTGTTCACTTGGTATTTAATGTTTAGGATATCTTTTTATTGCAATTTAATAACCTCTGCAGTTTAGCTGCATTTTACATAAAATGCACTCATTACTATAAAAAGGGTTTGGAACGAGTGTTTCATCAAAGAAGCTCAAATAGCTCAATCTTGTGTCCTGTTAATAAGGCACTACATATTTATTTAATTGTAAGTGCATATTCAAAGCATTTGCTATCAACTGTGTTATAGTTATCAAGGACATACTGTCTGTAAGCACCAGTCATTTTTGTCTGACATGAGGTTGCCTCAAAAGTTGCAGTTTCCCCTGTAGGTACTGAAGTTATCCAATTACACTTGTTATTTATTACAGTTACTGCATTCCTGATAAAGCTATTTCATGGGTAAATGTTTTAATTAATTGATAAAACAGCTATTTTTCTGAACTGAGATATAAAAATGATCACAATAGACTTGTGAGTTTCTGGAAGCAGGTATGCAAACTTACCAAGGGGGATTTTTTGGGGGGTTAGTGTTGTTAGAGTTTGTTTGGATTTTTGGTCTGCTATATTATCCTTGATCCTAATGGCAAAATAATAACTAATTTATCTGTTGAGACAGTAACTGACACAGCCTGTGATTAGTTCTCTGCAGCACCTTCCTCCTGCATAAGTGGGCATGTGGATTCCTGGTTGTTTTCCTGTGGCCAACAATGCAACTGAGGGACTAATCTGAGTGACAGGTACTTACATTCATCTGGAATTTTTAATCACAGCCTAACACTTGTCAGCTTCAAAGTATACACTGTTGGGAAATTAGTGTCATATCATGTGATGCAGTGCTCGTAAGGCTGCAAAGAAAGCAGGTTGCTTGATTATTTTTTTTCCTTCCATGGCTAAGGTTAACTGGACAGCTGCGAGTCAAGCCTTCAAGACACGCTGCTTTATCTGATTGGTCTCAGTCTTGATCTGGCACATGAAAGGAAATGTGAGGAAGTCTCCAGCAGAGATCGTTTTGCAAGTCTAAAGATGAGGGTAAGGTCAAGTTCACATGTATTTTCACAGTATCTCGTTACAAACATCAACCAAGTGCCACGCAGACAACACGAGTTTAGTACAGCAGTGGTTTTCACCTTCAGGAGATTTCCATTGCTGGAGTATTTTTCATGTTGGGCTTAGCAACATCAAAAAGACCCACCACAGTCAAGCAAAAGCAGTTATAATTTTTTAAAGATGCCTCTTCCTTCTAAGGGCTAAGCATATGGTGACTTTATCCAAGTTTTGATGTTTGAGGTGCACAGGTGTTGCCAACCTCTCATGGGGCTGCAGGTTAACATTGGCATTTAGTTGAGAAGTAATTCATGTTACAGTAATTTACCCATAATGTTACTGTAACTGCTTTTTTCCTGCATTCAGGGGGATACTGCAGAATTCTATGAGGTGGGAAAATACAACATTTTTGGCTTTTTTAAATTGATTTTTTAACAGTCTCTTTTATGATTATTGTGAGCAGTGTGTGAAACTTAAGACTTTTAGCCTGCAGGGTAGAAGGAGTTGTCTCTGCCCCTAGAGGCTCTCGAGAAATATTTCCTGAGTTATGGATGAGCATTGCCTTACAAAGCCAATCCTACATACTGCCTTCTCTCTGGAGACTGTTCCAGTCTGTGGTGGCTCCTCATTTTCTAAAATTTTCTCCTGATTCCACCAAGGTCTTGGTGAGATTTCCTAATTGCTTTTAAATTTCTTAAACATGTATATAGTTATGCTGCAATTCTTTATGGGTTTATGTAATCAGTTTTTCTTAGGCCAGAATTGTTGGTTAGCTGTACATTTCAGTGAAACCACAATTTCCAGTTTTGTTAGCTGTTGTAATGTGCAGTAAATGCTGTGGTTAAAGGAAGAAGCATATTGAGGGAGCCTCTGCACCCTTCAGTTCAATCAGCTAAAATGCTGTTTTGTGAATGCTGTGCATGAGGAACAGCTCTGCACACTTGTGACTGCTCTACAAATAGGATGGTTCTCAACATCTACCACAGAGAAGCAGAAGGGGCTTTTTTCCAGGTCTGCAGATGTCTTAATCTCAGATTTTAAAAAGTAAAGTTGTCATCCCCCAAACTAAAACTCCATACAGTTAAATAAATCAGCCTTCTTTCATGATGCTGTAGCTATATATACGTCTCAAAAATATAATATTATAAATTGCTCATAGAACATCCTAATAGCTGTCATGCAAATTATTCTAGCACTAAATATTTACATAAGCAGAGTCTCTACATTGGGTAAAGGGACAGACATCTTTCTGAATCTTTTCGGGATTGCTTTTTGGAGAGGCAATTACTGTGGTACAAATTATAGTGTAATATTGAAATTGAGGTGATGTGGATGATGTTTTGCTAGACAAAAATTGAAAAGATAGAGCACTGATCTGTTAGAAATTAGTTATGGTTTTATTTTATTGTAAATTCTCCAAGATTTTAGTCTGTTTTGGATTTGAGGATGGGTGGGTGGCAGTTGTCCTTTTGTCTTTTTGACAAAAAACATCTTTTATAATCAAAAGGGCACCATCCTAGGGTGCTCTGGTGACTTGGATGGTTATTAGGGAGAGCTGTGCACAAGCTGGCACCAAACTACACACTCAGTCCAAATTCCCACTGTGCTCTGGGGGGAGGATAATACAAAAAGGAGCATGTCATGTCCTCATGTCCTCTTTGCTGGCCTTAATAAGAGCTGGGACAATTTCCTGAGGAATAATGATAGGTACATGTTCAGTTGTCCTACAGTAGTTGATACAGAAGTGCCTCTCCACATTAGGAGCACAGTATGTTCACAAGGTTTGGTGTAGGGCAATTTTTATCACTTCCTTTAGAAGTTCCTTCCTTTTTCTCACCATCTCCAAGCATTTTTCTGCTTTTCTGTGCTGTTTTCATCATTTTTTTAATACCATGAAATCATGTTTAACTTCACATAATGCTTTCTTCCAGGCAGAGCTGAACTCTACACAAATTTATCCTGATCAATCTGTGTCCAATCTGTTACTGGCTTGATCAGATAGAAATGGATGGTATCAGTGAAGCTGGCACATTGCTCCTAACCTTTCCTGATGGTATATTCAATACTTGAAAATACCAAAGGTCTAAATTCAACAGCAGATCTATAGAATCACTATCCCCTTTCCAAGAGATTAATAATACATATCTCATCTCTCTAAAAGTCTTAGTTTGGAATCATGTTTTTCTGCTGTTTGGTCTTTATTCCCATTTAATATCTAGGGTATGCCACATTCCCTTGAAGTAGACCCCTAGCTTTAAACTTTTCCTTATTATTTTGCAGGGTTTTATGAATAAAAGAAATGAGGATTTGCCTTTCAGTGGACCTGTCCTTCCTTTTCAAGGCAGTGTATTTTATTTACTTACAAAGAGCAAATCAATCAAACTAACCTACGACCCTTTTTATCCTAAGGATTTTTTCAATTGCTTCATTTCTTATTCCACATCTGCATTTGTGTAACTTTGGTCTTTTCCCTTTTAAAAATAACATTAATATTCATCTATGTAGTCTTACTTTCCAACTTTATTAAGGCGTTATTGATTTTCACCTTTGTGAATGTTTGCCCTCAGTTTAAATGTTTGTAATAAACACACACTTTTGCTGCTATCATTAGCAGGTATGGCCATAAATCAGCTACTTCAGTTCAAATTCAGCTCCCAGTTCTCCTAAGGTGCCATCAAGAATCCTTCTCTCCTGGCCAGCATTACGCCAGAGGAGCAGGGAGACCAATTTCAAAATTTTAAGAACTGCATCAATACAGTTTTGCTTGTAATCAGTAATATCATTGAATCATAGAATCATATATCCTCCTTAAGTATTTAGAAATTCTTTGGATATCTCTGATAGTGTGTGCCCTCTGCAATGTCTCTGCTAAAATATCCAGACATTCCAAGATGATGGTGGCAAAATCCTGAATCGTAAGGGTAGTACATTTCTGGTGGGCATTACTGCCTTTTTGGCTCCCTGTGGGACATCATACCTTTAATCCCTGTAATCAGACTCTGCTGTCATGACTGGGACTGTGCATGTAGAGAATTAGTTGCCCAATAATACAGTACATTTCAGTGATGTGTGCTTGTGACCTGAGTAATTCTGAGGTAGGGTTACTGGCAACAAGGAAAATCCAGCTCTTATTTTGGTCCTTAGATAAAAATGGCATGGCTTCTGTAAGCATGGAATGGACTAGACAAAAGACAACATTTTGTTTATCTGATAATCTGCATTTTTAGCTTCTTCAGTAAACTGGTTTGAGTTTGAAAAGCAAAGACACAACCAAAAGAGATTGTTTTGGAGACAAGTAATAACCAGTCTTATTTGTGGAGAAAACTTCAGTGATGTCATGAGTCAATTGTAACAAGTTAAAAAAGTTCTGTCGAGGTCTTCCATGTTAACAACACTTATATTTTAGAAATTCTGCATATTCTGTTTTTAATTTGTGATTGATATTCTATATGCACACATTTTTACTGGGTGAACAATATAGGTTGCCTTGATCTGCTTGGCAGAGCCCATTTGTGTGGCATGTACAGCAGCTTTACCTCACTGTGATTCAGCCTTTTCATTATTTTCCTCTCAAGTTCACATGGAGTCCTCACGTGCACATATTTGGGCTGCAAAAGTGTATCTATTTCTAAGGTTTGAGAAGACTACTGTTAGCACCTTCTGACTGAACAGACCAGATATTTGTCTGAGTTGAGAAGGTGATGTAAAAGCTGCAGAATAAGATTTCAAAGGCTTGGTCCAAGGGAGAGGTTAGAGCAGTATCAAGTTATCTTAGAAGATTTGGATCTAGTTACAAAAAGACAGACTACACTCAAACACACTGGAAAACTGCATATAAATAAGCTTTTCTAGGGTCAGTCTGTGGGGAGGTGCTGTAGTATACAGGCTGGTAACAAAGGCTGCTTCAGAAACCCAGATGTTTTGTCCTTTGATTTTTAATTATTAATTTTTTTTTTTTTTGCCTTCCACACAATGTATTAATTCCTTTACTTAAGTTACTCCCTAATTTGCACATAAATGTACCAGTCCCCTTTGGTTACTGTCTCTTTTAGAAGCAGCACAAGGAATTCAGCTTTTCCTCACTTTTCAGTGAAACACAATAATGACGTCTTTTTAAACAGAAAATAAACTCAGGCTATGGATTTTACATTTTGAAAGGCAACATTTGAAAAACCAAAGACTGATAGCCTCTTGTACCCATAATTTCTTGTTACAAAATGTGATTTGAATTACTCTCAGTGGTTTCAGAACATCTTTTTTCCTAGGCATATGCCCGATTATTTTTACCTCCTGCTTACAAAGGAATATACACTAGATAATAAATACTTGATGCATAATTTTTTGCTCACTGTGAGGCACCTCTTAAATATACACATTGTTTATATGAACACATATTGTAAGTTAACAATAGAAAATCCTAATACAATCTATACTGAATAGTCATGTAGATTATTCAGGTATTTTAGTGTACAGAATCCAATAACTCTTTTATAATTTGACAGAATTGACAGAAAAAGTTGTTAGGATGCAACTTTCCTAGTAAATTAACCCTTTGCTATTTCAGTTTATGATACAATTAATGACGTTAGGAGAGTAAAATGCAGTGACCTTATGGTTATAGGAGAGCTGATACCTGGGCTCTGGAGGCTGCTACACATCCATATCTGTCCTCCTGTTTTTACAAGTTGTTTTTCCCATCACTGGTATTTTTCTACTTTAATAAGATGTAAATGTATTTTTAAACACTAATTGTGTTTGAGGTGCTCCCTTAAAGGTTTTTTTCTTCTCTGAAAGGGCTTTCTGGCCTCTGATTTCTTCAAGTCCTGGAAGTTTAAAGCTAAATACTCCCATTAAGGTGGTTTGGGTGGATATGGACTTTCAGGAGGACCATTGCAATGGGTTTGATGTTCAACAGTAAGGAACAGACACAATGGGTAGAGAGGTGTTACAGACACCCTACTTCTCTTATGCCTCTGAGCCAGTCACAGCCAGTAAGTGCCCCCTTAGCAGCCTTGCATGGACTGACTTCTGTGTGGGACAGGATGAATCTTGGGGCCAGCTGCTCTTTTTGGTGACAACATAATGAATGACAGGAAAATTTATTCATTATATGGTCTTCTAGGTCTTTTATCATCTCTAGAGGAAGATGGAGGAAATCCATGCATGAAAACCTACCAAGGGATATTAAAAAAAAAAAAAAGAAGTCTCTGAGCCAGAAATTGCTGGGAATTGGGAGAAGACACCTGTGAGAGTGTTGATCACTCTTCTGTTACAGTCTTCTGCATTATCTTTTATCACAAAAGATAATTTGGCTTAATCTAGTACAGCTATTCTTATGTCTTGCTCTTGGATTTATACGGATTCATTGATACATAGTGTATATTTACATGTCTGTTTTAACTACTATGTGGTAGAGTTCTTCCTAAATCCACTTGGAGCCAACGGGGAGCAAAAAAAAGTGTTTTAGATAAGAAAACCAAACAAACAAACCAAACAAAAAACTAGCTTGTATTCTCTTTCTGCAGGTAATCCTCTATGCACTGATAGCAGAGGGAGATAAAACAGCTGAGCTGGCTGATATAAACTGCACAGTGATGAGTGGTTTCCCCATCACCACTGAATGTACCCCTTCAACACACAACATGCACAGTAGGCGGCACGTCCTGGGTGATGAAAATTTGTGTTGTGCTGTTTCAAAATACCACATCAGATTTAACAGCAATCATAATGCAGTTATTCTCTTATAGCTGCAAGGAGAGCTGGACACAATGGGGCCTTTTGTTGGGGGTGTGTGGCTTTTTAGAACTGCTAAGCTGCAGCGTAAAATTCACTGTATCTCTCAAGCCCCAGGGGGCATCTCTTGACCCTTCTGACTGCTGCTCATCGGGGCGGCTCGGGCAGCTCGGTGGCTCTGGGAATTGCTGCCGGCCTGGTGCTGTGCCTGCTGCCAACACAGCTGCAGCACAGAGCCCAGCAGAGGAACAACATGCCAAGGTCCCCCGTGCAGAGCGGGATGGAGGGGTCGCTGTGGAAAGTGGGGTGAGGTACCACAGTTTGGAGGTTCTGGTGTAAATGTTTGGGTTGAACATGCACCTTGAGCTGTGCTGGAGCTGCCATAGATCCTTGTCCTACGGGCCTCCAGCTCTGCCTGTGTTTTCTCACTTTATGCAAGAGAAGCAACAGAATAATAGTCTATTTCTGACACATTTCACTGGGTTTTTTCCCCTCTCTTTGTCTGGGATTATGCTGAATATAGTTTAAACCCTAGTGCCCTCTTCTGATCTTGAAATAGGTGTCAATTCTCAGCACACCTGCCCCGGCAGCTCCTGCTCAGCAGCCGATTGTTTGAAATTAGTCAAGCATTTGGAAACACAGATACTTTAATTTGTAATCAGCTTTAAAGCTTTCATCATTTACTCTGATCAGAAACAGGAGCTTAGGCAGAAATTAGCCTTTCCTATTTAAAAAACATTTTTTTTCTCCCCTGGCAGGAGCTGTAGGCTTGATCTGAAGTCCACAGAAGCAAAAGGATAAACCCTTATCAGCTCTGGCCCAGCCCTTCACACAGCACTTTCTCTGGCCAGTCGAGTCACTTAGGCTGAAAGAGGAATACTGTTACAAGATCTTCAAGCGACAAAGACTAATTAAGGATAATCTTGCAGAAAATGTTACTTTTTTGGGGCATACTTAGTGTGGGAAATACTGGTAAGTGGTAATTGTACAATTCCTTACTTTTGGGAAGGTTTTCAATGCTAGTAAACCAAATTTAGTTTATGTGTCTGTATATCTAGGCAGACATGTGTAATTGCATGTTAGATATATCTCTTACACTCAGATGCTGCAGACTATGAATTAGTTCATTCATCATTTCCAGGCTGCCACCTCTGGGATGGAAGGCAGCAGCTGGCAGGGAGCAAACAGCAGTGCTGCACAGCAGCCTCGGAGTCAGAAACTCTGCAGCCACTCAGTTTGAATCATAGGGTGGTTCCATGCAAGGGCAACTAGAAATCTCTTCTTTATAAAAATGCATGTTTGTTTTCTAAAATCATCTTAAGATCATATTTTTTGCTGATTACCATTGAAAGTAGTTTAATAAAATGTTTGCCCTTAAGGAACACAATATAACTGAAGTATGCTAGATATTGGTAAATCTTATAACACTAAATTTACTGCAAAATAAGGTTATGAATTAATTTTCACAGTTCTGGCAGTGGCTGTTTGCTTATGTTTTAAGCAGCTAATACTCAGCAAACTGAGAGTTGTTCTACTGCAAATAAACATTCTCTACTGACCAAACTATTTGCTGATAATTTTAGATGGGAATTGTTGAGAGACTGATGAGCAGATTAACACTAAAGGCCTCTCTAGCAAGAGGTTTAACAACACATTAAGCAACAAAAGGGATATTTATAGCACGTTCCCGGAATATGCGTTTTCCAGCTCTCTATTGCCACCTTGAGTCTCTGACTGCCTTCAACAGAAAAGCCAGATTGGGGCGTGACACAGAGAGAGACAAAGGGAAAATAGATTTTCAGTCCTGATGGCCAGAGCCGTCTCCAGTCATAAGGTGCAAGTCATCAAGTACAACCGAAACAACATGATTTAATTGAGGTTATACACGTTGTGACACACTAGAGCAAGCGTTGAAGCGAGATGGCAGGGCAGTGTGATGTTAGGGCACATTTGTTGCAAGGGATTGCAGAAAGGTTCTTGGGAAGCAGCTGAGCTTAGTGCCGGTGGGGAATTCTTGGGATATGTGCATCACAGAGACACACTTCTGGCCGTGGCTGTCAGAGGAGCTGCTAAGAGTTGAGAGTGTATTTGCAGGGGGATAGATGAATTCTGAAAGGACTATCCTTCATCTTACGCAGATGTTTTGATACCATTCTCTTTGTCTTATGATTGCCCTTCCTAAATTTTTCACCTTCCTCTGAAAATCAGACGGGAACTGCAATACCTGATCTGTCCTATCATATTAACTAGAGACTAAGGAAAATCCATGAATTTCCATGTCCCTTGGGATAGGTGGTATAAAAACTAGAAGCCTGAGACCTTTCCTATGTAGGCATTTCTCTGGCACCTACTTTCTACCTTATAATGTTCAGACTTCTTTTTATAGGTTTATAACTTTTAGAAGTCTTTCATTATTATTATTATTGTTATTATTTCCTATTCTCTCCCATTGCCTTATTTCACACTTGGTGACAGTGTTTTCCAACAGTGTTCAGAGCCCAGTATTCTATGAGTAATGAGTGTCCCAGGCAGCAGGAATACAATTGTGAGATCATTGTTACTAATTGAATACTTGGTGGGGGATCTGTTTCCCTCTGCTGAATGCTTGACATATACTAAAAATAAATTGGTCAAACTTGATTCTAATGAAATCTACTGTCCACCACCCATTTTAGAGTCGTGAGAGTATTTGGACATAGTATTAGCAATCCCAAGTACCTTTCTCTTTCTATCAGAGGATATTGTTTTAAGGTGCCATTTACACTGCTTACTAATAAATCTCAGAGTGATAGACACAAAGACAGTTTAAACTGTGCTAGTAGAGGGTTAAATTAAACCCTGATGAGCTGGATTTTCCTCTCTGCTTTCTGCTGCGGCTCTACTGCAGCAAATACCAGTCTTCTCTTTGGCTTGTTGATCTGAGTTTCTGCAGCATGTGCCAAGCTGGTACAACCAGCTTCCAAACCCTTGGCCTGGTACAGGGAATATGCTGGGGTGAGATGCAGAGGTGCCACTCCTTAATGCTCAAATGCAAGTAAAACTGTAAAGGTGTCAGGCCTCGAGACTGTCATTCTATGGAATAACTGGCATAAAGGAAAACTGTATGTTTTGTTCCTGCTGCAGCTGAAAAAATAGGTATCTCCATAGTCCAGTCCTCTCATTTTGTACTCATTTCGGTGTTGCATTACTTTCCTAGGATTTGGGTGGCTATTCAGATACTGGTAATGTATGAATTCTTCGAAAGAATGGCCTTATTTATTGGACTCTGCCTTCTGTACTCTGCTGGCAATGGCATTGCAGAGAGGTAGATGGGCACACCCGTCCTGGGCTCTCAGAATTCATACAGCTGATTATTTTTAATAGCATTCTTGGAATAATCTCGGGGTGGTGTGTTTTTATTTATATTGATGTCATCACATTGCTGCAATTCTGCCTTCAATACTCCTTTTTATGTATTTCCTGCAAGTGCCACATTAAATGATCACGGGATTTTTGGAAAAGCAACAGGAAATTATATAATGGTGCCCACAAGTCTGTGTATTGACTTTTCCACAGACTTGCTGGTCTCTGAGCCCAAAAATTGTTGGTAAAACAAAGATATTTGATCTTATTTTCTGTTCTTGATTCTTGTTAGTGTCTGGGAACCCTTGGCCTTCTGCTGTTTTGCTGTGTTAAAAAAAAAAAAGATGAAAAAACTAATTATAGAGATTATTGTGGTTTTGATTATAAGGATAGTTGCTTAATTGAGTTGCTTTGCATTCCTAAGTAACTACTAACAGGATTTAATACGGACACTCTGTGTTACCTTCAAGTAAGCTACAGCTTGCACTGAGATGAGCAGAAATGTCTATATAGAATTGTAGCTCCGGTATAAAACATACAGAACACGGAATAAGTAATTGCCTTTCAAGTCTACCTCAGTACATTCAAACCATAAAGCATAACGTATAAAAATGGAGGAAAGCTACAGGGAAAACTGTTGTCTGTGGCATTGTTCCTCAGTAACCTTCCAGGGGTCATAAGCTGTGGAGGGCAAGGCAAAGGTTTCTGTGGAAAATTATAAAAAAATCTCCTGATGCCAATGTCACAGAAACAGAAATAGCTGGAAGACCTGTGATCCTGTCTAAGGGGATCCTGTCTAAGGGATCTCAAAGTGCTTTTTGGAATATTTTGAATATTTATAGCAGAGAATTCAAAATCCTTACCTGTTTGTTGGCCTGCAAATAGCTTCGCTTTTGAAGATAATGATGACTCTTTCTGTGGTGATTTTGTCAAATAACTTTCCCCTCTTATGGGTCTTGTTTTCATCTGAGGGATCTAGGGATATCCCCTAGATGCTAGAAATGAACAACCTATTACATTGTTTGGAGCCTTCCAGTCTCATCTGGAGAACTTCAGTACATTTCCTTCTTCTCTGGAATAGGTAACCAATTCCCCAGGCCAAGATGGGTTTTCACCACAATCCTTTAAAAGCTTCATCACTAGAGAAGTCCCAATATGTCCTAGCCTATAACAGTGCCAGGGTGGTGGCACTGCCTGGCAACGGGCTGTCTCCTCACTCCTGCTGGGCTGCAACAGTGGCTTGCCAGGAGCCCTTGGTGGTGCTCCTGCCTTGTGCAATCCCATAAACGTTACTGTAGGAAGCACAGATGCAGTCTGAAACTCATAGTCACAAACCCTAGGAAAAGAAGAGAGCAGTCTGCCTGCTCTGAAACCCAAGGACAGGACCCAGCACTTGGCCTTGTTGAACCTCACACTGTTGGATTTGGCCCAGCTATCCATCCAGCCCTCCTGCCTTCCAGCAGATTAATACTCTGCCTCAACTTGGTGTCATCTGTAAATTTTACTAATGGTAGACTTGATCTCCTCATCCAGGTCATCAATAAAGATATTAAACAGGACTGGGAACAGCACTAGTGAATGAAGCCTTTCACTGTGTTAAAATAACTCTGGTAACCAGGAACAGCCTAATCTTACCAGGGTAAGGTCAAAAAGGGCTATTTTACCCGAGAGCAGAATACTTGACTCAAGCAGAAGATGAAATTAATCTCTCCTGATCTCTCCATTGCAACTGCTGAATGGCTTCCAAGGCTCAAGCAGGCCTGTGTAGCATTAGCTTGAGTACTTCAGGATTCCTGTGGTCTGAAAAAAAGACATATTCTATAAATGCTGCTTTAGTTCTTCATTCACAGTGCTGGCAGCTCTGCAGCAAGCAGAGCACAGGACACAGTGGCAGATCTCGGTGGTTGCATTTACTGAGCCTTTCCACAGGACTCGGACCAAATGCAGCTGTCCTGGTTATAGCTCATCAGTCCCAGATTTTACTCTCCAGAACAGAGACACTGACAGTTGTCCTAAATCATTAAGCACTTATATGATAATTTAAAAGAAAAAAAAAACAAACCAAAAGAAAAGAATCCCAAGGACATTTGGGACATGACTCCTGAGAGCATTTTAACTCCATGGGCGTAAGATTCTCACACCCACTGTGATTCCTGAGTTTCCTACTTCATAATTAATTGAAATCAGATAAGAATTTGTATTTTCTGAGAACAGCCCCTCTTCAGCATTGATTTTTTTAAGATAGGCAACATACAATACAAATTCTGGGAAAAAATGAAATGACTCAATGTAGTAGTACACTGAACAGAAAGTTTACTGAAAAATCATTGATTTTTCCCTCCTCCAGCATAGAACCACTGTATTACTGAGCTACACGAGCTATTTTCTTTCTCCTGCTTGGATGATTGGACTGCTTGGGGAGTCTGCAAGTGAAAACAAAAAGTGCTGGAAACCTCTAGAGTATTTCCTGAAAAAATATTCCTCTTTAGTTGTTCACTTAAATCTTTTCCCAAAGTAGATTCTTGTGGCCATGTTATGCTACTATCAAAAAATTTGATTCAACCGAGGAGGTAAATGAGATCAATGTGTTTTGTCATGATTGAGAGTGAAGAAAAATTAAGCTGCTTTCCATTGTAAATACGTACAGGTTGGGTAGTGCAAAAATTTGTCTTAAGTGTTTAAAGTGGAAACACAGGCCCTTTTTTAAGTAATCATGATATTCTGAATGTTCTTGCTAAAGCTTAGTTGCTCTATCTTCTTTGTTTTCTGACAGCCTATATGATGAAACATCAGGTAATACACTTTCAGAGCACGAACCATCATCCCATTTTATTGTTTTAATCAGTGTGAAAGGAATGATTTCATTCACTATCCAATTACATTCCTGAGTATGCTCATTTTAACAGGCTCAGTATTTCCCTAATTTATCTGCTAATCATTAGGAACACATTTGGCCTCAGCTCAGAGACTGCTGTGTCCTGGGCTTCAAGCTGGGATTAACACAGTTCTAAGAAATCCCAAACAAGTCTGTGTAATGGAATTAGAGTATTTTGTACACACTCAGGTGACAACAAGTAGTGCTCATGGCTTGTGCTCTGAGGGCTGTGTTTGCTCATCTCCACAGGCACCCACAAAGGTCAGAAGTTTCACTGAGTGATGCAATGTTCTTAGTAGGGTTTAATTACCAGAAAAAGAAGTGCATACAGTGACAGAAAAGTCAGTATATCATGTAATTAAATCAGCTTTGCACTGTTTTAGAGAGATGTTTTTGAACTGTGTGAATATTTGTGTGCACTTTGATTGTAATGGCTGTACTGTAAATGGATCCACATATCTTTTCTGCAATGAAACATGATTTTCAGAAAAATTTACCCCCTGGTAGAAGTCAGGCAAGGGTGAGATTAACTTGTAGCATTATCACAGACTTGTTCAGCACAAATCTGCAAATTGAATTTATAAATCAGGGATTAGTTTTGCTAGGATGCTTTCCCCACACCAAATGAAATGCCTCAAAAACATTGCTCATCTTTCTTATCTAACAGCAAATACTCGTTAGTTATTTATTGAATTATGGATATTATTGAGGTGTTATCTATACAACTAAATGTTTGTTAGAAATAAGCCAAGTCTGAGCAGTGAAATTAAAGGGATTTTTTTTTAGATGTCTGAAGTTTGGTCAGGTTTTAATTTGGACCTGCCATGAAGAAAGTACCAAGAAAAAGGTTTCTAATAAGTTTCAGAGTATACCGCTAAATAAGAACTTGTCCCAAAAGTAATCTGTTTTAAAATAGGATTTGGTGATTTCATAAAACCTTAAGTCCTTATTTCCCTACAAAAGGCAGCACTTGGACATGATATAATGTTCTGTTTCCTCTTAGCTATAATTAGATCAAGCAAACCAAGATTCCCAGACCTCCCCGGAAATAGGCTTATTCCCAAAAAGAAAAACTGACAACAAGAGTTATTAATGTCCCCAAAATCAAGCTCCTACTCTACAATATAAATAAAAATAGTTCAGTTTTCTACAATAGTGTGAGTAGAGTTAGATAACTTGTACAATATCTGGAGTCAAGAAGAAAAGATAAAGAAATAACGAGAAGTCATCCCATAGGCAATATAATACTTTGTGACAGCTGCAATATTTAGCAAAGTATGTATAGACAAAACAGTTTTGATATCCTTCCAGAATACCTGTGTGAGAAATTATAGAATTTTAACATCTCTAATTGAGAGAAAATGTCTGGTTTGATCCTCTCTTGGAGAACCATGTTTTTATGTTCCAGGATGATGCACTTGTTGCTTTTAGCTTTTTTTTGTTTCTCCTTCTGCAGTGAGAGTTGATTGACAAACAGTAAATATCATATGCCTCCTCCTCACCCTGCAACCAGAAGGTTGGGGTTAAAAGTGAGAGGGAAAAATGGGAGAGGAGAAAATGAGAGCACAGGAAATTTGGCAGCATCAGAAATCTGTAAGTACAACGAAGTGCTGAATGACACGTTAAGGCAAGCCACCTTAATTATAAATTATATGTGGTAAATTGCAGGATAAAAGTATTTTAGAAGCTAAATCCATCCCATATTGGTATGTTGCATTATCCTGAAGTGACCCTGGGCAGCCAAATGTTCTTGCAGTCTGTCCTTGGCTCCTTTTGCATTATACAGGTTCCTAAGCCAAATTTGCAGTTAAACATCTGAGCTGTAAATAAAGATTCCCAAAGCCTACTGTGCTTTCCTTGTTCTAAGAGTCCCTTCACAGTATGGCCTCAATTCAACTAAGTACTTAATATATACTTAAATCCTACTTAAATCAATGGGATTTAAACGTTTGCTTAAATGCTTTGCTAAATCATGGCCTATTAAACTGTCTATGTTGGAGATCAAACTCTAATTTTTATTGCTGTGATTTCTTCTTCTGGTGTTATACCTGAGACCCCAAACTACACTTCACTATAGTCTTGCTTGACTGAGCCTGGAACTGTTTTAAGTGTGCAAGACCTGTATACCTCATGTGCAAAAAATAGGTTTTATTTGTTTCAATCATCAGCTATTGTAAACTCGTGTTCCTGATAACATTAAGTCAAATTAACCCAGTTAAGAGGCTCAGTGTTTCTCACACACTATCATTTTGAAGGTGAGTAATATGAAATTTTCCTTTTTCAGTAATGATTGCAAGCCCTGGTAAATGTGGGAACATACAGTTTTTTACAGAATGTAGACACATGAAAATATTTGAGGAGGAAGAGAGAAGGTTTTTATTCTTTTGCTGATTTGTTGGCAATCTCCTCTTGGCTATTTTTTTTTCACAAATGCAACTAGGATTGACAAGAAAAACAGCCTTTTGTAGCTGAGGAGGCAGCAAGAAAAGAAGTCGCCAAAAGAGCTGTCAAGACTCTCCAAGTAATTTGATGTGTAGGGAAAATATGTTGAAAATATTGCAATTATATATACTATAAATTTTTTAGAAGAGAGTCAGATGTCCTGCTATGCCTGGGATGCCCAAAGAGATTACTCTGGCCTTATCACTGTTTTTTTGGAAAAGAATGAGGATGAATGGTGGGAAAGTGAGGACACTTCTTGACTTCTCTTGTAATGCAAGCTCTCTGCTTGTAGTGGAAATCAGCCAAAAACACAGCTCATATGCCAAGAAAGCCCAAATGAAGAGATGAGTGGAAAATACCAGATGCTTAAATATTTCTAGGATTTTCTCAAAGCTGCTAATACTGGTTTTCTGCTTAATTAGCCAAATATGAGATGGACTGTGCTTCTCTTTCATGTACAGATGCTTCTTGAAACACATGAGTTAGCCACCTCATGTCAGAGGAAGAGATAGATGCTGGTTTCTTAAACAACATTAAGAGAAGATAATTGCTGTAGAGCACAGCCCATAATCCTCACCCACAACACACTTAGTCTACCAGAATTGCCCCAAGATTGGGATTCCTGAGGCAGCTTGTTGTCTGGAAGTTTATGTTTCTATCCTGGGAGGGAATTACTCTCAGTGTGTACATTTTCCCAACTAGACAAGATTTATTTTCAAAGTGTTGCCTTTTGTCCACTGCTCAGTTTTCTTTCAAGCAGCTAAACTTTTCCCAAGAGAGCTCAGTGTTTTGTTGATAACCTCAGGGGTATAGATGGACAAATATGTCTATCTATCCCTTTTGAACATCAAGTGACCTTCCCATGAGGGATGTTTTTCATAGGCATCTCTGTTTGTCAGCATTTTTGTGCCTTCTGGAAGATGAGAATTAGTCAAACATGCATTGAGTTTGTTTAAAAGTATGAAATCGTGAAACTATACAGGAGGACAATTGAATTGCAGTAAAGGTGAGCCTCTCAGCTGAGGAGTACTGTGTGATACCAATCAACTGTAGAATCTTCAGAGTACAAAAGCAGACTCTGGAGAGGAGTAGGTGGGATCAACAAAGTCATTGATATTTATAGTGTACTTGTTCTTTATGTCACTTGTTTTGCTAAATAATTAGAAAGCCTACAGCACTTGATTACTCTGCTGAGTTCATCTGATATGGCCTTTTCAGACACCAGATGTAAGTGGTCTGAAACCATAAAATATCATAGTCATTTTAATATTCTGTTAATTTCAATAATTTTATGATACATATATATATATTAATATTTATGTACCACTTACAAAAAAATTAAATACATTCAGCATATGTTGTTTTAAAAGAAATTGATATAAAAGTAATGTTTTTATTCAGAGTAGAGTTTAATAATTTAATGTTAATATTTAAAATTCATGTGCCATCAAATATATACAAAAAAAGTATTTCTTAAGATTTTTTAACAAGTACAATGAACTATTACAGGATTTCTGTGAGAGGGAAAACATAGTAATGTACTGAGCAGGGGAGGTAACTGTTCTCATACTTAATCTAATGGTACAATTTCTTCATCTTTGTTCATTCGAGGAACTTTCTTTTACTGCTTCTTTTGTTCCCAAGCCTAGATAAAAATTATCACTACTTTTGGAAATCTCAGAATGTTGTAGTGTACTTTGTTTCACCTCAAGACTGATCTGTGAACTGTACATGAAAGTGTTACATATTTTCATGTTTGTTTGTTTTAAGATTTAGTGTCCCCAAATATTACTACTATCCATTTTTTGATCACAACTAAGAGGTATAGATATAACAAAGACACCCCCTCCCATTTTCACACTCCTTATCACAGATTGAATTAAATTAGAAGGGAAAATGGAAGAGAAATTAAATTGCAATTAAGTTACTTTCTTCAAGTGATCATAATTTGATTTAATTTCAAATAAAATATTAATAAAATATTAAGTTTTCTTGGAGAGAAATTCCACTAATGGAACAGTTTCCCAGGGAAACAGAATATAAGTGATTAACTGTCATTTCTTCTTCAGTAATAGGAACTTTCTAAAATAATTAGTTTGCCTGGTTTCAGATTTGTTTCTCATGTATTCATGCAGAGGTCTAGAACCTCACCCTATACATGGTACATTCTGGACCTTGTTTTGGAATCTCAGTTCTCTCTCTTAATTCTCACACTTGCTGAAGGTTGTAAATTACAAGCAGGCTACAAGAGAATCTTCTTCAGATTCTATAATAAGAAATACAGAAAAAATCATACACGTCTGATTTCAGTGACACAATGACTGAAAGTATTTTTAAAAAACAAATGTGAAATATGTCCATTTGCAAGTTCTCATGAAAAGTATCAGAGTTTCAAAATTAGATAATTTTAATGTACTCTTCTGGTTGTTTTGCAGTTAGAAAATTGAACTCCAGAAATGTCCCCCTGGCTAAATGAGGTTTTCTAAAATGTTGGAATTAATCAATCAGCTCTTCAATAAGAGCCAAGCCTCAAATCCACAAGCATGAAAAACCAGCTAGTAATGGCTATATAAATTGATTTCCAAAGGTTAAATGTGCACATTCAGGGCTTAGAACAAAGTCTTTGTGGCCTTATCCAATTGGGATATCTGTGTGACTTACATTACTTTGCATATGCTGTAATAATGATAATTAAGGGTCTAGGTTTAGATGAGGCCATGCAGTTTGTTTCATATTTGAAATTTAGACCAGGCGCTTTTTTTTTTCCTGATGAACAAGGCCCATGGAAATCTGACACTGAATCATTTTATTCCCTATTAGGGCATGAAAAAGGATATAAAACCCCCAAAGGTACAAAATATATGTGTGAGAATAGATCTATTTTTTTCAGCTGATGGTTGGGCACATTTAAAGGATAAAATAGGATCTTTTTTTCTTGTTAGACCTAGCTGAAAATCAAAGCTGGCAATGGCAACAGAGTTGGCTCCCATGCTGAGGCTGTGACTGAGGCTGGTATTGATACTTTGACTAAACTTTAGAAGAATCAGTTTGACCAATGGGTGCATGGTAAGAAGGGGGTGCAAATCTGTAAGTAATCATACCTGAAATCTGACTGGGTAGAAACAGGTAGGCTTTGGTTTACTGTTTAGCCAAAAGTTTGCTCCAATATAGGCATACTTAATGGATTTGAACAAGTGTAATAATTCTGAATGGCAGAGAAATCTGATAAAGAGCCAAGTTTCAACCACGAGTGGGATAGAGATGGGTTTTGGACAAGTCTTATGTAGGTTTTCTCTGTGGGACTTTAAAAACTAAGGCTGTTATTAGATATAGACTAAAAAAGGGATTCTGGGCCATGTGACATTTAATATCTGTTACAGAAGATGTTCTCAGGCTAAAATCAATGTTATGCCCTTCAGACCCAAAAAAACTACAGTTATGAAAGAGGCATATAGATCTCTCTGGACTAAAGTTTTTGTGTAACCCATGCTAAAACTGTTTCAGATAGACGAAGTAGAACTTGGATTTCAGCTGTTCACTTTCAGGCAGAGTGAGCAGGAGTCCTTGGCTGAGATTGTTGTTTAGGTGGTGCTGATCTTCCTTGTCAGGCCAAGCTTTCCAGGGCTAGGTGACTGGCCAAGCTTTTCCTACTCAAACTTCTGTTTAGAATTATGCACATGTTTCTTGGCTTAATTAGAGCTTAAGACCCACAGCTGGTGTTAAGCAAGGACATGGAATGGCCAAGTATCAAAAAATCCAAAATTAAAAGGCATGGGTGGTGTATTGACCAGGCACTGTGAGCAGTGAATGACAGCCAAACATGGGAAAGATGAGAGGTTTGATGATCAGTGTAATCAACATAAAAAGCTTAATTACAGAAGACAGAAATGTAGTGACTTCATAAGATTTAAAAAAAAAACAAAACAATATTTATTTCAAAAAGCAGAAAGAAAAAGATAACCTGATGCTGATGATTTTAATCATGTGCAGCATATAACCAAACTGGATAAGAAGGAAAAATAAAGGGCATTGCTTAAATTTTTTTGTAATTCTTTTAAATGAGATTTTGACAAATGTCAGAAGGATTTGCATTTTTGATAGAAGTAACCTTTTGGAGTGGCCATGTGCATTTGAGATCCGTTGAGCCCTTTGCCTGACACGCCACACATCCAGCGGCGATGCCGCAGTCTCTGCAGCCACCTCGTGGGGACTCCGTGCGTGGCCACCGAGGCAGAGCCAGAGAGGGACCCTCGGCCAGGCAGCAGCACAGAGCCTTGCTGGTAAAGCTTCATTTCTAGGCTTTGCTTCCTTGTCACAATGAACTTTTGCTGGGGCAGAATAAGAAGAGTCCTACAGCATGTCAGCACATCATGACTGTGAATAGTGGTAAGAAATTTCTCATTTACATTCAAATCCTGGACTTTTCCCTGCCCTTAATCACCACAGACTTACTATTGGAGTAACTATTAAGAACATGGGGCCCTGGCTGCAAAGCAGCTGCAGGTCCCTTTTCATGCTGAAGCTACATCTCTTGTGTTACGGCAGAGTATATGACTTCCCAAAGGAGCATTGTAGGGGTTGTCCATGTTTGACAGCAGTGCCAATAGGCTGTGAGGCTGAACAGTCTATTTCTGTTTCTTCCTCCTGTCAACTACGGTGCCTTCTGTTTTCCTGTTCTCTCTGATTATACCCTTTCTGTTCCCATCCTGCCAACTTAACCAGCCAAATTCAGCTTGGGGATGGTATTTCCTTTTTCATAACTGTTTTACTGTCTTCCTCTCTATGTCTTCTTGGCAGTTTTTTGCTCTGCAAATCAGTGAAAGAAAGGATGTTTGCTTCACTGGAAATTGCAATCATTTTCCTGAGGGGTTTGCGTATTCGGTTTACAGGAAGGCAGAGACCAAGAAAGATTCCCTTATAAACTGATTTTTCCTGACAGGATCAAGTGATGGAGGTACAGGCCATTCATTTCATGAATTCTTCTCTAAGGATTCTTAATGCCTTTTGATTGTACTTACCTCTGTGTCCCATTGTCCCAATTTGCCACAGCATGTGCTGTTATGTATTCCAGTCAAAAGTTCGCTTTCTACTTCTACTGACTGGCAGTTTGGAACAGAAAGGTATCACAGGTTGTTAAGCCAGCTGGGTAGAAATATATGCATCATGGTGAATATAATTTTTGTTTTAATTTCTTAGGGAAAATTCCTGCAGATTCCTAGGAAGGTGGCCCATCACCACCATCCCCGGGTCAGCTGGCCATATTTAACTACTGGTGGGACACTTGACAACGGGAGGATTCCAGTCCCCAGGTTTGTCTCCTAGTGACTGTTTCCTTGGTGTGGTGATCAGAGTGGAAATGTGTTCTTGGTGAGGATCTGTGCCTTTGTTCTAAATATACACGTGGTTTATTATGAGTAAATTTCTGAACTGGAAGCCAGGATTATCTGTGCACCATTCTGGGAGGTCATGGCAAATGCTCTCATGAGCTCATGTTAACAGCTTTGTGAAGAGCTGAGGAGCTGGAGAAGCTGTAGCCTCTGCTTCCTCACGTTTCTCTGCCTTTGGTCCACCCCTTGCCATCCAACTGTGCTTCAGAAATGCATACACAAATGTTTTTCAAAACAGAGCTTTTCTTGCTGTTTGGTCAGGGAATGGCACTTTGTTCTAGCACCCAAATGCTCAGAGACTATTATTCCCAACAGATGATCTTTCAATGAAAAGGATTAAACAAGTCAAACCACTTATGTTTGTGTAAAAAAGCAACATAAATTGATTAAGCAGTTGTCAATAGGATCTGAGATATGGGATGAGATATGAGAGCTAAATCTAAGTGCCATTACTAAGAGAGTAATAATTATTGATGTGGCTATCAAGGTTTTCAAAGAGGTTTGTTACTAAAAGAAAAATCTTTGGACTTTTCAACATCTTCCCTGTAACTTCTGTTCCTGGGAATCTCTCAAGAATTTGTTCTAACCTGATAATTTGTCTTTATGTGTCACTCATGTTAGTTGCTGAAGTAACAGGTCTGATGCAACCTGTTCCCCTCCAATTCTTCCTTTTGCTGTCTGGTAGCTACATTGCTACATTTCCCACTTCTATAAAGTTATATCTTGCAGAAACTTCCCTTAGGAGACAAACACTTTAGGCATTGCTTTCATGCCTTGTCTTTTTTTTTCCCCCTTATGGAATTTCGTCTGAGGTGCTGCACTGGCCACAGTGAGAATATGACCATCAGGAATTGGTGTGTGAGAATTTTCACCTTCTGAAATGGAGATTTGTGATCCAGTGACTTCAACCTATCCCTTTCAGATTTTCCTGGTTTCTAATTGATTTACAGCAATTCACACTAATGTTAAATGCTCCAGGAAATCAGTGCATGTCATCTCAAATGACAGAATCTTGTTTAGCTACGTTCATCTCAGATTCCAGTTGTTTTGTCTCTGTGTAGTTCATGGATTTATTCTGGCTGGGGTTTTTTTCCCCTCAGAGAAGTGCAGGTTCCTAATCTCATTGATCTGGCTTCTTCATCTTGGGTCATGTTACAAATTCCTAATCAGGTTACAAGAAAATCAGATTAGTTTCTTGTGCTTAAACAGAATAGCTTAAATGTCTGGACCTGGTACTATAAAATTTTTGTTTTATAGAACTTGTCAACTTTGGGTGTGCAGGAAGAGCAGAGCACTCAGTGTTGAATGCATCACCCCCTTTATTTTATGTCAAGGATACTTCCCACAATAAGTAAACTGCGAACTACACTAATAATCTGAGAAAGTTGTTTTAGAAGAATCCTCTGGTATTTGAAATGCTGTTGCTGTTTCAACTGTGGGTTTCATTTATCTCCTTCAAAAATTACTATGAACATGACAGATCACTTGGTCTGCACTCTGAGCTTGTTTTATGTTCTGGCACTTGCAATATATTGATTTTATTATTTACCACTATGCGAAGAAAGAAATCAGTTGTATAACAATAGACAATGGAGTCACATTTCTAAGAAATGCATTACTCTTTGGAATCAGATCTCTCTTGTATCAAAAACGTCTAATTACTTGTGAGAACTTGACCTTTCAGCAGAATATATTATTTCTGTAAATGTATTAATTTTTTCTAGGTCAGAGGGTGTGGGACCAGACTTTGAAGAAAGTTGTATTGCATTCCCACATTTTCAGCTGCTCCATAATGGTCAGTGAATTGGAATCTTCATATTTTAAACAATATTTCCAAGGTCTTTGTGGCTGGAATCCTTGGTTGTGCTAGAGCATTTTCAAAGCCCTTTGCAAGCACTGGAAAAACCACTGAAAACCTTTTGTAGGCTAAGAACAGGAGCCTAAATATCCCTTAATTTATATTTCCTGTTTATAAATGTGAATAATAACATTACTAATTTCTCTACTCATCTGCAGATATTGAGCATTTAATGTGGCACTGAGTATTTCTGCTATACTGAAGAAGTAGTGCTTAAAAAGTTCATTGTAAAGTTAAGCAAAAATTTTAAAGTAAACATCATTGCATTCGTACTGTTTCTGGTATTTAAACTAAAGGAAAAAAACCAATCCTAAATGAAAAAGTGATGCAGCTCCTGTATCTTAGAGGAAAGGGTAACAAAAGTATCTCTCATGTTGTATAGTTTTTCTCACACACACACACCCTCCCCCAATTAATTCCTCACTCCTTATTAACAAATCCAAGGAATGATCTTTGAGTTATAAATGCTGATCTGGACTTTTAATGGGGATTTAATTGTTTCTAGACCTTCACATTGGTTTCCTGTGACTTTAGTGTTTTTGGGCTTCTCAGCTTCCCAGGCCCATCCTATGTCCTGCAATTACCAAATATATATGACTGTATCTGAAGTTCCAGGGCTTATTTAGCTGAAAATATCTTCTCAGTGTTTTGTTTGCTTTCCCAAGAGTTAATCTAAATTTTGTTTATGGTAAAACACATTTACCAAAAGAACCTGATCGTGAGCAGTGTACAAGGGAGCTGCTGGCCACACGGTGGAGCATTCAGCTCTCTCTGCAGGAAAAACTGGCCAAAAAGATGCCTGTCTGTCTGATCCTTCACTAAAGAGGGAGATACAAAGTTCTGTAAGTTCTTTGAGAAACACTGTTCTTCACGGTGATTTATGCTTATATATGTAGTAAGAGGTGAGAATGGCTTTTGCCCCAGCCCAAGTCTGGATACGGCATCTAGTCCTGAAATTAATTACCAATGCATTTCATTCAGGCCAGCAAATCCAGTTTAGCTACAGCATTACAGCTACCCTCATAGCCCACTGTCATGTGCAGGTGAAAGGGTCCTCATCCTATTCATCACCCCCAGACACCTCAAATTCCTCAGGCAGACATATTTATGTTACCAATAAAAGTAGTATGCAATCCTCACTCTGCTTCCCCACCAGACTGCTGCCTACCAATGCTCATTATATGCTTTGCTTTCCTCCAGGCTCCTCTTGCGTTGCATTTGACTTGGATCACATGGAAGAGAAAGGCTAAGGACCAGCAGCAGATGCTGGAACATTACTTAATAAATTGCTAATACATCCTCATTAACAAAGGAGCCCTTCCAGAGTGGATATTAAGACAAAGAGCTTTTGGCATTTGTGCAGACTCAAGGGAACATCTGTGTTTGTGATGGCAGAAGATTCATTGTGTAATACTAGAAATGGAGCCTCAAAGGAAAATCCTTTTGCTGATAAAAAGTAAGACTTCTTATAAGAACTTTCACTGAAGCTCTTTTTTTTTCTTTCAGTTGTCATTATTTTCATCTTTTTTTTACCTATTTTTAGACATGTTATCACTTTAGCAATGTCTTGAAAGAACTAATTAAATCATACAGTAGTACTTTTGGTAGTTTTTTCTCATTCATTTTATTGTGCTTAGAATTAGAAAAGAAATCTAAAGGTCTGCACAGGCTGAATGAAATAACTTCCTAACTAAGAGCTGGTTCACTTTAATTCTTTAAGCATTTAAACCATTTACCCAATTAAACATATCAGTATTAGTTACAGCTGAGATGATTTACAAGATACTAAGGGATTGCACTCGTTTATTAAACATACTGAAAAATAGTTTTATTTCCATTCATATGATTTCTGCATTCATGTTTCCCCTTAGAAACATTTTTAAATTGTGAAAAGAACTGCATACCTTAAAATCTTGAGAAGATCTTTTTTTTTCCTATGTGTGAAAATTAAATACTCTGATGAGAGGAGAACTTAATGATTATACCATAAGCAGGAGAATACAAGAAAGGAGAGCAAAACAAAGAAGATTGGACTAAGTTTGTTGTGTAATATTAATGAAAAATTAAATATTAAGTTGTGACTCACAGTTTTATTATCAAGATTTAAACTGCTTTGCACAGGCTGAGCCTCAGAGGCTGCCCATATGCACCTTCATAGCACATTTCAGATCTTAGATGTGTTAATTCAGTGAAGCCCATGCTGACTCTTACAGAGCTTTCTCAAAAAAATCCGCCTATGAAGGATTTAAAATGTACCATGAGACCAGTGAACAGATAAACTTACCAAAAGCAGCATGTGTTAATGTTTGCTCACAGGAAGTTCATTACCACAGTATCAGAGAAAGTCCCTTCAGTGCTTACATAATTTGAGGCTTTTCTTCTAACTTTTGGGCTCAAACATTTGATCTCCGTAGCCTTGATGGTCTTATTTAATTCAGCAGCAGGCAAAGGCTTTCATATTTGAATTGTGAGATCCTGGGAAGAAAGAACTATTTGAAATACATGCATTAGTGTTTTGTCACTGATTACTTAATATTTGTAAATGGCATTTTGTATTGTGTCTATAATTCTTTTGCACTGAGGGGAGCACACAGAAAAGCCCCCCAAATGCAAGAAACAAAAAATTCCAAGATCCTCTCTGCACAAAAATGGGTCAAAAAAAGGATCTTTCCTTGAAGATGTGAGTATTCCTGGTTGTCTTCCATGAATTGGGCTATGGGCAGTTAACGCAAAGTCTATGGGGCTGACTTATCATCCACTGAAGTGAGGGGCAAAAATGAGATTTTATTCATCATTGCAGCACTCCTACTGTTCATCTGAATCCTGTCAATTCAGAACACTCAGAAACTCTATAGCTGTGTCTTTTCCTTTTGAGACTGAAAAGCTATTATAAGAAAATTTGTTATGTTGAAAAAGTGAGGGTGCTAATGGATGGTTAAGTGTCTGGGTTAACCTTGCTGGAGATGTTTTCATTGGGATAACTCAATTTAATACAATATGATAGAATTTTCTAGTATATGTTAAAGTCCAAATGTTGATGTGTAAAAGCAAAGATGAAAAGTCCCCTTGAGAAATCTGTTTGAAAGCTGATTATTTGAAATTGCTGTAACCTTATAACGGCTTATTCCAGTGATGAGATAATGATACAATTTAGAGGTGGGCAGCTTAGTGATATATGTTTCATTTAGATTCTTCCTAATAGATGGCATTTATTGAAAGCTGACTCTTGAACTGTGTTGCTTGCCTTGTGCTATCTATCTGCCTTGGAGCTGTTGGACACTGTAATTACATTTTGCTTCATTTCCCGTATAATTTATGTGAAAATCCTTCCATCGTAGGCAAGAACAAAATCCAGATAACGAGCACATGGCAATGTATAAGATTTAAGATGCTTGTTTAGATTGCAGCTTGAACTGCCCATGACTCAGGCACGTTCAAGGTCATCCAATATATAAGGATACTGTGTATCTTCATTATGCACTGTTGACTCAGGATTTGTGGACTGAATCTTGTTTTTAATATTGCAAAGTTTAGATATGCTTGAGTGTTTTGTTGTATTCTTATGTACACTTCACGTGTTGAGAAACAGAATTGGACCACAAGAAAACAGCAGATGAGCATGTTGGTTACTGAAAACGACATTGGATTTGCTTTGCCTCTTTGGTCTGAACAGAAAGTTTGCTTCAAGTTCCCATGGGAAGATCACAGTGAGCAGCTTTCCCTGAGAACAGTGAATTTTGGTGGACTCTTTAAAGCCTGATCTTGGAAACGCTAAAGGAGTTTGATGACTGAGTAAGGAAACAAGGAGACAAATTTAACATAGGAAATAGGTATGTTTCCAAGGAAGGGAGGAAGGGACCAGCCAGAGCTTGAAGGAAACATGCTGCCCAAAGCATTGCTGCAGGGGAATCCCGTGTCCCTGAGACTCTCACATAGTTGTTACATGGTACCTTTGACATAAATTGATGCTACTGTTGAAGGGGTTGAACCCATCTGACTCCTTGCATCCTCCTGGGTCATTCCAACCTGATCCTTTGTGCTCCCAGGGAGTGTTGTGCTCTTGAGTGGTAGTTGAATCAAAGAACTGCCCTGCTGAAAACTAATCTGGGAACTGGGGAGAGGCAGGGGATTGTCAGAAGGAATATGCAGAGGTACTGGTTCAGGTGATCGTGTAACCACAGCCTGGTACAACCAGCTTTTCCAAGTACTGTGTTCATGCAATATCCTGGAGAGCAAGAGAAAGAGGCCATCTCTTTGCAGACAGTAATTTGAGTGGCTATATTTGCATTTTTAACTTGAACAAATGATAATTATTGTTTGCTAATGAGATAGCTATTGTGTACCTAAACAACCTCCTAGGTGATACAGTAATAGAATTACTAACTTTCTTTATGCAGTGAATTAAGCTGATTTGGATTTCCTCTCCCATTTTTTATTAATATCTCATTTGTGAAGACGTTAGGCAATAAATGTAGCTGAAGTAATCTTACTATTTCAATGCCAAAGGCTCTCCAATTTTAGAGTGCAACTTCAGGCTGGAAAATGGAGTGAATATTACAAAAAGCAAAGAGACTAGGAATAGATTTTTTTTATGGATGTCTGCTCTAGACACACCCCACCTCTTCCAAGCTTTTGACATGTAAGGTTGTCCCAAGTATCATTACTAGAAAGCCCTGACTGTTTCGTTAGTTTCTGCCATTGTAAAGTCCTAGAACTCTTCCTCTCTTCTTCTAAAATGATAAAGTTCTTTATTTAATGTTCTAAATTTATCTTCTTCATTTTCACTGACTCCTAGGTCTGGCTTGTAACGACTCATGTAAGTCTGGAAAATAATTTGGTTACAGTGCTTTCAGAAAGGTCTCTGGTGACATGCATGTCTGTGGGATGCACGTTGTACTGCTGGATAGACAAAGCTGCACAAAACACAGATTCCCTCATAGCAGAAGGAGCTACAGCCTATGTATCCTCCAGGAAAAATGAGCTTTCTTATGGTGTCTAATTATTTTTTTTGTGACTTGAAAGTACAGAGCTGCAAGTCCAATCCAGGGACAGTGCGCTGTGCAAGCCAGGGCAGTGCTGGAAGCCACGCACATCAGCTGCACTGTAGAAGCTGTTGGGGTCTGCTTTGTCCCACCATGTGTGGCTCTTTCTGTTTGTCTTTAGCTCCTCTTTGTTTCCCTTCTTTTTGTCCTTAGTTGCTGTTTTAGCACTGGCCTCTAAAACACCCATGACACTTTTCTGTTTTCAGTATATTCTCCTGTGGATTGTTCTGTCATAGAACTGTATATTTTAATAGTCATGATACTCTTCCAAGAATAAAAAGAGTCATCTTATGATGCTGTAAGATCAGTTAACTTCACAGGAGGAGCTTTTTAAATGGGATCTTTTTTATGTGGGATGTGAATTCACAAAGGAAATTGAACCACAATGGGAGTATTCCTCTTGATGTAAGTGTGATAAATGTCAGCAAGAGTTATGAACATGCTGAAATTGAAGTGCAAGACCTACTGTATTAAACTGTCCAAACAATCTTATAGGGTGACAATTATTTAACTGAGCTCAGTAGATCAATTTTATTCTCAGTAAGTGAAGATTGTTACCCTGGAAATCCCATAACTGCTCTTATGTCCAGCTGCACGTCTACATCATCTCTGGGGACTAAACAGGTGAGCTGAGATTGCAATCTGAGCAGGGAATGTCTGTCTTTGAAGTCCAGCTGGAATTCTTTTTCATCTTGGTTCTTTCAACTCTAAAAGTAAATGTCTTGAAGCTAAGAGGAGTTTGTGTTTTCACACAAACTTGGATGCTGTACAGCATCATTACCATCATTGGTTTCTATGGCATCAAAAGTTTTCAGTACTACTGATAATTAGTTCATTTGAAGATATACAAGTCATTTTTTTTTCAGTGTTTCCAAATACTTTTTTTCCTCACTTGTTTTATGTACTCAAGAATCTGAAGAGATAACATTCTCTTTATTACAGAGATGACTGGAAAACTTGTCCCTTTCTTAAGTTTTTATGTTGAAACTTGGATCAGCAATGTTATGAACCTCCCAAGCAGGGAGATTTTGGAAAGGTCCCAGAGTTAACTGCAGTGCTGGAACAATGGGTAAAATTTGTAACTCTACAGGAATAGAGCATATGGGAAAGAATACAGCCTACTGTTTCCCTGAATTTTCAGTAAGAGTTCACCAGCCCAGCTTTTTCCTAGAGAAGTGTTTGAAAATGCAAAATGATCCTATGGATCAAATGTGAGGCTTCCTATTACACACAGATTGCTGCAAGTTTTGCAGTGAAATGTTAATGTCCTGTTTTACATCCAGTTAATGGCAATTGAAATCAAATCTATAACTCCTGTACTATTCACTCAGAGTAAAACAAACCCCAGTAGGTTTCTGGATTCAATAGAGCATATTGAAATGGGCAGCTGGGTGTTCTGGCTGCTAAACTGCTTGCCGAGCTGAAAAGCAAAACCAAAACCCTCTTTGTGGTCCGAGTTAACACTTGAGTTCTTTCAAGAGGCTGTCGCAGGGATCACGGGCAATGGAGGATGTCGCCAACTTCAGGGCTAAGCTCTTGAAGGCTGCTTTCTGTTTCCTCTTACAAAGCACTCTGCACCCTTCTGTCAGATGGGCTCTGAATTCATAAGTCTCTTGCTGCTCATTGAGCTTTTAGTGTTTGGTAGTAGCTTCATATGATGTATGTGCCTCAAGCACTGGCAACATTAGAGCTGTATAAATGTCAGACTTGAATTGTCCCCTTGTTTTTTTTAGACTTTCAGCTTTTTTCTAACAAAGGGAAATAAAATTTATCTGCCTTGCTGACACATTAATATACACTAGCCAATTAAATCTATGTAAATCAGTAATGTTAGTATTTTAATGGTTTTGGTAGTGCTATACCACCATCATATGAAAGAGTACTGCTTTATTTGTGAAATGTAATAGTCCCTAGGAACCACTGATGATGTTAAGCCTTAATCCCTTCTCTGTGGTTCCTTCAAATGAAAAGTAGGGCATCCAAAATCCCAGGGAAAAGTATGAAGCAGGAATGGTAATACAGAGAGAGAAATAGTTGTGTTTCTCTCCTGCAGTTTTTGAAGATCTAGCTTATGTTCTCTGGGGGATTCAGCATGTCATTGTGTCAAAACCTGCTTTCTTGGGAATTTTTCTTAGTGAGATGTCTATCTGCAACATGAGATTAATGTTTCTTCACATAACTGGAAAAAGCAGGCAGCTAATGGACTGTAGTACACTGGCCTGACTAGAGAGGCACTTATTCTCATGAGCTAAGGCAGCAGAATCTGGCCCTCAGTGCTGTGCCAAGGAAATACATCTGAACTAACATATTCTTGCTTTTAAATTATAGAATTGAAAGTATATCTTGTGGCAGGTCAAAAAAAGGGGTGATGTGAGTGTGTTGGCAGTACCCTAAGCATCAAAGCTTTAAAGGGCATTCCTGGCATTCAGAGTAGTTTTTCCAGCTGGAAAGAAGTGATAAGACTTTTAATGGAGATGTGTTTCCTTTTGGCTGTTTGCTTTCACTTGATGAATGGTCTGACACAGAGAGGATAGTAGGATGTTTCTTTTGTCCCATGAACTGAAAGCCAAATAGGAAAGCTATTCAAAGGTTAGTGGATTTAAGAGTGGTACAGAACAATTGAGATGTCAAAGCTGTAACAGCCTCTATTTTACAGACTTCAAATGAAAAATAATAAAACTCAGCACAGAAAAACTAAAATTTTTTGTGGTCCATCCTTGGGAAGCTGGAAATAGGAGTCCACACTTTTTAGTCTCTCCTGTGGCTAAAGGAGGTGGGTGCAAGAGATGCTCAGAGTAGAGCTGGGACTAGAGAGTTTTGTTTGCAGAAAATAAACATGTAGTAAGTGGGTTTTAGCTTGTGAAAATGTCATGCATCAAATGACATTCTGTCGTGCAGAATACAGCTGATTTTGCTGAACTCTGAGTAGAGGCATTTCTTTGCAATTCTGGGTTCTTCTGCTTTGTGTTATGAAACTTGCAGATTTCTGGGAAAGCTTAAGACAAGATAACACCAAGTGAACTTTGGGCTTTATCATGAGCTACATTTTGGAAATGCAGAATTGCCTTTATCTGGTCCTTACTTGTCATCCAAAAAATGTGGAGTGAATTACACCAAATGGCCTTACTCTTTCAATACTGTAAAACCATACAAGTAACAAATAGAAACACTTGTGATTACTTAGCCCTTTAATTATTTAACTCATTAAGTATAGGACAATGAACAGAACCATGATAATGGAAAAGTAAAATTTCTAGAAAGTGGCAATATTTTAGATTAATTCGGGACAGAGGGAAAAAACAGCCTGTGCAATTCTCTACAGGAACTTCATGTTCTTTCTTGTCAGAGGCTGCAAATAAAAGTTAACTACAACAGACCACAGATTTATGCAATCGAAACCCTTGCTGCACTGTGCACAGAGCTATTAAGGAGAGAAAATACCAAGTTAGGAACAAGAGAAAATTCACTGTAAACTCTTCCTTTCTTTCCGACTTTCTAAGCATCAAATTAGTTTGGTAGTAAAATTAAGTAGTAGAGCTGAAGAAATGGGAAAAGAGCATTAGGTAGTGACATTTTCCAGTGGTTTAGCTCTAGAAATAACCATTATTATATTGATAATCTAGTCAATGCTTGTTGTAAATGTTAAACATGATAAAATAATTAATGGAACTGGTCATAATTAAGGTACTGCAACTATGAAGAAAAAGTTAATTGCTTGGTAATCTGTACTTGTCCGAATAGAAGGTATTGTGATACCTCCAAGAGACAAGCCAATAAATTGAGGCATAAGGAATGGAGGCAATGGTGAGAGGTCAGGGCCAAACCCAGGAAAGCAGCAGCATCCCACTCTGTCAGGGCTATCCAGGAGAGGATCAGGAAGTTTTGTGGGAGAATATCCCTTTTTACTGTTAGTAAATGCCAAAAGGTGAAGAGTGTTGCATTACCTAAGCAAGAACCTTCTCTCAAGTAGGTGAAGCAGAGATGTGGAAAGTGCATCCACTGCAATCATTGGGAACATCACCCAGAGCAGGCCAGTGTGGTGCAGTGGGATGGTGCTTAGAGCAAGTAACTCATCTATGGAAAGGGAAACTTGGCTGTGAATTAAGGGCTGCAGCTGGACCACCTTTGAATGGCTCCATGCCTTGATCTGGGCACTGTGGTGGGGCTGCTGCATGCTGTGGCTTTAAGGCAGTGCCAGGCAGCAGGTCCTCTCCAGGCTGGAGCACCAGGCAGTGATCCTGTGCTCCGCAGGGCTCGCAGCACTCTCTGCTCTGCTTAATAACATTTGGCTGCTTCCGAGCCGTCTGAGCGGCGAGCTCTGAGCTGCCTGCCAGCGCAGCTGAGCTGCACCTGGGGTGGGCGACAGCTGCCACCATGGCAGCACCGATGGGCTCCCCTGCTGCCAAATCTGCCAAGGCTGGTAAGAAGTATCGCACGGCAAAGCGCCATGCCGGCATCTACGCCTACCAGGAGCCGCCCCACAGGTAAGGGACTCTCCCTTCCCCTGAAGTCTGCTCTGTCTAGCACAGGAGTGGGATCTTGTCTTTTGACTTTCATTTAGACTGAGTGTGGTAACTTGGAAATGAGCAGGAGAAAAGTCCCTCTTCTCTCTGTTTTTAGCAGTATTTCAAACCTCTTCTTTTTTTTCTTATTTTTTCAAAAGTCACGCTTCATACTGAAACATAAACACTGTACTTAAAGCAACTTCAATGTGTTCAGGGTATAGCAGGGTAAGAAATCCCTCTATTCTTTTCCTGTATAAATTTCCCTTGATTGCCCCTGTGACTGAAGGGACAGGACTGTGGTTTGATTAATCAGAGGTCTGATGAAGTATGTCAGTGTTCTAATGTGGCATGGTTTAGGTTATGATTTATTTTTAAGTTATTAAAAGGTGTTGCTTTTTCAACAAAATTGCAGGGAACTTTCCCAAGTACATAGCAATACAAATAGGAAACTACCTGGCTGGTGACTGTTGCAATCCTTCAGATCCCTTCATGTCATTCAGGGAGAAACAGTCACCATAGGTTTTCAGAGCTAAGCCTCTGTAAGAATGAATATTGCTGCTGTTTCATAGACTAACAGGGAATTGCAAGAGCTGTAGATTAGCAAATGTGTGACGACATCAGAAAAGGTGATTTAATAATCACTCATAGAAATCTGCAGCAAAGCACATGAATCTTTTTACAGGGATGAGTAACTCTTGTTGTGTGAGGTCCCACACTCCTATTCCCCTCCACAGGGAACAGGATCAAAGGGTGACTGGAATTGAATCATGTGCTCCCCCCTTTCGAACAAGAAAATACT
This sequence comes from Pithys albifrons albifrons, assembly GCF_047495875.1. NCBI lineage: Eukaryota > Metazoa > Chordata > Aves > Passeriformes > Thamnophilidae > Pithys > Pithys albifrons. The sequence goes on from NC_092470.1 coordinate 12,875,244, forward strand.
TTATCATTATTACTATCAAAATAAAAGATGTGATGAATACATGAATGTTATGTGCTCTTGCTAGAAATGTTTATACGGCATTTTGTTCCAGAAAAATATACAGAGAATCTTGCTAGCGTGATCTGTAAGCTGTATGCCTGGAAATACTTGGAGACAAAAGACTGGGACTCATAGTGGGGAAAGAGGATAATTTATGACTGAGCAGAAAGTTGTGGGGAGGGAAAGATGCACATCTTGGAGACAGGGAATTCATCCAAATTATTAATCAACTTTAAAAAAATTAGGTCATGCACGTTCCCTAGCTCACTGCTCTTATATTGCTCTAATAGGTTGGCTGAGAATAAGAATGGGAATAATTTGTTTTTTTTTCCTCTCGTGGATTGTGTGCTGGGCTGCCAGCAACTCAGATGATGATATCGGTGAAGAAAAGGCTGAGAGCCATGACCCAGAGCAGATCTTTCAGAACATCCAGTACCAGAAGGAGATTATGTCCAATATCCGCTGCCGGCCGTGGCCGATGAGGCAGAAGCTGAGGGTGCTCAGGTAAAGGTGTCTGCACAAAGGTTTTCAGGCTCACTGACTGTGACAGTGCTTCCAGCCTCAGAAGTTTTTCAGTGTAAACTGGAAGGGTTTGTACACAGAAATGATTAAGAGCTGCTAGGAAAGAGTGCCGTGAGGATGCTCTCAGAAGATCCAAGAGCTGGCTGAAGGCAGCAGCCTCGAGTGGACATTCTGTAGGTGAAGTTGTCTCCTGTGCATGCATGTGGCTCCCTTTAGAGAGTCACAGCACAAAAGAGAGAGCAAGAAGTCATCCTTGGTCTATTAACCACTAAAACAGCATGTCAGCTATTCACTGGTCTAGAGAAAAGCTTTTGATAATGTTCTGTAGTGCATTTTTAAGCTAAATTGTTTCACTGTGTCCCAAAAAGGAGAACCAGCCTACTGTTTTAGATAATTGTATACTATGAATACACAAGATGGTCATATCATCAGATAACATATTGACAGTGAATGCCAGACACTTCTAGGTTTTAGAGATATGATCAGTGTAGACATGTTCCAGAGTTTAGGATTGCAATTATAAAATTAATAATTCCAAATTTACAATAAAAGGTCACGTGGGCTCCTTATCTAAACTATGTGAGGCCTTTTACTGCATGATCTGTTTGATGCTAGGGTTTTTTTTTCCCCTTTTCATCTGGTAACTTTCTCTCAAAACCCCCTATGGTGCTCAGCTGGCCACATAGTAATGAGGAATCCCTACCAGCAGTAGAGCCCTTGTGTAATGTGGGAAGCAGAGAGATTTTTCTCTCTTAGACAGAGTCTCTGGCTTGATGCCTTCCTGCTCCTGTTGATAAGATCTTGGTGGTCCCCATCCACCTTCTGCTGAGGTCAAAGACTGTATATGACCAGATGAACATGCACCTCTTTGCATCTTACAAGAGAGCTATACCATATCTGCAGAAGAGGTGAGATTACCAGACTGTATTGGAGATCTTATTATTTTACTCATTTGTGCCATGCCATTTTAAAAGAAAGGCTTGGAAACAAAAGAACAGAAATAGAGGAACCAAAAACTCTCCCTGCAGTGTTTTGAGTTCCCTCAGGGAAAATTCCAAGTGGTTTTAAAGTATCAGTCAAAAACTGAATAGTCAAAGAAATAAGCGTTGCCTGGATAAGGGATTGATGGTGAGACAGTCCATGGCCGTATTTCAGAGCATCTGACAACTTTACTATTTGCTGCTTGTGCAAAATATGGTGCCTGAGGAACAGGGTTAATGTAGAATGAACCTCTTCTTGTGCAGGCAGGCAAAGGAGATCGTGCTGAAGTACGAAGGGAGGCTCACTAGAACCAGAGGTTACCAAGCTGCTGGTGCAGAGGTATGGCTGGTTTTTCTTAAATCTCAGCTCTTGTCTACACCAACAGCCATTTGCAGTTCTAGTTCACAGAAGTGTGTGGCTTGCTTATGTGGACTAATTTCATGTGTTGAGGAATGAACATCCTTCTATTAATGCAGTATAAGCTTTCTTTTCAGATAGTCTACAAATATTGATGCCTTCTGGAGGGGTGATGGGAGTGGGATATCAACAGCACAATGCAGTATCCTCTGAAAAGCTACTTCAGCAGACTCTGGGGCCACAGTTCAATAGTTTAGTATGAAAAATGTATCTGGCTTTTTGTTTGGAAGACAATCCTACAATAGCTAAAGATACATACATTGTTCAAGGTTTTTACTTGCAAAATACTCAATTTTAATCAAATCTTAGCAAATCTATTTACAACACTGAAATGCAAAAATGTAGATTGGTGGCTCCTGACTGTGCCCTCAGATGTGAATAAGGGGTGCTCTGACCCATCTTTATTTGCATTTGGCTGATAAGCAGAGTCAAAGCATCCTGTCCCCTACACGTTGTATCTGTTTCTAAAACCTATCATGGTTACCCCTCCTTACCCTCAGATGTGCTCCAAGACCTTAGTCATGAATATTTGTAACAATTCTTGTGATACAAAATAAGACATGAGCAAAATACTTTTGCGCAGTTTGTGGTTTTGGTTTTTTGTTTTGTTTTGTTTTTACACAGAGAAGTGTTATATTTCTCATTTCTCTGCTTTTTTTCTCAGCTTTGGAGGAAGTTTATTCGACTTGCATATAATTTTGTGGTAATCTTTATTCCTTGGGAAATGAGAATAAAGAAAATTGAGAGTAAGTATAAGGATTTAATTGTATTGAACAGTAAAACACTTGCTAAAATGCTAAGTCCTATGGTTTATTTTTAATGTACTGAAATAAATAATATTTGGGAGGGAGTTAAATGCAAATTTTCAGCAGTGAACATTTTATTTAAACTTTGCTTTTTCTTCTTTCTGGGTGTCTTGGAAACTGCACAATCCTCTTAGTGAAGGGGTTATTTTTGAAATAGTCATATTTATTCCATTGTGGTTCTGAAAACACAACAAGATTAGTTTTAGTTTATCACAGTCCCTGAGCCATCATCCTTGGGCCTATGCCCTGAGATCTGCCAGAGTTAAATGTGGTTGTAACCTGCATCATCAGCCCATGAGTCTTTCAATGGACTTGAAAGCAGCCCTTAACATTTCATCTGGAGTCAGGTCATACCTCTGTGCTCCAGTGGTAATGGAAAATGGATCCATGACGTGTCCCAGTTTGGCAGCTTCTTGCACAAATGCTGCTCATAATTATGAGACAACCCCAACAGAATTTGTTTGCAGTTGTATTTTCCTCAATTATATGTTATTATTTTCTCTACTTTGCTCTATGCCCTGTGTGAATAAGAGAGGTTTCTCTTTTGGTTTGCTGTTCAAATAATACTTCATGGATAAATGATGTGAGTTTTTATAGACTATGTAGCTCAGATAGCTGTTTTCTGTGGTTTAAGGTCATTTTGGATCTGGAGTTGCCTCTTACTTCATTTTCTTGAGATGGCTCTTTGGAATCAATATTGTACTTACCATAATGACAGGAGCATTTGTAGTCTTACCAGAGGTAAGAACATGTTGTTAATATTTCCAGAGAAATGCTTACTGCTGCACTTTCCTTGCTGAAGGAAACAAACACCACACTTAAAGTCATGCATCAATTTGTAATGTACAATTTTAAATGAATTATTTAAAATAAATTCCCTATTAAGAGGTTTTTCTTGCCAAATGATAACAGATTTTTGCTATTAGTATTAGAGACAATATTTTGTCAATATGGTCCTAATTCTTTTAGAAAATATGTTTGTATCTGATTACTAAAACAGAGGACCTAAAAGCTGTAGTTGATATTGAGTATGTTCAGGCCCTCTTAGTGTCATGTACAGGCAGAAAAACTCTGGATTGTTGTCCATTAGAAAGCATTTCCTGGAAGTTCTGGACATCCACAGCTTTGTTTAGTTCTTGCATGAATGTAAGGATTTTGTTTTCATTTAACTTTGTTAAATTATTCATAAACATTGTGTTCCTTCACCTACTCCATGTTTTAATAATGTTATCGGAAAACATGGGAATATCTGATTTTTCTTCTTGCTGCATACAGTAAAAGAAAAAGTAAATACTCCCAAAACAAACAAAAAGTAAACTGGAAAAAAAAATTCACTTTCATTTTTCACTTTTTGTTTAGGAAAATTAATTTAATTCCAAACTACCATTTTGAGATTGCACACTGTCATATTTAATTTTACAATGCTTACATTAAAACAAGCATAACTTTTAAAGCTGACAGTTCTGACACACTACCTGCCCCCCTGATAGTACCACCCATGCAGGCAACTCTAGATGAGTTCTACTGTGCAGCCCTGGCTCAAATCTGAGAACTTCTCTCTCTTTCCCAGCTACTGGCCGGAGCACCGTTCGGCAGCACAGTCAGCAAGACCATTCCCAAGGAGCACATTGCATCTGCTCAAGACCTGGACACCATCTGGTCACTGGGGGCAAGACTCAAACCACTCTTTATTGTTTTGCTATCGCTGTTCTGTTATCATCTTTGGTTACTGCTCTTACTGATGGTCTCTGGTCTTTGCAGGGCTATCTCCAGTACTCTGTTTTGTTTTATGGCTACTACGGTCGTGACAGGAAGATTGGGAAGGCTGGGTACCGACTGCCTCTTGCCTACTTCCTTGTAGGAATGGCAGTGTTTGCTTACAGCTTCATCATTCTTCTAAAAAAGTAAGACCTCCCAATTTATTGCTCTTCATAAACTTGTGTGTTCAGGCAATCAAGAATGGTATTTATGCCACTTTCTCTCTGTTTATTTTGCATGGTTCTATAAAATGTTCAAGCCTGCTAATATCAAGGAGGCAGAATGAATTTAGTTCTAGATTGCTCTTTACCTTGCTAATATTAAGTTCGCTTTCTGTTCCATTTCCCAGTCTATAAAAGGAGGGCAGCGCAAATGATCATCTGTGTGCTTTGTGTTCATGTAGTGTAAGGCCCAGCACTTGTGGAAATCCCTTCTGTTCTCCTCTTTTCACTTATAAATATTGCTATGACAGAAATTTATATTTGAAGTGTAATGGTCTCAGCATTATTATTCCCCTCTATTGAAATACAAATATAAGAATTCCCTCTTAGGTGTAGTATTATTTACATTGCTTCAGTGGGTACATGACACCCTGTTGGAATGGAACATTGATTTCTTTGCTGTTGAAGGGCCAGGGTAGGAGTTACCTAGCAGAGAGAGCAAAACTGCCAGTGCTGACCATAAATCCAGGGATGTGCAATGCTTGGAGAAGGAGCAAGGTCACTCTATCCTCTCCTGATTTGCTTTCCCTTCCTTTCTGGATACCTACTTATTTGGCACAGTGCAGTCCAGGGCCACTTTTAGCACTGCTTGTAATAACTCTCAGTTTTTAAGTCAACCCTTCCCTTTTCATTTATTTTTATTCTACCTGCTGGTTTGGGCCAAGGTCACTGGTATGTTTAACATTGATCTACACATCTGCAATTTCTGGGTATGATTAGCTCTTCTCCTAACTTAGGTCAGTGACTCTTTCCTTAGCTGCGTACAGTTCCACTTTAACGTTGTCCTTTCAGATGCCCTTTCTTTCATATGCTATTCATCTTCATTTCATTTCTTATGCTTTGCAGTATTCTAGCACCTTGCCTACCTGAGATGTGTAGGAGGGGTTTTATTTGTTTTTCCCCAAGGTCTGTGAAATAGTACTGGGTTTCTATTTGACAATAACACATATTTTGAAGATGAAAACAATGTGGAAAACAAACTGATCTTATGCATGGTCACTACTTACACCAAACTAGCTTATAGTTACAGTAACAGCCAACTTAGTTCCATTGTCTTCCAGCTGCATCCTACCTGGAGATTGTAAAACTGAAATATGTGTAAGTCCACAGCTCTGGTGAGATTTATTGGCTTCATTTGTCAGCTACAAAGATTGTAAATATACAAATGCTCTTCCAGTGAGTGACTTCTACACTAGATGTAAAGTGAAGTTCATGTGCTGTACCTTACCCTGTTTTCTGTTCTTCAGAAAGCTGCCAACAATGACACTGATTTCTGTAAGCCTTTGATAACTCTAAATGTGTAGACATCTGAAAACTCTGAAGCAAACCAGTCATTTTCTTCATGTTCATTTTCATACACTACCAGCAGTTAAATATTTGGGGTTTTTTTACAGAATGGCAAAGAACTCCAGAATGAGTTTAGCAAGTGCCTCTGATGAAAATTACACTTTCTGTTGGAGATTGTTCTGTGCTTGGGACTATTTGATAGGAAACCCTGAGGCTGCAGAGAGCAAAACTGCTGCCATAGTCAACAGCATTCGGGTGAGCAACTGACCTTCGAATTATTTCAAGTTGATTTGCTTGTTAATCTGTAAGCCATGTAAATCTTTCCTCTCATTCCCCTGCACTTTCTATTGGTTTTTGGTAGTCATTTACAGATCTATTTGCCTAGGGAGGGCTGGCATCACACCTGTGCAGCATTGCAGGTACATTGTACTTGCTGACATTTCTGTATTATATTAGTGACACATGGATTCTATAGGTGCATACTGCAAAAAAATTTGGTAGTGTAAAACCCTGTTTATACCCCCTTGAACATGCATGACTGAAAGTGCACAAGTATTTACTTACTGTGTATTTGTTTCTCAGAAATCTCCTTCACTATTTAAGCTCACATATCACTGCTAGAAGGCAATGATGACAGAGAGGTATTTCTCTACTTGTACTTCCAGGATGGGATTTTTTTTTAATTAGTATACTTTAATTTCTGTGAAAGATATGTGCATTATTTTTCTGAACATTATTAAAATGGTAATGCTATGTTTCTTTTAAGGAAGCTATATTGGAAGAGCAGGAAAAGAAGAAAAGCAAAAACTTGTATGTATATAAGATCAGAGGTACTTTTCAAAGCACTGTTTCAATGCAGATATCAGTGCCAATCTGCTTGTGTTGTATTTCTAAACCATGTTAGAAATGAACTCTGGTGTCATAAGACAACCTACTGTATGGGTTGTATTTTTCTTTCTTTCTAGGGCAGTGACTATAAGCTTAAGAATTATTGCAAATATCCTTGTGCTTCTCTCACTTGCTGGAAGTATTTACATCATCTACTTTGTCGTGGATCGATCCCAAAAGTTAGAGCGCATCAAAAAGGAATTGACTCTTTGGGAAAAAAATGAGGTACACTGTTTTTATGCCACAGGATTACTGTCATAGGGTTGTCTGTAGCAGATGTGCATGTAGGGGTAAATCACAAGAGATGAGCCAGGAGAAATGAGGAATGAGTGAGCAGAGTGGTGCCTACCTGGATCTGGTTTTGCACTCTTGCTCTCTGTGCTCTGCAGCCAGGTGTTAGTGGAGCTGAAGTGGGCAGAGGGATGCTGTGGGTCCCCATTTCACAGAGACTGCAGTTATAGCAGGTCCCTGTTTTGTGAGGACAACACTTAAACTCTCCTGTCACTTACAATTCTGCTTTTGTGCCCATAACTGAGCTGAGTAAACATTGGGCTGATGGACTACAAAGAAATCAGCTTGGACAACAGCAATGGTTTCCAGTTGGGGAATACTGAATGATCTGTGAATGTTTCCATTCACAGGAATGACTGAGGGTAGGAAGTGATCAGGTATGGAGAAGCCACTCATTCACTTCAGAGGAAGATGCTGGCTTCATATTTCCCACATATAAAGTTTTTACTTCAATTAATAAAGTAGAACTCTAAAGCTGCAATATTTGAAATGAAGAGTCCTGAGTGGTATTCCAGATCTATAATTTTGGATAATAACTACTGTTATTACTAATGTCAATAATAAAATTTTAAAGCATCTCCTTCAAGACGAGCAATCAGCAAGGCATGTGCCCCCACAGTATTTCAATCAGCACTCAAGGTTCCACAGAAGATCTACATTAAAAACTACAAAAATGTCTCTGTTCTACAGGTAAGTGTAGTTGTGTCACTGATCACAATGATTGCACCCTCTGCTTTTGAACTTGTGGCCGCTCTGGAGATGTATCATCCAAGGACCACTCTTCGCTTCCAGCTTGCCAGGTATGAGCATTATATTTGGGGAAAGGGAGAAAGAGGCAAGGCATGTTCTAGTTGCATGTTTTAGTCCAGCCAAACCAGAAAGTGCATGAGAATTCAGTGGGATAACAATGCTGATAGCCTGTACTTTATCCTGTTTTCAGGGTTCTTGTTCTATACCTGGGAAACCTCTACAGTTTAATCATTGCACTCCTGGATAAAGTGAACAGTATGAGCGTCACTGTAAGTTTAACTTGATGCTTTCTGATGTGTAAAGCTAGTAGACTTCATATATAGCATTCCATTTATTGTGATTTACATGAAGTGGGATGAAAATTTATTTGAAATTTACTAAAGTATATGCTAGTTTGATAGGATTGTAAAGTTTTGTTAGAAATATTCATTTACAACTACTTACATTTTTTAAGGATAACTAGATACATTTGACTGCTGGTGGAACAAGATAAACAGATTTCTGTGCATTGCTGCACTATTAAAAAAGACCCCAAACCAACATTTTAGGCCAAGTATTTTCAGCTACCTAAAATGAGTTTTTCAATTCTTATAAATTCTATCTGACTCTCTACATTGACAGCCACTTAACAGTCACATAAGTGCTGCTGGAAAATATATGAAGAAATGCCTCTGTGGGTGCATGCTGTAGAAGGCTCAGACATCAGCCGCTGCGTACAGTTAAAAAGTAACTTTGGGGATATTTATTATTTCAGGTCTCTGATGTTAACAACAATGCAAGTAATTCTACCAGCTTCTTAACAACCAAAACTCTTTCTAAGGGCAACAATTTAACTATTCCTGATGTACAAACTATGAGAAGTGACACTGTCACACTAGAAGAGCATCGCACTGAAGGCTTGACAGTCTCTGGCTCACTTGTTAACCAAACCTTTAACACCCAGAACCCACAGGATCAGTGCTGGGAGACCTATGTTGGTCAAGTACGTAATCGTTTTATTATGTCATCAACTTCTTCCAAATCCACTTTTGACAAAAATTAAAATCATGTTGTGCTGTGTTCAGTTTTAGAGCTCTTCTTTGTAAAAATTCCAGAATTCAGCTAATTTAGCTATGAATTGTGTAGAATGAGTAAAGACTACGCAAAGTCATAGGCCACCGATACAAGCTTGGACTTTGTTCGGTGTCTACAATGTTTAGTGTTGTACAAATGTTCTTTTGCCAGGCTTTGGTCTCTGTCTTCAGCTCTGCACAGGCAGATCTGTACAGATACATGACATGGATCCTGTTCTAATAGGATACATCCTACTAACTCAGAGAAACATGACTATAAAAACATTTAAGCAGAAACATGCACCCTGTGCAGATTCAGGTGCTGCCTCAATAGATGGAGATGCAGACCCAAACCAAACATGAGATTGTGCTCTTGGTTATTGGTACAGTATCTCTGAAGTCTCTATTCATTCCGCCTCAGTAATCACTAGAGGATCAAGTCCTCTTCACTTCCTCAGAGGGAGAAAAGACAATAAGAAAAAGGCTTCAAAATATCATCAGTTTGTAGGAAAGGGGCAAGTTAAGAATGATGCTGGTGTGTTTCTTGACTTGCTGAGCTCCTTTTTCAAGAGTGAGCATATTAAAGGTCTTGTTTGATTGTTGGGAGCAAAAGACCCCTCCTTGGTTTATCAGCCTGACTTCTGTTCTTGTATGCCTCTCTTCCTATTGTACAGTCTCATAGAAAATAGAGAATTTTGAATATTTGGAATTTTCCCCAGAATGTGCTGGATAACTCTTTCTATTTAATTTTGCATTTTTAAAGCTCAGTTAAATATAGGATAACCTCATTCCTTTGTAAGCACTAAACTATTCTCTTCTATGTCTTGATGATCTTATGCCATTGAGGGTTTGGGTTTGTATGAATAATGGGATTTTTCTCATTTTTAAGCACTTAGAAAGTATGTATTACAACACTCAGTTTTATAAACATTTGGGTGCAATAGAAAAAACAACCGATTTCTGTTTTGCTAGATAAATTTACAGAACAGTCATTAAAAAGAAAGTTTGATACCATCATGACAGAGTTTAATTGCTGCAAGCAATAGAAGACACCATGGAAACTTGATTATATTTGTTCTCTTTGCCAGAACAAAGACAAGTAAGGGAAAAATCAAATAGGAAAAGCTTAAAAGGAAGTGATATGTACATTCAATTCATATTTTATCAGAATACCAAGCTGAGTCAAAAATGCAAGTACAAATGCAAAAGAGCCATATGCAGTCAGTGTGATTTCAGAATGACTCAGTATGTGTGAACAATGTGTATTTCAGGAAATGCTAAAGCTTTCAATTATCGACATGATTTTCACAGTCGCAAGCATCCTGCTTATTGATTTCTTCCGTGGACTATGTGTCCGATATTTAAGTGACTGCTGGTGCTGGGATCTAGAAAGCAAGTTTGTAAGTACAGTCCTTATTTTATCAAACTAAGACACTGAAGATGGGTAGGCTCCTTCCCTCAGTACTGAATGCTCTTAAAGTCTTTCCACAGATGAATAATTTCTTGTTAGCATCATCTATAAAGGCACAGCTCACAGAGAGTTTAAATTGGAGGGCACAGGGTAAATGTTCAGACAATGTTTTTCTCTAGCCTACTCCCATGTCTTTGGTGCGTTTTCCCAAAATGAATCACGGAGCAGTCCCAGAGCCAAAGGTGAGACAGAGGGCATGGAGTTGCTCCCCACATCTTCTTTTCTGCAGCTGTAACATCTGCCCATAACAAAGGTAGTTGTCCAAGAAACAGTAACTAATAGCAAAGAGCCCTTTAAGAAAATTACAGTGGGTAATACTTTGTTAACAAGAATCTGCTGGCATAAAAGTCTGAGAAGTGTTCTTTGTCCTTAACTAAAGGAGTGAAGTAAACTAGAGAGGTATTAGTTCATTTAATCCCTGACCGCAGAGTAGGTTTTGCTGTGTTCCCACTGCCTGCTGAAAGTTGGTATTTGATCTGGATGTTTCAGGCTATATGCTGTCTGCAAACTAATTCAGTCAAATGCTTCTAATAAATGATCTGAAAACAAGATTAAGACAAAGGTATTCATCCTAGACTGTGTTTCTTGTAGCCAGAATATGGAGAATTCAAAATTGCAGAGAATGTATTGCATTTGGTCTACAACCAAGGAATGATCTGGTATGTAGTCCTTAATTGGTTTTTCTTGTCCTTTGCTGGCTGATTGCTAAGTCAATCTGACGATTTTAATGAAACCTACTCAAGAAGGATATTGGTAAAACAGTCCTTTACATTAATATATCATATGTTAATAGTGAACTGTTGTTTTCCTCTTGGGGTTTGTTTTTTTTAGTATGTCCTGTTGCTATTCAAATGGCTTCTGGCAACACTGAGCATTGACATGACACTATTTTTCCAGGATGGGAGCTTTCTTTTCACCTTGCTTACCAGCATTCAATGTTCTCAAGTTGATTGGACTCATGTATCTCAGGAGCTGGGCTGTGCTAACATGCAATGTACCCCATCAGCAGGTTTTCAGAGCATCTCGGTGAGTCAGAACAAGAATGAAAGATAGGGAATAAAGCAAATGCAGACAATGGAAATGTCTTTTGTGCATATGAATAAAATTAGAGGAGATTTTAGCTCTGAAAGTTGACAATCAAATTTCACAGAAATCCTGAGAGCAAAGGTCTGTGGAAAAAAACATAGTTAGTGAGAAACTGGCAGTTTTGCGAAGCACAGTACTTGAAGATATGCAAGAACTGAGAAATATGTCAGGGATTATTGCTAGATGGCTATATATGGCCTAACATAACTGCTTTATTTCTATACAAATGTGATGGAGCACAACAAACTAGAAGTGTTGCAAGTCCTATCTTTTCCTCTTTGAAAGCTGTGAAGTGTATCTGCTTTTGTCTGTTGCAACACATAACAGTTTTTCCGATTTTTATTCTATCATGATGAATATTTTGTTTAGTCAAAATGAAAATAATTTAAGGCATCTTTAATTCTCAAGAATCCATTATTTCTAGCATGTTTTGCAGATTAATTGATTTCTGCCACTGTTCTCTTTCTCCCCCAACACAACTGGGCAGTAAGGTCAGTTTTTATCAAAGGCTGCAGTAAACAGTTCTCTGGCTGTTGCAGCAGTATCTGGAAAGCAGCAGGAATAGGGGTTTGATCACCAAGAGTCTGTTTAAACCAGCTCTGTCCAGACTTTCTAATTATAGCAGAATGATTTTGTCTTTCAGAAATGTAGATCTTGAACCTGATAGGTAGATACAGACTGGCACCTTTTATGTTGCCGCTGTTTTTCTCTCTGATTAGTGTAATCTGAAACTTGTTGCACCTTTTTGCAGATCCAATAATTTCTACTTGGCCATGTTGCTGTTTATGTTGTTCTTATGCATGTTACCAACAATTTTTGCTATTGCCCGATATAAGCCATCTTTAAGCTGTGGTCCCTTCAGGTGAGTTAGAACTCTTACAATAATCTCATCAGGTTTGATAATACACAAATTACAGATATTAAAAAAAAAAGACAATGCTTTTCTGCTGCCAGTATTTTATAGTTTAAGTTTTAATAAGGTGACTATGTCAACATTCTGAGTCAATTTGCTTTATATACGTAGTTCAGTTATGTTTCGGTGGCACATTGCATTGCATTACGTAATCTCGCACATATGACTGTTTTGTTTCTCAATTCAAGCACACTCAAAGGTTGGTTAATGTTTTTGTACTTTGGAAAAAACATTGTTTAAAAAACCAAATAATGAAAAAGTTGAAAGTTGGTTTTATCTCCTCCCCCCCCCCCCGCCTTTTTATTATGGTGCTCCAAAGTAGTTTTGGATTAAACTTCTTGTTTATTCAACACTGCTTAACAAATATACTTAGGATTCCTTGCAACTTAATTTTACCTTCCCCCCCTCCCCCCACCTCTTTTAGTGGTCAAGAAAAAATATACGATATTGTTTCTGAAACGATTCAAAGGGATTTTCCTGAATGGTTCAACAAGGTGATTACCTACATCAGCAGTCCTGTGGTTGTTCTCCCTGCACTACTACTTTTATTGTAAGTACTTTGTTTTTCACAGGCAAGTCAAATTGATTATATTAATACTGGCCTTATCTCTGGAAAGTCAGATGTTGATACTGAGGAACAAACACTGCATTTTTGCAATTTTTTTAAGCATATGTGAAAAAACCAAAAACATCCAACACCTCACTGAATATATATATATATAGTATATGGATCAGATGGGAATGAGAGTATGTTAAACAGACTTTTATTGCATTATCAAAAGGAATTTCTCATTCTGGGATACTGTATTAGAGCAAGTTGACTATATTGTGTCAAGGCTTGCAGTGCTGTTGGTTCCAGGAAGTTTAAGAATGTTCTTTCCTCTCAAGAGTTCCTCAGAAATATATTTTCTATTTCCTCATGGTGTTTAGTTCTGTTTATGACAATGAACAGGGATCAGTCTGTCATTTAAAGAAGCTACTCAGTCATCCTGATTTCTAACAAGATAAATCAATTATAACTGTCTGTTCTTAAGTGTTAACTTAATATAACTTGCTGCAGACTCTCCAGTGGAAGTCTTTCCTTACTTAGAGTCTAAATAATTGTTCACAGCTGGGAATTAATATTGACTTTGAGATGTTTGAAATTCACTTTGTTTCTATGAAGTATCTTTTGTCTTCCATGTACCTTTGCACCATTTTTCTCCTTGTAAACTGAAGACCAAGGCAGAGTTTGTTCCATTAGTGGGCTTTACAAACAAATCAGAAAGATCAAGGCAATGCTTCCTGTTTCTAAAGTTATCCTCTAAGATAACCCAGTCATGTAAATATGAACATACTTAGACATTTCAGTGGATCTATTGAGTCCTTCAAACTGATGGCAAAGCACACATGTAAATGTTTGTGGAATGAAGTCTAGCTATAAGACTTCATCTGAAAGTCAGTGTAATCCATTATGTCAGGTCATAATCTGCCAGGATCTGATCTTGACTGTGGCAGGGTAAACAAGGGGTTATTTCAGTCAGCCAACAAATTACGTAGGTATGAGTGTGCAATCTCAGTTGTAATTCTGGTGCCCCTGTTCCATAACCTTGAACTGGGGAAAAAAGACAAGACAATATTTATCAAAATTACGTGTCCAGAATTTAAAAAAAAAAATCTAGAAATGCACCCAGGGTTCCATGTACAATGAAAAGACTGCAAAAAAAAAACCAAACAAAAAAAACCAAACCACAGGTAAAATTAGAACTGCTCTTAAATCTGTTTTCAGTGTCATTTGTTTTATGTGTTTGCTTGAAAGAAGGCTGGGATCAATTACTGTGGTATAAGGAAATGCTACAGAACAACTGAACCTGTACATCGTTTTGATGGCCTATAAACTCTTAAAGGGAAACTGTCAAGACTGTTTGAAGTGACTCATATAACCTCTTTGACTTCTAGCATGCTAATCTACTACTTACAAAGTATTGCAAGATCATTAAAATTCACCAACAATCAACTGAGAATGAAGATCCAAACAGTAAGTACAGTGCAAAGCACTTTTATATAAATTTGATGGGTCTTCAGTAAAGTACGAGTCTAATTAAATCTCTAAAGTCACTTTCAGTGTTTCACAATGCAAAACCAAACCTGTCTGTTTCATCTTTACAGAGAAGTGGATTTACTCTCTAAATCGATAATAATTTACTGCTTCTAATTCTTCTGACTGTATTTTAGGAAAGGACTGAAGATAAGAAAAAGGTGGCGCAGATGGCAGTAGGTAAGTGAGCTTTAGAAATGCCACTTAATAACGGATTTGTACGCAAAACGATTTCGATTTCTCATACATGTAGGGAGGTACAACTACATTTTAAAAACTATTTCTGGCAGAATCGTCCTCAGATGCTTTCTAATCTTAGCTTGACTTAATTTTGGCAGCACTGAAAGACAAGGTGTTATAATTTAAACCTAAATTCTTTTGCAATCTTTGGACTGGCTATTCTGCTTTCATCACCAACAAGGCAGAACCTGGGAGCCATCTTTGATAATTCAAATCATGCCAGACCTTTCATACAATTCAGAGGCTGGTAGGCTGAAGAAGAGATAAGAAATGGCCCCTATTCTTTGGCCTGAGATGGCTGAATATTTCATCAGCCATGAGATTTCAGACTTTATTGTGAACGATACCTGAAGAAATTTGAATGTGCAAATTCCACTTCTCAGACCTTAGCCATGATACACCACAGGAAGGATGCCATCCTTCTGATAACTCCCAGCGAAAGTAATAAGTAAAAATTTTCCACGCCAAAGAGACAGGATTCAGTAGCCTTATGGCTGGATGTTAATGCCACTGTGACACCCTTTATGTGAGGATACATAAATGGAGAAATACCTGATGTTTAGCAATGTAGTGATCAGGAGTGACTATTCAGGGTAATGAGGTATGTGTCCTAACTGGGATTTCCTGTTACAGAAACCAAATCAGCTTTTGGCTGTGACCAGTACAGTCACAAGTGCTTGTTTGCTGAATTCAGTCACCTTCATATGGGAAAGGGTGTATGTTGTGAACCAAAGGGGGTCTCTTGAATAGAGTTATTGGCTTGTTGCCCATTTTGGAATCCTACCATGCAACATCCAGTGTTTTTTCTGTGTCCAACATACTCCATCTGCCATGTACCATAGTATGAGGGTCCATCCCCTTATCATCATGTCTCCCAGTGTGACACCAGTTTCTCTTTCCTGAACACGGTGGGTTCTATTGGCATTGGATCCCTGACTGAAGGGGGGATTTGAGGCATTGCATTTACATGGCCGCTTCTAAATTTAGAGACTTGGATAGTTCCTGTAATAATTTCCATTCTCTAGCCAGAGTCCAAAATCTGGATTGTAATGACAAGGGACCAGACCATGAAAAAGATATTATCAGCAAGGAGTCTTCTGTTCGGTCCTCAACTCCCCGAAAGAATGGCAGTGTCTTGAACTTTGAATCTCCTGTGAGCAAAGGCACCAGAATCCAAACTATCTCCCAGTCTGTGCCCCAAACCATGCCATCAACTGATGGTGCAAGACCTGTCACCACAACTCCCACAACTTCAATCTCTTTAACACCAGCTCCTTCCATAACAAGTGTACAGAAACCAAGAAATGATTGTATCACAAACAGGTAAGTCTACTTTTGAAATGGCATTTATTCCAGCAGCTCCATGACATACTTGTGTTTATTTACAAAATAGCTGTGTTTATTTACAAAATAACTGTGCATACAGTCTGTCTGGAGCTGTAAGATAGCTGAGAAATTTTTTAAAAGCAAATTCATTCAGAGGTACTATTCATATTGCTGGTGACACCACCTCCCTAACTCTCCCTTAATTGAGATGGGATTATAAACCTTTCGAAATTACCTAGTTGATGGAGTTCACACACACCTTGAGCAAAGGTAAGTACTAAACTTCCCCTCTGGCACATAACTAAAATAGTTTGTGTGGGACACTGTTTCCATTAAAAAGACACAGTAAGAGTGAGGGAACCTGTGTAGGTCTAGTTGTAGGACAACCACTTTGGGACATCAGCCAACAGATGCTTTAAGCTACCTTTGTTTTTTTCCAAGTGATCAGATAAAGAACAGTTCTCAGAATAATAAGAAAACAGAAAGGGAATGTAACTTGAGAGGTCAATTGTCTGCTGCCTTTTCCCAGGGAAGAAGAAATATATCTCCTAATGTTTAGGGTATGTTTCTCAAAATGGTTCTAAAAATTTGGAACAGTGGAAATACAATGATTTCCACTCTTTCAACCTAGTGTTTGAGTTCCAGAGCAATGAATTTTTTATATATTTTAATTGCATTAATTGATAAGTGTGAATCTCATTATTTTCTTTCTTTTTTTAATTTTTCCTTCCTAAAGATACCCAAGCATTGTACACAGGAGTGCAAGTGAGCTCTGCAAAACAAAGCCCTACACACCAGGGACTTTCCAAAAGCGCCCTGAAGATGTTCACTCTGAGCCTCTGTTCAGAAAAGCCATTCGGCAGGTAAATCCGGATGCCCTTGGGGCAGGGCCTCCTGTTTTTGTGGGATGTAGACCATATTCTGCCAGGTATTTTCTGGTTAATGAAAATGAGTCCCGCAAAAAATCGCTCCGTTCTACCTCCCGACTCCAAAGGCGGTTCAGAAAGGAGGAAGCAGGAGACATCATTGAGTTGTACCCACGTCATGTCAGAAGATACGTGGTTCAAACACCACATGATATGTATTCCTCTCATCCCAGTGAAGATGAGGATGATGAGGAAGAACTTGGGAGAGAATTCATGAGCAGATCCCACCGCCCTCGCTCACTGTCTGACCTTTGCCCAGCACCGAGGTTTTACATTGGGGAACGTGCTGATGGCCACATTCTTATGAGCAAAGATCTAGCCAGAGTGCATTGCAAATCCTGGGATGATGGTTTTGAGCTGGACCTGGACAGGCATCCATACGCTTACAAGAAAGTGCACCTGAACTATCCTGAGCCACGTGTGAAGCCAAAATCAAAGCAAAAGCTGGAGCAGTCTCTAACAGAGTCTGATTCCATTTCCATTGAATCCAGCAGTGATCCACAGAACAGCAGCAACGACCAGTACATCCAAGTCATTCACAGCAAGGACAAGCATCCAAAATCTGGAACAAATCTCACCAAAAAGAAATCAAAAAACAGTGTTGATCTAAGTATGTCTGAGCCAAATGAACTGGTATGCTCAAATGTCTGAGAAAGCATCCCAACCTTTTTGTGTTTCAAACAGCTGTATGTGCATTTATTGAACTTGGTGCTTGAGCTCTATCAGAGAGTAATTGTCTTTGTAACAACCATGTATGCCACCACTTGGAGGTGGGAAAAGCATAGTTAGCTTTGTTTTACTGTCTCTTGCTTTAATATCACAACTGATATGTTCCAAACTTGGGAAAATTATTCCAATTTATTGCTTACTGCTATGCTGTTAAAAAACAAAAATCCACCTGCTGGAAATTAAAAGCCATGTACATGGGGCACTTCAATTAAACTAGCAGAAAAACATATCAGATGAGGCTCTCTTTATCTCACACAGCTGCAACTAAAGATCCTTCCACTGAATAAATTCAGCATGGAATCAGCTTTCTACAAATGGAGTTACTACTTGAGTGTGACATCTTGATGTGCCTTATTAGAATATGCTGTGGCTCCAAGTCCAACAAATCAGGAAAAACAAAGAACAGTAAGTTTCTTTAGAAAGTTCTGCATGGGTAAGAGCAACACATGCCAGCCTTCTAGATTAAATCCTAGATCCCCTATTAATGTCCTGATGGGATTCAGCCCAGCTCAATAACCTCCTCAGAGGAAAACTTTTAACCCACGGCCTTTAAAAAACTTGCTTCATTACCCCTAATCGAATTCTATACCGTTTTCCACACAACACTGCAATTTTACACTCTCTTTGTGTGCCCAAGATTTTTAACACACGCACAAACACCCCCATTCCCATGTCCCTGGGATGGAATCAATCTCCAGGGAAGGGCAGGGCCCCGTCCCCGGTCCCAGAGCCGTTCCCGGAGCACCGGGGCTCGTTTCTCCGCAGGCCGCGTGGGCGGCCCCGCCATCCCCGGCTGTTCCCCGCTGCTCCCGAGGATCCCCTGCTGCCCAGCCCGACCCGGCCCGGTCCCGCCGTGCCTGGGGCGCTGCCGCTCAGGTGAGAGGGCGGCGCCGCCATCGGCCCAGGGGCGGTGCGGGCGCTCAAAGGCGGCGGAGCAGCCCCGCCCTCCCCGCCATGGACCGCGAGCAGCGCGCCGAGGCGGCGGCCGAGCAGCTGCGGCTGTACCAGCGGGACCCGAGCGGATGGAGGGGCTGCCGGAGCACGGTGGGTGAGCGGGGCCGGGCGCGGGGCTGGCCCGGCTCGGCTCGGGCACTGAACGCTTCCCGTCCCGCAGGGCGAGGTCGCGGTGTCCTGGAGACCCTCGGCGGAGTTCGCCGGTAACCTGTGAGTACGGCTCGGCCCGGGGTGTGCGGGATGCTGCCCGCGGGGCCGGGCAGGGCAGGCACGGTGTGGTTTCGTTTGGTCCCGCCGCAGGTACAGGGGAGAGGGGATCCTGCCCGGCAGCCCTCGGAATGTCTGGGAATGCATCAAGCCCGTGGCCGGCGGGCTCAGGACCAAGTGGGACCAAAACGTGAAGGAGTTCGAGGTCATCGAAGCCCTCACCGATGTAAGTTCCTGAAAAACTGTTCTGGTGAGGGTAATGCAGAGTGTGTGTTCGGCAGCGTTGGGCTCTGCACAGGCCTTCCTGTTGTGCCTCTGGAGACAGCCGGTATTTTGTGCAGAGAGGCAGAGAGGTCTTAGGAAGTTATCCAGTGTCTCTGGACTGGGTCAGGCTGACAATACTGGAATAAGAAACCGTTTTTGCCTTTAATTTTTGTTTGTTTTTTTTTCTTTTCCGTAAATTGTATGTACTCTATCAACATATATATATATATAAACAATAGCATACGAATATAAACATATATCTATAAAGACCGGCTTATTTTTCTGAAAGGAGCTACTGATACATTCTTGGCCTAATATTGCATACTTAAAATATGCAAATGTATGACTGCATTGCTGTTAATGCTGCAAATTGAGCAAAGCATGGTTACTTTTAGTAAGCTGTCTGTGAGGGAGGAAGAGGTTTAGAGAATACATAGACTTAGCTAAGCAGCGAAGCGTTTGTGTCACCAGTCCTTAATTTAGGCCCCATCTCACACCATGGCAGCACACGATGCTCTGCACTGCATGTCACTCTCTGCCTTTGGCTGGCCTTGTGCAACTTTGACATTAAAAGGGAGGTGCTGCACTTGGAGCATGACACATGAACAGGGCAGAAGCTTCTGCTACTGTAATTATACAGTCTAGTTCCTTTTTTTTTTCCCCTGGAGCATGTCAGAAACTTAATTAAAAGGTATTGGATTTAGATCCCCAAATGTGAAGTGTATGTAGGTGCTTGGAGGCAGCCAGATGCAAACTCAACCGGTCCCAGAAATGTTTGTGGAAGACCTGTGAAGTTTATTTTCCTTGTGGGAATCTTAGAGGAGTGCTGCAACCTGCCACTGGAAATTCATAGGCTTGCCAGCACATAATAGTGTGGTAGAAACGTCTGTTTTGGGGAGCCTGTCACCACAGGGTTATCAAGTTGTATCTTGTGTATATGACACAAAGAAGTTGTCTGTGCTGCCTTCCTGGGAACGAGAAGGATCTTACCTGTCCTATGAGCATAGATGTGCCAGATTTGCCTTTCAGCATCCCTTGTGGTATCTGTCCTTAATCAGCCTGGAAGCAATACATCACTCTTTTTTTTTCCATTAAACTCTCCTTCATTGATGCAGGATAGTGCCTTTTGTCTGTGCTGATTTACATTTTCTTCAGCAAAGGGTGTAGTAGAACTCCTGGATGGAGCTTAGAAATTGTAACTGAGAGAGTTCCAAAAAGTACAGGTACTTTCTGATGTACTTCTGAAAGCATCCACTTACATAACTGTTTTTTGACTTCCAGACTATCTCTGTATGCAGAACCACAACCCCTTCAGCTTTCATGAGGATTATTTCACCAAGAGAATTTGTGGATGTGGTAGCAATGAAGCAATATGAAGATGGGACGATGCTGTCTGCTGGTAAGGGTTTGTGTTCCCAATGGGCTCATGTCATGTTAGAGGATAACCAGCAGCTACCAGAAACAAATATAACAACTAAGTAACATACTGTTCAGTGGTTGTTGACCTGATACTGGTCAGAAGATAAAATAGAAATTGTCTCTCCACATTGTTGTTCTGAGTGTATATGAATCATCTTAGCACTGAGATAATGATGATGCTGTTGACTAATTTCTTCCCTTGATATGCTTTTGAGGTTGAGTAAGTATTAAATTTACTATTAAGTTCTGGGGTATTTTTTGGGTGTTTTTGTTGTGTTAAGAGTTTGCAAAACTTTGTAAAAGAAGTCCTGTTTAGGCTAAACCCATTTTAACATTTTCTGCACTGTTCATAGGTTTGATGAAGCTATTGAATAAATGTACCACTCCTGTATATGGAAATGATTGTTTTTAGGAAAAAAAAAGTCCTGATTTTTAAGGGACTACCACTGTATGGAAGGATATTTCTTTGGTTTTTTTCACTTTCACCCTGTTGTTTAACTGTTCCAAGTCATTGCTTTTATTGTCTCAATGTTCAGATGTCCCATTTGCCCATCCTGTTCAGGAATGCCTTGCTAGGAATTATATACTTGCCAGAGTGTACCTTCTCGGCATCCAAGGAGTCTATCCATGTGATGTGGTTTTATTGGAAGTAACTTCAGTGGCCCCACAGCATGGGTTGAATGAAACTTTCTCAAAGTGTCTTGATGCTTCCTTCAGAACTCAGTAACAATTACCTCAAGATTCAACCCTTCTTTGATTTCTCCATTCTGAGACCAGAGTGGTTCCTTTTAATGGTCTTTCCTGACCAGTTGTATGGCTCAGCCCCACACTCAGAGTTATATTGCTGTTCTTTTAAAATACATCTTAAATGGTGAGTTGGTTTCCTGGCTAGTGTTCCAACTGCCAAGCACTCTCCCATCTTCTGTAAGAATAACACTTTCCTTCAATGCTTTTTCCTACAGCCACCAATGTGGAACACCCACTATGTCCTCCCCGACCAGATTTTGTGAGAGGTTTTAATTACCCCTGTGGTTGTATCTGTATACCTGTTCCAGGGTAAGACGTGATCTGTTTGACTGTTTTGAGTTCTAAAGCTCTTCTTATCCGTGGTGTGGTATGTTTGTGTGTATTTGTGTGTGTTTATGTGGCCATATGTGACCTGTAGCCTCTTGGCATTGGCATGTTTCTGTTTTCCTGGTAACCATTATGACTGAGTGCTCTTTTTGTTCTCATTTTTGTGCAATGAATTAGTCCCTCCTCATTTTCTAGAGGGAAGTCTCTAATGTTATAGGAACTGTCATCATGGTAATATTCTCACTGACCTCTTAAGCAGAAATTCAGGAAAACACACAAGTATGGTCTTAATTTTTGGGAAATGAGTATCTGGTTGCTTAATATGTTACCATAATTTATAAACAGTAACCTGTAGCTAATTGGGGCCTAGTTAGACTGTAATTTGATAGCTACATTCACTTAAATTTGACTGTTTCTTTAAAAAAAAGGTTCTTAGAAATATTTCTTTCAATGCATGTAAGTGTCGCTGAGAAGTTCTTAATGTTCTTAAGCTGCTGGTTGTAAAATCACTTGCATTGTCTTTGCAGGGAGCCAGACAGGACTCAGCTCCTCACTTTCTTTCAGACGGATCTCGGTGGTTACCTTCCCCAGACAGTGGTGGATTCCTTTTTTCCATCTAGCATATCTGGATTTTACACTAACCTGACCAAAGCTGTTAAGACATTAAAAGCATGACAAGACGAGTTGCTGACATCACCAGCTGAGGGAAGTTAAAAAACATGGCAGCTTGAGGGTAAAAGTACGAAGCTGGCTGACCTCAGGACTTTTCAGTCAGCAAAGATACTTAAGAAAAGTGACATGAAGCAACTGAGTAAAATAAATTTTTAAAACAACATTTTCTGCCTGTCTCCATGCAGAACAATAAATTCTTTTCTAATATGAAATTCTTCATTTTGATATTTAAAAAGTATCCCACCAGAGGCTTGAAGAATCCTGGAGGCAGCATTGGTGGCTGTCTGCAGGAGGAGATGCATATGCTGGATCTGTTCTTGGCTACACTTTGTCAATGTCTGTAAAGGAGAGTGTTGCTAAAACCCACTTAGCACTGCAGGTCACCTCTGTTTGGTCTCTGAAACTCTGTAGACTCCTGTGGAACAGTGTTTTTTCTCCAAAAGAAGAACTTGTAGAGCTGCTAAGATGCTTCAGTGGGTCTAAGCTAGGAAATGGTAAAAGTCAGAACAAATTGGATTGTGTGGAGGGTTCCACTTGTTTGTTCCAGCAGATGTCAGTACTGATTGTAAGTATGCCTTAAGTGCTCTTTTCTAAGTCGGGGTCCAGCAGTACAAATCAATTCACAGGTCTGTGGGCTGGCAGATAAGACTCTCTTCCTTTCCCCTCTTTCTACCAAACCCAGTGATTTCTAGTGTCACGAAGCAAAGTGAACTGACATTGTGGCAATAAATAAAGAGGATTAAGCACTTTACTTGCTGTTTTATAAACTGCACTTGAAATGACTCTTTTGAACGTACTTGAATGTTTTTTGGTCTCCTGCGGTGAAAGACTTTAACGGGTAAATAATGTTTTCTGTAGCTTTGTCTTGACAGCCATAAGGACATTGCTTTTCTCTAGGACTGGTTTGCCTCACAGCATTCTCTTGGGAAATCAGCACCTGATCTTATGTGCAGTACTGTGTTCATCCTTAGGAAATACCTGTGGTGCTGGTTGCTGCAGGAATGTCAGACATTAGTATGGATTTTTATGTATAATTACAAAAACAAAAATAATTTCTGAATTAGGAATTCAAATGCAGGTTGTGATTTTAATGCTGTAACTCCATTATTTAACAAGGTTAACACACTCTGCTTTCTGTCTCTGTACTTTATTATAGGGCATGGACCTGCACACAAAGCTTCCTATGGTAAATCTTACTCTATGGAATAGTTTTTCAAGAAAACAGTTTTTAGTCTAGTCTTCTTTGTATACAAAGATGTAAAAACTTGTGTGAGTGTGGTGAAATAAATATGCTTTCTGCTACATCTTACTCTTTTTCCTGCATCATCCTTTAAAATGGTTCTTCATGCACCTGCTTTGCCATCAAGGACATGTAAGAGCTGCTTAGACCTCCAGCATGTCTCTGAATTTAAGTCAACAAGAGAGGGAAAAGCCTTCCCTGCCATTTACAGTGTGCACTTTCTGGGGAAGAGATGTTTTGGTTAGTGCAGTCACCCTTCACAGATTCTGTGCTGTTGATTGGTCCTTATTTCCAATTGCTGCTTTCTATGCTTAGGAAGAGTGTGAAGTTCACTGAGAAGAGATTTTGGCCTTGATACTATGGAGGCTATTTATATGTATTTTTCTAAATGTATTGAAGTTGTGCATGAATTGCAATATTTTGGCAAGTCTTTCCAGGGTTATAATGAATTCATTTAGCAAAAATTCAAGGAGTAGAGCTGAGGTCACCACTCATTTCTGCAAGTTAACCTTTTGCAGACAATGCAGCCCCGTATTAGCTATTTGTAATTTTTTTTTTCATTGCTCTGAGCAGTAAAGGTGGTAGGTGAGCCTCTTCACTGGAATAATATAAGGATACCTTTTATGAGTTCACAACTTCTATCCAGAAGGAAATAAGAGCCCTTAACGTTCAGCCTTCTGCCCAGCCCAACTGGAGTTGGAACTGTCTTGGCAAAGCGTTTCATGTAGGTACCAGTTTAAAAAGGTACAAAAATATTAATATTTTTCTCTTATTTTGGTTGCTACTCAATTAATAAATTTTTTGTTTGGAGTTAAGAAATTGGTTTTTGGAAACGCTGAGTTGGTTAAGGGTTTGGAAATGTGGGTGTAGATGGCTTGTCAAGAATGTTCTTTCAAGGATGAACATACAGTTGACCTGTGAGGAAAGGCCAGAGCTAATTACATGCCTGGATTCAATTAATACCTTCTGCTGCCTATCTTACTTCCCTGTCAGCTGCTGTTTCTCTGGCTTTATGTTAAGTGCATGGAAAGTAGCTTTTGAGCTCCTTAATTTCTTCCTGCTGAAAGAAATCTAGTAACTGAAGAAGGGTACAGAAAATTCCCAACTCTTGGAAGGTGAACAGCCAAGGACAATAACCAGTGCTGCCATCTGGCTTTCAGCTGGCGAGTCACTGCTCCCATCCTGCCATTACATCTCTCCCTTCAGTGAAGCAGGTCAGAGATCAGCTGGGTACAAGAGACCGTCTTGCCATAGATACATGTGCTGCTGCTGGTAGAATTCCATACAGTGCATATAGGAAGCACTGCCAAAATGCTAATATCAGCATTTGAAGCATGGACTTGTCTCCAAATTCAGTGTTTCCGGAATAAACATTTCAATTCAGAAGTACTTGTATTCCCACGTACTGTCACTGATACTTTCCCTTCGAGAATTAATAGAGACATTAGAAATAAAAGCAAAACAAGTGTGGTTAGAAGGTAAGATTTGGTTCTAAATGGCCTTGTTTTTCTCCTGCTGTAGTCCTCTCAGAGCTCTGGCCAGAGGAAAGTTAGGAAAACCTCCACTATATTACCCTGAACCTCATGCCTCATCCTTGGAATACTGTGAGAACTTCCAGCCCCATGTGTGCCTGCTGAAGTTGAGATGGCTCTATTAACTCCTAGTTGAAAGTTACCGTGACAGGTTTTGTCTGTCTTGGATGTTCTGAACAGAAAAGCTGTGGTTTTCCAGGGAATATTGTTTTGACACACAAAGCTGCATCCCCCTTTCTCTGCCCTTTACACATTCCCTTAGGCACTGTTTAGTTGTAGGCTTTTAGACACAGTTCTTCCTGGAAAGGTAAGGCAGGGAGCAGGACTTGGAGAGTAACACTGAAAATGTGCTTCTGATATTATTAAGATAATGGCTTAAAACAGAAGAGTACTATAGCTGTCACATATTTTATTACAACCAGTATATTATTAATAAAGTCATTATTTTATAATCTCCACTTTTTAATATCTGTTTCTGAATGGTGGGATAAGAATCATGCCCATTTTCTGCACATCTTAGACACATCCCAGAAAGCTTTCTCTGTACTGGCAATGAGATCCTGCATAGTCTTCATTTGTGCTTTCAGAGTATCTTGCTGTGCTAGCCAAGTGCCTGCATGTAATAAAGTCCTTTGCTTGGTTCCTGGCAGTAGTCTAATTCCTCCCCTTACAAAGTTTTGGATGACTTGGTGGTATCAGAGCTCTGATTCTTCCTCTTGATGATGGCTGTGATGGGCCCATCAGGTAATGCCTTGATTATATTCCATGCTTCAAAACGAGTGAGCCCCTGCATGGCCATTGTGTGCACTTGAAGCAGCTCATCACCAGGCTGGACAGGGCTGCTCTGTTCTAATGCAGTCCCTGGGGAGAGAAAATGAATTTCCTTTAATTCTTTGTGTGGAGGAACTTTGTTGGGTCTTTCACTTAGTGAAACAGCTGGACCGTCAACTTGTTTGACATAAACCACCTCATCCCAGCAGGCAACAAGTTATGGCACTGAACAAGATAATGCTGCATTTGCAAAAAAATACCATTTCCATAGGTGTAAATTGGCAGTCAGTTATGAACTGCACAGGTCTGCATCAGCTGGGAATACGTGTATGCTTTAAGTGTGTTTACCTTTAAATATCCTGTTGATGACAATGGGTTTATCACCCTGAACAGAGCCCTTTCCTCCTTCCAGACTGAATCCCAAACCGGCAGGTGTTTTTTCTAGAGTTACAGTGCAGATGGTATCTCCAGTTGCTGGAAACAGATGGAAAGTTACCAGATGGGCAGCTCATAGTCTGAAAACATCTATTACAAAAAATGAACTTCTGGTTTGTTTGCAAAGGCATCATAAACTGCAAAATGAAAGAGAAACCTAGAACTTTCTATTACCCTTTTTGTCATTTTAGGGCCCTCTGGGAAGCTGGGGAAAGAAAGTTGTTTGCATTCATGTGAGCGTAGAAATATAAGATATTTATTGGAAGGATAAAAATCTGTTCCATTAACAAAATTTAAGGTAAAAAACTGATTAGATATTAGTTATGAAATTGCTATGCGCTGCAAAGCTGCTAATGTTTATTTGCTGCAAATAAAGCTACAGCTCTCCAGATTGTGCTTTAGGAAAAAAAGAAAAAAACAAACAGCACAAAAATATTCTGAACATGAAATATTCATCAAAACTCCAACCTTGCTGTGCTTCAGATGTAGCTATCTGCTATACTGAACAATAGCACATTGTTTGTTCAAACTGAAATTCTCTTTCATGGAGAACAAGTCTTGTAATAATGGTAGAATAAAGAATCACTATTCACTGAGCTGTCATTACACCTTCAATTAGATGTGTTGCTACAATAACCACCTTTGTAAAACTACAGAAATTCATACAGAGAATCAGACTTAGATTTTTTGAGAGTTCTTTTATTTTAGAAATCCATTAATTATTTCTCTTTTCAACAAAGTTATTCCAAATGTCAGTTTTGGAAATGTTCTATTAACTTTGCTGCCTTTAATCATGGTTCTCAGATTGACACAGCCAGAGCTGCCTTATGAACAGCTGGATTTCAGGTTATGATTAAACACTTATCAGGTGGGGGGCTGCAAGACTTACCAGAATCTTGTGAAGCATCACTTGCTACTGAAGTTGTACTAGAGCTGATTGAAACACTGAGATTTGTTTCTCCATCTTTAGGTTTTCTAGTGACAACAACAGCTTGTCTGGGCTGCCGAGCCTGTCGCATGATTGCTGAGGCATCATTGTGAGTCACACCTTTAAGAGACTTCCCATTAATGGATAGTACTTCATCTCCTTTCTGAATTGTTCCTTCCTGAGATGCTAATCCATTGGGAAACACTTTGTGAACCTATTGAAGAGCCCAGTCAGCACACACACACAAGGAAAGAGGGGGGAAAGAAAGGTCAAATCACTCAGTTAATACTTTTTACCATGTGAATTTTTCATTCTTTGCCAGGAACAAGTTGTTTCTATCACATTTCAGGACTGAGGACTGAATAAATTTGTAGAGCAGTTCTCCTGCACACATCCCTCCTTAAGCAGCCAGGCAAGCGGATGTACAAAGCTGTGCTGCCTGTGATGTGTACCTTGTGTGTGCTACTTCCTGACCCTGTTGCTGCTCTGCTCATGGGACAAGGAAGGTGTGAAGCTTATCTCTAACTTCCAGAGCCCTCATGTGTTTATGCACCCACCTCATTGCACCAGACTGCCCTGCTTGTTCTTCTGTAGGCACAAGTAAGATGTTGGCTATTTCCTGCTGACAGCTGTGTGTTCTGCCTTGACTTTCAGAGCTGCTGAGGATTAGGTGCCCAAGGAAGCAGGACACTGCTGCCAGTCACCCACGTAGGCAGCTCTGTGCAGAAGGATTCTGTTTTCACCTACTAATACCTTGGTTCTTCCGACCCTGTTAGTACAGCTGCCTACTTTGATTATGCCAAAAGCCAAACACCGTAGCAGAAAACCAGTAAGATAAACGTTTTCAGATAGAGTAGTTGTTTTGGGAGTGTTTTTAAAGAGTGATGTTACTTACTGTTACTGTTTTGTTTTCTAAATCAATGCCCCCTGCCAGGCTGAATCCAAGCCCAGTATCTTCTTCTTTATGCAAAATTGTAACATGAATATCATCAAATTCCTAGACAGAGAAGGAAATAAAATCAAGACCTTCTCAAAAGATATGTCACAATGATTGGAAAATCAGTATGTTTTCTTTTCTCTATTGTGTGTTTTATAATGAGACTTAGTGGCATAAATATAATATTAAAGTTGTAAAGATTAACCAGATGCATTCACCCCACAGCTTCCTGAAAATCGTGCAC
Source organism: Pithys albifrons albifrons (assembly GCF_047495875.1). Taxonomy (NCBI): domain Eukaryota; kingdom Metazoa; phylum Chordata; class Aves; order Passeriformes; family Thamnophilidae; genus Pithys; species Pithys albifrons. The sequence continues at coordinate 12,903,701 of NC_092470.1, forward strand.
AAAAAAGAAAAAGCAAGTTTACCTTTAACGTTGCTTCATCTAATGCTTTGACTTCCTCTATAAGCTTTGCTAACTCTTCAGGGGAAAGCAGAGAGATGACTGACTGCCCTGACACGCCGGATGCTTGAGGTGAGCCGTGTTCCTGTCTCTCTTCCTCCTTCTCATTGTCTGCTAAGCTCACAGTGTATTCTCTTAACTCAGAGAGGCTGTCCCATTGTGGCAAGAAGAAAAAAGAAATACTGAGTTATGAAAGTACATACCCACAAAAGCAAAATACAGTTTTGAAGCAGTCATCTTTTGAGTGTATTAGCACGTAATTGGGGTGGTAACTCTTATAAGTATTATAAATACAGGTAAATCTAAATCAATCATGAGGATAACAGAAGTAGAAATCTATCACAGAAAAAATAAGAATAATCTCTTGGCCCCAGGCAAAAACAGATTAAATCTCCTTTATCATGGAGATACCAGAAATATTGTTCCTTAATAGGATGTTTGAAATATATCTGTGTCTATAGTACAAATTAAAAACAAGTGTAAGTCATGTGAGTCATTTAACTTCTTTGTTCTAAAAAGTTCTTAACTTAGCCTTTGCTTTACTATTGTGTTCCACTACCTGAGAACATTCATCTGTAAGGGATCAGCACAGATGCTCACCAATGCTGATCTGTAAATCTGAATTTTAAATATAGTATCTTACTTTAGCGAAAACCCAGTGTCCTGGTGATGATTGTCATTTGCAGGTGAGATAGAAGTCCTATCCTCCTCCACAGAGGACTGAGACTCTGTGTCTGGAGTTTCCCATGCACTGTTTCCAGACGAGGCTAAAGACTGAGGAAGGCAAAGCAAAGATTTCATTAAAGCAGATGACACCTGGCTACTAATGGAATAGATTTTGCTGCACTTCTCATCAGATGGCTTCATCATCTCACAAGCCTGGCTAGCAGTAAGTGGGAAGCTCCGTGACCTCAGGCTGTGTGCTTTTGCTACTGATACGAGATGGGAATTTGCAATGGCTCCTGTAGTTAAGAGACTGGATAAAATTTCAGTGCTGGCATTGCTGCTTTTCTCTGAGCTGGTCGCAATATTCTTCCTGTGAGAGGAAAATCTATCCAGGCTCTTTGTCCCCATGGCCACAGGTGGCTGTTGTTGGCTGGTTTCACAGTGCTGGAGGAATGGTTGGTTTGAATGGGCTGGAGCTCCTTCTGACTTTGGTGCAGTGGAAGAGGGTTCTTTCTGGACTGATGGTTTCAGGCTAAACCTTCGGTGTGTTTTTTCAGGTGACTGTGGAGCACTCAAGGATTCAAATGAGCTTATTCTTTGTTTTATTGATGATCCTCCAGAAGACACACGTGATAAGCTGGATTGCAGTTTTTTGCTGGAAATACTGTCAGGGTTGGGAGGGCTTTGATCTGCCTGTGGTTTTAGATCTGAATTTGCTTTCTTCAGTCCTTTTAGACTTTGGCGAAACCATGTGGGCTTAGGTGCAACAGGAGGACCTTTTCTCACACTGTCATTTTCATCTGATTTTAGCCCTTTTGAGCCAACTAATTCTGATTCTGATTTCTTCAGAACTGTCTCTGAGCTGCTTCGATTTTGATTCTCTTTCTTTTTGTCAATGCCGGGTTGCAAATCTAAGTGGACGTTGTTTTCACTCATGGTAGGGTTAAATAAGCTTTTTATGCAGTCAGAAATTTTAACCCAAGGGTCTTCTGTTGTTGTATCAAGACTATAATCTACCCGTGCTTGTCTTTTAAGTACAGGCCTTCGTATTGATGAAAGTGGAGTCCCTGTATTAAAGAAACATTAATTATAAACAAGCCTCCTTCTACTTCTCCATCCCTTATCTCTCCATCATTATTAATTCATTAAATTTGAATTTCATTCAAGCCTCTGATAGTTTTTTTTTAAGTTTCTGAAAAGCTTAAACTTTTAAAAAATTTATAACTCTTGATCTACAAGTTCTGACTCCAGACACTGAAATTAACTGAAAAAACAAGGCTCTTACACGCTTAATATGCAAGATCCTTTTTAAAGAGTTTGCAAATTCTAAATGTAACCCGAAATTCTGGGCTGCTGAAGTCATGATACAGGCTGTAACAGTTAAAATAGAAGGTTAAAATTGTGAATTTTTTTTTTTTTGCAACCTGGTGAAAAGATGATGCTACAGTAAATTCTTTTAATTTTCTTTTCTAGCTTTATGAGTATATCCTGCTCTAAAAAACTCTCCTGAGAAGATATTTCATTAATATTTTTGCTTCTTTAAGTTTTTGCAGGCATTTCCAGTTGATTTTTCTGATAAGTAAAAACTTGATTTTAATATAGGAATATTTTTTAAATCACAGACTGATTAAGCATTTTAATGTTAGATGTGGTAGAGCTGACTGGCAGCAAACCTTCATTTGTGCAGTTGTACAGGTTCTGTTTTCTGTTTTTAAGGCATCTTTTTTACTGTTTTAATGATCTGAGCCAGAAGTTACAGAATTACATAATCCTTTATGGTGTAAGAGACCTCTTGAGATTGTCTTTTCTTAACACTGTTGCCTTAATTCTAAGTAGCACAACAGAAAACTAATTTATCAGTGCTTTGTACATTGCAACACTAGAGCCTTGAAACTATGCATAAAATTGTCATTTAGAAAGTACAAAATTTACCTTTACTATAAATATTAAATATTACTACGTAGTTTCATCTGAAGATTACAGGAATATTGTACCTGTCCATTGTAATTTTTTATAGTAAATAATCTCTTATGCTGCTTTTGATTTAGTTTCTTAGATTTTTTTTCAAAGATTAATCAATAATTTAGTCTCCTCTGTTCACACCAAATTTACATATACATTTAAAGAGAGAGGTGAAGTCAGCTCAATACTCACTTTGAATTCAAACCAAATACTAGGTTTAGCTGAATAAAAGTTAATGGAATTCAACATACCAAAGTTTTCTTTTCTTTCTTGCTCTCTGCCCACTGGAGCAGCAGTTGAGTGCTCTGGATCATGTGCTGTAGCAGAAGTGGTAAAGACCCTGTGTGTTACATCAGTTTGGTGTCCCTCTAGCATTGGTTCTCCAACTTCCTGAAGAACAAACAGGAAAGAGAATTGTGTCAGAATGTAATTATGCAAACCACACTGTATATGAATCTGAAAAAAAAATCAGAAAAAAAAAAGTGAATCTGAAAAAAAAAGACATCACATACAAAAGTGTGGTATGTAGGCCTCAAACTGACTGATACAGAATGCTTGGGGAATGAAGGTTAAAAAAAATTTAAAAAGCAGTAATACAACCTTCTTTTAATGATCTGAAATACATTCTGACAGGAAACCCTCTGTCTTGGGTATATACAGATATACAGACTGTCTAATAGAGGGAGTTGTCTTCCTGAATAGACCTTGACTTCATTGATCTTAAGATTTAGTTTTTTCTCTTTATCATTTAGGATGACTAAACACTGAAGGATGAGAAGGTTCAGGCAGTTATAAGCTCAACAAGTACTTATTTCCTTTAATTTTACTTCTCAAAGGTGATTTTCTAGTAACTGTTGATGAATATATTTCTATTGCCCTTCTTAGTGGATGTTAAAAGAGTGACCTTGCATAAGGTGCTTAACTGAAACTTTCTCAGATATTAACATTATACATGGACTTCAGTCTGATCTATATAATTTTATTTTGATTCTACAGCTTGGGAACTGTTTTGAGGAGTTTTCATGGGGTTTTTTGGGGGGGTTTTCTTGTTTTTTTTTCCTTTGCATTGCATTGAGAACTGTTCATTTCTACTGCCACATAACTAAACCTGGGGACAAAAGGTTTCCTTTTTAAACAAACCACAACTTTGTTTCAATGTGCAGATCTCACAATCGTTCACGCTCATGCAAATGTGAAACTGTCTTTCTGTTCTCTTAGATGAGAAGGAACTGAAATTTAGTAATGTTCAAATGTACATTCATTCCAAATACTGAAGCTCATCAACAAATATGGAGGTCCATCACAATTTAAATGAGTTTATTTAATACCTCCTGTTCTCAAGAAATGTATCTGAGCCCATGGTTACCTGCTGCACATAATGTTAGTGCTTTCTTCCAGTAAAAATCCACTACTGAAACAAAGCAACTGTTTAATGATTTTTCTACTTCGTAAGTGATTTGACTCTGTGTCACAGATTTTTAGGATCAGCCATACCAAGCTGGCATCAGAGGTTGTGCAAACTCCAGTCCTAGCCTAGAACTCCTCACTGTTCCAGTTGCATTGGAATCAGAGTGCTTGATGCCACCAGGAGCACATGCTCATGAGTAATGACAGGGACTCAGATTCATTCTTGCTGCTGCTCTCACTGGGATTTTAAGTGAGATTCCTTGATAGGGAAGAAAATTTCTTCAGACACTGCCCTGCCTTCTGACCTGAGTTTGAACATCCCGTTTTGCACCCAACTGGCTTCACTGAGATACACACACTATTTTGAAAACAGAAGAGCCTCATCCTCTTCCCCCAGTTCTCACATATGTATACACTTCTCTTTCTTCCGTGCCCTTCTTCCTGCTGTCATACAAAGTCACTTTGCCTTCCTCCTTCTTCTGCCTCAAAAATATGCAGATATAAGAGAGATTTTGTAAATCCTGCTTTACCTGAACTCTTGCAGAAGGTGATGCAGCTGTCTCTGATACCAGCTTTTCTTTTCTATCTGCATCGCACTGGCCATCACACATGCAGTCCTGCTTAAAGTATTTCCTTGGTGGAGGTTTGGGCTTCGACGATTTAAGTTTTCTAACGAGGATCTCTGATGATTTCTTAGTGTTTTGCAAAGGCTGACTTCCTTCACTACAGGTAGGAGGGGAGTTTCTCTCTGATGTATTACCAGAGAATGAGCACAGCAGGCCAGGTTGTCTGGTAATTGGTACGTCAATGCTGTGGACTCTTGCTTTCAGGTCAGTCAGCTGCTGCACAGCACTATTGGCACAGGAGGAGCAGGGGTTGTAGCTGCTGTCGCTGCTGGAGCGGGTCATCAGCCTCTGTGCCCTGCGGCTGCAATAAGCTGCGCTCCTCTCGATGTGTTTTTCACATGGGTGTCTTCCATGCCAGCTCATTTCCAGTCTCCTAACACCTGTGGCAGGGACATGTCAAAATGTCTATTCAATATATGCAAAGCGATTGCTTCTAAGATTCAGCTGATTAAATTTGCAGCTAAATACCATCATCAGTGGATGCAAATGTGTGATTTATGCACTGAAGGTTTGTGGAGTGAAGAGTCAACAGCTCCATTCCCAGACACCAAAACAGCATTTTCCATAAATACATGTGTATATATGTATGTATGTAGTTATACTGATGACAATACTGTTACTTTTGGTCCTTTAGAAGCCATGAGGACACTAAAAAGAGTATGTTATTGTGAGAGGATGTCATACCTGAACTGCGCAAATAGCTCCAACCATGACTGCATATGCCTTTCCTCATGATTATGAGACCAATAAGCTGGTTTTTCCAGCTGGTCTTTTCACTGTGCAGTTTGTTGCTGTCATAGTCCTGTCCCCTACAGACAGTTGTTTGAAAAGCTCTAAGCAGAGGTTGTGAATTAGGAAGGATGAGCAACTGTGAGAGGAAGTTTGCACAAATTTTGTTGTTGGTAATTAGACAGATTTGGTCTGTTCTCTTCACTCTGGTAACATATCATAGGAGACATGTCAGGAGGGTTGTCCTGTGAGCTTTCCTCCTTTTCCTTTCTGCTCTGACTTACTTAACTGTTACAAAGGATTTTAATACAACATATACTCATCCTAGACATCTTTTAAGTCAAAATTACCATGTCCCAGTGAATGCATTTATTCCCTTACCTTCAGTATTCCATTGGTTTCTCTCCTTTCCAAACCTGTTGCTTTCCACAGCTTGTGCAACAGCTTCCTTTAGCTGTTGCTCTGACACCTAGGAAATATCATGCCATTATACTCTCATCAGACTGCTATGGGCTGATGAGTAACATTTAAATATCTATTCCTTTCACAAAGATTTCCAAGTTCTGCCAGTCCTTTAACAGAAATGTGCAGACCAAGTTATATCATACACCAGTTAATTTTAAAGCTCAGTGCACACCATCATATTTGTATATATTCCAGTATAGTTGATATTTATCTATGGATGTTCTGTTTATAGGGGTTATTTAGTAAAATGGGATCTTTCAAAGATTTACCACTATAAGACAACTTAATACAGCATAATTTATGCAAGAATTTAAACTTGATAATCATTTGTACAGTATTCAGTGTTAGGAAGCATTTTGTAGAAAAATCTTGCAAGAATAAAATATTCAATATTAATTTAATTATAATTATTGGCTGGGTAAGACCTAAGTTTTACTTACTGAAAGTGTATAAACATTTCTTTTTGGGGAGGTATGTTCCCTCTTTCAAGTTACTTATCATTTGGAGTTCTTTCTTGTATAAGGACTATATTTTTTGTTTATTCAATGCTATTTAAATGTTAGTTCTGTAGTTTCCTTATTTACTGCACAGAAACTCACATGAGACTGTCTCCTGTGATCTTCAAATCTTACATGGTTCTGTTTAAGAGAGTGTATATCTCAGGCTTGTTTGTGTGCAGTGATGATTATAAAGAGATCAACATCTTTGTTGTCATGCAGTTTAGATTACTGTTTGCTCCCTCACCCTCTCTTAGTTCTCAATACATTGAAAGTCAGAAAAATACAGAGTGTGCTACCTGTGGCTCAGGGTGTCTGCTGATAATAATTTGTACTGCACCAGGATCACAATGGCTTAGTACAGCATAAACTTCATTCAGAGTTGTATTTTGTACTGAAGTTTCATTAATTTCAATAATTTCATCTCCACACCTACAGAGATATTGAAGAAAAGAGAGAGGATGTAAACAAAACGGATTCTCTCCCGACTTTGTCTGACTCATGTGGAAGTATGTAAAAAGCAAATAGATAAAACTGGCATCTAATTTGATCACAGAATAAATCTGTCTTTCTGTTCCTGTTACAAAAAATGGAAAGGGATTGAGTTGGAAGTCAAAGGCTTTTGATCTGTCTTGTTGCATGCAGCCCTTGAGCTTTCTTCATGCTCAGCTATGCACACTTTGTGTCTCTGATCTTTCTGTTGTCTGCAGCTCAGATGCTGCTTCCACTTCATCTTCCTTCCTTTCAAGTTAAGCCTTCACTTTTCGTGTCTTTATGTTATGCTAGTGCTATTTAAGGTTAGAAAGGATGTGATGTTTCTGCTACACATTAATAACTTGTTAATAGAACAATTCTAATGCAAAACTATTGTAATCCTGTTGACTGCTAGACTGAATCTTTCTAGATGAAATCTAAATTAGGCCCACATGGGAACTGAGACTGCCTTTGTCTAATCTGCACCAAATACTAACACACATTAAGAGGCTGACTGAAGGCACTGATTTGTATCATACAAATATTCAAATAGTATAAGACCACTGCTCTTTCAGCTAAAGTCTTAGGCCTGTATGAGAGGAGAGTTACAGAACACCTAAAATTAAATCAAAAAGCCTCCCCTGAAACTGCTGCCTTCTGTTCAGTTCTCAATATGTTCAACACTACTAACTGGTCCTAAATGTTTGAAAGTGAATTTCTATATTCCCACTAAAGCTCATTTCAGTAAATGTTTATTTCTATTGGGCAGGAAGGGATAGAATTTAAACACTTGTATCAGAAAAAGCAAGTGCTCAGAAAAGCCAGAATGTGTAATTTAATTGGGTTTTTCCAAATACTTTCTCATTTGGAAATCTCTTCCAGTAGCAATGCATTATGCCTGTCTAATACCTTCAAAGTGAGCCCTGGTTGGGCAACAGACAGTAATTTCACAGGATTGCTGCACTTCTGGGAATCTCACATATCCTAAATCCACATGCTCAAACCCTGAGAATAGCACACATTCTTTAAACCCAAAATTACCAGAAAGCACCATGCCTTACTGCCCAGAGAGGTCAAAAATGAACCATGAAACAGAGCAATGAAAAACTTGTGGCATAAGACAGTCAGTCTCATCCTACCTGAGCCTCCCATCCATATGTGCCACTGAGCCTGGCGAGAGAGTGTGAATAAAAATCCCAGAAATACACTGAAAGTGAGGGATGCTACATAACCCAATTCCAAGGCCAACACCTGGCTCTGAAAAAACAGTAATAAAAAAAATGAAAGAAACACTCAAAGCAAACCATTGAAGAGATTTTTTTAAAGCTATCTTAATTTTTTTTCCTTCAAGAACCACAACCAAAGTCTTACATTCATGAATGTTGCACATTCAATATTGTCTGCTGCTTCCGCCGATTTTTTTTCTTTTCCTGTCTGTTGTGAGGTTGTTTTAAGGGGTTTCATCACCCTCATGATTAAATTGAATGCACACCTATATTACTTCTGGGGTTCCAAGACCTGGTTTGCAACTCATTGCTGGTATGTCACAGACACAGTGTAATGCAGGTTTACTTTGCAAAATATCTGCCATTACAGAATAATTCAAACAACTTAAATATTATTAAAGATTAAATATTAAAATAATAAGGAACTAAAATTAAGGATGTGTGGCTATTGTTAGTTGTATCATCTCTTTCTGTTTTCCTGTTTATCCTCTTTGCTCTAGACAGTTACACTTGTGCTTCATAAGTCACTGTTACCTTGGAGGCTTTGCTTTGTTTGTTGCTTTGATGTTCTCATATTTAAAAATTTATTTCTTTCGGACCATGGTTGTTTATAAATAAAAGATGACAACAGTTGGAGAGGAGTTAAAAGAACTACAAGAAGATATAGATACTTATTTAATTTGGTTTTAAGCCTTTTCAAGAATGAAATTATCTACTTGCACAATATGAGTAAAAGTTGCACAATCTGCTTAATAAGTGGCAGTTGTTGACAAGAGCTTTATTTTTTCATGTGAAGGATATGAATGTAACTCTGCTTGAGTGAAAAGAAAATGAATGATTGGCTCTTGAGGACAGATGGTGTTCAAAATCCTGCTGTTGATAGATAGTTGTTAACACTGACAGGCACCAAGATCTAATTTAGTGTGTTAAAAAGCTTAGTTCAGGAAAAGAATCAGGTTAGTGAGGAAAGACTCACTGTTTAGCAAGCAAATGAACAGTGGTTCATCAATCAGTGCTTTGTTGGCAGTGGTCAGTTAATTTCAACACTTACCTTTGTTTAGGGTAACTTCCATTATGACCCTGTCATTTGGCTTCGTAGGATTTAATGAGAATGATGCACTTTCTGAACTGAAAGAGCTGTTTTCTTTGGTGATGCATGTACTGGAGCTCAGTGACTGACACAAGAAGGGTGACTGACAGTTGGAAGCAGAATGAGGGGTGCTGAAACTGGTCCTGACTGTAAGTGTCAGAAGACCCTTTTTGGCCTGCTAGAAAGAACAGAGAGTGAATGAATGGGTTGAGATCACATGTATGTTTTGTGTAAAGACAGAGATAGTTCTGGAAGAAGAGCATGTAACCTTAAATTTTTGTAAAGCATCATAATGTGTTAATCCATGCATGGATTCTCCATTCAGTTCCAGGATTTCATCACCTGTTTTGAAAGAGAAAAAATTGTGTTACTATTATTGTACTGTACAATAAGGTACATGATGCATACATACATTCAAAAGGAGTCTTGTAAATGCAATAATGGTTGCAAGTGTAAAAGTCACTTATTGTTCATTTCAGCTTTACTTCAGTCTGTCCTTAGGTACCATTCTTTGGGAAGTGAGAAAAGGGAGCAGAGATTTCCCACCTTCTTGTAGCCTTCCATCAGCAGCAGCAGCTCCACCAGGAAAGATGGTTTTGACATAGATGCCTATTGGTCCATAAATGCTGTCTTTTCCTCCAACAATACTGAAGCCCAAACCCTAATTTATAGAAGAAAAACAGTGTATGAGAGCCCATGGTCCGTTGTAGTAATAGTTCATTAGCAGTTTCTTTTGCATTACTTGTTTGGGCAGTATTGTCAGCAGAGTAATATAATCCATGAAAAAATAGTCAACAATAGCAAGAACAAATGAGAATTTCAGCAGAATATCCCCATTATTTGCCTTTTGTTTGTTGTAATCAACTATTATAAGCACATAGGAAGGTCTTGTTTGTTCCTGGTAGCTCTTCTTTTCCTCCTCAACAGGACTGGCTTTATGGCTCAACTCTGACTTGCAAGAAGTTCTGAGGTTGCTGTGCTGGTGCAATTTATGGATGATACAGGGTCTATGACTTCAATCCTACCTCCAGCTGCCAGAAAGGGTAGTAAAACTCTATAGCAAATCAACAGAGCAAGTCTTACCTTCCCTTGTCCTTTCATCAATACGATGTTTGAAATCACTGAAGCCTGTGAGCCGCAGGGTGTGGGCACTAACTGTGCTGTGCTTAGGGATCTGGATGGCCGTGAAATTGCCTGTGAACATTAAAAAAAACCCACAACTACAAAAAATTTTAGCACAGAACCAAAAAATCTTGGGCATACATTACAACAACTTGTTTATTTGATATTTTCCTCCTTATAACTAATGTTACTAAAGACTTTTTTTAAAAAATCTCTAATTTTTATAAGCGATGTGTTAATCAGACAATTTCTGACCACCGAATTTGTCCTGTGGTGGTTAAATCACAGAAAAAAATGATAATGTTGGGCCTTGCAATGGTGCAATTGTGTAGAGAGATACAGTTGTAATCTCACTTGATTCCCCGTGCCAAATCCTATTTGTGGTCATTAAGGAGCATAAAGAACACATTTGCCTCTAAGCACTGAACTAGTAGTCAAGACATTCAAACCCTTTCCTTCATCTTGCAACTAAATAGCTATCTTGGGAAAAATAGAACCTGTTTTGCTCATAGAAGTGCTTCAACCCATGAACTACCCTGTGCTTCCACTGTTAAGCCACCCCATAAGCTCGTTTCTGCTGATGAAAGAGGTGAAGCACATCCTTTTTGCTTGATAACAAGGTAAGCAATATCTCAGTGTTCTTCTTCCCTCCATTCCACAGACAGTGGATTTCATAATTCTAGCCCCTGAAATTTAACCCATTTTAATGAACATTTAATGGAAGTCTCCTATTTCAACATGGAGTTGGGTATTGCAAGCTAATTTAAGCACTGAAAAAAGTCATTACCTAAAACTAACTATGCATGAAGGTCAGCGGGGCCATTGCTCTCATTACACATCTGAGAGAGGTCACTTTGTTAATGCAGCAAAGTGAAACTAACAGGTGTTGAAGCACGTGGAAAATCAGCCAAAATTTTGTCTTCTGCATATGCAAGAAAATAAGTCTCAATTTTGACATGAAAACAAAATTAGTTATTCAATGTGAGATTGGGAATGTTACTGAGAGGGAAATGTGTGTACAACACCAAAACCACACTCTCCAAAACGTATTTCTCTGCCAGATGAGGGTGACATTCTGTTGTTTTCTGGTTCTGAAATGAAAAATTTTCAAATTTCTTTTACTTCTGTGTGAGAAGGGTGTATTTTTTATTTCTGTTTGGGGGGGTGTAGTGATACCCAAAAGCAGGGTGTTGCCAAAGAGCCTCTGTCAACATGCAGCACTTGGCACACAAGGTCTTCAAAGGCAGGTAACCCAGTGAACCTCTGGGGTCTGTCTGTGCATGGGTGTGGGTGGGTTGGTCTTTGTGCTCCAGTTTGCCCCTCTTCACTCCTGTTAAAGCCCTGGTGAGGCTGTGGTGCTTGAAGGGTGAGGGACCGGCCAGGAAAAGGGAGGGAGCAGCAGTGGCTCCCCTCAGCCATGCTTCAGACAAAGCAGGAAGTGACTGCTCTGTATGAGGAGCATCACCTCCATCTACCCCTTCAGGCCTGAGCTTGGGAATCACTGGCCATAAATACCCACATCCTCTTGCCCTGCCCAGCTGATGGATAGCACAGGACTGCCAGTCTCTGCCTACATCGATGGGGTGTTTAAATCTGATTCAGAGTGGGGCAGAAAGCAGGACCCTCACACAGCTGAGGCAGCCACTGCCAGCCAGGAGGTGAGTCCATCCCTGACTATGGTAGTGGCTGGGCCAGTGGAGGTGACTGGGGAGGCTGTGGCAGAGGGATCTAAACTGAGGTGGTGTGACCCACATAGCGGGATTTACACACACCTTAAAACCTGCTGGGGCAACAGGAGGGAGAAGCTGCTGGTTCCCACCCTCAGAATTCCTTAAAATTGCCCCTTGGAGCCCTCCCGGGGCTCTGAGCTGATTCTCCTCTTTTAACTACAAGCTATCTTATTGTCTCAGTTGGAGTTCTTGCAGGTGTTCTTCAAAACAGTGTGTCCTTGGTAATGTACAACAGAATTTCACAAATGTGTGAGAAAATGTTCAGTAACTTCTAAATGCTACTTAAAATGTGAGAGACTTAGGAAAGCATATTCAACTTATATAACCCTATGAAAATCTATAAAATACACATTACAAGCCTTAGGCATCAGTAAAGACAATTTTGCCCATTTTTGGGGAGTTCCTGCAGCACTTACCGGGGCTCTCCCTGCCGAGCAGTCCAGCTGCTGGGAGAGGGATTTGCGGCCGGTGTGGAGCGCGTGGGGCTGGCGGTCCCTGAGGGGCACAGCTCTGCGGGGCGCTGTGCACTCCACATCCCCCATCCAGAATGGGCTCACACCTGCCAGTGTGGGGAGAGAGGCTGTCATACTGCTCCACAGCTGGACGCTTCTGCATAGGTATTTTGTCAACTAAATGTTACTTAGAAATAGTTTTCCTCTTGTGAATCTCTTTGTCAAGAGGTTTATCTCTTCAATCCTTACTATGGGGATAACCAGGATTTTTAAACATAGCAAAAAGCAAACCTTCCCCACAAAAAAAGGTGTTGACCTACTTGGAATGGACCTTGAAAATGCCCTTATAAAATGTAAAGCATATGAACAAAACGTGACTGTAGGATGTTATGAATACACAAGCTGATGCTTTTGCACATCAGTAATTCTTAGTTAAGGATCTTGGAATAAATCTGGGCAATTTCTTCTAACACTCCAATACCATCACACAGTGAGTTGCTGTGTTGTGCACTCCCTGATTATTACAAGAAAACAGATCACTTCTCTGCAACTCACTGGTCGAGTTACTGCGACTCCGTTGACACCCAGCTTTACCATGCAGAAACCCATTTTGTATTTCCAAAGGACTTTCCTTACACCTTGGCATTTCCTAAAACAAAACCAAACAAAAACAACAGCAAAAACAAAACAATCACTGCTATGCAAGAAATTTTCAAACTGATCTAACCTTAAGAACAAATTTTATCCTAATTTAGCTGGCAAAAATTTCAGCCTGAATTAAAAAATATGGAGCAAAATTAATTATTTAGAATAGATAGGATGATAAAGGAGAATGCAGCTTAAAACTTGGTTATAAATATTGTTATAACAAAGTAATGAGATAGAAATAGATTCTGGTCTTTATGGATTTCTATCAAAATGGACATAAAATAATTTGGACATCCCCAGTTGGTTCCTACAGACTAATAGTTTGATGTGTGGATAAGTTGTAGCAAATGCCTGTCTAATTTCTGGAGTTAACTGGTGGGTTTGGGTGCTCAAGCACCTTAGAGGGGTGTTATATCCAAAGGGAAATTCTTAGGCCCAGCTTTACAATGGTGACTAGGTGTCCAACTTCTGATTTCAACAGGATGTTTTTTAGTCAAAATACAATCTGGGTGTTTAAAAACTCTGAGGACTAAGATTTAGTGTTCTCCAAAAAATCAGTATCTTGTATTTGGAAAGTCCTGTTCTTTTGAAAATACGGCACTAATTCTTGCACTTAAAAACTTGTAGAGAAAACATTCAGTTTTCTAAATGCAGGTTTATAGAACAGTTTGAAAATAAATAAATGACCACATCTGAATAGCAGTTGATGTTAGGAGGAATTTCTGTATGTATATAGTTCCTGCAAGTCCTGCTTTTGCTGTGACAAATGCTATTGATGCTGAGGGAATCATAGTTGAAAGAACATCACGAAATACAGACCGCATATGGAAAGTGATATAAATACATCAAGCCTCCAAATATAAAAGGGTTTCGCCCAGTAATATTCTGCAGGGACTAAGAAGGCCACAAGAGCAGCATCAAAGCATGACCTGTATGATCTAATCTATCTGGAACCAACAAAGGCAAACACTTTCTTAACAGAATCTCGACTTCAGTAGTTCTGTTAGGAGATACCTCAAGATCTAATGAGTGATAATTTTCCTCTTGGACAGCAGATGGAGGTATTGCCAAGTAGCAAAATCCTGCTAGGGCTTTCCAGGCCCCTTCCCTTAGGAAACTCTTCAGAATATGAAATGCAGAGAAGATCCTTAAAACGGAATTTTGAAAATGACTTTGCAGCGTTTCTCTTACCAAGCTAGTTAGCTTGGAAAGCCTTTGCTATTAGCTGTAGATCCTAGATCCACAGTACTACTTAATTACTGGGCCTGCATTTTTGCTTCTGGATTCATGGATCTTCCCTTAAATCTGTCTCTCAATCCACATTTGTTCAACTTCTATGTGGAAAATGAACATTGGCAAGCTATGCGTTTTTAAAAGGAGGGGTTGTGCAGCCCTTACTAGAGTTTCCCAGGGCCTTGGCCTCCCCATAGCCTCTGTTTATCGGGGGAAAAGCTATGCTGAAAGTCACCAGGGTCTGACCACAAGAAGTTTTGGGTTTTGTCAGGAAAGGCACAACCATGTTCTTCAAATGTCTGATGAACAAATTCCCCTCCTCTCTAAAGAAAATGTCAAATCACCCCACAGTTGTGGGAGGGGACCACAACTTTCATGCTTACTTTGTTAGCCCTCAGGATGTTCACCAGCCGTGTGGTTGGGTGAGTGAGAGATTCAGCCTCCTTGGTGGACAGATCTTTCAGTGACTGTCTATTAAGCTTTAACAGTTCATCCCTTGGGCTCAGACAACCATCTCTTTAAAAACAAACAAAAACAAAAAAACACAACACCACCAGAAACATTTGCATATTATTTTACAAAGAACAATATGGCACTACTGTGCTCACTAACTGAGGAGTTGGCTGCAATTCTCCCTTTGCCTTGAATAGGGCTGCCACGAGATGCCTTGATGCATGATACACCCCATCCCCTACTAGGATTTTTTCCAGTTCCTGCTCTATTATGCTCAGTCCTGGTGATCAGTGGCTGCCTTTCCACATATAGCTAACTCCCAGGCAAGATATTCTTCCTCTCTCATCATCTTGCATTTGCAAATTGATCAGAGACTATCCATAGACTTTACTCTCTGTTAGGACTTTGTCTCTCATTCCTTTCCAGTGGCCTTGGTAGGCTGGTGCCATCCTACACTGCCCTTTAATAGGGCAGCTAGGAAATCATGTTTGAAAACTTGATGTTATGTACACTCTCTCATTCTTCTAGTTTTTATTTCTTAGTGGTATTGAGAAGCATTAGCTCCCTGAATGTTACTAGTTTTGTTTTTCTAGAATCTTGACCTGTGTCTCCAACTGTAAGCATTGTAAGTAATCATTCCTGGGCATCACTGCTTTTCTCTGGAACTGAGCTTCAGGGCATAGCTTTTCACAGAAAGCTGGTTAGGCAAAATCCATGTAAAACAATGGCTCCTAATAACTTGCTAACTCCACATGTGCTGTACCTGTTTGCTGGATCTTCAGCAGGCACGTGGCTGCCTGTGAGCCCTTTCCAGAAAGATGCACATTTTGGACTCCTGGAGAGCTTGAATCCTGAGCTGCTGCTCCCCGACATTGCACACAGCCTACAGATGCAGCTGTCCTGATTCAGAAGATGAAAGGTTGCATGAAAGAAAATGTATCAAGGATGTTAAAAGTTTCTTACACTTATCTTGACCCTTTTAAAAAAATATAGAAATTGTTCATGTTCTTAGAACCAGATTGCCTCCAAGGAGAACAGGAGCAGGCCTTTAACACTGTGCAGTTGAGAAAAAACAATGATATTATAGTCAGTGTTTTAAAAAAGTTGTTGTCCGTAGAATTCAGTGGCTTCTGGCTACAAGAGTGGAGAAGTGGAATATTGTGTCCCTTTGCAGAGAGGGGAACAGAACAGATAATAGATTTTTTCATAGTAACTGAGTAAACTTCGCCTATGCTAACTATAATACGAAAAGACAGGGAGGAAAATAAACACATGCCAGGGAATTAAATGCTCTGGAAAACAAAAGAGGTCTGAATGGAAAAGAAGTGTATACAAAATACTATAAGCTTCACCCCTGCTGACTTGTTAAGTCGGGGCAGGGGAAGAGAGAGGTCTGCAACAGTGGAAAATTCTTTGTCCACTCCAGGCTGGTTGAAGTTGCTGTAGTCTGTGTTGCATCTGGAGGACTAATTGTAAGCATATCTTTAATGCAGTTATGAATCATTAACACATGGCTATACAGGAGAAATCGTGTGTTAAGACATATGAGGGAAGCAAAGAATGGAGTGACTAAGCACATAAAGCACAACACATTTGATTAGGAAAAATGCTCTTTGGCACAAATATGTGAACACTTAAAAATTCTAAAGAGACAAGGAAAGTTTGAAAGTTAGCACACACTTTCTTTTATATTTGCTTAGTATATATCCTGATTTGAGTATTCACATGTTCTGCTCCCAGCTGGACCCACCTCCTCTGCCCTTGCCAACCTCTCCATACTCCACAAAGTGAAGAGGGCTCTCAGTGTATCCTGGATCCAGACTGGTTCCCAAGAGATTTGTGTGACTGAGGTATAGATTTCTGAAGGAGAGGCAAATGTTATATGTTAGGACAGGCCACAAAGTGTAGCAGTGGTCAACTGTCTGTATTGCTCGCAGGGCCCCAGGTCAGAGTGGCATGAAATATTTCCAATAATCTGTAGTCCTCTGAGAGCACAAGGAAAGCTGTGTAGCCGCTTTCACCATCAGTAGGGCTTCATTTCTGCCCTGAGGGTGAGAATCATTATGTGCTTTCACCACAAATCAATAGGGAGCACATCATATCTGACTGGCAGCAAACACAAACTTCAAATTTACAGCAGTGTCAATAAATGTCATTATCTTTTAGGCTGACTGCTGAAGCCTGGCTCCCATTCTGCAACCTGCCAGAGTAAATCTAAGGTTGTGAATGAATGAAGTATTTAACTTGGAGGCCTGGGCTCACTGCAGGCTGAGTTCAGTAGGTAAGGGATAAGGGCTATACTTGTACTGACTGACTTGCTAACTCTGTGGGTTTGCTTGCATTCCAGATTGTCTGCCTTTAATGAGGAGTGTCTGAATTTTACGAAGCCTCTTTTGTTCATGAAGAGTGCTTCTAGTGAGTAATGTGTTGGTAAGTGTATAAGCATGGACAGAATTCTATCTCAAACCAGTTTGTTTGAACTCTAATATTAGTTTTGGATATTCTATATTTACTTTTCACCCAAGATAAATATCTTGGGAAATATTTGCAATCAGGATTACATTATATTCTTCCTTTTTTTTTAATCCTATGACAGTGCTTGGAAGTCTTCAGCATGGTAACAAAAAAAGATTTAAATTGTGATGCCTTAAAATTTGAGATATTGAGTAGCAAAAAATGTGAGCTCCCTTTTCTGTTCATTTGCATTGGTCCTTTATTTTAGGTATGATTATGAAATTACAGGCAAAATTCTGCATATGTGAAGCATCTATTAAAACTCACAGGGTTTTCAACAGGGTAGTGTGCTTGTTCTAAAACATGAGTAATGTAAGATATTGGAGGTAGGAAATTATTCTGCCAATTGGCTAAATATTTTGAGATGTCAGCTGATTGTGGATTGGGGCTGTTGTGAAAGAATAAGGGTATTTTAAACCCAGTGCTTAAAAAAGTTATTTCCTTTCTTTTTTCTGTAGTCAGGATTCAAATTTGGACTTGCCAACTTCTCTTCTTAGGAGTTCTTACTGTTGTATAACTCTCCCTTGAAATATATGTGTGTCATTTCATAGATACTGGTCAGACATGCACACAGAACTTTGCATAGCTGTTCTCCACGCTTGAGTCTCTTCTTGATTTTCCAGCTGATAGGCCTTTTCACATTGCCCCCAACTAAGTAGACTCATGCTTATGCCTTTCATATAACCTGTTCACAGTGTACAGCTACTGTGTTAGTGGTGTGTATAAATATCCTCATAAGTTCTTCTCCAAAAGCTTTCTGGCTCTCACCAGTTTCACAGGACATCACAGAGTGCAGTTGGTTTGGCTCTGAGGTCTTTCATTGCAGCACCATGCAAGTCCCTTGGGGAAGACACTGTATTTTGTACAATGGGACACATGCCAGGCTGGAAATTCTGGGTTGAATTGGGACAGACATGTGAAATCACACCAAATCAAAACCGATATGACTGTTATTCTAAGAGCAGTGACTTAGTCACTAGGAAAGTAAAGGTTAAATTCATTGTACACTGCAGAAAAACCTTGGGAACAATTTTTGTTTACATACGTAGTCATGTTACCAAGTTGGGCTACGTTTCAAATCAGCTCTATGTCTCAATCATTGCTGCAATTCATTTAGGTGAATTACTTTGAAAGAAGTTCTTATTGGGCTGTGGACATGTGGTAAATATCTGTATGTTGTCAGCATCTGTATTTTTGGGGTCCTGGATATAGGTCACTGTATTCATATCCAAGTTATTGCAACATGACAGAAAATTAATAAAAGCTGTTCTTTAGAAAAATAAACATTTGACCAATTCATGTGCCAGCAGTCAATTTGCTTTGGGTTTTGTTCTTTAATATCTTTTTTCCTGTCTCTCTGATTACTTTATGCATAGAAATACTGGTGATAGTTCAAGAGTGAAGACAGTATTTATTTTTACATCCTTCTCCATTTTTAAAGTATGCTGCTTATTTTGAAAGGTAATTTATAGCTCTGAATGTAGTGACTACTAAAAATTTGCTAAAAGAAGGTTGGCAAGTTTGGTGTGGGTGCAGGTGGATTCTCATCTATTCATTATTAGAACATATGTTTAAACACGTATTTGCTGCCAGTGAATAAAATCTCTGCTTAGAAGGGGTTTTGCCTCCAAGCACTTCAATACTCAGGAAACTTTTATCTGTATTATAATATCCACTGAAAGACAAAATTTGTATTTAAACTGAGTCTGCTTGGCTGGAAGATAAAAATCAAAGGTGGAGTTCAAGTGTCTTCTTTAATGCATTTTTTCATAGGTGAGAGATGATTAATTTTTCTTGAGTTTAGGTCTGGAAAAGTAATTTGCACATTCTGGCCAACTCTCTCTTCCTGTTCCCCTTTTTTGTAATGCAAAATGCCAGGCTTTTGAGGATGGTTTTTATCTGCCATTTAAAAGATTTCTTTTTCTTTCATTCTTTCATTAGACATTTCTAGCCCAGAGTCTCATCTCAAAACATCTAATTCCAGATGTTGTTTAGAAATAAGGGTAACCATGGCATCTGTGGAAAACTGAAAAACTTTTGTGTGCTCTTAAGTAAGACACAGTAGTTAGATTGTCTGAAATGAAGTGTTATACAAGGCTAGTTCAACTAAGGTCTTGGACTCAGTTTAGCAAGTGTATGACAATGAGCTGTTTGACTGCTAGTATTAAAAAAAAAGGGAAAAACCCAAAACAAACAAAAAACAACAGTACAATCATGAATTTAAATATTTAGCTTTTATGGCCTTCCAACTGTGAAATGGCTGGGATTTCCAAGAGAATACAGTCTTTGGGGATTTTCTTCAAGAAGCATTTTTTTCTGCATTAGTTCTAACAAAGAGAGGGCCAAAGTCTCTCTGGCATAAACTCACTCCAGTGGTTCTGATGTGCCTTAGCCTGATGCCTTGGTCTTTTCAAAATGTTTACAGTAAATGTAATTCATTTTCCCAGCAGCAATCAACAAAATGGCAGAAGTTAGGAAGCAAGGATGGTGCGAGGAGCAGGGCATGGGTTTAAGGCTCTGCCCTAAGCAGACAATTCAGCACATCACATGGGAAGGAAACCTTTGCCCTGTCCTGTGTTTTGCAGCACACACTGTCTTAATGTAACAGCCTCTTTCCCAACTTGTTCTGAGGATGACATGACTTCTGTGTAGGAAAAGCAAGAAGGCTGGGAAGACAGAAAGAGAGAACAAGTAGGAAAAGTGAGAACACACAAATATCTAAATAAATGCAGCCTCCTTTCTTGGCTTTGTTTTTCCATCCTGCCCACGGGTTCATGTTTGAGACATTACAGTCTGTTGCCATAGCACTTGTCCTGGTACCAAAGGGCCAGCTAACTGGTGTTTTCATAAAGGCAAGTTAATAAAATTATATTCTGGTAGTGACCAAAGAAGAAGAATTACTTTTTGCTTTTTCCCCTCCTTCAAGCAGAGGGTCAGGAACCAAAAGAAGAAAGGGTACAGAAGTTTCTAGAACCAAATAGAGCCATGGAGTCAGATCAGCTTGGATCCAGTGTTTGCAGAGACAGCCCTTCCCTATTCTAGTTTATTCCAGATGCTATTTCAGCCCTGCTACCAGCCCCACTGTGCTGGTAGCACTGTCTGTGATCCCCAGGGCACTGGTGCTGCAGGAAAGAGGTAATGGAATTCTTCTTGAAGTAGTAGACGTGCTTCTTGAAGCAGCTCTCAAACCCAGCAAAGACTGCTGTTGTCTGAAGAACAGGAGTTGATATTGTCTATTCCTGCCCAGTCCTCCCAGCAACTGGCATAGTTTCACTTTCTGTCATGATATGAACAGGCAAGGACGTCTTCCACAGTCTTTGCTGTGTCAGTGCTCATGGTTTCAGATACTGCTTACAATTTCTTTGTTTTGTTTTCCTTTCAGACTACCTGAAAATCGCTGATTTTGTGAGAAACAAACTATAAAGGAGATCTGCTTGTTTATACATTGATAAGCTGGCATTTCACCATACCAAACCAAGCACACCTCATCTTGGAAGTTATATGGCCTGGGAGATGGCTGAATAAATGACAGATAACTCAGTCTCTAGACAAAATGAGCTATAGTCACTATGAGTGAACAGTGGAACAGAGAAAACAAATTAATTAAAAGACTGTCTGCTCTCATCATTGCTGACAGAACATTAGAGAAGGAAAAACATATTTTTGCAATTTAGTCTTGAAACACTATTTGATTTGCTTGTGCTTTATTGCTTATGGTGACTTTCATGTAATCAGCACAGTATGTCCCAGGGAGATACTTAAGGTTTTGAACAGGAAGAAGGAGCTAGTATTTTGAATACTGATGTTAGTGGTTCCCCCTTACTCTGGAGAAGAAATGCACAGGGAGCCTTAAATCATGCAGCACTTTTAAGCATTCTTCTCTCCTTCCATTGTGACTGCAAATATTAAGTTGTTCAGTTCTGTTGGAGTTATTAACACCTTCAGAGTTTTGCTTATGGCTGCAGGTGCTGGAAAGCGGAAGAATAGTTGAATATCCTCAGCAACACCACAGTAAGAATGGAATCAATTTTCTTGAACAAAGACAAGGATCCTTCAGCTCTGAGTCACACATCATGAATTTCTGAATAGTCATATGAAGATGAAGAGAGAGAATATCACATTGGGACTTGAAAAATGCTTGTAGACTTCTTAAGAAGAGAGGTCTTAGGCTTAAGCTTTGTTAAGACATGTGGTGCAGGAAGATTGTTCTGACAGGCTTGTGCCATACGGGAGAGAGAGATCACTGCTTTTATAATACAGGGGAAAGCCTCAGCAACAGCAGTGCAGGATAAGGTCAGTGTGGCTGTTGCCAATGTTTAGCCTATTTAGCACACTAAGATGAGACTTTTTAGAATCACTTATTGATCCGTGACTCTGAACAGTATGGAAGATTAGCAAGTACTATTTGAAGAGGTTTATATTGCTGTGAGAGCTCTGGAGTGGGAATTTAATGCTACCCATTGTTTACAGTGGCATTAAGCAATCCAAATACTGCTGTGAGGGACTGGGCTGATGACTAATTTATGTCACCATCCATCCAGGCTCCTGACCCATTCTGTTCAGAGACACTGATGCTTCAGTCTAACAGTGGATTAATACCCTTAGCAGCTATATTTTATCTGTGCAAATGCGTTAGTTATGGGACTTACTCTGTTCCCCAGATCCCTGTTTTAGCTGCTTAGCAACTATAAAAGAAAATGACCTAAACTTACAGTCTACAATAAGATACTGAGTAGTAATATATGGAAATGGATCACAACAGTTACTGAAGCCCTGCACATTTTGGAGATGTGCAAGCAAGTAGACTGTGGCAGCTGACACACATCTAAAGTGCTTCAGCTTTGAAAAAGAGAAGGTGGGGAAATCCACAGAAACCAGCTCCTGCTTCACTCACAGCAGAAAATCAGCAGGAGCTGAGTGTATTTTGGGTCTTGGGTCTTGTTTTCTGTCAGAATGTAATAGCAAGTTGGTTTTTGTCTTCATGCTGGGATTTTGCCAAGGGTTGGAAGCCCTTGCATCCATCCTGCTGCAGTCTTTGCAATGTTGGGCATGTTGTGATCATTAGCAAGAAACTCAAGGAGTAAGGGGAGATTCTGATTCTTGGTAGCACTGTGCTACTGTGTTTTAGACAATTTCTATTGAAGGCATGTAAAATCAAATACAATGCAATATATAAGGAAAACATTTTAGGTGAAAGAATGAGCTCTTTCACATATAACTATTTGAAGAGATAAAAGGCATATCATGAAGGTGGTGCCAGGAAGACACTTGCAGTGACATCCTTTTGCGCATCAGGTAGAGAGAAATTGGAAAAATTAGGTCATGATACTGAAAAGGAACTTTCTAAAGACATCTAAAATATATTGTTCACACTGAAAAAGTGTTCAGATTGTTAGAGGTAAGATAGTTACTTGATTAAAGAATAACACTGTGATACAAGGCTATTAACACTTTTTATATCTCTGGGAAATGTGACAGCTCTGGTGGTTTCAGAGCCATCAGTACCTGCTTCCTGAATCAGAGGGAAAGAGCATCTGCTTACTGAATCACCTGTGTCTTTCACAGTATTAACATAATTCATGCATGCATACCTTATGAGATCTTACTGTACTGCACTCTACAAATGTACTTTACTACAGAGACAGGTTTTTATTTTGAGCTGCATTGCAGGTGGAACACACCAGCTGTGCTAATCTGAGCACTGTGAGTGGCCTGGAGTCACTGATTTCAGCAGAACGTTGATCAGCAGAGTGCAACAGCACAGCAGGGAAGATAATACGTTTCTATGCAGTTTATGCAGATCAGGAACACTGCAGGCTCATAGGCTCTAAAAAAAGCCAAATAGAACCCTGTATTCCTGAGAAATATTAATTAATTTAGGAATGTATTAATTTAGGAACTACTGCTATGGGAAACATTACAATATGCAGCACAACTTGCCTACCTTGGTGAGGAACTTTCTTCTCATGTTGTTGCAGTTCTCATTTGCAGCAGCTTTGGACTGGACCGTGCTGGTGATCACACGTGGAGGATCAGGTGGACTGTCTTCTGTTTCTGATGTGCATGGCAGCTGTGTTCTAGGACAGCAGTCCAAGTCCTCTTGACCCCAGCTGGTAGAAATCTCAAAGGGATCAGGACATTTCTCATCAGGACTTGACCCATCATCACTGGTTTTGGTATTGCAAAGTATAAGTGATCTTGAAATGGAGCGAAATTTCCTTGACTTCCTGTTCCCAGCGTTGCTTTTTTGATCCATCTTTAGAGAGCTGCTGCTCTTTTTCCTGTCATTCTCCCATTTGTGTGGCATGATCCTTTCAATAACTTTTCTCCTTCTCTGGTACTAAGTATCCTTCAGGAAAGGAAATATAAAAAGTAAGTTGTAATATACCCCACTTTCTCCCACTTAATAACCTACACTACTGAAAAGCCCTAATGAATAAATCGAATCAACAGAGCCTTTCAGTCTGCGAACAGCCACGTGATATCTCATGACTTGCTAATTCTGTTTCTGTGCAGTGCTCCTCTAGATTCTCCTTCACCTTTTCATTCTCTTGCCATGTTCCCCCACCACAATGGAGTGCTTTCAATAAATGCTTGTGATGCTTCCATTGTCTCCTTGCTTTAGGCATCTGCTGAATTTGCATGTTGAAATCCCAAATTGAAAAGGAGGATACTTTAAAACCATTATTCTATCCTCCTAATACTGTTTGGAAAGAAGCAGCTCCTTCTGAAGCCTGATTCATGAAACCACTATGATTCAAAGAAGATTAATCAAATTGTTGACATTAAGTTCTCTGCCTGGCACATCTGATTTGTAAGTGGTTTAGCAAAAGTAGATCTCAGCCTTAAGAGAGTAGAGAATGTCAGGCTGCTATAAAAATTCCACCTTTGCAGACCAGAACTCACTTAAGACTGTGCATTTAAAAGTAACAGAGAGATCCAGTGAAGCACTTAAGATGTGAATATCTGATTAGAGATTGAACTCTATAAAGGAATACAGCTCCAGGAGATCAATCAGAAAGTGTCCTATTACAGAAATGGTTTGTTTCAGCACATGATTCAGCATTCAAAATTAAGATACAATGAAAAAAATTATTTAATCAAAATGTGGCAGAAATTGGAGCTTTGGTAAAATGACTAAAGTAATGAGCATGTTAAGATAACAAATGGGAGCTTTGTAAAAGTTTTCTTTTTCTCTCAGAAAAACCTCTCTAGAAATACTTTGGTACGTATGTCAGTGTGAAAATTCAACAAGATGAAGTCTAAATTAATTATTTTGACTTTCTCATTTGATTTTTATCATCATATTTATTTCACAAACTCTTCTGTTCTCTTCACATACCTAATGGATGCTACACGCTGCCATCCTAGAGAAAATGCCTCTTGAAACTGAACCAATAAAGATGTGTAGGTGTTAAACATATAACTGGAAATCAATGTTATTTGCAAAAGCACTTCTCAGGTACACTATTGAGAGAAAAAGTTTGTACATTGTGCTCTAAACTAAGTTGTTCTGTTAGGGTTTGAGATTTGTCTGCTGCTTCTATGCAGAATTAGTTAGGTCAATATGCACTTTGCACCTGAAATGCCACTAGTGATACAGAAATGGAAAAGGCAGATTTTCTGCAGGCTCCTTACAGCCACAACAATAAACACAGGCCTGCAAACTCACACCAAGCCAGATTCATATAATAAATCCAAGTCAGCATTGCAAGGAATCTGCAGGACTGTTTTTCTTGGGTTTGTTTTCTTCTTGTATAAATAAACAGGAAAAACAAAAACAGATGATTAACACCGTCCCATTGAATACCTTTCTGAAGGAACTGTGTGGCATTGCTGGAGAAATCCACAGTTCAGCAAGAATCTGAATTTGTTTGAATTTTTACAAATAAAACAATCTGCAAGTGGCTTTTCCAGGAGTAGCAAAGAAGTCCCAGGGAGAAGGATGTTTATTTATGAGGTCCTTTCTGGTGTTTTTGATAGTTAATTTTACTTTTTCTTCTTTTCAGAGCAGCCTCTCTTTTTATGAATGACAAGGTTGCTGTGATGGGGGACTGCCCAACAGCACAGCCACGCTCCCTTCCTGTGACGCAGAACACACACTGAATAAAAGGACACCCAAGCCCATGTATAAGGACACAGAGGCCAGAAGGGATGGGGAAAGGTATGACATAGATGGAGCTCAGTTTTAACACATGGGTTTTGTAGTTGTCATGGGATCTTATTTCTCTAGGATTCATCTCCCCTCTTGCGCTATGGAGAGAACCTACTTGCTAGATCTTCTATGTGGTAATTTATTTTGAAGTAGAAATGAAAAGTGCTATGAATTATATTAGGACAATAATTTTGAGAACTGAAATAAGTAGTTGTGGTTGGTATAATTTAGCATCACAGGTCTGCAATTTCTTTTGTATGCTTCTTTGTTGATTACTTTAAATAAAAGTGACTGACTCCCTACAAATGCATAAAGACTTTCAAGGTTTGGAGATCTTGATTGTGTCTTTTGAAGAAGACAATTTAGTCTACCCTAATATACATGAAGTCAATCGCAATTTTTGAACTCTGAAATCCCTGTTAGCATCTCTACTGTGTTAGGAAATTAATCTTGCCTGTGATGTTGGATTTCCCGTATGTCTGAAGGAAAGTAAAAATGCAATCTGGCTGATTAGACCAGAACGCAGAGTTGAAAAAGCAATAGGATGTCTGGGATGAGGGGAAATTCTGCAAGTCTCTACTCCTAGCACCTGGGTAGGAAGCAACAGAGCTACTTGCTGGAGGCGAGTGGAATGTGCATCACTTGAAAATCTGCAATAGGGATCAGTGCTCCTTCTGTGATTCTGACAATAATACACAGTAGCAACAACAGTGTCAGCAATGAGCCTGAGTTGCACGTTCAGATCTAAACAGTCTTGACTATGGGGAGGGGGGGGGAGGGTAATTAAAACTTTTCATTCAGCGATTTCCATGTTGTACAAACATTAGCTGTACTCTTCAAAGAGGAAGAACTAAAAAGAAGCTATTAGGCATGTGGATAAGCAGAAGGTTTGATATCTCAATGGTCAAAATGCAGCTCTCTAGAGACTGGCATGCTAGAATGAAGGACGGAGATATTGCAGGAGCCCTCTTTTGCTCTGCCTGAGGCTGCTGAGCTTAGGAAGGGATTGCTACCATCAATACTAAATGCTCTGAGAGATGCCTGTCTGGCTGTGCTAAGCATCTGGGATGCAAGGAACACTTATACGCACCTGTTGAAACAGTGAAAGAAACATTGCCCTAAGTGCATTCTGCTATCGCACCCCGCCGCAATGCTCCTGAGGAGGTTTGCCTTATGCAGAGGAAACTCTCCTGCCCTGCTTGGTCAGCTGTTTCCTCCTCCCCCACCCCCATCCGAGCCCCAGCCACTGAAAGACCAAGTTTAACCCTGAATGACTTACCTATTCTCAAAGTGAGCCAGTGGCTGAGGTGAAACCAAGCCCAGTAGACCTGAAGGATTCCAGTTAAATCCTTGCTCTTGCTATAAATATTAGATCACAAGTCCTAACTAAGACAACATCCTTTCTAGAGCTGCTGATTCAGGGTTGCATAAGTGACAGAAATATAGGAGGCACCAAAAACATAGTCTATAAGTTTTCCAATAAAAGTATCAAGAAATATTATTTTACGAAGAAAATAATATCACAAGTGCCAGAGAAGCTTTATGATTCATTGCCATCTTCCACCAAATTTAATTCAAGGTATTGATGGCATGGACAATTACTTCAAAGTCAATTTTCTAAACCATTCATCTTTCCTCCAGTGCATTCACTGCTTGTCATTTTCTTTTGCCATTCTTATACCTCCAGCTTGCCTGATGGAAGCTGTCTGTGGTTTGTAATGCAAACCAAATGTTCCTTCTCTGTTTCATTTTTTTCCCCCCAAGCTTTATTTTTCCAGCTTTAAGTCTAAAAAGCCTGAACTCAATCTGTCTTCTGCAAACAAAATACATTATTAGAGCTGTGCTCATTTGGTTCAAATTTTTGGTTGGATATTAAATCGAGCATTTACAAGATGCAAATAATTTGATGTAGCGCCCAGATTAAATGCGAATGCTCTGCTGGTAACCAGGCAGTAGGAAATACAGAACCTTTCTTTACCAGCAAGAACAAGATGAGATTTACATTACCAAGTGCTAACAGCATCCTCTTAATCTAGGTCTTGTATCCTATTTTAATCTAGATCTTGTGATCTTTGTCAGGTTCATTACTGAGCAGTATTATTAGCTCTGAACTATTGCAGATGTCTAAGATTTCCAGTCAGTAGGAAGAGCTGGAGATTTGGAAGTTTTCTATTAAAGAGTAAGAAACCCTTGGAGAGTTGATTTACTGTTAAAAAAGAAAAAAAAGTAAAAAAAAATTAAAAGTACCTAATTGTAAAATAAAAATTCAAAAGGAGGAACTTACAACAGCGAGGCAGACAAACCTGACTCCTGCAGAAGGCTGTTCTTCTTCACAGGCCTGGCAAAAAAAGACAGAGTGAATAATTGAAAACACACTCTCCTGGTGCCACGTGACTCAGTTTCAGTAATTCTGCTCAGTACATTGGAACAGAGCTATTGTTTCCTAATTGAAGAAAATGTCAGCAAGGCTAGATAAACAAAAGCAATGGGATGCAGTACTGGGGCAACTGTTTCCAGCGGGCTCTCAACTACTCAACAGTGACAAGACCATTTAAGGAGTTTGTATCCTTTGTTTTTCCCCATCTCTCCCCTGTCCCAGGAGTGATGGATGGGTTTCAGGCAGGTTAAACCCACCTGGAGGGAGCTGGGGCCACAGCCAGAATCTGTGCTAGGCAAGGGCAGCATTTGCTGAAGGCTGAGGTGGCAAACTGCTTTCTCATGCATTTTGGCAGATATTTTAACTTTAAGCTGGTAAGAATTTCATAGACCACTTCTGCTCCAGGAGCAAAAAGCAGTAGATACCACTTTTGAATGCCAGGCCCTTGTATTGCACCATGAAGTGACACAGTCCCTTTAACTTACCAGTTCTTAAATACTTTCCCCTTTATAGGCTAAACTGCAACTTTGTGATCCAAACTGATCAAGGACTCAGAAGAATGTTAGGGTTTTTTTCCATAGAGCATCCAGAAAATGAGAATTATGCCACGGAGTCCAAATTGCCTTGATTACACCTTTCATTTGCTGCAGCAAAGTAAATGGTTCACAGTCTGTTCTACTACTGTGGTGATTCCCCCCACAAAACACTGCTTGAGCTGCATCCACCATCAATTGTGGCAGGAGGCAGCCACCTTTCTGCCACATCCTGGGCACACTTACCTGTGTTTTATTGGTCACACAGGTCAGTGTCTGTCCCCACTTGTCAATCCTCAGTTCTGCTCACACCAAAATATAGCAATCTCCCTGCAGAAAACTACTTTCTCTCAATGAATTTGCGTGATAAAAGTGTGTAAATTGCAAGGAAATACTCCATAAAATATAAAATTGTATCTGAAACAGTTAATGTTAGTGCGTTGAAATAGCAAGGCCTCTTTAGAATGTTCTCACAAGCCATAAATCCTATACTTTTCAGGAAAATGTAAACATAAACCTGACTGTGTCTGGTCATGGAAATCTCAACATGAGAGTTCTTAGACACCTGCTGCCCTCTCTGTTCTGCGGCTTGAAGGTTCTGGTTTTATTGGTCTGCCACTGAAGTTGCGAAAGAGGAAGAGGAATTATAAAATAGATTTAAAATATTACACTGGTGGGGTGTAGTGGTCCTGTGGTTTCTAGATGTAACATGGACTGTGAGGACAAGCATTGAGAATGATTTCTGTACTGGGAGAAAAAGGGAAGATGAAATCTCTGCACTCTGTCCTTGATAATACAATTGTCGATATTCTATATTTTATATGTTTATTAAGAGAATTTTAAGTTATTTTCCTAATAACTAAGTTTTTGGGACATCAGTTCTCTGAAGGAAATCTTTTGTAAAGGAGACGGTTTTAACCTATTTTAAAAAATTGCATGGAAGCTTACTCAACTCTTTTATATTTTAATCATGTAAAAGAACCAAGATTTGGCACTAAGTAGTGATCAACAGTTATCAGGTAGCTTTGCTGAAGAGGAGGAGAAATAGGGAGCTAAATTCATATTTTGGAAAAGAATTTTTCACTGTATTTTAATAGAAGGAACAGTGGCCTTGTACATAAAATGGGGTTTTATGGTGCTAGTACTGTAAAAATGAAATATCAACAAGGAAGAAAAGCCACATACTGTTTACCACTTAACTGTCTTTCACTGTAACACACACATGTTTTTGTTTAGCAATAGAGAACTCATTCACACAAAATCTCAACAGCCCCTGAGTTTTGATCCAAACTGATTGAGCTGGAAGCTCAAAAGCATTGGAAAGCTTGCTTTATTTCTTCCCATTGTCACATGCTTTTGCATTTCCTGACTGTGGGCTGAATAACGCAGTCCCTAAGCCACTGGGAGTTTTGTTCATTCCAAATCTGGACTCCTGCCAGGGCCAGCAGCAGAAACATAAATATCACAAGGAGGGGCTGTTTTTTCATGTTGTTTTACTCTAACCTTTTGCATTTTTTTTTCCATCTTCTCTGTACAGTGATTGTTTGGTGCCAACTGGTGAACAGAAAAACAGGTTTTTAGAAGCCATAAGGAAAAGGAGAGAGAAAGAGAGAAAGAGAGAGAGAACCTCTACTGTGCCTGCTTTGTTGCACTAATGATATACTTTAATATTGGATACTGTGGTCAATTTTCCTTACTTAGCTCAAAGGTATTGTAGCAGGAAAAGGGCAATGAACACTGATCGGAGGCTGGAATTTTGTATTAAAAGATTGAAATTATGTGGAAGCAGTAACTCTTGCTTCAGAATAAGTCAAGCAATACAGTTCAAAACTAGAATGATACTCCTGCTGTGGAATAGGGTCCTAGTACCATAAAATGGAGTAACTTTTCAGACATCTGGAGTTAGTGTCTATTGAAGGTGGGTAAAAGAGATAGAGGAGCCACTGAACTTGATAGTTATGGCAATTCTCTTTTGCATGACTAAAATCAGGATGTGTCTGGAACCATAGCAGATACAGGAGCTGATCCCTTTTTACTCCAAATTATTTTTCATATCCAAAGGTTTGGATTCTAGAGGACAAATATGCAGACTATTCAGTACTAAATATTTTGCCTGTTGCTACTGGTGATAACCTTTTCCAAAAAGAAGCATATAAATTTAAACAGAACATTAGTCCTGGGCAAAGCAGATCTAAGCAATGATGGAACTCAGCCTCAGTCCTGATCTCCACCCAACTCCAAATACTGCTGTGTTAATAGAAAAGAAAGCCAATACTTTGGAGTGTTCTAGTTTTTGTCCGGTCTTTGCATTGTTCAGCACACTGATAGATTACTGTTGCCTCAAACACCATCACAATTTTCACATTTTGCCATATTTCAGACAGCAGTTATGTTGCACAGCACAATCCATCCCCTCATTGCTGCTAAGCCAGAACTGGATTAGTCATCTTTGTCTTGGGTTTCATGACTCCCCCTGCTCTTTCATCCATCAAAACATAACAACATGGCATGGGTAGTCACCCTGTAAGCCCAGTTAACCCAGTATCCTTCTCCAGCAGTGGCTGATAGCAATCGCTTCAAAGGGATTACCTTGTAAAAAAAACAAAACAAAAACCCAAGACTCGAGACTCAAGAGAGAGCTTGCTTTCAGGCAGACTTTTTTCTGAGTACCTTATTGGTAAGAGTAGACTGGTACTCTGAAGTTTGGCATGTTATTCCAAAATTATTGGACTTCTCTTACATTATGATTGGATAGTCTTGTTTTAGCGGAAGCCACAGCTGCCCCATAATGCATTATATTGCATTATGTCAAATTAGGTAAAACTCTTTCTACTTCCTTTCATTGCTTGCTACCTAACAAGTACCTTGTGCCAGGAAGCACAAGGATTTTTTTTTTTTAAATTTCTACAGGTGAAATGAAACCTGTGTAATGTAACTGTAATTTTTCCATTTCTGGCTTCCATTAAGATTTTGATTTCAAGAGTATGTAGAGGCAATGAGTTTCATGTGTTATATATAAATTTACTTCCTTGTAATTGTTTTAAATTTGCTACCTTTAAGGTTTGTTCAGTTTTTGTACTAGGAAAAATATCCTGATCTTCACTTCTCCATAGAATCCTTTTCTCATTGATCTCTGTACTGAAGTCATCCTTCATTTTCCACATACTTTTATCTTTTCTTCTTCTGCTCCTCCTTCCAGCTTCATGCTGCTTTCATATGTTTGAAACTCCTCCCTTTTCTTCAGATCACTTCCTTTTCTGAATTTTATTACCTGACTGTTTCATGATGGCATCCAGCTCTCCAGCCTCCTAGACTGTTTTCCACTGAATTACCTTGCTGTGAGTTAAAAAAAGTTTCTAGACCTTGTCTTGGCAAAAACATTTGTGTTGCATGATGTGCACTCCCACTCTGTGTGGTTACAAACCTTACTTGTTGCAGTGCCCTAGAGACAAGCTGTAAAATGTGGCTTCAATAGTTCCATGGAAGATGGTCTAATACTGAGTGTACATCCATCAAAAAGTATTTTTACCCCGTCTTAAGGACATATCCTGGAACTCCATTAAGAATATGTTATTGTGTGCATACAATATTTTGTTTACAGAAAAAGTAGCCCATGTGATTACCAGAAGTGATTTTGTTAGGAGTGTGTGATTGAAAAATTAGAACTGTGAGTGTAAAGTGTGTTGGCTGTAGCCATGGTGTGATGTGTGAGACAAGGCAAGAATGGTATGCTTTCAATTAATTGTTGTGGACTCTATTATTCTTTAATATTTTTGTAGTGGAATGTAGACTGTGTAAGAGATTATGTTGGGCTTAGAGATGCACTAGAGAATATTTCTGTCAGCTATCAAATTGCTAAATATCTGGTACTGAAGGAAAGGTCATTGTTCTTTGTTTTTAAACCATTGACCAATACACAGTTTATAGCTTATTGCAGCACCACAGTAGTAAAAACTTTATGTGAGCTCCCCAGTATGGTGTCATTCTTATTTAAAACAAATATTTTTTAAAAGTTATGACTTTGCCTCTTCTTTCCTCATTTTCAGTTGCATAATGTTCCTTTTTCATCTGACTTAGCATTTCCTTTGATTTATAGTCCCCTTACCTGTAGGCAGACATAAGGAGCCCTTTAGGTTGAATAAAGGGAGAATTATCAATAGGCAAAGCTATGATTTATAAGGAAAATGTAAATGGCAAAAACCCCCTGAATTTACTCTCCCTACTAAAATTATATGAATATTTCCTCTGTATTTTTCATTAGTTCAGTTAAAAGGTGTATGTAAATCTGACTTTTTTAACCTTTTATTGTGAGTCAGTGTTGGATTCAGTCATATTGATGCTACTGCCTTCTTTATACCTTAAACAACCAGAAATGAATGAATGGAAGTACTGAAAAGGTGAATATATTTAGTTTACCTGAGTACCAGTGGCAGAACACTCTGGTACAGGCACCACTTCCCACAACAGCCTTATCTCAGACCCACTGAAGTCAGGGGCTTGCTATCCTTTAGCACTCCACAGATACAGCATACATGGTCCTGTCTGCATTGCTGAGTTTATTGCTTTGGGTTGCATTGTTTGGAGGGGAGTTTGAGGGGTGTGTTACAGTGGTTTTTGGTTTGGAGTATTGTTTTGGGTTGTTTGGGGCTATTTTTTTTGGGGTGGGGTGTTTGTTTTGTTGTTTTTGTTTTTTTTCTTTTCAATTAACATTGTCAGGGACTGGTGATGAATTACTCAACCTCTTCTCTTGGATATCTGTGTCTGAATAAGATGACTTTACCACATTTGTACAGTTGTCGTTTCAAGCACAAGGCTTAAGCAGTAGCTGCTTCTGAGTATTTGTCATTCCTGGAGCTTGGCAGAGGCAAAGCTACTTAACACAGGCTGCTGCTTAAGCCTGCACTAAAAAAGTCTTGAGAACCCTTCACATTTCTGCTGCTGCACCTTATCTCTAAGGCTGTGACAATCAGAATGAAACTGAGGAGATGGGCTTTGTGGTGTTGAAGATAACAGTAGCTCTTTTCTTGGCACCACTGTAGCTTTTAACACTAACTTTAGTCATAATGCACACCATGTATATTCCTCACTAGCATAATTGTTGACAGCAAGATGAGTCTAGGTTATTTTACAGGTTTCCCATGAGGGAGTCAGTATAATCTGTCACATGAATAGGCTCCTGGTAAGGCACAGAACACGATGCTTTTGGTGCTTCATTAGATCTGCTGATACCTCTGTCATAGGTGTGACAGATGCTACAGGGTAAGCTGTAGCATCCTGAACAGTCTAGGCTTGAGTGACTGGGACAGCACTTTCCTTAGGTGTCTTGAAATCAGCCTACACCTTCAGAGCATATCTAATGTTAAGTAGTCTGGAGTTAATGGCGAAGAGATTTCTGCTGAGAATTCCTGATCTTGGGGTTTGATTTTCCTACAGAATTCCTACAGAATTTTCAAGTCCAGCAGAGGTTGTTCTAATTAGCTACTATAATTAACCTTTAATTCTTGTACTGATGGCAATAACTTCTTCTCCAGCTCAAGCTTATCGTTTAAAATAAGCACCAAATCTGAATGTAAAGATGTTATCACACCAATCTTGAAAACTTCCTTTACTCTCAGGCAGACTTTTCCACTGCTTAGCTACCATTTCTTTTAAGCACCACTGTGTCCTCATTTGCCTTTATGACTGTGTTTGTCCAAAAGAGCTGGACTATTACTGTTATGACACAGTTCTTGTGATGACCTCAGTTTAAGCATTTGAAAAATAACTGTTATGACCACAGCACCCCTAGTTCAGAGCTACCAGATAGTACACAATTGTGCTCCATAGCACTGTGGAGTGGAAGGGATACCTTAATTAATAAAAAATTGGTATAACTGAAATCACAGGTACTATATTTATTTTGCAGCTGATGGAGTGGACAAGAGCAGCTATACAATTGGACTGTGGGACAGATTGTCTGCCTCCAGACACAGGGATGTTCTGTGAACAGACTCTCTGGAAAGGTTGTCTGGGTATGTACAAAAAGCTGTTGTGAAACAGCATCTTGGGGCTCCCACAATGCCATCTACTACATCAGGCTTGGTGCTGAGGGCAGCCACTGAATGACCCTGAACCCACAACAGACATGTGCTTAGGGAGGTCAAATTTTCCAGTGTCCTTTTCCTATGTGTGCTCAATTTTGCTCCAGAGAATATCTAATAATCTATCCATAAGAACTAGTGCTATATTCTTTGTGTCAGTTTGGATATCTCAAAACAAACAGCCTCCTCTGGAGCTGAAGTCCCAAGTAAGTGTCCAAAACTGTGTTCCAAGACAACCATACAACTACCAACATAACCCAGGAGTTTTCTTTTTCTGGTTCATTCCCTTTTTCTTCAACACCTTTTAAACTCTTTATAAATTTTGTCTTTTTCTTTGTGGATTGAATCTTTAAAGACTTGACTCAAATAAGTATTCAAGAATACCCAGACCTTTGGGGGTTGCATACAAGATCAGAAGTTTTAAAGTTGAGGTTTTCTTCCCGTATTTCTGGCTAAAACCAAAGACCCTAAATACATGAAATTAGTAGCAGAAAAATGTTAAGACTTTGACCATATCATTTGAGGCTCAGCATTAATCTTGGGCAAAGACATGAACTCCTTATAACTGAACCTTACCAACCACATCTAATGCACAACATTCACTATAAACAGTAGCAATCTGCTGCAGCTCATTTTTCAATGAACACTCTATTGAGTCTGGAAATCTCCTTCCAGCTCTGATGGGAATCTGCTTGTTTGACCTTAGACAGGTTTACTTTCCCTCACTTCTGAATCCTGGTCCTCATCAAAGAAAGAAGGTTGTGGCTGCCACCTACTTTCTTGGATGTTGTAGGGTGAGGATTTCTCTGATGAAAAATATTAAAAGACTATTAAATGTTTCGCATGCTTTTTCATAGGACAATTAGCTACTCTCAGAAAACAGTAAAAATTTGCTGGTGTCAACTGATGATATCCTACAGCAACCCATTTCATATGATGCAGAATCTATTGCATACAAAGTTTGTTCCAAATGATAAGGAATGTGATTTATTTTACAGTGTACAGTGTGTGCCATACTGTAACACAGACAGCATAAATATTACAACAGCAGTAGGCAAATAAAGCAGCAGATCACAATGCTGGTGCTCTCTACTAGCAAGGAGCTGTAAAAGTGATGAAGAGGCCATCATCTGTCAGGTCAGTCCTTCAGCATAAATTGAAGCAATTTGACAGCCCTACAGCTTTATGTCATCCCTTCCCAGGCACAGGCTGACACAGTGGGGCAAGAAGGGAGTGTTTTGTTCCCCACATCCACCTCCCTGAGAGCATTCCCCCCTCAGAGGAGCAGCAAGAGGTGCTCCAAAGCCTCTGCCCTGACCGCATTTCCCAAGGGACTGCTCGCCAGGAGCTGTGTGCTCACTCAGGGCTCAGCTCCACCGAACGAGGTTGCCCTGGCACTCTGGATAAGGGAACATTGATACCTGTGTGCTACACCAGCCTGCAGGGTTTTCTGTGGGCTCATACTGCTTGAATCAGCTACTAATGGGGTGTATAATAAAGGATACTATTAAGTGAACACTGCATTAATAATGCTGGCAAGGGTTCAAGTCTACAGATGTTATTTATAGTATATGACTAAACAAATACGTATCGCCTTTGAGGCTGAGACTCAGGAGCAATTCACTGATTTCCTGTATAGGCTGGTTCATACAGAGATTTGAGTAAATACTGCATTTGAACATCTTGCTTGGATCTATGTTTTGGAACTGTAGTGGATAATCATATTAATGTTTAATTTTAAAATGGTTTGGAAAGGTGGTTTCAGAGGATTAGATACTACCCCTGTCTAGTTCTCACAGTGAATTGCATTTCTCTGCATTGCTTTTTAAAAGAAAAATAAAGTATTCAAAGAATATAGCCTTCAGTTGCACAACACAGTGGAAAGGAGTAAAGAATGGTTAGAGAAAATTTGGGGAAAAAATGTACTTAGCAAGAGCTAAAAAATAAAATCCCATATCCTGTCCTTTCCATCTGGTTTTGAAAATAATTCATTTCTCTTATTTATGAAGTTTAATTGCTAGGGAGATATTTTGTAGATTTAAAATGTTTCTGAGTAATGACTCATTTGATTTGTGAATTTGTTTCTTTTCTGCCTTTTATAATATTGCAGGTTTACAGAGGCCTTAAAAACTGAAGAAAACTGTGAACTCACAAAAGTCTCTGGTCCATTCTGCAGGCTTTTATATGAAGAACAGAAATATTATACAGCAAAATAAAAGTGTCTTAAATTAAGGTACATCCATTTAGAGTATCTCTGTTTAATTCATAATGCTGATCACTGAACAATAACAATTTACTTCAAATTTTAAAGACAAAACAGTAATGACAGTGAATAGACAGACAAAAATGAAGTTTGTGAAATACCTCTTATCTGTTTATTCTTCACTTTCAAATTCTGAAATAAAAACAGTTGAAAATAATGCATGATGACATGTAAAAAGAGCTGACTGCATGACGCCCAAAGAATTTGCTATAAAAATATCACTTACCATTGCCAAGTATCTTCTTATTTAAATCCACTATTATCATTCCTTCTTGGATTTGAAATATGCAGCAGAGTCAATTCCCAGTGTGTTAAAATACTTGAGAATATAATAAATACAGTGTAACTCCACGGTGTTTGGATATTTGACTGTAACTCCTAAGCATTCAAAGTGACTACTCAATATAACAACTTTTCCCCTGCAGAAAATGCCTTGCTATTTGCCAGCAATCTTTAATGCTTTAGATTGGGTACTTCCAACTACCGCCCTACTTGCAAGGCAGATGTGTATAAAAGAGATGTTATTTCACTGAATCAACCACTGAGATCGTAACCCTTTTCCTGTACCACAAACAGAAATGTAAAACCTCAGACTTTCCTTTTGGACTTTTACTGACTTGTGTCTGTTGTAAGAAAGCAAAATACAACTAGTCCAAGTGCTAATATATGGAAAATGTGTTAAAACATTTTAGATCATCTCATTGCTTCTCATTCCTGCAGTTCATTGGTTAACTGGCTCATTCTGTGTTTATGTAGTTGCATGGTACAAATACAACACCTAAACTTCTCGCCTAAAGTTGAAATGATTCATTTATTACTTTTTATGCCACCCCCAAAGAAAAAAAAAAGGACGAAAGAAAACACACAGTGCTCATTTAACCCAAGTGAGTGAAAACGCCTTTCATAAGGTCTGTAAGGGCTTTGGGAGGTTTTTCTTTGGTGAATAAAGTCTGTGTTGTGGAGGGAAGAGTTTTGTCTGAGGATGGCAGAACTCAAGCTACAGCAAACAGACAGAGACTAGGATCCTTTTG
The DNA here is from genome assembly GCF_047495875.1 of Pithys albifrons albifrons. Classification (NCBI taxonomy): domain Eukaryota; kingdom Metazoa; phylum Chordata; class Aves; order Passeriformes; family Thamnophilidae; genus Pithys; species Pithys albifrons. The sequence continues at coordinate 12,941,491 of NC_092470.1, forward strand.
CTGTGTGAAAATAAGATAATAGTAAAGGAGATGCAAATGTTATTTATATGAGATCATATGAGAGGGACACATTATATAGAGGAAGTAAGGGGAAGCAGGAGGAGAGGGGATATTTTTGGGAGGGTTTTTAAGACTTTGTTATTGCTTTGCTCTCTGGAATGATATCATTGGTCAATATTTATTTAGGTCTTTTTGTGAGGTAATTACCCTAAATAGGTATTACATAGGCTTTTGATCTTCTAGGTGCTTATAAATATTAGTTGACCACATTAGTTATAACGACAATGGGGAAAGCAGAAACAAAACAATGAGTGAGTGCCATACTAAGTGGAAATCAGCATTAAGTAAAGACATTTCCTCTGCTTCTTTTTCTATAATGGAGAGAATGGAGTTACGTGATAAGGCACTATTCCATAGGATGTACCACCCTGATTTCTGATACTGACTGTGGATCCAGTCACTGTTAGAAAGAAGAGATTACAATGTGTAGCCCTTGTTCTCCTCTCTGTGTCCCAGCCTTAACATAAGTACCTTTAGCACAGCTCTGAGGGGGCAGTTAGTCCACCTTCCTTCATCATCCTCTCCAGATGGGCATTAGACTTACTCAACTTCTAGTGCTAACAGCTTGTTTCAGGACTACAGCTGGAATCAGCATGTCTAGACTACCACTGATTTATTCCTGGCTCTCAGACCTCTGTGCATGGTACTATTCCATATGCTTTTGGTTTGAGAGGTAATAATGCCATTTCACAGCATAACTTCAGTTTTAATTTCTTCCTCCCTTTTTTATTGTAATTAGAATTTATTTTACTTATGCTGGGAAATGTCCTGCCCCTACTCTGGACAAGATTACTGGAATAGAGCAAAATTCCAGATAAACAAAATAAAGTTCACAAAGGAAACAGTTAAATTTTCTGACTGCCTTCACTGTCACAGAAAATGCTAAACACATTTGTAAGTTATGTAAAAATGCCTAGGTTCATATTTTCCCCTTCTGGTTTCACAGTCCAGAACAGCAAAAGGACCTTGCAACATCTCTAGGCTCTCAAGAGTTTAGTAATAAAAGTAAAAATAATCCTCAGCAGAAAACAACACTCCACACCCTGCTACTGCTGAGCAAATGAGTTTCCCATTTTCCTCACTTATCCTCAGACTAAACAATGTTAAATTTACAATTCTGACATCTATTTATAGCCAGTACTCTACCCTAAGAACCACAGAGGTTGGTGTATATCATTGCCCTTAATCTGCAGGCCAGCTTTCAACCTGGCATTCAACTGATTAGGAGAGAAACTGCCTTAATTAACATCTCAATTTATGCATTCAGACATGCTATATCCCTAAGCTGGGTGGGGTGTAAGCGGGAAGGGGGGGGGGGGGGGGGAGGGTTGCATCTGCTATACATAAACCCCTGATTTTAGTTTTTTGTGATTACTCAAACAGTAATTGCTGATCCTACCAGCACTGCGGGCATGTGTCCCGGGGCTGCAGAGCCTGGGGAAGGTGCTGCAGGGGAGGCAAAGAAATGGGGGTCCGAAAGCGCTGATAATCCTGACACCACACACTGAAGGAACCAAGGTGGGGAGCTGAGCCTGCCCTGAGGGGAGAGTGGGCTGGGGAGCAGTGCATAACTGGTATGAGGCTCTGGAAGTAGCAGAGGGTAGTTTGGGGATCTAAGTGTAGGGTGTGAGGGGAAGAAAGGGATTAAAAGAGGAAAGATTTCAGGTTAGGGTGCTAGGCTGGGTTTGAGGAAGTGAGTGAAGACTGAATACATGGTGCTGGGTGTGAGCATCAGCTAAGACCTGGTACAGACTGGGCTCAGGGGAGAGCAGAGAGGTTGTGAGGAGCTGATCCTCTCCATTTTTCTCTGGAAAAAATTGCATTCAGGCCCTGTGCTCAAAAGAAGCTCATCCACAGACTGTACACCACTTTTCATCCATTCACGTCAGTAGATACAACAAAGGGATAGATATGCTCTGCTATCCTTATTTACAAAGAATCTGCTTAGAGAAAAAAAAATCATTTGAAGGATGTCATCATTCTGATATCCTTTAAATATCTTTTACTTTATAGTTTATTGTGCCCCTGAATCCAATTTAATTTCTTTTTCCAGCTGATTCCTATTTCTTTTCACATAATGAAAGCAAATTAACCTAATCTTAAAATTAAGAATACTTTGTTGATGTATTTGGTATTGTTGTTCTTTCTTTCCAGTGTTATTCTTCAATCCATCTTTAATATAGCCTGACATCTTGTTTGCTTTTTTTGACCACTACTGTGCACTGAGTACAAGTTTCCATTAAGCTGTCCATAGTAACGCCTAGATCTTTTCTTGAGTGATTTTGCAAACCATAAGTGTATATGAATAGTTCAAATTGTTCCCTTCAGTACACATTACCTCACACTTGCCTACACTAAATTTCAGCTGCCATCTTGTTCAGTACCTTCTTTTAGGTTTTTCTTTTGTTTTGCTTATCGTTGGGTTGTTTTTTTTAAGTTGTGGCTTTTCTAAATGTTCACATATAATTTCCCAGTTATGCTGTGTCTGCTTCTGCATTCTTGTTTTCCAGAGGAGTAGTAAATAGAATAGATTAACCTCAGTTTTGGTGTAGGTCTTGGGATCTCCACTTGTTAATATTCTTCCCAGCTGAAAATAACCATTGACTTGTATTTTTTATTCAGTCTTCACTACTTTCTGAGTCACAGTATATTTCTTAGTCCTCTGCTCTTCTTTACTTTTGAACAGTTTATGCCATTTAAAATAAGCACTATAGTTATACCACTTAAATTATACTTTTATCCATTATTCTGTCTTTACTGAAGAATTCAGTGACAATTGGCTGCTAAAACTCTACAGGGACAAGGACAGCCAGAGTAGCTGCAGGCAAAGCTAGAATTTACTTAGAGCGGCAGAATGGCACGAGAGAGAATCAAGAACCAAAAATCAAAATCTCAGTTTGTAAGAAGTGTCCCTTTCAGTCTCCCAAGAGCAGTTTGGAATAATTCACTCCCAGCTGAACTTGGTAAAGGAGCTGCCAGGTGTTCTTGGTCTAACTATTGAGCCAAGGCACATTCTTCTGTGCATCAGATGTCACTTCACCATCTTTCCCTTGCTGCTTCCTTGACCTCAGTGAACAGCTCATGCTGGTCTCAGACTGCTCAAGCAAAGAGAAATGAGAACAGAAGGGGGGTTGGAGGATGCAACTCTTTTCTCCAGCAAGTCCCAGGCCACCCACTCTGACTGAGGCCTTGGTTTCAGCCTTGAAAATGCATGCATGTGCCAAAAAGCATCAAGGAGGAACAGGATCCTTACTACTGAGTAAAGCATTAAACAAGCTTCTCCATGTCCAATTCTGGCATCCACCCTTTTTAGCACAGATGGTAACAAGGTGGGAAGAGTTAAGAAAACAATTATAAGAAGTTGGAGCAGTGTGTTTTGCAGTAAGAGGCTAAAGAATTTGTTTTATTTTCTTCCAGCAGATTGTTACATTGTGATGTCTTTGCTATCTGTGTACATACCTTCATGAGAGAGAATTCAGAGGAGGACTGGAATCTGAAGGCAGATGCATTTGAATCAGACATATGGTTGCATGAATCTTCATCATTAAGGTAATTAGACCTTCCTGGAATGTTTATTCTACTCTATGCAATTTGCCACAGCAACAATATACTGATTTTGGCAAAGTGGCTAATCTCATTTCAACAGTTAATACTTTCATGATCAATTCTGGGAGCTACGTTTCTGTTTAGCTCTTTTTTCCAAATCCTGCCCAGTCATTCATATTTTGTAATAATGCTCTGGATTGGAAGAACGCAATGTTGTAATTGGCAAGGTCAGGTGAAATGAATGCACCTCACTAGTGGTTTGTTTTCTTTATCTAAATGAATCTATTAATCATAACTTCCTAGTGTTATCCTGATTGTATTCTATACGCAAACATTACATAGGTTAATGAATTCTGAAACTTAAACCCAATACACCTTTTATTCATAACCAGTGGCTCTATCATACCAGGATCTTTTTAGCACTAGCAGGTACTATATGAGGCAAACTGATCTAAATATAGCAAAGGTGATTTTTTTAATCTCTAAAGCACTCTTTCAAGCAGACATTTCAACTTCAGTCAACAAGGGAGCAATGTGTCAATACAAAATATCATAGACTGTTACTGAAGAATATAACTATGGCTTATTTGTCTACCAAATGGTAAAGATGATCATTGTTTATTTCTGCAGGAAAAATAACCTATGTTCACCTGCAGAAGCTTAATATCATATTGGATTCTCCCCAGGGACAGATTGTTCTGCAATTTTAAATATATTTTGAAGGTCTTTATTTTGTGTTCTTATTTTTTCTCAGTAATTATGTGTTCATGGATGTGTTTTCTGAACTCTTTAGGAACAATATGAACCTTGTATTATTGCAGAAAACCTAAATTTGCCATAGGTTGCATGGGCTGAGGAAAAAACCTTTACCCCTTGTTGGCTTATATGTAACGCTTAACTTGTAAAACCAAGCAGCAAATGGTTGTGTCATGTAACCCACCAAATATGTGGTATAAATTGACTTTGCCTCAATTCTTTCTGTGATGAATGAACATTCTGTTCTCAGAAATAATTGCTTAGATGAAAAGGTTGCACACATCAACCATATAGTGCAAATGGTTACTCCCCAAATCCTTGTTAAGCTAATTTCATAGGAAGCAGGAATTTGTGTTGGTGTTTCTGAATACTGTATGAAGCCCAGTGTTCAGTGGAAACCATTCAGTAGGTCCCAAAGTGTGGCACTGTTTAAAATCAGTTAGCACTTAGGGACAAAATTCCATAGCCGCCCTACAGGGTACAATCCACTGGTATATAGTTAGACATTAATGAGCACAGGACAGAGGAAAATGTTGAATTTCAAGTACTTCTGGAAGCACCAAAATTGTTAATAGGCAATGAAAACAATAAGCTATGTTGTATCAAAGGTCATATATGTAGTTATCAAGACAGCCACATGGATTCCTTTTAAACAAATTGTAACTTGTTAAAAAGGAATGTGGAGAAAAGATAATAGATGCAGAGGATCTTTGTCTGGATAAACTGCTAATAAAAAATACTAATTTGATTAATTCAACCAGTGGAATTTGGTGCCATTTGAGAGCAAGTACATGCACACAAATTTTATGGTAAATTTAGAATGCCAACACACAAGAACAATGAAAAAAAATGTTTTGTAATGTTTCATTGCTTTTCTTGTGAGCAACTAATAAACATCCACAATGTATTTCTCCCTTCCTTTATAAAAGAGCTATGCCCACTGGGGATAGTGAGGCACAGATATAGTAAATGAGGGACGGAAGGGCACATGATATACGTATGAGAAAATGCAGAATATAATTCCATTACCTGTCTTATCTAGGGAAAAGGAAAGAGGTTTGTCTTTGAAGCAGTGACCAGAGACACAAAGTTTCGACATGGGCATTTTTGGCCTGGATACTCCCTTTGCTTTGTACTTCTGCCTACTATAATCTCTGTGCTCCAATGGTGCCATAAAAACAAAATACAGAGTTAATTACTGCCCCTTTATGTGAGATACAGCAATTTCCTGTGCATATAAGAAATCAGTTCACCCTCCATTTTTGTAATTATGATTTATTAGTCATTCTACTTCATAACAGAATGCCATGCAGCTATGGGTGACTGTCTCATCCCCCCATGCTTGTCTTGATGCTTACCATAGCTGACTGCTTTCTTCAAGAACTTGCTAGGCCAGAGTTAACTGCACTGTCTTTAAGATTTGCAGTTTCATACTCAGACCTTCTCTTTTATCCTAATTGGCTTCCTCCCCCAAGGCAAAAAAAGGAAGAAGCACTCTTTGGTTGCCTTTCAAGATGCACATTCTGTTAAAGAGTTTGAATGCTGGTGGATTCAACTATGTCTGTTTGGGACTCCCAAAAAGCATTTTACTAATACCACAGCAGCTTGTATGAATTATTCATGGTAGTTTGATTCAAGATCTAAAAATGTTTTATTGGTCATAAATATATCTTACAACAGGATGACTTCTGCCAGAATTCCTGGTTTGATCCAAAGCTGGTGTTTCAATAAGAAAGTCCTAAAAGTAAATTTTAACTGCCCTTTTGGCAGCAAATTCATAAAACACAGTAAAATAAATTCATAGAACACTGTAAAATAAATAGGACCTTATCACAGAACTTACTTCACCAAGGTTAAAAGTTTCTTTTATTGTAATCATGAATTATTTACCACACAGTAAAGTGATCTAGGTCCTCCACTCAACATGTTTTGGAGAGAATTATCACACCGACTGCCTTAGGAGGAGCTAAGAGCACAGCTCATACACTGGGCCACCTCTAGGCAAATATTTGGTTTCTCTGTAAGACTATGAGTAGAACCTGAGGGCAGCTGGATTTGAGGACATTGTGCAGCAAACAGAAAGGGGAATGATGACAGATGAGAAAAGAAGGCACATGGTGAAGCCGTAAGTATGGCTAGAGTGTTATTCTGGATTACCATGTGATGCTTTGGAGCCATTTATAACCAGACTTCAATATGTCCCTGACCAGTTAAGATTACACTGAAAGAAATAATTAGTTCAAGTAGTTTCAAAAGAAACCAATACTTTTAGATGAGTAAAGCCTGTTCTGCATATGCTGAACTATTTGTTATTTCTGTGTCATCATTAAAGTTCCCAGGGTGTGTACATGTATATAGTGGCAATTCATTTATATTTCTCTATATATGTTTATTTATATGGTTAAATATGTCTCTTTTCATGGTCAGTTAAATTCGCTGGTAATTTGTGAGACTATAATACATCTTGGGTGTTCTGGCTAAACTGATGCTGCCAAAATTGTCAGCAAAAAGACCGGAAAAGCTGATGAACCTTAAACTTTTCCCTAAACAACTGCTCCGTTGTTTCTTCAGGATATAGAAGAGGCAGAAAACCCAAGCAAGGGAGTGATAGGAAACCAGAGAGGAAAAACAGAATTGCTGTGTGACGTGGATTTCACAAACCCTTTTAGAGGCCCTATAACAATAATCCGTGCTAATTAGCATTTTACTTCTAAGAAATTTGACCCATAAAGGAAAAGTAACACAAACCAGTGCTTTGCTTATTCACTAGTTCTTTGCTTTCGTTTTGCTTAGGAATTTGAAGTCTTCATAAATTGTACAGGTAACATTTTCAGAAGCAGCTAAATGCATTTTTAAAAATTATTTTCTTAGACTAAGATTATCAAAGGTATGTACAACTTTATTCCTGACAATTTTAATGTGAAGAAGTTGCAGAAACAGCTCTTGTTTCTTAGGGCTGGTATCGCTTTTGCAAATGGGACTTCTGCTAAGAGCTGGTTAGGTATTTTTAACTAGTATGCCATATAATTAAATAACTAACTATATGTATAAAAATAAATACTGTCATGGACAATTCTTATTCCCCTCTGTGGGTTTGTCAGACCCACAGGGACAGCACTGTGGTTTGTGGGCTCTTCTCCAAGCAACTCCTATTAACGTCAGAATTACTTGGAAAGCTGAATCTTCATAGCCCACACCAAGAGTTTACAATTTGGCATTAGTTTTTGTGTAGATCTCATACACCCATATCTCTCTGGTTATTGCATCAGGTTTACTTCAGTTTCTTGTCATCTTACAACCACTTTTACTAACAGCTTTATGCTATTACTTACAGAGCTTGCGTGCTGTAGTTCTTTCTGTCTGGGGAAAAAAAAAAAAGGATGGAGATATGGTCCCTGCCACAAGTAGCTTATAATTAAAACAAGACCAACCTTATAGAAACATATATTGTAGATGGTCTCTAACTGGATGGTCTGTTTAGTTTTGTTTTGACATACTGTATGAAGCAGCATTTAACAGATGTTGGGAAATTAGCTCTCTAAGCTTCTCTTATAAACATACAGCAGAGACGCATGTGTATGAATTAATTTCATCATTGAATCTAGGTATTAATGTCATAGGGAATTTTTAAATGTTTGTGCTTATTCTACTGTACTTTGAGCCCTCCTTGCCAAAAAATACAGAAACTTCTTGAGAGAAAGTGCCTCTGTTGTGGCAATGCCTTTTAGCACTGTACTGATGATTCTCTTCTGTTGAGTGAAAGATGTTGCCTTGTATAAGATGAGCAGTGAAAAAAAAACGAAGAAAAGTGTTAATGTTTCATTAAATACTCTCTACACACAATGTTGACCAAAGAAAACCCCATAAAATCCCCAAAGCTAAGAGGTCTCCCTTGGTCTTTATGCCACATTGTCCCTCTTATAATAATGATAAGTAATGCTAATTTATCATGCAAATCCTGCAGCTGATATCCTTATGGCTGCTCATATGCCTGCTGAAATAGCACACATCCAGCAAGGTGACAGATCTTCCCACTCCTCCTCTTCTCTGGGAGAATCCAGTGTAGAGGATTAGATTCAAACCAGCATGAAGGGGGGAGCTGGCAAACCAAGGCTTGCCTCTCTCTGTGCTGTGTACAGGCAAGACCTGGGACAAAGCCTAAACCAAAGCCTAATCAGAAGGGAAGCATAGCTGACAAAATGACACTGAGATCTCATAATTTCTGCTTATATTTAGTGTATTTTGCATTTCACATATGTATATTTTATTTTTTACTTTGTGGCCCCCTTAGTTTAGTTTTCATACATTGACATCTTAAGTGTTTCTAAAGCAACAGCTATGGTTTTAAAAGATCATTTCACACCCATCCCACTCAAATTACAACAGACATGCAATATTAATTTAGAGTGAGTGGGCACATATGTTATCAAAATCACCCATTTACCTGCCAACTCCACCAAATTTTCCAGTGCTTGGATATTTTCTTCCACTACTGTGTGGAATTTTATTGTAATCTTCTCTGTGCTTTTTCTTTTTGTACCTTTTTTTATTCCTCAGATGTTTTATCCAGTTACTGAACCTGCATATGGCTTCCTCTGTGAGCTCAGTGCTAAAACAATACTTCATGGCAATCACTGCAAAGAAAATCAGCTTCTGATTATACTGATGTGATTAGGTGTGAGGCCAGAGACTTGTGCTGAGTGCTAGAAGAGCACTTTATAACCACAGTAAATCAGTAAGTTTGGCCTAGAAAACCCAGCAAGGAGAAGTGGTGTGATGTGAAACATGAGTTGGGGAACAATGCAAAAGAGAGGGCAGTGAAAAGGCTGATTTAAAGGTGGATTTTCATTTTACAGTGTTACCAATGCGAGTTTAGTCAGCTTTCCTCTGCTGACTCTTCCTTAGTTCACTATTGTGCAGCTAAAACACACTTGCACAGCACAACATGCGCAGATGTGAGTGCTCTCTGCACCTCAGGCCTATGAAAACTGACATTAACACAGCACTAAATCTGAACTAATGCACCCTGTCCCTCAACAAGGACTAATAGCTCAGGATTAGCTATTGCGAAGAGCTTTTGAGCTGCCTCAAATGGAGGCAAAGTGAGTTTTATCTTCCCACAAAGTACTTTGTGGAGCTATCCATGTTGGGTCTAATTTGGAAGAAGCATTAAAAGCTTTCTTAACACATGCCTTTGCCATATACCAATGAAAAGCAAAGAGCATTGCAAATGAGGCAAACACCACTGTCCATATTTCATGATATGCAGTATTAGGACAAGAAAAGGCAGCCCAAATATCAGGTCTGGAGGGTGGTTCAGGTCTCCATTGCCCTATCCACAAGACATATTGTGTCTCTAACTGGCAACTGCAGGATTGTTCAGATTCTGAGCTAATATTTAGTCCCATATTTCTTTGTATTAAATCCCGCTTTTGTCAACAAATGTCCACAAGGGACAAAATTAGAAACACTGCAATGCATTCTACACAGCCTGAATTTTTTCCTAGTTTAAAACATACAAAATCGAAGCAGAATTATGTCAATCTCTTGTGAAAATGTGCATCATTTTAATACCTGTGAACTGCAGTAAGCAATAACAGTGTCTGTATAAAAATATGAATCACGTTTCACATCTTTACATAGAAAGTGAAAGAAAAAGCTCCAAAAGATAATTTCCTCTAAGTATGTTTTGGTTACAAATTAGTTAATGTTCAAATTATTTTAAAGAAGTTGATTGCATGCAATGCACGATGTTCTGTGTGGCTTTGTCTACCTTTGTTGCTTAACTTTATTTTCCTAAAACGTGATATACCATTAATGGCATTTCCTAGCCCAGCATTCAAGCCTGTTTTGACTTGGTCAGCCTCTGTGGCACTGTATTTGGTTTTAAACATTTCAGGTTGTTTTACACGTGTAGCAATAACTTTGCTGTTTAGAACAAGGTGGTGCCACCGTGTGGACAATATTAAGAAGTGTAAAAAGCAGTTTTAAAAAGAAAAATTGGCAAACAGATAAATATCTATATTCATTACCAATGAATCAGATTAAATATAAATATTATATGATAATAGATGCTATGCACAAATCTGTGGATTTAACTCTGCTAATGAGGTCAGGAATTATGCATTCAATTCTGTTTATTTTCCAGCAGATCAGAAAGTGCTTTACAGTGAGAACAGAGTGATCCAAACACACGAGAGTCTCCAAGTCACTTTTAATCAGCACCTAATTCCAACGTTACCTGCTTTTTGTATTCATTTATATATCTGTTTATCTCTTTGATTTTGCTCTAATACTTTAGAAAACTTGGTTTTGTACAGCCTGCATTGCTTTCCTTCCACACAAAACACACACACACCCCTATCCACATCAGCCAGCAATGGTACTCTGCCCACACAGTTCTCCTTCTTGCATGAGTTCACACGAAGCTTTGTTTCAGAAAGGGTTTTGGTTTTAGGCCTCTTCTTGTTTCTTATATTTCACCCAGAGGAAAGAGACCTAACAAGAGTTGACATAACTGTACCTAATACCAGTAAAATCCACAATGGATGAATTAGAAACACTGCAGTGCATTTATGATGTCAAAGTTTTACTAGTTTAGAATCTACAAAATATAAGCAGATTTATGTCAATCTGTTGTGAAAATGTGTAGAATTTTAACCTCTGAAAGTTGGAGTATTAACAAAAACTCTATAAAAACATGCAATGGGAAAATGAACCCCTCAAAACTTCAAAAAGTTTTCATGTGTGGTTCATCAAATTTTAGTAGTTTTTTGCCCACTGTATCACCTTGATGAACTAATGAGACTATGCAATATTACTATTGGTAGCCTTTCATTTCCATTTTTAAAATAAACATCACTAAAACTAAAATCTTAACAGAAAAAAAAGAATCAGAGTCTCATCAACCTCTCTTGGATGTTGTCTTGGATTTTTATATTGTCTGTCTTTTCATGGAAGTGATTCATTCTTCTTATACCCTTCTGGGTGAGGTTTGGGTCTATCAATCATTGTACCACCTTCATCACCAGGATTTCCTGTAATTATTTCCCAGTAATTCTTATATTCTTCAACTTTGTGGGAGTCCAGGTAATTGTGACAAACAACTTCACATTCTTTTCCAAAATAAGACCTGCAAAGTAAAGGGAAAAAAGGGAGATAGGCAGGGAGAATTAATATAGGTATAAAAATTCAGCAAACCTTCATTATTTGAAATTTTTCAAGATTTTCTCATGTGTCTCCTGTCAATATCGCTATGGGCTTCCAAATATCAGACCCTTACAAGAAACACAATATCCCACTTATTTTCCTATGAATACTTTAGGAATTTGAATTCAAAGGGAAAGCCACTTTTCTAGCTTCATAAAGGACGCCCATTAGTATAAGGCACCGATACACCAGTTCAAACTGGTTAGGTCCTCAGCCTCATTCCTCTCTTACTGAGGAAGACTGGCTACTTAATAACTGTCTCAGCCTAAAACTTTCAGACCTTATTTCATGTTCAAAAACCTGATATAAATTCTTAGTCAGGTCTTGCTCAGAATTTAATGGGAAACACTGGTATACCCCTATGCAGAGCTTAATCAATATTAGTTAAATGTGTATATATTAACTTGAATTGCTGGGCTTACTTCAATTTCTTGATAGATTAATTCAGATGGACATATGCATACACAGTTTTATGCTGTATAGCTTTATTTAGTTCTCTTGCTCCTTACACATCTTAATTCACCATTTTTTTCTTGAAAAATAACCCAAACAACTGTAATTGCTCAAGATATTGAAAGGGAGAACCACCAAGAAATTAGAGAAGGCTAGAAGCATATGATAATGAAAAACAAAAAAGAAAAGAAAAGAAACCCAGGTAAGACTTAAACAATTGTCTGCAGCAACACAGTGCACACATTACAGCCCAGAAATAAAATAAGGGGAAGGAGAATGGCATTCTGCATTCTTTTCCATTTCCTCAGTGCATTACTAAAACACCTGTCTTGCTTCTTACAGTAATTGCTGATGTTGGCATATCATTCTGCACACCCCTGCCAGTTGCAAATTATCCTTACCATAAACAAAAGTTCCTTGGAATGGCTAAGTTCCTATTCGTATAACAGTGAGTAATTAGAATTTTAGTATTTGCCTGGAAGAAAAAGAACAAGGGAAGACACTTGACAAACATTTTTTTCACCAATACTGTGAAAAAGACTCTCATTAAGAATTAGATAATTTTGACTGTGTTTATTAGTAAATGAGTATCAGTTCAAGGCTGTAGAGGAATATTTGCAACACTTTGCTGAACACCCAGCACTTCAGGAAGCCTAGCAGTTACCTAGAAAGTACTGTATTTACAAAAGGTTAAAAACATTTGGAAAAGCATCCACTTATTCAGATGCCTTGAGAATTTTTTTAATAATTTTAAATTTAATGTACAGGAGCTCTTATTTAACCAGTGTTCATAATATTGGAAATGGATTTTAGTGCCTCAAAATCCTGAAAAACAAGTAAGTACTGCATTTTCACAACATGAAGCTTGAAAATTTCTGACGAGAAGAACTGAAAAAGTCAACCTCAAAATGAACACCAAACCCAAACATTTGTATAAGCAGATTCCTTAATTAATGGGATTGCTCCTTCTCTCGCCCACTTCATAAAATTAGAGGTCAGAACTGGCACAAGGAAGTATGTGAATAAAGGACATAATATTTTTTCTAAGCACTCCACCTACTGTTTCAATTAAATTTTCAAAACATTTTCTACAGTTTTAATTTCTTACAGGAACTGGAAATCCTTCATATTCCAGACGCAGCTGTGGATCCAAGAAGGCAGCTCGCCAGCAAGTCAAATAGGAATCCTCACCTGTCAGAAATACTTGCTGAAGGCGAGATTTTTTAGCATATGCTATGAATGTTTTATGGTCACTTCCTAGATAAAACTATAAATAAAAGCATATATTAAGGACAGTATCAATATAAAAGAAACAAGATATGTAATTTTAAAACATGTTTTTTAAGCACAAAAACTTTTCTCTTGGATCCTGACAAACCTGTCTGCCCAGCTAAAGTTATGCAGACGAAACCCCAACCATAGATTCTGTTCTGTAAACTCATTAAGTAGCTATTCTATATGAAGACTAGTGAGTACAGAATTAAAATTGAATTTATATTCCAAGTATTTTATCTCATCAAAGTGGTTGTTGAGAAGGAAAACTTTCTCAAAGTTGTGGAGATTTATTTTGAGTGCATACATAACATGTAATGCCTCACTTGCCTTTAACTTGCAGAGGGAAACAATGTTCACATTTAATTGAAATCTGCTCCCTCAGAATGATGGACCAATACATGACTTCATAGAATATCTACAATAGATTATCTTCACAAGAAATAAAATCTCATTTTGGAGTTGTTCAAAGTAAAAAAAAAATCTTCCATATGAATTTTTTTCATGATTCACAAGCTAATTTTGATTTCCTTTTTTTTTTTTTCTAAGATCCCCTTTATCCAGTCCTTCTGGCTGACAGCTCCCTTGGCCTGCACACCTCACCTCAGGGAAGTTGCATAAACTTTCTAAATAGGTATTTCTTATCTTGATCTATGCATGATGCAGAATCTGTTCTGCAAAGCCAAGATGTTGAACTACTGTACAGTTTTATAGATCTATATTTAGAGAGTGATTCAATGCATACTATCAGTACATTCTACCATTGCTATTTGCAACTTTCTTGCCTTACCATTTTGTCAGAAATCCCTCCTGTTGTCCCAAGAAGAAAGTTTTGCCCAAATCTAAGTGGTTCACCCACTGCACTTCCATCAGCACTGTTAAAATTGTAAAAAGGAAGGAAGATGCATTCAAATAATCAGTTTTATTCTTATTTGGGGGGTTTGTCTGTTTTACTCTACAGTTAGGCCTTGTTTTATGACAACATTTTGCATTGTTTACCTTTCAAAATAGGTAAAATATTTTAACCTAAGGAAGAACCTTCAACTGTTGAGCAGTACTCTACTCTTCGTTTCTTGTCCCACAAACAGTGGCAATTAAATATATATTTTAGAGAGAAAACATGCTGTTCAAGCTTTTTTTAGGACAGCATAAATTGTCCACTTTATGGAAAGCAAAAGCAATGACACAAACTTCTGCTTCAGAGACCTTACTTGCTGGAGAGTGAAAAATAATTCTAGATGATATTTGGCTGTCTTTTGTATTCTACAGTTGAAATATGACCATAATAAAAACACCTCCAGAATTTACCAAACGATAAGTGAAATTGATTCTGTTTGCACACCTAAACTGATTTAAAGGTCCTTGGAATTAATCAGAGTAATCTGCTGCACAGAATCAAGCTTAATGCACAACTGAAGTTAAAGAGACTTTCTTAAATTAAATTAACTATTAATTTGTATATTAGCAAACTTAATTGCTTATTTCTCAAAACAAGATACCTAAAGCTAAAATAATAATCGAAAACAACTCAGAATAAAGTAGCAGACCTTACAATACAGAAACTATTTCGACCCACAGGGTCCACACTCTTGACTGCACTAAGTCCTCGTGAGATTTGTGGCGGGTCATCCGAATACAGGGATATTTCCTCCATGTCAGCTGCCAAGGTAAGATCTCCTCGTGCTTCGTCCTGCTTCACCTCCAAGGATTTCGTGTCTGGGTTCATAACCATCACAGTGTCCCCAAAGTGAACAAGTCCATCAATAGATACTGACAGCTGTACCTAAATTAAAATGTACATTATATTTTACACAATTATCTGAACTTAATATCAGAAGTATTTCAGCATATAAAATCTGTAGCATCCTTAATGTGTCAAATAATAACAATATGCCAAGTTATTGAACATGTAACAATATGAACAATAACAACAGCTATGTCTCTCTATGTGGGGCCATGGGACGTAACCTTCTTTAAAAATCACCTTCTTCAAAACATTCTCTTCAAGTTTGGCTAATCTCTGTATTAAAAGTTGTCCTTTTTCTCTCTTGCTGACAAAATCCCTCAGGAGTTCCTGTTGGCAAAGGAAAGAGGGGCAGAGATGTTACCCAGCACCCACAGCCTCGGGGTTTAAGCTGAATCTAAAGCCCCAGGGGGTGACACTGTGCTGTGTCCCGGTACCTCCTGCTCGTGCTGGTCCTCCAGCCAGTTCCCGACCATCACGCCCCGCCCGTAGGCAGCCATGGCGGGCCCAGCGCCGCGTCCCTCGTTGCCATGGCGACCATCCTGGTCAGCGATTGGCCAGCACGCGGCAGCGCCCGCCAATGAGCGGCACCAAGACTGAGGAGGGGCGGGCCGAGCGCTGGGGAATCCCGAGGGAGGAACTCCCGGGATCCGGGAGGGGGAAAAGACCTTTCGGGTCATCCCGTGTGTCTTACACTGCCGGGTCCGCACTAACCATGTCCCCAAGTGCCACATCTGCACGTCTTTTAAACGCCTCCGGAGTGGTGACTCCACCGCTGCCCTGGGCAACCTGTGCTTGACAGCCCTTTTGAAAGGTAAATGTCCCGTGATGTGCAGCCTGAACCGCACCAGGCAGAACCTGAGGCTGTTTGCTCCTGGCCTCTCACTTACTACTCGGGAGAAGAGACCGTAATGTTAAACAGGTCCGGCCAGCCGAGTGCCCCTCCTCGGACAAGCAGCATTTTACACTCCATCAAGGAGGTGCATCGGCTGAACAACAGGCGCGTTCAGTGCATTGTCCCTGCGCTGTTGGTCAGTGTGAATCAGAGAATAGGTTGGGTTGGAAGGAATCCACCCAGTTCCAGCCTCCTCAGCCATGGGCAGGGACACCTTCCATGGAGCAGGTTGCTCGGAGCCCTGACCACTCTGACCTCGGACATTTCCAGGGGTGAGGCATCCGCGACTTCTGGGGCGACCCGTGCCTGTGTTTTACCCCCCTCACTGCAGGAAACGTCTTTCCCCTGTCTGGTGTGAGTGAACGCATTAGGGGAACGTTTTGATTGCAAATGGTTTGGTTGGTTATTATTTTACCTTGAAATCTACTATGGCAAGTTGAGCTAAGTGACTGTGCCATGTTTTTACTTTCCAGAGAGCTTAAGACAACGATCTTCAGAGACTTCTTGCAAAGCACATTTAATCCCTTTACAACTGTCATGGTTTTCTTACAAAATGTAATGTTTCTGTGCTGGACAACTTAAAAAGCTTGAAAGAAAATGGTTTTTGTATGGTCAGCTGGGCTACATGTTACTATCAGGCAGTTTTGACAGCAATTCGCTTGAAATCTGGCTCTGCTGTGTGTTGGTTTTTTACTTTTTTTAAAAAAGCAAAGTTATTACCCAAAGATATTTAACACATCCCAAACTTTTAAAGCACCAAATACAATCCATTTTTGTTCAAATAGCACCACTGTGTGTTCAGTTGTGGTAAGTGCTGCATTCCTGTACCTGGCTGAGTTGGCAGCAATGCTGAAAATTTTTAATTAAAATAAGGAAGAACTTCAGTCATCTTAGCTGAATATCAAAGCTGAACAATTTTTTCTTGTTTCAGAATTAAGCCATTTAAGTCAATATTCATTAATAATTCATTGTTCTGAAGCTACCCATTATACCTGCCTGTGTTGTTAAGAACACATGCACTGTCTTTCTATGCATGTAGCTAATATACAGAATTCACAGCAAAATTCCATAGTTTTGTAGCCTTATGCACCATCTGTACTCAGATACTCATGGATTCTGATGCAAATATTACACAGAGAGAGGTATTTTTACTAAAATGTAATTATGTACAGAAATATTCCCGTGCATCTCTTAGCATGATTATGCAGTGACTACCCTGTCACCTGGAAGGATTTCATTTCTGATTACATAGTATTCCCTGAAAACAAACAAAAATAGCTCTCTATAAACATGTTTGCAAATTGAACATCTTTCGTGAAGGAAACGTTACAGGCCTATTCAACTCAGCTCAGTTTCCTTTTGAGTAGATAAAGCCTGTGTTTACTCCTAGCTGTTGTTTGCATTATTAAATAGTGTCAAGAAAAGCTGTAATTGTGAAAGAATCGATCTGTGTTTTGTGTGTTAACTTATGTCAGCATACAAATTGACCAGAATTAAGGGTGTATGTGATTTACTGAAAACAACAGTATTTCCCTTATTTTTTTCTTTTTAAGATATTGATGAGTAAAATTATACTCAGCATACATTCAGAGACTCTTCCCCTGTTGTCTAGAATTGCAGCTATTTTACCCCTTTTATTTTATCTTTTTTTTTAAATGACAGAGAACTAGACAGTTGAAAAGACCCCAACCAGCATATAGAGCTCTCTAAGCCATTAGTTTATGTAAAAGGCTGGACTGGTTAGACTTAATTGCCTTAAGTTTGTCAGTAATGAGTGAGTTACTGCATGTTTTAAATATTTCAAATTATACATGCATTGGTATTTATCTGTAGTACAAAATATCATATTTAGTCAAATCTGGCTAAAAGAACAAGGTCTGCATGGATGGGAATATATATTACAAAAGACATATGCCATTTTATTTATAGAAAATGGCCAAGAAAAAAATATTAAAAATAAGTCATGAAATCATATGCAGATTGGATGAGAAAGTTTTTAATACCTACTTTTACTACCTTGAGAGTGTATCTATGTTTTTTTCTTATTTTCTTTTCTTTTTCCTCTTGAAATTTGGGTATATGCCGAATTTGATTAACAATATAGACGAAATAATATTCTGCAGGAGTAAAACATGTTCTCTGGGACAATTTGTCTCCTTTCATTTTATTATTCCATATTAGTGTTATTCTGACACATGCTGTGAATCATTTATCTTTGCTGTTATTAGGTTTCTGACTAATATAGTGATTAATCTGCTTGTTAATAATATAACTAGAGTTTCTTATTCTAACTTAATCTCCAGTCACTCATTTGTTCACAGCACAAAATGAATTCAGTAGTTTATGCAAAAGGATTTAAGGATTGTTGTTTTACCAGACACTTGTGGGGATGTCTCCCATTTTGCTTGTGAATTCAGTGTAGAGTTTTACTGCAGTGCTTGTTGCTGAGGAGCAATGATCCTGTTCATGGTACCTTATTTTCTGAAATGTAGTGATCCATTAAACAGACCTTTCAGTCTACCTTTTACAAGAAAGGGGAGCAGGATGTTTGTGTGTTGTATTGGGAGAAAGTTTGTTGATAAAGGTACGTGAGTGAAAAGTTTCACTATATTAGGTACAGTTAAAGACATCCATAATTGTTATTATTTCTCATTGTGGTGTTTTAGAACCAAAATCTGATGGAGAAAGAGGGAAGGGGGAGGGAACCACCAGACATTTACCAGTTAAACTTTAAATTGCGTTACCCGCATCTCCAATGTATTTTCATTCTACTTGTCTCCAATTTAGACTTGTACAGATCATTCTCTTTTGAGAATTATATAATGGAATATTTTCTCTTCAAATTTAGCTGTTTCATCATGACTGATTGTGCCAGCTATTTGTAGATTTTCTCCTTTGACTCACTGAATTTCATTCAGGAGATGGGCTTGAAAAGCCGCAAGAGCTCTGTATCTCTCCAAAAAATACTGTCATTTCAGTAGCAGTAATTTATGAAAAGAGTATAGAAATACTAAAGTGTGCATCCAAAGTATAACATTGTATTTTTCAGAGAGATCCACATTAACTCTGAATAAGCTAAAACATTTTCATCAGCAAGAAATAGTTCAGCTGAGAACTTTGGTGTTAATTAGCACAAGCAGAAACACCATTAACAAAGCTCTATTGCTTCTTATGTTTATCTCTTTGCAGGGCTTTGTACCATGTATGTCTACCCTCAAGCAATTTGAAAATTCTTATTTTTCAAGCTATGGAGTCCAAGGTATCATGACCAGAACAATGAGACTGACTGTGTCATCAGCTAAGGAAAAGCCTCAGCTGACCTCTTTTAAGTTTTACTTGCCAGGGACCTACTTGAAGAGACTTTGTCAAGGGATGTTCCACCCTACTTCCAATATATTGAGTGCATTGCATGTGCTGAACTAGAGAGTTCTGTCATCAGCCACAGGCACTGACACAAAATCATTGTGGGTGAGGCGTGGTCCTATTTATAATGGGTGGAAATCAGGTCACCGTCTCTCTTGGTTACCAATCT
This sequence comes from Pithys albifrons albifrons, assembly GCF_047495875.1. NCBI lineage: Eukaryota > Metazoa > Chordata > Aves > Passeriformes > Thamnophilidae > Pithys > Pithys albifrons. The sequence goes on from NC_092470.1 coordinate 12,960,958, forward strand.
GTTTAAACTTTGGTTTCCATGAATACTCATGCTTGAGATTTTGAAATTTGCATTTTGTTAGCAATTTTTGTACGTAGAAAGCAAGAGCATGATTGTCTGTAGGGACAAAAACATAGCCCTAAACTCCATGACTTAAGCTGACTTTGACCATGGCGGTCATTCAAGCATAAAGTCCTGCCAATGTGAACCTACTGCTCCTGAAAGTGCAAGGCAACTTTTCTGCGTGACCCCTTGTGAACCCAGATCGCTCTGTTTCTTCCCACTTTAGAGCTATCTATAGATTGTGCTTAGGGTTGCCATTGCTTCCCTTTTTAGCCTTACTTGCCGCATGATCCTTCTCCTTTATTGTGAATTGCCTATTGGATCAATCATAGCCTGGTGATGTCACTTTTCTCATTTTGGATTTCACTGCCCTGTGATAATAGTGTTAAGATAGAAAAAAGGCTGTTCCCTTAATTTTCCATGGTGGAAATATCTGCTTCAGTGTCTTGAAGCAAAATAGCGATGTACACAAATAACACTGGAGAGAAGCATGTCAGTTCATCTTTAAGCCTTTGCTGAATTTGTTACAAATATATCCCACTGGTCCCCCCTCATAAGCTCATTTGTGGTAGCTAAGGTTTAGAGATAAAGAAATTATAGAGATCAGAATACTTTGGTTCAAATGCATCTGTGTGTTACATAAAATGAACTGTCCAGAAACAGGAACAGAAACTGATTTATATATTTATACTGCTAAACATGAATCAGTTAAATATTTCTGGCAAAGCAAAAAGGAACGTGATGAGAATCTTTTGTCCTAAGGGGAAAAGAACATGTGTATTGTAATTGTTTTTAACATTTTCTGCCACCATTCTACTATTTATGGGTTTAAGTTGGCTGACCCTTCTCTGGCAGTGTATTTATGTCAGACATCACGGCCTACAGAAAGTATTTTATATGTCTGAAGAGACTGGCAACTGTTCTAATTTGAGACTCGGAACATTTTGGTATTTCTATGTCACAATGGGTTAGTAAATTAGCACTTCTTAGTTGGTGGTTTTTCTTTGAGCTGTGGGAGAGCAATGGTATTGCAATATAATGCTGAGGACTCAATAAACAGATGCAGCACAAATAATGTAATAAACAAAAAAATTGCTAAACTAGTCTTTGCAACATATAGTGTATTTACTAGTCCAGACTGAAAAGCTAGACCATTCATTTTGTGAACACCTGTTCTGGGGAGAAATAACATTCTTGATGATATAACTTTTAAATATTGAAAAAAGTCCTCTTGTTTGCACTTTTCAGTGGAATGAAAACATACAGAATCAGCCATTTTTTCTCCAAGTTTTACCAGAAACCTCCTAAAGAAACAAACAAACAAACAGACTACTGTAAAAGCAAGGGTTGGGGCTCTTTAGAAAGGAGGCAGAATACCCGATTGGCCTGCAGAAACAGTATTTTGGGCTGTGAGCTGAGAGTGCTGCTCTCTTGGGGTCTGTTTGCTCACCCAGAACAATGGGCAGTTTCCACCAGGGTGGTCTGTGCTCCCTTCTTAGTCAAGGGAGCCCCTGGAAGCAGCACTGAATTGCACTGGTGTCTCATTAGGTATAGGGAACCCTTGGTTAAGGTTCGCTTCAGAATACAGTGTGTTTGAAACGTGCTATTTATGCTGAGGAAATCACAGAGCAGCTTTCCCTTCTCCAGTAATGCCTCTGACAACTGAAAGATATTTTCAATAATATATGCAGAACTATTTAGTAGGCAGGGAATCATGAAGATCACCAGGTCATAAACATTTCTGTTATTTAAACTTTGGAGAATCCATTCTTCCTCAAAAATGTTTGTGAAGTCTTGCCAAGGGGAAAAAAAGGAAAAGAAGAAAGCAAGCAAACTGAATAAACATGTATCTGAAAGAAGAAATGATTGCAACATAGACTATGCCTGATTCTTCTCTCTGTGTATACCTGGGAAATGCCATACCAAGTCCTGCAAAAGAAGTTGTTAGGAATAGCCCTGGCCATTGCAAACCTATAGCAGCAGAAGACTGAGCTTCAGTCTATAAAATCATGAGGGATGGTTCTGTTCCCAACAGCAAGAAATTATGTTGGAAGCCTGGCAGTATCTCTTACTTAGGGTTTTTATATGACATATTTTGTGCTATTAGAAACCCTGCACTATTCTAGTTAAATTTGGAAAGCTGGGGGACAGCTTTGCTGCTTTAATAACTTCTGCTGCTCCTATAAGAGGCTTATATTTTCATGCCAATTTAGCACGCTTAATTTATCACTAAGGTTCACTATTCTCATTGTTTCACATATCCTAACATGAACCAGTCACTAATTTAATTTATTCCTTTGTTAGCTTGTGTCCAGCTGGTGAACTGCTAATCCCAGGCAAGTTTATCAAATGGGCCAAAAATTAAACCAAGTGTTTTTTTTCAAGAAGCAGTAAAGAAGATATTTAGCCACTCTATGATAGCCTTCTCACTTTAATGACAGATAAATGTAACCATAATCTGCTTAGCTCTGTTTACTTCAAAGAATTGAAATTAAAAACCACCATCCTCATAGCAATTTCTGTTGTCCAGACTGTATCTGTACCAAACTGCAATGAGTGTTCTCTTAACATTCATCCAAGAGAGGATGGAGCACCTCTACTGTGAGGAAAGGCTGAGAGAATTGGGATTGTTCAGGCTGGAAAAGACAAGGCTTTGGGGTGACCTAATTGTGGCCCTCCAGGGCCTCAAGGGAACTCACCGAGGGGCAGTTTCTGCCTCAGCTGGAGGCAGCACAAACATCTAGAGCCAAATCAGACACTGGAGACACTGTTGTATAGACATGAAGGGTAAAGACAGGAAGTTTGGGGAGGGAATTGAAAACCTGTAAATGAGATTCAAGGCGGGAATGAAATATGATGAGTATCAGGAAAAGCAAATGATAATTCCAGCAACCTTGTGGACACAATGGAGAACAAGGCAGGGTTTCAGGAAGGAAGAGGAGGCAGAGAGACAGAAGGACTTTTCTCAGTGTGGTCAAGAATAAATAATGCCTTGGTGGGTTTTATTTAACAGTAGATATTCCAAAGCCCTCTGACCCTTGGAAATTGATTTATGCTGCTTGTTCCACTGATTATTTCTAGAAATTTTATGTAGGTAGGAATAGGAAATTATTTTTAGTGGCAGTCAGTTCTGCAAATAAGTACTATAGCATGACAATGTAATTAATGCCAAATATGTCATCATGTCTTAGTCACTGAAAGGAATTTAGGATGGATGCCTGGTTTCTCAGTGAATAAAACACCATTTCTCCCTAATTAGACTCATTTTTTACTAAGGACAGTGGTCAAATTATATTAACAATACCTTCCCCTTCAATACTGTGACGAAGAGAACAGAGCATATAACAAATTCTACACACACACAAAAAAAGAAGCAACCATCTGCAGTGATTTTAATTCTTTATTGTACAATCAAGTGAAAATCATGTTATGTGGATAGCTAGCAATGCATATGTGCAATATGTATTGCCTGCAATGGATACCTGGGAGTTCTGTTCAGCAATCATTATGACAAATAATTCCCATCATTGTTCATGCCAGGGCAGTTCCTCATAGGAGGTCCACTGTTGATAAAGTTTCTCTGCCTGTAAATATTTTCACTCTGTCTTTCAGACCCTCTGTAAGCTGGTGAAATTTGTGCAGTTGCAGTCTCCTCTAGTTTGCACGAGCATTGAGACTGGCAAGGTGGGGGATGAAAACATCTGAGGTATGTGGAAGTTTTTGTTTCATATCTCAGATCTCCTTGATGTGGTAACACCATTTTTAGAATGAAAATGTAAGATTATATATTAATGCTGCATCACTTCAGGTTTTTTTCTCCCTTAAAAGTTGTAAGTCGTTCATTGCAGGCAATGATTCTCAGAAATTGAGGCTATGGGTTATCAACATGTTATGTTTTCTTTAGTGTTTGTATTATTTTAAATGTGACATTTTATTTTGTGAAAGTACTGAGAGTCTTAAACTGTAATGAAGTTGTCAGTGAGCTCACAAGCAGTGAAGGAGTACCAGCCAGACATAAAGTGAGCTCACATATCTTTATACCTTTTAACCTTGCAAATTTATGGAATAAACATTTCTTTCAAGTCCTAAAAGACAAAATGGAACTATTTCATGCAATTTTTATGTGTGCTTTTCAGTTCATTTATCTTCATATCTGTTGACATTGAATTCGTACATTAGATTAAGTCAATTTTTATGTAGAGTTTGTTTTCTCGTACTCATGAATACAGTATCCTTACCTTTTTGTTGTTGTGGGAAAAGGTGTCCTTTTGTGAGACCTGAGTAGACCTGAACATTCAGAAAAGTACAAACAAAACCAGGAGACTTGCAGACTCTTAATTATATCACATTCTTCTGGGTTTCTGTTAATTCTTCACTTGTAATGTCAAAATTATACATTCTCAAAGCTGCAGAGGAAGGAAATATAAATCATTTAATTTGCTTGAGTTTTTTAGTTACTTTGAAAATTCTGGCATCAGTGACCATTTGATATGCACTGAACAACCTTGGTTCAAAAACCCATGATCCTCTTAAGTTTTGATAAAACTTCTGTAAACCACAGAGCTGTCCCTGGAGCAATTGACTAACAGGACTCTCCACTTTACTCTTGGATTGTTGAGCATTCTCAGCTGGTTTAATGCAAACATCTTCTGTTAAATCTTTCAAGTACATTACTGTAGGTATTTTGTCTACTACTTTTTTTTGTTTTGTGCAGAGAAATGAAATATACTTCACCCAGTAGTTGCATGTCTGTTGACCAGTTCCAGTTGTGCATGTACCTTCTATATCTTTCTTTCAGCTTTTGGAATAAAGTTACTGTAGACTAATTTATAAGGTAGACATTATGCCTATTATCCTGCTAGTGTTTGTAATTAAGCAAATTCTAATTGACAGGAGTGTAAGAGTGATAGCTGGGCCAGAAAGTTGTTCTATGTGGCTAGATCTAAACCCAAAGTGATTTATAGGCTTGACAGCAGACTATGTGGTTCAGATACCAATCCCATGTGCCATTCAATTCCTTATGATAGTTTCACAGTTTTTGCCTGGTAGTTCAAAGGTAGAATTCAGGCTGCTATTGTGTTAATTTGTGGGCTTTGTAAAACAAGTTGCTGTGAACTGTCCAACTCCCAGAGAGGAAGACTGCAACAAGCAAACACTACCAGTTGCTGTATTTCTGATAATGGTCTCTGTGAAGAGCAAGAGAATGGATTGACTGGTTCTCCCAGTTCCATTGAGACTGAAGTTTCATGGCGTAATGCTGTTGAATAAAATTAAATGGTTGGAAACCACCTTTAGATGATAAGAGTTACTTACATTAGCATTCTAATTTGAAGACATAGCTGTTTTGGGTCAAATCCCACTGTATTGGATCAGACTGAAGAATAGCTTTGGCAGTTGTGACTTAGATTGTTCTTGGAGAAAATTAAACAAGAAATTTCACTTTCAGATTGCAACTCCTTTGCTCCAAGTCATGATGGGGACATTGAAGTCTGTACCAATGAATGATCCTTTGGCTGATGTAAAACTATACATGTGGGAGACATTTAATCTGGGGACAGGATGAACCTAGTCCAAAGAGAAGCCCTAGAAAAGTACATTGTGTAAGCATAAAGGGCTCAGAATAAATTGTTTTGGTGTACTGATCCATTCCTATTGTGCCCAAATTACTTGCTAATGCAGACATAATGTATGTTGACCAGCTGGAAATTATTCAATTCTATTTTTATCTTTTATTCTAAGAATTAATCTAAACCTGTGCTTTCTGTTAGAAAAGCAACAGCTTCATCTGTTCCTGCAAACTGGATTTGCTCTCTAGCAGAAAGCCTCCAGCAAAATTGTTTCTGAATACCACACCAAACCATAGATTCAGGAAAGGACATACCAAACCTTAACCAAATCCTGGACTTAAGTGTTTTGCAACCTTACAGCTGGAAAGGTTTACAGTGCATAGACACAATGGAACTGTGTCATCCTTGAGATTCCCATCCACATCACTCATTCCCCTACTCATCATTTTCCCTCACATTTTATGGTGTAAAGGTGATTCATTTACACAGTCACAAGAAAACAAAATACCATTGGGCAAAAATCAATCTGTCTGCTCTGAAGCTATTTTTAATGCTGTTTAGAATAGCACACACTTTTTCCTGAAATGTGTTCAAAGATCATCATTCATATGACTGAATTGTGTGTGTGCTCATGTAACTTCTGTTGGATATTCTGGATTTTAGAGAAAAGAGGAGCTGCTTGAGAGCAAAGAATTACTAAAATGATCAATATGCTCCATTTGAACTCTCGAAAATTCCCCCAAAAACTGACATCTGAGTAGTGGACTAACATTAAAAACTCTGGTATACAACAGGAAATGAGGCTAAAATCTGGGAAAAACAATAGGCAGTAAGAGCCTTTGTATCTGGGAAGGATTTCCTTGTTTTATATTTGCCTGTAAACATGGCATGAATTCTACTGAAACATGTGAAGCAGTTTTAGTGATTTACATGTCTGAGAACTTTCCCTGGTGACAAAAATAGCACAAATTTTATTTTTAAAACTTAAATAAAATGCTACTAAATCTGATTGCAGAGGGCACAGAAACTTCTGTTTCTACCCACTGCATTCAGAGACATTAAACTCTAGTATTCCCCAGCAAATGTATAACAGTGCTTCTGGTTGTCAAAGCCAAGTGAATCATAGAGAGATGGCTCACCAACCAGGTCTCATTCTTTTTATTTCTAAAGAAAATTAATGATTCTTTTAAGACTTATTCCCAAAATTAATCTGGGTGTGCAATTTGTCAGCACAAAAGCAGTGTCATGAGCAAAGTTATAATTGTTAAATCTTAGTTCCCTGTTTTTCTGCTTGCCATATTTTTCAGAATTTATCTTTTATTACCCAATGGCAGAAGTACCTTTTAAATCCACTTTAAGTTTCTTTCAAGAAGAAAGTGATTTACTTATTAATGATTGAAGAGATTTAATAATACAGAATTTCTTTGAGTTTTGCCAGGTTGGATCCTATCCTTTATATATCAAGGTGTTATATAATATGAAAAAATAGTTCTTGCAACAAGTGCTTAAAGTAATTTAGTAATCTGAATTTCAAGGTCAGTGGTAGGTACTTTTTGTGCCAAGATGCCTATTGTTGCTTGGCACTGCTGGTCTCTGCAGGCCAGAATATCTGTCTAAGAAGACAGCAAGCTAAGCAACCAAACCATTGCTTAATGACATACACATGGTGACGGAAGACATGGTGCTACTGGAAAATTAATCAGTTTCTTTAGTCCTCTCATAATTAGGTTCTCAGCCTTTAGGGAAAAGCTACAGTTAGAAAGATAAAGGGTGAATGTTTTTAGGAGGGGAAAAAAAGCTGACCTTGAAACTCTTTCAAAAATATGGATAAATGAAAAATAGTCATTATTTTATCAGCTGAATTAATATCTAGATCTAAATTCCAACCTGGCCTCTCTCTGCAGTCTAAATACTCACTTTACTGAATTTTTTCTACTGATAAGAACTGGAGGCCATTGAGGCAGCTTCTAGACAGGCATTTTCATGGCCTTATTTCCTAGTGTTTGTTTGCCTATCAGAACCCTAGGGGTACCAAAAAAGCCGACTTCCATTTTATGCTTTCACATGGAAGTTAAAAAAACTCAGAAAAAATCACATCAGAATGTCTAACTTATACACCTGGACATAAAGTGATGAGAGATAGTGGATTTGTTCTGTAGATTCCTCTTCCCCCAGACCAGTTTCAAAGGATTTGTGCAAGCTAAGGAAAGACTGATTAGCTCAGGGTGCGCTGCAGAGCAGTGTGATTTGCCTTGTTCCAGCAGACCAGGTCAGCAACCTTGCAAGCTTGCCAGACAGTATTTTCTTTTCCCAAATTAGTAGCTGTGTGTGCCAATAGTAGGTTTCCTGGTTAATTCTGAACTGTAAGTTGAGGGAGAGCCAGGTGCCCTGGCCTCATCCAGAGTCAAGACAGAGCTAATCAGTGAGTCCATAGTATCTCACTGCCTTCAAATTCAACAGGAGCTGCAAGCCCCTGATTGCCACACAAGTGGTATTTTGGCCAGTCATTGGTGACAGTAGTCTAAAAAGCAGCTCCTCTGTTACAGCATCTGGGTATAAAGAGAAAGCCTTGATTTTCAAAAATCTAGGTGATTAAAAAAACTGGAAAAGCAGACCAGCACTGTGGGAACACATAATATTAAGACAGGAAAATCTATGCTATAGTTAAAAGTAATTTCTCACTTTGAGAGCTTCTTTCAGTTATGAAAAAAGAAGCAAATTAGTTCTGACACTCCTCTCCTATTGGATTGAATCATCAGTAAAGTTTCTATTTTGGTTGTCGGTCGTCTTTCAGTGCTTATGTGGCAGATGTCCTCAGCTCAATCGCTAGTAGACACTTGTTCATTTTGCATCTACATAAAATAATGGTTGACAACATTTGGGGGTATGGAATGAATATTACATGTTGCATTGGTGCAGTCTGCTGCTAATATTAGAAGAGAATGAAAGCTCACTTCCTGGAGGCAACAGCAAGCCTTATTTGCAATTTTTTTTTCAGTGGTATCAGACATGTGGAATAAATTATCATAAATTGCTTGTGATTAAATGTAAAGTACCAGAAGGATTTGCAATAGTTAAAACCTTTATTTCTGGGGTCTGTGAAGAGCAAATTAAGCTGAAGCCTGATATGTAACTGGTTTCCATTAAAACTAATGCTCTTATATTATAGTATTGTTTGGTTTAATTATGGAACATAATTTTAGAAATTATAAGCTTTAGAAATAAAGCAGTCAGCAATGTGTAGTGACCTATAACTGTTGTTATTCTGTATAAATTGCAAGTTTATACTGTGATACTTAAAAAGTGATATTAGAGAGATTAAGACTAGCTCCAACATTTCATAAGAAACTAAATCTTACTTTGTACTAGTATATTACATGGCTATGGATAAAAGCAGAATTTTCACCTAAATTCTGCTGGAAGATAATCTTCTGTGTCCTTATATTTTTATTTCAAAACAGTTTTTGAAAACAGTTTTGCTTTTCCTCTAACTAAAATAGATGAATTTCTGACATCTGAGGTAAATTTGAATCTATGTTAAAAAAAGAAAAAAAAAACAAACATAAAACACCTCAAATAAAACAAAGTCAAATTTTATTAGCATTCAAAAGAAATTAGTGTCTCTTCTGCAGAGCTATGTAAACAAAAGAGAAAGCAAGTAAAGAATAGTACACACACTTGTTTCTCATTTGATTTCTTCTTTTTTTTTTCCTCCTCCTTCTCCTTTTAGATATCTACCAAAGGAGCAAATCCCCATGTAGTTTGTGATGTATGTCTCGAGCTCTGGACAAGACGTGCTATGAAGATGATGTTGTTCTCCTTCAGTGGCAGAAAAGGGAGTTCTGGATTTCTGGTGGGTTCTCTGGTCCGTAGAGCAGTACAAACCTGTTGGCTAAGCATGCTGTTTTCCCACAGTCCCTGTAAAGATGCTGGATTAAGTGGATTATCTGTATGATTCCACACATCAAGGTAAACCTCTAAGCTTGCAGTTTCATGAGCTAAGGTGAGCTGATGTAGTAGTTTAACACTGCTGAAAGGATAATCTTGTTGCTTTTCTCCCAGCTAACCACATCTGGCACTTACTGTGTGTCTTGTCTGGCCCTTGACAGAGTCCTCTGTGAGGCACTTCATCCTGTTCACCCAGCAAGAAAAGAGCAGGATTTTCTCAAGTTAATAAACTGAATTGTTTCATGCAAATATTCGATTAGCGCCATGGTTGGTGCAAGTAGCAAGGGTGGGACCACGGCAAAAAAGGGAGGAGTTGGATAAAAGAGAATGTAAAGAAACTCTTAGCCCCTTTTTTTGTTTGTTTTGCTCAGATTTCTGTGAAACTGCACCATGGAATAGAGCTCTGATTTATTAGAGGAGGTAAACAGAAATATTAATTCACATAACTGGAAAATACTTTGTAGTTAAAAGGAAAGCAAAATGTAGTGGAAGAGCATGGGGAGGTGCTTTGGTTGGTTTGTGTGCTTCTTGTTTGCCCTATTTATATCAGACATTACATTTAAATAGGTGCTGAGCTAATTAGGCAAGGTCTTTTCTTCAACTCAGTAGCATTTTTGTGTGTGCCACAGGATACCTTTGAAACACTGACTTCTGTATCAAAGGATCCAAAGACTGGCATAGAAAAAGAGGAGACTGTGTGCCCATATTCTTCTTGACAAGGGAGAACACTGGGATTGCAGGGAATCTCTGAATTAGGATCTGTTTGGTCTGATTTCCCTGTGCATGTCTTCTTTTTCCATCTGGAAATTTATTTGTTGGAGGAATTTGAGCCTTTTCTACATTTGCCCAGGATTTATGGATGTTCAGTAGATTAGGCAGAGACACTGTGCAGCTTGGAGATTCCAGATATGTTCACGTCACATTTTCAGAACAGACACAGGGTGCATTTGCAGTCAGTCAGATGGGGTTTGGGCAGTATCACAGAAACCTGCTGTGAAGCTATTATGAGTATTCTCAAAAACTCCAATGTCAACTAGAAGCATTGAACTGAAGTATTTTATAATAAACATGTAGTTTTCACTGTCTATGAAATCCTGTGAAATATGACAGCCAAACCTGCTGTAGTGAGTTGTGGGAGTGTGACATGCAGGAATAGGAAAGAGTGGAAACAAAAGTGTAGTATTAGTATGTGCAGTGACCCTGGACAAAACACAAAACATGCCAACTTTTATAATTAGAACTTGCCAGGGGTATGTTGAAGCCTGTGAACATCCATTCTCAGAATAAAAATTTTCCTTGAGGAAAGGATTTTTTCAGCTTTTCAACAAATTTTGCCCAATTGGCTGTCCCCCTCTGTTCAGCAGGTGCACTGCATTCTCAAACACTGACATGCAGCTCAGTATGTCTAAACTCCAGGGAACAATATTGCTTAAAATTCTTGCTGCAGGGCTTCTGTTCCATGGAACTTCACACATCCTTCCCCCCACGACCCGCCCTGACTTACTGTTGAAGGTGGTACACAATCAGTAGCAGTCTCCTTCACTCAAATGGGTGTGCTAATAAGCTTAAGACAACAGGCAAAGGAAATACTATTCAGAGGTCTTGAGGTCCCCAGGGCTATGACTCAGATTTGGGCCAGGGTGCAAGGAATTGCTTTATTTGGTATCTGTTGCCTTCTCCAGTGCAGTGTCATTGTTAAAAGTGGAAGACTCATGTACTCAACGCTTTTCTGCTTGTTTGTAAGGGTGAGGTATGTGGATTATACTCCTGTTAAACAAACAGTCACACAAGGTTTTCCATGTTCTAGATGTAACTTGGCAAAGGCTGAGGAATCCAGAGTTCTGCTGTTACAGACATAATTAGCTACAGCACCATTACGTGTAATACAGCTATGCAGCTCCATATGGGCCATCCAGTGCCTACCCAGTTCTGTGTAACAGGCTCAGAATGCTTGTTCAAGTGTTCTGATGTAGGAAGGGACTATATAAATACCTCACGATATCTGAAAAGTTTCTAAGAATGTGGTGTTTTCCAGTAACAAAGTACAAGTGAGTGCCTTAACTGCAACTGTAGCAGCAATCACCAGTGTAATGTGGCGTGAGAGGAATAATCATAGTAAAATGATAATTATAATCCTTTGATCTGGCACTGATTTGCAGAAGTATTGTGGTTGTAGTTTCTACTTGGCAGAGAATTCTGAGCATCCTAAAACCATTCCTTCAATCAGATACCAAATGCTTTAAGTATTAGGTTATGTAAAAGACTTCTTTATTTGATTCAACCTTGGGTTAATTTTATAATGAAGGAGACAAGAGTTCATTAACAAAAAAGCAATGTTTTTATATACTGTGGTTTTCCAGTTAGTGGCTCTTATGCAAGGTAAATCACTTAAATGAATGCAGTAATATCCACCACGGAGTTCGTAACCCACACAAGTTTTTTTACCACATATATTTTAGCTTTCTTCTGACTGCAGTTGGGACTGACGTTTGCTCACGTCAGTAACGACATGTGTTGCTACACTGTTAGTAACTGTGAGGAGTTACTGAACAAACTCGGGGCAGGGACTGTGCATTCAGTTTCTTATACGCCTTGCATGCACTGATGATAAAAATGGAATACTGGGAATTCTGCATTTAAACCAAATCTGACAGGAAGGATTAATTGGGGCAAGCACTAATTTGAACTTGACTGTGGCTGTTTCTGAAACATGCAAGTAAGAAAAGGTAAATATTTAATATGAATGACATCCTGATCCTTTTATCTGTGCTTACTATATCATAGAGAGGGGAAGAAGTGACTTTTACTTTTCATGAATGCCTAAGGACCTGAGCATGCTCTGTTGAGCAGGATACAGAGCAGACTGCAACTCTGTTCTGTGTCTGTTAAGGAAATGAGCCCCACCTCTGCTAAAATGGGCAAAACATCCTTGGTAAACAGAGCATTGGGCAGAGCTTACACAATTAGCAAATACTCCATGAAACCCAGGCTGGCCACTGCCCAACTTCAACTGAACTTTTATCCTCCTGCAACATTTAGTTTAGAAATTATTTTTATTTTTAAACAATAACACTCTCTAGCAACACCCGTCCTGGAGGACATCAACTCCTCTGACAACAGTCCCGGCTCCTGCTTAAATTGCAAACAGCAGATGCCATCTCTTCTAACAGAAATGATGAAAAATCAGTGACTAGTACTTCATGTCCTGTACATCTTCATTAATGAAAAGGAAACAAATTGCTCTCACAATGCTGTATTGTTAAATTCAGTTCTGCACAAAGGGTTCCTTACAGTCATTGTGACAATGTGTTCTTCATGACGGAAAATGAATATGTTGGAAAGCTGTCAGTCAGGGCTGAAGCCCCTAAAATCGTCTCTGTCCTTGGATTGGATCCAAACTGTGTGCCAGAGACGAGAGTATTTTGCTGATTCCAGTTTATATGAGCAAGATTGTGCCTTGGTTCCCTTTCAACAGTCAATCTCATTTTGTAATTTGGCACAAAAATGAATCTCTAGTCCTCTGCTCCTACAAATAATGGCTTAGAGCAGCTCCTGGTGAATGATAGCAAAATACCTGCTTGCTCTGTGACAGTTTTGGAGTCCAAAGCCCATAGGTATTTGCCAGAGTTACTTGAAACAGTATTAAACACTGATGGTTTCCCAAATCAAGTATCTCCTACCTTTTCTACCAACATATTCAGCTCTTCACAGCCCACAGGCTTGCCAGCACTATTAACTGACTGGTTACACTGTAAATATATTGCAGCCCTTTTTGAAAATAAAGTTGAAAGAGGAAGTGATGTAGAGAAAATAGGAGGACAGAAATTACTTTTGTTTCATAATCCAATTACTTTGGATACACTGAATCAATGGAGCTATTCCAGCTCTGAGAACAAGTCCTGCTCATGTGAGTACGTGCTTGGAATCCTAAACCCTGCCAATTCATGCTGGCATGACTAAAGAGATTCCTGCTTCCAGCTCTCTGCCTGTTCTCCTGCTACATGCTGTCAGGCCAGTGGGAGGGGTAGCAGCCAGGCAGTGTTCCTGTCCTGAGCTGCCACAGTCTGGGGCAGCAGAGCAAGCTGCCATAAAGTTCAGTTTTTACTTTCCTGTCAGCAGAAGTTGCTGAGGGCTCCAATTCACAGTCCTTAATGGATTTAGACTTCAGGAGCTGAAAAGGTTACTATCCTGCTAGCACTCCTAAGTCCGTAAATGTAATAGGAGCCTCCAACCTAATCACAGGGGGTTAAACCCTGTTCTTCAGAGCTGTCACCAGTATAGATCTGTCAAAATCATTGCTTACATCCAGGGTCAGTAAAGTCAACTAGCCACTGTGTATTTATATGCATATACACATATGCTTTTACATACACTGCTGCCCATTAACTGCGACCTCCCGGTGAGTGCTTGATTCCTATATGGCTCTAAAATTAAGTTGGTTTTGTCAGCAGTTTGTCAAATCATATACTGACATTTTTTCACACCAAGAGGAGTAGAAGCAAGCAGCACTGTGGGAAAAGTGATTTATTGCACACATGTTGTAAAGGAAGTTGCTCTGAAGAATATTTATATTTGTGATTTAAGTGAGATCATCTAGGGATTTTTCTCAAGAATGGAATAATAAGAAAATTTTGAATGGATGGAGCTCTGTGTTGGTGTGAGCAGTGACCATGTTTTTTTGTGGGAACATATAAAAAAAAAAACCAACAACTATTGCTCTGATCTAAAAAAAAAATAAGAGCTATTTTGGGAATATAACCTCCAAATTCCTACCCTTTGGGTGTAAAACAGTCAAATGTCTGGATTTTTAGAATAAAAAATTATGCCAGTAGATAAATGTTTGGAATTATTTTGACTGTAGCCAGCAAAAATATCTCATCACTATGGTTGCAAAAACAAACACCCACCAAAGAACTGTATCTGACACAGAGAAAATAATTAAGGGAAATGGAACAATTTGCAGCCTGCATTAAATTCTTTGCATTCCCTCACACAAATCGGAGTTAGAAGGGTGAACTCTGACCTTGTTGTGGATATTCTGTTTGAGTTTTTGCCATTCTGACAGTAGCAAATAGGGCAAACATTACTTAAAAATAGAAAGGAACTTGAGGCGTATCTTCCTAGTTGAACCATTTTCCATCCCATATTTTTGATGATGGATGTGAATTCAAGAGTGTAGTCTTGCTTTTGAATTCAACTTGAAAATAATTTTGGTTTTTACCTCTTGTAGTTAAAGATAACAGAACTTACCAAAACTGCCTTACTTTTATGAGTTCTGCCAGTTCAAGTTTATGGGATCAATCCATAGTTAAGCAACTAATGCAGTTCTGTACATTAACAAAAAATAATTTCCTATAAAATGTCTTCACATTTTTTAATCCCAAATATTTTAATTAAAAATAACAACAGTAAAAGGAAGAAAAGAAGAGATTACATATCCAGAGTTAAATAGATACAAAAGAAGTATAAAGATCAGCACAGATTTTTGTGCGAGTCATAGCTTACATTGGAATGGCTGGTGAACATCACTGCTGTGTGGTGCAGCTGCTGAACCATCGCCCTTTAGAAGCCAAAGTAAGAAACAGTGCAGCTGTCCCAAAGATGTAGATGATACCACTTCCCCCCAAAAAACCTCCCCAACAAACAAACAAAAAAACTACCCCAAAAACCAGCTCTGTGGGCAAGAACCTGAGTCCCCCAGTCTTCTATTTAGTTTTCTGCTTGGACTGAGTTCAGTGAGTCATTGTTCACTTTGCCATGAGTGATTCTATGAAGACAAGCTATACTAACAATTGTAATGTCCTTCCTCTTCCTCTGGAAAGACCTAGTTTATAGTAATAATTCTGAAAGATGGTGTACATCCATGGGACATGCATCCCATTCTCTGCTAAGTAATACATACCAAACTTTAAAATACTGTGTAAATTCTTCCTTTGATGATTTGTGAGTGTTCCTTTGCCACATCCCATCATTTATTTGGGGAAACTGAATCACCAGAGCTGAAAGACATGTGAATCCATATCAGTAAAAGAGTGGACTCTAATAAATTCCTGATGATATGCTTAGTATTCCAGACTATCCCACTCAAAGAGAGACATCTTACAGATAGTGTGAGCAGAGCTTACATTGAAACCAAATGATATATGCGTAGTTACAAAGGTACTGTAGAATTAAGTAATACAATAATGCGCTTCCAAAACCTTTTTGACATCAACTTATTTAAAATTAAAGATAGATTTCCATATTTAAATTTCAGCTCATGAATACTCACAAACTTTAGCAAAAATAATTCTATCTTGAAAAGGAGTAAGGATGTAGTTCTACCTTACCTTTTGTAATGTATTTTGCACCAGAAAATAGGTTGAAACATACTGAAATTAAGAATTTTCAAATAATTTATGTACTTTGCCTATCAGTTTTAGAAAAGTAAGTTGTAAATCCATTCACTCCTCAGTCAGCAGTAGGGGTGACATCATATAAAGGGAATGTACACAATGCTGAAAGTGTCCTGCTGGTTTGTATTAGCTTCCCTGATCAGGCACATCCTGTGTAGCACCAGCTAAGCTTTACTAGTTTGAAAATAGACAGATAGTCTATGTGAACAAAGAGTGAACCAAGAGTTCACTGTGAAGAGAAGCTTCCCTGTGCCCCAGAAAGACAGAGCAAAGCTGTTGGGAACACTTCAAAGGTGGATGCACTGTCATTCCTCTTCAGACACAGTATACTTTCTGTACAACTTTAACACCTCCCTCTCCACCTTCAAAATAGTAACACAGTAAAGAGCAGGATGGGTATTAAAAGAGGTGAAAGTTATTATAAATAGTCTTTCTAAATGACCCCTTTCATCCAGACAAATGTTGACATCACCCCCCCAAACAGATGGAGAAACTAACCTGGGAACAGAGGAGAAAGTGGGTCCCCAGGCAGGGAAATGCTGTTGCGTGTTTAGAACAAATGATGCGCCGTGTTCAGGCCTTATAGCAGAGACTGCTCACAAGCTTTGATTTCGTTGGGACTTTGTTGGGGGTTCTCTGCACCTAGTTACACTAATGTGAGGAATGAAGCCACCTATATCTTGTTATTAGTTGTAAAAGTTTCTTTTTGTGAGGATGGATTTGAAAACCTCTGTGCTGAGAAAGGGAGTGTTGGGTGGCATTTCTTCCCTTGATACAAATTCAGCTTCTGATATTGTTGGCAACAGCTGCATGTGTAACTGTGGAGATGCTATAGCTGAAATGAAAGCCAACTTAGATATGTTTTCCTTCCTGAGTCCAGCACCCTAATCCCTCTGTCTACCCAGTCTGTGTGTGTGTGTGAAATGTATGCTACAATACTAGCTAAGTTACTTTTATTTTCATCTCATGAAAATTAAGTCACTGCTTGACTTAATGCTGGACACAGCCTAAAGACATTTCTGTTGTCCCTTATGGAATCCCTTCCTGAATTCTTTGATGGATTAACTGTTTGAAAACATAATCTTACCCTTAATTTATAGTTATTTTGACAAAAGCTTGGGCAACACAGTTTTTGTGTCTAGGGGTGAAGAAAGCAACAGCAGTTTAATGGTAACTTCTTTAGTGTGTGTGCTACTTATATCTCTACAGTAGCCAACTAAAATTGTGATGTTCAGTTACTGATGATAATAAAGGTGATTTTATCATTGTAGTTAATCAATGGGTGCTTTGAAAATTAAGGTCCTAAGGAAGAGTAGAGAACAGGGAAAAAAAATCCAACTTTGTGTTTGAACTGAATATTTACTGAAAGATCTCAGCACACTAGTAGGAGGTATATTGGGCAGATGGGTTGGCAGAGACACACAGACAGCTAGTTTTGTCTGGCATACAGGTGTTTAACTTGGCTACCTGCAGGTTAGCTACTAGATGCCAATTTTTTTTGAGGGGATCACCTTGTTTCAGAAAAAATGGCTCTTGTCCATTCCCATCATAACTTCAGTGAATGAGGCTATGTGGCTGTTTTCACTTCCTCCCTACTTGCCTCTTTAACACAGTCCAAAAACCCCATTCACCTTCTGCCAGACTTGGATTTAAATAGGAGAGAAAACAGGCTTTGCAGGTATGGCAGCATGGTTTTGCCTTTTGTAGTGATAGAAACAGAAGATGTAAGAAAACCAGATGTTACTGATATTTAGTATTCAAACTATTGTTAATGTTTTGTCATTCTTTAGAGAATTCTTTTTTTATTTTGATAGACTGACAAACATTAGCTGAGCTCTGTGTGCCTGTATTTGAAATAATGTTTTTCAGTAGTTCCCAGATGAGCTAGTGCTTGACTGTAAGTATTTTGGGATTCAGTGCTGTGGAAGTTTTGGGGTTTGTCCAAAAGTTAAACTGCAGAAATAGCTGTGTATCATCAGCAAAGGCAGTTTACTCTTTTCCAAGTAGTAGTGAGCCACAAAGTAAATGTACTTTATGTACTGGTAATAGATGTCAACTGAGAATCCTCACGAATGGTGTCAGATACACATGATTAATATTCAGTCTGTTAGAACACTGCGTGTCAAACACAGACTTGGTATAACAAGGTTAAATAAATGTGCCCTGAGCATAATATTGTCATTGGTGTAATTTTCTTCTGCTGCTAAGTGTGACTGCAGCCTGACTGATCTGAGACTGCTGTTGAAGGCAAAGTTCTCCTGTTGCATTTTGGTTTTATATTCCAACCTGACTGCCCTGTCAAGAGCAATCATTTGACTCCTTTTGCAACTTCTGCCTGCCCTGTATGGAACCAGATCTGTAAGAGTCTGGGCAATCTGACTTAAATTCAGACATAAATTTTTGAAGTTTATAGAGGAATAATAGTCAAATGTTAATCTGAGGTTTTTATCTGTAGTCAAGAAATAAGAATATATTAAAGTATAACACTTTGTTCTTGTTCCACAACAAAGACTACATTTCTTACTTTAACTTATAAACCCTCAAAATGCTATTAAAAAGCTCTCATACTGTCCTTTATGAATAGAGGTTGTGCAGTCAACTTCTTGAACAGTGTCTTTCTTGTCATCAGAATGCACTTGGTCTGAAAAGCTTGTTGCAAACAACTGTATTTTGTGTTAAAGAAAGCTGTATGAAGACTCTAAGCTTGTCAACCTAATTTTTAAACTGTATTTTTTGTTGGCACAAGACTGTAGCAGCAGCAATATTCAGTTAACAGGTAGGTCCTAATATGTGTGTTGTTTTTGTGTGTGTATGATTAAATAAACAAACACATGAATGACCATTCTGTATATACAGAGCCAGTGAATTCTGTTGTAAAGTTGTCAGACATTACAATTTAAAATAAAGCTACTGGACCACGAAGACAGCTACTATTGAGTACTCTATTTCTATGTGTATGTTTGGGGTTTTAAGGATCTTTTCTTTTTCAGAAAAGAGGGAGGTATCAGATCACTGTAGAAAAAGGAATGTGTTTATGTTTGAGATGAGTAATCCTGTTATGCTATTTCCAAGACTCCTTTAATGCAGCATGTTTTCATTAAGTTTCAGAGAGATTAAAATAAAAAGGAAAAAAATCAATGAAAGTGAAGACAGAGCCGAGTAAGAGGAAAATAAAAAACGAATCAAGAGAAGCCTATGTGTAAAGAAGCAAAGAGGGAAAATGAAAATTTTAATGCAAATAAGTATCTGTGCCAGTCTACTTTTCAGAGACTGCTCTGTTTCAATGGAAGTTCAGTTAGCAGAAAACCAGGATTATTAAAACTAAGAAAAGGGAGTCATTCTTTGAAAGTAATATGAATTTAACTGATGTAAGAAACAGGTCCAGAAACTGTAGCAAGCTTCATGAACACTAAATATAGTTTGAGGAGTTTGAATTGCTCTTTTAAATATCTTGGTTTCTACTGTACACTTGTAAATCATGACAGTTCAGTTATGAAATGTGTGGATTTCTCCTAAAACTGCAGTGCTAATTTTTTTAAGTGTTCTGCATATTCATATTCCCTCTCATATTGTATGATTGACTAAAACCTTACATTTAATAAAGTGTCTTAAGAAATATTGTGACATCTCTTGATCTAATATGCAACAGTCCACTAGTGTTAGCTTATTCATGTAGGTCATATCTGAGGTATTTCAGCATCTACCTTTGCAAATGGTTGTAGCTGTAATGGAAATACTGTGTTTGGGTTGGATTTTAGTCATCCACAGTGCTTTATCTTATATAATCAGTCTGCTTATATGACATGCTTAGTTACAGCTGTGTTACTGTTCCTCACAGGCTGGTAGATGTGAAGCCCTTAGGACACAGCCTCCAAATCCAGACCAGTCACTGGAATACCGTATGGAACCTGGATGGAGCGGCAAAGGTATTGTACAAATGATCTGGGTGTTTTTTTGTGTAGATGGATTGACTTGTATTAAGTGGGTGACTATTAAAAGTAAAATTTAGAAAATAATGCTGTGGATCTGGAAAAATGACTCTGAACTGGGCAGTGCTGTTGTTAGGACAGGGACCTGCCCCCAGCCTGAATGGATACAGATGCCCAGAGCCAGCAACCAGGGGCTCAGAGGAATCAAAGGGCAATTGTAATTTTAAAGACAAATTGTAAAATTATTGGCACCTTCTTTTCATAGCTGACACTGGAGACTTACCCCACTGAAGCCCCTCAGAAGACTGGCATGCTGGAAAATGTGCAGTTCTGGGAGAAGATAAGGAGAACCAGCTTCTCACCACGTCCAGCACCTTGGAAGAGTTTGCAAAGTCAATAATAGCCAGAGCTTGGACTCTCAGCCTCAGGTAAACCATGAAAATTTGCTCCTGAACACTCCTTTTGCTGAGTGCCTCTAAATCAGTTCTTGCAGCCATGCCAGATAACAGGCTGACAGTCAATCAGCTTAACTTAAAACAGAGAGTGCAAGCTTTGCTGTTCTTAATCCTGTGAGGCTGTTCTGGAAGAGATGATATCTGCTCCACCCGCCCTCTCTGGGGTACTTCAGCTCCCCATAGACCAGCTGATGGCTGAGTGATACAAGTTACACATCTGAACGTGTCTGTGGCTGCACTGTGATCAAAAATCCATATGGCTTGAGGAATACAGGATAGGATGACCATAGTGTAGGGCCAGTTTGAACCCTTAGGTGTTGAGTCGTCACCAAATATATTTGACTTCCCTTTAATACACTACACAGTAGACTGCCTTCTTATTCTAAGCAAAAAACTGATACTGACTTAAAAGACCTTGTTGTATGTGAATGAAGCTCAAAATACTTAAAAGGGGAACAAAAGGGCAGTCGTATAGAATGTGATATCTGAAACAAGAGCCAAGTTAAGAAATGATTAGCTGTTTACTGGCCTAAGAAAACAAGTCTCTGCTAGACCTAACCTGCTTACTCCTCTTCTAAGGCTCATATACCAACACATGGGAGCTCTAGAGTGGAAATGAATATTTAATTCTGTTTTGTTTTACTTGGCAATTGTATTCATCCAACCTTATTGATTTCAGCATTCAGTATTTTAATGCTGAATATTTTATTCTCAATTAAAGATATCTAAAAGCACAGTCAATCAGTCCTGCAAAATAATACAAATAGCACTTCCACTTAATAACATGTGGAATTCTTCCCAATGACTAATTGATCCAGAAGAAAGGGGGCCAGAACTGCACATAGTATTATAGAGTGTAGATAGGTCATTTATTTACATGGTGGCAAAAGATATTTCTTGTTTTGTTCTTTATTCATTCCTGATTCCTCTTTCTTAGGCTCTTCTATGTGAATTTATTCTAAGATATGTTATTTGATTTGAAAAGAAAAATTGAGAAAACTGGTGAGTATTTTGGACCTACTTTGAAAAGCTTGGAATACAGTAGGACTCAGATACCCTTGTTATCCATGTATTCTTGAGAAACCACATAGATTTCTTTCTAGAGCATATCATTTACTTAGAATGGTGGGTCCAGTTTTCAGACAGGCACCTGTTGTTTCAATTCATGTATTTCCAAGGGCTATTCATTGATACATACAAATCTTTTAAGAAAATGCTCCTCACTTTCAGCAGAATTAGTTTCTTCTTTAAAGAAATGCCGTATACATTTTAAATCTCTAGCATTAAATACAAATTTAGTGTAGACTATAGAGAATATGTTTGGAAAATCTGTGTAAATAATGCTGGCTTACATGTGGCTTATGCAGATCTTTTAACTCCTTCATGTAAGGTGGGAGGAAGACAAAATTCTCTTTAGCATACTCATTACATTCCACAGGATGTCTGGAAATAGAAAAATTATGTACTATTCTAATCAATTTTATAGGCTTTCTTCTGTAATCTGTTTGCTGTTACTTAGTTTTCCTGGTGAAATCATGTCTATCATGTCTATTACCACTTCCTATGTCTTTTTTTTGACCTTTTTTCTTGTGCCTGTTTCTCTCAGACAAAACTAATTGTGTTATTACCTTAAATTAATTGTCTTTGCTGCAGTCATTGCTTCAGAGCATAAACAATCAAACTAGGTTTACCTAGTTAGCTTATTTAAGAGTAGTAGTTCAGAGAACAAGTAAGGAGTCTGCCAGGCTAGTTTACTGAATTTCCACAGCAAATCGGAGCTTTGGCTGGTCCTTAACCAATCCTTAGCAAGCAAATTTAGGAATGGTTTGAGGTACATCTAAATAATGTTATGAATATATGTTTGGATAGATTTTCTTTAGCTCTTAGAAAGTCTGGTCTCTGTTTTATAGAATTCATACTTTATTCAATTGTGAAAACAGAAGAAAGTGATCTTGTACTTACCTTGCTCCTTCACATGCCAAACATCTCAAATTGAAATAATTTCTGTACTGTAATGACTCATTCAGTCAGAGAAACTTAATGCAATTTATGGCATGCACATTTTCACCATCATAATACTTCTGTGAAATAGTTAAGTCCTATTAACCCCATTTTATAGCTGAAAAACATGGAGATGAGAAAGACAAGAAACCACACTTTCAAAAACGACCTTTGCAAAACATAAGTGCAAAAATTCAGGAGTCCCTTTTGAATGCAGATTGTCAGTCATTTTGCCAGTGTCACGTAGGAAATTCAGCAATTTTGGCAACGCATCTTCTGAGCCTTGCTTTTCAATTTTATTTACATTTTAACCAAATATGGTTTCAAAATGGAAATAAATGTATACTTTATTCACTAGCCAACAGACCTACTAAGAGTAAATAATGCAACACTGACTTCATCGTGCTGGTGAGTGCTGTGCTCCAGCTGTTTATTTAGCAGGGATGTTATTTATAGAAAGCTCCTGCATGTGATGGTGTTGCCACTAACACAGATGTCCCTTGAACGCACCCTATTTTAAATAAAGGTGAAAGGCTAAGGAAAATAGAAAAGAACCCACCTTTAATATTTCAATTGAACAATAACAAGCAGGGTGTGGCCACCCTGAAACTGCAGCTTGTCGAACACTTGGGAGAAGGGAAGGGTGGGAAAGCTCTCTGCTTACCAGTTCCACAGTCTCGTTAGTAAAAACACATCTGACACCAGTGATTGTGGCCTGAAAGATACAGTGAGAATGGGTGGTGCTTTCAGTTATTGATATGAATAAACTGTCTTTCTAGTGTTTGGAATGTAGCCATAGAATAAGCAGTTTTATGGATGTTAATGTACTTCATGTTTGAGAAGCTGTGAATGAAAACTCAAGAATTGCTGCCCATATGTTTAAAAAACCAAAAAGCTACTTCTCCAGACTGCTTTCTTTTATCCTCAAAGGACACTGCGAGACTCTTCCCATAAAGCTTATCCTGAAAGTTTCTCCCTCATGCTCCATTTGCTGTACTTAAACTGGACACTGATATTTTCAGTGTTTAAAATGAGACTTACCGGCTGCTAGTTACAGAAAATGCTGTTGCTCCCATTTGACAGTGGTTTCATAGTAAATGAAATTCACAGTAATGTGGGTAGGTCAGAAACAGAAAAAATGCACATTTTACACATGGATAATCCTCCCTTGAGTAACATGAACGTCTTCATTTGTTGTTTTGTGGGTTTTGTGTGTGTGATGGCGTTATTTGGGGAGGAGTGTTGGGGTTTTTTGTTCTGTGTTTGTGGTTTGGTTTTCTGTTTGTTTGTTTTTAATTAGAGAACAACAATCTGAAGTTTCTGTGAATTGAAACTTTAAGGCTTAAATAATATGTATTTACCTGAAATCAGCTTTTTAGAAGCTAAGCTAGCTTCGTCTTAGTCCTTGAGGAAAAAAAACCATCACATATATTTCCAGTCAGAATAGACTTCCAGTAACCCACAGTCACCCAGAACTCTCCAACATATGAGGTCACCTGGAACAGGCACTTGATTTTTTGAATTCTCCTTTTATTGGGGTTTATTCATTTAGTTCTGATTCAAGATGAATTAGAATTGAATAAAAAATATGAGTGCTGTATAAAATCAAAGCCAAAGTGATTCCAGAAGACTCTACCAAATAACATTCAATCTATTTTATCTAGCTATCAAGAATTTTTATTCTGAGAAAAGGGAGTATTTTTCAGAGTATGCAAGATGGTTGAGTGTCTGCCATAAAACAGACTGTTCACTCCTACAAAAATGCTACAAGCAGGTTGCAGTGAGCCCAGTATCTAGACAGATTTTGTCTGGGCTCATTCAGCACATGGAAAAAATATTTCATCTCATTTCTTCACATACTGACAACACAAAGCCACTTCATTTATTTCTCCTGACATGTTGTTGTGTTTTTCAATGCTACATATAGTCTCCCCTGACTTTGGAACAAGCTGGTAGGATTGAGCAAAACTCTTTCCTTTTCACAGTTAAAAGGAAAAATGAGATCATAAAAGAGAAATTTAACTACTAAAAAATGATTGGGCTCCTTTTATGGAAATGTCAAGCACACCTGAAGTAAATGGCTTTAAGAGTTGCTGGACAGATACTACGCAGCTATTTCTGTTGCTTTCTATACCTTAAGGCCTTCTACAATAAATTCTCACCTAGTGAGAATCTAGGGGGCTGTCAACTTGAGCAAAATAGTAATGCAGCCAATGGCACAAATAACAATCCTTCCCCATCTGTGTTACCTTCTAATCCAAGCAGGAAAAGATCAAACCCTTTTCCAGAGATAAGCAGCACAAAGAATCTTGCAGGCAAATGAAATATTACAACTTTCTTTCCCTGCAACTTCCAATCAGTTTGTGGCAGGGAGGAAGGACGATCGGCAGCCAGCTCAATGCAGTCTATGGAGTTTCTGGAATGAATGGTAAGTGCAGGGGTATAAAACTTACTGCTGCCTTAGAGAGGAGCCAGGCCTTACTTAAACACCAGAGATCTGTTTCAGAGTTCATTATTAGTTGAACTATGGAGGTGCAAAAAACTTGACTTACCACTATTCTTTTGTCTCTGTGATTCTCTTGAGTTTGGTCCCCGTGTGAGCAGCTAGGAAGCAAGAAAACCTTTTTTCACACTGATTCAGCTAATGTTTGCTTAATAGTATGCTCAAACCACTGCATAAGCAGCACTGGAGGAATGAAGTAGGGGCACATCTGAACAAAAAAGTTAATCAGTGATGAAAAAGTTCAAGAAATGCAATGATGGCAGGGGATCCCAATAAAATGGGAGCAGAAAACCTGTAAAAAGAAGCATAAATGTGGGACCACCAGAGCTTCCCTCTTCCAATAAAGTCTACTTTGATGGAGTTAGCAAATAATTTATTCTAAGACTATAGGTTTTACTCTTGTCAAGGGCAAACTACAAAATGATCACAGTTCCCCTGAATTTACAGCTAGCAAATCAAAGGTCTTTCCATATATATCTTCTCAGAACTGGGACTGCTGCTTGCCTGCGGTGACAGAGATGAGTGGCATGGAATTGCAGGTCTTCTCTTATGTCTTTTATCATCTTTTGTGAACAAAGAAGTCTGCAGATGCTTAGATATCTGGGTCTCAAAAGTAATTTCTACAAACAAGAGTGCCAGTAAATGTGACAACTTAAGCGGTCCTAGAAAATGCAAAGGGCAGAGGAGATGAGTGATCTCTCATAACTGAAATCTAAACTATCATTGATCAACCATGAGTTAGCTGTGAGACACAGCACACCAGAGGTGCAGCCATGGGCCTCAGAAGATCTGACCTTAGTTTCCTACTCTACCACAGATTTTACTCTCTGAATCTGGACACATAATTCAATCACTTTAGACCATCTCCAACATAGGGATGATCAGCTCTGGCCCATTGCCTCTGTTGCCTCTCCAGACTAAAGGTTCCTAAAAGGTGGCAGTCTGTCACTACAGTGACTAAGCTCTGTGCAGCCTGGTTAGACATGGGGCCCCTTGCACAGTCCTCTGGCAAGTTCCACAACACAGTTCATAAATAATTATGTTTTACAATAGCCCTTTTCTTCAGTTCCCAAGGAGAAGACATTGTGTTAAAGGAACAACTCTCATCTGGTAATACTAAAAATGTTCTGAACTGCTCTCCAGTCAACCCAGAAGTCAAATGAAGTTGTAAAATCCTTTTCAACAAGTTGGTGTGATTTTAACATGACTTCAGGTCTGAGCTTGAAAATTCTTCCTTTGAAAAGAGTTCCTTTGAACAACTATGGTGTGAATTGAACTTCTCAAAATAATCATGGGTCTTTCAGGGTTTCAGGTTTTGTTCTAGTATTTATCAATGCTTTTTGGCTTGCCAGAGACTTTAATTTAAGAGGGGAGGACAAATTCAGTTATTGCATGTGCCTTTAATGCAAGGTTATTTATTGCATGTGCACTACAAAATGACAGGAATTCCTATCTGAAGTGTCCAAGCGCACAGCGCTGTTTCTGTCAAATACTTATGGTATGACTGAACACATGCTCAAAGTAAGATCTTTGTTTAGTAAATATTGAATATTCCCTAGTCCTTTATATCCTGTCGTCATTTCCTTTGTACAACTTGCAGCTGGAGTTTCAAGCCCATGTACAAAAGTGGTTGCTTAGGCAGAATTCTTAAGCGTATTTAACTATGTAATAGATATAAAAAGTTCTTGGACTTCTGTAGCCTGCATCCAAACTAGCCTACACCGACATCTTCTGTTTATAAGTCAGTAGATTCATTCTTTATCCATTCAAGAAGTATGAATATACTGTAACGCACTTATAAATATATACACATAGGTATAAATATATATACAAAAGTAGGGAACTTGGCTGCCATGTAGTCAGTTTGTGGTTTTGGAAAACCACAAGCTCTAGGGTGGAGATAGCCATTGTATTGCATTAGCTATTTTCTCACAGTTTGAGAAGCAGCAGCTCAAAACAGTGTGGTTCAGACAGTAAAATACCCAGCAGTAAAGCAGTTCCTCCATGTAGACCCATGTGTTTCACCAAGCCTCTGAAAAGAGGTGGGTGGAAGGGGATGTTGGCTTGTTCATGGGTGGTCATGGGGTCCTGTGTGTTGGGTAAGAATGGGAAAAAAGGGAAATTGTGTAGTGGTGAAGCCTTGTGAGAAGGAACATGCTCTGAGCTGTGTGAAATGTGGAGGGTAAGGAGAACTGTTCACCCTTGGTATTCACAGGACTCACTTCACTGTAATGCCTGTGTATGTGCTGGGTTTCAGAACAGAGAGGGAAAACACAATATTGCAGGGTTGTTTTGTCTGGTTTGAGTTGTGGGCAGAGCACACAGGTTATGTATTAAAAATGAACATTTTCACCCAATTAATATTAAAATGGCTTTGTTATTTAGCTATTTTTTTCTGTTATATTGTCCTCCTTCTGTATGTTTCCATTGAATGTGCAAGTGATTAACATTAAGACAGACTTAATAAATTGAATAGTAAACATCTGTGCTGGGGCTACTGCCTCTCTCAATTCTTACTCTCTTTTTAAGCTCTGCCAGAGGGCTTGGCCCGTGTAGGTCTAGACAGGAGAGTTTGGATATTAACATCTCTAAGTAGAAAGTGTATTGAAGCAGTAAGCACTATTCAATTATGTCACTGAACAACTCTTACAAGAGAGCATGATTGAGCTCAGTGGCCTAGAGGTGGAAGGCAAACCATTATTTTCACTCTTTCTGCCTTGTAGTATTTGTATGTGCTTCAAAGCCATGGGGTGAAACCTGCAAATTCTGGAAATATTTGAACTTCCTCAGAGTTGTTCTATAAATTATGTCAGAAAAGTCAAGGAAAAAATAAGTAAGAACAGAAACCCCAAACTAACCAACCAGCCAACAACTTAGATGAGGTGGAATTCATGCTTAGTTCTCCGGAAAGACTCCCAGCCAAAACATAGTAATCCTGAATGGGTAGTGTTTAGCAGGCAGCATCCTATTTTTCATCCTTATCAACTCCAATTGTGATTCACCCAGAGATGTTTTTTTCCAGTGTTAAGACAATGGAGCAGCACAATCTTCCATGAATATGAAAGTCAGAGCCTCTCTCTGAAAGTGAAAATATTCTTTTGACAGAGTAGCAGAAAAAACATGATAAGTAACATGATCACACTGAGGGAAGCAATACATTTGCAGTGTCAAGGGTATGAAACCAATGATTAGCATATCCAGTTTCAAATTAACCTCATTAGAATTTGTAACTGTAAAATCTGTTTTGAAAAATTACTTCAAAACTGAACCTTATTGCAGAGAAATAGCTGGAATTTGACCTCTTTCTAATAGCTTTAATTTTTTCCCCTTTAATTCATTATGATGTCACCAATAAATACAATAATCTCTGTCTTCTGCCAAAATACTTCATAAAATGTTATCCATCTTCCAGACGGAGTGGTATGGTTTTTTTTTAAAATGAAGTCAATTTTAAAAGAAAATAAATATTATATAGACTGTATTTTATGATTAAACAGTCTGAGGCTAAGTTAAGAATGGTTTTATTGGTCTTTCATTGCCAGTTCATTTACATCACAAATTACCTTGCAGAAATAGAACTGCTTCATGAAGGCTCAGATCCTGGATCACAGCCCACAGGTTCACAGTCATATCTGCTCATGGGAATCTTAGCCCAATATTCCCCCAGGTGCTTCAATTGGGTCAGCAGCTCTCCTGGGATTTGGGTGTAGACGGGGCTCTGTGGGAGCTGGACAACTTTAGCACTGCTCACAGCAGACACCAGCCAGGGCACAGGAAAGGAATACCTGCTTATTTTCTCCAGGCAGATTATCAAGCAGGAGCAGATCTGTATAATCACTTTTCTGCTCCATAGTTCCTCAAGGCTGTTGCTCAGCTAGAAGAAAGGGTGTGTAAGTCAGCAGTCTGTCTCTGTCCTTAAGGTGTCCTTATCCTATGCACTACTTATGCAATAAACCTGCAAGATTTTCTATTCAGTTTCATGATGTGTTCATTGCCACATACTTCACTGCTATTTCCAGAATAATAAGTTGTCAGTATAGTGAGAATGGTAGCTCTAACAGCAGAGATTTTGAGGAGTAATTTTCTTCTAGCTTTCCTTAAGACTCTGGATTGAGCTCTTTCGGTGTTATCTGGCTCTCCCACCTGTTACAGCTCCACTAGCAGGGCTGTGTTTAGTTTGCAAGGTTCAAGGTTAGCTTTAGTTTGAGCTCAAACCATAGTCAAGAAATGTAAACATGTGAAAGGCATGTGAACACCCTTGGGAAATGCCATATGGTGTTCTTCCTCCTCCCCATCCTTGTTAGTGAAAGCCAACGGATATTTTTGCAGGGAATTCCCTAGGAAAGAACAAATAAGCACCTCAACAAAACTGCAGGGTAGCCAGGCTCAAGCTCAGATGAGAGTTTATCCTTCCTCTGAAAGTCTTTATCAGGCAAAGCCTATGTGGGACTGGTGTTTGCTAACTTACTGTCTTTTGTGAATCATGGAAAGAAACATCATCTCAGTGTCTTCAGAGATGCATCCAGGCTGCTTTAATCTGTTTATAGTGGGTCCTGGAGTATGTCTGCATTGCATAGCAGAGATACCTATGTTGTGGCTACAGGCAAGTTTCCTCTAGAGCCAGAAGCAATACAGCTGTGTCAGTGGTGCTTTGCATAAGACTAATTGTCATGTGCTGCCATGTCTGTGTGACCATGCTCTGGGCTGTATAGTCCTACTGCCTTGTTCAGCAGCATGGAGATCACTCTCAAACAGAGCACAAAGCTTTGCTGTCCTCATGCATGCTTAGGATTTCTTCTAAGTTCAGTTTCTGCAAATGCTTCAACTAATGATTGCTTTTCATTTTGATCGGAGACAAACACATCCTTCCCTCCAGAGAAATCAGCTCTCACTGTTGCTAGCAGTGCTGAACTATGGTCATGTAATGGAAAAGTCAGGGGTCTCCCAATAGCTCACTTTCTGATAAAAGAAGCTAAGATCTTACAGTCAAGTGTGATGCAATGCTCGTGTTCTTGCTCTAGGGGTCCTATTTTGAAAGACCAAAAAGCCCAGCATCATGCAGGATTGTTTTGGGAGCCCCACTGCTCACTGGGAATGTCTGCTCTCAGTCCTTTTCTCCTCAGCTACCCTACTAGCCCAGAACTTTCTCCTTTCTGCCTCATTGCTTTCCAGACAGCATCAACTTTCCACCAGTAGTATGTGGAAAGTTGATGCTGTTTTAGGCTCTAAAAGGGGCAAGAGATATGTTTCAAATCTAATAAAAGTAAAAATGCACAGGACTATTGTTTTGTATACCTTCCCCTGAATTCAGAGTTGTATTGTAGTGCCACATTTCCACAGCTGATTTGCTGATTTAAGTGACACAGTTCCACAACCAAGTCTCCTATGCAATATGTGACTGGCCGGATGGTACTCCACATATGTCAATTTTCCTTTGAAGAACTGGGCACACATCTGTAAATTCTAAAGATTTAAACTTAGTTTGCTGTCTCTTGTCTGAAAACACCCCTGGTAAAAACAGTGTCTGCTGTTATCTCCTGTCCTGCTTCCTCAGCTATGGTGAGGACACACAGGCCCTTTGCTGCTCCCAGCTTTCCCCAGCCCATTTGAGTTGTACCTCTTGCCACCCTGCTGCATGTGGGTATGTCACAGAACTGGCCCAAACCCACATAAGTCAAGGTTAAAATTTCTGTTTGCAGTCACATTTTCTAAGGTAAAGTTCACCCACCTCTTTTCCTTAATTCCTCTCTCTGCTTCTTTTCTTTTCACACTTTCAAGCACAGCTCTGTGAGAAGTTGGTGTCAGTGTTGATGCAGTTTGCATTTGCTCTCACTCCCACTCTGCATGTCTCTGTTACTTTAACTGTGATCCTACAACTGTGTGTGGCTTGTGTTAGAAACTGGATCCCTGACGTGATACAACAGCTATACAGGTGGGAACGGGGAAGGAGGAAAGAAAGCAGAAACTTGTTAACAAAGTTCTTTTAGAGGACAGGCCTTCCTTCTCTCCATGCATGGCTTTCTTCTCCTTTATCTTTGCCCACCTGAGTAGTCTCACTTGTCATTAGCAGATCACATTTCTTACTATCACCTCTTCACAGCCTGTGTGTACAGACTTAAAATATGATGTTAACAGAGGAAAATCTTCTGTCTTTGTCTTAGGCATCTTTTCCCCAATCCAGAGAGAAGGGTACTTGTACTACTGTGGCATGCAACATACAGAAAATAAGCAGCACGTCAGGTCAAACCAATTACAGTTCTGAATTGTAAGGAGGATGTGTTAACGGGGCTTTTCAGGCAAGTAAATTGGCCTCTGACTGCTCACAGGGATGCTGGGTGGTAAAATGAGAGAATTTTCACATGACCAGAATTTCATTACATCATTTGTTAGTATATAGAATACCACAAGGGAGTTCTACTTTATTTAACACAGTAACAATGAACAGCTGGCTACATTACAGTCCTCTGTGTCAGTGAGGATACAGTCAAAATATATTAGTCTAGTTTAAAACATTCAAATTCCTTTTTGTAGATTGGCCAGTACACCCTATGAGTGAGCAGAAACAAGGAAAAGACAACTCAATAGTGGAAATAAAATGTCAAACATAATGAGAGCCTGAACACTAAACAAAAGAAATGTTGGCATGAAAGGTGTTAGAGGGATTTAACCTATTTAAGGGACACAGATTTTAGAAGTATCTAGTTTCCAGGACTGGTATGTTGTCTAACAAGACTTTAAGCCTAGAGATATATATGATACAATGTTGATATCACTATTCTGAGAAAACTGTGATTTTACTCGCCTGAAAATTCCAGTTAGAAATGTCAACTATTAGCTCCTTTTGTACCTCCATGAGTTTCGTAGGGACATTTGATCCTTTCCAGCTACTGGCATTGCCTGGTTTAGGGCTGTTCTGCACCACCTCTCCTTTCTCCTCTGGCCATATCACACAGCATCATTGCTCCTTCAGGAAGGGCACTAGACATCTTTGACAACTTTGGTATGTATTATATAGGGAAGTCTAGAACCTTCTGCACACTGGTTCTGTGTGATGTGTCTCAGAAGCTGGTACGTAGAGTTGCAGCCCCTGTAATGGCTAACAGCTACATTAGCTTCTTCTTTCTCCTTCCCTCCTGTGCAGCCCTCATCAAGTTTCCTAATTTTTCCCAGTCTTAGCTCACCAACTAGAGAATTAGGTTTAAGCATAATTTTCTCATGTTTTTTGACAGATGGACAGTTTTGTGATCTATTCCATAGCAAAACGGAAATATTCTGCACAAACTGTCATTCATGTGGAGTTTTTAGTGATGTTTACTGAAGTTTATACAGCATTATGCAAGTTATTAATAGGAAGAAGGGGACTTACATGTCACCTCTTGACAGTTTGTGGTATTACCCACAAACCTTCTCAGAGTGCTTTCCAAATGTAATTTTACAAGCTGAAAAGGATGTTGTGTTCCTACAGTCACTATAAAAGATCTTTTTGTAATAATAAAACATGGGATTAAAAGGAAGCTTTCCTCCTGATTTTTTTTAAGTGTGCATGTTTATACCTTGGCATTTGTATTTCTCTAATAGCCAATAGTGTAACACTGTCAATTAGCTCTTCTTGCCCTTAGGCACAGCTAGACACTTTTCAGCATCTTCAGTCTTACAGTAGCTGGTTTCTTTGGGCATTGGTGTTTGCATTGCTTTTCCTCAGCTCACCTGGCATTCTGCTATTGAGACAGCCAGAACAAAGTAAGGGTTTCCAGATTTGGCCTTACAAACCACTGACTGAGCAACCAGCTGGGGTTCTCTTACACAACTAATGTAACTTAGTCATACTTAAATGTCCAGATGAAAGGGGATTTAAAATTGGGAAGGGAAAGAAAGAAAAGGAAAATGCAAAAATAGCCTTGGGGTATTACCTTCAAAGAAAGTTTTCAACAAGATGTCCCAGTTTAAGACTGATCAATTGGAAAAAGGAATAAATTATATCTTACGGGGGTTTTTTTCTTACAGAAACACTTGTCTGAGCTATGAAAGACACTGAGGGGGAAACACTTTCCTCAGCCCTAAGTGAACTGAAACAAAATTAATTTTTACTGTTCTTCTGAAACAATTATAAAGAGAATGATATTGTCTCACATCTTACAGTCACTAATGGGTAAAGGGAAAACTGAAGGTCATCAGGGTGAGTGAAGTTTGCTCAGTGCATTGACTCTCTGCTGCTTGGGTCCATAACTGACAAATACACTTATGCAAGTGGACTAGAAAACACAAAATGCAAATGTTCTCCCAGCCTTCAGCAAGAAAATCACATTCTGGCTTTTCAACCAAGAATGTTGAAAAATAAACCTTCTCCTTAAACACAGCTCCTTGTGCAAAAGTGTTAAAATGGTTTATTTACCTAACAGAAACCTGACTAGAATGTGTGAAGGAAAGTGCCACCTTCAGCATCCCAGCTGAGGAGACAGGCAACAAGACACACAGGCAATGCCTGTTACTGGGGGGGATGAAAACAGCAAGTTGACCCTTCTGGGTCTTTTGATTGAAATGAGTGCATTAGAACAAGAGATGCAGCAGTTAGTGTTGGCTTGAACATTTTAAATTACAGAAAGGACACAAATATAATAAAAATTTTATTGTTTTCAGAATAATGAAGAGATTTATTATGGTTTTTGTGGGGCAGCAAATGCTGTAATTAAGACTGTACTATAAAAACAAGTGTGACAAGCACTATTTTAAGGTCCTCAAACTCTTTGACAAACTCTCCTTTTAAGCTTTTTTGCTTCCTGTAACAGGTGATTTAAAAAAATCATATTCACAAGCCCTCACTAAGCTTGTAGAAAATTAACGAAAACACATACCCTGATTCCAGTTTGCA
Organism: Pithys albifrons albifrons; assembly: GCF_047495875.1. Taxonomy (NCBI): domain Eukaryota; kingdom Metazoa; phylum Chordata; class Aves; order Passeriformes; family Thamnophilidae; genus Pithys; species Pithys albifrons. The sequence goes on from NC_092470.1 coordinate 12,994,667, forward strand.
TCATTTAACAAAAACAGGTTTAAAAACACCACAATATTGTTCAGTGGGGAAAAAGTAGCATGTTCTATGCCTACAATTTTTTTGGATAAAGGAAAGCTTAAGACAGTTGTTGCCTAAAATTATGCATCCTAAATGTTTCAGCACTGAAGAACTAATGTGTATTGTATGATGATCCACCTTTAATAATTTCACATTGCCATTATAATAAGGCTTTGATGTATGCTCTCAATTTAAAAGGTCAGTCACTCTTCCCTATTTGCTCAAGTGAATGCTTTCCTATATATGGGGATGAGGTTAAGCACGTGTTTAATTGATGTGTTGAGTCAGTTTATCTGTCTGCAGTATTTCTGTAAGTGCAGTGGCACAATGGAAATTTCAGCCCAGGGCATTCCGGTGCTCAGCAAGAGCGGATCCCAGGTGGGCTCTCCTACCTGCTGGGAGGATACACAGCAGTTAGAGTTGTAGTGCTAAATAGCCTGTAAGTAAAACATTTCAAAAATCAGTGTTAGCTTCTGTGTTTTCGTTATAGCGATTTTCCAGACACCAAACATTCAGTTTAATTTTGAAAGAGATGCCACAAGTTTAAACTAAGGCATATCTTTTTATTATTTGTAAATGTTACATGTTTTATTGCTGAAGAGCAGTATCAAAACTTTATACAGGATATTGAATTTAGTGCTGGTAAGGGAAAATGATCCAGCCTCTCTATGCAGAAAGCCTTACGTCACAAAGGGATGGAAACAAAGAGCTCTGAGGGACTGGGATAGGCAAACTTCCCGCCTTTCACAGGAAATGGGTGAAGCCTTGCTTGAAATTACTATTCAGACGTTTTGTGCTGTGAAGGAAATGTCTCCTGATAGCACAAGCTATTGGTTTCCTGTTGTGAACTAACACTTTTGGCATAACCAAGAATGGACAGGAAGGGCAAAGGATTGGGGGTCACTGGAAGAACTTGTTTTAATTAAAAGATTGGGCCAAGTAAACAGGAAGAAAATTGTCCTGAAAAAAACCTGAAATTAAAGTGGAGAGAGGGGGAAGAAAGCGGATCAGATGGTCATTGCTACAGTGGAAATAAATCTTTGTGGAAATAAGTAACAACACAAAAAGTCCCGCATGAAATGCTCACAGGGTTAGCAGAAAGCAGGGGGAACACTGTTGTTGGGCAGGAAGTACCACAGAGGGAGAAAGCCTTTTGTGTCCTACTTAATTAAGAGCCTGATTCAACAAATATATATCCGGCTTCTACACTAAGGAAAGGAATTTTTGGAAGTTTTCACAGATGTGGAATTGTTGGGGTTTTTTTCAACCAAGACCTTATAACAGACGCACTTTCAAGTGCTATTTTTCAACCATGGTGTATAAATAGCAGTGCCAGCAGGTCCCTGCACTGCCTTAGCACTGGGCCAGCTGACTGTGCACCTTCCAGTCAAGGGAAACACAGGGAGAGGGGAAGGCACACACAACATGTTCCTGCCTCAGGCCTTCTTCCCAGCCTCCCCCTTGTCTTTCCTGAGGTCTTTGAGGATCTGTGCCATCCTCACAGGCTTGCTAATGCCATGCCAAGACTGGATGATTGTCTCATTCACTTTGGCTCTTCTCTGCAGGGGACAGCAGAGAACTGGTGCAGGTCCGGAGGCCACAAGGAACTCTCCTCTTGGAACATGGACCAACGGCTGCATTGCAGGGGCCGGGGACTCCTTTGCTGGAGGTCAGCAGGGCATGTATGTCAGGGGGCTCTTGTGGCACTCTGTCCTGTGACTTACAGGATTTCATTGTCAATAAATATAAGAATCACTATCAGTAAATAAAAAAATACCTCCAGTTTTGCAGACTTCTTTTTAAGATGGCCTGGTTCAGAAAACAAAACATGAAAGTAGTCTCTTTGTGTTTGCCCATTCTTACAGGCTACCTCTTAAGTGTCATTTATGATGCCAAACCCACAAGAGTTCATAAAAATCAATTTGTGTTTGGACTTAATTTATGTAGAGTTTTTAAAATCTTATACAGCATTTCTGCTTTCTCCTCTTAGAAAAATACAAACTTCAGACACATTAGAATCATACTTTTTTTTAACATCTTCTTTTAAATATTTTTGTTTTCATTTAGGACTGCCAACATTACCATGGAAACCCCCCTAAAATACTTTCCCAGCCTTGTGAGAGTACACCTGCAAGAGCAAGAATTGCCTGTCAATAATGACTTCTTCATTATGGGTGTCACCTAAGGACATTTTGTGTGGTAAGGATGACTTTTTATCTCAAACTTTATTGAAAGTATGTTCTTAGCATTGATATAATTTGGTATCTTGCCATGCACCAGTAACAAACGTCTGTTCCTATCCAGTAATGCTCTCTTTAATATACTATCTCAGTTTCAAGGAAAATACCAGCTCTTGACAGACTGTAGAGCTGAGATTGGAAGCTCTGAAATAGCAAGAAGACAGTGAGACAAACACATGTACAATTAAGTCCTAATAAGTTGTTTTAATACAAATCATTCCACTGCCTTCAGAAGGACTTGGATCGGAATTACAAAGAGAATTGCAAGAATTCATCTGCTGCTTCCTAGTAGAAAGGTGGAGCACATTTACTAGTGAGCAGTTGGCTACTATCAAAACGGATCTGTTTAGACTTTTCAACATTGCTGATTTTATACTTTTTGTTGTTGTTGTTGTTACAGAATTAAATAGTTCGATCTGAAATTTTTTAATTGCAAATACTTCTATGCAGTTTTCAAATTAACAACAACAACAAAATTTAGTTAATGACAATGGTTTAACATGTATTTTTTCCAAGCAGAAGGCAGCTATGGTGGCAGAACTGAATTCAGAAAAATTGGCAGTGTCTGTGAATAATATTTCAAGACAATGTTCTTGTATTAAAAAACCCTCAAACTGACAAGATATTTCCTTTTTTTGGTGTCTGCTCTCTGTTCTTAACTACATGCATTGTATATTCTGCTTGCTAAGTTGTTAAAATTTCCAGTATATGAGGGCTTTTGATTTGTATATCTTTCTGTAGTGTAGTGGCAATTTGACAGCAAGTCTGCATTGGTAATGAGCACCACTGGGAAGTTAGAGGTTTTTTGTTTGTTTGTTTCTCTTATTAAGGACTTCTCATAGATTCCAAACCCAATGAAAAGCTGAAATAATGCTAGAAATACACCTATGTGTTATTACCAATAATGCAGGAAAATCATCTACATATTTTTTGTTATTTAAGCATATTGGAAAACTTAATTTAAATGCATTCAGATCTCACACAGATCTGTTTTTTACTTTTTTAATGAGCAAACTCCTTGGTAGAACTGTTTATCAGCACAGACAAACCACAGAAATGCTAACTGCAACAAGGGCATGGTATGTCTAATAGCAAATGATCCTGCTCAAATCAATAGTCATCTTGGGAAACTAGGTGCTATTCCACATGAACAGGAGTATCAGACCTCACTTCTCCAGGAGTACTGAAGAAAAGAACAAATTCAGACCTCAAACAGAGTGCTTCACCACAGAGCTAAGTCTAAAGAGAATGATTCATTCAAGAGAATATTTAGCTGTATGTGACAAATTAGTGCCATGACTGTGGAACCCTCTCTGACTATGGTCTCATCAGAATGTATATATTTTTGCAGACTGGAGCTTCCTGTTGTACACATGAAAAAGTTTCCCAAAGAGGTCTGGTGTTTGTAAGAAGAAATCTTCACAGAAGTGCACAGGTACAATCAACAGGACACTGGTCCTTCTCATGTGTCCACCTCACCCCAGACATTAACAAAATCTCTGTCCTACAACAGTCTTGGATTTTAGCTGAATTTATCAGCATGAAGTATTGCACTATCAAAGTTCTGGATATTGCAGTTAATAAGGTTTCTGTGTCACCACAGAAAAGTTTTCCCAACAAATCCTGATTCAAATGTTGTACATTCCCACTGCTTCAATTTTTGCAGTTCTTCAAATTTTTGCACTGCTTCAACTTTTGCAGTTCTTCAATTTTTTCAATTCTAGGCTAAGTAGATGATTATATAGTGTTACTACAGGCTGTTATATTACTTATCCTGCTCACCAAAGAGATGGTTGTGCTTCAGTGTTAGGCAGGGAGTATTCCTGTGTGGGCATTTGTGCTCAAAGGGACCATTTTGAAAGGTTCATTGCCCATGTACATTAATAGCCTTTAAGGTGAATTGGTGTTGCAGATGGCAGTAAATGTTTAATTTCCCCATGAAGGTCAGTAAGAGTGGTGATCTCAGATGAAACTGGGAAGGGTTTATAAGTGTTTTAAATTCTTCAGTAGCAAATACTGTGGAAACTGCAGATAGGTTAAATGCATGAGGGGTTACCATGTGGGGTTAATTCTTCAGAAATGAAAATGAAATTAATTGTAGTGGAAGTTGTAAACTGGCATAGATTTGAGCTCAGTCATCATAAAATTATTCCTGTTCCCTTGGCTGGATGCTCTGTGCAAGATGCAGCTCCCCCTCCTACAGCGTTAAAATCACTTATTTTCATTTGTTCATCTCTGGAACTGATGAGATTAAAACAGCATAATACCACTTCAGCTCAATAGGGAATGATTGCAACTGAAAAGCATTTATTTATTTGATATGAATCATTCTGTAGAACATTTCAGTTTCATACTGAAGAGGAGGTTTGTTTTTCTTTTAAAGGTTTACTTAAATAGGAGAAGTGACAAGTAGTCCCTGGCACCTTTACTTTGCTAACACAGCTGACACACACCTCACTTTATAGTGCTGGTGTACTGCAAAAGGACATGTAGGACAGTTTCAGCTACTCTAGTGTTTATTGTTACCACATCAGGTCTTTGCAGTTGTTTATGAGGATGCTGGCCAGTGTAAAGAAGAAATAATAATGCCATATTATTATCATAGAAAATGTTACAAATAAACAGAGTGTGTTTTGTTGTAATATCATCTGTTGGCTCCACTTCACTAGTAGTTTTTAAAATGAGCTAGACAGTATATAGCCACAGTTTTGTTTCAAAATAAAGCAGATGCTTTATGGGGAAAGTTTTCTCTTAATTAGGTTTAGAGCCAAGGTTATGTGTTCAATCCCCATATGGGCCATTGACTTAAGAGCTGGACTTGATCTTTGTGGGTCCCTTCTAACTCAGCATATTCTGTGAGAGGACTGGTGAACTGTAGAGAGAATAACTTAACACTATGGTAACGATAATATTTGATTTTTAACGGTATTAAAAATACTGTCACTTTAATGACAGCTTTCTCACACTAATTCACAGGAGGTTTGGCGTTTTCCCCCCAACTTCGTAACAGTTCAGATCAGATCCCTTTATTCCAATTTACATACATGCCAATCATTCCAGGATGGAACTAATAATTGCACTGTAGAAAGAGAAACAGCATTTGTAGAAAAAGAACATAGGTAAAAAAAAATCTTTTTTAGTGGCCTAAATATAACTGGAAAGAGCAGGCAGGCTTTTGGGCTCCGAGTCCTTTCTCTGGGTCTGAAAATGCGTGGCAGAATCTAAGACAGAGACGAGGTTAGGCCCAATTCCTCTCAGTTTCATCTATGTTAGGCCACTTGAGAGATAAGGGTACTCAGCATGAGTAGAGCAAAGCTCCCTTCCATGTTACAGCAATCATATTCTGTTGGGAAAAGATGTGTTGCAAGGTGAGCTACACATGCCTGTACATCAGTTTTCATAGACTCCTGGGGTCTCTAATTGCTGGCACATACCTCTCCATACTGGCAGAATACATGGCAATTAATCCCAGCCACTGGAATACAGGATCTGGAGTGTCCCTAGACAATCCATGTGAACATCCCTGTATGATGTTTGCACCCCAGGCTCCTCTGACCCTGTGGCTTCATTGGTGGCTGTTTGACTGCAGAGGAGGCTGAGTCCTTCTCAGAGAGCCAGGGGAGATCAGTGCCTGTGATTTTGGGAGCCCCTTTGGGACCACTCTGAAGTCTCTCCCTGAGCTGATGGGTGGTTGAGATTCCAATCAGGCAAATGGATGGATTACCAATAAGTTTTGTTCCTTGGCCATCTGGATGTGCTGCTGCCACCAGGTTCATATTTCAGCTTTATGAATGTAATGATTCTACCAATGGTTGTGGCTGCTCCCATTCATTCTTAAAACAATTTCCATTACCCTAGCCAGTTATTTTCGGGGTCCTGGCCTTTTCTTTCAGAGCTATGTGTTTTTATGTTTAAGATCTCTGAATAGCGATTTGTACGAGAATGTCCCTTTGTGGCTGCTCTTCATCTTGGAGCAGTTTACATACAGTATATGCCTTTTGAACCGGCTTGTGACAAAGTGACTCAGACAATGCTGCTCTAAATAACCTTCGTAGAGGTAATAAATAAAAGGAGACAAATATCACCTCTGCATTTTGCTGGACAGGGCATGCTAACTAAACATACCGTCAGATGGAAACTAATGTGGCTTTCATAGTGGTGTCAGTAGCAGATCCCAGCTGTTCCCTATGGTACAGCACACACAGGGACTCCCCACACAGGGCTGGTTTCAGCTCCATTTTACTCTACAGTTTCTTCTATCTTTACTATTTTGTCAGCCCCAACAAGCATCTTCTTGTGTATTTTAAGCTGAAAGAAAAGTCTGCAAACAAATACTGAACGAGTCTATGGAGGCACCCAGAAACAAAGCTGGCATTATAGGATATGCAACTGCTTTTCCTGAAGCATTGCTAAGTCTTATGCTCTCAGATCTGTACACACTGTCCAGCTCACATCTTAGACCACTGGGGGAAGAAAAGTTCCCAAACGTGCTTGAAATCCTAAACTAGTCCCAAGGGAAAAACCTAAACAGTATTGCATTCACTCAACACACACAATGCTTCCCTAACCTAAACAGCCACTGACACTCTTACCACTTTCTGCTAGCAACTCTGCCTGTTTTATTCCTTGTAAGTAAGGCTTATACTGCTTAGACAGGTTTTTGCCACCCCTGTAAATTGCATGCCTCAGTTCCTGAGCCAGCTGTGCGCTGCTGATTCTTAGAAGGGCTCTCATACACAGAAAGCGATTCTGTATAAAATTGCTGCTGCCCTAAGACTAGGTGGTGACTACTGGTGACTGGTCATTAGGTCACCACTGGGGACTTGCAGTGACTGGTGCCATTTATTACACAAACAGCAGACAGAGATTTTGGCAGAATGGCTCCTGAATGCCATGCTTTCTATTATCAACCTTTCCCAGTGTATCTACATATCACAATAAAATAGACCAGGCATCTCTAATTACCATTGCTAACTCACAAAAGTAAGGTTGGCTGGTCTTAGCCTTTTGATGGAAGCTATAATAAGAATCAAAGCTGCACTTGGTGAAAATCATCAGTTACCACCAGAAATAATTTCCAATGCCATTTCTTTGAATACATAGTTAATAGTTTCAAATCTTAGAACACATGTGCCAGCCCCTCCCCACTATACAGCTGCACCGACTTCACAGTCTTTGGATTCACTTCAAATAGTATTTTCAGTATGGCAGGAACTTTTGCTGACACTGTAGTTAAGCAACAAGAAGAATGCCAGTAATAAGACAGGCATACAAAAATACTTTGGCAAGCAGGTAAGGATTTAAAGCCTTAGGAAAGGCTGGGTAAGTTTTCAGCACAAACAGGACCATAGCAAATTAAGCAGGTTTGCTTGAATTGTACCTGAGATGGCCACTCCTAGGCACAGGTCTTGAGACACAACCTAACTTCTCCTTTCCAAGTGACCCTTGCAGACAACCTGTATCCAGACTGCTTAAAAGTGCCATGTGTCCTCACTTCAGGCCATGTCAGCCCTTATTAGAAAGGCAACAGGATGCCTTGTCTGTCTGACCTCAAACATATGTTCTCATCAGAAGGATAGATGGGATGTAGGGAGGTGACATGCTCAGAGCCTGCCAGCACTGCAACATGAGGGTCAGATGCATGGAGTGAACTCAAGTTTTCTCCAAGTGTGCCAGTGAGTTCATCAATTCCAAATGTGATCCTAGGACCTGATGGGGAGTTTAATTCAAAGCAGTAAATTTGTTCTTTAGGCTGTACTCAACTCACAGAGGTTCCTTATCCTCCAGATCAAGGAAACTGCAAAACACTACACATGAGGTATGCACAGTTTCATGGCAAATGCAAATATGCACTTTAAATGTCATATAAATGCAGTGGATTGTGTTCATAGCATACTAGTGGCCTACTTAATACAAGCATTTTCTGTCTTAAGTGCATATGTAATTTATAATAGTCACCTAACTTCAGGAAGTTCTTCATGCTCCAAGGCTGAAGTACTTGTATATTATACTCATATACTATTCTACCCCCAAAGACTATTAGTAAAACAAAATAGGACAATTAACTCCAATAGAGAAGACTCCTCTAGGCTTTAAGCACATATAACTTTCAATTAAAGCTTTATAAAAGGGCTGATACATGCAATGTGACTACAGCTCAAAACTACCCCAATATGTATCTGCCTGATGAGGTGCTATGGTACTGCCATAGCATTACAGACATGTACCAGTAAATCCACCTCTGAATGCAGTTCATCTCTCTTGGGAATGAAGTTCAAATTTCACAGTACAACATGGTCTTCTAGACAGAAGGAGAAAGAAAAAAACATTTATCATTCCTGTGCCAGGCAGAGTTCAACTTGAAAGAAACCAGATGAAATGTGTATCATTCATCTAAGGAACAAATCCACACTACAGATTTGCCTGAGAGACAAGTGAATGCAATCCAAAAAAGCTATCCATTTCAGAATGGGAGGCTTGAATTCAGTCCAACCAGAAAATGCATGCTGAGTATCATCCATTTTTTCAGAGTAGTAATAGTTTCTTCTAACAGCACAGTGCCTTGAACATTTGTGTTAAACATAGTACATATAACCAACAAAAATTCCCATCTTTGCAAATGCAGGCTATCTGCCAGTTCCACAAAGGGGTTGGGTTTTTTTTCTAAATAGGTACTGCACAAGGGCTGTTGCCTGCAGAGCAGGTTTTGTGTGCTCAGCTTACTGTGATCATCAGGTCTGAGTGCACAGTAAATGGAATTCACAAGCCTTTCCAAGTCACCTCCTGTGTAAAGCCCGAAACAGACAGTCCCAGAAGTGAAGTAAGGAACAACTTCCCTCTCCGCCCCTTTGGGCAGCTCACATACATGTTTTTAGCAATACCTAAAACAAGAAAAACACCTACAGCCACTTCACCGGGACTAAGAGAAACAGAACGGAAATGAGAAACTGATTAAGTGGTGAACCAGCTTCACATGCAGAGAAACTTCCAACTTTCTTTCCTAATGACTTTTTTAAAAGTGCTTCATTTTTGCTTGTATTCCCTTTGAAAAAATAAAATTCCAGGCTCACGAGCTCTCAGTGCCTACACAGATGAAAGCTGTGAGAGGCCTTAAATGACTTCAGCAGGAAACTACTGGGAAGGGGAGTGGTCTGTTCTCTGACAGTCCAATTACACATTTCTAGGAAAAATCTTTTCAAGTTCTGCAGACGAAAATGAAACAGAATTACAGCACTGCCTCTCTCTTGGAGAAAATCGCAACTCTTTTCCTGCTTCCATTCTGAGTGCTGCAAAGTAAATTCTTTCTTTTTTTTATTTCTCCTTCTCTCTCAGAATCTTGGGGTTAGGAATAGCACTTCCGATTGAAGAAATTGTTAGAATCAATGCATTTAAAGTCTGCTCAAATAAGACCCATGTTTGTTTCAGGGAACCTTGATGAATACTCTGTTCTGCAGTTGCATTCATAAATCCTTTTGCCATCACCCCAACCCCCAACAAACAGTTTAGCGAGCTCAGGAGTTTTCCACTTAGTAGAGATGACAAAGCACTGGACAAATGCAAAACCCTTGGTGGAGAAGCTGAGCAATAACAGACACCAGCCAAATAGATCACTGGAGTGAAAGGTCATCTTCAAACAATATTTTCATTTTTCCCCTCTTGGTAAATTGCTCTGGGAAAAATCCTCTTTTTTAGCATAATGTAATGAAGAACACAACTTAACACAGAGCTGCAGTTCCTGGCCGTGCTGGGAGTTTTAACTGATGTCTCCACCCAAGCAGCATGTGGAACCAATGTAACGTCTAAGACAATTCAGAGCTTAAAATGGAGTGATGTTGCAGATCCAGTTGTTTTCATACGTCAGTACAAGAGATTTTTGGAAGCATTAGAGATGAAATAGAAACAGAGGCGAGGAATGGCTTCTAGTCTGATGATGTACACTAAGGAATATGTGAGTGACAATGCAAAAAGCAAGACAAAAGTAAAGCATCACTGGACGCTATCACAAAGTGCCATGCTCAGGACCAAGACAGCCACAAGAAAGTGATGAATGTTCAGACATTCCTCATGGGAAACAGGTGCATTACTTTTTATCTCTGTCTTTAGAAAAGAGACAGTCCTCAACATATGGAAAGGTGGAGATACATGGCAGCCTGGGGTGGACAATACAGCTTCCATTCTGAGGAAGAGGAAGGTTCACTGTAGGTAGATTTAGCCCATCTGTCCTTAACAGTTACTGTGACTTGCAGTGCTCTACAAATCCCTCAATCATCAGAGCACTGCATCTCCCTATTGACCTGTACATCCCAGTTTCGTATCTGCAGGTAGGACTCACTTCACAAACTAGATCTAACTAGGAAAATTTTTGCTAAGCACATTCTAAAAGGCTGTAATTCCAAAATAACCTGGTCTGAGAGAGATAATTCTGTACTTTCTGGAATGGTGATAAAATTAAACAGTTTGAAGCTTCAAGCTTGCAAGAGTCCTCAAACACACAAATACAAGAGCATTTAAAATTACTAGGTTGTACTTATTATCAATCTGACTTAGGAAAAACACTAGCTTTTCCCCTTAGAAATAAATTTAATATCATTTCACTCTGTCATTAGAAGGATTATTTGATTCTGAGAAAGAATTTATATGGTCAATATCACTGAAGCACATAAACAAGCTGAGCACTTTTCTACAATAAAACTGTAGGACATCAATGCAAATCAACAGTAAAAGGGTATTTTAGAATGCAGGAAGAAGTGGAATAACTTAGTTACAGAGCATCTTAATGAGCAAAAGAAATATTGTTTTGCAGTCCACTTCTGAAAACAAAAATAGACTTTCATTTGGTTTCTCCCCACTGATAAAAAACCCCTGCTATTTTTTGGCATAAACCCTCCAACATTTAAACTGTTATTTTTCAAAAACAGACTGTGAACACAGAAAAACATGAAGGAAGGCTTTCATGCATCACGTAGATTATCAATTTTTCTGGCAGCTGGAACTCTCTAAATACTCTTAATTTGGAATTAATATTCTTGAGGTAGAGGGACTAGTTCAGAGTTATTAAAATAAAGTTGTTCATCTTCTAGCATTTTCCTATACATGTACTGTGAACATTCTTTATGCTCTATTCTCTTGACAGGAGGGATTTTCCTTGGACCTTAGTGATTCATGTGAACTCCAGATCACTTCAGTAAAATGCAGTCTCACAAGGAAGAACCTGCAGTCTTACAGATCACAGCCTTATAAAGAATCCAAAACTATCAGCAACTGCATCTTCTGTAAGTGAAACCAGTTCATTTTATAAAATCATTTCATAGGGTAGAATACCTTCAAAAGTAACCTTAAATGACTGTAACAACAAAACCAGGTAAAACCGTATCTAAGGCAATACTGTTGGGAAAGCTTTAAAAAAAGTACTTTGACTCTTTTTTATTATGTTCCTGTCAGACAATTTTACTAATTTTAGAAGTCTGTTTTACTCAAGCTTCTCAGCACTGTTGTACCTTTGCAAAGCTTATTTATCATCCAGGGAAAGCCTTCTACAGACCACCATTATTTTCAAAGGAAAAGGGAAAAATACAGCATAGGCTTCAAAGATGTGAGTGAATTATTTCATTCACAAGTGCAGCATGTGCTGTCTCTTCGGTAATGGCACAGTACAGAACACAACATGTAATTAATGCAATTTCTTTGCCAAATGTGTGGGATCTTATAAAGAATTGGCACATAATTCTGATTTGAGCTCTCTTGTTTTAAACAAAACCAAACCTAATACAGAACAAGATAATGTACTAACAGGGTCCTTCAACAGATTTTTCTTTTTCCTCCAATACAAATGACTGCAAAGTCCCGGGCCTGTATTTAAAAGGCTATGCAGTGTCCAAACCAGCACTAGTGATGCAGCCAGGCACTTCTGTGTACTGTGGTACTCCTGTGCAAGTGAACCAAAGAAGAACATTTGGCCTTCTGTTATGTTCCAAGACAGAAATGCCTCTTCCTCTGTTCTACCCAATGAACAGATGTGGCTTTAATCACATACAAGACAAACTGTTCACAAGTTTCAGACTATGACCTTGCAATTTAGAAGTAAAACTACTTTTCAAAGAAAGTGATTTTTGCCTAATTATCTTGAAACTGTCCATAAAAGGCCAATAGGTAGGGAATCTGACAAATATATCAAGTGGGGTTTAATTTAGGGTTATTTTTGTCATTTGGAGAGAAAATTAAGGTAATTTTGGTAAACAAAAAACTTGTTGCAAAACAAGAAATTTTAAAAGAAGCCTAGAGGTCCAACATAGGAAAGTTATAGGAGATTCATCAGTAAATTAGATTTTACAGAGAAATGTAAATTCAGATGCTACTTCTTCCCTCCTGAACTCAAAGCTGCAGATTAACTCAATATACAGTGTTAGTAATAATTTAGTATATAGAAAAAGAGAGGAAGAAATGCCATACAAGCCCAATTGCTGTGCGTCAGAACAGGGCACCAAGAGCAGCTGTAACTTAAAGCCAGCCACTAACCTACTGGTATCCAGCTTCCCCACCATCCCCTCAGCAAAAATCACCTCATAAATACCTAAACCAGATTACCCTTCCTTCTGAGTACCATTAGAGCTGTCTGACAAACTGTGTGTGAAATGTAGTTCCAGGGAACATGGCTCGTGGGCAACTCTTCAAGACCTATTTCAAAAGGATGTACGTGGTGCTGAGGTAGCTGAAATTTGCATATGGAGAGAACAGGTATGTTCCTAATGCCATCTGGCCCTTGGTTGACACAACTGTCTGCCTGTACATGGCCTGGATGGGAAGAACATGCACAGAATACAACAGGATCTCTCTTCCACATCTGGGTGTGGCACCAGGAGCATAGGGTGGAAGGGCGAAGGTGAAACCTGTGATTCTGAAGTGAAAGTAAGATCCACAACACTGGCACCTGGCAAACACATGGGACACACGAGGTAGAGCTGGGCCTCAGGCTGCTCTCCAGCCAGGGCACCTACAAGGATAACAAGAGTTTGTAACCAATAGGGAAAGGTCAGGATGGTAAGAACAGAATTATGGCCCATGTTGGTACTTCAGCTGCAAATTTCCTTTCTTTATAGAGTTTCAGTAAAACTCTACCACAACATCCTATAATGAATTTTAAAACCACAGACATTCAATGTTCATCACAAATGACCAGGTCCACAAAATATCCAGACATAGCTCCCACTGAAAATCAGTGTGAGTTAAGCCTCTAAATACTATCAGAGCTCTGTCCAAATATTTTAATTTTTTCCTATTGAGGACTGTAGGTTGTACCCTCACTTTCAAATAAACCTCTCTTGCTCACAGTTTTTTTTCAGTCCTGTATTTCACTGTTAACTTTCTGAGAGTATTACAGCCTGCAGTGCCCCTGCCAGCAGCACCTATCTCCGAAGTTTCAAAGATAGTTCTCATGTCTGTGGAGCTTGTACTGCTCACTTCAACAACTGCTCTTCAGCCTGCTCAGATGCTGCCAGCTCCATTTACAGACTGTTGGGACAAATTCCCCTAACACAAGACAAGACAAGATTATTCTGAATGAGTCTGTCCTAAGGTCAGTATTAAGGAAATTTCATGCAGACAGTTTCACTTACAGACTTTCTTGCAATGCCTAGGACCAATATGAGTTTCTAAACAGGGAGTTTTTAATTATGAGCAGAGGAACAATAGCTGACTTCAACATGCAAAAGAATGCACCCACTATTTTTCCATGCTCTGTAATTTAAAAATAGGTCAACTCATTAGCTTTAAAGCTTTCAGAAATACTAAAACTGAATTATATGGCTCAATTTCCTTTTTGTTTTTTAAGCCAGACCCAAAGATTAAAAAGTTTCAGACCAATGACTACTTTAAAATGATGAGCGGATAAAGTTTTTGAACTATGACTATAACATTGCCAGAACAGATGGATTCCATAGTAAATTTTTAAACAGAAAGCTTTTAACAACAACTAAATTTGAGGAATTTAAGTAAGAGCAGAGCAATAACTGCATGCCAGTTCACAAGTGCTACAGGGCCTATAATTTGTCACACGCCACATGTAGATCTAGCTGACGTTTCTTACTTTTTTCCATAGTATGCATGTTCAGAATGCAAACAGGGCCCAAAGTACACCTGAATAGCATGCCTGGTGATTCGAGACACTTCCTACATGTAATGTCAACCAGACAGAATCAATACATATGGAAAAAAATTTACTAGAAAAGGACAAATTTTTACTCTGTACTTTAAAAACATAACCCTGGAGGCCAAAATTGCTCTATTAACATTTTCTAAATTGGCAACAGCAGAATTATGATTAGTGGGACACTGACTCCCAGTGCTTCCCAAGCAACTTCTGCATGACCTGAGGGAATGTCTTGTATACATTAAGAAACAGAGGTCCCCTCAGTTCATCAGTGCCACAGTGCCCAACAGGCACTGAGGTTTTGAGAAATATTCCTACTCAGCAGTTTGTGTGAATTTCAACCAAATGAAGCCTCACAATTACTAAAATCCAAAGAAAGCCCACCATAGCTGGCCTGGCTCTGCTGCTGGTGTTCTGTGCACTAACACAGACCCTGTGAACTCAACTGATAGAATGAGCTGAAGAGTGGAGCACCCCAAAGTTCAGGGGAATAACAGCATTTGCAAAATACCCCATTATGAGCCCACCCTGGCATCAGAATGGGCACCTCATGCCCATGCTGTGATGGTGATGCCATGCTGGTGATGGAGAACCTGATGTCAAATCTCTCCTCCTCACTGACTCACTCAAATGTTCAGAGCAGGGAGTGGGAGACACCGGAGCTACCATAGAGACTCTGTCACCCAAAGGCTGGTTAAACTAATCCCAGGATGCAGATGGCTCGCAGCAGCCCAGCCCAGCACGGAACCACACCCTGCCAGCCATTTCCAGCAATGCAAACAGCCACTGCAGTCCAAGGGGTTTCCACCTCAGGCCCAGATCCTGCAAGAAATGCTACTGCAGGATTCAGGGCTGTGTTCTCCGCTTCTCAGGATTCTTTATCCTTAGACTAAAGTTCAGGTTCCTGCTGCCCAAACAAAACTGGCAGTTTAAAATCTTGGTTTATAAGTCAAACTCTACCAAAACCCAACTACTCTGAGGTATCTCATACTTGTAGTCTCTTCACTTCAAACTAATTTGGTTTTGAAACTCAAGCTAAGGAACTTGTTGGTAATCTCTTTTCAAGTATTTATTTATTTTGTTGAGAGAGGAAGGGAGAGAGGAGAGGAAAATCAAGCTATTTCACTTTCCAAGTATTTAACATAAAACCCAAAAGAGCTCCATCTGGCAACCAGCAGGATTTCTAAATAATCTAAATAGTATCTACATAAGAACCAGGCTGTCTATGGAGTGAGACAACTTCAACTTTTACAGCCACAAGAAGCCTTTATTAACATAAAAGGAAATTATAAAAAATTAAGTTAGAACAGGAACAAGAGGCTGGCAAGCTGACAAAAGACCCCAGGAATCTCTGCATTAATCCTTAAATGCTGCTTTTGACTTTGCTGAAATATAGCATCATACACTGTGTGGTTTAAAAACAAAACAAAACAAAACAAAAAAGCCCCTTAGGTTCAAAGGACTCTAATACAATAAAACAAGTTCTAGGAAAACATTTAGATTAATGAAAATCAATATGAAATGCCTTGCTTTGTCCCACAAAACAACCCTTAACATTTTTAAATAGTTTGGAAAACATTACTATTTAATTACACAGATTTCATTGAGTCATAGATGAGGCCCTTCATGTCCATAGATGTCTGTCTTTATTCAGACAATGTTTCAGAATACTGCTTCTAATTATGTTAATTAAATATACCTCTGAACTACTCTGTATAAAATTTTTGATAATTCTAATTTCCAAGTAAATAAACACCTCTCAGATCACACAGTATTCAATTTTTTGATTTAGTCATATGAAGGGTCTGGCCTTGCATTTCATACCTAGCCCAGCTACTTTTTGGCCCATTTGTGAGTGATCTAAACACGGTGGTGGTTTGGTGTCCCATGGGAAATATCTTAATGGTTCTCCATTCCCCCATCAAGTTGCCAATGGGATTCTCTGGCAGTTTCTTGGCAAAAAATCAAAGAGTGAAACAGAGGGCCCAAAAAAACATGTTATGGTAATCCTGTGAGGATAGGGCAGCCTTGAAGCTCTGCATTTTCCACTATCCCTGGGCTACAGGAAGAGAATTTCTATCTTTATCATTGCCCATCTGGCACCTTTCACAGGCAGCAAGAACAAAGAAGTAAAATGCACTGGCCCCTGCCATCTGCTTCTGCTTGTAAAGTCTGGAAAGACCCTGATAGGGAAGAAAGCAAAAAGAAAGATAAAACCCAACCCCTTTGTTTCCCACCAAACTGTTCTGGCAGGTACACATTGTGCCTGTACTTCTCACACATCTTAGGGCCACCCTAGAGACTCTTGGTTCCCTTCAGCAGCACAGCTGCTCCACGCAGAGCATCCCAAACGTTCCCACCCCACGTCCTCATTCACAGGCTTCCAGCAGCCCGGAAAGAAAGGTTGTGTTGTTTGAGGTTTGCTTTATTGGATCAGCCTCTGTTTTATCTAGAACAGGAAAATTCCTGTGGGTTTAATAAGAGGTATTGCCCTACAGATTTTCTCTGGTCCCACCTCCTTTCCCATCAGCCACATTCCCTCTTGCTGCAAGACTGCATACACCATGTGTTGGCTCGACCCCTTCTGTCTCTGACAGAAGTTTGGCCAAAAGGAGCAGATTTTCTGCTACTTTGATCATTTCCTGTGGTAAAAAGTAAAGGGAATTATCTGAACCATGGTCCTTTTTTGCTTAGTTTTGAAAAATAACATGGCTTTACATTTGCAAGTTCCCTTAAATAGTACACTTGCTTTTCAATAGCATTTTCCTGCTAGTTTACTGGTTGTCTTACAAAACATACTTGTTTTCAAAATCAGAAAACACATTGCTCTGATCTCAAACTCAGAGATTCAGCTGCTGTATTACATCAATAAGGAACTTCCCTATGCTGAAACAGCAGTAAAAAGATAGTATCAAATCCACAGACACTTGAAAGGTGACAACTTCTTCCCTATTAAAAAATGATTACATTTAAGAAATAAGCTTAGTTCTCTTTTGGTGGGGATAGTGTTGTTTTTGGCTACAAATGTGCATTGCATAATGTCTTTAGAAATAAGTTAACCCTTTTATTAAATGCACTAATAATCTATTACATATGTGATATAAACACTCCAAAATCTATTCTTCTGTCAAAATCATCCAGATTCCAGATCAGAAAACATGTCTCATGCTTGTCAAAGCTCATGTTGAAATAGTGACACTACTTGCTGACCTAAATGGTGTGTAAGCATTTGGGCAACAAGGGCCTGAAATAGGATGCCAAGTGATAATCAGTGACCTTGATGGGGCCTGCGAGTGCATCCTGAAAACCTGCCCATTTTGTATTTTTTCTGTCCCAGAGAGTACAAAGTAAACAAACATGAATATACTTACTAAAATAATGTCTTGTATCAGAATTAATATTCTATAGGAATAAATTCCAAATAAATTATCACAATATAAATTAAGTCTTTATAAATGTGGCACTACAGCATTTAAAATAATGTATGTTCATACTTAGTGATGGAACTCCACTCTTTCAGCTTAGAAAATGCCACAATACACATATGTATATATAGACATTTTTCTGTTAATCGTTGCTTCTTCGTATCAAAAGCCTTTGTTTTTAACTTTGCTGTACTTATTACATGAATAGCATAGATTTTGAGCTGAGGTCAGGGAGCAGCTCATGGCTCCCTTTGTGCGAGTTCTGCTCTTGAAAGAAATGACTGAACATTTCGAACTGTTAAAATTACTATTGTTTTAAAATGTCACAGTAAGTTACTTTGATGAATTTACTATTTATATATATACATATATATGTTTAGACATTTAATCAGCCTGTTAAGTAAAATCATGGCCTGGCTACATGTCACATTTTATTTTATAAAACTTAATCTTTCCAAAACTCACACAGCTCAAAAGTAAAGGGAGATCTAGAGTAGTTTGTTTTCCCTCAGTGTTAAATGAAAAGAAGGTCTGTCCTTATTTATATATGTATGCATCTACCTCGCTTCAAAATATAGTAAGAAAGGGGGAAAGAATTTGCAGTATCCTTGTTAAAACAAAAATTGCACTAAACCACTTAAAACAAGATCGTACCACAACAATCAGCACTATCATCACTAATAATATATTGCCTTTCATATGCAGAGGTAATCAGGAGGCTGTGCTGTGATCCATATAACCTCAATAACGTATAAATGAATCAAAAAGAATCTAATTATTTCAGCAGCACCAAAAATTATTAAGTAGAAACATCAAAAGAGCCAGTGGGACATTACTTTTATTTGTCAAGACACGCTGCAGAGCTGCCCTTCAGAATCCTCTGGTTTGTATCTGCAAGGAGGCCTCATCAATGTAGGTCACAGTAACTTAAAAGACCTGGAGCTAAAGGATGCCATGTGCCCTCCCTGCACAGCACTGCCCTGCAGCTCCTCAGCACCATCCCTGCACGTCCCACACGAAGTTCTGCACCATCCAGGATCTGTGCAAAGGAAGGGTGGAGCTGGTTCCTCACCTCCTGTCTGCGGCCGCAGAAGATAGTACATCCTGAAAGCATTATGTTTGTTACAGTCCCTTTTTCCTCCTTCCCCTCAGAGTGACTGTGGAAAAAAAAGGAACGGTCAGCTGGGAGGGTATCTGGGCTTCCACCAAGACACACTATGAGGCAAGGAGATACAAAGGGCAGACAACCCCAAACACCACAGGACCTCCCTGTAGATGGCCTTGACCTCCTCTGAATCCCTCCAGAGTCCTACAGCTGTTCCTGCCACACAGATGGGAAAACGTTTGTGCACACACGTGAGAGCCTCTGAGGAAGTATCTGTGGAGGGATCTAAGTCAAAGTTAGAACATCATGTGCATGGATTTGCTTATTCAAAACAGTATGAGTACTTTTACACTTGTATACTACACTGTACAGATGTGGACATCCGTGCCTCTGCAGCACATACTGCTGGGCTCACAGGGCATCAGGGACAGCATGGTGACAAAAGTCACAACCCACAGGAACGTAGCCTGGAGTGATTATGACAAAAGTCTTCTTCACACAATTCACTGAAGTCAGAAAAGTTACATTTAAATATAAACAAAACCTAATACTAAGGTCTGCTGTATTTAAGTCAAGTAATTCTTTTTCTCTAACCTTGCAGATATGGATATAGCTTATCTTGTATCTCTTCCAACATATTTATTTGTTCACTATCCAGTAAAGTTTCACTCCCCTTAATTAAAAGCATCATCTGCAAGAGAAATAATAATGCTATAAATAGAAGACTTTTCACTAGTCCAGGGCTGTTCCATACCCAAACCCCAAAGGTTTCCTTCTTCAAAGGAACGAATAGGACAGTACTTGTTGAGATTGAAGCCACGGTAACATTTGTAAGGTACATTCTCCAACAGCTTTCAACATTGTTCAATGTGCAGATCTTTAAAAAGTTATGCAATGGACCAGGGTAGTCAAACAAAATCTCCTTGCCTAAGACTCACTCTTCTATTTATCTCAGGCAACAGATCCCACAGGTCCACAAAGACCAGGCTGAAAAAATTCATCACTGCAACTAGGGCAGTATGCACTACAGTCCACTGTTAATTCCCAAGGAATTCACCTGGAGGTGGACTGGGCCTTGAAAGATAGCTATCTTTTCCTGTAATCTACAACATCAACCTCAATCTGCTTTGACACAAAACTCTACTGAGGAGCTACAACACAAACCTCTGAAGAATTAAAGGCCCTACTTTGGCAAACCTTCACAATCCCAAGCAGACACACAGAACATGCAGGGCCATCCAGCAGTGTAGTCTTTCATGGAATGATATGGAAAGTCAAAAACTGAACACATAAATAGCCCACAACATCAGCAAGAATTAGAACACAAAACTCAAAAGTTAACACAGCATGCTGATAAAGACAAACAAAGGCAGGCTGTGCCCTGATGCAGACACCACCAGTGCTCTGCAGAGCAATGCCAGTGCAGAGCGATCCCAATGCCAAGCAATCCCAGTGCATGTAGCACTGCCCAGCTGTCCACAGATACAACTGGAGGAGCTCTGTCAAGAGGCTCCTGAGGAGGAGGGGTAGTACTGGGGGAGGGACAGTACTTATGAAAATAAAAGAACTGAATTGAAGCTTGTATGCTGCTGTCTAGAACTCCAGTTACGTTTGTACCACCCATTCCCTGAGGAAAATGACATACAATGCAAACAGGCCTAGTTGTTCAATTATTCAAGTATTAAGAGATTCACAGAAAGGCATCTGAGAAACATAACATTTTAATAGATGAAATAAATACTCCAGTACATGCAAGATAAAAACTGACATTGGAAAAAAATTAAAAATCACTTTTGTTATAGTGTAATTTTGTTTGTTTGTTTAAACACTCACAGTAGCTTTTCCCCCAGTTTGGAAATCAACACATGGAAAACATAATCACAACCTCCAATCCTTCCACTCCTACACACCAAAAGCACTTCTAACCTAACACTTGATGCAAAATAAAAAAGTCATACAAAACAAAAACAAACAAAATAGTAGCTACATCCATCATCTATGTGTTGTTGGGTTTTTTCATTTTTTCAAATGAGAACTGAGGTAACCTTTTTCCTGCACAACTGAACAGTAAAATTTAGAAGGGAAATTTCGGAAGACAAGACAAGACAAACTTTAAAAACCGCACCCAGCGCGATTAAAGCTCTTTTTTTTTCTCCTTTAAGATACCCCCACCTCCCCAAATATAAAAACTTTGAAACAGTTATTACCATTTGTGTGAAGACCTTGTTGAATAAAGAAAAATTTATCTGCAGATACTTGCTTAACTTTAAAGTAAAATAAAAAGAAGCCAAAACTGGCTACCTTTATTAGTACATATAGTTTGAATAAGTTCTGCTTCTTCGCCACATGAAATCAAAGGATTGGGCTCATCCAAGCAAATTCTTTGGTATACAAAAAAAGGGTGAGGAGGTGGGATATTATTTTCCTTTAGCAATGACTGGGATCTAAATAGATGTGGGGGTTAATTCACAGAATTGGAGTTCACTGGCGGTAAAGTCCTGGGTGAAGATCTTTCTCTTAGTGCCTGAGATAGCAGATTGCAACCATCCGAGACGGCGCAAGCTGAGTTCCTCAACCTTTCCCTGTATTCACTCATTTTGGTGCTACTTTCAGGGTGTTGGGCTATATCCCTGAGGCATTGGGTCAGGAGCACACAAGCAGATACCACACTCATGGCTCCTCCTAGGATGGCAGTTTGCACAGCTTTGCCCTCTGGATTAATGGTGGCAGCTTTACCCAAAAACTGGGGCTCAGTGGCAAAGCCCACCAGAGCATAGACAGACTGCACCAAAGGTCCACTGAACAAGACGCACCGGTTCCTGGTCAGCTCACTGGGTGAGGTCTTGACCTCCTTGACACACGCCAAGAGGGCAGAGGCGCTGGTGCTCATACATTTGACACTGAGTTTGAATTGCTCCTTAGCAAATTTATCCTTGGATTTCTCACTGGCCAGCACACAGGCATCTGTCAAGAATTTCAAGTTCTTGGACATGTTCTGAGAAACCTCCAGCAGGAGCTGAGGGCTCATATCTGCCAAAGGGGTGGTCTTCAAGACCCCGCAGCCGTGCTCCACCTCATGCCTACATCGGGTCACTTTGTAGCGATCCACCAAGCCAGGCATAGCAGGCTGGGCTCCCGGAGTCTCCACTGCAGCCAGGTAGGCAGCGTGGGCAGAGCATTCGGTCAGGGAGACCACCAGCTCCCCCATCTCCATCAGGCTTTCCCCCACCTCCCCGAAGCGTCCCATGTTGAGCTGGCTCTGGACGTCATGGGTCAAGATGGAGAGTCCTTTGGTCCTGGCAATGATCGTGTCCCTGCACTTCTCAAAGGACTCACCGAAGACAGACAGACTCTCGGTGTTCACCGGCCTGGTCTCGCTCGACAGCAGAAGCAGATCGGCCACCAGTTGCATCTTGATCTTGCAGTGGTCGCAGATAGAGATGAGCTTCTTCCTCTGCAGGGAGCTGCTGCTGGGGATGCCGCCGCCGGAGACCTCGCTGCTGGACTTGCCGGAGCCACCGCTAGCCATAGCGCCGGGGGGGCACTCGCATGCCGCTCGCTACCCCGCTGCCGCCGCCTCCGCCGCCCGAGCAGTCCCGACAGAGCCCGGCAGGATCGCTCTGCCTTTTCCGCAACATCATTCCATTAATCGCCGGGAGGCAAGAAAAGGCTCTGGGCGCCGGGGCTGCCGCTGCTGCGGGGAGCGAGCTCGGCCGGGGCGCCCGCCCCGCTCCAGCCTCCGCTCCTACGGCGCTCCCGCGGCGGGGCGGCGCTCCCGTGGCGCCCACGGGCCCCGGTCGGGCATCCTTTAGTTACAAATATCTATTTTTCTCCTTTCCTTTTCGCACGCTGGCTCGTCTCCCTTCCACCGCGTCGTCCGTGCTCGCCGGCTGCGGGGATCCTGCGCGAAGTTCCCTTTAGCAGGCGGGAATACCTCGGGGACGCGCCGCCGCCGCGCGGAGTTGGGGCAGGGGCAGAGCCCTCCAAGTTGCTACCGCGCCCCCGGCGCCTCAGGTCGGGGAGCGCCCGCCGGGCGCAGCTCGCAGGGGCCGGAGGGGCGGCGGCTGCGCACCATGTGCCGCCCCCGGCGCCCGCCGCGGCCGCGGCTCGCAGGAAGCGCCGCTGAGGGTGTGGCCCGCCCGCCCCGCACGGCCCCGCCGCGCACCCGCGGGGAGCCGGGCCGGCAGCGCACAAGGGCACGGCGGGGAGCCGGCACACGGGGGACAGCGGTGGGAAGGGAAAAAAAAAAAAAAAGAAGAAAGAGGGGGGAAAAAAGCTCCACCGGATCCGGGTGCTGGGGCGGGCGGGCGGATCCGCTCCCCTTCCTTTGCCGCTGCCTCACTCCTTCCTGCCGCGATCATTCACGCGGCCGCTGCGCGCTCGGTCCCCGCCGTGGTCCATCCCCTGCGCCCCGGGCCCTCCGCGCCGATCCCGCCGTGGCCGCCGCACCAGCTCAGGCTCTCCCCGCGCACAGGGGTGGGGGCCGCGGGCTGCGGCCGCGGATGCTGCGACCCGCTCGGCCTTGCGCTCCTCCTGCCATCTTCCCTGGCTGAGCCGCCAACTCCCAGGGAGGAAAAAAAAAGAAAAAAAAAAGAAGAGGGAACGGAAATCTTCGTTTAAATTCCCTTTCTCAGGCTTTCAGACAAACTACTGGGAAGCGGTGGCTGCGACGGCGCTGCCGGCCAGACGCTGCACGGCTCTGGGGGAGCTCCCCCGCCCCGCTGCCTTTGCTGTAACCTCACTTGAGCCTATCGAAATCTTTTGTGCGGTGTCACCGCCCTTCGTTTAAATCCTGCCCTCCCCCCGCCGCCGCCCCGCGCCCGCCGCGCTCGCTCCTCCCAGGCGGGGGGGAACAGGGCGAGCCCCGCCCGCGGGCGCTGCCCTGGCCCCGCGCGATGGTTCGCGGGGGCTCGCTGAGCAAACAAACAGCCCGGGCTGCCGGAGGGAGAGGCCGGTGGGAGGAAGGCGAGAGGGAGCTGGAGAGCGGCCGCCGGCTGGGCGGTGGCGCGTCCTGCGCTCGGACATCGGAGATGCCGCGGGGGGAACGGAGGGGCCGACCCCGCCCGGCCCCTGCCGCGGGCAGCACGCCAGGTGAGTGCGATGCTCCGGTCGGAGCTCCCGTCCCTGTCCTCGGCCCGCAGGGCTGTCCCGGTCGCGGTGGAAGAAGCCGTTCCGTGTGTGAGCCGGGGCGGGTCGGAGCCGCTGTCACCGCCGTCCCGCCGCACTCACCCCGCAGGGCCCCCCGGGACGGCCCGGACTCGTGTGGGTGCTGTACACACGGGATGGGGTGTTGCTGCATCTTTATTTACCCAGAAGTAGTGCTCTCAGCACTGGCCTTGACCCAGTTTCTAAACCAATGAAGATGAATTTGGTCTGTTTCATTCCTCTTTCTGTCGTCGTTTTCCAGCACTGGTTACTATTTGTTACACTTTAGGAGGGAAAATGTAAACCTACTGACACTGCTGTGCACAGAAAGACTTTCTCTGGCCTGATTCCATTCTGCAGCACACCAAGAACTTTTTTAGATAATTCTTGTCAAAAGCAAGATGTTAATGCACAGTAAATCTGAGGTATTCAAGTAAATGCCATTAAACAATAATAAAATTACTAATTGGGCTAGAACAAGTTACGAGAAGATGGGTTTAATGCCGCCTGGGATGCTTCCAAAGGGAATGTATGGTTTGGTAAATGACAGTGATGAGAACGTGTACATCACACACATCAGATTCTGTCCTGTTTACGCAGCATCTCCATCTACATAATCCTGAATAATTAAATCCTTGTTGAAACCACATCTTAGTTCTTGTTTCATATTTTGCTCCTTTCAACCAGAATCCCCTTTTTAAGTTAGGCTCCTAATTCTAGGCATTTAGAATGGATTTAGCAGGCTACAAAAATCCTGAAATACATTTGCCCCAATTCACAGTTAACATCCTGTTACATTCATACTACTGCAGGATTATAAGTGACCTTGAAATAAATGGGAATTGGACCAAACTCTTCACTTGAAGTTGCAGGCTAGATCCAACAATGTCCTGGCACAAACAGAGCCCACCTAATGGATTCCATACATTTAAAGAGCTTCAGACAAGTTTTTTGGTACATATTCTCAGCCATTAGCTGGGGGACCCTTGGCCTTCTACTCGTAGAGCCGAACATGAGCAGGATGAACACAGATGTGAAAGTGCAGGGTTAAGAGGATGTACACTTTTGGGGGTGGGGGAAGCCCTTGCTGTAGAGCCAGGATTGAGGAAGAGGGCAGATAATGATCTATGGGTGTGTTGAAAATAGGGCAGTTCTCTGCCCATCCCTCCTCACAAAAACAGGGTGAGGGAAATTTGTTTCCTTGAGTCAGAGTATAGCAGTTGAAAGGAAGGTCATGATTTGTGCCTAAACAATTTTGGCTTTCTGCCAGCAACCTGTTTTCAAAAGTATAAATAGGAATGATTTCAGAGTACTCTGAAAAATAAAAATCAGAAGAAGTCAGCTAAACTATTTCAAAATATTTCCAGATACGTCCTTAAGTGAGGTGAGATAGTACGCAGCACAAGAAATGCCTCTCATAAATATTAACCTAGTTTATCTTTAATGAGGACTGACTACATTTAATTAGTTTGAAAGACTTCATTTTAGAGAACGTAGGTCTCACCCCTGGCTAGAACAGGTGTTACATGACCTAATAATCTTTTCCATTTTTAGATGGTGCCGCCTGCCATGATGATCATTGTGATTTGTGACGTTCCCCAAGGACAAAGCGGAATGATCCTTGGTTTGGACAGATCCTGCTTGGCTCCCTCACCAGCCTTCCTCCATAGAAACACAGTGAGGCCTTAACCATGGCCATTCCTACCAGGTGACAGGGACACCAAAGGTCTTAGTTAACTGCTGCAATATGAAGCAAATATTCTTTGAGATCCTTTAATCCAACCGCAAGACTGATCCAATGCTTATCAGCCTCAGTATTAGCAAGGGGAAAAACAGGTAATTACTGTCCTGTAGTAGGTGTTCATGTGGACAGTCTCCAAGGCAGTCTTGCCAAATGCCATTCTCCTCCCACAGTAGTCCTGGGTAGTTCATGTGAACAGTCTCCAAGGCAGTCTTGCCAAATGCCATTCTCCTCCCACAGCAGCCCTGGGTATTCAGCTCTTCTGCATGAGTGACCTGATCTTTGCTGTTTGAAAAAACAATGTAGAAAATACCACCTTAATTGGTCATTTTTACCGTGGAAGTGGAATTTCTGGGAGCAGCTGCCTGTTAGATCCTCCCACAGACTGCAGGGTTGCTGCACGAGTGCACCTGGTCTGGCTGGGTTCACTCATAGTCTGTGTTTAACATGAACACAGTCTTATTCTAAAAGGCAGTCTTGGAGGCAGATTCTCTTGAACTCGTAATCTGAGCAGAAGAGAGGATCAGCTAGTTCCATGCTTTAAGGTGCCAGTACATGTATCTGTGTGATTTAGGAGGAAACTTCTACTGACTGATGTTTAGGGTGAGTATTTCCTTCATAAGTGTTCTGCACATCTCTTCCAAAGAGAATGTGTGCATGCCCGTTTATTTCCTGGCTGCTGAGTGCAAAGGTGATCCACAGGACTTGGGCAGCTCGCTGAATTGGTATTAAGACTTGGAAAATACGAAAATCAGGTGGCCATTCATGGCTTTACAAAGATTTCACTGACAGAGTCTAAATGAAATAACTCTCTGGGGTTCAAACCAGCAGGCATTGCCAGATACAAGGGATTAAAAGGCTTTTTAATGTGGCTTAGTAGTGTACAGAAGATTGGCTTACTTGTATGAGCTCTTCTTTTGTCACATTGATCTTTATTTTGCATTGTGCTTAGTACAACAGAAACTGGAGGCTGAAGTCTTCTTTCCTGAATCATCTGACACGGCTTGACCCTTTTATTGCTTAGTGAAATATTTTTTGTGAAGGAAGAATTGATTTTTGCCAGTGTAGCCACTGTTGAGCAATAGCTGAAGAATACCAAGTTGTAATAATTTTATGAACACTGTATGTGGCCAGGTTGGGGAGAGGAAGTTACTATACAGTGGGCTATACTACTTTATATTACTTTCCTCTATGGATGTATTGATCTAACTTAATGGGGAGCTAGCTGATGAAGGAATAAAAGGCAATTCAGTGGTTCCCCTGTGTCAGCTGTATGTGACTAAACCCATGAGGTGGTAATTACAGGAATGGTAGCTCCAGTTCTGAGAGATGCAGCTGGTTTGTCTGGTTGTGCTAAAAATGAAAGGAGGATGGAGTTGGCAGAGACAGGTGGGAGAAATAATTTTACACAGAGGAGACTTTGCAGAAGAGGCTGGAAGAAGCTGGGCCTTCCTCTCTGCAGCAATAGAAGGGTAAGTTGTACAGAAGAAAAGTGTGTTGACTGGTGTAGTGTTCTTAGAATCTATTTTGTCTTAAATGTTTTGTGCTAATTAAGTGTTTTGTGGTTAGTACTTAGAACCATTACTTAGAGCCATTACTTTATGAGAGACTAAAACTCTGGGGTCTGGATCTGTTTCAAGTCTGCAGAGGTAGTCATGGTTGATAAGCTGGGGATGCAACCAGAAAACCTGGTCTGTGTATAGCAAAAAAAGGCAGCTGGTGGTCTGGAGGAACATTTAACTGGGCATTTGCAACAGCAAAGTGCAAACACAGTCACAAGTTTTGTTTCTTCTTCTGTTGTCTAGAAATAAATGGCTTTTAGACTAATGGTTGGGCTTTTGCATACAGGTTTATACTTGGCGTTCTGATGTGGTGGTTTGTTTTCATTTTATTATGACATAGTAAAAAACACAGTATCAAAGGTAAGAACAAATTCATTACATAGACACTAGTAATGTAAATATCCCAGTTGTGTCAAATACTGGTCAGCTCCCGTTTCTCAGCTGAAAGATAATACAACAAAAGAGAGCTTTATTTTGTTATCCCTTTATTCACTATTTATTGCACTGTTGTTTTCACCACTTGCTGTATACAATCGATTGGTGTCCCCTGTTGTTACCATGGATATTTAATACATAGACATGGAAAAGAGACACATTTTTATCAAAAGGAAAATGCAACTATAAAACTCCTCTTGTGGCTGTGCCGTATTTTATGTGGATACAGCCAATAATGACATTCTACTTCATGTTCTCATGTACCATCCACACATATGGATATCCATCCTGCACCTCCTGTGTTGTAAGGCTGGTGCCCAGAAGAGCATTAGGGGTAAAGTTGCTCCTTGTGTCCATTCTCCCTCCTCGGAGCAGGTGAGAAAGGCCAGATGCAGGTTTGTAGGTCAGTTGCCTTGAAACTCAGAAGCCCTTAATGGAAGAGTGATAAATGCTGTTGATTTGAGTGGTCCAGCATAAACAGGAATCCAGGGCTCTCCCTTCAGACTCTTACGTCTGTTTTTTTTGAGATCAAAGGAGAATGCAGTATTTTGAACAAAATGTGCAAGGGCCCACCCTTCCTGAACTGCATTTTTGGTGGTATGTTCTGTCCTGCAGCTGTAATGCTCTACAGAACTGTTTGCATTTCTCCTTTCCCTGTTCTCTTTGAATATATATCAATGAGAGAAATTTAATAGATGTTTTCACAAGGGTCTCTGATCCTGCACTGCTCTCAGTGTACCTGAGTGTACAGTGAAAAGAGGTGTTGATCATTAACAGTTTATGCCTAGCACCTCTAATTCATCAAAAGTTCATGTAATGTATTACTTACATTAGATGTAGGTGCCAAAACTGACCTGTAAACCTAAAATTAAATTGGGACTACAAAATTAATTTCATTTAGATTGTGAAAATTAGTCTATAAATGGAATTGCACTGGGAACTGTGCAAACCTTCTTTGACATTGATTTAATGTAATTCTTTTCTTAATAGGGTAACTTTAAATTGTGTAACTGGTACATAGTTTTGACCAGGACAGATTTGTAGCAAATCTTGCAGTAAAGTTGACTATTAACAGGAACATTCTATGGTGTTTCTGAATTTAAGGATCACAGTGTATGGCTTTATTGTAGTTGACTAGACAGTCAGGGGTCATACCCCTCCCCAAACCTGATCAGATAGGTAAGGATACAAACCTATCATGTCACTTGTCCAACATCTCCATCCAGTCTACAAATTTTAATGCATGGAATACACATGCACAGGTTAACAAAAATGTAGAGTAAAGATTTATTTTGGAGTAAAAACTGAATTCAGAATCTGAATTTCGAGGTTATACCCGAATCAGAATTTGGTGTCCAAATCACAATTGCTAAGCCCTAATTTGGGAAAATTTTGATTTAAAGAACTTATTTTTAAAAATAGACCCAGGAATTCAAGGTCTGACTAGCTCTGGAACAAAAATTTGTGTTCTCTTAATAGATGAAAAGTGAGTGTGCTCTTTTAATGCATGAAATTAAATGGAGGACTGAAATTATTCTGAATCATTCTAATGTTCATGCTCCAGATGACAGCATATTCTGCTTGCTGCACTTCTAGTAACAGTATTAGATTTTCTTTTTTCTTGAGATTTAGACATATTCTTGTTATTTTTAAAGATAACATGTTCAGGTGTGGTTCTTCAAGTTTTATTCTGCCAGTGAGTAAATTCAGAGGACTGAATTAACACATGCACTGTCTGTGCACGAGAGCTTGGGCATTAGATTCTCTCTGCAGGAGAACATTTAGGGTACTTGAGATAAATTGACCTATGAAAACACTAATTTTGAATGTTTTACTGAAAATAACTCATAATATCCTAACATTCTGTAAAATGTATGTCAGTGTTTTTAAACAGGCAAGAATATGCTGAATGCTGGGTCATCTCAAGGCTTGCTTGAAGTTTTCTGGGGTCTGTTACTCATCAAGTCTTCTGTATTGTTTAACACAGTATTGTCCTGGTCCTTCTTTAAGCCAGTAGGTGCAAAATTTGAACAAATATTAGTTCGAAAAATGAAAAAAAAAAAGCAAGAATCCTAAACTTCATTAACAGAAATTTAGAACATCCTGAATGCTCTCATATTACAGCTTGACCGAACCCTACTCAATAATGAAAACAGTTTACATCAACAGCAGGAGGTAGATTTGCCTTTCTGATAGGGTGTAACTTTATAATTGAAGATACTACTAATAAAATTTATGTGTTGCAGAAGCAAAAATGGCAGTCACAGCTTGAGATCTTTCCTCGCACAACTAGATGGGACTTTAAGCTACAAGATAAAGCATTATACACCTTACTTTTGCAATCTACAGTGAAAGTAGCCATCTTTTATTGGATATGTTGTCTTGCAATCATAATATTGTTGGCTGCTAGGACTATAAAAACTGTAAAGGAATATGAAAGCGCTTAAGCTATAAAAAGGGTATTTGTATGATTCTGTAGAGGCTGTGAGGAAAACACAATGTGCTTCAATAAAAAGGAATGCAATTTAATTTTCTGCTGTCAGTGAGATGTGCTGCATGGCTTTTGTTTCTTACATGGGAAAGAGGAACAGCAGAGATCAGAGGCTGAACAGGTGTTTGTCCTGCAGCTGAACCCAGAACAAGCAGAGTTTGAACAAGTCTTCCTGGACACAGAATTTTGCCTGAACAGAGAGAATTGCAAGGTCAGAGCCAAGCATGAAAAATATCTCCCTTTCAAATTAAAGCTTTTATGTGTATGACAAGGAAATGTATAATGTTTGGTGCAGGGCTGGGTATACTGAACAACTTGTTTGCCTACCAAAGGGAATTGGATGACTTTTGAGATCCATATCTGAATGTAGTATCAGATATTAAACGAAGTAAGTTGGCTTGGTTGGTTCTAATAAGAAAAACAGAATTGAAGAAGGTATTTCCTAGTAGAAATACAGTGAAAATATTTTATGCAGTAAGTCCAGCATTCCAAGATTGAATCGTTAGTCTATTTTTTTCCAGTGAATGTACACATGATCCAGTAATAACAAAAGTTAGCAGAAACACATTTTGGTAAAGCCTCATTAATCAAGGCAATCTGATACAGTATGCCTGATGTTCAATATATTTAATGAGAAATCAGTGGGCAAATGTGCTCATTAGTGACAGGTATTGGACAGCTCTGTGAGAGGCCGTTCTCTAAACCCCCTTTCAGTTACTGTACACTTTTAACAAGCTCCACGAATAGCTCTGGGCTAACTGCTTCCTGTTCTCGGGCACTGGTGTGTCTGAAACGTTGTAAAATGCATGGAGGCTGCAGACCAGGCTGGGTGTTTGTGGGGGCAATGAAATCTTGGATCCCACGTCCTCCTGCGCTGTTTCTCATGCTGTGTGAGTGCTTGGCAAGCTGCTGCTCCATGGACTGCATCTCCCTGGTGTTCACGGGCTGCACAGCCCTGCAGTGTTTGATCACTTCAAGAGTTAGTCCAGGCTCTGGAAAGCCTCCCAAAAGCCATGGCCCTGCCTACTGACTGCATTTATTTTGTATTTGCACACTGTGCCCATAAGGACAGTGGCCTCCTGGTTTGTTACAGTGTTGAAACTAAATGATCTCTAAAGCCCCTTCCAACCCAAACCATTCTGTGATTACAGGACTATATACAGGAACAGAATTGGGGTTGAAGTGTTCACTCAGTAGAATTACTTCCACTGCTCTGAATCTGATCCACTGTCAATGGTGGAAGAGCAGCCTGTTCACTTAATCAGCTCCTCTACAATTAATATCTACCAATGCCAGTAACTGTGATGTTTCCTTGAATTCCCAGGTTTAAGCTTCTTGGAGTCCAAGGTGAAAGGCTGAATACAAGACGGTGCTACTTGTAATTAAAACAGCTCCCATGTAGAAGAGAAATGAAGACTGAAGAGTGAAATAAGGCTCTGCAGATGTCCATCCGTGTAATTTGGTTTAGATGATGGAAAAATAGTCTGTACAAAATAAAACCTGTATCTCATTTTTTTGTAGTGGTCAGATATTCTGGAGTTGTAAAAGTTTTGAATTTAGCCATTTTCTATTCTAAACCTACTATTGCTGACACTACTCAAAATCGGAGGACCCGCGCGATGGGTCCGGTTCCTATCACACAGATCAGCGAACGCTGATACTTTTCATCCCGCTTTTTAAAGAAAAGCATCAAGAAGCCATCACGTAGTTTAGTCCCCAGGAGCTGGGCCGTCATTTGTGGACTGGATGTAACGGGACGATGCGCAGCGTTCGCTCCAGCCCCGGGCCCTGCAGGGACCGCGGCACAGGCTGGGGCGGGGGGGAGCCCCTCGACACCGAGAGCCGCCGCCGCTCCGGGCGCCGCTGCCTCCTCCCTGAGCCCCTGTCCCTTCCCAGCTCCTCCTCCCATCCCGAGCCCTGTCCCTTCCCAGGTCTAACTCGCACCCCGAGTCCTGTCCCTTCCCAGCTCCTCCTCCCATCCCGAGCCCTGTCCCTTCCCAGCTCCTCCTCCCACCCCGAGCCCCTGTCCCTTCCCAGCTCCTCCTCCCACCCCGAGCCCCTGTCCCTTCCCAGCTCCTCCTCCCATCCCGAGCTCCTGTCCCTTTCCAGCTGCTCCTCCCACCCCGATCCCCTGTTCCCTCCCAGCTCCGAGAGTCCCGCTCTCCGCCGCTCTCCGCCGCTCCCCCCTCCGCTGTTCCCGCCCACCAGGCCGGGCCGCCCCCGCAGCGACACAAGATGGCGGCGGGAGCGCGCTGGGGGCTGCTGGCCCTGGGGCTGTGTGTGAGCGCCGTGGTCGCGGCCGGCGAGCCCGAGGGGAAGCGGCGGCCGGGGCCGCCCAAGAAGAAGGACATTCGGGACTACAACGACGCGGACATGGCCCGGCTGCTGGAGCAGTGGGAGGTGCGGGAGGGGCCGGGACCGCGCGGGAAAGGGGCCGGGGCTGCTCTGCCCGGGTTTGACGGCCCCCGGGCCTGGTGGTGGCCGGGAGGGATCCCCGAGCCCGGGTGGAGGGCGGCAGGTGCCGGTGCCTCCCTGCGAGGCCCTGGCTCGGTGTATGTGGGTTGCAGAGTCCGGGCCACGGACGCGGCTCGGGGGCGCTGCCCTGGCCCTGGCCCTGCCCCTGCCCCGCCGGCCCCGCGCTCGGTGCGGGCCCGCTCTGCCTGAAAACTCCCGTTTTTCAGCGTATTGAGGATTATACATTTTGTGACCGAGGGTTGGATACCAGGAGGAGTATTCATTTCACGTTTTCAGAGTGAATATGCATTGGTATTGGTTTGGTTTTTCCTTATCACTCCTCGTAGGAACGGCTTCTCCTTCCAGCTCTCGCGCCCTCCTCCATCCCCTTCATCCCGCTGCCATAACTTCCCTTGGCAGTTCCCCGTCACTTTTCTCCATGTGGTCGTCATGCCACTGTTCAGTTCGTTTTGCTGTTTTGTTTTCCATCACCTTCTTTTAAATGCCAGAGCACTCATCACTCTCATTTTTTCTTTCCCATGAAGTTTTTCCCTGGAATATGTTGCACAAAACTGAAGGAAATAATAGAATGAGAACTTCTGTTTCCTCTAACGCCAGTTACAGATATCAGTCAAGCAGGAGAAGTAGGATTTTGTATGTGAAATACAGAAAAAGTAACTTTTGTGAGAAGTAAGGAAGTTTGCCTTGGCCCTGGTTTGAAGGTTGGGGAGTTGTTCACTCATGGACTGTTACGATGTATCTCCCTTTAGGAAAGGAAATTCTTAGAAAATTGAGTTAAACTTCGAAATAACATTAGTAAAAAGCTCGAAGTTTGCCTTTCTGATAGTGGTATCAGCCAAGGACCCAGTAGTCCCAGCTGCTAAAAAATCAAGGCCTAAATGATAATAATACCCAACTTCAACCAAATTGGGCACTGTAGGAAAAATTCTTAAAAGGTGAGCATATCTGGGTTTGAATGAGATGCATGAATGAAAGGGAGACTCAGGTTAATGCTGCTGAGAGACTCATGGTACATTCTGCTCCAGCCCTATGGCACACGCATCAGGAGGCTGTTGAGGGTTTTTCCTCTTCAGCTGAAGCAGGTCACTGATCCAGGTCTCCATGTGCTGCACAAATGCTCGTGGCCAGGTTGTGTGCAGATGTGTCAGAGCAGCTGGGCAGTCGCTGCGTGGGCTGGTGTTGCTGCTGTGGAGAGAGACACACAGAGCAGAGCCCCAGAGGAACTGAGTTACTGAGGCAAGGCTCGACAATTAAGGGCTGTTTGGTCTCCGGGATGGTCAGCTGTGCATGGCATTTTGCCTGGTGGCAGTCAGGATGCACAGGGAGCATGAAAGACTTGAGGGAGTGGTGGCTGGAGGACAGAGAGAAAAGGGCATGAGTGCACTTGATGGAGTGGGAAGAAAAGGGGCCATTGTGAATTTGGGTAAGAGCAGGAATTATGCTCGGGAATGAGGGACACAGGGCACAGAACTGTACAGAATCAATTCAATAGAGTGAGAGGACTTCTAATGTTTTTTGTTTCCCAATCAGTTATTCTTAAAACCATTGGAGGGTGGTGGCTGTAACATCTCTGGGTTAGGCCACAAGCCTGGTGAGGCTGAGGCTGTTATCCAGCAGCCTTCCCAGCAGGAGCAGCCACCTCCCTATGCAGGCTCTGCTGCTGCCCCTTGCACCATGTGCATGACTGCCTGGTGATCCGGGAGAGTGATCTAATGCAAAACAAGCACAGGGAACAGGGAGAAGAGGCAGAGCTGCTTCAGCAGCTCGGTTGCACAGCTACAGCTTGAAGGAAGCCACCAAGGGATTTCCCTCATGGAAAGGGACTCTCCAGAAGCTTTGAGTCCTGGGGAGCTGGAAACAAAACTGAGAACCTGGTCCAGAGGTCTCTCTGTTACTGAAAGGTCATATGCTTTAAATAGTTCATTGCTGTTACAGGTTCAGGGTTTCTCAGGCTTGACTGAGCTGAGATCACTGAATAGGTGAAGGAATTAAGTGACATGTTGCTAATTTTTTTAAATATAAGAATCCAGGGCACTTATGAGAAATGCATGAGAACGGGAGCTGAGGGGAGGAGGAAGTGAAGGAATATGTGGTTATTACTGTGTCTGTGTAATGCTTTCCCTCTGCAACGTCATGTTACTGTTTAAGTGTCTGCTGGACTTTTCAAAGGAAAAGCTCACACTTCCGTTTTTCTTACTTCGTATATAGCTTTATAAAACAAAACTGAATGATAATTTGTACAGGATCAAGGAAAGAATTGTCATGTAAGGGAGCTTTTGACAGTTTCTGTTAATAATTCCATTCAAACAGTAACAATACAGCCTTAGAAACTTTTAGATGAATAGTTAAGGGAAAAATAGGTGGTTTATGGTAGAAGGTTGTGTTGTCACTGAATCCAAAGTCAATTTCTGTATTTCCTAAGGAGTATTTGGAAACATTTACTTCTGCCTTTCTCTTCCAAAACTGTGAAATAAGACAGTTCTGCAATAGTCAAACCAGACTAAATTAAGGATCTATTAAGGATCTAATTCTTTTAATACTGAAGAATGTTTTTCAGTTACATAAGATTTTGTATTTTCACTGAACTTTACCAATCTCAGCATTTTCCAGCTTCCTCCAAGATAAGTAATGTTCCCACTTTGTGAGGGCAGTGGGACTTTCCTGGGGCTTTTCTCCCAGTTCATCTCATATGGAAATTTAAAGGCAAGTGAACTACTTGAAAGAGTTTCAGACTTGGAAAATTGAAACAGTCATTTAATTGGTAAGAAAAGAACGGATAAAGTCTAAGGTTTCTAAATCTTTATTCTGTGGTACCTAAAGTTTTAACAGTATTGTCAAAAAGACAACGAATGTATGGATTTGAGATGGGTAAAGAACATAAGGTCACTTGTATGAAACCTTAACCTTTAAAGGGCATGGGCTGCTCCGTGGGTGTTGTAGGAGGATGATGGTGAGTTTGTGTATGTACATATGCAGACATGTGACGGTAGCGCACACTGAGTTCTAAAAATCAGCTTGGCTCCTGACCTTTGAGGCCTCGGAGAGGATATCTTTAGATATTGCTACAGTTCATGTTCCTGATGGAGTGATGTGTATTTGAAGTCATGACAACACCCAAAATATCTGCCTTAATTCCTGCTCATTTAGTAGTTCTTGGGTAGATGCCAGTGTAAGACTTCTGGATTTTTCTGTTCCGTTTTTTGCTTTCTAATTCTATTATACAAACACTGTCTAAGAAATCAAGTTCTGGCTTAATGTAAGTTGTCACTATATTCACTCCTCTGTGTTGTGAACTGCTTTAAGGGGCAGCAGTTTGAGTTGTGCCTTTCTAAATATTTAAATGCCTGTCAGCCTCAGCAGAGTCATCAAGAGGGTTTTTTTCTTTTTTGTAACAGTGGTTTGTTCTTAGTGATTATGTTGTCAGACTGTGAGCTGCATCTGTCCATTAGAAAAGTCGTGAAACCTTTAATAAAAGTCTTCCTGTGGCATGCATGAACATTGAAAAATGTATTCACATGATAATATTTGTTTGAAGACACAAAGAAAGGAAAATTAAATTCTCAAGCAATTGCATGATTCCCAGAAGTGAGTTTCGAACTCTGAAAGCAAAATGCAAATGCAGGTTTTTTATTTATGTGCATAGGAGCTTTTTTATTACAACTTTCTTACTACATCTTATATACTTAATATATTTTTGAGAAACTGTAAAAAAGTGTTATTTTATGAATTTCCTAGGTGGACTTGGATTGAATTAGCCTTGAGGCTGAAATATTTCTTAATACATGGTAAAACTAAATTCTACCTGTCAATACGAAAATGTATCATTTTGAGGGTAGAGTTATAAATGGAGAGTACTCCTGGCGAAGTATCCTGAAACAAAAGTTTCTGGTTCTTTTGGTTCCAGAATCTCCATCATTAAACTAAAAAATGTTTTGTCATAGCAGAGTTACTCTCTAAAGAAAGATAAATTAAAACAAAAAAAAGACATCTTTGGGGAACAATTTAATTAAAAGCCTCCTTGTCCTTTTCAAAACAGAAAGATGATGACATTGAAGAGGGAGATCTTCCTGAACACAAGAGGCCTCCAGCACCAATAGATTTCTCAAAAATTGATCCAGGCAAGCCTGAAAGCATCCTACAGATGACAAAAAAGGGAAAGACACTGATGATGTTTGTCACGGTGTCAGGAAATCCCACAGAAAAGGAGACAGAAGAAATTACCAGCTTGTGGCAGGGAGGTCTCTTCAATGCCAACTATGATGTGCAAAGGTAAACTGTGATACACAAGGATAAAGTTCCTGCCTTTGCAGAATCCTTTCTTCTTTCCTCCTGAAAACCTTTTCATGTTCATCCTGTGCCGTTCCTCATCTGCATCGTCCATTACTATTTTTTTGTTTCTGTATCAGTTAATGTTCCAATTTGTTTCAAGTCACACTACAAAACTTCTCCTATGGTGCACAAACCTTTTTGGCACTCACACATGATGTATGTATAGCCTGGATTTGTCATATCTCATACTCTTCAGCTATTGATCAGTTTTAGCTGCAGTAGTTTGCCTTTATGTCCATAGTGGAAAACATCACACTCAGAAAACTTGTCACCACAAAGGGCTTTTTGTTCCCCTGACTAAAAGAGTGTGATTTTTTTTTCTTTTAGAGAGAGAGAATCATTTTGAAACAGAAGAATGTTGCATTCTGGTATTGAGACTGAGAAGAGTGGCAGAAAGTGTATAAAGCAAATTTAATGCTCTTTAGTGAATTTTACATAGTGCCAAATTAGTTCTTAAGTTTTCTTCATATTCTTGCCTCCTTAGTTATTTATAAATTAATACAATTAATTAAACATCCTAGAAGATTGTTTTCTTGTCCCCAGCCCCAGGCAACAACAAACCCAGCTTTTTGCTCTTAAACATATTGTGGAGGTTCTCTGAATTAAGCCAATGCTGTTCTGTTCAAAAAGCACAGACTTAACTGAAAAATATCTGGATCTTCCCTTTAGGTTCATTGTCGGCTCCAATCGGGCCATCTTCATGTTGCGTGATGGCGGCTACGCCTGGGAGATCAAAGACTTCCTGATAAATCAAGAAAGGTGTGCAGATGTCACTCTGGAAGGTCAGGTTTATCCTGGCAAAGGAGCAGATGAAAATGAGAAAGTGAAAAACAAAACAAAACCTGAAAAAGCAAAGAAGAAAAAAGATGCAGAGAAGAAATCATCAAATAGCATCAAAGAGGACAACCGAGCGACCAAACAGAGAGAGGAGCTATGACAGACACGTTACCCAGGCTGAACCCTGCTCTGCTGCTCCTTGAAGGGAATCACCTTATGAGTCCTGGGTTTATTGTGGGGGCAGAGGGAAGGAATCAGAGACTACTGAGGTTTATATTTTTGTGTTGAAATTCACCTGTTTACTCCTTACTGTTGGCCATTTGTTTAGGTACAGGAAGGATGATGCTTCATACTGGCAATTGACTAGTTTGTAATTTTTTTATGCTTTTGTTGTTTAAAATTAACATACAAATCTGTGTGTCTAACATCACAAGCTTAATTTAAGTGAAAGAGAAGAATTATGGTCTCAGAATACACTGATGTTAATCTGTAGGAGCCACGTTCATCTTGGTCATTGATTCACAACTGCTGTCAGCCAGCCTAGTGCAGTGTGATGAAAGGATTCTCTCAGAACCAGTTTGACACTCAGTTGATGCAAAACTGCCCAAGGTTGCAAAGAATAGTTACAATGGCCAAAAATGCCTGAAATTACAGGGTTTTGGACTTGTCTGGTTAGACTACATGTTTATTTAAAATAAACTCAATCCATTCTGTCCCAAGAACTCCACAGCAGTGCTTAGGAGCACGTTAGAAGCTACGCAGCAGCTCAGCTAATGCACTCCAAATCTGTGCAGAAAGGAGATTCTGTGTCCTTCAGAAGTTAATGGAATTACAGCATCTGCATGAGCAGTGTCAGGGTGAAAGGAAAAGCCGAATTCAGGGCATTCAGAACTGTGTCTGTGGAAGCAAATGTTACATTATACAGATGGTGAGCAAGAAGAAATAGCTTTAACTCTGAAATTAATTTGGTTTAGTGATTTAACGGTTTGTTTAAATATTTGAAAAAGAACTGGTTACAGTACAGAGTTAAACTTTGAGTTAGACATATCACTGATGCTTCAGAACCAGTTTTGTTGTTTTCTTTTTTGGGTACAGATTCCTGATTGATGTGGATACTGTGAAGTTTGATGCACGGGAGCAAATACTTTAAGTAATTGGGAAGATTGTGTTGTTATTCAGTCAGATGCATTGCTTAGAATTGTTTCCATTCTGCCTTACTCTCTGTTAGGGACTAAATGGACTTGGTAATATGGTCCAGATCATTTTTCAGAGGATGAGCACAGTATTGACTGTCTTCATTCAGTGCTAGTAAGATGTTAATTCAAGTCTTTATTTAAGGTGCTAAAATCCAAATGTTTTGTATAAAAGGTCCTAATTGAACCATAATGGTTGACCTTGTGGAATACTGCAGTATGAAAAGTATAAAATTGTGTTTATTCTCTGAACTTGTTGTTTCAGAGAGTAGTAAAATCTTTTAAATAATTCTCCATTTGGTTAAGTATTCCAGGGGCAGACTAACTCATCTTTGGTTTCTGTATCTAAGGACTAAATGATGCTGATGAAGGTTCTGGGTGACCTATTTAGTTTTAATTATATTTGTCTGAATTTAGGATTAAAGAAACCTTTCCAGCTGCACTTCATTGAACAGGTCTGTGCCTGTTTGAATGGAAAAATTAAAATCATGTGTTTCTTGAGGATTAATTGTATTACTTTTTGTATTCTGCTACTAATCCAGGTGTGTAGCAGAGTTGAGAAGAGTCTCAGTAGATATTTGGGTAGAAGAGATGTGCAGTCCATTTCTTGTTCAGAACTAATTTATCATTTAGTCGCATATTCTGGATTTGCATTGACCAGTATTAAACAGTATTGCCTCTCATCTCATGAGAAGAACAAAGGGCAGATGAAACTATAAAAAATGAAATATTAATGATTGTTTTCTTTTTACAACTTAAGTC
Source organism: Pithys albifrons albifrons (assembly GCF_047495875.1). Lineage (NCBI taxonomy): Eukaryota > Metazoa > Chordata > Aves > Passeriformes > Thamnophilidae > Pithys > Pithys albifrons. The sequence continues at coordinate 13,034,531 of NC_092470.1, forward strand.
TGTAGTATAGAGATGACAATATTTTGATCAGAAACACATGAAAATGCAGTTTTTGTAGTTCTAATGTTATGAAACATAAACATGAGTTCCTTTTTGACAAAATGGGTTTGAGAAACAATTACTGCACTGTAGTCATTCATAAATCTACATTTCCAGTAGGTTGGGGTTTTCCCCTTTGTAGTTAAAAGGATCTTGGTTGAAATTCAACCAGGATTTTTTTTTTATATTGACCAGATTTTTTTTCTTCTTTGGTTATTTCTGAGTCATTAAGTTGCCTATGCCAAATGCAGGTACATCTTGTGCCAATAGCTTATTAAAATTTTAGACTGTTTGGGTGTGTTTGTTGGTTGATTTGGGGTTTTTCTTTTAGGTCTAATAGGTGTAAGGACTTGGCAGTGGCTTTTTGATACAAAATATGAAATGCTGCCTTCAAGTAGGTTTTTTGGGCTGATTTTTCTTCTCCCTTTTTCAAGTTTTACACTCAACAAATACTGATCTACATTAGTAAGTATAATGTGGCACTGTGGCAGGAACTGCTTTACCAGCCAGTCTTTTTCTGATATCACAGTTCATTACTCCAAGATGACTTAGATTGCCTTTTAAAACTGTCAAAGTCTTTGAGAGCCTTGCACTTGTCCTAGTACAGTTTTACATAAGCAAGTGTTATTTGGTGACAGTTTAAGAAGCCCAAACACTATCACACATGTAAAAGATATGTATATATAAAAATAAATATCTTCAAAAATTTACTTAATGTCACCAACATTCTGTAAGTACCTCAGAAGGTGGGTTCTTCACTGGAGTCTTTTCAGGCTTTCAATAACAGATTTTTTTGACTCTACATACAGAACATTCAGATACCTCCTTTAAAACTAATTTCAACAAGTAGGGTGGTAATTGTAGCTCTTACCATATTCTTTATATTTCAGTTCTTTACAGAGGTACGTGGAAAATCACCTGCTTTCATGACAGCTAAATGTCTGCTGCCTTTCTCCCCTCAGCTTATTCTCTGTTCTAGTGCTATAACTAACTTTTCTAAGTTACCGTTATATTTTTTTAACCCTGCTGTCCTTCTCAGAAAAAACCCAACAATTTGTCAACAAGATGTGGCTGCACTTTGTGAAAATTTACAATGGACAATCAACTTTTTATGTAATAAAATACTGGAAAAAATATTCTGGCATTTTTTTGTTTGAGGGGTTTTTTTGTGGTTTTTTGTTGTGTTTTTTTGGTGGTTGTTTAAGATAATCATAATATATACTATGCGCCTTATCTGTTTTGCTAAAAAAAAACTATTTGCATTCTGACCTACAAGAGCACAGGTACATCCACTGTTCTTGAGGGCTTTATTTCAGCCACAAGAAAAGTAGGGAATTTGATGTTTAACTTTCCAGGACCAGGGCCCAGAAAAGACCCAAGAGAAGTACAAGGTGCAGTAAGTGAAGGAATGTTGGCAATTGAATTTATAACAAATTGTATAGAATAATTTAGGTTGGAAAAGAGTTCTTAAGATCATCAAGTCCACCAACTACTACATCTTACTAATTAGGAGATGTAAGCAGTGTCCATAATTTAAAAAGAATGGGAATTGCAAGTGTGGTTGTTACAACATCTCTAAGATTTATCCATCATGGTGCAATGACATTCCCTGTCATCCCCTGCCTTTTGCCGGTCTTGTCTCATAGTTCCTGCACACTCTTTCTCTTCGCATGCACCAGAGAATTTTGTGGTTCCCATTTCTTTTTCAGCCTCTTGTAGTTTGCCTTTGGCTTTGTTACTGCATTTATTACTAGGTGATCTCCCAGTTTTTAAAATGTTTTCTTTAAGCCTGTTGTGACACAACAGGATTTCTGATCTCTGCTTAGAGTGGTCAAAGCATTTTGCTGAACAGTCACATCAGTGTTGACTTCCAGGGGACTCTGTCACTGTTACTGAACTCCTTCCATTTTCTCCCAGAAAGGAAATGGTAAATTAATACTCCATTTTGTTAAGATACAGAACAACCTATTTTTGTCTGATACTTGGCCACTGTTCTCAAGGGGTTTACTGTAAGGCATAGAAATTATTTCCAGTCTTTATCTGTGGCTCATTTCCCTTTCTATTCAAGGAGTAACACCATTTGCCTTTTCCAGGGAGGTGTTTTGTTGGTTTTTTTTTTAATTGCACTGGCCATTTATAGAAATTCAGGGAATCTGTGCCTGAATAATGGGGATGGCCCCACTTTTAAAATGCCTATTTAATTGCTACTCTCATTTTTCTCATTATTAAGATTCTTGATATCCTACTAGGTCCATTGATACACTGCTATTTGATAATTTGTATTCTGGGATAAAATGAACTATTTTTGCATATCAGTGTTTTCTTTCTTTCATACTGTGCCATTTTAATAGGACAAATTCCACTGAATTCATGTCATATCAAATTGCCAGGAAGGCTAGAGCTTGCTTAGATTCAAGAAGGAGAAACACTCCATTTGGATTTTTGGATGATGGTATATTTTCTCCTCCAGTAGAGAAGCTGGGTGTTGTGAGAGGGTTGGACACACCATCCCTGTCCAGCAGAAGAGCTCTATGTATTGCAATTTTTGATTAGCTTTTAAAAAGCTGACAGAAAATTACAATCAAGATTACAGGGTGTGCCAGCCTTCAGCCAAGGACAACTGGTAAGCTGTTTGTTTCTTTCTCATGTGATTTATTTTTCACTGTTGATACTGGTGTTGCCTGTGTTATTGGTGGCATTGTATCACTATTTCTGTAATATGAAAACCAGATCTGTTAACCATCATTTAACAGTAATAATTGTAAAAATTGATTTCTAAGAAAATTTGGGCTATGTATATTATTTTTTAAATTATTATTACATAGATACTGGTATTTTGTGAGGAAGAAAGGCGATAGTTAAAGGAGCTTCAGGGTCTTCCCAGTCCTACTGGGAAAGGCCAGCAAATACAGTTCCTGCAGCCCACAGTCTTGGCTGTGCAGCTGCTGTTGATAAGAAGACAGTCCTCATGCCAGTGGCCTTTCCACTCACCCACAGATCCCTTGCACTTTCCCCTGCACGATGACACCTTGTGAAGTGCTGTAATTCATCCCATGAGGATGCCTGTGGGTACCTTGACTCTGAAAGAGCAGCACAGAGGTGACCTGGGTCAGAGTTCTGAATGTTCAGGTGGCTCACTGCCTGCTGGGGCTGTGACTATAATCCTGTTGGCAACATCCTTGGCCTGAGCATGGAAGAAAATGAGGAAAGAGTATGTTGCTTTTTAACACTTCTCAGAAACAGACACTTTTTTCTTTCTTACCTCAGAATTACTGTGTCTCTGCTCTGTTGGAGTTGGACAAAAGAGACACTCATTTTTAAAAGACTAGGGACTAAAATGATCTAATTCATAAGGCTGATAACCAAAACTTTTTTGCCTCTTAGGTAATTTAGTGATACTTCCAAAAAAACTGTGGGGCCGTCTTTACTGCCTATAACATCTGCTGCTTTTAGAGGTACTTAGCTGGGTCTGAACAAAGGCTGGACATCTGCACTGGTTGCCTGCCCACTTATTCTGTGAGAAGCACTGACCAGAGCCTTGAGCACTCATTAAATCATTAATATTTAAATCAATTCAAGTGCCTTTGTTGACCGCAGAATTACATGTCAACAGGACTTTGCTGTGTGTTAGAAAGAAGTGAACAGCAAAGCCCCGGAATTTGCTCTTAATGTTTAGGTGTTGTAAAAGATGTTAATAACTGTGTGGAGTTTAGATAATTGCAGTTATAGGATGGAGTTTCCAGGGAGATTAACGGAAGCACAAACATGCAAGTGCTTTGGCATTTAAGGCAGCAGTTGAGCAGATTTTGAAAACTTTCTTTGCTTTGATGTGGGTGCCAGGTAGTTTCTTGTGAACTAAATGAGCTGTGTAACTTAACAAGGGAAAGGCCACTTGTCGTCTTACCACTCTCAACCTCTGTTCCCATGTAGCACCACCATTTAAACCACATTGCTCAGTTCTCACATAACCCTAGTAAGGCCTGAAATACATTTCAGCCACATTATTTCCATCAGTACTGATAAGCCAGGACAGTTTCACTTTCTGGGGTGAGAAAAATCAACTTCAGATCTGTAACAGGGTAGACCGTGCTCAAGAGGTACCCAGATGCTGTAGTAGTTACCAGTTGTACACTGGAGCTGGACTACAGGAAAGCAAAAACAGAATTCCAATCAGCTGCATTAATTTCCTGGGTGTTGCTATCAGCTGACAGACCCTTGGGTTTCAGGTGAGGTATTTGTACTCTAAGAAACATTATCCTGTAGTACTCATCCAACCCTAACAATAGGTGAGGAGATGAGGTTACGGTAGTGCTGGGAATTTCATCATGATCTTGCATTACCACCTTTGGCAAAGGAGAAGACACAGTTGTTTGTAAGTTACTTTATCCAGAGCAATTTGCTGTTGAGTCCTGTCCCTGCTCCCTTATCACAGGCTCCTTTCTGTGTCCTGGTACTGCTCCTGACTACTGAGATACTCTATCTGAGAGTTAAACTGACAAAGTGCAATTTATTCTGTTTGCACAGTGTTGGAGGTGTCCCATGAGTTTTGTTTTTAAGGTTATATAGTGAGTGTATAGGTTGGGTTCAGTTCCATGGCTTAAGGGAGGAGCTTCTGGAGGTGTATTTTGTGAAGAAGGAAGAGGAAGGGTGTGGCTGCAGCAGTGGTTTCTACACATCCCTTCCCCATCCTTTGGTCAGAAAGAAAGTAGGATGACGGAACAGCATCTGGAGCGGCTGCTGGGATGGCCCTTTGGGGAGGAAAAACCTGGGCACATCACAGTGGCCTCAGCTTCTGGTGGAGGTGATGCACTGGCTGGTCTGAAGGTCTGCAAGGTTGCATAAAAAGCACTTTGGGGGCATGGTCAAACGTTTGTTCTAGTCCAGCAGATTTGGGAGTACCAAAGCTCTGTGAAGCATCCTTGTAGCTGTGAGCAGAAGCTGTGAGAGCTCAGTTGCTCGTAAGAGACCGACAGGGAGCGTGACGCGCAGCTGGGAATATCTGCCATGCTGGGACAGGGAGGCGCTGGGAGCGGAGGGAGCGGGCGCTGCGCCCCAGCGCGGCCACCGGGGGGCGCGCGCGCACCGGGAACCGCGCTCCAATGTCATGTTATTAATGTTATAATTACCATCTCAGCGTGAAAATTTTACAGTCAAAGACTTACTTGATGTGACAGTGATATTCTCATAAGCCTTAATAGCTGGCCAGGACAAAAACTTTATACGTATTTTATATATTATTTCCACAGATATATTTACTCCATGTTTACCCTGTTCAATGAAAAAAAATTTTTCATAGGGAACAAGATTTTTGTTTTAATATACTAATAGTCCTCCACCCGCCCCAAATACAGGCCTTTCCCATGGTATGCCTAGTGGAATATACCCCTTCCTATATTCATCCCCTTCCCTTCCCATCTTCCTCTCTTAGATCCTGCAAGTGTGACCAGGCAGTCAGTGAAATGTGCTGAGGACTGTGCAGACTGGCCAGACAATGCTCACAGGGGATTGTTTGGCCTCTTGGGTTTTGTCTTTTGAAATAAGTAGAGAAACAAAAATAAAATAAGAAATTTGCACTGAATATTTATTTTGATAAACACTGCGTACTCCAAACAACTACATGTTATTTCAGTTGTAAGCCACAATCTGTTGGAACCAATGTCCCAAGAGCTCTTGTCATCATAAACCCGAGAGTCAATGCATTACCACGGTCTGCGGACATAGAGAGCTTTCAAGTGCAAAGCAGATTATCAGAAAAGACATATTGCCAGCCTCCTTAACAACCTGGACAATGCTCATCTCCAGTAAAAATGCTTCATATGTCTGCAATTAAGTTGTCTTAGTGCCATTGTAATAAATTAATAGAAAATATATCTTTTTTCATTGGAAAGTCTATAAGAAAATGTACAAACATCTAACTCCGAAAAAGGACCAGCTGTTTCGGCGACAGGTAAAACAAGCATTCGAACAGAGGCAAAAAACCCCAAACATCCAAACAAACAGAGACAAACAAACAAAATGCAACCAAAACTCCACACTCTACCAATGGCAACTGTGTAGGCAAACATGGAAACATCTGCATGGCAACATCTGTAATAAAACCTTACAAAGAGGGTCGCTGCAGTTGTGCAAGGACTGTAGAGAATGGACAAAGATCAAGCAGTCGGGCAATTCACTAGTCAGAATGTGTATGTGCAGCTTCTAGAACAGTCAAAGATTAATCTTATGGCACAAAGCTCTTGCTGACTGTTGATGGTATCAGGCTTCATTCTGTCTTCAGAGCAACACACTGACTCCACCCCTGAAGGTTGATGGGAGCCCTTTGCATTTCACTGGCATGGCTGTCCCAGTACACGGCCACAGTGCTCTGCTACCCCTCAGGATTCCAGACTGCAGTGATTCCCTACCCCTTATTCACAGCGTGAGACCCACCTGAGCTCCAAAACACGCCCCATGTGACAAGCTTTGCATGATAGAACAAGCTACTTAAAAGTTTTCTTCTCTTAAGATGAGATTTTTTAGAAAAGAAAAAAAAAAGTGTATTTTTTTTCTAGAGCCAAGTCTTATGATTTCACCCTGAGAATTCCCAAGCCAGTAAAATCAGAAGCTACACATCAGCATAAAGGCAGAGTGCTTGTAGAAGCAGAACAAACCTGCCTAGGGGATAGACCCACCTGGTGTGATCCTCCTGGCCATTTACAGACTTACAGGGAGCAGAAAAGGTTGTGGCCAGTGAAGCACCACAGAGGGCAATCCCTGCACTGGGGTTGTGCAAAGCCAAATCCTACTCCAGGCACACTCCAAGCCCAGCTTTCCTGCCCACCATTTTTCAAGTGCTCATGAAAGAAATACTCCTGCTTTGGTCCATCTCTTAGAAGCAAGTGTGTTCCACCAGCACCTGTGCAATGGCATCAATGGCGTTGGCTCAGGGCAGTGAAGAGGTTTTGATAACACAGACTGACAGACTCAAGGGAATTCTTGTTAGTCTGTTCCCTTGACTTCATGGATATGGCTCTGTTTTGGCCCTCTGAGAACATCAGATAAATGTTTGGATGATCATGGTTGAACCACCAGTGTGACTGACTCCATGGAATAATTTGTTAAATTCCCAAAGCATCATAAGGATTTGGGGAAAAAAACAATTCACCTTATTGCCTTTTACAAGTGTTGGCCATTCCTTCTGGAAACAGCACAAATACCTAAAAAGCATTCATTAACAGACTCTTGTTGGGAAGCAGGGAGGGAATGCTTGGCTCTTCTTTTTTCGTTTTTTTTCTTTTTTTGTTTTTCAAATGCAATACACATGACATTCAGTGAATTCAAAACAATTATATAGTAAGACTGCAAAGAACATTTCCAGTTTCAAAACCCAGGAGAGGCTTGAGGGGAATGTAACTTACAGGCCTATCTAAATTTTGCTCATGGTTGCTTTGACTTTCAGAGTGACTGATCTAAAACAGGCTTGTAGAGTACAGCACCTGCCCAGCCTTTGGAATGGCACACAAAATCTTTGCTTTTCATAAACTGCTTTTTGGATACTGTGGGGAAAAAGCAATTGAATTTTGTAAACTTTACTTAGAGCAAAATGAAGTAGTCATCATCAACTAGAATAATTTTTCTGGCAATGGGGACAGGCAGAGATAAAGTGTGGAAACAAACCAAGTATTATTGACAAAGTCGTCCTTCTATGTGCTTTGAAAAGCTCGTCATCCTGTCTTTTAGACTTCCTCCTACCTTTAGATTTCTCAAAACAGCCACAGCCTCCAGAGATGCCTTCATGGCATTTCTGAGCAACAGACAGAAATATCATTAAACACTGAAGTGCTTTAAATGCTTTACAAGGTAATGTTTACTTTCCCAGCTACAAGAGATGCCCCTGTGGAGTCCTGATTCACTCTAATCTGCTTTCAGTACCCAGGTATTGTTTGAAGCAGGGGGAGAGGAGGTACAAGACATCCAACTAGTGCAGGGGGATTCCCACTTTAATTCTTCAGCTGCCTGGTAAGGCCTCTGTCACCTTTCAGCCAGGTGTCATGTAACTCTTCCAGGAGATCCAAGACAATAATGTCCTTAAGCCCTAGGATAAGATCAGAAAGCAACGTACAGCAGAGCAGTCTGACCCCATTCCTGCTTTGTCTTGGGAATGAGAGAGCTGGTTACCCTGTTTGATGCTGACTACGGTAAGTCCCAGAAATCCTAGCTAAAACCTGGAAGCCCTGGATGGGATGGCTTTAACTGACAACATAAACCCTCCAGACTGACCCTGAACATTATCATACAGAGAGGAAAGGTTGCATGGGAAAGGCTGAGAAAATAAAATACCTGTGTTAATTGACATTGCTGTCCTTCTAGCCTACAGCTGCTTGTTGGAGGAAAATTTCCTGTTTGTACAATCACTTTTAAAACTCCTTGATCCATTGGGAAAACGCAGTTTTCTGAACAAACAGAAATATGTGGTTTCATCAGTCTCCACTGGCGTGTTTTGTCTGCTCCTTTTTTCCTCACTTCCCCAACTATGTGCCTTGGGTTGCACGTACAAAACACAACCCAATGAGCTTGATCAAACCTCATAGAAGCTTTAGGATAAATGCCTACTGTCCAGTCACATTTCCCAGCATCCAGGTAATCATTCAAATATGTTCTTTCTGCCTCTAGATTGTCAACCAGCCTTTGAACTGGCATTCCGTGTTTATGTGAGCAGCCAGTCACACAATGAAAAATAAAGTGTCCAGACAACTTAGAGGCTGGTAAAAGCAACTACCCTCAGTGGCCTTTAGACCTAGAACTCTCCCTTGGAGAGGCAGCACACAAGTTAGTCTGTCACAGGGGTGCTGATAAAACCAGCACCTGGTAAAAACAGGTCAAATCTTGCTTAGTAACGCGAGAGTCACCACGGCATCGGTGCGCGAGCCAGCGCGGGGCTGGCGATGGCGGGACACGCGCTGGTCACAGAGGAAGGCTTTTCTGTCACATGTGGCCACTCTAGCTACTTACAGTAAGATTCTTTTTGAACATCAACAACAACAACAAAATGCTACACCCGGTGTGCAGGCTGGCGAAGCGCCTGCGGCGAGCAGTCAGTAGTCCGTCCCATGGGGCAGTGCTGGCAGCCAGGAGGAACAGCAGGGTGTCCTCACAACTTCATTTTCTTCACCACAGGAATTGGCAGTGCTTGGTAGATTTTAGCTGAGTCCTCGTTAGTGACCAGCTTCACCCAGACTGGGCGGAAGCTGCCTTTGAAGCCGACAAAAGCCATTTTTTCTGCAAATCAGAGCAAATATATCAGGAGTGCATCAGGGCTGTACCAGAAAACCTGTGTGCACGGCTGTGTCCCATGGCTGGATGGGCACAGATGCACAAGAGCACACAAACCTTGGCAACATGCATTCTCCAGGTACAGAAGAAATATTTTCCTCATTTAGCTTAATTAAAATTTTATCTATATATTGTGTGCTTCCATTAAGTAACAACATGTGCTACACTGCAGAGGAGAAAGTGAGAAGGAAAAAAAACTCCCTAGTAGACAGCTTGAGCTCTCTGTTGAAGCTCTCATTATTTACATGGTGGTTATATTCAAACCCCTTTCCTGCTTGGGGAAGGTGGGGGGATCATCATAGAACCTAGAATTGTTTCGAATTGGAGGAGACCTTAAAGGTCATCTAGTTCAACCTGCCTGCTGTGGGCAGGACACCTTCTGTTAGACCACGTTGCTCCAAGTCCTATCCAATCTGGCCTTGAACACTTTCAGGGAGGCGACATCCCCAACCTCTCTGGCAACCTGTGACAGTGTTCAACACGTTCACAGGAATGAAGTTCAGGACCATAATCAAGACGTACATTCCCCACAAAGAAAAGGCAAAAGTTCTCAGCTGATTGGAGCAACGTGCACTTAGAGCAATAACCTGCAATATGTGATGTTCTGAAATCAATATGCTCTGTGCTATAAAGTCGGAATTGTTTCAAGAGAAAATGAACTAAAAAAAAGTTCAGACAAGTGAAAAATCCTGGTTTCAGGCACTTAGTGGGGGAAAAGGTCCAATATTCCTATTTTAAAATGTCTTTTTATTTACTATTAGTCTGGAAAACCAAACCCCCTGAATTATTGGCATTTGAGAACAACTACCAGAGTAATTTTTCCATCAAGTTTTCAGCTGAGCACTGTTATCCAAAGCTGCACTGGGTGCAGCCTCACAGAATAAATAAATTACTGGCCCATCATCTTTGAGTACATGCTGATAGAAACAAGCAAGGCAAAGTTTAGAAGCAGAGAAAAGGTCCCTTTACTGGAACCCTGGGAGGGGAATAGATCAAAAGAGATTAGAACTGAGCTTTGAAAGGGCAGTTACCTTTTAACCTAAGCCCCTCTTCTGCTCCAAGTTTCTCCAGCACTTTAGTCCATGGTCCTCTTGAAATGAATCTTCCTTTAGATGTCACCAGCACTATGGAGCTGAAGGAAACAAAGACATATATAAAGAGATGAAGAGCCAGAACACATTCTTTGCTTGTTTGTTCTGAGCATTGGTAACTTCTGCCTGTGTGACTCAAACAGCCATGAACTATAGTGGCTTCAGCTTTAATGACTTTTATCAGTGCCTTCCAACAGTTTCCAACATATATTATTTTTCCAGTCAGGCAAAACCCATTAGAAAGCAGACAGTAGTCACCTTTTTTTTTTTTAACACCATTTTCTAGGATGGTTTAAATGTTTTCAACCTGCAGTTCTATCCTGCTTTGCTCAGAAAGACACATGCTCTCCCTGGAATGCTCTTAGCAAGTCTCAAATAATTACTTGTTCTTTCATTTTTCATTAGCAGACTAAACTTGAAGAAATTCACTTCTCTGAGACTTTTATTGGCCTAATTCCTTTCCTTTCAGTGTGCTTCTGCTTAAAAAGTGCATTATCATTATTACTATCATATCACTATTACTGACTTACTTGCATGTACTGTATTTCACCTCAAAATTCTTTGGGTCCTCTACAAATGCCAAAAGACATGAGGTAAGTGCACTAAGCTAATGCAAATCTGTAGTTTCTTGGGTAAAATTTGATATCTGGTTAGGCTTAATTCTAGAAGGATAGAATAAAACCCAAATTAAACATGAAGACATAATCATGTAGTGAGACTTTTCTCATTATACAGGATGCTCAGTGAAGTTAAACTCATTACTTCCTACAAGACCCACAGACACCTCCAATGGCCACCTCAAAGCCAGATAAGGAAGAGCTCTCTCCATGGAGTTTTGTGGAAGTTTTACTACTTTGTTCAGTGGGGCTGGGATGTTGTCTTTGTTCACCTCCTAATTAAAGCTGCATGACATGAATTGAGCAAACAACTGCTTGGAGGAAATTATTTTATTTCATCTTGTGGGGTTTCCAGGAATGAAACTTCCCTGACTCAAATGGCATTTACAGTCTTGCAGAACGAGAGCCATGCTGGGTCTGTTTTACAGCATCATTGTGGACACAAGTCACTAAAATTAATTAGGCAGCAGCTCCTATGGAGCTCAAGTCCTGAGCTCCTGAGGACAGCAGATTTATCTTAACACCTCAGCTGGAATTGGAACTGTTCAGGGGAAAATAGCAATGGGTGGTGGCAGAGGAGCAAGAGAAGCAAAAGAGTTAAGAGTTAGCAGGACTTTTCCTAGAATAAACGTGAGGTGTTAAAATGCTCCAGTGCTTACAAGATTGGTTTGAGCTGGCAGGCTGGTTTTGACAAGTTTGGGATTGCTGAATCACATCTTTTTTCTTCCTTCAGTTCACTAAAATCATTATTTTTTATTAAGCATTTCCTGCTATAGAAGTTTAATGTAAATTCACCAGATGTTTTCTTGTCCCTGGGAAACTCATCATAAAAATGGATTTATTTTATAAAAAAAAAGGCATTTGGCCTGCAGAGAGTTGCCTAAATAAATGGAAAGCTTATCCTTGCTAGAAACACTTCTTCTTGCACCCCCAAATCCATGAGTTGTTTCAGCAGTCTCCTCACAAACAACAATGAAATATATTCACTTCCCAAGAGCACTCCACAAGCTAATATGGGAAGAATCCCTTTGGTTAACAGGTTTCTGATGTTGCTCCAATTTTCCTTCCAGCAGATGAAGCTGCTGTTCTCCAGGATGCAGGAACGTGTGTTGGCTACTTACAACTCTGCATTTCTGGCTGCCCATACTTAAAATATGAAAGAATCCAGTCCTTAGGTCTGGACAGGAAAATGTGCAAAAAGGAATATATTTTATTAGCGGAATTTTCTGCAACCTGAGAGAACATGCAGGAAGTAGAAAAATGCAAACTGTGCACATCTGTACTGACCAGTGCTTTGTGAATTTGTCTGCAGTTTGTTTGCAACTCACAACATAAACTTAGCTCTGCAGTTTATTAGTCACATGCAGCTCTGCAGTTTATCTGGGGCTCAATCAGTTCCTAAATCAGTTCCTAAATCAGAGTCTACATCCTGCTGCTGCCTGCACGTCCCACACACATTTGAGTTCTGTTGGAGCCACTGGGCACAGAAACACATTGCTGGGTGTCTGGCCCATGTTGGGTGACAAAATCCAGGAAGATGAGGAGTGTTATACACCATTCTTGTACATTGCACCTTAGTGAGGCCAGATTATTTACTCACTGATCTTTGATGTTGTTGACATAATTTTCTATCTGTGCTGGGATTCCCTGTAGAATGGAGTTTTTGAATGCTACTCGATCAACAACGTTTCCATGATGTCCATCAATGACAACCAGCTGGATACCCTCATCGGTGAGGAAAAACCTGACATCGTCAACCTGTGCAGGGGAAAAACACTCTTGATCTATCACAGTAACACAATTGCAAACAATTTCTTGTAAGAAGCACTGATAGACCTGAGTCATGGGACTGTCTATCAAAGGGCAGAATTCCAGGTCTCTGAGGCCAAGCTGTCCTGCATTTTCCTGAGTAGGGAAAGTTGCAGCCTTTTGTCTTTTATTTTTTCAAAATACAAAGCAGAAGTGATCTGAATCTGACTAACCATAGTAACTTTGTAACCAAGTTTTCCATAAAGATGAAGCAAGTATCTTAGAATTTCATCCCATATAAGTTCATTGAGAGGATTTGCTCACCTCAATGTATGCAAAGTCATCCTTTAGGTGGAAATACTGTTTCTTGTAAGTTTCTATTTTCACTTCTATTAGATGGTCCTTGGTCTTCTGTTTAAAAAAAAAAAAGGCAAACAAGGAGAGAAAAGAGTTTTTCTAGTGAGAATGTCCATTACCTGAATGCTGCATTTTCCAACCACATTTTAAACCTTGAAATTCAATCAACAAGAAAGCTATATAATAAGCAGTGACTTGCCAAATTACATTGCTAATGAAACTGGGTACAGTGGTAACCTTTCTGCTCATCCTGTCACCATTTAAATTGTTTCACCAAATGGCAGAGTGATTCTCACTTTGCAGAACTGACACATAATTCTCTAAGGCTTTGCTGTGCATTCCAGTTTCAAGGGTGATGAGAGAAAAAAAACAAATAACAGATAAATATCCCCTTCCCTCCCCCAGAACCAGACTGGATACAGGAGCCAGTGTTGTGCATTATATGAATGAAACATTCAGCTTTGCAGTCCTATCTCTGACACTGCTGTTCTTACAGCCTGGAGGAACTGGAGGGCAGGCAAGGAACCTACTGCCTTTCCAGAGTCAAATTCCCTGAACTAACCTGTCTTCCAGCTTGTCACTTTTCACCCTGTGCCTTTAAGCACAGCACAGCACATCAGAGCCCCAGAAGACCAAGTACCCAACTTCAACCCAAGTCTTCTGTGGCTCTGTCCTTGGAGGACCTGTGCTCTCTGCATATGCAAGAATCTGTTTCCTATTATTTCACATGCCTCAACCATTTCAGAAAATCATGCACAGGATATACTGAACGTGGCATGTTTGTGGACATAATAATGTGCCAGAACTACAGATTTACATGAGCAATCATTCTGTGATAATAAATCAACTGCTTTACCAGTTGTGCACTGGAGAGCTTCTTTGGCATTGGCACTTCCACTATTGGTGTCTCAATGTACTTGGGATAGGCTGTGGCTTCACAGTCACTGACAGCAGCTGTCTTTGGGATCACGGCTTTGATTCTTATTCGTTCACAGCCCTTTACAGAGCAGAAAGCAAACTTCTCTTTCTCATTTTGAGCTTTGAGTTTCAGAAACAGCAGCCTGCAGGCAGGAGAAAAAAGCGTCCTTCAAACTTTTGTGCACAAAAAATGCCAACTCCCAGTTTTGACAAACTCCTTCCTATGCTTTCCAACAATGTGCACTGTGACCCTTCACCCTGATGTCTGCATTTTATAGTGCCCAATATACCACATGCAAAGAAAAGAGGACACAAGTCTCAGAAAAGGTTTAGAGAGCTCAGGTAACTTAGAACAGAGAAATAAGATGGCACCTAAACTCCCTTTGAACTCCATTCTATAATGATACATATATGTAGAAATATATGCTTTGTATTTTAGGTTTTTCTTTCTTTCCCATTGTTTTAATCCTTTAAAAGAAAAGAATAGACTTTACACTCTTAGTTCCTGTGCGCCCCTGTCACAGTGTTTAGAAATGGTTGCTGTTCATAACAACAAGGTTTGCATGTGTCTTCTGTTAAGTTTCATGGTCTGCACTTTGCTTTTGTCTTTGATTCTTTTTTTTCTAATTTGTATTCACTTGGCAAAACATTTCCCAGAGTAATTGGCAGGGCAGCAGAGGCTATAAATGACTGGCAGCTGTGGGAGTCCCATGAAAATTAAACACTGGTCACATTCCCAGAAATCCTTCCTGGTTTTATTGTGATCCTCACTAGTGGCTTTAGCCAAATGGCTCACAATTCCAGCAGCATTCGCAAGGCAGTGTCCAAATCAGCAAGATCTGCTTCCTTACCCAGTGTCCTCATCCCAGTAATAATATCCTTTGGTAGGGTATCTGTGCTCCAGTTTCTCCATTTGAGAGGTTCTGTAGAAGGTTCCAGTTTTGTATGTTTTCTTCAAGAGGCGGTTGTGGATGTCTGAGAGAATGGAAAATGTCGTCCCTTTAGGATAGCAAAACCCCACTTGGATCCAGTCATTCCTAAAAATAGCAAAGACCCACATTGTAACAAGTCAACATATAACTATTATTTTACTGTGCATGCTAGAAGCCAAACTAAATAATTCACTATGAAAAATATAAGTTATTTTTTCCTAGCAAGTTCAAATTTTCATGGATTGAGATGAATCAATGCAAAGTAAATTAGATATAACAACCATGGCTTAGTTAAGCAATGTAGGTCAGATCTGCTCCTGACTTCTACACCTGTGTTTCCATGCACCAGGGATGAATTAGCTCTAAATTTCCAAAAATGAACCATGTTATCTTGCAGGACTTCCCAGGGGAGGAAACAGGAATCTGAGATGTCTAATGAAAAGATGGTGAACTCAGTGGACTTCCTGGAACAAGCATGTTCATTCTGGAAGAGCTCATGAGGTGATGACCTCACCCATTAAAAATGTGAAGTTACATTATTGGGTGGAATGTTGGAATTGGGATCACTCACTTGTTGAAGTTGATGAGCCATATGGCCAGCTCTTCAGGGGCTGTCTTGTCCCAGTGGATGGTGTAGCCTTTCCTCAGAGTTATAACTGGCTGATACTGCTGGTAATGAGTGCTTTTGCTTAAAGCCCCTTCCAAGTAGAGTGGGTGATTGTGGTAGTCATTTTTTATTATTTTCATTTTCAGGTTGGCTGGCTTGTAGGCTTGGATGTACATCTAGAGGAAAAAAGATCACTAAGGGTTTCATGAAAATATTAAAGGCCCAGATACTCAATAGATATGAGCTGATGTGAGCCCTGTGACCACAGCAAGGACCTGCATGCCTTGCACTTACAATTAATTTCTGAGGCTTCCTTTTCAACAAAGCAAGCTGTTTTCTGGGAAAGAAAAAAAAAGGAGGAAAAAAAGAAAAAAGAGAAAGAAAAAAAAGGAAAGAAGAAAAGTCCGTTTCCTCATCCACAGAGTTCAAGTGCACATGCCAGAGAAGGCTTCAGACAGGCTGCAGCAAGGCTGAGGTGTTTCACTGTGCTAACCAACCCTCAGCTGCAGGGCAGTATCTATCTCAGACATCTGACTTCTGAACAAGGACCCTTCTGTCTAGATTTCAGAAGCAAGAACCCCAGCTCAGTGGTTAGAAATTGGCTGTAGTGGCACTGAACTTAAAAAAAAAACAACAGTTGCAACACCCAGGACAAAATCAGGCAATTCCAGCAGAGGAAAGTGAGGACTCTCATGGCAGCAGCACTCAGAGCTCCTGTGGTGGGAAGAATGGTTTGGTGGTCACACACAGGATGAAATAACATGAGAGCTGAAGTCTAATTTCAACTGCTTAGCACATTTCTCATAACACTGTGGGCAACACTTCCCTCCATAAGTCAAGGAAAAATAACTAGCCAACAGCCCATGGATTTATAAATATTAATCTGTTAATGCCCATGGAGCTCTCAGGAGACTTCAGGCAGAAGTTGTTGGAGCTGTCAGCAGCCAAGGCCAAAGTATCTGAATATGTACCACAGTATTCCTCATGTTCAAAACCACCTGTGCAGATATGCTTATGAATACACACTGAACACCATGAAGAAAGTTTATTTCTAAAAGTCAAGTTTTACAGTACCAAGAAATTTAAAATAAAATAGAATGATAATGATACTGCAAAAGAAGCAGCTTTACCTGTGCAAAGTGTCCACTGCAGATGGAACCCCTCCAGTCAGGCACATCGATGCAATCAGGGTGCTTGATTAACCAGTTATCTTCCTTGATGAGGTATGAGCCTGGATATTCTGACACAGAGCCATCTACATCATGAAAAACTGATGTTTTATCACCGTCCATATCCAGATCATTGAACCAGGGGCCAGGTTCTCCAAAGAAGACTCTTGAGGTGATCTAAACAAAGCAGTGAAACACAATAATATCTCCAGAAAGGAATGAATCACTTAGAGTACAAAGTAAAGGATGCCTAGGGTCACTACAATGCCTCAAATTATCCTTTTTTCTGATTTTATTTAGCATTTGGAAAGTAGATTGGACAAGAAGCAGTTTGGGGGTCAACTTCTGCATGAAGGAATCTATATACGCTAACTGCACCATTCTTTAAATGGCCACAGATTTTGGCTGCTTAACTTGAGTCACTGTAGGCTTTATGTTTGATGGTTCTGAGGCCTCGTGACTCCAGTGAAGTCTGGGGTTTCAGGTCCTCTGCGACCATCAGCCATGGTTGATGTGGTAATAAAACTTCTCTGGTAATAAAACTGTGAGCTTCAGAAACCAGTCATCCAAAGACAGAAGCAGCTGGTCTTGTAAAAATCAGGAATATCACTGTCATTTGGTACAGGCATATTGGCGTTGGCTCTGCCTGCAGACTCTCTCTTCTTTAAGCCTGAAGTCAATGTAGAGCTGGGTCACATACTTTAAAGGTGTATTTGGTTTGTCAGGCAGAGCAGACACATTTCCCTGATGACTATGGGGGAAAGGCCAAGACAACCAGACTTTCAGCCTCAGTGGTGAGAAATTTGTTTTAAAATTCTGGAGGAAGGTTCAAGAGATGAGGCAATTTTACTGCAGCCACTTCACTCATTGTTTGCTAATATAGTTTGAAGGTTCCAAAGCCACAAGAATTCATACTGATGTGGGGAATACTCAGCAACCTCCCCTGGGAAATGGCTGCTCAGGCAAGTTCTGACTGATATTTTTATCCAGCATAAATAAATGTCATGTCACCAGCCTGCCCCCTGCAATGTGAGGGCATGACCAACCAACACTTTTAGGGGAATTTTGCCTTTCCCATCACATTTGGCACTAGTCAGCACTTTTCCCAACCTATGAGTGAGTCTGCTAATTTTTTGAAAATTAAGCAACCCAAATTATTTCAGTCCAACCACTTTATTTATTTATTTATTTGCAATGTTTGGCAATTGGATTTAACAGCTGCTAGAGGTGAACCTCAGCAAACCAGTTAGAATGTATTTGTGCAGACCAATACAAAAATAGCTCAAAAGCACAAGCCCCAGGACAGGTTCAGACCAGCACCCAGAAGTTCATACTGTAATTCAAAGTTTGGCAAACCCTTTCTGGCCGGGCTCTGCTCTAATTTGTGTCTGCAGGACTGGAGTCTATGGAATTACCCTGGTGTGCAGGGCTGCAGAATTACCCTGCAGCAGCTCAGTTGCACTGGCTGTTCCCCAAAATCAGTATTTTCTGCTTTTTGGTCAGTTAGACCTTTCACAAAACAGACTTCCTTCTGTTGTTGCTTAACTATTATACTGTTGTTGAAAATACAAGGGCAGATTCTTGTGCTTCTTTCAGAATCTGAGATGTACAGAAATGGAAATTATTCTCACTTCACTTAATGTCACTAATTATTTTTTTGGTTTTTAAACTGAAGTCTACTTCTGGTTTGCTGCAAACCTGACAGAATATTGGATTTTCTTGTTTTTGTACCCATCCCATTTTCTCTTTCTTTGCTGCCACTCTATTCTGGCAAAGACAATTGGCAACCTCTTGATGATCTTGTGTTTCCCCTTTTTTGCCCACCATCCCATTTCCCAGCCAAAAAGGCCTTTCTGAGAAGGATCACTCACAGGGACATCTTCAAAGTGGATGTTGGTGACGTTGTTGTTGGGGCAGCTCTGCCAGGCGTTGTTGAGCCGGAAGGCCAAGGCGCTCGTGTGCCGCCCATCCAGGGCTGCGAACTTGCGGAAGGTGCAGTTCTGAACGTTGATGGGTCCATCGTAGAACTGAATTCCTCGAATGGGAAAATCCCTAAAGTACATTTGGAGGAAACAGAAAGATTTGGTCACCACACGATAGCATCAGGATGAGCTGTATTCTAGACATGTACAGTCCCCACAGCACTTGTTTCTCAGCTGCTTTCATTTCTCATAGCCCACAGGATGACTCCTGAGTTCAGGTTTTGGAAGGGATGGGATTTCCCTCCTTTTTATGTCTATGAAATCCTCTTCTCACAAGTTCAGCTCAAGTTCCTTCATGTTGAACAGATCATCTTTATTTAGTCTGTGCTCCTCCAGGGAATGAATTTAAAGCAATGCCAAAGCATTGACCTAAAGATGAACAAATTCATGTTTGCCATCAGAAATGAGTTCTGCAGCAGTGAAACCTGAAACTCAACAGAGCTGTGCAGACTCCTTGGGCTGAGTAATTGCTGAGCTAAAAGAAGTTCCAACACATCTTTTAAAGGAACTTGGACAGACAACTGCAATTAAAAAAAAAAAAAAAAGAATTTGAAAACAAGGAAAGTTTCTACATTCTGTAGGTCTGAGAAAAAATGAAGGGACAAATTTAACAGCCTTTTCTGATATCATCTGCAAGGTAAAGAAGACACCATTTTTCATGCAGATTAAGTGATTGAGTTACTTAAGCTCTTTGAGGCTAAGATAAGATGTTTCAAATTTCGCTTCAATAAATAAATTTGATCCTTTCCTCTTATGAATGGTTTCCATTAGAGAAGACTTGCTTGCTCCTGTGCATTTGTTGTGTCTGAGTTTCTGCACACAACACTCAAGATGAGATATGCCCACATATATGTGCATAACGGAGATTGGGAACGTCATAGCAGATTGGGTTTTCATTATTGCTAGAGATAATAATAAGTCTTCTGTATTGCTAGTGACAGTGAAGTGAAGGCCTATAATATGGCAGAAAAAAAAGCAACTGTTTGGTCATTTGGGGCTACTGTTGGGATAACCATACGTTTAAGAATAACAGCAAAACAAGAGGCCACACACAAAGTTCACTGCCCATTTCAAAACTATTTAACAAAGGCATCAAGTTCCTTTGCAGCAGCAATAAAAACAGTAGTGCTGAGGACAGCCATGACCACATCTGGGCTTCTATGAGTCTTCCTGGCAGATGATCTGGATGGGACCGTCACATTGCTCAGCTACTGCTGACCACATGTACAGAAATGCCCTGCTAGCACACAGTCCTGTTCTCTCCTCTCAGCTCCATTTGCAAAGGGGAGGGGGAAGGAAAGGGGACCCTAATGGTGTCTTGGCAGCCTGCAAGGGTATACCTGCCAGCAGCAGCTGCACAGTGAGGACTCTGGGATAGGGAGACTTGAAATCAAATCCTTTCTGTGCAGTGGTTATTAAACTGAACAGCACTGAAGAAACCACACTGGGCTGGAGTTTGGGCTGGGAGCAGGAACAGTGAGTGCTTTGATGTGCTGAGCTCAACTTACTGTCCGATGGGCAGGGTCCTTCCTCTGTGATCCAGACCTCCAGGTCCCCAGATTTCATTGTCCATTGTCTCAGTGCCCAGGTTTCCACTCTCACCAACAAACAGGCTGTTCTTGATTTCTTGCTTTGAGCCGTCATCATGAGGGAAGGTCCCACCACTAAGACGGAAGGGCTGGAGGTGAAAAGGCTGCTCACACCCAGCTCCACCTCCTGTGCCCCAGGTTGCCACACAACCTGTGCCACACTTACCTTGCCAAAGTCAGTCCAATGCCATTGTCAGCAAACCTGCAAAGAGGAGAAAGATGCTTCAGAAAAGATTTGGTTTTGCTTTGGTTTATCATGTCAAACTATAATAAGCAAAACAATGAGGTAGAGAACAGCAGGGATTATTTTGGCACAACTTGCAGTATCTGCAGATCACATGAAGCAGCAGACATGCACCTGATTGCTCCAAGCTGAGGTTCAGACAGTGATTACTAGGCATAGTTTACTTGTCTGATAAAGCTTTATCCCCTTGTCTAATGACCACACTCTTTTCACTGTTAGATAAAAAATTCATGCTTAACTCCCACTCTAACTAGCTTTCATTATTTATTAATGCTTTGCCTTATGCACACCTCTGCGCTCCCCTGTCTTCATATATCACATCCTGCTTCCATGCAAGAGCTGTGCAAGGGGAACTGTGATAAAAAGGGAGAAGCTTGGCTTCTCTTTCATGAACAGGAAGACAGAGATCCAAGCTTCCTTATTAAAAACAAAAATAAACCCACAAACTAGTGTCTCTTTCTATTTTGCTCAAATTTCAAGCTTTTAGATGAGATAAATTGCAACTGTTGGTCCCTGACTCTTGCTTATAGAAAGGCTACAATGGATTGATAGTTTGAGTCAGTCTTGGTGGTGTCTTCACACCGGTGTCACTCCTGACACGTCTATCTCCAATCTGGGCAGTAACAGGAGAGCAGAGCCCAGCGCCGCACTGCTGTCTGTAGGTGGCAGCCCTTCCCTCCCTATCGCCTCGCTTTCCTGCGTGCCACATGAACATTTGCGTTGTTAACATGATACATAAGTCTTTTTGTAGCAATAGAAATGGAAATAGCTGTGGCTATAAAGACAATTACGGTTTGATGGCTGCTTCCTCCAATTCACATATACTCGATATTTACTGCTGGAAACTCATAAAACACGTGGTCTTTTAGCACCCTTCATTCACTGTGCTTTATAGGCGATGTGAATGACCCAGTGACCTGGGTGGCATCTGTGAGGACAACATCTGCTGACCATGGAGTGGGATGGATACTTGTGGGTCGTAAGAAACATGAACTGTGTTGCTCAGTATGGTATTTCTGACTGTTCTGCTACAACCCCATTGTTGCCAAGCTTACTGGTGCTTTAAGAGGTTTGGGTCACACAAAGGTAAGGCAGCTCTGGCTGGGAATTGGACATCAGATATTGATGTGACAGCTATTCCCACCAGGGCTATCACTATATGCCTCGTAGAGGGGCTTCTTCCTTTTTCTCCTCTTTTTTCATTGAGATTGTAATCAGGAGCCTGGCCCAGCAAAAGAAATTGCAGCAGATCATCTGTTTTGAAGTGCAAAACAAATATCTGCTCTGACCAGTGCAGGAAATGGCCTTCAAAGAGCACAACACGCACTTGCCCGGTCTCTCTCCCTTGCCACTGAGATGCATAGTTTTATGTCTGCTTTGTCAGTACCTGCTTATTCAGCATAACAACGAACCACATAAAACTGAGCTGTGACCAGGCTAAGCCAGGGAAGGTGGTGCATTTTGCTGTTTTCTTTTCAAAGCACCTCATTTTTCATGTAAAAAAAATTAGTTTTTATTTTCAGTTATTTGCACCTGTGTGCCTGTGCATGTGTATTGTGACCCTTTGTGAATGCTGATCAGCATCACACAGAGAAACAATCGAGGGATCTTCAGCAGGTTTTGTTTGTATAAAATAATGCATGTGGTTACTTAACATTTCATCTTTATTTCAATCTTGGCCATATGAAAGGTGCAAAGCGATATAAATAGTCTGAACCACAGCTATGCTTGCCATAAACACCAGGCTGAACTCTGAGAGTTGAAATAAGGCAAAACTCACTGGCAGTTGTCCAGCCACACATCTCCACCTCGCAGCCAGGCCCCGTGATCCTGATTCTTGTAGGCAATAAAGCGCTCAATTATTGCAGGTTCCCTGGGCTTCAAAGGATCAGCATCCTTGTGTGGGCTGTATCTGTAACCAGAAGGAGAATAGAAAGGTTAGAAAGGGAAGATAGCCTTGCTCGCTGTATGGCCCTGCTAAACATCTGGTTTGGGGTAACTCAGGAACAGCTTTGGGACAACAGTCCATCCACGTAGCATGTCTAGTCAAGCAGCGATGGCCAGACCAAGCTGCCAAGAGAAGGAAGGTCCAGGCAAGGCAGTTGTAAAGACCCACTCCAAGTTTCCTTTCAGCTTTCCAGTGTTGTATTGCTGATATATTGCTGAAAGCATGGAAAGTTTATTATTGCTCCCAAAAGTGTGAGGGTTTTTTTAGTCCTTTACTGTTATCCTTTACCATATTCCCATTATTTAGATAGATATCCTTTTGTTTTCCCTTTTGAGCTTTCTTATCTCCTAACTTTGGCTATACTGTGGCCTTGAGTACCACTGCCAAGTTTTTCTTGCTGTGGAAAGGAATTAAAACATCTCAGAGAGGGGCTGAGAGTATGTCCTTCACTATTCCCATTGCACAGGACACATGTACAAAATTTATTAACTCTGAAGGTCTCAGTATGATGAAATATTGTCTTGATGTAGCAAAAAAAAGGCAGACAGAAGTGGGAACTGCAGCAAGGTGTGCCCTCAGCTGCTCCCTGTCAGCCACCACTCGAGCCACAGCATCTGAGCAAGGGTCTGGCTCTCCACAGTGATGCTGAGCCCAGCTGTCATTTACCTGATCCCAAGACACAGCTCTCCTTTTTACTGTTGAAGGAGCATCTTCCATCATACTACACAGCTTAGAAAACCTGACAGATGAGTATCCAACTCAATGCCAGCAACGGATGGTCCAGAGATTAAAATTCATTCCTCACCAAGAGATAGCAAGGCCAAGCTGTCAAATTGCTAACAGATATTCAATAGCACTTTGCTTTGCTTAATAAACCATCATATCAATCTAAAACTGAGCATCAGGTTGATAGGGTTCCAGTAAATGAATATTGCTTTGGAAGCTTCATCACTGTGAATTTGCTTTCAGAAAGAGATTTAGTATCAGCCCTTGTGAATTCCCCAGACATTGTTAAATACAGATATTTTGAGATGGATTCCGGTTTCATTCACATCTATGATAACTGGAGGAACACTACAGGGTGCAGAATTTGACTCAGATATTTAATGCTGTAATTGAATGTAGAATAATCTCTCCAACTTTGTAACTGTCCAGCCTAGCTCATAGTTTGCCCTAGCCAATTCAGATATAATCATTTATTCAGTTGTTCAGTCTTGACACATGGTAA
Source organism: Pithys albifrons albifrons (assembly GCF_047495875.1). NCBI lineage: Eukaryota > Metazoa > Chordata > Aves > Passeriformes > Thamnophilidae > Pithys > Pithys albifrons. Next base: position 13,058,313 of record NC_092470.1, read on the forward strand.
GTAAAAAACAGAATAAATAATCTGAGCTGCAGCCTATGACAGTGGGTAATCCCCGAGCATAACCATGACCATATTAAAAATTGTTTGGCTTCCAGGGGTCATTCCTGCCCTTGTATGGCAAGGAAGAAATTGCTTTTTGTATTCACTTACTGTGCCTGTGGCAGCAGGCAATTTCCCAAGGCACATGTTCAGCTGTATAGAAAAGCAGCATCAAGCTCCCAAGAGCAGGCTGCTCTTAATAAGTTATTTTTTAGTAGTTACTTTTACCATTGAATTGATCACTTGAAATAACTGAGCATTTAAATAATGTAAATAACATTCACTTTTGAACATCTTTTAGTATCAATTGCTAGCCAGGGCATTGGATGATGAGGATCACAGGATAACTGATATCTGAGCTCCTGGTTGGGTTCCCCTGGGCAGCTGGACCGATCCCACCCCTGCAATGCTTGCCCAGTGCATGACTACAGTAGTCTGGGTAACCTAAACCCTAGAGATAGAAAGGAGAAAAGGATAAAGTTGCCATTCTCCCCCTGCTAAGTAGAGGTTTTTAGTAGGTTTATCTTCCTTACATGGTTTCTTCTGCCAAGAAACCCAGTCATGAGGGAATGCAGGTTGGGTGCAACTGGAGGCAATTGGACTGTTAGGAAAGAAAACTAAAAATCGAGAATATTTATGTTCTTTTACATGTTTGGGGTTTGGTAACTAAGTTAAGAGCCAGACTCAACCTCTAATGAGATACAAGGGTGCAAGTGCAGTCCTTACATCAGCTTCCTCGCTGGAATCAGCTTTGTGGAATGAGTGGAAATTCTCAGAAGCAACCAGACCACAGTAGGTCTGCTGATACAATCCAGTCTATAGAGAGGTCTCCAGTATTTCTGAATTACTCCATTACACCACCCAGAGGCTGTACACAGCAGCAGAGAAGAAAGATCACCCCATACACTTAATTGCAATTATTATTTGAAATATTTCAAATTAGGATTTGAAACTAGACTGAAATCTGAAATCAAAGCATGAGGTCCATGACATAAGCACTTCTTGTCCAAGCAAGTTCTACAAGAATTAATAAAATCAATACTATTCCCAGGAAATACTTCAATTTCTAAGAAACTCTTGCAGCAAGTTCTACCCAGCACGACCGTTGACCAGGCAGCATCTAAAAAATCAAAACATCAGTGGAATACCCTAGAGCAGATGTAACATCCATGTCAGCGCAGACCTAAAGAGCAAGGACAAAACCAGAAGGGTGTCAGTGTTGGGGGCCCCTTATAAAGGAAAGTGTAGAGATGAAGTTAGAAATGGCAAGGTGTATCTAAGACCTGTCCTCAATAAGAGCCACCCCAAAGGCATTGCAATAATCCTTGTGAGCTTCATAGCAATTTCATAGCTTTCAGTCAGTGCTATAGAGAAGTCTTTTCCAAACCAAACTGTGCAAAACACTTTACCTCCCAGAAATCAGTGTCAGGATAGGCCTTTTGTCCTTGGCAGAGGCTGGAGTGGTTTTAACGCCGTTATCAATGATCATTCCAGCCTAAAGGAAAATAGAAATGCAATATCACAGCATATTTATAAATTTTACAGTTCTTTCCATCTCCAGGCTCTACCTCCAATTGTTCTAAGCCAAAATCACTCACATGATCATAATAACAACTTCTGTTAGTAGCATGTCAAACAGAGGGCTGCCAGGACTATCCAGACTTGGATTTATCCCCCAAGATTGCTGCAAATTCCTAGAACTGCACTTTTGTCATAAATACATATATCCCCATACACATAAACCCCCTGCTGCAGTCTAAAGTCCTCAGTAGCACACAGCCCCACAGCACAGCACGTAAATAAGCAGGGACAGCAATTAGACACAGAGGCCGTATTTATCCCTCTAGAAGCTGTTCAGTTAATTGCTAACATTGGCAGTTGAGGTGTATAATTAGACGAGCTGCCAATAGATGCTCCTGGAGGCAATATTTTATGAGTGCAGGGGCAGTGAAGCAGCCTGAGTGGAGGGGAGAGCCGCTCTGGGTGCACAAGAGCCAAGTGGGAGCTGGTGCTGGCTCTCACGCCAGCCCATGGACTGCTTTATCTGCACACACAAAGAAGCTTGCAGGAACTTTCAGTGAAACAGAGAGCACAAGCACTAATAGCTTGCAGACCCAAAGAGCTGGAGCGAGGAGAGGGTGTTTTTTCTGAGGGCAGCGTTCCCATTGCGTGCAGACTCACCCTGTAGTTGGAATGCGCACGGTTGTTGGAGAATTTCCCCATCGGCATGTGTTCCGAGTAGCCCGGGGAGTACATGCCTGCTGAGGGCCCCGTTGGCACGTGGTGCAGAACAAACCAAAAGCCTGTTTCCTGAGAAAGAGAATGGGCATTTGAGATTTTGCTGGTCTACATTAGCCCAAGGAGGTCTCAGTAAAGTCCAAGACATAAGCCAGACTTCAGGACAAATCACAGCCAGAGGCATTGACCTGTATAACACCTTGAGCCAAGAGTTTAACACACACAAACACTGACATTCACCCTTCCACATCTTCACTGTGCCTGAAGGTAATCTTTGACATTGATATTGAAGCAATAAGTAAGATTTTTGAAACTTAAAATAATTTTTATTTAGTTGCCTAAAATGTATCAAGAAGCCCTGATCTAGGTACTCAGATTCGGAAGCCTTGGAAAGACCACATCTCTCTGTATAAGGCTTGATTTGCTTGCTTGTTTGTCTTCATAGGACAATAAGGGTTCCTGGTGTGACCAAGAATTCCTGTGGAATTAACATTAGGACTGATTGAAATTTCAGAGCACCATTGCTGTGCTGCAATCAATGGAATCATTGCCAAGGGCTTCTCTGTGACTCTGCAGTCACATTTATTTAATTTGTTCAAGCTGCACATTGGGAATTTTTGTTAAAGCCACCCAGCTTTAGAAACAGTAAGTGACAATAAGTGTGGAGCAAAAGGAAAAACATTCTTTTTATTGGTGGCACAGCCACATTACTTTATGTCTTAATCAAGCAGCTTAAAAAATGTCTGGGTTACAGAAACAGGTTTTATTCCAGCCAGAACCTCTCTCAGCCTTGCAGGGCTGTAACTGGCTTGAGCTATTACCAAATAAGAAAATTGTGCACTCACTTCAGATCCAGCAGCTGCACAGTTTATAAGGTTGTTGTGAGGGTTCGCTATCCAGAAGGTAGAGACAGCACTGCAGATCAGGAAAACAAAGAATAACATGAAAATGACACTTGGAGCACACACCAGAGTCAGCCATCAACTCCCCCAGCCCAGGCAGGGCCGATACCTTCCCAGATAAGGGGTCCTGCCTAGGGGACAAAAGGAATGTGTTTTTTCTTTCTTTTCTCATATCTTGTGTCCTCTGTGGTTTGACAGAGAGCATGGCCTTATCTTTTAAAACACCAAGTATTAAATGAGGAATTTCTACTGCAATTCCAAGGCTGCTATGAAGCTGTCAGATGTCAATCATGTTTTATGATAAAGTAAACCTGTTGTTGCACAAGTCACAGAAAAGAATTTGCCCCCAAATAAGCCCTCAGAATCATTAGAGACTCGTTTAATCAAGGAATTGCCTCTTAAGGGCTTTCCAAGTGTACCCCCAGTACCTGCCTTTACCAAGACCTGCTGTGATTCATTAACTTTACTTGCTTGCACCCTCCTGAACATTTCTTTTGGAACAAAAGGAATTCATTTGTCTAATGCACATAAAAGACTCTTAATTGAAAGACTCCCATCAAGGAGTAAAGATCAATCCATCACTGTCCATCCTGTGACACACAGCATTCATTAACCAACAGTCACAGAAAACACCCAGCACTTACAGCCCCCTAAATTTACTGGTTGAGATTCACCCTCCTGCAGGGCATGAACCTACAGAATCCTTATGTGTATTTTAATCTTGTCATGAGGGATTTCACATGGGCTCTAGGCCAACTGATTCTGCTGCTGAAGCTCTGGTTTTTCTGAGTTTATTATCAAAACATAGCAAAATTTTTCTATTTTGGGTCTGGGACTGTCCTGGATAAAAAACATGTTTGGAATATTTACAGACTACCTCCTGCTGCATAGGCAAGGGCAAGGACATCGTATATCCACAGTAACCTGTCTTTCAGCTCAATCCTGTTCCTCAGATCCATATGAATTGGGCAGGTTACTATGTCATTTGGCACAAGCCTATTGTCTTAATTCCTGGCCGTGGCTGCCTGCCTGGCTCTTCCAAGCTGATGGAGCTACAGCCAGTGCTTGTTCCCTATCCCTGTGCTGGGTGCCTTGGCCACTGTCCCAGGGAGGGTGTTAGTGCACTTGTGCACTTGCAGGCTGGATGAGCAAAACAAGGGTTTTTTTCTGATCAGACCTTGAATTGTTTTGTAAAAGAAGACACGGCAGATGAAGGTACCATAACACCATTCCACTAGAAATTGCTTATTCATATAACAGTCTTCAAAATGACACAAACTATATCTCTGAATATTAAAGGAATTATCAGTGAAAAATGAGCATAATGGCTGATTAACCCTTATTTTATGAATGAAGTCATTAAGTGTACTTTGTAAACAAACACAGATGTGAAAAAGAGCATTGCATGAATTCATCTCTTTCCCTTGCCAAAGTAAAAAGTTAAAAATATGTTTGTTTGGACAAAACCCCAGTTTGTTCTGAGGACAGAATGGATGATACTGATACAGTCTCAGTAGATTGAAAGTATTTCCAAGTAAAAGAAATCCCCTGAAGAATTTTAGCTGTTAGGCATCAATCAGCTTCTAACTGTCTCATTGTCAGATTGGAAGTCTGGCTCCACAGACTTTCTCATTGACTTTTGAAGAGTCAGAAATTTAGGGTTTTGTTAGTGTACATTCCTTCCCATTCCAACTACAGCAGAATAAATTACTGGAGAAAAATCTGGACTACAGGCAAAAGTGTTCCTGTCTCGCAGCAGCTTCAACACAGCACCAATGCTCTGTGGTTTCAAGTGAAATCTTGTGAAAGACCTCCCATTTTGTTGCATGGGGATCTTGTCCACAAGGTGATCCACTGTCAATTTTAAACTCTTTAAAGGAAACTTTGATATCCAGCTTTTAATGGAAAACACTCTGAAAACAACATGGTTCCACAGATCTGTTCCTGACCACTTGCTATGCTCCCTGAACTCCAGCTGGGGATCTGCTTGCCTGGCCGCTAAACACACAGGCTTGACTTTCAGTCTCTACTATTTTCTCAAGAAGAGTCAGGGGCATGGGGGAAGAAAAGAAACCTTGCTTGATATGCATTAAAATGAGTAGGTTGCAGCAGGTCATTAATCACGAAGTCCCAGGTTGACCTTTATTTATGCACAGAAAAATCACAGGGAAAATCATGGAAAGAAAGGCTCTAGTAGCATTCAGAGCCTCAGTGAGTCTATACCCTACCTTTTGCTAGGACCAACTACCACCACATTTGTATTTGTGATTGACATTTCTCTAACCTGTGCTTTAAAAGGACTGAAAAGGAAGAATCCATGATTTCTAATGCTTCATTATGTGACCGAGTTGACTGTGTTTCTTCTTAATTTCACCTGACTTTTCCCTACAAGGCCACAGAACTGCAAAAACAATTTGCAAAACCCCTTCCTATTGCAAATGTTCTTATAATTCTCATCTAAACCCCAGCTGGTAGATCCACAAGGACACTTAGAGGAAAGGATCTTGCAAAAGGGAGATGAAAGGCATTTGGCATTTTTCAAGGTCAATAGATTGTTTGTGGCAAATGAAATTTTCCAGGAGTTCACATGGAAACATTTTCATGAGCTCATGTATAGACAGACTATTAGGGATCCAAGAGATGTATACAGCCCTTTTTCTTATGTAGCCAAGCTCTGATTCTGTGCTAAACTACATTTGTTATATCATTGTGGTTTCACTTGGGCAGACAAATGCATAATACCAACACTGTATCATTAAACAGTATCTATTCTTCACAGATGACAACTTCTGAATCAGTGTGAACCTTTTAAAAATCCGTAGCCATCTGAGGTGAGCATGAATGTCAGGACACAGTCCATTCTGAACTCAATAACTTCTTGCAGAGCCATTGAGTTCAAGACTCCATAAGACAAAGGGCATCACTGCTGACTTGGAAAGAAAGATTTTCAATAGCTGAGGTAGGAACCATCCCAATGGACTCCATGCAAGCAATGAAAATTGCACACTAGGTATGTATATACCTGAATAGTACAAGGATAAAGACCCCGAGGAAACTGCTTTTTCAGCTTTGGGACATGCAGTCCAGACCCCTACAGATGATTACACAGCCAAATACATGTAATGCTATCTGCTACAGCTGAGTCCTGCAATGAGAAGGAAGAAAGTGGAAGGCTCCTACTCACCTACAATCCTGCCTGGGTTTAGGGATGTACCCTGGGTAAGCTCCCTCTGTGATCAGCTTGCACATCCTACTGTCTCGGTCAGAAGGGAGCAGAGTGCTGGGTTTAACAAGCAGCCCAAGGCAATGGTCAAACGTGTTGCGCTCCTCTGGTCCATCCTCCGTAAAAAAGCAATGGCCCAGTGCATCATAACCCACCACATCCTTCACCTGCATGCATGAAACAAAGGTCAGTGTTTGGGCTTCATGCTTCAGCCACTGTCTAATTAGAATACACTTTACAGCAATGGCACAAAGGAGCCCCAGTACCCTTTTGAGCTCAGGGTCTATAAGCAAAACCAAAAGCAAGATCACTCTCTGCCCTTAAGAGCTTATAGTCTAAGCAATAACTCCAACATTTAATTAGAATTTGTCATCACTAAGGAAGTGCTCATTCCATTCTTTTGTTGGCCCATGAAATTAGAGACTTTCTTAGCATGAGGCTGGAAAAAAACATGGGGTGGTGGAGGACGTTAGATGTTCAGATCACATCTGGGCTCATTCATTTTCATGTGGAGTTACATGAGCAGCTACATAAAATGCAACTGAAAAATCCAGCTGAGCTGAAAAAATATTTTTTCAGGCTATGAGAGAGGTGGCAAGTTATTTTCCAGACAGGCTGGCTTGTTTTAGGTTTGACCTGGTCCTTTTTTTTCCAAGTTGTTGACAGAAGATTTACTTGACCCTGAGACAAATCAGCTGGTCTTAATTAGTGCTGTTCTGGTTTTGGTTTGAATGTTGTTAACACTGGGACACCATTGGTTGGACAGAACAATACCCATCACACCACTGGAAGATCTGAGAAAACAATTTCAGAAGATAACATGAATCTGAAGCTCAAGGTTAGAACTGGGTGGGAAAGAACAGCCCTGAACACACAGCAACTGTGTCCAGTGAGTCAGCTGTTACCACAGGACTGGGATATGGAAAATTAATTTCAGGTCTCCACTGACCCAGTGAGGGTTGGGATCTCCTGGGCTCTTTCCTTGCTGTTACCATCAGCCTTCACCCATCAATCACCCTGGACTTAGGAAACCCTTCTAGTGAAGGTTAACCTGCCACCAATATATTCCTCTAAATGCTTCTGATACAACTGCACTTGTCAAGGGGCAAAAGACAATACTAAACTGGATAGAAGACCTGTCCATCATGGTGTCATTGAGAGACCTGGGTGTACAAGTTCTTGAATCACTTTTGTAAATAGGCCTCAGACTCCTTTTTCACCTTCATGCCTCATTCTCAAGGCAAGGGGCACCACTTTCAAATAAAATCCCAGGATTAGTGTTGAAATGATTACAAATATGTTCCCACATAAGAAAAAACACTTCTCTTGCCAAATCTATTACCAACTTATGTCCACATGGACTTCTGTTATGTATCATCCATGGTCCAGGGTAAATACTCAAATCTCTGAACACGAGCCATCACAGTAAATTAAACAGCTAAAATGACCTGCAAAGTGGTGCATTCCTTCAAGCTACCTCACTGAAATTTACTGTTATCTTCCCTGATCTAATAATATGATAGATTTTGCAAGGTATCTTTATTAAGGTGCAAAACATATGTACTAAAGTGTCCCCACTCAGAGGACTGAACTCTCTCAGCCTTGTAATGAGAGAGGTTTACTGGACAGAAAAACATCTCAGGAGAGTGAGTAATCTTCAGAAGTTTTCTAACACTTAGAGAAAATCTTTTAACTACAGAGATGTCAGAATTTCACAGAAACTGCCACCAATCCTATTACCTTTCTCTCACAGAACATTAACACTGAAAAGACACATTAAGTAGTGGCGTTGTGACATTTAGGTGAGAGGAGCAGTTTCCCTAGAGAAATGTTAGCCCCTTTTGCCATTTATCTTTCCAGCCAGCACAGCGCTGCACCAGAGCTGGGACATGAAAACCTGCAGTGATCAAACATAGCTGGGGTAAAGCCCACCTACATGCATTGTACCATCACAGGGGAACACATTTCCCAGTACGGTGAGAGAGGAGGGAAGCAGGGAGGGGACTGTGCACTGGCAGAGGGACTCAGAGCTAGCAAGTGCCCACTGTTCTCCTAACTCATTCCTGAAAGTCCACAGAACAACCTGAAGTTATAAGCCAGGAACCTGGTCCCTTATGCATTTTTCACCCTCTCTTTGACTAATTATTTCCCCATATCTCATCTCTCAGTCAGCTCTGACTTGGTTTCCTGGGGTGCTTTCAGGCAGAAGCCCAGTACTGAAATGCTGGGATAGCACTTTTCTAATATATTTATTTTTAGTTTGATTAAAACCTTGCTGACAGTCCATAATCTTACATTAACCATGAGTAATTTAGGGCCAGATAATGCCCCTCATGGCAAAATATTGCTGTGAAGTATAGCTGGATTAGTAAAAGCAGATACCAGTGAAGCTGATTGATAGTTCAGCCTCTTATTCCATAAAGTATTGCTCTCCCCTGGATCCTGCCAGACTATTTATCGACCCCTATTTAATGTCCTTCCCCAATGGCTGTTTCTATTTTAGCTTCCACACTGGGATCCAGTAGAGAGAATAGGAATCAGAGCAAAGTTTCATCCCTGGGATTGCAGTGGTGCAACTAGGTGGGGCTTTTGCCAGTATTTTTTTTTTGAAGAAAACATTGGGTAATTATTACATTTTAAAATTATAATTATGGTGAGAAAATAATTTCTACAGATTTGTTTCCAGAAGAAATCTCTGTGCCTTCTAGATAACGTGGATTTGCAAACAAGCACAGAATAACCCATCAATGAAATGAGCTAAGATTGAGATAGCAAATTCTAGCAGAGTGTACATGCCTGCAGAAAAGCATCTGTCATCAGGAATAACTATATAACTATACTCTTTCCTCTTAAACTTTTCAGAATTATTATCTCTGAAGTAACATGAGAAAAGTGACAGCAAAGGAAGCAGGAAAGCCTGTATGTAAAATACAAACCTGCTTTGATGACAGTTAAAAGCAACCAATGCCCCTCTCCCATTTATTAAGGCATTTGCACAGGTGCTCTACCACACTCAAGCAAGAAGCCCCTCTGAGATCAACAGTTTAATGTTAAGGACACCCTTAAGAACTGTGCAATGCTGAGGTTTAATAGTCCAGCTAGATTTTTTATGGCTATATGCAAAGTGTGGGGCAAATTTTCCCTCAGCAAAGTATTCTTTGGATCTACCTGATCTTACAGGGAATGAATGTTACTTGAGGAAAGACAGAGCTCATCTCTGCACAAATGATGGTCTTGCATGTAGAAACAGGTGGTGTTGCTCAAATAAAAAGATAATAGGCAACTAGGAAATGTATAGAATAACTATTGTAATCATCAGAGACCCATATTTGTGTCTGTGAATACATCTCGGGGAGAAGGAAGAGGAAAGGAAGGAAATTAGAGTCAGAAAGCAGATAAGGAGATTGTGGTGGATCACCTGATGAATCAAGCCATGGAGCTGCTGACTGCAGATGTCTATCTGAGCAATGAAACAACATCTAAGTGATGCAACGTTTGGAGCATGTTTTCTATGACACAACCAACCAAACTTGATCAGATTGCTTTAGTTCACTTGGTCTTTCTTTTTAGCTGTCATCAATAATTACAAGGTTAAAATAAAAAACAAGCAAAGTATTATAAGTAGACTTCGGTATTCACACATTTTTGTAAACTAAAATCAGCAGGGAATAAATGCTTGACTAATGTCCTAAATTCTAAGATTTCTCTTGGGTGCCTTTTCACAGAGGCAAAGGATGGTCATTTAGGGAATTGTGGTTATTGAAAGACAGCAAGAGAATGAAGTTGCTTTCATCAGCTACATCAGGCTGTCTACATTTCATCATGCCATCTTGGCTGGAAAAGCCTGAGCACATGGATCCCTGTGCCATGGATTCCTCATGGCACAGTTGTCACTCGGACAAATCTGTTTCCAAAAGCTCTGTATGAACCCATCCATCTCATGATAAGCAGAATACCTGACTGGTATTTGATTTGGCAGGTATTAAGCAACAGGGAATGAAGATCTCACATTAGATCCAGAAGCAGAGGTTTAGCTGGTCTGTAGTTCAGCAGCAGCTGTGCGACCTCTATGCAGCCAGAGGATGTTTTTATGGTGCCATTGGTGACAGCCCAACATGGTGTGACAAGTGAACTCCTGTAAGACCCCACAATGCTGCCCTGCCACTCTGCATGTATCCTAAACCCCTGTACTGGTGGTGTCAGATTGGGCAGATGCCATATGACCCTGAATGACTTATATAATTTTTGCAGTAGAATGTTTTTTCTCTTCAGAAGTCATGTTCACTTGGCATGTTTTTAGGATTGTGTTATAAACTTAGAAGGGCAGAATCAAACCCAAAGCCTCAGATTCATAAATAGCAGATAAAAAGCTGTTATGCTTCTGGAGCTGTAATTTCAATGCCCTCTTTTTAACTTCTGTGCATTTTAATTATGCTTGTGACTCTCCATTCCAATGCTGGCATTTTTAGAGGTATGAATTCCTCGTGCACAATGACCATCCAGGTTACAACTGCCAATTATATGTTTCCACTTAAAACTGCCTTATATATAGGAGCAGGGCTCTTGATGGTGCAAATTCTTCTCTTCAGGGCTCTGATACACTTCCCTCCTTTTGGAATACACTGCCATTTCACTGAATGGTTGATAGTCCTTTGCCTACAGAAATCCTGCAACTTCAAGATTTCCTTCTTGAAGAACATGCAGCCTTGCTGGACTCCTCTGCCCTTCAGGAACTGTTCCCCCAAGGGACTCTGTCAAGCAAGCTCCTAAACAAGCCAAAGTCTGCCCTTCAAAAGTCCAAGGTAGTTGTTCTGCTGACTCTGCTCCTTACTTCTCCAAGAATCAAAAACTCCATAATTTTGTGATCACTATGACCAAAATGGCCTCTAACCATCACATAACCAGCAAGTCCTTATCTATTCCCAAAAAACAGGTCCAGCATCCTTACCCCCAAAACAAAGGCACCCCTACGTCTGGGAAGAATCTGACCATGTTCTTAATATCTCTGGTGTGCTGTAACTTGTCTGGTAAGCATCAGTCATTTTACAGATTTATCCTGAAGAATTTCTTGTTTTGGAGGGCAAGTCTGGCAAATCAGAGCTCTGTGGGTGCTTAATGTTGTGACTGGCATTGCAAACCCAAACCTTTACTACAGGAAAGATGAGGCACACTTAAAGCTTCTGATTATCCTCTTTAAATAGCAAGCTCTGTGTCTATAGATAGATCCAACTATTCATTAGAGATGGACTAGTCTGCAGATGTTTCTGCATACAGACAAATGTTCTGCCCACTCTGAGTCACACACAGCCCCCAGCGCCACACTGGCAGATTAAAATACTTATGGTATATCCAGGGCAGGAAGAGTCAGACATTGGCTCTAACAATGAAACACATCATCCTGAAATAATTGAGCTGTACACATACCATGAGGAAATATTTTTACTGCTGCCTTTGACTTAGACACTTGGACTTCTTACCAGTAAACCATTGGATCCATGGACTGTGACGCAACGGGAGAAGGTATGGTGGATGGAGGTGTCCTTCACATACGTTGGGGGGTTGTAGCCTCCTTTCTCATCCACATCTCCAGCCATATGGAAATGGATTGGGTAATGTCCCATTGTCTGCTGGCCCATGTATTTCAGTTCTAGACCTTCAATATGAGTAGCCTTAAAATCAAGACCAATCTGGAGAACAAAAGAACATCAGTCAAGAAACACAAAAGTCTACTGAGGGCAAGGAGAGTGTGTAGAGGCATAGGAAGGGTTGCACTGTATCTGCTAGAAAGATTTACAGTGTGGAGAGGAGTGTATGGCTGCAGGTTGAGAGAGAGAATCATGGTGCCTAAGGAGACCACAGCTGATCTTTGAATCCCCACTGCTGTGATAGCTACATTTAAGTTAATTTTAGAATGCAAACAGTTTCTATTTGATGTTTTCCACAAGTTTCAGACAGCTGGGTTCAAATTGAATTTTCTGGGCTGAGCACCACCAAAATCTGGGGAAAACTGAGATAAGGTTATGGAGACTGTATCTCAAGTGAGTGCATCACCAGCCTCATTGGCCAAGCAATGTCTGCAGGGGCAGGACATGCCAAAGGACAGGCAGCAGCAGGAAGGTGGATCTGCTGCACTGTGGGGTGAGTTTGTTTGCTCAATGGTTGACATGAGGAATTTTTCCCTTGCTGCATCCTGGCTTCCTTGGTATGTGAAGGTGTGGCTGGAAAGAGGATAGTGCAAGCAAAGGGCTCCAGCCCTACCTTGATATGTCCCCCAAAAGTGTCGAAATCAAAGAAGGAGCATAACTTGCTGCTGTACTCATAGCACTGCTCCTCCATCTCGCCCATCACCACGACGTTGCGGCTCAGCAGCCCCACCTCTGCCCTCATGTCGACACCATCAATGACTTCCCCAGTGTGGAGGTAGGTTGCTTTTCCTAAAGGAACAAGATCCAGTTTCAGGATTACTCTGCCAATGCTGCCTGTTTCCCCTTGTGCTTCCTGTGGTGTGGTTGGCATGCAAATGAAAGGAGTAATCAAGTCAGCAAAAAACTGTTGGCCAACACCTCAAAGGAGGGAAGGCTGGAACACAGGTGACACCCAAACTCTTGCTGAGATATTTGCAAAAGAGGAAGTGGTGGGATTTTTGGTCTTAAGTTGCTTCATTTATCCAGGGAGTTAAACCAGTCTGCTAGGCAAAACACATTTCCTATCTTCAAAAGGGACTGTGATCATTTGAGATTTTTTTACTTTGGATTACAATCAGCTGTCTATGAATGTTCAATGCAAAAAAAGCCTGATGATGTAGTCACTGAAAAGTCTAAAACCCCAAGGTTAGCACAACATTTCCTATAGTAAGGCACTGGGAGCTGCTCAGAACCCACAGCACTATTCATGGGCTGTGTCAGTCTGATCCTGGTAACACCACGGTTGTTATGCAAGCAAGGAAGGGACTGGGCAGAAAGCCTTGGGAATATCGCAACCCCTCAGCAAGTTTGTGAGCTGTAAACCCTCCCACTTCCTGCCCTCCCAAACCTCTCCATTTTAGATTTCCTCTCACATCTCCAACTTACTCCCAATGCTTCTTTCTGCCCTAGTGTAGTTGGAGTCAATGGGATCTTCAATCTTCCCCATGCCCCATCTCCCTTTGCCAAGCCAAGTTACTCATAACATCCTCCATACACACACCCCTCCATGGAGGAGATAAAAGCACAGAAAGCTTTCCCTGGCCTGACTGGAAAGGGGTAAAGTCCAGGCAGTGTAGATGCCTAGAAAGCAAAATATCTCTTTGCTTTAATTTCATTCAAACAGTTTCCTACTCCCTCCTTCTTTCCGCAGCTTTCTGCAGAGAAAAGCCAGTTGGGAAGGGGTTCATCTTACTGACTACATTCTGTATTATTCCAGTAAAAATAAGTAATAAACTCTTTAAGTAAACACTGAACTTTAAGGAATGCTACACTTGCATATATTTAATTTCCATGGAATCATTCAAATCCTTAATTAGAAACAAATGGCAAGCCTGAAGCCTGGCTATTGCTGCGAAGCACTTTATGCTTAAGTAGAGGTGCCAAGTCAAGGGGAAGATTTTGAGCACTGAAACTGTATTGTTTTTAACCAAAACACAATGTTTTGACTGCATAACAAAGATAAGCAAACACCATTCACTCCCTTTTCCTGCAGCTGGAAGCAATGTTGTTTGATGGTAGTATTGGGATATGGGAAGGGCAAGGGCTCCACCTTGCTCCGGGAATGCTGAGTGGGATGAAGTTCACACTATGACATGTGTCTTCTGCCTTGGCACCTCCACCTTCAAAATAATCTGATCATGTGAAAAAACACTCTCTGTTAACTAGAGGAATGGTGATGACCAAACAGGCAGATGCAGCTTTTTGGCTGCAGTGGGAAGATGAAGCTCCTCTAAGCTCTGCACTCAGATCAGAAATGATGGGCTGCAAATAGATTTGCTCCTCATCTACTTTTTACCCTAGAAAGTCCTGGGCTTACCCATGCCTATGTTGTTGCCCTGAAGCCAGTGAGCCCCATCAGGAGTGTGGACTAAAAATTAGACTCAACCTGTCTGAAAAGCATCTTTGCTTCCCTTATTCACATTCATGAAAAAAACCACTGCAATGAGTCCCATCCATGTGAGGATACTCTGTGCTGAAACCTTGAGTGAGTCTCTTAAGGAACACAGCTTCTCCTTATAAAACTGTTTTTGAGCTGTTATTTTTCAGTTTTCCCCAGAGCTGACTTTCCCTTGATTTACCAAAATGCAGGAAGAATTTCACATAATCATAAGAACATCCTATTTGAAGCCACATCTCAAGGATTTGCGGCAGTGAAATTAGATAGGCAGTTTTGTTATTCTTGTGCTGAGCTCTAGAATAATAAATGTCATGCTTGCATGTATTTAATTTAATTTAACACCAGCCCAGACATGCAAAACAGGGTAAGCACTGACAGGAATGTTAAATACGGACTAACCAGTTTCTAAATATAACTTCTTGGGTGTATGTTTTTCACTTTGTGCTTTTGCTGACTTGACATGTTTGGAGATAAAGGGAAAGATGGAAAGCAATCTCCTTTCACTGTAAAAGCGGATTTTGAATAATAGCTTTTTTAATAGAGTTTTGAAAAACAAACCTCTCGTCAAGGCAGACAGAAATTCAAGCTCCCCACATCAATGAGGATGAAATGGTTTGTGGGAGTCAGAGCCTGGCATGGGAGCCCTTGAATGCTGTACCAGTAGTCCAACACGGCACTTCCAATGGAACGGGGAGCACCATGAGGTGCATTTACAGACATGTGGCACTGCCAGGGAGCTGCTGGGGCATGTTTAGTGATGGTAACATTAAAAAAAAACAATCAAGAGACTGCTCTGTGGTGAGTTCAGGGAGTTCACTCAGGGTTGGGAGTATCTGACTCTGCAGAGCTATAAGTTTGAAGCTGGGCTGCTGCTCACAGCTGGCACACAGAGCTTCCCAGAGAGCAGCCAGGATATCTGAGCCCCTGATCACTGACCATGGGCAAACCCAAGCCTGGGGTTTGCAAACGGGCACTGAAGTGGTTTGATAGTAAAAAGGGAACACTGTGCTTTGAAAGTGAGAGGAACGTGTCTGCTGCTTCAGCATCAAAGCCAATGCTGTGATTGCCTAAACACTAACAAGCCCAGAGGCCACTGATTCACCTTCTCCTCCTTTGGGCCCAGGCTTGCTGCATCACTTGTGGATAGATATTGCCCTGCCAGCAAGCCAGACTTGTGCCATGTTATAATATAAACCAAACAAAGCTTTGCAGTGACACGGATTATGTCTCCCCACAACAGACCTGTTTGATGGACTAGGAAAAACAGCCTGGATTTGGGGCTGTATGTATCATACCAGTGCCCCAATCACCACTGTGCAAATTCACAGGGAACAACATCTTTAATATGTGGGCTTTCCTGGTGGAAATCTTGATTCAGCAAAACATTTCCATGCTTATTATGCAATTCAGTCACTATTGAAATCACCAGTTGTTGGTAAAGACAAGGTAATTATTAAAAGAAAGTATACATTAAAATAAACATAGATGATCCACTAATCAAGGGCATGCTTATGTCAACAATTCAAGGCAGAGTCTCTCCAAACTGTACAAAGCTCCAGGAAAACCTGCCATACCTGAATCTAGCCATAAAATCTGCATCTCATGCCTTATCAGATCAGGATGAGTGGAATTTTAAAACTGTTTCAGCTTTTACAGACGTGGAAGGGTGCTCAGGTCTGGCGAGTTAGACCGATCTCTCTGAAAATCCTCCCAGGTACACTCAGGCATTTCAAAATCCCTTGGCTTTAAATGACACAAACTACTAAATCTCCCTTTCAGAAGTGAGGCAGGCACTTGAAGGTCTGGGTCTGGTGAAGATAAAGTGAAGCTAAGATTCCCTTGCAATATCTTTTTCTCTCTAAAGAGTCTTTTCCTTTGGGCTCTCCAAGGATAAGACCACATGTCTCACGGTCTTTTAATGTTTCCTGAACAATTTTTTGTGAGAAATGCTAAACATAATTTATCTGTTCAGCCCACATAATCTAGTGACAGTGAATCCTTCAAGGCACCTTTAAAGTCAGTGCAACTCATACCAGGGGCCAGCCCAGATCTGACATTTATCATTTTTGCTGAACACTCATCATCACTGGTGGTAATGCCCCTATCACTTATATTTAACAACCAACAACTGTTCACAGGGCATGCTGTCAAATTCTCATTATTCTGAATTGTCTTGATGGGGTTTGCTGTTGCATAACTAAGCCACAGTACAACCTGATGTCTCAACAAATAAATATTCCTCAAATTCATAACTTTTACATAGAAAATTAAGTTTTCAGTAAATAGACAGCAGACAGCATGAAACTTTACAAGGAGTTCAGAGCTAACTAATCCTTCCTGGGACATTTTCCTGCTGGGCAACTCATCCTATTATAGCCTTTCATCCTTTTTCTCCTTCAAAATCCTGTGCAGTGTCCCGTAATGCTCAAAAATACAGCCTCTATTGTAGGAGTGTGAAGAGCATTGAGTTCACATGGATATTAAGTGTATGTTTAAACAAGTGTATTGGATCAAAGCCTCGGTAGCTGTTTGGTTTCAAGGGTAAAATGAATGGACCTTCAGACTGCAGATGGGCATGATATGAGGATTGGTGTGGACTGAGGGCAGTGCATCTGCTCATGCTGGCTTTAACTAAGCACTGAGAGGTCTCTGCAAGGTGTATTAGTGTTTTATCCCAATCACAGTGTCACTGTCTTTCCTAAGCCCTCTCCTGTCCCACCTCACACCCTCTTTCTGCAGCAGCTGCTCAGCAGTCTACTGACACACTTCTGTAAATGTGAGGTTTTCTTGCTCTGACCTTCCAGATTTTCCCTCACTTTATCCTGACATGTAAGTTCTTGCAGCTGGGATGAAAAGATTAAGCAGGTCTGGTGGACAAACTGTTCAAATAACATACAAAAATCAGGCCCAAACTCAACCCCTCTGAACTGCTATGAAAACCTGGTGTTTTTCTGTCAACTCAGCTTTTAGGCAACACTCTAAGGCAGAAGGAGTTCTGAAAGGCTGTTAGAAAGGGTCATTTCACAAGATTTCCTGCCCAGTTCTCAAGTGCCAGGGTTGCATTAAAAAAAGAGCTTTTGGCAAGTTTCAGCCAAAATGATGCCAACTTCTAAACAGAACACCCTAAATCTCTAAAAGTATCTGAACTTTGATAGTGGAGAAACTTCCCCCATCCTTACAGCACCAGATGAATGCTGACACAGTTTGTGAAGTTGTGAGACAACTATGAATTAGCATTTTTAATTCAAAGTTCTCTGCATGAACAAGATTACAGTAAACTCCATATCTCTCTAGTATTTATTTGCAACTCAATAAGGAGGATTTAGGAGATGTGTACTTGTAATCATAGATTGACAAGTATGTGGGATAATTGGAGTAATTATGCCAGGCACAAATAGTTTTTTCATCCTTTATCAAGAGCATATAGAAGGACAAAAGAGCATTTCATCATTTCTGTTCCATGGTGAACCTTATCAGCATTAGTAGAAACTTCATACAGAGCAACCAAGATGCAGATAAGACTTGTTTCCCAGGGAAACTAGACAAAATACTTGATCTTTCCTACTATCCAGTTCTATCATAACGACACAACCCTTCCTTCCTTCCTTCCTCCTCCCTCCCTCTGCCCTTCACTGTCGTCCCTCCCCAAACCTTGTGAAGTTGGAAGATCAAACAGTTTTAATCTGTTCCCACTGAGAAAATAATCTAGGCAAAAAATGACAAGGAAAAAAAGTTAAACAAAGACAGCAAGTGGACAAAAAAGTTCCATTTGAGTGAGTGACCATTTGACTGGGAGCAGGACCTGCAGATCTGGGTCCTCATGCAAACCACACTTACCCATGGGAACCACAGTTTTGACATTAGTGTAGTTACTCCAATAAAGGCATGCAAAAGATCAGAACCTGAGTGCTCTCCCTCATTTTTACACTCAGATTTGTCAAAGTCCACAGTTAGACAACTAAACCCTACTAAAACCTGATGTTAATTGAGTATTAACTATCTTAAGTTGTTTTGAAAAGCTCTAATCCATCCATTTCTAGCAAGTAAAGAAAGTATTAGTTTCAGCAGGAAGTATCAAATATAAATAGGACATGAGCTAACTAATGAGTTTGACTTATTTGGCACAATATGCTAAACCATGTCTATTAAAATACTATTAAATGATGAAAACATAAATTATATTAAATCTTGTTATGTCAAGAGGCTGCCACACCAAATTTGCTGTCCACAAAGCAGAGATTTTTCTGCCTTTTAAGAGACTCTTAAAGAGTTCAGATCTGACATAAAGGTTTCATTTTAAAAAAATAGAAAGGAATAAAGTAAATATTAAAAGGGAAATAAACCATCATGGGTAGGAATGGTTTTATCATTTGTCTTTCAAAGGACAGACTTTTGAAGTTCTCAGTTGCTAAACTAAACCTCTTAGGAAAATTAAGCCATTCCACTTATTACAAATGATACCCCTCCGAGACTCTGTAATGTAAATGTGTGGAAGGCTTTACCTGGAAGGACCAAAGCAATCTTGCACATGTCCACAGCAAAAGGAAGGCTGACATCTCTGATGAACATCTTCAGCATGTAATCACCAGCCTAATGAAGCCACACAAGGCCAGGGCTGCTCACCTGTGCTAAGACATGGGGCCATTACTGGTCCTTATTGTGGCTCGTTGCATGTCATGGCACAGGGCAATGGATAAAGTTACACCATGGCTGGGCACGGAGGCAGCTCAGGGTCCTCTTGGCTCCTAAAGGCAGGGGACAGCTTAGCCTCATCCATGTTTATTTCATCTAGATCAAACTTAGATTCAGACAGGTTATTTTGTTTTCTAGTGTGAATGTGTTTCTGTTAAAAGAAAGTTGGATGTGATTTTTGTAACTGGGCTAGATTTTGCCTTGATTTATATAATCAGTGAAATCCCATTGACGTCAATGAAGTTGCCTGGATATAAGTAAGGGGAGACTTTGGCCCTGGTGTTCATGTTATTTGTGGTAATAAAAGGAATGTCCTAATTCTCCTACAGAGTAATCGGAGACCAAGAGCACAATTACTTTAACAAGTGTTTCCACTACTTCTTTACTTGAAATTCACATGAACTTTTTTGTTGTTTTTAACCCATTATTCCTTTCCTTAAACTAACTTAGCTGTCCTTGTTGCATAAGATAAATTTAACTACATGAATTTCACAGATCCATTAGATTACGGGAAGCCTAAGATTCCTATGTCATCTTTATTTTTACTGGTCATCTTCCAAGACCATCTTCATATGTCTTGTATCATAGTAGTCTGGGTCCAATAGCTGAAAAGTTGCTCAAGAAAAATATTCAACTTGGAAATGGGTCTTCTTTGAAAGTACTAGTTATTTTAAGTCATAAGACTATGATACATTTGAACTAATAACATTTTTCTTGGCTTGATGAATGTCTCCAACAATTAATGGCTAAAGCTCTGTGGGAAGCAGTTGCCAAAGGAAGTACATTTGCACCTTCCAGAAGAAGTTCCATCAGAGATAATGTTGAAGTGTTTCATTTCAGAGAACCAAATTAAGTCCCTGGTGCATTGCTCCAAGTGCCCTCATGGCTTCTCTGAAAGATCTTACTGTAAATGGAGACAAAAACTCAGCCTAGAGCAACTGCCAGTGTGTAAGCAAAACATAATGTAACAAGTATGATTTACCATCAGACAGATGCTACCTTTGAAATACAGCCTCAGCTATTACAGACTTTTATGTTGTAATATAATGTTTACTTTTGTAAATCACAAAAGTAAAAAAATCCTCATCCATTCAAAGAAGAGGCAGTTCATGGCTATTTCCATGATCACCTTATCAGTGTGCCAAAACATGGTTCTAGAAGGGAAAGATCACTTCACAGACTCATCTGGAGAGGTAAATCTCTTACTCAGGATTTGACTTTTATGCTCATACTGATAGTAGTCTGTGCCTCATCATGGTTGTGCTACTCAATTGGACTCAGTGTCTGGAGGCCACTTTACAATTATTGGACTACAATGTCTTTTCATCGAAAGCAATTTCTTCTGCATTTCAGGTTGTCACCTTTAAGAGAAAAATGCTGTGGCTCTGCAAAGACTCCTGCTCCTGCTCAGACCAGCTCAGGCATCACCCTGCCGACTCCATCTCCCAGTGCTGTGGCTCAGGACAACTCCCTGGCCACTAGAAATGTTTGGTTAATACATCACCTCTAAGCAATTCCATCTAGATACACAGTAAATCAGAAACAGTAGCTTCAGTAGTACAAAACAGTATTTCTAAAATGTAAGATTACAGTTCTTGTTAAATAAAACTCAGGAAAACAGCCAGCTGGACATTACTTCATAGCCTTACAGTCTCTCACAGTCTGCCTCTGCCCTAGATCACTCTTCACATCAGCTGTGATCATCTCCTGCTTTCTAGGAAGTGGTATTTCAAATGTTGTCATTGAAAATTTCAAATACGTGACCTGTATCTGTCCCTCTTAAATAAATACACACCCACTCAATAACAGTGTGCTTGGGGACAAAAGATAGAGTCAGCTATTAAAAGGAATGGCAGAAAGGAACCAGAATTAAGTCAGATGGCTTTCAAGCATAAAAGGTGTTAGGTATCCCAAAAGCATCTAAAAACTAGCCATCAAATTCAAATGTCTTTCAACTCTTTGAAATTCTTTACAGAGTTGCCTCAGTGCAAATGACATAATTTGTGAAGTGAAAAACCAGCACAGTAAGATGAAGAAGAACCTTACCTGCTACCTTGACCTGGTTGGGTCTGCAGGTTCTGCATGGCAGTACTTGGAACTCCTCTGCCTGGTACATAGAGTAGTCAGTGCTTGCCACCACCAGCCTGTCTCCAGGTTTCCATGAGGTTACATCATCCACCAGATTCAGGACTGTGCTGTTCACATTGGTGTCAATGGTTACTGTGAGCTTTGGTTTCACTGAAAAGCCAAAGTTGTGGAGAATTCAGTTAATCTTATCAAAAATTCTTGCTTCACCTTTTTTTCCTATTGCCTGGAATGCCATCAAAAATTATTATTTCTTTATGGAGGGAGAAAAAAGTTAACTCTTCCAAACATGTTTTTTACTAGCTTTGGCTTGGAAAGCAAGAAAACAGGAAAGTATTTTCCTTTAGTTGCAGGCAGGTGGATTTTCCACTAACCCCAGGACTAAATTTAAATGTAGCTTTTACTGGCTCATTTTCACCACACCCACTTAGCAGCAGCCCTTGTGGGCACTGGGTGCTGTGGTTTACACAACCAAGTGGTCTTTAATGTAATGACTGTTTTTTCCAGCAAAACAACAGTCTTTCACCTTTCCTTTCCTGCCAGCTGAGCACTGAAGAACCCTAGTGACCAGTCTAATGACTAGGTTAGGGACAGCGGTGTTGGAATTGATAAATTCAAAATGAAGTATTAATTTCAAAACCTGTTGTCTTTGCACATTCTGATTGACTAATCCTACCTCATCCCAAAATCCTTTTGCAAAAGACAAGGAACTTACAGGAAGAAACTTGCCAAGTATTTGCCATAGCCTTTCTGGGTTTCTGAGACACCACCCTGCTGCTTCTGTTAGTGCTCAGGAATGTTTCCTGGGATAAATCTCCAGCCGTTTTATCAGAGTTCTCGTCCATAGCCCAGACGAAGTTTTAACTTGGAAAAATGACTCAAATTGTTCTGACACTGAACAAGAGCCAGTCATCAGAAGACAGATTTTCTGCTGTTCCCTACTCTGGCTTTCAAACATGGGGCACATACCAGATCTGCCACACAGGAACCGTACTCTGTAGTTGTGGCAGCCCTCGCCTGTCTGGTCCTTGCCGTGGCACACAAACCGGTAATCGTGGCCACTCTTGTAGAAAACCTCCGTTGTTAAATTAGCTCCATCGAGCGTCACAGCCTGGGATGAGAATGAAAATATAACACAGGTGTTACTGTGAGCTGAAGGGATTTCACCAAAACATCTATGCCATCAGAAGAGGCCTTTGCTTTGTTTTGGGTCATGCACAACTGTTGCATAACAAAACACTGTGACTGTGCTGCCCAGCCCTCTCTCCAGCTGGTGCTCACACACAGCTATTCTATCCAAAAGCTGCATACATCATTGCTAGGTGGTTGCCTTTCTCCTATGTCTATATCGAGACCATGTGCTTCTTTGGGAGGAATATTCTGAGCTTCACTAACATCTGCCCTAGATTTTCTCTTGGTGTTGGTTTGAGGGCAGATGGAAACACTGAACACGGACGCTTGCACCCAAATGAACTCATAGTTTCAAGGCTCTGCACTGCACTCATTTAATTGCTTGTGACTAAGCTCTATCTGAATCCTGCAGAAGAAAGAGGTAGGGGTCTTATTTCTTCACTGCATGCATCAGTCTCTCTAAAAAAATCCCTCAAACTGCTGCAATACCCATTGCTCCAAAAGCAACAAGGAAAGATGGCTTTTTCTCACAGACAAGTACCAGCCTGCAAAGCTGTATTAAGAAAAAAGGACGTATTGTGCCAACAAACACTGAGATATGTAACCTCTCCTGTATTCCTGCTGGGGCAATGTCACCCCTTAGGGTCATGTTAAATTTCACAGTCTGTCTCTATAGCTTGCATTTCTCTCAACCCTTTCACAAAAATGTGATGCATTGCACTGGGCAATCCAAATTCCATGTGCATTTTAGCGAGACACCAGGAGATAAACCATCTTTCAATGAAGGGTCTGACCCTGACTCTCTCTCTCATGCAGATTTTCCTTATTAATGCACACGCCCACTGCTGTGTATGGGATTAGCACAATCAGCTGCAGGAATGTGCCTCTGGCTGTGCCACACTTCTGTTATTATCATCACATCTTCAATTTTCCTGCATGTAGCAGAGCTGGAGCAGGCCAGCTGCTATAAATCAGCGTAATTTTATGAAAGCAATGAGCAGCACCAGATTACACTACCTGAGGATTTGCCCTAAGATCTGCAGTTTAAACTGAAAAATGTCTTGCTTTTAATATACATGAGGGCAAAAAAACATAACTCATTTCACAGAAGAGGAAAAAAGTGTTTGTTTCTGAACTAAATACTCTCTTGTTTCTCTTTTAATATGCAGGCTAGAAGGGTCTGTATTGTAACAAACATCTGACCCCTGTTTTGAACTAAGTTGTCACTTCTAATATGTGTATATGGGAGCAAAAATGAATGTGGATTTGCTAAGACCTGGCAGAAAATTATAGGGCAGTTTTTTCCTTTCTGTCCAAGAGAGACTCTTTATAACATCTAGCCCTGGAAAATTTCACTCATGCTGTCCGCATTCCCATTTACTTCAATAGCTGCATTCTTTTGAGTAAGGACAACTCCATTGGCTCAGAGCATGTAGGAATCTTAGGTTCAGCCTGACACAGATATTCAGGATTTTATTCTCTTTTTTCTAGGCAATATTCTGCTGTAGTTGTTTTAGTGGGTAGACCTATAAGGGACATGGTGAACATATTAAACAAAAAAATCCATGATTTTTGTTGTTGGGGGTTTTTTGTCCTCAAAGAGGATTTTGCAGTCTCAGAAAAGGTGTATGACTGCTCCTCAGCATGCTAGCCTGATGGCATAATTATAATGTTTACAGAATTAAAATTTCTTTCCACAGAGACTCCAAGAGGAGGCTGCAAGCTCACCAATACTTTTGACTATCTGCTACAGCTGGTAGTTTTACCATCTCATTACATTTTATGATTAATTTTTTAGGAAGCATCCATTCCAGGACCATTTAAAAACTTTGAAATTTTCATGTGCTCGCTCCTTTTAATGTTCCAGCAGGGAACCACATATTTCATGATAGCATCTGTGCTGTCCATGACCCCATCTGTACCCCTTTTCATGCCAGAAGCCAGAATTTACTGAAAGGAGCTCATTTCTATTAACTTTTCTCTCAGAATGATATGAGGCCAGGTCTTGTTGGTTCTGTATTGGAGCAGTAAAATAATTGATGTCTATTATTTAGAAACAAAAATTACTGACAAGCACAATTATTTTGGGGTTCAGTGTCAGTACAAGGAGGACTTGCCCCTCTAAAGAGAATGGTAAGTCTGCCTACCTGGATGTCAATGGGCTGCCTACAGATTTTATCAGGATGAGCAGCTTTGAAGTCAGACAGCTTCTCCATGTCCTTAGATCTCGCTTTATTAGGCTTCTCAAACCACTCTGTCCATTCTACATCTGTAGACAAGTGCAAACAAGAATAGTCGTTTGAAAGTCAAGCTTAATGAATGCAGCAAAAATGCATGAAGCATAATATGATCTCAGATATCATTCACAGGTTCTTCACTGATGATCTGATTTCTGCCTCTTCCTGCCAGCCTGTCAGCCACTTTTAAGGATGCTGTGAAGTGCAACCAGCCAAGGAAGAGCAGTTATTAAAAGCTACATAATTGAAGTATACAGTATGAGCATTATTAATAGATAATGGCTTTTGGATCTGTGTCCTCCTTAGCTGTCTTTTCTGATCTTCAGATCAAGTTGCAGCCCGTTACTGTATGTTGTCTGAAACATGGACATGATGACTATGCTGTCAAAAGAAGTCAGAGGTTGTGTGTGATCTCTTAGATCATAGGAGATGGAATTTCATACCCAGTGTGGTAAAGGGAAAAGGATCACAGTTATTCAGAGAGTCCTGGAGACAATTGGGGAAAGAATCCATGAGTGTTCTTTACTTGACTTGTGGCAACATAAATAGCAGCTAGCAAGTCCACTCCTCCAAAATGGAAAAGGACTGCAACAAAAACGATGAGTCACTCTATTTGTCAGCTGTCTAGCACTGAGTTCAATAGCCCTCAGTCCTCTTACCTTGAACCCATTCACTCTTTGAAGAGACGTTAAAATGTTCTCCATTCTCAGCTTTGAATAGTTTGAATACTTTGGCCACAGCCGACCCTTTATGACCTGTTTAAAAAAATAATAAAAAAGTTGGTCAAATCACTGAATGCAATCAGTTAAAGTCAAAACTGAAAAGGTAATGGTTGTGTGCGTGCCTGAATATTTTGGCTACATTATCCAAAATTAGCCCTGCACAACTTCCAAACAAATTTACTGATTTTAGAATGTGTCTTCAGACACTTTTATAACTGTTTGGATAATCAGGAGGAAAAATCTGCAAAAAATCACGAGAGGATAAACCTCCCAATTATTTGTAATATATTGCTATTTTTATTTGATGTTGTAGCAAGCCATGTTGTTAATGTCATGAGAAGACAGACTAAAAAGTGTTCAGCTTGCAAGAAAATGGTTTCATGGGAGGATTTGAAGCTACAAATTCAGGATACACAGATTACATTTTCAGCTGGTGTGAACTGGGACTGTTCCACAGCTTTGTATCTAAGAGAGGCAGTGTCTGAGCTCAACAAAGTTCCATGGATTTACACTGGCGCAGGATTTCACCTCTTATCTCAGGGTCTGGATAATCTAAGCTATCCCCAACTCTGCTGCTTCAGCTGCATTAGTGGAAAGAAGGAATATGTACAGAAAGCATTCAGTTAAATATGTCAAACCATCAATTGCTCAAAGCTTCGATGTATTGCAGGGCAAGTGAAAACACCATCAACCAAAATTAATCTCAGCTGTAAGTCCAGTAAGTTCCAGAGATCATGTCAAGCCAGTATTTTGTGCATTAAATACCTTGATATTCAATGTGGTCCTCAACAGAAGAGGAGGGATTTCCTTTAATGGTAATAAAACTCCATGGGTGCCTGGAAAATGAAAATGAGAAATGATCAAGTTATGTCAAGTATGAAATGCATATTTTTTATAGCCCAATGTTCTTACATTTCTCAGGGGCACCACATTCAAAACAGTCTGATTAGTGTCACAGGCAGCTTAGTTAAAATTAAAAATACCTTAGTACCCTATATTTCTTCAGTAAATATATCAAAAGAGAAGGAACTTTGAAGAGAAATCCCTACTTAAAACACTCCTGTTACAAGTGTGGCTCTTTTTTAAGTGAGTGTTTAAAGAAACTTTTTTTGACAGACCCAAGCGACACTGGCAACTCCTTGGAGAGCCTGAAAATAAATCTTTTGTGTGTGTGTGTGTGCATGTGTGTGTGTGTGTGTGTAATAAAGAATATGAAAAGAAACCACTTCTGTTTAAATAAATTTAGCTCATGCTGAAACCATGTATATCACATTTGCATTTGGAATGACCCATGAGAATTTGTAATAGACAGACTGGCTGGCAAAGGACAATAAAAATACTTAAATAGTCTCTGCATATCTAGTTTCCTTATTTTGAACACTGGAGAGGGATGAAGTAAACTCTGAATTGCCTATTCACATCTGACCCCAAGTCAGAAGTCAGTTCATTACCACCTGATGGTTATTGATTGAGTGGGTTCAATAGCTATCAGGCATACTGGAGAATAACTACATGGACGAGAAAGCAATGGAGACAGGGATAAAGTGCCTCCCAATCTTGAAGATGAACCCAATTTGTAGGAGTCAGGAGGGATTTTATCTCCAAAATAGAAGTAGTTCAGGCATATCTGCTCCTAATGACTTAAAGAATAAATAACATGCTTTTAGGGTGGTAGGGAAACTGTCCTGAATTTAGCAAAACCTTCCATAGATTAGATAGTTACAAATATCTGGTCATTCCAAATGCATCAAGATTTACTCTTGAGACTTGCAGGTCACCTTACACTGACTGCTGGTGTAACGAAAGTTCCAAATCACTCTGGGACTCCAGGAGAAAACACACACAGACACCAACAGAGAGCTACTAAAACACAAGCACAAATCACTGCTGCCATGAGCTGGGCTTTGCTGGGATTCACAGCCTGGGCCTTGGGGGCAGCAGCAGCAGGTTCTGGGTGGGCAGTGGAGCACCCCATGATGTGCCACAGCCCCTTGCATGTGCTGGCCATGGCTGCTCAGGGACAGGCAGTTCCAGCAGCAGGTTCTCGGCCCCAGCACAGGCCAGGCTCGGGGGAAGCTGCCAGCACAACTGCCTTGGAGCTGCCAGCGAGCCAGATGCTCCCACTGGAAAACTTGCCTGTGCGCCAATTGCCCAAGGCACTGACAGGCTGTGATCTTCATCCAGAGGGAGAGGGGGATGGGGGCAGGAAGGACACTTTATCACTCAGCACTCAGGATAGATTTTCCTTTTTTGGTTGTTTGTTGTTATTATTATCAATATTTTGGTGCACCGAATTTGAAACAAATGACAAAAACCTATGATACCTCGAAAATAATCTCAAAAATAATCTAAAGAATAAAAGCTATTTAGTTCTGCAATTCAAGTTTTGGCCCCATTTCATGTGTTAAAATACTTGTTTCTCCCAGTTGTTTTACCACTAAAAATAGTTTTAAAGTCATTCAACCCTGACAAGTAAGGACACATGCAATCTGTTTGGGCTACATGAAATGAAGCGACCAGCAGCTCCAGAGCCAAACCAGTGATATTTGGGTGGGATTCCAAAGAGAATAACTATGTCATCAAATGCAAAAAGGCTTTCTCTTCATTTTTTAGTAGAAGGGGGAAAAAATAAAGCTCACACTAAAAGAGTAACTTTTCAAAAGGACAACAATAGAGGAGGAATGCACGATCTTCCTTTCATTCCTAATGTTCTGGCCTCAACAAGTAGGCAACTGAAAGAGATGCCAAGAGCACAGAAACGTTTCTGGATAAATCAACATTGCTCATCAGCTCTGCTACACCAAGGGGTAGTTGCACAACTTTACAATCTGTTTGAATATGGAGCAACTGGAGATAGACAGGAATTTATCCATATAACCCCCACCAACATCCCAGCCAGAAAACACAATATACAACATGGCTAAATAGCCTGGCTCAAGTGGCACCTCACAAAATGTGAAACAGAAATTTCCTAAGTGATGCCCATGGCCAGCCCCAGCCATTGGCAAGTAGCTGAGAAGATCTGACAGCCAGGATTCAGCAGGACTAGCCAGCAAACCCCAGTGCTGGGCAGGGAGTGGTGACAGGCATGTTAGAAAGAAAAATCCATTGGTTGTCCTCAGTCAGAACCTGCTTTGGCCATAGAGGTTAAAGTAAGTAGCTCTGTATGTCATTTTCTCATTCTGAATATTTTTTCCTAAGAGACTTCAAAAAATTTCAGAAAGTCAGGTATACATATCCTTTTTCATAGTTATAGATGTGTCTGAAGTGTAAACCGGTACATCTAAATCTTGTTAAATGGAAGTGGAAGTTCAATTTGCTCAAGGAGAAAAGCTTGGATACACCTGGCAAAGCTGTTTGGATACACCTGGCAAAGCTGCCTGGATACACCTGACTGTGCAATACAACAGCTTTTCTAAGTCTGGTTCCAGCTGCCATCCAGACAATGTGTTTTTTGAGAACTGATGAACTTAAACTCTGAGAAGACTCCTAAAAATACAGTATTTTAAATAATGCACAAGATATTTTTCCACATGCCAGTATGCTGGTGGAAGACAGTATTGACCAACTATTCCCACATTATTGTACCTATAATGTCTCTATGACTTATAGAATGAAGTATTGTGGTATTTCAGATAACAGCATGGTAAGGATTAGCTCCTTGACTGCAAACAAAAATGGTGAAAGTCACACTTCCATGGATAAATTTCCATGGTATTTCCATTATAAACATTGAGAGTAAAGTCATGAGAAACTTATATCAAAACACCACAGCAGCATAAAAACATCAAGTGCCGTTTACTTTTATAAACATATGTGAACCCCATCAAGTTCTTCTTGTTGCACAATTGGGAAAAAAAATGTATAATGTTCAAAAACGTTTTCTGTTTCCCTAATTCCAGCATTTGGGAAGAAAACCCCAGCAGGCTACTGGGCTTTCATACGGGGTCTTGATACTTGCACTGATGAAGAATGACTGGTTTTGGAAATCATTTCTGCAGCCTTGATTGATTCTTTGAAATGTGTTGTCTGGTGCACAGGAGCCCATGTAACATTTGAGACAAGCTTTTCATTGACCACCCCAAACGTTACTCCATCTGTGTGTGCCCAGCTGACATATGTCTGATTCCACAGACTGCTGTATGGAACCACTTCTCCCTACAAGGCAGATTTTGTGTGTGTGTGTGTGTGTGTGTGTGTGTGTGTGTGTGTGTGTGTGTGTGTGTGTTCTGCAGTCACCCTCTTAGTGCCTCATAAAAAAAAAAAGGCCTACATAAATTCAGATAAACACAAAAAATATAATGGATGTAGTTGGGTAAATAGCAAGTATTCTCAACAGTGTGTGTGCCAACACAGACACTGTTTTGGCCATGGAAGTATTTACAGTCCACAACATAAATCCATGCTTGCTAAATTTCTTAGCTGCACAAGTCCCCAAATCTGGATTGGGCAAGCTGAAGAATGTGCTGTATGCATGTCTATATGTATTTAGCCAGGGCTACACAGCAATTATTCTACCCTCCTTAATGTTCGGCCCATCTAATCCACTGCGTGTGTATAAATATGCTTCCTAAATCTTTGGGGGATGGCTTGAAAATAAATTGGAATACACAACTTGTGGGAACAATATCTTGAAAAACATCTTTTTTAATGTGAATCATATGCTATTCCTCAATCTGCTAGTAAAAAACCCCAATATAGACACTGAGTGCATCTGAAACTATCTAATTAACTGCTAAAACTTCAGATCGAGAAGTTTCCCTTTTTGTTTTTTTCTTCCCATGTGAAAGAACTTTGTGCCTTTGAGAGAGTGGAACTATTTGGACATCTCAGGAAAATAATAAAGCCTCTGTGCTGGGAGAACTGGCAGGACTGGCACATACCTAAACCCAAGGTGGAGGAAATGCTTGCTGCCCAGTTTGGTCATTGCTTTCCTGGCCAAGTCATCCAAGTTTCTGGATCCTTCATCGTTCACTGCAACTGACAGGATCATGCCATTCGCAACTCTGGCCAAATACTGGGCAAGACGAACACTTTCCTCTTTTGCTCTATAGGTATCAAACCTGAAGTGATAAAAACACCCATAAACATTTACTTCAGTGATCATCACAGCTTTTTGTACTGAAAAGCAAGTGATACAAAGAAATTACTCTTTTTTATTGTTTACAGCAATGATGTTCTAATAGAAAAGCCCTTATCTAAGAGGTATACAAGGGGTTTCTGTTAATCCAAATTGATTAAATTCTAGTTGAAAGACTAGTGAGGTAGTAACACTACTCACTCAATGGTTTTGGAGATTACTGGTCTAGAAAGAATTACATAGACATGCAGTAACACCCATTTGAACAAGATGTTAAAATGTGCATTTCTGAGCTTGCTAAGATTCTGCCCCCAACCCGTTCTCAAAAATCCTCACATCCAGACAGTCGAAAGTCACTCACCGATCAGAATGGACAACTGCCCCTGTCTTCGGGTCAATAACATGGACAATGACACCCCGATGGCCCCAGCTCCTTTCAAAGTAATATCCACCTTCTTCCATGCCACCAGGATGAAGAGTCTTGTTTAAGAAAGTCCAGGACAGCTTTTTTTTCCCATGGATCTCAAGAGTGCCACCTTTACTTACTCCAAGATACTTCTGCCCAAAGTAGGGATTTGGCTGGCTGCCGTCATCCGCTCTGCAGCAAGAAGGGAGGAAAGGCACCAGGTTTGGGTTTGTATCTGACAGC
Source organism: Pithys albifrons albifrons (assembly GCF_047495875.1). Taxonomy (NCBI): domain Eukaryota; kingdom Metazoa; phylum Chordata; class Aves; order Passeriformes; family Thamnophilidae; genus Pithys; species Pithys albifrons. Next base: position 13,089,393 of record NC_092470.1, read on the forward strand.
CAAGGAGCCTCTCTCCTTATGCTACTATGCCTTGAGGAGAGAAGTATCATGGTTTGCAGGGCATTTCTTTTAGCTACTCCAAGAATCAGCAACTGCTCACATTGTACAGAGAATAAATTCTTTTACATAATACTAGCAGCTACTGAAGACCAACAGCAATCTGGAACACAGGTTATACATGCTATATTCATGATATCTGGACCAGAGGAGGCCTGGAGCCCAGACTGAAGGACACATCTGTATTCTTGAATTCTGAAGGCAACTAGAACCCTAACCAGGAGCTAGGAGGTCTGGTGGTTGTTAAACATGAATTTGACATCCTTGAAATTCTAAGAGATGCTGTAGCAATCTGTAGGACATAAATGTATTATCCTACAGCTCACCACTGTCATCCAGGAAGAAAGAATGTTTAAGGAGTAGGATTTTCAGATTAAAAGAAATCCTCAGGTTTTAAGCTTATTCTGGAAAATCAGTTTGAGTGGTAGGAAGGTGGCATGCTGATTCTCTGGCATGACCAAACACCTCAATGTTCATATCCCAGCAGGAGAGAAAAAAACCCAAACAAACCTTGTATCAATTCTTATGGGCCATTTAAATAGTATAAAAGGTTACTGAACTTTCCACTGAGCATGGATATCTGAGAAAATGTAATTTTCAGGAAATATTTTTGTTCCTTGATTTGGAAAACAGACCCTAGAGATTCAAAGATAATATTTGATCATGCATACATACCGCCCATATAAGATGATAACCACATTGCTTTGGTATGGGCACAGCTCACTGCCAATGTGTAACTCTCCATCATTTTCAATGAGTATGTGTCTGGTACGCAGAGTGATAGGCTGAACATCATCTTTAATGACCAGTTTTCCTAAGTAGAAAAGATTATGACATTTGCTTTATCACACAGCAGCTCATCAAAGGTTGTGGTATCATTGTCTTAAACCAGTTCTGGGCTCCCTTCTCAATTTTTGAAAAATTCTGCTCTTCCACCCTGAAAGAACTCTCAATACAAATCTTGAAGACGTTACATGGTTTTAATTCAGTCCAGTTCTTGAAGAATGAAATTAAGATTTGCATGGAACAGGACTCATTCAAAACTGAGACAGAAATTCAGAGTTGGGATGAATAACAGCTATTAATGCCAGCAACACTATGACTCTGTCCTTGGAGACAGAGGCACATATGCATCTGCCCTGTCCTGAGGCCCTGAGAACACAACTACTGCAGAATGATGTTTCCAGGCCAGTGACTTAATAAAACAATGCTTTTGAAGCAAATCACAGAAGTGGAACTGATAATTATACTGGGCTACTTCTGTAAATTCTCCAGAAAGAACAGAAAATAGGTTGGTTGTAATGGCTAAAGAGTCTCAGCATCTCGGCTGCCACCCAGCCTGGCACTGAGGTAAAGCTGTTTGCCCAGTAGCCACCCATCTCTCAGCAAGAAGCAGGAAGCTCTCCCAGCATGATACAGAGTGATGTAAATAGCCACAGTGGAAGGCAAACTTCACCCAGCCTTGCCACCAGTGTGCTTTACCTCCATCAGTGATGTGGATAGAGTGGACAGTCGCAGAAGAAGAGAGGAGGAGCTTCCTGCCATTGCGGATTTCAACGAGGTTTTCTTCATTGTGACCTGGGTTCCAGATTTCTAATTCAGGATCTCTATCGGGACATGTGATAGCTGCTTCTCCTGGGTAGAGATGGAGAGTGAAGACAATCACCATTTGTTTGGTGTGAGACAGAAAGCTCCATATCTGGGCATCTTTACAGTGTCATTCCCAGTACTCCCCTTTGCTGACTCTCTGGAACACTGCAATATCTCAGTGCAGCAGAGTACATGTGGGTCACGACCAAAAGAAAACAAACAACAGCTTAAGCTGTATGGCTTTCTGTTTTCTGGAAGCATGGAAAATCCCGATGCAAAGGAGCCTTGCGAGGGATTGGGTTTCTAGAAAACTGCCAAGAAGGGGCTATGACTGAGCCCTTCCTCCAGTGACATCCAGACACATGCAAAGCCTTTCATAGGCCCAAGGAAGGTGTTGGTGAAAGAATTAAGCTACTATCTTTAAAATTGTCCCCAAAGTACCTGCTTTCTTTAATGTAATAATGTTAAAATACATTTGGATTCTGTATTTTCACTGGAGATGGAAAGTTTAAGAGATCAAACTAACATGAAAACACCTAACACCAAGGAATTATCAGTACATCTTGTAACAGAGAGCAAAAGGAATCTCACAAGAGAGTGTATACGGGTTAGTAAGCTTTTCTAAGCAGAAGCAATAAAAATTATTCACTTTGGGATCACACATCACCAGTGTCCACACACAAATTTCATGACAAGCTGCCATGACACATTAGTCTAAATAGCTCTCATACCAATTCAAGAGTCTCATGTTGTAAGTATTTACTTAAGATAAAATATTTCCCTGATACAACCCCAGTCATTATGTGAGACTCACATCTTACTCTAATCAACAAAACTGTGATGAGTCTCATGTGTGATGCATATTTTCTGAGGGTAGAACCCTTCCTAATCCTAGGAAGCTGAGGTCAGTAGAAGTTTGAACAATGAGCCCTTTGCCTTCAGAAATGGTTGGGAGTTCTCACCAGCTTTCTAAATTTTATCCTTTAAAACAAAAACACCATAGGGAAAACTTAAGGATCAACAAATCAGTGACAGTAGATGTGGGATGAACACCTTGACCTCAGCAGAGTTGTATCTCTGGCATTTAGTATAGTAAAGTTGGGTGGGTTTTGCCCCACAGATTTATAATGCATTCAGTTATTGGAAAGGACAGTGATGTGAATCCAGGCAAGGAGATATTTCCTGATGCTGGTGCATTTGACAGCCAGTTATTTTGTGCTGCCACTGTGAAATGTGAAGGACATCTGTAATTCCACTGCAACAGGAACAAAATCTGTCCATCTGCATTCAGTTTCCTCTCACATTCCCCCACCAGCTTCATATTTTAAGAAAACAATAGAATTGGACCAGTCATGGCTTTAATGCCTCCAGAGCCCCATTAAATGCCATCTATTCCAGGTAAGCAAGGGGTGGCTCATGTGGGCTACAAATGCCTCGGCTCTCTGCAAACTTTTTCCTCATACATTAAGTAATCAAATCAGAGAGGGCCAGGTAGCAAGTCAGATACTGATAAACATCCAGGCACTGATTTTGAAACCACTTGTGCCAGCTGAAAGCTAGAAGTGTATCAGTAATGTCAGAGACACTTTCTCCAATTTATAGTAATTGAGAAAAATCAGAGGGTGTTTCTGGGTTCCTACCAGAAGACAGACAGAATTAGTAAAAGTTAGAAAATATATATATTTCAGACAGAAAACAGGGCTTGCATTGTAAATAGGTGTTCAACTATAATTACAATACACACTGACAGCAAAATGTTAAAAAAAAACAAAAAACCAAAACCAAAAATACCCCACTAAACTGTTTTTTTCCATCAAAAGAATCAATCCTAACGTAGTGGTATAATTTACCAACTAGATGAAGTGGACAGGACAAAAACTTGTTTATTTTCCCCTTTCCTGATTATGCTAGTATCCAAAGAGCTTCCTGCAATCTCAAAAGATGCCTTGAGACCCAAAATCCATTATTTTAAAACAGAGAGAGAGACAGTGAAGCCTAAAGGGAAATCAAGAGGAATTTGTGCTGATGTTTGGGATGACAATCAGCAGAAGTCAGCACAACCCAGAACAAAGGACCCAAATTCCCAATTTCATTAACCAATTTATACCAGGAGTTGTGCGCGTCACCCACATCTGCTGCACCAAGGGCACCGTCAGGCTGAGCACCTTCTGCCAGCTGGTTCAGTTACCTTGACAGCTTGATTACTGTCATTTCTAAAATAAGAATGCAAATTCTAACCAACACAAAGAATTAACTAAGTGTTTGCTTCTTGACCAAAAGGGCCTGAGCACGACAATGAAAGGTTTCTTCATGCAGCTGCAGTGTTTGGGGAAAGACATATGGTCTCTTTGTTTTAAATAAATACAAACCTCCGAAATAGCTGTATATAGAACATGTAAATCAAGCTCCCCTTTTCCCCTTCCCCTAGACTGCTTTGTAACAGGACTACTTGGAAGAGACAAAACCCAAGGGACAGGGCTGTCCCACCCACATCTGGGTTTGGGCAACGCAGCAAAATGTTCACCTACACCTCCCTCAGCCAGAGCTATTAGAACCTGAGGTTTTCTTTGTTATTTTTTGTGACAGTTTGTTGGGTTTGGTTTAAGACTGTGTGGCAGAGTCTGAGGGAGTGCTGAGGGTACTTTCACCTCCTCAGAAATTTCAGTCTTTGCCACTCCAGCTGCCCTCAACTGAAAATATTGGCATGTCAGAAAACTGCTTTCTTCCTGAGTTTTCTCACTCTGTCCTTGACTTTTCTTACACAAAGAAGAGCAAGAAGTTGCTCAATCTAAAGTTATTAATAATAGCATTAAAAACCATGGCCTTTTCCCCATGGCAAGAAAACTTACCTGTACTTATCGAAGAGATTACAAACAGCAAATAAATGAAATTTCCAGCCAGGTACTTGGAGGTAGGCAGAGCCATTGTTCAGGATTTTTAGTTCTCTGGATGGATACCTGTGAAAAAGAGAATATCAAGGAAATGTCACTTTTGTTTTCTAGCTTACTCGCTGCATAAAATAATAAAAAAGGAGGTTATTGCAGCTTTATGCCAGATCATATCCACTCCCATTCAGCTCAATGGCTCAGAACACCTTTGCACTGCTTCAGGACCAGCCTAAACAGAGTGAGAAGCCAGGGGCAGCTCCTGACCCTTTGTTTGGTTTAGGATAAACCCTCTCGGGAATCCAAATAGACACTCAGAAAGCAGCCACCAGCTGTAACCAAAAATGCCTTAGGAATGTCATATAAACACATCCCATGTCAGTGCTCTCTAGGGCTGCATGTTCACAAGTGCTAAAAAGTAATGAAACACAACAGAGAAAATGTTTCCTGAGTGACAAATTTTCATGAAATAACCTTTCGGTGGCACCTCTCTCCCCCTGAACTACCCACACATTTTTAGCAAAGGTGTTTTGTGTACCCCCAACATAAATGGTACTCACACTTCCAGCCTGAAGCCTGCAATTTCTTAGATTTCAGATCTAAGAAAATATTGTCTGTTTAGTGTGCCAGCTCAGAATTTTCTTGCAAAACCAAAAGCTGCTTTTGAAACCAGTCTACCTAATGTTTTTGTTTCTTCCATAGCCAACCCCCAGCAAAAACAAACAAGCAGTGTCATGAAAGTCAAAGTTAGAATTAATGTGATTCTCTCTGGTCTCCAGTGATTGATTCTGCAGCTCTGCCCCAGGCTCATGACAATTTATTGACATGTGTATTCACAGGGAGACAAGGACACCTACTTCTGTATTCATAAGACACTGTTTAAAATTCACATGTAGTCCTCAGAGCCTTTAGGTTTTATCATATAAGCCAGTGTCTGAGGAATATCAAAGACATTTATTTGTAGCTGTCATGTCACATCCCACTGAAGAAACAGGATAAACATATGCATCACACAGCTTAGTTCGACGCAAAAATAAGCATTGAAAAAAAATCCTGGGTGCTCCAATTTCCTTAGGGCAAAAAACACATGTTATTTTAAATGTCACTTGTTAGTATGAGCTAAACAAAAACACCATGAGAAAAAGATATGGAAGAAGCCAGTACTTAATTGAGCAAATTTTGCAGTGTATATATGCAAAACACGTCTGTACTTTTCATAAAAGTGATACAGCTCCAAGTACAATGATGGGGTCAAACCACATGTAATACAATAATTATATTAAAAATAACATTAGAACCAGATTTTACAGGAATTATTTCAGCAGGGAAATGTTTGTTTGCTTTGGTATGGTGTATTTGACAGCCCTGAGCTCTGGAAACAGCATAGACTCAGGTCTTGGTACTGTCTATCAGGTGCTGAAATGCTGCTACAGAGCAGCAGAAGAGAGGAATGCACTTAGCAATGCTATAACTTTGAATGATATACATTATCAGAGAGCAATGCTGTCACCATGGAATTTGTGCCAGAACCAGGCTGCACGTGTCTGACATTTTAACAGCGTTAACCATCAACATTTGATAAGCCAGAGCCCTTTTAAAGAAACATTATTAGAGGTACACCCTAAGTACAGCAGTCACCATTAAAATGTCAAGATTTATTAGTGGTTATTACACAGCCTGATCTGCAAACGCAATCACTACATTCTGCTTTAATGATAGAGGAAGAACTAAACAAGAGGTAAGACCACAGGATGGTCATTGCAGACAAACAGTGTTTCTTAGAGTGTGGACACAGCTGTAAGTGCTGCATAAAGTCCGATTCCAACCAGAAAGGTTTTGGTCATAAAATACATTCAGATGATATAAGAGAACACAAGAATAAAAAGAAGGAAATTATTTTTTGACAGTGATGACATGCATTTGCTCTCCTGTTCCTTTGTAGGTAGGAAAGAAACTTCTTTGTTCTGGCCCGTTACAGACTTAGAGGAGTATCTCTGCTCTGTCCAGCTCATCATCTTGTTTCTGCCATAAACCCATGGCAAACTGATAGGAAACTAGTTCAAGAAATTCCTCAACCTTTGCTTTCTTTAGAGCCAAGAGCTGCACAGTACTTACCATCAGGTCATGCAAAATGCCTTCTGGTTTTATAATCCCGGTTGCTCACCAGGGACAGTTTCCCTGATTGCATCCATCTTCATCAGCAGAGATCAAAACAAGCAATCAGACAGTGGAAAGACATGTCATTTTCGGAGGCATCAGCTGTGCGCCAAGGCTCCGATGTTTTTGCAGTGTCTGATCTGCCACAGTCCAAAGAATATCCTGCTTATTTTGTGACTGAGGTAGGGTGTTTGATTCGGCTCGCACCAAGCCCAAGTTCATTGCAGTGTTAGTATTAACTGGCACTTGGGTTGGAAAGGCTGAGAGCCAAGGGGACCAAGAGGATTCGACTCCTCTGATTCAGCTCTGACTAACACGCGGCCGGAAAAATGCTGCTCGGAGGATAATCTCAGAAATTTTCCTTCCAAACCTCTCAATTAAGCATGTTTCCCAAACATTAGGCACACGCAATGACACGTTTGATTTCACTGTTCAGTGTAAGAGGAGGAAGAGATACTGACTCTTCTTATTACTGTCTGCTGCTGGAGCAGGCTCAGGAGCAGCTGTGTCCTGCCAGCCAGCGCTTCCTTAGCTCAGCGCTCGGAGCCGCGTGGGGATACAGCAACACGCTACATCTCGCTTGAACAGGCGCCACGTGGCTGACTTCAGCTCTGATGTAACCACCAATGTCAACAAATCCCCCTGCAGATTCGGGCATTCTGAGAGCATAAGGGCCATACAAGTGTCCGCCTAAGCCTATCAGCTCCAGCGTTTCTCAAATACCATCTGGGACTTCTCTCTTGGGCGAGAAAAGCTTTTATATCTAGCCATTAAAAGCTGCCTGGCAATTGCAAGTGGGACTCATATCCCTGGATCTGGCAAAGCAGACTCTCTGAAATGATTCCCAGCTGCTGAATCTTTCCAAAAAGTGAACAATAGCAGCAGACAATGCTAAAAGTAGATGCAGGAAACCATTAGTCCTCAGCTGGCTGCTACTGCAGGTGTCAGCAGTGATACTGTACTAGAAAGCACACTGCAGAGGGGAAGCCCTATCCACTGCCCTCCCTGCAGTTTCAATGCTGGAGGCAACACACAGCAGACAATCCCAAGAACAAAACGGTGAAGAAATGCATGAAGAAGCTGGATTCTCACAGACATCATGGTGGAGTCTCACAGATACTCTGAATCCCAGGATCAGAGCAGAGGTCTATGGGGCAACACCACCAGTCGTTCGCAAAAACACATCAGGCTTCTTCAACTTTGACTTGCCGCCTTCTGCAACTCTGGACCGACCACACAAAATTTTTAAAAAGAACTCCCAATGGTGAGTGTTAAAAGTGCTCTTTAAGACTAGCTTGACACTCTTTGGAGTACCTTCAGCCTCTGCTGGAGATGAGTTCCTTTGAATATGTCAAGCAGGATGTAATGGGAGCATTAGCAACCCATAACAAACATGACAAGGACTGGGAAAAAAACTGCAGCTACCTGAGCTCCCCTGAAAAAGATGTCAAGCCAGGGCAAGAAACTGTGTGGCTCCTGCTGCTGCTCCTAGTGAGCAAAAAGAGATCATTGACCTGCATGGGAGCAAAGTGGAATCTGGCAACATCCCCAGTGAAGAACAGGAAAAGCTCACAGGGAAAAGGTGTCTTTTAGCCTGATGGGGAGTGAACTCTCAGAAGGCATTAATTTTCATAGCTGCACGAGACGACCTGGGAGTAAAATCTGTGTTCCCCAGAGTCCACCTCTGCAAGGTACAATGATCTGGAAGACCCTGATGGGTCAGGGCCAGGGTCATGGTGCAACTTCGTGTCCCAGGTGGCCAAACCCAGACTCTCTCACAGCCATTGCTGATGCTGAGGTTGCAGTGGTTTGATAGCTAGGTCTGAAGCCTTGCTGCATGTTTCCTCATGCATATGCAAGGATGCCAAGATCGATTTGGAAGCTGATCTTCAGAGAGGGAAAAGCTGTTTAATTAGCGCCTCTGCTCCCTTCTTGCTGACATTGCATGGTCCTCTCACCCTGCTCGTGGAATTTCGCATTTTAGCCCCAGCGAGGAAGATTGATTTGAGGTGCACATTTGCCTTTCTGACCCGAGGACATGCCAGCACTTGCTACAGTGACATTCCTGTGCAGAGGGAGCCTTTGCACACCCAGCCACAAGCACAGCTAAAACCTTCAGAAAATAAACACTGGCATTTCTGGGGATCACTAATGAAAATGCTTTTCAGTCCCAGTGCGTGGCAACAGTGTAGCTGCCTCTGCACCACATCTTGATCTTGTGCTTGCCACCCACACATCAGCTGCTTGTTTTTACTAGCAAGAGGAGGAGGATTAAACTCAGGAACAGACTTCAATTCTCAGTGAATCAATACTGGAGTCAAAAGCAGCACTCTGACGGTTTTTCCAGTGGACCTTGGTTCCTTACAAATTAATATATTTCCCAACAAGAAAGAAGGTTCTGCTCATATACTCTGTTTATAAACATCACTGCAAGTTGCTTGATTCCTGATGACCCTAAAAATGGATTCTGAATGAGGAGCAGGAACTAGAGGAAATTTTTAGAATTAATACATTAAAGAAATCCAAGGTGTTTACTAATTTGTTGCAATATTGGCACACTATTTTGAGACAGAAATAAAAGTGTGTGGGGGAAGAGTAATTCTACAGCTATGCCTTTTTTTTCCTTTTTTTTTTTCTTTTTTTTTTAGAGTTTTACAGACCTTGAAAAGGAAAGAAAGCAATTTTTGGCTTCACTAAAACAAAATCGTTTGCAGTTCACATCACTCCACCCATCCAAGGCTGACTGATTCCCGGTTTCAGAAGCTTTCAAAGCACTCAGCATTTCAGCATTTCACTGAATTAAACTCTCATGCACTGCGTGAATATTTCAAAGCACCAAAGTGTTGGGAAGCTGAGCTCTGTTTGCTGAGGTTCAGGGTGCACTAACTCTGCTGTGCCTGCTGACAGTGTATAGCCAAATTCATGCTTCCAGGGAGCGCCAGAACTACTGTGTTCCCACTGCGGAAATGCTCTGGGGATAACCAGAATGGCCATATACACTGAATGCCTTAGAAGTGTTGAGCATGCCTGGATCAGCTGCAAGTCCACAAGGACGTCCATGTGGATTCCAGCATGCAGGTGGGAATCCTCCCTCTAAATCCCCAGGAGGAATTAAGGCAGCTTCCTACAAACAAAATGTCCATGCAACACTTACCCCTCAACTTCACACACACAGGCTCCTGGTGCATGCCAAGTTAGCAGCAGCCTTTGAAAACATTGTCTTGAATATCCCAAGGGTCCGTGAAGGTATTGTACCCTCTTCAGAGCGTTGTTGGTTTGAAGGCTTTTTTTCTTCCCAAGGTAAGGAGAGTGTGTGCAGTGGCTGAAGAGAATCACAGCATCCTGAATCCTCTTCAAACTGCTGCTTTTAACTACCCAAATAACTGCATCAGGATGTAAATATTTTTCTTTTTGCTTTTGTGGTACTTCACTGTTTGCATCTGGCTCACCACGCTCCACGCCTTCCTCTCCAGGACATTTGCCATTTGCTCTCCTTCTGGGGCGGGAGGAGGAATAGAGATTTTTCAGAGGTTTAGGCACATTCCTCTCCTTCCTTCACCAGGCTCTTCCTTTGCCAATTGTTTAGTCTCAGCCTGGGGTTAGAACTCTGCAAAGTTTTATTGGGATCCAGGGTCTGGACATGTCACAGATTATCAAATAAATCTCCAAGAAGCTAAAAGCTTGCTCTGTAGGTACTTGTTGCAATGCAGGGCTTATGCTCACAAGCCAAAAACATCTTGCTTTTCTTCCCCTGTACAGCCTCAGAAATCATAACAATTAGGTACCAACAGGAGTTCAAAAGGACTTCAGGGAGCTCCTTAGAGGCTCAGTTCCAGCTGCTCAGGCTATTACATGAATCCTCATCCCCATGATGTCCTGTGCATCATGCTTTATCTTACCTTCACTGAGTAGTATCCGTGATTTCTTCACACTTTCTGGCAAGCCAGGACCTCTCCCCTGGCCAAACCCGAGTCACACCTTTACCTGGTGTGGGGATGTACCCACGGCCTCCTCTGTCTGCAAACCTTTCAGATGTCCTCTCACCCCACACCCAAGGTCCACAGGAGGTCTGTGCCTGGTGGAGGCGAGAGTCCCAGCCAAGGCGGTCAGTCCCCACTCAGGCACAGTATCAGCTGGCCAGCATGTGGATGCCAGAGCAACTAACTCACCAGGGAGCAAAAGTCTGGCCAACAAAACACTAACCTTTCCCTGTAAGAGCTTGTTTGGCCATTTCTAAGAATTCCAAAGAAATGATGGGACATTACTTAGAAAGCCTTCACCTACCTGTTTGAGTAAGCCATGTGACAAAGACAGGGATAGTCTGAAATCATCTGCCCCTTCACTGCTGTCATCAGGTCTCATCATGTTCAAACCAAAGTGAGTCTGTCATCATTCTGGGGTAACTTTGTGCTTAACTGTAGTCATTGAGGTCATCAGTTGTTTCTCACTTGGTATACAAAGCTCTATTTTTGTATTTACTTCAAACAGCAGCACATAAACAAAAAAGCAAAGAGAATTAGCCACTGCTGCTGGCAGTATTTCAGTCCTCAATGGGAACCTAAGTCAATATGAGCATTGCCTGAAAAGATCGCAAGACTTTGCCCTAAGCAGCAGATACTTTATCCTGGGTTTTATCCCTGTAGATCTTTAATTAAATGTTCACATTATTTGGACAAACATCATTTCACTAGTCATTAGCTTCAGACAAACACATTTATAACTCCTTGTTGCACCCTATGTGTTCAGTTCAACTAGAACACACTGTTGTAAGATCACTGGACACTGACCAAGCAGATGTTGTTGAGTTCACATAAGATGCTACAGCAGACAGACTCTGGTTTTTTTAAAAGCAGACATTAATAGGGAGAAAACAGGACTGAAGGGAGAAATTCTCTACCTCTGCTGAAGTTCATCTGTTTCCCTGGACATTGCTAAAATTTCCATGCCAAATTCCATTTCCAGTCTGAGTGTCACTGGAAAGCAGGTTCTTACTTTTAAAACTCACTATTTTATACCAAAGCACAGATATATTGAAACACTTCTCCCCCCACAGGCTGCTCCTGTTCTGCTCTGTGAGGCACTGGTTTTAAAATAAAGCTCTGCCACAGAGGGTAAGATGAGAATACATTTATTAGCTATAAAATGTACAAGTGAACACTGTCAGTTTGGTACAATCTTGTAAGAACAGGAGCAGGTTTTGGTGAGGGTGGTGGGCTCTGCCTGGCTGGTGCTCCCCAGCAGTGCTAACCCCAGGGTGCCACAGCCTTCGCAGGGATGTGCTCTGAGTGGGTCTGAGAAAAAGCAAATCTTAGGGACTTATCAGCATTAGCTGGACATTGGTATTCTTTCAGCTTCAAAGGAACATAATGTTGTAGAGAAGCTGCCTTCTGATAACCAGCATGATTAAGGACTTTAATCCAGGAGGGTTTGGCTTGTCCTTTATAGCCAAGCATGGCAAAACTCCCTGAAAAACAAACACAAAGAGAGTGACCCTCTGGGTGTGTCAGTTCACTTTGCAGCAGCACAGCACAGACTCCCTCCATACATCATGGAAAAGTTTTTTTTCTTTGGATTAAAATAGCAGAACATTTAGGAGAGAGAAAGGGTGATGAAAGAGGGAATGTGCCTCGCTGAAGCTGTAACCTCGCTGCATCACAGATCTGCAGATAATTCAACAGGCTAAGCTTGGTACCCAGATGTCAGTTACCAGGAATACTATTTTACTCTTTATTTTTAAGTAAGACAGGTACTTTTTTCATATTTGACTACCTGAAAATGATTAGGCACTTCGAATCCTTCTTTTATTAGTTTACATCACTTCTTCCTGTTGTGCCTAAACTATCCCCCATGTCGACTCTGCTCTGGTCCTCTGCTGTCCCAAAGTACAAAGGCATTATGTATTCTTCCATGTTAATAATAATGTCTTGTGTTTATATTATGCTTTTCATTGCAAAGGCTCCCAAGGCTATTTGCAGCTGGTTGGATCGAGACTGTTCCTGTAAACACTTCTAATTTAAATAAGGTTTTGCAAAACCAGGAAACAAGACCCCAAATCCTGATCCTGCTGGGGTCAAGAGGGTTGGGGAGGTTTTTTGTATTATCCGTGGCAGAAGCAACATGCACTTGGGAGAAATGCTCCGGCCTGCCCTGAAACACAGCCCCCAGAGCGAGGGGCAGTCCTGGAGCTGTGAAGTCAAATAGTGCACATACCTGAACCAGCGGGAGGAAGCTCATGGAGCAGAACATAATTACCCAGACTGGAAATCAGAACAGACACACGGGTGGACACCCTTGCCCTTAGGCAAAGCAAAACAGGGGTGGCTTGTGGACAGTCAGCAGCAGCTTAGTCCCACTGCCAGTCACCAGCATCCCACCGAGGTGGCAGGGCAAGGACATGGCCGCAAGCCAGCCTGTCCCTGGGAGGGTGCTGGCCCTGCCTGCTCCTTTTCATGCCCCGGGAGCAGTCAGGGCTGGAGGCTGAATCAAGCCCCCGAAACAGCCAAGTGAGTGGCACAGCTGGTTCAAGGAACAGAGTGGCAAAACAAAGAAAAAAGATTCCTTTTTAATCAAAAAATTCCTTTCAAAAGTATTCAGAGCTTTGATGAAAGAATGAAACAATGAAGTTTCAGGGAAAAAAAACAAACAAAAAAATCCTCCAACTTTTGCTTTTCAAAAGATGAAAGAAGAAACAGCTGCTTGGGAATCAAAGAGGCACCAAAGTGAAATCACTGCCATTCTTGTAAAGACTGTGCTGTCCTCTCATGGAATGGTCATAGCAATGAGCTTTGAAACTTCAACCAGAAATTGATATAAATTTCAGTAGAACAGTAGGGAAAAAATCCCCAAACTCCCAAGAAAAAAAAAAGAACCTGGAAATACAGTCAATTTTCCATCTGATCTCTGTGTGAAGGCCTGAAATCTGAATCAAGCTGGCTGGGTGTTTTCTTGGTTTCCTTATCACTCACATTATTTATCCAAACCTGGACTCAATAGCCCCTGGTTTTCCAGGAGAAAACCCAGCATGGATTTTCTGGACCAATGATATCAATGGATTTCTTGCAACAATCCAAGGTAAAATCGTAATAAGAACTTTCCCAAACTGTTGATTTCATCTTGCTTCTATCCAAAAAATAAAGAGCTCCTATTTCATTGCAAACTGTTTTCTTTTTCATCAACTTTTCAGGTTATGATTGTTTTTCCTCACAAAGCAGTGGAATTTTAGAATGGAATCTTTATCAAATGATTCTGGGGGTTTGGGAAGTTTTTTGGGGGTTTGGTGGTTTTTTGGGGGTTTTGGTGGTTTTCTTTTTGTTTTTGTTAGAAAAACAAGCTCCCTTTAGAATGAAAAATTTGTAGCATGCAACTTCTCACTGGTGAACTAGTGTGAAACCCCTGAAATAACCATCTTACTTCTCACCATCCCTAAACCAAGAGGTTGTTACTAGGTTACACTGGCATATTGTGGTAGGAAATGTATTGATAAGCACTGCATGAGTGTGTGTACATTTTTGGTTGGGAAACACACTAGAACTACTGGTGTGTTTCCCAACGCAATAAAAAGCAAAAGAAACATGAAAAGCAATAAACCACAAAAGAAACATGATGGTATAAATATATTTACCTCCCTTGTGGAAGATAATAGGCTTTGCTGAACCTAATCTGGTGAAAACAGACATTTCAGAGCTGCCCACCATGTCTGCAATATTTCTGGAGCACACAAGTACAAGTGATCTGAAAAGAAAGACAGTAATTACTTCATGATTTCAAAATATTGCTTCATTAATAATCTTCAAGACCTTTAAGCTCCAATTCAGAAAAGCACCTCAGAGCTTGCTTGACTTTAAGAACATGTTTAAATCCCTTTGATTCCAATCACATGTAAGCTTTCACAAGTTTAAGCCTCCATTTAAATGTTCTTCAATTAAACCTGTTCTTCACATGGAATCAAAACAAGCACAAATTACTGTGAACACATCCATCCCTTATGGGAGAGAGACATTCAGTTGCTGAGACTCTGAAACCATCTACATCCTGGCTCTGATTTTCAACCAAGCTTCAGCCTGCATTTGGTCCTCAGAGAGGTACTTTCAGCCCCCAGTGAGTTGTACCTGCAGTGAATTGCAGGCACAACTGGTTGCATTTAGCTGAACGCCCAGACTTGTGAAATACTCATCCTACCAAACATGTAATACAGACATCACATGGATATATGCCGCTTTATCCATGTCTGATACAGGTACTTACTCATGTGCATAAGTACATGTAATAACTCAGGAGTGTTTAAATCTTTGGTCATGAACTGCTCAGAAATGTCTTGAACTGAAAGCCTGTTTTCTGGTTATTTGACCTGCTTCTAGCAGCAGCCAAGAATTTATCTACCAATCTCTGTTGTTCCTTGTTTATGTGGTGACACATAAAACCACAGGGAATGTGGGACAGACGCAGAGGTGATCCGGACCACAGCCAGGACACACATAAGATAGGAGAGCCAGCAGGCAGGCAGGTCTAGCCATTGGCTCACCCAAGTAAAGTCCCACTGGAAAATCTGGCACACCTATGGTTTTCATCTGCCACAAGAGGCAAAAACAATCAGTAAGAGTAAACAGAAATAGACTGGTTTCCAAAATGGAAAACTGAATCACTGGCTGCCAGGAAACAGCTGGACACTGGGATGGGTGTGCAGGATTGCAAGTGTCATTGCAAGGACCTTATCTACTCCATGCTGGAAAATGGGTGGTTTATTTAGAAGAAACTGCCAGTTTTCCAGAAAACCTATTCCTACTGCTCTAATCTGTACAATCATGGGAGAAAGATGCTGCATCTCTTATTATCTGGCTGATGTTTGGGATTTGTACATGTTTCTTCTGTACCAGATTTCTTCAGAGCACAGGTCTGGTTATGAAAGTAGGTTGTTTCCCTTTCTATATTAGCCACAGGTCGCTACATGAACTGGCCTCTCAGCAGTTTGCTTACCTCTCTTTTATGGATGTTTGAACATAATCAGTTATTGCATGGGCAGCATTTTCACTGGCAACTGTGTCAAAGTGCCACCTACTCACAACTGCTCCTGAACATGCATCGAGCACCAGGAAGAATATCCCACTGCTGTTGAACAGGAACATTGTGCCATTTATCTGTAACAAAAAAAACAGAGGCAGGTTTTATGAAGCCAGTCTGGGGAGCCTCAGACTATGATGCTGCTCCTCCATAGGGGAATTACAAGCAAGGAAAATATCTACATTTTTAAAATACCTATAATTATAAACTTATCATTAGTGCAGATGAAGTGACATCATTGATACTAGATCAGTGGCAGGAGGAAGCAAAACCCATAGTTCTCAAAGGGGTACAAAAAATTAAGAAATGAGGTAATCAGCATCTTCTGAGGATTAGAAAGATACATTTGGGAAACCAAGAATCCTGAGAGTAAAATGCTTGGTTCAGCTATAATACAGTTTCCTTTCATGTGGGGTAAATTAGTGTCACTTGGCAAAGTGGATTTGACCATGGAGCAAGGGAGGGGTGCTGAGACAGCAGATTGGGGAATAGAAGTGACACATGTTCTTTTTTTATTTTCTCTGGAAATTTGAATATCAAACCCAAACTATTCCTTCTTGTTAGGCCTGTATTAATGCCCCAAAGGAGTTGTAGCAGAAATGACTCCTACTCTCCTCCTTTCAAGAGCAAGAGCTCCTTCCCCAAGTTACACTTTTCAAGAGGTGTCACAGTATTTACTTTTAGAAAGCCAAAAGCTGTCTGAGGTGCCTGGCACTGATGCATCCCTCCAGCATCCTGGGGGACAGCCCATCCTAAGAGAACACAACCTCCACCAAGGAAAGCAACAGTGTACCAGGGTCAGGCTGTCCAAGGTCAGTCTGTCAGAATGATGAACCCAGAACACACAAGACCACAATCCACACAGACTTCCAAAGCCCACTGGCATCAGGTAGCTCAGATGCACCCCATCAATCTGAGACATGAATGTCTTCAGGGAATACAGGGCCAGACTGAATGAGGGAGCCAAGTGTCAAAATGTGGCTTCTGCAAGTTGTCAGAGGATATTGAATGAAATAGGGGGCCAAGGGTAAGGGTGGCCACAGGGGAGTTAAGAGGAGCAGAGACAGACTAAATCTTTTGCCTGCCCTGGCTGTCTCATACTCTGAAGCATGAGAAGTGTGTCAAAGTCTGGGTGCAGACACAGCAGAGAGCAACCACCACTGCAAACAGACCCAAATGTGAGCATCTGCCAAAGAAACAGCTCTGATGTGTGTTGTGTCCCATCCACATGCTACCAATGCCCAGAGAAGTCAGCACACAGGCCCCATGGCAGGGTGCATCACACTCGGCTTGCTCAGCCCTTGGGGAAGCTTGGATCAGAAATTTAAAACATTTTTGACTTTTGCATTTCATTCAGCAAAGCATGAACAAAGCATGTGCTTCTTTATTTCCAAATTTTCTGAAAATTTCAGAATTTAAGGTAAGAATCCTTCTTTAGAGAGTAATCTTTATCATTTGCCTAGCCTAGCCTTTGCTGCAGCTAGGAGTACATGTGTTGGAAATAAAACTTCCTTAGAAGAAAAACACTTTGAGTTCAAGCCTTAGGAAAGGTAAAGAAGCTTTGAGGATACTACACTTACCCCAGGAGTGCTGCACACACACAGGTGTCTGAGCTTCACCACAGGTGAGGATGCTGCCTCCAGGAACACCAGCTTGCTAATGGCTTTGACTGAATTTTTGATGATGTAGCCATTGTACTAGCAAGAAACCTTGGCTGCTCAGACTTCTTAAGGATGCAGTACCAGCTTTTCTTGGCATTTGTTAGCATTGATTATAATTCAGTAACACATAGGCATGTGAGCCTGGACAGTGTTCTTGCAAGAATGATTTCAGTCACCCTTCACTTTCTAGACAGACGTATAAGGCATGTGCAGGAACAACCTGACAGATCCAAAGTGCTTCAGTAGTGAAATATAGTTATTTTTAACTTCTAGTGCAATGCCAGCAGGGAAAATCAGAAAAACAAACTTGTTTTTTCCCCCACATCCTTTGTAAACAATGACGTCTGCTTTTTCCTCTCCTTCCTCTAAATTAGATTGGTGGTGTTAATTCTTCTGAGGTGATAAAAGGCCTTTTTCCCCATAAAATCTCAAATCCTCATCTGAATAGAATACGAACCCCCAGTGACTTTAATGGAGTTAATTGTAGGGGAGAACAATGGACTTGCCTCCTTCAGGGAAACTTCCCATTTCCTTCTGCCAAGACTCAGCAAGATTCTGCATCAACTTTCCTTGGAGATAAAGTTTTCTCTGCTTAACCAATACTTCAAATGCAGTAAAACACAACATACCTTAATGAACGCAGATGTCAGCTGGCTTTGTATGCCCTCCCTGCCGAGAGATTGGATCTGTATCCTTATATACTCGACTGAGGGTGTGCTGGTGATAGCGACCTGCAGTTACACCAGAGACAGAATCTGAAAAACTGGCTTGTTAGCTCCATTCCATCAGCAAAATGACACCTGGTATCCATGCTCACATATACATGATTGCAAAACTAAGAGTCCTTTATTCAAATTGTGATCCTGCTTCACAATTAAGTGCTCATTCTTAAGACAGCATTTATCAAAGGATTGTGGGAATGCTGATTTCAAAAGACCTCTGATGGTCATCCTGCCAGTAAGTAAATTTAGAAGTTGAGTATGGAGTTCATTCATTTTACTTGACTATAAACTCAAGTGCAAGTCTGTAGGAGTCTGAAGCAGTTCTACAGGATTTAGAGTTGGATGAATCTACAGTAAATGAAGAGAAAAGCTGGCTCTAATTTTCCAGTTATTCCTGTTAATCAGAATTACTTTCCAGTCTGAAATACAACAGCAAGGCTGTACTTCTGAATTCAAAGCTAATCCAAAATAAGTCCTCTCAAAAGCCCTTTTGTTTTAGTCTAAAAGAAAGAAAAGAGGGGGAAAGTGCCATGAATGTGCATCCACATGCTTCTAGTTGGGCAATTTCTTTGGGGCAATCTTTGAAGCATAGGTCAGACAGCTGCAGAAATTCAGAGCAAGACCCTCCCCTTTCCATAGGTTACATGGAATTCCCTACAGCTTCTCCTTATACGCTGTCAAAAGGCATTGACCACGTGTGGGTGCACACACACTGCGTAACCTCAGAGGCTGTTCCACGCATTGTGGTGGTACCTGTGGGGCCCCACATGTCCTGCACAGCCTGGATGGGCGCTGAGGCCTGGGGTGCTGGGCAGCCACTGGCCTCTCAGGGAAGGGGTTGGGGTCACAGCTCCAGGAGTCCCCTGGGTGCATGTGTGCCATGATTTTGATACGTTCACAGCCTCGCTGAGAGCAGTAACTGTGTCCTTCCCGAGCTTCATGTGCTTGCAGGTGAACAAACAGGTACCTACAAATGGGAGAAAACAGAGGCATCAGACACCCCATGGACTTAGAGGACAAGCTGAGCAGAGAGGATCTGCACATCCATTGCCAAATGGGTCCTGAAATGATGCAGGTCAAGCTCCCCCCTCATCCTGGTGTGAAAAGACCTGCAGCACCTGCAGGCCATATGCCCAAGCCTTCACCATGCAAGCAGCACATAGGACAGACTCCACTCCAGCCCCCAGCACTCTGCTGTCCCCAGGTGTGGTGGCATCCCACCAGAGAAGCAGCTGTGCTTAGGCTATTGTGCAGGAGACAGGTTTACTTGGAATTATGAGCATGAACCCTTCAGCTCATTTCATGGCAGAGCTCAGCCCTAGGCATGCATGACAGAAGCTCCAAGGCAGCCAGGCCTTCTGGCCTTTGGAGTTCATTTTTATTTCTAGCTGTTCCAAGTATGTTTTCAATCCTGCCCATTCTACAGTTCAGACTGAAGAAATTATATAAACAGATTGGTTCAGCTCCAGGATAAAAAAGGTACATGAGCTTTGCAGAGATTTTTCATTCTATTTCTTTTAAAACTAAATATTTGTTTCTTTTTGTCTGGACAAAAGAATGAGTAAGCTTGGTTCCTTTCCAAGGATGTGGGGTTAAAAAAAGAAGGGGAAACATCCCACTCATTATGAAATAAAGTCTGAAAAACAACAACAGGAAAAGAAAAATGCCAATTCCATAACTTCTGTACTCTGACAGGCTAAAAAATTCACTGCTGAACTAAACAGAGAACCAAAAGGCTAATACTGCCAGAATTTAGTTAGGTTAGACCCATCAACCTGGCTGTGCCAGGTCCAGATGGCTGCTGGCAGCTCATGGATTTTCCCATATAGACCCACACGTGTGACCATTTTCCCTGCTATTCAGTAGTAAACAACCTGTTTACAAAATCCAGGAAACTTTTTTTTTCTCTCTTTTTTTTTTAAGGAAGCATTAACTAGCAAATTGCTGTTTCACAATTCCTGTGATGAAAGAGACCTGGCCATCAGCAAGGAACCTGGTTAGTAAGGAAGGCATTCTGGGATTTGATGGCTCATGTGTTACGGTTGAAGGAATAAATATATCCCATCTTATTTTCAAATCTGGCATTTGTGGATTGATTCCTGAAGTAGCCACTTAGTCAGGTAAAGCATCATGAGACTCATGGTTAAACCACAAAACACATTTTTCCTCCGTAACTATTTTAGTTGACTGAGAAACACCATTTCGTAATATGTTTTTTTAACCAAAGGTGTCCTAAAGTCTTACAAAGATGGTGCAAGACTTTTAGGACAGTCACCATGCCTTCCAAATAAGAGGTGTGCTGTGGTGATCTTCTTTTTTCACAAAATCTGATTTTTCAAATGTGATTATTTTAGAAATCTCTCTTCATGGGAATATGCAGAAGTTGAAACTTCCCAAACTTGTCTCAGTGTTGGAGCCAAAGCAGTCATAAGAGAACTCTCTTTCATGGCCCTTCGGGATGCAATGGATTTAAACAAATATTTACACTGTGCCCACACCTGCAGCAATATAAGCAGCAGGGATGCCCAAGGAACTCAGTCCAGCCAAGAAATCAGCCATTCTATGAGCAGGAATGCAAATCACTGCTCAGATGCAGACAGGGACCTACTCCAGGTACTCCAGCCTGGAAATCCATTTTGACCTGAAATCAGTGAAAACGGCATGCAAGGTGGACAGACCTGAATTTTAACTATGAGAAAGGAGGTGCTGGGTCTGGTAAGAGAAAGACTCCAAGGACTTGCTGCCCATCCAGGGGCACAGCAGGGCTCACCCTGATGCTCTGTCGAAGTAGAAGAGCCGCTCATGAGTTCTGTTGAGAGCAATGGTCCGGGAAGGAGCAGCAAGGTAGTGCTGGACACTGTGCACCGTCCCTGTCCGTCGCAGGTAGATATCGGCCACCACCTGGAACACGGCTGCCCTGGGATAGCAGAGGGCAACATGCAGCCAGTCTCCTCTGTGGGCAAAAAGGGCAGGCAGGGGGAAAGGGAAAAAATGCACTTAAGGGCTTGAGTACAACAGAGATGATCTGCAGCCAAGAGTACAGTCTTTAGGGGAAAACAAAGAAATGTCCTTGGAGGTTCTCTTTTTCCTTTAAAAAAACACAACAAATCCTCAAAGCCAAAGAAAATCAGATTTTTTTGCTTTGTCTGGAAACAACGGCTGCTTATTACAAAGGTCTGATCCAGGGACCCTGGCTGACCTCAGAGGACTTTGAGTCAGGTGCCAGTAAGGCTTAAAACCAGATATTTTCTCTTCCTTATCCCATAAGGCTTGAGGTACAACCAGTCTCATACCCACTCACATCTCCTGAGGCAGCCAGGGCTTGTTTCAGTCCATCCAGAGCTGCTGTGGGAGAGGAAACCAGCATTCAGCAGACATTTCACCAGGGGCACAGATTCAGGAATTAGAAAGTAATCTCTGACTTGAACCAGAGCCACGGTCTAAAGAGACCTGCTTCCTCCACTTTACAGCAAAGTTTATTATTATGGTTTCCATTAAGATCTCCTGTTCTGTGGCCCTTTCTTCAATGTCAGTTTAGAATAACTAAGGGTAAAGTTAAATCATCTTTTAACTCTTGTTTACCCCAGTTTTGGCATACACTTTTACCAAAAAAATTGTCTCTGTGGCTTTCTTTCATCCTGTGACTCCTACTGCCACCCTTTTGCAGAAAAAACAGCTCCAAATTAGAAACCTTTGATACAAGACTTAGAGCCACAGATGCAGCTACAGTGCAATTCAGATACCGATGGGAAGAATCTTCCACAAAACATCCCAACACCCTTTCCTGTCTGTGGGATGCACTTGTGCTGAGCAAAGCAGAAACCACAAGAAGTTTGCACTTAAAAAAATACCTGAATACCAAGATAATTAACCTTTTTTTTTCCTCCTTCCTCCCCTCTGAAGTGGCTCAGACTGTAACACCAAGACACCTGAAGCGGTACCATGGTTTGCTTTCCTTATGTCACTAAAACTATCCAGGATTTAAATGTATTCTTTTAACTACCTGGATTCCTGGTTAAAATATGAGAATATAAATTTGGCTTAGAAAAAGACTCTATGCATCATACAAAGCTCGAAAGGACAAAGTTTCTCCAAAGGCTTCCCTGAAGTGACCTGGGACCTCTACTTTGCTTTACACATGGAGAGTAGTAAAGCAAAGCTATTTCAGCCTTCTTCTGTTTTTTTCATTAAAACAAAACAAAGCTATCTACAGGATGGAAGAGGGGACAGGCTGTTCCAGAATAATAAATCAAAGTCACACAAAGACCCATCAGCTTAAGCCAGATACTGCCCTCTAGATTTTAAACAACTCCAGCTGCGTCATAACACAGGACAGCTCAAAAACAGATATATTTTCAGATGATCTGGTCTCTGACTAGAGGAAATGAAAGAAGTACCAGAGCCATACTGTGGAATATTTTTTAGGATGGAGTCCCAAGATATTTGGCTGTTTCATAAGGGTGATTTGCATGGCATTAGCACATTTCATCCCCTGAAGTCACCATCACTAAAAGAGCTTGTCACTCCCCCAGATGCTGGGAACCAGCTTTGGTGCTGTGGTACACTGACTGCCATGTGTCTGGGAAATGAGAAAGGCATTAGAAAAGGAAACTGGAAGGTGAAAGCAATAAAAAAAAGCATGAAAACCCCACAGCTGTGACTGTCTTGGATTGCTGGAGCATTGGGGAATAAGAGTGCTACAGTTCAGTGTGCACATGAGCAGGCTGAGCAAAGTACTGAAATAAATTACATCAGGATTGAAAAGATCAAATGAAAAGCACTTACTTTGGAATTTGTGGAGGAAGAGATGGAAATAAGTACATTGCCACAACAAAGGGCTTGGGAGGAGATGTGAGAAGGGAAGGCATTAGAAGTTATCCTCTATGTAAATATAGGAAAGAATAAGGTGGTTATTTTCTCCTTAATTTAGTGGTATTTTAACAGCTTGCTATTTAGGTCTGCACTTCAGTTCTGTTTCTTCAACTTGTACAAAATCCACCATAAACCCTCCAAAATACCTGGCTGTGTGGCTGAGCTGGACTCCAGCACCTCCAGGAAAAGCAAAACAAGAGATGTCAGCACAGCTGTGCAACGATCCCCATGACTCTGTCTTTCATCTGGGTGGTGGATGGGGGTTAGATGCCTGTGCTCCAGCCATTGCCAAAACTGATGGAGAAATGCAGCCTCAGGCAACAAGCAGTAATCAGGCATGGGGCATCCTGGACATTGAGTGCAAAGTAAAACAGATGTGTGTGTGTGTGTCTTCCTCAGCCGCTGCACTGGCCACTGAGGACCTCCTGGCTAGTCTTAAGTGCAGGAGGACTTCCCCTTTTACAGAGTGGTCAGTAACTGTGGGTTCTGCTTAAACCTCTCAGTTCTGTATTATTTACCAGCTGCTACTGTGGGGTGAATATTTGTAGACAGAATAAGAAAAATCTGAACCAGCATAAATATGTTATAGTCCCAGTTTCAAACGTTACTTGGAGAATCTGTCAACACCAGCATGTATAAAACCTGACACTTCTGCCCCTCTGTCATTGACATTCAACAATCCCCATGGTGCACTTCATGCATTTTTACCAATGTATTTAGCCTGCTTATTTCTTTTGGACATGACTGGAGAAAAAAAAAACCAAGAAAACTTTTTCTTTTTCATCAGGATATTGACATTTGCAATTCTGCTCTTTCAGGTGAAGCAAAAACATCAAACAAAGTGTTAAAAAAGTATTCTTATATTTTGGCAATGAATAGGCTTCCTGGGACAAGCAAAAGCAAAATAAGGACAAGGGAAAGGCAAAAAAGCAGGCAAGAGGTTTCCTGTTCTTGGACATGTGGTAGATACAGATCTGCACGTACACACATACATACCTCATTTACAACCCTCAGAACATTCCCTTAGTTCAACCCCAAACTCTCAAAAGCAATGGAACTTAGAGAAAACTGTTTAAACAGACAAAGGAAGGGAGATTTTTGAGAGTGGTGGGATGTAAAGTGACTCATGTAACTTGGAGATTTGGCTGGAGTAAACACAGAAAAAGTGCATCTCTGGGACTCTTACTGCCTGTGAGCAGATAGATAACACTTGTTCAATATTGTGAGCAATTCACAGTATTGGCTGCATTGGATGGAATGTGAGTCCTGGTATCATCTAGTGCTGGGATTTCTGGTTATGCTGGATGTCAATCCTGGCTCTATTTTAGCAAAGGGAACCTCTAATTTGATGAATATTATTCTAGAAAACAGCCCCACCATGTTTATTGACATGGTATGTCATGCAGGTGATGAGCATGGAAGAGCACAGTCCAAATCCTGATCTCACTGATGAAAATCTGGGGTAAGCTAATGAGGGACTGCCATAGAGTACAACTAAAGGTTACATATTTTTTCCTTGGGCTTGAAAAAACAAGAGTTATATCCAGTGAGTCAGTCTCCCCCAACTGTTATTACTCCTGTTTAGAAAACAGCCCCTCTGACATTTTGGTCAACATCTATGTGAGCTGAACTTTCAAAGGGAGTGAGAGAAGTGGAAATTTAAATCTTTCCTGTTCATAATATGGGAACAAAGCAGAAATCCCCATATCCTCTTTTGGTAAGTTTGTCTCTCACGGGCTGAATTTTAAACTTCAAAGGACCAAAAAATGTGTAGCCATCATTCAGCCTCCACCCTGTCCCAAGAATAAATCACAGGAGGTCAATGCTCCTTGCTCTCAGTCAGGACACAGCTGGTTTTTCTCTCAAAAAATTTCTCCCAAGCTCAACCTCTCTTCAACTCAAGTCCAATAAACACACCCCAACCCCTCTGTGATGACAAACCTGGCTATTGCATGAACATCCAGCCAGTTTTTCCAGGGCCTTGTTATTAAGGATAGACTGTTCTGAAGGACAGTTTGTTGCAGGGATAGTAACAAGTCAGGTATGTGTTTAGCTAACTAGAGTGGTGTGTATTGGGATTTAAATGCCTTTCCTAAATGTTGCTATTTAGGAAATGCCATTTAAAAATCATATCAATATAAATCAAAATTTTTGGTTTTATCCACATGTCTCCTTAGGCAAAAAGAATGATTTTTGTTTTTGTGAAGCTCAACAAATTACAGGAGGGTTCCTGCCCTGAGGTACAGTTCTGCTGATCCTCATGAAACCAGGGTCTGACTCAGACAGCATTTGGCTTGCAGACAAATGTATTCAAGCAAAAATAAAAACTTCCTTCATTTAAATACAGTACATCATCTTTTCATCTTTTTTCCCACCCTACATGTTTTCATGGAAGAATCACATCCTGATTCAGTTTCTAACTTTTTAATGTCTTCCCAAGTATTCAGTTACTGACTGTTGTGTTGTGTCACTGACTTTGTATTTTCTCTGCTGTGCCTTAGATATACATCAGGTCAGGGAAGGCTCCTTCAGGACCCCCAAACCCCACTCCAAAGGTGAAAATGAGGAAAAATGTTCAGGTTTTATATGCCAAGCTTCAAAGGGACAAGCAGCCTCGTTTGCCATGACCATCTGGGGACTGTCTTATGCCCAGATTGCTCTAATTCATGCTATAAAATGATCAGCTCAGGAGATATGTCCTTCCTCGGAGTCACCTTGTTAATCCCAGCTGCAGAGGACAGAGCAGCAAAGGAGCAGGTGGGGAGGCAAAGACTTTAGGGGCTTTAGGATCGCTTGAACACGACGATGTCAGCACTTGCTTCTGCCCAACTGTACTAAATGGTGCAATCTGTGAGCTGGTGTTCTGGCAAATATTTTAGCTTCTTTCCAATTAAAAAAAAAAATCCTGTGGCTTTCATCCATGGGTTGATCTGTGGGTAATTTAGGAGACTTAAATAGACAGAAGGGAATTCAAATATATCTGCTGACTTCTGTGTTGTGTGGATGATTAACTCTGAATTATAGATGTTTGTTATCAGGAGGGGCAGGCTATGAAACCCAAGTAGCACTTTACTTATTATTATTGGAAATAATTCTGGTGTTAACTTGTATTCCATCCAGATCTGGGGGATCCAGGTCAGAACTCATGTACATAAAAGAACAAGAAAGTATTCACAGTCTTAAAACTCTTAGCTCCACTTTGAAATACTAATTATGCCTTCCTGTGCATTTATCAATCTGGGAAGCAAGAGGAAAAGCTCATTTCAAGCTAATCTGAAAAAGAAACAATTTAGGAAGTATCCCTAAACTGGGCAAGACTGTAACAAGCACATTCTAGCCTTGTCTTGTTATCTTTGTTTTCCTCCAGACCTTATCACCACTAAGGAATTTAATCTCAAAAATGACAAGTAGCTGAAAGTATGAATCAGACTGGCACTGAATAATAAGTCATAGAAAAAAAACCCTGCCTACACAACCTTGGCAAATATAAACATAATGAGTCCCCCAGAGTCTCACTGCAGACTAGGGCTGCATGAGTTTCCTTGCACTGAAATTTCCACCTTTTGAGGGGTTGCAACATCCTGGAGGCTTTGTACCACCCAAGGTCCAAAGGGCCCAGTATTTTTAATGAAAAATTTAGACACGAGCTCATTGTGGGCTCTTGAATTTTCAGACAACTAGGATTATTCACAGGTGAATAAGATAACAAGCCCAAGCACAGGTCTTCATCCTAGCAAATGCAGGAGTTCAGCAGTGAACCTGTGCCCATCCCTGCACAAACATCACAGGAGGGGAACAAGCTGAACATGTGCCTGGGCATACACATGGATATCTGCCCTTCTGCTTGATGTTGACAAGAAATTTGGCCCTCTACTGCCTTTAAAAAAAAAACCCAAAAAACAAAAAACCCCACAAACTCTCATAGGGACTGAACTCCTGCATCATGGCACCAAAGGACATCAATATGATGAACCTCACTGTGCCCCTCCAAGCAAAGCCAGAGTGTACCAATGGAGAGAGCCTGGGAAATCCTTCTCAGCACTGTCGTTGGAGCCAGCATCTTGCAGGAGAGATGCAGTACAAAGGAAAGCCCCCTCTTGGAGGACTTTGGCAATTCACCTACAAAACCCACACCCTTTATACTATTAACTGCTCACATTTCCTTGAATTCTACCTGTCAAACCACAGCAGAGAGCCCTATGAAGGGAAAACCCTTCCCTCTGAGCCTTAGCAGACCAAGTATAGAGGTATTTCCCTTTCCTCATTAAAAGCAAGGAATGCCTAATCTAACTGCCTCTGCTTTCAGGCTGCTCCAACAACACGACTTATTACACTATACTTCAGATATGTGCTTTGAGGAGATTTAATTCTTATCTTTAGATTTGCTGATAGCACAAAGAAGCCTGGCTGACTTATGGAACAGCCCCGTGTCTTTGATAATAGTATTTGCCTTTGCTTCTTCTGTGATTAGAAAATTTGCACAGGCACAAAGCCCAAGTTATTAAATTGAAGGACTTAATTTCTGACTTTGATTACTGTATGAAGTGCCGGTCTTTGTTCTATTCTCCAGCACCCAAAAGAAGGCACTTACTTGCAACCAAATAACATTTTCCATCCTCTCCTCCTAGCTTTTCAGCCCCTCTCCCACCATGTAACAAGCTTAATGTTCTCTATGGACCTTTGTTCTTTGGATAATAATTTTGAGGAAAGCCCTTAATTCAGTCTTACAGATAATTCTCATACTTCTGTGAAGCAGGGGGGAAAAAAATCAAAACCCAGAAAACAACAAATGAAAAATACAAACAGCTCTGAGGGGGTGGAGAGGGTGGAAACCACTCAAACAAAGAGGCAAAACCCATGGAGAGGTGATCCAAGGGTTCACGGAGGTTTTACACACACTTTCTGCCCTGAAAGACACACTCAGCAGATCTGGATTGATTCTGGAGCACACTTCACTCCTAGTCATTAAAATTCCAGTCTCTTTCTGTTCACTTGCCAAAACATTCAAAAGTTACTTGCCCTGCATTGCCTCTTTCCAGAAGCATCAATACTCATCTACCTTCTCATCCTCGCAGGGCAACTCCCAGCCATTAGACAGACAGCCCTGTCCATGGCTTGAACAGGCAGTTCTGCTGAGCCAGCAGGGTTTCCCAGCAGCCTGAAAACAGTCTGTGGGTCTCCACTGTGTCTTTTTGTTTGCCCATCAGCCAAGGAGAGACACAGCTACCATGACAAATGCAAACCAGTGCATCTCTCACTGGGAGTAGCACTGGCAGGCATCAAACAGTGCCTTGGCATGACAAGGCGGTGTGTGGAGACTCAGCAATTCTGTTTGGCTTAGCAACGTATTTTGATAGAAGCCAAGAAACTCAAGGATTACTCTAAACATGGCTTGAGTGAGTGTCAGGAAGACACAAGCATTGCAGTAAGAGGAAAGAAAGAAGATAAAATGCACAATAGAAAGAAAATGTCTGCTGGATGACAGCTCTATCTGGTGTCCTCCTCTGCTGCGCAAATCCACCTGCGTGGTGCCTCTGAACTCCCTGGACAAGATTCACAACTCGCAGCTGCCAATTTCAGCTGAGTCATGTGAATTCATCCCAACCAGCTCCTGCCCACCCCAGGAATCTGGGCGTTCCAGTCTTCCAACAGACATGTGGACTGGCATGACTTCTATTGGGTCTTTCTACAGTGCTTCAGAGGCAGGGAAAGTGTTAATTAGGCAAGTTTTCAATATTAGTGCTGTGTCTGACCTCCACAGAGATCCAAATCCGGGTACACATCTCTTTGTCAAATTCCTTATTTCCCCTCTGACCTTCCTTTAGCCAGCAGAGAGCAAATCGCTCCAGAAGCACGAGGGCTGCTTAGCTGCAAAGGCAACATCCCAGATACAGCCGTACATTGTCTTACAGTGACCAGATTGAAAATAGTTTAATAGTATCACACATTTTATGTCTGAAATTATTAATCCTAGAATATTGCTATTTAAGTTCATCAAACTTTATTTGGTTTGTATCACATATTTGGCACAGATATTACTATGTTAAGAGTTCATTTTGGGGATATTATTCAGTAGTATGAATTTTAAAAGAACAAACAAAACATAAAGCCTCTTGGGACAGGTAAAATAATTTCCCTGATTTTCTCTCTCTGACTACTCTGGGCTGCATACTATGAGATTTGTTCTATTCCAGAAATTATTAGAATACAATGCTTAGTAAA
Organism: Pithys albifrons albifrons; assembly: GCF_047495875.1. Classification (NCBI taxonomy): domain Eukaryota; kingdom Metazoa; phylum Chordata; class Aves; order Passeriformes; family Thamnophilidae; genus Pithys; species Pithys albifrons. The sequence goes on from NC_092470.1 coordinate 13,118,616, forward strand.
AATCATACATAGCACTCCTTAGGCAGGCACTTATTTTCCTTCAAACTTCTAAAACCTCTTTTTCACCTCAATTCCTTTACCCTTCCACAGGAATCTCATTTCTCCATGTTTTTCCATGCAGTCTGGGCATTTCAGTATTGCATTAGCCTGAAGTCTCACATTAATGAGCATCCAGCAGACTTGAGGTGTAGACAGAGCAGCCACACAATTCATTTCCAATTATTTCTTAGCAAGATGCTCTAAATGAAAAGAAGTAAAACTGTAGCTTTCCTTTGTTACAGTATATTTGTTGTTTATAATTCTTCAAAACATATCTTTCCAACTGTTTCTGGACCAGAAAACTCTACAAACCTTTTCCAAGTTCAAATAACTGGTTTCAAACAAGACAAAGGGAACCACAACAACATTGTGGTTTTCAATAGTAAAATTTAGTTAAGTTACTGCTTGAATAAGAGCTAAATGTCAAGCAGAGATTTACCAAAGACTCAGTGCTGCCTTCAAATTTAAATCCATGCCTAAAAACTGTGGGCCAAAACTTTGGCAAGTATGAATTGGCAAAGTGACAGAGCAACCATCAGTTACTCGGCAGAAGATTTAGCTCTGTAATTGCAAGGGAATAGCTAACCATTTTAAGACAAATAATAATTGCAAAGCTCAGCTTGTCCATGAGTGACTAATAGGTTTTCCTCTTCCTTAAAGTGCACAAAGATATATTAACACAGAAAGCACTGATTTAATTCTAATACATCCCCTGTGACAGGAGTGTCCAAACACTGCTCATCGAGGCACTCAGTCACGGCCCTAGAGCTACTTCATCTTTAAATCAAGAGGACCAGCTGTAGGTCACTCACTGAAATGGGCATGTATAAAGAGGAAACATTGCCCTTCTCAGGTGCATTCCCACGGGGCTTCATAGCAGGAACTAAGGACAGTATTTTTCCCCAAATTTTTTCAGCTCCAAAGTTCAGAGGAAGCAAATAGAACTCAAGCTTTTGTCAAAACCATCCTACACTAAAACCACAGCAGGGACACACTGCTGGAGAAGCAGCGGATGCGGGGAGGAGGGGGAGGAGGGGATGCTGTTGGTGGGTAGTACTGGAGGGACTTGGGAACCCTTCAGGTTCACCAGCAGCACATGCTGTTTCACGTCCTCAGTGCCTCTGCCCTCTTTCATTCCAACAATCTAAAACCTGCTTTGGAAACCTGAGCCTCTGTTGTGTGTAATCATGTAGGATTTCATTTGCAAACCTCTGGTTTTTTTGCTGCAGTGTGTTTTTACAATAACCAAGGACTCGCACAAACTGCAGAACCCAAGGTGATGGCAAAGCTTTCTTGTGGCGTTCATGCCTGCAGAACCTCACCTGTGCAAACCATGGCAATGCCTGTCCCTGCTAAGCTGACTGGGTTGTAGAACTCTTCATGGTACCAGTGGCAGCAGTGCAAAGCACAAGTAATTTCACTGAAGTAAGAACAGCAATGAAACCCATAAATTAAATTATGCAAAATGAAACAGATTGCAAGGGACAAAAGTAGTGTCTAAAATGGATATAACCTGTCTTTATATAACACTAGAAGAAAACACGGGAAATAGAGCACAGCCTGCAATTTTGTTCTGCTGAGACCTAACATTTTAAAAGTTTAGTTAAAAAGAAACAGTGATTCCAGTGCTATTTGGATTACAGAAGATGTAAAGTTTTGAGCACATTCTGATATATTTCTGCACTTTATATTTTTGGGAGATAAATTATGTGTGCAGTAACTAGTACAAACACATGAACCAGAGCCAGAGCTATTCTGGAGGAATTTCAGGGACAACAGGCCAGGACTTACTTGGATTCTATTTCAAAACTTTCTGGAAAGAGAAACATCTCTGCACATTCAAAAAGTTGGAATAAAGTGAAAGCAGAAGCATCTCTTTGCATCACTAAGCACCAATCTTTAACATCTTGCCTCCACACTCTCAGAAATTGCTGAGACCTTTGAAAGGTCACTTGTGAATAACCTGGGAAAATGGTAAAGCTCCAGACCTTTTTAAAACAGCAAAGGGCAGTACCTGTTGAAGTTGATCGGGTACAGGATGACATCCTCAGGTGCTCTGCCATCCCACTGGATGACATAAGCCTGCTCGAGCATGACGACAGGCTGGTACTGCTGGTACGGAGCTCCTCTGGTCACGCCCTGCAGCCTCACAGGATGGGAATGGGAGGCTGCTCTGGCAATGGACAGGGTCAGGTTCTCAGGGCGTCTGGCCTGGATATAAAGCTGAGGGTGAAAGGCAAATGACAAACATATCCATTAAACCAGTCAGGCACAGCCATAACATGTGCATTTGATCATCACTGCCTGTAAATGGCTTTTGCCACTGAAGAGTTCAGAGCAATTGGAAAGTCACTGAAATGTTTCCAGTTCACATATAAAGGTAAACCAGAAACAGCGTCTGCAGCCATCCACGGGGACACCATGAAGTGAGATATGAATTGTACAGTGACATAAAAATGTTCATTATTAAAAATCTTTAGGGAGAAGGGTAATCACGGAAGTATTGAAGAGTAACTTTTTTTTTATGGATTCAAATAACTGCACTTTAAAAACAGGCTTCTTCCACTGAAAATACAGAAAACTGAAGTTATTTCAATGGGCTTTGGATTAGGTCCAGATATCTAATGGAACGCATGCCTTCACTCTCAAGTAGCAGTCTAGGCTGAAATTCTGGGGGCTAAAACTCAGTGGCCTGACTATATGACCTTATAGACTAAATAGCATATTCCACAGGCTTCAGCGAAGCTCTCCTGTGCAGGGCCCAACAGATGCCTCTGACCTGTAGCTCAACTCTACAGTACAATTACAAACCCACACTCCAGCTCTATGCCTTTTCTGCCCTGCCATCACTCAAACAAAGGCCAATTCCTGTGGCAAACATTAGTTTTAAGGCTAATACATGGCATTCCTCTGCTTTCCACCATGTGACATTCCCGAGCAAAAGTAGGATGCACAGCTAGTCATATAAATCTGTCTCTGCATGAGGGCTATAGCAGGCTGCTTGTCATATTCCCTGAAGGGTTTCAGATGAACTGAGGACAGATGAGGACACGTATAATCCTCACTTTCCTACAGCATTTTTTTACATCAAGAACTTAAAGCATCCAACACAAAAATCCGTGGTAGCTCAGGAATGTCTAAGCTTCCACATGAGCATACATCCAACAAAATTTTTTTTAAACTCAATTTGTGTCCTTGAGGTAGATTTAAATGGAAGCAGTAGTTTCTTATCAGATTTTAATTCTGCAAGGATACAAATGCAGCAAAGATTAGCAGACAGATTATGACTCCATCTACCAGGTTATCTGCCTTGTAACGCAGGGCCCTCACATCTCCAGGTCTGCTTCTCTTCCTCTTCTCTACACAGTCTGAAAGCTCTGCAAAACCAGACTCTCTCTCACTGGTCTATATATGGGCTTATTTTAGCTGGGGATTCTAGTGAGTTCAACTCCCAGTTCCAGTTTCAGGCTCAGAAGGTCTCTGTTCTTGTGCCTGCTCCTGATGTTGTTTGAGCTCCTCAGGACCTCCAAAAGAGGGGCTACCTTTGTCTACCTTTTGTTGTCACCCCTGAATTCAACAGCCTCATGCTGAATGCACAGGTTAAAAATTTGGGTCTCCTATCAAAGAAGCAATCCAAAAGTGGTTGTAAATGTTTCTTGGATATTCAGTCCACTCCTCCTTTCACTCCATTACACTTTAAAGATGAAAAGCTTTCCTGAGTGATACCTGAAAACCCTCAAAGATTAAAGTGGATCCCAGAATTACATTAACATAAATTTTTCCTGATGGCTGAAAGTATTGATCAAGTAATTCACTCCAAACAAGTCTCTGGACAGCAGCCCATTTGCTTATTCTTGATGGATCAAGAAAGAATAAATTATTTGTATGGTCTGATAAAAGACCTTTTTTATCTTTTAAAACATGAAAAAACCCCTATTTTGCATTCACATTCAAACCATGATTGGAAAGTCAGGAACACGCAATATAATAAATCACATTTCAACCTCATTTGGCCACATTGGGATGAGGAAGTGCTGAGGTCAGAACAAGGGGTCAGTAAGAGAACTTTGGATCTGAAATCCCATCAGTATATTAATTGTTTGCATCAAAACAGCATTTTCTAACAAAGAACAGTTGGAATGAACTTACTACAAAATTAAATGCACCTATGATAAAATAACCCAAGAAAGGAAGGAGATGTGTTCAACGATCCCAAAGTTTCCTAAATTACAAACTACCAAGAACACAAGATTTCTATATAATTTATTTATGTAAAAAGAAGAAAAAAAAACAGAGACCCAGCAAGACGTGAATGGCTTAAGCTGCTTGCTACTATTGTTAATGAGCCCAAAGAAGAGCTGGAAGAGTTCGTAGAATGCTTCAACAAGATGATAAGGAAAGCATGTCAGAGATTTTTGGTAATGTTTTTCCTCCAGAGGCCAAACCAAGTCACAGGTCTGATATTAAGCATAACAATGACAATTGTCTCAGGAATTAAATGATAGTTACTAGAACAAGATAAAATGCCACTTGTGTGTTATAGAAGCGTTTGTAAAATTATTTGTCTCCTGCAATGATCACCAGTGGCCACTAAGTGAGTGCCTTCCAGAACTGCAAACCACCAAGGAAATTTTCGGTCCCATGGGGATACAGCAGCATATCTGGTGGATCTTGCAAAATGTTTCTCACTAAAGGAGGTCACAGCAGATAAATGCCTGATCAAGCAGTCTAGATCCTACACAAAGAGACTGTTTTGCCCACATGGAGTATCACTTAACAGGACTCTGGTGTGAAAAATTCCTCCACTTTCTAGAATGAAAAATCCATTTTCCCTAGCAACACCCATAATTTTCTGTTAGCTCTGTCAAAATCCTTGAAAGAAAGTGGCTCATAAAGAGACTTTACAGTATGAGAGCGGTGACAGCTTAATGTAGTAGAAGAAGAGCTGGTTAAAATGTTTCAGAATGGGAACTTTCAACTTGCCTAATGGTTTAATAGACGTGGTTGTTATTTTAGCTGCTTAACACTTCTTACTAAAGAGATGTGTCAGATTTCCTCATGCTTACATGGCAGTTTTCCCAAGTAGATTGTGAAACTGAGAAGATAAGTTCTTTACAATTCACAGGAATCTGCTATTCCATTGGATAACAAGTATGAAGATAAGCAACATGCAATGTATTGGAACTGACAGTCTTGGTTTCTGAGAAAAGATTTTCTTGCTTTCTAGTTTCTTTACCCTTACTTTTGTCCTGCAGTGCTGTCAGTTGTCAAGCTGGGGCAAAATACCTCAAAAATGAGAAGCTCAAAACATACATTCTCCCTCTGGTTGACTGTTCAAAAATGTTGATTTCTTAGGGAGAAACACTTTCTTGATCAATTTTCCAAGAAAGACTAAAATTCTTGCAGAAAGAAAAAAAATGTTGCTTGCTTTCTCTAAGACATGCTAGGATGTCACTGACATCAAGAAAACTACTTTGATTTTCAATTGGTGTGCATCAGAGATCAAAATTTGACCTCTTTGTCCAAAACCAGACACCATGGGCTGAAAACAGACACCATCTCACAGGCTTTTTCTTCTTTCCAGTCTGTGAGGTGCTGATAATTCTCAAGCACCACAGATACCCTGGGCCTGTATGGTTTCCTTGCTATCTCCTGCATCCCTTACTTGCTGTATATTTAGAAGCATCAGCACCAAAACCAGCCACAGAGGAACTGAGTCCACCAAACCAGCTGAAGGTGTGCAGCTTGGAGATGCAGGATCAGTGCAACTGCAAACATTCACTACAGGAACAGAGTTAACAAAATGGAATATTCCTATTTCAGACAACAGCAGTTTGGTAGTGACTAAGTGAAATGGTGCAAAATCAACAGCATTTCTAAAGGCATTTTAGAATTGCAAGGCATCAACTTTTTGTTAATTCAAAGCTGACACTAATTTGGCTATGTGGCAGTCTCTCATGACTGTCTAACACCTTTTCAAGCTTATAAAAGAAAATAGCACATAAAGCCAAAAACTCTGCTCATTTTAATAAAGAATAATACCAAAAAAGAGAATTTGCACAACCTCCCCTGATGAGTAGCTGTGAAGTCTGCAGGCAAGCAGTAAGTGCACAGCTTCAACTACTCAGTGGGAGCCAAGGCACTTGTCTTACAATTTATATAAAAATCAGCAAAGGCTCAGGAATCTCATTTACATTTTAACTAGCAATGCAGGTGCCAAGAAGTCTCCAGTCCAGTGCCACTGGAAATCTCACACACCTATGTGAAGGAAACTATGAAATGAGCCTCTCCCTACATTTTTTTCTATTACTGGCCTTTGCAACAGCTGAAAGTCAGGTTGAAGGGACATGAAGGACCTCAGTGCCCTGATGATGCAGTCTAGGTGACTCACAGAGACTGCCAAAAGAAGTGGTGCTGAGAGCTCTGTGGATTTCCCTGTGAGTCTTCCTCTATTTAGGGTTCCTCCTTGAAATCTTGCTTTATTGACATTACAACGTGAGTTTCAGCTGTCATTAAAGAGCAAAGGGGTTGGTCTTGTTTGGACAACATCAACCCTGCAGGCTCCAGAAGCAAAAGGGGAGGACAAAAAGACCTAATAGTTCTTGCTTGTGTGAATTTCATGATTTTAAGCTGGTCCCCTTTTTTCACGCTACCAAAGAAGCCTAAGTACGATGTATTAGTGCTCTCTGCTCAAGGAAGGTCCTGGAAACATGGCATGATGCTGCTTGGAGACAGTGAGGAGGAAGGGCCATGAACCGGACATAAGAGGGTGGGAATGTCAGCCTAAGCTGCCAGATTAAAACACCCTCAGGAAAGCCTGTCCCCAGAATTTTTGGAGCTAGAAACACTGCCAGAGGAATTGCTTTTCCTCAGACATTTTCTTTCTTGGGCAAATTACATCCAGGAGAAGAGGAGCATGAAATGGGAATGAAAGAAACCAAGCAGAAAGGAATTAACTGTACTCTAGGCACTTAGCTCAGAAAGGATTTGCCTCCAATATTAGCTGAAGTACTTGGATCTCAGTTTTCCATGCCAAGTAGCCCATCCCTAGACTGACTGCCTTGGGCTCCATTCAGCAGTAACATAGGAGTCACTATTTCCTGCAGCTGAAAGGACATTTTCACCTGCTTGAACTAGGGAAGAATAAAAGTTCTTGTCTACCAGACCTACATAAAAAGGAAAACAGATTTTGTAATAAAGTTGCTGAGATCAAAGCAAACCACCTTTTTCTATAATCGGATTCACTGTTTTGGGCTTTTCATCTGAAGTATGACACTCACAGTTTAGCAGAAAAACAAATCACCAGTTAGCCAGGGTGCTGAGAATCAGAATTAAGCTGAAATACTCTGACAATTTTATTTTTCAAATTAATCAAACCTGCTGCATGGGACCAATTTCTTCTATGCTGCACATACATATATTTCCCTCCCTAAAACCCATAAAGTGAAGCATTTAATGTGACCTTTACTCATCCTGCTGGATGCTGATTAGTTGAAAAACGCTGGTAAGTAATGGATCCCAGAGAAGCAAATGTTTATGCTTGCCTAAACCTAGCCAAGGAAATTTTCTATGGTGGAAAAACTGCCTCACCATGTAGAGTGCCATAACCAGGAGGATATTAATAGAAATAAAAATATAAATGGCTATTTGTTTGTAATTCTGAATTTAACTGTTAGGTTGCCAGGGCAGAGTTGACCATTTCTCTAGAGAAAAAGAGTAAAACTAAGTGCCAAGGACAAAACCCTAATCCAGTGGGAGTGTTTCATAGGAGCACAGTCCTCTTTCTGCCTAGCCAAAGCACACCAGGCTTTTTAAGTCCAGTGTTTAGACACTTAAAAACAACTCCTGCTCTCTGCTGTGCAACTACAGCAAATGCATAAAATTTCTTTTAGCCTAAGGAGACATTCATGCCCTGGATTTGACTGTGACATTCCCTGCTGCGAAGGTTTAAGATCATCCTGACATATGGCTGACCATCCTTCAGCCAGTAATTTCTGGATGGGAAATAAGTGTGAGTTTGCATCTCAACCACACATTTCTCCATACGAAACAAAAGTAGGATGCACCAGAGAAGTAACATCTTGAATTTCTGAAACTTGATTCACCAGAACTATCCACTAGAGCCCCACGATAGTGGACAAATGCCGGGAACTAGAAAACACCAAACTTTCCTCCAACACAGTTTCAAGTTACAACTTCTTGTAGGCAATGGGACAAGACAGGGCTCTCCACAGCCATGGGCTGCAGGCAGCTGCACCACAGGAGCTTTACTGAATCCTTGGAATTAGGCAGATGACATTGAAAGGAGTAAGATTAGACTAAACTTATCATTTAGCTCTTATCTTACAGAGTGTTGAGCAGGCTTCACTCCATCACCCCTCACAGACTATTTGAGGACACCCACCCAACACACCCCGTGGTGCTGCCAGCAGCTGCCCCCCATTACCTGTGCGAATTTCCCAGTGCACATCATCCCATTCCAGCGTGGCACAGGGAGACACCCGGGATGACGCAGCAAGTAGTTGTCTGCTCTGCCTACAAAGGTGTCTGGATACCCTGTCACCGAGCCATCCAGATCATGGAAGATAGACATTTTGTCACCATCATTGTCATTGTTTCCAAACCACTGGCCTGGTCTGCCAAAAAACACTTTCAGTCCAACCTAGAGGAGAAAATAAGATGAAAATTCACCAGTTAGCTCAAAGTAAGGACTTGTGCTTGCAGTATTTTAACAGCCCAAGGAGCAATACAGCTGGAACTAGAGAGCTCCATTGTCTGAGCGAAGAGTTTTGTTTTGTCTCTTCTATTTAGGAAAAAAATGCCAGCCATGTTTGGTTTCCTTCTCTTTTCTTATCCCAGGAGATATTTTCACAGGAATTGGACTTTTCATTCTCTGAAATGCACCCACACAATCATGTGTTGCTTAACTTCACACAGCAATAAATTGAGTGGTGGCAAAAGGAAGAGGATGACTGAAAGTGTAAGAAAGTACTGGATGGTTATGAAATTTACTGAGGAATATCACAGTTGTTAATAAAGAAACAAAAATTATGGGATATTTGGTGAATTTTCTTATGTATTTTCAATGTCTGTTCTCAGTGGTTCTGTGAGTGCCATTTTTTTTTTCTAATTGTTCCTCCTAAAACCCTACAAAACTTTTAAAAGTGACAGCAATTCTCAGAATTGGCTCTTGTGCACATTCTAATATATCCCATGAAGAATTTTTTAGGAAATAGAAATAACAGGAAGCAGCATTATCCTCATTATGCATAGCTCTGTTCTCAAGATTTTTCAGTAGCTAAGTAAAAATATCTGTCTTGATATGAAAATCCAGCAAAACAAGGAAACTGCAGATGTTCAGCAAAAAAAAGCAAGGAATATTTTAACGTCTGCAGATAAAATTATTACAGTGTGAAGATTAAGTTCCAAAGTAATCAAGACAATAATTATTCCAGGTCAAGCCCTCCAAATGAATCTGGCAGCAATGTGCATAGAAATAAACAGCATAAATAGCGATTGGATCACATCGACCCAAAAGACTATAATGTGTTCCATTTAGCCCAACTAATTTTAATTGGGCTGTGCACATGTGTAAGAATTAGGGTCAGCAGGATTAGGCTGCAAATTTACTAAAGGCTTTAAAGGCTTTATTTTAACAATAATAAGCAGAAGGGCTTAGGAGAATAGGGGGGTTATTGTGATTCTGAGTTAGATGGGAAGTCTTTTGGCTTAAAAAGAATGACCACTGCAGCAACAACCACTTGCAGAATAGAAGTCTTTATTTCTTTAAAATTAAATTGAAGCCTAGGACCATTTTTCTGCCACCTTCTTGTTAGAGTCTCATAAACAAATCCATGAAGCAGTCTTCTTTAAAGGAGTCTCAGACACATGGAAATTTAGTGTGTATTTTTGAGTTTTTTGAAACATTTTCTTACTGCACCACAGGAAGTTTTTCCCCAAAAGGCTACTTGGTAAAGTAGGAGGATCCCAAAAGTCGTTTTTTTAATCTTGCTTTAATTTATAAAAGAGGAAATATTAAAAAATGCAAACACTGTGCTGCAGCTCAAAGCTCCATTATAAATACTTTGTGACAGTGCACTTCTGGAGCTGAATATGAATACAGGCACTTCACTGAGGAGAAGAACAAAGTCAGCTGCACTTCAAACCAAATGAAGGCACAGCCAGTACAGCTTACATTTGATCAACACTCTCAGTGTTTCCATTCAGAAGTAGACAGTTTGGTGCTGATGCTATTCTAACATTCTCCTCTAAAAAGTCTGAAAGTCAGAAATTAAATGGAAATGTTAATAAGCAGCGTTACTTCTTTTATAAAGTTCAAGGTTACCTTAGTTTGGTACACTCTGGGACAGGAGTGTAACTGGGTTTGCAATTACAGCTATGGCAATGAATATTTTGCTCTAGGTGAACACACAGGGATAAAAACTCAGCTCCTTGGGTATGTTCCCATGCAGGTAGGACTGAGCTAGGAGAGAGTGCAGAGACAGGTCATGTCTAGATACCACACCACTATTCAGACACCTAATTTTCCCTAAGTGTGGACTACCACAGAGTGAGGTATACCTTTATGATATAAAGGTTACTTGAATTACCTGTCTGAAGACTGACAGGGAAACCTGATAGGTGGTGGTTATGTGAGTGTGTAACCTTTTAGGAATATGCTAACTGAAGCTGTCCAAAGGCAGCACATCTGATAATGCTGATAATGCACAGATAATATGTGAGATTTAGCTTTGTCAACAGAAAAGCAACTATAAATACTTTTTGTGTAGTGTAATATTTAGGTCTTTTCTTCTGCTTGACTGTTATTTTTATGCTGGGATTAAACAAGATCTGACTGGATTTACTATTTTGTTGTCTAACCAATCTTCTGATTAATTATATAATTATTCCTTCAGCATGACTAATAGGTTTGTCATCACTATACAACTTGCAGTGAAGTTTAATTTCTTCTTAAAAAACTATGGTAAAATTATGTCCTTTAGGGAACTGCTACTTAGCCACCCTTTAAAAAGTAATAAAATGAAGGCTGGAGACGGAAAAGTAATTAAAATTTTCTACAGGCTCTATCTTAACAAGTCAAAGATGTATTTTCCCATATAGCAAAGAACTGCAAAATAGCATTTCAAGTTTGAAATCAGATGTAGCACATCTGGGTTCAATCCAGATAAAACAGAATCGAAGTGAAAATTGCTGGGATCCAGGTGCTTACAAACATAGATGTTTTATAAGATGGCAAAATGCCAAATTCAGAAATGTATATTTCTTGCAAATGTACCTACAATAAGTAATTAATTGGTTAATGCCATTAGGGGGGTTTTGGTCCCCTTTTTTTTTCGTTTACTTTGCAGAAGTACTTAGGACATCTTTGGGCCATTCTTGCTTTGAAAACCTCATATCTTAGGGGCACTAAAGTACTAAACTGTCTCTCAGACAAAAAATTCTGGATATCTAACAGGCTCATTGGTCTCAAATGGTGAGTGTGTTAAAGAGCTACATTTTCAGACACTCAAGGTGTAATCATCCTCTTTGCTAATGTCTATAGATGTCACCTGTTTGAAACCATGCGGTTGGACAGAGTCCTACAGTCATCTCTGGATGAAATTTTCCACTCTCTTCTATTCCACTAATCAAACTTTTTTTCCTCTAAGCTCCCCTCCCCAGTTCCAGGTTGATTTTCTCATTTGTGTACCTCATGACTATCTTGTAACCATTTCCCCAAGGGAGGACATGAAGAAGGAACAGCAAATTATACCCTATTCCAAAGTTCCACAAAGCATCTAAGGTAACTATGATCTCCTTTCTGAAATACACAGGAACTCTGTTTTCTTCAGAGGAGCAGTCAAGTGACTGAAATCAACATCATCCTTTCATGAAATACCCTCTGGTTCTTGATCTAAAGTGTACCAGAGAGGGGACAAACTACCTGCTTGCCGGAGGCAGGGATATTAGTCAGTCTCAGAGCAATGGAAATTTTCCTCAAGATAAAGCCAAACCTCAAGCCAAAGTTACTACAGTTCATGGACATCCTAACAAGTATGAACCTTGTTTGAAAAAAATCTAAGGAGAGGTCATGATCCCTGGGAGCAAGCCAGGTGGAGTCCATCATTTCCTAAGCCAAGTATCCAGGGTTATGATCCCTGCAGGAATCCAGGACAAGAACTGGAATTGCTCAGCATCCTATAGCTCCTGCCAAGGCAGAGATACAGAGCTTCATTCTGCTGTCACAGCTCAAAGTAAGTCCCTGTTGTGTTCAACAGGAATTTCACAGCTGATCCCAGAAACTGGGTCATGGCTTTGCTTCTAAATGCATTTGTTATTTCTGTAGAATTGTATTGCAGCTTACTGACTACTGACATCCCATGTGAGACCCCTCAGTCTCTGAGGCCAGGCCCTCACCAGGTCCTCAGCAGCTGGTGTTGCACCAGCTATGAGTTGTGTTCTGAGTCTTCTGGTTACAAGGTGAAATCTTTCTCCAATGCAGATTTTTTTAATATGCCCAGGCATAAGGTTTCATCATATTTTACTTGCCTATAAAATAACCTTCATTAATTAAATTTAAAAAAAAAAAAAGTGTTGCAAAATAAATTGGCGTCATGTACCAAATGTAACATGCACCAGAGCTTGGAAATCTTGTTCTAGGATAGATCTCTCACCACTTCTAAAAACTTCAAAAACTTGCACATCTAACAGCACGCTTTTCTGCTTCTCTTACTTACACTTCTCTCCATCAGGATCTGCGACACATTGTTCTGGGGGCTTATCTGCCAGGAGTTTTTCATGAAGAACCCAATGGCACTTGAGTGTCTGTCAACAGTTGGGGTGAATTTCTTGAAAGTGCATCTTGCCATCCTGACAGGCCCATCATAAATCTGGAATCCACGAATAGGGAATGTCCTGTGAGATTTAAATACCAACACAGTCCTGTGTTAAAAGCTTGGGCAAACTGTCTTCTGACAGTGTAGATAGATATTAACAAATAGTTAAATACCTTTTCTTTCCTAAAACTGGGATCTGAAAACTCCTCACACATGAAAGATTAAACTCAGCTGAACATCCTCTGCAGGATGAGGCTCAAAAGCAAACACAACCAAACCTCCTAAATTGCCTAAGACTTGTAAGCTGGGGTAAACCAGCTCAAAGGCCTTGCCCCCAGTCACCCAAGAGTTCATCACCATGAGGAAGACCCAAAGGGCTGTATCTCAGCACTGCCAGCAGGTTCCTTGTTCCGGGGCAGACAGGTTTCTCAAGAAAACCTTAGCATGACTGAAAAAATAACAGCAGTCAGACTCCCTAGAGGCAAGTGTCTCCTTGGAAGCAAGTACAGAAGGACAGATATCACATGTTTTGTCATACTCCTTTTCAAGAGCACACTGCTTAACAACATGATTAGAGCTTGTCTGAACTGCAAAAAAAGGGTTTTTCTAAATTTCAGCAGAAACACCAATGATAACTGAGGATAGGTCTGATTACTCCTATTGTCCTACAGATATCCCATTCCTGCTGTCACTTATTGCTGAGACATGTATAGCCAGGGCTGCATGCATGGTATGTCTAATGAGTACTGCTTATTACTTAATTTTGTGTACCTCATAGAAGGTATAATAATTGGTAAGCATTATTAAAACCATGCTTTAAGGTAGAATTTAGGCTTGAAGAAGCACACCTTGCTGTGAGGATGTGGGTAGGCACTGTGCTTGCTAGAAAGGAGGCTATGCTGCCAAAAACAGAAAATAACATACAGCTATAAAAACAAAAGGAAAAAATAAGACAAAAAAAAAGAAAAAAGAAGGAAAAAAAGAGAAAAAATAAAAAAGATGGGAAAAAAAGAAAAAAGAGAAGATGCTGTAAAATTATTTCTCCTTTGTTAAACCAGCGATGTTTTCCCAGCTACACCTTCAACAGAGAGGATGTCATGTTGTATGGGAGCTGCACAATCACCTCAATGCTGTGCTACTGAAGCCCTACACAACAGCCATTTGGGATATTTCAGATTCTTTAATCCATTCTCCAGTGACTAATAAATTAAGGAGAAAACTAAATCAAATACATTCAGTCAAGAATGCTCTCAAGCCCTTGGCTTGGAGAGTGAGTTTATTTGGATGCTTATTATTTCTGGCCTGTACAGTAATTTAAGCACCTGGTATAAATTACTCATCAGTAGTGACATTAATTCCTGAGGCTTTTCTTGTAGCTTATGTTAATGCCAGAAAGAAATGGCAGAAGAATAACTCACTTGTTTCTGGGCAGTGTTCTGTATTCTCCATTTGCCCCTTTCCCCCAGTAGCTATTTTGGCCTCCCTGTGAGCCAAAGTTGCTGCTTTCTCCAACAAAAATGGAGTGGGTAACCTCCAGGCTGGAGCCTTCATCTGTCGGGAAAGTCCCATCGCTGCAAGCAAAAAATCACTGCATAACTATGCAGCACAGCACTACTGATTAATTAACACTTTTAATTATACCACAGACACAATATGCATGCACTACTATAAGCTGCTTTAAAATACATTTAGAAACCAGCAAGTTAGTGCCAAGATAGCTTCATGCTTGAGCATCAGGACCTCCCGTTCAGGACCTCCCACTCAGGAGGAAATATCAACCAATTACAGTGTATTCCCCAGAGATGCTGAGGCAAAGCGAATGAAGGGCTAAATTGCCCCTTGTATGAATGGCTATCCAGGGAAGACTTGATGTGGTCTGGGAGGGAAATGTGAGCTTTTCTCCTGTACTATACCAATTACCAGGGGAATGTCTCAGCTTCCATTCTTGAGCATTTTATATTGAGGAAAAAAACGGGAAGGCCCATTTTAAGAAATTACCTTGCCAGAGTAAGTCCAATTCCATTGTCTGAAAACCTGGGACAGAAGAAACACAATGGCGTAAATTATGAGGAATGTCTGCAGTGAATTTGGCCTTCAGACCTTTTTATGTCTGCTGTGAGGGGGTGGATATAAGAGGTCATTACAGTAACTTACCCTGAGTTGCGGAAAATAATGTCGCCGCCCCTGGCCCAGGCACCATGGTCATTATTTTTAAAAGCAATAAGACCATCAATCACAGCAGGAACTCGTGGCTTTTCAGGATCAGCATCTTGATGTGGCCGAAACCTGAAGCAAGAAGCTCAGTTAATACAACACAGGAGACACAGGAATTGACCTCAGACAGAGGCAATCCTGCCCAATAGACTTTGTTTGGCTTCTAAATATTGGCATGGTGTGTCTACAGAGGTGATATGGACTAAATTAGAGTCAGGCTATTAACCTGATTTCATTTCTGTGCTTTAGTACCAAGCAGAAAACAAAAAACATTCATGAGGATGAAATTCTGGCCCCAGTGAAATGAGCAGGCAATTTCTCACTAGACATCAGTGGGCCCACAGTTAGTCCTTAATTTGATTCAATGTGATTTAGAGGCATAGAAAACATTTTTCCCAGGTCACTTGGGTCCTTTTGTAGATGTCCTTACAAGACCCTTTGAGAATCCCTGTGTTGATGCTAGAAAATCAATTAGGCACTTTCAAAGATCTCATTCAGCAAAGATAATAGAGTAACTGGAGCTGCTCTCCTTGCCTGTGCAGACCAGACCTCCATACGCTTCTGTATCTGCTGAAAGAGAAGCTGTCAAAAAGGAAAAAGATTCACCCTGGGAACTGGGGCCATCTCAATTACTCACAGGCCATTTCTTGCCACACTGGCTGTTAATGGTAAATTTGAGCAGGGTTTGGAAAAAAAAAAAATCAGTAGTGCTTTCCGTGAGTCTACCTTCACCTCCTACTTCTTCCAGCTGATGTACTGAGGCATGTGTCTCCTCAGTGCCCAAGGGGGTGACCCTGGCAGGGAAGTCTCACAAGGGGAACATAGTCATCCTTTCCTTTCAGCCTGGTGGGAACATCATACATGCCATTGATAGGGCATGATGGAGGAGGAAAAGAGCCAAGGTTTGACCAAGAGCAGCAGCTGATTTTTCTCCCAACCTCCTCACATAGATCCGTAGGACTGCAGTGAGTCAGAAAATGCCCTTTATTTACCTACTCCCACTGTGCAAAAGGAAGCTCAGAGGTTTCAAAGCAGCAGAGAAAAGCCTTTGAGGCTACTTATTTTCTTCATTAAGCCTAGACCAGTCTCAGCAGTCACCTTCCCTATGTAAGTTCTTCTAAGTAATAAGTAATAAATGTTAGAGTTTACAAACCCGCTAATGGACTAACAGGATCTGGATTGCCTTTCAAGTCCTTCACTGTTTAGTCCTCATAACCCCTAGTGCAAGTGTGTCCTTTCTGGTCAGCAATAACACAAACAATTCAGAGCATATCTATGGAGTATTTTCCTCTGCACATCAGAGATAGCTTGTGTGTTTTTCTCAGACGTTCCAGCCGTAATGAGGCATTAATGATCTGCTAAATGCAATGCAGAAGCCAAGAAGCAATACAACTATCCAAAATACTTAACCACACTTAGCCATGTGCTTACCTGGCATTATCGACAGTGAGATACTCTCTGGGATCTTCAGCGTTGGCTCTCGTTGTCTTTACTCCTTTTCCAATAAACAAACCAGCCTGAAAATGCACACGACTGCGATTACTTTAACGATCGTTCATCAGAGACCAGAGATCCCAGATTTTTATCAATGAACGTGGGCAGCCAGTGCGTGCAGGCACAGCCAGCGCCTGCAGCCTGGGCTTTCTCTTCCCTTTCGGTGTCGCTTGGCACTGCTCAGCATGACATTAGCACAGGATGTAGCACGCTGAAGTCAGGACAGAGCCTGCCCTGCCATATGTTATGCATCAGCATCCTGGGCTGTCTTCTGACCCAAGGCAAGGCTCTGAACTCCCACTCTCTCTCTCTGCCTCGCAGAAACCAATAAGGGACTCAGCCAAGCTCTTGATAACTTTTTGGAAAAAGAGTGTGGTTAAGAATTAAGGCATCAAATAACGAGTGACGAGTCCCCTGACAGTAAAAAGAGAATATGAGCTGCTGTAGCCAACTTACAGGCTTTGGGCTAGAGCAGCAGCTGCCATGGACCAAGGTGTAAAATATAAAAGGCACAGAGAACGGCACTGATTTCAATCTGAGAAAGGAGTTAGAAATGCTTTATATAGCTTACAGGTTATGTTTTCATGTCAACAGTATATTTGGGGGAATGTGCTTTTCTTGGAATTATCCTTGAATTTTTGGTCTCATTTTCCAAATGTGTTGAGCAGGTCCTGGCACAAAGGGCTTTTGCTCAACCCCCTATATCCTGGCAACAGCAGTGCTCAGTGTCCTGACTGTTTTCCTTAAATCTCATTTAGCAGTAGGTGTACCTGTGGCCTGGGCATGTCCCCTCTAACACAGCCACCCAACTGAAGTGCCTGGAGCGGGACTTCCTTTGATGATTAAAAAGAGCATGACCCCAAAAAGTTGATCATGTCTTGATAGTGTTAAAAAGAACTTTATCATAATGTAAGACACCTCCAATCATCTGATTTCAGAGCAGCACACACAGTCAGCCTTATGCCATACTATTCAATTGATAGAAACATAAAAATCATCCACATGCCTTGAAATTGGAGTGGACTCTGTTGTTGTAAAATAGTCCCAAGGGGGTATGCTCAGTCTGTCCCTCTGGATATTGCCCCTCGGACTGTCCAGTGGGAACCCTGTGGAAGATGTACCATATCCCGACATCCTAAAAGACAAAAGGAGGTCTGAGGAATGGGACATTGCAATTAGTGATCCAAGTTACCCTGGGAATTTAGGGTTTCACACTATGCTGGCCAGATTTCTAACCTGAACCTGCCAAACGTGGGTCCCTGGGGACACACACCAGCCCATAACTCATACCTCCCAGTTTGACCTTTGGCATGCACAGCCCATTCCTGGGGCACACACACATGGGTTTTAAAAATGCATTTATTGTGGATGAAATTCAGGTGGCTTATTAGAAAACAGCCTGTCTATACAGGCATATTAAACACAAACATGGTTTGGGTAAACGTAAAAGATAATAACAAGGATGTATAAATATGAAATTTGATTGGGCATTTAACCATTAATGACTAATAAAAATCAACATTTGCTAAGAGACATCACATACCATTTCCAGCAACAATTATGAGAGAAGTCAGTGGAGGACTTCAGGCAAATACTTACAGTATCTTAAAACATCTGAAGTGCTTAACAGAGACAAACATTGCAGAAATACATATACAAATTTTAGGTCTTTTTAAAAAGTTATTGCCCTCACACTAATGACACCAATAAGTGTAGAATATATGGGAAGTGGAGGCAAAGCAGAGCTCTGCCATTAAATGGTTTTACCTGAGCACCAGCTGCTGCATTTTCTATTAAGTTGTTGTTTGGATTTGCAATCCAGAACGTGCTGACAGCCCTGAAAAATCAAAATTAAAATGATCCTAAGCAGTTACCAAACAGGAAGAGATACATTTTCATAGCACTCCACTGGACTTGAGCCACAGCTCTCCTATTGACTTTAAAACTCCACACAACCTTTTAATGACACTCTTTAAGGAAAAGAAACCATCTAGTAATGTCAGACATGGTCCTCTATGGAAACACATGCTGAAACTATTCTAAATTATATGAGAGCATTAACACAAAATCCATGCTCTGTTCAATGCAGCTGAAGGAAACCCAAGGTCTTTTTTTAAAGTTAAGCAGCTTGGGAAAATGTCTGAAAATGAAACTTCTGGTTTGTTTTTGAAACTTCAGGGCCAATGGCAGGAGTTAGGGAGTTCTCTATGAATTTATGAAGCTTCTACATGGAAACTAAAACAAACATACTTGCAAGCCACAAATAGCCCATTAAGCAGAAGATTAAGCAGATATAATATTTATGTTTGTCCCAGTAAGGATGTTTTTTTTCCAGAGGGAAAATCAGTAGTGGTACAAACAGAAGGCAGAGAGAGTTATGAAAACATTGTCATCTACTGTCTTACTTCATTGGATAACATCTTTGGCAGTAATAAAGACCACATGTAAAACACTATAAACTCTCTCTCATGAGTATATCAATTAATTTGATCATTCTAAGCAGAGAATTTTGATCATTTTTAATTGACTTTAATAGAAAAATAATCAAAACTCCACTAAAGAAGTACAAAATAAATCTGTCATAACCACACAAGCAACCTTAGCATTTCGTCAACAATAATTGCAATTAATTCAGTTGAGCTTGTCCACTGCACTCTTTTACAGAAAACATGAAAATACAAATTTCCTCTACTAAACTGTGTTACCAAACTATACCAGGGCTGAAGCAACTTGCATTTATCAGACAGATTTCATGAAGTCTTCAACATCCTACTTAGAAAGAACTGAAAGGGGTTCAGAAAGGAGCAAAGTGCTCCAATATATCTATGATTTAGAGAGCTGAAGCACCTCTCCTGTGGAGACAGGCTGAGAGAGCTGGAGTTGTTCAGCCTGCAGAACAGAAGGCTCCAGGTAGACCTTAGAATACCAGTCAGTACTTGTACAAGAAAGCTGGAGAGGGACTTTTGACAAGGGCTTGGAGTGACAGTACAAGGGGGAATGGCCTTAAATTGAAAGAGGGCAGGATTAGATTAGATATTAAGAACACATTCTTCTCTGTGAGGGTGGTGAGGTCCTGGCACAGGTTGCCCAGAGAAGCTGTGGATGCCCCATCCCAGGAAGTGTTCAAGGCCAGGCTGGATGGAGCTTTGAGCAACCTGGTCTAGTGGAAGATGTCCCTGCCAGTGGCAGAGGGGTTGGTCTCTTCTAACCCAAGCCATTCTGTGATTCTATGATTGTCCTAAAAGAGTGACAGGAATAATCAGCAGCAAATACTCCTTGCCTAGGATTCTTGCAGGTGTTGATAGATGTCTTCACAAGTGAAACAAGTTCAAGTTTTAAAAGGAAAAATGGTAAAAAAAAGCTACGATTTCTCATTTCATATTAAATAGCACCTTTCAAGTTTCACCACACTATTCTTTGGGATCCAGCTATAAAGCACAATGTGAGAGCAAAACCTGGCTACAGCTCCCAGGACACTTACATGCAGTCAGTGCTTGGCACAGGAACGTAATTCCCATGGACGTGGCTGCGGATGGCAAGGCACATCCCCTCACTGCGATCTGAAGGCAGGATCGTTCCTGGCCTCGTGAGAAGGCCCAGGTTGTGATAAAAGGTATTGCGCTGCTCCGTCCCATCTTCCAGGAAGAAACAGTGCCCAAGGGTGTCATAGCCAATGGTGTCTTTTACCTGGGAAAAAGCACACAGGCTGCAGTAGAAGCTATAGCTGATGTGCTTTGCTTAGCAATGAATTCCCAAAACACTGCTGGAGTGGTTTTGCCACCCCTCTGCACAGCAAGAGGGACCTCTGTCAGTCCCAGAGCTGACTCAAACTGCTTGCAGAGTGCACAGCTGTGGACTGATCTTAAACTGCTATTAAAATTACTCTGAAGATGATCACATACATAATTAAAAGAAAATTTCAAAGTACTGGATTTAAAATCTCCCTCAGCTCTAAAGGAGAATATTTGATTCGGTGTCATGAAGTAAGTATCTGCATAAAGATACACAAAGATAACTGTGTCTAGCATGGTAAACCAACAAATTAGCATGGTTAATCCAGATATTTTCATGATTGCAACACTTTCAAAATAAAACAAGAAATTCTTTAAAATGCACCATATGAAGTAATTTGTATTAACAAGATTTCTGTTCTTTCTCTTCCATTGTCAGAAGGTGCAGGGCTACTTCATTCCTGTAATGATCATCTCAGGCAGAGATGGTATTTTACTATTTCAGTCAATTTAATATTAATTGACATGCTCAGGGATATTGCATTAAACCCTAATTTGACCAAGAGGACTTAGCAAAATCCTCCTTTGATGTACAGTGTTATGAAGATAAATTCAGAAATCCTTCTTTTAAATGTAAATACTGAGTCAGACTAGTTAAAATTTGTTACTAAATCTTACTGAAACCTTAATTTTGTACTCAAATGATCCCTGTCAGCATATATATATTCCCTCTTCAGGCATACAAAATTCCTGTTGACGTCAGTTATGTCCGTGTAAGACTGCAAGATTAACTAATATTAACCTACTTGGTTATTTTTGTATACAGAGGGATACTTGAAATACATCCATTTCATAGAATCATATCCTGTAATTTCCCTTTAATGGGCTGCAACTGTATGTAACATCTGGAGTCACAAACAGTATAGTCCCCACAGGTATATCTCTGCTGGATTTCATTGTTCTCCTGGCAGTCACCCCTCACACTTGTCATCTGCTGCTCTTGTTTCTGCCTCAATTAGGTGTCCAAAGGAGAGTTAAAAATACAGCACAACACAACTAGGTACTCAGCTCCTCCTGACAGTGTTAGAAATCCACACAGAGGTACAGCACCTCAGTGAGCTACAAGGAGGGCAACAGTGAACCTACAGACAGCAACACTGTACATGTCCCTCCCTGCCAGCTGACTCTTGGAATACAGATAGGAAATGGATTTAGACAAAAATCCAAGTGTCTCTGCCAGCCCATTAAGATCAGTAAGCCTGGCTACTTCTACCCTTCCAGATGATGGGTAAGAAGCTAAGGAGGCCATGGAGGACTATTTTTGGAAAGAACACTGTAACAACAAACCACTCACTGTTTTAAACAGCATTTCAATTGTAGAGCTTCATTCTTCTGCATTTAGCTGCAATTTGGCTAATCTGTGCTTTAGGTGGCTGCATGAAAAACTGGACTCATATCCAAATCCAAATTTTAGCTTTAATTAATATTAGTCCCAGCTTCAGAATTGCACGGCACTCCTGAAAATACTTACATGAAACTATAGCGATCATTCTCCTGACCAGATATAACATGATTAAAAGATCACCTAGATTTGCACTGCAAGATAAGGGTCAAACTAAACCCCAATCAATTCCAGCACACCACCAATAGAAAATACAAGCCTGGAAAGGCACCCAGCTGCAGCCCTGTCACAGTGGCACATTACTGTATGTGTCAGCATGAAACACTGTCCACAGCACAGGCTGCAGCCTCGCTGCTGTGTCTAACACCAGATGATTAAGATGCCTCTAAACACTGAATTATATATAGTTCAGCAACACAATATAAGTGACCTTTATCCACTGAACATCAGACATGAAAGATCACAGCAGTTTGCACATGCCTGACGTGTGCCTGGGCACAGAGGCAGGTCAGAGCCTGCTCCCAGCCTCTGTGAGGAACCTAGGCTGCTGCTGCCTTGTGAAGCAGCCCAAGCCTGGCACACAGAACAGCAGATGGGCAAGGGCCTTGCGGACAGCTCTGCGTGACCCAGGACAGCAGACTACAAACCACTCCAGCAATGTACTTCTAAAATTGCATCCTCTAAACTCTCAAGACAGGAGTGGGGCAAACCATCTCTCTGGTCTACTCTGCCCCAAGGGCTGGAGTTTCATAATCTGATGCTGAAGCAGGTGCCCATCTATGTTATTTAACTGCCTTTCTCTGATACACATGTTCTTCTCTGGAGTTGCAAATTATTTTAACTTAATTTAAAGCATGGCTTTTTATTACATTTTAATTACTTTTTCTTAATGACTATATATCAAAATCACACAATTCTTCCACAGAATCACATATTTAACCTTTATTTTAAAATCTATTCACTGATCCACAGACTCAAAGCCCTCAGCAATCACATGAGTAGGGCTGGATCTCACACTTTGAGTCTTGGTTTCACAACTATTTCATCCCGCACATCCAGATAAACCTTTGACAACCTCCTTCCTGATAAAGAGCAAGACCATATGCCATTCTTCAAAGGACCATTATTATCATAAAGCTTAATTTTTCATCCTAGGCAGGTTACTTCAATTCCAGAGATTTAATACCCACAGGAGGATAAAGAAAGTTAAACTACCTCCGCATGCACTAGACAAGTCTCCTGCCAACCTAAGGGCTCTGTACACAGAATCAGGCTCAGCAAACAGAACAAATGATGACTATTAGAAGGCAATTAATAATTGTGAGTGATCTGGACAATGTAAATCAAGTTTGGAATACATGAACAATGCTCCCAAGTGGTACAGGTCCAGCATTCCATTTTCATTAATACACTCTTTCAGGGGGACTCTTTCACACACAGGGCACATCTATGTTCTGTCTTACACAGCTTTACCTCTAGGGTTGAGAAAAAGCTGGCATTAAAAACACAGGATGTCCTGGATAACTCAGGGAATGTGTCTGCGTGAGCACACATCAGGTGAATGAGGAAATGTCCACAGACACCAAAAAAAACCACTCAGGGTCTTGCAGCACACACAGCAAATGGACATGCTGGAACTGGAGCAGGAGTCTCTCTTTTCCAGCTGGGACATGTATGTCTTTTGTTATGCCTTTTTTCTCCCTTTTTTTTTTGAACAACCCCTGTCTTTTATATCTCCATTGCAAATTAAAGAACCATTGCTTCAGTCAACTCTGTTTAAAGTCCATTGCTTTAATTTCAAATGAAAGTTCCTATTATCACAAACTGTACAGAATTACCAAGGCAAAGATTTCATTATATCTGATCACACCTTTGATAATACTAATTAGGCTACGCTAAGAACATCACATTAATTTCAAAGAGCTGCACTACCAGAGGAACATTCCTAACTCCAACAGCAGCCAAATAAAGTTGAGAAGTTGGAACACTTCTTGGGGAAAAGATGTCTTATTTCAATGTTCTGATTTCTCTTTATATCACAAATGGTTTGTGCTCTTTAGCCCTGGCTAAGCAAAGAGCTGAACTTGGTACTAATAAAATATGTTTCCTACCAGAAGGCCATGAGTTCCATGTATGGCAACACACCTAGAGAAGCAGTGGTGGATAGCCAGGTTATCAAGGTACGCTGGGCGTTTATATCCTCCTCTCTCATCCACATCCTCAGCCAAGTGAAAATGCACAGGGTAACTGCCCAGGATTTGCTGCCCCATGTTTTTTAGTTCCACTCCTGACATGTGAACAGAACTAAAATTCCTTAGGATCTGTTGAGACAGATGTAGATCCAAGTAAAGCATTACAATAGAATCACACACAAAAAGAAAAACAGATTTGGGGGTTTATCTCTCATTAGAGAATATGTTTGCAGAGTAAAATGGGGTCTGATCCCAGGACGAAGTGTCAGCTCTCTGTTTCCACTCACAGCAGCTCAGGACCTGCAGAGCCATGTGCCAGCAGCTGCACACCTACGGACACAGAGCTCCAAGGAGCAGCTGCCAAACAGCATGTGCAGTGTTTAGCAATAGCAGTGACAGACATGGTACTCCTGCCAACTACAGAAGGGGGGAGCATTCACCACCAGACTCTATTTCCTGGTGGCTTTTACTTGTCAACTGCTTTTAGTCCAGACCTGCATAGCTCCCTGTTTTCCATGAGCTGGTAGAGGATCAACTTTACATAAAGCCCCCACAAGAGCAAGACTCTGCACCTCCACCCAGAACATGTAGGGCAACCAAGAGGATGCAAAGCACAACAGCACTTCTCTGGGGAAGCAAGTTTGCTCTGCAGGAGGCACCATTTCTTCAGTAGCATCTTGTCAACTAACTTCACATTAACGCTACTGACAGTGACGCTGCTAAAAAATCCCTTCTAGCCCAGAGAAGGATATGTTTTTGCAGACACAGTGGCATAGACTCATGGAAGTCTAGTTTTGCAAAACAGGCCAGCAAACTTCCCCCTTCTTCATAGACAAGTATACTTTCCCACACAGACACAACGTTGGCTTCATACATTAATTATACCAGTTGTTTACAAACAACCTACAAACACATGCATTAAAAATTACTCACTTTAATATGTCCTCCAAATGTATCAAAAGAGAAAAACTTGCATTGATTTTGTCCATAACAGGAGTCTTCCATTTCTCCTTGAATAAGTATGTTTCTAGTCAGAAGACCAACCTCTGCCCTCATATCAACACCATCTATGACTTCTCCAATGTGAAGATAAAGTGGACTGCCTGTGGAAATCAGAAATCTTTAAATTCAAAGTACAGTGTCTTTGTTATTGCATTGTCCTGAGCAAGTGCATATGTTTGATTTATGCAATCACCAACTCTAGGGACACACCTAGTATCTGTTCCCAGAGTAGATCAACACTTCCCCTGGCTGCTACAAAGGTCTGCTGCCTCTAGCCAAACTTTCAAGTCCCAGTATAATATTGGGCCCTGCTGCTCTCATATATGTCCAGGTCTTTCTAGGACAAAAACTGCTATAAAAAGATAAGTAGAATGTAAAAGAGGAGACAATATAAATATTTACCACAAACAAGTAGCTTGATAAAAATATTTCATACCATCGATTTTCACTTGATTACTTTTACATTCAGGGCAAGGAAGGAGATTAAATTCTTCGGCCTGGTGCATAGAATAATCTGTGCTGGCAATGACAATACGGTCACCAGGTAACCAACTTGTAACCTCATCCACCAGATGAAGAACTATTCCTTTGGACACTTCCACTTTAAATCCATTATGAGGCACCCCTGAAAAATGAAGCAATCAATTATTTGTACAGTTTTACATGGCAGAAACATGCAATTAACTGAAGGGCATACCAATTTAATTTTATCTAGATAAGTCTGTGCATCATAGAAGTGCTCTGGCCATTAAATATGTCAATGCCATCTCTTTGTAGGTAGCTAAAATGTTACCTTGAGAGAGAACAGTTTGGTCACTGTCCATGCAAGCAAAAGACTATGGTATAGTTATTTCACTGTTCAGATTTGGAGCAGCCAGAAAAAGCAGAGCAAAGCAACAGAAGACAAGCAATTGTCAGGGAAGACCAAACCTTTTATCCACCCACTGAAAGCAGTAACAGTGAAACGGATGCCATCATAGGTGAGGAAATCTCTTTGGGCTATGGCTAACCCCGTTGTTCCATTCCCATGATACTCCCTCTTATCTTCTGCTACGGAAAGTTGATCCCCTCCGAGGATTCCCACCAGCGCCCAGGGCTGCCTGAAAGAGATAGGGAAGGAGCAAACTAGTGACATGTTGAAACCTCCACCTCTCAGAGATCTTGGGCAAGAGGGAGCACCCAGCGCCCTGCCTCTGGCACGGGTTGCGCGCCGCATCCCTGCCCGGGGTACCCACAGCATCCCTGCCCGAGGTATCCACAACATCCCCGCCTGTAGCACCCGCCGCCCCCGGCCCGCGGGCCCGGCCGAGCCCCGCTCCTCCCCTCGGTCGGAACGAGCCCCCGGAGGAGCGCGGCCCCGCGCGGAGCTGTCCATGGTGGCTCCGCTCCCGCCCCCTCTGCTCCCGCCCACGCCTCACCTGTAGCCCAGATGGGCGATGAACCTGCTGCCCAGGCGGTCCCGTAGCAGCAGCCGTGTCTCCGGCGTGAGGCTGCGGGCGGCCGAGTCCCCCACGGCTGCCGCCACCACGCTGCCGGGGGGCTGCCGGGCCAGGAAGGCTCGCAACCGCCCTCCCTCGCCCGGGCGCAGGTGGGTGTCGAAGCGCCCCGCCGCCAGCAGCCGCGCCGTGCCGCTGTCCAGGACACGGAGGTTGAGCCCACGGCTGCCCCACCGCCTCTCGGAGGAGTAGGGGCCGTGGCGGAGCCCGCCAGGGTGCAGCGTCTTGTCCAGGAGGGTCCAGGAGCGGGGTCGCCGGCCGTGCAGCTCCAGGACGCCGCCTCTACCGACGCCCACGAACTTCTGTCCGAAGCCCTCCACGGCCACCCCCTCGGCGGCTCGGCCGTACAGCGAGATGGTGGCCCGCGAGGCATAGGGGCAGCGCTCCGAGCCGATGTGCAGCTCCCCGCCGTCGTGGATGAGGATGTAGCGAGCCCGCAGGGTGATGGGCGGCCCGTGGGGGCGGTCGGCAAACACCAGCATCCCTGCGTGGCGAGGGGAGCGGAGCGGGGCTGGGTGAGCGCACCGCCAGGCCGGGAGGTGCTGCACGTGGAGGGCACGGCCGGGCCACCCCCGGCAGTACCCGGGCTCCGGGGCGGCCAGCGGCCCCGCTTACCTCCGTCGCGGATGACGAGGGAGTGGAAGGTGGCGGAGCTCTCAAGGCGCAGGGCCTTCCCCCGGCCCACCACGGCGGCGCGGCGGGTGTCGGAGCCGGGTAGCCACGGGGCGAGGTGCGGAGCGGCCTCCGGGCAGGGCCCTGCAAGAGACGGGCGGCGGCAGCGGCGGCGGGGTCGGGAGGCGAAGGGGCGCGGAGGGGCGCGGTACCGACCTGATGCGCTGCTGCCGTTCGCTGCTCCACGGCGCGTCCCGCGGCGGCACCGGGACCGTCTCCGGGTCCGGCGCGAAGGACAGGAGGAGCTGCGGCTCCCCGGGGTTCCCCAGGGGCGGCGCGTCCCGAGAGGTCCCGCAGCCGCTACCTGCAGCCCGGGGCCGCGGGGCCGCCCCCGCCCGCAACACGTGCTCCCGGGCTTTGCACGGAGCCGGCGGATGGCACATTTTTCTTTGAATGGGTTTTGGTTTTGTTGGAGTTTTTTATGCGCTTTTCCCTCTCCACTTAACGTCGCAAGACCAAAAGCAGAACCCTCCCTCCCAGCTCCAACACAATCCCGGGCACGACGAGACACGGCAGCAGCAGCACGGACAGAGGGAGCCGGCGCGGAGCAAACCCAGCGGCGGATCGACGAGCGGCACCGGAGGGTTCAAACTTCCCTGCAGACGCTTACCTGTCCCGGCAGTGCGGTCCTCGGACTCTGCCCGACGCCTGTTGGAGCTGCTGGCCCAGGCTGTCGGGCACCCAGAGGGGCGGACAGGACAGGACAGGGCAGGGCAGGGGCAGGCAGGGGCAGGCAGACGCAGGCAGCTCCCGCTCCGCCGCTCCGTCTGCCTCCCCTCCGCCTCCTTATTTATATCCATCTCCCAACCGCTGGCGGTGCCCGCACTGTTTACAGCGGCGGAGCCGCTGGCTCCTCCCAGCCGGGGACGATCCCTCCAGCCGGGACGTATATCTGCGACCGGCGCCCTGATGCTCGGGGCCGGGGCGAGCCCTTCTGCCTGCACGAAAAGGTCTTCTCCTGCTCCGAGACGCCGGGAATGTGGGCTCCTGGCTGGGCTCCCCGGAGTGATGGTGAACAGGGCCAGGGGAATCTGTGCAGACCCACAGAGCACGTGTCTGGGCTCAGCAGCCCCATACAAAACATGCGGCTGAGTGCCAGCTGCCTTCCCAAGAGCAGGGGGCTGAGGCTCTCCAGCCCCAGACCCCGAAGTGCTTACTGGGGCTTGGCATACCTTGGCCCTTCTTGGGAGTGAGCTGACCCCTCTGGGACCTTCCCATAAGGGTGTTTTGCCCTGTGCTGTCCTGCGTCTGACAGATCTATGGAGAACACTGTAACCCAGCAGCTGCAAAACTCCCCTGAGAGTGGGTGAGGAGAGAGGTATCTGCCACTTCACCTCCCCTCATCTGCCAAATCAACCTGTAGTCAAGAGTCTACAGTGAGAGGAAAAGGCTTAGAAGGTGGTCTGACAAGACATAGCCTCAAAACGTCTCATATACTTTTATCCCCCTGGCACAGGACTGCCTTCCTGGGTTTACAGGTTCCAGTCTCAAAGGACGTGTGGCACTGCTTGTCACATCAACACAGTTCTCACTGACTGTCACACACTGGTTTGTTTTCCATGAACCAGAACATCACATTTTCTTATAGGCTTCAAAATACAGCACAACTGATATTCTGGGTGACACACAAATACAGGCACCTGCTTTACTGCAGTCACTGCTTTCTCTCTGTAATCACTTATCTCCACTCTAGAGACAAATACCCAGAGAGAACAAACTAGCAGTGGGCAGGCAGCAGTGCCAGCCACTGCTCCTGCCCAAGGCCAAAGCCAAAGAGGTGCAGAGCCACAGGTGCTGTCGATCTCAGAAACATTTGTGTGCCATCATCTGGTCAAACTGTTCCAATCTGTCACCTCTGAAATTTATTCTGGTGCAGGATTTCTTCTGACAGAGGGCACAAAGAGGCTATAGTCATGCTAATAAGGAGCAAGTGCTGTCAGACAAAATATGGGAACAGACTGGGAGCAGGAGGGTGGGTGAGGGGCACAGCCTTGCCCCATGCTCCAGACAGCAGCTATGGAGAGGGAGCAACACTTCCATGTGCTAAACAAAACCCATCCACTCTCTTACACCTGGTCCTGGGACCCAGAGAATTGCAGAATCTGAAGATAAACATCCAGCCCAGAGAAACAAATGCAGATAACACTCTCTCATTTCAATACTCCATAAATACAGGGAAACGTTAGAGCTGCCACCTTTGCTACCAGCTGTTCATCTGTTATTTAGTGCTGGCAATTCTATTCCTGTCTCAAATAGCTTTTGTCATTTTCTTTCCAAAAAAGCAGCATTAGTCAGCGTTGTGCCTCCTCCTTATCTGAATATGACACATAAGAATGCAGGTCATGGGAAAGCAGAGCTGCTACCAGAAGTATAGGAGGCTGTGCTCATTTTTTTCTGAGAAAGATTTATCTACTGGTGGAAATTTCAAGCAAGAAAAGACAAATAAGGGTATTTTGTCTCAAAACACACTAGGTTCAGAATTTGAGGTAGAAGAGGACTGAACTCTATTTTACACCTGCTGGGGCCCTAGAAACCTCATACATTGATTGCTATTTAAAATATTTTCTTCAAGCAAAGGATTCACAGACTTGTAATCTAAATAAAAGGCAACAATTATTATCTAACATAGCAATAGTGGAGGTAAATATAAGCCAGGTTTTGGTTAGTGCTAAGCTTTTTGCAGGTCTCATGGAGGAAGCAACAAAGCCAAAGTCACTCCTGCTTATCTGGGACTTTTCCTGAACAAGAAACCAAAATTTTTGAGGTGTGAGCACTATCTAAATCCTTCAAAGCCATTTTCCCTCTGTAGCCTCAAAATCCACAGAAACAGACTGGTTTCAATCATTTTCTGAAAGAACTACCCTTGGGTGAATGATTTCAGTGCCATTTCATCCCATATTAAGTTTTCACTGGCCTGAGGAAGAAAATTTCAGACTAAATGAGACCAGACATGTTACCCTGTTTTCTAAAGATTCCTATCTCTTTTTAAGGGAACATAGAAGCACCCATTACTATCCACAGATTGGTGCTCGAGAACTAAACTCTTTTCCTTTCACTCTTTTCCAAATTTTACTTTCCAAGCTGATTTCTGTTTTGCAGCAGCACCAGGTTGAACCTTATACCACAGCACTCCATCACAGGATGCATCCACAGCATGTGAACATTCCCAAACATCCTCACACCTGCAAGTGAGAAATCATGACTAATACTCGCTGTCTCCAACACACGCTTGGTGTTAACTCTTCCTCAGAAAAATAACCAACCCAAACCCTCCTCCAAGCACTGTTGTGGGTTATAAACTGCAGTTTGCCTTTCTAACAAACAAAAATGGGTCATTTTCTGTCATCGGATGCCAAGGACAAGACAAACTCGGCCGTCCCATGTCTTGGCACGTCGCAATGACTGTGGTGCTTCACCTACAAATGCAGCTGTAATGTTCAATACCAAATATCGATGGCTGAGAACCTTCATGTCAAGGCAAGGGCAGAGAACTAAGCTGCTTCAAATGAGTCGCCTGCCGGAATCAATTCCCAGGGCACAGACACCACTGCCCCGGGACTCAGCACTCGCACACGAGTGCAGGGAGGTTCCTTCCCTGTAGGCGGTTTTCCCGGGCACTCCAGGGAGGATGGTTTCTCCTGGGTAAGTGATATTTCCCGGGCATACTCCCTTGTTGGGCGGTTTCCTGTTTCCTGCTTACTACTCCGAGAAAGGAAGGAGGAGACAGCATCCTCTGAGCAACACTCCGTTCCCACGGAGCAGAGTACCGGAGGCACCGCGGGATAACTCCGGGCGCGAGGGGTCTGATCCGCTCAGCGCCAGCTCAGCCACCAAACCTGCGTGTTCGGAGCCCCCACGGACAAGGATACGGACACTGATACGGACCGCGCTCCTCCCGGGGGCGGACCACGAGCACGGAGGGGGCGCGATCTGCCCCTGCAGAGCCGCGGCCTGCCGGGAGGCGGCGCCCCCGCACAGCTCTGTCCGCCCTGCCCGGGGACAGCCGCCCACACATCCCGGGAGATGCTGCGCTCCCGACCACCGCTCCTGCCCACCCCCGGCACTGCTCCTGCCCAGGGATGAGCACCTCGAGCCCTGCCTTTTGATCAGCCCGAGCGCTGTGCGCGGTTCCTGGCACGGCCCAAATACCGGGTTGCACCCAGTGATACCCGGCCCCCTGGGTTCCGCTCATGCAGCACCAGAAAGTGTTTGAGATATCAAACCCATATCTCCGCCTTGTATACCTACCACTTTGCTCCTCTTTGGGCTTTATTGGCGTTTTTCTTGGTTTAATCGTTTGCTTCTTGAGGAGAGAGGCGGCCTTGGACTGCTGACCTCCAGACTCCACTCCCGTATTCCCGAGGAGCCGGAGCACCGTGTGGAGCAAGAATGGCTTCACCTTGTGCTGGGCCACCTCGAATGGGCTGATAGGAATTTTGGGAAACTTGACTTCTTGATCACAGTGATGAAGCCGAAAGAGATTCCAGGCCAAGCTAGATCTAAAGGTATCCATTAAAATATATCTGGAGAGTTTAAGGAGCATATCACAGGACAACTGCTCATCTTGTTGCTTCTGGTCCAGGTTCTGTCTTAGCAAACTTCTACTATAGTAGCTCAGGAGAGATTTGCTTCTGAACAAGTTAGAGAGTGTGTAAAAGCCCACAGTTCCAGGAAGGGTTTTCTTACTGTGTGAGAGTCTTTTGTAATCCATGTCCCACAAAGAACTGTTGGGATTCACACCATGTTCTGAAATAATCATAAATACAGTAAAACCTATTAAACATAAACATAAAACCTATTAAACATAAACAGCAAAGCACCAGGGGCAGTTTGTTTCCTCAAAATATATGCGTGGGTTTGTGTGTGTGTACATATATATATAGATAGATATAGATATATATAGATATAGATATATATAGATATATATATATTTACACACATTTATGGATGTTGTGTTTCAGCCCTGAATACAGTGCAGATCACAGCACTACTTTGACAAACACAGAATGTTTCAACAGGCCAAATCAGTAGGTTTGAGATACATATGTTTTTAGGTACTATAATGTAGTAATGATCTGCAGTTTTAAATTTAAACTACTGTTTTCTGTAATGCCCGGGAAATGTATCTTAGTTATTCATACGTACACCCCGGAGTACTTAGATTCATAAAAAAAACGCTTGTCACCAAAAGAGTATGTACTACTCCATATAAATTTTCAGAAAAAAATTAAGAAAAATAATTTTTATTAAAGACTAAGAGGGTGTTTTTTATAGTTGCCTAAAAAAGGAAAATTTTACATTTCCACTGAGTCATTTTGAGTTTAGCCCCAGGGTCCAGGACAGTCTCTAATTTTCTAACAGATATAGGTTGGGTTTAAAAGAAAGGCTCAGTTTTGCTTTCCAGGTGCTCTCTCTGCTCTCTGCCTGCTGATTAAAGCCATTAGCCTGGTGCAAAAAGTTAAGCTGTGGCTGCTTAAAGGCCACAGTATCTTCATCTTGGGATAAGAAGGTACTAGTAACGAAGAATTGTGACTCTAGAGCTCAAAGTTTCTTCTAAGGTAGGACTGCTATCCAACTCTCCTCCCTCCCGGCTGAGCCCAAAGGTTCAATTTACACTCTGAGAATTGATCAATAGAACAATTACAAGCAACATAAGTAGCCTAGGACTTCATGATAAGTAGGGCTGCAAACACACAAGAAAGCTCTGATAATTAAAAGGAACAAGGAACCCACAACTCAATGGCGTATCTCCGAAAGTGTTTGAAATAGTAAATGTTTTAATGTAACAGCATCCTGGTAAAGGCTGGAGGTCACGTCCCAGGAGCCCTGGAATCTGCCTGCAGCCTTTTCTTTCATTTCTGAGTAGAGAGTAAGATTTTTCAGGCTGTTTCTCTATTTCCTAGAGGGGGAACCCAATCCAGCATGTTTGAGAAGCTTCAGGTTTGTTGTTTTTTAATTCAATTTGGATTCAAGTCATAAACTTAAAGTAGTTGTGACTTAGGGACCAGGCAATTGCTTACGTATTGTAACTGTATTAGTTTAGTATTCTACTTTTATGTTGGAATTTTGCATATCAAAATGAGCATTTATGTCTGTAATTAATTAATGAAATGTAACACTGTATTACCTAGAAACTGTAAAATGTGACTGGTAGGACTAGATGGCAGTGGGTAATTTGGAAATATGTCATAGCAAAAGCATAATTTTGTATCTCTACTGCATCTTTCATTTAGAGCAATCGACAGGCATTGCAAGAGCCCTTCTCATCAGGTTCCTGACAGGCCAGTGAGCACTTCCACTAGTTTGCTGAGGGGCTGATGTGGAAGAGGCAAACTGTTTGTGTGAGAGCCCTGTGAGGAACTCTCCAGGAGGAGCCCAGTAATATGGGGTCCATACTACTCCCTCCTGCTGGGCAGATGTGCTGGGGGGCTGATGGTCCACACAGAGGAAGACAGCAGGCACTACTGCCATCCCACTGATGCTGTTCTGAGCCAAAGTGAAAGGGGTTGGCGCCGGATCCAAAGCATTCCTAAGTGCCCCTAATGGCACTGCTGCAGCAGAGTGACTTGAAATGTAAGCAATCTTAAACCTTTAAGCAGGCCTGCAAGCTTCCAGAATAAACTGCTGTGCAAAACGTTACTCAGAATAAACAAAACTTTGGATCGATGTCCTGTCTTCAGAGGGAGCCCTTAAACTAAAAGAGGCCTAAGAAACTAAAGTAGAAAATAAAGGACGCATTGCATGCAGTCACCTCCAATACCACAGTCAAGTCAAGTCACCTATGTTTGTCTTCAAGTCAAAGTGGAATCCAGAAGCATGTGTCCCTTCCGCTGCTTCTTCAGACAAAGAAAGCAGCCCCGCGGCTTCTCTCCCGGGACTGACACATCCCGGGCTGCCCGTGCTGGCAGCCGGTCCCCAGCCCCGGCCCCGGGGGCTGCAGCACCGCCTTCCCCAGCCCCGCCCGGCCCCTGTCGCTACTCACCGCGGCCGCTCGTCGCCTGCGCCCCGGGTCGGGCGCCCACCCCCATCATCAGCAGGAGCAGGAGCAGCAGCCGGGCGGCATCGCAGAGCCCCCTCCCCGCCCCAGTACCTGGCGGCATCACTGCAGCCACCCCCGGGCAGCCCGGCTGGGACGGTCGGAGGGAGCGCAGCCCGGTTGCCTCTCGGCGCGGTGCCAGGCAGCAGGAGGGATTCCCCCGCCGGACACAAGGGCCAGTTCTGTCCCGAGCCGCCGCTGGTACAGCCCGCGGGAGGGGGATGCTCCGAGGAAAGCGCAGCTCTGTCCCAGGCGGAGCAGGAGAGCGAACACAGCTGCGTTCAGGTACGGACAGCCCGGAGCTGAACTTGGAAAGCGACGTGGTGCGCTCGCAGCCCCCGCACTGCCGGGCCCCGAGGAAACCCAGGCTAAAGCATTCTTACAGAAACCAGAAGGCAAATTACTAACTATGTCTTCTTGTTTGGTTTTCTTTTGTTTTTTTTTGTTTGTTTGTTTGGTTTTCTTTTAAGATAGCAGGCATGTCAGCTGACACTTTCTGCTTAGTTTGGTTACTGCAGAAATCTATCTTCAAAATCAGAAACCAACACTGGCAGAGTCAAAGGAGCAGTACTTACTCTCCTGCTGCAAGGACTGGCTCCTGCCTTTTACTGCTGTAGCAAAGTGATGAGACCCAAATTCAACCTCTCGCTTTGAAATTTACACCCATCTGACCTAAGAACTGCTACTGGACTTGGAAAGCAATACAGGCTCCGTAGGCAGTTTCTGTGCCTGACCTCATTCTCAACAGCAGAGTGCCCACCATCAAAGAGCCCCCTCTACCCTCACCCAGTGCTGGAAGTACAATTGACTGCATTTGCAACACAAGAAATTTCAGAGCTCAAATAGCTGGAGAACTCCACATAAAAGGATATAGCGAAATAAGTTAAATGGGCTTAAACCTGATCATCAGTTTGCATTCACAAGAATAGACTTAGGGGAGAAAACATTTTCCAAATGAGAACTATCAAGGTTTACGGCTGAATGAATAACCAGAGGAAGCAGGTACATTCGATCTCTATTTCTATGTTTAGCACCATTTAGAAAAAGCAAATACGATACAGAGTTTATAGAAGATGTGTACAATGCTAAGCATAAATACAGGTTTGGGTATTCAGAGCAAAAGGGCCAGTGCCCCAAGCAGAGCTGGAACAAGTTACAGGAATGGCATGGAAGAACAAAAAAAAAAAACACAGCAGAGGCAACACAGGTAACAGGCCTCCATGTGAGTACATCTTAAAATTGTAACAGTTACATAAATTTTAAATGGGTACATAACAGACTCCTTGGAAAATGCCACCTTTGAAGTAACAAATACTCTCCTCTGGCTTTTTCAAAGTGCGAACACCAGACAACTACTGATAGTAAACAGATGTGCCACATCTTACCTTCCTGCAAACAAGCCATACATCAGCAGTGGCTGTACTACATGAACACAAATGGTCAGTCACACAGGAAAAATGGACAGAGCATCCCCATCAACAAAAAAATGTTAGTGATCGCTCACACCCCTGGAAGACCCATTGCATAATTTACCCAGGCACACAGAGCCATTTTTATAGTGACACCTTGGTAGCTCTAAATTATGCATAACAACTTCTCGTAAAGGCTCACATTATACATTTAAATGACAAAGTGTTAGCAGTTTGCTGGAACAGACTATTTTTTTTTAGCCCACTATCTTTTTTCATAACTTCACATCAACCCCTTTACCATCACTTAAAAATTCTGTTCTAACCCTTCTTTAAAAAAAAAAAAAGAGGACCTGAAATCCAATCGTGGATGAAACTGCTGCTTCATGATGTGGCCAGATTTTATCAATTCATAGTTCTAAGGTTGACCAACAGTGTTTTGAAATGCCTGGAAGTGATGCTTGGATACAAGTTTACAATATAAAGCAGCTCACAATTAGCATTTATCTTGTATAGAGCATATGCCACAAATTTACACAAATTTCAGAATTCATTTAAAAATATTGGATGAGAACAGGGCTACAAGTAAAATTATTTAAGGGACCAAACAGGTTGAAAAACTCCAAACACTGAATTAAGAGTGGTAAGAAGATCCATACCAGTGGATCAATGATAGGTCATTAACATTTTAATTAAGAGCAAAACATTTGTGTAAGTTAAATGCAGATTAACTTCACAAAGCAAAACAGACAATGCAGAAGCCAGATTAGTGAGGCACCTCTGAGAATTAGTTAAGCAGGAATTCAGGCAAATAAAAGATAGTCCAAGTGGAAATCCGTGTTCATCCAGAACACCCTGAACTCAGTCTGCATGTGCAGAGACCACAGGACACATTCAATAATACTGAATTCGGGTTCTCATTAACAAAGGAATACTGACAAAATGCAAAGCGACTGCAAAGACAAGCCACAAAATGACAGCAGGAGTGAGAAAAGTAGTAATCCAAAATAAATTTAAAAGGAAAATGTTAAACGTACCAGTTCATGAAGTAAAAGGGAAGCTATGGGGGTCCTAAGGAGAAGAAACATTGCAGGCTGAAGTTTCAGAGCAACACAAAGTTCAACGTGGATATCAAAAAACCAGCGCCTAATCAGGCAAAAATCCCCCAAGTCACTACACAGACAGGCTGGCTCAACATTACCTGGAATGCCTGTACCACAGACAGCAGTTTTGTTTCCATAGGGCTACAGTCCCAGGAAGAACAGAAATGGAAGAAAACCCACTGTGGGTCTATGAAAGTACGATAAATACATATAAAATCATATACATATCTGAACACTTATTTAAAATACAAGAGGGAAGTGGTGAGCTTGAGGTGATGATTAGGCAAAACTTGCCCATTTTGGCTGGAAGAGTCATCAAGAGAACAGCTGGGGGGCCCTGGTGCTTGGGACATTTAAAACTCCCAACTAGACAACACAGATGCACAGATCCAGAGTCTAAGAACTCAGATGATGTGGAGCTGGATGCATGTCCTCATTTCCCCCTACTGTAAGTGAAAA
Source organism: Pithys albifrons albifrons (assembly GCF_047495875.1). Classification (NCBI taxonomy): domain Eukaryota; kingdom Metazoa; phylum Chordata; class Aves; order Passeriformes; family Thamnophilidae; genus Pithys; species Pithys albifrons. The sequence continues at coordinate 13,155,701 of NC_092470.1, forward strand.
TACCAGTTTTTCTCCTTTTGCAGTAATAGGGCCAAGGCAATAATCAAAGACAATACACACCTGCAGCACTGAAAATTAACAGCAGGCTTATTATAAGGATTCATAACAACTATGTTCAAACATTTGTTCCAGGCAACGAATCATGATTTTTCATTACTTAAAACCAGCTGGACACCATTTAAACATAATCTCTTTTACATTTGACTTACATACCCAGGTTGCTCTATCAAGCAATCTGTATTGTGTATGAAAATTATGCACCAAATAAGATTCAAAACTTGAGCAGGCTCTAATCCATGCATCCTTTATTCCATTACAATCACTGTGTTGCGTTCTAGCAACAGGACACAAACTGCAATCAATCGCAATCAATTTATACAACAATCTGAGGCTTACAGTACATTTAAGGCCTTTAAATTTGGAAAAATTAGACCTATGCTAGTAGTGTTACAATTTTTAAGTGTTTTGCATTTCTGATGCATAATCTGTGCGATTCCAGTGTCAAAGAATCAAATTACTTCTAAACTAAAGAGTTCAGCTCAATGAAAATTTAGTTACATAATTCATCAAAACATAAATGTGTAAATTTTTTGTTTTTGTCCTGGAAACTTTATAAAACTTTAATAGCAAAATAATATAGGGATAAAAACATATTTTAACAAAATGTATTCAATCATATACAAACCAGAATTTTGCAGTTTATTGTAACTAGACTTAAATTAAAACTACCAATTAAGAATCTATGCACAATGTAAATTCAATTATGTACAGTACTTTTAAAAAGTCTACAGGAATGCTTTACAGAAGGAAATGTCTGTTATGGCTATTATTCAGACAATCTGAATATTAAAATGAGTTTTCTAGTAGTAAATTTACACATTTATTTTTAAACAAAAGCAATTTTGTCCCTAGATCCTTTAAGAATATTCCAGTTATGCTTATACAAGTAATGGAGAGGTCGTTACAGAGTTTAGCCCCATATAGTAGTTTGTTTATTTTCAGGTAAAAGTATATTTAAATAATTTACTTGGGAAGATCAGTAAGTTAACAAAAGAACACTATAAGGGAGGAGGGGGAACTTCATCACAATAACTTTCCAGTTACAATACCACAGCTAGAAACTCCACAGAGAAAGTACTCCCTTAGATTGAACCCATGATTGTTCAGAACAAGCTGTAGCTCATAACAGTTGTGTTCTCCACACTGAGAACACTGGGGGGAAAAGTCTTTGTAGGACAGAATTAAAAATGATCTGAAGTGAGACAGAGAAAACTGATCTTCGATTAATATAGCACTAGGTAAAAAGTGTCCCCATAAGCAGCCAGGATTCCCACTTCCTTCAGGGCAATGAAGCTAAAAATTGTTGGAATTACAGTAGTTGACCATATTTGTGTGCATTAATAGAATCATTTCCAGATATAAAAGACAAATTTCATCAGATGTTTGATTAGAACACCCTCAAGACAGGGTATTTCTTCATAGTATAAAGCTATTACAGCTATCCAGTTAAAGCATGTGCAAAACCAGGTAATTTCTTCCGTTCACAGTAACTGAGGTAAAATCTGGTAGGCTTCTTCAGGAGTTGGGGAGTTCATGAGATATGAACTGTTTTAGTCTCTCTAAGTACTGTGCATAAAGCTCTATGTCATTATGCCCAGCCCCTTCCACCCAGAGGGGCTCCACCGCTCGAGGGCAGCGCTCGTACATGGCCAGGCCATGGGAGAAATCGATCACCTCGTCTTCGGTACCGTGGATGACCAGCACAGGAGAGGTCACTTTAGAGATCTTGTCAATGCTGGGGGAAGAAAACAAAAAACACAGCTCAGCTTGGGGCTTTAAACTTTCATACCATTAAACTACTGACACATGATCAGCTTACCACTGCATGTTTTTAAATGGATGTAAATTGTTGGAGTTGTGCAAAAGTGATATGGGACAAGGTCCATTCCAAAAATACACAAAATCAGGAGCCTGCACTGCCATCACCACCGTCTCACCAGTGTTAATGACACAAAGCTTGAATGGCAGCACACAAATAATGTTTGGCACCAAAAAAACCCCAGTAAAACAGTGGGTATATCTACTACAAAAACCCACTGTGAGGCAAGAGAGATTCCATGGGACATCCTGCAAGCAGACTCTTCGTGTTACACATTATCACCCTCCAATTTAACAGCTTAGAACTAATTAGCTACATTCCAATCATAAGATTTCATTTAAAAAAATCCAAAGCCTTGGCTCATAAGGCTTGAAACTGTCTTTCAATCCCCAAATTAGTCAGATTCAGCTAAAGTGGGTGGAAAAATGAGTAGTGGTAATATCTGATTTGACAGAAGGACAAGTTCTTTATGCTATCTAATAAAAGGTGCTTGTATTTTCCTGCTCCTGAAGAACAAGGAGGCAGCAATTTTGGCAGGCCTCTTGATTTTACAACATGATCAAGACTGTTTAAAATGCTTTAAAAATACAGATGCCAGCATATGCTGACCTAAAAACAGGTTCAGAGAAGCTTTATGAAACTATACAGTTAACTAAAATGAAGTTGTACACTGAAGCACTAAGCCTCACACATACAAACCTCAGCATTTAGTATTCTAGAGAACTGCCATTGGTATTCCAGTAAACATCTGAGTGTAAACACATTTCTGTCTTCCTCAATAATTAAAAAAAAAAAAGGGCAGGCTTCAAGTCATTTAAGGTGCTATTTAAAATTAAAATGCAGGCTATTTCACTTTTTCTGTCTGGAACTTGAGTTGCATTCAGCAACCATGCTGCATACAGGAAAAAATTTCAGCATAAGAGAGGCCTCAGAATAATGCAGATTTTGTTTTTCCCCATAACTTTCATCCCAAAATTAGTATCATAGCTAAATATTTTATATTCAACATGATACACAAATTGAAGTTTTAAGCCCATGAAAGGTCTGTCTCAAAGTTCCACAATGTGACAGACATATCAGCTACACACATCTACAGAGATGTTTATGCATAATTTTAGTGGATAGATACTAAATTCTCATTTATTGTAGGGAACCCTTTTCACTACAGTATTCAGGTAATGGAACTATTTTTTCCACATATATTCACAGACCATTAAGCCAGATAATATTTGTATTTTGCAGAAAATTGGAAGGTGTCCCACTGCCAACTCAGCAACTCATAAAGCAGTATTTAAACTGCACATTAGCCTTACTTAGTATTCTCTGCCACACGACTCTGCAGCTAGAAAAATCTACAGAGACCAAACTCTCATGGAGTCCCAACATAAAATGCACATAATAGAAATTCACTGTAGGTGCACACAGAACTATTTTGCTTTCCACCGTGAAGACAGACAGCTGAGCTGCAACATTCATAAAGTGCACTGCTGTTTATTTTCACTGCTTCCAGTACCAGGGAAGTCAGACTGACAGCAATGAATAGCTCAGTAGGGCAAGAACAAAATACTCAAGTGCTACAGTACATCTGTTGTCACTGCTCCCCCTCCCACTTTCTCTTTTTAAAACTGTTATTTGATTTGGCTGGTAACGGCTAATCACTGTTACTTCTGTAATCAGAGCTGTTTTTGAGGCTTTGTATTTTCCCCTCTCACAGAAGCATTTGTAAATACTGGATTTCAAGTTTGAGGATGATGAATGAGTTGGAGTATAAATGCTTCAAATTCTGTCTGCACTTCCAACAATTTAATTACTTAATTAATAATATATTTGGAAGAACTCTAAACAGGGGGACTGGGCATGGATACTGTGAGACCACTACGATTTGGTCCCAATTCCCTCCACTCTTCTGGCTAGAGATTTGTACCTATGGCCTCCTCCACCTTCTAACTTTAATCTGCTGTAACCAAAATAAAACAAACATAAGAAATGCTATAAATATCCCTTACTACACTTATTGCAAGCATGACCTTCTGAAGCAAAGCCAAGTTTTACACAAGACTTTGGTTTCTGTTTTATCTTCTCCCTTCCAAAGACCACCAAGCTTTTTATCTGTGCCTCCCCTTCCCACCCCCAGGTCTATAGGCCCTGCTAGAGAGAGAGAGACTGGCTTCCCCTCTCATATTCTCCCATAACTTAAACTGGGTCAAATGAGAAGTTCTGAAAGATTCCTAGCATATCTACTGTTCCCAGGACCTTTATTATTCCCAAATATTTGGATACTCTAATTTGGGTCTGTTGTAATTGCTTTTCCAATGAAAACACCACACTATAAAAGAAACTTAAGACCAGTTGTATATAACTTTCTGTATGTAAAATATTCTAGAGCTTTTTCAAACAATCTCAAAATCTTCCAAAAGAGGGACAGCAACTTACTTTGTTTTGATCACAAACATCAGGATCTTACATGATCCCCATCAGGGAGAAACAAATACAAGTCTTGGTATCTACTTACACAACTAGTCCCTTATAAACACCTAAAGAACATGTTGAGTATAGAACAACCCTCCTTGCAGCATTTATACGTACCTCGGGAAAGCATCAAAGCAATAGGTTTTCCTAGTGTCAGGAAAAGCTACCCGTAATCCAGACATCAAGGGAGAATGAAGGATTACTGCTGCACACTCGTACCGAGATGCCAGGTCTACTGTAGGGACAGTACCAATACTCTGACCATACAGGATGATGTTCTCAGGACTAACACCGTATCTGTGGAGAAAAGGAAGATCCATTAAAAAAAAAAAGCCAAACCACAAGACATTTCACATCATAGAAGCAAAAACCAAACCAAACAAATAAAAAGAGCATTGCTTCTTTTTCTTTGTAACTCTTTAAAATCCACTCCTGGGAGACATGAACTTACAAGTCTATATTTTAAAACAGCCCACCAAAGTAAATAATCAAAATACTACAGAGGTTAAAGAGAACTGTTGTGAAGGAAGAAATGTCAGTGTGTTCCTTAATCTTCACCTTCTTTAAAATAGCTCTTGTCTATCACCCCACAGCAAATTACAAATCAGACTTCCCTCTTACTCAGAGTCACACTCAGGAATTTCAACTGGATGTCCTAGACACTAAAAACCTTTTCCACCATTAAACAAGAGAGCTACTCCTCTGCCCACTTTTCATATCATGCAATTGGAACAAAAGTCAAAACTGCCTTGTTAGTGTAGCTAAAGACAGCAAAGATGATAGTTCTGTTCATTTTTCCAATTTCTGATCACTATAAGTTATTCCTCATTTTTCTTTTCCAGTTTAAAATGTGCCAAGTTTATTTTGTAATGATAAAGATACACCATTCCATAAAATTCAGGGTTCACAGGGAGTCCTGAATGGCTACCTGATACTCCTGCCTAGTCAGTAAAACTGTCCTAGCCTGTGTGCTTCTCATATTGCAAAAAAAGCAGAGGATAAGACTAATTCAGTTTTCACTTAGTATGCAAAATATAAAGGAATTTGGAAGGGGCACAGGAAGAGGTGACAGTGGATAGGAAGAAGGGAAGAATATTTGGCCACAACCTAATAAGAAAGCTGAAAATCAAAGCTGTTACTCAGTTCATTATAAAATATTACCCAGAAGATTTTTATCTGTAACTCCACTTCCTATTGCAAGCTGTATAAAGAATAATCAAGTGCAGAAGAGAATGTATTTCTAGTAGAACATCATCTGTGCAGAACGTGTCTTTTTGCCTGTCTCCAGTCCTGCTGTCACTGCTATGACAATGAGAATCAAACCCTACAGCTTAGGCTATACCTGCTGTACAACTGGAAGGTTTTGATTTCCTTGCAAAGCTGTTTGCAAGGTGCATGATTAGGCCTGGAAAGTACTTGATTTTCCAGCAGCTAAATGATTTGGTATGTACAGAACAGCAAATTACAATGGAAGATTAATCAATTAATAATTAAAATTACAATTATTACAGAATAATCGAGTACTAATTGTACAATTACAGGCTGTCAGGATTGCCTCATTTTATGATGAAGTATAACTAGACTGGATTGTAGCCTCTGTGAACTGAAATTTTCTTAGTATTTTTATACTGTTGAGCATAAGGGTGCTTTTGGCATCTACTGTAATATGAATAAGCAACTGTATAAAAATATCTCCCTGGAGTAAAATTTTATCCTCTTGGTAACCAAGCAGCAGCTCACGCTGGTGGTCTATCACCACAGCCACAGCCTGATGTTCTTAAAGAGATGTTGTGAAGCTGAAGATTTTTTTCCCCCCTCAGTTTTAGAGATAGTCCAGCACACAGTAGAGCACAGTTGACTCAGTTAACAGGATCCTGGAGCGAAGTCTTGTCCTCCCAGGCTTCATTCCATGTGCTGGGTGGGGAGGGCTGGAATCAGGCAGCTCAGAGGCAGCACATGTACCAACCAGCTGTTGTATCCCATTAAAGACAGCCAGAAATGCATCAGCATCAGGCAATACAAGAAAAACAGGACTGCAACAAGATCTTCTATGTGGCATTTTAGTGGAGATGAAGCGATATTAATGCTGGTAGGTTTTGCAATACCATTCTGAATGTGACAGTGACAAGTGCAAAGTTCCCTTTCTACAAGGTTTACAAGACGAGCAGAATACAGAAACATGTTTGAATGAGAATCGCAGCGTAATAGGACAGCACAGGGTGGCAAGAGAATTCAACACATACAATTGCCTCAGTATGGCAATTTTTTTCAATACTGATATGCTTTGGATTTACTCCTTTTGTTATTATTTTGTTTCTGAAAACAGCTCATATTGTACATGGAGTACCTTGTTGTTGTGGCAATAGATACTCTAGAGAAAAATCTCAATTCCTTAGTATGCCAGTTACAGTCAGATGCAGACTATGGAGTTACTAAAAAAACCCAGAGATCTCTAAACTTAGGGCAGCCCTTCATCACTAAATAAATGCTACAACTATATAGTATCTAACTCCATAGAAAGGCAACGTGACAACTTTGACAAATGAAATAATTGTAAAATGGCATTAGGACACTGAGTTAGTGCACTCTTAGCCTATCATTAGATCTTTTCTACTTGATATTCCTACTGACAGATAACTAAAGAATCTCTGGGACTGTTTTATTTAGGAACAGTCCAACTTTCCGAGGCAGAAGAGTTACTGTAACAGATTTATCTTTTTAAGCCCTTTACCATTATGTCATCAATCAGTGAGACTTTGAGCTTACCACAAGCATCAGCAGAAACAGCTACATGTAAAATTTATTTATTGCAAGACCAAAGGACACAGGACAACTCATAAGTGAGGGTCATGAATAATTGACCTGTGCAAAGTCCTCGAAGCTGAGGGCCAGGGCTTGGCTCCATGATCCTCTGTGTCCTCCCAAACGCTGCCCAGCTGGTGACTCAGCAACCACTGCTCAGCTGGGGTACAAAACGAACTGGGGATTTTACCTTTAAAATACAATATCCTTAAAATCCCTCACTCTCTGAAAACTTTCTTGTGGTATCAGATCCTTGCACAACAGGAACAGTGATACAGACAGTGAAAGAGAAGAGATGAGGAGCAGACATGGACAAGAAGGCAGCAATGAAAGGGAAACTGAGCGACAGAGAAAAAGGGAAAGAAAACAACAGAGAGAAAGGGAAAGAAAACAACAGAGAAAAAGGGAAAGAAAACAACAGAAAGAGGTAAAAGACACACTGGAAAAAGAGGAATCCTGTTACAATCTGCTCTCCTATTAAGGAAGAAAGTCTTTCCACCAGCTGAACAGCAGCTCCTAAAAATATCTTCCTTGAAGCACACAAGGTTTGGTCTCTGTGGAAACAGAGCTCCATCCGATGGAGTGGGAGAGCCAAGTTAAATTTCTGGATATGTTCAGGCACTTCTCTTGTGGAGCCCATCAGAGAGTTCTAAACAAGCAGAGCAACAGTGCAATGTGGAAACCAGCCTTCAGCATCAAAGCAAGAAACAAGTTAAACTGTTACTGTGGGCATAAGCAAAACACTGATTTGGCAAATGGAGTAAAAAAAGGAGAAGTAAAAAAGGAAGGCATGCTTTTTTTCCTGAGGGAAATCCATTACTGAGAACTGCAGCTACTGTTGTATGAATGATGCCAGCACTTCTGCTCTCCCTTACCCACAAAGACTTATCTGGTGGCAAAGCTCAAAGCTCTCCAGCCTATTCCACTCTCAGTAACGCACAAGTAACTGTGTGGCTTATGCATTACATTTATGTGTGCAGAAAAGACCCCAAACAGCAACTTTCACAAAGCAGCACAGCTGCCTGTACCTACAACTTCAAGTCAGGTCAGGCAAAGGCCCCAACACACTGCAGAGTTAATAGTATTTTCCCCCCACCCCCTGTGTTACTGCCTCAATTTATGCAAATTACCTTTACCAGCAATTCTGGTCTCCCCATGCCAGCATGAACTATGTGTACCAAAGCTGGTTATTAAGAAACCACACCCCAGACTCTTCTACTGACTCCTGCACAGAGTAATAAGAGACCTCACTCACACCAGCAGGTCAGTGGGACAGAAAAGACTGGAAGTGGTGTTGACAGTGCTTTCAGCAAAGGAGGATGGGACACAATTACTTCTAGTTCATCTGCTCAGCCATATGGTTGTGGCTTGGGCCATGTCCCTCCTCAGTTTCCTCATACAACACGGATGATGCATCAACTGCCACTGCAAAGCACTTAATGCTTTCTGGCTGACAGCACTGTACAAACTATGTATTACCATAAAGCACCTTTAATTATAAGCATAAGGTACTGAATCCCTCCTCCCCCCCAGGGCTTCAGCTTTCAGCAATACAGATGGAAAGTTTATCATTGCTATTTTTATTCCCTTCTTACTCAGTTGACAGTGCCAGTGGAATGCTGCTGTGGGGACTACAGATGTGTCACAGCTGAAGCTCTGCCATGTTCATGGCCAAAGCTACAGCATCTGTGCCAATCCTCAAAGGTGCCAAACACACATTCAGTAATGAGGCCAATTCTTTTTTCAGGCTTGCTGAATCTGTGAAGTTAACCACACCTTATATTTTCCGTTTGAATTTTTATGGTATTTGCTATCCTATTATTCCTTACCGGAACTGGAGAACATATAGAGCAGCACAGACGCAGCAGCAGCAACAGATTAGTTTTCAAGAACAGTCACAGAAACTATCTAGGCAGAACATTTTGAAGGCATAAAATCCATTCCATAATGCTGTTGAGACCTACTGTTTAACTGCTACTAAACTATGCAGCAAATGACAGTCAAATTCTTTTTTAGAGCACAGTACATAAATACACAAGGCCAGGAAAATGAGGCAACCAGCTCCTACATTCCTGCAGGGGGTCTGAGTTTCAAACAGGGCAATCCCCTCTCCAGCAGAACACAAAATAAATAATTAATTTCAAAGAAAATCCAGCACACGTCAGGAACGACACAGGTCATGCCACATTTGGAGGAAATTGTGACTTCTAGAGTTCCTTTACTAGAACATACATGTGCCCAGTTCTTCATAAACTGTTCAAGTCTGTTTCTGTCTGTTTATACAAACCCATTTGTTACAACATACTTTTTATGCCCTTTTCAAAATGCATTATTTCCAAATTTAATAAGCCAGAGAAAATTATTCTGCTTTTTAAGAAACACAGCTCGGTTCTTCTCCAGCATCACATACACTTCCATAGGATATAAAAGTCTATTTTCTGAAATAAGTGGCTATTTTAATCCTCTGTGAATCCAAAGACCTAATTTTGGGGGTAAATTAAAAAAATCGTCAATTAAGTAAAAATCACACATGTAGATTGCATACCTTGACCATGACTTTATGTTGTATGACTTTTATGTTAAAATAAATCAACACTAGCAGTTCAGTCAATGAAGATCATTGCAAGAAATTTTCAATATCAGAACAAAACACTGAATTTTACATTGTGCTTCGCAAGTACCACTCCAGCATGTCAGCCAGAACACCACAGAAATTACAGCGGATTTTCAGCCTAAATGCCAACACTAAATTGAGAGGAAGGCATTAGATTAAGGATTTTTGGAGTTAACCATAATAATGACTGTCAAATGAGAAAAATCAGATTTCAAGATTCACAGGAAACCCTGGCACACAGCAAGAGTCCCTGTGCCAGTTTCTCCAGTTTCCTTGAATTCACCCAAACATAGGTCTAAAATTCCTCACTGTTTTACTGACACTGACTCTTTAAATTACAAGATGTCTTCCTCCTCCTCTACCTCCTTCCTGCCCAGTCTACAAGTACTGTGGGATTCCAGTTCAGGTACAACCCACTCTCTTTGATTGCACATTTTCGTGTGTAAGAGCAAAAATTGTTTGCACAGTATTCTGGCTTATGAAGCTGAAAAAAAACCCCACCAGATTTTTTTGGGCACATGTCCCAGCACACTGTCACAGGAGCAGAGAAGCAATTCCACAAATGTGTTCACACTCAAAGTAATTTAAACGTCTGCCAGGGAAATTTAATCAAGGAAACTGCCACAGTTTAGAATCACTACTATTTTTACTGCTACACCAGAAAGCCATTTGGTTACACTGTGGAGAAACCCAGTGCTAACCAGTATGGGCTAACTAACTCTGGACTTACAGAATGAACCTATGACTCTCTAAAATGCCCTCTTAAAGGCTATTTTCTAATTTGTTAGCAAATATCACACTACTACAGGCTTGCTGGGTTGTGGGACTGGAGCACTAATCCAGTGATGTACCATGTCTCCACATAAATATAAGGATCAAGTGCAAGCAACTTTTAGGCACTTCTTAGGGTCATCCTTTGCACTGCAGTAACTTAATTATACCAAAGCATAAATCACTCAACTGGTTCTTGATTACTGTCTTGTGACAATCAGTGATCTGTTATCAAATATTGAAAACTGTTCTCAAAGTTCAACCAAGTCCTAACAAGAGTATTGAGTATCACTGGTGAGCTCAAGCAACCATGACAGAGGCAGGTGATCTATACTCTGCTGAGCAGTGAAGCCACTGCAAGTTTGCCCTGAACAACCATGGCAATGGTATTTCCTGGTGTTCTCTAGTACAAACTGTAATGAGATTATATTTCAAATTAACTGAATTATGCTAATCTGCTTTGGGGTGACAGCTGGATGTCTTTTTTTTTATAAAATCCAAATAATACTAGTTCATCTAAAAAAATTGCTCCTTTCCAAATACAGCCTTAAATTACCTCAAGTTCATCTGCCTCAAACACAGGCTCCTGAGGATGCCATGTATCCAAGTGGGAAACACCTTCCCTAATGACAGTAAAACTGCTCAGAACTCAAAGCAAAACCAAGCGCTCCTGAGCAGTAAATCCATTTCCCTTCTTTTTCCCCTCGCCAGCTTTACCATCACAAGGGAGTTCCTTTCCCTCCTTCAGCACACATTTTGTTGGAGGATTTCATACCACACCACGGCAGCACTTCCACGTGCTCATGTTGCACCACACCTTTCTGAGCCAACTTCCCACCACGGTACCACCAGCCCAGAGAAGGAACCCACAGCTACAGATCCGGTCTGTGGTGTCTCTTCTGTCACTCATAAATAAGGCTCCAGCATCACAACCAGTCAGACCTCACAGCAGAGATTTTTTTTTTGACAATTGCATTTAAATTGCATCTATCCATTCTAATTTTTCAAGCATTTTTTCAGAAATAGGAGTCAAAAGTGAAGTGAAATGTAAGAGCATTAAAAAAATAACAAGTAGCACACATCATCAGCCAGGGAAAAAAGCCTCTGCAAACTTGTGTCCTGGAAGAAATCTCTCTCCCAAGCTACATGAGCAGTAACAAATTGTTCTGATACAAAAGGTAGAATAGGCAGAAAATCAGCAATCTGTGCTTACAGATCTATTTGTTACGTTTTTAAGGAGCTACAAAGTAAATTCCCCTGTTTTCTCTTGTACTGAGAACCCAACTGAATTTATAACACAACTTTTCACCACCACAGTAACCCAGGATACTCATTGTGGTGTTTGGTTAATGATAGATTGCACATTTGTCTACCACATGAACTAGCATTTTTATGTATAAACAACAAGCAGATTTGGAACAGTTGCTTTTGCCTGACTGAGGGTTTGCTGCGTTTTTTCCTTTGGTTATTTGGGTTTTTATTCCCCCTAGATAGCAGGGAATGAGGAAACAGGTTTCATTAAATGTGCACTGAAATTTAAGTGGAAACTTGTGCCATGGGCATGATGATGTAATAGAACAGAATAACTTTTCCTCTACAATCATTACTTCTTTCATACCAAGTCAAAGTTAGCAAGGCCACTGACAAGCAAAAAACTCTTCTAAAACATCCAACAAAACCAAGCAATGATGTGTCTGAGCCACCTCTCTGAACCCTCACCATTCTACCACTTTATGACAAAAGGTGAACAACACTCCAACACTGAGTGCACATTCATGCAATGAGAGGGAGCAAGCACCTTCCTAAATGAATTCCTAAGCCCCCACATTCAGAGGGGATTATTATTTTATTCGTCTAATCACAGGAGGAAATACAAACCAAACCAACTGTAAACTGTTATACAGGAACCTAGTAGCAGTAAAAATAGGAGCTAAACACATGGATATATTCAAGCAATTTCCACTGCCCCAAACTTTCTTTGCTTTAGGAACCTCAAAAATATACTGAGGTTCTTCAGCCAACACTGGCATGAGATAATAGCCTTGAACCTACATGGACACTCTCTACTCTTCATGGTTTCCTGCTTCTTACAAACTGCTTTCTTTGAGCAATCCTGATTCCTACCATTTAGTCCCAAGACACTACAGGTAGATGGCATACTAAAAAAAATCTTCCCCTCCAGTTATTTTTAAAATAGAGCACTGCAGTTAACTTTAACAAAGTATTTTGCATTTAGTAAGATGCGTTGCAGCAAATAAACGTGGAATCCAGAGACAGGAAACCTTTACTGGACAATAAGAACTATCTTCATGACCACAGCATCAATAATTCACAAAAAGTCAGTCAGCTACATTCTTTTATATACTCTTTACTGTAACTGGTGTACAGAACCTATACAGTCAGTCTCTGAGGTGCATTTAAATAAGCTGAGACAGCAGAGCAAACTCAGTTACTTTCACAGAGAAGCTCAGTCTATATTATCTTATGGGGTGAGGAATTCATTATTTTCACCCTCAGCTTCTCTCTCCTCTCTATCCTGGCTGGAGTATTTTTACTTCAAGTGCCCACAACGTAACTTATGCTCTGTGATACAGCAGATGAGTGTGCTCCTACACAACACCTAACATGACATTAAAACTTCAAGCATCCTTTTACTATTGCAAAACCCCTGCACTTTCTCTTTGGGCATCTGACACTCAAAAGCTGAAAGATGAGGTAAACTGCTCCCTAAAATTGTACTGCTAATAAGGGTTGTTATGAAAAACAAGAAAGATTTGATAATAACCATTACCTAAACACAGCATCTTTTAATATACAGACTTCAGTTAAAACAAGTATGTGTCAACTGACACAGAAACTGAATCCCTAGGAGACCTTAAGAAAACCTGAGTGCAAATATTAACACTGGTTATGCATTCCCACAAGCTTTGTGCTTTCATAGATGTTTCTTAGATTTCAGTTAGTTCTGAACTAGAGAGCCTTGCCTTATTCCCAAGGCTGAAAACTCACTGTGAGCCAATGCATTTTGGCTCACCTCCCAAACCCATCACATAACCCTCCTCACCAGCCTTGGCTCAGCACTGGGAAACGGAGGGTTTACAAGCCTGGAGGAAGCAATTTTGCAGCTCTCCAACAGTTCTCAAAGCGTTTTTGTTTAGAAGCACTGTATTATTCTTTCAGTATTCCCATCTGTTTATTGAAGCACCTCTGACACCTCAGTCTTGAGCAGGGCTCTTGCCTTGGCTCTTCACATCAAACACTTTCTGCTATATTTCCCTGACCCCCACACACCTACAGCACCACACCAGAGGTGAAGGCCACCCTACTGTGGCACTAATTACCACGAGCTGCATCTATGCCAGACTTAAGGCTCTGACTCATGATCTGGGATTACTTATCAAAGGAGTACAGTGGCTTTTGACCGGAGCTGCTGCCTCACCCATCTCTGACATGTCCACCCTTCCACCAGGCGCAGCTGCCACAGAGCAGGAACAACTGCTGAATGCACAAACCAGAACAGTGAACATGAAAAGAAAGGGTGCCAGTTTTCTTCCAATATAACAGAATGTAGTTTCTGAGAACAGGCACCATTGTAAAAGCATACACTGAAACAGCACTAACCCTAACCTGTAGTCAAACTGCAAAGCTAGCCTAAAATGTCACAGTGTAGGTTTGCACAGCTGGTTAGCAACACACACTGTGACTAATAAAAAAGGTATTCCCAACCTAAGGATACTAAAATGTAAGCCTATATGTAAATTCTGCTGAAGGCATTTAGTTTTCTGGATTCTCCAGAAGAATTGTTTGCTAAACTGGAATTAATCCTTTGGAGACTGATATTCGGAAGGCTATATGAAAAAATTCAAAGCAGACAACCCAAAAACTTTGGTATCTGTAGATCTCTTCTCTTGAACTGCTCAGTAACTAATCCTGCCACTGTTTTTTAATTCAACTAACTACTTAACTTTTTCTTTTTGTGTGGGGGGTTTCTGTTTTGTGGTTTGTCTAGCTTTGGTGGTGGTGTTTTTTTCTATTCTTGCCTTCCTTTTGCATTCTCTTTCACCTGTTTATTGTCATTTTATTAATGCTTCAGTTTCTAAGTAAAAGCTATTTCATCTACAGGTTTTACACAGAACTTCACATTTTCAAAGATTAACAGCATCAAATAACTTGTTTTTACTATGATTCTTTGATACAGCTTCTAAACCATTAAATATGAAATATGTGGCACTGATGCAGCATTTTCCTTACCTCACTGACAGACAATTGTCACTGTATCTAAAACAGAAGCTGGTAAAAGATTCAAGTGTTATCTCCATAATGTTAATGGTGGAGAACAAAATAAAAGTTGAACCATCTAAACAAACAGCAGGTGCTCGTATTCAAAATCCTATCACAGCTGACATTTTCCCGCTGTTCTTCAAAGAACCCTGCGAGTCTGAATGCAGCCTCTCCCACAGAGCACCAGAGCAGGAATCCAAGAGGATTACACGGGAGCTGGCATGGATAAGGCTGTGTAAGAATGCGAGCAGACAAACTGGATGCAACATTTCTTCCCACCCAGAAGCTTTAGTACAGATCTAGCAGTGACTTGAGAGTCTCCAACAGAGACAGGATGAGAGGGGAGGCAGGATGGAGAACAATGGCAGACAGGTCCTGATAAAAAAGTGATCAGTGCCAATGAACTGGTCTAATGCTCCTAAAAGTAACCAACAGCAGAAGAATCCATCTGTCCCCAGAATGAGTATTTTAGCAGCCAGCATTGTATCAAGATGACTCAGCTGGCACTAGGATTTCTTTTCCCTTTATATACTTACACATTAATATGCTCAAGCACTGTAGAAGAACAAAGTTATTAATTAAAAATTGGCTCCTCTCAAAGAAATGCAATACCTTATAAACACTGAAGGGCTCCATTCAGAAGCCAATTGAAGAAGTGTCATGGCCTGTGCTGTCCAGGTGACCACATATCCCGCTTGGATAGTCCTGTTCAACTCTCTCGAAACACTTCATGTTTCTCTGAGTTACTCTAATAATTTCCACACACTTGAAGAAAGGCAGTATTTTCTTTTGATTTAGAAATCAAAACCATAGATCCTTCCTCTGCACTGACACATCTTGTGAATCACAAATAGGAAGAAATTCTACTTGGGTAAGGGACATTGTAACCTTCATTTTTCTTCCACCCCCAGGCAAGTAGAAAAAACACACAACAATTTTTTATTTGCTCCAAACACTGAGCTTTGTTATACTGTGAGTCTGTATACATTTAAGCACCTGCTTTCAAAAACTGGCAAAATCAGCCCCACAGAGAAACACAACTCTCCTGATAAGTCTCTCCTGTCTCTCTCAATTATCCATTTTCAGATAGATTCATTAAATATTCTAACAAATACCAGGAGCAGTAACTGCCAAATGGAAGACGACAGTCATTTCATGAAAGCAATCTATTACTAGAAAAGATTCATCCAGCATCTTTCCAGAGACAAGAAAACCTCAGTGTTCTGTCTTTCCCTGTGCCATTTTTATATTGGCACTTGCCTTTTTAATCAGACTCATCAGTTCCTTTCTTCCTAAGCACCCTCAAGTTCTTCCATTCCTGTCACTCAAAGCTGGGCTGATGTGACTCTCCCAGTATGAAAGATCTGTTGGTCCAAAAAAATCTACACTTTATCAAGCAAATATTAAAGACTGAACCGTTTTACACTTCATTTCCTCTTGCACATTTTCCTTTAATGAACTTTTAGCACAATCAGTGTTCAACCCCTAGTAACAGTCAATATAAACCTAAGATGATTAAAAAAATATATAGCAATCACCAGGATTAACAGCACCAGATGTTCTAGAACAGCAGACCACAGATAACTAGTGTAGAGCTTAAAAATCAAATTTCCTAGCCACAGCCCTTACCATCACAGATTTAGGGGCTAAATCCCTCCTCCCTTCTCCCAGTAAATACTACTTAGAATTGTGAACAATAAAATCTATCACAGAGCCCAAGTTTCTTCTGTGTACTTCTGTTTGGCTGAAGTGCTCATAAAACCTGCCTTGTGCTCTCTAAGAACCTGAAAAGACAGCATGAAAAAGCAATTTATTAGAGAGACGTACATCTGCAAAAACATTAAGCATCACTAAACTTTACCTGTCTTAAAGCATCAAATGTCAATCTAAAACACAGAATAGTATTTCTGTACATTCAGGAAGGTACTCACTCTTCCATACCTTTCCTAAAATCACATCAGAAAATACAGTCCTGAAAGGAGGTCATACATACTTGTTCAGCTTATCCAGTTGTCTTATCTGGGATCATCCATGTGTCTACGGAGCAAAGACATTTTGTTCATATTGTGCAAATCAAGAGGTTTTAACAATGGTTAAACAGCACACCTGCATTCTGTGTTTCCTGCCAACATGTCCAGTTAACAGGGCCAATTGCTTTTGTAGTTTTTCTGGTGAAAGGTTTCTTGCTGGTCAACTAATTCCCTCTCCAAAAAGGATGTTTAACAATTAACAGCAGCTCCACAAGAAGCAGAAGTACCTTGCAGTGGATCAAGGACAACTGTTAATGCAATCACTTAAGGTCCTTATTTCAGCTGCTGCTAAAGGTAGAAACTGACCTTCACATGTGTCTTGAAACTTAAAAAATAAAATGAAAGGCAGCTTCTTTATGTTTTTCAGTGCCCTATTTGCCTCTGTCTATTATGCAGTCCTTGTCAAGCACACAGGCTCCCTTCCTTGATTGCAGTATCACCACAGAACAACTGGTTGTGCAGGAAAAAATGTTGGCAATTCCAGTCCATGCCTCGCTGACACTTAACTGCCTCCCAATAAACCAGTACAGCATAAAAAAAAGTTCTGTCAGAGTTTCTATTTTTGAAATAACAGATAACAGCACAGAGCTTGGATAAGAGGTGTATTAATGTCTACAATACTATCCAAACTGGCATTTGGCCATGTAGGTTTTCTGCAGTTCACCATTTCATGACACGGGCACTTTTAGTTATAAACTACTGATGTTTTCTGCCCCAACACACACTTTTTCCCATCTATCTCTGCAAAGTTACGTTTTACAAATTAATATGGTATATCCCTTTCTCCGAATACTGTAAAACTTCCAAGACAGAGGCAAAATAGAAATATTTAAAGAGAATTTTAAGAAGCATTTAAACAGGATATCTGGTCAGTTCTACAGTGAAGAGCAGGAAAGAACATAGTTCACTATGGCCCAAAAGCACTGGGCACAGTGAAATGAACTAAAACAGAGTAAAGGATGACAATACCTGTTAAATCCTCCTCTCCCCCTCAAAATTCCTGTAATTGAATCAGCTAAGTTTAAGCTAACATTGCTACCTTTATTTAAATTAACATGCAAATTAACATAACAAAAAAGAAAAATAGAAAATTGCTGTAGAAGTCCAGTCAAAGAGAACAATAATCTTTAGTGCAATTTCTCCTGCTGCTAAAACGCAACAAATTTAGAACCACATCAGGTAAGAAACATTTAAGAACCTTAGGCTTTATGTTCCTAATTATGAATATTAAAGTGAATTTTTGGGTGGAAAGAATAATTTCCTGAAATAACTGGAAGGTGCCAGATCTTATTGGTATCAATAGTGTTTGTTCAAATGTTCTACACAAAATGATCTACAGATCTTAGACGAGCTTTGGCAGAAGGGCATCCCGTTTGGAAGGGTGGGATATTTGGCACCAGCTTCCTTAGTCTCAGGGTGGAAAGAACTCAGTAAATCAAGGAGACTTTACAACCCCCTCACTCTCTACAATACTGCATGAACATGAAGGATTTATGACAATCTTGTCTTTCAAGATTGCCATATTGTTCAAGATCTAGCAATAATTCAGATCCAAATTATATTCCAAGTATATTCTCTCATCTTTGTTCTCAGTTAATTCAGATACAAATCAGAAACTCTACTTTTTCTAAAACACAACTCTGTGCCTGTATTCCTTTACAGACAGTTGCTTCTGCATTACCAGATTGATTTTTAGTACAAATTTCAAAGACAAGATAAAGAACCAATTGTGCTGGGTTTATGCACAGCGGGCTTTAGAAGTGAACATCACATTGCATGAATAATTAGCAGGAGTTCAGGGGAGAGGGCAAAGGGTGTATCAGAGAAACAGAAAGGTGGATGCTGGCAGAGACACAGCAAAACTCAAAACCTTTTAGGCAGACTGGTCAGGCTTAAGGCTGAAACTCCAGTTAAAACCTTGAACTACCGAACTGACGCCTTGCAAGGCCTGCAATGCGTGTTAACTCCCAGTGTACTTATTAACTAGTCTGAGGCAAAGGTTACATGTTCATAAACCAGAATGCATAAAAACAGCAAAACTGGGCTGCAACACTACCCCACCTCTTCCTACAACTCTTGGTACTTGGGCAGTTTGTTAAACTTCGTAAGATGATGATACTCAAACTGAAACACACTAAGATTTTTCATAATATTAACACACATTAAACCCCAGGCTTTACCAGGAAAAGAGTTTTGCAGAAGGGAGTAACAAAAAAATACTATGTGAAAAATGTGTAATACAACTTCATATGCAAACTGAGGCACATTTCAGTCTTAAGGGAAGGAGGAGACTGTCTGGCTCTTGATCAGATACCTCAAGGTAAAAATTGTCCAGGCAACACCTTCAGAATAAATATTATACAAAATTAACTACTTCATTAAAAAAACCCCCAAACATACACACGCTTTTGTGAGAAATTAAGGTATAAAGAACAAACAGCACATTCGAGAAGACCCTTGTAAATCTGCCCTGGAGAACAAGCTTCAAAAACAAGACCATTTCCTTGAAAGATGCCACTTTCCTCAGACTGTCATACAGCCAACATCCCACTTAATAATAAATTTATCAAATGTTGGGCAAGACTACACAGAATGGGGACAAGGACTAAGTTCTTCACAAACAAACTGGTCCAATGCATAAGGCAGCAAGATAACTTCTCCAAATTTCCTTTAAAGTGTAGATGGCTCCATGTACCCTTTTGGTTGCAAAATGCTCACCAGAAGTGCTCTCCTTATTACTGTTGTCTGATCTTTTATTTTGCATATTATTAAGACTTGCAATTAATTGTATAGTGCAACAGTTAAGACAATGTATCTCAATTTTTTTATGAAGAACCATTAAGATTAATGATAAAATAGTATGAACTTTATCTCAATTTATCTGCACACTGGAAAAAACTTACAGCTGGTTTTGCTTCTTCGCTGATGCAGACCACCATTTTTCTAGTTCTATGAGGAGTCAAAGCTAACTACAAGTTAACAGGAGAAAAGTTCTGAAAGATCCCATAGTCTGAGCAAAACCCATTCTAAACAACCTTACTAAAGGAAAAACATTTCAAGCCATACTATTTAAAGGGTGCATTCCTGAGAAACACGTTGAAGTTGGCCTCAGAACTTTCAGAGATTTTGCATCCCATTATCTATTACTCCAGTTGTTCATTTGTTGCACACAAAAAGAAATGGCCATGCCATGACATAATGTGAAAATTAACTGGTTGAACATACTAAAATCTTCAGAAATATGGCAGTATCCTGTAAAACAATAATAATAAAGGAAGAATATCTTTGAGATACTGGCTGGCACTGCATGCCTTGAGAAGGGTTATAGGCCAGACACTGAGCTATGTAGCTCATTTCAGCCACGTGCCTTGGCTGATAACTGAGGCTCTCATGAATCAAAGTTCTCAAAGTAACATTTCTATAAATAAGCAGGACTTTTTAATCAGGCAGAAAGCATAGCCCAAACTGTCTAATCCAACAATCAACTCCAAATCAACAGATGAAAATAGCATTTTCATCTTGAAAGGTGTATCTAGAAGGAGTTTCAAGAGGCTGTACCAATAACCAGTATTACTGTCAGGAAAATATACATTAAGTTTTTCTAACAAATTTGCAATACAAAATAAAAACCAGAGGTAATACTTTGAGATCACTTCTAATTTAAATATTTCTCTCTAGACTTTCAGACAAGTGTAGTAACTTAAAATCTCATCTTCCTCATCAACAAAATTTTTCATTTGTGAACCCACATGGAACTCCCCTTTTTGAAAGTTGAGAGGTTACATATTTATTTCATGATTGTGGGATTTTCTCAAAGACATGTATGTGCTCATCAGGAGACATGAAACCAAGGGTGGCAAAGAGGGTGGGCACTGAGCCAGATCCTGCTGTTGAGCCTAAATTTGTGCCTTTCTGCAGTGTGGTTTCATAGCCAGAAAATCCAACCACAATGTTTCATGCCAAAAGCAGCAGATTTGTTCTGTAAAGTTAACAGTGGTTAAAATATATCAAGATATGTAGACAGATAACAGCAATATAGTGTTGTCATTGTACAACTGGCCTGTGCCTGCACCTTTCTGTGACTGCGGGCAGCAGAGCTTAATGTCAAAGCAACAATAACCCATTTTCCTCAAATTAGCTTTTGGAATAAAGAATGTGAAGATGTTCCTCAGTCCTTACGCTAACACTATGCACTATTCATCCATCCCATTCTACATTCTCAGCCTTCTATTTAAAGCATCTTTATTCCTCTGTCTTCATACAACATTTCTTGGGTTTACAATCACGCACTTCCCATTGCTCCCAAAACCTGACACATTGAAAAAACTAATGCTAACAAAATGCTCACTTTGAGTCAGGAATGAAATTCAGCTTCATCATCAGATGCCAGACTGAGCATGCAAGTCCAGTGTCAGTCATTCATCTAAAAAGTGGAAAGCAGGGCAGTCAAGATGAAGCAGCAGCAAATGGGTCACTGCAACTGCTTATTCAATTCACCAGTATTGGCCTACAGTATTCTCAATTAGCCACCACCAACTGACTCCTAAAGATACAAGAGGTTTGCCTGTGGGTTGGTTTGGTTTGGATTTTAGCCCATACAAACCCAAGTTGGTAGAGTTAGACAAAAAATAATTCTTAATTAACTTCACTTCATACATTTAATAGCCACTGGCATTCAAAAATTGTAAAAAGATGTACTTTTCCTAGATTCCAGAAAACACAAGGAACCCATCATCTTGTCCACAAGGAAGTGCCTTCAACTTCTCCCTATTTCAGTGGCAACTGAAGCTGTCTCCTGATCAACAGGGAAAGATTTCTGACCTTTTCAGAGGCCAGTTGATAAAAGTAAGCCTGTATGTGCACGGGTATATAAGATACAACACATTTGTACCTTATTTTATGACTCATTTCAACCGCTTCCAATGCAGCCTTGTAATTGATTTGTATTTGTGATGGAGGGCAGAAAGGAGAGTTAGCAATTCATTAAATTTATTATCAGCTTTAAGAACAAAAGGCTATGTTATTTGTTCATTTCCTTTACTAGTGCTGCATAATTTTGAGACTGGTGGCTTTACAGCCAATACAGAATGCAAACGGAAAACTAATTTCTCAGTATTTTGCTTAAAAGGGGTTTTGGGACAGGGTTTAAAAGTTACTATCCTCACATTGACCTCTCCACCAGGAACATCATATTAAAAGGAGATAGGAAATTCAGACCTGTGTTCCAGCAGTTACGCTCCAAACAGTTAATAGCTTGGCACAGCCCTTCTATCTCCACATGAGGAAGCACCACAGACAAAAAAATCCCCAGAAAATGGGAAAGAACCAATTTCCTTCATTCAGTATGGAAATAAAAATATCCATTTGCTGAGTAACTGTCAGCTTTCCCCACAAAGGCAGCTGCTGGCAGATAACCCACTTTCGTAGCTTCCAGTGGTCTCCACCCATCTATATCCACAGGTATCTACAGAGTAACATACAGTAAGGGTTGAATTTTGGAGGGATTTTTTGGTTTTGAGGCAGTATGGAGACTGACCCTGGCTTACAGCAAAGCCACTGAGGTTGACACAGTTCAGCTCATACTCCACTGCCAAGAACAAACTGAACAAACCTCAGAGCTACCAGCAACATGCACAGGTTAAACAGCTGCAGCACAGCAACCACCAGCTCAGCTCTCAAAAGGTGACACTTCTCCACCCAGAGTGAGAAAGGCAGGCTTGTTCTGTTTCTCATGCAATTTAGTGCTAAAAAGCAGAGAGAAACTTTCAGTTACTTCAGCATGTAGGATTTAACAACACGTTCCTCTAGAAATCCTTCTGTTCAGTGCTCTGACAGTGTTGAGAACCAGGTCCTACGATCTTTGCACATCAGCGTAAACCAACATCACCAGTTCAGGCAGCTGAATATCAGGACTATCTACACTCAGGATAACACACAGTGTGAGCCAGAGGCTCTTTGGCACTTATTCTTCTTCCCAAATAACACCAGTTGCAAAACATACTTGACAGTGAAAAATTCCCCCCCTTTTTTTTTCTTTTGAAAGAAGCTTTGATCTTGCAGTCCTGACAGAAATAGGGAAATATTTAACAAAACTACTTTTACTTCAGTGAACTAGAAGACATATTACAACACCAAAGCTCAGTAAATATTTTGAATAACTTTGAACATCAGAGTACCTGTTTTAAACAGTTGCTGGTATTTGTCCCTGGGACGTTCATCATCTGAATTAATCTCTGCTCACCGCACAGACAACAAGAGGAGAGGATTCTGTATCCTTCTATTTTTGAACAGTTACAGGCATTTTTTCTTTAAGTATTGACCACAGCAATTAGAGTAAGTTAAGTTTTAGAGGATAACATCTTTAAACAATCCTTCGGAGACACTGTAGCAACATTACTGAAAAACTGGTAGTGGGAAATACCCTGCCTAAGTCAGTGACAGAAAAATCTACCAGGTGATGTTCCATGAACAAGGGGAATCCGATTACTCCACAACTATTTATCATGACTCTGCCAAGTGCTGCCTTTGGTCATGTCAGGAATTTAGCTGGCAACTTTTTATCAAAACTTTTAAGGATTCAATGTAAAGTACTCGGATTAGATACAGTTCTAATGAAAGAAGATTCTGTTACAAAGAAACCATAAACTAGAAATTTTAGTTCATGGAGGTAAAAAACCCCTGAAGCCCTTATTCACCTGGGAAGCTGTGACCACTTCCTGGCATCAGAATGGAGACAAACCAACCCGACACAACCTCAGAGGATTAGTTATCACTAATCCAATTAGGTGTATTTCCTGATTTTACTCAAATGACAACTATAAGACTTCTCCACCAACTCCTGCAAAGGAAACAATAATCTGCTAATAATCAGCATCACACATAATACACTTAAACATTAAATTTGGGGAAATAGCTTAAAGAACTATTTAAGCTTTCTAAAATATTTACTACTCAATGATCAAAAGCCCCTGGATTATACTACACCATTTCACATTCATGCCATATTTACCAAGAAGGATAAGCAAAAATGGAAGCAGACCTATGGACTGAAAACCAAATCCAAACGTACACATTTTGAGAAGGAAGGATTCAAACATTACAATAACATCTATCACTTACCAAAAGCTTAAAAATATACTAGTTTATATTGTGCACCATGAAAAACACATTAAGCTGTATTTTCTTAAACGCAACAAGAACTGTTCTTCTAAGCTATTTAATAATTACATTTTCTTCACTTCCTTTCAGGATCCACAAGATGGACTAACAGGTACATTCTCTTTGATACTTCACTACAGGAGCAGGGCATCAGTGCCTTCTTTCATTTGACTGGGATTTGAAAGCATTTCACTGATCTCCACATTTTTAGGGAACACATAAATTGATTTTAATATAAACAGCATGCAGTCAACAAAGCAGTCCTGGTTTTGTGCTTAAGCACTGTAGGCAAACCCTACGTGTGTATCCTGTTTTTAAGGACTGTACATTGTCTTAATGTAAAAGTGTTAGAAAGTTCGACCTTCCCATGTGGAATTCAGGAAAGGGGGGAGGACAAGGACAATCAAGCCATTCTGTGCAGATGTTACACTAACACAATGAGATATCAGGATAAGAGCCACTTTTGAATAAAAAGCAGGAACACAAACCACATGGATCTTGAGAGAAGATAACAGTCCAAAAACCTTCTCTTCAGACTGGTTTTGAAACAAACAGAACAGGAATAGACCACCTTGCCTAAAATAAACACTTAAAAAATGTCATCTGTAGCAAGAAAACTCTTTTGAGAAATATTGAGATAGCAGATGTAAATTTGTTAATCAAGTGAAAAAATACATGTAAAAGCCCAAATTAATTACTTATTAATACTTGATATTCAAACGAGAACAACCAGTGCTACATTATGACTGAAGAAAAATCTAAAAAACTCATTTAAAGGGAATAAAATTGTATGCCAACATCTTTACTGGGCTGACAGTTAGCACTCAGAGTGAATAATTACTAGAATTATCATTTAAGAGTATACTTTATTCATGAGGACAGATACTAAATTCCCTTAATTTAAGGTTAACCAGTTTCCTTCACAAAGACTAAAAAAACAGAGAATAGTTGAGACTGATTTTGCAAAGACCGGTTGAGAATTGAAACTGAACGTAAAATCTTGGCTTTATTTTTTCATCCATTGTTTACAAGGTAGTTTTAAAATTATTCATTATGTAAAGTCTCATTCCTCAATGTGTATGTGATAGAAAGGTCCTCATTTCAGTACCCTGAAAAAATAACAGTCAAAATTTGCAGCCATGTTGGCAACCCCAGTCAACTTATCATCAATTCTAAAATTTGACAGCAATCTGCTTTCTCCAAGTGTAGGGTTAACTCTCACCTTACCCGAGGCAGCTTTCAAAATACACCAATAAATTAGTAATTGCTAAGTATCAGTGGTACTTCAGAAGCACAATTTAAAAGGAAAAAGAAAGTCTCTCAGACTTCCAACATTTTAATGACTCGTTTCTGCTGCCAGGTGGAACGTCTGGTGGACTCAGAAGAGCAACAGCTTCCCACAGAACTTTGCACAAATGACTAAATGCTTTTGATGGCACAGGGAACCTCTATTTTAAGACTTTACTTTTAACTTTGCATTACAGTTCACTACCATATGACTAAAGGCCAAATATTAGGAATTTGCATTAAGAATGAAAGCACACACAAACTCCTGGAGCTACCAACAAACTGCTGCAGCAGGAATGGTATAACAGGACATTTTACCTCAAGAGGCAGACTTGTATTTTTACTGCAGAATATTTCACTTAATTGTGAGCCACTTGGACTTGCTAAAAGGACTAAGAAATGATCAGTCTTGTAAAGTTCACACTACTCCTTAGAGAATTCATGAGCAGAAAGACTAAGGTTTCAGCTCATACCTGTTAGGAAGACAGTCATCTGTTAACAGAATCAATTAACTTTATATTTAAACTTACATTTTTCAGTAAACAATTTCTTTACTGGGTACCTGAAACACTGTAATCATAGAATTCTTAAGGTTGGAAAAGACCTCTAAGATCATCAGGTCTAACCACTAACCCAGCACCACCATGTTCACCATTAAACCATATCCTCAAGTGCCACAAACACGTGTCTTTTGAACACTTCCAGGGGTGTTGATGCCACCACTTCCCTGGGCAGCCAATTCCAATGTCTTTTTGGCTCCTAAAAATCTAATAAACAACAACACAACTAATCTAACAGTAGTCTCAAAGTAGCACTAAAATATGGTATTTACCAACATGACCAAGTAAGAGTTGGCAAATTTCAATGCCTCAGGTTAAGAAGGAAAGCAGAGTCTAGATCTTGTATAAGCCACAGAAAGAATACTAATAAAAAAAATATAAACCTGCCCAGTCACACTTTATTAGACAAAGTCTGATCCTCAGAGCAAGCTGGGCATGTGTTGGTATCGCCTACTGGGTCAGACTTCTTGAGAAACTGAAGTGAAGGGACCCCTTGTTTCTGGATCTACATAGAATTTAAACATATACTAAGTGCTTGTCAACACAGAGGCAGCACTACCAGGCAGATATGAAAGTGCTTTTTCAGAAGTCTAGAAGGTTTAAATAAAAAAACACCATCAGCTAAACATCAAATGAAACAGAGAGAAAGCACAGCAACTGAAGGACAAACATTAACCATGGTTGAATTAGATACAGCACTTTTCCTCCCTTAAGCCTTATTTATATCATCCATATGTGTAATAGTGTCATTTAATAATTTATTCTGCATACATCATATCAAAATTATTTCTTTACATACAGCCATTACTTGTATTCAAGGGAAAAAAAAACAAATGTTGAAGTCCTGGAAAATGAGCCCAGTATCTGGTTTGCTCACCAAACAGAACGCAGGCTATGAGAGGGTAACTTCCCCCTACACCTTTTTCCCCCCTGCTCTTAGCCTGACTTGGGCAGAGCAATGTCAAAAGGTGCTTGGACTCCACAACTAACCAATCCCTGGATTCCTGCAAAGCCAATTATCTAAATTAGTAACAACTCCTGTCACTATTTCTGAAGCTGGCATGTATCCCTAAGATAGACATTAAATACGCATTTCACGCAAGCCAAGTTCATCTACACAACGCCAGAGCCAAGAACTGAAAACATTTATCCTTCTCTTCTCTTGGCCTACTGCAACAGTTTAAGCTTTTTAAAGCTCTCTCTCTCAGGACATGTTCTGCGAGGTCATACTTTAAGAACCACTTATGCAACAGCAAAAGGAGCTCATGGTTTCTGTGGACAGAAGAAGCAAGAGGCCCAGAGAGGGCAATCAGTTGTAGCTCAGAGTCAGATGCAGCAGCTCTGCTCAGGATTTTCTAGAAGCCAAGGGCTGACTATTTCCACTGACCATGCTGCCTTGCCAGTCTTCTCACAGCTGCTCCATCCCTTTGGATGCCACATACTTTGGCATCTTCTGGCAGAATCCCCAGCTCTACTTCCAACTGTCAACACTTTTTCCTTCCATGCAGACACTCTACCCATTGGAAAACAGTTGTCTGGTTTCCAAAAGAGAGAGACATCTATGTCACACATGACACACCAAACATTGTAGAACACCAGCAGTTTCTTGGTAAGCGCTAGCTCAGACTACTGCCAAATTCAGTCAGAGCTTTGCCTCACCTGAGTTACCTCTGATCTTAGACAGTGGCAGGCAAGCCTTGAACAAAAGGTTTCTGGCAGTCTGCAAGCTCAAAGTACAACCACTGCAATATATCCAACTCCAGATGGAGATTTTCCATTGTGAAGCACTGGCTAACATATAATACAGCTGAATAATTCTCTAAACCTAGAAAACACCCAAGGATTAAGGTTTGTCCATCATTTTAACAAATGAAGCCGCAGCAAATCACACTGTAGCTGTTCATGGGCCATGTGGTGAGGCCATCAAAGTAACTCAAGCCATCCTCAAACCCTTCCAACTCCTCTCAGCAGGTTAACCGTGCAGACACGGGACTTATTAGGATTAAAGGGAGATACAGAAATACCTTGTCCCCAGTATCCATTTACCTTGTCCTGAGGGCCTGCCAGGCTGCATCAATGTCTGCGTACAGGTTTTTCTCCGAGGGCTTGCCGGTGCTCACCCCGTAGCCGGAGTAGTCATAGGAGAAGACGTTGCAGTTGATGCGGGAGCCAAGGCCAATGTAGAAGCTGCACATCTGGCCCAGGTCCACAGCATTGCCGTGCGAGAACAGCAGCGTGTACCGGCCGGTGGGAGCACAGCGTACGAACATGCAGCCCAGCCTGTTATCCCGAGCCGTGCGGGAGAAGAACACTTCCACGGCATCCAGTTCCCGCTGGGAATACTGCCAGTCGGCCCGCTCGCTCAGGTGCAGACTGCAGGTGCCCGATCCCGTGGGGGTGCCGGCCCCGGCCGCCGCCCCCGCCTCCTGCTGCTGCTCGGGCTGCAGGACGGTGTAGGTGGGCTCCGGCGGCAGGAAGGCCAGCTTGGCAGCGATGCGGCTGGGGCACGGCGGGCAGCAGAACAGCCAGCACAGCTCGCCCAGAGAGAAACCGTTCATTCTGGGGCCTTGTTCTGGCATCAGAGACGCCGCGGAGGAAAGCTAACCTATCCTGGAAAGAAGTCACACGCACGGCCCCGGCCCAAGCCCTCCCTCCCCCGGTACAACCTGCCACCTCCCCACGGAGCCAGCAGTGCCCTCCCAGAATGCAAACAATGGCCACCTCGGAGCAACTACAGTTCAGCAGCAGCAGTGTAGCTGATCAAAGCCTGAAAACTGCTTATAAAACAAAAAAAAACCCAAATAAAACACAACCCCAAAGAAACACAGATGGACGACAACCAGCCCTTACAGCCCCCAACTAACGCTGCAGCGAACCCAACTCTCTGAAACACGTTCCCAGACCCCCCTCGCGGACCACGAGCCACACTTACAGTCACAAAATGAATCCCCCGAACCCACGTCTCAGCGCGGCACTCCCGCACCAGGGCCGACCCCCCGCAGGGAACATGCAGGAACCGGGAAGGGCCTTCCCGCACAGCCCGCACCACGCGCGGCTCCGCCCGCCCCGCCCCGGCCCCCGGGACGCCCGCACGGCAGCGAGGGACCCCCGCAGCGCCGCCGTCCCCGGCCCGGCCCCGGCAGCGTCCGCGGCAGGAGGAGGAGGAGGAGGGCGAGCAAGACGAGGAGAGTCCGAGGGAAGGGGAAGGCAAGGTCAGGCTCAGCCGCGCGCGGCCGCGGGCAGGGCCATGCCGGCTGCGGCGCGCAGGCAGGAGCGGGCAGCGGCCATGTCCCGGCTCCCCCTCCGCAGCGCTTCCGGGTTACGGGCGCGGAGCGGCGCCGCCGCAGGTGCCGGGTGCGGGGCAGCGCCCGCCGTGCCCGCAGTGCCGCCCCCGGGGCGGGGCGCCGGGAGCTGCGGAGATGCGGGCGGGGCGGGCAGCGGGTCCCGCAGCGCCGGTCGGGACGCGGAGCCGCCGCGGGCCCTTTAAGGGACACCCCACCGACTCCGCCGGTCGCCCACCCACCCTCGCGCGTGCGCGCGCCGGGGCCGGGGGGCGCCGGGGCCATTTCGCACCGCCCGAGGGGTACCTGGAAGGGTCCCTGAGGCGTCTCTGAGGGCTCTCAGGGGACCCGCTGGGGCAGCCCCGACCCTCCCGCACTCTGCGGGGGTCCCGGGCGCCGCTCTCGGCCGCCGACTCGGGTCACCCTGAGCGGTCACACCTGAGGCAGTGCCAGCCCCACGGCCTTGTCAGCGCCCCCAGAGAACTGACCACGTTGTGCAGAAATACTCCCCCGCAGTGCCCCGGGCACTGGGCAAGCTGCGCCCCGGGGTCAAAAGCTGTGGAGGATCTGTTGGATTTGGGCCAGTGGTTTTGAGAGACACCACGGAAACCTAAAAATGGTGCAATGGCAGAATCTTCATTGCTTCAGAAAATTTGGCTATAGCCTGTGTCCCAAATAATTCATTGAATCAGTTAGCAAATCCCTTAGGATATATCAGGCTCGATGGATCAGTGGTTGTGCTGCTGCGTCTCCAACATGTTCCTTGACCCTGAGGGCAGAACGCAAAAGACTGCGGGCAAAGGACACATTTCTGTTAGTAACACAAGTTATAACTATAGCCTTAAATTAATTACCCACGACTGCATGCTTGCTGAAAAAATCCCAGCACTTCAAACAGCCCAAGTGAAAATACAAGGAAGATTTTACACCTGTGCGGCTCCACTTACCATGTAATTCATGCACATCCACGCAGTGCCCTGACTTGGGCTCCCCTGTGTGTCCATGACCCAACTTGCTACCCAGGATGAACAAAGTTTCAAAAACCCAAGAGCTGAGATAATTTCATTACCGACAAGCCTGAGATGAACTTCTCTGAGTGCTAACATTTGCCAACTCGAGGAAAAGATCCTTCAAAACCCGTATACAAAAGAGTTGGTCATGTGTGATATTCCTTTGCCTTTGGAATGTCAAAAGGGAGACCAGCCCCCATCAATCTTTAGTTTTGCTAACAATGAGAATTTTAGAAATGCTAAATTCAGCCAGCAATAATTGTGTCTATGCTAACTGTTAAGGGAGAAAATGAAAGGGAGAAATGTGGATCTCCAACCAGCTTGAATGTGTGTCCTCTGGCATGGACAGACTGTTCTCTAGAGGACAGAGAATACCCAGTTAATTACACATGTCCCAGGCATGTCCTGCTGGGAGGGTGTGAGGGTGAGAGATCAGGCAGGGTAATGAAACGTGTCCCACCTACTGTCATGGGGTTCCTTTGGGTGGCAGAGACAGCCAACACACACCCCACTTACGGGCTGTTTGGATGTCTGATGAAATGATGAAAGGGACTCCTGCTCCATAGAATATGACAAAAAATCTGGATAAAGAAAATACAGAATAGATAAATGAGGAGCCCTGTGAAATTCCTTGGGGATCACAAATGCCCTTGAGCTCCACCTAAGCTGTTGCAAGAGGCACTATAGATAATCTGTGGGAATGCTGATACAACCCTAGGAAAACCCTGAAAATACCCTGAGAAATTATTTGGGAGATGAGATCTGAGAAGA
The DNA here is from genome assembly GCF_047495875.1 of Pithys albifrons albifrons. NCBI lineage: Eukaryota > Metazoa > Chordata > Aves > Passeriformes > Thamnophilidae > Pithys > Pithys albifrons. The sequence goes on from NC_092470.1 coordinate 13,186,614, forward strand.
GCCTGTCTAGTGCTGCCGCTACTCGTCCCTGTCACTGCACACACACTGAAACCACGATAAGAGCTGGAGTTGGGCATGTAGCACCAACTGAAACTAACATTTCTCAGAACCCTTTAAAAGGCTGTATGACTCGGCTGGAGCCAGACAGCAGGAGCTGTTATATGATAAATAGATTGCTACTCCAAAGAATAGACAATTAAAAGGACAATATTTCCTATGCTCCACCCTGGTCCTTCCTTAGGTCATGTTTGTAGTAGTGAGATTAAAGTGTCCTCTTTAGTCTTATGAATTTGCTCCTTGAGTGAACAGGGCTGTGCAAACCTTATTAGGTCTCAATTAGTTATTAAAGTTATTTCTTCATTGTTTACACCACGCACTTTCTATGGTTTACATTAATCTCAGTCCATCACTTGTACAGTAAAATAATTCCTACAACAGTGGGTGCCTCCTCAAGACAGGTAACATTTGCCAAAGTCCTGGAGAACAAAATGAAGAAGAGAGCAAGAATGAGTGACTGAAATGGATATCGTGCTGGATCAGAAGGATTGAGAAGTAAGAAAAAGGATCTCCTGAATACTGCTGCCATCATGGCAAGATGAAAACAGTGTCCATGAGTCTGTAGCTCAGAAAAGCTGTAGCTCAAGAAAGTAAAGCAGTCAGGACTCAAAATTGGCATTTAGTGTGTATCCGGTATCCTGAGTTGTCAAAAGAAGCCTGTAACGCGCAAGTGCTTAAGAGAGTGAAAATTAAGAGAATTTTTATCCATCCATTGGTGTGCTGCTTCAGTGGCAGCTACATCTCTAGCCTTCCAGGATCCATGGTAGTCTCGTGGGGTTGTATTGCAGTGCTGAAGGGATGGCTGTGGAATATTGGGCACAGATGGCTTTGCGCCTCTCACACACCCTGTCCCTGTCCCTGTCCCTGTCCAGAGCTTGGTCTGTTCTCCTGACATTTCAGAAGTCTCAGAGCTGTTCTAATTCTAGTAGCCCATGAAGCAACTCTGCTGGTTACTTCCACCACGGCAGAGAGCTTTGGTTCCTCATAGCATTCTCTCTTCTTCCTTCAGCTTCCTCTTTTGCTAAACATCTCATACTTTCACTAGAATGAGGATGTTTTCAAAATGTGCAAATCTTCTGACATCATTATGTCCAGGTACTCAGCTGTGGTGGGCACAGAAAGACAATGGATAGGGAGTGTGCCAATATTTCTCATGCTCAACATTTGAAATTGCTACTTGAAGAATGGCTGTTGGAGATTTTTCCTCCATGTGTTCCCCCCTTGATACTACTGTTTTGGTCCAGCTGTCCCTCTTGTCTCAAATCCCTTTACCCCAACTTCATACTTCTCTCTGCTCTTGCATTTTGCAGCCAGCAGGCATCTTCATGGTTTTCACTTGACTAAATACTGTGAAAATGCTCAAGAAATACAAGTTTTTCTGCTTGTTCTGTTACCGCAGAATTCATCTTTTTAATGATCTGTAAATGAAGATGTCCCTGTTGCTGTGCCACGTAGCTAACATGACACTGAGCCTCCATGAAGTACCCTACTTCTTCACTACATGCGAATGCATGGTCTGGGAGGGAAGAATATGCAAGCGTTTAATAAAGAACAAAATGCCAAGGTCGCTTAGGGAAGGGAAGTATCCCACAGGAAAACATGTTATCTGTGAAGATTTTACTATCAGCCTTTAAGTAACTGTTGATAGACTTAGAAAAATGCCTCAAGTGAGCAGGGAAGATCTTCAAATATCTACCAAAAAGGCAACTACAACAAAGAGAGCACACAGTGTTTGGTTATGTCTTGATTATTTCCATGTCCTGTAGCCTCACCATGCCTGTTGCAAGGGCAGAGCACTTTGCACTCCACTTCCTTTTCCTGAACACTAGATAGAAAAAGGAATAGGCAAGAAGACAGTGAGACTGAAGCCAAAGAAGACACCTGGCAGCAGCTCTGTGAAGATTATGTATTTTACACATTAGCCACGTCTGACTTCCTGCTGCCGCTGGCCAACTGTGTGACTGTTACAGCTGCATAAACAGTCTACATCTAGTACCTGCACACCTGCACCCATCATCTGATTGCAAGACTGGTTACAAACACCAGACTCAGACTAGGAAGTTCCTCAAAGCAATTTTGCTTATTTCCTGGATAAACAGTGCATGAAGAGTGCAAGTATTATTTCTTACTGCTCATGTAAGCTAATATCTGTGTATCCCAGGCCTATTCTAGATAATGTTAAAGCAGTAGCAGCACTAACAGGAAACATCTCTGCCAGCTGAAGCATAAGGCAAGAGATGACACTGGAATCTACCAAACTCAGGTGCAGGGGAAATAATGAAGCACTATTAATGAGCATACTTGGCTGTGTCCTCATCAGCCATGCTATTGTCAAGTGTTTTGCAGTTTCTGGGCAAAGGCATGCTTGAAGGAAGGATTTGAAAGAGAAAATTTAATTTGCTTTGTGGTGGGAAGAAGACCCTCCCAAACACTGGAGAACCAGATGTAGTGGGAAGTGGTGTATCTGGAAAAGAATGCATAGGCAACAGATGGTGGCATCAACAACTTACTGGAGACATATATCCCTCTGGTGCTTGAGAGAAGATCATAGAATCAAAGAGTCATTTAGGTTGGAAAAGATCCTTAAAATCACAGAGTCCAACCATTAACCCAGCACTGCCAAGTCCATCTCTAAACATATCCCAAAGTGTCACATCTACATATCTTCTAAATACCTCCAGGGATGATGACTCAACCACTTCCCTGGGCAGCCTGTTCCGGTGTTTGACAACCCTCTCAGTGAAAAAATTAGGTTTCCTAATATCCAATATGAACCTCCTCTGGCACAACTTGAGGCCATTTCCTCTTGTCCTGTTGCTTGTTACTTGAGAGAAGAGGCCGACCCCCACCTGGCTTCAACCTCTTTTCAAGTGGTTATAGAGAACAATAAGGTCCCTCCTGAGTCTTCTTTTCTCCAGGCCCTGGTCTCTGTATAATGAAGACTTGAAGATTTAACACCTACATTAGTCATGTGGGGTAAGAAAGCTAAATATAGCCTTCAGTAGATGGCCCATACTTATGTTTTTCCTGTTGGGTGTATCCTTCCCCACATTGTGCCAGTGGAAAGAACTTTCATTACTTTTCTTTCTGCAGCCAAGCAAGATCGGAGCAATTTCCTGCCACGTAAACCCATGTAGCACTAAACTTACAGGTCTATATGGATAAAAACCCATCAATTTCTTTACCAGAATGAATAAAAACAGGAAAAGGAAAAAACCCACAAAGCTTGAATGATCAATTTCTTCTGAGGTATGAGTCTAAGATAAATGACACTATTCAGGGTTTAAAACAGCTTTCTACAAGGTTTGCAGGGCTTTAATCAAGACCCAGCTATCCTCAGATTTGCTGTGAATACAGTATGAGAAGGATGTGGAAAGGAAAACAAAGATGTACAAACATCAAAACTTATGGGAGGGATAGTGGGGGAGGGGGAAAGTGGCAGCTATGTGATACACAACGAGGGTTTAGAGCCTTGATTTGCAGTGACTGCATTTTATGCCTGTCACTGGCAAATTGACATTTTAAAGATATGTTCTTGACTGCTTTTTCATGTCAGTATCTTTGTTCAGGCTATATCTAGGCTGATGAAAGGAATTTCAATTAAGGATGAAATCCTTTCCGTACTGTATTGAAACGCACAGGATGGGAGCAGAGGGAGAATGGAGCAATGAAAGCTCTATAGAGAGTTCTTTAAGGCATCTTGCTGACACAGGACAAGATAGTTTAGGAATGCCTGGGGCAGTGCACTCTGCAACTTGGTTTACTGTGCCTTGACAAAGCAGCAGTGTGCATTCACCTTAGTGCCTGCTGCCTGAGGCCATATATCATTCAAACAGGGGGCTAAGGGTTTAATAAATCCTAATCTAGTTTAGTCCTCAAGGGAATAGCCGTCTAGAGTCATTCAGGAGTGGCAGGGAGGATGGCCACATAACCTGTCAAGAAAAGGCTGATTTTCACCCTGTGAACATAAGCAGCATCCTGGGAAATGAAAGGGTTGTAAATCTGCATAGTGAAAACCTTAGGGAAAAGAAGTGTGAAAAATAGTAAGATGTGGATATGAAGACAGTTCATGAGAGACATAAAGAGAGAGAAAGACAATAGAAAACTCAGAGCAGGGGGAAAAGAATGAATACTAATTGTAGCAAACCATATCAAATCCATTTTATCTACCCACCTTGTCATCACCTAATATTTGGGGTGAAAGACAAATTAGTTCCCACAGATCACATTCACATAGATGTATTTCTCCTTACATACTTGTCCTTGTCCACCATTTTTTCAGCCTATCCCCCAGTGACAATTTGTAGTTTGCTGATACATCCAGGATGCTCACTGGGAGTCCTGGCTTCCAGCTGGGCTCCGAACAGCCGTGCTGACCTTCACATGCATTCAGTGTGGGTGTAACAAGTGCCCCGCAAAGACTCTTTAGGACTTCTATACGTAGGCTATAACTAGTGCCTTCATTCAGGTGTGAAACTGAGCACTGAGGCATTGCTACTGAACAAAATCTGGACAGAGGCAGAGCTCTGTATGGCTGTGGCCAGACCAATAATCCAGCTATCAGTTAAAAGTTTGTATATATCTACAGAGCTACAGAGCCATTAATGTGACTGAGGCATAGACATACATTTAATTCACTACAAGAAATGTTCTGATTTATCAGCAAGAGCCAGAATTACTGTTCATGTGGTTTACACTCTGGCAGATATTCAGGGATGAGATTGTCATATATGAAATTCTGATCTGAGTATCTGCATGCAACTGCCAAATCCCATGAATCTTATAGGAACTAAAGCGGAACACTTCCAAATTCTCCTGCTATAATGCAGGAGCTCTGATGGTATATCACATGGTTCCCTAAAAAAATCAAAACTGGAACAAGTGTTGTTTGTTTCCTCATTTTCCAGAAATCATCAGAAAACATACGCTTCATTTCATCATAAACCTCCAGGGCATTTTCAAGGTCAGTGGAGATGGAGCTCAGGCTCCCATTCACGAGTACTGGTCATGTAATTAAAACAGAAAAACACATTCAGTCTTCTGCATGCTACTGTCTGTCAGAAATCAGCAATGCTTTATTACAGCATGTGAACCCTTCCAACTGTCTGTCAGTCTTTGCATCCAAATTTCTTCACTTGGAATAAACATGTAATAATCATCTTGAATTTCATTTTTAAAAAGCACAAGCACAGAATGGCTAATGGTGATATTTTTTTTATATCCTTGTAGGTCTATCATTTTTTTTGACTCACAACATCACTCAAACTTGGTTTTCTCAAATTATACAAATGAAAAAATGCCATTAGTCTGGGACTATCATTGGACTTTCTAACAGAGAATTCAATTTGAAAAGTAGGTCACATTTTCACCTGGAACATGCATTTGAGGCTGAAAACCAGACAGCCCAACTCTCAAGCATCACCTACTCCTCCCTTCCTTCTCTTTAAGCTCTTATCTCCTCTATTCTCCCTAGAAATCCTGGATAAAGCCTGTTGTTCTGATAACATGCGTTTATCAGTGCATGAGGAAGCAGGGAACTGAACTGTGGAATATAGTCCCTGTTTGGTGCTGCTGCTGGGGGTGACATTACCTGTCACAAGGTCCTGGTAATGCTCTTTTTGCTTCCTATGGCAACAGCAGCAAGACATCAAGAACTGCTGCCTGTCCCAAGTCTGATCTTCATTTTTGGAATACTTATCTGGAATTCTCCACCCTGATGTTCTGAAAGCAAACAGGGAAAACTTTGAATGAACAGATATTCTGGCACAATGATTCCGGGGGGAAGATGTGAAGTTACCAAAACTGCTGCAATAAATCCTTGTATACTCCAACTCTGAACTGAAGCAAGCTAGCCTAGTCATTCCTCATACCTTTGTCTGACAGGAGTGTGTAAAGAGATGTACCGCTAATCATTTTGACTGCAGGAGTCTGGTATGTAAGTACAAAGACACTCATTACTTACTGGTGAAGCAGCAGTAATGAGACACAGTGACAGTGACGTGGAGGCAAGACCCAGAAAGAAAATAATCTGAGTTACTATGATAGCAGATTGATGTTCAGTATACAATTAGAGAAGGCAAAATGAATGAAAACAGAAACAGATGTAAACCAGCTTAATAGTTATTTTGTATCTTCTTGCCAAACATCTCATTAAGGGTCTGTTACTGCAGCTTTTAAATCTCTGCTAACCAAAATGTATCAGATACAGAGAGCAATGACATTTTCCATCAGGGTGACAAGCTGGTGGTTCTGCCAAGCTGAGCTCGCAGCATTAACTTGCCAGGGTGCTAAACAGTTAATTTTTCTTTAATAAAAAAGAAAAAACAGTAAATGGCCAGTTCCTTTTGGTTGAAGTCTTGAGATTTTAAAAATTAACACCAAGGTACTGATAAATTACATGGTAATTTCCTGAGGAAAGATTAGGGCTTGTACTGAAGATAAACCCAAAGCGTATATTTGCCTGTCTGGGCTTTCACGTATTAATCCTATATAGATTGATGGTGTAATTAGAATAATTCTTTGACAGCCACAATTTGATGAGCACCATCATATAGCTAAGGACACATTCCTTATTCTCCCAAGACCATAGGAATCTGAATCTCTTACTTCTCTCAGTTTGTTCACTAATAAGAGGGAGTTTGGTGCTCATGTCTGTCAGAAGGTAATAAAGACTGGATTCCACAAATGCCATAAGAGATGATGCCTCACAACCCTTCAAAGCAGGGACCAGACTGACAGATCTTTGTGCACTGGTTATCAAGAGAATACCCTTCCTTCCCACCAGCTCTCAGCTGGATTCACATCAGGGAGGCTTTCAGTGACTGCATTAGGACCACAGCTGTGTCCTGGATCACTGAAGTGATGCTCTGCAGTGAAGGCACTGTGAATAGGTGATCCAAGAACACTACATTGCTCTGTATCTGCTGGACCAACTGTGCTGCCTCTTTTCAGTCTGATCAAGGCCAGTACAGCTTGCAGTACAAGTGTTGCAGAGTTGAAAAGCAGAGGAGGAAGGTCTGGCAAGTTCAGGAAGATACTGGAAAACTTCCCATGTGAAATGTAGGGTTTTCCTGCATATTGGTCACTCAGGAGGATCAGAGGAAAAACCCCTTTTATCTGAGTCATTCACACTGTACTAAGAAAAACACTTGCAACAGTACTCGAGGGAGTAGCATTACTCTAGGATATAGGAGTACTTGGGTGAAATCAGGCTCCTTTGTTTTACAGCAAATATCACAACCTGAATCCTGTTGTTCGTTTCCAGGCAGCTGGGTGATTCAGCCTGGGAGGTGTCTGTGTTCACAAATTGCAATTACTGTCTATATTTCAAAGGGGAAAGTAGTACAATGCATTGCTTTGGTTGTATTTAAATGGGATTATATTTATTTTTTCTTAAGAAATTGGATGAATTTTGGCTCTGAACGGATTAAATACTTAATCTGGTGCTTAACTTGAAACAGTCCAGTAGTTCCATTGAAATGAATAAAACTGTACACATCCCCTAAGTAACTTTCCTGTTTTTCTGGACTAGGTCTTTTTAGAATTGATCATTTAGCTTTATAAATACTACTCTAAACATAATTTTAGCCAGATCTGAAAGGAAAGTCGGTGTTAAAGGGTAGATCCTGTGGCTTCTGTTATTTTTTTTTTTAAGAGAAAGATTTCTGCTTCCCCCCTTTGGCCAAAATGCAGCTTTTTGAGGGATGGAATTCCACTCTCACAATTCAAATTTCAACAGTGATGGCAACTTTTGCAGTTTTGTTTGCAGTAATGTCTAACAGAAGGATTACTTCTCCCTTTTGGATACATTTGTTTCTTGTAAGCACTTGATGCAGTGCATCCATTTGGCAATAACCTCCTCGCTGGGAAGTTAAAATCTGCTGGCTGTTTTTTCTGTCTGAAGTTTCTCAAACAGAGCAAATTTATCTGAACCAACATAGGCATGGCTCACACAGATCTTGAGTCATCAGAGTCTCCTTTTCCTTACACCTCCTCCCAGGCGTTCCTCCTACGGAAGCCGGTCATTGTCTGGTGAAATCGAGGTGATAATGCAGCTTCACGTGTCAGAAAAAAAGGCTTCTCTGTTAAGAAGGAGTCAAGGCAAGCTCTCCCTGAAGCTTTGGTGTACATGATGCACAGTGACCCACTTCTCCAGCTTGGGAGGCTTGGCCAGTCTTCACAGAAATCAGTGAAACCAGGTCAATTAACCACACTGAAAGATCTGGCCAAAGGAACAAACAGGATGGAAAAGGGATAAAGTGATAAAGGAGCTAAACACAGCTTGAGCTGAAGTGTTCAGGGACTGCAATTCATGTGGCCAGAGGATAAAGGTGAAGTTCAATGACAAGGTTCCCCCAGAGCCTTTCTTTCCCTGTCTGTGCACTGTTTACTGTGACCCACTTCCCCTTTGGCTGTTGGCATGGGGGAGAGCATGGTCCATTCTGATCATGATTTTATTTCTAACCCCACTGGACTGAAAGGAGGCTCCTGATTTACACTGAGAAAGAAACTTGGCCCTTGGGGTTAGATGGGGGCTTAATACCCCCTTCGTCTTCCCAACAGTGAATAGTTCAGCAGGAAAACGGTAAAACCATTGACTGGGCTGACAGATGTTCAGTCTGACTTCAGATGATGAAGGAAAGCCTGGATCTGCAGATGTTGATAGTTTTCTGATTAAAATCCTCCACTGACATACACATAGATTAAAACATAATTCTTTAAAAACACAGACCAGCCTTGCTTTACGTATGCATGCTCCAAAGTTGTGACCAGCTCTGATACACATTTCCTTCCCCAGCATCCCACCAACTATGCAGGGCAGAGATCCCAACTGTCCTCCGCCATCAGGGAAGTCCTGGGATCTCATTATGGCCCCTCAGGTTGGGGCATGGGGCATTGCCTGTCATCTCATATTGCTTCAGCCCTGAAACCCAAAGATGAATGAAATGTTAATTGCTTCCAGGACAGTGTCAGCTGCAGCCTTGCCTAGCTGAAAGAAAAGTCCTAAGGCATTTACCTGAAGGCGAACGAGGATCCTCCTTATGCCAGGTCAAAGCAGAGCAACTCCATTGATTACAGCTGAGTTTTGGCTTTTTACTTCCCTGGAAGAGTGAGAGCTTAGAATCTGTTCTCTGTTCATTAGTACAGCCTGACATGGAGAAACCAACTCTGCAAGATGGGAAGTCAGCCATGAAATAAACCATTAATGTAAGTGAGGAAGCAATGACAGACATCAGAATTACTGCTGCTATGCTTACATTCTGGGAGATGCCAGAATCCCAGCAGATCATTAGCAGGGGGCAAATGAAGAAGTCCTTAGGCGAAATCTTGCCATTGCTCCCACTAATTGCCTTTTAAACAACTGGGAGTTTTTAGGTGAAAGGTCTTGTTCAACCAGAATGAGCAGTTCGTGACAGTAAATTTTTCCGACTGTAAGCCAGAAGCACTGAGACCCTAAATACACACTGTTTTGCTAATGCTAACAGGGCAACATAGTCCTTCAGAGGCTGCTTACCTTAACTTTGTTGTGTGTTGTACAGCCAATAAACAGACCATGCTAGCTTATTGCAGTGATATATTTTCTTATACACAGATGGTATTAGAAAACATCTCTGTCTATAAAATCTGCAAATACGCAATGAGTTAGTGATCTGATACACAATAAACTAGTTTTCTGTGCAATCCCCTCAACAGGAAGCGACGCATGTGCAGTGACTAAAACCAATATTATTACTTGTTTAAATAGAGCAATGCATCCTGTTGTTGTAAAGGGTAAGCTTTGTTTGGAAAGGGCTGTTATTGCAGCTTCAAATCATTCAAAACACTTTTTTTTTAAATAAAAAAAAAAAGTGAGTTTTATTCACTTCTGGGCAGCAACTGTTGACATATTTCCTTACAGAAGATACTGTTGTGTCTGGCTATTACTCAACTACTAACATTGGAGACATTAAAGTTGCCGGAAACACAGTTCATCTTTTGCGTAGTTAGAAAGGAGTTGGCTTCCCAATTACCCTGGAAACTGGACTCACTCCTGGGTAGAAAACCACAAATTCACAGAGGAAAATAACAGTTGATATATGAATATCTACCTAAAGACTAATCAGCAAAACAAAACGCAGGAAGAAGACGACCTACGTGACGTTGTTTGGAGGAAATCAGTCACCATTATTCTTTTGCTTCCTTTTGTTTTAAACCATGAAATCACTGCCCCTCACCAGTTTAGCTGAGAATGGGTTAATACAATCCGTTGGGAATAAGAAAGCAAGCTGTTTTCAACAGAGAGGCTGTATTTTACAAGCGTCTGCTGTGCCTGTTGACTTCCAGGGGTTAGCGCTTCAGGCTAGTCTGTAAGCCCAGGTGTTACTGCACATCCTGCAGTGCTAAGGGTCCTTGCAAGCACTGGCATCATGAAAGAAAGACATGAGAAACTGGGGTTTAAGTGGAATCAAGTTTGCCTTGTGCATTCTCCCACCATACGTTCTGTGGTTTCCTCTGTATTCACTGGGTCAATGGGCACACCTTTAAAGGTTTTCTTTTCTCCCACTACTGGCTTCATGGCACACTATTTAGGAAGGATAACTGGCTAAATATTGCAGTGAGATAAACCTCTCTGGATCTGGTAACTGCAGTGACTGTTTGACTTCCTGCCTAATTAAGCCTATGCTCAACCAAGAGCAATGGTGCCTCTGAAGCCAACTGTGTGATATACAGTGTATGAAAGCGTATGTTTGCTTCCTTCTCCTCTGAGAAACTATGCATAAAACATTCTGGACACCAAATACTACAGGACATGCATAACAAACAGAAACAAAAGATGAGTTCAGAACCCACTAATGTCAGTGAAAGATTTTGCTGTTTGTTCCACCTCGGCTGGTGGTTTTCCTGTCCCCAGTCCACAGGCAAGACAGGACAGAGTGAAGTTGGTGCTTGGAACTTCATGGGTGGTGTGACTTCTCCTTCAAAGTGGTTAACTCCTGTTTATTTTCAAAAAGCCAGTGCATCCCTTAGCTGTCAATGCATGCTGCTGTGAGGCTGGCAGCCCCTTTGCCTCTTACATTTTAATTAGGCTCTAATCTCTAGCAAACTAGCTTGATTGCAGATGTCCATTTCTATTAATCAAAGATTTATTAGTCAACTAACACATTGTATTTATAGCTTTCTGGCCAAAAAAAAGATCCAGACCCACTACTGTTTCACACTAGGATTCCCCTGGCCACACATAAGCTTTGGGGGCTATAGGCAGCTTTGCCCTACATCCACTACAGTGCAAAGGCATGTGAACTGAACTGGAAACTGCTGCCAAAACAGTTCGTTTTGATGTGTAAACCAGAAGAAAGGTCAGCATGCTGTGGAGAGACAGGCACCAACACCAGTGACGTGTGCAGGAGCTGGAAAAAGCATCAACCTTTGCGGGTAAATATGATGACAAGTCAGTCTGGAGTTGGGCCGCTTTAGCTTGTCTCATCCTCTGGCCTGTAAGCTGATTTGGGCTACCTGGTGTGGACACTGTGAGCAAAGAGCAGCTCTGGCAGAAGTTTGGGGGTTATCAATCGCTGGCTTTTGTTTTCATGCTTTTTTAAATGTAACTGTTTCAATGAAAGAAAGGGAAGACCCAAAGAAAGAATCCTCAATCCAAACCCCAAAACACTGTTTTGGAGCTTTGATAGAAATGCTATTTTCTTCCCACCCCCAGGAAATGACTCAGTAGCAGAGAAACATAAAAAAACCCTAACTCAGCTTAATTGTCTGTTAGTATAAAAATCAATTAAAAAAACCCCAAAACATGAGATGTGCAGCTGGCTTGGCTGAATGAGCCTCCTAGCAGTGGTCTTCCCTTGTCTTGCCTCTTTCTCCCTTGGTCTCCTATCCCACAGCTGTGTCTGCTCTGCTCCCTCTCCTTCCAACTGCTACTTCTGTGATTCTCTGAACAAATCAGTGCTACCAAAAGTCATGAAAAGGCCAAGCTCCAGCTCTTTCACCTCATCTCCTGGTGTCAGAAGCTCCTGTGGAGCTGCCTCTCTGAGCTCGCCTCCTCTTTCCTCAGCCATGTCCCCTGGGATTGGAACCACAGTCATCTCAGTCCTGCAGGAGTTCAGGAGAGAGTTAGAGCTGCTGCCAGCAGGGAACAGGATCTTCTCCCTGGTTTGCCCTGAGGCCATGATTTGGCTGTCCCAGCAGCAGGCTATCTTAAGCAACTACTTATTTGCTATATTCCATAGATATATCCTTTAAACCCCATGATTTTCATGGCCTGATAAACAATGCAAATATTTTCTAAGATCACTACCTACCCAACATTTCCAGCCTTGGCCATCCATCAACCCCCACACAAGCCCAGGAGGGATCACAGCAGTTCCTACGGATCACCACACGGCCCTGTGGCTGGCTGTGCTCATGTAACCACCACTGCTCCACACAGGGCCCTGGGGAAAGGGCTGCCTCATGCCCAGAAGAGACTCTGGGCGCAGGCCAGGTCCATGCCAGCCTTGGCAGTTCCCCCAGCAGCTGTAGCTGCAGAGCAGGGCAGCACAGGGTCAGGGGTAACAAGCTCGTAGCAAAGCTGAGTGTGCATCTGGTGTGGATCACAGGGCTGAGTTCATTTCCTTCCTCCTGGCTCCCTTGTTGTGCTCTGCCTGGCCATTTGGCCCTGGCTGTTATCCAGCCAGTACCTAGTTTCATCAGGGCAGAACCACAGATAGCACCGGCTTGCCAAGGTGTGGGATAGCTAGTAATCACTGCAGTGAGCCTTCATGGGTTTATTTTCTTTTCCAGGAGCCACCAGGTCGTCCCAGAGGCATCTGGAGAACATCCAGAGCTGATGGGGCAGTGAACAGGCATTTCCCTGTTACACCTGCCTGAGCTGGAGACCACAACCAGTAAAACAGAGAGGAACATTTACAGTCCCTTCGCCTACAATGCTCTCTTAAAAGCTGGAGACAGGAAGCATTATCTGTTAGGGACTGATCAGTATTTGTGCTGCAGTGACTCTGGAGGCTCCCACTGACATCCTGCTGCTGTTATTCTGGGCACAGCCACCAGATTGAAAACAGTCCTGGCCACAGAGACTTTGCAGTTGAACTCACCTATGTGAATAAATTAGACCTGCCCTAACAACAGACCTGCAGCCAAGGGCTTGGCTCTTCCTTTTTTAGCCAGGACCACCAGGGTTCTGTGCAACCTGCCCAGTCTAATCCAAGTCCAACATACCAATCTCCAACCTGGAGGATGCTACTGAGTACCTGGAAGGACAGCAGTAAAGCTGAAGGAAAGCCAGCCACCTTCAGCCCTCCTTCCCTGCCCTAACAGCTCCTCATTTGATTGATGGTTTTATGCTTAACCCCACCATCTCTAGTAATTCCTGAAGGTAACAAAGCTAGAGAAATAGTAGGGCTGGATGAGAGACAAGGACTTTAACTCAAGGTACACAGCACAGCCAAGGGCTGAACCCAGGTCATTTGAAACTCAGTCCTGTGCTCAGTCAGCAGAACAACACCACGTCTCATGCTTTACCATCCTGCAAGTCTTTTACTTACATATTTAGAAAAGAGTACACTTGATTTTTTGATAAATACCTGTTGCTGGTAATGAGGGCGTTTCAAACAGTTATTTGGCTGCAGCTCTGCTCCTGGCAGCTCCCTCAAACAAAGGCTTAAAAAAGATTTACACTGAATCCAGGCATCTGCTTTAGTGACTCTCCTGGTAAGATACAAGGCAAAGAAAAGAGCTTTGATTCTGCCAGATCTTCCCTCTCTTACTCCTATCTTTCATACTCCTCAAACCTGTACGGGGGCACACATGGCAGTGTTTGTTTCCAGAAGAGGCTCAGTTGCATTTTATCTATCTAAAGCAGTATCTTAAATTGATACTTCATTTATGATAAAACCCTAGATACAAAGAAAAACTTTGTCATGTATCCACTAGTATCCACTGATACCATCAATAACCCATTCCACTTGTATTTAATTTCAAAGTCATTGGTACATGCTTGGCTTGGATGGGATAAGGGAGAAGAAAAAAAGAGGAAAAAACCTAACATTTATAGATTATTCCTGAAATATTTTCTTCTTTGTGTTTAAATGACAGGAAAAATGTTTTGTCAAAATAATTTTCTGAGGTTTTCAAATTGGAATAAGAAGCTCCCAAACTGTGCAGACCCACCTATATGGAACATAGTGCTTCTTGTTGTTGAATGGGAAAGATGGACTTAATTACTAAGAAGTGGAAACTGTGCTGTAATATCTTGGCAAAAGTGTATATGACAAAGAGCTGTTTGCTCTGCTGGACTTACAGCACTAATAACACCCATGTCTCTGCTGGACTATGTGCCATCAGGAATCAGCAAGAACAGGAGGATGTGCATGGTCTTGGAGTGGGCCAATCATTAATCAAAACCTGGCAGCCAAGACTCGGACAATGCAGTGAGGAGTTGGCTGGGGCAGGCAGAGAGACACACAGGGATACTCAGAGGGATCCTCAGAGGCTCTCCCCATGCCAAGCACTGCCTGTGCTGACCCATCCCTGCAGGCAGCATCAGCATGAGCCAGATCCTTTGACAGAGAGACCTGTGGCTGCAGGCATCCTGCTCTGGACTGAACCAGCACACCAGGGCAGAAATATCTGACCCTGGGATCAGTCAAATACATGCATTTTAATTAGTAAACTGTAACAAAGTGCTTATCAGTTCCTCATTACTAAAGATTATTCTCCAATGTATGCACTACTTGCAAAACCTGAAACTGGCTGAGTTTGTTCCTCTCTTGTTCTTCCCATAAGGTATATGTGCAGTCAGCACTATTTAGCCATTCCCAGGAAGAGATGAGCTTTCTGATGAGCTTTCCTAAAAGGAAATCAGTGTTTCATCTCCACCCAGAAAAGTCAGCAGGACTGGATAAAATCTGCAGTCCTGTACAGAAGCCCTGGGGAATGGCTAGGGAGCAAGGTCTGTACGAGCACTTTTGGTTCAGATGAAAGGTTCATGAAAAAAAACTTTAGCCCCTGAGTTTCCGTACTTTCAGTGTGAAACAGAGGAGCCCAGCCTGGTTCTGCTCCCCCTGAACTCTTTCTTCCCCCTCGGCTTCCTGCCATTGTCTTTGGCAGAGCTGGGGTGGCTGCAGAAGCCCAGGCAAAGGGGGCATTTGCTTCTCTTGCCCATCATAGCACATATTTGCAGCTCTTTCATGTATTTTCCAGCCCATATATGTTTTACTCAAGTGTCCACATATGCACAGACATATGTGTATACATTTATACATGTACACACCTACTTTAGACACACATTTCCGCATATATGCACACTTGTACTGTGACCTTGTCCCTTCAGAAAGTGTGTCAGACTCATTTCTGCCACGTTTATGTAATTCCATCAGCAAACATTCAACTCCCAATGCTTTTCCTGCAAAATGATGACACAGAAGGGCAGGATGAACACAGCATGGGAGTGTAGCTAGCCCAGTTCTGCCTTACATACTGGTACCACAACATGAAAATGAGGGGTAATGGATGGCCAAACTGGTTCGATGGTTGTGTAACACAGCTTGTCACAGCTTAGCCCCTAATTCCCATCCTCATCCAGGAAGGACTCTGAACACCTACACAACTTCTGCAACAGCAGACCTTCAGGCCAGGCTCTGGACTCACTGGGGCTTTGCTTAGTGCACCAGAGCCCTACGTGCCCTGAAGCGGCTTTCATCATCCTGCCTCATCTCCTGGCAAATCCTGAAAGCAGTCCAGCCCCTGGAAGCAGCTTTATTTTCACAGAATCACAGAATCAGCTAGGTTGAAAAAGACCTCTGAGATCATGTAGTCCAACCTATGATCCAACATCACCTTGTCAACTACACTATGGCACTGAGTGCCACATCCAGTCTCTTCTTAAATACCTCCAAGGACGGTGAATCCGCCACCTTCCTGGGCAGTCCATTCCAATGTCTGATCACTCTTTGTAAAGAATTTCTTCCTAATGTCCAACCTAAACCTGCCCTGGCACAGCTTAAGACTGTGCCCTCTTGTCCTACTGCTGGTTGCCTGGGAGAAGAGACCAACCCCCACCTGGCTACAACCTCCTGACAGGGAGTTGCCGGGAGTGATAAGGTCTCCCTTGAGCCTCCTCCTCTCCAGGCTAAACACCCTCAGCTCCCTCAGCCGCTCCTCATGGGGCTTGTGCTCCAATCCCTTCACCAGCCTCATTGCCCTTCTTTGGACATGCTCCAGCACCTCAACATTGTTCCTAAACTCCAGGGCCCAGAACTGGACACAGTACGTGAGGTGCAGCCTCACCAGTGCCCAGTACAGGGGAAGAATCACTTACCTGGTCCTGTCAGCAGCTCCAGTTCCCTCTGCTGCCGGCACGCACTGTGTTTTAGTGTCACAAACACTTGCCCTTCCTGGGCTCCTCTATCGCTTGGGAGACCCTGGGTGCAGGAGCAGGTTCCTGTAACTGTAGATTTTCAGGCTGCTGAGGTTTGCTTTTCTTTCCTTTCCTGTTCCTTGGACAGGCCAAGACACCTGGCTTTCATTAGTTTTGGTGCTATACTGTAGGAAGCAAATTCTAGTTTGAGAAGGAAGATTTGCTTTCCTCATCTTGCTTTGAAGAAACTAGTGTTAAAAAAAAATGTTTTCTCATCCAGTGTCATCACCAGTAATGCTGAAAGGCTGCTTTCAGCCAGTCAGAAAACAGCCTCAGGGAGATCTTAGACCTTAACACCTGCTAAAATCCTGCCCTGAGCTGGGGCCTCTACGAAAACCCTCCACCACAGTCCTTGTCAGCAGAATTCAGAGCCAGTCCCTCTCCTCAGACAGCTTACACGGCAGCTGGGTGCTCTTCCTGCAGCCGGAGGGCCAAGGAGCCTCACATGAGAAAGTCAGATCTGATGGACCCACTGGCAACCTCACACAGCTGCCAACAGCTGCCTGGTCAGGACAGGGCTGGTGAAGCAACAGCATCTCCTCCTGAGCCCAGCACAGATTCCTCAGCTCAGGAGTGCGAGGTTTCACACCCATACACAGCTCATCCCCCCTCCTGGTGTAACACACAGGGGAGGCCCAGACCTGCCCCTCCAGGGGAGCAGAACATCTCCCCCTGCTGTACTAAGGCCAGGTGAGAGGTTAATCCACCACATCACTATCACCAGGGCCGAGCACACCCAGATCAGCTCTAAATCCCTGTACGTGGGCAGGTATCACACTCAACACATCCACAGAGGCATTTTCTCACCCACTGGGTGGGGTCATCCCCTGGAGACAAATCCAGCCCAGAAAGGGCTGGAGATGGGAAAGGGAAGGGCAAGGAAGAAGGGGGAAATTGTGGAAGCAATGGTCCCAGCAGGAAACCCAGATAAGAAATACGCCATGAGAACTACCTACCCTGATGTGCTCTGTGAGAAATATCCGCTCTCAGCATTGCCAATGCGGGTGTTATCTTTAACATCCAACACTCAAACTTTCTTCCTGCCTGTACCAGGCATTCCTGCTTCATTAGCACACCTGGAATTTCTGAATCATCTTTATTTCAGTGTGACAGAGACTGTGACTTAGTTTCTACCATTCACTGTCCAACGTGATAGCATGAGTGGGGCTTGCGGGCTCCAACACAATCCCTTTGAATAAAAAATAAAATAATTAAAAACCAATGCTCAGAGCCCCAGTCTGAGGTGAGCTGCGCTTTTTGCAGTGCTCGGCTCATTACTTACTGCTGTCATTCAGACTCCAGGCTCAGAAAACCCCTGTGGACCTTGAAGACCCTGTGGGACAAGCTTGTTGCAGGTGACACAGAAGGTGAACATTTCTTTCCTGTTGTCACCACGCTCTCAGCAGCAGAGGAACAGCATTGATCTCCAGCCCTGTGTGGGTGCACTTTCCTGGGGAACCTGGCTCTGCATGTAACTGCTGGAGAGGAACAGAGAAAACACTACTGATAAACACTGCAGAAACAACATGTTACATGTGTAAGAGCAAAGCTGAGAGCTGAAATGCACTGCCAGTCTGCTCCCCTGGATAGAGCATTCTGGTGCTGCAGAGTGGAGTTTGGAGCAGTGGGATCACTTAGCAACTGCATTAACAAGAGCCTGAACCAAACTGTTTGGAAGTGTGAAATGTCACGAATTTTTATGCAGTTGTGCCAATATGCTGGAGCAAAGGGAAGTGATTTGAGCCCTGAGGTGCCTGTGCCACCTACACAGCCAAGGGCCCTTGACAGTGAACTAGGGAGTAAGTACAGCAGTGTTTTTTCTTTTAAAATATAAGTGAGTACCACTAAAGCCTGAAACATTTTGTCATAGAGGAATCAGCTCATGCAAGTGCTGGAGCATTTTATTTAACCAAACCCACTGATTTTTATCCTCAAAGTGGTAGTAAATGGTAACCCATCTGCTGTCTTTTATAATAAAAACCAGTGTTTGGAAGGATGGGTCATATTAGTGTTAAATACATCCCTTGTTCTTCAGTACCCTGCAATGCACAGAGAGAAAAGAGGCATTTTAATAGAAGAATAAAGAACACTTGTTGGGTGGCTGGCCACATCCTACACCAGGCAAAGTTTTGTCTTCTCACGACACAGGCAAAATGAGGAAACAACATTGAACATTGAAGGTACTCAGACTCATTAATCAATAGCTTGGATTCTTACAGCAACATATTTTTAATCAGGGGTGGTTGTTCATTGGCTGAGGAAACCCCGTAAGGTGAAAAGAGGTATCTTTCCTACCTGCTGTATGAGCACCAGCCCATCCATTCCCCAAAACAAGCTCTCAAAGCAGAAGCCAGGCTGGAAAGTAGAGTCTGGTAGAAGGGAAGAGGCTCACTGTTTAAGGGGAAATTAAATTGGTCACGTCACCCATAGCCCTCAACATTTTCTGTAATGCTTTTTTTTTCATTTCCCTATTTTTTTTTTTGTGAAAATATCATCCTTGAGGAGGGATTTAGGATTAGTGCTTACAAATAAAATAGACTATAACTTGCCTAATGGGAGCAGTTCAGTTTTACATGGTTGTCTCTTGACATGTTTACACAGCTGGCCAGATACCACTAAAACATTTTCTCAGAAGGCAGTGTGGTCTAGTGGAATGAACATGGGCCTAGGAGTCAGGAACTCCCACGTTGTAATTTTGGGTCACCAGTGATTTGCTTTGGTGCAAAAGTCATTTAACCCCTGTGTATGTCAATGTCCCAAAACACACCTCCCTGTCACAGTGTGATCCTGAAGATCAACGTGTTAGTCCTGGGCTGGGAGGGGATTGAAAACACCCAGATGTGGAGGGATGGATTGGCTTTAACTTCCTTCTCCATCTTCACATTTGGTGGGTTTGGGGTAGGCAGCCTCTAAATCAGAAATTGTGCACCTGACATGGTCTTGTGTAGGCAGCCTCTAAATCAGAAATTATGCACCTGACATGGTCTTGTGTAAGTCATCCTGCCCCAAACTGGGTTCATCCATAAGCACCCTGCAACAGCTTCTCCTGTTCTGCCTGGCTGAGTCGGCCACGTGGACTTTTTAAGTGGCTCAGGGTCATGACCACGTCAGGGTCTTCGTGCCTTCTCTGGCAGTCCTGTGCTGAGGGCTTGAGCTGACCCCACAGGAACACTAGAAGTACAGCACCCATGGACGTGCCTCTTCCTCCTCCTGGGGAATCAGGGCACTCACCAGCTTGAGACCTGGTCAGCCAAGGCTCTGTCCCAAGGATGGAGACAGCAGGACCCTTGGCAGCCTGTTCCCAGCTGCTCAAACTCTCTGATAGAAGTTTTTCCAGTGATGAATAGAGGAAGGTGGAAACCATTTCAGCAGCAGTTCTGGGCACACTGGAGAAAAGTACAGTTTCTTCAATGTCATAGCTGCCAGGGAGTCAACAAATCTGACAAACACAGCATTTAGTGTGTATTCTCTTCATAAGAAACAACATTCGAAACAACTGAAAGAACTGAAAGCTTTTTTTTTTCTTTTGAGAGAAAGATTTTCTCTTCTGGATGTCAGACTTAAACAGCAAAGAAATTTGTGCCTTCAGGGTAGCTTTAATCCAATTTTAGAACACCCTGGAAATCGGAGCTATTGATGGACTTGTTGCTGGAAGCTCAGCTCCAGTGTTTTAAATGGCTGAGAACAAGCACAAAACCAAGAGGAAAACAGGAATCTGTTACCTGATATTCCCACCCCTGCTAATAAAGTTCTCTTTTTCAATGCTGGTGTTAAAAAGACTCCAGTAAAATTGCCTTGACACCTTATTAACATTGGTACAAAAATCTACTCACCCTTCACCAACATGGTGGTGCAAGGGACAAAATGGGAATTTTACAAACTTGTCAAAGGAAATCTGTTGCCTGAGCTCAGAGCAGGTGTTCAGTCTGCGATCAAGTGCCATATGTATCTATAGTGATCTATAAATACCAAGTATTGCCTTTTACTGAATTAAGGCTTTTGTCTTCTAGTAGCCTTATTTATATAATTGGCACTTGCTTCAGTGGGTTTGCTCCATTATTTCATTACCAGCTGATATATTCAGGTCAGTGTTAGTGCATAACCCTTCTCCCTCAGCAGGATCAGAAAATTTAGGTCAATTCACATAACTTTTATAAATCCTTAGAACTAAAATGATTAAAGTGACAATTTCCATTGACTCCCTGCTGAGGTCTCTGACCTTAAATCGTGGAGGTCACAAAAACTATGTGAAGAATCCGAATAAACTCCAATACAGAACTCCTATAGATTAAGCATCTCTGTGGAGTTGGGGCACCAATATGACTTAAAGGAAGTACACAACACTTTATAGCTTCTCAATAATTAAAACTTTTCATAGCAATTTCACAAATTTCACTGCACATCTTTTGTGTCACCCCACCAAATGCAGTTTTTAAAGAGACAATGACAAAGATAAACATGTCAAGTTACCAAGGTATCAGTTCTGATGATTTTTCATAAAGCTGTAACCATGTAGTTTCAGGGTTGCATCGAATAAAATCCAGACATTTTTCAGTTATAAGGTCATATTTTTCCACACCATACCAGAATAGATGTAAACATTCAGTGTTTAAGCTTCATGGGTACTATGATAGATTCCTTCCTACGTCACCAAATAAATCATGGGCAAGAGCCTTTCCTGAATCCCCAAGAAAACCACAAAGACACAGGGGCTTGGTATTAAAGGAAGAGGCTATGACTGCTTGACACAGCAAAAAAATCAATGTCCAAACCCAGATTTTCTTTCACTATAGCATATTTTTTTTCCATTTTGGAACAGGAGTCCTGTAGGAGCTCTGGTGGGCTGAACAGTCACATAGTGGAGAGCTCTGAGGGAGTCAGGGATGTACAGGGAGGAATGCAAACCCACTTATGCAAGCTGTGCCAAGGGGACACTGCCAGGGGGGCCACGAGCTGCTGTTTCCAGGTACCTGTTATGAAGGTGAGCTCCATACTCGCTCACATTTCCCAGAGCAGAACATGGTGGGGCAAGCTGACTGCATCTGCCCCTCACATCCAGAGACCAGTCTGGGTTACCTCAAACAGCTGTGAATTTTCAGAGTACTCTATGGTTTCTTAGTGGCTGGAGACAGCAGCAGGAGGTAGAGGGAGGAGGGGCCATACCCATCAAGAGTCCCATTTTAGAACAAAAAGTAATTCATCATAACCACTGTACAGTGTTGCCTCCTGAATGATTTTTGCTCTGAATTACATGAACCAGAAACTAATGGCATTTGTTTGATTGCGATTGACAGAAATGAAGGAATCCCACAGCATTTACGTCCCCTTCATGAGTCATGTTTTGGTACCCCTCAGCCATCACACACATTTGGCTCTGGACATGTTGAAATGACATGCAGCAAAGGAAATCTAGGGAGAAGAGTGCTGCTTCTGAGACAATTTCACAGGACAACCATCTGCGTTAAGTGGAAAGTACTATGATTGTGCCTTTGCCCCCTGCTACACACACTGAAGCAAAGGCAGAATTGGTTTTGTGTATGCGTGCCAGGGCAGCATTTTTTCTTGTGTGTACATTTAGCAATTGGAGGTCTCAAACAACAAGGCAAGCTCAGGTCTCCAAAATCCTTGCTCCTCAGTGGCAATGGGCCTCTATCAGGCCAGTAATTCCAGTGCTAAGTGGAAAACAACTACACTGTGATTTTATTTTGCAGACTGAAGCCACTTCCCATCAGAGCCACACACAGAACTGCTTTGGGTTCCAGAGCAGCCAGGGATGGGCAATGACTTGGGAAGGCTCTGAGAGCCACCCAAAAGATGTTTGGGATGACAGTTCAACCTTGCACTGCTCCTCTGTTTCAAGACCTCTTCTTTTTAAAAAACATTCCAAGTATCTAAAACCTTACCTTCTTCACTAAAAAGAGGAACCTGCTATTTCTAAGAAGCAGAATCACACTGAAGCTTTGGGGGATTCAGTCTGTGTGCTTTAGGGAAGGCTCCCAAGCTGCAGCTGGGGATTTCTTCAGTCCCAAAGCTCTGCCTGCACATTTGTAATTACAGCAGTGTGTGTACAGTGTTTATTATTTTTTCTGCAAAAGCCACAGTACTGCACTTTGGCACTGTTGCATTGTCCAGGTGTGAACCTTGGGTTGACATTTTTTTCAGTTGGGTCCCAAATGGCACATTTTGTGTATTAGTATTTTGTGCCAGTCTATAATTAGAAGATAATTTTTTCCAGGGCTAATGAAAAGATGCCCTAGCAACCTCTGGATCTGATCCCACATCCATTAACACAGCTCAAGTGATTCCATTTCATTTTATGTGGGACAGACCACGAAGTTTGAAGAAACATGCTGCCAAGTACTACTAACCAGAAGTACGCTGAAACTTGGTAAAAAAGGAGGGAAGAATTCATCCTGTATCAATCCCTGTTATATCCAACTTGGAGAAAAACTGGGAAAATTAAATGAGTAATACTTCCTGAACTGTGATGATATATTGATGTCAATGTGGTTAAGAATTACCTTCCATGGAAAAATTAAGAAAAATGTATTTCGATCATCATAATGAAGACTTGACCTCTTGTTATGAGTCATTAGTGCCACTTTATAGAGCCAAAGATAGTAAGTGTAGGGATACAGTGAACCTCAGCTGCCTGTGGACTGTGGATTTCTATCATGATGTCCTGCTGAGCTGCAGCAACTACTGGTCACCAAACACGTGGCCCCATTCCACATCCAGCATCTCCAAACCCAGATTCCACACTAAAATTAGTATCTTCCAGCCTATCCACACCCAACTGTCACCACAGTGCCTAAAAGTACACTTGATTTAGCACGTGAGAGCACATTTAATGATGATCCATATGAAAGGACTGCTAGGATGGATCCTGAAACAGCCCAACCACACCATCCCCTGCTTGGCATGGATGCCACACCCACTCTGTGGGATAATGTTTTTCAAAAGCAACTGAGAGCCTATTAAAATGCACTGGAAAAGCACCAAAGAGCTGCCAGGCAGCTGCATTTCCAAATGTGGCTCACGGTCTGGCACATCCCCATTCAACAGAGATGCTCAAAAGGATCTGAGGAAATGCCAAAAGAACATCACTTTGTTGAAAATCCAATTTTCACAGCAAAACAGCACGTATGGCACATTTTCATGGACCACCCTCTGTCTCTGGGATAAGCGAGCAGAGAGCAGAGCCCAGCAGAGCAGGGGTGGCTGTAGGCTGAGTATGACTAAGCCCACGTTGAGTGCTCCAGTCTCCCTCTGGGTCCCAGCAGAGCCCACGGCCGTTCTCCACAGGCAGAGCCCTGAAAATGGGAGTGTGAGCTGTGAAAACACCACCTAACCCCACATCAGGAATGCAAGTCTTGGGGCACAGCATCTTCAGCTCCTGCCATGGTGCAGTCATCAACTTTTTTGGATTTATTAGAAAGGTAAATCCTGCTCCCAAACTATCAAGTTGACAAAGAAATACAGTATAAATCCAACAAAGAACCACAGTGAAAGGCAAATGTGCCTGACATAAGAAAGGCTGAAAAGGTCACCAGAATGTTTGTGGGAAGGATACAAGTATTTTTTGACTTTGAACAATGGGACCAAAAGGTGGACAAGGAAACCACTGTGATACCCCCTACAGAGAGTGAATAAATACTGCCACAGACCATGAATTAGCACTAAATCAATTATGCGCTAATGAAACCCTGTATAACATGGATACCAATTCACACACCTCAGCGTCATCAGCAAAACAGGCTGTGAATTAATGTTTTTCTGGAACTTGTTTTAAAAGTTGAGCTCTCAAACTATCATTCCTTTCCTGCTCCCTCTGGACAGCCTTTACAAAACAGATAAAAGGGGAACATCCTGTTCCCAACCACACAGAGCAGGAGGAGATTTCAAAGACAAAGATCAATGCCTCATCTTCTGATTTCTGGCATGAATCTTATAATTCAGGATTATTTCTCACTTGACAATTCCCAACAGTATATCCTAGTTATTTACAGAAAGACAGGAATTAACAACAGCTCATGACATTTTTATTTTAATGAAATTTAAAAAGGCAGTTATTAGTTATACATACACACAACTGATTCTGTACTTGTTAGTCATAAATATAGAACATTCAGAAGTACAAAATACACTTTATCCACAGCACAATTTCACATCAATATGAAGAGTTTAAACAGATACGTAACCAAGTGCCTAACAATGACAGAAGCCCATTTTTGGAGTTGTTTTTTTTTCCTCTCCTTTTTTTAAACCCTATTAATCTACACCAAGTAATCAGTGCCCATAGTCATCAGTTTCATGAAATGCACTCTTAGAGTAGGAAAAGACTGACCTTTTAAAAGACAATTAGATGCCATCACCTTTTCTTTGCTACATTAATAGCAACAAACTCAAGCCCGCATTCTCTTCTCACAGTTAACAACTGTGAAAAATGGGACTCTGGCAAAAATCACCTGAAGCCAAACTTGAGCACTGCCAGGAAAAGTGAAAATATCTGAACTAGAAATTAGTCCACTCGATACCTTGCAAACAAAGAGCAACAGCAGTATGACACCCATAAGGCATTAATGACAAAATGGCTGTATTATTCTCGAAAAAAGAGTACACCTATGTATAAAAATATATGTCATAGCAATTGGGTAAATCCAACACTATTTAACACTGTGCCAAAAAGTAATTAAGAGTTAAAAAGGCAGTTCTGCAAGAAGTATTTACAGTTTCATACTGTACTTTAAAAGAAAAGGCAACAAAGCTACAAATGAAACTATCTGGTTAAAGCATCACCGTAGGTACTGCCAGTAGCACTTGCACAAGGAATGGGATGAAATCCCTCTTATTAAACAGGATTTCTTGTCTGAATAAATGAATATAAATATTTTAGTAGCTAAAATCTTCTCCATCTACATGTCTGCTCCTTGAAATAACTCACCCAAACCATCACTATTTGCAGTTTCTTGTTCCCTTAGTTTAAACCCCAAAAGATTCAGATTCAAGAAACACTGTGTTTGCAACAGTTTGATCAGAAATCACAGCTTTATTTTCAGCTTAAAAAACACAAAAGGAACAAGAAATCCACAACCTGGAAATTCTGGAAACTGGAAGCAAAAGTGCCAGCAAAGCTACACTGACGGCACATAATAAAAACATCAGCATTCCCAATGCACCTTATAACTTCAGCTATAGAATATAACTAAGTTTGCTTTAGTAACCAAACACATGACAAAAAGATACAGCACAGCCAAGGCTACACAGCTTTGTCAGCCACAAGACCTGGGACATGGCTGTTGGAGAGGAGCAAGCCACGGACACGATGGAGCGTGGAGAGAGGGCAGCGCAGTGCCTGGCGGCAGCAAAGGCTCAGCTTGATCACTTGCTTGGACAGAAGAACAAAGTTGCCAGATTTTTTAAGCTCATTAATTGCTCCCTCCTCGCTGGTTCAGGAATGGCAACCTAATGCCTCCCACATAGGCTGGGAGAGCACTGCAGAGATGGGATGGCCAGGAATGGGAAGGGAGGAAGGGGAGAAATACCAGGAATAAAGTGCTGGCTCAGGATGGCACAACAGAAATGGGGGATGATAATGGCTTACAGGGAAACCCCTAACCTGGCACTATCCAGACTGCCCTTAACAGAGTAGCCTTTGCCTTTCCCAGTCAGAAAGGCAGGAGTAGTCCACAAGATGAGAAGCAGTCCATGCTCTGATCCCTCAGGCATACTGACTTAAAAAATAACAGTGTGTTTAAAAACAGCAACAAAAAAGAAATGTGCTTGAAATTCTGGTAACAGTGCACCTTTAACTGCACAATCAAATTCTGTATATGAGAAGCCTTCTCTAGTATAAACACCACGACACATTCAGTAAGTTATCATTGCTGATGTCAGGAGAAAGAAAATCACTTTAATAAACTTACGTTTAAATGGAATTCAGGAAGTAGAGTAAATTATAAATCTAGTTATAGCAATTTGTTGGGTAAAATAAAACATAGGGACAGCATTTTTTCAATTAATTTTTCACTTTAAGGATAATTTTTTTTTAAATTTTAGAAGAAGCGACATTTATCATGTCAGGCATCTTCTGTGCAGAGACACAAACCACTCACCTACTGCTCCCTCCCTCCCCATCAGCCCCTTTCAAGCCCTTGTACAGTGAGTGCCTCTCTCAGCTGGCACAGCATCCAGGCACCTCTTACAGACATCAGTGAATTTCACTCTGGGGCACCAGTTTTGCCTATCCAATTATATGAGCAGTCATTGATCTGAGCAGCGTGAGGGGAAAGGGAGATGGCTCCAAGAGAATAAACATCCGTGTATTTAAAAGAATAGCATGGAAGAGCATGGCTTGCTCACCTAAGAAGGTGTTTTCCTGATCTCTTGTTTGTTCTCAGTGTGATTTGGAGAGGCAAGTACAGACCAGGAGATCTGAGGCCTCTCCAGTATCGCAACTACAGATATATAAAAACTTCCTACAAAAAGAGTCCCTAGCCCCACTTGCACATAGGGTAAGAGATTGGTCCCAGACTTAGTGAGAGAAATGGAAGCAAGGACTCCTCCTGGATACTGAAACCCACATGCTGATCTCAGAGAGGGCTGGGAAAGCAGGGTCAGATGGGTACACCACCACGTGGCCATCTGTGCCAGCCATGTCCCTGGGCCATGTTCACAGCCCAAAACTTGCATGGCCAGAGTGGGCTGTGGGGCAGGGCCTGCCTGCTTCCCAGGATAGTATCCCGACAGGATGGACCATGGTGATGTGCACCATGCCCCCTGCCAGAGGCATCCCACAATTCAAGAGGGGCTACAAGCAGGAAGAGCTTAGTGCTGCGAGGTCTCAGAATTACAGCAGACACTGAGATCATCTGATGGGGCTGTGCCCTGGGGATGCTGTTTCAAGGCCTATGACAGCCCCTGAATGTGCAAAAGCTCGGGGAAGCTGCCCCCATCTTCCTCTGCAAAGGTTGGCTACCACTGTCCAACCTCAAAGGTTGTGAACAATTTGCACATGGGAACTCAGGGTTTCTTGTCCTCATGAGAGATTCCTTCTCCTCCCATCCCAGAAGAAATCATCTGGATAAACATTCCGACCTTACAATCCAACCTTTGCAACTTGTCGTGCATATGAAATACTGAATAAAAAACTCCCTACCACATCTCTGATGAAGACATAAGGCAGGTGACTCGCTGAAGAGGAAGATGATTAATTTACCTCTGCAGAAAAGCATATGGCATTCAGAGTAGTCAAGAGTCCTCAACATACTTGGTAAACTGAAAATCCCATATTTA
Source organism: Pithys albifrons albifrons (assembly GCF_047495875.1). Taxonomy (NCBI): domain Eukaryota; kingdom Metazoa; phylum Chordata; class Aves; order Passeriformes; family Thamnophilidae; genus Pithys; species Pithys albifrons. The sequence goes on from NC_092470.1 coordinate 13,214,371, forward strand.
ACAGAATAGGGTTAAAAGGGTTTAACAGAAGCAATTGCTTGGGAATCCAAGCAAAATTCAAGTTATCACTGTGTATGCAGTGGACAATAGTCCAATCAATATCTATTACCAACTCACTCTAAAAAAATTACACACTACAAAACCATCTCACTGCTTGCAGCAAATGAGCTTGAATGATTTCCTAGTAACAGGCCACCACCCTGCACAGTTAAAATGTGAGGTTTCACAGTATAAAAAAGTACTTCACAGAAAGGAAATGCAGCTAATATAGAAAATGCAATCTCAATGTGTTTACAGTCATTTTTTTACGAGGCAATCTTTTTGGGAAAGCAAGAACAATAGAAATTAAAGCAGCCAGTGAGAAATGTACAAGGTTATAGGCCTCAATTCAGTGCAAAACCAGACTAATAGCTTATGTAAGTAAATGTTTGTTCTGAATAGAGAATCACCTGAATTAAAAGTAAGAACACCTATGTGAAGTGATGGAGATTCTCACAATATTTAAGTTTTTCACATACATCATTAAACTTTTCAGTACACTCCAGAATGGACCCTTTGTAAAGGCAAAAGAAACCAGTACAGGAAATCACTTCATACAGCACAAGATATACATAAAGTACCAAAATGTACACACATTCAAGTTTAAGTTAGAAAAGGCAGAGCTGAATCTTCTGGTGAGAGAGGCCTACATTATGTTGCTTAATCTCAACATTTAATGTGACCTAAAAACTACAAGAATCAAAGAAAACAGAATACTGTGTCTGCTTTCAGAAACTTAAGCTTAAAGCAAGGCATCGAAATTGAGCGGTAGGCACTGTAACAAGACATGACCTTACCTTTTCTCTGTTAGTCTTTGTTACTTCTTTATCTATTTAAAAATTACCATTCAAAGGAAATATTAGGTATCATTCACATTCAAATATTTAAGTCTCAGAGATTTTTTTTTTAAATCAAGCAAAGTTTTTCATCTCTGAGGTAGATGACAATAAGAAAAAAAAAATGGAGCTGTCAGTGAACATGAACAAGTGCTGGAGCTCCTCTGTTGGCACTGATGCACCCTAAGGAGGAGAGAGCAAGCCCTACACCACTATCTGAAACATGAGAAAGGTGTCTTCTGGTTTAGTAGCTTCTACAGAAATGGAATACAGAAAAAGCAGCGCCAAAATTACACTGAAATGGCCCTGGAGAAGAACTTCCATTTCTGCTTTGCAAACTACTCAGAAAATGGTGGAAACATGCCCAGGTCAGCGAAATCTTCAATGTTGTAATTGCCAGTGCCCTGCGTCGGATCCCCCGGCATCGGCAGCATGTCCTGCACGATAAGGAAAAATCAAAGTGAAGTGTCACTTGGTAACACATTATCCAGACACAAACTGTTTCCTGTTCATCTTTTCAGCTGAAAGTCAGAAAAAACCAAGTTTAGATAAATAAGTTGAAAACCAGACCTGTGCAGGGGACTGTGCTAAGGTTTATGTGCTACTTATGTTTTGCTGGAATGTTTCTGAACAAGAGGTGGGACTTACGCAGGGCAGAAGTTTTGGATTGCTCCTCTGAATAAGGCACATTTGAGCTGCCTCTTACTCCTTCCAGACTGAAGGAGCCCCCCTTGGAATGGGTAGCTACTCATGGAGAGAAGCAAACTCTCAGGTTTCACTACATGGGAAGTATGCAACATCTCACACACACGAGCTCCTGCTGTACAAGGATGGGTTTGGGCAGGGTCTCCCAGCACTCTCTAAGTGAAAATATTAGTGCTCTGCAGAACAATAAAGACTGGACACCCACCCCAGCTCACAAGATGCCCAAGCAGCCTTCATGACTGTACAAAAGCAGAGGAAATAGCAGGAACTTCTCAGGAGAAATGGGATTTCATGGTAATTGCTCCCACGTGTCTTGAGCCAAGTGAGGTCTCTGCAGGAAGCTTCAAAAAATACTCAACTTTTCTTCTCAGCTGGAGACCAAAGCCACAGGGAAAAGATATCCCTTGCTGGGAAAACCAGAGTTTGTGCTTGCTTTTCCTGTCAGTCCTTACAATAATAAGCTCTTACTGCAAAGCCTAGTCTTGCCAGGGATGGCTCATGATCCTTACAATAAAACAAACCCAAAAAACCAAACACGAAATCTCACAGGATCTGCTCTGTGAAAGAATTACTCTGTGAGCTGCTGCATACTGGGAAGTCACCCCAAAATAAAGAATTATTATAATCCATCTGAGGTCTTCATAGTATCCCTGCTGATGTGTTGTGAACACAACTGGCAGTGTCTGAGGTGCCAGGGTCAGTCTTCATTTTCTGACCAAAACATGAACTTATTTAATGTTTTCCTCCATTCTCTTCCAGCCAAACAGAAGTTGTAGCTGCCCCTACCCGTTTACATTTCTGCTGCTGGGGCCTCTGGGATGAGTTCTCAGGTACAGATCCAGCAGGGTCCTCTCTCAAGTCTGCCTCTTTCCTTATGCCCAGCTAACCCAGGGTTGCCTTTGGCACAAACAATCCAAGCAACTTCTTGGAGGCCTCTGAACTGAGCTCATCCAAGTTTCTCATCATATCCAGTTATTATCAGTTATTACACTAATTCCCTCCAAATGCATGCTCACCTTCAAGAGCTCTGCAGGTGAGACCACCTCTCATTTTCTCCTCTGGTCCTTCTTCCTACCAAGTCCATGAGAAGTTTACTGGGACACAGCACTTGCCTGAGACACAGGCAAGACAGTGCTTGGAGCCCAGTGTCTCTGTTGGCCATCAAACCATGCTGTCATCAGCTCCACTGGAATCACCCTGAATATCCTTCTGGGTTAACGTACTTGCAAACCGATTAAACTTTGCTTATACAAAGAGATGCAACAAATTAATCTTGCCTGGGCCATAGGCTAAGAGCAGACAGACAGATCATTATTCCAGATGTAGTGCTGTTATTCGTTCCTGTGAAGCAATGGTGCATTCACACAGGAGTCTTTCCATGCTATCATCTTTTCTGCATCATTCCTGCAAGCAACTGCGCATAAGCCTGGTCTTGCAGGTGAATTTACTTTGTAAAAGACGAGGTGCCCCACTTCTAAACCTTGCTTGGGGCTTGAACTGTCTTTCCTGCATTTATCTGCATTGTTTTCTTGGAAACTGTCTTCTTGATCTAATTTAAAAACCAGTTATACAAGGACAGGGATGTTAACTTATGAAGTCCTAGTCCCTCTGTAGTGAAGGCTAAAAATCACAGTTAATATTACAAAATTAGGTAGTTGAAGAGGATTGTTATCTGATATCTAACTGGGTTTAATCTTAAAAATTACTGGTTGCTATCTTCTACACAGTATCAGACTCCCCTTCTGCTTAAACTATCAAAGAGAAACACATTGTTGTCTAATTGGACTTGACTGGCATGTTAAGAGGCCAGAACCAGGATAAGAAACACACTCTGCTTGGGAGTATTTCTTGAGTTCTCTGCAGAAGACATGAGCTCTAATTATAGGGTGCAAAGAGACAGGAAAATATCATTTTGAATCATCCTGTTCCAGGGCAGAAAACAAACCAGCTCGGCACCTAAAGCCAGCTACCAGCAGTGCACACCTATGGCAGCAGGCGGGCACTGCCCCAATCCCTGCTGCACCCTGACCCTCAAGGGCCGCGGCTCCTCACTCTGCAGGGAGAGGCTGTCAGAGGGACGTGGGGCTCGCTGAACTCTCCTCACCTGGAACACCTCGGTCTGACTGGGCTGTGGGTGCGAGTGCTGGTCGCTGCTCTGCTGGTTGTGGTGCTGGCTCTGCCACTGGGACCAGACTTCTGAAGGTCTCCCCTGGAATTGGCTGCTGCTCTGGCCACCTTCAGCTGGACAGGGGGAGAAAGGGCACATTTACATTTCACAGAGTAACACAAACAGCAAGGCTTTATAGTAAATACACTTAAAATGATGATTTCAGGGAGATTCAATTTCTTGTGAATAGTCTACCAGGAAAAACATATGTTGCCACACATTAATTTGGTTACCTGTTACACATACTTTTTTAATGAGTACAGTCACAGATCACACTTAAGCTGGACTCACTTTACCTTTTATTTCTTCCATTATTTACAGTATGTCCTTCTAAGAATTAGCATTCTAGAAAGCTTGCCACCAGGCTTATGCTTTTCCTTCAAATATTTTCTCCTCTTCTTTTCTTTTTAAATGTTTTTCTATATAACTACTCCAAGCATTTTTGCCTGTTTCCCTCTCACTGCCAAGAATCAAGCTGTCTATATCTGGTTCTTCCTGATCACAAGTATCCTCTGCCAAGGGTGCCAAATTTCCTGTGCCAAACTTCTACACATGAGCTGGATGTCAAATCTTTGATAACCAGACTCAGTCATGTCAAATCAGCCACTACTCATAGTCATGGCTTTAGGAAATACAGAAACACACGCTCAATCCAGTCCTTTTGGCTACCAGCTAAGCCATGTGAAACAGATAAAGGGAACACTTTACAGGAAAGTAAACAGGCTGTAGTGATGGATTTCTATCAGAAGTGGACGATTACAGCTCTTCCCTTACTGACATTACCACAACCAGTAATTCAGCTGACTCAGAAACCCTGCAGGCATTTCAAGGGCCAAAATACAATTAATCTACCTTATCCTTTAAAAGAAAGCTACAAGTTTGATGGGTTTTTTTCCCCTCAGAACAATACAATGAAATTAACTCAGTGAAGCAAACGATGCTTCTTTTCAGCAGAACAGTTACAGCAGCCAGCAGTTGAAGCCATTCGTCTCCGTGAAGGCTGTTATTAATAGCATCCAAACTGATGTAGGTCGGGAGATGTTTCTCATTAGGTGAAAGGGTTCTTGCCAAGTAGCTTAGGCCTGAAATACAAGTCTGTCTCATAAACAAATGTACAATGCCTGGTGGAAATGGAAATGGAGGCAGAAGTAAGCTCTGTGGGAAGAGCTCCATTTCAATGAACTTTTTTAAGGCACAGGTCTGCAGTGGGTCTGCACCAGTTCTGTTCCCAAAAGTCAGGGTAAAAATGACACACATTAGCTCTCTGCTACCTATGCTTTTTGGAATTGCACATTATTACCAGCCAGTGATATTTTTCATAGAATCAACCTTGTTTATCACAAACAGATTCACGGTATTTTTTACTCCAGCATTATTCTGCTGGTGGAGTACAGAAAACTTACCAAGGGGTTACTATCCCTTGGTAAGCTTTCTGCACTGGGTCATGGTCTGAAAGGCACTAAATTAGCATGTAATAGGAAAAGAAAATAATTTCAAAACATGGCACCTACTCTGGTGGCAGTACAAAATAAATCCTTTTTCCAGCCAAACTCCACCTCTGTGCAAGAGGACACTGCCATGCAGTCAGAAAAGATGAAAAATGAAAAGAATGTAAATTTGCACCATTTAAGTGTTCTCCTGGGAACTGAAAAGAAACTGAACCTGCTGACCACAATTAGGGAGGATTTAAACAGTTATGTAAGCAACTTCTGGTTCTTTCATGACACTTTACAGATTAAAAATGAGAAAAGTTCCTTCATACCATAAAATGTCACAACATTCTCAAGTGTGTTGGATGTGAAAGAGATGCAATGTGGAGGGAACAGGACAGGTCTGTTTCCTGTACTTAACAGGAGAAAGCAAAGCATCTTCATCTGGGCTTCACAATCGACCCACCAAAAGAACAGGTTGGAGGATTTTTAATGAAGTTAATGCTGGAGAGTTTTGTTTTAATATGCATTTCTCTGTTATGCCATTTAAAACTTACCAAACCCTGCACTTCGGTTTGCTAAGCTGGAGTAGGCATTCCCACTTGGAGAAGAGGTGGCTGGGCTGGAAAGGGGGCTGTATGATGATGGATCAGCTGGGTAGGTGTGACTTGTTCCAATCCCAAAGGGAGATGACTGAGCCTTGCCAGACTGAGATGGAATTTGCTGAGGAACAAAGGGTAAGAGAAGGACAAGTTTTATTGTCGAGGAACAGCACAGCAGAATCACTTTTTAACAACATAAAGCAAAGGACTAAATAAACTCTGTAGATGTGAACAGGCCTGTTTATCCTGCCTCAGCCGTATTTAATTTCTGTCAAAGCCAGCTTACTGCTGCAGAAGGAACACAACAGACTGTAAACCAACACTTACAGCTCTCTTGCTGATTAACTCACATGTACTCCACATCAGAGCTGTGTGGAAAACCAGGATTTCCTTCACCTCTATTACAAGGATTAATCTCAAACTGAACATGTATAAAGAATTCACCTTTGTTTTCCAGCGGTATTGATTTTCCAGTGCCACAGTAAAATCAGAGTCATCTGAATGTCTTGCAGAATACATGCAGCTCACAGATGACCAGAACCTCCAGTGCTTAGTAGCAAGTGGCCAAAGAAGTTTCAAAGCTAATGAGCTGCCTGCCTTCTCTCCCTGCCTATGAAATACAGGCAGCAGTAATTTTGCCTTATAAAAGTCTTGTGAAAGTGAAGCACCAGCCCTGGGAGAAGGGAAGAAACAGTCCAACACTGTTTTCACTGGGCAGCTGAGTTAATTCAAGGGTGCTAAAAACCAGCTTGTTGTCATTTCACCTATGCAATGGCTTTGTCGTAGGATCTCCAAGAATGTTACACAAATGATTAAACACTGCAGGCTGCTTTGAGACAGAAACAACATGTACAGAGATTAAAGGGGCTGAAGTGTCTCATCCGAAGTCATGTGCTGCAACAATGTATAGTGCCACAGACAGAATCTGCTTATAAACCATCCTTCACAATATAAACAAGTGCAGCAGTCCCAAGAAAAACTCTTTGGCTAACCAATTTCACAAACAGAAATTAAAGGTGATTACATCTCTTGATACCTCTAATGATGTGCATTGTTACTGGAAATCTGAATTCATGCCTGGATTTCTGTGTGCTCCTTCTGCCAACCCTGGTAACTGTATGTAACATTGATTGGTGCATGGTCGTGGTCCAAGAAAGATTTAATTAATAGGCTTAATACTAAAACAGAAGATCTGTCCTCTTTTACTTCATCCAGTGCATATATGAAACCAACACATGATAAAGACCTTCCACTGGGATTTATGTCAGTGCAGTGACTGCCACTACAACGGACACAATCACAAATCCAGTGCAGTTACACACAGGGCAGCTGGCTCAGATTATTAAAACCTGCCAAGGAACAGAAGTGAGGTACTGATTCCTCTCCAACCACCAATTAATAACACTCATGTTATAAATGGGGGTTACTAATTCTTCTGTAAAAAGTAGAGAGATTGCAAATCTTTAATGACAAGGAAAATAAAGCACTTTAAAACAATACCTGTCCTGGGAATGGTGGGCGATTTCCTGTCCAGGCCACCTGACTCTGATTTAGCTGGCGAGATATTTGTGTCAGGTTCTGGCCTGTGGATGAAGAAGACTGGATGTCGTTCACACCAGGCACATGTACCACAGATGAACTAAGGGAACAGAGACAGTGCTCATTTGTAGGCCATATTCTCAATTCACAAATTGTATTCCAGATATGGAAATGCTGACAATAACATTAAAATTAATTATTCAGACAGTCTTGATAAAAAATTATCTGAGGCCATCAGAAAACTATGAAACACACTGGCATTCCAAAGCGTCAGTTCAAATAGAGACTGGGAAAAATTATTCTGCATTAGACTTCAATAATCTCTTTGAAAGGGTTTCTAAGAATAAAATCAGCCTAACACATGGTGCATAAACACTTAGCTCCGCACTAGCTTAACATTTAATGCATTAAAAACCTGCTTGCAGAGAGCATTCAAGCAGGTACTTCATCATAAATTTGTGCTTGAAGTCAACAGTATTTAAGCATTTGCTTAAATGTCACTCTAAATTAAGACAGGCACAAAAGACAATACTTGTAAGTACTTCTTTATTTGTTTCCTGCCTGGAAAATGAAGAAGTATGTGTTATATATTAAAAATGTGGGCTTTTAATTCCTTTTTTTTCACTAATTGATGCTGCAGAAGAGCATGCAGTTACATACCCAGGCAAAAGAATAATTAAGACAGGATGTTAAACTAATGTAGGAACTTTGGTATAATAATAATTTAAAAAAGAATTTCCAAAGGAACTTGTTTCTATGTTAGCTGTTTCGTAATTACTGAATTTCACTACAGAGAAATTCCCAGAAATTTCTAATTATAAATAAAATTCTATGAAGGATTGTTACTCTTTTCCTGGAAGTCTTGAGGAACTGAATCTACACAACCACACATTGTGAATGGGCTTTTATATATAAAGACATTTAATATTTTACATGTCCTATATAAATGAATATAAATGAAGACACAGTATACAAACCCACTTTTGTGTATCCACTGAAACAGTTTGTTCTTTTCTCTAGTCCCTTCCCTATTGTCTATTTTCATAATTTGACAGAGAAAGAAGGGAGCAGTTTGGGAACAGAAGTAAACAGGGCTGAGCAGAGAGAAAGCAGGAATCAGAATCCTTGGAGAAGCTTGACAGAATTCCTCCCAGAGTGTAAGCAAAACGTGGCAGGAATTTGAATATGGGAGTTGTTATTCTGCCTTTCCTAAGCTCCCTAAAAGCAAAGTGTGTGTTCAAAAAGTCTTAATAGAGTTTTTCTAACCTTTATAAATTTATTATAAATTTTTTTAATTTCTTTTTTTATTACCACCAAGTCTCCAAAGAGGGAAATGTAGACCAGAAAGTCCGTCTAAATGTGGCTGAAGCACAGAGCAGCTGCTGTGCAGGGCTGGCCCTACTGCCCACACCTTCTCAGCTAGACTGGCAAGTCCCATCATCTAAGAAGCTTGGACTGTACCTGGAATACGTACTTTGAAACCAGGATTATGCAAAATATACCTAGAGGCTGCCCAGGCTCCGTAACTGAATGGACAGGCTGCAGATTATTGAAGGACAGTTCACTGAGGGAAATACTGGCAGAAATGCAAGCCATTATTTGATGTAATAGAACAGCAGTAGGAAAAAAGCTATGGTTAAACATCAGGAATTAACAAAGGAAACAAACTAAACACAGGCCAAACCCCAAAATGGCAATATACAATATCCAATTAAAATACATTTTAATTTACTGTTGTATCCCCCCAAGTTATTTTTGGTTTTAATTTGACAAAACACACGCACAGGGAATTTATTTCTCCCCACCGAGATTATTAGCAATTACAACTTTAAGAACACATTGGTTTAAATAAAATCAGTGTTTGCAGATGTCTTCCAGTTCCTGGAACCGACAGGCTCTGAATGCCTGTTCCTTCAATTGTACAACCTTGGCTGGTCTGAACAGGAGACAAAACTCCATCATGACAATCCCAGAGCGGTGATACCAAAAGGCACTAAGGTAAATACCATCGCTCTCAAAAAGTGATTAGAAATGAAGACATGATGTATGTTTGGAAGCTGCCTTACAAAACTATTCATGCCTGTGTCCCAGTCCTGACCTGGGACTGTGGATTAAGCACCCCTGTTCCATTTGGTAAGGTATCCACATCAATACCTTTCCAGGCAGCCTGCAGAAGTACTGACAGCTGTGAGTCCAAAACAAATCTTTACACCTTTCCAGCTTGGCTGAATATACCTCAGATTTCTGAGCCTGCTCCATCATATCCCAGATTTATTTCCCTTCAGGGTTTGTTGTTGCTTCTTAGCTTTTTCCCAATTACATGACCACAGTAAAAAGTATCTACTTACCAGCCAGTAATTCTGAAGTACCCAAATCATCTCAGCTTATAAAGCCCAGTGTAAGTGCTGAGACATCACACAGCAGTGAAGTGTATACAGACCAAAGTTCATTTGCATAAAGGATGCCCTAAAGTTGGCTTTTTTTCCACCAGATCAAAGGGGGACAGTCCCCCACCCTCAGACAGAAATTGATATGTTCAGGAACTGCACTAAGTACCTGAAAGTCTTTCCCGAGTGTCCTGGCTGAAATGGGCTTCCCTGTGAGTAAAGCTGCTGGTTTCCTGCTGTGGATGCCGAGGCCATCATTTTTTTATCTGCTACAAAAGAAAAATGAATCACAGAAAAAAATCAATTTAGGGGATGAGAAAATGAAGGGAAAATTATTTAAAGACAATTACAGTGTATATAGGTGGCAGGAAGTTTTCTTTCCTTCTTAAAGCTTTAAGCAAAAGCCCTGTGGAACACACTGGGAATGACACAAAAGGGCTGTACGACAATTCAGTGTGAAGCCAGAGGAACAGCTGGTTTGTGTCTCCTTGTACCCTCCTCACAGGCCATACCTCATTAATGCCATTGTTTGCATGGAACATAGTACTGGTACGTGCCCTCCAGCCATGCAGCCTGGACCTACTGGAAGCTGCTCCTGACCATGCAGGCAGAAGTGGGAACGTGAGACAGAGCACAGCTCTGGCTGAGGTGGGGAGTGAGGGGTGCACGGGTCTCAGCTACAGACTGGAAAGGGAACAAAGGTTTTCTGGAAGAAAGATGTGAGATCTACTCAGGGGATGGAGGAAACAAGCGTGGTCTGAAGAAGGTTTGATGCATGCGCATCTCTGTGGCTACCTGGGGTGGCCTCAGGCAACAGTACGTTTCTAGCACCAGGGAAAGGCCCTCAGGGCCAGTGCTGTTATCACAGTCTGTTTGCACTGAGGTAGCAGCTGAGAGTACTCACTCCACTGGGTGAAAAAATGCAAGAAAAGGTGCCAAAGAGCCCCTCTCCTAACCAGCTGACAGTCTGCATCCCTTGGGATAGCTGAAGAGAACACCCACCTCCCAGGCAGCCTGGTGGAACATCTTGGGGTGACCACCTGAGAATGTGGGTGATCCTGCAGCCCCCACCTGCATCTCAGTCTCACGGGTGTCCAAGTGTCACAAGACTTGCACACCTGGGCTGTGGCAAGGCAAAACACTGGTCTCTTATGGATTTTGGTGTCCTGTATGTGGCTTGAGGGAGCCATGAAGTAGGATGCAAGAATCTCAGTGGGATGTCAGACAAATCAGTGTAGTGAATAACACACACGAGGAGATGCCATTAATTTTTATAGTCTACTCTTAATGTGGCAACTGAAGATCAGTCTCTAATTGAATAAAATGAGATTGGGTGAACAGCATCATTTGGTCCCTTAATTTAATTTGCTGACACTGGATTATTCCAAAGCCCACGGAAATCTCACTACTACTACTTTTCTTAAAATAATTTTCAGGTCTGCTCCACCACCCTTTATTCACTTTCTCAGTCTTCCCTCCAAGCGCAAAACACCCTGCAACTCGCTGATGGTTTTGAAACCATTTGTTGCTACACACCTGACAGGCCTCCTCATTTTACCCCTCACTCCTTTCAGATTCCCACTCATTTCACAAGATGCTCTCTTGAATAAAAGGCCCACTCAATTCACAAGTAAGAGAGGTATTTTTTTAGTTTTCACTATCTTTTAGAGACCTTCTGAGAGTGACTCACCAAGGGCCTCCAACACACACCAGCTCTTCCCTGTTACCTAAGTTGTTCTTTATGTTATGTTCCTAACAAGACTCTAAGCTTGCCTTCTCAAGGAAAAAAGTCGCCTCAAATTACCTCAAAGGAGTCTTGGAGAGGGAGCAGGGAGTGTGCATGCCACTGATGCAAGTTGTCATTGCTTTTCCTCTGGAATGTAGAAATTTGTAGAAATTCCTCACCAGCTACATGCTGTCCAGCAAAGACACTGAGTCTGGGTTGTAAACCTACGCTCTCATATTAAAAAAAAAAGAAGAAATGGGGACAAGATCTAGAGAATGTTGTGTATGTAGCAGGAAGAACTGAGAATGGCTTGGGATACCTCTGAGAAGGGCAGATGATTTTGTCTTTTTCTGCAATAATGTCGTTCTTGCATTCTAAGATCATCATTTGCAGGGACAGCAAACTCTCAGGGTTGGAAGAGACTGAGCCAAAATCCTGTGGGTACTTTAGATATTTGAGAACAACTCACCAGCAAAATTGAGAGTGCCCTAAATGAACTGGAATTCCTCAAGTGGAGCAGAGTTGCCATGGCAGCTGCCAGAGTCTGTGCCACAGAATGAGGGCAAGACAAAGGGAATGGCTAAACTAATCGCAAGCAGTTAATTCTCCTTCCTGAGTTACCCTGAATGCTCTTTAGCCTCGGAATCTGGCCACATCTCTCCCAGCTGTATTCTTAACCAGGACTTTACACACAATTCTCTGCTCTCACCTTTGGTACAGCACTGAAAACTTTCTTTTTTGGTGTCTTTTACCCATTTCTCTCTGAACTCCACCACTGTACTGGTCAATGATGGCCAATCTCTCAGTAGGACCAGTGTTTCTGCTTCTGGAATGAATATGTCTCTAAGAACTGCATTATCCTGGTCTTCAAAGCACATGAACCAGTAAAGCCAGGCTTCCTCTCCCAGCTTGGTTTTTTTTGTTATGTGTGGCCACTACATGCAATAATGGCAGCAATCTCCCTGTGTCAACCACATTTTTACAGAATGTAGCAGAGAGCGAGATCAGGTATCAACATAATGCAAATGTCTTGCAGGCAGCACACAGGCTTGTCAATATTGGTTTTGGACAGAGCATTTCATCTCTAACTGTGAACCATCTTTTATCGTTCAGAGGAGACCTTGATCACAGCTCCCATGAGAAATTCAGGCAGGGAAAATCTCCCAAAAAAAGCACAGCCTGTAAATTGACAAAAATGAAAAGAGAAATGGCATTTCCAAGAATATAACCTCCCAGCTACTTCACAGCTTGCTGTGCCCTTAACCCTAGCCCCTCCTCACAAACAGTTGAGAGCTGTTTGAAAAAGAGCCAATCAGGCAGCCACAAAACAGTATGTTCTTGCTTGAGAAAACATATTCTGCTGCTTAGGGTTGGAGTCTTGCTACCTTCTAATGGACCCCTTTTATGGCCTCAGCTGTTGACTTCACTGTTAGAGTAGACAGACAAGGATAGAATAATAGAGAAGTCCTAGCAACATGAGGACAGAGTGTCAGGTCTATCCTGCAGTTATAATGCCTTCTCCATTTGAAAAGGCCAAGCCAGACATAAGAAACCAACACAGTGAGGTCATCTCCCAACACCCCTGGCGTCAAAACCTGTGGGTCATTTCCTCTGTGCACTGCATGACACTTGCACACTGATTTATTTAAAACAAATGTAAAAATTCTCTTTTTCAGTGAGGACAGTTAAGAACAATAAACAACCAAGAAGTTCTTCCACAAGTAGTGGAATTAATGAGCCTGGTTTCCTACAGATATATTTCTGATGACCCCTTCTGCTGCCAGTCTTCTCAAAGACTTCTGTCTGTCAGGGCAGCAGGTAGCACAGGGTGAGTGAGTTTGAAGCAGGTACATCTCTCAGTTAACAGTTTGGCTGTTAACTCTTAGAACAGGGCTGGGAAATCCTTTGGTGAGGGCACTCAGTAAAGACTTTGTCTCCACAGTAGTTTTCAAGAAATATAGAACAACATACTGCTTCTGAGATTCCTATCACTCTTAGATGAACTTGGCAACAAGTTTAAAAGCTGTGCAAAAACGAGCAAGGACTCATTGACAGGTAACATGACTGGAGATGCCTCAACTGACAGGGAACAAGTACATTATTACACTTCAAGGCATATGCCTCTGAAAGCATCACTGCAAAATTTGGGGACCTGACAAAAAAGTGCAGACCTGTCTTAATCCATCCCTATTTAGAGAGATGACCTTACATCTGGTGTTCAAGAAAGAAAATATGGGCTTAGAATTGGCAAGTTCTGCTCAGTATGTTTAATATCTACAAATGCTGCTTAAGATGTCCCTGTGAAATGAAAAGAGAATCAAAACCAGGGAGCTTTGCTGTCCCTCCCTCCTTGAATTTATTCCTATCATTTTTAGGGGAAACACAACTAAAGACAAATGCTAGGAAATGTCCGCAAGACTGCTGCTGATTAGAAATTTCTCTGCCACCATGTAGTTTCCCTTCATTCTCTCAAAGCTTTGCTCCACATCATGTACCCAAGCTTAACACAGTATTAAAAATTAGAGACATTTACTTACAAGCAGTTATTCCAGCAAACATCTCAGCAAATCTAGGATCTCTCTCTTGGGAGAAGATAGCATCAGGCTTTTCCACAGACTTCCCACCCTCGTGAACATTAGCTGGTATACTTGGAACAGGCACCTGTTGAGATACACAGAGGAAGGTAATGCCCTCCACTGTATTTGACAAAAAGAATTCAGGAACAGTCACCATGTACTTTTTAATTTTGCTGAAATCTGCCATTACCTTTAAATGATCAGAGGCGCAAAAAGAAAAACCTGAGAAATTTCACCTGAGATAAGTCATAGGATGACAGTCCATCTCTTTGATGTACTTCAAGTTCTGCTTGCTGCTGCTGAAGTTGTCTGCAAGGGAGACAAAATGACTTTGTTACAAAAACCAATTAAGATACAAAAAGGAACAGTCACAGTCTCCTACTTTACACTCCCCGTGAAGTGTCTCTCAGGTGCTTTAGTAAATCCTTTCCTGTGAGATTCATCTGTTTTTACAGCTTTCTCATTGAGAAAGCTGGCACCACAGGATTGCAACAGGGCATAGGAAGAATTTTGCCGTGACAGCACAGAAATGTAGGTGGGTAAGTAATGGAACATGGAATACAATCTCCTTATAAAAGATTTAAGAATTCACTATTCTAAATTCATCATCTTCCTCATTTTAATGATGACTATACAAGAACCTTTCTCTGATCCTACCAAGATAAACAGAAAGCTTGCTGGCATTGCAGGTCTCCAGGAAGACTGCCTGTCTAATGACAAAACAGCTCAGCAGCTGCAGAGTTATCCAAACATTTTGCACCTTCCAATAACAGTTGCCTTCTGTTGCTTGGTCACAATAAACAAGATCACCTTTGGCCTGGGGATGCACAGGTAGTACATTTTTCTCTGTGGTGCTCTTTCCTCAGTTAGGCAAGGGAGATCTAAATCCCTCAAATTATGCTAAAGCTGAGAGATTAGGATAAGGTTGGAGTTGCACTGACAAAATACTTGGATTTGATACTTGACAGCACTCACAGTTTTTGTTTCTGGACTCCTTCTGAAGGAAAAATCACCCAACAGACTGGACAGCATGAGGGAGACATGATAATGGGACAGGTGGAAAATAGATGAGGTTTTACAAAACAGCAAGATTATGGATTGAAACTCTAGAATTAGGATACATATTTGGGTACAGGCGTAGATTTTAGATTTTGATCCAAATCATCTTTTAAATTTTGAATTAGATACCTTCAAATGTCAAGGGACTGAGAGAAAAACTTGAAGTCAAAGTCAAATGACAAATTAGGCACAAACTGATGAGAATGTGAGAAATCACTAAAACAAGCTACCAAAGTAAGTAACAAATTTTTCCATCCTTTGATGCTTTTCCAGAAGACGCTTTGCTCAGTTATGAGGCTCCATGGCAAACTGGACAAAAATGTGTGACCTGCAACAAACAGCAGATCAGAGCAGATCACAAAAAGCCTTCTGCAAGCTTTAGAGTGTGAGAACTCATAATACAGGGAATCAGTTTCGTCCTAGGAGTAACATGCAAAAAAGGCAGTCCTCCAGGTCATTAGGGAGCCATGGATTTCCCATATTATTTTAGCCAACAGAAAAATTCCTAAAAATTATCTCTGGAATGAAAAGACATTCTTTGTTCACAAGCATAAAATGCATATTTTTCCAGCAGAACTACGGGAGGTAATTTAATCATGGTGAATCTATGGGGAAGTTTCTAAATACCACCCTGTGGACAATAAACACCCATTAAATCCCGTTGTTAACGTGAAAGCTAATTACACTGTTTCATTTGTTTTTATTACCACCGACTTGGTTTGTGTGTCAATAAACAGCACATTAGGTCTCCTCCATTCCTTATAAAGTATGTTTTCTTGATTCAGCCCTATACATACAAATGAACTAAACAAAACAGCACCCTTACTAGTAATTTGTTTTGTAGGCATTTCTCTAACCTAGTGCTCCTTCGCCCTTCTCTATCTTTCATCTCTAATACTCATTAAGCTGCAGTACAATATAAACATCACATTGTGTTAACAGCACTGAACTTGGGAACAACCTCCCAAATCCATTTCCTATAAAAACCAAATAGTTGACTGTATCTTTATTGAACTCTGTACAAGCTATGCTGCATTTAATTAAGACTGAAATGCAAAGCCAGGCTAGCATCTTCTGCTGTTGTTGGCTTCCACTGCATAAACAGTTTAAATGATGCCTGAAACCTGAAAGAAACTGCAGCAATTCATGGAGCAGCTGACCAGGAAGAGCTGAGTGCTGCTCTCAGTGGCTCCTTCAGACCCTGCCACCTCACCAGCCCTTCTGACTGAACATGCAGGTCCCTTCAGTCATCCAACTGCTGGACAGTAAAAATGATGCAGAACACGGGATTATTATCAGTTTGGGCAAAACTCAAAGTGCCTCCTCACTTTGAAACCAAACCCCAAATTGTCACTGGTTTCACAAGTTCAAGGAGTAAATGAAAGAAATTTCCTGGCTCTGAAGAATACCCAACACAGCAAGTGAGAAGGTACTGTCTGGGTCAACAGAGGGTTCTGTCTCTATTGCAGGAACTCCTGGCTCACATGCTCAGTATGAAACTAGGAAAGCACCTTGGCTTGAACAAGGAATGGTTCAGTGAATCTGAAGATTTGATAGTTAATTCAAAATTTCCTTCAGTAAATGTATGTGGAGGAAAAGGGAAGATGCTATGAAAGTTCCTTTGTCACTGGAGAAGATTAATCCCTATGAACACTGAAATCACTAGTTCCCTTCCTAGGCATCACAGTAACCAAAAAAGGATTTGAGCTTTAACATTAACAGTCTCTGTAGTGGGAGAGAAACAATACTACTGTGCATCCTTACCAAGCTCTTGTTATGTAATACAGGCACACGTGCTTCCTACATCTGGTTGGACAAACTGGAGTAGTAAAAGCCTTGGGGCTGGTGTTGCAAAATGCTCTTTCAGAAATTCTCAGCATCTCCCCCTTCAAGCCTACAGCTTCGACCCACCCTGTGAAGAGTCTGTATGACACCGGGATCAGACAACCCACAGATGGCACAAGATCACAAGAAACTAAGTCTCTACCACCACTGTCACAGACTGGAATTTTATCAGAGTAGTTGAGTTCTTTAGCTTGGCCCATGAGAATCCAAAGCAGAAAGCATCTCTCCCACAAAATGCAAGCTGTTTCATCGAGCAGTGACTTGTGCCAGCTGACTCTGAGACAGAGGGTCTTGAGACTCAGGACAACAGTATGATTCATAAATTCACACAAGTGCAACACAGGATTTTGGGGCTTGCAGAAATGGAACATCAGAATTTCTGTAAAGGTCAGAAAAATATGACTCTTCTTTATTTTATATATATTTCTTTTTAATATAAATATATATAATATATGAACTTTACATAATCTCTCACCATATTATTTTATTCAAACACTGCTCTGTCTGTACATTAAATAAACGCTAATCATAATTGTTATTTCTCTTTGGAAATCAAACAGTCCCAACTACACAGGAAGACGTGGTCAATTGGGGGACTTTTCTTTTCAGCCAAACACAGCACAAATGCAAAATGGGAAAGGCTTCAATTCTCCAGGAAGTTTCTCTTGGATGACTACACCCAAGTGAAACTGAGAGAAGTTTTCTTTTCTTTTTTTTTTTTTTGCAAAGAAGTAAGTGAACATTTGAACTTAATGTTTCCTTATTCTTCTGCACCAAAACCAAGTTTGGAAGGTTGACTGTTTAAAGCTCCTAGGGAGTATCTTTATTAAAAAAAATGAAAAAAAAAAAAAGAAGAAACAAAACAACCAAACCAAGACAACAAATAAAAGTAAAAATATATTCATCCCTCCACAACTGGAACCATCACTGCCCTCTACAGTCTTTTGGAAAATGCTGTTCACCGACCAACTCAGGAACTATTCCATTAACAGACACACAGAATGTATGTACTGTGGCTTTAAACTATACTAAGTTAAAAACTGGTTTAAATGTAGATCTTTCAGCTGCATTGTTTTTACAATTTCATGCTGAATTTTTAACTGCCTCAGACTTGTATTTTATGGAGCTGCCTGTGTTATCACAGTGAGAGGCAAATCTAACTCTGTGTAGAACTATCCTCAGCTGGACAGAGCAAGGCAACCCTGCTTGGTCTGCATGGGAAGCACCTTGTTGGACCCAGAGCACCTGATAATTCCAGTGATACATAAGGATGGCCAAGCACACCGAGTCGGTGCTGAACCACCAGTCCCAGCAGGAGCTTAATGAGGAGGCAGAAATCACCAGTCACCATGATGTACAACTCCCTGAGGCAGATAGGAAGTCAGAAGTCAAAACATGACCCCAAATGTGCAAAAAAAAAACCCAACCCAACCAGATACAGGCAGGAACAGCAGTATTTTACAGTAAGTCCTCTTTGGAAATCTGTTTGAGAAGTGGAGAGAACAGGAGGAAAAACAAAACCAGTTTGAATAATGCATTCTTTCTACTATTCAAAAGCAGAGGTATAATGGGATGCATCTTGCCCATTTCAGAACATTTTCAACATGACAGGAAAGAGGGAACATCCTCTGTCAAAGCAGCAGCAGGCAACTTCCATATTAGGTCAGCATTTCTGGTTGTTATTCAAACCTAGCAAGGGAGATGGAACCAGAGCCAGGAGCTGGCACAGTCCTAGTCCTCACAGTGAGTGCTGTGGTGCCAAGCTGAACAGTATAGTGCAGGCTCAGAAAAAAGCATTCCCAGAGTCAATACAACGTAAGTCTCCAGCCCCACTTTTTCATCTGTGGCCTCTTGGGAACAAAGCACAATTAAGCCAGCCTGGGACAAATCTCAGAGGTTATTTTTTACTTTGCTGGCCTGATTTTGCATATACAATTTATTTGGAGAAGTATTATGGGACAGGAAAAATGTAGAAATACCCAGTGGAGACAGGGAGATATTTAGCTGTCTGATTTCAAGACACATTTGCCTGTTTTCAATGAGCTGAACTATTCTGTTGTTTGAGCCCGATTTTTGGGGTATGCAAAGAAATAAACAAAAGAGCCAAACGACTGTGCTGCTGGGTTTCATATAAGCCAATGCACAGCCCTTCCATTCCAGGTATGTGCCATGTCCAAAGGAGCAAGACAAGGAACACCCAGAGGCACTCACTAGCTTTCCAAGCTCAAATGTCACAGCCCCAGGGGTTTGGTTTTGCTGTGAAGCTCTCAGCAGGCATCTCCACCAGCAGACTGCTCATTCAGCATTTCGGATATACGGTCTAACAGGCTGAGATCTTAAAACCAGTAATTTCCTCACAGCTAAAAACTTGGCAAAAAATCTTTGGTCAGACCAGAAGCAGATTTAGTTTTAGGAATAGATTAAGTTTATATTGGAAAGAAGAAACATTTATTAAAAAAGAATCCCTACACTATAAAGCAATTGAGGTCAGATTAGTTTCTGCAGTTACTGGCTGAGAAATCAGGAGGCTCCAAAATCATCTCTGCTCAGTCCACAGTGATGAACCTCCACCATACTTTAAGGGTGACTTCCTCCTAAGAGGCCAAATGACAGATATTTGAAAATAGTAATTCAAAGACAGAATGATTGCATTTCCCTTTTAAGATAAGGGACTGGATTGTCCCCATAGTTGAGGCTACTCCACCAAACCTAAAGTGAGTATCAGGAGCCCTTCTCACTCAAGCCTACTAGGAAATCATTTTCCCAGATTCATTAGGTCATAAGAGTAGACACAGCTCAAGCAGAAGACGCCAGGACTACAGAATGGTATGATCACAGTGAACATGGACACGGAATTTTCTTTTGGCTTAGGAATCAGGCTAACCTTCCTCCAGTATCAAGACAGCTGGTCTGCTGCTGGAAGCTCTGTGCTAGTTTAAGGCAGCCTGGACCGAGATCAATGGGCTTGTCTAATGACATAATAGATAAGTGACGTTTCCCCCCCAGTGCAGCCAGGCCCTGGAAGCATCTCAGGATAATGACATGGAGAAACAGCTACACTGTGAGATCTCATGATGCAGAAAAACTCTGTTACAGACCATGCTGTTATAGAGAAACAAAGGGAGCTATAAACAGGCTACCCAAAAAATCAGAATGTGCTTTACAGCAAAAAGCAGTGCTTACAATTCTTTCAGAACCACAGACATGAGCACCTGGAAAGGCACATACTTTACATTAGTGTTGGTGCAGATGATGTACTCAATCTCATCGGAATAAGGATTCTGAAATGTGAAGCTGCTGGTTCTGATAAGCATCCACTCCCGGTTTTTGGTACGAAAACGATACATCACAGACAGGACTTGACCTTTCAGTTTCACCACCTGCAAAGCCATTTGGAAAGGTTAATAAAAGGAGATTGCCACCTGCTGTGCAAATGGATAGTAAATCCTCACACACTGGCCCAGTAATTGCATGTCATGTGTCACCCAACAATCTTGGTTTAAGTCAGAAAAAGACTTTCATGGTTTTAAGTTATTCAGTTGGCACTTTCCTGGCCTACCTCCATTTATATTTTATTGCTTCTCCACCAAGCTATCTCAGGGGTGCCTCAAGGAAGGAAAGGGAAGGTCTACTGCAAATAAATACTACTTCTTGTTATGGAATCTTAATCCTTAACACCTGGAATTTGCTTTTTATTAGCTATCTGCAGCCTGCATTCTCTAAAATAGAAATCCCACTATTTACCCTCTGTCTTTACTGACAAGCAACTGGATTAAGAAAAATGCTCCAAAGCTGTTTTTTCAGAGCTTTGCACTTTGAGTTAATCAACTGGATACAGCACTAAATGGAAAGAGTACAAATAGAAGACACAAAAAGCTTTACCAAAGCCTAGGAAAGTTAAAATCATACTTAAGTAAATGCCTTTAGGTTGGTTTTATTGGGTTTTTTTTAATGCTTTTGTAGTTTGAGTTCACTGAGTGACATTCTTTTATCAGCAATTTTCTACCACCACACCCAGGGTAAAAACCACAGGGCTGGTAAAAATGTGTGCAATCTGAATAGTAACCTACTGGGTATCCAATAGCTGTGTTCTGGACCCTTTGATACTATTTGTTGGTCTTGGCCTTGAGACTATCTTATTCTGGCCTGATTTTTCCCACCCTGATGAATGAATTTATCTTCCCAAGGAAATAAAAGGTCTGAGATAGATACTGGCAATTGCCCAAAAATTGCAAAACCCTGCCTTCCTCCTCTGTTATGCACCAACCTGGTTCTGATACTGTCAGCAAATTAGAAGTGTCAAGTTTACAGAGGGTTTTAGTGGAAAAAAAAAAGAGTTTTTGAAATCACAGTTACCTTTTTAATTAAGATATTTCCAAGGCCAAAGTAACAATAATAAAACAAACTGCAGTGATCTATTTTACTGAAGTCTCAATTAAGCAAACACTAATTTTGTAATAATATATAAAGCAAAGAGATCCCTGGTGGGAAAATCTTGAACTGTCTTAAAACAGTGCACACAAACAAGATAGCACAGAAAATTTCGAAGCTAATGTTTGATCTTTACTTTCTTGCATTCTTTGGAAATAAAAACCACCTGGTGCAAAGCTTAATTGTTTACTTCAGTCTTTACTCCATGATTGGAGTAACAGCCCCAGTCACACTGCTACTGTACTGAACAAAAATATATCCGAAAAGGAATTGCCTACTAAAGAAACAGCACAATATTTTCACAGATTGGACACAGATTGAGTGAACAGGAACTTTGACTTCTAACTGCTTTTTTCATGCTGTCTTTTTGTATGACCTTAAGCAAATCATGTAGGTCTCTGATCTGGCAAATCAGTTATGCACATGCTTAACAGTGAGTAGTGACAGGGAAGTCCCCAACAACTTAGCTCAGGGACACCCTGGCTGCCTCCCATGGCCTGATCTCCCTCCCAGTGAACACAGTGAGGACCAAGTCATTAACTCCAATGTTAGTTAGTCAGCCCTGCTGAGCCCCAGGCAATCACTGAATGGATTCACTGGAGATGGATGTTTGATGTTTTATTATCCAGCAGCATTCTGTCACTGTCTCTTGGATAGATTAGTGGAATCAATCATTTGGGCACCAGTGAAAAACAGCGTATGTGTTCTCACAGCTCCCGTGCCTCTGATGTGATCAGGCACCAGTCCAGGGAGCTGAACCAGCTGAAAGCTGGTTCCATGCAAAAGCAATTAGTTCCTCAGCCTACCCAGCAAGTCCATCTGTGCCAGTGTCAAGGCAGCAGGAAGGTGGGGAGGATATCAGGAAGAAGATGACGAGCAGGATCCAGCTCCTGCTGACAGCTACCCATCAGGTAGATTCAACTGGAGCATCACACTGCCAGCCAAGGTGGGGCAGAGAAGATGTCTGGGTGTGGTGGCCTACTTCAAGCACTGAACTCTCACAGGCTTCTCCCTCTGAATCAACACCTTGAATTTAAAAAGCCTTCAGCTGGTGTTTGAACTGAGTCTGTGCAAGGGACACTGAAGTGGATGAACAGTGCTTACACAATCAGCCATGGGGCTGGTAGACCCTGTTTGAAGGAGGGGATGGTGAGAAATAGCTCAGGAGTACTGATATATTACACTATTTCCAATACTTCTGTAGAGACCATAACCTCAGTTTCACAATCTGTTCTTACAAACACTGAACAGCACTTAGTTGTTTTCCCCAGAGAGACTTTCCAAGTTCTGTTTTTTCATGCCATGCCTGAATACATAGTTGGTTATGCGAATTATTTACAAGTCATTTCATATCCACATTTCACAGCTGAAAATACATATCAGCATCCAAAATGAGATGGACCAACAAAACTTGGTTGAGCTATAGCCTCTTGTCAGAAAATCTGGAACCACTTAGATAACCGAGCCTCAGGAATCAGTTAAACATCCTGTGCCGTGTGTTCCAGGCCAGCAGCAAAGGCACTGAAAAGTCCAGCAACAAACAGGCAGCTTGGAGAAAGCACTGCTACTGCACAGCCCAGACCAATCTGAAACAGTAAGCTGTACAATGGAATAAACACCACTGATATAACTGATGTAAATGTGGCCCATGGTAACAACAAATCCAAAATACTAACTCTAAGTATGTTGCATTTCTTTTGTTACTTCTCTCTACATTTCAATTTCCAATAGGGAAAAGGGCCAAATTATCTGTTGCTGTAAAGTAGTGTGACTCCATTAAAGTACATGAAGAAGCACGTCACCCATGCTAGCAGAGAACTAGGTTAAAAATAGTCCAGCATCACAGAGGGGTATAAATACTTCCAAATCAACATCCTATCTTGGAATGTAAATACGTTTGGTTACCACTTACCATAGTGAGATCTACACAGGCATCTGCAAAGCAGCCCACCCTGCACAGTGAACACTTTTTTGTAAAAATAAAATATTTAACTAGATGACTTATTTCTGAAAATACTGTCAACACACACTGTATAATAAACTACCATTTATTATGTAGCTTAACTGATTACTGACTGATCAACAAATTGTTTTATATCTTGCCACTCCTCCTGCATAACAGAAAAAATATCTTGAAATGCAAAATAAAAGCTACTTCTGTGGTCAAAATAGTAACAAAAATAATAAATTGTGGAACAAAAGGAGCAGGACACAGCACCTGTTGGAAACTCTCTCGCAAATGGCTTTGATCTTCAGGATGGCAGAATTCTAAAATATCTTTCCCCAGAAGATCCTAGAATAGAACATAAACCTGTGTAAAAAACCCAAATTACAACACAAACACAAACGCAGATTTACAAGTAATCCTTGCAGACACCAGGTCTACCACCCTTAATGGGACCAGTCAGTTAATCGGGGATGAATCTCAAAACAAGGTTTGCAGGCGTCATGTCCTGAATTATATTTGTATCATTGCACAGAAATATGCATGCACAAAAAATTTTAAAGTGCTTTTTTAATAACTGTGAAATGGTGTCTTGAGGAGACTGACATCCTCTGCTATAGCTCATTTTATGGCACTAAGTTTTGTAAGAACGGTTATTATAAAACTATCTAAAATCAAAATAAATTGAAAAACAAATGACAAATAAGTTATTTGTGCCTCTAAATTGCAACTGTTGGGAGTTATCTGAGGGAGCACTGTGGTAGTCAGGAGTTCATTTATTATTCTGCTCAGTTCTGTACTTGCCTCCTGTTCAGAAGAACAGATGTAAGTCTAAAGGAAAATATATGCCATAAATGATGTTTGCTTATTGTTCAATAGATTGACAGAAGCAAAGGTCTACTCGACTGAAACTCTCTCCACACACTGTTATTTTCTACCGCAGAAATGTCTTCACTGGAAATCTGTGCAAGGTTTAGAGCACTTTGCTGTTAGAATTCTAGGAAGACCTAAAGGTATAAAAAGATATCCCACACATCGAAGAGGAAAACAAAATCTTACAGGGGCATGGACAGCAAAGAAAAATGAAGAGCATTTAGTGAACGACGTATGAATTATCAGCTACAAAGTTTTCATGTTTGCAAATAGAGTTTTCTTCATTAGCTCTAACCATTATCCACGTTCCCAGTGGTCACAGACCTGGGGCTGGTAGCCAATGACGCTGATGCACCTTGGGTCGACGAAGGTGATGACTCCATCGGAGTTGTGCCTAGACAAGAACTCAGTGGGGACTGACATACCATTCATGTCCATGCACACTGGAGAGCTGGTTACCTAGGACCAAGGAAGTCCACAGAACAGTCACCTCAAGTCAAATTTGATTACATGACTGAAAAATAGAATCTGTTGTCAGACTGCTAACTCTTGAAGGGAGTCATAAATAAAATAGCAGCAGACAAGTGACAAAGAACATCCTTTAGTCTAGTTTGAAGGCCAAATACTTCACCCTGTGACACGCATCTAGACTTAACAGCTCAGCAGGAAAACAAATACACCAGAAGTTCCCAAGAAGGAAGGATGGAGTAAGGATGCAAGTTCAGATGGATTCATCTCCCTTTGTGGCACATTCACCATCTTGGTTCCTATTTTTATCAACCAAGAATGACAAACTTGGAGAGGACAATGCACGCCACCTATGTTAAGATAGGAAGGTCGATCTCTAGAAGAAGCCAACTCATTATCTGCAGACAGATCCACCAAGGCTGCTCAGACTAAGCACTCATACTCCCAGGTGACATGAACCTCACTTGAAACATGCACAGAACTAAGTTGTCCAGAGGCTGAGGTAGGGGATATCAGGCCAACAAATGAGTCCTCTAAATGTTCCTCAAATCTCACCAGAGAGAATGATGTCCAACTCTCTGCCTGAAACCTGTACCATCAGGCCATTTCACATCCATTCAGTCATACTGAAGCTACAAACTAGATCAGTGGTTTTCTTACAACTTCCAGAACTATCTTTGCTAACAAAGTCCCAATGCAAAATCAGTAAAAACTCTTTTTTTTTTCCTGTCTTGAAGCTGATTAGCCAGTTAACTTTATGCAAGATTTCAATTTGCTTTTACAGAACAGAGTTTAACACAGTTTTTAAGAGAGTTTTTAAGCACCTTGACTCCTTTGTGATTTAACCCACCCACAGAACCTCCTCTTGCCCTCCCTCACATTCCCTGATGGCTCTTCTAATGTAACAGATGTTTTGACACTCCATACATTACTCATGTGATTTTCTTGGAAATCATTTTTCTTTGGCAGCTGTAACATATGAATCCCCATAACTTCCTTCTCTCCATTAGTGGAATGTATTACTCTTGATTAGGAAAGCATGATTAACCTAAAACCCACCCTGCAATACTTCTGTAGCTCTGCCATGGTGATGCCGAAAGGGTTTTTTTTAACTTTTCAATTTTCATATTTTGTAGATTTTAGAGACACAGTAGATGCAATGCTGTAGATTTTAGTGAATTAATATTTAGCAGCTTGTAGCACAAAGTCCTTCTATCTCTACCCCTGCTCCAGAACAGGCAGCTAAGATCTGCCAGCTGTTTAGTCTCTTCCTCAAGGTACCTGATTAAGGCATATCAGAAGAGAACATAAACATGGAGCAGTGTGACCCAAAGCCCTGGAGAGCGTCCAAGAGACCTTTGTGTGCTGAAGAAGAGGAGGTGGATGAAGACAGAGGGTCCCAACGACCCCAGCCCCAATTCAACGGGGGTGGGAACTGGGAGGGGACAGAAGTGGAACTGGACATGTGGACAGTAGTGATTGGATAAGTTATATTATAAAAGCTATAGAACTTAGAGCTTGCGAGCGCGCGCGTCAATGTATTCCTGGATGAGCGGGGTTGCTCATTAAAGTGCCTGCCCATTATCTTATCTCCTACAAAACTTGGCTCGGAGTCTTTTTTACAGACTTCTACGGCAACAGTTTGGCGCCCGAAAGGTGGAAGCAGGACCTGATTCACTTCAAATTCCTGGTCCGGACCACGGAGGTGAGATAACGGGCAGTTACTTTGGGTTTCTGTGGCATTTGGCTACGGAAAGGGGGGTTTTTGCCCCTGGTAGGAATACGGAAGGGCCGGGAGGGAGAACTGGTCTTAGGCCTAGCCAGTTTCCTGGCCTGGGAGGGCGAGGGTTTCGCCTGGGAGGGACGGGGTTGTCCCTTGAGCCTCGGGAAGGGCAGACCACGCAGCATTTGCAGGAGGGTAGCAGGCTGGGAGGCCGGCTGCAAGGGGGACGCCTCTTGTGAACTCCGGAGTCAAAGCTGTTTGGTTTAGCCTGAGGCACTGGTGGTGGTGTTGCTAAAGAATCACTATGGGCTGTGTCCAAAGTTCAGAGGACGAGATACCAAAAGATTCCCCTTTAGGCTTGGTTTTAGATCACTGGAGTCCTCTTACTGGTTCTGAAACATCTTTGAAGAAACAGGAACTGTGTAGGCTCTGTCTTAATATGTGGCCACTTCATTGTAAGCGTGGGGGAAAGGTTTGGCCCGAAACTGGGTCTTTTGTGCTAGAGGATGTGTTACAGCTAATTTCGATCTTGCATACAGAGGAGAGATGGAATGAAGTGAAGTATGCTGAGTTGTTTTTGGCCTTTTTGTCCCATCCAGAATGGATGAGAGGGTATGAGAAGGGTATTTCTAAGGCTGGCTCCCCTGCTGGGGACTCGAGAGAGCCTGTGTTTGTTCTGGCAAAGGCAAAGGGGAAACGGCATGGAAAAACCAAGAAAGAGGATATTAGCCAGGTTTATATTCCTAAGGAAGAGGATTGGGACCTCTTAATTGCTCCAAACTTGAGGGCTGGAGCAGCTGGAGGGGCTGCTGGATCCGGTCCCGGAGCGGGGGCAGCGGTGGCTGCTGGATCTGGTCCTAGAGTGGGGGCAGGGGCTGCTGGAGTAGCAGTTCCCAGCCCAGGGCTGCCGGCGGGACCTGGTGGAGCAGCAGCGGGGGTGGCTGCTGGAGACGGGGAGTTGCTTGTCCCCTTACCGAGGCTGGAGCTGGCAGCACAGAGCGTGCAGGCTGGTGGAAGCGGGGCTGACGCTCTGCAAGCGATTGATGGGGCTGCGGCTTTGCAGCCAGGCACGGCGGGGAAAGCCGGGGCGTTCGATCAGCGAGGCGCGGTTACCATAGCAACAGGGGCCATAGGAGCGGCTGGAGCCGGGGCAGGGGCTCAGGTTGGAACGGATCTCACGGCTAGAACAGATCAGCCCGTGGGAAGGGGAGATCATGGACCTGGAGGGGCTGTGCTCGACCCCCCAGGGACGGCAAAGCCGGCAGGACCAGCTGATCTTATAGATTTCAGTGCGAGCGATGGTGTGGTGGCAGGAGCCGCAGGAGGGGTTGAGGTGGTACCCAAAATGGAGAGACCTTCTCCATACAACCTGGGAGCTTTCGATCCTGCTTTCGAAGGCAGGGCCAGGCATGCCTCCTTCCCCTTAACGCCTCCCGTTCCTTACCCGTATGGATTATATCTGTACCCAGGGGGGTACAGTGGAGGCGGGGTTGTCCCCACTGCTCCGCCTTGGCATACAGAGCCACGGGGCAGAGGCGGGGGGGCAGCGGGGGAATTTCCTGCTTCGAGCTCACAGCAACAGGGAGCAAGGGAACAGAGGAGGGGAAGCCTCCCCCCACTTTTGTTGCCCAGGAATAAGGAATCAGACGTGGAGCCTTCAGGTGATGAATCGGATAGCTCAGAGGAGGAGGAAGCTCCCGTGGTAAAGCCAAAAGTGAAAGCTTCTGCGGCGCCCACTAGGAAAGTAGGGAAGAGATTGCTGACTGCCTTATCAGATCCTGATCCCATAGCTAGGAGAACAAGAAAAGGGAAGGAAAAGCTTGTGCTAGAAGCTCCTTTAAGGCAGGCTATGGGAAACCAAGGTCCTATGTATATAAAGACTCCTTTTTCACTGGTAGAGCTGCAGCAGTGGAAGGCTTCAGTGGGGTCATATAGAGACAATCCCGATAAAGTTGCTAACTATGTAGAAAGGGCAATAAAGACACAAGATCCTGATTGGTTTGACCTGGAAGTGCTGATGGACACCCTATTGGACAGCACAGAGAAAGAAATGGTTAAGAGAGCAGCAAAAGCTGGAATTCAGCTGCTGAGGGCAGCTGGGCAGATTTCGGGGGAAGTTCTGCAGATATTTCCCCCAATGGATCCAAAATGGGATCCTAATGTGCCAGCACAGAGGGAAGCACTGACACGATACCAGGAGTATGTGGTTTATGGGTTCAGACATGCTATCCCAAAAGCAGTGAATTGGGCTAAGATGTATGAGGTAAAACAGGACAAAAATGAATCTCCTACTGATTTCCTGAATAAGCTGAAAGATGTCATAAGAAAATACACAGACATAGATACAGAATCAGACACAGGGAAAAAGCATTTGGTTAATTTGTTCATAGGCCAGTCTGCAGATGACATAAGGAGGAAACTGCAGAAGGCAGGGGACAAAAAGGATATTAGTGAGTTGCTGGATATAGCTTGGGTGGTATACCGGAATAGAGAACAAAAGGGCAAAACAAAGGTGTTGGAACTGGAAGAAGATGATGGTCATGGACACTGTAACTGCCAGGAGCGTCGTAAACACAATACCCAGAATAAGGGGTGTAAGCATCATTACCAATATGATAGGTGTTCCTACTGTAAAAAGAAGGGGCACTGGAGAAAGGATTGCCCAGACCTGAGAAAGGATGAAAACCCTCCTCTTCCCCCTCCAGTCCCCCAGCTGACTGTGAGTCAGAATGCATGAAGCAGACCGGAGGTTACTACCCCAGCAGAACCTCTGGTTATAGCTAAGCTGGGGGAAGAAGAAGTTGAATTCTTGGTTGATACAGGTGCAGCTTATTCTGTGTTAAACACCTTGGAAGGGAAACTGAGTCATGATTCTATAACTGTAGTTGGTGCTACCGGGGTAAGTGAAACCAGGCCTTTCTTTAAGCCTCTGAAGTTTAAATTAGGTAAGCACTGGGTAACTCATCAATTTCTTTATATGCCAAACTCTCCCAAGCCTTTACTAGGCAGAGATTTGTTAGAGAAGTTGGAGGCTGAGATTAAATTCTGCAAAGGGGGGAAAATAAAAGTCATAATTCCTGATACTAAATATATCGAAGCAGCTACCTTTTTCATACAGGAAAGCCACGAGGAGATCCCAGCAGAGGTAGAGGATGCTGTCATCCCCTTAGTGTGGGCCAGTGATTACCCTGGAAGATCCAGGCAAGCAGAACCAGTAAGCATCACTCTCAAGCCAGGAGCAACACCGGTAAGACAAAAACAATACCCTTTGAGCCTAGAGAGCTTGAAAGGATTAGCACCCCTAATTGAAAAGTTTCTCAAATTCAAGCTATTGGTAGAATGTGAATCCAAATATAATACCCCTATCCTGCCTGTGAAAAAGGCCGATGGCAAGAGCTATCGTTTAGTGCAGGATCTAAGGGCAATTAACAGAATAACAGAGGACATACACCCTGTAGTGGCTAACCCATATACCCTGCTCACCACATTAACTGATGATTTAGGGTGGTTTACTGTGCTTGATCTCAAGGATGCCTTCTTCTGTATTCCTGTGCATAAAGACAGCCAAGAGCTCTTTGCTTTTGAATGGCAGAACCCTGAGACAGGAAGAAAGACCCAACTCACCTGGACAGTTCTACCCCAAGGCTATAAGAACAGCCCAACGCTATTCGGGAACCAACTAGCTAAGGAGCTGGAGGAATGGAGAAGGCAGGAGCCAGAGGGAATCCTCCTACAGTATGTCGATGATCTGATGCTCGGCACGAGAAGCCGGGATGAATGCATCAGACTCACTGTAAGTCTTTTAAATTTTTTGGGTTTAAATGGATATAAAGTCTCAAAAGGGAAAGCACAAATTGCAAAGGAACTAGTCATCTACCTGGGGCTGGAAATATACAAGGGACATCGACGGCTCAGTGCAGACAGGAAAGAAGCCATCTGCCGTCTCCCAGAGCCCCACACCGTCAGAGAGATGCAGGCTTTCCTGGGCATGGCAGGATGGTGCAGACTTTGGGTGGCTAATTATGGACTACTAGTCAAACCCTTATATGGAGCACTGAAAGCAGCCCAGGGAGGAGTCGTGGAATGGACTGATGAAACTAGAGCTGCATTTAAACAGCTGAAACAATCCTTGATGTCAGCTCCAGCACTAGGACTGCCAGACTTAACCAAACCTTTTGAACTGTTCACACACGAGCAACAAGGTGTTGCCCTGGGGGTACTGTCACAGACCCTAGGATGCCAGCGCAGGGCTGTGGCTTACTTCTCCAAACAGCTAGACAATGTCAGCCAGGGGTGGCCGGGATGTTTGCGAGCTGTGGCTGCGACTGTTATCCTAATCCAAGAAGCTCGGAAACTCACCCTGGGGCAGTGCATTGTCATGTATGTACCCCATGCAGTTCAGGCAGTGCTTGAGCGAAAGGGGGGTCACTGGTTGTCCCCTAGCAGAATGCTCAAGTACCAAGCTGTGTTGTTGGAACAGGATGATGTTACCCTGAAAACAACATCCAATGTAAATCCTGCCATGTTTCTGTCCTCGACACTAACTGACAGTGTGCCCGAGCATGATTGCTTACAGACACTAGAGGAGATCTACGCCAGCAGACCAGACCTGAAGGACTCACCCCTTGAGGATCCAGACTGGGAGCTGTACACAGATGGGAGCAGCTTCATGCAGGATGGTAAGCGTTTGACAGGATATGCCGTCACAACGAAAGATGAGGTGATTGAAGCAAAAGCCTTACCAGCAGATGTATCATCCCAGAAAG
Organism: Pithys albifrons albifrons; assembly: GCF_047495875.1. Classification (NCBI taxonomy): domain Eukaryota; kingdom Metazoa; phylum Chordata; class Aves; order Passeriformes; family Thamnophilidae; genus Pithys; species Pithys albifrons. The sequence continues at coordinate 13,245,488 of NC_092470.1, forward strand.
CAGAACTAATTGCATTAACGAGAGCCCTGGAACTAAGCGAAGGAAAGAAGGTAAATATCTGGACAGATTCTAAATATGCTTTCAGCGTGGTTCATGCCCATGGAGCAATCTGGAAGGAGAGAGGCCTGTTAACTGCTCAGGGCAGTGGAATCAAACACGCAGACCAAATTAATGCACTTCTGCAAAGCATTTGGAAACCAGAAAAGGTGTCTATCATTCATTGCAGAGCTCACCAGAAGGGGAAAACAGCCCCTGAATTGGGAAATCATTTTGCTGATCAGGCAGCAAAAAGGGCTGCAGAAAAAGGCATCCTGCCAGTAATACCACAAAAAGAAATTGACTTGACAGGATTCACCCCAAAATACCATGAAAAAGACCAGCAGTTAATTAAGTCCCTTAACGCAGAAATTAAAGAAAGTGGATGGGCAGTTACACCCACAGGACAGGTCGTAGTTACAGCCCCAATCCTTAGAGAAATAGCTCTGCGGGAACATGAAGCTACACACTGGGGAAGTGAAAACCTTCTAAAGCACCTAAAAAAGGTAATCATAGGGACAGGCATGACCGAGGTCGTGCAATCCACTGTTAGCAAATGTGAAATTTGCAGGCAAAATAATCCTGACACAACCAAGAGAGTGGTGCTAGGGGTAACAAAGGCTGGAGACTTTCCTGGAGATTACTGGCAAATAGATTTTGCTGAGTTACCACCCAGAGAAGGGTATAAGTACATACTGGTACTAGTTGACACATTCAGTGGATGGCCTGAGGCATACCCCTGTCGCACCAACACAGCAAGGGAAGTGGTAAAAGCTCTACTTAACCACATAATTCCAAGATTTGGAGTTCCTCTGGGAATGTCATCAGACAGAGGGACACATTTCATTGCAACCATAGTTAAGGAGGTGTGTCGTACCCTCGGAATTGTTTGGGACTTGCATACCCCCTACAGGCCTCAGGCGAGTGGCAAAGTTGAACGCATGAATGGTACCCTCAAAATGCAAATCAGTAAAATTTGTCAAGAAACATCCATGTCATGGGTTCAAGCTCTGCCTCTGGCTCTCCTGAGAATTCGTATTCAACCAAGGCGGAGGGATAACTTAAGCCCTTATGAAATACTGTATGGGAGACCATACCAAGCTCCGCACCTCCCGGGGGACATTCACATAAAAGGGAAAGTTGATTTACAAAAGTATTTAATGGCTTTAAGCTCTACTTTACAGAAACTCCAGAAATTTGTTGAGCTATCCAGACCGATTGGACTAGACACACCTGCTCATCAGTTCCAGCCCGGAGACTGGGTCTACGTCAAATGGTGGGACAACGATCCGCTGCGAGCTAAGTGGAAAGGACCCTTCCAAGTCCTGCTGACTTCTTTTACTGCAGTTAAAATTGCTGGGAAAGGACCCTGGTTCCATTACTCCAGAGTGAAGAAAGCATCAATTCCTGGGACAATTGACAAAGCAGAACCGGACACTGATGACGATGATGCGGCTTAGACTGCTTCTTCTGTTCATGTGGTCTGTACAGTCGGTAACTATGATGCGAGTGTGGAATCAAAATTTACATGTAACCCTGGTGCAAAATGTGTCTAAAATCCTTCACAAAACTGACTGCTGGATTTGTACACAAACACCAGCAATTGATGATAATGAGAGTGATTGGCCCCTGATTGGTATTCTAATGAACGAGACAAACTTTGGTGAGACTTTCGGAGTCCCGGGGACATGGAAACTAGTTGAGAGAGCCTATTATTCAATACCCCTGAGCAATGTAATTCTTGGTCAAGACGATCAAACTGTTCCCTGTCTGTATATTAATGTTACAGGAAATGTCACCCTTCCTACCTATTGTGACACCAGCACAGCTACCAAGGGGTTAACCCCAAAGATGGTGTTAAAATTGGCAGCACGACCCTGGAGAATAGTCCCTAAACAGGGCTCAGGGTGGTACTGGATCTGTGAAAATGAAGCCTGGAAAGTTTTACCCCTCAATAAAGACAGGGTCTGCACTTTAGGAGCTGTGATACCAAACATAACAATCTTTGACCGAATTGATGAACAAGAAGGGTGGGGAGGAATCTATCCCAGAAGGGTAAAGAGAACCAATAATCCCCTTATAGATCGTCCCACACTTTTCCACAGCATAGTCAGAGCTGCAATTCCATCCTTGGGAGTAAGTGAATTAGAAAAAGCAGTTGTCAATATCTCAGCTATCCTCGAAAACCTCCAAGATAAAACCACAGATGCTATTACAGCTTTGAAAGAAGAGGTCCACAGTTTGTCTCGTGTAGTTCTGCAAAATAGAATGGCCCTGAATTTGATACTAGCCTCACAGGGAGGTGTGTGTAAAGTCATTAACACTAGTTGTTGTTCCTACATAGACCAAAGTGGAAGAATTGAGAAAGATCTGGCTGCAATTCGGAAGCAAACCAAAATTCTGCATCAGGTAACCCTTGATAATGTCTCATTAGGCCTGGATGATGTTTTCCACAAGCTCACGTCATGGTTGCCGAACTGGACCTGGATGAAACAGCTGTTTTTGGTAGTGATATATATAATTAGTGTTTGCATAATTGCTTATTGCATGATCAAATGTTGCAAATGCTGTTCATCTCTTTGGTACAATTTCAAGTATGGAAAGTAGAAGCGAACAAAATTTTGAGTTTTGTCCGTTTCTAAAAGGGGGGACATGATGCCGAAAGGGTTTTTTTTAACTTTTCAATTTTCATATTTTGTAGATTTTAGAGACACAGTAGATGCAATGCTGTAGATTTTAGTGAATTAATATTTAGCAGCTTGTAGCACAAAGTCCTTCTATCTCTACCCCTGCTCCAGAACAGGCAGCTAAGATCTGCCAGCTGTTTAGTCTCTTCCTCAAGGTACCTGATTAAGGCATATCAGAAGAGAACATAAACATGGAGCAGTGTGACCCAAAGCCCTGGAGAGCGTCCAAGAGACCTTTGTGTGCTGAAGAAGAGGAGGTGGATGAAGACAGAGGGTCCCAACGACCCCAGCCCCAATTCAACGGGGGTGGGAACTGGGAGGGGACAGAAGTGGAACTGGACATGTGGACAGTAGTGATTGGATAAGTTATATTATAAAAGCTATAGAACTTAGAGCTTGCGAGCGCGCGCGTCAATGTATTCCTGGATGAGCGGGGTTGCTCATTAAAGTGCCTGCCCATTATCTTATCTCCTACAAAACTTGGCTCGGAGTCTTTTTTACAGACTTCTACGGCAACAATGGCAATGGAGAACCACTGCAGAAGTGCTCATGCTTGCAGGCTGTTCACCTCAGGTAAGATGGGTTGGCACCTGTGCTGTAATGAAAGGTCATTCTGCCTCTCTTCAGAAGGCCTGATACCATCCCAGCAGATGGCAACGAGTGCAGGCCAACAGGAGATCATGCAAGAGGCTCAAATATGTTCCCCTGTGGCAGAATTCCCAGACCAGAAGATAAAAATTAGCCGCCCTGCTGTGGTGATGGAGATTCACCATGGCCACTGCAGCTCCTCCTCTGAGCTCTCATCAGCGACAAACAAAAGAAAAAAATGCACTACAGTGATTGCAACTGTCTGGACAGAAAGGAAGTAAAATTTTATTCTCCCAGTTCCTTCAGCTGACATCTCATCTGAATGCACAACACAATACATGCTGAGAATACGTTATGATTTCTGAAGTGCCTCTTGACTACTTTATCTTTGCAGTTTTCAGAATACCTCCTGCAATCACAGCTTTTCAAGTAGTTGATTAGCCAGAGAGAGAGAATGTACAGAAAAATGGCAGGGAGCATATCACAGGCTTTGGGAGCCACTTTAACCCACCACCTGCAGCACCTGTACCATCATGTTTCTCACTATCTACAATACCCCAGCCCTACACACCCTAAAGAATAGCAGGTCTATATACACTCATCTTCAGGAACATCTTTGCTGTTCTTACCGGACTAAGTACACACAAGCACCAAAATCACAGTTTCATTTTGCTCTGCTGACATGTTCTGAACAAGTCACTGACTGCACACAGTCATCAAGGCACTTTATATATTGGAGGCATGTTAAAATTTACAGTCTAGTACCAAAACATTGCACAAATCTACAGCTAAACCAAAACAGTGGTCATGCTTTCAGAAATAGTTTGTATAAGGAAAGACTGGCATTACCTGAAGCCTTCCTATTGCCACGAGGCAGTATTTGCTACCTTGTCCCACATCAGCATCTTCTTCTGGTATAGTCATTCCTACAGCAAATGATAACAAATACTGTTACAATCAGGAAATTGGGATAAACACAGATGCTGCTGACCTGGTTCTACTCTAGTCTAGATGCTCTAAATCATACAAAATTAACCTTATTTTCTTCTCTAGGATTCAGTCATTATTTCTGGGTTCAGATCGGATAATCTTTCTCAGTTGTGCTCAGTCCTACGAACCTCACGTGCATAGACAGGACCCACGGCAGCAATTCTGGCTGCAGAAGGCAAAGCAGATACTAAAATTCCACTATACACTGAGATGGACTGTAACATTTCCATGAGTACAGCTCTGCAGTGTTACTGGAACCATGAGGTCACTTAATATGGTCAGTGGATGCACACTACGTTCAGTTTTCTTTGTGAATAATATATTATAATGAACCTTAAAAACAAGGCACGGCCAAAATTAATCATTAATTTTGTGCTCATATTTAACAGCTGGTATTACTTTTTTCTATAATGGACTAAATCTGGGTCCTTGCATTGAAAGAATGAAAAAAATGCAGATGCTTTGCTAACAGTGCTTGTTTCAGTTGGGTCACAGGAGTAACTGTTATAAACACAGGAATAATTTCAAAATATACATGTGTACTATTTTCCATTTCAGTGTTTCACAAATAGGAACATCCAGATTAGCTCTGTTTACTTACTTGTTGGCTAAGCCCTTAGTTAAGGCTATTTCCCAACTCCATTTTTAAGATACCAATTTCCTACAAAGCACTTGAAAAAAACAACTTCCAAGAGTGACACCACTGACTTAAGTGATTTGTAAACTCTTTCTCAAATAACTCTTTTCAAATAATTCAGTCACAACAGGCAGTGAATCATTTAAGAGGCACTTAAAAGCATTAATGAAACTAATTGCAAAGCAACTACCAATTATGAAACAACAGCCAATTTATTCCCTAAATTTATAATTCCCAATGTAAGTCAATCTTTGGACCATGCAGAGAATAATGACAAAACACCACTTACTTAAATGACAACTCTGAAAAATGGCTATAAATGCTCCTGAATGAACTGAAGTCACCTCTAAGGAAGCTATTTTGTATCAAAATAGTCGAATCTTATCTGACAATCAGCTTCCAAATAGCACTTTACAGGTATTTTTTGGTCCTCATGGAGATATATGATAAGATAAAATACACAAACTATGAAAGAAAACCCCTCGTGTTTTTGTTTACATATTCAAACTTGTTCTGTAATTAATTTCAGAATCTGGAGGCCACAGTTTTTTTTGCAGCCCCTGACTGATAACTAGGATTTTATCAAGGGATCTCAAGAGCTTTACAGAGGAACATTATTGTCCCATCTAACAAGAGTTCTTTCAAGAAAATAACTCCAGGCACTTCAGTTGGGTAACCTAAACCAAAAGATACCTTTCAAATGGAGTTTTTCATTTGAGAAGGACAAATTTAAAGTATTTTCCCTTGACTTCAAAAGCTTTTTTAATAATTTTCTTAGTGGCACAGAGTATTTCAAAGGACAGCAAAGATACAGCTGGACGGCTTCCACTTTGCATAATCTTTTCTTTTTTTTCTGCAGTCTTCAACAACAGTTTTGCTTTTAGGAACTTGGTCCATGCTTGCTACTGCTCAAATAAACTCAAAGCAACCTAAACAATCTCCAAAATTAAACCTAGCTAAGAAACATTTCTGATGTCACTCTATTGACAAAGGGAGGTTGTTCTAATTTTTGCCTTTTTATTTTCATTGTGCCAAGGTGGATTGCATTTGGTCTCTGTAACACACTGGAAAATGTATTAATTGCATTATCCCACAGGACACTCTATGAATAAAAACCAATCTACCTGGAATTAATCAATACATGACCCAGGGGATTGCCAACCTAGCCCTGAAGTTCCTAGACAAAAAATATGACAAAATGATTGTGTGCTCCTCTGCAATGTAGGTGCCATTACCAGCAGCATTCCATAGAGGAAAACTGATTTCTTTACTCTTCTGCTGATAGTTCCAAAGATTCAACTGTGGGTCTGCTTATATGGGAGGGTGCACTTCTAGAAGAGATTTAATTTTGCTTTAGCACACATCCTATTGAACATACTCCAGTAAGAACAGGTAAATAAAGATATGTGCACTGCACTTAATACCAGTTTGTCCAGCTCTTAACATAATGTAATATTGCTCCTGAACATCACCAAGTACTATCACTATTTCTAAAAAAAAAAGCTCTAAGAGCTTGGAGGAATGCAGCCATGAAAATGATCTTTAGGGGACATCAACAAAATAAACATACATTAGTTACTCACATTCTTTATGCATAACCCTGTGAGAGGCTTTATTTCTCACCACCAAATACACACTCCTCTTGAATAATAAATACAGTGCTGTCCTTTCTCCAGTTAATATCAACAATTTGCAAATCTAAGCCTGCAACTGAGCATCACAAATAGAATGTGGTGCCGTCAGAGGTTATATTTAATTTCCAAGTGTCCTTTATGCCAGCAAAGTTTCCCACAGGGCAATGGCATGTGTTTGTGTGGACATAAGGAACTTTTTAGTTTTCCCAATGAGCTTCCACTTGGCTTTAACAACAAACCAGCTTCATTTTCTGCCTTTTTTCTCTACCTTTCTGCCCCATATTTTCTGTGAAACACAGAACAGTGGACTTGTGGTTTTATTTCACTACACTGAAAAATAAATTATTTAGGAGTCTTTAGAAAGATGTAACTTAAGCATCCAGTGGCCATTAGCAATTCCCTGTTAATGCCTGTCTCCATCAGAACCATTTCTGATGGTTACTTGCTTGAAGATGGAACTGGACTGTGTGACCATCTCCTACACAAAACAATGGAAAAAGGCTTTCACACACACACACAAAAAAAAAAAAAAAAAAGCTGTGAATGTTTACGGCATACCAAAGGAAAAAATCTTGTGAAAAATCCCAATAAAAAGTAAATTCTTCCTTTTTTAAAAAAATAAATAAAGCCTTACAAATGGCAGCACTGCAAGCAATATTCAGGCAACTGTTTTGTTTTGTATTGGAAGAGGGAGTACTTCGCACAAATGTCCAGATTCTGGCCAAAACGTTAAAATAACCTAACAGCTTTGGCATGCTGTGGTTAAGACGTTACCGTAAGTCTGACTTGGAAGACTAAAATGTTTCTTTTTTAGCTAAAGAGAAAAAAAACATTTCAACATTATCTGAATTTGACATTATTCTGGAACTTCTTATTTAAAGTTTTCAAAACAAGTATCTGTCTAAGACTTTTCCCCACTAAGTGCTTTTCTGCAGATCCTGGCTTTGATTTACAGAAAACGACCATCATCCTGACAGATTGCATATTCTTTCTAGACCAAATATTTTCCATCAACTGTTATGGCATGAAAAAAACCAACCTATTAGGAAAATATCATATGGACCACAGAAGATTCATTTTCTTCCAGGAATGAGATGTTCAGAGGGAATAAAACATAGAAGAAAATCAAATCTTGTTAATGATGAAAATGGAATCATCACAAGAAGGGCAGTATTTCTCAGTTTTGTGACTGGTTGTGAACTTGAAGCACTGTCTAGGCTACGGACCACAAGTTCTAATTGTTTTACTTTGCTGGGAACAAAGGGACAAAGGCTGGAATTGGTGCTCACCCAGTTTCAAACCAGTGGTTCTTTTACCTCACTCAATATAATGCAACCCAAGCTCTCACTGTTCAAAATAACATACGACACAACTGGTTGGAACATCCATCTAGAATATCTGACTCCCTTTTCCTTTGACTTCCACACAAAGTCTATCCTGATTACTTGAGGCCAACACATAATTTCTGGGGATACAAGCACATAGTTCTCCTATGCCAGTTTTGCACTTGATCTGAGTTTTACCCTTTTCTTTCAGGCACAATGGAGGAAAATGAAGGGACCATTAACACACACTGCCTGAGCAGAGGATGAGAGGCATGATGTTCCTGTGTTTTCTCTCCCCTTTCTCACTGAAGAAGGGGCAAAAGGCACTCTGCCAGTATGTGAGCCTTGCTGCTCCATAAAAGTGAGAAAAACCACAAAGGCAGGCTAGATGTGCAAAATGTTTTCATGATGACCACAGACCTGAGCCATAACACAACAAACCCTGCCCTTAAAATATGCCACCATCCTGGTGCCAGCTGTCTGCAGTTTTTTTGATTTTCACCTACTTGAAGTACTCAGATTACTTCACAGATTTACAGATTCCTCACTGCAGCAACACTGTCGAACCTGACAGTCTCTCCCACTAATAATGATCACAGAGCAGTTCTGGATGCTTCTGTATCAACACTGATTCTGTTATATTCAGTGTGGGACTAAAAAATTGGACATTGGCTGCAAACAGTGCAATTCAACACAGAAAGAGAAAATACTAAGTGCTAAACAAAAGAGATTAAGTAGAGATTAACCACATTTGCTAAATATTTTTTACTTTGTTTTTCAAAGTATGTTTTGTGTTGTGTATTACCTCTGTAATGCACATGACGCACTGCATGCTTGGAAAGAAAAGAATCTGGAGTTTATACTGGTCCACTTGGCAAGTGAAAAATAAATGAAAATTATCTTTTCCATAGGCGAATTCTTAAACAGCTGTGAGTTAGCACAAGCCCATTTATTCCCAAGAATTCAAAGATGATGCAAAGGCCAAGGCTTGCTGTTCTCTAACTGATTTGAACGAAAGCAATTTTATTACAGGGTAGAAAAGCCTTAGCAAATGCTATTACTGCTTCAGTTATTTGATTTGCTTTGCAGATTATGCACACCAGAATTACCACTGGAAATGAGAAGAAATGCAGTGATGTTGCCACTTATTTGCCCAAATATATAGGGGAAAAATTAGGTCCTTGGATATTCCTATTCATCTCTGAAAGTCAACAGATACATGACAATCACCAACACAAAGTAGGGAAGACTGGGAGGGCAAATAAACTCTCATGAAAAAGGCTGCAGTTTTCACCACTATGTGCCCTGAAAAAGGCACTCAGTCATGACTAATACGAGTAACAATTTGGATGGCAACATAAAAGACCACTGAAATTCCACACAAGGCCATCAAAATCAAAAATGTCCCTCAGGATTGTGCTATAGTTTGGAGGCATTAACACGGTGGAGGAGCTCTGGGATATCATAAGGGAGCACCATGTGATTTTGAGGAGTGGAGTAACAGAAATGGGATGAAATCCAACATTACTAAATGCATAAGCATGCACTTGGGGACTAATAACAGTCATAAGATACAGCAACAGAAATGGGATGGAACTTGGTATTACTAACTGAAACATCACACAATTCAAAGCAAGATCTGCAGCTGACAAGTGAGGAAAAGGCAGGCTGGTATTTGTATCAGGTGACTGAGGATGCCAGCAGGATGCACTACACAAAAGAGAATGGTGCTGCACCATACACTGCCAGTCCCAATGGGAAATAGTTTGCATGATACACCACTACAATCTCATCTGAAACAAGAGTGTATAGTGCCAGTGACCTGCATTTTGAGAAGTGAAAACACAAACAAATGAAATGTCATAAGGATAAAGAGAATGCATTGTGAGAATGGAGAGCAGAAGAAGTGGGGTGGATTATCTGTGCAAAATCCAGGCTTACAGGATATGATCTTCTGGAAATGCACCAGAACACTGGAGAGAGACAGACACACAGGGCAGGAAAACTCCCACTTGACCTTCAGTGAAATAAAAACTTCCCATAAAGTAATGAGGACTGAAAATTAAAAAGGTTGTTAGGCATGGGAAAGCAGTGAGATTTTAGAGGAGTTGAAGACGGGGAAAACACCTCCTGACACTTACAGGGTGATTGTCTCCTGGTCACTGGGCACTTAAAGATCCAGAAGATCCTTTTTAATCCCATACTCCTGCTCTGCATGCCTACTGTCCTGCAGAAATGGTGGTTGAAGGGCACACACTGTCAATGTCATAACCTTGTGCTGACCTGAGTTCATGTCTGCAGCTCTGCATTAGCAACATACGCCCCTGAAGTGTTAGATCTCTTTAAACATCCCTTAACATGCAGCAAAATTCTCATTCGAGCTAAGCAAGGAGCTCAAGGAAATCTTATTTGATCTGCACATTCATGAAGAGACATCCTGTGTATCAAAGTTGAATTCAATTATGTTTGGAACTACTGATAGAAAAGTTAATCTTTGTAGAAGAAAATAAAACAAAAAAGCCCTGCCATTTTCAGAGCACTTTGCACACACTCTGCTCTCACTGTTTTGAGACAGAATTGAAATGGAAACATTTTCACTCCTATTGAATCCTATTAGCAACAAGAGGGGAAGTTTTTCTCTGCTTCCGAAACTCCAATTCAGCAGAAAACCAGAAGATCACATCTGCACACCACTGCAGAGACTTGGTACAAACCAGCTCTTAGCACTCATCATCTCTGGATAAATGTGATTTATGGCTGTGGTATACTACCACAAAAGGGCAGGACAGCCCCTGGTTTGCTTCATGCCAGCAGCGCTGTCTCACTGTAAACAGCCTCTTCAGCTCCTGCAAACGCCAAAGTCAACTAACCCCGCTCATAACGATGTCTGGATGAGCTCCACTGTCTCCTCTTTGAATTTTTCAAAGGTAAGCACTCCCATATGTAATACTGAGTTCCAGCAGGTAAATGTTTTTCTCTGTAGTTCAAAGCAGTATGCCAAGACTTATTCCAAAGAAAACAGCCTCAAAACAGAATTTATCACAAATACTGAACATTCTTGAGTAACACCATCACTTTGAAGACCCATGCACCTAAACTGGAATCACACATTTTCATACATAGGGGCTTGCAATTCAGTACTTAAGTATAATGTATTAGCTGGTATTTTCTAGAGGTACATGTGCTTTCTGCCTACCCTCTTCAAGTTCAGACCATTTTTATGTTGGTTTATCAGGTTGAAAACTTTTGGTCCCAGGTACTGGAATCCTGCATTACTGACAATGCCTGCAGCTGCTGTGTGCCCATGAAATTGAGAAGGGTGTCTCATGGAAAAACAGGGATGCTGATTTCTTGTTACCGAAAGTTTCTCAAGATGAGCTTTCATCGGTTACTGCATTAAAACTCACTCAGTTTTTCCAGCAGCAAAGAATCCTGAAACAGGTTTTCAGCTGCCAATGACAGCTTGGTGCACACCTCCTTCAAAGAGAGACACTCACCTGCTGGTGGCCATGCCTTGATATAGCCAGTGCAATGGACAACTGCATACTGTGCTTCACCTTCTTTCACTGGGCCAAGGCCATTCCTAAATGAACAAGAAACACAAAAACATCGTGTTGATTGACATACAGAATAGCTTTATGCTTTTAAACTACAACTAAAGGCTTACTGGTATTTGTAAGTTATGCTGGAAACAACCAAGTGTCAGCCTAGAATTCTATACGCTGACAGCTCCATTACATTGCTATTCAAGCTGTACCTGTTTCACATAATATTTCTCTTAAAAAGATACTGAACCTTAATTCAGCGATGGAGCTGGTTAAGACAAAGAATTTGAGTGACATGCAAAAAGATTTTGTTTGCAAAAAGATCCAGTGACTCCACCATAGCTGAATTTAGGGATGAGTTCTCATTTTCCCAGCCCCAGGGCTGTTTTACACTGTATTAATGCAGGTGTTCATCCAGGTGGCACTCCTGGGGTGAGCATGAGCACTCCCATTTGCCACTGAGCTAATGGCAACTAACTGGTTTGTGTCAAATTAAGTAATAGTACCTGTATCTTTTTCTCATGGTGGTTATTCTGTTCAGAGGTAAATGATCCAGAGGAGCATTTCCGCACCTAAAAATAAATTAATATTTTAAAGGGCTCAAAAATGCATATAATACACATGATTAAAATATATTTTCAAATCTTTATTACAATATATAAGTATACAATAATGGACATATTTCTAACAAAAAGTTAGAGATTCATGTTTTCTTACAATGTGTTGCTTCCACAGGCTGAGCTTTTTAGGTGTGCTACAAATATTTTCTCTATTTTAGAAAAACAGAAGAGACTAGAAACAGATTCCCTTCCACACTCCCTTAACCTTTAAAAACTATTTGAAATTGATATTCAGAGGGTGGCTAAAGAATAGACACTCTCCAAAATACTATAAACCAAGGGTGAGCACTGGAGAGGAATACAGGTCAGGACACCAAATATTCACACAAACCAATCTCAGTGTTCCAGCAGCTCCCCTGGACAGAGCACTTCAACTGTTACACACCTGGTACAACACCAGTAGACATTAAGCTCATGTTTGCGAGATCAAACTATGTATACTGTCAAGTAACTTTAACACTTATTCATGTATATTTTGTGGTATTTCAAACTATGTCTAACTGTATAATTTCAAAAATCCATTTGAAGCTGAGTAAATAGTTTGAAGGGCAAAAGCAGTTCATTTTCAATGGAAAAAGGAATAATAACAATGAAAAACGCAATCACAAGGGAAGTTCACATTATTTTAGGCTCATTCTTCCCAGAAGTTTTTTTTTAATTCCTTTTTTTTTAATCTTCTCAGTCACTTCCAAAGCGAAGGAATGAACAATTAAAATAAGATTTAGAATTACAAAAACAATGGGGCTACTGGCACATGCAAACCCACTCTAGTGCACTGGAGTTTACAGAACCAGGGTGCTAGGAAATAACTGCAACGTGAATTGTTGTTCTGAAAGCTGAGGAACAACTGCAAACAGAACATTAGGCCTGGTTTTCTTCACACAAAAACTCCTCCTAACATGATCAGTGTGTAGAGCCTGGAGGAAGAAAAAGCGAAGTTGCCAGGGCCACTCTTCCAGGCCAAATTTCTCTCCTCCCAGTTAAGAAGGAAAAGGCACTACAGGTGCTCTAGCTGTGAAGTCTGATCTTGTAGGTATAAAGTGTATAAATGGCTTAAAAAGGTACCCAAGAGCATTCATCCTCCTCACATGACAAACAGAATCCACCACATAACCAAAGCAGAGGTATCTGTACTTTAACATGTCAAGTATTTGGCTTTGGGTTCTCCATTCTATGAACAAATTTTGCATTTGCTATTTACAGCACACATATTGTATTTAGGCTGCAGATGCAATTATGTACTTTCCCCTCTTAGCCCCCCAGACTGAAATTTGTTGCAACAGCAACAAGCATTTCAGCCTTTCAGCACTAAAACAAAGAAGTCTCATAAGCCCCAGTGAAATGCACCGGGCAGGCAAATATCTTTAAAGAAGGCCAAGCATTGCAGAAGAGATTGAAAAATTGCAAATTGAAAACCCTTTAACAATTACTCACTTATCTAGTATCAGACAACTGACATTTGGTAATTCATACCAGGCTTAGGTTAATTCCTACATAGCTGGCAAGTTTGCCTGTTTATATTCAAGATTCTTTTAATATTATTGGTTTGCTGAAAAAAATATGCAGAGTTGGGCTTCCAGTACAATTGCAAAAACTTTGTTCCTAAAGTATTGACTCATATAGCTTGAGTAGAAGAGATAATGGCTAATATTCCAGGGGTGAAGTGGTCAAAGTGCTCTGGAAAAAGAATTCTACACTACACGCAGATAAGAATAACTACAACACACAAACAAGGTGCTATTTTGTTAGTCATAAAGGAAGACAGGTTTCAGTTTTACTCCAGTTCCAAAAGCAAGCATTCCAGAAATGCTTCATGGGAGTGTGTCATTACAGCTTTGACTTTTAAGCAAGGTCTGAAGTCTAATCCGAGACAGGACTGGAACCATCACGCAGCCAAGGTAAATGCATACCTCATTCTGCAAATGAAAGAGCGCCTGGATCCCATGCACATTCTCATTGAGGACTGCTGACCCTCTTTCTTTACTGTTCCAGTCTTCAAGTCCAGGATTCGTCCTAGAAATGCCAGGGAGAGCAACTGGTGTTCAGTACACAGATTTAATTCCATTTACTAGAAACTAAGATAACAAGAAGTTCATAAGCTGAATGCCATTAGCCCAGTTAGGGGAAAAATACCAACAAAAAGTCTTGATCCTGGTCTCAGAGGGGATGATCAGTTATGTGCTGGCTTAACCAGTGATTTCAGCAAGGCTGACTCTGAGTCACAGCAGTGATGGCTCCTTCCTTGGCTGGCCCAAGACAAACTACTTCCAAGGCGAGTCAAATGTCTGAAGGCAGACAAGACAATGACAGAAGGCATTGCTTTTGACTTGACCCGCTCCCTCCACTCTCTACCAGAATTGTGGATAAAGCAACTTGTATCATTCCCTTGACAGCAGGTCTCTCTCCCTGTGTTTGTGTCTATCCAAATGTTCTCACCACAGCACCACCTCACACAGCCAGAGCTTTTGTGATGGTGAGAAGTGCGTAAGACCAAACTTTTCCTCTGGATGATGAGATACAGGATTTGTCACACCACTTGTAGCGGGGTTTTCTCAGTTAATAAAAACCTGACAAGTTGGAGTATTTTTGAAGTTAATTTTCAGTCAGATCAGTGAAAAGATCTGACTCGCCACACAGAAACATAAGTCCATGCAAGGTCCGTGACCAGACCCTGCTGACTACAAACCTCAGAACCACATACCACAGGCACAGAACTGAAAAGTGCAGACAGCTACCAAGTCATCTCAAGAAAGGACAGAGGAACCACTGAGCTGGCACTCCTGTGGTAAGTTGGGGGAGGGCTTTACTAAAAACCAAAGGTAGCAAGGGGATAATTGATGACTTTCATTCAAAACAGAAGGCAGTGATTACTACAGATCGGTTCAGATCAGTGATTGCAGGGTACTAGGTATCACACAGAATCCTTCTGTTTATCACCAAGGAAATAGTGGAATGGACTTTCGCATCTACAGCTCAATTGATAACAGATCACTATAAAAACTTGCACAGACTAGAAATGAACCACTGGCCCAGGCTGACGATGATTCAGGACTGGAGTCAGTCATGAAAAGTGACAGTGGGCAAGAGAAATGCAGTGGAACAGCTGCTAGGCAAGTAAATGACAGCCACCAGAGCTGATGACACCAGGCCGTGAGCAAACCTCCATGTTAATGTGGGTATCTTTCAATAACAAACTACATAAGCCTAAGTCTTTACTGTGATATAACTAACCAAGTTTATAGCCATGTAAGAGACCATATTCTGTCTGTACTGAAGAAGCCATGCAGAATACATTCAAAGTCTCCTCACCACACTGACTTAAAAGCCTCTGTCCAAAAATTAAGTTCTGAAATAATCCTATTGCCAAACACTAATTTCAGAATTACTTTACCCTGAAGTATTTACTTCCTTACAGGAATGAGAATAAAATCATTACACTATAGTTTAAAGTTTAATTTTTTAGACAGGGAAGCAGGCAGCAGCGTTTTAGTCTTAAGGTATCCTACAGGTAACTCCTTCTGTAGGAAAGCCATCCTTGCCAACAGAAGGTCATTTGGTGTATCTCCAATGTGTACCTCAGATGGCTAAGAAGTTACCAAGCCTGGGAACAATTCCTAAAGCTGCTTCAGTTCAAAGCACTGGGCTATATATCAATACTGGTCTATGATTCAGGTGTGAGCTGAGAAGAAATCATACCACCAGATTTCCCAGCTCATTTACACTGATCCTATGATTTAGGATGGACCTGAGTTCAAAGACACTTCGCTTCCCTGCATAGGAGTCTGCCTCTCTGTCTCATTTTCTATAGCTAAAGCCAGTCTATTTTCCCATCCCCTCAACCTGTTACACAATTTAGAAAAATAAAGTATCATCAGGCAGGAGGCAAACTGATTCACAAATGAGGGCAATACATGACAAAGTAAATGAAGACAAAATATATGTGCAGGACCCAATGGCTGTCCATGTGAGCATGCCAGTCAAATAAAACAATTAAAAGCATTTTTCTCTTTGGACACAATAACTTTGTCACACACATAAACAAAAGTTGTTTTCTGTGATTTTTTTTTTCCATTCCAATACAAATTCTTGAAATGATACTAATATTAATCAAAAAGCAGTGACAGTAAATGTTACTCAAACAGCTAATGGGAATTTCTCAGGTTTTACCATCCAAGAACCCCTATTAAAAAAAACCCAAAAGGATACTTCACAATTACATGGCCACTAAGTCTAAAATTGCTGGCACATGTTCTTTGGCACGTGTGGAACCCCAACAACAAAAGTCAGTTTTTAAATTTAGCCTTTTGTTTGGCAATGTCTTAGAAATATGTACCAGATAACAAATAGAAGTCTAAATTTTGTCCTGACTTACAAAATCACTACAGGGGGTATGTGGGAGTATGAGTCAGAGAAATGTTTAGTGTACAGATATTACAACAAAGCTCTCTCAGCAGCTTGTTTCAATAGTCCATCAGGCACGTGTTAACCTTGTAGAGCTCTAACAATATACTGCAGATTTTGACAAAGAACAAGCGGTTTGTGTTAGAAGCTTATGATCAAATTGTAGCAAAAAGAGGAAGAATTATATATCAATAGACTAAGTCAAGTGAATTGACATGAACTGCATCTCAGCATCACACAGGCAGCTCAGTTCAAGCAGGTGGCATGTCCTGACGACAGCTCTGCCACAGAACCGTAAAATATTCCTATCTCTGTGTGTTCCTGCGTCCTCCATGATAAATGCTAATTTAGGTTTCTCCACAGGGCACACAATGAAGTGCATCTGATGGCAAAGCTGGCAATCACATTCTTACTAATAAAAAATATTTCAGGATGCTCTAACAACTGTTAACAGTACACGCGCATATTCTTTTCATTTCTTCTTATACTTTCTTCAGTACAAGAGTTTAACATTCTAGTGGTACCACCAGCTGGATCCCTTATGAGCTTCCCCATAAACTGGTAATTGCATGTAGTTCGTTTTCATGTTAAACTTTTACTCTCTCCAGCTCCAGACACAACCCTGGGATACAGCAAATGCAGGAGCACTGCTGTGATTGATATTGCTCTTACTGCCATTTACAGCAGCTGCACTTGGAGGAGACCAGAGTTTGCTTGCTGAAGGAGAAAGCAAACAAATGAGCACAATGCTTATTAAGACCAACACGTAAATCTCTCCAGTTGGTCTGGGTATAATTGATAATTTGTTGAAATCTCCCCCTACAGTCCCCATCCAGAAGGCAGTGTTGCTTCGACCTGTAATAAGCCAGTTGTCCTCTGAGCAGGAACCTGCTATGTGATCCAGAAACCCGGTGTCACCTGTCATGACAGGAAGGGGCTGTCAGAAGGGACCACAGAGGTGAGGACAATGGACAAGTGATTCACTGTTTGGGTAAAAGTAGAGAAGCCATCTAAAACTCTTCCCACTAAAGAGGTAAGTTGGTTACAGATTCAAGTACTGAGGATGCAGGCCAGAAACATTCCTTGCAAGGTGTTTTCAAAGATGCTTTACAATCACTCTCATGATGATCAAGGGCACAAATGTTCATACTGGCACTGACAGGCTCCTTGCATATGCAAACAGCACCCGGATTATGCACAAACCTTCCCCTTTTGAATCTCCAGTTGCTACTGTGAATGTTCAAACATGTTTCCTGTGCTTGCAACGTTTGAGATGAACCTAAGCCAAGGATTGGCCTGGGCATACTGAAGTTCATGGGGTTTCAAATCTGGGAGTTTGGCTCAAATCCACTTTTACACAATAGCACCAGCTTGTTAGAAAATATGTTCCTCCATGTTTATACACTGCATGCTAAAGTTTATAGCCTGTTCTTTGTTAATTTTTTTGGTGGTTCTTTATTTTTTGGTGGATTCAAAAGATCCATAAACTTCAACAACTAATTTCACCAAAAATGCTTTCTCTGCTGGAGTTCCCATTCTAAGAATCTTGCAGTTTGTAACTAGAAGGAAGGGTTGCTACGTAAGGATGTTATTCTGCAAAAATTTCAGTGCAAATTGAAATTATTGTCTCTAGAAACAGACATATGGTGTTCACATCCAGTTTGCAGCATGGAAACATCCAGCTTAAAGGAAGAAATTTGTACTGGCCTCATGTGCACAAAAATACTATTGGCAAAGTACATGACACGATATTCCATTTCCCTCTAACTCATCAGTAGACGGACTGCTGTCTTGCACAGAATCTTGAACTTGAAAAAGAATAGACTTTATTAGTATATGGAGTCTCACCTTGCCCTCAATACCTTCAGCAACCCAGAAAATTTCACCCTCTAGATTATAATGTCTTGTCTTACAAAGAACAACTTAGATATTTTGTAATTATTCTCAGCCACTGGATTGTCCCCATATTTCTTTCCAGGCAAAATAAAATAAAGGATAAACTAAGTTTGGTTTGGACAAGATAACAAAAGATGACTTTGTGCTCATCAAAAATACTCCACAGGCTGCTCAAAGAAGACAAACAGAACACAGGAATACTGCACTCAAAAATCCTTATGAAAACTAAAAACATCTTTATCTTAATATAAAACCGGAAAAAGCAAGACAGGGATGCAGGAAAAACAAGAGGAAATAATTAAAAATAAAAACAAAGCAATGGTCAAGGTACTGTTGCTTCTGAACACAGGTCCAAATACAAGCTCACCCTTAAACTGAAGGGTCAGACAACAAAGGATTTCTATGGTGATGCTCTATTAGTACATTAAGTCTTTATAAACCAGCAGCAAAGATCAGCTTAAAGATGAGTATTCCCAAATAAAACAGTTTGTAGAGAATCAAGATACTGCTTGGGATAAACAATCAAGTCCAAGAAAACAAGGTGAAACTCTTCTTCAAGCTTTCATTGATCAGTTTACACATATGCCCTGACTACAGCTGAACATTCACCTTCACACCAACTGAGGTGCTCAGCTGGCAGAATTCCTCCTGAAAGCAACAGATGCATTAGGAATATACAAACAAAATACCTTCCATAAGATTACATAGACTCAATTTATATTAAATTACTCTTTATATTAAATTACTCTTTATAAGCTTATGCCAGATCAATTATTCTGTGTTAACTCAACAATCAAAAGAAAATAAAAATCTTTATGAATGTACAGCCTTACAATGTAAGGGATACCATTTTATTTCATGTTCAATGCAGCTCAGCAAGTGCTTTAAGCTCGATTAAGTTTAATAAATATACATCCACCCTGTGGATGCCAATATAAAAAAGTTAGAGATAATGTAAGAACACATTAAGAATCACAACTGCAATGCAAACAACTTTCAGGAACCCACATTTACAGAAACCAGAAGAAGCTCACAATAAACAAATAAAACAACATACCCATTAAAAAACAAAAACAAAACCAAAAACCCCATGGAGATTCTCTCTGTCAGCATTCTGGGGTTTATTATTTGCATATAGGCAATGCTCATAAATGCAAAGCCTTATCTAACACACACATACACAGAGTACACAGTCTCTGTCCTGAAAGCCCAAGTCCCTGCCCCAAAAATATCAAGGTATTTATTGTAGAGTTGGTGACACTGAGAGCCTCAGAATTGCCAGACCTCGGAACAGGCTGCAGGCCATCCAAGTATTCTCTATAAACATCAAAACAGAGCATCCCTTCAGCATCACAACACCACATACTGGAACTATGTGGAGTGATTCCACCAAACAATACAATCCTAATAAAACTGTACCAACAAAAAATGTGTATCTCTTTGTCCCCTCATTGAAAAGGAAACAAACACATGAGGAACAGGAATAGCCTGGATACTTAAAAGAACAGATGAACTTAAGACCATTCTAACTTAAAATGACAAACTAAGGGCAGAACCACACAACTGGCACCAGTTATCTGGTGCACCCAAAACCAGCACTGATTTTACAGCGTGACTCTCTTGCTCAAATCAAGGTTACAGTGCAGTTCCCATAGGCAATGCCCACCCAAAACCTGTTGTTATTGTAATACCACTCCTTCATACTTGCTGATTACTTAATGGTCTTTTAAATCTTTGACAAATAAGACACCAATTCTTGTACATTTAAAACACACCATAGAGGTAATAAAGAATGCACAGGCTTGAGATGTAAGGCCAGGCGAACCTCTAAGTTCACAAGACCAAGTGCAACTGTACCTGAGTCCGGGCAATCCCAAACACAGGCTTAGTGGAGAATGGATTGGGAGCAGACTCGAGTAGAACTTGGGGGACTGGTTGACAAGAAGCTCAGCGTGACTCAACAATGTGCACTCACAGCCCAGAAAAACAAACGTGTCCTGGCAGTGTGGGCATCAGGTTGAGGGAGGGGAACCTCCCCCTCTACTCCATTCTCATGAGACCCCACCTGCAGTGCTGCATCCAGCTCTAGGGACCTCAGTACCAGAAGGATGGTGACCTGCTGGTGCAAGTCCAGAGGAGGCCACAAAATTGACCAGAGGGCAGCAACAGCTCCACTGTGGAGACAGGCTGAGAGAATAGGGGTTGTTCAGCCTGGAGAAGGGAAGACTCAGGGAGACCTTAGAGCACCTTCCAGCATTTAGAGGGACACTACAAGAAAGACAGAGAGAGACTTTTTACAAGGGCATGGAGTGAAAGGACAAGAGGAAATGTCTTTAAACTGAAGGAGGGCAGACCAAGATTAGGAAGAAATCCTCCACTATGAGGGTGGTGAGGCACTGGCACAGGCTGTCCCAGGTCCCATCCCTGGAAGTGTTCAAGGCCAAGTTGGATGGGGCTTTGAGCAACCAGGTCTAATGGAAGATGTTCCTGCCCACAGCACAGGGGCTGGAACTAAAAGATCTTTAAGGTCTTTCCAACCAAAACTATTTCATGATTATAAATATAAACCATCAAAGCTCAGTCTCCTCACTAGTCTAGCTTCTCAGGGGGGTTATTTGAACCTCTCTAAATATGCTAAGGTTTACATCATCTAATTGCAAAAGGCGTTGTATAAGCATTAGAGTCAAGTTATGACATTCTTACAATAGAATGAAGAGTTGATCCAATCAACAGCAAAGTTAAAAAAATAAGAGGAGTAGTAATGCAATTGAAATGCAGCTATTTTTAAATATCTGTCTATCCCCTACTTACCAGCTGGAGACACTGACCCACAAAGAGGGAACTGAAAAGCTTTCTCACTCCCTCTTGTTTTTCAATAAGAAACCCCTCACGTTACACAGCTGTTTGCTTAATACAACTTGTTATTATAAAAGCTCACAAGGCCAGAAGGTCTCTGCTGTGCCTGCCTTCATGTTTGACTAACCACTCTGCACCATGTCATTCTCCACAGCGTTGGGCAAATATGCATAATTTTAATTAAATTAAAAAGGAAACTATGTGCTCTTTTGAGCTTTGCTCTTGAGTTAATTTTAAGGGACTATCTGAAGGGATAGTGTTACAGATCACATGCATGCTGATGGACCTGGAAAAACTGGATGTAAGAACACAAGCAAATAATTCAAAGCATATGTTGAAAGTTAAGTTGTAACACAAAAAAACCTCCAAGAAACCAACCCATAAAACATTTTAAGAACTAAATGTATTTTGACCTCTCAAGAATGCTTACCTTAGGCATAGGAAACACTGAGCACACTAATTAAAACAGCTTACAGAAACCCATAGAGATGTATAAGCTCTCCCTAGACATAAATATACAGCATCTAACTCAGTTTCCAGTTCCCTATCTGTAAAACAGGGCAATGATTCTTTCTTTTTCATCTTTGCATAGTTCATTTAAACCTTAGCAGCAGAAGCTTTATTGTGCTATATAGGTTCATAAAAGTCCTGACACAGCCACACTTTGATTTCTGCAGGTACTTTCAGGCTCAGTCCCTAAACAAATACACATGACAAAGCTTGTGGTTCAATGAGCTGGGCATTTGGGGAAGCACTTCTGTTACAAATATCAGATGTCTTTCAAGGAAATACTGAGCTGGAGGAAACATCATACGAAGGCCTGACCGTGATGCAAGATACAAACGGCTCCTCAGAAGACAGTCGGACTTTCTGTAACTAGAAAAAGCATGGAAAACCCCAGAATCTCTAAAGCACCATCAACAGATAGTCCCAGGGCAGAACAGCTATCCAAAATAACACTGAAATACGTAATTTATTCTTTTGCCATTCACAGCTACATAATAAATCAATACATAAAGGTTGTAAGTTGCTTTTAAATTAACTTATTTGTTTCACTTGAATGCTCAGCAGGAAGCTTTACTGAAAAACCCTTATGCCAAAAAAGCTTCAGCTCCTGGCATTCTGTATTATTTATACTTCATTATCAAATAACTTTATGCTTTATTAGTAGATACTAGTATTTTCTGGTTCTGAAATCTGGCTGTGATGACACACCATGGAACAGTCCATCAGAAGAAATAAGTAACAACCACAAGATGACTTTGTAAGATGTTTTGCTGTGGACAAAATTAAATTAAACACAATAGAAGGGAAAGAGAGGGAGGAGAAAAAGGCCCAAGAATGCTTTCTAGTTGTTTTTATAGGCTAATTCTTTAGTTCAATTAAAATCAGGTGTCTGAGACAAAACATAGCTGAAAGTTTTATTTCTCTTTTCGATGACTTGAGAGACTTAGACATCACATGCAGAAGTATCCACACTATGAAAACAGAAAGAAGAATGTTTAATGACTTAAGTTCAGATCTAAGGCACTACAATAGAACAGATCACACCATAGAAAGCTACCAGTGAGCCATATTCCCACACTGGTTATGTGCTGTCACACATGAGGCTTTTCCCTCCAAGCAGCTCCATGCAGGGTATCAGCGAGGAGCAAGTGGGTGCTGTGGTCTCCACAGGCTGGTGGAATGCCAGGGAAGGATCAAAGACTATGCAGTCCTGACTCGGCTGTCCCAGCATTATAAAACAGCTGAGCCTCAGCGAAGGACAGAGAGATGACAGCAGCATGGGGTAAAGCAATTGCTCCTCTTTGGAAGCAAGTGGACACTTGGGTGGAATACCAGCACACACATGAGGCATCCCTCCTCCCTGTGCCTCCCTAGGCTATTGCTACAACTCATCGCATAATAATAAAATATTTCAGTGCATCACATTAACTTCATTGAGACAGCACGGCATTCAAATGAGGATAAAGGAAAAGCTCCTGCTCCACAGGACAGATGTTAAGGCTAATATTGCACCCTCCCAGCATCTGTGGAGTTGCCATCAAAGCAGAGAACCACCTCAGATTTACAGAGGGTTGCAAGCAGCACCAGCACACACTTGGACTGCTTTCCTGCCAATGTGTTAACCAAAGAAATTGGTCAGGTATTTGTAAAAGACTGGTATTTTTTAAAGCGGAAAAAAAAATCACGAACTTCACATATCGTGTTTAACTGAACAGAGCAGGTTGAATAAATATTGAACATTTAAACTAGTACCCACCACCCTTGAAACCCAGCAACTGAAAATGATCCAGTCCAACATCTGTGATAACAGACCGAAGTACGTGGCAGTTTCCAAGTGAGAAACTCAAGGTGAAGACCGAGGACAAATATCAACCACAAAACCCACTTGCACATGCATGTCCAAACACCTGGAAATTCACCCTAACAGCATTCCCTAATGGTAATCAGGTGTAATAAGTTTGCCTCAGAGTACTAGGCTAAAACTGCTTCCTTATTTTGGTAAAAGCATGTACTGACCTCTTTAAACCTCCATTATAATTACCAAAGTAATTTCAAAAAAATGCAACTTATTATCACTGGTTTTCCTTCCATTTCTTTCCACCCAAATGGAATGTGTCAGCAGCAGGGAGACCACTGGGTCACTGTGTTTGTGTAGGAGTTGATTTTTGAACTGTTTTACACATAGCTGGCTTCTCCCAACATTTGGGATATTTTTTTCCCTCCAGAAACAGTCTTAGAGACCAAAAGAAAACAAAATTCTCTTGGAATGTTTGAGAGATTAAATGTACCATAAGTTTAAAATACAATAATTTGAAACTATCAATTTTTTGAGAGCAGACTAGGGTTTTCTTATTTCTGTGTTATTGTCTGGAGTGTGACAGGGCAAGAATGGCACTCTAAGATGCTGTACAGTCACATGTTCCTTGTTTCCTGCTCCTAAGCACTTACTGCACTAATTCATTTATTTGCAAACCGAGTGGGAACTGAGGAAAGAGAACATTCATTTTCTCCGTCCTATATGTAAGAAATCTAAAACTAAAGCTGAAAATCCACAAATTCCTATGCTTGGCACTGCCCAAGTTCAAAGGCCATCTCTGACTGGCGCTGTGACCTTCCTGCTATGGGAACAAACAGTCCACAAAAAGGTGGGCAGATGTTTTGCTTTGGAACAATAGCATAGCAATGGGCTGGTGTGTATGGAAAGTCTCACCTCTGAAACATCCTCTTCATTCTCCACAATGCCAGTGGGACCACATAACTTTACTGAAAAACAGGTATCACATGATGATCTGGTAGCTGTCAACAACAAACCAGATCTCTTCCAAGATTTCACACTTAAAAGACGAAAAGATGCTTTGCCAAAACTGGCTTTTCCCACAGTAAAACAGACTGAAACCTGAAATAGTCTTTTCACATAAATCACCCATACACATTCTATACACGGTGGTAGGTTTCAAGAATTGTTCCCCCTTTTCAGGGCAACTACAGTGTTGAAGCTTCTGTTTTCCAAAATCTCTGTTCCCTTCAACTGTAGGTGCAATAATCCTGGCACAGCTGTCTTCAGTCTCCACCCTTCTAAGGAATAAAGTGGGGGCTGTGAGGGTATGTGCATGTGGGTGGGTGGAAAATCCCATAAAATACTGAGTCAAGTCTCAGACAGTTCTGCAGAGACATAAAAGAATTCAGGACATCACATATCATGTCCATGGAAACTTTCTGTCCCCCCATCTCACCAGTTTTGCTGTGTGTTGTTTACCAGATACCTGCTCATCTTCACCTTACAGGTTGTGATGCTTCATGGACATTCAGTGAAAATAGCTGATGAGGAACTACTGTTTTATCCTGAGATACAAAGTACAAGTAGCTATTAACTCTATAAACAAAATATTATATAAGCCATTCCCTTCTAGCCCAGAGGCAACTGTCTTACTGGGTCAGTCATCCTGTGCTAAGATGTTAAAATTGAAAATACTGATATCTGGTTTTAATTCTCTGCTCTTTGACTTTCCAAGCTGCTGGGCTGGGCACATTTCAGAGACAGATGGTTCTTGAGGGTTCATGTACTTAAAAGAGCTCAAATAGAAGTAAAAAAATAATAATAAAGAAATCAAGTGCTGTCAGTTGAAATAGCCCTTTACACTCAGAGTACCTTTCTGATGCATAAACCTCTGATAAATGTGCTCTTCAGAATGAAAGGCTAGAGAACAAAGTCCCAGAGAACCTTTACCACAGCTCCTTGTTTTGTGACTGTCTCAGCAAGGACACACTTCCCTGAACAAAAGGGATTTACCAGGTTATTTTTACTTTTTTTTTTCAAGAAGTGTTAAGAGCTCTGGTAGAAAAGTATCGATCCTTGACAAATGTCCTAACATCTACAAAAGACACAGAAGACAGAGCTTCTGACAATATGCTTTTGGTACAAAATTTTCACCACAAAAGGCTACAATAGAGTTTTTTACAATTTCTTTGAATAAATAGGCTGATTCAATTTTCAAGTGGATGTGGAGAAGCTAATGATGTGGTTTGCTAATGTAGTGCAGAAGCCACCCCATTAATTGTTTTGATAATTACTACTTTTCTATCAGACATAAGTTTTAGTATTAATGATGATGATACTTAAGGCATGACAGAGTTATATTTGCCAGGGCTGAGTTTCTGGTCATGCCTCAAGTCAGTCTTTGAATTTCTTTGGAGAATTTTACATGTGAAGTCAAATAGGAGTCTCATCCAGCTCTTCTCTGTATCAGCTGGAGTTCCAAATAACTCATGGAAAGTCAGAGTTCAATCACATTTATATTCACTTGGCTGGCTGCCAATAAGAGAACCACTCCCTTTCTTCCAAGACAGATCATACAGAAATCAGAGCTGGAAAACTGACATGAAAGTATAAGGCAGTTCACAGCATAAAAATCATGCACCAATTTTCAGGAATAGTATCTGCTGGAGAGAGAAGTTACCCCTAATCTTCTCTTTCACATGATTATTTGCCATTTGTTGAGCACTTCCCATCTGTTCAGTGCTGCAGAAAGCTTTACTTTGCTTCTCCACTGGTGGGCCACTGGTCTCTGGCACTGCCCTCTTTCGAGCTGAACATAATTTTTCTCATTTTTACAGACAATTTGACTCTATCTACAACATCTGGGTTTTGTGGCTCTGTCTACACTACAAACTGCTTAGTAACAAAGCTTTGCAGTTGGACAGAAAACTGCATATGCTGAAATCATCACTGCAAAACAACATATTATTTGAAGGTTCCCTAAGACAGGTTCCTCAATCCAAATCTCTGCTTGTATAACATGGAGTGATGTTTCCATAATCTACATGACCCACAGCAAATTGTCACACAATGCTCTTTTCTTCTCAAAAGGTGCCTATCAGCTCAACTTCTTCTCTGCTCCGTCACCATTTCCATCATAAAGTTCTGCATGTTTGCAATTATAACATGACAATAAAAGATTATGCCAAGACTAAACTTGGCATACTAGTTCTGTCCAGAAGTAACCTCAATTAATCTTTTTCAGCTAGCAAATGAAGTGATTTAGCCATTTTGAGATCCCTTGAAAATGAAAGCTGTAGAGGTTCTGGTTCTAATAATTTTCTTGCTGTCACGGGTCCACACTTTCAGCACCCCTTAACTGTGCAGCTGAAACAGTTTGCAAGGACTCCTTCTGAACCTGAGGAGGCTTTGTGTCACAAATAGGATTAGATATGCTGCTCCCTGCCTCACCCTAGAGAGTGAGGCTGAAGGAAGGTGTTATAGCTGTACTTCTACCTGCTGTCCTGCCTGGAGCTCAGAATTGAAGATAACAGACTTGGGTGTTTCCCATTTGCACCACTGGAGATGTTGGGTGCAGGAAGAGGGACCTCACAGGCTCAGACACATCTCAGATACACAATGGAATCACTTGGAGCATTTCCAGGCAACCATACAGAAGTGTCTATATTCATCACTTTACCCTTTCATGAGCTGCTTATGGAGAATTAGAAATCAGTCTTGCAAAGTGCTCTGGAACATTATATTGTATCGCTTGCACTAGGGCTGAGCCTGCATATGAACTCAACATCCACCAAGTTCCATCAGTGCATCCCTAAGGACAAAGAAGTCTTTGCTAATGGATCCTCCTGTGGGATTCAATCTTCATCCATATTTGAAGTGACTTGTTTTGCCATCTGCAGATTTCCAAGAACAAAGAGGAAAAATGAATTATCACTCTGAATATCTGCCCCATTCTGATTATTCAGGAACATGATGCATGTAAAGACTTCCTGGGAGCACTATTTGTTGCTATCATCAAGCCTCAGCTGCTCTCTTTTCTAGAGCATTTCAAATGCTGCACACACTTCATAGCTCAGCTTTCCTGTTGCTACAATGTGTTAACAATTAGTGTACAATGAACAAGCAGACAATTGTTCCATTTCCAGGGAATAAAATCTCCAAGGACATAAAATGAAATAGAAACTATCTATCCTTTCCCATATCCTAAGAGTTTAAAATAGAGCAAGCAATTAGTTCCTCAAACACACTTTGTGACTGAGGCCATAGTTAAACAGCCACGTCAATTTGACTTATATTTTTATGGCTCCTAAAGTCCTTTCTTCCCCTTACTCTTAACTATTCACTTCCTGCTTCTCCTTGGTGTTAGCACTCTTCAGAGTTCAAACCCCATGATACAGTGGGCCAGAGAGCTGTCTCTACCAAAATCAAGGGATTTTAGCTCAGCTTGGCTTTCACTGGGTCAGCCCCTTGATGTGACTCATTGTAGTACCACATAAATACCAAAGGAGAGGGTGAGATGAGGTGATGATTGCATAAGCTGTGTGACTGCCAAAGAAATGCTCATGCGAGCACAGCCCCAGTCCCAGTCCTATTCCTGGGAGCAGAAATGTGAGCAGGAGGCTTCCTTCTCCACAGGCTTGTCCTCTGTTGCTCCCCGTTGGCAGTGGCAGCCTCCCAAGTCCTCAGGGTCTGGACCAGCTTTTCTCTGGGTAGCAGGATAGCTAAGAGGTGCTGGGAGAATCTCAGCAATACAGCACTAATGATCAGCACTTGTAACAAGACAAATATAACCAAGGGACACTGCTCCAATCTGGTGCAAGGCAAGTGAATTTTCTCCTTTGTCAAGATGTTGTCACTGCTTTCCCAGATTAAGGGTTGAAGGAGAAGGTTATAGGGTTGAGAAAATGGACTCTGAGAAGATGAGGAAGACAACAAAATTAAAAATAACAACATATTCTTACACTTTCATTTGAAAATCTCTTCCTTTCCCTAAGCAAATCTTGTGCTCCACAGTCAGAGGTCACTATAAGATGAGGATTTTCCTGCTGTCTGAAGTGAATTTCATTTTGAGCAGGAAAAACGTCAAAAGCAGCTGACTGGCTAGTGGTTTTCACCTCTTTCAAGCTTTACACTGCCCTTTGTTCTGCATGAAACAAGACTTTGGAAAGCCAAGGAAAACTGCACAGATGGTTTAATAAACACTGACTTAAAGAAAGTGAAGTACATTTGCCTACTTAACTTCTTTTAATGTCACTAATGCACACATTGTTTCTGGTCACTGCAATATTTCATTTAGTACCTATTACAATGCAACTACTCTCAGTATGATCAGGAAGGAATGTGGAAGTGGCTGAGTGGACTCCAGAATCACCTTTCTCCCAGAAAGGTATCTCAAAGGAGAAAGAGTGAAGTACTCAAGTCCTGCTGTGTGCTGTTTACAAACAAACTGAGGCTGCACTAACACCCCTTAAAGAACATTGTTTCTCTTACTTAATGGTACCTTAAAAAGTCAAGGAAATACAAGTTTAATATAATAACTCTAAAGCTTCCTGTTTATCTATATGTTCCACAGACCGACAGAACTACCAGTATACTTACCGTACTTCACCAGCCACATCTTCTAAACAAAACTACTCAAAAAGCTAAGGAGGCAACCCTGCTTTCCTCACACTGGGAAGATGTTCAGCTGTCCTGGTACAGCAGATTTACAGGCCTTCTGTGTCAATCTGACAACTCCAAAGGACTCAGGCAGGGAAAAGATTTAACTCTGTAAATACTATAGATCCTCTCTTTCCACTGGCTACAGATGAATTCAGCGTAAAAGAAAAGCACATAGCTAAGGCTGGAAAAATACAGAGTTAGGTTTTCAGAAGTGCTCTGCATTTGTCTAGTCCTGCTCTAGTTTGAGAAGGTTAAGTCCCATAACAGCACATTTGGAAGTCAGAATATTACTGTTCACTGAGGCTCTGGAATATCTGCTTCTTGGAGGAAGATGGTATGTTAAGATATATTACAGGCTACGTAATAAAAACAGAGGTTGTGCTCCTTTGCAAGTCTTGTGGCATGAAACTCAGCTGTTTTGCCCTGCACAGGTTCCCCTAACTGGTCACTTGTTTTTGATCCATTTGGATTTTCACCACAGAATTCTGCTTTGAGCTTCCAATTTGAATACATGAAAGTTCTGCCAAAACCACATCACATTCAAACCACAGGAAATCATGAATTTGGCACTGTTTTGACATGGAAGCAGTAAACAGTGTGCAGGTTCA
The DNA here is from genome assembly GCF_047495875.1 of Pithys albifrons albifrons. Lineage (NCBI taxonomy): Eukaryota > Metazoa > Chordata > Aves > Passeriformes > Thamnophilidae > Pithys > Pithys albifrons. The sequence goes on from NC_092470.1 coordinate 13,275,256, forward strand.
ATCAAAACTGGATCACTGTCCTTTGAGTTATGAAACACAACAAAACTTCAGCAAATCAGGTCAGAATTCTTAACTATTAAAGCAAAAATATGTAACTTTTGCATGGATCAGGATTTTGGTAAGTCTAATCCCCTAGATTTTTTCTTTTAGCTATAAACATAATATGTGAAGAATAAAAAGAGAAGCTGAGTTTCCTCCTTTTCAAGTTTGATTTTAAGCAGGAGTTAGCTAATTCTCACAGCTATAACATACATAAATCCTATCAAAGACAAAGTAGTTTCCTACTGGCAGCTTTGAACATGAATAATTGTAAAATCTAGAGTTATAGTGGATATATGAATATGGTTTAATGTGCAACATTATAGGTAATCAACTTACAGGCAACTTACCCCATTGCTAGAGGAGCAACCCTCCCATTTAAGATCCACTACATTTGCAGTTGCCAAACATTGGATTTTTTCCCCAGGATTATGGTTAGTAAACCACAAGGAACTTTCACAAAAACAGAGAAGTCTGAAGTATGATTTTTGATTTCAAATAAAACATTGCCCTAAAGAAACAAGTATTCGTGAAGAAGTCACAAGTTCAGTGAGGATGAAATGAAAACAATCTAAGTTTCCAGACGAAACCTGAGAACAATCCAAATTCCAAACCAGAAGTTCGAATGTAGAGCTACGTGAAGGTGGTTTGACTGAAGTCAAGCAAACAGGGAGTAAAATGCAGTCAAGCAAGAGAAGATTCATATTACTGCATTACCTGAAAGAAAACCCAGTTTAATCTTGCTGAATGACATTTTTACCAGATTTTTAAACCAGACATTCTGAATGTGAGGAAAAACTCTGCAGGTATCCATAACATACAGAATCATACATCAGACATATCTGACCTGTCATAGAGTTTTCAGATGTACACAGTTGCTCTCGCAGCTTTTCCACATCGTCTGGATGAACCTGCTCATATAAAGTGCTGCCAAACCATTCAGACTGTGGCTGGTTCAGCACAGGAGTCACAGAATCTGATACGTAGATCACTCTCCCCGTCTCAGCTGCAACTACAAACAGGAACCCATCTGCAGCCTCCAGGATAAGATGTTTCAGTTCCTTCCAAAGAAAAGATTTTATTAGAATGCCAGCAAGAAAAGGGAATTAAAAAAACATCTGTCCCTGTCAAAGAATACTGTTTTCTTGTGATCTAAGTAGCTGATCAAAACATAGACCAAAATTTTCACAGTAGTACTGATGTAAAAACACAACCAAACTGGTAAGCAAGGCATAAACTGCTGATCTTAATAACAAACAACACTTTGCTTTCCTTTATGGCCTTTCATCTGGTGAACTTTAAGAAAATCAAGCAACTAATACTCACTGCATATTGTGTGATAGGCATCTAAGATTATATAAAAAAAAGATATTTCAGGGAACAAACAGAGGAAATGAACAGCTCTAACTCATACAGCAAACTCAACCCTTAAATAAATGTCCAGAATAATTTAATTGGAAAGAAACTCACAAAGCTTTCTAGTTTGGTTTCCCCTAGTCCTTCTCAGAATGAGCTCTGTTTGTAAATTAAACAGTCACTGGATAAAAAGCAGAAAGCATAATGCAAATAAAGAAGGAATCCCCAGCCTCCTCTGCCATTGGGGGCCTGAGCCACTATACAAGAAGGTTCTGTCAATTCTTGCTTTCTTTTTTCAGTCTGTGCATATTAAGTCTAAGAGATAAAAAGAGTCTGAAGCACTCCTGTCTTTGGCCTTTTCTTTACATGGTCCCCTGCTCATCATCCTGGGTGATTCTGTCCTGAGACACCCACACATCCACCAGAAATGCAGCTCCCCTCTGGGAGGAAATGCAGCTCTCCCTGACCCCACCTGGAGCATTGGAAGGGGGACTGTAGGCCTTGAAAGCCATGTACTTCTGTCCTTCATCTTCAGATACTGGGTTTAGATACCCAGTACCCTGAACTGCACAAGCAAACAGCTGTTTGTGTACATCAACCAGAAACACTACCATTGCTTAATGGAGTTTGAGAACCTCCCACAGATAAAGATGACAACTACCATCCCCAATTCCTGGCAGACGAGCTTGAACAGCCTTTAGTGGCTCCAGTGACCACCAGAGCTTGTTAAGATACTCAGGGAGCTCTGGACAACCCGAGTCCCATTCCACGTGAGACAGCTCAAAAGGGCTAGTTTGCAAGTGGTAGATATTTGCTGATAAGGTAAGGATCAAAGTCTGGTAAACACTACTAAGAAATGGGTAAGTCATCTCAAGCAACACTTAACTGTCAACTTCTCCTGTTTCATTATAGAGAAAGCGCATCATTCTTGAACCACTGACTCAATAGAATATCTCACTGCACAGATGGCCACACTATGCAGAGGATAAAATGACCAGTTTTGCATATGTTTATTAATAAAGATGGAAGAAAACTCTAGTCATTCTGCAAGATTAAAAAAAAACAACAAAGAAACTGCAATGAGAAGTGAGGGGTGCCACCAACAGCCAGTGAAATGGCACAGTCCCTCAGAAACACATTTGGGGAAAGCCAGAGTAAGTAGAGACAGTGAACACTGAGAGGTCAGCAGCAGCTGCTGTTTCTCTAATAGAAAGAAGCATTGCCTGTGGCCATAACTTACATGTGTAAGTGCTTAAATCAGTTCAGACCACAAAAATGCACATTACACCCATAGGACTTCAAAAACAATGGAGGTGGTAGGAATTTTCAACAGGGTCAGTTAAACATAGTTTTCCTTCAAGCACTGGGTGCATCTTCCTTCTTCCATCAAAAACGTAACCAAGGAAGTACCTCAGCCAGTACAGATAGGATTCATCTCTCCCCAGTTCAGCTGTTGGGAACTTCAATCCTACCATTAAACTATGTTTTTTAACCTTCCTCTAACCCCCAGAGGGAGAGGTAGGTCTTTCCACACTCATTTTTATCTAATTTAGAGAATCCTGGTTAGGATGGGAAGAACCCAGATCTGGAGGTGAAAATTCCTTTCTGAGAGGCAACAATTGACTTGTTTTTCAGAGAGACAGACCTCAAAGGCAAAAATGCCAATTTGCTTCTTCAAAGAGGAAGATCTGTCATAAAATTAAGATCAAGTCCAAACAGTCACAAAAAACTGATTGTATTCACAACAGAGAAAAACATTTGTTGAAATTCTACCTGTTCTGTAAGAAATGAAGGCTTGTAAGCTCCATCGGTAGATTTGTTTCCAGTGCCCCTCATTGACTTCATGTGTGAAACAGCCATGCGAAGAATTGTCAGCTTGTCGGGCTTACGAGCCAGGGCGCTACAGGTGGGCACCATGTCAGACAGCTCGGTGATGTACTGCGTCATCTTATTTCTCCTGCGCCTCTCGATTTCACTATGATTCTCCCTGAACATTTAAAGAAACACCAAACCAACAGAGAAGACACATGAGCAGTGTAAGAATTCAAATTGGAGGTAACTAATCATGATACTTCGCACTCCTGCTGTTTGCATGCCAGGAGAGCAAAGTGCTTTACAAAGCAAACCACTACTATCCCCCAGTTTACAGACAGAAAATCCAGGCCACAGACAGATAAATACGATTTGTCCATAGCTGTGAAAAGAACCCATATTTCTAGCTATTGGCTTGTGGCCTTAATCTTTTAACCACTTTAATCTCCTTTGGTTTAAGGATAAAAATGAAGTAGAAACATGTGAGGAACTGACATCTGCCAGCTCCAGCCAAACTCCCAAATTTGCTGTGATGCATCTCTCAGCTCCCAGTCCTTGCTCAAGATGTTGGATCAGCTTATAAAAGGAGTCTTTTAGAGGAAACCTCTCACTAACAGCAGGATTGGGTCAGCACTGTCAGTGCTGACTTACAAAAACCCCCGTTCAATGACACACAGATGTCTAGTCCTGCAATGCTCTTTGGTACATCCCACATCCCTGCAGGGCATCACTGCTTGCCTGCAGGATGAGATTGCAGCACTGGGACCATACACAGTATAACAGTACATACAAAAAAATCCCAATAAATAAATAAAATGAGTACAAAAGACAGCAAGTAAACATCTGGCTTGTCAGACATAGACTGGAATTTATGTTCAAGAACAATCTAGCACAGGAGGGAAGTAACAATGACAGTATTTGATGCTGCCCAAGTTGGGCTGAGCTCCAATGTTCTCATCCTTTAGAGAAAACATATGACTGAGGTAGTGAGTCAAATTTGAGAATTCTCAAAATGGACAGCCATTAATATCTTTCAAAAATAAAGATCTGGGAGTTCAGTTTTTCCATTCTGGAAATCACCAATGCCTGATTATTATTAAGGAATCACACCAATATATCTGAAATGGTCCATGTGGATCTACAATGCTTCAGTGCCTTGCACTTATTCTTCTCATACTGTACCTGCGTTGTGGCAGCTAAATACAAGTACGCGACAGGTAGATGATGCTTCAGTTGTCAAAGCAGCATCTTCCACTCATTTCAATGAGCTGAGCATGGCATATTCTTGTGGGATCGCTGGCTGATCCAACAAGATGTGAGAGGTGATCACTTGGAGAGTCCACCAGCATTGACTGATGTGATAACACAACATTAAAAGAAACTGCAACATTCTTTAGACCGACTGCTATGAAGACTGATCATGAAAGCAGAAGACAGGCTTGACACACTTTCTGGCTACTTTTAAGAATGAAGCCTGTTCTTAAAATGCAGGAAGGAATCTGAGCTGTTGCATGCTGCTTCCTGAAACAAGGAATGCATGGGCTTGCCCTGCTTTACAATGTGTATCTTGCTCCTGCACATACAGGTTTAACATGCATGAGGCACTGCCTTCAGAAATACCACTTGTTAGGGTTACATGCAGAGTTATTATTTCTACTGATGCCTGTGCTTACTGTCTGATACTCAGGAAACCCAGCTGTGGGTGCCTGCAGTAACAGCCCATGGCTGCCCAGTAAATTACAGCCAAGCCTTGCCTGAGGTCACCATCTATTACACTGTAATAATGAACCTTCCATTTCATGTGTCTGATAAAAACAGCCTTTGTGTGGGTTTGCACAGATGTAGGAGAGAACTGTGCCTGTGGAAGGTGGATCACACACACACACACGAGCAGAACAGCTTGTGTGAAAGTGCACACGTACATGGAGCACATGTGTGTACATGTCAGCTTATACATGCAGGTAAATATGGATAAGGTGAAGGAAAAAAAAGCATTTTTACATGATGAAAGCTTGCTCTAAGATCAGCATTTTCACAGAAGCAGTGATCAAGGAAGAGACACAAAGAACAGACATGTTCAACATATATTTTACGTTTATAAATATATATTACATTGTCTGCCACTAAAGTATTTTAGTACTCCTGAACTTTGAAAACAACCATTATACAGAGTAAACAGACTGCAAAACTTTCTGAGAAGAATATCTCAACAGTCCATTTAATTTCTGATCATAAAAGCTAAAAATTAATAGCACATTAATCTACTGGCCGTGAAAACGTTGAAGCAAACAGAAACCCCAACACTTCCCTGAAACATGTTTGAGTTTAAATCCTTGAAAGAAAGAGAGGGGTTGTGGTCTTCTTCCAAAAGTCTGTGTCCTAGGAACCCTGACATTCATAAACATGTATACAGCATGATGGCCTAATTCTGTCATTTTTCACTTTGCCTTTATATGGAAATTTTGGAGGGACATAAAAGTCTGAGATACTGATTCAAAACCACTTTGGGTCTGTATTTCTGATTTCAGGCCCTTTTTGGATCAGCTATCCATTCTGACTTTAGATCAGTCAGAACAGTAACATACAAAATAAAAATGGGGGCAAACCATATTTGACTTCTCTTTTTCCTACCTGTGTCAGCAGTATTTTGATCATCATCCCACCTTAAAAAAATAACCAGCTCTCTAACCTAAGGCACACATACTGAGATCTTTTGGACACGAACATCCCCCTCTTTCCTCTCAGCAGAAGAGCTCTAAAGGACACGCCTACCTTGCAAACTTTTCCTTATCACCAGAGATTTGATCACCATCATACCTAGAAACAAGAGATAATACATCAGTCAACAAGGGTTACACATTGAACGGTAGTCAACACACAGTAGAAAGCAAAGAGGTTCACAACTGCAAACTATTACAAATAACAGCAAGAAAAATGAGGGAATGAGAATGACACAGCAAAGGAAACAGATACTTCCAAGCCATGATGATTAAAAAGTTTCATTTGTATATTTTAAAAAGTAGAAGACACATTTCAGTGGATTTATGCAAACACTTTGACATACACTGATTGCTTGGGAAACTTGACAACCAGCACCATTACAAAAAACACCAGTGAGCTTTTATTGACAGCAGCCCATGAAATATTCATTGCTGTGTTGGAAGAGAACGAGCTGTCTCTGTTGCAGCTTGCAACCACAGCTCGCTCCATTCAGCAGAGGGCACTGATGGTCTACAGATAACACAGGAGGGCAGAGACACGGCTGAAGTGTGATGTGTTATGTAAGGGCACCTGCAGAAAAAAGTTTTGCAGGTACAGACACTGCACTGGATGTTGGGGAGACTGGCAAAAGTCACGCAGGCAGGTGAATCTGCTGGGTAAATAGAAGTGAAATTTAAACTGGCTTAAATCCCTAGAAGTAAACAGGTACCTCATTCCTACACAAATCAACAGAAGTTGGATGCCCAGCCAGATGTGCGCACTGTATTGGTGGCACCTTTATGGAGAAAATCCAAACCAATGGGACTTCTGTCCTGTAAGATCAAAGCTTCAATGTTTCTGAAGCATTGTCCCAAAGACAGGTAGCAATGTGACATTTCACCAAAAAATTACATACTGGTCCTCTTTCCTAATAAACACACTAATCATTTGAAATTAGATTTTGCTAGCAGAGTGACAAAAAGACACATTTGTTCAAAAAAGTTCTTTCTTTTGAAGAAACAAAATTGCTTGATCCAAAACAGAAAATGTAGATTTTGGAAAATACAAAAGTAAGACTAACAGTTTTTCTAGAAGTGAGTAGTATTAGTGCTTAAGAATATTTCAGTGAGATTTTGTATTAGAATTACACCTGTCCAAAGTTATGCAATTTATTACCACAGACAGCCTATGGAGGTCCCATGTATTACCTAACAAAGTAATACACACTAAATGAGCACGTTGTTCTCTTTTGAAAAACTAATAATGAACTTTATCTTTTTTCCTTCCTAAAGCTTTAAGCAAGACTTCTTTTGTTTAACACCAGCACCCTCTAAACCTTCAAGTGAAAATGCCATTTTATTCCCCTTGATTCTGCCCAGAGAACAGACCGAGTCCAAAAACATTTCAACAGAACGACAGATTCAGTGAGGAATGGCCACAATGCCACCATGTGAGAAGCACATGCACATGGCTCTGTGTGAGGATGAGATGCCATGCAGAGATACCTGAGCTGACCTGGAAGCCTCTGAGAAGCAAAGTGTGTCACCTCATGTGGAGTACTGTCCTACACCACTACTCCTTTGCTCCCATGAGCCTGGGGCTTGTCTACTCATCCTTCCCTGCCCGACTGGGCTGAAGATGCTATTGCCCTGAACCGCTGTTTTTTCCCTTCCAGCCTCCCAGCTGACCTCTCTGCACAGATGCTCCTTCAGGCACTTCAGTCAAAGCCAGCTGGGTTAGATTAAACTGTAAACAGCAGTTCTTTGCTAACCAAATAATTTTGACTGAGACAAGCTAGGAATCAGTCATGTGAGCAATGTGGAAAAGGGAAAGGTCCTAAAGAGACAGAGCACAACTAGTCAAAGATATCTGAACATAGCCCTAGGTGACTCTGCACTGTTTTTCTTTACTTTCTAAAAAGAGGAGAATCTGGGGTCTATACAGCATTTAAAACTTAAATATCAGATTTTGATCTGACATCTAAAATCAGCTGAGTCTAAGCACATCACAGCAAACCTCTCCAATAAAAATACTGGAACTACTGACTTAAGCCACCAGTAAATTTTGATGGGTTGAAGCCAGGATGGAGAGAGACCAACACACACGCACCTGTATGCCTAGAAATCCTGATGGTTAGGCAGGCACAAATCAGGTCCCATTAATCAGAAATCTTGTTCCCTTAACATGTATCTTCTAGCAAATATTAGGACTAAGCCCTCAGATCAGCAGTTTTAACACCAGGGACTGGAATAGCCTTTCTGTAAACGACATCAGCTCAAAAGGGATGCTGCTGGTCTTGTCCAGGAAATTATGATACGGTCTTACAGCATATCTTCAGCACACTTATCTTTCAGACTGACTAGAAAGATCTTGTTAAACCCTACAGTGACAGCTGTGTTTCACCATGGCTGCTGCCAGAGAGCTGCAATTACAATTTGGATAATCAGCAGTTACCCAAAAGCCTCCAAAGCATCTAAACCCCTCATTGCAGCTGCTTGGTTTCTAATGAAAAAATGCAGTGTGACCAATAATAAAAAGAAAAGTGAAAAAATGGCAACGACGCTTTACTGTTTATTTGTAGCTTAGAATATTCCACGTTAATTAACATTAATTTTTGCCAATTTTTACTATTCAGTTAGGCCTAATGGTACATTACATAAAGCTCATAAATCTTTTTAAAAATTCCACCTCTAGGATCTGTCAAACTGTCTTAACAAGCAGTTAACATCTAAAATTAACCAGAAATAAAATTCCATTTTCAGTGGCAGAAAGACAACCTGAGCAATGTCAAACAACCAAAGTATGCTTACAGTAGTTGAAATAATAAGGTGAAAATCACAAATTTTCTCATTTGACATAGCTGCAGAGTGAAATTATGACATACACACTGTCAGCTTTATAAGCCAATAACTACATTAGGCAGATTTCTACCAACATGCTAATGTGCAGAGGAAGCTGATAAAAACAGTAACTAGAATTTTGGTCAAGATGTTGGCAAGTTCTTCAGCCATATTCATACTGACTCTAAAACATCAGTAGTGAGACAGCTGTCTTTCTTCACTGAGATAAGTCAGTGATTTGGCCAACTCTTTGCAAATGCTCACCTTGAAAATTTGCTGGGCCCCTCCCCATCTTCATCATCGAAGTCCATTCTGCAAAAGCAAGATTTCCAAATCAGTAATCAAGACATTGGCATGGAGCCAAGAACATTTAAGCCCGTGGTTCTCGAACTTGTTTGATTTGTGTTTTGACCAGAGGTGTTAATGGCTGTAGATTCCCCTTTTGCTCCTGTTCTCCAGACCTAGGAGTGGCTCATTAGCTGATTTATGTCCCAGACCTTTTTTCCCAAGTCAGCCCAAGAGAGAACCTCTTCCACGGGCCCTCCAGTTTGGCTTCTCCAGGGAGCAACAAAAAGCAGGAACCTCTTGCTTCGTAGTCTTACACAGAAAGACGAGGAAGATTAACTTTCTAAATTAGACATCTAAATTAGTTTCCTGTGGTAGGCAGTGTAATTGCCTCCTTCCTGTTGGTATTAAGCCACTAGAAAGTTATGCAGTATTATAACTTCCAAAACATTTTATACATTTTTATAGTTTAAAAAGAGATGGATAAATATATATATATCCCAATTACAAGATGGTGGTTCTGCCATTAATTTAGACTAAGAACCAAACTGATATGAAATTACCATATACATATATAATATATACTGTATTAGAGCATTTGTACATATACAATTATTGTACTAATGTATTTATAAGAAATGAATACATTAATATGATATGATATGATATACAGACCTTGATTGACCACTTTAATTTGCACAGCTAGAAAATCATGGTTTTATTTACAAATAATTTTGTCAGATTTCTTTAGCACTCTAAGCTTTCTGACATTTCAGCCTAATAAAACCTGATACAATGACAGATTCCATGTGCCTAAAACTCTTCATATTAACTAGATATAAATCCTATTAAAGGCAAAACCCCAAAATGACAATGATATTTTTGTCAGTATTAAAAGAGTTCCTACCAATTACAAGTTGAGATTTGTATGTTTAGGGTGTGGGAATAATAATGTAAAAACACTCTCTAAAACTACATCATCATAGAGAAGTACAAGTGCTACTCAGGAACTTCCTAACTCTGACAACCAAGACAGACTGAGCCCTGAAAGATGTGTCTGAGTCACAGCAACCTCTGTATGACTGAGACAAAGGCAGCAAATCAGCACAGGAATTGGACACACTATTAGAAAAGTCACAATAATATTTTCCAGATGGTTATAGTGATTATTCATTTCTGGAGGAAGCAGAGGGAAAACCATTTTCCCCAAAGAGTCTTAAGAAAAGCTGTGTATTTAAGTTGCTTAACTTTGATGCAATCATCATTTTTGCTATAAATTACATCTTTGCTCACTTAATTACCACTAAAACCGGTTCCAAAGTCTGTGGCTCCTTCAGCTGCCTTGTGCAGAACACCACCGACCTCCAGTGGCTGTGCCAGGACCCAGCTGTGCTGCCACCACAAATGTGGCCTTCAGTGCTGACACCAGCAGCCTGAATTCCCCTTGACCTGATGCACAGACAACACTTCCAGTAATTTAACATTTGGACATTATCATCTAGCCAAGGGTCTCTCCTTTTACCTACCTGCTTCTTCCCCACACTTTATAATGTGACGTTCCAGAACAAACTTCCAAGTTATTTGCAGTATTTCTGTCTACACTGAAAACATGAAAGTCAATGTCACAGGAGAGCTGTTTGTTCCTAATAAGTGAAAGGCACACTCAGACCAGCACTGGGCTGGCTCCACCTGAAACCTCTCGCAAAAGCATCACAACATCAGGTACGTCCTTCGCTGAAACACAACTGAGAGAAACGTGAGGGGAAAAGGGCTGCAGAAAAAATATACACCTGTGGGGAAAAGCCTTTTCTTTGGGGATTTTATGAGACACTGCAATAATTTGGGACAGATTAATTTTGTAACTCCTTCTTCTCCAGTATGATGAGATTCTTATGCCTTGGTAGATATGATCCTATGATTTTGTTAGCTTCCAGCCAAATACTCCAGCTGAGTGTTAAGAGATGGATTTTCCCCCCAAATTAAATAATATCTCTACTGCATTTAGTGTAGTTTATTATTTCTGGAATACAATGCAGAGAATTGCAGAGAAGCTGAAGATAGTTTAAAGCTTAATCCTCCTGCCTGCACTGTATCCCCACCTCTGAAGGAGTAAGGGAAACTAACACATTTATCAAGATGGTTGGATATCAGCTTCTCACCTTAGAAAATTGTTGATGAGTTAATATCCATAGGTAACAACTCCCATATTTACAGTGGGTTCATCACAGCATAATCTGAGTGCCTAGGGTGTAACATCAGTCTGTTTCAGACCAAATCTTTAAATAATGTCTTTGCTTGGTTAAACTAGCCAAACCCCTTGACTTTATTCTAAATGCAGTATTATTTTAAAAAACCCCAAACATAAAGTTTATAAAAAATCAATACTTATAAAAATGCAGCAGCAAATGTATCTTTGTCCCATCTTTGTTAATAAATGTTTCCTAATTTCACTGTGCAAAATGAAAAAAACCTTTTGAAACATTAAAAAAATATCTCAGGTATAAAGTCATTGATTCCAATGTCCTGCCTGATCTACCATGTCTGCTTTACAGTGAGGCAAAGACAGTGAATCAGTTGTAACCTCTAGCAGAACACAGCAGAACACGTAAAAATAATATTCCATCAAGCTCCTCATACCCTGACAGATAAGATCTTCTGTTTAGATAGAATATACTGCACATTAGCAAAACAGTAGAAGCAGCCTCCAAGAAGACAAATGACATAATTTCAGAAGATTCAGAAAGACTTTTATCTTCATTTAAAATTCCCATTAAAAAGGCTTTAAAAAAGAGCTGCACTCTGCTCTTTTGTTTTGAAGAGACAGCATAAATCTTGTTTTCCTCTTTCATACTGTTCACATCAATCGTGAAAAGGCCTGATGCATGAGGTACTTATTAAAATGTATTTTCCTTCAAAGATGTGTGGGTACCATAAATACAGTGATAAAAATATTTTTAAAAATTTAATTATTCTCAATTATTTTCATACAAAAAACCCCAAAACTCTCCAACAAAGTAAACCTGCACAGGTTAAAAAACTCAGATGGGAGAGGATTTCAACACTGTGACAAAATTACTATGTAACATTCCCAAGAAATGTCAAAATGTGCTTGCTCTGATCATACAGTGTAGGAAGGGGGCAGGCAGGAATGGTCAAGAGCAGATGCAGCTGAGAGGCAGATGGGGATCTGGACCACAGCCTTTTGTTCAGTACATACTGGGGGGTGCAAGGGTGGGCTGAGGTCTCTTCCTCCACAGATCTTAATAGTTCTGGGTCAAAGAAAAGACTGAAACAAAACCAATGCAACTGAAACCAATCAAAAAAATGCCCCCAACCCTCCCTCTCCAAGTACAGACAAGCTAGGAACGTGAAAGAGCCCCTTATGCTCTAAACACAAAAGTCTAAATTAAAAACACATTAAATAAAGAACTGAAGGTGCATAAATCTAAGGTAGTCATTGACCACCGCAGTGCATTATCTGATGCTGTCACTCTTTTCTATAAAATAGTTGGTATAATTTATAGAAAGGAAAAATATTTTTCCAAGCTGCCAATGAAGCCAAATGCCGACATGGCAGAAACACCTTCTGGATAGCAAGTGATTTAAACTGATCTACATTCAAGTCCATACAGCAATTATTCTGCCAGCTTGCCTCAGCAATTATGAGAAAAGAAACAATTTTCAGAGACAACCAAAACTGGGAAAGCTGACTGTGTACACGAGCTCCATTCCTTTATGTCTGACACAAAGCAGTTAATTTCTAAAATGCCCAAGGATTTAGGTGTACAAAGTTGTATCGCCAGAACAGTAATGAAAGGACCAAGTGTTAGTTGCAACTTTGTTCAAAGACAAGCTTGGAGGAATTAAACACAGCAGGCATTCTTTCCCTCAAGGTCTGAATACACAGACACGGAACATTAAAAAAAAAAAATGCACCCTCAGCTCAGGCTTGGGGAAGGGCTATTACTTCAGAGCTGTGGTGCACAGATGAAATACCACCATCTGGGTATAAAAACAAATCTATACTGACTCACTGAATTTGCATGTTAAATACATTTAAAATAATTTGATTTTCTGTTTCTCCCACCTTCCCCTCACTCCACCTTCCCACAAATAAATGACAATACTTAAAATGCAATAGTTAAAGCATTTCAATAAATATCAAGTTAGTATTTAATATAATCAGAATATTTCACAGTCAGCAGCACCAACCCTTGGCAACAGTAAATTGCAAACTGGTACTCACAGTTGACATGGATAATGATCAAAAGAGATCAAATATCCTGCAACTCAACAGTACAAAAGCTTATCTATGTTAGGCAGCAATGAAAAGATGTTAATGCTTTGTTTTCTCTTTGGAGTGCAAGTTTAAAAAGGTTTTGCTCATTCAGCAGCTTGAAAATAAAAATGTGATGCCTGTCAAAGACAGATTTCAGGAGTTTCTCAGATGAATTTCATACTGTTAGCTTAGCACAAGAAGGACACTCAGTGCGAGCAGATCTCAAAATTGTTCTGTTCAAAGGAACATGCCTCAGAACAACCATCCAGAGTGTTCATGTCACACCCACTTAGCTCTGCATTGGAGGCACAGATCACCTTCCCCCTTGTTAATTCGCTCCAAGATTGAGACTCCAGCACTGTTACTTGAGCAGACGCCTAGAACTGGCATCGTACCTTGGCAAACAATCCCCAGAGTAGCTTTCCGAAGGAATAATGGCTTTTCCTTAGGTGTCCATCATTGAAGATTTTATTCACATTATCAAGCCTGTTAAGCCCTAACACTGTCTTATTTAGGGCCAAATATAAGACTAATCAATCTCTCTTGCAGACAGTCTCAGATCAGGTATCTCTGAGAAAGCATGACCTAAAGACCCCTATTATTTGTGATCAACCATTGATAAAAACAAGGGTTTACTGTTAATACTAGAGAGCAGTTTTCTGCTCCTCTCAAGCTCTTGTTCCACTTTTCTTCTAACACAGAGGATTACTGTGAGTTGCCACAGAGCAATCTGATGTGGAAAAACTATCCTATACCACATCAACAGCTGAAGTTCCCTTGGGTCCTCCTTCTTCTTTAGCAGAGCCCCCAGGCTTGTTTAAGGGCTGAATTTGATCCAGGCCTTTCCCCCAGAGGCAGACTGGGCTGCACCTCCAGTGAGACCCAGAATATCGTAGTCCACAATCACTGAAGGGTGACTGCTCATGCTATTTCTGTACCTGGAACTGTGAAGAAAACATCTTTAACAGGCCTCCATTTAAGAGACTCCAGGTGCAACCTTCAGGAGAAGTTGGGTAAGTCTGCATGTGCAATCTTTCTACTTTTATTCGCTTGATAAATCATTTTGAGATTAAATAGATGTGGGCAATATGCAGTCATTCCATCTGCAACAGTCACAAGATCCAAACTCCATTTCTGGATGCTTTGCCAAACCTCAAAGTCTTTTGAAACAAGGAAAACAAGAAGCCATACACTTTATCAGCAAGTTTGATCTTGCAGGAGGAGCAAGTATATTAAAGAGAAAAACAAAACATCAGTGACTAATGTCATAATGTAATTTACATACATAAAACATTACAGAATAAATGTACACATACATACTGGTACATTTTGAATTTTACAATACCAATAATTTCCGGTTCCAGACCTCAGAAAAAGAGAAATGGCTTACCCAGAGCGACGCTTCCCCCCTCTGGAAGGCATGGATCCTGCCATTCTCACTTGTCCACTCGCCATTGGAGCCACTGGCAAGGCCACTGATCCAGGAATATCTGATGCCATTTCTGTAAGGCAGAGTTAGGGAAAGAGGTGGGAGAAATTCTTTAATCCACTACCTTCAAGAAGAAACCTGTGATGACAACATTAGAGAAAGACCCTTTCCAAAATAAACAGAGGAAATTTTCCTTTTTCCTTCTAAGCAAAAGTAAAGCTGTCCAACCCAAACTCAGTAGACTCAGAGCCTGCTTACAAGAAGTCCAGTTGTGTCAATAGCCATTTAGAGTCCCTGGGAGATAGAAAGAATCACAGGTAGGAACCTCTGTATTTAAACTGATCTACGAGTTCTCATTTTACATCTCCAAGGGGCTGTCAGATGAAGGCCAACAACATTTTTTGCAACAATTAAAGTACCCTGTAGAGAAATGCCGAGATGAATTCCCAAGACAATTGAAGCTGTGGATCATGGTACCCGGGTCCCAATAAAAATAAAAAAAACCCTTCTCAGTTTGCCAGAGAGGTCAAGAGTTTAGAGCAGAGATGAATTATCAGGCAACACTGTTTTTTATTATTTATCTTCTGGAGGCATTAGAGCACCAGACTAAACTTAGCAGGGCTCAAAGGCTTCCTTCCTACACTTCTGTTGGTGTCTTGAAGAGCAGAATTGAGCCCGAAATCCAGGTTGGTATTTGTCCTTCTACCAACGCTTGAGGTATAGCCACAGGTTAACAGGATCCTCTAACCTCAGAACTTTAATGTGAGAAGCAGCAAGAGCTCACCTCATGCAATGGTTTTCAGACCACTAATGGCAAGTACTTTTAAAACCTATTAATAACAGTTCATTAAACTTCAAAAAGGAAAAGTGGAATATAACATATTTATACCCTTTTCTTCTATTCCATGAATTACACATGTTTTTCCTCTGTGTAACTCTTATAAACTACATGAGCAATTATAACTTTTTAATGCAGATATACTTTATTCACTCTGGAGGTAAAATCTACAGTCAAAACATTTAATTATCTTGAAAGAAAATGCATCTTCCTTCCAATTTTTTTTTAAAAACTTGGCAAGTTATCTGGAGCTGCAGTTAAATATAATTACTAATGGAAAGCAAATCTGTTAAAAAAATCCTGCTATTTTTTTCCCAACAGATAAGTACAAAATAACTTCAATTATGGAGACAGGAATCCATGGTCCTTCGTTATGTCTGGAGAGCACTTGCATTTCTCCCACACTTTATATACATCCATTATGCAATATTATGCATTTCAAATAATAACACTTTATCTGTTCGCTGATTTCATGAATTTCTTCTAGCACATTTACTTTTATTAACTCCTTTTCAACTACAAAGCAACAGAGCAATATTTTTTAACAAAGTCTGAAAGGCCAAACAATGACATCTCTGCCTTCAACTCCACACCACAGAAAGTCCCCCTGTGGCTAAAGCTGCAGCTATGTGGAAACACATTAATGTACATTAGCATATTTCCATACAAATAAAAGCATGACCATCCAAACAACAGTAAATCACTATTTCCAGAATAAGTACCCTTAGCAGTCTAATGTCCATAATTCACTCACAACATTCAAACTCACATTTCATGGACAGGATTGAAGGTCATTTTGAAATCCTCTGCTCACTGATTTATTAAAGCAGATGGTAAAAACCATAATAAATCTACTTGCAAAGTGTCCCTGGCACTCAGAAACACATTTCAGTATAGATCATCAAGGAGATCAGATTTTCTTAAAGTAGTAGTTGTAAAACAATTTCTGATCATCTTTGAGCAGTATTTTAAGAGAGTAGAAACAATACTGTATTTGTTACTGTGATGAGAAGTTCTTGTAACCACATTTTCCTCCATCTGAAACAAAGATGATGAACAAACAGGCCAAGGGTTGGATTCATCTCCTCTTAAAAGTCCAAAAACCAAAGCTAGTTATTGAAGGTTACTTTACAGATCACCAAAAAGGAAGCAAAGCCCGATTGCACTTCTTTATGCATCCTACACTTAGAGGTACATCCAAAACAGGCTGAGCCAACTTCAGACCCAGACAGATAGTTTTGATCATTGTCCAGTTTAGGTGGTTGTGGATAGCCAAAATGAGCTGCTTTTCTGCTTTCAGGTATGTAAGATATGAGAGGCAAGAGTAGCTTGCAAGTTTCAAGTAGGAAGGACAAACTGAAACTCTGTATTGTTGAGAAGAAAAAAGGAAAAAAAAAATGACCAAAGCAATGGCCAAACCACCAAATCAGAGGCTCAGTTCTGTCAATGTCCAAAAACATCTGAAAGAAAACACTGCAACAAACAGATCATTTGCCTATCCAGGTATAAACCAAAGAGTTACTGTGTAAGTATCTTGATTCTATATAATGGCACATTAAAAGCAGTGTAATACAGAAAGTAACTTCTGACACAAAAAGCCTTCAGATTTGTCTTCGCAGTCCTGGGAGAATGAAACCAAGCTCATTGTTCTGACTGCTCTAAAAGAAGCTCTGAAAAATTGCCATTTTCAAAATATAAGCAAGAGAAAAAAAATGCATCAGGGGATCCACTCTCACTAATCCACAGGAAAGCTCAGATAAAAGGGAGAAAAGGTTCAGGCCCTTCAAATCACAAGACTGTTCATTATAGAACAGTCTGAAGGTGTGACAAACCTGCCACATACATCAGTGTTTAAGACACCCAAATAAACTCCATTTCAGAGTTTCCCGCGTCAAAGAGACACCACCCATTGTGTGACCTCCTGCAGCTTTCGTGAGACCTGTGAGGGTGGACATACAGTGCTGAGAAAAGCAGTCAGCTTTCCAGGATTTCTTTCCTGACACAACAGAATCAGAGCTCTGCAGATGGCGAAACCAAGAGGGTTGGGTCTCTTTCATGCCACACAGTAAATACAGTAAAGAAAGCAACTCCAAGAGCAACAACACTACAGAGCAGGGAACACCCTGAACCTGACCTGCCCCAGCAAGGGCAGCCAAAGCAGCAGTGAAACACCTCACACAGTCTGAGTGTACAGAAACACCAGAGCACCACAGGAGGACTTGGGGAACAGAGGTGACAACATGACCCAGTGCTCAGCTGCAGCCAACAGGGTGTTGGAAGCCCTATCAAAGTTGGGTGATTGTGCAGAAATATAAGCAATAGGTTGTGGCTGTAAAAACTTTACCCACTGAAGGCTGCAAGAACTTCTGGGGAGACAAAGGAATGGATTGGAAATGTTTCCCAAATTACTTCCATCTCTACTCATTTCACAAGTATATAAAAAGGACAAGATCTTGATGATATATTTACATTTATAAAATACGTCTGGTGAGAAAAGTAGAAACTTTGGCAGTTTACCTCAGAAATGAGGGTCAACCGGGGAAGGCAGAGCCAGAAGCAAAATCTGATGGAACAATCAGCTGCTTCTCTGACTAAGCACCCGAGAAGTTACCTGCCTGTGCATGTTCCAGAGAGAAAACAAGAGAGAGGTAAAAAGAAACCCATAAATTGGAGTCTCAGATAGCAATACTGTGGTAGAGAGGCATTCCAGGGAATCCATTACCATAAACAAAACAAAGAAAAAGTGTCTGCATTGGACACAGACCTAAAGAAAAAACCATAAAAAATCCTAAGAGTAACCTGCAATTGTGTGAAGTTACATCAACATAAATTCAGGGCAGTCCCAGTTACTTTGTTGAAGAATAAACTAGTATGAAAGTTCAGCACTGCAGAACCAGGTGTCAAGTTGGTTATTAATACGTATATATTAAAAAAAGGACATGCTGTGTCAACAATCATAAAGATCACGTTTCCAGGCTCATATAAACAAACCCACATCCAGACCCACGTTAACACTGATGTTCACAGAAGTGTTTCAGCAGCAACAAATGTTAGGAAACAAGCTGTTCTCTCTCAGATTCAAAGTTCCACAAGTGGACTTTCCTTCTGCCAATGGAAATAAAACAAGTGTTGCTTACTTTACCCAAAACTAAAATATGAGCATAAGGGTATAATTCTCAGAAAGTAAAATAAAATCAGGCTGAACATTCACGAAAATCATGTGTAAGCATCTAGGCAGTGTTCTGAACAAATTTACTTAAAAGATGTTTCTTGGTGTCAAGGAGAAATTACTCCTTTTTGCTGAAAATATGCATTGAATATTTAATTTTGAGGTTAAAGAGTTACCCATAGATCTGCCAAAGGACACAGAAATGCTATTAAAACACAACCCAGCACAACACTCACAATCTTTGGTGAATACTTTTCCAGTTAGATGATACCTTACAGCTCTTGTTTTACCACTGTCATGTCTGGGAGCAGGGCCTGATCCTGCCACTAATACTTATGTTCATCTTGGAGATCCCTGAGGAGCCACATTAATCCAAGGACAATGTCAGTGCTCTGTGTGAAATGTCAGTGCTCTGCTGAATTAGTCTCTCCATTTCTGTCCAGAATTAATTTCACTGCTGAACATTCCAAGTTTGGATATTACACAGTTTCTCCACCGTGACATGCAGGTGACCCCCAAAATAATAAAGGATCTTTCTGAAATAAAAAACAATCTGCAAATGTAAATTACAAAAGGTCCTATTAACTACACTATTTTCAGCCACACAGACTCAAGCATCCAGATTATACTCCCCTCATCTCCATATACCAGATACACAGGGCCAGGTTTAAACACAAAGTCTACTGAAAAAATGCTTTTGCCAACTCCAAGAGACTTTGAATCTCTGACATTGACTTTAACGACCAGTTCCAGACTTGCTATTACTGAGCATGCTCTCCACAGGGCTCTTTTATCCTTCAGCATCTACTGCAATAAACAAGATTAAAGTCAGATACCAGAATCTGATTGAACGAAGGAGATTCTACTTTTATCAATACAACAGATTTCCAGCCACTAATCCATAGAACGAGTGTGATGTCAATCACCTCCAAGTAAATGTGGATCTAAGCCTAAACACAGAATTACAAATGTGCCCTCTCCCATCAACAGCATCATACACACAGATTTTAAAATGTTCTTTTAAATGTTCACAGAAATCATATTTCAAAAACTCTTTAGAAACTGTATTTTTCATTACCCTGAAATCATACAGGAGTCAGACGCATCTCAGCTAAAAGGTTTGGATTGCAGTCATTTGCAAAGGGGATTTTCTGACTAGCACAGAGACATTTAAAATATATCATATCTTTGACTTTAGACCATGCCAATGAAAATATGAAGCCATCATGTAGTCAAAAATATTTTGCAGAAACACTAATGCTAAAAATCTAGCTGTATATTTAGTCATTGCTTTTATGTGTTAACTACAGAGATTATAAAACAGAGCTCACTCTCAAAGATAAAAAAAAACATTTTCATTGTTCCTGATAACTGTGTTAATACTGTTTTACTTACATTCCATTTCCAGACACTTTAAATAGACTCCACATCAAAAAGATTTACTGTACAGACAGGATATGCAGAAAAGCAAAAACATTCCTTTCCATGCTCTCAACAGAATTACAATCACAAATAAATCACAAAATATAAGAAATCCCACCTTTAAGGAAGATTCTTACAAAGATGCTATTTCTCTCCTGTGAACAAAACCTTCTTGGAGAGAAATTTTATCCGCATCTAAGAAGAGTCAGAAACCTCTGGGAAGAAATGTAGCAGCATTGGTATTCTGCTCAGAAAATGTCATCACAGATCTGTTTACCTTAACTGTGGACCATGATTCAGCCGGTGACAACCGTCTTGCATACTGATCAATTTATTTGCAGCAAAATTACTAACATTTTCTACTTTAACCATTTAGGTTCTGGAAACAGCTACTAAGATAGGAAGGGCTTTTATGCATAATATATAAACCCTAATTAATTAAAAACTTTCCCCTCCACCACGATGTACTGTGTTTTGGGGTCTGTGTGGGGGCCCACCCCCAATCTTGAAGAAAAACTGGGGCATATGGTGAGTAGTTACTAGAGAAACATTCCCTTTTTAAAAATTAAAATCAGAGTTTTATCATCCGTCTGTAACACAGGTGAATGTTAAGCACACATGTGGGGAGGGAGATGATGCAATTAAACTGTTCAGTTGAGGGGCTGTTCAGCAGAGACAGAGAACAGCAATTTAAGAGTGGTCTAACTGATGTTCCAGAGGCCAAATCAGTTACCTTGCTCACTGCCTTTTCTGCTGAGACTCTGGAGAAGGTGCCAGAGTTAGTGACAAATCCAAGAGATATCCACCATGTGCCCCATCAGTAGACTGGAAGAGCAGGTTTAAAAGCCAAAGAGGTGAAATAGTCTATGGTGCCTCCACACTGTTGTGTTCACACAACCATCCCTTCAGCCCTGGGATCTCAGTACAAAACAGAGTTTTTTGCGCGCCCTGTAGTTCAACAAAGGATGTTCAAAAGAGGTGAGATGCAGATACAAAATTAGAAACAGACCTTGACTAAAAAGGATTTGGTCTCCTTTAGGGGAACTTTTGCTTCAAGTGCTCATCTTGAGGGACAATGCGAGAGAGACCCCTGCCAGATGAGCAGCTGACACTGAAAATCAGGGTCCTGTGAAGCATCCAAAACTAGACATGCAGAAACCATGATACTCAAAAACCCAGTTGTGGAAACAGCAATCTTATGATCTGCAAAATGAAAGAATTATTTAATACAGTACTATGTGATTTTAAATCCTATTTTGAAAATACTGATTTTTATTTCCTATTTTCAGGCTAATCACCTTGCTTATTTCAGTCATGTTTGGTAATTCCATTCAGCCATATCCACCCTGTGGTCAAGGCACAACCATTTCCACAGACAACAGGGTGTAAGAAAAGGATGGGGATCACATTGATGCTCACTGCCTGTATGACCAACAACAACCCACACATGACTGTGTAACTTCAGAACAGCCTTTAGCATGATCCAGAAGACCTGGAGTCACATTTCTGCCCCTACTGCAGAGAATGTTATAGACTAAAAATTAAACTTGAAGTACAGACAGAAAATTCACTTTGCTACTTAAATTTGGGTTGGGAGGAAGGGAAAGGGTGCCTGCTTTTTCATTCCTTCCATCTTCCTGACAAATGGCATGGCACCTATGCCCCTGTGTTTTTCCCTGGATATTTTTCCATGTTTTATTCCTAATTTCTTGTTATCTCTTCTTGACCTATTCAGACTCTGACTGAGGTGAACTATTTGTTGTACTCCCTCTAACAAGGCAATACATCCAACTGCTGACAGACAAGTCCTGCCAAACTGTGACCACTCCCCTCAAAAGAGGTTGCTACAATCCAAAACAAGGAGGAAAGGTTAAAAAAGAGGTTTTAATAGCTCTGAAACCATGTCTCTAGTCCTGGAAAACAATAAGCCCTCTCAGAATTAAAACAAGGCTTGTAACTGCACTGCAGAATGGACTTGAAGATACACCTGAACTTAAAGCAGCTGGTTCACCTCTAAAATTTTATAATCTTTCTCACTGCAGAAGTGGGGACCCTCAATGCAAGCAGAACAGTGCCCAGGTCTCCACCATGATTACAATGGACTGATGCATTAGAAGAAAAGCACTTCTTACATCCAAAGTCTGGAAATGCATGAGAAAGTGAGCCAGAAACAAATCCAAGGACCTGGGATAGACTCACATGGAAAACACAACCTGGGCCTCCAACACTTGGCAAATGTCTCAGGTATAAATAGTCACAAGTGGGAAACTGCACATGCAAATTGGGCAAGAAAGTAGGGCAGCAACTGTAAAAGGCCAGTTTGCAGAGAGGATGAAAATCTGGCTTTGAAAGGCTGTTTCACGATTGATGAAAACATTATTAAAAGAAAGGAGGCAGGTCCTTACCTTACATGAAGGGTCACAGTAAAACTGCAGTCAACAGCAGCAAGACCATTTCAGGTGTTTTAATGCAGCCCTAATTGGTCTTCAGCCATTATATGAATGATCATGCACTGATAAAACATAATTCTACACTTAATTGTCTTCTGCATTAATCACCCTGGTTTTATTGACATTATTTAGGTCGATATCAGTGACACATGGCAAAAGTACTGACTAAATGACCAAAAAACAAAGCTCCCCAACCTATGCATCATTTCTACTTGAAATGAATGGTGATTCTCTATCCTTCTCTGACATTTTGTATTTTCCAAAAATAACTGCATAATTTTAAGTTGTGTGCAAGAAACAGAAGGTAACGTTCAGTGTTATTTTCCATACTTTTTACTTAGCATCAGACCTAGCAAATAGCATATATGGCTGTTCTGTTATGTAGAAGTGCCCAAAGCCCACCCATTAATGAACTCACCCAAACTGTGAAAGCAGATGCCCAGCCTGGGCAAACAAACATCAGGAAAAAATAATAAACTGTCATGACTTTCTTTCAAGTTTCTCTGAGACAGATCACACTCAGTTCATTAATTCTTCATTTAACAAGTCTGTTTCATTTAGCTTGTTATGGTTGGCATTCAATTAGAAATTCATGTACAGGACATTTTTTTCCCTTTTTGAAACAGAACATTTGCTCTATTTCATCCAGTAAAACATCAGGAGGTAAAGTGGAAGCTGCATGACCAGCTGAAGCTACACTAAAGCCAGGCACAATAATATTGAATTAGGCAAAACATCTGCACATGGCCCTACCCCATGAGATTATCACTAATTGTTAAGAGGGCCTGGTAAAATTTGCTGTTTAGTAAACAAGCAAAGACCCAGCTGGGTAACTCTCAAATTGTTCAAGTGTAAGTTAAAAAACCAACTGTCCCATCAGCTTTACTGTGACTCGTTACGGATGTTCTGCCACACCTGCCTCTGTATTCCTAAAATTTACTGAGTTTGGACTTCTGTCTACACAGAAAGAAAAACTCTCTTATCCACCTACTCCTCATTTCCTGCCTTGCCCAACGTCACATCCCTTGCTGGCTGCCCTGATGACCACACACAAAGCAGAAGAGTAAATCTGGACTCCTTCTCCCACAGCATTGCTTGTCCCCTCTTGGGAGCCACCCCAAGCCAATCCACTCCTCAAGGGCAACGTGAAACTGTTCCAGCTACACTCAGACTGTCCCACAGCTTCCCCCTTGTCACCTTTTTTATCTTCCCACACCCTCATTACTGTTGCCAAACCTTCCTGACTGGCACAACCACCTCTGGATGCCCCGAACTCCCTGCAATGGGAACCTGTGGATGCCAGAAAATTCCATGGGTTTTAGTTGTGCCTGTCCAAAATTGTAGAAAGCAAATTCACTGAGCTCTACATCAAATGTCTCAAGATGCTTCTGAATCACTCATGGCTGGAGGGTGGGATGGCACCCAGGGGAAGCACCACACATGCTTGTTCTGATTGTACACCCCTTCAAGGGCTTGCTTTTGGCCAGTGCTGGAAAAGACAAGCTGCACTTAAAAAAAATTTACTTTCAGGATAGGACAGCATGTTTTTACATCATGAGTAGTGGACACAATATTCCTTAAGTGTGTTTAATCTACAAAGGTAAGAAAGATAAGAAATTAACCAATTACCACTATTAATGTATTTTATTAACAATGAAATCAAGCATTTTCCATAGTATGCCCTTGCTCTAGATCACTGATTATTTGTTTTATACCATCACTGCTATCTGTCCTTCCCCAAACTCATCTTTTCTCTGTTCTGTAATTTTCAAAAAATGTTTGCAAATTTCCTTTTATAAATTCCTATGCAACTGTTTTATGATAAATAAATAATAACAATAGTAAATGCTTGATAGTTTATTTGCATTATGTCATCATTTAAGACTTCATTTTAATTCATTCGTATTCAAATTATTTATTTTAAAATAACATTTCTATGATTTTCTATCAAGAAGTCTGGCTTTTTACTGTCTAGCAATTATTTTCCAGCAATAGAAGCTGGTTTAGATTTCAAACCATATCAGTGCTTGATCACAAATCTATTTTGTTCATGTACTTCAACTGCCAATTTATGGAAATTGTTTTGAAACTGCTATTAAAATACTTACAATGATATACATGAGAAAAAAACCCACCAAGAGCTATACTTTAGTTTTCCAGAGTTTACATCATAACGAGACAACAGTGCTTTAAACTCCTAACAATGACATGAAACTTACTCAATAGCTGTAAATATGCAAAGAAATAAACCTAATTGGTAATATATTTGTCTACATTGAACAAACCAAATTCCTTTCCTAGAAATCCAATGTCTTCCCTCAACAATTTTACTTATCCTCTCTACCGAGAAGTGCCCAGAATTCACATGACAGTCATTGCCAACATCTCTTGTCCATATTTTCAGTTAACTACAGTAGAAGTCACCTGTAAGATTTCATGAGCACACAAGGCAATATTTATGACTAACTTCTGGTTCACACTGGAATAACTTTGACAAGGTATTTCATAAATAATGAGCAGAGATGTTTTCCTGAATAAATACATTCCTGGTCCTCTCTTAAATCATTTCATATAAATATTCTTATAATCCATTTTCATTGAGAAAGCATTGTCTAAGTTCACAGGTAAAAGTATTCATAAAATTTATCCTAAATTTAAAAATTTGAACATGCAAAGAGCCAGACTAAGACAGAAGTGGTTGCACTTGACCTGCTTAATGCAACAGAACATGGGGCAACCACCAAGAGAAATATCCTCTGGTCAGCACCTTATTGAGCCAAGTCATGGAGGGGCTGATAAGGAAGACAATGAAAGATCTGCACATCCTATTTCTGAGGAAGTGGTGACTCAAACTGCATCACACCAAACCCACTGCCCTGCAAGCCATGACCAAGCTGGGGTCAAACACCTGAGCTCTTTGTGGTTGCCCCAAGACATTCCCTCTCCATCAGCTGCAGAAATGACACAGCCCAACTACAAAGATGTAAAACACAGACCACTCTGATTTAAATTAATCATTGAAAATTACTAACTCATGTCCTTCAAATCCCTTCATTATTTATTACAAAGATTTTTAAGTGTGCCTCAGAAGGGTATGTTAATTTTAAATTTCATTCAGAACAGCAACTTGCATCACCAAATACTTAATTATCAGTATTTTTACAGTGTCCTTGGGCACTGTTGGGTAATCAGAACACTATTGTTTTCATTAAACAGCTTTCTATTGATAGCATTAATGGCTTCAGTTCTGCTTGATCAACAAGCAAATGATGCTTATTTGATTTTACAATAATTAATTGGTCTTTCAGGTGTTTCCACACCCCAATTTATTACTAAGAATAAGAATACTTATGTAAAACACCTTAAAAAGAAAATCACTATCCATTACAAAACATGTTCCAAAAATAGGATGTGGTTTAGTACCTCTTTCTTTCCTCACAATTTCTAATCCAGCATTCTCTGCCTAAAAATTGCGGGGGAAAAAAACCCTCATATTTAACTCCACTTCAAAAATTCAGCCTGGGCATAGTAAATATTCAGTTCATTTTACCTCTGACTGAATCTCCAATAGGTCAAAGGAGATCTTTTGATTAACATTTCTTTATTTGATTTTTTTTTCCCTAAAAATGGGAGAAAACAGCCAACCTCACTCTCCCCACAGTAGCAACAAGAATCAAAAACCTTTTATGACTCAAATGAGATGCACAAATGAACAGGTTGCTTCTGCAATCTGTTGTTCCAGGCCATCTCCTCTCCATACTCCAGGCTCAGCTTATGACACACCATAGTCCAGCCTTCAGACCATGGAAAAGGGCTGTGGGTCAGAAAATTTCAGATTCAAATTGAACTGAACCTCAAAAAGGCACCTGAAAAGAGAGCACCACGATGTTCATCTGGCACCTCTCAGTTGTTTGGATGGGTTCAGTTTAACCTCCCATCAAGGAAAACCTTCAGAACATCTTCTAAAGTCTTAACTCTTCTGATACACCCACCCACATTCACAGCTACCCTCACCTTTGCAAATGAGTTTCCTTAACCATGAATTTCTCTGCAAACACAAAAAACATTACAAATAAAGGTCTTCGTAATTTTTCTCCCTTTCACTGTCCCTTCATGTCACTAAATGCTTTTTAGAATATCCTGCCTTTTGAGTCATTTCACATGTTATATGTCTAATGTCTGTAAATAACAAACAAAAACATTCACAGGATTTTGAGTGCTCAAAGGTAGCTGCATTTGCCTGTTTTGGTTTTTTTTTTTGCATTACATTCTAGAATTTTTCATTCTTGCAAATGCTCCAAATAGCACACCCCAACTTTATGGCATATAGAAAATACAAAATGCTGTGCTCTGCCATATGACTCTAAGATTGCTTAGTGTTACTTTAGCATTACTACACATTCCAAAATGTCACACATTTTTGAAATTTTTTTATGATTAACTTCTTCATAAAGCTATTTCCTGAATAGCTTTTATAACACTGGATTTCATATTTTGTTTTCTAAAATTACCAATTTTAAAATAGGAGAGAAAATGCTGTTTCCAGGTAGGCTCTGCCAGACTTTCAAGAAGCAATCAGTAATGGCCAGGCTCTTACTGCGTTGTCGGAATTACAGAATAGAATTTACTGGATATTCTGCCAGTGAACTACTAAACAAAGAAAGCATACAGCAACAAAGCATTATTTTTCTATGTCACCATATTCATATTAAACATGATTTGACATCCATTACAAGCCACTTGTTCCCAAAAGTATACAGACAGTTCTGTGGATATATCAAATACAGAAGTGAAGAACGATACTGAAAAAAGCCTCACTGTAAACAAACTGGATGTTTGTCAAAAAACAAGCTTATTATTTGTCTGTAAATATTGACCAAACTAAGGTTTTTGCTTTGCTATTTGCTGACTGAAGAGCAGCACAGACAAGTACACAGGACACACAAGATTAGTCTGAATTCCAAACTTGGGGATCAGGTTCCAGCTACCACAGGGACTCTACACAACAAAGCAAACAAGTAGTGGCAGCCAAATGCATTTACCAAGAAATCACTACAAAAACTTCATCATTACATTTCAACATTAAAAAGAATCATGATTTGATTTCTGAAAATGTATTTACTTCCAGTGACAGCTCATTGACTTAAAGAGCAGTTTAAGTTAACCCACTAACCACATACCTTCATATAATGCATTTTCCTGCTTTTTAAATTCAACTGGTAAACGCACAATGAACACTTGAAAATTATCTCAGAATTTTCACTTAGTGCAACTGTATTTTTCACATAGTTTAGTTATTCTTTTGGTGTATGAAGCAATGTGTATTTTGCTCTCAATCCAAACTGTAACTGGATGTGAACAACTTAATGCGTTTTGAAAGGCAAATTAAGTGTGAAAAACAACCGTAAGTCAAGACAACAAGAAATAAGTTGTAAAACCTATTAATACTTTAAAGCCAGGTGGATGGTTGCTAGTTCAGCACTGAAATAACTATCCATCATGTGCACATTCTGCTAAGGCACTTAAAAAGCACATTATCCAAGTATTATATCTACTCTGTAAAGAAAATACAAATTAATGGTTATTCATGAGCTTGGAATAAATAGTAACTTCTGTTTCCAGCGAGAAAGATGCTATAAATTCTGCTTTTTAAGCTCTGCTCCTTCCCAAAGGGACAAAAAATTTCTGCTAATACAACATAAATGTAGTTGCAATAAAAGTCTATTATTAAAACATTATCAATTAAGAGATCACAATGAAAAAAATATTCTCTGCTTGCTCCAGGATAGGCACTTCACACCCTCCTACAAATATGTCATTTTATAACAGGTGCACATGAAATAAGCACCCCAGAATACACAGTCTTATCAACTGGACATGCAAACTGGAGGTAAGAGAAATGAAAACAAAAACCACGGCATGTGAATGCTACTAGTCAGAAGTTCAGTAGGAGCCTGCAGTAAACCTGAACCTTGTCCTGTGCCTGTACCACGTCTGCCTTTTTTTCCCCAGTCAGTTCTCAGACATGAGACACTCAGTGACATACACAAAATACGCAGCCAGTTTGTAACAGCCAAGATTTTTCCTGCACAGTGACAATTTATTGGCCTTCAAAATTCTTATTCATAATCACCACATCCACTTTAAATTTAGCAACTATGAAAGAACATTTTGCCCTTCAGACCATCCTGAAAAACTAGCACCAAGAGAGGGGCTTAGGTGAAGACACAAGGAGCTCTGGAGCTGAAGTCACACACAGCCTTATTAACCTCCACATGTAACACTCAGAGATGGAGCCAGGACTCCTCATACCCTGAACCATTTACCACATGTATGCCCTTCCTAGAGTAAAGACAGGACTGGCACGCTGCCTGTGTCTTGCTCAGTTCTGCCAAGGGCAGAAAGGCTTTCACACATCATCAGTAGATGAGGCAGAACCAATTCCTTAATGTCATATCAACCTTTTCATCTAAGTCGTCAGATACTACTTTAGAGAAGGAATAAAGAGGCATGTGCCAGCTATGAGACTAATGAATAGTTTTCCTCAAGCAAAACCTAATTCAGCATGAGCTTCATGTCAATGTTCTTTCCACCCACTCACACATCTTCAACTGATTCTACTCAACCAAAATGCCAACAAGTAAAACCACCCATCTTTTAATTCAGCACTTGTACACCAGCAGCAAGATTTCATTTTACAGTGCCATCCTACAGGTACCAGACCTCAAGCATTACTTATGTATTTACATGCCTCTTTTTTAAAAAACACGTATGGAACCTGGAGGAAAAGTCTGGACATCAAAGACATTGACACTGGCAGCTTTCACTAAAAACTTAAAGACCATCATGAGCCTCAGTCCTATTTACAGTTCAGAAACAAAGGGTTCTGAAGCAGAAGGAGAATATTGCTAAAAAAAACCAAAACAAAAACATTAAGTCTTGAGTCAGGAAACAATTCGGAAATGTACAATGTTAGCTTGTCTGATGAGTGAGAGAGTACCAAAATATATTTGAAAAGAAGACTACCACATCTCAGAAAGGCACAGGTACACTCGGTGTATCAGGAAGACGTCCAATAGTACAGAAAGTGCAGAAACCCTTGGTTTAATTTAGAAGAAAAACAACCCAACAGCTGTGATCATTCAAGAACCAAGTCTCAAGAATGAATAAACTACAAGGAACCCAAAGATTTGTATACACCCAAGTACTTCACAGTGACCACCACCAACAAAGAATGGTGTCTTATTCTGTAAGTATCCATAATGGAGACTTTTAGTTAATTCTAAAATGTCTGTAATGGGCTAGTTTTGGATAGGTGTTCCATATAGCACAAACCTGATCCAGAAACTTTGTTCTTAGTGAGAATCCAGTTCCAGAGAAATAGTTTCACTTGGACCAATCTTAACTCAGAGAGGGTAGGGAATCTACAGAAACATTACACATTTTTAAGGACTTGTTTAGGAATTGGGAAATTTAGATTCTATAGACCTCAACATGTGGCATTTGGGGAAGATTGTAAGTGTTCACTTAGCACGTTCTTAATTCCAGCAGTTCCCTGTCCCCTTTGCTGGAGAACATCGCTGTGATGAGGGAGCACAGAACACACGCTCAGCACCTCCATGGACGGTCAGGATCATGGATGGGCAGAACCCAGGGGGGAGGAGGCATCGACCCTTCTGCAGTGCAGACAGACCCTCTGCCATCTGACCTGTGAGGGGCTGAAAACCCCCAATGTCATTTTCACACAAACTCTGGTCTGCTAAGATGTCTGCAAGAAAGGACCTGACGAATAATTATTAGGATCTAAGTACACCTTTTTAAGTCAGAAAGAATTCTTATTTTCCAGTCCTCGTAAAGGAGTTTGAAAATACTGTACTCTTCTCAGTAATGGTTCATTTACTTTAATTTCAACAATGAAAATACATACTTCAAACTTTCCATGGTAAGCAAAAACACGCTGCAACGAAGACGCAATTGCAGTTCCCACAAACCTGACTGCACAGCAAATTAAGCCGCATATTTCTTTTCCATAAACCAGAAACATTACCTATTTTAGACAAAAATAGAAAAATTAGCAGCAGAAACTTTTATCCCCAGAAGCCCTTAAATCTTTACATGGCTTAAATAATTTGCCATTGTACTGCTAAGGCCACTGGAAATCTCATTAAAATAAAAGAAAGTTTTCATTATACAGCTTTGGGTTTTACTGGTCAAACCACTACTCATCACAGAAAGTGCAGAGCATTTTCAGAGACAGCTGTATGCAGAAGGCCAGGGGATCTCTTAAAAATGCTTTAAAAAAAAATGAAATCTGAGGAAACCATTGCTGTCCTCACACACTACGGCTCGACCACAGGAGCAGCCATCAGACCAGCCTCTCTTTTCCCAAATTCTCTCACAGGGAAGCCTCCATAAACTGATATTAAATGAGCTGCCTCTCTGTGGCTGGGAACATGAGAATTTAGCATTTCAAACCAAGCTTTTCTAGCTAACACTACTTTAAGTCTTTAAAGCTGAACTCAAAATTGAGCTAGGGAACTTTGCTAGTAACTTCACTGGACACAACACAATGAAAATCCAGCTCATCCATGGCCATGCTGGCTCTACAGAACCAATAGCAATAAAATTTTTTGTCCGTTAGAAGATGAAACAGGACTCAGAGGGCAGTGACACACAGTAGCTGGTGCCGTTTTACAGCTAATTTTATTACTATGATCCACTTCCCACAGCTACTGTTACAATCAGCACCTCATTTCAGGGGTTGACTTCTGCCACCTGCTGAGGGTCACCATGCCTTGGGCAGATTAACCAGTTTGCATCAGGCACAAGTTTAGCAAATTAAAATACTAACTAGATTCATACTCACATGCTGGTCAGCCACATACCTTCAGCAGCCTGCCCCCCTCCAGGACATTACTGAAAGACTTGGAGGCACAGCAGATGCAGCCTATTATTGATTGCAGTAGTCTGTGAAGATGGGGATGCATTTTGCAAATCACACTCTCAGAAAACAGAAGACAACATGCATTCTCTAAAGAATTAAACTCTAATTTAAATAACATTTGGGACTCTGATCTATTCATAAGAAATTACTTTAATTCTCCCTGCATTCAAAATAATCAGTTTTATCTCAAGTTTTAAAAGTATTTCCATTCCAGTTTGAATTTTCCACTCAGATATTACAGGCAATACAGTTTTAAAATATATGTATTTCAAGGTCATTTAACAGCACCCAGACATCCACCTACCTTTAGTAATACAAAGAGCCAGAAGTAACAAACCCATAAAATGACCTACTTGCACGGAATTGTGTTCTGGATTGTTACTGGGAAAGAACTAGAGACCATTTTTCAAAATCAGACCTGCATGTTCCTCAGAAACAGGTTTTGCTTTTACCTCTGAAGAATACAAATATGCAGTGTTTTTGTTCTTTGCAGCTCAGTGATTTACTGGCATGCCTCTTCCCATAAAATATTTGCATATATCTGAGAGTCAAACTGTTCTGATACATTCTGTGTTTGCCAGGAAGTGAACGCTTCAGTTCAGTGTAACTGAACATTTAAAGAACGACAGGCACCAGGACAAATGGCAGCATAATTAACATACCAATGAAAAGCCAGTTGTTAATTACTATACATTTCAGGCATTTTGTATGAGCAACTTACCTGAAAAGCCTTTCCATCTGCATGCTGGCAAAGCCAGTAATTAAACAATTCAACATCCTATTTGCTTGATTAGAGAAAAAATTATAATTATTTTATATTATTCTATTTGTCAAATGCAGTCGACATTCAGATGAGAAAAACCTGCAGCAGCTCAAATCTAGGCATTTGAAATGAATATTATGAGCTGTCCTTGAACAAAACAGCAACACATACACATGTAGGGCAGATGGAAGCCAAGAGAGGCTCCTAATTTGAGCCAACTGATTATACTTTACAGTACCTGCTGGGTTACAAGGAGGGCAGCACAGTTGCTACTTGTAACAGAAAAGTACCACTTTTCTCCATGGAAGAGTTCACGTGCTCCCTACAGAACAGAATCTGAATTTATAAGCTGGTGAAAGACTTGGGAGTAGCACCAGCACAATGCCAGGATTCATTTACATCTAAACAACACTAAGTGAGAAGTCAATATAAAGCTCAGCACAGCTCCACAGAGGAAATATGGGACTTAAGAGGAGGTGTGAGAAAGGTGGAGGAACCGAAGTGTGAAAAGCAGGATTGAAACCATAGGACAGAAATACTAAAGACAGGCAAAACAGAAGTAAAAGCTCATAAAAAAGAGAGGAAACAAAGTTTAGAAACATTCATCAAAATGTAGAGTATCCAAAACTAAAGGTTTATCTTTCCCCCTGTGCAGATGGCTCTGCTCAAGGAAGACCAGCATGCCTCGGGTACAAAAAAAAAAAAAGAGGAAATTCCATCTATCTTGAAAATAGCTTCTAATTCATTGCTGATTGCATGACTATAGACATTAATCCACATAAACAATAAAACTGAGATCCATTTGAAATTTTGACTAAATTAAGTTTGAACCAGGTTCTGTTAAAAAATTCTCTGTTTCTTACTGTAGTTTTAAACCATGCAATTTCTGCACTTTAAGGCCAGATTTTCCTGGAATCCTGTAACATTTTGTGACAAAGTAGTTCTTTCTGGAGTAGCCAAAAAGTGAGTATTTGGTCCATGTGGGTTTATTCAATTTTCACATGTATTTTTATTTTAAACAATGGAAGGCAAAGAATGATTAAATGTTTTGAAATTTTTGCTTTGCTAAAAATGTGCATGTATCTTATTTGGACTATAATCAGAAGGTAACTAAAATGTACAAAGGCAGCCTCACAAAATTTTTCTTTTCCTCACTTGACAGAATGATTGATACAGATGGGGTGACAGGAAATGCTTTACAGCTGAACAAAGAAAATACTGTTAGCAAGAAGTAAACTGTACCAATGGTTTATACAGCAAGCGCCCACCCACGACTTCTGGAATGTCAATTTTTTTGCCTGTATCGTCCAGCAAATCTAATTTTTTGCACAAATTATGTTACAAAACAGTGAAGTAACACCTCTGTCTCTGCAGATTTCTTTCCCACATAGACGACTCTTACAATCAGAAAAGCCTGGAGCTTGGGTTGGTATCTGCATGCCTGAGCATCCAAGGCAGCATCTCTGCACTCCCCAGAGCTGCCCAGACAGAACAGCTCATCCTGAGCTGATTCATCCATCTCCAAATGCTGCTGGCCAGCCAAAGACACTTTGCTATAGATAGACTGGAAAACCTGTCACACATCTACAAGACCCAAGATCTAAATTCCCATCTCTTAAACTCAAGGCTCCTCTCCCTTTTCTCCTGCATATTTTAATAACATTGTAATTTCTGCAGGTAGCACTGAATTAACACATTTTCCATTCCTGCTTGTCAGTTATGAAGCCCTAAGCCCCCCCAAATTACTCTAAACGACACACATATCGGATCTTCACAACCATTTAAGCATAATCTCTGCATACATCTTCATAATGACAGACCCATTTCTGTCCTCTTAATAACAATAATCACTACATCAACAAGGTTATTTTGCCTACTTTGAAAAGGCTGCATTTTTTTTTCTTTTGCAACCCAACCTCTACCACAATTTTCCTTACTGGTGAGAAAAATCAGCAACAGCGTATGGTATCACAGAAATCAGCAATATCTCTTTTGTTTTGCACTTTTATTACAGGCATGGGGAAACACTATTCTACTTAGAAAAAATACTTGGAACTAACCACAGGCTACCTATGCAAATTTTTAAATAACTATTCTGTGACAGAAGAGATATCCCAAAATGAAACCTTTTGTATGCCCTATACCCATATATTAGTTATCCAAAAAATGACATTTCTTCAGTGACAGTTGCTGTTCAGTACACAGTCCTGAAGGACAAAACCTTATCACAGAACAATTCAAGAGGCACCAGCAGCTCATACCACAGTT
The DNA here is from genome assembly GCF_047495875.1 of Pithys albifrons albifrons. Taxonomy (NCBI): domain Eukaryota; kingdom Metazoa; phylum Chordata; class Aves; order Passeriformes; family Thamnophilidae; genus Pithys; species Pithys albifrons. The sequence goes on from NC_092470.1 coordinate 13,309,850, forward strand.
TGAATGGAATTAAGAACCAATTCTGCAGTACAAAAACTATGAAAACAAGAGAACAAAACCAACTGCAAACTCCCATTAGCAAATGGGTGTTCCATTTTTGAGACCTCTTTTTTCAACTTTGTTTTAGAAAGAGGACGACTTTTTGCATCCCAGAAACATCAGAGCTCATTGTAACTTCTATCATTAGAACACTCCACTTACTCCCCAGGATGCTGTTAAATTGATCTTTTAGTTTACTGGATAGTCTGTATTGTAATGAAGGACAGAGCTGCAACAATAAAACACAACTTCTGGGCTGTAAGTTAAACATGTAATTTTGATTCCAAACCAAGTTAAGTCTTCTTTTTTAGTGATCAATTTCAAAGCTCTATGAAAGCTGAAGAAAAGAATGACCAGACTGTCTGCTTCAGAAAGCAAATTCCTTTTGGGAATATGGAATGGGCAGCATCAAGAAAGGTCATTCACCACACTGAGTATTCCAGTAACTTGAGTGCAAATGCAGAACTGGGTAACAAATTATTTGGTTTTCAGAATGTCCAGCTGAAACAGGAGAATGATTTGTCTCCACTTAACTCCCAAGTCAAACAAACACTTATAAAACAACAGCAACTTCCAAAACCCACTGTACTTGCCTAAAATGAACTCAGATGCAGGGTTGAGTTACAAGCTTTCATTGATATGATATAAAATTAGCAGTTAACTCATTACAAATTGAAAGAAAAGAAAGCTTATTTAAACATCCTTCTTCAAGTTACAAACCCATTTTTTCACATCTTGAACTAGTCATTGGCTAGAGGTACCCCTTACGAGCTGCTGTGGTTGTAATAGTAATGTCTTAAGCTCCAGCAACACCATCCTTTCATGTCCCACCACCTCAAGACATCTCTAGTAGATGATCTTTTAATGACATGTTGTTGTCTATACCTTTGGATTTTCAGCTGCTTAAAAAGAAATCATTAAAAGGAGCTTTAGGGATTATGTGAACAATCCAGTTACTATTTTTTTTTCATTTAAATATAAGAATACAACACTACGATATGCATGATCTTAAAACAGCCAAAAATGCATCCTAAGGGATCTGCCTTCTAAGGTAACTATAGACAAACTCTAAAATCTCATTATTTCTCCTGACCTGACTTTTGAGTTTATGGCATTTTGGCAATACACAGGGATACCTCACCATGAAGAACTGAAAGGATACAAACAGTTCATTTCACATCACCTGACCACAAAGTTGCTGCTCATGCATCAGACTGAGCCAAACTGGAACTCATCACCCAAGACCAAGTAAATGCCTCAGGAAAAGAAAATCCTAAATTCATTAAGGCTTCTATGTTTTCAACCCAACTTAGCTAATACAAGAATCACCACATCACCTACTAAACACAAGTTAAACAAAATTTGACCCTGAAGTAGCAACAGTTACAGACAAAGTTTGCATTCCAAAAATATATACATTTAAAACAGACATGGCACTAAGTTACTTTGCTGCAAGCAGTAATTTATGAAATGCTTGTTACACCTCCACAATTCTTTTTGTTCTTAAATCGCATTTAATATGCCAATCTTATTTCAGGAGGAAATAAATTAACTCTGATGCTTTGTGCCAATGCAGATGAGCTTCCCACACACCTGTATTGTGTTTCACACTCCCGTTAGTCATCCAGATTACGACAAAAGAACAAAGTAATTCTAACCAGATCCATTCCCGAGGCTAAGTATGCAGGAAGAGGAAGATGCCAATCCTACAGAGCCCCCCACTTCTGTCAGAGTGATGATCAGCTGCAACTATGGACAAACACCCTCACCAAAAAGAACTCAGTTTAGAACTAACACAGCCCAGAAAGCCCTCAGGGGTGGACGTACTCCCACCACATTTTGGTCTCTGATACTGCAGTTCCTGTGAGCCCCAGCCTGGATAGGCTGCCAAACTGCTCCCACCCCCATAAACTTCTCCAACTCAAACTCTACATTAAAAAAAGGTCAGTGGGAAAACAGATAAATCTGCATCTAATGCAAGAGAGAAGATGCTGCTGCAGAGCAGTGCATGGTTCTGTACCAGGAGACGCCACACTGAAAGACTTTCAGAGTTACAGAACACCCAGCTCTTCTGTCTCTGCTAATCCCCACTCCACGATCTAGAATATGACTAAAATCACACGTATTTGTATTGTGGTAGCTGCAAGTTAATGTCCTGCCTAAATTATCAACTGTTATTAGAACCCCAGACAATTGCTTAATAAAAATTTAATCATATTGTAATTTCTAATCATCATTAAAGATGCTTAACAAGTTAATCTCTCTGTTGTGCTCCCCTAACACTGCGGATCAGAAAGCCAACTGGCATAAGGCAGCACAGCTTCACCAACACTAATAGGGCTACTTTTGTGTTACTCCAGCTTGAGGATCTGTCCCCAGGAGAAAACAGTGGGATTAAAATAATGTTGCTACAGATTTTGACTGTTTCTCTGCACTGCTTTACAGTTAATTAAAAAAAAAAAACAAAAGCAACAACTTTAAAAAAACTACAGCACAAATCAGATATTTCACACAGCTCTACCTTCTGCTGTCCGTGGTAGGGCAAATGCAGCACTGTGCTACAGATCAAAGGTCTCCACTCCTCAAAGCTCAGAAACTCCTCATTTTGACTTTGTCCATGCATAGCTACGTCAGACAATGCTCATGCACAGAAAACATGGGAGGATCATTAACAGCCAGTGAGTTTGTCTTTCAGCTCAGATCTGTTCCAGCCACTCAGACAAGGAGTGAAACGATGCTCTGTAACCTCAGCCTTGCAGGAGGAGATGTTGGTTCACTTGAGGAAACCAACACGTTTCCTCATCCTTCCGGTGGACCATCAATCTGTGCTTTGGAGAGTCTGAAGACCACACTGCACAACTACTTTAACTGTGTCAGACACACAGTGATGCATACAGACCACACATTGGCTCTTCTTTCCCTCTTTATTTGCTTCTTCCATGATCCCACAACACTCTCTCAAGTCCCAAAGCGGTCACAGGAGAACACTGGTGAAGCCCTGCTGAGGCTGCTCAGTGGTTCGTGCACACTCTACCTCCTGCAGTCACATCTTTCTATGGCTTCAGCTGCAGGCAGGTGGAAACAGAAAGCAGAAAAGGGTTGGTGCAAGAGAAGCACCAGGCTCTGCTATAATTCAGCAGTTTCAGGGCTGCTCCTTCAGTGAGTAGCTTGGAGGAGCAGATGGGAGAGTGGCAAACCAAACTCAAGTCAAAAAAGGCTGTTTGTATCTTCCTCTGTCTGCAAAACTGCGCACTAATTCTGTGAGTGCACAGCGTGAAACTCTGTTATCATGCATGGCATGGTATCCTGGAAGCTAAATAATATTAATTTAATAACCTTCCATTAAATATTGATTTTTATTTCATATGTAGAACTCTGTTATTAAAACTTAATATGATTGACAAATATCAGTTCCTTCTTACTTTATTGACGCTTACTGAACCAAATTAATTGTTTATATCATAATATTTACTTTCAGCATGACAACTACACTACCAACTACAGAAGGATTTAATCTAATGAACAAGCTTTACACATTAGTTGGCATTTACTCAAATAAGTTCTTAGTTGTCAGAATTAAGCCCAACTCTACAAAAAATGACACAATGCAAGCATGTATTAAAACAAGTGAAACTGGAATCAACCTGTGATAACAATATTCTTCATTAGTATTGAGCCCAGTGCAAGATCCATTGTCCCACTTATTTTTAGTGTCAGACACTTGTTGATCCACACTACGTAGACTGAAGTGCATCTCCAAAATAGGTACTATGTTGTTTCATCCAAACTCACTTTATTCCATCACACACTCGGCAAAATAGATGTTGCATCTCACAGTCATGTAAAGAAACATCAGGGAACGTCCTCTCTCAAGGAAAAATTCAAAGGGAAAATTTTTGTAAGTTTCTTCTCTTATGTACCAACAAATAATATTTACTGCGTCCTTTGGAAAGAAAACAAACACACGGCACACGCCGAGGTGCCCTGGTCAGTTTCAACACCCTGTTTGGGCTTCACCAGCCCGACAACAAACCTGCCCACGGTGCCGGCAGGGCCGGCCGTGCTCCTGCCCGCGGACAGGGAGGCGGCTCCGCTGCCCAGCCCGCGGCTCCCCCGCCCCGTGCCCACGGTGCTTGTGCGGAACTGCCCCTTCTGCGGGGCTGCGGCTCGGGGGGCTCCCGGCCCGGCGGTCCCGCACAGCGGCCCCGGCGGGGGCGGCGGGAGGAGCGGCGGGACCGCCCGGCCGGGGCCGCGCCGAGCCGAGCGGGGGCGTGTTGTGCGGCGGGGCCACCTGGGGGGCGAGACGGCAGCTACTCACCGGGAGGGTTTACCGCCGCCGGCGTTGCCATCTTGTCTCTGAGAAGAATTAAGACAAATGCGAGAGGGGCGGAGGGATGCTCCGAGCAGCGCGGGGGGAGGCGCGGGCCGGGGCGGCGCGGGGGCGGCGGCTGCTCCCGCCCCGGGGCCCGGAGCGCTCACGGAGCGGCCCAAGATGTCCGATGGTCCCGCGCGCCTCTGCTCATGCGCCGCTCAGTGAGCATGTGCCGGGCGGCCGCACATGTGCGCTGCATCCGCGGCCCCGCTGCCCGGCCGGGACCCCGCACCGGGACCCTCCGCCAGAGCCGCCCCGAGCGCCCCCGCACCGGTCTCGCACGCGCCCCGGCCACGGCGGGGCTCGAACCCGCGGCCCCGGGGAGCGAAGTCCCCCAAGGGAGAGGCCCCCAGGGGAGCCCGCGCGGGCGGGGAGGGCGTGGGGGGCTGGTTGGGGAGCTGCCCCCACCCCCTAAACGGAAGGGGAAGGTTGGGGAGCTGCCCACTGCCCCCAGAAAGCAAGGGGAAGTGTTTGGCATACTGTCCATCACCTCTGAAACTGGAAGGAAAGTCTGGGGTGCTGCCCACCACCCCCAAAACCAAGGGGAGCTGTGGTGTGCTGTCCATCACCTCCAAAACGGAGAGGGAAGGTTGGGGTGCTGTCCATCACCTCCAAAACGGAGAGGGAAGGTTGGGGTGCTGTCCATCACTTCCCAAACTGAGGGGGGAGGCTGGGGTGCTGTCCATCACCTAACAAACAGAGAGGGAAGGTTGGGGTGCTGTCTATCACCTCCCAAACTGAGGGAGAGGCTTCATGTCCTGCCTACTGCCCCCAAAATTGAAGGGTAATGTTTGAGGTGCGGCTTACCCAGAACTGAAGGGGTGAAGAAGGGAAGCTGTTGGTCAATGTTACTGGCATCCCTGTTGTCCCCAGAGGATGGCATCCCTTCACTCCCGAGGTGGCAATGTTCTCTGGGAGATGGAAGGGGGTGGAGCCCTGTGAGTCCGTACATCTCCAGTCCTCCACTTGTGTTTCAGGAGAGCCATTTCTGTGGTTCCTCAGGATCAATACACACGCTGGCATTGGGTAGGTGTTCACCTTGGGCAAGGCCTAGATAGAGCTTTTTGGGGGCAAAGGAGTAGCTGTGGTGTCATCTGCACATTACAGTACATCTGACTGTGAGATGGAGGACTTGGTGCTTCAAATGGACAGTGCTATATAGAAACATCTTAGTCCTTTGTTAACAATACTAATTTCCTGGAATTACAGAGATGTTGTATATCTTCGAGTTTTTTAAAAAAGTATCCAGCCATTCAAAGACATTCTGTGCCCCTTGAGCTGGACTATATGAATTGTATCATATTAATCTAAAAACCTTAGTTTGCCTCGCACTGCACTCATGTTCACACCAAGTAGAGCAATTGAGCATCTGAGCCTTGGTAACTTAGCTCACATTTCAAACCTTTTTATTACAAACACAAGGACAAAAAAAGTACACTTTTAATGAAATTTGAGATTTTTCTCATAATCTTGTAACTCAGGTCTTTAAGGGAAAAAAAGAAAAAACAGTATCAGATTTAAACTGCAAGATTTCTGTAAAACCCGTAGTGTAATAACTGCGTCTGTCACGTGTAGTGTGTGTGTAATCCTGGAAAAAAATAATGAATTTTGATGGCTCTGTCATCCCACTGGAATGCCACAAAGGCCTGTTAATCTTTAAATGCCTGCCCATGGCTGTGCTCAGTTGCCCTGAACAGCCCTGCAGAAGTTGATGGGAGCACTCAAAATGAAAAGTTGCAAATCAATCCCTTGCTTTGCTGAATGAGTAACCTGAACCAGTTTATCCATTAAGATGTAAATTGGCAGAAAGGTTGGAAAAGCATAGAGACTATGTTTACTCATTTCCTGTAGAGGAGTTTAATCAGAACAGCATTAAACACTCCTGGTTATCTAGAAAGCTTACTTTATCTTGGATTTATTGTACTTTTGGCTATCAGATGTGGAGCTGTTTTTCTGAGTGTCTTAACTGCTTTAGTGCCTCCTGATGCTGTAGAACTTTGGATGCTCAGCAGGAAATCTTAATTCTTATCTTAAGGCATTTACCCTGATAATACAAGAAAACTGTGTTAATATTAGCAATTTTGTAAATACAGCTTATTTCTGTCCGGATGAGCCGTTGTGATTTGAAGGAATCTTGGTCACAGTATTTCTAGATCCTTACCTTCAATGTGGAAAGCAACATTTGGAGTGACTTACCCTATTGCAGGGTCATAGCTCAATTCCTTTAGGTTTTATAACGTCTGGTGCTCAGATTCCACAGCTAATGCTGCTCATGAAAGCTTTTCAATGAGCCTCCATTATGTCTAGTTACATACATGTGTAAAGGTTAAAGGATCAAACCCCTAATTCTATAATGATACACCTTATAAAACCATAACTTACAGCATTAGGCACTTCTGAAATGTCCTCTGAAGGCATTTACAAGTATTCAGGGGTTAAACCTTATCTCTCCCTTACCAGAAAAGCACTAATATTTCCTATTTCATTTCTATTTTAGAGATAAGGAAGCTACCAGCCCCCACCCCCAAAAAGAAGCCCAGAGATCTGACAATGTGCTATCATAGCTTTCAACAAATGTATGGAATAAGTCCTACAATGACTGAATATAAACCAACAAAACCATTCAGCTGCCTCTGCTGTCCCCATGCGTGATATCCCATGAGATATTAGATTTGCTCAGAAAGAGCACATTACAGCCAGGGTATTTGATGTTGTCCTCCACCTAAATAAAACCCTAGGGCTTAGAATGGAACATGTTCTGTCAAATCTACTGTGATTCAGCATAATTATGCAAAAATAAAGCTGCTTTTCTTTTTTGTTTGCTGTGAGCTTTGTTGACTCTCTCTGTTCAGTTTCACATGCAATTCTTTGTTCACTTAAATAGATTAGGAAATGAATTGATTTTTTCTCCTTCCAATCTTCTCTATCTTAATGGGCAGTATTAGCCGAGTCTTTCAGAATCCCTGAAACAATCCGTAAATGAATGGAATTATTCTCTGTTTATTTGTAATAAACTCCTTCCTTGTTACGTTGTCCTGAGCCTTTCCGTATCTCTGGTGAGATCTGTAACACTGGTCACTGGAGAGAGGAACCATCACTGCTCTTAAAATGATGTTCTAGTCATGGTGGAAGTGCATTTTCTGTGTTTTACTTTCAATGTAATGCAAAGAACACATGCACAGCAAAGCAGGAAATCAGTTTCTTTACTGAATTCATGTTTCTCCAAGTTCTATGTATCTTGAAAACCTGATTCCTGTAGAATGGGGTCCTCACAAAAGCAGGGACAGTGCTGGACTCCACCCTTGCACTCGCAGAGAGACTCAACAGTGCTGTATCAATACCAAGCAAAAAATAGGACAGATATGCAAGACTGCAATATGCAAACTTTACACTGTTCCTGCCTCACAACAGGGGGTGCGTCACCATTTTAATATAATTACAAACAAGTGTTGATATGATGTGTAGCAACAGGAAAGTAAACGAATTAAGAAAAGTGATTTTTATCTCAATCTTGTTATTATGTACCACAGAATGTCTGTTAGATGTCTTTACAATGATTGTTTCCAATTTAGAGGGCTATTACCACTGATAGCAGTGCTCAGTATACATGTGTGTTCTGCGTGTTGGCTTCAGAAGCAGAAAAAGATCAGTTGAGCACTACAGCACACTGAAAATGCTGTCCATTAATGCCTTTATTTGAAAGCTCAGCAATGCCCTGCCAGTTGGAAGTCCTGCATGTGGTACCTTTCTCTGTGTTCATCCCATGCCATGAACTAATAATTTCTTTTTTTTTTTTTTTTGATAGAGGAAAAGTAGGTGGATGGGGTATTGCTTCCTTTGAAAGACTGAAGTCTTTCCAAGATGGATGAGAATGAGTAAAGTCCAGAAACAAAAACACACACACACAAAAAGGCAATAAATTGAAGCAAATGAAATTATATATTCAGTGTCAAAAAGGGATAAAAAAAGATCTTTGGTGGTTTTTACCAATATAAGTTCATTTTAATAACAACATTGAAAAACAAGGTCTGAAACCTTGAACCTACAGTTCCACAGTAGAATTTTCTTTTCTGGGGACATGAAGAAGTGAAATTTCAGACACTTTAATACAGTATAATCAAAACCAGTGACATTTTAATAAAGTCTCATACTTTAATAAGACCTCCCAGCTACATTCTTTGATCTGTGTTTCCATTGTAATTGAGTTAATATATTGCATTCAATTCATCCAAAAGTCTTTGATACTTTGGAAGAGTATGATATATGTATATTAAGCAACCCCATCCATGCAAGTACTTAGAACTGGAACATTATGTGCCCTTTTTAATTTGTTTTGTCACGTCTGGGTGACCACACTTGCCTAAATAAGCTATAGAGAAAATGATGAATTTTAAAACATGAACTATCATAGGAAGGTCTTAAAACCATTTGTTAAGGAAATTACAACCTTGTTCTTTAAACTATCCCATATAATTTAAGAGAGAATTGTATTCTTCCTATAAAATGCAATAAAATACCTTGATAGGAATGTGTAAGTTATATTAATCTCTATTCGGTCCTGGAGGTATAGAGATGTAATTTCTATGCTGTTCTCTACAGCTATTGCTGTTAAATTCTGTAGTGGTTCCCCTTTAGGGAAAATGACTTTGAGTATTAGAGAAACCCTTCCAAAGGTGAAATGGCTGTGGCAGATGTCTCTTACCTAAGAAATGCAATCGAGATCAGACAAGAGTTCTATGCTAGCAGAAGTCTGGACTAGGAGCCAAACACCTGACAGACACCTTTTATCTCTTAACTTCAGCTCTAACATTTCAAGCTACATCAAAGCTGGTATAAATTTTACATATTAACTACCAAAATTTAAACAATGAAACTTGATTATAAAGCCTAAGAGAGGAATAGCTGGTGCAAGCACATTAACACGTAACCTGTCTTCTTTACAATGTTTACTAAGCAGATTTTATTTTATTTCCTGATATTAACCTCTCTCTCTGACAGAAGCACTGCCAGCAACAGACATCATTAAACTGATAGAAGCTGTTGGTGGTTACCTCAGGCAGAACTGACCACAGAGCATCTGGGAATATAGTTTTCACAATGCATACCTAATTACATTCCTGAAATCGTTCTGTGAAGCAAATGGGTAAAAATTCAAAACACAATAAACAATACTGATCTACTTACATAAACCCAAGACATGAACAAAAAGATAGACCCCAGAAACAGCACTGGGGCCTGAATCAGCAAACTGAGATGAGAACTGTGCAAGTCAAGCCTTTTTTCCCCCCCAGTGCCATCTATCTCATTTTGAACTAAAAGGTTTTTTTTTTAAGGGATGTGTTTCTGGTTTATTTTAATCAGGATATCATTATTTAAAGCATGAAGCAAGTGAGACCTGTTAGGCTGGAGAAATAGAAATGAAGTTCCAGGCCAGTAGAGAATCCTGGACATATTTACCCCTTTCCACCTTCAGAGATTAGGGCCTGAGCTAAGCTATATCAGTGGTAGCTCCAGCAAGGTGAAGGCTTTCTGTAAAAATTTTGCCCCTGTGTGGCATCCCCTCGACTCACTAGTCCTATAATAGTAGCTGGAGTAAAAGATTAATCATTTTAGTAAAAATGAACAGTAAAACCAGAGTTGGTCTTTCACAGGGAAAAGGGCCTTTTTCACTCACTGCTCAGGTGAGACCAAACTGCTGGTTTCCCAGATTCCTGCTGCCCCATCTGCCCCATTGCAAAGTCTATGAATGTAGTAAAATACACAGATTCAAGTAATGCAACACCCACATCACACATCTTGAGAAAAGCATTTCTTTTCTCGGTTCATGATGTCTAGTTTTACAATATTTCTAGAACTAATCTATTTGTAATCAACAAAAGATTGATATGTTCAGACATTCAATGAAAACTAGAAGTAGGACCAGGACATGTTTACGTTTGTGGCAATTCAGTTTGAAAAGTATACCTTAAGAACGTGGTTTATTAGAAAAATACTGCTGCCAACTTGAGGGAGGCCTTTGCCTTGTTTGCAGGGAGAATTTATGAAGAGTAAGTTTTATAAACAACATTCTGTACTCTTTACAGAGTTTATCTCATCAGAGATTTACTGAGTATCATAAGCTGCAAAGAGACTAAAATGGTAGAAAATCTCTCACAGTTAATTGCAGCAAAACCATCTGAGTCCCATGAGACAGAAGGCAATCTGTGTCCTAATGAAAATAAGAAATTATGAGGAATTTGAAGCATGCTGTGCTATTTCAGTTGAGCACAAGACAGCTAGAAAAAACAAATACATGAAGGAAGTGGTCTGATATTTTCCCTCTGTTGTAATGCTAATGCTATTCTAATTCTCTGCTTTCTTTAGCCTCTCTTTCTCCAGCTACACAAGATAACAATTTCCAAGAACCATAAGAGAGAAGAGAAACACATGTATTTAATTGTCTTATAAATTGAATTATGATTTATGGCACATTTTACGTTTCACAAGTAAGATATTATGCAAATTCTCAGCAGACCCTTTTATTTAAAGGGCTTGCATGAAACATTTTTGGTAGCTTCCTACTTGATTTTATTTCTGAAATAGACAACACATGTACCTGTGTCTCAAAGACATGCATAATTATGTTCAAAAATCTAATCCCTGAATTATGGAATGCAGAATAATTCATTTCTACTTTAGCAAAAGTGTGCTTTAAAAATGATGGAGCATCCCTTGCCATATGCTTTCTGGTTCTCACATTTGCATTAACAAAGAAGGAACAACCATCTTGAAGAGATGAATATATGGCCAGAGATAATTTTTCTTTCTTATCCCTTCTTCCAGATCACCTCAAGTATGATAAAATTATTTTACCATATTTTCTAACATATTAAAAAAGTGTACTAGTATACTTATATTAAAAACAGTTACTCTAACAACTAATCAGACTGCAGATCCACCTGACTGAACATTTTGTGTCTGACAATGTCTAGTAACTGCAATGATTGAGGAAAGAAGGTAAAGACAAGGCAAATGCTGAGTTATACTTCCCTCTGCTGTACTCTTGCAGCTTCCAGCAAACTGCTACTATGGGAATTCATGCTGTAGGAGGTTTCATCTGCATCATTAAAACCACTCTTAGCATTAGCCTAGTGTTCTGAATTAATTGTAAAATGTCACATCAATTAATTTCTACCCATCCGGGCCAGATCATGTATTGATCCCCTCAAACAGGAGGCTGTGTCTCAGGACTTTAAACTGTGGAGTGGTAGAACTAGCACACAGATTCCTGTTCTTTTGGGGGTAGGAGATAATGGTACAGTGCAAATAGCACTGCAAGGCAGAGGAGATGAATGCTTATAAAGAAAAGACTGTGGAATAGCATTGCATAAGGTGTGTGCTTTGTACTGGACAAATCTGTGATCAAATTTGTCAGAAAATATCCTGAGTATCCAGAGGTTGAAATGCATTTTTACTGTGTTAATCTCATCTGAATTCACTGTGTCTGAGTGTTTCATATCCACAGGGTTTTGCTGAATATAACATTCTCAGCCAATATTAGGCAAATGAATTTTGGGGATATGGAAGTAGAGAAATCATCATCTTCCTTTTTCCATTCATCTTCCTCTAAGAAAACAAGAATAAGTAGTTAGCTGTTTCACGATTGTCACCGTATTCCAAAATGGAACATGATGAAGGCTGACACTTTGGGCTTCTCCTGTTTGGCTCACGGGCCAATTTGCCCTTCCAGAAGAGCCACTCCAGAGCAACCTTTTTCCCTGAGTGTACATGGAATTCATTCCAGGGCAGTATGCTCACAGCTAACTTGGAAAGTAAATACCCTTAAAGCTTTGCTGGTGATGTGTAAGCAGGATACTGGTTTTTTCACATGGCCTCTTCCATGATGTATTTTATTCTGCCCATTGTTGTGAAGGAGAATGACAGACAAAGCCAGAGACATCAAAAGGAGAAACACGGGATGGTGTTATCTTTTTGTAACATGATGTTTGTCAGAGATTTCCCATTCTAAGCATGTTGTGCTTCACCTCAAAGTTACCATCTATCAATTAGAGTATTGAATTGTGTTGGAAGGCAAAATCTGAGAACAGGATTTTAGAGAAATGCCCTTGATGCACTGGAGCTACAGAGGGCCACAGAGATTATGATAATTCCCAACTCCAGGAGGAGGGATGTTAAGGCTGTGCAACCGTATCTGTCTGGACAGGGCTTCATGTTTCCCTCCATGTTGCAATTACATCCCTGGTGTCTGTGGCAGTGACTGTGCAAGATAGAGACAAACCAGAGCACCGAGGAAGAGCAGACGAGAGCTGTGTGAAATGTGGTTAGTCAGAGCTTAAATAATACTATGGCATCGCAGGGAAGTGCTTCCCCAAGTGCTTTCTGCAATGGTGTTGGACACAGCTGGTCCTTGTCTAAATTTGCCTTTAATCCTACTCAGCATTAGTCTAATGTTTCCTCTGCTGCTCCTGTTGCCTGAAACAGATGATTTCCATAGAGAACAGTAAGACTTCCTAGTCATGATAGAGCTGCCTGAAAGCTGCTGAATGTTACAGAAGCACGTGGGTAGAGTCACCTCTGGAACAGTCAAGGTCTGGTAATAAGAAATGTGTACATAGTTTTGACATTGGCTGATGCCAAAATGTGGAATGGGTAAGTTCTGCATCCCCCTATTTACCCTCAAGCACCTCAATGAATTCAGGATCATCAAAAGGCCTGAGTAAACCAGGTCTTTGAGAATCTCATCCTGAAATGATCAATAGTCAAGAAACCAGGATCAAGTACTCTGCATTTTGCCAAGGTAGAACAGTCTATTATTCTCATTCCCAGAGAACATATTCTTCAGTATGTGTTTTGGGTATTTGTTTTACTTCTCACCGCCTTACCCCTGAGCACAGGTGAGTAAATAGTAGGAACGTGTCCTGAAGAGTAGCATCTGCAAAATGCATCTTTTCATGCAGTATTTTTCATGGAACAAAATATTGATGCAATGTTTTCATACTACCATGACTAATATCAAGTGCTGTTCTTGGACATTGCTCGAATAGTATAAAAATAAAAAAAAAAGGTGAAGTTCTATTAATACCATATGGAATCAGATTAGCCCTTGCTGCTCAAGTATTCACAAAGAAGGCAAATCCTTCTATCTTTTCCTGCCCAAAGCAATAGCAAAATAGACATAAGCTGTGTGATTACCAGTCTGGGGGTGATGGAATTCAAGGTCATGTTGAATTACTAATCATCTCACCATCACTTGGAACACACAACCACTCAGCAAGGCTGACTCTGCTTGGTTGTGCTACAACAGCATAGTGGAAACAGGGAAGAAAAAGAATTTCTTAAAATACCAATGATTTTTCTGGTGCTCATGCTGTATTTACCCCATATTTTTATGTACAGATTAACTCTAAATTTTCTGGTTTTCTGTATTGTGTCTTCAGAAACAAAACTCTGCCACAATCAAATGGAGGTTTAAGTACCCACAATTAAATTATATTATTCGGTGTTTTTTTAAATTCTCAAATGTGATGCTTGAGGGGCCTGTCTCGGGATTTAAATAGAGAAGAACTCGGTGGTAACTGCTCATTTTTTCCTGTCTTCACTGCTAGGAAGAAGAAATGATACTCAGTAAACTCATGTCTTTCTCTCACCATGGGATCACATGGAGTTGGAGATTCACTCCCAGATCACCTGACATCCACTGTATAGCTCATCACCATCAGCTCCTCTTTTCAGAGGAGCACAGGAACAAGTTCTTCAACCACTTGAGATTTCTGCTAATGTTTGGGACTGTTAAAGTCTAAGATAATGAACTCTGACTTTCTGTTCTACCAGGATTTGGACATTAGACATGCACCTCTTGCTAATGAGGTGTAACCATTTATAGGAATGGTTTTAAGGAACTCCTGCAGCATCCAGTCCTACACAGAGCTGCCCTGAGTTCATCACTTTTCAGGCATACATACCCACAAAAAGGAGCAAGAATTGGAGTTCCAGTTAACAGCTAATCTAAATCGGCTTTTTAAAAATAGTCTTTTTGCTGTATTTCCAAATACTTATTGTTGTCATTGACAATACTATTGAATTGTTGAAAATATTGACATTTTTAATTAGTGCCATCAGGTTTCTGAGTAAACAATTAAATTGCTGTTATTTTTAAGAAGTCTACCTGTCTGCTCTCCTGGTCTGATGGTCCCAAGTGCCTCCAAACTCTGTTCAATTGCAGAAAAACAACAGACATACCTCAGACAACAGCCAAAGGGTGTGCTGTGAAAACCTGTAAGACAATAAAACACTGAGATTGTGACTACAGCACTAAAAGATTTTAAAAGTAAAATGAAAGTAAATACAAGCACAGTATTTACACATAACATCATCTATGTGCACTCAGTGAGATTCTCAGTTTTAAATATGTATTAAGCTGCTACACAATTTCCTTTTTACCAGACTGGATAGTGAAAGAACAACTAAATTCTTCCAGAAAATTTATGTCTCATTCTGCTGCAGAGCACAAAGTGCTTTAATGCACAGCACACAAATTGTCATGTTCTTGTCGGGGGAACAATCTTGAAATCATTAGTCAGTTTGCCAGCATAAGGAACATAACACAATATCTGTGAGATGCATATGGTAACAACTTAGAGTCTTATGACCAATCTGGATTTTCTAACAGTTTGTGAATACCTTTAAAGTAAATTAGATCTATTAATCCATCTGATTTTGAAAAAGGGTTTATCTCTTATCAATTTTATGTTTGCAGATTTGGATGTTTTCCATTTTAAACGTATGTGCTGTGATTAGAATACCAGAGTGATAGGGATCATTAAAATAACATTTATCATCTTAAACTATTATTGTTGGGTTTGGAACATATCTGGTCTTTTTAATGTGTTCTCCTTAAGGAGAAATAAATTACTTCATTTTCCTGGAAAAGTCCAGTCTGTTTTGACAAAGCCTTGTTAAGGTTGCCTATACTGTCTGCTTGACTCTTGTCATGCTTTTAATTCTTGTGTTTTGGTTTGGCAATGCCCCTCTCCAGGAAGCCAGTTTTGCCTGTGGAAGAAGACCAATGGATGGCATAGTGCAGGAAAATTTGCACCTTGTCAGAAAGGCCGAGTCCCACCAGAAAAACTGTTTGTTTAAAAGTGTGCAGCACAGCTCTGCTCTAATTAAAGCATAAATGTCATTGTTCTAAGGTTCTTTAAATTAGGTTTATTAAGGTCTATGCCACATTTTGAAATCCAATTAATGCATGCCTAAACTTTCCATTCCCTTTAATGTCACAGGGGATGTATTTGATATAATGTTATTTAATATTTTAACAGAAGCTACAGAAGCTGAGATTAGACAAGTTTGTTATAAATTAAAAGCTACATAGAACTCAGTGAATCAATCTTTTTTCTGGCAACCATAATTTCTTCTGCATGTTCTGCATGTTTCCTTCTGTATATAATTTACATTTCAGAATCCTACTCTCCAACATGAAGGATTTATACACAGTTCTCCCAGTTTATGGGCAAGATCATTTTTGTCAGCAATTACATGAACACCAACAGTCACACAAGGGTCATGGGAGGTTATTTGAATTATACAACTGTCATACAGGTGTAAAGGAATGCCCAGATTCTGCTTTCATTGTGTGGTTGAACTGTATATTAGTCTATGAGCTGAGGACTGGACTCAAGATATTACTCTAAACATGAGGTGCAAATGCTGAAGTAGAAGAATTTGGTCGCAGAAAATTACTTATCTTTGTCATTTTGAAGGGCTAACTAAGAAGACTTCATAGATCAGTTTTAAGGCAGGTTAATACAAGAGCTGTCAGGATCATATGCCCTGGAAGGTTTTCATTAAAAATGAAATGTAAGGATGAAATGCCAAGCTGTAGCATGATAGGCTGGGGAATGGCTCTCCCAAAGTTCACCCTGACCTATGGGCAGCAGCACGATAGAAATGGAGTTCCCAGAAGTGCTAGACTCCAAGTCCCTCAGTCATGTGAACAAGTAGGTCTGCAGGATTCGTTCCTTTGGACCTCCAGGAGTTTCAAGAAAATCAAATTCACCCACAGATAATATGACATCAATTTCTTACTGCCAAGTGGTGCTGCTTGAGTACTTGCAAAGCTTTAAATCAAGAGGAAGCAATGAACAGGCAAGTTATGGGACCAATGCACCCTGTAAAAACCTCTGCCATTCATGCTTACTTTTATTAAAAAAGGTTTACAATGATGAGGATCTCATATTACACATCTTAAAGTACTGCCTCTACCTCATGTTAGTATTGAATGGAATTCTGCAGTTCTTGCATAATGAGCAAGTGCTCATTAGTGAGAGAGGTGTAAAGAAGTGTGCAGATGTGAGACCTTCTGATTGTAAGGAATGGGTATTAATGAGCAGTAAAATGAGAGGTGCTGAATATAATTTAAATTGTCAAGAGAGCAGCTGTAGATACTGTGCAAGACTTGTGCTGAACAAGCCACAGAAAATGCACCAAAACCGAACAAAACATTTTAAAAAGACATAATGTAACTTAACTATTGAGCTTATTTGCCTCAATAATTTTGCATCTCTGTTCCAACACCATTAACATCCACAGTACATTTGGCTGCTGAATGTGCTGCATTGAAGTATTCTATCTGTGAAGACTTAGATTTTGCATTCTCCATTTCCATTAAAGGCATTGCTTGCATATAGGAAGACATTTGGGCTTTAAAGTCCAACTGATGCAAGCAACCTTTAGCTTCACAGAGTCCACATCACAGAGGCAGAGCATCAGAGAGGGATCGAGTGAGTTTCCCCTCTTGTATGTAAGTTAATGAAGGAAGAGTAGA
Organism: Pithys albifrons albifrons; assembly: GCF_047495875.1. NCBI lineage: Eukaryota > Metazoa > Chordata > Aves > Passeriformes > Thamnophilidae > Pithys > Pithys albifrons. The sequence continues at coordinate 13,327,087 of NC_092470.1, forward strand.
TCTGTTAATTTAGGTGCAGAGCTTAGGACAATGTAATTAATTTTCCTCCGAGTCTGCTCCATTTATGAGTAACAGATTGATGTTAAGAAGTAAGATCTAGATTAGTTTATTGTAAATAATTATTTTTCAATAGCTGCAGTCCATGAATCCAGTTTTCCTGCAGAGAAAGAATTATTTACTACCATCTAGTCAAATTAGAGTTTTAACTTTGGATCTACAGAACAACTCAATCCCAATTCATATGAGGCAAAACATCATTTGGATGGAGATAGGAAATCTGAGAGGTAGATGAATCCGTGGTACAAACGTTGAATACAAGGCAAATAAAAGCAAGAAGATGCAAAGGTAAATACAGATCCAGTGCAAAGATTTCTGACTAATCATTAATTCATATTTGTAATTAAAAAGAGTTTAGGATCCACAAAATGAATTCTGGCATTGGTTATCTCCCCTCTGATATGTTTCTTAGGGACAAATAACAGCTTGTTAGTAAGAGCTTGCTGAAGCAGTGATCCCTAAACATGAGGAATGTAGAGACAGTGGTATTGTTGTATGACTGTCTTATCTGGCAAAAGTAAGAAATAACATCTACACAGATGTAAATGTGGCTTTGACACAAAACAGCACAAAGTCAAAAAATATTTCTTTTAGTGCAGTGGAATTACATCTGACAAGCATTTCCAGAAATGCCTTCTAAAAATCCCCTAACAACTCAGTGGGTTATGAAGTAATGTTGGAGAGGACACACAGAACAGTGAGAGGTAATAATATACGTTGTAGGATTTATTTACTTATGACACAAGGTTGCTGGAATATGTGCTGGAAAATGCAAGGACAGATACAGAGACACTGCATTTGTATCCTCTGGATCACATTAGAACAATTTGGTGATAAAAGAGGGAGTCAGATTGTCAAAATTGTGTAAGTGGATGAAAGTGATTTCTTTCTGTGGGTATCTTCTTTGAGAGTGGCTCTCCAAAGGCAGAGCAAATACAATTTTACCTTGATATGCAGTGACTGTAAGTAGTATTAGATAGCTGTGTAAAAAGACATTTTAGAATTTCATTGGAGCTAGAACAGCCTTCCCTCTATCCTGCAGTAAAATTATAGATCAAAATGAATACATTTTTGTTTCATACATATCAAGGTACTGTGTTCAGTGACGTACTGTGAAAGAAATATACAAGTAGACTCTCCTGATCCTGCTCATGTACTGTCTTCTGGTAATAGACAATATTCCTCTTGTCAAAATTTAAAATGATATTTACAAGTGGATTGAGAGTCTTGAATACCTTCAGCAAGCTGTTATGAAGTTCCTGATAACTCATCCAATCTATTTAAGCATATTACCATTGATTGATTTATTCAGATATTTATTTAACCCTTATCTCTGTCTTCCATATTTATGTCACTTTCCAACAAGACATAGATTTTTTAAAAATGTATATTTAACCATTATGCCAAACTTCCTTTTCCAGGCCCCGGAAAACTTCTTTTTCCAGCTATCAAAGGTCATCATGGAAGACTCCAAATGATGTCAGTCTGAGATGCTGAGCACTTTTGATAATTAAAAATGTTTCTTTATTTATTTGTAATCTCTTTTTTTCCCCAAGGAAGAAGCTGATGAGTTCAGACATTTTGCTACATTTGAAAACTAAACACAATGCTTGGTCCTGTTATGCTGAATAAGATTAGAAAACAAGCAAGAGAATTCATGGGAAAGGGTCAAGAGCTGTAGATGGAGTCAAAGCAAAATTGAAGCAGAAATTCTGAAAATAACTACTGATAGAACACAATGAACTTCCCTGAAACCAGACATGCTGCTCCCAGTTCTCACACCCCCTAACTGACATCCAGTGGTGCTGCAGAAGACACTGTTCCCATTTTTGCAGCCGCTACACAAATATCCTTATTTGTGGGGAAAGGTCACTGAGGTTTATGGCTGGTTCAGAGCTTGTAAATACTACAATATTAAATATTAAAATCATGAGTGACTCCCCAGCCCTACCCACTCACTGAGCACACCACCAGGGGGTCAGAGTAGGCACTCGCTCAATACCATGCAGAGCCAGAACCATTAATACCATCTCCTTTTTAAGTCACACTTCAAGACTCGCTTTTTCCAAGTCCACATGTTTCTTCCAGGGAGGACCCTGGTGAGTAACAAATCAAAGCTGTAAATCTGTGATGATTTAGGACTTGGCCTTCCCGTGGGTTTCAGGAGGCCGTCAGTGCCTCCATTGTGATGGCAGTTTCTTGGGAGCAGTCCTGAGCCTTGCTTTTCCCTGCCTTGGGCTGAGAACATGGTTGGCCTTTAGCCAAGATGCAGAGAGATGCTCAGGTGGATGTTAATTTTGAGGAGGCAGATGAACAAAGATAATATATCACTCTGAAAACTCTGTGGCACAGTATTTCCAACAGACTTTATAATCCCCTGCTGCAAGAGCAGCCTGGCTTTGTCTTCAGTGGATACACTAAGCTACTTCTCTACAGAGATGGAAAAACCCAAGCTCCTGCATTGCTCAGTATTCTGTGCTAACATTAATCTGTGGGTGGACCTGGACATTGAGCCCACACTGGCACAAACTGGGGCAGATGTGTGCCTGTAACACAACATCCATTTGATTGAGGAGAGAGCGAATGGACTCGGCTAAACCATAAGGGTCTGTTAGTTTCTGCACAGCAAAGTAGATAGAAGTATAATTAAGGGGTTTTTTTCCAAGTGCACATGAACTCCATTGTGGAAGTCACTATCTAATGGTCCCTGTTCTGTTGCAGGCCATGGCTCTGACACTGCAGAGGGATTTCCTCTCTGAAAAAGTAGTATTTTCCTGAAGATCTGAGCAAGAAATTCCAAATTCAAAAGCAATAATTCAATACTTAAGTGAATGCCACTTGAATGAGCTATTGTTACTGTTTTATAGAAAATGTTTTTGTAGCATGTGGTGGCCAGCTCACTAAAATATGAAGATAATGACAACCCTTGCTCCTTGGAGCCTTCCGCTGATGAGCCACAGCAGATAGACAACATGGATCTGTGGGATGGGGTGGGAGCCAGGCACAAAGAGAGTCCAAAAAATCCCAAACAAACCCCAGTCAGGGAAACAACTTCAAAAATATTTATTAAAGTCCTCAAGGCTTCAAAGATAAAAGAGTCATTCCAAACACAAACTCTCATCCCACACATGCAGTGCTTGTACTTTCATGCTGTTGTCTCTACAAGCTTTTGTTTTTGGTAGAAAACCTGATTGTTTTTGAATAGAATTGCCAGGAGATGAGTTTGGGGACATGACATTGACTGCAGGGAAGTGCTGCATGTGGATGCTCACAATTAACCAAAGGGCTGAATATGGCTTGTCTTAGCCTGCCTGACTTAGGAGCAGTGTTAGAGGAAACAAAGAAGGAAAAAGAGGAAAAAGGGAAGAGAAAACAAATCATGTTCAAGCAAAATATGTTTTCTAAAGAAGTTTAACCTAAAGATACTTCCCAGACCATTTCAATGAAATACATTATTTTACTTAGAATTTAAGAATATCGTGAAGGCTTTTCTTTTTCCACCAGCCAATAACAGGCAGAAACACCAGCTATTACTGCAGCTCAGCCAGCATGTGGTAGCTTGATGAACACTAAAGACCTTAGCACTCTACAGATCCTTTTAAGTAAAGCTGACTAGAAATTTCTCCACTGTGTAGAAAGAACAGCCAGGCTAATTCAGGCTAATTAGCACAGAAAAGAGTGAATTTTAGCTCCAAAATCCAGTTTTAGTTTGCCCTCCTACTTGTTCACTGAAAACCAAAGTTCATCAAAACCCTGATTATTGGTGCAAATCCCTATGGTAATCAGGTATTTCTAGTTACAGTATGCCCCAGTGCCCTAGGACTTGCTTCCACCTGCTGCTGAAATAAGCTCCATGCAGGGGTGAGTTTCAGCCCACATTTTCCCAGTCTGTTCAGTTATCTTCATCTTTGGGCTCAGCTGCATTCCTTTCCTTTTTCAGACTCTTCCTCTCATCCCCAGGCAGCTGTTCATAGTCCCCTCCCTCCTTTCTTGTTCCAACACAGTCCTTTTAAGATTCATATTCTTTTTGATCTCCAGGCTCTCAGACTTGGCAAGCCAGCTGTGGAACTGCCCGGGGCCTGGAAAATAGCACCTCCCCAGCTGATTATTGAGTTATTGTTATTTTAACTCCCTTGAAGTTGTTTACCCCAGGTATCATGTCTCGATCACTGTTCTGTTGCCCATTGGTTTCCATCTTCTCCCAGACTAAACAGCTTTCTTGGACTTAACTCTATAAATAATCTTCACATGCACAGGCTAAAGCATACAAACTCTTCATGAAAGCAGTACACTTAATTCCTCTGGTTCTCCAAACCACAGTAGTTCAGATCAATTATCTAGAACATTATACTAACAATTCCCCGATTTATGTGTTAGATTAGTGCTGGTAAAGGATTCTGTGCCACAGCATCTCCAGCTCTTGAATTTGCTTTCCTTTGTAGGTCTTCTTAGCTATTCACATGAATAGGGAGGTGAGCGAGTAGGTGAGTTGTCACCTGAGGTATTGTATAAACAAGTATCTTCTTCCCAAAAATTCCTAGCAACCAGAGCTTCTATGACTTCTACATTCACTTGCTAAAATTGTCCTTTTGTTTAATATTTTCTAGTTATCCTTCTTTCCTCCTTCCCTCCAACTCATATGTTCATATCTCTTCTTTTTATAAACCATTTTGTACTAAGAATATTATTCCAGTATAGCCTGAGGTTTCTTACTTTTTTTGATTCCTTTTGAAAAATGGTGGGAACTGAATACACTAGAACCCTTCTAGCAGAAAATGGAAAATATTTTTCAAGACTTCCTAGAATATACTGTTTGTGGGTAGAGCAATGCACTGAAAACAGAAAACACTGCATCTTAGTTCCCCACTTCTGCTACTTATAGTTAAAATGACTTAAAATTAAAAACTAAGAAAATGAACATAAATACCTGTAAGAGCAAAATAACTTGCAAATGCATTTCCATTTTTCTAGGAAAATTTAACTTAGATCAGGGTGTGTGTCAGATTTAGCAGCTGTCACGTACCAGCAGCAAAGTTAGATGGTGAACACCTGTGGCATCAAGCTACAGAAAGCTGCAGTGGGAGCAAAAGAGGAGATAGGGCTGCAATAGCTGTCATTAATTCTATCCTGTTCAGGTCCACATAACACTGTATGAAAATATTTTATGTCTTTTGAAACCTTGACTATGCCTGTGTCCCCAGTCACTGCTAACAAGGTGACACACTGAGAGAAAGTCTTCCTAAAGGAGCTGGATCCATCTGGAATCAACTTCTACTGATGTCTGAGGCTCTCCTTATACTTGGTGCAAGGCTAACAGCTTGTCATAGTTTAGCATTGATGTAGAATTGCAACAGCAGGAGTTTTTGTGGTACTTTGTAAGAAATTTTTGGAGCCACATCAAAATCCACCCAGACAAGACATCCAGCTGCTGGATAAAATGCAGTATCCCATTGCAGAATTAGGAAATGTTCCTTTGCAAAGTAGGAAAATCATTCAACAGGCTGGTATTTATAAAAAGCCACACATCACAGTCATGAGCTCCTGGAGAACACATTCTTTCCTAGAAGAATGTCAGTGTTAATCCACTGAGGAGTGAGTGGGTGAGTGTGAGAAACTGTGTGAACGTGGGAGCACAGTGGCAATAGGAGGAATGAAGTGTGGCTCTCCTGTGGTAGAAGGAGAGAAACATGGCCCTCCATGCAGCCAGCAACTCATCTCCTGGCCCTCATGAGGTCCAGCAGCTGCACTCTCAAATCCCTGGCATTAGTACTGTTGGAAGGCTCGTGGTTTTCCTGAACTGAGCTATCTTGATACAAAAGGAATGGATGAAAACTGAAGCCCGTATGGAGCTTCAGGACCATATTTTTGCACTGATACTATGGCAGGGAAAAATCCTTTTCCAATTTTTGAAGTCTTTCCCTTGACCATCCATTGGGATGGGATGTGGAGATTTTGGGATATCCTTGAGGAAAAGTCAGTCCTACGTCTTCAGGTTGTCCTAGACAATGGGACTCATTGAGAGGAATTAATTCTCTTTTCTCTGGCAGTTGATGAAAAATATCCATCAGTATGGGACGAGTAGCAGAAAGAAAGTTGTTATTATTGATGTAAAAGGCTCCTCAGAAAATGTCAGAACAAACTCTGACTCCCTTTTTAGCTGAATAGTGAATAAGAAAATCTGCAAAGGGATTCCCATGGATGTTTCCATCATTGGGATGACTACACTGTCATACTTAGCTGAGATAGGGCTCAGATTTATTTCTGTATTTTCGTTATGCTGAAATATTTAGGAGCACTAAATAAATAGCAAACATTGCTTATGTTTGCAAATGTGAAAAGAAGTTGCAAGTCACTAAAAAAAATAAAAGCTCAAAACCCTAGAAAACCTTGTGTTTCAATAACAAGGCTGAAGTTTAGAAGGATTGTTTTCTGGTCTTTCAATTTCAGGCAGAGATCTAAAAACTATTTTAGTAAAAGACAGATAATCCTAATATGATCAAAAATTAAAAGAAACTTGTTCAGTACTGAACCGTTCACAGACACTTGGTAATAAAACAGAAAACAACTTGTCTTTCTTAATGTTATTCTTCTCTAGGGAACTGAGCTTTTTGTTTGCTGTAATGAACTGTTATAATTGAGCTGAGTTTTACTGGAATAAAGCTTTTTGCTTAAACAGCTGAGAAATGGAGATTTGATTAAAAAATATGCTTGCAGCAGAATAAATGTACAGACTATATAACGAGGACCTTCTATGTATGTAAAAAATCTCTTTATTCAGTTATTTTCTATTTTATTTTTCAAGGAAGGGCATTTAATTTTCATTGTTGATATATCTGGGCATAGAAGATCAGCTGGAAGATATTATAATGAAGTGTTCTTTGTTTACAGAAAAAAAATTGTGTTCATGATTTTTTAATGATGTTTGACAGTCTCATCAGAAAGAAATGGAGGTCTCAACTGGAATTGCTGTTTGTCATATGCCCGAGGCCTGAGGTTGATTTATTTTGTCACCAAGCTGAGCTGATTTTATTTGAACTAGTAACTGAAAGTTTTCTTGCATCCTTTGCTATGGCAGTGCAATGAATGAAGTCCTAAAGCATGAGCTGCATCTCTCAGAAAACTCATTATCTTAATGCAGCTTTTCCCTACACTGCCTGGTAATTTTTAAGGCTGTAATGTTTTATAAGGAGATACATGTGGTCGATAAATCAAGATCTAGCGGTAACTTTGCTCTTCCCTCTACATCTGCAGCTCTAATCACAGCTGATCATTTGTGCCAAATCAAGCACTGACTTATAGAACAGACTTATATATAATAGGTACAAGAGTGAAAAAAAATCCCAGTCATCCAGCTTCATCTCAGGCCCATAGTGTGGTCTGTGGTGTGGCAAGACAATAAGCCCACAGGTGCAATTTAACTACCATCTTACCAAGCCCATCAGCTACAAAACCTCAGAGATAACAGTTCTTGTCTAAATTGGGCTTGGCATACTGTTTTACAGCACCCCTTGGAAATCACAGAGGATAAGGCTGGAAAATTATTTTGTCTAATGAAATAAATTGGGAGCATGTAAATGCTGCCTTTCATAGGGCCAAAAAATGCTCTGCAGAAGGAACAGGACTGCGACAGCAAAATAGAGACATGTCTCGCACAAAGCCCATCATCTCTCAGCTCACTAGCCCAAGGCCAGTTCCTGGCTTCATTGCACTTCAAGAAGAGCATCAGTCCCCTGAAGGGCACTCCAAAGCAACCAGTCAGTTCAGGGGTTATGATTTCTCCATTTGGATCCTAGGTGTGCTTTTTACATGAGCAGAGGAAATCTGGGAACTTTAGGACTGGTTATCATTTATATAATCTTTGCCTCTAAACCTCAATCAAAACCTCGGGAGGGGACTGTGTACAGGTGGGACTTTTTTCTGTTGTGATAAAGACTGAGTTTGATAAAAACATGAACACAAATCTATTTTGAAGGTAATTTTGAATGGAGACAGAAGAACATTTTCCACTAGACATCAATTTTTAAACGACTGATGTCACATTTGCTCCACAGCTTAAGGAATGTTATCTATATACAAAAGGGTATTGTGACATCTCTCAGACATTTCCAACCTTTTCAAAATTCACACCCTAGCAAATAATTTATTTCTGCCTTGCTACATGCTAAGACTAAGAGAGCAACAGTCTGACTTTAAGGAGTTTTTTTGAAATGTTTTCAGACTATTTCTCAACCCAACATATATTCTCTTTGCCAATAGGACATTCTGGAAGGTTTAAGTTTTTGAAGATGTTTTCCCTGCAGTTCTCTGAACTACAGAAGGATGCCTGCTGCTTGCACAGAAACCCCAAAGCATCCATGGCAGGAATGGATGATTTGCTCTCTAGAAAAAAATAAAAAACCCAATCACTTTCATTTGGCATGACAAACCATTTTTTGTTCCAAGTTCGTATTTTCATTTCGGTTTTCCCAGTCATAAATGTCTTGTGATGCTGAGTAACAAAAACATAATTTGAAAATTATGCCCAGCTGAATGAGATCGTTCATAGCTGTTATTCCTCATGTATGACTTACACATTCCAGATGTGATGCATATTTTACCTGCATACTGTTCCAAGGGATACATGCCATGCACAATGGCAAACACTTGAAGGGAGTCTGGTGTAATGTGTGACCCTATTACCCAGAGTCTTATGATCCATCCTTTAATAACCTTGTTCCCATCTCTTAAGAGGACCTAACTTGCTGTAATTCATTTTTTATTTACCTTTGTTCCCTAGGCATCTTAATTCACTAGTTTTAAGTTGTTGCTTAATACAAAGCATTTAAAGGCACATTCACACCCAACTATTAACCACTTGATGTATCCAGACATTAGGTAATAAGCTAAAATTCATGTGTTGAAACAAATTCTAATAGTCTGGGTCTGCCCTCAGACACCATCTGAAATGACAGATGAGTCCTTCCCATCACTGTGTCTTTGAGTAAATTGCAGATCACCAACCTGCCAGAGTAGGAACCACACTCATTTTGACTCAGTTCCACTGAGAGACTGAGCACAGTTTCTGCAAAGCAACAAGATCTCGCTGCTTTCAAGGGCTTCTCAGCTCTCTGTGCATCACTCCCAGCTCCCTCATACATAAACTGTAAAGACGGGGAGCAATCCACTTCTTTCCTGGAGCCACACTGGGCTATGAAGGTAACTCACAGGTATAACTTCTAAACATATCTTAGCAGATTCTTTAAAGCATGACTTGCACAAGACCACAACTACCCATGTCAGACAGCCTCAGAGAGCATTGTGGACCCTCAGACCTGAATTCCTCTCTCATCTCGGCTTCTGACTAAATGAAGTCAGGAGAACATTAAGAGGACAGCACAGGCATTGCATTTGCCTTTCTCTTTGTAGAAGCTGGCTGCATAAAAGACCCATTTTGCTAAATCCTTCATTTGCAGCCAGATTGCTTTCTCCCCTACTGCAATTCTCTTGACCCAGCCTTTTGAGTGTTTGACTTCAGCTCTGAAGAGAATAACAATAAAGAGGAACAGATACAGAGCTCATCAGATAACGCATTTCCCCAAAGACACAGGAGAAAGAGAAGAAAATATTTCTCAGAAGATCTTGTTCAATTTTTGTTCTCTTGGAGGCTTTGGGGAACTGGCTACATAAAAACAATTTGTTTTATTCCTCTGAATTTTCAATACCAAAGAAAGTTTTATTGGTAGAATTAACACTGTTCAAATGGGAAAGGAACTTCATTATCTCTGACTGCTGTGCTATAAGTAACTATAAATAACTATAAATAACTATCACAGAAAAGCAGTAAGAGACCAGTCACCTGTCCTGGCTTCATCCCCTGACCTGTGTCAAGGCTGTGAATTCCCAGCCTCTGTCCTGGTACAGTCTGAGGTAGATGGGACTGGGGATTGTTCCCAGTCTCCAGGTCTCACTTTCCTTTTTCTTCAGCATATCCAAGAGGCAGATAGACTAAGTCTCTTCTGAACTCCTACATCCCACTCCTCAGCTGCTGTTCAGGGCTCTCAGTAGTTCCAGTTTCTTGCCACAACCACCTGAAGTTCTTACCCCCATGTTGGCAAATTCACAACTGCACCACAAGTTTTGAAGTGAAAACCACCTTCCAAAATGAACACGTAAACTGGAGCTTAATAGCAGTCAGTCCCAAAAAATTTCAGTGGCAAGATCCAAATGCAAAATATGTTTGGAGAAAAGACATTCTCTGATCTCATGGACAATTGGGGCTGTCTGCATACCTTTCTATTCACATCATCTGCTTTCCTCAGTAACATTTTGCTCTTTCCCCCCTCATCCTGAAATACAAAACCATAGCTTCCCACGGTTCCATAGCCCATTCTCTCAGAGCACATGTCTTTGCCAAACTCAAGGATTGTTTGAGGGCTGGGCCTTCCTTCTCACCAGCTGTGAAGGGTCTAATGCATTTTTGGCACAGCGACTACAATTTTTATACAGTGATCTTAAATATTCTATTGGGCCAAGTTCAAATTCCATGATCCCACTTTCAGTTTTACTGGGGACATAACTGGATATTCCCATGTGACAGAAGGATTTCCCCTCATTCTTGACCTGAGACAGAACAACCATATAGAAAGGATAAGGAAAGTATAGTTGAACTCATGAACTGGAAGACATTATGGATGAAAAATTGTGGATTAAACAACACATTTTATTTGTGGCATGTCAATAACAGTAAAAGCACCAAGAGAAACCAAAGAAGAAAAGCTGAAACAGATTATAGAACACTATACAATCTGCTAGTTTAAGAGAAAAATGTAAGCTAATTAAGATATTGATCCTCACAGTTAACTGTCTCATTAAATTAGAAAGCACATCTCTAATTCAAAAGAGATGCTTTGCTGACTAAATACTCAGTTCCTTTTTCTTCTCATCTTCCCAAACTGTAATATCTCAAATGGAATAGAATGAAATCAGTTTAAGAAAGATTTGGGAATATCCTCCTGTTCATCGACTTTTACAGGGTCTATTGTAGGCATGTTCAGGAAAATTCATCTAAAATAAGTAAAGATAAGTGTTTAAAGCAGAACCCCAAATGATTAGTATATAGTTATATGCTTTTGTTGAAAATTAACGTGTTTGTAATCCAACTTCAGTTAAATTATTCTGGAATAACAGCAAACAGATTATTCATGCTATTGCTATGAATTGGTGTCCATCTCACATAATAAACACAGTTTAACTCTGACAAGTTTAATTCAGTGTATATGCAAATCTGATCTTACACATCAAACAATTATTGTCACAACTCAATGTGCAAATGTCTATTTTTTATAGTTATTTTTCTTCTAGGACACAATATCAGGCAGATTTTCCTCTAATTACCATCATGAGATGATACGTAGTAAGGAAGCCCTTTTTCTAGTCCTTGATTTCTATAAGTTGCAGAGAGCAGCTGACCATAGAGTCAGCTGAAAATGACGAAGCAAGAGAATAATTCAAATTTGAATTACATAATTTATTTAAATAAGTAAGGAAGAAGGATGATCTGTCACCTGACTTTGGAAGGAGGCACAGAGCACTCTTGGCTTAGTACCTGAAGTTGTGCTCTCTGAGTCCTCTGAAGGCTCAAGCGAGTTGATAGCTAAGCCTTTGCTCAGTGTCTTTCTCCCCATTTTTTCTCTTCCCTACCTGAGGAGCAGTGACAAGGTGATCTTTCTGCAAACTTTGGCCTCCAGCTCAGCTTCTCACTTAACAGGCCGTGCTCTTCACCAGTTATCCCAGGCTATTCCTAGGGCTATTAAATGTAGCCACAATTAACCTGTAATACTAACTCGACAAAGGCATATCGGGGGTGCTCCCAAATTCTTTTAACTGTATAGCTTGACACAGCTATATTGTTACTATGTAAATCTTTATATATTTATGACAAATAAAAAATAAATTTACAATACACATAAATTAATACATGAACTAGTTTACTTTCTCACAGGCAAGCACTCTGCACCATAAGGATCTCCTCAATATTACACATCCAGAGTCAATTATAAACCCTCTTTATTTCTCTGACAGGAGGGTTAGAATTCAATTCTCCTTTATTGCAGTTTGCAAATACAATATAGTCTCCAGCTGTCTTGGAAAACCTCCTCAGTTAAATCATCTTGGACAGCATTGTTTCTTACTAGTTGGTACCTCCCCACAAAACAAACTTACAGCCCCACATTTCCAGGCTAGTTATTAGTCTGTTCCTTAAATGTGATTGTTATTTTACAACATATTTTTTTTTAATTGAAATTACTGCACAGACAATTTGGGGGGAGAGGGTGTTGTTTTGTGGGGGGCACAACTGAGTTTTTAAATTTTAAATGTCTCCTAGAGGCTTTGCTGTTGTCCTTTGTGCCTCTCCCCAGTAAATCAGTTGTTTGGTTATTTGTTTTCAGGGTGTAAAATGCTGTTAACCAGCAGAAAGTCAAGTGATGTGTTAGCATAGCGGAGTGTCTGTGTTATTGAACTGAGGCAAGGAGTCCAGAAAACCAGAGGAAAATGATCCATTGAAATCTATAATCCTTCCCTCACCACAGCTCCAGAACATGAGATTATTATGCTTGTTAGAATAACTACTTATCTGCCGATGGCCAGGGTTGGTGTCTCCTGGAATGTTAAAAAGGTTCACACCTAATTATGGTGCTGACTCGATTATTTTTGTCCAACTCATACTTCAAAGAAATCCATTATAGCTTATCCCTCAACCAAGGAAAGTAAATGGACTTACTTGAAGGATCAATATACTCCAAAAGGGTGAGAGAGGAATAAAGAGAAGAATTGGAGCTCCTTTCTACAGGGTCCTATAAAAGCTGAGATCCTTCACTGTGAGTTATTTGTTTCTGCTGCTAATACTCTGGGCTCCCAAATCCATCCAGGTTTTTCTGCTTTGCTTGAAACAAGGCTATCACCTGACAATCCTGTTTGTTACATGTCTGCATCATTTTGTCTGATATCACTGGATACTCCTTGGGACAGGGATTGTGCCTTGTCTGCATTTTAAAAGTTAAGACACACACATAATACATAATTACTATATAAAACAAACTTAAAATTCAAGGCAGCTTTGTTGGTTCTTACTTCTATGACTCAACAAATTTGTTACCTTGAGGTGCTAAACACAGTTGTGAGCACAACAGTGAGAGAAAAAGGTCAGTTTTTCTACTACAAGAATGTCTTCACAATTCGTAGGAACCCATGGGCACTGACACCAATATGTCCTCTCTTCTGAGGTGTTATTTTTGGGAAAGTGCAAAGCAGCACCTCTCCAGTAACATCTGTCAGCCAGTAAGACTAAGTATCTTTGGCATTTTCACAGGTAGAACTTACAGCACAGAAAACAATAGGTACAGGACCAGTGATGCTGAGGAGTATCGTAGAAAGCTGCATTAGTACAGAAATTCCAGGACAAGAACTGAAGTCCAGGTAATAAAACACTTTCCAAAGGAAAAGAAGTGATGGGCTCTTTCCCAATGCCTGTCCTTGACTGCCCTTTTTTTAAAGAAACCAATTAATAATCCTGCAAAATTTATTAACCACACTGTTTTGGTGGCTGGGATTTCCCCATGCTTTCTGAAAGGATAATCAGCCTCTGGGGATGCTCAAAGCCTTGGCTAAGGGGGTCAAAACTTTCTCTCACCATCATGGAGCTGCCACTGTTCTCATGATGACTTAATGCTCCCATCAGTGGCAGACAAAAATCTCCCCTGCCCAAGAGCCCTGGAGGTCCTAATCGACACCTTACACAGTGACTACTCTTAGAAAATGTTTAGAAATTATTCTGTGTTATCGGTTGGGGGTGCCTGTGTGGAGAAACGATCCCATTTTTGCCTGCAGGACTGCAATGTATTGGTTTTCACAAATTTGCCATGCATGGTTAGGCATAATTAGCATTAGCAGGTCACAGGAGGCCCAGGTAACAGGTAAGCACAGCCCCAGAATGGGGTTTTTCTCCTGAGAGTCCCTGTGAAGGTCAGGTTGGAGCAGGCGGCAGTTCAGCTTCACAAATCCGCCCACCCATGCACCTCACTCCGCTGTGGTTACGGGGAAAGCAAGTGCAATTCCCCCACTGCTTCCCAGAGGCACAAACACCTCAGTGCAGTGAAAAATTAGGATCCCTAATGAGAAATTATTCCTGTGGCTCTTGCTAATTTTGCCTTCTTATTATTACTGCCCGTTATTTCTACCCTGTCTGCATGCAGGACCCCCCCATACAGTGACAGACACTCTGCAGACAATGGACAAGAGTGACAGTCCCTCCTTTAAGACTAGAATAATGCCTTGAGCCTGTTAAATCTGGGATGTTAATCTGTGAAGTTTTAGGCTACTACTTTTTGATTGTATCCAGCAGGACTGGTACAGTCCTTTTCAGAGTTAGGAAACCCCTCCCCTTCACTTGTACTACTGAAAAACAGAAGATTTAATTCATTTGAAAGAGTGTGTTTCTCAGCATTTAAAAATGCATTGGCTTGAATTTGTAATATTAACTTGAGCTCTCCCTGAAACAAAAAAAATAGTGTTCGTCTGTGAATTTGGCTGTAAGTTACAGAATACAACTTGCACGATAAAGAACTGTAAAGCAAGATGAAGCATCCCCAGCCCCTTTGCCTTTAAAATGCCATGGAAGCACAAAGGCTCTCGGCAGAACACCTTATCTGCTCTCGAAAGCTGTGACTCTTCATCCTTTCATTATGAAGACCCAGGGGATTGCTTACTTAGCATACACCAGAGGCAATGGATAGGGTGAGCAGCCACTGCAGCGAGAAACCCCCAGTACAGAGCACAGGCAATTCCCCTCCACATGCAGAGACTTTGGAGCTGAATTGTGCTGAATAGAGAGCCCTCCGGCTGAGCGAGCCATGTGTGCCCGGGAGGAGCAGCCACTTTCGCTCCGCTGAAAAGCAATGCAGTAAGTGACTGGGATATTGCAGTAGGCACCCGTTCCCTGGGCTAATCAGGAGCTGAAACCTTGCAGCTTCTGCTGGGAGAGAGACAACCTCCAGTCTGGGAGCAGTGTCAGAGCTGCATGATTTTTTGTTGTTGTTTTTAATGAAGTGAAGGGATCGAGTGGGTATGCAGTGACATGGACTGTATGGTTTGCTTTGTGTGGATGTGTGGGTGTTGCAGGGGAGTACTTGCTTGTGTGTCCTGTGCTGAACTAATACTTCTTGCTTTGTAGGTTTTTTCTTATAGTCATGTTTGACAATGTTTGAACAGAGATGCTTAATAACTTAATGTCAGCAGACATTTGTGTTCTCCTTCTGAATCATGCAGCATGCTTCCTGTGCTTGGGTGCAAACTATTTTCTGTACTGGTACTCTAATGCTGGATTTACAGGGGCTGTGCCTTTGGATAATGATAAATTGTACATTGAAACTATGTGTAGGACTGCCTTGATGATGGATAATACTTTTATTTCACTTCAGCAGATATGGCTAAATTTCTAGTTTGTGGTAAATTCTTCACTGTGGTCTGAAATTGCAGATGCTTTTTTGTAGAGAAATGTTTGTAAGCAGTACTTTATCATAGCATAGCTGTGGCATTCTTCAGATTCAATGTTCTGTTTCCGTGCTCTGCAGTAGCAGCTTTCTGTTTGTATTGAGTGGGAGAGGAAAAGCATGATTTAAAGTTCCGTTTATATGAAGAGGGATTTTTATATAGTTTGAAAGTGCTTGCAAAATTAGCATTTAAGCAGTAATTGCAGGCCTTTGGAAGAAACTATACAACATTTAAAGCAAATTTAACCATGCAGGTTTTGTTCTGTTATTTAGGGACTAATACCCAGCTTCATTCCTCTGATTTCTTGATACAGCTTCCTCAGTGACTTATGAGGCTCTGGCTTTAGGATAACTGCCTACCTTGAGCCTCACTGCCATTTTGGGCTTCAGACATATTTAACTCTTTAAAGCAATGTATACTGAATTTTTTAAGAGAGCAGCACATGGAGTTGCCAAAAGTTAGGGATTCTTTTCTTGCTGTTCAGTTAAATGCCGATATTAAATAGCCATCAGTCTCTTGTAGGAGCACCAATGAAAGCAGTCTTTGATTTTCCAACTCAATTTTTGTTTAAAAGTTGGGGTTGATTTAGTTATTGTAAACTATTGGGAAACATATAGAAAGTCAACATAATAAAGAAAAAGAAATTCCTCTGATTTATCTATCATTTTAATTTTGAGCAATATTTGTACTGTCACTATATTTGAAGAGGTAATTCTCAGCAATTAGACAAATGAAGTTCAGTTTCTACTGAAAGATTTTTTGCAGTGATGTTGCTGAAAACGTGTATAACATTTAGACCCAGGCACAGATAATAACACAGGAAACACCTGGAAGTTATGGCACCTTCTCACTCCCATGCAACATGCGTGTCTTGGAGACTTTTCTCCTTGAGACTGATGCTCAGGCACTGCTAAGAGCTGTTTCCTCTGACACTACAGTCAAAGAGAATTTTCTTCTTTTTGCCTTGTGACATATGGTGCTATCGAGTTGCAATTGTTAAGATAATGAGCAACTAATAAGCAATGATTATTCTTCATTAGCTGTACAACTTAGAAGATGGACAAATCTACAATGAGTGTGAATCACATCTGAATCTGATCTGCTCCCCTCTTCCTTTTCTCTCCCATCTCGACTTCTCCCTGTCTGTTTGTGGGCACTTAGTAGGTGTTATAGTTGCTCTCATTTAAGGACCTGAACCTAAGATTGGTGCACTTCTTCCAGTCACAGGCTCACAACCCGTGTGTGTCTCTCTGTCCCTGTTTTCTCCATCTAGATACCCAGCAAAGCCAGTAATGAATCTGGAACATACAAGGATTTATTATATCTCTGACTGAGCAGTACAAACATGTTGGTTTATCTGTCATAAGGAAAGAGCAGGGATTTTACCTATAACTGGTGTGCTCAGAACACGCAGTTTTGATGACAATATCATCAGATATTTTCAGGTAAACTAATTCTGGTAATTTGACAAGCTACTGTTTTCAAATTATTTTCTCTGAGGCACAAAACGGGGGAGGAAAAGAAATGGAAATCAGAGTTGGATGTTGGAAAGACATTGGATTTATAATGAGAATCACCAGACAAAAAGATTATGGCTGGTTTAATGCCTTCATGCAATTCTGAACCTCTAATCAAAATGTGTTTCCTGAACTGGAACCTCAGATTTATTTGCCAAATATTATTGTTCATGTCAAATGTAAAATGGAGCACATTAGGAATAAAAATCTAATTTCTCAGTCTAGAATAAGCATATTAGTAAACAAACGTTTTCACTTCTTCATCTTCTCTGTAAGTTACACTGGCAGGAGGCTTTCCTTGGAAGTCAAGTTTACTGCATTGCAACCTTTGAGAAATACACACAAAGGAAAGCTTACTAATTTTATCCTACATTGCCACTAATGAGTTGCAAGTCAGTTCAATTAATGAACAGCAGTTGCTTAACATTTTAGTCACTTAAACTACTTTAATTTGCATCATTGTATTTCTACCAGTTTTTGACGTGTAGAAGAACTGACAAAGTTCCCTGACAGTATGAAATACGACTGCACCTTCATGTCATTCAAGGACCAGAGACAAAACTTCCAGTGCAAAACTGTGTAAAAGAATATATAGTGAGTGGATAAACATGCTGCATAATTTCAAAGCACAGTGAAAATGTGTGTCGTAGTTGCACCAGGAGCCAACAGCACAGACCATGTTACATTAGAAGATACTACATTCAGCACATTCTCAAAGAGATAAGTTTAGCTGTATTTGTACAAGAGTGGGCAATTTTTGTACCATCCTTAGTAGAGCTGTCCTGTTTATAAAGAAATATATCTTACAGCTCGTGATGACCAGAATGTGCCACATACATAGTCAAGACTTTTTGACTACAAAAGGACATTTTCTTCCTTTCTTGTTATTCAAGGGTAGACTTTTTGATGGTGTTGACTACTTAGATATGCTGCATAATAATTATTTTATTCTCATGTGTCTCTTAAAACTTTCATTATACTTATCTGCTGTGAGCATCAAGATTGAATTTAATTGAGATTTTCAGATATATGGTTACACAGTCCATTTTCAACAAGAAAATGAATATGTTATTATTTTCTACTATCACTTCTTACCAAGGGCAATTGCTTAATACTCTGTAATAGCTACAGCTGAGGATATTTCTTTTGCCACAACGAATCAGTTCACTTTGCACACCCACACAAACCCAGAGCCTATTGTGAGTAAAACAGTAGTGCAGTAGTATTCAAGGAGGATTAAAGGACTAATATGGAGTACTTCCTAAAGCCTGCTACCTGAACCATTGTTTTTAAAAGGAATGAAAAATAATGCTCCTGCCTTTTTCAAGTGTTGTTCAAAACGTATAGATATGCACCCAAAACCCCATGCAGAATTAGAAAGATCACACCCTATGATTTGGAAGGTACGTTCAAAGTGCACCTGGTAAGGCAGGTGAACCTCCAGAAAATGCAGAACTGGTCCATGGTTCCACCACCTTCTATATTTGTTTCTTAAAGCTTTAGGCAAGAATTCTGATATCTGGCTTTATGAAGGATAATTCAATACAATAAACTTTAAAATAAGACAATGAAAGCATGTATGCTAACAAACTTGATCATCAATGACTAACAGCAAATCTGATATCTCATTTTCACTGAAACATCTGGAAGAAATTCCATGTGCCCAGCTCTGAATCTTCATGAGTTAGTTCATGGAATATTTAATAATCTTTTCATTCCTTTGGAACACAAATACAAAGGAAACAGCATGTGAACTAAGCAAGAGTGTGCTTGAACAATGGCTGCAGACACACACCTTTGCTCAGCATTATTTTGGCATTTGAGTTTCAAATCTGTTTTTTTCCAGCTCTGGGGAGACAAAACCTTGGGGGTCCTGTCCATGCATACTCTCAATTCACAGTAGTCAGCCAGTGAGACTCCTACACAGGAAGAGCATCCTATCCCCAGTGCCAGTCAGTACTTGGTTCAGAGGGAAAAATGAGGAAATGAGACAGAAGGTTGCTGAAAACACAGATGCTCACATTTTTTCTGCTAGAAACACAGAATTAGTTATTTCTTTTTATCATAAATCACAGGTTTTCCTTCAAAGCTTTACTTTAGACTTTCAATCAGCACTGATGGCTCTAAAGAACCACACGCTAAAGCAAATTCAAACTATCTAGTGGAAAAGTCTCTCATTTCTCTTCCTGCCCCGTCTGATTGATTTCATGATTGCTGGAGAAATTGCTGCATCATACATTTAGTTTGTATTATAAAGTAGTCCAAAGTAGCTGATGTCACCCACCCAATTTTTTTTCCATATTCAAATTCAAGCTCCCACTCCCTCTGTTAGCACCATGAATATATTTCTGACTTCTTACCATTTCACACCATATATTACAGAATTGTACTGAATTTTCACCAGTTTGGTTTAGAATTCAGCCCTCAGTCTGAACATCATTCAGTTATGAGATCAATCACTGAATCACAGAATGGTTTGGGATGGAAGGGGCCTTAATCCCCCTTCCTGCCACAGGCAGGGTCACCTCCCCTAGACCAAGTTGCTCAAAGCCCTATCCAACCTGGCCTTGAACACTTTCAGGGAAGGGATTTCTCAAAATCTGGGTGAGAACCAGGAGCCAGAAGCCACATCATAGACTACAAAAGGCAGTGGGACTGAAAAGAGGAGTAAATCTTAGCTCTCAGCACAGAAGGAGCCAATTTTTGTCAGCAAGATTTATCAGGAAAGCATCTCCCGTTACTGGAAGTCCAAATAATGACAAATCATAACTACTCAAAGTCATGAAACTCAAATAAACCAAATCAAAAAGAGTGAACTCTGGAAAACAAAAAACAAAAAACAAAAAAAATCCCCAAACAAACAAACAAAAAAACCTCCCAAAACATTGCATTCATCTTGTCTTCTACTTGGGGGAATTCTTTAGGATTTGTGCTTCAAAAGTTTCATCTAGAAGCATTTGAGAACATTTTGGAAAAAAGAATTTTACATCTCTGCACAGTAACCTCACCAGAGCTTCAAAAGCATCACTGCTTAGATAACACCCTATATTTAGAATCATAATTTTACAAAGTATTGCTTTCTTTTTTTGTTTGTTTACAATTTTACATGCCAATCTTTGTCTCTTACAGCCAGTGGAAATGTTTCCTAGGAAGAAAAATTGAGAGATTTTCTACCATTCGCATCAGAAAACCACCAGAAAATAGTATTTTCTGCATTTTATTCTGCCTCTGAGTTCACTGTATCACCACTGCAGTTTTGCAAGTTGCAAAAGCAAAAGGCAGCCAGGAAGGAAACACCCAAGTAAAGCTGATCCAGTCCTTGTTTAGCTGCAAAAGTATTCAGAAAGACCTCTGCCTGCTCTTTTCACGTGCTGTCTTTGGTCAGCACACAGAAGATGACTCGCATTTTATTCTCTCCCATTCAGTCTCTGTCACACCATTACAGCATTTACAGTTCTCATCTCCATGTTCACTATGGGTATTTTCTGGGAAGAAGCAGATTCTCATGTCTGAAAACACCTGCTTTTGCTTCATATCATTTTCCTTCTGCCAGATCTTAATAATGAGCTCTTTTAAGAATTGCCTGGAGAATGGGAACAGGTTGGTAATAGCAAATAAAAAGAAAAAGAACCCATAATTGCATCTGTAAAGGAGTTTTTCCCCAGCTGCCTTCTGCTTTCTGTCTTGATCCCAAATCCATGGAAGGCAATGAGAAGACTCCCACTGACTTTGCATCAGAACCTAAGAGACTTCTATGGAAGGTTTATTGAGAGTATTTTTTGTAATCTACAGCCACTTGCATTTGCAAATGTTCCACAGCTCATCCTGCAGGGAAAAAGAAGTGCAGGAGATCGCTGACCTTGCAAACCCTGGGCATGGTGAGCAGGCCCTCCTGTGCAAGCACCCAGATCTCCTCAGGGTCTTTGTTTGCCCAAGTCCTTGCACATACATTAAAGATTCATAATGGGACTGTTGTAGGCAATAAAGTTATGTACCATCTTGTTGTTTTCTAAGAGTGTTCTGCTTTAAATTATGTGTAGAATAAAATGAAATTATATTTTAGAAGAGGAATAAAAGCATAATACAGGCACAAATAAAATTTAGTTACAGATGGAATTGAAGTAGATGGAATAACTTTTCTTATGAACAAATACTGTGCCTAGGGAGGGTGTTCTGTATAGTACTCCATAGCTGGGGATTTAATTTAAAGAGCCCTTTAGACATTCTTAGATCTCAAAACGTGGAGAAAACCATCAAGGGAATGTGTCCTTTTTTTTTTTCTTAAAGCACTTCCTTCATATAATCCCTGTAAACCCAAGATTTTGGTGAGAAATAATACATGCATACAAATGAATCAGATTCTCTGAAAGAAGTAAAATGCAAAAGCCCCCCCAGGCCAAGATTTGAAAGGAAAAATGCAAGCAGCATATATTGCACATGAAAGTTCCTTAAACCGTATTTAGTGCTAAAGTATTTTTGGTCTTTTATCTAAGAGAAAAGCAGAGTGGCACCTGAATGAGTCCCAGATGAATACACCTGTCTGGCTTGTTGAAGCAGCTGAGCAATTCAACAAGCAGCCAAGGGAAGGGCAATGTTCATACACAGCTTCATTTCGAGCCTCCTGGACAGACTTGTGCAGCAACCAGTCAGGGAATGGCTGATATCAGTATCCATCTCCAAAACCACCCCATGACACCACAGCTGATTTAAAAGGACACTCTCTGGTTATTAGGAAGCACAATTCATACAGACACCTTCACTGAAGAGTAAGAGGCTGAATAACAGTAAAATACAGAGAGGGTATTGAATATATAGTTGTGTGCATGTAAATACAGAAGCAAACATTAGGGTTCATCCTTGGGGTTTCCACCACCTGCCCACTAAGCAGGCTACTAAGGACTTGAAAGCCGCTGCAGCCCACAGACTACACAATTTTTTTTGGTGGCATTTGTCCACATAATGAAAGGAATAGACTGTTCATCATGAAAGAACACTCAGAGCTTTTCTATTCCTTGTTTTTGGTTTTAACACTCTGAGCTTCCTTCCTTGCATTTGTAGACCTGAAGCAATAAGACCTTATGACCAGTGCTCCCTCCTCCTGCCCGCGGGCAAGGAAAGCACAAATTAAATGCAGCAGGGATTGCACTCAAACCTGCTATCTGACTCAACAGAACAGCTTTCTTCAGGTTCCCCTGCAGCTGGTATCTTGCTTTAAAAGTGGTGTAATATTTACAGGTGGTGTTTAAGTAGTCACCTTTCATAAGAAAACATCTCAACTGCCTGCTAGGCTTTTTTTTTCTTGTAGTTAATACTGAAGTGTCCATGTATAACCTGTCCTGTGATACTTCCCTGGGTTTCCAATGTCTGGACATGCTGTATGTGTGGTAGGTGAAACTCATCAGCCTCCACATCACTTGCAAGGATGAAGGATCAGGCTCACCATTTATCTGCACTAGAGGTACCATTGCTATCATAGCAACGTGGCCCCATGTATTTAAGTGTGTATGTAAACACGCCACCCTCAAACCCATTTCTATATGCTCCAGTGACTTCACTGGGCAGTTTGGCAACAGAGAACCACACTGAATTCTTCTTAGTTAAAATCACAGGAATTAGTTTAAAACTGAATGTGACAGACTGGCTGTGTAAGGGAACCACAGGTGCAACCAACCTTGGCTGAGCTTTTTTATGAACTCTGTGATTTAGTGATTTAAACTTATTTGGTTTTCTGAGATGGAATGAGAGCTCATAAGCAGTCTATTACTATGTCTCAGCTGACAAGAGGTAACTTCTAAAGATACACAACTTTGGTTGCTTACTGTCTTGAAAACATAACCCTAGCAAACTGGAAATAATACTAATAAAAAGTTCCCTATCCTATCTGCAGTTATGGCCATGTTATGTGTTATGCAGTAGTAATAACTGAAACACATCAACATGAACTTTGCTGGAAATGGCTCTAACACAGCTTTGAAAGCCACTTTTCCAGGTGAATGAAGTAAAGAGAAACTTTTTATCTCCAGGAAACATGATCCTTTCCAGTGCACTTCAAAGCTTGGCCAGCTGGAAGCAAGTGCTGTAGCAAACTGCTGTGGAGTCTGTTGGGAAGTCAAGTCCAGCACAGGAATTGAAATAAATGACTTTGGCATCTAAAAGGAGGTTTTGTGGAGTCAATGCTTTCTAAGCAGAGGACAGGGAGAGATTTGGCAAGGTCGGTGCATACATTATTGACATTTTAATGTCACAGGGGGGTAATCCCAGGTCTAACTGAGCCAGCTGAACTTGTAGTGGTCTTGAAGCCCACCCTTCTCAGGTGTAGGGCTTAAGTGGAACTTAAGTGGTGCTTAAATGACAGCCCATGTGGGTAAGGAAGTGTTAGAGGCTGTCAGAAAACACACACATGCAAAAAATTCACCCCACCATTTTTGTACTAACTTGTGTTTTTCTACATGCCATAATACTCACCCACCAAAGATAAAGGTTTTATGTGGGTAGTTGTCAGAGAATGAGCATGGGAATGTTGAGAAAGGGAATAATTTTTGCCTGGTTTTTGTTGTTCAAATTGAAACACTTTTTTTAAGGAATCATTCTGAAATGGAAATCAATGATGGTTGGCATCATTCTCAGAACATTGCCTTGGGACACTGAAGTGTAGAAATGCTTTGCTGATATTTTGGACACAGTGCATAAGAATTTTCCAAGTGATTTTCCATCTCCCAGGAAGAAAATATTGTATTTTCTTAATTACATGTGGACAACTATTTATATCCTAAGCATGCATTTGCAAAACATTCATTCCTGCAGCAGTTTTTAAAAATTACTATCAGAGAAGGAAGTAACTCTGGCACTTCAGCAGAATTTTATCTGTTGGATTTGGTAAAATTGGGATAGTCTGTGTAAAGAAAGTCTTGTTTCCCTATTTGTGTAAGGATCAGAACCGTTGTCTTTAGCTTTCTTTTCTCCTGACAATTTGTTCCTGTAATCTCTTTATGTTCCTACATTAAAACCTTTGGCTAAATTGAGAGGTAACTTAACTGACAATTTAAGCTACACAATAGTAAACACAACATGAGGCAATGGAGCGAGGCACCCTTCAAAGAGAGAAAAAACAATAAACAACGGGAATCTGTGCTGCCTCACCAACTACTTTTTATTCCTTTTTGAAAGATCCTGTTTCTTTCAACACCTTCTTTCTTCCTCCACTCGCAAGTTACCTCTGCTCATACTACATTCATGATACATAAAATACTTTACACCACTGTTAGGCCTGTTCTAAGTTGATCCTGGACATGAATCAGTGGCAAGCATGGGAACTGCATGTCTGGAGGATGCAGAGTCTGTGCATGTCCAGGGCAGTGAAGCCAAAAGATTTGAGATGGGCCAAGTGGCCCTGTCTGGGGGCACAGAGAGCTCCTCAAAATGGCTCAGCATCAGCTTAAAGCATCTTTTCAAGTGCAAGGGAGACTATGTTACAAAACCCTAACTGAAAAATCACACAACAGGTAATTCCATGTTAACTCCCTCTCAGAAATGGGGGGGGGGGGGGGGAGTGGGAAGAGGCAAAGAAGCTTCAGGAACCTCCCAAAGGACTTTGCCATCTCTCTTTCTTTGTGCAAAGATCATGGCCAGTAACCAAGTACAGTTGATATGGTATTTCAAATATGTTTTCTTCAAGAAAACCAGGATGGCCTCACCCTGGAGTTAGAGCAGCGCCACCAAAGTGTCCTGTTCCTCAGGGAGGAAGGGGCTTTCTTGGAAGGAATTCTTCTACAGCACAAAATTAGAGTCCTAGCTCCTTGGTTACAACATTTTCCTTGTTCTTTCCCTTCTTCATCATGTGGTTCAATCTCACTTATTGAATGTCTGGAAAATGTGAGAAGACTGATCGGGAAAAGAAAAATTTCTTCCCCAGCTCTATTAAATCCACTGGGTGTCCTGAGAGAAGAGCATCTTTGGACAGCAGCAGGATATACGATTGCAAGCAGACATTCATTTTATTACGCAACTGCCCAATAGCACTTTTCTGAAATATTTGGAAGTTCTATAGCATAGAGAAAGTCAGCATTTTTTAGAGCACGTTAAGCCATAAAACAGAGTACTAACCAACAGGGGGAAATAAGAATGGTTATTCCTTCAGAATTTTTGAGTGATTAATTTTCAACCTTTCCTGTGCATGATCTATTATTTAAACTCCCACCTTAATTCATAGCAGCAAACAACAGCTTTCTATTCTAAACTTTTGTTTTCCCTACATTATTAAAGTATTTCTGTCTAAAATAATAGATTTTTGCAAAATGCTGCTGTAAGAGAGATGAGAAAGAAGGAGCAGCTGCAAACAAGGCCTCAGATGGCTGTGCCATCCTCCAAAGTGCCTGTCAGTGCCATGTCACTGCTGCTGTTTTGAGCATGTTCCTCACCTTGAAAGCCAAATCAAAGAGAATTTTAAAATAAGGAATAAAATTAGAAGACCAAACATGTAGGGGTGAGGAAAGCAAGGTCTGACCCACTACTTGCTAACATAAGTGGAATCAGATCTGAGCTTTCCTAAACAGGAACTCCCATATTTGTATTATCATGAAATAAAAAAAAAAAATCAGTAAATGCTGTAACTTCAGCTTATGCCAGGGTAAAAAGGAGCAGGACGGTCAAGTTTCTACAATATTTTTACTTTCCTCATATAACCTGGGCTAACTATTGCTTCTTCTGTTTGTTCCCCCCCCCCCCCCCGCACCTGATCTCGTCGTAAGATTATCTTAGTGAGTTTGCCCTGATTTGAAGAACTAAATCCAAAGCATAAATTCTATTTCTAAACAGATTTTCTTGGCAAAAAATCCTGATTTGTATTCTTACAGTTTCTTCTGGTTGTATTAGCACTTCTTTTTTCCTTGTAAAAAACACATTAGGGAGGTGACAATGTGTTTGAATGAGTAACAACAACATCAAAATAGCAAAGATAATTCTCTCTATATATTTCTTAATATATTTTTAGATTTCAGTTACTTCCTGAGAAGCTATGTTTAAAACACTAGCATGGGCAGAAAACTTGGAGTCATTTACTTTCTATCCTTCTCAAAAATATGCTGCATTTGCTTGTACAGCAGAACTACAGGGACATTGAAAGGGTGCTGTGAAAATCACTGCTCCATAAAGTCCTTGCTGGCTGGTGTTTAGAAAAGGAATTTGTGAAGGAATAAAAGCACTTTTTCATGAGGTAACAAAAAAAGAGGATGAAGAAATTATTCAGTTGCTGGAACTAAAAAAGGCAAGGAAGTGCAAGTGCATGCAAAGAGGGAAAACCACAATTCTCCTTTGCAAAGGGGAAGGAATGATGAACAAAGGACAACCAAGAAAATACTTCTACACCAGCCACAGGAAAGATTTGTATACAATCAACTTCTGTTTGCTGCATAGCAGTTGCTGACATATTTCCATACAAGCTGATGTTGTTTTCCCTGCTTGAGTGGCATAGCAATAATAAATACATTTATTATTCATTACATGATATCAAAGTATTTTACTTTGTCTCAGCATTTCCAAAGCATTCAAATTGTAGCAGTACAACACTTTGCTCCCCTAATTTGCTGCATTAGCAGGTAAATATTATAGTCTGTAGTCAAGTTTCTGAGTGTGCATTTCCAGACAGACTGGAGAATCACTTAGGTACTAAGAGTCAAGATTTTCCTCTTAAACCACTCTCCCCCTCCCACCAGAAATAAAAAACACAAAAATGACATTATATACAGCTCAGTTCTCCCATATTTTGAAACAGGATTCATAAAATTCACCATCCTCAGAGGGTGTCAAATGAGGAAAAGGATGTTTTTAAGGTAAAGGCAGATCAATAGATAGATGCTGTACTATGTGTGTGTGTTGTTTTGTGTAATTTGGTTTGTTTGGGGTTCTTTTTCATATACACAGAAAAAAATTAAGAAAGGATGGAGGAATCATGGTTTATTCCTGTGGGTTTCTTTGCTTACTGTTTGGAAGCAAGTCTTCATACTGCTGGCTTAACTGGCCACAGGGTCCCAGCCTACATTTGCATGATGGAGAGCTCTGCATAGCATTTTCCTGAGTGCCACTCCATGCCAAAGCAGATGGAAGGTGATTTATGGACTTAGTTGTTTATGGGGATAAATGAGGACAGAATTATGCCTAGATCACCGTGTCCCAAATAATTCTTTGAGGTTATCAAGTTTGCCATAGCCCTGTCTTAAATTAAGTTTATGCCAGAAAAAAAAAATAAATCAAAATAATGGGAAGTGAACCACTGAAGCAGAACACCCAGGGAATGTACCAAGGCACACAGTGCTTATGTATCTACAGCTGAACCACATCAGCCAGGGAGAAGTTTTACTCCCAGTTACTGCTCAGTGCTTCCAGTGAAACACTCCCAGATTGTATTATTGTCACCAAGTCCAGCATTTGGTGAACTATAACTACAACTAGAGTCCTGTGACCATTTAGAGTACAAGCGAATGAATTTGAAAGCTAAATAGCTCTTAAGAGATTAGCACTCGAAACACCTAACAGCAGTTCTCAATGTTGTCTCCTGTTAAATACACAGAGAAATCATTCATTGACCTAAGAGCAGCCTGTGATAGAATGAGCAATAAAAGCAACCTGGAGGTGAGTGCTACCATTCTTAAAAAGGGTTCAGAGACACTAGACACGATCCTACATGATTGAAACTGGCAGTAACATCTCACCAAGATGCAAAATAAGGCTGAAAATGAAAATGCAAGTCCATTGGTATTGATGTTATTTACTGCATGTCTTCCAAAATAAGAATATGGAGCTCCAGGTACACAGAGGATGTTTCCCAGAGGCCTGGCCTGTGCTGTGTTCTTGTTCTGACAGTGACAGAACTGCTGTTCATGAACTTCAGCACATTCCAGGAGCTAAGGCTGGTTTTATCATTTACTAACATCACTGCAATTTGAAACTTAAAATGGAACTTGTTACAACTCTGACTAAAGGCTCGTCACAGGGAGTTCTCTTTTTGGTACATGAACTGTGGCTTTCATAATAATAAGCTCAGGCATTGACAGACAGGCTCTTGTTTAGGGCAAATACTACAGAAGGTGTTATATGAGGCTGTGGTTTCAGTCACTGTGGGATAGGATTTACCACTCAGTTCCAAAATGGAAAAGTTCAGTTAAATGCTCTTGAAAAGGTCCTGTGCTAGGAAGAAAAGCCTTTCAAAATAGATTTCTATCAACTTGGTCCATGTCCACAATTCTTTAATGTTTCTGTGAGCAACAATGGTTTTGTCCTGGAAGACAAATACCCATTGATTTGAGTCTCTAATGACTGCTAGGTCAGGTTTGCTATATATTTGCTTAATTAATTCCTCTGACCTTCCTTCCATTTAATAGTCAGGATGACAAACTTCCATTGTACCAGCTGTGTGGATGTTAGTCTGAAGCACCTATGATGTCAAAGGCTTTGTATTCATTTACTAAGCAAGTTATTTTAAGCCTTTTTTTTTTAATATGCCTGGTCAGCATAAATTTATGATTTTTTTTTCCAGCTCAATCCCATATCATTTATCACATGGATTTAGATTAATTCATACACATTGACCTACAGGAAAGACAGTTACTGTTTCTTGAGATATCAGGAAGCAATCTGAATTCCAAGGAGGATTTCAGGTAAATGCACTACTTTTTAGAGTTTAAAAGTTCCTTCCTACTTGTAATTAGCAATGCTTCAATTTTCTGCCTTTACACTCAATAATAGAGGTGGAGACTGGGAGGAGAAGTAGCATATCTAGTTCAGAGACTGCAGTGTCCAGGCTATTCTATCCAGTAAACCAAGCACATACTTAGAGCACAAATTGATATCTGACAGCATTAGCTGGACTTAGGTTAAAATTCAAAGGTATAGGAATGGATTGGTTCTTCAGCCCTTCCTAGGAACTCCTGTTCTTATTCAAGTCAATGAGAATTTAGGAACCTAAATGCAATTATATATTTTGTCCTTAGTGCGTTGTTCTCAGGGCTGCCCTAAGGACCTAAGTCAGGCATGTGCTTAAATCCTTATGTGAAAATTGCATTTAGATAAGCGATCTAAAATTAAAATATCAGCCTGGCTCTTGTATATTTGCAAATCAAATTTGTTTTGACAACAGGTTAACATAAGACACAGCTGAGACAGCCCAGAGCCAGATGGGTTGTGTGATTTAAGGCTCTGCAATTATCAGACAAAACCCAGAGATGCTCCCTTTTCAAATGTGAGTGTTCAAGTTCTGCCAGGACTCTACTGTCTGCATGAGTGCCAGTGAACTGGAGCAGTTGCCATGTTACTTCATGAAAAATTATTAAGTCAGTGACTTATTTAGTCTGTTTAAAGAAGGTGGGATAAAACTCTGAGCTGGTATTGCCATGGTGATTATGCTGTTATTAATTTTTTTTAATTCATATTGAGCAACCTGTACTGCAGCCAACTTCAAGACACTTCAAAAGTGCACTCCTCATTCTCTGGCTGGAGAACAAAAGCCTTCATTCTAGACAAGGGTAGGATAAGTAATGTTTTCATTCTGGGACTCTACAGAAAACTCCTTTTCCTAGTATCTTCCATGCACAGAGGGAGAAAAGAGACTCTTGATCTTCCTATCTCATCTTACAAGGAAAATACCTTTTTTTACCCCATCTCTGAGACATGAATTATAAACCCAGAACAGATGGAGTCCCAGGTCTGAAGATCCCACAGAGCAGAAACTCAATTCCCATCTTGCCACTCTTCTATAATTCAGTGTGCTATTTACCAGGACAGACAGACATGGTCACCCTCATCCCTGAGGATAAGTGATTATTTCCACCTGTCCATCCCAAACCATCCATCCCTTTCCTGCAGTTTGCTGGTGTGGCTGACCCTGTGCCCACTCCCAGACCTGCTCTGGGTTATCAAGGGGGAAGTCTCTTAACACTTTTTACCAAGATGAACCAACACAGATTTTCATACTAGAGATTTGGGATTGGGATAGAGGGAAAGAAATACAGAAAAGAGCAGCACAACATTCCCAGCTTGGCATATCTGACCTGTAACCTCTGCTTCTTTCTAGCAGCTGAACTTTAACCACTAGAAAAGGCTCCATCAGCTCACATGGGGGCCAGCAGTGTTTTGGTGCTGGTATATTGCAATGGCCCTGCTACTGAGGTCAGTGGGACAGAGGGAGGTGACTGTCAGTACCAAGTGATACTATCTGAATTGTGTAAAACCATGTTAATTCAAAGCTGCCTGACCGAGAGAAGAGACGCATAGTTAACTGCAAATCCATCCTGATGCAATGGTATAACACCATGTTGCATTAAATCCATAACAGAACAGCCTTCAAAAGCTATTTTAATCAATTGAACAGTTGGACCCTTTAGCACATAGTTACCATCGTCTAGTCATTATGTACTTAAAATGCAATTATAGACAGGAAAATAACGTTCGTTTTCTATTGACCTCGTTTTACACGAGTGAATTCCGTCTACTTCTCATCTGCATTTACAGTTCCAGCTGCTTCCTGACTGAAACAGATCCTGTAGGCTTTTTATATCCAGTAGCAATGCAGCAACACCATATGTAAGGCCAAGGTGTGTGGGGAAGCTTGGATGTCTCCTGGCTCCTGAATTATTAGGCTGTTCCAAGTTCCAGTGCGGAATCATTCCCAGGATGGTGATTCATGAGGTAGAAAAGAATGTCGATCCAGTTCCCAGGCTGTTTTTAGGGTTAGAAAAGCAATGTTGTTTGAAAAAAAAAATAATAGAGTCCCTGTCTGTAACAGAGCATATCTCTGGGACTATTGGTTATCCAACAGACTAGTGGTAAAGTAAAAATGGTGACTATATAATGAATGAGTTTTCCCAAACATATGTAAATAGCAAACCATCACACTTTCACTGGAAGCAGCAAAATTTGCAGGTAGGACAAATTAAGTTAATGCTTTGAAATTACGTATGAAGACATTCCAGTCACTGAAGTCAGGTGCATTTCAGCAACAGGAAAACTGCATCTGAAATTCAGGACAATGCACAAGAACTCCCAAACCCTTAAACGTTCGTGTTCCCTGAATGTCCTTGATGCAAGTCACTTGCTACCATAATTAGCTCTGTCAAAAGATCTGAAATAGAAGAGAATGGTGGGGAGTCCCTGCAGCATAAACTGGCAGGTCCATGTACCAGAGTGATAAGTAGTAAGGATGCCCCCAGTTTCCCTAAAGCAGATCTGCACTTATTCCTAACCATGGCACTTACAGTGTCATTTGATGGACAGATATGCATAGGCTGGCTACATTTCATGGTCAGATTGCTAATATAGTTTCAAGGTCATATTCACAAGAAACCTGGCAAATTCTTTATGTGGTATCCAGTGCAGTAGGTAAAGAAAAACACAAACCAACCCACCCCAGTACAGCATTCAGGAAACTACTTCATAAGCTTAAGAGAAGTTTTGAGTTAGGACAAGAAGTCTATCAGGATTTAAGACTACTGGAAGACTTACTTTAAATTATACCTACAGAAGATGCCAAAGGAATAATTTGCACACCATTCTTTGTGGTCAAGTGTAGGTTTTTATGCTGCTACTATAATTTTTAAACATTTCCTATTAAATATTGCATATCAAAGAAGTGGCCATATCAAACACCAGGTAATTTCTGGCACTTATTTTTCAAAGTCAAAACTATGCTTGGACTTCCCTTTGAGAAAATTAGGGGTTTATTAGCTGGCAGAGAAGGGGAGGTGATGCCAAGGGCAATTTGGCTTGGGAATGCAGTGTTCCCGTCAGAGCATCCTTTCTGGCAGTAAGGTTTTCCTCAGAGAGAAAGTTCAGCAGGATTTCCTGAGACTGTTTATCACTCAGACCTGATTTTATGGAGGTCTTGGAAGATGTTGGTGTGGTACCTTTAGATAATGGACCCACCCAGCAACGCACAAACTCCACTGTCTTTTTCTCTGCATAGTCAGTAGTGACTCAGTGTGTGGAATAAAAAAAGTTGAGGGGGAGGAGGGCCAAAGTTTGTGCTTCTCACATCACTGCACAATATGGGAAATGCCAAGTGTAGGCTGCCAGTCTATACAGCCCACTGATTTCATATAGATATCTTGAAGCACAAACCTTACTCACTCTGTGAGACATTTGGTCTCCCTCTCCTCAGCGCTCACCCACCAAATGTCCATGTGAATAATGCTGTCCTTGATTTTCCTGCTCATGGGGGATATTTACCACAGAGATGATGACGTTCTTGTTTTGGTTAGCCCCAAAACACTGGGTTAAGGCAAAGCAATCAGAAAATTCTTGCAGCCCGCAGTCTGCCTGCTTGCAGTCAATGCAATTTTTATGAGGCATTTTATTATTAAAATAATTTCTCTAGAAATCAACCCTCCCACTGCCAGTCCAATGTTTACAAAACTAATTTAGTTCAAGGGTGCTCGCAGTCAAGTAAATACAAGCCAGACATTATTCTCTGCTAGGGAAAAGTCATTCAAAGAGAGCTACTCAGCCATGGGCAGACTGTATTTTAGCATGCTCATGAAGTGCTATTTTTCACCTTAGTGCTGTACATCTCACTGCTTTCCAGTGGTTTGCAGTTGCAATGTTCATTCAGCCCAGGAAGGGTGCCTGAGGCAGCTCTCCCACACAAGCCCCATTATTTACTGCGGGTGTCACCACAGGGTTGCTGACCTTGGTAACATGGCATGCATCAGGCTGTTTGTGAGCAGGCTCTCCAGCCTCCTTCCCACACTCCATCTTCATTAGCCACCAGCTAATGCATGTCCTTCGGACTCTGAGGCTTGGCATATTTACAAGAACTAAATTTTCTAGCAGTCTCAGGCTACTTTCCATTGCTGCCCCCTGTCAGAGCTGCAGATGCAGTCACTGTACATGGATAGAGATCTTGAAGAAATCTCCGTTTGCAAAGTTTAGTTTGTAGAGCAGACAAAGAGAAGGCACAGCACTGTCGGTCACAGAGCTGACTTAGGACTGTGAGGCAGTGTGGAGGTTTCTGCTGGTGAAGGAGCTTTCCTTGTATCTTTTCTTTATGTATTACTCTTTGTTAATTAGTTTCAGCTTGTTCAGAATAATAGGTCATATGATTTTATTTGCCTTCCTATGAAAGTGTTAACTCTTAAACTCAGCTAAAATTGAGGTCTGTGCTTGGCTGTTATAGGTAACTTGAACAATCCTGCTCTAAATAGCCAACTTGAAGTAAAACATGACTCCTTGCCTTGTCCTGCCAGACATTCCCTGTGACCTGTGTTAGCTCCAACTGCACAAAACCTGAGCATCTCACACACCTGTGCAACCCAGGCTGTACCTACATAGACATCTCAACCCAAAAGAAAAACTTTGGGTTTTTTTCAGAGGGAATCATTTTCCCCTAGCCACTGAAACCAGTGGTGGAGAGATCAGAGATTTTGCTTTTTCTATGAATCAGGAACACTGCAGAACTAGTGAAAATCAGTTGTCCTTGTCTGCCTTCTAAAAGAAGGCATATGTTTAACCACAATGGAAATATAAATCTCCTTCTGCCACCTCACTATCCCTCTCCTCCATCAAAACCCTGTTTTAAGAAGTCTGACTGTTGTTGGCACAAGAGCAGGAACAGCTTCTGAGCACAGCAATGATGGAACAGCACTAGGCAGAACTGCAGCTGAGCAGCAGAAAGCAAGGTCTGATTTGAGCTGAGTGTCCTGTCCTTCCAGATGCTCCAGACTCAGCTCCAGCACATTGAACCTGTGGGAGATCTGGAGTCTTTCCGTACCATGAGGCTCAGCACTAGGCCCGTCAAGACCTTGCAGAGAAAACAGTTCAAGGGGAAAGAAAGAACACTTATTAAAAAAAAAAAAAAAGGCAAAAAACCCGAAACAGTTTCAGATCTGCATTTGGGCATATATAAAAATCTGCCTTAGACAGGCTAATTCTGTATTGAAGCATGACTGCAGACCTGTTAGTTCCTATCCTCATATAAAACTTAACACAGAAATACACCAAGTAAGGCAGGAAAATTTAGTTAGTCCTAATGGTATCATCATATCTTCCTCCCTGCATTATTGTCTGGATGATCTGTACCGAGTTACATGTCTGGAGAGATGGTGCTCAAAGGTAATTCTCTCTTGTTCAGCACACACAGATTTGGGGATGTAATTTCTATCTGTTTGATGTGTATTTGTTTCTGGTCCAAAGTCAAGTGTGCTGCAAGACAGCTCTCCATCACCTGCATTTGCAATTAACTAAACCTCCAAGAGCATGAACATAAAATGAGCCTGTGACAATAAAGGAATACCAGTCAGGGGGCAGGCAGAGACCCACTGGGACACTATTCCCCTTATTATTCATGGGACTGAGCTGTTTGAGTTTAGTTTCCTTTCATGCATGAAAAAGCTTTTGAGCAATCTCATTATTGTACTGAATATAAATATATTCAGTAAATATAAAGAGACAGTGTTAAACTAGAAGCAAAGATCAGTGCCTGGTTTTAAAAGTATTAGAGCTGTATTATTTACAGATACAAATAGAGATTGAAGCTGAAATTGGATCAGACCTTAAATATCTTTTCTTAAGGAGAGTTTCCAGGAGCTGGTTGGAAAGCCACAGCAATCCAAGAAATAAGAATTTATGAAACCTGTTGTTGGGTCAGATAAGTGGTCTGTCCATCCCAGCACTGCCAAGGGGGGATGCTTATTAGGGGCACTATGTAAGCCTGGCCACTTCTGGCAGCCCATCCTTCAACATTCACAACTGCTGTATCAGGGAAGTTATAGGGAAGACCTCTCTATAGTGCTTTCAGGGTCTATGTATGGACCTGTTGTCCATAACTCACCCAACTCAAAGAACCTGCTGGGACTGCCTCCGGTCCCCTGTGGCAGTAAGTTTTGGAAAGTCACTATCTGCTGAATAAAGAAGTACTTTCTTCTAGTACAAGTTGATCATCTAATAGTTCCATTGAATGCTCCCAGTTTACCTATTTTGGAAACTGGTGAATTTTTTTTTAAAACTGGGAGGAATGGATTTTGCCATTCACCTGATCTGTGATTCTGTGTAGCTCAAACATTATTCCTCAGCCACCTTTTTTCCAAACTGAAGAATCCTATCCTCTTCAGACACATATAAAGGGACTAAGAATTCCTTTGATCATTTTAGTTACTCCAAAGAGAATTCCCTATTCCTCAGCACGTTGACCTGCTTTCAACCACAGTGATCCCAGTCTGTCAGAAACCAAACTAATAAGGGTGGCTACAAGGGGGAAAACAGCATTGAGGATTAGAATCATAGAATCGATTGGGTTGGAAAAGACCTCCAAGATCATCGAGTCCAACCCTTGGTCCAACTCTAGTTCATTTACTAGATCATGGCACCCAGCGCCACGTCCAATCTGTGTTTAAAAATCTCTAGGGATGGGGACATCTGAGCACATTCAGAAGTCAGTGTGATCCCTGCAGGGTAGAAAAGACCTTCCAAACTGCTGAGTCAGTCCAGGCAAGCCCTCGTTGCTCCCTGTACTTTAGGTTCACTTAAAAATGTTCCTGGTGGCTAATGGTGCATTAATAAGGTATTGGCTGTCTGGGACTGTCGGGTGCTGTGCCAAAAACAGACTTTTATAAATTGAACATGTATAGAGGTTCTGGCAGTCTGATTCCCAATGACCCACTGACAAGCTACTGATCTAGCTGAAGATGTGGAGATGGAATGTAATTGCACACAATCTTTTTAATCAAGGACTACACTTCCAATAATCTGCTGCAGTGACAAAGAAAACAACACCACGCTGTAATACATGTCTGGAATCAAAGCTCTTCTCAGTACAGTCTTAATTAAAGAGTGTTTCTGACTACAAGTTTTATAGAAAAGTCAATGAGCTTCCAGCTGAGGAAAGGACCTTTCTTGATGTGATGAAAAGGCTCTACATGTACTTAGAGCATGATCAGAAAAAAACCAAAACCCTCATGTACAAACACAGGTAACACTCAGGCTGTAGGTTATACTTGTTAATACCATTAATACAGGCTGGGATTTGGGGAAGGAGGGAATGAAAAGTCATTAATCACTCCCAAAATCTCAAGCACAAGAAAAGCCATGGCCAAAGCCATCACTAGCACCGATCAGAGCTGCTGCAGGGATGCTGCATTACATACAGCCTGGCCTGCAGCAGCCCCCGAAGGCATGGGTGCCTGAGAACTTCACCTAAAGGAGATCCAGGGAGCATGACCCAGAAAGGAGAATGACAACCAGGGTAAGAATCATTGTGTGGCTCTTCACTTGGATAGTCCTCAATGTCAGGCTGTGCTGGTGGTCATTAAACCTGTGTTCTCCCCATCTCATTCCACCCATGCCCAGGAAGAAAGTGGCCCATTGCTTCACCATTCTCAGAGATCATATTAGAGCGTTCCCTGTCTTTGATTAAACACAAACTATATTTTACACCCATCCATCTGGCACTTCTCATAAATACACTCTGCAGCTAAAAGATACTCAAATTTACAAGTTTAATTTGTCATCCCTCTATATAAACCACATTATAATGTAACAACCAGTCACAGAGGTAAAGCTTAACAGCATTTTATAGACGAACAGAATGGTTTGAGTTGGAAGAGGTCTTGAAGATTATCTAGTTCCAACTCCTTGCAGTGAGTCAGGACATCTTTAACTAAATCAAGTTGCTCAGAGCCTCATCCAACCTGACATTGATTGTTTCCAGGGACAGGGCATCCACCACCTCTCTGGGTAACCTGTGCCAGTGTTTCACCACTCCCATTGAAAAAAAATTCTTCCTTATATCTAATCCAAATCACCCTTGTTTTAGTTTAAAACCATTATCCTTTGTCTTATCACAATGCACCCCGCTAAAAAAAGGTTTGTCCCCATTAGCATGGGCTGTTCTTTACCAGCCAGTCTTCATGCCAAAAAGCAGTCTTGGACACATTTGATTTACTACAATTGATATTGACCACATATCCTGGGAAAGAAAAGAGACAGAGACTGTGA
The DNA here is from genome assembly GCF_047495875.1 of Pithys albifrons albifrons. Lineage (NCBI taxonomy): Eukaryota > Metazoa > Chordata > Aves > Passeriformes > Thamnophilidae > Pithys > Pithys albifrons. The sequence goes on from NC_092470.1 coordinate 13,364,163, forward strand.
ACAGATGGGACTCAGACTCAAGATCCTGACTGATCCTCACTCGTCTGAGCAATAGGCTATTTATCCTTTCACCCAGCCTTGCTCAGTGACACACTGAATTTGGAGGCTGCTGTATTTGTTACCTACCTACAGAGCTATAGACTAGAGTTCAATTATCCTTAAATTCTTATCAGGATCCTTCACTCCAGCCAATGCTGTCATGGAAAATGTAATGCATGTCCTGACTCAAGGTTTTGGTTCATTTGTAATAAAAATAATCTGTCCTCTCTCTGAAGGAAGATACAATCCATCCCTGCTGGGAGACAGTGGAAAACCGTTTATGTGGGTGCCAAGTGGATCCTCATCAGAAAGAAGCTTTTGTGCTGTATTCACATGCAGAGCTGTGCAGAGCTGTACAGGGAGGGAGTTGGGGTGGTCTGAAAATGGGAAGATTTTCTGTGATGTTGAACTGTTTGGCTGCTTGCACTGGTTCCAGATGGTGCTGGAGGCACTCAGTGTCTCTGAAAACAGGCCAATTTTCTTTCTCCCACTTCTTTTAGTAGCAAGAGAAAAACTGTTCTCTTGAGAAAAGAAAACAGGGAAAAACTAGTAATGATATTTCTACTTCTCTTGTTGGCAAATTATAACCAAAATTAGCTAATATGCTGCAACAATTCTGGGTTTCCAGCTGGAGAGGGTGAGAAGCTGCGAGCTTCTCTGGGTGTCTCACACAGCACAAAGCAGCCCTAATCCAAACTCATTCAGATCACCTGGGGCTCCGACCTTTTAATTTCAGATCTTCAATTATCTTTCCTTCCAATTCCTCATACCAGTGAGGAGAGAAGTCTGTTTAAGTAGGGCTGGTTTTGCCAGTGTTTTCTAAGGGTTTCTCATTCTTACCCAACAGTATTTCTGGTGTCTGGGGCTGTTCCTTCTGCAGGTCCATTTTTGCCCCGTGACCTGGCAACTGATGCTGACAGCGTTTAGCATCACACCCTGCTTTGCAGTCAGGTCCATATTCCTACTACATCTCAGAGCTTATTCGTTTGGTCTTTAAGACTCCTCTAAGATTTTTTTCAGTGTAAGATAGGATGCAGTTCAGCTGCATCACACCTCTGATTAGATCACCACAGACAATCAGAGCAATAGCACAGTAAGTTACATGCATGAGCACAAGCTACAAACATCCATTCTCCCTTTTGCACTAAGCTGGTTTGGAAAAGGAAAAGACATAAGCAGTGCCTTTGATGGGAGCCCTGTGTAAAAACCTGGGTCAGATTGTTTTGAACAAAAACACACTTTGAGCTTTACTTTTGCTTATGTTTAATTGATCAAATACCTCTCCCCACGAATTTCTGAAATACCTGAGAAAAGTCTGTATTAAAAAAATGTATGAATTAGTTATCAGTATGGATTGATGAGTACCTGCATGCACAAAATCTACAACTACTGCAACAGTAAAGCCACCTGGCACCTTTTATTTTTTTCCGTTTTGCCGTAAAATTATTTATTTAATACCTTCTTGACTAGGACTTTTCATCATTAGTGTAAATATAAATTTTAATGTTAAATAAGTGATTTGGAAATGAAGCAGGGTTATGTGATTTCTTCATGCCAATGTTTTTGGCAGTTCTACAGGTGTAACCCCACTATTTTGGTAATATTTCATCCAGAAAAACTTTTTCTCAGAAGTCAGAACATTGATTCAGCCTTAATCTGATCCAGGCATTCATATTTTTTAAAGATGAAAGGGCAAAAAACACGTTTCTGAGAAGTATCCTGCAAGTGAGAGAATACTGGACATCACCACCAGCAGGTAGATATATTAACGCAAAAAAAAAGTTGCTGTTCTACCTCAAAGTGGACCTTTTGTTTTTGTAAAAAATAATAAAATTTTCAGAACTGCAGTGAAAAAAGTGTTTTTCTTTTTTCCTCTCAGTCAGCTTTGCTGCAGTAAAAGTTTCTTCATTGCTCTGCTAAAAGTTCTCCTGGCTAACAGCCCTGGTTTAATTTATAAAATAACTGATAGGAACAACAGGCATGTTTGTCTCCTTCCAGAGGATTTAAACAGCAGAGAGTTTAAAAAGCAGATACTCCATTGAAATGAGTTTATATCATATCCATTACGACCTGACAAGCCTTGGCTTAAAATACAAATCCATTTGTTTCTCTAAGACTCCTTTACATTTGCCACTCACTATGATGAAAGGGGATGCACACACTGTGCGTCACAGCAGCGATAAGGAAAGCAGCTTCAGCCCCCTTATCAAAATAAGCCTTCAATGAAGGATGCTCCTGCTGCAGACAGATGTTCCTTTTCAAGCTCATCTAAACTTTGCATATCACAGGTATTGCTTTGCCTTTTGCTGGCATTATCTATTAAAGGATAAAACAATGGTCCAAACAGCCCCTGAGTGAAAGCCAATATGACAAGGAGGACGGGTTGAAGCACATTTAAAAAAACCCTGCAGCTCTCACACCACAGCAGAAACATACAGGGAACTGAAAGACTGTTCCGGCAGCGTGCCCAAGAGACACGGAGCTTCTTTCCCAAGGGATGAACTGGGCTATTGGCCCATCCACTGCTCAGATCCTGGCCAGCCAAGGACAGTAGTGGGGAAGTGTATAAAACCCCTAAGCCAGGGGCTGAGGGAGCACTGGATGGCCTTTCTTCTCCTGCTCCCCTATGGATTGCAGGGCAACCAGTACGAAGACAAGGTCACAAGTCCTTCCTGGCTAACCTGCCCTTGTTTAGCTAATACATGTTACTTAATTCCTAGCACTTCCCACCATTGTGTCCAGCAACTCCGTAAGGTCCATCACTGATCCTTACCCCATTTTTTTATAATTTCCAATCTCTGAGAAAGATTCCTAGGATGCTCTCAGGCTCTCACTTCAGCAAAATTTAATCAAGGATTATCCACAAAAGGTGAATTTTGCGAGACTGGAGGCACTTTTCACTCCAGATTAGAACTGTCCATCAGTTTGCTCGATAGCTCTAAACAGCAACGTGCTCCCAAGCACAACCATCTATTTTTCTTATCTTTTGTTAACAAGTGATTTCACATACTCCTTAAGTGAATGAGAAATGATTATTTGATTTAGGATGCTCTCAAATTATAAGCAGCCCACAGTTATTTTAAGTGTATGTCACATCTTTTTGTCAAGGAAGATTAATGTTATTCTTGCCACGGGGCTATGTAAGAAGGAAACATTTGTGCAACAGTAATTTTTAAAACTTTCCCCAGACTGATTTATGTGTTTATTTGTTTTCAACTTTTTGAGCACTCGGAAATGATCTCTTTAGTCTTCTGAGGGAATACTGACATCCAGTGATTTACAACTCGCTAAAAGCAAGTTTGTGAAGGGAAGATTATTTGTCTCTTGACCATAACAGAGAGGCCTAGACTGAATAAAGGAGTTTGCATAAATTAAACTGAACATAAAGATTTAAACTCAATATGTAGAGCAAGGGAAAAAAGAAAAAAAAAACAACAATCAAAACAAAGAAGCAAACAGTGGGTTAAAAACAAAGATTAAACCTGCCTGTGTGATATTGTGAAACAGGTACACAGAAGTCATGCTCAGAGGAAGACAGGGTTACTGAAATGAAGTATTGATTTTCTGCTGAGAGAATTGTAAGTATGAAAGGACAATTAGTTTTTAGACTAAGATAACGGTCAAATTATTGCTCTCTGGATGTAGCAAGAAGCTCATCTGTCTATATCTATCTACAGCATTTGACTCTTTTGCTCAGAGGCAGTGAGTTTTTAATCGAAACTAGATTGTTAAGAATATTAGAGTATGATTAAGTGTCTGGGCTATTCCTTTATAGATTTGAACTTCAAATTGAAGGTGACTTCATCTGACAAATACATAGAATTCTGACCTGAAGCAGCACTTCACCTTCCTACTTGGCCATTCATGTTAACTCCCTCGCCTGAGCAACACTCTGTCCTGCTGAGTCCTCTCACAAGGGATTTGGGGTCATCATTTGGCTTGTTCTTCTCAGCCTTCTCATCCTGCATCTTAGAACTCCTTTTCACACCAATGTGGAAAAAAAAAAAGAGGTTTGTCATCCAGCAAGTTTCAAGAGTTTTTCTGATTTAAATTATTTTGTATGCATGTAAAAAAAGACTATTATCCCAAACTAGACTTAAAAAAATGTAAATAATTAAGTTTTGAAGTTCTGGTGTATCAGTTCATATAAAGCAAGTAGTTTTGTTTAAGCAACTAAAATATTTCACTTAAATTCTTGCCATGTTTAAAAAAAAAAGAAAACTAAAAGGAAAAAATATAAGAAATCCAAAATTTAACTAAATATGCAGACTCCTGAGTGGTATCAATTCAGACCTGGTCAATCTCTTACTATGAATTAAAAATGGGATTTTTGCTTGTTTGAGAAGAAATATTGATATGACTTTGGGCTTGTACATTGCTCTTTGTATCACAAGTGTTGTTCTGGGGAATGTCTGATAAACAAATCCATCCTGTGGATGACTGTATCCGATTGCCTCAGGCTGTCGCTGGAGCGATTCCCAGCCGCTTAACGAACCCGTTCCGCCCACATCCTGCGTGATGAGCAATTGTCAATTATTATTTTTTTTTCAGAGCACACCGGTGAGAACTGCTTCCAGGTCTGGGTGGGGGCGAACCTGAGTGGAGCCCGAGTGCTGTGAAAGCCCCAGTGACTAACAAAAACTTCTGAAATATGACTACAGTGAGGATTTTATCTCCACAATGCTGCTATGCTGGGATGTGACAGGCTTCCTACCCAGGTCTGGAAGGTAGGGATCTGCTTGCATACATGAAATCACATCATTTCCCTTCACTTCCCTCCCCTCCCTGTAAATCTCTTGTTTTGGGAAAAGAGTATAGAAGGAAAAAAGAAATGTTTATTCATATGTCCTATGGATTGAGATGAAATGTCATTAACCAGCATAGGACCCAGTTCTCTGCAATGTATGTGGCACATAATTACTTTATATTTAAAGTGACAGTGCCAACACTGTCAGGTCTGAAAAAAAATAAAACCATATCTTTTAAAGTATCTTGCACACGTAAGACTGATTGTAAAATTCAGGCACACTGATGAGCACAAGCTTTACAGAGAGTCTGTAACAGAGCAGGTCCACTAAAGAGGATGACAACATCTGCCTGCTTGTGTACATAAGGTCATAAAAATGGAATATATCCTCTCTTCTGTGACAATCCTTCATGAAAAGAGCACTGAGAAACAAGCAAACAGCAAAGGCCAAATGCTCAGGATGGATTCTTCATTGAGATACCAAAGTTCTTGATCCCCAGGCAACATCCCTGACCCAGACTGCAAAATCTCCTGACTTCAAAAATGTTCAAACAAAAATGAGCCAGGGGGACCAGAGCATCAAAACTAGATGATGCCAGCCTTTCTGAAGAGACACAACTGCTTCCTGGCCCTGGCCCTCTGCAACCCACAAGGATGAAGTGGTCAGAGTAATTTTTGGCACTGAATTCCATGACCACCACAAGCCAGCACAGCTCCATTCCTGGGTGAGCCTGCCTGTGTCACCCATCTGTTTTCAGACGAGTTAGAGGGTGGAGGAGGCTGCACTGAAACACCCCAGGGTTTACAGCAGAATACACATTCAGCACTGCTAAACTGCCTAACAGTTTGAACCAGGGATTGTCCTTCTTCATCTCTTGGCTTTGTTTAGACTAAATTATATTTTTAACAAACCTGAAGAAATTAAAGAAAATACAATTCTACAGCTCGGTGCTGTCAAGCTGGAAAAAAAGTAATTTTCTACAATTCAGCTATTCATAGAAGCTTGATCATTCAAGTGTGAAACGTTATAATTGTTTCTGCTGATTTCTTTTTTCTTTCCCCACATACACAATGTTGTCAACATCAACCATGCTAGTCAACAAGATCAAAACATGAAGCCAAACAGTCTGTAGTTGGAGTGAGAGTTAATTTCAACAGGACTGATGGATTTTACAAGTAAGATTGAGAAAAACTGACAGCAAAACCATTCTGCTCACCTCCACAGCACATCCCCTAAGGCTGAGACTGTGTGATGTCATTTTGAAGAGAAAAATCTCCAAGGGATGGATCTCTACTTGAAACCTCTGATCATTTTCCAAGTAAATTATTCACCCTTTCAAAGAAAGTACATTTGATTGAAAATACAGTTTCCCCTCAAAGATTGGTATTGATGGAAATTATCAGGTAGTTCTGATATTCTGCAGGAGGTAACTTAGAATGAAGTAACCCCACATGGTACAATATCCAGAATGTCAGAAGGGAAAAAAAATCAAATCCATCCTTGCTGGACCTTCACAAGAGCATTGCAGGAAAGGACTGGGCTGCATTGGTAGTTTTGGTAACAATTTTTCTTTTGTATTCATGAAATATTCAAGCCTTGCTGATGAACCCTTTTCTCATCAAATGAAGTTATAAACTGCAGTGTAAGATTTCCTGGCTGGTGAAATAAGTGATAACAGAGTATTCTGAGAATATTAGACCTCTGATCAGGCCCAGTGAGTATTACAAGCCTGACCCCACTCCTCAGTGATTTCTTTATGAACTCCTAAGGATGTGACTGGCAAATACAGAAGATCATGGGATGTCTGCTTGGTTTCATTCACTTTGTGTCATCAGCTTCTTTTATCTCCCTGCTGCAGGACTGGCTGTCACAGTAATTTCTATGCTTTCAAGAAATTCAAAAAATCTGACATTCTTGTCCTTAAAATAGACTCAAGAGCTCAGCTGATTAATACTTGCCTTGTGGGATCCAAGAGGTTGTGAGGCTGGAAACAACTTGAAAAGGAGTAAATTGTGAGAGAGGGAAAGAACTGTGAATTTTTATTCTGAAAGGTCTTCAGTTCACCCTGAGGAAGATTTGCAGGGCCCAGGAATTCAGGAGTCACTGGGACACCCCCTGGCAGCTGGCACTGGACAATGCTGCAGGAACACCATGCTCCAGGCAGATGTGAACCACTGCTGCAATAGCCCTGCCAGCAGCATCAGCTCATTGAAACATAACCAGGCAAACTTGACTGCGTAGATAAAACCTGTGCCTGGGATTTCCTCACAGCATTAATGTCATAATGGCAGAGAGCAACTGGGCCATTTGATACCCAAGTTTAATCCAATCCTTCATATGACTCAATATTTTCTCATTCCAATCTCTTGTCTCCAAATGAAGAAGGAACTGGTTCTCAGATAGATTATTGCATTTGATGTGAGCGACTTTGTTGTTTTGTTTGCTTTTAAGAGGCATTCCATATTCCTCATTTTCTTCATTGTAACCCTGGACACTTCTACCTCCCACTGTGGCCAAAGGTGAATGTCAGGGAAAGTCTCTCCCATTGCTGGCCACCAACTGAATTCCGTAAGTCACATCAATTCCCTTCGTTCAGCACCACCCTGCAAAGCAATATATGTTACCAGCTAATGAACTATCTGGAAGAAAACTTGCAGAGGCAGAAGGGTCTCAACCACAGCTGAAGCCATTTTAGTTACGGATTCAGGTGAGGAGGCAAGAAGAGCCTCAGCTATGCAGACATCTGCATGAATAAGATAATCCTTGTTCTAATCACCTGTCCCTCTCTGGGTGATAAAACATCCTCTTAAAAATTATATTGCTCCTAAAAAATTTTCTACTGCCTGAAGAACCTGTAAGTACTGGAAATTAAAAGATTATGGAAAATGAGTATGCATAATTTTCACTTTGCTTTGTGCCAGTAAGAGACAGAGAATGTTTGGACAGAGAGGAAAATTGGGATAGAAACAGTCTGCTGTGCCATTTGTCTGATCTTTCACACTAGCAGAGGAATGGAAATATTTTTATGATTAGAAAATGCTGAGACAAGAGCAGTGTCTGTGCCTCTTTTAAGAGATGATATTTCAAGTGGATAGTGTTTATTCACCACTGCTTCTCTTTCCTTTGTTAACATCTCATTTTAGTGTCTAATATTTTAGCAAGAAGCATTTGTGTGCTAAATTAACATGGAGATGAGGTTTCTTCTCCTCACAGCCTTCATACTTTAGCTATAACATTTCCAGTGGATTTATTTCACTGCGAATAATGTAATTTCCCTGGAAAAAATATAATATTATCTATTTTATAATCAATATTATCTACCTAAATTACATAATATATCAGAGAGGTTTTCTGTTTCCAGTTCTACCCACAGGTTTCCCCATATCCAGGGGCAGCAACCACTTGTGCCTGATACCATGTTTGTTTTGCAGGTGGTTGATGATGTTAGGAGTAAATATAAACCCAGATGAAGAGCGGCACAAGCAATGGAGGGACCAACCCCAGAGCCCGTGTATGTTGACGTGGACAAGGGACTGACATTAGCATGTTTTGTCTTCCTCTGTCTCTTCCTGATTGTGATGATTATTCGCTGTGCAAAAGTCATCATGGACCCTTACAGTGCCATCCCAACATCCACATGGGAGGAGCAGCATCTGGATGACTGAAAGGACTTCACCAGGCAGAGCCATAAAATGCTGTGGGTCCAGGAAGCTTTTTCCCATTGGGAAGGCTAACACACAAATAGCCATTTTAAGATATGCAGGACAGTGACAATATCTCTAAGAGCACATAGTGTAAATGATTTTTGCTCAACAGGTCAAGATATCAGCAAGCCATTCTGGCAGCACAGTTTACTACTATGCAGCAACCCTTATTTTACAGTTATCATTGTAAGTCAAGTAGCACAAGATTCTCCAGACTTTTACTAATATAACTCTTGGTCTAGCACAGTTTGTCCCACCCTCAGTATCACCCACAAATCCAGGGTAACCACCAATACCATGAAAAGAAACAAGAACATTTTGTCTTTTCTTTGAAATAGATTTCTTCAAATATTTTCCTCAGTCACTAGAGCTGTGTTTCAGAAAACGCTCAAATTTTACAATTTTGCGTGCCAGAGCATCACTTGGTAGAAGTGCTGAAGAACCCCTAGTCAAGCAGGGTTATAGGAATAGATTTATTCTTCACTTACTTGGTTCTGCACAGACTCCCTACCCCACTTCAGCCATATTTCCAGTAATCAGAATGCAGGAGCACTCAGAACAAGGGGGTACTGGACTAATGCAGACCCTGTAGCACTACCTTGCACTATCCTACTCATGCAAAAACTAGGCATATCCTCTGCCATGATCCATGGATTAGTCAGATCATTTACTATGAGCTTGGTAGCCACAAGAAGTCCATGGAGCAGAGCTTTGACACTGCTGGTACCAACTACATAGAACTCATGATTTTCAAAGAGTGATTCCACATGCAACTGCATCCATATTTTTTTCAGGTGTATTTCAGTGGGATGAAACAAGACTAGAATGACAAGGACATTAATTGATACATTGCTCGTGGCTTTGTTGTTCAGACTGCTCAGCATAACATTTACAATAACACACAATAATATGCATTCTACCTCGAAGAAATTGAGCACCGTCAACAGAAGATTTTTCCCACAAATTTGTAAGGCACATTTCCTTCTCTCACTTCTTTAAGAAAACCATTATGCAAGAAGTCATAAGTGAACACAGTCAGCTCTGGAAATTTATTATTTACCTTTGAAAAGTGGGGACTGCAAGAATCCCATGTCCTCTGTTCCTCAAATTCTAAGGTTTCCTCACAGCTGCGTTTTTTTAGTGATTACATGTTCAGCTGTTGGATTGAAAGGAAGTGATACATGGCAGGTACTGCAACCACAGCAAGCATCGTGAACAGACAAGACTGGAAAACACAAAATGGCAGGAAGGGCATTTCACTGTTTCTCTTCTTCCTTACCACCCTACCTGACCTCCAGGTTCTTCCCACGAGGCAACACGCAGTGGGTGAGAAAGGTGGAAGCAAAGGTTGTGGCAAGGAATTGGGACATGGACTTTGTAACTTACTGTTCTAGGCCTGAGAGATCTGTTTGATGATCACACAAGTTACTTTGTGTGTCTCAGTCTACAATATTATCTTGTCTCACATCATTTTGTCTCAGTACCAGAAAGCACTTGGAGAGCCTTAGAGATACATGAATTATAGTTCTTATTTGCAACTCTTCCTGGTGGAACTAACAGGAAAGATCTGGTTATTATTAAACAGCAAGGGAAGTTCTCCCCAAGCAGGTAATTTGTCCAGACTCCCATTTACTCTCTCACTTTGATTGCAGTATTCTGAGCCATACCAAATGGCACCTGGCTTTGCTGCATATGCCACTGATTTCTGAGGATGTAAGGTGCTCAGATCTATGATTACAGAGGTCCCAAAATAGCAGGCTATAAGGCATATGGAGATTTTTGCATGGATCTTTTGAACAGCACAATTTTTGCTGATCTCTGTTGTAGGAGATCCCATTCAGGAGGCAGAAGATTTGCAGATTGGCTTTAATTCTGACTTCCTCTAGCAAGAGTCCTCCACTGCTTCCATTACCCACTGCAGACTGCTCATCTGCCTGTTACTTATAGCCTCAGTTTCTGCTAGCCAGTTTGTCAGCAGTAAGGTATTCAAGGTATGAATTTTAATGGTCATCCTACTTGGAGCAAGCACACTGTTCTCCCTTTTTCATGAATGGGTCTATGTGTACCATAGGAATGGATGCCCTAGCTCAAAGAGCAGCACTTCTGTTCCCTGAGCTAAAGTTTAGAACCCCTTTTTTGCTGTTAAGTCTTGTATCCTACTTTGATACTATTGGGGCTACTTACAAAATAAGCAGAATAACAAAACAACTTCATTTCCAGGCGAGAAAAACTGGCACATTCAGTTTGCAGGTCACCTGCCTGCACTCACAGCTGATGCAGAGCAAGGGCAAAGCTCGTCCTCACACCTCCCTGTGCCAATGCTCCACTCAGTGCTTATCTGCATGCAGAACTCTTTGGCATTGTCACGTGTCACTGATAAGCTCCTGTTCAGCTAAGGACTTCTGCAGTTGCTTAAGTTCAAGCCTCTGAGCAGGTTGTCCAACTACACAGAGCAGGGCCAGTCATGTGCCGTGTCCTTGGCAGAGCAGGGACAGCAACACAGAGTCCCCAGCAAAGCCTGTGTGAGAATGAAGGATTACAAATGCTGGGGAAGCAAATTGACAAATTTAGTTTGCAAGAATGTTTGCCACTTTTTTCTCTCTTTGTCCAGCTGGACAAACTGTTTTATGGATTTTCCTGAAAATCCGAATGCAAAGACCACTCTGGGGAGCTTTATTTTCTAATAAAAATGCACTTGTCTTCCTGGCATAACCTGTCAAGCCAGTCATTCAGATGACAAAAAAGTTCTTCATGAATGTTTACATATCCATATATATATATCACTGTGTAAAAGTCAATGCAATTGTTTTTATAGAGATAAGTAAATGCATTATAATTTCTACCGTTCACCACTGGTTACAGTCACACAACCTCACTACTCTTTAACCAAAAGCAATACTAAACATCATGCCTAAAGCAGACATATTATCCTCCTTGCCCTGGGAATCAGGACCCTCCCACCCAAGGTGCATCACTGCAGCTCGCGTCCGGTGCCAACCCCACCGGCAAATCCGTACTCACGGCCAGTGGAAGGTCTGTTTCTGCAGGGGCTGCATCGCTGGGCTTGGCAGTAATTTCAGCTGCATGCAACAAGTGCCTCTGCTAGTTTAGTTCTTTTTTAATCATTGTGCCATACTACCAGCAACTTCACTCAGAGGAAATAACTCAAACTAGTTGCAAATGTATTTATCTAACATAATAAACAGCTTCAACACAGAAAACCTCCTTGCTGCCTATGTTGTGGTTCTCTTGTAGTTGTCCAGGACATCTTAAAACACACCCACAATATAACTTTTAAGGATGGACATTCCTGATAGCCCTCCTTGGAGTGTGAGAGCAGAGAACTGTTCTCTGTGTAGCTACACTACTATAGATTCTCAGGGACTCAGGACAAAGCTCATGGAGCTCCAGGTGTTCCTGTGGCTCTGCAGAAGCCCCTCCAAAGTGGCTATTTCAGGTTCCTCCCTCAGTCAAGAAGAGCACTGAGCTGAGCTCCATCTCAGTGGGGGACTGCAGCATCTCTATTTCAGCAATTCATTATCAGTAACAAATTGCATACCAAAAGAAACAGGGCCACTGAGACCCAAATCCCTCCTGCTAGCAACTGAAAAAGAAGAGCATGGAGCATCTGTGGGGTCTCTTTGAAGAAGACCCAGAGGACAGGATATGCATGGTAAAAAGTACCCAGGGAACTCATCCTCTTGAAAAAAAGATGAAGAGAGAAATCGCTATTTCTTTCATCTTGCAAAAGGACTCTGTTCCCTGAAAGCTGGGTGCTTTATAGATCTGCTTGTCCCTGCAGCGAGTCCTCTGGCAGAAGGATCTTTGTGCCTGGAACCCAGTTTGCCACAAAGACTAAACCCCACTGACAAATCATTACCTGTTCCCTAGTCAGAAGCAGAGGCTGGAGCCTTCACGCTGTTTTCAGAGCAGCTGCTATGGCGAATAGACCAGACCTGAACTGAAACCAGCAGCAGTTGACTTCGGGCAGACACCCTAAAGAACTATGAGCATAGATCTTTTCCTGAAATAAACAGGGACTGATGAACCACATGAGCAATGCTGCTGCAGCCTATGCTGTCCAAAGGTGTCCCCAGCTTGCTGGGTCATTACAGGTCTCAGCAGGCAGCTTCAACTCATATTGCCACAGCTCAGAACTCAGCACAGGACTTAGATGGGGAAAACACTGTGCTCAAGACTCTAGCAACACACAGGGAGGGTGGTGAGAACAGCAGATCTGAGGTATTTAGCTGTTTCACTTTAGAATCCAGTGCTCCAGAAAACAGCAAATGTATGAGAGATGAAGGTAGTAACTTTTCAAGACAGCTCCAAATTAAACTTTCATGCAGCAAGACTGATTCTGGTCACCTGGTCTACCTGCAGCTCCCAGGCAGTCCCCCACTAATGCCCAGTGGTAATTGAGACTACAAAGCCTTGAGATGCCCCACCAGCACAGACACAAGGACAGCAGTGACACCAGGTGGGCTGGGCATTACTGCTGGAGTGCAGAGTCATCCCAAAGGGGCAGCCAGCCCTGCACCTTTGCATCTCTGAGGTAAACATGGCAAGACATGAAGTGACACCAAAACACAACTCCCCAGTTCACACCCAGCTCAGCCCTGATCTGTGCTGATCTGCTCCAGCACCATTGCAATGGCTTTGACTGAGCTGCCCATGGTGTCAAAATTCTGCTAAAGCAGGCTGGAAAGTTTAAATTCATCTTCTCCACCTCCTTACCCTCCCTGTCTGACCTTGTCAACACAGATTCATCAGCCTTCAGCTGTCTCATGGTTATACATCTCAGGTGATCCAATTTAAATAACAGAAATTAAATTCCCAATTTAACCATGTCTTAATGCTGCAGTGGGAATTCTTGATTACAGTCTACATTTTTGCATTTCCATTTTTTTAGAACAGTTTTCATTAAAAATGGTAAATAGCCTTTGGCCACTTCTCCTCCTTGCTAACCGGGAGGAACACTCTGCTTACACACTTTTTTTTTAAAGCAATACACAGTTTAAAATTCCTAGTTATTTATTCTCAGAGTTCAATTCAATCCATAACATGGTTAAGAAATGTCAAATGATACACTTCTTAGTTACAAAGCATTATGTTTTATACTGGAACTTGGCCAGGCAGCCCCCATAGAGAAGTCAGAAATCAATCAAAAATGTATAAAAATGCATTAAGTGTTCCGAAGCCATAAGGAAAGCAAAGTTATTCAAAACTTATTTTATATTTAAGATTAATTGGATTTCTCAAGCAGCAGCCGTTTCGCCTCTGCAGATCAAAGGAAGTGCCTGGTAGGGGGGAAAAGGCAGCAGAGCTGGGCACCCTGCCAGTCCCCAGAGTGCCCCTTGAACAGGGTCCCAGCACACAACCACTCCGGTGCTCTTTTAGGGCAGGTCCTCAGCCCTGAAGTACTTTTGCCCTGGATGCAGTGCACAGTGAGGAGGGCAACAAGAGACCCTCCCAGTCCTTGCAGCTCCCAACCAGCCCCCCAGTATTCATTGATAAAGGTGGTGTGTCAATCCTGTAAGGCTGAGCTACCAGATGCTCAGCTGCCACCAGGGACTTCAGCTCCTGTAGCATTTCCCTTGACATTCATTAACTGTGTTAACCCCAGCTCTGTTTCAGTTGCCTATGGAGCAAACAGAGTGAAAATTAGAAAGCACAGGTCTGTAATTAAAACTTCATGGAAAACCAAACATGTGCAGCAGAAAAAGAGTTGAGGTGAAGAAGTTCTTGGGAACAAGAGAAGATAAGAATCAGGAACAGCTTACAGCAGATTTGTATGGAGCAGTGTGGTGTCAGTACTTCAGCATGTCCCTCACGTATTTCCAAAGCCTTCAATCAATTTTAAAATCTCAGAAATGATCTCTTTCTTTCTCACTAAGCAGCAACTGTGAGGGCATTTTGAACAGAAGCGGCAATCAAGCCTGAGAAATGGCCTCCTGCCTTACTGCTCAAAGCCAAAAGCCATGTGAATATCACCTACCAGCTCTGTCCCTCTTCACAAAGTCACCACCTTGACCCTGAACAGCTACTGAAAAAGTGTTTTACATTGAGTTATTACTGCCTAGTTAATGAAAGAATTATGAATATTGCTGACCCAAACATTTTCATCAAAACTAATTTTTTCCACAATATTGCCTCCACTTCTAATTAGAATCTCTGCAGAAAACTACTTCAGGTCATACCCACATTTCAACACTAAGAAGCTACTGGTCCCCTTAAATTCTGAAATACATTTTAGGTTTTTATTCCATGCTTTTGACACCTAATTATACCAACAGCACTATTATAAATTATACCCAGCTTTTCCATTATGCACCAACCAAATGATGCTTTCATCTGTGAGAAAATGCATCTCAAAGTATCAAACAGTGGCTGCCCTTAGTTTTTTTACCAGCAAAATAATGAAAGCAGATGAAATATTATCAGGATGCATGATTGCATCTACAACCACTCCATGATAAGGCAGTAGAATCCAGAAACATCTCCTGCATCCCTCCAAGACCTTTCACCCAACATCCCAGATTACTCACGCTCAGGACGGCTGCGCTCCAGCACAAGTTGCTGATGAGAACTGCTGACCTCTGTTGAGCACGAAACACCAGACAGCAAGAAGGATGCTCCAGGCCAGCATAAGAGCTGTAGTTTCCATTCAGGCACACATTTCCATTTTCTCCAGTCAGGAACACAGGGTCTGTCTTCCCTCACAACATTGCATGATCCAGAACGAGGCATCTCAGATGGCTGACACAACAGAAAGGTTTTATTTTCCCTCCAGGCTTCTGAAGATCCAAGGAGGATTTTCTTTTCTTATGCCCAGGCCATAAAACCACAAACCTGGTGCTATGACAGGACAGAGGAAAAGGAGCACTGCATTTGTTTGTTATGGTTTGTTTTTTTTTTTTACTTTTGCTGGAAGCCAAATTATAAGCAAACTAAGAAAAACAGTCTAAATCAAATGAAAATTAATAACCTCTAGAAGCAGAGAGAGAAGCCCCTAGAAGTGGAGAGGAAGCCCTTTGTAGAGAGGACCAACCCAAGTAAAACTGGCACTTCAAAAACAAGCTTTTCTAAGCAACCAGTCAACATGCTGAACTGACATCACCCAGACTGAAGCCCCCTCTTGCTCCAAGAGCCTTATTTTTTTCACCCCTACCCTATAAAGACTCTCCTCCAAAACCAGAAGAGAGC
This sequence comes from Pithys albifrons albifrons, assembly GCF_047495875.1. Lineage (NCBI taxonomy): Eukaryota > Metazoa > Chordata > Aves > Passeriformes > Thamnophilidae > Pithys > Pithys albifrons. The sequence continues at coordinate 13,379,860 of NC_092470.1, forward strand.
TGATGATAGTGGATTTAAAGCATAAGGGTGCAAAATGGTCTCACCTGCCCCAGGGGAGGTGGAGCAAGTGGAAGGTGCTTAGAACACCTGTGTGTTTCCCAGAGGCTGATTCCACCCCAGGCAGTGGGTGCTGCTGGTCCTAGGCTAAAGCAATGCTGTTTTAAGGGCAGCACTGCACACTCTAGCACAGGTATACTCTTCATTCACCCCTTGACACAGGGTATCCCAGCAGGGGCAAGAATCAGCAGTACTGGTGGGTCTGGGCTTGCTGGATTGGGTGAGGACAGTGTAGCTATGGGACCTCCTTCCCCCCAGTGCCCACCCAAAGGAAGCCCACTACCTTCTCCTGGGGATGACAAGAAAATGGTCCTGCCCACACAAAAAGGATTCTCTCCTTTTTTAGCATCTCCTGGCATTTTGGCCCCCATCCATGCAGAAGGCAGCAGATGGCTCTGAGCTTTGTCCTGAGCAAGTTTTTGGATGTTGTCCAGCTCACCTCTGAAACCTGCTCTGCCTGAGCTCCTTTCCAGATATTCTGCACTTTCTGGGAACCTGGAACTCCTCCAGATGTTCCCAGGTAGAGAAGCTCAGATCAGTCACCTTGGGGCCATAGGGGGACCTTGTCATCTCCCACCCATCCCCAGCACGATCCAGGACTGCTTGGCCAGATACTGTGGGTGGGGGCCCTGGGAGGCACAGAGTGGCCACAGCAGATGAAAAGCCACCCTCCTCCCTCAGGGCTGAGGCTGTGGGTGGCAGCCTGGCTCTGGGGCAGGAGCCAGCCTGAGGGGATCTGTGGCTGGGTGTCCCCATCCTGCTGGGGTTTGGGTTGCAGGTGGGCTCTCAGCACCACCGACCTCTTCCTGGCAAAGCAATGAGCCCAACTTCCACCTGCTGGCAGCAACTGCTGCATCCAGTTGGCTCTTTGGGAGAGGAACTCATTGCCCATGCACGTGACTGACCTTTACCTTACCCAAAGCTTGAGAAGAGCGCTATGGATTTACAGTCCCCCTAAGAACTCCTGTTACCAGAAAGCCTTGACACCACAGTCCTTCTTGGCTGCAAAATGGCTTGCATCAAGGTCAAAACTGATGATTAATGACATATTGCCCCAACATCAGCTCCTGTTCCTCTGTAAATGTGCACCCCTCTCCTCAGATAGTGTTTCAAGAACATCAAATATGGCAAGGTGCACCTTGGATGTTGCTTCTGCTGAGAAATTTGTCCCCCAGATAAATGCTTTCTGTGTCCTCCTGCTGCTGCCAGGAGCAAAGCCAGGTTGTGCTCAGAGGAACAGCATGGGTTATTTCTAAATCCAAGAGGAAAGATGTCAACTCAAAATTGTCCTTTGAGGTCAAAAGACAGCACAAAGCATCTATAAATTGATGACCAAGTCAGAGTACATTGAATAAATATCTGCCTATTAGTTCAGCTCTGAGTTTCTACAAGTGCCTGAAGGGAAAATAGCTTTTCCTTGATAAACAACAATGAGCCACTGTTTTCCTGGCCAGGTCATCCTTGATTTGGGGATGATCTTCCAAGTATCATTCTTTAAGGGACTATTATTGTTGCACACTGGAAGAGTGTTTCTGTTCACACGCCCCATTACCAGTGATTTATCTGCATTGCCACATTTTTTCATTACTTTTAATTTCAAATTCATTTTCCTCTTCTGCATGGCCATGAGGTTTGCATTCCCAATCAGAACCAGGTGCTCCCCAGGATGGCATCAAACACCCACTTGGCCCACAGCAGCAAAACTATCCAGCAGACCTAGGGAGCAGCAATGGGACAGCCTGGAAAAGCACCAGCCTGTGCTCACCCTGCTGTCGCTGCACAAAGCCAGAAGGCTCATCGGGTTCTTCACTTTGAGGACCAAGCAAATATTTAACAAGTTCCCCTTGCACTGTACCAGAGTTCATTATCTGGTCTCCTGAGCTCCTTCAGTCAGTAATATCCTCTAATTGATGTGATTTGGCACTTGGCCATGGAGTTAAATTGATTTGTAGGCCAGCAGGAGACAGCAGATGCCCTTTACACTTGAGAAAAGAGGCATGTGGCTTTGTTTACTGGCTGCTGCAAAGGGATGCCACAGCAAGAGATGCCTTTAAGGGGTGCAGGAAGGGAGTTGGCCTCTTTGGTGTCCTCTTACCCCAGCCCCTGTTAGGTGACAAGGTGTGACTGCCACCAGTGAGTGCCTGAGGATCACTCCATTGAAATTCGCCCTCCCTCCTTGACCCTGGGGAAGCTGGTGTGCAGGGCCAAAGAAATGGGGAATTCCCTTCTGTAAACCCAGGCAGGATTCATGAGGTATCTCCATGCTCCTTTGAGGGGTGCCCCAACACAGACTGCCATCTGTGGGCTGGGATAAATCTTTGCTCTGAAGCAGGAGAGTTGCCTCTGGTTGTGTAAGAGGAGGAGGAGCAGGGACATCCCACCTGCTGCTTTCAGTTGTATTGATTATCACATTTCCAAATTGCTTTGTTGCAAACTATTTAAGGGAATAATCATGTAACTCTTATTCAGGATGGTCTACAAGTTTTAACATCCATATGCAACTTGTCTTCAGGATTTTACCTCCAGCATATTAACACCGGAAAAAGGAAGTCATCAGGGAATCTCAGCTGTTATCACCAACCTAGTACTCTGAATATTTAAGTTTACTTGAAAGTCTCTTTTTATAATTACAAAAACCCCATTAATACAGTAGAAGAGTTAAGAATCTCATTTTCCATTTCAATCATCTTATTCTTATTCTGAGACTTTTAAGGTAGCATTGAAATATTTTTCTTACCACAGCAGAGAGCCACATTCATCATTAAGATATTTATTGATAATTAAAAATAAGAAGATTTCAATCACTCATATAAAAATAATAAATCTGAGTAAAGCAGCATGACTGGTAGAGGTGGGGGGACAGTTTCTCCTCCTCAGATGTCACCTTACTCCAGCCATCAGGGAATCGACAGGGCTGGAAGGATTTTTCCTGAGCACTGGCCAAATCCCACGCGGAAGCCGTTGCCCTGGCAGTAACCTAGGGACAGAAAACAACAGACAGCTTGTTCTGTAAGGACAGCAGGATTTTACCAGGAATAAAAGTGAATAAAGGCATAAAGAGACCAAAACCAAGTGAAACATTTCAGAAATCCAATGAGGGGTAAAAAAAAAGAACACCTGGAAGAGTCCAAGTAGCTCTGGAATATAAGAAAAGGAAGAAGCACAAAATGTTACACACAGCAAAATGCAAGTTCAGTGAATTGATCAAAGAGCAAACAAGATATGCAATATTTCTGTTTTCAAACCTAAACTAAAGCACCATCAATCTAACTGGCAAAGTGATTTGCTGCCTGGCCTAGCCCTGCGATTAATCAAATAAATCTGGATTCTCTTCCTGGAGCATTAGGACTGCTCTTGGGACATCGGGATGCTTCCAGCCAGAAAGATGGTCATTAAACCCCCTCAAACAACAGGACCTGCCCTTGCAGAAGTTGTTTTGCTTGCTAAAATCAAGTGGTTTAGTTCCACAAGAAACTCAGCATCTGGCTCAGAGTACTCATTTATCCCCTGTTACATAAACAGCCGTGGAAGCTCTGCTGGCTGCTGCTGAACTTGTGGAGCTGTGACAGCATCTCTGACTCTGGGATGACTCAATCTCTCCCTACTCCTGTGTGATGGAGGAGATGACATTAGGATGGAGATGCCGCAGCGCCTCTTGCTGCCACAGGCCAGCTGAGCTGCTCCAGAAACAGCATCCACCAGCAAAGCTGAAGGCAAGGCAGGGGAGGGGGCATAGACAAGGCCTCCTGGCCCATCTGGGAAGTCTGTTCTGGGAAGAACAGTTGAGAAGACCTACTGTAGCTTTCTGCTACAACAGCTGATCAAAGGAAGGACACAAGTGCCATAAGCTACCTTTTAAGGACTGATTTCATAGTTAGAGATGGATTTTCCTGATGGAATACATCACCTTCCCTGCATATCATAAAAAACAGCTGCCTTCAAGAAGCCAAGACAGCTAAACAGAACACAAATTAACTCTGATCCCCATCCTTAGCACAGTTTAGTGGAAACCTCCTCTGAGGAAGAGGATGGGTCGGCTCAGGTTACCAGGCAGCCAGTTACTACAGCATAAGGACAGACCCTGCCAGCTCTACCCCACAGTGCAGCTCCCACAGCCAGGCTGAAATGCAGCTTTCCCAAGGACAGCAGTGTCTGTAAGAGCTTGTGTAAAGCCACAGACACCATCCCAGTATCTGCCAGGTAATCCTCATCTATAAGCAATATTGGAGTAAGGTGCTGTAAGGCTCAGCTTCACTTCCATTTGTCTCATTAGGCTTCACTGCCAGCTTTCCTTTGAGCTCCAGCTTATTATTTCAGCCCAGTTTAGTTATCCCTGCTGTCAGCCACGATTTAGAGCAGTACCAAAGATCAGCACATTAAACAAAGCGAGCTCTGTGTGTGCCAAGGAGCTACTGAGGGGTTTTTGCAGCTGGCTGCCACACACCATCAACAGCCCTTCCCTTGCAATGCTTCCTCCCTGAGATGCACTTCTTGGGAAAAATATATTTCTCTCATCTTATGTGTTAGGTCTCTTAAATAGCTCCCACATGGGGAACAAGAACATGAAGTTGAAACAGGAAACTAAAAATGATGGGTTGGGCACTTGGCAGTGCCTTGGGAGAGGATGGAATAGCATTAGCCCTGCCTCAAGGGTGCCATAAGGCACTGGACCTGCCATACATCACTAAATAGGAGCAGATCCCAAACTGTCCCAGCAGACAGCCTCAGCAGCACCTGGCTCTTTGCAATGCCCTGATTACCACAAAGTGCTGCCAGTGCAAAACAGCCCAGCAGATCGATTACCATAAGGCTGTGCCACCGGGGCCACAGTGCCTTCATCCAGCTCAACATCAATGCCATTGTGCCATCTTTAAAGATTAAAGACACTCAGGGTTCAAAGTATTTATTTAAGTAATGCAGCTTGTTCTGGGCATGAAGAACAACATGGGTCATTGATCAGTCCCATCTGTCCCTGAGCTGGCTCCCCATGGCAGCAGTTCCTAAACCACAAGGTGCTTCTCACCAATAAGGATTATCAGCATGATGCTCATCATACCTAATTGTATCCTAATTTAGGGCTCCTGGCCTGTAGTCCCTGGAGGGAGACTGGCAACTCTGGAGGGCAGTGTGGCACTTGGAATTGCTGAAGGAGTGTCTCTACTCTGGATATATAGGGAGCCTGTAGGGAGCAGTGTCAGATTCCTACATGTGTCAGCATGAGTAATTGCAGGGTTGTTGGGAGGCTGAAGGATGTCAGAGGTATTGGGGACTCCTTAGTTTCATCATCTATGGCTCTCTTCAGTACATTTCAATCTCCAGTTTTCTCAGCATCTTCCCCTGTAAAATTGCCAGCGCTTCACAGACATGATTTCAAGACTATTGCACAGGCTGCCAGGCAGGACACACTGGGGCTCTGACTGCAGCACCACTAAAACCACTTACAGAGCCATCACTGGGAGACTGAAATACATACATTACTTTCTTTTTTCAACACAGAAAAGTTCCTGGGTTTTGTTAAAAATCTTTCAGAAAAAAAATATTATTTTAGATTGTTTTGTCAAAAATCCTAGTCCTGCTTGGATTACGCAGGCACAGGTATGCAGGCACATAGTAGCATCACACCTTCAGGTTGCTGCACTGGAGTTAGTCACTTACATTTCCTCTGCCCTCAGTCACACCTGTCAGTGTTTTACCATTGCTTGAGCCATTTGTTCCTGTGCAGGAATATCTCTGATAACATCACCAGGATGGAGCAGCTCAGAGCCAGGTGTGGCACTGGCTGGATCTCATCTGATGACACACAACATCCCACAAGACATTCCCTAAAAATTCAGTAGGCAACATAGCAACAACAGGGAGGCTTGAACCAAAAGTTTCTCATGACTGTTCTTGCCAACAATTTTGTCCCTAAAAGCCATAAAGGGGTTGAAAAGATTAGAGGGAAGTTAAAAATAGATTTGTTTTGCAGTAGGTTTGGGTTAAAAAGAAGTAGGAATGGGATTTAGATCACAAACCACCACGGTAGATTTTAATTCATAAAATCCATAGTTTATAGAGATGAAAATTAAAACCAAGTCCCAACATGAAACAGCTCTGAAACAGAGCCCTTTTCAAAGGAGAGCTGGTCAGCTGTTCTAGGAGGCTTCATGCTCTTTTCCATGCATTTGATTTGCAACACATTTCATTGAAGATGACCAGGTCACAAATGAAATTTTATTTGCAAAATAACTTTTTCCAGAATTTACTGAGCTCTCCTCTACCTGTAAACCTGAACTGTGGTGGCAACAATACATCAATAGCTTCTAGTCCCAGAGTATTTTCACTCGTATAGGCAAACCTACCTCTATCGTCCCCTTAGCACTCACACAACAGCATAGCAAGAGCATTAAGTACTTAGTAAAGCAAATAATCTAATCTGGAAAGCATTTATGGTAGGGAAATTTTTATTCACCTGCTTTTGCCTCCTGACAGAGAGGATGGAAACAACTGTGCTTGCATGGCAGGTCTAGATAGAATAGCCCATTTCCACACCAGGTGCTTGCCCTGCTGGGATCAATCTATGGAAACGTGTCCTTGATGCAGTGTAAGAGCAGTTATGCAGCCATTACCTGTCAAAATGATTTCATCTCCATCCTGCAGGAATTTACGAGACTGTCCACTGCCAAGAGGGATTTCTTTTGTTCCATTCCAGGACAGTTCCAGCATGGAACCGAAGCTCTCTGGCTCCTGTAGCAAGAGTTTGTAAACAAACAAGAAATTTTTTAGTATCTCTCCTGCTGTTCAACTACTTGCTGCTGGGACCAGACTCACAAGTATGTTACCTCTAAAGAACAGAGTTTTGCTGTCGATTTAATTCATTGACACATTGGCCTCTTTCCCTGCCTTTGCTCTTTAATTGCTTGCTGTCTATCAGCACTTACATGGTGTGTTTAACACAGTGTTCAACCCTGTAAAAGCAGTTTGGGTCTGCCACAGCAAGAATGGGAACAAATGGAGGAGATTTCTACAAATACATTGCGTTTATGCAGTCATGTTTCAGATTTTTAATTATATTTTGTTTTTCAGAAGAGCAAATCTGGTGAATGTTTGTGAATCTTTGATGTCATTCTGCCAGTAAAATAGTTGGAAGACTCAAAAAGCACATGAGAAATGCCCAGAGTGGAAGTACAGGCATCCCAACTTGGAAAGAACTTACCTGAGGCTGTCTTGGAGACAGCATATACAGGACTTGTATTTGGTGTTTCAGAAGGTGTGAGTTACCCATACATTGCAACAACTGTCCATATGGCAGTTCAAGGGGAATAACAGCCTGTGAAGTTGGCTCCAGCTTTATTGGAGAAACTAAAAATTATGCCCATGCACCTTTTACATTCTTAGCAGAAATAACAAACTTGCATTTCATAGAGAGTAAATGGGCTGTGTGGATGCTTGTGCACAGAAATTCATTTGCATCTATTGTAAAACAGTTCTTAGGAAAAGCAGTACAGGAGAGACTAAAAACCAACAAAGAATGAAAAAAAAACCAAACCAAACCAAAACCAAAACCAAAGCAAACACTCCACAGCATGCTTTTGGGGCTACCAAAGCAGTAGCTGCAGCTCAAAGTGCCTGGGAAACAACTGCAGATAGCTCCTTGGCTGCTCAGATCAGTCAGGGTTCAGACCCAAGCCCTGCTTAGCTGGTTCTGGATCACTGACCAGCTCTCACTGACTGTCATTATTTAAACACTTACGGGTCCACTGATGGTGCCGGAGGCCAGGAGATCTCCAGGTCTGAGGTTGCACCCGTTGATGGAATGATGAGCCAGCTGCTGTTTCATGGTCCAGTACATGTGCTGGAGGAAGGAGAAAGAGAAGACTAAAGCAATGAAGAACAAACCTCTCTGGTGTGACATTGACTACGCAGAAGGTATTGCATTCTCAGGATGATGCTGGTAAGGCTGTCCCTAAAGAAAAGTTTCCCTCTTTAAGTAAGAACCTTCAACAACCTGAAAGCAACATCCACAGTTACTTAGTGCTACATTCTCAGTAGTTAGGTGGCCTGGCTGATGGCATTTATAAAACACATCATTTATTATGCAATTAACCCCCCTAAAATTTCTCCTTTTTTCAGCTGGTGTGATTTTTCCTTTTCTTCTTCCTCTCTAAGGCCAGCACTATTGACCCAGGCTCCATAATTAAGTCCAGTATTTTAATGGCTTCATAGAAAATCTCCTTATTACTGATTTGCTGACTACTGATTTACTGATTAAGGTAATTACTATGCAAAGAGCCAAATGTGAATATGAAATTGATTGAGAAATGCTGCAGCTGGCACATAAATCTCCAGTGGGTAAAGGCAGAGCTGCCACACTGCCCACTGAGGGACTGGTGCAGACCCAGGCTGGCAGCAATGAGTTGCATCTAAATTAGAGCTGTGACTGCAGAGCTGTATTGCAACTTGACATGGCAAGAAGCAATTCCCTCTTCCTGTGAGCCTTCTGCTGTCCCTGCTTCCTGCCAAATGGGCACATAACCTAGGATGCTTTGAGCACCCCAAACTGACCAGCAGAAAGAGCTGCTCCTTTCTTCAGTGCTTGAACATTCAGGTGTTTCCATCTCACAGGGGTGAACTATCACAACCCTCCAATCTTTTTCCTTTGTCTCTCACACAGACACACACCAGGTCAGATCTTCAGCTCTATTGAAATAGGCTGCCCGGGGAAGTGGTGGAATCATAACCATTCCTGGAAGTGTTCAAAAGGTGTATGGATGTGAGGGACATGGTTTAGTGGTGGACTTGGCAGTCGTGGATTAACATCTGGACTCAACGATCTTGGAAACCTTCTGCAATTCTACTGATTCTATGACTTTACACTGTGATTCTAATGCAAAAACTGCCTAAGGCTAGAGCTGATGGCATCAGCAAGACTGCAAACAAACAAAAGATGCTGGAGTCTTACCATGAAATTGGATCTGCATATAGTAGTTGGCGTGCTCATTCCTTCTCCTGCAGAAAATAAAGAATGAGAGAAGCAATTCGTTTGAGTTGGATGAACGATGCTGGAGTTTTATTTTACAGATGGATGGAGACTTCTTTTATCATTGTAATCCCTAGTGAGAAACCAGTAATAACATTTTCTATTGCTACAGAGACCAGTATTTCATAGAAAACAAGTGTGTGGGTAGCACTGGAGTAGCAACAAGCTGCCCATTTCCTACTCTCCTACAGGAGCAACATGTGGACCGAGCAGTCAGCAGGGCCATGAGCTGGGGCCTGATGCGGGTGAGCCTCTGGATCTTACATACATGTGTTCTTTCCATGTCCCACTCACCCTTGCCCAAGCAAGGACACCCCATAGGGACCCTTCTCATCAAAAGCTAACCATGTGGGAGGCATTTCCCCCATGGCACATTGCTGTAAGGCCAGTGGGGAGCAAGAAGAGCTTTGCCTCTTTCTCTGACAGAGGCAGTCTGGGAAAATATGGACAAGAAGGACTGTGGAACCAAGAGCAAAATGACTGAAAGATGTCGTGGTTCTGCAATCCTGAAACTGGCAATTTTAGCTTTGTAACCCACTCAGCCTTGCCATACCTTTAATAGCAACAAAGAGCTTGATGTCAAAAGTGTAGGGTTCTTTATCCTGAAGGTAGGGCAGTGGCTTGGGATCCTAAAAGCATATAAAAGCCATCACAGTCCAAACGAACAGAAAGGAAAAATTCCATAAGCCATCCCAGTGACATTTTGTTTGCCCAGCCTGTGCTGCCCACCCCATTTACTCCACCATACCTTACTCAGATATCTCTTTGATTGGTCTTATGAACACACTTTTAAAGATCTTTCAGGATAGATATGATATTCATATAATCTGATTCCTTTTCCTGCAAAGGGGCTCCAAAAACCATCTCCATCATGTCAGCGTGGATGTTAACCCAAAACAGAGTGCTAGCACACCTTTGCTCTGAGCCTGCACAGAGAAGATGGTGAGGTCTCTGCAAGACTCTCTTACCTTTTCCAGTTTTAACTTAACATTTACATAATGCAGACAACTGGATATGCTTGAACAAAGTGTTTTGGCTTGAGTCCACCCTCTCTCTACTGCTTGCTGAATGCTAAGTGCTACCAAAAGAAGCTCTCTGATCAGTTTATTTTCCAGGTGTTTCAAAGAAGAGGATTTTTCTGCCCTGCTCAAACAGGATGACGCAGGGAACCATGTGCCAGGGCCAGAGACACCAACAACCACTTGAACTGAGGGGGCCCTGGGTACCTCTATATGTTCAGAAGCAGAATCACATTTGGTAAACTCTGTGAAGACAGTGTTTGGCATTGATACAGCTCAGTGATTTCCACTGATGGGACTATCCAGCTCTGCTGACATTTTTGTAGCACTGCTAGGGTTATTTCAACCCTTTCTTTTGCTAACCTGGACAGGGTTTGGCAACACAAATGGCATGAGAGCTTCCATGGTAACAACCCATGGAGAGATGGTTGTGCCAAGACTCTTGCTCAGGAAAGGACCCAGAGGAACGTATTCCCATTTCTGGATGTCACGGGCTAGGAAGAGAAAATTCAAAACAATGCAGTTAAACGTATCCTAGGAGTTGCACAGCCATCAGACCTGTGAAAGAAGAACAAAAATTAGAAATGTTACCCCCACTCTTTTCTAGCCATTATGCCCAAATCCTAATTTAAATCCCTCCCTTTTAGACCTTCAACTGAATTTCCTTTGACCAGCTAGATTAGGCAGAAAAGTCAGCAATAAGTAAAACAAGTCAGGTCATGCCCACATAACCAGTATTTTTATCCCCAGTTTAATAAATGCTTGTACACCCAGATAATTATCTTTGCCAGTCATAGGGCCAATTTCAACTAGTTAAACCTTTGTAGAGACTGAGGGATTTGTGCTTGCCAAATCCTTTTCCTTCTCCTGACACTGAAATCAATCATCATCCTTGGAATCACCATCCTTAGGGCTACTCCATCCCTGCCCAGAAGAAACTAGACTGATATTAGCTCTTTTATAAATAAATAAATCTTCATTAGGCAGCAGTTTCTGGTTCTACTGATTGATTGAAGATGGACTACAGACAGCACTTCATTTTGATCCCTTTCAACCATACCCAGTGGTTTGAATGATCACTATTCTACTGTTAAAATATGTAATTTATCCCTCTCTAAGGTTTCTCATGACACTGTAACCCCCTCTCCAGGCAGACTCCTGCAGCACTGGTTACCACTCCAGTCGTTCATAAGGACCATCCCAAAGATGTGCTCCTGGGCTCTGCTGATAGGAATTGGCTCCCCATACTTGTTTCCAGGACCTACAAAAAATGCCTGGAATTGGAAAGCAACATGTTGATTGAGTTTTCTAAGCTAAAAATCTTTACTACACAGAGGGTTACAGGCACCAGCACCAGAGGCTGGACAGGATGTGTTTTGCATCATTTCCCATACACATTTAGAGAAAACCCATGGCCTACTCCCTCTTTCTTCCCCTCCACGAAGCTGACAGGCTGGATTTACTTAAGAACACTGTGTTGCTAAGAGACAGGCATTAAACAAAGGCATGATGTTGTCAAAATGCAGGAGTGAAAAATAGTCCCTCCTAATTGCAATCCGGATGCAGAACAGGTTTGCCCACTGAAAGGATTCTGTTTGCTGCAGACAGTGAACAGGAAATAGTTTAAGGTCATCTGAGGGGATGCTGAACGTGGCTCTGTTGTGACAGAGGAGAAGAGGAGCCAGATGGAGAAATGTGCCCACTAAATAAAACAGGTCATGAACTGGATGCCTGCACTCACTCCCTTAGGAAATGTACAGTCTGAGCACATGGCAGAGAATTCTATGGGGAGTCAGTTGTCTCTTTCTGCCATCAATATAGAAGTTTTTCCTTCTGCTCTTGCAGCAGCCACCAATAAAACTCAGGCTGCAAAGCAGAGGTATAGCTGCACCACAGGTACCCCAGTTTATGGGACTGCTTCCCCCTTTGTAGCATTGATTTACAAAGCATGCAGCATTAAAAGCTTTCACTTAATTTTTAGTACCATTTCCCTCAATATCACACTTCTTTCACTTTTTTTTTAAGTGAAAATAAGGGGAATAAATCATATAAAAATTACAGAAACTATTAAAATTTTATAAGTCTTAATGAACAGTCTATAACATTCTTCCTTCTGGACCACACTAAGCCACAAAATTATGTGCCTTCCAAACGTGTTTTGTTACATCACCTACAGCAGAGGTTTCATCTTTCCAGTCAGGAGGATGAGGATTTTGAATCACATTCCCAAGAACTCAGGCTTCCTCTGCTCTGGACTCAAGCCTCTACTTCCAAAACTCACAGCATCTGTTGACAGACCCTGGCTGTGGTGCAGAGGTAGCTGTTAACCAGGTAACAGGCTCTGGTGTCCGATAAAACAAATTCTGCCCTGGTGCCCAGGTTGGTGCAGTTAAGCTGTTTCCAGCCTGAAAGCTGTACAAGGAAACTGCCCAGTGAGGTAACACACCCTCATCCTCGTCAGAAGGGAAGGTTTGCTCCACAGAGATCCTTACTGCTGCTGCACAGACTGCTCAGAGGGAACACAGGAATGGACCTTTTGGGACATTCTGTTTAGAAGAAGCTAAACTCACCCTTTCTTCCCTGTTTCTATTTTAATGTTTTGCAAATGGTAAGGAAAAAACCAAACCCATCTCACCATTTCTAACTCGATATCCAGACGTTTACAAGCACCAAATACTGGAGGTTTATCTGTGGGTAGAGAAATAGAAATAAGAGCCAGAAGAAACAAAGCAGCTGGTGCCTGCCTGGCATGGAAACACCAGAGGGACTTAAACCAGGACTTTCGCTTGCCCTGACCCAAAGCTGGGCTTTAGACAAGGCATCCCAGGCCCTTCCTCTCCACTATTCCATGATGTAGAGGGAAAGGAAAAGAGCAAATACGTAAGAATCCACATAAAAATCCTGCCATGGACTCACCATTGTCAGGTTTCATTTGTCCCACAGGTCTCCGAATGGGCGTCCCAGACACCACAACAGACGATGCCCGGCCGTGATAACCAACAGGTAAGTGCAGCCTTGTGAAAGAGCATCACAGAGCATGGGTTAGCTGTGTACCAGAGCAGCTTTTTGGGGTGGAAGCACCACGGGGGTGCGAGGTAAAAGGAGAGAGCTCTGCACAGATGGGCACAGTCATCGGCACTTAACACACTCTGACATGAGCAAACTGTAATCCAAAGCCATGTAGCAGTCAATGCACTTCTGTGCCACTGCTCCAATTAATTCCTTAGAGCTTAAAATCTGCTATTTGTCACTCAGCAAAAACCAATTTCTTAGGTAAATCTGTCTTTGAACTGGGGTGCTGTTAAGTAACTGGTGTGGCTGCTGTAGCAAAATGCAATACACTCAGGTGAGGTTGGGGATATGTGAGTTTCAGTTCTGGTATCAAATTCTTGACTCATTCATTTCATCTGCTATGAACTGAAATCAGAATGTTCCTGAGAAACTACTCAGATATTAAAAAAATTATATATATGTACCGATAAGCCTGTAAAATAATCCTGCACTAGAGAAAAACCAAAGCTACCCACCAGTTCGGCATCAGAGCATTCTCCTTCCCCCTGAACATGATCCCAACGTTTGTGGCATGTTGGCGTGAAGAATAGAAGTCAGTGTAATCTCCTGCATGAGAAGAAAGCCACAAAATAGGGATCAATGGCAGGAAAGTCCCTCATCTGCTGGGGGGCTAAAGCACAGCATATGCTGCTGGCAATGAAAAGAGTAGAAAAGGAGAGAGTGAGAGTGCTGGCCGCAGAGATGTAATTAATTAATAGCATGAACGGGTGATTAACAGTTCACTTATAAATTTTATGCACACAAAAATGGCCTTTTTCCCCCCTTTTAAGTCTCCAGTAGAGAAGAGAGGGGAAAGCGCAGAACACACAGCAGCAGCCTCCTTCCCAGAGGCAAGGCAATTCCTCTTGCCGGCGGGACCCGATGGAGGGACTGATATTCAGGACATCTGCTGCCCTCTGCTGCCGTGCTTGCAAACAGCTCCCACCCCTCGGATCCACGGGAAACTGGAGGAAATGGGGCGAAAACCTCACACTGGGAAGATGCATTTTCATTATATTGTTTTGTGAGCCCAGTAAGTTATCCTGCAGATCCAGGAGGATCCAGAAGTAAGTTATACCCTGTAGTTTCAGCCTCCCAGCAGAAGATCCAGCCACTCAGGACAAGCAAGAAACATGCAGAGGTGCAAAGTGTTGTAGAATCTGAAATGCCTTTTATTTCTGTGATACAGCCCTGTCACACTGCCAGGGCAGTGCTCCATTTCCAGTGCTCATGAGAGCCAGAAGCCAGCAATTTTTTGACAAGACATATTGAACTTGAAACTATTTTCAAGAAGGTATCACACCCATGGGAAGTCCACATGGTTCCTTTGGGACAGGCCAAGTTTTCTCCTAAACAGTGGCTGTGCTGCAAGGAAGTCAAAAGCCCAGTGGGAACAGAGCTTGGATGGGAAATGGGCAAGTTCACATCCCTGCTCCTATGAAAGTCACACCCGCAAGTGACTTTGACCAAGTTGGTTTGGGTTCAAATATAAATTTCTGTTAAAAACAGGAAAATGTTTATATCTCTATATGAATATACTAATTTCAAAGCATTCCATGGCATCATGGGATTGGTGGTAAGATCTGGGATACAGAGTAATGGTCTGGGAATGGAAGCTCATACCTGTTTTATGATGCCATGCTGGAGTATCTGCCTTGAATAATTTTGCAAGACCTGAGTTATTTTTTGATGGCAAAGGGGGAAATTGTTGGAAACTGAACAAGTGTTTCTTGCCCGGCTCCAGTCACAAAGGCCTTTGCTAATGCCAGTCTGATGACAGGAGTTATGCACTACCAGACAACCCTGATTTAGTGGAAATAACATCCAGGAATTTTCTGGCAGCTATTGAGCTTCCCCAGGCTTTTCTTCTTGTGCCACAGACAGCACCTACCTTTCATTATGTGCAATAATCTACCTCTGGCTGCTGCAAAACCCATTCCCTGTCACAGCTATGATCTGTCTGTCTGAGCAAGCTGGAAATAAAGCAGCTTCTCTGGGCAGGAGCAAAGGGCAGTGCTGAGAAGCCCTTGGCTGCGGGGGACTCACCAATGTGGGCGGGCAGGTGCATCGTTGCAGAAGCTTGAGGTACAAATGCTCTGAAATGAAAAATGATGCCTTCAGCTCTCAGAAAACTTGCCTCTCATCTGTAAGAAGCATGTAAGAGACTGACTCGCTCTCCCAGCTCCTTCCTTAATTTAGTTTGCAAAGCCTTGCAGCAAAAAAGCCCTGCAGAAAAATCTGACGACTGCACGAGCTGCTGTTACTGGGATGTTTTCAGCTGAAAGGAGCATCCATCAGAGTGTGAGTGGGAAGGGGGGCATGCCTGAGGCCAGCTGGATGCCCAAAGAGCAGAGAGAAACACCCCGTGCCCATTCCTAGCAGCTGCCTCTGCTCTGTGGGAAGGATGATTTCATGGGATGTGGCTCTTGATGTGGCCGATTTGAACTTCTGGCCTTGCTGAGGGAAGGTCAAGCATTGGCTTAACCCCACTCCTGCATGTGTGTGCCTAAATCCCCCAGGGAGGAACAGCTCCTGCTGGCTGTCAGGACAGGCATTTGCAGCATTTAAAGCATCGCTCCAGACACACAAAAAGGTGTGGGGTTAACGGACACACATTTTCCATCAGCACAGCACAGCAAAGAGCACAGTCCCCGTTTCTTGCCCCTGCACCACTGCACTGCCCCAAGTCTGAAGCCAATTTGTGATCACAGATTCACTTTTAGCAAAGTCAGGTGGTTGCTAAAGACAAACTGCCCCAGGTGAGACAGGCAGAGAGGGAGATGCTGGTGAATGTGGGAGAGGTGGAGACTCTTGCAGCCACATCTTCATGGAAGGCCACAGTGAACGGTCAGAGAACCAGCTCACCCCACCCCATGCCTGCCTGGGCAGCCCAGCTCAGCCTCCACAGAGAGGAAACAGGTCCAGGCACACCCCAGGGCAGAGCTTGGTGTTTCCAGGTGGAGGGTGACACCCCAGATCTGCAGGCAGTTACAGGATTAATCAGAGATTGATCTTGATGTAATTAAGAGAAGGAAGCACTCAATGTCCTCAAACTCCAGTTAATTCCCATGTAGGAGGCAGGTGGCCATATTCAGACTTGTGATTTTGGTGCCTCAAATTACAGATTGAGCTTGGTGACCCAGGGCATAGCTGAAAGTTTGCCATTCCTGCAGCCTCACTCCATGCCCTCACCTTCTCCGCAGCTCCGTGTTGTCCCTCAGGGTGGGCTCTCCAGCTGACAGCAGCCTCTGCAGTAAAGCCCTCGCCTCCATCCACGCCGGGCGGCCCAGCCCCATGAAGGCATTCAGGGTGGGCTAACAGAGGCACAGAGGTGGGGGGGGCAAAGAAAAGATGACCTTTGGCTTATCCCTCACATCCATGAAATGTCCCACAGTTCCATCCTCGAGTTGGATTCCTGTGGCCATGGTGGCTGCCCAGATCACCCATCCTGCCTGGTCATGACTGCCTGCACCCTTGGGCACCCACCACAAGTCCTCTGCAGCAGGACCTGCTGCATGTTTGCATCATCCCATCCTAACACACCTCTTTCTGGCCTTGGTGTCTTTGGTATCTCAACCAGGTATAACCAGAGGTTGTATTTACCTTTACCCTTAACACAATCTCCCTGTCATTAACACCCCAACCAATTCCTGCCATAAAGTATCAAAGGCACAAGGAGGACTGAATTAACATTCAGGCTTTGTGTCAGACCCCTGCATTGCCAAAGGTCGATGACACTTGAACCGAAAATGCTCTTTGAACCCCCAATGCATCAGCTCTCCTTGCTACACACCTGTGATGGTTTTCCCTGTAGCAGAACCTGTCTGACAACACATTTCCAGTTCCTGTTCATTATCTCACCACATGTTGCTAAAGTCCCTAATGGAATATTTCTAAAATGTGTGTGGAAATTAGAAGAACAGACTGATAAGTACCTGGTCAAAGACATGCTGATGTTTGGCAAGAGCTGGTCCATTGAAAAGATGTTTAATGACGCTGAGATCCAAAATCTGGTCTCCAATCGCTACCCCAAGCCGGTGCCGAGGCTGCAAAGCAGCAGCAGAAGTGGAGAAGAGAACAAGAGTTTATGCTTGTACCCAAAAATCCTCCAACGAGGGCATGGGGGAAGACAGTGACCAGAGAGAACTTAATCCATCTGGGACAAGGGTCTGATACCACAGCAAGAGATCCTTAAGAGCCAGTCTGAGTCTGGTGACTGAAAAATGTCTATGGGGAAAGCATCATGCAGACTCCTTGAGAGGTGGAAGAAAGCCTCAATCCCATCTTTTGGGGAAAGGACAGCATAACAGAGGTTTCTCTTCCTTTTCCCCCAGAAGTATTTGCCCACTCCTCATTAATGACAAGTGTTGCAGAGCAACACCATACATACAAAATATGCAGTGAAGTAGGAAAATGCTATTGCTCCTTCTACAAGTGGGGAATTGAAGCACAGACAGACTATGGCCAGGGTGGATCCCATCCCTATAACAATGTACCAAGGGAGAAACAGGCATTTCTGCATCCCAGTTCATTCCCAGAGGACTGAGGGTGCTCTGGATTGCACTGACAATACCAGGAACGCTGAACATCTTAGCCCAGGCATGTTACTGCTGTATCACATCGATTGAGGCTGTCCAACACCACCCATCCTCACACCACAGCTTGCATGCAAATCCCAGCCTAGGTCCTCGGTGCAGGAACAGTGTCCCCCACACACGGTGCACTGTGGCTGCACTGGCTGGAGAGATGCAGTCCAAGAGACAAAGTCCCTATTCATCCCCCAGCATGTGTGGAGCTGGCAGTGCCAGCAGGGCAGCAGCACAGACAGACCCAGGGCAGCTCTGCCACAGCTGTGTGGGACTGAAAAATGCAGATAAATTTCAATTATTTGTGTCTATAGGTAAATAAAGACAAAATAGTTGCAGTTGTTCTGAAAACAAGCTCACCGAAATAACCATCTGTGCTATTAAACCTATTTCTTTTAACCTTTAATTTCTAAACAAGATTCCAAGTGTGGTAATAGGTATTTATTCAACAAACATTCCTGCAGAAAAAAACTAAAGGTCATGTCAGGTTAATTTGTAACTGGGATACTCCGGAATGAAGTTTAGATTGTTTTAGATTGAAATCATTAAAACATTGGGCTACTTTTAAAATGTTATTTTCCTAAATAATTTCCCTTAAGTCCTTGCCTGTCTTTTCACAGGGTTTGAGTGAAGGTGTCTTCTTCAGAGAGCAGATACTGCAGGCAGTAGAAAAATAATACAAACTTGCTAGATAACAGCACACACATCTAGGAGATTAAATGACCCATCACAGTTTTATCTTTTGAAAATACAACATCAGAAAAACACAATCTTCTGGTTCAAAAATCTTTTTTTTTTTTAAACCTGCAGATAAGCACCAGAAACCAGGAGGTAATCATGAAGTTTCCATGAGCAATGATAAATATATTCTCCACTTTCTCCTTCCAAAATGTGGCTCTTGGCTTGTTTCCCTTTCTCCAGGAGGACTCATCTCTGAGATTCCAGCCTGTCAGGCTGGCTCTTGGAGGTGTGAGGTTCAGCTCAGCTGGGCTCAGTACTCAAGAAAAAACCTGGGAACTACTTCTTTGGCAGAAAGGTGAAATATGTTTTCTTCTGTGATCATAAAATACAAGATCTGAAACTGGCTCAACCTATAGCCTTTGGGCATAGCTTTAAATGTAACACACTTGCACATGTTTAATGCAGCATTGCATAGACATGTTCAGTAAAATGCAATGGGTTAGCTGCAAAAACAGATAAAACATACATTTGCTGTGCTGGTTTAATGCTTTGGCAGCCACTAACCAAACTCAGCAAGAGTAGTATTTAATGTGGCTTCTTAAGGGTGATGGTGTGATTACAATCAAAGAAAATGAGTTTAAAAAATGTGTGAACTTTGCTGTGCCTCTATGTAGAGTAAAAAGACCCAACACAGATTTAATGATTTCGCAAAAATGGTCAAAATCACAACTACTACTGTACATATTAGCCAAAGTACTTATCACTATTAACACTTCTTCTTTTGTGTAGTTTTAAAGCAGTTGTCATCAAAATAATCACATTAAGGAAACAGACAAGGCAGCAACTGTATCTTTGCTGTCGTCAAGGCCATGTGAGTAGCTCAGGCTGGAAAGTTTTCCTTTGTCCCAGGTTGCTGGGAAATTCTGCTCTCTCATAACCATGGCATAATTACAACACCCCAAGGACAAAGTTTGCTGTTACTCACCTCCTCCTTTGTGGAGAAAACTCCATAGGGGAGATTTTGAAGAGGAAAATCCGAGTCCTTATCTACCTGGATAAAAGACATGCTGAACCCTGAGCAGTCCCTGCTCACAGATGACAGCCTCCACCTCCCAGGTGCTACACGCCTTCCGAGGAGGAAGATCCTCTCCAGGTGTTGCAACCCAAGGCAGAAAAGCATCAATTCCCACCCTCTGTCCTCAGACACAAACCAATCGCTGCTCCCTTGCCATCCCACCCCTCCGCCTGGTCCGTTGGCCGTGGTTAATCAGTGCCAGAGGTTTGCCTGAGTCAGCAGCTGTTAATTGCTCCCAGCAAGGCAGTGACCCTCGAGAAATGGGGTCTTCCTGCCCAGTGACCTTTCCTGCATGCATAGAGAAGATGTGTAGAAGTGGCACCTTATTTAAGGGTGGGCTTGGCAGTGCTGGGTTAACAGTTGGACTCGACCTTGGAGGTCTTTTGCCACCTTAATGTTTGTATGATTCCATAAACCCTCTATGAAACTGAGTGTTTCTGTCTCTTCTAACACTGTGGGTGAAGGATGGGAGCAGATGGCCCTGAGTCCAGAGGAAAACCCACTCATTTACCTTCTGAGGGGTAACTTATGTGGCAGGTGAAATGATTATGCCCACACTGAGTTCTCCCATCAGGAGCTCAGCAGCCCATGAAGTCACACAATTCACACCTGGAACTGCACTTTGTGTGTTTAAGTTTTGCAATGCTGCACCTCTCTAAGTCCTTCCATTTTCTCCAGATAGTTCCACCAGCTTGACATCAGAGATGCAAGTGCAGTCAACCATAAAGAGCAGAGAGGTCAGTCCTTCTGGTCCCAGTCCTAACTTTCTCCCACCTGCAGGACAAAATTCACTGTTTTCCAGAAATAGAAACCACTGAGGGAACATCCTTGAAATTAGAACAACATAATAAGGATCACCTCTTTCCAATAAAAAGTTAAATACTTGTGACCACCAAGCCAAAGAATTGGTTTCCTGCTAAACTTTTCTTTGGCAGTCATCCAAAGAAATGTAGCAAGTTTTACAGCCAGAGATTCGTGCAAGATGACACAACAGCATCAATGACAGCCCACCTGGGATAGCCACTCACTAGTGGGGACACAAGCTCACAAGGTGCTCCTTGAAAGTGGGGTCTGATTTAAATAAACCATGCACAGCATAAACTTGCAGAAAATTTCCTGTAAAATTTTGTACCTAAGGTACAACTCCATTCCACTGACTTTTGGAATTGTTTTAAACACAGTGAAGATGTTTCATGGCAAGGTTATAGGATTTGGGTTATAGAACTTGCTTATTCCAAAAATGAAACAAAACCACATTGAAAGTACATTCCAAGACACACTGTACAATGGGAGCAGACAGACTTACTGAAGCATTTAGTAGTGCTGTGAAGGTGATGATCTTAATTAAAATGTTAATCTGCTAACCTCAAGCTGATGACACAAAATACAGATTGAAATGTAAATCAACCACTATGACAATGCAAAGACAATGCCAAAGCAAACAAACATGACATGCAGTTCTCAGGTGTCAGGGAAAGGTAGATCTCCAGCACAAGCTCATTTGTCAGGCCCATGTACTCCCTTCAATATTCTGAACTCAGAGACCTGCAGAAGCCAAACCAAAGGAGGTTTATTAGATTGCTTGGAGGAGGGCAGGTGTGAAAGTACAACAGCCTGATGCAGATCTGCCTCACTGAGGGCACAGTTACATTTCCTACTGTAATCAGGAGAGTTGTTGCTTTGCAACAGGCGGTGGCTAAAGGGAGTATGTGAATTCCAAAGGCAGTTGCTTTTCTTGTATTGTTTCTTCTTTAGGTCTCTCAGACACCAGAACATACAAACATAACTGGTTCTTCCCCCATTGGGAAATCTATGGTGTCTCCTCTCTGCCAGGCCCAGAAGGATCAGCACATTAAAGGCAGATTGGTGAGGAGGCCAGTAGTGGAGAGACAAGGACATGCTTAGGAAAAGGAAGAGACCACAAATAGGGAACAGGGAGGAATCAAAATGAGAAAGATTAGAGAATAGGGAAGTAGCAGCAAAGACAAAAGCAAACACCTACCAAAAGTGACACTGCTGCTCTTCCATGGTCTGTGCTGCGTAAGAGGAAGTTAAGCAAATGCTCTGAGGAAACACAGGATCTTTGACCCCTGGTAAGTCAGGGCACTACTGAAACTTGCCAGTAAGTTATTTATTCCTTCCTTTACTATAAAAACCCATGTCCTCATAGATTATGGTTACAACATTTTTGCAAGCACCAGTTACTTCATTTATTATTGGGTCTTGCAGATTACTTTCTATAGCTACCAGAGAAAGCTCCTGCTGCACAGTTTATATCCTAAATGTAATGCTTTATCTACTAATTGCCAGCCATAGCTTTTAGAGAGCATTCCAAATTTTAAAGGATGGAGCCAGCTTTGATTAAAAACTTAATGTTTTAAATAAAGCCATGCAATTACATTTATTTCACAAATGCTTCAAAGCAGCAGCAAGTCACCCACTGAAATTTCAACTGCAGATCAGTACCATCTGGAGAAGAGTTGGTGCTACTTCAGTGTGCTGTTAGGTTTGGCCATAAGCAGCACTGGCTGAAGTTTCTATGGCACTACATCCTTAAGTTATGGAGATGATCAGAGTGGGTTGAAGGGTTGAGGCACAGACTTTAATTTCAAGACACTTGAAGAAAGACATTTACTGAGCAACCTCACAACACAATAAAGAACAATTCCTCCTGCAGTGCTGTCTGTCAAACAGCAGATCCCAAACTCCACAGCTTCATTTCCTAGAACCAGAATCACACACACATGGCTTGCTGCACAGCTTAGTCACTGATCACATCAGTTTTACTTGTAGGTCTGCCCCAACTTAAGTACCTTTTCACAAATGACCCAAACTCCTGCATACAAGTGACACACTGCATGGTGAGCATGGAGAACTCCCTGGGCAGAACCAACACACAAGGTAAAAAGCTTCTGGAAACTGTGGTGTCTGATAGTTATGGGTGAAGAAGTCAAAAAAAAAGAAAAATCATGAGAAGTTAGTGGCATTGGGATACACATGGTGGCTGTGAATAAATACACTAAGTAAAGAATTCACCAATGGAAGGTCCCCATTACAACAAAGCAAGAAAAATCCAAATTACATATACCAGTGACAGCCACAGGGGCTCAGATTTTTTTAAATTTTATTTAATCAAAGTTAAGACGTGGATAAACATAAATACAGCACAGGTACTTCAGATCATTCTTCATATTTGTTTACAGACAAACTGATGGATGAAATCCCAATGAAAACTGCAGTCAATGAAGTGCATACAGCCTTCCCCCCACACACACAAAAACAAACCCCAATTAAAAAAAAAGAAAACAACAAAAATCCCACACACAATCTCAGCACACACTCTCATTACAAATGATTCATACATAAATAGGTAGAGGGTGCAAACAAGCTAATATGCGAACATGTATAACCTCTCGTTAATGGGAAAAAAACAGAAGCAGCCATAATGATTAAAATACATTCAGTTACTGATAACTAGTTGTGCCATACAAGGCATTATCAAAAAAAAAAAAAGAGAGGAAATTGTGCTGCAGAGAAAAGCTATATACAACAAGAAAGTAAATTGCAAAGTTAACGCATGCATGTTTTATCCTGGAAAAGCACAGCCCTCCAATATTTTCTCCACATTTGTTATAAAAGCCCTCTGCACTCAACTAAAATTAAAATGATCTTAAAGGATAATACTTGTAAAGTTTACTTAAGTCTTCAGCCACAGAAAACTGCAATGAAAATAATGTTCAGGGTCATTTTCAAAACAAAAAAAACGAAAACAAAAAAATCTATTCATCTGATGACATGCATGATTAAAAGGTCTAGGCAAGATACACTGCTCTACGTTCCTGATGACTAAGGAAAAAAGCTCAAGTCAATTTAATCTGCAGATGGTCAGAGGATTTTTGTATTCCGGCAGAAGCAGCAGTTCAGATCTTCTGAATCTTTTCCCCAACAACTACAGGATTCTCTTTTCTGATCTTCTCAGCAGCATCAGCTTTGTAATTGTAAGAGCAACTGTGTACATCTGAGTAACGGTGCATACCACAGTAAACGTTTCCACACCGACATTCAAACCCTGTGGACAGAAAAAGTAGCTTAGACATTTCAACATTCTTAATTACACTAGTTTGTTTTAAATCCTGAATGTATTCACTCACTAGCAATAAATCTCTGTCACCAGTGTCAATCAGCCAAAGAGCCTCTGCTGCAGAAAGCATAAGAATCACAAACAATACATTTTTAAGCAATTACAGGAAGATTTGATTGGATCATTCTTTCCTATCACATGATACACTAGAGAACAGAACATATTTACAGAGACCTCCTGCTCTTTTTTCTTTGTTTATGAACCTTCACCCTGCAGAACTCAAGTTCTCAGGGCCTTTCACTGGTTAGTGAATGGCAGCAAACTACCATCCAATTCCTCAGCTAAGCAGACTTCCAAAGGGAAGTATTTGGAATTAAGAACTCCACTTAAAGACAGGAGGCTGAAAAACAACACAATACATGAATAACTAAACTACTGAGAGTTAGCAAAAAGCATCTTTGTTACTTCAAATGAACATCAAGATGACCATGACCCATCTTCCCTTTAAGAGAACATTTCAAAGGTCCAAAGCCTAAACAAATCTCAGAAAAATGAAATCAGTATTTCTTACCAGTAAGTCCAACCTTCTTCCTGCACATGAAACAACGATTCTTTTTCTGTTTTGGTTTGTCAAGTGACTTGTCCTGTTCTTCAGGTGTAGGCTCTGCATTCTCTGACACCGAAGCTGACAAAGAAGTTAATAAGAACGGTGGGAAAAAAAAAAGTCTCTCCCCTTCCTTTAAGTCCTACAATAATCTAAAGCCCACGTTGCAAAAGTAGCCATTTTGCTGCAGCTTCCATGCCTGAAGTGCAATGGTCTCTCAGCAGTGACTGGAACACCCTCCTTCTAGACTTTCAATATAATTTAAGGGGAGGGCTCACTGGATGTTCACACGAAGTTCACAATACAACAATACCATAAAAACCCCAGAGTAATTAAACATAAGTTTTCAGAGTAAGATTCAGCGTTGTCAGACATGGGAAGAAAATCCAACACCCAAGTGTTTTCCCACAGTGTTACTAGCCCATTTCCCAAAATCTGCTTGTAAGAAGCACTGTATGTAATAGGATCAGTTGAGCCAAACACCCTGTTTCAAACTCTGAATTGACACTACTTTTGCTGAAGAGGCTGCAACACTGAAACCACATGAAATGCAGCATTTCAGAACAAACTCTACCACTGTGATGCTGCTGCTCTTGCACATCTGGAAGAAGCCTACACAGGAGCTTGTCACTATCAGGGGTGAGAAACATCAGCTTTAGATACACAGAGAGAAACTACACTGTCCTGAAACCCAGAAGGAAGCAGGTAAAAACCTCATTTTAAAGATGCTTTTGCTAAGGCCACTTTCAACCTACTTTAACGTTCACTCACATCTAAAAGAAACAGGTTACAGGTTGTGTGGGAGAATACAAACAAGTAATGGTAGTAACTGCCTGACCCAGGTAAAAATAGAAGTTCTGGTTTTCCTCAAGTATTTGCACATTCCTTACATTACAAAACAGAAATAGAAACCCAAAACCCCCAGCTTCATTTCAAGAAGGACTAAGAGCCAACCTCTGCCTACCAGATATTGGTAGACCACAGCAGGACAAGTCTCTGGTGAATAAGGTACACAGAAGTTAAAGGTATTTGCAGCAAAGAACAAAAGCAAGCTCCAGCTGAGAGGAATGTCAATGGAAGCAGAGTTAGAATCAGTGCTGTGAGGAAGGTAATCCAACAGTAAGCTCAGACATTTGTCAGGGAAAAGGCTGCAGGCATCTCTGTACAGCTGGACCTTTGTTCAGCAGAGACTGTCAGATGCAGTTCTGTGCTAGTTCTACACCAGTAGACAGCTCTTCTGCATGACAATTCCAGTGGGGTTTTTCCTGTGCTGCTATTCTGATGATTTTTTATTTTTGAAGACAAGGGCACTCATCACTTTTTCTATGTATCAAAACATTGTACTAAGCAACATCAATTGGTACCAGGATACCTGATCACCAGCAAAAACTTTGCCTGAGGGAAAATCTAGCAAAGATACCATTATACATGGTTTATTAAATCCTTCTAAATCACTATATATATTACAAGCAGAGCTTTTACTCGTCCTTAAATTTATTAACAATTGATAGTTTGCAAAAAAGGTTCAGTGGCTTTAAGTGGCTGTTAAAGGGCACATTTCTGAGTGGACAGTGATATCCAAAGCTTTTCAAGTTAAGAATGAATAGCAGCAAGGATTAAAAGAGGTGAGATAAGTACCAGCAGCAGTAAAACTTACTCAAATGAACTTTGGCAGCTTTACATGAAACAGACATTGCAGTGTTTATGAATTCACTAAGACAGCTTCATGACATGAATTAGCCTCTAACATTCTCAAGCTTGCATTTCCTGTTGTAGCAAAATCCAGTTACCTCAATAGAAGTTTCACTAAAAGCCTCTGTAACTATTAGCTATATTTAGGAAAAAAATTGCACTCTTCCCTGCATAACAAGGCCCTCATACATACTTACATTTTCTTTGTGCGTATGGCTCTCACATTAAAAAGGTTTAAAAATATTTAAGAGCTGCTGCTCAGTAGAACTGAGTAGAACTGAGTGGGAAGATTCTTCTACTGTGCCACGAGTCACTTCACATCTACTGTAGTAACCACAAATTTTAAGTCTCAATCTGCTATGGCACAGAAGCCAGAGATTTGACTCAAAATCCTTGATCATAATCATGAATATCCCAACCACTAAGACACCTTTAGATGCCCAAGTGCCAGTGCTCATTGCTCAGTCTATCAGCTAGCTGTGATAAGCACAACAGAACAAAGCAGGTAAAATGCAATACTGCCCAGCTTGGTGCTTGAAGGAAACATGTTGAAGCCACTCCCAGCTGCTCGACTGTCTGGATTCCAGGATGCTGCTGTCTGCTTTCCATGAACCAAAGTCCTCCCTTCCCCCAGCCCCACCTCTGCCTTTAGCCAGAGAACAGAAGCACTGGCAGCACCAGTACAAGCTGCCAAACCAAAAATGAGTAAGGCATGAACACACACTGATTTTTCTGGAGCTGACAAGCTGGGTTGGCTGCTAAAAGTTCCCTGATTTACAGAACATGTTCTTAGCTGATCAAAACAAGCAGTCTGGATTTTCACCTAAAGGCAGAAGCTTTTCCTACTGCTTCGTTTGTGACAACCCTGCCTGAAATTCAGTGTGCTCTTACTGACCACAAAAACAGCACCCACAAAATAAAACTCACTCCAGCCCTTGCAAATCTCTGATGGCACAACAGCTCCCTGTGTGTGCAGCAAACTCCTGACACCTCATCTGTTCTCTCCTCTCTCTGGATGTTTTACATTTATCACCCCTGCAGAGTGATATCACCAGGCAGAACCTCTTAAAGAAAAACGTTCCTCATTCCCACAGGAAAAGTAAGAGCATCTGACTAGGTCTAGGAAGAAGAAACCCACTGCTCCAGGAGTGAAATGTGAAGTTAATCCTAAAGATCACTACACTTTCTAACATGTTAACACTAAACTGAAATAATCAGCCTAAAATGCACTGCTTCAATGTTAGGAAGAGGTACATTAAAAAAGAGCACACTCACTGACAATTTATTTTTAAATCTTTCTTCTCTCCCTGGAGTATTGATCGGTATATCAGGATATCCTATATAATTTTCTACAATTCTATCAGTCATACTCTACCTCCAAGTCCCTGGTACTATCACAAAAATCTCAAATATCCATCACTTTCTTTCCAGTACTGTTGACTGAGCCAGCCCTGATGAGGTCCACTGAAAGTGAAGTCTTTAGTCCAACTGCATTCACGTTAGGCCCAAGTTACCTCCACATAAAATTCTGCAGCAGCTTAATTGGTTTAGTATCAATTTTTTAAATTTAGTCATCACTAACTGAAATAAACTGATTTACCTCACTAAAACCTAGATGAGCAGTTATTTAAATCTTAGTTTGTACTCTGATTTTTCAAAACAGTAATCACACCATATTACATCAGTGATAGCATTTTGCAATCCTAATAATAATACATGCTACTCTCCAGTTCACAGTGAGTTTGGGTACTAGAGGAGCTGTTTTGGCTCTCAGAAGTTTTCAGCCCCAACAAGGCTGACAGCCCATGCATTAGTTCAATTTATACTTTTAGCACTAAGTTCTTCAATTTTCAGAGCTCCATAAAGTATGTTGTGGAGTGCTCCTGCCTTCCATGGCAAATTGCTTTTACCTTTAAAAACCTCCCTGAAACACGAAGCATGAATTCTAACCTGGATGCTTTTAAACTCATTAATCCTAGGGAAGTGAAATGCCTCTTCACCTACTTGCAGCCTTGCCGGGAGGCAGCCCTGTTAATCCTCTGGCTAACAAATCAGGAATCCTGACTGGCTAATCCTAACAGGGCTGTAATGTTGAGCAAAAGGTACAACAGCCAATCTAGAGTGAGTTGGAAAGATGCTCATAATAGAAGAAAGCTGCTAGAGAAGCTGGATTGTACTTAATGAGTTTCATTTTAGGTCACCTTTAATGGCATGTTCATGGTATTTAAGAACATTAAAGTTAAAAAAAATTCTAGTAGTCCCTACCTAAGAGCATCTGGGCTTTTTGCAGTGCTCCACACCTACAAGTATCATCACACAAACACTAACTGTGAAGTCTAGACTTATTAATATATTCTGCAGTTTTTCCTCTATTCTTTTGCATTGCATAAATCCAACAAAGACAAGTCTCAACTGCTCTTTATGATTTTTATCCCTTCGTAGTTTTAGCTTGTCTGCAAACAGCAAGGACTGTGTACACACAGCCCAAATCCCATTTATCTGTCTGCTTTAGAAAAGTAATAATAGTAATCTAAGAAAGCTTAATTATTCACCCAATCTTTCATTCAATGTTATTGTAGCCTGGTAATTTTTGTTAAATTACAAGGAGAAGTCAACTAAATACAATACACAAACTTACATGAGTAGCATAGAACAATTTGCCTCAAAACAGACATTCCCACAAGGCAAAATTTTACCAGAATAAATACTGAACAAGTCATTAGAGCAGACATAATTTCTCCTTTTCCTCCCCTGAATCAACAGGAATAGCATTAGATGCTCTTCGGTCTGGGATGAACTATCACATTGCTGTAAATATTTTTCTTTTTAATGCTAGAACGTCAAGCAATACTAAAAGACCTTTGATTCACACATTGTTATTACATTTTTGACAGCAGCCTAAAATTCAAATTCCAAATGATGTGAGGAAAATAAAAGAAACTTTAGGATGCACAACTCTGACAGCAATTCAATGAAATCCTCTTAGCATCCATTCTAAGCCGCTTTTTTTCTAAACTTACATTTTTCAAATGAAAATACTTAAAACTGGAAACACTACATTTCATATAATTTTCAGTTAGGGATAGCACAGAAGAAACTTAAGGAAATAAGGCTGACCCTGCCACAGTGAGTTAAAAATAGGGATTGTAATTTAGAACTGCAACTACATGGTGGTGTTCTCAGTTTAGAAACTGGGGTACAGAGAAAAACACAGGACACAGCTGAGTAATCTAAACACCTGACAGGTTGCTCCTTGAAATACATAATGTAAAACATTAAGTAAGATATGTCCCCCAATTAAAAGCTTCAAGTTGAGAAACATATTCTATGTTCTCATAAGGACAACGAGCTTTAGAGGTGAAGAATTAAAGGGCAAATTTATCCGAACAGGTAAGACGTGAGCCGTGCCTCAGAAAACTTGCTGGAAAATGTCTTTTCACAGGCTCAGGTCACCTCACAGTGCAAGCAACAAAGATTAATTTACAATAAAATACTTCCTCTGCCTCCCAGTGAAAAGACAGTTGATGATGCACTGTCTAAACTGAAGACGAGACCTCAGTTCCAGAAAGCAAACTTCCCAGCCAACACCAGAACCTCTCTCTAAATGTATCTTCTGAGGAGTAAAGATGGTTCTAATAATTGATATCTCAAAGGTTACTAAAAATAGTATCACCATTAAAAACCTTTATCCCAAGTTTACAGTCACTGTTTGTGTGACCAAGGCCATGCCTCACTCAGCACAGTAGGTGACTGACGACTCATATTCCAGTCTACAGAAAAGGGGTAGGTCAGGTTTAGAAATGTGAGAAGTAAACCCTCGTACCAGAGGTACAATGAAAGTACTAATATTTAGCATCTTTAAGTGGAATTACAAGATTTATCTGTGTAAAACCCAAACTCCTATGTTTAGACAGATGCATAACTTTACCCACACTAAAGCCTTAAGTGTGTCAACAGAAGTAAAGGCAGAAGACTTACTGATTTACTTTTAAATACCTGTTATACCATCTACAGGTTACGAGTCTGAGCATATATACTTTGTATATTAACTGGCATTTTTGCATTTCCTAAGGAATACTATTAAAAAATTTTAGTCTTAAGCTCTGAAAGCTTGCACACAGAAAAAAATTTAAAAAAGCAAAGAAAAAAACCTCTACATTGTACCAGTAATAAGGATTTTAGGCCAGTATAGTTAAAACAACCCACTCAGCCATTTTCCTTCAAGCAAGTATAGTCTGTGGTAAGGTAATTTTGTATTTGATAAAATGAATTTCCATAGGTCAAAATATTACAGCACTATAGTTCATACGTGAATGGTTCTATTGTGGGTGTTTCATGTTTATAAAAGACACTAACACTGTTCTTGCAATGGTCACATCATAACACTCTGTATCACAAACATGATCATAAACCTCTGGTATCTGCTGCAAATGGTTACTCTGAGGAGTAACAGATACTCAAAACTCTACTTACATGCAACAGCTGTGGCACAAAGACTGTTAGAACAGAACGCTGATTTATAATGTGCACTTCCAACACCAATTAACACACTTGTTATGGCAGATACATCACCAGCTAAACATAAAAGTTTTCAGCTTGACTTGCCTTTTAAGAAAACAAGTTTATCCTTATTTTGCCTTCTGATTTCACAGAATACTTGGGTTTGAGAACCAGTTCTTTCAAAGAGGAGTATATTAAGAACAGTTAAAGTTTAAAAACATAAGTTCTCTGTGAAAATTAGGCACCAACCTTGCAACTCTTCTGTCTCAGGTACTGTTTTGTCCACAGGCGTACTATCCGGTTGGGATGATGCTACAGATTCTGTTAAAAGTGACTGACTTGACACAGGGCTGGGGGGCAAAAGAAGAAAGTTAAAATTTTCATGATGCACTTCCATGTTCTTTTCCTGAAAGGGATACGTTAAAGCACCTTGATGAAAAAGCTCTGAAAGTTGTTTCTGTAATGACTTAAAGATGTCACAATCTGAACTGACAAAGGTTTTTGCGCTCATACTGAATGCAATATACCAGTTCAACTATAAAAAGGGAAATATTTTGGGTAGTTTAACATACCACCTCTCTAACACAGAAGCAACAATGCAATATTGAATATGCAAGGATTTTTATAACTTAAGTCAGCAAGATAACTGTAGAATAGCTACCTTGGGTGTTCTAGTGACACGAATGAGAAAATTGCAGCATGTCAATGTTTTCAGCAATAAAGCAGCTGCACACAGAACCCCTTAGATTTTCACCGTGTAAAGTAGTGCTGGCCAAATGTCCCCAACTTGTCAGCCACACTGCAAAATCAGAGCACAGCTGCAAAACTCACAGATAATCACTGAACAGATAAGGAAAACCAACTCCATAGTAGCAATTGCTCCACCCAAGCAGCTCATCCAGCAGCTCTCCTATGGAACAAGGCAGAGCTGAAGTCTCAAGCAAGACGTAGCACTACCTCATTTTCATTATTTGTTACTTTCTTTCCACTTAGGGATTCACTCTGAAGTCAGAATTTTGGATTATTCAGCAGTCCACAACACCTCCCTACCAGAGGTCCATGGCATGACCAGAGCACTGGAGTTGCAATTTTAATTACCAAGAACTGCATGTAGGTCTTCAACTGCAGCTCTGGTCACCTACAAAAGGGCACTGGCAATTTACTGTATGTGTCCTTGGGAGTATCGTAAGTCTGAAGTACTTCCAGAGACTGAAGTTTAACTCCTGCTTTTCATTTTGGAAAATATCCCAAACAAGGGACACTGATTTATTTTGAAGCACAACTCCAAGAGCAACTATCCACTTGCTTCTCCTGCAACCAGTAACCAAGCCAGCGATCAGTGAAGTGCTTTTCCTCTCTTTCATGGTCTACAGAAGTTGTGTGAGAACAGAGCCAAGGCACTGTAACTGGTTCAGTTCTGTGCACTGACCTGGATGAGGTTTTGGAGGTTTTTTTATTACACATACCAGAAGAGTAGTTTCAGGGTAAGGTATGTATTTTCTATCCCCACTAGAAGTCTCAGAATGGAAAGACTAAATATAGCCTCAGGCATGGCACCTAGCTCTTGGTTCATATGCAGGATCAGAGCATGAGATAACACTTCCTATAAAAAGCTAAGGAGCAGAAAACACAGTTTGAGCACAATCAGCCAGCAAAAACTGACAAAGTCACCCTCAGACCGTGTTTTACTACATTCTGATTTTTAAAGAAAAGTTGGAATGAGTATTTCTGCAAGTTAGCTGCCATAGTATAACACACTAACACTTTTCACTCAAGAAATTTCCAAAGCACTTGAGTTGCTGTTAGTTGTCATTCTCAACTGAAATGCAGCCACTAAATATAAACAAATATTTAGCTTTTACAAATGGAGAACACTTAGTAAGTCTGAGCATTTTACAAGAGGACATTATGTATCCTTGAATAATCCAGATGGAAATGACTTGTTTAATCAGGGATCAGTTCAGTAGCACTACATGTACTAAGATTCAGAGAGCAGTTCAGTAGCACAACTTGTACCAAGATTCAGATATCCTTCCCCCGTTCCAGCACCCTCCAATCTTTGCGAAACAACTGGCTTGTTGACACATTATCATACATTTATTTATGAGAGCTCTAGTAAGCAGCTCTCTGCAATTTTACAAGATCCTCAAATTTCTAAGATGAAAGGAGATCTCCTCTGGTAAACATACAAGTGTAAGTTGTGGAATCAGAAGACCAGCCAGACAAATCTCAGTTGAACAGCACTAAGCTGGCAATTACTCCTATTCGAGGCTAAACGCTAAAGACAAATTTCCATTTGAATGCAAGATGAAGCTGAGAGATCTGCTGGAATTCACCATAAGATCCCATGCTCTAAAATCAGCTGTTAAATCTTACATCTTCTCCTAATCCAGCTCCCAGCAATTAATTATGCAGGATGAGTACACTTCATTTCATTGCCTTGATACAGATTTTCGCACGAAGACACAGAGCAGACCAAAACATCTTACCTTGGCTGCATAGATGGAGTCGATGTAGAATCTAAAGTGGACTGAGTTTCCTGGGCACTGCCTTCTGTGCACTGGACCGGTAGGGACTCAGTTATACTACTGACAGAAGCTGCTGGAAGATACCCCAATGCAGAATGTGTTACACGACTTCCTGGGACTACAGAAGTTATACACTGCAATTGCTCTTAAACCCCTCCAACACCAGTCAGAAAAGTAATTGAATCTCTCCCTATATCATAATGAAATGTAATTTTATAAAAAAGTAACTATGTTTGGCCATACTTTGGTCTCATTCCAGCCCCAGAACTTACACTGCAGAAAATTTTGAAGTTGGAGATTTAAAATAGTTACTACTTTTTTGCTAATTAAAGCATCTACGAACAGCTTTCTCAGCATAAACTGCAGTATTCTAACACAAGAAGCTTGGGGTTTGTTTTAAAAAACCAAGATGGATCTGTGAGAAACTACTGTAGCATCCTAATGCCAACTTCAGATCCATTTTGAAGTTGTAGGACCTAAATCCCCAGATTTCAGTGGAAGATATTTCTTCAATCTAAAAAGTCAAGTTGTAGGAAGGGATAGTACACACGGCACTGGGCCAAAAAGAACAAGAAGTATCTGAAGTTAAGAAGAAATTATCAAGTCTCCACAGGTTAATCCTTCCATATGAGGCTGCAGAGATTAAATATCTGTACTTTCAATGCTTTTCACAAACATTTCCCAAGCTAAATCTTATCTCTACTATCAGTAATTTAAGGAAAAATATCTCAGTATAGTAATTTTTTCTGCATTTTTACATTTTCAACTTGGAAACACTCAAATGAGTACAAAAGGTACTAGAATCTACTTCTGAGCAGATTAATGGCAGCACAATTTTATTCTGAGCATTTCATCCAAGCTCATTCCCTAAGGTAGTGCAAACCATTTTATTCAAGCATCTTAATGCTCCTACATTTAGTATTTAGACATGACCACTCTGTCAGTTTGAGCAGCCCAAACACATGTCAGTGTTACTTACCAGGAGGGCTAATTCTACCATTACTGTTCTGCCTTTGAAGATGTTCTTTGTAGCACACTGAACACATGCCATTTGTACGAGGATTCCCGTAAAATCCACAGCCAGTGGAACAAAGCATAGGCACTTGGCTACGGTTCGTTTCTTGAGCCATTTTCCCTTCTTCTATAAACCTGAAATTGATACACACAACCCAGTATTTAGAGGCCTGAGAAAACCTTTCTTTTACAGTTGACATTTGAAAATCTGAAGTTTCCCATAGCTCAGCAAAAAGATCTTCCAGAAAAAATGCCTTGCGGGTAACTCAGTGCCCTTTCCCAAAAAGCATATAAAGTCTGCCCAGTAACACAAACACAGTCACGTGTAGGCTCTGTGTGACCCTCCCAGCCCCACCAATTTATGTTCAATATACACCACACAAAGAAATTGCATATTAGCAAATACTGGGAGTATCACTGCTCTGGCAGTTGGGTAAGGGGAGGCAGGTGAGGGGGACACTCCAGCTGAACTCTCCTTGAAAACCGAACACCTGATACTGCGCATGAGAACTGTAAAATGAGAGACCCGCACGGTACCACAGGCTTACTTACCGCACAATAATTATAATTACCAACAGTCACATGAACTCACATGTCACTGTTTCATCACTGCATCATTAGTGAAAGACAACACCACTTCTTACCACAAACACTGTACAAGGATTTTTCACATGCAAAGAAAAATCATCCCTTCAGTCAATAATATTAAACACATACACGTACCTCCTACTTAAGAATTTTGTGTGAAAATATACTAAAAATGAGAAACTAGAGATATACCAGTTGCCTGGATATTTAACATCCTTAGATTTAGTTTTCAACTGTATAACTTACATGTTTTTGTCCCTGGCTTGCATTAAGAAGGTTTACAGATATTTACAAGAAAACTACAGCAAATGACCATTTTCATCAGAATTCTGAGCCTACTAATTATCATCAGCTGGTCTAAGTTGCAAATCACTTTTGACATCTGTCACTTGGTGAGATAAAATTAATTTTCTGGGTTTTTTCCTCACTCCATAAATATACAATTGCTCTTTTTTTAAAATCACTTTTGAAAATCACTTTTCAGCTTGTTATTAAGAAATAATGTATATAAAGGTATCAACTATTGCATTCAAGATCAACTTACGTCTACCACTTTATATTTCATGATAAAAAAATTAGGCTGAAGTATGGGCAATACTGATTCTTGCAAGTCAAACCAAAGATAAGCAGTTATTACTGGAAAAAAAATTTAAAAAGAAATCAATGTTTCAAGTGACATCAGCATATGTTTCAACAGAAGAGAAAAACAAAACAGAGGGAAAGCAGTTTCAAGATACTCAAATAGTTCACCAATTGGCACGTTATAAAACTAGATTAAACCATAGTAAGAAGTACCAGGGTAAAAAAGATTTCCTTTTATGTAAGATGTATTTGAAGCCAAATACAAACAATTTTCCCATTACTTTGTTTCCAGACAGATCTCCTCATCTCCTCTAACAACCACAAAATTTTATTTCCCCAAAACTTATGAAATTGATACCAAAAGCAAACTTATGAGTTGCAAAGGCAACAGCAACACAGAAACAAGTCAAGTTTCTGCTTACAGCAATAAGATACTCTAAGGATAAGAGAGTAGTCAAGATATAAGACACAAAAGATGTACAGGCAGCAAACAACAAAAATCTGACAGTACCTTTTTCAGCTTCCACCTGCAATTAAGCTCATTTCAGCTGTTGCCTGCACTCCCCCACTCCAATATAGAAGCACTTGCTTGCGACATCCAAAGCTGCCGCTGACCTCACACGACGCCTAAATTTGATTTTGCTGAAGTACCGTACGTGTGGCTGAAAGAGCACTTTCATTCCTGCCTTTCTCCAGACAGCCCTTCAGAATGAAACTGCAAGTAGTGCATGTGCGAATTTAATTTTTATGCTGGGCCCAACATTCAGCAAAGCCATTTCAGGAGAGCATAAATGAGCACAATTTTTCTGTGCCTTGGTAACTAAAACCAATTTAAAGATGAAACTTTACACAAGTCACTCTTGGCATAGAAAGCTTAAGATTGAAAGACTAATTAAAAACACTTTCAACTGAGAATTTCAAATGCTAATAGACGTTCAATGTCACAATACAAGTATTAATTATTTTAATTTTAGGCAGCAGCATATTAAAAAACCCTACCATACTAACTTGCAAGATGTACCATGACTGCCTGTCTGTCCAGCTTCGACCAGCACACAGGAACTCTGTAACAGCACCAGCTCCTGATAACACTCCCCAACACAACACTGCTGGAGAGACCAGGTGCTAACACAAACACAGCATAACAATCTCTAAAACAGATGTAAAAAAAAATAATTCTGCTCCAATTCAATAAGCAAATTGTGAAAGGTGCACAAAGATGCTCAGACAAAAACAAAACAAAACAAGAAAAGCTGGCCTGAGTTCCAGCTAAGCCAGTTCCCAAGTTCATTAACTAGTGGATCCTGTCAGCAGCCAAAGCACAAGCCACTGGCATGAGCCTCCAGAACACTTAAATCTCCAAGGGGAAGTGCCAGGGATTCTTCTGAAGGGTTTTAATAAGGGCCCACAGGAAGCAGAAGATCCTTCACTGGTTGGTAATATTTGACGAATAAGATGAAGAGATAGGATCAAACTGATGCAACGTTGTAAAGTCAAATGAGAAAGAAGCTGCACCAACAAAGCAGCCTGTTGTGTCTGAAAGGGGCAATTGTGCACAATCTCCCACACCAGTTTCAAGGCTCAGCTGGAATCTCACCCACCCAATTAGCACCATGAACTACTAAAAAAAACCACCAGGAAAAAAAGGGCTATCACCACCACAAAGTTTTCTGACAGTTCAGTGAGCTCAACCAGTTCACTCACAAAAAAACCACAAAAGTAGGAAGCACAACACACAGGAAAACCTCTGGAATTAATGTGAGGGATGATATGTGACCAGGAGGGACAACACATGTTTTAGCAGCCTGTAAGCTGCTGAGATGGTTGAACTCATCTATTTGAACCCTAAAGCCACAGAATGCCAAGCCAGTATAATAAGCTCTCACTCCCTCTTCCATGCTGGTGCCCTCCCTTTCAATGCTCACACGCACAAAAAGGAAACAAGGAAGTGATCAAACTTAAAGTCAACCACTCCATCTTCTGACAATGAGCTTCAACACAAACTGGTTTCTCAGCTCTTTGTCACATGTGCTGTTTGGGCAGGAGAGAGATCTAGCTGCAGACACGTGTGGAACCACTTGTTTCAGCAACAGAGCAGGCTTAAAGAATTAAGAGAACCAGTAGCCAAAAACAGGCATTGAAAATAGAACGGGAGAGATCCAAGTGCTGGAAGTTCCTGGCACTGCACCTCAGACATGCCTCTCCCATTCACGTGCACTCCCGCAGGAGGGCAAAGGCCGGGGTGACACAGCACTTGTGCCTCGGGGACTCCTCCTCCCCACCGCTTGGGCACAAGTCAAACAGCCAGAAGCAGAGCAGCCGTCTCTGTCCTCATCTCAGCAAACATGAATAGCAAGAGATCATTAAACAGTTGTTTTTGGGGGCAGGAAGGACCTCCCATCACCCCAGCTCTTGGCTCAGCTTCAGATTTTTGTTTAAAAACTGTCCATATTTCCTCAGCGCAGGAGGATCCGCAATATCCCCAAGCCCAAACATGCCATGAGCCAGTAACAGTGGGCAGTCCCTGCTGGAGCAGCGCTGTGAAAGGGGGGAGTCTGCTCCCACAGCTCTGCCCACTGCTGCACACTCTGTCCCTGCCTCCAGTCAGATCAGTTCACCCATCTGATGGAAAAGATAGGAATATTTATTCTGGTGGACTGGAGAACTTGCTGATCTGACATAAGATCTGCTCCAGAGAACTGACATACACTGCACAGGAAGTGACGTGGTTAAAAACAGGACGAACCTTCTGAGGGGCGGCATCAAGCCCACTGTAAAATAAATCCCAAGTGCAAGTACATACCCTATTCTGTAGCCTCAAAACTGGTCTCCTAGCATGGCCTCAGTGTGAAACTGGAAGCAACTTTATAGGTGAAGTGACAGCAAGGTCTTGGGATCAGCATGACCACATGTATGTCTTACTTGGTTTGAGATATCACAAAACAAGTGTGGAGCTTGTAAAGCTCCTCGAAATGCCTCTGGGCTCTTTTTGTTCCCACTGAGCTGTGCTTGCACTACATTCACTTCAGCTCTATATATTTTATAATCAGGAATGTCCTTTATATATTTTGGCTTGGTACAGAGAGGATTTTACTCTGAGGCTGTGCTATGGTGAGGAGGGAAAGACAGTACCTGTAGCAGCAGCAGTAAGAAGAAAGGCCTTACAAGTGCATCAAGTTGTTTATGTATGTCAGGAGTAATAGGAATGGGTAGACTTTAAGCACCAAATTTTTAAGAAAACAAGGACTTAGTCTGCAGAGCTGTGTCCTTCCATGAGTATACTGAAAATAAATACTTTTGTGAAGAAAATAGAGGTAATTTTATCTTAAGCTTATCAGCTAGATACAAAAAGAGGCAGTTTATTCCATAATCTTCAACAAAGGGGATGTTCTGGGGTTGCACTGAGCTGAGTTGTTTAAGGTTCTTGCACTTCTCTCTGTTATGCTTCCTTGTCTCATTAGTGCTCATATAACTGGTTATACAACTATACTGTAAAGCAAAGCAGATAAAGTGCTTAAAATACTATAAAGAGTTCTGATTTTGGTTTTGTGGGGTTTTTTTCTTTAAGATCAATTCTACATTCTGAATAACATTCAGAATTCATAGGTAAGTCTTATGGCCATCAAGTTCTCTGAGGAAAGATCCCCTTCTTCCAATGCACTGAAAAACAAGTAACAAAACACTTGTGTACATCCTTTCCCCACGGATCAGGCACTTTGACACTGGTCTTTTTTTTCCTCTTTTTTCTTTTCCTTTCAATTAAAATGTTTATACGCTACTAGTTTCAAATAACTGATACCATAGCTTTATAGGCTTCAAATGTTAATCAGCAAGATCAGAGAAAGCAGCATTTAGCAGGATTAAACACACAAGATTTAGGAATAATCTCTTCCCCCCACCCACCCCAACCTTTGCAACAAGGAAAAAACCCCCTGCACACAAGCCAGCCTTCTCTTCAGCTGTCTTCTCCAAAGAAAAGGGTCTCCTGAATTCCTGTTATCCTCATACTTCCAAGTTGTGGTAGGAAAACAAGTAGATCCACCACCCCAGCTCAAGTACCATCTTGAGTTCTGCAAATGTTCCTAAATCTGTGACTGGTATGGGAAGGATCGTTCCCAAATGCAAACACTGAGGCTGGGAAGAGCACCCAAACAACATTCTGCCTCAGCACCACACCAGTCACAGTTTGAACCCTACTCATTCCAGCTTTGAAACTGCTTCTCAGAGAAAGCACAGCACTTGGTGTGAGCTCCTCTTCCCTGTGATAGATCAATGCACTGACAGTTTTACCTGACACCCCATATAATGAAACCAACTTTTAACAAGTGATGAAAATATTCCCGCCTCTGTCATAATCACCTTTATAACGAAGCAGTTCAGCACTGATTAAGTAGCACCAGTACTAATGGTCATTTTCTTCATGCTAATGAAGCAAGGAAGAAATTGCAGAAGTGGTGATTTGCACTGCTTAAATACAC
The DNA here is from genome assembly GCF_047495875.1 of Pithys albifrons albifrons. Lineage (NCBI taxonomy): Eukaryota > Metazoa > Chordata > Aves > Passeriformes > Thamnophilidae > Pithys > Pithys albifrons. The sequence continues at coordinate 13,419,415 of NC_092470.1, forward strand.
AGCTTCATCCTGGGCACAAATAACAGCAAGACACAAAGTTGTGTAGACAAAAATACACTTCACTTTAGAACATGTACTGGCACAGATACCCGATACCACCTGTACCACCATATGAAAAGGCACGCTGGTACAAAAAGCAATACATAGGAAATGGATTCCTCTACTGGCTTATCAAAACAAACGGCAAATAAAGGCCTAAGCGCAGCATTCTGTTGAATCTTGCTGCAAAAGTTACCAGAGCACTGGCTGTGATTGAGGATACTGCTCCATAATCGAATTTTCCACTCAGGTGTCATGCTGGAAGCAGGACATTACTCAGGGTATAAAGCACTAGATTCACAATTGAATAGCAAGTTACAGAACAACCCTGGTTTCTTTTTACTCAGTTGCTGTTTCCCAAAAGGCTCCAATTTACATTCACTGAGCAGTCATTTGTAGCTGCTTTAAGGCATTTCCATGTCCCAGCAACTGCTGTGGAGCCAAGAACGGGCAGATTTGAATGGGGGCCTCAGTCACCACAGCTCAGCCCAGCTTGCTGGTTGCAGACCTGTCATTCCATCTACAGCTCACCCTGGCTAAAACTCTGCAGCTGGTTCACATTCGCCAGCATAGCTACATGTGTATTACACTCTGACCCAGTTTCATCAGAATGCTTTGAGTTAAAAAAAGTGAATATGGTTAAGGACCAACTATGCAAGCAGATTTGTAAGGGCAGTGACCTCTTTGTTCTTGTAGCAGCAGAACACACAGCTGTTGCATTTTTCAAAACACAGGAGTTATCCAGCTTCCTCAGCACCAAGAGAATTCATGCATTTTGAAGCTTTCTATTTATCCTAGTGGGCCTCCAGTATTCTTCCTGCTCACAATTAAGTTGTAATTTGAACTACTGAAATAGAATTTATATAATGACTTAATATCAAAACCAAAATACTCACACTAGTGACCAAAGACTTACATAAGATGTTCTCTCAACTCACTTGACAAGTCATTCAATATCTACTTATGTTCCTGTCTATTCCTGTTGAACAGCTTTTTGGTTTTGTCTCATGCATGGACTTTTTTTTAAATCAAGCACTTTGGTATGTCAGACACTCCTGGCAGAAACTTTACAAAAAGATGCAAAGAGTTACAGAAGTCTTTCTTCACTTCCAATTTTAACTAGTCAGTAAGTTTAAACCTTTCAGTTCACTAATTAAAATATAGATAAAATTTGGACTCTTAAAAAAGCTGTATCCCAGGTTAAAGATGGCAGGCAGACTGTGCAAGAGTCACACCAGTGGGGAAAAAAGCCACACACGAGAGAATGTGCACGCTCAGAAGTGGAAGACGGGCAGAAAAGAGAGATTCAGGTCTCAGGAAGGGAAGGAACATGAGCAACATTCGTAACTGAGCCAGAATATCATACAAGCAGGAACACTTGGTATAGACAAAGCCCCCAGTGTTGCAGTGTGTATATTGCCAAGAACAGCTGTCTGCTCTTGTACTCAAGGTTACACCAAGAACAAGAGAACATTTCACTACAACCTCTTCAACTCTTACTAGGCAAGAACAAAGACACGCAGATTCTATCCTGGTATCAAGGAGATCACTGATAATAAGGATTCAGCTTCCCATGCTTGCCTGCATACACTATTAATAGATGCTACTTTGAAACTGTAATTACTACTTGTAGCCACGCTTAACCTTTGCAAAGTAAGGATTACTAGACCCAAAGATTAACTGCTGCAAAAGAGGGTACCTCAGATTTTCATTCACCTCATGCAAATGCATCAAATTACTTGCAGTGACCACTTAAAAGTCTACAAACAAAAAACTGAAGTATAAGCAACTGTTACTTGATTTCCAAACTTTCTAATATAGTCACCAAACAAAATAAAGGGGCAATTCCATGAAATTCCCTACTCTACTGAAGATTATGCCTAAAAGAAAACAAACAAACCACAATGTAACCAGCTATGTAACAGGTCCATTTTACTACCTAGTAGGAGGATCATATTTTGTTTATGCCAGATTTCAGAGGCAGAGTAGAGACAGGAGGATTTTCATGAAAAAGTGTTGCAATTCCAGAAAGCTACCACATCCCAGTGTGTGATGATGGGGTTTTTTTGCACAGATGACCACTACTTTATGCTGCAGCACCTAAAAGATTAAATGTAGCACTTTCTATAGAGCCTTCGACACTCTTATTTACCATGTACTTCAATTTGAGCCTAAAGCAACAAATCAAAGTCAAGACACCAAGGATTAACACTGTTAGTGCATTTAAGGCAGGTCCATTTGGCCTTTGTTGTTCAAGACTAACACTACAGCACTGCTAGAATTAAGCCCTCACACACAACAGTATCTAAACTTTTGTGAGATTCAAAGAAACATCAATTTTTCCTCCAACTTAGAAAACTTAAAAGCCTCTTATTTCCTTCTTATTCCCCAGCAGCACAATACACTTATAGGCAACCCCAGTTAATCCAGCAAACTCCAGGCCAGCACAGAGATGCTTTCAGAGAAGCACTACCAGCATGTTCCAAATTTCCATCTCTCCAATGAAAACTATCAGAAAATCTATGCAGACAAAGCTGCCTTTTGGACAGGTCAACCTGAATCCAAGTGAAAATGGCAAAGCAAAACTCACACCACAAAAATCACTTCTTGGGTTCAATAGGAAAAACAGCAAATAACCCTTGGGCTGGACACATTTGTTTACAACAGCAAGACATGACAGGGTCCTTCAGTAAAGATAACTAATTATACATTAAAAGCACTGAGACTAAGACGGTAACTGTAATTGTTCTGTACAAAGCAAAGACAATTTCTGAGTGAATTACAGACAAAGGAAAGTGAACATGAGAAAACTGCATGTCACATGTTTCAGGAAGCTGCCTTTAATCTGTATCTTTGGGGGAGTCACGGTGAGGGAAGCCCAAGAGGCATATTTGAGGAACACAGAGGACACTGGTCAGCCACCCCCACTGGTCACACTGTCCTACCCAAAGCACTGTATGCCCATACACAACCCAAAATATGAGGTTGTACTCACATTTAACCTACCCAGACCACCCAAAATTTAAGACTAGAAGCAGACAGGCTCAGCAGGGCATTTTTGGAAGATGGCTGCCTGAAACAAGACTGCCACAGAAACTTTATATGAAGTTAGACTTGAGATGGAACATGGAGCTACCATTAAAGCAGCACACTTTTAGGGAGTGCTTGCTCTGGCATCCCTACTCAAAAGGAATAAAACTCAGGAGTTACACCCATGAGAAAAATCAAACCACTTCAGTAATTGCTTGTCAGCAGTGTGCTATGTCAGCTCACCCAAACCACAGTTTCCATTGTGTGTAGCTGAACCAACATCCAGCTGCACAAGTTGCAGAACTGCTCGAAGAGCCCCTTTCTTTCTGCTGGAGTTTGCGCCATCTCATACCTATACTTTGGCATTCAGGTGCTGCAGGAATCCTCGAGCTGCACTTCATATTTCTACACAGCCCTATAATTTTAGGGTTTACTTGAAATCTGTCAGTAAAGAAACGCCTTATCTTTTATAGAGCATTTTTAAAAAAAGCTACTCTGGAACAGACCAGACAGGGCTACATTCTGCTTTCTTTGGCATCGTATTTTGAAGCTGGTCATTTCAGGAAACAGAGGTTGTATAAAATTAGAATCAGGAGATTCTAGAATTCTCTACATTCCTTTGAAATACTAGGCCAAAGTTTAAGGGATGCAGGAAAGCAACTCCATAAACTATCTTTGATGCTGTATTTTAAAACAGGTTTTACTTTACATGCTGATGAAAAATAATCTGTAAGAAGGATTTGAACACTTACAAGATTACCCTCATAATTACTGAAAGAATAGATATAGATTCAGTAATAGCTTCTTTTGAGCTTCAGTGAATAAGTAATCTTCTCTCAATAGAGCATGAGTTTCACTTATTTTAAGCATATCAAACCCAGAAGAGATAAAAGCCGCTTTAACACGAGTTCCCAAAATAGACAGCTTCTTGTTAACAAAGCACCTGTTGCTTAGAACTGACAGTAAGCACAAAACACATTATAATTTGTTTTTATAAACAGCAATATGTAGAATTTTAATTAGCTCATAATGCTATAGTTCTATGTGGGCTTAATGCTAAGGGAGCTCCTGCTCTAATATCAGGGTTCCTATGTGTTAATAGATAAAACCATCATCATCATAATTTCTGGCTAGAGCATCTTGAATTCAGCTTAACTCCCAAGAACACTGTGTGATTATCATGCATGATGTGTAGCTCTATTTAGAATTATGCACTATGTCTAATTTAAGTGTTCAAAATTATACAATACCCTTACTGTGGTTTGATGGGGAACTCAACCTAAAGCTAAATCCTGACCAAACAAAGAGGGTATTTAAGGGCAAGTTTTCAGTGTAAGAAGTATAAGTATGATGTTCCCTGTGGCAAAGCTGCATTCATCTTCTGCAACGCACTTAAATTTAGTTAAGGGCCTCAAAGTTCCTACTTTGTTTTAGCCCTAATGCTCTTCTAGGGGATTTTGCTGTTGTTTTTTTATCCCTTAATTATTATTTCAATCACTGGGGAATCCAGCTTACATGATCCCAAGTAAATTATTGGATGTCTATACACTAAAACTTATCACCCTGCACAAAGCATAGAAAAACATTACACAGGTGAACAGCAGTGCCACACTGGGCATCTGATATTTATCCAACACTTTACTGCAGTGACAAGTTTCCCCAAATACATGATTACACCAACTGGTCACACTATGAAGTGTTGCGTCTTCCCTTAGTTTCCCTTCAGCTGTTACTTTATCCTGCCTGAAACAATGGCACATGTAAATGTTCAAGTGTAATGTATACATATGCATTCAATATATATTTACGTGCAACCAATGCAATGGGTTCATGACACAGGTAATTCATGGCTTTAAATATCTCTGCCACAGCATTGCTGGGACAGGAACTGATCTACCTTAGAGACTTCATTTCTCAAAGGCTTGGATTCACTCTTGTAGGTGGTTTATGGTACAGCTCTGTGCCAGAGGAGTCAAAGTTAACAGAGGACTGAAGTGAGAAGGTCAATCTACTGAGTTAGTAACAGACTGAACTACAAGGCATAGCCTCACTTACAGCTTAAGCCAAGTGAAAATGGACACATCAACAAGAGGTCCGAGTGAAAATTTTTAAGAGTTGCTTTGTGTCAGCTTTAACAACCCAAGACAGTGTCAGATAAATGGATAAGGGACTAAGGAACAATCAGAAATTTGCAGTGAGACACTCCTTTCTGAAGGTATCCAAAACCACACCACTTCCTTAGATGGCGAGGTCATTACGCTGTTTAAGAAAAGCTTAAATATTGGAAGTACCTTGATTAAGGAGAACTGGTATTTTTTTCCCCCACTGCCACCATGGAACAGAAAATAGTTCTTTACACTTCTTCCCTAAGCCTATACAGAACAGACTGCACATATTTCAGTTTCTTAAGTGAGGAGAAAGCCAGAGCTGACAGCTTTCAAGTAAAAGTCTGCATTGCAAACACTGTGCTTTAATCACCAGGGCATCTGTTTTACCTGCTAATACTCCAGTTACAACTCCGTAAACTGTCCTTCTGAAAAGTTTGCTATTCATTCTGTTTCCAGACAAGATTCAGCTATGTGAGCACACATTTCCAATACAATGTCTCCCCCACTTACTGTCCAGAACACTTAGATCAGCAAGTTAAGAGCACAATTGCCTAAAAATAGTTTGGCTGGATGCCACTCTCCCCTATTAGGATGCTACCTTTGCACAGAGTGGTTTTTTATACAATTCTACATAGAAAAATAAAGGCATAAATGGCTTCAAAGGAGGGACTTGTATTCCAAAAGGCCAAGCTGTTAAGTAGTGGCATGGGATTTCCCCTTTTTCCTCCATCCACATAAACAGAAATTTACATTTTTAGAAGCATTTTGAACAATAACTCCAAGTAGATAAGTAGATCTGGCTTCTCTTTTTATCCTCTTGCCATTGTCATTGTATTCTGCCAGATAACAGATTGACACATGACAAAGTAACTGCACTTTCTAGAGAAAGGAAAATTCATGATACAAAGGAGAAGTAGACAAACATAGAAAAACACAGGGCAGAACTCCAACTATGGCATATTAAAGGCAGCATCACACTACAGAATGGATAAATGGAACAAAAAATCTGCTCACAGGATATTGAACCTCAACTGTCAGCAAGGTGTGGCTTTCTATCAGAATGCTCATTCCCTTCCATTCACCAACACTGGCCAACAGAGCTTCCATCAGGAAACAATGGAAAAACAGAGCACAAAATATTCCCTTTTATTATGGCACAAGGCCATAAACAAGAGGGACATCAGCAAGAACAATGCTCTTTAGCTTAGCCTAAAGATGTTCTCACAGGCACTACAGCTGCAGCTCGGCCAATTCCACAAGTACCAGGTCCTCACTATTGAAAAAAGCCCAACGTCCTTACATTGTCTCACATCCCTTCTGTGACAGCAAAAATCCCCCCACGACCACTGAAGGGTATTTGTAACCCTTACACTTAAACAAACAAACAAAACCCACACTAACTGTAACCCATAACCCTGGGTTTTAAGAGAAGACTTTCCCATTTTAACAACTAACTTGCTGCTGCTCAAGGAAACCCAGCAACCCACACTTTACACTGTATGGGCCACCCTGTGTAAGTTCACCAGACAGAGCTCTCAGACCATACAAAGAAGTTTCAATAAACTCTTCATCTCATGCCTTGACAGTCTGAGAAATTAAGGGGTCAGAGCTGCAGCGAGGACACGGGTATTCTTCAGAGCAGACTGGTATTTCTGATTGTGCAATGGCGGATCTGAGGGTGAAGACAGAAGGATAAGCAGGTAGCAACTAATCACGTATTTATTTATATAGAGAATGACTAGGTATAAACTTAAGACCATGGGTCACAGTCACATTATGACTTTGCAGAATAACAACCTAATTCTTGTAGAAAGAGAGACTAGAGACAACAGCCAAAAGTTTGACAGACATCAAGTAAGAGAAAAGCAAATGCAGGAAGGCAACACAATCAACTAGAGTGATTAGAGTGTGAAATTAGATTTTTTTGTTGTTATATTAAAAGAAGAAAAAATTTAAAGCCAATTACTCCACTGCTATGCACAGGAGTTTTAAATCACAATCAAAGCATGAAGTTTCACTGGACTTACTAAGAAAGCAAAAAATTCATGCCCAGCTGCCAGGCCACTCTACAACAAACGAAACACTCCTTGAGCTCAGCATCAGTCTCAGCCCCTGCATGGTTTGTCACACTCAGCTGACAATTTGTTTGTTATGTAACTCATAATACACTTACCTTGGCCTATTGTTACTAATGCTACTTTCCTCCTCTCCCAGGATACTTTAAACAAACCCCATGAAAATATGCTGATAATCAAAACAATCCTATTGAGCAATTCTAAAGCCTCTTCCCTAAAGAGCATTCCAGGTAAGTCCTCCCATGTTGCCACATTTTTTTTTTTCGAGTTAGTAATCAAGTATTTTTGTTATCATAAAACAATTACTTTTCTTGTCACTTTTCACCTGGATATTATCAAACAATATTTGTTTAATAATTAATTCCAGTTAATGCTGACAAAATCACTTTATTCAAGGACTTAACAAAAATATCCAACAGTATGTCATACTAGCATGATGTTTGGATAGTATAATCCCAACATCACAAGTCTGGTGAAATCACTTAGAAAAGTCTCCTGTATCAGCAACAAAAGCTGCCTCCTAAGTGTCTTACCCAATTCTGGAGGAGCTGGGCAGGAAGAACAATCCACAAACCTTTCATTTTAGCACTCTAAACACTTCTTTTGGCCTACCTTGATTAAGGATACAGATCCCAAATGCCAAGTCATTTTGTTGCACAGAAAACATTCTGGTACATGACAACAGTGCATTGCATGAAGGCCTTGATTCCATGTGATTTTAGAAATACATACTAAATTCATACAGGGGGTTGTAGAAAACCAATTTTTATCCTTTTTTGCAGTCTCACATCTCCTCTGCTACCCCAGCCTCGAAACTAAGCACAACCAACAACTCCTTAAATTTTTTCTTTTGGCAATCTAAATTAGAGATAGTTTTCTGAATAAAAATTAATTAATTATGTCCAATTTAGGTACAGAATTCTAAAAGTTTTGCCTGCAGAATCAGTGGTTCTCTCTTGCCCAAAACATAATTTAAAACCTTAAGTGGAAAATACCTGCCTTCCCCATGCAATATTCTGCTTCCATCAGGCCAGTTACATTCCATGGCACACACAAATACCACCCAATCCCCTGCCTTGTTCAAGCTAATGGTGAAAAGTTCAGTTCTTGTTGAAAAACCACATCCAATGCAAAATGCTTAAATGAGCTGAAGGTGCCTCATTTTTGTCCTCAGAAACATTACTACTAAGCTCCCACTTTAATTTTATTATTAAGTTTGCATTTGTTTCCCTAATCCTACACACATAAAGGTGCATTAGCATCGTGAATCACAGGACACACCAGCACAGTGTTGTCTGAAATCCTGGGCTAGTTAAGCTGTTCAGGTGGTTGGGGTGCCAAGCCAGCCATGCTGTTTACAGTTCAGTTCTCCAGATACAGCACTATTATGTTTCAGACTGACAAATACCATATCCTGAAGGTTAGTCCTGTGATACAAACACATCCTGGCAGGGCAGAACAGCTGAGCAGGGGTGGTCTTTAGCATGGAGACAGTCTGAGCTTCTGGAAGGCTGCTGAGGCACAAGTGAAAGGAAGAACTGTGCATTTAATAAAACTGCTGCTTAAAAAGGAGCTATTTTTAGGAAACAAGTGAATGTGTTCATTTGTCTAAGTAATACTCAAAAGACTGTCTTAAGTTGCTCTAAATGGAGCAGAAGATGGATCAGGTCAGGATTTAAGTCAGTTTATCTCTTAATGTATAATTAATAGCCAAAAAGTTACTATTCAATTGAAAAAACCTCAGTTTCTATCAAAAACTGCAGAATGAGCAAAAAACCACAACCTGATTGAGGAAAATAATTTTTGCATTGTCAAAGCTTTGGTTTTGCTAATCTCTGTTTAGCTCAAAAGGCCTATAAACACACTTGGAAGGAGGGATCTGTTAAAAATATATCACCCCACCCCTTCAATTAAGGGCTGAGAAGCTTATGACACATCTGAGAGATCCCACAAGAACAAGGAAGAAGGACTTAATGTTCCTGATATTTCTAAAGGTAAAAAAAACACCAAAAACCCCAAACAAACAAAACCAAGAAAAACAAGCAGGTTTAGAAATCCCAAACATTTCATGCCTCTGTTAAATAGATTTTTAAAGCAAGAACAGGTCCAAGCTATTTTTATTCCTTTGTAGGTCATGTGTAATTAACTGCTTATTTTCACAAAACCTTATTACAGTGTAAACATCAGTGGCCAGATGATCCGCCCCACCCAGAGTGAGCCGCACACCACAGGAGGACAACTATCTGCCAGGGCACCCCTGTATCTGTGGGGAGGGCTGGCCCTCCAGCACCAATCTGCCCTGCACCAGCACAGCTGGCAGATCACACCTCCTCAGCTCACCCTTTCCTAGAAACAGCAACAAAACTAGTCAGAGGCCAAACTCCAAGTCCAAAACCATGAGCAGGTGACTCTTCTTAGGCTATCAGTGACACTCCAGTATGACGTTATTCTTCTCACCCCTCCCTTGCTCCTTGGGCACAGGGCAATTAGCAGAAATTATCACTAAACCTCTTGGGAACAGGGGTATGAAAAGGAGGGGAAAGGATCCAGTTGGGTTGGCCTGAGCCACTAATTTAGAACAATGTGAGCCAGCCCAGCAGACTTTGCCTGCAGTGCTCACAGAACCCACCGTGCTGGGGGAGCGGCAGGAGCACCCAACACTCAGGGAGGGATCCAAAGCCCACATCCCTGTTCCCATCTGCCCTCCCTGAGCTCAGGAATATCCTACAGATATCAGACCATGGCAGACACGCATCCTGCTCCTGGTCTGAACAGACCCAGAGAGCAGGGTCACTATCCCAGCTCATGCTGGGCCACCCAGCTCACCCAGCCAGTGCCACCAGCAGCTGGTGACCTGTAGGGCACAGACTCCTTTGCCTCATAAACAAGGGAGTTAAAATTTGGTCCTGCATTTTATCCACAGAACTACAGTCACTTTTAAGAACCTCCTATTCACATCAGAGATGTATATTCCATCCTGGCACAAGAAGCAGACACATAAATCCCACAGCACACAACACATTCACAGTGTTTAAGATCTGCAGATGGAGCATGTGCAGGAAAAGGTTTTTATGAACAAGAAATGCTGGAACAACCAATCGTCGTGCAGGGACAACACGGGTCCTGCCAGCAACGGCTTTGAATGCAGGCAAGAAACATTTGCTGTAGCCTGAATACAGAAGTTGTACAGCTGTGCCAGCAAAGTGGTATGTTTATCCTTTAGGGCAGATTTGCTTCCTACAAACAGCCTGCATTAGAACTGTATATATGTGGCAAGAGAATAGAACATTTCACTCCTGTGTTGAATAAATCAGGAAAACTGGCCCCAGATAATACAGCTTTCCTAAGTTGGGGGGCAGCGTGGACCCAAGAATGGCTGCTCAGTGATCAAGCAGTAGGCACCAAGTTGCCTCATGCATTCAGCTGTTTTTCTTGTTCTAAGGAAAAAACCAGCTTTTGGCTAAACTTAGTATTTAATAGCACACAAACACTTTAGTTGGTTTATTTTGTTTCAGCAATTCTAATACACATACCATAAGTCTATAAAAAAATCGAGTAAACTCTATCATTCTTCTTGCTCTAACATCACACACCTGATCCAGCCACTTAGTCCAGGCCTACCATCACCCTAGAGTAAGAAAGTAATCAAAATCCATGTATTTAAATGCTTATACACCCTGGTCTTAAACATCTCCCCTGATACAGATCTGTCCCACCTCTGAGTTAAAAGACCATATGTGGTCACTGTTCATTCTCAAATAGTATTTTCAGGGTTTAAATACAATCCAGAATATTTAAAAATGTTATAAACAGATAAAGACAGGTAGCAAGAGTGAATTAGTAATTCAGACCTATAAGCTACAGGACCATGGCAAGATACCAGTGTGGCAATACACTGACACAGATATAAAAGCAATCCACATCCAGCATTTTGGGAGAAAACAGAATGGCTCAATGTATAACTGAAAGAATGAGGTATACTTCAAAAATAACACTTGTTTACATTCAATATGTGTCTAATCAATTGCTTTCCACAGTCATTTGGAAGACTGTTGCTCAATTTTCACATCCATTCTTCTATCACCGTGACTAATCATACAAAACCCATCCAACTCCTTAGATTCAACAAGTATTAAGGACATGGGTATTTCTTTCCAATTCTCAGGAGCAGCTGAGACCTTAGTGATTTTATAAAAACCAGGTACCACTTAGGGAAGTAAGAAAATATCTTTCCCAATTTGAAAGCCTTGTTGTGGACATAGGCTCATTTAATATACTTGCCAAAGATACAGAAAGGATGGTAATTAAAAGAAAGTCTTGATTCTCAAATGCCTTTGCTTCCTGCCTTGCCACTTCCTGCTCTCCTCCCTCTCACCCTATCCCATGCCACTCATGGCAAATCGTACTTTTCCAGTTCCTGAAACCCTTTCAGATGCACAAAGTGTCACTAAAAACACTGTATCTTATAAACCTGCTACAGAAACTGAAAAAAATCTTCCCTCAAATAAAACACCTGTTATCATTAGGCAATACAAGTTTCCAAAGCAATTCTGACATATTCCAAAGGAAAAAAATACTCCCCCTAGTTTTTTTTTAATCTTGTCTGGAAGGGTAAAAGCTGCACCACAGAACAGTAACAATTTTTCCTGCCTGTGTTTGTAATCAGAGCTCTGACAGACCCAGACACCCTACAAAACGGATTAAAAAAGAGAAAAATTGCCACGTTTTACATAGCTTTTACATATCTTTGTTCTAAATGCTAAAGACCTGTGAGGCATTCATCTCATCAAGAACAAACACACAGACAACAGCACAGCAGCCTTCAGTGATACAACAAAGGGCAATTTAAGACAAACGACTTGGAGCAAATGCTATCACTGAATAATCCCACGGCAGCTGTCATAATTAGTTACCTCCAATCTCATCAGAATCAGGGAAGTTAGAGTTAAAATTGAGATCTCTTCCTGTAACATTGTGTAACTCCAAAACAGCAGCATTATCCTCGCTATTTCAGAATTAACATTGCTCCTTAAGATAATGTGGAACCACTCGATTCTTCCACGCCAGAACGCCCGGTGCAAGCTGACAGATGACAAAAGAAACTCGGTCAAGTTTGAGCCTCTCAGCACCTTATTTCCTGTCTAAAGAGCCCTTTTGTTCTGCTTCCCTGCATAAATGTTAATATCCTGCCATCATTAGAGAGCGAAACGACGAAGGAAAGCCCCACGCACATGAACTCCACTGCCCCGGCGGGCGGAACGACGCCACACGACGCGATTAGAACCGCAAAATTCCTACCAACAAGATCTCCACAATTCTCTGTTCGCTTCACCCCAGATTAACTTCACTTGGAGCTGCACTTCGGCGCAACCTACCCCGGCCGCAGGGCCCGCCCCCGCGCTCCTATTGGCCGAGGCGGCGAGAGCCCGCCCCGCCTGCCGGGCTGCGCTCACCGATTGGTGGAGCGGCGCGTCCGTCACGTAAAGAACTTTTCCTTGCTAGCAGGTTAGGCTGGGCGGGCTCGGGCACCTCGGGCGCGCGCTCTTAAAGGGGCCGTGCCCCGCTCCCTCTGTGCAAACCCAGCGGGCTCCGGCGGGCGGGCGGACCCCGGGACGGACCCCCCGGCACCGACAGACCCCTCCGGGGCCCGCCCCGCAGCCCCTCGGCCGGGGTGCAGGGGAGGAGAGCGGGGCTGGGAACGCTTCTCCCGCGGCAATTACACAACTGCCGCCTGCTCCACTTAGGGGATAAAATTAGATGTGGGTTTGGAGCCCATCCGCGCTTTAAGGGTGACTGGCGCTGCCCTGGGAGGCCGAGCACACTATATAAATTAGTAACCCCGGCTAAAAATATATCGGGTCGCCGGTTCCAAAGACTTCCACCCATTTAAAGCATGAGTCAGCAGGAGCTCCGCAGGAAGTGACTGTCTCCATCCCACAAGGTACCACGGCTCCTGCCAGAAACTTTTTGTGCTTATTCAGGCTTCACTTGACTGAACAAATTTGCAAGATCCTGGCCACGTTGTGACAACAGCGCTTCTCACGGCACAGCTTTCTCTCAGCACTGGACAAAACCCTGTCCTTTAGATTAAAAGTGTTTTTTTCCTCAGTGCAAGCATCCATGTGGCTCCCTATCCACCTACCCAGTGAAAAGAAGTGTACACACAAAACAAGGCTTAATAAATGTTTCATAAGTGCAGATATGACACCTGGTTTGAGACAAACCTTGCCCCATTTCAAACAGGCAACACAAGAAGAACCACGACAGTGTTCTCTCCTGCACCCATAAAGTATCATCATAGTTACACAAGACTTATCTATCTGGGTAGCAAGGCTGCCTTACATAAAACATTTTTACATGTTTAGTGTAAAATAACTAACAATAGTAAGCTAGAGGAAGATAGAGCACTTGTCAGCATAAGCACATTTGGGTTGTTTTTGTCCCATGCTGAGCCTGAGAGAAAAAAACTCCTCCTTGTTTATGGTTCTTGCCTCTTTTCCTCTCCCAGTGCTGGAGCTGCCTGCCTTGCCTTACTTCACCCACTGCCAATGCCACAAAATGGGGATGTTTTAACTTCCCCAATACAGATTAAAAAGGTCCAAGGCAGTTTAGCATTCTGTTTTACTGCAAATACCATGAAACAATGGGAAAATATTTACAGCTAAGTACTCCCTTAAGCTCCAAAACACCAAAAAAGAGCATAAAGAACACTCTCAGGAAGGACATTTAATTCCTATAAAATGGTGTTACCTTCTATTTTAGAGCCATCTACCATGCCACAACTTCAAACAGGCCTGAAAAGCAGCAACTGGTACAGCTGTGAGTTGGTATCTATGAAACAAGAGAATTAACAGTATCCACATAATTTCCCCCACAGTCTGAAAATATAAGCTGAAAGGACCAGACCTTAACCCTTGCATCTGAATTCAGTGCCCTGTCAGAGCCACCACTGCTGGAGGTTGATCTCGGGTCCCCTGAGGATAACCCTGAGGTCACACTTAGATGACACGTTTTTGACCAACTCTTATCTAAGCAATCAAAACCAAGAACACAGTTCACGCAAACAAAACAGACCAGTAAAGCACCCCTGAAGTATCTCAGTAACCAATCTCGGAAAGATTCAGTTTAGAACACATTAACTTTAGGCCCACAAAAACAGCAGCACAAGTCACAAATCATATCAACCAAACCGCCTAGTGTTAAAAGACACAACAACCCTAAAGTCAGTGGTGTTCTTGTTTGGGTACTCTCAAAAGGAGAGGGAAAAAGAAAACCTAAGCCAAACACTCTACCCCAAAAGTTTCCAGCTCTATATGCTACCACAGCAGTCTCACCACCTCACAACAGCAACAGAAAGTAATTTTTATCACCAAACATCCCACACTTCAGCTCATGCTCCTGCTACACAGGCAACCAGCAGCTCTTATCACTACGAGCGAGACATTTCATCCCTTTTCCTCCCCGCCTCTACCCCCCTCACACAGTCCGGACAACTCCCACAGCCCATCTCTGGTGCTGATCAGCCCCTTCCACCTGCCCCCGAGTCTCTGAGCCAGCAGAAGCTCGGCCAGCCTCTGATAAGCAAGAGCCTGGCTCAGCCAGAGCACAGGGGGCATGGTAAAGCAGATCCTCCTCCACTCAGCACTGGCTCCCCAGATTTGCTTACCTCATCTCATCAAACCAAAACAAACCCACCTACACAGCACAACTGTCATACTAAGAATGCCCCGAGAGTAATTTGCCATCCTCATAAAAGTGAAGATACCCACATCATCTCTGAAGTGGGATATGCAAACTGGGCTCCCAGTTGACACTAGTTCACTGGATTACAAGTCAGTACCCAGATGCTGGGAATCCAGGCATAAAAAAATTTGCTATTCAAGATATTATCCCATGCTGAAGGAGACCTAGGGAAACTAGACACTGAAAAGCCTAATTTTTAGCCTCAGTTTCTGCAGAAAAGCCACTTATTTTCCCTGTAAACACACATGTTCTGGAGCAAATGCAGTGGCACCATTTTAAGGTCCAGGCTCAAGTTAAGTTTTTATTACTCTTACAGTATCTGTGGCAATGCAGAAAAAATGAAAATACTAGATTGCAGCTGTGAGAACATTAGGCAGGGAAGCTTTAACAGCACTGTTAAAAAAATAAAAATCAGTTTGCTGCCACACAACTGAGAACAGTAAGAGAAAGCACCTGACTCTCATTTGACTGTTACAATCACAGAGCAGCTAAAGGGCCATTTGTTCCATAATCTTACACATACAGAAGACGGCAAGTTTGGAGGACTTGACAGCTCAAGAGATCAAGAACAGAGCCTTTCATCTTTAAGTCACCAGTTCAAACAGAGACAAGAATAGTAGTGATCAAAAGCTACATGTGATAGCTGTTCAGGGATTAGATGAGAGATGGTTACACACTGTCCAGTTCCCAACAGATCAGTGTGAACCACAAGAGCTTTTTTCACTGTTTTGCACCTGTTTTTCAGTGTTGAATACATTACACCTCCTGGGTTCTGTACATGTTAATAAGTAGCAAATAAACTGATCTGCTGCTTACACACAATGAACTGGCATTGGAGAAAAGGACTTTACCCTCACGTTGTCAATTATGTCAGCACTGCAGCATGTGCTGAACGTTTTATTTCTTATTATTATAGTTCTGACAGTTTTCCTCATTAGAGACAGATTTAAAAGTAATATCTAGCTTCCCATTTCTTTCACATCCTCAGATGCTGCAATCCTGTTTATAAAGAATAGTTCTCAAATTGCTGGCTATTTGTGGAAATACATCAATTTTAAAAGCACATTAGCATAGAAATTTCAGAACTTTGACATTTGAGAGATGATTCTGAGAGATTATTACTGATTTTTTTTACCAAACCTAAACAACACTATGGGCAATGTATACATAAAGACAGTGGAAAAAATTCCCTATGTGAAGAAACCAACATTCTTTTTCATATTCTTATGCATTCTACAATACATCAGTGTGTAACTTCTACAAAGTTTGGTAGCAACAGCTCCTTTCCAACCTGACTTCAGTTTTAAAAGTCTGCATAAGTACCTGGAATTTCCAAACTGGATAGGCAAGATGAAAACAAGTTCAGAGTGTATGTTGACTAAAGGTTCCAGCAGGGGTTCACTGTCCTGCTACAAACACCACTACCAAAACCAATTTTCTATGCAACCACAGCAATACACAGTTCTTAGTAGTTTCACTTCCTGGGAAAGAAGTTGCTGATGAAAAGCCAAGATCCTAGAAACCGAGCAGGAAACTTATGCTTAGCTGTAACTAAGGAGGCCCTCACATACAAAGAATTCAACTTGCTATTCCAGGAGTTTCAAGAGAACATACCAGACTGATGAGATTTCAGTAATCTTGAACTTTGAGATTCCTCTTGCTGTTTTCAATCCCACATGTACTACTGCTCTGCAGTACTCAAATCTGGAAACAACAAAGAGGTGCACGTGGTCAGTACTGGATCTTCAGAGATGTCTGGTGACTTGTCTGCATAGCAGTACAGATAAACCAGACAAACACACTGCTCTGGAACTTTCAGCAGCTACCTCAAACCACCCAAAGCTTAGCTAACCTGTGAAATTCTTACTCATTCATGTTAAATTCCAACTGCCTTCCTCTCTGTAGAGGGTAAACCCTGAACAGAATCATTTGTCCCTGCCCTGTAAAGTTGGACATCCACAACAGGTTTTAATCTCTCAGCAGCTGTCATATTGGTTTGGTTTGAGGGGGTCTGTTGATTGGATTTTGGTTTTTTTCCTTTGGGGGGGGCGGCAGAGGGGGAGTGATTTGATTGGGTGGGTGGTTTGGGGGGGGGTTGGTGTTTTTGTTTTGCTTGGTTTGTTTGGTTTTGTTTTGTTTGGGTTTTTTTTAAGTCAGGACATAGAATTGTAACTTGCACAGCAGCACCATCAAGGCCTCTGGTGATAGATGGCCACAACACTTGCCTCAGCCAAAGTCCGTGAAAAACGATCTAGGCATTTTAAAAGACATTTCCTTGACATCAGGTATCTTTTGGGCGGAGCAAAAATAAGCATAGTACAGTTTCCATTGAATTCAGCATGATCCAAGTAGATTTATATGGAATCTATAATACTCTTTGTAGCTCAAATAAAGTATCTTGAATGCAAGTCACAGCCCATTCAGTATCAAAAAAGGTGCTTAGCTATGAGCTGCCAAGAAAATGGAGACAGAAGTTTGTATACTTCCAATTCTCCCAGAAATCAGACTGATTAAAATAGCTGTTACAAAATGACACACTTACACAGAAACAGGGATTACCTTTATCTGTAACCATAGCAACTTTTCAGTAGTTTGTGTTAATGCCACTCTCCCTCTGATAACTTGCCACTATCTCTTTCAAGCTATTTGTGCAAGGTTTTCAATGTGCCATCTGAGACCATGAAGTAACAAGAAGTTGAAATGTAAACTTACATTCTTAGATCACACTCTTAAAAGTACACTATGTCACATACACTGTTGTTCATTTTTGCCATAATTCATGATTAGTCAAGAAGTAAAATAGTAACAGATTAAAATAAATATAACATGATTCACACGTTTTTAAGACAAACACTTTAAGAGGCATTTTATTAAATATATACAGGAGACAGTTTCTCCAGTAGGGAAGAACATCATCTCCTCTAACTGCAAAGTAGTAAACCCAAGGAATTATGCCACTGATACATCACAGACTTTGATAGTCTGTCTCATAAGGAACAAAAATCCTCCCAGAACACATTTATTTTGGCCTGAACAAATATACCACAGATCATAAAAGAAGCAAGTCCCCTTGGTCTGTAGTAGGTGATAATAAATGTAAAGAAGAGGTGGAGGTACCTCAGCTAAACAAATCAGGCAAAATTCAAAGAGCAAAGCTACAGAAGTTAGACGAGAGACGGGAAAGAGGCAAAGGAAGGAGTTCATGTATTTACTTCCTCAACTGAGTTACCATCATCCACAGTTCAGAAGAGGATTATCACTCTGTGACGAATTATTTAAGATGACATCAGACAAACAAAGTCATTTGCTGGGAAGTAGGAGGAGGAAGGGAATAACTTCATCTTTATTTTTTTCCCCGTGAAGTTCACAGGGCAGTTTACCAAGCTGTGCCCTTCCGTCTTCAGGGTACAGAGTTTGGCACAGTTTAAGAGGCAAGCACAGAACCTTAGAAGAGTGAAAGAAATTCGGCACGCTCTTTGCTCCTCGTACCTCTTATGCAATGACACCTATTATAGGACAAGTCTGGACAAACACCCGGGGAATGGACTTCAGAACACAACGGTTCACTTGAAGTCAGTCCATGCAGGGGGTGAAGCAACTACCATGATTTTGCTGAATGCCTCCACATTACATCAGCACATGCGGTGGAAGCTTTTGTATTTCGCTGCTGTTGCTACTAGCAGTAAGCCAGTTGCCCTTTTAAAGATTCCTCAATCCTAACATCCCGTGGAAACAGGAGTGGATGTTTGCACCCCTTATCTATCACTCCAGGCTTTATGCACAGCCTAGGAGTTAAGTTTGGGTTAAACCTCTCAGGGTGCCTGGATGAACACCAGAAAAACAACTTTTCACACGATAACGCGCAAAATGACGACGGACTGTGTGAGCTTTAACCCTTGGTTGAACCAGGAGGGTGCCACACCACCAGCTGCACGTTGATTCCCGAATATCCCTGTTCCCACACCGGCCAGAACCGCTGCTCTGGGCTTACCCAAGGGGCAGCGGGGCCCTGCCCGGACGGGGAGAGCCCGAGGGCTGAGCGGGCACCGCCGCCGTGTCCAGCCCAGACCCCAAACCCCCCGCGGTCCGTGGGGCGGCGGCGGGGCCGGGCCCAGCCGCCAGCGCTGGCCACAGGCCGGCTCTGCCTCTCCCTTCCACCCAAGGACACGAGTACAAACACCTCTGCCCCGGGATGGCTCCTGCGCACGCAGCCCGCCCGCCGGGGGTGGGGAGAGCAGGACGGAACCACCAAAAAAGGCAGAAAAAGACCCGCAGAGGGCCCCGCGCCCGCCACCACCACCACCACCTCGCAGCCCCGCGCCCGCCGGGTGCGGGGGCCGGGGGTGCGCAAGGGGGACCCTCCCCACAGCCCCTCCGCCTCTGCCCGGGGGCGGCGGGCCGGCGGCCGCTGCAGCCACCCCCCTGCCCGCCGCGTTGCGGGGCCGCCGCCGCCGCCCTCCGCCCCCGCCCGGCCCCGTCGCGCTCCCCCCTCACCTGCGCCGGGCCCGCCGTGCCCACCCGGCCCCGCTCGCTCCTCACCAAACTTTTTTTTCCCCTTTCTCCGTGTTTCGTTGCCCTCGGAGTGACGCGGGCGGGCGCTGATTGGCGGAGCCCAGGAAGGGAGGCCGCGGGGAGGAGGGGGCGGCGTCACGGCCCGCGAGTAATTATGGCAAAGCGACGGCGGCGACGTCAACCATGGGATGGTATTTAAAGGGACAGCGGCCCGTCCTTGGCTCCCCCCCGCCTTCAGCGGTGACCTGAGGCGAACGCGGCGGCGGGAGGGTGGAGCGGGCGGCGCTGCCTCGGCACGGCGTCACCCGCCCTCCTCCCACCACAAATAAACTCATTTATCTGCAAAAAACCCTTCTGCCGTTCCCTCTGCCCCTCGGATCCGTGAAGGGAAAGGTTTCCTGCCGGAGCGCGGTCGCCCGGGCGGCTCAGGGGGCTCTGCGGGGTCGGTCCCTCACCCGCAGCCCCCGGGAAGGCAGCTGTGGGCTCGGAGTTCCTTCTTATTGATCATGTCACATGCTTGTCTCTGTTTTCTTCGCTCATTGTGGGGCTCTGAGACAATCCACCACAGCTTATTTTCATACAGCCCATTTCCACCTCAAGCCCTCTCTCTCTCCAGAAAAAAAAATGCATATATATTTTACAGTCTCCTCTCCTGTCACAGGTAGTTGTAGTCCCCACCGTGCAGGAAGGTTTAAAGGTGAGATTTAAGGATGATGAGTGACTTGGCGGCTTGAAGCAGATAGGAAGGGAGGACAGGATTCCAGGGAGATGAAACAAGCCAAATAAAAGAGGAATTTTATCTGTGAATAGCAGAGCGGAGCAGGTCAAAGCTGGAGGAGCTGCCAGAGGGTGAGCAGAGTTTGCAGAGAGTTTTGGATGAGGAAGAAAAATGAGCAGTTGTGAAGCCAGAGAAGCTGAGGATGGATAAAACATGTTTCCATTTTACAGAATCAGAATATACTGAGTTGGAAGGGACCCATCAGGTTCATCGATTTCCTAGGGGACTGTGAGCAGATCTTAAAATCTTGGGGGTTTTTTGAGTAGAGGAGCTCCAGACTTTGCTAAAGAAGGCATTGCAAAAGGATACAGAAAGATTTCAGCAAGGATAAAGTCCAAGCAGAGATCTCCCATTGCCAGGAGCTCACTGTCACCCATGTTGTGAACTGAATTGGTAGATCCACAAACCTGGTAAAGGCATATAATGGGGAAAAGGCATCCAATTTTTTTCATTTTGAATATCTGAGCTTTGATCAGCACCAGAAAATGCTGGTTGCAACCAGCATGGAAGTGCTAACATAGCCCTTACAGCTATTTTGGTAGAGACTATTCACTCTTGGCTTTCTTTGCTGATGCAATAGGTTTTCAAAATGCCAGGTTGCATGAACAGAAGATGACCTGCATTGCATGTGGGTATCACAGCATTCCCCACAACATTATTTGGAGCGCTTTCATGGTCTTGGCAGTAATCATAAGGAGCTGCGGGGAGTGATGATCACATTCCTCCAAGCCTCTCCATGACAATCTTTTTTTTACATGATTTTTTTAAGCCTTAAATTCCCTTTGGTTGTTCTCAGGCTGATTCTTTGTGTCAAATTTCATCTCACCATTAGAAATATTAATGCAGAATACTAGGGTGGAACATTCACAGTGTCTGTTTAGGAAAAGGCCTGTTGATTCCTTTGCAGTTGTGAGTGACCAGCGCAACAGCTGGCACTGCAGCAGTGGGAATATAAAGGGAATTGCAAACAGTGAACAAGGCGGACACCTCCTGCCAGGAGTTACTGACCAGCAACACATGGTGGGACAAATGTTAAATTATGGCATCAGATGTCAAGGGGGCAACAGCAGAATGTTCAGATGTGATCTTGCTGAAGTTGTATATGAAGCTCGTCAGTTTTCTGAGGCACCAAAATGAGAAAACTCAGTTACAGTAATGCTGGAGGAGGTGGGTTTCTTGGAGCATTCAGAATCAGTATGTTTGGTGCAGTCAGAACCTGCCACAGCTCAGAAGAAATAGGGACAACTGGGAAATAGGGAACACAAAGTTTTACACCATTTGAACAACAACAACAAAAAAGCCAGTAGTCAAACTGGCTCTGAGGAAGAAAATTCATAAACAAGATGGCCCAGCTTATTCCTCAGGTAGAATAAAGGATGCAATTAAAAATAATTGTATGTGTTGTTCTGAATGGAAGACATAATATTGAAGAAAGTGTTCAATTTTCTGATTTATAGATTTCAGGATTGGTAGGCTAAAAAATCTGGCTGAAGTTAAGTAGGATAAGGACAAAGACGGACATGTATAATCAGAGAAAGGAACTAAGGTGTTAATCACCCAGAGAAGGACATCCTTGGCTCTGAGAAAGGGTCAGAAGACAACTGAAGAGTCAAGTGACCCTGAGCCAGCAGCTGAAAACATAAACCTGTTTTCTGGGGACCACTGCAGAGAAGGAATTATAAGCTATTGGTCCACCTTAAGTTGATCAGAATAGTTTCAATTTTTAAGAGTGCACAAATGTTCAGCAGGACACAGGATTGCCTGAACTACATGGAGCCTGATATTCAGTGGGAGGTTCATCTTCATGGAACAACTTCATTCGCAGGCATGATTTTGCTTTGACAGAGAAGTTCAAGAGAAGCTACAAGCAATTAAACAGGGGATCCCAGTACAAGCTGAAACACGCAGGAGAGAGGTGAAAGGTTTCTCAGCTATGCCAGCGATTTTTTGATATATGGCAAAATGGAAAAATCAGTGAACATTAGTTCCTCATTTATAATGACCCAGCTGACACAGTGTTTATTCTGCTTGGCATGCATTACTTCGATCTGCTTTCATATATTATGCTTCCTTCACCTTGATATCCCAGAACAACTTATTTTCATGGTTTTAAGGACCACCTATCCATACACCTCTTTAGAAAATATTGGCACACTTTTTCTGAAAGGAGTTTCTTCTGATTTTTACTCCCTTCTCCCAAATCCATTTAATTCATCTGCTAACACAGAGGACCTTTTCCTTTGGTTCCCTTTGTGTTTGCTTCTGCTAGAGTAGCTTGTCATTTCTTTTGCTAAAGCTTTAGAAATCACTAGAGGAATCTTAGTAATGTATTCATTTTGAGGTAGATTTATCTTCAGAGCTGGTAAATGGGAAGTTCTTCTTCACTTCAGTGGGCTTTGGATCCAGTGTTTAGAGCTAACATCATTTCAGTTCTTCTAATCTTATTGTTTGGAGCCCAGTGTGTGACCTGTGAGACTGCTGAGTTTTCACCATAGGCTTTAATGAGAGCAGAATCAGCCCCTGCTTCCTGAGAGACAGCCTATAAAAATCTGAAAAAAATAAACACAAGGTTTTATTGAACAACTGAGTCTTAAATTTTACTTTATTTGATTCTGAGTCTCATCAGATTTTTTTTATCCATAGCCCCTTTGACCTCTGTTCTGTGCCTTGTCATAACAGGATGAGCTGGAGCTTCAGCTACCCAGGCCTACTGAAAATTTGGCCCAGCAATGATTTGGCAGTGGCCTTCATAAGCAGCAATGCCAGCTCTCCATTGCAATGCCCACATTCAGAGATCTGTAGAGTTAGAGTCCAAATTCTGCTTATATTTGCAAGCCCAGAATGTCACTGATTTCAAGGGGGTTGTAGGATTTTAGCCAAGAGCAGAAATTGGCCCAGGATGTTTTCAGACTCCCTCATGCTTCTGTTTATATGATGTTACCATCAAGCTCTAACAGCATGCTCCATGATGCATTTTACTTTTAAATTACATAAAAGATATTTACTGTGCTGATGCTATATAGTTTGCAAGAAAAATGCACATATGGAAATGAAAAAACACCAATTACCATCAGGATTTCCAGCTTTCAGCATTCATTTTCCAAAACAACCCAGGGACTATCATCAAAAAAGTGCAGAAATGAAAATCCCATTTCTTGGCATTTATGTATGGCATTCTGGAGTCTTACTCATGAAGTCTGTTGTGAAAATGGCTGGAATAAAAAAAGCCTCCTATTGTACACAGGTTTAATACTCTGCTTTTATTTTCTCTATAATGTTTTCCCAGTCAGAGACATGAATCCATCCCTCAAAATAATTAAATGTTTTTCTCCCTCTCAGAGAGAGGGAGGAGATCATCTGGGGAAAACTGAGTGGTCACCAAGGACAACAGGTAAAAACACAGGTAAAGGTTTAGAATAAGTGGATCAAACCTGTAAAAACAGGCAAGTAGGATGCCAGGCAGAGCATGATGGACAGTGCCCACCACTGCAGGAAAGCACCTGAGGAGCCAGGTCAGTGCTGCCCTGCCCAGAGGGATGGCAGCTGCTTCAGAGCCAGCAGCTCAGTGACACTCTTGGAGCTGCACAAGGGACCTGAGAGCAAACCAGCTGCTCAGTGACTTTCTTGAGCAGGAGTAGCACAGGATGAAGCGCCTCCACAGCACAGTGCTCCAGGCTGGTCCTGGTCGGGGCTATTGGGCTGCTCAGAATCTTTCAAAAACGGGCGGATTGTGTTGCCACATGGTTACAAATCTGGGAACTTCCTTCTAGATAGCCTTGTTTAGAAAGGGCTGGGGCCTTTTAAAGCCCTAACGACTCCTTTCTTAAGCTTTTAATATGCATATTAAATAGTTCATTGAGCGTGGCCTGGTATTCAGGAGAACAGTGTGCCATTGTCGGCTGATGAGTAACTTTCAGC
Source organism: Pithys albifrons albifrons (assembly GCF_047495875.1). NCBI lineage: Eukaryota > Metazoa > Chordata > Aves > Passeriformes > Thamnophilidae > Pithys > Pithys albifrons. The sequence goes on from NC_092470.1 coordinate 13,443,618, forward strand.
AAAAAAATTATTTTGTACCTCTACATTTTTTCTTCTCCCGCATCTACTTTGTCTGTGCAGATAGTAGTCTTTCAGGGCAGGAGTGGCTCACGCTGTGCGTGTCTAGTCAGCAACACAGCAACTCCAGTCCTCACTGAGAGCCTCTCTGTGCTCCCTGGTCCTGCCCATAACCATCTTCACACCTTGGCCTCTGTATATGCTTTCATATGCTGTTAACCTGTATATGTGTTTCACCCCATGGTAGAAACAAGGGTTTAATATTAATTACTATCTAAAGCTAAAATCTGGACTGCTAAATTCTGTAACATTGAAATAGCCATATACCATATGCATAAACCCTTACACAAATAGGTCACGGCACAGAAAGCCCAGATGATACCAACTGCTCTGGCAACCAGGTGCTAAATGGTGAGTACAAAGGGACATTGAAAAGTCTCCATGCACTCAAGAAAGCTGGCCCTATCTGACTAGTCATTGAAATTTAAGGGAAGCCAAGATCCCGTGGTCAGGAGAGCACTGCTTGGTGATCCCTTAATAGCAGCACTGCTTCCAACACCTCTAAATCCAGCAGAATTTAGTGCAACCCTCAGGGTGCTCTGAGCCAATTTTTGCCTTTGCAACTTTCTGTTGTCTCCACTGCATGTAGCAGAGCTCTTAGCTAGTACTGTGTCACTGGATTCTTGGATTTAGAGGGTTGTTCTGTGTAAATAAACTCAGTGCCTGGACACATCCTGGATTCTAGAAAGCAAACTATATGCCTGAAGCATCTGTCAAGGATCGAGATACAAATGTTCCAAATGACAAAAATGTTCATCCATCTTGCCACCTGCTTAGGAAAGCCAGGAGCACCAGACTTATACGAGTTTGTTGCTCTTGTTCTGTTCCTGTCCATCTGATCTTGCTAGCTCAGAGGGGCTATTTGTCAATGCCAGAGAAATCTGCTGCAACAACAGAGGGAGTATCTGGTGTCAGTATTCTCCAGCTCCTTGAGGGAACTACCTCATTAGAGAAGCTAAAATGTTGCTTAGATTGCTTAGAAGCAAACCATTTTGCAAAAATCTCCAAGCAGTTACTCACATCTTGTAAAATTATAATGCCTGAAGTCTTTTTCTCATGCAGTATTGGATACTGGAATAGCTGGAAATTTGCAGCTGATAAAAAGTTTTACAGGAAAGCAGATCTGATCAGTGTTTCCTTAAGTGAGTCAATTAATCTGAGTCAAAACGTCATCAGATTTTGATGGATTTAAAAACAATAAAATATTTTACTGGAGAAAGTAATAAAACAAGACATTTCTATGGCTTCACAGATGTTCATAATGCATTTGAGATTTTGTATGCTTTCTTTAGGAAATTTGAAGCTGAGACTTTTAATATACCTACAGCACATATTTTTGTCCCATAATAGCCAAGTATTGTGTCACGATCAGCTTTGAACTCTCTCGTAAACTCTGGCAAGGAATATCAAGCTAAAATGGAATGCTTGGTATCCAGGTATTCTCCCTCAGGAAAGAAGCCTATTGGAAGATTGATAGCTGGGGCTGCTTTTGGGTAGTACCTTTCATGCAAGGATCCTGAAGCAATCAAGAAATCCCCAAGTCTTCCTGGCCAGAAATTAGACACAACCTTCCTGCTTTTCTGCAGTGCACTTTATTCATTGTATCACATCAGGAGGGACAGAGTCTATCCATCCTCACCTGCCTGCTGGCAGTTTCCCAGGGAATTGGTAGTGAACACAGGTTACAGACCATGCTCCCTGCACTCTCTGCATAGGGAGAAGGAAGGGCCAGAGAGAGAGAGAGGTATCCTGTTCCTGTTCTCCTACAACCGATGGGAATCCCTTGGGTATCATCACATGTGAGCAGCTCCTACACAGCCGTAGCCTATGAGCACCTCAATGACAGAGGCCTTTCCATCCTCATTCTTATCCTATTTCTATACCATTTTACAAAACCAGATCTGGTCCAGCTCACATACTATTTAATTTAATTTAACCCAAGAAAGCCTGATGCATGATTCCTTGTACTATCTTTTGATATCTCATGCACTGTCCAGGACATATTAAAAACTTACCTGAGTTACACACAAAAAGTTCCCAGTGGGCTTCCTGAGCAAAAGTACACATGGAACAAGGTTGAGGATTTGGATCATTGACAGGTCTAGGGTTGAAGAGCAATAAATCCCTCCCATCTTGCTCTCCTCTGCTTCTTCCTTCTTTTTCTACTTCACTCCTAAATGAAAGAGGACATCTTACAGGTTTGCAAAATTTTCCCTCCTGTGGGAAATTGCTAATTTTCAGAGCTGCAACACAAAAGAACAAGTTCTGCAGAAAGAGAGCAGCACAGCACAGTAGAGCACTCCAGACTGCAGTTGATTTTTTTTTTATTTTGCTTAGCAAAGCCCTGTTATTTCTGAAAGTCACACCTCCTAAAATATAGTGTCCCACATATGAAGCTATGATGGGCTCCTGTGCACTTCAGTCAAGAGAAAGTTGGGTGTGTAATATAAGTTATTCATAAATATTGCCTTATAAAAATCTACATTACACTGTGCTTTGTTCTTTTATGTAGCATTATCTAGAGTGTGCTTGAGAATATTCATTTTCCCTAATTTCTTGTCCTTACTGGGACAAAATATTTACACACCCCATACAAAGCTCAGTAACTCTCACAAGGAATAGTGCTTAATACACTGCTGCTGTTAATTTGCTGGCATACCTAATTATATAGTTGAATATGTCAACATTGTTATGTCTCCATGACAGGCATTGATGCAGCTCTTATATAACACAGGTGTACCCAGCCCACCTTGGACTGAGGCTCAGGCACCAGCAGCCATAGAGGAGCCACATGGGCTGCAAAACCAATCAGGATAATATTTATTTAGTCAGAGTCACAGAAGGATATGGTTTCATCATCTCCCTCTTTCTGCATCTTTCTTCTCCATGAGATGTTTCAATCTTTCTGGTAGGGATTGGAGAAAGGGTTGGTGACCTAGTTTATAATTCTGCTGCCCCAGCTCACAATCTAAAGCAGTAGTAGAGATGTGCTGGTGCTAAAATGCTAGATTATGAACTGTGATACAGACATACAACCTTTTGTGCTACTTTTATGTGAGTGTTGAAAACAACCACAAAAAGTACTGGGAGAAGCACTGATCATATATAAAACTACTGCTAACTGTGCTGGAGTTGGCCTGCTAGAGCCCATGCTACTGGGAGGACTTGGGAGAAATAGAAACCATAAACCAGAAAGCTATCTGCTAACAAAACATCCCAGTGTAGTTCAAAATCAATATTAAGTCTTGAGTATATCAGAGAAAATAATAAACATAAAAGACCTATGTATCAGTCCATACCTAACAGAAAGTTACTTCTCCAAGAATTTTTTTTTCTCAGTGCTACAAGAGATTTTCTGCATGATCTTGGCCAGATGCATACTTTTCTCTGCTGTGATGTTAGATAATACTTCCCTACCTTATAATAGCTCATGAGCTGTGAGTTGCTGAGTGTCAAATAATGTTCATTATATAGGATTATATCAGGTACCAAAGAAGGGGGAGGATCTGCAAAAGGCAGATAAAAATGGGATGAATTCAGTTGGTCTTGGGGTCTGCAGGACCTCTTAGGCTCAGTCTCTTCCTAAGGAAGCATTTCCCTAACCAACATCCAGGGAGCAGGTTTAGCATAGGGGCAAGTATTTACTTGGAGTCATAATACTCCATGAACAAATTGATTAGTTGCAAAAAAAATGTTGTTTGATTTCTCATTGGCACCACTTGTAGAAAATATTTCAGCAGAGTCAGGACTGATACTCATCCTGATGACTGAGTTTCTGGTAAGGCCTTGGGAAATGTCTAAGTAAATGTCTGAAAGAAAACAGGGGTGAGCATTAGTAGGTGACTGGGCATGTTACTCCTTATGGTGTTACATGTATTCAATTGAGTAAGACACAATGGGAAGTACTAGAGAGAGCCAGCATTTGAAAAGACACAAGTACTCTGAATTTATCTGATGGCTAAATCAAGTGATACATTTTTATGACTGGTTTTTATACCCTTTAAAATTATTTCTAGCTGTTAGCAGTGTAATAACTATGGGCAGATCAGAACAAACAGTACTGACCATTTCTGTGCACAGACTAGAATCTTCTACCTGCACCTGAGTTCCCTTCCCTGGCTGTTACCTTTATTGCCTCATGTATAGCAGAGAATCAACACTTCAGCTTTGCAGCACTCTTTGTCATGTCCAGGTAATTAAAAGAATGCCACTGCACCTGGTAGAACTATAAAAATGTCCTTATAAAAGTCTCAGCAGCATTTAATATTTTATTCATTGCTACGTTGTTGTGTTTTGCCTGCAGTAAAACAGCCTCATGGAAGGGAGACACTGCCACTGAAGGCTAACAAACACTCTCCCTCCAACATGTTATATTAGCTCTGTGCCTTTTTTGTCCTTCAAGTTTTGAATCCTTGTTTTTACAATCTTTCTCATTTCAAGAAAGAAAAAAAAACACCCAACATTTCTTTTGCTAGAAGCAGGGAACATGAACAGGCAGTGTTGAAGCTTTCATTCCTTTTCCATATGTGGAAAAGACTATCTGAAAACTTCATTTCCCAGGGAAATATATTCCATGTTTTCATCTTGTAATGCTTGAATAATTACCTTGCATATAACATTATCTCTCCTGTTAGTGACTGAGGAACTAGAAGGAAAAATAAAACAAAGTTTAATATATACAAAATAACACTGATAGTTTCATTACAGAAGGTGTAGGAAGCAAAACCACAGAAGCGCAAACAGAGCTATTAAAGGAAAATTAGAAAGTTGTAGATACAAGCTGCTCAGAAATAAATTTTCAGGTCCCCCAGAGCCATGTGATTTTGCTTACAGACTTTCAGTTTTCAAAATACAGGTTCAATGTGTTCTTATTTGTCTTCACTTTTTGATATGCTTGGGAATTACATAAAATCACCTTATTTTACAAATGCAGAGTTTTTTGTTTAATAGAGATTCTTGAGTGCTACAGTGACTCCAGAATCTAGAGACTTCAGAAAATCATCACCAAGGCCACATGACCAGCAGTAACATGCAACATTAGTCTATTTTTCTAGCAGAAAACTTGATGTTCCACACATGCAGTTCCCTGTGGGCATGCTATGTTTTTCCATCCAACAACCTTGTCTCAGAGAAAAAGAGCTCTGTCTAGGATTTGCAGGCATCTTGTTGCACAAAGGGAAGCAAAAGCAAGTTGGGACATCATGAAATTCCCATTATGTTCTGTGTATGCCCAATTGCCCATAAGTACATATGCAGTATGTCTGACTCATCCCTAAATCCTGGATGTGAGTATAGGAGCCCCAGGTGGAGATTGTGCCACCAGTGCAATAAGCAACATGACTAACATCTATCATATGTATTTTGTTTTCTTATCCTTTTTTTTCAAGGGAAGGACCACATGCCTTGGCAGGTACCATTAGTACTCTCTTTGCATCTAAGAACACAAGCTCTAGGAATTGCATCTCACACAGGAAGCAGGAGGTGGTGATATTTGTGATGGCCATGAGCCCCTGAGGGAGTCCATTATTTGCTTTGGGATGCAGCCTGTCCCCTGCCCAGACAAGCTGAACTGTCATTTTGCAGAATCCTGTTTACCTGAGGGACATGGCTGCCAATGAGGTGTTTAGTCTTAAGGTCTGGATGATGGGGTGTGCCCAGTCCAGCCATCTGAGCAGCTGTAACGCCCAGAATTTACAAGAAAAAGAAAAAATAACAAAACCAAAAAGGCTCAAAGCAAAAAAATTCGGAATGGTATTCAGTCCAACTCTACTGAGCTGTGTGAAGGTGAAGAGATGAAATGAATATGCCAAACTCAAGCCAAATCAGTGGCATAGTCAACCATACATTGAAAGTGCAGAATCAGGGAACAGTCCACCCAACTGTGACTTTCATCCAACACCAACCCATTGATACAGGTTTAAAAAGCCTCAGCAAACACAATCTATACTTTTTCATATCCAAACACTAAGTCATTGTGCTGATGTGAAAAGCAAAACCCTCAATCTAGATGGAAGGGGAAAAATCACACATTTAGTTTCACTAAGTACATTGAGTTACAGCACCAGCACTGCCAATTCTGGCCATTAGGTCTTATAATATTTCCTGTTTTTCTGAAAACAAGAAATTATGTGCAGCTCATGACAAATTAATGCCCTGAATTTCTAGTCTTAATGGTTGGAAAGCAGGGTTTGAAGAACTGAAACGAGTGTGCCTCACAACCTTAGAAAACCCAAAGGCAAATTGAAAATATGCATTTTATTGTTTTTGATCATCCTTGTGATTTTAAGTCATGCATGACTTTTCTGGAGGCTTGACTCACAGCTTTTAAATGTTCATGTGGGACTGCAGTGCCCCACAAAGAATGAAGGGCACCTCTAAGGGATGTACACAGATGACAGGTAGGGGCAACTAAGCAAACATGAAGCATTTTGGGTTTCTCAGCAATTTGTGTTTCATGTAGGCAAACATGAGGAGTCTGACACTCTTGGTGTTTTATGGGAACAGAGAAGGGTGAGGAAGAGCAAGGTGAGGGGAGGAAGGATTCCTGCGTAACTCAAAAAAATAGGTGAAAGTTGAACCTGAGGAAAAAAATAAACTGAATCTAACTGCTACCGCTGTGTTAATGAAGGGTTACGAAGTCAGAGAGAAGGCATGTGTTTATATTGCAGAGCTGGTAATAAGGGATTGTTTTTCTCACCCTGGTTCTGCCACTGACTCATCCAGCGGGGTTAGGCCTATATCAGTTCTCACTTCAGAGCAGATTGGTCTTAACTATAGGCCCAGCTGCTGTCACATTTACTCATGTTGAGTAACACTTTCTTCCCTGGTGACACTATTTGTGACAGAAGAAAATCCATAGTTCACAGAAGGTGAATGACTGAGCCCCACTGTACTTACAGAAAAGAAGCATCTGCAGCACAGAGGAGCTCTAAGGCTTTGCTGATTAGGTCTATGCCTACAGCATCTCTTAATTAGTTGAGCCATATGTAGAAACCAGGATCTGCTTCTCTTCAGGCTTTGGAATTGAGGAAGATTTGCAAGCTGAGATTTGCTCAGTTCGCAAGCCCACCTACTCATCCGAGTACCTGGCAAGGTGATGACAGACCACCTCAACCCTCTGCCATGCTTACCTCTGGATCAGCACCAGCAAGACTGAAGATCATGGTATCTTTGTGGAGATGCTTCTAAAATCCTTATACTTAAGCCCAAGATGCTCTGTTCAGGACTGAGCTGAGTTTGGAGCCCAGTATAGACCTCATTTGTGGAACTTCTGCCAGCCTTGAGCACACACAGCACATCAAGGCCCAAACTCTTTAGCAATCACTGACAGCATGAGAGTGCAACTCAGTAAACCCTACCAGGGAGTTTTTTTCATGTTAAACAAATGTTGGTTGGGAAATAAAAGTTTTAACAATCTGCCAGTTGCATAGATCCCCAGGCAATATTTGTTCAGAAATTATGTGGTTCACATACTGATGAGTATTATCAACATTAATATATATATTATTTAGAGGTGCCAATTAATATGATATATCTGCCTCTGTCAATGCTGGCACTGTGCCATGCCTCATTCCCCTTTGGAGGCATCCTTTGTAGAATGGCTGCAGATCTGTTAATTAGAACTAAATTAGAAACTTAATCTTACAGAAACTACATCTATTATAATTGTATTATTGTGGCTATGTTGTTTAAATATCAGAATTTAACTTTTCTCTTGATTTGTCCTCAGATTTCAAATAAACTAGGTGTGGAGTGAACTCAGGCCAATGTCTCGTTTGTGCTCTTATGGACGCCTGTATATTTTCACTTTTGATTTGAATTGCTTAATGTCTTCATTTGCTCAGTGATCTCAAAGAAAACATTACCTTGCTACACTTTCCAACTCTTAGATTATCTACTTCACCTTTTTTAGTCCAGTACACAAAAATCAGGCTGGACAGCTAAAGATCACCTGGTATTAAATGCACACTTCAGGACTTACAGCTGCTGTAAACCCCTCACCTTTATGCTTACTGGCTCGAGAACTTCATGTTCCCCTTTTACTACACACCCATAACTTAGAGCAGTACAAAAATACATCATTGTTTTTCCTGATAATTTTGCCACCCTGCTATTTTATGAGCCAGTTGGTTGGTCTGCGAGTACACGCACCAGGTACTGTATCTTGATGAAGGAACTGGATTATTGCCAAATAAAACAGTCAGACTATTATTATGGCTAATATGCCAGAAGTGTTTGCAATGGGTTTTTAAATAATCCTCTACATTTATATTGCACTATTCATTCTGAAGAGATCCAAGGTGCTGGGGAGGCTGATAATGGGTCTTTTTGCTCATTGCTAAAACATGACTGCTGCTAAGCTGGAGAAATAGTGACCATCCTGCACAAACAGCATTAGCGAGCGCAGCAGGTAATGAAGCAAACAATAATATTGCCATTTGAAATTGCAAGGTAATTGCTTGATTTGGAATTTGATGAGGACATAAGAGCTGATATGCTGCTGCTTGTAAAAATATGCTCCAAAGTATTTTGTGGTCGTTTCATCACTTTTGAGCGAGGATGGCGCTTTCCACCAGCATTAGGTTCCCTGTCACCACAATCAGCACAGTATTTCCAACTGAGCTCAGGGATGAGGCTGTGACTTGGGCAGTGAAAGGTTCTTTTCTAGCAGTGTATGAGTTTCTCTGAAGTATTTCCTAAGCAGTCCAGTGCCTTGTGAAGCCCAGCTCCCTTTGGCTCAGGACCTGAGCACACACAGACAGTTTTACTCACTACAGCCCAAACATGTGATACATGTGGGAAGGTGGATGACAGGCAGCCTTCAGCCAGGGATGCGTAGGTGCTTTACTGTCTGAGTTGTAACACAGATAATACTATTCTATTTAACAGACAGCTAATCTTTCCTAAGTGTAGTAGGAGGATATATAGCATTCTTCTGGACTTAGAGAGATGATGCATCATCAGTATGTTCCCACAGTCTGCTCTAACTTCTGCTTTAGGGCAGATACTTGAAGAATAAGAAGATCAGATTTGAATATAGGGAAGGTGAGAAATTCTTCTATTAGGTCACTTTTTAAAATTCACTGTGTTGCTACATGTAGTTATGAAGGGACTTGGTTATTACCTGAAATAGCAGACAATTTCGGACAGACCGTCCATATAATGATTCCTGTATGACCTATCATTGCATAAATGGAACTGTATCACAATACAAGACAAGTGATCAGACCTTCCCTTGAAGAACTATTGCAAAAGGTAGATGGGAAGTATCAAACCAGCATACACCAAAGCTTAAATCTTGCTTACAGGGAAGATATGCGGGAAAAACACTATAGAAGTAGTGTTTTGTCTCCAAATTGGATCCAACACCAATTTTTTTGCCAATTAAAGATTATCTGGACCCTACAGTTGAGTGTCATTTTTGAAGCCAGGAACCCAACTCAGACAAGAGTTGCCCAGCTGGACTCTTGAGACCTAGGGCAAGAAAGGTGCATCCTTACCAGTGGGATAAAAGCTGGATCCAAAGCCTGTGCCATGAATCCATCACTGATGTCCCAGGATATCTTTATCCTAACACTAGTGTCCTCTACCCTCACTTCTAGTACTGGGACCTGAGATACTCACATTGCTGTTTTCTCTCTGGCATCAAGCACAGTCAGTCAAACAGCTTCAAATGGTGCTTATTTTCTGTGCTTAACAGAAATCATTAGGTAAATTATTTATCAGGGCGCACAGGAATTTAGCAGTAGGATTCCCATTAATATGGTCAGACATACATGGCTAAATTCTTGGCAGTAAAATTTCCCTGCACAGTACTGCCTTAATAATCTTTTTAACTTCAATAATTTCTTCTGTCTATACAGAGATGCCATAGACAAACTGAAGGTAAAGCTTCAAAGATTTTAATCTCTCAAAAGTCAATATTCCCTTTCTTTAGGCTCCTTAAGCCAGAAGAAAGCCTGTGATGTTCCTTGACAAAAGGACAACATGCCAAATTAAAAGCACTGTAATAGCCGAAACCAATTGCTATCGATCAGTCCTCTGGAGGCTGATAACTCAACTGCTCTCTGGAAATAAATTTCTTCAAATTCCTTAGGAGTCAACACTGAAGAAATCACTTACAGTAACAAGGGATAGCCGGTGCTGACTCAGCATTATTCTTAAATATGCCAGAAGGTACCAAAACACCAAACTTTAATAAGGGGGGGGTGCGGACTAGAGACATCAATATTAGTTCATGTAGTGTTAATTATGACAGACTATTTTGTCACCATAACCAGATTCAAATACATACAGGGATGTATATAAACACAGTCATAAAGACACCACTAAGAAGGTATTTAGCTTTAATGGTGAAGTTCTTATCTATCTATTCAGTGGTTGTTTAACCACTGAACCCCCTGCAAAACATACCAGTGGGACTGAACAAACTTTGGCTGAATATCATACAGGTACCTCAGGGCAGAAAGATGGTTTACAGCATGACTGCACCAACACTCAGACAGCTTCAGGGCCAATGCAAGAACCAGGAGGGAATGCTTCTGGGAAAAGGAATCACAACAGTTGTTCCAAGTCATGTGGGAATCAGAGTACCCAGTCTGGATTGTTACATCTCTGCAACACCATTAAAAAGAACAACAGGATAAAACTGTGGGGGACTTGTACCTGGCAGAGCCTGCCTTAGATCAGAGTTACGAGCTGCACACAGGACGTACTAACTGAAATTCTATGGTTTATGTTACCAAAGAGGGCAGACTGGATGACCCAATTCAAGCAGCTGGACATTTATCAGAAGGAAGGAACCTATTTTGACCTTATTCATGTCCAGTTGCAACCTCCCTATTGCAAACACAAAGCAGAGGCAAAGCATTACCAAGTCATGACTGCAACACCTACCTGGAAAAATGACTATATGGGCTACAGGGCAACTGACCTAGAGCATAATCCCTTTTTATGGTCGGCAGCTAAGAAATAAATAGTGTATTTTTGCTTGTAAACTGAGAACATTTGGTCCAGGCTCAGTGAAAGCCAATAATCCTGCAGCTTGGAAGTGATATTTTTACCAAGTCATTTTTCACAGCAGAACACGAGTTTCAGTGTATTATTGAGGGAGTAAATGTTTGTCTCAGCATCCTTATCTCGTTAATATCACCAAGAATTAAGGAATATGTTTGCTAAAATTAACCCTACTCAGGAGCATGAGCTTCTGGATCATACTTTGTCGTCTACCCCTGCTTTCCTCAGGAGTGTCCATAACTCTTCAGAAACAAGACAGTAGCTGTACAGGTTGGATCCTCCATGCAGGAGGATGTACCATCAGTAAACTTTACACACATGCATGTGAAGGCTGCAGGACTGGGCTGGAAATCTGCAGAAAGGAAAAAAGAGGACAGGATTGCATGGATGTTTTAGGATGAAAACAATGTCTCAAAGAGAAACAATAGCTAAAGATCCCAAATGCATCTAAAATGCCTCCTGATTTCACAAGAGGCCATGGCTAATGCAGAGAATGTTGTTTGGCAAGGAATTGATACAATAAACACCCAGTCATTTTCTTTGTTGGGTATCCAGCTGGACACCATGAACAGAAAACCTGACTACATCATGTAAGTGTGTTGTATTTTTACCTTCCAAGGGAGATTACTTTCCATTAGATTTTAAGTTAATTAACAAAGAAAATAAGTTTATTGTTACTACAATTGTTTCCAATTTGCAAAACATTACACACCAACAAAACAATTTATTTATTTTAAGATGATATTTTTACTCTTTTATGAAATCTATAATTTTAAACTCTTTTGGAGAGCTACACAACAAATTGATTTAGTAAACTAAACATTGAAGAATCTGACCATAACTAAATAGAAATCCAACCACAAACTGACTATTCAGAAAAAGTGATTAGCAAATAACAAAGGACAGAACAAAAAAGAAATGGTGTTCTACACCAATTTCCAATTTGTAGAAAATTAAGTTCTATTTAAGTGGTTAAAAAAGGAAGAATGTTTTCAGGAGCAACTACCTTGAATCAAAGATCAATGCACAAGAAAACAAATTGCCTCAGAGTGTGGTAACAGTTTAAAAGAATAATTTTACAGCTAGCAAGCCATATTGTGAAAGAAAAGTGATTTAAAAAGATGAACTTGATAAAACTGCCTTTCAGATTGCCTCACAAGCAGTCAGTCTTTGGTGACTTAACCAAGACACATGTTCAAAGAATTATGAGTTCTACATCTCTGGCATCTCTAAGGCAGATCTAGCTGCTATCTACAATGTCATGTGGGAGAAAGATGGGATTCGAGAGGTATGCACACACTTACATATAAAAGCCAAAACCAGCCTCTCACTCTACAACATGCTACATTAGACTATGTATTAAAACTATCACCTAGGCCTGGCCAAGATTAAGGTCCCAGAGTGCTAACTGCTGCATAAATAAACAGGTCCGCTGACTTCCAACTAAGGATGGAAAACAAGTATTAGGGCTCTGACTCACACACAGATGGCAAATGACTGGAGTAATGCACCTTTGAGTCAGCTCTTACCTGCTTCAGCTCCATTTAGCTTGTGGCTACAGAATTGTCATCACCAATAGCCTGGGCTGAAACACCTCAGCATGATCCAGCACAGCCGAGGCACCACATACATAACTCCCTTTTCATAACGCACCTCCTTGGGAAGGCTGCTAAATACAGGCAACAGACACAGACCTGAATGTAATTCTCAAATTTCCTCTGGGTTAGAAGTGGGGAACTGGGTCACAGAGAGACAATAGTTTTCTCAAGGACATGTAGGTACAACTAGAAAGCTGAAGTTGTATTTGCAGAATCAGCAAATCTTTTGGAGAGAGGCCCATCCAATGGATGGGGAAACCAAAAGTCAGTGACTTTAAGGTGTCTGCAGGGCTATATGAACACCAAGTTTTACATTGGATATAATCACTTCAGGTTTTGTGGTTTGCCACATTTTGCAAATACTGGTCCCTGCTGATACATCAAGATAATGATTGACTTGTGCTCAAGTGAGACAACTCTCAATCCCCTGTAGGCAGCCAGAAAAATGAACTCCCTCTGGAACTGCAGTGGCCATTTATAAGCACAGGAATATAAAGGAGAGACATAAAACAAACTAATTACGTTTGATGGGGGTTTTTTGGATCTGGATTCTGAGTGACAAAATAGATTGGGAATGTCTGTTTATTGTCAAGCCTCCAAAAGGAGATTGAGGGCAAAGGAGAAACAAGGATGTTGCTATTATTTACATTGCTTGAGCACTGGCCATTGGAAATGCATTTCTCATTCAGTGATTAACAGTCATCCAGCACAAAGAGAAAATAAAAACCTTATCTAATTCAGTCAATCCCTTTCTCTCTGCCCTTACTGCATTAAATCATGTGAAACTGGCTGTTTTATTTACTGTCACTTCTTAATATCATTACTCTGCTATGATGTCATGTTTCAAAAATAGGAATAATTAAAAAACACAAGAGATTTTTAACTAAAGTTCTTTGCTCTTGAAAATCAATAACTTTAGGCTTCATTTAGCTCCCTGTAGGTAGATTCACATCCCTGCACAGATAAAGTTGCCAAAATCAATAGAGCTTTGCAGAGGCACAGGGGGTCAGTCTGTGCAGAGCTCCTCTGACTTCATGAGCAAAGCACTCACTGCTGGGTCCAAGCTTCCATCTGCATTTGGGTTTAAAAAGATTTCTCAGCTCTAGAATACACTGTGAAAGCCCTTGATTAAGTCATTATGATGCATAATTCCCTGGCATGCCAAGAATCTAGTCTCAAATTGATACAAAGGCAAGTCTGCTAAGGATGAATGGGTATTCTGTGGTTTTATTGTGAAAACTCAGAATTACATACACTGAACTGCTGGTATGGAGTTTGCTCGCTGTTAGACAGCCATTAGAATGCCTCACGGATTAGATGCAATCACCCTCACTGTTGACTAATGAAAGACTATCATGGTCCCACTCCTGCTGTTTTGTGTGGCCAGTGAGGTTTGTGTCAGTTCAGTGCTTCTCCCCACACTCAGTGAGCTGGGGCAGGACACTCCTCCTGGCTTGGATGGGTGAATTCCCAGCATGGAACAACCGCTACTCTCAGCTGGAGCATTTCAGTGTTGCTTTATTGCCTCTTAACAGCTGGCACAAATAAGTAAATGCCTTGCACTGAGGTTATTTGAAAGGGTCTGAAAGAATTTAGCTTTCTGAAAGACAGAGCATTTTAGGGCCTGACCAGGCATTGGTGTCAGCATCATTACTAAGATGCTTACAGGCTTAATTCCCTCAGTGAACTTGGGCTTCCTACACAGCCATGGCAATGAAGATGGACAAATGCAACTCAGAGCAGAGAGCACTGTAAAGGACCATCACTAAAAAATGAGCTCTAAAGCAAATTTCTTTCTGCTTTGGATAAAGAATGGAAGCAGGTTTGGATAACTAGTCATGGTAGCATCAGCTTCCTTCACACTTATTTAACAGGACATCATTTCACTTAAAAAGATTGAGGAGACAGTATTACATGCTCAGACAGTACAGCCATGAATGCGGTATAAATACCTGGGGAGACAGATTAGTTTGCTATTTCTGCTCACAGCCTTTTCCTAGGAGCAAAGAAATGCCATCTCAGCATGCTTTTTCTGAGGATCAGAAAATCATAATAAACACAAGGACATACCATGGGAGTTACAGCTAATTTCTTGCTATAATTTGCAGCAATTTGCACATAATCATTTGAAAATACTGCACAGTGCTAACAGCTGAGTGTCTGCTGAGATGGTGCAAATCAAGAGAATGAGAAATGCAGTTAAGGCTGAAGAACGCTCCAGAAGGGTCATTTGGGATCTTAGGTTGACAAGTTTTTCCTTGCAGGTGAATAATACTAATGCAGGAGATTTTATTTCTTCTTTATATGGAGGCCAATTTCTTAGCCTGTAGGTGGATGGAATGAGCTTCACATCAACTTCTTTTAGATGTCAGAAAAGTCCTACCAAACAGCAATGTAGTCTTTCTCTTTCTTTTACATAAAGGGCTTTATTTTTTTAAAAAAAAAGAAGCTGCAAACAGTAGGCACTAGCATCACAACATTTTCATGCAAATACACATTTGAGATGGTAATAAAACAGTAGTAAAACTACTGAATTAGGGTTCAAAAATGTGGTTTAATATCAATATTTATTTTGCACATATGAAAATTACTGAAGTAACATTACACATTCATTTTCTTAATCATAATTTCTATTCAAAGATCTGCATTGATTACAGAATAGGAAAATATCTATACACTGTACATTTGTATTTTTGTCAATTTTATAACTTAAAATAATTCAAAATAATTTGAACGGGGAATAAAAATTAATGTGCCCCCAGATTGGAACCCTGCATGTAAAACAAAGATGAGTTATGAACCTCCATGAAGAGGGATCTATAGTAAAAATACTAGTGCTGCTACAACCTTCTTTTACAGGATCATCAACAGAGGGGATATGGAAAAAGGGGAGTGAAATGATTTATTAAAAGAATACATTATCTTTGAAAGGAAAGATGTTTAATCTATGAAACACTAACACTTGACCCAGGGCAAAGGTTACTCCTAGTACCAGAAGCAGATGGAGCTTTGACTTCAATAAGGGAGAAGTACAGGAGCAGATGCCAGGTTGATTTAAAATTGAGAAGTACAGAAGCAGGCACGCTCTTGGGATGGCTGATGTAGAGGATTGCAAAGCTCCAAGGCATGCAGGTAACTTGTAACTGGTAAAGTGAGATTGAATTTTAGAGTGATTTATTTTAAAAACATGAGATACATAATCTTCTATTGGAAAATCAAATAGCAAAGAACTCAAAAGCATGCCTAACTTTAAACTGTTAGTAGTTTTAATGATCTTATCCAAGCTCAGTGGAAACTCTACCTAAATCTGGTTCATATTTTGGAACTGTCATCCAGTGGAACTCTCTGTATGCTAAATAAGGATCAGGTATGTCACTGAAATGCTGTCTAACCTCATTTTGAGTATCATCACCATTTAAAGTAGGTTTAGGTGTTGAATGCCTGTCTCTCCTGGCAGCATTATGGCTTTGAAAGACATAGAACTGAATCAAAGCTGCAGATCAATCACAAATGACTATGCACATGTTCATGTTGTACCTGCCATGGGAGAATGAACCAACACGCAAGACCACCCCTGACTTGTGGGTGCAAGGGACACATAAAGTTCTGGAGTCTAGATTTTTTTGAGGCACAAACTCTTGACTTATTTTATGAATACTCACAAGCAGACTTTTTTTTCCTCCTTCAGGGAGCAAGTATTTTCAGCCGTGAAGCTGACTTCAGTGTTTCTGCTGGCATCTGCAAGATCTTGCTAAGCTTCTATTAAGACTTTACTTGTTCATGTTCCATTGTCTGGGAAGCTTAGGGACTCTTATGTTTCTGTGGCTCACTGCTGACCACTATGACTATTCATTCAAATTCTCCTAATCCCAGGCAAACATTTGGAAAGGCTTATGAAAATGTAGAACATGTGTCTGCACACATGCACATGGTGACATGTGACATACATAGTGGAGAGGAGTGTTTGTTTGCCTCCTTGACTCATGATGATGACAGAACCTGGGATCCAGAAGAAAACAGGTTCTGACTTGGAATGACTTACCAGGGGAAGTGATGAGGCAGCAGCTGAACTCTGAGTAACACAGCCAAACGTGGCCATTCCTACAGTTCCCTCATGTCTCTAGGGTGCTACAGAGAAGTCACAAGGGGAACTGAATGGCCACCTTCTCATGCATGAGCCATCGAGAACCATGGTGTGCATCTCCATTTGATCCATCCTCCCAGCAAAATACCAGTGTGGTATTTTGGGAGCAGGACAGAGTTTATGCTGTATTGCTCAGCCCTCAGTCATTCTAGATGGCACCACAGCTCAACAGTAAGCTGGAGTAGCTACTTGCTTCAGTTTATGTTGGGGACCACTTTAGCTTTCCAGTTAGCCCAGAATATCTCAATTGGCCCAGAAGATGCAAAACCAGCTGCATCCTCCCGTCCTCCCTGGCGCTTGTCTTCAGTGTATCTCTGACACAAAGAATGTAAGCTGGGTCAAAGTCTGTTTCAATTGCCACCTGAATATCAGGATCCTGATATTTTATCTCTATCCCAGAAATATTAGGAGATGGCCTGAAATATTTAAAAATTAAACTGCTCCCAAAACTATGGAGATGACTTTTCCAAGCTTTGGACAGGAGACTTTGGCGCTTCCCAGCAGACAGAATTCATAGACTCATAGAATCAGAATGACCTGGGTTGGAAGGGACCTTAAAGATCATCCAGTTCCAGTCTCCCTGCCATTGGCAGGGACAGATTCTATTAGACCAGGTTGCTCAGAGCACCATTCAGCCTGGCCTTGAACACATCCAGGGATGGAGCATCCACAGCTTCTCTGGGCAACCTTTTCACTGCCTCACCACCCTCACAGGGAAGAATTTTTTCCCTGATATCTAATCTAAACCCACCTTCATTCAGTCTGAAGCCATTCCCTTTGTCCTGTCAGTCCAGGCCCTTGTAAATAGGCTCTCTCCATCTTTCTCGTTGGCTGCCATCAGGCACTGAAAGGCTTACAAAGCCTTCTCTTCTCCAGGGTAAACCAACAAAATGTCTCAGCCTTTCGTCACATGAGAGGTTCTCCGTCTATCTAATAAACCTGGTGGCTTCCTCTGTACTTGCTCTAACATGTCGATGCCTTTCCTGAGCTGGGGACTCCAGAGCTGGATGCAGCACTGCAGGTGGGATCTCACCAGAGCAGAGCAGAGTGGGAGAACCCCCTCCTTCGACTTGCTTTGGATGCACGGCTGGCTTTCTTGGGAAATCACAATATCATTTATTAATTTACATCATTAGTGGGGCTGAGTCCCAATCCTATCGTTCTAGAGCTCTTTGCTGCACAGAGAACCCCAAAGCACAGGGCTGGAGGTGTTCGGGAGCTCCAGGGGATGCGCCGCTCCCTCCCCGCTGCAGCGCGGCCGGCTGCGACTAGATGTCAGCACTCCACTGGGCAACGGCGCCTCTGCGAGCACCGGCGGCGAGCCCGGGGCGCAGAGCTGCCAGCTGAGCACCGTTTACAGCGAAATACAGGGTAATAAAAGTCTCCAAAGCCTCACGAAGGTTCATATCAGGGCTGTGCAGGACAGCTGGAAAGCTACAAGTGAACTGAGCCGTTCTTCTGCAATGAAATACAATACTACAAAAAAAAAATCATTCCCGTCTGGACATCAAAAAGGGAGGAAAAGCAGAAAAAAAATCTGCAATAATTTTCTCAAGGCCTCAGACTGTTCGTCCAGACAAAGATCACAGTTCCCACAATCACCTGGAACTGGAACAACTGTTGCAAGGCAGATGCAGCATGAACAGCTCAACAAAGCTTTTGTCATTTGGCTTGGTTTTGTCTCAAATGTGATAACATCGTCTCTCACAAGTCAATTTTATGAGGATCTGTCAACTCAGTCCCCATCTGTTCTGGAAAAATAAGCCTTTTTCAAGTTAGGATAGGATGTATAGTCAAATCCACAAGGCACAGATTTAATTGAAGTATTTGAAGCTCCTTCCTGTTGCCAAATAGTGAGGAGAGGGTTTGCACTTGAGCCTCCCTGTCAACCTGGTTTCTGTTTCAAGCATTTTATTAACACTTGAAATATATTCAACAAAGAGGAGCAGTGCAGTGTATAAGAACATAGTCTATGCAGCACAGGGGAGACAGAGCAGGTAGGAAGAAAAGTAGAGTTTCATTAAGTTAAAGGTATTCATTTACAACTACAAAATGGGAATAAAGTCTGGTAGAAGAAAGGAAGGCACTTCCTAATCTAGAAAATGAGAATGGCATTAGAGTGGCACGATACAGGCGAGAGATCCCAAAGCTGATTTCTTAAGAGTGTTCAGAATTGACCATTATCACCTGGGGATATGGGGGCAGTGCACTGTGGTCTGACTCATTTTGTGTGTATAAATATATAAACTGTCACTGCTACTGAACATGCAGCACTTGGAACTGCACCCTCCACTGTATGCTATTGAAAAGGAAATGTGTCTAACAGTGAAGGAGAGAGACCTGGGGCATTTTCAACAGCTACATCCTGAGCTCTGGTCACCAGTGTCACAGCTGGCTATTAGAGATGTCTGCTTAGAGCTGCCACCCCCTTGAGGGAACTGAGCCCTGAGCTTCACCTCACAAGCCTTTAAGAGATCAAGAGACTCTTAGTAGCAGCATTTGCACCAAAATTGCCAAGGTATTAACACTGATTTCTTTCAATAATGGTGACATATTCATAGTCTTATTGCATCACTCGCCTCATAATTCTAAATGCTCCACTAATGAAGAAATACCTGCTTCTTCTTGTGCTCTGCTAGTGTTGACAGAGAGGAAAATAAAACTGGTCTCCTTAGGTATTGTTCACTGCTGTCATATTCAGCCATTACTTATATTCTCAAAGAATACAGAAAGCTTTTCATTAATCAATTACTAAGAAACTTGGGAGGCATCTATAACTTCCCAAACTGTGCTACATAGAAAGAGGACTCTTGTCATGTCTGCTCAAGTACCTCTCTCATTCCTATTTACAGCATCTATTTGACAGGAGAGGAACTGGGTGGGCAAAGCAATGCCCCAGAAATTCCTGCCCAGTTGGGAAGAGTTAAGGACTGTCATATCTTGGTTATTTTGCTTGTTTGTTTGTATTCCTCATAAAACATTGGCAGTTTGCTGAAATTACTGAACGTAATAAAGGCAAAGTCAGCCTAACAGCTCTGCCCAAGCACCAGCTGCAGGTATTGGACAGAGGACACCTCTGAACTTTCAAAATGAGCTTTTTAAAGAATGTGCGTGCATGAAAGAGGGGAGATCCAGTTTCTCATCCCCAGTCCTGGCATCACATCCTTCCCTGCACGTAACATCTAATACACTGCCCTCCTAAACCCATTCTCCCCAAAAGGTGAACAAAGCACCAAGCTGCCTCCTTCTTTGCTTCCAAGAGAAAGTGAGGGAAATACTTTCCTGCATCACTGAAGTGATTGATGCTGTGCTGTGCTGGTGATAGCTTGAGGTTTTGAACCCCACTGTGCATGGAAGACAGTACTGTGTCATTAAGGGTTGGACTCGATGATCTCGGAGGTCTTTTCCAACCCAATTGATTCTATGATTCTATGATTCTATGATTCTCAGCCAGAATTGCCACACACAGGAATAAAATCCTGATGAGGAAATGGAAACTACCCTGGTCTACTCAATGGGTTTCTGCAAAAACTGATGTCATAGCAGCAGCACACACATTTTGTGGGACTATCCAGGGTTAGCAATGTATTGACACCTGAGCTGTGTCACAGTCCAGACATCCAGACATGCTTTGCTCCAATGTATTTAGGTGTCAGTGATACCCTGACAGCTGAGACTGGAGCCCTGTATTGGCCACCAGGCATGTGGCTTTGCTTTTCTTCCGCAGATCTGAGCATTAGGGAGTGCCCAGGACTGGAAACAGGCTCACAGCCACCCCGGGGGTAAAGTAAAGCTGTTGGTGTGGGGGACTGGGAGTACCTTTTGCTTTCAGAGAAGGAAGAGGAGTGAATGAGAGATGGGGAAGAAGTAGAGGGATAAAGACAAGAGGATAGAGAAAGAAAGGAGTCTCCAGACATCAAACTGCTTGCTGCTCTGAAGCTTTTGCAGTGGGGTGAGGTTCTCTACAGACACATCCTGACCCTTTAGTAATATCAGGTTGCCTCGGGAGAAGAGGTTTGTAAGGAAAAAGATGGCTAGATACCCTTGCCTCTTCTCCCAGAAATAATGGCTTGACAGAAAATTTGAATCTAAAACCAATTGTAGATCTCATGATATTTTCTTGTTACCTGTCTCAAAGATTCGGGTGGTATCACACATCATTGGCTTGGCCCTGTATTTTCCATCCCATGTTCCAACATGCTGACTGCATTAGCATTGTCTTTTATATTAATAATGTCTTTTACAGCAGAACTCCCCATGGGGAAAAGAAATCTTTGAAGCTACCCCTTCAAATCTTCAAAGAAGGACCTTGAAGAAGCACTCACAGAGAGAGTGTGGGAAAGTCTGAAACGGGATAATGCTATAAAGCTGGCTTTCCCTTTTGTCCATCCACACTTGTACCACCATTATACTCCCATTTTTTGCAGTTATGTAAAACTTCCTGAGTGATTCTTCAATCCTGTTGGAAATGTCTACCAGTTTCTTCAAAAAGCTGTGACCAGAAATAACCCATAAACCTGCAATACAGATTGCAGCCTTAACCCCAGCAGTGAGGAGATTGGGTTGGGGGAAGATGGGGATGCTGGGGGTGCTGCATGGCCCAACAGCATGCACTTTTTAGGCATGTTTTTTCAAGCTCAATGCCTACCTTTTGCTAGCTGTCACCATTCTCAGTGGAAGCCAAATGCCAAACCTCTTCTGGTGGTACATAGCAAAAGTCCCTAGGAAATTCCAATTTATACTGCTAAAGAATCTGGTAAAATCTGGTATATTTTAGTTTTGGAATCACACTATTTAGAGAAATAGTAAGTCACTCAAAAAGACATGTTTTATGCCTTTTGAGCAGACACTTTTTCTTTCATTTCCTCTACGACATATTCCCCAACCCACACCATTAAGTCAGTAGCTTTACAGGAAACTCTGTGGGTATAAAGATTCCATCAAAACTAGACGATAAAAAGTCGTGTGCATGTCCTGTGGCTGCTCATTTACCAACCCTGATTAAGAGCTGTTCACTGCTCTCTGTATTTCATATTGAATGGAAACTGCTGAGTTCTATTACGTTTATTACTTAGCTCAAGATTATCTGCAATATGTGCTCCAGGAATCACACCTCGCACCAGCCCAAACCAGGGTAGCTCATGTCCTGCGAAGCATTGCATCTTCGATGCAAGACCAGACTGAGGAGGCTCTTGGACCACTCTTGGACAGAATTGATATCACCTCTGTAGCTGTTGCCAAGAGAATCTTCAATGGTGTCATGGAAGAAAAGTTTGCTGATGGAAATACTAACTGGGGACGAATTATGACTATATTTACATTTGGTGGTCTTCTCACAAAGAAGCTTCAAGAGCATGGAGTTCAGCTGACTGCAGAGGAGAAGGAGCAGATCTCTTACTTCATCACAGAGTACATCATAAACAACAAAGCAGAATGGATAGATGCGAATGGTGGCTGGGTGAGTTTCTCATTTTCCACCAAAGTCTTGATTAGGAGATTTCATTTCATTAAGGGAAATTATTGCTATAGACACTGTCAAAAACATTTTATTCAGGGTTTCATTTGATGATTTAATAATTTATTTCTGGAATGTCTCATTGAGACTTATGGTGAGAGCTTCACTTCTGATTTCAACAGAACAAAGCTAAAAGACAACTTTCTTTTTAAAAGACACTTTCTGATCTTTCATCATAGGATCATACCATAATTCAAGCTGAGAAGGACCTTAGGAAATCATTTGGTCCAGCCTCCTGCTCAAACAAAGCAGGTTAAACCAGGCATACTATGAAATTTCCATTATTAAATCTACAATTAGGTGGCATACTAAGATCAGTGTGGCAATTTTGCTTCCATAGAGGAGCTGGTTCAAAAATACTGGAGTTCAGTTTAAGGGAAGAATACACAGCTGTGATCCTCACAAATCAAGTCAGTACTTTTGCTGTGGATTTCAACAAACCCATTATTTAATCACACAAATCAGTTTTACTTACAGCAAATGTAAATTAAGTACAACTGGGGTTAATTTTTTTCTGTTTGAAATGAGATAATCCTAGAATTGCCATCTATAAATGGTCAATGCTGAGAAAAACACTTGTCAATTAGTGGATTATTTTGCCAAGCTGTTGAAATTCCCTCCTGCCAGTGGAGGGAAGGTCCCTTTTTCTTTTGTAGAGTTTCATCAGGACAATACTTTTTTCTTTTGCATTTAGGGGAATTTGAGAACCAATGACACAAGTGTCAGACATTTCCCTGGTACTTTTTTCCTTTACTTACATGTAAATGTCACTTTCTCTTTCCACCCCCTCTCATCCCACTTCTCTCATATTTCCAACTTGCTAATAATTTTCCCCTCTGATTTATTTTCTAGCGTCTTGCTTTTCTTTTTTAGTTTCTGCTTGTTTTCATCCTTCTCTGTAGCAGTAAAAAAAGGTGATAGTGACTCAGGGCCCCTTGGTGCACCAGATTTATTGAAAAGCATTCTCTTTCCATCTCTTTCAAGTAGAGTCAATTTTATTTAGGAGAATTATCAACTCCTGGCAACATTCTGTCATAATGGGTGGCTCATCATAGTAGAACAAGGAGGCTTAAAGGAAGATATTTCTAAGTATATTACTATATCAGAAACACAGTACTTGTGGGCTCAAGTGATAGAGTTCACTGGAAGATGTGGGCTCAGGTGATAGAGTTCACATCAGTTTTCTATTTACACAGGGAGGGCACAGTCTTGACTTGGAGATAAAACAAACATTCAGTGAGGTGCAGGTGCTTTCATCTACAAGTTTTAAAGCCTTATTCATCTTTTGGAGGTAGAGCTGTGAAAAGCTGTCCTTCTACTCACAATGCCGTAGGCACCCTGTTAATCTGACACTAGTACAGGGTGGTAGGGGTTTCCTACATGATTTTAGAGTTGACCCTAACTGTGCATGTTCTTTTCCACAGGAAAATGGCTTCCTAACAAAGTTTGAAAGAAGATCACTACTGTCTTTCTCCAAAATTACAGCCCTGTTCATAGCTGTTTTTTCCTTGTTCAGAGAGTACTACTGAACTAAAAGGACCTGCCAGTTATGTCTAATCTAGATATTGCTACAAGCTTCACTTCTCAGCCTTCCTCCAAGCAATATCAACAAGAAAATTTCCTTCCAGAATTTGTTTTTAATTTATTTGTATTTATTTTGACTCAATACAATGTTTAACATTCTATCCTAATTCCCAAACCTGAAGATGACATCTCTCCAAAGAGGAATCCACAAAACATCATGCAGCAATCCAAGTCCACCTTTCCAGGCAGGATTCAGATCATTTTCCACATCCAGACAGCTCTTGGAATCTCTCTTGAATCTCCATGAAAGGACATTGTTTTAGTGAAATACAATCCAATGGGTTAAGAAACAAGTTTTTATGTCATTTGTTTTGTAAATGAGATACTACTGTAATGCATTTTATTGCAACCTTTGTAAAAGCAAAAGGGGGGTGGACTTCTGTGAAGAAAATAGGAATGGAAATTCCAGTATAAAAGTGGTTAGAAGTTACTGCCACAGACTAAGCAATTTCTATGGGAAGAACTATTTGTGGAAGCCAGCAACTTAAAAATGTGCACGCACTTACTGTTACTGCAATGGTATGTGTTTCTGTGTTGTATTTTTTTAATTGCTCACATCTACAGTGAATGTTCTTTCATATTTGTGTGATGTAATCATCTTGCTGAACTTTTTTTAAACTAGATGTTTAAAAATAGGCAAGTATAAAATATTTTCACAGTGAGAAATTTATGTAAATACACTAATATTTTAGAAAAAATATATTAAAATATGCATTTTAAAGCCTTAGGATTGGTCTCATTTTTTCTGAAAAAATTGTAGGATGGAAAAAGATCTACCTGAGTAAGATAACTCCTAGAAAAGCTATCACAATGCTACTGGAAAATCCAAGTAGTATGTGGGTTTGACCTGACATCCATGGATGTCAGGACTTCAATTTTCTATAGTAGTTCTTAGGTACTATCTGGTAGCTTGCATAAGAAACAGACATCTCTAGCAAAATAAATCAATTGGATCAGCTCTGATGACAGTAATTAGTGTTTGGTGTTGCAAAAGTCTGCAAATTCAGTAGAGTGTAAGAGATTCCAGGCTTTTACAGACTGGGGCTCTTACCACTTTGACTCAAAGTCCATTTGCTTTCAAAGCTGAAATAGCAGTTCTTCAAGAATTCACTCTTAGAAGGGTTTCCTTTAGCTGTAGTGACTCTCCTGCATGAGGGTACTAAGTCTGGGTCTAAACACCCTTCTTTTGTAGACCTGTTGGGAGGTGAACCAAACTGACCCAGCAGTTGTCTGTGGCACACAACAGCACTATTCTCTGCCACAAATCCTCTAAAAAATCCAGGTTTTATGATACTGAGAGAGAGAACGAAGCAACCTCCTTCTGGTAAAGGGCTCTCCATCTTTCATCCTTCCAGCAATCAATCTTTCATCTCAATGTAAGGCACCTTTTGCAGTAAGAAGAATCACTTACTGAACAAAGTCCCCGGGGATGTGAGTCCCCATCACTGGCAGTTTTAAAGACACAACTGAACAGAGCACTAGATAGTTTCATCTAGGCTCCCTTTTCCAGGAAAGGTTGAACCACATAACCTTTCAAGGTCCCTTCTAGTCCAGGCTGTTCTATGATTCTATGGTCTAAATTGGTAGGCTTAACCACAAAACACAAACAGATGTTAACATTAGACCTGTGTTTCTCCCTCTCCCTCTCCCTCTCTCTCTTTTCTCCTTCTCCCTCCCCAATGAAAATAAGAAAGATTATTCAGCATGTATAGCAGGACTTGTGAGATAAAGCGTGTTGCTGTTGAAAAAAGATGGCACTATTCTGAGGGCATGGGGCAGCTAAAGGTAAATGCCCACCTCCAGAACACTATGGAAGTTCCTGTCAGAACTGACATTTTAAAACATGTTATGACGTATGTTTATTTATTTGGAGTCTAAGCCTCCATGATAAGAACAGAAATTCTTACTCAGTTTCTTTTTGTGCACTACTGCAAGTACGTATTACAGTGGCTAACACCACTCTATTAATACCACATCCACTTCCTTTTACACTGATCTAGTAACCTATTTTATGCTCAGGAACACGTTTTTTTATTTAAAGGGCCAACCATGCCTTTTGAAAATCTAGGTGATACAATTATTTTACAATTAGTCTGCATGGTAAGGGCTGGGTTTAAACAAAAGAAGCCTGGATCATTAATGGTCCAGCGGGCTGCAAGTTATCTTTGCCAGAAGAAACCTTCATTTGTTCTGCATTTAAAAGCAAGAAAAGCAGTGATGAGATGCACTACATTTCTAAACATAGTAAAATGTCTGAAAACACCAATGCTATCAAGTCTTACAAAATAGTGTAATGTACTTTGTTAGCTGTCATGAAGTTAACCACACATGGCACTGAGGAGTGCCCAGGTCCCAGGGCACTGCTGTTTAAGGGATCCTGGCAGCTGTCAGGCAATACAAGGAGAACACGGTGCTGCTGCTGGAGCAAAAGGTGAGGTCGAAGAGCTGCACAGTGGAACAGCTGATAACTTCATCAATCTGTACCATGGCTAAACTGAGATGTCATCAAATGCCTCATGGAAGAGACTTATGGAAACAGGTGTTCTCCTACACAGACATCACTTTCTGTGCTTAAAATGACAGAATCACAAAAACAATTAGGCTGGAAAACACCTCTGACGTCATTGAGTCCAACCTTTGACTGATCACCACCTTGTCAACTAGACCATGGCCCTAAGTGCGACATTCAGTCACTTCTGTAACACTTCAGGGATGGTGACTCCACCACCCCCCGGGCAGCTGAAGGTGGGTTAGAACACTCAGTGTGCCAGACCCTGGCCTGCAGAGCTTCCCTTTGGGCAGGGCTACGTGGCTGACACAGCCTCCGGGCTGCGAGACAGGGGACACCTCGGGCACAGGCGCTGCTCCCGCCCGGCAGCCCAGGCCGCTGCCCGATGCCACAGGGATACGAAACTGTCAGGTAGACTGTGCAAAAATATCCCGCCGAAACGTAATTTCCCTTCCTGCAACAAAATCAGTCAAGGGGAACTCCTTCGCGATCTGCGCCGGGGGAGAAACTACCAAAAAAACAAAAAAAAAAAGAAAGAAAAAAAAAGATAAGCGCGGCTGGCGCTGGCAGGGCCCTCCAGCCGCGGGGCCGTTGCACCATGGCCCGCCCCGAGCCCGAGCCGCGGCCGCGGGGCCCGCCCGGCGCTCCCGCACATGGAGCCGGCGGGGGACGCGATGGCGGCGCTGCGGGCGGCCAAGCGGGCGCTGCGGGGAGAGCTGCGGCAGCGGCTGCGGGCGCTCGGCCCCGCCGAGAAGCAGCGCCAGTCCCGCCTGCTCGGGCACAAGGTGGGTGCGGACACCCCAGGGCCGGGCCCTGCACGGCGCGGGGAGCGCGGCCGGGACTTTCCAGGCCCCGCCTGCCGACAGAAACCCTGACTCAGGGCGGCCGGCGGCTCCTCGGGCCTTGCCGGCGAGCGGGGCTGAGCTGCGCCTCGGAGCCTTCCCCTCGGCCCTCCTCGGCTGCGCCGGGCCCGGGGCTGGTACCGTCGGCGTGGCAGGGACGGCCGGGACAGCTGGCGTGTTACCGGGATGAGCAGTGGGGTGGGGGGACACACGGGGGGCTCGGGACACACACGGTGGGGAGGGACACACTTCACCCACGGGGGACTGGGGACACATCACCTGCGGAGTGCTGGGGACACTGGGGGCAGAGTGCCATACGCCCCAGGCAGTGGCACCTCGGGGGCGGTGGTGGGTGTTTATCTCAAATGTTCCACTTCACTTCCCGAGGCTGCATGGCCGGCTCTGGCTGCACACACAAAAAACTCAGCGACTGCCTGATTTGGCCTCTTGTTTTATGCCCTGTCGTCTCCCTTCTGTATCTTCCAGCAGTGTTTCTTCCGTACAATTTTATTTCTAATATAATTTTTACACTTTAAGGGATATCAAGCAGGGTTTACCTAACTGGTATCCTAGCACAGCGTAATATGGGTATGTACTTTTGAAATGTCCTGTTTGTGTTTGGATTACACAGTTTTTATATCGATGTATTTTATCATTTTAATAAACACAATAAAATTTTATTTTGCAGTCACTGCATGTAATACAGCACAGTCCTCATTTTTTTTTGCAGCACCAGCGGGTACTTCTTGATGATCTACATTTATGTGGTTATTTTCCTGCCAGAGGATCTCAAATCATTTTATAGACTTCATTTACTACTAATGTGTAGCCACTTCATGAGTGGGATGTGGCAGCACAGAAACTTTAGGTTGCAGGATGTTTAACTGGAACTCAACACCAAACCTTTTTTCTTAAAGTTGGGAATGCTTTTTATAAATTAATTAATTAATACATATAGTGTCCTACTGTCATGATAATGTATTTTAGTAATCATGAATCTTACACTTAAATATCTCAATTTTTAGCAAATACTGGCATGCATCCTCTTCAAAAATACAGCCCTCAGCCAACTTTGTAAACAGCTCACCCATGGACTACTGAATTTTTAGGAGCCCTGTGCCTTTGTCTAACTGCTGCTGATAAATGCAGCAACAGAGCACTCATTTCTGCTAGTGAAAGGACACAGATACAGCTTTTGTTTTGCTTAAAAGAAGGCATCAGGAAATATGACATAAATTGATGTTATCTTGCTGTTTTAATAATCTGACACAAATTGAAAATCGTGAGCTTGCATGAGGCAGAGTGGCCTTGTGCAAGGGGCAGAAAGTAGAGTTAACTTCCTTACAGGAGGGTAATGGAACAGGCAAGGAGAAATTTTTGAAAAGGCTGAGAAAATATCTGGAATGATCTAAGGCCAAAAATACAGCCTTGTAACATATATCAGTGCTTGCAGCTAATAAAAGAGAGCAGGTTATTTTATAACACCTAAGTAATATTTTTGGTAGTAACATCTCATTTCAAAATAATCTTTAAATTCAAAGTGAAATAGCTTCACAGTCAGACTTAGCCACCAGTATTTAATTAGCTTCTGGATGATTATTCTTTTTTAATGTTTATGCTCATGATTAAAGTCTTGCTGTTTGCATACTTTGATTCTTCAAAATTTTCCATGAGCTGAACAAAGGGCAGATAATATTTAAGTGTGGAAATTTTTTCACTCTTCTCAGAAACTGCTCCGAGTCATAGTAGGAGCCTCTTCACAGTTCTGAGAACATCTGAAATTCTGTCTTCCTGCTAATGTGTGGGTTTACATCCTCAGCCTCATATTTTTTTTCTATACAGCCTGACCAATGTGTAACTGGATGTGTCAGAGCAGATGGGACCTGTGTGGTACCCACAGCACACAACCCCCCTCTGAAAAAAGAGTTTGGGGTCTCAGTTTCTTCACCAAACCCATGAGAAGATTCAGCTCTGGAAGCCCTCAGTAGTGTGAATCACTGCTATTTTCTAGAGTCTGCAATTTGACTAAATAGTCCTCCTTTTGAACCAAAAGCTGCCATGGAAATTCTGTTCTTTCAGAGCTTAATCCCCTGATTGGAAAAAACTTAATCCTTAGTTGGTGTAGGGCTGGGCAGATACAAAAAGAAATACCAGTTTGAATTGTTAAGCTGTTTCTATGGCCACTGTAATTTGGTCTAGAGTGGGAGTTTTGGGGGGTTTTTTTGCCCTTGCAAAATATATCCATCTTCTAACTGATTAACCTGGTCTTTTAACTGCTGTGCTGGCAAGAAAGAAGGAGTGAGAATCATATCTTGACTCAGATATGGGCATTTATATCTCAAAACAAGGCCAGGGCAAAGGCTAAAGCTCAGATCAAGTTACCCTGCAGTTACACAAACACAGAGCAGAGGATTTGGTGCTCTCTGTTCTGTAAATGGTAGAGAGTTTCTCAATTTTCTGATATTTTTAACAGATTTTTCTAAGTGTGTAGAACAAGAATAAATCACATTTAAATGTGAAAGGTCCCATTTGTATTTGTTTTGTCCAGATGTAAGTAACAAAATATATAAGGTACTAGAGAATGAGAAGACAAGCTTTTAAAAGCCTCCTTTCAAATTTTAATGTGGAATTCAGTCCAGAATGGGCAGAGACATAGTGAAGTATGAGTCTGCTTTTTCACCATATAAGCCTTTTTTATTTTCACTCCTTTATTCAGTCTTTTATAAGCCCAGCACAGCCCCATGAAAAGCGAAAAATGGCAAGGCCATCTTTCCTTCAAGCTCTGAAAAATGAGCAGTAATAAGATCACCCATTAGAAGCAGGTGATGTTTAAAGTCATATATCTAAACTTGCTGGAGGGAAGACAGTTAGGTTAACAAAAGTAAGAGGGGCCAGGTCTTGGAAGACTTTGTGCTCTGCAGTCATCTGCTCTGATGCTAATTTTCTTTTGAGTTATTGCTATCAATGTGCTTCTTATTCTACCTAGGCCCGGATGAGAGATGGGTGTTTAAAAAGGATGGAAGAAAAGGAATGCTAAACCCTCATGTCTTGCATAAGCTGGCAGTTCTGACCTGCTGTATCTTTCTGCAGTGATGTTGGGCGTTTAAGGATTTGTACTGTATGGCACAGATATTCAGGGCATCGTGAGATTGTCTCCAAAATTGTTTTTTGCTGGCCCAAACCTTTGTTACAGTGTTTTGTTTACTAGCTGCAAAAATTTGCTTATTTTGATTTTGCTAGTATTAGAAGTGTTGGAGTAGAAGACAAGGTCAGTTTATTCTGTTTATGATGTATCAAAGTTTGTATCTTTAGCCTTTTTAATGAATACTTTGCTTCAGTTTGTTGTAAAATAAAGTTGGGGTTTTTCCAAAAACTTTTCATAAACTGATTGTATCCATTTCCCATGTAGGTGATTGGTCATCCCAAGTACAAAGAATCCAAAAGAATTGCAATTTTCCTGAGTATGCCAGATGAAGTCCAGACAGAAGAAATCATTAAGGACATTTTTAAGCAAGGCAAAGAGTGTTTCATCCCCCGTTACAAGCCTCAGAGCAATCACATGGACATGCTGAAGTTATCATCAGCTGATGACATTTCTTCACTTGCTTTGACGTCCTGGAATATTCTTCAACCCAGTGATGATGACAATACAAGAGAGGAGGCTCTTGATAGTGGTGAGTATTTTCTTCCTGCATTGTGTGATTGTTGAGCAGCAGCAGGAGCCTGGAGGCCGGTAGGAGGTACTCTGATAGCAAAAGTGAACTGAAATGTTACACTGAAATGTTCTAGAGAGATGCTCCTTTCTCTTGCCTGTTTTTATCCACCCTGTGCCATTCCTGTGATGTGTCAGCAGGGCAGAAACAAGACTGCAATGATCCAACTGAAAGAAAACTCAGCCCTCCACATAAATCACCTTCTGCTCTGATTAATGGACATCCTCAGTGGAGTCTCAGCAAGTGTAATGTAGAAACTCATAAAGGAGACAGGCTTGCTGGGGGCTGCCGCTGAAAGTCACGGGGATTCACAAGTTTAGGATTCACTCTGAGAACTTTAGTTTGTGCTGCCTGAAAGTTTGGGGAGTTTTCAGGTGATGCCTGTAGACTGATACGAGAATTTTCTGAAATCTTTGATCCTGCAAATTGTATTGCATGGATGAATCACAGTGCTGATACAGAGTCTGCCCATGTGGAACAGCTCTCTAGGCTGAGACCTTAGGCTGAAAATAAAAGAACTTTCTTGTAGGCCTGGATGAATATTGCAAAGCCTTTTCCATCATTACACTCTCACATTTTTATTTTGGCCTTATAATGCTGTTTCAGAAACTGGATTCTTCATAGGGTTGCAAAGTTACGAGTTCATTTAGATCAAACTTCTGTATGTGTTTTTGATCCCCAAATAACCTCTCTTTCTTAATGTAAAATTCCCCAACTCTTACAAATCTGTAAACAAACTTACTTTTTCTATGTTTGTATTCATTATTTGAGTTTGTTTTGTAAACACTTTAATATCTTCCTGAAACATCTACGGAAATGTTTAGTCTTATTAATAGAAAACTCATGTTGAACTCATGCTTGAAACCTCAATCTGGGAATATCTTCTGTAGATGGAAGTTCACCATGCAGACAACTTCCACACCTCACAGACTTACCAGCCTTTTAGTACTTGATAAAGACACATAACATTTCTGTGAGTCTGTTTGATTGAACTTGGGCTTGTATTTGCTTTGGGATGCCAGTGTACTTTCCCAGAACACTTCACTGTGTTTGTTTCTATCTTATTTTTGATCATTACCTCTTTCCTAATTTAGAATCCTTTCTGTGTCTACATTTTAGCTAGCAAGGGATTTCACTACTTCATACAACCATGCTCTTTATATGTAATAGTTAGCACAGTTACTTGTTTTCCTAATTTTTGTCAAAAAATTGTGTATATTGTCCAGATTTAAGGGCTTCTGAAGGTAACTTTTAAAGTATCCAGGGTTCTCTTGGTAGAGCTCAGTTCAGGTACTTAGGACAAGCTGTTGTACTACTGATGAGCTGCTGTTAATTGCATTTAGCAAGTCTGTTGCAGAGATCACAGAGTATACACACATTTTTAGATATGATGGGAGTGAGGACTTGTGGGTATAGACTGCACTGAGATGTATCTGGGTGCCAAGCAGTGAAGATGGGAGAAGGCAGGAACACATTTTGGTACTTGGCTAGTTCTGGAGCTGCTGCTTCCTTCTCGGCACCAGGATATGGTTATGGGCAGAGTGCAATGCCAAAAGAGCTACTGCAGTCTACAGAGATGCCAATATACCAGTTCTAGCAACTGGTGTATGTCCATGTCAGACTTGTTCTGCCTGAAACTCAATTTTAGTCTATTTGTACTGTTTGTAGAGTAATTTTGGAATAACACCATTTATATTGGAAGTCAGTCCGTGGAGAATTTTTGTAGATTACAAAGTTCAGGGGTTTTACACAGTTGCCTTTTCAGATACACACTCCCAATTTGTCCACACAGAAACACACACTTCATCTCAATATATCTTTAAATTCCTCTTGCTGGTTTTGGTTTGGTTTGGTGTGGGGGGTTTTTTTGTGTCAGTTATTATATTTTTTGAACTTTGTTACATTTGCAGGAACGCAAATTGCCTTGCTACTACATCCATCCTCCACTGTTGCAATTATGCATGGGTGACACATTTATCTCAGTGATGATATCAAATGCTGTGGTGATCTGAGGCATTTACATTGTTATAAGGAGATAACATGGTGTTACATTAGTAATGTTCCCATTGCTGGCATAAGTTGCTATGTAATTTCCAAGAAATACCCTGCAGGTACATAAATAAGTCATGTCATTTCTGAGCGTATTCATTTTGCATGGCAAAAGCTTAACTTCACACTGTCCTTAAAACTTGAGGCACAGTTACTGTGGAGAACAGCTCAGATATAGGACCGGGTATAATTTCTGCATAGAGTTTCCCAGTCTTTGGTAGCACTCACAGGCAGTATTGAATAGACATGAACACCTCCTTTTGGAGATGATCCTTTCTCTGTTCAACCAGGGTTTACCTGTTTTCATCTTGTCAGTACACCATGTTGGTATAAAGAAAGATGACTGCAGTTTTGGTAGCAGAAGTCTGTCATCTTCTCTACTATGTGTGAGTGACTAATTGACATATGAAAAGTTGCTTTCTTTGGGCTAAATGGACACCATAACAGAAAGAACAAAGCTGCAAAATGTTCAGATATTTTGGAGTAGGTGTGTGTGTGTAGGTGCATGACAGTTAATTTCCAGCTATACCTGTTGAAAGACTTAGACAACTTCTGGAGTCAGTCAGTGATACATTTTCTTCATAGGTACCAATTCCCATTTGTATCCTTGCCCATCAGAAGTATGAACTAGTATCAGGTTTTGCCTAAAGTAATCCTGCTGGTGAAAGTTCAGGCAGGTTGCAGTACTTGTTTACACAAGTGTAGGTACTTTGCACAGCTTTGGTAGGAGTAGATCAGATAAAACCATGCCCCATGTTTGTTTTTTGTCATTACTCCTACAGAAATTTAACAAACACTTCCCCAGCAGCTCCAGTTTCAGTGGTTTAGAGAGGTGGTGTGATTCATTGGGCTGGACATGGGCTTCCTCTTTTGTAATATTATTTATTACTTAAACCTGCTCTGAGAACTATGGGTGAAAAGCTAAACTCCCTGAAAGAGAGGTTATTCTTACTGGGACACAAAAAAATAAAAAGACTGAGTTGAGTATGTCCGTGTGGTAAAATCTTTGGAGGTGACTTCCTTGAAGGGAGGAAGGTAGCCAAGTTTGGACTGAAGGTTCTCAGCTGGAAGGCTTGGACCTGAGCAAATATTATGCTTAAATGTTCATAACTGAACTGAGCTGCTAACTAGTAGTTGGAGGCGTACGATAAATTACTAAATTTTAGAACATTCACCTGGGTGATGGAAAGAGGGGTTTTGGCCTAGACATTTTCCTTGGCCAAAAAATGAAATGTTGTTAGAAATTGCAGCTCTGAATCTGCTTACTCTAATGGATTGGGACATGCTTTGCTAAGAAATGTGAGAAATGGGATTATGTGTACAAACTTAATTCAGCCTCTTAATCTCTTGTCAGTTGTGCCCTGGCTTCAAAGTACATTACATAGTTCTTGTCTATCTGATCTGGACTCGTTCATAGATGAACTCAGATACAATGGCTCTTTCAACGATGCAGGTGAGAACTGCTTGCTGTCAATGAGTGCTGCTAATGAGTATCCACTCAGTCATTTGCTTTCTCTCAGTTCAGGTTAGAGCTGCAGGCCTCTTTACTGTGCATTATTCAAACCCCAGGATGGAGATGGAGATCTACATTTCTGTGTGGGCTCTTCATCACTACAGTGTTCAGTGACCTAAAGATACTAAGTGGTATTTGTTGATGGAGAAGCAGTGAAGGCTTGGGATCCTGGTTCCAGACTGAGTGGTGCAGAGGAGCTGCCCTCAGTGAGCACAGACTCTTTTGCTTGTTTTTCCAACGTTATGGTTTCTTCTCTTCCCTCCAAAACAATAATTTCCCAGACTCGTCTCCACCTTGGACTAGACCTCCCTTTCCAAGCTTTAATTTCTCTGCTACCATAATGTCCGTTTCCTTCTTTCTGCTCTTTGCCTGGCCTCTCTGAATCTCCTTCCCCAAATTTCCTACTCTGGCCTTTTTCACGATATTTCCCACTTCCTCCTGCTCTCAGTCCTAGCGTCTCATTTCAGAAGCAGTGGGGCCAACATAAATAGCTTTTCCCTGCCAAAAGGGAGGAGATCATGTGCTTTGTCTTCTTTCACTTGTCTGCTTCCAGACGTACAAGATCCTCATCCTAATTTACTCATTTCCTTCCCCACTGTGTGGACTTCTTTCTCTTTTATATTGGCTTAGAAAAGCTTTTCTGTTTAATAGTACTTTTTGTACTAAACAGTACAAAAGACATAGTTTTGTGATTGTTACTTTAGGGCAGTGCAGGATTAAATAAGCTACTGCCCTTTCTCAGTCTCTTGGTCCCCACCCCTCCTCTCCTGTGCCAGCACAGATGGCCCTGCAGCCACATTGGGAGCTATACTGGGAAACAAATCTTGGTTAGAAGTAACCCAGCACCAGTAGAAGTCTCTTCTCTCAGACAGGGCCACCACACAGATTTGGACTGACGTTACTAAAGGGCTGGAAGGAAGCTGATGATGAGGGGTTGTGTTAATTGGTGTCACGCCAAAAAGGTCTCAGTGAAACTTCAGTCATCATTTCCTTCCATGTTTCGGTTCCTGGTCTTGCCCCAGTCAGCAGGAGCAAGAGAAGACACTGGAATGGAAGTCCTTCAGAGTCCTTGCAGATGGGAGCAGGGTGGGCAAGGGGTGCTGAGCCTGCAGCTCTGGGTGCTCTGTCTTTGCTTCAGTTCTGACTTAAGGAATTTTTCCTCCTTATGTTTTCATGCTATTCCTGCCTCTCTGTGGTAAGCCACATCAGCTTGCTGTTCCAATGAAGGGTATTTTCCTCCTTTCCCAGATGAGTGGATCCAGTTTACCATGTGGCTCTACCAGGGCAACATGTGGAGAGGGAATGGGTAGCCAGGATGGAGGGAACATACCTTGAGGCACTGGCTCCTGGAGGGAGTTGTGGAGCCACCCGTGCAGCTGCAACTCCAGCAGTGGTACAGAGAGGGGACCATCTTCAGAGAGCCCCAGATCTCACCCTGATATGTCTCTCTCAAGCCTGTGCAAATGGCAGGTTTTTAAACATTAACAATATTGCATAAACACAGCTCAAATGGATTAGAATGGGGCTAAAGCCACATCATCATCATCATCACAGAGGGTACTATGAGCAAGATTTCAAGTTCTTGCCACAAGGCATGGAGCAGCAGAGCTTTCCCCATCATTGTTTTTCACTGGCTTTATTCTTGGAAGCCAGTAAACCATTTTGGCAGAAATAAAACAAATATAACCCCTCCTACCCCCACCTCAATTTGGCATAAATACCTAAGCTGAAAAATTCCAGCATTTGTCAGTATAGCAACTTATACATAAGGAATGCTGAATAATCTGCTACTACTCTACCACAACATAATGTATTTTTGCTCCTAGAAAGGAATATATTAAGAACTGAAGTTGTATTTTGTAATTTCATTGGGAGACTTCTGGCATTTTCAGCATGGGAAACTTTAGTAGCCTACTGATCACAGTATTTGTGTTCTACCTTCAAGATAATTAGTGAAATATTAACTAGATAATATGTGCTGTAACTAACAGCATATTTATTATTAATAGTGAGGAAAGATCCAAATTTGAAACAAAGTGAGGAAATACTAACATATGTCTAGCAGCAACTTCTTACAGCTTCGTTTTCACATAACCTTTTGAATGTTCACTTTTAAGGTTAGGGTAGTTTTATCTTTCTGCCCTTTTAACTTCCAGAACACTTTGAGACTTGCTGTAGCATAAATTGTAACAACATGCTGGTAGCAGAAACAGACACAGACCTGCATGGTTGTATTTGGTTTATAGGGACTATTTCTGCTGGGAAATGTGATCCTCTTGCAAGGAAAATGCTGGCTACCTCTAGGCTACAGTTCTAGACAACCTCAAGTAACTTTGAAATTATTCCTGCATGACCATTAACCCTATTTGAAACTTTGCCATTGGGATTTGCCCTGCAGAAACATTTTTGTCTGCAGAAACTCTTTTACCTGTCTTTAAACTCCTGATCATACATTCAAAGAGTCTGCATTTACTGCCAGGACTGATGGCCTTGTGATGCCATTAGTATTCTTAGTTATTCCAAATTTTAGCACAGTTCTTCAGAAGTGTGACTGAAGTGGTGGCAATACAGTCTTAAGAGGAATAGGAGTGTTAAAGATAATGGGTTGCCCCCTCCTCCCTCAAAAAAATGCACTAGAAGTGAGAGGATTTTGAAATATGAGGCACATTAGAGTTCAGAAATAAGAAACACTGTGAGAAGAAACTGGAGTGGCTTGAAGCACAGGGAAGGTCTAATATGCTTCTTCAGCTGCATTAAATGTTGTATAGCTGTCCATAAAGACATAATGGGACCACACAAAATGATGCTAATCATTCTGAAGAAAGATGTACAGTAAATAATGCTCAGAAGTAACTGAATATTTCAATGAGTTCTATGCAGATTGGGATGTATCTGGAATAAGTGAAATATGGGTACATGAAAAGGAGAGATGTTGAATATAACTGCTTAGGAAAAAATAAAAAAAAATACCCCAAACAAGATTGTAGAATGATTGAAGGTACTATTAGATTTTCTTTTCCTCTGGGAGACTTGATTAAAACTTACAGTACAAAATATGTCAAGGGATAGATTATAATTTAAAATCTTTTTACACTGGTCGTAAAAAAAGAAAACCTGAGAGCATGGCACAAAACAAAATTGAAAATCAAGGCTTAGCTCCTAATGTAATTTATTTTTTAATGAAATGATTTAAAGTTTGGAATGAACTTCTGTTTGGAGACAATGAGCCATAGTATTTTGATATGCATAAGGAGAACAAATTCAGTGCAAGTGAGGCATTAACATTCTGGTGATGAATCTTCTTTTGGAGAGAGGATGCTTCCCCTCACAGTGCAGGATCAGAGCACTGGACATTCAGTACAGCATCCTGTGTTTTACAGGAGTCAGGAGATCTCACAACTTGTACCTGTGTAGCAATAACTGAAATTTCTTCCTACCTCTGCAGCTGTAGCCCCCAGCTTATCCCCTTGAAAACAGGGTCCGGTTTCTCTTCCCAGCAGGCATTAAGTGTGTTCCTCTAAGCATCTAATTTTATTTTTATTAAGCCCTTGGCTCTGCTGCCTTCTAACAGCTGTGAGTTGTACTGGTTAGTTAGTTGTAATGTGAAATATTATGTTCCTTATTATGTTAATATTATATTATGTTCCTGCAATGTGTGAAATATTATGTTCCTTGTATTCATTTTAAATTTGCTGCTTTCAGTTCAAGTGATACTTCATTCTTTCATGATGAAAACTAAATAAGGATGTTTGATTTACTTTCCTTTTATTATTCGTTGTTAAGTTACACCTGTAGTATATCTATTGTATTTTTTCTATCAAACTTTATCTGCTTTCTTATTCTTTTATAAAAGCTTTTCTAGATTTGTAAGACTTCCAGCCATTGCCTTTTCAACCTTTACAATCTCTCTGATGTTATTTTGATAAAAAAATGCCTGAGAGAAAATTTTATGCCCAGGTAAATACACGTAGTGGCACTGGAGATGTTAATTCTTCCACTATATACCATAACA
The DNA here is from genome assembly GCF_047495875.1 of Pithys albifrons albifrons. Taxonomy (NCBI): domain Eukaryota; kingdom Metazoa; phylum Chordata; class Aves; order Passeriformes; family Thamnophilidae; genus Pithys; species Pithys albifrons. The sequence continues at coordinate 13,482,170 of NC_092470.1, forward strand.
ATGCCTTTTACATCAGGTCATTGGGCTCATCTCTTGCTGGTGTTTCCACACAGGTACCCCACAATGACACATCATTACAAAAATGCCTGTTCCAGTATTAAAAAGATCCATAAAATAAAGTTTTCTATTATTCCATCTAGCTTGCCCCTTAGCGGGTAGAGCTAGGAGAAATCTTGCTTGGTAATAAAACATTTCAGGTGATAGCAAGTTTCCCTCAGGGTTTTTCTGCATCCCAGCCTTCAGCTGAAAGATGTGGGACTCCATCCCAGTGCTGGGATTACTCTCCCCTGGATCTGGTCTCAGCCCTTCCCCTTGATTCCTGCACCAGCTTCCAGAACTCTCTGGAACAGCTTAATAATCAACACTCAATGTACCAGGTGAAGGCAGACACTTTTAGCTGTTTTCCCCAGTGCTTCTGTTCAGATACAGGTACTACATGATACAGACTCTTTTTGATGGCTTTTGAAAAAATGCTCTGAAATGCAAAAGTTCACTTGCTTATGTGGCATCACTTTGTAATGCTTTTTGGTGTCCTTATGTCCTGAATCTCCTTCATGCAGACTAAACCATGAAGACCATGTAGTTTAATTTTAATACCACCTGTGCCAGAGTGCTTTTCCTTGTAATCATCTTAATTGTCACATCCGTATTTGCCTTCTAGCAGAAAACTTAGCAAAACAACTAAAAAGGTTAATTCTGCTGCAATCAATAAAGTTTGAAGAGAAGTGAAAGCAACATGAGCAAGGGCCTTGAATTCACTGCAAGTGACTCTCAAGAGTTTTGTTTAACAGGGGGCTACTTTTGCTCCAGTGAGTGTGAACAGTAGCATTGTCATTTTCTTCACACTGTTTCCTAGAGACAGGAGTCTTTGAAAGGCAGATCGGAGGTGAGATTCATTTCTGGAGTGTGGCAGGAGACTGTACAACAACTCATGCAGGGGGAATGCCAGTCTGCAAGTTTCTGTGGCTGCGGTAATTAATCAAAAAGGACGTTTCTGTCTCTCTTTATTCTCATTTTTGAAAAGGAAGAGCTAGCGCCAAGCTCATTTCAGTGTCTTTGTGCACATAATCTGGAGAACAGGATAGGAAGGTTTTTGCTGCCACATGTAGGGAATGTGGATTGAAGATGTGGTTTGGTGAGACAGCTGAGCCCTGCTCGCAGCCAGCTGGTGCCAGAAAGGACAGTCCTGCTGCCTTTTTCTTGTGCCCAACTCTGTGCTCCCCTCATCTTTTGAGCTTTGGTACCATCTCTGGTACTCCCTGCTGAGCAGATTCAGCTCATGAATCTGGCAGAAAATTGCAACTTTTTTTTCTTTTTCCTAGAATTGGTGTTCCGCCAGCTTTAGTGGGCTGTTAAATCAGGTCAACACTTTTCCAGCAACAAAGATTTGTCTTTCTGGCACAGTTAATCCCTGCTGTCTTTGCTGAGGTTCAAAATATGTTGTCATTTCCCCTGTAAGGTGGGAAATTCCTTTAACTGGCCAAGAGCTACTGGCTTTCAGGGAGCAGAAGACTCAGGTGCTGTTTCACAGTGTAAGGGATAGCTCTTGGTCTTCGTGTTTGGCAACACACTGAACTCAGTTCCTACTTGTACTGGCTGTTGTGCATGTGAGATGGAAATGAATTTTTGGGGTGTAGATGAGGGCAAATTCCTGTCCAGGCGTGACATGAGGTCCTTTGCCGGCAGGTGTCAGTATTCCATATATTTACCGTGGAGCATTGATGTCATTTTGGCTTTTTTCCTATAATTAAAAGCTTATCCAGGCATTGTACTCACACACACAGGAGAACAAGTGCTCCAGCCTAATTTCCAAAAAAAATCACAGGGTGGAGTGAGGGAGCTGTAGGATTTGAGGGAGAATCAAGTTTTTTAAATGGTGCAAACTAAAAAAGATAAAATCTTGTGGTGGAAGAGCCAGGATTTCTCAGCTGTTGTGACGTTAACATACATGACAATAACAGTGAAGGTGCCATCACCTCCTAACCAGCTGACTCTGCATGTTCAGTTAACCCTGCCTGTAGCATGCCTGATGTTCACATCAAGTGGTGTCACTCCTTACAGGACTCAGGTTTATGTACTGACTTAGATGTTGATGTCTTACCTGTTTATATTTCACAAGCAGTTCTGTGAATTTTATGGTAGGCTTATCTGCTGAGTGAGTCAAAGGGTGTTGGAAATATTGATAGTGATGCATGAAGTATTGAAAAACCCCCGAATGATTCACTTCTGTCCTGTTTTGACTTAAAAAATGCCCAGACAGAAGCATGCAAAAGAGTGAAGAAATGAAGTAGTGCACGTGCATGTATATCCATTGGGAGTATTTAAATGAGTGCTCAGACAAACACTGTGGGAAGTGTAGCTGACAAGATCTTAAAGAATTTCACATAAGAACATGTAAAGATGCACAAAATCCCTGTATTTTAGACTGCAGCAGTACTCCAACATAAACAGTTCAAGCATCAATGCCTTGTGAGTTTTGCTAAAGAAACAGATTTGCAGTCAGCATTTACTGATTGAACAAGATATGTTGATAGACTGTAAAGTAGCTCAAATGCCATTTGACCTCTGTTTGGAATTGCTCCTTGGTACATCTTGTTTAAGAATATTTCTGTGCTTTAAAATCAGAAGAACCGAGGTGCAAGCCTTGGAACCAAACATTTTTAGTTTCCCATGTTTTCCCAATCAGACTGTGCTCACATACTGGAATATCAGGAGCAGATAAGTCATTTTTCACAGACTGATAACTGAGCAGTCCTGAGCTATTTTTTCCCTTACTTTGAATTTGCAAAACCAGACATTTTTGTAGGTGTCACTGAGTGATCATGGTTTATTTACAGGACTTATGCAGACCTGATGAATAATAGTGAAGTAGAAAAGTACTTTTCAAATTTTCTTTTAGATAGATACTTGGTGAATTCTGAAAATGAGACTCCAGACCTGATCTTACTGTAAGTTAAACCTCAGGGGTAATGAGTGTGATGGTTATAGCCTCACATAGCCTTTCCACACTGTGAAAAAACCAACTAGAAACACAAGTCTTAGCCTCATACAGTATCTTCTCTGATGACACATGAGAGGATATTCATCTGTGGGGCAAAATAGGTTTGTTTCAGCAGGGCTGAACTACAGCTGATTCTGTGCAGTGCACTTAACCTTTTGGTTGCATTGGCACTAAATTTTGTACGATTTTGGTTTAAATGAATTCAAAATATGAGGGTGTTTGCTTGATCACAGCTCAGTAGCACAGGAGCTGATCAAGCAGCTTTATTAGTGTGATTTTCAAGTTTAATAACGGGCGAGTGGCTGCCACTCAGTTGTTTTAAACCGGTATGACTGATGGCTATCATGTAGCTTCTCAGGGAGAAGTATAAATATTTTATTATGCTGTAGTTCAGCAGGGCAGGTGTGAACTGTGGAGACCAATGTTTCATGCTGACACACAGCACTGACATGGATGAGTAGACAGATAAACGCTGAGTTGCTCAGTGCTTGTTTGTAGATTCTGCTGATGGTTCTATTTTCTGCAAAATATTTTATTGGAGTAATAACAGGAGCTGTCTGTGTCATGCTAGTGGACCAATTACCTGGAGCACCAGGATTGCAGAGGAGAGTGTGCTTGACATCTGTGTGGATGAAAAAGGTGAGTTAAGGGTGTGCATGGATGTGGGCAAAATGTTTTTAAAACACAAAAGACAAAGCCTTCATAGTACCTGCAATTCCCATGCACAAATAGGAGTGGAAATAAATGGAAATTGCTGGTGTTAACAGCATTTCTCCCTGGAGAAGCTAAGGCCTTGCAGACCTCATGGTGTGTCCCATAGCAGAAGGTCATCCATGTGAGATTTGAATGTGATACTTCGATTTTTGATTCCTGTGCCTGGCTGGTGTGTGCTGGATAAGAGCAAGCAACAGATGTCTATGAATAGTTAGAAAACAGCAAGTCCTGCTGAAGTGATGTGGTGCTGCACATTTAAAGATATTCACAGTAGGGAAACACCTGGAGAAAAAGCTACTGACTGTGGTTTAAAATGAGATGTTTTTTCAATCCAATATCAAACACAACTTTTAATCCTGTTAGGTAACTATTTGGGATCATAAGGAGTCTACACAGTGAGCACTAGAGGAGAGCTATTTGTGAACAACCAACACCAAGTAGCTACAAGACAACTGATTTTTCTCAGACTCCTGTCAGTAACTTGGGATATTTTTCATGTAGTTCCCAAGGCTGGTGCAGAGGAGAGACAGGGGACAATGCTGATTTAGAACAACTGAGGATCTGATCCTTTATGTTTTAACTTGGGTTTCCAAGAAGATGAGACTTCACACTGAGCTGCTGATCCTATATCATGTAAGCAAATAAGAGTTACAGGTTAAGAGTTTCCTTTCTTTTTAAAGGATTGCATTTGCATTTTAGCAAACTGGCTGGGGTAAAGGCTGTTTATGTCTGTAGTCCTCTGTGTTACTGGATGTGCACATCATTGGTTTTGGATGAATGATTTTTTTCAAATGTTTATCAGTTAAAGCTAAGGGTAATGTTTTTGTCTCCTTGCTCATTTGATTGGGGGTATAAGAGTATCTGTCTTCTCCAGGGCTTTGTGGGAATAAGAACTTGTTTCCTCTGGAAGCAATTCCAGCCCTTCAGGAACCATGTGCCTTGGTACAGCCTGGACTAGGCCTGCAGCAAACAGATCTGGCATTTCCCTTTTTGACCTTATACCGAGAGACGTGTAAGAGCAGAGATGCTGTGCTCGAAACCAAGGGGAGGTTTTTTCCAAAGGGCAAAAAACTTTTTATCTGGAAGGAAATAGTAAGTGTTAGTAACCTCAGTAGTTGTGCTGGGGGCACCCAGGGCATTCCAGGGAGAAGCCATGAAGGGGAAAGGTTTTGTTTTGCTGCCACATAAGTGAAATATTTACTTTTGGGGAGTTGTTTTCCCTCAGATCTGGTGATTAACCCTGACCACAGTATTAGGTACTGTGTAAATACAGAACAAGATGATGATCTGTGCCCTATAGAGTATGTGTTGAAAGCAAACACCTACCCAAAAGGCCTAACTATGCTGCTGCTCACAGTAATTAAAGATACAGTAATGACTCTGTCATTAATTAGAACTTTCTGACTTATTTCAATTCATTGGCTTATGCCCTGCATGTCACTAAGACTGACATTTAGGTATTAGGATCAAGTGATTGAGTTACTTTTTCCCTTGGTGCTGGGCTAGCAGATATAGAGGTAGCAGATGGTTACTGCACCCTTTCCATTCTGAAAAGTAAGTTTTTCCTGCAAAAGTGTTGGGGTTTTTAATCCATTGTGGTCTTTGCTAGATCAGAAAAGGACCAAAGTAAGCTTTCATTCTTTGTATATGAACAGCTCTCAAATATTTTTCATGTCCACAGAGGTTGAAGACAGACTGATCTGACATTGTTATGGTGTGTGTAGCAACAGGAACACTAATTTCTTTTAAACAGAAAGCTGTTCTCCTGGTTCTTCTGGTTCGGCACCTTATGGAACCATTTACATCCAAAGAAAGCAGGGCGAGACCCTGACGGCCACTGCAGAGCGAGCTGTGCGTGCAACAAAACTAAGCACTAAAAAGCTCATTTTTGCCTGAGGTACCAGGCTGGGAGGATCCAGCCATCCTTGCTGCTGTGAGGAGCAGCAGCAGGGACACACAGAGCTGATCATTGTTGACCTCTTGTAGTCGAGCTCATACAGTGTCTGTGCTGTGAGCATGATTTTTATGAGAACGTTGCCATTCTTTACAGGCACACAGGAGTTGCTGCAGCTCGGCTTCTGCCTCATCCTCTTGTCAGTGCTTTTGAGGAGAGAATCAAAGGGTCCCAGCTGCCACTTTGATGGGTCCCAGGCACTCTGCTGTGTCCACAAAGCAAGTGGCAGCAAGGGCTGAGAAGTTGGGACGACAGAGTATTTCGGTTTCATCTTCCATTACGACTGTCAAGCTGTGCAGGGGGAGATGAGTGACCCCACACAGCGGGTGGCAGCAGGCTGGTGGAGCCCCTTCGAACCTGGGAGGAGAGAGGCCATGCTGGCTGCTCCTTCAGAGGGCAGAACAAGTCCCCAGCAGTCTTTACATGACCTGTATCTGTGCGGTTTGACGGACTCTTCTATAATTAACCATTGTCAAGAACACTTCTGAAAATGCCGGCTGACATTTCAAATGGGAACATCAGATTAAGAAGAGAGGTAATGAGGTGCAAGAAGAAAATCCTTCCCTGGGGAACAAATCAAACCTGATATCATCATGAAAGGTAATGAGAAATGCACTACCAAACTGAGGAGGTTCACTGCAGCTGCCTAGAGGAAACAAAACTATGTATTTCTATTTAAAACATCAAGAGGGGATGATGATGTTTTGGTCTGCTGGTTGAGTTAAGGGACACTCAGTTTGCACACCTGCCTCTTGTGTGTAGTTTTGCCACATGTTTCCTTAGTCCTTGGGCAAGACATTTCACTTCTCTGGGACATAAGGTATGTCTGATTGATGTAAGCAAGTCAGTGCAAACTGTGTGTGTTACACTGATATGACAGGTTTGGAGGCTATGACTGGATCTACACTGCTAAATACCACAGGGATAAGTGGTACAGATGAGTCCTGTCCACACTACACAGAACTTGGCCTATCTTCTTTTCTGATCACACAGGATACCTCTGTGGCCCTAAGGCAATACTGTTTTGTTTTAATCTCTTCTACAGTTTGTAGTATTTCAATACTCTCAGACCGTATGGCAGACCATCACAGGAGTGTTTTTGTAGCGTCAATTTGAGGATTTGCGTTGCATATTCTGGCATGTGGCAGAAAAATCTGTGTCTGTCTGGAGGAGTAAGAGCAGTTTTGTTGGTGTGGGAGAATTGCACAGTGTTGAAGAAGGCAGACCTGTACCCTTCTGTCTTTACTGCCTGTGGCCATTATGTCCCCTGGAGCAGTCACAGGTGTCACCTGGGCTGGCAGTGCCAGACTGTGCTGACAATTAAAATATTGACCACCTGTGATCCTGTAAATCAATTTGTTTTCTGTCTATGCTGCATTTAGCAGTATAAGTGAAGTCCGTGGCTGTGTGCCCACATTGATAGATAAGTCAGGGTATATTGTTTCACATATGGTGCTCCACAGTTGAAGGAGCTGTGGCCACAAGAGCTTGTGTCATAGATACAGAGAGTATTAGGTGACTGTCATAATAATTACTAAGCTTACAGATATACCTAGTAGCTTAAAGTGTGTAAGAAGCATGGATATTCCCTACACAAAAGCTGAGCAAAACTTTGTTGCTTGAGAGAATGTTTTTCAGTCTTTGGCAATTTGCAGACCATATGCAAGTTTTCCAGGAGAAGCACAGATTACCTATAACAAAACCCTCTTGACTGGGGATGTGCTTTCTTGAGCTTCTGGCATGTGGTCATAAAGATAATTTCAGATTGAGCCCCACCTTGTTACTGCAGAGTAATGTGTTTCAGTTGTTTTGGTTTTTTTTTAAAGAGAGAGAGATTTAAAGATTAGCCTTTCCATCTTTGGCTGAAAATTTCAATGAATTTAGGTTAATGTTTCTGCCATCACTTCTAAATAGTTTGGCATTTTTAAACTATTTATACCAGTTTTTAAAGTCTAGAAAATCTGTTCATTACTGAATTTGGTGGGTTTCCTTATTTTCTAAACTAAAGCTGCTGATTTAGATTTTGAACACATTTTAATATTGATTCTTTTTAACAAAGAACCACCAGCTAATGACTAGACCCATGGGAGACTGGACATTACAAGGAGAGGGCCAAACATAGGTGAAGAATGTGAGACTTCCCTTAGCTTAGTGTGTTTTTTGAGGCACTAAAACCTGATGTGGTGTTTGATGCCCAAGTACTGCTCTGTGTTCTCAGGGACAAGGATGCCATTTCACATGGCATCTGCTGGATGTGAGGACAGAGCAAGCCTGCAGAGCATCCTGAGTGTCAACCAATAGTCCTGCAGGGCTGGAAGAGCTTGGGAGCATGAGGACTTCATACCAAGAGGAGTAAGATGCTCTTACCTTCATCTGCTGTCCTGTTGATGTACCCTCATTGCTGATAGCAATCTTATGTGTCTGCAATCTTGGTCTCATCTGTGTGTCACCTCTCTTCCTGTGACAGCTCTTCCCCCACACTGCCACAGCCACCACAAAAGGTTTTGTTGCTCCCCAAGTTATGTGGCCCGAAAGCATTTACTCCCTGCAGCATTCTGCCATTCATTCCAGATCCCAGTGTAGGATTTGTGGCTAATGCTGCTTGAGCTGCCCTTGGGCTCCTGGCAGGGTTAGTGGTGTCATTTTTCTACCAAAAGTCCTGCTCGGAATTTTAGGTAAATTTTGTGGGGTTTGAGTTGCATGGATGTCCGACAGCATGTTGTGAGTCAGAGCAAGGCAGTCAGTATCACACTGCTCCAATAGAAGAAAAATATAAAGGTGACTGTTACAGTATTTATAGCATAATTTTTCATCCTGAGATTTGCAGTATTTTGCAAGCTTGTTGGAGTTCTTCAGCATAAAAGCCCCATGATTATAGAGGAGCCGACTCATTAAAAGAGTCTCTGTGTCTCCAGAGAACCCTGAAGAAAGTACAGTGCTTTAATGCATCTAAATTCACTTGAGAGTGGCTGGTACTATCGGTTAAACTCCATAGGAAATGTATTTCTTCTCTTCACTGTTTTTGCCATTTCCTCTTTCCGTAGTGTTTCCTCTGAAACATCTTCTTCCTGTCTGTAACACAAATGGAAGGAGAAATGGCACCTTTTTACTCTGCAGACTTGCCCCCTGTGTCTGTTCCTCCTGCCAGCAGCAATGACTGCAAGTGTTTCCTGCTTTTTGTCATGAGAGGCACCTGGAGAGAAAATAGCTAAAATAGAATGTAAGGCAGAATGTGTTTCATTCTCTACATCTTTAGTGTTTGGTACTTACTGGTTTCTGGGCCACCTGAATACCCATGCAAGGCTGATGTGAGGCACATTATGGAGAGGATGAGTAAGAGTAAGAATAGGAGTAGAAGCAGTAGGAGTAACTTGGGGAGGATTTGACTTGCAGAGTCTATTACTGACCTTGCTAATGGGGAGATACCAGCTGGTTTCTAGGTCCTAGTCCATAGGCCTGACAATTGGCAAGTGGAAATGTTTTACTTTCAAACTGAGGAGATGTGACATGGTAAGTCCAACATGATGTACATGGTAATACCATGAAAATGGCATCTCTTTTCAGGAGAGGCCATAATTCTGCCTTCGGCCTTCTTTTTGTCTTTGTTTGCCATTTGGCATTTCACTCATTTCATTGTCCTGTGAGTCAAAAGTTGGCTGCAGCGTGGTCAAACACTCAGACTCCTCTTTATTTCAGTGTTACTTTGTGGTCTGCCCTTTGACTAATTCCCTCCTCTTACTCCCCTGACCTCCTTGTTTCTTGACTGTATGATGCTGGATTTGCAAGACTGATGTTCTCTGAGCATTTCACACTGTGTTGCCTCGCATATTTTATATCGATGTTCTAATTAACTCATCAGGTCATGATGGATGGGTGTTTATGTCAGTGACTCTTCTCTGAACAATGAAGACTGCAAGGAAATCTCCAGGAGCCTGGGAAGTGTGTGCAAAGGAGTTGGTTTTATGGGAGCTGTTAACATGCTCTTCCAGGCTGAGTTTGGGGATGATCCGTAATCTCAGATGGGATTCCCTGGCAACTGAAAAATTGCTCAGCTCTGGCTTTTTTGGTACATGCTCCCACACATTTCCTTGAATGGTGGGCATCATTCCTCTGCTAGATCTAGTGAGAGCAGCTCTGTCCCAAATGGCAGGAAAGAGTAGGTTTGGGCATAGAAAAAGCAGAAAAGTACTTGACAGGTCCTGACCCTGGTGAAGGAGCAGAAGCTGGTCACAGAAAAGCTGCTCAAGGCTAAGTACTGTTCCTGTAAGAAGGCAGAAGCAGTGGACTGAGACGCAGTATTTGCTTTCTTTCCAGACTCGTCTCAGCTGTCTTTTAGTCTGTGCTGGCTTTCCACTCCCTGCCCTTCTCTCCTTAAGTGTCTGTCTGGTTCAGCAGCCAGAAATAAAACATTTAGTTACATTGTGAAACTGGTAAGTGGGGTGTTCCCGGGTTCAGCAGTCAGTACCAGGCCAGCCAAGCTCATTTGTTTAGAGGATGTTCTTGCAAGACCTCACACTGAATGTGCAAGCCTTGCATGAGAGATGGAGATGCACATTGGCAGCCTCTGTGCCTGGTGGACTCTCAACATGGCAGCCTGTTTCCTTTGCCTGCCTGGCAGTGCTGTGAACCAGCTCCTAAAGTGAATGTGCAGCTGAGTGTAAACTGAGTTCCCTGGTGTGGTTCTGATCCCCATCTGTTCATAGGGCATGAACAAACCAAGGTGATCAGCAGCTCATGCAGCTTGTTCCAATTTCTTAACTGATTTTGAGTTCCAATCAAATGCAATCTCACAGGAGTCTTGGGGAGCCCATACGTCCCTTTGGAAGGAGTGATATTCAGGGCAGACAAACAGAATGGTACTGGAACAACAGTGAAAATTGCTGAAGGCCAAGGAACAAAGTCCTTTGGGAGAAAAGGAACCTGACATCATGAAGAGACAAGCCTTCAAACCTTCATCTTGATATAAGAGGGCAAATACCGACTTTTAGAATAAACTGAATTCAAGGCTCTTTGGATTTGGGAGGTTAAGAGAAGGTTCGTGACATCTTACAGTTGTGTCAAGGATATGTCTTCTCTCTCTCTTACATGTCTTCTTTTCATTCTTTTTTCGTTTTCTATTTGTGTCTGATGTTGAAGTTGATTTGATTTTCTGATTCCTCCTGCATTTAATTTCCCTGAGTTCAGTCTCTGCCTGGATTTAGAGTTGTGATCATTAGTATTTGGAAGTATGGGGTTAAAATGATAAAATAAATTTGTTAAAATATAGGGGTCTTTTTCTTGTAGCTTTTCAGGATCTAATTATTTTGGAGCTGATCTAGTAAGAAATTGATAAGATGAAAATGTAAATTTGCAGGTTTAGAATTCAAAGTATTTTTCATTTGATCAAAGAGAGGGAAGCAGTTTGCAGAACACACAGCTTGTGTCTTTGCAAATGTCTAAAGTTATGTGATTATAGTCAAGCCATCAGGAAATCCACAGGGCATCCACTAATGTTTATTTCATTTTTCCTACAGGAGGTCTTGACCTTATCTTCATGCCAGGCCTTGGGTTTGACAAAAAAGGCAACAGATTGGGAAGAGGGAAAGGATATTATGATACCTATCTTGAAAGATGTATGAAACATCCACATGGAAAGCCTTACACAATTGCCTTGGCTTTTAAAGAACAGATTTGTGAATATGTGCCTGTGACAGAAAATGATGTTCCAATAGATGAAATCCTTTATGAAGACTGCTGAAAGCATCTTGATACCAACCCACCTTCAGAGCAACCAACCAAAGATGTCAGATCCATCAATCATGGGGTTTTTAATTGTCTTTTATGACTTTGGGAACAATAAAATACACTATTTGTGTTTAAAAAAAACCCAAGCAGTTTAAATGTGGTAATAGTAGCGAGGATTGCTTTATTTGCTTCTAATTAGCAAGTGTCTGGTGTGAAGTCTTATTCTAGAATCAATAGAAACAGGAATGTGTGACTGTTTATTACAGTAAGAATCATTTTTTCTCATGATATTTTTGAGGTACAAGCTTCTTGATACTTAGCAGATTTATTATTCCAGTTTAAAAGTAAAGTGTCTACTAATGGCAGTTCTTGATCCATTCTGGAATGAGATACTTGTTATGGTAAAAGTTCTTAGTACTTGAATATTATGTACATCCATGAACAGAAAAAGAAATTGCCGGATGAGTCCTAGAATAAGCTGAGAGAAAAATGATGATTGGAAAAGAGCCTTAATTTTGGTGTATACAATAATTTTGACTCTTTACTTGGCTGCTTGCAGTTTTCTTAAAATAAAGGGAGTATCTGTTAAAAAGGCTGAAGTCCATAACTATGGTATATGGTTCTTTCCTTTAACTGAACACAAGATTGTAATGTAGTCTAAAATGTGCTCACTGAGTTCTCCATCTGGAGTGAAACAGCTCTTTTTTGGTAAAATACTATTCAAAATTACTTTAAGTTCTCTAATTTTGTACATGGACCATTCATAATATCCCAAAATACTGTATGAAGTTTGAGTGCTCTCTTAAGTGATAACGAGATGCTAAGAATTGCAGAGAGCAGGTGTAATGGACTGAATATTTTGGGGGGAAGGTTGGTTGTTCTCTGGTTCTCCAGACCATCCTGGAAATCAGGAAGAAGATAGTGGGTTTCCTCTGCACACTGTCCTCATAGCAACAGGACACAGTATTTCCAATCAGGATCAATCAAACTGTCAGAATTTTGTGTTTCTTCCTTGGTGCAATTTCACTTTTTATGTTTAAGTCTTCCCTCAATCAATAAATCAGTGCATTTATTTTCACCAAACTGCTCTGTCATCATTTAAGAATCCATGAATTCTTAAGGACCAGATGCAGAGCAGAATGACCATAAGACTTTCTAAGCAGTAACTGTTACTGGGAACAAAACCATGCATACAGCACGTACAAACCTTTTCATCAGAATGCTTGTGTTCAGTTTCATTTCCATTTTGCTAATGTAGTAACTAATTAAACCCTCTTGCTCTGGAGTGAACATAAACTTAGCAACTGAGGTCTCCCTGGTACTTGCTGGTACTTCTCCACCCTGTGTGAAGCAAGGTCCATCTGGCTGAAGATCCCTTCAGTGTTGGTCTGCTGGGCATCCCACCAGTTGTGTACAGGAAAGCTGCAGCCTGAGCAGGACGGTTGGTAGCAGCTTGCAATATGGGTTGCTTAGTAAAATTATGGTGATCAGACTTGGGTTTCCATCCATTCCATATCAAACTGTTGAATCCACCAAGTGAAAGGTGTGTTCATGGGTGCACAAAGAGTTGTGCAAACAGAAACTGAGGTGGCAGTATCGGCCATGGTGTATGCATGGAGTGTCCTCCAGCTCCTGTCAGCTCTGAGTGCTCCCAGCTGTGCTGCCGTACAGGAGGGAGACAGAATCTTACAGTTCCAAACCTTCAGGGAATAAATATGATGAGAAAATTGGACCTTTTTTATTTCCCACAATCCCTGTCCTGGCAGTATTTTAATCCCTTCTTAATTTCTGAATTTCTGTTGGCATATGGAGAACAACAAAACAAAAAGATGGGGTAGGTTTTGCACGTGGCAGACCTGTTTCAGGTTTGTCTCAAGGCTGAGTTCACCTACCACATTAGGCTCAGCACTGTGCCATGTGGCCCAGCCTGCCATCACCATCAACAAAGCCACGCTGAAGCCAGTGCCTGCCACAGCAGAAACCTGGATCCCACGTCTGATGGATGTTTTAAGTGCATGTATTAAGTTCAGTGCTTTGCAGCCCTTTGGATTAGCTTTTGATCTTGCTAGCTGAGCTTTGATTTATTCATTACAATGAGGGCTACTTGGCTTGTAGGTATTTTACTACAGATGATACCAGGTGAACCACTGTGCACTGAAAGGCCAGGATATGGGAAAGAGGCTTCAGAGCCAGCACTAACAGCTGTACAGAAACAAAGGGCTTAGAGAGAGACAAGGACTTGGGTTTGTTGTGTGAGAGTTCAGAATACGAGGGGGGGAAGTAAAAAGCAAGAGTTGGGATGCAAAATACAGGCCCTCATCCAGCACAGCCGCAGATGGGCACCAAGCTTTGTCCTTGTGGGCTCAATGGAGTTGCTGGAATTAATTGGTGTAGAAAAAGCAAATGAGCTTTGGAGGTTTTCAGGACTTGGGGCAAGGAGTGTGTGCAAACTCCTTATGTCTCAGGTCACTTTTTGATACATCACGGAGCCATTATTTCCAGCTTTCACTCCAGACTGCCCTTTCGGCTACAGCTGCAGTGGGAAAGGATGAGACTATTTAATGTACTGCAGCACTAGAACAAGAGCTGGTGCTTTGTTTCTTGCCAGCTTGCTTCTCCTGAGTCCAGAGTTGATCATTACAGACTCATTGACCAGGCTGAGTGAGCTGCAGGACCCTGGATGATGCAAATAGGTCTTAACATTTGGCTGGTGGGCATAGTAAAATAATATTTATGTATATTGTCTTGAGAATCACGGAGCTAAATAAATGTGACAGTTTTCATTTGACATCCCCAGCCTTGCTGCTGTCGCTCAGGGTTTTCCTTTTTGCCACATAACATGAAATCACTGTCAGTTTGATAGTATATAGCAGTGCTCCCAAAGCACAAGGGTTAGGGGGGGTGGTGGGTGCATCAGGATTATTTACGTTTGCTATGCATGAAGTGGCACTCAGGGAGCAAGGCAGGCTGCCAAGACAGAGAGAAATCGAGGCTGTCTGGTTGCTCTCTTGTATCTCTCCATGCTGGATTGTCAGGGTAGGATTTATAAAAATTGCTTCAAAACAGTATCATCTTTCCTCAAATGGACGTGCCCCCGTCTGGTGCAGCGAATGCCATTATTGCTATTCTCATGACAAAGCGTCTATCAATCTCCACTTTGTTTATAAACAAATCTGCCTGCCCTGCATCAGAAATGGATAGACTAAGGAAAAATACCATTACCAAAGGAATAAGTTAATTATATTTCAGGATCTCAGCAGGGAATGCTATCTCAGAGTATTCAGTAAGATCTGACCAGTGGAGTTATAATTAAAAAATGTCCCCAGGGAGGAACTTGTAAATTATTTACCGTAAGGGGCTTTTTCAGGCTCTTTTAGTTAATTACACAGTGTGGAAGAGAAAGGCCTCAGAAACAAATTAACTAAGAGGTTGAAATGGCTTTGTTAAAATCATGTTCACAGCTAAGCAAGCGGGTGACTGTGAGCAAGGTTCAAATATAGGACAAATCTTTGACAGCTGACATTGCTCATGGTTTAAAAATCTTATGGAAAGCACCAAAAAGTCTGTGCATAGAAAATGCAATTGTTGGTTTTGTCCAGTACTCCTACTGGCCTTGAAAGGCTTAGTAGGTAGTCCAGATCTGACAGTGCTTCATGGCCATTTGCTTTGTGGGGAGGAACTGACATTCGTGGGCTTTTTATAGGGTACAGAGGAAACTGGCTGGATTTAATGATCTTAAAGGTTTTTTCCAACCTTAACGATTCTACGAGTCTATGATTCTAAGCCCTAGCAGAGGGAGATGAAAGATTAGAGGTAATGGAGAGACAGAATAAGAGGATCCTGGGATGGTATAAATTTTCCATCACTCTTTCACCATCTAGGCTGTTTTAAGCTCAAAAACCTCCTGGTTAAGCCTTAGTGGAAGATGGGCCAAGTGTGGTCCTTGGTGCCAAGAGACATGTACTCATGCTATTAGGGGTTGTGTCCTTTTCAAATATGTGGGTGAAAACAGCTGGTGTGACCTCTGGTCAGAGACGGAGACTGGAAGTCAAGAGACCAGAGCTTCCCGTTCATCTCAACCACTGACTCATTGCTTGGCCAAGGAGGAGGCATTGTCTAATATTTGTTTGCTGAGGAATAAGGCAGCCAGGAATATCTATCTGCCTGCCTGTTGATGCCAAATTCTATGTGTGTCATGGCCTTTCACCTGCAGTTGCCCTTGAATTTATTTCTGAAAAGCCCCACATCTGCTCTGGCATTATTACCAAAGAGCAGCCAGCCAGGCACAGCTACTGGGGACCATTTACATACCTATAGTACACTTCTTTACCTTGGGTCTCCTTTTTCTCTCAAATTTATTGCACTTACATATCTTGCTTAGATGGAAACAACCCTACAGTTAAAAATCCCTTTATCCCCTCTGTGTACAGTCTTCAGAAGATGCCATGTGATTGTAGCTTGAGGGTACCATTATCACATCCTAAACAATAAGTTCTCCACCTTCAGGCAAACTATCTGAAAATGTGGAGATGAAAGCTGCTTTAGTCCTTCATCAGGCAGATGAGATTTCTGCCTTTATTTTGTTATACTGTAAATCTGCTACTTAGTTTTCTAGTCTCTCTGAAAACTACTGAATCATAAAAATGCTTGTAGCAAATGCCAGCTTGTCTGTCACCAGAATAATGCATTTTAAATGGCTTATCAGCTCCAAGAGAAGACTACAATATTTTGGAGATGATTTGGATATATAGTTAGAGGAAAAAATACGTTCACATCTTTTGAATTGTCTTGATCAGTAGATTTTACTTTGTATTTTATTGCAGAGTATCCAGTAGTACTCAGAGAGAAAAGGGAAAATATCCCTAAATTTCTGCAAAGGTACCTTATTGAGGGGGAAAACCACAGAAGAGTGCATCAGGACATAATGTAAAACAAAGGATTCTTCTTGAAAGGGCAGGGCTATAAGCTTTGAATATTCACATTGGAAGTATTGCCATTTAATTACTAGGAGTGGTGAGTCCATATTAACCTTTATGGAAAAGTACTATAGGCTATAATAAAGCTGAATGCTTTTCTATAGCCTTTTGTTATCATCTTGTCAAATTTAATAAAATATTACTAATAAAGAAGTTCTATTAGAATGGGTAAAAAAATTACTGGAAAGGATCATTTCCTACTAAATAGTTTAGATTCACAGAGTGATTGTTACTAGACTGTATTAAAATGTATATGACTTTTTCATTCTGAATGCAGCTGGAAAATGTAATTAACAGATAAAACTGTGCAGGGCCTTGGCTGTTGTTGCCTTGCCCATGATCGAGGTTCCCTGGCTGCTTTTGAGTCCCTGCCATCCTGCATGTCCAGGACAAGTCAGAGCAGAGCTAGAGACTGCCTGAGACTGATCCAGGTGGGATAAGGCAGGATTGAGACAGTCTCATGTATATACTTTGGCTGGAGAGGGATAACACAGGGTCTAATGAGGATAGGGAAGGCAGGCAGCACGTCTGACCACACAGGCAGCATCTCTGACATGCTGCTTGAGGGAGTCGGCCCAGAGGTCTCATCTGACTGAGCAAATGACCTTCAAGTCATATTAGCTGATAGTGCTTCAGGTGCACTGATGGTGAAGAACAAGGTTGCCAGACTTTCCTGGCTGTGAGGGCTTTCCTTCACCAGGAGAGTTGGCTGCTTTCTACCTGCAGCCTTCACAGAGAGAGGTGGGAAACTTTTCTCTGGGAGACCCCCGAGTCTTATGGCACATCAGGCAGAGATGACAACAGAAGAGGAAACTTGCAAAGTTAGAGGTTTTTGTAGAATTGTATAATTGTTTAGGTTGGAAAAGACCTTTATATTATCAGGTCCAACCATTAATCCAGCACTGCCAAGTCCCCCACTAAACCATGTCCCCCACACATTATGTGTATCTAAGTGGTGTAGCAGATCACTGACCATTTCCCCTTGAATTGTGGGGAATTTATTCTGCTCCTTATCCCTGTGTTTCAGCTCAGGGGCTGAGTACCCAAAGATCAACTGGTCTCACTATTAGAGACTGAGGCAAAGATACTATTGAGTATCCCAGCCTTTTCCTCATCCTCTGTCACTAAGCTTCCTGCCATGTCCAATAAAGGATAGAGATTCTTCTTAGCCCTCTTTTTGTTGTAATGCATTTGTAGAAACATTTTTTAGCATCTTCTGTGGCAATAGCCAGATTAAGTTCCAGCTGGGCTTTGACCCTTCTAATTTTCTCTCTGTGTACGCTCACAACATCGCTGTAGTTCAGCCAGGCTGGTCTTCCCTGCTGGCTCATCTTTCAGCACATGGGAATGGCCTCTTTCTGCACCTTAAGAATTTCTTTCTTGAAGAAAGAGGAACCTTCTGAGACTCCTCTGCCCTTCAGGACTGCCTCCCAAGGGACTCTGTCAAACAGGCTCCTAAACAAGCTGAAGTCTGCCCTCCAGAAGTCCAAGGCAGCTGTTCTGCTGACCCCTCTCCTTACAAGGACAGAAAAGTATCATTTCCTGATCGCTGTGCCCAAGACAGCCTTGAACCATCACATAACTGTTTGCATAATTTCTGGAGTGGAAAAGGTCCATGGTCCTCTGGGAACATCGCTCTTGGAACCCACCAGCCCTTTAATACAGATTGGGGCAAAAGTGAAAAGTATAGCAAGAGAAAATAGGTAAATTTAACAGGAAGATGCAGCTGAGGTGGAAGTTTAGGGAGGTTTAGATACAAGCAAGTCATGCTGAAAAAAGGGAAAAAGAGATTATTCTCTGAGAACTGAATTGCAATGACTTAGTGGGAGATGAAAGGGCTTAGCTCAGACTTCAGCAGTTTTGCAGCCACCCTCCTGAGGACAACTTGCAAGAGTCAGTGGCCAGATGCAAACTGCTCTTTTACAACTGTGATAAACACTTTGCGAAGGCTGTAAAGCAACTTCCCACTTTATAAAGGCTGAAAAGTCAACTTTGCAGCTCGTTATCTGGGAGAGCCTTACTTCCCTGGGACTTCTACCTGAACTGGTAGGACTTTAATAGACCTCATCTGCTTTAATTCTACCAGACACGCTGCTGTCTCCCTAACACAAGATGCTCATGTATGAACACTGTTGTTATAATAAATTAAGAGCACTGCGAAAGGCCCTGGAAGTTGGCCATAAATCTGGTGGTAAGTGCCAGTGAGCAGCAGGGGCTCGGCTGTACATCATTAATAAAGATGTTGAAGAGGCACAGGCGGCGCGTTGCTGTGGATGTTGTTACTCAGGGCTCCACCACAGCACAGCTGAGATTTGATACGCACAGGACAATCAGTCAAAAACTCTTTGCTGCTTTGAAAATGATGCAGGTTAATGTTGGTGGTGAGGTTCTTGTTTTATTTAAAGGAAGAAAAGGAGTCTATCTCCATCTTTCAAAATAACACAAATTCCCAATGAAATTCTCCAGCTTGTTGAACAGTGCTGCAAACACTTTGTTTTTACATAATTTGAAACAAAATTAAAGCGAGGTTTAAAGCTCTGTAGGACACTGGTCTTCACATTGTAAGCACAATCTACAGCACAACAGGCCTCTGACTGGGATTAGTCCCAGCACAATGCAGATTATTCAAGAGCAAGAATAGAGAGGTTAAGAGGAGGGGATTTTAGTGCAGGAAGCTTACATCTGGTTTTGCATAATGGCTGTGGAGCAGCAGCAAGACCAGCCAGGTTATTTTCTTACCACTTGAATAGTTCAAATGCATCCTGGATATATAATGTGGCTATGCCTCTGTTTTCCCTGATGGGTGCCCAAATTTTTGGAATATCAGAGTCCTCCTTCAACATTTGTAGGGTATTCTATGGTGCATGGATGGAAGCAATAAGAGGCACAGCAGTTGTCTTGCTTATCATGGCAAGAAATGAAATATTTTCCTCTCAGGACAGCAGTTAGAGGACTGCAGCCATCTGAGCATCACAGGGGAAATGAGGAGCAGAAAGGTTGAATGGCCAAGGAGGAGGAAAGGGGCCAGCTCTTCACTGGGGGCTGTCACAGACTCATCTCCTGTCAATTGGGAGACTTTACACGGAGCCCTGAGAACACAGGTATTTGTGGATTTTTTGGGGGAAAACAGAATGTAAATTAGATTTTAAAGCAAGCATTTGTCTAAAATTAGAAGCTATGGGCCTGATATGCTGTAGAGTGTGACAGGATAAGGGGCTAATTGCAAGCAAGCTTCTATCCCACTTGATTATTGTTGTGACATGCAGATTATTAACATGGTGGTCTAAATATGAAACAAGTTGTTTAAATATTAAACTGTCAAGTGCTTTTTCTGATCTCTTAATCACTCCCAAAGTAGGGGGGATGTGTGTGTAAAAAAGGAGTTTCGGACTCTGCCCCTGTCTGATGCCACATTGCTCCCTGTTAGCATGGCAGCTGCTGCCAGGAAGCTGTAAAATGGCATTTTCCATCATCTGCTTTGCTTATGAGTGTATTTAATAACTGATCCTACATGATCTTCTGCGAGCTCTCACACAGGCACAGAGGCTGCTGCCTCCAATGAGCCTCTCTCAGCCTCAGGTTTCTGGCACAAATGGCCCTACATGGGGATTTGGATCAAGGGAGATGGGGAAGGAAAGAAGCCATTTGTCAAACTAGCATCTCCGTGGTTTCGGGAAGCTTCCCAAAGTGCCAGTTCGTGCACTTTCAAACAGCTGTCTTCAGGTGGAGGAGGAGGCCAACAGACAGCCCTCCTCCTGCTGCAGGACAGTTGGAAAAGGTGAGCAAGTTCTACACTATTTTCCCATTTTCTTAACCTGCAGAACAGCATAAACATCCTCTTGGTGCTTAAAATACAGTAATGCACCTCCAAGAGAGGAAGAACTTGGCTGCAGCTGAGCATCCTGCTTCTTTCCAAGGTCTCCCCAGTGCTGTTGCTCCATGAAGTGACCTCTGTTTGGTGTCACCTTAAAGATGCGTCAAGAGTAGTGTAAGTACATTAAACTCCCATCACTTAGAACCCTGCACTATTGAATTTTATTTCTCAGATAGATTTTGTGCCATGCAAAAGGTGGTGTACATAGAAGATCCAGTATAGGAATTGTTTTGCAAGAGAATAATGTTGTTGGGAGACAAATACACGCATATTAATGGCATGCAGCCTAGGGATTATTAAAGGCAATGAGCCTAGAGCCCTTACTTAGGAAACTATTTGTTCAAGGAGGAGACTCTTAAAAACTTTGGCTTCATTATTTCCTTCCTGTGTAGCACATAAGAGCACAGAAAGCCAGCTCTTGAATTCATGGGTCATAGCCCTGTCTGCTGAAGAGCTTGAGAAGGATCAATGTAAAATGAGTCCTAGCACTGCCTTTCCCCAAGAGCACAGCAAAATGAATCCACCACTAGTTTCTCTCTGTGGAGCTGGAAAATACAAATAGAAAGTAAAATTTGTGCTGATAATTACTTTGGCAGCTGTCACATATGCATGGTGTAAAGAATCATCATAGACACAGCTTCCAATATGACGATAGCCTGTGGTAATGGTTATGGTTAAGTGGCAGCTAATTAGAATGCATTACACACTTAGTCCCCACAGTTCACTGTTCGTTGAGTAAATTTGAATTTGGGAAGAGAGCCTTATTTTTGATATACATGGATAGTGCGGCCTCCAGACTTCCATTGATTTACACCACAGACCTTTGTACCAAAGCATTTTCCATGGTAGCTCATTAAATATTGCAACATTCTTCAACACAGCAACAAAACTCAGAAAAAGATTTGTCCTAGTTCTCCTTACAAACAAGCACATAGAAATATACAAAGCAGTACTTAGAAAGAAGAGAGATTTTTGAGGTTACCTAAGGAATTTAGTCCAATGCTTCCTTTCAGCATTGCCTCAAACTACCTACTGTCAGAGTAATGTGTAGAATAATGGAGTGGGGATAAGTAGATCTGTTTCTCTCACACACATCCCAAAACCAGACTCACAATGAATTAGAAGCTTTTGAATAGTACTTTGATTTCTAAGTCACATAAGTGTTTGCAGTTTTACCCAGTATCAAGTTGCACATGCAAACAGACTAGTTTCAAGCAGCACAAACATACTCAAATTCTTTTGTGCTGGAGGTATTAGTCCACATTCAATTACTATCAGAACAAACTGTGCAACTGCACTAGAATCAGATAAAAATATGCAAAGCAGGTAGCTTGAGGCCCATTTATACTAAGATTCCTCTAGCTGTTTGAACAGGCTTTGTAATGCCAGCATACTCCCACCTGAGCGTATGCTTTATTGTGAGCATTGTAAAGTGGCCTTCCTGGATGCAAAAATGAGATGTGAATATATTTCACTTCAAGGATGCAAGCTTTTTTTTCCCCTCTTCAGTAAAAGAAAATATTAAAGAGGAAAACTAACCTAATTATTTTCTTTCTTTCAAGGAATTATGGGATTTATAGAGTGAGAATAGTGAAATATAAATTAAAATCTGGATTATCCCTCTCTTATTTCTCATGCTCATCTTTTATCCTTTCTTGTCCTTGTCGTTGTTCTCACCTCCCCCACTCCATGTTATCATCCTTGCTATCCTTATCAGCATTATTACTTTAGTTGTCATCCAATTCAAAACCCTGCCATCCCATCACAAGTTCATATTTTCAGATGCAGGGCACAGGTTTTGGATAGAATCCCACCTTTTGGGGGCCATGGAGATGCATGGGGGGAAAAAGGCAGATAAGAACAGTAAGTCTATAAATCTCCATGTCTATAAATCTTAAAATGGATTACTGATGTCAGTGACTCTTTAATGGAAAGAGTGACAGTCCATGTAGACGAAAGGCAGTGTAATTCATGGAGGCTATTAAATTTGAGAGGCTTTTTCATTCTCATTTGTCTTTCAGTGTTATGTGTCGATCCCTGGGAGATTATTCTCTGGGGAGAGATGTGTCCTACTCACCAGGGCCTGAGAAGTGCCTGTGTTTATCTGTCTGGCATTTGCTGTGGTGAGTAATATATTTGCTCCTCCTGCACCAGGGAAGAAAACCCACAGTGCTTGTAGGGGATGGAGAAGAGGGAACACAACTGGGTGCCATACTTGTGATATTTGAGAGTCCTCTGGTTACAGCCACTGTGGTTTTAGGGTCAAAAGTATCAAGAAACCCATCATAGGGCAGTATGACACTGATGGTCAAATTCTTCGTATCTGTTTATCCGCTGGGATGGGGCTGTGCCTGGGCAACCCCTTCACAGCATGGCATGACTGTCATAGGACATGGGCCACCTTCACTGTATGGGATGTGATGGTGCGGCTGCTTTTTGGGAATGGGACTGAAGTCTTGGCTGTGAGGTCAAGCCACTATGGAAATATAGACCCAGCAAAAACAGCTTGTGGTTTATAAATACTGATGCATCTGAATAAGAGTTGACAACAGTGAGCAGGCAGCAGGAGAATTTACTTCTAAAAGCACTCACTTTGCCAAGGTAGCATTCCCTCATTTTGGTCACGGATTGTGAAGTCACCATGTAACATGTTCCCGTGGGAAACTGAAGCCCAGCTGAGTTTCATCAAGTAATGAGTTGCTTCTTTGACTTCAAAGAGGCCAGGAACAGGATAGTTTCACTCCACTGAGTGGGAGGATTTACTGTAACACAGTTATTTCCTGCAGGTGATTGACTGTTACTGCTACCTGCAAGAGCCCGGGATGTGTTGCCTTTGCGTCCTTGCTGTTTGTACAACTGTTCATTCAGGGACTGAGACACTCACGGTGCATCCAATTCCTCCCTGTGCGAGTGGATGTGATCCTCATCAAAATCAATTGACTGCAGGCAGACCCTGCATCTTCAATTGCTAAGGGAAGAAAAATCAGTGTTGCTCAAGAGAGGACTGCTGGTGCAGAAAGTCACTTAGCACTAGCAGCTGCTCTATGGCAGCAGAGATTCAGAGATACAAGCAGAGGATGAAGCAGGATCCTGTGTTACATGGGAGTCCTGGAGACATGCATGGGAAGAAGCTTTGAGCAGAGTGTAGCTCCTTGTCTGCCTGTGGAAAATTCCCATTCATTTCTGAAGAAAAGCACATGCGTGAAGTTTATTTGTCTATGTATTTATATAGCTAAATAGAACAAGAACATTGCTGTCCAACTGCAGACATTTGGATCCATACCCTGTCACTGCAGCCAGGAAGCTGATAGGGACTTCAGTGCTGTAGATTTCTTATTACCTAATTAGCCAATTTCTATTAATTGTTAGCATATTGGCTAATTAGCCCCGAGCCATTGCAGCAGCCCCATCTTGCCTGTGCCCCTGCAGAAATGACCACCCACTGACTCCCAGATCTGTGTTCAGCCCAGATCAGTGCTGGCCACATGAAGTTGCTGACTTTCCCACAGGGAATGGGTGAGTTGGTCTCAACAGCCCACTTGCATATTGGCAGCCTTGCTGTTATTTTGGGATGAGTTAGAGGAACTGCTATCTGGTCGAGTCTAGGAGAGGCTCAGTTTTGGTGCTGAGTAACTGGCAAAGCCATTTGGGCAGCCTGGGGCTGAGTTTTGTATTGTGCCTCCTGCTTTATAAAGGACTTTTGCTTATTTTTCCTCATCTAAAGTTCACACATCCCTATGCTTCACTTTATGGACGCTCATCCAGCACATCTAGCCAAGGATGAGTTTGATTGTGGTTCTCACTGCTTAACATGAGGGTTTCATCATGGTGCATAACCTCCATCCACATTGTGGCTGCCTCCAGCCCAGCTCTGACACCAAGACAGATTCCACTTTTTCCAAATAAAACCAACATTGTTATTGTTATGTATTATTTATACTGTGGAAAAATATTGAGGAGAAGAAGTGGGAAAAATTAGCTCATTCTTTCTAAAATGCAAGCAGCTGAAAGACAATGAACATAGAATTAAAAAAAAAAACACTCCCTCAGCTAATTTTGGAGCATGTTTCATCTTCACAAGAGCCACTCATTTTCTAGCTAATTCTTTGTAAACCTTTACCCCTTTTGTTGCAAGTTTGGTGTAATTTTACATTATACTAAGTTCAATGGGAAAAAAAAAGGAGTGATGCTTTGAATTATTCCCCATCCCCATTCCAGAAGAAAAACCCAGGTTTGAACTTCACTTTTTAATATGCAAGGACCCAGCCAAGGACACCCTTGCTAAATCTTTCAAAATGCAATGCAGCATTGTGCTCCTTCAAAGTACTTGGATTTTGAGTGAACGTGTAACCCTATATTAGAGTTCTAATGGCTAACAAGACAGAACTTGGTTATGAAGACTAAAATACAAAAAATATAAATCAGCAGCCTGGAATGAGCACTCATCCTCTTTTACTTTCATTAAATGCTTTTTAAACTAATTTTACCATTTATCTTTCATGAGATTTTCATTACTTTCCCATCCAATGAGGACAAGATGGAACAGTCAGTTTTATTGTTCATTTGTCTAATCTTCTCTTCACTGTGGGTTATTCAGGCATTTGAGTGTGATATTTCACTGCCAGTCCTAGCTGGTGTTTTAGTCCATGCTGTCCCTTCTCCTCCTCCTGTCCTCTGCCTTTCTTCCAGCTGGAAGGACAAAATGTGCAACTTTAAAAAAAACCTAAATTTAAAAAAGTCCCTTGCCGTGGTGTTCTAAGCTGGAACAAATCATGGAAATGATAGAACTGGCTTTTGTCAGCCCTGTTTTCCTCCAGACACTTGCATCCCTAGCCCATATAGATTTTTCCTAGCTTGGAGTGATCTACTAGTTCTATCCAAAAATGCAGAGCTGCTGCTCCAGATGTCCCTTGAGTTACAATTTGTGCACAGTCTGTAAGAAAGCTGAAGCTGTGAATATCCAGTGGTGTTTTACAGGCTAAATCCTTCTTACCTCCTGTGGGCAAAAGTGTTGCAGGAGTTACCTGGGGTTTATCTCACATGAATAAAGTAGCAAGGTGTGATTTGGGATTTCTGGCTTTGGCTCAACCCTAAATCCTTAATTTTGTTAATGCATGCCTCTGAAATCCCTCACAATGATGGCTCCCATTATCTAGAAAATATTTGAAGAACAATAACAGGGTCAATTGTACAGTTATTTGTGGGGACTGCACTATAACTCTGCTGGAAATAATGGCAATTCTGCAGTTATTCGTGTCAGTGGAGTGATGATATTCCCCAGTCGCTCTCCAAATAACTTCTGCCACTGCCACATCCCAGAAATGAAGTAGGCAGGACTCATCATTATGGAAAACTCGGCATTTTGGCCAGCAGCCCCCAAAAGTCACCCTGTTTAAGCAAGGTCTGGGTAAGCACTAGCAGTGAGGATCCATAGCTATTTTTTTGGAAGGAAGCTCTGAGCTCAGCTTACGTTATTGATGGGATCACGTGTGAGGGAGGCTTACACCAAAGGAAAGAGTAATGGCATAAAGAGAGAGAATGGCAAATTGGCTGGTTGAGAAATGACGTGTGTTCAGCCCTGCTGTGTGGAGCGCTGGCAGCTCGGGGCTGGCTGGAATGGTAAAGGCACAGCACGCAACCTTTCAGCAAAAATATGGGAAAAGCCATTTTTAGTGAAAATATAAATACTGATAGTAGTTAAAAAGCAAAGTCAAGGGGTGCAGACTGTTTCCTCTGAAGTGGAGTTGGATGAAGGGAAAAAGATTTGTTAGTTGCATCTTTAAGCAGTTTTATTAATTTTATTGGGTAACAGGCACCTATGATTGAAGTGATAAGAATCAAAACTCACCACTATGAGCTAGGCACAGGGTCTCTGGAAGCTACTCTTCAACTTGAGCACTGGGGGAGTTTACAAGTGATTGATCCCTTTGTACAGCACAAGTTTGGTTAAAAAAAAGCGTGGCAAGAAGGCTAGATTGGCTTTGGATGTTATTACCAGCAATAATTCCCTCACTTCCACGCCTGTCACCTCCCTCAGTAACAACCAACTGCTGGAGCAGAGCAGAGGAGATGCTGAGCAGTGACATGTGGCAGGGACAGCATGTCGAGTCACAGGTCTGGGGGACAGAAATGGGGACAGACAGATCCCAGCAGGAGTCTTGCTGGCTTTTTAAAGCTCTGGAGTAGGCAGAAATAGGGTCACATGTCTGCAAGGAAAACAGATGATGCTGTTTCTTTGAAAACAGATGTGCATTCCCAATGCGTGCTCTTGTTTCTGCCTCAACAGCTGGATTGCATCCTCATTGCTATCACTCACTATTGCTGTACTAAGCTACTGCACATTTAATATGAGGACTTTAATTCATTTTATGGCAAGTCTCACCCTGTAATGCATCTGCATATGTTGGTTTTGGGCTGGTTTCCATACACAACTCCAGTGCTAAATGCTGGTGGAGAAACTCAAGATGAAGGGCTCAATCCCCTCGGGGACACCTCACAGGTAGTGGGGTATGGGCTCTTCAGTCCAATGAACAAGGAATAATTTGCTGCATTTTCAAGCTTGGTAGCTTGTTTCTTATAATTCCTTGAGAGGTAGTAATTAAATATCATTGCATTAGAACCAATATGTCCCAAGTAGAGAACAAACTCATACTCATAATTATGTAGCCATCACATTAAACAAACAAGCTGCTCATTAAAAATAGATGCAAAAGATTCAATTAGATCTAATGCTATATTAAGGATTTGATGACATGCTGGCTTTATTTCCACTGGTTCTAGGCAATAATGAAGCAGCTTTTCAGGGTGACCCAAGAGGAATATGTTTCTTTTTTAAATATTCATTTTCTTTCTTAATCTTAAAATTACTATTAAGTACCTTTTCCTTTAAGTAAAGAGGGAAGGAAAAAAAAAAAAAGGAAAGGAGCTTTATTGTTTTCCAGCATTCTGTCTGCGTTCCAAGGCATAAAAGAATGAGGAAGCCCAATCCTTATTCTGTGTGCTATCTCTAATACGATTCAGAACAATGTAATAGGAAATCAAATCCCCATAAGGAAGATTATTGAATGTACAGAATTTCCTCCAACTGTTATCTGCCTCTCCTGTATGTGCACATCATAGCACCAGAGGAGCTGTATGATGGTCACTTCGATCCACTTCTCCTGAGGAATCCATTGCGTTTGGTCCATCTTCCCCACCCAGCCAGGCACTGGCTGCAGCTTCAGCTTAGCTGTAGATCTCTCTCTCAAAAGCTGGTTTTATTTAAACCCCTGTCTGTGGCCCTGCCCCCTGTGTTTTGAAAGCAGGTTACATTTTGCCAAGTGATCAGGATTACGCTTGTTCCATCACTGTTCTCCTTTCTCTGAAAAGTCTGCCCAGGGGACAGAGCTGTAAATTGTATCCCAGCTCTGTCTTAATTCATCACTTGGACCAAGGAGCAAAGTCCTAGGAAAGACTCAAACAAAATCAGCTTTGCCTTTTTCTTGAATCCCTCTCCTAGCTTGCCATACAGCCACTGTCAACTTTTAATTATATGTGGGCAAATTATCCAGTTGCAAATGAAGCCTGGTACTCCAAAAATAAAACAATTTTATTCCTGTCGTTGACCTTTTTCTACATCGTCACTCCAGTTTTTGCTAAGATTAATATAGAAAATAAAACATTTATTTCTAAAATCGGATTTACATCAGTTTTGTTTGACTGTGCTTCACTTTATTTGCATTAATTCAACTCCCTCCCCAAGTCTGGCTAATCACAAGCTGACTGACTGTAGTGAGGAAAGACATATTAAAATTTATACTTATAAAATAGCCTGATGCAGCATCTGCTGTAGATGGCAAAATAGATCGGATTGATTGGGTATTTGTCTCTGAAACAGAGGGTGGTTTTGATGTATGTGCATAATTTGTAAGAGAATTTGCCTCTCCCTAGCATTGCTGCAGTTGGTGTGGCATAATTAAGAATTTCATCACCAATCTAAAAATGCCCTTTGGTTTTGAATGTGGTTTGATTTTCTGGACATGATGTATTTGGAACTCCAAGAATCCCGCTACCTCTGGGATAATTGCTGTGATGGAAATTTAAGAGCTATGTGCTTATGAGGAAATATTATTGTAACAACCAATTTCTTGACTCCACTTTGTAAATCAGTATATTCCAGCAAGGGTCAGAAGCCTGAAAAGTTGTAGATTGACATGTCCATATTAATCTACAAGAGATACAAATAAGAGAGTATATTAGGTAGTTTTTCAGTCCAACTTCAGCTCTTGCTACTATGCCCAGTCTAAAGACTGTGAAATCTCTCTTGCTTACCAAGGTGATGTATAAAGTGGGAAATAACTGCAATGCTGCCAGTGCAGAACAAGAGATGGTGGTGACTTGGGATCACTTTGCCAGCCTGGTGCTTGCTGTGTTTTTACATTCTCAGGAAAATGTAGACTCCTTCATAGTGTACCAATTCCTGTTTTGGTCTGTAAAACATATAAACTTGTGTTTTCAGGCAGAAAACTGCAAACTGGAAAGAAACAGGCTGTCAATTTCTGGTGAAACATGAGGAACACATTTTTCCACTTTTGCTCACAGACTTTTCCCTACCCAGGTCATTTACCTTCTAAAATATCTTTTTTCCCTTGGCTTCTTGTTCCCTTGAGTGCTATTTCACTTTCATCTCCAGAAAGGAATTGCCATGAAAGGAGTAGAAGAAACCTATGGGAACATTTCTTCTGGTAAGGGGAAAATTTTGACCATCCTTAGCTGGGTCACTGTTGGCATTTCCCTTCACACCACTTTCTGGAAGATCTTGACCGGAGGAAAAAGATATGCAAAAGGTGAGAGTTTTTTACACTTTTAGAGCCTTTCATCCCCCAAGAACTGAATTTATTTCATCCATAAAACAAGAGTCTCGAAGGATCCCACCCTCCTGTTCATGGGGTGGATTGATTTGTATTCTGCTGGTGGTTTCTGTAAGATAACAAATACAGGAAGAGAACATCAATCCTGATTTCTTTTCTTTCTTTATCTCCCCTCCTGTTCTCTGTTGTGCCATGACTGCTAATAGCATTCTGGTTTAGTGGTGGATGTAATATGATATGGATGCAGGATACTGGGTTTTTATACCTGTTGCACCTATGTGAATGCTGATGGCAGACTTCCCTCCTCCTCTCTTTCTTCTCTCTGAATTGAATTAATTTACCTCAAAATTACAGAGCTGTACTCACAAATCCATCAGGTCAGAGAGATACTTAGAAGAAAAATGTAGTCCACTCACCACTATATGCTCTTACATTGTTATCACTTCCACAACACTCTTTTCTCTTTTTTTTTTTTCTGAAAAAAACTCCAACAACAACAAATACTCCTTTTTTTCACTTAAATTTCAGATCATTCTATGAAGTCATTGTGTGTAACCAACTTTAATTATTGATAAAGGTAAGACTTTCTGTACTTGTAATAAATTTCTATACTCATAAAAAGCCAGGGATTCATAACACCCAGAATTAAATTATTCATCAGTCAAAAGGATGGCTGGATCTGCAGTACAGGGTGTTTCTAAGGGCCTCAGCTGACCAGAGGGGTCATCTGCTGCTTTCTGTTCCCTAGAGCTTCCTAACAGAGGAAAGCGGTGGGTGTTATGCAAGCCTGGATAAAACTTTGAAAATTACACATTTACTAAGGAAAATATAGCACATAGACATGATGGGAAAGTTGGGAACTGGATATCTGTCCTTTGTCCATCAAATGCAAAGAGCCACTCAGGGCTAGGTATCACCTTCTGCTGCTGCTTGTATTTTGCCCAAACCCACAGACTTTCCTGGCTCTGAGCCACCAGAGCTCAGATGATGTAGCCTGTCCGTGGTCTCAGTACGGCGTGGATGGGTGGATGTTGAAGGGCCAGCCCAGAGCTGTGGGATACAGGCATGAAGGTGTGGTTTTGGAGAGGGAGGGGAGGGAGACTGATCCCTACAGTCCACAAACTGGTGTCTCCAGTGGGCCAGTCTCCTCACCCACCTCCAGTCTCACCCATCTCATCAGGCAGCTCCACATAGACCGATAACACTTCATTGCCCCACATAGTTTTTACTCATGCTGTGCACCGACCCAGAGTTCATCTGCCTTCACAGCAGGGATGTAGCCTGGAGCTCCAGCCTAGAGCCTTTGCCCATGCAGAACCTGGGTTTTTTCATCCTACTGATGAAATTGCAAAGCAAGATTTTCCACCTGTGCCCAGGAAAGCAGAACTGAGGGGGAAAAAAAATAAAAAAGCAAGACAAAAAAGCAGATAGAAGAAAAAATTTCCACTTACCAAAGCTGTTAGGCAAACCTCATCGCACATTCATAACTGCCTTCCGCCAGCAGCAGGGCTTCAGGAAAAACATCTTCACAGCACACAGCAGCACAGGTGATCTAGTGCGGAGAATCAAGGGCAGGAAGTTTTCCCCAGATTTGTATTTTTATAAGCAACTGAGATTTTCAGTTTATTTTCATGATGAAAGAGGTGAGCAGAGAAAAAAACCCAGCTCCTTCCATCATGAAATACATATTGTGGCAGAATGCTGCATGCCTTGTGTCAAAGGATCCATACTATCGATTTCTTGAAATGAAAAATAAGTTTAAGGTGGAGTGCTTGGGATAAAAAAATATCAATAAAATTTCAAGTGACTGAATAGAACTATCAATTGTAATGACAGCAATCAAAAAGCCTTATCCAGTTCCATAACCTTTTGGTGTCTGGACCTTCATTTTCATTAAATTTCTCATTGACAGAATGCTGACCTTACCTTACCAACCTGTCTGAAATTAGATTAAAATTAGTGCAGCTAAAAATCCCTGATTTCATTCCACACAATGTTTGCGAGGAAAAACTCGAAAACATGGGGCAGAAATGTAAATGTCTGCAATGTAAATCAGGATGCAACAACCCAGTTGACTTGGAAAAATATTTGAAAATATCTCCTGAGATTTAAGAAACAGCCTCAGGCTCCAGCAGCTCTCACTTAAACCATCTTCCAGGCTGTTAACAGGAAGGCCAGAATGTGAGAACCTGTCTCTCTTCCAAAACCCTTCATTTTTTGGTTATTTTTCCCTTTCATCCACACAAGAATTGAATTATCAACACTCAATAAATATTCAGTCCATGAAGAACCATGGGTCGCAGCTCTTTGGAGAGGTTTCTCCCTGTTCTTCAAACTCAAGGTGTGGGACTTGCATCTGAGCATCACCATCATCACCATCATAATGGGACTCCAAGACAGTTAAGTAGCTGTGCCATCCCTGGGATACTCATGCCCCATGGGAAGAATCAAAGGGCTGTTGGTGTTTCCAAGTACCTCCCACTTGCCATGGCCTGTCCAGCTGAGTGTCATGGGAGCAATGTCACAGTCATTTTGACCCCTCTGCAGTACCGACATTGCCAACATCAGTAAATAAAAAACATCATGAAAATGATAGGAAGGAGGCTGCTGGGGTGCTTGCATGCCTTGTGGAACAAGTGCAGAAGACTATGGAGGTGCATGAGGTGGGAGGCTGGGCTCATGGCACCTCATGGGCTGCAGCAGCCCTGATGTGAATGCTCTCCTGGAACCCTGTGCTGCATAAATACTAAACATTACCAAAGGCACTGACAGGGCAATACTGGGAAAAGGATGTGTGGAGATGGAGCTGAAGCAAGCACTCTGCTCTTGTGGATGTCAGGTTTGTGCTCCAGTTAACATGTGTAGGAATTCATAATTCCTTATTATAAATCACCTTATCTTTCTATAAATCATGGGAACAGCACCATCCTTCTCCGCAGAGGATGTTTCCCACACGGTACCTCACTGTAACCCTTGTGTGACTGAAGCAGTGGCTTTTGTGGGTGCCTCGGGGAAGAGCAGAGGTCAGGCAGGGACTGGTGGGTCTTCTCCCTGCTCATTGCTTCAGAGCCTTGCTCCCTCCATGCTTCTCCTTCCTTGGCTGCTTTCCCTGATTTTTCCCCTTTGTTCAGTGAAACGAGGCTGCCACTGCCAGCTCAGCAGCTCCCAGGGGACACACGTGGCAGGTCCACTCAGTCAGAGGAGCAACAACAGCTCCCTTCCCACCACACTCATCTCCCACATTCTCATCCCCTGTCCCTTCTCTTGTCCCATCAGAGACAGTGGGGATGGATACAGCCTATGCTCTGTTATCATACTATTTGCCCTTTCTATTTTTTGTTTTCTTCCTTCAGATTTCTTACTCTCTTTTTTCTTCCTTTGCTTTTGGGGTTTTTCTTGTTTCCCAAAGCCTTCCAAGGGTCACCTCATCCTGTGCAGCCCCAGAGCATCAGGTTCAGAGATACTGCTGACCCTCACTGCTGGGAATGACTCTCCCAATGGACATAAGAGGGTCAGACTTCTAGGATGGCTTCCTCTCCTCCTTACTGGCAGAAAACAAAACTCCATCATCTCTTCCCCAGGAGGAGACTAGTGAATCTGTCCTAGCATTTCTTGATAAAGAGCTGTTCTTTATGTCTCCCCGAGGTCCAGGATGTACATCTTGAAGCTTCTGGGCAACAACAGATTCATCTGTACCTATCTTTCAGGATAAAGCCCCTTGGCCACCCTGAGTCAGTGCATCATACAGTGGGATCCATGCCTATGGCTGAGAACCATTCCAGGGATGGAAAGGAGAAGGGAAAAACCTATGTGTTGTAAACCTCTTTTTTCATTTGTGGCTCTAGGGTGGATTCTGATATGACTACACAAATACCTTGAATGAAAATGCTTGCTTTTGCTGTTTTTAATTTCCAGACCATTCTTAAAAGAGCTACCCCTCAGTATACAAGGCAGTGCCTCTGATATGGAATGCATCAGATGCTCTTCTTTTGGCTGTCATCAAAGGCATCATGTTCTCCACCTAAAGATTCAGTCATCCTCTCAGATGGAGAATTATGGCCTTTTCTTGTTCCAAACAATGACATTGAATTTGTATCATTTTCCTGGAAATATTTCTTCATATTAAAAAAAAAATCCCAAACAACAAGATGGTGAATAAGAAGCTCATTGGCAAGTGATTTTATCTTTCCTAAAGCCTTTTGAACTTTTCAAACCTCCAGGTGTTTGATTTACTTTGCAGTTCAGATGTCAGCTCAGACTGATTATTTTCAAGACTTCTTCTCTTGTCCCAGGTCATTGAGTTTTTGCGCTTGATCTTCAAGAGCACCTTGGCGTCCACTGTTCCCTTGAAAATACACAGGCTTGCATTCAGCTATAGAGAGAGCAAGTACAACCCACCCCAAAGTACTGGAGTCAATTTACAGGAAAAGGGCCAATTTTTTTCTTTATCACTTCTACTGTTGCAGAGAGTTGAATTCTCCATGGCATAATAGCAGAACAAAAATAGATTGCTTCTGTAATGCACTATACAACAGCCTGGAATACATCAGCCTTTTTCCTCAACCGTCCTTTGACAAATGAAATTTTATCTAACTATGCTCACCATGTCATTCTCCTTCTTTTTGCTCCATTTTTCCAGCTAGTTTCCTGCAAGTGCCAAAATGGTGCTTGTGCAGTGACACAACTGTTAAGGTTGTGCATTACCAACACTGCAACGATGCTGCTACCAGAGATAGGCAGAGGGACTCAGTGACACTGTGAACACTGAATTTCTTGCTGGACTGACAAAGGTTTCCATTTAGGATAGTGCTGATGAACAGCAGTGATGCTCTGCCTCTGGGTTGGGTACTTGCCAGGCTTCCCTTTATTTTGTATTTGTTGTCTTGGATAACCCTCAGCAATTTTTGCACCAAGTTTCCCATTCTGTTCAGTTTTGATGCAGGAAAAGTATTAGGAAAATGTCCTTGTCTATAGAAAACCTTCTAATTAAAACAACTGCTTGGCTCTGTGCTATTGAAAGCAAACAACTCTGAGGGGAGCATTTGCTTTATCTGTATGTGGAGAAAAGGCAATAAATGCTCACAATCTGGCTAAAAATAGATGTCAAAGTGAACTCCCTATTTTCAGGTCTAAAGAATCTAAAACCTTTTTCATAAAATTATGCTATTTGTCAAACACATGCGGACTCTGGGGAAAAGCCTTTCCTTTTAATTTGGGTGAAATGTTCCATTCAAATTGAGGACTTTATGGTTTCAACCTCCCCCAGCACCTCAGCCCAGTTTTTCTGTAGAAAGGGATATTAAATGAGACTAGAAGGAAGCCAGTTCCTCCATATATTAGGATTTATTTTTTTCAAATATGTGTGTTTTACTCACTTTTCTTTGACTTACCGTAATCCCCATTACTTTCACAAGCCCTTATGGATGCTTTAAAGGGCTGCATGCTGAAGGCTACAAGCCCAGCCAGTCCCAGGAGAAAATGCATCTGCTCCTGCCCCACCTCCTTCCTGCTACTGTCCAAGGACATTTACTACCAGATTCAAAGGAATCACCCATAATTGCAATATTTTGTAAATATATTTGGAGAGGCTGGATTTGGGAACGTGGGGATTGCTGTGCAGTGTGAAAGGCACTGCGCTCCCAGCACTCCTGCTGCAGACCCAGGTAATGCAAACAAAATGTTCTAGCACAAGAATGGGTATTTTATGATGGGTAAGACTGACAGCTGGACAGCTCAACTCTGCCCTATGGCATGCCAGAGTCCCTGGATGACCATCCTCATGGTGGCATGTGGGGTTTGCCATGGCACAGGACTCACATTGTGCCAGCTGGATGCTTGTGGGAAACTGCTGGTTCTGCTCAAGACTGAAAAGCTCAAAACAAAGTAAATGGTGGGTTTTGTCATCATTGTAGGGTAACCCCTCTCTGACTTGCCCTGCCCAGAGCCCCAGCGCCCCATGCCTTGAGCAATGGCCTCACTGGGTGCTCTGGGGAAGGGCTGCCAGATTTCGGGTGAGGGAGGGTGGGGTGCAGATGGCAGACACAGTTTGTGAGCTTACTTTTCTACCCCGGGGCCTGCTGGGCAGGATTGATTACACTGCTCGGAAAGCAGCATTAGCAGATGTTATTGATGTGGGACCGGCATTATCCACAGCACATGCTGTCGATGTAGAGAAATACCACAGATGGCATCATTTTTTAAAACCTCTCTGCCAAAATCTTTTAAAACAAAACTTGCCATTTCTGTTTGCATTGATCCTCCTTTCCTGCTATTGATTTTTGGTCTATGCCATCACTGATGCGAGGAACAGGGATGGATGGGGAGTGACTGTTGTCGTGCCAGCAACATGGGTGAAGGAAGTAATTTTCAGAAATCCTGTGTACAGTTGGGGTTCTTTGTTTTGTTTGGGTTTTAGTTTTTGGTTTTTTGCTCTACTCTTACTGCTCTATTTAACATCAAAATAACAGGGTTGTTAGACTGGCTACCAAGTCCCCAGATGGCCATAAGGAGAACTTTGTGCTGTATTTATGTGACGGCTGTACCATAAAAATGGATCAGTAAATGCTTCAAACTGAGAGCTTGGCTTGAGCTGAGCGACCTGAGATGAGTTGGAGCTGAGGAAGGATTTCAGAAGCTGGACAAGGAGGAACAGGACTTCTGGATAATGCAAAAGGCAGCTTGAGACCTACAAGGTGTCAGGAGCAAGGCTCAGTTCAACCTTCTTTCCGTGAAGGGACCCAAGGTAAATCCAGAATGTTGCTCACTTTTTATGTATATATTGCAACTTCAGTTCTCTGCTGATCTCAGTCTCACTGAGAACACACCACAGAAAATAGGACATGACTTTGTCTAGCAGTTTCCAGGCAGGAAATTATCCCTGAGAGGTTATCCCTAAGGTACTGCACCCAGAGTCCTTCAGCAGCAGAGCTAGTCAGAGCCCATCTCCTCCTGTGAACCAGCTCACTGCCTTGTCTGGATGTCCCAGTGCAGTCAAGGAAGTGCACACTGCACAGGGCAAGATTAAGGAGTAAAGAGGGTATAACCTCCTGGACCTTGGCACTCCTAATCAGAGCCATTGGTACAGAAGTGCTACTGTGGAACGGTACTTTCGGGCAGTACCTGGAGGAGGATTCAGCCCTGTGGTGTTTTTCCCTGTCTGGCCAGAAGGAAGCCAGGCCAGAAGCGAAAAGCCAGACCTTGAGCTTTCCAGATAAGTGTTGCAACCATGAGTGCCATCCCCTCACTGCAATCCAACAGCATGTCCTTGCCTGGCAAGCAGTGACAGCACCATGTTAGACAGGGGGAAGAGTGTGGGGTAGGTACACACCTGCTACGTGTCTGATTTTGGCCTTTGTCTTTTATATAAACCTGAATTACAGAAAAATCTGTGCTGCCTTTTGTACCAGGAAGACTAATTTTCATCCAGTGTGTCCTCTGCTGGTCAAGCACTGCCAAAAGAAGGGCCTGATGCATTTCTGGGGGATGCAGCTTATCACTGTCTTCAGCTGCCAGCTCAAAGGGCACTCATTTCTCACTATTTAGTCAGTAATTGTGTACTGCTTGGTTAAGGACTGCAGTGGGACCTCACCACTGGAAATGTTTGAATGTGGATGGGTGTCTTTCTCCATGAGTTGTTCTGCCGCAAAGAGGACCTTCTTGAAGGAAGACCTGTGATGCACCTGGTAGCCTGTGATGTGCCAGTTGTGGGACACTGGAGCCCTCCTGGCTACTCAAGTCCTTGTAGCTAAAACCATGCACGGACATAAAGAGATCCTTGTCTCGTCTGCCTGGTGTGATCAGGTCAGGAGAGCTGGAGGAAACATTAAGAAAATCAGTTTCTGATTTTGTTCTTACTTTATCTACTCATTCCTTCATATGAATAACAAACCAGCTCATCTAGAGTGCAAAGCTGATGCTTCCAAATGAGGGGACAGTGGATCATATTTCAGTCCTCAGCTACCTGGACACTGACATCTGGAACTGGGATCAAAAGGCCAAATTCCCCCAGGTTTTTTTGCTTGTTTGTTTTGATGAGCAAAGCTTCGTGACTGAAAAATAAAGTAATCCAGGAAATGTAGATGCCTGGAAGCTCCAACATTAAATGCAGAGCATAAAGATTATATATCTTTCCAGCCCTATTACATTTGCAAGAACAGACCTTTTCTTGCAACGTATTCACATGAAGGTTTGTGTCAAACAGCAGATAATGGAAATCATCCTGGTTCCCATTACTTTGGTGGCAGCCTGCCGTGAATGCAGCATTCAGTTCTGGGCCACCTCATTACCAGGAAAAAAACAAATTGCAGACAATTCAAAGAGCAGCTAAAATGATTTTGGGGTTGAAAAGATTGATTTATGAGAAAAGATGATGAACTAAACATACACACCTTCACTGAGTAATGACTAATGTTATGCTCATATGGCAGACAGAAAAGAATTAGTGTGTGTGTACAAAAATGTGATGCTAAGGAGAGCAAAATAAAAATGACAGAAAGGAAAGTCTGAGCTAAGAAATAGTACAAAATCTCTGTGAAATAATCTCCTAAAAGGCATGGAAAAAACTCCCATCTTCTTATTGACATTTTAAAGCAAACAGGGAAAAATACAGATGATACAGTTATTCATCCAATTTATCCAATTGCTTTTTTATAAATCTATAACCCCAAAATAAATAAAAAATAAAAAAGGGATTACTTTCTCCTATCCTCAGTATTCCTTAAAAATACCAACTGATACTTTCTTGTTAAAATTATGATGGAGGAGAAATTTGTTCAGACTTTGTAACTCCCTGTGGGAGATCTGGTTTTTGTAACCTTGGCAGTTCTCAGAACCCAACATGTTCTCCCTCACATAGGGGACAACATTTCTGACCTAATTAGTCTATGGGGCTTTGAGGTTTCTTTTGTTTATTGCACACTGCAGGATGCAGTCCAGCGGCAGCATGTCCCTGTGCCTGTTCCCAAGATCACAGGCCAGTCAGGAGCAGTCAGTACCAGAGCTGCCACCCACCAACCTCTTCTCACCAGGTGTGGGACCCTCACAACGGAACAGCCGTGACAAAAAACCAAGTCCTGCCTCCAACCTTCTCTTTTGGCATTATCAAATGTCTCCATACATTTTCCAGCAGCGCAGGACTGCTTGCCCAGCCCCAGGGTATATGGGACATTTAGGCAGAATGCAGACTGATAACTGCTTGGTGTTGACAAAATGGACAAAATCCTTTTATCTGCTGTCTACAGAGAATGTTCGAAGCTGTGGAGAAAACACATGGTGGGTGGGGAGAAGTGTTTTAATCAGACCCATTTTCCGTAAAAAAATGATACAGTTTGAGTAAAACTTCTTTGTTCTGGACCATCCAAATTCATTATTATCACTACTCTTGGAGAAGCTGCACAAAAGACTGCTGTTGATGCCATCATATCCAGCTGAGAGTTTCATGAAGAAACTCTGCACTTTTAAAATCAGCTAATCAGCAGAATAGCTAAGGAAGTAGTTCTTTCCTTTGGATTGCAACAGTGCCAGCACTTCCACAGCAAAGTCTGTAAAAGAAGGAGCACGCAACATTAAGTGATATAAGTGAATGTGTCATTAAAGAACCAAAGGGCTAATTTTTTTCCAAATATGTCATTTAAAGAAAAAGACGCCTCATTTAAACTCATCCAAAAGCTGTTAAACCAATTTAACACTTTGCTGTTTACTTCTGAAAGATGTTGAGAGCTTATCTTATCTCCTCCTACCACTGTTCAAGGCTAATCAGAATACATTAATGCATGCACAGTATGAACATCTTTTTTCCATTGTAATAAACCAGTAAATGAATGCAGAGATTTCTTCAAACCTTGGTTACCAAAGACCTATTCCTTTTCTTGTCCTAAGTGCAGAAAGTGGCCAAGAGTCTGGAAGGGATGAAGGAACAGAGAAGCCGGTGGGATGACACAGGCTTATATTCATGGAATCGAACTACTTAAAAGCTTAATGGGACAACAATAGGAGCTGAAAACAAGCTGGAAATGACTCAGGCTGTCCTAAGTAGGGAACCTTTCCAAAATCTAGCCATTAGGCTAGGGAAAAATTTCTCCCTTGCTAAAATCAACCCTATTTGCCAAAGGGGGAAAATAGCAGCTCCATAATAAAACATTTTCTGCTAGCAGTTCAGCACCCAGGGGTTGCCTCCTCCTGCAGAGCTCT
The DNA here is from genome assembly GCF_047495875.1 of Pithys albifrons albifrons. Lineage (NCBI taxonomy): Eukaryota > Metazoa > Chordata > Aves > Passeriformes > Thamnophilidae > Pithys > Pithys albifrons. The sequence continues at coordinate 13,521,450 of NC_092470.1, forward strand.
GGGTCAAGGACAGTGTGTGAATCTCGTGCACTGATGAAAGGCTTTGATATACAGCACACGTAGGGACTGTGCTTTATTTTGTTTGCTCTCCCTGCTTAGAGGGGACAAGTAAACCCAGCACGTTTCCATCCTTGGCTTTCCCTATGCAAGAGGCTAGGGGAGAGAAAATTTCAGGAATGGCAGGAGAGACTGTAGAAAATTCTGGGAGATAAAAACAAATGGGAAACAGGAGAAAGAATGGACAGCATAATGCAAAGGATCTGGAGATTTGCTTGGGGCATATGGTTGGAAAATTGCTTTCTTTTCTCATCACCAGATTAAAAAAAAAAAAGAAAACAAAAAGAAAAAGCAAAGGCATGGTTTACCAAGGGTCAACAGATTTATGGTTAGCTTTAAATCAGTGCAACTTCACTGGGAGGTTTAGTTTTGGATGTATTCAGAATGGGGAATAAACATATGAATTATTCTGGTAGAGTGGTAGTAAATAGTCTGGCGGTCTCAGACCAATTTCTGTGGTGCCATATCTCATAAACTCTGATAAATCCAGCATGTGCAGCTGCTGAGGACTTTGGCAGTAGAAAAAAAGCTTATATAGCAGTGAGTATCTATATGTACCAGAGACTCACTGACCATGTACCAGCCCTGGCAACTTGTTTTTGTGATGCTGAGATTTAGTTACAACCTAAATCTCCTGTGCTTTGGATGAGGAATGAGAATAGCACCGGGAAGTGCAGAGCAACTATGGATGAGCTTACTGGACTGTGTCGTACTGGATTCCCCAGGCTGACAGCAAAGTGCTTCATGTCTGGATCTCTTCTTTATGAGTTCATCACATTTATAGCAGGTTCAGCAGATCCAGAGATTTTGGGGTTTGTTGCTAACTGGCCTCTCAAAGTCCTCTTTCCTATCCAGATGCAGTGATTTGAATATCATGGAAGAAAAAGGGACAAAAATTATCTCCTACTCACTAGATTTGAAAATTTTTAGATATTCCACACATATATGTTTTCATCCATAAAAGCCTCTCTGCTCCATCACTACCTTAGCTTAAACATCTTAGCTAAACTCTGTCTTTTTATTCCTTAATATTTGTACATGAGATTTGGCTTTACATGCAAAACAGTCTACAACATTTTACTCTGAATCATAAATATGATTCTTTCTCTAAAAAGTTGAATTTCATTTCAGGATAAAGAAAACAAAATACCAATCATTAACTGGCCCTTAATACTGGGAAAAACCTATTACCGTGTTAGATAATGAGAAAAGCTATCTATGCAGCTGAAGGAGTGACTCTTGTGCCCACTGCTAGATATTAAAACCAGAATTATAAAAATATTGCTGTGGATAATTTCAGTCCAGAAATACTGAGTGACTCTTGTGAATGATCATGTTTTCACTAATGCTTCCTGGCAGAGCTGCTTTCTTATTCATACTGAAATGTCTGGGAGCTACTCACCAGGAAGAGGGTGGCTTAAAGTGTTTAGGAGGCTTGGAGAGCTGTCTGAAAGCAGTCAATCAGTCTGCACTGTGATAGTCTGCTTCTGACCGTATTTTGTTTAAAAAGCAGAGGTAAATGTTGCCTGAGGAAATAAAAAGAATTGAGACAAAATTGTGACTATGGAAGGCCAGCTGTCAGTTATCCAAAACATATTAAATCCTGGCAAAGAAGTCTCCAAAATCACCTCCAACCAATTTTCTCCTCATTTTTTTCTCTGGCCTCACACAATCTTTATTCCATCAGGGCACCCACTGAGAGCAGAAGGTCTCAGTTCCCTGAACACCACGTCATGAGGTGGGGTAGACCAGCCCCAGTGTCAAATGAAAGTACACCAGGAGCACCCCTTGTGTGGGATGGACTGGTGGTCAAAATTGAGTGTTTTGGGTGGCACAGAACACTGCACCATGCTGCAGCAGGGCAAAACCACAATGCATCCAGAAACGAGCCCTGGAGACTTCCCTCTCAGTTATCTTGAACCATCCTGGACACAAGGGAGGTGTGAGACCTGCATCAGCATATTGCCATTTGCCTTTGAATTTACAAGGTGGAAATTCATGGCAAGCTGCCTTCAAAATCCAAACCCAACTTTCCTCAGATGGGTAAAATAGCAGGATTATCCTGTCTGCAGTGCACCACACAGCTGGGGCTTTATTTGCTGAGTGCATTTCAGATGTGCTGTCTTCAGAGCTGCTGGCTGCTGTATATATGTATATATGTGTGGTGATGGCTTTCTGCCAGGGCATTTTGGTTTCAGCAGCAGAGGTTGTCAGTTCAGCATTTTCTGGATATTGCCCTTTGCTTGGGAGAACTCCCCTGTTTCCTCGTTTCCCTCGCAGCTATCACTGTGCCTCTCCACAGTGCTCTTTGCACCATTTAAACCGTGCCAGTACATCCTATTTCTACACACTGAGAAATGGCAAACCTGTAATGAAATATGGGCTGGAAGGAGAACAGTACAATGGGTGGTGTACAGTGCTCACTGTGCAGGTAAGTATATAAAACAGCATTGTGTATAACATCCCTGAGCCCAGCTATATTATGGCAGCCTATTTCCTTCTGGTTACAATTCAAGCACCGGTGCAGTCTGTAGAGAGTTGTACAGATTTGTTTTGGGCTGCTTGTCTGAAATACCTGCCTCTGAATCTCAAGTCTTTCAGAGCAGTCAACATCAAGATGGGGTTTTTTAGGCACCTGCTCTGGGAAAGAGCTCTCTAGGGCTGATGTCACTGACTCCACATGATATATGTGCTTCTTTCCCTGGCAGTCACTCCCAACAGGTGTCTGATGTGCAGAAAGTTGTTCTTTCAAGTTGCAGACATGATGAAGGCAACAGCCAAAGGGCCAGGGGGCTTGTGGCCCTAGCCAGAGAAAATTACCATCCTGCATGAAGAACTGTGTCAGAAGAGAAATACGAGATGCCTGATTGCTGATGGGGATCATCTGCATCACCCTCCCACTACTACACATCAACCATTAGAGGTAATGAGAAACCACCTGAAATTCAGGGGTGACCAGAGATATTAGTGAAGATATTCTGACATTTGTGAGGGCTCTGCTGCCTTTCACCAGGAAGATAAAGGGCACCTGATGAAGTATTAGGATCAGCCAAACTATTAGCTGTTTTCATAGTTCCATTGCTACATGAAAGGCAGCAAAGGTGGGGTATAGAAATCCTCCTGGCTTTTGGTGGGGGGGTTGTTTTTCTTCTTCCCTCTGGCCCTGTCCTTTTTTCCCCCTGAGAACTGTACAGCATCATTCTCCAGGAGCATCCAAATCACCTGAAGCCTCAGGGTAGCTACATGTGAATTTCTGAGAGCCTGCATGAAACAAGTCCTTCACGGAAGCAAGAAATGCCCATCTCGTGGGTTTGTCTGGAAGCTGGGGAGCCAGGGATACATGCTATGAAGGGAGCAAGAGAAAAAAAGAATGCTCTGGAGGGAGAAAGGTGGGAATATGGTCACTCTCCCTCTGCCCATCCCTACCGATGTCCTTCTAGGTTGTGGTATATCTGCTGTGCACCCAGAGATGCATAGTCCTGGAAGGTGCAGGAGTGATGGTGGGATCCAAGGAGGATCACACTCATCTGTCTATGCTTTTGCAACCAGGAGCAAACAGCTTTTGGACACTGCCAGCTTTTCCATGTCAGAATTTGGGATTGCCCAGCTGGAGGTGCTAAGGCCAGCTCTCAGCACAGACCTGTGTCTACCACAGCCCAGTGACCCCAGGACTCACAGCACAAAGCCCTGAGGGAAAAGACCAAGCATGGCCATGTGTGGCCAGAGTTGGTGGGACATATGGAGGGTCAATGCCTGTGTAGATCAGCCCCAGGGCCTATCCAGCAAGAATAACAGGGCAATTTTTCTTAAATTTGTCCACTTAAACACTTGTGCTTTCCCCTCTCAAAATGGGAACAGGTGGCTGGGAAAGCACCTGCAGTTTTCAACTAAAAATGTTTGCAAAACCTTCTCCAACCTGTGCAGAGGAGCTGAGACCTGAGCATGCAGTGCAGTTCAGATTTCTGCCTTTACGACCCAGATTTGCCCACTGTAAAGGCTGGACCTTGTGCTGGGCAAGGGCTGGTGTGTGCCTTTGCCTTCCCTCATCAGTGCTCAACAGCCTGTGAAGAGGAAAAGGCTTTGTTTTAGTGGGAGCAGGTGTTTGATTACCTCGCCTCTCTCTTTTCATATTAAACTTATCCCCGGTTCACCTCTCTAGGAGGGATAAACTCGTGTTTGTGAAAGTGGCGGGGGAAATCACTTGAAAGGCTCCATCAGAGGTCGGCTGCCTGCACTGATGGCTTGATGAAACAAAAGAGCAAATGAGCAAATGAAAAGCATTCAAAGTATTTTCTGCCTGTGGAGCATGGTTCAGAGTGATGCTGCAGGGCTGCCTGCCTCTGCCCCAGGGGGCTGCCTGAGGCTGCACCCTTGGAGATTTACCCAGACAAGGAGAGAATTGCAACCCTCTTCCCTATCCATCCCCAGTGCTGTCTCCCTGCTCAGAGGCAGGTGCTCTCCTACCCTGGATTAAAAGGCTATGGCATCCCCTCACAGGACAGCATCCAAGGATAGCAAAGGCACCCTCAAAGGGAACATAAGCCCTGTTACTGTCCAAGCCAGGCTGCAGTCAGGCAGTGGTGCCATGCCCAGGCACAGCAGCTGAGTCCTTGGCAAATGAGCTGCCCTTGGCCTGAGCTCTGGGCTCATGGTGCCACCACCAAAGGGGATGGTGGACTGGAAAAGCAAGTCACTCAGGATGGGCACAGGGACTGGCATTTTTGGATGTAGAGAAAGAATCAGTGTGAACCTGCCTGATTTCAGTGCACCCCATGTGTACATCCACCCACTGTACGTGAGCCCCATTAACTGAATGAGCAGAGAAATGATAACTGGGTTACATTTTTGTTTCCAAGTGGAATAGAAGGCGGCCATGTCTGGGTGAATAAAAGCCCTTTGCTCTGCTCTAACTGTCTGTCAGGCTCCCTGCCACAGTGTCTGTGTGTTTGCTCAGGCATGGATAGGGAATTATCCACCTCATATCACGGCAGATTGTCTTTCGCCTTCTCACTACTCCATTGCCTGTGTGAATATTCTGGACCTTTGCCTCCAGTGGCTCAAATGCAGGTGCTGGATTATAGTCATAGAGAGCCAGGGAGAGAGAATATAGAAATTCTTGGGTGTCTTTGGATAAAGATGAGTTTGGAAGGAATATGAGTCAGCTCTTCCAGAGTTTTCAGATACCAAGACAGCACTGGGATCAAAAGAGCCATTGTTCCCCTTGGCATGATGCTGGAGGATGTTATCTAGAGACTGGTCTGAAGTACAGACACATGGCCAAACTGGAAATGTTTGCCTGTTGGAAACATCTGCTATTCTCCTCTGCTTCTCATATGATTTGCCAAAATGTATTTCTTGTACTTTTTCAGTTCAGAACAACTTGTTATGAGGTTTAATTCATGATGTGTAATTCTGTGACACGTTGCTGCCTGATGAGGTAGGACATGGAAATGATGAAGGAGGATGACTAGAGTATAAACATACCAGAAGGAGAGCAGTGCCCAGCTTGGAAGTGGTACAAAGTATTTTCATAAGCATTATCTAGCTTTGCTGTTATTAGTTCTAAGAACCAGAGAGAGAGAGAGAGAGAGAAAGTTACTGCAGTCAAAGATAAAAGATCTGTCAACAAATGTGCCTCAGAACTGAATGTCCTTGTTAAATTTCTAGAGTTCATCTGACATCTTGATGTGAAAAAGAGGACTGTAATACACTGGTATCAAAGGTACTCACTCCATGTATGGACACTTAAATACCCTCAGCTTCTCTGTGCGCTTAGATGCCCTTCAAACCACATTGCTCCCTTCACAATTCTCACTTGCACAGAGTGGTGTATCTCCCCTGCCCTGTCTAAATGCTACAGCTCCATAGCATATCCTCAACTGTTTGTAGAATCAGAGCAGCCTTCCGTGACAGCAAGGGTGGGGATATTCTCACTTCACCCCAGCTCTTTGGAGCTCTCCAGGTTACCCATCTCCAGAGGCAAAGACTGATTTAACTCATTCTAAGCCTGAATCTGAAATAAATGGATTCAATCCATTTTGCTCTGATAGTCCCATGGTGTCTCCTCAACCAGAAGATGGAGCTCAGGAAAACAACTTGGAAAGACATACAATGTTTAGACAGAGAAAGTCCCCCAATCCAAATGAATCTCGGGCTTAGTGTGGATCTTGAGCACTTTCAGCCAAAGTGACGTGAATGCTCCAAAAACATGTTTTTTACTTATTTTTGTGATTGGTTGTATTTAAAGGTGAAATACTAGACATTAACATTACAGTCATGATTTATATGAAAGATGAGTATAAAATACTTTATAAAGGGCAAATGAACAATTAATAGTTATTTCAAGAAATGGATAACCAAATGTTATGTGTTGCGATATAGTCCAACAGGTCCATATTTGCTTATGACCATAGCTGATTGCTACCCATAATACCTTGAGTGATGTGATTTTGACCAGCTTTAACACAAGATGTTTGTGTTAAAACTGTGTGTGCAGCAGCTATTAACCCCCTCTCCGCTGTTCTAGAAATAGGAACCCCACACACAGCATGCCCAGGATTAATGGGTTATGATATGAACATAAGGCTGTGGGTTGTCGATTAACAGATTTGTAGCTCAAGAACTTGATTATAGATGAGCAGAAAGGAGTAGAAACAGATGAATGCAGACTGCAAACAACGAACAACATCTGCTGTCTGCACAGGCAAAGCTCCAAGTGCCAGAACTGTACATCCAGAAATCCACAAGCAATGGGTCTTTTTATTGTGTACTGGGGGGGCTTTGGGAGGATCCTAGAAATCCCTTCAAGGTTTAGTTGCATGCTTAGCTGTCTGTCCCACTGTTTTAAAATTACATCTCGCAGAGCAGATCATGTAACTACCCCTGATGGGTCTGTGCAAGAGGAATTGCTCCTTCATGATCTCAGCCTTGCTACTATACAATCAATTCTGCTTTTAAGTAGTAAAGAAGCTCACTGAAGTTGCCAGTTCTGATTACAGTGTGAAATATCTAACTTTGGTTTACAGCAGCCAAAATTGTGTCCCTCACAGACTGAGATTTACTTGGGCTGAGATGGTGTTGGGTGAAGGGGGAAAACAACTGTGCTGAAACCTTCCCAAAGGCAGAGACGTGCCCCACACGAGACAAAACCACAGCTGATGTGAGAGCGGCAAGGGCTCACTCCACAACCAGCCTCCTGAAATTCAGCCCCTTGCACTGAATGCTGCAAAGAACATTACCACAGATGCTGGTTGTTTGTCCTTGGAGCTGTGAGGACCGAGGACCGCTCGAGTGGCAGCCGAGGCATTTCACACTTCAGTAAGCACATCCTCCCCAGGTATTTCTGATCGCCGTACATTTTGTTCACTGACAGGTTTGTGGCAATGTGCTCACTCCAGTTAAAAATTACACACTGGCTAACGGAAGAACAGACCTTGTTTTCCTCACTTTTACATTGTTTTTGCAATCAGTGTAACTTCAATGACCCTGTGCTTTTATACCAGAAATAGCACTGAGGAAATCAGATTTAAGAGCAGAGAGATGTTTGGTGTAGCTATTGGAGGAAGACAAAGATAAGCAGAGACAGTTTCCACTCTTTCTGATTCTGCCATGGGCCAAAGGCCAAATCTGCCACTGATACAAAATGAAGCATCCATCAGGCTACTTTAAATGGCCTTGGTTTGAAAAGCTGCTAAGGAATTATGGTACCTATGATTTTCTCATTACCACATGCATCCTCCTCCAAAAGGTGAGTAGAACTTCTGTCTGACTGGAGTACAAGCTGGTCATGTTACCTATGAAGCTGGTTTAAAGCTTCTTCCATATTGGTAGTTTAAAGCCCATCCATATGAGTCTAGCCTGAGAGAGAGATTAATATGAGCCATGCTGTCCCAAAGAAGAAAAGATTCACTGTTTTCAGGTCTCTGAGTCAATTTTTTGTCTTCTCTCATTTATTGTGCCTCCTGAGTGTTTGATGCCTGATCATTCTGGTGGAACATGCAAATATTAATATTTTTCTCCAGAAGTGCTGACATACGTGTGTTTTGTCAATGGGTGCAGCAAGTGGGAGATGCTGCTGGAACTCATGCTCAGAGACTGTCCCAGGGATCTGTCATGACCCCCTTGATGTCTGTGACCTTCAGAGGCAGCAGGACCAGCTTCCCCTCTCTTTGCATTTATTTGCTGAAGGACAGCCCACAGGGAAAGGACAAGGCAGAGAGGAACTGAAGGTGGGAATTGGCTGCCTTCCTGAAAGCATTTCAAAAAATCTTGAGTGTTCAGGAGAAAATGCTTTGCAGCAAATGGATACCCCCCAAGTGCTTGTGGAGAAAAAAACATTCCAACCAACACTTGTCCACAACAGCACTGGCCAAGTCATTACTGTTTTGTGTTTGGTTTTTTCCTTGACTTTTTTTTAATAGTGATCTTATTCTTGCCTATTTTGCTGTGGACTGTTGGGGGTTGTCCCCTTCTATCACATGAATGTAGGCAGGAACAGGCTAGGAAAGGAAAACTTTTCACTTCTATGGATGATACAGAAGTTTCCACATCTCTGCTGTGTCAGCATATCCACAGGAAGCTTCTAGCTTCCTTATCCCTGCAGCTGTCTCTCAAGTCAAGGGTTTGTGCTTGCTGTGGGTTCCCACCCTCACTCCATTCCCAGGACATCGTCCCAGCTGGCTGAAGCTTATCTAGTGTGGGACAGTGATAAATAAAACCCTGTTAGCTTGTCAGTGCCTCCTGGATGAGCTGTGCAGCCTAGAGAGAGCAAGGTATCTGCCACGCTTGTCCTGGACAACGGAAGGAATAAATCAATTCGTGTCTGAAAGTGGGAACTTCTGTGTTGATGGATGGCACTCAGTGAATATTAAACTCCCTTTTTTTGTGGATGGATGTTCTCCAGCCAGTCAAATTTGTCCTTTCACACTTCAGATGAGGGAGCTGCAGCAAGCTGTGGCAGTTGCCAAGGACTGGAAGAGATAGCACCTGCCTGAGGCAAGTTTCTGTAGCACTTCCAGCAGCAGCAATCTCTGCTTTAAGAGAGGCTTCAATACAAGTTAAGGCTGAAATCAGTAACTCTGAAAGATCTGTAAACAGCTGCCTTCAGCAGGGATCTCACTATGGGGTTTAATTTAGCTATCCCTTGAAATTCATAAAAAAGGAAATTATCTTAGTCTGTTGGATCCACCTGTCTAACCGCTCGCGCGATGCAGGTTCTTATATTGTGTTTCCCAGGAGATCATGTTCCAGTCCTCCTCCTCCTCCTTTCTCATGACAAGTGATAATATCAGCTTTTATCTGTTAATAAGATAGCATGGGAATTCCTGTACAATTCCTAAGTAGAAAAGAGAGAAACATGTGATTTGTTTCACGGCCTCATCTTACACATTCCCTCTCAGTTGTGAAGAGGACAGGTTCTTCTCCAGGTCAGGATGATCCATGTGCCTGCCTGATATGAAGGGCTGCAGTAACATGCCTGAAGGAAGGGGTGGGTCCCAAAGACACTGTGGGATCAGATATTAATTTCTAAAACCTGGCATGGATGGGAAGCAGAAAACACTAAGCCACCGTGACCAAGGCAGGAAAGTAAAGGTGAATGATGGAAAGGAGGGTGGAGCTCCCTTGAGGTCCCTTAGTCCAGCAGGCTGCACCATGGCAGAGGCAACTCCACCAACACTACTCCAACAAAAATTTCTCAAGCTATGTCCTAAAAATCCCCCTTGGCAATCAGTGGCAGTATTTCATTATTCAGATATCCAGAGAGCTTTTTCAGGTGTCTCACCTCAAAGCACATTGCATGGTCTCTCCTCCAGAAGCAGCAGGCATTAGAAGATTAGAGCTGAGGATTCAACCTTTTGAGTATAGAATTGAAAAAAAAATCTTAAATACCACCATATTATAGACTCCCTCCAGCAGCCCTGGAAAGACTCTGGGAAGGATGGAGTATTTACAGTTTTCACAGAAAGAACTTATAGGAAATGAAGACAAGTATTAACTACTAAAATAAGGGCTGTTATTTCGAATAACTTTCATTATCTGTCGCTGCTGGCCTGAGTTGTGTTAGTCAAGCGGATTTGTGGACCTCTGATCTGAACTGTTCTGCTTGTTATTACCCTGCCATTACCAAGGGACTCTTCTGTCAGTTGTGAAGTGAAAAAAGCTCATTCCTGTTATTTCCTTTCCAAGCTGCCAGGAGCCTTTGGGGCTCCAAGGAGGTCTGACCCAAAGACAGATGCAGTCCAAGGAAAGTTTTCCAGCAAAGAGAAAAACCCTGTGGACAAGGTGACAGAGCTTCACTTCCTCAAGAGCAGCTGGGTCTTTGGCTGGTGGTGACACAACTGGAGAACACCAGGACAGGACTGGACTTTCGATACTCAGAAACTGTACTTTTCAACTTACTTCCACTTCCGTGTATTTTCAATATATGAGAAGACTCAAGGAGGGAAAAAAAATGCTGTCCTAAGACCCAGTTTCCTTATTTTGCCTATTTGTGTCACTCTGGGAAGAGAGGGACTTTTTTAGCCTGTGGGGAGCAGTACAGACACTTTCACAAGTCAGTGTTAATTATTTCCTAGAATTTGTGTTTGTTTCATTTCTTATTATGGGCAAATTCTGCTTTGTTGTAGTCACATCAGGCAGACAAGACCTCAGCTGGCTACACCAGAGAGACAGGGGACAGTGACTTCATACATTCATTACCTTCTTCCCAGTCTTGTGAGACTTTGGTATTTGCAATGTATTGCGTTGCACCACAATGCATTTTCCAGAGGCTCAATTTTAGCAGGAACTCAGATGAGAGCTTCTTATTTTACAAACATATCAGTAGCAGCTTAAGAGAAAAGAGTTTCAAAAGCACACAATCAACTGCCTTGCTTTTTCTCCCCTGTAAAGATGCAATAACATAAATAGTGTAACATCTTGCTCATTTGAAAGTATTTGTGATGCAACAGATCTTCCCTGAGTTTTTGCTGAGTTGTTTCTATGTGGCCTTGATGTTATTCTGAGTACCAAAGGTTGTTTCACTACCATGTGGAATTTGGGCATTCATCAATGTTTAATCTGTGTGTTGATACTGCACATTTGTTTTCACAGATATCCGATTCTTTCTGTGAAATACATTTGACTTATTTAAACTTTCTGTAAACTAAATTTAGAGTTCCATAACTTAATCAAGTTGTACTTGTAAGGATCTCATGCAGAAAAAACTACAACTATAGTACAGCACTATAAAAATCTTATACGAAACACTGCAACAGAAAAAAATTTAAATTTTTTTCAAAAGAAATAATTTGTATTGTTTCACTGTGCCTACAAGCCTACCTGGATTACTTCATTTCGGTCTAGGATATCACCACTGACTGGTGTTTTTCATGTGATTTTGAAAGATACTTGCATGTTCTCACAAGTGTTGGTTTTGTTGTAATGCTCAACTGACAGTATAGTCTAATGCTAATCCACATCTCCTCTGCTGCATTGTGAAAAGGATGGAATATTTGGAGCTGATGTTTTGATTCTTAGATCCTTACTGTCTGTTTAAAGAAGTCCTTTTGTTCCATCGAATTAATCCATCATTATAATATGTGAAGCCCTAAAAAATATAAAAGCTCTTGTTGAGCCTGTGAGCTCAATAATTTAGGGCTGGAAGGATCTTGCAGGTCACACAGGTGACTACAATGGTCTCATACAGCCCTTTCCATAAACTGTCTCAGGCCATTGCTGTTTCCTCAGCTGTAAAATGCAAACTATTACATAAGGATTGCTCAAGCACACACAATGTGCACTAGAGCTGCACAGCCAGCCAGATGTGCTCACATCACCAGAAACCAAGCTTTCTTCCACACATTTGGGTATGGAGAACTGGTTTAGACACATGCATGATATAAGACAGTTCTAAGAAGAAAATTTTCTAATTTATTATTCTCTTGTTTAAAGGAAAACACAAACCACTTCATTGTGAAAGTCTTCATGGTTCAACTTTCCCTTTGCTGCCTTCCTTCTCAGTCTAAATGTAGAGGAGTATCTGGGAAACATAGACTTTTTTATTGCCAGAAGAAACAGGCTGAATTGGTGTATGATCCATGTTTCCAATTTATGCTTTCTCTCCCTGTATTGTCAATGGCTAATGACAGGTAATTGCAAAAGTTCACAGAGGGAGGCACTTTTGGAAGGAGAGAGAAGAATTAGGGATGGTGTGAGCAAGAGGCTTTTCATTCCACTGCTGGTCTGTTCATGACTTTCCAAAGTTGCTTCTGCCAGAGCTTGGTATGATTTCCAAAAGTAAGACATTGCTGGGGTGTATAAATACTTGTAACACCCTGGCCATTACTCAGGACACATCAGGAATAGCATTCCACATGTCCACTGTGTGGCTGTGGAGTCCTCACACCAGGCTGATTTTCAGATGAGCTCTCTGCTTTGAAGGAGAGGCAGCACATTTTGGTGCTCCCTGAAGGTGGTCTCAGTTGAATTAACCTGGGCACAGTTCACCATAGGCAAAAAATGGCATCTATAAATGAAAGTCTTGCACCTCTCGTTTTAAGAGAAGAGTTGGCAAGATTGGGTACCTGAAAAATCTTGGAAGCCAACAGCTCTTTCCCAGCACTAAGCTATGAATTTCATTGCATTACACTTTTCCTGGTTAGATAATATTTATTATAGGCTTTTGTTGAGAATAGAGACTGGGTTCAGTACACATCTATGAGGCAGACTGAGATCAGTTGCCAAGCACCATTAGAGATAATTTTTCATTCTTGTTAGTCATTTTACCGAGAGACCTCCCTTACAAGAGCTGGGGACCCCCATGCAAGGGCAGCCCAAGTGCAAAAACTTTCCAGGGGACACAGTTTAAGTCTTCAGGCAGCTCACGGAAGCACTGGTCCATGAAATCTCAGAATTCATCAACTCCCTATGCCAGTATCACTCCTCTCTCCTTGGCTGAGAAAGAAGACAGTAAGTGCCAAGGATAGGCTCAGATTCCCCAAATCCCTCACTGAAGTGCAATGTTGCATTCAGTTATGTAAAAGAACTGAGTTAAAAGGTACTGCCGTTTCCTGGTTGGTTGTGGCAATTTAAATGATGAAACATCATCACTGCAGGAGGAAAAGTTTACACAACCAGGCACAGTCAGCTTGCAGCTTTGGACAGCTCACACATCCATGCTGGGATGCCTCATCCTGTGGAAAGCTGCAGCTCCACATTGTGTTATAGCTGCACAAGGGGTTGATATCTCCTTTGACATGTGATAAGCCAATCTTTAACCTGACAAATCATGAAGAGTTAAACCGAGAACTGTAAAGAACAATTACTAATCAGTGATAAAATTTACTCACTGCTTAAAATTGTCTTTCTTAGTATCAAAGGAAATATTTTACCATAGTATGTCACATGCATCCCACAAGGCTCCCATTTAACGCTCGTCTGCTGCAATCCTTTCCCACTATGTTAGTGCACAAGAACCATGGCCAGTTGCTTTGATGGATTTAGTCTAAATACCTCCTTGTACTACTTTGTCTCTCTGGCTCCATCTGTCGTCGCCTACCTCAGAGTTAAACTGCCAGCTCTGGGACATGGACACTGGGGCTATGCCTGATGTATCATGGCAAGAACTTCAGGCATTGGAGAGATGTGAATGATAAATAAACAGAAGGTGAAATACAACTTTCGTCCAGTATAATCCAGCATAGAAAGATTGGGTTCCCAAGGAATGGCAGTATATTTGTTTTCCAGATCATTAGCTAATGCAAAGGAAAGTGAGAACATTTATTAGCCTCCCTCAGAATCACCTTTAACAAGAATGAATATTCACTGCTATAAATAAGACTGTTTCAATTAAGTCTGCCCATAAAAATGCTCCATGGTGTCACAGAAGGCTGTGCTATTCAAAAAGAAATGCCTAGATGAAAGTATTTAAGGCTGTATTCGAGGACAAATTCACTTGTGAACACTCATTTCCAGTGTCTCACAGTTAATCACTGGAAGTTATGATGTTTTTATCTTATCTGAATGTCAGCCCACAAGCTGAGATGCAAAAGAAGCCTTGGGCTTGTTTTTTTCTACCTGCTAATGGCAATCTGGTACCATAATTGCTTTCTTGTTCAACTTCAGATAATATATTGTGTTACTGATAAGTTTAGTGTTTCTTTAAGTATCACTGACAAAGAGCAGCCAGTACTGAGCTGCTCATTTCAACCTCGGGAGAAAGTCACCCAGGACAGGGACCTGCCATCCTGTCTTACTACACAGAGTGTCTCAACACACCCCTCTTTTGCAAAAACAAGTCCAATTTCAATGCTGCCTTCAAAAATCTTTATGAATGAACATTTTGCAGGACTAGATCTCTTGCAACAACCCATCTGGACAAGATCAGGCAAGAAAATGTATTTTATGCTGTTGAAGAGCAGTACTATGTGTCTCCACTGAAAATGGAATAAAAAGAAAACAATGGCTTTAAAGTGAAACATTTGCCACAGGAAAACTAGAGATAGACAACAATATCATAAATGGGAATAAACTGGTGACAAATATCTCCCATCCAACGTTTCCTCTGCTATTCACAGAGAGAGCTGGGACGTGCAACCACTGTTATTTAACGCACATCCACGCCTTGAAGGACATGCATAGATCTCCTTCTCCAGATACGTGAATTTATCCTTTGTAATAATACCTATGCTACTAAGAACTTCAGAGGAGTTTGTTACATACCATTAAAAAACATGACACCAGCAATTATGGGGAATCAATGAAGTTATTTGCTGAAGTCAATAACCTAAATTAATAACAAAAAAATAGCCAGTATAAGCAGTTCATCTATATTTCTCTGGGATAAAAGTCAGACTCTACATCTAAATATGGCATCAAGGGCAACAGTAAATGTTTCGAAAAGGGTTTAGCCAGTTGCAAGACTGCCATAATATAGAAAATGGTAATCCACTCTGAAATTACAAATTAAATTCAGCTCATTCAATTCAACTAACTTCAGGAAAACCCATATCAAAACTGGAAACCATGACAGCTGTGTCACCCCAAGTAACAAACACAATGAGTCTTTGAGATGAACATCTACTATTAAGCCAAAGAGAGTGATCTATGGGCAGTCATGGTTCAGGCATCCTGATTAGCCTTAATTAAAATTCTGATGATCAGGTGGCTATGAAAGGGACAAAACTTTTAAAGACTGTAGGGAAGTGCAAAAAGCTGAAGATAGGGTAATAATTAGGAATAATATCTCTTGTTAAATTTAATTCTTTTAGCCTTGAAATTACCATGACAGGTTTCAAATTTAGTGGCAGTTTCCCAGTCACTAAAGAGCTTAATTATATACTTCAAGACTTTGGGAAAACTGATTCAGATAAAGCTACATGGGGCCCATATCAACTGTGTGGGATGCTTGAATGGACTCAGATAAAGAAGGAATAGATATCCACTTGTTCAGGAAGCTTGAGACATCACATACCTGAAAGGGGTTTTTTTGAGACACCAAAAATTTTGAATAACTTTATAACTTTCTCTTTTAATTAATAACAATCACTCTCATTCAATATGCCTTTCTATTTCTTAATTTCAGCTGGGACTAAAAGCAAGACAGAGATAAAACAGCCAAAACTCTGAATAGTGCTGATACTAACAGAACTTCTTAATCATTGGAATTGTCCTATCTCTAGAGTCCAGGAAAGATGTCTAGAAAGACGAGCAAAATTAAAATCTGCAAAGTACTTGGCTGAGTTACAGGACACCTTGTAGAAATCATCACTGTATTCTATTAACTGGTGTTAGTTTAGGAGAAAATATAAGATACTTAAGAAAATGTCAGCTCCAGAAGTTTTGTCAGAGGGAAGAATTTTTTTTCTAATATGCAGTTCATGACAAAGCTCTTTTGGGTTTTCAGGGCCAAGGAACATCTTGAACGATGGATGGATCAGCAAGATGATGAATGGCCTGAAATACAGATGAAGAACATTCTCTCCTCATTGAATCAAGCTCAAGAAGATAGATGTTAGTATTATTTTAAAACCACCTTCATTGGATTCTACCATCTCTATGCAATACACTCATATGATCTCATTGTCAGGTTAACTGAACACTACAGATTTAAAGACATTCATTCTCCCAGGAGCTGCATGAAGCAGGAAAATACAGTTGTCCCATTATATAGACTTGGAGCTGTGGCACAGAGGTGTAATGTCACACATGGCAAAACAGGGAATTGAACATAGCTTTCCTAAATCCCAGGTTGTCACCCTAACTACTGTTCCTACATACTCTACATCAAAATGAGTGGTTAAGGCACAGTCCCTGCACTGTGTTTCCTTCTGTCTACATTAATCTCTGAGCACCTCAGCAAACCTTGTAGATAGAGTGGGTCAGTGAAAAAAGTGCCCCATTTATTACAGCTTCTTGATCTTGACTGAATGGATCATATGCTTTAGGATCCACTGGCAAATGGCAAATAGTTCCCAGAGCTAATCTTTCAACTGATAAGAATGGGATACAATACCATACAAGAATACAAATGAACTCTCCGAGGTGATAAAAGCAGGTACAGCCTGGACTCGATGAGCAGAAAAGTTTCATATTTCAGAAGTTAAATTCAAAAGGTTTCAAATTAAAGATTAAAAACAAACAACAACAACAAAGCAATAAATAACCCAATACTGGTCATGTGTTGTCATCTTAGAACAGCAAGAAACCCCAAAGTACTTGTTCTAATAGTGCTGAGTACTGAGAGCTCTGGGAAGCCTATTGCTGCCAACCACTGAAGGGAGGATCCAGACTCCCTTAACTCAGTGGAACCCATTCCAGAAAAGATAATTATTTAAGACAATTCATTCTGACCACCACCACCCCCTCAAACTTTGAGCCTTGTGAGTTTCTGTGCCTCTGGACATTAGAAAGGAGCAAACAGTTGCCTTTAAATGTTCTCCAGACCCAGTGGTCAAATAGATGCCATTTCTGAGCATCTTTGTGCACCTTAGGAAAGTGGGAATGGGAATATCTTGGAGGTTCTCATCTATCTCCAAGGTGGGACCAATTTCACTTACATCATTCCTCAAGAAACTTTGTTCTGTAGTGTGTGATTGCACATTCTTAGCTGATTTTGTTTTTCAACTTTTCAGCAGGATCCAAAACAGATGTCTGCTGCACTTACTTAGTATTAGGGCTCACAGTCATGGAGCAGCTGTTTTATGGAAGTATCTGTATATTTTCACCTTAGATTACTGCAAGACTCACTATTGCAGATTATTCTTAGCTCTGAGCTATTTTGAATTTGTTTAAAAATTAACACCTCATCAGGGTCTAAACCTAATTTTTCCTAATATGTATGTGAATCCACCATCTGGAGCTTGGCACAACCACACACCCAACCACTTTCAGGGAATAGATCAAATGTGGAAGTATTACCAACATGCTGCTACACAAATAGTTTAGTCTTTCCTCCTGGATGATACAAACATTTCACAAGCACGTACTGCAACATATCATCTCCTCAGGCTAACTCTGCCAGGACAGATTCATTTCATCATGCATGGAAATTGAAGAATTATTCCAGTTACATGCTCTTAATAACCACCCCATTCCTCTCATAGGTTTTCTCTCTGCTGCAGCCTTTTCTAAGTCAGATTTAAATTTGAGGTGATAAAGTCCTTGGAGAAAATTAAGATGGCTGAACCATCTTATTTACTAAGGCTGAATGTCTTCATTAATCTCACAGCAATTTCTGCCACATGATGCTATAGAGGAAATGATGGGATATTTTTGAGTTACAATGACCAAAGAAAGACGTGGTAGAAATGGTGGGTTTCTGTGTCTCCTCTAACTGCAGTAATCATAAGATTGCCAGCTTTGAAGCCTTTAGAATGTGAGACAGACCACTCATAAACATGACACAACGAGAGCTAGGAAGGAGGGGAGAGACCCAGGCGGGAAGGCACATGAACCAAGGAGGCACAGAGGTGATGAAGAGGAGCCCTGCATGTCCTGCAGTCCAGTGAGGCTTTTAGAGAGTAACATTACCTAATGCCACCACATGTAACAGACTGGGACTAGTTGTGCACATTGTTTCTGCCAAAACCTTTGTCCAAGTAACACCATTTTAACAAGGGGTGCAGGATCTGTGAATGTACTACAGGAAATCCCACATTACATGGGACAGCTGGTGTCACAGTGTGTGAGAGACTGGAGCCAACGTGCTGTTTTCCCACCTGGTAGTGTGTCCCATCTCTTTTTGTAAGACACCTGTGGCATATTCACCCCTAGAATGATTCTTTTCTGCTCCCTGAAAGATGAAGATGTGTTTTTATTTGTGTTTAATAAAATTGCTGCCCTTTGTGCTCCTCTGCTTTTATTGCAGAGCTTAGCCTTCCTGTACCCCATATTTTCTCTCATGGTTAAATTAAGAAGTCTTCACCTTTCTGCGCTGATGCCTTCACTTTCTTAAAAAGAAAAAAAAAACAGCAAAAATAAAACCCAAACAAAAAAAAAACAAACAAACCACACAGTACCCAGTTTCTCATGTGTTTTTCTAGTAAAAACATTTTCAGTCAGAAATTGGTAGGTGATACAGGATGCCAGGAGAGGAAGATCACAGCCTGATCCAACCCTTCCATTACTACAAGGTAAAGAGGCCTTTCCCCAGTTCTCTGTGCCATCATCAGGAAATAAAAGTAACGGTTGAACTAAGTTTTAGTGAATATGCATGGCTAAGCTCTCTGCCAAACTGAAATAGCCTACTTTGGGCTCATGATTAATTATGGGCATACCAAGAGACTTCTCGTCCGGTCACGTAAAGGAAAATTAAAGCTAAAGCAGTTTAATTCAGAAAAAGTGTTACAAGGATATGATGTAGCTTCATTAAATATAGATGTTGATTCTTTTACCCTGCCACTCCTTACACAGAAATCTTGGCCTTTTTCCAGCATGGATATACTTACACATGTGATAATAGCAATAGTAAAGCAGCTAATGACTCATGTTCCAGAGACACAGCTAAATCTCTAGCTTTCTTGCATAAACATATATGTCTGTAGAAGTTAGCTTATTGTAACATTTATGTAAACTTCACTTCAGTAGCCCTTGAATTTATTTTTCCACATCATTGCAAATTGAGACAGGTTGATGTTCTGCCTTCCCTCCAGACCAGCTCCACATGCAGGACAAAAACAGCTTGGGGTAGTCACACAGATACCTAAAACAATTCCCTGAACATCAAAGATGAGAAGCAGTTCCTAATTGTTATCACTTGCTTTCATGCCTCTGACTCATTCCTGAATTTTTGTTTTTCAACAATATAGTTCATCTCTAGTGTTTACAGCAAAAGGAAAGCAGCACTTCTGGCCATCTTTGAAGACTTTGTGGCTGGAACATGTTGACAAAGACTAGAGGCTAAATTGTCATTTGTAAACAGTTCAGAAGAGAAAGAAAAACATTAAACAGAAATATAAACTCTGTTTGATGAAACAGGTCTTAGTTCCTTGATTTCTGCTGTGCTGAAACTCAGCTATTCAAGACAGATGCTGGCAGAGTTATCCTGCAGTCTCTTTATAGAAAATTACTTAGAAGTATAATAACAGCATGATTTTAATATTGACATATTTATACTAGAGAGTACAAGCATGAGAGTTTTTCAGCATGAGCTTGTAAGCAATTTAAAAAAAAAAAGGTTGAAACATTATGCCCTCTCCCTGCTACATATTCTGAATGTGCAGTGGTTTGTGGACAAGCTGCTTTAGAGAGCTATTAAATGAATATTTCCAATCTATTTGCTTTCCCCCCTTGCTGGTACAGAAAGCTCTGTCAAAGTCATTAATCCAGCTACTCTAGTTTCAGAGAGAGAACTAAATTCTCACTGGCACACCACCAAATAAAACTCAAACCAACCAGGACTGCAAACTAGAGCCTGATCCCACCAGAAAATAATTTGATTTTCTAGATGCCTGGAGTACTGAAGAGCCCTAGTGGTTCAATACCCCCTTGCCCAGCACCAGTCCCGACCCCAGTGCAGCACAGTTGCTTCTGCAGGATAAAAAGGAGGAGATCAGCAGAGTCCAGGGAGGTTAGAGCAGGAGTCACCAAACCTACAGCAGGGTCTGAGCACAGACAGCTCTGCCCAAAGCAGAGAAGGACCAGTCTGACCATAGTACCTGCTGTGCGGATCTGACCATCCTGCAAGTGCCAAAGCAGAGTGTTGAAAAGCATAAGAGCAGCACATAACATGACCCATCACAGACCTTCTCTCTTCCTACCCCATGTCACTCTGTTTCAAGCAAACAGCCCGCTTACCTTTCCTTCCTTTCCTTCTAAAGCCTTGAGCTTGCCCAGGCTCAGCTTTGCCTTATTAGCTCTCAGCTGGTAGCATTTCCTGAACTGCCTTTGAACCTTGAACAGGGTATTAACCCCTGAAATCCTTGGCTTTGCCTGGCTCAGCAGGGTTGTCCAAGGACACTGTGAGTGAGACAGGGAAGCCTGCTCAGCAGGTGAAGTGCTGCAAAAGCCAGGCACACAGGGAGAGCATGGAGCATTCCTGGGGTGGGATGCTTTCCTCTGTATTCTTTGCTTGTTCCACAAATGGTAGAGAAATTGCTGGTAGAGGAAGACTGGTGTCCTATGGAGCATGTTTGCAGGGGTTGGGAGGGTGCTGACCCAGACCTTGGAGACTGGAAGGACTGAGACTCCCGCAGTGCTCAGGGCAGAGAGCTGCATAAGTCTTCCTGCTGCTCAGAAAGGGAATTTTAACCTCACCTGCTATATTATGGAGCTAGGCATTTGAGTGACTGCGAACTTAGGGAGTTTCTCCTGATGGCATGCATTTTATCCTTTGAAAATGCAGAAAACTTTTAAAAAAACTGCACAAATTCAGTGTGTCAGCTGAAGTATGAAACAGTAATCTATGTTCTTATTTGAGGTCTAATTTTATGCCTGCTGGTACTCACTTATATGGAACTTCAGCAAACATTTATATATCTCTTAATTATCCCTTTTCCCTATTAATTTCTCTTATGTTCAATAAATGATCCTTATGCCTGTTGGTTTAAGACTTCCTTACAAAGTTGTTTTTCCCTGCTTTTCCATAAGCCAGATATTTTAATTTCTTGCACTATGCCTCATTTGCTAGTAACAATGATGTATTTTCCCTTTCCCCATGTATTTATTTTTACTGAGACGTGCAGCCGTTCATCACATTCAAATGAAGAATTATTACTTAGTTATTATTATTATTACTAGTGATGGTATGTAAACAACTATAATGATGTGTGGGCTTGTGTAGGAGAAAAGACCACAATAAAGATGTTGCCTTAGGGGGAATGAATGAGGGAAACGTGCAAGGATTTAACCAGCACACCCTCTCCTTGCTGGTTTTGTCTCTAACTTTTCACTTCAGCTCCATGGCCTATTTCCTTTGGTCTTGTTCTCCTACTGAATGGGAGCAACTGGTCAATGTGGAGTCCTCGTCAAAATACAGCTAGACACTGCTACAAGGGCACGTGCCAAGACACTTGAGAACATGAATGAAGTAGGAAAAGGAGTTCAACAAATGTTTTTTGTATTGTGATGAGGAAGGGGTGCTTTCTGTGTGCGAGAAAAAGAGGAGCAGAGATGCACCACTGAGAAGATGGCCCAAGCAAGGCTGCAGGTAAGCCTGGAAGGAAGTTTTCAAAGGCCACTGCTGGGTCAGTTTGAGTGCTGGGCATAGCAACAGCACTTCTTACTTTGCTTTCCTTGTCTGTGAAACTAGTGGGTTTTTTATAAAGTCCTGATACATAAACAGCATTACTTTGAAGGTGTGAGGCTCAAATGTTCAATTCTCTCCTAACTGGAAACAACTAATGATAAATTGTGTATTTGCTCAGCTGCTCAATGACCATTATGCTGCTGTCAGGTGCCAATGACTGGATTAAGCAGGTAGGTGACAGGGAGGAATGAGCCCCACACTAATTTTTAAGGACTTCAGTTATGTTTGCAGGCAAAAAAAAATCAGCAGAGAGTAGGGAGGGAGTATGAAGAGAGCCAGAACTGAATGGAAAAAAACCAGCCCTGTGGCAGATCCATAAAGAAAATTCAAGCTAATAAAGAAAGTTCAGTCTCTTTATTCTCTGATGGTAGCAATTTATTGCCCTAAAAATGAAAGCAGTTGGCTTTAGATGGAACAGCCTTGAAGACAGTAAAATATCAGTATCATGTATTAGCCTGGCTTCCCTTTGCACAAGTGGGAGTGTGAGTAGAAGGAAGAGCGTCAGGCCAGTCATCTCTGGCCTCTCAGGGGAATCCTGAGAGTGCTCTGTCCCACAGCCACTGTGAGCTTGAAAAAACTGGTTTCCCGTTTGAAGATCCAGCCTTGCTGCTGTTGGAGCCTTGTTACATTTTCAGTATATTCCTTAATGCTAACCCTTTCCTGGTTCTGTCTGAGTTTCCCTTCTAAGTTTCTCTTTCTCAAAGCGTGTAGGTTTTTGGGGGGTTTTGGGTTTTTTGAGTTTTTTTAACATCAATAATTTTCAAGAATGAGCACTGTGAGCAAACCAGCTAGAGGAAAATCCACTTAGGATCTCCAAAGAGCTTACCAAGCAGTTTTTACAAAGAGCTGACAAAAGTGGAGAAATAAAATAAATTTTATGAATTCAGAAGCCTGTTCTGAGATAAATATTTTAGCCTTTCTTCTCTAAGAAGAGGGATTGAAAGTGTAAGAAAGATGGAGAAATGAAAAAATCATCTCTGTTGGGAATATGGCAGATCACTAACCAAACACTTTCAAGATTTAATGTATACCAGAGCCCTAAAAGCTTTCATATTTATTACAGCTATTTTGCATTCCCTACTGTATTTTAAAAGAGCTTCCCTAGTTTAAAACACCATTCAGATCTTCTGTCACTTTTGTTCCCATTTGCCTCTCATGAACTAGAATAATATACATAAAATAACATATGCCCGCTGCAATTCCTCAGTGCCACCAAGGCACAGACGAGGTCCAATATTATTAGTAATGCTAATGGTACTCCTCCTGGACATTGGCTGCTGTCAGTTATCACTTAGCCAACATTAGCAAAGGAACTAACTCACTCCAGACTGAAGAAACTCAGTGAAATATTTGGTTTTCTGTGACTTTCAGGGGACTTGGAGCAAAAGCAACAGTCCCCACTGGTCCCATGCAGCAGAAGACTGGAACAGTCTGCTGCCCCTCTCTGCACATTCCAAGGCCAAACAGGAAAATGCAGAGGAATGGGGAGAGAAAAAATAGCTGGATCTGAAGGTTCTAGATGATGGGAGTTGGGGGACACAGATTGATTCTCCTTTGATGTCCATAACTCCAAAAACTGTCCTCATTTGGGAATATTTAGTATAATATTCCCCACATTGTTCTGCTGTAGCTTTACTACTTCTATTTAACTTTTTGCCATGATTTTTAACTCTCCATCCTTTCCTCCTAAAAAGACCTTTCTCAGTTTGTTTGTTTGCTTGTTCCCTTCTACAAGATCCTTCAGCAAAATCATAGCCTTTCAAAAGCAAGGTGCCTGCATTTCTGAGCCCTCACTGCTTTGACAGGTAATTTATGAAAATGGAAGAGCCTGTTTCAGGCGTAATCCAATTTGTTCTCTCTCAGCATCATAAGCACATTTGGAGCCAGATAAGACAATTATCGCATGGATCTTTAATACCTGCAATTTATAGCTAAAAGCTTCATTCTGATAACTTTGTTTTCAAGTGCCATGTGCTAAAGCACAGTGACGGGATCTCTGCAGCAGTGAGACAGCAAAATCCTCCCTGTAGAGGTTCACCCAGCAGGTGTGGGATGTTTATGGAGGGAAGATGTACTTGGAGCAGCAATGTAAGAGCACAGGTTGCATTGCTCCTCAGGGGAGGGGACACAGGGCAGGCAGAAGACAAGGCTCAACTCCTCTCAGGTGCTTCCCTGTGAGCACGTATGGAGGTGTCCAATGCTTTCACCACCTTCAGCATGGAGGAGGGTTTGGGAAAGCACAGAGAGAGTAGCTACTGAAATGTGTTTCCATAAGCACCTGGTTTTCAGTTACCAAATGTGACTTGCATATATAACCTTGAGTGCCCTGCAGAGCAGGGGCTCACAGCCTAACCACAGACATTCCAGGATGAGCACCAAAAAGTCAGTATTTTCCAGAGAGCTCAGGGAAGTTGCCAGCAAGCCTGCAAGCATTTACTTTTTAACACTCTACTTGAATACTGATATCACAATGCATAGTTGCTCATTAAAAAAATAATCTGATTTCTAATTGAATTACTGTTTTTTTATCATTGTTTTTGACTCAGTGTACAGAAATGAAATATTCTAATTATTTAATGATAAGAAATGAAGATAGGAACTTACGATTTCATCATGTGGAATGGTCTACGACAGGGTCTATTTTCTAATGATAAGGTCTGATCTGATAAAGAATTAGCTTGTTTCACTGACATGAGCATGATTATTTTGAGAGCAAACATCAGACACTTTTACGATCAATTTAATGTGCAACCTTTGAGAATTATTAGTGTTTGTACTTGGTCAAGGGTGAAAAATCAAGTATATTATGACCATACACTGTAGATTTGCAAATTAAAAAGTAAGATATTTTTTGTAAGGCAAAAATTAATTTCAAAATGTTTGTAACTCTATAAGACAAAGTCACAACAGTTTAAGGCCATACTACTCCTCATAGCTATGCATCTAGGGCACTACCCTACTTTCTTATCAATCCAAACACAAGAATATTTCATAGCAGTTATGAGTTAAGACTCTTTGATGTTTATGTGCTTCTTTGGTGAATCTTACTAGGAAGATCTTATATCTAATGCTATTTTAGCTATCTCTTGATATATCCAAGCCATCATAATATCTCAGCTCAGAAGGTCTGTGGTGCATTTCTTTAGGGACTTCATTAGTGGAAGATATCCTGACTCAGTATATGGGCTACTTTTGATGCATCATTCATACATACAATATCCAACTCTACATCACAGGGCTGGTGGGGGTGTATTTTGTGTAGCAATTTATTATAGTTACCCAAACACTGTTCTAAAATTAAAAGGTCTTATCTGCATATATATCTCATTAACTAAAGACTTTCAAACAATAAGAACCTTGCCATCAGCTCATGCCCACATGACCAATTAGCTTTTTTTCCTTAAATAATTTGACCTGAAAATTACCCAGGATGTTCCAGAGCAAACAGTCTCATCTGTGTCTGAATCCAGAGAACATGAGTCGGGGTGAGTGCAGGGAACCAGGCTGCAGGAGTGCACAGAGGGGTGAGAGGAGAAAGGGGATGCTTCAAGGGAAAGAGGAACTTATCAGATTTGGGATAGCAGAGGGATGGACTGAGCTGCTCAGAGGATGGTGCTTCTCTTCTATGCCTTTGCCTTTTCAAGGAAGTGCGATGGCTCGGAGTCAAAGAAGATAAAGTCTGTCTTAGCCTGCTCATCCCAAGGGAAATTGGTCACATTTAGCCAGAAATAAAAATCTCAATGAGTAAATGATGAAACAGAAATTTTACCTTTTCTGGAAGATGGTTTTTGACCCTAAGACCGACGGGGATTATCTGTTCTCTATGCTGCTTATTTATAACTTGAGAAGCTGACAGCTCTTCTAAAAGCAGACTGAGGGGTTTTAGACAGTCTGAGGTTTAAAATTAGTCCTGGAACTAATAGGCTGTTATTGTCTCATAATTATATTTGACATGATGCTCTTAACTCTTTTCTGAAACATTATCCTGCATCAAATAGAGTTAAACTTAAATAAAGAAATGCTCCTTAGGATTGCTGCTTGGAGACCTCCCTGAAAGGTGTGATTCTCACCCTCCTTCTTCCTTGCACTGGGAGCAGAAGAAGCAATTTGTTGTTGGCCCATTCCAGCAGCTCCTTACAAGACTTCCAGCAGTGGTTTGGGTGTCCTGGCCTGAGCAATATGCCTCTGGAGCTAAACCACCCCAGGCAAGGACTTGCTTTCCTCTGCTGCCCTCCCAGTGGTGTGGGAAGCTGTACAGACCTTCCCTCTTCCTTTTTTGTGGCCTGGGAATCTGAGCAAGCACATTCTCAGCACGGAACTCAGGCAGGTACAAGTCTCCTGTCAGCAGAGGGAGGAATAAAGGGTTGCAACCCAAGTCCCTTTAGTTACACAAGGCATTTAAGAGGTTCAGGTTTGAGGGTTTTTTGCTCAAGCTGCTGGAGCTGTGACCTTCAAGGTATTGCCTTGACAACTTGTGCTTTTTAATAAAGCACAGTCTGGTGGAAGGGAGTTAATTTACATGGGTTTTTATTCTCTGAGCTCTGTCATCAGTGCACCAGCCTCACTTATTGAATTCCCCTGTCAATAGAGCAACCAACTGCAGCACATTCACATCCAAGAGCCCAAATGAAGCACCTGTTCTCAGTTACTTGAGGATTAATTTCTTTTTTCCACTTAGTTCCCTTTCTTTCTCTGTTTTTGGCTTCTCTTTTTGGCACCAACACAAATACTAGGAGCTCCAGTTGGGAATGCAGCCACCTTAAACAGCCCTTTTATTTGCTTATTGCCTTTTCTTTATTTGCCTTGCTCTGCTCTTTCCAATGCCTCTCTGTCATTGGAAGCCCAGTTCAAACCAATCTGTGCAACTTAATGCAAGCCAACATGATTTTTTATGGTAGAGTTGTATGAAGGCAGTATATGAAGAAGGAAAATAACCATGTTCCAGGCAGGTCTCAGGCTTACCACATTCTGCCAGTAGAAGTAGCATCATCCAGGCAAAGCTCCTGAGCATATGAGTGCCTCAAAGAACTAAGAAGATCCCTCAGATGCTGTCCTTCACCTGGGTCATGTAGTCCCGTGCGTCCTTAGCTACCTCCCAGATGAAGGGTGGAGGACTTAGGGCAGCTTTTTGCAGTGCCAAACACACGGGTTGTGGTCTGACTCAGAAACCGTCATTTTGTTTCTCCAGCTGCTGTGCTGGGATAGAGTGAAGAATGAGATCTTTTAGAGTGTCTAGGAATGGGTGTTATGGGTTAATTAATGCTTCAACAGAAGTGATACATAAGGAAGAGTTATATGCATGTTTAAGGTGATTCATGCTGCCTCACTGGATTTAAGTCTAATGGGAAACTTATTTCACTGTATTTATGGATAACGTCCATCCATATCCTGGATATCTCTCCAGGGAACCTTCTCTCCACAGCCATCCAACTCCTCTGAAGAAATATGGACTCCTCAGTATCCATCTTGGCTGTAAATCTGCAATTAAGAGAATGGTCCATTTACTTCTCTATGATGCCGAGACGCTGCTATATCGTGGCTGGTTCCTCCAGCCAACAAGTCCCTTCCCCCGGCCCTGCTGCAGCCCCACAGCCTGCCACATCCACCCAGGGCAAAAAAAAGTCTTTCACAGGGCAGCTGCATCTCCCCTATCTGACTTTGCAGCTCTTTTCTCCCACTTCTCAGTGGACATATCAGTGGGACTTATCTGAGCCTGAGTTTTGACTGTGTGGGCTGCTCCCCCATCCCAGCACAGCCTGTGCTGCCCTCCCACCCATTCCCATTTCCCCTTGTCCTCCCCTGAGGTTTGATTCACTTCTGCCCTCAGGCAGAGCCATTTTCACACTGGACCTTCAGGACTAGCTTTTTTATGTGACATTATGTGATTAATTTCCCGCTGAGGTGGCAGGAATAGAACAGTGACACGACAATCTGTTTAAATTCCTTTTTCTATTTTCTTTTTTCCCCCCTCTCTTTTATTGTTTCTTGGCTTATGCTAAGCCTCAAGAAACTGCTGTCTAGCAACCCTCTGCCATCTGCCATGCTGCTGTCAAAAGGGAGCCATGGCCAGAGATGCTTTGTCTTCCTTCTTTTTCCCTTTCCCCTCTGCCAGGATTTTGAATACTCACAGCTCTTTTTGGGTGTATTCTATCTTCACCAATTTAAGAGTCACAAGGATCTGGCCTGCTGAATAAACATGCAGAAATTCTAACATCAAGCTAGCCAGAACTCAGAATCATCCTATATATATTTATATCATGTATGTATGTATATATCCATTGTATATAAATATAGGAGTGCCTGCATGCAGTCACATAGAAGAGCATGTAAACAACCTGAGCACATGTTTGGCAGTAGAGAGAATCAGAAGGAAGGGAAAGGAGAAATGCAAACTCTTCCAAACTTTGTTGCATGGATTCTGGAGCAACCCTGAACCAGAGCTCATTACAGAATGGCTGGATCCTTAATCAACAGAATATCCTTGCACTGAGACAGGAGTTAAAAGCCACCAATTTAGAAGACTTCCTTGTCTGGAATGAAGCTCTCAAAAATAAAATTACAGAGAAAACTCAATTGTCTGGGTAATCTGAATGCTTCCACAAAGGGTTTTCATTGCATTAAGAAACACCTTCAAAACCATTTTTCCCATTAGGCAAGTACTGAGGATGCAGCAACAGCCTGGAGGTATCCGTGAAGCTTTTGAAATATGCTGGAGACTTGGTGCATGTGAATGTGTCTGTGCCTTATGGAGCACAATAGGTTCCTGACCTATTTGGATGCTAGACATGAATATATAAATATTAAATAATGGTTAAACTGCTATATCAATTCAATATCTTGACAAAAACCTTTGACTGAGGCTTTTTCATATTAGCAAGATTTAGGCTGTTTTACCTTTGGGACAGTTTTATCTAAGTGTAGTGCCAAGTTTACCACATTAGAGCTCTTGGCTGAGTCAAGCTTGTGTACATGTTGAACAGAGGAAAGTGCAAAGATTTCTTAAGGCAACAAAGACAAATCTTAGTCTAATCATGCCCCTGTTACTGCTCAGCCTGAGCTGCAGGAGGTGGCTGGGCTTGAGTGCAGCATCCCAGCTCAGTGACCACCAGTCACAGGCATGAGCAGGGAACAGGAGGGCAATTTGGCAGCTGAGGGCAAGTGGTTTTAGCAATAAACAATGTCTGCCCTCCCTCCAGACCTACAGAGAACCACAGTGGTGCAGATGGCTGGGAAAAGTGAAGGGAAAACAGCAAAGTAGTCAACTAAATATACATATGGAGAGTGGAGGAAGGGTGACTGTGCCCCACATCAATATGGCCACAGGGGCTTTGGAACATCAAGATGGGTTTTGCTGGAATGAAGGGGAGTGAAGATGGGGATGTGGATTACCACATGCTACAGTATTTAAGCCCTGTTTGTCATCACTGACTATCTGTCTTAGTTGGTCCCTTGGATCATTTTCTAAATTTAGGCTTTGTGCCTGACACCCATACTCAGACTCACTCATGGTTCCTTCCATCCTCATGCTTTGAAGACATACTTCTACTTAATTCTCTTGGGACAGTCACTGGCAAAGTGATCTCTGCATATGGTCTTTTCTTGGAAATTACTTTAGAATACTATTTACAGCAAAAAGTCCTTTTAACAGCTGCAGCATGAACAATGCCATTCAGTAGTGATGTGCTACACAGTTTGAACCCAAGACAAGGCATGTTGATGAGTTTCACAAGAGTGTGTGCATAACTAAATAAAACGATGATATTACCAGGTTTACTACCAGATTTTTCTGAATTAGTTAAAAATTTAGAGTCTCTGCTAAAAGATTCTTGTGAACTGAATGTTATGGAATATGTACTTTTTCACAGATGTTTTCTATCTTCCAAATTCAAGAATACACCAGATCTTGGATCTAGCTGAGGTATTACAAACTATGATAAGGGACAACTTGTATCTGAGATACTCTTAATAAGTTACTCAGGGTGGCAGAAGTAGCATGTCCTTTGTATAGCAATCCAGAGAGATTAAATGACTTGCCCAAGGTCACATAGGAAGCCAAAGCCAAGACTTCAATCCAGTTCTCCAGCAAATGCCTTAGCCTTTAAGTCTATCCTTTCTTCCTCAGCATAGAGTGAGAAAAATTATTACAGAAATCTCAAGTTCAAACTACTTGCTACTTGGAGAGCAGCCCATGTCCTGGCTGCTTTATCAGTTTATGTGGAAAGACTCCAAGACATTACTTATATTGACTCAATATTAAATGGCAATAACCACCACAACAGATTTACTGTCTGGCAATGTCTCCCCGTCTGCTACAGTAACAGTAATGATAAATTTTTTCCTCATTAAAAGATTTAGATACTTAGTCCCTTTAGCAGCTTTTTGAATTTTCCTGTTCCTGGGAAGATCAAATCCTTACCCACAGTGTTTTATCAGGAAAAGATCACACCTAGTGTGATTTTACTGCATGGGGCAGGTTTTGCCTGGGAGTGATTCTGTGTTTGAAGGCACCATTTGACTTTCATGCTGTCATTGTCACAGGGCAGCAACTCATGGGCAGATGGGGGATGCTCTGGGAGGA
Source organism: Pithys albifrons albifrons (assembly GCF_047495875.1). Taxonomy (NCBI): domain Eukaryota; kingdom Metazoa; phylum Chordata; class Aves; order Passeriformes; family Thamnophilidae; genus Pithys; species Pithys albifrons. Next base: position 13,551,809 of record NC_092470.1, read on the forward strand.
CACACTTGGCAAACATCTGATGTTTCCTGGGAAAGGTTCAGCTTTGATACTGAAAGAAGTTATGGCTAGAGGGAAGGAGAGGCTCTGACATCACTGTTGCTGGTGGAAAATCAGCAGGGCATGCAGTAAGAAAAAATCTTAGTGATGGACCCACAATAAAGCAATACATTTTCTCCTTCTGCTACCTTGGAGGAGGGTCCAAAATGGAGAAAATTTTAGGAACCCAGGTTCAGGTATTCATTCGCTGCACCAAGACAGGACTTTAAAGCTGTTCCATGTCAGAACCCTGACTTGGCACTTGGGTTCAGGGCTGAAGGAGTGCTGCCCCATCGCAGCCTTCCAGGGGTAGGGCTTTGAGTCCTGGAGCTGCCATTGAGCAGGCAGATGGACCTTATTTCCTTGGAAATACTGCAGCTACTGAAATTAGGTTGTTTATTACTGATTTCAGCAGGTTCAGGATTTCAAGCTATGTTTGTTCATTAGTTTCTTTTGCCTTTGCTTGCCTGAGTACTGTGCAGGTAACTGAAGTGATGAAACCATTTTAGATGCTCTTTGGTTTTTGAATAGCAATTTGCTGTTAATTATTGTTACCAAACCACACAAACACTCATCCAGCCTGATACAAACATCAAAAATAGCCTAAAGAGATCTGGTGCTCCCTTTTGCCCTACAGAAAAATATCAGGAGGCAAGAAAATAACGTCAAACATTTAGGAAAGCTGTACTTGCAACACATGTTTGTGCTGGCTCCATGTGTGCAGTGCTGGTGCAAGGACTTCTAGATAGCTGAGCCATATGCTGGAGTGAAGTGGTGGGAAATGCAAGCTGAATGATTTTTCTGACACCTCCTCCATTCAGTCAGGCTCTGTGAATCTCACCTCTCTCATCACTGCTGTTGCTCTCTCATTAGGACCAATCAGTAGACTGTTCCTACCTCAGGGGAGCATGGTGGCCTCTGCTCTGCAGCACCAGGCTGTCCTCTCTCTGGGCTGCTCTTCTCTCACCCTCCTCTTTTTAAATCTACATATATGTTAATTTTTTTCCACATACAACAAAGGGGAAAAGGAAGAGAAATGTCAACAATTAATCTTGATTGGTGCTGAAGTTCTGCCTTTCATGGTAAATGTCAGAATCCACGTCCACCCCTTCAATAGATGAAAAAAGTCTAATGAGCTTGCGGTGCAGGAGATGTGGTTCTGTGCCTGACCCTGGAGGGACAGAGAAACAGGCACTAGAGGAAATATTGTAACTAAACACTTGTTTGCAGAGTGTCTTTGTTCTATAACCACTCTTTTGCTCAGCACAGAACTGGTTCAGAATGGTACTTAAGCATGTGTCTAAAATAAAGCTGGTTTTGCAGGGTCCAAATATATGGGTAAGCACCATCCTGAATAACAACACACTGTAAGGGGTGTAGGAGAAAGAGAAGCGTCTATGTCATATGAGTCAGAATCTCACTGAAGAGTGTCACTGTCCAGGCATTTCTTTCTCTGTTGACCTCAAGTACCCCATTTAGTACACAAATGCCACCCATCACATCTAATGGGTATTGCAGGTGATGAACACCTGTGGGCTTTCATGGAGAGAAGCTTTCCAAAGCGAGCAGGATTGAATGCTCAAGCAGTAATCCCAACCCAGGAACACAGAGGGCATCCCACCAGTGAGACCCTCCAGCACTGGTCATCATTATCACAGGATATTTTTTCCTGCATAGGACCGCAAGGTAGGTTTCCCTCCTGTTGCATGTTGTATATGTATTAATACTCAAACTACTAAGTCTGAGTGAGGGACTTTGCTGCACACAGTGCATCAGGTTGCAAGAACAACCCTGAGCCAAAGGCCAGCATACCCTTCCATGGTGGCAGCAGCGAGGTGGGCACCACCACAGTTCCGTGCCTGGGAAATGAGTAAATATTTGTACAGCAATCTGGAGCAGTAAGGTAGGACTAAATTATTCATCCCAATTAGATACTTTGCAAATGTTTCCCTTTTCATCTTGTCTTAATTCATTTCTGAATGAGTTTGAATTTCATTTGATGCATTTCTTATAATTGACCAGATGCTGTTTGGGCACAGAGTTTCCAAACAGCCCAGGCTGTCTCACAGGCAGTGCTGTCTGACTCTTTCCCGACCCCCTCCCCCTGCTGCTCTTGATTATTATTCCAGCTATATGGCTGGCCATATGTATTCTTTCTGCTTCCTAATTACTCTGAATTTTTTCCAGGGGAAAACTGAACAAGCAAACTCCTGTTTGATTGGATTTTTTGATAGAAGATCTGAGAATTATTCTGAATAGGAAAAAAAAATCCATTCACCCAAGGAGCTGTGAGTAATTGACTGCAAGGGGCCAAAAAGCAGACTGAGCTGCTTTACTGGGAAGAATGATTCAGCTCCGCTCCTCTCTCTTTTCTCCTCTCCTTGTCCTCTACTCTTGATTTTCACATGTTCACATGTAAAAATGAGATCCAAGCTCTGCAAAGTGGGAGATCCCATGATTTCCATGTAATTTTGGATTTGGGCTGGAGTTTGTCAGTGATGTTGGTGAGACACGTGCAGCACCCACTGCAACACAAGGTCAGGCGAGGCGAGTCATCACTTGCGTAAGCTGCAGTGTCCTTGTTGCGAAGTTTAACCTTCTTAATAAGCACCAGCAGCTCGATTTCACCAACACTAAGTGATGCCGGCTGGATTCCACACGGGGCCCCTGCTGTAGGTGTTCCAAAGCTTTGATGGGAATATTGCTATTAATCTACAATGAGGGAAGGTTCCTGCTTGATGTTAATGATGCCAAAGTTGCAGGCACTTGCTTGGGACGAGAGGACTTTTAACTGCTGAATGTGTCTATTCTTAGTTTCCTCTTCCAGCAGCAGAAAATAACGATCCATCAACTCCAGTGGAGCACAACTGATTTACACCTGCAAAGCATCCAGCCTCAGGTGTTTCATTTATTCTACCATTAAAATAATAAATCATAGAATCATTCCAGTTTAGATTATGAAAATATGTTCTTTCTGATGGAGCATCTGGACAGCACATTTAGAAGAGTTTCTCCTCTCCTGCACAGTACCAAGTACTGGCATTATTTTGTATCATGTGATGATTTTTAAAAATGTATTCAGCTTTGCCTTCTATTATCTTGGATCATTAGCCAGCATCCTGTTATGCAATGTGATCAGTGAAGCTTGCTGCAGTATCTCACAATGTGATATAATTTCTCAAACAGAGCATGCAGTGGGGAAGAAATTAATTTCTCAAAGCTGCGGCATCATTACTGACACAGTGAAATCAGATGGCTTTACTAGTTGTTTTAAAGAGTTTAAATGCTCAGGCTGAACTCTGAGCTGAGAACATTGGAGAGTTATTTAATGGATCCATTTGCAGGACAAGAGGGCTATTTTCTTCTAGGACGTGATTATATCAGTGAATGAAACTTTCCCGTGCTCTCCTTGGTTTCCCTTTTGTTTGGAGCTGTCAGAGCAAACTCCATTTTGTGGATATACCCCAGAGACAAGGGAGATGAAGGCACAGGGAAGATCAGATCTGCAACCCCAGACTCTCTGATAACCTCCTGCAAAGCAATAATTTAATGAATGCCTTTAAGGCAGCTCCACTGTCCCTGAGCAGTGTGCAAGCTGGGAATCTGACTAGCTACAGATTCATCAGGCAAATCAGTGCATGGATGCCATGCAATCCCAGAGCATTGCTCTCCAGAATGGACAAGAGATATGGGCTGCAGCCTCCCCAGCCTGACTGTTTGCAGGGCACAAGACTCCAGTCTGAGACAGTCTTTGCCCCAGGGGAGGGTGAAAACAGCTGTGTAATTTTCTCCTGAACAAATGATAAACTGACCTTCCTTGGATAAGCCGCTGGAAACAGACAAAAATTGCCATACTTTTTTGTTCAAATGCCTGGACCCCTTTTGTACATCCACAGCTTAGAAGTATGAATCACTCATGCAGAGGCATTCGTGCAGATAAAGTGCTGTGCAACACTTTGAAAAATTACCTCTGGAAATATGGTTCAAATGATGCAAATCCAAGGGATGCGATATGGTGTTGAGAACTCATTAAAATCTTCAAGAAGTTTCCTTAAAAATTGTTGTCTATGCTAGAAACAGGCGCAGAGTCTGAGCCTGAAAGTAAAATTAGTTTGTTTCTTCCTAGGGAATGGAATAACTACAACTCATTTCAGACACTACTTTGCACTTTTTCATCCCTAAATTGTTATCCACAAATAAATAAATAAATAAGATTTTTGTCCTTGCCCACCAGCCCAAAAGGTGTGAGAGGACAACAGTGTTTCTACTCAAGCTGTGACTTGCTGTGCATGCCAGCAGCTGGTGGAATTGCCTCTCTGGGGTGAAGAGGACACCTTCCCATCTGCTTTGCATTTATTAGCCTTGTCTTTAAAGAAAAGACACATATTTTGCAGCAGTGCAGCTGGAAAACTTATTTTTTGCTAGAGATATGTCAAGCTGGAATCCAGATAAGTTTCCCAGTGTCACAACAGCCTCAAAACATGAGTACAGAATGAAAACACTGACCCAGGCCAGAGGTGTCCCTCAGCCCTTATGCACCAAAGCAGAGACAAGCAGCTCCTGTCGAGGTAACAAGAGAAAATGCCTAATTATTCTTCATCCAGCTACAACAGTCTCCTCTCTCTGCTTTGGGGCCAGATGAGGGTCAGTGAGGATCACTCATAGCAGAAGATGACAATGACGCCTAAGACTCACCATGTCATTCCTAGGCTGGTCCTGGTGGGATCATTTCCTCAGACAGTCTGAGCTCCATATCCACAGCAGCTCCCAAAGTTACCCAGCAGGCAGCAAATCCCTGCTGCTGGTCATGACTCTACACTGACATCCTCCAGGGGCCCAAAGAACCTACTGTACAACCACCTCACCCTTGAACACTGACATGTCCTTGAAATTTTCTCCAAGGGTCTCTAGAAACTATTTTTCCCCTTATTTGTTCCCTTCTCCTTTAGGAATATAGCATTCATGAGCACGTCCTTGCATTGGGCAGCACACTCCGAACACCAGCTTCTGCCTTTCTAATGCACATCTTAGGGATGCAAATTTTTGCAAATGAGAAATGTTCTCTACCATTATGTATACAGTTTATGTTTTTTGTGGAGATCAGAGAATCTGGCAATGTTACACAGTGATGACATTATTCCAACTCTGAAAATTCAAAAACTCATTTAAATACTGTCAGTTGTGTATATAGTTTTTCTGGTGCCAGTTGGTGAGAGGAAAGACACAGATTACAGGAACATTCCAAATGTTTGTCTTGTCCCTGCACTTTTTCAGAGAAGAAACATGTATCAAAGGGAAGCAGCAGATTTCCCTTTTCCCCCTAATATTCAAGGCCAGCTTGACCTTCAGCTGCTTTAGGAAGAATTTGCAATGAAAGCAGCTGAAACATGAATTTCAGATATACCAAACTTTTTGCCTGTCTTCCTCTCTCACTCTGCTAATACTGGGCAAACTTTACAAATGGTGCAGTTACCAGGTGTCTAAGCAATATGACATTACTACTTTATTCACCTTGTTGCCCAAAGCTGTGCTCAATGTACACATAACTCAGTGCTAAAAGGAGAGTGATTCTGCCTGGGTATTTAACTCATTTTTCTATAAAATTGAACCCATTTCTATTATGCTGTAAAAAACTCTGACAGCAGAGAGAGGCAGGGAAGGCAGATATTCTTCCTGCAGCTTTACAAAAGAAGAAACCAAAATGGGAAGTTTAAATGACATGCCCAAAGCTACACAGTCCAGGAGTGTCAAAGTGCATGTGGAAACTAGCAGCCCGTGTTCCCCTCCCTTCACTTAACATTGTTGCCCAGTTGAAAGAGGCATTGCTTCCCCAGGCCAGGAAGCTGGCATTTCCTTGTCTGCAGCCTCTGCTAGAAATACTAATTTAAGTTTCAGTTATGCAGTTTATGAAGAAAAACACTAAAGGGAATGTTTGAAAGCCATTTCCTGAAGCAAACATGCAAAACAACAAAGACTTTGCACTGGCATATTTCATGTCTGCATGAAGGACCAAGGGAGTGGCCTAATGAAGGATGGCAATTCATTTCCATTCCTTTCACTTATTTTTGCCTATTTACCCATAAATCTGTTCTTTGTTTAACATAAAAAATAGAAACACTTAGGATGGCAGCTTTAGATATGAGAGATTGATGAGCTGATGAGGAGGAGGCTGAACATGCACTCCTTCATTGCCAGGGAGTAACTTGCTATAGAACTGGCATCTCTTCTGCTTCTAATTAAGAAAGGTTTGCAGTTTGTGAAGGTTTTTGGAGAACAATGTTGTTTCTCATTTCCACGGGCTTCAAGCCTGTGAATACACTGTAGGTAATTCAGTCCAGTTTTGCAGTAGACAGCAGAACTTTCAGTAGGAAGAGGGATTCTGGCTCAGAGGTGAGATGCACAGGTATGAGGATGCATTGTTGTCATTGCATTAGAAAGGATGTTTTTCATATTTACCCTGCTGGTGAATCTTCAGTAGCTTGATTTACACAGAAGCATCAACACTTCCTCTGAAGGTATTACCTTTTGCATGGTGAGTAATATAGCAGAGATAGGAAGAGTCAGAGAATTTCTCCATCAGTGACTAGCCCTTAGTCATCTCTGCTGTCTCTCTTAAAGAAAACATCCTCTGAAGGAAGGACAGTCCCTTTGTCACTAAAATGAGCTTGGCTGATAAAAAGTTTGCAGAATCCAGTTCAGAGCCAGGCAGTGGTCAGTAGATGAAAACCTACTAATATCATCAGTAAAAATTCCGTTGATTTCAGGGGTGCTAGGCTTCTTGTCCAGGACCTGAACCAAAGTCCAACAGAACCCATTGAAAATGTCTTTTTTACTGATGCTGTGCTGCACTGTGTTCATAAGCAGACTACACAAATGAAATGGTGTTCAAGTCTGAAAGTGATGACAAATTTCCTATAAAATGAAGGGATCTGGACTTTTGCATCACCCATACCAAATTATACCCTTTTTCTCTCTAATGAATTGCTTCTGTTCCTATGAAGTTTGTGAACAATGTTACTCTAGGAGAGAGTGAAAGGAAAGTTTACCCAGAGCCTTATTTCTGTGCTCGACATTCACAGATGGTTGAAGAAATATCCTCTGTTAGAAGGATGCACTAGAACAGGTTTGAAAACCAGGGCCTGTGTATCCCATCTTTGGAGTCCATGAGCTTATTAAGTTTTTAAAACCAATTCTGTAATTCCCTTTAATTCCAATAACCTTTGCATGGATTGTTGACACTTTTATTGAAACTGCCAGATGCTGTTAACTGGAGTTGCCAGTCAGTTTTATATGTGCAGGTGCTGCTGTTGTGAGCAGCTTTGTGCAATTAATTCAGCTGTCACAGAGACTTTGGAAGCCTGTTGTGGATCAGATTGTATCGGTCTATTTTAGGCCTGATCAAGAATCCTCCCCAGCCAAAGGTAATCCCTAGATGGACCACATAGGAATTAAATCCCAGCCCACTTCCAAACACAAGGAGTGCTCCCTTTTTTCCCCAAGAACTGTGGCCAGAACAACCAGTTTGAGGGAAGGAAAGCAGCTGCTCGAAAGGCTGGAAGAATTTCCTTTCCTAGTCAGAGGCTGGGATAAAACTGTCCCAGGGCAGTAATGCTCAGCCTTACTTGGAGAGTTACTCAAAGTTTACAACACATCATCAAGCATTTTGCTGTGGATTCAGATCACGTAACATGAAACCTCTGCACATCCCACTCAAAGAAAGGCATCCAGGTTTGCAAAGATGCCACTGGATACACCTTCCCGGGCAGACAGACTACAAAATCCTTTCTGCAGTAAATCTTCAGGGCCAGTTTGACTCACCTGAAGTTTCTGCTGCTTTGTGTCCCTCTGCTTTGGTAAGATTGCCAGTCCAGACCCTGTTTAGCTCTGCCAAACACCCTTGGTCTGCCTGCCTGCATCCAATTAATGTGCTGCTCCTTGGTAGTTTTAAATGGAGGTTATTGACCAAATGCTTTCTCAGACTGATAAATGCCCAGATTGATACATGAGGGAAACCAGTATCAATAAGCACTAAGGATCAGCACAGCTCTTCTCACCACGGGACATTACCGGATAAATGCTAAGTTATTATTATCGTCACTGTCTCTGGAGTTAAGCCTTGCTCCACTTTTTAAAGCCTTAGATAATTACATGGGAAGATAAAAAAATGTAATGAGAGAGACTGTGGGTCTTAAGCAAACACCTGGTTGAAACAGGAAAGGTGGCTCCAAGACTTGGTCACTGACCTTCAATTACTATTTGCTGCTCAGTGTGGAGGTGACTCATCTTCTCCATGGATTCCTGTAGGAACATCTTCTGCTGCTTGCAGTCCATCCAGGATCAAGTTTCCACAGAGACTCCCAGATGTTATGGCACTGGCTGTCACCAGAGCTGAAAACATGGATTGCCGACCACCTTAAAATCCTTGCCTTTATTAATCTTCTGTCATTAATTGCAAGGGAATTTCTTCTGCTGTAGTACACTTATCGAATATCACCAACTCTCCAGACAGGAACTGGTTCAGAGACAAGAAAAGTCAGGGTTGTCATTAGAGTGCACTTCTAAAGTGGATTAATAAGTTAACCCTTCTAACAGCCCATCTTTTAAACACGTCATCTGGGATTTTGCACTCAGGACACTGCTATTTTTCCTCTGCAGTGCAATAGGAATGAGAAATGCAATAGTCTGGATGAACAAGCCATTGTGAGTAGGACAGACAAGAAGGACCCCTGTAACATTATGGGTTCCTTATGTATTTGAGAAATTAGGGAGCATCCTTGTTTTGTTTTAGCAAGCCGTGCTCAGACCCTGGCTCCAAGTTTGTTCTCGATACCAGCCTACGCTGTGACATTGAACAGCTTCCTGTACGTCCATTTCATCCATTTGATGATGATGGTTGGGAGGATAGAGAACTCCCCATAAATGTCAAGTATCTTCATGTTATTTTCTGAAACCAACCTCCTCTTGGATTTTGACCTGGCTGTGAACCAGCTCTCAGTGGTCCCAGGCTAGTTCTGACCAGGTGACAATCCAGCTCTGCTGGTGTCCCCAGCTGGCAGCACCTCCCAGTCCCCCACTCCAGGCGAAGCTGAGCAGGACTGACAGGCAGGTGGGTGGTGGTGCCCCTGTGCTGCAGTCAGGGGTGGTTTGTGTGTCTCTCTCCTTTGCTTAATAATTACAGAATATTGTGAAACAAAATAAGATTTCTCACCTAATACCTGTACTTCATAAAACTGTGTTTAGACAGATGGTTGGTAGAAGAGGGTGAGTCCTCCTACCCTGCAACCTGAGATTTAACAGCATAACTTAAACAATGACACTTATTCCTCAGCAAAACATTGAAAAACCATGAGCAATGGAGCTCTGACATAACATTTAGTCAGGCACAGCACGAGTTAGGCAGCAAACCAGCAGAATCAGCATATTTTCCTTTGTTTCTTTTACAAACTCTCATGTCAACAGTCTCAGCAGTTGTTCTTTGGAGGGCATTTATACTGTCTCACATTGCATTACACTGCTATTTATTCTTTCCTGGCTTTGTGAGAGGAAAGCAGAACAGCAGACAAAAGCTTGTGGAATTAACACAACCAAGAGAGCAATTCAGGGAGTGAATATTAAAGCAGGACAACTATGCAACACATCCCCACCCTGAAGCTGTAGGTTTTTCCACTGAAGTGATGGTGCTGCTGCCTATGTGGAACTCATTCACTGGCAGTAATATGGTACTGGTGGCACATTAATTCGATGAGTGCTGAAGGAAAGCTGATGGTCTCCTTGTCTGTCTACACTGTGAAATTAAGAACAGATTCAGGACACTGATGAACACTGATCACTGGCTATGTTGGCACAGACTTACCATACATGGCCACAGTCAAAGGTTTCAGCTTGCATTCCTGTCACATCAGGTATGGCATCCACCTACCTCATTAATTATGTTTATACACATTTATCCTCCAGCACTAGCTATCAGATGAACACAACAAAGTTTGGAGGCTTCTCTCCTAGAAATTTTTGTTCTCTCTTTTTTTTTTCTTTTCCACATCCACACAGTGCAAACCATACTGGTTTTGTCAGGTGCTGGCCCAGTGTTCCCATCTGGGCCAGTACTGTACAACTTGGGATTTTCCTGTTTCACTGACAAAGTAGGCAATTTCTTTCCCTCTCTCAGCAAAGCTTCAGTGGCTGCCACCGTGCAGGCAAGCACAGCACTACCACTCCTGGTCACAAAAGCATGAGAACATCTCCCTGGAACCCATCTCCACATCAACTGTTCCCTCATGCTGCACAATGTGGGGAATCAGTGTTCTAAGTCCACCAGCATCTGCATCTATTATTTTGTGTAAGTCAGTTGTATTCCCCCATGCTCTCTTCTCTCCCAACAGGGAGCTCCAGTCTCTCCTCAGAAAGCAGCAGTTCATTGCCCTCAATTATTTTGCACAACCAATTTTTCCCTGTTGATGTATTCTGCACACAGGTACACAGTCAAGTCCAGAAAACTACCCTTATTTCAGTCCCAAATCAGGATCCCTGGCAGACTTACACCTAATCTGAAACGTGATCCATTCATGACCTACAGCAATGACAGCATCTGCATGAGTGGTCTGTCAGTTTAAAGAAAAATTTGCAAAGCCTTACAGGTTTCCAGCACTCTGCTGACCACAAAGTGCTCCTCTCTTCTCCTCAGACCTGTGAGTAACACAAATTTACCCAGAAAGTGCCATTCTCCAGGTGAAATAAGATCCAGATGAGAGGCAGTTGGCTCCAAATCAACTGAGATGAGAGACAAACGTTGGTGAGCAGCTGGGACCATGGGAAAATAATGGAAAAAAAACTCTACCTCACCCTGTGCTCACAGCACCCTCTCTGTTCAAGAAGATGGATGGTCTTAGGGTCATAGCAGCCTCACCTGCTATGGTAACAGCCATGGCCAAAAACAAGTGCTGATTGCTAAGTGAATTTCCACAGACTCCTTTTGTGCCAACTCTCTAAAAATAAAACACCTCATATATTCATAGGTAGAAGTCCTCAGGGAGTATGGAATTTGGGCTGCCTGTACTGTGGGGTGCATTGTTATCCTGCCAGATACCAGGTTGTGGAGGAAAATAACTATCTCCCTCCTGCTCCGGTGATTGCTCTCCCTGTAAGTAGCAGAGGTTTATCTCCTTCCCCCACAGGCTGCAGTTGATCCAGCTGTCTCAGAGAGCTCCAGAAACATGTGCTGGGCCAGCTGCAGGCTGTGCCCTCACAGAACAGAGAGACTGACAGAGATGTCAAGGGTACATCTCTGGCTGCTCCTGAGGCAGCTCAATGGGTTCCCCTCTCTTGTTTCCAGCTAGCAGCCATCTCTCCATGATGATAACAGAAGAATGTTTTGTGCCTTTGATACTGTCATCAGCCTCAGATTTATTGGCCAGGCAAAGCACATGAACTGCCCATGCAAAATAAAAAATGGGGCAGTGGTGACGAGTACATTGTGAGCAGACCAAGGGGTGCATGTAGGACTTAAAATAACCAAAGCAGGAGGTTTTGAATGCAAAGAGCAGCAAAAGGTAAATTCAATAAATAACTGCCAACTGTGTTTTCTCAGGATGGCTTTAAACATCTCAGAAAGTTAAGATAACATCAGAAAAAGATATGCATAAACACAAAGATCAGAACTTCTGTTCCCTTTTAGTGTCCTATTGCTGGGTTTAGAACTGACAGTAAATACATTAAGAAACTGCAGCTGATCCAACATGTAACATCACAACTCTGACTTTTACCAGCTGGAAAAGCATATTCTGTCCTGTTCTGTTCTGCTCGGTTCACATTTCCTTGCACAGGCAATTCCTATCCTGACTCTGCACCCTACAGCAGCAGCATGAATAGCAGAAGTGGAAGATTCTATTTATTTATTTATTAGAATGACAATTTTAATATCTGCTTCATAAAATCAAAAGGCTCGAAAGAACATTAGGATCTCAGCAATTTACTCTCTCTAGTTCTTTCTCTTGTGAAAGCTCAACCATGGCTATGGCACTTTTGATAAATATTTATCCAGCCTCTTCTTGAAAGCCTCCAGCTGTGGAATCCCTACAGCCTCCCCAGGAAGCCCTCATCCTTGCCATTAGAAGGTTTTACCTCCTATTTACTCTGAATCTTCCTTGCTGAAGTTTAAGCCATTACTTTATCCTGGAGAGAAGAAAAGATTATTTTCTTCCTTTACACAGCTATCTTTATAAGTCTCTCACATTAAGTAGAAGATCAGGGACACACAGCAAAGGCTGAAGTAAAGGCTGAAGCTGTTTCTACCCATTTGGCCAGTTCTCTTCATTGAAGGCAATTAAGTGTAAAGAGGTACTTTCTCCCAGTGCAACAGGCATGTTGCTAACATGCAAGCAGCCTTTCTGCCATCTGGACAGATCCATATGTATATAGGAAAGAAAAGGCCAGGTCTGAGCATGAGGCATGAAAAAAGAATTGAAATCCAGACAGAAACAATCAGGCCATTTCTAGTTATCACAGTTTTACCAGAGTTGAGCAGAAATTCATGTGGGTACATCCTCTTATCAAACCATGATATTTCCCTTTTTCCCCCTTCTGCATCATTCACCTCTTTGAGTTCAATAAGTAAGCACCCAGAAACCAGAGCTGGAGATGCAGCATGGAGTGGGACCAATATTCCTGCAGCAGGTGGGAGATGCCCATCTCCAGGCCCACCAGGCAGTGAAAAACCACCCAAAACCTGAGTCATCAGCTGGCAGGAACTTCTTCCTGAGTACCAAAGTACACATACCTAGGGATATTTACCCCATTTGCTGCAACTTCACAACTACAGCCAGCCTGTACCCACACTGATGCAAAGCTGAGCTCTTATACCAACATGCATCAGTGCCCACATCTCTGGCTGTCATCCTCAGGAAGATGGTAGTACTCTCTGTCGATAATCAGGTCCCTCCAACCTTACTTGCTCCCAGGAACAATGGCCCAGTCTTGTTCCAAGAGCTGTGTGGAGCTAACAAGGACCAAAGAGGCAGCAGGTGGTTCCAGCTGAGTTCATCACATCTTTGCCCAAAATAATCTGCTGGACAGCTGTGAGGAGGAGAATCTCATCTGGCTGAGAATCAGCATAGGGAGGGAAGATCGGATGTGGAGTCAGGCAGAGAGGCTGTCGTGGATTATTTATGGTTCTCAGTGGATGGACAACTTTCCTAAGCTAATAACCCTGCAGTCAGTGCTTTTTTTGGTACTTCAAGAGCAACAAAGCACATCTGGTCTTGCTTCTCAGGCTGGTAAGTACTGAATTGCTAGGGAGATAGTGTCCTTGATGCTAAGAGGACTTTTTATCTTATTTTGCAGTATATACCAATATAATTGAGAGGCAACACTGGGAAAGAAGGGTTTGTCTCTGCCAGAGACTGCTATATTATGAAGCTTTCAGCGTGCTCTTCTCTGCAGGGCTTTCTTTGCCAGAAGGATATTGCTGTCTGTCAAACCTGCAGGTTTGTGTCAGAGTAGGACTACAGAGGGCAGAGAGCAATTCTAATTAAAATGTTTTTAAATGCTGTCACACACACAGCTTTTTCTTTTGTAATCTCAGATTTCTCAGGTGGTCATCCACCTTTGGTGTTTTCCTTGTAAGTCTCTTCACAGAGTGGATCTCTAGCCATAATCACTCCTGAAAGTAATTCTTATTCCTAAATTGTAGGAGGAGATAAAGGAGATTTTGAGTTTTAAAATCACTCCCAAGGGTCACAGTCAAAGTATTAAGACTTCCCAGAGTTTGGTTTGTGGGTTGGATGGAGCACCTAGCAATTATCTACTGTGTTGAATAAGCTGTTCCTATCAGGAAACATTTCTGTGCATTAAGCTGATCTATGTTGATGACATAAGTGGGATATTGGGGAGCATGTACTGGGACTCCTGACACTTTACACAAAACAGACATGGATAATTGAAAAAGATGTTCCTTTCCACAAAGCACGGCAGGGCCCCTCATCATCCCTCTCTTTCTGTTTCTTCTTTATGGCTAAATTGAAAACGAGTGCACTGTTTGCCTCCTGCTGCTCTTCCCACTGTCTCTCTTTCATGCCACTGGCAGCAAAGCTCAGTGTTGATGGATAATCAAGTGGGAGATGCACATTATGCCTCTGCCATCAAACCATGTCACAGTGGCTGGGAGGTGGCTGGTCAAACTGGGTAAACTTGTCCTCTGATAAAAACCACGTGAAGACCACTGGGAATCACATGGTGTTCCTGAAGGCAGTATCTGGATCCAGCATCCCTTCCTTCTGGCTTCTAAATGTTTCTGCATTTGCATTTAGATAACAGTTCTCACTGCACACACCCAGTTAAGAAAGCAATCCCAAAAATCCCAGGCCAGTAGTCAGGGTGGAGTGGTCACTCAAGTCCACTGGATCACCATGCACACCCACTTCCTATCCTCTGCTCAGTGACCAGAGTAACTGTGCTGAAACAGAGGGAGAGAAAAGCAGAAACACACAGCCAGCATCAAGCTGGTCCCATCAGGGGCAGGGATAACCAGGCAAGCAGCCGTGTTGCTGCCGGGATTTCCCAGGGTTGCTGCGAAGGTGGTACCATTTAAGTGCCATAATCTTCAACATCAGCCCAGCCTTGGCTCTGCCTGGGCCCTATCGATCCACAGTCTGGGCTCCAGGGAGCTGCAGCTTTCTTCCAAGACAGTTCTGTGCTGCGTGTTTTGACTGGAAGGTATGATTAACTCTGAATGTCAAAATGTACCGAGGGGTTGAGGAATAAACTCTGGGGAGATGAATGTAGTGAGACACGCTATTATTTAAAAATATTCTGAATGATTTATGCACCTTCTGCAGTCCTCATGCACCCCCTCACTAATGCTTATGCATTTATGGACTTCAGTTTTCGGCTGGCAGCGAGGTGTTTCTGCCTTGAGAAGAAAGAATCCTGACATTGAACTGAGACTCATAACCCACTATAAAACCCAGCTCTGCATGTTCCTGGATTTATTCCACACTTTGAGAACTTAGAGGTACCCAGCAAAATGATCAGGACCAGGTTTACAACAAACAGGATGAAATATTTTTTCCCCTTCCATGCCTAAGTCAGGGACTCTGCCATGGGATTATGGAGATCATCAGATGAATAAATTCATGGACAGATTAGACAAATCTATGAAAGACGGGACCAAGTAACTGCTATTAAATTGGATATCAAGACGTAATTTCTGCTTAGGAAGTCACCAAATTCTGATTGCTGTAAACTACAGCAAGAAGAAGAGAGCTGAATGCTTAGTGAAGTGCTGCTCTGCATGCTCCCCAGCTCATACTCTTGTTTAAGCATCTTCTTTAAGAGACGAGCTGGGGACAGAGCTTGTCCAGTCTGATTCAGAATAGCTATTATTTAAGTTCCTCCCCCACTCTGGTCACTTTGCCTCAGGCAACATCCACTCCTGACTCTGATACAGCCAAAACCTGTGGCTTGAACCACAGTGGAGTCACCTGGCATCAGTATCAGGGTGTGCATCACTACCAGCAAGAGGCTGCTCAGCAGCAATGAGCACTAACTTTGCAAGGAAAATAAATTATAGTATTCATTTTGGGGGGGTTATAAAACCAGTTCATTCTGCAGATATAAACATTATAAAATAAAGCATAAAATAAATCATTAGAAATGGGAACAGAGCAGGAGAAGAAAGGAAGTAAGGAGAAAGGAAAGGAGAGGTAATGAATCTGGAAGGACAGATAAGCAGCTGGAAGATGAAAGATGGAAGTAAAATCAGAAAACAGAGCTGCAATGGAAGGGGAGAATGTCACAGAAATAGACATTTAAGGGGCAAGTTCATTTGGTGACTAAAGTCAGTGGATTTAATATTGCCTGCATATTTTCAGTTTAAACTTTTGAGGAAGTAAACTTCTTGTGATTACAGTCTCCGCTAACCTTTCAGAAACATCACCAAGTGGTTAACATATATATATGCACATAATATGTAATTTTGCTTATGTATACACACACACATACTATTTCAACATATACACACAGAGATGTAATTTTTTTGGACTCCAGAAGAAAAAAGCCTTTTGTTAAAAGCATCAGTGTTTGCTGTTGTCAAAGAGGGAAATCTACATACGTTTCATCTGCTATTTCCTTGCCGTGCTGGAGGTATATTGCCAACAAATGTTACCCAACAAAACTTGGGAATGTGATAACTGAGTGAAAGCTTTGTGAAAACAGACTGAATGATTTGTAAATTAATCTGAAATGAGATGAGTATGTCAAAAAGACTCATCCACAAGCACAGTGAATTTTAAAATTCAACGCTATGTCACTAGTGCTGGCAGTTTTTTTGAGAGGTGCAGTCGTGGCAGGGATGTGCTGTAGCCCCAGCTCCCTGCACACAGCTCCTGCTGCACCTGGGCTGCAGCTCAGGTTGAAGAGAGGAAATTCTTATGCACACACACTCTGGAAGTGCATAAAAGCCATTACTTTATAGCAGCAAGGCTTTCTCTGACCTTTAGATAGTGCATAACAGAAAATGGCACCTCATTATGCAGTAGCTGCGAGAAGTTGGAGCAAATGGGCTTTTTGCTCTGTAAAAAAACAGAACAAAAATAAAACCCCCAAAACAAACAAACAAATCCAAACCTGTTCTACAGCCAAG
Source organism: Pithys albifrons albifrons (assembly GCF_047495875.1). Lineage (NCBI taxonomy): Eukaryota > Metazoa > Chordata > Aves > Passeriformes > Thamnophilidae > Pithys > Pithys albifrons. The sequence continues at coordinate 13,568,478 of NC_092470.1, forward strand.
ATGCATTTGAGTCCTTTCCTTGGTTCAAATCCTCTCTGAGGAGTAATACGGCTCAGTGAATAAAACATGCCCCTCCTTCCTAATTCACTCCAAAGTAGAGATGATTAAAATTAACCATTTATCATGGTCCCCTCAGCACAGGGCCAACTGCTCTGAGCTGCAAGGAGAAGGTATAGTATTGCTTAGCAAGGAAATTCCAACAAGGACATGGCACAGTTTCTTAGGACCAAATCCAATTAAAACATTTCCATTTTCATCTCCTGACCACCCAAAGTAAAGCAGAGTGCATCTTGCTCCAGAGCACTTCAAAGCGCTGTTTAATTGTATGAATATTTTAAATGTAGCACAAGAGAGACAGATCCTCTGCTGTTCTCAATTAGTGCAGCTTCACAAAGCCAGAGATGCACACCAGCAAGGAGACTGGCCCCAAATGGGGTTTAAGAAAAAAAGAAAAAGCAAAAAACACAATAACGCAGTACTAAAATTCAGCTTTTGCAGAACATTTAAATATTTCTAGTGTTGCTCCTCTGAGTGATGCTCTATATAGTCCTAAAATTTGCAAAGGTCTGGTTCTAGCCATCATCCCTGCCTCACAGGGCTAGCCTTGCTTGTGCATGTTGAGGATGCAGCCTCAGCAACCAAGTCCTGCAGACCTGAGCATCACTGTGTTCTGCCTTAAATTCCCTGTCTGTATGGGAATGTGGATCCCCACTGACATGAGAGTAACCATTTTTGAAAGTCTTAATTCTCCAGGCTTTAGCAGAAAAGAGAATTTAAATACCACTTGAAATGTGGTACTGAGTACTGGGTGTTGGAAGGCAGCCTCATCTCCAGCATGTCGTGTATGACTCTGGGGCTCAGTGTAGGGTTCCTGGTACAGCAGCTCTTGGAATTGTCTCATTTAGGGAAATAGAACAAAACTGAAAAGAGCCTTCTGCTGACAAATCCAGTGTTCAGAGCATCCTGAGTCTGAAAGGGCCAAGGAGATCATGAAAAAAAATACTTGTGTTTGCTTTTATGTGGAACAGTGCAGAACTTCAGGATCTCAACAGGAAAAACTACACTTCACAGGAAAACATTCAGTAGAGTTTAGGAGATTTACATCCCCACAAGAGACCTATTTTGGATGACTAAACACCCCACAGACAGAGTCCAATTATCTGGGGGTTTTCAAACCATTTCCGTGGAACCTTGTTAAATTTTTATAGAATCCTCAAAATTCCCACTCTGGTGGATCCTCCGAGGTTTTGTCATTAAGGCAATTCCTGGAAGAGCGCTCTGCTTTTAGAGGGAGGAAGAAATAAAGCGTGAGCTGCATCCCCAAAGAGCCGAGATACGGAGCATATTCACAGGGGCTGCAAAAAAGCAACCTGAAACTGTAAAATCTGATGGCACCACATCCCTAAGTTGCTCTTTAGAGAACTTTGCAAAGTCTTGTGCTTGTATCGGTGATAATGAAAGTGATTAGCACAGTACAATTAAACTCCCTGCAGGACATTTTTTTTTCCTTTTAAATTAAAGGTTGGAAGTTAGATTTATCCTCCTCTATAATGACTTTTGGATTATACTGTGTGAACTGGATAGTTTTAACTTGGTGTAAAAATATTAACCCATGATAGAAGTCACAGAGGTTAGTGGTGTTATCAAGTCATAGAATCCCACTAAGAACTTTTCTTCACTACCTTTTTATTCCATATAGATCTTTAAAGTATCACAGAAATCCTAGTTTTATGTTTCTTAACATTGTGATCTTCAGAGCATTATCAAGTAAAACTGGTGTTTGTAAGGTCCAGATCCCTCAGCCCCAGAAAAAGGTTGTGGAGTTAATATGAGAATGAAAGGAAGAGAAGCTTGTATTTTAAACGAACAAACAAATGAAGGAAAACCACAAAACCAAAACCCACACACAACTGTCTCAACCTTGAGTAGCAGCTTTCTCAAGGTGAAAATGAAAATCATCACTCTGGGACTGGCCATTTGCCACAGATGAAAGAGCTGGGCAGTGGGTCTGAGGTCCCCACACTGTGCAGTGCAAGGGAGCTCTTGGGTCAGGCTTGGCAGCACCCAGCCTCATCCTGCTGGTCAGGAGGGTGTTCTACCTGAAACCCTCACAGCTAAAGATGGGAAAGGGTTTCTAGGACAAATCTTTCTCCAGCATCAGGCTGACAGCCCCTGAAGGTCTGCAGGACCCCCACAGGGCACTTTGCTCCCACGGTAACAGGTTTTCCACCCACGCAGCCTTGCTGCCTTCTCCAAGAGCTACTTGACAGCTACACTACAGTGTCTGGATGCTGTAGGGCTTTAACACATCCATCTTTCTAGCAATTCCACATGTCACTGATAGAGTAGCCTATTTAGTTTCAAGGCCTTTGAAGAATTAGCGAGTGCCAAACCCACAGCGTTAAACAGACTCTCAGAAAGTTAATGGGTGAGAAACTGCATATATTATGTCCTGGGAAAATTGATCTGATGTCAGGTGAAGGAAATTTTTCCACAGACCCTCTCTTTGGGCAAACAGCTAGAAGGAAAGACCTCAGATATCTCCCATTTCCTATGTGGTAGATCCTTTTAATCCCCTTAATAGCTGAGCTCCCCCTGCAGTAGTGTCCCAAGGACTCCTGCTGCCATCAGCCAAAAGTAAAGCCCCAGGATGAGGCTGCAGCAGGGTGGAACACGACAGCTGCATCCCACAGATAGCACAGATAGACACTCAGAAAGTTTATGTTTCTTCCCATTCCAGACTAATATTCTACATATTGTCCTTCCAAGATACATACATTTACTTTTTTTGTAGTATCCTGATTACAATACTTTTTAATGTTAAATTAAAATTTTGTCAAATTTCAGGATCAAGTGGAATTTTACAAATAAAAAAATAATAAAATAAAATAAAATAAAATAAAATAAAATAAAATAAAATAAAATAAAATAAAATAAAATAAATACTTCCAGTGGCGAAATCCTCTCCCCTTTCTTTACTATTAAGATCTGATCTAATTACCTAGAGTACAAAATTTGGGTGGCAAGGTCCAATATTTGCTCCTCAAGAAAATGAGAAGTCTCTTGCTGGATCACTTCTGACTCTGAGCTTGAAAACAAGTTGTTTACTCCCTAAATATTTGTGTAAATTTTTGTCAGTGTGAAAGTATTCTTTAGACACCACACTTCCCTAATATTTCTGAGAGTTCAGCTTTTCTTTACTGTTATTCATCAAATCTGCCATTTTATACTCTCTTGACTTCCACTGCACAATGCCTCTCCTAGGAGGCAATTATATATGCTTTTTTAATATTCTTAAATGTTATCATATGCCTCCACATAACAGTTGGCAGATATCTTACAAAAGTCTAAGGGATTGTTGTTTTGCTTGGAGTGCCTTTGCTTATAATAAATCAGATTAACAAGACTAACTAAATGCAGTTTAACTCTCCCCACTGTGACTTGAGACTTTCCTGAACTACGTGTGCTGCACTTTTCAAGCTGTGCCAGCTATTTTTACCCATTAGCTGAAAATGAATTAGGGAAGAAGCTCTCCATAACACACTTTTCTTTCCTCAAATCAGCATGAAGGATGAGCACAGTGTCTGGCAGTGGTTTCAGCACACACCCCTTCCCTTGTTAGACCAACAAAAGGGGTTGACAGCCCAGAGCAGTGGGTGGAGACAGTGCTTGAATTCAGAGTGACTGTTCTCAAAGCTGCCCTCAATAACATGAAATTCCTTCCTGCCCTATGTTTTGCCTCTGTGTTAGTTGCAGGCTGATGACATCCCAGCAGGACAGCTCAGAGCCCTCTGCCCACCTGAGAGGCTCAGCCTGGGCAGCCTCACTCACAGCTATGGAGGCTAACACCAGCAGTCCCAAGAAACCTTCACCAGAGCACACAACATTTATAGAGGTCTCTTTGTCACCCAAAAAGGGTGCTGGGAGAGTGGGGTTTGAACCCCCTCAGTCATATGTGGACTTGTCCCCTGCTCTTCACCATCCCCGACTGAGGTTCAGACCATAGCAGTAAGTGTAACCAAGAGGGGCACCTCTGCCTCCTCCCTTGGCACAAGCCAGTTACATTGTTCAGGACCTGGGACTGAAAGGAGAATCCAGAGCAAGACAAGCACACTAGGTTAGGAGCTTAAGGCACCAGCAAATAGGCTACAGAAACATCCCTCTCCAGCATTTCCTATTGGATCATCTAGGCAGGTCTCTGGCAGGCTGTGGGCCACTCTTAAGGGAATCCCGCTTCATCCATCCTCATCCATGGATAACAGGCACTGCACAGAGAACCAGGGATCCCAGGTTGTCAACAGCAACATTATTAACCCTGCAATTAAGGCTAAATTTGACCAGCTCTTTGCCAAGAAATAACTCAAGTGCAACGCAAGTTCCTTGATCACTGCATAGCTCAATTAACTTGTACCACTCGTTTCCTGAGTTTATTAAAAAAATAAATAAATCAATAAACAACTATCACTTCTCATCTGAGAGAATGAGCAGCAACATCACTGCATTTAATGTCCTGAGATGGAAAAGAGCAGAGAAACAGATCATAGGGAAGGTGCCATAAACATGTTACCACCATACTGGCCTGGAGAGAGGCGCGGAAATGAAGTAGTCACAGTTAACAGCAATACTCTCATCACTTGAAAAGGGCTTAGGTATCATCCTCCCCTTTCAGAGCACGAAGCTCAGAGGATACAGGAACACCTCTCTAGAGAAGCATTGCCTTTTTATGCACATAAAAATGGGCATTTGTAAGAAAGTAGATATACAAAACTTAGAGCTACTGTTTGCCAAACAAGCCACTGTTATTGAAACTCCTGATGGATTTGTGTTCCCAGTGTTCTCTCAAAAAACATGTCACTGTCAGCAGGGGAGTGACTGGGAGGAGAATGCACAATCTATATCCTAAATCAGAAGGATCTCAGCAAATGAGCTGGCCAAGGAACAGCACAAGAGAAATGGGGCATATGAGGAAAACACATAAATCTGTCCTCCAGCAACCTTGATGTCACAATTTCCAGACACCCTCTAAGAGGACTGGACCTCTGGTTTCCAGTTCTTTTTCATGGATAATTCAAATTCATGAAGTGGACTGAAAACTTTGGCCAAACTTATCACCTCACAATCTCAAATATTCATAGGGCTTTTGCAACATGAATCCTCATGCTAACTGGTATGTCCATGTGCAGCTGAGCCAACTCTGATGCTGGAACTCAGCTCAGGTAATTCAGAAGTCAGTAAGTTCCTATGCAGAAAATCTCTCTAAGTCTATTAACCCCTCTGACCAGAGACACATGGAACAGTAATTTTTAGACAGGGCAATCCAAATGAGACAGTTATACCAGATCCAGGCTGCCAGCAGATCTCTCCTCAACCTTCACAAGGTCACAGCCCTGTGAGATCTGCTGTGCTCAGGTGGGACATGTTGGAAACTCCCAGGGCAATGCACTGAGCCACTGTCTGAGGCCACTCCGGCCCCATATCCCACTCCTGAGGTGGCACAGAGCACTTCCATCCTTTTTACATGAGGTGCCAGAGTCCCTGTATGGATGGGAACCCACCACTCATCTCCTAAACTGCTTGGGTCCAAGCATAAAAAATAAGGATGAGAACAGAGCAACAGCAACTTTTTAATGCACTTTTCCAATATAAAACTCACCAGCTCATTTAAAACTGTCAGAGAAACTTGCACCAGTGACAGTCTGTTCTTTCAGGCACAGTAACCCAGTGAAAAGGTTAACTTGGAAAAACTCACTGTACTAAATAAGCTTCCAATACTTTTCCTATGATCCTTGTCTCTCACCTGGGCTATTTCCTACTAATTGCTTAATAACAGCTCAGCCACCAGTGCTGTACTGGGTGCCATGCTTCCATAAATGCTCTGAGATGACCCTGGCCACAGGGAAGCTCACTGAGAACAGGAGTTAGACCAGCTGTTCATTTGACTTATTTTTTTTTAATATGCAATTGCAAATCTTATCTTGTCTACACATATGGCTCCTCTACAGAAAATGCTCTTTCTGCTAAGAGAACCTCTGGGGGCATAGCATTAGCTGCAAGCAAGCAATGCAAATACTGAAATGCTTTATCACCACACAGAGTACAAACGCAAAAGCAATATTTGACCCAGAGATATCTTTCAAATTATTTAAATTTAGAAAAAAAAGCAGGTGACTAAAGTCTTCTGTAGGTGCAACCAAATAAGAAACAGTACAATTTAAATAGCAACTGCGTACTGAAAAACTACAGCCAGTGAAACATGGTACTCAAAAACTTAATCACAAGTTGGGGCCATTTACCATATTTTCACATTTTCCCTTTCTCTTGAGTCTTTAGATAGCCTGTATCCATTAGTAAGCCAGGCAGAAATCAAATACAGGGAAGAACTGAGGCAGGTTTGCCATGGAAAACTGGAGGCAGGAGGCTTTTGGGAGGTAAACATCCTGCTGTGCTACTCGCACTTATCAGAGCAGAGAAACAACTTTTCAAGGAAAAGTAAGTTCTATACATGAACACAAGGCTACTCATGCAGCCTTTCCCCAGGAGACTAAATTATTGCACTGCTTGGGAAAAAATAGATCAAGTTTAGTGCAAGCTAAGGAAATTCACAGAGCAGTTTGGAGCAGGAAGCGATTACTGCTGTGATGTGCACTGCTGGGAGCCAGAGGCAGGGACAGGGACAAGGGATGCAATAGCTGGATCATGTCAAAAGTACCATAGATGTTTAACACTTTCCTCTGAGCAGCTGTACAAGATGCCACTTCAACAACTCTCCTGAGAAGTTTTTAAGTTTTGGGCTGCCATGTGAATTCCCAGTAGGTTTTTCATGATAAGTTTCTGAGTTCATATAAATGATGATTTGATTGAACTCAGTTGAAACTCCAGAGCTTCATCCCACTTTGTGGGACTAACTTTGCTTATTGGACCACCATTTCCAGATACTGGATTATTATTGCTCTCTTTCCAGGCACTCTCCTTTCATTGCAGGCATCATTATGTGCACAGGAGAAGTCCATAAACCTCAAAAAGAATCATCTTATGCTGAGGCTTCACGCAGCGTAGGATGCTGCCTAAGCAAACCTCTTCTCTTCAGTACATCTATATTTATTTTTCTAAACCACTGAGGAGGCTCCAACAAAATACAAAACCCTCACAAGTGATTTTCTAAGATAAGCGAGTTGTCAGCTTTGCTGTTAACATCAGCTTTGACAATCTCAGGTACAGGCTGAGCTTTTGCTCTGCTTTTAAATTATTTCTGAAATCCATGAGAGGCCTGCCAGTGAGCTTGACTTTGATAGGTAGCAAGCCTGGGTCATCTTACTGGCAAGTTTTCACTTGAGTATCCTTTCTAGAATGAAACATCCCTATTTATCATGCAAGTAATGACATTTTTTGTTATTGTAGTAGTTGCCTGATTTGGTACAATCAAAGAAACAACTGAGAATACAAGCTTCCTCTCCTTTTAACTAGGAGGAAAAGCAATGGAAAGATTCATGCTCTCATCACCTTATTTCTGATCTGCAAAGATAACACCTTGGCATTCACCAAGGTGGGAAAGCAGAAATCTGTTTCCTCATAGTAAAGATTGCACCATTACTGATGATCACTGAGGCTTTGGTTTTTATTATCAGCCATACTCACTTCCCTGGCCAGAGAACTGTCTCATCTCTGGAGGGATGTCAAGATTGCTGCAACCTCTGGAAAAATCTACATAAACAGGAATGAGGGACCTGCTCACATCCTTATCTTTCTGGGCAAGAAAGGAAAAAAACTGAGCCCCTGACCAGAGGAGGGACTTACCCTGTAGCTGGAATAGGAGAGATCCTGAGAGGCTCCTCTTCCTAGGAACAGTGCTCCCATCTTTCTTCCACTGAGCTAGGTCAAGCAGCGTCAGCTGCTGCCCATCCACACAACACAGAGGACACAGCTCAGTGCTGTGTGCTGTGAGACAGCCTTGCACGTGTTTTCACTTATGAAACACCATCTTGACTGGTGTCTCCTGCCCAAACCAGCGCTCTGCTCTAGCCCAATGTCTCAATCATGCCTTTCATGTTACACACCTTCCTCTTAGACCAAGCTCTCTTAATCCACATATCATCCTTTTAGATCCTCCTATTCCACCACTTGGTCTCTCTCACACTGATCCAACTAACAGAAATGCAGGACAGATTGTATTAAGGTAGTAGAAAATGTTTTGAAGTTTATATCTTAATAAAACTTCAGTTAAATTAGTGATTTTTTGCTTAAACCTCTTGTGAGATCAGGGGATGAGAACATTGTTGATGTTGCCCTTCTCAGAAGAGAAAAAAATCCCGGCTCATATATGTATGTCTGCTCAGACATGTGTGCATTGGGGAGAGAATTTCAACCAAATAAATAATGATGCTAATCCTTACATTAATATTGAAAAATTGTAAAAGCTGTGTATACCTTCAGGGAATGCTCAAAGCAAGATCTTAGAGTAGGGTACATCTGGAGTCCAGCTGCAAAATACCATAATGGTGTGAAGTTCCAAGGAAAAGGCAGCAGGTTGGACCTGGGAGTTCCGAACACAGCACCAGCTCTGCAGAGCCTGCAGTGCCTCGCTAGTGGCAAGGAACAGATCCAACCAAGGGCCTGCAGTGTGGATATTATTTATATTTTTCAAACTGAAGCTGCCCCTCAGTGGTGCTGCCACACAGATTCCCATACCCACAGGGAGGTGAGCAGCAGTGAAATTCTTCCACGCCAGTGGGAAAGAGGTGTCTGTTCCTCTTCTGGGTTACAAATCACGTAGACACTATCTGCTTGTCTAAGGTTTTCCAAGAAATCTCAAGGAAGGACTAAAGCTGAATCTAAAGCTAAATGATTGATTTCAACCTTGTACTGAAGGTGCTGAGTAAAGCACCTGGTCAGCAGGACCCTGTCTTGCACTGCTGGAGAAGGTGGGGAGTGATATCCTCAGTCTGCTGAAGTTATTGGTAAAAAGTCCCTGGTGACCAGGATTTCACTTTCCAAGCTTTGCTGGGAGTTTCACGCTAACAAGCCAGGTTGTTGGTCCTGCTGCCATGTTGCACAGCAACTTCTGGCTGAGGGGAAAATCCATACCCTTTATTTGAGCCAGTCTTCCACTTTGCCCTGCAAGGGGAAACTTGGGGGATCCTGGCTTCTTCCTGGCTTTGTGCAAGACTTTGATAATGAGAAGGGAAGGGGTGAACCTGTTCAGAGATGTTTTCAGCAGCCACTTACAGAACCAAGTGCTCACAGGGATTTTTGCAGCATCCTTAGACAATGGGAAAGAAAAAAATTATCAATGGAGGGAATTAGAGTGAATTTCTGTTTTCTGGCTTGAACAAAACAAACACCATCCATGTTTAAGAAAGACATTTCCTGACTGCAATCACATGAGTCGGAGGTTCATAAGCTTTTATTAGTGGCTCAGACATGAAACCTGAAGTATGTGATTAGTGAATGCCACAAAGCCAAACAAGAAATGTCCTCTTTTTCCAACAACAAATGAGCACGTAAGGCTAAATCAATCATTTTGTGATTTTGGAAGTACAGTAGGTTCAAATACATTTCAAAGGAATTAACATGGTCAAACTAATGCACAAGAAAGTGTTAGGCGAATGCATTGTAGGTATGGCTGCAGAGCAAAGAATGGGGTTTAGCTCAAAGAGAACCAGTGCCTCAGTTCTTCCTGCTGAGCGCCACAAATACTCTTTTTTTTTAAACACATGTGTAGTTAAGATTGTACTTCTATTTTCTGTTCATAGCTGTTTGGGTTGGGGCACTTGTCCCCTCATAGTGCAGCATGTGAATCACACTGCGTAATAAAAGCCTGCTGTAAAGAGCAAAAAACTAGTTATTCAGTGACTTAGTCACGACCACTGGAGAAAAAAGTTGGCCTCCTTCTCTCTCCTCCCTTTTAGCCTCCAGATGTGGGCAGAAGGAAAACTCACTTGAAAAATACATCACCTCTTTGTGTGGTGAACTGATTGAAATAAACCTTACCTGCCTTTGCATATATTTGCAGTTTAAAATGGATCTGTATTTACACTAGATGAAATATTTACCAAAATGATTATGAACATTTTTCATTTGCAAAAGTCAAAGAATTATATCTCTAATGCTGTTTGAAGGATTGGTGTATTTTTTTTACAATGAGATGCAACGCTTTGGCAAAACTAATTTTTCGTGTAGTTAAAAAGTTGACTATTTTTTGCAGAACAATTAGTGTCAGACAAATAATCAAATCAGTTCTGTCAGTTTCTCATTATTGATAAACACTGAAGTCTCAGTTTTTAAGACCTTTGCCACTTATTAAGGAACTCAGGCATACACAGCTCTGCATCATTAAAGCTCAGGCTCACTTTCTAATGCAGTGGGAAAAATAAATCCCGAGAGAAACCTGTTTCTATCAACAGAGACACCAGAGGAGACTAAAAAGGGAAGGAGAACAAACACATTTAAAAGCTGAAATATCCACAACAAAGCCAGACTCCCAACTGATATAATTTGCTGTACATCTCCAAAGCCAGTGGAACATCGTGGTGTCCCAGCAGCCAAGGGTTTGCCCACACTGCCATGCTTATGCCACACAGCAACAGGGTATTTCTTCTCTGGCAGTGACTCCATCTGTTGTGTTACAGAATCTGAATTTCCTCGTGTACTGCCAGAAAGGATGTTTTCATCTTTCTTTGGAGAAACAGCCATATTCCAGATGATCCTTGATCTACTAAGCATTAGGAAGCTACAGTGAGGTGTCCTCCAGAGACAAAGACCCACTGGGAAAGTGCTTTGTCAGCCTTTATCTGAAAAGGTGGCTTGAATTCTCCAATCCAGTTTTGATTGGCCCCGAATCTTCTCTTCTTGTGCTCATTTGAATGGGAGACTCACAGAGAAACCTTATGTGTTTACACTGTCCAAGTGTTGTCCTTTGCTGTACGAATTTATGATGGTAATAGCACCATAAATGCTTTTTTCCCAGCATCATTTATTACACATTATGTCAGATTCATTACCTTAGTCTTCCAAAGGGAAGGAGATGCTTAACAGCACAACACCACTGTGGCAGCATTAGGGATGCTGGAATAATCTTTCTAATTGTTCCTAGAAGGGGTGGGCAGTGATTTCCTCTGAGTGATTTTCATTAGCTGAGCTCTTTGTTATTGCTTGGGTGTGGGTTATGAATATAACAGTTTTCACATGAGTGTACCTTCAGTTCAGGAACAGTTCAAATACAATAAAATCTGCTTCAATAAAGAGGTGGAAGAATGCAGTTTTCAGTAGCAATTTTATTAAGTACTGGCAAACCTTTATGAATGTTAATACTTGATAAAAATACAGCTGACCCAGATGCAGAACCCTGTGATGAGTTGAGGCATATGACAGGTGAAGCAAAATATATCCAGTATTGCATGACATCCACCATCCCTGCAAACTCAATTCACAAGCATAGGGAAGTGGAAGGGGAGTCTGTGCTCCTCAACATGTTAAGTTTTGATCATCCACTTTTTAAAAATGTTAATTTCACCTCAGAAAGGCTACCTTAAAACCCCCACAGAATAACCTGATTAGACATTTGCAAGTGGATTTCACCTTGTACTGTTGTTGAAATCATTCTGTGGGAGACCATTTACAGTGGGTCATTTATTTCATATTCATATTTACAAATGCAGTGAGAAGAAAGGAAAATTAGATGTTCTTATGGCCCATATATGCTAAACCCCACACTTCCCTGTTATTTGACACATTAGTTTTCTTTATTTGCTTTTGGTTATATATGCAACCTACACAAAAAATGAGCTTAGGAAACCACTTGGTGAAGCAACCAAACGGTTGTGTGCCCTTGACTATAAGCAGTTGAGAACATGAGCAATCACCTATCTTGCATGACAGCTCTGTGATCACTTCAAATCCATGTAAGCTGTCTCTGCCACCAAAACAGCCATTCCTGTCCTGCTCTGTTTTGTCCTGTCCCATCAGTGAATTTAGGTCAAGCGTCTCTACAGCTGCATGGCAAAGCAGGTTCAAACTATCCTGATGAAAACCAACAACTTTGGCCTGCGGAAATGGTGATTTTAAGGCATTAAGGAAGGCATTATTCCACCTTGGAACAAAATCTTACAGGATCTTTTCCAATTTATTGCACTACAGCATTTTCTATGCCTGTAAGAATAAGATATTTCTGTTTAAACAGTAAATACCAATCCTTCTGCAAAACCAGTTCTAGTTCCCAAATGTCATTGTTCTAAATTTCATACCACAGTGATGATTTCAGAGAGCTGTGGCAAATCTGATTTAGTGTGACCATGCACAGCTCCCATGGATTCTCAGGGCTGGTGCTGATTTCCTTGGCGAGGTGCAATCACACAGCAACTGGCACGTGAACGTGACACTGTGCCCATCAACCATGGCACTCACTTGTGACTGCAGCCACCCTGGGATAAAATCCATGGATTCCACAGGGTTACACCAATAAATACCCTTAGCCCTGGAGCTGGATGACAATACCAAGTAGCCTGAGCTGCAAAAGCAAACAGGATTGGCAAGCAGTTCAGAGATGCTCTTTCAGACAGTTGTTTTTGCTACATTACCTCATTGCCATTTTTCTTCTCCATTAGACTGTGCTGTTATGACTCTCTCATATAGGGTCATCTCAGGTCTGCAGGGTATAGCATTGGAAATGGAGAGAGGGGGATATTTTTAGGTCTACTGTGGGAAGATGTGAATAACCATGGAAGTTTACACTAAGGCTAAAGAATGGTATAAGGAGGAAACAAGAAAATTAAAAGATGTTGCTACATATCTCCCTCCCCTGAGCTTACCAGTAATAGCAAATTTAGATTAAATAGATAATTTAGGGTGGAGTTGAATCTGTCTTTACTGTGCATGACCTGCTGTGCCAGACATGGATGGCTTTAGCTGTGGCAGAGAGCAGTGCTGGGGGTTCCAGAAGGGATCCATCAAACACGTACCTTTTGAGGGAGACGGTGGAGCACCATGGTATTCATCCTCTGTACTGAAATGAAGCCAACATTTGCCATTTGACTTCAGCCTGTGGAAGACAGACATTGCATGAAACAGTCATGGGAATATGTAACACCGTCTGCCCTCACATCCTCAACAGTCACTGGCAATTAGTTACACAGGTTGTAAAATTATTCTGTCTCAAATTTACACCTTTGTGAACACAACTAAGTGTTCCCTCAGTGGTAGATCTGTTTAAGTTACTCCTCCCTGCACCCACTTTCTCACCCATTTGCTCTTTTTCTCTCTGCCCATGACCGAACACACCTCTGGTGCTGACTGACCCATGGAAACCTGACACATGCCACACTGGATGGATGGGTCAAACAACCAATGTCAGCAAAAATTCTTTGGGATTTTTTTCGGTGTTACTTTTAACCTATTCTAATCTGCAGAAATCTGGTTTTGAAGATAGACACAGAAAACCATGAATATCACTAAGAAAGTGGGGATGTCTGGTAGCACAGAACTGCCTTCAGTCAGCTCTCCAGTTAAGAGCAATGTGGATCTGTGCCTCAGTTTAATTCAAACTCCCTTCCCAGCACAGTGAATGCATAGAAAAATCACTACCAGGTCAGCATTTATCACAACACTACTACAAACACTGCGTTCTGCCCATGGTGTGGCAGTGTTGGGGAGTGCAGTGTTTCCTTGGGGCTACTGAACAAGCCAGTACATGTTGTTTCTTGATCCTGTGTCAAGCATTCACTGCGTTGCCTAATCAGTACTCCTTTACACTGCTGCAAGCAGAGAATGTGGGAATGTAGGTTGTGCTAGTGCTTTTGCTGCATTCCTGCTGCAGGGATACTGTTCTAGTTACATGCAAATATCATCACTCCAATGACAGCAAGAAACAAGGTTTTAAATGCCTGATGGTATTTTCACAGTGTCGCTGAGAGAATGTGCAAGGGCAAAAGTAGTTCAATTTGTGTTATTTAGGAACTACTCGAAACACTGCTAAAGGACTATGTAATTACACATGAGGTCAGAAGAGCTCCCAATACAATAAATAACTTAGTTTGGGAAACATCTTTTCCTGTTCATTAGGAAAAGCAAGTGTTAAGCAAGTAATCTGTCTCTTCAGTGCAATTTCAACACAATATATGTCATGACTTGTCTTACAAAATGAATTACAGGGCTTCCTGATAAGGCTTCATTTTACTAATAGTAAAGTGGATCTATACACCCAATAGGGCTTTGTTAAGATGGAAGCATATTGTAGCACTAATGAAGCGTGAGTTCAGCCTAATTAACAGGATGGCAACAGCAATCATACAGCCTTTTCATTCACTTTTATACATTCTGTCAGAGTAACAAAGTTGTGTTCAGCACTGCTGGAACCCTCTGGCTTTGCTCCCTATTTGCACGCCTGCTAATCCAGCTTCTTTGTTCACATGGGCCTGGATCCAGCCCAACGCTAAACCCATATAATCATAGATAATAAGGCAGGGCCCCTGGGCAATCGCACTGTTCAGCTGCCCACCTGCCAGCTCCCACTCCTCACATTTAACGTCAAGCAGGAGAGCTGATCCCTCACAACCAGCAGGGCCAGCCACTCACAAATTTCCAGGTAAGCACATACTAAAGTGCTTTACTGGATTAGGGACACAGTTCCTATTGTTAAGAGGAAGACTCACAGACAAAATCTATTTTCCTGAATAACCTGGTTTGGCCATGTTGGAAAACAATAGCATTTTCATTACTTACTTCACAACTCACCTAAATGAATAGGAAAGACTCCTTGCTTCCAGCTGCTCTTTCATTTAGTTTTGTAAACTGAGCCTTTAAAGGGCAGTCCAGTGCAGGCCCTATCAGTGAGTTATTTGTGTCTGATGTGGTCATGACGGAGGAGATGCAGCTTTGTTTCCTTAATTGTGACATGTTCCATCCAAATCTCTCATTTGATGTGCTGAAAATAAGCCTGCAGATGGAGAGCCACAGATCCTCTGCCTTGGCCTGGCTCCAGCTAGGGTAATTACATGCTGTCTGGCTGAATCCCCTCATATGGCTTCAAACAGAAAAGTCATTCTCCACTTTTCCTTCTGAAATACTGCAACATAGTGCAGCAGTCGCAGAGCAGCAACTGAGCAGTATCTGCAGTCCATCAGTGATGGGAACAGTCTCTCATGGACTAAATAAAGACTGAATTCCTTCAGTAACCACCACAGGTCCTCTGGAGTAGATTTTCCTGCTTTAGGGTATGGCTGCTGGTCCATGACAGCTTCCAGATGGCTCAAAATGTAGGTGTGCAGACAGGGCTGGGGAGAAGGTTAGTGCAGAGGTACCCCCTATACCATACAATTTTGGGGAAAATTCATCTCCAGTTCTGAAATAATGACACCTGACTGCAGAAGATCACCCTTATGCTTCATTATATGGCCCTACTGTCAGTCCCTTGGGACATCCTCTCCACATCAACTGCTCCAAAATCATCCAAGCTCTACACACAATTCAAGCTTAGAGATTTACCATCTCCCACCTTCAAAATGAATTTGTCTTTCTTTAGCTGCAGTAAATCACATTTTTACATAGGGTAACTTTGTAAGCAGCATGAAAAGAGATGAAGGAAGCTGTGATCAAAGTCTCCAGCAAGACTACAGTCATTGAGGGCATCTAAAAAGTTGCCAGATTCTGCTCTTGTTTTAAAGTGTTCTTCAGAAGCTGCATTTTCATTTGATCACATATTTAAGTAAATCAGATCATTGCAGCAGAACTTATGCTTGAAGAATTTTATTCTCTTCTACCAGTTAGAATGTATGGTAAACTGATAGGAATAGGAAAGACAACTCACTGTTATTGGGGGAAACTTGAATAAAACAGAATTCAGACCAAAAGGCTGGACAGCTTCACAGGCTGACAATGTGTAGGGAAATCTCTCTTTTGATTAATGCATTTAAAGTATCGCAGTGACTACTATTTTTTTACTACAAGAGAGCTGGGTCAGGACAAGAAGAAAGGCAGGACACTTTGGCCATGAAGTGATGTCTCTCAAGTCCTGTCCTGTGCTGGACTAGTTCTTGCTCTACATTGCAATATTGCACCACAACACGAAAATGGCTGCCTGTTCCTTCTTTGTTGTATTTCTGAATGGTTATATTTTATCTGCACTTTTTCTGATAGAAAAGTTCCTGAAGCTGTGGCACTTTACATGGTTCCTGCAAATATCGACATAATAAACATATCTCATTGATTGCGTCAGACAAGCCAAAACCTGAACAAACCCAGGCACTAGATTATCCTCTTATTCCTAAAGGTTTGTAGAGTAATTCTTCCAGATTAAAGATACATGATGACAAAATAATAAATGCAATGCTGTCCCTTACTTACATTAAACAGAGCTCTTCAGTTCCCAGGAGGTTCTTTCTCTTCCATGATTCTAATTTACCTAAAATAGATACAGTTCACTTGTACATAGTGAAAAATAATTCACATGTACTAGTTTATCATATACTAAGATTAAAATTTCATTCTCTGGCTATTTTCTCATTACTTTTATGGTCCAGCAGAAATACCTGCAGTGAAAACAAGATGAATACCTCCAAAAGTATTCATCACTTAAAGCGTCAAAATATGTGAAGAACAATTTCTCTCAATTTGTTTGAGTTCATATTAATGTTCCAGAAGAGGAGTATGACAAGCTTTTGCTAAGTATAGCATGAAGGCAGAGTCCAGGAACACTCAGGACATTTTCAGTAGCAGGCCCTGATATGACAATACATCTTTATTTGCAGGTGTCTTCCCCCACATCTGGCTGACAAGAGTACTGGGGAAATCCAGAGAAAAGAGGAAACATATTTTGGAACAGGATGTAACGATACATTACAATTAAGCCTTTTACAAATGGATGTCTAACTATTTTTGTTGATCTGATAAAAGTATTCAGCATAGGAAACCTCATTAGAAATGAAAAATATTGAGACAATATGTGTGCAAGTTCAAAACACAGACAAATAGTTACAAAATGGTTTTATTCTCCCAGGGAACACAGCACCATCAGCAACAAATATGCTGCTTGTCTGTATTTATATTCCAAACAGTCTTGTTTCCCGTAAATCATTTGTTCAGCATTTGCCTGGGTTTTCTTCTTCTCCTTTTTATCTGAAATAAAGCAAATCCATTAACACATGATGGCATGGGACATGTTCCCATGCATAGGCAAAAGTGTTTTTCTCAAATCTGTCTAGATACCCCACCCCCGAGACATTTTGACATGTGACAGTGATGTTCTCACAGCATCACTATCAACTCAGATGCAAAATTACTGGTTTTCTCAACAAATGCCTGTGCAGATGGAGTTGGCAGGCCCATGGCTGAGGAAAGAAAATTATGAGCTGTCATGGACACTATAAGGTCATGGGGTGCTAGCAGAGAGCACTGAAGCTGTGAGGAAAGGACAGTGTCTGGCAGCTGGACCTGAGGACAGTCTCTGCCAATTGAGTGAGGATGAACTTCAGGGTGTTTAGGGTGAAATACTGCATCTTCACAAGACCTGGGAAGTAGGACTTTAATGGCTCCAGGATTTCACCCTTGCCATTGAAAAGGTATTAATTTTCCTGTTTTACCTATTGCTTCCAGAAAACAAAGCAGTTGCACTCTCTCTTATTTGAAAATGAAATTTTGAAATAAACTTTTCCCCCTTATTTAAAAAGACACAACAGAGAAAACAAGTACTACTGAAAATACAATTAGAAAAAAATTGGGAATAGAAATGGGAAAGGTTACTCAAGTAATGTTTTAATAAGAACTTCAGGTCTAGACATGGATATAGTAGATAGTAAATCACTGCAATTCACCAAACCTTTTTTTGAGACAGGTGCTCAGGTGCTCTCCACTCAAGCAAGTAAGTCTGCTGAACTCCGCTCCTGCTTTACACTGACCCAGTCCCACTGGAGCCAGTAGACCACAAAGAGCAGTGAGCAGACAGACAGCCTTCAAAACCACTAGATGTTATCTCAGCTCTTTTGCTTTGAAACCAAATTTCAAGTGGGAAGCAGCCAGGGCAGACAGAAACAGGAGACAGTTGTTGCAAAGACAAACCCTGCTGCAGTCTATGGGATGGAACAAGCTGATCCATCCCATCTCTCACCAACAGCATGAACATGAGTTCCTGCAGGGAAAATGACAGAGGATAAGGCATTCAAGCTCCTTTTAAAAAAAGATATTTCCTTTTTCTGCATTTTGCTATCCCTCTATTTCAGGTAGCTGATGGAGGAGTTTTCCCCTTTACCCACAGCTGGAAATAAGAAACCAAGGAGGAAAACCCTCATTTCCAATAAATGGCTCAAAGACTTCCCCAGCTGGGGACGAGCCAAGGCAGGGGGATTACAGTAACCAGGATCAACAGATTTGCATATTCAAAGACTGTAATTGAGGAATAAGCAGTAATGCCATTATGCAAATCCCCAAGTCCTGAGTGGCCAAAGCCAGAGCTCAGCATATGGTTTCCTTACCAAAATAAACCTGCCGATGAGGCAGCACAGGGGCAAGTACAGCCAGCAGGGATTGCTAACAGGAGGAAAAGGCACTATAATTCAGCAGTAACTAACTGTGCTCAGCCCTGAACTCTGGCGGCTGAGCCACCTCCCTCCCCTCTCAATATTAGATATATTTGAGATCACAGTGCTCTTCTGGGTCCATGGTGAGTTAGAGGGCAAAATTATTGCCTGCAACATGAGAAAGGCCATAGATGTATATCAATAAAACAACATTCTTTCATGTGCTATCAGTGAGCTAAGCAGCCATTATCATGGTTCCTTTCTTATTTTTTTCTTAACCCTTTTCCACCTCCTCATGAGCAGATTGAATTTGTATTTCATCTGGAGGATAATTCTTCATTCTTCATCATCGTGCTTCAAGGTCAACAAAGGTTATGGAGAAATGAGTAGCTCAAATAGCACATTTAAAAGCAATCTGTAATTACAAGAACCTTTTTTTTCCTTTTTTCTGCAGAAAATTCCTGAAATACAGCCATGCCTTCAGAAGGATTCTGCTGAAGTCTGACACACGTTATTTTCCATAATGTATGGCTAATTCTGCACCAGCATCTCAGTTCATCTTGATTCATTAATAACTATCCCTCACTTCCTACTGTAAGTACAATTCTAAACATATGGGAGAGAATTTATAGTGAATTAGGGTTGTACATTATCACCATGATTAGCTGCATTTGTTACCCAGCAGATGTCTGGGTAGTAAAAATCCCCCATGAGTACAGTATCCTGGAGTTTCCCAATTCCTTGATAACTGGTCCAAGAATTTCTCGGTCCTGCTGTGCTCTGATCCTGGTGGCCCAGAGCAGGTGCTCTCTGTCAGCCCATCTTCTGCAGCACTACTCCCACTCTCCCCATGCTCCCCATGCTTCCAGCAGGGCAATGTGTTTCCCCCGCTTTTCTCTCTCCTGTTATCTTCCCCAAAAAGCTTTCCCAGTGATAATCATTTCTCACAACACCAAAACACTTTGACAAGCTGAGCCAAGCACCTCCCTGGTTTTGTATCACTGATTACCACCAGAGTTACAAATATGATGACTGATCTGGCTTTAACTATTTATGATACTGGTAATGCCATGATGAGCATCAAGATGATGCTTGTACGATTTCTCAGCCTTTGTCTGGCCCCTCTTTTCCTGGGCACCTTGTGACACCACAGCAATGGACAATCTCTGTTCCAAGAAAACGCCTGAAGAGAGACAGTGAATAATCAGCATGAAACTAAAGCCCACAGAGATCAAGTGACTAGTCCCAAAACATGGAAGACATATGGTACTGCCTTGAGAGTTTTCACATGAGACTATCTTTCCCACTGCACTGTTTTTCCATCCCAGGGATGCCTTACTTTTGTCAGCTCACCTCTTCCAGCAGAGATAAAAAAGTGTCACTGCCCTCTCCAAAAGGCTCTCGCTTTTAGGGGCTAAGACAGTGTTTCCATCCATAAGTGGATATTTTTGTTTTCCATCAGATCTTTGCAGGCTGCTTTGCCAAGTGATCTTTGGACACAAACCCACAGTCTGCTGTGGTTGGAGCCCACTTTGTGGGACCAGTAGGGTCACATGTAGAATGACTTAGACCTAACCAGACATTTGCCTGCCCTACCACTCAGCTCTAGGACAGGCACATCTCAGGTACATCTCAGCTGCTCAACACTTCATACTTTCCTTCTGAGTCCCAAGGGATTGGGTTTTTACCTCTAACAGCAATGCTCTTGCACTGCCATATCCCAGATATCAGGCCTATGGTTCAAGATCACGAGCACTGAGCTTTCTTTTGGCTGCCAGACAAAGCTTTGAAGAAGAAAATAAGTGCTGCCAGATATCGTCTCAATTCCTGTCTCAGCACCTTGAAAATATTTCTCCAACCTCTTCTCTTCAATCAGCACACAAGCAAGCCCTTGTCATGTTATTTGTCTTATGTCATTATGTTATTCTGTCTTCAACCAGGAATACCAGATTAGTGACTCTCTTTAAATTGGTAAAAAGGCTACAAATACTAATCCATCCTTTTCACAGAAAGTGGCTTTTTTGCATAGTAAGAAAATGAAAGTCTAAATGCAGATAATGTCAATTAATTCAGTTTACTTAACAGTTATTTTTCATTGACTCCAAAACAATATGGAGTGTAACTCATGGAGTAACACCAACATCCAATTCAGCCTCTCCAGAGAAGTGTCACAGTCAAGAGGCATGTTTTGAATTCATTGCATTCAGAGATATCTGATTTTGAACCTTGGAATTAAATGCTATGCAAAGGTTCTGAAACCCAGTTGAACTAACTCAAGGGGCCAAAATGGTCAAGGCTCTAACTGTATAAACAAATATACATAAAAAATACATATTTTTGTGTTGTGCATGTACCCTTTTTCTTAACTGTTACCTGGCAAACCCTTCAAGGAAGGCCTGTTTCAAGGAATTAAGAGCCATAAGGTGAGCAAAGCATGAGCCCTGCTTTATTGAACAGCCATTAGCCAAACTAGAAACTTCACCATAATATCAGTTTTGCAGCTACAAGATATTGGCCTTGAACAGAATTAATGCATATGCACACATTTGCTATGCAGTCATAAATTTTACTAATGCAAGTTTATGAGCCTGTTAAATGGGAACTATTGCGAAAAAAAATAAAATAAAATTAGCAACAGGGAAGGCAGAGTAAAGTTCAACAGCAATATTTCATTATGAAGACAAGGAAAGAAGACAAATGACTCAGCCTCCCTGGTTCTCTCCTCTCTCCTCCCCATCACGTGAGGAAAAAACCACAGATCTGTGTTATTGCTGGAAGTGTGGCAGCTTGGCAGGATGGCAGATCAGGAGGTATTTCAATACAAGCACAGATTCATCTGTCACTAAAGCAGAATTTACAGCAAAGCTTTTCAGCAAGGACCAGATTCCTCATCATTTCCAGGGACATTCAGAATAACTAGCATTTTTCTAGTCACTGTTTTACCATGCATAATTCCCTCTTTTCACCCCCTTCCAGAGGGACAGCTGCTGATGTGAACACAGGCTGGAGCCTAGCCATGTGCTGGGGACACCACAGCACACAGCACACTGTATATGAGCTCAAAATAAGCGAGGAGAAGAGAGCAAAATTGTTATCAATAGCAAGATTTGACATTTTTCTTAAAGCACCAGCAAACAGAACCGCATGCTCCTACCTGAGCAGTTCACCCATTTATTTTCATCCTTAATAAATGGTATTAGTTTTTGACCCTCTGGTTGCAGAGACTGGCAGGGAAATGTAACTTCCACAAAGTCCAACATGAAAGCAAAATGGACTTGTGTTCATAACCCTGCCATTTCCAGGGTGGTCTCATGATGTTTTGGGGATGATGAGAGGAAGGGCCAGGTCACATTTCCTCAAGTGCTGTCAGCCTCTCCAGTGGGACAAGGAGAACTCAGACCTCAGGGGATTTTTTTTTAGCTGAGGCCAAAGCATCAATGTCTGGCAGAAAATTCCCTCTTTTTACTGAGGAAGTCTAGTTAACTTTGAGAAAAGGCAAGATCTTAGCCTGTACTGTATGTCCAGAGACCTGCTTAGTGCCTCAGAGGAATATCCCAAAATCCACAGATCCAGGGTACAGGAGGGCAGGGAGAACCAGTGGCGGGGATGGGTAATTGCTGCCACAAAGCTCTTAATTTCAAAAAGCCTCCAGCCTCAGTAGCAGCCACGTCTCCAGACACCCACCTCAGCCCTAAGCTGTATTGAGCTTGTGGAAAATTTCCTTGGCCCAGAAGACAGCTTTGCATATATCCCTTCATCCACTTCCACTCCATCAGGTCCAGCAGTGCCGTGTGGTACTATACACAATCCAAGCACAGTTGCTTTCTTGTGCTGGGGTTATCCAGGACCAGAATCTAGTCTTCCTTGAAAATCTGTCTACTGCTGTTTGGAAGGTTTAAATATACCGTTGCTTTTGGAAGAGCTTCATGGCTCTCCTACACACAGTTTGTACTATATTGAAGAACATAAATAAAATCAAAGGGAACTTACTAATGGGAGGAGTTTGGCTGCTGACAGCCTGTTTCTTTCTTGTTTGAAGATTTTGCTCCAGTATCTAAGTGAAAATCATAAGTAGCAGCTTGCAAGACATTGAGTGGTCCAGTAGCAGAGGTTGTCCAAAGCAGACAAGTTTGTTGGAGAACTACTAGCAGAGCTGCACTTTACAGGATACAACATTCTTTCCTGAAAAGATAGCAAAGAAAAAATAAAACTAAAGGAAGTATCTCACCTTCCTAATTTCTTCCACAGCTGCGTCCCTTGTCCAAAAGTGCACACCCATGAAACTGACCTTTCCTTTCAATAGTAGCACACTACTACAGACAGGGTACCGCCTCCTATCTCCTCTTCCATGTGCAGATTCAATGGGATGGACACAGGAACTCCTCATGGGGCAGTATATGGCCCTGAGATCCAGTGTTTTGCTTGTGACTCATTTGTGCAAAAGACAGAGCCATTCACCACAGCTAGATAAGAAATAAAGATTTTATTCAACCAGTATAATTGATTGCTGTGAGTGATACATTCAAAGTAGCACAGAGCTCATGGGGCTGGGTCTTGGTTGCCAATATAGCACAAAGTATAGAAGTTTTCTTCTACCTTGGGACACAGTGACCACAGAAGCCTGGCAGCTGCTCCATCTTCTAGCACAGCAATGACCCAGATGAGATCTATATATCTGATATAGGCAGTTTCATGACTGAGGAATGCTATGCCAGAATGCTTAGGATTTTTTGACATCAATCTGGTCCCATTTAGCATTTTTATGAATGTTCCTGCTCCTGGATTCATGCTGTAATGTAAAAATTGAAAGGGCACATCTACCTGTAAGCTTCTGGATTTGATGGGTACAAGAGAAAAACCTTAAATTGATGCAAACCTATGCTACCATCTCCAGAACTGAAACCAATTGTGACTTACGGTCCCTCCCAAGGAGTCCCATGATGCAGCATGACTTACAACATGTGAGCACCCAAGGTTGGAGCTGGTGGTCCAGCCCTCCAGAGAGCACTTGGCACTCCTCATCCTGACCAAAACTCCTAAAGCAACGCATTAAAGGTTATGAAGAAGAGAGAAGGAAATCGAGATCTCACATTATTATGTTTTCATGTCATTGCTCATTGTTTATATATGCCCTCTTCAATCTCTGTTGCTGGATTACCTTCAGAGGTAGACTCAGCTCTACTTGTGTTCCAACACCTGGTATTTTAAGACAACCGGGTTTTGCAATTAACAACTCAAAAGCAGCAGATTAAACTCATACAGAGATCCTAGGCAGACTGATTGCCTGTTCACAGGTGACTATAAATACTTATCTATAGAACTGACTTAAAAGGGATAGTGGTTGCATAAATATGTAAGTCAAACAGCTACCAAAATATTAGTCATGACCTTGTTAAAACAGTTGATATGGCAAAACTCAGTCACTAAATAACCTATAAAATGAAATATTATGATTAGTGTCAGGAGCTAATCTCAGAAGCCGAGACAACGTGATGCAAAGGAGCTTTTAAAAGAAACCCAACAAACTCATTTTTCTTTATCTTCTGCCATCTTATTATTTCACAACTGAGAAATCCATTAGCAATTCTGCCAACAACTAGATAGGCTGCTTAGTTATCTAACACTGAGACACTCACATCCTATAGCTATCTTGATGTCCCTGGGAAAAAAAAAAACAGGAAAAGCAATGGAGTAATAAATTATTATAACCGTTTCATTAAAACTTAGGATGCTATAATTTTCAAGTTTATTTGGTGTTATATTTAAATGAACCAAAAGGCAACATTGTACAATAACAATATAAAATAAAATAATTACATAGTACATTAACCAAAGCCCCATTAAAAAAAAATCCTAAAAAGTCATTTGGGGACATATCCTCCTCTTGCTCTTCTGCACACATGATTTATTAAGCTCATTTCAAGCAATACTCTTTTTTTAGGAAAAGCAAATGGGATTTGCCCCCAAAATGGAGTAGCTTTTCTTCTAGTTCTTGCAGTTTCATTTTACCATGTGTAATATATCAAGTTTATAAGGCATAAATACGAAAAACAGTTCAATATGCTCATCATTATTTTAATTAAGTAATACAGTCTAGGACACTTTTTTCAATCACACCAAGGATTACAATGTACCTATAGCTTTAATTTTATCTTTTTTATACAAAAGTCTATCATATAGTATACAGTGTATTCTAGTTGGTAACTGGTTCACAAGATTGATCACAATATTCTTGCAGGTTAATATGTCAGGATTTCACCCAGTTTGTACACTCTGTTCAGAACTGCAGGGTCCCTCCTTCCCCAGCTGCTTTCCTCCAGCTGCAGCATCCCATCGCTCCATCTCCTGGCCTGTTTTGAGAAGGGCGCTGTTCCAGATGCAAACCCCACTGGGAATGCCTAGGGATGCACATCCCAGTGGTGCCATGCAGAGGCAGCCAGGGAGTGGAGGAGACAGCAAGACAGCAGCTCACAGAGGTATTTGCAGAGCAGGGAGGAAGAGAGCTGGGCTCTGCTCTCCCAGCTTCCCTCAGGCCCCTGCCACCATGGACCAGAGTCTGCAGGAGCTGAATCCAGCCTCCAGAAGGAATTCATGACAAACCATGGTCTGGTGTGTAAGGAAACCACTGCCCCAATGGAGGTGGGTGTCACTGGCTGCTTGTGCAAAGTAAGGATAGGCAAAAGCACCTCAATAAATTAGGAGCAGCATGGATGCTTGGGATGCTGAAGGGGTTGGGCTGGGACAGCTTCATGTCACCCACAGCTCCATAACCTGCAAAACCCTTCCCAGGATTGTGAGCATCTCTAATGCAAAGACTCATCTGGTGCCAGCTGGATGAGCTGCACAGACAAAAAATCCCTGCACAGATAAAACCTGTGATCATCTGCACTCTTCTCGTATCTCCCCTTAGATAGTCAGATATTTTCTGAAGTCAGATTACTGAGATGCCCTGGAGAAAGTGCTACTGATGTGGGGCTGGGAGCAGCAGGGTCAGACCACTCATGGCTATTGCAAGGGGCTGGTGAAGGCAGGGGATCTGCCCAGTGTCCATCTCCTCTCACCCTGCCCCTCTGATGGGCTTGTTACTGCCCATGTGTGCAGATGGGGGACTGACACTGTATCACCCCAGGGCAGCACTACTCCTTCCAACAGCACCCCATGCTGCTATCACTGGCCAAGAAGGGGTGTCAAAGGGCTTTCTGACATTACCTGTTTGTTATATATACAATCAACCTAAATTGTGCATAAGATAAACTGCAGTGTCTCCCAGATAATTTTCACATATCTAATATTAGATATCTTGCTGGCAGGTCTGAATCATCCCCAGAGGTTTCTCTACCTGTCTATATTTACTACACATGGATCCGGAGCTCCTGTACTCAGGTGCTCTGAATCATACCATAACCAAAGGCAGCCTAAAATAGACAGTGTGAATTGCTCCCTCCCTGTTGTGACTCCATCCTGCAGCACCTGGGAGGAAAGAGAAATTATCTTGGTATTAAGAATGGGCCAAAGCTACAGAATTTGGGTCAGGATTCAGGCCAGGCAGGCACAGATTTTGTCTGGGGGCTTACTCTTGTCCACTATTTGCTGACAGGACACCCAACCCTGTGCTTACATTTATTTTCTAATAGATCAACAGTCTCAGGGATCACCTATCCCTAAATAAAACACAGTGCATGAGCAGTGCATAAACAGCTCTCCAGCTGCAGGAAAGAACTGACACATCTAAAGTCACAACAAAGCCTTTGCCTCCCACACACCCTTCCTCAATACTTTTTTTAAACCAGTCAGAAACAAACAGTGAGTGCAGCATATCCCAGAGAGCCAGAGAAAGGAGCATTCAGTGCTTTTCTAGCTGCTGTGTCATCGTGTAAGGAGGCTGCTTCTGAAGAAACCAAATTACCCTACATATAAAGAGCATTCACTAAAAGAATTTCCTTTCCCTTAGAGGACCAGCAAGATCACATTATTTCCTGAAAATACTTTCCTCCTCCCCTCCCCCATCTATACTTGACAGAAGAGTAATACTGCCTGGGTATTTGCTTTCACTAACCATGACAGACAATCTCTGTCCTAACTTGAGAATTCCATATAACCTGCTATTTGCATTTGGGATAAAGCATCAAATGGACATTTCTCATAGGATACAGACTGCTTGCTGTCTGGTAAAGTCAACCAGTATCCTTAAGTACATTAGCAAGAGGGAAGCAAAAGATCTCCCCAAATGCATTGCATCAACAGCAAGTTTCTACTAGTGTTGAAAAATTGTGCCCTTAATATAAGTGCTCAGTAACCACCAGCCCTGCTGCTTGAGGAGCACTCGGAACTGTATAGAAGGCTTGCGGGAAAAGAACCTCCATTAGTACCCATTATGCTGTGATTTATGTTATGGGCTTAAAATAGCAAAAAAATTAAACAGTTCTATTTAATCTACAGTCTAAAAAAGGCACAAAGACTTCAAGAAAAAAAATTATAACTGTTCAGATTACATTTCCAAGAACTTTAACAGAACGTTGCTTTGATTTGCCAGCTTTGCTTGCTGGCAGGAGTGAAATTGAGACAATTTCACTGTCTGCAGAGGTAAAGAATACCGTTTTGGCAAGGCAAGCTTGCCAGCTCTATGCAAATGTTATTCAACACAAGCAACTGAAACCTCTTGTGATTGCTTTAAAACATAATCTTTTTGGTCTGCAGCACATTGCACTTATCTAAGTACTCAGTGATGATAGAGTGGGTCTTAGGGCAAGACCAAATACAAAGAGCCCTTTTTAATCTGAACATATGAATGAACTCTGTTCACAGCTACACAGTCTGCTTTCAATCAAATGATCATGAAATACATAAATACTATAAAATAAATACAATACATTCAGAGTTTTCTACATTGTAGAGAGCTTTAAGAGTTTCCTAGCTCCCCGATGTAATGCATATAGAACATTCCCTTCTATACAGTGCTATCTCCATGTACTCACGTCTCCATTAAATGCAACATAGCTCAGATAAACCTTCCTCTTTTGCCTGGATTCTCATCAGTCTCTCATACTGTAAAACATTATATCGTTTCTTTAGGAAAAAAAATATTGCACTTTTGAAAATGCATAAAAATTGAACCAAGTTCCCATTAACTTCACCACACAGTCTGTTATTTAAAATTAGACTTTTCCAAAAATGTTTCTCTAGTTATTTTGTGTTTTGCCTTCATTTACAGCGCTTTCCATCATGATATCCTCAGAATTGTTCCTTAGCAAACTCCTTACAGTTTTGCCATCAGACATTTGACACACAGCATGAGCTATCTGAGATACACGTGGCTGGGAGTCATAGGTCCGTCCACAGGTTCAGGATTTCATTGTGCAAATGGGAACTACAATGACCAGAATAACAGTACAAGCTGCTGCTGCGATCAGGGCAGCGATCTTGCAAACCTTTGCTCTTCTGAACTCGGCTTCCTTTCGTTTTAATAAGGAATCATAGCCAGGAGTATAAATGTCTTCCATCCAGTATTCTAAGTTGTTTGGGTTTAAGGATTCTTGAGTCTAAAAATTGAAAGGAAATAGTTGTTAATTGTCTGGGATCTGTCATTAATAAAACAAAGAAAGAAAGCAGATGTGCCTGAAGACCTCCCAATTGCACCTGGGTCTTATGTCAGGATAAAGTGGGTTATTGCCACTTCTCACATCCCTTTAATTCCTGGTCCCAATTCCACAAAGCTGACACAAGTGGTAACAAAATACTGCAAAAAATAAACTCCTGCAGCAGTAAGATTCTGCTGCAAAATCTGCCACATACCTCTGCTTTGCCGGAAACTTCGTCATCTTAGATGGTATTTAAATAAAATCTCTTTAATCTGTGAGACAGCAGAGATGTCAGCAAGGACTGGCCTGTTACTGTTAATAATTTTTAAATTATTAAAGCTCTGCTGATGAGAAGGGCTCTTAACATATGCTCATCATGCACTCTGTTTTATAAAGACAACTCTAATTTTGCTACCATGACTTGCTTGTAGGGTGTGATTTCCCAACCCCATCCAACACCCAGTCCTGCTGAAGGGGCAATTTGCAGACCTCCCCCTGGAATGGAAGTGCCTTGGGACACCAGCCCTTTGTACAAGCCTGGCACTACACAACCACAGGCAGTGAGTGCTGAGCACTTCACAGAGTGGGATTCCAAGGGAGTTTCCATGAAGACTTTGCTCTCCCATTTCACACAGGTGCCAAAAAAAAAAAAAAAAAGGTGAAGGAATCCAATAGTCACAAAAATGAAAAAATGAAAGGCAACCTGGAGAACTTTATCAGTATCTCCACCTAAATTATCTATTTCCCTTTTTTAATCTTTTAGTTTTATATTCCTAAGTATTTATGAGCTCTTCAAGCTTTTCATTTTCACCTTGCTTGGTTTTTCCCCTTTAACCTTTGTGTTAGAGGAAAACAGGGGGAAAACTGGGGAAACCCAAACACTAGGCACCTACCAGCAGAAAGGAATAAATCTAAAAGAACATTTTGAAAAATTATAGTGTTTCCTCAAAGCTGTCTCCTACATCTGGGGCTCCACAAGGCTATTTCCTATTTTAAAAATGAGAAAGATTCCTCATAAAAATGTTTCAGTGAAAATACCCTAACACACCATTTCTGTGCATACAACAATCTGGATCCAAAGCTTGTTGGATCCTGCAAAGAAACTCCAGCTGACTTGGGAGGGATTTGAGTAAGCCTTTAATTGACTAATTCAGATTTTGTGGCCATGAGCTACTGCCCGAAACTTTGCATTGCCTGATAGCAGTGTTTGCTTTATGTACAGAACTACTAGAAGTGATTTTATAGCTACTCCAGAAATAAACAATGAAAACTGCAATAGTTTTATTATCATTTAATGGAGACCTCTATGATAGTGTTAGTATGCTGAAACAGAGACCATCAGACACATCTGTAATTTTACCATCTGTGCTCCGAATGACCTGTTCCAGCCTTCTGAAAAAAATCAGCAATCTCATCTCTGAAGGCATCAGAAAACAGCCTGACACTGTTTCATCCCAGTGGATCATCATACACACAGCACAGCAATGAATCTCACACACAGCTCACACCTGGGACGAGCTTTGGCCTGACTAGTTTTGCAATTTCTTTTTTTGAAGGAAAACCCAGAAGACTGTCAAGCTCCAGGAGAAATTTTAGCAAACCAAGTTAGAAAAAAACCCAAAATAGCCATAGTATGCTTCAAGGAAATTGCAGTTTTGGACCTCTCTGCTGTGGCATTGACCTTTTAACTGCTTCAGAAGGAAGATGCATTATTAAAAAGGCCCATTACTGTTAATCAGCTTCCTTTCCCATTTCATTGCCAGACGTAGGAATGTTCATTAAGGCATAATGTATTTACTTTCAGTTCTAATAAACTTAATCACTGGGAAAAAACCCCCACTCATCAGTCTGTGTCTATTTTTCAAGTTTGTCAGTAAGCTCCATTATAAAGTCTAGACATGGGCTTTGCGGGGTAAATGCAATTCTGGCAGTCTTTTTGGAGGGAGAGAATCAAACCAGTAAAGTTCTATCACCTTTATCCTAAAGATAAATGGTGGCAATAAGCCGATTTCTCTGGTTTCCTCACAGTCATGCAGGTCTACTTAGAGAGAACCAAACAGCCCTGTGAGGAGCAGATGGAGAACACTTCTCCCAGAGGAGCTTTGCTTCCAAATATCACCTCGCTTATTGCCTCGCACAGCAGGTAAGGGATGCTTTGTGACTGTCTGCTGCAGAGGAACTTCTTCCAACCTATTCCTACTCTAGCATGCAGTCTGCAATACCAGGGTTAGGAATTTAATTAGCCCTCTAAAGCTTTTAAGAGCCAAAAAGCAGCAGAAAGCTGAGGCAATATGCAGCCTGGTCCTTGTGCTGCTTGATTTCTCTCCGAGTGCTTTTTAGCCACAGCAAGAAGCAGAGGCTGGCAATGACAGGGAAGTTTGCATGAGCCAAGCAAGGAGGTGAATTTATTGTGCACAAACTCCTGCACAAACACTCCTAGGAGTTGCACTGTGTGGGTAATGGTTTTAACTCCAAACCAGCCAATTTGAAGTCGTGAGGCATGGCATGAGTCCTGAGACTTGGTCTATGCAAGTCTTCCTCACAGGATCTAGGATGCCTTCCTAGAGCTTAGTCTGATGGGTTTGGAGCTGGATTAGGTACCTCAGCACTGAGCCATTGAGGGCTGGCATAGAGCAGCAAGTCTCAGGCTCTTGCATGCCACTTTCCCTGGCAGAGGAGCTGTGGACAAGTAGGCTCCCTACTTGGGCACAGCTGCAGTCCAGAGACTGCTGGACCCAGAGCTGCTGCAGGGCTGACACGCCCTGAGCTGCAGGTCAGTGCATCCCAACCACTGACAAGCCTGTAGCTAACGGGGGGCAGCCTGCTCTGCTCTGGGACACACACACATGTGCAAGGAGCCCAAAATGCCTGAGGTCAGCACCAGATTCCCCACTGCCTCCACAATCTACTGACAAAATAACACACAGTGATCTGTGCATCAGAGTGGACTTCATTATGTAACAGATCTTCAAGACCAAATAATGCAACATTTCTTTAGTCTTTACACATTTGGATGTCATTCCTTAGGCTTCCTCTTTAAACCTCTGCCCAGATAACTTCCTTCCTAGAAGATGTCTTGTGTTTATCAGACTAGACAGGGTATCCAATGCAGGTGCTCATTTTATTTCAGGTTTATGACTTCAAATACAACACAGTTTGGGAAAATTTAAATCCAAAATTTGAATTTGTCTCCCAGTAAGTTGCTGTGCTGTGCTTGTTGCACAACAGCCTGCACGCTTACAAGCTGAACCAAAATGCAAACAAGACACAACATTAGTTGCCTGGCTGATTTCCAGCAGCCACTTCAAAGTTGCAACGGTGATGTGTTTCAAAACCAGTCATGGGATTGAACATCTTCTACAAGTATTTTATGTCTCATATTACTAGTAAAATGGAAAAAAACTCTAACACTACAAGTCTCTGAATGTTTCAGAGAGAACATAGACAGAGGAAAAAGCAGCAATTCCAGCTCCTGCATCACTCTGCCTTTCTGCAGTTAGGGACTGATTCAACTCTGCACTCCTTTATATCCCAACTCTTCTTTGGAGCTACTAAAACCACAATGGCTTAGTAGACATCTCTACATTGCAGAATTAGCTGGGAGCATCAACCTTTCAAGGATCATCATTCAGCATGAAACATCCATGTTCTTCGTTGTCCCTGGCCAGGATGGATAGGGATCTGCAAGATTAGAAACTCCACACTGCATAGCTCCTTCCTGAGCTGTCCAAATCCCTTCTTAAATGCATATTCTGGCAACATCCATCTGCAAACAAGCCAGCCAAATTAAACAAATGGGACTCACTTGTAGATCCAATGCTGCAATCTTGCCTTTATCCCCTGAATTCCTCGTGTATTCCTCTATTGTCCATGACGGCTGGGCCCGTTTCACTTCAGCCAGCTCTGTCAACCTCATGTCTGTGTAGAGTGGGTTGCTTTTCATGTGTGACTTCAGTGATGCAGGGTATGGATGAGGACTAAAGACTTGTTCAATCAAGAAAGCATCTTTTGGTTGTTTAGAGAGTCTATGTGGCTGTGGAATTTCATATTGCTTGTCTGCCTGCAATAGGGTTCAAAAGAATTTGAGAGAAAAAACAGAACTATGAGGGAGTTAAACACAAAGGACAGAGATATTCCTTTCAGTATCATCATATGACAAAAAATTTACCAGCTAGGACAAAGGTTTTGGATGCCCTTAACCCATTTGCCTGCCTTCTTTTCACAACCAGACCAAAGAGGTACTTTACATAAATAACTCCATGCTTACTAAAACACAAACACTATGCTGATGCAGAAGAGGAAATTTAGGGTTTGTACTGCTTATAGATCATAAAACTATTCTGAAAATGGCCCTGATATCCAGAGAAGCCAAAATGATCTGCAAAGGCTGGAAGACACATGCAGGCTTCTGGGTTTTTGTTTCCAGACCAAATCTTAGCATGAAGCAGTCTTGAGGGAAGACCTCAGCTAGCACACCCTTGGTGCCTCACCATCCATGGTACCATCCAGTGTCAGCCACAGTCCACTGCAGGAGTGAGGAAGGGACTTTCTAAGTCAACATGTCATCCTGATCAGAGCAATGTACAGAAAAGCCAAGGTTTGGGCTTACTAAGGGTAACCTTCCCCTTCTGCAGTCTAGTAAGAACCCATGGTTTCTTGTTCACCCAACTGCACTTATTTCCATCAAACCTCTCCCTCTCCTTTCTCAACCCTTCTCTGCTCTCATTCCCCAACATAAGGAGATACAGCATGCACATCATGTGGTTACAATTGACAAGGGAGCTTCACGACCCCCAACCCTCCTCACTGTTCATGAAACAGAAACAAGCACCCACACTGTGCAGTTTCAACTAAGCAGCTACCAAGTCCAGCACAAGGGCAGCCATGATATCCATGTGATCTGTGAGTAGGGCAGTGGGCAGCTGTTGGGAGGATGGGCAGAGTTTTCCTGACCAAAGAAACTAAAACCACAGCTGCAGTTCCATGATGGGAGGCATAAGACTCATTTAAAGGACCATGAAAAATTGGACAGAGAGAACATAACTACAGTGAGCATCTCATGGCACACTTTTTTTTTGAGGGATTTAAATCCATGAATCCATTTTGTTGGCTTTTAAGTATGCACATGCTTCTCTGATAAAAGTGGTCACAATTCAATTTCAAAATAGCCCTTCTAAAACAACCACTAGAGAATATAATTTTTCCCCACACCCTCTTCATAAGGTAATTGGCAGGCCTCCTTGTATTGTCACTAATGATGAAGAATACCATCATGTTCCAAACATGTCACCCACATTACCCCCCTCCTTCTTCAAAAAAGTGAAGCTTTTAAGGAGCAACTTGGTAATTTTGCAGCTGCCAAGCAAAAACATATAGGTATAAAACCACTCAATTATGATAACAATAATGACAGGCATAACATGGCAGGGCAAAATATTGTCAGACCCTGAGGCTTGTGATGAATATGGAAGACATTCACAACTAAATTTTTTAAGCCCTTATTATGTGAGTTAAAGTTGAAATTACCTCTTTAGATTTCCTGTGCCAATCCTTATTTTCTCCTCCATCTCTCTCTTTCATTTCCTCCTCCGTAATGCCAACTTTGTTGGTGTAAGTAATAGCTCTCCAATCTCGCGGAGAGTTTGAAATACTTGCTATTTTGGATTCAGTTGCACTGTTTTCTTCTGTTAATGATCTTGATGACCTCCTAGTAAACAAACTTTTTTTTAAGGCTTTTACTCGAAGACTCTCGCTATTACTTCCACTGGCATCTGAACAACACCATTCTGGATTATTCTCCAGTTTGCCTCCATGAGGAGTACTGTGGCACTGAAATATCTGTGGGGAGTTACTCTCATCTGATCCAGCCTCACTTGTCAAAGAATTGAGATCTATTTGCACGCTGACCTTCTCTGGCTGCTGGATTTTTTGATCCAGCTTGCTTAATTTTCCCAGGACTTGAGAGATTTCTTCTCGGACACCTGAGAGAGATTCCAGTTTCTTCTCTATTTCCCCAATTCTCAAGACCAATTTGCAGACACTCGTTTTCAGTTCATCATCTGTGTTACTGATGTCTGCTCGGACCACTTTATCCATTTTGTTACAGGCACTCCCATTGGAGATCTTAGTCAAATTGTGCTCAGGTGAACTCTCACAGTCTGATTTATGCACCTGAGACAAGGAACCAGTGCTGTTGTAGCATGAAGACTGCATCACTCCTGTGGAGCCACTGATACTCATGTCATCCAAAAACCGAAAAATGTCACTGATGTCATCACTCACAATTTCAGAGTCATCATCTGACTGTTTAAGAGAGTGTCGCTCGCCATACTTGGCTTGGCCTGCTGCACACAAGTCCTTGCATTTCTTGTGGTCCAGAACTTGCTGCTCCGTTTGTGTCCCAACACTCATGGTCCTGTCAATGCTTAAGATCTGGACAGAAGTACAATTAATGCTTTTATCCTTAAATTTTTTGACTGGCTCATGTTTATCCACATCTAGAATGGAAGGAATTTCCTTAGGTTTATGTCCATTTGGTTTCATAGCATAGTTTGCCTGCATGATTGGTTGCTGATCCTTCACATTTAGGTAGGACTGATGTCTGTCAACTGAAGGAAAGTTTGGAGATGGGTTGCTGGAACTCTGGTATCGTGGTTTCTCTTCAGACTGTTTCCTATTAAAAAAGGATCGTTCAAAGTCAGGCACCTCCTCAGTATTTAAACTCCAGCTTTTAGCTGGCCAGGCAGTTTGCTTGGTTGGCTTTCCAGTCCACTTTTTAGTGTCCTGGGGTCCAAGAACAGTAGTTGGGCCAAAATACGTTGAAGCTTGAAGATCATCTAAACTTTCATGCTTCACTCGCCTTTTGTCTGGTATAGGAGAATAAACTGGATTCAAGTACTGGCTGCTGTACGGCATTTCAAAGCTGTGGTTGAAGAAAGTCTGCTTAGAGCTTTCTTTCCTGTTCTGAGGCTCTCTGCGTCCATCTTCTGGCGTTTTGTTGGATGGTATTAAGTTGGGAGATATAGTAATCAGATTATGAAAATCTTCTTTGAATATATTTCTTTTCTGGACACACGACTGCATCATGAAAGGCTCGTCACTTGAAATGAAAGTTTCTTTTATGCCTGCACTTATAGGCAAGGAATCCTGGTCTGAAATAGATTCATTTTCAATGTTCATGGGGAAGTATGTACTCTGCATCTCACATGGTGGCGACGTGGCAATGGAGTAGGATGCCAGTGCCTGCAGCCTGTCCAGAGAGGCAGCCCGGCCCTTCATGTCCTTATTAACACCAAGCAAAAAGTTGGGTTCTGATGAAGGGACAAACTGTTGGCAGTCTTTGCAGTCCATTTTTCTGCATTTTGAAGACCTTCTGACTGGAAAGCCCCGGTTAAACTCCTGGTCATTCAGCTCACAGTTGGGCACACAGTCGGGCACACAGTCTGCCATATTGCAGATTTCTGTGTCAGACCTACAGGACTCAAAGGACTCTTTCTTCTTCACTTTATGCCTTGCAACTGGAAGCTTCTCCTTGGCCACTCCCCCATTCATTTGTATGAGGTTGAATATTGTTACTATATCTGCTGCAACCATGATTTTCTTTGATTGCTGATTGTTTACAGTGCATCTCATTTTGTCTTTGAACAAAGTCGCTGGGAAATTAGGATCCAGGCAAGCAGTGTAAAACAACACACTTCTGAGCTTGGCCAACTGGGATAAGTCAAACCTTGCACACAGGGACTTGCAAAGATCTTGGTAAGAAACAGTATTCTGCTTTGTGTCCAGCTCCTCCAATATCTTCACCAGGAAGAGTGAGGATTCCTGGCTGGAATCCATGGCTTAAGCGTATTTCGTTGTTTAGCCTGGAAACTGCGTTCCACTTCTACAGCAACACAAAAAAGATTGTAAGTCACCCACAGATAATACCCAGGACCTTGTAATTCAGCCCCAGATGGAGCCTGGCTCCCCAGCCATGCAGTCTAGGGCTTGCTTTTATAACCCATCCTCATGTTCCAAACTCCAGGCTGTAATCCTAGCATCGATGAAATCAATACTTAAATGGAATGAGGATTTTATCCAAGGAGGCTCATTTATGCCCATGTCTACTAAAGCAACCAAGTGAATAAACAGCAGAAGCTTTGGAAGGGCTGAACTAAGGGCAGATATACAATCCCAGCTTGCTTGCTATGGGGCTTTCACAAAATTTTTTACCAACATGTGAGATGTTCAAAGCACAGACACATCAAATTGCTTGGCAATAATTCTAGCCCTGGCCTAACCAGAGGTGATCTACTGCACCATGACAACCCCAGCTGTTTTCATATTTGAATGCAAATGGCTCTCAGGAAGATTTTCTTCCAATAAACTTCTGACACGTTTTCAGAAGTTATCTAAGCACATAATTATCATCTTGCTTATTTTAAATCACTATTTTCTCCTCTACTCTGAATTATCTCCTTCAGACACTTTGACTTCTTTTCCAGAAATGCTTTTTCCTAAGTTTATGACTCTGGAATAGAAAAGTTGCCAGGCCCCACATGAAAAGTCTGTGTGAACCCCATTTCAGCTATAAAATGCAAAAATTACCAAAGAACGGATAGAGCTAAACAAAAAAAAATTCCACTGAACCTTGAAACCAATCCAGCATATGCTAGAGGGCTAACTGCCAATCAGGGTGGATTTGAAGACTGAGAAATATCAAGGACAGAGAATATCCTCTTCATCGATGTGCTTCCAGAGAAACCCAGGAGTGCATCTCCATTCACCATCCCAAAATGACAGGGCAGAGATGGAGAGCAAAATCTGCACATTTATGTGGATAACAGGAACAGCTCAAAGAAACACAGCTAACACTTGCAAACATCTTGGGAAGGATATAAACCCCTGCACTCTCACAGTTGAAATTAACCTCTAGTTATTATTAGGAAAGGATGGTGATGATTTTTCATCTGTCTATTGTGAATATCCTTGTCGGTGTCTCTGCTGCTGGCTACTAGGAAAGACAGAGCATGGGATATTGCAGTCTGCCAATTCCTATGTTTGGTCACTCTGTCTTTGTTATTCTTCCTGATAGAAATGACAAAAATATTTTCCCTTTCCCAAAAAGGTATGGTATCTTCCCCCATTTAGTCCTACCCTTAGATGACCACTGGAATTAGCCTCTCCATCTCCATCAAGTGCTGAATATCCACCCAAATGGCAAAGCAAAGAAGTCAACATTTCAATGTTTATTATTACCCATTTAAAAAGTCATCTCCCAGCCAAAACCCTCAGGAGCACCACTCCAGGAATAGAGGGCTCCTGTTTTCTGTTTTGTCTCTTGTAGCCTTTCATCTTGCCCTTACATTACATACTGGCAATCAACTATCCGTGTCAGAAGCCAGAGTACTTCAGCTTTCATAGCAAAACACCACAGTAGCATCTTCCAGAGGGATGACAGAAAGCCACCTGGTTGCCTATAAGAATATGAAACAAGTCTCCACACAGTCTTGGATATTTATTTAAGTAGCATCTTTCTACTCTGTGTGATCAGAAGCTGAGCAGCAGCAGCATGAATGTATTTCTGTGATTGTAAACACAACTCTCAGAAACCAATGGCTATAGGGATTTTCCAACACCTCCACCACATGCATGTTTGCTTTCAAAGCTCCTGTATTATGCATAACAGTACAACTCTTCTGCCAGCTGACAAAAGAGAAAAAATGTTTTACTGTACAGTGCTCAGCTCCAAAACGTAATGCTAAAGGCTAGAGGAGGGTGTTTGTATCCCTTTTCTTTCTATCAGCTGTGTGTGTTCTGAGGCACAGCCTTTTTCACAGCTTGCCTTTGTATTTCTCTGACATGTCACCATTAGACAATGACACCCCCAAGGTCCAAATTGTTCTACCTGCCACCAAGGCCACCAAGCCCTCCCAGAGCAACCTTCACATGTGGGGCTCAGAGACATTCCCAGCTGCCAGGGGACTGGCATCACAAGTCAATTTTCTGCATGTTATAAATCTGCCATGTGGGACAAGACTGAAAATATGCCTTTTGGCACCTCCAGGATGAATACCAGCAAAAGCAACTATCTCCTCCCATTTGTAACTTCACAGTTTCTAAAAAAAACCTCACCTGGATACGCATTTTCACAGCCTGATGCACATCTACACTCCCCACACCGGCCTCCCAGTGCCCGGCCTTCTCCCCATTCACACTCTTGCTAAATAACAAAAGTAGTCAGTTTGTGCTAATGTATTTTTCAAAACTATCAACCCATTTTGTTCCCCATCTTTCTGTCTTTATTCTCTCATCTCAGTAAGGATATCCTAGGTATAGTTTCTTGAATTTTTTTGCTTTGTACCCAGCCATTCTTAGCGTACCCTCCCATCTGAGATTTTAACTTCAATTCAGATTTCTAAATCCTATGAATCTGGTATAACTTCAGTGCAGACTGATTTTCAAAGCTGCTGAGTGCTGACAAGTTCCTTAAGTAGAAGCCCTTCTGCATGCCCCAAGTCTCATGCAGCTTGTATCTAGCACCAAAAAGGAGCCTTAGTTTGGGGACCACAGCCCATACCCAAACAGTAAGGCAGCAGCTCTGATGCACAGAACCCAAGCAGGAGAGCTCTGCTAGATCTGGTTTAGTTCAGTCCTGACCTTGTGCTCCCAGCCCCAAGCCTGGGAGGTGGCAGTCAGCTGTGAGAAGACAGGGAGGTGACAGAGGCTTTGAGATGAGGTTGACCAGGAGAGAGATGAACCTGCTGACGTGGGAATTCAGCAAGTTCACTCAACTGCGCCTCAGGTACGGGAGGTGGGAATTGAAAAGGCAGGTTGCAAAATCAGGTATAGGCCTTGAGGAAAAGAAAGCTAGCTTGGAGTTAGAATAATTTCCTCTTCAACCCTTGGCAGTTCACAAACAGATTTCTGGTGTGAGAGCACTTCAGGTGTGAAAGGTACCTCTGGGCTTTAGCCTGTGCATGGAAATGGGTGCTCCCTTGTGCCAGAGCATCAGAAACGTTGCTAGCAGAGCATCAACACATTCAGGCCATGAAGAACAGGATGCACTACTCCATAAGGATAATATATAAGGGCCTTGAAATCTTGTTTCCTGGGCCAGGGATGTAAAAACCTGATGCCAAAATTTGTTGTGGCACATTAAGCTACTTTGTCTCTTGTCAAGCCTCCTAACAGCCTGCGACAGAGACAGGTGCCTCTTGGCAAGTCACTCCAGGAGCTGCCACATCCCAGGAGCCAAGCACTTGGCTATGCACCATCTCAGCTGTTATATCCACATTCATTCATTATCTCTCAAAGCAGGACCAGAATAGACCTGGATGTGGCACATAAATGCAGAGCTCTGAAATAAGCACAGGAAGGCCTCTTAAAGAGGGTACAGGGTCACGAATCAGTCAAAAGCAGCAAAACGAATAAAAGCACCCACAGCAAGAGCAGTAGCACAGGGTCTCCTCAGATGGCCTCAATTCCACCAACGTCCTCATGCCTTACCCTCCCTACCAGCAGCCACATGCAGCCTTCAGCCGCCCTCCTCAGCTCACCTTTGGTCTCCAGAGACGTGGAGCTAATCAGACACAGGGACAGGATCTAGCTTATTTATCTTCAGCAAGATCGTCTTTGGCCAAAGGAGCCACTTAACATTTCATCCTTAATGGTTTTGTTATAGTAACACTGGGAGGGTTGCTTTGACTCAGCTTCCCAACATTTGACTCTAATAGC
Source organism: Pithys albifrons albifrons (assembly GCF_047495875.1). Lineage (NCBI taxonomy): Eukaryota > Metazoa > Chordata > Aves > Passeriformes > Thamnophilidae > Pithys > Pithys albifrons. The sequence continues at coordinate 13,608,271 of NC_092470.1, forward strand.
ACAATTATATCCCAGCATGGACTTGTACAGCATCATATTGCACAGCCAGTCGATGGGGTCTGACTCTCCTTGCACGCAGATGAGCTCCAGACTCACCACAAATCAATGCTTTTTTGCCCTGCACCAAAAGCAATGAACTAAACTCTCATCTTACCATTAACCCACTATATTCAGTCACTAGAGGAGAACTCCAAGAATATTACGATTGCGGCATCCATCCCCAGTGGAGTTTTCTGCTGCACAAAGGGAATATACTGTTCTATTTTCTGGTGTCTTTAGGAATCCAGTCTCTGTAAAACCTCTCCCCTGTGGTTCTCCAGACCAGGGGAACCTGCAGCCTCTTTCATGCAGCTTGCTTTCCTGGAGAAAAGCCAGAATGCACTTTCCCTCCTCACCACCTTCCAAATCAGCACTGAGGCAGGGATGGTTCCCACGCCTCCTGACTACCCTATAAATTCACCATCCACAGGAATTAATTACATTGGTACTACTCCTCAGTCACCAAGCTGCTTTCCCTGTGACACCTTCAGCCCAAACCCTGCCCTACCAAATGGTTTAAGGGCCATGCACACTGGAGCAGATAAGCCCCAGTACAGGATTCAGGAGAAAGTCCTTTCCACTCAACTTCCCTGAGCAGCTGAGGGGTGGCAAGGTGCCCTGCACAAGCCTAAATCACAGTCACTGGCAGACAGACCACGTTATCTTCCTTTCTTATTTCCTCCTTCATTTCCTTCCCTGTTCTTTTTGCCTCTGACATTTGCTCTCCCCATTTCCCAATATCCACAGCAGGTGCAGTTACTACACAGATGTGACTGTTGGAGTCGAGAGGGAAACAGCATTCTTGTTTTGCTTCCCCCCACGGTGACTAACAGGCCACCCTAGAATGCCATTACAGTGATGGCAGACACAGCGAGCGATCCTTGCATAAATTCCCTCAGAAAGAGCCAGCTACTTCAGCACAGAAGAACATTAATACAGAGCCTGTGATATGCTGTTTTACTATTAACTTGAGCTCATAAATCATTCAGCCTGTCTTCCCCAACACCAGATACTATAAAACAAGGCAGGCAATGCTCACCTCGCATGAAACACGTAACCCATTCAGATGGCATTCAGGTTTTGTTTTCTCCCATACTCACAAATCCATTTCTCTGTCAAAACATTTAAAATTTCTGACAAAGGAATGGGGACCTCGAACCCCATCTGGCTTCCAACGCACACACACTCGGGAGCCAGCACTCAGGAAAACAATGCCCGTTTCCGCACACCTTATTATTCCTACTCCTCCCCCCTCCAGCCTTCTGCTGCTCATTAAAAAGAAAACTGAAAAGCGCACTTTGGAGCCCTGGCCGCGCGATGGCAATTGTTTCTCTCCGCCTCTCATTGCAAAGTCCTCCAGGAAGAGCCTGACACAGGCTGGCTTCTCCAGACTGCTCTGTGCAGGAGCAGGGTGGGCTCCGGTCCCTGGGGCAGGCACGAGCTGATTTTGGCCCCCTGCCCTGCTGGTGTGGCTTTTATTCACTCCTTCAGAGCCCAAAGGAACGAAAGCCTGCAGCCTGAGAGCTCACGGTGCTTGTGCAGCCGCTCTCGCCAGCAGCTCGCTGCTGTTCAGCACAGGGACAACGCACGCTTTGCACACTCCCGGGCATCCCACCGCCAACCTGCCCGCGGTTCACCGGGGGTCGCTGAGGCTACAGCTGGAAGAAGTTGCTGTTTTCTGGCTCTTATCTTATCTGAATGAGCCCTGGAAAACCGCGCTTTACAAACCCAGCTCCTTAACAGAGGAAGGCTCTGCTATTACAGGACTCTGGACACTTCAGCCAACCCAGCCCCTACAATTCAGCAGTTTTTAAAGGATCTGAGTGCAGAAATTAACGCGTAACTTGTGGATAAAGGCACAAAACCCTCACAGACGTGTCAGGGCTCAAGTCGAACAAGGTTTGCAATTGATTTTTCTTGCAAAGTAACATTAGGCTGATTATTTGCATGGTTCAGTTATGCAATCCGGGTTAAGGTATCTCTATGATCTGGAAAAGTGCAAACAATCATTCTAAAACTATGCAATAAATTACTTGAATTATTACTGCATCATACCGTCTTGGTTATTCTTTGCCAACTCTTGGCCCATACAGACAAACACTGTCCTCCCAATACATTATTAGAGCAAATCCAAGTCACATTTTTCCCGGAAATTTTTGCCTAAGGAAACACCATTGCAAACACTGACAGACAAACACAAAAAAGGTCTAATTGAATTAAATGTGAGCAATTTATCCCATCTGTAGGCAACCTGGATTTTTGCATAACAAACCTATAACAACCTCACTGCCACCCCGGACCTCAATGCTCCCTCGCCCTGGTGGGTTCAGCTTCCCATCCCTACCGCTCACCATCCCTCCAGGCTCCCTGCATGGGGCTTGGGTGCTCCGAGGACCCAGCTCGGTGATCACCTACTTGCTCCCCTCCACATGTCCTCGGGCAGATCCTGTTGTGTTGGACTGAAGTGGAGCTACCAAAGTCACATATGGAGTTTTAAGATGTCAGAGTCCGTCCTTTCCCAGGGAGCCTGAAAAGAGATGGGACCCCGGGCCACCGGTGGGGACCACAGGGGCTCAGGCAGGTCTCTCACCTGCACTTATTACACCTCCTTTTCCCAAGCCGGCGGGGGGAGGCGGTGCTGAACCCACTCCCCGGCACCCCCGGTGCCCAGAGCATCCCTAGGGCTTGGGGAGCGGGGAGCGCTTGTCCTGGGCACCCCTTTCTGCCAGCCCACCGCTCGCACCTCCGCGCCCCCCTCCCGGCACCTGGGGCTCACCTGGCGGCTCCACCTGCCTCTGGCCCGGGGAGCGCGGCCGTCACGGCTGGCTCTGCCGCTGCAGCAGCCCCTTCCCTGCCGGGAGGAGGGAGAGCCCGAGCCTGAAGCCCCAACAGGATGCCATAGCGCTAGGCTGCGTTGACAAAGGCGGCAGCAGGTTGGCATGGGAGGAGGGAGCGAGAGGAGAGAGGGGAGGAGAGAGCGAAGAGAAGGAGGGGAGACGGGACGGAGGGAGGGGGCTGCACAGGCCGAGCCTCGCCGCACCGCCGCACCGCCCCCCGCGCCCGCATCCGCGGCGGGGCTGCCCCGGCCGGCCCTGGGCGCTGCGGCAGCGCCGGCCCCTGTGGGGGGACCGCCCCTCCGCTGCCTTGACCTGTTATCCTTATTATTGTTATCATTAGCGTGATGATATCCTCGGAGCCGGGAGTAGCGCCCAGCTCCCCCCGTACTGCCATTCCCCTGCATCCAGGTCCGGGCAGAGAAGAGCAGCCCCGCTGTCCTGCCTCCCGCACCCCGGTCCGGGCAGCGGGGACAGCGCCCGCAGGCTGGTGCAAAGGCGTGCAGGAGATGGGGAGCCAGTGGGAAAGGAGCCTCTTCCCCAAAGGGGACATCGAGAGCACCAGTGTGATGAGGAGTGGCTGAGGGAGCCGGGGGTGTTCAGCCCGGAGGGCCAAGGAGGACCTTACCGCTCTTTACAACTACCTGAAAGGAGGTTATAGTCAAGTGGTGGGTCGGTCTCTTTCCCCAGGTAACAAGCGACAGCACAAGAGGAAACGGCCTCAAGTTGCACCGGGAAGGTTTAGACTGGATATTAGGAAAAATTTCTTCACTGAAAGGTGAAGGCTGGAACAGGCTGCTCAGGGAGGTGGTGGAGTCACCATCCCTGGAGATCCTTAAAAGATGTAGAGATGTGGCACTTAGGGACACGGTTTAGTGGTGGACTTGGCAATGCTGGGTTAGCAGTTTGATGATCTTAGAGCTCTTTTCCAACCAGAACAATTCTATGATGACACCCCAGTGCCCACCCTTGCACACCCACCACCCCCAGGGTGCAAAGGCCACCAAAGCACGGTCCCTGTGCCGCACAGCTGCCCACGGTACCTGAACTCCCCTTGGGCAGTTGGGATGGTCCTCACAGGAATGGGGTCTGGTGGTTTAGAATGCCAGCACAAGGGGCTGTGTGGGCTGCACAGCATGGGAGACCCGAACTCAGGTGTGCTGTGGTGCACGTGCAGCACCAAGACACACATGCTTCCAGTCTGGGCTGGCAAGAGCTTACCTTACATCAGAGCACTGCTTCTTCCCTTGCTGCTGCCCTGCTTGTCATGCATTCCAGAAATACTGCAGAGAGTTTTTAATAGAGGTGTTGCTGGGTGAATAAAGCAGTAAGATGTCAAAGGCTTGACTTTTCCTCTCATTAACACTGTTTGGGGAGTGGACTATCAGCTTTTCTTTCTCGGATGAACTAATTTGAAGGGTTCTATGCACAAGCATGACATGGCCATCAGACCACTGTATAGACAAACTGGCATAAAACTATATGTTTTACTTACTCTGACACCCTTGGGAACAGAGCTGTCTGCTTTCCTGGGAGAAACAAAGGGCCAGGAGGGGGTTTTGTCTGAAACCCACTGATGTGCAAGTTCTTCCACTGACTTTGAAGAATATTGTGCTATTCAGTGTATACATAGTATCTTTAAGGACATAACGCACATAGCAACTAATACAAGAGAAGATAAGCATACATCTTTGCAAATGGAAGAAAAACATGTTTATACTACTTTTATTCTTACCATTACTTAATGACATTGAAAGAGGCAGTGTCCTTGGGCTGCATTTTCCATGCTTTTTGTACGATTTTTTTATGCTATAAGTAACCATTTAGTTGCAAATTGCACAGCTGGACGAATTCAAGCCTACAGCTCTTCGTATACCACATGCCTTCAGGTTGTCAGAATGGGCAGAAGAGCTCTCTGTACCCTCCAGAACTGCACACACCAGAGAATAAATATCCCTAGTTCACATATAGCTGATCTTGGTTTTGTTCAGGTTCTGAGAGGTTTACAGAGTTGGCTCCCGTAGCTGCAGCCAGAGGAAAGTTGGTGACTTCTTCCTTTGCCTTCCTTGCTTCCACCCCAACATGCAGAAATTACATTTAATTGATGGCAAGGGTTTCATTAGCTTTTTGTGGGCTGTGAATAGTAGCATATAATTAGGAATCACCTGCAAAAATTGTTTTGAAACAGTTAAACACTGTGCAGATTCATAAACACAAGACATTGATTTTACACTGGGTGTTATGTCCCAGGGTGAAGACAATGCTCAGGAGGCAGGGTGGTGAAACAGTGCCTGGGAACAGCAGAGCTGGCTCCACTTAGGGCCAGGGAAATCCTCTCTGAGCAGCTTGGGGTGCTGCAGATCTGCAGTGACCTCCCACCTTTTCCCTTTTCCAGTTCTCCTCCCTCCCCAGGCCAGATTTGACAGCAGCTTCAGTGGGAATTTTGTCCGAGGGGAGAGCACAAGATCAGCTTACCTTGTCCTTGTTCCCCATCTAATTTTAGCAACATCATCTCCCACTTCCCCTCCCCACCTTTCCTTGACATCTCTGCTTTGTTCTTCACTCTTTTCCCTTTCATCTCCTCTTTCCTTCAGCAGCTTGGCACATTTACCTTGTCTGGCTCCCCCACAGGTTCCACCTTCCCCCAGGCCTCCCATCTTCCTTGCCCTCTGCTTCAGCAACTCCTTTCCTATTAAGTGGGTGAGCCCCCTGGACGTAGGAGATGTCTCCTCAAGCCAGGGCTGTTCAGGACTGTGTACAGTCACCTTCCCCAGGTTGTCTGCCATCACAGTGCTGCAGAAATGCTGCCCAGCTCCTCCTAGTCTCTTCCCTATGTAACACAGCCTTAATATAAAGATATTTCAGCCCAATTTGCTTGTCAGGCCAGAGCATATTCCTCATTCATATGTGATGCTAATTCCAGCTACACAAAAATGAACATGTTGTCACTGTCCCCTCTCACAGCAGCAACAGTGCTTTTTGTTTGTGCACAGAAGTACCTCCACAGGGCTTGAAACATCAAAACTGATGGATGCTGAAGAAGAAGCTAATATTAAGGGTAAGGTGTAGGAAAGAAAATCTGATTTTCATCACTGCAACACTCTTGGGGTATTTCTCTGAAACTTTCTATCTTTGCTTTCCATGGGGGGGCAGGTTTTTCTGCCGATGTCTTATCTAGAGTCTCTTGCAAAATTTTCTTTCTGTTGCAACTGCTCTCCAGCAATGTGAGTTCAGCAAATGGGCACAAACCTCAGCAAGCCTGGGCTCATGACTCTCCCTTTGCCTTGTCTCATACCACACGGCTGTAGCACCACACAGCTGCTACACACTCTACCTTACAAAGACCTCTACAAGTGTTTATAACTCAAACTAAACTGCTTCTTCCATTGGCAGCAAAGGGACTGCCCCAAGGGCTTATTTTAAACACTACTAAGTCTTTATGTAGCAAGTCTTTTCTTCACTTGCCTTGTTGAAACCTCTGGGCAAATATGTGCTATTAGAAAAGCAAGAACTCAAGACACCTTTCAGCCAGATAAGTGTTTTACTTGCCCTCAGGAATCCCCAAACCATTTCCTGATGAATCTCTTTTGCTAAGAGGTAAAGGAAAACAGATTTCATTTTAAGTGGGACATGACCATACATAGCACCTTCTTCAGCACAGTCATCTTAAACATCTAGTAGCAGTCTAATGGTATTAAAATGGAGAAAAAGCAATCCTTCACCAATATTATATGTAGTACAGAGTCTGCTTTACATTTTACAGTGTCCCAGTAGCAAGTCCTTAGTCTCTTCTGGGTTTGCTTTTAAGAGAAAGAGAAAGTCTAAAGCCCAAAACAAAGCCTGTGCTGGGAGTACAAGTAGTTACCCCCCAAACAGACAAGACTCTCTGAGCCTCTTATGCTCCTTGAAGTCTTTAACCAGGATTTGGAAGAGCGAGACAACCTCTGGGAGAAAACTGGACAACTCGGGGCACTGCTTTCTTCCCCTCTCTGTCACAGTCTGGGTGAACCGTTGGATTCACTCCTAGCTTAAAGACAAATATCAAAACTTTCTGCATGGTTAAACAGCATTTACCAATACAGACCTGGTGGATTGCTATTTTTATCAAATACTCCGTATTTACACTTCCTCTGAAAACTCAGTAGGGTCTCAATATTGCTGAAGCTCGTTCCTGCAGCCAGTGTGCACACAGGCTGTGCCTGGAAAGATGCATCTTTGACTTGGCAGCAGTTATCAGTGAGTGATTGATAATGGGCAATCTTCTTGTTCAGCTAAACGGGTTTTGGCACAGGATCACTTGAAATATAGCAACAACCAAAAAAAAAACCCGTCTGTTGAAGAGCATCCACCCATACCAGATGTGCTGACTGGAGAATATGCCAAATTCTTCAAATCAGTGCACTTGACAGCATTTCTAGACAGAAGTGATATTTTTTCCCCAAAGTATTTACAAACAAAAAGAAAAGTAACTGTGGAGTGGGATGGATAAGATATTTTTGTGAATATTGGTCTAATTTTTTAAAATGAGTTTCCCTCTGCTATATCAAATTTCTTTCCAGGAGTGTGGGAACAATTGGCTTTTGCTGGTGCAAATGCCTGTGAGAAATACACCCCCCCACCACCAAACTGCACTTTTGAGCATTTGTGAAATGCAGTTTTTACACCATGTAGGAAAAACACTGATGAATATATCAGTCACAGGCTAATCCAGAAGAAATATTACATTGAGTTTGTGTAGGTAACTGACTCAAAACCAGAACAATTTTAGTATTTATATTTGTGCCCAATATTTTTCTAAATGAGCCTTCACTTTTCCACTTGTGCCTTTGTGAATGCACTGCTAACCATGAGCAAAAGCAGCAAGATTCAGACACTTCTCAGGTAGTGGCACAGACAAGCTCCGTTTCTGGAGTGAACACTCATAGGTGCAACTGATTTTAGGTCAAAAGTGAGGGAAAAAGTAATTAGGGTCTGCTTTTCAACTGTAGCCCCCAGGAGGGAGTGAGCTTCTCACAGAGTGCTGGAAGGCTGTGCAGATGGAATCAGTGTGGCTCACGTATGTCTGTGTCAGCCATTGCTCCAGCTGTTTAGGCACTGCGTCCTCTTGATCTCACAGGTTGAAGGCAGCAGCAAGTGTGACAGGTGACCTGCTACTTTGCAAGACTTCCATGAACACAGCTCAGCAATGGGCTGTGTAGGATCTCGGGTCAGGGCTGGGGACATATTTGTTCTGTGTGAGCTCTTGAGAAGGTGCTACCTTCCATACCGAGTTCCAGAGAGGTGAAGGTATTTCCAAGCTGTGCAAAGTATGAGCTGATTTCTTGCACGTTCAGGTGAGTTTTCTATGCAATCTGTCTCTCTGTTGGTTACTGGCTCATCTCCAAGTCCCCAAGCCCATCAACGTTTTCTAAAGGAAAAACAAAATAACCTTCCCGTGAGAGTTAAAATATGAAGGAAGATATCTCACATCCAGAGATGCTCTGGGATGGAGTGTGGCACAGCTCAGCCTCTCTACTGACTGTAGCCCTTGCACCATTTCCACAGCTGTGACCTGAGCAGACGTCCATTGAAGCCAGAGGAGACTTTTCAGTAATATTGATAGAAGTCCGATTGCACTCACTGGCACTTAGGTAATATGTTAAACAGTCTTCAAATTTCTTGTGGTCACCAAGGAATTCACAAATGCCTGAGCTTTTACCACCTTGAGTAATTATTTATTGGGATGGCCTTTTTATAGAATTCCCTTAAAATGTCCATCCAGATTTTAAGGCCAGCAGAGACATTAGCTCCTCAGTCTGCAGAGTAAGGTAGCCCTCGCATTCACTCAATAACCGCTGTGTTTAGCTCAGCAGTTAACATTTGATTAAAAATATCTTCTAGAAAAGCCTGCAGTGCCCAATGAAGAAATGCAGAAATGAAGAAATTAACAAACTATCATTGCCTTTGGTGATTTGTCTGGTGCTTGATCCCTATGTTGATTTAAAAGTGAAACACATTTAATGCAGAATACCTTTTGGTCTTTGAACACCTCTGGACACTCAGCTGCAACATCTACAGCCCAGCATCCTATCGGGTTTGTATTCCCCACAGCATCAACACAGTGTCCTGCAAAGAAATGCCTGGAATAGTCCTATAGAATGGAGCTATTAATCCTAATTTCAGCCTTGTACTCTGGAAAATGAAAGAAGAGTCTTTGCAAATCATTGTTGAGTGAAAGAACAAGTTCCCATTTCTGGCAGAGGGGTCAGAGGAAAGCAAACATTGCTATGATGGAGAGGCTTAATTCTGACTCCTTCTCCAGCTGATCAAATATTACATCTTTTTACCTTTTCCTCGCTCAGTATTTCTTACTTGTTGTAAGCTCTAGTTTCCCATCTCTTCTGTCAGTTTTGCTTCTGGAAACAGTACCTCATTGTGGGAACAGTCCTAAGTCCAGCTTGTTCATGTCTGATGGTGGGCAGGAACGCACCTCCACTTAACCTTGGCTTCACTGGCCCTGATTTTATTTATATCTATTTCCTGGATCTTCACTGTGAGAATAAGGATCATGTATTAACCAGATGCTCCAAGGTTTTCAGGAATGGAGCAATATGTTCTGGCTGGGCCCATGCAAAGTGGACAGTCAAAAAAGGAACTTCTGCAACAGCAACTGCTGTGTGGGGGCCAAGGTCAGCTTCCCTAGGAGGGGACCTCTTCCTGACCTCCCACGTACCAGGCCTGTGGAAGGGATTTATGGAAACTCTAAAGGAGCTCTTTCACATGTTTCATCTCAAACCTCTAATTGTTCACTGCTCCCAGTATACTTCCCTCTGAGCTGAGTTTGTCTGCTTTAAAATCCTTTGAAGTGATGTATGTTTTTGTGTTCCCAGAGTGGAGAGTAGTTCAGAACATCCCTACGGATAAGTCATTCCTTGCTGGCTTCTCCAGGGCACCTTGTACCTCAATCTAGTGTGAGATTCACTGACTGCAATCCAAAGATCCAGGAAGCAGCACACATCAGGTTGTATCTTTGGGCTTGGCTGGGGTTAAATCACTCCCTTCATTTGAAATTATCAGCAAAAATCTTATTGATCTAAGCAGCCCTGAGTTTTCTCCAACAGCTGGTAAGGCTGGAGCAGGCTGTGTGACACCACCTGACTGCCACTAGAGAGTAAGGGGACAGTGTCTTTATGTATTCCCATTCTATTGTATTCCTTCCCCTGTTGTCACTGGATCATTCACATGAGGTATTGCATGATATAATAAGATGCATCATAACAAGATGTGTTTATAAGCCAGAAAGTCATGCTTCCCCATGCTGGGAAAAACAGCCGGTGAATGACCCATATGGATCACAGTATCTTAAATTACATTATGAAGACAGTGAACTGCTTGTGACACATCCTGTACAAGGCTCTTTAACCACAACAAATAGATTGAAGCCTTTCTAGCATTTAATCTTTTCTCCCATTGACCATGGGCAGGTCATAGAGAAAAAGAATCTTTCTTCCTTCTATATCTCTATTGCATTTAATTAGGTTTGCAAGGTTTGCTCCCTGTGTGAGTTATTCTAAGTCCTTACTCTTTCCCTGTGATGTCTGGGGGATTATACACATGCTGCAGCCCAGCTCTTCTGTAATTGCTTTAGCAATGGGGTCCATGTAAAACACATTTTATGGCAGTTTTGACATAATTTGTTTAGCACCTGGGAAAGATAGAATACTTGAAGGGATCACTCTTCTGCTCTGTACCAGGGAGGTGTGTCATATCTGACCTGCTTGCATGCAACAAATCCAGGAGGACTCAGGAAAGTCTTCCCTGGAGGTACAGAGACAAGTCCAAGGAGCAGCATCCCAGGGAAGGCACAGCACTGCAGCATGTTCCTCATGTTGAGAAGCTGCATCTATTCACAGCTGGGCTGGAGATAAGCAGGATTGCTCAGTACAAGAAGATACCAAGAACCAGTAGGTTTCAAGGTCAAGGATATACCTGCTCTGTGGAGCAAAAGGATGTATGTGCCCTGTGAGCTATACCTCACAAGCAATGATGCCATGCACCCTGTTTTCAGCTCCTAGAGGGAAGAATGGATTTACAGCTGTTGCTTCCCACCTACATGCATAAGGAGAGAATAGGGCTGACATTGTTTTTATCACCCCTATCTGAACTGCCCTTGAGATGCTTTTTGAGCTGGTTTCTCCCTTTGCCACAACTGAACATTTGTATCAAGTAGAGCCAAAACTTGCTCCTGAATTTTCATGAGAAAGTTTTAAAACAACTTTATTGCATCCAACAGTTATGCAGAGAGCCAGAGAAGGTGGTATAGGAAACTTTTTCTTTTAGCATCAGTACTGTAAACTTCACCACCACTAAGTATTACCAAGTATCAGGAGCTAAAAAGGTTTCTAAAGTCTCTTATAGACGTTGATACTGTCTGGACTTGGAGTGATAAGCATCAGAAGCATAGATGAGTTTTGAGAGGTTTCCAAAGATATAGTGAGGGGGCAGTGAGGTACAAAAGTAGTGGTAAGACAAGTTTAATTTCTGTCAGTAACTGGTTGGTCTGTTTTTCTCTTTCATGGCTTACTCTGACCTCACTTTGGAGGCACTAATACGTGCAGTTTTCTTAGATGAAAATTAAGCCATGACTATGCATTTCTGCATTGCTCCCTAAAATAATCTCCTTCTGGCCATCCTGGTGACAAGGTCTTACATTGGAGGGATTCTTTTGATCTAAATTGTCCTGGCAGTGCCTCTGCTTCTGTGCTCCAGCAGGGCATGTAAGACTCCAAATCCAAGGATCAGAAGGTAATTGATTCCACAGAGGAAAAGAAAGAGCCTGAGGCAAGAGACAGACACACAAACTGGAAGAATGCAACGTTTATACTTTTACCTAAATCAATAGTTACGATGAGAAGCTGCTATAGCTGCGGGCTCTTATTTAGGCTCTGGGTGAGTCTCAGATCTGGAAAGGAGTTTGGAGATTCTCGTGTGCAAGAAAGTACCTGAAAACTGGGAGCGAGGTGGAGAAAGCCAAAGCCACCAGGACCTAGCTATGCTTACACATAGGCACAATGGGTGCCAATGGGTAGTGGGCAATCTTCCTGCACCAAGGACATGCCATCTTGGAGGTGTCAGTGTGTAGGCTGAGATCCATCAGTTCACTTTGCATGAGATAGTGAACAGATGTTTTTCAAGACAAGCTTTCCTGACCTAGGCTGGATTTGAAGAGGCAGATCAGACATTCATCAGTACCCCACGCACTCTGTCCACTGGAGATCATTTATTTTGGCTCCAGTGGCAAGTAGCAATATGTGAATTCATCACGGTCAGATAAACACTAATAAAATGTCCCATGTTAGAGCAATAGTGATTTCTCTGTCAAACCCAAACTGAATAAAAAGCAGGAAAATTTCATTTTCTGCTCAGGAGCTAGAAGGACCATGGTGTAGAAACATAACAAGAACAAATCACATGAATTCTTTGTAAATAGCTTCCTGTCTTCTAATTGCATTTCCTATCCAACTTCACTTTCGCTATGGCTTGTGGAGGTAACAGCTATTGATCTACAACTATTTTGACAAGGAGAGGTGCTGCAGACACAGCAGAAATCTCCTCAGGTCATTGTCAGCTAATCTGGCCACGCAGTACGGGAGCAAACAATTAACACCAAGCAGTAGCTGCTGGGCTTATCATTACCCAGGATGTATAAGGTCCTCTGAGGACTTGGATTCACATTTGGGTCCAATCCATAATGTAGAAGCCACACCTGAGTAACACATGCCAACAGAGTTGATTTTGCAGAGTACAGAAATACAAGTACAGGAGCTGCAAACATGTTTTCCATTGACTACAGCGTGCAATGTCTTATTTATCACAAGTCAATTGATGGCTAAACTCACCCAGCAAAGTCATAAAAGCATTAGTTTGTATTTGTTGTTCACATTCAGAGACATTATACATCAAAAAGGTCAATGCTTCCCAACTAATTCAATTATAACACAGCCATCTATCATACTAGTTCAGTTACTACCACCTTACCTTGCCATTTCTGAGGAATGATAAAAGTTGGAGTGCCTGTACAGGATATTCCACTTTAATGACAAACCTGTTAGAGATAACAGAGCTCATTGCAAAGCTTTCTACAGCCATTCTTTGCATATTTGAACTACTAGTCTTTGCAGGTGGCAGGGTGTTTAAATGTGCACAGAGACAGTTCTGCAGCCTAAAGTCATGCTACCTATACAAAGCTTGAAAAATGAGAACCTCCAAGGATGTTTTGTTTGCCTGCATTTGTTATTAAATGCATGGTAACTGGGATTCATTTATTAGCCTGTTTTCAAGAGATTTCATCAAAGGAAGAACCAGTGTTGTCCCTGCACAGGTTTGAAAATCTGGAGGTGAGATAGCTACAAGGCAAGGATTTATTTAATAAATCTGTGCAATCAGATAAAATAAGAAAATATGATATTCCATTTTTTTTTGAAATACAGACAAGCAATCTGGACAGCTACGGGTTCTTCAGTCTGATTTCACAAGCAAGCAAGGCTTTTTAATACACATGGAAGGAAAGGGCTCTGGAAGAAAATGGTGGCAAGAGAAAATGCACCAAGGTAAATCACACTCAGTGACACCATTATCTGCCTTTGATAAAAATCCTCATTTTTTAAAGCAGCACATATAACCTATCTGACTTCAGTAACACAGCTGACATGGAAAATTAAGCTCACTGGAATTTTTTTTGATTAATTCACCACTTCCCCACCCACCCAGTAGGAGAGATGCTGACATACCATTTTCAAAGGAGGATGAGCAGGCTGGGGGGAGGCTACTAGAGGAATTCCTCCATGACTGGGACCCATTTCTGTTACTATTTTCATTAATGAACCCTGGAAAGAGCAGAAATGCTTTCAGTGGCATTAGACAGAAAACTGGGACACATTCTCAGAGAAAACTTGAATACTTGAATGAGAGGTTGAGGGATGGGTCAAAGACAAAGACATTGACAATTCTATACTTAAGCACCAGGAGGAATATCTGTGAGCACCTAGGAGCTTATCAGTTGAGAGGAAGGGGAAGAGTGAACCATTGGTCCAGAACAAGATGTTTATGAGCATTTGACACACTGTGGCGAGAGAAAAGCAAAGGGAAATGATGAGTAGTTCTGAACACAGGTACTATGGAAGGGTATTGGCACATTTACAGGGCACAGATAAGCATCATTGGAAAGGATGAGTACAACCTTGCTGGGAATACCCTGCCCTGCATGGTCTCCTGTGCTCAACAATGCCCATTTCAGAACAAGAAGTAACTGGGATGAGCTGGTGTTGTAAGAGGATACTGGACAAGCTGTTTCATCTATCTTTGCAAAATGAAGCCTGAGAGGGGCTGTGATTATTTTCTATAAATACATCAAGGGGGTAAACACAGGGGAGAGAAAAGAGCTATTTAAGCTGAGGAAGAATATTGGCACAAGAACAAATAGATGTAAATTGATGGAAAATAAATTTAGACTAAAAAAAAAACTTCTTCAGAGAAGTGAATTTTTGGAATAGCCACATAGACAGAGAGAATAAACTTTCCCTCTCCCCCCGCAACCTTGCTCAGTTGCTGAGCAGGTTTGTATGGTACATTTCAGTGGGATAATGGCACACTGATCGATCCCAAGCCATCCTCACAGGTCTGGGTTCTCACACCAAGCAAACACGAGACATGCTAACAGTTATTTCTGATACCACAGAGGTCTCCTTCATTGAGCCAATGCCATCTGCAAAGTTTCCATGAGTTTCATCTTTCTGGTTTTTAAGTGGTGAGGTTTTCACCATGGCTACATTTTCCTGGTCACAGGTCTGTGGCCAGGAGAACCATGGACCATCCTGCCCTGTACACTGGCATCAGTGCAGCCATGAAGAAAAGTGGTACAGATTGCAATCAAAACCTGTTGACATGCACACAGACACCCAGGACCTTCTATCACTGCAGGACCAATCTGCTGATGGCTGCCCTGTGCCTCTGCTGGCAGAGGTGGGCACCCAAAGGCAGCAAGAAGGATTCATACAAAGAAGAGCTCACAATGGTGGGATTTTTAGCATTAGTGGGAATCAGAGACTGTAATGAGGGATACAGTCCTTATGCTAGTGGCAGAGCAGGCTTTTAAATCACAGAAAATAACCATTACCCATACTTACACAGTCGCATTATGAGCAGACTCAGAAAATACCATGCCTAATCTTAGTGTGCCATGATACTAACAATATGTGGGAAACTGAGTCACAGATAGTCAATGTCACAACTCTTCAGTACTTTGATCATTTCATCATTTCATTTTGAATATACTTTTCAGTTGAATTATCCTTGCCTTACAAGAGGCAAAAAAATCATGGCTGTCAATGTCAGAGAGGAGACTTTCACTGACACTAAGGATGGCTTTGCCCAGCTCTGTAGCACCTTGCTCAAGCCATGGCTGTGACCCCAGAGGCAGAGCACCACAGGAAAGCATTTGTCAGGCTGAAGCTTTCAGTGCAGCACATTCACACTCACTGGTTGGATGGTCCTTCTCTGTCAAGTAATACATTTTAGCATCTTCTCCAAGCAGCTTTTTCTCACGGCAAATACATCATCTTCTGAAGTATTTTTACATTATCGCAGCAGAGCTGATCTGATGACACACAACTAATGTAGGGCTTTGCTTTTACATTTTGTTGCAGTCTGCAATGAAATTGGATGGAGGCCTCCTGAGACATACATTTTAAGCACTTGCATATCACACTGGAAAGCACCAACAGGTCTAGCAATGAAAGAGTCAAATTCAGAGGCAGAGACTTCAGTGTTTACTGGTATTTCAATGAGTGGGGCAATAGCACCATAATTCTCATTGCTCTTTCTCGGAGTCACGCATGAGAACTCTCCTGCAGACCCAAATGAGCTCATATATCCCTCAAGTGCAAATAGGAAATGCAGTTCTCTCCTCTGGACATCAACTACCAATTTTTGTGTTGCTTCATACTGTTCAGATCATATTGTGGACTGATATTATCACTTTTACCATTAAGTTTATTGGTTTTATTTATACCAGCTGGAGTCATTCATTTTAACGTAGGCTATCACTGTTCTTTATAAATCTTATCACAAGGATAAATCAAGAAAAACATATAGTCTTTGCTAGTCTATGAATCCATAATTCGCATTTGCTCTCTTATGTTTTATGCAGATGAGGAACTCTCTCAATACATTACTACACATGCAAAAAAAAAAAACCAAACAAAACCAAAAACAAACTCAAACCCACACTTCTCTAGAAAACCCAATGAATTTTAAATTGAAACCTTCCAGATTTTCTGTGCATGAAGGTTGATTTAATTTGCACATTGAACAAACTCCTGGAAGAGAAACACATTCATTTTAATACCTACTGCTGGATCTTAAAACACATTTTGTTTTACATAAAGAAAATCTTCAGAAAAAAATTACTAATAGAGTATTTACTCAAAAGCTCTTCTGACTCTGGGCACTTTCTCTCTGAGACATGAAGGATGCCATGTGACAGGGGCACAGGGGGCCCCAGGACCTCAGGCCCACATCCTCTCCCCCTTTTCCAAGCATCAACTCAGAACCTCCAGCTGGGGCACATATCAGTGATGGCTCCAACTGATGGAATAGTCACCATGAGTTGTGAAAAATGGCAGCAAAGGCAGCTGCACACACCCCAGCCCTCACTTTTATTCTGGTGGACTGTAAATCTTCTTAACATGCCAGGGCTTTAGGAGAAAAAAATTAACGGTCTCCATAGCAGAGAAAACAAGGTGTCATGAGTGTGATACTGCTTGGGGGGATATGGTAGATTCTTCCTCTTTCCCTAGCATGATATAAAGGGTCTATTATAGAGAGGAAACTATCAGTTTCTCATAGAAAATAAAAAACCTATGCCCTTTCAAGAGGAACAGATGTCAGTCCAAACTGATGGCTTAAATTAAGTATTAAAGATTTTTTAAAAAATGAACCTCCTGAACCAAAATTTTATTTATATAGTACTGTTCCTTCAGAGAGGATTTGTGGAAACAAGAACTTCCTCTCTGTTGCTCTTTGTAAAAGAAAAAGAACAAAATCAATTTCTATAAAATAAGATTATTTTAAGAGTCAAATTATCAGAAATGCCAGCTGTATCTGGGACATCTGTTTTTCTCTCCCCTATCCTTTCCCTCATAAGGCAGTAACTGCAGAAAAAAATGAAAAGGAGCCCAGAACCTGCCTAAAACTAGGTTATTACTGCTTTTCTCAATGTGATTAAACTTGTCTTTGTTGCAATCTCACCAATTTTCAGCTAACACGAGCAGCAGAAGCACAGCTCTCTTCACAGACCCACCTTTACTGCAGTCAGCAGCATCCCTGGTCCCACCGGATGGTCTTTCATGCTCTCCTCACATTAGCAGGACACAGCTTCGAGCACATGGGCACCCAGTATCCAAAAATCACCACTTTCACCAGGAGAACCCTCCTGTGTACAGGAATGGTGATGGCAGCATTTGTTAACAAAGTCAAAACAAAAGGGTTTGTTTCTCCAGCAAACCCTGGACTCCTGAACAGGGTGCTGTGAAATAGCAGTCATGAACCTTGTGCTCCATTTCCAAAAACAACAGAGGCACAGGCAATTCTTAGTGGACTTTGGGCTCTTTTAATCTCAAAAGGCTCTTCTGGAAGGGATATTTACAGCATCTAGCACTGGTATCCAAACTTCTGCAAAACATTCCCATCTTTCAGGAGCATGTGCCAGGACATAGCCTAGGAGACAGCAAATGTTAAAAGCCCCTTATGCACAGCCAGTGTTTTACATCTTATGGTTGGCCTGGCACCAAGCCTTCAGCTGCCCAAAGCAACCAGTCCCTGGATCTGATGGACCAAATCCAGTCAGAAACCATGTGAGGAGGTGACCCAGGTGCCTGGGAGCAGGTGGGAAAACATGAGTGAGGGGAGCTGGTGTGGGGCTGCAAAAGGCAGCCTATGGTGTGGGAGAGCTTAAAAAATGTGGGCACAAGCTGTCCATGGAGGTGGGAGGGTTAATCACATGACAGCTCCCATGAGGGCCTGTCTCACAAAGGCTGTCTTTCACAGGGAGCAAAAAATGAGAAAACAGCTGCTAAAGAGAGAGAAAAGATGCCGTGGTGTTAGAGAACTCCTCTGGGCTTGCAATAAGTCACTAGAGGAAGTTTTGTTCTTAAATGCATCTGAAATGCCTCCAAATAAAACACGTTATTTGAAGAAGGATGTTTTTGTATGGAGCATAAAAGAGATTAGTTGGCAATAAAAGAGCACAGCAGAAGAAAATATTGAAAAACAACTGGAGACTGTACTAGTGGTTATCACACAGGACAGCAGTCAATGTTAATGGTGCCATGCATTAATTTAAACATATTAGAAACCGAAATGAACTAAGGAAACCCATATAAGCATAGTGAAATCTGTTCATTCACCGGCCTCCAGCCAACTTAGAGAAGTTTTCTCTTCTCCCATCCTGCATCTGTAGCCACTTGTACAAGTGACATGTGAGTTTGTGTGAGAATTTCAAACAGCTGAAAAACGTTCAGATCAAGCTGGATTTTTGCTCCATGACTGCAAACATCAAATGCAAGTCCTGGTATGTGGTCACACTCATAGCAGGGTGAAGATAATGCAACTGGCACAAAATTTGGCCTGGATTTCACTAAATGCCCAGAAAGGCTCTCCTTGCTTGTTACTGTTTTCTACATCTATATTTTCTCTCCAGCCCTTAAAAACAAACAAAAAAACCCTAAACAAACAAAAACAAACAAAAAACCCACACCAAACCAAAACCTCTGAGTTTTCCTAGTCAAACCAGCTTCATCCAGCTCCACTTAACCTAATTAACCCCAAACCTTTAAGTCTTAGAGAAAACCAGCCAGCCTAAAGTCACAGACTTTGAGAGACAAAGTCGACTGGCTTTTAAAGGTTAATTTCTAAGCACATTGGAAGATACTTTATATGTATGGCTCAGTTGGCTCCATTATTAAATTAGGAGGTTACAAAACTGTTGGTACACCATGCTCTGCACTGGGACATTAAGCTTTGGGAATTTTCCTCTCAACACTGGTATTTCATTATCTGCTTCTGTTGATTATTCAGATTGCATTAGATGTCAAGGCTTACTAGATTCAAAGACCTCACTAAGACAAAGGGACAGATATCCAGCACAGATAATGCTGAGGAAATGAGTACAAAAGCTACACTGTCCCTCAGGATAACAAGTGAATGGTATGATGTAAAATATGCCACACCACGCTTTATTTAAAAATCCCTTGAAATGTCATAATAGCCTAAATTTAACAGGGGGAGGAGGAAGGGGGGGAAAATCCATCCAGTTTCAAGATCATGGTCTACAGACAGAGCTCAGTGAATTGCACTGGGTTTGGTTCTCACATCTATACTTGATTCCTAGCTCACTTCTGCAGTACAGATATGGTCCAACCCTGGAAACTGGGAGGCATTTATACAAAAGAGGAACAAACTAATTAAGAAATTACACTTCCATGCTTTTCTTCAAAGCGAGAGCTTGGTGTAAAAGCAGGTCCAGTCTCCCACTGCTGCAGCAGCTTGAAATATCCTCTACGGACAAGTTACAGCAGTAACGAAAGTTAAAGCAACCCCACGGTCTGCAGCTGCAAGGCAGCCTCATCCTTCCTGCTCCAAGGGCAGCCCTGTCTTGAGACCCCACCAGGAGTACCTTAGTGCCCAACCCCTGCTGAGGCTCCCTCCTGCCAGCTGTGGGCACAGGAGACTCTCCAAATCAGGGATATTTGATCCCAAACCTTCACTCAGGCATGAACAATGGAAAATAGCCTGCACAGCCAGAAAATTGAATTTGCTTTTGTTTAATACCAACAGGGGAAACAAAAAGTGGAGATTGCCTAATTATTCTCTCAGCTAACCATTTTAACCTTGTTTCCTCCTACTAAGTGAATATCTTATGTGTTTTCTGTGCTAAAAGCAGTTGAATGTCAGAGACATTGATTTTGGCTCCAGCCTTTGTTTTTATAGGGTTTGGATCTACTCTGGTTTGGCACCAGGTTATTAGTTTCTATCAGTGTCCGAGTGACACTTTCTGTTTTGTTTTTGCTTCCTCACAGACCTCAGCCCTTTGGAGGACACACACCAGCCTAAATACCTGAGGCAGTTAAACTGTCATGGGATGAGACACTCCTCATGTTCCCAGAGCATCCTCTTGGTGCCTCCAGGGGACTCAGATGTACTAATAGGATGGTAAAAATTTTTCCATGTTAATTCACTGCCTCACTTCTATACCAAAATACCTCTGGACATTGTTTCCATTGGTTCCCATCCGCCAGCACAGTGGGACAAGCAATGATGGTGTTGAAGCAGTAGGACTTCTATCCCTGGCTTGGAACCCCAATTTTAGCTCTGTCAAATGAGAGGGGAAAACCCTCTGCCCTGCATAAGCCCAAGGCTCATTACATTATTTTTATTTTTTAATAAACATTTTTTAATAAACATTCTTCATCCTAAGCATCCTCGTGGCTTTTATTTCTGTTACCTTCTCCCCAAATACTGGATGCTGTCTCCAGCTCTCTGCATGCTCTCTAGAAAACAAGTACAAAGCACTCCCTCCCCTTCCAGAATGATCCACCGTAAAGGCACATTAATCACAGAGCTCACATTCATTTATTCATGCCACTAGAGACAAGAAATATTATTTGGTTTTAAAGGTTTCTTTTTTTAACAAATGAAGGTTGAGGTGCCAAAAGAGAGAAAAAGAAGAAAATGGGAATAAAAAAGTCACATCAAAGTATTAAACATGGGAAAATATCAAGCCAGTGCACTCATGGACTTCTTGCCAAAATCCCTTGAAAGACTTTCACAAATGAAACCAGGACAAAATAAAAGGACTGAAAATACTAAAAGAACATGCTGAACAATTAAAAACAAAAAAGGTGAACAGAAAGTCTAACTGAAGAAACTTAACTGTGATCCCAAGGTATTCCAACTACAGACAAGAGCCCAAGCACTTCTCAGGGGCTGGAATTACCCTTCCCTTGTCAGGCAGTGCCAGGACAGGGATCCTGTTTGGAACACTACTCTGTCAGCATTTCACATCCAGCCACAAACCATAACCCCAGGTGCCAGGCTCTGGGGGAACAACACCTTCTGCAGATGGCTTAAAGCAGGGGAAGGGGCAAGCACGGCACTAGTTGGGAAAACATGCAAATGTAGACCTGTTCAGATTTGGGCTCAGGGGACCATCAGCAATCCCTTCCCAAGGAGCAAGTGGGGATGGAGAAGCATAAAAGCAGAGAGGTGTGGGTGGGGCCACTATTGGATCCAGACCATCTGTTGGAGAAGACGATTCATTTCCAGCTCAGCCTGCTTTGAAGAGAACTCAACACCAAGTTTTGACTCAAGAGCATCAAAGACAAGTAACAGATGTGGGGTTTGGAGCAAACAGCAGGAACAGCTAAGAATGTGCAGTGACACACAAGAGCTTCTTTTTGTCCATACTAAGAGCCTAACAAGGCAGAGGGTTCTGTGAACATCTCTTATGGGAAGTTGTTTTCCACAGAAACAGAGATTGCTCTCAAAACCTAATTAGGCCTTGCCTGCATCAAAATGTCAGAGGGAAATAAAGGTGTCTGATCCAAATTTGTCAAGTGCCTTCCAGCATTTTCATAACAGATGGTGTGATTTTTGACAGAACTATGATGCGTGAAGTCAAGATTCATCTGCAAACTGCAGATGATGAAGACATGATTAAGGAATTAAGAATCACTTCTGGAGATGGTGGTCTTAATCAATTAGTTTTCAGTCCTTGAATGCTTGCCAACATGAAGTCTGTTCTATGGGCCATTTGCAAATGACCAAGGACACCTAAGTTGCCAGTAGTTCCTGTAACAGCCAGAAAACACAGCAATTGATAAAGCAAAAGGTGAATTCAATTTATTAAGTCTTCCAAAACTCCTTGTTCAAATTCCAAGTTGGCCATTATTTTATAGTTAATCTTCTGTCTGTTTGTGGTGATGAGGGAGGCAGATGTTTAATTAGTTTTAACGAAAAAAATTCCATTAAAAATTGTCTTGCTTCTACTGAACTAGATTTATAACCTGTGTAGACAGAGACAATTGAAAAGCCAGAGAAAAATATTCCATGGGGAATCCAAGAAAATCTGTATCTCAGAACATTTTCTCCTGCACTTGGGGACCTTCAAGGTCTATAGACTCGGATAGAAAAAGCACGTGCATTTTTCAGCTGTCACCATCACTTATTCGTTTAACAAAGGAAAAAGAAAAGCCTAATTACTCATGGGCCCCTTTTTAATTTGCAGGGTTAGTGAAGTTTGAGGAGAAAAAAAAGAAAGAAAGAAAAACACACAGATGAATTATCCCTGCACTTAGAGCAGTAAAAAGACAGCGATGTTTCCAGGCAGGTAGGTCCAAAGGGGAGTGCTCAGGAAGCATTACAACCCACAGTGCTATGCCAGCCCACCACTAACATCACAAGGTAGCAGCCAGTTTGCAACTCTCTGCAATTTTTTTTTATATTTTTAATGTAATATTTTGCACAGGGACTTGTTTCAATGTTATTCTACCCAAACAACCTCATCAAGGCCATTTGTATACCCACCCTCCTCATGCTCCTCTTCCCAGAATCCTCAATTCAGCAGGTCCAGCAAGAAGAGATTTTTTTTCCTGTTCAAAAATATTTCTGAGCTAGACTAGGTCTGCTTTTCTTTTTTTTTTTTATTTAAAATAAAAAATGTACTTTCCTCTAGCCTCCCCAACTACAATAGGAAAACCCTCCTCACACAGAAACTGTTGTGAACAAATAACTAAAAACCAGTTCCAAGGTAATGTTTTGCAATTATATATTTTACTATTATTCTGTCAAGCACAGAAAGACTTACAGCTGTGGTTATTTTGGCTCTTCAGCCCTCCAAGTGCCCCACATGTACTAGTGCTGTGACTGAGAACAGATCCATCCCCAGAAGGCTGCTGACATGATTTTACACTTGCTGCAATTTTCTTTCCTCTTCCGTTAATTAACACTGCTGTGAAACTGGTTTCTTTCCCTTAACCTAACAAATTCTAACATATGTAATAACATCAACAAACTGATCTATTAATTATTTGAAAATACCAATAAAAACATGTTTTGGGGCACTGTACAACCATCTTGATGTAAATTGGGCTTAGAGATAAAGCAGATCCTTGACTGAGTTTTAGCTTTTGATCACAGAAAAAGCCTGTAAGCACAATTAGATCTTGGTCTTTTTCAGGTCACATTCTCAGGTTTTGCCATATGAAAGGGGGAAAAAATTGCAAGCACATTGCTTTCAGGGCAGTTTTCAGCCTTACACAAAATTGAAATTTTTGTCTTAAATAACTCTACCCTCTTTGCCATTGTGAGCAGCAAACTACATTAGCCAAGACCATTTCTTAAACTGCTGCTAAGAAAAATAGGTTTTTCTAGTAAACACAATCCTGTGTCTAGATTGGGCCTCAAAAACATCCACTAAAACCATCCAAAGAGAAAGATGGAGCAACAGCAGATTCTCCTTTGTGCAGGAAAAAGTCTTTCCTGGAGACAAAGTCTTTTTCCAGGCCCAGCCCCAGCCCTTTCCCAAGGGGTTCAGATGCATCTGATGGGAGATTTTGGACTCTTTCTCAGTGGGGTCAGGCCTCTGAAGAGTTTTTGCAACACCCAACCCCTTGATCAATAATTACATCATTAGAGGTTGCATCCCTGCCCTTCACCAGCAAATTCCTTCCCTGGCACCATGGAGAGAGCCTTTGGAGCCTCACATTTCAGGAGGAGCAAAAGCTGTGAGTCAGTACATACAGGAGTAAACCCCAACAGAAAGGGGTCACAGCAAGGAGAGGTCATGAAGATCTTGGCATTTCCACCAGGATCAGGTTTTCCTGGACCTCAGAACAGGTAGAGCATGGGAAGCAGGCTACAGCCCCAGGGCTCAGCTGCTGCCTCTGAATCCATCTCACTCCAGTGGCTCGCCTGACCCAGCAAACCTCCACTGTCACCTCAAGGCCATTTCCTGCTCAGAAAAAGCTCAGAGGGTTTAGATTATCCTCCTCCCTTTCTAAAATGTATCTTGTACTTGTGCCCAGGGCAGGAGCAGTTTAGATAGCATAAATAGAAATAAATGATAACTATAAAGCAAATAACAGCAGTGTGGAGCGAATGGCATCTCCCAGAGTGTGTTGAGGCAGTGTTAAGAAAGACAGAACAAGCTGCACTGAATATCAGATCAGGAAGAATGGCTTTTTTCTCCCTCCTCTTCTCCCTGGTGAAATCCCAAGGCATTTCTTGCTCTGCTCTGAGGCACAATGCCAGTGCCTCTTTTAACAGAAAGTTGTTTTCTGGCCAAGCAGAAACTGGGACTGTTTTTGGGACTGGGAAACTGTGGTGAATCAGAACATATCCTGCTCTCAGTACTCCAGGGGGTCCTGGAATTCTGTAAAGCTCTTTATTACCTCCCATGACAGCAACCTACAGAAAGCACTGGCAGGAGGACCCTGGTTTCCTCTCCCTTTCCCCATTTACAGTCATTCCTCCTTCCCCCCTACCTCAGACACAGGTCCCCTTCCCTGAGCACATCCTATTTACCAGCCTTCCTCAGGAACACTTTCATCCTCTTACTCTTCTGAACTTACTACTCCATCTGGCATCTCCTGCTTTATCATTCAAGTGCTGGTTTGTAGGAAGGAGAGTGGAAGCCTGATGTGTGTATGGTACAGGGCCCTAAGGAAGCTGTGAAGAACTATTCATCAAAAGAATATATTTTTCTACACCATGTCACTTACCTATCTGATTTAGTCAATGGATATGGGTGGAGAGCTCTGCATGGATAATAAGGCAGTACATCAAAATACAAGGAAGAAAATAAATGCAAGATATAAAGTGATACTAATGTCACAGCAGAC
Source organism: Pithys albifrons albifrons (assembly GCF_047495875.1). Lineage (NCBI taxonomy): Eukaryota > Metazoa > Chordata > Aves > Passeriformes > Thamnophilidae > Pithys > Pithys albifrons. Next base: position 13,633,079 of record NC_092470.1, read on the forward strand.
TTGGGAATTTCCTGCATCTCAAACAAGGTGAATCCAGAGAGGATTCCCAGAAAGCTGCTTTTCCCCACCCAAAGCAGGGCTAAGAACCCTGAGCACAGTGAGGGGAAGTGAAGAAACACTCCCAGGATGTTGCAAGCAGTGTATTCAGGGCAGTGATGGAGTTAAGGAAACTTCAGGTCACTGAGGCAATGGAACATGGAACCGAGCATGGCAGATGAGAAACAACCAAGGAATGTGTGTGACAATACAACACTTAGCAAGAGCCTTCAGGATCTAGATGACTTTGGCAGCATCCAGAGCCAGCCCCAGGGTAATAGAAAGACTGCTGCCCAAACAAACTAGAGCAAGCGTTGAGAGATGCTGTTCAGCATATAAAACAGATGGCAAAAAGGCACAGGGCTGCTCCTGGCAGGTTCAAAGCAAATCACTTTGAACTGGAGGATTATCTCAGCGAAGAGTCACTGCATGTCCTGCTTCTTGTATAAGGCCACCATCTCAGACTGAGGTCTCTTCAATGAAGCATCACTGGGGGCAGAGGGACGGCTCTTGCATGGCAGGAATTGAATTAAAAAAATACAACTTGGTATGGCTCCAAAACGAAATGAATACTTAACTTCAATTTCCACTCAAAAAAAGTGGATTTTGAGCACTGGGACACAAATAGGATGACTAATATGAGTGAGTTAATAGATATGGAAATCACACCCATCTGAAGTGGAAGTAAAAGCCAGAGCTTAACGCACTCTAGTTAGGGGGATTGGGTAACTCCTGAGGATAATGATAATTAAAAAAATAAATCTATCAAGGCGTAAATGGCAGTGTGTGCTAGGAAACAGCAAATATAAAACTATGTTTAAGAGAAGCCCATTAATCTGACTGCAATAGTGTGCAAGATTTCCTGAATATGTTATGAAGGGAACAATAATTAAAAGATATGGTGGTTAATGGAAAGCTGTATAAAATGTAGTATGGGTGTACAAAGAGAAGCTCATGCCAGACTGAATCCAATATCTTTCTTTAAAAAGATAACTGGTTTTCAGCAGGAAAAATGTGGTAAGTCTATTCTATCTGGACATCTGTAAGAAACTTGGAAATAAAACTGCATGGGAAATTGCTGGTTGGAACCAGAAAAAAGAAGGGGTGCTACAAGAATTAGTGAGGAACTCACTGAGGAGGTGACCAGGATACACAGAGGGGGAATATCGGTCCTGAAGGAGTCTCAGTTCTCCTGGACTGAGCTCAGGGACAACCTTGCCTGGCACTGTTGGTGCCAGTGCTGCCTCAGACAGAACAACTGAGAACTCTAATGGCAGTCTGGGTAGGAGAGACCAGCTTCAACAAGGCTGGGTTTTACCACACAGAGGGCAGAGTGACCAACAGGACTGAATTAATAAAGAGGTTTGAAAAAAAATAGGACCTCTACATTCACTCATGCATTTAGGCATTAATGAAACTCTGTGGTCTGACATGAGAGCTCATCAGTTGGAAAGACAGAGATCAGCCCATCTCAGAGTAGACAGCAGGCAGCCATGAAAAAGGCAGCCCTAGAATACACCAAATTAGGAATTTCTGAGAGAAGTTACTCAAAAAGAGCAGTGAGGTGCCCATTAGGGATAAACACACCATTTCATTTGTTCACATTTTAGTAAGCTTGACTGACACCCATTATCCAGACATGTACAGTGCCCTTTCCATCAATGGCTATAAAACTACCACTTTGAGGTCAGTAATATTGTTTAAAAAAAAAAAAACAACCACCAACCAAAATTCCCCTCAGGTTGTGTTTGTCTGAAAACAAATAGCCAGCAGATCCTTCCTGGTGATATGCACAAGTCCCAGAGCATTCACTGCCTAATAGTTGTATCCTGCCTGGCACAGACTGATTGCCAACAAAACACTTTTTCCATGCTATGTTCTCACCCTCTCATCTTTTATCTTAGACTAACCTTAAAAACTTAAGCCACTGCTGGATTTCTGTGGTTGATGAAATTCAATTCTCACATCTTAGGTGCTTAATAAATCTACACAAAGAATAAGCTTTTTTTTTAGGATATGTAGCAATTTACCATCCTTTGAAGCAGAAAAGGACAGTGGTGTATATGTCCTTAGTTTTAGGAAAGTACTGTGGAACCTCCAGCTGTCTCCACAGCTGTGGCACAGCTTTGTTTTCTCACATAGTTTCAGTCCATCCACTGTCCTTCCTCTGCAATCTCAGATCACTGCAAATGACACAATGTAAGTTTGCTTTATGGTGACAGAGGGAGGTCCAGATACTCCATCCCCAGCCTTACACTATGGATATTGCTGAGGCATCAAAGATGGACATGTGGCAAATCACCTGCCCCATGAGGACCAGCAGCACTGATGTGTAGTATAGAAAAATACACTCCTTTGCAAAGGAAAGGACTAGGGCCATTCTCCTGCCATCAGAGAGGGAAACTCAGTGTTTATTTATGGCCATTAATCAATATATTCCTGGCAGCAGTCAAACTCAATCTATTGTGGAAAAGCCCAAAGCACAACTTCCCTGGGCCATGCTGGGCAAGTACAATACCCAACAAGAATGACATTGGTCTGGACTGTGTTGCCACTTGGAAGACCTTTCCACAAAGGCACCTTCTCCTTGCCTTGCAGCAGCACATTCCCACCCTGTTTTCCCCAGGCATAGTGACTCCTCAGCTCCAAGATCGCAAGCACAATTTTTCCTATATTGGTAAAGTGGCAGATACTTCATCAGCATGAAAATGTCTGTATGGCTATTAAAGAAATAAAATCTGGAAAGGCTGCACACACCAAGTGGTACTAAACTGCTATAAAATTCAAATTGAGCTGCATTGCATTGCATTGCACAAACTTCCCCCAACCCCACCCAAGTAAGGTTATTAAATGGAAGTGACTCAAGTGCTGTAGAGAAAAAACAATATGAAAATTCCTGAGAAGCCAATGCATAATTTTCCCATCTCAAGGCCATAATGTGGCAGTGCTAGGAAGGTTTCCTATTTTGGAAACATCAGGCAGGCACATTCTGTCTCCCATCCCAGCATGCCCTAAACAAAAGCATCCTGATCTCAGGTTCAGCAGCTATTTGCAGGAACAGCCAGTAGCACACAAACGATGGGAGAGATTACAGAAGGGGTGAGTCCTGCACCAAGCAGCTTTAGCAGGGTCTCTTACCCTCCCAAAACACGTGGTTTTGTGCTTTAATATCTCCACACACTGCTGCAGGAACCAGACAGGAACAATACAGACAAGATGTGAGCAGTACAGACAAACGAAACTTTTCAGGGCATCATTCAGCCATGGATGCCAAAGATAATTTGGTTTAATTGCATTTTCTGTGGCTTGTCTTGCAGTCTTTGGGTACAGTGAAAAACACAAGGAGGAGATTTGGAGCCGGGCAAGAAGGTGATGAACCAGACTAGGAAGCACTTGCAAAGAGCAACAGCATGTAAAATTAGAAGTTGGCTTTTCAACAGAAGACAGAAGAAGATCCAGTCCTGATGTAATTTCAGGTTTAACTGTTTTAAAGAGGCTTAGCCATATAGTGACTCATGGCTCTGCCCTCCCAGAAACCAGAGGTTCAGACATTGTGAAATGGAAATCAATGTTGATGAGCCAGAGCTCACTTTTCATTACAGAAATAATGAATAAACAGCTACTCCTTACAGAGGGCAATAGAAGACTTTACAAGACCATCAACAATTTGAATCTTAACAATCTTAAAACATATGAATACTACAAGCATTTGATCTTTTATGAGAGGGAGAATACTAATTCAGTGCTGAAGAATATTTTGCTTTTTCACCTTCTGTGATGAATATCTCAGTCAGACGAAATCAAATCAGTTCACATTACTTACTTGTGTGTCATCAGATCATACCAAGGTATCATTTAGAAGATAATTGAATAAAGTTTTTAATCTTAGATGACATTCAAACATAAGTAAACCATTTTCTCGCTATTAAAAAAAAAGAAAAAAAAAGTCACCCTTACTTAACAGGCAGCAGACACAATGATGGCTTTTAAAGAGATTGCAGTGTTAAGCTGAACAAAGTGACAAAGTTAACAGTCTCTTCAGTGGTCTGTTGAAAATAAAGTTTGCTTGCAAACATTAGTCACGGTCTCAGAAGCTCTCTGGGAAGATTAGCCATACATGGAGATGGCCAGAAATCTACAGAAGACAAATTATATTTGCAACAAGTTAAATATAAGATTTCAAAAATGCCCAAAAAAATTGGTATAGTTCATAATCCAATCTCTTACTATTTCTCTTAATTATTCTTTTACTGCTATTAGCTTTTGGGAAAAATATGAGCATTTTGTGCTAAGAGATGATACTTAATTGAAAAGATAATGGTGAGAAAATTTCTGCTCATCCTTATAAAGGAGTATCTGGAAATATTGCCATAAAAAACATGCAACAGCTTTCACCAAAAGCCCTCTGCAAAAGAAAAGAAAAGAGGGCTTTGTTTCTGACTTGCAGGCAGCTTGCACAGCTGCTCCCTGCTCTCCCAGGTGCCCTCCCAATGCCCAGTCCAGATGGACCCTCACAGTTCCGCAGAGAGCACACAGCCACAAGCCTCAGGGAAGTTTATGGGATCACTGACAAAACACCCACAATTACAACTCCAGTTTTCCTTACACCCTGCCTGCAATCAGCAGTTTGCTGCCTGCAGGCTGCTATGCCACTGTGCAGGGGAGGACAGGCTGCAGTGCTGGCACAGGGAGAGGATGCACGTGCTGCTAAGCCACAGGGCAACACAGCCTGGGCACCTCCTGCGGCTCAGCCACCACAGGTCCACAGCAACCACCAAAAAAGCAGCACCAAAAAAGCCTGCTTAAGCGTGGTTTTCCCTCTCATACAGTCCTCATTCCTCCTGTACCTGTCCTCCTGCTGAGCTGACAGCATTGGGAAGCCAGTGCAGCTCAGGGGTTGCTGTTCAACCCTGCCTCCACTCCACCTTTTTGGACACATCGGCCCTTTGGAGGATTTAAGGAAATCAATATCCTCTGGTCTGTAAGTGAGACACATTTCTTCTTCCTAGAAGCCTTATATTTTATTAAAACTGTGATGCAGTTAAAAAAAGAATAAAAAACAAAACAGGAAGGAACATACTTGCCCAGAAGCCTTCCTCACTACCTCCTTTTACCTTAATACAGATATTGCAAACCTCCTTCTCCAGACATATAAAATTTCTAAGAGTTTGCAGAATTTGCTGAATCTGGCTCCACCTTGACACAACAGTTCCCACAGTACCCTCCACCTGAAAGGGACACTGGCATCAAAACCCAGCATGGCTGCTAAATTGGACAGTTCTGCAGACTGCAAAAATCCCCCAAGATGAAGTCAAAATATTTCACAAGAAAACAATACCCTCCAGATTAGCACTGAGTTCACCCAAGCCAAAATCCCAGACAGGGATGTCTTCAGACATCCTGGTTTCAGAGAACCAGCCTCACCCTCACTGCCTGACCTATACATCAAAATATCCCCTGTCCTGCTGCCCTACACCAGGCTTGATCCTGCTTAAACTGCATGGTGCCCCACACATTTAGGAAGCCCCTGCAGGCAGAATTGCTCTCTGTTGAGAATGGTTAACAATCCAATTAGTTTAAAATTAGCTGTTTTTAAGGTGCAAGGCAAGAAGATGTTTAAGTCGGGAGGAATCCTCCTCTTTAATTAACTTTGGTGGAAAACAAGTTTGTCAGATCAGGTATGGATACGTTTGTTTTGGTTCACTAGATTTCTTAATAAACACATTAGGTGTAACGTTCTAAGCCGAGCTTAATTGCACAGCTATAACAAAATTCAATAAAGAACATAGTTAACAATTGCTAAACTGCAGCAGTTCCTGTTACTGCTGCAGAGTTATTACCGAGGATAGTGGTCATCTGGTTCCTCTGGAGCTGAGCAGAGCAGGGACTGCGCCAACCATAAAAGAGGCAGAGAAGGGGAGAGACTAGTATACACTTAAATAATTGTGTAGAAGGGTCTTGTAAATTCCAACTTCTGTTAATACTGTTTCCCATGGAGAACAAACAGCTTTGGCTGGCATGGTTCATGGTTCTCCCACCCAAGAGCTATTCTGTTCCCTTGCTGAGAGCTGAGCTCACTATGGACTTCGCTGCAGAGATGCCCCAAGCAGAAGACCAGTCCTGCCAAGCTCTTCAGCAACACACCGGGATGGAGGATCATGGCATCAGTTCCTCCTGTAGTACTCACTCACAAGCCAGATAGGAGTAATAAATTGTTTTTCTCTGCAAGCCAGTACATAGCTTTAAGCATTTCTGTTCACAAGCTGAAAATTCTTGGAGGAAAGAGCAGAAGGAAAAGACACCACCAACACCTCCCAGTTGCCAGGGACATGCCATCAAAGCTCTGAGGATTATGACGGTTTGCCCAGTTTCCCTACTAGAAGAGCACAGCCAAGCAAAACACAGTCTGTTGTTCAGTGTCAGCATCATTGGGACCTCAGACATTTTTGGCATTTCTTTCCCATGCGCTGCCCATGACTTGATTGATGAGGAGAATTCATTTTGCAGCAAGAGGAACCGATGCTTCCACACACCTGATCTTTCTCTGCCAGGAGAGAAAAGCTGGAGTGGGACTGGGACTGTTGGACAGTCATCCCTGCATGCTTGCTAGTGCACAGTAACTGATGATGCAGTATCATGGCCAGGGTAGAGCAGGTGAGACCCTGTGAGACCCTGTACCATGAGCAGCACAGAGAGCTCTGCACATTTCGAATGAGACATGTCTCACCCCAGGAAACCCTTCAGGTACAGACTCTTCACATGCCAACTGTGCAAGTCCCACACTGGGTATAAGCTGACCCAGGCAAGACAAGGGGCAGCAGATACAAATAAATCTACTTTTGTTTGACATACCTTCAAATTTCTATTCCTCAGGATAAGCTGAGCAGCAGCAGTTGATCCCAATACATATATATATATATACACTACATTCCTGTGATGGATGTCTTCCTTTCCTACCATATCACTCAGTCAGTACACAAATTAACCTCAGTCAATCAATCATTCTGCTATCAGCATCTATCACCATGTATTAACTCCAGTGATAAGACAGTGATAAGATGAAGTTTAGAAATAGGCCTCTAACCTCTGGCTGGTGCAAATGAGTTTACACAGCCCATACTTTCACAATCCCTTGAGAAGCAATAATACTTACTACCTCTGGCTTAATGATGAGCACAGACTGCGTATCTGTACTTTTACAGGTACCCTGGAGAAAGGTGAGGGAAAATGCACTCCATAAGCATACTGATGAGTTATGCAGAAGTGCTCCCAGTACCCATTAGATTCTTTAATATGATGTACTCTATTAAGAGGAATGTAGGCTGGACAAATCACTGTATCCTGTTATTTTACAGGTGATAGGCAGAGAGACTGTGGACAGAAGGAAGTCTCTGACCAAAATTTAATCAGACAGCAGACTGCACAGAGGTTTTGCTGCTGTTTTACCCATCATCCCTGAAGATGAGAAAAATGATCCTTGCTCAGCTATGCTGGTGAAGAATTACTGCCATGCTGGGGGCGAGGGTTGAGGACTTTTTCTCCACAAAATGATCTCTGAGAGCTGTTCATTTGTTTTTGCCTCTTCCCAAAACTCAGTTATGTCCCAAGCCATCCATTGAACATACCCACAAAATGGTATAATTTGTTCCAATCCTTGGTAAAGTCCATTTTGGCCTAAAACAGCAACTATTTAGCAAAGCAAAATATATTCAGTTTCTTTTGGTAGATGAAGCATATCAGTCATGGAAAAGATCTGCAGTTTTCTCTCTCCACTTGAAATTGCATACTGTACTTGGCCTCAGGTGGTTCAAAGCATTTGTGTTTGGAAATACTGTTGTCTGCAACTAAAATTGTGCATTGCCAATCAAGGGAAACTGCAAAGGTTCTCCCCAAAGGTTTTGCAGATGCCTAGCTGACCATACACCTCTCCAGACCACTCAGCCATCTGAGGTGGCATCACCAGTGACTCAGCTGTCATTTCCTCACTGTTTGGAGAATATTCTATATTCAAAGGCAGTAACATCCAAAAGAAAGAAATAACCCATTTCAGTTGTGCCACAGTAGAAAGCCTGGAGAGCATCAATTATGGTCAAGGGAAGAAGTTAAGAAGACAAAGAGCACAGGAGCAGTCAGCAGCAAAATATTGCCAATTAACATAAGAAGTGCACGAGTTGTTCATTCTATTTAAATTAGTTAAGTATTGAAATTAATTGTTATGAACTATTAAAAAAATTGAAGTCAAAATTAACTGCCATACACGCTATGCTCCACCTTATAATGGCTTATTAGTGGTGCTCATTAAGGAGCATCACCCCACACACAGCACTGATGCTGCTCCCTCTGGGATCTGCCTGTGGATAGTTCCTGTGCATCAGGCAAGTGCTTGACACTTGTGGATCAGAAGCCAGCCTTGTTCATCTGAGCTAGACACATCTGGAGAGGCATAATAACCAGCAACCACCTCATGAATGTTCCAAGTGACAGCACTCTTCTCAAAGCAGCTTTAAAATCCCCCCCTTCCACATGTTTGCTAATTAGTCTCTCCTAAAAATACATCATTTGCCCTGGAGACCAAGAGGATTAAGTCACAGATTTTTTTTTTAAGACGTGATATTTTTATAGGAAGAAAATTTGGTAAATATATGGAAATGAACCAACGCTTCTAAAAGGTTCTCTGATTTTAAGTAAAGACTCTTCTGCATCACCAGCTGTTTATATGCACTGATTGAAGGCTTAATTGACAAGGGATAATTGCTTATTCTTTCTAATATATGGTGAATTACATTTTTCTGACTCAGCACACCATGCTGATGAGAAGACTGGCAAAACACTTGTGACAGAATCAGTTCATAGAGCAGGAGCCACACATGGTTTTTAACAGGAGGGTGTCAGTTGTGTGCACTGATTGTGTGTGCCTCATCCTGAGCTCTGGAGAACCATGCTGAGTCTTGAAGAAAGCTGTGACACTACCCAGAAAAGCTGTGTCTCCCTGGCACTCTGAAATAGCTCAGCTGATAGTGCTACAGAGGTATCAGCACATCATCCCTGGTGCAAATCTGCCATCAAACACAGTCATGTTCTAAGTGTACAACAGGATCAGAGTTCAAAGCTCTGAGAGGGTTTAAACAGTGAGTATTCGCTAATCAGGTGCATGTAAGATCTACTTTAGACTACAAGAAATAATAATGCTGATAAAAATTAGCAAAGGCAGATAATTGCTTTGCAGAAAATACAGCCCAAGGAATGAGTGGGAGGAGGATTTAAACCTCTGTAGTATTTGAAAGTAAAAGATTTTTGTCCTTAAAATGCTTCACAGTACTTTAAACTGGGCAAAGGTTTTTCAGAAAGGATTCTATGGATTTGAGAAGCGTAGTTGGAAATCTTTTCAGAAGTCTCAGCAGTTAAGTCAAAGGAAGGTATTGAGTGCCCTCAAGTCCAACCAATTCCACAGGCTTGGCTCAAGGGCAGAAAAATGCCTCCTTGGTTTAGCATTGCTGTCAGGCTGGTACAAGGTCTGGCCAGTGTTGACACAGAGGTCCTGTACAAGAAGGATGACAAAGTTCTTCCTTGATCAAACACTAATTTCAGTGCTCAGGCAAATGCTTCAGACAAGTGAGGTAGGCCCTGATAGAACTTTATGGATGCTTTAACAACCCATTCCAACCCTATTGACTTTAAAGGCTTTGGATGTGGCAGTCACGCTCCAGGAGTATCTCCAGCTCTATCTTATGAGAAGCTTGTTTGAGATCTAAGGCAAGGATGTGCCAAGGCTCTTCCTTTTCTGCATGTTCATCCTATTTCTGTGGAAAGTTGTTTCTCCTAATGCTTTTTAAGGCTGGCTACAGAGTGTAATTGGCCAAGATTGGCAGATAAGCAGTTAAAAGTCTCTAGTTATTTTTTAAATTCAGGCTTCCTTGAAAATAACCTATATCACATTTAATGAACTCAAAATATTTAATGCTAACTCAGTAAGTTTCAGTGGAATTAATTTTTGTTTTATATCCAAACAACATTCCTAATAGGCTGAAATATAGTATGTCTTAAAATTAAAATCTGCTGTTACGCAATGTAATCTAGTATTTCCTTCAGATTAAGGTCAACATTAGTGAAGACATTTCTTGAGCAACTTTACTGTTGCTAAGAGCTATTAAAGGATGGAAAATAAGTTATATATGCAGAGGTCCAAGGTTCATCTTTTCTTGTGGAGCACCCAGAGGGGTCCCCTTGCTGGCTCTCCCAGCCCCACACTGCCTAGGGATGGCTGCTGAGCACACATGGGTCCAGGTTCACCTCCCTTCCTCACAATGGGACAGGGCTTACTGAATGTCCACAAACTGACCAAGTCAGGGGCTTTTTGCTACATTTGCCTCCAAGCTGTGCATACCACATGGTCAGCGGTTGGGTTGTGTTTCATGGCTGGATGTTTCTTGGCCACAGCCAGTGTCCTGGCTTATATAGGCACTAGAAAGCATCCCAATGCTCAACTCTGAAGAGACATCCCTCCCACAGACCTCTTTGGGAGATAGCAGCAGCACACAACAAAGGACAACAGAAATTGTAGCTAGTGTGAAGCTTTGTCCTGGCATCACTTTCCTAAGTCACAGGTGAACAAGGAGGAATCAAGGTTGGACAACATCAGCTAGATCAGATCTTAACATGGAGCAACATTGTCCTACAAAGTGCCACTGAAGAGTCTCAGCAAAAGGCAGAGAAGCAATAACAAGACACAGATTAACAGTCAGTTTGGCTTTTCTATTCTTTCCTAAGGGAGGGAAGAGTCTGTAACAGCAGGAGAAGTGATCCCAAGCAGCAGTTGAAGCTCTAGGAAGCCCACTATGTGCCCAGGCCTCCATACCCATGTATTTCATTAGTGTGTTTGCCTGAGTGGAGGAGGTAGAGTACACTCTCTTTGTCACCCCAAGGACCAGCCCTCATTCAGTCCCAGTGACTTGCCACACAGTGTTAAAGGCTTTGCAACGTGACATGGGAGTACAGCTCATGTAAACTCACCATTACAGGCTTCTGCTGTTTAATTCAAGGAGACAAAAAGGGAATGGTGGAAAGCTGTGAGGCTGAATTGTGTCTTGAAGGCATTTTAGGGCTCCAGCAGTGATGCCCAATTAACACAAACAGCCAGTGCCAGGCTCACTCCAAGGTGCAAGGTACAGATTACTCTACAAAACAGAGATATCAGTGTGCCACCTCCATGCAGTGTGTTTTCCAGAGGCTCTGCTGCATCTCCCCCAGTAGAGTTGATTTCTTAACCTACTGCTGTAGGCTGTGGGTTAAGAAGCAATACAACAAAAAAGAGGAAAAATTAGGATAAACCCAAAGAAAATAAATCTGCACTTGCTCTCAAGGAAACTGCTGGCTCACTCATCAAGCACAGCACAGCACTAAGACTGTCAGAGTTCAAGAAGTGTTTGGACAACACACTCATGCCCATGGAGTGATTCTTGGGGTGGTCCTGTGCAGGACCAGCTTGACTTTGATGACCCATGTGGGTTCCTTCCAGCTCAAGATATTCTATGATTCATTAGCCAAGAATTAAATGGCCATGGCTGTTCAGCTTAGGTTTTGCTGGCTATGATGAATATCTACTGCAAGAGCATCAGGTGAGCTGTTAGGTGATATGGGGCAGAAAGGGTTAAAGACCACTCCAAGGCAGGCAGATTTGGCATTTGGCTAGGGTTCCTTTAATTAATTATTAGGACCACAGGCTGGGAACAGGAGAGGGACAGCCAGCCTAAGACAACACAGCAGACAGCTCACACCAAACTGTTGTGTTTTACAGGGACCACTGGTCTTACCCAGTGTCATGGGAACATGAAGCTGAAAGAAAGCTGAGAAAATGAGTAAGAAAAATAAGTGTGCTAGTGATGCAGACCTTGTAATTACAGGCAGAGACACCTGGCTGGCTTAAAGATAGACGTAAATGAACTTAAGTTTGTTAAGAGTCTAACACAAGACAGCTACTGACCTTAAGTGTCATCACTAAACGGGCATAGGAAATTAACTTTTCAGAATCATCACCAGTTTGTTTTGCATATCACAATCCTAGTGGGACAGCTTAGGCACAGCTGGGAGTGAGAAGAAAGCAAGAAGATTTTCTTGCAAACTCATATAGAAAGGGCAACACAGAGAGACCAGGGAAAACCAGGACACCAGACAAGACACTCAGAGCAGGGACTTTGTAGTCACAAATCTTTGTCTTAGTTTTGCAGCAGCTGGGAGATGCCTCCCTCCACACAGCAGCTCTGACTTATGATGACAGCCTTGTGCCACCAGCTTCACAATCAGACAGAAAATAGCTTTCCCAGCCCTAAGCTCACAGCACTTTGGAGGCCACTGACTTTGTGCTGGCCAACTTCTACCTGAGGTGTTAATGGCGAACATTAAGGAACTCAGAGGGTCAGAAGAAAAGGTTCAGAGAGGTTCTGAGCTCCAGAATCATACTGGGCTTCTAGTACCTTCTTCACTCTACACAGCTGGAAAAAAACCTAAACTAAAACATAGGCTACCAGGATTGCAGCAGCACTCTTTGCACCAACACGCATTCAGGTTTTGCTGCCTTCTTGCTCTGTCCTTAGAGACTTTTCAATCCCAAACGCCGCCTAAAGAAACATTGCAAGAAAGTGGGAAAAAAGTCCACTTTCCTAGACTGTGTCAAAGCTGCTGGCAAAGAAAAGGAGAACCTGAGCCTCCTTCTTGCAGGAGATGCTGAATGAACAGCAAGCTTGCCCAGAACAAGACCACTGAGGGTACCAGCTGCTTTGCAGAGCTGGACACTGAGCCATGTATTGCCATCTCACTTCTGGTGGCAGCTTGTGTCCCAGACCCTGGTCAAGCCACCCTCAATGGCACAGGTGCTGCCTCACAGCAGCACAGGGATGCACACAGTGCTGCAGAAGAGAACAAGCTGCCTCAGACAAACAAGAGAACTTGAATTCCTGCCCGGCAAACAATCCCTTTGAAAGGGAACTTTCAGATCAGCATTTATTAATTCTGGAGTGTGATTTTTGTTTCCAAGAAACTTCCTCGGCTAAAGCAATGAAAAATATTGCTGGTTTGGCAAAGTTTCTGATTGAGAATTCAAGTGACAGCATGAGTGTTTTGCTGATAACGAAATCATATACATTTTTGTTTTATGGCCACTGCTATTTGTTGCAGAATATTTATGGGATACGAAAAAAATCTACACACTCAGCACAGCTTGAACTTCTTCCCCAGACAGGTCTTTGGGTAATCAAAAGTTTTTTCTGGACAATGTACAGATGTTACCTCCCAGAGATTCAAACAGACGCCTCTGCTGCACCCATGTGAGCCAGCTCACCCTTTTGTATAGGCTCAGGACTGACAATAACCATTAGATAGAGAGCTAGGAGCTGCATAAGACTCATCATGTCCTTGAATTTCTGTTACCTGGGATGCAACAGTCCCCACTGCTTCAAAGCCCCCAGACTCCCTCCTGTTTTCCATAGAGCATGAACCCAGCTACAGCAGCAACCAGCCAGAGCCCTCCAGCCACAGTATTATTTTATGCAGCATCCAGCAAATCCTGCACCAAGCAAATCTTACCTGGGAAACCAATCTGAAATTTAGTTTAGCCAGAGGAACACACAGTTGCCTTCTCCTATGCACAAAGCACATAAAAGCCCACTCAAAAGCTCAGTTTCCATCCTATATTTTAATTCAAATCAAATCAACATTAGTACAAATGGATGCTCTCATATAAGGTGTTTCTAGGCAGCCTGGCTTAAGAATGTGGAGTTATATGACTTGAAAGTCTTCCCTCCCCCCTCTCCCCCTTTCTAAACTCCTCTTGCAGTTAAGACTGGAAGCATAAGGCAATTTCCAGCTCTGGCTCTTGCCTTGCTCAGTTTGCCTAATAGATCTTCAGGCAATGCTGCAGATTACTTGATTGTTGTAGACCTTATACTGCCACCTCTGAAAAACTGTGTTGACAGACACTGGTGACTGTAGGTCAGAGCAAGCAGCTGGCAAATGGCTACTAGTGCTGCTGTGGGGGAAGCAAGACTATCAAGCCTGGAGTATTTATCAGACTGCAGGAGAGCTGACTTGCCTGCTAAACAGGGTGGGTTGGGGTTTTTTTCTCCATTCAGATGAGGAAGGAGTTGGAATCTCGTATGTCTATTTGCTGGAAAGGAACAGCTTTCCAGTCTAGCAATAGCAGCCCTGCCCGAATTACCACTACCCTGACAGCCAGGATATATTGCCTTACTACCTTTTTTTAAGAGCAAAATTCATGGATTTGCAGCTACAACCCCTACCATTAATCATCTACGTTGAGAGATTTGACTTTTGTGCATCTTCAGAAGAGCCCTTCGATATGCAAAAGCTGTATTAGCCCCCAGGTGATGGCTCTGACATGGAAGGTCAAGGGCACAAATCAAGTTTCCATTCAGACAAATGACAACAGTAAGAGGGGGCTGCCCTGCAAAGGGCCTGCAAACCATCCTTGATACCTGCTTTCCTGAAGGACATGCACGTGCTAGACATATAGAAGTCTCTTACTCAGCTGAGATTTGCAGTTTATGTACAACAGGTCGGGACACCTCGCCGAACTGTTCAGGTCCATGTTTGCCAGGTAAAAGCATCCCAGGTACGTGCAGACAGGGCACCCTCAGAAGCTGTGATGTATCTGCCATCATTACTGAACACAGCTGGTTTCCTTCATTTCTCCGCTAAGCTCATCAATCCATGGAGAAGCTATTACTGTTATTGATGTGCCTCAGACCTCAGGAGTCCACAGACTTCCAACCCCAAGAGCTTTAAAGTCACGAATTAAGCCCTAAGAGTCATTATTAAAAAAGCTGCAACCATTGCATTATTTTCATCTGCCGTCTGTTTAAATGCTTTAGGCTATACTTAGTTCAAGGTTTCTCTCCACAAGATCTAGAAATTTACTTGCTCTCAATGAGAAAAAGTCCAATTGTCCTGGAGTTATGCAGTGATTTGAACTGAAGTTTTCGTTATTGGGATACTTGCAGTATAGGCAAAATGCTCCAGTGCTTCCAATTTGTCCTTGAGAACACATTGCTCAAGGTGGGGAAGGATGAAAATTCAGGATGTGGCTGGAGTTCATCTCACATCATGTATTCCCACATGCCTTTGGAAGACAGAAGTTACCCTGTGATATTAAGACAGTGATTTCCTTAGGTGCTTCCCTGCACTTCTCATCATTGATTTTAAAACACTAGATCAAGAGGAACTTGGTTTATCTTAACTTTTCCATTTGGATTCATTTTCAAGCCATCACAGGTGAATTGGAAGGTAAACCAGAGACTCAGTCTCCTAATCCACTCTGATGGATCCACCCCACTCCTCACAGCCTTCATTCACCTGCTTTCACCAAGAGCAACAGTGATGGCAAAAAAATATAAGAAAGAGAAGAGAATATCTGCCCTCAAAAATAAGGCTTTTTTTATTGAAGTTTGCATTTTCCTCTTTACTGAATTCCCATTCCCTGAAGTCCCAAAAAGGAGAAAGGCTCAACTACAGCTGATTAAAATATGATCCCTTCAGTAGTTACAGTATCAGAAGTCCATAGACCTCAGCCAGAAATAGCCTATTTAGATTTTAATTACTTCAACTTATGTAATAGAAAGGTTGTGGTTACAAATTAGAACCCACTGCCACTGATTAGACTTGGGCTTGCAAGAGAAGAAAAACCTTCTCTTTCTTTAAGAATAGCTTTAATTTTTATATTCAGTAAGAACTGGGGGGGGGGGGAGGGGGGAAACACACAACACAGTACATTTTTTAAGCTGGATAATGCTTTGGTTTATTTTCTGCTTTATATAATAATCCTATTGGAAACATCTCTGTGCATACAATCAGTAACTCTACTCCAACAGAACAGGAAGCCCTACCCAATACTGTAGATAGCTTTAACAAATATTGAAAGGATTGCTGTACAAATACCACAGCTCTGCACAGCATTGGAATCAAGAGCAGTGCTGGAAGGGGGATGCATCCTCCCCATACATGAGGCTGCCCACTCTCCTTCCACATACCCTTCTTATACAATTGCCCCCTCTATGTCCGTATCAGCTTAGTCAATAGCAATGTAAAGCAGATTAATAGCAAGACATCCACAAGAGAAAACCGTAAGAAATAAGCACGTTCCCATTGCTGGTTAGCTAATTGCTCCATTAAGGAATGAGACTATTCCCTGAAGTCAGTAGAAAGGGTTTTAATTTGTGAATGAATGCCCACAAAATATCTGTGCCTTGTACTGTGCCCTGAGCAGCTCTGTCTCAGATTGACTCCTTGGAAGTCATGAACAGACTCAGACGTATGTAGGTTCTCACATCCTTGACAAGGACCAGGCCTATTGCACAGCCCACATTGAATTTTGGGGTAGCTAGATACCAACAGGAAAAACTAAAGGACTGGATTTCTCTTAAGAGCCTGAACAAACCAAAATTAAAGTCATTTGCAGATTCAAAACACAACCCTCCTGGCTCAATCAATTAGTATTTTCTGATGATGATATGAAGGTCTCCTTTCTGGAGAGCACCAAAAGCTGTACAGGAGCTGGATCACTCACAAGGACAATAACTATTGCTTTAATGTGTAATCTTGAAACTACCTACCACACTCAGCCATTCGTGTCTTTGATACTCATCTGCTGCTTTACTGAGGCCCTTTGCTAAGGCACAACGTGATAGACCTGAAGCTCTCTAGGGTAAGCCAATTTTCACAGAATATGGCTTTAACAAATTCTATGTAGCCAACTGGAAAATTAGGAACTGTCTTTTCTCACTGGAATTTATTAAGGTTGAAGTGGTCTTTATAAGTGTCTTCTCAACATGTCAGTGCTGTCTAATCAATTGAAGATAAATTAAGGGTTTGATCAGACTTTCTTTCACAGGACTTGACCTGATAATTAGAGAGAATACCTTGTGTGTTGTTTCATCCAGTGCAAGAAAAGAAATCAACTGTACCTTGCTACAAGTGGCCAATTTTGAGTACTTGAGTCCCCCTGACCTATGAAGCACCTCTCAATACTACTGTTGCCTAAGAATGACTATACAACATACTTGCTTTGCATTTGACTTCACAGGAGAATTGCCAAAATTATTATTTAAATAGCTTAAAAGTGGGACCACTTGAAGTGCAAACGGGCAGACTGGACTGTGCAAACCCAAGCAGCACCGCACAACACCCTGAGGTCACATCAATGCCTCCTCAAAGTCTTCCTGAGAGAAGAAATATCTGATTTTTCTTCTCAAAAAGACAACAGCACAGTCTCCAAGCAGTCAGGGGTAGTTAACAAAGGTAAAACTCAGATCCACACCAAAATCATAGAATCATAAGGTTAGAAAAGACCTCTAAGCCCACACCAGCCTTCCCTCTAGCCACCTGCAGGGTCTGTAGAAATACAAGGAGACAGAAAGCATCACTATGGAGCCATCTTCCCAGCACCCACAGTATCATCCTTCCATCTCTTGACATGCAGGGCAGCCAGACACCTTAACACAGCTGCTTTGACTTCCTGTCAAGGAGTCAGAAGTGCTGGGCAATATTGACAAATTTGGCCTGATATCCTTCATCCTGAGATGCTTCTCAGACACACAGTTACTGCCAATCTCCCATGTACCTGCTGAGATCCTGAAACAATGAGGTATTTATTTGAGCCGAAATGTTGAAACAGAAATAGGAAAAAATATAACACACAGGAAAGAAATAGTTTCTATTTGAGTGTAACAGATGCTCCTGGAAAGATAACCTTTGTGTATTTGTTGATAGAACAAGCTGATGATGTGGCTGGGCCACAAGAGCAGCTAATGAATTTCTGCAATTATTACAGAAGGTCTGCTCAGGAGAAGCTGGAGATTACTGTCATTGCTCAGGCCCAGGCATCCCAATTCAGGAAGATCCCTTTCAGACTGCAACAGGTACAGAGAACCATAGATGTTTAGTTAATCTCACAAAAGTAGGTTAAAAAGAACTCATTTCAGTTTGCAAATGAAAGTCTAGTGGTACAATTGCAGTCTTTGAATAGATCAGGGAGATTACCAGCATCAGACCCTTTACACTGAGAGTCCTGCGAGTTTGAGGTACCCCTGCCTCCACCAACAACATGCAAGGCAAAAAGCAGTTTGGGCACAAAAGGAATTTTTGCATTTAATTTCCAGCACAAACTTATTGGCTAGTTAAATGTTTAAGTGTTGGATAAGGGCAAGTCTGGAAAAGCTTTCCTGTAGGAGAAGGGGCAAAACAGGCATCCCTTATCAAAAGGATCCCACCTGCTCCCAAGTTCCCTGAACAGTACTGGGGTTCTTCCTTGAGCCAAGACACTCAGTTAAGCTTTCAGCTGCTTCCCTTTTCCCCTGACCCCACACAGCAGTTTGTGTGGATACCAACAGCCCCAGTAGCATCTGCAAAGCTGTTCCTATTTTTCAGTTTCCTCATCACTGAATATTTCCATGAAGCAATTGCAGGTTTTTCAGAAGGAGGGAGTAAGCAAGTTTAATATACTGAAAAATTAAAAATTTAGGGCCAGAATAAAACTAAATGAATCTTATGTTAAATAATACAACTGCAGAAATGCCAGTGCAATTTTATCATTCATACTTAGTCTAATAAAAGCCTCAGGCCTTTAATTTATCTCCACTCCAGCTCCATCCTGCATCATGAAAGGGTTTTGCCACAGAGCAGAGGTCAGGCTGCAGAGCACCACAAGCTGTAAATACAGCAACTGATTTCAGCTGCTTCTCCTGTGGGAATGACATTGGGATGCTCTTTCCTACAGATAAATCAGAGATAAGCACAGCACCTGAGACCTCATTTGCTTTCATGTTCTGTTCAACTGCTTTACACTCCAAAGTGGGCAAAGACTTATGCAAAACAAGGATGGGGAAGTCTCAGCTGGCCTTGGCCTCCAGCAGGGTGTCCTCACCATATAGGGATAATTCAGAGCTTCTGCAGTTGCTGCTCATCAAGAGGACAGGAGAATAGCTTTCCTTTTCCCAATGCCATAGTCCATCTCCTCACTCTGTGAGGTGTTTAAGGCATCCTCAAGATTTAACCAGGTTCATCAGACCAATTTCAAATCACCTGTAGAAGGGCAGGGCTGCATACCAAGCAGTTGCCACTTCTGACCCCAAGAGACAGAACAGGTAGTACTGGAGCTTGCAATACCTGCTGTACTTTAGTCCCAGACATGTAGAGATATGTGACAGATATTTTCTGCATCTTCTGGACATCTATTGAACAGTAACCTGAGCTCAACATGCCAGGTGTTCCCCATTAGTCCTATACCCCTGTACTCCTTTGAAGCCCTGTTTTGAGTTGATTGTCTCAAGATGGCAACTCAATGTGTTCTGAAAGATCCATGTGGCTCCACCTGCCTGAGGTTTGAGTGGATTTTTATTTCACACATGAAGTTGTTCAGTGAAATCTTCCTACTCCATATCTATTTCCCAGCAGGATTTACAGGACCTTGCACTTGAAGGAGTACTGATCCCTGCCAGTCACTCACCCCACTCAATACTCAATCTCAGTCTGTCCACCAGTTGCCCCAAAATGAAGAGGGTGTAATTTCCACAGTGCCTTTTAAGAAAATTTCAACTTTAAAAAGCCATCAAGAAAACTAATAGCTGACTAAACTGTTGCATGGTTTTGAGGAATTATTAGCTTCTCTTATTGGTACAATCTATGTATTTGTAAGCAGCTCAGTGCCTCACCAGACTCCTGCCAGACTGAATCATTTTAGCTGGAAGATGAAACACTGCAAAAGTTCAAGGTTGCCACAACAGTAATCAGGCTTTATGTATGGAAATAATATAGACAAGTAAGCAAAATATCTCCCAGCCTCAGGACACTGTTGGATGAAATTGGCTGTCCAGAACTGGGTGTGTGCAATCCATGGGAATTGGTGATGGGGTCTGTGTGAGCTCTGCATTGAGTCCATCCCAAAATGGCACAGGAGCACAAGGCTTTAGCACACTGGGGATGGAGGGACTCATCAGGTACCAAAGGGTGCCCTTGGAGACACGACTAGTCTCTTTGTTTTTAAGATGTCCTTCTGGTAGTTCTTACAAGTTTTAACCTGTCCCAGGATGAAAAGGACCATCAGAACATTTCTCCCAGACTGAGAAAGGCAACATGACCGTGCAATCCTGCTGCCTCTACAGGGACATCTCGGACAGCAACATGTACAGATGCACTAAGTAGGTACATATGGTCAGGGACCACCTTCAAAACATGACAGTTTTAATTATTCTTCTCCTGTGCCAGACATATGGCATTTTACCTTCAGTTTAAATGCCATCAGTTTCTATTCCCATATCATTTCTTTTCAAAACTTGTTCTCTTTCTCCCCACTTTAATAATTTAAGCTTCAAAGGAACTAGATTTTTTCAAATGAAAAGTCTGTTGCCAAACAAATATGTCCATGTCATAAGATGAATGATTGTGCAGCTAAAGCAGTGATGTTTCCAGGATTAATCTTACCTAAATATTTCATTTCTTCATTTTGAATTATGAACATCTTTTTACATAAGTACTGATAGAGTTTATAGATCATTCCCAAAAGCAAAGTTTGATTAAAAAACTAGAAAACCACTTGGGGAAGAGGACTTCAGTCTTATCTAAAGGACAGGTTTTGCTACCTACTGAAGAGCCCATGGTAAGATGATAGATTGGTCATTTATTTTTGATAGTGTTTTTATTTTGGCAAAGTGAGTATCATAAGTCTTGTGCTACTTTTGCTATTGTTGGATTAATATAATGAAACATTTACTTGAGTATAAAACTATTAGACATTGTCAGGGACTTTCTGGGACTGAGTGTTCTGCATGGATTTGGCATCATGTGCACCTCCTTGTACTCTGGGACTCATTGAGACCTGTCGATACACATTTCCTTCAGAAACTCAGAAAGCATAAGAAACCCTGTGACAGACAAGATGCAGACTGATGAGCTGCAATCAGTATAAATTAGCACCTGTAAAGGATAAATTCAATACACAAGGAAAGAAAAAGTGTTTATTATGACTATCAGAAGAATTCCAAGTGCAACACAAACTAGAGGAAGTCACAAGACTGTTATTTACAGCAAGCTCTCTCCAGCAACCATAGCTTTGGGAAAAAAAAATCAAAACAAAAACAAAATAAAAGCCTTCCAAAAACCTAAGACTGCTATGACCTTGGACACCACAAAGATGGGTGTACACCCATCAGGACACCATCCTTCTCAGCTGTTAGTTACCATGCAAGAGCTCCTGGAAAATCCCCAGATAGGGCACTCCCCAACAGCTTGTGCTGGGAGATCTGGAGGCAAACCCCTTCCTCCAGGATGGGACACTTCTGATCTAACTGTTCCTGAAGCCCCTGCATTGGGATTTTCACTGTTCCTCCCAACCAGTGCTCTATATTGTCTGTGTGCTGACCCACGGCATCCCAGAAATTTTCCATCCATATCCTATATGCAGTTTTGCTCCAGTAGGACTTTCATGCCCTGATTTCTTACAGCTCACTCCCATCTGCTCTGAAGGCGACCTTGCCAATGACCTGGGGTAGCTCTAGAACTTGATGCCTTGCCTTAATAATCCAGCTAATATGGAAAAGCCTCTCCCCCATGCTGCTGGCTGTATCTGTCTGCAGGTCCTATCCATGATGTTTGCATCAAAGCCAGATGCTCAACCCCCAGCTGGGCAACAGCTGGAAGGTGTTGGAGCCCTGCCTGGAGTGGAAAGTGTTAGATCTGCCAGAGGAACAGTTCTGCAAGAGGTTTATGCATGTTGTACATGTCCAGCAAAGTCCATTTTGCCCCTAAGCATTGTTGTGCAGCCAGGACAGAGACTCAGACTAGACTGGAAATGCCCTAATAGACCAAGCAGATGAGAAAAGAAGATTGGAGTCAAGGACAAACACAGCCCATTGTCACCAGGCAGCCCAGCACGTGAAATAAAATGTCTAAGCTATTAATTTCATTTAGATCTCCATGTTCTTACAACACTTGCACTATCCAGGCACCGATCTCATCCAACAGCTCCTGTTAAGTAGGAGATAAGTACCATGAATTACCAGGAGGCCTGAGGATATCACCTTTCACTACTAACCCACTCTCGGGTGCTTTGATAAATACCGAGTTTCCTCTTGCAGGAGGAGGAATCGTATCTACATAGTGTTAATAGTCTAAAGCCACTTTCAAAATAGCTTCTACCAGCTGACAAATTTACCCTACATTTCAGCACATTTGGAACAGCAGATCCAAACATATTTTCCCCTTTTTATCAAGATTTATATCAGATTTGGGTTCTCTATTCCAGCTTGACTTGCCCAATATTTCAGCATTCCATAATCAAACCCCGAGAGGCCCATGACTCGTAGGCATGACATCTTCTGCTTTCGAGATGCTCCTGTGCTATGAACATAAAGGAGAGGTAACTGTGCTAGGAAATAAGCAGGAAGAAAATATTTCATGAATACAAAAGAAAGAATTAAAACTCAGCAGTTTATTTGGGAACATGTATGTGCTTGTGTTGGTAGGAGAATGTCAGCTCCTGCTTTTTTAATCTCAGGACGCACTGATGTATTGTGACACTTTGTGCTTTTCAGTGCCATGCATTTCCATCCATTTCCTTCCCTCAAGTGGGGCAGGCTTTCCAATGGGTTGTCACCATTTAGTAATTACAAATATAAATGTCACTGCTGTCAAATAATATAACGCACCTCACGCATCAGGACACAAGCTGTTTAAAATCAAGCTATTATAGCAAAGCCACCGCTGTGTGAATATGCCTTGATTAAATTCATAGACATTAATCATTTTAAATAAAAACTGAATTTTGTCAATGCAGCAATGAACTTTCCAGAAGATACAGGAGTGAAGTGATGTTTCCAGAAGGCACTGTTCCTTCAGGCATTGCTTTAGCACTGGAGAACAGTTGGAGTACATGATGCATAGCTGCAAAAAAGCAGTTTCTACAAGTGAGATTCATAGAGCAGTTCAGTACCACAAAACCCCTGAAAGCTGCAACCCTCAACATATGGCAACTGCTCACCTGAGCCCAAGCAGAGTCATCACAGTCAGGAGTGTTGTCTGCATAGGCACAGCCCCAGCAAGCTGAGGCTAGGTTCCAGGGTAATTGGTTTTACCACACTGTCAAACCCACCCCCAGGAAGAGACTTCCCAGCCAGTCTGCTCAATGCCAAGACAGTTTCTATTTTCCACACTGTCAGTCTCAAATCCTATCAGATTTCAGGCTGTACAAGATAGATTATCTCAGCAGCATTATGACAGATGCACTGCTGAGGATGTCCAGTTACTCAAAGAGAAAAGGGTAAATTTCTTCCCCTGCGCCTCTCTGTCTGTGTCAGACCCATCTGCCATCCACTGACTGTTCATCTTGGTCACACCTGGGAACAGCAACTCCACAAAAGGGTCTGCAGCATGCATTAATTAGGCAGAAATGTGGTTTGATGGAAGGATTTAGTTTCTTTACCTTCCTAGAGAAGGGTTATCCTAGGAAAACAAGCCATGATTATTTCTCCTATATATTAAAGAAGTTATTCTGCATAGGGATCAACCAGCAGTCAGAGTGGAGCAGCCACTTGGCATGATGATAGATTGCTGTATCAGTCATACCTGTGAACCTTATTTACAGAAGCACCACAAAAATATTGGAGCTGGCAGCTGTTCCATTTTGAGAGCAAATATAGCTAAAAAGGTGTTCTATTTTGCAGAATTTTCAAGGTTTTTTTAAAAGAAAAAACAAGAGCTTGTACAAAACACATCTCTCTCCTCACAGTTCTTCAGCGAGAAGCATCTTATAAGCCTGAAGTACTTGCTAAAATACAGGCAATGATGGTGCTGTCACTGTTCAGTCTCCTTATGAGAGTTCAACCCTGAGACCAAGAGCAGATGAAAGAGGAGAGAAATCTCATTTGGAGTCAGATGGTGCTCAGCCCCAGCTTGCTGTATGTCCAGCCAAGTCTGAGGCTGTGTTCTGAATTTACACCATCACTGACTCAGCTTTCACTGAAAATACTTGTTTCCCAGGTGGAACTGAGCCTTTCCCGGTCTGGGGTAAGCAGAGACACTGGGGTCAGCTATAGGGGCAGCAGAAGATCCTTGGGACCATGTCAGAACTGCAGCAGCTAACCAGCATCAGACCAACATCAGAGACCACATTTCTTACCCTTCCCTCTCACTTTAAACCAAAGGAGAGGTCAGAGCCCTCCCATGAACTGGGCATAGCCACATGCACACCCCTGCTCATCCCTCCTCTGCCCTGTGCTGCTCTGCCCATCACCCAAGTACAGCTGCATGTGCAGCTGCACAGCAAAAGCAGTCTGAAGAACTGATCTAGACTAAAAAAAGAGGGAACTCTTTGCAAATAAACTCTTAAATTTAGCTTTCGAAGATGCAGCAAAACTCTACTGTTCTGCTGAGAGCAAGACACCTCCTAACATGGAGCACCAATTGTGTTGTGCTTGGCTCTTCCCTGGGGACGTGTGATTTCTCTGTGCTGCCCTTGTGCACACCAGCATCACACATCACAGAGCCTGTGGTCCCCAGCAACGTTTTGCTCCTCCCTGGGCCATCCCCACCAGACACTGCCAGCCTCAGCAGACAGACACAAAGCATTGCAAGGCAGCTCATCTGACCTGCCCCAAGGGTATCCAGTGCCTTTATCACATGGCCTTAACCAACAGCAAATGTCCCTAGATTTTGGGGTTTACTATTTTCTATAAGCTTTCCTGATAAGCTGAAACATGCATGGATATGTTCCACAGAAGTTAATCTCTCTGCATCCAGAGAAAAGCAGACAGGTAAAACACAAAAAGGCAACATTTGTTATAAATACAAGATCTGGAGTCCACAGCCCTTCGCCTTCAATCCCCCAGACCCGAGTCAAGCATATTAATCAGCTCTGCAGCTCAGCCTCTTCTTCCTCATAAAAATCCATATCAGAGGGGAAATTGTACCAGGACACAGAACATATTTTCACCTACCAACAGGGTCAGTGCTGCATTTGATACCTGGAAATCTTTCCTCATTACAAACTCAGATCAACATTTGACTCCCTTGGCATCAAGTGAAGCAGCTCTACTGAAACCTGCTTGAACTACAAGACCTCGCACTAGCACAGCCCCCTCTCTCCAAGCATGATCCCAGAAAGACCAAAGAACCTCACCATATTTAAGGAGGTTTGGTTTCACACTTGCTTTGCCCAACTAAGCCCTCTCCCTCTCCTCAGAACTCCTTAACAAGAGATTGAGCCTCACAGAAGAGCAGCTTTTCCAAGCACAAGGAAAACTAGAACAGACACCACCCCAACTTACCATCCAGGGCCCCAAGCCACTCCTCTTCCTGCAGCTGTTCTACTTCTCTGCAAAGGTTCTTCATCCTGCAAACCTTCAACCTAAACTTCTCATGTACCACCATCCCTCTTGAGCTGGGGAAGAGCACTATTTAAATTCATGGCCCCTTATGATTTGTCAGGTGGCCTGGATTCAAATGCATCAAAAAAACCCATCTTCTCCACCTGAAAGCTCTTACCCTCACTCTCGTGGATTGTCCTGGAAGGAGATGTGTGTTTCCTGACAAATTATTTGTGTTCTTTCATGGGGAAGAGAGGCCAACCTAGAGGAATGGGCTGGTGCAGCATCCAAATGGAAATACTTTTGTAGGTTTTGGTTTGGTTTTATCCTTTCTGGATAAAGAAAAATTTTTTATACAGTAGAACTGTAAAAACATTAGGGGTCAATTCAGCAGCAAAGCACATATCTTGCACACGTGTACAGATGTAATAAAAGCATCTGGATCTCACTCTGCTCTTCAGTGATGGAAAAACAACCTGGACTCTGATGTGCCTCATAAATCAAAGGCACAATTGTCCTGTGCAGAAAGCCCTCAGTGCAGCTGGGCTGGGGGTGGCAGGAAGAGCAGACCTGGTGTGGTGGCCAGCAGGGCTGGTTAGCAGCCACAGCCTTCACTTTTCAGCCCCTCTTTTTAATATGCAGAGTTAAACTAGTTTGCATTAGCTTCAGAAGCAAGAACAGGTCCTCAGCAGTCTCCAGCACCACCTCCCTGTCAGCGCTTGCTGCTGGGTGTGATGAGGCTTCCCCTACTCTTACCCACGCATTACAGATGAAATTCAGAGTAACAGCCATGCTTTACAGTCAAAGGGAACCTTGTTGTGGACCACTGCAGGAATGATTCTCTGCCAAAACATAGTTTTGCTCTGCACATGCAGAACATGATCTCACTGAGACCACACAGGAGCTACTTGCAGGACTGGAGCCTGGAAACCCCGGTGTGTGGCCAGCCCAGAGCAGCTGAGTGGGATGTGCACCCAGCATGGATGTGCACCTGGATTCTCCCTCCCACAGCAATCCAGAGAACACAGCATCCAACTCAGCTCCATAACCCTGCACAAGAGCCAAAGGAGGGAGCACTGTTGGGCTGAGAGAGGCCCTCTCTCTGCTGAGAGAGCTCCAGGAGGTATGAAAGCAGTTTTGCTGAAGCGATGGTCACACATGGTGCTTTAGTGATAACATAGCCATGGATCTGAGCTCCAATCTCCATAAACATCGCCCTTCCGATCGGAATATGAAAATCTTTAAAAACCCCTTTCATACACCTCAATTATTTTAACCACTTAACCATCACGTTCTAGTATTGATTTGAATGCATACCAATTATTTAAGTCAATTGCCTATTAAAATTCAT
This sequence comes from Pithys albifrons albifrons, assembly GCF_047495875.1. Lineage (NCBI taxonomy): Eukaryota > Metazoa > Chordata > Aves > Passeriformes > Thamnophilidae > Pithys > Pithys albifrons. The sequence goes on from NC_092470.1 coordinate 13,659,827, forward strand.
TTTTGGTGAAAGGTCAAACCTGCAAATTGAAACCAGATGCAGTACATTATGCCTATCAGTACTGTGATCTGCACACCCGTTCATTATTATGTTTCTGCAGAAATAATTTCTTTTGTCAAATTTTGCTCTATATGCCAGTGTGGCTATTACAAGATCTATTAATTAAGAGGCCTTTTCACTCTCATTAACAGAAAGTTTTAACTACTGCAGTCTCAAATAAAGATACGTAAAAAGGTATTGGTGCTTAGCCACCTATAGCACACTGCTCCTGATATTCAGAAAGAAAGGAAAAGGACTGAGTTTTGCAGCTGATGTACAATTTACTCAGTTTCAGAAGATCTGAGGAACTTTAAGACTCCTCGCAGCAAGTAACAGTGACAAGTGGCACCCTCCTCCAAACCCACCAGAAACATCCCTGCACACAGGACTGCATTTCCTGTGAAGTGCAGTGACTTCTGGGCAGCTCTTAATCCACTTGAAGCCCATCAAGAGGAAAAGGCCACAGGAATGGCCTTTCTGTGTCACCTTGAAACCTCCATCAGCTCCTGATGAAAGGCAGCAGAAGTACAGCAAATCTCAAAGTAGCCTCTAAGTGTTTACACTGCCCTTTCCCTCGGCAGCTAGAGCTGGGAAATCCCACCTAACTTGCTTTGTGTTGCATCTGATTTTAAGGTCTTAGAAAAATAAAAGCAAATTACTCATGGGTTGCTCTGCCACTGCTTGCATGTGTCTTGCCTCAACACATGTGCTGCCCTTTGTGTCTTTCTTTATGTGAAAAGATAGAAGTGGCTTATGCAGCAAAAGGGGCATTGGAACACAGCAGAAAACATAGCATTTTCTCCCAGAGTCTCAGAAGTGTTTTGTTTTCTTTGAGACTGACCCTGTAACTACTGCCTCAAGAGATAAATTAGTTTTCTTCCAAACTAAAAATCATTTGAAAAGAAGGCAGCAGTTCCAGTGGGAAAATGCTAGCATTCACCTTGGGAAAACTGAAAACAAACCATAATGGAAATTTTCATTTTGTTTCAAAAAGCCAGCTTGAAATAGGAAATTTGCATTTCTGCCCTCCAATAGCAGGCATATTTTCCTATCAAGATGTTTTTGAAAAGGTTTTGTTTTGGTGGAAGGAGGGGGTGTTTTATAGTTCTGATAGAGAATCGGATCTCTGACCATCTCGGAACATCTGAAAGTGTTTTGAGCTCTTTGCAGCCTACATTCACATTACAGGGTGTTAAAAGTTGCACAGATCAAGTCAACAAATTTTAAGCACCTTATGAGTAATTCAGTTCATAAAATCTCTCCCAGCCCAGGGAATTGCTTTACTTGCACATTGCACCAACACAGACCAAGGCTGTACATTAGTTACACCTACTTCCATAGCTCTTCCAAGATTTCCTAATAGCTCTTTAAGACAATTGCGAGTGAAAAGTGGAACAGAAAAGCCAAGAGAACAGCTGCTCTCAGTGCCAAGTACAGCTGGTGGTTCAGCAAGCACACACAGACACAGTTTTTCTTTGCCAGAAGTTAAACATTTGCTTCCTAAAATTCTCATTATTTTCTTGTATAGTATTTTTTTCAGTAGAGGTCTGTAAAATCTTTCCAATCTCCTTACACTGTATTTGCTGAAACAAGGATCCTGGCACTCCCCAGCTGGTCACCCCAGAAGCAATTGGGAGCATGTGGGTGTCAGAGGGAGAGCGGGTGAATGGGTGCACAGCTCCTGGGAAATGAGAAGGTGTCTCTTGAAACCAAGATCATTATGCAAACAACCCCAGGAAAGGGGTTGAGAAAGGGAAATAGCATCAAAAAGCAAGAGCTTGGTATGAAGAGACACTGTTGCTCCTGCCTCTGGTTGGGTGGGGCTTAATTTGTCTCTCTGAAAAGTTATTTGAAAATAACTCTGTGGACACAGCCTCAAGAAGAAGGGATCAAGCTGCTCTCTCAGAACTCATCATATTCCCAGCTCAGCTGCAGAGGAGGCTGCTCTACAGGCAGGTCAAGGCCTCTCTTGCAGTGGGATTTGTCACACAGGCATAATCCTGCTGGGCAGAGAGTGGCATGGCCAGGCCAGCAATGTCAGCAGATGGCAAGGATTTTCCATGTCAGCACAAGCTGCAGTGCCATCTCAGGAGGAGGGGAGGCTTGACACCTGCTCTTCCAGTCACACATGGCTCCATGCAAGCAAAGGGATGATCCAGGAGCAGGAGAGGCACTGCTCAGGGTGCCACCTCTCCAGCTGTGGTTTCTGAAACCACAGCAAGGGGTCTGCAGGACCACAGCTTTTAGAGATCCCTGCTGGGGATTGAAACTGCTCCATTTAGTCAAAAGAAACCATGGCAAGGGCTAATGTCTTGGGGCTATGTAATACAAGGGTTAAGTAACAAATTTCATTATCATCTCTCCACCTCTCTTTCCTACTTTCTTAAAACAAGGGTGAGATAATTATGCCAGAACCCAACCCTGGGCAGGACTTCACAGTCCATGGCAGGCAAGTACTGCCTCTCTGAATGCAATTTGGAGAGGTGAGGCATCTGAGAGCAACTTCCAAATGACCAGCATCAAAGGGTTATAACAATTTGGCTGAGCTCATCCCTATGCCAGTGTGAAATGGTCCCCGGGTAGGGTACACAGCTGATGCAAAACTGATGCTACACTTGATCTTAGCTGAAAGGCCATTAAAGAGAAATCAGAAGAGACTGGCTAAAAGCAATTTATGGGGTTACAAAATGATGTATTACATGCACCATGGCTCCAGGGTTTCAGTAATTTAGGCTGGTATTGATTGAGGAGAGACTGGGGCATATTCACCCACCTTTTTAATTTCTGTCTGATTTGGCCACTGCTTGCAGGTCAGCAGGCAATTTGATGAGACAAAAACAAACCAAGCATTAGAGCAGCCTAAATCACATACTTTTAGAAGTACCTTGTAAATAACTTTTAAGGCTGAACAAGGAGAGCAAAATGAAAGAACTGGCTATTGAGGAAATTGAGACTGAAGTTTCAGGCTGAGAAAAAATGGTTTCATGGCAGAGCTAAGAACGAATATCATTTACACCTACCATCGTTGCCTGCCTGTATTTTCCCAAACAAATATGGTGTCTTTTTCCTCATATTACAGTGATCATTCTGATTCAATGTGCATTGATTAGATACCAAAATAAAGCCAAGGCTCATATGGTTTCTTACAAAGGCCTCTAAGCATATCACTGCAGCAATGGGATGGATGACTTGGTAGTGTTCCAGATTATTCAAACCATGTAATGGTGTAGGACTGTCTTTGTGTTCCAAGGAAAGAAACGGGCTGTAAAGTTGAGCATAAAACTCCTATAAGGGTAAATCTGGGATGATTTTTCTCCTGGAGGTAATGATTCTAGTACTAAGCATGCTGGCTCATAGAAGGTGTTAGTGAATAGTGGAAGCCCACCAGTACCTGAAGGGGGGAAATGGCCCATTGACTTACATCAGGGGAGAAAATTTGCCACATACCAGGTGGTTTTCAGGAGTCAAAGCATAAGCAGATGAAGTGGGAAGAAAGGGTTATTTAATTCTATATTATTTCCTTTTGATTCCAGGGGTGAAGTGGTCCCCTCCTCACAAAACTGCATTAACATGCATCAAATTCCAGAACCTTTTCCCTTTCCCTTCTTAGAAATGCCCCCTGTAATGTATCAAGCACATCCACAGCCTCACAAGGTGTGAGCATGGAGGAGGGACTGAATTCAGTGTCAGCTACAGCCTCAAGCTCACCTCTTCTGCATTTGTATATTGATGGTGTGTGGGTCATGAGCAAAAGTCTAAGTAAAGGAGATTGATTATGTCACTTATATCAACCATCAGGTGTGGATATAAATGGATTTTCCAAGTTTACTGTGACTATCAAAAGCTTCAACTCTGATGTGCACAGGTAAAGAGAGACACAGAAATCTCTGATTGGAGTAATTAGCACTTTCCTGCAGAAGGCTTCTCTGATCTCTAATTGCATGTTCATTTTAGTCTTTTAATAGCACACTTGTGAGGTGCTTTTCTACTTGCTGCAGGTAAAGGGAGATGTGACCTCATATTCTGTTGCATGTGTTAGTAAAGCAGCAGATGTGATGTCCAGACTTGCTGAAGCTTTGGATGGAGAAGGAAAACAGCTCTGCATTTACTTTAGACCAATCAATTGCTGAGGACTCAGTTCATTATTTCTGACTAGCAGGGCATTTGATCAAATGGTATCCCAGGCAAGATGAAGTGCCACTGTTTGGCTTATAATAAAATCAAATTGAGTGGAGTGAGAGAGGGTAACATCTTGTTCCATGGGCCTGTGGAAAATACAACCTGTTCGCAAATATACACATGTGTTGGGAAGTCTCACTGGGCTCTGATGGACTCTCACAGCCAGCATGGAAACTGCAGGGCTCAGCTGCCAGTGAACCTGATTCCACCCTTCTAATAATTCATTGTACAACCAAATGAAACTACCTGAGCACCTTGCTCCTTTGTTTCAACTCCAGAAGTCAAACGCCTCAAAAGTTATTGGCAGTTTTAATTAAAACTAGCTTTGAGACACAGAGCAACCCATAATGGTTATGGCTCATTCTAGATAATACTGTAATAACCCTCTCTTCATGTTAAATATAGCAGCAATATCCTTCACTAGAGATGAGGACATTAGCACAAATAATCAGCCTCACTGTTGTGGGGAGGGCACTGATGCCAAGAGGGGACCTAAAATGATAGTATAAAAGACATTTGCTCCTGAAAAAGAGACATCCTGCAGCTCCCTGCCCTCTTCAGCATCCTTCCCAGAAGGCCTCTGAGTCTCTAGCAGATTTAGTTCAAACCTCCCATACTATCTCAGCAACATGCTGCCAGTGGGAGGCAATTTCCAGGTTCCTGCCCCTGCCTGGGCACTGGCTGCCTTGTCTCTGCTGGACGATCTCATTCACACAAGCCATTTGTCACCAGCACAGACCTGTAGCAGAGAGGGCTCTGTTTGCTGATGTGGCCACAATTTCAGCCCTGCTCAGCTTTTCTGATTCCAGGCCCTGGGCTCTGCTAAGGTGTTGCAGCAAAAGCAGGGCTCAGCTCACAGGTCACCAGACCTTGATGTTCAAGTAGGCTGATAAACAGAATTGCTGCTTTGCTGCATTTCAGAGCTGAAGTGGCCATGGTGCTCCAGTGGAAGGGTTTGCTTGGAAGCCCATGAGGTTCTGCCTTGGCCTGGAGATGCAGAGAGCCGTGGCAGATTAGCAGACATTGCTCTGAGGCAGTGAAGCCCAATGGCTCTGCAAATGCACCCCTGATGCAATGCCTGAGGGACATATCAAGGGTACATCCTGCCTTCTGCTCACTTACAAATCCTCAGTATGGCTGCAATTCACTGAAGTTCCCTCCTGTTGATTTAGATAGGAAAAGTTTTTTTCCTCTGGTGTAAATCCACTGAAGTTAACACATTCAGGGAAGCCACATGAGGGGTGAATTTGACCTGGGGAAGTTCCTGTCACAGTCTCAGGTGTACATTAAAACTGTCCAAGTCCAATGGCCCTTGCAGCATCAGACCAGTGCAATTTTATGAGGCAATCAAAAATTTAGTTGTTTCCTCACATGAATGACAGCCAAATAGTCAGTGGATTTTTTAAGAAAGTGTCTTAGGTTCATCTGAAAATCTTAAGACACTCTGATTTGATTTGAAGGGGGCCTCTGGGGGACAATGAAAAAAGTCCATTTGAAGGAACTCTGGTTGAGTACCACAAGATAAATGCATCCAAGATCACTCATTTCTTTTGAAAAGCACATCTCTATTCTTTTCCAAAAATACTGAGGATGTGCATCGAGCTTGCTGAAACAAGTTTTTGCTCTAAAGACCATTTCAGTGAAAAGGATTGTGGTCTTTTAAAGTAATGAAACAAAATAAGGCAGTATTTCTCCTTTGAGAAAAATAAAAAAAAATAAAACCTTCCTCCTTAGAGTTCCTATTCCTTTTTCACCCTGTGTCTGTAATTATATAATAAAGACAAGAGAAAAATCACTGGGTTTGTACTCAAAATTTGAAAACATCTTCACAGGATTTTTTACAGACGTTTTGGGGAAATGCTTAGCTTTCCAACAGATGATACATACCTTACTTATAGAACCATAAGCTCCTGCTAACTTGAAATTCCTCATATGAAATGCACTTCAGTGGCCATTGTGTTCAGGAATGGTTCATCCTTGGGAAAATATTATTGCTGGAATGCTACATGAGTCCACAACTTAGAGCTGGAGGATGCATTTAAATTCTCTAAAGAGGTTTTAGGAATTCATAGCAGCACTTGATCTACCTTTGGGGGAGGGAATATGTCTGGTTTTGTGCTGCAACAGCTGAAAGCATTAATTGGTTGATCTTTTCACCAGCAATTCATTGTATTTCATTATTTGCCTCTTACGTGTCTGTTCTGTTGCCCCCAGTACCTACTAAATATTTCCTAGCTGCAGCATGGCATCTTGAAAGAGGGAGAGGGGCTCCAACCATCACTCTGTTCCTAAAGAATGAAAACAAAGTCAAAATAAAATGAGAAAACAATTGACACTACAACAATAATCAAACTGCAGACTGCATTAGTATTTTTCCTTCAGAAGCTCTGGAATGAGGCAACAAGATGCATGCCTTTCCACAAAATAATTATGTTATAATGACACTGTCTTAATGTGCTCAGAAAGAGAAACTGTTGTTAAGGCTCACTAAATGGAAGTGCACAAGCAGAACAGGTAGCCTAAATGGCAGCTAGGTTTTGTATTTTCTTCCCCAGACTGGAAGATTAGGATCAATGAAGTCATAGCGAGATACAAATGAAAAATCCAGATCTGGATTTCAGATTTTTCCTCAAGAGGTAGAAGAAGGCTTAAGATTCAGATTGATTTTATAAAGGAAATGTGTAAGTCTCTATCTGTTCACTCCGGTTCCAACAAGTAAATAACATCAGCCTCTCTGATCCCTGAGGAATGATGATTTACAACATTGGTAATGTGCACTGAAGAAAAATACAACTTGTTCCTGAAAACCGCTGATTAAAGTGATAATAGCAAAGCCAAATAACTCAGGGCTTCCTCCTTTTATCACTCATACCTGCCTTACCTCTTGTTACTCCACTCAGCAGCACTGACTCCGATTTAATTTGCAGGAATGGGGCTTGTCTGCAATGCTGATCAACACAATTCAGCCTTTGCAAACACTTGCCAGTGCCAGGGGACTTTCTGGTAATGCTTTTAGCAGAAATAATTTTAAGAAAATGAACTGCTAAATTATGAACTTCTACAGAGACAGCACCAGGCAAAAAAATTACAAAATCATAGTATGCACTGCCTACTGGGAAGTAGCACTGTGAAGGGCATGAGCTATTGAAGCAGGAGGGAAGTACAGCCTGGCAGATCTGTTTAGTCCTGTCTCATCCACTAACGCTGCCTCAGTCTCTGCCAGGAGTCTGACATAGGAGAGATCCATAAAGAGCAAAAGCTACTAGTGATGGAATTGAGCATTCCATTCCCATTTGGACAATAGCAAATCTTTTGTCTGGTCTGTCTCCTTTCTCCTGTTGCCTCTCTACACTGCCCCAGGATTTGGGTGAAATGCTTTTCTCATTTCCTTGTGCCCCACTGGGCATATGTTGTAATCTGCATGGAGAGCAAGACTCAAGCACTGAGTGTGCAGGGAATGCTGCAGGAACCCAAATCATTTCACTTCTAGAAACTCAGAATTACAAGAAATTTGGGCTAGAAGGAACTCAAGAGTTCCCCTTGTCCTAGTGAATCTCCTTGGCCAGGACAAAGCCTGTACAATGTCATTCCCAGAAGATGTTTGAGAAGACTTCCATTGATGGACACTACATGGCTCCCCAGAAATCTACACTAATGCTGCCTCCACAGCCAGTACCAATTTACCCTCACATCTCACCGGAACCCACTACTCAGGTCCCCCATGGACACTGCAGTCTGTTTAGTCTCCCATCTGCTTTGCTCACATACGTGGCTTTTGAGGCCCTCCACAAAACCCACACTTTTTGCCAGTGGGCATTTCCATCTCCCAGAGATCCAGCCAGGTCCAGTGACCGGAAGCTGGAACGTGACATATTTGGATTAGAAACAGTTTAACAACTGTGACAATTTACCACAGACTGTGCTGGCATCACTGATGGGCAGTTTAAAATATGGATACCAGAAGTTTTTTAACCATCACTGTGTTTCAAAAAGGAATTAATCCCAAAGCATCCTCTACTTAGTGTTTACCCTGTACTATATTATCCTATAATTGGTTGTTAGGTCAGGATTGCAACTTGGCAGGTTCCTCTTCCTTGCCTAATGAGTGTTTCTTCCTCATTGCTCAGTAAAGGACTTGTTATTTTCCCCCTGCAGATCTCTTTCTCCCATGAACACTCTCTCACAACACAAACTTATGCCCTCTCCCCCCATAACAATCCAGCCCTTCGCATGTAGAAGAGCTGCTGTTGGCTCAATCAGGCTGACACAAAGATTCTAAATAATGAGCTGTTCAGTCTGACGAGCTTGAGGCAGTCGAAGTGTTTCAAACTTGGCAGCCCAGCCAATTCACCACTCAGACACTGTACATTTCCCTCCTGCCTGATAGGCAGCCCTGCAGTGACATGAGTCATTTTCCTTCCTCTCCTCTTAAACCATGGACTTTCCTGGGGCTGAGCCAACACATAGCACTGCACAGAGGTGTGCCACATGAAGGCCTGGCTCCTGCTAGGACAAATCCTCCTAGGAGTCACCAGGAGTTTGCTGTGCCTCACCCCAGCCCTGGCATTTGTCTTACGTGGGGTGTGAGTTCCTCACAGGACGAGTCCTGTCTGTCTTCAGCTATGTGAAGTGCCTGTAAATCCATTGGGCAAGAGCCAAAACACAGCATCACCCTAGTCATAGTGCAAATCTCTTATCTCTCTAGCACCTTCAGCTAGGCTCAGCCAACTGCATCTTGTGTCTTGGCCTCAAAAACATGGCTCATTTCTCATCCCAGCAAATGGTCCTGCTCTTGCAAAATCCTGTATCAAGGCCAGTAGAAGCTGGCTCCCCATGTGAGACCACACATGAATATTGTACCAGGTCCTAGATGGAGCTGTACCAGAAACACTGAGCAACATCAAACTGGAATGGAAACAGAGACAAACTGGAAGGGTTTGTAGAAACCCCAAATTAAACCACACTGAGATGTCTGGCATAATGCATTAGGGAAGATTAAAAGAGTTAATCTGCATGGCTTTACTGAACAGCACAATTCAACAGCGATAGCCTGAATTCAGAGGAAGATGAGAAACTGTATCCTGGTACAGGGAACTGGCATTAGAGGTAATGAGATTACACTAGTTTGGACAATGAAAGCTGTTTTAGCAATTAGGAATAGGATGCCTTACCTGGCTCACCTATATCTTGACACAAATTTGTACAGCAAGGGAGGAAGCGTAGCCTTCCCTTGCTACTTTCAGAACAAACAAAGCACTTGCTGGGACTGCCTTGCCCTAGGCACCACTGTATGTCCCACAGTGTCTGGCAGGGACAATTTTTACCCTAGGTAGGACACAGTGGTCTTTGCAGACTCCTCCTTAGGATAGCTTGAGGCTATATGTAGTGAGGCACTACAGGATATGTGAGTTGTCACATTAAAGCCGGCAACATGGGCAACAAGAAGTGTAGATCCCAAAGCACACAGCACTTCAGCTCTTTCAAGGACCACACACCTTCCAAAAGCACAGAGTGGTTTACTCAAACCACCCAAAGCTTGTCCTCAGGAGTGGGGGAATCCTATCAGACCAGCCTCTGATCTCCTCTGCTTCCACAGCACAAGCAAGTATGCGAAGAAGTAAGATGACATTTGGGTTATTGCAGAGAACAGCAGATAATTTAGTGAGATTAAAGGACAGCCTTCTCTCCCACAGAAACCATCTCTGCATGGCTGAGCAGTAACCTGGCTCTGCTGGAATGATGCTGCTCGAGCGCCTCTCTGTGGATATGAGCTCTTCTTCCTCCCTCTCACAGCCTTCTTAATCCATCAACTGACTTTTAACTTTGTTTTACTTTTCTAAAACACAGAGCCAAAGGGCTCCTATTATACCCAGGCAGTACCTCTGAGTTCACGGAACTTGGCACTAAGCTAGGAGTTGGCCAACCTTGAACTCTTACAGTTTCATCTTTTGATGGTTTTATATATATATATGATACCTCTTAAAGCCTTTCCATAGTTTCCAGTAGCAGAATAGCTCAAATTGGAACAGGCCTACAGCTGCCTAGGGCTCACGGAATGACCAGGAATGAAAGCATAGCTGGCAAGGGCATTGTCTTTGAAATAAGCAATCAGGTGCCTGTGTTTCTCTCCAGAACGTGCTGTGGAGCTCAGCACACGGCTCCATCACCAACACACATGTCAACACACTGATCATGCCAAATTTTCTGTATTCCTTCAGAAAAGCAGGAAACAAATGGCTCCCTGCTGAAATCATGAGTAAAAACAAAGACTCTTCATCAGCCTCCTGCAGCTGCTTGTTGTTTTCCTTTCTCTGTGAAGCCTGCCAGCTCCTGGTTATCTTGGCCAAGCACATGATTAGAATCTTAGAGCAAATTCTAACTGCAAACAAACAAGTACATCTTGAGATGAATACACACAAACTGGTGGATGCACAGTACATCTAACTGTTCAGCACACCCTGTCCTGCCTCTTCTGACGCTAAGCAGGCCCTGCTCCTCTTCTGAATGGAAAGCAGATGGAGTAGGATTAAGGGCAAAGATCCTCAAGCCCTTTACCTTTGCACAAATAGCAAGAACTAGACCCAGTGCTGTTTGAGGGGCCACGTATTAGTTCTGCTGGCTTTCTGCAGCATAGGAAGCAATGGAGGAATAGGAATTCCTGCCTGAGTAATCCCCTGTGCCTGGTTATGCCAGAAGGTTCACTGTTTCTAAAAGTACCATAGAAACAAAGCCATTAAGTTGTATGGCTGCCACAACAAGAACAGAAGAAAGGATCAAGGATTGTTCCTTGTTCACTTCAATGCTGAACCAGGTGGCTCAGTTTAAACAGGCATTGAAGGTGGTTTGAGCTAACCCATTTCACTCTGCACTAAAGCAGACGGCAAGGGCTCCCCCAACCCAGTATCAATATCCGTAACAATCAGATGAGCTGTGAAGCTGTAATCTGTGACAGATGGAAAATGACAGCACAAAAGGTTTTACTACAGCCCTCAAAGCCCTTCACAAAGGTAGCAAATAAGAAGGTTTAAATTTATATAGCTTGTCCTTCTCCAGAGTAAAGCCAGGAATCTGAGACTGGGAAATGCTTCTCCCTCTCCCTACCTTCCCAGCAGATTGGCTGACTTTCTTTCCAGAGGATGAGCTGAAATCTCTCATCAAAACTCAGCCCAAAACAAGACAACTTGCTATGAAAAATTGAAATGGGACCTTGGCATGGGAGCACCTACACAGCTCAGTTCTATGCTGAATCACTGGCACCCTGCATTGATGCTTTGCTGAACCTCTGTGAGAGGCACTAGAGTGAGACCTGGGAAAAAAAAACTCCCCTATGCACACAGATTTGAGTGGTTCCTGGCAAATTTGTCATATTCCTTGTGGGTTAAGCAGTCATCCTGGAAGCATGACCAGTTTCAAAAAGACTGAGGCTTTTTTATGGGGTTTATGCTCAAGAAAGCATGTTTGCTATGGTTGAGAATGGTTGTTTTGAGTAATCTCATATAAAGCCCTTCAGGTTCCATAGCGTCCCTGACCACCTGAAGAGCAACAAAGATACCCAGTGCAAAATGCAGGTAGGTTCTCAGCCCCCAGCTGAGTAATCAACATTGGGATGCTGCCAGTCTCCCACAGGACTACCGACCTGAAAATACTGACAAGTGAAAGAATGACCAGGGACCCTGCACACTTTTTTGCCCCATCTGTCAAGTATACAAGGCAAGTTACTAACTTATTACACTTCTGGAGTAAGAAACAAATACATGGATGCTTGGCCTTGCATTGTCCCTGCTAGTACTTTGTCCTGTATTGCCTGTAAGAGGGATGCTTCAGCTTTTTATGGCCTTTGGCCATTGTGCTTGTCATGCTCCTGGCCTGTCTTTGGCTCAGCACAGCCCTGACTTCTCTGAATCCCTCAGCTTTTGTCCTGCTCCTTAGTGACATTCTTGGCTCTAAAACCAGTTCAAGCCTGACCTTAACCCAGAGTGCTTGTCTGCACATTTCCATGCTGCAATTCCTAAGCAATCTTATCCCCAAACTCCCTGCTTTGAAGTCAAAAGAAACAATTAGACTGCAGAATGGCCTATGTCAGGCCTGTCACACTCTGCCATGTCACTGCTGCTTAGCACTGCTATGCTCTGAGAGATGACACCTTCATGGCCAATTTGCTGCCTGCTTTGAAAGGACCAGGTCTCTTGTTAAGCACAGGGATACTTGCTGGCTGCGCATCAGTGTGAGAGCAGAAGATGAGACTCACTGGTGAGCCCCAGCAACACAAGGACAGAACATCAGAGTCTGATAAAATGCCAGTCCTATGAAGAGCAAGAGACTTTCACTGGAGAAAAGGTTTTATTAAGGACCATTGTTATTATTGTAACATACTATATTGCTCTAATGCTCCAGGTCTCTGGGACAGAGGTGATTTGAACAGTGTCAATATATCCATTCAAGATCATGGGCCAGAGCATGGTCCTCAGGATGCAAGGCTACTGCTTCTTCCGTCCCTTCACTTTCTGTCTCTCCTTGTCCATGGCAGCTGCTTGTGCCTTCAGCCGACTCCAGTACTCAGGTTCCTCCAGTCCCAGTGGGCTCTGGTACCTGAGGGGAAAAAAGGTGTGGTTAAAAGAAAAACAGTCCCTGACATTTTGCCAGTGCTCAGACAACACCCCCAGGGGTCCCTGGGGCTCACTGCAAATTAAGCAGTTTGACTTCTTGTTTCCAAAAAACCTCAGTGACTCCCTCATTCCAATCAACACCCAAGTTTATTGCTCTTGATGGCAATAACCACTGAATTTCTTGTTGTCTGTAACTTCTGTAGACACAGGACTCGCTGCAGTTGTCTTTGCACTGCTCTGGCTTCAGCTCTCAGTACCTGGGGAACGAGATAATCCCCAGAGGTGGTGCCTCCACATTTTTTCTAGTGTAAAACAGACAAGAGTCTCCAGCTTATGAGAAGGAGGTACAGAACTGGTGGCTGGTAGTATAGGATGAAACTTTTCTGCACTTAAACTAGACAACTGGTGTTCACCCTGGAGACAAGGATTCACCCTGGAGACAAGGAAGTAGGGAAGGCTACCAGAATACGTGTGCTGTAAGGTAATACGTGCACCCACTTATTCCATTCCAAATTGGAGAATTAAGGCATAGTAAAAAGAAGATACAGAATATTGACACGGGTCTGGCTCTTGTTTCCCAAAGTAATTCAAGTGAAAGGACTCCAAAAAGAAATGTCACAGTGCCATCTAGTGACGACATCTATGCAATGCATCAGCTAAACTGCAACCTCGGCCCGAAAATGCTGGGGTTCTCAAACCGAGAAACCTTCAACATAAACCTACTTAAACATCAAATGAACCGGGAATGGAGGAGAGGAGAGAGATACAAAGAGATCCCAGATGTTCCTGGCTTTGGGATCAAAAGGAAGACGCAAATGCTTAAGTAAGGATCATATTCCCTGACAAGCCCACTCAATCTGTGTTGCACAAAAGCACATTAGAACTAGCAAGCTATCTCTACCTGAAATAACAAGACTGCCCCAGGCATCCTGACTTACAGCTGAAACTGTTCTAGGAAGGACAGAAGGGAAAGGAGAAAGGAGTCTGGGTAACTGTCAGGAATACAGCTGCCTGAATATCAACCTTCCCCAGACACAAATCTGTCACAGCACACAGAACAACCCAGGAGATCCAGGGTGAGACCTTGCATGAACCTCAGCAACACTAACTTATATTATAATGCAAGAGCACTTACCTCTCAGGTAGAAGGAGAAACTTACCTATTATGTAAGAAAATGTTACATCTCTCAATCCATGACAGGTTCTGCAAGGATTTGAGGGGCAAATCTGGTTCCTTTGAGAAAGCCTTCTTTAATGGGTTGAAATCAAAAAGAAAGATGGTGCTGTGACTGGCTTTGCTCTGTGCCAATCCATTGTCCTGCTGCTGCTCATCTCCTAGACAGAAACGAGCACAGTTAGCTACTGCATCAGAAGTCATCCAATAAGAACTATCAAGGATCAGCAAACAGCTGAATGCACCCAGTAATCATGTGTCTATGATGACTCCAAGGTGCTACCCACCTCGAAGCAGCAAGCAGGAATTTACAGTATCCACTGTGAACACTGGCTTCCAGGGGGATGCTACAGCATGAGAAGGTGGTATACTGAAGCAGTAAACAATCTGTGGTGTGTCAGTGTTCATCAGGGACACTGTGCCATTCCAAAAGAAGATCAAGACCTGAAACAGCAAATTGACATTTAGAAATAGATGTAAAAGAAGTGAAAAACATTTCCTGGAAAGGACATGGAATGATATTCAGAACTTCACATCTCCAGCTATGATGCTGTTTTCTTTGCCTGCCCCATAATCATATGGCCACAGCAGATCAAGAACAGGCTGTTCAGAGAACTTGGACTGAATTGCTGGGATTGGAAAAGGGCAAGAGGGCACATTATAAATTAACTAGATCCAGCCTTCTGCATGGCTGCTATGGTGAGTGCCTCCCCATGCCTGAAAACTTTCTGATGCCACTTGAATGATCTGGGTAGACTCTTGTTTGTAACTTCCTCACCATGATGCCCCCTCATATATTGACTGTGATACCTGAAGCTTCACAGCTGACCCCTCTCCTCTTTCACTTGGACCTGTCCATATGCAGGGGCCTCCAGTGCCTTCCACCTAGATCAATTAGAGGGTATGGGTGCAAGGCCATATTGCGTAAGATCATGGAACAGAAACCCTTTGAGCATTACCAACTACATATAGACCTGTAACTGGTGCAGGAAGTCTTCATGCTAAAAATAGTTGGAGGCTGGGAAAGGATGTGAGAGCAGAACCATATCTGATTGCCGTGCTCTTTATCTTCTAGGCACATAGTTACAGTCATTACTGGAAACAAGATCCTAGGTGAGCTGGGCATGTGCTCTCACCCAGTTCTTAAGAGATCTGGCAGTAATACTCACTGCACTGGGGAAAGCCAGGATGGGCACCACTTCACTGACAGTAAGATTTGGATCTTCAGGCCTGTGAAAGGGACACAGGTTTATGTACCTGGCATGTACTGAGAAGCTGTAATAATGTCAACGGTAGTGTGTGGCACATTGGCTGGCATGAAGTTCCAGCCCTGTAGAGACAAAGCCTGTCCCCTCCTGGGTAGGAACCCCCGAAGCCCAAAGGCCCTATGCCAACCTTCCTAGGAACTACATTGGAGTTACAAATCCCCTGTCTGCCATGGAGGCATGAATCCATAGTCTTTAGAGCAGCAGCTTCCCTTCTCCACAAACCAAAGGGATAAGTGAACACAAAAATTACAGAAAGATGGCAAGAAATATTTATTCTGACTTTTAGGAGGAAGTGACTCTGTCAAGGGAGAAGACAGAATTGAAAACTCCCCTGGGTACCTGGCAGAGACATGAATAGTTCAATGACAGCTCTGGAGCTGTACTACAAGTACTTGTGTTTTGGTGCACAGAAGCATACAGAAACACCCCAAATTCTGGCATAATCTCTGGATTTTAACACTAGCAAAACTAGACTTGCTGATGACAGCAACATGGTAGAGCCATCTTGGTAAAAGCTGTATAAAGTTCTCTACTCCACAGAAGTCTGGGGCTCCCTGTTAGACCTGACCACTGTACCTACAGCTTCTTTGGCTGGAGTGAGGTCTATCAGAGTCCATCTCACCTGTCTGCCAGGAGTGTGATGCTGGACTTCCCAGCTCTGGGAGCTTTCAGCAAATAGTAAGAGCTGTCTGTACACAGCACTAGAAGCTGCACAATGAGACAGACAGGACCTGTACCAGGACAAGGTGTGTCATCACTGGCAGCTGAAGAACTCTGCAGAAAGTGGATACTACGGATGAAACGTTCCTCTAGAATGGCAGTCACAGACAGTGGGTATCCTGAGGAAGGAAATAAAAAGGAATGAGAAATTTATCAAAGGAAAGCTTAGCTTGGACTGTGGCCTCCTCAGAGGAAGAAGCCACCAGAACAAGCTTGATGGCAAAAGAAGATTCTTCTGCCAGGAGAATCCCTGCATCATGGTAAGATGCCACTAGCACTGATGGCAGCCTGAACTGCAATGCCACAACCATTTCAAAGACAACCTGAGAGTGCAGTGGCAAAGCAATGACTGTCACTCTCTCACAGCTTCAGGGCAAGATGGTTGTCAGTCTTCACTGCAGCAGTTCCAGACCCTGCATTGATTTGGATGGGAATGGCTCTGCAAGGACCAGAGCAGTCACACTGTGCTGGCAACCTCTGGCCGAGCATCTGATACACTCCTGAATCCAAACTATTTTCAGATTTCCTTGTAAACGCACTACTATCTGCTTGTTCACACCAAACCAGAGCCTCAGACTCCTAGGGAACAGAGCAATCTATCCACAGTGATTCCAATACGCAAGCTCACCTAGGTGTTTATCCCAAATAGTTATTGTTGCATCTTCACCTGCTAGTGCCAGGTACCTGGAGCAGGAACTGACAGCTGAGCATGCAATTTGAGCTGCACATGGCCACACAACATCAGGTTTCAGATCAGAATCTAAACAGAATGAAATGAAGAGACACAACTGTAAGAAGGTGCAAAGCATTCTCTCTTATGGTACTAGCATCCATTTTTCAAATAAAACATGCACCATTCTGCAGTCTCCTGCCAGAGTAGATTCACTAAAAATACTGTCAGCCTGAGCAACGCAGAGCCCCACAATTCAAATGCCAGCCTAACCCACATGATATGAGTCAGCTCTCCTCCCAATTCCTCATTTCCCTGAATCATGAAGACCTGACAGGATGACAGCCACTAGCCACAGAACTCTTCCATTCCTCACAGAGTGCTCTGCTAGACAAAACAAGACTTTCTTACCCACTTGCTCCTTGAGTGGATGGTTAAGTAAGTACAAGCAGAAATTGTGGTTTCCATCCCAGTGCACACCAATGCCAGCTGGAACATCTGGTACAGAGAAGGGGACAACAAAAAGAGAAGGAGACTGGGGACAAAGAAGGAACAATCAAAGACACCAAAACACCATTAGAAAGCTCTCATTCAAGCTGTCATGGTTCCCCCAGTAAAAACTCTACTCACACAGAAACTAAACCAGACAACCTCTCGCTATGTTATTTTTATCTTGCCTATGTGCCTCATTTTTTGTTTGGTGGTTTGGCGGGGGTTTTTTTGGGGGGTAGGGAGGTTTTTGGCTTTTTTTTAAACTATGAAGATAATTTTTTTTACTCCATACTTGTAACTGACTTGTAAGGCTTAGGGCTGACACTTTAACCCAAGCTTATGTCCTTGGAGATGGAATTTATAAAGTGAACCCTAGCCAGAACCATTGAGCTCTAAGTGGAGCTCAATGTCCTGCAACAATAT
The DNA here is from genome assembly GCF_047495875.1 of Pithys albifrons albifrons. NCBI lineage: Eukaryota > Metazoa > Chordata > Aves > Passeriformes > Thamnophilidae > Pithys > Pithys albifrons. Next base: position 13,677,398 of record NC_092470.1, read on the forward strand.
GCTTCCTAAATTAATAGCTTTGTGCCCATTTGGATTACCTGGCTGTACTTTCATATCAGATCCCACCTGTAGGACCTGGCTAGGCAGGAGGAAATGAAAGGTAGCATGTCTGGAAAAAAAAGAAGAAATACATGTTAAAAAAAGGACTTGATAAGAGCACAGCACTGTGACAAGACCTAAAGTGGCTCCAGCCCCTGCCATGAAGCCTTGTGATGAAGGAGGCAAAGAGAAGACAGAGGCTTCCATCTACACTTGCTAAGTGCCCTGTGTTGATGTCTTATGGACTGAAGTACTTGTTGGTGCTTCCACTCACCTGGGGATCTCCTCCTTGTTCACACCCTTGGCCTCCAGATACTCCCGGTATGTGCTACAGAAGATTGCTTCCTGCAGCTCCCACTGGAAATCCTTGACTAGGTGGTTGTACCCCAAACCGAGCATGCTGCCATCATCCACTTTCTTCAAGGCATCCAAAGGGTTTTCAAAACTGCTTCCTGGATTGGGATCACAAAGGAAAAAGGCACAACCCTGAAGGAGCAGACACCATGGAGGTATTTTGAGCATTCCATCCTTTGAGGTGGCATTGTCTTGAAGTGGGATACACTGCATCTTCTGTGAGACTTTCCATTTTCCAGTATTTGAAGGAAGGGATTTAGGGCAAGACTTCTGAGGATCCTGCTCACCTTGCCTTTCTGTGGCATTCTTCCAGTATAAAGTCTGTTCCCTCCACATCCTCAACATTTTCCCATTAATCCAGAGTAATGAACTAGGGGTGCTGCCAGGGTGCAGGAAGCAACTTCCTCCCCCTCCAATGACACTGAAGCCAAGGGTGTATGACACCCAGTTTGAGACACACTGAAGTATTTTGTGCTGACAAGGATGACATGTGAGATGGTATGGTAGGAAGCAACTCCCACTACAGGATTAAATGGAACTAGAAAGAGAAGCCAGGAAGGGACCATGGAGCACATTACTGAAACTTTCTGACCTATTCTGTATTTATAGGACCATGATTCCTTTGCCACCTGGAATAGACTGCAGCCTGCAATACAGATGAGTTCTGACCTGTAATGGGTTTGGGTGGCTTCACTGTCAGCAGCAGCACTGGGGGATTCAGCTCTCCAACAGCTTGGTTTGCAGACACAAAAGACTCCTGCAACAGAAAAGTGTCCATCTGTGAACTGCATTGTGCACTACACTGATGAGTTTTCACCTGTTCACGGGAATCAAATGCTTCCTAAACTATGTGTATGCAAAAGCTGGCTGACACTGCTTAGGACACTGGTTTTAGGTTCATTCTTCAGGCCAAAACACAGAAACTTGAGAGGGTCACTATTTTCTCAACATTACAAATTATGTCCTGTCCGGACTCCTAGTTTTGTGTCATCTCTGAATTATTCTTGTTGCAGTATAGGCCTGTGTGAGACACAGCAATGCTCAGAAAATAAAGGGGGAAAAAAGAAAGAAAAAAATAAAAGAAGCAGGACTAAAGGTTGCAGAGTGCTGCTGGGCAAGAACCAGATATTACTTCACAGAGCCCAGGAGAGGAGAAGGTAACTTAAATGCTTGACTGGGAATAAAAACTTGCAACAGCGTGTGTGCAGCACACCACCGCCCCACACACAGACACTTGGCTAAACAGAATAGGTCTGGCTAAATAATCAACCATGGCTGAAAAGGAAAGGGCAGGAACCTGGGTAGTTTACATGGAATCAGTAAAGAGGGAATGCCTGAGTCCTGGCTTTTGGCTTGGCTAAGTTAAGGGGGATGTTTGCCTTGAAGACAGAGATGAGAAGCAGCTCCCTCTTAAATGTACAGGAAAATCTTTGATGAAGGAAGAGGAAAGAGGTAGAAGCCAGGTACCACAGAGGGTTACCTGGAGGTTAGTTAGAGGCTGCTGAGCAAGAGATGCTTGGGTTGTTAAGAGGTGTTAGCAGGGTGAAAGTGATAGAGGAGAGGGTTAAGCACTGACTCAGCATTTAACATTCCCCCATAACAGCTCAGGACAGTCACTGAGGCCAGTTACCACCTGTGCAGAACTGCCTTCATGCAGCTCCTGAGTTTTCTGCCCAAGAACAACAGGTGACAGTGGTTAGTGTACACATGCAGAGACTCTGCCCTGCCCAGGTGGGTTTGGCCATGACCCCACCAGGCTTCTCTCATAGGTAGTCTAAAACATAAACTCTGGTTCAGGGCCAGACTCCCAAATGGTGGCATTCTGCCTGATTCTCACTTCTTTTCCCCCTCCCCCAGTAACATAAGGGAGAAGCCCTATGGGAATACCCTTACACAGGGCTCCCTCAGATGGGGCAATACTACTGAGAAATCAGCTGCCAGTTTCAGGGAGTGGCAGCAGGAACATTAACTCTGGGACCAAGGGAATCTCGTTGGAAAGCCTGTCTTGGGAGACTAAACATGTCCCAATAACACAAAGGCCTTATGAAATGTGGGATGGGCAGCTGTAGCAGCTGTAGAGACACACACACACACCATCCCCTTGGGTCAACAGACTTGTTCAGCCTGTATCTTGCTGTCACTGTCTGCAGCAGCAAGGCTTGGGGAAAGACCTGTGGGCAAAAGAGTGTAAGAAAAAATAGAACAGAGGGAGATGGAATTGTCTTGTACCACAGATGTACAGCTTGGCCTCATCTCACTGCAAGCCAGCTCTGTTGTAGTTCGTGGGTTCTTTTCCATCTCCATCAGCCAGGAATCCTTAGGCAACTGGTAGATCTCCAGCCAAGCTTTTGTGCTGTCTGCGTTGGGAGACCATGTTGAGCAATTAGAAATGAGGAGAAAAGGTCTTTAAAGCAAGCAGCTTCTGTTTTTTAATACAAAATCTCAGCCTTCAGCTCAAGTCCTTGAGGTCCCACATCCACCAAAGAAATTCCATTAAGCTCATCAGTCAAGAATTTGACCTGTAGCCCTTGAGCAGTAGAGTAGAAAGCAGAAAGTGAGATGTGGTCTCACATTAGGTCTCTGAGGATGCTACAAATCTCATTCTCAGCATGTGTCCAGGTAGATTCCACCAAACGAGTTCAGAAAACCTGCCTGCAATAGATTCACAAACTCAACTGCCATGAAGCAGAAGAATGTTGTAGCAAGGAGTTTCTTGCAGTGTTTTTAGAGATTCTCTATGCTGTCTGGCTTATGTCTACAGAGAAAATTCTTTTACATATTTCCAGTGTAAAAGTGAGCCATGACAAACCAGAGGAATAACTGAGTTTGGGACTCCTGAAGCGGAGGAGGAAACCTGCTCTCACTGAGCCTTCTGGCAGCTGGGAACTGCAGTGATCAGTTTCAGTCAGCTTACTTTTTGAAAGAGACCTGATCCATACCAAGCCTTTTGGAGAGGACAGGGAGTGGTGGGAGCAGCTCTCTAAGCTGGAGGAGGGACTGGGAGGGTTATAACAGGACCCCTGGGTACTCAGAACACTTGCAGCACTTTAAAAGCATTGCTGCTGGCCCCTCTGCTGTGTGACAGAACACAGCAGTTGTCACCCAACACACCATGTTCTGCACTTGCCTTGCAGCAGGACTCCTGCGTAATCACCACCTGGGGACAGCACCACCTCCACACAAGTGCTTCTCTTGCTGATATCCCCCTGCCAAAGGAAAACAGGCTGGCATCAAGACAGGATTGCTGATTGAGAGAACTCCATGGCCTTACACAGCTCTCAGCAGGCTGAAAGCCAGGCATATTGTTGGAAGAACAGGAATAAATACTGGGCAAAACTTCTGGAGTGCTGCTGTCCATGGCAGAAATTCCTGAGGTCAATTAGTACTTCTCATGATTGATTACTTACCAGTCTGTGTCCAGTGTCTATGGAATTAACTCAGTACTTACCACTTCATTTAGGACTTTAATGAGCAGAAAGCTTTCCTTATGAAAGCAGAAGAGCCGGACAAGCCCTGGAATAGAAACACAGAAGTAGCAGAGGAGGTAGAGAAAAGTGAATGGATGGTAGCCGTATTTTTGGGAGATGGCTGATACAACATTGCAAGAGAGTGAACAGGACTAGATTTTTTCCTGGACTCAAGGAACAACATCCTACTCTTTTCAGCACTAAACTTTTGCTGTCTTCCTTATGCAAGCAGCAGCAGCAAACATTTGGTTGTGCATAGAGATGGATAAGCCAGTTTGAAAAACACCTCCACCAGAGCTGATAGGTTTCTGATGAACCCACAAATTAATCTATATCCCATAGGGAAATTATAGGTGCAGAAACAGGTCATGTCCAGTCGAAGGTGTTCCTAAAATTTACTGTGCTTTACCCTCAGCTCTGCACTTGCCTCTGCTGCTCCAGAGAGGACACTAAAGCCACACCCTCTGCTAATCACAAGGCCCTGGGGCCACTCTGTTACCCCACAATCTGATAGGTTATCTAAGGCCCTCTTTGCAGGGCCTTCTAGGAAACCTGTCAGCCATCCTAATGTTCCTCCTGATTTAGCATTCTTCCATAGTACAGCTACCAATCCAGCTCCAGTTATCCCTGGAGAGGGCAAGGAAATCCATGTCACTAACCCATTTCATCCACAGCAAGCAGGACATGGCACTCATTCCCCAAATCCGAGGCATGGATGGCACAGATCTCTGACTTGACAGCATCCCAAGCACAGACATCTTTACAGTCACATGTGTTGAAGGCAGCCAGACCCTCAGACAGACCAACAAAGATGTATTTTCCAGACACTGCAAGGCAATTGGCTCTTCCAGTCACCTACCAAGAAAGAAGAAAGATGAATGTACCTGAGTGCCTTCCCAGCAGAGGATACATCAGCCATACTAATGATATACTGCCTGTTCCAACACAAAATGCTGATTTATTCTACAGGGAAAAAAATTTGACATGTGCTTTCATGAGAAGACCAGGGGAGCGTCAGAGAACAGGCTCTCATCTCTGCCACAGAGATTGCTCTGTGTTGGGCATGAGAAAGTTTGTTCCCACCTTTCCCCTTCCCACAAGCAGAAGGGGCTTTAAAAAGTCAAGAACTCAGGAGCACTCAGCCTTCCCACTGCCAATGCAGAGCTGTGTTGGGATGGTGAACTCCTCCAGGCAATCACAGAACACCAGCAGACACCAGTGTATCCTCCTGGATTCCCCACATAATGATGGAGAAGGCAGCACTGCCCTGCTGCTCACAGTACTCCCATTGGAGTACTCACCACAGCACAGAGCTGCCTTTGCCCATTTATGTGCTACTGGCTAATTATCTTCTCAGCAAACAAGGGTGGAGCCAGACTGGGAAGCACAAGGTAAATTTAGTATTTAATACCTGCTTCTCTCTTTTCAGAGAGGCGTGATAGATGAGTGGGAAGCAGAACCTGCCAGACAAGCTTAGAAGCTGCTGGCTTTTAAAGTGAACTAGTGACATGGTGGTGGATTCTGAGGAAGGTCATGAACAGAAGAATGTAAAATCAACTGAATGGATATTGTTTGGGAAAGCTGCTACAGAGGTTACTGCTATCTCTGCTGTGAGAGACTCTGTACCTGGAATTCAGCTGTAGGAAAGCATTTTGTGGGCTGGACCTTCACATTTTGTGCTTCTTGGAGCACCTTCCTTCTTTCAATGATTTCCATAGCACTCTCAAAGACCTGCATCACCAGCTTGTTGATCATCTTGACGGGCTGAGGCAACCCATCGTGCTTCCGGTCGGGATCCTGCAGGAAGAAATCTTCCTCATCATCCCGTATCCAGTCCTTTTCAGATGGTGGGGGAATCTCCAGGGGGTGCCTGCGGAAATTCGCTGCCATGGTTCTGCCCTTCCAGGTGTAAGACACACCACAGATGCAGGAATCACCCTGGATGCAGAAGAAAGAAGAGTCCTGGAATATCTACTTTCATGAGGTAATGGGGGAAAGATGAATAATGATTTCTAATGGGGGTTCCTTCCAGTACTGGTAGCCAGAGCAATCCTTCCATACAGCTCATTTCTACTTGTGCCCCCTCTGCTACCCAAGGGTTTGTCCTGCTCTGGGAATATCAGCCACACAGGAATCTGTAGGGGCTGCCTACAGGGAAAAGGGAGCCTAAAAACTTCGGCACGAGTTTGTAGAAGAATTATGGCAAAGCTTCAAAAATATTAGCTTGAATTAACAGACTTATTCCGCCAGGGGAAAAAAATATCACAAACCCCACACATACACACACACAATTCACTTGGAAAAGCAGGTGTTTCCACTGGAAGTTATAAACTTCATTTCCAAGCCATCGTGTGCTTTATGAGCTTCACCCCCACCGCCGTCACCGCACACATCGGTCTGACCTCGGAGCGGGGCCGAGGGCCGAGGGGCCGGGCCGTGCTCCTCCAGCTTTCCCGGGAGGATTCGCCGCAGGAGCCGCCGTCGGCTCCCAGGCAGGGGAAGTCTTTAGTGGTGACACCGCCGCGGCCCCGGCGTTGACGGTCGCCGTGGCAACGGCGCGTTGCTGCCACGGCCCGGCCGGGAACGCGGCCCCGCAGCGGAGCGTTCCCGCAGCGGGGCGGAGCCCGGGCACAGCGGGCGGAGCGGCCGCGGCCCCCGCGCAGCTCCCGCGGTGCCGCCGGGCCATGGAGGGGTTCGCGGACTTCACCAACCGCTGCCAGGGCCGCGACCAGCTCTTCCGGTGAGTGCGGGCACAGGCGGCCTCCCTCGGACCCCCCCCCCAGCTCGGGCGGGCACCGGCCCCGCGCCCTTCCCCACACCTGTCCTTCGGCTCGGGCTTTGAGCTCGGGCCTTAAGCTTTGCAGTGTCCCGTTCTGGGCTCCTCAGTACAGGAAAGACGAGGAGCTGCTGGAGAGGGTCCAGCAGAGGCCACGAAGGTGATGAGGGGTCCGGAGCATCTCTGTTATGGGGGAGCTGGGCCTAGTTAGTGTGGAAGAGCCTGCGAGGGGATCGCATTAATGCATAGAAATATCTCAGAGGGGTGCCAGAGGATGGTACCAGGCTGTTTTCACTGCTGCCCAGAGACAGGACGAGGAGCAATGGCCATAAACTAAAACACAAGAAGTTCCACCTCAACATGCGGATGAACTTCTTTCCATTGAAGGTGACAGAGCACTGGAACAGGCAGGCCACAGAGGTCGTGGAGTCTCCCTCTCTGGAGACATTCCAGACCCACGTGGACACGTTCCTCTGTCCCCTGCTCTAAGTGACCCTGCCATGGCAGGGGAGTTGGTCTGAGTGATCTCCAGAGGTCCTTTCCAACCCTAAATCTGTGATTCTGTGAAATAAACCTGCCGTGCTGCTGCCATCCCATGATTGTCCATGCCTCACCTGTGTCCTCTTCTCCTCGTTTTTTCCCTTCCAGAGCCACTCAGTACACATGCATGTTGCTTAGCTATTTAATAGAGAATAAACCCGATAAAAAGAAGCTGGTAATGAAACTCAAGCAGTTGGAATCTAGCATGAGCTCTGGCCGGAAAAGTAAGTACCTGGTGCCTAGAGGGATAAAACCTTCTTCACTTGCTCCTTCCAGCACAACAGTTCCTGGCCTTGTTTTTTGTGTAATTAACCACAAAGCTTCTTTTAGTATATTTACAAAATTGTCAATAGGCCTTATCCCTGCCATGGCTTGCCAGGCTAGGTATGGCCAAAAGGACAGTTATCATTTCCTCAGCTTCCTCTCCAATTAAACAGTCAGAATTAGAGCTGGAAGGAGGAGGAGGAATAACTTAGCAGTCAGCTGTTGCTGCAGAGGTCAAATTGTCATCTCTGTGCAAGGACAGACCAAAATTACAAGGCAAGGTTGGCCTACTGTGTGCTTGTTAGTCCTTCCAGCTGATGGGTTGAGACAACCTAATATTAAAGGTCATCATCCCTTTAAAATTAGCTCTATAGGACCATCCTTCAATATGATTTTTTATATATTTTTTTATATCCTGCTTCACATATTCATTTTCTCTAGCATTTATACTCTACTAAATCACCTACCCTTCCATGCTTTCCTCACAGTCTGACTGTTGCATCACTCCATTCTGTGTCACAGCTGCATCCACGATGGTTGTGCTCTTGCTGTAGTTCTATCACTTGCTTTCGGGCTGATCTTACACCTACTTACCGATTGCTCAATTCTGGAACAGCTGCAACACATGAAGCAAATATTCTAATTTAATGTGTTGCCATGGGTTTGTTTATTATTCCAGTTAGCTCCAGAGTATGGCAGTTTCTAGTGGAGAGGCCAGCTGGTTTATCAGCATAGCCATAATTCTCTTGCTTCTGCTGAACAAATCATTAATAGATGTCAGGCCTAAATTCAGTGCTCTCGTTGTTCCTCCAAGCTTGGGTGCTGCCAACATCTGTCACTGTGACAGTGCAGCAGGGTGTAAAAAGTGTTTTGCATAATACTGCGTTAACATTCACAGGGGAAAACACAAATTGTGCCACAGATGAAATCAGGTGTGCCATATATTGCAGCTTGAAATGGAATACACTGTCCCACAGTTTGCAGGGAACTATGTGTCCCTCTGACAAATTCATGGGAGGGATTTGAGTCTGTGTGCTCAGCACGTGAATCACCAGCTTTCACAAATGCTTAGGAAAGCTGAAGGTCATGGTTGCAATAGGATTAATGCAGTAACATCTCGTGTCCACAGAGTTAGGTGAAATCCAGTGAAATGTACAGCTGAAATTAGAGGCTCTGTTTGTGTTCCCCTTTTGCTGACAGTGACTCCTGCAGAGCCAAGGGTAACACTGGTCCAGAGGACGCCCAGGCACTGAGAACGGAGCAGCAGGAGGGGGTACAAGTCCTGCCTATTGACAAAATATCTGTGTAGGTCCTGGGCTGGTGATGGTTACACAGAATTGAGATGTTTACACCCCAATCCTCATTAATACCAGCCAATGCTTAAGCATACAAATGCCCAAAGCCCTCTTAAGTTTTTTAAAAGTACATATGGACAGTGACATGCCAAGTTGTTCCTGCATTAAGACCAGGCCTTGCTAACCTTTGTGGGGTTCCTTCCAGTGTTCAGACTGGGCAACATGGTGCATGCCTTGGTAGCAGCCAGGAAAACTGCAGAGCTGCCAGATGTGGTTCCTCGTTTCTGCCTCACAGCCTCCAACCTGACCCGTGCCCTGTATTTCGTGTGCGATGCCGTGCTGTGGGTGCAGAGCACTGGCCTTCAGCCTGACATCGATAAGCCCAAGTGGAGGATTTGGGCTACCAAGTGCTACTACTATTCACTCCTGATGAATCTAGCCAGAGACTGGTATGAGATCTCCTGGAGGCTGGAACAAGCTGTACAGGAAGAAAAGTCAAAGGAGAATTCCTGCTGGGACAAACACAGTGAGGAACTAAACTGTGTGAGATGTGATGGTTCGCACAGTTTTCTCCTCCTCCTTTTTCAGATCCTGAAAAGAAATACTCCTTTGCTGCTGGACTTGGTGAAGAACCTCTGTGATCTCTCAGGCCCTTTGGATACATTGGGAATCTTCAAGACCAACCCAGGAGTGATTGGTTTCTGTGGTGTCCTTTCCTCTCTGGTGGGGATCCTCACATTAGCAAGCCCACATCTGAAACTGAAACAGTGATATAAAAGGAGCAGCATAGTATAAAGCTTCATCTTTGATCCTCTGATAGATTTTTATCTTTATGTAGCACTTTCAAATGAATGTGTCTTACCATAACCTCAAGATTACTTCTGTCCTTTGAATAAGTGAATTCAACCTTTTTTTCTTCCCTGTGCCTTTGCAGATGACTTTGGTGCCTTTACACACTCCCTGATGGAGTGGAGATAGGAAAAGGCAGAGTAATATTTCACCAGCAGAAATAAGACTTGGAACATGGCTGCTAGATAAGAAAATATTCCTTTATTTTAATACAGAGTTGTGAAATAGCTGCATAGACAACTGTAATAGGTACATGACTCATGACTAATCATGTTTACACTGGAAAGCTGCAGTTAACTAATCCAAGATTCCTACAGTCAGATTGTCTGTAGTGGGCTCGGGCAGGTTAGGACCTGCAGTTAAAGTGGCCTGAAGTCAAGGACGAGTGTTTTGGTGAGTTTGGGTTGATGGATCCTGTTTCCTGCAGGCCGTGGTCTGGGTGCAGTGTGATGGTAACTGAAGAGTGGTATGATCTGGCCTTTGACGACCTCTGTGGTGTGCACTGATGATGCTGGAGCTGTAGTCCAGTGAGTGCCAACTTGTGTCTCAAGAAATCAGCACTTTCTTCTTTTCCTTTAATACTGTGAGCCAAGGACTGTTGGCCAGTGACACTGACTCCTCCAGCAGGCCATGGCTGAGTGTTTTGGTGCAGGACAGCGTGTGGAGAAGCTCATCTGATTGCTGATAATGCCATGATTGGTAGGGAACTGGGTTTCTAAAACTGTGAATCTGAAACCACTCCCGAACACTAAACCTCCCATTACACATGCCCCTTGGCTCCCAAACCCCTGTGATTGCAAGTGCAACAATTTTCCATTAATCATGTTGTGATGAGGAGCTTGTTTTGCAGTTTTAATTTTGCATTAAAAATTCTAGTATAATAAGGAGTTTGGAACCTGCAGTTAAGGAGAGAAGCCTGGCTTAGAGCTCATTGAGTTAGACAAACTGCAAGGGTGTGTTTCTAATTATTTAAGTTCCTGGAGGGATGGGAATGGAGCTGGTCATGATCATATCGGAATTCCCTGTGAGAAGAATAGCTTCTTACTGAATCTGGGCATTTATGGTTTAGCTTTTCTTATCTGGTCCTCCCTATCCTCCCTGCTCATTACCACAAGATTTCTTGTGTGTTCCCTTCCTGGCTGAATGGGTTTTACCATTTGAAAATGCCTCAAGTTTACCCTGCAACTTCATTATTGTTCATCACTGACCTTGCTGGGAATGATGCCTAGCAGTATAATTAGGTTAAAAGAGAAATGTCTAACATGGCATGCAGTCTTTGCTGCTCCTGACTTTGCAAAGTACCAATTTGGACACCATCAGAGGAAAAATTGCACATTATATAGGAGATAAAATTAACATTTTTCTTTATCAGTTAGGCCTGTGTGTTCTGATACTTTCTGGTAGAAGAACTCCTTGTTTAATCTGTCATGAGATGTGAACAGAGACTACTCTTACCTGGACCAAAGTGTTCTCTTATTATCCCTGATGCTATTTGAAAACCGAAATTAAAAGGTGCTGGTTTCCTTTATTAAAAGGCAAAGGATATGGAATTTAATGGGCAGGTAAAGCACTGCCCCAGTTTATCTTAAGTCACTGTGGTTGGGCCTGGAATTACTTCCAGTCTGAATATGAAGTGTTAGCCTGCAAATGAAATGTTTGAAAAGAAAGAGGTTGCTGGGCAGGATAGTTAAGTGTTCTTGAAGACCAGATGTGGCCTGCAGGACCTGTTCTTTTTAATATGGAGATGAATAGCATTAAAAGTAGAGCACAGTGGCAGTTCGGGCCATAATGGAGCATTGCGCATGGGATATATTGTGTTCAAAGGCTTCCTCTCCTTTATAACAATGGATTTTTTTGTTTGGTTGGTTGGTTCATACTCCATTTGCCTTTGATCACCTGGCAATGTGGAGCCCATCCCTCCCTTGGTCTGATTTGATCATTATCTCAGTGTATAGCAACCCCTGGAAGGAAGGAAGAGGAGTCTTGATGATTTGACAGTGGAGTCTTTGCCACCTTTTGTCTACAAAATTCCATCTTCTTGAAAAAAACAGTGTTTTGAGTCCCACTCAGGAGCTCTTGGATGCAAAACACTTCACAAAATACTTTCTCTTGTTTGTGAACTGCCCTCTATTCTCTCTTGTACTTTGCAGGGAAAGACATTGATACAGTGATGTAGCCCCACCTACACCTCCCTGTGCCCTGCAGAGAAGGGTGGGGTTTTCCCTGTGCAGGCTAACACTATGCAAAGCCAGGAGCCAGGCTTTAATGTTTCTCCTGTAGGAACTGGTGTGGATTAACAAGTACAGCCTTAATTTGGGAGATGGGGAGGTCAGTTTTCAGCCTGTCTGAGCCTTTCCTATCCCATTCTACAGTATGCAGGCTGGAACATACAGGACTAGCTGTTTACTGGATGTTAATCATAATATTTGCCTCCTGCTCCCCAGCTGGAGGCTAATGATTTAAGATACCTTAACATAATGTGACTGAAGCCACAGAATCATGGTCATATGGAAAACATTATTTAGTGCCTTTTTTGTATCTGTTTCTAATAAAGCACTTGGAATAAGGACAAAATGTTTGAACACAAGCAATAAAATGCAATGTGATACTGTGTCTGTGTGTGTAACTTGGTGGTATAAAGATATGCTGAAGGAGGGAAGATTCCTCCCATCTCTGAATTTTATGAAGGGTGATACTGTTAAAGAGGCATTGCCTGTGGTTGAGTTCTAGAGCCTTCCTTCTGCAGCAGCCAAGTGGCAGCCAGATTCATCTGACTAAGTTACAATCCCCATTTCAGCTGCAAAAGTATGCCTACCAGGTCAAACTGCATTTATGGAATGCCCTGAAGCAAGGTGACATTTTGGGAATTGCCATCAGTTGCCCATGAATACCAGCAGTGAGGGTGGAGATTTGTGCCCAACATGGGCACAGCTACAGTGAAAGGAATGAGTGCACCTGCATTTCAGTATTTTATAAACAGCCTTTCATTTGGATGGTCATAGTTTAATGATAAATGCTAGTTCAGGGTCAAGAACAAAGGGTAACATCTGCAGCAGAGGTGGCAAGGGATGGAGTCAGGATACCCATTAAATCCAGCTTACTTTTAGTTCTTATCCCCTGCAGCAAGGGCCTTTCAAACGTGGAAGCTCCACAATGTCAGCTCCAGAACAATGTATAGAGCATTGTATTCAGCAGAGTTTTAGCAAGAGTTTATTTCTGGGTTAGTGGACTCATACACATTATGTAATGGAAGCAGTGGGAGAGTGGACATCTCTTCTGCTTACAGACAAGGCCTTCCTAATGCTAACACCATGCTTAGCATGATATTTCAGGGAATGTGCGAGCCATTCACGATTCCCAGGTAAGAGACAAGAACGATCAAAGGTTAAAGTCCAACATCTCCACGGAGAGACCAAATGAAGCAGTTCTGTAGAGGAAGGGTGACTTGGGGGGAGGAAGGGGGGTGGCTATGAGAAGTGTCTAAAAGGTTTTCTGCCAAGAGAAAGGCAATAAATAAGTCTCTAAATCCATTTAACAGGTAATATGATTATATTGCAGCAAATAATTAAACCACACTTTTTTTTTGAACTGCAAGTAAAATCAAAGTAAATAGATTGCCCAGGAAGGCAGTCTTTGAAAAGAAACTGGACAAACATCTGTCAGCAGTGGTTAAGGGGTTGCTGATACTCATGGAAATTAATCAGTTACCTCTCCAGCCCACTTCCAGACCAGAGTGTAATGAAGCCTAGCAGGGCTTTGGGGATCTGGCTTACCCCCTCAGCGAGGTATCTTAATGGCTGCAGAGCCGACTGCAGAGGCAAGGGTGTGAAACTGTTTCCCTGGCACCCCGCTGATGCCGTGAGCTCTAAATGTTGCAGGAGCACAGAAGTATCTCTGGTGCGAGCTGGAGTGGTGGAGCAGTGGTACCTTTGCACTGCAGAGCCCGGGGCTGGCACAGCCTTTGCCCCAGAGGAAGGGGAGGGGGTGAGCAAAGGCATTAGTAGGGCAAAGGCTGTGTTGTCTATTGATCCTGGCTCCAACCAAGGCAGAGAGGAGGTTGGCATGCCCCCTGCACTTTAACCAGGCCAGCAGGGGTGGAAAAATTCTCAGTGCCAAGGGAGAAAACTTTTGAGCAGGCTGGTGCCCTTTGTCCCACTGTCTGGCAGGCAGGGACTCACCCCAGCACTGAGCTGGAAGAAGATCAGCACATTCACATGCCTCTGCACCCAGCCAGCAAGGCAGCAAGGCACAGCCCTGGGCTGGAAGCAAACTCTGGGCTTTTTGCTAAGGAAAGGGGATATTTTCCTTCTATGTGTGGCTTTCCCATGTCTCTTGGAAGTCTCCCACCCCCATGTACAAGCAACACAGCCAGTCAGAAAGCCATGGAGTCATGTTGGGTTCACACCTCTGTGTCCTGCACGGGGGTGCTGGGAAGCTGCAGGTGTTCTGAGCCACATTCCAAGGTTCTCCCTGCATCATGCCTGGTGGTCCCAGCGAGATGGGAATCTTGTCCTTGGAGATTTTCAATACTGGACAAGATCTTGAGCAGTCTGATCTACCTTTGAGGGTAGCCCTACTTTGAGTAAGAATTGCACGAGGCAACCTCCAGAGATCACTTCCAATTTGATTTTTATCTCCATTTCTATCTAGTCCACATGCCTAGAACTTTCCTAATGCAGTGTCTGCCCTGACCCTCAGCTAAAAGCCTCTTCACCAAGATCCATGAATCCTCTTAGAAACTGTGGACCTGGCCAAACTAGATTGTTTAATGCAGGATGTGTCCCCTACACCTGCCTTCTGCTCCTTGTGCTTAATAAACTCACCTGGGGAGAAACTGTTCTTGGTCTGTGTTAGGTTTCTCAACAGGATGGTATCCTGGTCCACCATGGGGCAAAACAGGGACTACAGAACTACAGGAAGGTTTTAATAGCTTAGGAAACTCTGCCTGACTTCACCTTCTCCCTGGCTGCTCATGATCTGTTGCTTTTGTGGTGAAGTCCAAAGGCAGCTTCTTATCTTCTGTTGAAGGAGTGGAGTTAAATCCCCGTGAATCCCAGCTGAACCACAGCTTCTCAACTCTGCAGGGAAGACAACAAAGGGGTTTTTCTGCCATCATCTGTTCCCAATTACGGTGGCTTCAGGGAAATCTTTGGCCAGTTTCCACCGCAATCCGTCAGCAATCTGTCAGCTCCCAAACCCGCGCAACTGGGAGGTGGGGCCTCATGGTGGTGGTGGTAGTGGCCAGAGCACGGAGCATCACTCTCAGAGGAGCTGGGTGAAGGGACAGTGCAGCCACCAACCTCTCTCTGCTCCTGCTCTGCTGGGGACAGCCTGCCCCTCGGTGAGTAGCCTGTGCCCACTGGGTGCTCCAGGGACAGCTTTGGTGTGACTAGGGGGTGACAGCAGGGATCACTCACTCTTTTTAGATTTCCTGAATTTCATCTGCTGCTAAGAAAAGGGAGCCTGTGCTGGGGCTGGAAGCTGGAGTTGTGCTTTTGGCTGTCACCCAACAAGGAGCAGTGGGGGCAGGTGTTTTGCAGTGCTTTTGCCCCCTGCATCAAGCTGGGGCTGCGCTGGAATGGGCGCTGGCATTACAAAGAGCAAATGTGTGAGGAGGGGATGCTAATCTCAGCCAGACATCTCACCACTACCCACAGCTCCTCTCTCTGCTCCTGCCCTGTCTTCCTGCTCGTAAGTCTATTCTCGTGCACATCTGTCAGCATCCTGGTTGCTCTGCGTTTGCTTTGCCAGTGCCCTTTATCCTGCCTGTACTGTAACTTCTTCTAACTAGATGCCTCTCAACTAATTTTTTGCATCTTTGGTTATTAAGACACACTAGCAAGGGAGGGCTGCATGGAGGCATTGGTTTTACAGCTTAACTGGTAAAAAGTCAAGTGTTGGGCAATGCAACCCAGGGGAGGTGCATGTCTCAGCCCAGCTCCCAGCCCTGCCATGCTTGGTGGGGTACAGGACTGAGGAGGGGAGCCTGAGCCCAGCCCTGCCTTCGCAGCAGGATCTGCGGCTCCCAACTTTGCTTTGCAGGTGGATGTGCCACAATGACAGTGAAGAAGAATCACACTCTGCAGAATGGAAGCACCAAGGTGGGTGTGGGAAGAGGGAGAGAGGGGAGGGCAGAGATGTGGCGAAGTGGCCAGGTAGCATATACCAACTCTGCCAGATGAACACCAGTCACATCTCACACTGTCCCACGTCACCATGTTTTCTCTATATGGATCTTTACCTGCAGTAGTATAGAGCATCATCAAAGGGAAAGGACAAACATTTTTGCTCACTTGAAATTAAATAGTTCAGATTCAAAAAATTAGCCCTGAGCTGATCTGAACCCTGGGTGACAGCTGCTGACAGTGTCTGTCCTTCATCCATGGCCCCTCTGTAGCCCCAAACCTCCAGCAGTCATGGAGGTTTCCAGCAGGGTGGAAAGTCAGAGGGAACACCTCAGCTGGGCTTGGGAGATGGGAGGAGTAGGGATTGTCACTCCTCCAACACTGCGTGTGGTGTCCCTGCTCCTTCACTGGCAGCAGCCAGCCTGCTTGTCCATGGCTGTGCCTCACAGAACATAGCTGGGAGACCTTCAATGGGGTTTGAGAAATGGCCTTCTCTGGTGGAAGCTGAGGTCCTCTGTGGTCACTGACACACATCAAGTGTCCCCGGTGTGTGGGCGATGGGGCATTCCTTGGGGAGAGGCTGTTGGCTAACTGATGCCTATCTGACGTGCAGGAGAATGTGCTGCAGAGGGTCCTGCAGCTACCAGTGGTGAGCTCGACCTGTGAGAGCCTCCAGCGGACCTACACGAGCACCAAGGAGGCTCATCCACTGATGGCCTCTGTGTGCGAGGTCTATGAGCGGGGTGTGCAGGGCGCTGGTGCCTTGGCCATGTGGGGCATGGAGCCTGTGGTGCGCAGGCTGGAACCACAGTGTGAGTACCAGTGCCAGGGGGACATGGCAGGGGTGCCTGCCAGAGCCTCCCTTGGGACAGTGCTGGCATGAGCATATGCCTAGCACAACTTGGGTATTTTTCTTAACATGTTCTTGCCCAAGGCAGTTGCTATGGCCAATAACTTGGCTTGCCGGGGCTTGGACCACCTGGAGGAGAAGATCCCTGCCCTGCAGTACCCCGTTGACAAGGTGAGTCACAGGCAGGACAATTTGGGAACCCCCAGCCCCTCTGCAGAGCCCACAGCACATGTCCTCTGCTCTTGATGGTGAGGGACTTCTGGGCAGAAAACAAGGCAGCATCTCTAAGTAAGGGCTCCTTCGGGGGCTTCTGCAGCTCAGAGGATGGTTGGGACTCCCAAATACAGGTTAACAATGTCCTGTGTCCCATCCCTGACAGCTACCTCCAGCCCAGGCAGGAGAGAGCTGCTTATGCCCCTGTTAGAGCTGTTTATTGGCATGGCTTGGGCTGGGGTCCCTGTGGTCCCTACAGATGTCCCATGCTATCCCAAGCATACCAGCAGGGCTGTTCTCCATCTCTCTGCTGGCAGCTTGCATCTGAACTGAAGGACACCATCTCCTGCCCCCTCCAAAGTGCCAAAAGCACCATTGGGAGCTCCATGGATAAGATCATAGAGCTGGCAGCAGAGGGCTATGAAGCCACCAAGAGCACAGTGGAAACAACAGCAAAGTACACGAGGAAGAACTCAGTGACCCAGATGGCAGCTGCAGGGGTAGACACAGCCCTAGGAGGGCTGGAGAAATTGATGGAGTACCTGCTGCCAGAGGAGGATGAAGAAGCAGGTAGTCCTGATGCCTAAATCCCCTCTAAGGGTGTCTGGTGATGGCTGGCTGGTGGTTCCTCACTTGTGGGGTTCATGGGGCAAGTGACAGTCTCTGGATTTTGGTGTAGGGTGTAGGAGGGTTTTCCTTCAAGGATGTAACCCTCTCATCATTATTCTGTGTGTGCTCTTCTGCCTTTTAGATCAGAAGCCCAAAAAGAAACATCAGTCAACAGCAAAGGTCTCACAGCAGCAGCCTAGCGCTCCCAGTGCTCCAAGTGCTCTCAGTGCTCCAAGGGCTCCCAGTGCTCCCAGTGCACCCAGTGTACCCAGCACTCCCAGTTCTCCCAGCACTCTGGACAGGATTAGTGCTTTGGTTAGCACTGTCTCCCACCGTGCTTACCAGCAAACCACCCAAAGCCTTCAGCGTGCCAAAACCAAAGGGCAGGAGCTGGCCTCCTGGATCCCCATTGTGGTGAGTTCCAAAACCCATCTGCCAGGCTTCTGCACCCCCATACCCTCCTTTGGGCTGATTTTTGGATGAGACATTTCAGGCACCTTGGAGCAAATCCAAAAGCAGGGTATGTTTCCCCTGCTCAGCAAGACAAGGTGGAGCCATTGGTTCCTGTGTGATTTTCATACACAACCATGTACTGCATCAGTGGGACAAGTTATTTTTAGCAGGCTTCCAGGGTATAATTGTTGATTTATAGCCTTGCCATAACATCCTTCCTAAAGCAAAAAACCCCTGCAGAGACCCAGAGGGGATGGGGAGAAGGAGGCTCCTCTCCCATACCACGCTGCAGTGGGAAACCCTCCCTCGGCCTGTGCCAAAATCCCAGAGCTCCCATCTGCCCTCAGGGTTTCTCCCCAGGTGCACAAATGAAGTCTCTGATCGCTGTGCACCCCAAGGCCCCTGTAAAATCCTCAGGCTAAGCAGGATGGAGAGGATGGGATCTGCCAGGTTCCTCTGAGGTGGCTTTTTCTCCTCTTCCAGGGCAGGCTGGCCAAGCTGAGTGTACCTGCGGCACCACCAACCCACAGTGATGGGCAGAGTAGCACCAGCAGCTGGTTGAGCCGGCGGCAGAGCAAGGCACCGGATCAGAAGAAGGAGAAGGCAGGGAAGAAAGACAAGCACCACACCAAGGTATGGAGAAAAGATGGGCAGTGAGCTAGGGACACCCCAAAGCATCCTTAGACCCATGGACCATGCCAGCATGGAGGCTGTTCCCCCCATACCCTTGGGGACCAGGCCCCCATCCCTGATGAACCGTGAACAGTACCTTGGAGGAGGTGAGTTGGGGCTTGGCATGGGAGCAGCCCCAGCAATGCTCTTCTCTGATTCTCCAAAGTTGGGGGCTGTGGGTAGCCTCTGTGCCAGGCAGGGTCAGCCTGGCTTTTGTTCATGACTCCTTTGGAGCTGTGGGGTGTCAGCACAGAGCTCCCTACTGAGCTCATGAATACCCCTGAAAAATCCCCCACCATGATCCTAGCAGCAAGGGGTGGCGTGAGCCGGTGAGGCTGGGAACAGTCTCCAGCATTCGCTCCACTGGGACGTGGGGACAGGAAGCAGCAGGTTGGGGTCACTGCCCTTCACCTCTGCCTGCAGCGGAAGCACAGCCTCCAGCCTCCCCGGGGGCTTGGAGGGGGGAAAACTGGCGGTGACAAGGAGCAACCCTGCTGCAAAGGGCTGCAATTTCTATGGAGAACAGCAAGCTGAAAGCACTCAGGCTTTGATCTGAGAAGGGATGGAGAACCCAGGTCCACCCCTGTCCTGCCTGGAAGGGCCAGTGAGGAAGGGACCGGGGTCAAGAGCTGAGCTGGTTTCTCTTGGCAGGCAGGGGAGGACCCTGGGCTGGTGGGCAGCGTGGCTCACAACCTGCAAAGTGCCTGTGCCTCCGGCTTCTCCAGCGTGAAGAAGGTCCCAGCCGTGGCCTGGGATGCGGCAGAGGGGTTGATCCTTTTCACCCCCCGCAGGCTGTCCAGGGCTATGGAAACAGTGGATGCTCTCGGGGGGACCCTCGTCAGTGCCCCTAAGCATCTGCTGGGCACCCTGTATAGCTACGTGCCGGTGAGTTTGTACCCAGTCAGGTCCTGTCCATCTTCAGCAAACCCCATTTTGCCCAACCTCCTCCCATGAGTATCTCATAGCTCCAGGCAATGTCAGGAGATATCAGAGTGGGGAGATGGGGTGCTGTGAGGACACTGCAGTCCCACCCTCCTCCTGAAACTTCGCCCAAGCGACAGTAAGTCCCCCAATAGAAACAAATCGGAAGTGGTGGCATCTTTACACAGTTCATTCCCAAGATAGGGTGTGACCACACATTTGTGGGAAGGTGCAAGTTCAAGTTGAGACTATGTCCCCTCTCCTTTATCCCACCCTGTTGCTCCCCTGGGACCATTTCTCCACCACAGCTGCTCAGGGGCTGCTCCTCTGCAGGGCAAACTGGCTTATCCTGACATTCTTCCAGTTCAGGGTGAGGGGCTGTGTAGCACAGGTAGAGCAGAGCTGGCAGGTGGGTACAGCCTGGCTGTATGCTAACTCCATCCCTCAGCTCCGCAGGCAGTCAGTGAAGGAAGCGGAGGCATCCAGTGATAGCAAGTCTGACTTGGAGAAGGCAGAGAAGAAGGAAGAAGAGGAGACCAAGCCTGCTGCCCCCTCCACTGAGGAGAAATCCCAGCTGAGGAGTGACTGGAGGCTATACCATGGCCATCACCCCCTTTCCTTCCTGGGGCTCGAGGACCCCCTCTTCCTGCGGCACAACTACTACCGCAGCCCTGTCTTCGAGCCCGAGTACCCCCTCCCACGGAAATCTGCCTTCTCCCCCTACAATAGGCGGGTGAGTGAGGGCTCCTACCGCTTCAGCCCTGAGTCCATGTATAGCCGGGCTTACTATGGCAACCTCTACACTCCTGTCTTCAAGAAGGACTGAGCCAGTGGGGAGGACAAGCACATGCCAGTGCCCCTCTAATCTCCCCACAGCATGCTTTGCCCAGGCCCCTGCAGCTGCCCACATGCACCCAGGTACCAGGACAGGAGCTTAAAATGGTAGAGAGGCCATGAGATGTCTTATTCTGGAGTGCACTGAGGTCAGGATGAGGTAATAAAGACAGAAAAAAGCCTCACATCTGCAAGGAGAAGGTGGGGGGGAAGGTGGGACCAAAGGCAAGCAGTGAGGCAAAGGAGGTGCAGAAAGAGTGGTGAGACCAAAGAGGAAAAAGGACCATCCAGGGCTAGCACTGGGTTACCCTGGTCCCTGCTGAGCAGATAGCATGGACTTTGATGGGCTTCACATTGAGAGAGAGAAGGGAGGACAGCAAAGCCATCAAACATGACCATAGCAAGCCTGGTTCCCTGTCCTTCCTCCCTCCATCTCCCCTTGCAGGGCCCATCCCTGGCCACAGATTGCTCCTCCATGGAGGGGCTGAAGATCCCCACCGACCAGCAGGATTCATAAGTGGAAAAGCCCAGGGCACCTTCCTCCCAGCTAGTGGTGGGATTGATGGTGGAGTTGGGAAAAAGTCTGATGAAAACAGTTGGAGCTCCTGGAGCCCCTCTCCCACAGGATCACCTTGCCTCCCACAACACCTTGTTGTATTCACTGCAATAATAAACCTTCCCTCCTGCTGCTCATGCCGTCTCCTCTGCTGCTTTATGGGAATGAGACACAAAACAAAGAAAACAGAGTGGGGTGAGACCCCTAAACCAGGGCCAAGGGAGTGGGTGTGGGAAATATCCTTGGGTAGCTGCGACAGGGACAGTGGGTGCTCATGCCCAGCACAGTACGTGTCTCTTCCCGTGCCCCAAGTACAAATTCACAGCTCCAAGGAGCCAGGGCTTCCTGCCAAAGACAATTTATTGCATTTCCAGAAGAACACAGCAGAGAAGTCAGTGCCCACACAGCACACACAAACCCTCTTCCAAAACACTGTTTTCCCAGGGCATAAGGCGAAAGGTTTGGGGAGAGGCACGAAAAACCTCTCAGCAGCAGAAGGGTTCCACGACAAGCCCAGAAACCTCTTTTCCCACCTCCTTTCATCCCCGGGGAGAGGCAGCTTTACAGAAGGAGTGGCTTGGAAAGGCCCGTGGTGCAATCCCCATCCTGGAAACAAACTCTGTGTCTGTTTTTTCCCAGGCACAGCCTGCACAGCACTTGCTCACACAAGGGAAAGGGCTGCGATCATTGAAAGGCTGTGGGAGAGAGGATGGTTCAAAAGCAAGGCAGGTGGGATGGGAGGCATCAGCCTTCACTGAGGACCTCCAGGCTTGGTCGGTGCCCTGGGCTCTGAGACACATGTGGCAACTGCCAGTGCCTCCCTGGTGGAGAAACCCCCACCTTGACAGCACAAGGGGTGCTCCAGGGTTACCGGAGAGGAATTTGATCAGCATTAAACAGAAATAAGGATCTCAGGATAGCAGTGGAGAGGCAGGAATTCAGGTGCTGTACAGAAGCAGCATATCCTCCCTGCTCACCAAAGGCCTGGGCAGCTCCTGCTGCAGGAGCTAGGGATGCTGCTGCTTGGAGCTGTGGCAAAATTGCCTGGTGATTTCCAGTGTTGGAAGATAGAAGGAAAAAGCAGGAAGCACCTAAAAAGCTGGAAATGGAGATTCTGTCCCATCACAGAGCCAAGAGTAACATCCTACAGTTCTTGGGTGCACTGTCTGTGCATGGCAGGACACCCAGACCCTGATATTAGGAGGACAGCAAGGAATCCATCACACTTATGGAAAGACACACATCATTTCCATGGGCACCCGGGGGGAGGCTTGGCCCAGCTGGACAGCACAGAGAGCAGCAACATCCATGCTGTAGCTCAGAGGGAGTCTGTTCGTTTACGGGCAAACACAGCCGACATGGTCTTGACGATGCCACGGATCCCTGTACCCTTTTTCAGTGCCAGTTTGGTGTCTGGGATGCGCTTAGCCAGTCCATGGAAGACCATGAGGGCCCCATGATAAGCCTCAGCTGCAGAGACCTCATAGAAACCACAGTCTAAAGACAGGGCGAGAAGCCGACCCTCCTCACTGGACACCACCCGTTGGTGGTGCAGATCCCGTTTGTTTCCCACAATGATGATGGGCACCTTCTCCTGGCTCTGCCCCTCCTTGGCTGCCTTGATGAACTGGATTTTGAGGGGCAGGATGTTGAAGCTGGCACGATCACAGATACTGTAGACCAGGACAAAGCTGTCTGCCCACTGGATTCGCTTCTCCTCTGAGGAGCCATCCTCTGTCTGCTCCTGGGGAAAGAGAAAAGAGTTTTTTTATCCAGCTCTCTTTCTCCACACCTGCCTGCTAGAAGAGGGTGCAGCAATCCTAAGCCTGTCAGAACAGGGACAGCTAACAAACAGCAAAAGGGAAGAGAAAAAGAGGAGTACTGAGGGAGGCAGAGCAGCATGCAGCAGGCCTCACCAAGGCAGGAGAATTCAGCCTTCAGCAACACTGTCCTCACCTCCTCACCCAGCTGCCAAGCAGCACAAGCTGTAGGTGACAACAGCAAGAGGACCTCAGAACAGCAATTCCACTACTTTAGCACAGTTCTGTGCACAGTCTGGGCTGGCAGTATTAGTGCTTCAGGCCTTCAGTCACAGAACCATAGGCTACAGTGACTATTACTACCTACCCTGCCAGCAATGCTGCTGCACTATGCTAAGAAGGTGAGAAAGGTTTGGTCACCTCTGATGTGAGAGCTTTGATAGAAGTCCCAGCCTGTGGTTTCCCCTAGGTAACTTTCAATAAAGGGGTTTTTTGTCCCTGGGGTAGAAATGGGTGACAGGAGTGAAGCCCTCTCACCTGAGAATTCGGAGCATCCCAGATGTGGAAGAGAATCTCTCGGCCATCCACAGTCAGGTTGTGGCTGTAGATGAATTCTGCCTCAAAAAAAAAAAAAGTGATAGTCATAGCGTCACGAGCTGCCACCAGGACCTTTTGCACCCCAGAGTTTTGAAGCAAAGGGATGGGTCAGTGAATAAATAAAGCCACTGAGTCTGTGGGAGCAGGAGAAAAGCAGGAGAGGATGGGGAGGAAGGAAATCCTGTAGGCAGAAGCAGGGTTGCCTCCTGGCCCCAGTTCTTAATGGGAACCAGCCTAAGCTGTGGCCTGGCACTCACCCATGTCTCCATACTCCCCGATAAAGCGCCGGGTCAGGAAACGTACGGTCAGAGCTGCAGAAGGAAAGATAAGAATCACCAGAATAACCCTAAACCTGGAGGATCAGCCTTTCTAAATCCAGAGCAGAGTCAGGCACCATCCCCCTGTAAATTCTCAACAGCAGGAACGACCTCTGTGTTTCCCCCAGCCACCAGCTGGTCTGTGACTGAAGCAGCACGACCCGGAGCATCAGCAAACTGCAGCTCCTCAGTGGAAACTACCTTCCCCCGCCACTCACCCGATGACAAGGTTGAGCTCACCTTCCCCACCTCAGATCAAACGGGCTCAGCCCCATCTCACGCGTTCGCTCCGCAGGCTGCTCCCTGCAGCTGGTCCTCCAAACACTGCTGCAGTTTGCAGCCTGGGAACCCCCTGCTCCCAGCTCACGGTCAGTTCTCACCTGATTTCCCCACATTGTCCGCTCCCATAACAAGGACATTTGCTTCCATCTTCAGGGCAGTGGGACCAGGCACCTCCATGAGGGCAGGGTGGTCGGGGGTGAAGCTGGTGCTCCGGCGCAGGGGGAGCCGGAGCCCCATGCCGAGCGTGGCCGAGCCCCTCCACCAGTCCCAGCAGTGTGTGTACAACTCCTCTCCGCACAGCCGACAGTCCAGTGCTTCCCACGGCACCCAGGGGACCCGCGAGGCCCATACCCCTCCCCGCAGCCGCAGGGGCGGTGCAGAGGGAACTGCAGGCAACCGGATGAAAAACTTTGTCATCGCTCAGCTTGTCCTGAACATAACGTCAGTGCCTGGAGCCGGCCGTGCCAGCCCCAAGCGCTGCAGGGGGCCGGGAAGCACCGGCTGTGCGCACCAGCTGCTTCGCAAACTGCATCCCAGGAAGTGCCCACGCCTGCACCTCAAACACTTGGTCCTTTGGCAGGGCCGCGTGGCCTCCTGTCCCTTCCCCATGCTGACCGTGGGAATGCCTGCAAGGAGTGGAGGAGTGTCTCACAAGTTCTGGGGTGTCTCGTCAGGGACCGAGCATCTCTTGAGAGATGGAACCCCTTGTGAGTGATGGAGCATCTCACGTGTTGTGGAACATTGTTTCACAAGGGATGGAGCATCTCACAATTGACGGAGCGTTGCCTCACAGGTGATGAAGCACCGCACGAGGGACGGAGTCCCTTGTGAATGATGGATCATGTTACGAATGATGGAGCACCTCCTGAGGGATGGTACATCTCCAGAGTGATGGAGCATCTCTGGAGCGACGGAGCTCCTCGGGAGCACCCACTGCTTGCCTGCCACCCACCGCACAGCCTCCGCAGCCCTCCCGCGTCCCCCGGGTGCTGCCCATTGACGAGGACCGTCCGCCCGACTCCGCCGTATCCTTCGCTCTCCTCCTCCATCCCCTCCCTCTCCCTGCCCGGGCGGAGCTTTTGACGCCATCGCGGCGCGCCCGGCGCGGCCATGGCGGCGGAGGGAGCAGCGGTGCGGGTGGCGGTGCGGGTGCGGCCGTTGCTGCCCCGGGAGGCGCTGCGGGGGCACCGGCCCTGCCTGCGGGGCGATGCCGCCACCGGCGAGGTGACGCTGGGCCGCCGCCGGTTCCGCTTCGCCGCCGTGCTGCCCGAGGCGGCGGGGCAGGCGGCCGTGTACCGGGCCTGCGTCCAGCCGCTGCTCCGCGCCTTCTTCCGCGGCTTCAACGCCACCGTCTTCGCCTACGGGCAGACTGGCTCCGGCAAGACCTACACCATCGGGGAGGCCAGCGTCGGTGAGTCCTGCCGGGACCGGCAGCGCCGCGCTCGCCAGCATCCCAGCTTCGCCAGCATCCCTGGCTCACCAGCATCCCTGCTCCATTAGCATCCCTGCTTCGCCAGCATCCCTGTCTCACCAGCATCCCTGCTCCTCCAGCAGTCCCGGCCTTCCCAGTATCGTTGTCCCTCCCCTATCCCCACCATCCCCAGCTCTCCCCACCAGCCCCACATTGCAACCTTCTTCCATCCCCAGCCAAGCCACCAAGACCAGCATCATCCCAGCCATCTCTCCCAACCCACCAGCCTCACCCGTGCTGCCATCCACACCTATTTCAGCACCTTTGCTCTCTCTCTCCCGAAACCCTACAGCATCATCATTTCCAGAACTTCCAGCACCACTGTCCCAACCAAACCTTCCACCCTGTCAGCCCTGCCAGCCTTTCCCCACTCCACCACGCCCGCTCCCAATCCTCTTCCCCTGCCAGCAGGCTTTTCTTCCCTCCACCCATGCTGCTGTAGCCACTCTCCATGGACAATACCTTTGAGATCATTGCATGTACAGTTTCTCCCCTTCCACTGCAGGACAAGGGAGAGGACCTGCTCCTCCACCTGCTCTGGAGGTGGTGGTGATCTTCCTAGGTCCTGAAATAAACTCTAAGGAGAGGGAGGTTTGCAGGAGTTAATGCTGTTTGTTTCTTTAGGTGAAGGAAAAGGGAAAAAGGAAAACTTTTCCTCCTGTTTAATGGCATTGTGATCTCTTACAGAGGATGTATTGTAAATGTTTCAGTCAGCTTTAGTTAATTGCATAGGCTGTAAACACTGAATTGTTTCCATACTTTCAGTCTGCCTCTGTTTTCAGTTTCCCAGTTCAGGCTATCATTGCACCAAATTTGGGAATCGCCTTTTTACACAGCTGTTGGAGACAAAAAGAAAACCATTCAGACAGGAGAGTGCTGATACAAGCAGGCTGGAAGCACAAAAGAAATTTCTCAGAGTTGGGAAAAGTTGTGAAGTCACACTGGCCTTAAAGGACAGCACACTGTAGCTGCAGATGTGGTGTTTGCTACCTGCTAAAATGCTAAGGTGACTTTTCCTTCCTGAGGAAGGACTGGAAATGAGCAGCACTGCTGGAATCCATTGCCGCCATGGAATAGGATTTGCCCAAAGGTCCCGTGGGATGTTTCATCTGGGCTATGACAGCTGAGCTGTGGGATGGTTGTGAGGCTGCTCCTTTCCATTTGACATGTGCTATGGGCAGGCTTCTGCCCACACCTCTGTCCCTGTCCAGCATGGGCTCCCCAGACATTCCTGCTCCCTGTCACCATGTGCCTCTCTTTGCCAGCTTCCATCAATGAAGATGAGCAGGGCATCATCCCACGAGCTATGGCCGAGACCTTCAGGCTTATCGATGAGAATGACCTGATTGACTATACAGTGAGAGTGTCCTACCTGGAAGTGTACAAGGAGGAGTTTCGGGACTTGCTGCAGGTGGATACAGCCAGCAAAGACATCCAGATCCGGGAGGATGACAAGGGGAACATTGGTATGTGTAGCTGTCCAGGGGTTCCTTTTCTCCCCATGTCAGATGCCAGGGCTGGGTTATCTATCTGTGAAGACAGGGCCAGGTCTTCTCCCTCCATCCCTTTGTGTGTCTCCTGCAGCAGACTGGCGTGCTTGGTCCTGAAAGCAGATCTGTGCATGGCACAGTATGAGCAGGGCAACAGCACCAGGCGCTGCAGAGGAGCTGCATCATTGGACAGCCTGTCCCTCCCAACGACAGCTCCCTTTGCTTTGCAGTGCTCTGCGGTGTGAAGGAGTCAGAAGTGGAAGGGCTGGACGAGGTGCTGAGCCTGTTGGAGATGGGGAACACAGCCAAGCACACAGGAGCTACCCACATCAACAGGCAGTCAAGCCGCTCGCACACCATCTTCACAGTGACCATGGAACAGCGGCGTGGAGCTGGACGCCTCCCTCTGCACCACCGCCCACCCTCTGTCCCTGCTGCTGGCCAGGTCCTGGTTTCCAAGTTTCACTTTGTGGACCTGGCAGGCTCAGAGCGAATTGTGAAGACAGGAAACACAGGGGAGAGGCTGAAGGAGAGTATCCAGATCAACTGTGGCCTCCTGGCCCTGGGCAATGTCATCAGTGCCTTGGGAGATCCTCGGAGAAAGACCACCTACATCCCATACAGGGACTCCAAAATCACCAGGTACCATGGGGACCAGGACCCCCTATATCTCACAGGCTCCTTTTACAGGTCTACCCTCTCTGCAGGAAGCTTGAAGAGCAATGAGGTCAGGATAGACACGACAGACTAGCTCAC
This sequence comes from Pithys albifrons albifrons, assembly GCF_047495875.1. Lineage (NCBI taxonomy): Eukaryota > Metazoa > Chordata > Aves > Passeriformes > Thamnophilidae > Pithys > Pithys albifrons. The sequence goes on from NC_092470.1 coordinate 13,704,888, forward strand.
TGGAGTGCTGAAGAAGACAAGGCTTGTTTGAGTTATGTTGCTGAAACTGAGTTGGGGTGCCACTGTGGGTTATCCTGCCCTTCCTGCTCCCTGTTGGGCAGGGAGTAAAAAAAGCTTCTGGTAGGCTTATTTGATGGTTCTTAGCTCGAGCAGGTAGCCTTTGCAATCTCCAGAAGAATCCCTTGCAGCGCATACCTAGCAGTGATCATAGAGTAAGTGAACTCCCAGCCTCAGGAATTATTAGGATGGAAACTTGCCATGGTGCAAACCGTAAATGATTCTATTCACCTCACTAGTGCCAAAGCAACTACTGAGCAAGCATATCATTTTCCTTGGGCTTAACTTCTGAAAAGGGTTGAAGACCTTCTGATTCCTGTGTTGTTTTGTATTTCAGCTATTTTAATCACCATGCTCTTTCCTAGGATCCTGAAAGATTCTCTGGGGGGTAATGCCCAGACTGTGATGATAGCCTGTGTCAGCCCATCCTCCTCTGATTTCGACGAGAGCCTCAACACGCTGAATTACGCCAGCCGGGCTCAGAACATCCAGAACAAGGCCGTGGTGAACTGCCGCAAGGAGACGGAGCACATCGAGGAGCTTCACCTGCAGATAAAGAATCTGCAGAAGGCACTGGAGCAGCGGCAGCGCTCCGAGACCCGCATCATCAACCGCTCAGCCAGTGCCAAGCGCTGTGTGCCCGACCCCACATCACGGCTGCTGGCCGAGTGTGCTCATTACCGCACCTGCACTGACGCTGCATACCGGCTGCTGATGGAGCTCCAGGAGGACAGTAACCTGACAGTGGAGCAGATCCTGCGGGTTAAGGAGTGGCTGTGTGCTGTGGAGAGCGAGAGGAGTGAGCTGACCTCAGCGGGGCTGGACAGCGGCATTGAAAGCACCTCCATGGAAGACCAGAGCACTGAGGCACAAGACTCAAAGCTGGCAAAAGCCCAGGTAACAGTTTGGGTGTTGCAGCTCTGAGGTTGGGTTCATCTGACTACCACTGAAGGCAGCAGCCTCAGCACAGGTCAGGGGAGGGAGAGGAGGAGAAACATCCTGTCCAAAAGGCCATAAGGAGGCAGAAAAACATGGTCCTCCCAGAAGGCAGGAAGAAGTTGGATTCAGCTGCAGCTGAGAGACGTATTTTGCAGTAAAGATCTGAGTTTGCAGAGCTACTGTGCCCTTGCAGAGTCCAGCATGGGAAGCGAAGGACAAAGGTGGATGCTGATTCTGCTTCTCTTGTATTTTGGGGAGCAGGTGAACACCGAGAAGAAATGTGAGTCCGTAAAAGATGAGCAGGTGGCCAAACTGCAGAGGCAAGTGGAGCGCCTGGAGGAGGAGAACCGTGATTTCCTGGCTGCCCTGGAGGATGCCATGGAGCAGTATAAGCTGCAGGTATTTCTGGGCTCTGCTCTCTTTGTAAGGATCTGCCCACTCCTCCCTTTCCTACCGAGCTTCCAGGTTCCTCTGCAGCAGCTCTGAGATCAGTGTGTATATAATTACATTTTTCTCCTTGTTTCCTAGAGTGACAAACTGCAGGAGCAGCAGGATAAGATCTCAGAGCTGCATGTGCGCTTGGAGATGGCAATGCCAAACCTGTCTGTGCCAGGACTGCTGAAAAACCTTCACCTGGTGACTGCCAGCCAGAGACCTCACACGGCCCCATTGGACGCAGCCCCATCCCATGGCCTTGGTGGTGTTCCTTCAGGGCTCCTTCCTGAGCAAAGTGAAAGAGCCCTTTGCAGGAAGGTGAGGACACAAGGCTGTGCTGTTGAAGAACTGCTGCCTCTTCACTTTTCTGCCCATCACTTTAGGAATTGCTGTTTCCTTGCTATTGAATGTGCCCCTTGTCAGAAACATAGTCCAGAGGTCTGCGCTCCATGTTCAAATCCAGAGAGTTTCACAACTCTGGCAAAAAGAGCCCAGCTTCAAAACTCAGGCTTTTACTTTGATGTTGTGGGCAAGTCTCATATTTGCTCAATGTCTGAGCAGCAGAAAGCAGGAGGGCAGGCAGCTGGGACTCGCAACACACCAGTGCTCCTGAAAATAGGCTCAACTCCATTTTGTTGCTTTTCTCTGTGTGTAGCAGCGATGCCCAGCTGGGAGCTGCTTTTTCTGACACTGGCTCTCATGCAGCATGTTTCCTCCCTTTCCAATTCTGTGCCCCAGCAGCTCAACAGCAACTTGTCCTTCCAGGAGCAGGAGCCGGCAGGCTGGCACACGAACCACACACAGGGCCTGACTGGTGATCCTGAGGTTGGAGATGTGGTGCTAAGGAGGGAGCTCAGCCAGGGTTCAGAGAAGCCATCAGAGCTGTCCTCAGGAGAGGAGGTGGAGGAGTGGGAATGGAAACGGTACCTGTCCCAGCGCCGGTGAGTTGAAGCTGTCACAACCCTGTGCAGTGCCCCGACCTGGCTGTCCCACCACTGCAGCTCAACTCTCATGTCTGAGAGAAAATGCTGCCTCTGGGGGCCGTGATTCTGCTGAGATACTTTACTGCTCCCTGTGGAGCTAATGACCATTTTACTTAGCTGACAACAGCTACTGTTTCCATCTCCTTCTGAAGCCTGTCGATCATGAGGGTCCTTACTGGGAACAGCTCTAGCAATGCCCAGGCCCAACTGATGCATTTGCTGCTCTTTTAGAAACGGGATCCAAAACTGGAGCAAGAAAGAGATTTGCATGTTGAATGAGAAGCCAAGTGGAGGCAATGCCCACTCAATTCAGGAGGAGCAGCTGGAGCTGTCAAAAGGCAAGTAGCAACCATAGGTTGTTGGACAGTCTCCTGCAGGCTGGTGGGTGCCTCACTGGGTGTTCTTGTCCTACCTGAATAATCCCAGAGGATAAAACTGGAGCAGGTGACAGTCCAGCTGTTTTTGTTAAGGAGAAACTTGAACTCCTGGAGCCTGGCACGAGTGTGTGTTTTGGTGGAAGCTGCAGGTGACACTGAGCGATGCTGTGCCAGACCCTAGCTACAGATGTGAGATTGCATTCCTTCTGTCATGCGGCTGCTAAGATGGTACCTTCCTTACCTGGGAATCTGTGTTCCAGAGGTCTGTGGGAAGCAGGAACCACTGCTTGGTTCCCGGGAGCACCTGTCAGGAAAGGACTCTGAGTGGAGGCTGGTGCAAGCACAGCAGAAGATCCGAGAGCTGGCCATCAACATCCGCATGAAGGAGGAGCTGATCACGGAGCTCATTAAGACAGGTGCAGAGCTACTGGCTGGAAATTGCACCCATTTCTCATGAAACATCCTCCTAGTTGTGATGTGTGGCCTATGCTTCCATCCTCATCTTCTCTCCCTGTATTGCTTGTGCTCAGTCCCTACTCCTGTAGATACCAAAGCCCTGTTTCTCCATTCCTACAGCTAACAGAAACCCTTCCCACTGGTTTCTCCCTTCCCTGGAGTGGCTGAGAGAAAGAGAGCTGTTGGTCTCAGTAGCCAAAAATCCTTGGAGAAAGAGAGGAAAGTTAGTATCCTGGCTGTGAGGGAGGGGGCTGTGTTGCAGGCAAGGATGCCCAGGCTCTGAACAGGCAGTACAGCCAGAAGATCAGCGAGTTGGAACAGGAAGCAGAGCAGGTTCGGGCAGAGCTGACCGAGAGCCAGAAGCAGCTCCAGGAGCTGGAGGGCAAAGAACCGTGGGACCCTGGGGAGAAGCGCAAGCTGCAGGAGTACTGCACACGGGTGGCGGCCGCGCAGAGCAAGGCACAGGTGAGTGGGAAGAGATCTGCCCACTCAGGAGCGAGCAGGAGCAGAGTTGGGGGCACTCCTGCAAAGGGCCCAGGGGAGATGTCAGGGGTATCTTTCGCTCTCTCGCAGGTCTTGTGCAAGAAGAAGCAGGCGACAGAGAGGCTGGTGTCACTCTCGGCCCAGAGCGAGAAGCGGGTGCAGGAGCTGGAGAGGAACATCCAGCTGATGCGGCGGCAGCAGAGCCAGCTGCAGCGGCGGCTGCGGGAGGAGAGTGAGCAGAAACGGCGGCTGGAGACAGAGGTGAACAAGGGACAGCACCGAGTCAAGGTAGGAATGGGCACGGGCAGCTGTGCTACTGTGGTATTTGGAAGGACAATGATGGGTGGGCTCTGCAAGCTGCTGGGCAGGCCAGGTAACTCTAATGGGGTCTGATTGTCTTGGAGAGCATGGAAATGGAGAGAGAGTATCCAAAGAGCTAGAGGAGAACATAACTTGTCGCTCAGCCCCTGGCTGTAGGGCAAGCATCTTCCATTCCCTCCATGTTCATAGCTGCTCTTTCACATCCAGGAACTGGAACTGAAACACGAACAGCACCAGAAAATCCTGCGCATCAAAACAGAGGAAATTGCAGCTTTCCAGAGGAAGCGGCGAAGCGGCAGCAATGGTTCCGTTATCAGCCTGGAGCAGCAGCAGGTACAGACAGAGCAGGCCTGTCTCCTCTTTCCTGTTCAGAGGGACTGCTTGGCAGACTGTAGGCTGATAGGGGAGATTTGAAAACCTCAGCCCATCCTGCCCTTGAGGAGGACAGTCCATAATATCACTTGCATCTGTTAGCAGGGAATTTAGATCTTGCCTTATCATCAGGAGCAGGATCTCTTCTAAATCACAGCATTGGTCAAGAAACTTTGAAATTTTATCTGTTAGGAGAAGGATGGTGGGAGATGTATCCCCCAAGGATTCCTTGGGGAGTTTAGCTGGGGATTTAGCCTGACTCTTCCTCCTGGAGGAGCTGGAAGGATAAAACCAGCGAAGTCTGGGCTGTCTGGGTTAGCAGAGATGGAATCGAGACTCTCATTCTGATCTCACACAGTCCTGGGCATTGCTGCTGCTGTCTGAACACACACACATGCCCTTTGCCTCTCCCTCCATCAGAAAATCGAGGAACAGAAGAAATGGCTGGACATGGAGATGGATAAAGTTCTCGAGCAGCGCCGAGCCCTGGATGAGCTGGAAGATGAGCTGAGGAAGCGGGAAGCTATCGTGGCCAAAAAGGAAGCCCTACTGCAGGAGAAGAATGGCCTAGAGAGCAAACGACTGCGCTCCACCCAGGTAGGACTAGAGCAACACCTCAACCCCTTGCTTGATTTCCAGCAGAGGTGGAGGGTATTCTGGTATGGCAGAGGGCTGCAGGCCATGATGAAGTGGTGTTGGGAAGTGAGTGGGAAATCTGCCTCTGCATAACAGTGTGGTTGTGCTTGCTGTGTCTCTGAGCTAGTTGGTTTGTCAGCTTTCGGCTTATGTCTGTCTGTGGAGTCACTTATCTACAGGGGGAGTAGAAAGGGGCTGAGGGCCTGACTTGCCTTTAGAGCAGACATCCTTGAGCATCTTGTGCTGCAGGCCCTGACAGATGATATAGTGCGAGTGTCCAGCCGCCTGGAGCACCTGGAGAAGGAACTGACTGAGAAGAATGGGCAGCTGCGTCACGGCAGCGCCCATGACCAGCAGCAGATCCGCCAGGAGATCAACAGCTTGCGCCAGGAGAAGGACCAGCTGCTCAAACAGAGGCTGGAGCTTGACAACAAGCTGCGTCAGGGCACCTTGCTGTCCCCAGAGGTACCTCTGCTTGGGCTGGGCTGATCTGCTTGCAAGAGCACAACGTAGTAGGAAAGAAGTAAAGATGGGAGCACAGGGTCCTTAGCAGATGCTCCCCTATGTCCCCAAACCCCAGCTTCTCACCAGCACTATTGAGTTGACAAGGAAGGTTAGGGTAGAGTGAGACAGAGCGAACCCTTTGCTCCCTATTAACTGCAGCTCTGCCCTCGCAGGAAGAACGGATCTTATTCCAGCTGGATGAGGCAATTGAGGCTCTGGATGCAGCCATTGAGTACAAGAACGAGTCCATCACGTGCAGGCAGCGAGTCCTGCGGGCCTCAGCCAGCCTGCTGTCCCAGTGTGAGATGAACCTCATGGCCAAGCTCAGCTACCTTTCCTCCTCTGAGACCCGAGCTCTGCTCTGCAAGTACTTTGACAAGGTGGGAGACAACTACCCTCTTTGCTGGTGGGAGCTGTTGTTCATTTACTGGCTGCTAGTGATTAAATTATTAGCTAGCCAGAGCACACAATTAATATAACATAGCTTGAAAGCAGTTGTTAACAGAAATTATTATCTGACCAAACTCTTTCTTTTCCTCAGTTTCAAGCTTTCTCTCTGCCTTCTGCTGTAGTTTTGCCCTGTAAAGTCAGGCCACAAAGCCACAGCACCATGACCCCCAGCTGGGAGAGGGGCTTATCTAGTCATAGGATGCATGGATCCCTGCAGTGGCTCTGCCACATCAGTGCAGCCACACCTTGCTCTTCCCTCCACGAAGCAGCTCTGACATCCCAGCACTACTAACCTTTGTAAGCTGCACCAAAAAACTAACTTGATTGGGGCTCAATGGGGCAGGAAGTCTTCCCAGGTGCTACAGAGTTGAGGTGTTTCTTGTTCCTGGGCCCTGGCCAGGTGGTGACACTGCGAGAGGATCAGCACAGGCAGCACATTGCCTTCTCGGAGCTGGAGATGCAGCTGGAGGAGCAGCAGCAGCTGGTGTACTGGCTGGAGGTGGCTGTGGAACGCCAGCGCCTAGAGATGGACCGGCAGCTCACCCTGCAGCAGAAGGAGCATGAGCAGAACATGCAGTTACTGCTACAGCAGAGCCGTGGTAACTTCCCAGCTCCCCAAACAGGCAGCAGTGCCACTGCTTTTGTCTTTCAGGGGACTTGCAGGCTGAAATGGCCTTGTTCTTCCTTGTAGAGCATATGGACGAGGGGCTGGCCAGCAGCAAGCTGCAGTATGAAGCAAGGATTCAGGTGCTGGAAAAAGAGCTGAGTCGTTACATGTGGGCAAACCAGGAGCTGAACCAGAGACTTAGTAACATGAACCTCTATCCTGGACAGACCAAAGGTGAGAGCAAACCCAGGCTGGGACTTTGCTGTTCTTACCAAATTAAAATGGAGTTTCAGTTCCCAACCCTGGTGACAAAAGCTTGGAGCAGTGAGGTTACAAGTCATTCAGTAAGGGCTCTACAAGCACCAATTTTGGTGAGAAAAGTAGAATCCTGATACTCACCTCATTGTACCCTCAATTTTTCCCAGCAGGGATGGAGAGAAGCATTCATGGGGCTGGGGACAGAGCTGCCCCTGTGCTTGGGACCTGTGAGGAATCCAGCCTTGGGGAGCAGCCCATGCCTCTTGCTGTTGCTGAAGAGAGCCATCGGGTTAGGGATGAGAGCAGGGACCTGGTGCACGCCCCTTTGCCTTCCACGTGGAGACGTTCATCCTTGCCCAATGACAGTTCCGGGGACCTTCGGCAGAGGGATGTGGAGCACTTGCTGAGGGCGGGGCAGCCCCATGAGCTGCAACCACCTCGGAGCCTCGCTCCTGTTTCCAAGCCCCGCCGGGAGCTGCGCAGAGCCAGCCTGAACATGAGCCCAGTGCCTTACCACCCAGCCATGATAGACGTGAGGAAAAACCCACTCTAGACACAGGTTTAACATCTACCTGGCACAAGGCAGGGAGGAGCAGGTATTGCTGACGTGAGCTTGAGTGCCTTCCTGCCCCACAAGCCAGCCTGGCTCCAACCCTGTTACATTTCAGAGGCCTGAGGAAGAAAAATGTGATTGTCAGCATAAGGGAAGTGTGTAAGGTGTGGGAGCACCAGCCTACTTTCTCCATGTTGCTGCCAGTCCAGACAGCACTGACAGGACACTTGGCCTCCTCAGCAGCCCAAACACTGTGAAGCAGGATACACCTTCCACCCTGGCCTCTAACACTAAAAATTTGTTTACAATTTGGAAGCCTCTGCTGCAGGGCTTGCTAAGCCCTGGTAGCCTTGGAGGGACACATTCTGTAGTCCTGCAGAATTTGTACACAGATTTTTTTTGTAGTCACTTTGGGGGTTTTATATTTGTACTATAACTTTTCTAATAAAGCAGAGTGAGGTTTATGCAGTAGTCACTCATCAAGAGGGTTGACTGGTCACTTAACTCCAGCCACCCAGGAAAAGAGCTTTAAATCTCACTGCATGGGAACTCAGCTGCTGTCACAGTGTTGCCTTAATGTTTAAATACCTGCTTTGTTTAAGTGCTTCCAGCCAGAGGTGATAGGCTTCCTACATTAAATTGCCACGGGAGCAGCATCTCCTGCTAACAGCAGACTTGTCTGAAACATCCAGGATCAAAGTAACTCTGGTTCTATTTTTCTGCTGCAGCCTATAAGCAGTGTTTCCACATTGTTGGGGGAACTTCCAGTCTGGGTGTAAGGGAGACTAAATACAATCCTGCAACTTAACACTGACAGCTCAGGAAGGGAGACATAAGTTTAATTCTGCCAGAGCAAGAAATGGAAACCCACATATTTGTTTTAAGAAGGCCAAGAGAGAAAAAAAAATCTTGGCTACCTGACCGCAAAAAGCAAGCCACTGCTTTGGCCTGAAGTCACAAGGGACGCAGCTACCACTGCCACCACTCAAGGAGTAACACACCAAGTAAAAAGCCAGCATCTAATGTGGGAACCACCTTCTGATTTTCCTTCTAGTCTGTTCTGTGGCAGTGACGGAGGGATTGTATTTAGGGCTCTGGGTGTAGCTAAACTGCACAAGATTAAGTTTAGAGACATTATTTTCTGCTGTTGAAAACAAAGACCTTCAATAGGGAAAACAGCAATCCATCCTACTTGGAAGTAGTAGATTTGGATCTCCATGCTTATGTGTGTCAGTTCGTGTCCTTGAAGCAGGTGCACCTCTCCCAGAAGCAAAATGATCACTAGTAAGAACAAACCTCCTCCCCTCTTTGCAGAGAGAAACTGACAGTTTTCCCACAATGCAGTTTTCCCAGGAAATAAACTCCATTCAATCCCATTTGGCCCCTTAAAGCAACCTAACAAACCTCTGCATTGCCATGCCTGTTTTAGGATGACCTCACATTACCTTCACAGCTCTCCACTTCCTGTGTGTTCAGTGGGTTGAAGTCCTCAAAATCCTGCCATGCACATGGCAGGGAAATGATCCTTGTGGGTCCCTTCCAACTCAGAATATTATGTGATTCAGTGAAAAAATTCACAGATAAAAGACCATGCACCATTTAGCTCTTCATAGGCTGTATCTCGGGCATCACAGGTACTGCCCTCTGCATGGGGTTAGAATGCAAATGTGTCGCAGGCAACTAAGTCACCATTTAATCAGTGACTCAGATGGCTAGTCCTGGAACTGTCATCTCCAGTTATTTAATCCAAGTTTTACCTCTCAAGGACATTTCCCCAGCCCGTCTTCTCTGGCTCACTGCAAGTTTGCAGAAAAGGCCAATGAAGTCACTCCATCAGCACCTGCTTATCCAGCAGTTGCTAGGAGCAGATACACCAAACTATTCATCATTTACAAAGATGTTCCCCTCTTCTGTACTCTTGGCACTTGAGTAATTTATGGTCTTGCTATTTTCCCACTAAGCTATGGCAAACTGGATGCACTGAGGGATCCAGTTACTATAAGGACAAGACAGAGCAGGAGCATGCAGCTTGTTTCGCACCCATTCACCTCCAGCACCCTCCTTTCTGCAGGCCCTATCCCTCAGGCTAAAGGCAGTTTTTTGGATTAAGGGACATAATGGAAGTTCACATCAGTTTATTTTAAAAGAAAGCTGTAGAAAATTGACAGTTCTCCCTCTTGACCTGGGAGAACAGAACCTTCACCGCAGAGCTCACTGCAAGGTACCACAAGAAGTGTCAGAAAGACCAAGCCAGATTTTGAATGGATGGAGAGATGCTTCAAGTGATGTTTAAAAAAAACCCACAAACTTTTAGAGCGGTCCTTATTTCCACTGCCACATGCTTGCATCCACTCTCCTACCATCCCAAGCAGCTCCAGTCCAGCACCAAATCTAAGCTCCTTGTTAAAAAGCCTGTTGTCCGGCTGGGATAATGCAAAGTTTCCCATGCTGTCCTGGCTCCAAACTTCAGCTGAGCAGCTTTTTCCGTGAGTAAGTCCTGCTAAGGGGATGCTTCCTGGAAACCATGATGTGGAATGGAGACAGCTCCTGGTTAGCAGCAGTTTGGACAGCATCAGATTCCTCTTCTACAAAAACAGAACACATGAAAGCCACAGTTTGCCAGAATTCACCGGTGACTCCAAGAAGACACAAAAACAACTGGAGACATCTTGTTACCTTGGACACGCTTCCTCTGAGCTGATGGTGGAGACAGTAGTGGAGACTGGGTCAGAGCTAGAAGGCTGCTGGCTGAGAGGGTGCCCTTCAGGGGTGGAGTTGAGCCTGGAGAAGCACAGAGAGAAGCTGCAGCAAAACCACTCAACAACTCAAGTGTTAAGTCTCACCACAGCCTTTATCTGCCTCAAAACTGCCGTCAGTACAAGGGATACTTTGAGTTTATCTGAAACAAACCCTAGGCTGGCAAGTGGGTTTCTGGCATTCAAGGAAGGTAAATGGCAGTTTGAAATTAGCACTTAGCATGTTTAATTTCCTTAGGTGGTTTAGCAGAAAAGTGCTTCACTTGGATCAAACACTGTTAATTTTCAGGTAATTCATATGTCCTGGAGAAAACTTTTAACAGCCAGGATGATCTGTAAATACAAACACAAGGTCTGTAGGTACAGAAAGTCTCTTACAGAACCATCTTAAGGCTAAACACTACTGTTATTTAATTTCCTCAACACAGAGTGATGTTGCTTTAAAGTTTACCTGTTTTTCTCCATGGTATCTGTTGAATAAATAAGACATTGCCTCTGTATACAAACATTGCCTTAAGAAACAGACACTGAAGCTTCATGCAATGACTACAGAACAGCACCTGCCAGAGTCCCCTGTAACATTCAGTTTCTACTACAATGCTGGATTAAGTATTTGAAATTCACAAGGCCTTGTTTACAGAGCTGCGACAGTCTGTTTCTCCACGGTCAGCTGAACATCTGTACCCACACCAAAAGCAGAGCGGTTAAACTTACACACCTATTGATACATTATTGCTAGCAAGGGAGTAATTTCTGGTACCCACTTGCAACAGGCCCACCACAGGCAGATGGAAAAATTGGAGCACCAGTAAGTACCAACATCCACAGGACTAACACTGTCAATGCTCCACTCTACACTGAAGCAGCCAAGCTTTGGACTTAAGACAGTTGGCTTCAGAGCTGGATGCTGGACAGAAACAGGTAGTGGCACCAAATAAATCATGAGCTGGATGCAAGTGGGATCCTCCCTCTCCCAGTTCTCAAACTTTCCTTGTAATTCCCCCAGCCTCCTGCTCTGTTGTACTTCTCTGATTAATATGCAATTGATGAACTCCTCAGGTCCAGTCTGCCTTTCCACATAAACTTCCATGTCATCTACAAGCCACCCTCCCCTTCCACCTCATTCTCCCTCAGACAATTACACAGAAAACAATCGTGTTCTTGTTTTTGACTAACACCCATTTTTAACCATATCTGAATTTCAGTGGAGTGTCTTTCATGCCACTTAATTACCTGACAAAATGAAGACATCATCATCCCCTGGACAACTGTGCTGCTCAAGTGTTTTGAGTGCACATGCTCCTGGTTTCTCAGGAAGTACAAATTCTGTCCTTGATTTGCTTCTGTCTCCCTCATCTGTGGGATAGCCAGTGAGATCCAAGCTGCACCTATCAGTGCACGATCTTTTGGCATCAGGGGTCTCCTCCTTTTCTGGTGATAGATAAGTAAAGACCCGCTTCCGAGATTTCAAGCCAAAAGTTCCCATGGCAGAGTCCTCATCAGCCCTGGGTTCAGAGTCACTAGGAGATGCCTGATCCTGGAGTCTGCAAATCCCTTCCAGTTCAAATTCCCCAAGAGTACTTGTTACTTTGCTGCTGCAATGCTCTGAGATCTTCATCGCTCTTTCTCTGCCCATTGCCGTCCATGTCCGTTCATCAGCATTCTTCTCATTCTGACCACAGTTCATGCTGGCAGTGCTGCCTGCTGCTCTCTTTCTCCGAGGCCAGTCCTTGATGGCATCAGGGGTAGTCTTCCCATTTGGCTTCGGAGAAGGCGTTTGAAGAATTCCTGCTTCCATGGGGAACGGGGAGGTGACATTAGAGGCACAGCTTGTTGGGGTATATGACTGGCATATGTAGGTCTGTCCTGCACCTTTCCCAGGTGTACTGTGGAAAGAACGACAGCAGGATGGAGAAACACAGGCAGCTGCTAGTTTTCCTGGGTGCTTGCTACACCAGGTCATAGCAAGATCACTAAAGGGGCTTTCTCCTTCCTTGGGTTTGCTGGCACTTGCTTCAGGTTGAACTTCCAATGATGAGCAAGAACCAATTTTCTTAATACGAAGTTTGGGCAGGCCTGAAGCTTGCATTTCAATTTCAACTTCGTAAGTTGGTGGGCTGGCAGAAGGTAATTTGTCACGATTTTCGGGAGTAGAGAACTTGGCTACAAGTTGAGGATCTCCCATCCGTGCTGCAGCCTCCCGCTGCCTCCTGTCTGCAGTGCAGCGTAAGGAATAGGCACTAGATTTTGTCACAGGAGGCGATGTATTCAGGGCAAATTTGGAGCGTTTCTTAAGACTTGGAGCCTTCAGCCCTATATATTCTTCCCTCACCAGAGTTCTTGGTTCCAAGTCATCACTAATTGTTAGCAAATCACTTAGGAAGGACTCGCAGGTATTTTCAGTAGAGTCCCCCTCCTTAACCAATGGCTCACAGTCTATCTCAGCATCCTGTGCGTGCACCTGCCCTCCAACAAAAGGCTTTGGAGACAAATGCTTTTCCAAGTCCTCTCTCGAAGGAGACTTTTGAGATGCTATATCCATCTGTTTATATTTCTGCAACACATGGGTATTTTCAGTAACTTGGGACTCACAAAGCTGTAGGCTTTCTTCAGAACAGTTACCACCACTATCATGATGACTGTCCTTATTTTCAGAAGGTGCTGCACATGCAAGCATGAGGTTGGCTTCTCTAGAACCTGGTTCACATTTACCATGCTTGGATGTGTGAAGCGGGGACCTCGATGAAGTGCCAGTAATACCTGGAGACTTTTGAGATGGTTCAGATGCACTAAATTCCCAGTCAGACTCCCCAGCCTGAATGTGGGAACGAGAGCAGACTGTCACAGTGTTCATGGAACTTCCACAGAGAGGCTCTGGCCTCCCTGCAAGCTGAGGTATTTCTGTACTCTGTAGGCTTGTACATAACTTTGAACCTGGATCTTCATGTTTCCTGGGAGTCCTTTTAGTTGCTTGAGGTAATGGATCTGACTGTACATGAATGTCCTTTGTGAGGATTTGCCTCCGAGCACCAACTGGAGATGCAAATTTTGACAGGTATCTCAAGGAACGCCTTGGAGTTTGCAGTTCTGTAAAACACCTTTCTTGGACATCAGAAGGGGAAGAAGTAGTTGGATTTGAATCTGTTGGAGGTAATAACGAGGTATTGAGTGCTGTGAACCCTTCATGTTCTGGTGTTTGTAAGCCAGACTCTTTGCAAGGAGGGGAAAGCATTTGTGCTGCAGAACACTCCTCAGAAGTTATTTGCAGTAAGTGAACCCTCTTGCTTTCAGTTAACACAGATGGCGACTTAACCCTTTGAGCAGGAGGAGAAAAGTACTTTCCCAAACACTTAGCTACAGTCTGCTTAGCTGCTGGACTTTTGCCAGGAGTCTTCTCCAGCTTCTGTGGTGTCCTGTGGGCAATGCGAGGCGATCTCCTTGGTGGCTTACTGGCAGAATTCAGTGGCTTGCAGGCAAATTTATGAGGTGTTTTTCTAGGAGTCTGCAGGGCAAAAAATAAAGAATCATGCTTGTTTCTATTCCAGCAGTATCATCTACCCGTCTCCTTGTTTATTTCCCAAAATTTAAAACACAAAACCCCATTTGATTAAACACTACATTTAAGATGCACAGGTCTGATTAAACATGAATAGAAAAAGGGGATGGGAAGAGAGAGGTAATTGTTTCTACCTGACAGGACGTCAGCTCTTCTAAGTGTAAGGAGTCTTTCCTCATTCTCGTCCTTCCAGGTGAATGCTTCACTGCAGGACTACATTTATCGCTGACTGCACCAAAGAAAAACTTCCTGGGAGTCTGGACAGAGGGAGTCTCTGAATGCTGCTTAAGGCCTGTAAAATGGAACACTACTATTCAACTAACACCAAGTAACGTGTCACAATTGTCTGAATCATTTCAGATGTATGGAGAACTTATGTAAAAAGCTCATACCCCTGGCATATTCTTTTCTAGATAAATGTTAAAGCTTCACCAGAATTATTATTTCCCAATGTGAAATTAATATCCATCTGTAAAAAGAGCACTTCAATGCAAAAAACTACAAAATAGCTCAGCCTCTTGTTCTATTTATAGCTTGTAGCTTTAGATAGTTCTGGTTCATGACTAAGGATTCTAGTGAGTACAATATAAAGAACTAAGTGTCACCATTTTTAGCTGATAATCCTACTGAGAAAGCCAGCAAAGAAGATCCCATCAGTCACTGCTTTATACTGCCACAGAGTAGACTGAAAGTAAGCTTTAGGATTTCTGTCCCATATTTTACAAGGATTTCACTGCATTTAAGGAATACAGACTGACAATCAGTGGTATTCTGTTAGATGGGCCTGACTGGTTTCTTAAGTTGGCAGTGAATTCATCATGGAAATAGCTGTCTTACCATCCTCCAAATTCAGATTACCAATTAAAAATAATTACTGGGGATGAATTTCTGTCTACAGAAGATATTATATGACAGCTCTTAGCTTCTTACAGTCTCTTGTAGAGTCAAATCAAATCAAACTCAGAGCTATCCATGCCAGCTTTTCAGATCAGCCATATCAGTCTGCTCAAATCCCAGTCAGTACCTTCTACATCCTGCAGTGCACAGCTCTCCCCTTCTTGTCCCTGGTGGATGCGCTGTGAATTCTTTGAGCTCGACTGTGTAGCGGAATAGAAACCACTGGAGCAGGTCCTATTCAAAGACAGCTGTTTGATGCGTGGGCTTCTTCTCAAACCTGCTTCTGAAAAGGTAAGGACATTTGAGATTGAGCTTTCCTTCTCTCTCAGTAATAGGCACATCATCAGAAACAGTTCACAACTGAAAGGAACACACTCTAACAGGAGAATTCCCTGCAACAAACTATCTTACACAGGGAAGCAAGTATGTGAAGAAGAAAGTTCCAGCTTTCTTGAGGATTTGGAATATTTATGCATACAAATCTCCTTTTAAACTATAATGACCCCTCCTCTAAGTCCTGATTACTCTTATTGCTCTTTAGGAATTATATGGAAAGAAATGCTAGAAAAGCCATGTTCAATGCAAGTTACACCCAGGATAAGAGACTGGTTAATTCTCTTGTCTCTTTTTGCTGATGATTTAATTCTCCTGCTTGCCCAGCCATGCTGTTTTCTTCTTCTTTCCTGGGATAAGGAACAGCAGTAGCCAAAGCAAGAGACATTCCACAGAGCGAGGTGGCTGGCTGTTACAGCAGGAATCAGAACAGTATTAGGGTCACAGCACAACATGGTGAAGTTACATTCAAAAGAAAATAAGCATGTGCTGGTTTGACAGTAATTACAGTAGGACAGAATCTTGTTCACCCTCAAGTCCTTAATGCACTTGCATTTAAAGGAGTTACTACATACCTCTCTTTCTTAACTTCTATTATACAGGGCTGTTAAAGCGGCAAGCAGTAACTAGGCAAGCGGTTCTATCAGAGTCAGCTGTGCTTCACCAACAGAACAGCACAACACTTTTGTACTGAATTACATAAATTGAAACATGCTCATCTTACAAGCTACAACACAGCCAAACCCTCTTTAAGGAAAAAAAAAAAAATCAGTGCTTACCATATATGGCCTTCTCTGGAGATTCTTCTACAACACCAGTGTCACAATCTGGATCAGAAGACCTTGAGAAACAACATTTGGACTTGGCATACTGAGCACATTTACAGGAACAGAACTTACCACAGAGACTGAGAAGCAGTACTCTATTCTACATCGATATATTGCTTTGTGGGCTACTCCAAGTTAGCAATTGGTGAGCACTTTTCCTCCTATTAACATACGATTTAGCACAGGTTACTCCCTAGCTGTACAGGTAGCAGTTCTACATGGAAGTTCTAGCATTCGAAATGCTAGAATTCAGCCTGCAGTCCCCAAAATACAGCACAGGCTTTTTCAGAAGCCCTTGAATCAGCAACTGAATCCAAACAGACATTAGCTGCAGGAATTAAAGCAGCCTGACTTACCATGATGAAGCAAGCAGTATTTCCCGCCACTTTGAGCAATGACATTTAGCCTGCACTGGTTCTCTTACTGCCTGACATAAAGATGACATTTTGACCAAAGATACCTGATACCTGTGCTCATAACCATTAATTAGATATCCAATACTTACTGAAAAAATTCAGAAAGAACTCACTCACCGGCCTTTGATCTGCTTATGTAAGAGTCTCCTGGAGACCTGCTTATGTAGTGGTGTTTCTGCAACTCTCTTGGTCAACAACTTGCGATGATCTAAAAATCATGCAAGAGCTGTAACATCACACAATTATAAAGCACTCGGGACAAATAAATAAATAGTTTTGTACAGGCTTCAGCTTAAGAACAGTTTATACAGAATCACTATGCATATCTCTCAGCATTCATAAACTACCATGATTTCAGAGTCCAGTGTCTACACCTTGTTCCCACTCCCTCAGTATTATTAATATTACCATGTCAGACACAGTTAATCACTGAGATTTCTCCATCTTTCTTTCAAAGATACTCTTACAACCAAAAATTTTTAATATTAGATTTGAGATGGAGAGTTCAGCAAAAAAACAGGTTTCAGTTTCAATACCATCAATATTTGCACTCCAAACACCACAGCAATGGCATCCTTTTCTCTTTATTAAAAAACGGATCATAATTGTTTCATAGAACTGACAATGCAAGAACACGAATTTTATAAAAAGCTCTTCCACAACAATTCTACACATCGAAGTCACGTCCTACCTTTGGTGCCTTCATCAGTGCATTTGTATTTTAAGCCTTCCACAGCAGATACTGACTGGCTTCTAAGCATCTTTTTCAGAGACCTTTTCGATGGTGATGCTAACTCTTCATTGAAGAGGTTCCTTCTTACCTTTGTAACCTCTGTGAGGAAAGAAAAGCAACAAAAGATCAGTTTAAAAATAGAAGGGGGGAAAAAAATCACAGGAAGGTAATTTTGTCAGGACACTAGAGATGGGAACAATATACCAGCATGGAAAGACAACTTTTTTAGAGGTCACAAAGTATTGAAAAGTTGTTTTTTCTGCTACTGGAACATGTCCTCCTCTAAACCCACTCCAGACTTCTCTTATAAATTTGTATTATTTGCATTATTCCAACAATAAGCTACAAGCAGACACCATAGTGGAAAAGCAGCCAGTGAGTATCCCATGGGGGCAGCATCAGGTGCACTACAAAATCTCAACTGAAACATGCTGGTTCAAAGAACACATGGGATTTATTTTTATCAAGTATTTAATAAAATATAGGAGAGACATCCTGTTTCCAGATACAGGAGTTTACTCTTGCCCCATTTTCTTTTCAGGATAAAGAGGGAAATCATTTCAAGATTCAAGGAAGAATGGAAACGTTTTCTTTTGAGGATACAAGATTTAAGTTTTCTGCATATAAGCACACAGAATACCATATATCTTTTCCTCAAAGTTTTTGCAGAATTCAGCAAAACTTCCTTCAGATTGCCAGCATGCCTTAGCATAATTTCATCACAGTTTAGTAAATTTTACAGGGAGAACATGTGCTGAAGATGCACCTTTCCATGAAGAAGCTAGAAGTCAATATATACCTTGCACTGCTTCTTTCTGCAACAAAGGCATCTGTTGGGACTTCTCAGAGGCAAGGTAAGAAGGCAATTTCTCCTGAAAAAAACAAGAAATTAACCTCACCAGCAGTGCAATGTTATGTTTAATTATGAATATTAACTGTAAGCTCTAAACCACATATTTCAGTTTCCCCTTCAAAGCAATTTGATCTCTGTACAGCTGACACAGACAACACTTACTAGGGGAATACAGAGCAAGAGTTTTTGCACTCAAGTGTCACAACTCACATACAATCCTTTCAGAAGAATCTTACCTTTCTGGTGGGATTCTTGGCTATCTTGGGAATTTCAATTTGACGCAAGTTCTGTGGTGCTTCTGTCATGCTCCTGTGTCTGGCTAACACATTTCTCCTTTTGAAAGTATACAGAGATTAGGTTAAAATAAGATCAGAAGCACAGTTATCAATCCACTGACAATTAAACTTACGTTTGACTCTAGAGATAGGAAGTGCTTACCTAAATTCAGATTGCAAACTGTGTTGGTACCTCATTTACTACAACACTGAGAGATGATATACAATATAAATAGCTATTCCTAAATTTTAAGGTTGGTATTAGAACTCATTCATAATTGGCTAAAACATACACAGAATCCTCAACATAGAGATCTACAGTAAATCAGTTTTAACAATATAGAGTCACCTACTGCAGGGCAGAACATCCTTTTCCGCTCATGAAAGATGCTCATGAACTTTACTTTTGCATAAGATACAAATACACAATCAAGATTATGTTTCCATATAGTCAACAATGGCAAGATAGAATGAAAAATGAGAGCTCCTAAATTTTTTTTCAGGCTTGCAGACATATGGCCAGGTGCCTGCTTGCCCCAACTAGCTATTCATATTTAGCAACAGAAAAAAAGATGATTGACCTGCAGCTTAGATAACTCCTCAGCCACAGCCCAGGCTGCAACAAAAAGCTGCCTCCTCTTTGGAATTACCTTCTCTTTTTGGCAGATCTGGTGCGCAGCTCCTCCAGCTGGTCACTCTCTGTGCGAACAGCGCTGGGAGTTAAGACAGATGATAAAGACGGTGGAAGGCCTGGAGATTTGCTATCCACAGTCATGGAGTCATCACTGAAGAAGTCTGAAGGCAGAACAGCTGCCAGCTTCGGGGGTATTTGTGTACCGAGACCATAGTAAATATCTCCAAGGGTCTTTGGTATAGAATTCATATACCTGAAGCATCAGAGAAAATGCACATCAAATACATTCCTGCTCAAACTTGTGTTTCAGTTCCAAGGTTTGAACTAAATCCTTGTTTGCACATATCAATTAAAAAAAAAAACCTGAACATCAACTGGTTTCTTTAATTAGTTTAGTTGCTTATCAGCTGCTTTTTCTTTAATCAAAATATAAACATAACAAACAGAACACATCTAAATTCCTGAAAATCACACAGAAGTAAATCAAAACTGTAGATTGCTGTCTACTTACAGAAAACAACATCCAACCAAACCCACAGGTCCCCAGTAACACTGAAGCCATGCTAAAGAACTTACAAGTCTAGTATTTCCTCTAGAAACTTTGTAAGATACCCGGGGTCTTCAGTCAGACATAAAATGCGCAGCATATCTGTCATCTGGAAGAGAAAGTCAGGTGGGAAAATGGATTAAGTTGTGATAGTTGCAGCACCAGATACTCTAGCAAGGAATATAAAGTGTTAGAGTAGTATTGAAGGAGAACTGCAGGTTCCAGGTCTGTATTTCTAGTGCCATCCCAGAAACACAGCCTGGTCTGTAATTTACTTGCCTCTTCTAACAGCTGCTCCATTTCGTCACCATTGCTTTGCAGCGAAGGGCACCGAAGGCACAACTCAAGGCGCAAAAATACCTGAAGTCTGCACCTAAGAAAACAAGTAATTATCCACCACCATTTTTCTAATGGAAAGAGCATATTTACTGCAAAAGGTGTGCTAAAAAAAGCAATGCTCAAGAAAGTGGCTCCTTTTGACAGCATAATCTAGTTAGCATTTCATTTTGGTGGCAAGGGAGATGCCTCATTCCAGATACAGGCTGCAGTGCTTATCACAAAGCATGGGTATATTTGCATTTAACGAAATGATTTTTACTGTGACCAGGAATTCTTGAAATATTTGCCCCATGTAAATACTTTTCCATTTCTACAAAAAAGCCACCATTAAAAACTGCTAACCAACTCCACAGTATCTCAGAAGCTGAAGTAAACACAGTGTCTCATACTCTCTGACTTTGGTCTCCTTCTGTGAGCTGTGCTGTTGTCTGAGCATTTTGCTGGTCTTCAGGAGATGGTTTCTGACTCTTTCCACACAGGCCACCTGCAGACACACATAATTACAGCAAAACCTTGAACTCTGTTCCGTGTCTGCAGGGCAGGCTCTCCCCAACCCTGGCCATCCCCCCATCCTATTCTTTTGGGAATAGCTCATTTTTTTTTCTTTCAAGGAAAGGAATTATCTTTTTCTTTCAATAGCAAAGTCACAACAAGACACAAAACGACTCTGAGCTTGGAATCACAGAGGTCACTTGCTTGCAGCTTCAGGCCTTCTTCAGTAACTATGGATTTGTCTCTCAGTATTTTTCTTCAATTATTCACAAGTTTACAGATTTTAGTTTCAGGTTATTTTAAGTCTAGGCATAGTGTTAAAAGACTGTAAATACCTTCTTTAAAATATGGTTTCCAAGAATGTATTTTTAAAAATACTGTCTTTGAAATTAGAATTTGAAAGGAGGTCAATGTAGTTGAAAGACATCTGTTGTGACCTTTAGCAAAGGTGTAAACTGGTAACTGAAGTGGATTTTCCTACATTCTTCACAATTATCCAGTTTTTCATTATTAAGCCAGCACAGATAGAGGCACTAAGTGGTTGTGGAGTTTTGACTACGCGCAACTGCACATAAAACTTCAGAGAAGAAGGAAACAGAGCCTGAAACAGTAAAAACTGCAAGTTCCAGATCAGTAACATCCTGCCCACATGCTCTGACCTACCTCTTTCTCTTTAGCATCTCGTACTTTCAAGAACCTTTTAATGGCCACGATCATATTCTGGGCACATGCAGATGACAAAATTCCATCAGCAACAGCCTTCTGGTAGCTCTCAATCAAATGGGAATGCAGCTCCTCCTCTGTCTGGAAGTCTGCAAGGGAAATGATCTATGTTAACTAAATGACTGTTTACCACAACATACTGATAAAATACTCATCCCAGCTAAGGAGGGGAACGGAAAGGGTCATCAAAAATATTTTCTCCAGCACAGAAGCATCCAGCCCACAGAACACTACAGAACCAGTCCCAGGTCTCGACACATGACATATTAGATGTTAAATAAACAATCAAAGTTTGCTTAAGGTCAGCAAACTTTCGGGCTACTACAGGAGTCAAGAAATACCCTTTATTTCTACCAAATTAGTGAACGGGACTACATTTTCAGTTACACCTTGACGGGTGCTTCCCTCTACCTCTTTTGGTTAAAAAAATGGGCAAGATAAATCCTTGTTGCTTTTTTCAGATAGACACAAGGCAGGAAACTAAGTACAGGAGTAGTTGTAATACTAGCTTGTAAACACTTATAGAAACTAAATAGGAGAAGGGAGTAAAAGCAATGACTACTCTTTGACAAGCTGGAGATACAGAAACCCAAACACTGATCTGCTCCCTGCCACAAAATACTCCATTATTAACCTTCCCTCGCCTTTCCATAAAAATTCTCTCTGTGTACTCCTATATCAGGATATCAAAAGTTCATACGGGATATATCAGGATAGCAAGATACCAAAACTTAACACACACCAATTGGTATTTTAAGTGCCTTTTCCTTTCCTTCCACCTTTTCATCCAATCTTTTTGCTGAAAGCTTCTGTGGAACCTTCTCATTCACTGTTGGTGGCAGAGCATCAGGTTGAAGCTTCTGAGCTTTTACATTCAGTCTTGCTACGTTGAGCATCTGCAGTGATCTGGACATGGTCTTCATCTTCTGCCTGACTGGAGTTCGGGGAACCCCACCTGCAATGCCACAAAAAGAGAATTTCTACCATCAGGCACATTGGGGCAGGAGCTTTGCCTGAGGTGGAGCACAACACTGAATTCTGTGTTACGTCAAGTGACATTAGTGACCTTCTAGAGGAAAACATGTCCCAAAAGGTTGGTATTTCTCCATAAAATCAATGTACAGGAGTGTAGCAGGCAGTTACTTTTCCAAGCAGAAAGCAAACGAAAACTGTTGCTCTGCACAAGAACTTATAATAAGAAGTTATATATTTAGGAAGCAATCTTACATCACAGAAATAGGAACAGCTGACAGAGCAGGACCTGGGGATACATCAGGTCAGGGTAAAATCAACTGTGGTAAGTGTAGAGAAATGCAATGACTAAACTCCTCTGGAAGAAAGTGTTTTATTTCTCTAATTAGAACAAAGTTGTGAGGTTGCAATATTTACTAGTAGTTGCAGCAGTCCCTGTTTCAAGAACAAAACCTGCAGAGCTGCTCATGCTGCTTTTAACAGTTTTGTCAGTCACTGCACAGCCTTGAATTACAGTAATTTTTCTACTGTAGGACAAACCTAACACTAATAAGCAAATGAGACTCTGACTGTCCCTAAATAATAAAACCTAAAGTAGACCACTATGCAGCAGAGTAGATCTCTGGGGTTCATGCATCAGCTTTTATTGACAACGTGCATGTATAATCGCAAAGTATACATACGTCTTTTTTTGTTATTTCCTGGTCCAATTGCAGCAGATGTTTCACTGAATTTTCTCTGGTACAGCTCAGACAGACTTTCTGAGAGCTCCACATCAGACTGGTCTGCATCATCCTTCCTGTTAGCACAAGGAACGTGCAGGAGCCTATTTGAAGGAGCAAATCAGTACAGTTATCAATAAAAAAGATGGGAATGGGAGGCATATCCCTTCTTCTCTGTGGACAGAAACTCGCCTTTTCTCCATTCCAGTCTGCAGCAAGATAGTGCAAGTAGCACAACTCTTCCATCACCCATTCCCCAACACGCTTAAGAGATACAGAAAACCCAAATCACCTTTAAAAGGGTCACACCAAGCTGAAATGGAGCATTATACTGATGTACAATGGATACACCACTGACTTATACCACAAAACTACATAAACAGCTTTGTGCTTTCTAAACTATCCTGCATTAGGCTTTTTTTTGTTTCATTCAGCAAGCTCCTTCAAGAAATCAAGCTCATTTTTTACAAGTAAATACCAACTGTAAGAACACAACCACTATCTTCAGTATCTTGCAGTGGATCTTAAAATACCATAAGAAAAGCTGCAGTCTGACATTTCCCATATAGCTTATGGTCATTAAAAGTGACCTGTGTCACTTCTGAAACTGTCAAGACTTTAATCTACACAAACTGCTACCCAAACATCCTGTTCCTTCTATACACCAAGAGAAGCAAGAGCCCACAGTAATCCGAGAACAGAAATAAAACCACTAGAAAAGCACCTAATTCTAGAACTCTGGGCAATTGTACAACCATACACCCATAACAGGAAGCAGAAATCTTTGATTATTACTCATGAAACATGTTTCAGAAAAATACCTGAATGACTCCATCAGATCTGAGCTTGCTCCACAAGCATTTGATGCAGGATACCACGTTTCCAGCACTGAAGGATGCCAGCTCCCTGAATGGGATAGTTCCCGTTGGACCCACTCCGGCACTGGAGTTTCTTCTCCTGTGAGCACACACATAAAAAAAATCAGAAGAACTAAATTAAGTGGCACAAGGTTCCAGCCTTCACAGAGGCTCTAAAGCAGAGGTTTTCCAACCTTTGATCCTGGAGAGGCAATTTCATAGCTAATACACTGAGACTCACAAGAAGATTCATTCTAACACAAAGCGGATGAGCTAAAAGCAGCCCCATAGCAGCCACACCCAAAGGCTTTACTGGCCAGGGATAACCTATTAGAAGGAAACCTCCTTCTAAAAACTTGTCCCCAAGCTGTGCTTTATCTACTAGCTCATGGAAACTAACCCTCTGTCAATAAAAGAAAGGTACAACCATGCAGATTTCTTTATCACATCACAAGGCTTAACAAAATGAAAAAGTCACAAAAACGAGAGATGTCTCACTGAGAAAATCATTGGCTTTAGATTTTTCCACTCCAAATCAGATCTAAAGAGGGAGAGTTTTGCAATTCTTGACACCTACCCAGACTGGCTAGAGAATCTTCCACTGACATGTCAATTTTACTCAACACACTATTCACAATCTCTGGGAGATGAAGAGCAGATTCTTGGGAAGAGTTCTCCACTACGGCTCCTTCAAGGCTGCACCACTGAACTTCAGCAGTCTTCTCGGTACCAAGCACAGTCAGAACTGCAGCTCCCTCAGAAAGCGGTGACAGAACCGCAGTGCAGGGGCACCAAGTTTCAGACAGAGATACCTCAGCAACCTGCATTTAAAAAGAAAGAAAAAGTGAAAAAAGTTTACATTATCTACAGAAACCTAAGGAGCACAGATGCTTTACAAACAGGTTATAGACTTACATGATCCCCTAAAGAATGTTCTGAATTTAGATTCAAATGAGCAATTTGTAGTGCAGGAATTACCACTATTATTGTCTTTGCAACATGACACCGTCACCCCTTTTGTCACAGCTGATTTGAGAACAGGTATTAGTTTAAGACAAAGAGGAAGATTTACCATGTGTAGCCCTTCAGTCACTAGAGTTCTTAACAGCTGCAGAAACAGTGACCTGTTACATCCTGCCTGCTCGGCCTGCGAGTTCTGCAGTATCCAGCTCTCTGTGAGAAAGTGGCCAACCTGCACCAAGTTCCAACCCATCAAGCTTCCTTTCAGGAAAATGTTGACAGGACACTGCAGTTGTTGTTGGCTCATGGTGAGAGGTTCCAAGATCACGGCACAGCTTTCCTGCTTCTTTCCTCCTGTGCAAAGATAGGATAAAGTTAAAATCTGAAAGCAAATAAAATGGTTTTTTCCATCTAGGTGAAGAGACAACTTCAATGCAAAAAAGGTAATTTCCAAGATTAAAGGGGGAATATACTCTACAGAAAGTTTATTACAGAACTGACCTTCTGCTAAAGCTCTCAAGGAGCTGAGTGCATGAAGGGACCACTGAAGAACACAATGCATGCTGCTTTAAAGCTAACCTGTTTTCTTTTGAAGGGGCTTTTTATCTGTGTTTTTATTTTAGATAAATCGAGTAATTGTGTAAGAAAAGGAAGCACACTGTTCCAAAGTGGGACCAACAAACAGTTCTTCATCCAAACTTCTAGAAGCATGAAAAACTGAAGAGGCTAAATCAGAAATATGAGCTAACAGCTCTCCTCTCAGAGGAACTAGAGCACATGTTGAACTTTCTTTTTAAAAATGGGCTTTTAAATATCTGGAGTTACTTCCATACACGCTATTTACAAGGGAAACTAATCAAGGCCCCTGCATGAGAGCTCAGTTACTGGCATGCACATCTGTATTTTTCTTTTCTTTCATTACCAGGCATGCTAAGAAACAATGTTCCTTCTTGCTGGGGAAACACTGATCGATACACAGAGGGCTTCGAGAGCAAGCAGTTCAAAGTCGCATCCAGGGGCAGAAGTGTGGTCCAAGGCACAGCCTGTGGCACTGGGAAACTGGAGTCTACAAGGAAGCCATAAGCAGGATCTGCTGTAGAGTGATTCAAACAGTGCACCAAGGTTTCAGCTGGCAAAATGGTGCCTCCTGTCTGACAGATCAGTTCAAACATTGTCCAGTATCCAACATGATCTGGGGCTTCATTCAGCTGAAAGAAAGTAACAGAAAGGTCTCAAGTTAATGTTGGCAGTGAGAGAACCTTCATCCAAAAAAATAAAGATTACATGTTTTTAGCAAAACTGGCATATGAAATATATACAAAGGATTTAAACATGTTGCTTTCCAAGTGTTTTTATGGACTTTATCAGCCTTCAAAGGAATCTGATAAATAAAAAACCCACTTCCCAATGAATTTAGAGCTAGCCAGTATTTTCCATGTTGCATTTTTGAATCTGGGATCTACACACCTGAACCATGACACTGCTTTATCTGCAATCCTTAATAGCTGTAACTCCCCCCTAACTCACAGCACTAGAGGACCAATCAATAAGCACTGCACATCTATGCAATTGCAAATGTGTCTCAGCCTCCGACTGGATGATTCCGTTCGAGTTTTCAGTCCCTTGCTGAAGATTATGTGGCAGTAACTGAGGAGCTTTTACTTTCACGCAAAGACTACAGCAGAAAAAAACTGTCCTCCCCTGTTGCACAGGAAGGTAGCGTGGCAGGCGGTCCACTAGAGCTCAGAGCTGCGCGGTAAAACCTCTTACCTGAGTCCGCTCGGCTGTGTCCACCCAGAACAGCGTGATTTTCTGCTCCGCAAGCAGCTCCTGTACACTCTTGGGCAGGAATTTCTCCGACAGCTGCTGCGCCAAGGGCAGTTCTCCAGGGGAGGAAGGGGCATCGCTCCCCGACAAGAACCGGCGGAGCTCCCTCCGCGAGTGCGGGCAGGGCGAAAACAGGAACACGGCGTTCACGAAGCCCTCGGAGAGCGCCTCTGAAGGCTCTGGGCCGGCCGGCCCCGTCCTGCGGCTCCTGCGGGGCGGCTTGGCAGGGGACGCGATCTCCGGGTGGTCCCACTGGAAGTCGAGCAGCGTCTCCTTGAGACCGCTGTGCGTGAGGGCGGCGCGGGGCGCGGGGCCGGGCAAGGCGGCGGAGGGTCCCCGCGCCCTGAACCGCTCCGTCAGCTCCTCCTCGAACCGCTCCCAGGCACGGGGGCCCGGCGGGCGGAACCCGCCGCCCCGCGAGGCGCCGCCGCGGCCACTGAGCGAGTCGAAGAAGCGGAAGGCCCAGCGGAGGCGGGCGAGGCCGAAGCGGCAGCCCAGGAGCGTGAGGAGGCGGAGGGCGCCGCGCTGGAGGCGCTCGCGGTGCGCGGGGCCGGCGGTGTCAAGCAGGAACACGGCACTGCGGGAGCTCGACATGGCGGGCGCCCCTCACGCCGCCGCCACCATCGCCCGCCGCCGCCGCCTCTCGCGCCTTCGTCCCGGGCGCGTTCCCATTGGCTGCCGCCCAGCGGCCGCCCCGCCCATCCCCGCGCTCCTCGCGCTCCCATTGGCGGCGGGCCCGGACCCGGGAGGACGGAGCGACGCGGCGGCCTCGGCCGAAGTCGTCGCTGATTGGCCGGTCGCGCGGGCGAGCGCTGCCATTCCATTGGCGGGACGGTCCCTGACGGGCGGGGTGGGCGGGGCCAGCGCGAGGGGCGAGCCGATTGGCCGCCGGCCGTTTAAAATTTAAAGGTGGCGGGGCGCGCGGGGCTGTGACGTCACGGAGGCGGTCGGCGGGCACCGGGAGGGACCCGCGCTCGCCGCTAGAGGTGCGCGCCTGCCCGCACCGCCACAGCCACGGCACCGCCACAGCCCCGGCACCGCCACAGCCCCGGCACCGCCACAGCCCCGGCACCGCCACAGCCCCGGCACCGCCACACGCCCGGCACCGCCACACGCCCGGCACCGCCACAGCCCCGGCACCGCCCGCGAACACGGCCGGGCAGCGTCCTGCCCGTTCGGCATCGTCCACTGCCCGGAGGAACAGCAGGGACAGCCCAGGTCCCACGTGCTTGGAATTCAGATTCAAATTCATATTCAGATTAGATATTAGAAAAAAAATGTCACCGTTCGGGTGGTCAGGGATTGGAATGGCCTGCCCAAAGAGGTGGTGGAGCCTCTGGAGGTGTTCAAAAGGTGCCTGGATGTGGCGCTGGGTGATGTGGTTTGATGGTTGCTGTGGTGGTGCTGGGTGAGCACTTGGACGGGGTGATCTTAAAGGTCTTTTCCAACCTTGATGGCTCTATGGAAAGTTGTAGGGTTGGGGCACCTGGACAAGGGCTAGTGTCTGGGAAGGTGGAGGATGAAGACCCTGAAGTTGTCATCAACTGCTTTGCCCTCAGGCATCACCTCCCTCCCAGGCCTGGATTCCATTTGGGATCACATCTTGCCCCACGGGTTCTGGCAGTCCAGGTATGATTACACTGGACAATGGCAGAGGGAGCCACCAGAGCTGCCCAGGTGTCCGCTCCACGCTCTAGAGAACTTGAATGTCCCAACCTAAACTAGAGTCACCAGCAGCCAGTTGTATTTATAAAGCAACAAAGACAAGTGGGCAATAAACCACCCTTTCAGCATTGCTGGTGACTACAAGCACGAATGGGTTTAATGAGCTGGAACAAGGAGCTGATCCACTCGGGTGCGCAGGAGTAACCTGCCACCAAGAGCAAGGGAAGGACAACAAGTCTCCCTGGCTGAAAGTGTGCAGGACAGCCTGCATCCCTGGATGCATCCCTGGAAAGCCACAGATCCCTCCTCCTGGCTGGCACTTGCTCTTGGCCCTTGAGACATCTTTTGTTGCTTGTCAATATATCACTGTCCTGTTTGAACCCTGAAGAAGAGCCAACCCCACCACACTCACACTGCCATTGCCCAGCCACTAGTGTCTGTCCCAGCTGCCCACTGAAGACATTTGACAGAGTGTGGCCAAAATCTGCCTTATCAATGTCCGCCTAGGACCAGAAACAAAACTGGGGCACAGAGGAGTTTCTCAGGAAAGCCTGACAGCTTCCAACACAGCTATTCAACCTCCTGTTCCTTTCCTGCCCACTCCAGCGTATTTGCCGTTGAAGCCCACCCAGCTCTTGGGAAAGCCATCAGAGTTGTTGGCTGAGCCCTGGTGAGCATGTTTGCAGTGTGACAGGCAGAGTCACTCACACCTCTTCTTGCACTGTCCCATGCTTGCAGTGCTCACAGAGACATTCACCCTCCCTGCCTGCTGCCCAAGGACATTGACCTCTCTCAAACAGTCCTTGGGCTCTTTCTGGGCAATCATTTACTTGCTGATAAATGGGGTTTCTTGGGAGGAGGGAGAGGGCACAAGAAAAATCATTTGTAAAGTGGGCTTGCATTTTGGTTGACACTTTGATCCAGATAGGGGTATTTTTAACTTTAAAAAGTCTTGCTTTATTTTGTCCTGTTTCCAACATTTCTCTCCAAGGGATACTTAATGGTGGGGACTGAGAAAAGGGCTGAGAAAACCCAGACCTAAGCGAACTGTTTGATCTCGCACCGTACTGCCACTCTGTCCCACACCGATGGAAAGTTGGTTTGCCTTTCTGTTGAACCAGTCAAAAAAAGAGATTTGTTTTGTATTGACTCAAATGCTTTACTTTCAGGACACTCCTCAAGGACCTACACAAGCTGCAAATCACCTTTGATGCTGGGCAATGCCCAGATTCTCATGTGTGCTGCATGAAGGCTTCCAAGCCTCCCCGTATCTCATTCTCCAGTGCTCTCCACTCCATGTGCCCAAAGGCTACTGGTAGTTCTGCTGCTGTGTTGCCTACTAATTCTGGGGAGCAGCTCAAGCTGGACAAAGAGCTCCTTGGTGGATCTCCAGACAGTTGTCTGAGCAGAGCGGGGAGCTGAGAAGGTTGTCAGTGCTTTTTGGGCATTGAAGTTCTTGGCTTTGGTCTGGGTGTAGCACAACATGGAAGGTCACTGATGCCTCCGGAGGAGGCAAATTCTTCACTTCTGTGTCTTAATAAAAGAGTATTTGATCTGCTTCTTTTCTGCTCACCAGCAAGCTAGGCAAGCCAGAGTGAGCTCCAGGGTAAATCCAGACAGGAGTAGGGATTGCTGCCCACTGCATGTGGACCAGCCCAGTCTTGTGTCCCTGCCCTGGACAAATTCTGGTATTGCCTGGTTTTACCTGGTTCTCCTCTTTCCAGTGAATCCTTGGACCTGCCAGGAGATAAAGGAGGGAAAGGCGAGGTTAAGCAGGCAGGGACTGACAGGGCAGCGTCTGCAAGACTGCAGAGAGTGGAGATTGTCTTTCCAGTTCTGCCTTCCCCTGGACACCTCCAGATCCCGGGGGTCCACAGCTTTAAGGGCACCTCTCAGAACCAGCACAGTGTCTTGGCCTAGCGTTAAGATAAGATCTGCCAGGACAGTTTACAGTGAGCCAAGGAGCCCCTATTCCTTCCTCTCCAGGGTGAAGCTGCCTCAGGGCCTCCAGGCAAGAGGGAGGGATTGCAGTGTGATTTAGATTTTGTCTCTACATCTTTCAAATATTTTAGTGCTCACAAAAGTGAGAAACTGGGAGAGACCTAGCTGGGACCAGTACTGTACAACCCTCACCTCGGGCAACTGAGACTTGACCACTGCTAGACCTAGTTCCATGTCTCTTAAGCAGAAAGATAAACATACTTTTTTGCCCAGCATCATTTCAGTGATTTTTGGGGGAAAACTTCAAGCCCTTATGGGTGCTGGACATAGTGGGCCAAATTCCACAGTGGAGCAGGCAAGCATTGCCTCCAGCAGACACTGCCCTGGCTCACACGTGCCTGGAGTTTCCAACAGGACTTTAAAGTACCTAGATATTGGTGGCTGGGGCATGATACAACCTGCCCCGTGTGTCCTACCGTGTAGTTAGGTATCTTGTAGGGTGGCTGCAGTGGTGGTCTAACCCATCAGAGAAGGCACTCTGCCAGCATTGCTGCAGGTACCTGTACTGGCACAGCCCCATCAGCCTTTCCAGTGTTATCCTGGCCCTGCAAAGGAGCCTGGAGAGAAGCTGGTCCTTTAATGAACTCTCCCATCCTGGGCAGCCAGTGGAGCATGCCAGCCCTGTTGGGACTGCAGTGACAAAGTGCTGATCTGCAGGCTGATAAGGAGGGGCAGCGCCAGGCAGTGCAGCAAGGTGAGACTATCAGGCCAGCAGAAGAGCCATTAGCCTTCAGACATGGGGAGAGGGGTGGGGAACAGCAGATGGGCAGATGGGACAGAGCTCCTGAATCCTGGGGCTGTACAAGGCTTTGCAAGCTGCTTTTTTTGAGACCCTGCCATTTCAGTGAGACCATGGATTAGAAAAGCTCTGCAGTTAATTTTGCTGAAGAGTGATCACAAAGCATAACTGCTGGTGTCTACAGTAACTTAGCAAGTTCCTGTGGGTTTTAAAATGCTCCTCTGTGCCTCTCTCTGCATTTCTCAAGGTGGCTAAGAGCTGTTCTAGGGCAGGGCAGAATACTGGTCCTACCACGTAGTTGGCAGGAGAACATGCAACTGTCAACAGTGCTCCCAGCAATCAGAGGTCAAGCATTGTTTAGGGATTTTAGCTTCTTTCTAGATGGAGGTCTTTTGTTTCCTGGTGTGTACAGCTTAAAACCACCCTGCAGAAACTATGTGTAATGGGAGACCCAAAAATATACCCTGAGCAGCATCGCTTGAGGGAGTGCTTGTCCTCCAGACAACAGCAACATCCAATTGCTTTAGGTGTCCCCCAACAAGTGACCCTAGTCACATGAATCTCTGCTCATGCAGGGTAAGGGCTAGGCAGATGGGCTTCTCTCCTCTTCACAACACTGTCTCTGCCCTGCTGCCTGCATGGGGTTCAAATGAGGTTGGAGAATGATTTTCTGTGGCCGTCAGTCACTTCAAGATCATCCACAGCATTTTTCTGCCATCTGTCACTTTGAGACGAAAGCAAACAAGAAAAAATAATAAACTCAAATTATTGCCTAATCAACACCAAAATCAGTGCTGCTTGCTCAGCCTGCGGACCACAATTAGATGCCATCAGCAAATTTGGGCAGTTTGCCTGGGCTGCAGTCTTTTATCTCTTGGAGACTGACAGGCATCCCAGGGATCTGCAGGCAGAGGAGGGAGCTGGGATCTGTTTAAGGACTTACTTGGCTCTTCGGGGAAAGAGCAAGTAGTTCAAAACAGTAGGGGGAAAGAGAGTTTTTGTTTATGTTTGTTAATTAAAGAAAGCCCCATACCAGATGAGGGAATGTTTTGATCTCCAGTCCCATCTCCAGCACCATCTCCCAGTAATGTCCTTTTTCATGCAGCCCCAGCACAGTTTGTCTTGCCAGGAGGATGCACTGGATAATTTGGGAAATTAAGGAACATGTGTCACTTGAACATGCTTATAGCTACATGGCAGCCTTGGGCCATTGCATGTCTGTGCATGGCTGCAGGATCTGGATATCTGCTTAGAAGCCCATATCTTCCTATTCCTCCTGTGACTGCACAACAGTCTGTTCTTGCAAAAGCAGAGAGCTGGAGCAAAGGGAACCCTGCCTTCACCTCAGTGCCAGTGCGGAAGGGTAGAGAGCCGGGCAGGGCGGTGAGGGGACCACCCAGTGCAAGGAGGGAGGGCACTCAGGACAGCAGGGATGAGGGTATGAGACGGGCAGATCAGGGGGCTGGACGTCCAGGCTCCACTCCCCACTCACACTGGCCTCCACATCTCCTTGTCCCTACAGAGGCAGGGCTCAGAGGTGTGCAGAGCAGCTCGGGG
The DNA here is from genome assembly GCF_047495875.1 of Pithys albifrons albifrons. Lineage (NCBI taxonomy): Eukaryota > Metazoa > Chordata > Aves > Passeriformes > Thamnophilidae > Pithys > Pithys albifrons. The sequence continues at coordinate 13,737,000 of NC_092470.1, forward strand.
AAAAGGTGCCTCGGCCTGTCCCTCCTCCCAGGGAGGAAGGTGGGTTACAACAAGTCTGCTGAAGCTCCAGTGCTCTGAAATGTGATCCTGCTGCAGGCACCTCCCTGAGCCCCACCTCGCCCTCTCTGACATATATATGTCCCCGGTGGTGGCTGGGCACAGGGGACACGGGCTCACACAGGCTGCTGGGCCCCCGGGGATCCCTGCGGGTGGAAAGGCCGAGGCACCAGGGCATGGCGAAGAACACGTATATGCGCTGGCGACTCCCGCTCATCTGCCTCCTCTGGGAGGTGGCCATGATCGTCCTCTTTGGGGTCTTCGTACGCTTTGGCCCCGAAGCCGACGCACACTGGGAGGAAGAGAAGAAAGAGCTGAACTTGACCAGTGACATGGAGAATGATTTCTACTTCCGATACCCGTGTGAGTATTCTGGAAGCCTAGTCCTGGTGTTGGCTGGTCTCTACCCGTCCATCCCATCCCAATCCATCACATCCATCCTGTCCTGTCCTATGACAGATCCTGTCAGAGACAATCTCTCCACCTATTGCTAGAAAGTTGAGCTCTTGCCTCGAGGCTGGTTTGGGTTGCACCAAAGAGCAAGAGAAAAGCTTCGTGGCCCTCCAGCACTCTTGGGGCTCTGTCAGCAGGGTACCATGACGTCTTTTTTCCAGGAATAGGACTGACATGTTCCCAGCACCCTGCTAGTTTCAGCTTGCTGCCTCCTCCCTCAGCTCTGGATCAGAGCAAGCCTTTCTGTGCATACAGAGGAATGGCTGTTGAAATCCTGTGACATCTTCCTCCCCCTTCCTACGTCCTCCCCCTCACTAGCGAATTACCCTTTAGCTACTGATATTTCAATGCCAGAGTCCTCCTAAGCTGCCAGGTTCCCAGGGTTCTCTGCTCACTGTATTGTAGTGCCACAGGGATTATTTGGGTGGTTAAAGCTCTTCTGGCCAGGCAGTGCCTTTGGGTGCTTTGATCTCCAGGGCTGGTCATCTTTGCAAGCCTTTCAGAACAGGCTGCTTCTGTAGGCAATTGTTTCCAAGGAAGCAACAGGCCTGAGTCATGCATCTATTTAGAACATTTCCATTAAAAACACCTGCTAAATCAAAGAAGCTATAGCAACCTGTGGCCGCTGAGGACTAGCTAGTTCAGAGAAGGATTTGCTTACAGAAACCCACTGCTCAGCCACTGTCTGAGTTAGTGCATGGCCGTGGCTGCCCTGGGCTCTCCCTGGAGATCTGCCCTTGGGACTAGCCCCACATAGGTTGGCATGAAGCATCAGTAGTGCCTCTGGGCTGCTTTTGTCACTGATGTGCTGAGAGAACATCAGGATTCCAAAAAAGAGCTTGTATGAGCCAAGGACGTGGCATTTCTTCTGTCCTCATATCCCACTCCTGCTCCACAGTGCCAAATATTCCCCCTCACATGGCTGCATGGATTCACCCAACTAAGTCAGTCTAAGGGCAACTGCTCAGTTTAGCTTTGAATTACATTTCTGTTTCAGACCAGAGGAAGGGTTCATGTGCCCAAAAGCACAGCTGTTTTTTCTCCCTTATCTAATCAGAAATATTCTCTCTCTGCAAAGATGGACAAACATGACAAAGCAGCCAAGCCCTGGAATTTTGATATGTGTCCATCCTGTGCTGCTCAGAAGAGAGTGTCATGGCTGAACACCTGAGGTTCATTTGTATCAACATATCTGCGACCACTGCTGTCCATAGGACCTGCCTGCAATGGCAGAGGGATAGGAGTAACAAGCTGACAGGTGCCCCAAGACAGAGATGATTGGGAAGGCAGGCAGAGGGAAACTCTGTCAGTGGTGCCATTGCCAGGTCCAGTCAGTGTGACAATTTCTTCTCATTTTGAATCGCATGTGGATATTCCCTAATGGGTGACTCATCTGCTCTCCAGGAAAGAGGAAATGAAATTGCTTGTCCAGATAGCATTCCCAAAGCCCAAGCACTTTCTTTTGACAGTTATGGCAATTGTCCCTCCACAAAAGCAGGCTTACAAAACCTTTAGGGCGTGGAAGTGCCTGGGCTGCCTCTTCGTGATGTCAGTGCTACTCTTCACAAAGAAAAACAAAGACAAGGCTTAGAAAAAGATTTTAGACTGGGTGCAGTTTGAAGAAAGCCCTGCTCTTCCTCCTGGGTTTCTACAGGGTTTAACACACAGTGAGATCCTCTGTGGTTTTGGAGCGCACATGGTCTGCAGCTTTAATACTGACCTGTGTATTTCTGCTTTTAGGGTGAAAGAATGAAGAGGTAATGCAAACGGCAGTAGATAATTCTAGCTGTATATTATGCTGCTTACATTGGAGAAGAGAGAGGGAGAATGCAGAGGGAAAGTCTGTGGGATTGTATGGAAAACCAGAGTAAGAAAGACTGGTTCTTAGGACATTTGGAGAAGTGGATTTGAAGTGACCTCTCCTGAACAGTTCCAGCTGCAGATCTCATCTCCTTCCTTTTCTACGAGTGATTTCAAAGGCATGGAGGGCATTTTAAAAAACAAGCAGAGTAACATGGCACTACATGGCTTAAGCCTGTCCAAATTCTTGTCCTTAAACAAGTGGCAAGATCTTGTAAAGCACCAAAGGACAAAAGCCACGGCTTCTGCAGAGCCACTCCTCATGCAAATCCTCACCAGCCCTCAGGGGAAGCAGCAGACACAAGCCCTGTGGGAATGGACCTGGGACTGATGGACTTTAGCACAGGTTTGGGGTAATGTGGATTTGCAATGACTGAATTTCCTTTGCCCTGAGCTTATGCCCTCTCTGAGGTTCACAGACATTGCTGGCTATTATAGTGGCTGTGATGGTTTGTGCACTGCAAATGCAGAGCTTTTTGGTGTAGCTCCGTCAACACTGTGTTGATCTGTTCTACAGCGTTGCTGGTGGGAGTCTCCCACCAGGGGATCTCAGCCTTGGGTTTCCTGTTTATTCATGGTCACAGTGGCCTTCAGTGTGAAGGTTTGTATGGTTCAAATTGTAAGCATGCAAGCATTTCAACTCACTTAATTGTGAAGCGATGCTTATCTGATAGAAATGTGCAGCATTAAGAAGTACTGCAGGTTTACTGCATCAAGAAGGTCTTTCAGGAGGCTCCCACGGGTCTGCTTTCCCTCGGGGAAGGGCATCTGAGGGGCTTGAGTGAGCAGGTCTGAGCACAAGTGGGAAGAACTGGGTCTCTCTGGTTTAAGCACTAAAAATCTCACTAGGTGGGTTTCTTTCTCAAGGGTATTTTGCCACTGATTTCAGCAGCATTTAAAAATGTGTTTGTAAACTTTCCTTGCTCTTCTGCTCTCCTTGCTCTGAGCTATTGCCAGGACCCTGCCTTGGATGGACCTACCCAAAATGATTGTTCCATGTGCTTTAACAAATCGTCACTGTTCATTTTATATAACATTTTCCAAGTTTTTTACAAAATGAGAAAAACAATCTGAATAGAAAAATGTTTTCCTCTGTACACTCCATTAGTCGCTGGTCTTCTCTTGCACACAGCTTTTAAAAAACATTTACTTACAAGACTGAGCCTTTTTAACCAAAAGCTAGTTTCCAAAAGCTGAGCTATTTTCAGACTTAGAAATGTGGGGACATGAGACAAACACACATTTTCACTTAAATTTCCCCCTTACTGCCAGTGATGCAGTTGGTTTCTTTTCAACACCAAATGAAAGTGACACTTGCAGCCCTGCTCTCCTCACAGAATTTACAGTTCCTTCCTTCTGCTCAGCTTTCCAGGATGTCCATGTGATGATCTTTGTGGGCTTTGGCTTCCTCATGACATTCCTCAAGCGTTATGGATTCGGAGCTGTGGGTTTCAATTTCCTCCTTGCTGCCTTTGGGATCCAGTGGGCTCTTCTGATGCAAGGCTGGTTCCACTCTTTCAAGAATGGGAAGATCCTCATTGGAGTGGAGAAGTAAGAAGGAGATGGGCTCTGGGATGACACTTCTTGACTGACCAGTGGAAGAGCCGTAATTGGAGCCAAGCAGCTGCCAACACCTGTCCCTCAGTTATGTCAAAAGCAAATCAGTCTCTAAACTGCTATCTTCTCTCAGTGTACTTGCTTTCCGCCTTTTGGTCCAAAGGTACCTGCCATTAATGGTAGTACTGCTCAAAGGGAAACATGGGACAAGTGTCTTCCCTTAGTCCCAAGCCAAGCACTGTGGATGCCAGTGCTGAGACTATCCACATTATATAAATAATCTGGAGGAAAGCACTTTTCCCGGCCAGTGTGACTCAAGGAAGGTCAATGAAAAACCCAGGGATGTCTCCTAATTACCTATTTGTCTTCAGGTGGGATCTCTAGAGTTGTGGGTGGGTAAAGGTGAGCTACAGAAAAGTACTTCCTTATAAACCCACAATTCTCCTTCCTCTTTTTCAGCCTGATCAATGCTGATTTCTGCGTGGGCTCTGTGTGCATCGCCTTTGGGGCCATCCTGGGCAAAACCAGCCCCATACAACTTCTTGTTATGACTTTGTTTCAAGTCACACTCTTTTCAGTGAACGAGTACATCCTCCTCAACCTGCTCCATGTAAGGCTCTAGGTAGTACCCGCTTGGTTCTGCGCGTTCCTCTCTGCATCTCTCTAAATTGTCTCCCTTTGCTATGGCTCCACCAAGTTATAGCTTCTTCATAAGCATTTAAAATACAAGAATTAAGGCAGAAAAAGTAGGCAGATTATGAAGGAGGAGGTCAATGGGTAGTACTTCCCTGAGAAGGAAGATCTTTTGGAGTTTTACGCACAAGCCTGACAATTCAGGAGCACTGGGTCCCTCTGTCAGAGCTCCAGAGGCAGACAAGGAGTCTTAGCACGAATTACCAGTCACTCTCTTTGTGCCTGAGCTTTCCCTCTTGTCTATTTTCCCCGATGGAATATAGGTATTGTAGAAGGAAATCAAGTGGCAAAGAGGATGAGATGTCTTGTGACAGAGTTCCTGCCCTCTGAGAGAGGGCTTGGAGGACTGGAAGCAAGGAAGCTCTCACAAGAGTGCACTTGGGAGCCAACCTGGCTATCACTGCAACTTGCTTGCCATTTGCTCAGGTCAGAAGCTCCCCTCTGCCTTGATGCCTTTCAAGCAGAAGCTAAGTGCACAGGACCAAGCAAGCAGGATAGAGAGCAGGACCAGAGCAGTTCTGTCCACCTCTCCACATGAGTGTGTGCAGGCAGAAAGGCTGAGTGGGCAAACAAGCTGGCACAACGCAAATCAGGCCTCAGTTCTAGAATGAATGACCATTGCAGAAGCAAACCTCTGCTTTCACATGGCTGCAGGTAAAAGATGCAGGTGGCTCCATGACCATTCACACCTTCGGAGCTTACTTTGGCCTCACAGTGACACGCATCCTGTACAGACCCAACTTGGAGCAGAGTAAGGACAAGCAGGGCTCCGTGTACCACTCTGACCTCTTCGCTATGATTGGTGAGTCAGTCCTCATCTCAAGGATGCTGGTATATGTGGACGACTCAGCTGCAGAGGGCTGGTTCCTCCTATGTCTCTGGGAAAAAACTGCAATCAGGATATGGAGATGAGAAGCTCTGTATCACAGAGGTCTTTCACTTTTCGGAGTTATTCATCTCCCTTCATCAGTGAATGGGATGAGATGGTCCTTGGGTAAACAAGGATGCATTTTCCTTCTCTCTGACAGCCCTTCCTGATGCTGATCTCATGTGTGGCACAGCTCTGAGGCAGCAGGACTATACAATTTGATTTCCCCATGTACAGAAAGATCTTCTTTAGAAGTTTTTTTTTTCCCCAGTCCCTGTACTCTCTCTTTTTCTTTTTCTTCCCATTTTCCCCATCCTGCCAGGTACCCTGTATCTATGGATGTACTGGCCCAGTTTTAACTCGGCCATTTCTGAGCACGGGGATGCCCAGCACCGCTCTGCCATTAACACATACTGCTCGCTGGCTGCTTGTGTCCTCACCACAATGGCCTTCTCCAGCATGCTGCAGAAGAAGGGCAAGCTTGACATGGTAAGCTGGGAACAGCCCTGCAATGCCCTTGCGACTTATAATGAAGCTGATCAAGAGTCTAGGAAATGACTGGTCCTTAACCTTTGCTGAACAGATACAGAGTTTCAGGTCATAATGGTAAAATCAGTATCCAAGCAGAAACCCTGAGGCTAAGAAAGTGAGACATATCTCATGACACACAGCGCTTGAGGTGTGGGGTGATGCCCTGCATTGCAGTGGACCCAAGTTACAGCAGGGACTGGACCTGCTCTGCCCAGAGCACCACTGCTGGGCATGTTGCAAAGCTGTGTTTGGCAGCGCTCTCCAGCAAGCAGGGCCTGTGTAGCAGCTCGTGAGCAATCAGAGGGCTGACTTGTATGTGTTAGGTGTGTGGGTGACATGACTTTGTGACAGCAGAGCTTGCATGACACACGGGTGAGACAATTTCCATTTTATCGCAACTCCCCACCCAGATCTGTGGACGCAAAAAATGTGTGTGGTACAGGGAGTAGGAGTCTATGTGCACCTGTGCTACAGACAGAAACTGCCTGCTTTTCTCTTGTTTTTCACGACCAAGCAGGAAAATGGGCCCTGATATTTACTCTGGAAACACTTTGAGAGCTGATTCTCCCACTTTGCCATTTGCACCGTGCCTGAGCAATTACAATCTCCCTGAGATGCCAAGACAGGGTGGTTACTTCTGCAGGTTCACATCCAGAATGCCACGCTGGCAGGCGGCGTGGCCGTGGGCACCAGTGCAGAGATGATGCTGACTCCATACGGTTCCCTCATTGTCGGGTCCATCTCTGGCATCGTGTCCACAGTGGGCTATGTCTACTTCACGGTGAGTGCTGCTCAAGAGATTTGCAGCCCTGCTTTAGCTAAGGAGACCAGAAATGGATTCATTTCCCTTCGAGGGTTCCTGCTTCCCAGTAACCCTTATAAGATGCACTTCTGACTGCATTTACTGCCCCAAAATGCTCAGGAAGACTCAGACTCTCATTAGGAGAATGAATGATATTTTGTTATTTTATTTTGAGCTTGGCTCACATCTTTGTCTACAAGCTCTTAGCACTTTAATGGGACTCAGTGTCACTCTTCCTTCTCTGCTTATCCAAGTCCTCCATGGAAGGAATTAATCCTTTCCAGGGCCATGCTCATCTCCCTGATCTTTCTCTGCTTCCATTCTCCTCAGCCTTTTTTGGAGTCTAGGTTGCACATTCAAGACACATGTGGCATCCACAACCTCCACGCTATGCCAGGCCTTATTGGTGGCATTGTGGGGGCCATCACAGCAGCTGCAGCTACAGAGGATATATATGGAAGGGAAGGGTAAGACAGCTTGAAAATCTTCTCTGAATATACATTTTACCTGAGGCTCCTTGGACTGGGAGCAAGGACAAATTAAAAGTCTTCGTTAATTGTTAAGAGTTGCCCCTAAAAAACATGGGGTTCGATGACTGTGTTGGGCTTAGTGAGGTGTAAAAGCTTCATCTCTTGCAGATGACTTCTGGTGGCCTCAAAAATGAGCCACAGTCCTGCTGTTTAGCATTATTCTGGGCCACAACAGGTAGGGAAGAGTTCCTCCCTCCCCCCTGCATTGTTTTGGGTGGTCAGGTAAAGCTGAAGGTCTGAAATACAAAGAACATGATTATATTTTGTAGTCCTCCTACATAAAGCTTCACCGGGGCCAGAGGAGAAGGAAATCAGTGGTGTTTTGGTCAGTGCACCTCTCTCCTGGTCCATTGCAGAGGACAGATGGGGCTAGGGAGAAGTCCCCGAGGAAGCAGGGCAACCCAACTCCTCCGGAGCCAGCGAATGTCTCCTGCCAAGAGCAATCTTCGCCTTTTCTGCAGGTTCATCAAGGCATTTGACTTCACTGGCGAGTACCAGACGCGGACACCCAGTGTCCAAGGAGGGTTCCAGGCGGCCGGGATTGTGGTGTCTCTGCTGATGGCGTTTGTCGGTGGGGGCATTGTGGGTAAGCCAGAGGGGAGCACAGAGAGGGCAGAGTTGAACCAGGCTACGTCTAAAACGGAGGCTTCCATATGCTCCTGCCCATGACTGGATGAGTTCGGGGGGGACGGCACCGAGCATCGTGCCGGGGCTGCGATTGCCCCCTTGGGTCAACTGTGTGCATCCCGCCTGCATCCCTCCCAACATCCCGGCCCCCTGCCCACCGTTCTGCCCGTCTCCTTCCAGGGGGCATCCTGAAGCTGCCCATCTGGGGGGACGCCGCCGCCGAGAACTGCTTCGAGGACGAGGTTTACTGGGAGGTGAGGGGGGTCCGGGGCGGGAGCGGGGCGGGGGGCACGAGATGGCGCTGTCGGCCCGTGGCCCGGCCCGGGGGGCTCAGAGGGCTCTGCCGCGCCTCAGGTGCCGGAGGACGAGGAGAGCGACGCGTACCACATGCACAACCCCGACAAGCCCGCCTCGCCCTGAGCCGCCCCGCCAGCGCCCCGAGCCTTCCCCGCCGCCGGACCGTGGCCCCGCTGCGGGGCCAAAGGCTCGTTTACTCCCGTGACGACAAAGGCTCTGCCCTACTCTCCCACTTTTGTAACGCTCTGTTGTGGATAAAATAAAGACGTGTTCTTCTTTCCAGGCCTGTGCTCCCGTGTGTCAGGGGTGGAGCAGGATGGGATGTCGCCCAGACCCCGTCTCTCCCACCAGTGGTACAGAGCAGCTACCGGGAGAGCTCTTGGCTCTTGGCTGCCAGAGGCACTGGGACGCTCCTGGCACCTGGGAGCCAAAGTGGAGGCATGAACAATGGCAGTACAGGCTGGGTGTAGTAATTAGATGATGTCTTAGATAGTGCAGGCTGGGGAGATGCTTGTGTTAGGACCTGGCACATTAAGATAGCAGTCCTGAAGGTGATGAGCCACCACAGCAGGGACTGAGCCCCTGTGGGAAGCACAGGCCAAGCTGGTGCTTTTTGGTGAGGGACTGCTAGGGTGCAGCAGCTGTCCCTGCACTGGTGTGCAGGATCCAGCCATTGATGGTGTGGGTGAGGGCCAGGTGTGAGTCTGGCTACACTTATACCAGCCTCCACCATCGCCTTCCCTTGACCTGCTCTGCTGAGGCCTCCATCAGCTCCCTAGGAGCCTTGTTTGTACATACAGCATAGGCTGGCAAGACCCTTTTCTCTTTTTTGGCTTCACCCATTTTTTTCCGTGTCATCAGGCAGCTCCTTCTGCTTACCAGTGCTATCCTGATGGGAAGAGACCAAAGCCAGAGTACCATCTTCCTCTTAGCTGGACCATCAGCCTTCAGCCAGAGTTGGAGGAAATAGGAATGAAAATCAGGCCTAAAATCTGCAAGTTTTCCAGGGTGATCTAATATGAGGAGCAGGAAAGGAAAAGAGCAAGGAGGGGGAGAAAGGAGGTAGGAGGGCTGATAGGTCTCTTCACTGCATCTATCTGTAATTCTCACACCTGAGGAGGGGAGTCAAAAGCAGCTATTCACATCCCCTTGGGATATGACACCCTCATTTTCCATGCTGGGTAAAGACAAAAACCCTTTACAACATGTTTCTGGAATTTGTCAGCGGCTGCCAGCAGCAGCATGTTAATTAAATGTCGGCAAAGATGGAAGCAAGAGGCTCTGCTTTAATTGGACACTTCACTTGGTGGAGCTGAAAAACATTGTGACAGAGGAGGAGGTGCTGAAACACTGTGTTCCCCTGCCATGGCACAGGGACGGGGACAGCCAGGCACGGGAGATGTTCTTTCCTGAACCCCCATTGCCTCTGTTTGTCCTGAAACAACCTTGTGGTTGAAAAAAGAAGAGTAATACAAGGCCTAAAGTCCTCCATAGAATTGGTCTCGTGCATGGCAGCAGTGTGGGATGCAAGGGAGGGGCTGGTTGGCTAAGGGGTAATTCAGAAATATCATCACTGGGCCTTCAGGAGCCCCAACCCACTTGCCAGCATGTACCTTCTTTTATGATGGCAAAGGCAGGCCAAACAGGGGTTAGAAATGGTCTCTGGAGAATGATCCCTGCAGAGGCTGAAGCATACATTGTCCTACAGCCTTTCCCTGGCAGACAGACGGGAAAATGAAGGGCAGTTCCTCATTTCCTTTTGCTGGGATCTGCTGAAGGAAGAAGATCACCTCCTAGCCTCTTTGCAGGGGATAAAGGATGTAAACAGCCATTTTCTGGTCAGAGCTTCATCCAGAGAACCCATCAGAAAGCATCACAGGGATGTTTAATGACAGGCTCTGTAGGCAATCTCATTTCAAAAAAGGAGTCCTAAACTTTTTGCACAAAGTTAGCAAAATTTGAAAGCAGAAGCAGATCTGTTGGGCACTGCATTTCCTACTGTGTCACTGGACCAGTGTCCCTGTCCTCCCCATATGAGTTCTGTCCATGTCCCAGTTAAGCTGTGTGTCCCTATGACCTCTGATCTTTCCTCCCAGCAGCTTGCAAGGGGCCATGTGGATCAGTAATGGCAAAGACTGGGTGAGCCTCATTGTTTTAGCGAGGTGGCTAGCCCACATCTCTGGTGGGGCAGGTGTGTGAGCACCCGGAGATGGTCCTGTCCCATGTGCAGGTGCTGGAAGAAGAAGCCCTGACCCAACTCTCTGTCTCTCTGAGCTCTGCCTCCTCCTCGTGGGAAGACACCTAAATTGCCCAGACCGCCGGGCAGTGAAGCATTTTATTGCCTGTGCTTTTGCATGGCTCAGTCTGGTCTCAGTACCTAAATCACTTGCTGGAGCTGGCCTTGCAGTTTTAATTCCCAGGCAAACAATGCTGGGGTCGGACTGGCGCGTTTGAAGCGTAGTCACAGCCCCAGCGGTGGACAGAGGATTTCTCAACGGGGAAGCGTGGAGAGCAGAGGTTTGGGCTGCTCCGGCAGGCGGGAGAACGTGTGAGAAAGGGGCTGTCGATACTCGCAGGGATTAGGTGGTACAAATTGGCTGGGAAGCACCGGAGGCATTGACCAAAGTTGTCCTGGGGCAGGTTCCCATGGGGGGTGGCTGAAACAACCTGCCTTCAAGGAGACTGGAAGGCCGAGCCTGTCTGCTAATCCCCTGGGATTTATGGGGCACAGAGCAGAAAAGAGGTTTAAAAAAAAGGAAAAATCTCATGTAAAGGTGGTGGTTTCCCCAAGGGGATGATGTTAAAGAGAGCGGCAAGGGGGCGGGGAGTAGGGGGGGGTACGGCATAATTTAATCCCGCTTTTAATAGGCAGGTGGTGGGCTTTGCTTGCACTGCTGCTCCTGTGAGCTGCTGCAGAGATTTTGACAGAAGGCCTTTGCTCACCTTTTCTGTCCCCCACTCCTGTGCCTCTGCAGAGGGGCCCCATCTGTGGGCCTGCCTAGGAGAAGGTGGGGTTGCATGCTTAATATATCTGTGCCCATGTGTGTGTTGGTGTGTGTGGGTGAAGGTACACAGTGCAAACGCTGGATTTGGGCTGGAATGGGCTCACTGCACACCCCAGGTGTTGGTCATGGTGTATCTGCTGATGGCAGCATGCACTGTGTTTCCATGGACATGCCTTCATCCTTCTTGACCTTGCACAACCACCACACTGAAATCCATGTTGTTGATGCTGCAGGTGTTGTTAATATGCTTTTGGCCACAGTGGACATCCATTTACCTTTGCCATGCACATCCATCTCCCTTTGCTGTGCCCTTCCATCTACCTTTCCCATGCACATCCATCTACCTTTGGGTTGGAGCGAGCGCATGTGTGTCTGACCCAGCGTGTCCACACCTGCATGAGCACCGCTCCAGCCCCTTCTGAAGGAGTGCTGTAAATTGTAATCAGATTAGGGCAGCCGGTCACTTAGGGCCCTTGAAAAGGGCATACGTCCCCTCATCAGTACCTAGCATTGAGTCGCACAAAGGGTCTAAGTAACTCTGCAGGGGTCGGGCCCTCTGGAGTGCAGGGGAGGGGGCTTGCCTTTCTTTTCTCTCTGTCCCTTGTAATTATGTCAATTTGCTAGCCAAATTGTTTGCTTGAGTGGACAGTGGGGGCTTGCCCCCCTTCACACCTCCCCCCCACCCCAACCCCATTCATGTGCTAATGTGGGAAGAAGCATGGCCTCCTGACTTGAGGAGGTGGCCAGGGGCATGGGCCGGGAGTGCCCCCCATTTACGTGCCCATGGAGACCTAGGCCTTGCAGCCCAGATGAACAGGGCACTCCTGTTTGCTTTAGCCCACAGCAGGGTGTGTCATGCCGAGCCAGCCCCAGCCAACCCTGGTTTTCTCTGGCCATCCCTTACCTGCACCACATGCCTGCTTAGGCCAACGCATCCCCAGGGCCGGGAGCCATGCCCGCCACACCTCCCCACCCGCACACCTCCAGCATTTGCATGTATTCTGCCCACAAATCCTTGTCAAGGGGACCCTCTTTATTGCCTGTATAGATCACAGGGTGTTAGTTAAGGGGCTTCTTTGTATTGCCTCAGACAGCTGGGGTCATCAAAAGTCCTATGGTGGGAAGGAGAAACAGGAGGAGGGGGGAAAGCTCTGACAATACGGACTGAAGGATTAAAGGAGCATATAAAGTTCCTATTGAGTGAGACAAGAGGCTGTTCACTCCCAAGATTGACAGCAACCAGGAGGCAATTCCCAACACAATGTCCAATTAATTCTCTACCCTCTTCGCTGCCGTCTTCTCCCTCCCTTCTCTCCTGGGCTGGGGCATGAGCAGGGAAGGGCTGAAGCTAAGATCCTCAAGAAGGTAATTAGTTATTCCTGACTAAGAGGATCTTGCCAGGGCACAGGCTAGTCCTCAAGCTTGCTGGGCATCCATCCCCCTCCCATAAGCTACTGTAAGTTTGGGCCACTTTGGGGTAATTTTCCTTTCTGTCATGGGCAGAGCTGTCCCACCAAAGGTCCATCTCCATGGCAGGTCCTGGACAATAATGATGCCTACTGCTGAGTCCAAAAGAGGCAGATTTAGGGCTAAAGCCAGGCTGACAGTGGGAGGTAGCACAATAAGGGAGCAGTAGCAGAAAAGCTAAGGAGCAGGGCAAAGTGCATGGTCAAGATGTATGGGCATGCAGAGCATCTGGGGACAGGCAGAACAGCATGTGTTGGGCCTGGGGATCAGATCTTACCTGTGTGTGCAGTGGCAATTGTTAAAGCAGCTCCACCTGCCCTAGTTTTGTAGGGAGAAGTGGGCTGCTGGCAGTAAGTTCATTGCCACTGTCCCCTGTGCTGGCCACCCACACTGGCCCCGACACTGGGCATAACAGGACATGTAGGAGACACTGGTGCATGTGTACCTACCTCACCTGCTAACTGCATCTCCTTGTTGTTTGTACCCTCATGTACAGGCACAGAATCTGGGTCACCATGTGAAATTCCTGCAAACCACTGAGTAGAAATTGTTTGATTTGTCTGGTCTGGTTTTTCCCTTGCAAACTTCTCAGCCCAGAGGGAGGAAAGCACCTTTTGCAAAGTTGGCCATCTTTTTCTTGGTACTCCTTGTGGTGATGAGGCTCCCAGACACGAGTGGCAGATCTCCTTCAACAGTGACAAACACCTCCAAACCACTTAGTTGGGGAGAAAAAGCCATGCAACTAAGACAGCCCATTCTCACCGCAGTAATATTTTAGTCAGCCCATCTTCTCTAGTCCTACAGCTCAGCTTTGACCCCTTCCCCTTTGTCACCTCTGTCCATGGCACTGAGGATGCCCTGGTTGGCACAAGGTGGAGGGACAAGAGCTGCCCACCCCACACTCCCATGAGCAGGAGATACCCTCAGGATACCAGCATGGGGCTGCCAGTGGCTCAGCATCTCTTGCCTGCTCCCGCCCGCCGCACACGCTTGCAGTGAAGTTGTTTGAAAGTCTTCCGGCAGTTTTCGCGGCCAGGAATAACAGATTAGCCATGATCTGATCAGCCCAGTATCTAAGCTGTATTCTCCCTGCTGACAAGTATTTGAAAGAGGGGAGGGGCCACTTTCAGCCCAACGATGAATCTTTCACTGACAAGAAAAGACCCTTTTTTCTTCCCGCCGGCCACAGGCTGCTCTGTGCCCTGTTGCTAAGTGAGACCCGGGACCGTCACTTGCACGCAGCCAGCTCCAGTGGAGACCTTGGGTTAGTGGGATCAGGATATTCACACAAGACATCTTGTTTTTTAGGAAGGGTATTTCTTTTCTCACCCACCTTTGGCTGGCAGATAACAGCTCACTGGTGAGACCTGGGGATGCCCCCACCGAGGCAGCTTGCCCTAGGAGAAAAGGGAATGTGGAGAAGTTGTTGGATGGCAGATAGGGAAATTGGGGTCAGATGCACAGGCCTAAATGTCTGCAGTTTGCTCTCACACATGAGGGTGTCCGTATCAGGGCTATAGAAGGGCCTTACCCCACAGCTCCCATGTCCTGGTGGATTGGGGCACAGCAGGACCTGGTGGATGTGGCCTTGGAGGATAATCAGTGCTGGTGACCAAGAAAAATTCTGGCTTGGCCTCATGCAGGGCTGGCTCTGGGCATGGTCTTGCAGAGCACATGTGGCAGAGGAAACAGGAGGATGATCTGCAGGCTTGGGACAGTGTTTTTGTAGCTGCAATTTCTTCCCACTCCAGAGCACCTTCTTCCCCAGTCACCACCAGCCAGGGCTAGTGACCCTGAGAGACAGAAGGGAAATGACTAAAACAAAGGCTTTCCAGGCTATTTCTGCAGCTGCCAGCATGAGGTGCCCTCGCCTAAGACATAGTTCTCACATCTCCTTCCTCTCCTGCACAGCAGCGGTTCACACAGGACTGCAGGCAGCCAGCGCCCGGGCTGGCACCTTCCCTGCCTGCCCTGCCGGCCCTTCCTCGCTGGCAGGGTGCTTGGGAGGAGGAAAGAGGCTCTCTCCTTCATGTGTGTACCCCTCCAGTGATTCTCTAGTGCTGATGCTGAAGCTCCCTCGACAGTCCCAAGCAAAAGCATCCCTGAATATTAGTGATGAACAGCAGCTCAGGCTCTTTGTGAGCAGCCCTGTGCAAGAAATCTCCCTCTCCACTGCTGTAGGAAGCCTGAAGAAACACCCTCATCCCTACCTCAGCCCAGGATGTCTTTCTTGACCTCAGACTCCTGTGAGCCCTTGACCTCCTGATAGAGAGAAGTCACCAGGGTTCATTCCACTGACATGCAGAACTGTGGAAGAGACATGCAGAGAGACTGTTTCCTTTTCCATGGGAAAGATAAACCACTCTGGCACAGCACTACAACAGCTCCCTCCCCATGACCATGCCGTGTGCCCAGCTGGTATGAAAAAAACCAACAGGGAAAGATGCCAGAGGGGCTGCAAAAGTTACTGCTGCTTTGAGCAGCATGAAAAGGAAAGAAACCCTGTGCCTCCAGGTTTGAAACACAGAAGGCTCAATCTGTGGCTGTGATACAGCCCCTTTCTAAAGCTTTAGCAGCACAAAGCAGCTGAAAAACTGGCTTCTCTGGCCCAGTGGGCTCTCCTCCAGATTATGGAGTCACTCAGTGACTGAAGGGGCATTACCAGTGTTGATGTCATGGCCACCTCCTGCACCATGGGCAAGGGGCTTCCCAGTATCCAGAGGTTGCCCTAAGACGCATCAGAGGCATGATGACTTTCTCCAGTCGTCCTGGAATAAGAGTACCGACATTTGGCATTCTGGGGGTAGGTGGTGTTGCAGTGCAGGTACTCTATCAGTTTGTGCTTGCCATGGACAGCAGTGGCTGCGTGGGCTACTTGCCATGTTTGGTAGTGGGCACCCACCTCAACTAAATCCCTGCCAGACAAAAGCTCCTGAAGGATACGCTCCAATCTCTCTAGCCTTGAGCCAGCAATTCACAGTCAAGGTCTGTTGAACTGAGACCTTCACACAGTCCTACCTGTCCAAAAAACTCTTTCTCCCCTTTTTTCCTGGCTCTTGGCCACTTTAGCAGGGGCAAGCTCCCAGCTTTAGGACCTTAGCACTCCTCTGGTACTTCAGGCCAGATTTCTCACTCTTTTTATGTGTCTCTGCCAGCCATGAGTCATGTTCTCCACTGCACAGACAGGTCTCCTGCCTTGCTCTGCAGCCAGGAATCACCAGTGCAGAGAAAGCTGAGTGGGCTGGGCACAACACCTTCATTCTCTCCTGGAGAAGGCTGAAGAACTGTTGACATACATCTTAAAGTTTCCTGGCCCATTGCTTGGTTAAACCTGCAAATGACCTCTGTTTTTCTTGGATAAATTGTCCGACTCATTCACTTTATTGTCTACAATATAATGACCCAATGCCCACACCAGGGACACGAAGACCTGTGTTTGGCTGTCCCTGACCTTCAAACCATCATGGCACCAACCAGATTTTTAGGAGCTCAGAGTGCTAAAAACAGCAAGTCCCCAGCATCAAAATTAATTACTCCTGACTTTATTTTTTTTCGTCTCGGTTGTTTCTTTTGGCTTTGTCTCCAAGGCTTGGCTTTGCCTTGACTTGTGTTTGGCAGGTGCTGGAAGGTGCTTTGTGGGTGAGAGCCGAAGCATCCCATTTGGCTTCTCCTTTCTCTGGGGAATCCTGAACCACTAAAACCAATTTCCTCTGAGTCTGGGTAGTCTCTACATTGAAAATGCTCTATAAAACCCTCCTCTGGGAAGGATGTGGTCTGAAGAGAGACCTGACTGTCCTCCTGATGGTCTGATCATCTGTGGGAGAGCATAGGGTCTCTTTCACAGCCAGGGGCAGAGCAATACCATGTCTTCTTGAAGAAGTAAGGAGAATTTGCCTTCAAGAACTAGTCAGTAAAACCTGATCTGAGAATTCATGTCCCAGTGCTGAAATAAACCATTGTGCAGCAAAGAATAGTACACAATGTAAGCACTCAAGAAAGAAGAAAATAATTTTATCCTGATTTCCAGTGTCTTCCTGACTTGTGAGCACCCTTCCGTACTCACACATGTCAGCAGAACACCGCAGAGATATATTTATATGAAAATCCGGCTGTCTCCACAGCTATCTATAGCATTTGTTTCCATGTCCTTACCTCCATACTATGGCTATGGGTTTGGTTTGCTTTAGTTTGGTTCCAGCACCTGGAACATCCCTGTGCAAAGGGACAGTGTCAGTGCCATGTACCCAAAGGGAACCTAAATAAAGAACTATCATGGGAACAAAACAGTAGCTTGAATGGTTTGGGGGCACACAGGGAGCCTCAGGCATTGCAGCATCCTTTTCTGGGGTGCTGCCGGTATGAAAGGGGGTCTCCCCATGGGCCTCCCTACAGACGAGGGCCCCCGCTCAGGAAGAAATGGCAGCACATCAGTATGCAGAAGTGGTCGCTGCTCACCAATAAATTAGCATAAACCACTCTAGGAGGTAAATAGACATACAAGGCGCCAGTGTGTGCAGCGTGGGCTGCGGCTTTGTCTCAGCCCCACTATTGTCATGGCCCCTGCTGCACACTGACCGAGTGGGGCCAGTGTGGTGGGCTCTTACACTTTTGACTGCTGGATAAAAGGGGAGAACATAAAGAGAGGGTAGAACTTCTTTTTGGGTTTTTTTATAAGTCCAGACGAAGTTACAGACGTCTGTTAAACGTCAATTACAGCTGAATAAAGACGTCTGCTTGAGGCTTAGTTATGGCTCCTTTCAGCCACCGAGATTTTTCCAGGGCTGGCCCAGGATGCCTTCGGCAACCTAATTTGGAGATTGTAACTCTATAAACAGGCTTTGGCATTAATCAAGGCTGGTGAAAATGCAAATGATGGCATGGAGGGGTCTTGGGTACAGAACAGGGTCCTGCGCCTTGCAATGCGGGGCAGGGAGTAAAAAGAGGAAAGTAAAGAGGAGGAAGAAAGAGGCCATGCATCAGAGTGGGGATGCATAAATAGAGAGCTTGGCGGGGTTTGATGACTTTCCTCCTGATGCTCTGAGAATCTGGTCCCATCATCTGTATTCGACTCTGCATCCCATTGGTTAACCCCTGTGGTACTCCTGGCCATACAAGACTGGTTGTGTACACTTTTCCCAGCAAAACCGAAACCAAAATACCAACAAACCAAGCATTTAATGCTTCATAAACCTGCAGGATTACTGGGTGTTTTGGAGCATCCAGACTATGTAAGAGAAGGTGTCAGAACAGTGTGGAGTCTGCAAAGAATCATTCCTTCTAGAAGAGCAGCTCATTGTCTGTGTGCCTCCCTGTTGCTTATTATGCAACTTGTTGATGTTGTCTCCTTTCATCTCAGGAAAAAGGCCCCTCACCCCTCTAGCTGAGTGAGGGGGGAATGAAGCCCTAGACTGATGTTGTCCATACCATTAAAAGTCATTCTGGTGACTATAAAGACCAAAGCACTCTTCAGACAGGACAAGGTACCTAGGGACCTTCTTCCATCTTGGATACATCCATGTCAAGAGGCCAGGGGTGAAGGGATGGAACTCCCCTTGACCTCATTGACGATATTGCCTTATGTCCTGGGAGAAGTCAGCACCTAGTGAGGTGGTGCTGAAGGCAAACTGTGCCTGATGTGTACTATGGAGGAGGCTCACTCCTCACTCTTCCAGCCCATGGAGCATCCTTCCCGTGCTCTGTCCAGGGGCCCAGCACTGTGTTGAGCCATGCAGTGACAGTAGGATGGATGGTCCAAAGGAACTCCACTTTCCTTCTCTTGCACAGATCTTCTGGAAATCATCTTTTGGAAATATTTGAGAGGACAGTTGAGCATTTTAGGGATAATAGTAACAAAAGAAGCCCCTTCCCATTCCCCTTCCTTGGGAAAGCATTTTCTCCTCATTTCCACTCTGTGGGAAGAATCCTCTTGCCATTCTAGCCTCTCTTTTTTTCTTCTTTGTCATTCCCTTTCCCCCATTTCACATGGATACACACGTTCCTGTCTCCTCTCTATTTCCATATCAGAAAAATCAAACTGACAGAGAGACACAGGAACTTTGAAGAGTCCCTTCTCTGATTCCTTGGAGAAACTCCATCTTATTCTGAAGACCCAGAGTACCAGGTTCTTCCTTGGCCCACAGGGGTGGGGGTTGCAGTCCCATCCACCTCAGACTTGCCATGAGTCTGGCTTGGGGTGGTGACAGAAAGGGGGATTTATTGAGGAGCATTAAAACAGAAACACTCATCCCTAGTGCTTTTCCTTTGGGTGATGATCAGGAAGGAGTCTGCCATTCCCAGGCTGTTATCCTGACACTGCTGGGAACTGAAATCAGATGTATTTTCCCCTGTTTGTTTCTGTCCACCCATGGCTTCACAGCAATGGGCTGAATAACCAGCAGTATGCTTCTAGAAAACACCTGAAGGTTTCCCTCTAACCCAAAGAGGATCTACAGGATGGATTTAGGCTAGAAGACCTTCTTTTGATTATGGTTTATACACAGCTGAGCAGTTTTCCTGCCGAAGCATCTTAATAAACCCATAGATGGTCCAGGGAAAGTGTGAATGAGGTGACATGCAGAGGCAGTGGGGACCCCTTGCAGAGGGGTGGCACATGTTCATGGGTGTCTTTTGCAGGACTTGATTTTTTGCAGTGGGATGTTGTTCAGGGGAAAGCCAAGGGAAGGACAGGAGAGTACAGGCTCAAAGGGCTGCAAACACTGACTTAGATAGAGATATAGAGCAGCAGTACCAGAAGACGCATCTGGCTGTTATGGGCTGGACTGGGATTGCTGGTTCGCCAAGGCAAGTGGCTGATGTTACCATGCATTCACATCCTTTCCTCTTTCACCTGGGAAAAGGGCTGCAGGCAGGTCTTTGGGATGCTGACAACACTTCCAGGGAAAGGAAGGTCAAACTTTGTAGTGTAATAGTATTACTGAACTGAGAAACCAAGAGTCAACAGAAAAAGAAGGGATGGAAGTAGGAAGGAAAATGAAGATGAGAGGATAAAAAAGGGGATGTGAATCAGGGCAAGGAGCCAGCTGGGCAGACAACGCCCAGGGCTTCCCAAAAAAAAAAAAAAACGGAGGATGGGGTGGACCAGCGACAGCTGGAAGATTTAATTGCTCCTCTCCGCAGACCTGCTCGGCTCCCTCCCTCTCAGATCTGCATTTCAATATGAGAGCAGCAGTAAGTGGGATGCCGCTGGAAGGGGTTAGAATGATTAATCATTTAAAAAGCAAGATCTTAATTACAGGGTGCAATTTTTGCTATTTAAGGAGTCCATTAGTTTCCAGAAAGGAAAAAAAATATATATACTGCAGGTTATTCTCCTTTTGAAGAAAATGGGAAGGGGGAGGGCAACCGGGGGGACGTGGCACCCAGGCTGGTGTGGCCGCCCCTGCCTGGGCGAGGGCGTTGGTGTGCGAGGATGGCGAGGAGGAGGTGGTGTCATTTGTTCCCCGAGTGATATTTTTGAAGGGTGCTGGCTGAGAGCGTTCGCCGCGCTCAACCACGCGTTGGCACAATCTGTGCCGGAGCAGGCAGACGGCTTGCGCTCAGCCTCCCCCGGCGCGGCTCCTCCTCCACCGGGAGCAAAGGGAGTATTCGGCCGCTGTCAGCACCACTGACCCCTCGGCCAAAATAGCTCCCAAAGGATGTATTGTGGAGTAATTGCCGTGATAACATCTTGTCTGCTGGGAGCCAGACTGAGACCTCGAACGCCTTATCTTGCTCACGGCTGGGGCAGATCCGACCATGTTGAGGGACTGCAGAGCGCCATGGGCCACAATGCTACCGGTGATGGGTGACACGGAGCATTGGGACACAAGGCGACACCAGCTCAACTGATGCCCGGGCCGGCGGCTGCGGGCTCGGCCCCGTCTCACCCCGCGCCGCAGCCTGGAGGGAGGTGACGGGGGTTAATCGCCCACCACCTCCCCTCTGACCCTTCTGTGGGTTTTTCTCTTGTATGGTCATTTAGCCGTCCCCTGACACAAAAGGGAGCGATTAAACACAGCTCAGGCCCTTCATGCTTTAGTGGATTAATTTGCTGATCCCCCACGGATTAAAGGTCTCGACAGGATCAGCAGGAGCAGCGGGGCAGACCCCGGCGGGAGGAGGCCAGCGATAGTACCGGGCAAGCCCCAACCCGCAGCAATCCCCCTCTCCTGGGACTTCGTGGTGTCACCGAGCCGTGTCAGAGTTCAAGGCATCGGAAGCTCGCCTAAATACCGCACTCCCAGCCCTCCTGCTCGCGTTGCCGGCAGCCAGGGGATGTGCAGGGTCGCTATTTCCCAGCTTGCTCCAGAGAGCAGAGCCTGTTTCCGTGCACCCAGCAAAGGCGAACGGGGGCAGCGTGACCGACTGTTTCAAAGGAAAGGGGGAACAGTGGTGGCTTTTCGGGGCTGCACCGCAATGAGTGGGGAGCGCCGTTGCCCTCCCCAGGCCTGCGGGAAGCAGAGATTGCATCTGCCTTTAATTACTCCCTCTCTGCATATCAGATGCTCGTGCACCTTCTGCACATGAATGCTGATTAATTGCAGGGTTAGGCTCCGAGGCAGGCCGGACCACATTATTTCTGATGTTTGCTCTTTTCACGAGGAGAATAAATGCCATGAATCCACAGTAATCAGTGGCTTTTAGCTTGTCACTCTTATGACACTCTTTACTTAGACCAGGAAATGGCAAATGTGGTGGAAATAAGAACTTTATTATCTTTTTTTTTCCTTTTCTCCCAAAAGGGAGGTGTGTAGTGAGGAGGGGGAAGAATGTGGTAGGGACATCTTGAGGGAGAAAGCAGCTCCATTTTCCCTATGCCTGAGGAGCTGTGCTTTGCACTGTTCAGTGAGGGAGAGAAGAAAAACAGCAACATCATCTTTGTGAAAGGAGGCCAGGGTGGTACATCAGGCTGAGGCTGTCCTAGAACAGTGGTGGCATCCTGGCTACAGCAGAGCTGGAGGGCAGTGGGGTCTCTGTAGGGGCCTTTGTAGCGCCCATGGCTTTGTCTGAAATGCCAAGCTTGGGCATGCACCATATGGCTACATCCAGGGCCAGACATCCATGTGTGCTGCAGCCAGCCTGGGAGTCATAGCCTAAGCAGTGAAAGGTTGAGGGAAATCCAGAAGGATCATCATAGAATAGGTTGGAATAAACCTTAGAAATCATCTAATTCTAACTCCCCATTCCAAGCATGGTGGACCTTCTGGCAGGCAGGGGCACTGGGGGACAAACAGCAGCATCCCACAGCAATTCTCACCACTCATCCTTTGCCTTCCCTCGCCAGCAAGCCCCGTTTTCCTCCCAGCAGAGCCCCATCGGCTCAGGTGGGAAACCCTTTCACCGCCTCCCTCAATGCCCTGCTACCGATCTCATTGCCACCGCTTAGCTCAGTACGAGGGCAGCCCTCGGCTTTTCAGCAGCGAACATCTGGCGTGCGGCGGGCGGCTGGCCACCGGCCGCCCCGGCCCCCTCCCCGCGCCGCCCCGCCGGGGATGCCCGCAATTAGGCAGCCCTGAGCCCCTGGCCGTGGCCCCACTCAGGTGAGTGCCTGGTTCCGAGGATGGTGGTGTAATTAAGGTTAATCAGAAGGCCGGGGGTCATGGTGGTGGTGGGGAGACCCAGCGAGCCTAATGGCGGCCGTAATTAGGCAGCTGTAGAGAAGTGGTTAATGAAGACGGCAACCGTTAATAAAGCTCTTCCTGAGCAGCCTTCTGGCCCGGGTAATTGAGGGATTTGCAAGTGCCATCTCCCCCTTAACCCTGTAATGAGCAAACCCATGGCAGCCCGCGTTAACCCTTCCAGGGACAGAGGCGGTGCCGACGGGGCCATTGGCTGCTCTGCGGGGATGTGCTAGCAGGGCTGAGGTCGTGGGATGTGGGTTTTGAGCATCTCTCCTTGCGACCGGGTCCCCAAGGCTCACTCTGCCCCGTGGCTTCCCTGGGAGCCCTTTGAGCCATGCTCAAAGCGGCTGGCAGAGACTTTTCTCGCAGATGCTGTGGTTTCCCACGCCTGCCTCGGCATTATGCAATCCCCCCCCAGCCCTCGCCGCCCCCCCGGCCCCACCACCCACCAGCGCCGGGATGTCATCATCAGCCCAGGCCCTGGGAACCCACATTGTTAGCTTAGTAAATAGAGAAATCCCCACTCAAGCATTGCAAATGAGGGCAGAGGGGGAGCCGAGGAACCGCGCCGGCCACGACGGGCCGCAGGGTCTCTCCCTTCTCTCTCTCTTTGAGTTGTCAG
Source organism: Pithys albifrons albifrons (assembly GCF_047495875.1). Taxonomy (NCBI): domain Eukaryota; kingdom Metazoa; phylum Chordata; class Aves; order Passeriformes; family Thamnophilidae; genus Pithys; species Pithys albifrons. Next base: position 13,759,989 of record NC_092470.1, read on the forward strand.
ATGAATTCAGTGGTTAACAAAGAGCAAGGGAAGGAGCTGAGCTGCCGTCGCAGCTGGACAGGGCGGTAAGAGGAGGCAAGACTGCAATGGCACTACTCCGACGAGAAGCTTTGACCCTGCAATACCTGCTGTAGGTGGGCAGGAGTGCGGTGTACCCCCGAGGCTGTGCTGGCCATGTACCTGGGCATCAGTAACTCCACAGCCTGAGGCTTTACTGCAACAGGGGGTGACGTTTCAGGGGCTGAGAGAGCTGGGAGAAGGCAGAGGGGCTGGGGACACATCTCATTCTTGCTTTGCTTCTGTGTTATTGGTCATACCTGCATGGCTGCAATTCCCCAGGGAGCCCTGGGGACCTTGCTGAGCTCTGGGGACTCACAGTACCCGAATGCTTGTGAGCATCCTGAATGTGTCAATAAAGAAATGAGACCGATCAAAAACCACAGAAATGCTTTTATTTTCATCTGAAATAGAAAACAAGCACAAAGAGGCTGCTTTTACAGAATGATGGTTCTGCTTCTCTGAATGGGGCATGAAAATTACTCAGTGAGTGGAGCACCCAGTGGCCAGTGCCAGCTCTGGCAGCAGTGATTCTACTTTGGCTGTAACACAAGAAAGCCTTTCTTGGTTCTTCCAGGAGTTTTCCTTCACCTCTCACCAGGGATCCTCCTGTTTCCCTCTAGCTCTGGGTTTCTGCACATGCAGGGAGGTATTCAGAAGGGCATAAGTTTCCCTTTGCAAGGGGCACAAGGACTGAGAGCTGCTGTAGGAATACATCCTGCTGAGCATTAGTGCCTGGAGCCAGACTCCGTGCTGATATCACTGCCCACCTGACTGCCCTGCGAGGGTGGAGATTAAAAATTTTTGGTAGGATGTGGAGCTGTGGTTGCCCTTCTCTGCCAGTTGCCTTAGCCTAGAGCTGGGGAAGGCCATGGTAATGTGTTGGGAGCTTCGTGGACTTTATGGTGCTATGAGCAGCGGAGTCAGTCCTGATGCTGAGCAGTGCTTGAGATCCCACTGCCACGGCGCCCACAGAGCTGCTGTCCACAGGAATCCCAAGGGCTGACAGAGTCGGAGGGTCAGGAGGAGTCATGAGCCCCTGGATGGGAGTAGGCACCCAGAGGTGAGGGGGTGAGAAGGGTGCACAGCTTCAGGGTTGTTTTCCTGATAAAAAGCTTTTGCTTTTTTTTTGCATCCATCACTGGATGGTCAGGGAACTCTTCCTGCAGGGCACATTTTTCCAGGCCATGGTGATTTGTAATGGGTTGGAAGATCTCAGTCTTTGGTTTCTAATGCTAACCTGGCTTCACTGAACTGTTTTGTTAAACTCTTCGAATTGCATTTCTATTATAATAACATGGTGGGTTTAAAATAAAATAAGAACTTTCTGAGGATGATAACAAAAACATTTCACTCTGTGTCTCTGCCCCTAGTTTCTCCTGTTGCAGCTGGACTAGCAGTGGATTCAGAAGGCTTGGGCAATCCCTGAATTCTTGCCAGGGGGTTTGTCAGACTGGCAGCTTGGCCACCCTGGTAACTTGTGCCATCAGCTTGTCAGGACCAGATCCTTACCCCAGTATAAGCAAGGGCAATTGCTTTTGCAGTCAGGCAGCCAGAGCTGCTCTGATCCTGTGCTGGGAGTGAACCCAACACTCTACCCCATTTTGTCGGGTACAGCTGGCATCTGGCACCACTGTACCAGGGATGCCAAACCTGTGCCTGTCCCCAGGTAGGGAGCAATAGCCCTTCTCTCCAGGGCTTTCCAGAGTGTCACATGGTGCTGCAGCCTTACCTTGCTCAAATTCCAGCCTGTCACCAAAACTCTTGGACTTGGCTGAGGTCATCCTCTCCCACCAGATTTACTGCTGGTTATACTGAGGGGGGTTGGAAGAAGCCAAAACCCAGCCCACTGAGACAAACCTAAAGAGCAGACAGATGTTTGCCTGCCCTGTACAACAGTGTGTGTGGAGGGGTGGGAAAGAAGATGCTGTGATGAGAGAGCAACTTCCAGGTATTTAGTGTGGCTTTTTCTTTTCATAAGGAGAGCAAATTCCTATTAAATCATAGTTAAATAAAGGGGAGAAAAAGATTCAGAGGAGAACAAGTGGTCTTCAATAGCTGTGGCTACTGTTGTTGAGCATCTCCAAAACATCCTGGTAACAAATATATCCTCTCACCAATTATTTACCAGAAATCCTGCTTTGGTAGATCCCATATCAAATAAAATATGTAGATTTTTCATGAGAAGATTTTTTTTTGGCTCCATGTTCCATAAAATACATTTACTCAGTCACATACAATATACATTTATCCAGTTTCTTTAAAACAAACAAAATAACCTCTCCTCTCCATCTGGCCCCTCTCCCTGCTCCTTTCTAGCCTGGTCTGCTTCCCTGTTCCTCGCAATATGGAACATGACAGGGTATTTTCAATGCTATTTTTGTCCGTTGTGTCATAGCTTATATTTAAAATAGCATTTAAATCTGCCAAGTAGTGTGGTGTTTTAAACTGCTGTCAGACTGAATTTCTCCTCCTACATACCACAGATTTCAGCTACGACTTAAAGACAGCTGAGGGAAGCTTTTGAGGAAGGGGGGAGGTGGAGGTGGTTGGGGACCAGATTGTCTGCAGGTGTGAGGATAGTCAAAGGATATTAATAGGGTAAAGGAAGGCTAGAAGGGTGACACAGTCCCAAAGAAAATCATGGAGGGTGCACATGGGAGTGAAATTGCCTTCCTAAAGGAAACTCACTTGGGACAAAAGGCTGTGATGGTAGGACCAGATGTCTGCACTCAGCAGCTCTGGAAATGGTGGATCCCTGGTCCAAGGGCAAAATGAGAGCCTGAGAGCCTACCACTCTTCCCTTAAGGGGCATTTGCTCTGCATTTGGGGTTTGCCTTGCAGGTTCCAAAAATAGGGTCAAATGAGCCTTTAGAGAGAGCAGCAGAGGAGTAACTTGTGCTGCCTTGCTTGCATTGGGATTTATTTTACCTTTCTTCATTATTTATTTTTTGGGACACAGATGACATCTGGAAAGCCCTGTGGTGAAGTAGTGTGATCATGGTCCGTGGTCAATGCCTGGGAAAAGGCCCATTTCCCCTCTTTATGCTTGTGGACATCTAAAAGTCTGCAGGTCCCTTCCTTCCCCGCCATGAATAATCACAGACATCCCTAGCAGAGCTGGCTTGGTTGCAATCACATTACAATCATCAGCCTAACCTCTCCCAGCCAAGCTCTCAACCCGTTCAAACCCCCATGATCCCTCTGAAATCATCTCCCACTGGAGGAGGTGCTCCAGAAATTGGTCTTCTCTCCCATCTGAGCCCAAACCACCTTTGCTTCCTATGTTCAGCCTTCAACCCTTTACTGTAGGTGTTGCTGTGCTCCCTGAGTGCTCAGTTGTCCCCTTCACATCCCCTTCTACCCATGGGTACATCCCAGCAGCATGATGGGTCTTGAGTGGCATCTCCCACGTTCTCCCCTCTCTCTGTTCTGCTCTGCCCCATTAGCATCCTGTTTAGCATGTCTGTGTCATAAGAAGATGCACCACATGATTGTGCTCCCATTCACTGGCACATGAACAACACAGGGATGCCCAGGCTGTGGTCCCTGTCAATGCAGCTGCTACTACCTTCCTTCCTTCATTTTCTACTTGTCTGGGCTCAACTGCCTCCATGGGAATTGTGGATAGCAAAGGAAGGGCCAACAGAGATGGGAGCATCCTCACACCAAGTCTGGCAGGCATGTGTCACCACCCTGTTGTGAAAGAGTTCAATATCTCTTCTTCCCCATCTCATTTTTGGTTGCAATGGAGGTCTGGTGCAGACCCACTGGAGAAGCCGATGTTCAGGAGACATCTCCTCCTGCACCCCTCTCTTCTCTAAGAGCCCCAGGGACAAGTGGTATGGGGTCTTCCTGAGCCCCTTGCACAGTCCTGCACCTTTCCCAATGCTGATGAGGCCCATGCCAGGCCCTGAAGGCCATTGTACCCTCCCCAATGCCGGTAGGGATGGATGTTTCACAGGGTGAAACACCTTCTGTCAACACCACCTAAGGAAGGGACACTTAATTTTTAGCAATGTGTCCTCTATGTCAGTAATTCCCCATTGTCCTCTTCTGGGTGCCAGGCATATCTGCTCACCCATTTTCTCCCCCTGCTCTGCACATAGATTTCCCCTCCCTCTCCATCCTCTCCCCTTTACCATTTTCCCTTTTGCCTGGAGTTTTCCACCTCTCATGCTTGTTCTTAGAGGGAGAGGTGACCCTTCCCACGTGCTGGGTCATGCAGTACTACATCCATGTGCTGGCTCCAAAATCAGTTCTGCCACCCCTGGCCAGGATGGCAGAGGCATCTCCACTACACCCCACAGCTTGCTGGTCTAAGACAGGACCAGTGTCAGGATCTCTTCCTTTGGGATCCCCTCACACCTCCAGCTTGGTCCCATTCCCCAGTTCAGTTCAGGATGTGATAGTGCACTATGGGTGAGGATACCTAGTTGGGTTTGGTTATTTATTTCATCAAAAGGCAAGGCTAGGAAAGGAAAGGGGTACGGCTGGCTCCACGACTGCATCGTTGCGCGTTAATCAGCCGCATTAAAATTCCGAGACAGCTCTTGCCAAAGTGGCTGCGCGCCGTGCAAGGTGGCTGGGAAACGCCGGGAGCCGTGACAGGCAGGCGCAGGCAGACAAAGAGCTCGCTCCGTCACTCTGGGTCTACTCCGGGAGGAGAAAACCAACACACACACGCACACACACACACACACACACACGCACACACGCACACGCACGCGCACACACACACACACGCACACACACACACACACGCACACGCACACGCACATGCACACACACACACACACGCACACGCACACACACTCCACGCCACCACCGAGCCCCACTCCACCCGGTTACGCGGATGTCACCAGACAACCCATAGCGAGAAAGCATGCAATAGCCAGCGAGCTTGCCGGCATTCCAGCACCATCCCACGGGGATATTTAGGCTGATTGAGCATCCCGATTGACCCCACAGGCTTGGGTGGTACCTACCACGGGGAACTGGGATGTCACGGTGCTGAGGACCACCCCCTACTCAGCCTCCGGCATCCCAGCCCTGCATACGTGGGGACCGTGTCTCCCCGTGGAGTGTGAGCCCCAGGACGAGAGTCCCCCCAAGCCGTGTCCCCCTCCCGAGCCCCTGCCAGCTGTAGTAATGCGTTTTGCCACAGGGTGCCACTATGGCAAAGCTGTAAGGCCGCCGGGCCCTCAGCCCTGTTGTGTAAGGATACTTGGCGTTACCCACATTACTCGTGATTTCCTTCTTCCCCTCGGTTCCCATATGCTCCCACGCCTCCCACAAGGCAACTGCAACAAGAGATCCCCACATATTCATCCAAAGGGGACAATACTGCCAGGCGACCCCTGAACTGTGGGGCAGAAGAGGGAATGTTGTGATTCCCTTCGAGGTGTCCTGAGAATGACACACAAACATGCATTCTTCTGTCTCCATCAGACCTGGCAGGGAGGAGCGATTCTGGAGGTTCTGTGGGGCAATGTGCCATGCCAATGGGTGAGTGGGATGATGTGCAACCCAGGTGTCCAGGAACAATGTACCGACACCTCCTCTCCTGCATTTGGGATGCTGGGCTCTGGGGATGCAGCTCCCCGATAAAGAGAGTCTGGCTCCATTGCTGGGAACCAAGCAAAGGGCCTGGTGATGCTACAACCATTTGTCTCCTCCTACTTTTCTCCAAGGATAGATCTGGCCAGCCCTGTCTTCCCACAGCCGGACCTGTGAACTGTCTGTGGGAAAGGGAATGCTGCAGCTGGGACACCCCATCCTACCCCAAAGGAGACAGCACTCTAAGAGTGAGCAGGCTGGGTCCTGCACCCCAAGTTTCTCACCTACCTGGCACACTTCAACCCCTTTCCTGTCTCTCCCTGAAAATGAGAAAATGCCATAGGGCAGCTCAGCTCTGCACTCGCAGGAGCCCCCCTCAGACCCACTCTGCACCCACGCGACAGGGGACGACACAGCTCAGCCCGGGAAATGGAGCTGATGAGAGCTATGGAGGCTCAGGCCACGAACATGAGATTTTTTAGGGTGAAAAGTGCTCTGCAAATGGCAGATGGTGGGATCCTGTGTGTTGCATCTGCTGCAGGCGGAGAGAGAAAGAAGATTCACTTCTTCCCTCGCTAATAAAGTCTGGCTGAAATGACACAGTATAATCAGTGTTTACCTGGGAGTTTACATATGGTTTGTTGTAATTATAGTTTCAATTCCTGCTTTTGCTTTTTTTTTTTATTTTTTTTTCCTAACATCTATTTTTCAATCAGTAAAAGTAAATACTATTTTCAGCCCAATGTAATTCTTCCACTCCCGTGGCCACAAACACAGCGAGGAGAGCGATTCCATTTGTGCGCTGTGCAATTGAGCAGAGAGAGGAGCCCGGCGGCTGCGGGGCATGAGCAAAGCCACAGCCAAGCGGGGACATGGGGACATGGGAACAAGACTCCTCTTCCCACTACCAGTCCCCCAGGGCCCTCACCCCACCTGGCAGGGCTACCTTTGCTGGTAAAAATCAGCACCAGGCCCAGATGCTGCTTTCCATTGCATTGGCATCATTAAAACCCTGGAGCTGCCTCATCGGAGGCACAGGAAAGGGATAAGAGCCACTAGGTGAAGCATCATTTATTTCAGGGCTGGCAAAGCTTTGTTCCAGCTTGGGGACTGAGCTGGCACTAAAAGCACTGTGATCCCTGAGATTTAATTCCCCCCCCCTTCCATTTTTATGTGTGTGATTTTATAACAAATCAAGGATGCCGGTGTCAGGTCCCCATCTTCACCCAACTACTGTCACACGCATACATGCTGATTAAAACCACACGGCCCCCGCTGGTTCCTCCTTGTCCATCCATCAGCAGCTCTGGGGACAAACTTAGACGTCCCACTCCTAGCCCACACCTCCATCCATGTATGGTGTCCTGGGTTTTAAGCCAATATTAGGTATTAATTTGGTTTGTTCATACACACATTTAAATATATACAAATAAGTCTATTTATTTATGTTGTGCACCTAAATCCTTGTAGAAATAATTGGGAGCTCTATCTCAAGGATGAATTGGGCATTATTTGGATGCAGAATAAGCATATTGCCCTAGAGACACAGAGGGCTTCTGCCTCGGCCACTCCAGTTGAATATTTGCTGGTTCAGGCATCATTTGAACTTGATGCCAAGGCAGAGCTGCTGCCGGAGACCAGTGGATAGCTGGGCAATGATGTCGAGAAAAGGATCGAGCCAGGGAACCCAGCAGATGCCAGCAGCCCTACCTGCACCCCATTATATCCCAGCAACCCTCATCATCCTCATTTTGGGGTTAAAAAACAGGTGATGAGGATGCTTCTCCCAGAGCTGTGTTCTTAGCCTCCACTCTCTCATATGCCCTGCTCCCCACCTGAGGAATAATTACTGTTTTTTTTACCATTCCTAAAAAGGGCTATTTTCCTCCCGGTAGCATGTGCTAACCTAAATATCCCTAGGACCAAAGGGGAATGTTTAATTGAGGGGTTTGGGAGGGAGCCCTTGCGCCCAAGGCCCAAGCACAGTAGGCAGAGAGTTGGGGCTGTGGCTGTGCACGAGTGGAATTTGGAGTTTGGATCCACCAAAAAACACCCCTCTCAAAGTACGAGCATCTTTGACCGATGCATTCCAGGGGGCTGAGTTTGGGTTTTCCAAAGACCAGAGAAAGGAGAGGAAATATTCACCAGGTCAAGAAAAACATCCCTCTCCTGCCACTGCCTCGCACTGAAAAGAAAATTAAAATCCAAGCAGTTTTAAAAGGATAAAATAAATTTTTTTGATCGCTTACATCCACAAAATAAAAGCTCTTCTCACCAATCCCAAGCATGAATATGTTTACTTAGTATATTTCCTAAAAGCCCACCGCACTCAACATTTTCCTCCCAAATTAAGAATGAGCTGGTTTAAACTCTCACCCAAAATATTTATTGCAAGGAACAAAGATATTGGAATTGTCTCCAGTATTGGATTTCAATTCTCCCTTTCAGGCTTTTATCTTTTCAATCCAAATTTCAGTGACAATAATCCAATTTTGATTGACATTAAAATTATTTATTGTCACATTGTAGCTGTTTAATAAATTGTGCCTGCTTTATTTTTTCGCTTATAAATACTGTATCTTTACTACCTTGGTGCTTAATTCAAGGGAAGAAACCTCTTCTGAAGGCAGGCAGCAATAGTCTTAGCCAAAGCAAGGTTTAAAAATGCCTTTTTACACACATGAACCTGAGGAATGATCTGATCCCACCTTTTTACTAATTTATATATTTTAAATCTCTCTAGTTTATACAATTCTGCTTTATTTTCCAATGGTAAAATATGCTCCTGTTAGCTACTTGTAAAATGAAGATTATTTTAATCTCCTTTCAGATACAGAAGAATTATTTGTCAGGAGCATTTAAAAACCAGAAAAACAATTCATGGCCATTTCATGATCCAGATTTGAGAGATTTTTCACCATTCTAGAAGTGAGTTCATAAAAAAAAAATTAAAACAAAACCAGGCAACATCCATTTCAGAGTGCCATTAAAATCTGGGTCGTGTTGCAAATGATTTTCTTTCTTTTTTTTTTTTATTTCCACAAATTACTGAAAGTTAAAAGAACCATCATCCCATTTTACTATTAAAAAAAAAGAGATAGAAAATTAAAAAATAACATGGAAAAAATTAACCCTTTTAGAATAAACCAAAAGCAGCTCCTCGGCAGAAATATTTCCCTGAGTGGAAGATTTCAAGCCTGTGTCCCAGAGATGCTTTTTGCTGGTAGGTGAAGGGGTGGGGGGCTGCCTTTTTGTGCTGGGTGCCAGGGGTTACCAAGGGGTGCCAGAGGATGCCAGGATGCTCTAAGGACACAGCATCTCACCCTGTGCCTGCAGTGGTCAGAGGAGGCTGTTTGCCCACTGTCTGAATGCCCTGAAAACCCTTTTTGAAGGAGCCTGTTGGCAGATAAATGTGTCTTCCAGGGGAGAGGGCGTTTATTCCCCGTGCAAGTCAGGGTAGAGGGGCCCAGGCCCTGACTGGGCTTGTGGGTTCAGGGAAGGATGTAGGGAAAGGCAGGAGCAAAGATGCTTTGCAGGACTCAGTCGTGGGCACCCTCTGCACCCACTCCTCCATGCACAGACCCACTGCCACCCCTCCCCTGTCACACCCTCTCCCTGTCAAAACTATCCCAAAGCACAAATCTGCATCTTCTTATATCTACACAGGTTTGGTCCCCATTCTGTTATTGATGCTGCTATTTCAGGGTGGTGTTAGGGTAAGGCCTTCCCCACAGGGGCATGGGGTGGCCTTGGGGACATGGATCGTCACCCAGTGCCAGGAGGGACAGTGGACCTGCCCTGGGTGTCCCTGCTGATGTTCTGTGCTGCCTCTCCAAGTGCTGGGCAGCCAAAGAGGCTCTGGCAGCCACATTTGTTTACGGGCTGAATTTGTATTAAAACGGTTCATTATTTTCCTGACTGGCAGGTTTCCAGGGTCCGTGCTAGTTAATAATTGCTGCCAATTAAACCTTTGCAAAATATGCATAGCAGGGATGGGGATGGGGGGGGGGGGGGGGCACAACATGCGAGGATTTCTCCCAAGCCCACGGATGGCTCACGCCATCATGGCATCACTGCTCACCTCAGGAACCTCCCAGGGCTAGGGCAGCTGAGCCCCCTGAGTTGGGGGGTCCTTTCAAGGCTGTCATTGTAAAGGGGGTTTGTCTCTTTACAGGGACAAAATTTGCACTGGTGGAGGGAATCAAGCAGGATCCATCCCAGCGTTCTTGATTGTGGCCCCTTTGACCTTTATGGTACCACCTTGCCCATCCCAAGCCCTGGCCTGCCTGCTTGTCCTGGAGATGGATTTCCACAGGGTGGACAGGCAGGGCTAGGAACATTTATCCAAGCCTTGGCATCCCAACACAGCTGCAAGGTTTCTTTTCAAAGCACAACTCCCTCTTTTTCTGCCTTTCCACTCGTTCCCTTCCACTGCTGGAACACTCTCTGTCTCCACAGACCAGCAGACCATCTCCTCCAAATCCCACCCTGATCGCACTTCAAACACAGATTGAGGCACAACCTGGGAATAAAGCGGTTCTCAGGAGTGAAACACAAGCAAATCTCCATGGTCCAAAATCCACCTGGGGCTGGGGCTGCCCAGCTCCTTCTACCTGTGACCTCATGTGTCTTTTACAAGCCGTAAAGACCCAAGCACATTTTCTGATCACTGCTTGAAAAGCAGCCAAAGAACAGGAATTCTTTAGAATCATTATTTATCGAACGCTCACCCCGCTCTTTGAAGCTGGGAAGCTCAGCAGAAAGGCTGGGTGTTCAGGCAGGCTGTGGCTATGGGAAGGCTGGGGGGAATGTTTCTTGGATGCTAAAATCGCTCGGAGAGATGCAGGAGCGGCAGCGCGTTTGTGAGGAGGACGGCTGACGGGGAACTGCTGCCTTTCAGAAAGGCAAATAATCGCAGCCTAGGTTAGCTCTTCTGTCGAGAGAATAATTGTGCTTCTAAAGGCCCTGATATGATGAGCAGCACTGCTTTGAAATAGAAATAAATACATAAATAAATCAGGGATCTTGGACTGATTAAGGCAATTGCTTCCCTTGCTTTTGCAACCCCTTTGGGTCCTGGTTCCCAGAGCCAATTACATATTTAAAAAGTTTCTCTCTGAAATTAAAAAAAAAAAATTAAAAAAAAGAGGACTTGCAACTCTAAAATAAAGTTTCTTTGTGGTTGCCTAATGAACAGCAAAGGTCAGGGCAGTTAACAGTTATTAATTGCTTTTAAATGGTTCCAGCTCTGTCTCCGAGCATCATTTTGAGCTGGTCACAATGTGCCTGTGCCCTCCTGGCTGCCCAACACAGGGTCAGGGCACACGGGGCACCACTGGCCCAAGCCCCTTTGTGTGGGTGAGCAACAAGCCTGCCTCCCCCATGGCCTCTCCTCCTCCTCCACCCCATGGTCAGCACTATAAAACCTCCCCAGGGACCTGCCAAGCTCCCGCTGCCTTAACCAGGGTATGGACGCAGCCATGGGGAGAGGAGCTGGGGAGATCTGAGGATGCTTAGCCGTTACTTTTCCTATTGAGTTCACAATTTCTCCAGCTCCCTTCTCCCTCTGGTATGACTACAGGGGAGAATTGCTTTGCTACCCACTCCTCACTTTATCCCCCACATTGGCATACTGCAAACCCTCCTTGCTACCCAAACCCCAGCTTCTTTCTAGATTCTGCATGGCCACAACACATTGGAGCTTGGCAGCCAGCAGCAGCACAGGGACTTCCCAAGCATCTCTTGTCACATCACACCTATCACCACCCTGCACCTCCAGGCACCAAGCAAGCAGCAAAAAGGCGCTATTCCTCACCCCCCAAAATCCCAGGGAAGTTAATTCAGCAGTTTCCTTGCCATGAGGATGGGGTAAATAAATCTTTCTCCCAGCCCAAGGAGGTGCAGAAACCTCACCCCTCTCCCAAGGCAAGGCTTGAGCCATGGGCCTCCTTGGATGTGTTCTCCCTGTAAACATGCATTATTGACAGCAGTAATTACGTTGAATTTGGTTTGGGGTGTAAGGAAACTCTGGATGTTATTGATATTTTCCAGAACCACTTCCAAACCTATTCTTGGGCTTGAACATGTTGCATGTGTCTTATCCAATGAACAGTTTAAGCTTTAATTCAAAAAATAGCATTATGTTTATAATACTATATAAGGTTTTCTCCTGGCTGTACACACGTGATTATATACGTGTTGGTATGTGGGTGCAGATGTGTGTGCAGGGATGTAATGAGACAAACAACTCAATCTGGAGCTGGTGGGGAGGAGGAGCTGCACACGCAGCCCCGAGCAGCGGCTGGTTCCCTTTGGTATCAATTCGGTTTCTACTTTACCAGCCAGGCAGAGTCGTCTGAATAAACATGTTATCATTGGGACCAATCTGTAGATAAACAGGCGGTGATGTTGTAGGTGCAGGAATACACCTGGGGGTGCATGGGAGGGTGTGTATTCTCCAGCTGTTGAATGCTGGAGATGGAGCTGGTGTGTGACAAGATGCCAGACGCCTTTCAGCATGTCAAATCTGTATCTCAGCACTTTTCATGGCACAGAAAGGAAACAGTAATTAAGCAACAGGACTTAAACCACTTCTGCATCGCAGTCATGCTGCAGTCCTTTCAGCCCCAAGCACGTGTGTGTGTTGGCGTGTCCCATCACACCAGGTGCAGACTCACCCCTTTTTAAACACAATCCTGATGGTTTCATGTTATAACAAATAAATTATTCAGAAGAAAAAGTGTTTCCCCCATTCTGGGATTTTCCTGTTAACACCATTTTGGTCACTCTGCTGGTCCCTGCCCAGCTCTACTGGTTTTATAAAATGCTCTGGAATAATACTGGGAATAGAAGCGTGTGGGAAGGAGAACGGTTTTATCTGCATGGGGTCTTCCATCTCCAGCTCTGTTTCTATGGATATCTGAATGGAGTTTATATTTATCTCTCCCATTTGAACCATATGTGCAACTTTGGAGGAGGAGGAGGAGAAGGGCAGAGCTGCTCCACTGCTGGCTCTGCTGAGCCTTGACTCCTTCAGGTCAGCAGTGAGAGCATCATCCAGGTGAGAAACATCAGCCAGAATGTCACTGAGAGGAGGGGAAGCTGCAGAAATACTTGGGCTAGAGCTTAACACAGCAGCAGACACTGTGTCCAGCAGGGAAGTGGCCTCTCTGAGGCCCACAGACAATGGTCAGGGATGTCAGGGCAGGAGTGTCACTCCTGATCCCCAGTCCCTGGTCCCCAGTCCCTCCCACAGCTGCCCTGTAAATGGCCAAATTCTCTGGGAGCAAGGGATTTTCCATCTGTCACATTGTCCTTTACTGTCAGGAGAGGAGTCAGCACAGCCCTGGTGCCGGGGGGAGCATGCCGGGTGCTGGAGCAGGTAGGAGTGGGAAGACAAGCACATGACTCAGCCTGGCCCCAACGCACCAGCTCCCAGAGCATTACCATGATGGCTCCATCATTAATTGATCAATCACTGGATGACAGTTAATTAAGTAGAAAATAAAGCTACTCTGCCCAGCCTGGCATTAGTAGGCAGCAGCATTAAGATTTCTGGAGTACAAGGGGGAAATTAAAAAACAAAGGCACAGCTGGAGGAATAACCCCATTGCCGGTGGCTAGGGCTGGCAGCCTGGCATGATGCTCCCTGGGCCAGGATATGCAGGCAGCCCCTGCACAGAAGCAATGGCCGCTCTCGGATTCTCCACTTCCCAAAAAGCTGGATCTCACCCTCCAGGCATATTATCCATTACCTGTGTGCCCCGTCCCCAAAGGCTCTGCTGCTGGGCACTGGCCAGCAGACCCTCACCAGCCTACAGATCTATAAAGGGGCTTTTCCTTCAATTCTATTTTCTCATCTCTCAGTCCTGCCTTGTGGGCTAACCTACAGCCAGGGTGAGGAAAGAGAGAAAGCCAGATAGAAAGCATCCTCTTGCCCCCCGCCTTGTGTGCCTGGGATTGTCTTGATATGAAGAATTATGGTTTTTGTTAAAAACTATTACTAATGAGGCGTCTTTCCTGCCCTTAATTGTTGCCAAGGCGATGACCCCAGTCAGCCATCTTTAATTAACTTATACTAGATCTCCTGAAATGAGTTCCTCGGGTAAATTGCTCACCACAGCTTTCAGGCACGGAGCCGTGTTTGCCAAGGCCACCTCTCCGGCAAGCCGCCACAACCACTGGCAGAGGTAATGGCACAGGCAGGTGTCCTCCCTCCACCTTCCCCTGCCACCTCCAGGCCCCAGGTACTCCAAAAGCCAATGGGTAGAAACTCACAGTAATATGGAGACAAGATGAAGGAGTGACTGATTCCTGACCACAGGGAACAGGATGAATGTGGATTTCTCCATAAAATGGGAATTCACCCTGGCTCCTGTCTTCTCCCATCACAGGGGCTGTGGGACCAGCCGCACGGTGGCTGGCACCTCTCCAAGTGAAAATCACATTTCCTGCCTGACAGATAACGTCGGTCAAGAGAATGCCAAGGACGATTCCTGAAAATGCCATAATTGTTTTAATCTGATGGCAGATAAAAGATAATGATGCTAACAATATTTAAGCGTAATTATAGTTTCCTGCGGCTGTTGGGCTCTCTGAATCCTCTCCACTCAAGTGGCTTTGTTTACGAGCAGCTCCAATAAGGCAGCACCCGTTTTCCTTTTCTATTGCCTTCACACCTGCATGTCCATCGAGGCAGAGGGTGGACACATGCCAAGCAGCTGGATCCCTGTAGGGGCTAGTGCTGGCCAGCTCTGCAGTTCCTCCAGGCTCTGCTGTTTTTGGCCCACCATCACCCATCCTCTGTCTCCTGGGAAGTGATGCCTGCCTTGGGGAAGGGGCTGGGATGATGATGCTTGGACCATGGCAACCCCAGAAGAGGAGAGATCTGTTTGGGGAGTTTTAGGGACAGGTGGTAGAAGTAAATCCCCCCACATCGACGTAGGGTAGGCATATGGTGGCTGGTTTATACCAGTCACCTGTGTCAAAGTTATGCCCTCCCTATAGCCCCCAAATCCCATCCTTATTTCCCCTCCAAGGTGAAATCCCCAGTATCAATATAAAACAACAAAGAAGGACAAAGGGAAGTTTCAGGAATGGTTTGCTGATGGCAAACAGATGAAAGGTACCAGAGGTGAATTCCGGGGGCTTGTAATCTGCAGGAGAAGAAAACGGAAGAAGAATAAAATGGGATGAATCCCTGCAATGGAGACCCTCCTACACTGGCTACTTCTACCATCAACTCAAAGGAATCCCCACAGTCTTTTGCGGGGGCTGAATGTGGCCCAGGTAGTGAGTGGTAGAAGAGGTTGCAAAACAGCACAGAAAGAAGTAGTGAGAAAAGACGGGATTTAAGCAAGGTTTTTAGAAGAACTTAAATATGAAATGGCTACTTCAGTAGCTGGAGTTTAGCCTCCTGTGTGAATCGGTCTTTGTAAATAGGAATGGAGGATAGCCAACTTCCCCAAAAGGGCTCTATGGGGGGTCCGGAAAACCACAACATCCTGAGTTTAATGGGGAAAACAGATAGAAATGGCAACAAAGAATGGGGAGAAACAGTAATAAACCTGATTGTTTGGTAAATAAGGCCGAGCCTGTTGCCGAGAAGTGAAGTTTGAAAAGCAGCTGGGGGATGAATAAGCGGTTAAAAGTTAGGAAACAAAGTGGCATAACAAACCCAGGGGGTTCCCAGAGCGGAGGGGTCAGTGCTGGTGCCCCTGCAGCAGGCAGGAGTGTGAGCCTTCAGAAATGCCAGGGAGGAGGGAGGAAGCAGCAACAGGATAATATTCACTGCTGCTCCAATAGAATAAAATATGGCACAGTATAGAGGGGAAAGGTCTCACTGTGTTGATGAACTTGTCCTACAAATGAAGGAGGAATTCAGTGTTGAGTACAGAGAAAATCCATTGTAGACACACGGCAATGAAACAGCTACATCCATGAAGGCAGAGCACTCCAAGGCATGGATATGTCTAAGAAAAGATTGTCTTGGTCACTGGCAGGGGTCGAGAAGCACATGGCATGTCAGGAATGACTCAAGATAGACTAGAGGAGAGGGCAGGAATTGGTTCACCCTGTGCCATGTGGGTCCCTGCCTCACTGAGTGCATCTCACAGGGCTGCAGAGGCAGCAGGGCAGGACGAGGAGGCAGGTTGGAACTGTGCAATATCTGCCATCTGAGGGATTAAATACAGTAGGAGTCCAGCTTGCAGAAAGAGGGGCTCGGCTGTGCCAGATGAATGCCTGGCACAGGGAGTTGCTTTGGCAACCACCTGGGAGGATGCAGGGACCAAAAGTTTGGAGCGGTTGCAAAAGTAATTGAGAAAGATCAGAGAGGTGCCTGGCTGCTGAAAAGGCTGTGAGCCTGCTGGGACTGAGGGCTCTGCAGAAACCAAGGCAAGAGCAGGCAAGAGAGTGCCCTTTTGCTCTCACTGTCCGGTGCCTTATCCTGGCCTGGGACACCTCTGGGGACGAAGTGACTCATCCCCAGAGCTGCCATTGGTTTGAGTGTGGCTGGGGGTCCTTCACCTCTCTCCCCAAGTGCATCTCCAGTTTTCCCAGCGGCTCGCCCCGACCCCGCCGGGGTGGGTTCTCACTGATTGTGTCTCCATGGAAATCCACGCAACACATGCAAGGACAGCTTTCAACACAACACACCTCTCAACGGTGCTCGCCCACCCTGCTCGCCCACGCAAGACTGAGTCGCGGATTGGGGGTGGGTCCCGGGGAAGTCCCGGCCTCGGAGTCCACGGTTCCAGCCAGACCCGCAGCCGTGGCCACGCGTGGCAGGCACAGCGCGTCTCCACGGGCTCGGTGCAGCCCCGACGGGGCGCGTTGACATCTGTAACCAACACGCCGGCTCCGGCAAAGGCAGGGCTGCCCGGCCAGGCGGAAAATTAACACTGACATTGAGTTTAATTAAACAAAACAACCGGGCTGTGAGATGGAGCGGGGACGTGGCGGCAGCTGGAGAAGCCGGGCTGGGCGCAGTTCGGGACCAACACCCGCCGCCGCCCAGCCGGAACGAGCCCACGTCGGCCGGTCGGAGCCCGGCGTGGCTCAGGAAGCCCAGGCTGGCTGAGCGTCCCGGCTTCCCCACCGGCACTGCTGTCCAAGGCCGGGAAACACCATTTACCCTCATCGTTCTCCCAGTCTCTTTACCAAAAATGAGCGGGGCGCAGCACGGGAGCGGTGGCCCACGCGTGTCTCTACCCCTGCGTGGAGCAGGATGAGTGCCCGGCGGGCTGAGACGTGAGAGAGAGGCGAAGGGCGCTTGAGCCGTCGGATTTCGTTGAAGGGAATTTGGGGAGATGCTGACTGACTGACATCCATCCCCGCACCAGCTGCGGCCCCGCACCTGTCGCCAGTCCTAAATACAAGAGGTTGGAGACGGTCTGATGCGGGCACGTAGACCCCGGCAGAGCATCTCCCGGCCCAGCTGCTCGCTGCCGGGCACCAGCAGCACCAGTGACACTGGCGGTTGTCGTGCCCGGGCAACGGAGAGCCGGACAGCGCCGGCAGAGAGACAGCTGTGCCAGCGGGGGCCATGGTTTTACGCCACGCGGCTTCGAGATTGGTCGGACGAAGCAGAGCCGCCCTGCCCTCTGCCCGCTGCCCGCTGCCCTCTGCCCGCTGCCCGCTGCCCTCTGCCCGCTGCCCGCCCGCCGCCGACAGCCGCTCGCACCGCAGGTCCTCCACGGAAATGCTGAAAATAGGGCACAGCCCTGCACAAGCCGAGCAGGGGGGTGGCCTCTTCCAGACCCCCGGCAGAGGCAGCGCTGGTGTCCGGTGTTTGGGGCTGTTTCTGACTGACTCCCTCGAGTCCTCTGGCCCCCTCCCGGAGCTCCCTCCACCATCAAAGACCCCTCGTGTTCCATCCAGCCCGCCGCGTTCGGGTCCTGGAAGTGAGCGGTGATCCCTCTGCCGTCGGCTTTCTCCTCGTCCCAGTGCATAGCCTTGGGCCTTTTAGTCTGGTCATTTTATTTTATTTTATTTTATTTTATTTCACTTTTTTTTTTTAAGGGAGGGCGGGGGTTGGCGTGAAATGTCGGCTTTGAAGGATATTTGTAATAACATAACCAGCAAAATGAATGTCATATTTTTGCTCCAATGAATTGGATTTCCTGAAATATTGTCTCCATAATGATGCCTTTAGGCTCCTCTGGATTAGATAACTCTCCAACCACATCAAGGAGGCTAATTATCCCAAAGCCACTTTCCACATCTATTTCACACACCTATGTGTATCTTATGTTCAGAGACACGATACTCTCACAAAACGCTGCGGGGACACTCACCGGGAGGGGACAGGCGCCCGTCCCAGCGGTGTCCCGGCGCCGGGGGGAGTCCCGTCAAGCGGCCGTGACGCCAGCAAGCCCAAATCCCCTCCCAGCCAATCCGCGGGGCCCAGCCTCACGTCGTCAGCTCGCGCTGGCCAATGAGGTGAGGCCCCGGCGGGATCCCCTCGACGGCTCGAGGCGCCCGCGGGGCTCTACGGCACCCCTCGCCCAGTCGGACACCTCGGGGTCGCATCCTGTGGAGCGGGCAGGCGGTGGAATCCCCGGGGAGCTCGGGTCCCGCTATCCCCGAGGTCATACGCGGGGGTGTGGGAGGGGGTGAGGCCTTTTCAGTGAGGCGGAGGTGCGAGGGGAAGAGCCGCAAACAAGAGGTGGGGGGTTGCCGCGACCCCACCAAAATCCCAAAGCCCCGGAGAGGGGCGGGGCCGGGCGCAGCCGCCCCCACATACTTGCGGGCGGCAAGGGCGGCCCACGCGTGGGTGCCTCCACCTCCCACCCGCCTCTGGTGCTCCGCCTGGCACAGGTCTCCGTCCCGGCTCTTCGGTTGGGCCGGGGAGTCTGTACTTCGGGATTATTCATCTCCTGCAAGTTTTTTGTTAGGCGGCCCTGAAAGGCCTCAAAGGCTGGGAACACCATTCTAATTACGGGGAAGCACAGCTTATTTAGAAGATAAAAAGAGACTTGTAGTCTCATAACAGCTTCTTATATCCGTCAAATAAGGATCTCTAATGACGGGGTGAGAGCCAGTGAATGCCTAAAACAAACTTAAAAAAAAGGAGGGAAAATAAAGCAGCCAGGGGCTTAAGATATATTAAATTACCCTGATTAGGAATTTAGGCTGTGGCTCGAGTCTGCTGGAGAGGCTGGCGAGGGGGGGGGACGGAAAGTGCTGCTATTCATTTCTGGGGAGAGGGGTCAGTAGGTCGGAGGAGTTCACAGGGCCTGGCTCTATTCTTATGCTAACAGAGAATACAAGCGCTGGCCTGGAAAATAGAAATGAATTTGCAATAATCCGAGCCCCTCTGTTTGCAAGGCGAGCGGCTCTATAGCTAATTGCAGCCCGGCCTCCCCCGCCTCATTGCGGACAGTTGTATAACGATGCATGGGAGATTAGAGCCCGAGGGTTTTTGGGGGGGGGGGGGGGGGATTTAAGCCGTCTCCCCGCCTTCCTTCTCTCTGCCCGACGGTGAAATATTCCGGGGCAGGCGGTGGTGTTTGGGCTGGCTCTGCTCGCAGGGACCGGGGCCAGCCAACTTCTTGAACTTCCCCGGAGCCGCGCAGGGGAGCGGCCGCCGGGCAGCGCGATGTGCCGGGGGAGGGAAGGGGGTCGGCTCTGCGCGACTCCACGGACGGTGGGGGTGGGAATGAGGAAGGCAGCGCAGGTCCCAGAGATGGGGGAACCCCCACTGAGCTGACGGTGACAAGCAGTAAATCGGGGAAGAATAGCGCATGGAAACGCGCCGTCGGGGCCGCTGGCCGGCCCTACAGCTGCCGCCCCGTCTCGCCGCCATCAGAGCCACCGTCTCCCTGGTGGGATGCCCGGCTCCCGCCCTGCACACCGACGCCTCTCGCCTCTCACTCGAGAGATCCCTTCCCACGCCCAAGGGGTTCTTCCCGCACCCGAAAAGTCCCTCCCGCACACTGCGGGGTCCCGCCGCCCCCAGCGCCAAGCCCGCCCCGTCGGCAGCTCGGCGGCCGCAGACTGTTTCAGGACCCTGGACAGGGGCGGGGCCGCCGTCGGGGCGCGGCTCCGCCAGGTCCCCGCACGTTCCCCGGCCATGTCCCCCTGCACCAAGGGAGGGGGGCGTCTTCCCGGATTCGGCCCGATCTTGGCCTCCCGCCTCCTTTCCCCCACGTTACAGGGCTGGGATAACCTCCACGGTGGCCACCGAGCCCCGGGGCCGCGGTGTGGGTATGGGCCATGGTTTGGCAGCATGTTGGAACCCACTCCAACACAAACACACCCACCCCTGCAGGAAAACCGTGTATACGGGACGAAAATGCAGCCGAGGGGTTGTTTTAATGAATCTCGAATGGCTGGGCCAGCCTCCACCGCCCTCGCCGGCATATTGTCTGCTCCCGGTCCTGGGATCCATGAGGACTTCCCACCGTGTCCCGACGGTGAAATGGGGTGGCAGAGCCTTGAGGTCGCCCTGCCTGATCCTACTGACAAAGAGCCTGCCCTGCTGCCAGAAATAGAGCCCTCTTTCGTTAACCGCCTCACCCTCTTCCTCCTCGTCTGTGGCTGGCCCTAAAGCTGGAGCCAGAGATGATCCGGGGGAGGGCTGTGCCTGGGGCTGATGGCACAACGTGGTGACAGCCCTGGACCGAGATGGGGACCAGCTCCGCAAAGCCGGGACGGACCCTACACCCCGCGTCGCCCCTACAGCAATTCTGGCGAGCGCTGCAAACTTTGCAGCTCTGCCGTCCTGATACTGAAGGAATCGGGCACAGGGGTATGGAGACGAGGTTCGGGGCCGCTGTGGACAGGGGCCGGGGCTGCCAGGGCTGCCCCAGCTGCCACGTGTCTTAGGGTTTCCATAAACCACTTTTTAAGACTCCTGAAATTCTCTCACTCGAGACTGAAATTGAAAAGATTATTCCCGTAAGTGGCACACGCCGGACAGAGTCATCCACGCTCGGCATTGTCCGTGTCACGGGGCTTCTCCCTGAGCCTTCACTTAACACTTGTCGTTTTGAAAGACAGAACCTCTGAATTTTATCCAGTGCACTGTTCTGAAGGGCTGCCTAAGCCTAGCAAAATTATATTTCAGGTACATTAAAAAAAAGCTTAAAAACCACACACATACAAAAAACTTACATACAATAATAATAATTTAAAAACAAAAGTAAAAATAAAACAAACGGTGTTTTTAATTTCCAATCCTGTATTGAGTTGCTGAAAAAATTAGGCGGCATTATTTGTAATAATAATCTATTACCTGGATTTGGGAGGAATTTTCAGCTGGAAAAATATTTATTACGGGGCTGCTCTGTAAATTTTCACTCTCCCAGGGACATACGGGGAAAAGATATACTCGAGGTTTAAAAAATTGTTTTAGAGAACAAATTTGCCGGCGCTTTTATCTCCTTTGTGTGGGACACAGAGATGAGATACCACGACTTTATTTCTCAGCACCAGCCGGAGTTTGAGTTCCCCCTCTCCCCGAAACAACGCTCGGTCCGGCCCCGCACCCTCTCCTCGCCTAGTCTTTCGCGGTCCGAAATAAACCACCGAGGCGGGGAAAAGGGAACTTATTTGTTAGAATAAAAATCGGGCTTATTTACAAAAGAAAAAAAAGTGTTTATTTGCAAGAATAAAAAGTGTGTTTCTTTTCAAGAATAAAAATCGGATTTATTTACGAGACCAAAAAGCCGGTTCCTTTGCAGAGCGGGGACCCGCTATTCTGGGAGGTGTGAAATGGGGGGCTGTGCCGCGGCTCGGGGCCACGCAGAAGAAAGGGGGTGCTTTCCCCTCCGAGTGCCCCCTAAATGGGGAGGGGGGGGGGGCGTTCATTCCCCAGGAGGTCCCCCCGGGTTGCCGAGAGGCTGCTGCGAGGGCGCCGGGGGCCCGCACCCAGCCCCGCACCCACAGTGCCAGGGCGCTTCCCCCTCTGTGTCATCGCAGTCGTGCGGGAATTTGGGGGGGGGGGGGGGGGGGGCGGGCAAAGGTGCCCAGGAAGTGTCCCCCCTTTCCCACTAAGAGTGGATTGCCCCACGATGCGTTCTCCCCTGCCCGCGGCCCGTCTCAGGCTGTTCGCTTGCCCTTCTAGCAAGGACGGGAGAGCTGTTCCCCTTTCAACGAAAACCCAGGGGGATGACAGCCGGGCGCCCTGCGGTGCACCCCTCGCCGCAGGCCGGCCAGCGAGGAGGGGAAGCCCGGCCGGGGGGATGCCGCCGACTCAGCTGCGAGCGAGGGGCGGCGGCCTTGCCCACACTTCTCTTCCATGGGTGCCGCTGTCACCCCGCGGTCAGATGCGTCCCAGGTGCCCGAGGTGTGTGCGGAAACCCACCCGCCCAGGCAACCACACACGTGTGCGGGACACACACAGATCCTACATACACACCCCCACCAGGTGGATTACCCGCCGGTGTGGCACACCCACACGAGTGGGGACATGATACGGTGCGGGGATGCAACACGCGTGTGCGGACACGCACGGGGCGGCACATGCAGAGGTTGTGGACACACCCGTGTCCACAGACGGACAGGGACACCGGGTTCATACCCGTGGTTTGCAAACGCACCCTCACAGGCTGCACCTCGGCCGCCTCCCAGCTTCGGGAGCCGCAGGGAACTCTCAGCCCGAGCCGTGCTCCCCCCTGCATCTTCCCTCCTGAAATTCACCGGTTTACTCTCTCCCTTTCCCTACTCCACCCACTCCATGCAATTAAAAGCAGCGGCGGCGGAGCGGTCTGCGAGCGGCGGCGGCTGAGGGCCCTCCGCCCGCTGCTTTCCCTGCAACCAAGTGAAAGAATACAGAAATAGGTGAAAAAAATAAATAGTCCCAAAAGAACACTGCCCGAGGTTTGGCTTTATTTATTCCTGTGTGTCCTTGTGCCCTGCAGTCTCAGGCCGGGTTAGACGAGCCGGGTTAGCCGGCGGGGCAGCCTCGGTGGCTCGGCGGGCCGGAGGGTGAGAAAAGGTGATGAGGTCCCACTGTCCGCGGCGGGGGGCACGGGGAGCCGCAGGTGCTGCCGGCGGGAGAGACCCGCAATGGCTGTTTGGGTGTTGCATTAAAGCACGCTGCAGTGCGCACACTGCGCCCCCTCCCCCCGCAATCTGCCTGTATGCTAATGACATGCAAAGCGACTCATTTGCATGTTTATCTCTGTCAATGGGCAAGCGTGGCGGGCGCGGTAATACATTTCCTACCGTGGCGTGGAGGCCTCCCCCCGCCCCGAGCCCCTCACCGCCTCGCCGGGCAGGGCAGGGCCAGGCAGGGCGCTACTCCAGACCCATCGCCCAGCCCTGGCACCACGGCAGGTACTGCCACAAAATGGCTGCCGAGGGGCCCTGCAGCCGCCTAAGCGCCTACCTCTGCCCCCCAGAAGCCCCCGGCCCATTCGCGCCCCCTCCCCGCAAACCCACCGCGGGATTTTGTGCTTAAGCAGCCAATCGGGGACGCGGCACCCTTCCCCCCTCCATTCCTCCTTCTCCCCTCCATCCCTCTTTTCCATCCTCCATTCTTCTTTCTCCTTCTTCATCCTTGCTTCGCTCGCCTCCATCGTTTTCATCGCACCTCTATCCCTCCTTTTCCATCCTTTATCCCTCCTCTTTCAACCGCCATTTCTTCTTTTCTACCCTTCATCCCTCCTTCCTCCGTCCTCCCCTTCCATCTCTCCAACCCCTTCTCCTAGTCTCCTTCTTCCGTTACATTCCTTTTTCGCCTCCATCGCTCCTTTGCCCCTCTCCATGCTGCCTTTCCCACAACCAGAGCCAAATCCTGGGTGTTCCACTCTCAGGAGTATTTATTTCCCATCGACCGAGGGAAAAGTCTTTTCCCTCCTTCCGCGGGGCTCCGACGCCCGCCCGGATTCTGAGCCCCCGGCAACTTGTGACTGCTGTGGGTTCACTGGCACCGTGCGAGGTGCCCGTGGGCGTGGAGCCGCAGGTGGCCGCCCAGGAGGGTCTCGCCCTTGGTTCCTCTTCTGAGGGGGGTTAGAGGTATCCACGGGCACTACTGGGGAGAAGCAGCCGGGTGTAGACACGCGTGCAGACCCACGAAAAGGGAGGACATAGGTGGCACCGGTGCCGATGTGGGATTTTTAGATAGCCATAAAAAAAAAAAAGCGCGCCACCTCTCCTACGGCACCGAGGTGCGCCGACGCCGCTATTTTCAAACACGCCCGTGGGAGAGCAAGGCTCTGTTTTGGGGAGCGGAGTGGAGGAAGGGGTCCCCCGCTGTCTGTGTGGCATTGCGGCGGCCCCAGCGCACCCACAGCAGGGGCACAGCAAGACGCGACCCCCAAAGTTCCACGGGGGCTTGGAACGAGGGGGAATCCCAGGAACGGCTCACGGCTGAGATGCAATACAATATATGCTCCATTCCACATATGTATGTATAGAACACGTCTATTGTATGTTACGCTGTAATTTATGGCGCCGTATTATACTACGCTATGCTGTGTGACGCGATGCGACGTGACAGCTCCGGCCCGAGGCGCGGAACAGCCCCGCGGCCCGGGGACACGGCGGGGCCGCCCCGCCCCGAGACGCAGGTAAAGGACGCCCGCCTCGTTGTGCTAGGCTCGAGGACGGCTTTTGGGGGATCCCCTCCTGCCTCTCCACACGGTATCCCACCTCTTCCCTGTCTCTTCTCAGTCTCATATCCCCTCCTTTCTTCACGTCGTCTCCCAAACCTTACTCCCCTCCCCAGTGAAGGTGTGTTCGCTCCCTCCGTCCTTTATCTCTGTTTTAGCCGCGAAAGGTGTGGGAGTGTGTCTCTTCCCCCTTCTTCACCCCAAATTGTCGTAGAAAAAAGAAAAAAAAATCAGCTCAACCCCCAAATCTGCCCGAGGTCCCCGGAGCCGCCCTGCCCCGTTTATCCCAGCACTACCCAGCCGCAGGTACTGGGATTGGGTTTATTTGTAGGTTGACACAGCCCCCTCCCGGTCACCCTCTGACCTCTCCAATCCCATGTATCACACCTGTGCAGAGGGAGGTGTGACCCAGCTGGGATGCTGCTCTTGACCCCCGGTGCGGGATTTGCCCCGAAACCCCGGTCC
The DNA here is from genome assembly GCF_047495875.1 of Pithys albifrons albifrons. NCBI lineage: Eukaryota > Metazoa > Chordata > Aves > Passeriformes > Thamnophilidae > Pithys > Pithys albifrons. The sequence continues at coordinate 13,784,630 of NC_092470.1, forward strand.
TGAGGGCAGCGGACCAGGGGATGTCGGTGGTCGGGAGCCCCCGGGGCCCGCCGGGGTCCCCTCCAGCTCCCCGGCCCGCTACCCGTGTGGGTGTTCCCCTTGCGAGGGGGGCGGAGAGAGGCAGGCCGGAGCGGAGGCAGGTTTGGGAAGGCCCCCTCCCCTAGCTTTCCGGCTGCCCCTGCCAGGCAGTGTCCCCGCCGCACCCCGGCTGAGGGGGATGCGCACCCTCGAGGGAGGCCGGCTCGGGGCTCCGCATCAGCGTGCCCGAGGCAGGGCTGGTTTCCCTAGAGTATACGGGAACCCCTGCAGAGAGACCCCCACGATCACTCCCCTGAACCTGCTGTGTCATCGCACCCCACAGCAGAGGCAGCCGCCAAAAAGCAAATGGGGGTGTGTGTTTCCTTACCTGAGCGCTGGCCCGGGCGAGCCCCGCAGAACGGGGTGTTCTGGATCGGGCTCGTTTTCTCCTGCTGTGTCCCGCAGCAGAAACTTCCTCCGGCCGGGGCCGGGGTCGATGCGGGCGAGCCGGGCTGAGCCGGGGGAACCACGCGGCCGGGGAAAGTCGCACACCCTGGGCCGTGTTTATATGTAGAAAGAAGGATAATTTGAGTGCTTATACCAAGAACCGGGATTGTTAAGTTTGCAGGCAGACAGCTAAACGGTGCCAAGTGCGGGCAGAGAGGGGGGGCACAGGGGGGGAGGCTGGGGGTGTGTAAGAAATAAAGAGCAATTGTCAGAGGCGAACAAAAGGCGGAGGATGGAAAGGAGCTGGGAATCCCGGGGCAGAGCCCCTCGGCGTGGACTTGAACTTGGGCTTTGACACCGTCTGCCAGACGTAGAGTGGCTCTGGGCCCGACGAGGCGGGCTGCAGGGTGAGTGACAACAGCCCCGGCGGTGCAGTGAGGGGGCATTACCCCCCCAAACACCCACCTTTGCCGAGGGGCACTTTGCCACAGGATGCGAGTGATCCGGGCAATAACCCAGACGGGACGAGACCCGACAGGCTCAGCGCACCTCCCGGTGCGGAGAGGGGCGGCGGCGGGGGGACCCCGTCGGGTCTGGCCAGGGCCAGACGGTCGGGGGGGCCGCGCAGTTCTCACAGTCTGCGCCCGAGCCTGGATTCTCTGCACGTCCCGGCCGGTCCCCCCTTTGCTACTATTCAGCACTTAATTGAACATTAATGGCAGCTGGGGATGAGGTCATTGGAGCCGGCTTTTCTCACACATTTTTCATGCAAATCCGCTAAACTCTAAACAAATTTGAATAAAACCCCCTTTGTGCGGGCTCTCCATGGTGTTTTTCCACGGGCCGCTCCGCCTGTCTCCGCACACTTCATCCGGGGAGGGGGGAGCGGCGGGTAGATGAGGGGATGTGGGGGGGTTCTTGCTCGGGCCTGGAGTGCCGGGCGAACCCAAAAAGACTGTGTCCTCTGCGGCTCCCAAACCCAGATCGCCCCCAGGATGCATAATGCAGTAGTCGAGCCTCGCACTGTGCCATCATCTCCAGTTGCAGCACCCCCATAGCACCCGTTCCTCCAGTAACATCCATTAGCAATGGCAGTTTCCCCTGTACCACCTTGATAACACCAGTCCACCCCCAGTAGCACCAGTCCTCCTGCAACTCACAAGCAATCTCCCACAGCAATACTAGCTCCCTAAGTACCATCAGCCCCCCATTAAGCCAAATTCCCCAGATGCCCCCAGCACCCCTTGCTGCGCTGAGCAATCACATCCCTTTGCCTCTCCGTGAGGTGGGTTTTGGGTGCTGGTGGCTACACAAGGTAATGGCACGCAAAGCCCCTGACCCCCCTGCTCCACAGCCCCCGCGCAGCCCCCATTAGCATCCCCTCGCACCCGGCCCCCTGCCCAGCCTTGAACTTGGCCATGCCGGGCTGTGCTCCTTCTGCCTGCCTGGGCTCGCACAATGCCGGCCTTGACCCATTGTTTGCTTTTTTCGTATTTCAGCTGGGAAAGCGGCCACCTCGCGCAGCCTGCCCCGAGCACGCCGGGAGTGGGGCACAATGGGGAACCCTGCTCTGCAGGCAGAAGGGCTCCAAATCATTTGAGAGACATATTCATTATATTCTTTCACGGGGGTCTGTTTGCATTGGGTTTAGCGGTTACTTCCCAGACGGGGTTCAGACCAAATAAAGATCATTGAGCAGCAAGGGATTCACTCAGGCTTTCAGGGAAATGTGCCTGATGCGGGGCACGGTGCAGCCCGGCTGCTTGGCCCCCGGCTGCTCCCAGTTCCCTGTTGATTTGCCTGGGTTTATTTTGTGCCCATTGCCTCCTCCATCTCTAGATTGCACTAAATCACACGGCTCACTTTTGAAAAAGGAAGAGTTTATTTTCAACAGTGCATAGGGGGGTGGGATTTGAATGGGAGAGAATTACAGGCAGTATGTTTCTCTTACAGGAACAGAGAGGGTGCAGTACAACAGCAGCAGGGCTGTCTGGCCTGGATAGGCTCATAGTCCTCTGAGCTACAAGCACAGTGCCTTCGGTAAGGCTGCACTCCCACAGCTCCACAGACTCAGGAATCAAGAGCAGCAAGGGCCAAGCTCTGCTCCATGAGCAAAACTGGGAACTTAAAGCTCCTTCCCACCTTCACACACTCACTATTTCACCAGGTGACACAGTGACTGGCTCAGATCTCTCTGCCTAAGCATTTTGATCCTGCTCTGGGGTATTGAGAGCACTGAAGGCAACATACAGGAGTGATGTGGGATGATCCCTTGGCTCCCCATGTTGCCCTGGCTCTCTTTCCATGGGTGGACTGGTGAGATTCGAAGTGATGCAGAAAGCCGTTGTGATCATGCGTCAAAGCTGACTCTTCTCTGGGGCCAATGGAGAAGCAGGCTGAGACCCTCCTGGAGAAACCTGGAGAAGTCAGATGACAAGTCCAGGCAGGATGTAGCCAAGTGCAAGAAGGAACTCACAGGCTTGTGGCTTCTCCACTCGCTGGGATCTAGGAAGGAAATTAAAAACCAGAGTGGTTATTATCTGTTAGGCAAATGGTCCAGCAGTGCTCAGTTGAGAACAGACCAACTTGTCTCAGTGACAGAGTGAAACTACAACCCTCTTTCCCTCCTCACCACACGTTTCTCAGAGCTCTGGACCACCTTTCCCCCATCCCAAACAGGAAAACTGTCATTCCCAAGACACCAAGCTTACCCTGTGCCTGCCTCAACCCCCTACCTCTGCCTGCCCCGCACACCGCCAGCCAGGGGAGGGCTCACCACTTGTCCTTCCTCACTAGGCTTTGGGGCATGGGATTACTCTGCATGTCAGAGCCACTAAAGGCACAGCCTTCTGATGTTTTAATCTTCGTGTTAACTTTCCCTGCCCTTGGCGCCCTTGCCTAGCTGGAGAAAGTGATACCAAGCCACTGAGCTGGAGCCGAAGCTGTGACGCTCAGCACAAGTTCCCTTCTCAGCTTTCCCTGCACCTCCTGTGCTTTGCCCCACACATTTTGCACCTTGCAGCACATTGTCTTCCCTTTTTCCTGATATTTTTTCCCTATTTCCTTTGCACTTTATCCATATTGAGCACAGATTGACTAGCCCCCAAACCAATCCCATCCCTTTGCTGTCCTCCCTTTGCTTTGCCTATAAACTGTTACGTTGGAAGGGGTCAAGACTCATATAACTAATCCTTGAGTACGCTTGGATTCAGAGTGTAAAAGGAATCGTCAGCTGGCTAATTTATTCTTTTTATTGCATCAAATTGTAATTTTATAAAATATTGCAAATTTTATAAAATATTTGCAAGCCTATTTTAAGAGATAAATCTTCTGTGTGGCTCTCTAATGAGCCGCCCTGGGAGCAGCTGGCATGTGATCTGCTGTAGGTCGCACCACGACATTCCCGGGCTGTGACTGGATGAACCACCGTAACTCTTTGAACTGTGCAAATACTCTGCACTCTGGGGTCTAGGCTGCAATTTTCATGGGTATTTTTTATTTCTCTTAAAAATAGATTTCCTGTAACCCCTTTATTGCAATTTTCATAAAGCACTTGATGGAAATCCATGGAAAATCCCTTCTTTTTCACAACTTTGAAGCAAGCCTAAAACTTAAGAGAGGAAGAAGCCAAACCCACCCCATGTGCAAGTGTGAGGGGTAGGACCAAGCCTGTTTGGCCTGTCTCTGGAGAACTAGAGTGCCAAAAGGACATGCTGGTGTGCATGTAGGGAGATACAGACTGCAAGAAGCCAAGGCTCAGCACTTCTTTATCCTATTAGATCCTCCTAGACTAGGAGTCAACCCCAATGTCCCGCCAAGGCTGTTAAGGATGCTGAGGTCAGGACAGATGAGATAGAAATGGTGGTGGGTGCTTTTGCAAGCCCAGGAGAGGAGGAGGAGAAGTCTGAATCTGTGTGCTCACCAGGGAAAAGCCTTTGCCTGGCAGGTAAAGCCCTCTGCTTTCTGCAGGCACAGGGTGAGCTTGCTGTGGCCTACAGAGAAACTCCTGTGTAGTTCCAACAGAGACGATGCTACTTGGTACCAGACATCAAACCACTCTGGAAATTACCCCCTGTCCATCTAGTGGGTTTGTAGCTTCTGGCACTCAGTAACTGAGGGCAGGAGTGGATGGACTGACCCAACTAATTTGACATAAGCTCTGGGAAAGCCCAAATCTTACACAAGCACTTCCTCTACAGTCAGTTCAGTCTAGCACTGTGGGTATCTACAAAAACAGGGCTTCACCAGGACCCAATCCCAGCCCAATGCTGCCTTCTCTACTCAGTGCCCTGTGTAGGGAAAACATCCCACAAACTAGCATGTGGAACTATTATCACTCTTAAAAAAATGCATAAAACGTTGAAATTACAGCTCAGCCTCTGCCCCAAGAGTTGCTCCTGTGCCTCCTTGTATCCTTACAAAGCCAGCACTGAGGTTTACAAGCTGACAAACTGCCCCACCACAGCAATTCTGGGCGGTGGGAAGGGAAAAAAAAAACCCACTCAAATAATGGTAAATGGATGCAGAACACTCTGCCTAATCAGATTCCTATCCCCTATTGAGGCCAGGAAGGAGGGACCCTGCTCCTCCCCTGCCCTCAGCCCAGCCTCCGCTTCACCAGCTCACATGGAGAAACTTTCTGGACAATTTAATCTCGCCAGGGTGTTACTTAGAAAAACCTTTTTCACTGTCAATTTTTTCCCCCTCCCTTCCACCCCTCCTTTTTTTTTTTCTTCCCTCCCAGCCTTGATTGAATTTTGCAAGCCCCTGATATCTTTCTTTTTTGTAGGGATGCACGCTGCTTATGCAAATACCAGCCTTTCATAACAGCCTCCTTGGCTCAAGCCCTCCAACTTGAATGTGACCAAAAGCTGTGCTCTCCCCTGCTAACTCCTTAGCACAATTACACCTCCATTCTGCTCCAGGGGCCCGGGGAGGGGGAAAAAAAATCATTTTAAACTAATAACACGTGCTGTTTGCTTTGGATAATTACAAGGGAGCTTCGGCTTCTAAGAGCTATGAAATATTCTGTTCAGCAGGGTGGGAGGGAGGCTCCGTGTTACGCCTACGCTGCGAGTTTTATCTCTTGGCGAAGATGCTCGTGCGGCCTCTCGAGGCTCCCTCCATCTCGTGCTCATCCTCTGCACCTGGGCAAGCATTTACATTTCCTATGGAGGAACTTCTCAGCACTTTGGGCTACAGAAGAGAGGAGAAGGCGGCTGACATTTTCCTTATCTCAAGTTACAATTTCCTGCAAGCATCAAGATAATAAAACATCGGCAATGGGCAAGATGAGTGAAATGAATGCGTCGGCTGGCTCTCCCGCTGCAGCGCAGGAAGGACCAGGGAGAAAGGACACCCGGGGGATGTGGCTGCTCCGCTGGCTCTCCTCTGCATCATGGCCCTGACGTTATTGTCCTCCTGCCTTGTCTGTTGGGGAAGTTTATGTGGAGGGCTTTTGCTGGGGTGAGGAGGAGGAGGGGAGTTTTCCCCAAAAGCACCCAGGAATCTGTCAAAAGAGGGACAGAAAAGAGAAGAAGAAGGGAGACAGAGAGTGGGAACGTCAAGGACCCCTGACTAATGAATAGCAAGTTTGCCCTTGAACCTCCCTGGGCTTTGCCATTCCCAGGCTCCAAACAAGGGCTGATGCATGCTTGGGCCCAGCTGCAGGGGGACTGGGCTATGGTTCATCTCAGACACTTTGACAGCCCGGGCCTTTTCCCCACATAGCTCAGACTCGCCTAACTACTCCCCTGGCAACAGCTCAGTGCAGGAACCTGCGCTGAGGCCCTGCCTGCTGCATACAGAAGTGCGAAGAGGAGGAGGAGGGGAGCCGCTGGGAGAAATTAGCTGGAGACTGGCTTAACCCATCAAATGCTGGGTAGGCATCGCCAGCCCCAGCACCCTTTGCTCAGCTCCAGCACCCTCTGCTCAGCCCCAGCACCCCCCACTTATTGCTGGGTGATCACTGGCAAGTATCCATGGTGGAGCTGGAGTGGGGCAGTGGTGGGTTAGGTGCACTGAGTCACTGTGTATCGCAAATCCCATGACCCACTGCTGCACCATCACCCAGCACCTCAGACCTGGTGAGACCGAAGGACCTTATGGTGCCAGGGATGTAGGAGGAAGCCAAAACAGCCAGCTCGAAAAGACTACCGGACACTGAGCAGAAAGGGCATGGCCTCTCCCTGGTGTGGTGGGACAGGGCATCCCTCCTGCCATCCAAAACAAGGGCAAGGGATGGGCGAGAGGCACAAACTTGCCCCAGTTACTCTTTCTGCATTGCAGATCAAAGGCTGGGGACAAGCTGGCCTTAGGGGTCTGCACTGAATGGCTAGAGAGAACAGGCACAAGCACCCAGCAGCTCTAAAATGTGATTCAGAAATGTTCCCACATCCCAACCCCATATAAATCAAGGGGGAAAAAAGGGGGAGCTCTGTCCCAGCCTCTGTTTTTACAGAGCATCTTTCATGTGCAGCCCCTGAGAGAGAGGGCTTTGCTGAGCTTGTTAAGGATGGCTCCTGCGTCAGGCAGAGAGAGGGACGCACCATATGGAGAGGAGAAAAAGAAAAGGGGACACTGAAAATGGAAAATTATGCAAAGCAGGAGGAGAGGCGCTGGGGGAAAGGGGGGAGGGAGGCAGCGAGGAGGTGGGGGATGGGGAAAAGGGAGGCTGAAAGGGAGCCCTGGCTTGGGGGACACCAAAAGCTGGCATGGGGGCAGCAGGAGGGAAGGAAGTTTCCCACGATCAGGTGAGGACAGCTTTTGGCACCCTTGGGTGCTGTCATTGGAGGGCAGTTTTCCAGACTGGCCTTTCCTAAGCAAGTTTGGACGCTGCCAGGGTGATGCCTGGCTGGACTGTGGTGGGTTCACTGCTTCTGGAGCTTTGCCATGCTGGGAGATGCAGCAAAATGGGGTCCATGCTGACCTACTTCAGAGGTGTCCTCACGACCTCTGTTACTATGGCAATGAGGCTGCAAGCAAACATTATGTTTTTTGGTCAAGATTTTTGCTGTTCATCAATCACAAAAGCTGGACTCAGATACTGAGGTGCCAGGGCATTGTAATAAACAGCCCTGACCAATACCAAGGACAGCAAGGGCCCAAATTGGCCCTAGGTCTCAGCTGCTGGTGCAGTGATGGTGGATACTTGGGTGAATATAAGGAGAATGAGAATGCAGCTGCCAGAACTCTTCCCTTCCCCTTAGACTGCACAGAGTCCTGGTGCCACAGGGTGAGCTGCAGGCCCAGTGTGGCTCAAGGATGCTGTGCAGGCATTCCAATCCCTTACATGTCATTGCCCAGCTTGTTCTCCAACTCCAGCATCTGGCCTAACATGGTGTTTTGAGAAATGACTTGGCTCTTCCAACCTAGCTGTGGGACCTCCCTTTCTCTATCCTGGAAACTTTGGTCACCTTTGGGAAATTGCCCACCCTGTCACTGTGACAGCTTTATTCCAAAGCCACTCTGAGCCTCAAATTTGTGGGACACTGCTGGCTCCCTGTCATGGGCCATGACCACCTTGCACATCCTCACTCAGTGCAAGCATCCTTCTCCAGCCCATCTTTCCCTCCAGCATGGAAAGCCACCAAGCTGGTCCTTCAAACCCCCTGAGATTAGTGCTTGTTTTCCTGTGACCTCTGCTTCATCCCCTCCATCCCACTCCCATCTCTCCTCTCACTGTTTTTTGCTCAGAGCAGCCAGTGGTTTTCCTTCACTCTCCTCAGCATCACCCAGCACCCAGGAACACAAATTGCGCTTGGCTGCAACTTCTCCTTCTTCTTGGCCCTGTCACAGCCTTTGATCTCACACCCATATCTATCATGTTGCTGCTCTTCTTAGCTCTTTCTCTTGTTTGTTGCATCAGGAAACTTCTCTTGCTGTATCCCAAATGGATCTCTCCATCAATCCCATCTACCGTGCTTCCCTTCGTTTACCATCAAGAAATTTACCCTCAGCCCTTGCAGTTGCCCTTCACCCCCAAACCCTCGTTTGAGGCAGGTATGGGGCAGATTCACGTGGGGCCAGTGCACAGAGATGGGTTGGTACAGAGACAGGCATGGAACTGTGCCTGCAGAGATGGGCACGCTTGCCCTGGCATACACGTGTTCCTACATGCACATGCCAACACCTACATGTTCCTGCCCACGTTCCTGCCACCAGATCCAAGGCTGTGGGATTTCAAGGGGAGTTCCTGTTCTCCACTGGGACTTAGGCATTATCTCCACAACATGGCTGCAGGTTGGGATTTGGGCTATTTGGTCTTACAGTCATTAGACTAAAAAGATGCTGTGTCCATCTAGTTTCTTCAAGAGCCATGCCCTGGAGTCAGGCTACATGTGTTGGCCAGATCCTCAGTAAAGCCCTGGAATAAGCTGTAGGCACTGAAGAGGATTCAGCCTATGCAGCACAGAAAAAAAATAGCAAAAAATAAAGTTCATGGGAACACAAAGAAAACAGAGATTCCACCCATAGAGCAGCTGTGTGGGGCTCCAGAGACAGTCAGGCAACGTGGGAGATGTTTCAGAGCTTGCTCTCAAAATGATGCATTAGCAACCGTTTCTCTTCAGCAACCTCTGCAGGTAAACTGAGCCACTTGCCCTGCAGAGACCTGTTTTAATCTTCAGGCACAGGTACGTGTCCCGGGCTGCTTTAAGGCTGGCTGGCCAACATGGCAGAATGGTGCAAACATGAGATGTGCCTTCATGGGAGAGAAAGAAGAGGGATGTGCTCTTTCCCTCACTATCCTGACACAGGCAAGAAACTGTGTCTCCACAAAAAAACCCAGGCAAAGGGCTGTTTGGTGTTCTCACTACAAATTCCCACCCACTAAGAATGGGGAGTGTGGGGGGAGCAGATGGAATTCAGGGTGTCCTTAGGATCAGGCTGGCTTCAGCTGCCATGCTGGAAGCTGAACTGTTTCCAAGGAGGATATGGCAAGAACAGTGAGTCCTGCCCAAGTGACGGTCCAAAGCACTGGCACTTTGTCCTGATTCAACCTTGCCCCAGATTCCCACCCTTGGCGTGCATCCAGGTTTCTTTCTCCTTGACCCATCTCCATCAAAAGAAGCGCTGTTATAAGTATCTGCTCTGAGTTTCTAGTCTACAAATAGAAACAAACCAGTGCCTGCTCTAGAGCTGAACATTTCCACTAAACCCTATTTTGATGCCTGTCCCAGCCAAAAAAGTCTTTGGGGGTGGTGTCACTTGTATGAGATGTTTGATATTTCAGCCTCCAGCTGTACAAGACAGCAATATGATATTAAACTACACAATTGCTATATGTCCCTACACTCCCACCTTGGCTGCAGAGATGCTCCACAAGGGCCCAAATCCAGCAAATATTTCTCTGGACAGGGAGCTGGCTGCCTTGAGTGCTGGGGCACTATGTGTTTATCGGGCAGCAAAGCTGGCCCTATCATCTCTCCCGGGAAAGCTGTACCACGGGAGCTGCTAAAACAGCATTTCATTTCCAAACAGGACCCCAGAGACCTCTTGTGTGAGGGATTCAACAGAGCGAGGCGGGGTAGCGCAGACCAAGGAGACACGACTCCAGGCTAAAAATAACCCAGACCCCAGGTTTGATGAACCTTATTGCTCCACACCAAGTTCAGGCTGGCCTGTCCCCTTGAATCAGTGCCAATCTCTCCTACGCCACCACTGATAGGGAAAGGGCAAACTGGGATTTTTCACAACCCTCTTCCCCCCATTTACCTCCCCTAACTCCTTTTACGCATCATAAGCAAAGTCCTAATAAAGCTCCCATCCCCACTGCCAGCCCTGCACCATGCTCCCAGCAGAAAAGAGATGCAAAGCCACGCTTGGAATCTGATTCCCCGGCTTTAAACGCTGCTCTGCCAGCAAAGTGCGACTTGAAAGCTCCCCTGTCACAGTTACAAAGCTCCGAACAGCCCTTCCTCGGATAATCACGCTTATCTCCAGATTAAGAAAGAGAGACCTGCAGCTGAGGCTGGTCACATGGGCTGGGATGTGGGCAAATCTCTTTTAAACAATCCCCATATAGCTGTGACCTCCACTGCAGTCCAAATACACTGTCCCTCAGTCCCACTCAAAAACCAGCTCTGGAGACATGACAGAGCATGTGAAAGGAGATCGAGCAGGAGAGGGGGTGGGCAGGAGGGAAATCAGGGAGGAGGAGTGAGAAAGCAAAGGAGAAGAGGAGGATGAGAAAGACAAAATAAGAAGTAAGTAAAGGGAGGATGTGGGAGAGGAATAGGATATGATGGTGGAGAGGGAGGAAGAGTCCATGAACAGAGGGGGAGGATGATGAAGGACAGGGAGGTCTCTGCTACTCTTCCTGTTGGGGATTAGTTGTCCCTGCACTGTCCTCAATTTAACTCTTCCCACTCTATCCCCGGCTGATAGTCCAGCATGATTACGTGACTCCAGCTGTGCCAAGCAGCCTTGGCAGGGCAAGCATGTTACCTACTTTGCTGCCACAGATTCATTAAGAGGCTTTGCTTGTGTGGGAATAGTCATCCCAATGGGGAAAGATAAAAAAGCCCTTTGGTAGATCAACCTGGTGAGGAGCTCTGACAAAGCAGTTTCCATAGCCCTGTCCAGAGTTTGGGAGCACAATTAAGGACAGATAGGGATGTGCGAACAGGAGAGGAGGGCAGAGTGAGGGGAAATCATCTGGAAGGGGACCCTAACACAGCCCCTGCTCCAGGACGAGGCACCAGATAGGGTGGGAACTGCAAGCCCTTAGCAGGATGCTCGTGCCTGATTCTTCTTTGTGATTAAAGGCCACCTTGCATCTGGGTCAGGCATGGATGACACATCCACCCCCTGTGTAAATGGAAGGTCCACGCAACCACAGAGAGAATTTTTCCAACAGCAGGTTCTCCTCCTACATCCATGTGGGATCAACACAATTACTTTGCAATGGAGAAGCTCAAATGGCTCTGAAATGGGCACAGAGGAAGAGCGTTGGGACTGCACCTTTCTGAGGATGCCCACAGTCTGCTGGCACTGACTTGGGGCTTCCAGCCGCGGCCACCAGCTGCAGCTCACAGAGGGACCACAGTGCTGCCTCCCTGGTGCTCATTATTCACCCTGCGCAATTAGGCACCGCGTATAAGTCACATGAAATTGTCTTTGTTCTCCAACTGGAAGGCCTGCATTTCATGGGAGCCCCTTTTTCCTGCACATTACCACTGAGCTGCCCACTGTACCTACTGCTAGAATGGCAGTGAGGATTTGGGGGCATTCTTTGGGCTGGCCATGAGTTCTCCCTCAGAGATGCCCTGTGTAGGTTGATGAGGAGGTGTAGCCTGGCCCAGCAAATATTCCTGGACTTCTCTGAGCATAAGGCAGAGCTGCTCCTCCTCCAGCCCACTCTGCTCTGCTGGGGACTTGTTAGCTCTCCTCCAGGCAGGTTACTTTGTCACTTCCTGGCTACTCTACCACCTTTCCATGTCACCTCCCAGTTTCCCTCCTAGTAGCAGAGGAAAGCCCAGTGCAGCTGCAGAGCCTGTGGGGGAAGAGGTGCCAGCCCTTCCCAATCCAAGCCCTGCTGATGCCCATGGCCACCTTACCTTGTTCATCAGGACCTTCCTTCTCCCAGACCAACCCATCAAAAGGAGTTAACCCCATGTTCTGCTGCTCAGATCAAGCCACCTCCCACCCAGGCTCCCTGCAGTGCCAGCCCTGCTCCATGGTATATCTGCTCCTGCTCTCCATCCCTTCACTGCACCAGGACCCAGGTATGGAAGATAAATCAAAGCAAATGGGAGCCAAGATGAAGCTGGGTGCCACCAAACACCACAGCAGACAAGCTGTGCTCCAGCAAAACTTCCCAAAATGACCTCCACTTCAGAGCAGCCTTGGGCCATCTAACTCTCTCTTTTGGCATCTGACAGCTGCTCAGACAGAGACAGAACCACAGGCAGAAAAGACATCTTCACCCATTCAAGTGTTTTTTCCCATTCTGCTCAAGAAATGCATGTGGGCTCAAGTCTTGTTGATTTAAGGGAAAGGATGCAAAATTAATTTAGAAAGAAAATTAATTAGATGTGAACTGGTGTTTACATCCCTACACATACAATGAATTTCTGTGTGAACCTACCAAATGCAGAGAGATGGATGGATGGATGATAACAACACTCTAGGAATGACATTATGTGCTGGTCCATACACTGGGGATGTAGAAAGACTTTTCTCTGCATTGGTAATTAATAACTCTATCCTGAGCAAATGTTGATAAATCCTTTATAGCACACGTTATCTCTGTCTCTCCAACTCCTGTTCTGCATTTCCATTTGCCTGTTTCTGCTGCTCCACCCCTGGCACCCACACGCTTCACTTCCCTCCCATATTTTGTAACTGGTAGCAGATTTTACTCTCTTTCTGGAGAAGCAGGCAGGGGTTTTGTTGCTGGGGCTTTGTGTGAGTGATCGCATGTGTATGTGTGTATACAAAGATGGATACAAGTCCATTGGAAATAAACACCTTTTAAGGGACTTGAGAGACAGACACACAGGGCAGAGAAGAATAAAGAGCCTACAGACCCTCAGCCAGACAATCAGCCAAAATGAAGAGAAAGAGCCAGTGAACCAAAAAAAGGACCAGTTCTCTTTTAAACTCTCCATGATTTCCAAGAAAAGCAGCAGACCCCATTGCTGGGAAGCCCAGCTCTGCCAGTGCAACCCTCGCCCCTTCTTCTCCTAGCTCCACACAGCTCAATTACCCCAGGCTGCCAGGCTGCACTGAGCACACCCCCACCACCCCCCATCTCCCCTGCCGCCGAGACAGCTTTCACCAATGGAAGGAGTACAAATATATTCATTGGCACCTTATCAGACATGCATGCAAAACTAATTAACATGGGGAGACATGCAAGCTGCCACCCAGCCACAAATACACACCCACAAGCATGCACACACACACGCACGCATGCACAAGGCAACCCTTGTCTAGGGGGGACATTCAAAAGGCTTTGTCACTAATTTAGGCATCTGTCTCAGTCTGGTCTGGTCCTCCTGGCTAGGCTGGAGTTGTGGGTTTTTTTCCCACTCTGTTTGACAATGCTGGGAACATGCCCGGAGACCCCTCATTCAAATCACCCCTTGACAATGGTCTCATTGTGTGAGCATATAGAAAAGGGAAAGGATGGGGGAGAAGATGTGGAAGGGGGGTAAGGAATTAAAATGTGAACCCAAGGAAGTGTTTACTAACACAAGCCTCGCAGCTGCCCTGTCTCTCCTCCACCCCCTTCTTCCGCCCCTAGCCGCTCCAATGGCCCAGCTTGTCCCCAGTGCGAGACGGACAGCGGGAAGTCGGGACAGTGGAGTGGGAGCAGGAGCAGGGCTGCACAGAGGTGCATGAGGACATGGCAGACTGAAGGGATGAAGCCTCAGGGCACTCAGGTCTTTGGCAGGAGAGGGGCAAGTACAGGTTAGAGAAGAGAAGATAGAGCCAGAGATGCCTTGGAGAGGATTAGGAACTTAAAATGTCCTGGGAAGGACATCTTCATGGAGCAGCAAGGGATTTATTGGTATAACCACTCCAAGGCTTTCCAGGCAGGAACAAAAAGTTTATAAACCTGGCCTCATGGACTTAGAGCAAGTGAGCAGCCTCACCATGCGGTTTGGACTGCTCTCTTTGGTGCTGCTGTCAGACATGTTACAGTGTGAGAAGAAAGGGAGGGAGCAGCAGGGTGTCAGAGCTGGGGACTCAGGGGATGGACCAGAACCCCTTCAGGACCCCACTGTCTGCCTATTGCTAGTTATTAAATACCAGGAGAGAAAAAAATAGGAGAAAAAAATAGGAAAAAATGCCCCAATGCTCTAATCACTCCCAAACCCAGGCCTAGGGAAGGAAATTGCAAAGGTGCAGACAGGGCTGTGAGCCCCCAGTCCCACCACGCTTGGCTGGCCTCAGCAGATCTGTTCAGCTGGAAATGCCCATGAGCCAGCAGGGAGGGCAAAGGGAACTGGAGCTGGGGAGGGGGAGGAGATGATGACTACATTTTCCATATATGCAAATGCATCTGCACAAGATACCCAGAGGGAGACAAAACAAAGAGACCTCAAAGAGGCTGGCTCTGAGACCCGCACAAAGCCAGATACCTCCATAAACCGGTGGTGTTTGCACGTGAGGACCTGTGCCATGCAAGATATGATATCGCCCAGAGGTTCCCCCCCATCTGAGCAGACATCAGCCCAAAGACAGCCTGATTGAGGAGCCCAGTGAAAGCTGCAAAGACAAATGCCACAATCCCACGTCCTCCTACACAAACAGATGCACCTTAGGAGTACAAAACTATTCCTGTCCATCAGCTTAGTCAGAAAAGAGAAAAGCTGTGATGAAAACCCACATGAGCCCTGCCTCAGTGGGCAGAGGTAGCCCAGCTCCTCCGACATTGCTCCTGCAGCCAGATCCACGCCCTAGACCTTTGTTTGCTTTCCATAAGAGGAAAGCTAAGAGATTCCTGAACATTGCTATAAACAAGGCAGGCCAAAATGTCACACAGAAACTCAAGAACATGCACAAGGCAAAACATTTCTTTCCCACAACCCCTGCGACAAAACAAAAGTCACCTGTACAAACACTTCTGCTTAAAAAAGGGAAACTACTGCCAAGTAAGCAAATCTGTGCTTTTTATCCAAACAAGTGGTTGTGAGCCATTCTATTGCCACATCCTGTGCCCCAATACACAGGGATAAGCCCTCGACACACAGTGACATGCAGGGACTTGGGGACAGAGCAATTGTTTTAATAGGGCAATGAAGACAGTAAATGAAATGAAAACCTACAGAGATCAGCTTGCAGGAGTCAAGGCTGAGAAAAGGTATTTGACGGTAAAGGGAAACAAGGACACTCATGATGCTGCTCTCATTTCCATGCTGTAAATTTGGGCAGCTTTTACTGAATGCAATTAGATCATCACTTGGGATTTAACCTGGTGAAGCTGAGGACAGACCTTGGTACAAGACCCCCCTCTAGGCTCTTCCCCAGAACCTGCTCTGCATTGGTCAGCGGGAGTTGTGAAAAAGTTGAGTGAAAAAGCAAGGGAATTCATAGATCTCTGCCAGTGTGGCCATTTCAAAGCCCCCTTCAGCTCCATCTTGGCTGTTCTGTCCTTCACCAGTGATTTGGTGCTTTGCTCATGGGGCTTTTGTTTCGGGGAAGTCAGTACCAGCCTGGTAAGCACAAAGACTCAAATGTATTTGGGCATCCCTTCCCCTTCGCCTCCCATAGGAGCTGAAGATGTCATCAGTCCTTCAACTCATCCCTTCCCTGCCTCTGACAGCTGATCCTACATTTCCCCTATCCTTATGGTCCTCATGTGGATCTTATGCAAGACCCTTGCAAGAAACCCTGCAAGCCCCTCTGTTATTAAAACCTATTTCACTATTCTTTCAATTTTCTTTTATTCAAAGACAGTGCATTTGAAAGGCCCTTGCTCACCAGCACAGTTTATCACTATGAGTTTCATAAGCAACAAGTAATAAACTTCTCACCTACTTGCACCACACAGGTAAGGTCATCTCAGGGCTGTGACCTTAAATCTATACATGCTTTTCCCCTCAGATGCTGAGAGGTGTAAATCTCAACATCTCATTAAACAGATCACTCAGAACAGACTGCCTCACAACATAACTTTTCAGCTGGTCACTACCCACGAATGGATGATTTTACATGACATTTATTCATGCAAATTGCAGAGGCTGTAGTCTGGTTACCCAGCAAGAGCGTAAAAAATTACAGTTTAGATGTATAAATGCGGGCACCATCAGAGAAGACACAATGAGACTGGAAACACATCCCTGGGTTTCACATACAGTGCAACAAAACTTAGAGTGAGTCCTCATCAGATGGGGGTTTATCAGGAATGATCCCCCCTGAAATGACCCAGGGGAGGCAGAGAAAGACACATGAAAGGCTGCAGGGGCTATGGAAAAATGAACTTCTCCTGCTGCATGTGCAGGAACCTGCTATGGGGAGAGCACACGCAGCATTTTACGTCACTCACAAAGCCTACTCTGTCCAATAAAGTGGGGAAGTAAAACAAAGCATGAAATCCAGGCATAAATTAGCATCCTTCTAGTCTAGTTTTATTTGTGCTGCTGCTGCTGCTGTGGATTAGCATCTAGCTGGCTGACAGGCTGATAGGCAGACAGAAACAGGAGAAATAATAAAAAAAAAATTTTAAAAAGTCAGTGGGTGTCTTTTCTTCCCTGTGGTTCCTGGGATGTCTGCCTTCAAAGTGCAGACAGTGTTCATTCATTTAGGACCAGAATTCTTCCATCTTCCTGTGAGAGCAAGGAAAGCAAATCCCCCTGAGATATTTGTGCCTGCGCCTTGTGGAGCTGGCACCCGTCATCTAATGCAAGCCCAGTGAGAACCCATCACATCCTCAGCCAGTATCCCTCCAGCATCTACAGCATCCCTATACAGAGAGCCAGAGCCCTGGGAGCAGTTATGGTGTGGGGCTGGAAGACCTTGAGGATAGCACCTCGCCACAGGCACACACAGGGAACAGACACCTTGGGATTAGCTCTGGATCATGTTCGCCATCGCTTGGGGCAGCTGCTTCTTCCACTGCTTGGAGCCATGGCTGGGTTTGGTACCTGATCCCAGATGACATGACCAGGATCTCGTGCTGGCATCTCCTCTCATTTTGTGTCAGAAATGTGTCACTGCCAGCTCCTCAGGCAGGAGGACCTGCAGAGAGCTTCCATCAGGCTGACACACAGCCTCCTGCTCCTCAGGGCTGCATGGCAAAATGAGTGGACGTCACCAGAGACATCCCTTCTCTCTGGGCTCGGTGGCCTTGTGCCCACATGCCCTTTTCAAGCACAGCCACAAAGGCACAGCACTAAAGACATGCCAGTCCTGATGGCCACTACTCCAGTCCTCTTTCCAAACCAGACAGCCCTGCCAAAGGACAAGCTTCTACCCTAGCAACTTCAGGCAGCAGAGAGAAGGTGAGATGCTCCTCATCGTAGCACTTGTGTCCAAACTAGGGGAATAACTGCAGCAAACTTCACTGTGTTCAAAGCAAACTGCAAAGCCCATTTCCACCCTCACTGAGCCATTCATAGCTTGTCTGGGCTGTCAGATCACAGGACAGTTCAAGTCCCTGCTTTTCATTTAAGGAGCCAAACACAGAGCTCAGTTTTTTAGGGTATGGAAAGCAAATTTTCAGCCATTTTCAAAGGTGGCCTAGAAAACACAGACTAATTCTGCACAGTCATAAAGTAAGTCCCTCAGGAGCACAGCACACAGCTCAAACACCCCATGTTCCTCTGGCGGCCACTATGGCTCTTACCAAGTGGGTCTGATCAGAGGACACAAATGTGAAAGTTCCTCTGATGCAGAGAATCCCTCCTTGGCAGAGTCCTTGCAGATTCCAGCCCCTCATCAAATGCACTGGCCCTATTGAGCACTGATGCCAGCAATCCCACACTGACTCCAGTGGCCAGGTGCTGCCTTTGGAGCATGGAGTAACCAAAGCCTTGCTTGCAGCAGGCATCTGTGGCTGGTTCTGCTTGCTCCATGCCCAAATAGGTCAACACGGGCAGCTTTTCCCCAAAGGAGGCACAAGGGCACTCCGCAGAGCTTCAAAAGAGCCACAGCTGGGAATAGCCCAAGTAGAGGGGATGTTCCTCCAGTCATGCCTCCCCTAGAAGTGCTTGATCCAAGGCTGGAATAAAGCACATCATCACCATCCTCATCCCACTGCACACAGCAAGACAGTTCCCTCCACAACCATGCACCCACAGAGGCATCTATGGAAAGATTCTGTGGTATTAGTAGAGCAGCTTCTTCTAGGGGTTAGGAAGGAAAGGAAGAAGGATGAAGAGAATGTAGAAACCAGAGTCTTTGTTTCCCAGCACTCAGCCATGTTATTAAGTAGGAAAGACCAGCCATTTTCCACAACATCCTCAAGCTATTGCAGCAATAGCGGGCACTCCTTTAACCTCTGACATTTGGGGTGGGAAGGAGGCAAGGAGGTAGAAGTCAGTCAGAGCCCACAGAAATTCAACAAGATGCAGGAAAGATCTTCCCTTTGCAGGGGAACAGGCCCCTGATGGGCTTTCCAGCCAGCACTTATCTGTGTGAACCATTTGTTTCCTTCCCAAACTCTCACCTTGCTCTGATACATCACCCATCCACCTGATCACACACAAAATGAGTCAGATGGGTCCCAGCCCTCCATTTCTACTCTGCTCCTCAGTGCCAGGTCATCGGGAAGCCCAGCCTGGGGATGGTGCAGGACCACAACTACTTTAAATGCTTGTACAAGTCCAGACTCATGCATGCAGTTTGCCCTTCATTTGGGAGGTCTCCAGGACACTGCTGCTTAAGACACATTTAAACTCACATTGGTAACAGCACATTCAGACAGGCAGCTACTGGGACCAGGGCAATGCCTATGAAATGTATCACAAATGGACTGAAGAAGCACATTCCCTTGAGACACTGGTCCAAGTGGCAACCTGGGACATGTCTGCAGCAGCCTGGGGAGATCCTGCACAGTCCCATGAGGACACCACAGAGACAGCATCTCCTCCTCTGGCTCTTAAGCAGAGTCTTTCACAGTGCTGCACACAATACGTGACCTCTTAGTTAAAGCAAGGACCAAATAAATTTTAGAAGACATTTTTTTTCTGAGTACTGGCTATGTGGAAGTCAAATACTGTTTTTCAAACTGTTCCCAGAATAAGACAGAGCCATACATGTCCACAGGCACAGCAGTGTCCATGCAGCTTTGTCCCCACTGCCTCCAGAAGCTGGTACCCAGATGTGCATCCCTCACTTGGTCTCTTACACAGTAGGGTGCTACACCAATTACTACCTTCCAGACCACAGACTTCTTGTATGCAAGTTTCTGTGTGCCCAGGGCCATACAACAGTGGCTGTGACCACTCCTGAGACCCAAGCCAACCACTATCCAACCCAGTGTGATCCACGACACTTTGAGTTGTCAAGCTCTCTTTCACTCCCTGTTCTGTGTTATGCAGCATCCTGGACTGTCAGCCTTGAGCTTTGAGTCTCAATCCCCCAAGTTGCTAAGCCTCCAAATAAACAAATAGTCCAAATAAACAAATATTTGGAGAGATTTTTTTTCAGACTGGTAATGTCTAAGCCCCACAAGGTCTTTGACTTGTTTCTAGAGTTTTCCCTGCAATGTCCTTAAATACATTTCTTGTTAGCGTAATTACATTACTTCTAAGTGAGAACTGAGACCTTTAAACAGTCCTTGATTACAGCTGCTGGGGTTTTGCAACAGACACCCTAAATCCCAAGTTTTGCACTGAAACCCCTGTGAATTACTCTAGTCCAGCCTTGACAGCTGCTCTTCTACCCAAAAGGCACCTTCCCTTGAGAGCAGGATAGTAGAAGAAGGGAAGAAAGCTGGAAAACAGTAATTTCTGGGACTACAAATGAAATCAGAAGGAACAGTCCCATGAGCCTCTCCTAGCCTTGGCCATCAGCAGCAGCTACTCATGAAGCTCCCACCAAGTGAGAGCCAAAGGAAGGGACATATTGATCCTGCCTTGCCAGATTTTATGCCAAGCTTGTCAGCAAGGCATGCAGCTTTGACTGCCCAGGAAATGTAAACCTCTCCTTTGTGTGGCTTTCTGGACACCTCCCTCTGCCCTCCCTAAATCCCAAAGCCAGCAGCAGCATCCCTTGCAAGGTGCACACCATGCTAGAGACAGCAAAGACATGCTCCTCACAGCCTCCCAGCTCTCCAGGCCTTCTGCCAACACTGTCTCAACATGGGGCACGCCAGCAAAAGAGCTGTCGAAGGAATCCACGCCAAGCAGCACTGAGCACGACCTTTCTGCTTTACAATGGTAACCTGAATCCTAAATACTGGATTTCTAGGCACGCATTAAAGCCATGAGACAATGGAGACGGTGAAGCTGGGGCTGGCTGCAAGCCAGCTCTGCGCCGGCCTCGCCAGTGCCCGATGTTTCCCATTTCCTTCTTTCTTAGCCCTGGCAGATAAGCAAAGTCCCCTTAAGCCAGGAGGCAGGTGTATGCACAAGCCCACCCATGACTTGGGGACTGTGCAGAACTCACCCCCCATAGAAGGTAGATGCCCAAGATGACTCAGAGAGGTGATTGCCTTCCTCTCTCCCTCACTCTCTCATACGAGCATTGCTTCTCCTTTAATTGGTTTCATTCATGGCGGCCCTTTGCTAAATGTAATTATGCCAGGCTCTCTCCATCTGTCTGCGTTCAGGAAGAGCCATCGCTCTCACTGTTTTTATCGTCAATCTTTATTTCTACATTAATCCCTCCTCTGCAGCTCACATGCACAACAATGTCCAGGACCTCCTGAGGATATACAAGCACCAAATGAAGAACAGGATTTGTGCCGGGGTCTCTCCTGGCTGGAAGACATTTTTTCACAGAGAAAGCCCCATACCTCAGTCACTGTCTCTAACCTCTCCATCTCTCAATGATACATGCACAAGCCAGTCCTTTTGCAGGCACTCAAGGGTTGTCTGGGAGCCCAGGCAAAAGGAGATGGCTTGATTTTGTCTGCACTAGACATATCTCTACCCTGTCTTCCCAAGCCCAATACATAGAGATAGCAAGATGTCTGCTCAAGTTGACATGGGCTCCTTTCCACATGGAGACAGCATTCAGTCCTAAACTACCATGTTCATTTTAGTTCCCAGGAATGCAGACAGGATGAACACAGCTGAGCACAGGGATTAACAAACCTCAGCTCTGCAAGGGCAGCTCACAGCTGCATGGCTGAGGCTGCAAAGTGCCCAATGCACCCAGAAGGATTTCATCCTTTGGGGTACATTACCCAAGCTCCTTAAAACTTCCTCAGCCAGGATAGGTAGATTGTGGGGGAAAACACAATGATAAAGGAGCTGTTGGTTTATCAAGAGACCAAATCCAGCGAAACAGACCCTGGGCAACCAAGCACCATCTGGTGACCGCCGGCTCCCGACACAATAGCCCACGTTGGCATGTTTATGATAGAGAACAGAGGCGGATTCCCATTATCCCCATCAGATCCTGTGATGTGGTTTCAAGAGAAGGACCATGAGAAGCAGATGGGATGGCAGAAGAGAAAAAAACGCAGTGAGACAGACAGACAGGAGAGATTTATATGAAGCTAAAGCGCATACCCATAAACATGGGATAAGTAAATAGCATGTAAGTATGAAATTAAATGCAGGGAATCCATGGCATTCAGTAATCAGTCAAATATCTCCTTCACCTCTTTTTCAGTTTATCATTGGCATTTTAAAATGAGATATTTATGCCAATAAGTAAGCCAGTTTTATATTGTAACCCTGCAAATATTGGCTTGGATCTGAGAGATTCGTCCCGACAGACAATTCATTTTTACAGTTATTTTTGGACTCCCAGCTTTCTTGGAACACCAGCTCTCTGTGTTGGATTTTATGCCCCTGAAATGTATTTACAATGCATGGCATCTGTATTGTGCATTACACACTTAAATCATTGCATTTCATTCATTGCGTGTAAAAAAAAATGTTGCAATATCCTGAAGCTCCAAATACTCAAATTCAAAATATTATTGCTGCGTTTTCAGAGTAATGCTATAAAATAATGTTGTATTTTTAGATAAAGGAGGGAAAATTGATCATGAGGAACATGGATTCCCAAGATATGGGAAGAAGAGGAGTTTGGATTTCACACCATGATAAATGGAAAAAAAAAAAAACTAAAAGATGAAAACCCCACAAAGGTTTATTTTCTAAACAAGAACATAGAAACATTTTGTCACTTAAACAAAGGGAGGAGGGTGGGGGAGGCTCTGCATCCTTGGCTTGCTCTCTGCTATGGACAAATATTATCAGAAACAAAAAGCATGGCATAGTTAGCAGGAGCTCAGTGCTTTAGAATTAATGATATGTATTTAAGTTCCTTTTAGGTGAAGCCTTCTGCAATCGTTTTGGAGGGAGGGAGGGAAATTATGGTTTTAAAAGGCTTCTGTCATTGCTGCCTACAAGCTGAAGAGAAAGGTGCTTTCTTTGTCATCTGGGGGTTTATGGCAACACCTTAACATGTCCTTTTCATAGGTGAAGCAACGCGCACAAAGCAGCCGCGTGCCAATGTGTCCCCCCCGCCACCGGCAAAATAAATAAATGGAGGAACGTGGGGACGGCGGCCGTCGTAATCCCTCGGCAAAGCAGCGGCAAGGATGGTCTGGCGAGGTAAATATCGCACGTCTCCTGCCAAACCCCGTGTGGGCTATTGTCCCACCACCCCTTTTAGATGTCATTAAGGATTTTTCGCATACAACCAAACAAGCAGAGGGGATGAACGCGATCGCTTCTTCCCCACCAGTTGGAGAAGCCATGACGAGGCGGCTGGGAGCCAGTGCAGGGAAAACACAGGGCAAATTAGGAAGTATGTTAATTCAGTTAATATCACAGAGGGGCTGGCAGGCGGGGGGGGGAGGTGTGCGCACAGATTTTCCGCCCGAGGAAGGAGGTGGCAGAAAAAGAACTGGGGCATGCCAGCTCCCGTTATTGTTCTGCCTTCATCGGTAATTAGCAAGATAAGGAGGGGACAGCGTAAGGGAGGCAGCGTGGCGAGGACAAGGCAGCGCTGCACCCCACCTCATGCCCATGCGGCCATCTTACAGGCGGTGCTCGCCTCCCGCAAAATGGCCGCCAGGGCCCACACTGCCTCAGGCCCACAGCTGGCCTGTCCTGGCAGGCTCCCTTCCGCCAGCCCTGAGGTGGTGGGCACCCGGGAGCAGCGGCAGCCAGGAAAGGGGGGTCCTGGGAGAGAGGGAGTTGTCATGGCGGACCAGAGTGCGCTGGCAAGCGGCCATCTTAGACCGGGCCCTGCTCATGTGCCAAGGCGCTGGGCATGCAGCGCTCTCTCAGCTTTTTCCCCAGCCCTCTTCACTGGAAAGATCTTGATGCACTTCTCCTTCACCAGGCAGTCCACATTGCCCAGGCCCTGCTCATGGCCCTGGAGGTGGCTGTGCCCTTTCTGTGGCCTTCCCCTTGGACAGGAGTGGGGTTATTCCCATATGGGCAGCCATTCCCAGGGTGCAGCTCCACACCTGAGCGTGTCCAGCGAGTCCTGTAAACCGTGGGGCACCGGACCAGCCCTGGGAGACAAGATCTGGACAGATGCAACTGTCTGTGAGAGCTACCAGGTGAGATGTCATCTGTCCAGCATTCAGATAGCGAGCTACGGGCAAATTCTGCCTTTCTCCTGGCCAAAACAAAATGAATCCCAAAGCAAAACTGCAGAGATACCATTAAATAAGAAGTGAGCTTCTGAAACCTTATCGTAACAAGGTCAGTTATAAAAGGCAAAGACACAGTTACACAGGCAGCATGGACATGTCTACAGCTACATTTTCCACCCCACAGGAGCTTGGCAGTGGACACATCATCGGTGTTCAGTTCTCCAAAGGAGCAACACCAAACACCAACCAAAGAAACCTCATCCCCGGTCTCAGGCTGTCCTCAAGACAGGACCAGCAATTACTGACATTAAAGCAGTATTTGGGAAGTGTTTCACATGTCTTTAGCCATGATGGGGCTATTTCACATGGTGTGATAGGCACACGCTGCATGTTGAAAATTCAGCATCTGCTCCAGTAGTCTGCAGAGAACCAGAGGGCGATTGCAACTGCACACAGGCAGGGCCGTGTTATACATCTCAGTTAGACAGTGAAACATAAGGGATGGCAGGCTAGCTGCTCCGCTCCAGGGTTGTCTACATGGAAAACCACACCATTATAATGACAGCACTATAGGTCAACTGCTGCTGCTCCTCGCCATGCTGGTGCGCATCTCCACTCTTAAACTGGCTTTCTCCAGTTTAGTTTAAACTGCTTCCAGCATGACATAACTGGTATACAGGAGAGTCCTGCCTTCTGCTAAAGTAAATATCCACGGAGGTTGTACATGTACAGCTTCTTGCTTCAAAATCCACCCCCAACCGTACGTCTGTAGCTAGACCTGCCCTTTGGCTAACCTTTCTGTACTCCACACACTTCTGGGCTGTTCACAGTGCCCGTGAAACACTATTACACCCTGCTTCCCTTGGGTGCTAATCCTGCTTGTCAACCCAAAGGCAGAAGCAGACGGTGGCTTGGCATTTTGATTACGTTGTGATCTGTTTGAACCTTCCAGACTCTTTTGATGTCTGTGCAAATTCGAAAGGGGAAGCCTTCATCCCCCACAATGAAACTCTCCTAGAGCATGGTGAACCATCTCGGGACTCCTGTGTCCGTAGCCATCACTGGATTTGAAGCGGGGAGGGGAGTTGCTGCTCCTCCAGAAAAGTCTGAATTTCAGACTAACCAGTTCTGGCCCTGAACATAGAACACCATGGGGACAGCATGTTGCTCTTCAAACAAATGCATGCGTAGGAGAGTGCGCATGCACAGAGACACCAGATTTATACAAATAGATGCATTCATAGGAAAATGCAAATAGCATCCTCTTCCATCCCAGGCTCCCTTCGAGCTCCTGACATCCCAAGGTTTCAGAGGAGTACAACCAAGCCTCAGATCAAACATTAGCCCTGCGGGGGTTCCCTCAGGGAAGCAGCCATGCACTGGGGTCTTTTCCCCGCTTCCATGTGAGGTTTCCCGACCCGGTCTTCCATGGGTGCTCAGTTCTGACACGCGTATGACACACACATGCACATGCAGAGCCTTGCTAAAAGGTGTTCTGGGAATTGAGCTCCACTTTCTCTTTCTCCTGAATCAATTGTTATAAACCAGCTTTTGTTTTATTTTTAACAAAGCAACAGAAATAATCTCCACTCCCTCGGCCCAGTGCTTCAGCAGAACAAGCTGTCCAGAGCCCCCGAGGTCACGGGCAGGGGAGACAGCAGGGTAAGGAAGGCCAGGAGAGGCTGCTTTCTGGTGCACAGAAATCTGCTCCTCTCTTGAGCCCACTGCTTGGCAGGCAGCCAGGCAGTGGGATGGGAAGGGGGCTGGATGGTGGGCAAGGCACTTCCAACCTCCCAAACCCAATCTCCAGCTTCACTGTTCCCTTCAACCCCAGCCCACTGACATACCCGCTTTCAATCTGTATTTTACCTTGCACTCAGTTTCTCTTGCTCTTTGGTACCAGCAAGATGTCACTCCTGTAGCACTATTGCAGCATTCGATGGGCTGACCCGAAACTTGTGACAGCCCAAGCTCTGCCCTGCCTGTGGCATACCCCTGTCTCCAGCATGACCAAGGACCCATCTCTCCTCCTCCTCCCATCCAACTTACTCAGGTTCAGAACTCAGATACATATGGAGACATTTCTTGATGAAATCTATCAGTGGGTGAGTGGCAGCTGAGCAGGTACCAAGCAAGACATGGGACCAGACAGCAGCCAGGGGGGAAGGCAACGGGTGGAGGGAACGTGCCTCGGGAGGAATACTCACAAAGGGCTGCTTTCATTAATAAAACATTCCCCCCTCGGTTGCCTTTTGATTTGGGTGTAAGAATTAACCCCATCTGCCCAACAGCACACTACCTACCAAGTCATCTCAGCTGAGGAAGGCCGTCTGACGTGTCCACTCAATTGCCACGCTTCCCCTGCCCACACTCCTTGGTTGCCCAGACCCCTCCAAACAGCTCACCAGCCTCACTGGGTTTGCCCTATTGAAGAGATCCTCTTCCCACAACGCAGATTAGATCCAGGGAAAATAGGCTTAGTGAAAATACCATTTGACTATTAATGCCACCCACCCTACCCCCCGCGCCTTCACACTCTCTCACACCCAGAAAGATTATAACAAATCCCAGTCACCTTTTGCCCCTGCTAACTACTGCTCCAGTCCTTGTGCTGCATGCCTTCTACCACGAGTAGAGAGCTGGGCACCAGGAGTACTTATATATACACACACACATCTATCTAGTCAGCACTGGAGGTGTTCAGCCACACAAAACACATCTCCCTGCACAGCATCTCATCTTGTCACAACATCCCAACCCACCCTTCTCCACTGTAATTGCAGCGCCTGGTCCTTGGGCATCAGCAGAAAGTTGCAGCAAAACCTGCACTGGTTTAAGCACAATCTGTCCTCTCAGAATTGGTGGGGGGTTGCTTTTACATCATTGAGACATTTCTATACCCTTTCTGTTTCAAGTAAAACCGAGCAGCAGAGATGCCTTCAAACGGACAGCCCCTTCATTTTTCCAGAGATGTGTTTTAATGAGTGACTCGCCTTCCAAAAAGGGGCCAGCAGAGGGGAAGGACAGCAGATTCTCCACACAAATTCAATAGCTGGTAGGTTGCCATGGGCTAAAGCATTTCTTTGCACACATGAAGGGAAGGGACTCCAGAGCACTAACTCCCATGAGTTATAGCTCTACCCTTCAAGAGCGGAATAAATGCTTTATCCCATTGCAGCCTGCGATGTATTCTACATAGATGGATTGATTTCCCCTATTGTTCTTAATAAATCCTGGCGCATGAAGAAACTCACTGCACAGCCATTTTTCCTGTCTTGTTCTACCTTGCAGAAGTAATAAGGGTCAGATGTGACTGCAGTGGGAAGCAAAGGCCATACGCAAGGCAGTGCTTTGCTAGATGCAGTGGGTGTGCTTGCAGAGGTTTGGTGGGTGCAGGCAAGCAACTCTCTTTTCTCTGTTTATTCTCCTTTCGAGTCAAAGCTGAGGAAAAGGGGAACCATGGCTGGGTACCACAGCATTTACATGGCTTCGAGAGGAGAAGCTGCTCTACAAGCTGAGCCTGCACAAGCTCCCCAGATCTGCACGGGGAAAGGAAAGGCTCTGATTTCTCTGACTGGAGGTCTTAATTGTGAGAGATAAATACATAAATTGTATTGTCTTGTAAATACAGGGCTGAGTCCTGCACAATCATAGAGCTTCCCTGAGCACACCCAGCTCTCTGTCGTGCCCTGTCCATCAGACATGACCCTGCCCAAGTACCACCTGAGAGGACTCCACACCACCAGTGCGGGGGGTCCTCTGGGTTTTTGTTTGTTTTTTTTCTTAAAAATCAAAACATCAAACCAACTCCCTCTCAGTGACTCCCAACTGCACAATTCAGACACCCAGGTTGTTGTTGAAAGGCTCTCTCCATCTCTACTGCCTTTTCTACTCACAAGGCTGACACCCATCCTCTTTCCCTGCTCCAGGAGGATGTTTGCTAGCCTTGGCTTCACTGGTGTCCAGCAAGGAAGCACTGCTGGGCTCCAAGAAGCAGGTGGCTCTGCACAATCCTTCCTTGGCCACCTGCCTCCAGCTCCATCGAGTCTCCCTGGATTATCGCTGCTGGTCTTCTCTAGCAGCAGCTAACAATTGGCCCTGTTTCAAAAGCCTGACTGGGAATTTAGCTGTGGGATGGAGGAAAGGGTCAGGTAAAAGAGCTGATCTCCCATGCACGAGTTGGACTTGATCCTTCAGCAAGACTTCCAGGAACTCACCTCTCCTTGCTCAGGTGGAGACGTCCCAGCCCTTCCCAAGGCATCCCACTCCACGAACTCCACGAACTCTCAGTCATGTCTGATTAAGGAAAAGAGAATTTGTCTCAATTAGAAAGAGGTTCCCACATGCATGGACGGGTGTCAAGTAACTACTGCACATCATTCACGGCTGGAAAAGAGACCTTAAATCTGGGACTGTATACTCGTGCACACAATTGCAAGTGAGTTATGGACCTTAGCATGCTCCAGAGCATACCTTGTGCAGATGCTTTCAAGCCCATCCCTTGGCTGAAATACACCCAGCCATGTAAAATAGAGCCAGACACAACCTTATTCTCTAATAAGGATATAAAGCTGAGTGGACCTGCATTGCCAGAGCCCAGAGAGCAACACTGTCTCTTTAATTTTCTCCCTGGCTATCTCATCCTTTGCACAAACTCTTTCCTCCCTGTGGCTTCTTCCAGCCTGGTGGGCAAAGTGGGAAAACATCATTAGGGAGGAAAAATAATTTAGTTTGTTAATCAGTATCCAGTGGTGGGAAACAAGAAAGACAGAGAGCTGGGCTGGCGGTTAGGGCTTAGGAAGGGCCAGCACAAAGCCCACCATTCATGACATCTGGGGCTGGGATTCTCATTGAATTAAACAGACACAAAGAGCAGAGGCATTTCATGCTCTCTTCACAAGAATTATCATATCTCCCTGGCACTAGGAAACCTTCAGCATGGGAGAGGGGGAGAGAGAGAGAGAGAGAGAGAGAGAGAGAGAGAGCAAGCGAGAGAGAGGGGAAAGTGGGCAGGCTGGGTAGAAATATGGGGCAGGGTAGAAGAGGCTTTGTTCCAGGGTTGGATTTATGGATGGGATGTGGCGCGTTGCTTTGCGGGGAGAGACAAGGCCCTGGCGCGCTGGGTCTAATAAGAATCAGCAAATGTGAAACAGGGGGCCCCTGTGTACCATGAAGCAGGGAAACCCACGTTTGACAAGCCAACAGAATAACCGCTCGCGTCTCAAGGCTGTGGAAGGATGCTGACGTTCCTACGAGATGTGTCGTCTTGTGTGTGTGTCAGCGAGGAGGGGGAGAAGGGGAGCGGCAAGGAGTATAAACAAGAGACCAGGCAGCATCATTCAGTCATGAAAATTAATTAGCTGATGTGCAAACCATGGCTGCCTCTTCCCACTGCCCTGCAAGCATTCCCCATAAAGCTATGGTGTGTGCAGAGCCTGTGACTGGGAATGACAGGGGCAGATTAGGCAGCTCCTTGGGACACAAGCCTGGCAGCAAGAAACCCACAGCCCATGCAAAAGAGGTGAGGAGGGGATGATTAGGGTCCCTGGGGAAGGGGCAGAGCCCAGGGACCAGAAGAAAGAGAAACAGGAGAGACTGGGCACCAAGCTGAGACCAGGAATCATGTTGCTGCAGCAGCATAAATCAGGCTGGATCTCAAAAACCAGCCATTAACAGGGTCTGGTGGACAGCAAAATCATTTAGAGTTTAGACCACAAGCTCTCTGGGGCAAGACCTGTCATCTCCTGCAGGCTCACACCACGGAGGCCTGTCCTACTTAGTCTCTGGGCATTACCAGAGCATCTGCTTTAAATACTAATTACTCCATGATCAAGACCTGTGAGCTGCTGGGAGCCTCACTACAGCAGTACCTGTGGGAAGAGGGGACAGATCTCTGACCTCATGTCCCCAAGGTAATCTGACTCCGTGCACCAGTGCCACAAGCAAATATTGCTACCCAGTGATGAAGATGAGAAACTCCTGACCAACTTCACATGTCCCATCCTGGAGCTTTCAAATTCTACTATAATATTGTGCTTGTTCTTCGCCTGGAACAACCACAGGAGAATGAGGGTGCAGGGGAAAAATGAAAAAAAGGCAATGAAGGGATGCAGAAAGTGATTGGTAAGAAAAAAATATAGAGAGAAGACTCTTAGAAGCCTCTTTGACATTGGATGTGCACAGTGAACATGGAACATGCTGGAAACAAAGGGATGTAAGGAGAGAGGAGAGACTGGGATGGGCATCTCGGCAGACATGTAGGTAAAAGTTGAAAAGGAAGCACTAATTAGCACCCAGACCATCACTTTCCATTAATAGCTTGTCACCGTTTCCTTGATGTTGCTGAGAGCAGGGAAGTTGGTATGTGTGATGCTTACCTGTCTCTATCTCATTAACAGAAGTGAGGGTGAGAACAGATGTTTATTGCCTGCATCCAGATAGACAGGCCCTTTGCTGAACTGAGAGGCAGGAGAGAGAGGGAAAGTTATGAAAGAGATGCTCATGAAACACAAGCCAAACCTGAACAATGGAAACCCAAATGTAGGACACTTAGATACCTGTGTCAATCCAGAAACAGTCCCAGGCAGGTATCAGGTTCCAGGAATCCACAAGGCAAAACTGCTAGGTCAAGCAATTATAACCCATGGCAAAAACATTGCTAGCTTGGGGAGAATGCTCTGGTATCAGCACAAGGTATGTGCAAAAAGCTGTGACTGCATTACACCCAGGAAAGTAAAACAAAAGGCTGCTTACTTCCCAGATGAATTTACTTCAGGTGTCCACTCCACTAGAAAATAGACAATCAAGTATCTTACTGAGAGCCAGAATGGAGATACCCACCAGTAAACAAACAAAAAACCCAGAAAACAAAAACCAAAAAAATGTGCAGTGCATATAATCACCTTTGGAGTAATTCTTCCAGCTGTTAAAAATGAGATTATCCCTCCTATGTAAAACACAAAGGCCTCTCCTTTCCCTCCAATGTGTGCAATGGCTCCTGATAGCAACATGGGAAAGAGGGAGTGGGCAAGGCAAGGCAAGGCAAGGCAAAGATGCCAATCAGCAAGTATCCGTGAGCTGGTGGCACACATCTGCTGGTGCAGTGACGGGAGCGTGTGGATTTGTGCACATTCCTAGGGACACCCTCACTTTCACAAGTACGCACATTCACCACGCAAGCCAAAGGTTCCTCCAGAGCAGGAGCCCAAACCTCCATTGGTGGGAACAAGGCAAAATGAAAGGCAAAGAAAACATCCAGGCTGGGACTGAAGGAACAAAGGCTTTCCCCTCTCAGCTTGGAGACATCTTCTTGCCCATTTAGTTCAGATCAAGTGTAGGCTATGTTGACTCTCCCACCTATTCAAACGAGCAATTTCAATAGTCTGATAGGTCTTTTCTGCTCTAAGGCTTCTCCACCCCTGTATTTGATGTGCCTGGCCAACGCAGTTAATGCCACATGCAGAAATAGTGCCCTGAAGAGCCCTTGCTTAGATTGCATGGTCAAGAACTTCAAAGTTAGGAAGTGTCCAATTTATGGCTGTCCATCCAACCTTAATTCCACCTTACTCTGCAGCCACTCTGGACAGGAAAAGAGGGAGTGAGCTAAAAATAGGCTGCGACCGTGTTGTCAGCCTCATAAGGGCACAAGCAGGGAGAGGCCGAATTAATGTCTCATGGTCAAAATGAAATCGGGTACCCCCCGACTTGCCAGCACTTACTCTGGTGCCTTTCAACCATGTACATTTTTAATACACAGAAATCACGTGTATTCTAAACATACAGAAAAATGCATTATTTATAGCTAATAAATAATAGATTGTTTATATAAGCAAAAAGAAAAACAATTGTAGGCAAGTGTAACAAATTCCCCTTCCTCCACCCCGCACCCATCCCTGCTTCATCCTGCACAGGCAGAGGGATTTCAAGCCCCGAGCCTCGGCACAGATTTCTGCCACTATGAAATACAGGACTAATGTTATCTGGCAGCGGCAGAAGGCTGCTCTCCCGGGGCTGGCAGGGAAGGGGACCGCTGGGGCTGGCAGTGCCCAGGCCAACACACCCACATCCCCTACACTATTTTCTTCTAGCTCCAGGACCTGGAGGAGTTTTCCCCCAAGAGGTGAGGCCATGCTGGAAGGATATCAGCTAAAGGTGGAAGAGGGTGATGGAGTTGGCTGTAAACACACTCCCACCTTCCCTGGCTGGTCCAGAGCTCTGCAGTAAAGTGGTGGGAGTCCATGGCTTCACTCTGCTCCTGATCTGTTAATATTATTCTACAGAAAAAATAAATTTTAATTTCCTACACCCCCCCCCCCCCAACAAGAGGCAACTGAAGGGAAATAGCAATTCTGAACAATTCATAATTCAGCTAAACCTGAAAGGAATTCAAGGGACAAAGAACAGGCATTTCTCGAGCCTAAGCGCTTCCCCCAGACGAATTTCAAGGGCCCACAGCTAACAATGGAAGTGTCAGAGGTGCTCAAAAAGAAAAAAAAGTTCAAGAATCTTTACAATAAAAAGTGTTAGGCAACACAGAGGTCAGAGCCAGCTCCTCCTATAATAAATAGCACGACTACCCTACATTAACTATAGGAGACATTTTAATGCAGTGCTTCAGCTTCGTGCTAATTATACTTTTTCACCATATTTTGAACCTAAGAAAAAATGTCATCAGTTAATTATAACAGATGAGGGAGTGTGAAGACTTCCTCAATAAATAATGCCTTGATATCTCATATCCAACAAGCTGCGTGCTCTGCTCTGAAGGTGCCCAGAAATATGTCCTCTCAGGAAATATATCAAGAACTGATGGTCCCATAAGCTGGCTTTGTTTCCAAGCCTTGATTTTCAGCCTAATAATTAAGTGATTTTTATGGATTGGGGAGAGTAAAGGTCGTGGGACTGCTGGAATGGTGCCAGAGAGAGTCAATGTTTAAAAATAAATTCCTAAATCAAAATGAGATACAAGAGACCTCAACAAATTCACCCCATGGCTACACAGGCAAGCCCATAGAAGCGATTTGGTTTCTGGACGCAGGTCCCATCCTTCCTTCATTCCTGGCATCTCCACAGGAGTCTGGCATGCACTGAAAAAGCCTGATTTTAAGGAAACCAGGCCACCACTGCCAGAATGCCACCGGGAACCAGCCACCGCCATCCACCTGTCCTAAGGAGGATGGACGCCGTCCCCCTGCTGCTGTGCTACCCTGGGCACTGCCCCTCACTCCACCCATCCCTGCCGAGGGTGGTGGGCATCCTGGTCATTACAGAGGTTGTTCCTCATCTAAACCACCTTTCTTTCAGCTCCCTTCTC
The DNA here is from genome assembly GCF_047495875.1 of Pithys albifrons albifrons. Lineage (NCBI taxonomy): Eukaryota > Metazoa > Chordata > Aves > Passeriformes > Thamnophilidae > Pithys > Pithys albifrons. Next base: position 13,817,590 of record NC_092470.1, read on the forward strand.
CACCCAGCACCCCTTAATTTCCCCCTCTGAAGAGCTGGGATTTGGCGTGGGAAAGATGTCTTTGGGCTTTTCACAAATCCAGTATCCCCTTGAACCAAAACCAATTAGCCTGGCCCAAGGTCCTGCCATTGAAGGACTGTCCCTTCTTTTCAAACCCCCGCAGGCTCAATTGCTCTAAGGAGCCTGGATGTGAATGAGCAAAGCCCGTTTAAAGTGGTACTTAAGGCCAGACCAGGGTGAAGGAAAAGAGAAAGCCTCTATAGGAACAGCAAGCTGAGTTTCCAAGAGACAGCTAACTGACGGAGATTGTGTTCTTTTGCTCTCCCCATTTTCTTTTTTTTTTACCCCCACTCCTCAGCTTTCGAGGCAAACGCTCCTAACCAAACCTGAGCCCCTGAATAAATATTAGAAAACACGAAAGCCAGAGCCTCATCCTGACTCTGCAGATCCCGAGAGCCCAGCTGTGGGCAGTGTGATGGCCCAGCCTCGTGCACAAACCCTGGTCCCAAACACGTGCCCAGAAGGACAGAGGGTTGGTGAGAAGCCCAAGATGATGTTTTTCTAGCCTGGCTCTTCACAAACACCTTCCTGAGGTGACTAGGCTTGCGGATACTGAAATACCCAACCTCACCAGGGCCACTTCCTGTGCTATGTGGTGGGGTAATGAGCATAGGCAGCCATGGATCCATCTTATGCTGGTGGCCCCCAGGGACATCCAGAAACTGAGGGCAACTGCGGGGCCATGATGTAGATGCACCAGTGGCAGGGGTGACACAATGGTACCCATGCCACGTATGGCATATGTGCACCGCCACATGCCAGGCACCAGCACCTCAGTGCTTGCACCTGCACAGATGCCAAATTAGCACCTTCCCTCCACCTCAGACACAAGAAAGTGCATTTCTAGCATGCAGCCGTGATCCCTCCTTGGTGCACAAGCAGCACCCATCCACAGACGCAGGATGGATGTACCATCAAAGCCCCTGGGCTCTGTCCTGTCTCTGGTGGCACAACTAAAGCCAGGTCAGAACAGCAGGTAAAGGGAGGCACCGTCTGTCTGCGTCAAGGGTGTGGGGAAGGGGTGGGAGCCAAAAGAGACAAAAGAAACAGCTGACCCCGGCCTCAAGCATCAAACCCACCATTGCCAGGCAATTCCGCAAAAATGCCCATTGATGGGATTTCATCCATAACCAAGTGGGAGAGTTTGCAGCCTGGATTCCAAGACAGCTTCTTCAAATGGCAGAAACTGAACATCCCCTTTTCCATCTCCCCCTGAGTCCAAGAGAGTTTGGTTTACCCAGGTACCTGGTATAAACCCCCATCGTCTCATGCCTTGAGCCAAACCCACTGCATGGTGGCCAAGTTTTAGGAAAAGATGAGAAATCATGAGTTGGAGCCCTCAGTGACACAGAGCATCACTTCCCCAAGGAGAAACCCACAAATATTTTCCATTTATCCCCCAATGGCACACATGGATTCTTCTGTTTCTGTCTCCCCGTGCCCATCCCCACCTTTGCCTGAAGAACAAAGACATCACAGCCCAGCTCACCAGGAACCTCACCCATGTTTGGTCTATGTTGCATCCTATTGCTCCACCAGGAGAGGCCCACTGAGAAGAGAAAGAGCCAGGAATGCTGGGACATTGCTCGGCACTCCTGTCAGCTTAGCCCAAAAAGATGCCTTCCCTTCTAGTTTTTGGGGGGAAAGATCCATCCAAAGCCAACAGCTACATGAACAGGGCAAAAAGGCTAAACCACAAAGGGAACTGTGTGTAGCAAAATCCATTCCTGGCGCAAGGATAGACCCTTGGGGACCTTTCTTCCAGCATGGTACGAAAAAAAAAAAAAAGCAAAATAGACAGCCGAGACCTGTCGGTGGGCTACCAGGGCCTCTAAGTGCAGTGTGTATGTCACAAGCAGGGATTTGCTTGGGGGCTTTATCTGCCTCCTCACCCTCCACCCACACGCATGAGCTGGGGATTCTCATACCACTGTCCCCCATCACTCACTGCCACCTCTCTGTTAATTGAGAGGGTGCCTCCACATCTCTCTCACACACACACACACACACACACACACACACACACACACACACACACACACACAGGTTCCTGCCAACAACGGGGGCAAAAATTAGGAATTTAAGCACCAGAAAAAATTCAACTGCAATTTCTCTCTCCTAGACACATTAAAGGCCAAATCGCTCAGTCCCTGTCTCAATCCCCTTCGGGGGGAACTTCTCTGGGATAAGTGAACCAAGTCAACAGCCTGAAAAAATACCTTAAAAATTGGCTCAGAACAGGCAATTTTGAGCAGAAAAAAAATAGTAGAAGTCAAGGGTGGTTTCTGACCACCTGATCAAATAGCAAGGTGAAAAATCTTGCATTGATCCTTTGTAAGAGTTCCCACATAGACACAGATTTCCACACTTGCATTTTATTTCATAAAATTATATATATATATACGTATTTATATACACACACACAAAGACATTTATTATATGTGTGTATATTTTTTCCTCAGATCCTCCTTTTATATTTTCACCTTTTGCAATTACAAAGCCAGGGACAGAAATACCTCCTGGGTTCTGCCAGTGCAGAAGCACTCCCACCAAACAGATTTTCTCTAACATGCTGGTTGAATGATTCCTCCTGAATTATATTCATTAGGAATTTGAATGTTTCTTTCCTCCATCCCCCATCAAATCATTACTCCGGAATAAATGCATTCATCAACCACCTTGCTCAGTTCCCTCCTGCTTTGTTCAGTCTAGTTTTAAAGCATCTCCACTGAAACCGTTTGCACCTGACTCGATGCCAGCGTACAAAAACGGGGAAAAAATAAATAGGAGAAGAATTGAGCGCCACTCACAATATTGTGAAAATAATTGGAAAATTATTTCTTAAAAATAACAGCATAATAAAGGAGGGAAAGGACTACATTCCCTCCTCCCCACCTCCGATCTCTTCCACAATTTCTGGGATTGCATCGAGTATACATATTCCAGATGGGCTGGAGAGAAGGAGGATGGTTCTTAATGACACGTCTTTTGCTGCCTTTGAAATGAATGATTCATTCGGATCTTCCCGAGACTCGGTGCCACAGTTGAGTTACATTTCTAGAAAATCCGTATCTTTAATTCTGGCGCTGCGTGTGGGACCCAGCAAATCATGGAATTACTGCTGTAACTTCGGATTAGTAACGCTTTCTAAATGATAGTCTAATTCCAGGCCTTCATGCTTTTCAGCGTTCACACTCACACAGCCTTTTCCCTGGGAGGCTTCCTGCGGAATTAGTGCTGGCATCTTCGTCTTTCTCTGCCCTTTTTAATTTCTCCAATGACTTCTCATTAGAATATATAATAACAGCTCCTCAGAACTTTTCTTTCTCCCGGTATAGCCAAATTCAGGCTGAGATCCTTTTTCCTTACTGTGGTTATGGCGGTGCTTTGCTGGCCCTGGAAGGGTGCACAGTTATATTTAGCTTTGCGGGCCTACGTGGCATCTGATGCCATTACCCCGTGCAAGGGAAGGTGGAAAACCTGCCTGTGAGTTGCGGGGGGCTCCCACCTCTCACCATTCCTGCACACCAGTGGGCACAGGGAGCTCAGCCCTGCAGTGCTACCCTCTCCCTCAGCAAGGGATACCCACTGCAGAGAAAAGGATGGGGCAAGGTACCCTCACTCCACCTTGCCGAGCACTGGGAACGTGGCAGCATCTTTCCCAGCCCTCCCCATCTCCCACAGCGTCTCCTGGGGGGTAAAGAGCCAGCAAAGAGCCCACTGGTAACCCCAGCCACGAGAATCTTTTTCTCTGCAGCGTTCCCGAGTCTGTCACGGCCCGCGTGGGCTGGTGGCAGCGCAGGGTCCATTCCTGCGGGATGCAAACTGCGAGCGCCGGGTGAGGGGCTGGTGGCGATGGCCCCCGGCCTGCCCCAGGGTGCCGGGGGGCCCCGGGGGACCCCGGCCCCGGCCAGGGGCGCTCACCCCACGCCAGCTGGGAAAACGTGCCGGGGAGGCTCGGCAGAGAGCGCGGTGCTTTCTGTCGCCATGGGAACGGAATGCAGATGTGCCAATTGCTTTTCTTTTCTTTTTCCCTCCCCCCCCCCCCTTTTTTATTATTATTTGCCAGACATTGTAATACACATTATGTTTCAACTTCTGGGGCTCGTAGCAGAGGTGAGGGAGGGTTTGTGCCTTGCCAAGCGGTCGGCTCCAAAAGAAGCCCCAGGGCCGGGCGACTGCACGCCGGAGTGGTGCACCCAGCAGCGGGACCCCTTCCCTGGGCATCCCCCTACAGCTACGGACAAAAGCAACAGCTACCGCGCAAGAAAAGGGGTCACATTATCACCAACTTGACCTTCAAAGAGAGGCCAGGATCAAATCCAGAGCCAAAAAAATAGAGGGAGAGAAAAGAAAAAATATCCAAAAGCTGAGGATTTTTGAGGTCTGACCTGTAGGCTGGGATGGGGGGAGGATTTATTTGGGGAAGGCGCTCGCTTTCTCCATCCTCCCAGAGCCGCAACACCCCGCAGCCTAGGAGTGAATTTCGAGGTGCGTTTAACCGATAGGTAAACCCCAGGGGTTTTGCCAAGGGAAGAACTGGCGCTGGGCTCGCCTCCCTGTCCCCATCCCTCCCGCCTGCTGCCGCGGAGCCCCGGGCTGCCCGGAGCGGCCCGACGGGGAGGACGCGGAGCCGCAGCTCTTACCTGAAGCCCCAGGGCGGCGAGTCGGGCCGTCTCTGCATCGCCGGTCCTGGTGCGGCCGCTTCCCCCAGGCGAGAAGGTCTGGAAGTCATTTCTACTTTCGGTTATCTAGCTTTATGATGGCTCCACAACACTCATACAGCTAGATAACCAAAGACAGAAACATCCCTCCGTCGGGGATGCCGGCCATCCGTCCGTCCGTGCGCTCCAGGGTGCGGGCACGGCCGGGGCAGGGCGGCCGGGAGCTGCCACCGGGAACCACACATATCAAAAAAAAAAAAAAAAAAAAAAAAAAAGAGAGAGAGAAAGAGAAAGATAAATACGAAGCGGAGGGAATCAGCCGGGACAGAGCCACAGGCGCATGGCTGGCTGCCGCAGGGGCTCAGAGCCGAACCGCGCCGTACCGAGACAAGTCGCGCTGCGTCGAGCCGAGCTGAGGCGCGCCGGGCCGGGCGGGGTAAGGCAAGGCGGGGTAAGACAAGGCAGGGCAGGGCAGGGCAGGGCAGGGCAGCGGGGGCCGAGCTGAGCCGGCCACTGCCCAGCCCGCCGCCCCGGCCCGGCGAGCGGCACTCGCGCTCCCGCCCCGCTGCCCAACTTCTACTCCCCTCGCATGGTAATCGCCCCCTTTGGGAAGTGACGTCACGCCGCTCCCAGCCAATCCCCGACACCTCATTTAAATCAGCGCCCCCTTTCCCGCGCTTTCCAGCACGGGATGGGCTTTCCAGCGGGTCGGGATGGGACGGGGCGGGCTGGCTCGGCACAGCACGGCACCGGACGGGACCGGCCGCCCTCCTCCCACCCAGCCTGTGCCGGGGGGCTGCGCCACGGGTCACTCTGTGCCCCCCACCCGCCTCCTCCGCCCCGACGTACCCCCGCGGCAGCTTTGCTGGGCCGGCAGCGAAGAGAGGTGGGCAGCACCCCTGCACGGCCCTGTACCTGCAACTAACTTCCCTCTCCCTATCCTTCGCACTCCCCTCTCTCCTTTTCCCTTCTCTCCCTTTCCCATCTTTCCTCTTTCCCTTTTCCTTCGCGCCTTCCTTTCTCCCCTTTGCTCTCTCCCTTTCCGTGGCCTTTCCTTTCTCCCCACCTTTTCCCTTTCCATCCATTTTCTTTTTCTATTTCCGACCCGTTTACTTCTTCCTTTTCCCATTTCCCCTTCTCCCCGCCATGTCCTTCCCCTCCCCGCCATTCAACGCACCTCCCTCGCACCTTCTCCTCTCCCAGCAATGCCCTCTCCGTCCGGCCCCGTACCTGGGGGCAGCCCGAAGAGCCCCTTTCCCGCAGCCAAACGCGGGGCCCTCCCGTTCTGAGACATGCCCCGGGGGCTGGGTACGCACCCCCGATAGCCCATTGATCCTCTCTGCTCACCGTTTTCCCTCAGTTTTAATTATTTCCCCTCTAGATTCTGCTATTTCCCGCACAGATTTATAACGCGATGTGCGTGTAGCGGCGAATCCGGCACGTACAAATAGTAACAGCAACAATAATCAGAATAAAATGCCAGGAGGTAAATATGATTATCTGACGTGCTTAACTGACCTGTTCCTCATTTAAAAAAAATAAATTAAAATTGTAATCCCCCTTTTGAACATCGCCTTCCTTTAAATCCCAGACGAGGGTAAAATGTGACCTGCTACAAAACGAGGGATCCGCGAAACGAAGCGATCGCGGCAGGAGCAGCCGCGGCAGAGCGCTGCCTGCCGGTCCCGCCGGCTCCGGCTCCCGGCGAGCTCCGCTGGGTTATTTATTTAAGCCTCTTCGCCCTCCTCCTCCCTCCATCCTCTTAAAAATTTAAATTAAATAAATAAAATCTACGAGCTTAATCAGGCTAAAAGCTGAAGGACGAGGGCTGCCAGCCCATTGCGAGCCGGCGCTGCTCTCAGCGCCCAGGCGAGCCCGGCCGCCCCTGTCCGGCTCCCGGGAACTGCAGGTTCCCTCCCGCCTCCTGCCTAACGAGAAACAGGCCCAGAGGTGCTCTGGCTGCCCCGATGGGGCTGCGGAAACTGGGGAGAAATATCTTCTCCGTCCCCAGCCCCTCAGTGCTTACCCAGCGGCCCGGAGCCGCTCGGGAGGGGGCTTGGCCGCGATTTATTTTAATCTGCCCCGGAGACAGGGGGAAAAAATTGCCACGAATCGGATCTCCTTAATTTTCCGGCCTTGGATTTTCCCTTAATTTATTGGTTTCGCTGTTAGGGTGGTCCCTGTCGGTATGCTCGCGGCTGGGGCAGAGGAAGGCGCTCGTACGCCCCATCGCCTCCGAGGGCAGCCCGGGTTGCGGGGACGGTGGCACCGAGAGAACACGGGGGGCTCGCCTGGCTCAGGGACCGGTCTCGACTTCCCCCCACAGAGGAGGCCCTCTTACTCACCGCGGGGCCCCAGTGCCGGGGAGCAGCTTGGGGTGCCGTCAGCAGCTTCCCCCACTGCCGAGGCCGTTCCGGAGGAGATGCGGCCCCGCTCCAGCCCCGCCGTTCCTGCAGCAGCGGCGAGGGGGCCCGGGCAGGCTTATGCAGCCGCTCTAAACCTCAGTTCTGCCCGGCTGACGCCGTACGAGGTCTCCCGCCCGCCGCGCCGAGCCCCCGGGCCGCCTTCTCTCTCAGGCAAGGATGCTGCGGATGAACCACCGCACCTCGCCGGGCTGCTCGGGGCTGGAGACGGGATTCCCTCTCTCTACCGGTCAAAGGGGGAGATTTTCTTGGCAGAAATGTATATGATAATCTTTTTCTTTCTGATTCTTTTCGGCAACCCCTTGCTCAGGTCGGAGCTCTTGACTTGACCCTCTCCGTGCAGGCAGAGCCCCAGCACCTGGGAGAAAATACCTTGCACTTGGGGTATTTTGTTTTGCTTTTAGAGTTTGGGTCTTTGGGGGACTTTTTTGTTATATTGTTTGGTTTACGTTTTGGGTTTGGTTTGGTTTTTTTTTCTGAGGGTGGGGAAGAGGCTGGGGCGGTTCTCTGGGTACAATTTTAGCAGGATGCCTACAAAATGGCTCCTTGGCACAGGGCAAAGCACCAGCGAGCAGGCTGGGGAGGAATCGGCGAGGGATGCCTGTGCTCTGGAGCTCCGGTGGCCGCAACGAGCATCGACCAGAGTCAGCCCGCGTTCTGCCTCACCCGGGCCACCCACGGGGGCCTCAGGACCGTCGTTCCTCTCCATGCACTCACGAGAGGAAACAAGCCGTGGCGGCGGCCGGCCCGACGGGACGGGAAGGGGCGGGGGTGCCGGAGTGGCTCTGGCCATGGTGCTGCACTGGCCCCGGCAGCCTGCGGACCTTTCGCGCCCACTCGCGGGCAGGACTGCCCCACTGCCCGGTCCCTCCTCTCGTGACCCTGGCGCCGGGCACGGCAGGCGGCCCCGTCCGCCGCACCTTGGAAGAGCCCGGTCACCGGGCCGTCCCTGAATTATTTAACGTGATCGCCCAGTAACGAGTCCGCTGCCTTCCCCTCTTCTACGTCCTGCACGTCTGACGTCACTTTTCTTTAATTAGGAGAAGTTATTTTTAGCCAACCTGGAGTAACCCCCTGCGCCTCGCCGCCTCGAGCTGCATCTTCTCCTATTTGGTTTTTTTCGTAGTTGGTTTTTCTTTTTTGTTGTTTTTTTGTTTCTTTGTTTGTTTTGCTTTTCTCCCCCACCATCGGGGCTTGGCAAAGAAGCGGCCAGCTTCCGATGGGCGTAAGGAAACGCGTCGCTTTGCTTAGCCATTAAAAGCCGCTTCTGAGCAAGCCACGATGCCGAAAAGGCAAAGCGGCGGCGTCTCACCCCCGGCTGCTCTTTTTTCTCCGGCCATCAAGGCCAGGACCCAGATGGGGATTTGTTTCGGACCCTCCTCACTCGGCGAGGCGAGATGCTGCGCGGCCGGGGGCCGGGGGTGGAGGCACGTCGAGGGGATCCGGCCAGGAACGGGCTCCCAGGCCACCTGCACTGCTATGAGTCGCGTTTCCTTCAGGCTGAGGCCTAGAAAGCGTTTTACTTCCAGGGTGATACGGGAAAAAAAAAAAAACAAAACAAAACAAAACAAAAAAAAAACCCAAACCACAACAACCAAACAACAAATTCCAAGGAAATAAGCATTCGCGGGAAGGCAGGGAGCATAAGGGAAGAATGAAGGGGGGAGAGGGGGGGCAAGAAGAAAAATGAAATAATAATAAAAAAGGATGAAATAAAATAAAATGGTTTTTTAAGCAGAGAAAAGGGATACAGCAAATGAAAAATGAAATAATCCTCCGCCACCAGAAGCTGGTGGCAGATCAAGGCACGAGCAGTGGTAGCACACTGCTGCTCCTCGGTGGTAAATTCGAGTAGGGGAGCGGGACGCACCAGTGCCACCCTGCTATCCGAAAAACAGGCCCAGCAGCAGCACCCGGTGCATCGGGAGGAAGAACTTCCCCGGGACCCGGGATTTCTCACGCGGCCTAAAGCCCGAATGCCTCGGGAGGCTCGGCCTCATCTAGGTGTTTTGGCCGGTGGAGCTTCTCCAGCTGGTGGGAGGGAGGTTTGAGGGCAACTCAACAGTATCCCGGCACCGCTCGGCCCTAGCTCCCCGCCGCCCCGTCGGTGCTCAGCCCGCCCCGGGCCCTGCTCCCGAGATGCAACGTCCCGAGCAGACAGGGAGAGGTTGCCGGAGCAAACGCCTTCCCGGCAGCAAAAGGTCCGCCGTGTCTCCCACTCGTCCTCCGCAAAGGGTCAGCCGGGGCCACGGTGCAGCGCCGGGAGGTCCCGGTTCCGCGTGATGCCGGCAGCTGGAGGCGTCCAACTCCCCGGCGAGGACCGGCCCAACTTCGTCTGCCCCTTCCCTCTCTCCCTGCCTCCCTACTCCCCCGCCGGTAGCAGCTGGGTCCCCCTCGGACAAAACCTCTCTCCCCGCGCCCTCCCGTTTCCCCGGGGCCGCCCCGCCAAGGCGGCGATGCCCGGCCGCGACACTCACTCTGCTGTCGTGCGGAGGGCAGGACGGCGGTCCCCGGGCGAAGCGGGTGGCAGGGCCATTCCCCTCCCCGGGGGGCGGGAGGGGGGGGCGGAGGGGCGGGCAGGGCTGCCCCTGGCCGAGCAGTGGCTCCCGCAGCCCCTAGCCCCGGGTGCGGGGCGGCGGAGGCGGCTCTGCCCAGGCTCTGTCTGTCTTCCCGGCTGCTGCCGGTGCCGGCTCTGGTCTCTGGCCGAGAGCTGCCGCCGCCGGCAGGCTCTGCCCGCACTGACGTCAGTCTGGCAGCCGCCTATTCACTCCAACCATGGCGGAGAGGAGGAGGAGGAGGGAGAGGGGGAGGGGAGGAGGCGGGGGAAGGGAGGGGGAGAGGAGGACGGGAGGAAGGCGGCGGTGGCGGCGGGGGCTGGTGGCTGGCAGGCTCCGCCGAGCAGAAAGCGCAGCCCCTCCGTCTCACCCCTTAATTACCCCCCGAGGAAGGGGCTGCGCGGGGGAGGGGGGGTCATGTACCCACCCCTTCCTTCCCCTCAGTGAGCCCCTCTGCCACCTACTCTCGCGGGGCTGTCGTGGCTCAACTGGCCGCCCCACTGGGCACCCCATTCTGCCCCCTACCCCGGAGAGCACTTCTCCGGGGAGAGAGTCGGGGCTGGGCTCCCCCCTGCCGCCAGAGCCCCCTCTTTGCTGTGCCCCCTTCCATTGAGGAGCACGCCCCGTCGCAGTGGACCGGGAAAGGGCTGCGGCCGTCCCTGCCCTCCGCTGCCCCGGGAAGATCCCAGCGCCCCGCGGCCACCTCCCCGGCCCGCACCGCTGTCCAAATGCTGAACGGACCAGCGACTGCCCGGCACGGCCCGGCGTGGCCCAGCCCGCCTGTGGCTGTCGGGCAGAGCCAGGGCACAGTCTGCCTCCGGAAAGGAGGCAGTCTACCCCTGGAAAGGGGGTGCTTCCTGAAGTCTTGCTGTGTCGTGCCGTGCCGTGGTATGCCATGCTCTCCCCGACGGACAGGCCGAACCGTGGTGCCCAGTTCGCCCCGACAGCCGCAGCGCAGCGCCCAGCGATCACAGCGAGCTGGGACCAGGGCGCGGGCACGCAGGTACCTCCGGGACATCCCCCCTCCACTCCCCTCCGCCTCTATCTTCCTTATCGTCTTTACAGAATCACACATATACTGCACCTCCTGCAGCCTCTGCTGTAAGGCAAAAAAAGCCCTCCCCCAAAAAACTCAACCACCCGCCCCGATCCCCTCAGTCCCTCCCGGCACACCTTTACTTTGCTTTCCACCTCTCCTCCTCTTCCTGCGTTTAACCCGGCTCCTATTTTTTATCTCCGATTCACTCCACCGATGCCTCGGAGCGGCTCTGGGGAGTCTCTTGCCGCCCCGATGAATACACAGGGATCTCCAGACAGGTTTTCTATGTAGGAAAAAATAAACCGATCGAGCCCGAGAGATCTGCAACAGTCGAACATGCTGCCTCACCTTTACATTCGTGTTTTTAAATTCCCCCGTTATTTTCCTTTTTGCATCTGCGAGTTGCCATGAAAGGAAATACAACCCCAAATGTCACTGCCAGCAAAAACCGCAGCTCGCTGCCAAATTCCGCAGTATTTTATTTTAAAAGCAATTAACACCATTAAAAGTAATGGGGAGAAAAAAAGAAAGAAAAGAGTGCGTCTTCTCATCTTCCCGGGGAGTGTAAGAAATCCTTTTGCTCACCCAGAGTCGAAAACCTAATGGCATTGTCGTTAAACACGAAAAGGAGAATATTAAGAAATTGCAACACTCCCTCCCGAGCTCTCCCCCCTTCCCAGTTTATTTGCCCTAATAATTAATTCACAAGAGCTTAACTTCGGTGTAACCCCGGCGGTCTTTTCATTAAAAAATCCCCGCGTTTCCTATTGAATTAGCTCTGCTCCATTGTCGCTGAAATGAAGACGCCAAACCAACTTTTACCCTGAGCATTTTCTCACCAGCCCAAAGAAAAGTCTCTCTCCTTTTTCTTTTCTCCGGTTTCTTTCTCCTTCTCTCTCACTCTTTTTTCTTTTTTCTTTTTTCTTTTTTTTTTTTTTTTAATTCAAACACCCAGGCGATGGACGTGTCCTGCAATTTAACTACTTTCAAATTCTTTGTTCGGGTCCCACCGGGGCTCTATTGTCACCCTATTGAGAGAGCTTATTGCCAAGTCAAGCCTGAGCGAATTGAGACACGCACGGGAGGAGCCCCGGGGGCTGGGAGCGAGCTCCGTGGGCTACTGGGCCCGAGGGGACCCCGGCCCATCCCCGAGGAAGCGGGCAGGGCGCGGGGCAGGAATTGCCTGCAATCCCCGGGCCGGGATAACAGGCACCAATCTCCATCGAAGCCGCAGCCACCAAAGCAGCCCCGGCCCCGCAGTGCCCGGCCCAGTGGTTGGGATGGAGCAGTCCTAGGGATGGGCAACCTCCGGGATCGGGCTCCTTTGAACCCTCAAAACATGCCTCGCAGCAGCGCCTGGGCTCAGGTACCACCGCTGCAGGCAGGAGAGGGACTTACCTCGGATGCCCGCGGTGACGCCAGCCTCCGTCCCTCGCTGGTTCTCCCTTGATCCCGAAAAGGAGGGTCCTCCCGTATTCTCATGCCATCCCCCGACCCCTCCACCTTGGTGCCGGCTCCCGCCCGTCTCCTGTCGCCCTCTTCACTGCTCACTTTGGGTGCTCCGGCGCTCTTTTCCGAGCAGGAAAAGAGCGGGATGTTCGAGGGTGCTTTTCTTTTCTCTTTTCTTTATCCCTCTCCTGACCCACCCCCCCAACCCCTCACTCCAGCCTGGAAAAGAAGGTTCGAGCTGGAATAGGGGGGTGTGAGCTGGACGACAGAGTTATTTCAGGAGAAAAAACTGAAAGAGCAGTGCTGGGCACGGATTCCCACGTAAGACCGTACGTCACCTATAAAAATTGCCCGTTTCTCTCCCGTGTCTTGGCTCCGGGGGGCAGCTGAGATACCTCTGCCTGTGGAGGGAGGGGGTGAAACCCCGTTAAAAGCGGCACTCCGGTAAAAACCTCCTGCTCTAGCTGGGAGGGGAAAGCAGAGCCGGGGATTGCCGAAATGCAGGAGCCGTTTCTCCGCAGCCCCGACTGCCCCGTAGTGATGTTTGGCCGCTCCTTGCTCCCCCAAACCCCCCCCCTGGAGTTTTCCTCAGCTTCTCGATGCCGGGGAGACGTGGAGGTTTCCGGGGTCCCACGCCGATCACATGTGAGGGCCGCGGCAGGGAAGAGGGGACACTGCGGCCATCACATCCCACTCCCCGCCGCAGTCCTCCTGTTATGACCGACGGCCTCTCTCCGTGTCCCGGGGGAAGAAGAAGCCCTTGACCCCTGGCCCCGGGGGCAACGAGGTTAAACAAAGTCCCACCGCCCCATTATCCGACCGACAGCATCGAGTTCCCAGCGGGGATTGGGATATCCAAGAAGGGGGGGAGAAGTCGCATCTCCCACCTCTCATTCCGACCCCGTTGGGGCGCACCGGGGTGGGGATGCTTTCCCGACAGACAGACAGAAAAACAAAAAGCCTAGAGAAAGGAAAAAAAGACTATACACACCTCATATCGACTTATGGGTTGCAACAAGCTCTGCTGAAACGGTGGATTTTTAAGGTTATTCCTGGTTATTTATGGTGGCTATTTTTTTTATATAGTGGTGCCGTGCCTTTCCGAACCTCGCTCCCTGCCCGTACCCGGATGAGGCACAGTCAGCACTGGCCCGGTCCTGCCTGCGGATAAGGCAGCGGAGCTCGTTGTCATGAACTCTCCCCAGGGCGCTGCAGAGAGAAGCATTTCGAGAAGAATTAATTTTATTTCCGATTTGGAGAGAGAAGAAATTTTTTTGATACAGTGGGTTTGGATTTTTTAATTTAATTTTTCGCGACCATGATAAAAACAAGTAGATGAAAGACCCCCAAATAAGAGTAATCGGCATTAACATAATGCATCGGAAGGGAGAACGAGTGCACCCAGGTGCTTCCTCAGAGACACTCCGTAGCCGGAGCTTCCCAAACCTTTCCTCGCTTCGTCCCAGGGCAGCTTATGGCTGTTCGCTCTCAACCAAAGCACCCGCGGCCTTGGAGCATCCCTCCCCACCAGCTCCGCACCTCGCGCGCCTCTAAGAAGAACCAGGAAACCTCAAGTTCCCGGTATGGAAGTGGCCGAGGACAGGCAACCCCTGTGGGGCCGGCTCCTGCCAAACTCGGGCAGTGGGTACCTTCCGCTCCCGGGTGAAGTAGGGTGAACTATAACCCCATCGAACCTTAGGCTGCGGGCAGCAGGTACTTTGGGGTGGGCTGAGAGGTCGTGAAAGGCTTTCAAAGCCGCAGAACACAGGACGGCGCTGTGTGTGCTGCGTGTGCGCGCGCGTTTCTCACATCCCACACCGCGACAATGCTGGCTTTGCCTTTTCAGAGAACGGGATGCTGCAGTTCCTCTCACTCCATCCCCCCTAATCCTGAACCAATAGTGGGAAGGTGATGTGAAGCTGGAGTATTTGTGGAGGAGTCGCACTCCAGGTTTGGAGTTCCGCAGGGGCCGGGAGGGACAAAGAGGAGGTCACAGTGCCAGGTGCCCCTGTCCGGTGCCTCACGGGGAGCACGGAGTGGGACGGCACAGCAGCGGTGCCCGCGCCCCGACGGCCCCGTGGGGACTGGCCCGACCCGGCGCGGCGCGGCCCGGCCCACACCGGCGGGGCCGCAGCGCCACCTGGCGGCTCGGCACGACACGGCTTGGTCTGGCTCGGCACGGCACAGCGCCAGGCAATGCCAAGGCCGGGCTGGACTCTGCCAGGAGCCACCTTCTCGGCCAGAACAGCTCCTGAGGGGTCCAGGGGGCCTGCACTCACCTGCCCTGACCTCGGCACCTCCTGTTCACCTGCCCTCGCAATCTTTATCCCATTCCTTGTACCCTGCAACCCCTGCCCTGATCCCTGCATCCCATTCCCTGCACCTGTGGCCTTTTCCCCAATCCCTGCACCCCATTCTCTGTACCCTGCATCAATTTCCTACATCTTACATCCCATTCTTTGCAGCCTGCATCCCCTGTCTTGCACCCTGTATCCCATTGCTTGCACCTGTGGCATTTTCCCTGAAACCTGAACCCCATTCCCTGCATCCTGCATCCCATTCTCTTCACCTGTGGCCTTTTTCCTGAAACCTGAAACTCATTCCATGCACCCTATGTCCATTCCTTTCACTCTGTGTCCCATTCCTTGCACCCCACATTCCCTACCATGCACCCTACATCCTATTCCCTGCACCTGTGGCCTTTTCCTCAAACTATACTACTCATACCCTGCACCCTGCATTCTATTCTTCGCACCCTACACCCCATTCTTTGCACCCTACATACTATTTTCTGCACCCTGTGTTCCACTCTCTACACCCTACATCTCATTTCCTGCACCAGACATCCATTCCCTGCACCCTACAGCCCATTACCCCACACTCAGTGCTCATCTTTGGCTGTCCAGACACTGCTCCATCCCCAGTTAAGAAACTGTCCCCACACACACCTCGTGCCCAGCTGTCACCTCTGCCCCCACACCAGCTGGGACAGACGTGGAGACCCCGGTCCCCATGCTGTTCCCACCCCACCCGTGAGGCTCGGGGCACTCCGGGTGACAGCGACCAGGTAGGTGTGTGACCAGGGCGGTGGATGGTGATGCCACCACACCAGTCCTGGGGAGGAGGAGGTGGATGGTATGCCTGTGCCTGCCAGCGACAACACGCCGCTGCCATCGCCGCCCGTGGCTGATCCTCCGGGGCCGCCCTGCCCCACTCGTGGTCGTTCCCAGTGGCCGCCCCCGCCTTGTTCAGCGCTCCGGTCAAACACACGAGCAAAAGGAGAGCCCTGACAGCTGTGCCTCGGTAGCGGCGGCGTAGCAAAACTTCAGCGGCATTTACGCTTCACAGCACGACCGCGGCAGGACTCGAACCTGCAATCTTCTGATCCGAAGTCAGACGCCTTATCCATTAGGCCACGCGGCCGCCTTCACGTATGGGTTCTCGCATGCCATACTCAGGGAATCCCCGGCGGGCCGGGCAGAGAGCAGGAGGGGCGGGACGGGACGGGACGTCAGCGCGGCCGGAAGCGCCCACGGACGGCCGCGTTTGGATCCACTCGCAGAGCCAGGCCCGGGGCGCGCGCCGTGACCAGGTGGGAGCCAAGGGAGAAGCTGGGGGTGGAACATCTGTATAGGGGGCACGGCTGTACAGAGGGGTACAGCTGTATGGGGGGCATGGCGGCACAGAAGGGTGCTTGGCTGCACAGGGCAGTGCGTGCATGCTGGGGTCCCGCAGCGGTGGTCAGTGCCGAGCTCACCCGTCGCCGTTTCTCTCCCCGCAGCTCCAGCCGGGGCACAGCCCGGAGCGGGGGGCGATGAGGCGCGTGCCCTGGAGGCGGGCGGTGAGGGGCTGCAGCCCCCAGCCCCGGCGATCCCCCACCAGCTCCTCGGCCAGCCGCCCACTGCCGCAGGAGCCGAGCCAGGAGCCGGCCGCGGGCCAGCGGCGCATGAACCCCCTCAACATCCAGATGCTCTCCAGGACTCTCCACGAGCAGATCTTCCGCGGCGCCCAGGTGCACTACTCGGAGACGGACGTCCAGCGGAGCGTGGAGCACCTGCAGCGCCACGACCTGTGGGGCAGGGAGACCTCCACGCTGCCCGATGTGGACCTGCGGCTGCCCCGCATGTACGGGGACAACATCGACGAGCACTTTCGCCTTTTGGCGCAGAAGCAGAGCTTGCCCTACCTGGAGGCGGCCAACAAGCTGCTGCGATGTGAGCTGCCCCCACTGCCCCCGCAGTGGGCATGGCAGCTGGGCTGGACCCGCTATGGACCCGACGGGCGAGTGGAGCCTGTCGACTTCCCTGAGGAGCAGGCGATGGTGCTGGACGTGGAGGTGTGCGTGGCTGATGGCCACTGCCCAACGCTGGCTGTGGTAGTCTCACCAAATGCCTGGTGAGATGCAGTGCCAGCAGCGATGGGGAAGTCACAGCAGTGGGGGGACACAACTTCGGGAGTATAGGAATGCTCCCAAGTGGAGCCTTTTCTTTCAATCTGCTGCTGGCTTGCAGGGAGAGCACCATGAAGCCCCAAAGCATGGCTCTGGGATGTAGGATGTGTGTCCTGGTTAGAAACCATAGTGCTCCCCAGAGTGGGTCACCTCCTCCCACAGGTGGGATGCTGCTCAGCACCCCATGGCGCAGCAGGTTCTTGTCCCATGAGCTCTTGCTTTATTTGTTATAGCTGTGGGTGCCATGTGTCCCCCCACAGGTACTCGTGGTGCAGCAGGCGGCTGCTGGAGCAGCGCTACTCCTGGTCCAGCCACCTCACCCTGGCTGACCTTATTCCCATGGAGAGCCCAGCAGGTGCTAACTGTGCCAGCAAGGAGGACTGGGTGGAGAGAGTGGTGGTGGGACACAACGTGGCTTTTGACCGGGCGTTCATCAAGGAGCAGTACCTTATCCAGGTAATCTGCCAAGCCATTGCTTTATGCTGGCAGCTGTGCTGTTCTGCACACGTTCCCCAGGGTTGTGTTCAGCTTGTCCTGGAGAGCAGGTTGAAGTTGGGTCCCTTTAGAGAGATATTCTTGCACCCCATAAGGCTGCTGGAGTCTGCAAGGTGGCAGCTGGGGATGTGGTAAGAGCCTTTGAGCAGCTGACAACCTGTGCTGGGGATACTCTTGGCTCTCAAAGATGGATGTGGGAGAGAAAGCCTTGTCTTGACAAAAGCAGCTTGATCAGAGGACATGCAGCTCCTCCAGCATTTCCCAAACCCTCATTTTTCTCCACCCTTTTGGGTCCCAGGGCTCTCTGATGCGTTTCCTGGACACCATGAGCATGCACATGGCCATCTCGGGGCTGACAGGCTTCCAGCGCAGCCTCTGGATGGCTGCCAAGCATGGCAAGAGAAAGGGGATGCAGCAGGTGAAGGAGCACATGAAGAAAACACGCAGCAAAACAGAGGGGCCA
Organism: Pithys albifrons albifrons; assembly: GCF_047495875.1. NCBI lineage: Eukaryota > Metazoa > Chordata > Aves > Passeriformes > Thamnophilidae > Pithys > Pithys albifrons. The sequence goes on from NC_092470.1 coordinate 13,835,188, forward strand.
GCGGTGAGTGAGGGAGCTGAGCCCCTGGCAGTGGTGCGGGTGGGCAGGAGCTGTGTGCTCCTGTAACTGGACCATTTGCTTCTGTACTGGCAGAATGGGATCAGCTGGAGCAGCTCTGCTGAGTGAAGCTCTCCCAGCACCTTCCAGATGAGGTGGCCTTGGCTTAAACTGGAGCAGTAGCATCCCCTACCCCTCCTGATTTTGTCTGTGAACAGTCCTTGTCCCACACTGTCTGACGCCCTCATTGTCCACAGATCACTTCGTGGGACTGGGTGCATGTCAGCAGCATCAACAACCTGGCAGATGTACATGCCCTTTACGTTGGGGGGGAGCCACTGGAGAAGGAGGCACGGGAGATCTTTGTGAAGGGGACCATGGCTGACATCAGGAATCACTTTCAGGTGTGGAAGGCCATCCCACCATCCTGAGAGTGGGAGATGGAGATGGGAGATGGGTGGTTTACTGCCTTTTCTCGTGACAGCTTTGGGTGTGTCTGGGGCTGTGACATCCCCAGTGCTCCTGCAGACCCATTACCTTGCCCTGTGCTGGCAGGGGGATAGCTGCTTTGTCTGCTCCAACCTGCCACTGTCCCCAGGACCTGATGTCATACTGTGCCCGTGATGTCCAGGCCACCCATGAGGTGTTTCAGGAGCAGCTGCCGCTCTTCATGGAGAGGTGAGAGCGGCTGAGCTCTGGCTGATGTTGGCCAAGGGGCTGTGGCTTAGTGGGCAGCAGGGATAGTCATCATCGTTCTGGGAATGGGATGTAGCCCTTCTTGTCATTAGGGTGTTCTGAAAGTCTTTTCAGGAGGAATGTCAGACCTCCCCTGTGTAGGTGAGCAGGAATAAACAGCAGCATGGCAGGAGATGAGCAGGTTTCCTGAGGCAGCTTGGCGTGATACAGCTTTGGGGTTGTTGCACAGGGTTGTTTTTAGGGCAGCAATTGATTCACGGGCCAGGCAGAAGATAGAGGGATCCTTACAAGTTTAGAGGAAGAGCATCGAGGTTCTTATGTGAGGCCAGAAAACTCTGGATGAAGACACACTTGTGTCCATCATAGTCTGGTGCTTCCAGGGCAAATTGCCTCCAGCAGATGTCTAATGCCTCACTGCTTTGGGCTCTAGGTGCCCCCACCCTGTGACGTTTGCAGGGATGCTGGAGATGGGGGTGTCCTACCTGCCCGTTAACGGGAACTGGAAGAGGTACTTGGATGATGCTCAGGGCATCTACGAGGAGCTACAGAAGGAGATGAAGAAGTCCCTGATGAACCTGGCCAATGATGCGTGCCAGCTGCTGCATGGGCACAGGTACCATGGACTGGGGCTCCAGGTCCTGCTGCTCCCAGGAGGGAGCCCAGACACCAGGTGGTCCATGGCTGTGGGTGGGTGTGAGAGACAGGAGCAAACCTGCAGTGTGACAGCAGTGTGTCATCAGGTACAAGGATGACCCCTGGCTCTGGGATCTTGAGTGGGATACGCAGGAGTTTAAGCAAAAGAAGAATCCAGGAAAGAAGAAGAAGAAGAAAGATGAGGATGGAAATGGCCAAGCCTCCTCGGCAGCAACGGGTGCAGAAGGGTCAGCAGAGGATTGGCAGGAGGGTGAGCACAGGTGATCGCTGGGGACAAGGGATGTTCCAGGGGTGCCTTCCCAGGGGTACTCAGACAAATGGACGAGGTTTGTTGATGCTGCATGGTGAAGCATTGCTGGCCTGTGTCCCCATGCTGGGGCACATGGTGGGGCACTAGTTTGAGGTTTCTCTCCCAAGAGGGGTGTCATGAAAGGCTCTTACCCAGTCAGTCCTCCTTGCCCCACCAGACCCTGGTCCCCCTGGTGAGGATGAGGAGCTGAAGGTCCCAGCAAGCCAGCTCTGTCTGGAGCGTTTGAAGGAGACAATTGCACTGCAACCCAAGAGACTCCAGCACCTGCCAGGCCACCCAGGGTGAGTTGGGGACCCTGGGTGTCCCCAGGGCTTGCTCTGTGCTCTCTGACCCATGCCTGCTGCTCCCCAGCTGGTACCGCAAGCTGTGCCCACGCCTGGAGGAGGTGGGGTGGGTGCCTGGACCCAGCCTCATCAGCCTGCAGATGAGGGTGACCCCGAAACTGATGCGCTTGGCTTGGGATGGCTTCCCCCTCCATTACTCAGACAAGCATGGCTGGGGATACCTGGTGCCAGGACGACAGGACAATTTGCCAGCAGCCCCCACAGAGACGGATGACCCTTCCTGTCCATACAGGTGAGCGGGATGTAATGACGTGCTGAGCTGGGGGATTCCCCATGTGGGTATTTGGGAGCTCCCTGGAGCTCTGCCCAGGTGCTGCCCCAGAGCCTCGGGCCCTGCTGTAGGTGCGTCAGCCCTGCTCTCTCCTCTGCCAGGGTGATCGAGTACCTGTACAGGCAGTACTGCCTGGAGAAGGGCAAGGAGCAGCCCCCGGGGCTGGAGGCTGCCATGGAGGATGAGCTGCTGTTGATGGATGGCAGCACAATGTGGCAGAAGGTGAAGGAAGGGATGGAGGGTCCCTCAGGAGGGAGGTGTGGGGCTGAGATTCTTCCTGTGTGCATGTGAAAATCAGCCCTATGTGCAGCTCCAGGGGCTGCAAGCAAGAAATTCTCTTTAATGAGTGTTCCTAGTGAATTGCTGTTTGACCTAACTTCCCCCACGGTCCCTCTCTGCCGCAGGTGGAGGAGCTGAGCCGTGTGGAGGTGGATGTGGAGGAGAAAATGGGCAGGGTGGACCAGAGCCTGGTGCAGGTAAGGAGGATTTCCTGTGGGATGGGGCAGTGGATTGGTCCCTCTTTCCTTGATTTCCTCCTCCTGCCATGCCTGAAAGTGTTCTTGGCATCACCTCACATTGCTGTTCACAGGAGATGGATGAGCTGTATGAGCAGGCAGAGATGAAGAGCCAGCCCTCGTACCACCATGGCAATGGTCCTTACAATGATGTCAACATCCCTGGGTGCTGGTTCTTCAAGCTGCCTCACAAGGCAAGTTGGGGCTTCTGGGGTTCTCCCTGTCACTTCAGTGCTGCAGTGCTCCTGGGACTTGCGTGATTCCATCCCATGGGGTGGGGTGGTGGAAATGCATCTCTGTAGCTGGGACAGGAGGATGCACAGAGCTTTATTGCTGTGGAGTGATGGTTCACTGAGCCCTGACACCTCTTTTGCTGCTAAAGGATGGGAATGAAAACAACGTTGGAAGCCCTTTTGCCAAGGATTTCCTGCCCCAGATGGAGGATGGCACCCTGCGGGCTGCTGTGGGCCGCACCCATGGGACTAGAGCCCTTGAGATTAACAAAATGATCTCATTTTGGAGGAATGCTCACAAGCGGATCAGGTGAGCAGCTGCTTTCATCATGACATTCCTGCGGGTGGAGGCTGTATTGTGACCAGGGGTTTGTGTGGATGCAAGGGGGGCTCAGTATCACACCTGCCATGTGTCTCCCCAGTTCCCAGATGGTGGTGTGGCTGAAGAAGGGGGAGCTGCCTCGTGTGGTGACCAGGTACGGGGACAAACGGCTCAAGTCTGGGCTGTCATTCCCCTCTACCCTGTGTTAGGAGGGCTCTCACAGAGTGATGTTCACCCACGCCTCTCTCCCAGGCATCCTGATTATAACGAAGAGGACAATTATGGAGCCATCTTGCCGCAGGTGGTGACCGCAGGCACCATCACCCGCCGGGCAGTGGAGCCCACCTGGCTGACAGCCAGCAATGCCCGAGTATGGCCATGCTTGGATCCTTGCAAGGGTGTTTTGGGGCTCCCTCTCTGTGTTTTGGACTGGTGGGAGCTGCCTCCATTGGAAATTGGAGTTGGGGATGGATGCTGGGATTTGAGGTTGGCAGGGCCAGTGCTGGGATCCTTCTCCTGCTGATGTGCTTTGAGCTGGGGAGAGGGGAAGGAGTCAGCTGTGAGTCTGAGGCTTCAGAATTTGGTGAAAGGAGAAGAAAACATCCAAGTGCCTCTTTCTGTCCTTGCTCAAGCTCCTTTCTTCTGTGCTGGAGGAGTCTGTGGGCAGTAACCAAGTGGGAGATGCCCCACGTGTGTGTTAAACTTAGTTTTGACTTTGAGTGCATAACTTAGGAATATGGGGAGTGCCGTGCCAGCACATTGTGGCTGTGGGAGGAAGGCTCCTGTGCTGTGGAGGAGAGGGATTTGCTGAGCTCCACGTCATGTTCTGCAGGCTGACCGGGTGGGCAGTGAGCTGAAAGCCATGGTCCAAGTGCCACCTGGCTACTCCCTGGTGGGTGCAGACGTGGATTCCCAAGAGCTCTGGATAGCTGCTGTCCTTGGCGAGGCGCACTTTGCTGGCATGCATGGTGAGCCGGGGCTGTGCTGCAGGGGAGCGGGTTTGCTGGGTCGGAGGGTGACCCCCCTGGTCCTGATCCCGTTTGGTGTCTGCTCCTCTCCCACAGGCTGCACAGCCTTTGGCTGGATGACTCTGCAGGGGAAGAAGAGCAATGGGACAGACCTGCACAGCAAGACAGCTGCCACGGTGGGGATCAGCCGGGAGCACGCCAAGGTGTTCAACTATGGGCGCATCTATGGGGCTGGGCAGCCCTTTGCTGAGCGGCTGCTGATGCAGTTCAACCACCGGCTGACACAGCAGCAGGCACGCGAGAAGGCCCAGCAGATGTATGCAGTCACTAAGGGCATCCGCAGGTGGGTGCTGCCCAGGCTGAGCAGGGATAGGGATGGTGGCAGTGTCCCATGGGAACTGGGTAACTTCACTTACCCCTTCAGGTTTCATCTGTCTGAGGACGGGGAGTGGCTGGTGAAGCAGCTGGACCTGGCTGTGGACAGGGCGGAGGATGGATCGGTGTCAGCCCAGGATGTCCAGCGGCTTCAGAGGGCAGCCCTGAAAAGGTGAGATGGTCTGACCCTGCGTGGCTCTATGGCATCAGGCTGCAAGGTGAAGGGAGCTGCAGCCCGATGGGCAGGGGACAGAGAAGGGGGTGGGGCTGGATAGTCCTGGTCCTCCCTTCCTGCTCCTCCAGGGCCAAGTGGGTTTAATCTGGGGGCTCTCAGTTTCACCCACCCTCCCAGTGAACAATTAGCAGGGTCTTGTCCAGCTGCCCCAAACCTGGAGGGAGTATTTGAGGTTCCCAAACAGGGACCTGCAGCCTCCTCCCAGACTTCCAGCAAACCTCCCCTCTGCCCCACAGGTCCCGGAAGAAGAGTAAGTGGAATGTGGTGGGGCATCGAGTGTGGGCTGGAGGCACCGAGTCCGAGATGTTTAACAAGCTGGAGAGCATCGCCTTATCCCCCACCCCACAGACCCCAGTGCTGGGCTGTCACATCAGCAGGGCCCTGGAGCCCGCCATGGTCAAGGGGGAGGTAAGGATACAGCTCTGGGCTGCTGGGCTTTTGGCTTTCCTCATCTCTAAAATGACAATTCCATGCTCAGCCCTTTTTAGATACTGGAGACCCAGCAGGCTCTTGTAGCCATTCAGTAAACCCATTGTCCCTTTATCTCCATGCTATCAAGAAAACCCAGCAACGTGAATTTAACAGATTTCTCACAGGACCTGTCCTGTATGGGGACCATGCCTTGGACCCCGGTGCTCTCTTACTATCCATCTGTTTCCTTTCACCAGTTTCTGACCAGCAGAGTGAACTGGGTGGTGCAGAGCTCAGCCGTTGACTACCTGCACCTCATGTTGGTTGCCATGAAGTGGCTCTTCGAGGAGTTTGACATCAACGGGCGCTTCTGCATCAGCATCCACGACGAGGTGCGCTACCTGGTCCAGCAGCAAGACCGCTACCGGGCAGCCCTGGCCCTGCAGATCACCAACCTCCTCACAAGGTGAGACGTGACAGCTGTGGCGTCTCCTGGGGAGGAGCAGCACTGCCTCTGGGGTGGGACAGGCAAGCTCAAGGGGATAGAGTTGGTTTTGCCTGCAGCAAGCTGGTGCAGAGCAGTTTTCTTGTGCTCGGGGCAAGTTAGCAGTGCTGGAGGCTTCAGTTCCTTCATGTGTGACTCAGATGGCTATAAATGGACCTTGGCTTTGATTTCCAGGGATAACATGCTGGCAAGAGGGGTATATCATCAGCTTTTGGCTTCTGCAGAGATGTGGCCAGTCACTGCTCTCTGTTGGAATGGGAGCACATTGCCTCCTGCTCCCTTCAGGTCTGCAGCCATTCTGTGGTAGCAGCCCTTGGGCTTAGTTGAGCAGCCAGGAGCCTCAAACTGTTGCATCCTTCATTCCCTGCTGCCTTCAGGGGACAAGGGCCATGGCTTGTCTCTGCTGTGAGCACTGGCACTGTAGCATGAGGCATTTCTGCTGCTTCCCTGCCCCCCACAAAATTAAGCTTAGCCTAGAAAGCTCCTGATCTCAAAGGGCTCCTGTTTATCCAGCTGTGGCATAACCAGATTTGCCAAATCCCCTTCCTGGCACCATGGGGTGTTTGGTGGCACAGGAGCCGGCCAAGGCTGAGCTATTTTCTCCTGTGCAGAGGCAGGGATACCACAAACAGTCTTTCTGTGCTGGTGCACCAGGCGCAGTGGGGACAGGCACCCTGATGTTCTGCCTTTGTTCCAGCTCCTGCAAGCACAGGGCTTCCTGCTGGGAAAATCCAGCATCTTCTCTACCTGCCTGGGAGGATTAGCCATCAATGAAGGCTGGTTTCTTCCTTTCTCCTCAGGAGGCTCTGCTACTTCTGAGGAGGCACTGTTACTCTGTTCCTCCCACACCCACTTCAGCAATACTTGACCTTCCTGCTACCCAGGACTTAAAAAGCACCTTGTCCCCCACCTGCTGAGTGATGTGGGTGCGGAGTGACCTGTAAGGGGTGGCTGGCCAGTATTTGGTGAACCTGTGGCTTGTTGGAACTGGGTGTGACAAGACCAAGGGTGATGTCCAGCAGCATCTCACCCGCTCTCTTGTTCTCCCAGGTGCATGTTTGCCTACAAACTGGGTCTCCAGGATCTGCCACAGTCAGTGGCTTTTTTCAGTGCAGTGGATATTGACCAGTGCCTAAGGAAAGAGGTGACCATGAACTGCGTGACACCATCAAATCCAATGGGGATGGAGAAGTATGGCATCCCTCAAGGTGAGCATGTCCATGCAAGCTACCCACAATAACCCCCTCTGCGTGAGTCTCCCCAGCTTAGGCAGAGCACTTGACCTAAGTAGTCATTCCATGAGGGTTTCTCTGTTTGGCAGAGGCACCTCATAAGCCCTTTGCTTCCTGACACATCATTTGCCCTGCAGGGCAACCATCACACTGAAGCCTGCCCCTCTTTCCTTTCTCAGTCCTCAAGCAGTTTGTTCTGGTCCTTCCAAATATTTCTGTGATAAACCAGACCTGGCTCTGTTCTCCCATGCTCACATTTGCTTTGTGATTTAACTGTTTAACCCAGGATTTAACTGTTCCTTCTATGAAAGGAGGTGCCTCAACAACCTTGTCTATTTTGCCCTGCAGACACAAACTTTCTAACCTTCATTACTTTCTCTTTTTTCCCACTCACCCTTAGCCCAGCACAGCTCTGTGCAGAGAACTGCTTTGGCATTGCTGGGTGGTTCCTCAAAATTCCCAAGGCCAAGAGTCATCCCTATCTGCCCTCAGCATAAGCTCTAACTGCTGCAAGAAAACATACAACTCTTGGCTGGGAAAGCATCTCCTCACTGCATCTGCTCTTTCCCAGATAAGGGAAGAACCTGCCCTTGGATTTGTTCTCTCAGTCATTGCACACATCAGGCACTCCACTCTTAGGTAAACTTTTATTAAGAGTCTTAGAGGCAAAGGGTGCTTTTAGAAACAGGATTTGTGCTCTGTGGGCAAAAAGGGCACTTCCATTCTCTCCAAGAACACAGTAAATTAAACAAGTGCTTCGCAATCAGGGTCAGCAAAAACATAACAGCAAAACCAGCCTGGGCAGAGGAAGCTGTGGCTTCATGCTGCTCAGGAGCTGCACATGGCAGCTTCAACTCCAAGGTGGAACAGCTTGTGTTTCCACCTTCCTACTGGTGCTTGTTCCTGCGTTCTCACCAGCACTCAAAACAGAAGTTTGAATAAATTTAAGGCTTTCTGTGCTACACGCTCTGAACTAAAGCAAATCACAGCCATCACACTCTTGTGCTGTACAGTCTGAGCATACTGCAGGGAACTGACTGTCCCCTTGTCTTCCAGGGGAAGCACTGGATATATATCAGATAATTGAAATAACCAAAGGTTCTCTGGAGAAGAAATGAGGACGCTAGACTGCCCAGAAGGACAAATGTCCAGACTGCGTGCCAGAGCCTTGTTGTCCTTGCAGAAGGAGGTCTTTTGGCAGGGACTGATCCCAGTCACTCCATTTCCCTTTTGCTGTAAGAAGGGATGTTCCCGGGGAAGAAGATTTTGGTAGCAGCACATTTGAATAGCGGAGGTGCTTCCAAAGGCAGCAGCCAGCTGTAAAACTAGGAAGGGGCCGGAGTCGCTGCTTGCACTCACATGGGCACAAAAGAAGAAGTCGTAAGTATTTGGCAAGAAAAACAATAAACTATCATCTCCATGCACGCAGCTCTCTGAGAGCAAGGCAAGTCCACCACAGAACAGGCACTGTGGGAGGAGGCAGCAGCAGCAATCCTGGTTTATTTTTTTCGCTGTCTCTTCTTTTTGGGTTCCTGGTTCTCATCTGTCTGTTCTGCTGTGCTGCTCTGGAGAAGAAGAGAGTAGCAGTACAGTGTCATTGTTTTTGTGTGATTAGTCTAGGGAATATTTATCTAAAGCAAGAAGCCAGGTGTGCAGAACAGGATTTAGTTCTTCTTTTCTCCCTAACTAAATGACCTGAATATGGGACTTCTGTCACTCACTGAGACTTCCCCATGGACCACCCCCCCTCCAAATCATGCTGGAACTTAGACACAGGCTACCAGTGGCACAGGACAGGGTCTGTGTCCTGGGTTTTGGCTTGTTGAAACACTCAGGAAAATATGGACAGACACACCAATAAAAACCTGGACAATCAGCAGAGTAAATAGTTCATTTTTCTTATCCAGCACAGGTTGTGCTGCCTGCAGCAACACTGTCTAGTAGAGATGGGTCTGAGGAGACTGATGCCTTGCAGAGTTTGCCCTGCCAGGTCTTTATCTGAAGTTAATCTGGATGCAAAACCGCTTTACATCATGTTGCAAAGGCCTGATCCTGGCCAGGCAGTAGGTCCTCAGGGGTAATGCTGATAGACCTCTCTGCTTGCTGAGGCAGAGAAAGGGCCTTAAGGGCAGTTTCACTTCCCTAAGACCAGGAAATCACAGAGAGCTGGTGCATGGAAATAAACACCACTCAGGGCAAAGTGTTGGGGTATAGGGGTTGACCAGAGTAACTGTTCACTCTTTCCTATGAGCTGAATACTAAAGTGAGAGCTAACCCAGGAGAGACAGGCTATCCTAATTTCTGCACAACTTATAAATACAGTTGGTCTCCCAAGAGAGGGAAACCTGCCAGTAAAAGCAGCTAAATGAGTCCTGACCTGGTCATTGTCTGGCTCGTTCTCGGCATCCTCTGTGTTGCGCTCCTGCAGGGCGCAGTCCAGCACGGACGCGTTGATGCGGAAGTCCCGGGAGGTGCTTAACTTCATATACTGCATCAAGTTCACCTGCAGGTGAAAACAGGGGCAGAAGACATTGAGCCATTAACATCTTAGTTTAGTTTTCTACCCTGCCTAGTCTTTTGCACAGCACTGAGTCCATCATAGTAATAATGCAGGAATGAAACAAAAAGTAGGTGACAAAAGCACCTGCCCCCCATGCGATCCAATGGCCCATTTACATTTTCTTAAAAGCCAAGTGTTTGCGAGTTACTGTCATGTAGCACCTCATTGTGGTACACTTCCTGACAGACTGGGAGAGAGGAGTGAGGAAAGGTGGCATGAGGTGTGCTTGTTTGCCAGAAACCACACACTGTAAGGCCATTGTAAGGACTGACATTGACATGAGCTGATACCAGTGTGGCAGCAGGTCAGGAGTGTTGGGCCAGGAGCATGGGCAAGGACTGAAAGGTCCTTACACGGTTCTAATTTGAGCGTTTAAATTAAAGACTTTAAAAGGTGGACCATCTATAGGCCTCCACCATGCCCTTGATTCCACTGTTCCAAAGTTCAGATCACAGAAGAGCTCTGCTTTACATTACCTTTGACTTCTTGGAGAGGTGGATAAGGAACTTCTCATATTGTTCTATTGCAAAAATCAGGTTTGGGATTGGCTTAGTCTCCCGAAGCACTTTGGCCTGAAATGCAGAGAGGAGTGTAATGGGTCAGATTTGGAAGGGAAAAAGGGTGCTGTAGCATGATATGAAGAACACAACATGCCCAGTTTAGACAAGTGTCTTCAGAAGCCTTGCTCCTTATCAGTCCTGCCCCAGCAAGCCTTGCCAGCTTTGCTACTAGTTTTAAATTGAGTCCCAGGATGGTTCTGTAGTGAGACTCTCCCATGCGTTGTTCTGGACTTTGCCTGCAGTCCAGAGCCCTGATATCCCTGACAGCCATGGGAGCAGCAGGTCCTCTGCTCCAGCCCTCCCATGGCATCACAAGCACAGGCCATCCAGGCAATGAGCACACTGACGACCACATTCTTGTCCTGTTTATTTACCACCGCTGGTGTTTGTTCCCCATGGTGACAGAGTGGTAAAGGACACACCGTGTTTCAGTCTGTTTCCAGTTTCCACACACTCAGGGAAGAGGTGGGAAGATCACACTTGTGGCTTTTAAACCCTTAACATCACAGGAATGTCTGGGACAGCTGACGAGACAGAGGAAGTGCTGTCTGGGATCACAAATAAAAGACATCAAGGACCAGGAACCTGCCAACCTGCTCGCTTTTTCCCAGCCAAATAATCCAGTCATTTTCAACTGCTTTGCTTTAGTGGAATCCATTCCTTCATTTTTAAGTGTACCAATAAAATTAAGAAACACTTAAAGAGAATACAGTATTGGTTCAAATAAACTAGCCCATATCTGTAATTTCATCCCATTTTACCTCAAATGATAAAAAAACCATAGAATACAAGACTATCCAGATTGACCTTTGCTTCATGTCTGTGAGCTTTTAGGCTGCATTTAGCGAAGGTGGCTTTTTTATTGTGGTTTTTTGGATGTATTTTGGTTTTGCTCTTTCAGCCTTTTCTCTGAACTTACAGTAGATTAAATTTGATTTTTACTTAAAGGTCCAAATGACAATTTGTCCCTGGTGATCTGTAAGAAGCCACCAGGTAACACAAGCCTTAAGGTATGATCCCAAATTCAACTACAGCACATGTTCTGACAGAGTGAGCCAGTCTTACCATAACTGTGGAGACTGCAGCAGCTTCATCCTCTTTCTTCTTCTTTTTCTTCTCTTCTACAAAGCTTAAGCTCTCACTGTGGATGTTCTGAAGGAGGATGACAAAAGATGTGTCATTATGGGGTTAGCAGGGACGAAAGGCCAGCTGAGTAAGGCCAGAGAAGTTCTTGCTCTGGTCAGCCAGCAACACTACCAGCTACATGACAAAAAGGTAGCGATACAAGAATGGAATTTGGGGTAATCACACAAAAAATAAGGAAAGAAAAACTAATGTCATACTTTATACATTCAGAAATACACATGTGAGAAGTCCCCAGCAGTGACAGTTCTGCACACCATGACACCTTCCTCAATATGGTGTTCAGTTCCTGTGGTCCTCACACAAGTACCCAATTCCCTCCAGGCAGATAAATCTTGGCTTCAGCACTGCAGTCTTTGGCACCCACATTACTTCACACTGTGATGACTGCAGTGTTGTTGACCTTTATTTGCCATTGTGGTTAACAGCAGTATTAATCTCCTCCAAAAAACCCCATGTGAACAGAGGGGAAAAAAATACCAACTAAAAACCAACTCCTTCCCTGCTCAAGCAGAAATCAGCACACTCAATCCCAATGGTGCTGAAATGTCTTATACTATTATTTGCCATAGTAAAGCTTGAACTATAAGAAACTCGAGTCATGTCAAGAAGATTAATAATCCCCAAAGGTGCCCATGTACTGCAGCTGATATACCACTCAGCATCACATAGACTGACTATGATTTTTCCAGCTAATTTAGGCCTTACCTGTACATAAGTAATGAATGAGTAACACTGCGGGGTCAAATGGGAACCTGAGAGCTTCACCTGCAAAAGAGCAGAGAGGTTGGTGCTACTCATAACTTGAGGCAAGGAGCCATTTCCTTCAGCACTTTGCTCACACTCACCAGCTTTTCCACCCTTCCTGGAATCATACTCGAGGTGCTGCGGCAAGCTTGGATATACTGCAAGAAAAACAAGAGTTTCTTCTAGGTATGCTGTTCTTATCCTGTATCCAGGCAGAACTCAAAGCAGCTCATCCAGCGGCACAGTGGGGAGGACAGGATTTGAAACAACTCCACAGTAGCTTGCTATATCCCAAATGCCATCTCTGTGTTTCCAGAGCTGTGAGAGAAGAGCTCTGGGACACTCACCACCTTGTCTCAAAGGAGCTCCACTGGCCTGTTTCCATAGCCCCCTTACCCCAGGGCCTGCCTCAGGCCTTCAATAGGAATGAATGGCAAGGGCAGGATTGATGAGGACTGTGAGAATAGTTAGTGCTTTTCATTCTGGCACACAGCTGCATAGAGGAACCCACAAAATACACTGGAAAAATCCACTCCAAGCCACGGAAAGCCAAGTTTAACTGGAGAGAAGCTTTCCTTAATCTCCACTGGTACAACTATCAATGCTCAGAAAAGTCACAAAATTGAGTGCCTGAAAGCAAATAGAATAAGGGCTAACTCCTGCAAGAGATCAACAGCTCAGTGCTGAGTGTAGCTGCTGCCAGGGGTAACTTTGAGCTTGCTGCAGCAGATGGGGAGAAAGTTTTTAGCTTGTAGCCAGCCCACTGTCAGAAGAGCACACTCACATGTTTGATGAGGGAGGTGAGAATTGCATATGTCTTGCTGAGGCTTCTCAGCAGTGTATCCACACAGCTCCCTGCTGGAAGTGCAGTCTGCACCAACTCATGATAGACTGTCAACAGAGTTCCCAGCTGCAGAATTACACCTTTCTCCAGAGTCTGGGTTGGGTTTGATGGCTGAGAAGGGTCTTCTAGAAGAAAGAGATGAATACTTGTTGAATGTGTGTCTAATGAATCCAGTTATGCAGGTGGGAGGCACAAAAGACCCTCTGCGTCTGATGCACAAAGCACCCATGGGGCACAGGGAAAATAATTACATGGTTCATGTAGAAGCACCTTAATGGAGAGTTTAACCTGCCCTCAGATGATGCTGTCTCAAAATACCTTTTTGCTCTCCGTCTTCATCTGTTTTTGACAAATGTGTAACAGTGAGAATTGGACTTTTATTACCTGATGTGTCTGATCCCAGACTGGTGAGTTTCTTGATAAGCCAATCCACTTCTTCAAGGACTTTATCCACCTGACCCAGAACCAGCAGCTAAGACAGAAACACCAATAACAAAACAGGTTTTTGGAGGAGTTTGGCACAACAGGAACCTGCAAGCTGTTTGTAGCACAGTATCCCTGGACTCTACAGGCTGTTCCACACACATTGTTTTGACTCACACAGACAGTGGGGGCTGCAGTCTTGGCATTCACGATGGCAAAATGGCACCGACTCTCCACTTCTATGTCCTGGTCAGAGGAGAGAAAACAAATCCTGGTGAGCAAAGCTTTAACTGCTGTCACATAGTTTATACTAGAGATACACTCAAATCTGCCCTGACAGCACTATGTGATGAAGAGGTAGGCTGCAACTGTATCAAACCTGATCTATGTCTCCCAGGCAAGCATGGATGTCTTGTGCGAGTTCCCGCAGGAGACTGACAGGGCTCTTGTAGAGAACGTGGACACTGAAGAGCAGAGACAGCAAACCCTTGCAGCAAGCAATATCCTCTGTGGGGAAGAGAAAACAACACATTACCAGGCACAGAGCTCCCCTAGCTACTTAGGAACACGAGACATCCAGTGGGGGAAAGTCTCAGATTCAGTATGGATCTAACAGAAATGATACACAGTAGGTGAAAATTCTATCAAAATACTGCAGTTAGAGCAGCAGAGTTTAAAACGTCAGGCATCCTATATAATAGTGCAAGGGGAAGTATGGCTCACTGGAGCCCTCAGGTCATAGAAAAATTATGACCAAAAGCACTGAGGAAGTGCAATACAAACCCTGGCAAGAGTACTATCTTTCCAGAGTATAAATCCTGATTTGAGCCTAAATAACAAGGGAGAAAAATCAAGTGGCTTTCTTTTCTTCAGCAACACTAATAGTTTTGGAGATGAAGCTCCTTCTCTAATACTTGTGCTAATAACCACAATGTCATGGCAATCTGCCAGAGAATGGGATCTGAATGTATCTTAACAAAGAGGTAAAACCAGGACAGACAACAGCAGAGCATCTAAGGGTCTAATATCAGACCTGACACATCACACCTAAACGTGCTCCCCAAACCTGACTTACCAAGAGCATTTTCTTTGCAAACTTTGACTGTCCAAGTCAGGAACTGAAGGAACTATAGGAGAAAAAATATCACAACTTTGAAATAGAATTCAAAGCACAATATTACTACTAATAAAAAAAATTCAATACAATGAATCACAGGAAAGGAAGATGAGTCCCCTTCTGGCAGAAGGCCACCCAGTTGTGATCTGTGAAGTTCTACAAGGGACTTAAACTACCAACAAGTGAAAAGCTGAGATCCAGGACAGGGGAATGGCGACACATTCTCTTGGACAAAGTAATAGTTCCATTTAATTTAAGGTAAAAGATGACTCTAGACTTCTGGCACACTTAGTGCAGTTCCTCACTTGTAAAATTGGGCACTTTAGAGAAATGACTCCTTGCATGGCAAGAATTAGGCACTCAGCCAATTTGGACTGGACACAAGTCTGCCGGTGTTTTTTGCCTCTATTCCCATGTGGAGGCCATACTACAAATAGGCTTTGTTAGGAGTCCCTGCTCAGTCAAGCAAATCATTCAGGTGCCCAAAGCCAGGATCAGAAGCTGCAAGTGTGGGGTGAGAAGACAACTTTCTCTTAAGTGTCCTTGCAGAAGTGTGACTGAAGAATCCTTGAGAATATAAAAAAACTGTCCTTTTGACACGTGTAGATCGCAGGAGGCAGGACATGCACATGTCTGAGCCTGTAGAAGCCAACCCAAATTGGTAATATCCTTCCCACACCCACAGCTACAACACCCATCTCTGCCACCACATGAAGGCTGTGAAGCACCTGTTGTGAGGCCGGATCCAGGAGTTTGGACAACGTGGAGAGAACTGTGATGAGTGACTGTGTTTCCTTGGCATTGAAATCATCTTCAGCACTGCTGAGCTGGTTCACCAGGGACCTCTGGTCACGGGAAGGAAAACAGTCTCTGAGTGTGCATATGTGTTGCAGAAGCAAATAAGCAGAAGCTGCAGCAGATAAAGGGATCAGCAGCAAGAATGACAAAGAGTGTAAAAAGAGGACTCTTCTACAGACCAAATGCTGCTTTTCGTTAGGAGTGCTTACATAGAGGCCTGTATATGACTCAGTGTGACTTTTACAATAATCAGGTAAGTTTATGCTGCACTGAAGAACCTATAGTTCTGTAAATACACAAGCACTTCCATCCAGCTCTGCACAGCACCCTGAAGAAGCTTTTTTGAGGGATCAGAAACTTTTCTGAGCTACTAGTGAATCAGTGCTACAGTTGCTATCACATGCTCAACCCTGTGGTCAAGCAACAGAGAGTGTTTTCTGCCAGGATTCCAAGTGCTTTGGAACACTTGCAGCACACAGTGGTACTTACCTGAAACTGTCGGATCTGGAAGGCAGCTTTCTCCGTGACATTAATATCCGTTTCTTCTGCGTCACCATCAGTAGTATCTGGCAGAGACAGAGAGTTGCAGAAAAAAAAGCTAAATGCCAAGAGCAGAATACAGGATTTATTTCCAAAAGTGGGAAAGATTGCAACTGCTCACAGCTAGAGGAGGAATACAGACTGCAGAGCCGTGGTGAGCAGGAAAATGTGTTGAAGGCAAACTTCAAATAAATGAATGCTGTCTCAGACCCCAACCAGACTCTGCTGACACACTGAGAGCTCTATAAAAGCAGGTAATACGGGGGTTTTTTTTGTCTCTGGTGTGAAAATCAATGCTATGAAGCCCACCTTGTTACTGACAAAGACCAGACTTCTCTCTCCCTAGTCATGGATAAAGGGTGCTGTGTCCCTACCTGCTCACACATGGGCTGAACATGAAGGTCAGAAACCACAGCAGAACTGTACCATGTGCCTACCCAGGGCTTGCAGAAACTGAGGGATCCTGGCAGTGTACAGGTGCTGCACCGTGCTGAAGATCCGCAGCAAACCTTCCAAGCAGAGGAGTGAAATGCTTTTGCCTTTCTTCTTCCCTGATTCTTCAACAACAGTGGGAATTGAAGTGTACCTCCACAGCAGAACCCTGTGGGATGGGAGATGAGATTTACTCCAGTAAAGTTGGATGCACAGGGCTAGAACTAGATTATACTCTTAGGATCGTATTTTTAATATAACTGAATTGGAAGGTCTTTTCCTGTAGGAAAATGGTGGGAGATCTGTTTTTAAGATTTTATTTCAGTGTCAGCAAAACAGCTACTGCATTCTTCCTGCACAGCTAAATAATTTAATTCTTTCCAGGTGCCAAGGGATCTTCCAATCCTATTTCAAGTCCATCTTTATGCACTCATTTCTTCCACCCAGCTTTCCTTTTTTCTTAGACTACCCAAACACTGACCAGTAGTGTCAAATCTGCCAGTGACAAAAAGAGCTTTTCTTTTGGCAGTTTGGATCTGTGAAATGTCAGAATTTACTATAGGGCTCTCTATAAGTAAAATCAGAAAGGTAAAGGCAGGCAAAGTAAAAAGCTATCAGGAAAGTAAAACTGTTTGGTTCAATGAAGACTTATTCTATTTGTAGGCAAACATCTTTTTCCTGCTCTCCTAAGACCATTTTTCCCTTTTTTGTTCCCTCTCCTTTCTTCTCATTAGTTCTGTCGCCTGCACAGATGATCTTACTCTATTTCAATGTCCAATCACGCAAAACATGCAGCTCTCATGTAGTCCTAATGACTGCAACAAAAATAGCCTCTATTATTTGGGGCGAGACACAAAACAGGCATTATGCATGGCAAGGGTAATTTGCATTTTGTGCTCTCTGCTGACTGGGCTCTGAAAAGACCCCGTGCAGATATGACCTAGATTCCAAAAGACATTTACATGGTTCACATTCTTGGATTTCCGAAGAATTAGATGCATAAATGTCTTCAAGCATCTTGCAGAAGTCCTAAAAAAAATGTTTGCTAAAGCTTGTGTCCCTTATACATTTGTTTTGTACTGTAGCTCAAAGTGAATTTAAACTTCACTGCATTCCAGAGACCTCAAGAATTCAGCCTTTAACCATCCTACCTTCTCTGTGACAATGAGTGATGAACCAAAAGTCAGAGAGAGGCTGAAAATGAGAGTTTGATGGTGTTTGGTTCTTCAAGGCCAAATATCATTATTAGAGCTGTATCACTCACTCTGGCACAGACACTTCAGTACTTCCACTTGATTTCTCAGGAGCAAAGAAAGGCAATGACCTCAATCCAGGAACAGTAACTGTTTGAAACAGTTACGGACTGCATTCTGCTTTCAAAACCCTACCTGAGAATCAAAAATCCCCTAAATGCATTGCTGATGTCTCCACCTGCCACAGTGACTCACTGTGTGATTTTGCAGAGGTTCTGAAACATCTTCTCTGGATTTTGTCCGTCTGGTCCATCCGTTTGTCCTGTCTCCTCCAGCTGCTGCACCTTCTGGAGAGCTACACCAACAGCATAGCGCAGGAACTCTGTGCTGGAGCGCAGAACTGCCAGGCTCTCCTCATGGCTTTGGGCATTGTCCCTGAAGAAGCAAGAGTGCTGTCAGAGGATTGATGATGCACAGAAAAAGCTCAGAGATGGCCTATGAGATTCAAAATCTAAATATGCATTTAAAAATGAAATCATTGGCTGAACTCAGAGTGGAAAAGACTCTTTGTTTTGGCAGCTTGCAGTGAACACTTGGAGGGCAGAGTTCCACCAGCCTTTCCAAACACACTAACAGACACGGTTTGAATTGATTGGGCTCTGCTCCACAGAGGGCTAGACACCTTCTCACCTGAACAGAGCTGTGAGTAGAGTAGATACAAAACTCATGGACAGGAAACTCCGTGCAGTTTTGTTGCCCAAGGTAGATTTGTTCTTTCCAGCTTTCTCCTTCAGGATTTCAGAGAGTTTATTGTAACATGTAAACAGGCCTAGGACATCCTCAAACTTGTTCTTACTGCAATAAAGTAGTAGAAAGCATTAATGGAGAAGATGCAGCCTTGGAGTTTCCCATTTGAAGCTTCAGTTGTCAAATTACACTATGACACTCCCTAAATGATGAAACAATGACATATGACATCTCCCCACCTCCCTAGCAGTGTATACCTCATCCATTCCTCCTCAACTTGCTCTTCTACAAAATGTCAGAGCCCTTTTCCCACAACATATGACATTCAAAAGGAAAACACTCCACAAGGCTCTGTGAGTGGCTGTGCCACAAGGCACTCACACTCAGAAAACTTCACTGATTCTGTGTTGGCACTACCATCCTGTGCTGCAGTGAGGCTGTACTCCAAAGAGATGGGCAAACAATAGCACAGCTAGTGCTGGAGGGTATGTTTTTACCTGAAATTCCCAGTGTTGAAATTGTACTCAATCAGAACCTCACAAATTCCCATAACCTGAATGGCATAGATGTTATTTTTCACACCAACACCAGAAGACAGAGAAAAATCTGCCGATTTATCCTAAGAGGTAAAGGAAACAAGTGAAAAATCTTTTCAAAACCTGACAAGAACTCTGCATCTTCTTCCACTGAGTCAAGCTGAAAATCTGATTTACCAGTTCAAAGTCTTCCAACTCGCTCTTGATCATTCGTCGTGTGACAGATTCTAGCATCTCTTCAAAGTTTTGCTCGAATCCCACATCCTCCTCCTCCTCATCATCATCTTCAGATCTTTGGCATAGATTCACAGTGCTCTTATACCAGGCGAGACAGTGTTGGATACAGCACAGCAGATGAGCCTGAGGGAAGCAGCCAGTCACACTCAGCCTGCAAGCTGGAGGTCAGTGGTAGAGGTGGACATGGGCCAGACTATTGTAGTTGGATGCAAAGAGCAGTAGCTGCACTCAGAGATGTCTTGAGTCTCATGGATAGGCCTCATTCCCAGATTGAGGGGATCAGTAATCCTCCACAACTACCCAGTTCAATGTTCTCTGTCTGAGCTTGCCCAGATGGGATGTATACACTGATCTCCCACTGCTCCCTTCACCCAGCTACCTCAGCTGCTGAAGGAGATAGAAAGGGAATTTCCAAAGAGACTTTCACTTTAGCTGAAGTGTCTGTTCCCTTCCTGCATGTGCTACTGCAGCATAGCACACAAGCTTCCTTAAGGGAAAACAAAGTGATTAATTTGAATTTGTTCCCCTGGAAGTCCAACGAATCACTGAGGTCTCATCTCCAACAATTTCAAAGAAGCAAAACCAAAGGAACAAAATCAAAGGGCAGATTCTTCCCCCTGCTACACACACAATGCACACTATTTTGTGTGGAATTAAGTTGAAGGAGGGAAAAAAAACCCCACAGGGTGAACTCAACAGAGGATAACAGAACTACACTATTCCTACAGCATTTTTCACACAGGTCCCCATAATCACTATACTAGTGGAGCTCTAATAAATAGCCTGAGGCAGGGGTGAGATGCCCAGCTCTGTTGTCATTTAAAGAATTGCTCCAGGCTAGAAGAAGCTGAAGAAACACAAGGTATTCAGCTCATGCAGCAGGACAACTAAAATGCTATGAAACAGATGAGCTTGCAGCTGTGGCCAGGCAACATAGCTCTTACCAATGGTTCCTGCAGAAAGATTTGATCTCCTTGAGCCATAATACATCCCTCCAGTTTCAGTGGAGGCAGGAGGTCTGGCTGGGGCAAGTAATATTGCTTTATCTATCACAGAAAACAAGAAATAAAAATAACCAGTTACTTGGTAACTGAGCCTCTTAGGATGTTTGAAAACAGAATACAATAAGCTTTGTACCCTGTTCTACAGAGCAAAAGCTGGCATTGTAATAATGGGACAGTACAAATACGTGAGCCATGTCATCTGCTCTATTGGTGATTAAAATCCCTTTTTGAGTTGCTCATGTGTCTCTCAGCCAGGACACATCACTGCTGTAAAATAATCTGACCACTTGCTGTTGTGTTGCCTCAACATGTAACACCACTTGCACTCCACCTGCAGTGTTACCTATCCTTTTATGGCAAGGATCAACCGCTGCTGCTGCTGCCCAGCACCAACCCTGAGGACTTGAGTGCCCTGTTCTAGTACCCACCTTCTTGGCCTAAGGGTGCACACAGTTGTGGAAGCTACACTTGGCATGAAAACAAACCCATCAGGGACCATGCTTGCACCAATTCCTGGCTGTTGGCACCACAGGAAAGATATATGCTCTGAGTACTGATACAGGATCAGAACTAAATAGGGGAAGTTATAGATACATAACGATGCCTTAAATTTTTATACATATACACCAACTTCCTGTTAAGTGCCCTCTGTTACCCAAAAACTGTCTTAGCTCTGTTCATATTCCTTTCTCAGACCCTGTACTATCATGGGAAAGCTGGAATTAGTCAGCATGAACTATATGGATGATTAAAGGGAAGAAAATTACTTGTCTCAAAGAAAGCACAGCCTGTCCAATGGATTGAGGAAATGTGATTGTCTTGTTGCCAAGAGCAACACTGCTGGGGGATGAGTTAATCCTCCCATATCCTACATGGACTTGGGTATTCTCCCCATGGGAGGACAGCAATAATAATTACTGTGTCAGCACATATCCTTGGGGAGGTATGGGAGGGTAACTGCTGTGCACTTCTAAGGAACAGGGAGAACATAAAGCACATCTCAGGGCCCACAGTTCCCACAGCACCTAAGACCTGAAGGGCTGAAAAGGGCTCCAAGAGATCTTCCACCCTGTGACAGGATATGAACCTGTCTCCAGACATTTACCTAGTCTGCTCTTTCAGCAGTTAAACATGTTTCCAATGTATGGAAGAACTATTTTCCCCAATATTTAACCTGAACTTTTTGTTATGCTGCGTGCAGTGCAGAATTCCTAGAGTCCCTGCAGCCACACCACAGAGCAGGACTTTACCTGGGACAAGAGTGTTTCCATTATAGAGCTGGCGAGCTGGGAGTTCCTGCGAAGGACATCATAAAAACCCTGTAGACAGGAAGGAAGGATAAACTGGTTGACATAACAGAGAAAATGAACCACAGGCATAGTAAGTTGGTGTCCTAAGACAGCAATGACACTTTGGCACTGCAAGGAACCATGAGGAAGTAACAATGTGCTCAGTGTAGAACTCCATACCTGGCAAAGCAAAGGCACCACAGAAAGAAGGTATGAATCAGAAAGAGTATGCATTTCCTCACAGGGGCCCTCTCAAGCTGTGTCTCCCTAGAAGTGGTGGCATCAAGCCCAGAGTGACTTTCACTGCTATTTAACACTAGTGCTACATCCAACTTCAAACTGTGAAATCCTGCTTCAAAGGCAAAACAAGCCAGTGGGGAAACTGTAGGAGGCAACAAATCCTGCAGACTGAGAAAACTCAGTGGACGGATAAAGCAGGCAGAAGTTTTCTAGCAACAGTGATGAACACATCTAAACCTTACAGCTCACCACAAATCAATCCAACCAAGCCAAGAAGGAAACAAAATCTCTCTGACCCGAACAGGATTTTTTTTCCAAGGTGTTACCTCACAGTTGTATCATGGGCTAACATATGCACCCAAAAATGGCCCCTTATAACAGGACATTTGTCACAAAAGATCTAAGGGACAGCTGAGCTTTTATACAAACTTGGGAAGGAAGAGGAGAAAAGACAGATCCCTGATGCAATCTCTAAGGAAGTTTCTCCATACTCTCCAATCAGGGTTTTCTTTGGAGCCCATAATTAACTCTCAACAGCTCTGTGTCTATCCAGTGCCTGTTATACTAGTCCTCCTCACTGGACAGCAAACATGCTTCCCTTTTCCTAGGCCACTCTATGCAGGAAGACAGACAGACATGTTTTTGCTCTTAAGTAATGCATGAGCTAAGGAAGATACATCAACATGTTCCTGGGCTTACAGTGCTCCAAAATAAAAAGCAGAACGATTGAAAAAAAAATAGCCTTTGGTACACAGGTCCCAAGAAGAACATAACTGAGCTGATAGGCTGTTCTGCACAATAATGTGATCATTATTTACCTGTGGCTACAGCAGAACCTGACTCCAGAAGAGCTGTTTAAAAGGAGACTGAAGAAACCACGTTTACCTCGTATAACATGAGTCGAACATCCGCTTGCTGGCTCAAACACCGCCTCAAGCTGCCCAGGATTTCAAGGCAGAAGGCCTCATTAGCTGCAGAATTATAGCAGGCATGAACATCTGCCTGGACCTGAGAGGGAACATTAGTCACATTATACTGGGTACAGTCTCAAATGTCACAACACAGAGGCAAGGTGGTAACGGGTATGGACCCTGAACAATCATTGAAATAGTCCTTAGTGTACTGCCAAGCTCCTTATCATCATCATGGAGCAGGGGGAATGCTCCCCAGAATACTGGTGCTGTAAGAGAGAGTGACTCCTAAGCAGCAATGTTCCTAGACCAGCTTCTCTTTGCACACTGCAATTCCCAAAGCTTTCCTTCCAGGACTAATCCTTACTGAACTTGTATTTCCATTTTAGGGAAACACTCCCCTCCTGAGTTCTTTCAAACAGTGCATATTAGACACGAGACTTTCTCATATGCCCACACCAGGGACTGCAGAACAGCACTTACCTGAGTGGCACCAATGGCCTGGCTGCACTGGGAAGAGGACAAGCTGCCCAGGACCTTAAAATTTCTTAACAGTAGCAAAAAACCAGCAACTGCAGCCTTACGAGCATCAAGCTGCCTGGAAATCAGGACAGAAAGAAGAAGCATAAGGAAACATGGAAGCAAGATGTTCAGAAGTAAATACAAAATCAACTTAGCCATGAAAGAAAAGACCACAAATATGGAGTGACTGGGCCCAGTAGAACTGTATTCCCCAAAAGGGCAGCACAGTCCCTGACAGCCAAGAGCTTGGCAGTTTGCTGGGAATTCCTTTGCTCTAGACTCTCACAATATTCAATTTCCTTTCTGTCCTTGCAATGCTCACACTGAGGGAGAGCCCCAGGCCAAGACCCAAGTATTAAATATCCCTTGAAAGTTGGAACAGAGGAGTCTTCACAGACCTCAGAGTAGGAAAATTCCTAACAAAACCCTGGTGTTTTGCTTTGCTTACAGATGTCCCAGGTCTTTCCCAAGACCAAGTCCATTGCCTTGAATAATAATCCTAAATTTTGAATTCTGTATTCATAACCGGGCAGCCACTGCCCCACAAAATCCACGATCACAGCAAGATGGCTTGCTCAAAGCATTACCAAGATAACAAGGCTACTTCTCTACCACCTTGTAAGGAATCAGAGGGAAGGTGACAGCTCAGCATTCTGATCAGTGGTTCCTTCCACCTGGATGTACTCAGCTGCATAGACACATGTTGAAACTGGTTTGAATTACTGCCTGCTTATTGGGAGTTCCCAACAGCTTTCTGAATTTGCAAAGCCCATTCAGCTGGAGCTTGGGATTTGTGTCTCAGTTCAGTAGAGCTGTGACTGTATTACAGTCCTAGGCTAAAGGGATAGGAGATGTCACCATATAGTTATGGGAGGAATACAGTAAGAAGACACTTTGCCAAAATAAAATATATTTCTCCTCCAAAACCATAAATTAGTTGTAGAAATTTTTTCAAAGCATCCTCTTCCCAGCTTACCTGGAAAAGATAGCTTTTTGGAGAACAAGTATCAGGGAGTCCCTCACCGACATGCTGACTTTGAGCAGAGGCTGAAAAGGAAAATAACCTTTGGAGAGAAAAGCACTAAGGCATGCCAAAGCCCTTGGGGCACATGAGCTCATCTTCCTCAGGCCCATCTGGCCCTGCATTTCCAATACTGTCGTCAGTGCAGTAGGAGAACCAAAACATTTCAAAATAGAAAAGAAAACCCATAGAGAGATAAAGCAGAGAGACAACTTAGCAGGTTAGTGAGGACACAGTGCAAGGTTTGGGAAAAGAACTGTTATCCACAGGTTGGACAAAGCAGGTAAAAGTTTAACACCAGGGCAATACCTCAGCCCAGGCAAAGAGAAATACTGACATGGAGCTTGGAAGGAGAAAAATCAATGTGACAGCTACAGCTGTTCAGCTAAACACTGTATACTTAGTTTTCTACAGGGTGCAGCATCTGGGCATCTTCCAGATGAAAGGTCAGCACGGAGCAGTTTTGGTCCCATGCCAGATCACACCATATGCTTTTTGCTAGAGGGCACATGCAAATCCATGCTTGAAGAACAGTTCCATGCTACACCGAACAACCCACAGCACAGTATGAAGACTTATTTTATGAGCAGGGTTATCAGATCACGCATATAATTGTGGCCCAGAGCAGTTGCTGAAACTAAACTAGCAAGGATATTCATGGAGAAATGCAAAGCTTTACCTGTACTGCCCGGAGGAGCCCTTGCACCGTGTCAATGGGCAGAAAGGACAAATTGTCAAAGGTCTCTGTGACTTTGGAGGATGAAGTCTGAAGCACAAGAGGAGCTGACATAACAATATTGGACAGCAACTCTAAAAAACAGAAGGACAAAAGGAGCAGCTGATGCCAAGAGGCCAGAAAAATCTGAGCAAAGATGTTTACAGAGCTAACAACTACAAACTAATTAAAGACCTTCCATTACAAGGAGAGGTCATGACAGGATGAGCTTTGAAAACCTGAGCTCTGCTGCAGGCACCAGGCATAAAACGCTCCTAGCCCGGCTGAAGGGCCTCACCCCACCAGAGGGCACTGAGGTGTAAGAGAAGAGGCTGCAGTACAGACCTCTTGAATGCCACAGTAGCTCCAAAGCACTTGCCCAAGGACAAGGAGGAAGGCAAGGCTAGGAACATGGAACAGGTTACAGACTGATGGATACCGACTTTCTGTGCGTCAGCTGTTCCATGGCAACTGCCTGCAAGCGTATTTTTCACCTGTGATGAATGCAAGGTTATCTGATGCAGCTGATATCTTAGTAAGAGGAGAAGGAACAACTGATTTTCTTGGCTTCAGCTCACTTCAGCAGGAACTTCAGAAACCCAGCTGCATCCTGGGCTGCATGAAAAGCAGCATGGCCAGCAGGTTGAGGGAGGGGATTCTCCCCCTCCACTTCACTCTGGTGAGAAGCCCTGGGAGTACTGTGAGTAACTGTGGGGTCCTCAGCACAAGAAGGACATAGATGAGAGGGTCCACAGCAAGGGCACAAAAATGCTTAGGTGGCTATGGAGGCAGGCTGAGAGAGCAGGGGTTGTTCAGCCTGGAGAAGAGAAGGCTCTGGAGAGACCTTATTGCACCCTTTTAGTACTTAAATGAGGCTTATAAGAAAGATGAAGACAGACATTTTATCAGTAGCTGTTGTGATAGGGCAAATGTTAATGGTTCTAAACTAAAAGGAGGTAAATTCAGACTAGGTATAAGGAAGAAATTTTTTTACAATGAGGGTGGTTAAACAGTGCTACAGGTTGCCCAAAATGGTAGTGAGTGCCCCATCCCTGGAAACATTCAAGGTCAGCTTGAACCAAGCTCTAAGCAACCTGGTCTGTTTGAAGATGTTCCTCTCATTACAGGGACATTTGGACTAGGTGGCTCTTCCAACCCAAACCATCCTATGATTCTGTATTGTCTTCTGAGGAGCTATGCTGTGACTGTCCACAGAACAGGGCACATTTTTCTCCCTTTCCTCTTACCTATGAAGTGACTGACAGGAGATGCTGCTTTTGTGAGGACTCTGTTCAGAACCTGCTCAAGAATATCACTTCTGATGGGCTCATGAACCTGAAATGAGAAAGAATAAATAAAAGTCAAAATGACATAAATTTAAGATATTCCTGTACCTCACAAAACAGGTAAACTGAAATCATCACCAGAAGTCCCTTTTAGCTAAATCCACACAGATAATTCAGATTTCATCCCAGGACAATCAGAACCAGCACATCAGAGAGGCACATAGTACACTCAGAACATAATGGGGCAAATCATCTGTGGGATGCAAATTTACCAATCCAGTGAAAAAGAGTGGGTTTCAATCCCACCTTATCAGACTTTATTTGCACCTCTGATTTCCTCTACCTTCTCTGTAGTTTCTTGGAAATTGTAATGGGGGATAACACAAGTACCATGGTAGCTGGAACAGAGTAGGATTAGGTCTTTATGAGGATAGTGTCTTCCAGCTGGAGAGGGCAAACAGGAGACTAAATCAAGTATTGTTTGCAAAACACTAATGATGGATACAGCAGACAAGGTTTTGACACCATTTACCAAGAGAGAATAAGAGCAGAGTTCCCTCCCTCCTCAAAACCTCTCCAAAACATACACTACCTTAAATGTTTCCAGTAGGATGCTCGCTCCCAGTTTGCAAGCCTGCTGGGCTGGCATTTTTGAAAGGCCATAACTGGTATCAGCAGGTTTTCCTCCAAAGGGCTTTTTTGGATCATATGATTCCATTAGACTGAAGCCAAGATCCACCAGGCCCTGAGTAACATGGTCCCAGCCAAATGCACTGAAGAAAATATTAAATGGACCAGGAAAGAAACAACTTAGTCACAGAAAAGTTTAGATTAGAGCAGTCTAAGGTAAAAATCTTCTGCAGTCAGTCCAGGGTCCAAAGCACCAGTGAGAGACACTTGAGGACAGCAGGGAGGATGGCATCCCTCACAACCTTGTGACTGTCTTTAGACTGAGGGACAGGTGGTCAGCACACCACCTCTTGCAGTCCTGATTCTCCATCAGACTTCCTTTCCAGTCCAAAGGGCTCCTTGCTACAGGGAATAATGTGCACTCAGGTCTGATCTGAACATAACAGTAGGCCACAGTCAGTTTGCAAAGGTATCCTACTGATCATAAGATCTTCAAGCCAGAGAGAAAGACAGAAGAATGCCTCCCATCAAACTAAAGGACAACTAGTGACAGACAGAGCTATCCCACAGCATGTTTAAAGCACTAACCATGTGGAGGATGAAAACAGTGAACATCCCTTGAACTGGAACACAAACTACAGGCAGCAGCATGACTCACGCTGTAAGTGTTTCAGTAAGAAACAGATCAGGTCCTGATCAGTTTAGTCCTTTGTACCACCACATTCTAAGATTTGAGGTAAAAGGAGATTTGTACAACTGCATTTTGTTGCCTTTTTTTTTTAATTCACCAATATAAAACCGGGATAAAAACTTTGGATTTTGACATTGTCAGCACATGGTCAGCAGTATTTGGTATTTAGCATCCCAGAGTACTTTAGCAAGGCTGAAACTCCCCCCTCCCAAAGCCCATTGAATATTCTGCAGCACATGGCAACAACTCACCTATTTTTCACCACTTCCAGAATTACAGCGCTTACATCATATTGTTGAGGAAACAAATCCTGCAGAAACTTGGAGGCCTGAAGGAACTGTAGGTCCTTGCAGCTTCTTGTGATTGATGTTTTCAAGAAATCAAATATCTGGAACATAAAATCATCAAGTGTGAGGAAATGATCTTTGAAATGGGACCTGTATAGTCTTGGGTATGTTCCAGTAAGAGCACCAGCCAAAGCACAAGTTCCAGAACTCCTGCCAAAAATCTTAACTCACTTCTTTCTCAGGACAAATACACGAGCCTCATTAAATGCTTCAAGGAGCGTAACCTGCTGCCAGATGCTCTTCATGTGGCCACCACAGAGCTAAAACATTAGAAAAAGACTTTGTTCCTTCTCAACCTACAATACCAACCCACAGGAAACACTGCTCTGGCAAAATGTGATATTGCTCTGGAGTCTTTTCTAGTGTTCAGTACAGCACACCAATGATCTAACTGCTTCTCCACAAGCATCCTGAAACCATTTTAAGTCTAATTCTGATGGGACTACTACCTAACCAGGCTTCTTTTTCTTTACAAAGAGTGCAGAGTGTATCCCCATGGAAGTTCTCTGCAAGCTTATCACCTACATACCTGCTCTTGCAGTCTGTGTTTTACAGCAACTGACAGCAGAAGAGCCACACTGAAGGGACACAGGGCTCTACCAGGGTCCTTCTGCTGCTCAGTCTAGAAAACAGCAAGTAACAGTCAGAAAGCTTGCTATCCTCAGCTGAAGTGTCCTGCAAGTTCAGGAAGTCATCGGGAACGTCTCTTCAAACATATCACAGCACTTGTTAAAGAGAAGGTGACTGCGATGATAAAAATTAGTAAATCCTTTCTCCAGATCAAGTTTTTAAAACCCTCCTTTAGCATCTTCAAGGACAGTTCCTGCTCCATCTTGCCATACCTTCAGATGTTTGATTAGTTCCTCGCCTAGGTCCTGGTCCAGGTTGATTACAGAAACAATATGGAGAATGACGGTGCCTTCCACGTGGCGGAGCTGGTCCAGGGGCATTGTGGCTACCTCAAGGTCCATTGACCTGTAAGTTTTATCACAAAAAAACAAGCCATCCAATGCCATAAATAATTTCTTATGGATCCAGGAGAATGTATTTGTACAACATTTAACAATTAAAGTTCAAGGAGCCCTGTGCAGGACCAGGGTGACTATAAATACCCAGGTAGTACAGAAAGGGGATGACAGAACAAGAACTTACTGTGGTACCCTCTGTTCTTCCTTCTGTCTCTTATCCAGCTGATTGAAAAAACTGATGATTCCTTCCAAAACAGACTTCTTACTGCCCTTGAAGACAGAACATTACATTGAGTTATTGTAGGGCCCGCAGTATCCTAGAGAACTACACTCCATTCCCACACCTATCACAAATGTAATGGTATCCTTCATTTCCCCCCATAAATTGCTGAGGCAGGGGAGGGCTCCTGTGTGGCTCATTTTCAGATTTCCAGTTTGCATATTTCTTTTGACTGCACTTATCCAAGAGCTGGAAGAAATTCAAGCTTTCAGATATTCTTTTTTTTTTCCTTGAAGTTGTTATTAATTAGAAAGGATCCTTTATGTTTTAATCAATTGAGAAGGCTTTCAAACTCCTAACCTTAAATCTAACAATATATTTTGGCCAGCAGCAAATGACCTACTGGAACACACATATAAATTGTCTTTGATTGGATCATTTTGGCATTGACTCAGTCACAAACAAAATAAGCAGAAGAGCCAGATCACCCTGTCAAAGGGCAGAGATGTCCCTGGCAGTCTCTGCTCTGGAGGAAGAGCACAGGAAATGACACATTCCCAGTACAAGTCAGACTACAGCCCAGCAGACAGTCACACTGCATGAGCTATTATAGTGCACAGATCACTGAAAGTGAGCAAACCCACACTTAAGATCACTGAACACACAAATTCTCTTCACTGTCTCCTAGCTCTGTGCTCATCCCTTATTTCCCAAAGGTTTCCTTCTTTTCCCACAAGGAAGATCAAGATAATTTCTTTCTCTGAGCAGTCAGCTTCTTCAAGCTAGAGGCAGTTAGAGAAAACCTACTGATGTCCTGCTGTGTCCCTACAGCATGGTTTGGGAACAGTCAGAAACCCTGTCAAAATCCAGCCTGTAGATCAGTGTAGACATTTTTTTCTGATTGTATCAGCTTAGAGGAAATCCAGCTCCAATAAGCTCTTACCTTTGCAGAAAGTAGCAGCAGCTGATAGACCAGAGGGGGAATTTCCTGCAGGTCTAATTTGGAGAACATCCTAAGGACCTTTTCCACCACAAACTGCAGCTCCTCTCCTGATAGGGGAATGTCCCTGTTGAGTCAAAGATTCTCATTAATAAATTGTTAATTTGCCAAGACTCACTCACACATAGAATAAAAACCATAATGCCATGCCCATCCCTTGGGACATGCCTGCACAGCTGTGTTTTGTATCCAGATGGATCTGGTGTGGATGTTCATCAAACAACCATCCATGGGGCTGTGCCTGGTATGGTCAGTCCTTCTATTTGTACTTGCCCCACACTATGTGTGGAATAGGACAAGAACATGGCTACAGCACAAAGCACTCTTGATATTGAAAGGAAAAAGAATTACCTGAACATGTTGGCAAGATGTATCACACACTGAGGATCCCACCTGGTGAAATAAAAATATGTTGGAGGAGTGAGAGCAAGCATTATGTTCTGATATTGAGATTAGAAGCCAGATTTCCACCAGAAATCAGCACCACTCTAACCACCCACATTTACAATGGTTCTGAACTGCCCCAGCCCTTACAATAACAAATACCAAGACAGTAAATGAAAACAAGCATTTCCTGAGCCCAGTTCATGCAGTGCTCTCACAGGATCTGGGACATAGTTTCAAAGATGACAGAACAGGACACACAGCTCATGGTGATGCCTTTTTCAAAGCACAATATGAAACACAATTTTTTGCCACATAACTAAGAGTGGCAGATGTACGTACTTGCTGGAGCAGAGGGTATTTATCAGCTGTTTCTTAAACTCTTCCCCATTCAGTTCACCTGAAAAACCAAAGGTCTTAGGAGCTGGTTCCAGAGGAAAGAAGAACAAGGTGCAGGGAAGGAGCTGATAGGGGTTACCTTTCCCATATGCCAGGCTCTCCTTTGAACTGGCCAATGCAGTGAGAACTGTGGAAAACAGCTCCAAGGATTTCCCATTAGACAGGCTCCCGCCTTTAATAACATCAACAAACAGGTTGGCAAGCTCAGCCAATGCATGGCCTGGCAGCTGGCGGGCCTGGGAGAACATGCAACAGGAAAGAGCCTGAGCCTGTGCACAGAATTCCACATATGCATCCAAACTGTCACCAAAAACCAGCAGAAAACAACATTTCTTAGAGTGAAACGCTCCCCTTAAATTGGAATTCAGCCCCGAGTTTTCTGTTTTGTGCTGTCCTTTATAGAACAGAGCAGTAAATCAAGATGATGTCATTATAGGTTCGGAGTTTTTAAGACTATAAAAAAATCAAACTCACACTCAGAGCGAATTTCACCACCAGCTAATTTATGGAAAGGACACAACTCATTGTCCTCAGTGGATTAGTGAAGTATCTCAACCCACATATGAAATGATACCCAGCAGAGCCCAGGAAAGCCAGCCCAAAGGAGGTTTACCTCCAGCATCAGCAATCCTATGATTTCAGACACCTTGCCCAAATGCAGGTCTCCTGACTCCACTAATGGGACACAGTGCTTGTAAACCTGGAGTCTCCTGAGAACACCACTTTGCTGGGAACAGGGGGAGCCTTACAACAAATAAACATAGAAAGGAAAGAATGGAAAAAAAGTTATGCAAGTAACAACATGTTGCTAAATGACAGGAAATCAGCAGGGATAAACTGTCAGCTGACTGTAACTCCCTATTTTATCTATCTGACAAAACAAATGTAAAAAAACAGAGCACAGGAAATGAGAATCTCTTAGATAAAGTAGTCAAAGCACTGAACCGTGTTATCACAGTTCAACCTGCTGCTGGAGATCAGCAACTGTCAAAATGTCTGGAAGAATCAAGTTGGGAATTAGTTTTCAGCTGGCCAGCTCAGTCCTACTCCAAGCTATCTAAGGGCTCCCAGAAGTACATCCCACTTACCATGGGCTCATCACAACTATATTAATCCAGTTCGCTATCTGCTATGTGTATTTTAATGTGTTTTCCTGTGAGAGCCCTGACGAGCGGGTTTTTACCAATGAAGTGACACCTTCCTGTGCTGCTGAGCACTGGCTGCCCTCAAGGCGCAGCTCAGACATCACCCACCTTTGAAGATCCCTCTCAGCAGAGCCGCCGTCTCCTTCCCCTTCAGAGCCTGCCTGGTCACCATCTCGCCCAGCTGCAAGAAAAGGATCCGCTGTGAGACCCCCAGCGCCCGGAGCTGCCCGGGCGGCGCATCCCCCGCTCCCTGCGGGCACCTCGGCCTCGCCCAGGCTCTGCAGGGCCTCCTGGAGCCGCTCGGGGCCCTCCTCGGCCGCCAGAGACAGGATGCGCTGGGCCATGGGGCCGAGGCGCCGCCCGGGACACCCGGGCCGCGGCTCCGTCACCCCGAAATTCCCGCCCGGAAGCACCCGCGCGTCACCCGGGAAACAGCTCCCGCCCCCGGCGCGCGTTTCCCTTTCCGCCCGGCCCTCCCGCGGCCGCGGGTTCGAGTCCCGCGGGGCGCGACATCGCTGAATGTGGGTCAGTTTGGAAGGGACCGCAGTGGGGTCATGTGGTCCACCCCCCTGCTTAAGCAGGGCCCTCCCAGAGCACAGGACACAGGAGTGCGTCCAGAAGGTTCTGGAATATATGCAGTGAGGGGTATGCCACACCCTCTCTTGACAATCTGTTCCAGTGTGCTGTCACTGCACAGTAAATTAGTGAAGTTAAAGAAGTATGGAGTGGGGTGCAGGCACGTGGGATGGGCAGTCTTGGGGGGGGGGGGGTACTGGGCACAAAGTGCCCATTCAGGGCCACCCTGCATCAGCAGCACCGCCCCGCGAGTGCCACCCACGTGGAGTGCAGGTATATTTGAGTAAACACCTTAATTCCGGGGGTTGTGAGGGGTTGCCTCGGGCGTACCAGGAAGTTTAGCCCGCCCTTAAGCAGCGGGATTTAGCCAAAGGATCCAGTGCCAGCACAGCATGGAGGCTTTCACAAGCCCCATGCTCACGTGGAGCGGGAGCTGATGCTGCGAGTGAGGGAAGTGGGTTTGCCCAGGGCCAGGGCACATGGGGAAGGGGATAACCAGACATGGGAGAGAGATCCCCTTAGGGCTTCGTCACAGCACTCTGGGGTGGGTCCCCCTTGGTGCTGCCACCCCTTTCTTTGACACCCTTTTTCCCAGGAAAAAGCACTTGGTGATGCCAGGGACTCTACATGTGTCTGCAAATCTCCTTCATCTCTGATGACCAGGATGCCCAGGTGCCCCAGAGATCACAGGTTCTCTCTGCCACCCCTACAGAGCACTGTTGGGTTTGTTGGGGAACCCCTACACTGACAATAACTCCCCATTATGCACTGTCTTGCCTGCTGGGCTGCAGATAAAGGTCCAGCGAGCTCTAGAAGGAAGTAGAGCCTTTCACCAGGGCTGGTGTTGAAAGGGGGATAGGTGGGTTGGGGTCTCCTCTGGAGAGCAGTGCACAGTGCCTCTGGCCATGGCAGCATTGCTCAGGGTTTTGGCACACGTCCTAATTTTTCCTCAGCAGCACCCTTGCCTTTCATCTGGAGTCTCGTGCCTTCCTCCTCCTCCCTCCCTCACACTGGGGTCTCAGCTCTATTTGCAGGGCAACCCTGTGTGGAACCCAAATCCGTAAATCCCAGAGGCATTACAAAACATGCCTTGTGTAAGCCCTTTCAGTCCTGCTCTGGTATTTAGCCCTGCCCTGCCACCTCCCCAAAATCCCCATTGCTGTATGAGGCCAGCTGAGCTCCTCTCCTGGGCTTGAGCACAGCTCCATTCTCACCACATCCTCACCTGGTTCCCACAATCCTGAACCCAGAGTTAAAACTGCAAGGGCTCTCCTGCCACATGCAGCTTCAGCATGCTGGGGCACCCCAGAAAAACTCATTTTGCCATCCTGCTGCACTCATATGTGGACTCAGCATAGTCCCTGTCACATCCCAGGGCTCCCCTCCCTCACAGGTCTGTGGCATCACCCTGGGGGAGGAATGGGTTCCAGTTCCTAGAGCTCTAAGCAGGTAATAATCACCTGAGGATGTAAAAATTCTGGTCATGATTTTTTATCTTTAAAGCTGAAAGGGGCCCCATGTGGATGCTGGTTTGGGTGGCCTCACTGGGGAGGATTTGGAGAGCCCCAGGAGGGACCAGTCCCAGGAACATCCTCTGCCACGGTCCTGTCCCCACTGCTGAACTCTGCCCACACTGCCAAATTCACAGCAGGACCTTTCCAGGGCTTTTGAGGCAGAAGCTGGGGGAAGACCTGTCCCACTCTCCCCAGGATGCAGACTGGGATGGCAGGCTGCCCACCACCTGCCTCTGCCTCTGCCCCTGTCCCGTGCTAATGAGCGAGTTACACAACAAGAAGCTTTTATACTTTGTTAATCGGGTTGGGCATCCCAGCCCGCCTCTCCACGCACGCTCCTGCTGGCTGGTGGAGCCCCAGCTCCCTCCTTCCCTCTCCTCAGCTGCCTTTTGTAATGTTTTAATGGGGTTTCTTGCCTGGGTTGTGCTGATTTAATTACAAAGCTGCAGTGAGTTGATGCCTTGTGACGGTCTAATCCCAACCCGGTGACTCTACAAAGCTTTCACCCGGCTTTCTTGCTGCTCCACTCCGGCCTCACCATCCCAGCGTCCACCTCAGCCCCGTGCACTGACCTTCTGTGGACGGTTCAGCTTTTTCTCCTCCTGGTGAGTATCCAGGACTTTTTCCACCTGAAAGGACTGCATTGAAGACTGTGATCCAGCCCTTGCTTAACCTGGTACCTCCAGGGCTTGGCTTGGTTTTACTGCCTGGATAAAGGGGATGCCTGTCCCTTCTCCAGGAGCTGGAGGGAAAGAGAATGCCCTTGGGAAGGGGTCAAGCCAAGTGCTGGAACCAAGCATCCCTTGCACAGCCCAAGCTCAGAGCTGGTGCTGCAGCTGGGCATAGGCAGGGGAGATGCTGGAGACTGGAGGAAGGCAGCCCTCCTCCTTCTCCTGAGGGATGGGAACAAGGTGTATCACCCAGACTGCATTGGCAAGATGCCGAGAGGATCATGGTACAGCCTTGCAGCTGGTGATGGGCTCTGGGCTGGAGCAGTTGGACTCGAGGGTTTGGGATACACTTTAGGGATAATTTTTTATTTTGGGAATATTATTTATTTTGGTAGTAGAAATAAAAGGCAATAAAAGGATGAGCTGGCTGCCTGGCGAAAAGCTGGGTGCTCACCTCTGCCTGTGTGAAGGCAGTCTGAGACAGAATACTGCGGTGTGAGTTCAGGCTGTTGGGGTTCCCCATGACATGTCCCCAACCTTCAGAGGAAAGGCAGAGTGATAAAAACATATGAAGATATCATATGATCATTACACACATTGTTAAGCTGTTTTCGCAAACATCCATGGTGTTTCTCCAAGCTGCTCAGCCTCCGCAGGCAGGAAGTAGGTGATGGAGCTGAGGAGGGTTGGGGGATTCCTCTGGGCACCCACCTCTACCCCTGAGCAAGAGGGGCAAGGGATGGGGCATAGGAGTGCTGCAGAGACTTCTGCTGATTCCTCCTTCCTTCTCACAGTGTCCTGCAGCTGACGGAGGACAGAGAACAACATGTCTGCGGTTGTGAGTACTGCCCCCACACTGCCCCATCCTTCAGGCTCTGAGCATCCCCTCCATGCAGTGCTGGGATGGGGTTTGCCCTGTGCAGCCCTTGTCCCCTCAGCTGCTCTCAACCCGTAGTGGGGAGCCTGGGCAGCACACAGTCCATCTCCATCCCATTGCACTTTCTTGCGTCATGCATGGAGGCTCTCCCTACCCCAGAACACTTGCAGTGGGGCAGGGAGCTGGGGGCTGGCAGGGAAGACCCCACATGTATTCCTCACTCCCTAGACGGGCACCTTCCGGATTGTCTCGGAGGAGGAGCAGGCCCTGCGCACCAAGCTGGAGCGTCTCACCACGAAGGACCATGGCCCTGTTTTTGGGAAGTGTGAAAAGATTCCCGCACACACACTGCAAAAGGTGAGGGGGGGCTGCAGGGAGTGGGGGGCAGCTGCATCCTGAGCCTCCTGCTCCTTCTCAGGGGCCAGAGACCCTCAACCAGCTTTTACATTTGGGAATGCACTAACCCCGATGTCTCCAAGTAGGGGACTTGGGTGACCCTGTCCTCTGTGCTGAGATGCTGCAAGGAGCTTGACTGCCTTACCCCGGGTTTTAGAATGTGTGTGGGTTAGACTGTGTGGGGCATTGTTGAGCAGGCTGCTCTCTCTGCTTCCCCCAGGCAAAGGATGAGCTGAACGAGACCGAGGAGCAGAGGGAAGTGGCGGTGAAGGCGCTGCGGGAGCTGGTGCAGGAGCGGGCGGGTGGGGAGGACGTTTGCAAGGCGGTGGCTGAGAAGGTGCAAGGGAAGGACGACTCCTTCTTGCTCCGCTTCATCCGTGCCCGCAAGTTCGATGTCCACAGGGCCTATGACCTGCTGAAAGGTGTGGAGGGGCCTAGGGCTGTCATGTTGGGGGAGGATGGGGTACACATCCACCAGCAGCCCCCAGTTCTGTGCTGGTGCCTCCTAGGCCCCTGGTTTGGGCTGTGCTGGCAGAGCAGGATCCTGGCATGGGAAGGGGATGAAGAGAGAGGATAAAAAGAGAGGGCTGGGGGGGGCTCATAAAGAGCTAAGATGGGGAAAGAAGTAAGTGAGGGTGATGCCAGGTATCCTGCAACAGCAGGACAATCCTATGCCTTGCCAATTTACTGAACAAAACAGAAAAAAATGCATTTAGTGATGGCAGGATGTTTCACTTTTGCAGAAAACCCAGGTAATTTGGGCTGCATCCCCTAGAGAGCTCCATGCCCTATACATGCCCTATACGCACCCCTCTGTACCCCTGGAATGAGCCACTCCTGCACCCCCTGATGCTTCTGTGCACGGTGCCTGGTGGGCTCAGCATCCCTGGGACACTTCAAGGGCTGGGGGCAGGTTGTGAGCCTATGGAACCCCCTCCCCACACTGAGTGACCCGTAGGGATGGAGGAGGAGCAGGAGGGCAACCCAGACAGTGGCTGCTGACTGGGAACTGCCTGGCTCCAGCTCTGCTTTTCTTTGTGTCAGCTTGGGGGATAATGAGTTGTAATTATCATTGCTGGCTCCCAGACGAGCTGTTTTGTTTGCCTGCATTTTCCCAGGATGAAATTCCCTATTTTGTGCCCGTAGGGTGCCAAGGAAGGCCTGCTGGGGGATGTCACCCAAGTGGTGATGAAGGGGAAAAGGGAAATGAGGGGGGAAATTACTTTATCTGCTTGTTGAGATGTTGGGGAAAAGGCAGATGTGAGAAGCTCCTAGCAAGGGGAGGGTAACACCAAGTGTGCTGGCACTGGTTTGCTGCTGAGCTGCTTTTCTTCCCCTTTGCTGGAGGAGACCTGACCCATGTGAACCCCAGGCACAGCCTGTCTGCAGCTCTGGGGCTCAGGACCAATATCTCACCATTGCCAGTCCATCCCATCGCTGGCAGCTGCCCCAACTTCCCAAGGCTGGGCAAGCAGCCCTTGTCCTCTCAATTTCTGCCTCTCCCTAGGCTACGTGAACTTCCGCCAGCAGTACCCTGAGCTCTTTGACAACCTGAGCCCCGAGGCCGTGCGCAGCACCATCGAGGCCGGCTACCCTGGCATCCTGGCCAGCAGAGACAAGTACGGGCGGGTGGTGATGCTTTTCAACATTGAGAACTGGGATTACGAGGAGATCACCTTCGATGAGGTCAGTCCACCTCAGACATCACTCCCAGAGCAGAGTAGTTCTGCTCCCAGGCTGGTCCCGCTTGGCAGGTCTGAGCACAGTGTCCTTACACACAAATGCACATGTCCACACACAGCCTCCACCTATCCAGGTTGAAGCCAATCAGTAGCCCTCTGAATTTATCCTTTGAGGAAGCCTGGGAGAGCATGGTCCATTTCAAAGGGTTTCCTTTTCTTTTCCCGAAGTGCAGTGCAAAACACAGGCCAAATTTGGGGTGTACATCCCCCAGCCCAGGTAACATGGGGTGCAGAAAGGCACCACCACCATTAAATCAACGTCCTTCAGAAAGGAGGGATGTACAGGGCAGAGGAGGAAACCAAGGCACAGGGCTACTTGGCAAAGAGTGTTCCAGGCATGTAACTCACAGCTTCTCTCAGCTCAGTTTCCTGGTCAGCGCTGAATTTGGTTGCAACATACCATTGACTCAGATCTGAGATGCTGCTAACTTAAAAAGGGAACGTGGTGGTGGCTGAGCATCCCCTGAAATGCCCTTCCCTGCTCTGAAGGTCTGGGGCTGGCTGTGACAAGCAGTCCCTGGCTAACACTCCACAGAACTCTTGCTGGCAACCTCCTGGTTTCAGTAGGAGATTCCTATCAGAGGTGAGACCTCATACAAGATCCTGCTGTCTCTCCTCTCTATTAGATTCTTCGCGCCTATTGTATTATCTTGGAGAAGCTGCTGGAAAATGAAGAGACCCAGATCAATGGGTTCTGCATCATTGAGAACTTCAAGGGCTTCACCATGCAGCAGGCATCAGGGATCAAACCCTCTGAGCTCAAGAAGATGGTGGACATGCTGCAGGTAAGGTGGCCAAGTCTTGTACCCAGTAGTGGCAGAGAGGGCCCTGGTGGAACAGTGCTCAGGGGAGGGAGGCATCAGGGTTTGGAATTGCCACCACACTGGCACAATGAGAAAGTATCACCCTTTCCTTGCCTTGCCAGCTAATTGGCTTAATCCTTGTAAAATGGATCCCATTTTTCCCACCCCATCTCCCTGTCTTCTCAAGTCTGTCCAGAAGCAGTACCACCAGTACTTGCAACATCCTGTGGCATGGCCTGGAGGTCTTTCCTCACCAGCCTCTCAGACCAGCCCCATCCAAGCTGGATGGAGACTCATAGGCACTCCAGGATTTCTGTCCTTGGGCCAGAGGCCAAAGACACAGCTCTCTCCAGGGAAGGAGAACTGCAGCGATGTGGTCCTTCTCATGGGGTGGGAGTAATGTGCTACCTGGGAGGCTCCTCAGCTTCGTGGTGCTCCTGGGACTTGGACAGCCAATCCTCTGTCAGAACACAAAGGAGCCATCAAACAGGGAAAGGGAGATTGGGCAAGGAGAGCTATGGCAGTGCCAGGGGGACTGCTGCTGCCTCCCCAGATCTGGGTGGACAGCATCATCTGTAACCATCTGTGTCTTGGTTTTGGATCCTAGGACTCCTTTCCAGCAAGGTTCAAGGCCGTCCACTTCATCCATCAGCCTTGGTACTTTACCACCACCTACAATGTGGTCAAACCGTTCCTGAAGAGCAAACTGCTGGAAAGGGTGAGTGTGGGAAAGGGACGTGGAGGCAAAGGCACATCCCTGGGTGAAACAGTGGTTGGGAAGAATGGCTCTGATTTTCTTCTGAGGGTCACTCCCATCTCCCTCCAGGTCTTTGTGCATGGGGAGGAGCTGGAGTCCTTCTACCAGGAGATCGACGCTGACATTTTGCCAGCAGACTTTGGTGGCAACCTGCCCAAGTACGACGGCAAGGCAACTGCAGAGAAGCTCTTTGGGCCCCGCATTGAGTCTGAGGACACGGCTCTCTAAAGCAGGGGCGTGCTCCCTCTGTCCTATACAGTAGCATCAGAGGTGGCTCTCTAACCCCAGCCATCTCCTTACCATAGCATTGGTCGAGTGACTGCTCATGACGAGGCACCCTGGGTGTGCTGCTCCAAAAGCCTGTCCCTCTCCTCCCCACATCAGGCAGCAGGGCTGCCCAGCAGCTCTGTCCCTCACAGGCAGAGCACCCTTCCCTTGGGAGCCAGCAGAGAAAGGAGGCTACCAGCCCTCTCCCACAGCATTTCTTGGAGCTACAGTGGGAGGACAGGAGAGTGCCTGCTCTGGGAAAGGGAGGGCGACAGTGAGGGAGAAATAAAGCGTTTAACAGCAAAGCTCTGGGGTCCCTCTTGGTAAGCAGCTTTTTGGGCATTGGCTGCATTGCTGGTTGTAAGGAAGCCAGAAGTGTCAGCATTTGGTAGGAGACCCCTGTCCCTCATCATTGACTACCCTTTGGCACAGGGACCAAGGAGGTGTCTGCCTCCATTCTCCTTGCATCCCAGATTGAGTCCCACCCCTGCCCAAACAAGGACCCTAATTCTTAGTCATTTACTCTAACCAGGAAAGAGAAAACAGCCCAAAAGATGCAAAGAAAAACCCAATCAAGGGCCCAGGTGGAGCTGCCTCTGCCTAATTCCTGCTCAGCTAGGTAGGCAGGGAGGAAGAACAGAGGCTACAGCAGCCACTGAGACTAGGAGATGGATTTCAACCACAGAACAGTGAAAGATAAGCAGCATATACCCTCCAAAATCCTTCAAAAGCTATTTCTTCTACCACTGCACTGCAGAGGCAGCTTTATCAGGGAAATCCCACCAAAAGCCACTGTGGAAGGCAGAGGAGGGTCCCTGTCCAGTAAACAAGCTGTGCCTGACACTAATTGGACCTTGCTAATGTGGAGTCAGCAGCACCTGAGTGGGGAGGAGGGAGGCAGAAGCAGTTGTCTGTTCTGGCTCCTGAACCAGGCACCTCCTCCAAGGAACTCATCAGATACCCATTTCTAGACCATCTTCTCTCTTCTCCAGCAGCAGGGCTTGGAGTGAATCAAGTTGCGGGTCTCTGCCCAGGCTACCTTCTCCCTCAGCCAGGTCCTGCAGTGTGCCCTGTCCCCCCTCCTATCTCCGTCTTTCATCCGCCAGACCAACCCTTCCCACCAAAACTGGCCAGGGTGGAGGGAGCTGACAAGAGCCACATTCACTGAGCACTGGCTCAGGTTCAAACCAAACAGGACATGGGCTCCAAAGCTGTAGGGAGGACGAGGCCTGTCTGGGCAGAGGCAACTGGGGTTAAATCTGTTTGCTCCAGCCTCAGCAGCATCATGATTCCATGCATGGCAAGTCCCAGCCTAAGGCTGTGCCAACCTTGTACAAGAGGCCAGAGGGAGAGTGAAAGGCAGCTCTTGGCTGCATTTGGCTCCTTGTTGCATCTGGAGCCATCCCAATGAAAACTCATGTGACAACACTGCAGCCATCAGGCCAGTGCAAACACAACAGCACTGCCTAGGAGTCAGAGCAATTGCAGCTTGTGAACACAGAAAGAAAAACCCCAAAACAAAACCATACACAGACACAGGAGCACTACACTGCTGCCTCTGGGATTTGGACTAGGACAAGTCACAGATTTTGGGACATCCCTGTGGCCCCTCATGACTGCTGGAACAAATTGCCAGCCAGTAGCTTCCCTTAATAGGGAGACAGAACAGCGCAGCAAACAAAGCAGGATGCAGTAACACTGACCAAACCAGGAAGCAGGTTTGAAGAAAAACAAATGGCTAAATCTCAATGCCAGTAAATTAAAGATGAAGCCCAAAACAGCCTCCCACAAAGTAATTCCCATTACAGAGGAAGAGCAGCAACAGACCTGTCCCAGACGTGCTGCCCCCAGGACTCACCAGAGATCAATCCCCATCTGTCTCACTTAGTCTGTAGATAACAAACATACTAGTGGGCTCTTAGGTGGGAAGTGAGTAGTACTTATTGTGGCCCTGGGCTCAAGGATGTCGCTGATTTGGCCAGAGGTGCTGTTGTGTGTTTCTTCTGCCAGCAGCTGAAAGATTAGGAAATCCACTCACTCTCAGGGGAAAAATAACAGACAATCTCCACTTGCAAAAATAACCCTCTTCTTCACTATTTTCAGGGCAGGCATGTAGTCTTT
The DNA here is from genome assembly GCF_047495875.1 of Pithys albifrons albifrons. Lineage (NCBI taxonomy): Eukaryota > Metazoa > Chordata > Aves > Passeriformes > Thamnophilidae > Pithys > Pithys albifrons. The sequence goes on from NC_092470.1 coordinate 13,876,629, forward strand.
TAAGCCAATGCCATGCCCATTCTCCATGAGAGCACCATCAAAGACCCCCTTCTTGGCCAGAAGACAAAAACAAAGCAGGAAAGGCTTGAGCAGCACTAGTGTTTGCATTATGTGCTGCAAGGGAGAAAGGGGAAGAAGATAAAGTCACCCTCCAGACAGCTGCCCAAGCTGGGCATTGGGGAAGACTGAGAGCCTCTGCCAAGATATATATAACTTTGCACACAGTCACTAGATGGAGCACTGACTTGAATAAGTTCTTTATTTTTAAATAAAGAAATCACATCAAATCAAAGATAACAAAATTACATTTTGTTTTGCAGTGACTTCCATTTTACACCACACAAGAACAAAAATCAATGAAAAAATCAAAGACATTTTTTATACATATTTATATATCATTTTAAAGGTAAACATCAGCAGATATAGAAAAATTGCATTGCTAGTTGCAAATCATCTCCCCTGCAGCTCTCAGCTCCAGAGAATCTGACTCAGAACATGGCAGCAGGGAGGGTGTCTCAATAGACAAGTTTCTTCAGGGCAGCATTTAGAGATGGTTGCAGAATGTAATTTTGCCAAATTGAAAATATTTTCATGGTCAGCTGCTCACCAAGAACATTAGCAGTCACTCTGCCTGTTCTAACACAGCTGCACAAGCAAAACAAGGGCACAGGTCTCCTCTTCCAAAGCTCTTCACCCACCTCTTTGGCTTGGAATTTTCAGAGAATTTTATGCTTTCTCAAGAATGTCTAGTGAACTGCCATCAGGAGTGACGGCCAAGCTGTCACATAACACAATGAGAAAATATGCACCTTTGGAAAGCTGTTGACGTGGGCTAAGCAGTAGGGTTTGGTTATATCAAATACAAATGGGGTTTGTTTTGCTTTTTTTTTATTATTTAAAGACTTGCCAGTTGGCAGGAGCCATGAGAAGGGTCAACATTGCAGTAGAACTATAGCAGAGATTCTAGGTCTGTCTGTATCTCATGTCTGGTCATGCAAGAGCTTTGATTACAATGCAACCTTGTCATTCAGGCAAAAGCAAAAATACTTTGTGCCACCTTGTAGAGATGTTCAAGAGAACCCTAAAAAACCTTTCCACCACAGCATGGAAAGCTGGCAACTGCTTTGTCTCATTGCTAGCACTTGGCTCTCCCAACAGCTGACAAAGTCCAGGCCTGTGTAAAGCCCAGTCCCGGTGAGAAGGTACAGTTACAGGACTCCTCTTTCTTGGGCTGGTGCTGCTCTGAGGCATTCTAAGCTTAGAGAAAACTCAAAGTACTCACACCAAGAAGGGCTGTTTGCTTTGGACCTAGAAACCATGAAGGAGACACTGCTTGGAGTCACTGTGGCTCCAGGACCTTCCCAATGAACAGACCCACCTAAGGAATAAGAACACATGGAGTATGGCTCAAGCCATGAACAAGATGCTCTTTAAAGAAATGATGTATACACACAGCACAAGGCTCAGGCCTTCCCAGGTCTCACAAAAAAATAAAAAAAAAATTGAAGAATTTCAGTAAGCTCCAGACAAGCATAGTATTTCCAGAAAAATTTGGAAGCAGTCCAGGTGGATAAACTGTTTGGCAATTAAATCCTGAAGATGCTACTCTCTGCTCTTTCTTTTGAGATGTAGTCACTTAAAGAATCTACCTCCAGCTATGCTGCTGGAGTTTTAATGGACACAAAAACTTTGGGATTATAAGACAACAGGTCACAAACTAAGCACAGCAAACCCTGCTTCTAGGACTCAGTTCCTACTGCTAGAGGAGCAGAGAGTTGCAAATGATTCACTGCTTATATACATTATTTTATGCCTTGAAATAGACTGTGGCTAGTTGTAGCCTGCCCACAAAGGTCCTTTAGGACAGCACACACTTGTACAGTGTACATCACTGGTATGTCTCAATACCTAATTGTATGAAAATTCATTTACCAAAAAGCAAAGCCCCAAAAGCTCTGGCAGAGCTGTTACTGAAGTCTCTAGATATGCTGATGTTACAGGAGGAGGAGAAAAAGGGCAAGGCACCACGTGTCAAAGGGCTGTGGTCTAGGAACTTGTGACAGACCCAGGACAGATGACACACAGGTAGCTTGGCTAAATTCAGTACTGGAATTAATAGTTCCCAACATTTTTAACTAAATGCCCTGTCTTTGTAACCTGTATCTTCATAAACAGGAAACACAAAAAAACACTCAGGAAAAAGACCACAGGAAAGTTCAAGTGCCTTTACACTGCAACTACAACACTGCCAGTCCCATCTGAAAACATCTCCATTTAGAAGCTAACAAAACTACCCCTAAAAAGGCTGGCAGAGCTGAGGTAGTGGAAACCTCTAAGTTCCTTGCATTCAGAAAGAGCAAGCTTGACCTTCTTACCTACCATCTTCAGATGTCTCCAGAAAAATGGCAAAGGTGATGGTTGGACCAGCCTAACCACCAAAGAGCAATAGTTCTGCAACTTGCTGATTGATTGAGAGAGTCCTTGGGGTTTATGTTCAAGTGCTACTTACATCTAGTGATGGGAAAGGTGTGTATATCACAAGACTACCTGTGGAAGAACCCTCCTAATGCTTTTACTAATCCCAGTTTGAAACTAAGCAGAGCATGTCAGCAGAGCATGCTGTGATCCTGAACTCTATCAGACCATACTGCAATGATCTATAAGTACACACCTCAGCAGCCTCATGTGTCTTGACAGCTGAAAGACAATTTCACCTCTAAGACTGAAAAATTCAGATTGCATTTAAGTGCAATTGCAAATTGGGCAAATTAAGACCACCTGCCCACATGACAAGACTAGTATTGTCTTAATTTGGGAGCATTTTGTATGAGGATGTGTCTAGGGGCACTGGCACTAGGTATCAGTTGTCAGTCATTTTCAGTAGCAAGATTTAATACACAATTTTAAGGTCTTCAGATAACATGCACTGCAGCTTGATTTTCTCCTCTCCCAGTTCCTCAACATTTGACTGCTGCAAGCAGGACCACAAATCTGGCTTGGAAAGAAGCATCAAGTTGGCTGAGATTGAGTGGGTTTTTCTCCACTGCTTCCACATACAGGCTTAATAAGCCAAACCTCAGGCTCCAGAAACCTGTGCATGAACAAGCATGACAAAAGCTCTTCTTCCCTCAAATAGGCCAGAATCTGTCAAGTCACAAGTAATTTGAACAGTTTTAAATACAAGTGCAAAAACAGGGCAAAGGAACAAGACAGGTATCTGTATTACTTCTTGAGAGTTTCAGAAAGTCCATGGCACTGGCACTTCTGAAGTATGAAGGCTTGGGTTGTGGGGCAGGAAGGAGTATTCCTCAGAAAGACCCTCTAAAAAAAATCTGATTAGACAAAGCTACAGCTCCTGCTGCTTTGAGAACTGCCTGGTTGCTTACCTCATTTTAGAAGACCGAGACACCTAAATTTATACTGTATCTATTTGATATGTACAAGTGTTGTTTACACTCCACTTTGCTGAAGTGAGAAGATATTTAAGTCATATCCAATGAATATTACATGAACACTACTTAAGTAAAAAACTGAAATGTCTTTTATGACATATTTAGTGATGCAGTATGAATAAGAGGATAACACAGAGACAAGATATCCATCAGCTAAGAATATCCTTGCTAACTGATGCCCTAAAGTAGTTCTTAAGGAACAGCCAGAAGCACAGTTGAGTCTTGCTGTAGTTTTACTTGGTTTCATCTTTTCTTTGAAGAAAAAAGGAAACCTGAATTCACTAACCAGGAGAATGTGCATATATCCACAGTTCATTGTAACAGGCCAAGGTGTCTGGCCTAAGGCAAATTAAAGGAATTTCCTGATATGACAATGCACCTTTGCTACAACAGTTAATTATTGCTTTATTAAACCAAAACCCCACCTCTCCACCCTACTGAAGTTCAGGGACAGGGCAGTCCAGAAGGCTTGTTCCCCTGTATTACCAGACTAAAGTCTTGCTGCTTGTTTCACCCTTAAGCTATAAATTAAAGTGCCTGGAACACAGACCAAGGCTGAAGCAATAAAGTGCTGATGTGGGAAGTGTGACAGGAAAAGAATTTCACTGACACTGTGATAAAGTAGTCCTAGAGATGCATTAATGAAACTACAATATTGACAGAACAAGCAGAAAAAAAAATTTTTTTTTTTACCTAAAAGTTTCGGTCTCTAGATTGTCATGGGACAACTTTCCTTCTAGGAGATAGACTACAGTCTTTAATAACCATCTTGGCACAGACTGTAATGGCCACTTGAGGGAAAAGCACAAGTAGGCATCTTTCCTGCAAAGAGCTTTCACACTTCACTCTGCACATTAAAACTAGCAGGGGACATCTGGGTGTGGGAAACAAGTGAGAAGGAACCCAGTGTCTTACTGGAGCCAGTAATTCTACAGCATTATACAGATATGGAAGTAGTCAGCCATGCAAAGATGTCATTTCAGTTGCACAGAGCTAGACATATCCAGTTCCCCATCAACTGTAAGGCAAGTCACATCTGAAAACCATTTGATGCTCTGAAAGCTATAGGGAAGAATTTTGTATTATTTACCATGACATAAGGCGAGTAAATCTAAATAGATACACCCCACCTCCTTGCCAATTAATCCCGAAGAGAGTACAATAGCTCTCTATGAAATATTCTTACAAACAGATTAGTCTCACAGAAAAATCCTTCAGATTCTTGATCATTAGTTCCTGTTTGAAAGCCAGAGCCAGCTTTAAAAAGCCCCAGGTTAAAGAATCCAGTACTGAAAAGATGACTGCATTTAACGAGAGGCAAAGATGATAAGAAAGTGACTGATCAGGTCCTGAAGTGAGAATATGTTTACATAGAAACATTAACTGGCATTACCAGGCTGCAGCTTTTCTCTACGTGGAGTCCCAGTATAAAGCCACCCCAATCCACAGACAGGTGAAGCATAAAAATTGAATATTTTTAAAGTGATTCACTTGTGCAAGTGCATTCCTAGAAACTACAAGGTTTCCCTTGTGATGGTGCAAAGCTGAAACTCCACTTGCAGTCAAGCATTTGTTTTTCCAAGCCACATTGCAGTGGCTTACAGACTGAACACTTACTGGCTTGTGACTTGGTACAGGGATTTTCCAGCACCAGAACAGGGGGGACAGAGCCATAGTTACCCTGTCATTTATAGTTAAACAAATGCTGCAGATCAAGTTTTTGACCAGCAGGTAAAGATATTTTGACAGTTAAAACTTCTGCTATATTTAAAGCAAGCAGTCTTTAGCTCAGTAGCCCTGTAACAAGCCACATTTAGCAACCTAATTCTTCAAGCAGAGCAATAAGTTACAAACCCAAGTGTCTACATCCAAAGATGCTCTGACCAGATGTTAACCTCTGCTTTACCTCCACTTCAGAAGAAAACATTGGGATTAAACCCCAGCCATAGGATATCAGCAAGAATGGAAACCTGAAGCAGCAAGTGAAGGAACAAGATGTTCCCAAACGGGGAGATAAATTGAAGTGATCCAGAGTCTTTGGGTCAATTACTCCTGGCCAGACACAGCCTGCTCTGCATCCGAGCAGTGAGGCTTTGTCTTCTCCCACTGGCAGATGGCATTGGCATACTGTACCACAAGCTTATCCATCCAGGTAAGAGGTTCTGGGAATAGTACAGACCCCTCAAAGAATCCCAGGTGGCCTCCATGAAGGGGCAGCACATGCATGACATTTTCTTTTTTCTCTGTAAAACAAAAGGAGGCAGAGAGTTCCAGAAAGTTAACACCTTTGAGCTGAGAGTAAAAACATCTTAAGTTGCCAGTACAAGAAGGCTGCCCAAGAAATGCTGCTGGTTAGGCCCTTACAGCAATACTTGCATTCTTTAACAAATAAACATTAACTCACATGCACTGAAACTAGGACTGTTGCATCATGTCAAGCTGCACTAAGCTCTAACAGCGTATCAGCCATCTTGTTTCATGGATACTGAAAAAAATCCCCGTGTTTGCTCCTGCCATAAAGCAGCTGTGGATAAATTCTCTGCTCATAGCCTTAAACCAGGAACAGAATGAACGCTGCTTCCCACCCTGTACACCCAGTATTTGTGTGATGATGCAGCAGCAGCTCCCCCTTCTGAGCTTCTAAAGATAATTTGCCTTTTTCCTTGTCTGAAGATAGCTCAGCTTCTTTCAGGGGAGAGATTCCAGTTCAGTGCCAAGTGACACAGCCATGCATGCACTCTCCCCATTTCATGAGCAGAGAGGGTGTTTATCTGTACTTCTTCCAGACTATCACCCACCTTTCTATTAAATCCCAGTGATGAATGAGGACATGGAAGTATTTTTCCATCCAAGGATGTAACCTTCTGGCTATTAACACAAGCCCAAAAGAGCAGAAGGTGCCAGAGAGGACTAAAATTCTTCCTGTTCAAGGTTAGCCTTGCTAGTTCTACCAACTGGTGATTTAAAGAGGCTTAGCACACCTCCCACAGCATTACAGACATAAGGAGGCAAGTCAAGATGCTTTGAGATGGTGAATCATGATGTGATAAGAAAGCTGCAGGTGCACAAATATGCACAGCTGGAGAAGACTGCTTCAGTATACCTGAAAGAGCTCTTGGAATTGATAGAAGGCTCTCATGGACAAGAGGGTCATCAGCAGCATTAACCAACAGAAGGGGAACATAGATCTACATCAAGAAACATGGCATAAAAGGGAAAAAAACCAAAACAGTAAGAGGTTGGTATTTGAATGGTAATCTACCAACTGTAAACGTATCTTTGCTTAATTCAATTAAGAGCTCTTATTTCAGAGTTTATCCTCCCCCCCCCAACTCAGTTGTAAGGGGTGCATCAGAGCAAACACACATTGCGTCCCCACTCTCAGGATCCAAATAGCTACACTTTTTTTTTTTGCTCTGCTTTGCACATCAAGCAGTTAGTGCCAGCTCTGTTATGGACACCTTGGTTAAAATCCAGAAATTCCCTTGGAACATCTCCACCCTTTGGTTCAGTAAAAAAACCAGAGGCACTAATCTCAGTTCCACTTCTGTAAAACTTTGCTTTACTACATATCTGACTGCCATATCTTATCCCAAGTCTCTTCCCCAGTACCTAGTACACCTTTCTTCCTTGAAACTGCAGGCTCTGTGCCAACACCCATTTCCCACCTTGTCCTCATACACCTGGAGCAGTTCAACTGAACACATGGCTTTATTGAGATCACTTGGGTGCTACTACCTGCCAGAATTATAAGTTCTTAAGACCCCAGAGCATTTAGCCCCAGCATTAGAAACAGCAAGAACTGAAATCCCACTCCAATATACTGTGCCTGATTATTTCTGAAAATCCCAGCTAAGACAGCTGTGTCATGTATCAACAACAGAAACCAGGGTATTTTTCCCTCCAGTAGGAAAATGAAGGTACAAGAGCAGTCTATTGCAAGAGCTTACCCTGTGTAAGTACTGCAAGCAGCTTTCCTCTTCATAGTATTCCTTTAGTGAGCTATAGCCATGGAACTTCCTGAAATAGAGCAGATTGTCATTGCAATCATCTGCTTCTAGTACCCATGTGACTATTACTTTCAAGTGAGGACATATATGCAGAAACAGGAATGATGCCTCAATTTTCAGACAATTCTTTAATACCCAGCATCTTTGTGAAACCCACCTTTGGCAGCACATGCCTTTATGGCTTCTGTGCTTACTTAAACATTGTGAGAGCATCAGCAGTTAAACATGCAAGATGAAAATTAGCAGCCTTCAGTGCATTTCTTTTAAAGTATTTCACTTCCCTTAATTGTAAATGTAGAAGAAAAAGGTATCATCTTGTTCATCTTTCGCTGAAAGCCTTTTCCAATACAAACTCACCACAGTTTATGAACCACAAACATACTTGACAAGCTCCACAGAATTCAGCAAGCCTATGCTCAAGTGCTTTGTTTTTATCTATCTAAGAGACAAGATAGCTCGTATGTTGGTCCATATGAGTAGGGAGATTTCCCTAGCAACAGCTTCTTTTACAAGCAGCCAACAATATTCTAAGTTTACCAAAAGTGTTATAGCTGACAGTTTACAGCTTTATTTTGGAAAGGTGTCAGTGCCTGATACAGAACATACCTTGGTACAACCACTGCCACTTAAAGCGCTGTGTTGTTAAGGTCACAGGCAATAACAGGCTATGCTTAATAAAGCAGAGAACTTAATTTAGGTGTTAGTGTGACAAATAAGTTCTATTATCTCAACCAACCCTAGTATGTATTGAAAAGGCAGCAGAATTTTTCAGGGAGAAGGTGCTTCTCAAGATTCAAACAGCTAAGGAAATCCATGAGCAGTTCTGAGCTTCTTTCCACATTCCACTTTTTTTTGCTAGAGCTTGGCAGGTGAGCTGGCCTCTTTCCACATTATTGAAGGCTGCAGTTTCAGATGTTACTGATAAACATCACCTGGATTATTTTTAAAAAGCTGTGACTGTCAAGAGTAAGGTTTTTTTCTGCTATGTTTTCTTCAAGGTGGAGGTAAGTAAGAATTGGAAGTTGTGTTCACTGTATTTCAAGCAGATTCCTACAGGCACAGCAAGGGGCATGCAAGAGCAACATGGGGAAGAGAAGGTACTTTAAGAATTCCATAGAGGAGCAGATAATGGTCCTTCATACCTCATAACGTTATCATCAATCTGCATAAGGGATGTTGCTGTGTAGAGCTTGCTCAGATCAGCATCTGAAAGGCTTTGTGGCTTTTTCATGTTATCTCCAAAAAGAACTTGCCTGAAAGAGTAACATCAAGAATTACATTCAAATAACAAAAGGGCCTGTTTCAAGGACAGCTGAGTTTACCAAAGCTAACAAGATAAGACTAGAAGTGGACTACATATACATGAGGCTTTCTTGGGACAAAGAACAGCTTATTTGTCCACTTTCCTTTGCAGCAAGAGTAACAGAAACCATGGCAGCTTCCTTAGAGGGGGAAAAAAAGTTTTCCTGATACACTGAAACTAAATGAGGGGGCCTCTAAAAAGAAGCTTCACAGAACAGAGAGCACTAAGAGTATTTGGAATAGGGACTGCATCTTAGAGGGAGGGTTCCTTGGCTTCAGACCAAGCCTGTGGGTGGTTTGGGTGAGAGCATGAGCAGTCCTGAGTGTAGCATCTCCTCCACCATCTGGTACTAAAGCCCCTCAGCACAGACATCAGGCTAGCTCACACAACAGAAATGACTTGGGGTATTACGTTAGCAGAAAGCTATTTACTGTGGACACTTGTCATAACTAATTACTGCCCTCAGAAGAGGATGGGCTTCTTTACCAGAACAAACTTCTCTCCAAACAAACAGAAAAAAAGCTACAAGTTGAAAAGGGATTTTTATTCCCTTTCAGAGGCAGCTGCAGGGCAGAGCAGGAGGAAAGCTAGGTTTGACTTGGGGGAGCTGCCTTAGAGCACAAGTGATTATGGAAAAAGTTTACTTAACATACTTGCCTTCATGCCAGCACTGGCTTTTTCTGAGTTATGAATTTAAGTGCCTTTTAATGGGAGCTTACCTAACTTCAGATGTTAAATTTGGTCAAGTTGTCTAAATATTTATAAATCTGGAATTAATTACATAGATCATCCTACATCAGCTGCTCTAACTTCTACAAGTGTTTCATACTGTACAAGAGTGTAAACAAAACGCCAAAAGTTTGAAATGACACATGCTCTTAATTCAAATGGGTCTTAGATATTCCCCTCCCTTTTCCCTCCAGTCGGGCAACAGATGAAGTACTTTCTTGCCCCAGAAAGTACCAGCCAGAAAACATTTGATGAGGGAAAACAACAACATTGAGCATGTCACCTGTTTAACACATTTCTTTGTTATGTTACAGCCATGTATCGCAACAGCAGCACAGGGATCCTACAAGTACACCTGCACTCCAGGAGCAGCAACATTAAGTATTTTGCTGGCTACAGGCTCTTTCTAGAGGAACAGCTAGAAGCCAGAGCTACAGGTTTGACTATTTGCTTATTCGATAAGCAGCAGCTCCATACAGCAAATCTTGAAGATTGGTCATACCTCAGGTAGGTGGCAGTACAAGAAGCTCCTTGAAAAGGGAATTCTTCAGCTAGAAGTGAAACAGATGCAGAATACCCGACTTTGAAGTCTAATTGCAATGTTTTCCTGTGCATGGCTTGTTTATTCATTGAACAAGTTTCCACAGAAGACAAAGAGACAGCAAAGCCTTTGTTCTAACAAGAGGACCAAAGCTTATTTTTATATGTTACAGTATACTAATGAGGTTGACACAGGCTCCCCTTCTCTATTGGTTCATCTAAAGACCAAAGAACTTTCAGGAGTCCTATTTTAAAGGACCAGGAAGACAAAACCAACATAACAATTGACCCAATCAAAACTATCAGTGTAAATGATGTACTGCAATACCTGTGAGAAAGGATGATCTTCTTCATGTTGTCTGCCATGAGGAAGTTATAAAATCTTCTACAATGATCCCATTGCATGAAGGTTTCCTGTGCCCTAGAAAAAACACAGTGCAGAACAAACAAAGCTGTTAATGGAGATCTTGAAAGATAAGATTAATACACTGTTAACATCTCATGGCAGCCTGGGGGTCATGTAAACAAACCTCCAGGCCTTCCCTGCCTCAGCTTAACCTTTTCCAGGAAATGACTTCCACTTTGATGAAGTCTGTTAGTATCAGAAAACAGATCTGCAGTCTCATCTTGCACAATGCAATTAGCAGTTTTGATAAGAGCATTTAAGAACCATCAATCAAGATCCAAAACACTCACAAACGGATTTTAGTATCTCTCTGCAGAAGGTGAATGTAAGTTACATAATGGGACTACCAAGGAAAGGGCTAAACCCTATTGCTGAACACTCCCATCTATTGTGTATATATAACTCTGCAGAGGAAATAATCTGTGCAGATGTTTCCAATATGCACAGACACAGCTTCATTGGCAAGAACTGTAAGAATAAATGCTAGTTGCAGCTGCAACTGTCATCTAAGTCTTTACCTATTCTCAAAGCAGAATAGCACTTCACAGCTTATCTGTTATTAAAACAGAATTAAATCCATGCAGAGTTTTGTCAGCTCTGCCAGATACCAGCAATTCTTTGCTGTGCAGGGTCATGGGCAGGTTAGAGCTTTACTCTTCACAGGGTTTGCTGTTACTGAGGAAACACACTATCATTTACCAAGCAACTGAAGAATGCTGGGAGATGTTTCAGTTACTGAAGCACTCCTACCACTTAAACATTAACATACCATTAAGAACTGCAGCAGATTTAGCATGGCCTCCCAAGCCATAACCTGCAAATCTCCTTCCAGAGCAAGAGCAAGCTGTTTGCTTGTAGTTAGCAATGCTGGAGTATGGATTTTTTAACTTTTTTTTAAAAACCCTCTGCCATATCAATTTGTCTAGCCAGACCATACCTACTACACTTATGCCAGGGCAGGGGAACGAAGGAAGACACATGTTTCTTTCTTCACAAAACAGTTTCCAAACCTATTAAGTTACTACAAGATGTTTGAAGTTAAAGCTACTACATTTTCCTGCAGTTGCTGTGGTATACAGAGTACACCTAGTATGAAGAGCTGTAGGCATTGAAAAAAAAAAAAGAGGCGGCTTCCAGTATTTTGAGGACTGCCCAGGTTTCAAAGCTGAGATCTCTGCCCACAGCCTGTAGCTATGGAGATGATGCATTCCACAAGATCAAGAAGCAGAATCAAGCCTGTGCAGGCAGAGATTAAGGAATAAGGAGACCTGTCCCTGTTTAGCCTCAGGGAACACATTCCCAAGACTCTTAATTCTTTAAACTAAGTCTCATTCTTCTGGCAAGTCCTACTATTGCTCTTCCTCTGGAGAGGCTTTCCTATTTGAGATCTCTGGTTCACCTTGCTCACCACCACTTTTTTCCTTCACTTCCTAAAGTTATTTGGGCAATAAAGGCCCAGATGATGTTGGTTTCTCCTAGTTCTTCAGCAAATTAGCACTTAAAGCAAAAGCAGATATTAGGCAGGGAGACAAGACATGAAAAGTCTTCCTCCTGGCCAACCAGTAATAGAGAGCAGATGTTTTGTGACAAGAGGTTTGCTAGGAGATGTTTACCCAGCAGGTGGAGGCAAGAGCTCAGTAATCCACACAACCCATCCAATACTTGCAGTAAACTCAGGAGAAAAAACAAAACAGTTGTTTTTCCACACAAATATCCAAGTGGAGCATTGTTAATCAGGTTGTCCTTGCCCTGCAAGCATAACAGCCTTACTCTCAACATAATTTTGGAGACCAGAAATACAATATTGCATAATTGTACAAGATGAACCAAGTGGACCTCAGCCAGATGTTATTCCTGCAAACCCTGTCTGATGGCTGCAATTAAGGAGCTGGCTTCAAAAGAACACAATGTAGTCTATGCCAGAACCCCAGGACAGCTAAGAACATTTTACTTGAAACAAAACAGAACAGCTGTCTCTGTAGCATCTGTTCAGATTTTAAGGGTGTGAACCAGCAGCAGATTATACACTCTTTTAGCAGGAGCCACATGTGACCTCAGAAGGGGTTAGGTAGACTGGAATATTACATATATATCAAACTTTTACTCACATCTTAATGCTTCCAGACAAGCTTTTTACTTTTACCTGCAAGAGCCTCATTCATAAAAGGTGTCTTCCGACTGCTGAATATCAAACTGGTTCCTATACACCTTGACCAGTCTGTGAAGCCAAATTCCACAGCAAGCCCCTCACAGGCCTGCCATAATTTCACCCTTTTTATGAGTCCAAAGGATGATGAACTAAATACCTGAGTCTCAACAGCCCCTGTGGCCTTGTAAATAATCTCATGGCTCAAAACTGCAGCTAAATTACTGTAAAGGCAGCTACACCTTAGTAGTTGTCCAAATATACAGAAAGTAAAAACTGAAAACAGCTGCTTAGCCAGTTACACTGGCTTCATTGACTGTGCATACATGGAGCTAAAAGCATACTAGCTAAGGCAACAGTTTTCAAGCAGCAGCCCTGTGCCTGGACCCTTCATCAGTACACACAAGTGGAGCCACCACAGCTCCTGAAGTGCCACAGCCTTGGCTTCCATGGTGCAGGGATATATAAGTTAGTCTTTTCAGCAGACTTCTGGGCTATAAAGCCTTCTCTTCCCTTTCCCACTCCTATAGCTGCAAGTGCCTCTGCATCTCAGCAGCCCACAGCAATGTTTCAGTGGGGAGCATGGACTGACAGCCTGTGTGCTGTGTCTCTTTCCAGTCTCCCCAGGTAAGAGCCCTCAGATGAAACTGCACACTGAAGCCAAACAAGGTATTATGAACCACAGGATACTTTTCAGAATGATGAGACAGTGTAAACTATTGCTTGCAAACCTGGCATCAGCTCAGCAACTGGTCATGCTGCCCAGCCTGCCCAGTTAATTACACCAGGACTGCACAGGGAATGCCTCTTCTTAGGACACTGTAGCAATGAGACAGCATCACACAGTCCAGAAACTGCCAGCATGTACCTGGCCAGGTACAAAAAACCTGCTTGTAGTGCTGACAGAAAGCTTACACACACAATCGGCTCACATGCACAGTCCAGAAGCTGCCAACACATACCTGGCCAGGCACAGAAAACCTGTTTGCATTGCTGACAAAAAGCTTACTTGTGCTTTCAAATCAACAAAACTTCCACTGCTCCTTCAGGAGGGTGGCATCCTGCACACTGCAGTCTGTCAGACCAGTTCAATACCAAGGGAAGCAGCCATCTTCACCTTGCCCTCCCATGTGTACCCTGCCAAGGACCTGCCCCCTCCTGCACTCCCAGAAGAGTCCAGCATGGAGAAGTCTCCAGACCCACCTAAGTGCACTGTACCCCTGGCACACACTGACACAGCACAGGACTCGCTCCTGGTTGGCCTGGCTCTCTCCCAGGTATTTGCACACTATGTTTCCACCCAGGCTGAAGCCCACAACAACCAGCTGCGTCTGAGGGTAGGTCTTCTTGATGTAATTCACCATGGCACCAAATTCCCAGGTGCAGCCTAAAAAAAAAAGGACAAAGTTAAAGATGCATCTTCTAACATACCTAAATTCCCACTTGAAGCTTCAGTTGGGTGCTTTGAGTTCAGCTTCTTACCCTTTCTGACTTTTCAATAGTCTTAAGGTTTTAAGAGCTCTGATTCACACATGTGTTTGTACATCTGAGTCCTGTGGAGCTTAGCTCATGCTTAGTTCTGAGAGAGTGTCAAAGTAAGATGAAATTTATGTGTCTAAAAATCACAGCAACAGCTAACCTGACAATCAAAACTCTTCCTTTAAAACACTTCAAAAAAGCAAGAGTCCAGAAACTCCAGGCTTGAATCCCTAAATCCCTACTGATGTGGTGAGGGGATGAAAGTGCAGAGGTGGCTTGTCAGGAAGGGCTATCAGCAGACTCCTGATTAAGCAGGTGCTCTTTGCAATCAGGGGGATGGGTTTCAGTAGAGACAGTCAGCCCTTTGTAACCACCAAAGAAGTAGGGATACTGCAGCTTTCTAAAAGACACATGGGTACCCCCACTACAAGAGAAGAGTTAAGTGTCTCTATACAGATCTGTTCTGCTCTCAGCAAACATCCAGTTGCATCCCACAGGTTGATGGCACCAAGGGGGTCCAGTTTCTGGCATCCTCCAATTGTTTGACAAACTTGAAGGCCTCCACACATGCAACATCTGAGTACCTACAGCTATTTCTCCTGCCTTTGAGTATCAAAAAAGGAAACAGGGAGAAAAGCAGCTGCAAAACTGATGGCATTAGTACACTGGTATCAACCGCCTATGCACATTGTTAACTTCCCCCTGGGATTTAAGACTGCAAATGCATCACGTGAATAACAGAAAAAACACTCCAGATATTTCTTTCTGCTTAGAATCAGAAATTCAGCTCTACCCTGTAGAATTTGTTCAAGATAATAAATCCTGATTGTTGGGATTCTACTCTTTACAAACCCAGCTGTAGCATCCCTGCTAGACATCAGACTCTGGCTTCACCTAGTGCTCTGGAAATAGACTCTGAGCACCAAGTTTTGTGTTTGTTTCAGTGGAACAGCAAGCTCCTGGCTGAGCAATCCAGCAGGACGTGGCCACTCCCTTGTGAATACCCTTAATGAGCAATTTTCCTCAAGACAACAACAGCTGCATTACTCTGGTTCCCTCTGGAAGAAGCCAGCAGTCAAAATGCTTTAGTGTTTGACCTTCATGATTTCAGGGCAGCTCA
The DNA here is from genome assembly GCF_047495875.1 of Pithys albifrons albifrons. NCBI lineage: Eukaryota > Metazoa > Chordata > Aves > Passeriformes > Thamnophilidae > Pithys > Pithys albifrons. The sequence continues at coordinate 13,891,814 of NC_092470.1, forward strand.
GAAATCCAAAGCTAGAGTAGTAACAGGTCAAAGCTTGATGTAGAGGCTGGGATGCAGTGAATTCCTAATTTAGGCTCAAGGATTCAGCGAATCCCAAATTTATGCTACTTGCTACTCAACAAATATGTCTGGAATACAGCAAAGCTGGAAGGACACAGTGTTTTTTGGGCTGGACGCAGAGTAATGCCTGCTCATGGTCCTGCTGGCACTTTACTTAACAGGCAACTCTGCTTAAATCACTCAGTGATTTACTCTCTTACTCAAAGGAGTGCTAGGAATTCCTTGCCCTTTCCAAGACTATAAAAGACTCAGAAGGGTATGCCTCAGGATATGCAGTAAAGAATAACTCCCTAAGGTCTAAAGCAAAGATTCATGGAAGCAAGCTCTTAACTTTTATCAAAAAGCAAATGCTTTAATGTGGACAAGCTTAGTTTTCAAAACTTGGTAGGCTTGCAGCCATTAACAGTCTAAGACCTCAATACAAATGAAGGTACTTCATATGCCCAAAGTGTTTTCCAAAAAGGAGTAGATTTATTAATTCTAAAACAAGCAACAAACTATTGCAGCCTATTTGCCTGCCAGAGTCAGAATCTCAAAGCACAGTATTTCTATTTGGACAATTTAACTGCTCAAGGTAACTATTTAACTGTTAATCCATACTCTAAGCAGTATCTATCTTGGCTACCTTTAAGAAATAAAACCTAGCACAAGTCTGCTAAACCCACAATCAACTCCTGACAGTGTACCTATAGGTATTTACAGTAAAGAGGGACAAAAGGGCTCAAGAGCACTCAGGAACAAGCAGACTACGTCACAGGCAAAAAGGCCACATTCTACAAAGATCACATTACTCACTAACCAGGCAGTTAAGACTAGCTGGAGTGACCCTTAACACTGTTTCAAATCCTTTACTTCTAATTTCTAGGTTAAGTGTAGCTTTACTGTCAATACTCTAGAACTGTTGCTCTTTCTTCACATTGTGTTACATCCAGTGACCAACCCTCATGTGTCCCCTCCCAGGATACAAATGTACTTTTTGGGAAGGCTGGTACAAACTCGTCTTGGGTTATATTTTACAAAGCCTCAGAAGTAGCATTTATCCTTCAGAGATAGGTTTATTTCACACTCCACTAAACTGGCAATTTCAACATCTCTAAAATCATTTGAGCAGGCTTGTGGTAGACTTCAGGGGGTTTTTTTCCAGAAGTTTTCTTTCAAATAAAATGCCTTCTTGATTTCTTGATTAGAATATATGTGTAAGGACAGGCAGAAAAGAAAAAGTGAATTCAGTATTATTAATCTCCTCTCTTCCTCCCATGTAAGCTTAGTTTAGTTCCTAAGACACAGTAAGAAAGTATTACTCTCATTCGAGCACAGCACTTGTGTTATCCTGAAGGAGGCTGATCAATGCCTAGAAATTCCACAAGCTTGAAAATAAGTCCCCAGGTGCCATAAAGTACCTACCATATGTGAACATCCGTGGAGAAGTGAGCTCAATATTTGGCAAGGCTCCCAAGTGGTTCAGGACAGCACATCTGTACCCATTTTTCTGCGCATAGTCAACAAAGGTGCGGATATACTGCTTCTCACTGTGGTTGGCAATCCCTGGGCAGATCACCATCGTGACATCCTCTGTGCACAGAGAGGGGGGGGGGGAAGCTAAGTAAATGTCACTTCATGCAAATTAAGAGATTATGAAGGTTTCCATTCCAGATCCGTGGGAAACCATCTACCACAAACAAGCTAAAATTCCTACTAGTCTGCCAAAAATCCTGTACAGGACACGAGTCCAGCAGCTCCAGCACGACAGATGCGAAAAAGTAATTCATGTTACAGGAGATGAACAGTTTTTAACTTGAGGGAAAGCTGTACAAACAGTTCTACAGGCACTGCCTAGAGACCAAGAGTATATTCTTCCCTTTGAAGGGCACATTTGAATGTTACATATTCAGCCTTCTGACAGCCTGTTGTGACTTCAACATATGGGGAAGATGTGGTGCCCAGTGCTCATTCATACACCAAGTAGACTGGTTGTGCTATTTTCCCTTCTTCCTCCCTTCCAGAGCTGGGTGTAATACAGATCTTTGAAATGAAGCTTTGCTAAGCACAGACATTCTGATCAGCTGACATTAACCATCATCTACTTTGTGGCTAATCTAATGATATTTGATCTGCTGACACTGCTCACTACTTTAACAAGATATCATTTCATCAATGAAGAAATTGTTGTAATTCAAGTAAGCACAGTAAATTACATTCAGGATTAGCATATGCTCTTCAAATTAGCTATCACTCTCATGTGCAAAGCTCCAACATTAACAGCTCTAACCACTGAAATATTGCCTCATTAGAAAAGCTCTGCTCAGGTTCTCTTCAACCATAACTGTTCTAGTGCAGTATTGTACCATGAGGATCTCAACACCAAAAATTAAAAAAAAAAAAGAAATCTGCTTTTTCTGAAGGCCAAATGGGAGTCATGGGCTCTATCCTCATCTCTCTCACAGAGCATAGAGTCAAGGTTAGTGCTACATGCAGGCAGCAGCTGTTTGACTGACCTCCAATGCAGTGCTCAGACCGTGGCTCAAAGAGATCAAACGTGGCTGTCGCTCCATCTGGCATCGTGAGGTACTTGCGAAGGCCATACGGATGTGGTGATCTCACTCTCCCCATTTTTCCATAAAGGGCAGTCTGGATATGTCCACTCTTTCCCCAGATCAGGGGTGGAATGTACCTGAAACACAGTAATTTAATTGCCTACCACTGCTGTGTTAATAAAGCTTTAAGAACAGATAAGCACTCCGATAACAAATCTCTCACTAGCTACCAAATATAGTAACAGATACAGAATTGTTTTTGCTATGACTGAACTGGCAGCAGTGATCTTTGCAGTCTTATACAAGAAGAGAGAAAGAAATGCCCTCAAAGCTGAGAAAACAGCACCGATAGTAGCAGTAGAAGCTAAAATCTTGACATTCCTCTCTGTATATGGAGATGTTAAAGGCACAAATGCTTCACAATAAATACGCAGAGGCCTTGTGCCTTGGTGAGATTGGGACTGCATGTTGCCAGCCAACCAAAGCGACCTCCAGAACAGTAAAGTGCCATAAATCTGTTTTAATTGAAACACTGAAGCATGCTGGGTTGAGCCACATGAACTTGTGTAAGCCATTATCTGTACAAGCCAGTGGCAGAAATGGCAGGATTCACAGCAAATTCTAGAAAAGTGAAAGTCCCAAGACTTGCTGGTTGGGACCATTTTACACAGAACTGCTTTACTAAATTAAGCAAAGAGCACACTACAGGTTGATTTTGCCTCTCAAAATTAGGTAAAGTTGAAACAGTCTTAAGAGAACCATTCAGAACTGGCCAAACTCCACTGAACAATAAAGCCCTTTCAATAAGAGGGGTGTTTCAACCAATTATCTTTGTTTATTAGGGGTATATTAAAGCTAGGTGACAAAGCTGATGGTCTTTCTTTTCCTGGCTTACTAATCCTTAAAGATACAAGAGAAACACAACTGTGAGCTGGAAAGCATTGAAGGCTTAGTTATCTGGGGGTTTTTTGGTACAAGCTGAGCTGGAAGTGATGATGGCTCGGCTACGCGAATGAAGATTTGGGAAGGGCTCTCTCCACACTTTTCCTTCGAGCCTGCGCAGTGGACGTTTTAGGTGAGGCACAGCGTGGGTGGAACTGGCCCCACCCTTTACTCCTTAGGTTCATCTGCCACAGCTGACCGAGCTTGGATGGTGACAATGAAGTCCTCAGGACTAGAACCTACAGCTCCCGGTATTCCCAGGAGGTCTCCCATCCAAGTACTAACCGGGGCTGACCCGCTTGGCTTCCAAGATCTGATGGGATTGGGTGTCAGCAGGGCATTTAACTGCTTAGAGCTGGAAGTGGTGTAACAGTAAACATACTGTGCCCTACCACCACCTGGCCACTTGGCAAAGGAGACTGATCTGATGCCTTGAAAAAGACAGTTACATCAGCTCTGAGGAAAGCATGAACGATTTATTGTTTAGAACAGCAATCCCAGGGGACACACTTCCAATTAAGAAACTGGTCTCTGCTACACAGAGCAGGGTATCCAGAAGCTTTAGAGCTGCTGACACCACCTTGGATCCTGAGAGATTAGCAACTTCCTCTCTGTTGTGTTCAGGACTTCCTGTAGTTTATTCCCTTCAACTTCTTGACACCACATGAAGCAGAGATCATGTTCTTCCCTATCCACAGAAAACTAGGCGTCTCACATTTGCTACTTAAGCCCATAATCCACTAGAATGTGACTGAAACCTTACCTTTGTGCTCTGACCTACTCACACAGCTGGACCTTCTCCATGCCAGCGCCTATGTGTCTCTTCCCTCACACACTCCTTAAAAAGATTTCCTAAAAAACATGAACTACTTAGGCTTGTTTAGCAAGACAGGAGCAGCAGTATGCTCTTTTTCCCCATTCTCTTCCCTTATCTATGAGGGAGACTTTTTACAGTCAAAAGCAACACAGCAGTTCACTGTAGTTTCACTCCAGTTTTTCCAAGTGCACTTACCAAAGAGACCCAAAATAGATTCCTGTAGAAGCAGCTACCACTTCAATAAAGGCTACAAAAACTGCTAGCTGATGCTCACAACCTTGTAAATTAGTCCTCAGTGCACTTTGGATTTGATCACTCAAGTATAAAGCTTTTCAAAGAAGCCATGCAAGGCAGTAGCACTACCCCTCTTGTATCAGCCCAGCATCTCTGCACTGGGTCTTGCCAGGCACAATGTGCAGCTGTGCAGTTTCCCAGTGATGGGAACTGTACAAGCTCATCCTCGGCAATAGTTGGTAGAAGTGGAAAGTAGTCAGTGGATCCATTCTCATGGTTCAGAGTAGATATCCATTGGGATAGTGCAGTCAAACAAAGCCAGGCTGCACAAGAACCACAGATGCTTCTGCTCAAGTCACACACAGCTCAGTGCAGAGAGTTTTGAACACAACTATTATGCCAGATAGAAGAGACACTGCTCTTTTAATGTAAGGAAAAGCAGGGGCTTTACCCCAGTGGTTCACTTTACCACCAGTTCTGTGCTTGGCTGCATTTGTCTTTTTTTCCATAGACATCCTTTACAGATGGGGTTTGCTGGCAGTTTTTGAGGGGAGATGACAAATACAACTTAAAATAAGAATTTGCAGCTCTTTCAGAAGACTCAGACATCAACACTGTTTCATGGTTTCCAATCTTGAGCTAAAGCACAGGCATTGAAACTGGCAATACTGCTTCCATACAGTGCTTTTCAAATCAAAGATTATCCCAAAATCTTACCCCACAGGCTAACAGGAAAGCAATTTCTCCAGTATAGCAGCTAAGCTATACAGCTATCACTTATTACTGCTACCATCTCGATGGAAAAAATACAAACCAAAAATCAAGGATCTCTGCAAGCACAAAACCTTTCCTCATGTTTAATCTACAGTTTAGTTTCCAGACAGAGGCTACAGTCATCCATTGGAAGAGATGCAGCAGTAGATACCACAGGGTATTATTACAGAGGAAATCAGAAGAGTCTTCAATGACTCACTACCTATTGCTAGAATTTAAGACAAATGGCTTCAAGCATACTGCTTACCATGAGAGCACTGCTTACCACAGTCTGCCTCTTCAGGTCACATATGCTTTCTTTGGGGAAAGAAACTACCAAACGAGACTTTGAATAACCCAACTGGAGTTTATCCAAGTACTGATTTGCAGTAAGTCAAACCTTTATGCTACTTTTACAGGCAAGCAGCACATACAGTTTTCACTGACATATTCTTTAAGGCAGGAATCCCTGTGACTATTCATACATCTACCTACAGTTTCTACACTTCCCTCAAAGCTTAAACTGTGTGAAGCCCTACAGACACAAGGGAGCATTCACTGTTGCTCCCTTCAGAGTGAACAAGTGTTTGAGCATCCTATAGACCAAGTAAAATGTTCAGCTTATCTTTTATGATGCTAACTCCGGTCAGCTGCTTAAGCATCACACTTCCTGCAGCAAAGATGGCTTATGTTAGTCACTACATGGAACTACACCCTTTCAAACAAATATTCAAAGGTCAAGCTTCAGCATGAGTAATGGACATAATACTCTGATGCAGTTTTGTTTACTCCTATTTAGTCATACTTAAGCATGTTAAGTGTATTTCTACAGTTTGCACTTTATTTTAAAGCAGTTAAAGCTCTGAAATACACGCAAGTGTTCAAGAAGCAGTTTGTTACTTCACCAATATTTTTCTTTAGATCTATCAGCCTTTAAGCAACAGGCTTGTTATAAGGCAAACATCCTCTAAGTATCCAGGCTCCAAGAGACTGAACAGAGGTGGAGAGAAATTGTCTAGATCGTACAGATCTTGAATTATCAGAGAAAACTAAGACAGATTAAAACTTGCCTTACCAAACTGATCCAAACCCAAGCAGCTATTAAAAATACTGATTTCCCAAGACAAGCTGCCGATCTAACTTACTGCAAAACCCAATAAAGCCTTGACAGTGCTTCCTCTTGCATCACTGAATTCAGGTAAAATCTGCCCTCAGTTGAGGACAAGGTATAGCAGAATCAGACAAATGACCTGTCTGTCACCCTTTTTGTTGACCCTCCATTTTGACAAGGCACAAACATATTTTTTAAATCCTCCTGTACGTGGCTTCTCTGTCTTTCAGTGAGACAAAGTCTACAAGAGCTTCCAAGACAAAGTACTGAGCCTAATAGTGCAAGACTGTACAGGACTGAAGGACTGAACATCTTTTTATACAGGGTTTATGTGGACTTTCAGCTTGCATTTACTAAAAGCATTCAAAGAAGAAAGCTCAGAAGGAACTCCTCAGCCATGAAGGTGTACCATATCGCACTGGTGAGGGAAAAAAATTGCCAGGAATTGTGCAAAAGCCTTCACCCTCTGTAAGAAGAGATCAGATAAGACAAATTTTATTTAAGCCTATTATGTGAGAAACCCTTCCAAAGACATTTGCATACTCAATTCAGCTGAGAAAACTCCAGGGCTGATAGCAACAGCAATCACAGATTGCTTTGTAGTTAAGCCAACATTCCTCATGTCAAACAGCTGAAAAAAGATGCTCCTCCAAAACAATCATCCTGCAGACAAGAAGAGCATATAGTCAAGGTATTCTTCTTTTGGCTTACCTTAAGAAAACAAGCTCAGCAGGATGCAACACATGGAAACACAACCATGCAGACTGAGCAACTAAGTAGTATTCAGTCTGAGCATTCAAGCATTGCCCTTCAGATTTTATGCTAAAACTATCACTACTGCTAAATTTAACCATGTCTTTCAAACAAGAGCCCTTCAGTCAAAAGCAGATGGCTTCCCTCCAGCATTGGTAATAAGCAGAAACAAGGAAAATGTTCAAAGACTTCAACTCCTCTCTGTCTGCTATAAACCAAAGTGGTTTTGAAAGGCAGTTTATTGTAGAGATTATTCCAGCACAGCAAACTTCACCATATGGAGATGACTCACTATATATTGCTCAGTATCCTGTTGCAGTGAAGCTGCTCACAGATGTACAAGAACCCAGGCACAGTGTCTATAAGCAGCATTTCCACTGTTCTGCAATAGTGGCTTATGGTGACAGGAGCTGAGTAGCCAGCTGGGTGGTGAACAGTGCTCAGGAAGACCTCTTGCCAAGAATTCCACATAAGGATAATGTACCACAATAACACATACAAGCATGTACTGATAATAAAAAAATGCAAATAAAAAGTTGTATTGTACTAGAAACGGACATTTTTATTTCTGTGAAACAAAAATGGCTTCCCAGTTTGCTCCAGACCCAAAGGCTTTTAACTGACTCATTTTCCTGTTTTGATTTGGTTGCAGTAGACAGCAGTAGTAGAGATAAATATTTGAAGCAGTTATGTCTTCCAGTAACCAGATCTTCAACTTCCAGTAACAGGATTCTGCAACAGAAGGCAGCCAGAACAGGTCTGGGGATGTAAGTTACTTATTATGGAAGCTGACTTATATAGTACAATAAGTACAGAGTTCAGTCTTAAGTGGCTGACTGAATTCACAGCCAGTTACATAAATCTGCTCACAAATGCTAATGGTTGAGCTCCAAATCTGCATTTCAGTTGTGCAGCACAGCCTCACATCTTGATGTAGGTGGCTGCACACAAGAGTGTCTGAGAGCAGAACTTCTAGGTTTTCTATGAACATTTCTCCTAGCATTTTAATATTTAAAACAAATATTTAAACGATGTGATTGTTGATTAAGTTTAGTGGCTCTCAGGCAGTAGATTATAATTTTTGAGCATGTACACCGCTCAGTATGCAGGAATTTAGGAAAGCAGCAGCTGTATAAGCAGCTCACACAAAGCACATAAAAACTGTGCTATTTTTACTAGCAAGCATCAGCATTCAGGTCCTCAAAGATCTGAAGTGGAAGTTCAGCAACAGGCTTATTTGTGCAGCATTACTTCATTTCATCTGAGGAGGTTAACACTTAAACATTAACTCTTACATGGCCTTTGATGTGCTGCAGTATCTTGGATACTGATGATGAGAAAACAGAGCCTGCAATTTGTCTGTGTCAGGATACCCTGAGAACTGCTGCTACCATTACAACAGGTGACAGATTATTTTTCCCCTTTACTGAGCAGTTTGAAGGTATTTAAAGAATTCTTTACATAATCAGACTTCTTTTGAAGTTTGTCCTTTATTGGACGGTAGGAAATGCAATTCAAATCCTGATCAAGAAAACTCATCTGAAAGTTTGTAGGGTTTAACCCCTTCCCCCACATACATAAAAAGAAGCTTTTTCTGTGTCAGCTCAGCTACACCATTCAATGTGACAAAAACACAGCAAATATGTAATAAAAAATTTAAGCAGTTTAAGGAGCTTCTATGCCCTCTGAGCCTTGAAAAAGGAACTAACAAGTGGAGTACAAGTGCTTGCTGCCCATAGAAACTATATGAAGTCAGAACTGTGCCAAAATACAGACTGCCTTCCTTGCTAAACCACCTCCATCACCATTTAGTCAGCTTTTATTTAGTAAGGTGCCCATCATACCCCTCCTCAATCTTCAGTTACTACAAAGATGTATTTTAGTCAAAACAAGGCATGAGGATTACAGCAGTTACAGTTTTCCTTCAGAGGGTGAAGGCTTTCTGCTGATAAGAGCTGGAGAACACAAGGCTGCTGCCAATGCCACAGCACCCAGCAAGAACTCAAAACCTGACGCTGTTTCTCTCCCCAAGGTTAACACTTCAACTTACCCATAGGGAGCTGCCACTCTTCTCTACCTCTCAGCATGTTCACCTGCCAAAGCTTCAGGGATAACACTGTTGTTCCAGTTTAATATTCTCCTGCAAGTGTTCCTACCAGGGTAAAACACTAAGGAGTTGACAGGAATCAAACACTGCTTGCTCTTAGGGGGAAGAAAAGAACACCGAAAAGCTTGAAGACAGCTTTTCTGATTACTTGTCTCCTTGAATCCAGGAGAAACACAGTGACAGTGCAAAGGAGTCTTCTGGTACCAGGCAGCCTACTTACCCAGTATAGGTTAGTGTGTAAACAAAGGCTAAGAAGGATCTAGCCTGGATCTTTGACAGTGTTTGCTAACAGGCTTGACAGTCATTTGTCTCTCTCTTTGAGGAGCTTGCCTTTATTCTGATAAAAAGTGTGCAGACAGCAAGGATAATTATTTTCAGTAGGGATGACACGTGCCACATTTCTGCAGAAATAAAGATACACACACTTGATGGTAGAATAAATTGTAAACAGCCAAAAAAAGTCTAGCCTTCTACAGAAAGCACTGGCCAAAATTTATCCTCATGGATCAAAGAGCCAACTCTGCATTTCTACAGGAGTAAGAGCAGATGAAGGACTTTCTGTACCCATTTGAAGGGCAGGAAAAGGAGACAGCTGCAGCCAAGAGTTAGGCCCAAGAGCATCAATAGCTGTGCTGATTTCAAGAGCTTCCATGCAAAAAAAGCAGAAATTTGAATGGAAGAGAGTCTGATTATGCTACTCCCCTTGGCCAACCAAAGTACAGAGCTGGACAGTGCAGAGAAAGGGAAATAAAGGTAAGAAAATATGAGCACCAGGAAGACATTCTCTTGCTTACCAGTGTTTTCTAGATATGTAGAAAGCTTCTATCAATTTAGAAAACTGTTAAAAGCAGTACTAACATCTGCAAGTACAAGGTACCTGGCACACAGCCATCCCAGGCAGTTTTACAATTCAAAGTTTCTAAATTATTCATCTACCACCACTCAGCTTTGTGAATAACACCACAGTTACAATGTGATTGTCTGGATAAGTCCATAGGTAAGGATGGTGCCATAAAGGTAAAATAACATCCAAAAGTATTTTCTCCAAGTATTTTTGTATATCTGCACAGATAGAATAACTTTGCTTATTCCTACTTTCTCTCTGCCACCCTATATTACCCAGCAGTACCCCCACCTCTTCCTCCCCGAGGTGTAAGGGAGCTGAACAAACCAGGTCTGAAAGCCAGTTCACAGCTGTGAGCATTCTTCTGTAGAGAAGAATTGGTCATATAACAGATCTGACAACAAACCCAGTACTGATATAACAAAAGGGATTGCTGGATTACTTATTTTGCTTTCATGGTAGAATTTGAAAAGAGCTGCTTAATCAGCTTTCCTAACACTCTGAATAATTAGCAAGTAATCAAAGCCTTGCAAGATTTTGCAGTAGAGTATGGAACAAGCTGTTTCCACATAGCTTTTTGCTAATTAGTCCTGGAAACTATTTCACGCATAATTGCAGTAATTTAAATATATTTGCTTCCCTTTAGTCCCCAGGTGACTTTCATGCCTAAAGACAGGATTTCTTTGATTTTTTTTCAATTTCTGCATTGAAAAAACATCCATGATAACATCAATAGTAACAAAAAAAATCACATATACACCATCTTAAAGTTGTCTTTCCTGTAAATCCTGTCAATCACCAACAGCAGTTAGAGTTCTGTCTCCCTTAACAGAGCTATAGAGTTAAGAGGACTGAAACAACTACCTACTGACACATTTTGTTCTAGCTTGTTTCAGCTGAGTTTGCTTCCTGGGGTCACGGAAATCTCTCAGACAATATTCTGCCCCAGAACTATGTATTGGAGATCACTGCTACAGCTGTCAGAGAAGTTGGCAAGCCTGAGCTCAGCTGATACAGAGAAAACAAGCCACAAATGCACACTATTAACACAACACCAGGGTTCTGCAAGCAGCTCTTCACTTGTGCAATTAACGCACAGCAGATGTCTAAAAATTGCAGTACCTGCTCTGCATTTTCACTCTTTAGGGAATGGTTTGTTCTCCAAGTGGAAGTCAAAAACATGGCTCTAGTATAGTAGTGCTAAGAGACTGTGCTTTGAGAAGAGCTGAAATAGGAGTAAAATGGACTCTGAATTAGTTTCCAATCCAAAGATTAGCCTGATACTAATATCCCTTCAAGACTGGTAATGAGCACAGCTTCATGCTTGCTCCTTCAGTGACTAGGGACACATCAATCTGGAGTGCAACACTAAGATGGCAAGTGTCTGAGGTACCGAGTAACTTGAACCTCATTTTTTAGGTAAGCAATTGCTTTGCAGTTAAGGCAAACAGTGGACATAATCTAAACACACTTAGGTTACTACCAAGTCTGAAGTGCATCACAGAACCTCTTTGGGTTCCAATTTAAAAACAGATAATGCTTTGTTTCCTTTAAAGTTTACAGACCCCATGGCCTAACATGTTACATATTATGTAATCAAGACACCTAACACAGCACTGCTAAAAGCCTCTCATCTCCCCTAGAATGACTATCCTTAAGTTAGTTTGACTTTTGAGATCCAACGGAAAAGTTCATGCAGCTGCACTCAGCACTTACTAGATAATTGATGTATTTAGGGCTTCTAAATAGGACTTCCAAGTTTTCAAAATGATTGCAGAAGAGAAACACTGTAATCAGAGTCCTTGTCCCTCCAAAGGCTCATGACATTGTACTAAATGGTTCCTATTATTGGTGAAGGTAAGAGCTGCTGCACTGATTCTGGAGGTTCTAGAATGGAAGGTCAAGGACCAGCCTGCTCAAACACACAAAGTCAATTTGAAGAGAATGCAACAGGCTTAGAGCTGGCCTGTATGTCACTACTTTATTAAAGTAGTTATGATGTGCTCTACCCAGTAATACATTTCATTACTTTTCAATCAACTTAAGGCACTTCAAACAGGAGTAGGCACTTCAACAGCCATCCCCGTCTTCATTATAAGTGCACTGACACAGCATAAACCCCATTTCCTTCCTGTGAGCCCCAACAGGTTCCTTCCCTAAGAGAAAGGAGTACAAGAACATGAACAAGTGCTGACTGCATCCATGGAGAGCCCTGCACAACAAGGCTTGGTCCTAACTCCAGGCATCTGGGACACTAATAATAATTAAATGCTTGACTTGGAACAGGTTTATTTTATCAAGACTGTACCCTGACACTCATTTGCCCACAGGCTTAAGAAACAAACTTGGCAGACAAATGGGTAAGTGCAGCTCTTCTTCCTGTAATACACATCAACATCTATGAAAATATACTTACTCTTTGGTCAAAAGTGGGCAGGATTTGAGCAGAAAGCGGGCCAAAGCAGAGTCCTGGTAAATGAGTTCAGGAGGGGCAGTTGGGCTTTTTAAATTCAAGCAGCGAACAATCACATACAGCACAGCAGCAACTGCAGCCAGCTTCACCCCATCAAACACTGCTGGCAGCTCAGAGGTTTCCAATATTGCACTCATTCTGAGCCTGGAGACAAAAAACAGTATTAAAGCTTTTAGAAATATACTGTTGGATATGAGTATCAACTGTCATGTAAAATAAACAACTGTGGTAACCAACTAAATTTGTTAGCCAACATCACTAAGAAATCCTAGCATATCAACTCTGACTGGCAACTTTAAAGATGAAAGGAAATTTATTACTTATTAAAGGAAGTTTATTATTTATTACTGTTTAGAGCAGTACTGCTCTAATCACCCCAACCAACAGAAGAAATAGAAACTGGATGATCAACTGGGAAGGCAATTTATTCCTCATCAGTGCTGCACTACAATTGCCACAAGTGTCTTGGGTGTGAAGCCTTAGTCTGCAGCCAGTCAATACATTCAGGATCTTGGCCAAGACTACCCAGCTCAAACAGAAGCCAGGTGAAAAGTCAGTCTACAAAGGCATCTCAGCAGCTTTGGATGTGTGTTTCTTCACAGCTGTACAAGACAGACTTGAAAAAGAGAACTTGAAAGAACTACTGTGTTAGTTTCTCAGCGTGAGTTTTGCAATTCCATGATAATACTGGTACTAAATCCTGCCTGTATTTAAGGTGGTCACTTTATGTACTCGCAACTTCAGCATTCCTTTTAGCTCACTGCAGTTCTGCAGCTGAAAGACTACATTAATATCTAGTCTTTCAAGGGCTTCAAAGTAAAGGAACAGAGGCAGGCAAAGGAACTAAAATATATCCCGCCAGCCTGAAACTAAATTCTTAACCTGATCCAGCATTTTTTGGAATACACAGTTCAATGAGCTGGCTGCAGTTGTTGAAAGGGGCAGGTTTTTCCGTGGATCCTTCTTCAGTCATACAGGTAAACCCAAGTAAGACAATCAACTGAAAAGCTAAAGTCTTACCAATTTCAGTTTTTCTTCAACCTAGAAAAAATTGCCAGTCCTCAGCAGACTTGTCACCTTCTGGATCCACGTGCTGCAGGAGTTACCCTGTGAAGGGAGGAAAAGCAAACTGGTTATTACTGATAAAGCTGCATCTCTGAGCTGGAACGGATGAAAACAAATTTATACAAAGGTCCCATCACAGACATTGTTAGTGATTTGTGTAATCAGTCATAACCACTTCCACTTTGATCCATCTGCATCAGAAAGCTCTTGCCAGTGGACAGATTCCAGACTAGATCACTTGCCTACAGCATATTAATTCATCTGCAGTATGTAAATACACCTTCATGAGCAGACAGACCCCATCTCTGGCTAGAATTAACAGTGCTTCTCAACTTTGTGCAGTATCTACACTGTTACCGAAGTGTGAAGCCAGCCCGAAAGAAGTTTCCTGCTACTTTTATTCAGTCTTAGCAAGGCAGCTCACTCCTACAGATGGAAGGTTGTAAACAATCTCTGCTTGTTCCCACACTTGTTTTCTGAGATGTTACAACATACCACACTTCAAGACCATGAGAGCCACAGGAGGCTCAGACAAAGCCACCTAATTAATACTAGTGCACATGCAAGAAGGGCTTGTTACAAGAATTCGATGATGCCAGTAAAAGAGAGAGCTTTCAGCCTGTGACCATAAATGTGTAAGTGATATTTACAATTAGAGTTGGCCTCCTACAGGCACAACAAATCGATGGGGAATCAGAGCTTCCAGGAAAAGCTCTAAAACTGTCTGCTCCCTATCACAGCTGCTGCTTCCAAATGGAAAACACACCATCAGGACAGACCATATTCAAAGCTTTATTCTTCTTCCTAGCAGGAATGAAGAGCCTCAGAAGTACTCTCTGTACTCAGTCCTGCTACATCAAAATCCTTTGGAAGAAAACCCAAGTGACATCAGCTATTGACTAACAGTGTGTGGAAAATTGCAAGTTTCTGCCACCACAACCATCTGCAACACAGAGCAGAGGGTGAGGAAAGCAGAGACATTTAATTTTGGACAACTCTGAAGCTTTTATCTTCCAGTTATGAGCTTCACAGTAGAAGGGAGCAGAATGGGCCACAAAAAGACATCTGCTACACAGAAGATGGCAGTGGTACCACATAGCTCAGTGAAGAGTTCGAGCACAGTGTTCAGCTGTAGGATGTTGACTCATGTCCATACTTTGTATACTTCCACCAAACCTACCACCAGCTGCGTATTAGAAAACAGGTAAAACTACAGCAATGGCTTCTCCAGGGAAGGTACAACTGGCAGGAGAGCAGACCAGGTTCCTGAACTTCAGGACAAGCAAATCTTCCCCAGCTGAAACTCCCAGGAGTTCTGGTGACATTGACCTTTCACTGTTTTATTTAGGAAATTATGAGACACTAATACAAGAGTTACCCAAGACCTTCAGCCACTTGGATTTTAAGCTACTTTGCCATTCACAGCTTACACCTTAGTGAAATTGTTTAAAATAAAACTGGACACAATTAGTCATTAGGATTTTGTACTAGTGACTCAGTGTAACTGATCTAACTAAGCCCTATCTCCCTGAGTGTTCTCTCCCATATAATCTTCAGATTACAAACAACACATCTTTTCTGATATTTTTATCTCATTTTAGCCTGTCACTCCCTTAAAGGAGCATACCAGCTTGTCATTACTTTCAGAAAACTCAGCTGGTGGTAGGCAGGATTAAGCTTTGACACTTGTGAACTAGTATTTTTCTATTTTAAGACAGTCTAAACACACATTCACTGAACTTACGCACCTCAAACATGTGCTAGAGGATCATGTATTTGTCAGGATCTTCACCCAAAAGCTCAGATCAGTCTGCAGATGTAACACAAAGCTGGCACTGCTGCTGCAGTTGCACAGGTATCTGCTGTGATTATTTAAGCAATAGATCTATTCTGTGAAGACTACATTGGTAAACTCCAAGCACTATGGATCCAGCTGTGGCACTTCAGGTACTTTCCCTAGTACCTGGTACTTCTGAAGACCTAAACAGATCTGTCTCAGCCAGGGCACATTTGCAGGGGCTGAGTCAAGGCACTCTGCTCTAAAATTTTAAGGGTTTAGCTTACTAAAATGGATTTCAGCTCTGCCTCTAATCACATAGGACAAATGGCTCCCTCTTTACCAGCTGGGGTAAGGTCACCTTGCTTCTGTTTTGTTAAACCCTTTTTTGTATTGACCCAATAAACTTGTCTGTTTACAAAAAAGGACAGATAACCAGTGTTGAGCCAGACAAATTTTAATCTAGAATCTCCTCTAACTGGGTCAGCATTAATTTAAGTGGACAGACATTTGGCCTTTTCTGTGTACAGAACACAGGATTCTCTCCTGGCAGCTTAGACAAAATTAGCAAGAGGCAGTAAGTAAACCACTAGAAGCAATCAAGGCTGCTTTTCCATCCACTACGGGGTTTGAGATCTGCATTTAGGAACACAAAGAAGTTGAAGCTCCAAGCCCCAAGGATGTTATTTTGAAGAACCTTAATTGTTCAATTATTTTAAAAAAATTTTTTAAAAAATTAACTTACAGGCATCATAGCCCCCAAACCCAACAGCTCTTTTAAGCAATGCTCTTAAGTCCCAATTGTGACTGAGAGCTAACTTTAAAATCAATCACGGGAAAGCAAGTGCTGGATTTGTGGACTTTTCATCTACTTTTACATCACAAAAAGCCGAAAACCACGTTACAGGAAACATTTCAGCATTATTGTTAACAGAGTGCGCTTCACGTGTACAAGTGTAATGAGAAAAAAAACCCCTATGTCTCCCCTTTCCAGGCAGGAATAGGAACAAGAACAACAAAAGCCAACAGAGCTACAGCAAATTCCTTATGTATCCTTTCAAAGACACTGGGTTTTGGGAAAGCCATCATCAAAATATTTACTTGTACAGTAAGTGAATTCACAACTGTCAACAAATCCAAGACCTGTATACATTTCAGTTACAGGTTTCCTGTGGAGAGGAAACTCTTCCAAGGACAGAAGTCACTTCATGCTGTGAGTCAATGGGGCACTATCAGGATTTGGTAACGACCAAGCATTAGAGCTCCTCCACCCACGGACGCAGGGTCTGACTGCATACTGGAAAGCCAACGCTAAAAAAATCAAAGACATTAAAGGAAGCCATTCCCACAGGGTCCTTCCCTCAGGCCTTTTAATGAGCCACTGAAAGCCTCATTTCACTGAAGCACTAGAAACGCTTCTGGCTAATGCAAAGATGCAGCTATATGGAACAGACAAGAGCAAAGGCATCTTTGAAAGGGGCTCCACTAGAAAGATATTTTATGCTCCATTACACTGACTGAAGAATCTTGAAGGAATGCCATTTCCAGGAATGGGAGTTTGGTCCAAAGGCCTCATAGCTGCTCTCTCACCAGGCAGCACTCTGGCTCACTGGTGCTCTCAGAGCTCAGCTGGATACCAAAATGGACCATGTCTGGCCAACACTGCAAGTCTTTAAAAATCCCCTTTCCTTTTCTTTTACAGCATCTACCAAGTAGTGTTATACTCTCTCTTACCCACAAAGATTCAGAAGAGCCAAAGAGGCTGCTTCTGACAGACTGAGCAGACAGACTCTGTTAACTAACACATCACACATTTCTTGGGCTGGATTAATCTATTTTTAGTGTCCACTTGGGGAATAAAACTCAAAGCAAGTATGTTAGACAACAGGAAAGCAAAACCATCCAAACCTAAGAAGAGTTGTGCCTAGGCAGATTGGGATCAGAAGTAATTTTTTTTTACCACCTCTTTGAAGGGGAAAGAAGGAAGGTTGTTTCATTGAAATTAGTTCTCTAGGGAATGTTTTAGGAAATTGTCTTTAACACCAAACAAAGATAATGCCCCTTCTGAAAAATACACTGCAAAACCAGAAGTTACAGGCCTGTCACTACCAGATAAGATATTTAGAACCAAGTCATGGACAAATGAGCTTTATTAAGCAAAGGGTGGAAAGCCAGAGTAGTACACAGTTTTTTAAACAAAAGCAAGTTTTATGCCAGCATACTACTCAAATCTCACTCCAGGAAGTGTACAGAAATGTCACATCACTGAGCATTCAATGGTTTAAATACAGAGGAAGATGCTTAGAGACCATCCTGATGAAGATGAACAGACCTGGGAAAGGCTCTGAAGCATGTGTCCTGATGGGAAAGGCTGCCATACTAAGTATTTGTAAGGCACTGGAAGACTGAGGGCACACAAGCTACACAACTACAGGAACCTGTGCAAGAGGAATCATGAAGAAAGCCTTGAGCTCTACTGCCCAGTCCCATATCCTGTCTTTTACCCAGCACTTCTTGTATAAAAAAATATGCCTTCCTTTCAATGGCAAAGCATCAAGTCTAAACTGCTACTTTGTTTCAGGAAAATTACACAGATATAAGTATTTTAGAGCTATACCAGTACTATGCCTCATCAGCTTAAGCACACAAAACAAGCCATGACACCACTTACCTTGAGACTGGCATGTACCCAGCCCAAGCTCACCCAGTGCAGAACCTCCCATAACCCTTAGTGGTGGCTCAGAGGGGAAAACATGAAACAAATGCTGAGATCATCTTGATGCATCACTAGGTACTTCTGGCCATTTGAAAGAGTCAACTAAGTCTCAGAACTCAAAGCACAGAGGGTGTAATTAGGAATTAGCTGAGCACCTCAAGCACTTAAGCTTCTGGTTAGATGTGGCCATGAGAGAGAAAGCACAGTCCTCGGGAATCTAGCAAAGCCCACCATGGTTTTGTTGTCCAGCATCTGACAGATTTTACCTCCAAGAGGGCACACTGACATGTCCCCTCACAAGGATGCACATAGAAGCACATGGAAGTCCTTGGCGCAAATCTGTCCACCTTGTGCTGGAGCCAGCACTCAGGCCAGGATTTAGCTGGTTGGCAAGTACAGACACCAGCAAGTATTGTTTACACCCTGTTCCAAAAAGAATTTCTTGGCTGGTGCCTTCACTGGAATCTGACCTTTTCATGAATTACAATACTTGGCTCATACTAAGTTTAGAGGTACTGTGAGGTTACAGGGATAAAGTTCACAGCACAAGGTACCATCAGCACAGAAAGACAGGTGCCTTTAACTGGAGTTTTGTCCTTTTTTGACTCTGAGGAATCCCACATCTTCAGAGCAGAAATCAACCACCTAAGAGGGCTGGGTGCATATCCAGCTTAAAAAAGAAATCATCTGAGACTAATTCCATAGCCAAAAGGGCCAAAGGCTCTTCAGATCTTTCAATTCTCCAAGAAGGCTAATTTACAGTCAAATGAGTCTTGAATTCTACTTCCTTCCAGCTACAGGAACTGACCTTTGTTTCTTCACAATATCATTTTAGCTGACCAAAAATAGTTCTACTGCACCACAGGCAGCTTTTGTGTATTACCCAAGGAGGTAGCTATATAGACTCCTTGTGTGTCACAATGTCTGGTTCCTCTTTATCTCACATGGATTGAAAACCACTGCATTAGCTTTTATTGCATACACCCAATGAACATGATTAAACTAAGGCAGAACAAGGCTCTGACTTCACAGAAATCAATTAATTGCAGTAAACAAATAACTATGTTTGCTTACATAACATAAGCCTTTCCTTTAAGATATAGCAACCTCAGACTGTCACACTCCAATCACTACCTCATGGAACTACAGGGCAAAGCCTCAACTTCCTGTACAAGAGGTCAAGCTTACTTTTAGGTTTAGAGAGAAATACTGGGCAACACCTTTCCATGGTCTTACAGGGGCAGCATTAAACTCCAGGGAAGGAGTGGAGTAAACAGACTAAGAACCTCACAATCCATGCTCAGCAGTTGAGGGAATGATCCTACAATCAGCCTACAAAGTGAGCAAATGCAAACTACATAGTAGACCGACCAACCTCCCCAAAGGAGTCTGCTCTATTCCTTCACTGCATTTTGAAGTAGGGCATCATATTGTTAAAGCCTCATTTACCTTCTGACTCCAATCTCTCCATCCCCACACTGTTAGAGCTCAGCTGTTGATAATGGATAAATTAGCTCAAAATGAAAGCACAGCTGTTTGCGCAGCTACAGAGTGCACAGAGGAGCAAGTGGGGAACATGCTCTAGACCAGCTGCACAGCAAGGAAAGACCACTATACTTCAGCACAACACAGACAATAGAACTTAATTCAAGACTGGTCCAGCTCAAGTAGTCTAAAAACACCTACATTTGAACATGATCCAAAGCTGAGGTGCCACTTGACTGAGGTCTTCAAACACCTTGCTTATTTTTTCCCCTGACGAGCAGCTCCTCTCCACAGGGGAGCAGAAGATTTGCAGAGTCATTCGCTCAAAGACTGTCCATGACTGATAGAAGGGTCACACTAGGGGAGTCGAATTCATGTAATGACATTGAAAATGAAGGAATATTTCACAACAGAAAAACAACCTACAAAGAGACAGGACCTGACCAACACATAGCTACCACCACTGCCAAATATCCAGGGGTTCTACCAGAATGCCAACTAAAACTGAGGGGTTTTGAGTGCTACAGTTTCAACAATTCAATGTTTAAAGAACTACACTTCCCTTTCTCCTGCTGAATCCAAGTGAGAGCCTAGGGATAGTACAGGCACATGTCTTGGGACATTTTGTCCTTACCTCTTACAAAGATGTTCCCTGTAAGTGACTGTGCATCTGCTTATATCACTTAGAGCGACCTTTCATATTCACATATGCCCAACCAGTGCTTCACAGAACTGGGTGTTCCAGTTAAAGGACAGTCAGGCTTGAACATTCTCAGCATAATCTTTTGGAACCTGCAGCTCTATGTAAAAGCATCTTTGAAGATTTAAGTATAGAAGCAGAAAAAATTATTGAACAGTGAACTTCTCAATAGCAATCAGTCTCTTTTCCCCTCTTGAGGAGCCCATACTAGACTTTTTGAGTACTCAATGCCCTGGATAAGGTTGTATCGCAGCTACTACAAACTAATACATAAGACATTTCAGAAGGGTGTTTGCAAGGGCTTAATCGATATTAGTTGTCAGTGTCATTTATTTTAGTCACACCAAAGCCACAATGAGAAAAAACTCAAGTATTTCTCAACAGCAGAGTTAAGTGCTAGGCAACTGCACTTCTTGGTCAGCCCAGAGATACAGATAATCATCTGTACCCTGCCAAGTATGACACCTCCTTCCACTGCCGTTACCTCGAACAGAGCACAGACACAAAGATGTTTCAAGCACTTGGTTTGTACAGAACTGCTTTGCAAAGCATTTTGAATTATTGCTGCCCAATATTGGCAAAGTAAAGCTGGCAGTAAGAGACAATTTTTATTATTAAATCAACTGGTACTGTTGAAGACAAGTCAAACCCTTGGGCATGCAAGCCCTCCTAGAGCTAGAAGAGGCTGAGTTAGCTGCCTGACAGGGTTAGCATCACTGCCACTCACATATGTTGAGCAAATGGGACTTTGCTTCTCTACAAGGAGGACAATGTGCCCTTGCACACTGAAATTAAAGCAACTGTTTGGTACTTCACTCAATCAGCTGAGTTTGATTAGCTGTTTAACTGTATATAAGCTTAGATTTTGCAAGATATTTAAGCTGAAGAAGGGCAAATATTTGCACACAAGATCTACTGTTCTATAGCATATTAAGAATATCAATTCAGAGCTGTAACACATCATGAAACACACTCTTCTAGAGAAACTCGAAAGTATAGATGAAGACTCCAATATACTAGCAGAACTATGATTATTTAGGCTTTTGTTGAAAAGTCCAAGCCTCCAGTTTCAGGCAGGTCTCTGCACCTTTCAGTAGGAATTATAAGCACCCAAGACCCCCAGCACCCACAACCCTACCTGAGACTTTGCTAAACCCTGTTCTTTGTTAACTTAACCCAAGTTCTGGTACTGCCAGAGTTGGCACTGTGAAAGTAGGCACGAAGAGACAAGAGATACAGAGCAAGAAAGAGGAATAACAGAGCAATGTCAATCCCGCAGCACTCGGGCCATTTCCATTATTGAGTAAGGTTAAATTACAGAAGGTTGGAATCACTGTTCTAAAGCCACCGTTTCCTATTGTACACCAAATGACATCTAAAAGTACAGTTGGAATTTAGCAGATTCGGATAACCTCTCCTTATGCCTGTGTCAAGGACAGAGTATGTTATTCTGCCATCTTTCCTTCCCAGTGCTACATCCCAGAACAACCATTTCAACATGTTCATCTCTGGGTTTTCACATGACAAGTTTAATAAAGCAGCTTTATGAAACACTAAGAGCTTAAGCTGCTATTCTTTCTCTGATAGAAAAATATAGCTTTTACAAGAGCAGAACAAATTAAATTTTAAGTTTAACTTCTTCAGAAACAGTTTTCCAGGATGGAAGGATTTGTTCCCAACTCTACATCATCTCCACTCCTAAAAAAGACAGTCTGGCACAATCTTAGATCAGTCTCATCTTCCGTGCAGCTATTTCGTCAGTAACATAGAGGACCTCCTGTGCAAAAGCAACTATTTGTAAAAATAAGGCAAGAATGCAGAAGAACCCAAGCATTAGTTCTTGCTTCTCTTTTAATAACCTTATTGTTCTTACTCTTGATTTTGAGACCAAAATAAGCCATGTCTAGAATATTATGAACAGGTACACATCCCCTGACTCAAGGGGACAGGAGAAGCCATTGAAACTCCTCTTGTGAAATGAGAACTAAGCAAGCACCTAAGAGAGGGTGCAGACAAAACAAGAAAAGCTATCACAACAACCAAGGACTCATTGCGAGTAACAAAACTCCCCACACAGGAAACAAACACTGTCAAAGGTCTGAAAATGACACCACAGATGCAAACAGTTGAACTGAGCGTCCTAGGAACACCATATCAGCAGAGACTAGAACATGTCAGCGTAAGCAATATTACAAATATGGCTGAGCACGATAATAATTGATAAATAAGGCCTGTAAGATGAACACAGTTCACAAGTTAGCTGACTAACAGGCAACTAACATTTGTTACAGAAGGAGGCACCAGGGCTGTGGTAGCCAAACAGTAATCTGCAAGAGGCAGTCAGGAACCTTAAGTGCCTGCCAGACCAGTGACAACTGTACATCAACAATAAGAGGAAGCTGCTACGAATTCACTGAGGAAACCTTCATGAGAACACAGCTACAGAATGCAATCCCTCCAGCTGTAACCGTGTGAATAAAGCTGCTGCTGACATACCTCTCCAGACAAGTTAGAGTCAAGTGAGGGATTTCATCAGCTGTAACACACAAACAGCGACAGACACATCTACCCACCGTGTACTGGAGGGAATCCCAAGTTACACGTGAAGGTGTAGGATGGAGCAGAACCCCATCACAGAGACTGACAGGCAGATACCCAGCACCGAACAAAAGGGAGTCTGAAGCTGATTGCAAGATGCTCGTACCAGGGTCAGGACCTCGAAGCATGAGCAGTGGGGAAGAGGCCGCTTGGTGGGAGCCGCGTGACCTGACAGGCAAGAGGCACAGCACCCCTGGCTCTAACCCACACAAGGACCATCCTCAGCTCCCGATCGCATCCCACCTAGACCTGCCCTCCCTCTGAGCACAGTGATGTGCTGCTCCCAGCCCAGCCTCGCACCCCCAGGGGAGGCAGGGGGCGGCTGCCACGGCACCGCCAGGCCCCACCGCCGGGGAGAACAGAGAGGGGACCGCTCACTGACCACTACAGCCCAGCCAAGGGACACCCCACCTCCGCCCCAGCGATACACACACATTCGCACAGCAGGACGGCAGCCGGGCACGGTCAGACTCGGCCGCGGGGCAGCCCCTGAGGCCACGCACAGGCGGGAGAAGAACAGGACGGAGCTTCGGCCGTCACCCGAGCCCCGCAGGAAGGGGCTCCTCCGCCTCACCTGCAAGCCCGGCCGGGCACACGGCCCCGAGCACCTCCCGCCGCCGCTCCCGCCCGTCTGCCGCGGGCCCGCCGCCCGCCGCTCTTTAGCAGCCGCCCTCGCCCTTCCATTGGCCGCCGCTGCGCCGCTTCCGCCCAAGATCGCGCGTCAATTGGTCCGAAGGCAAACCGGAGCGGGAGCGCGTCCATCAGAGACGCGCGGGCGCCATTGGCTGGAGGGGGCCCCGAGGAGCGGAATATCGCAGTTTCATTGGCTCGGGTGCCTGTCAGGCAGGGGGAGAGCGGTGATTGGCGGCGGAGGGCCCGAGGGGCGGGGCTACCGGTGGCGAAGGGGAGCCGGCGGGGCCGCCGCCATGACAAAGCGGGCCCTGAGCTGCCGCATCTGCATCTTCGCTGCTCCTTGTCCCCACACACAACGCCCGTGCCGGGGAGAGGCCGCTGGGGAGTGTTCTACATGAGGGGCGCGTTCGCCTCTCAGTGATACGGCCTCGGTGGTCCTGAGAGCGAAAACCCCCGCCAGGCTCCTGATGAGCCCTGTAGTGCGCCCTGGTGCTGGATGCTGGTCGTGCAATAAATAATGTGTTGCAACTAAAAGTCGTTTAGGAACAATACTTGAGCGCCTTAAAAATGGTGGCTGGGCCTTCAACGCTCTAGGCGTGGTTCCCATGGGCCTGCAGGCGGCCTGTTTGTGGCAAACGCTGGGAGCTCCCTTGGGCTGCGCCAGCAGCAGGGAAGGGTCTTCCCTGGTCCTCGGAGGCGCAGGAGTGTCCGGCATCCTCCCCCCAAGTGGGATGTGCGACAGGGACAGCGAAGTCCACTTGGAGGTGGATGGACCCTGCCACGTCTGGAAGGCACTTGAGGAAAATAAATGACAAAATTAAAACTGTCGACGATATAATGTTTATAAACTTGGATTTCTTGTATTATCCCAAAAGAGCCATGTGTTGCACTGCTGGTAACACTGTTCTGAGCTGTGTTAAGGGTTGCTTTATATAACTGGGTGGAAAAATCCTTCCTCTCATTTCAGACACTTTGGTTCCTGTGTTTACTGGGAGTTGGAGCTTCCTACGTAGAGAAAGCTCTCAAGGAGCAAGTCACATTTTCCAGGGCGCTGTATGTGGAGAGATGAGTAACTGCTGTAGCCTGAGTCACAGGGAAGGAGGGAGCTCTGGGGAAGGGCAGAGAGGGAACTGCTGGAATGAGGGTGGCAGAGCAAACAGCGGCATCTTCTCTTCCGCGACTGCTGCAGGTGTGATCCCACACCACTCAGTCAAACACCAGTATTCCTTATCGTTTAATTAACCTTATGGAAATACCCAGGGTTTATGGTTGCTAAATTTGTCAGCGACTCAGCTGGGCTGAGGTTGGTGTGTTTCAAGGCAGCCGAGTTATGCTTGTGATCAAGCTACCAGATAGGCTCAGCAGATAAACATCCGGTATCAGACTCAACTAAGTATTTGAGGAATGTGTTTGAGTTTGATTACAGAAAATTGCAGTCCAGTTGACTCCAGGTGTACCTTAGCTCCTTCACCATCTGATCCAGGCAGGAAAAAACAGATCCAGGCAGGAAAACATGCCACAAAACCAGAGCTGAGCCTCCAGGCAAGGCTTTTATTTTTAAATCCTTAAGACTGTTGAAGATTTCTGTGACCAAAAAGAAGCTCAGCTGTTTGGAGAGAGCTTTGACTCTGTCACAAAGCAGAGCAAACTGAACTCTCGGCTGCCCACTTCTTGCTGAGGAAAAGTGAAACATGGGGTGGTCTTTTATACCAGTGGATGCTCAGATACATTAGTGAGGAATGAGAGCTGAGAACTGGAGACTAACACTGGAGGGGTGGCAGCACAAATTCACAGGTGGCTGTGGCGATGGGAGTCAAAATCCTGAGCTTTATTGCTGTAAGAAGGGACCTGATGGAAAAGGTGCCGTGACCCCAGAAAGAGAAGGAAGAATCAGTGCGAGTCATTGGCATTTTACTCTGGGCAGTGTTGGGGCTTCCAGCTGCACCTCATGGTGTGGGAGCAGGACTGGATTGGAGGGAGCAACAGCATTTTGGGAATACAAACCCAACTTTGGACTGTTAAAACAGCTGGAGAGCCATGGCTTGTGAAGGGAGCTGCCCTCCCTCTGAGTGTGTCGGGAGTTGGTCTGTCTGAGCTGGAATGCTGGTGAGCTCTGCAGGGCTGCTGCTGGGACCAGCGGTGCTGCCACAGGTGGAGTGCCCTGGCCAGGGGCCAGGATGGAAGCTGTGCCACTCAGAGCAAACAGCTCATGCTCAAGAAATGCCATCTGAGCAGGAGCCTGAACCATCCCACGAGAAAGGGTGCTGGGAAGAGATGAGCTTCGTTCCCAGCCCTGTAGGGAAGGATTTGGCAGCTCCACCCAGCAGATGTTTCTGCCTGATGTTACTGCAGAGAAGTGAGGTGGGGGTGTCCAGGAACACCCTAATGCTTTGGAGATGGGAGGATTCCTCTCTGAGTAGTGTGGATACTGCAAAAGGGGCCAAATGTATGTGCAGAAAACTGCAGGCACAGGAAAAATGCCGTTTTGCCTTGTGCTTTGGGCAGGCAATTACCTCTGTACAGAGGCCAAAAAAAGACTGATGATAGATAATTCCACCTCTTTAAATGCAGCAGTTGGAAAGATACCAGTCAGAGAGAACTCCATGTGCTACTGAGCCAGCCTGAAGACACCCCCGTGCAACACCGTGGTGACAGTCACCTTTTGTTCTTCACGTCTCTCTTTTTTGGCTGTTGCTGCCACAAGGAACTCAAACTCTTTTTCTGCTTCGTTTCACCTGGCCCTGCTTTTCTCCTGCTCAGCAAACATGCTGTGTGCTGAAGGACTCCTGCGGACTTTGCACCCTGAGGAAACATTTTTGCTGGAGGAAACATCAGGGTGTTCATCTCTGCCAGTGTGTAGCAGGATCAAAAAGGAAAACATCTCTTAGACAGAGCTTGATTGCAAGCTGAAAATAAGCTAAGTGCCTGTCAGTGACATGTGAGCACAAAAAAGCTTTGCAGATGGAAATAAAGGCAACACTTTTTCCTCTCCTCCTGCTCTGCCTTCCCTGCAGTGCCAGTGAGGCTTTGGCTCGTGGGCTGCAGAGCCGTGCTGTTCCGGAGCCTGTTGGATCTGGAGGCACAGTGCTCTTTGGACTCTTACGTATTTTCTGAAAATGGTGTCTAAAAGCGTAATGGGCATTTTGCAGAGCTCTAAATAGACCAGCTTCTGTCCTGAGGAGCTGGCAATGTATGGAGTCAAGTGCCAGGGATGGGAGAACGGCTGCATCATACAAACCAGCTGGGGAGGTGGCACGTGGCCCACCTGCTCAGTATTTTTCCATCACATTCTCATTCAG
Source organism: Pithys albifrons albifrons (assembly GCF_047495875.1). Classification (NCBI taxonomy): domain Eukaryota; kingdom Metazoa; phylum Chordata; class Aves; order Passeriformes; family Thamnophilidae; genus Pithys; species Pithys albifrons. The sequence goes on from NC_092470.1 coordinate 13,918,715, forward strand.
CTGCTCCTTGCCAACTTCCAGCTCTGTCACGCTCCTCAAAAGCTTCTGCTCTGGGTTTATTTAGCATGCTATTTATTTCCTAATTATAGAACTTAAGTGACTGACCTCAGCCCTGCTGGGTACTGCTGTCCACCTTTTTGTCCCCTGTAGACTACAGTCTCTTGTTTCTAATGGCTGAAGGCCATTGCTAGAGACTTCTGATTCTTTTTTTCTTGTTTTTCTACCAAACCCAAGAGGGCTCTGATTGCTAATACAGGGAGCTTCACTGAGCATCTCAGAGCAGATAGGCTGTTGCATTACCAAATTCTTTAGGCCAAAAGAGAAATGCCACTGAGCTGACCACTTTACCAGGCTGTGCTCCACTGCTTCTGTCCACAAATTCCCGACAGCCAGCTCACTGCTTTTACCCCACATCCAGTCACAACTGCTGGCTGAGGAAGAGGTTTTGAAAACCACTCCCCAGCAACAGCAGTGCCCCTGGTCCTGTTTCTGGATGTTCCACAGCACTTGAACCCTGCCTGGCTCCACAAGCATTCTCAGTGCTCTAGAAGAAGGATCCATATGTATCTCCCTGAGATGAATCTGTGCCACTACCCTCCTGAATTTTCCAGGGAATCTGGTTAGGTGAAATTCCTACCTTCTTCACCAAAAGCTGCCAGGCTGAGCAGACCTGTCCCTGCAGTCACTTTTATTGCCACCTCTTGTTTACTTACATGTGTTTCTGTCCCTTTGGTAAATCAAGACACAGCTGCAGGAGCCGATTGGTGCTTTGGTGTGGCACCTGTCCCTAAAGCCACCTGCAGAAGCAGGGAGGTTCTGTGCAGGAGAGGTGACATCAGAGCAGCAAGTGTCCGGCAGGCTGGGAGAGCAGGGAGAGGAGGCATCTCTGGTGGAAAGCAGGATGGATTCAAACAAATGGATGTAGTAGAGCCAGAGGGATGTGTGAGCTCCTAGAGTGTTTCCAGGATATCATACTGAATAAAGGAAACCGTCGGTCTTCTGTTTAGTCCCAAGTGGTCTGTCTGACATTTGCCATTATACTGTGTTCCTGAGGTTGGAGTTTGGAAAGACTATGATTATCCCACCTCAGAAAGCTGGTGAGGGAGACTGCTAAAACCATATTTATTTTTTTTTCAGTGGCTGCTTGTGAAATACTTTCTCTGGAAAATTTTCCATAGAAGTAGTGGTGCTTGAGGAGAATGAAGGGTTGAAGTTCTGCAAACTGAAATGCTCAGTGAACTGAACAATGGAATTATCAGCCCCTTGTAAAAATCGAAATTGCCTGAGGAATAGGGAAGGGCCTCTTCCTAGAGAGCAATATTTATGGAAATAAAATAAGTGGAGGCGGAAGCTACTGCCTCGTGCCAAAATAGTGGAAACTGGGATAGGTCTGGGAAGGAGGGAGGAGACAACTGTGTTTGGATGAGAGTGAGTACAAAGAAAATGGTTACAATTGTGATTTGGGAGAATGGGTGATGGTGTTGCGGAGCAGAAAGCCAGAGCTCTGCTTCCTGGAGGTGTAGAAGGAAAGCAGGGATGAGAGGAAACAGGCTTGATGCTGGTGCAGGTGAGGCTGGTGGGGACCATGGGAGCATGTTTTGGAGGGTGGACAGGTGGGGAGGAGGCAGCAAGGAACAGTGTGATGGCTGGGATGAAAGGCTAATCCGGAACATCTTCATCTCTTTGATGCTTCCCTGGAGATGCACTGGCAGTCACAGCCAAGTGGGAAGGGTCTGCTGCCACATCCAGAAGCGAGCTCAGTGTGACCACCCTTTTCGATGCACAAGGACCTGGCATGCTGCAGATCAGCTTCCCAAGAAAACACATCAACTGCAGAGCTACTGCAGTCACTGATTCCACGTCCCTCAATGTCCTCAGCTGGCTTTGCAGGAGCAGTACTTCCCTTTGGAAAACCCTGCCTGTACCACCACTGAGTTAAAGAATTGCATGGGCTGGAGGAATTAAACAGTGCTGCTGATGCTATGTAATGATCCCTTCTCCAGGCTGACACCACCTCGCACCTCGGCTCACTGCAGGCTCCACCTTGCAAAGCTGGTGTCTCAACTTTGGGAAATGACGTCTCAGTTGCCACAAGTCTGCTCAGAACAGACCAGCATTGAGATCCTGATCCCTGGAGTTCCCATGAAATCTGTCCTTGGATTTGGCAGTATTGCTGCAGGAGGATTTTGCCGGGGTTACACAGGGCTGGACATGTAGAGAGTGTGGCAGGATGGGAGGATGCGTGGCTGAATGATGATGATGGAGGTCCTTCCTACTTCCAGATCAGGAAAGAGCTACAGCCCCGACAGAGGCTAGAGGGTGCTGTGCTGCAGGAAATAGGTGTCCTTCTCCCTCCCTGCTCAGCATCCCTTCAAATCAGGTAAAAATGTGCAGGAAACGCTGCCTCTGAGCTGAGCTGAAGACCAAGGTTCTGGTTGTAGTTACTAACAACCCCCAAGGCTTTTTCAAAATAGAATATTCATTAGTTGATTATTTAGTACCCAGAAGGTGACATACAGAAAGGGTGCTTTTTCTCTGGTGGTGAAAAAGCAAAGAGGGGGAGACAGAGACAGGAGCAGGGAAAATGAGTGAGAAAATGAGGAGCAGGTCAGAAGATAAGGAAGCTGAGTGGAACAAAAGCAGAGAATAGAAGGATAAAGAAAGGAAATAGAAGACGAATCCAAAGCAGAGGATCACACCAGCTACTGTGTCCAATTAAGGGCTTCAGATCTGCTGAATGATGAAAGGGAGATTTTCTTGGGAAGAAAATAAAGGAGCACTTCTTGCTTGCGGTGGCTGAAGCTGCAAAGCCCTAGGATGATGGGACAGGATCAGCTCCTGTTTACCCAGCTGAGGTGTGGCTAATCCTGAGCCCCGCAAAGAGCAGGGCTGAGGGGAAACAGAACAGACATGATATACAGGGCTGTGTTTGCACAGCAGCTGACAGGCAGCTGCAAGACCAGGCAAAAACACAACATGCTCCTGAACAAGCAGCTCTGTGAGCAGATCCCTGCTTCCTGAAAAGCCTGCCAGCTAACCACAGGCAGCAGGAGCGAACGTGCTTCCTACGTCGGGCTGCACGTGCTCTGCAAAACACAGCCCTGCCACCCTGGAGCTGCGGTTCTGGGGTCACTGTCCTCACAGCTGGCAAAGCTGCTCTCTGCCTGCCTGCAGCAGGTGAGGCCAATGTGCTTACATTCCCAAGTCTTGCAGAAGACAACATACTGAACGTGAGAAGATGCAGGCAAACAAAGGAGGAGGAAGACTGCAAAGGAGCCCCATTTCACAGCTAAAGAGACTGCACCTCCCTCTGGGCCACAGGGAGGTTCTGGCATTCTTTCAGGTGAGCAGTGTGTGCAGCACAGTGTCCATGCAGTCAGCCCTGCTCACAGAAATGAGCCACATCAAGTCTTGATGTAGGTGACCTCCCTCCTGTTTTCCACCTTGAACCTGAGGTAGGGTAGCAAGGAGTGGACACAAGTTACCACACAAGCCCCTAACAACGGCTCTGGCCCCACCACACACACCAAAGTCGGTGCTCAGGCTGCATCCATAGGTCCCTGGGGCACATCTCCAGGAGGCACAAATAAACATGGCCCAGAACATGGATCAAAGGGAATACTCCAGGAGGATGCAAAGCCATGTTGGGGAGCTAAGAACACACATATCACTCTCTGTGTCTGCTCTGGATGTCTGCAGCAAAAGCCACAGTTTTATGGCTGGGGCTGTCAGGGCAGGGTCCCTTTGCTAGCTGGAGACATATAGGGACTCAGCACTGGAGCTGGGGCTGTCTAACTCTTCAAGAACACTGGGAGAATGCAGAATAGATGGGATTTGCATCTAGTATGAACTGGGCTGTGGGGCAGCACAAGGAGGTGAGAGGGAACAGTGAAATGTGAAAATGCCTGGAGGGGCGTTGATGACAGAAGAATGTCATGCTCTAAATAAAGGCTCTGTCTGAGGCTAGACAAAATGATTGGTGTGATGGGAGATCCCACTGAGAAGGAGGGGTGATTGCAGAGGACATATGGGATATGACTAACAGAATGGATGTTTTAAAAACATATTAGTATTAGCTTCCTGGCAGAGAAACACTTGGGACTTTACAAGCGTTTGATACAAAACTAAGCTCTAGGAAATCTCCTTCAGAGGATATTTGTGAAGCAGCTAGGGGATGGGTAGATACCCCTGCCCCTTAGGACACTCTTGTCCTTGCTAAGGAGGTCTTCACCACTCTGACTGGTGTGTATGGAAACTGTATGGAGACATCTGTGGATGTGCAGAGCTATCAGCTGGCTCCTTGCCTGGAAGCTGTTGTCGCTGATGAGAAAGGAGGTAGCACAGCCCCAGGCAGATCTCTCGGGGACAACACAGCTGCCCTGGCAGTCCCATGGTGTCCACTGCTCCAGCCTCATGTCCCCTTGTGTGCGTGCTGCTCCTGGGGCTGGTTACGTGCTCTTCTCCATGGTGGGTCTGGACACCCTGACCAGGCTTTTGCCAGGTCACACTGTGACAATGGCTCTGACAGATGGGTTTCATTGAGGACTCAAGTCTGGCTTGAAGCTTGTTTTCCTCTCCTTTTGAGGAAAGGAGGAGTCATGGGAGAGGAGTAAGTGAGCAGCTGAGCCAGCTCTCCTGGACACAGACCATGGTGCCAAATGAGCTCTTGCTGCGGTTTCTGCTGTGGCTCTGGAGGCTGCAGCCTGAGGGGGAGGAAGTGGTGGAGAAGGAGCTTCAACTGGTGTGCCAAGAGTGCAGGATCAATCCAGAATGAGAGAGAGATTAAATCACAAAGGGAAGGCTCTGATGGGTTGTGAGGTGGGGGGATGTATGGCTCTTTGCCAGCACAGGAGCTCCTGTAGCAGCTCCAGTGGAAGGCACCGGGCATCAGAAGCTTCCTCTCAGAGCAGAGGTGCTACAGAAGCCAACATCCTGCATGGATGGTCACCAGCCCCTCCACACAGGGGCACCACTGGCTCCAGGTGGCCTCTACTGCTTTAAGCTGGGGGAACCAAGAGAATAGGGAGCTGCTTTTGAGGTTTGATTTCCCCAGATTTCCTCCCAGGGTCACGTGTCTGTGCAACAGAGAGGATGGTGTGCAGGGAATGATGCTTTCCTGCTACACTGCCACAGATGTGTCTACTGAAGTGTGTCTCAAAAGGCCCCAACTCTCTCCAGGAAGAAGTGAATCCCAGAGCTGTGGCAGTCCTCCCCTTGCCTGCCAGGTTCTGGGGGATCAGAGCAAGTGCGAGGCATGGAGAGGGTGGGATGGGCAAAGTTCAAACCTTCTCATTATGCTCTGAGATACAGAGATCAAAAGACAACTTTACAAATTAATAAGGCCTCCCTGGGCAGTGCCTCTCCCCAGCATGGATGGGTGGAGAGGAGCGTGCTATAATGAGCAAACTGCCTCTTCTTCACCAGCCGGTAAGACAGGTTCTGGGCTCCTTGCAAACAAACCCTGTGGCCCAGCTTGTTAGAGTTCATTAGTGTCATTACATATTCATATAGCATTAGCACCATAAGGCCCTGTGTTTAATCAGGCTAAAAGCTTGCCTTGGTCCTTGCAGGTCTTGGAGGACCTTCCATCAAGCATATGCCAGAAGCACATGCACCAAATTGTTGGCTTGAGTAAGGAGGGGTCTTCAGAGTGTCTTAACAGGGCTGAGGATCAGAAACCTGACACAGAAACCTGGGTTATCAGAGAAACCTGGATGATAAAGTTATCAAGCACACAATTTAGTGCTTTGTGTCAAGGCAGTAGCTTGCTAAGAGCTTCCTGAAAAAGAACAAAAGAGTCATGGCTTATCTGCCTGTGGCATCTGCTTGGTGTTCAGGCAATCCTAATCCATAAGCGGTTTCGATTGTGCATCATGGTGTACCACAGAGTGTTGACTCCACTACTGGATGGGTTCTTCCAAGCAAGATGGTAGAGAGGGGAAAGTCTGGGAAGTGGTTCCTGCTCCATCTATCCCAGGCAATGCTCTGAGGCACCACAGGGAGCCACCACATAGGGGTTTAGTCTCGTAGCCAGAGGTCAGTGCTGATCCATCATAAGTGAGGAGACAGGTATTTCCCAGGGTAATTCCTACTGTAGCACATATGAATGACCTTTGAAAATGGTGCTGTTACCACTGGCTGATGAGGAAGTATGTGAAAGAGGAAAGGCTTGTGTGCCTAGCTTTTGAATGGACAAAATAAAGAGGGACATGTCCTTCCCTCAAGCCCCTCTAGCCCTTGGTTTCCCATCTGTCAAATGAAGATAAAGGCAACACCTTTTCTGTTGAAGATAAGCATGGATAAATCCTTAAAGACTGCAAAGGATTCAGAGAAGGGGGTTATATAAAGGTGCTTATATTAAGTACCTTACACAGACACACCAGCTCTAAGCTGGGTATAATCTTGTTTATTTAGGTTAGAGCAAAGGACTTGAAGTTAAACTGGCTGGGATCACATCTAAGCTCCAACAGGATCAGCAGTGGGCAGTGGAGAAAACTAGAGGACGGTGCTGCCCTTTGTCTTCTTTTTAAATCAGAAAGTTTTAGATACCCTGAAGGGCACTCAGTAGCTGTACTGAGCTTTCCATGCCCTAAGGATATTCAGTATCTAGTTTTTTTCAGATAGTCCTGAAGTTCCTGATTCCTAAACTTTCGCATCCCTAAATACACAAACTCTGTTTAAAGAAACTGTCACCCTTTGGGTGGAAAGGGCAGAGAATGTGGAAAGCTTTTTTTACTCTAGAAACTAAACAGGGAAGTCCAGCTACATGCAAGGATTGTCTGGGCTGGTGGATGTCTTCTGCGGCCATTGGAAATTACGTGCTGGCAGGCTGGAGGGCAGTGACGCTGCCTGGGGCTGCAGGAGGTTAGAGATGCTGGCGCAAACCCTTGGTTATCCTGTTAGAGGGATTAGGAGCAGACTGGAGCTTAATCCACTGCTATGGTGCTACAGCTCATTCCTCCTTCCCGCCTGGAGTGACTGACATGTGGCAGGATGGGAGGCTTGATCCCACAGGCCAGGAAACCTTCCCAGGACCTATGCTGTGACCTGAACCACAGATTTGGGCTCTAGGAAAGAGCCATGACTGTGAGGAATAGGGCTGGCTACCTCTGCCAGGATTCTATTTTTCTGGGACCTCGAAGCTGAGGTGAGGGAGGGAAAATGTGTTGCAAGGACGGTTGTGGGAGTGTTTTGGGTGGGGAATCCCTCCGGGGTGTAACGTCTGACTTTCTTTTGAGATAAACCTAAGCCAGAGAACTCCTTTATTGAACAGATAATGCAAACAATAGGAGCTGCCACCAAAAATGATCCATGCAAGGGCTGAGCAGGACTTTGCTGGGTGTGGGGGTGCATCTTTGCTACCGGATGGTGGGGCAGGGAGAGATCCTATGGTTCAGAGGTGAGTGTCTGAGAGGGAGTGGAGGGAAGGAACACAAAGCTGTTCTGGTACCTGAGGCATCACCACATACTCATTGGCCGTGAGATGCACCCTGGCCAGTTTTATGGTGGATGGGGCTTTATGCTTGAGCAAGGAGCAGCCTGTGTATTGTTTGTCTCCCTTGTTCACAGAAAAGCACCTTTGTATAAGCTGGAAGTTAAAGAGGATTGCCTCAGAGAAATGAGTGGCCCCATCACCTATTTTCCTCATTATCACCCCTGCTACGGGAACCAGGCTATCTGCTATCAGCACAGCTTGGGAAGGGTAGTAGCACAGCAAAGGCTGGAAGATCAACATGCAGAAGAAACCAAACCCAGTGGTAAATCCTGCTATAACAAGGCATAAGTAGTCCCTGCAGAAGGGAGTGAAATTATGCCTGACCTTCGACCTACCCAACTCTTTCAAGTAGAGCCATCCCTTGCGAAAACTTGGCATCTGTATGAGCCCGGGTGTGGTGTTTGCCTGTGGGAGCTGTCTCCATTCCTCCTTGCTTCTCTGTCCTTGACAGGTTGTTTCTCTCTCTTATCTGCTTCACATAGCCAGAGCTTCCCTCTGTCAGCACAGACTCTTCCCAGCAATGGTTTCTCATCGGGATGCCCCTCTCCATCGAAGGTCTCCATTCACTGCTGCCTGCAGGAAGCACCATCCCTATGGACAGCATTGCTCCGCCTGGCCTTCACCACTTGCGTTTTAATATCCTTTCCCATGCACGTTCCTCAGGACATCGGCATTCATGCCTCTGGGGACAGAAGGAAAACATTTTGCATTCTGTTTTTAGAGAGGCTGATGCTTTTTCTGCAGCTCCCTCTGGGTCTTGCATTCTCTCCAAGACTAATCCAGGCAAGTAGCCCCTCAAAAGGCAGAACAAACACCCTTGTCCTAGTTACTTGTGCACAGCCCTGGGAATCTTGCCCTGCACTCTCCTCCTCCTGACCTTGTTTCCCTCAGAACACCACAGCAGTAATTACCCTGAGGTTGAAGGGTTATTCGAAAGCAAGTACTGTGTCTTGTCTGCTCCCTCCTTTCCAGCTGCTGTTTCTCCCTACACTGGAGTTAAACTCTATCTGGAATTTCCTTTGTGTTGTTATTAATTAAAGGAAATACCACCAACGAGGGTGGTGGTATGGGTGGGAATATGTGTTCAGTTCCATGGGTTCCTCATACACTGGTGCTCTGACAAATCACCAGCACACCAGGAGAGCTGGACCTGCCAGCAGGGTCTGTCCATGGGGTATTGCTCCCAATCTAGGAGCTCACATGGGCACTGGCTGACCCTGTCTCAGAAGAACATTACCTGGACATTGGAGTGGAATGGGAAGACTGTCAAAGTGTGTGGCGTGGCTGGGCTGCCCAGCCTGTGGCCACTGCCATGGCTGCATTGCCAAAGCCAGAAATGTAGCAACACTCGTGCAGAGTCAACACATAAATATGAGCAGCCCAAGTGTCTGAGGGGGGTTAGTTAATGCTGACATGGAAGGTTTTGCAAGAAGAGATAAAAATCAGCTTCATGTTTAGGAGGAGGAGGGTCAAGTGATCCAGCATTCCTGTGCTGTGCAGTGCTCTTTTCCAAAGAATTTGCTGCTGAATACGGATTTAGCCTGAATATGCTTTGGTCTTCCAGGGTTAAATATGTTTCTGCCTTCCAGGGCAGAGCTCCCCACATGGCACCAGTTCCTCTCAAGACCATGGCTGGGCTTTTCCAGCCCTTGGTGGCTGGGCACAGCTCAGATTGGAGCCAGTTTGTGGCTGAGCCAGTGTAGCTGTGGTGCGATGCTTTGGGCAGAGAACTGTTATGTCCCTCCCAGTCCCTTTCCTGTGTACACCCAACCTGGCTGAAAGCTGTTTTCCTCGATGCTAGTTAGGAGCAATTTGGGAAAACCCCATTCCGATGACATGATGGGTTACAAGGGTGGCACAGGGCATTCGTGTTCATCCCACCCAGGGAGAGAAAAGCGGGGTTTGTGCTGCAAAGCAGCTCTTCCTCCTGCCAAGTGCTGGCGGCCTCCAAGTACATCCCGGCCCAGCTCTGCACCCTCTGCCTGCCAGCCAGGGCCGGGAGTCCTGGACACTCCCAGCCTCAGAAAATCTCCACCGGCCACCCGACTGCCAAGGTCTGACATAGGGCAAAACAGCGGACAGCCCACACCGGAGCATCATCAATTTGGCCGTGGTGGCTCTTAACTTCCAGGCTAATGAGGCACCTTTGACTCTGAGGCCAGCTCCCAACTTTGCCTCTCGTCCGCCTGCTGCCTGCCTGAACCCTGCACCCTAGGTTGGCTTCGGTCCTCCCTTTGCTGCCTGCTCCCTCCTTGCTGCCTGCACCCCACGGGCTGCCTGCTTCCCCAGAGTTGCGTGCACTCCCAGTGCTGCCCGCTCCTCCAGTGCTGCCTGCACCCCCAGTGCTGCCCGCTTCCCCAGTGCTGCCTGCACCCCCAGTGCTGCCTGCTCCCCCCGCGAAGGCTCCCCAGGGGCGCACACCCTCAGCGGGGCAGTGCCCAGCGCGGTGGGGCCGGTCCCGCCCCGGGGGCGGGCGGCGGAGCACGTGGGGCCGCCGGGCCGGGCTGAGTCACTGCCCTCCCCGAGCCCCGCGGCGGAGCGGAGCGGCTCGGTGGAGGTCGCACGGCTCGGCGCGGCTCGGAACGAGGATGAGGATGGCGAGGCTGGAGTTCCGAGTGCTGCTCGCCCTGGCGTCAGGGCTCTCGCTGCTGCTGATCGTGTCCGGTGAGTGCCGGGGAGCCCGGGATGCCGAGGATCCGGAGTGCAGGAAAATCTGGCTGCCAGGGACCTTGGAGTGCTGGAGTGCCCGAGTTCGGGGATCCCGGGGTGCAAGGGGATCCAGGGTGCTAAGGAGCCTGGGGTGCTGGGGGTCTGGAGTGCCGGGGAGCGTGAGCAGCAGGGGATCCCGAGTTCAGGGGATTCCAGAGTACAGGGAATCCCGGGATGCTGAGGATCTGGAGTGCAGGGGATCCAGGGTGCAGGGGATCCAGGGTGCAGGGGTTGTCCGGTATGCAGGGGAAGCCGAGATGCCGGGGAATGGTGGTGCCAGGGATCCGGGATGCAGAGCGAGAGAATGTGGGGTGCAGGGTGAGGAGGTCCTGGTTACCATGTGTAGGGTGCAGGGGTCTGAGTGAGAGGGTGCGTAGCCCCAGGGAGGAACTCGGGTCCACGGCCCCGTCCTGTCTCCCAAGCCGGGAGTCGCTCAGCCGGGAATCCCATGCTTTCAGAGTCAGAAAACCGTGCCCACAATGTAAACAATCCCCCTGGAACCGCCTGGTACTGCGCACCCGGCTGACCTGGCCGGGAGAACCGCGGGGAGTAGCAGCACGAGCATCACCCTGAGCGTCAGATCTGGGGTGGTTGGCTCCGGAAGGGATGGACGAGACCAGAGAGAAGGGGAGCAAAGCTCAAGCAGAGGCTTCAGGCCAAGGGTCAAAGGGCAGAAGGAGAGGATGAGGAAGGCCCTGTTTGTGTTTGCTCTCCCTGGGCTGAGGTGCCCTTTTTCCCCTCTTGAGACCTGACCTCCCCCAGCCCTGTTGGGATGAGCTGTCCCAGTATTCAGAGGATGTTATTTTTGCCTTTTAGCTAGCCTGTGGGTTCATATAAGCAAACATTTCCAAAAGTGGTGTCTGATCTTTGTTGCCTTGGTTCCCGAGTGTTCAGCCCGTGACAGCTCTGTCACCGACCAGAGAAAAATGTGTATGTGGAGGATGGAGATGCTGTACTGCTCCGAACCCAGGTCCACAACAGCCCAGAAACAGGAGCATCCAAAACTGCTTGCTACAGTGGAAAATGTGATCTGTGTGCCTCGCTACTAGGCAGGGGGTTGGCTACTGAGACCCACCACGTAAGGGATAATTCCTGGGAGGGGGTAAAAAGAAGTCCAGTTACTTGGAATAACTAAAGTATAAAACTGGGACCCCTCCTGTCCCGACCCTGGGAGGAGCCCTTGCTGCTTTGCTGCTGTGTCCCACCCTAGATACTCCTGCACTGGAGGCAGTGAGGATGCTGGGGAGGACACATTCCTTGGCGCTCTGTGCCTGGGGAGGCAGCTGGCTCCCGCTGCTGAACAGAAGTAACTCTGTCCACAAGGTCTTGGCTGGCTGCCGGGAGAGATCCCTGGTTTGGGGTGGCTGGATGTGCCCGAGACTTGTGGAGGAGTGTGGGGCAAAGGCATCCCCTGTATCAGCAGGAGCCCTCTCCTCCCATGGTGTAGCTCATGGCAGCGCATTGATGGAGCATGAGGTCATGCAGAACAGGCTGGGCAGTGCAGGCAGTGACTTGAACCATGCCCAAGTTTTTCTGCCTCCTGAGGCTGGACTAAGGGAGCTTCAGCATCTTTTTGGAAACCTTCATCTGTTGTTGGCCTGTCAGCCACCAGTGTGTACCCTAGAGATGTGGAGTGTCATGAAGAGTGGGATTAACTCTAAGGAGTCCTGCTATTAAAGGACTAATTAGTAGGAGCTCACTGAGTAGTAGCTTAGGCTAATGAGAACTGCTGTGTTTGGTGTGGGTCTGGGCAGCAAGCCCACAGCTTGTTAATTTCCACCTTCTCCAGGTCATGTAGGTAGCACAGGGTTATTCCCGGGTCTCCACCTGGGTTCAACCCTTGCTCTGACTTCTCAACAGGACAGAGTGGGAAAAAGAAGGAAAAGATCCAGAATGGGTCCTTCCCATGGGCTGCAGTTCTTCATGAGCTGCTCTGATGTGGGTCCTTTCCATGAGATATACAGCCCACGAGGAAGAGACTGCTCCAGTCCGACCTCCTCCGTGGGCTGCAGTGTGCATATCTGCTCCCCAGTGGTCCTCCACAGGCTGCAGGGAGACAGGTCTTCATGGGTTGCAATGGCATCCCTGCTCAAGCCCCTGGAGCATTTCCTTCCCCTCCTTATTCTCTGACGGGGGTTTCTGCAAGGCTGTTTCTCCCACATTTTTCTCACTCCTTGCCCACAGCTGCTGTGCAGTGTTTTTTACCTTATCTTGAGTATATTATCACAGAAGCAACTTGAGTGTTGGTGATGGGCACAGCCCTGGGGAGCAGAGGGTCTGTTTTGGCATTTCTGGGACTGGCTGTCTCCACCATGGCAGCAGCTCCTGATGTCTTCTTGGAGATGCCACCTTTGCAGCCCCCTGCCACCACCACCTTGCCATGTAAACCCTATACCACGGGAGATGCTGGAGGTGGAGGAACAGGCAGGGAAAATAGAGCAACCTGAACAGTTCCCATGGGCAACCTGCCTGTGAGCTGGAGCTGCCTTGTGAAGCTGCTTGGAGAATGATGGAAGTCTGGCAGACGTCCTGCAGGGATGGACCCTGTGCTCCCTCCCTACATGTCTCCAGCATCTGGAAACTGAGGCATGCAGGCTCCCCTTACAATTTCTTTGTTTGTGTTCTTACAAGTACAAACTTCCATCAACAAAACCCAGCAATGGCACCAGCCCCTTTCCCTTGAATGATCCTGTCCTGCTTGTGCCTGAGCGAATCCCAGCCTGGCCAGCCCTGCTTCTTAGCCAAGTGTCAGAAACATTTGATGCTCTGAAACCCTGGGCTACCCTATTCTCACTTTCGTGTGCAGGCTCTGTTAAACACCTTTTTTAATGTGTCAGGGCAGAGCAGGTCCTTGCTGCTCTCTCATGCGCCTGATCTCAGCCATCACTAATGAATGCCAGCAGCCCTGTGCAGCATCCAGCAGCCAGTCCCTGCAAGGTGCTCCCCTTCCCATGGAATCTGCAGCAGACCAGTTCCTGCTTTTGGGTTGGGATGCCCTTGTGTGCCTCTGTGGGGCTCTGGTGGATGCCCACCTTGGGATGGTTTGCAGTGACACATGGCTTTACTTCCAGGTGACTTCTGTGATGTGAACCACTGTCAGAATGGGGGCACCTGCTTGACTGGGATTAACGAGGCCCCATTCTTCTGCATCTGCCCTGAGGGCTACATTGGGATTGACTGCAATGAGACGGAGAAAGGTGAGGAGCTGACCCTCTCATGGGTGCTCCAAGAAGGCCAGGAGCCTTATGGCAAGTTAGTGTGCCCTTGTTGTGGCCCTGCACCACTGCCTCTGGGGTCCAGCCTTGCTGATGGTGGATGGACACATAAAATGGACATCCAAGCAGAGATACGGTGACAGGATATGCCTGGGGTGAATGCAATGTCTTTGGGGAGTGGGAGCCCACTGGATGCTCTTTATTTTCCATGCGTGCCTGTATTACAGCTGTTTTTTTCATTCCTCAGGCCCCTGCCACCCCAATCCTTGCCACAACAATGGCGAGTGCCAGCTGGTTCCAAACCGGGGTGATGTCTTCACTGACTATGTCTGCAAGTGCCCCATGGGATACGATGGGGTGCACTGCCAGAACAGTGAGTATAGGGGTGTGGCGGGGCCAGGAGAAGCTACTTGTCCACTAAGGCTTGGGGAAACCCTAGACAGCTCCAGGATGGCAGTCGTGGGTGAATGTTTGCAGTTGTGACTGTGTGGGGCACCAGCTTGTGTCAGGACCAGGGGTGGTTTTGGAATTTGCAGGGTGGAGGGAAGGATCGTGGCACAGGGACACTGTGTTTGAGCCTTACTGTGCGTCTCTGGAGGGGCATGGTGTCTTGCGCAGTGAGACAAGGGATGCCTTGAGGCTCAGGTTGCTCCATATGGGCTCCCAGCCTTGAGTGTCCCAGTGCACCGTGTGGCTACACTCAGTGGGGACATGATGTTAGACAGCTCCTTGGGTTAGAACTTCAACTCAAGCCACCCTATCAGCAAGGACACTGCCATGGCCTTGCTCAGAGGATATCTCCCCCTCTTTCTGCTGCACTGAATGAGGGGTCTCGTCTCTGGGACTGGCTCCGGGATCACCTCCTGAGCTCTCTCGGTCTGTCTCCTAGACAAGAATGAGTGCTCCTCCCAACCTTGCAAAAATGGAGGCACCTGCCTGGACCTGGATGGTGACTACACCTGCAAGTGTCCTTCTCCATTCTTGGGAAAGACCTGCCATGTCCGTAAGTCCCCGACACCAACTGTACAGAATTCTCTTTCCTTTCCCTGTTCCTCTGTACTCTGCCCATCATTGCCAATGTCCCCGGGAGAGACCTCACCAGCTGGTTTAGGGGACCTGGAGGGCAGCTGTGAGTGCTGGTGTGCTGGCAGTCCTTGATGCCTCCTATCCAGGTCCTAATGGAGAGAATATCCTTGTGAAGGTGCTGCCTCCTCTCAGGGAGGGCCTCAGGATGGCCTTTTCACCCCAGACCTCTGAGCTGTGAGGAGGGAGACTGATGGATGGTGTAGTTTTGGATGAGGGCTGAGGAGGAGGGGCAGTCAGATCCTAGGGCTGGCCTCCATCTCCTGCTCTGTCCTGAGACAAGAAACAAATGATCCCTAGTTCTGCTCCCTGATACTGTCTCTCTTTGGTCCTGATCTCCCCACTGCCCACAGGCTGTGCTGTTCTTCTGGGCATGGAAGGAGGAGCCATCTCTGATGCCCAGCTCTCAGCATCCTCTGTTTACTATGGCTTCCTTGGCCTCCAGCGCTGGGGGCCGGAGCTTGCCCGCCTCAACAACCATGGCATTGTCAATGCCTGGACCTCCAGCAACTATGACAAGAGCCCCTGGATCCAGGTACCTGTTGTAGGACTAGGGGCACCAGCATAGACAGCAGCCCTGGTAGCCATGGCCGATCTTGCAGCACTACTGTCATGGGTTTTCCTTGCTCCTATTGGCAAATGTGGGGCTAAATTTCTGTAGCAAGGTTCCACACAGGGGCATCTTGGGATGTGCCTGGAGAAGGCAAGTCCATTGGAGGAAGATGGGAACCTGAGGTGGTGATCCTTGGTCTTCTCACTGCGGGATGTAAGGCTAGAGGGATGGAGGGGTTTTGCCTGGAGGAAGCCACAGCACCCTGGGCAGCTTCTCTCCCAGTCCGGGAGTCTGAGAGTGAGCCCATCCTCCCATCCAGGCTTGGTGGTGCAGGTGGGTGCAGGGGCTGTGCACTCCATCCATGCTGTGCCTGGCTCATCCTCCTCCTGTCCACAGGCCAATCTGCTGCGGAAGATGCGGCTGAGTGGGATCATCACGCAGGGTGCACGCCGTGTGGGGCAACAGGAGTTCGTCCGTGCCTACAAAGTCGCCTACAGCCTAGATGGGAGGGAATTCACCTTCTTCAAGGATGAGAAACGGGATGTAGACAAGGTGGGCTGCGATGCTCTGCACAGGGGATGTCCCAGCTCCCCCCACCCAGTGCTGGAGTGGCTGTGAGGTGCATCCCAAACTGTCCCTGTGGGTGGGAAAATGCTTTTGAACCTGGGGCAACCTTCAGAACCATCCTAGCTGCGAGATGGCACAGGCAGTTCCAGCTCTGAGCAGTACTCTCTGCCTCTGTTTAATTGACCATAATAAGCATAACTAAAGAAGCAGCACTGACGTATTTAGGTCATTCAGATAATATCTTTATCACTGACACACTGTGGGAACTGGGAATGGTCTGGGAGTGCTACTGAACAGCTTGGGTGGCTCAGTGCTGCACCAAGCAGGAGCTGAGAGTGTGTCTCTCAAAGCAGGAGTGTTCACAGATTGCAGTGCTCTCCACTCAATTCTTTATGGCAAGTGTCTCCTGGTTGTTTTTTGAGCATCCAGGGAATGGTTGGGAGTATCTGCTTTGCTTTTGAAAAAAAGAAAAATTCCTCTTGTTTCTGCATCAGTGGAAAAAAATGCATGAAAACATGACACAACTCTTATTTGTTGTGTTAAAAATAAAGAAGTAAGCCACCTCTATGCTTGTCATGATTTGAGGAGCATTGTGGTAGTGGGAGACAGTGGGTGTTGCTGCATGTGTGGCTCTGTGGGGGTGAGGATGAAATTGGGAGTATTGCAAAACTGTTGAGAGTTTTGAAGCTGCTGTAAAGTCATGCACTTGCTCCATGAAAGCAGAGCCCAGCTTCCTGCTCTCTGCCCTTTTGCTATTGGCATTGCTGAGGTCTGTCAGTCTGCTGTGTAAGGTATTTGATGTGGGATGCTGTGGGAGGGCTGGGCCACTCAGCCCTGCTCATTGTTGCAGGTTTTTGAGGGGAACATGGACTACGGCACCATGCAGACCAACATGTTCAACCCTCCCATCACGGCGCAGTTCATCCGCATCTACCCTGTGATGTGCCGCCGTGCCTGCACGCTGCGCTTTGAGCTTATCGGCTGCGAGATGAACGGTAAATGTTGGTGACTGTCCCCGCACTCAGGGGCTGCAGGGCAGGGGATAACATGGAGCAGGCCATCACCCCTTGTCCTTGTTCTGATCCCCCAGGAGAAGGGATTTGTCGGTGCTTTTTTCCCTCAGGCTGATGCCTGGAAATACCCTGGGGTGTGTTTGGGGAGCACAAGCTGTTAATCCCACTGGCTCAGCCATCTTGAGCTGCATTCTCATGCTACTAACACCTTGCCAAGCCAGGACTTTTTATGGTGCTCCCTGCCTGTCTGAGCTGTGAACCAGCTGCTCTTCCTGCTGGAGAGTGTGAAAAGCACCAGAGGATCAAAGTCCTCTGGGAAACATGAGGGGTGAACCCTTTCCCTGTGCAACCTGCATTCCTGCTCTGCAGCACAGCAGCCAAGCAGGACTTGCATGTTGGTGTGGGAGTCGAATGCTATGGGGGCTTGGGTCCTGTCCTGCTGCTATGTGGGGGCGGTGCCATCCATGCTTTTGGCTGGGGATGTCTTTGTGTTGGTCTCTTCACTGGTGAAAACATCCTCCTCTGACTCCTGCCAAAGCTTTCTGTATTCCAGGGCTGTACTGTGCTGTGGGGACATCTGCTCGTCTCTGCAGCAGGAGGCACTGTGAGCCAGGGAATAGCTTGGAGCTAAAAATCCTGGGGAAAGGCAGGCCTGTGCCTCTGCTGAGCAGTTCCCTGCCTCGCCCTGTTGCTGCTCCAGGCAGTGGAAACATGGGAAATGTGGGAATGGCTTCTGCAGGACTGAGGGGGTTTTGCTCGCGTCGGTGCAGTGGACTCTTTCCTTTTCACTGCCTGTGTAAACTGTTGTGTTACAGTGTATTTCAACACGGCAGGTTGCTCGGAGCCTCTGGGCATGAAATCCCGCCTGATCTCCGACCAGCAGATCACAGCCTCCAGTGTCTTCAAGACCTGGGGCATTGATGCCTTTACCTGGCACCCCCATTATGCTCGCCTGGACATGGCAGGCAAAACCAATGCCTGGACTGCACTCCACAATGGCCAGTCCGAGTGGCTGCAGGTGCGTCTCTGGGCCCTCCCTCTGCAACGTTGTGTCTCTTCCCCAGCTCCTCTGGCTGTGGCTGGGGCCACCTCCTGTGCCTGAGGTCACCTCCTGTGCTGAGGTGGCTGGAAGGAGTGTGGGCACAGTGGGAAACACTGGGCAGAGCTGTTGGCATGGTGTGGCCAGAGCCTTTCTGTGGGGCACTTGCTGAGCTGGGATCACAGGGACAGATCAGGATGGGATCACAGCCATTGGTTTTAGCAGCAGTCCTGCAGTTCTGGGTCAGAAACATCAGTGCCCATAGGGACAGGGTGGTGCTGTCTCTGTACCTTGTGAAGTGCATTGAGCATACAGCTTCCCAATTCTGCATCACCCCCTGAGGAAATGCCATCCCAGCCTGGGGTGACTGTCCCATGACCCTTTGGCTGCCCAAAACGCTGCATTTCTGTTTTGCAGGAAAAAATCAGGTTTGCTTTTCTTTTCCCAGTCTGGAATGGAAACAAATAGTTATGAAATTTCCTTCTCGGTTTCCTTTCTTCCCCTGTTTTTATACTTTTCACATGATTCCGTGACATAATAGGACAAAGCAGTTTAGATATTTGTCCCGCTTTTTATTTGGGAAGTGATTAAAAGCAGCTGCTTCACAGCCTTAAATAAACCAGCTTATCAAGACATTGGCTGATGGGGTCAGGATGACACGCTGAGTTGGGCTGTTGCACCACAGACTGCCTGTTTGTTCATGTGTGTATAAATTTGCATATGCATTCAGGATTTATATTGTATAACTGGAATTGCCCTTGATGAGCATGGAAAAAGAACTAAATTAAGGAGACTTTCAGCTCCTTCACTCATTTATCCTATGCCAGCAGCAATACTGCAGTGTGGCAGAGTAAAGAGAATGGAAACCATCTCACTTAGAACCCAAATGTCAGCCTATGTTGAACAGCATATTTTCTCAGCCAGAATTACTTTCCAGTGGAAATAAATTTCCTCTGGGAATCCTTTATTTTTTTTAATTGAGATTTTTTGCTGTCATTCCCACATTGATGTTTTCAGCAAAAAATGTGGACATGGGCAGGGGTGGGCAAGGGATATGAGGCAGTGAGTTTTTGCCCACTTTTAATTACTTTGAGGGAAGCTGTGAGTGTTGAATGATCAGATATTTCACAGTAGTACTTTATGGCTTGCTCTGGTATTGGAGTGGAAGTTGAGTGGTGTTTTCTCCATTCCTGACCCCCGAGAGCCAGCTCATCCTGGGTGCTGTAGGGTGGGAGCACTGTTTCTGCAAAGGAGTTGTGACAAGCCTTGTCTCTGTGCCAGATTGACCTCCGGGACCAGAAGAAGGTGACGGGAATCATCACACAAGGAGCTCGTGACTTTGGGCACATCCAGTACGTGGCAGCCTACAAGGTGGCCTACAGTGACAATGGCACATCCTGGACCCTGTACCGGGATGGCCAGACAAACAGCACTAAGGTGGGTGTGGGGAGGGCAAAGTGGACTGTGACCTCCCTGGGCTCAAGGATGCCATGGTGGGGAGGGATGGGTGGTGGTGGGGAGGTCCCAGCAGCGCTGACACCCACCTTTCTCTTCCTAGATCTTCCATGGCAACAGTGACAACTACTCACACAAGAAGAATGTATTCGACGTGCCCTTCTATGCCCGCTTTGTCCGCATCCTGCCTGTGGCCTGGCACAACCGCATCACCCTGCGTGTGGAGCTGCTGGGCTGCGATGAGTAGGAGCATGGGGAGTGAGGACGGGGCTGCTCTTCCCCGACACCTGGCCTGCACCCTGCCTGCCCCTGCCCACTCCTGCTCTGACCTCACTATCCCCCCTCTCTATGTCCCCACACTCTGGAGGCAGCTGAGAGGGTTCCCCTGCCCTGCATTGGTGCTGGGGCTGCAGCACTGCACTTTGGGGGGCCCTTGCAGGTGGGATATGGGAATGGCTTCTGCCCTTTTGCTGCACCAGGCAGGGCTGAGACCTCCTCCTGCAACTGGGACTGGACTGGGGGACCCTCTCCTGCCACTGGGGCTTCCTTGAGGGACCCCATCCTGCAAATGGGGCTTTGCTAGGGGACCCTGTCCTGCTTGGTTGTATACTTGCAGCTAAACCTGGGGACAAATTTTCTTCCCCTTCTTGCTTTTGCTTTCAACAGAGAGGCTGCAGGCAGTGGCAGTCCCTTGTCTGCACCTTCTTGAGGCACAGCAGTTTTCAGGGGCTTAGGGCAGGCACCCCAGGCTTGCAGCCTCTGTCATCCTCCTGCTCCCTTCGTGTCGGCAAGCAGGGGCTCTGAAAATCCTCTGGAAAAACTCAGCTGTTGTCCCCTGCCCATTTTGCCAGGCCCTGGATATCCTTGCCTGTGGTGTCAGTACCACATAGTGCGAGCAGAGTGATGAGATGTCTCCTGTCAAGAGGCACTGGGTTCCTGCTGGTGGCTCTACCTGCTGGGTGCTCCATCAGGCTGGCATTTTGGCAGGCACTCTGCATTCCACTTCCTGGAGTACCAGCTCCAGTGTCCTCCCAAGTCTCAACATTGCTGCCAACCCCAGCTTACTACAGTTTGGGGTGCCTGGAGGTGCCTTGTCCTCAGAACCAAGTGGTGACCAGGGGGACTATGATCTGCTGGTGGGGAGGGATGGTTTGTAAGCCACAAGGGTGTGGGAAAAAGATGGGAAGGTGGTAGTTAAACCACCCAAATGCAGCAGGTAGAGCTGTGACATGAGCCTTTTTGTAACCTGATATTTTCCCTCTTTTTGTGGGGTGGAGAGGAGCCTCTTGCAATGCTCAAGCCCTCAGGATTAGCAGTAGGAGATGAGCGAGACCCAGCACTGGCAGGTGGGAGTGTGGGCTGGTGGTCCTGGGCTGGCAGCAATGCTTCCCCTGCCTGGTGGGATATGAAGTGGCCATTGGGGCTGGGCCAGCAATGGGTTCGCTTTGGCAAGGGCCAAGGGAGCCTGGGTGGGGATGGTGGCAGCAGCCCCCCCGCTCTAGGGTGTCTCTGACAGTATTAAAACCAGCTGAAACTTTGGGACCGTTGGCTTGTCTGCTCTGTGCCTCCCTGAGAGCCATCTCCCAAAGACTGGCAGGTCCAGTGATCCATCAGGATCCCCTCTGAGCCCCCCAGCTTCTCCATGCTGGGGGGCTGCCAGCTGCTGTGCTGACCTCACACCTCTCTTGCTTTGACAGACCCTCCCAGCTCTCTTCCCTGTCTGAAAAACAGGGTATCTGGGCTTCATGTGCATCTTCCGTGCTGCCTCCACCCTGTCAGCTGCTGGAGCCTGTGCTCGCAGCTGGCCAGGTGCAGCGGGATGGGACTTGGGGAGGGGAAGCTTCTATCAGCACCCTACACCCTGCGTCTCCTCCTTTGGCTTTGATGCTGTAGCAAATACGCCAGCTTGGAGCTAGATCAGCTTGTACACCCCAGAGTGCTCCCAGGATGAGTGAGCTCTGGGTTTTGCCAGGGCTGTCTGCAAGGATGTGCCCAGCAGACCCCTCCTGGGCAGTGCTGAGGGATAGAGGCTTCTGGAGCAGAATCCCCCTGCATTGAGAATGGGGTCCCTTGTAGGGAAGGAGCATTGAAGTGAACAGAGATGGGGAGATTTGCTCCTCTCCAGAGTCTTCTGCCACACTGGGCAAGGACCCCTGAGGCTGGCACAAATGGCCAAGGACCACCTGCATCCCACCACAGGTCTTTGTACCCACAACGCCAGACAACCTTCATGCACATTCCTGCTGCCAGCAGTGCCCTGCTCGGCCTGGTATCCCTGTCTTTGGCCTTGCCCATGGGAGGTAGGCTCTTGCCTGATGCCATGGATGCTAGCCCCAGGCACCAGAGGGCTGGGGGGCTGCTTGCAGAGGTCTGACTGCATTCACTGTGGCTGTGGCTGCTTGGTCATAAATAGCAACCACAGCTAGAGCCAGGGCCAGGGGAGACAGTCTGCCTGGTTCACCTCCAGACATGCCGTCCTTATCACCGGGAAGCTGGTGCAGAGATAAGAGCAGTTCGTTTTAAGTCCAGCCAAGACAGCCCTGAGCCAGAGACATGGCAGAGGCTCCATAAGGAGAGCGATGGGAGCAGATGCCGTGTGTCAGAGTAGGCAATGCATCTTCAAGCCCTGGCTGCTGCTTTCCCCTGCCCACTCTGACCCCCAAGTGAGCTCCTCTGGCAGATGCTGAGCCCCTTCCCATCCCTGTGGCATTTCCTTCCTTCTCTGGAGCCCCAGGATAGGGGGCATTGATGAGACCCAGGGTGCCTTCCACACCATGCACAGCCCTCACAGCTTGTCCCTATCCCTCGGATGCTCTTCCCGGATGCAGACGGGTTACTGGAGCAGCAGGAAGGCCAGGATGGCCAGCACGCTGCGGCACCCTGCTGCCTGCTGACTAGGCTGCCTGTGCTGCCAGCTGCTGGGATATGGTTCTTCAGGAAGCATCCGTCAGAGAGCATCCTCTTGCCGCCACCTGGAAAGCCCAGCACAGCTCACGATCTCTTCCATCCTACCAGTAATTTGAATGTTCCTCCCCACTTTCAGCCTTGGCAACAGATTCCTGCTGGAATCATCCAGTGCCAGTGACATTTCATGGACAAATCTCTCTGATGGGGCCACAGTGGAGCTGTCAGCGCTGGCTTTGAGGCAGAGAGGACAGGGATGACATTTTTATGGCTGTCGTTCAGCCAAAATCTCAGCCAGCCCTAAACACATGCCCTAAACATGTGCACCTGGGTCAGAGCTACACTGACCCTGCGCAGCTTTGCTTACTCTGAAACCTGTGGTCCTACACAGGGCCCCCCTCAGGGAGCAGAAAACAAATAAGGGACCATCCCAGAAGTGTCAAAAATAACCCTTGTGGTAAGAAGTGAAGGGGATTCATTTTTCCTCGGGTCTGCTCGCAGCCAGATCCTTCCCCATGCTGCCTGCTCACCAGGAGGAGGGAGAGGCCTCGTTGGCCACATTCACACAAGAGTCATAGCCAAAAGTGAGCCTTGAGCTCTTGTTGAAAAGAGATGCATGAAAGCATTCCTGTTCCTTTCCCTGCTGCTGCTCCCCTCCTCAGGCAGGGCAGAGGATGGGTGCTGGGAGGCGAAGTGGTGCAGGCAGCACAGGCAGCATAGGACACTGTGGGGCTTGGTCCTGGGCTCTGGACCAATGGGACGCCCATACCAATGGGATGTCCATACCAGGACACCGTGCCCTGACAGGGCTGTCTGTCTGTCTGCACAAGCACGGGGTGGAGAGAACCATCCCAGTCGCTGGGTTACTGGGACACGGGCAACTTGGTCAAGCGACTGCAACGGGGCACTGGTTGCTGGGATGTAGCTAAAATGCATCTGGGATGCCATCCCACCACCTTCTCTGCCCAAGGGGCAGGGCTGGCGGGGACCAGGGTTCTTCGGCCAGGATGCAAGGCAGCGCCGTGGCCCCATGCCGGGAGATGTAATTGCCTCTCCATTGTAGGCTGCGGGACAGGCTGCTCTGGCTAGGCGAGCAGGCGGCGTGCCCGGCCGTCACACTCCCATGTCCCTGGGCAGCCCGGCTCCACTGCGTCCCTCCTTGGGGTGGACTGGCGGGCCCGGTGGGTGTGCAGGGAAAAGAAGAACAAGGAATAGCAGTGCCTCCAGACCTCAGGTCCCACGGCCATCCCCGGTCGGGGCTTCCCACGGGGAACGGGGGCTGCCGTGCCGGCGCTGGCGGCAGATAACGCCGTTTCCTTGACGGCTGCACCCTATCAGTGCGGCGGCATCGGACAGACAAGATCGCAGCCCGAGCGCTCCGTGCTGGGGGGGTGTCAGAAAGGGGTCCTGGCCGCTTTCACCCCGCAGCCAGCCTCGGGGCAGTTTATTTTTACGCGAGCTGTTTTCTTTCCGGCCTGAAGCCATCCTGCGCGTCGGCAAGAGCCGGACCGGGGCCCCCATGCCTCATTTCCTTGCCATAAAAAAACAAAGTGGGGGGTGAAGCAGCGCACCGGGCTGGGACAGCGGGTCGATGGGTCAGGGCACACGCAGCTTTGTGGTTCCTTCATGTGTTCGGCCCCACTGTCCACCCCCTGACCGCTATCCCCCGGCTGTGCCACCGCCGTGCTGCTCTTTGTGAGGATTCGATCTGGGTTTCTTGCAGCTGGGTCTGCATGTCTGTATGCCAGTGGAAGCTGGCATGGAGGGTATCATCCAAGTTTAGGGATGATGCCCCCTCACATCAGTGCTACTGGGCACCCCAGAACTTTCGTCCTGCGTTCTGTGCCTCTGCTTTGTCCACACAGCCCGAAGCAGACGCTGAAGAGGCTGAACCCTGCAGCTCAGTAACCTCTCCTGAATCCCAGAGCAGCCAGGCTGCACATCTTGGGCACAGGTCACCCTCTGACACAATCCATCTGTCCTGAGCTTCTTGTGCCTGTGGTGCTCCTGCCACATGTGTGCTGGACACCACCCTTACTTGAGAACCACGGTGTGTCCCTCCAGTTGTATGTGGGACAAAGGATGGCTCTTTTCCCCCCTCACTGTGACTTCCCCAGGGCTTTGCATGGGGCATCACAAGATCCCACCAGCCCCAACGGGGCACCTTGCTCCCCCCTGCTGTCCCTAACAAGTTGAGGGCAATGTGAGCAACTGGAACATCACAGACAAGGTGCGTTAACAGTGTGGGTGCAGCGTGCGGGCAGCATGTGGGCAGTGTGTGGTTGCATGGTGGGGCCATCAGCCAAGCATGGCAGGCAGGCAGGGGGCTGGGGGCACCCACTCCAGCTCTGGGCTGTGAGCAGGGGGTTGGGAAAGGGTGTGTTTCCCTTTAAGAGGCAGGCCCTGGAGCTGCTTCCTCTCAGCCCTGCAAGAGCCCTAAACACAGTGCATTTGCCTGCAGCCCGCCTGCACGCGTGCCTGCAGCCTGCCTGCAACCAGCGTGAGTAGAGCTTGGCCCAAGCGCTGGGACTGGGGAGGGCTGGCATCCCAGGGTGGCAGGTGCCCTGCTAGCCATGGAGGGCAGGGAGAGATGGCATTGCCACGGAGGGAGCTGGGCGTCACTGTGGAAGGTGCCAGACATCGCTGCAGTAGGTGCTGCAACATGATGCTCGCTGGCATTGCAGTTGAAGATGCCGGGCTCTCATCATGTCACTGCAACGCTGGGCTCTGGGGGGGAAGTCACCAGGCATTGGGATACCAAGGGAGCAGGGCTGGTGCCCTGCAAACCGAGGTGTGAAGCTGCAGTGCCTCGAGCCCACCCTGGGACGCGTGGGCAGCACGTGGCGTTTTGCCTGCGGCTCCGATGCCAGCAGCACTGCTCACTGCTGCGCCCACTCCAGAGCTGCGCTTGTGCTCAAGCGGGTGCACCCATGCCCTCGGGCACTGGCTTTGCAGTCCCAGTGGGTGACAAGCATGGGCTGCACCCCACGGTGAGCAGTGGCACTGACCGCAGAGGAGAGTCTGGGAGCAAGCAACCTGTGGTAAGACCAGCCATTGCATGCACGCCCTGGTCCCCGGAGATCACCATCGTACCCCCGTATCGGACCCTGCCGGGAGTAAGCACCCGCTCTCCCACAGCCCTCTGGCCCGGGGCACGTTTGCAGGCACTCGTAAGCCTTGTCTAAGCAGGACACGTATGTCAGACCCCTCCCGGTGTTGGAGAGGGTCTGCCGGAGGCTTACTGAGTGCCGGGCCCCCTCTGCCGGCTCTGGGAATGCTCACAAGTAGCTAGTCCTGGGAGCACATTGATTAAGCCCCATGTAGGACACCCATGGGTGCCCAGGCACAAAGAATTCTGAGCAGTGCAGGTTTCTGGCACCGTGGGGGCGGCCGGGCTGCCTCACCCACGGGATGTGGTTTGGAAGCGAAACATGTTGCATGGGGTCGACGCCAGTCATGTCTGGGGTGCAGAGCAGCAGCCCTGGGTGAGAGTCAGGGGTCCTTGGCCAGGATGGTGGGTGCCGCTGGGCTTTGGCCAGAGCTGGGACAGTGGAGGCAGCATGAGCCCTCTTCCCACCTCCTCGGTCGGGTTGCACGCTCGGCTGCCTCTGTAAACCGAGCTTGCTACTTACAGTGGGGCTTCTTTTCCCCCCGCACCCCTGCATGATGTTTTCCCACTGCTCCCTGTTCGAAGGACATCCTGGGATCCCTTTTCTCCAGCTGCCCCCTCCCCGGTTTGGTCTCAGCACTCCCCTCCGGGCCGGGTGCTCCATAATCCCCGAAGGGCAGCAGTGGTGAATGTGCTGTTTTGTGGTGTGACTCAGGCGGGAACATGAAGAGGGAGGGGATTGGCAGCGCCTGTTGTGGGGCAGGTCTGGGGCACGGCTAATGTTGCCTGTACCCTCCCCTGCAGGCAGGCGAGCTGCTCTGCTGGCTCTTTCCACCCCTCTCCTTGAATTCCTCAGCCCGGGCTCAGGATTTGGGCTCGCTTCCCAGCCATGCTGCTGGTCCTGCTGCTCCTGGAGGCCACCCTGCTGCAGCTGGTCAGTGGCTCCTACCACCCCTTTTACAACGGCTTCTACTACAACCATATTATGAACGACATGGGCAACGGGCAGGACAAAGGTACGTTGGGGATAAGGGCAGCTGTCAGGTTGTCTCAGGGGCCTGAAGTCCCCTCTGCCTCTGGGTGGGGCTGCGACCCATCTCTTGGGGGGATGTGGAGCCCAGAGAAGTAGTCAGGGATGCTTCAGGGATGCTTCAGGGATGCTCGGGGCATACTCATGGTAGAAGAGGGGGTGTCTGGAGGGAAGATCTGGGGACACTGCCCAGCCCTGGATCCTGACCTGCCCATCATGCCTTCCTTCCCTGTCCCCAGTGGATTACTTCAATGGAGCCAAACTAGTGGTGGAAACCTCCAAAGACCCTGTGTACAGCTACAATGGCGCCAATGTCACCCTGCCCTGCCACTACCACTACGAGCCTGACCTGGGAGATAAGCGGAAAATCCGGATCAAGTGGTCCAAGCTGCGGGATGACTACACCAAAGAGCAGGATGTGATGGTGGCCATTGGCAAGACCTACGTGGCCTTTGGGGAGTTCAAGGGCCGTGCTCACATCCAGCAGGCCAGCCGGCATGAGGCCTCACTGGTTATCAGTGATGTGCACTTGAAGGATGATGGCAAATATCGCTGTGAGGTCATCGATGGGCTGGAGGACGAGAGCGACACCGTGGACCTCCGGCTGCAAGGTGGGGGCATGCTGGGGACCATGTGACCCTCTGTGCCAAGACAGTGAGCCTGGCCTTCCTGTGGCACCTGTGGGGACAAAGCAAGGCAGGGTGTTCAGGGAGCCCAGTTGTGGGCAGAAAGGGGCTAGGATGCTTGCTGTGATGGGGTGGTGTCTTAGGGTTTTCTGACTGTGGGGTGTCAGCAGCAAGTGAACCCAAAGCAGTCTACACAGCAGGGACACTGAGGATGCTGCTGTGGAGTCAGAATTGGGAGTGACCCCATGGCCACAGCATTTCCTGTCTTTACCCACCCATCTTCCTGCTCTGCTACATCATGTTCAGCTGTCTCCTCCCAGCACTGGATATCCCAATGCCTCTTGTGATAAACCTTGGTGACTGGTCCAGCCCCTCTTGCTCACTTGCTATGAGGGGCCTGAGTCAGCCCTGACTCTGCTTCCAAGCTCAGAGCTGTGGAAATGTCCCTCTTGCTTGCCCCTGCCCATCCTCTTGGCCTGGCCTCCCATTGTTTTGTCCCCACTGGTCCCTGTGACTGTGCCTATGGTAGTGATGTGCATGTTTCTCTGGTCCATCCGTCCACATGTTGGTGGTCCATGTGTCCCTGGGATCATGGCCCATATGTCCTTATGATCCTGGGCCCTTTTGTCCCTGTCCCTGTAGCCTGTGCATCCCCGTTGCTGTAGCTTATGCATCCCCATGATAGTGACATCTTCATCCCCACAGCAGTAGTCCATGCCTCCCTGGGGCCACTGTCTGTGTGTCCCCAGGACTGTGGTCTACATGACCCAGAGGTGGTGGTCCTTGCAACCCCATTATCATAGTCTGTGCGTCCCTGTATATGCAGGTGCTGTCCCCATGAGGGGCGTCGGTGTGTCCCCAGGACCGAGCCCCTGTGTCCCTGTGCCACCAGATGTCGCTGGCAACTCACCACTGGCACCTGCATGCCCAGAGCAACTCCATTACGGCATTCCTGAGCCTTGGGCTCTACCACACTGGGGTGGTCCCTGCCTCAGAGCCTGAATTTGGGATAAGTTGAGGACTCTTGCATCTCCTGCTGGGACTGAGCTTGGGGAGGGTGGGCTGCCTACAGAGCCAGCTGAGCATCACATCTGCCTCCAGGCATTGTGTTCCCCTACCAGTCTCCTCGAGGGCAGTACAGGCTCAACTTCCATGAAGCCGAGCAAATGTGCCAGGACCAAGGTGCCATCCTTGCCAACTTCAACCAGCTCTTCCAGGCCTGGAGCGAGGGGCTGGACTGGTGCAACGCGGGCTGGCTGGCCGATGGCACTGTCCAGTACCCCATCCGCCTGCCCCGCAAGCCTTGCGGTGGGGTGCACCTTGCCCCAGGCATCCGCAGCTATGGCCCACGCCACCGGCACCTGCACCGCTTTGATGCCTTCTGCTTCTCCTCTGCGCTCAGAGGTGGGTGCTGGGCCACGGGTGAGGGCTGGTACCCTGGGGAAGATGATGTGCATCCCTCCCCCTTCAGGCACAGGACTCAGCCTGGATGGGGATGCTCCAGGCAGGGATGCTTCAGATGGGGATGCTATGGATGATGCTCTGCACTGATAGTCCCCTCTCCCTCCTAGGAGAGGTTTTCTACCTGGACCACCTCGATGGGATGTCGCTGGAGGAGGCCAAGCAGAGCTGCCAGGATGCAGGGGCTGAGATTGCCCGTGTGGGGCATCTCTACTCTGCCTGGAAGTTCCTGGGGCTGGACCGCTGCAATGCTGGCTGGCTGGCAGATGGCAGTGTCCGCTACCCCATTGTCAAGCCCCGGCCCAACTGTGGCCCTGCAGAGCCCGGTGTCCGCAGCTTTGGCTTCCCCAGCAAGGGCAGGTTTGGGGTCTTCTGCTACAAGGAGAGATAAGGAGCCAGGAGAGATCCTTCTTGAATGAAGGATGTTTCCAGCCTGACAGTACCTGGTGTTGGGCATTTACCAGGGCTGTTTTAGGGGTGAATGGGGGGAGGTGGGATGGGGGGAGGCTTCCTTTTGTTTTGTTTTGTTTTGGTTTTTTCCTTTATGTTTTCCACATCTCACTCAGCAGCTGGCACATGCAGCTGCTTGGGGCAGCTGCCAGCTGGGCAGCGCAGAACAATCCCTGTCATGGGATGTGTGTGAGAATGATCCCCATGGGCTGCAGCTGCTACCCCACTTGGCCCTGCCACCCCATGGGTTGTGACCCCTTCCTGCGCTGGTGGGTTGTCACTGACAGCCACCTGCCCTTCCAGGCTGGTCCTGCTCCTGAGTTTGCGAGGTGGGAGTGAGGCAAAGCTGGATTTGGCCAGAACGGAGAGCAGGCGTCTTCGTTGCATCCTGGTCCCTCTTCCAGCCCCATCCCTGTCCTGCTGAAGCATGCCATTGTGCCTGTCCCTGTGGAAGCACCAGTGCCTTATCTCCATGTGCCCATTGCCTGGACTGCACTTGAATTCTGGTGCCTTCTTCTTTGATAATTTGTTTATGAAAAGATGTATTTTCCCAGACATCTTCTAATAAATCGGAGAAAGCCCTGGAGTGACGTGGCTGTCCATCTCTCTCCAAATACAAGAGAGGAGTCTACCACTGAGAGAGGATTTGGGAATCCCTGGCCAGTTGCCTGGGACTGTGTCATCCTTGGCTGAGTATTGTCTTACTGCTGCTGACTCCACCCTATGCCCACCCAAGCTCCTGCAAGCGCCTTGTGTTCCCTCATTAATGAGTGTTAATTAACCTCTCGGGTATCAGAACTGAAAGCTGGAAGGTGAAGCAGTTCCTGCTGGCCATGGGTTTTAGATGCTTTTTAGGCATGTGGGTTAACCTCTTTCTGAGGTGGGAGCTGAACAAGGAGGGCAGTGTCCTACTCCAGGGTCCTTAAGCTGGGGCTTGGGACACCCCTCCCACCTCCATTGTCTCCAGGGCTTCACCCTTGAGTGCTGGCTGGGGCTAAACCATTCCTGTCTAGCCTGGAGCACCCTTTATGGTTTCCCCTTCCTTCCTTGCTACCTTGCCATGGCTCACCCCCTCTCTTCCCAGACCACAGAGACATCCCCCTTCCCTAAAAAAACAACACTGACAAAATGCCCATTTCGATTTCACTCTCTTTATTATTTATCATTCTTTCAAAATAGGATATGTTCAAAAATATAAATAGGTGCAGGGAACGCTGGTGCCCCGCACGGTCCCCTGGAAAGAGCACGTTGTCCTGGGACGGGTACTGCACTGCAGAGGGGGCACTGGGGAAGCAGAGAGGGGCCACAGCCCACAGCCCCCGGGTCCTGGCTCTCAGCATCCCCTTGCCTCCCTCTTCCCACAGCTCCTTCCACCACAGCCCCCCGACCCTCCCCACCCGCCCTGACGTGCTGCAGCAGTAAAAGGATTCTGGAAAAAAAATAAAATAAAACCCCAAAAGGTGCTGTTCACCCTGGGGATTAAATAACAGAAATAATTACATTGTTCGTGGATAAAATCAGGAAAAAATAATCATCTTTATTATTTAACTTAACCCCCTGCCCTCTGCAAACCCACCCCCCTCCCTGTCCCCAAAGGCACAAAGATAATTGGAACCGGACGGTTAGTAAAAATGCTGAGATCTAATTTGTTTTGCTTTGGTGTTTGGAAAAACAATTTTTTTTAGATATATACACAAAGGTGGGTTTGTCTTTAATATAATTTTTTTCCTTATATGACAAAAAAGCAACAACAACAAGAAGAAATCGACTCTGTTAATATAACTGTTCCGTTAAAAATCTCTTTCTCGCGTTCCCCCTCGGTCTATGGCCCCGTTCTAATGGGTGGGTCTGTGAACGGCGCTGCCGCTGAGTCTCGACCGGCTCTTGGGGCTCCTCTTGTATAGCCTGCGCTGGTAGCTGGAGGCTGTGGAAGAGAAGAAAAGACACCTTGTTGGCAGAAGCCAGGACAGAGACGCTGCTTGTCCCTCTCTGGCCTCCCCAGCCCCTGGCTCCCTGGAAAAACATGGGCAGCCGCAGGCAGCGCTGCCCGGCGGGCGGCTGTGTGTGCCCCGGCGCCAGCCCGCCCACACATGGACAATCAGCCCTTCTCTCCTCCTGCAGCTGGGGTTTACTTCACACAGGGGAGAAGGTGCCCGGTGTTGGGCGGGAGGCCGGGTAGGAGCATCATCTCCGCGGGTGCTTGTGCCATCCCTTCCCTGTGCCTGCCCGGAAGGGCAGCTCTGCTGGTGAAGTGGGCTTGGGCACCGTTTCCCTATCTTGCTCGTTGCCCTATCGGTCTCTCCTCAATCCATAATCCCAGTATCCATTAGCAGTGGGCTATAGGGCACAGAAGGGGAAACAGCCCCATCTGGCTGGCAGTGAGGGACAAGGTTTCTGCCTGAACTTTGCTGGTGGTCTCCCTGGAAGCTGGCACTACTCTGGTGTGATAATTGCAGAATGGTTTTGGTGGAAGTAGCAAAAGCTAGCTGGGATCAGAAAAGGTCTCTTGATCACTGGCAGTCCATGCAGGGAGCAGCCTACAGCTCTCCAGATCCACAGCAAAGCCAAGGGAATCAGCATCTTGGACTGCACCAGGCAGCCGCCCTTGGACACCTCCTCCATTTTTCCTCCTTTCATCTCGTCCCTGGGGCAGAGGTTTGTCCCTAAGCCTGTATAATTTTCCCTGGCTGTGGGACCATTGCTTAATCTGCTTTATCTGGAATTGCCCAGATGGACCTGAACCTTGCAAGGAGGCCACTGGATGGATGGGATTTGTTTGGGGCCAGTAAAATTACTGTGAAGCTGCAGACAAGCAGGGATGGAACAGGGGTGTAGGCAGGCCTGAGAGTGGGCTGGAACACCAGTGGGAAAAGACTGGCTGTCATCAGCTGGAGGCCTGACAGGAGGAGAGTCAGGAGCCCAGCCCTGTCTCTTGGCTTATCTCTGCCTCAGGACTCCTGCCTGCTCCCAGGGCAGGGAGATACTGGGGAATGACTTGGGGGATGACAGTTCCCCCCTTCTATACTCTCTGTTGATGTAAGTGGTGCCAAAACTTGCCCTCTGAGAAGCCATTTATTTTTTTGTCTCTAAGTAGGCTGGGCCATTGGTAGTCAACTTGTTGCCCTTTCCTGGCTCTGGAACTGCCCCTACTCTGCCTTGGTGGAGGAGTTTTCATGTCAGGAAATCGCTCAGACTGTCCCTCCAGCCAGCTGATATGGTCCACACCTGCCCAGAACATGTCAGCTTCCATGGCCCCATCATGGAAAGCTTTCAAGAAGTCAAGAGAACTATGATTATCACCTTCTGCCTGGCTTGGATCTACCCTGCACACTAAGACAATGTCCCCCTTATTCCCAGCTCCTTCTCTCAGCTGCAGGGATGTATCAGCCCTAAGCTGAAGGTGCAGGGACCAAAACGTACGGTTTAGGCAGGATATCCGTGGCTCCTCCCACTGCCCGTTGGGCTGGCACCGGATTGTGGGCACATGGCGCTGGATGTAGCCTTGGTTGCACTGGTACCGCACCAAGGAGTTTATTTCATAGCGTTCTTTTTTCCGACCGAAGGTCCTGGCATTCTCAACTGCAGGGGGGTCCCCGCAGGCCACTGCAGGAGATGGGCAGAGACATGGAGAGTAAGAAGGGTCCTGCCTGACTGAGCAGGCAGCTCACATCCAGGCAGATCCTGCCTGCTCAGTGCAGGCTGGGCATGCACAGCCTTGTCACTCCTTCCACAGATAAAACCT
The DNA here is from genome assembly GCF_047495875.1 of Pithys albifrons albifrons. Taxonomy (NCBI): domain Eukaryota; kingdom Metazoa; phylum Chordata; class Aves; order Passeriformes; family Thamnophilidae; genus Pithys; species Pithys albifrons. The sequence goes on from NC_092470.1 coordinate 13,951,166, forward strand.
TAACTCCCTTCGAGATTGTCTCTCTCCACAAAATTTAGGGGGGACATGGGAATTCTCTGATGGGCCTTGAAATTTAGCAGGGGTTTGCTGCAGTGCTCTGTTCCTGCCTCCTGGAAAGGAAGTGCAGCTGAGCATCACAACAGATATCTGTGTCCACATGAGGACATGGGAACTGGTGGTTGTGGGAGTGATGATGCATCAAGGGTATGACTGTGCCTGGGGATATTGAACCCCCAACCTTGATGGCTCATCTTATTTATTTTTGAGTCCTTGTGAAACTTTCACATAGAGCCTTGGCCAGCTTCTATTTCTAATTCTTTCCACCTCTTTGATCACCCTTTGCAGTGACAAAACACACGTTCACATGCACTGGGGACTCTGCTTCAGTCCTGCAGCCACTGCCAGAGCCCCCCCCCATCCTTGCTAGCATGGCACAGAGTGCTGACCTGTTCCTTTCTTGCAGGTGAAAGGGAGGTGATAGTTGCAGGGAACGTCGTTCCATTCGCCTTTCTCATGCCAGATCATCACAACGCAGTCCTCCCCCGCCGAAAAGAAGTTATCGGGTTGGTTGGGCCGCCAGTTCTCATATTGCTGCCAAGAGAGGAAATCCCTTTACCTAAGGCTGAGCCCTTCCCTTTCACACTCCCTCCTTCAACCCTGCTGCTGCCTTGCCCATGCCTCTCTCCAGCAGAGACCATGGGATGCCAGCACTGCTCCTACAGTGGTTATTTCTGCCACAATGGTGCCCAGGAGCTGACCAGTTTTACTGCTGGCTTTGGAAAAACCAAAAGCCCTCCTACCTCCACTCAATGCCCAAGCTAAGCACTTAGCATGTAACTCATGAGGCTCTTCCCCCCACCCTAAGCCAGTGCCTGAGCATGCTGTGGCTGTAGACTCACCAGGGAGTGCCCGTCAGACCAGCGGAAGTCGTTCTCCACAGCTCTGTCACTGAGGCCGATCCACTGGTAGTCCTGTGCATGACCTGGAAGAGCAGATGAGGAAAGAAGAGTGGGTCATGGTTGTCCTACACCTTGTTGAAACCATGTCTTTGCCATCTCAACTGTCTCTGGCCCTGGAGCCTCTGGATCATTTGGCTTCTTCCCAGTCAGTAGCCCCTGATGTCTTTATTTTCCTCATATCATACTTGTCCATCTCCCTCCCCTCTCAATTTGCCATGTGCATGGAAGCATCCATGCAAATTTGAGGCTTTGTTAGGATACATATGAGCACCAGTGGGGCAAATTGTGGTTTTTACACTATTTTTGATAAATCTGCCCATAGACTCAGAGTTCAATGGCTGGATTCCTGCCCAGTTTCAGTCTGCCCAGAACTCACTGTTTACAAATTCTTGCTCCTCTGGGGTGATGATACTGCTCAGGTGGGCTTGATGTTGTCGACATCTGGCCTCTGCATCCATCCAAGTCTCCCTCTCTTCAAAGTGCCTGTAGCAGTGGCCCTGGAACTTGGTCCAGCCTTCCTCACAGTTTTCCAAGTCTGAAACACACAGACGAGGGATGAAAATGAGTGAGTGCATGGGTCTGGAAGCCTTCTAGCTCTTAGCAGCTCCTGCTCTCATGACATGGGATAACACACGGTAACTGTCACTAAAAAACAAACCCTGACACTATCACCTGTAGAATATCCTAGGGAAAATTGTCAGAAGGCATCCAAGACACGCAGAGAGGGGAACCTGTGCTGAAGACTCCATGTCTGCAGTAAAATGGCCAGTGCTACTAGAAAACTTGCATGATACTGACTTATTCCTGAGCAATTAAATCCCCATGCTGTGTTCTTGAACCCCTCTCTTCCCACTTCTGCTGGTCTGAAGAGTTTTCTTGCTTTGGAAAAAACCTGCAAAACCCAAATCCAGATGTCCAGAATCAATGCATATGTGTTGAAAATGAAAGAAGGGATGTCTAGGTTCAGGTGGTTGTATGACTTGGTGTGTTTCTGGAGCTCTGGAGGAGAAGCAAACCTCCCAAAATGGGTGAAAAGAGATGGAGACAGGAACTTACCATGGTGTAGGGAGAGAATGAAATCTGAATGAAAAAGTTTGGAAGCTGCTAAAGAAGTACCAACATTTCTCCGCTTTTCAGAACATCTTTCACCATCTGAGAATCACTGAAGAATGGAATGCACTTACTAAAAAAAACCCAAACCCACAGATGGGAAGAGCAGAGGCAAATAGCAAAACCACCAGCAAAGTCCTTCAGCAGTTCCCATGCAATGCAACACCACACATCCACCTGCCACACGTGACTGAAGAGAAAATGAAATGTGTTTCATCTCAGCCTTTCAGGTGCCTGATCTACTATCCTTTCTTAGACTCTTGCTATTCTAGAAGTGGTGATCTTCCATGAATTTTCATGCCTCTCTTCCTTTTCAGTAGGGTTTTCTATACTTAGTTTCTTTCTTCTTTGTTAAACTTGGAGGGTCAAAGCACTTGTCATCTTAAATCACATTAATTCCTCATAATCCACCTTTCTGGTGCTATTCCAGCTGGAGGTTGCAGATGCTTCATAGATGTTGGAATGGCTGGTAGTTAATTGAGACATTAAATACATTTTCTGTTTTCTTCAACAGATGAAATGGGTTATCTGGAAGTAGCTGAAGCTCTAAGGATTCTTGAGTTTTGCAGGTAGATCCTTTGCACAAAGTGAGTGGAGAACTCACTCTGTCTTTTGAGATTTAAGACTCTTTTCCAACACCTTGAATGCTATCCCTTGTCATAGTGTGGGAATGGGACAGTCCATGATGCAGATCCTCAACAGGACATTTCCTAGGAGAAAGGACACTCTTTCCTACATAATTGTTACTTTGGGGTAAATATGACAGATATTTTCTTGGAAAAGAGTGATGAAATCTTGTTTCCTCATAGGAACACTGGTGTGGTGACAAGAAGGACTGTGTGCACAAATGGCAGAGCTCACCTACAATGTCCTACTGTTCTTGGAGACTGACAAAAATGATTGTCTGCCTCATGGGAATATGAAGATTTACATTCCCCACGGAATTAGGGACACTAGCTTCCTCTTGCATCTCCCAGGACAGAGCCCCCAAGTATCAGAGTCCATAAATCAGAGAAAAGAGAAAATTAAGTTCAGCTTGGACCAAACAAGATTATAAGCAGCTGCAGGGTAGAAAATTTCCTATTGGATTACAAGGATCTTCAACAACAGGTATCACGGATGGGTAAATCGAGGGCTGATTTGGTTGCGTTAGGAAAGCGATGTTAAGACAGTGCAATTCCTCTCCTGAGGGTACAATGATCCTGAGCCTCCTTATGGTCTTCTCCATGTGTTCATATGGGAAGCAGAATGAGAGATGCAGAGAAAGCGAAGTAGAAAATCCAATATGTATTATCAATATTCATGGCAAGCTGAAGAAGACACTGCAACCATTTTTCCTCTTTTGTTTGAGCAAAGCAGGAGAGCTTTCCCTCAGCTAAGCTGATGGAAGTTTAGACTTTCATCAGCTTTAAGAAAAAAAACCACAAATCTTTTTTGTTCCTTGTATAAACAAAAAGATGTATTAGTGCAGGTCAGAGCACCTAATTTTGATGGGAAAATAGGTCACTTCGCGTTTTCTCAGGCACATTCCCTGCTGATTTTGCCACATGAAGCCACGTTGAAGAGATGACAAAAAAGTCATGCTGAGTCAAATCAGTGGAGATTCCTGGAGTGAATGAGACTTCTCTCAGCTGTGCCTTCCCTGAGAGAAAAACAATAATTTTTCATGGCTCACTTGAAGCATCCTCCCATGAAATTCCAGTCTAGCAGAGGAAGTTTACCTGGGGTGAAGATGTACTCAGAAGTTTCCCTATTGTTACAGATGAACAGGAAGACCCTTGACTCAAAGTGACAGTGACTTCTGTGATGAACATTGTTATGATCTGTGCAGAGCTTCACAAGAGAAATTTTAAAAAAAGAAAGCTGAAGACCTCAGAAGCTCCTGCTTAGGAATCTTAGAGGACATGGTGCTGTGATGAACAAAGTAATCAGAATATATATTCAATAGCCTCAAAGTGTTTCCCTAGTGTGTTTTAAACTGATGTTAGAGGTTAGCTCACTGAGATGAGGGCAGGACTGATTGGAGCATTAGGGATCAGCTTTTTTTGGAGGGGTAGGTTGGGAACAAGGTGTTGCAGCAGTTAGTAAGATTAGCTGAAACCAGTGGGCCGTACCGATCTCACACAGGTCCCCTCCGTAGCTGGGAAGGCATAAGCATTTGAAAGAGTCGATGCCATCAGCGCAGGTAGCTCCATTCAGACAGGGACTTGAGTGGCACTCATCGGTGTCTGCAAGAAATCAAGGGCTTCCATTAGGGCTTGGGGCAGGCAACTCCACCAACTGGAGAACTTGTTTCCTTGCTTGTTTAGGAGGGAGTATCAGTTGTTTTGGGGAAGCTTGGAAGGGTTGTGTTTTACAACATACTGCTGCTGGAAGAATGAAGGCAAAAGACCCAACCCACCCTGCAAGAAAGACATTGGATTTCTAGTGGTTGAACACCCATCTGAAGATATCAGAATAAGCAGTTCAAGATGTAGCCAACACACAGCAATCAGTGTCTTGGACAGCTGTGGTAACTCTTCCTTGTCTACTGTCTCTGCCTGATGCATCAAATATGAAAACTTGTGTCTGTGTCTCCATCAGCTAAGGGTCTACGAGGAAGGATGTGGAATTCTTGTAAGTGATGGAAGCATCCTGAATCATATCTCTATCTCCTAACCAATGTTCCTGGTTGTTAGTGCTCACTAGAAGTTTCTTCCTAAACATAATTTAGATGAAGTTCTGTGTTAAGATATCTCTTCTCAGTGAAGATGAAGAAAGTGCAGACAGGAAAAGAAGTGGGTTCAAAGGTGGTTCAGAGACCCTCAACTTTCTCTCTTTGAGGATCTTAGCCTCTTTCTCAGCGATGAACACTGGAGTGCAGTGCCATTTTCTCCAGAACTGTTTCACTATGCATTCTTTTGCTTGTGATGGGGCTGGAAGAAGTTGGTACATCTTTTCTAGCTGTGGACTCCATCTTGGTGGAGAGAGCTTTGGAGTCAGAAGAAGAGTCATCCAGAATGGAAAGATTTCAGATACATTCAACTCAGAAACATGGAGGAAGACTAAGAAAGAAAGTGGGAGCACATCCACGCAGGTTAGGATGAATTATGACTGGTTAGATCCTCATGTGAGACAGCATTTCTTTCACTCTCAGAAGAAATGTAAGGCTTTAACAGTGATGACTAACACACTCCATGCTCTTCTTGTGGATGAGAAGGGTTAGTGAGGAAACATTCAAAGATGATAAACATGCTGCCTGTGGAAATACCAGAGCAGAGCAGAGACTCCCTGACGTCCATGTTCATCTTCTGACTGGGATATAGTTGGTCAGATATCATCCCCTTGCAGAACTATGGCCCAGCTGCTCAGTGTCCCCAGACAGAAGAGTCCAGATGTTTGTTATACCCCATGTGGTTGTCTAGTGACTGAGTGGCCAAGGTCTGGTATGTCAACTGGAAGCTGACATGTTCTGTAACGTGCTTAAGTGATGAAGAAAATCCTTTTTGACTTTGGATGGTAAATATGTGTGTGTTTTGAAGCAAGAAGATTGTCATATTTATTCTAGGCTGTATCACTCTGAAAAGTGAAATCATTCTTCAGATGGCTGATGAACGTCTTGCTCCAGTTTTGCAGTTTTCTGAGAGAAGGATTTTTCATTCTGGATTACCCTTCTAAATCTTAATGCTCTCTGGATTTCCTTGTTCATTGTAACATGAAGAAAATTCTGTTTCCATGGTACTAATAAATACTTTGAGACTTTCCAGAACAAAATGAGAGTCACAAGTCTAGTAGAATAGAAGAGCTGAACTTGGCTGAGTATTGCTTATTAGTCACACTTGAAATTCCTAGAAGATAGGAAGCATAAAGAAAAATGAGGTATTCTGAAGGATGATTGCAACTCTCGAGGCCCCTTGGGCTTCCCAACAGCAGTGACAGCAGAAGTTCCTGTTGATTCTGGTGGGCTCCAGCTGAACAAGTAAGTAAAGGCTTTCCTTAATTTGTTAGGCTCCATGAAGTGAAAAGATCTCCGTAGAAGTGGGAACAAAACACACATGGAAGGGAGCTAAAGCTGAATGGTTAGCAGGGGATAATGAGGTTTTAGCTGTCTTCAACCTTGTGTAGTAAAACTTGGCATGTCCAAGATCTCTTCTGATATGCAGGAGACCTGCTGTGAGTAGCCATCCCTGGTCTTGGAAGAGAGGGGAGCAGGCACACGTGTGCAAAGTCATTGCCACAAATTTCTCGCTGGGAAATAACACTGGAACAGAGCTTCCTTTTACAGATATTGTATACAGTATGGCTGTACATATTATATATGCTGTAAAAACAAGTCTCTGCATATAATATATATGTTGCATATCTCTTCATGCATATACAGTTTTATATATGACCCATAGAGAAAGGGTGTGTACTTGTAGGTAGTGTTGGAAAAACAAACAGCGAATACAAGTGGGACAGACAGGTTTCCTTCCCAGAGATGTGCTGCAAATGGCTGGACAGAAGATGTTTAAACACATGATGATCATAAATACCAAAGTCCCCCTTCAGCTTATTGAGCTGTTGAGGCAGTGTCCCTTTCTCCTTCTGAATGTAGAATCACCTCACCAAGCTGATATTAGAAAACAAACTCAAACGTATCTGTTGGGTTAGAGGAAGCATTGCCGATTCTAGTCCTACCAAAAAACCTGGATTTTGGAGGTCTTTTAGAAAGGTCTAAATGATAAAATTGGCAGTAATGTTGCCCCTGGAAATCCTGGCAAGTTGCTTTGTGAGTGTTTCTAGGATCAAAGTCGCAGGATTTACGGGAGAGGAGCACTCCATTAAAAAAAATTGCATCTATCGCACAACACTTGGCTATTTTCTTCATAATTTTTATATGCTATAGATGTGTCCACTTCCACGTTGTTTAGAGCTAGATGAGGTCAGCAAATTACTGTACGCCCCTTCAGCCAGCTAAAATCTGCAACAAACACACTGGGTGTGCCAGCTCTGCTCAGCATAGAGAGAGCTCCCACTTTCACAGCACCGGCTGCCGGGTACTTTTGGCACTCAAGGGTCTTATACAGACACGAGCTATTTATTTGCTTGGGTGAGCAGTCATCCAAAAAGTCAGCTGTGCTTTGTGATGCAGCTCAAGTGCTAATTAACCGACAAGACTACTGTTATTATTACCCCTTGTTAACGAAGGCCAGCGATGTATCGTGGAATGCAGAAAGGAGGCAGTCCCTGCTTTCAGGTGCTGCGGCGGTAAAATAAAGACGGGGAGAAAATGCTTCACGGTGCCAAAAATAGGAAGCCCAGTTAGAACCTGTTATTAATTCACTTCTTGAGGGTAATGCAGAATTAGTGACTCTTTAGGAAAGGATTCATACTGCAGTTAATATTGCCCAGAAGTTGGAAAAGGTTATTCAGTTCTACTGTCACAACAGTTTCTATTTTTTGCTACTAGCAGGATCGAAGCTCTTACTTCTAGATGTTGGGGGGGGGGGGGGGGTGTTTTGTTTTTTGTTTGTTTGTTTGGGTTTTTGTTTGTTTGTTTTTTTAAGAAAACAATTCAAACAAAATAGCCAATGTAACCTGGGTCTTGCATCTGGAAGATATAAACTTGGCTGGAGGAAGTGAGGGGAGTTATATAGCTGCAATGCAAACTTTGAATTTGTTTCACCATTTGCTTCCTAAGATTTCTTTTACTTTGCCAGATACATACTATATTTAGTCAGAATCATTTTCTTTTGGTGCAACTAAATACAGCGGAGGTATTCTTGGCATCTCTGCCCATGCTTTGGGAGTTGGAGCTACATGATCTTTAAGGTCCTTTCCAGCCCTAACCATTCTATAATTCTGTGATTTTCCCAATGCCTTTGAAAACATTTTGCAGTACTAGATAATGAAAATTGGAAATAGGAATCTGTTAGAAATGAAAGAGAAATAGGTTGAGCTGGGTTTTGCTCAGAAGGCAAATGACCTGTAAAAGTGAACACTCAGTGTCAGTGATGAGAAGGAAATGCTTTTAAATCTTTTATCTCAAGCTAAAAAGACAATGTTAGAAACAGTGCTATCACTTTGAAACAGTACAGTCTGTGCCTTTCTCTCCATGGCAGCCTGTATGGAAGACGAGCAAGAATATCCATTAAACAAGGTCAGCTTTGTGCTTAAAACATCTACTAAGGAGAAGCATCTGGTAAACCGAGAGGATGGTGTCACCCAAACCCTGAACAAACTATAGTTTTCCCGAAGCTGTGAGTAACTGGTTTAGTAATATACCCTAGGCTATTTCTATACCCTCCTGTTTTGTTCTGCAGAGAGGAAAAGGTAAAACAGAAGGGAAAGGCCAATAGTGCCTGTTGTGCCCTGCACTCTTTCTCTATAGGCCTCCTTGTAAGTGCAATTATTTGAATAGGGAATTGGAGACCAACCTGATAATTATCTTCTAGAGACTGAGGAAAAAGTAGTCCAGGTACAAATTAAATTTGTTTTTCAGAGACTGCTGGGAAGTTTGAACTACTGGTCTGATAGCTCAAACTGCAAAGAAAAACATTGGAGCCATTGTAGGGTGACTCCTAGAAGAAAAGAACAGGAGGAGTTGGGGCAACCAGTTCTCTCACATTTTAAGGTAAATGCTAGTATCAGACATCATGTAGCCAGCTAGTGACTTGCTATGAGCAATTAAGTAATTAAAATAATTAACTACAATAATTGAACCAAAGCCTCTCTGTAGCAGATGTATTGCTGATGCCTTACAAAACCCTCTATTCTACTACAGATTGTCAAGTTTCCAGGAGGACCTGTTGATCTGTTGGAACCTTCAATTTGTCCCACAGTCTCATTGAGGAAGAGCTCAAGAAATTTGGACATCTCTGTCTCCAAAATATTATGTGCAGAAGTAAAAAGACAAGGAAATAACACTAGTCCAGGGCTGTATGTTACCTCTGCAGAGGAAGGTTTTATTTAAGCTAACTAACTTCTGATGCAAAGCAGACAGACTCTCCAGGAGAAATCAAATCATCTGGTTAGCCACAAATGATCTGTGCTTTTGCTTGTCTTTCATCCAGGACTGGTACTTTCATCTCCTTCTTGAGACCATAATTTTCATTCCACATTAGGTGAAACATTATGAAGCAGGTGAACATTTCCTTGACTTTTTTCCTGGGTGATTTTCTCTGGACCTACAAAACCCTATCCTTTGGACTTCCATCTTGTGAAGCATGAGGAAAGACCATCAAGACCTTTCCTTGTTTGTATTATAATCTTCTGCTGTGCTGTGGTCACAGGCAACAGAATTCATGGACTTGTTTCACAAGGGACAAGCAAAACTCAACAGAAATAGATGCCATTTCAGCACATTTCTCTTTTCCCCCCACAATGTGAGTGAAGTTTTTAAGTCATTAACTGGTCAGAATGCTCCAAACCACAGCCTTTCACTGAAGTGCCAGCATGCTTTTTTCAGCTAATAATTATTTGTCTTCAAATGTTACCAGAAGCAAAAAGACCCACTGAGTTGGCAAAGCCCTGGATGAAGAAGCCAAGCCTATGGACAATTCTTAAATCTTGCAGGGTTTCTGCCCTCATGAGGGAATCAAACTGCTGATTAAAGGCATGTACATGCACAGCCTTCAATTTAGTTACATACTAAAAAATACTGGCACTCTAAGTGTTAATCTTTGGTCTTCTTATGCTTCTGGCCCTGGCTTTTAGAGACAAGCAGAGCAGAAAAAATACCAGCAGAGTAGCAAAATACCATTCTTCTCAAATCATCCAACTAAATAGACTGCTGGATCTAACCAAACCCCTCCAACAGCAGGACCAGAGGGCAACAGCGTCCCTGCTCCTCACTCTAAGCTCCTTCTACAAGCTGAACTAGCTTCATTAACTCTTTAATGTTAGTCAAAATTCATTGCATTTAGTGGGCATCCACTGTATCCCACAAACCCTGCGCACAGCACAAGGCACAGATATGAGAGCTGATTCTTTTGCAAGAGCTAAATTTCAAGACTGGGAAGCTTCAATTAAAAAGGCAGCCACAACATGGAAAACAACATTCTGGGATCCAGTCTACAGTTCTTCTGTGTAGACTTTCAATGTTCACAATCCCCAGAGCACTGTAAAGACTAATGACTCAAAAAAGGAGGATTCTCTTTTTCTCCCCCCCCCCCCCCCCCCCCCCCCCCTTTTTATTTCTGTTGTCATCCCTGTGCAATAATTCTCTGGAAGTTTGTCTTGTTGCAAGGGTGTTGCAAGTTTATGGTCAATACACTCTGTTGCACCTTTATGAACTTCCTTCAGACCCTGACCAGGACTGAATTTAATCCTGGAGAGGCAGTGAACTAAAGAAGTTTACCAATAAACAGAGAAGCTTTGACCTGGAATATCTTCCCTGGTAGGAGCACCAGCCATACACATGTACTCAAGTCCATATCTAGGTTATAAAGAGTGTACATGCAGTCGTTGCTTACCTTTTGCTGTCACCTGCTAAGAAATCCCAGCTGCTACATCATCATCTCTGTGACTTGCAAATACACACGTTCTAATTTCAGAACATTTTCAAGCTTCTTCACACATGAGCAGCTGAACACATGGTTATCTTTCAAAATACTTCACAAGAATGTTGGCTAACAAATGGTCTGAAGAATCTGGCAATTGCTTTGTGGGTAATTTATAAAAAGAAAAAGCAGTGGAATAAAACCGTATTTTGGGGCCAGTAATGTTTCTTTGTGGTTTTTGTTTGTTTGTTTTTTAATTTTTACTGAGCCTCAATGGCTTCCTTCCTTCCCCTCAATGCCGATTTTGCTGGCTTTTTTTTGTCTCTGGGCTTGGATGTGGCAGTGGACATGGCCCAAACACAGGGCCCATGACTCGTGCAAGAAGAACTTTTGGTCCATAACTCCTGCATGACTCTGCCAAGTCAGTGCTGTGGGAATGACTTCACTGACTTGCCCTCACCCTCTTGTGCAGTATCTTCTGTGCAACTGCTCAGCAGAGACAGACGAGACCACAGATGTGTTGAGAGCAGAACTGAACAAAGGTTTGTGATTACCTGTGCTCTCAGAGGGAGAGAAGTGACGCAGAGGGAAATGCAGTGACTCATTTGAAACACTTTGAGGATGGAAATGACGTTAGCAACCAGGCTGAGTCTCACAAAGCCCTGCATTTACAGACCTTATCAAGTCCAGAGCTACCTATGTTGAATGGTGTAAATTGATGAAAAAGAAGCTATTTAGGAGGCAATGTAGAAGGGGGTGGAACTGATAATACTTTTGCTAGGAGGAACTGAGAAAATCACTTTGCACATACATTTTGTACCATACTTAAGCAACATCTCTTAGATGAACATGTGGCCCTTTGAGAACTGAGCACATGTAGGAGCTTCATAAAACAACACAAGCACCAATAGCTTTCAAATGGGGCTTCTCCCCAGGTGCCAGCTCCTGATGACAGCAAAGGGAAACCAAACTGTGTCCAGGGGTGTTGTGGACATCCTGTGTTACCAGAACTGGACTTTTATTGTGGCCAAGAAGAAGACACCAGGAAGCACAACATCTTGTATGTCATTTTCTTCTCACTGCATTATCCTAATGCTTTCAGAGCATGTGAACGCTACCCAGAGAATAGTTGTCAGAACAGTAGAAGAGTGTTTTCTCCATAAATGGTTATTCAGATTTAAATATTGTGCCTGTTTATACTTGGCAACAAGGAATCCTACCAAAGATAGAGCACTGAAACACCAAAAAGAGGATGAGTGGATAGAGGAGCATTTATCATCAGAGCTGACAAAAGCTAGTGATGCTCTGAGCATTGTCTCACACATTTATCCCATTCTATCTGCAGAGAGCAGAATAAGACACAGATCAGAGGGTGGCCACATGATTTGCCAAAGGGGTCAGAGCAGTCTGCCTGACGCAAACATTGCAGTCAGTGCAGATGATGCTCAGAGCAGATATTTGTTTCCAGCTGGCTTGCTTTGCCTCTTACCCCTCAATGCCACAAAGCTGCTGAGGGAGGGTTTGCCACTTCACAACAACCCTTGGGGGTATAGGCAGCAAGTCAACCCACCATGGAAAGAGAAACAGAGTAGGACAGGGACTTGAAGCCTGTCCTCCAACTTCTCAGATGCATTCAGGGTAAAAATCTATGGCAGGTAAAGCCAGTCTACCAAGCATTGGAACAGGCTGCCCAGAGAAAAGGTGGAGTCACCATCCCTGGAGGGATTCAAAAGATATGTAGATGTAGCACTGAAGGACATGGTTTAGTGGTGGTCTGGACAGTGCTGAGTTAACTGTTGGACTCAATTATCATAAAGGTCTTTTTCAACCTAAATGATCCTATGATTCTATAATCATGACATGTGAAAAACCCCATATATTTTTGGCTTTTCACCAGAAAAATATTCTGCTCAAGTCTGCCTCTGTGTCAATGTTCTCTGCTGTACAAAACCCAAAAAACTGACAGCTACACTCCCTCCCTCCCTTCCCTTCCATTCCATAAAACCTTCCCTTCCATATGAGACACATTACCTTCTGTAGTGGGTCCTAATGTGTCAATTGCTTCTTGTGAGACTTGAGGCAGGGTGGCAGTAGTGGTGGCCAACAGATGGGGATTGTCTAGAGCAGCAGCTGCCTCTGTCTCTTGTCCTGACACAGAAGGAGGGGAAGGCTCTATTTCAAGCTGAGCCTCTTCAGGGTTTCTGGGTTCCTGTGTTGGTTCAACATCTGGAGTCCTGGTACTAATTACAATGTCTGAGACAGAAGTTTCCCCTGAAATGCCTGCGATTGAGTGTGTCACAGCCCCAGATGTTGCTCCAGTAATCTCCTCCTCGGGAGTACCAAAGGGCTCCCCACTGGCCAAAGACGTGGCAGCTGTTTTGATGTTAGCAGGCAATGGTGATGCTTCCCCACTGGTTTCATGGACTGTGAATGTTTCTGTGCTGGTCTCTGAAAATGTTTCACCCCAGGCTTCTTGACTTGTGGGTGTTTTGATTCTAATTTCAGGAAATGCAGAAGTTTCCCCACTTACTTCTTGAACTGTAGATGTTTCTATGTAAATTTCAGGATAGGCAGATGTTTCACCCCTGGCTTCTTGACTTGTTGGTGTTTCTATACTAATCTCAGGGAATGCAGATGCTTCACCTCTGGCTTCTTGACTTGTGGATGTTTCTATTCTAATTTCAGGAAATGCAGATGTTTCACCACTGATTTCATGGACTGTAGAAGTTTCTATGCTGATTTCAGGAAACGCAGAAGTTTCCCCACTGGTTTCATGGACTGTGGATGTTTCTATGCTAATTTCTGGGTAGGCAGATGTTTCACCCCTGGCTTCTTGATTTGTGTATGTTTCTATTCTAATTTCAGGAAATGCAGAACTTTCTCCACTAATTTCATGCACTGTGGAAGTTTCTATGCTGATTTCAGGAAAGGCAGATGTTTCTCCACTGGTTTCACGGACCGTTGAAGTTTCTATGCTAATTTCAGGATAGCCAGATATTTCACCCCTGGCCTCTTGACTTGTGAATGTTTCTATTCTGATTTCAGGAAATGCAGATGTTTCCCCACTGATGTCTTGACTTGTAGATGTTTCTATTCTGATTTCAGGAAATGCAGATGTTTCCCCACTGATTTCATATATTGTAGATGTTTCTGTGCCACTTTCAGGAAATGCAGAGGTTTCGCCACTTACTTCTTGAACTGTGGATGTTTCCACAATTTCAGGATAGCCAGATGTTTCACCCCTGGCTTCCTGACTTGTGGAAGTTTCTGTGTAAATTTCAGGAAATGCAGAGGTTTCCCCACTGATTTCTTGAATTGTTGATGTTTCTGTGCTAAATTCAGGAAATGCAGATGTTTCCCCACTGATTTCATGAATTGTGGAAGTTTCTATACTAGTTTCAGGAAATGCAGATGTTTCACCACTGATTTCATAAGCTGTGGATGTTTCTAGACCACTTTCTGGCAATGCAGATGTTTCCCCACTTAGTTCACTAGATGCAGAGACTTCACCACTTGGCCCCAAACTGTAGGGAAATGTGACAGCTGTTTCCCCACCAAGTTCCTGTGACACTGTTGGTCTTGTCACAACTTCTATGAAATCAGAAGTGACTAAAGTGACCTCTGGAAGCCCTGAGACCTCCCCACTAATATCAGTCCCTACTGAAGACTGTTCACTTAGATCTATGGCTCCAGAAAAGTCTCCACTGAAGTATGGGATCCCAGATGGCTCTCCACTGAAGTCTTCTCTCCCTGAAGGAAATCCACTAGTCTCAATGACTCCAGATCCTTCTCCAGATAGTCCTCCATCTCCAGAAGCAAATCCACTGATTTCTATCATCCCAGATGGCCCTTCTCCCACCTCTTGTGCAACTGATGTCTGTGTTACAACTTCTACCAAAGTGGTATCCACAAGAGACACTGTGGGAAAGCCAGAGGTGAGTCCACTTTCATCACCAGACAGCAGATCACTGGTTACATCAACTCCAGAGACATCTCCACTGCTGTCAGTGACTCCACTTGGATATCCACTCATCTCCAGCACTCCAGACACACTCCCACTAAGGTCTACGTGTCCAGAGGGTTCACCACTGATATCTAAACTCCCAGATACAAGGCCTGATGCATCTTCACCTCCTGAAGGCATTCCACTGATTTCCAAAGTCTCTTTTGCTTCTGCTTCTGTAATTGAGGGGGTTGTCATCACTTCCTCCAAAGTGACATCTACAAAGGTAATGCCAGAGGTCTCGCTGCTTCCATCCATACCAGAGGTAAGGCCACTTAGGTCCACCAGGCCACTGACCTCATGTGTTCCAGATGTTTCTCCACTGACATCTAGTCCTGATGGCAACCCGCTGACCTCAGACCCTCCAGAGGTCAGTCCACTATGATCGAGTACTCCAGAGGGTTCCCTGCTGGACTCAGCTCCTGAGGGTAAGTCTTGGATTCCACTGCTGCTGTCCCACTCAGAGGATGGGAACCCTGACAGATCTCCTTCACCACTGACTCCAATGGACCCTTTTCCCTCCTCTTGCCGTTCTGGCACTGTTGTCACAACTTCCACCAATGTGGTATCCACAAGAGAGATGGTAGGAAAACCAGAGGCAAGCCCATTTTCCTCTCCAGATGACATGCCACTGACTAGCTCGGTGCCAGAAATTTCACCACTAGCTCCAAAAGGCAGCCCACTGCTTTCCACTCCAGATGGCATGCCCCTAATTTCTGGTATCCTTGAAGTTGACACTGATACCTCTCCCTCTGCAGAAGGCAGGCCACTGATATCAACAACACCAGAAGGCACACCACTCAGGTCTCCTGAGGACAACCCACTTTCTCCAGGTAGGAAGCCACTGGTATGCAGGTCTACTGATGGTAATCCACTCTCTCCAATCCCTGAGTGTTCTCCACTAAGTTCAAAAACTTCAGAAGTCAGTTCTCCACTTGTATCTGGGACTCCAGTAACCCATCCAGATGCTGAAGATTCACCACCACCAGATTCGATCACCTCCCCCGACACTTCACTGATGGAAGCATTGGTACTTGTTTCCTCTGGTATTATGGTAGCTGGAGGAAAAGCAGATGGACTAACTGGAAAAGAAATAGCAAACAAAGAGGATTTGGGAAAATTATTTATACTTTGAAAGTGTCCCAACCCTACAGCACCAGCCAAGCATGACACGGGCTACAGGGAAGCTCTGAACCCACCTGAGAGCAGTGACACATCAGTTGGAAAGACCTCTGTTCCCCAGGCTGTTTGATTTTCAGGTTGAGTGGCAAACTCTGTCTCCACAGTCACCTCCTCCCCAGAGGGTACCCCCTCCACTCCAGGGATCACTTGTGTTGCCAGCACATCTTCAAAGAATGGAGTGACCCCCTCCTCCTCTGCAGGAGGCAGAGCTGCAACAAAAAAGATTGAAGAGACTTTCCAAAAATTCACAATCTAAGGTGCTGGTGAAGTGCCTCACCCAAACCAATACCCCAACACCCCCAAACTCCCACATGAAATCAATCCCTTTGTCTGAGGAGACATGTCCATGTGCCCTGAAAGGGATGGGAGGGTACCTCTGAAGCAGAAGGCGTGGTGCCGGGACAGCGGGTCGGGGAAACCCGTCTGGTTGTGGTGCTGGTAGACAGTTCTCACGCCTGGCACGTCCTCCCCACAGGTGGGGCGAGGGCTCACGATGGGGTAGCGGAGGCTGCCATCGGCCAACCAGCCTGCGTAGCACCTGTCCAGACCCTGCTTCCAGGCAGCGTGGAGTTGGCCAACAGAGGCCAGCGTGGCGTTTTGGCTCTCACAGTACTGCTGGGCTTCTGGGAAGGTGAACTGCTCTGGCTGAGTTGCAAAGAACACCTCGCCTGAGGGATGGGAGAGAAAACAGGAGTGAATCCCTGCATCCCACCCATGCACACACAGATGTGGAGGTGTGATGCACTTTTTTCATTCACAGCAGTGCCAAGGGGAAGGGGAAGAATGTACCCTTGAGCCTGTCGATGTAGCAGTACACATCGTAGGTCTCTGAGGCTGGGCGCATGCCATACGACCGCACGCCTGGAGAATTTTCTTTGTCTCCTGCGCAGTTATTTCGGGGATTCACAATGGGATACCTATCAAAAGAAGAAGGGAGAAGGTAACCCAAAGTCAGCTTTATGTGCCCAGCACTGAAGACTCTGGTTGGGAGCATGACATGAACCCTTCACTGTTAGAGGTGCTCAGAACACCCCAGTGTGACTTGGAGTCAAGTCCACTTACAGCCTGGGACAACAAATACAAATTTTCCTCTACTTTTCCTACATACCAGGAGGACTCACTGGTGCAAGGTGTATACATGTTAGGAAATGAGGAAAACAAGTGGAGAAGAATAGGTCTATTGGCCACTAGATATTGTGGCCTGGAGACAGCCTTGGGTCAGCAAAGGTTTAGATGCTGATGAGGAGAGCAGCAAGATAGACCAGAGTAAAGCCACAATTTCATGTGTGAATAGTCATTTTGAGAAGTGTTGCCCCCAGGTTAATAAAGTGTTACCTGACTGTCTGGTCCCGCAGCCAGCCTGCATCACACTGGTCAAAGCCAGCCTCATAGGCAGCCTGGAGCTGCTGGGGAGTGGCGATCACTGCACTGTTCTCTAGACAGGCCTGCTGGGCTTGGACAAAGGAGAAGGCATATCTGCTGGTGGCAGCACGGTAGTGGAACACCACACCTAGGGGAAGAGAAGCTGTGGTGAGACAGCAGGTACAGGACCCTCCTGCACTGAAATGCATGACCAGAAACAATGCAAGAACCAGTTACCTTTAGGAGGAACTGATCTTTAGGCTTCTCAGAGTGCTGGTGACTTACCCGTGGGGGAGATGGGCTGCTCAGGAAGGTGACCTGCACCAGGCACTGCTGTCACTTGCACAAGTTGATCTTCCACTGTGTACATGGAGGCAGACTCTAGTTCTGGTGTGGCTGTCACGTCCACGACCTCTTCCACCGAGCTCACCTCTGCTGTTTCAGTGGTAACAGCAGTGCCAAAGGCTATGGTGGTGATGGCAGTGCCTAAGTCTGTGGTGGTGACCTCTTCAGGCACAGTCCACACTGCTGTGACATCCTCCCCAGTCACATTTTCCTCCTCTGTGGCAGCTGTGTCTACTGTGACACTGGTAGTGAAGAGACTGGGCAGGACAGTGAAGCCCTCATACAGCTCAGTGGCGGTGGGTGTGATCTCAATGGGCTCCAGGGTGGCAATGCTGCCACGGGCCTCCTCCTCTGTGGCATTGTGTGACAGAGGCAGCTCTACCTCGGTCTGCGTGAAGGTCTGGACAGTGAAAGTGCTGCCCAACTCGCTCTCTGTCCCGTCGATGAACTGCCCTGGGAACAGTGTCTCAACATCGTCCCCTGCATCAGGAAACAAAGCAGCAAACAGAGAGGACAGTCAGTCTGACAAGGTGGACTGCACTGGTGCTGCCTCCAAGAAGAAGCTGGGTGTTTGCTGGCTCTGAGAGGATTAAGGAAATCATAGTGGTTTTGTAAAAGAAATTATTTTCCTTCCTCCACTGGGGCTTTCTACAACGCCTCAGCACGGAGGGCAGGGTCACGAGGCAATGCGCCACGGCGTGCTCCGCATCTGGTGAATCAGCGGGGACATTCCATTCCCTGCTGTCCTCCCTGTTCTCCTTCCCTGGAACACCTTGCCCATATCCAAGTCTGTACTGACCTCTAGTGCTGGCTGCAAGGAATTTAAGGTGGCTGGAGGGAAGTAGGGGAGCCTGGATAACCTCCACGGCAGCAGTTCTATCTGAGCCGTGGGAGAAAGACAACTGGGCCCTCACCAGGATGGTGATCTCCTTCTGCTCTGCCCAAGTTACGACTTAAGAGTTCGTCCCATAAAAGCATATTAACCTCATTCCCTGCACAGCCAGTGCCACTTGCTGTACCAAATACATGCAAACAGCTCCTACCTGTTCCCTCCCATATAATTTTCCTGCTCAAGTCACATCCTTTGGGTCTAGGAGAATGTGCTTAACATGCCACTGAGCAGGTCAGTCTCCAGCAAGGACCAGTGGTTTACAGAGCAGCATAAAACAGAAGTGTGAGGGCAGGTAAGGGAGAGATGGGACATCTTGGGTATGCAGCAAGGCAGGTCTTGGGTGGGGAGGGAGGGAGAATGAGACTCTGCCAGGAATTTCCTCTAATAATGCTTTCCCTGCTCTATTTATTTCCAATTCCATTTTTCTACTAGTTTATTTTAGCCTCTCAGACATCAAGGGATTCAGAGAGAATTTGATAGAGATGCTCAGACAAGGACTGACTCTGTGCAGCAATTTCAGATGCAAACCCTGAGATAATCAGAAGACTGTAGCTTGGTGGACCAGTCTTTAGCTTGGCCACATAACTGGGTACCTGCAGGGGTCTGGGAGATGCATTTGAGCACAATAGGTTGGATCAGAAGGGTTTCTACACATATTTTAAAATATTGCTACTTTTTTAACTATAGCAATCCTATTTGAATGCTATTCTCTGGTTGCCCTGAATAGACCATCTATCACTGTGCTTTGCCCAATTCTTGCTGAAGGAAGAAGTGTGCAATTAGAAGAAAGGAGGAGTAGCTGGGATGCTCTCCACTTCCTAGATACAATTTTGCTCCATGATTGCCAGAGACTGTGTCAGTGTCAGATTTATCCCACCATGGAAACTCAGTCATATGTCTGTACCACATCATGTCACTATACACATCTTCAGGGTCAGACCTGTTTTTTTCATTCTCTTCCATCTCCAGCATTCAAAGTCTTGTACATCAAGCACCTGAGTTCTGCTCCATGTCTCCAGGAGAGCTATGAAAGCAGGAAGGTGTGGGAGGACTGGAGAGAAGCGGGCTGTGTTACACCCACCTCTGCAGAGTCTCTTGTGCAGGTCAAACAGCTGTGTACTTTCTGGATCTGCTTCCTACCCAAACAAGAACTTAGTCCTTTGCCAGACCTGCTTTCTCCCCTTTTAAAAAAAACCATTAGAGAAGCAAGAGGTTATCTCCAGCCAGGGAGTTCCTGCTTGCCTGTGTGTAGAGACACATTGCTTAGTCCCACAGCCCCAGGCACTCACCACTGTAGCAAATGGCATCGTAGCGGGAGTCGGGGTGCGGGTACCCTGTCTGGTTCACATACAGGTACACAGTCCTCACGCCCACCAGGTTCCCCCCGCAGTTGGGCCGTGCTCTGGAGATGGGGTAGCGGACGCTGCGGTCGGCCAGCCAGCCTGCGCTGCACATGTCCATGCCCTCCTTCCAGGCCAAGTACAGCTCTCCCGTGGTGGCCAGACGAGCCCCCAAACTGCGGCATTTGTCAAAGGCTTCTTGGAAGGTGAACTTCTCGGGGGCAGTGGCATAGAAGACTTTACCTGCAATCACGCCATCCGTTAGCACAGGAATTACCTGTAGTATTTGATCCAAATTCCCTTTCTGTGCCCTTCCCACTCCTAAGAGTTTGCATAAGGTGAAGAATCCTGTGTATTAGAGGTGAACTGCAACTCCAGGTGGGTGACTGTTTATAAAGACCAGAAGAAAGTGAGTTTTACAGACTGGAGAAGAACTTACCAAACCATTGGGAGCCACAGGGCAAAAGGGACTTAAAGGACAATTGCAGTCCTGTTGTGCTGAATATTTCAATGGATCTCTGTCATAAACATGAGTGGTTGACTTATCTGAATGTCACACCCTCAAATGGATGACCAGGCTGGATGGTGTGGACTTTAGTGAAGGTTATGTGGACTCCACCCTCTGTACTGCATTAGTCATTTGACATTAAAGTTGTTCAAGGTCTAACAAAGAGACTGTAGTCAACATCTGGCCTGACTGAAATATATGCTTTTCCATCTTTAACCTGTCTTTTCTGTAGCTCCTTTGTGTCTGTATTTACTGTTGTTCAGTCTAGGCATCATGAGGGTTTTGGAGGTTTCTGTGCCTAGTAACAATGAAACCCTCAAATCACCTTGCATTTGCTCTGCATAGCAGTAAACATCATAGGTTTCATCTGGCTCACGGACACCGTAGGTCCTCACTCCTGGAAATTCATCCTTGTCACCATAGCAGCGCTCCCGGGGCCAGTGGATGGGGTACCTGAAGGAGAGATGGTGCATAAGTGGTGGGGGTCAGAACCCTGGCAGCCACAGGAGTCTGGGAGAGAGCTGCAGAGCACTGTGCACTGTGGTGATTTTTACTTTTCCTGGTATCTGGGGAAGGGGAAGGATGATATGCTGTCTTGTTTTCACTCTGATAGTCCTTGGAGCACTGACCAAATACATCAAGAAGAGGTACCTTCCTAGTGTGGGATTCACAGCTCAATATGGCTGAGCCACACTTGTGCTTCTTGGCATAGCATTGGCTTGCAATCAACCATCTATACCTGCACATCAGCTGCTATTTAGCAAGCATTTTCAGTTGGTGGCTTCACTACAGAAGCCCTTCCCTAATGACCCTTCTGAGGCTTTCCTTTACACTCCACAGTTCCTACCTGACAGTCTGATCAGCCAGCCAGCCAGCATCACACTGCTCGTACCCATCCTCGTAGGCAGCCTGCAGCTGCTCAGGAGTGGCAATGACAGCACTGTTCTGGATACAGGCCTGCTTTGCCTTCTCAAAGTTCAAGGTGTACCTTGTGGAGATTGCTCTGTAGTGGAAGACAATGCCTGGAAAAGATAATGGCCATCACTCACATCACCAGCTCTTGCCTTCCAAAGAAGACACAAGAGAAAGCCAAAAACAGACCTCAGCCTGTACAGTCCTGCAGTGAAAGATTGTTTCCCTGTCTTATACACAAAGCAAAAATCACAAAAAAAGATAAGAATTGTATGAAACTTTTATTACTTTATCTGCCTATTACTAGGATAGGCTTTACAAAATGGCAATGAAAGATATTCTAGAACAGCCTAGTTCTCCATGTGAGGGCATCCCACCTCCTAAAATGTTTGCAAAAATTTAAAGGTCTGACAACAGCCCTGTTCCAGCGTCATCTGCTTGAGCAATACCCCTGTGCATCCAATTCCACCTCCTGCCAAGGATGTCATATTGCTGTCTCTGTAACTCACCTTCTGCCAGAAGAATAATTTTTTTGCCATATATTTTGACATGAGTTATGTTACTGGTTTATTTAATCTGGTCCTAGCTTGCTAAAAGAAATGCCTGGCCCTTGGCTTCTGCTTATCTACCTATCACCTTGTCTGTAACCTGACAGAAAGGGCTTATACCTATGGAAAGAGCTGTGCCTTCACTGCCCATATACTTCTTTGTCCCTTCTGCCAAGCCCAGGCAGCAAGATCTTGAGAGGAAAAAGCAAGGGCAAGATCTCACCTTTCACTAGGACCTCTATTGTGTCTTGTCTGTCCTCAATGCCATACATCACTTCGCAGCGATAAATCCCAGTGTGGTTGGATCTCAGTGCCTTGATCTCCAGCGTGGCATCAGTGGGGATGGCGGGATAATTGGGCAAGGAGATCGCCTCCCTGTACTCGGAGTTGAGCCGGATTTTTCCTCCAGTGGCCACTAGCAAGACAACTTCAGTCCCGTTTGAGAGCTTGCTCCATTTGATCCGTGGGGTCAGCATAACACTGGTGTCCTGTTCCTCTGGGATGTTGAAGTAACAGGGGATGTTCAAGGAGCTTCCCAGGATAACACGCAGGGGAGACTGCTCAGGTATCTTGACTTCCAGGCCATCACTACTGTCTGCAAGTTCCCAAACAAAGCAATGATTATGTTAATAACACATTTAGTGCAAAATATCTAGAGCTTCCATGTGATCCAGTGCCTACATCTGCTGTGCAAACCTGTACCCATGTATTCAGACATAACCTTTTTGGTGTAGACTAGAAAGGGAAGCTATCACAGTGATCACTGCACCATGGTTGCTTTTGGGATTTGGATCAATGCTGGTTGGGGAAATGAAGGGAGTGAAGGGAATGAGGGGAATGAAGGGCTCTACGGCAGTGCAGCTTTTGCTTGCGCTACAGGATCACACCTGATAATGTTTAAAAAGGGAATGCTGAAATTCTCTGTATCCCCATAAATCTGCTTTTGCCTGCAGCTATCTCCCTGGCTTCCCAAGCAGATGAGCAATAAGAGGCTGTGGCTGTGTGCTCCATCTGAACTGAGGAGCCTTTTGTGTGCACAGAGCAGATCTTGGGTACACTTATTTCTGGGGGCTGCCCATACTTGGGGATGGCACCAGAGTGCAGCATAGAACTCAGACCCACCTTCCCATACTCTGGACACGTACCTGAGAGCGCCACAGAGTTGGCTGTGGTGATGACTTGCAAACACACAAACACTAATA
The DNA here is from genome assembly GCF_047495875.1 of Pithys albifrons albifrons. Lineage (NCBI taxonomy): Eukaryota > Metazoa > Chordata > Aves > Passeriformes > Thamnophilidae > Pithys > Pithys albifrons. Next base: position 13,973,991 of record NC_092470.1, read on the forward strand.
GTAAAGTGGTCATAGTTTACCTGCAAGAAGAAACATAGGGAGAAAAGATTTGTGACAGTGGTATGTTCACACAGAGCTGAGTGCTGCAGATGCTGCTACAGGGCAGTGCAGTGCTTTCAGCTGACCCTTAAGCCTCCTACACTCCTCATATGGGAAGTGAAAGCTGATCCCTGGGGAAGGATGCCGTCTCAAAGTACCTCTTGCTTCAGAAGTAAGTCCATGAGACAAATAAATAAGATGCTCTGCTATGTACAACAGACAGAAGTGTTATTATACATCACTTATTATATAGCTCTCCCAGTTTCTCACTCGTGATTCAGTCTTACCTGTGGAGCAGGAAGACAATTTTACAAAAGGTCTTCACACCTATTACCTATTTACTCAAGAAGGACCATCACATCCACGAAGCCTTTGTCTCAGAACAGGAGCTGCTCCTCATTGGTCATTCCCACCCAAGCCAGTACTGGCTCAGACCAGATGGTAGAAGCATTTTGTATTCCTTAAAATGCTATGAAGGGAAATGTGCCCTCTATGTGGTGGAAAGGCCAAACCTTACAACTCTTTGGTCCAAACTCTTGCACTGAGAACATACAAAGTCTTAATTACAAATGGATCCTGAACTGATAGAAGAAATCCACAGCATATAAGCCTGGGCATCTTAAATCTACCCTAATAATATCCCATTGGAATCCTTCAATTAGTCAGAGCAACCTGCTACTTCTGGAGAGCTTTAGGAAAAGAAAGGAGCATCCTGCTGACATTGAGTGACAGAAGCAATATAGGGAGGCCAACTAAATTAATCCTAACTGGATTATCATCCAGTATAATATCATGGCATATTAAATTGCCACAAAGAGTCAAGTTGGTTTCAATATTTCAAATAAAACCCATGTCCTCTGTCAACCCAGCATTGTCTGACATCCCATTTCAGCCCTGACTCAGAAGGAGGGACCACACCTACTGAGTCACTGGTGTTTCCTTTGAGGTCACCTGTCCAAATATTGGCTGTGTAACTCCTCTGATTTAGAAAGATTCCAGCTGACTTCAGCTGATGGGGAACATTCTAAGTATGTGCCTATTGACCTTGTAGATTGTTAAATAACCTCATTGGTACAAGAAAAGGCCAAAAATAAACCTCATCCTGTACAGTCCAGCATTAACATTTCACTTATGAAAAGAGAGACCTCCATGGACTCATTCATTTCAATCTGACACATCACAAAACCTGATCTTCAGTGAAGAGAGAGAACTATACTGACAGAAAATAGGAGATAACAGGGATGGAACACATTGGCAGAGAAGCATGGAAACTTCACTTTGCAGCTGTAGGGCTAAAGACCAAATTGACATATCCCAGTTTCTGAATAAAATGGGAATAAAATTTCAGGTAAGCACTAACCACAGGGAGAACTTGTGGAGTTGTACATATGTTTGGGTGTCTCTCTGGTTAGGAATGATATCTGCATAGGCAGTGTATTATGAACCCCTTCTGCAGCATGACAGTTGACTTCACCGTTTTCCTCTAATTATAGCTAATGATCGCCATGACCAAATCAACTGTGCTGCTGAAAAGGAGGTCAAAGGGTTTGGCAGTCAGTACTTGGACAATGACAGGGGGATGTACCCATAGGATGGGCTGTGCGGGCAATGAATTGTCTTCTGCTCCTCAGTAATCAAGGAGAATTTGAAAGACCATTTGTTACAGATAAACAGTTTGAAATCAGCTTGGCTAAACAGTTGTACTCAAGAATCCTTAAAAAGTTGGCTGAGTAAGTTGCCGGCCCACTGATGTTAATTTATAATCTGCTCTGGGGCACTGGCAGGTCTCAAGTGCTGAAGCACTGTGCCAATAGTCAACCAAGACACACAGTGATGAGCCTCATAGATACATGCTAGTTTGACTGACATTCATTCCAGGTAAAATAATGGAAAATGTGATACAGACTTCAATTTATTACACACTGAAGAACAGACATAGTATTAATCCTAGTTAAGACATTTGTATATAAAACAGATGCTTCCAAACTTGATTTTATTATTTGGCATGATTTTAATCTTGTTTGATAAAGCTGCCTCCATGACTGCAACACAGTTGGATTTTGATAAGGTTTGACTTTCACAGGGTTCCATGATATGAAGATGTGTAAAGTCAGTAGTACATCCATTAAAACATCTTATCAAAAGCCAGACTAGTGGGTCTCTAACAGGATTCATCTGAGGGACATGGATGTTGAAGGAAATATTTTTAATGGGCATCTACAGGGGTTGGGTTTAGATCTAGTGGGTTTCTGAATAGACTGTACTTTAATAGAATCAAATATAAAATTATACAGAGCATGCCTGCAATAGGATGTAATGTCTTAGAAAGAAGTGACTCAGGAGAACTACTGCTATTATGCAACATTAAACCAAACAGGAATTCCTCTCTGTGTATTAGTGCACACCTCTGGGCTGGCATGAGAATATCAGAAAATGGTGGTGCAGAAATATCCGCTAGCAAGAATCTGAGGATTGGAGGGAATGCTTTATGGGGGGGAAAGGGGAAACTAAGAAATCTTAAACTAATTATTTTAACAAATAAAAAAAGAAAGGCTGAGAAGTTGATAACTGTGCACAAAAATTGTTACAAGCAGAAGCTGCTGGTGCTAAAGGCTCTTTAACAGAAAGTCACTGTTAGAAAGGTAACTAATAGCTGGGAGACATATGCCAAGTACACTCCAATGGGAAACAAAGCCCACATTTTACACAGCAGGTGATGGAATTTCTATGCCTCAGTGGCTTCAAATCCAGACTTGAGGGCTTCTTTGGAAGATATGGCTTGGGCAAATGCAAGTTATGGTGCTTGATACAGAGGTAACTGGATGCAGAGGCCCACATTGACTGATCCACTCTGAGCAGTCCCTTCTGACATTAAAACTAGTGAATATGAATGTATTTATGTTTCAGTCTCTGCTCTTGTATTATTCATCTTGCCTGGCTCTACGGAGTACAAAGAGTCATGTTTATGACTCTCACACACATGTCTTATCTGTCTTGTAGGATCAAAGGCCAAAAGATATCCTGTAAAATTAACCACCTTTCCAGCTCAATTTCATCCAGCCATGCCTGAAGTCCACACAGGTAAGGCACCCTGCAGCTCTGTGTCAGGCAGGAATAAAGAAATTCAGGGGTAAGCTGCCAGTGGAAGAGAAGGAAACAGGCTCAACCTGTATTTTGGGAACAGATCCAGGTTACAGACCAGTCACTAACACTTCAGGCACAGCAGAAAACTTGAAGCATACAAAGCTTCTGTGTTTTGGCAAATCTTTAAGCTTCATGGGGAAACTGAAGTCCACTCTCAGAAGCATATCCTTGTTTAGTTTGAGGAATGCTTTCTACAGAGCAAACAACTGTGGGGCTGTACATCCAGCTCCCTCCTAGAGTAGGTCACTGGTTTCACTAAGGAACAGCCTAACATTTACTAGGGACTGTCTCCCTGGAGCAAGGTTGTGGGCTGGGCTCAGATTATTTCTAATTGCAGCATTCCATAGCTGCCATTCCAGTGTATATCCTCCTCTCTCATCCTCTGGATAAAAGGAGAAATAGGAAAGTAAAAATTATATAAGCCCTGGAAACAAGGTGGACCCTCCAGGGGCAGAAGGGATTCAGGTAGAAGACACTCTTCTAGCCAATAGAAACTAATTCTTCAGTCATGATACATGCTTGAGCGTTAAATAAAAGCTCTTACTTTTCCAGGCTCCTTAGATCAGATACCTTTCAGCCAACTTGCATTTTGCCAGAATCCAAGTAAGCAGAATAGCCCTGAGTGTCATGAAATAAACATAGATAAGAGAGGCAGGCAACTTTAGACCTGAATAGAAACATCCAGGAGACAGAGGTGTTTAAATATAAAGGGAGCTGACTGGTTGAAGAGAATTGTAGGGTCTGTGTCTACTGCAAACTGGTGTTGTTCTGAGTCCCATGTTTGTAATTTCTCTACATTGGCAGTGGGTAGGAGGAGAGCAGGTTCATCTGTCCATCAGTTAGACGTCACAGAACAAAATGCTCTAAGTAGAAGAAATTAATTTTGTCTCAAAGGCTAAGACAAGTTCATGTACTCCTAGTCTTACTCAAGCTTACTACTGAACTTTCACAAGGAAAAACAGCTTCACACAGTAACAGGGACTAGCAGTATCTTTGCAGTTTGGTTTAGCTATGGAGGAAAAAACCCAACCTCCTCTTATCCCACAGAAGCCCAGAGGAAATGGATATTCCTTGTGAGCAGTGGTTAAACAAAACACAATAACAATGTTTTGGGTGTATTCCGTGAAAGTGTTGAGTCCCTGCCAATAAGAAACCCAACCTACTCCTCAGGGTGATGTTTGCAATGTTGATCTTCATTTTTCATTCCCCTTAAGCATGCCAAAGAGATCCAACCCTGAGTCTGCACGCAGCTCTGGTTGGAATTCACTATGCTGGGAATGCCTTTGATTAATGTCCTGTTGTTACAGCAGTGGTTCCATGCTGCAATACTTCTGCTCTGTGTTGTCTCCAGTGGGATGTCCAAGCACATGTTAATGAGCAAACAGCTGTTTGAAGGAGCAGTTCTGGAAGCAAGTAAGTAAAGAGGGAGTTGTCTGAACAGATGTGGATAGCACAGATGATGGAGACCTGGTCTGTCTAGACAAAGGAATGAGGGAGGTTGTTCCTCTCATTCTAAAGCAGCATCTAAACAGATTATATAGCACAGATTATATGCCTCCAAACAAGCAGATTCCTCTTTGATGACTGTCAGAGCAGAGGAGGGTGGCTAGCTCAAGTGTGGATGCTATCTTGATAGAGATGTGAGTTCAGACTAAGTGAGCTGTGCCCAAGGAGCAGGAAGGTACAGTTCAGCACCTGGGAGTATCAGCGTATGCTAGCTGAGATGTGATCTGGGATAAAGAAAAAGTTTCAATGAAGAGTAAGTGCTTGAGAAGCATGACCAAGTAAAGGCAGAGTAAAGTCTGGAGCAGGAAAAGCAGTGTCAGGAATATCCCCTGCTCAGCATCTTACTGATTGCCCCCCAGCTGTAGCCAAGTGGCTAGGGAGAGAGGTGGAGCTGAGAAATATGCTGGGGATACAGCCAATACTCCTACCACATGTGCCATAAATAACAAAGGTCTTTGGAGAAAATCTCATTTGACTACTTTTTTGGAAAACATTGAGGTATTCTGGCTATCAGAAAAAGGCGAGCTCCTTATCCACAGGAGCTCCCAGGTCATTGCTGCAAACTCCAATTCAGTTGCAGGCTCCTTAACTTCTAGTGGAAAAAGTCACCTTGAAGAGTAGTTGTTCTGCACACACTTTAGTGGAACTCTGCTAGGATGATCACTAAAAAATGTCTGTCCAGGCTCTGGCAGGGAGCACTGTGAGAGACTAATTCTTGTGGCACAGAGCCCTACACACAAGCAGCAATGATCACACTATGCTTTCTGCGAGTTCCATGTTACAAAAGCACTTTCCACTCCTGCAGATTTCTTTCCTGCAAAATTCCATTTACACTTTCTGGTAGAGCAGCTGGAGCAGGCAGCTTTTGTGGTGAGAAGAGAGGAGGAGGCAGAACAAGTTACACAAGGTCATGGCTGTGACTCTGCATCAGGATAGCTGTCCCTGTGTGGGGTACCGAGCAATCCAGGGGAAAAAGAATCCAACCAAACTGCCACAAAAATTCCAGCCATCCTACCTCCTCTAACCAGTACCCAAGACAGAAACAGGGCCCTCTCCAATTCAGCTTTGGCCAGGAAGGATTCAAGAAAAGCTCTTGCCTTTCCAAAAAGGACAAGGTTGGCAATTGGTGGTAGGCTCAGGAGCTCCCCACCCCAGAGAACAACTGCCCCTTTCACCAAGTTTATTGCCATTTTATTTTACACCAAAGGCTGTGCTTCTATATCAGATTGTGTGCAGTGTCCTAAATTTGCTACGTGTAAATATGTTTATTTGAGAATCTAAGTGTGTGTGGAGGGAAATATGTACCTATGTGCAGACAGATTTAATCCCTTGCTTTTCCAACCGCATCCTTAGGTTTTCAAATGGATGAAGAACGTGGAAATAGCAAGAAAAGAAAAAGTCACTATAGTGAAAATTCAACAAAGTACCCACACAGTCAAGCTGCACAGTGGAAAATAGCCAGATGGCCTGTTTGCAGCACAGCCTAAATTGTTTGCTTGCTGGAAAATATTTTCTGTCCTAGTCTATTTTAATTGAATCCCATCTGAAGTTTCTCCCATGGCCTTTGCTTGCTCCAGACCATTTAATCACCCTTGTTGCAATTAAATTTATTTTCATCATCCTTAGTCCCACAGTTGTCCTATTATTTTTTTTTTTCACAGGGGTCATATGGGTCATTTTAAGCTTCCTTCTTTCTCAGTTTTGGAAAACCTTTAATACACTTACATATTATTTCTGGCAGCTAATAAAAATGTCACTTATTACCTGGAAGATATGCCTAGACATAAAGGTATTTCCAAAGATAACATTTCCTTTAAAATTGTGGATATAAAGAGGCTTCTGAACAGGAGTTAAGTCCAGCTGTACTCATTTGGTCTTGGATTCTCTCTCTTCAACTTGTTTTCCATCCTCGATTTATTCCCCATCAGGGAATGGACCTTAGTTTCTCTAGCACATGTGGTCACCTCCATCCAGTCTTATCTCACCACTATTATTTTCAGGCACTAGCATCTGAGACCAAGGGTTTAATGAGGTTGAGGAGACACTATCACTCAGCAGGGACACTGGGAGAGTTCTCATGAATGTTTAGAGAGCACATCTCATGCCCTTGTAGGCTTCGGAGTCAAACTGTTTTCTCCTCTCCTGTTTAGAACTACTGACCATTCATCGGTGATCTCTACAAATTAACACTTTATTGTCTCTCTGTGTGTTCCAAGCCTCTGTGTAGAACTGAGGTTTTTCTGTTAAAAACCTCAGCTCAGTCCAGGAAATAGGAGGGAAGGAAGGGGACAGAGGGAAAGTGAGTGGGGTGGGCAAAACCAGTTTTCTTTCTTTTTCTTTTTTAAATAAGGCAAACTTTGGAACAAAAACATGACAATAAATGCATCCTGTGATTTTTCATATTTTTTCAGCTGCAAAGAAAATAGGAGAAATGTTCCATTCTGTCTGGCTTCCAAACCATTCTGAGAGTAAAGTCTTTATGTACAGAGCAGTTTGAATGCTGCTGCCGCCTGCTCTGTTTCTGAAACTATCCCTGAAAAAATAAAGTCTTTTTTTCCCCCCACAATCAGAAAGACACATGGCAGAAACTGCACAGATATTCTGTCATCAAGGGATGTGGTCCTCCAAATGCTGACAGCCCTGCAGCATTGGCTGCCTGGATTGTTACAGTAAGGTGGCAAACTGATGGCACTGAGGCACTCTTGGTGCATAAGGCACAAAACAGGGAACGTTTGTTGAAGTCTGGGAATAATGTGAGGTTTCACCTCAAGCCTCATCTGGCTCCTGTCCTCAAGCACTCCTTGCTACTGCGGGTAGGAATATGGCGCGACACAGCTCTGTTGATGCACCCTGGTGATGGTAACAGTGTGCCCTCAGTCATGACATGAGATCCAGAGCTCCTATCTGTCCTCTGGCACAGAGGCTCAAAGGTGGTGCTATACTAGATCCTTTATGATGCCTTCATGACTTTTCCTGCTGTTATAGTTTGACTGGTTATCTAATTATATTGCAAATGCACTACAGGAAAAGCCAAAATACTCAAGGATGTATGGTCATATTTTCAATAAGTAAGATGCCAGAGGAAATCTTACCAAAGCCTAAACAGTCCAGTGCTTCTTTCAGTTAGTGAGCCAAGCTCAGACATATGGTCAGGAACAAACATCCTACCGAACACAAAAAGTTGTATAAGCATTTATGTCTTTTTTAATATATATGTGTGTGTATCTATATATCTATATACCTAGATATCTAGATATCTAGATATAGATATAGATGTAGATATATATCTACCCCAGAACAGTTCTCATCTTCCCCTGATTTATGCTAGTTTTGCATTATATTGTCCTTGACTTCAGCAGCAAGCTAAACACACAGGCTCCAGAACAGCAGAAGCCCATAAAACCGGCTATCCCCAATATAACTCTCTTGCAGGAAAACCAGAACTGTCTGCCACTGGCAACACACATCCCAGTAGTTTTGCTATCCTTCGAGGACAGAAGTTTCAAAATGCCCATTATGGCAAGTGGATGACAGCTGGAGCCTTTCATGCAAGGTGTGAAATCAGCACCAAGCCCTGGCTTGCCATAGCTCCGAGTGTCTGCTTGACATGGAAAGCCAGAGCCACACTCAAACAGCCCCTGAAGCCTCTGAATTCAGGGGAACAATGAGCCTTTGAGACTGGCTGAAGCTCACACTCAAAATCCTCTCTAGTCCAAGAAGAGAAACAGAAACTTCTAAAGAGCAATTCATCTCCTCATGAAATAGATGTCTCAGCTGAGAACCTTTAAAGAGGGGTTCAGCCGTTTCTGTCAGCTGGCAAGGGAGCCTGTAGCACTGTTAGACATCTAACTTTTAGAGATTGGTGGATGATTATGCACTTCATAAAGTCTCCTTATACCCTTCACACTTGTTTTCTGGAGCTGCTGTCATTCTTACATGAAGCTTCCTCAGACAGAGGAAGGAAAAAACCAAAACCACAAATTAAGAGAAACCAGACCTTCCATGGATGTGAGCTATGAAGATGGCAGGTACAGAGGAAGACGTGAATATGACTGAAGAAATCAAATCTCTTCTGTGCCTCTATGCTGGCTGAAGATTCCAGAGAACCATGGAATAGTTTGGGTTGGAAGAGACCTTAAGGAATTCACAGACAACCCTTCTGCTCTGACCCCACTCAGCCTTTCAGAAGGCTGATTTTCTAGAAAGCAATGAAGTCTTTGAAACCATGTTTTAATACAGAATCCATAGGCACAGAGACCTAAGCCTTCACTTACTTTGCTAGTTACTACCTCCAACTGATAACTATTAATACTCTGCTACCCCAAATCACCTTGGATGCTCCTATATGCTCCTAAGAAATGGGATGTGGAAGTTCATCTAACAGAGCACTGGTTGGGACTGGAAGAGACAGCATGGAGCTGGTCCCTGCTGGTTTCACAGTGGTAATGATTTTTTTTCTCTTGCTGTGCTCCAGACAGACACAAAACATTGTGCTAGCTTGGAATGACAACAAACCCAGGAGAGTCAATGTGAGATTCAAAAGACCATGAGCATGACTCTAGGGCCTCTGTAATGACCACACATTAGGTCAGGCTAATGACATGTAGTGTGGCCACATTTCTGGTCGGTATCAGTCATGTGTAATATTGTGCACAGCTCTCTTGCTTAGCACCTTCACCTTAATGGGCACGTCCTTTAAGATACAGGGGCTGCAGAACCTCTTGCTAAGGACACTTTCTACTGATGTGCTACATGTATCAAGCTCCACCAGCATCTTTGGTGAGGCCGTTCATGCTGAGAGTACACACAGATGGTGATGATAAACCTCCTCATGCTGCCACAGCTCAGACACAAAAGAGAGAAGTGAGCAATCACATCCTATCTGGTCTTTGCCTTAGTACAGAATACTGCTAGTGCTTAATAGCAGTAAAAGCAACCTTTCTTCCAAGCTGGAGGAAGAGCTTCCAGCTTCATCACAGTCTCAGTATCTGCCTCTTTTTGCTCCCCATTTTCTCTTTCCCAAGTTGGCACCTGAAAGTTTTCTCTGCATTAATTCCAGACATTGTGTAAACACTGTGCTTAGATTTACTTAAATGAGGCTGTTTCAGCCCCAGCTTTCCTCCCAAGCATATTTCCTGTCTCATAAATTCAAGACATGAACAGTTTAGTTTTGCTAGGAAGGTGGAATCTCAAACTGATCCTCCCTTTGGGATAACCTGGAAGACAAAAGGGCAAATGGCATGGGAGAGGGCCTGGTTTTTTCTGGTTACTGGCTGGAAAGGGAGGAGCCATCCTGCCATGTGCTGTTCAGGTGGTAGTGCCAGTGGTCCAAGTGACAGTTGCCATTTGTCACAAAAAATCTGCAAGATTTGAAGTCTACCAATTTCTTGACATGTTTCGTGTTTTCATACCTCCAGAAGATGGAGAACCATCTTTTCCTACTGAGCAGATCACTGGCATTTGCAGTGTAGAAGCAAGGGATTACTATTTTCTCCTTATTCCAGATACTCAAAGTATTTGTGACTCCTTAGAAAGGCACATGCAAATCAACTGTTCACACTCTCTGTGCAAGGCAAGCAGAGGGAGTGTCCTAGGAGAAAAAGGGCTTTTCCTCTCAGCCTCTATTCACTAGGACTTCAGATATTTTTTCTGGCAGCAATGTGAACCCCCAAATATAAAACAAGTGTGGGCTTTGCTACTCCTGCTGAAGGCTCTCACACACTCTGGTGTCAGAAGAAGGGTCTTTAGCAAAACATTGGAGTGGGTTTTAATCAAAGTTGTCTGCTGTCTGGGACTGATATGATGAACCTCAATTGTAGAGGCATGGGCTCACTTTCCCTTCTACTTTATGGGGAGGGCACACAGTATAAAGAGACCACAAGCTTCATGTTCAGACTATAAATGAGGGTTTTGCTGCCTTGGCTGTGTTGAGCAACACTCTCCTACTTCTCCATTTCCTCTGCCAGCAAACCTCTGACAACTAAACTGAGCACAAAACATCCATGCCAGTTTGTACTTCTCTAGGAGACTGAATGGTACAGGAAGGATTAAGGAAGAGAAGCAGCTTTTCACTCCCATCTCTGGTTCTAGGAAAACTTAATCAATGACTGGGCATTGCACCCTGTGAAACTGCCTCATGCATGACAGCAGGAGAATGGTTCACTGTCTCCTCTCATTTCCTCCTTGACTAGCTCTCCCAGACCACTTTGTCCCTCTCTTGACACTTTTAGCAGTGGTGAAAGATTATGTGGACCATGGACAATGCATTCCCCCTTTCCTCCCTTCAGGGACTGAGCCAAGCAGCCAGTGGGTGCTGAGCAGGGACAATGTCCATGACTGCCGTCTGGCTGTACAAAACAGAGGCTTTCCTGCAAGTTTTTAGATGGTTTAAGGTCCATTAAAATCTCTTTTTTTCATGTTTTCCCATCACTCCCCCTGCTGTTGCCATCTTGTGGCACCTGGTAGTCATAGAATCACAGAATGGATTGGGTTGGAAGGGACCTTGAAGGCCATCTAGTTCCAACCCCCTTGCAACGGAAAGGGACACCTTCCACTATACTGGGTTGCCCGAAGCCCCATCCAATCTGGCCTTGAACCCTTCCAGCAAAGAGCATCCACTGTTTCTCTGGACAACAGGTACAGATGTCTCAACACCTTTACAGGAAAGAATTTCTTCCTAGTATCTAATCTAAACCTGCCCTCTTTCATTTTGAGGCTGTTCTCTCTTGGCCCATCTCCAGGCCCTTGTCCAAAGTCCCTCTCTGGCTCTCTTGCAGCCCCTTTAGATAGAGAAAGGCGCTCTCAGGTCTCTCTGGGGCCTTCTCTTCTCTAGGCTGAACATCCTAACTCTCAGGCAGTCCCCATAGCAGAGATGTTCCATCCCTCTAAGCATCTTCATAGCCCTGCATCCCTGTAGAGTTCCTTCCTTTTTTGCATGCTTAAAACCTGCTCCGTGTGCCAGTAGACCATTCTGAGGTGCAGTGTTCTCTTTCCTCTTAACTAAAACACACAATATGTGTGTAACTTAACTGGCTTAGTCAGTAAGTGCTCTGTTTAATTTAATTATGCTCCATTTCTTTTGGAGGGATAGAGATACCTCAAAGCACAGTCAACTGCTCTGTCTTGCACCAGTCATTCCAAGGGGATTTCACCATTTAGGGAACACTGAGGGATGCTCAGCTCTCCTTGCTAGGGGCAGTTCCACTGGACATGGACACTCATCCAGTGCTTCTATTCACTTGTCGTGTTACTTTGTCCAAACAGTAATTCCTCCCTTTGGTTCAGCCTGTTCTTTTCTTCTTGGGAAGAAACCAATGGAGGCTCCAGGCAGAAAATAAATCTTTCTCTTGTTTTTCCTGCTATAGAAATGCTTTAGAAGCAGGCCAAATTGTACAGCAGAAAACAAAACATGACAAGAAAGAAGATAACAACAAAATAGTTCCCTGCCAAACAAGCTGTTTTTGGGTCTGCCACAGAGAAGGGTCATCCATCAGAGACCTCAAAAGCCTTAAGTCTTTCTTACTTTATGAGACTGACAAGAAGCTGGAAGGAAAGAAACAAGATGATGGAAAAGATGCCTAAGAAATTGTCCTTTTCCACTAGCCCTTCATGAAGGTGGATATCATTCTCTTTGTGATGTATTCATCCACCCAGGAGGACAGCTAATGGGACCCTTCAGCTCTGGAGAGAGTGATTGGCAGAAGAGTTTCACTTCCCTGTCTTGAGATTTCAATTTTGGCTCAGTCCAAAACTTCCCCAAGACAACCCTTCAAACAAAAACTTTCTGGAAAAGGTAACACAGGTAAAAGGATACATTTTTAATCATATAAGACACATTGTTCAGTCCAAAACTCAATCACAGCCTTTTCCATTTTTCCAAAGAAGAACTCGTCTTCTCAAAACTCTGTCCACACTGAAAGGTCTGTTCCTTTCAAACACATGGTCAAACTACCCTAAAGAACAGACAGAGACACTGCACTTGAAACAGTCAAATTCTTTGACGTGAATGCACATTATGTATATAGAGGGCCTTCTCTCTACATATACATGATTCTATAAATGGGCTTAAGTACAATATTACTTAGGAGGCAACTGTGTGGATATGACATTGAAAGAGAGAGCAAGATGAAGACAATTAGCCTTTTCAAAATTAATTTCAGTCTAGGGTCAATGGATGAATATCAGTAATCCTTCCATTACAGCTCAGATCTCAGGGCTTCACTGAATTACCCCAGTACAGGCAGACAAGGGTCTCTGTCTTAAAGATCTTGCAATCTAGATGGTATGCTGCTGGCCAAGCCTAGAGAGCACAAAGGTGAATTTGGGGAGACCACAGGACTCCTGAATACAAAGCAAGCCTCTAACATGAAATATAAAATTGTTCTGTGAGCTGTAGACTGTGAAGGGAATGAATTTTAACCTTCACATAAGCCACAGACATTTGGAGGGCTGCTGCTACTAAGCCCAAATCTACGGTTTGCTAAGCAAAGCCCATATATCATACCTTCAAAAAGAGAAAGTGAGGTATGGAGGAAACCAAAATAGCAATTACACAGGAATACTAACTTTTCTGAGAGGTAAATAAACTCGTATGTATGAGATGTGATTGAGGAAGTGCACCAAAACCTTGTCCTGTTTTTGGTGAAGTCTTCTCTAAGTGCAACAGAAAATGTTGTTTTTCCAGAGATATATGGAACAGCTTAAAAGCAACAGTGCCCACATTTTGAGGAACAGAAAGGCACCAACACAGATCCCCTTGTACGCAAAATAACTGCCCATCAAAATGTTTGAAACCTTCAAATACAGTCCAGCATTAATAGAGGAGATGTAGGGTTTCAATGGACCCTGGAGTGTGCTACCTTGATAGTTTAACTCAAATATGCAATGATAGCAAGGGACTCTGTATAAAAGTAAAACTTGTTTTATACTATTGGCATAAAAGACCAATTCAAAGCCAAATAGTAATTATGATCTATTTTAACCAACCTGTCTTGTAAGTCTTCCAATAAGACGGGATGGTAAATTATATGGTGGTCAGATCCAGTTACCACTGGAATTAGCAGTAAAGACACCATTTACCTCTGAGACTGTGAATATTAAGCCCAAGTTCTGGTATTAAAACCTAGTCTAGACAGGTAAGTGCTTGCAAGACATCAAGGAGAGCCCTCAAAAGGATGTTTAAATCCCCACAAGCTTGTACAGAGCACTCTGCCTTCAGATAGAAGAACTAATTCCTTAAGACAATATAGAAAGGAAAACACTATGGTTTTTGCGTACAGTGTGAGAACTGGATCTAATAATGCATAACATTTGGGTGCTGTCATGAAGCAGTCAGCCGCTTATGGAATTTCCATAAAGGCAACTGAAGAGCCATCACAGCATTAGTGGATATTGATCCATGATTCAAATACACCACACAACAGGAGAAATGTTTGGGAAAACTAGTTGACAGCTAAATATTCAAAACAAAAGTATTCTCTAACACTTAGGTTGAGCATTCCTGCAAACGTGGTTGAATGAGTCATACTTTAAATTAATTATTATTAATGTAATTATATTGGGAAGATGAGGGTCTGTTGTGATATTTGTTCTGGCCCTCAAAGTCTGGTCCATGCAATCCCCAGGTTTATCCAGCCAATATCTGGGGCCTCTCAAGCCCCTTGTGGGCACTAGGGATGTCCAAAAGCCATTCTGGACATTCTCTCCCCATAGGCTGGGAGCTTCTGTGCTTGCTCTGTGCACAACTCAGTGCAATCTCCTTCCCACAATGGGAATTAAAAATATAAGCAAGTATTTTGGAGAGAAAAAGCAGCCAGCCCTGCTAGTCATTAACAAAGTCAGCAGATGGCTTCTAAACTGCTCTTTCAAGTTTTGACACAAGAGCAAAGGGATACAGTGCTCTCTTGTGAGATGCCATGAGATTTCTGGGAATGTCAAAATCATTTAGTAAAACTCTGATGGCCTGCCAAATTGTGCACGGTGTTTCAGAATTTAAAGATGCAAATGGATGAGCAAGGCACCTAATGGAATTTGCGGAACTCCTTCTCTCTGTCTTCAGGCACTTCGCTGCTAAACAGGCTTTGAGTCCCTAAAGCAACTCCTGGAAAAGGACTAATTTTATAAGGGAGATAAATCCAATCAGCTATCTAAGTGTCTAATGACTCTCATACCCAAACAGTGTAGAAATATTATTGTTTAATTACACCCAACAGCACAGAAAAGAGAGACATCTCTGATGGGTGAGATACCACACACAGATCTACAGAAGAGCTGTCAGCTGCATTTGCAGAACAAGGAGCAATCCAGTTGGAGAATAGAAGAAAGTGGACATGAATTGTGTCAGGGTTGAAGAAAAGGTGCCAACCTATGTATTTATCTTCACTTTCACTAATACACATAATGGAGGCATGAGTAAAGCTTCAGCATTAATCTGAGACTCCAGTGGGAGAAAATACTTTCCATTTCAACCTTCTTGTCATTGGTGCTAGACTATGATTCTGAAGTTGCCAAAACATGCTTTTTCCGTCAACATGTGAGCAGATGAGCTGCCATGGAGGATACAGGGGGAGAAGAGGACCTTAACAACTAGGAGAGAAGAGTTTGAGCGTAATATTCATAAATTACATGGGTTTATTTCAGTTTGATGTCCATATGCAAGTAGGAGGACAGTGGCATTGCCTAAAAATGACCAAAACAAGAGCAGATGGATTTAAAAGCTGGAAAAGGGGTAGCATGATATCCATCAGAGCCCAGCTCACTTGAGAACTTCTCTCATTTCTCAGGATGGCTTTGTAGTCCATGCTGAACTCGGTGCTGTATTGCTTAGAGGAGTGGTGGTGTCTGGGTGACCTATTGCGGAGATACATTGTATGTGCTAGTGAGAGCTGGAAGCATAGCTCTGAAGATGAACCAAAAGGAAGATCTTGGTTGACTATGAGATCTTCATGCTTATAACCCACATGCCTATTTGGATACAGCAAAAGAATAGCCAGAATGGCCCCAAACAAAATTTACGTACTGAAAGGTACAAAGGAATGTGCATGTTCCTATAGCCAATACAGGAATGATTTTGCAGATGAACAGGATACAGCACTACACAAAGGCTCAAGGGTTGTTCTGAAGCATTTAAAAATGCTGGACAGATTCAGAGCTGAACAATAAGAACTATAAAGACCCTTCTGTCGTCTACTAAACAGAACTCAACATTATTGGTGGCGCTGAATGATTTCACATCTCCTAAACCAGGCAGGAAGCCATACAACAGGACTGACAGGTGATCTCTGCTGTAAGCTAGCATCAGGTTGTTTGGGTTTTTTAGGAGACAAACTGCAGGGAATCTGGCAATTATGAATGGATAAGGATTTTACCCTGTCTCTGGAAAAGTGGTTCATGATCTTGAAGGACACCAGGAAGGGTCCTGATCCCGTGCAGTTGCTGGCTTCTCAAAAGGGTGACCCCTTTCCATGTTAACACACAGTCATGGTTTTGGGGTAGCATTAGCTCTGTGGCCATTGATCACCTTGTTTTTTGAGAGAAGGCCCAAGTAACAGCAGTGAAGGGCTCAGCTGGGAGCCCAGGGTCCACCTCTGCACTGCCTTGCTACGTCATCTAGTGCTGGTGTAGTAGGCAGTATTTGTAGAGTAAGAACCCTGCAGCCTTAAGGAATCTCTTTCATATCAATTACTACAAGGCAGCAGGGTATTATTTGTGCAATAAGTGCTATACAAAACAGCAGAGTATTATTTAGAGGGCAAATACTATGGAGACAAAAGCTGCAATTTCTTCTGCAGCAGCAGGATGTTCTGTGCACTCCAAAGTGCCAGGCAGGATGAGGGTGACACTTACATGCCAACTATTATATGAGGACATGGTATTATTTAAACCCCAGATACAATGGTAGAGAAAGAGTATTATTTACTTACTAGTCCAAATGCAATAGCAGCAGTGGCAGTAACTGCACAGTATAATTTACAACAGAGGAAAAGACATCATTTGCAGACCAGTTATTACAGAATGGGAGGGTGTTTGTTGTGGTACAGCACTGAAGTATTACTTTGAAGCTGAGTGCTATAGAGGTACAGGGTTATCATTTATACACCAAACACCACTGAAACTATTTTTTGGATGTAAGTAATAGTGACAGTTAATAATTTATATGAAAACCATCCTGCAATTTCCAGTGTGTAACCTACATAATTATTTCAACCTTGAAACTGTGGTACAGATGATGCAATGTTAATTACACTGAAATCTATATCTGCTCTACCACAGGACTGCTAAGCTGAAGTAATTTTCTGAAGTCAGTAGATTTGGGCCAGCAAAACTACTGAATCTGCCCCGATCTGTGCAAAGCCTACAGTGCCTGAGGATTTCCAGGGGTGTTTATCCCTGACCCTGTGCAGAAACCCAGCAGGAGCAGCAGGTTTTGCCATGGATTACAGGTTTTTCAATCACTAGAACAGCAGCTGCTCTCCTGACAGAGGTGTGAATGATGGGTGGGAGCTCCAGCTGGAAGGGATCAGCAACATTTTTATCCTTTTATCAACTGCTGTCCGTTGCCTTTTCTTCACACACCTTTCTCATCCAATCTGTGATCTAACCTCAGGCAGATGATGTTTCTTGGTTATTTCCTGTTGGTTTTCCCTATGGACATTTTTTTCAAGCCAAATTATTCCTATTTAAATGTGTTACCTATGAAGTAAAAACTGTATGTCCTGCAGCCATCACAGATGATTTCCTTTGTCTTTCAGTGTTTGTCTAAACTATTAATTAAATAAACAATAAAATGTCCAAGTCCTCTGCTCAGTGCTAACCAAGGGCATTGAAGAAGCCAAAGACACATGGAAATTGCCAGACCAGATGAAACCAATGGGATATTCAGCCCAGTATCCTGTCTTGGACAAGACCTATATTACCAGCTTCAGAGCAAAGGTCTCATCATTATAAAATAGGGAATAAATTCCTGAGGAGGAAGTTTCTTTTTAACACAAGACATTTAGTGGTTGCCTTTTGCCTTGAAGCATGAGTATTTACATTCCATATTCTCCCACTAATGTATGCTAGGTTTATTTGGCATGGCTTAATAGACAATTTTACTCCTCTCAGGCCTAACCCATGAGCACTACCCTGCCAGAAGAAATTTCCTGTCCTGATCACTTCTTCCCCATGATATGACATATTTGCTCTAGCAGATGCACTTTTGTCTCACGTTGCCTGATGTGGACTCTGTTGAAGAGAGTTCCTTTCCTCCAGGATCTGCCCTACTCATTGTTGGGCACAGAGGAAGGCTGGGTTCAACTCCTCCACACCAAGGTGTGTCGGAAGATCCTTGGCTCCCAGGCAGTTCCCTGATAACGTGGTAGCAACCAAGACTATCCTCATATTCAAGATTCTTGTGTTGCCTCACTAATGCCATAGCAAGTACATCTGCCAGGTCAAAATGCCCAGGTCTGCCTCTCCTGGGACATCCCATTACCCAAGTTCTTCACAGAAATCACTGCTCCTTTCCATCCTTAGCCTCCACACAATCAGGACACAGAGAAAACCTTGGAGGAACTGAGCAACGAGGTAGGACTACTCACCTTAATTCTGGGTCTTGCCCCAAATTCTTCCTACTTCACCTGACCCAGGTGTTCTCTAGCTTGCAGTAGGGTTTATAGAAGAGCCATGAGTTGCCATGCTTTGGCTGACATAAAGCGCAACTACAAAGGTGAAGACTCAGAGGATTATACTTGTCGGAGGTCTCCCATTCCCCTGCTGTCCTCACTTGGTCCCTTCTCTCAGCAGAGTCCTTTCTGTGGCCTCCACTCTATCCTCCTCTCCAGCTCCCCAGCACAGCAAGTTTCCCCCTCAGCCAGCCTCAGGGACAGCCAGAGCCACGGCAACCTGCAGGCAAAGCTGGCTCCCAGGCTACTTCCATGCAGCTTATACAGCAGAAATGGGGTCCTCATGGCTTCTGGACCTCACTACATGACCAGCATAGTCTCTCTTTTCCTCACTTGGTTGCAGTAATAGCGACATGGCTCCAGTTGCCTCTGTCAACTGGCTGAAGCCATCGGGAGCATGAGATCACTAAAGCCAATTGCACAGTGGTTGGGCTTGTAAAGCAGGGGAAGGAAATTACAGCAAGGCAGGCTATGGGACTGCTACTTAACACCTCAAAAGTTAAAGCACATAGAGAATCTTGGGGTACCCAAGTTGAATGATTCTGGTATTTCTCATCCTTCCCCCACCCTCCTGCTCTCTGATCTGTACGAAGAAATCACTGGATAGGGGGAATATCATACAAGGGAGACATGGAAATTTTTCTAAAAATGGAAAGTCTGATGAAAAGCACATGGAGGAAAAAATCTCGGTGTGAAGCGTCTCAAAAAAGGCAGCACGGGTAGTGCGACAAAACCCCCTGCCTATTCATCAGGCCAACAAAAAGCTTCTTTAGATTTATACTATGAGCCCATTGAGAGGGAGGGGAGGGAGGCAGCACTCACACACCACCCTTGTGCACACAGCAGAGCCCGCAGTCGTGCCCCGCACACACAGGCTGGGCTGTTCTGCCCGCTCACAAGGAAGCTCTGAGTTTTTAAAAGTAAACTGTAAAGTTTCCGTTGTTGTACTGGGCTCAAGTACTTTTTTTTTTTTTTTAATATATAACAGCTCCCTCTCTTTGCTGTCCCTCTCTCTCCTTCACTCTTTAAACAGCCCTGGCTGCTCTGGGCCGCTCGGCAGCCGTCGTGCGCTGGCTCCCTATGTGGTCCAGACCCGCTATGAACACAGCTTTTGTTGCTGCTGCTGGGAAGCTGCCTGAGAGCGGCACACACAGCCTGGCTTGTTCCACATGTGGAGGCTGCAGAGGGTTTGGGGAGGGGGTAGAAAGAGGAGGAGGAGTAGGACAGCTTGGGTTAGGTTGTCTTGTGGTAGAGCAGCCATCCCAGCACTGGCAAGGAAAAGGGGGAAGCAAGGCGACGGAGGTTGGTGGTGGTGGAAAAGATGCCTCAGGCAACTAAGAAAGGTCCTGTTGATTTTTAAAATAGGACCAGTTGGCCCTCCACCAGCCCACATTTGTGCTGGGTGTAAGTCAGCATGGGAAGGCAATGAAGTCACTCAGTCTGTACAACTTAAATTTGCAGAGGATCTGCCCCAGAGAGGGAAGAGAGGAGACTAATAATAGAGTGGATTTTGGAGTTCCAGGGTTCCAAACCATTATGAACATCCCTGGGTGATACCAAAGCACTGAACAACAACCTGGGTTGATTTTGGGGGGTTTTTTTGTTTGTGTTTTTTTCATCTACAGATTTATTAATTTGTTTCTGCCTTTTAAGTGATACCATCCAGCTCCCATAAACCCCCAATGTTCTTCATTGCTTGGGGAGCATTTTACTGTGATCAGCTGCTGTTTGCTCTGACAGAGCTAAGTCTGCTGAATTTTGTTTAATATCTCCTTATCCTTAGTAAGTTTTCCCCTCCATCTCTTTCACTCCCTCAATTTCCTATCTTGTCTCTCTTTGTCCATCCATCCTCCAGCCCTCATGTTGCTGTCAAACCCTGCTACTGTACACAGAGGTGATTATAGGAAACACTGAACAGCTGTTCAAGTGGAACAGATGTAGATTCCCCTCAAAGCCTGCTTAGGCTGCAGAAAGAGCTCAGCCCTCTGCCCTGTCCAGTGATGGTGGGAGGTGATGCCTTCTCTTTCTGCTCTCTGACAGCAACTTGAAACCTCAGAAAGAGGCAACATCTCCCCTTTGACCTGTCAGGCAGATACAGTCTCTTGAAGCCAGTAGGAAAATATAACGTCAAACAACCAAAGCAAAGAAAGAAATAGTTCAGCTTCCAAAAGTGCCTTTGCAGAATCTGAAAACCCACCAAACTTAGTCCCCAAACCACTAGACCCTCTGCCCAGCCAACATCCTTTACAGGGAACTTATAGAGGAAAACCAAAGCAGTGAGGAATGCTAAGAAATTCCTCGCTCCCAGCTATTTGTGGCATATTTCCCCCTTTCCACATCTGGCAAAGCTATTTTAGAAAGCAAGGAGAGCTTTCCAAATTGATACTTTTTGGCTAAACCACTCCAAAGGGAAAGGTTAAAATATATACTTTCTGCTGTGTGCAGAGGACTACTGAGCACAAGGCTTAAATGAAAAAACTTAAAATGAAGTGAATTAATGAAAAGAAGAAATTTCCGATAGAGATTCTGAAAAACAAAACCTTTTTCACTCTGTCTGTTTCTGGAGAAAAGCTCAGCTCCCTGAAAATTATTGCTAAAAATATGCTTCACCTGCAAATGGATTCAGAAAATCAGGCAGGTACTGAGGAACGCCCGGAGCAGCTTACTGCAAATAACTAAGGGGACTCTGCCAGCCACTGATCCCTGACATCATCATGCAAGGGGAGCTTTGTAAAACCCTCCAGCATCCCGGCTCTTTTCATTTTCTTCCCTAACTTGTCAGCCCTTACAAAGCTTAACACCCCTACACCTCAAGGGTCGCTCTTTGCCTGCTCTGGGGCAGAGCAATGACACTGATCAAAGCCATGACCACGAGAAACCCCCGTGCTGATTAGGACAGTCAGAACAAATCAGTGTGACGGCAGCTCCCAACCCCAGAGCTCAGGAGAAGGATCAGACACATCACCTGGGCTCCAGCAGCAGCTGAAATCCATCACAACAAAACACTGATGGGTTGGAGGGTCTGTTTGGGAGGGAGAATGGGGATAACCTGTCTGCTGTCCTGACTCGTGGTGTTGGCTATGGGACCACACAAGCTACCCCTGCTTTCCCTCCCTTCCCCAAGCCAACCAGCAAACTTGACACACAGCTGTTGCCTCTGGCTATAGTTTGCTCTCTGTAGCGGGCGGGATGCTGGGGAGGACCAACACACCGAGGCGCACTCCAGGCACAGGCTCCCTGTCACAGCAGCACTGCTTGCAGGAGGGAAACCGTGGAGAAACTCGGACTCAATCACTTTACAACTTTTCTCACATTTCTCTGCTTGTTGCTCACCAGGGAAATGACCAATCCACTGGCTGAGAGTCTGCTTCTTTAGAACACTTAGGAAAGTTAAGGAAAAGACACCAAAGAGAGGAAGGAAGAAAGTGCGATATGGTACGTTACCTTTAACAGTTCAGTGCAGTGCTTCCAAAATCTAAGTCCCATACACCTGGCAGAGAAATGAGGTCTTTTTCAGTGTTCAAGAAGGAAAGAACTTGCCACTTCTTGCTGTTACTGTACGTTTTCTTCACAATCTTCAGATGAGTTTTCCTGCCCTTTTTTTTTTCCTTCTCCGGTTCCCCAGAAGAAATCAAAATTCCCTGTGTGGTATTTCAGGTCCTTTCAGGCAGTGGCAGCAGCAGCAGGCTTGAAGAGTAAGTACTGTGTGTGAATGGCAAAAAAGAGAGAGAGGGTTTCAGACCACATTAGCTGCCACTGGCTGCAAAAGAGACCATCAAACTCCTGTCAGCCTCCTTAGATACCTCTTGAAGAGCTGGCAAACTAAGTGCATTGGATCCTCCTCTGGATTTTAGAGTAAAGGTAGGCAGGCATCCAGGGGGCAGGGGGAAATAGGAGGGCTTATGGACAGAAAAGGAAGCCCAGCCTCTTGGAAAGAAGGAAAAAAACCCACCCAAACACCCAACCCAGAAAATAAAAGAAAGAGGAAAAAAAAACATTACAAAAAAATACTGTAAATGGAGAAAGCTGAATGGGGAGTGGGGGATTAAATTTAGCCCTCTGGTTTGGAAGCAAACTGGCTGGGGCACCACAAGTGGTTGAACGAGAAGAAATAGTTTGTGTAATAAAACAAGAACACGGGTTTTGTGAACTAAAATAAGATTTAGCTAATTAAGGAACCTGAGCAAAGTACTCATGTCTGCAATGCAGTCAATATCACTGCAGTCTGAGCAGAAATGAGCAGATCTACTGGGAAGCCCAAACACAGCAGCAAACTACACAGTTTAGGGAACTCCTGCATGGCCCCACTTGCTGCTGAGGGAGGGAGACAGGTGGTGGAGGGGAAGGAAGGGATGCTCAGCATTAGGAAAAGGGAAGCACCTGGAGCATCAGTAACTTGTAAGTGATATAAAGGCAGGGAAAGGAGGTAGGTAGGAGTGAATTTGCCTAAAGATAGTTTATGGTGAACTGGAGAGAAATGCAGTCTGTATACACCTAATAATGGTAGACTGTAAAGCAACCACCTTAAAACTCTGAGGAGGATTCCATAACTGAATCCTTGGTGCTGAAAGGACTACAGTGTGTTTTGATTTTTCTTAAAATTATTTTTTCCGTTGGTGATGCTGGTACATTTGAGGGGGATAAAAAGGTGTGCTCAGGAAGCAGGGAATGGATCTGCTGCTGCAGGTGTACACCTTGGCTTGTGAAAGGGCCAGATGACAGCTGGGAGCAGGTGGGAAACTGCTGAGTTGTTCACAGTTGAGAAAAACTTTTTGAAAATGTGTTGTACCTCAGCAGTGAAACCTGAGCATGGACAGATAATGCGTTTGGAGTTCTGCAGGCTTATGTAAAGAAACATATTGGTGGTGTTCCCTTCTAACAGGGAAGAGAGCACTGACAGCCTAAAGTAAAGGTAAAGTCAGAAACTGAGCACAGGGAGGTCCTCCTATGCTCTCCTTGCACCTGAGCCACGTGGCTGCTCTCAGCATTTCTCCTTCCATTTATCTTTTAATGTGATATTTAACATCTTTATCTCCCTCTCTTTTCCTAACACCCTCCTTTGCTTTCTGGTTTATGATATAATAGTTTCTCTTCTCTTCCTAAATTATTTTGATTCCATGTCTCATGTCAAAGTTTGCTTCCTTGACTATCTCACTTTTTAACCTGAGGCTCATAACCCCCAGCATGCATCCATTGCCCTGACAGGTAATGCTCTCATTCCACAAGTATCCTATTCCATCTTGGAAACTCAGTACTAAATTTTGGGTTTGAGCCTCCTTTCCTCAGACTACCACCTGCCATTTTGGTTTTTTGGGTTTTTTTTGGGGGGGTTTGTGGGGGGTTTTGGTATGTTTGTTTGTTTATTTTTGTTTTTCAGCAAAGCAGCAATACAGATTTCCTTCAAAACTTGCTAGTTGTCCACATGTTAAAAGTCAAAAGGGCAGTGTAGGAAAGCTTCACACCCATTGGAAAGAACAGTGCCTTTTCATCACCACCTGAAACTCTGGGAGTTTATTTCACCATAGAATGGTTTGGGTTGGAAGGGACCTTAAAGCTCATCTAGTTCCAAGCCCTTTGCCATGGGCAAGGACACCTTCCACTAGACCAGGTTGCTCAAAGCCTCTTTGAATTCTGGCCTTGAACACTTCCAGTGATGGGGCAACTACAGTTTCTCTCTACGTGCCTCAGTGCCTCCAGCGCCTCACCAGCCTCACAGTGAAGAGTTTCTTTCTAATAGCTAATCTAAGTCTACCCTCCTTCTGTTTATAGCCATCCCCCCTTGTTCTATCACTGCAGGACCTTGTCAAAAGACCCTCTCCAGCTGTCTGGGGGGCCCCTTTAGGTACCGGAAGGTCTCCCTGGAGCCTTCTCCAGGCTGAACAACATCAGCTCTCTCAGTCTGTCTCCATAGCAGGAGTGCTGCAGCCCTCTTGTTGTCTTCCTGGCCTCCTCTGGACTTGCTCCAACAGATTCATGTTCTTCTTACACCAGGGGCTACAGAGTTGGATGCATCACTGCAGGTGGAGTCTCACCTGCAGTGAGGTAGAATCCCCTCTCTTGACCTGCTGGTCAAACTGCTTTTGATGCAGCCAGGACATAGTTGGCTTTCTGGGCTCCAAGTTCCCATCACTGGGTCATACTGAGCTTCTCGTCCACCAACATACTCCAGTTCTGCTCCTCAGGTAAAGGAGACCTCCCAGTCTGTTCTCTGCCCAGCCTGTATTTGTGCTTGCTTTCCCTACCTCACATGCTTTTCAGTCTATGAGTGCTGTCTGCCCATATAAAATTTAATTTTCTATCTGCTGAGATAAAGCAGAGGCCTTCTCATCTATTCAAAGGGCATTGGATCCACTCTAGGGCTGCCACCACCTCCAGATGCTGAGTGGGCTGGGACAAACAGAGCTGCACTGTAGCATCACATGCCTCCCCTCCTCACTCGCTGGGGTGTCTCTGCACTGGGCAGCATGGTGTAGCTATAGCAATGAGAGGAGACAGGCAAAACACACTTTAGATGGGACATGACAGCTCATGCTCTGGGCAGGACTCAGTATTTCCAGCTAGTTATAAAAAGCACATAGACAGGAGCTATAAAATGTGACCTGGCTGATTTTGCTCAGACTCAGATATGTGAGACACTCTGAAACATCTCATGCCTGACCACAGTCCTTTCTCCCTGTAACATAAAGATCTTTTGGGAAATGTGTATGTTTAGTTGTTTTGCTGTGGAATAACTGTGAGTCCTGTGTACCCTCTACTGCTGCTGTGGTTTGGCAAAGAACACTTCATCTAAACCTTTGGTGAGCTTAAGCCAAGGAACAGAGAAAATTCCACTTTGGAGCTGACCAGCAGGAAAATGTGATGCTCCACATAAATTGGTTTCTTAGCAGTTTCAGGAAAGGGGTAGAAACTGCTCAGTACCTGCTGACTGTCCCAGTTTTTGGTCTGCATCAGAAATGATTGGAAAAACAGTTAAATATGTTCAGAGAAATTGTGATTCAGAAACTGCTTGTGTGTTTGTTTGTTCTTTAAGCTGAGGAGAGGCCAGGTCAAAAACAGTCACACAGGTGGCTTTTGTTTTTTGTTTAAAGTGGGAAAGCAACAGTTCACAGCTCTTTGAAATACAGGTAACACATTGCAAAAGTGCTTCCAGTTAGATAAGATTTTTACATGTCATTATAAAGTTCAAGAGGGGATGATGTCTGTTCCCAGTGAAGTTCAGCCTTCAGGGAGTGCAAATGTTTGAACAGAGAACAAACCCTGTGGCCATGGAAGAGTGGATAATAGCTCTGCCATGAAAACTATTGAGTATCCAAAATTTGTATGATGGAAGAAGTGGCTGAATGAAAATGGGCAGAAAAGGCAAAAACACCAGACAGAAGAAGGTTGTGCCTCAATTAAGGTGATAGTTGTAATGTTTCAAAAGCAATGAAAGGTGGGCTTGGGTGGCTTTCCAGCCAGGAGAGAAATGGAAAGAAAAAAGAAATAGAACAAATAGTACAATGAAGAAGAAACATTTCAAACTGCTTTTAAAAATCGTGCTAATCAAACCACTTAGTGTTGTGAACTATTCCTTCTTCTCTGTAACTACCAGTGCAGTAATTTCACAGCTCTCACCTCAAATCCGTGTTTTACTCTCTGGATGAAAAGGAGCATTTTGTGTCCCTAAAACACATCATTTCTGGAATTATTGTGTCCCATTGAAAGCTAATCAGGCATTTGAAAGAAATAAGTGGAGGCATAAGAATCCCAGCTGCTCTGTGCACAGATAGTCGAGTGGGGTGGTGCATGACTTCAGTCTGTGAACCATCTTCAGGAAAAGGTGCTGGAGATCTAGGGGTAAGCCAGGAATTTTGAGCTTGTGCCCAAATAGTTCATGCCTTTACAATCTACTGTCTGACATTGCAACAGACACTTCTTAATCGGCTGTCACAGGTTCCTTTAGCAATTGCTATTTGAATTCTTGCAGCCTTGGCACAGCAATTGAGGCTTACAGAGGTAAGGTAACTTGCTCAAGACTACGAGTAAAGCCAATGTCAGAGTCAGGTCATCTCCATTCTCAGCTCTATTCCCTCTTTTAAAGCCAGAAAGCTCCTTGAGCTGCTGCAGCATTTCAAGAGTGTGTTGGCTGCACTGCTAAGATGTTTTTCTGGAGCAATGATGGGTAGTGATGCTCTGTAAGGGTGAGGCTGCCACCTCAGAATGTCAGCTTTGACCCTCAGATTTGGGTCCTGCACTTCTCCAAGCCAAAATCTCATGATAGAGAAAGCATGGTGTAAAACAGAAATGTCTGTGTCACTTGATCTCTGCACAGGGTGGTTGTATGGTCTTACTTCAGAGTCCCACTGGGAGGGATGGAAAGAGATAGTGGTGAAATTCCTCTAGCTAAAAATTATAAGGGATCTAAACCCTCCCATCACAGGCTTTCTTACTAAAATGTTATTCTGAGAGCAAGACTGAAAAGAAATAAATCAACATATGCAAGTAAAAAGGACACAGAAGAGCCTCTCTCCCAAACACGGCACCTGTGCCCCTTTATTCCAGAGTGAATATCAGCCTTGTTGATACAGGTGGAAAATTCACCCCATATTTAAAAATCCAACCCCATGCACACATGCACAACTTCTCCCAGCCCTGTTTGCATCCCAGATTGGAAATGATGCCCTTCCTGAACCTCCGTGCTGGACAATATACCTATTCAACCTGCAGTGGCCAGGACGCTCCAGCTCCCACTGAATGAGCCTTCTGCTCACAGTCCATCCCGCACCAGCAGACGTAAACAGCGGGGCTCACCCCCACCCCAATATTGTGGCTTGTTCATCCCCTGACAAAAATAGAATCCCAGGCCAGTGGGTGGGATGGTGTGCATAGACCAGGGTTTGTTTGGCAGTGAATTTTTTAAAAAAATTTTCTTCTTTTTGTTTCTCTTGTCTGCCTGTTGCCTTTCCGATTGCTCAACAGGGCTGTATGAAGGGAGTGGTAATGGACACCTTTGGTCAAAGATTTAGTACTAGGTAACTCTGGGTCACCTAGAGGAGGCTTCTTGTGCTTATCCTGGCTGCTCAGCATCTTATTTCCATTGTTGGATGACCACACAGTCCATCGAGCTCCATCCACAGTGTCCCCATTGCACAAGGAACTCTGCCACTGTGCAGCTCTGTGATCACAGTGTGTGATATGTGTCCAGCCTTCCTGTCCTTTCCTGGGTGATGGTGAAACCTCTTTTGTCCATGGGGCATGGTGCGGGTTGCTCCCTTAGCCAGGGCAACCCTGTACAGCTTGCTGCCCATGCCCACTACCATCACACACAAACTTCAGCTCTCTTTTTCTCCTTTTTTCCCCTTTTGCCAAATTCATGCCCTCAGCTCACCTTGTTAATCAGCTGCTTGGACTGAACCTAACTTTGCCCCCCTCCCAGCCTCCCTGATGGAGACTTGCAGGCTCAGCAAGGAAATGTGGGGGTGGGCACCATGCAGAATGTTTGTACAATGAATGAATGAAAACAGTGCTAATTTTATGTTCCTCCCAACCTGGGATGGAGCAACACAGGAATACAGCACCTTTTGTATGGGCATAGGACATCTCCTCTGTTTGCTTTTCTCCCAGAATGCCTCTTCTCACCCTGCACAGTATAAACAGGTCGCTGTTGACCTTGGAAGTTGGCAGGGAGGTTACGTCAAGCCCGGCAGGTTTGCTGGGCTGGGTATTTACGGTGTTGCACCCTTCTGCTCTGGCAGCAGAGGTGACGTATGTTGCACTCTCCCAGCTGCTTGCAGGGCTCCCAAATGGGATTAGCCATCCCTGACTGCAGCAGCAGGGAATCCTGGAGGTCTCCCTGACCTCCACTGAAATTCACTGCTCAGGGGAAATTCTGCAGAGTTTCTCATTTTGTTTGCTTTTTTGTTGGACAAGGTTTTTTGTGGCTTTTGTTTTGTTTCAGTGAAAGGTGTTTGCTCGTTTGAGGTCAGTGAGGCAGAGTCAGGGAGGGGATGCAGGAATGCAAAGATCTGGAAGCAAATAAGCTCCAGTAGCAGGTGTAACTTCATCTGGCTTCTTCAAAATGCTTCTCTGACCTTTGGTCAGGTGCTTTGGAGGTGGGAGAGGTCTCTGGAGAGGCTTTTGACCTGAGCATACCAATGCCCCTCCATATGGAAATACTGAGCTGATTTGTTGATGGTGAAAAGAAAGCTCAACAGAAACACCAGTAGCAGCCTGCCCTCACCAAAGGGGCTATTCTGCCGCTCTGAGTATGGCTTGTCCTCTGCTCAGTCTTTGCTGGGAAATAGGAAGAATGAACCTGTGCATTTCAGTACTGACGGGTGAATGAGGTGCTCCCCATCCAGAGTCACTTATTTCTGGAGGGGAAAATGCTTCCTCCTAGGAACTAGAAGGAATTTCTTCTGTACCTCCCACTCTGAAGGTTATGGCCATTGTACCAGTACCTTTAAAGCCCCTGCAGAGGACTGGGCCAAAGCACTTGGTTGCAAAGAGCTTTCTAGGAATCTTTCAGACTTAGCAGCTTCAGCTGATGAATAAGGGGATCACAGGGAGACTTGGCTCTGCTTGCATGCAACTGCCCAGAGGTCATTTTTTAAGCACAAAGTCCAAGAACATTCACAGCAGGCAGTGGCATTTTCTTATAGTACTTAACAGATTTTCAGTCCTCAGCAAGAGGTATACACTCATCTCTTGGGCACTCAGTCTCTTCTGTCATCCCATTAACACAATCCGTTGAGCCTCTTAACCCTCTCAGTCCTGTCCAGAATAATAATTTTCTATTTCCCATTTATATCTTGCTTCCTAATTTGCAAGTGAAAGAGGTTTCATGCTGGTAAACAAGAAAATGTTGTAAAAAAGTCAGTCTCAAAACCAAAATCCCACTAAAAGCTCCACAATTTGAATAGTAATAATTATGCAGACCCTCATATAACAGACATGGATGTAAGATCCCTGTTGGATGTTGTTATCTGCAACCTTTGAAGCTGTCAGAGGTCAGTTGCAGACCGGTATGAATGGAGAAGGGTGTAGGAGACTTCTTCAAGCATGATACGTAGAAACTTCAGTATATTATCCATCCTCAGTGTTGGCCGTGAGTTGGTAGCTTGTTTCTTCCATTTCTCTTACATTTATTATTAGTCTTTCTCTTTCTCAGTTTGTTTAATTATGAAACCTCATCCTCTGGTTTCAGTATTTCATGCCTTGTTTTCCTGTCTTCAGCAAATGTTTTTTTGTTTGCCACAGAAGAGAGGACATTTCTCTGTGTGGATGGTAGGGTGGGTAGGTGGAGCTGGAGTTTTAGATTAGAAGGCACAGAAATATCCTCGGGGTTACTCCTAATAGCACACCTCATCTTCTTCTGGCAGTGAAATATGTAAGCTGCCTTACCCTTTTGCTCTGAGTACTCAAGGGGGCAGATCAAACCTTCCATTAAAAAGGCCACGGTTGGAGAGGAGGTTGTGACCCTTCCATCCCCAGCACTGGAGTGGTTTTCAGAAAAGCATCTAGAGTTAGGGTGATGCTCATATGGCTCTCCATCATCAAACACACCTCCAGACAGCCTCCTCCTTTTCCTTAGCTCCATGCCACTGGGTCTTTCCCATACGCTGCCCTCTGCTGAGTTTCTACATGGATGAGATGAACAACAGATTTTTTGAGCCTGGGTTGAGGCAGATGTGCTATGGCTGGTAAGAAAAACTTGCCTTGGCTTGTGCTTGTGTTAGGAGAGAACATTTCAAACTGCCCTAGGTTTTTGCACCCATGCTGGGATTAGTTCTACACTCACTGTCAAATACCAGACCAAGTAAGGCTGCAGAGGAGAAGTCCTCAGGACACCTTCCCAGCAGTCTGTACCCTTCTACTACTGACTACTATTGTTTTCTTAAAAACCCAGCTGAGACTGTGCTCCAAGCTCTTAACAGGTTTCTCTTGGACAACTGCTGCTTCCTGGCATCTATACGTTTTGTGGAAATAAACTCCATTGGTCTGCAAAGTGATGGCTACAGGTCCAGAAGGCATTTCTTTGCCTCTCCAGAGGTTCCTGATGCCTGAATCTGCGTCAGGGTTGGATAGGTCAACCTGAGGAGTTGCTATAGTGTAGAGGAAAGCAAAGGACTAAAATCCAAATCCCCTCATCTTTATTGTAGCAGCTCTGCAGATCAAGGACTCCCTTGAAATGTTATTCCTCAGCTGGGCTGCCGAGGTCTCCATGTCAATATTTATGAAGTAGGAAGGGCCCTGCCAAAAACAAGCCTCTGTGCACAGGGCTGGGGCAGCTGCTCGGGGCTCAGTCTGGGACACCTTGGGCTGGGGTTGCTGCAGGAGCCCTCAGCTGGTCCTGTCCTGAAGGTAGAGGTGGCATGGCTCTACCCACAGCCCCAGTCTGCCCCTTTGAGGTTTGGGTGAGATTTATACAGTGATGTTGTTTCAGCACAGTCACCATGTCAAAACTGCTTCCTCAGAGGGATGAGTTAACGGTGACTTGAGTCTTATAGCCCTGACATAGTTGAGAGTGGGCAAGAAGGTGAGACTAGATGTAATGATGCTTATGTCAGGTTGCAAGAGTAATGTCACTGTCCCCAGGAGGGGACCAGCCACCTCAGAAAGAATGGGCTGGGAGCCCAAACCTGATGTAATGCCAAGATCCTTCAGGGAAGTGAGTAACAGACCTGGTGTAGTCACAACCTCAAGACTAGCTGCTCTCAGAGCACATACACTTGACCTCTTTCTTTTCTTTCTTTCCTCTTTGTGGTATTTCAAATAAGTCCTAAATATGAAGATAATGTTCCCTTAGGTGGTATGTGCTGGTATTGGTTTTGGAAAAATGATGTAAGAATGCTTCCCTGCATGGAAAGAGTGACAGTCATGCTTCATCTTGTGGGTCATTCATTTTCTGGCCTCTCTTTTCCCAAGCACTTTTAGAATAGGCTGGATACATGGCCTGGCTGACAAGGAAAAGCCAGAGTCACTGCAAGGGAAAGTAGAATTGAGCAGCAGCTGAGGAAAGTGATAAACAAGAGCAGAAATAGTAGACCAAGGAAATCCCCATACTGGGGAGCAAGGGGTATGCTACTCCACACCATATCCCTCCTTCCTTCAGAAACAGGCCCCACACAGAGTACATATTTCAGCAGACAGCCTGTCCTCTGGCTTGGGGCTATTCAGGTGGGAAAACAGCCTTTCAGGGCTTTGTGATTTGTTTTACCTTTTATTTTGCTGGGTCCTTTTACAGGAACCCAAAAGTAGCTGTTGTGAAAAGACAGCAGAGACTGTGTGGACCTCAGGTAACTTTTTTGAAGACTGTGAGACCTGCCAAATAGTCTGAGAGAAAGGATCTTACTGTGTTGATTTGTTTTCTTTGGTTTATGGGGGGAAAAAATATTTCACACATAATTAGCACAGCCACAGAGAGATTGTATTAAAGGCACTTTACTGGAAATTTCAAGAGACAGAACAAGGGAAATCTGTGTTAACACTAGCAGCCAGGAGAAGGACCTTGCCTGCAAAATGGTGGGGAAGGACAATGTGGAGTGTTCAAGCTACAAGAAAGAAACTGTTGAGGAGGGGAGCATGTGCATCAGGGTCTGGAATTAAACTAAGCTACTGCGGGCCATGATGCTCCCTGCTTCCCTCTCCCAGCCCCGCCAGCCTGGGTGGTCAGGTGTGGGTAAGATGCCAGTCCTATGGGTGGAGGAGAACAAGGACCAAGAGCCCAAATTACTTCTATATATCAGAACCCTTGGTGTCTCCTTTGGCTAAATCCACCCAGTTCCAGTTTTGCCCTGTGTCAGTGTATAAAACCAGTCAGACCTTCTGTCTTGGAGACCCCTCTAATGTACTATAAGAGCTCTTGTCTACTTCTTCCATCTGCTGAACCCACTCCACAGAGAAGAGGAGTTCTTTAAATGCAAAAATTCCCAAGAAAGACTCAAGTTGCTCAGCCTTGTCCATATTCCAGTGAAAAGCCCGCCACAGGCTTCTTTCTTCTTGGATGTTTCCATGTAACCAATCACCTGGGGATTTGTGTTCCCTGGAGTTCTCAGTTTTCTAGTGGACTTTCTGTATCCTGTGTGTTCTGTCCAAAAAGTGAGTTATGTGAGTGAGATATAATCCTATTCAGATGGGATTTTTTGATTCCTTAGGCTCAGTCAGGCCCCTAAAATGAAGATCTTGAGTTTCTGTTTTACTCTAATTTGAGGAACACTGATTTAGGAGCAGAGGACTGATGTGTCCATGAGACACACATTGCTACCTTTTTGTGTGGCACCCATTGTTGAACTGTGTGAGTTCTCTATCCAGTCTGAGGTGTCACTTTAACTTCAGACACACAGAAGTACCATTTTTCAAAAGTACAGATGTGAAGTGCACAGCCCTGCCCTGGGTCATGTAGAAAAATCTTTGCTCTGCACGTATTTAGCTGCCCACATATCAATATACAGTGCCCTGGTACACTTGTTCCCAGGCAGGTGAAGCAGCATTTAGACTCTCCTGCTTGAAAATCCTGCTGTTTCCTATGAAAATGAAGTGCTTGCTGCTGGCTGGTTTGTCTTCCTTATTGTTTCTGCATGTTTTATTTTTAAAGCTTACATCATTTTGTGGCCAGCAATGCCTTGGTTGTCATACATACAAGAGCCACTCTTTCCCAGGTTACCTGAGGGCAATGCCAGAACTGAACAGCAGCTCTACAGAAGGCACAAATATAGTGTGGCCATTTATTTCCTGCTGTGCTTTGGAGATGAGTGAGGCATATTTGTGGTGGTTGCTATTAGACATCAGGGACGAGCAGTGCCTGGTGGTTGGCAGAAGGACAGGCAGAGGCTCCTGGGTTATATTCACAGCAATGCCACTGACTTTGAGGGCAAAGTGACACGACCTGGTCTTCTAATCCTTGACAGGGACATCAGCATATTTAACTATTCCAAAAGTCAGCTGGCAGCACCTGGATAATTCAGTAATTCAACAACAGCTCAATTCATTGTGTGTCATCTCAGCTGCTGTAGCATGTTGCTCTTGCTGTGTGGTGGTATGTGGCAGAGGGCACAAACTTAGGGATGTTGAGCAGGGAGGACTGTGGTGGTGAAACAAAGCAAGAAGCCACTCTGCACTACATTCAAATTGTACCCATCCCTTTTTCTTGGGAGCTCACCTCATTTTCTCTTCTCTTTTTGGACTTTGTGCTTTCACCTGCCTGATATTTCCTGCTGGAATATCCCTTGGGCTCTCCTGAAGCTTTGGACCTATCTCCAATACAGAAAGTAATTTCTCTGTGCTCATTCCTGACTCCCAGCCCATGCTCCCTCTGTTTTTCCATGTGCCAGCTTTACAACAAAAGGCACAAATATACCCCTCCTGTTTATTTCCTGTTGTGTTTAGGAGGTGAGTGAAGCACGTGTTTGTTGTTAGACATCAGAGAGGAGCAGTGCCTGGTGGTTAGAGTAAGAAAGGCACTTGGGCTTAAATGGGCAGGATCTGCTTGAGGAATCTTCCTGTCATGGGTGAAGGTGCCACACTAGCGCTGTTGGAGCTGAGAATGGGCCTGAGGAATATGGCACTCATCAATCCTCTGCTGGCCAAGGAGAACCTGGAGACTGAGAATATGATTAAGTTAGATGAGTGTTTATACGCATTACTAAGCTGTTGCCTGCAACTCAGGATGCTGATTAATTGGGATGTTGTAGCAGGAGGCAGGGCAGACCCTGGGACAGTGTTTACAGCACTCCTCCTTGGTACAGAGGGCCAAGAATAACCCTCTGTTAGCCACCAGCAAGGTGAGCTGGTTGGATTTTTCCATTTGCCCTGTGTATGGCTGTCATCTTTGTTCTGTGACTCATGCCAGTCCTGGAAAAGTCCCCATCCCAGTTGTCCCCAAACAGGCTTCTCTATTCAACAGTGCTCAGGCTGTGGGGAGGAGGCTAGTGTGTGAGGAAGGACAGCATCCACCCCTGGCAACCCCCGAGACACTCAGGCGGCATCGGTCTCTTCACTGCCACTCTTCTCTCATTTAAAGCCACTCTGTTTATCTGCCAGTCTGGATGCAGAGGTGGAAGGCTGGCAGGCATTCTGGATTATGGTACCCTCAGGGCAGGAGACAAAAGGTGAAGGAGGGAAGCAGGGCTGATGGCAGAGCCAGACAGGTCGGCAGGGATTTTCTTTTGATGTGTGTCTCTGGGCAGCACTGTTCCATGCTCCCGCAGCCACTGCAATTATGGCACTCTCTTCCCTGCCAATTTTCCATGTCTGTTAATGCTGAGGTTGGTTAGTGACATTAATTCTTTCTCTGCTGACGTGGGCAAATAAGCTACTGGCAAGTCTCCGGTCTAGGGAAGCCAGTGGTCCAGGGCCTTTGCTGCAGTCATGAAGTGTGTTGCACGTCACACAAAGAAGAGAGCAGGCACTGAGGCAAAACAGGGCCGCACAAGTGTTGGTAAAGGGAGAGCTGGAAACAAGGTGCCTCCTTCCCAACTGCCTGGGCTCAGTGCTGCTCTACACCTTGGGAGTCCTCCACACAGATCCCACAAACCACAGTACTGGTCTTGGGTGGCATTCCTGCCAACATGAAATACCTGTGCCAGGTACGTGATCACTGCCCCACCAAAAGGCTGGTAGTCCCCTGACACAAGCACATTCAGAGTAAGAGTCCAACACACTCCCTGCCATTTATCCTAGTGGATGTTGAGAGTATCACCCCCCTGCTGCTGGCCCTGCCTGTCTCTCTCACTCTTGTCCTCTCTGATAGTCTCAAAACAAACCAAGACACCTTAATTTTATCTTGACTGCATAACTTCAACCAAAAAGGCAGCTTGGGCACAGGAGGAAAACTAACCCCTTGGTGCATGGCAAGGAGTTACTCAAGGACCCCTTTGGAAACCCAGTTTTGAGCAGGAAGCTTATTTGAAAACACTTAGCTAGTGAGTATAAGCATATAATATGAAACAGAAAATCAATTATTTTAAGGTCCCTTGAATCAGCCAGCCTGGAGAGAGCTAATGAGAAACTTCTGCCCCCAAGATCAATGTCAGAGAGCCAGAATCAGAAAACAGCTGAGAGAGTTTGGATTGGAAATAAATGGTCACTTTTCAGTACAGCAAAAGAAATGACATGGGAGATTTATGAGGCTGGATGAAGAAAAGACTGGTCTGGTATAACAGCTTCTGGCTCACAGAGCAGTGATACATTTGCCTCCCTCACCTGGAACCAACCTCCCCATGGGGCCTTGGTCTGCACTGCAGTGAGTTTCTGCTAAGGGAACTTCAGTGTGTAGAAGGTTTCCTTTCCAGGCATGACCATGAGCTGCAGGGTAGTGAAGGAACTGGTTAATAAGAGCTGAGACCTCAGTGGGATGCTTGAAAGTGCTCAGAGCAGACTTACCTCAAACACACTCAGACATAATTTTCTGTCCTGGGGTGAGTGCTAGCATTGTCTTCTGAGAAGCTGCCAACCTGCTGTCATTGGAGACTCACAGATCCTGACTGCAGGGCCTATGGCTGCCTCCTTATTTCACTTCACATGTCAGAGACCTCTGCATAAGCTTCAGCACCCACTAGGACCTAAAAATACTAGTAGAGAAAAAGTAGGAGTGAGAGAAAAAGAGATTTTAAGATTCAATCAAAAACAAGTTTTCCCTCCCTGAGCTGGCTGAAGAAGCCCCTGCTTGCCCAGGTGTATGTCTGGGATGGAGGGGCTGAGGTGCAGCAGGCAGCAGGGTTTGGGCATGTCTGAATTACTGCACACACACATTAAATTAAGGTGGCCCTTATCAGACTTCTGTGATGTGAACAGTGGGCTGGGTGATGTGGTGGAATGTGTCTCCCAGTGACACTCTGGTGCACTGGAAGCCTCCCAGCTCACTCTCATTGCTCCAGGGAGAGGACTGAATCCACAGCACACTAACACCTGGGGCTGAGTCCCTTCCAGCACTCCCAATACACTCATTTAAAGCTACCTGAGATAACTGCACTTGGCTGTGCTGCTGGCAGTCCAGACTTGCCCAAGAGCAGCCCTTTACAGAAACTCATGAAAAACTGACTCAACAGCTTTAACTGATGGGACCAAAGCTGCACTCAGCCACGTGGCTGAAAAGCAGGAATCTTGTTCCCAGTCCAGTGCTTAATTCACTAACCAAGCCACTTCAGGCTATTGAAAAGCCCTCTTAAAGACCAAGGGTTGCATTAATGTCTCAGCAGAAAAGCCTGCTGAGCTCTAATCAGGTGTAGAGAAGGATTTTACAGAGAACATCTTTTCTCCAGGCCCTGCTCCAGCTGTTAGGCATTTGTTCCAAACAACTGCTGGTGAATCTTCCTTAAAACATCAGAGGGTCTGATATAATAGGTGTCTTGAGCTGTTTTGGCTGTAGAGGAGGTAACCCCTCCACTTTCAGAACAGTCAGGAACAGAAATTAAAGCAGTAGGGTGCTCTTGTGTCAAAATGGCCAATGCTTCTGATGCTTTTAACCAGAACTCTGCTGGGGTTTTAGGGCAGTTTCTGTAAACAGTGCCTCTGGGAAGGAAGAAGAAATCTTATGGGAATAGAAGAAGTGGTCTTAACACAGCACTCATCTTTAGGCTTTGAAGGTACCAAAGAGGACAAAAATCCAGGATGCCTGCCAATTACAGCAGGATGAAGTCCTTTGGGAGAAGGTTAAGGTTCATCAGTAAAACAGTACAAGAGTGCATGGAGATGGGTTTCTGAGTGCTAAACAAAAATGCTGAGGAGTGTGTATGGGTGTGGGGTACAAGCTGGATTAGCGAGGATACTCTGTTGGTCATGATTTTCTTTCAGGCCATGTATAAAGAGGACAGGAATTTACCATGCCCTCTTGGTCTTAGTGGTATCATGGATGGCAATGCAAGCTTCAAGTAAAAAAGAGGCCTGTGTTTAATTTAAAGCAGTTTTAAAGCCAGTGAGAAATTTGCATAACTGTGATTTGAGGAGAGAAGAGGCAACTCTGGTCATCTCATCCTGGCTGCCAGTGCCCTGGAGCTGGTGACCACACACTTCTGGCAGAGAACAGAGACTCAAGACCTGGACTTCTGGAAGAACTGGAAGTTCTGCAGCTCTCCACGCACAGAGCACCCTTGTCTAGCAAGGCTCAGAGTGGGCCCTGCACTTTGCTGCAAGCTCTCCAGCTTGGTTGGACAGCCGTTTTCTCTCTGTCACCTTTCCTAAATCAACAGTCTCCTTTGCCTGCTGCTTTTGTATTTTTCTCCACAGAACTCAACAGATGTCTGCTGTTCAGTCCTTTAACTGAATTAAGTGGGAGTTGAACTATTATCTGGGGTTAAATGAGTATTTATGTGATCTGAGTTCACCCTTGCACTTGGCCAGTGCAGAGAATCAGGCTACAGCCACCCACTGCATCTCAAGGAGACAGTGTTGCTTCTCCTAAGTTAGCAAAGGTGGAAGCTCTGAGAGGTGGTTAGAGGTGTGAGGAGTGCTCCTCTCTAATTCCCATTTTACCAAGGCAGGACCTTCAGAGACAAGAGCATATTTACTGGCAGGATTGGGAGATCATAGAATCACATAATCAATAAGGATGGAAAGAAACTCTAATATGATTGAATCCAACCACTAAACCAGCACTGCCAAGTCCACCACTTAACCATGTCCCACACCTATACAGCTTTTAAATAACCCCAGGGTTGGTGACACCACCACTTCCCTGGACAGCCTGTTCCAAGGCTTGATAAACCTTTCTGCGAAGACACTTTTCCTAATATGTAACACCTGGAACCTGACTGAGAGCAAATGACAAATCACCCATAAAATGATGCTAAGAATTAGTAGGAGTCAGTTTGCAAGTTATGGTAAGTGCATGGTACTTGGTGGGAGATATAAATTGTAGTGCTGTCCTTCTGTGGGTTACCTACATGCTGGTAGGAGGAGGGATGCTCTGTGTCATACAGTGTTGACCTGTTCAGTTCCTTGCATCGTTTCTGAGTGGATGTTGTGACCACTGGCAAGTCTCATCCTCTCAGTAACTGGATTTCCTGTTACTAAAGGGAAGTGGCAGCACTGCCCTAGCACAGGTATGAGATGATAATGCCTTTGAAGAGCAGAGCCACAGCAGGAATGAAAAGTGAGGAATGGATGTAGCAGACTACCTACTGCCCAGTAAAGCTGAACAGGGAACCAGTATAATGATTCATCACTAGTGCAGCAATCAACATTACCTTTCCCCTGCCTTGCCCAGACAGAGGAGACAGACTGCACAGTGTGTTTCTGTGTCAGAGTCAGGTGACTTGTACAGGCCCCAGGAATCCCTGGTAGTTGCAGAGGCAAGGAGAGTGATTATGGCATTAAATTACAGGAAAATCATGAAGCTGAATGTTCTGATGCTGCTGTTTTGAGTAGGTGACAGTGACACTGCCAGAAACTCCTTTGGAATTAGATGATCTCTTACCAGAGAGCTTGTGGGACCTGTTACAGGTTAGGAGAAATGCCCATAAATAATGAGCTGAGAGAACTAATCCAGATCCAAAGCATTAAAACTTCAAAGACCCCCTCTAAGGATGCTAAAAGGCAAGGAACCAGTGTGGCTGCATTCACTAGTGTGATTACCTGCAAATGAAGGCAGCAGGTCTGACTCATATGCTTATGGAGGAGAATTATAAACAGATCCGTATTCTCAATTATTCCCTGGGCTGGAGGGCAGGAGCTGGGATATAATGGGCAAATCAGATTCAGAGGTAGAGGAAAGCTGTTTCTTTTTCTCTGCATAGCTGCATGAAGCTCACAAACATGGGATTTGAATTTTCTTATCTCTTACATAGCATTGGCTTAAGAAAATATAGGCATATCTCCACCGCTGATATTCATACACATGTGCTATCTTGGCATGCTTTTTTACACCAGGATGAGTTTTAACTCAGATGTTGAACCATACCACACCACAAACAGGGCAAAGGCACTTACTGCTGGATGAGGGGACATGATCTGAACCCTGATCCCCAAAACAATTTTGAAGCTGCTCAGCTGCCGAGCTGGGGAATCGTTTTATAAATAAAAGCAAATGAAATTTGGTTTCACACAATTCCCTTCAATTTCTCTCCCGCTCATTGAGAGAGAAGAAATGCTTTTCAGATGCCAGCTGGTGACACTGCTTCATTATAAATTGCTCATGTCCTGTTTTTAAATAGTGACTGCAAAATAGCCAGCTCTCAGATCAGCCTGTCTGTCCTCTCTGAGACAGCTGCTGGTTCTTGGGCTTGGAGCTTGTTAAGAGTTGCCTAAAGATTTAACACCTTTGCCTGTAGAGATGCTTGGAAATCCTGAGACTGTCCAAGTGACCCCTCCATTGTCCTTATTGGGTACTGGATCATCTGTGGAAATACGGCCAGCTGGAGACCCTTTCCTAACGCAGATTTGCAAGGACCAGGTCAGGTATTCCCTGCACTCTCCCTGCTGCCACTGCAGCATCTGTGACCCTTTGAGGCCCGTGCCCTCTGAAAGCATCGCGATCCCCACAGCCTTGTGTAAAATACCACAGCAGAGGGATGCGTCTCTGCGGTGTCTGCAGAACTGCCCCCGGGAGGAGGAGGGCTGGGCGTGAGCACTCACCGGTACTTTTCCATCCTCCTCCTCCCAGGCTGCTGGCTATCTCGGTGGGAGCTGTCTGTAGGTCTGAAGCCACGAAGTGTCTCGTGATGTGGCAAACCCTCCTTTGCCAGAAATCACCTTTTCAGAGCATTTTCTCCAGCCTCATAGTCATCTGTGTTTTCATTTTTCTCTCCCAGCTCCACAGGGAAGGGAAGGCAGCCAGCAAGCTGGTGGGGATGGAGATAATTGCATGGGGAGAGGCAGGAATTTAGCAGTCCCTGGGCAAACTAAGCACTTCTGAGGGACTGGCTGCCATTTGCACATCTTTGTGGATTCCAATCGCTCAGAGGTGCTACTGGGGTTTAACTCCTCCAGTGTCAGGCTGACACAGTCACAGGGGTGACTGCAATCTCTTTGCTCTCGAAAGATACCTCTTTTCATCTGCTTGTGACACAAGATTTAGAAAGATGATGAGCAAAGCAGAAGGTTGGGAAGTTCCCCAAGAGCAGGGACAAGCTCTGTGTCTCATTTCTGGGCCTTTCTGAGTGATCAGAGTGATTTTTTGTCTGTGTTTGCTCAGCATCCAGAAGCAATATGTGTCTTTGGTTGAAGGTGTTTTATTTCATAATGGGACCCTTCTGTGCTGTAAAAATTAATAGAAGTAAATTGTAAGGTACTTGTCAAATCAAAATTGAAAAGAAAGCCTGAGAAACCATGAGAACTGGAGATTTTTAGCCAAGTCCTAAGGATGTTGGTGACATTATAGGTGCATGCATTGATATTTATAAAGATAAATATAAAATCTTCCTTAACAAAGTTGGCAGCATTACTTAGTAGACATTCCACAAGGAATAAGCACTTCAAGGAGGAAAGATGTAGGGATGTTATTTAATTCTTTAGCCAACTTCAGTGCACCTGCTACTTGCCATTGAGTTACAAGGTTTGTCCCAGCCCAGATGCAGTGTGTCATGCAGAGCATGGTGTATGAATGATCACCACTTCAAGGCTTTACCCCTTTGAGACTCTCTCACTGGTTTGCATGGCAATGTGTGTCTTGTCCTTGTGTGAGGACAGAGGCAAAGAGATGCATCTTCACAACAGTCCTCTTGGGTACATCCCTTATATCCAGTTTTGTAATGCCGTTTAGCAAGACACCATTATAACCTCTGCATTTACATGATGAGGCAGGAGAGAGCGACAGGACCAAGCTGCTACAAGGGAGTCACATTTCCTGGAGAAGAGCAAACAAACCAAACCACCAATGTCTCATTTCACCAGAGCATGCCGGCACCAGCTTACGCACACACCACAAGTGTCAATAAGCAACAGGAAAATGACAGTAAAAACCACTCCTGGATGAAGAACCCCACCATGAGCAACATTATGTTTTGTATTCAGCTGGCAGTTGTAATTTGCTGGCATTTTTAAAACACACGATATTCCTTTGTGTGAACAACGGAAAGCTGGTTCAGAAAAGTGGAGCTCACTCAGCTCCACAAACCCCTTGGGCCAGCACTCCTGTGACCCAGTCCCCTCTACTTGCCATATACTTCATTTACCTGGGCCTGTCAGTCATTTCTCTTCATTTTCCTCCTCTTCTCCATTCAGAACACTATGTGGTCTATGGCTCCAGCTGGAACAAGTGAGGACCTGTGTCTGCTCTAACTGGAGCCAATTGCTGTGTGTAAAGTGATTGAATACAAAAATTAGAAATGAAAAGGAGGTTGGGGTGAGACAGCCAAAGCAAACACACATCCCAAGCACACAGGCAGAAGAAAGGTTCTTAAGCTGAGCAGCACTCAGAGTGTTGTGATGGACACCAGGGATAGAACTGTGGACTGGTTTTGCTCCTGTAGGGCTGTTCTGCCAAGCTGACCAGGTCTGGTTACATCAGAGTAGGTAGCACTACTCTTTGCTCCAGGGATGTTTTGGTGAGCCAGGATTGGCTAGGGTGGGATTTATGGGCAGTCCTCAAGGGATAGTGTAGCCCTTGGTGGTGCTGTGGGAGCAAAGAGCACTATGCCCTTCCCACAGCCTGCTTTACTGTAGAGCCCCCCCCAAACTTGCCATTACTCCCTGTCTCCTATACAAAGTCTTACATAACCCCAACTTCAGTTCTTGGCTTCTCCCAGTTTCTTTTCTCCTTGAAGAGGAGATGCTACTTGGGATGGAGTTGATAGGAGCACCTGTTCAGCACCCTGCTGTCCCCCACCACAAATCCTGCACAGAAGCAGGTCCCCACCATGTTTTCCTACACATTTTTAAGGACCTTCTGAGTCACTCCAGCCAGCCCATGGGTCATCTGTGCACTGCAGCCTCTATTCATGTGGCACCTGCATTTGGTGATTGGCCACCAGAGCCCATCCCCTGGTTGTATAAGGCATGTTTTCAAAAACAGAACAATAATGATGTGCTTCTCCATAGATGTTTCCTTCACAGATAGATCTTTCTGCAGCCATGTATATCATCACTGGACTCAAAAATATTTTTGCAATCTCCCAAAGGCTGAAGAAGTGTTTGTGTACTACAAACAGGATCCTGAATCACAGCAAATGAACCCTGGTGCTTTTGAGGGGAAGAGTTGTGTACTGCACAGCCAGCAAAGGTACTGAGGAGGAACACAGCTTTTCTCTGGAGCACTATCTTCTGTTTTGACACCAACTACATCCAAAAGCCATTATATTTTGGTGGTATTTTTGATCATGGGAGTTAGGGAATCCCAGTTTTGATCCCAGTGACAACATGCTTAAAAACCCAGCAGCTGTGGAGTTTGGCATTGCTAGGCTTGGTGGTTCAGCAAAAGGATCAGTGTCACTCTGTGTGCTCCAGAGTTTTCCTTGTGCTTCTAACACCACATTCAGCTTGATTTGATCACTAGGACACATTTAGTATACTACAGAAAGCAAGATATGCAACTTCCAACAAGGAAAAAAAACCCACAAAGGAATTATATGCCCAAATCCACAATAGGGAAATGCATATTTGTGTTTATTTTCAATTTTGCACTTACTAGTAATGAACCAGGTACGAATATGTTTCAGGAGCAGA
This sequence comes from Pithys albifrons albifrons, assembly GCF_047495875.1. Classification (NCBI taxonomy): domain Eukaryota; kingdom Metazoa; phylum Chordata; class Aves; order Passeriformes; family Thamnophilidae; genus Pithys; species Pithys albifrons. The sequence goes on from NC_092470.1 coordinate 14,016,920, forward strand.
AACCAAGGGCCAGCTGTGTGAGTTTAGTGTTATCTCAGAAGCTGAGTTGTGGGAAGAAGATGCCTCTTCCCCAGGCTTATGTGAATATACAGAATTCAGCCTGGTTGCTGCCATGGTCTCTATTGCAACAATTAGCACCAAAAGAGGGAAGGGAAAAAGAAATGCCCAAGGAAACATAATCTGAATGTGAGAAGTGAAAATGTTAACACAGACCAAGAAAACTTTTTCTCCTGCTGAAAATCTGTTGTGCTCACTCTGGAGCAGGGAGCTGGCAGAGGGGCTGGAGCTATATTCGTGTCACCAAGACTCCCTGAATGGCCCTTTTCAGCCTGCAGTTTGTGAAGAAAAGTGGGAAGGAGCCAAAACCAGGGTGGAGGAACATATAAATACTATGAGTAAGCAATGATGTTTTTTCTTTGGAAGCAGACTGATATAGTTGAGACTCACCTTAGATAACTCGCAGTGGGGGTGGGAGAGCTCCTCCCATCTCCACCTACTACTTAAAAAAAAAAAAGAGAGAGTTTTAGGAGGTTTTGATTATTCGTTGGCTGTTGGGAACGGCCTGTGCAGTGCAGAGGTACAATTCAGAAATGCTGCCAGAAGCAACTTTTTCTTCCAGGCACTCGGGTGGGTTTTGCCATCTCTAGATGTGACAAACACACCGCCAACTTCCCATGGGTGAAGCTTCCAGGCAGTATTAATGAAATATATGATGTGGGACTCACGTATAGGGTAGGAAGAACATCCAGCCAGGGAGGTGACATGCTGTCATAGAAATGCTGTCATGCTGAGTGTGACTTTGCTGCAAGTCCCTGTTGGGGACCTGCTTTAGTCTTGCCTGGGAACAGCTTAATGTGATCTCACATGCAGAGAACATTACTTGGGTAGATAGAAAGAAAAAAAGGATGCACCTTCAAACCCAGTTCCTCCATCCCCCCACCCGCCTTGTCTATTCTCTAGCCATTTCTTCCTAGAAAAATTGCAAGCAGAATGCTTAATAAGAAAACAATCTGTTTGTGTGTTTATGCAGGATTTTCATGTTTAAGCTCCACAGAACATCACACAGAAGTGTGCAGGAACAGGGCAAAACACCATGAGGGTCCTATTATGAGCCCATAACAGTGGTGCTGCATGGTGGAAGAGCTGTGCAAATGAACTGTGATGTTTTCCCATTGCCTCCCAGATCCCAAGTCCCACAGAACTTTGCAGTGTCCTCAGGATGTCCTGCAAAGATGAGTAGAACAGGAAGGAGTGGTATTAGAATTAGAGTTTTTGTAACTTTCCCTCTCTGGAAAGGTCCATTCTTAATTCATTAGGGGTGACAAATATAGCTTTAAAAAAAAAGCCTTGGGAGGTCAGAATAGATGAGGCATTTTTTACATGAAGTTTTATTTTGGGTTTGTCTTCCTGTGACAAATATTCAAAGATGGTCAAGGCAAATGGAAGATTTTTTTTGTTTCTAAATCTCCTTTGAATGAAGGACTGTGCCTCAGTGTGGACATCTGCAGTGGGGCAGTGCAGGTGTCTGTTTCAGTGGAGGATGGCTCTTCAGCAAGGCAAAAGGTAGAAGAGAAGAGGAAAAATAGAGGAATGGGCTCCGGTTATACAATAGCAGATGGAGAAAAGGGAATAAACAGAAGCTGTTTGCCTTCTCTCTGATAGGAGAGACTGACTGGGTAGGCAGGAAGAAGGGGATGGGAGGGGCAAGCAGGAAGGCTGGTGGATGGTCAGTCTCATGGAGGGGAGCGTGTGGCTCATGTGAAGGTGGCTGGAGAGGCTGTATCAGGCACAGGATGGAGTTCCCTGCTTGCTCAGGAAGTCTGTGGTGTGTGTCTCCTTCCTGTCTTCCTGCACTGAAATGACATGTCCTGATCATGATACCAGCAGCTAAGGGATTTTACCCATCCTCTTGAAGTGGCTCCTCTTCTCACTGGGGGACAGAGGTCCTGATGTAGGAAGGCAGAGCATTTCTTGCTGCAGAAGAGGGAGAAAGAGCTCTGGTCACTGTGAGAAGCGTTGCTGGGTCCTCCTGAAGCACAGCTTGAATTGTTGTCTCTCACACTGGTCCAAATTCTGACCTTAGCTAGTCCATGATAGAAATACCTTTCTTCCTCCCTCCAAAAGCATCATGTAGTTTTATGGAAAACATGTTGCTCCTCTCCTGCTTTTCCAACTGCTCTAGACCATGTGCCTTCCAGAAGGTAAAGGTCTTCTGTGTCCCTCTCCCCTACTTTCAGAAGACCCTTGCTCTCCACCAGTTCTCAGTTCCACCCCTCACTGCCCCAGCACATCCTGGGACCTGCTGGCAGAGGACGACCACATCGGCTCCTGAGATGGATGGCTGAGCTTGCCTATCAAAGAAATCAGACAACCTCTCATCAAAACAAGCTTTGACAGCTCTTCTCAGAGTAAAATCATTTACTTGCATCTTCTTCTGCCTCATCACCCTCTTGTGTGATCCCTTGAGCTGGTTACCAGGTGGTTTCCCAGCCAGGACATCAGGACAGTGCCAGTAGACAGTGGGAGGCTCCTTTGGCTTTTCTCAGTGAGATGAGAATGTGTAAAGCTGCTTCACCCAACAGAGCTGGCAGGTTTGATCTTTCTGCCATTAATACCTATGCAAAAGCATTAGTGTGACACAGAGGGAAATACTGAGTCCTGGAGTCAAGTGGATGGAGCAAGAATAAAGCTATAGAAATATCTGTACTGGCATGGAGCCTTGCTAGTGAAAACACTTCAATCTGGTAATATCCACAATTCCCTCAGACATTTCAGAAGTAGAGGGACTGTGTCACATTGGAATCTGTAGTTCCTTTGAGCTGCAAATGTCCAAATTTCAAGGAGAGGAACACGTGAAGTTTCATCTGAAGGGATGGCTCCCCATGATGCTTTGGTTATGAGATAGGATTGCATTTAATTCACCTCATCTGAATGGCTGAATAATTTTCTTTCCTTGAAAATAGAAGGAAAATCATGGTTTTAACATGCTGTCTCCTTTCTGCTTGCCTTGCATTGGGATGATACTGTGCTACCCTAAGTGGCCATGTGAGCACTTTCAGTCCAGGAGCATCCCCTCATTCAGATTCCATCCCTGTGTTCCATGCTCTGGGTAACAGGAGTGTATCACAGAACACCCTGGTGCATCAGTGGTCCTGGCAGTGGTGTGGTGGGTCCCACAGCTGGATGCAAATGGGAGCAGCCTAGAGCCAGCAGCAGACTCCCACTTGCCCTCAGGCATGGCTGGAGCACACAACAGAAATACAGAGCATCATGCCCAGCTGGGTGACAGGCAGGCTGAGGGCTGTTACCCACTTAAGTATTCCATGTTGGGCTGGTCAGATCACCTCAGTGTAAAAATGATTTAGGGGTTTTATAGCATTTTTCAAGTAAACATGCAGTGCAGACTATTTTCATTACTTTCCCAGCCTCCTATAAAATTTGTCAATGGAGTGCTTGGGGAAGAAATTAACTATGTGTGCCTGGGATGGAGAGCTCAGCAATGAGAAGGTCTTCTGCCCCTCAGTGCTGGCACAGCTGTGGGATGTAAGGAAGTCCTCATGCTGCTTTGTCAGTGCAGGAGTCAAGAAAATATCCTAGGTCAGGCATTAACAGCCTCCATGAACACAGGCTGATTATGCTAAAATTTGTCAATACCAGTGAGGCTAAGAGGGTTAGATTCTTCCATGGGTGATAGGAATGAGACAACCCTTCCCACAGGGACCTGCCCTGCAATGAAGATGAAACTGTCCTAGGAAGAAACTTCAGTCCTGTCACCTCCTCCTGGCCTTCAAAGAGAACATTTCATCTTAGTGTGTGTCCGCTGAGTGTGGTTGAGTGGCCAGGTTTATGGAGGGTGAAATCATTAACACTCTGGGAACATGAATGCCTTGCTTCTGCAGGAGCAGCCGGGCAGGCTCAGCAGGGCCAAGGTGTGAGCAAGCCAGCTGAGACCTGAAAGGGCTCAAACAACCACTGGCACATCAGGGTAGCTCTTGCTCAAATGAGACTTTATAAAGCATTTTACATAATGTTGAAAAATGCCCATTAATTAGCAATGCCTATTTCTCTTTGTCCCTTTGGTGACAAAGACACAGTCTCAGTCTCTTCATTTTTTCCAATTTCCTTTCATTAGAGCCCTTTCTTTTTCTATGTGTTTTCATTGTTGCCAAAAACATGAACAGTGTTTTTCTATAGGGCTAAATGTGGGAATAAAAACTTGTGTGGTGGCTGTGATCCCTGGCATGTTGAGAGATGCTACAGAAGCTTGCATGATGCACTGGGACCCCCACTAGCTGCCTTTGCAGGCAGCCGAAAGGATTGTTCCTGAATCCTGCACTTCACAGCTCCCAGGATCTGCATTGGACAGTGATGGCAACACAGAAAAATCAAGTCCCATGGCCAGCTGTGGCCATGTGTCAGATCCCCACCACATCCTTTTCCACACCAACCATCAGAACCACTCCAGAGCCACAGACCCTCAGGCTTTCCTTTAGCTGGAAAGTTTTGTTTTGATTTTGATAAAACCAAACCACATTTCTAAACCTATGAGAGCCTCAGAAGAGCTTGAGCAAGAACAAGTTAGACGGAATGGAGAATGGCTTTCAAAAGCCCTTCTGTCACATATATACTTTACTTTGCTGCTCTGAGTCATTATTTGGCCTTACACTTTTTGCTTTTCCCAGCCCAACTAGGAGAGTGGAAGAACTGGAGTTCCTGAGGATTTAATAACTAATGTGACTAAGGGAAAAAACCAGTGATTCATGTATTTATTTCTGAGCTTGAGCTCTCTATTTGAATTGCTGCTATTTACAGGTGGTGGAACATTGTTTCTGGGTGAAAATATTTGCAAATCCCTGTGTCCTTTAAGCCTTATTGGTCATCTGCTCACATGTCCTTGCCAAAGAGGTGCTATTTTTTGCTGTTGTTCTTTTAAGCTAATTTCCTGCTCTTCATTAAGAAGGGGGAAAAATTCAAAGTCAACACCCTCGGACGAAACCAGACCCAAACCAAAATGAAAACTTGGTACAATACAGCTCCTGTGTGGCACTGCATAAGGAGCAAACTGGAAATAGCCATCAGATAGTTCTTAACCCAAAAGTCACTGAAGAGAGGTTCTTTTGTATGTGCTTTAGAGTAGCAAGTGTTCTCATAAAATTTGGGGTCACTTCACTACCAAACTGAAGAAAAGGCCATGCCCTGAGTAATAATAACAAAAAGAGGAGAGTGCAGTCCCTGTGGGAATTCACAGCAAATCAGTTTTCAAACTTTTTCAGTAGTAAGATAACTAAATCTGGCCTTCCCCTCCTAACTGACATCTTTTCTTTCTTCACAAGCACCTAATGCAGGGGTAACCCTAAGCCCCTAATCCCTACCTCTGCTCTAATCCCATCATTGTGCTTTTTGGGTTATGCAGGATAAAATTAAAAAAAGAGAAATACTGAACTGTGGCAACTTCAAATGTTTTTTCCATTAAAGCTGCTTGGCACAGGGATTTCCCTTTTGTCTCACCCTTTGGAGAGCTGCCTCACACTTTATCCACATTTAGGTTCAGGACGTCAAGATGTCTGAGCCCAAGTGGTTTGGGAGTAAACAGGGCTAATGAAATACCTCTGGACAATGCCTCTGTATTTAAAAAATAACTATATATATTGTGTGTACAGATTATTATTAGGGGGTTTGGCCACACAAATGAATTCAGCCAGCAAGTTTGAGAGCACATTCAGTTATTCATCATCTCCCCAGTATCTCTGAGATGAATCCCACTAGGATGGGAGCTACAGCTTGTGTCAAAGAGGCCATAGACCTTAGCCAGATTAACCACACACCCACTGGGATGGGTGGCCAAGACACAGGGCTGTTAAGGAAGAACAGATTTGTTCCAACTTTTTTCAATGTCACCAAATAATTCTTGTCATTTGCTGACATGGATGCTACAGTCTGGGTGGGAAAAAACCCCAGATTTATTGAATAGTTTTGTCTCCTCTCATTTTACAGTTGTGCTTTTGTTTCTGTCTCTCTCATTGGTATTTCCTTGGCAGCTCATGAGGGATTTCTTTTTCTGAATGATTGAGCTCATTTTGCACCAAAAGAGAGAGACAATCATTCTCCAAAGCTCAGGAAATGTGACATCATCCAAAATGCAGACCTAGCTTTTTGGTGGCCAGGTGGTAAAATGAAATATTCCCAGCCATCTCAGCATCTCCACTGCAAGGAAATTAGAAACAGAAACTTGGGATGACAGCCTTTGGCAGCTCTCTTCAACTTCAGTTTGGGATGCTAAAAGAGCCCACTTGGTAAGGCTGTTGGAAGGAATAATAAAAGGGCCTAAATTTTGCCAGAATTGTGGATTTTTGCTTCACTGTGGAGCAGAAGCTGAGTGGTGACTCACACGTCTCTTGACACAGTCTGGCACTTCTGGTAGCTCATGGGCTTGGAGAATTGCAGAGCTGCTGCTATCCCAGCCAACCCACCGACTCACCGTGGCAGCTCTGGCATAGGAACGGCAGCACTCACACATAGAGTGGCAGGAGAAGCTGGCAGAAAAATGGGCACTTTATGCTGCATCCAGACAGGCTGCAGAGCATGGGAGTGAATGCACATCCAAGAGCGAGGGCCACAGTTAGGAAAACTTTTGGAAGAGCGTGTTTCCTTTTCAGTGGTGGGCACCAGCACTGAGTTCTTGAAAGAGCTTAACACTTTTGGAAAGCAAAATGTGGCCAGAAGTCTTGGAGTGGGACAACAGGCTGCTAGGGTTGTGGAAGGCAGAACTTTGTCTGCAAAAGGTACATCTCTGCTCATTAATAGGAAGGACAATTTCTGCCACTGTCAGTTGATGTTTTATGGCCTGCATGTAGACAGAGAGGTCTGGGGGAGAAGCCACCCGTTCTGGTCATAAAACCTTTGCCTCTGTGCATTCCTCCTGTCTTCATGCTTTGATCAGCTTGACAAAAGCTCTTTATCTCAGGGGTGGATTTGACAGTTTTATACTGCTGTGTGGTACCTGCCATGTGCAAAGCAGGCAGGCAGCTTCCTGAGCTGATATGTGACAGCAGTCTGCAGGATGAAATTTGTTCCAGATAGGTAACAAAGGCTGCCCAAGTAATCCCACGTACCTGGTTCTCCACACCAGGGACAGCACATATAGCCATATAGGGCAGTCATGTCCCATATACATGGTATAATTCTGTCATACCCTCTGGGTTTTACAAGCCTATCTCCTGGGAGCCATTCACAGGGGAGATTTCAGCTGCAGTGTTTGAAAGAGCCTTCATTACCTTCATTACTAGCAGAGATATCAATATGTTCCCTCCCAGGACAACAAGGGTCACCCTCAGCTGGGAACCCGAACCATGACAGAAATAAGAAATGAACTATATATACCTTAAGTGACCTGAAGTCACCCATCCCGTTCTCAAGGCTGCATGCCACCTGGGAAAGAGCAGTCTTAGGAGGGAGAGATGAACCCAAGCATCCATAATGGCAGCACCATGAGAGCAGCAACTGTGCCATAGATCCCCCGTATCATATCATTCTTGTACAGCGAATAAATGCTCTTTTCTGCAGCAGCATCACAGAACAAAAAACAAATATCAAAAGCAAAGCATGTGGCCAGAGCAGGGCAGCTAGGTTAGTCACTAGTGCTAAAGATTCCTCTCCAGCCATGGCTGGATAAAAGTGGAGAAAGTCTCAAAGCCGCTTGGAGCTTGCTGGGTACCAGACTCTGCTGAGCTGGGGCAGTGTGAAGTACTGAAGGCCAGGGCACCTGTTGAAGGACTAAGCCATGGTGCAAAGGGCTCATCTCCAGCTCCACAGCTGATTTTTGACATAGTCTGGCTTCGGTATCTCCACACTGCACCCTGTTAGGCTGTTTTGCTGAATCCCTGCATGTGGGATTAATGGGAAGATGGAAGGGGCAGCCACTGGCCCTCAACGGTGAGCTTTATTCTGTAGTCACAACTACTGCATTCTGCTACTACTGTCATGGTTGTTTGATAGAGATGACAAAGATGGCAGACATGGGGAACAGATGTCATCTCTGTCCTGCCAAGATATTGTCTCCTCAGCTCTTCTTATCTTTTTTTGCTTATTTTTTATTGATCTGCAAATTACTTTGTTTATCTACAATTTTTTTCCCCACAGGAGTATTTGAGATTACTTTCCTTAGAATGAACCTGGGGGGGTACTGTTTCTGTTTATTTTTAGAGGCGAGCCTATATGGAAATGTTCTTTTCCTCCTTCATCCCAGGGCCAGGTTCAGCAATGGGGGAAAATATTGAGAAAAGCAAAGAAAAAATAAAAAGCTTGGCTCTTAGCTGCCACACATGCAAGGAGACCCAAGAACCAGGTAGATCCTTCTCATGTTGAGTCCTTAAAAGCTTCATTGTGATGTCTTTGCAAGAACATATTTATTTTGTTTCCTGAGCTGTATGAGCAGGGCATTGTATCTCCTGGATTAAGGCAGCTCTGTGCTTCCCATAGAACTATGAAATCCCTCCTCTGTCAGGCTGATGTGAAAGGATCCCATTCATCTGGGTACTCCCGCCCAGTGGGGTCTGCTTAGCATTCATCCCAAAGTGTGACAGAGCTCCTACTGCTGTCTCTGGCTCACACCACTCCTTCCCTCCTCTCCCACATCCCTGCTGCCCCACATGTGCCGGCAGCCAAGAAAAGAGAATAGGGAACCTTTGCTCTGTGTCTGCTCACAGGCAGTTTTCCCCTCATTGGTATGCAGTGGGCATTTGCCCCAGTACCCTACTTCACGCCAGTAAAGGCTCCTGGCCCTGCCATGTGCCAGAGACGTGCAGCGCAGCAGATCCAAGAGATGTGGGAGGGCAGCCGCCAGTGACGACATGTGAATCAGCAGCATCCTTGCCATGGCAGCCAGGGCACTGACCAGAACACGTGCAGAGGGCTGGGGGGAAAGGAGGAAAAGGGGGGTGTGAGCGTGAGCATGTGAGTGTGTGTGGGCATGTGTGAGTGTGCCTATACTTGCACGGAGGTCAACACATGAAAGGGATGTGATGCTCGGAGCAGGGAGGGACATGAGAGGAAGTAAATCAGTAAAGCAGCTTGGTGTTGTAGGTGTGTGGAAGAGATCAAGTCTTGGCCAGTTTCCTCTTTCTTCTGCTATGTTTGCTTTAATGGTGATCAGCTGTTGGGTTTTGTTCATAGTTTGGATTCCAAATATGACACCAGATACTATTTATTTGCTCTAACATTTCTTTTCTAACATCTGTCTGGGGTCTGACCACTTTTTTTTTTTTTTTTTGGCAAATGTTGGTCAAAGACTGTTGGGGCAAAATTGTGAAGACAGCTCTTGAGAATTACACATCGTCCAAGCCAAATACTAAGGAATGTTTCCTTCCTTGCTTAGACCTCATCCAGATGAGATGGAACTATTGCCTGAGCATCTGTGTTCAACAAAGCTCCCAAATAACTTGCACCTGAGAGATAAGGATGACTCTATGTCAGCCCAGCTCATGCAGGGTGTGGCACTGAAAGAGCAGCCATTGCTCAGAGCTGTTTCTCCACCTGAGGATGGTAATTTCTGCATGCACATGAATTTACAGCCTTGGCCATTGAAATTGTCTGGTCAGCGTGAACTGAACCTTTAGGCTTCAGGCAGGGTCTGGTCTTGCAGGTCAGCAGTGACAGAAGGAATTAGAAGCACTGATAGCAATCAGGAGCCGGTGTCTCATCCTCCTGGCTCCCTCTGCAATTTCCAGGTCCTGGATAGGACTGGGTGAGGTATAGAGCATTCTCCAAAGGACTGTTCTGTCTCTATGTGTGGCCCTTGCAGCAGAAGGAAGTATCTAAAGTCTCCTTGGGAAACAAAGAGCCTACCGACAGCAGAGGAAATCAGCCAAGTCTCACAGTGTGTGGCCACACTGGACTTCAGCTTTGCCCATCAATAACACCATTTATTGTGTTTAGAGGGAAAAATATACGTTTGTGAAAACAAGATTTCCCAAGCTGACTACTTCTTTGGAGAGGGGGAGAAAAAGGTCTCTGGCATGGCTGGAAGGCACTGCTTTGCTGCCTTCAGGGCCCCTCCAGAGGCATCACATTTCACTCAAGTTGTCATTTCTGGTTACAATTCCAGCCCTTTCTATTAACAGTAGGCAAGAAACAAGTGCCCCTTTCTTCCCTCCATGGGACTTGCATGGGTGTGCAGTGGGAAGCCAGCCCCTGAAGAAAGGACTACTGAGGAGGGACAATCCCATTGCACCCTCCTGGTATTGGCTTGGCCACATCCTCCACGGCAAGAGCGTGCCGGCAAGCTGGGAGCAGTTGAAACCCCAACTTGGTAGCTGAGCGCTGACCTCACTGGAGACATGACGTAATCACAGAGCTTGTGAGAGAAAGCCCTGGGGAACAGCAGCTTAAAACACTGCTGCCTTGTGCCTGGAACAACACCTCCAGTCTTTGACCCTTAAGAAGCTCCAGTCTGTTGGCAGGATGCTGCTCAGGACTCACTGGAGGCTTCAGGACTTGAGAAGGCTGAGTGCTGACTCCAGTGGGATCCCCAGGCTCCACTGCTGTCCCTAGGGTCCTCTCCTGAAGCAGTGACCAGGGGCTTGTGTCATCCAGATCTTTACTGTTTTGGGTGGTATGTTTTACAGGACCAGCTGTTGAATGCGTCAGAAGCAATATATGATACTTCCACATAGTGTTGTGTCCCGCTCTCAAGGCTTCTTTGCTCCCCTATCCATTGCAGTTCTACTGCAATCAATGGAGTCACATCCAAAGGGCCAAGAGCAAACTGTGGGTGTTTGAGTACATGCTTTATACACTGAGAAGTGACTTAACATCCCACTGCTGGCTGTCACTGTATCTCCTGAGGCCAGCACAGTTCACAGTCCACATCTGTTCGCTCAGATCCTCATGACACTGGTTTTTGGTGACACCCCCTGGGTTCACAAAAGTGGGAGCAAGCTCAGGTACATACAACCCTCTGGGAAGGAGAATATAGCCTCAGATACAAACACAGTGGATTTCTTTTTGAGGAGGGGGAGAAGATAAAATTTGTATATTCAAGAAGACTCCTTCAAAAAGAAAAAGGGTTTCATCATGCTATGGAAGACAGCAGTCTCATGACAGCTTGTTTCATGTGATATTTGCTAAATAGAAGCCAGCTCTGTCTCAGAATGGGTTTTCCTGAGAAATTCCTACACTAATGTATGCAATCTGCCTGTGGAAGTGGTGCTCCTCTTGGGGCCTCATCCAGCATGAGTGTGAATCTGTCACAGTTCCCTGGGGCTCATTGGGGTTCATCAGCTCCAGAAGGAAAAGTTCAGGTTTCTGCACACTCTCCACATCAGCCAGGATGTGCTGGCCAAGCCTTCATACACATATGACAGGGATCAAAACCACACCAGATCCATTTCCTGAGTGTAATTTGGGCCTAAAATGTCAGCAACCCTGCTTCTAAACATTGCCAGGCTCCTGTTCCTCCAGCCACATGTGTGTGATCCAACTAGAAAAGAAGATTTAACAGTACCAGGTGCAGAAGCCACGGTCAGTCCAGCAGGACCAGCTCAGAATGGAAGTGGTGTGATCCTAGTTCTCATGTTTGGGTCTCTGGACTGCAGGATCAAAGAGATTCAAGAGCATAAGCTTATGGCTCTGTTAGCCAGCTCCAAGTCTATTGAACGATCCACTGCTTTAACTGGCAGAGGTGAGTTCCAGCAGGGAACACCATGCCCAGGACTGACCACCCAGCCAGGATCAGGTGCAATGAAAATGTTGACTGGCATTTGGAGGAGCAGACTCCAGCAGAGTTTCTTTAGTTATGATATGATTCACACATTGGCAAGTGTGAATCCATACTGCCTTGTGTGATCTGAGGTGGTCTGTTGTCCCTTGTCATCACAGGAAAGCTGGGCTGGGAGACAGACCATCTCAGAAGGGGACTTAGAAAGTCTTTGATGAGAGAAAAGAAGCATACAGATGATACTTTTCTCAGTAATTTTTGCTAATTATAAAGCCATTGACTGCTATTCCCAAAGCCTCCCTGCATGAAGTAGCTTAATCACCAATGACAATTTTTTGGCATTTTTCAGACTTGTCACTGACAAGAACACAAACCAGACACTCCATCCAGTGGCAACATCTGCCTTGACAAAATGAAGCCTCCATGTTGCTCTCAGCTCCACCATTCGCTATCTCATATTCTCTGTTTGCCCCACTAGTCACACCATGATGTCAACTTGAGGTAGCTATGGATGTCTCAGTTGTTTACAGAGCATCCATCTCACAAAAAAACCATATATCATCTGGTTCTTTGTGGGCTGCAGTGTCCAGAAGAGGAACGAACAAGAACTCATTCACGGCCTGTGTTAGATTGATTGGAGAGTTGGATTTGTAAACTCCTTGAATTTGCTCATAGAACCTCCTGAACACCTTTGCTGGCTTGGATCTAGAGACTCTGCAGACAACTTTTAGTTCCAAGATAGAAGCAGACAAGAAACAGTAAGGTTGACAGGGAAAAAGAAGGAAGTGACTGAGAGGTGGGAACTTGGGGCGACTTGTGCCTCACTTAGCCAGACTTAGGCCCAGTTTAAAGGTTCACCTAAGCATCACAGCCAGCCAGCAACTCTAGCCAGATGTGGGAGTGGTCTCAGCTGTGAGCCAAGTCTTCTGCACTGAACATCCAAAGGTGCTGGTTAAGCCTCTTCCCTCTCCAGATATAAACCTAATTGCTGATGGTTGGCAGCCACTCTGTCATGAGCAATAAGGGAAATCCATATTTTGTGTTTTAAATGTGTTTATTAGCCAAGAAGTTATCACCTGAAAGTGGATGTTAGGGCATGTCCAGAAACTTCTTTCCCTAAGGTTCCCACCAACAATGTAGGTACTGTAAGGTCTCATGGCAGCTTGGTACCAGCTTCACAGCTGCTAAAGCTGTGCAGGAGCCTAGCAAAATCCAAGGGTCTTTTTTAATGTCACAGACTAACCTTTTGAATGACTAACTCAGAAATAAAGCTTTTTGAAAAACTTTATGGTCACTGAGGAAATTTAGGAGTTGCAATGTGTGGCTACTTGGTGATGGAGAGGACATAAAATGTTCTCTTGGGACAAAGCTGCTACTGGCTCTTTATGCTTGTGACCTAGTGCACATTCATACTCTGGTCTCATAGTGTGAATATCCCACTCATCTGACTTCTCCACACCCCCAGTTAATTACAAGTCTGCATTTCCTTAAAGAATCCCAGGTGCAAACATACAGATTAGAGGCAGTTACAGGAATAGGTTTGTTGGCTTGCAGAGCTAAAAGGTTATTGTTGTTTCCACAGGGGTTTTATACAGTGTATGTGTGTGTGTGTGTGTGTGAGTGTATATTTATATTTCAATTATATTTATGTTATTATTTCAATTACAACCATCCATTTCTTCATAATGCCTGAGTTCATTCTGCACTGGATTAAGCCCTGGTTGAATGCCAGCTCTGAAATGGCATGAATGAGTCCTCACAGTGTGGGGAGCCTTTCATCATGAAGGTCTTGAAATAAATGTCACCACGCTCTCATCTCTTTCTCTGAAACCCTCTTTTGCCCCATCCCTCTTTCCTGCTCACCGAGGACACTATAGCAGTGTTTTGTGAAGAAAGAGACTCTTCTTAGGTGCCATACGTGCCCTTCAGCTGGAGGGAGGTTGGGAGCATGGGCAGTTTGTGTTCATCTATCCCTTGAGATGCTGTGACAAGGGTCATGTCTTTCCTGCCCAAATAAAAGTAACTGAAACCCATTATGCTCCTCATCTCAGTTGCAGACATGAAAAGGAGGCATTATGGGTTTTTTAGCAAGGTAAATTTACCTGAGCCAGCCCTTGGGACCATTCGCATGTTCCGTTTCCCTGGCATAAACATGTTTGATTGTTAGAAAAGGCGAGGTCACTGACTTTCAGAATCATATACGACCCATCACTGAGCAACCAGAGTGAAACCTTGATAAAATACTTATTTCATTTAAAAAGAAAACCAAGCATCAGCTTAGCCAAATGCAAACTGTTGAGGCATCTTAAAGACTGCACCTGAAACCATCAGATTAGACCATTTTTGAGATCTGGCACAAAAGTTTTAGAAGGAAATTTCTCTCAGCTTTTCTTGTGGCCTCTACTATCAACACTGTTTTGCAGGTATAGTCAGATTTTATATGTGTCCAAAAACATTGCTACAGCCTACTGACAAGAGTCGTAAAGCTGAACATTGTTTCTAGGGAGGACTGAGTTGGGATGGGGATGCCAATCTGGCTGAAGGAAGCTGTAGTGGGACTTTCTGAATTGGAATGAGAAGTCCTTGGCTGTCTGCCCCACAAGGCGAGAGAGAAGCACTCTAAATATGTATGAAGAAGTGTGGGGAGAAGGGGTCTGGTGCTGACAGAGAGAGATAAGGGTCAGAGAGTTTGTTGCATGCTCCTGTCCCAGATGAGCTGAAAACTCTCCTCCCTTTTCAAAGCATCCAGCTCATACATCTATTGTCTTGCCATATGAGAACTCAAGAGTCACTGTGTGCAATGCTCCCACCTTCAACATCATATATGTAAGCAATGCAACATCTAGGAGCCCACAGTCCTTTGGGAGGATTTTTGCTGACACAGGAGCATCTTGTGGTGTGCAGAGGACAAGGACGTCACAGCCTGATGCTTTGCATCTCATCTTGGGGCATTTTCTCTTCTAGATTGATTCTTAGGAGAAAGGGATGCCAGGATGTCCAAATGTGGAGGGTGTGAATCATCATTTGAAAAGCCACATCTGAACAATAGGATCTGAGGATTCCTATATTCGGAGATTTCAGATGCACCCGTGCCAGGAGGAGGAGGGATAGTTCAAAACCAGACAGCTTGAAGTCTGTTCTCTAGGGGTCTAGAGACTATTTTACAGCTTCAGTCATTTTCACATGCCACAATGATTGCCTTAGTAAATATATCAATAGGGAAGCATAAACTGGTTTAAAGCTAGGGAAATTCCTTAAACACCAACAAATGGATGAGCCGCTGTGAGCACTGGTGGAATAAATACAAGGTTCATGAGGGCTCAGATGATTCAGGCTTTGCATTCTCATGGTTTGTGATTCCACCAGATATCCTTGATGCAATTATTTTCTTGCGACTTTGCAGTCTACAAATTCTAAATATAGCCTTGCACATAAAATAATACCCTCATTCCTGAAACAGTCCATTGCCTAAAGCTCTGCCAGACAGATGCTTTTTATATTACATTAGTCATGAGCTGTGGCTGACAAGTTCCTCTTTGTAGACCCCTCCCAGAAATTTTGTGGAAAAGTCTATTTTTTTTAATAATTCCAGCCTAGCTAAGCATATCAGGCAGGAAAACGCTAACATTTTCCAGAAGTGGCTGATGTCTCATGCTCCCTTTAACAGTTGTTGCTGGTCCTTTAACAGATGTGTGGGAGAGATGCAAGTGACTGAGCCAGAAAGGGGTGCCATTGCTCAACACCAATAAAGACACATGAGGCCAGGCTTTGAAAATAGCTTTTATAGTCTAGGAAGGACGAGTGAGTGAACCTAGAGACCTTCTGTGCGAGTTAATGACAAAGTGCCCTGCTGAATCTGAGGTTCAGAATCCCACCATCTCATCCTTTCTGTTTTCACAGCTCAGTTGCTGAGAGAGATGAAGGTTATAAAACAGTCACAAGGGCAAAGGAGTTTTTCAGGGCTCCTCCACCCAGGAGTGGAAGATACACTCCAGGCTGAGAGGTGGAAGAGCAGGCCCTCTCCCATGGTTAGAGCTGTGGGTATCTGTTTAAATCAAGCCAGAGAAGCTTTCATCTTCATTACCTGGCTTCACACATTTCTGCTCATTGGAATGAGGCAGGAGCTAGAACTCCAAGTATCTCTGCACTGGCCAAAAGGAACAGGTTTAGATGATAGTTAGACTAGACTAGACTAGACTAGACTAGAATATTTCAGTTGGAAGGGACCTACTATCTAGCCCTGCTTCCATCCTTTCATGGGGAAAAGCAAGCCCTTAGCCCTTTCCCATTCCCTGAAAGGGATAACAGCTGCAGACCTCAGGATGCCATTCATCATAAACTAGTGAGCTATATGGATACCGAGACCTCTCCTCCCTACCATTTAGCTATGACCCAATGCCTTACATCATCTCAAAGCCAAGATAGGATTTTGAGTCAATCAGAGAGTGGCACTGCGCAATAGAGTGTCTATTGCAAATTGGTCTGAGATTTGGTCTTTATTCAATCACCATTAGGAGGAGGAGGAGGTGCAGAGTGTGGTACCACTTCAGTTTTCCTAGAGAAAAAGCCCGTTGAAGTTCACATTCTTCCAGCCTCCAGCTACTCATTCTTCTCTACAGTGAGGCAGCTGGTCACCTGTGCCAACTCATGTCTAACTGGGTCAGGGATCTGTGTTTAAAAACAGCCCTTGAGAACAAACACAAGCTTACTTATGAACCTTGGTAATTTCACTGCTTTTAAGCACAGAGGAGGTGCTCATCAATAGGAGCTGGAGTGAGAGAAGGAAACAAAAGAGTGAGTAGAACCTCTCCTATCTGGTTTTCCACCAAAGAAACCATACTTGTTTTTCACAAAGACTGGGTAACCTGCCTTTTCTCAGCAAATGGACAGGAATCACCAAAACTAAACTCTGCACCTCTAGCTCGTACCTGAACTCCCTGCCAGGGTGGTGTGGGTGGTCAAATGAGCATACAAAGCAAGCACTCGCATCCTTCCTTTGGCCAGCTGGGAGGGATGCAGCTCTTGTATGAGATGATATTCTGAAGAGGCAATGGATAGCTGGTGGGATGTGTAGGCAAGAACATGGGCCTAGAGTTACCGTCACTATGTTTTTTCTTCAGGGATCCAAGAAGTGTATTCCTTGTCCTTGAAGTCAAAAGTGTGTTTATTTTAACCTCACTCTCCATGGCAACAGAGACGAAGCAATGCTTTCTCTGCTTCGTGTACCCCCTTGTTCTTCTAGTGAAGGGTTTGCTCAGACTCAACCACCTGAACTGTTGCTCATAGCTGAGCCAAACCTTTCCCACACTCTGCATCTCCTGGATGAAATTCTTTCAAGAACAGCTTGCTCCTTTTTGGCCTTGGTATTAGGACTATTAAATCAAACTTGGATACAGCTCTTGAAACTTCCCCCAAGATGCCTTTTAATTAAAGCAGTGGGAAGAAAAGAGCAGTCTAAATGTTGTAACATTTTTAATTAGTGAAACCTTTATTTTATTTGCTAAGAAACAAGATTACCTCTAAGTCCTTTAAAATGAGTCCTTCATTGAAAGGCTTTGTAGTGTGTGTGAAAGAGAGATTTAAAGGATATTAAAAAGGGCTTAAACACCTTAAATATGCTAAAACAAATGATATTTTTAGTGGAAGAACCTAAATAACCTTTTATTCCCACCACACTGAGTGTGTATATTTGTGTGCTGATGCCTTTGAAGTTCACTTGAACAAACACACACCTGCCTTCTTCCAGACCCACCTATTCAGCCATCCCTATTGCCATGGAGAAGTGTTGCCTTTTTCTGATAATTCCTGAATAAAAATGTGTTTCTGTGACATGCTCAATTCATAAACACTTCAGCTCAAAGTCCTTGTATATATAGTCACATGAATTCTTTATTGCAATGGAGGAATCTGTCTCCTCAAGGATTTTTAGGAAAGGGATTTTATTGTTTCTATAAAAATTACCTAACATTTTCAGAACCAGTTACATTTTACAGCTATCAGAGATATGAAAGTAACCAGGTCAACTCCTAAAAGTCAGAGTGTGGCAAATGTTGTTCCTTCTCAGACAAACCCTTGAGCATTTTCTGCTAATGGGACTCAATGGTCCTAACTTAGCGCAGCAAAGTCTACTCATCTGCTTTCTTCCTTGGGAATACATCACAGGTTTTAATGAACGTTGTCTACAGGCTCTTCATAATTTTCTGGCTGAGGAACCCACTCAGAGAAGGCAGAGCTTGTGTTCACATACATGTAGCAAAGCTAAAGGAAAGGATGCTCCTGGAAGTATTGAGTTTTTTGACATTATGAATATTTGGCTGTCCTTGATCAAAAAAGTTGACCTGATTTTAGGACTCGACCACATAACTCTATTGCCTGTCTTCTGTCAGAGGCCATGTCTGTGGTCATCATCCTCAGGAGGTTTTTTCTGCTTCAGATCACGTGCAAGCCAAAGCACTTTCCTGCTTTCCAAGTCCAACAGTACAGAGCAAACCAATTCAGGGTTAATCCATCCAACCAGGAGCTCCATTGGTTAAAGAGAACAGCAGTGGAGGGATCCTGGGGCATATCTCTCAGCATGATACAGCTCTTTCCCTGCAGCCCTCATGCAAAAAAATAACCCTTCTCCCCACCCTTCAAAAGACCTATTCCTTGTGACAGTAAAAACGCACTGATTGCTATTAAAAACCCAAACCCTGCAGGAAAGCAGGGAGGGGGAGTTTATGGCCATTGACCTTTTAACTCAGGTAGGTTTATAAAGAGCTGTCTTTCTGTTGCACCACTGGGATTGTACAAGTTTCTTGGCCATGAATGGGAGCTTTGTAGGATTCTACTGTGTGGTCATTCACAGGCAATCTGTTGGTCTTTTTAGAGATGTTTAATAAAAAAAGAAAACCTATCTGAAATATAGAAGGAGGGGGGTAAGCTGAGTATCAACTAGCGACCCAATCAATGAGTGAATGTGTTTGTGTCTCCTCCCGGAAGAGTAAGCTTGTTTTAGGAATTTAGCCTGGCACTCACAGGCTTCTGTTTGTATAGTTCTTTCATTTTAAAAAACACACACAGGCAATTAAGAAGAGATGGCTTGGAGAAGGCATGGGGAGAAGAGACAGAGAGGGAAGGAGAAGGTGAACCAAGGAGAAAAAAAAGGTGCAACTGGCAGAATTGAGAAGATGGAAACAGTAAGGATGAACCCAGAACCAATGGTATCTTATTCTGTTATCATCACACAATTCTCTGATGGCAAGTTGCTCACTGGGATGGAGCAGTATCCCCTGAGATTAGGAGAAGCCTGACCCATGCATGGTGGTGGCTTGGTTCTTCTCTTGCCTCTCTCTTCCTCTCCCAGATGGACCTGTTAAATGTTTCCTCTCATCTGCTCATTTACTATTGCCCACAAGCAGTCATGGAAAACCAGTGCTGGTACCCTCTGATGATAACAGCTTAGACTGAACATCCAGGCACCAACACGCCTCATCAGGGATGGCACAATTTGGAATAAAATTTGGGGTTTTTTTTGGCTGATTGTTTAAGAACAAATCACAGTGGGACACTGGACAGGACTGGGATGACTGGACTCCACCATGCTGTAGATACAGGGGTTGAATGCCTTTCAAGCTTGCAGATGGATCCATAAGGCATTTCTAGAGAACCCAAGAATGACCTGGTTGAAACTGATTTGTGAGATGTTCATCCACAAGGCAAGAACTTTCTTGGTCGCCTAGAAAGTGCAGAGGTCACCTTTACCTGTTGATCCCACTGGAAGCCAGGCTATTTCCTGCCTGAATAAGGACTGGACTGCTCACCATGCCAGCAGGCAAGGCAGTCCAAGGAGCATCTGCCAGGATGAACAGATGCTGTGAATCTCTCTTGTAAATTCTGTAAGAAGCTGTCAGCATAAGCCAGCTTTGGTGGAAAGACCAGCCACAGCACAACAGGCTGCCTTTGAGCTGACAGAGAAGATGGGGTCTCTGGCAGCCTGTGGTCACCATTGTCCCCTGATGGAAGAAGGGCACTAACTCTGCATTAACAGTCTCCAGTAAACCTTCCCAATCTAGCCAGCAGCTTTGCTTGGACACTCTTCTTTCCTTTTCAAGTTGTTGCTATGAAACATTAAAACAACTAGCCCCATTTTTCAATGGTGAGGGAAAAGTGCTCTCATACAGCTTGATAAACCATGCTGAGCTCCTCTTATGACGAAAGCAATGTAAGTGCCAAGCACAACCATTAGCTAAGCTCATTTTCTCCATGTGCATGTGCTTTTATACATGTATAATATATATATATATATATGTATGAATCTTTACCTAACTTATCAAAATGTTGGTCTGTGTAATTTTCACCTTGCAACATGCAGCTTGTTAAATTCTCTGCATCATGCTGTAGTGATGAAAGAGGCTCTCAGTTGTCTCTCCTGTCTCTGCTGGTAGCCCTTGCTATCTATAATCTGTCTTGGCCTTTACTCCTCAAAAAAATTAGGGAGTTAATCTGTGAATAGTTACTAAGAACATTTAAGGATAAAATACGTATGTAGCCTGGGGATAAGAAATGTTCACTGTTCTTCACTGGGGCTCTCAAAGAGCTTAAAGAAAATACCTCCCACCAGCTGGTCTACAAAATGTGTGACTTGTACATCTGTAAATCTGAAAAGTCAACAACCATATATGATGTTAAGATTTGCCAGCCAGAAGCCACAAGTCGTATACAAAAACCTTTGCTCTGTCCTTGCTAAGTTGAGGACTGGATTTTAGTTGTGACTGGCTGGAGGTAAAAAATTGCCTTGTAGAGGAAAACTTTCCACTAGGATAAAACCAAAAGCATCAGCCAGTGAACCAGCTGGATGTGTCTTTATTCCAGGGCACTTCAGGGGTGAAATGGAGGGGACATGGGGGTGTCCCAAAACACGTGCAGAAAGTCCCTAAATTAGACCAGCCCCTGAGCTGACCAACAAGTGGTGGAGGGTCTGGGGTGGAGATAAGTAGCTGTGAGGTTGTGTACCCACAGAATTGGGAAATTAATGTCTGCTTTGAGAAAGCAATTGCTCTTCATCCCTGGGGAGAGCTGAGGAGAAGCATGGAGGAAATGAAATTAAATCGACTGAGTCCTGCTGCACCTCTAGGACTGGAGTAGTGTAGCCCTCCTGAAATGCCTGATTCCTAGATATACATTGGGGAAATGCTGGTGTCTCTTTTTAGGGTTTCTGAGGAGCATAACTGGAGGACAAAGCAAACTAGGGTGTGCTCTCAATGTCTCCATTGACTGCCAAGGCAGGCATAGCGTAGAGCCACAGGGCACAGACACTGAAATGGGGAGGCCTGTCTGATCTGTGGATCCATAGGATAACAAAGTACTGAGAAGGGTGGGGGAAGGATGGAGAGATTGCCACAGAAAGTGTGGAAATTGCACAGATTCGGAGTTTCCACTCAGAAGTTCTTATAAGGTGTGAACTTTGGCAGAGCTTTGTGGCTCCCATGGTAAACTTCAGAGGATGGAGCCAAGATGTCTGGGGAGAAAGATGGCAGTGATATGTTTCAGACCCTGGGTAGCTGACCCCTTGTTCATGAACTGGGAGTCTCTGGCATGACACAGAACACAGACCCTGCCAAGATGGCCTGTTATCAGGGCATGGGAGGCCAGTCTGTGGAAGGCTCTGCCCTGGGTGCAATGCTGCCTTCAGCATCACCTTTTACCCCTGTTCACAGAGTTCACCAGCAAAAATACCTCTGTGACCAGCCAACAGCTTCTGACAGCTGCACATGGAGGTCAGCACTTATTCCTTTTCTGGCTGCCTGGTCTGGGACAGATAGGCAGCAAAGCAGCAGGATAAAAGCAGAGGTAGGTAGTTTAGGATATCAAAATTCAACTCCTCTCCTGCTCCAATAATGGCTCTGAAACATTTGTCCATCAAATACTCATCTAAATATCCCACTCCCAGACCTTCAGCACATGATTGTTCAGAAGTCTTCCCTGACTCTCCAGACAGGAGCTCTCTCTCCAGATGAAAGGGAAGGTAGAGAGGTAGGAACAAGGTTCTGCCAGGTCAGTGGGCCTGGCTGCAAGGATGATAATCAAAGCAACAGTGATTCCTGGAGGAAGGATGCTCAGCAGGATCATCCCTGCAGGCACCAGGAAGTCACATCTCTGCCATGAGAACTAAGCAAGCTGTTCTGATATCTTGGTCTCAGAGAACTGCTTTTTCTCTGCTTCTTCCTCCCCAAAAAAACAGAGCCAGAAAGAGATTGTACTTACCTTGGGCAGGAAGAATGGGTTGGCCAGGACAGCAGCATTTATCCTGCATTAATCATCCAGCACATAACAACCGCTGGATGTGTTGTCCAGCGTGTCAAGGCAGGGATGATGCTCAAGAAAATATCAGCATGTGCTATGCTGTAAAGAAAGCTAAGGATCCTCTTTCAGCAGTTTCTGGAGTTTATGTCTTTAAAAAGCACAGTCAAATACAGCTTGTTTCTGAACAGCCAGAGCACTAACAGGACTGTTGCTACAGACAGTGTGAATGGGTAAGGTATGGCCTTGAGGGACTGTGTCCAGGGAAAGCCATGGATACCACTGCTTTTCCCAGCTCTGACATGATGGGACAGATCCAGAAACAGAAGTGTCCTCTCCACGTGTACTGAGGCTTGGAAAATGCTCATGCTACTTGAAGAGCAATCCTTCAGGGCTCTCTTTCTGTTCTCCTAACAGTGGTGACACTGATGGATTTCTACCCCTACTTGGTGTCCTGCAGCCAGTTAAGTGGTGAGAGGAGTCTGTGGTGTGCACACAAGCTCAGGCTGGCCTGGGGAAGGAATGGAGGGGCTGGCATTGCTGGGACACACACACAACATGCTTTGGTACAGCATTCAGCCTGGGTTACGACTCATCTCAGAGCTTGTCCAGCCCAGCGAAAGCTGGAAAGGGCCCTGGGATGACAGAAGGAGCTCTCAACTCTTCCTCTGACTACGGCTTTTGTGAGTCAGGTTGTGTTTTCATAAACTGGACCTGGTTGCTAGCTGCAGGTTTTCCTGCCCATAACCACCATCCCTTTTAGGGCTTTAGCTGCGCCATAATAGTAATTATTATGGAGACTCCCTTTCTGCCTCAATGTAGGCACATTCTGGATGCAGCAGCCAGTGTGTGATAACACTAGGAAATAAGATTATTCAGGCAATTTTTCTTCTTTTAACAGCACTTGAACCACAAGAGATTCCAGTAAGAGAAATTACTGGCAGAATGGACATGGAAAGAGTGATTTTTTTAAAGCAAATATTGGAGAGACTGTTTGGAGTGAGGGAATGAGAAAGAAATTTGACCTGTGTCCCATCAGAGCAAGCAATGCAGCTTTGTCACCACAGAGGTCCTACAGTCTGAAACCTGGGACAGGGGGAAGTAGTTCAAAAACTTGTTTCTAATAAACACACAGTTTGCACAAAGCTGTGTTTTCTTCTCAAACCATGAACAAGTGATGAGGCAAAAGACTTCAGCAACTTGCTGGCTGACCAGTTTCTCCCCATATCTATTAAGTAAAGGGACGATATGAGCCGCCATGCCTTATCCAAAGGTGTGTCAGGCTGTTCTGAAGTTCTGACCTTACTCATAGCCTGACTAATCCCCCAAGACCTTGCAAGTGTTCACCTTGCAACCTCCATGACAGAATCAGGGGTTACAGGAGCCTTTGGGTAAGCCCATGGCAGAGACTTTATGGAAGAATTCCTGATCTTCAAAGCCTGAAGTCATTTCGAGACAGAAAGCCTCATTTCTCTCTGCCTTACTCGTGTCTTTGCTTTTTTCACACAGTGAAGATCAGATGTACCATATATTCTCACCATCAGAGCTGCAAGACTGTGCTTTAGGGTGTTGTGCTGACACTGCTGTGGCAACTTCAGATTTTTAAAGCCTATTGCTCTTCTTATACAGCTCAAATTCACCTGCCAGACCTTTCCTGAAGCAAACAACTGTCCCTCCAAAGCCCAGAGTCACAGGCTGGCACCTCACCCATTTACATTAAGGAAGCCCAACTGCCAGAGGGACTGAGCATTGGGAAAAGTGGGACTGTTTAGAAGAAAAAAAAAAAGCAATGTTGGACATTTATGGCTTTTGGAAAAGAAATGTCAGAGCAACAAAAGAAAATCCAGATGTTACATGGTAACAAGTTAATTGGAGACAGCCCCACCTGATTTCCAGCAGCTTAGCATTTCTCTCACAGTTTATTGACTGAGGATTTTCTCATTATTGGCACATCTTTAGGAGAAAATACTATTCTTCCTTGGCACTTGATCTTCTTTCAGAAATACTGCCTTTATTACTATTCCTTCAGCAAATTTTCCTAATGAGAAACTGGAGACCTTTAAGCACAGCTGGAGTTTTGCCATGGAGTTCTACAAGGACATAATCTTGACATATCCCAAAGGGCTGAGAATAGGGTTGCAGGCAATGGCAGCAGCGTGTCTCTCTCTGCAGGTGCCCTCCTATGCTGTGATTATAGCAGTGCTGAATTGCTGTCACACTTACATCAGTGCAT
Source organism: Pithys albifrons albifrons (assembly GCF_047495875.1). Classification (NCBI taxonomy): domain Eukaryota; kingdom Metazoa; phylum Chordata; class Aves; order Passeriformes; family Thamnophilidae; genus Pithys; species Pithys albifrons. The sequence goes on from NC_092470.1 coordinate 14,041,147, forward strand.
TTGTATCTGTCATGAGAGGGTTGCAGGTGCATTGGACCTCAAATTCAGGCATAGGGTGCAGGATTAATCCCCAACTCTTCTGGTAAAGGGCAGCAAATAGGGAAACCACTCTGGGATGTGGAGCTCATCAAACAGGAGATGCAGATTTCCCTGCTCATGCATCATCTAAGAGAAATCTTTAGCTTCCCAGTTTGCTTTAATGAGGCAGGTCCAGAAAGGTTTCTGTAAGTACCTAACAACCAGTACCTTTTGCAGCTGTATTCCCCAGCGGGGATCCAGCCTCTTCCTAGCTAAACTCAAACATCCACACCTGGCAAGTCAAGGGATGCTGAGCTATGACTGCTGCTTTGCTGGCAGAAAAAAGCATTCCCACCATGTTGCTGCTGCCCTTTGGGCTTTTACATCAAGGACAGCTTGGCCCCATAGAGACAGTAAACTTGCTGCTGAGCTGAGCCAGATGAAGGCACATGCATGCATAGCCCATGATCCCTTGCATTGCTGTAGTGTGCTTTTTCTCCCTAAGAATAAATCCAGCTCAGCTTTGTGGCTGACCCCTGTGCAATGCTGAGGAAAGCTCATTTCCAGCAGGACAAACCTGGAGTGAAGTGGCTTTCAGCATCCCCAGCACAAGCTGGGGAAACAGAATTAATTTCAGACATTTCTGGAATTTCAACTATTTCATAAAGCAGCTGTGCCCTGCCGCAGGTGTTCAGTGCTAAGGGCTGGCAGGAAACAAGCTGATAGCCCAGCACAGAGAGAAACAGAGGAAGAAAGACCAAGGGCAGGCTGGTCCCATCCCAGAGCCATCTGCAGCCTCCTGCCCATCCTATTGCCACCCTGCTGGCACCTCAGGGCTTCTGCCTGGTCCCCCTCAAACACTGAAGGGGACCAAAAGACAAGAGACAATCTTTTCTCATTTCTCAGAGGCCTTCCCACCACCAAGCTTTAAATCCTGCTCTTGGGGCCATCTGAGCCCAAAGTAGGTGCTGCCTGGGAGAACCCCTTGGCAGGCTATTCTAGGGCAAGAGCTGCCTGTGTGTGTCAGCAGGCACGTAAGCTTGGTGACCCATCACAGGAGACATTTTTCTAAGGGGTGGACCAGGCAAAAAAAAAGGATCAAGGATCTCAAAGGATTCTCCCCTTTGAGAATTTCAGTGGTGTAATAAAAGTCTCTGTGTCCTGGATGCCAGGGAGGTCTGGGGGAGGGGGAAGAGAAGGTGAAAGTGAATTAAATGGGCCTTTCAGGAGCAAGAGAGCACTTAATCTTCTCTAGCCCATTTAGTGCAGATGCTGTTGAAGCCTCCCTACCATGATAGCCAGCAGAACTCACCCATATTTTGTTTTGGAGCCAGGGTGCAGTCCCAAAGGAGGGCTGTGCTGGCAGAGAGGAGCAGGGCAGAAGAGGATGTGTGTGTGCTGGCTTGAGAAACAGCCACCAGTTTATGCATGCAGGATGAAACCAGGAGCATGGTGTGTCCAGGGGCATAGGGATAGGATGTACCTCACCTTGGGATGAAACACAGTGTTTATTTCAGCACTTGAGTACTTTTGTGTCAGGTTTACCCATCAGTGAGTGGGGTGGGCTGGTGGGGAGAGCATGAGGCTGTGAATTGAAAGCATCTGCAAGTCACCTTTGCATGTGGTCACTAATGATATCAGAAGGGAAATAAAGCTTGGAAGGCTGGATTAGGGTACATCTCCAATCCAAACAGAGGGAAGAAATAAGGTGATGTTTGTGTTCCATTGCCAGGGCACAGGTAGTGCTCCTGGAAATGCCAGTAGGAATGAGGGATGGGCTACAGCTTCTGGCAGATCTTTAGCTGTGTCCCTATCTCAGAGGCAGGGGAACCCTCTGCTCACCACTGCTGTCCTTGCTGACCACATCTGCACAGCATCCTCCACTTAGACCACGTGCTTCATCCTGTAACTATTTAGGATGTTCTGACGCCCATCAATGCAGAGATATAAGAGCAGGTGGAAGAGGTGCCATGCAAACCTCAGCCATGAACACAGCTTTGCTCAGCTCTCCTGACCGTTGCTGTTCCCCTGATCTGTGGTTATCCTGCTCATGGCAGCTGTGCCATAGATGTGCCTCTGAGCATCTCTAGCTCTCAGCACTAGTGTTGTACCAGTGCTTCTATAACACAGCTCTTTCCCATGACCCTATCCCAGCAGCTCATGAGCATCTCCATATTTATTTGGGGTTTTTTTTGCTATAGCTGTCCTTCGGATCCAGCAGTGAAGGACACCTTGCTGCTCTGGAAAAAAACCCAGGCCCAAATCCTGCTGCTGGAGCCAGTAAGTGATGAGAAAACCCACTAAGTAGCTGTAGGACATGCTGACACCCCAGCACAGAGTATTTACACAGGGTACAGCCTAAGAGCCACTTTTGAAAGACAGAGAAACTCCCTGGGAGTCACATCCCAGCACATCCCTTAGAAAATACATTACCAGCTCATATTTCACATTTTTTTTCCAGGAAAAAACCAAGAAAATCACCAAGTGTTTCTTCTCTGATAAGACTATAGAAGAGTAAATAGTCCAAACTACTTCCAAGTGAGTAAATTCGGCCAGCAGAGTGAGGAAAACAACCCATCCCTCCTCTAGACACCCTTGGGTCCTATGTGTTCACTTAAAATAGCACTAGAGGCTGGTCCTGCCTTCTGCAGGACAGAGGCTACAGGTGAGCAGAGCAGCCCTACTCGGCACACCTGAGACTGCCTGTTTTGGCAGCGGAGCTCTATAAGAATGGTCTCATCATGTGCTTCTTCTTTTTATGTACGGATTTAGGTGATAGGGGAGGAAAGGGAATTTTTGTTAGGCTGCTGGTGTACAGTCAACAGTACCTGTATAGTCAGGGAACATCGTGCTGAAGTGCTGTGGAGATGAGGAGAGTAATAGGAATAACTAAAAATAAAAGTCTTTGGATTATAAAATCTTAAAAGAAAGATATTCTTTAAACAGTTAGTAGCTGCAACCTGGGGTCAGCAATGACTTGTACCTGAGGCTGTGTGAACTAAGAACGTTAATTGAGCCTCCTGGGTATGTAAGCCTCTTATCTACTTATACACAGTGCTTTATCTGAGCTGGGAAAAAAATGAGATTACTAGCTACTTTTAATGAACAGCAGTAGGATGTGCATGTTCACTACTCTTTGCTGGAAGACGCTTCCCTCTCTGTTTTTCTTTATAACTGTTAGCATTTTAGAATATGAGCCAAGACTTCAAAAGGAGTATAGGTGTCATAGGAAGAGAGATGGCTCCTATTCATGTTTTAGGGGCTGAAGGTGTTCTCAAAGCTTCTGCTTGGCTCCTTAATCCTACAGATGCTTCTCAGTTTCTCAGATCTGACATCCCAAAGCTGTCATGTGGGGCTCTCCCTGCCTTGCTTAAGAGACTCTCTGTTTAGCAAGGCAGCCTTTGAACTTTCTCTCCTCAGCATCTTACTGTGACCATACTCTGACTAACAAAGTGTGGTTTGGCCACATCTTCTGGTGGGCACAGAGATCTCAAAGATGGATAAAGAGAGGTGGAGGTTATCCTTTGGGTAACTTCCAGGCTATGGAAGAATCTCTGTAAGATGCAATTTTCAACACTGGAGGACAGTAGACTGTAGTCTTGGCTGTGCTTAGGGGTTGGGAATGGGGGTTTGGCTGCAGGGGCCTGTCTGGGAACCATCCACAGTTTTGCTCTATGATTTTTAGGGAACATAGGAGGCAAAGCAGTGTGAAATCAGCAGTCCCCGCCACCTTCTTCCTCTTGCCACCATCAGAGTTAGGAGACTACTGGCTTACCAGTCCCAGGGGCCTTGTGCCTGGAGGAGGAAACTGATATGGAGAGCCTATCTGCAGGAGCAGATTAACCCCCTGGCCTGGAGTTTCCCAAGGCAGTCTGTCGCCAGCAAAGGGCTCATGGGAGCCGTGCCTTCCTCCTGTCGCCAGCCCTGCCTGTCACCCTGCCACTGGCGTGACTCCTGATGTGATCCTTGATCTGGATGCCCTGTGCTCTGAGGTGCCTTCCACTGGCTGCTGCTTTTTCTTTAATGTCTCAGAGAGCTGTGTTTGCTTTTCAGATTCCCCTTCCTGATTGTTTTGAAAGACAGATGCCCTTTGCCCCTGTTCCCTTTAACAGCCCTGGCTTTTCTTGCTGCTAGTGGGCTGTAAACATCTTTCCTGTTACAAATGTGCCCTTTCAGTTGCTTTCTGGCTCTAAGTGGTATTACTTTTCTGTTTCTCTTTGGAAGTTGATTCTTGTTTATTACCCTCTTATCCATAAGCTGCAAAGACTGGCAAGGAAGAGATGGGGTAATTTCCTCTCTTCTAAGCTACACTTCCTAACTAAATTACACCTGGATCCACCACTAACATTAAGGATGCTGACTGTACTTGAGAGAGGATTCAGGCCAGGATGAGGGTTTGAGAGTGCTGCAGGGCTTTCTCCTTGCCCTTCTGTTGCATTTGGACCTCCAAGCTAATTGGGAACTTCAGCCAAGGGGAACTCACAGTGCTCTCTGGCTTAGCCCAAATGATTTCTAAGCAAGGGTAGGGTGAGATGCAAGAGCAGAGCAGGTCCCAAGGCAGGGTTTTATCATTCTCTATCCTCACACCTAGACTATACCCAAGGAACTGCACAGTCCCTCTCCCTGCAGGAACCAAGCACACCAAAAATATGGAGCTAGAGGCAGGGGCAGGCACTTTGCAGCTTTGATTCTGCCTTGATCCTGTTCTGAGAAGCTGATTCTTCTCCAAATCCTCCCATCACTTTTCAGCTCCATTGTCAGCTTTCAAAGCTGCCTCTCCTGCTGCATCTGAGGGCTCATCTAATATCCCTCTTGCAAATCTCACTTCTAGTGCCAGTGTAGCTGCTTCTGCCCATAGGAAGCAGGAGGGGAAACAAACCCCTATAATTTAGGACCTCAAAGTGGTTTTCAAACCTCTCCCCCGCTCACTGTGATTCTGCTTATTCCAGCGTCATGAAAACTGAGTCAGGGAGCAGTGTGTCATGGGGTTGCGTACTTCAAGTATCAAATGCTTGGGAGCACTGGAGCAAAATCGGATTGCAGGATCTCCTATGCACAGCCCACTCTTCCACCCATCTGTTTCACCCCACTAACCGGCTCTTTCAGTATAAAACAGGCTGTGGTTGCCAGTGGTTCCTTTGCACCAGAGCCTAATAGTGCCAGCCCATGGGATGGTGATGATCATTCAGGTGGGGGGGACACAAAGTGGGAAAGGAGCTCTTAAAACACTGAGGAGTTTGGCATGAGGCAAAGAAACACAGCAGTGAGAAGGCTCTTTTCCAAACTCATATATGCTTTAAAAAAAAAAAAAAGAGAGTGAGAAAAAACCCCAAAAGCTGGAGCTAAAACGGCAGCTTGAGGGATGAAGCTGCTGGAGTTTTCCGAGAAGGCTCCCAAGATGCACAATGGGAACATCTGTACCTCGGCTGGCGCCTTGGAAGGGTCTCAGGCCGCAGAGCAGAGCTGGCGTCAGCCGGCTGCAGCCCTGCCTTGATGCCGCCCTCTCCCCAAGCCCCTGCCTCGGCACAGCTCCTCCCGCTGCTTGCTGACCTCGCACAGAGCCGTAAATCCCCCTTCCCACTTTTCCTCCTTCGCCACAGCCTCTGAGGGTTTTGAGCAGCTGAGTATCCCACAGCAGGGGCAGGGGAGAAGGAGGTTTGGCCCTGGGAACAACTGTCCTCTGTGCTGCCCATGAAAGGCAGTTTCATAAGGCTCTTGCTCAAAAACGTCCCGTTATCGGGACCTGCCGAGTGGGTCAGCCCCGCTCCTGAGGACTGAGAGACAGGCCAGACTGGCACACACACATGCAGTGTCTTGACTTTGGCACTGGTGTTCTCAGTCAGGACTGATCCTGATCCTGCCTGGTAAGGCTATCAGGGGGCTGGGTTTGCAGTCAGTTTCCCTGCCTTCATACCTTGCTTTCCAGAACCCTTGGTGGAGCCTTGCATTACCCCAGGAGCCCCCACTGCAGCAATTCCCATGAACAGAGCTGTTAGGAGGTGAAATGGGTCCCTTGGGGGAGGCAGCAGTGGCCTGAGATGGTTAGAGGCAAGTTCAAGGGGAAAACTCCCTCCCTTTAAACTCCCTTCAGCTGCTCCATCTTTCTTCCTCCCAAAACCTTCTGCCCTCAGAGGACCAGTGCTTGCCTGCTGCCAACAAAGGTTTGAGACGAGAGAGCCCACCTTTGTCAAATGTTTCTCACCACCTAAGACTTGGTTCCCTGATGAAAGTTTTATCTCCTGAGCTACAAGTAAATGTGGAAAACATATCCTCATTCAATGTAGCATAGGCTACAAAACACTTCCCTCACAAGGTGATATCCTGAGCTCACACAAAGGCAAAATATGGAGATGGCAGGGATTTGTAGCTTTACTGAGGTGTTTTTCCTGACTCTGGACTTAGGTGTTAATATGGGGGTTAATTTACAGGGTTGGAGGCAGTGGGTTGTCAGGTCCCCAGGCATAAAGAGGCAGGTCTGTCTCCTGCCCAGAGGTGAAAGTTTCTGAGGGTGAGATTCAGTGGCAAGGAAGGTGCCATTCCTAGAAGTCAAATGAACATAAATCAGTCCAAGGCAGGAGCATCATTTGACTGTCAGAGAACAGCTCCCATGGAGGTACCTGGGATTAAATTCCCAATTTAATGGGTTTGTTTAGTTAAGCTTCCCTCCAATGAGGGAGACCTAGAAGATCAAAAGGAGGCTCTGTAGGTAGATGTTGTGTTCATGTGCTCATTCTCTACATTCATCCCACAAATGAGAGATGCTAAGGAGGCCTCTGAGTGCCATTTTCCCCTATTTTTATTGCAGTCAATGCTGCTAGAGGCCAAGAGGACCATTCCTGCCTCCTGTTGTTAGCTCCTCAAGCCTCATTGGCAAGGTGTCTCCCTCCAGGACATTTAGGCTGCTGATGCTGAAGGCAAACATAATTTCTCCCCCATTATGCCTAGCCTGATCTGCTCAGTATAAAAAAACCCAAACCAAACCATAACAAATGATAATATAAAAATAATAAAAATTTGGCACAGTTCCTGAATTTTGCTGCTCAGACTCTGTGTGGATGACTCTGCAGGATCAGGAGCCATGTGAGTCCTTGTGTATGAGCAGTACTCAGGGTTTGCCTGGAGCAGGGCAGAGAAGAGCAGCAACAAGAAATCAGTTTCGGAGAAATATTTCACCCTAAACTGCATATTAACGACATCTTAAAATCACAACAAATGTTGCTCTGTGTAGCTCTGGCTTTGATCTTTTCCATCATTCTGCTGTTTTAACAGACCAGGAGATTAAGGGGACTCCGGCATGTCCCACAGTGCCACCACAGAGTGGCCTTGTATGACTTGGCCCCTGGAATTTGCCACTCATGGCTGGGATCCCCATCTTGTAAAGGCAAGAGTGGTTTCCAATAAAGGGAAAAAGTCTTCATCTTGACCAGGTGAATGCCAAATGCAAACAGTGATGTCCTGGGATGGCAAACAGATCCCAGTGTTGCCCTGCAACCTCTCTGCCCTGGGTGTATGGGTAGTCCTGTATTCACAGGACCACACAATGCCCTGCATCCCCATCCCAGTCCATCCTCCCACCCATGGCAGGGCTCCTTCCCAACAGAGACAGCTAATGTTACTTTATGCCCCTTGTTTTACATTCCTGAATTAATTACCATCTTCCTAGTAACACTAGTGGGTGTTAGCTTGTTTACTTTCTCTTTCCCGCTGCACAGTGCTGCAAAACTACATGTTTTTTTGGTGACAGTTGTGGATGGTTAGTTGTTTTTTCACTCAAATGCATTCACCATGGAATTGCCTCTTTGCTCATTTTCTGTTCTGGGGCTGTAAATCACTGACACAGCAGCAGAAATATAAGCCACTAGTGGTTTCAGGTAGACTTGGGATATGGGAGAGTGGCCAGTGCTTACAGCACATTACCAGACACCAAAGACCCCGGAACACCGAGCGATGTAAGTGGCCTTCGCGCCACTTTTGTGCTTGTGAGCTGCCGAAAATATGTCCTGGGAACTCGGGGCAGAGCTCCAATCCCATCCCAGCCTGCGAGGGGATAATTTAGGAACCAGCAGCCCGAGGGCACCATCTAGTGAACAGCCGGGACTGCACGAACTTGAAATGGGCAGAAATGGAGTGGAAACCGGGATGGAGGGATTCCAGGGGGCCAGTTCAGGGGATTGAGGAGTCACGTTTTGTCTTTTCCCTCTACTCCGTTTTTTAATTTTCTCCATCAGGTTCCCCCAGAGAAGAGTCTTTGCCTCACTTCATCCACTGTGGCAGGGATGCTGGCCTTGAACATACCACACTTGTGACTCTGCCCAGGCCAGTGGAATTGGAAAAATGATGGCATTAAGTTTTCTTGTTTGTGGAAAAAAAAAAAAGGCTATTTCTAATTCTTTGTGAGGGGACCCAGGTGTGCAGCAGCTGAGTGATGGAAGCAGCTCTGTTGTGGGGCAGCTCTGAGCTGCAGGCATGGGCTGTGCTTTCAGCTGAGATGAAACCTCCCTTTGAGTGGAAGATTAAAAAGCACCATAGGTGCTCTAACATCTCCCCATCACTCCCAAGGTAAGCTGGCAGGGGAGAAGCAGGCTGAAAGGCTACTGGTTTGGTGCAGAGCTTAAAACTCCCTGAGACAATACAGTAAGTGGGCATGAGGGAAACACCACACCACACTGCTGCCAGTGTGCTGAGCTGAGTCCTCTCCCCACATTGCTTTACTGGGAATTCCATACCTTGCCAAGAGAAAGCTGTCCTATAGCTTGTTGTTCCCCAACGAGATATTTCTGCAGCCCAAAAGCAATGCTGTGCTTTGATATCCTTTGTCATTACTGCCTGCCTGACTCCTGCAACATGACCCCGTTCCCACTGACCCCAAAGCCAGCTGCTGTACTTCCCAGGCATAAGATCAGTGGTTATTTTTGATCTGGCTTGCAGATAGGCTATGGCTAAGGCATGGGCTTATGCTCATGCATACAACTCCACTGTCCTCAGTTCCTCTTTCCTGGGCAGTTGCTGGAGGAGACAATCTCAGGGCAGGAATAAGGAAAGGTGGTATCTCCATGGAAGACCACATCAGTGACCAAACCTTCAACTCCCCCTTTACCTGGTGGTAGTGGGGCAGTGCCCTTACCATGCTGAGGGTAAGCCCAGCACCGAGGCTGCCTGCACAGCGGATGGAGGTGGTTTATCCCTGGGGGCTTCTCTATGTTTTGCCTGCAGCAAACCTTTCTCATGCACACAAAGCACCCATGGAGCAGGGACTGAGGTACAGGGGCACTCAGGTCAGACCACCCCACCTGTCAAGCTCACCCTTTGCCAGACCCCTTTTGGGCCAGCTTCTTAGGGAGGATGGAGCTGCTGGGAATGAAGCCTTTTCCTCTCATATGCACACAGTCACGATGGTTAGTTAAGTGGCTTGTTTTTCATTAGGAAAAGACTGTTGCTAGGCCACCCCGTTCCCGGCGTTGGTTGGAAAGGGGTTTTGCAGCCAATCCGGGAGGCTGTGCTGGGCTTTGCACACGCACACATCACGCACACCCCTCCTGCAGCACAGGTGCTAAGCGCCTGCCAGATGTGCCTATTCATTTCCACATCACACCTATCTGCTTCTTCTGGCCAAGTGGTTTATTAAGGCTCCTGAGATTTTAATTTATAGTTGGCTCAGTTTTCTGCCTTCTAATTTACACTCAGGGGGTAGAGGAGAGGGGAGATAGTGGGTGGCGGGTGTGATGGGGTAAGGATACAGAGGGGCTGCATCCTCCCTCTGCTGTGATCGGTTTGGTCTTTGGTGAGTGCCTGAGTGAAGCCTCTGCTCTCTGACTGCAAAGGGGGTGAATGATCCCTCTGTGTCCCCACAGCCTGAAGACACTCAGGTTAGGGGCTTGCTCCGGGCTGTTAGTAAGTACCAGCACTGCTCCACCCCAAGACACTCAGGTTGTGATTTTTAGGGATGTCCTGTGCAACCAGGTGTTGGTAGGTTCCTTCCAACTCAGGATATTCTATGATTCTGTGATTTGGGGTTTACGTGGCATTTCAAAAAACATGTACTGTGATAAGCAGAGCCAGCAGCAAAGCTGACCAGTTGTCTGATCAGGGGATGCTGCTGCCAACAGTGGTCCCCATGCAAACAGCCCCTGGCAGCTGGGAGAGGGGCTGGACCATGGTCAGGCACTGGTGATGCAGGGTGACCTTGAATTGGACACATCCGTGGCACAGGGATGTCCCGGTACAGTTGCTATTCTGCTGTGGTGCTATTCCAAGTACCCTACAGGTGTCCAACACCCACCCAACAGAAGCAGACTTCTGGTGCATGACCAAAGCAGGATGCAAGCAGAGACCAGGATGTGAGCAGGATGGAGCCTTTTACAGGTGCAAAACTCTCATCATACAGGGTAGAAGTAGACACCAAAACATGCAGAGAAACGTGGACAATCCACATGAAAATCAGTTTCTGAGTGTCCTCTATGAAACACCCATGTAGTAGCAGGGAAGCTAAATAAAAGCAAGAGAATGAACTGAATTGTGTCTGCTGCTCAAGAAGCTGTTGCTAGACAGAAGTAAAAGCTGTCGCCATCAGCTCCCATTGGCTCAGCCCCACTCCAATGATGGGCTTATCAGTTACCTGCACTCGCAGCTGGCTGGAAAAAAGTCATTTGACAATGTTTTCCCTGTGATAAAAAAGCCCAATGCCAGATTCATGGGTTTGGGTTAACCATTGTTCAGAATTGTTGAGGTAATGGCTGATTTTTCTGCAGATTCTTCAATTATCACAAAATTTAGCGTAAATGGTGAGACAGACCAGCTCTCCTTCACCCCCCTAAAGACGATGCTCAGCCTCCCGACATGAGCACCAGCAGGCTGCTCGTGTGATGAGCCCAAGCGTGTTCAGCCATGGCAACTCCGAGCTGGCACATTGGTGAATATTCACAAACACCTGTGAAAATCCTGATTAGCTTCTGAGAGTGAAAATGGGGTGCATGTTGCCATTTATTCAGAGCAAATTATCATTGGCAGGGAGCAGATTGCCACCATCCCTTATCATCCATGTGGGGTTTGCTCAGCAGCAGTTTTGAGGAGCTGTGGAGTTACAGCACAATGTTGGAGGTTTTCCAAGTCCTTCAAATCCAATGTAAATAGGGATTAACCCCCAAATTGGTTTCTCACCTTCCCTGAGTGCTGGAGATCATAGCATAGAAGCAAAGCTTGCAGGGCATATCAGCATCAAAGAGCAGCTGGCCTTTGGCTGCCTTGCTGCCCCCAAATTTGCCCCTGAAGCAGCCACTGTCAGGCTACTCAAAGCACCTTTTTTTCAAGTTGCAAGTGGGTTTTAAGCCCTGGAACATGGCATGGTCCTCAGGCAGCTGTTTGCCAATCTCATTCCTGCCCTCTCACTCTTGTAGAACTGACAGATCAAGCCATGCAGAATGTACATGAGACTTTAGCAAGAACAGTTTTTAGCTGTACAATTATGAGAATAGTTTATTTAAAATGAAGTGCATTCTATGCTCTTGTCCAGGCTGGACATTGATTAGATCCAGACTTTCTTCTCAGGCTTCACTGTGCAGCTGGATCCCTACAGATCTATAACGCTTGGTGAGATTCATCTAAGAATACTGAGAGAGCTAGCTGATGCCATCACAAAGCCTCTTCCGACAATTTTTGAGCGATCCTGGGAATCTGGAGAGGTTCCAGCTGACTGGAAGCTAGGGAACATTGTCCTAGTTTTCAAGGACACGGGAAACTACAGGCCTGTCACTCTTGCTTCAGTGCCTGGGAAAATCATGGAAAAGATTATTCTGGGAGGTACTGAGGAACACCTGGAGGACAATATTGTCATCAGTCACAGTGAGCACAGCTTCATGAGAGGAAAGTCCTGCTTATCAAACCTGATTTCCTTCTACAACAGGGTAGCCCACCTAGTTGATCAAAGGAAGCCAGTAGATGTTATCTTTTTGGAATTCAGCAAAGTTTTTGATTACTGTCTCTCACACGACCTTTCTGGATAAAATGTTGAGCACACAGCTGAATAGCCATGTTATATGATGGATGAGCAACTGATTTAGAGGTTGGGCACAGAGTTACAGTGAATGGGTTTAACATTAGACTGGTGACCTGTCACTAGTGGGGCTCCACAGAGCTCCATCCTTTGTCCAGTTCTCTTCAACATCTACATGAACGACCTGGACACAGAACTCAAAGGAACACTAAAAAAGGGGATTGTATGGCTCTGCTCTGCACTGGTGCAGCCTCCCCATGAATATTGTGTGCCATTTTGGGCATCACAACATAAAAAAGACATTAATCTATTAGAGAGCATCCAAAGGAGGGCCATGAGGATAGTGAAGAGACTGGAGACTCATTGGTGTCTTCAACATACTAACAAGGGGAAGCGAAGGGGCAGGCATCAACATCTTCTCTCTAGTGACAGGACTCAAGGAAATAGCATAAAGCTGAGTCAGGGGACATTTAGGTTGGATATCAGGAAAAAGTTTTGCACCCAGAGGATGGCTGAGCACTGCAACAGGCTTCCCAGGGCAGTGGTCACAGCACCAAGGCTGTCTGAGTTCCAGTGCTTGGACAATGCTCTCAGGCACATGGCAGGATTCTTGGGGTGTCCTGTGCAGGGCCAGGAGTTGGCCTTCATGATCCTGACCTCTCCAACTCAGCATATTCTATGATTCTATGAAAGAAAGTGAGGAGGAACACCTCAGTCCTTCCACAGGAAAACCTGCTTCCATCTGGGAAGGGGACAACCCCGTGGAAGGCACAGAGGATGTCCTGGTAGCCCCCATCGTATGCCCATGGGGGCTCCTCCAAGCTGACACCAGGTCCCTACTCATCCCCAAGTGACAGATGAACACGGCACAGCCCCAGCCCTTATTTCTGTGCAACAGCTACAGACTGCAGGCAACGTTTTTGGGAGACTGCTGGTGTCCAGGTGTCACTGTGTTTCCATCCCCAAACAGAGCTAGGTACTGGGCAGAGCCCATGGAGTACAAGCCCTGGGGAAGGAGGTCAGTGGTCACCTCCACCTTTAATAGCTGAAGGCACCAGGATAGCTTGAAACCTGTGAAGGAGACGCTGTTCCCCATCACAGACTGCTTGTCATGAGGTCTGTGGGCCAGTACTGGTCATCCATGTACTGGCTGCTGTCTGCAGTGGGGTCTGTGATAGGGCTGGGAGGCTGAGGGGGCAGGCTACGGGCCAGCTCCTTCTCCCACTGCACTTCCACCAGTCTGTACAGCTCCATGGCTGTCTGAGCATCTTCCACCGATGAGTGTCCTTTGCAGCCAACCTGAGCAAAGGGGGAAAAGCCTCATTAGATAAAAGGAGCAGCAAAAATCCCACAGGTCAATGTTGTCTGCTTTCTCAAAAGGACACAGGTGCTGTGGGTTTTGGAGGCAGCAAAGGTTTGATGTAACCAAAGAGATACAGGTATCTCTTCAGCACTTTCTGGAGGGTACAGGTCCTGTCCACGTTTTACTGAGATGCTTAATAGTCAGCTTGGGAGGTCCTGGGCTATCCCAGCTTATTTACAGCCAGAAGCACAGGGTCAACAAGCATCATCTCCATCTCACAAAAAGACATGGAGGTGGGAGGACCAGGCTGACTACAGAGGTTTGTAGCTAATCCAGGAATTGCTTCCCATCTCAAGGTTCCTGGTGCTCACCTGGATCTTTTTATGCAGCAGGTGCCTGGCTAAGTTCTTGAGTGACACGTTGGCCCTGACAGGCAGCCCTGCCCTCTGCTTCAGCATAGGGATCTGGCTGGTGTCTCGAGTCCTGTCTTTTGGGTGGAAGTACTTAAGGGCTTGAAAGTCATTGTGGATGGCGTGTCCTACCACAATCTTGTCTTTCAAGATCTTCAGGATCTGGAAGAGTCAGAAAAGGTTAGACAGGCAGTGCAACAGAAGAAACACCAATTAAGCAGAAAGTAAACCATTCTGTATTACATTCAGCTTCCTGAGTTCTAGATTTTAGGTTCCCAGAAGAGAGAAATAATAAACCAAACCAACTACCTGCACAGCTTCAGAGGCTTCCCATCCTGTGGTTGTGTCTCTGCCTCAGAGCAGCTAAGCACAGGCCACCAAAAATCCCAATTTGTGTCTAGCAGATAACACACTGGCCTTTTTTTTTAATTTCTCTTTTTTCCTCACCTCTGCCTGGGCCACCTTGAAGGGTATCGCGCTCTTCATATGCTGCTTGGTGATGCCACTCCAGCGTGTCCGGTAGTCCATGATGGGGAGCTCAGGCTGCACATACTTGTCATAGATGACGTCCCCCTCGTAGTTGACCACGGAGCACCGTGCCAGCTCGCTCAGCCTGCCCTGAGGGCCGGTGCCCACCATCTCACAGTCAATGGCTACGTACTTGCCCGGGCGCAGGACCAGGGAGGACGTTCGCACCTTCTGGTCACTGCCTTTCCCCTGGGACAGCAGCACAGAGTGGTGCCTGGCTATGCTGTCTGGAGAGGCAGATGGGGACAGGGAGGCAGAGATGACCCGTTTGGGCTTTGGGACCTTGCCACAGTGCGGTGCCGTGGTGCCATTTGCCTTGGTGAGGATGGCATGTGCCTCTGACCCCTCCAAGGGGGCCTGACTAACCAGGCGCCCATGAGGGCTCAGCAGCCCCTTCTGTTCCAGCAGTGCCCGGCGCTCCATGAACCGCTGGTGCTTACGGCTCTTCTTCTTGCTGCGGCCCTGCGGCGAGACGGGACCCTTCGGGGATTGAGCGCAGCCCACCGTGAGGGGGTCATGGGTGCCCTGTAGGGTGGGTGCAGAGACCTTCGGGACGGGCAGCAGCGGCGTCATCTGCCCTTTGCCAGGTGGCATCCCTGCTGGAGTGTACAGAGGGGCACATGAGTGCCAGGCAGCACTCAAGCCCCCCTCTCAAAAAGGACGCGCATACCCTACAGCAACCCCACCATTCCGCGGAGTGGGCTGGCACAGACAGGAACTGCGGTGCAGGGGAAGGGGTGGGGGGAGCATATGGACACCCTGTCACACTCTCCCCACGCCTCTGCCCCTCGTTGGCCGGTCCCAAGCTGCCCCATTCCTGGTTCCAGGAATCTTACCGATACGCAACCCCCCTGCCCACCCCATTAACCCCCCTGCCCACCCCATTACGTACTCCCCAAGGTCCTGTCTGCCCATTACCGGGACCTCCCTGCCCCGCTCCCGGTCCCGGCCCCCTGCCTGCCCCTTACCCCATCCTCAGGTCCGAGCCGCCCCCACTGCCCACCCCCTGTCCATCTCCAGGCCCATGCCGGCCCCGCCGCCCGCCCCGGCCCCCGCTGTCCCCCACTCCTGACCGGGCCCGCCGCGGCTCCCACGTGTTCCGCCCGGAAGCCGCCGCTCACACATGCCCGGGCAAGTCCCGTCGCGGCCACGCCTCCTGTGCCTCCATTGGCTGAGCGGGGATTTGCATGCGGGGGCGGGGCTGGCCGAGCCCCGGTTATAGCGCGGGGTAGGGGGGAACGGGGAATGGTCGGGGTATTTGGGAATGGCTGGGTGATATATCTTACATCCCAGACCCGAGTGCTGTCCAGGGCTTCAAGCCTGTCCCAGCTCTGTCCCTGGTGGGGAGGGACACTTCAGGGTGCTGGGTTTCATTTCAGGAGTAGGTTACAATTTTAATTATATTTTGCACTTTTATGCATAATTTGCCAACAGAGTCTTGCCAGAATCAAAGTTGTGACAGAAAGATATTACCATAGTGCACGAGAAACAAAAGTACTCCAAAAGTTTCTGGTGCAAGGTTATTGTTCTAGGAGGTAAACTATGGCAATCCAGTTTTTCCTCTTGTATTCTGGAGGGTGCTTTTTATTTTGGGGTATGCAGATCCATGCCCTGGAGTGCAGCTTGGCACGGATGTGCTGCAGTTTTCCCTGTGTATTTCCTGCGGTGCAGTGCTGACCCGGTGGGCATCCCTTCTCCTGCCACTGGGGTGGGCTGAGGCACGGCAGCTTGGGGTTTGCATCCTCCAGGGTTGTAGGGGGCAGCTCTGGCCAGTGTTTGGTTGAAGATGGGGTTTCAGACCTGCCTCTCGTTGCTTTACTTTCAAGGCTCACAAAAGCAACGTCCGAGGTGGTCAGAAGTGGAGAAGGGCCACCGGCAGCCGCAGCCACCAGCTTGTCCCCACGCCTTCAGCATCGCTGCAGAGGCCGTGTGCCCTAGGGCAGACTGTGACTTGTTGTGGTGGGATGAGCCATACAACAACAAAATCACTAGTCTTCCAAAGGGAACCAGGCACCATGTCCATCCTTGTCCCACCAGGCCCCGCTCCAGGCATTCCCTCTCCCTGCCACATGTGGGGCTCATGGGGATGCAGGACAAGTGTTTTCATGCTCCATCGTTCCCCTTTTTCACCACCCATGAGCTTCTTCAGCCTGGTCAGAAAGAAAAGAGTTAGATTACGCCATGATTTATTTTTTCATATTTCTTTTTATGTATTTCTTTTGGCCAGTAAACCTCAAATCTGTTCCTCTGTGTTTTGCATCTATTGCTTCCGTTCCTGCTGTTCAGCTAATTAATCCCCCTTTAATAAGAGTCATTCAAGTGTCCCATAACACCTTGCTAGGGAGCCCTGGCAGGTCTCTGTGTAGAAATTTCTACTCTGTTCTGGTGTTTTTAACAGCTCTTGGAGGTGGTTCATTTGCTATTCCTGGGCCTCTTTGCCCTCTTTTTCACCCCCTAAGTGGGTGTGAGCTGACCATCGCCGCATGAGTGATGCACCATGATATGAGGGAAATAGGCTTGCATTGCTGGTGGTTCTCCACCAGCTCTAGGCAGACAAGGAGATGGTGTCACTGGCTTCTCTTCTCCCTCACACTGTGTATTGAGATGAAAGGTTCAAGTGCCTCAACTATTCCTGGTTGACAGAGTCTTCCTGGACACACTGCTGTTCCTGTCATGGGTCTGATCACTCTTGGCTTGTCCACAACAAACCCATCCATCTCTCTTCCTTTCCCAGGCTCTATATTTTGCAAAAGGCATGTGGTTCTCTTTGGCAGAGCAAAGTTTTAGCTGTACCCTCATGACTACGAAGAAACCTGAACAGGAGAAATTATGGCATGTTGGAAGAAAGGGTAAAGCTCTTTCTGCTTTTCCAAGGTGACCAGGCTTAGGAAACAACATAGTCCAGAATGCAAAGGAACAGTGTTGCTATTTTTCTCCTCTACCCCAGATACAAGGATGGAGGTGAAAAAATGGCAGAATATCTTTGTATGGGTCCATTGGTGTGCTGTTGCCTCCTGTCACCCCACTGACCCCTGGGTCACACGTAGATGATTCTCACACAGTAGGCGGTTCTCCCTGCAGCAGAAGCCTGGTGCCTAACAGGCATGCCACTCACCTCCACAAGGTCCTGTGGCTGTGCTGGGGATGGATAATTTGGCACTAGACAGTAAAAATCCCATTTCAGATGAGATGTGGCAGATGAGCTGAGATGAAGGCAGAGCGTGCCAGAGCCCAAGAGAGGTGTTTGCACAATTTGAAATAATAATGAAATCTGTAAAACTCTGGGTAGAGCACGACTAGAATAACAGGCTAAATTTGTTAGATGAATAATTTACTAGAAGTGACTGGCTACGCTCCAAGTGAGACGAGCACCAGCCTGGTCTCAGGGTGAGAAGCCTGTGTGTCTCTGTCCTCAGCTGGGAGCTGGTCCCTCTTCTGCCAGCTGGTCATTGCTCCTATAAAAGCTGGTCTCCAGCCAAGGTGCCTGTTCCCAAGTCTGCCCAGGGCTACAGGGATTCCTGCAGAGCTCCCAGTCCTCTCCACAAGGTGTCTGCTGTTTATTTTCAATGCGCTGCTTCACAGTGCGGAGGTGGTGGCAGGGGGTGTCTGTCACAGGCTCCAGGCTTGTGGACTCACCCATCCTCTGTCTTTTTCCTTTCTCCAACCAATTCTCTGTCCTCGGCCATGGTGCCAAGCGAATGGAAGAACAGACATATCTTGACATTTGGGATGGAAAGGGAGATGAAGTCCCAGTGCTGAGAGGAGACAGCGACTGCAGCCTCGGCAGCCAATTAATTTGATCATGTTTATGAATGTGGATCAGTAATTCCAGGTAAACTCCCCAAGAGCAGTGCTGCAGGCGAACAAAGCTTCCTGACCACCCGGGAGCCTGCCAGCAGTCCCCACCAGCGCCAGCACGTTCCTGCTGTGACTCTAAACTGCCTCATTTCCTAGTGCCAGCCTGGACACGCATAATTTTGGCTCCTATTACCTCAATGCCAGAGCTTGTCTTAATGTTGGTTGCGCTATATCCTCCTGGATCTCTCTGTTCCCTCCCTGCCAAGGCTGGTGGGAATAAGAAGCTTAGGCACAGGTTAACTCAGAGAAAGCAGCAAGGACCCAGCTTTGCCTGCATGGGTGATGAGGGACTGCTTCATCATCCTGAGCTTTGCAGGCTGTATAGTTCATCCCCATCACCCACTCGTGGTTGGGGCACCCCACCAGGGCTCCCCATGCTGCTCCCATCACTGAACAGTCTTGTGGAAGAGCTGGTTTGTGTCCACCGGCATCCAGAAGGTCAAGTAGAAGCTGAGAAGCTACAGAAATAAGCTAAGGCAGTGACTGATCCCTTGCTGGACCTGGTTTCCTTTAGGGAAAGAAAGTCTCATGAAGGGAGCACCTGGAAACACCACCACCATCCTTTGGTGAAAGGGACCAGGTCTGGCAGCCAGTACTGCCTGGCTGAGGTATCACCAGCTGGTGGCCTGAGACCACCAGGATGAGGACGTCAGAACAGACAGGCACCATATCACTCCTTGGCCTTTGCCATGATGGGTCCATAGCAGAGGTCCAGCCCAGGGATCCCGTGGGACCCCTCTGTTTCCATGCTGAATTCCCCATCCTCAGCTTCCCATCCCAAGCCCACTTGTGCAAAACCTCCAGGAGACTTTATGCCTCCTGGCTAAGGATGGAGATGGATTGTGTGCAAGAGCACCCACTCAGCCTTGAAGACTATTCAGTGCTAGAAAGTCCTGCTTGGAAGGCTTTCCTTGGAGCACCAAGAGCCACCCTATTTCTCTGACACCTTCTCCAGCACTCCATGGGAATTGCCTGTATCGCTCCAACATGGGCAGATCTTCTCCTCAACCATGTCCTGGAGGGTGTCAGTGCTCTGGGGGTGCTGCCAGGATTAAGGAGGGATGCTCCCAGAGCAGGAGGTGAGGGCGGATGATGCTGCCATACATCTCCCCCCTGGCTCCACATTTTCTGGCTCACCCCCAGGACAGCAGTAAGCAATTACGGGCCATGTGGAAGCTTCATTATTGCCCTGTCGTGGCCTCATTTGACGAGATGTTTTATTGCCAAACTTATTAAAAGTGAAATGTGCAGTTTCTGCGCAGCAATTTCCTGTCTGCGGTGATAAGCCGGGCTTTGCCTACTGTGTAATAAACAGTTATTTTTATGTATGGCTCTGGCTGGGGAGACAGGGAGGAGAGAGGCCTGGCTTGTGTTAATTGCAATGGTTAATGGGATCTATATTGGGAGCAATGTGTGAGGAGGTGTGTGTCCTCCCCCTGCCACACACTGCAACAGAGGTGGTCCTCCAGTGTTTTTGTGCTCTGGGTGCTGGCAGTGGGGACTGTGCAGGGTCTCCACCCCACAGCACAAGAGAATGAGAGGGATTAGTCTGAAATCCACTCACCTGCCTCATCACAGCCCTTTGTCAAAAACTGAGCAAAGGAGTGAACTGCTGTGCACTTCCCTGGTGTTAGACTCTATCCCCTGCAAGGGCTGCTCTTGAGCTCCACTGATTCCACCCCTGCAGGAGGCTGTAGGGAGTTCCAAATTCCATGGGCTTTGCTTCAGCCTCCCCAGATCCTCCCGTCTGTCCAAGAACCATTGTGCCAGCAGTGGCATTTGCAGGAGATACTGGTCGCCAAAGCCCAGAACATCCACCTTGTCACCTCCCACTGTCTCTCCTTGGGTGCCCACAGCAGGCAGGTGCTGGAGATGAGACAACAGGAGCAGTAAATTCAACAGGCACACTAATGTCAGAGAAAACCTGTGGCACTGCTGGGCTTGGACCAGTAAAAATCTGACAAATATCAGCAAAGCTGATAAATATAGTCTCCTTTTGTCAGAAACAAAATGTCCCCATTAGGTGTGCAGTCTGTATTTTGGTTTAATTACATTGTTTTAATACGTTTTGAAAGGAAACAGCTTTTCAAAATGCAAGATGTCAAAACTGCATTTACAAAAATCCTGATTGCCTTTTTTTTTTTTATTTTTCCAGACCAGGCCAAAGCTATCAGTGGAACCCAGGCTGAAACTGCATAACTTTCCCCAATAAACAATTTGTCAGAAAAATTCCTCCTAGCTCTGGGAGATCTGTTCATTATTTGTCAGCAGTCAAAACCCTGTTGGGTATTTCCCATCTGACTTCTTTTCTTAACAGCAGCTTTATTGGTCTGGGAATTAACAGTGGAAGATGCGATACTTGCTATTCATTGCAGTCATCCCAAATGCCACTCATATCATCAGGCCATGGCTCCACAAAGCAGAAGCCCCTCTCCTTTCTCCAATGCATCATTTTTTGGTAACCATGTGGTATTTTAACACAAATTTCCTCCCTGCATCCTCCTGATCCTGCAGCGTGCACCAATATCCTCAGACTTGGAACTGCATCAGGTCCCCCCATCCCTATCCCCCTCATCCATTCCCATCTTTGCTGCCCATCTAAGCATCTCGCTGGGCAAACTCCCTCCATTGCCAGCTCGGGCCCTCATTAATTTGTATTGCAGCGTGTGTCGCGGGCTGATGTGTAATTAGAGCTCCTGAAGCCTGTCTCATGCTGTAATTGCCATGACAGGGGCCACAGCATATCCGCTTGTTAATTAGTAAACCACAATATCCCGGGGGCTCGTTGAGAGCCGCCTTAATTGTATTTCAGCTGGAACAGAGGGGTAATTACCCTTTGCTAGCACTGCCACTTTTAAATTCTTAAAAAAAAATAAAAAGGAAAAAAAAAGAAGGAAAACCCAAACTGAGCTCTTTTCCCTCTTGACATCCACCACTTCTCCCCTTTGCTGCCCAGGGACCTGGATTTGTCCCTGGGTTGAAGGGGAAGGGCTGTGCTCAGTGGGTTGGGAACAGGGTGCCAAGAGCTTTGCATGGGGACACACTCAAACTGGTGGTGACTGAGTTTCCCCTGCTCCGAGCGTGCTTCTCTGTTTCTGCACATGGGACTCTGCTGGGAACCCCGTTTGCAGATGCAGGCTGGCTTGCTGGGAGTACTCTTTACTGGGAATCCCACCCTGGCCAGTGAGCAGCCCCTGCTGGCATCACCCACAAGCACTACCTGGGCTCCCTGCATGGCTGATTTGGAAGAACAGCCTGTGTGCAGGGAGGAGTGAGCTAATATCTCCAGGCTTCCCATCGAAAAGAGGGGCTGCAGTCCCCTCAAAATGCAAGTGGAAGCTGCCGTGGGCTGCAGGAAGAGGCTCTTGCAGGATCTTGCAGGCCTTGGTGTAACTGTACGCTGCTGCCAAGAATGCACTTGTGTTCCACATTTGCAACACTCCTGGAGCACTCCCGCTGAGCAGGACCTTGGTTCTGGGGGTCTCTGAGCCTACAAACCCTGTGACAGTGTGGCCCCACCCTGCTTAGTTTTAATGGACCCCAGAGGTGGATCACCTTCCTTCTCAATTCCTTTCTTGTCAAATCTCACCTCACTGGGCAACTATGAGTCTTCTGGGACCTGGTTAAAGCTTTTCACTCCGTGGAAAGGATGTCCCTGCAGGGTATGAGTATGTCTATCTCTTGTAGTGGTTATGTGTCTGTCTCTTGCAGTGGTTATGTGTAGGGCTTTGGTGTGAGATGAAGGAGGTGCTGAGGCTCCTCATCACCCTTATGTGGGTACCACAGGCTCCAGAGCCCCTCTGCAGGGGAACTATTGTCTGGTCAAAGATCTTTGGGGAAGGTTAACCTGGGAAGAGAAGCTAATGCATGACATCCGTCCCTTTTCCTATGCTTCTTCCTGAACCAACACAAATAGCTCAGCCACGATCAGCCCTGCTGATGATTCCTGCTGTTCAAAAAATCGTGTAATGGACAACCAGCCTTTGGGACATGGTTTGTGAATTGGCTTAAATAACAGTCTTGACTCCCCCCTGGGAAGATACATGGAGGTCAGCATGAAAGAAAAGATCAGTACAGCACCTCCAAGCATTAGTAAAAAGACATAACTGAAGCAAAGAGCCTTGAACATAATTACAGCCTAAGAGCTGTAGTGGGAACTTGATGACCTGAAGCCATCTCTTGGACTTTAGTGCAATCAACAGATTGACACTGCTGGGTCCGGAAAGTTGGTTTTTGGATGCCGTGCACCAGGATTGAATGCCAGGGCAGGCAGAAAAGCAGCACAGGTGCCTGTTCCAATGATCGGTGTTAGAAAAAGGTCTCAAATGCCATGGAAGAACCAGATGGAGGCAACCACTGGAACGCTCCACATGTAATTGAGGGCACCTTCAAGGGTGAGCACAAAGTGGCTGCCCACCTCCAGGATGATCCCATTGCTACCATGCAAATCCCTGTCATTAGAGCTGGGAATGGAGTTTATAGTTGAGTAATCACAACAACTTTGCACAAATTAAACAACATACTGCAGGTTAATTGGATTTCTTACCTCTGCCTCCATTAACTTAGCCCTGTCATCTGCTGTCAGAGGTGGATGGAGCCCCTTTGAAATTCATAGGCATGATCACCAGGAGATGCAGGTGGCTAAGTCTCTCCCTGGGCAACCATACTAGTGTGGTAATGGGTGGCCACCTCTTCTAGGAAACTCCTTAGTGCAGCAGATGAGACCGGGTGGAGGGCCAGTTGTCCTCCACCAGCACAGGGGCTGGGCTGGATCCCCCTAGCTGGCATTTCAAACCTACCTTGTCCTAAAATGATCTTTAAGAAAAATAGGTATTTTTGCAGCAGAGTCTCTCTCTCATTATCCCACAAGGTGTCATCTGAATGCAAATAAACAAATGAAACCCCTTCAACAACATCTGAGAATGTGGCTTCATATTTTTAAACCAATTTCCTTCGACCGTGTCAGGGCCTGTTTTGTGTTTGCTGGACAATTATCTGGCTAATGAGGACAGCCACAGTTACATCAGGCAGGATTAGGAAGAATAAGGCATCAAATGTTGCAGTGCTTAAAACAACTGCTAACTAATGGGGCCTCTGAGGGCATGTCCTGGGGCCAGGTGGCTCCTCACAGGGATCTGAGTGATGTTTGGAAGGAGATGGAGCAGGCAGCAGGCAGTAGACAGTGGGCAGGCTGGTCAGAAGGTGAGGGAGATTTCTGGTCCCTGCATGTTGGCTGTGCCCATGAGAAATGAGAAAGTTGAAATATTTAGGGAAAGTAGCACCAAGCACATGACCCTGAGGTTGTCCCATGGAGGCAGAGACAGATATGAATGTTCTCATGGAGACAGAAGCACCAGCCAAGTGGGAGTACCTTCCAGAGCTCAGCAAAAAGGGATCCAAACCAAGAGGGGAATTTAGCCTCATCACTGAGATCACTGAGAAATTGGTATTTTAGATGAAACCTTTCCATCCTATCTCTCTGACAGTCAGCATGGAGCTTTGTGCAGTGTTCCTAAGATGGCTAGGGCTATCTTCCACCTCACTGAAGAGGGTGAGGAAGGAAAGCAGGGACAATGCCTGGTGCTGCAGTGATAGCCCACTCCCTGTGTCACATGGGGAGACATGCACAGCCAGCTGTGGCTTTCAGATGCCTCCTCCCAGCCCCTCTTCCTCTGCCTGATCTGCCACCATGATCTCTCATTGATCAATTGTTCAGATTCTCCCTTGCATGCTGGATGGCTGGGCCACTGCTCCCAGCAGGAGCCCTTCGTTGTGTTCAAGAATTCCTACAGCCACAGCAGCCCAGCAGCTCTGCTGGCATCAACCAGCATGGTTGTGCTGCTGCCCAGAAGTGATTTGTTTATTCCCCTTTGGACTCTCCTCCTCCTGAACTCTTATCCTGCATTTCAGCTGCATCTTCTACAGAAACCTCTCAGCTAAAGTGAATGAGGACAGGTTCACCTGCAGATGGATGGATGCACAGCCATGACCATGGCAGAAGTGCCTCCTTATGTCTGTCTGAAGACCTGAGCAGGAGACTGTCCAGACACAAAAACCTCAAGATCTAGATATAAACTACCCTTAAACCACAATTCTGTGCCAGCCAGCCCCCGGATGCACCCTCAGGCTGGACCTTGTGAGCAGGGCACAGAGCTGAGCACCTCATCCTCACATTCCTCATCCTCCCTTGCCAGTGCCATCAGGGAGCTTAATCTCAGGGTGGTTTACCAAGTTATCCCAAGGTCTAGGAGCCAAGGAGAAGCACATGCAGCTTATGGAGACATCCTAAACCCTCTTGCTTACTCTGGTCCATGCCCAGTCCTGGGGTCTCAGCCCGACCCCAAACTACAGACCTTGGCACACCAAGCACCATGCTTGCCCCTTCCCTGTACCTGCTATGACCACAACATTTGTGCCTCCACCCACCTTCCTGGAAGAAGATGACCCATGTGCTGAAGAGCTTCCCTTGAGCACAGCCACTAAGTTACACTCCAGATGACTAATTTGCACCCTAATTGGTGTGGAAACGAATGCCAGAAAGTGCTGGAATACTGCAAAGTGAAGTTCTCCATCTTGGTTTCCTTCAGGGAAATGGTCTTAATTAAGTGTCTTGCAAACAGAGATAATTTCGAGCTACATGTTGCAACAGGAGTCAGGGTGGAAGGTGCGGCTGAAACTGGTATCATCTCCTCACTGGGTCCACTTGGCCATTGCAAAGCTGATTCAGGGTGTGGATTCCTCAGACCTCAGCATCTCCAGGGCTTAGCCAGCCATGCCTAGATGTATAGGACATCCCCATACTTTCTTGCACCTTCACTAATGGTCCTCAGCCCCAAGAGCACCTTCCCATTTTACCTGCCCAGGCTGTATTGACTCTGGTGGTGTTGACACCATCCCTACGATCTCCACCAGTGTTTGCATTATGGTTGTTCAAGCTTTGTGTCACTCATTAATCAACACTGGGCTCTCTGTTGGGGCTCTTTCTGGTTATATTTGCTCTGGACAAGCAATTGAATCCCTACTCCCCATGGTGGGTGGTCTCAGCCATCCCACATGTCTGGCACCCCTTCCTGCCCTGCCAATGGGATCATGCCAGGAGGGGCTGCATGTAGCAAGAAAACTGGATTGGACTTATATTGCTTTGCTGGGCATGCTGGAGCCCATGGCAATGTGCTGGCACCACAGGAGACACCCAATGACCCCTGGACAGGCGGGAACGGGACTCTGGGGATGCAGGCTGCCATGGAGAACTGCTGGACCTCGCAATGCTGCCATCAGAGCATGGCTGGCATTGAGATGCCCCAGCCCCTTCCCCATGGCCTCGCTGTGCACAGCTGTTCCCTTAGAAATAGCTGTTGCTATGGTTTTTCCAAAGAAAACACATCCCTCCCCCCCCTTCCCCACCACCACTCCCCACCGCCTTAACCTTGTGACAGCAGTGATGACGTGGCTCCCTAAGAAAGGCCACTTCATGTAACTATGGTAACAATTAGCTTTTTCTTGATTTTACCTCGGGGGTGACACTGGGGAGAGGGACCCAGAGGTGCCATCCTGGAGCTGGTGCTTTCCCTGGCCTTGCACCCAGAGCCAGGGGTGGTATGTGCCAGCTCGTTGCTGCAGCATCCCAGGAAGGTGTGTCATTCAGACATGGGGATTTCTGCAGTTCCCCTTTATCTCAGGTGCTGGGGATAATCCCCCCATGTATGGTATAGCTGGATGTACCCCAGGACGCTACACTAGCCCTAAGCACCTCAGTAAGGCTCTGCTGGCCTCTGGCAAAGGCCAATGCAAGGAGCTTAGGGGAAGCATTCCCCAAAAGCAGGGGAATGGTAGGAGCATCTGCAGGCTCACTCCAGAAGCATGAGCAAAGGAATAGGAGGAAGTAGCTGATTGTGCCAGAGAAGGCTTGGAAGCCAGCTGAGATTTCTGGGCTGGGAACACCACAGGGGTATCTGTAGCCTGAATGAGAGGTCTGCAATGGTGCCTCTGCTCCCAGCAGCGGGCGGGTAAACACGGTGCGAAGCTGCTTCTTAGGTACATCAGAGTCACAGCTGCCGACTGCAGCAACTAAAATAAGCATTTTCCTGCTTTTTATTCCTCTGAGCCCAGCAGAGCCCACTCAGCACCAGGAGTGGAGCTGGAGTCTATTCTTAGCTCTGCAGGGAATGGAGCAGGAGTCCCTGCGCTGCTGTCATGCAGGGCTGGGGGCTGCCGGGTCCCAACCACTCACTGTCCCCAGTAGTCTGGCCCGACCCCAGGATGGCATCAAGGCAGGAGGTATTGCACCCCGATGGGCACAAAGTCCTACTTTTTAGCCAAGGAGGAGTTAGGGAGACAGTGGGAGGGAGGGATGCCCCAGCACCTCTTTCAGCATCACTGCAGGATTTGGCATCCCTGAAGGAGAGGCTGCAATGCAGGTAGCTCTGAAAGAAGTCCCCACTCTTGCAAAACCGCTCTTCTACCTGGGCGTGGGGAGGTTGGGGGAGCCTCAATTCACAGCTCCCGCTGCCACCGGGGATGGGAGATTTAAGGGGATTAAGGAGTCCAAGCTGAGAGTCACTCTTTGCCCAGTGCTGTGCCAGAATGGGACTTCTTTTGCCCAGCGCTGTGCCAGAATGGGACTTCTTTTGCCCAGCCCTAGCCATTGAGGTGCTTCCTCTGCCCACCCCAACACTTCCCCCTGGTTTCTGGCTGCAGAGCACTATGGCCAGGGAATCAGGGAGCCACTGGGCACCAGCACCACACTATCCCTACATTGCACTGGGGGTCCTGCTTCAAAATGTGGGGAGATTTGGGGTGACTTCCAAAGCAGTCTGCAGGAGCACCAGGCAGAGTGTAGGGAGAAAATCACTCATCCTGGGCACACTGTGGCCAGTCCAGCACTCAGCTATGCTCTCCATCCCAGCTCTGTGAGGAGCAGGGGAGGTTGGGTGGGCAGGGATGCAGCTGTGCATTGGGGGCCATGGGGAAGAAGCCCCAGCTCCATAGCAACAGGTACTCTCCACGTAATGGAGTCCTTTCCGCTTGGCCTCCACAGCCGCCAGCCTAATTCACATGTCCATAAATAATTCAGTTTTCTCATTCACACACATGAATGCTGCGGGCTGGGGCTCCGGGCGTGCTCAGCCTCCATCTGTCTTGGGGGAAAGGGGGAGGCAGGGCCTGATAATAGACTCTAGCATTTGTTTAACATGGATGAGTGTGGCCAGATGGCCTGGGGACAGGAGGAGGGAATGGGGAGGTGAGGGATGCTCCAGGGTGCTGCTGGGACTCTGAGCCTCTCCTGGATGAGGAGGAAAGGAGAGCAGGGGACTGTTGCAGGGATGAGGTATGGTACCTCTAAATCAACAGTGGGACCTCCAAACCTGCCTTGCAGATGTGGACTTTTGGCCTGGGAGTGGGTTAGGTGAGTTCTAGCAGCCTTTCCCCTCACCGTGCCTTTGTTGCCTTCCTGACAGGGAAGAAGGAATGGCAGAAGCATTGGCCTGTGCCACGCCGAGGATCGCCCTGATCCCTGCTGAGAACCCATCTCAGCACAGTCTGGGAGCAGGGGAGTCAATCTATAATCAAGATAATTTAGTGGGAGATGGTGAAGGCGAGGTGGCAAGGGTTGTTGCCAATCACTGTTATGTCCCACACTGCCAGGTAAGGGCGAGCAGTCGCCAAAATAACCCCAGAGAATAACAACCCCAGTGACGGAGACACATGGCAGTTTGCTGGTGCAATTAGCAGGATCCAGGCCATACCCTGGCAGGGACGCAATGGGCCTGGCAGGAGAAAACAAGGGAATTAGCAGGGTTAAGAAGCTGTGCTGGAAAAGCCTGCATGTCACTGCTGAGGAACTGGTGCTTGTTGCGTGCACATACGGAGCCAGGCTGGGAGGTGAAGGATGCTGGCTACTGCCTGGTGGCATTGCTTCCTCACCTTTCCTCCCTGTGGCATGGCCACAGTCAGCCTAAACCATGCCAAGGGCAGCATGAAAGCTGGCACCTTCATCCCATCTCAGTGTTTGACCAGAGGGAGCCATCATTCTGGAACACAGCAACACCCTGAGCCTTGGGTGGGCTCAGACCCTGATGAGAAAACACAGACCAGCGAGGAGCCTTGAGAGGTGGAATTGGTCACTTCACCTTAGCTCTGCCTCCTGTGGGCAAATTCCTCATCACCAGAGCAAGGTTCCAACCTCATTCCCTACCCAGAGAAATCCCTGTTGGAGACCTCATCCCTGTTTAAGACAGTGGCAAACAGGCACTTATCCTCAAGCTCAGGAACCATCTCAAACTAAAGCCTACAATGCTGGCAGAGGGAATTTGGATGATGCAAGAAGGAAAGTCAAGAAAGAAGCTTGCGCTCTGGCAGTGTTATCCATCATCAGCCTTGGAAGAGTTTCCCCTGAGGGAATGGGGGAGGTGGAAGCGCCTGCCGGGGGAGCTGAGAGCGTAACCAGCTCGTGGTGGCATTCCCTGGTTCCACAATGTATTGGAGTAGGACACGTGTGTGTGTGTGTGTGTGTGTGTGTGTGTGTGTGTGTGTGTGTGTGTTTATTTGGGTGCCCTCACACACAACAGTTCTCTTCTGGTTACAGGCTATTGCAGGATTTTGAAGCAGTAGAAGAAGGCTGGCTACATAGTGCATTCCTGGACCATCAGGCTCAGACAGCCACTACTCCACAACTCCTCCCGCATGTTGTATGTCCCCTGCCTGCTCCATGTGTTCATCTGCATGAGCCAGACTGCACATCCTGTGTCTGTTCAGATCTCCTTGCACCTTTTAGAGCCATTGGAAAACCAGGCAGCCCTCACCCGTGTCCATCTACTATTAAATTAGCTCCTGCTTTCCATGGCTGCTGCTCAAGGAGCTTCGTTCCCATGAAATGTGCAGGAAGGGGATGAGTCCAACTGTGCACCTGGGAGCCAACCCCCGCAATAGCCCTCTGTTACAGACCCTGCACCCAGTCTGAGCTTTCCCCAGTTGCTGCCTATGGAGCCACAAGCCTCAGCCTCCCCAAATGCCTCCAAGGCAAGGTGAGTCCACCCAGGGCCACCCTGTGCCATGCTGAGGTGCTGAGCACAGTCAGAGCTCCCCCGTTTACAGAAGGCACTCATGGGGTGTGCCCATGGCAGCAGTGAGGAAAAAGGTGACAGAACAACACAGTGAGCTTCAGGATTTCCGTCCAGATCTCTCAGGCCATTGCTGAGAGGTCCAGGCTGTGTCCCTGAATTCTGCTGCTGCCAAGTGGGCAAACACCAAGGCCACCCAGGCAGAAATTTCCACCTTTCAGACAATTTACATTTTGCTTCTTCCACCCAAAAACCAGGCCCAGCCTAATCTCTCTGCATTTTTTGAGGGACGGATGGCAGAAACATGCCGCTGCTTTTTCCTTCAGCTCTCAGCACTGCAAGAGTGGGATGTAGACAGCCAGACTTCAGCAGGATCACAGGGTACCAGGGGCAGCTGCATCCCTGGGTTTGCTCAGGTCCTCTAGGATGGACCCCAGCATGGTCCCCTGCCCCTTCTGTTCCATGTGCCCCTGCAAACTGTCCCTGGAAAGGCTGCAGAGACAACCCAGGCTATTTGCTGTAGGGTTTGTCCCGGTTGCTTTGCTCGCATGACTGCCAACTCTGTGGGACCAGCGGCTCTGTAGCTGTTGGGACCCATGCAGGCTCCAGTGGATATGGATCTACAGGTGGCTGTGGGCTTGAAAAGACCCTCAAGAACTGCTTGATGGGAACTGCTGAGGAGTTTGGCAACTTGCACTGTCACCACTGGGGTATGTCCAGTGAAATGGGTCACAGCCTTTCTCTTGCAGAGAACACACACCAATCCCTGCACACACGTCTCCACCCTGCTCTTCTCCAGGCCTCTCAGAGACCCTTCTTCTACCTTGCTCCCTGCCCACACATCCGAGTGACACCAAATGGAGGTACTTACCTGCCACTCATCCCATTGGAACTGGAAAAGACAGTGGGACAAAGCCCTGGGGATAGGGCAGAGATGATCCTTCCTTCCCCTAAAATGAGGAGGGCAGCTCCTCTCCTCCTGCCCCTGCCTGCTCCTACACCATGCACTATGACTCCTGGCATCACCCGTGGCTGTTCAGGACTTGGCCATGGTGTGTTTCAGGTGTGCAACCTGGTACAAGCTCTGAGGGTCCCCTTCATGAGGACCACTGCAGGGACAAAGATGTTCAAGGTTCATTCCAGAGGGTTGGTATAGATGGAAGGCAGATGCCCAGTGGTAGTCTGGGAATGCCAGTTGACAAGGGCTGAAGACCCTGTAGAACGCCCAGCACCTCAGTGCTACCCGACGCCGGAGCATCCCAGCCCTTTTTTACAAGCAGGAACATGCCACCTCAGGGGTTTTGTTGTCCCAGGGATTGCTCTGTCTTCTGTCCAAGGTGGGAGTACACCATCCAGGCTTTGGATTCCCAGGGAATCCCTCCAGGCTGTAGCACCAAACGCTGCTGGCAGCGCTTGGGACTGCAGACCACCAGGGTCCCCAGTGGGACAGGAGGGCACGGAGCGCAGCCTTACCTTGGAGAAGCCTCTACAGGGAAGGGATACGGGACCCAGCTTGGGATGCCCCAGTCCCAGGAGAGCTGCAGTGATGGAGGCAGAGAACGCGGGGAAGAAGTGGGATGTGATGGATGAGATGTGATGGATGAGATGGGGTGGGTGAGTGGGTGGGTGAATGGGTGGATGGAGGGATGGATAGATAGATGGTTTGGGGGCTGCAGGTTACCCCGATCTCAGGTGCGGAGACAATAGCCAAGGCTCCTGTTGCAGCTGCAGACTGTCTCTTTAAACCCCTTATCAGCCCACAGGTGGCCCTGTCACCACCGTGGTCATCCATGACGTCATCGGGAGGGAGGGAAGGGGAGGAGGAGGAGGAGGGGGGAGAAATGCGATTCCCCTCTACAGCAAAAGTCCCCGAGCGCCCATGGCAACGGATTGCAAATGTCACTGCGCATCAGCCGGGAGGAGACTGCCGCGGAGCCCCCCCGCTGGTGACACGGCGAGGAAACAGGGCTGTCACGCTATGGATGGCTCGGGAAACACAGGGCTGTCACCCCCATGGACGGAGTTGGTGGGGGGGAGGGGTAGGACCGTCACCCTGCGATGGGTATGTGGTAGGGGACGGGGCTGTCACCCCAAATAGGGAGCTGGCTGTTACTTAAGCAGGTGGGCAGCTCTAGCTCTCTCCGTGGGATGTGGAGCAGCTGGATGCACTTCCAGCCCGGCCACCCTGCAGCAGGGGTGGGTGCTGCCGGCCCCCTATCCACGAGGGTGCTGGTCCCTGCCTGTCCCCTGTGCTTAGAGGATCCCTGTTCCCCAATGGTGGCACCCAGCCCCAGCCATCCTGTGGGCACCCCGAATGGACCAAACACCCCAGTGAGCCCCCAGCTCCTGCCCCTCTGGTCCTGCCTGTGCTCAGGACGTGCAATGGGGTGTTTTGCTAAGGTCAAGAAAGTTTTGGAGGGTGTTTAAAGCAGATCTTGGCTTTAGAGTCAGCAGCAGGAGCAAGAAAAGGGGGCCCAGTCCCACATCCAAATACCCCAGACACACAGACCACATTCTGATAGTGGTGATCCCATTAACAGCCTCGAAAATTCATCCAGTTCCATTCCAAAATGAGAATCCGATGCCAGTTAAAACCAGAGCAAAGGATGTTTGGTGGCAAAGAGAGATCCCTTAGAGCTCTTAAAGTTCACAAGTGCTGCAACCTGCAAACTTGGCTTTGCTGGAGCTCAGTCCCAGTGAAACCTGCCCAGCACTGGGAAAAGGGCTGTAGCTGCGTAGCCCTAAGTGCCAGCCATGGTGGACAGAACCTGTTCTCCCCCTTTATGAAAATGTGCAAATGTGTACATGGATCCCCATGAAATGGGAGCCCCAAACTCTATGTGACTGAAGTAACTCCCCAGACTTGGGGAATATTGTAAATATTCAATATTGTAAATATTGAATTACATCCTCGTGTTTTTGGAAAGTTGAGATATATCCAAGGTCTCCGTCTGTTTCACTTGCTCTTTTCTCACACCAACAGGAGTTTCCCCATCTGAAGTTTGTTACTGGCATCATTAGGATGCTGCAACCTAAAAACACCCTGTGGAGGCAGCTGGTTCATGCAGAACAGCTGCATTCATCCCTGCATATAGTGGGGTTTGTGGAGTACTGTGGCACTACCCGTGGCTGCAGCATTCCCCCCGCCTCTTGTACAAACATCACCCTTTTCTAAAATATATTAAAAAACACCAGGTTAATTTTCTTTTTCCCTACCTTCAGCGTAATGCAGAAGTCAACAAACACAAAGCCCAGTGTTCATGGGAGTAGGATGGTGATGCTCAGGACCTGGAGAGTTTTCTTCCTCAATGAGCATCCCTGTGAGGAGATGGTCCAGTTTTCCCCCACAGCGATTTCATGGTGGATGTTGTATCTGGCTGGTAGGGGAGCCAGTATGGGAGTAGCCCACCCAGGCGATCTCTCCAGCCCTGTTCTCTTTACACACGCCCTCTAATCCTGGGAAAGCAGGCATGGGATCCAGAGCTGGGAGGCTCTTGGTAAACAGCCAAAGCAAGAGGGGTCCTTGCTTCAGGAACAGGAAAAATTATCTGCACCAGCTGAAATGGGCTGTGATTTATTATTTTCTTTTTTTTCTAATCTACCTGCTGCCTCTGGAGGAAGAGGCTGGAGGTGGATATGGCACTGGTAGGGCAGTAGTGAGGCTGGTGATACTATTCTGGTGCTGAGGCTCACTGTGAAGGCACAGAATATCCCTCTCCTTGGCATGCTGCTCAAGGGACTTTCACCAAAACAAGCCCAGTGAGACCCAAAGCCATGGACCCACAGCTACTTTATGAGGCTGGAGGAGCCCGGCAGCCCCCTGGACCAGCCCCAGTCATCTCTACTCATTCCCAGTAACCTCTATATCAATGCCCACCAACTTCCATACCAGCCTGCAATAACCTCCCTATGAGATCCCAGTGACCCACATACCAGCCCCGGCTAACCCTTGTACCAGCACTCTGGGCTCTAGGCAGGGGCTTGCCCTGTTCCTCTCACCTGGGGATGTGCAGAGAGTGGGGACAGCCACATGTCTCCCAGTACTGAACCCCCATAGGGTGGCACGAAATGCTGCAGAGGTTTTGAAGTATCCCAGGAGTCCTAAGCCCTCAACATCCATCTGGGAGTGGGTCTGACACTGTGTCCTTCCACCTCCTGCCACCCACCGCAGGCCAAAATAAGCTGGGACTTTGTCCCCAGCCTTGTGCCACCAATGAGATCTATTGCACATGATGCAAATCCCTGCTGATGGCTGGAATTGATGAAGTGAGGGTCCTCCGACCTGCTCCCAAGCTCTGGGGAGGGGGCTGGAGCTATGAGAAGGTTGCTGTGATGAAGTTATTAGCTCTGGAAGCACTAATTGCTGCTGCATTAACAACTCTTTTGTCCAGAGAGCTGCCTTTTGGTGTGTATGTGCTGGGCCGTTGTTTTCATGCCAGCTGCTGTGTGGTTGGATGTTCTTTGGTATTTAGTTTGATCCTATTATGGTGGATCTCAATTAATTAGACAAGAGCCAGAGAGACAAAGAGGGACACCGGTGCCATCAATTTTAGTCTTGTCATCACGCTTTCTGCAACGAGGAGTCAGTGGAGAAAGCAGGAAGGGACATGGAATATGGCTGCTGGGCATGGAAGTGGGAGATAGGAATGGGGCAGACAGGTGGGGTGGCAGCAGAGTCCCCTCATAGGGTTCCCCAGAGGGTCCCCTGCCTACTGCTTGTGAGTGCCAGGCATTCTGCCTTCCCCCATTCCCTGTTGGAAGGTAGTAGAGCCACTTGGGTCCCAGCTCCTTGGGTGGTGGGGTCATATTCCACCCCACTGCTGGTTGGACCCTGAAGCACCTCGCAAAACAGACGAAGGATGCCTGGGAGTTCAATGGTGAGAGCTTTGGTGCAGCAGGAGTGTCTCCCAAGCATTCTCGTGCAATGCTGGCTGGGTGCTGCTGTCGCATCTGTGTGGGGCCACCCACCGTACGGGAGGGGGAGCACCTGGTGGGCTCTCCAGCACCTCTGGTTTACCCTCCTGCCCCGTGCCCGCTGCTCCCAGTGCCCATGCCTGCCAGTGGAGTGGCTCCAAGAGCTGGTGGATCAGCTCAGCCTCGGCGAGAGGCCAGCAAATGGATCTCAAGGGCCCCCCTGACATTTCTCCTTCCTTCCCTTTGAAGGAGAAGTGCCCCTTGGAGCTGCCCTCGACGCTAATGCACAGGGTGGGAGAGGATGCTGGTAAAAGCCAAGGCGAGAAAAGGCTTTCAAGCCTGTTGGAAAGCCCAAAATGGTGCCCAGGGGTGACCCCAATCTCTGCTACTGGTGCTGAGGTTGAAGTGTTGGGGTGCACCCCAATACATTGGCAGCAGGTGTGATGTCCCCTGCAGTGTCCCCATGTCAGGAGTCGGGATACAGGGGGTGCAAGAAGTGATGGGGCCATGCCAGACCCTTCCTGGGGATGGAGCTGCTGCAGGCACGGAGGGTTTCAGGCACAAGCCTGCCACGCAACTGGCATGTGTTTGGGTGCAGGAATGAGAGGGCAGGATGGTGCAGGGGACTTGGGAATGGTTGGATGGGAATACAGAGGGTGCTGACATGTGGTAGCTGGAGTGCAGGATGGCTGCAAGTGGTACTGAGATAGCATGCAGGGGGTGGCCGGGTTGTACAGTGAGTGCTGTGGGCACGCGATGGGTGCTGTGGGCACAGGATAGGTGCAGGATGGGTTCAGGATGGATGCTGGGTGGGTGCTGGATGAGTGCTGTGGATGCAGAATGGGTGCATGATGGATGCAGGATGGGTGCTGTGGATGCAGGATGGGTGCTGGGTGGGCGCTGTGGATGCAAGATGGGTGCTGGGCGGGTGCAGGATGGATGCAGGATGGGTGCTGTAGATGCAGGATGGGTGCTGGGTGGGCGCTGTGGATGCAGGATGGGTGCTGGGTGGGTGCAGGGTGGGTGCAGTGCGGGTACAGGATGGGTGCTGAGTGGGTTCAGGATGGTCCAGGGGTGCCCGGTGCAGTGCTCCTCCCGCCCCCGGCCGCCAGGGGGCGCTTTCCGCCGCTCGCTGACTGTTTTGGCCCGGCGGCCCCTCCTCGCTGGCCCGCGGCCGGAACCGGAAGTGGCCGTGTCGCCCTCCCGCAGCTGTGCCGTGGCGGAAAGATGGCGGCGGCCATGGAGTGAGTGGGACCCGGTGCGGCCCCGGTGGTGAGCACGGCTGCGGTCGTCCCCGGGCCCTAAACTGGGTCCCCCGTGTCCCTTCAACCTCAGGCCAGCGGGAGAGCAGCTGGAAGCCTCGCTCCCGTCGGCGGGCGGGGCTCGCAGCTGCCCCCGGGCTTCCCCTGGAACTCAGTCCCTCCACAGCCCCGAGGGACTGGGACTCCCTCGGTCCCCTTGGCAGGCGTTCCGGGACTTATCGCGGCGACCCCTTGTGTGCTCCCTCGGCGCCAGCTCCCTCCTTTCTTTCCAAGCTGTTCCCTGTGCCTGTCATCAGGTCTTCGGATTATCCCTGGCTCCCTGGACTCCGTCCCTGGTCTGTGGAGGTTCCCTCCATTCCCTTGACCTCCATCCGTGCCTGCCTCCTTTCCGGCTCCTTCCCTGTTCTCCCGGTGCCCTGCTGTGTTTTTGACCTGCAGACCTGCAGGTAGCACCACCCCTCAGTGAACTGGGCGCACCTCTGGGGTCCCCTTGTTTACCTGGTGCCTCCCACTGAGGTCTCTGTCCCAATCTCTTTACCTGCTCCAAGTGCCCTCCCCTGTCATCTCCCCACTTCCAAAAACAGCCTTGCCCCTTTTAACCCACCACCCGGGGTGCTGTGGGTCCATGTGAGGAGGTCCCCTGGTGTCCCGGTGTGTTCCCAGAGCACATGTGCTGTCCCCGCAGGGTGAGGATGAGGTAGAGCCCTGACCATGGACCATGATGCCCCCACGATCCGGCCCCGGCGTATCCAGAACCAGAACGTCATCCACCGCCTGGAGCGCCGCCGGATCAGCTCAGGCAAGGCCGGCACCCACTGGCACCAGGTCCGCGTCTTCCACCAGAACGTCTTCCCCAACTTCACTGTGGTCAACGTGGAGAAGCCTCCCTGCTTCCTGCGCAAGTTCTCCCCTGATGGCCGCTACTTCATTGCCTTCTCCTCCGACCAGACCTCCCTGGAGATCTATGAGTACCAGGGCTGCCAGGCAGCCGAGGACCTCCTGCAGGGCTATGAGGGGGAGATCCTGGCCAACGGCAATGACCAAAGGTCTGTCAACATCAGGGGACGGCTCTTCGAGCGCTTCTTCGTGCTGCTGCACATCACCAACGTGGCCTCCAACGGGGAGCACCTGAACCGGGAGTGCAGCCTGTTCACGGACGACTGCAGGTACGTGATCGTGGGCTCGGCTGCGTACCTGCCTGAGGAGCCGCACCCGCCCTTCTTCGAGGTGTACCGCAACAGTGAGTCCGTGACCCCCAACCCCCGCTCCCCCCTCGAGGATTACTCCCTGCACATCATAGACCTCCACACAGGCAGGCTGTGTGACACACGGACCTTCAAGTGCGACAAGGTCATCCTGTCCCACAACCAGGGGCTGTACCTCTACAAGAACATCCTGGCCATTCTCTCTGTACAGCAGCAGACCATCCACGTCTTTCAGGTGACACCCGAGGGGACGTTCATCGACGTGCGGACCATTGGCCGCTTCTGCTACGAGGATGATCTCCTGACCCTGTCTGCCGTGTATCCTGAGGTGCAGCGGGACACTCAGACAGGGATGGCCAACCCCTACAAAGAGCCCTTCATAAACTCCCTGAAGCACAGGCTGCTGGTGTACCTGTGGAGAAGGGCTGAGCAGGATGGAAGCGCCATAGCAAAAAGGAGGTTCTTCCAGTACTTTGACCAGCTGAGGCAGCTCCGCATGTGGAAGATGCAGCTCCTGGATGAGAACCATCTCTTTATCAAATACACTAGTGAGGATGTGGTCACACTGCGGGTGACGGATCCTTCCCAGGTATAGAATCATGTAATGGTTTGGTTTGGAAGGGACCCTAAAGATCATCTAATTCCTAATGCCCTGCCACAGGAAGGGACACATTTTGCTAGACCAGGTTGCTCAGGGACTGCCTCCCTCATTGCTTTGGGGCAAGTGCTCAAGCAGTACAATGCTTGTTTCTTAGCTGAGCATGTGAATATTGTTTAGGATCCCATTAGGATCCATTAGGATCTTCATTCTTGCATGAACATTTGATGTTTCTGATATTGAATAACTTCTGTATCTTTTGTTTGCATAATTTCATTTCTTCTCAACTGAGAAATGAGAGAGAAAAGATCTGACATGGTTAGTGAGTCCCCTTTCTCCAGGGATTGTTCCCCATGCTCATAGATAGTGTATAACCCTCTTTCCCTCTCAGATCCCCAGCTGAATTTATTTTTGGCTGGGATTTCGTATAGTCCACTTAAATTGTAGAGGTAGTCTCCCCCTTTTCTGGTGTATCTTCAAGTATGTTTTTCAAATATAATAGTATTCATTTTTTCCCTAGTAGAATTACCTTTTCTCTTCTGCCTGCATACTTACTCTTTCAAGCTTCAGTGAAAAATCATATATATGATCTCTCCAAATTGGAGTAGTAGCTCTTAGATCTGGCTAATGTGCCAATTGCTTCTCCTTTCAGTTCAGTACTAAAGAAGTGGAATTAGGGCAAATGTAGCTCCAGATATTTCACCACCCCACAGGCTGATCATCTCTTTTTTCTGCTGTTAGAGTGGTGGACACATTTTGAGCTCTATGAAACAGATTTTTTTAAAATCAGTTTTTATTCCTTTAATCAGCTTGGTTTCTATTCTGTTGAGAGTATTTAACAAGAATTTTTAATAAATCTGCAGTACAGCATGTAGGTCCCATTGTTCCCCAGATGTTTGTTTTTCTGACATACCCTTCTCTTCTTCCCATCCTTGTCAGATCCAGGACTGAGATCCCAGAAGAAATAGACAGTAGCTCTCTGCTCCTTGCCTTAGTCTAATTTTTCCAGGAAGATGACTTTGATTTGTTTTATTTTTCTCTTCTATGGTGTTTGTTTGGGGGGAGTTGCTTTGTGAGGAAATAGGAAAGGCTTAATCTAATCCATTTTGCCCATTGGTGTAAAACTGAATGTCTGTCTCAGAAATATTAAAACTCTGTGGAAGTGGTCTGCAGGGTTCTGCTCTTTGCTGGTGTCTGGAATGAGCTCCTGACCCTGATGTAAATGTCTGTGGCAGGCTCAGCTCCGTGCTCTGCTGTGGTTACCTGAGCTTTTGTACCTGGTTTGCTGCAGGGAGCTCTCAACTCTCTTCACCGGGGGTTACTTTAAAATGCAGGTTGTAGATTGTTTAGCCTCAGGCACAGAGTTTTATGCTGGAGGAAAAGCATCTCAGTTCTTCCAGCAGATAATTCCAGATGTGGAGCAGTCTCTCCAGACCTGCCTGAGCGTAAGCGGTGTGTTAGGGCTTCCTGAATAAAACTTGGCTCACAAAATACCTACAGCTCCAGTTTCTCTTTCAACTATCAGATGAGGAACATGAAGTTTCATCCAATTTCAGGCTCCTCTCTCCTCCCTGGCTTCTCTGCCAAGAAGGTTGAAGAGTCACTGTTCATGCTCGTGGGTTGTGTGTTTTTTTGTCTGGGTCTTTATCGAATCCTTTGAGATCTTTAATTGTGTGCTGTGCATATGTAGCTTGGGGGTTGTTGTTGCTGTTCCAAGATTGTGTTGATAGACTTGACAGCTTTGCAGCGTGATTTCTGTGACACTCAGCTGCTGCCTCCCATGCTGTGACGATGTTTTGCTGGTGTTATGGATGCTGCTAAAAAGCAGTGAGGGTGATTTCCCTGCTCAGGGACATCCTATAGATGTGTCTGTGTGTTAGCCTAGCCAAGGAACTTTTTTGTTTAAGGTTGGAGAATACTCTCTGCAATCTTCAGTGATTTCAACAGTTCTTCCTTCTGCTGTCTCCTCTTACCTTCTCTCTGCTCCAGTCGTTTTTTTCAGAAGGGTTTCCCTTTCCTTAGGCAGTAGTCTAGTGAGTAACCTCATCTAGAGCACTTCATTTGGACATGTGGGGGCTGGATTGTATTCTCACAGTTTATTTTGGGGCTGTAAAACAAACAAACCGTGTTTGTTTGGTGGGTGGGGTGGGCAGAGTGCCTGCCGTCATCCCTGAGCATTGTTTTTGGGAGCAGGAGGTGAAGCATTTAGAAGTTGCCTCTATTGACAGAAGATTAATCAGACATGTGCATATACCACGGGAATTCGTTACCTCTTAAGTAGGGGCAGGTTGTACTTTGAGGTGGTAGCACTCCTGTCTCTTATCAAGAGCTACTTCTAATGACCGAGAATTAAATCTGTCCTTTCCCAACGGGATGGGAATGTCATCTCCTTTTGATGTAGCTGCACTGACACAATGTCACCTTTTTCCCAATTTCATGCCAGGAAACATTGCCACTGCCAAATCCACAGCACAATACAAGGGCCTTCTTGCACAAGAATGTTAGCATTATAAAGAAGTCATTAATGTCTTTCAGATTTTCATTTCTGTGCTGGCAGGGTACCTGGAGGGCACAACTTTCTGTGGGCAGTTGTGTAGTGCACAGTACACTAAAAAGGTTCATCTCTGTGTGATGCACATATTAAAAAAGGGAAGAAAATAATGTGTCTACACAGAGGAAAAAATAATTTCTGGCCAGCTAGTACTGTATCTGAAGTTATTTTACCAGTAGGAATGAAAATTAAATTTGGCACTTGAGAAAGCCTTTTGGATTTGGTGGAGAGGGCCAAAGAGGAAGAGAGAACAGAACTATTGCGTCCTGTTTGAGTTGAAAAATGCGAAGTCTGGTAAGTTTTCTTCAAAAATAATAACAGTTAAGAGGTGGATAATTTGGTACATGTTGAGGCATCTGAATAGGAGAATGGATTAGCGTGAAGATGTGGGATTTGCCTGCTCTGTGGAGAAATTTGGACAGGCTCTGTGGTGTGATGTGGGGAGAAGGAAGGGAGAGCTTCCCAGCCATGCTCCCCAGGGTAACTGCTGCCTCTGCCTTCCTCCCCAGCCCTCATTCTTCGTTGTGTACAACATGGTGACCACCGAGGTTATCGCCGTGTTTGAGAACACGTCTGATGAGCTGCTGGAGCTGTTTGAGAACTTCTGTGACCTCTTCAGGAATGCCACCTTGCACAGTGAGGCTGTCCAGTTTCCCTGCTCAGCTTCCAGCAACAACTTTGCCAGGCAGATCCAGCGCCGGTGAGCCATTTGGAGCATGCTTTATACCATATAGACACACGCTCGCCCCCGTCCGCTGAAGGCCAGTATCAAATAACAACTGACAAAACCAGTCCTTTGGTCCCCTTTGCAGGCTGATGGAAGGTGCAGGCTTGTACATAGTTCGTCCTCATGCATTTGATTTTATGTTCCACAGCATCTGCCTTGTTGCAGGAAGGAACAAAGCAGTTGCAGTCCAGTGCTTAGAAGAAAGAAAAGGAATTCTGAGGGAAAGATGCTTCCATCTCTCCTTGAGCAATAAGTCTTCTGGACATTATTAAAGTGTTACTGCCCAGTAGCTTTGGTCCCTGAAAATACGATTTGCCAAGATGTTGGCGTCATCTAGTTGGATGTATTTTGCCAAGTGATGTTCTCTGAATTTAGTGTTTATCAAACTGTATTCTGTAGCATTTTCCTCAACATCAGTCACAAGCTTGTGGTTCTCATCAAACTGTGCTAGGATAAAGGAAACTCATCTGCTTATACCTATCATGAAAGCTGAGAAAAATACCAAAATAACCTGGCTTTCTAGAATATGTTTTAACAGTCAAACATGGTTTTAATGAGGCAGAGTGCGTTATTTCTCTTGGAATATATTTTTATGTGACTCAGGGTGTTCTGTTCTGCCAGTGACTTGTTTCACATCATCCAAAGTACTTGGCATTCACTTATGGGCATCAAGCTTCTGTTGATTTTAGGTTGATGTCACATAAGTATGACGAAGTTGACTATGTCTGTAACTTTCTAGAGCTGCCTGTCAGGAAATCCATAATGCATAATGGAAGAGAGAATGAGAGAACTCACCAGAGACTCCTGAAGAACAACTTCTGCCTTGTGTTAAAGTAGAGAGGAGAATCTTTTAATTCTCTTGGCTACAAGGACCCATAGCAGGAGTGTTGTAACTTCCACAGCAAAGTATCATCAAGAATAATGCAGAGTGAGCTGGCTTTTGGCTGAGTGTTTCTAGTCAAATGGATTTGTTTAACCCTCCTTGATGTCTGACATCCCTGCATCTGATCTGACTGTTCTTGCACATGTAAAGCTTAAAACTTTATTTGGAAAGAGAAATCCAGCCTGTGTAAATGTGTCCCCCAGGAAAAGCATTCAGCTTACTGTAGTTTCTGAAGGGCTTTGTGCTTCTTGTCAAGGTTCTTCCTCATCTAAGATTTGTTCCTTAAAGTATAGTGGCTGGAGGGAGGGGGTTTCTCAAGTCAATGTTAATGGCTCAACTGCTACTGTGAAACCCTCTGGCTTTTGCTTACACTGTTTCCAGGCTTCATGGTAAAACATGGATTGACTGATAAGTCGCTAATCCATCTCTCTGTTTCTGATCCTGCTCATTTCCTGTGCTTCAAAGCAGCTGGGGCCAGACCTTGTGGGTAGGCACAGTCTTCTGTTAGTTTGGACTTTCAGGACAGAAACAATAATGATGAGGGAGGATAAAAAGGTCACCAAAACTGGCTGATGCTTGAATCACTGTGATACATTTTCGGAATCGAGCTGGTTTAGTTCTTACATTGCTGCTGGTTTTTTTCGCTGTTTTCCTCCTTGGTTTATTTAAGCTTTTGTTGGCCTTTGTGACCAAAATGTGTTTCTTGGTTTGCTGCAGGTTCAAGGACACCATCGTGAACGCCAAGTACGGAGGGCACACAGAAGCTGTGAGGAGGCTGCTGGGGCAGCTCCCGATCAGCGCCCAGTCCTACAGCGGCAGCCCCTACCTTGACCTCTCCCTTTTCAGCTACGATGACAAGTGGGTGTCAGTCATGGAGCGACCCAAAACCTGTGGTGATCACCCTATAAGGTATGGGACAGGCCAAGAAGCTGTATATGAGGGTAGCAGTGCGAGAGTCATTCTAAATCACCTCTGCAACATGGCATCACATGTGCAGAAAAGGGAGTAGATCGAGGCCTTTCACTTAGGAAATCCTTTCACCAGAGTGTTTATTTCAGCAGTCCCACAAAGCTTGGCCTCTCTCCTTTGCAGTAACTTCTGTGTATGGGAGGCCTCTTAAGGTTTTCTCACTGTGCTGCTCTGGGGAATGTTTGGGTAGTGAAGCCTGAGCCTTTTCATATGAATGGTCGTCTTTCTCCTCCTCTTCTTGCGGTGCTGCTGTTGTGTTTGGGGTGCAGTGATAGAGTTCTGTATGCCTGCTTTCCTGTGCTGGAAGAATCCTTTTTGAGGACGTGGGTTTAGCTGGCAAGGATTATCTGGTTTGTTCTGTGAATAAAATAGTGGCTGGGTTGGGTGTTACTCAGAATGCTTGTGGTATTGATTTAGCTGTTTTCAGACTTCCCTTGTTTACAGTTCTCACCCTGGGAGCTGCACTCCTCCTCATACGCCCCTTCTCTCTGTGAGCTGCAGGAAATTCCTATCTGTAGTAGGAGCTTCAGCCAGGTCTAAGGGCTGTTCAGTGCCTCTCCTGTCTGAGTCTTTGATGCTGGCAGAAGGTATAAGTCTAAACTTGCGAAAAACAATGTTTTCAATGCTTCATGCAGAAACATTGTGACTGTTTATTTCTTTTTCTTGGCTGCAGCCATGGCCTGCAAGCAGTAGTGGTTAAAAATCCAACATCTCTGGTCTGAAAGGTTCAAAGAGGCTGAGTTCTCCAGGCAGAATAGTCTTTCTACTCACAGTACTGCAGAAGCAAACGTATACTCCGAAAACAAAGAGAGCCTTCAATGCCTGAGTGCTTTGTTTAGTGACTGCACACATGTTGGGGGCTCAGGCAGCCTAGGGAGATCATTCTGGCCCGCTTCTCAACTTTATTTTCATCAATTCTTTCACAGAAAATGTTTTCATGTCTCCCCTGGCCTTGACTCAGGTGGCAGGGAGCTTCTGATTATTCCTGCGCTCTCAATTCCCAAATTATGTATATTTAATTGATTTTTCTGCCTGTATAATTTGGTTTGATCTCCAGCCTCCATGTTATCTGCAGAGAAAGCCTGCCCTTTTCCCCCTTGTCGTGCTTGACGTCGGGAAAACTTGCAGGGTGGCAGTTGTCTGCCAGCACCAACCTGTGCCTGGCTCCTGCGGACAAAAGGGAGCAGAACTGCAGTCATTTGCCGCGGTTGAGTCTTTGTAGTAAACAAAGCCAAGTGCCACCTTCTCTCCCTCCCCTGAGCAAACCAGCGTTTCAGAGCCAAAGCTTTTAAAGCTCAAAGCTTCCAAGAGTCAATTAGGACTTGAATAGAACCTCGGAGCAGTGGGGCTCCTGGTTTTTGGAAAGTAAGCAGAAGATGAGGCGCTAACCTTAACCATTCAGTAGCTCAAATAGTGCTGCTGTGGTTCTCACATGCAAAACAAAGGGATTAATAAAATAATGCCAGCTGCCTGTTGTGGTTAGAGGGCTTCGAAATGAGGGACCACAGGATTTGTAATGTAAGTCCTGTAATTGTCTGGAATGGAAAACCCTTCAGCAGCTAAGGGTGTTACAATCTATGTGTAGTTTCCTGGCACAGTGTGTGAGCTGGGAAGGCCTCCAGACCTTTTTCACTTCTTTTCAGCACTTCTGTGTACTATGTCCCTTTAACTCGTAGTGCCTTTCTGCATCCCAGAAGGTTCAACCCTCACCCTCAGCTCTGGCTTAAGAGACCAGTGGTTGTTTGTTCTTAGGCAGGAAGGACTTTAGGTCTCCCATCACCACTACCTTCCAGTCTCTTTTCAGGAGGCTTGAAGAGATATTCAGTGGGTGAAATGATGGCCCTTCTGAGGAAGAGACTCTCACACAGTTCTGCCTATAGCAGGGGGTCTCTAAAATCCATCTAGGTGGCTAATAAGGAGCCATTTAACCAAAGAATTGGTCTGCAGATAAATCTTCCATTTTCCTACAGTTTGAAAAAGCTGGTCTTGCTGTTTCTGTTGACATACAATTTTATATTGCAGTGCCTAATTTATCCCCAGAGTGAGAGCCCATGAAAATGGCCTCTGATTGCAGAGCACTTTTAAAAATACATTTAAAAATACCAAACTGAGCACATCTTTTAGATTACAGGGAGCTTCATCTTGAGTAGTAAATTGTTGTGAATTGGGGGAGAGAGGAACAGATGGGGGACTGTGCTTTATTTAAAGAATGACCCTCTGCATACCCAGCTTTGTGTAGGAGGGAAAGGGCTTTTTGAAAAGCCAAATACCAAGATTGTGATTCTCTTGCTGGGTTCTTGTGTGCAATTTTCAGGCAGGGCTGGCTGGCACTTTGATTCAGAGGAAGGGAGAGGAGAGTGGCCCTCCAGGAAGAACATGA
Source organism: Pithys albifrons albifrons (assembly GCF_047495875.1). Lineage (NCBI taxonomy): Eukaryota > Metazoa > Chordata > Aves > Passeriformes > Thamnophilidae > Pithys > Pithys albifrons. Next base: position 14,085,802 of record NC_092470.1, read on the forward strand.
GGTTCTCAATAGGCTGTGTTGTTAAAATGTGGAGTATATCTGCTCCTGAAACAGCATTGCCTGTATCTGTCATCAGCTGTTCTTCCAGACTGAGAGCTGAGTGTATTGTGCTGCTGGCAGGGGGGGAGATGTGCTCCAAGATTAAAAGCATTCTTTGAGTTAAAATCACAGGAAAATGCAAAATACCCACATGTACTAAGTGTTGGTGGAAAAGGAAACAGCTGTGGGGCAGAATGGCAATTCTGTGTTCAAAATTGGAGGAGGTCTAAGGAAAATGGTCTAATGAACTGAGACACCTTCAGGGTGAGGACTTGAGTTAGAGTCCAGCTACTTTGCGAAGGTATCACAACCAGAAACCTCCACCATGACATCCCAGAAACTTCCTCTAATGTCTTGGGGAGTGTGGTATCATCACAGAGAGTCCCATGTTCTGACAGCAGCAGAACTGTTTGCCTTAATCCCTTGGCATTGTATGCTCTGTGTTGGAACTGTGTTCCAGAGCTCACCTGTTTGGAGACACACATGAGCTTGACCCACAGGGAGGTGTGCAGGTGACAGCAGAAGGATGTAAGGTTTTCGTTGACCTGTGCCTTTGCTGTGATTGTTGAATCCAATCCACCAGGTTCTTCCTGCCCGGCCTATCTCATTAATGCCTTTTTGATGTAAGTCTAAAAGGAACTGCAAAGCCTTGCTTGAGCTGTACAGTACAACTCGGCACCCTTGAGCAGGATTAGATCAAGTTTCCTCAGTTGACAGGGAGGTATCAAAACACAAGAACAGCAGTGTAAAGCCTTCCCTGGCAGCACACCGAGGGGGAAGAGGTAGCCTTACACTCTCAGTGAAGGCCATTGCTAGGAGAAGTGAGCTCAGTTCTATACAGTAAATCTGCCTTAGGGATCATGGGGAGCAGCTTGCATTAAGAAAAGATGGAGAGCCAGTGCAGGTTAGTTCTGAACCAAACTTACTCTTTTGTGAAGTCAGCTTTGTCCACCAAAGTGACAGGCAGAGTTCTCTCACTGTTAATACTAAAATGGAGTGAAGCTTTTCTAGACAGTGGAAAACAACTGCCCTGGGAGAGACTTTCCTATATAGCCAAGAGCCAGACACCCAGCTGAGGACCTCCTGCCCCTGAGGGAGCAACAGAGATTGCACAAGGCACTCTATGTGTGAAGGGCCCAGATGGCAAAGTCAATAGTCAGGAACAGCCGTAATTGCCTTTCTCTTCCTTTCAGATTTTACGCTCGTGATTCTGGCCTCCTGAAGTTTGAGATCCAGGCGGGACTCCTGGGGCGGCCCATCAATCACACAGTGCGACGCCTGGTTGCATTCACCTTCCACCCCTTTGAGCCCTTTGCCATCTCAGTGCAGCGCACCAACGCCGAGTATGTGGTGAACTTCCACATGAGGCACAGCTGCACGTAGTGTGACTCACAGCCAAGGCTGCTGCTCTCCTTGGATCTGGGCCTCTGCCACAGATGCACCAAAGCCAGGCACTCACACCTTCTGGGAAACCAAACTGTTGCTCGTGTCAAGAAACCTGACCCGGATGCTCCTGCCACTGGCATCTTGCAGGGCCCTTGGCTGAGGAAAGCTCATCTGCCCCTTTTGGGGGTGTGGATGTTTCTCCTGACCCTGTTTGTACTGCAGGGGTCCCGCTGCGTTAAGCACTGCTGTCCTTCCCTATTCCTATGGATGAACAAAACATAGATTAGGTTTCCTTTCCTGGTTTGTCATAGGCATGTCCATTTTCTATCCTGTTGTAGGTCTTAGGATGGCAGAGATGGAGCTTTGCATCATGTTTGTGGAGCACTCCCTTCTGCACTGGTGCTCTCCTACCGTGCTGGACAAACAGCCTGTCATAGAGGGAATAGATGGGAGCCATGGGGAGAGCTTGGATACACAGCTACACCTGTTTGTGTCTTCAGTATTGCTCGGGAAACAAAATTCTGCTCTCATCTGCTCAATCTACTCACATAATTTTCATATGCAAGAGGTCAGGAAAAAGAGGAGTGAGAAATCACTACAATTGAGAGACATAAGGTGTGTTCCTGACTCTTATGCAAGTCACCTCAACCTTTGTGCCTTAGTATCTGTACAAGCTCCTAAGGGAGAGGTGGTGTGTTAGTACCAGCAAGCCAGGGCAGCTGGTTATGTCTCTAATGCACAAGGAGGTGGGCACAGAAGGAAGATGGGTGGCTGGGAAGGGTGTAGGGAGAAACTGCAGCTCCTTGATCATGTCAGAAGGACTTTTTTGCAGCATGGCAGGTGAATCCTCATGGCCATCTGCAGTTCTGCTGTTGAGGGGAGAGGAGACCCAGATGCTGGCACCCTCCTGTTGGGAGTATGAGTGTGGAAAATTAGTAGCATTTGGGTTTGCCCAGGAAGGAGGGATGAGACCTGAATTAATGTTCACTGCTGGAGGATTGCAGTTATGAGATGAGCTTGTTGACTTAGGTTGCTCACCTCTCCCTGTTTGATAACACTGTTCTCTGTGAGAACCTGCTCTTCCCAGGCTTCAGAGCACAGCTGGACAGTGGGTCAGTGCTGGCTGGACCACAGCAGTTTTTATGCTGCTGATAAACTTATGGGTGTAATTACCTGCCACCTTGGTCTGGTAAGAATGCTGGCCTGCCCTTTTCTATTAAAAGTGGAGGTTTTGGTTGTAGGCCAGCATTTGGGGGATTTTGCACATGGGCTGGTTTACAACTCTGTGCTGCCAGGCAGCACAAACCATCCCAACATCATGAGGTGCTCTGTTGGAAGCTGGAGCCTGTTGTCCCATTCCTATAGGGGAGATACAGGGGGAGCATTAGAAAATTGGTGCTAATACACAGGAAATGCTCTAAAGGACCCTGTCGGTATCTTGTTTGGACCAAAATGAACTGTGGATGAGGTGTTGTGGCCATGTGCCTGGGAAGAGTCATGCATTCGTTTTGCTGGGAATGCACAGGAGAAAAACTGTGTGGGTGTTGGTGCCTGCTTATGGCATGAATGGTGGGCCTCGAAATCAAGGGTGCCCTGGGGTCCTTTAATCAGCCTTTACTCTCTGCCTCATGGTACTTCTCTACTCTCCTGGCCTTGCTGAACATATTTCTACAGAAGACATTGCATTTCACCACTCTCGTCCGGGTGTTTGCACTGTAGGTGTCTCAGGTCTGTCAGAAGTGATGGTGGGTCAGAACACTGCTAGCAGAGAAGGTCAGGCCCTGTGTGCTTTAGCTGCGGGGTCCTCTCCATCTAATAACACTATTTGTCAAGGTTTTAGGTTTTTATCCTGTGATCTGTTCCTCAAACATTCAATTAAAGCTCCAAGTGGAGAATCATTTGCGCGCTGTAGATCATGGATTTACCTCCTTCTGCACTACTCTGACAGCTGTTCACACTTCAGTATGAGAGGTTTTTTTCTTTTCCAAAGCTTTCAGCAGCTCTGTCTGAGACTGTGTTTACTCCTTGGTGTCACAGCCTTGGCAGGTCTGTCCTTACTAAAATAGCTTCATTTAGACTTTTTTCCAGTGGCAAAAATATAAACTACTTCAGCATTTCTGTAGTGGGGGCTTTTGCTGAATTCAGGCTGCCCTGTATGAAGCAGAGAGCATGGCACAAATTGTTGGACTTGGGGCTGAGAGACCAGAGATCTGTTCTCAGCTCTGTTATTAAATTGCTCGGTGACTGGGGGCAAATCTCTTCCTCTTCCAGCTGGTGTTTTCTTCTCCATAAATGAGGCCAAAAATATATTTTCAGCTTTTGTAAAACCCTTTGAGATTCATGGATAAAAAGTGCTGGATAAGTGCTAAGTATTTTCTTATTATGTTTGCAGACAAACTGATCATTCTGGCTACTAATTGCCTTGGAGTAGCATAGTAATCCTCTGGTCTTGGCTGCTGCATTTTATATCTAAAACAGAGTTAATTTTATTACAGAAATGTATAAAAAGAAAAGTCTCTCATGCTTGAAATTTTGATTCTTTTGTTTAAGAAGCAAAAAGTGTGTGTGTCTGGTGGGAAGGGTGGGATGAAAGGGGAGATATTTTCTACCTGATATTTTTCCTAGGTTATGGGAAAGGTTTGTTAGCAACACAAGATAAAAATGGAATAAACAGAATTTACTTTAAGAGTCTGATGTTATTGTCTTTGTCTTCTAAAACCTGAATGGTGCAAATAGTAATTACTTTGCTAAGAAGAGATGGCAGGGGTGTGCCTTGGACTATGCAGGCATATCACACTGGAATTTGCTGCCTCTTCTTGGAATTTGGAGTACAAGTGTGCTCAAAAATGTTTCCATCTGAGGCATTTCTGTAGTTCTTGCAGATTTCTCAAATTCTTGTCTACATGAACTAACACTGAGAGAGGAATTCTTGGTCTTTGGTTATGTTTTCCCATTTGTATATTATTACTATCCCAACTTGTTTTCAGGGACTCTTCTTTTATTCCATTTACAGTATTTGTCTAAGCTTTTGGTCATTTCCTGCTGATAGTCCATGATCTGGAGATGAAAGCTTGTGGTTTAACCCCAGCTGGCAACTCAGCCCCACACAGCCACTCACTCAATCCCCCACCAGCAGGATCGGGGAGAGAACTGGAAAAATAGAAGTGAGAAAGCTCATGGGGTGGGTGTTCAGTGTTTAGAAAAAAGCAGGGCTCCATCACATGCAACTGCTCCAGCCAAAACCAGAACAAAGCTGAATACACCTTGCTTGGCAGAGGAGCTGTTGCCTGTTCACTGTTTTTAGCTTGTGCAAAGGCACTCAGATTTTCCATGTGCTCCTCCCTGCTGCTTTGCAGAACATTGTGGCTGAGAGCACGTGGTCGGGACCTTGCCAAAGTGTGGGGTTCCCCTTGTAATCCGCTGCTGCTCTGTAGCAACCTAGCAGCAGCTTCCCTGTTTGTGTTAGTCCCTCTAAGCATGCGCATCTTGAGCATGAAAGTGACTTTCCTTTGAACCTTTTCTCCATTTTCCTGTGTGCAGTTCTTGGATTCTTTCGTGTGCAGACCTTGAGCATACCAGAAAGCTCTTGGGCCTGTGGCTTTTCAGATTGGCTCTAAGTGACAAGGAGATGCTTGAGTTGGAAACCATGTTTAACTGGCAGCAAAACCCCATCTTTTGTTACTTCTTGTGCTGTCTTTGTTTTAAAAAAGAAATGTAGTAAAAGCAGGACACTTGCATTATTTCTTATATAAATGGCATTAGACCACAAGCTGCAGAAATCCCATAAGAGTTAAGCCTATGGATCCATTAAGGGTGTGCCCCTACTAAAAGACTCCTTTCAATTAACCTTTCAGTGCTCATGGTTGGCCCTGATTTAGCTCCCTGTGTGTACTGACAGGACCTTCCTTTTGCTCAGGTGCTGCATCTATTAACCTCTTCCTTTGATCCTTTTGAGGCAGGTAGAAGAAGGATTTCTGATGCTTTAGGAAGTCTCTTGGTCTTTCTTCTTTATGTTCTCTGTCTTGCTGCCTTTCTGCCAGCTTTTCCTGCAGGATCTCTCAGGGCTGTGGGCAGAGAGGTGGTAAAGGGGTGGCAGTGGGACATGTAGCCCTCTGACAGCTCTTGTCCTTCTGTGAGCCTTTATCACATAGGTGAAAGCTGCAGAGCAAATTGTTGGTCCAAGCAACAGGACAGGATTTTGTGTGTTTGCCTTGCTATACAAGTTACAGAGTCCAGGGTGTTGATTTGGCTGAATCCTTGTGCTTCCCTGTCTTGTTACATGGTTGTAAGAGCTTTTGTGGCCAAATACTCCTCAGAAGGAGAGAATGGTGAAATGGCTTTTAATTTCTGAATTTTTTTTTTCTTTGCTTCAGGGCCGCAGGGGCTGTGGGCTGAGCTGTGCAGTCAGTCACTGCAGCAGTCCCAGCCTGGTGCTGGCTGGTCATCAGGCAACCCCGGTCCCTGCTAGAGCTATTTGCTGGCCAAGGTCTGATTTGACTTTGTTTCTCTTGGGGAAGAGCTGTACTTACTGTTTAAGGGAATAAGTTCTCAGAAAAATACTGATAGGAGAAAACCCCTGAATGGCACGTTTGTTTTTTTTTCTGATGTTTTGACATAAAAACACTGCACCAGTTTTAAGCCAGCAGTCTGAAAATTGGCCCTGCATGTGAGGAGAACTGGAAAAGGGCACAGTGCCCCTGGTCCCGGCTGCTCAGGGCTGTGCTGCAGCATCTGAGTAACACGTAGGGGCCTTGCTGGGTTAATAAGGAGTGTAGGACATTGTATGAGCACACAGGCTTTGCTGCATATGTGCTGAGGTAATTTTTTACTGTTTTACTCATTTGTTTTCTCCCAGAAGTCACACCTAGGGCACCTTCTGGCTGTTGCAGTTTACTGGTGGGCTGATTGCTGGCCTCAGTGAGGATGCCAAGTGCACCTGCAAATTTGAGGACGGTTTCAGAGGAACGTGGCAGGGAGATGACTCAGTGGGTGCCCAGGGCCCTTGGCTGCCCAGGGCCACAGGGAGAGATGCCTGCCAGGGGCGATTTTCTAGAGGAGAAGCAGCACATTTGGCTATTGTGGAAGAAAATTCTATAGAAACTGTATCAAAGGCAATGGAAAGTCATGGATAACACTACAAAGTCCCCAGCATTTTCTGCATTCTGCTTTGTCCATGTATGAACTGGATCCTTTGGAGAAGTTTATTTTCTGTGGGTGACAGAACTTGTTTCAGTTCAGTATTTTTAAAGCCAGGAACACATTACTTCTACTCTCCATGTCTGCCTCTCTTTTTCTTTCTCCTCAGCAGCTTTGCAACACACTAAGCATAGGCCTGAGCAGCCCTGGCTTTGCTCAGAGTACTCCCTGAGCCCCTGCTTTTGGCAGTGCACTGTTCCTGTCTGAAAGCTGCTTTTGCACAGGTTCATCCTTCCCTCTGCCAGTGTCCTTCCTCTGTCCAGGTGTGTTGCAACAGTATCAGGTAGGGAGAGAGAGGGGTATGAGAGAAATATGGGTGGCTCAGCACACTGTCTCTGTTCTAGTGCCTGATGAACTCGGCAGCAGCTCCTGGGTCTCTTCACTAGGGCTGGTGAGGATTCATTGGCAGTGCTGACATCAAGCCCTGTGCCTGAGCCCTGCCAGAGGACAGCCTGGGGGTGCTAAAGCTGGGGAATGTGGTTAGACTGGCTGTTCGAGGGGCTCAGAGGGGTGAGAACCAGGCAGGAGGCAGGGAAGCCCTTCCAGGGCCATCTGGCTGCTGCTCAATGTGATTTTAGGATGTTAAGAGCAGTGGACAGCACCACATCCCTCTGAATGCCTGCTCGCTGCTGCCGAGCTGGTCAAAGGCATAAAATGGAGCAATGCTGGATTAGATGTACCCGCTGCCCTTGATGAGCTCCGGGGAGATACGATCCTGGCTCTCCCGCCTCCGACCTGCTGGCGCCCAGTGCCATCGTCATGGCAACAGGGAGAAACAGCCATCCGCATGGAAACGGCCTTGCTGTGCCCAGCAACCGATTCGGGGAGGATAATGGTTCAAATGGTGAGTTGGAAGAGGTGAGGGGCACCAGCACCCCTGTGACAACCAGCGGGGAGCCTTGGCCTGTGCCGCTGGGCAGAACACACATCCCACCAGATACTGCAGCATCAACACTGTCCCTGTGTGTGGGGCTCCCATCCCAAAACAGCGGCATCTCACCTCTGTCACAGAGCCAGTGTGTACTCTCACATCTGCGACCATGAAGGATAGTTTTCATTGCTGTTGCCCTGTTTTTTCTTGGGCTGGTCCTGAGATCAGGGTGAGGTCCAGATTATCTGTGCTGATACCTGCAGCAGCGTAGGTAGGTCACTGTTCAGCCCTGACCGGTGAGTCCTTAATGCTTGTAAAATCCTTCTTTGTAAGGGAGAGGGAGCACCTGTCAGCCAAACAGGGTCTCCTGTAACATAGGGCAGACAAATGTCATCTTGTCAGACTGTGCAGTGCAGCCTGTCTGGCTTTGGGTAGCAAAGTCTGAGCTAATCTCTCCTCATCCTGCCTCCTACCCCTTAAATCCCCCACCGGCTTCTTCTCCAAAGAAGGCTCAGATTTGAAGGCAATCTCTATACTGGCCCACTGGCTCTGTTAAGGGCTGGGGAGAGCAGCTCTGCCATGCAGCTGCTTGAGGCCCAGCAGGATTTGTCCCAGTTTTACAATGGCCCTTTGGTGACTGTGCTACCACTCTTGGCCATAGGATCAGCAGGACAGGGATCTCCTCAGTCAGCAGCACTGCTTCTCTTGAAGGGATTTTAGTAAACAGGGCTAGTTTTACAACCATGTCCAAGGACAGATTGTTTCAGAGCATCTCCCAGTGCTGGAGCAGGCTGCTTCCCAGCCGTTGGCTTTACAGAGAAGTCTAGAGGGCTGAAAGGTCTAAAGTAATTTGCATTCCTGTGCCAATTTGACCCTGGCAACTCAGTAAATTGGTGTTTCTGTGGATTTGGCAGGTGCAAAATGAAAGGCAGCATCCATGTCTTGCCAAAGGGCTGCATGAGAGCCATGGCTGGCAATTAGGAGAACAAATTGTTTGCCTGCAGGCTGGTGCATGAAGAGATGAGTCCTATTTCACCTCACCTTGGGACCCACAGAAGGGGCTGGGGAATGACATATATGTCATTCTCCTCCCTGAAGCCCCAAGTTTTATTTGTAGAAAGGGCCAAAAGCTGGAGTCTTTAGTGACGTGGCTGGGAGGGGCAGCAGACACTGATCCCCAGCTGCTCCAGGTTAGAGTTTGGCTTTGCAAAAAGAATCGTTAAGTGACAAGGCACAGAGGAGGGATTTCAGAGTCAGCTCAGAAGGAAAGGAAGTTTTTGAGAACTGTTGTTGCAGCAGGGAGAGGCTTTGGAAGTTTCTAAATACAGCTTTGGGATGATCTTCGTGCCTTTTTTAAAGTGGTGAATTGAAAGCCCCTAAGAGCTGGTTGTGGTGGCAGGGAAGACTCCCAGGCAGAGCCACTCTGTACTTCTAATGTGGATGTCTGGCTGGGAGAACAGCAAAGGGGAGCACATCTAGCCAGATTCTGGAGAGCTCTTCTTTTCATCCTTCTCTCCTGACATGTGCTGACTCTTGGACCACAATCTGTGAGATTTTAGACTTAGGAAATGAGGGGGTTTTGGTCATTGGCATTTTTTTATGTTGTATTTTCTCTTCCTGCATTTTCCCCTCCCTTTTCTTTTCCAACCCACCTTTTCATTGCCTGCATCTGCACTTAGCATCCAGCCCCTCGCATGCAACCCTTTCTTCCTTCTGCCTCCTCTTTTTAGAAAGAGAAGCGGTGAAGCTGCTGCCAGGAGCAGCTATCCCAGGCAGGGGCTCTTAGGGCTTCATAGCTGCTGAGAGGTTTTGGTCCAGGTGCACAGCCCCTGACTCTCAGTAGACATGGCAATAGAAGGAGTGTTACGGACTCTGGAGAAATGAGAGGACCCTGTCAAGTGGCAGTAGTGCAGGGGAAGCAGAGGAGGAGTGAGTGGTTTAAAAAAAAGAATAACATCGAGGCTTGGCTCCCCTCTGCATCTCCCCAAGAGGACCCTGCAATCGAGCTTCATCATCAGCTTGGGGATTTGGATGCTCTTAGGCTGTTCATTAGTAAAACCTTTGAGCAGTTCCTACTGCTGTTGAGGACCCATTAATGTCTCTTGAGGGGAGAAGACAGCACTGGGAAAGCACAAAAACAGTCTGAGGGTCCTTGATCTCTTTTTGGTTTGAGGGGTCATGGGCTGAGGTTGGAGGGGAAAGAGGGGCCAGGCAGGGCAGGGACGCCAGGCATGAAAGCAGCACCGTGTTTATCTGCTAAAGTCTGAGTGCAAAAACATAACCTGATTTTAACTGTTACTTCTCCAAGGCTCCCAGGGGTGCTTTAGGGTTATAAACACCTACTCAGTGAGCTGCTTTGTGCACATCTCGAGCCAGGTATTCCTGCACTGGAGGGAAAGCCAGCAAACCCTACACAGATGTCTCTAACAGCTGCAGCTGGGCTGCTGTAAGCCACCCCTGCTGCTACAGTTTATTAGCACTGCAGGGTCTGTCCCCTTCTCCCCCTTCTCCTTGCCTGCTTGTGTGTACAGTTAGCTGTTAAAGGACACTGACATCACTTAATGATTTAATTGAATCTCACAAAGGGATCGAAATTGGCTGCCAGACTTTTGTCACTGAGATGCTCACAGAAGAAATAGTAAATCACCAATTCAGCAGATAAAACTGCAGTTCTGGGTAGAAAGTCCTTATTGCCAGGGACAAGGAAATAATTCCTCTTTGCAGAATAATATAGTATTCAGAAGGCTGTGGGCTATTTCTTCAAGCCACCAGGTGCCATCTCTGTCCAAGGGAAGGGTAACTAAGTTAGACTAACTCCCCAAGATGGTGTGGCACTCAGTAAGGGGTAAACAGACCTGAGGCAGCATTTTTATCTCTAAGGCAGGAGTCTGTTTTGTGTTTTACACAGGGATTTATACGGATACAAGGGAAAGAGGTCCATGTGGTATTTTAAAATGTAAGGCAAAACCCTAGGAAAGGCCAAGGTTGAACCAGGATGAAGCTTTCCAGCCAGCAGCAGTTTCAGAGGTTGTTTCACAGAAGTCATCTTTGAGCATAGGGAATCAGAGGAAATGGAGATAAAAATGTCCAAAAGCAATGGTGAAGCCCAAAGTGAGCTAATATGAACCTAATGAGGGCTCTAATGCTGTGGCCACGCTACTGACAAGTAAAGTAATTGATGCTCAGGAGGAATGTGAGCCAGTAGAAAACAGCTTTCCACCTAGGCACCAAGAAAAGCAATTAGAACTGGTAAACATCAGTGGCTGACTTAAACCAGGCCCTTAATTAATAGTTTCATCTGAAGGGTAAGGAAATCATTAAGCACTATTGGTGTCTATTAATTCCCTGCAAAAGGAACCACAATAGAGAGTTTTAACTTGCACTGTACAATGTGTGCGGGAAGGAGTGCCCGAAGCCTTGTTTTGTGCAGCTGTGCTCTCCTGCCTCACTGACTGCCCCAGAGCCCTGGGATGTGCTGTGGGATGAACAGCTTGGGCTGAGCACTAAATTAGGACATGGCTTTGGTGGTGCTCCATCAGGGCAGGAGAGAAGCTGGATGGAAAATGTGACTTCCATGAAAGGCATTGTGCCACGACGGTCAAAGTACAGGGAACTGGAGGTCTGGAAGACAAATATTGCATCATACTGTATAGATCCAGCCATTGAACCATGGAGGAGAGCGCCAGCCTCTTCTGTCCAGCCCAGAGGGTGCTGCAGGAATGCCAGTTGGAGGCAGTAAGCAGTAGCTACCAGAAGTAGGCAGGGCAGAGAAGGACGTAAAACTTCCCACTGTATAAGCAGTGGTGATGCAGTGGCAGACTTCCTAAAATGTTCACAAATACCCAGAAACCAAAAGTGTTAAGGAGTGGCCTTTACAAAGGGCACAGCCTTGATTATAAGTCTGGGCAAGACAGAGATTTATTCTTCTTGCTTTATGATTGTCAAGTCACCCATGTACTCTTCCCTGAATTTTGGAAGGACCGCAGGTCTCTTCAGAATCTTATTTTTCAATTTGTTCTATAATCTTTATGTGACGTGGGCACTTCTGCATTGATGCAATGAGCAGCCTGTGGTAGAGAACGGTAGTGTTTGGTTTTCTTAGTGTGTTAGACAGTACATTGCTGACAAACCTGCCAGCAGAGCCTGGTGCTCCTGCTTTCTCCGGGCTGGTTGCTGTACTTGGCCCAGACACCGGCCCAGACACCAGCCCAGCCTTGCTGTAAACACATCACATGTGTCCTCCCCATCCAGGTGCCTGCACAGAGAGTTAATCTTCACAGTTTATAGCTGACCTGCTATCTTCTCCCTAAAAACAGGAACATGAAGCCACTAGAAGCTCTGCCATGTTTCTGGAACAAGGGGGAAGCTCTTCTCATGTGTCAAATATCTATGAAAAGCCTCTCTTCCTCGCTGTCAAATCTGTGACAGCTCAAGGAGCTTCCCTTTAAGATCACCTACCCTCCATTCAAATTCAGACAGTTGGACTAAGGTAGGGGATTCATCTGAATCTTGTTTTCTTTCTTCTGTCAAATGCAACTCAACAGACTCTTCTAAGCAGTGCTTTCTTTCAAAACCTGCTGTATGCAATTCAGCACCATGAAGGAGGTTCACTGCCTTGTTGCCATGGTACCCTTCCTCTAAAGAGGAAGAAAAATGGTTAATTATCCAATTTAAGAAACTACAGAGGAATAACAGAAATAATAGAAAGGAGGATTCTGGGTTTACGGTAGAACTGCTGGCTGCTCCAAAATACACGCTGTTTACAGGTGAAATACTTGCCCAGTGCATGCTCTATGGGCCCAGGGCTTCTCTGCAGCAAGGTTTTCAAGGAGATGCCCTTTGTTAGGTACTGGGCCTGGACCATCCGGGAAATCAATCCTATAGTCAGTTACTGCTGTTACCTTCCCTGGTTAATGCTCCAGACACTTCCTTGGCAGAAATTCTGGGTGGAGCTGGGACAGCAATAATACATCACAGACTGACAACAAACTCCTGCTGCTTGAGGATATGCAAAGGTACCGTTGGATATGCAAAAGACTGTAAGCATCAAACCTGGCAAGATCCCAGCCCCTTTAGAAGGAATGGTGCTTTGCTTTGCCAAGAGTAGTGGCAGGCCAGTCCAGCTTGGGCAAAACAAAGCACCACAACAGATCTTTCCCAGTAATGGATCCAGACCAATGCTGTGCGAACAGGGAGAGTTGCCTCTTGCATGGCACACTGAGCTCTGTGAGCCAGGGGGAAGGAAAGAACTAGCTCATGCCTTGTTTCCCAATGTGTGCAGTGTGCAGTGAGAGGAAGAGGGAAGGAAGATGACTGACCTCATGTATTTGTTTACTGTGGATGACTACAAGGAAGGCGAGACCTCAGGCTCCCCTTCTAACAAGGGCACTAATGGCACGGAGGGCTAGACAAGAGCCACATAAAGTGGTAAGAGGAAGAGAGCAGTTAAGAGGCCATAATAATAATTCAAAATACTCTTAGGAACACAGCAGGAATGTCTGTCAAAAGACCAACACTTTAATCAACAAACTTTGTAGACAAGAGTCTTCCCACTAAGGGAGCACATGTATTCCTGCTTCCACCACCAGCTTCTACCACCTGGGCTCTTAAGGCCCAGGATGGTCTCAACTCTTCAGGCTTCCTTATTTCCAGGGAGGGTGGCTTTCCAGAGTCTGTCACAGGAACAACATTCAACCCAGTCCTCACTGCATGAACTGATGTTGAAAGCTGTATGTCTCTTCCAGTGGCCCCTCACATTCTCCTGGCTTTCCGTGGGCGGCAGCCATTGTGGGGAACTGGGGTGTTGTCGGTGATGGAGATGACTTCTAAACCTCCCATTGTCAAACCCTTGATGGCAGCCTGCAACAACACAGCAGATGACACACTATTATCAACACATTGAACAGCAGAGAAGGTAAAAAGCTCAGGGCAAAACAGTTTGGTCCCCCATCCGAAAATCAACTTGTTCCAAAGGTTCTCATTTTGTAATTATTTTGAAAATAAGGAACTTGTATCAGAAAACCCAGTTTAAACCTATTTTCTTCAGTCGCTTCTGCAGCATTCCCATTAATTTTCCTACGTTAGCTGGAAGAAACCCCAAATACAGCTTTTTTTCTACCTCCAAAGTCCTCTAACTTTGTAATTTGAATGATTTTAAAAATTCATTACAAGGAACTTGAATGATGAATCCTTTACATCACCTTAGTGATAGAGACCAGCTTGAATTTAGAAACCATGCAGGATGCCTGAGAAGATGAAATATGACAAAGAAACTCTTAACACCTACTTTGCGTCCTGGTCCCAGTCCTTTTACCATGACTCGTACGTGCAATACACCCTTCCCACGTGCTTTCTGCAAAAAGAACAGCTGGTTAGCGCTCTTTTTGTAAGAACTACTGCTGATCTGGCTCCCATGGTGTCTTTCATTCCCTTTTGACCCATTATCATAATAGTATTTAAGTAAAAATAAAGAGCAGGCAGTAATGGATACAGAAGACATACTGGGATTATTGCACAGACACTAGGAGTAAAGGAAGCTTGGGTATAGCCATGGCAAGTTCAAGAAAACTTCTGTGCTAGACTGTCAGCTCTGCAGACAGAGAACCCTCTAACATCAAACTATCTGTGACCTCAAGCCAGGGCAGAAAAGGACTTATCCATGGATACGTGACTGAAGTGGCAAGGGACTAAAAAGGACTAAATCAAAGCTGTTTTCCCTTCTGTAATGTGTTGACTTCTCCCCTGTAACCAGTGGACTCTTTCTGGAGGGTAAATGAGAAGTGCGGGTAACCTTTAAATTCGCTGTGCAGGAGTCCACACCTACTGTGCAAAAATTCTAGGGGCTTGCAAATTGGAAATGAAGAAGTACAGTACAGCACAGCCCTGCTGCCACCATGTGGAGGGAGCTCCTCTGGTGCTCTGTCTCGCTGTGTTCTGGTGCAATTAACTTACTAACAACCTCAAGAGTGACAGAATAAATCTGTCTAAGCCCAGCTACACAGCTATTAGGAGGCTCCAATGAGCACAGATTAATAGTGAAGATGTTCTTGAGTCAACCAGAATAAGCTGTTGGCCAGCAACACCACCAAACACCTCTGACATGAAAGGCTGGAGTGAATTCTGCTTAATTTAGGATGAGGATTTTCAGTTTAATCTGGCCTCATTTTGCTGCACTGAGGACTGTGACACAGCCAGCCTCATCTCCACCTAGACACCCACATGATTTTTAGAAACAGTTACAATAAACCATATGTAGGTGGAAACTACATGTGCAAGGACATCGCCTTCTCTGAATGTAACTGCTGGCAGCAGCTCAGTTCTCCTGTGGCAGAGACCAAATATAAAACATTCAGCCAGTAACTACAGCCGCTTCTCAGTCTCCTGCAGTGCAAAAATTGAACTGCTGCTGGTTCTGGGGCTACATTCCCAAAATGACTGAGAGATGTTCACTTAAGAAAAAAGGAGCTATGCAGACTGGTGCACAGGCTCCAAGTTACATTTCTAATCACATCCTGCACAGCTCAACTCCCTCTCAGGGCATTTCTAACAGCTGTTTCAACCAGGCTTTGTCTGTGTGCCAGGTGTGTGCCCAGGTACCGGGGATGCAGTCAGTGCTCCCCTCTGGGAGGTGGGAATCATCAGTGTGGACTCACCACTGCCGCTGCCATAGCCGCAGTCTGTGCCGCGATGGCAGTTCCCTTCTTGGCATTCTGGAAGCCTTCTGTGCCACAGGACGTATGGGCAAGTGGCTGGTTGTCAAAGCTGACCACTTGGACATGGGTGCTGCAGAGGGAGAGGGGCAAAGGGAAGAGGCAAGGCAGAACAAGGCTTTATTCTCACTTGTTCTTGCTCACCTTTCTGTCACGGCTCACTGCAGGACTCCTGCCTAGCTCAGAATTCCCTTTCAAGGTATCCCACTAACTCAAACCTGCTGCAGAACCCCCCCAGCAGTGACCTTCTGGTTACCCGACAGACGCTGAGTGAGGTGGCAGAACCTTTCTGGATAAAGTGTACTTTATCCAGCTACACCTCAGATCCCACTCAGCCCTTTCAGACCCATCTCTCACTGGATTTTACTTCTTCTCTCTACTAAAAAAATGCACAAAACGTTTCTAGAACATTGGAGAGCTTTAAGAAAATGTAAAGTATCACAGTAGGGATGATTGATGAAATACAACTGTCTGTCATGGAGAATATGGCAATTTTTTCAACAACTGTACAGCAATAGTGCTAGAGCAGAAGACTGGAAGTAACCTGCTGCTAAAGCCGTCAGCACCTGATTATTCATATCAGAATGTAGTCAAAATGTATAAAAACAATTTTACCGCTTTAAAGACATTCTAAGGACAGTTATGCTTCCTCAACAAGGTTTGAATCAGTGTCATCTTCCCAGACATGAACACCACTTTTTTTCTTTGAGCCTTTAGATCAAAATGATGGCAGGCCAAATCCCAGGTATGTTCTGAGCTTTTATTTTGCAGGAGAGCAGGAACGGAGGAGCTCATTTGCTTACTTGTTGTACGTCGCTTTGATGTGCGCTATCGGGATCTCTTCATAAACCTTTCCATCCCATCTCATGGAGCTCCTCTGCAGGATTAAAGCGCTAAGGAGCAAAACAAGAGTTACCAGGCCTAGTTCTTTAAGTATCACAAAGTTTTATTTAATATTGGGAAATAAAGAAAGAAGGGATAAAGCATCCGAAAGGCACAAGCTGCGTTTCTGATTGAGTCAAGTCGCTCCCTCCCCTCCCTCGGCTGAAAACCCACCGAAGGCGATAAAACCTCGCAGCAAGAAGCAGATGGCAGCGCCCTCCCGGCGCGGCCTGGCCTCGGCTCTCACCTCTGCTCGGTCGCGCTCTGCTTCTCCGTCTCCTTGGCAGCCGCCCCCGCGATGTCCTGCAGCCTCGGGGGGCCGGAGCGGAGCCCGCGGCACAGCGCGGCGGCGCGGGCCCTGCGGGACAGAGCGGCCGGTGAGGCGTCGGGGAACGCGGGGCGGGGGAGTCCAGCGACAGCAGGAAACCTCCAGCGGCCGCCCCGCAGCGAAGGAGGCCCTCCCCGGTGTCCCCCAGCTGCCCACAGCCCGTCCCGCCGCCCCCGCTCACCCCCAGCCCGCTCCGAGCACTCGTTGCCCGGTGACCGCCACGGCCGCGCTCATGGCGGCGGCTCCGAGCGGCGCGGGCAGCGCGGGGCACGCTGGGAACGGGGAGGAAACATGGCGGGGCATTGTGGGAGGCGCGGGATGGCGGCGGCGCGGGGAGTTTGCAGCGCTGCTGCCCCTCGCCCGTGGAGGCTTTTTGGCGCGATGTGCTTGTTGAGGCTTCCTCGGATCACGCAGCCCCTGGAGAAGCTGGAAGAGGAGATGGTGGCGCTCATGGGGCAGGTAGAGGGGGTTGGTGGTGCGGTGTTGGTGGGAAAATGGCGCCCTCAGGTCTGAGGGGAGAGGAGCATCAGGGGCTGGTGGCCTTGCATGCACAGCCTGGTGTTACTTCCCGAGTGCTCTGTATGCGATTTGCACCACATCTCTTGGGTGCTGGTGGTGTTCCCATAGTCTTCCTCGGCGCTGTTGGTGTCCCTGTTAGATGTGCCTCCTGCAAGCAGGGAAGCCCCGCTCAACCTCAGGGAAATTCCCATTATCTTGTGTTCGCCGGAGTGGAAATAATTCTGCTTGCTAACACCCGTAGTGCTGTTGGCTCAATAATTCTTTATGTTGCCCTTCTAGGTAGAGCTGGAGAAAAGCCATTATTCAGATCATGAAATCCGTAAGCTGGAGGAGGAGGAGCGGCTCAGGAGGAGGAAGGAAAGCTTGCACGATGATGAGGAGGCACCCGGCAAGACGGTCATCATGGCTCAAGACCTGGAGGACAAGTGGGAACAGAAGTTTTTGCGGTTCAAAGCTGCTCCGCGGATAACAGGTACAGGCTGAGGTTTGTGGTGGGTGAGAACAGCCAGATTGTTCAGTACAAGTCATTTTCAAGTCTTTTTTGCTTTAAAGAGAGTCTTGACTCCATGGCATCACCATTAGCACATGAGCAATTAACTGACAGAGAGATTAGGGTTCTCATGCCACAAAAATGTGCATGTTCAACCTTCCCAGAGCAAAATGTTGAATACAGATGTTGTTTCCAGACAAGACAAATGTTTGGTTGCTTGGTTTCCAAGCTCTTGCTGATTTTTGTCAAGGTAGGGATCCACACTGCTTGCTATAAATTCCTTCTGGAAATGAAACAGCAGTGGGTTCCAGATGAATCCTTTACTGACTTCCAGGGCAACTGAGAGCATTCCTGTCTAGAGTTTTGTTTTGTTTCATGTATCCATGTTTGAGTATTATTGCTGGAAGATTGTGAGATGCCAAGGGTTGGTGAATCAATGGGATCAGAGTGGCGCTGCCAGGACATTGTTTCCAGCACGTGTTGTTTTTTGGCAGATGCTGATAAAAACAACATTCGAACGTCATTGAACAGAAAGCTGGACAGTAACCTGATGCTTCTGGTGAAACAGAAAATTGGTAACCAGGACCTGTGGCTCCTGCCTCAAGTGGAATGGCAGCCTGGAGAGACACTGCGAAGCACAGCTGAGCGAGCCATGGCTACATTTTTGGGTGTGTAGTTTGCCCTGTGCTTCACCCTCCCTCTTTTTTGTCCTAGTGGTTTTCTTCCTGTCTCCTATCTGAGGAATAGTGAAATCACCTCCCACCTGCTGGGAAAAGGCATTTCATGGCAGAGGGATGGAGCTTAGTGGAGTGGATTTCTTGGGAAGAGCTGTGATCCTGGGTAATCGGCTCTGTACTGTAACATGTGTAGGGCTGGCAGACTGTGAGTTGGAATCTCTGGCTGCCACCAGCAGCAGTGCAGCATCTGGCCTTGGTGATCTGATTCTGGAGATTCACCAGACCCTCCCTGAATGTCTGGACTTGTTCCAGGTATATGGCTTCTCTTTCCCTCTTGTTTCCTCCTGTAGTAGCTTTTGTGGCAGATGGGTAATGATGGCAAACCCACACTGCTTTTCGCTGTGGGTTGGCAAAGCTTGGTACACTCTCCCTCCCCTCTTCCACTCTGAGAGGACTCACTGGTCTCCAAATGAGCAGTTTCTTCAGGAGAAAAGGCTCACAGTTGTCAGTATTTCTGCAGCAGAGGGAACAGTCAGTCTGAACCAGGTGCAAGGAGTGGCTTATGCTGTCTTTTTGTTATACAGGAGAGCAGTTACTGTTGGACTGTGTTCTTATGTCTCTCTTTTTTTTTTCTTTTGCATTGCTGGGGTCTTGCAGGAGATCACATTCAAGCCAAAATCCTGGGGAATGCACCATATGGGATTTACAAGTATAAATTCCCCAGGGCCATCAGGACTGAAGATAACGTGGGAGCCAAAGTCTTCTTCTTCAAAGCCTTCCTCCAAGGCAGTGATTTTACCCAGACAGAGCCAAAGGCTGATTACCTGTGGGTCACAAAGAAAGAGCTGGGAGATTACCTGAAGCCAGAATACCTGAAAAAAGTGAATCGATTCCTCCTGGACTTATAAGCGATGGGCTGTGCTCCACCAGATGGGGAAGATGTGGAACGTGGCTCCAGGGAGGAGCATGGCTGCTGCTTTGCATGGTGTGTGTGTATGAGATGTTAACTTGGGCTCTGGAGGATAATTTGCCTTTGCCTTAGTTCTCTTCACTGGCCCTGTACTGAATAAATATTAAAACTTATACTCGAAAGTGAACCTCTCCTGAGGGAGTTCTTTGCTCTTATTGAATTCTCCTCCTCCACCTCTTCTGGAAAAGCATGTTATGATCTTTCCTTCTCCCCAGAGTGTGATTCCCTGGGGTTGTGGTACCTGGGAGGCTTGCTTTCCTTCCCAGTCTTCTGTCACAGGCTCAAGCTCAAATGGTTCTCCTTGCAATGGCTAATGCTTCTCTCTGGTACCTGCTCTCTGATAAGAGCAGCACTGGAGGTTTATCTGTGTGTCTAGGTGGGAACAGACCCTCCTGGACACTAGCCAGGGCAAGGTAGGTTTCTGGGGAGAGTCAAAGTTGGGATATTCGCAGTTTATTAACATTTAATCTTCATTAGAGCTGCCTGTCACCTTGAGTCCATGATTCACAGTGGCCATGGAGGACATGGATCTGTGAGAAATAGGCAGCAGCTCATTGCTTAGAGGAGAGCTGCTTTCCAGCGCACACTGCCTCCCCTTGAGCCTCAGCCTACAGCAACAGACACTGAAGAAGGGTAACAGCAGCAGCAGGAGCTTGCTATCTGGGCTGGGAGGCTCATTTGCCTGGAAGGGGAAGGCTGCTTTAGTGTTTCTGCCTTGTAGGAGCAGCCTCAAAGGTGGCTCTAGGGAGTTCTCGGCTCCCATTCTGGCTGCATTAGGCCAGCACTGCTGATCCAGTCCAGCCGGGTCTGCCTCAGGAAGCCTGACCTTATTACCATGATTTTTTTACTAGAAGATCTATCCTGGGCTTATGTAGTGCTGCCTCACCCGTCTGAGACTGGTTCTGTTCTTGGAGGTTTTTTCTGGTTATAAATGTTGCTGTTTGGTAGTCAGAGTGCTGGCTGGACCTTGCAGGGAATCAGCCTCTTTCAGTGGCAGGGAGAGGGAGGAAATAGCTGTTGTTAATCATCCAGAGAGATTTTGGCCTCCAGAGGTGGAACTGGAGATTGCTTTATGTATTTTGTCAATCCTTTGGGAGCTGTTGAGCTGCAGGCCTCAAATTAAAGCTATCCTTAATCACTCCACAAGCTATCAGAGTGGGGAGGGAGCACAGCAACCTTCCATTTTCTAACACTAGACAGTTTGGGAGCTGCAGGTTTGCCATAAATTACCAACAAAACTTGGTTCCTGGAAGCACTCTCGCAGGCCTGCCAAGGAGGGTCACTCTGCAGCAGACAGCAGTCACAGAGAGGAAATAAACTTGGACCAGAATATGTGGCTGAAAAACTAGATGTTTTGGCTGCTCTCTGAGGTCAGCACTGCTAGAGGGGAAACTCTTGCAGTAGGGAGAAGTGAGTCCTTCCCCTCAGGTTGTGCCCCACCTGGTGGGGATATGGGTGCAGTCAGCATAGGATTAGGCTTTTGTCTGCCACTCTTGTATCAGGCTGTCGCTGGCTCCATCGGATGCAGCCCCTGAGCAGAGTGTTGTGACAAACAGGCTTAGGGCCTTCCCTCTGCCAAGGTCTCTACCCTGTTTCCCATGCCAAAGGCAGGTTTTTGCTGGAACAAAACTTTCAAAGCATCTAAAATGCTTTTTAATCACTGCTTATTTGTTCTTGAAAGCAGGAGCACAAAAGAGAAAAGGAGCTGTACAGAAAACTTTTTTTTTAATTTTCTCTGCAATTAATTTTATTTAAAAACCCTCAGCCAGTTGCTGCAAACAATCCCAGATCCTGCAGCTCAGGGGCTTTCCCACAGTTCTTGTGTGTGGCCTGTTTTCTTCTCTGGCTTTGGTGAGAGGGAAGGCAGGAAGATATCATGCAGATTTCCTACTTCCAGAGTCCTGCAGTACGTCACTAAAGCTGTTTTTTTCCTTTGGGAACTTTGTGGCTGCAAGGTGACTTTCCACTCAGTGCAAACCTATACCCATACTCGTAGTCACATAAGCCTGACTAGGCAGGCTGGTGGGATGTATTTTGCT
Source organism: Pithys albifrons albifrons (assembly GCF_047495875.1). NCBI lineage: Eukaryota > Metazoa > Chordata > Aves > Passeriformes > Thamnophilidae > Pithys > Pithys albifrons. The sequence goes on from NC_092470.1 coordinate 14,106,908, forward strand.
GATAGCCACTGAAAGGATAGCACTTCTGAGTGAGCAGTAGAAACCCATTGAGTTATGGCTGGGTGAGAGCTGCTGCACCCGGCTGTGCCTCTTGCAGTCCAGCACAAAGAGCAGGAAGAGCATTTCACCTGTGTTGAGCATGAAACAAAAAACTTGCCTTGCAAAAGTAATGGAGAACTGGATGAGCGTTTGCCTGGATGTACAGAGAGGCTGAAGCTTGTTTGCACTCAAAGCCTGGAGGGTTTTTCTCACCTTGGCAAAGGTATCCTCATGTGAGATCTCTCCACCAGAAACTGAAGCTACAGCAAGTGTCTGGGAAAGACAGTGAGTTTGCTGTGGCTCTTCAGTGCCAGGCACAGTTAGATCAGTCAAAGAGCTCTCCTGTGAAATGTGCACCAGAGAGAGGAGTTTTGGAAAGGACCTGGGACTCCTCGTTGAGAGCAGCAATGTGGGGCTCATCTACGAAGTCCAGTATAAGATCAGTGCTGCCAGGCCAGCAGCTGAGTGTTATGTTCCCCTGACTGCACACTGGGGGAGGAAGCTGGGGAGTGGTTGGACTGGGGTGCTTTCTGCTTCTCAAGGCCATTTTTGGCACAGGATGCTTCAGTTCATGAGGGTCATACACAAAAGCCAGATCCTTTGCCCCAGTGAAGGGGAGATAATAAGTCCTAATAAAACTGCTTTTTAGTTTCACAGATAGTTTTCCTCTACTTCCACAAATTAATTCCCTAGCTGATATCCCTCCCTGTCTGTGAGTTTTGGGGCTCAGTGCTCTCTAAGCAGACCTCTGCTCACATGTTTTGTGATACACTGTGAACTGTTCAGAACTGAACACTTTCCCACAAAATGGGAAGCTGCTGTTTGTTCCTCCTGGCTGGCCCCATGCAACCAAAGGCTTCAAAATTGAGAAGATGAATACATGCAGAACCAGGAGAGGCCACTGGAGCCACAGGCTACATGGCTTCCTGTTCTCTGAAAATCTGTAGCGGGGGAGGTGCTGTTCTCCCAAATACAGCTACGAGTTTGTTAGAGCAGGGAGAGCTGCTGGGGTGCAGGCAACATCCTGTGGCATCCCTCACTGCTGGAGCAAGGTGTGGATTGGCTCAGGGAGGGTGGGAGTTACACTGTCCCAGCCTTTGAGCTATTCCCTGCCCTGGAGAATGAAACATCTTCAGCAGCATCAGCCACTTTGTTCAAGTTCCCATGCTTGTGTTGGAAGGGGTCTGTCTCTCTGGAGGGAATTTTTCTAGTAGTGCTTGGAATTTCTGCAGTCACTGCCCTTTCCTGTTGTGCTCTGCAGCCTGCAGGGAATGCAGCATAGGGTGCTCTGCTCACAGTAGCTCAGAGACCCAGCAGAAAATTATGTGGAAAATCTGGTTGAGGTGACCAGTGGTGTGAGTGGATTAGGTCCTATCCTTCTGCTTTCAGGACACTTTTTCCTTTTCTTGTGAAATCACCCCTATGGGTTGGCATAACCAGCATGTTGGAAGGACACAGAGTGGGGCAGACAGAAGGCAATGCTTGAATGAATCTCTGCAAAGGTAAGAATGGATGCAAAAGAATGGGGTGCTGCTGAGAAACTTGTACTCAGGGTAAAATTACCCCAGAAACTTTGTTGATGATTCCCAATCCATAACACTAAGTCCTCAAAAAGGAAAGCCAGGAATTTGTGAGGTGATTACTAAATGCTGACAGCAGGAACCCCCTTCAGATAGTTCCAGCTACAGCTTTGCCGTCAGGGCTACTTTTCCCTGACAGATCTTGGGGTGTATAAAATCCTTTGTCAGAAATTCATTGGCAATGCTTGGAGACCCAGGGGCATTTCTCAGTTGAAATATGAAGGGTTGTTCAGCAACATTAAAATGCAGCTCCTTCAAAACAGAAGTGAGGCAACAAAGCCCTTACACAGTGTGTACAAGGCTTTAGGACTCAACATTACAGTCCACTCCAGAGGCAGGACAGTGTGGTGGCAGGAACTGGCCCTTTACCTGCCTATCATCACTTCCAATGTCATAATTGTCTAAGGCAAAAGTTTAGGAGAAGATTTTTCAGTTAACAATTTGCAGTTTAAGCTGATCTCTGCTGGAGCTTAAGGTGAGAGCTGATGTTGAAAGCAGATTATCTTCTGAGGAGCTGCTTTCCCTCTTAAGCATCGGGGCAGAGTGAAGCTCGGGACACTGGGACATGAGGCATGGGCCAGTGCTGCTGTTGGGAGGGTGTCAAGCAATGTCAGGGGTGAGTGTGTGCTGTTGGCTTGCTCCCACCACGTGCTGCCTGCTTGCTTTCTGCTCTCTCTCATCTATCAATGTAATTATGCCCATTACATTCCTCCTTTCAGGTTTTACCCTCCCAAATGTTATTCCAGAGCATTAAACCTGTGGGGCAAGTGAATTATTGGGGGAAATAACTAGATATAATCCAGGTTTAATGGGCACATAGAAAAACCACACTGGGTTGGGAGGGTGGCTCAGGCAGCATCCTGGTTCTGTAGGCAAATAGAAATTCATCTTGATGTGTGTATATATCTAGTTTCGTGATCTGTGAGCTCTTAATAATTGGTTTGGTGACCTGCCGGCACTGTTCTCTCTGTAGAGCTTTCCCCAGGCCCCAGTTAATATAATGGGTCACAAATCCCATTTGCTTTTGAATTCTGAGTAATCCTTTTGTTAATGTCGCCTATTGCTTTTCTGGAAGCATTGGAGGAAATCAGAGCCATGTGCTAATCAGCAAATCTGGTTCTGTGTGTTCAGAAGCTGCTGCCCTGCTCTGCCTGCCTTTTCCAAATGCCCTGTGCAGCCCATTTGTGTCCGACCCAATGCCCCACTCTGCAGAATAGCAATTGCTTCCCAAGCCATGCTATTACCCAAATGGCACAGGCTGCATATGTTGGATGAGCTTGAAGAAAGCAGCAAGATGTGATGGGGAGTAGGCAGCCAAGTGATAAGGGGCTTGGATAGGATGGAGGCTGGGCATTTGGGGTGTGAGTTCCCTGTTTCAGGTGTTGGGTTGGGTGACTGCTGGATGTGGCACCCTTGAGGACCCACTTTTCTGCTTCTGATCCACTGGCGCTCACAGTTCAACATCCAGTCTTGTTCCTACTTAGGGAATGTGGCACAGCAGATGGTCCCTTTTCAGCAGTGTGCTAGAGGCTCCTAGGCTAGCAGGGGCTGAACACAATGAGCAAGAAGGGCATATGTGTCCCATACCCTTCTGGATTTCATATCCCTTGATTTTCTCTGCCTGTAAATAGGACTATGGTGAGCTGTAGATGTCTTGCCTGCTCTCTCCTGCCTTTGTGGATAGGTAGGTATCAGAGCCCTTTCAGAGGGGCAAGAAGCTGCCAGGTACCCCCTAAGGTGAACATCCTACTGAAGGAAGAGGCAGGAGAGCATCAGCCCCCCAGATTGCCTGAAGACCTGTAAACAGCTCAAATATACCTGCCGTTGGTGCCAACCCAAAGGCTACAAGTGGTTGGTAGGAACTGTGTTCCTGTTGCAGTGGTTGTCCATGGATTGAACTGGGTAGGAAACTCTAGTGGTGTGTTCAAGTGCCAGAATGTTCCAAGTCAAAAAGTCAGTTTCTTGATTACTTTTTGTTTGTTTCCTGATTTTCTGTAAGCTTTCATTCTCCTGCACAGCTGATAAGCCCACTCTTCACCCCTTTACATTGTGTTTCCATTTGTCTCCCTATTTTTAGCCTGTCTGTGGCATTCTTCACACAATGCACGTGTGCACTGCTTTGATCAGAGCTGCTGACAACGACGATATGACCTTGAAAGTAGCAGCGTGCAGCCAAGTGAGACGTGTTGTATTTAGTTAGCTCCTTGTAGCTGGGCATTGTGTCACAACCCAGGCAGACTCACAGCATCACCTCCCCTCACTCCCATGCTGTTTTCACTGACAGGTCCCACTAGGACTTGGGCTACTTGACACCGAAACCCTCTTCATGGCCCTCACCCAGACTGAGGAACAAGGTGGGGAACTATCAACACTGGGAGCTTGATGTTCAAATGTCGCTGGCTCTAATTTAGGAGCTAAATTGCTCTGAGGGTGGAAGTGGATATCACTTGCTGCCAGTGAAATAGCTCAGTGCTAGGCACTAGATGGCAGGCAGTGACTGGGAAATCCTATCCGTGGAGTTTTACTTCCCTTTCCCCTTAAAATCACCTCCTGCTCTAGCTCTCGCATGCTTCAGCGTGGGAACCTGAAGCATGGAATAAGGATCAACAATTTTTAACTGCTGTGCTCAAGCTTGTATCTTGCATGTGGAAGGATCACAGTGATTGGCAGATGGTCGTTTTTGCTCCACTGAGGCTTGACAAGTAGCAGGAGACTCCAAGGAGTCTCTAATGCAGGGAAAAGAGGCAGGGAGCGGGCAGGTAGCATCTGAGCATGGAGGGTGGATGACAGGCAGTTTATGAGGGCTGCCCAGGGCAAAGCATGGGGGGTAGGGAGGTATAGGAGTGCAGAAGTGGTGCATCCATATGGGGTAGGGATAGGAGCAAAAAATGATTGTGGGTATTTGATGCAGGCAAGGAGAAGGCAGAAAATCCCTGAGGATGAATTTTTTATAAGCCTGGTTGTGCAGCAGTTGCTTTGGAAAGGGCAGTGAAGGTGTCTGGCAATGTCCAGTTTCAGCTGCATGCTGCCCCTCACCTTGTGAGAGGGAAGGTGGTCACCAGACCCTGGCTGTGGGGTTCAGTCACCAGGGAGAGTCTGATCCTTTTCCCAGGGTGGCACAGCATGCCTTTGATTTGCTTGGGTTGGGCTTTGCAGTTTTATCCCCAAAAGTGAGTATAAAAGTGGATTTACCTAGAAGAATATATGTACCCCCTCCTCTACCCTAGTGGACTGCCATGCACTGTTAGGAGGCAGAAATGGCAAAATCCCTCCTTTATCAGCCAGGGGTCTGATTTCAGCATGTCCCTGGGCCCTGCTATGGGCTGCTCCCACCCCTATGAAGCTCAGGGCAAACACAGCGCCCATGGTGCCGGGTGCCTGGCTGTCCTGTTCCCAGGCACTGGCACAGAACTGCAGCCCCTGTACCACCCTCTGGGTGTTGTAGGTCCCCTGTAAGCACCTTCCAACAAAAAGGGGATTATCTATAGCTTGTTAGAGTCCTTGCAGGGAGGGAGAATAAGGCTCTTTGCTCTGAAAAGTTCTCTTCCCTGGGATTACAAGATAATGCATATGAAACGACATTAGCTCAGCCAGGTTTATGGATTATTTGAAAATCAAATTCTTTTAATCTCATCCACCATCTGGCACCAACTTAACAGCCAGCAGCCAGCTCGCTGCTGCTTCCACCCTGACTGTGTTGGAGTGACTGGAGTATCAGAGTCAGTGAGGGGTCAGTAGCATCCCTGGCCACCACTGTGCATCCTGGCACCAGCACCCCGGACAGCCTTGTCCTGATTTCTTCACAAGACACTGTGGAGGTAACATGTCTCTGAGGAACTGGAGGCTGTCCTTGATGTGCACTGGGAATGAACAGATGGACTGGGAACATCCTTGTGCCTATGTGACCATGATACTCAAAATCAGAGGGATCCTCTGGCCTCAGACAAAGGTTAAGATCAGAGCAGGGGATCTGCCAGTCTCACTGATGTGATTTGCAGTGATCTCCTGGCCTGGGCAAGGAGGAATGAGGGTGCAGGGGTTCCTTGCAGGATGCTGATGCAGAGCTTTTTCCAAGGAGTTTGTGTTTCTCCTTGACTATTAATTAGAAACTGCCAGGGTGTGTCTGGGCCCAGTGATGGGACTGGAGGTTCCTGTGGGTTACAGGGAGCCAGTGACAGTGCATACTGTTTATGAGGGGCAATATGAGCAGGCACACTGTCCCCAAGGAGCAGGGCAGGGTGGAAGAGCCTGCGAGAGGCACAGCACAGACCACTTGTGAAACATCACTGTGGACAGCACCACAGTGACCAACCTGGCTCACTCTCCCTTGTTCACAGGTCAGGGAACAGATGGGACTGGAGAGTGGTGATGGATCAATATGGGAAGTTGGACCTTTCAGAACTGGAGACCTGTGAATGAGTGAGGGGTGTGTGGTGGACACTGTTGTCCCCACTCCAACTCCACAGCCGATTTTTCAGCTGGAGAGCTGCTTGGTTCTCCTGTTTTTGATTTCTGTGCTGAGCCTCAATACAACCATCCATCTTCTGCTGTCTCCTCCAGAATGCTTCTGTACCTACTACCAAGGAGCACTCTAATCTCAGTACCCATTTAACATGAATAAAAAGCCTTCTGGGACAATAGGTCATGGTTATACAATTTAGCTCAAGTAGAGAAAAGACCTTTATAGCTGTGAATACATGAATACTTAAAAAATATATATAACATTGGTTAACATCAGGACTTATAAGCATAATATACATATATAACGCTGGGCTAACAGGCTGTGCCGTGACTCCCTCCACAAAAGGCTGTAGCTGTTCTGCCTGTCAGCTCTGTTCCAGTGGCTCTTCATGGCTGGAGTTGCAATTTGCCCCATTGTCCACTTTTGCTGGGATCTCAGTATGGAGACCAGCTCTTAGGTGAGGATGCAGCACCTCTTCCCACAAGTAAGGAATGGCACACAGAGACAGGTTAGTAGTTGCCGTGCCACCCAGAAATTCACTCCCATGATTTTTGTGCCCTGAAGACAGTTGCATGCAAATAAAACAAAAAATCAACAAGAAATAGCTTTAAAGAAAGTGTCATTTCTGTAGGTAATTAATTACTAATTATACAATCTCAGCATTGTCTGTACCATTAGAATGACTTGGTTTTCCAGTACATTGTAGTTTTAATTAAACAAATCCTTAGATTCTCTTTTCTCCTCTTTTGTAATGCAAAGTCATTTTTTTTATTAGTGCCAAAGAATAAATTAATTGTGTAATTAGTGATTATTACTTTATCACCCCTGGAAGGGTTGTTTCCAGGTTGCTTGTATGAAGTGTCTGGAGTGGTTATGAAATGTCTGATACCAACATTCCCTGGAAGTAGCTGTCTGTGGCTGGAAATGCTGGTGGAGGTGGGGATTTGGCAGTGCTGGGATACTGCCAGCAGAAAGGGGATGGAAAACTCTACCAGGACTGGATGGAGGAGGAGGATGCTGCCAGGACTGGATGGAGGAGGCTGTCAAACACTGCTGGTTATCCCCTTGCTTACTTGCATGTCTATGAATGTATTTCATTTTGATGCAGAAATGCCCTCTGGAAGGCATCCTCAGACCCTCCAGAAAGAAAGCAAAGTGGCAGTGAACTGTGTCTGCTTCCATGTTCTTGCCATGGTAGAGGCGAGGGAGAAACCTCAGGATGGGATTGTCAAGCATGAACCACTCCAGTCATCATTACAGGGGGCTGAGAGCTGGTGGGGGTGGCATGTCACCCCCTGCTCCACCATGTGTAGGGCACACTGCAGATTCTAGGCAGGAAGAGGGGAATTTAGCATGCAGCTAGTGATAGGGTCTTAATAGATCTGCACTTATTATTTGGAAAAGAAAATCAGGATTACAGGCTTATGAAGGATTACCAAGCATGAATGCGTATTTCTGCATATACTGCTCCTTTTGTAAACCCATTGTGCCATTAGGCTGATATAGAGTTATACCATTACTAGCATGACATCAGTGTATCAGATAGTCTTGATCAGAAGATCCAGCAGCTGTACTGAAGAAAACAGGGCAGTCCCACAGGCCTGCTGATCCTTCCCTGTTTGTACCATGTGGTTTGGCTGCAAAACCATGTTGATTTTCAGACAGCATCAACACTATCAGTAGGACAGACATCCTGTGAGCATTGGCCCATAGCATTTTCCTGCCACTGTGGTTCAAAAAATGCATCCACCTAAGCACATTCCACCTCCGTGCTGGGATAGAGAGCATCCTTTCAGAGAGGGTGACCTGTTGCTGCCAGGTATTCTGGTCCCCTGGGCAGCCACTTCCATTCTGCTTCTGCTTCATGCCACAGGTTCCCATTCACTCACTGATCTCCTGCAACATCACTTGAATTACTGACACTTTGGACTTTAATTGGGACCCTTTGTTTTCTTGTCAGGGTTCTGGTACTTTTAATGGTAGTTTTGAGTGTGAGATTCCAAAATCACTTGGAGTATTTGAAAAATTGTCTCCATTTTTTTATCTCCATTGGAGTGTATACCTGTGAGAGTTTTGTTATTTTTTTCCTTGTCCATGTTTAAAGTTTCTTTTGGCCAAAATTTCTTTTTGTGATGTAAATGTTCTGACAAACTTGACCCTACACTGCAGAGCAGTTCTGCATGAATGATTCAAGCAGGTCAAGCAATCTTTTTCTCTGCTTCCTTCCCCTGAAGTTAAAAACAACCACAAGCCTGGTACATAGAACCTGGTGCACACAAAGAGACCCTACAATAACAAACCCATGTGTACATAGCCTGCTGCTGCTGAGCGCTGACATGGTTTCAAAGGTACTGATCCTCCTGCTGACGTGTTCTTTCTGAGGGCATCAGCATCAGCAGTCCTGTTAGTTGTGAAGTGAGTAGGATGACTCATGAACCGTATGGACACAAGCAGTGTCAGTACCTTGATGGTCCATCAGGTTTCTAACCTGCGTCAGCAGAACAAGGGGTGAAAAAGGAAAGCAGAATGACAACTGAACCTGAATTTGAGGGGGAGAGACCAAGTGATAAGGAAAAAGCAACTCCCTCTGTGCCTGTTTCCCCATGCCTTACCAGACACAAGCTGCAGGGACACCCAGCTCCACAGACAATCAGACATGGATTGTTGCTCTCCAATGGGCTCCAACTTTCTTACCCTGCTGGGCGCCTGAGAGTGTCTTCCCCATCTCTTTCTGAAGAGCCTTCTGGGGGACTGATTCTTGTGGGCTGACACCTCAGTCCTCGTGATTTTGCCACAAATATTTTGTCTGCTCGTGCAACAAACGCTCCTTAGGTCAAAGCCAGAAGCAGATCAGAATTGCTTAAAAGTACTGAAGCTGAGCAAGCAGATGAGAAGGCTGGTCAAAGCAAAATTAAGATGCTGTGAATCCTGTTGTGATGATTAATGACTCTTTTTATATGAAGATGTTCAGAAACTGACATTTACTGAAGAAATGAGAGTGAGGTCTTTGGAATAAACAAGGAAGAGCTGTTTGTTTTTTTAATAAAAAGAGATGTTTCAGCCAATACAGAAAATTAAGCATTCCTAGGTGTCTCTCTCTGCCTGCAATCTGTAATAGAAGAAAAAAAAGCCATGGAGAGACAAATAGCTTAGTTTGGGTCAAGGGACAACCAGACTGGAGCATCACCTGCAGCTCCTGTGGCCTTCAGGGAGTGCTGAATGGGAGTTACGAACCAGCCCTTTCTCACCACAGAGTGCCCTTGACAGTTCTCTGAGCTTTCCACAGCTCTGAGGAAGGAGATACTAAGATGCCAAGAGACAATCTCAGTGACCACCTCTACCAGCAGCTCAGCCTGGCAGCAGCTCCTAGCTCAGCCCACCCTGACCAGAAAACAAAGCAGTAGCATCATCAGCCTCAGCACTCACCCATATACCTGAATTCTTTAAGCCTCCCTCTATCCCATTCCAAAGTTTGGGAAGCAGCCTGGAAACCTGGGGAGGGGTCATATCTCTCTAGATGCTTTGGGATCAACAGTGCTACAAGTGAGCAAAGAATTGGAGCTGGGCTGTAATGATTTTTAAAAATATGGTTTTTCAGGCTGGTTTTTGATGCCCTGGCTTGATCTTAGAAAGGGTTTCACTGTTCCTAGAGCAGAAATCCAAGAGAGCACTCTGCATCTGTTTACCATGCAGAAGAGTAAAAAATGGCTCTTCTCCCTCCTGGGTCCCGGCAGCTCCTCTGGCAGAATTAAAAGGCACATGTGGAGCTTTGTGCTGGGGTGAAGAAGAGTGGGAACAGAAGAGAAGAATCCTGTTTCATCCCACCTGCTCTGTGATGGTGACTTGCCCCAAAGAGCCTCAGGAAAATCTTGTGTAAATGGAACATAAATGTTTTATGAATTCAGCCCTGGTGGAGTAAATTAAAGGGTCATTAATGGCCTCATTAAAAAGCTTTGCACTTTGTTCTGAATTATGAAAGCTATCATGCAATGTTAAACTAAATGGAGTTTTCAGTGAGATTTTAAACCTCTTTAACTAGTTCCCTCTCCCCTTCTGTCTTTCTCTATTATTTTCTTCCCCCTTTTTTTGGTCTCTGAGAAATGTCTTTCAAGGGAGCTGCCTGTAGTGCTACAAACTAGATTTCAATTATAAATCTTCTTATGCTCCACTAATTGTCCAGAATTTTCTTGAGAGCTGCCTGAGGTTAATGCTGATGAAGAAAGAGCCCTTTTGTCTTTCCTTGAACTGGTGCCTCCTTTCCCCACCTCTGACTAGATGTCAAGAAGGGAGTTACCTATAATGACACACAAACGGGACGTGGAGAGCTGCCATAGGGGAAGAAAGAGAAATTTGCTGTGACTTTGCCTTGGATAGTTGAGGAGAAGCCTTTGGCTCCTTCACCAGCTCCTGGTGTGGCTTTTGGTGAACTCCAGCAGCCTACCCTCTCCCCAACTTTATCAGCAGCCCAGCACTGTCCCTTCCCCTTGTCAGGATATCAGCCACTGCTCAGCGGGGTCAAGGAGTCATAAGAGCTCACCTTCAACAAGTTCTAGCAGAAACCAGGGCTGTAAGGACATTCTTGAGAGCTATAACTGCCACAACATCTTGACTACCATCACAGGGTCCTCTATCCCTTCTCCAGGCTTGGGGATGAGGAGTGCTTAATCTTCTGCAGCATGGCAGTGACTCCATATAAAGATCCATTTTATGCCTTTTAAATGTTGCAATGGATAAGCAATTGCCTGGTTGTTTTGGTTCAGGAAGTAGCTTGCTGATATAGCACATGCCCTGGCCAAAGGTACTGGGTGTTGGGGGACCAGATCCTGCCACTATAGCTGGGACAGGGGCACAGAAGATATGGGCAGTGTCCTTAGGTGTGCAAGCCCAGTGCCCTTGGAGATAAAGACTTTGAAATCCATATCCAGGAGTCAACATCTCCATTGCTGCTGGGTTTGAGTGTATGGGAATAAAGAGCTGTCCTCTAGTCACCTCCCTTCCCTTCCCCAGAGCTGGAGAAATAATGGGAGCCCCATATGTCAGTGCAGAGAAGGGGAGATCCCTGTGTCCAGGGCCAGCAAGAATCTTGCTTGAGATCCATCTGACCTGCTGAGGTGGGCAGAAATTGTGTGGTGAACCAAAAACCATTGAATAGCCCCAACTTTTCCACCCAGACACAATTATTTCACCACCAAAAGAAGCTCCTCAGGCCTGGCCTGGAACTCCTTGTGATGGCAGAGGCAGAGCTGAGTCTCCTTGCAGAACGTGGCTGGTCACAGCTGGGGCACCCTCCTGTCCCCAGCCTACCTCTAAGTCTCTTTTCTTGGATTTATTGACTTAGCTTGCCCTCTGCGAGTTCTTCACACAGCTACACAACAAATTAAACCCCTTATTAACTAATTAAGCTATTTCTTCAGCCAGCCAGGAAAGAGAGCAGAGGTTGTTATTATTTCTATTTTTAAATATCAGTGAGTGGCACATGTGCCTGCTGGGTCACAAGGGGTGAACAGGGCCAGCTGATAGGCCCTGCTGCAGCAACAAAGTCCCTTTGCTGGTTTAGCTGTTTAGTTTTCCACATCTGGGACAGATTTTGGGAGTGGTGCCCTGAAGGTGTCAGCCTCTGGGTGACGCAGGCTATGATGGACTCAGCAGGGGGACCCCCAGGAGGGTGCTGAGCTCCCCTCCTAGCATGGTGTGGGACTCCAGCAAGGACACAGGAGCCCAGGGGACCCCACCACCTCCAACAGTGAGTGCAAACTGAGCAGTGGGTTTTCACCCCCATACATGTGTCTCTGAAGGCTCAGACCTCAGGCAGTGACTGGCATCCCACGCTTCCCCCATGTGGATTCAATGGAAGCAGATTTCCCCAACGCCCAGCTCCCCAGAGCCCCCATCATCCTTATTGTCTCTAGGGGCCCACTCACACGCCTTTTTTGTGGGGGGCCTCCTCAGACATCACAAGTCACCCCACAGCAGCCATCAATGGGACTGGTCCAGCCCTGGGACACTCCACGTGTCTCTCCAGGTCCTCAGCCTTCCCAATAGGAGCAGCCAAGGGCTTTTCTGCCACACTAGGCTTCATGTTATTGAGGCTTGCTGGATGCTCTTTAGGAGCACCCTGGCTGGCTCCTGGCAGCCTGCACCGCAGCACTTCATTGTCAAGAGACTCCGTCTGCCTGGTGGCTCCTTTCCTCTGAGGTGGGAATGCTGTGACTGCTTCTGCTTGTGCATCGTGTGGGAAAGGATGGGAATTTTGCAAGAGCTCTGCTCAGAAATGCTGCTGCTTTCTGCCAAGTTCTGGCCTCCTTCCCTGCCCTGGGATGTTGGGCACTTGGGCAGGGAGATGCCCAAGAGCTGGGGCCAGGTGGTTTCTGCAGGTGTGAAACCACTGATGTGAGGGGCTTGTTGGGCCTAGGGAAGGGAGCCAGGAGCCACAGCTGCTTCATATCAAGCTTGATGTGGGCCTAAAGCTCAAAAAAGTGGGGTGTTTGCCCTAAATGGCTGAGAACTGATACTGGACATGTTCTGCGGGAACTGAGAAGAGCATTAAAAAAAAAAAAAAAGGCACTTTGTGAGGGGTGGGCAGAGGCAGCAGCTAGGTTGGTAGGGTTTTTGAGTTCTGGCTGTTTTTCTCTTCATAGAGCCATGTAGCTTGTACTTTCTTTTCACTAAGGGATTTTTTGTTTGTTTGCTTGCTTGATTGTATTCTCCCTTAAACAGCCCCCTGCAGGATGTTCCCCAGGGATTGTGGAGAGGTTGATCTGATCTCTGGCTGGTGTGGAGGTTTCCTTGCTGGAGGCTGCTCTCAGTGTCTCCAGCCTCCCCCATCCCTGCCAGACATGAACTCTCCCTCAGTGCTGTTTGCTGCTGAGAGGGATCTCCCAGCATCTCTGCCCTCGAGAGAGGGGCTGGTGCTCTGGTGAGGGATGGAGAGCATTGTACAGGGTGATTTAGAAAAGCTGACACATGGAAATGGCAGCCCTATAAACCATGTTTATGCTGATAGAATTAGTGGAGTCATGGCTGTGCTGTGCTGGAGCCCTGCAATTGGGATGAGCATCAGAAGGGGCAAAGCCCTGCAGCAGCTGCCCTTAGCTGCCTAATCCCACTCTGCAGCCAGTGAAAGCCTGGTGATTTGTAAAGAGGGGATGCAGTGGGGTGGTAGAGCTTTTAGGGCAGGTGGGAGATGATGTGATGGGCTCTGTTAGATGCCTTTGCCTGCTGGTGTCTGTGGACATGGCCCCAATTTCCAGCAGCTGCTGGGCTTGATGTGGGCACAGACTACTCTGCAGCCCAGTGCCACCATACCCATGGGCACGTAGAGGGGCTGGGGCTCAAGTCTGTAACACTTCTGGGGAGGGATGTGGTGGAGGGTTTAGGGTCAGTGCTGTGGTTTGAGTGCCTGCAGAGTGTGCTGTGGTTTCAGGGATGCTGCAGTGACCCACATCCCCATCAAGTGCCAGGGATAGGAGGGATGAAAACTTTGCACAAGTGCTATGGAGGCGGAATGCTGGGCTCTGCTGCTTGCAGCATGCCTGGAATTACGGGGGCTCTGTTTGTCCCCAGGTGGGCTGGGGACACTGGAGGAAAACTAGGAGTGCCAGACCCTGGATGAAGCAGCAATTCTAGGAAGGGAAGTGTAGAAGCCAAAGCTGGTGGGCAAATCCAGGGGTTAATGCCACCACATATGCTGCCCTTCTCACTGCCACAGTCCCTGCAGGGCTGGTGGTGTTGCAGTGTGGCCCTGCTGTGACCAGGGAGGTGGGAAGGATGTGTCTGGGATGCAAAGGGCATCAAGTACTGCACAAATGGAAGATGGAAGGGTGAAGGGAGCTTGACAGCTCCTCAGCCAGGGTGGTTGCTGAGGAGCCCCAGAAACGCTTTGCACTGTATCCAGCAAAGTGACTGATGGGGGACTAAGGGAGAGGGAAGGATATGGGTGGGGAGCAGATTTAGAAAATGACTTCACCATTGGTTCAATTTCTTCCACACTAAAACACTGCAGAATTAGGGGAAAGAAGCACAACTCTGTCATGAAAATGTCCCACATCCAGCTGTGTCCAGATAGTGAGGGGAAAGTGCTTGCGAAATCATATATGATGCAAACCATGCCAGGAAAATGTGGGACAGAGCATGGCAAATCCCACCTTGTGCACACGCCTGAAAGAGAAATCTCTTTCCCCTGTCTAATCCATTACCACATGCTTATTCCTATAACAAATAACTGAGTCAGCGGGAGAAAACCAAATTCAATTTATATCTCAATCCAAGCAAATATGAAAAGGCTGCCAAATCTGACAATAAAACCGCAGTGATCTCAGATATTTCCCTCCTATATATTAGGAGAAAAGAGAGCAGAGAAGCTTTTGGCCATGTGGCCATAGGTGGGGGCGCAGGGGGATTGGTGGGATGCTTCAGAGCTCTGACCTCAGATGGGGAGTACAGCGTTTGCTCTGAGGGGCACCTGCCAGATGTCCTTGTACAGATGTGGTTCCAGAGCTACCCTGGGGACAGCAAGGGCACAGGGAACAGGCTGGCACTCCTGTCATCTTTCGGAAATTACCTGAATAATCTCTCGTGGAACAAAGCAGAGACTTCCCACTCTGGGCTGTTCCTCCTGTGTTGCTGCAGGATTCTCAGAGGCATTTGCCTTCCTGCTTCACAAACACTACAGCTGGCTCCATAGCCTGAGGGCACAAGGATTTTTCTTCAAAGTTTGTCAAGTTTGTCAGGCTTTCAATGAAAGTGGAGCCGTGCAGCAAAGCACTCTGTTCTGGGGGATGTTCTTCCCCAGCCAGGGTGGCAATGGCATGTTGCTCTATGCGCCCAGGGGCTCCATTTCTGCATGGCCAAGTGTGATATAAATGGATGCAGCCAGCTAAGACGTCTCTCTCCCTCCTGCAGGGAAAGTGCAGTCTGTCCTCCAGCCAGAACTGCTCCAAGTGACTGGGATTCCTCTCAGAGCGAGGCAAACCTTTCTGCTAGCCCCTTTATTCCCATCTGAGCTGCCCTACAAACATAGCCCTGGCTGCCCCATCAGTGGGGTGTTTAGTTCAGCTAGTCCTGGCTTGGCTGGGGGCTGGTTTTTCTCCCAGCCTGGCTGCAGGATTCCAGTGGCACTGAGGGCGTTTTGCTGTGCAAGGACACCAAGGGCATTCTGCTGTTCAGTGGCACTCAAGGGATGTCCACATAGCCAGTGGCAGAGCTGTGTTTGCACTTGCTGTCCCTTGCTAATCCAGGTGACCTCCCCAAGCTGAGCCGTGCCTGTTCTCACTCAGGTGGTGCCGGGCTTCCAGCAACGGAAGTAGGAACAGATGGGCAAGAGAGAGTAAACAAAGAGTCAAAATAGACAGTTTGATGAACTATTTTCCTAGAAGAAGGCATTTAGCAAGCTCAGCTGAGCTATAAATATCCCCTAATGTTCCTCTAATATGTGAGAAGGGCTGGGGAATGGGAAGGGGGGGATTTTTCTTCACGTAAACAAATGCAGAGAAAATAGCGGCAGAAGGAACAAAAGAAACTAATGAATTCAAGTCAAACACCCTGGTTTGGCTCAAAGATGAGGCATTTCTTGTGCAGCATGTGACCACATCCAGGCGGTTCATTAGCCTCTCCGGAACCCAAACTTGAGACTTTTGTTTCCCTAATGTTGGGGGTCTGATGTTTGCCATTGTTTTTTTTTTAAAGCATAAAAAACAAATTAAGTAATGCAAGAATGAAAACATTTCGTGTTGAACTGGAATGAGTTTTTTGGTTTTCAGCCTGCAAAGTTCATACTTGGTGGAGCATTGCATATAAATAAGGGCTGAATTCAGTCTGTGGAGGACAGACAGAGGATGGATGATGGGGGAGTCCATGAGGGAAGCAAGTGGGGACACAGATGCCTGAAACAAGCTCTCCTTTAGACCTGCACTTCGCTCAGGGAAACCTTGTGCATTCCCCACGCTAATTTGCTTTTTACCCACTCAAACCACAGACCAGCAAAAGGGAGGGGAAGGAACTGCTGTTCCTAGGCTATGTTAGGAACAATTTGGGCTCATTAAAATCTGCTTTCACCTGCTACTAATTTTCCTCTTGCTACAAAGGCCTTGAATGGTTTGTTTGTTTGTTTGTTTGTCTGAATGAAGAGGGGGATAAAGAGCTGTTAGACGTTGTTCATGGTGAGGAAATGACAGCCCGTGCTGGCAGAGGAGCATCGGCTGATGCGCCAGCGGTGGTGGGGATGGGGAGAAAATTGCAGCGATCTGATTCTTCCTGGGCTTTCACAGCAGCCTGAGAAGGGTGGGAGAGACAGCACTGTGCGAGCTGAACTGCCTGCTTTGCTGGCACAGGTACAGATATGGGCAGGGTCTGCTTTCTGGGACGTGTAGAGGCTGCTGTGGGGTGACTGCAGCCTCATGGGTGGTTTGCTCAGGGGATGATGTGCTGCTGGAGGCTTCATAACAGGACCTGCTTGGTCGTGATGTCCTGCCTTTCCCTGGCTCTCTTGAGAAGGCATTAGTGGCTCAGGTTTGGGGACATCCCTCTGTCTCAGGGAGGGGATGTTTGCAGTCTTGGAGCAGCAGCACAGTGCTGAAAAACTGCTCCCATCCCTGCAGCTGGCAAAGGTTCCCACTGGCAACACAATCCAGGCAAGAAGGGCCCCTCCCGAGGTGTTTGTGCTTTTGCTTTGGGGAGTGGTGATGAGGAAATGGGAAACAGCAGGTGCGTGGGGAAATGACCTCAAATGTTGCAGATGAGGGGTGGGAATACATGACGCCAAGTCTCCATCCTCTCTGCAGACTTGTGCTTCCTGCTGTCGCTCCCACTAGCTGTGCCTGCCCCTGGCTGGGCCAGAGAGCACACCATGTGAGGGCTGTCTTGTTATTATGACAAGTAATTAGGGTGATGCAAGATGCTAAAAAATTACTTTATTAGGCAAAGGCGGCCTATAAACCTCCTGGAACAAACAGGCTTTTTAAACATCTCCAAACTGTGCATGAAGGCGGCTGTTCTCCCTCCCACTGTGGCCCTGCTTATCCGGACCAAAGCAAGATCTGAGACCCAGAGAGGCATTCCCCTGCTTTGCCTTGGCATCCTACCAGCTGATCAGATCCTGCAAAATAGGAAACTCAAATTGCAGCTACCACTGGGGATGGGTTCAGCTTGTGCTCCCCTTGATCCCACTTTGTTTGAGACTATGCCTTCCCTAGAAGTTCCCCAAAACCTCCCCTTGGTGGGGATGAGGCATCGTGGTGGTGTGGGCACAGCTGCCAAAGCACCCACTCATGTGTGCAGCGGTCTGGAGATGGGCTCGGTGTTAATAAATCCACAGCACCGGTACTGCTTTAGTGTTGCTCTAATTGGAGCCATAAAGTTAAACTCAGCCATTTAGGGTTCTGCTGGGAGCTGGGGCTTCCATTTGCAGGTTCCCTGTGCTGTTAAAGGGCACCGTGCTGGCTAATAGGTGTTAAATTGGAGCATCACATTTTAATAAGCCTCTTAATGGCATTGTGTGGGTCCTTGGCAGCTTTGGGGTGATGCCTGTATTAGGATACCTGCACACAGAGAAGCCAGTGTTGGGAACTGAGGGTTGGGAAGGCAGAAGTGATGCAGGAAGCACCAGGGGGACTCAGGTCACTGCAGAAAATCCAGAAGGTGGCCTGGTCTGGAAACTGGGGCACATGGATAGACCAGGAGGTTGCAGTGCCCACAGTCTGTGGCATTGCACAGTGTGGTGTATCTGGTCCTACAGTGTCTTATTTTGGGGTGACTGGGTAGGTACTGTGCAGGAAGTGTGATTGCCTGGAGCTGGACAAAACAATGGCACTGCCCTGTGTGATTTGTCCCTTTGGCTACTGGCACAGTCACTAGCTGGATTTCCTTCATGAGGACCACCCCCTTTGGGATGCTGCTGCTGCTGAGGTGTCAGCTCCACATAATGCTTCTCACTGCCCCGGCCTTGCAGGGATCACAATCACTGTTTCAGTGCTCTTACAGCAATCTCACTGCAGAATTTATTGTTTACTGAGCAAGCTTTATACATTCTAAAACCTCAAACTGCTCCTTGCCCCTGCTCCAAGTCAAAGGAGTTTCTCTGCTCCTTTTGCATGGTTGCCCACCTAGAAGTGACACTGTGGATGTGATAAGGAAAAAGTGATACTGTGGATGTGATAAGAAACTGTCCTGCAAAATAGAGACATGGAAGCCATCCAGGCTGCTTTCACTTGGGTAATGCTTAAAGAAAGGACTAAAATCCCAAGAAACAACCACACTATTTTTATCTAATCCCTCTGCTTTAATAACTGAGAGTTGGAGGGCTTTCATTATTCGTAATTCAGATGAGGGTGTTTTGAGAAGTCCCTGGTGGGTTCTGTCTTCTGCCTCCAACTCTGCTCACGCCTCGGTCTCCTCCTGCCATGTGGGAAATGAGGAAGCATTTGCTGAGCTCATGATCACATCCAAACAGCTCCACACTGCCCAAGAGCTTGGTATATAAACCCCACACTTGATCTCTGGGCTCACCAAGGTTTAACTAAGAAACATCAACCAACAGAAAAGACTTTGTCGAACTCAGCTCTTCACAGCATCATCCACCCAACACAAGGTGGGATGGATTCGCTGTGCTCCAGAAAGGAGACAGGGTGGGATTTGTCACCTTCAGGCCAGGCAAATGTGAGGCCAAAGCAGTGGAAGAGAATGAATGCAATTTTTGTCAGCTCCATCCGTGCCGGCAAATGCAGATCATGAATTACACACCCGCCAGATGACAGGCTGACATTTTAGCTCCAAACATTCTCCTATAATTAGAGAATCTAATGCAATACAGGGAATGGCTCCATTTTACACACACATTATCGTAATGCCTTTAAATAAGATAATTGATTATGCCTCTGCATAAAAAAGTAAAATATTCGGTGTAATTAAAACCGACATTCAGATTTTGGCATACTGACAGGTGAGGCCATGTGTCATTTTATAAATCTTTAAAGTGATATTCACACCCACATCCAAGTTCCTAAAGTTTGGGGAGAAGAAAAAAAGAAGCCCTTGTCACTGAGTTGCTTTTTATCCTCACTTCAAATGTGTTTTGAGGAGGGATTTCTCTTTTTTTTTCTCTCATTTATCTTCATTTCAGCCTCATATCATCATCTGACAAAAAACCTGAAATTATACTGCTGTGAGCAGGGATGTTGGTAGATCCCATCAGAGAAGCAGGATTTGGCCAGATTTCTACTTGCAATAGACCCCTCCAAGGCGTTTGTGCTGCTGGATTGGCAGGCAGCATCTTCCAGCATGCATCTGTCCCAATGCCGAAACTGCTGCCGGCTGTTTATGGGCTCTCCTGGAATGGAGATGTTCATGTAGAAGCTGGGAAAATGCTTTGTAGTGCAGCAGCTGCCAAAAGCCTTGAGGTCTTTCTGGATGAGGGCTGCCTGGGAAATGTGCTCCCATTGTGATGGTTAGATGTGGTGGGGGATGAGGATGGGGGGACAGGTTGTGGTGAGCCTGCAGGCATGGGGACCTACCCTGGAGGATTCAGTAGATGCTCTGTCCTTGCCACCTGGGCTGAGGTGCTTTTCTTCTTTATGTGTGCTGTTGTGCCAAAGATGGAGGAACACTTATTGCTTCTCTCATCCATTTTTATGATTGGAGCAGCCTGTGAGGACTGTTTCTGATGTAAACAGTAGGTGCCAAAACCTGTTCAGAACCCTCCATAAAAACTCCTGGTTGAGGCTCCATCCTGCTATTAATGGACAAGGCTTATGTGACAAATCACCACTGCTGCTATGTAATGACACCTTCTATTGGTGGTCTAGGGGCCAGTGGTGGAGTTTGAGGACTGGGGCCTTTTGAGGAGATTCTTTAGGCCTTGAGAAATCCTCTGAGTCAACACTGATGCTGCTCTACAGCCTTGACATTTGCTGGCTGTTACAGATTGAATCTTTGCAAACAGAGGCTTGAACATCTCCAGCATCTCTAAATTTGTCCCTGTTGTCCCCAAGAATGTTTCTGGTGAGATCTCGACAGGATTTGGGTAAGGGATCTCTGCTCTCTGCTCTGGATCCATCTCCATTCCCTATGAAGACAGAGCTCTTCTAACAAATGTGAGGGCCAAGTCTGTGACCATCGAATCTGTCTCCTGCCTCGGTAACATGGACTTGAATCATAGAATTGTTTAGGTTGGAAAAGACCTTATAAGATCATCAAGTCCAACAGTTCATCCAGCAATGTCAAGTCCACCACTAAACCATGTACCTGAGGGCCACACCTACATGCTCTCAGCTGCCAACAGCTGCCACTCTATTTCATTCCAGTCAAGCAGAAATGGTTCCTTCTTTATAGCCTGAGTTACCTGTCAGTGAACGGCTCCTTCTGGCATCCCTATCCAGTCTTCAAAGGCTCAGGATATCTGTCAGGATGAGATGGTGTTTCTAGCCCTGTGTAGGGTCTGCCTGGTGAATGTGCAGAAGGAAAGGTGCAAGAGGGCCCCATTTGATGGCTCATATCTGCCCATGGATGCACAGTGTGCAGAAAGGTACCTGTTAGGTGCGTTTTCAGTGGCACTTGCTCCAAAATATTGCTCCAAAAACCTTCAGCAATGACCTTCCCTGTTCTGTACCTGCCGGTCCAGCTGCCTGCCCATCACTTTTTTCCCCATGGGCTCTATCCAGTGCACAGGTAATTAAAATCCTCAGTCAATTAAATGGCTCCCAGCCTCCAAGCTGGCTGAGGAGGCCTGATCCTGCTGCCCTTCATTACTACTGCAGGACATCGTGTCCCTGAGCACGTATTGGATGGAGCTGGCAGGGCAAGGGCAGGGAAGTGAACAGCTGTGTTGGAGCTCCAGTGGGATAGGGTGGGAGAAGCTTCCCCTGGCCTCAGCCAGAATCTGCCTCCCCATCCAGCCCTGTCAGGGTGTCTCTTGAGGGGCAGTGGAAACCAGACTCCCTGAGCTACCCCTCTGGGCTTGACTCTGGCGAAGGGAGGAGGAGGAGGGAGGAGAACGAGGGCGTGGGCAGCACTTGCTGTCTGCTGTGCTCGCATTAGCAGACTGCTCTGGCTCTCTCCACCGCTCTTTAGACCATTACGCTGGGCTCGCTGAGCTGCGGTTGGCAGCACGGGGCGCCGGAGCCCGCGGGGATGCCGGCACAGCAACCGGCAGCTCACCCCTTCCTCCGCTCTTAAGTGGGCTTGTAAAAACCACTCACGTGCCCTTGTGCCTGGAAAACAGAGGCAATGGTTAACTGTGGTGTTTAAGAGCACTGCCTGGCCTCCCATGGGACAGCAGGTTGACAAGGAGGTGCAAGAGGGTGACAGGAGGGAACAAGGACTATTCTGGCCATGTGTGGGTGGCAGTTGCATGGCAGGATGACCAAAAGTAGGCAGATGTGGCATGAGCCCCCAGTGCCAATTATTGGATGCTATAAATGCTATAAATGCTATAATGTACCAGCATGAGGGCAGAGCAGATCCTGGAGGCGGGGTTTTAACATACCTGGTGGGTAGGATGCTGGCACTGATCCTGCAGCCAGATCCTGAGATCACAGCAGCATCCCAGTCATGGACACTGGCTATGCCCTCCTGCATCTTGCAAGGACATCCCAGGCTAGAGCCCTGCAGTCTTCGGGAGCAATATCCAAGTCTTCCATGGGTGCACCTGTGCACAGATAATTTGCAGGTGGAAATCCAAGTCTGGCCTGGACAGCAGACAAGAAGACCTCAATGCAATGTTCTTTCCCATGAATGCATTGAGGGTTTGTGTGGATCTTGCTTCCTGGGGCTGCCCCACTCAGCATCCCGCATCCCTCAGTACTCTCTGTTCCCCACAATCAATGCTGTGTGTGGGGAATGGGGCTAAATGGAGACTGGTGGGACTGCTGAGGGAGGGAAGGATCACCTAAGCTTCTGACCCAGAGCAGCTCCTTTCCTTGAGGGTCTAACACCCCATGAATGATGGAGCAGTACATGAAAGGGACACTGGACAATGCTGGGCCACTCCCTTGTCTCCTTATTCCCACAGATCAACCTTCATGCTCACTGCTGATGGCTCAGTGCATCATAGGCTGTCTTGCATCGAGTCCTGAAGCTGCACCAAGCTGGTGAGAGAATGGCAGTCTGGGAGACTGCTTAAAAATGATGGCTGTGGCAGTATGAATTGTTGCTTAGGGGAAAACTGAGGAAGGGGATGAGACATGACTCTAAGTCTCTCAGCTGTTCTATCTGGCCTCCTGCTGTTTCTCATGTAAGAGAAACCCAGGAGTCTCCATCTCCCAATGTGCCCACAGTGCTTCCAGCTCCTTCAAGACTGTGCACCAACTCACTCTGGGAAAGCAGAACCCTGGGAGCAACGTCCCACCAGAAAGTGCCACCTGGACATCCTTTTGCATCCCCAGCTCTGGCTGTGCCCAGAGAGGCAGCCTGGATGCCCTGGATGTCCCTCCCTCCCGCTGTCACACACAGGCTCCTGCAGCCCGTCTCACACTCTGGCAAACTCACTCCCCCTGCTCTGTAAGCTCTCTCCCTCACCCTCGCACACCCACGTGTGCCAGGATGATGCATGCCAGAGAGGAGCATTGCCATCAGCATTAGTCACCGTTCCTGTGGAGGAAGGTTGTGAGCAGAGGAGGAGGAGCAGAGCCACAATGTGGAGCAAGACCTCAGTTCTAGAGACAGCCACTGGCTCAACACGATGTCACCACTGACCGTCCTGCTCCTTGTGTTGAGAGCTACAGGGGACAGGGAGCCTCTTGGCTGTTGAGGGGCACCAGTGCTGGCATAGCTCCTATGGAGTACAAAAACCACCTCAGGAGCATTGCAGCCACATGTGAGGGAAGGGGCCAGGTCACGTATGGAGTTGTTGGTGTGTGTCTGGGTTTAGGTTGAGAGAGGGACAGACTCACCAAAGTGTTTCCCTGTGATGGAGCTGATGCATTTCCACGCCTTCCTTTTTGAGGAGGAGGAGCTGGGTGTGAATGAGTGTGAGGACAGTTAGATAATATTGGAGGGGATGGACTGAAAAGGGAAGAGCAAACCACCCCGGGGGGTTTGGCTTAGTGAAGTGGGTGAGAAAGCAGGGCAGGGGTAAAGAAAGGCAATTGGGGTATTCGAACAATTGGGAAGCCCTCAAAGAGAGCACAGCAGGGTTGAGCAAAAGCACAGTCCCCTTTGAGTATTTTCTAACAGGTGACAATGAAAAGACTGGTGGTCCTGAAGGAAGAAGCCTTGGCTGAAAAGCGTGAAGAAGTGCTCAGCTGGGAGAGGAGCCCTGCATCCAAGGCCTTCATCCTGAGCTTCTGGGTCCTGTGGAATACATGGGGAGCAGATCAGACAGAAAGTAACCACAAATGCTTACTTACACTGTCTTCTTCCTTCTGAATTAGCCTTGGCCTAGCTGGCAGGTGAAAGGCTGTCTTTGAACTGCAGAGTAGGCAGCTGCCCTATTTGCAGGATGCGTGGAATTGCAAGGCAGCAGGTGTGATGGGGTGCTGGAGATTTCTGGCAGCAATGCCCGCAGAGAAGAGGTCAGGGTAGTCAGAGGTGGCAGGGGCACAGCTGTCCTTGGCTGGTCAGGTATAAGTACATAAGCTCTGCAGTCCCTCCCTGCTAACAACCAGAAGACTGTGAATTGGTGCTGCAAGGTGTCCTAGGCTCCTGGGACATTCCCACAACCCTCCACATGGCTCTGTTCAAAGGACCCCTTGGGTCTCGATGTCTAATCTAGCCTGTCTTTGGCATCCTTTTTTAGTTTCCTCCCTGCTCTCCTACACATGCTCCACAGATGTCTCCTTGCCCCACAGATGTTCTGCTGTGAACTGCCATCGTTCATGTCTTCTCCAGCCCCAGATGGGCTTGGAGAAGTGTGGTCCTGCTTCAGTGAGACCTTTTGGTAGGAACTGTGTTGTGAGTGTACAACCCAGGAACACAGTGTGCCCGAGGCTGGCCCCAGGACCTCCTGAGCATCTCTCCCCTGTGAGCACAGCTGCCCATGTGCCAAATGCCTGGACCTGTGGTGGTTCTGCCTCTATGGAACTTTTCTCCATATGTGTGTATATCTGGATCAGAGCATGTTCTTGCCTTGCATGGAGTTCATGGGAACACCATGCACACCTTACTCCATGCCTGTTTATAATTTACCTTGGACATGGACATCTGGACTCCTTTTCTGTCTACAGCTGTGCACTTTGCTTCCATCCTACACATCACTAGGTTGTTGTGATTGCTTTCCCCATGGTGGGCTGGGTCACAATGGGATTAAAAAGGTCATCTAGAGAGGAGGAAAGAAACTGTGTTTAGAAGATTAACTGTTTCACCAAGCTCCAGCTTTGTTTTATTTCCCACCAGGATTGAGTTGCCAGGTTTCAGCTGGCCTCCTCCTTCCTGAGCACCTCCAAACTGCCAACAGAAGATGAGCATAGGGCAGATCCGGCTTTCAATAAGAGCTGTGGACCCTGGAACACCAATACATCCATAGACGACTAATGAATCACATCACTTATGCATTAACTTCTTTGAAATGCAAAGCACTCCCTTGATATTTCAGCATTTTCCACCTAGTCCAAAGCAAAACTCAACAGGCAGAGGGAGGCAAGGGGGAAGCTAAGCAAGGTAACGTTTCCACCTTGTGTCTGTTACAATGATTGCATCAGCCTTAATTACAAAGGGACTTTTTGCCCTTTAAAACAGTTCTGTGCAAGTTGTATTCTAAGCTTTCCTGCCTCTGGCTAGCTCTGCCTCTGAAGCAGTTTCTTTCATACATTCAAAACAGTTTGTAATTAACAATCACATTGTTTTCCTTTGAATATTGACGGAGATACAGAAAACAGAGATTGGGAACTGAGATGCCGATATGACTGAGTATTATTTTGCTTCCATGAAATGACTTTTCTCATTTTATAGCAAATTGAGTGCTGATGAAAGGTTTAGAGTAGTGAAGAGACCTTGCTCACCGGTTGGTCCTGAGGTCTGGGAAGCTGGTTCATACACTTGGAATATTTTCTCTCACATCTATGGTGAAGAAGGGGATTTTGGCTCTGCTGCCCTGTAATCTTTGGCCCATGTTCTTGACTCCATTGGTTGCCTATGCAGAAAAAATCCCTGACACCATTTTTGCTTTTACAAAATATACCTCAATGGGAAACAGCAGAAAAGAATAAGCAAACCCAGGAGTATCTCAGCTCCACCATGAGTTCCTAAGCTACTCAGTCAAACCAGAGCAGGCTTAATTTGAAGCCTTGTCTCTGTAAACAAGAACCAGATTACAAACTTCTTCAGTTATGGTGCAAAGCTTGGATGAGAGGATTGTTCCCTCCATCTGTTCTTCTCATTGACAATCTGCCTTTAAAGCCATTGCTGCATAAATCTGGAGGAAGCATAAATGCAGGAGCACCTGAATATTGTTTCACAGATGGGGACACATTTTTTAAGCAGAGATTTCCCTTACATTACTCCATTTATTTTACAGGGTGTTTTTCATGACCATCCTTCCAATGCTATGGCTGCCTGGCAATGAGATGGCATCCCCGTCTTAGGCTTGTGGCTGGCCAAATTGGTTTTCAGTAGGAAACTTTACTTCATGAACACTGTTGTGACATATTTTGTTTGCTTTCCCCCCTTTCAGTGTAACTGCTTTCTGAACAAACTCACATTTCTCATCCAAGTCCTGTAGGGGGACTGTTCGCTTTGAGCACTCCATGTTGCCCGCTCCCACTCTGGAAAGGCTTGGGGAGATCATCCACATACTTTACTTGAAACTCATTCTGACATAAACAAACAAAAGCCCCCAGGAATAAACACAAAGTTGAGGATTCTGCCTTTGCATATCCTTCTCCTCCTTCCCCAACAGGCAGTCTGGCAGCTCCCATCCTGTTGACAGCGCTCTCTCCTGTTCTTCCACCTTTCATCCTGCAGGATCCTTAATGCATTTAGCACAATGGCTTTCAGCTTCATCACCTTAAGGGCCACTACAAGTTTTCTGACAGCAACACAGACGTGGACTGTTGAATGGCAGAAAGGAAATTGCTTTTATTTGCAACCTTTTCACAACTCCATGCAAGTAGTCACTTGGACCCCCAGGGTCTCAAGGACCATGGATTGAAAGCCACTGACTTATCAGGCAGCATATGGAGATCACTTCAGGTAACATCTCTGGGTGGGAATGGGTTAGCCATCAAATTTAGCAGGCAGCAGCATTTCATGCAGATACAGGAGGGACTAAGAAGCCACTGAAATTGCAGTGGAACCTCGGATATTCCTGATGCAAATGGGAAGATGAGCCTGGTTCCTTCACCTGCTCCCCAGAGCAGAGGCACAACAGGTGCCATACTCCTGATCCCAGACATTCAAAGTTTGCCAGTCTGGTCTCCAAATTCAAAGAAAGATATTAAGTGCTATTTTCTTTCCACTTGCCTTCTGGCTCTGGAACCAGTAGGCTGCACTCAACATTCACAGCTTTATTTATTTTTTCCCCAGCCACAAGAACTCAAGTTTTCCTTTTTCTCTCTCTCTCCCTCTTTTTTTTTTTTTTTTTTTTTTTTTTTGTAGTAAATGCCAAAAGCTGAGAGTCTTGCTAAATCACTTGAACTGGGGCTTTAAGGAAAATATCCAGTATTGGGAAGTGTGCAGTGTATGCATGAGATTTGGCAGTGCAACAGGAGATGAAACCCAAAGATGATGTAATGCGGCCACGGTAGGAAGGACAACACAAGGATTGTGTTTGGGGGTGTTGGCAGCCCTGGTCAGAGGGCAGGGTTCTGTGCCTATGTCCTGTGTCTGTGACAGACAAATGCCATGGCATGCTGTGTCTCACCAACCCTCATCCCTGCCTATCCACAGTCCTGGACTCAGGAAAATGTAGCAGGAAACATAAGGCAGCTTCCTGTGGTTGGCTAGGTGGTGCATCATGCTACGGGCAGGGTCCTGATCTCCCTGGGTCATAAGATCTCAAAATCCAGCTACTAGGAGAAGTCTCAGCCTAAGAAGAGGGGAAAATAAGAAATGAAAATATGGGCACAGACAATGGACCCCAAATTTCTCAGCTTTCATATTACTTCCCCTTCCCCCTCCTTCTCTGTTCTTCAGTCACTGTATTCTTCCTGGGAGAAAGTGTCTGTTGGAAAACAGAGAGAAGACGACAAACACTGCTGTGGAATTATTTAACGAGCCAGAATGAATTGCATTTGAAATCATTTAAATGGGATCTGGGAGTATTTAACTGCAGCACAGGAACTTAACAAGAGTGGGAAAGGATTTTGTGCTAATTGCTGGCAATGATATACCTACGGAGAGAGAACATGCAGCAATTAGTAAGCAAGGCTGTAATTTCAGCCTAAGGTCCCTGTCTGCCCCTGAATATGGCATGGATTATCTGCTGGAAGGAAGATGGGGCACTGATCCACAGCTGACCAGAGAAAGAAGCAGATGAGATTCTCCTTAATAAGTCATTACCCAAGTTTTTCCAACAGTGGGATGAAGGAGACTGTGGGGTCTGCTCAGACCCAGACATCCCTTTGCATCATCCCAGGTTTGAGACCTGACCTCCTGTTTCCCAGCCTGGCATGACTCAGATTGGAAAAGCCAAAATAGAACACAAAGCCTCACCTGTTTTTGCCCACCTAGAGGTGGCAAGGACTGGCCCTTCAGCCAGCCTGCACTTAATGCTTGGGTGATGGCACTGCATGGGGAACCTGGGGAGCAATACACTCATTTGTTGCTGAGAACTCAGCAGCTTCAGAGCATACTCAACACTGCTGGATTTGGGGAACCAGCAGAACAAGACCAGGGAGCTGAGGATAACCTCGTTCATAACCTGGGTAAGAGCAGAGCCTGGGGTGAAGAACTGCAGGCTGGGGCCATATGGTGATAGTGGGGTGAGATAGAATGATGAATAAGGAAAGGAGATGAGATGAGATGGGGAAACTTTTGGAGGTGAAGTGCCAAGCATACAGGAGCCTGCACCCACCAGAAACACAAGTGGCCCCAAGCCTGAGAACAGGGAGCTGCCCTTCCTATAGAGATACCCATATAGGACAGATCTTGTGGTCCTGCTCTGCCGTGTTTGTAAAAGAGGGGTACCAATGATGCCCAGCAGCATGACTCAAGCCCCATTCCAAACAGAGATATCTGCCACAGCTCTAGAAGGGACAGCCCTGGCTAGCAGCAGACCTGGGAGGGTGTGCTCACTGCAGGGGAAGGCAGAAAGCCACCAGCTCTCGGCCGTGCTGCTGATGCCCAGCAGCTGCAGGCAGCCTCCGCCAGCGTCTGCTCATTGTTCTCTGGTCCTTCCGCTCCCCGTCTCCATTCTCTCCCTGTGATGTGTCTGCCTTTGGCTTTTTGTCTTTCAATCAGTTTTCATCTCAGTAATTCCCATTCAATGGTTATTCCCTGATCTTTCTAATTGAGATCAGAGCTTTGTATAATAGGAAGGGGGGAGGGAGACTATTTTTAATTTGCTACGTTCCCATTAATAACAAGTTCTAATTAAAAAACCTCCATCTTCCATCCTCCCAAGTTCAGAGGAAAACTCTATGACTTCTGTTGGAATCTTCTGCTGATAAATTGGTACCACAGCCTCCTAGAACAGCTGGTCCTCTTTAGCAGGCATAGTAATTAATGGGAATAATAAATGCATTCAAAGCAGGTTCGTAACCCTCCTTTCTGTGCACTCAGACATCTCTTCACATTGGAAGAGACACACATCAACATTTCCACTTACAAAACAGGCCCAAAAGAGCTGCCTGCAGCTAACAAGCCTGAGTTTCATTAGCACTCGTCCCATGATAAACCTTGTGATATGAAGTGTCCCATGGATGGGGATATTCCCTCTTGACTGGAAATGAAGTGGATGCAGAGCAGGAACCGTACCTTGTAGCACCTCTGCAGCTGTCAAGGACTTTTTGCCAATCGAGAGTTTTATATCACAGCTCCCCAAGCCCTGTGGGGAGGAAAGCCGTGTTCTGCCCTTCCTGTGGAGCCTGCACAGAGGGAGAGGGTCTCCAGTTTTACAGAACACAGACTCACACATGTCCTGTTCTGATGAGTGGGATGAATGTGGGGGCAGCTCAATCCTGAGCTAGCAACCCAGGCAGAAGCAGCCCTACCTGTGCCTGTGCTCCTGTGTGATGCTGCCCTTGATGCTATGACAGAGGAAGGCAAAGTAGAAAAGGGACCTCCGAGTGCTTTGCCCTTTGCACAGGAAGACAGGAAATCAGGATTTTCCTTTTTCTCCAGCTCCTCTTTTGTTTTGCTGTGTCCATCTTCCTGCCTGCCATGTGTTGTGATATACAGATATTACTACCATGCAAAATCCACACAGTGGGACTGAGAGAGGAAGAGGGAGTGGATGCCAAGAGAAGGCTGAGGTCACACCATGAGCTGGAGATGATGTTCAGATTTCTTGATTTCCCTTCCTGGGTGCACCAGCCCAAAACGTGGGGACAACCATGCCCAGAGAAGGAGACAAAAGGGGCCATATCCAGCTTGTGTCAGCAAGCACAGAGAAGCAGAAGCAATAGGTCCAACAGGCTGCACACCCTCTCCTCCCTTTGTGCAGATCTCCATTTATACCAGCTGCTGACTTGGGCTTCCTTGGATGTGCAGATCAGCTCTGCTGGCGATGGATGACCCCTTGCTGTCCCTCTTGCTTGCTTTTGTTCACCGCTGCCGAGTTAATGGACTCATCTTAGGAGTGGCCAAACCAGGAGCCATCAGTGCAGATATCCCCGAGCTGAGCAATCTGTCCTGAGCAGTGATTTCAATTAAAGGGTCATTAGTGTGAAATCTTATCCAGCCCAGCTCCCATTTGCCAGCAGGAGGTCATTCTCCTCTCTATCCCAAGCCCTGCTCTGCGGTTAAGGCGCGCTGCTCCTGATGGAGCCCTCCAGTTTTGCTAAAACACAGCAGCTGCTGCTAATAAACAAACATATTGATCATAGAGATATGGGCTGTCAGGGACTTAATTCATGAATGAAATGGGCTTAAGAGCGCCTGGTAGGCAATGGCTCTACTTAAAGGGTTCCTAGCCAAGATGGTGTTTGGAAGTGGGAACAGAGAAGCCCAACAGCTGCTCAGCACTGGGGTGTCCCAGTCTGGGACTTATGTAAAGATCTGGGAATGAAATTTATTTGTGGTACTGAAAGGAGCAGAGCAAGGTTTCTGCTTTATCTTTGTAGACCATTGATAACATGCATGTGGTGCAGTGAAGGGCTCTGTGCTTCCCTTCTTCTATGGCATTTATAGTAAGAGTTTCCTGGTTTTGCTCCATCCTTTGGGGAGCATCTGGTCAACCCAAAAATTCAGGGCTAATTTGAGGAGAAAACTACCAAATACCCCATAGAAACTAGTCCCTCAAGTCATTCAGGGGTCTGGGACTTGTAGAGAAACCAGAGCAGGAACCATGCCTGCCTGCTGGAGTTTGTGATACCCATTTCATGGATCAGATGCTGCTTCAGCATCACTCAGAAACTACATCAGAGCTGAGGAGGGGAGAGCTCCAAGTTGCCAACATTTCTATCCTCCTGACAGCGAG
Source organism: Pithys albifrons albifrons (assembly GCF_047495875.1). Lineage (NCBI taxonomy): Eukaryota > Metazoa > Chordata > Aves > Passeriformes > Thamnophilidae > Pithys > Pithys albifrons. The sequence goes on from NC_092470.1 coordinate 14,137,491, forward strand.
CAGGTTTTCCTGGGTTTTGATCAAATTTTCCTTCCACAGACAGACAGTAAAACTCTGCCTGCATCTAATACCAAGGCTGCTTATATCACTGCGATACTAATGCTGCCATTGTTTCTGAATCATCACCATTATGTGGAGTCAAACCCAAACAAGGTAAAATCAGCTCAGAAATGGATCCTGCACAGCCAGGTACTGTAATTACAACAGATGTATATTTGAATATAGCCTTTATAGGTGCAGTAAATTACACTGCAATACGCAAGGATATAGGTTGATCTTTAACTGGTTTCCATCCTTTGGTATTGGCCACGATGAAAGCGGCTGTTAAAATAGGTCTTTGTATTTATGGTCCTGGGATGTGGAAGCCTTGCTGAGAGTTTGATGAATGAACTTTCAAGGACAGGAATAGTTGTCAGTCTGAAATATTTATCAGTCTGAAATCTCCCTGCAGTTCATTCCATGGTTTGATACCTCCATTTTTAATTCCTGTTTTCTAGGTTTGTAGCTGTGGTTCCCTGAGCAGAAGGAGGGTCTCTGCTGTGGGGCTCCAGTGGCAGGACTGCATCTCTGCCTCCTTTGCCCCTACCTTTCACATCTGGCAAAGTTGGAGGGAGGGAGATTGGCTATAACTTGGGGATCAGTCCTTGGGAGGTTGACAGTCTGGGGAGGGCAGAGAAGGGAGAGCTGCCTGCTGCTCTTCTTTCAGGGCAACCAAGATGTAAAAACCATCCCAAGCTCTCTGTCTTTGTGCAAAACACCTCTGCGAGGAGGCCTGTGGATTCTTCTTCTGAAATCAATGATGGTTGTGCTGTTTACAGAGGGAAAGAAAGGAGGTGCACAAATTTCTGGGCATTCAGCAGCTGAACTAGCCCCGTGGCAGGGGCTGGGTGGACACAAGGACAGCATCTGACCTCTGCACTGCCCAGCATACAGCAAATCCTGCTCTAGTGCTGTTATCTGTTCTCTCCATGTCAGCAATGACCTCTGTTTGAACTGACTGTGGTACCCTGCACAAGCCAGCCTGGGCTGCTCCTGCTGCCCTCTGCCCCAGGGGCCATGTTCCAGGACTTGCCAAAGAGATTCCTGCTCCGTGCATAGCAGGAGGTGGAGAATGTGTCTGGATGGACTGCATGCCTCCCCCAGTGTGTGAGTGGACACTTCTGCTGTAATGCCTTTGCCATAGGCTTCCTGCATCCCTCTGGCCAAGGAGAGGCCAAGGGAACTCAAGGGCAGATGGATAAGATGGGCTCTGCATCACTCTGCATCTCATTTCTCCCTGACCAACAGCACAGTCCCATTTGCTGCCTGATCTCTGGTGTCCCCTTGATTCACGGCATGAGCAGTATGTCTGGGACTACCAGTCCGCTCTGATGAAGAAGGCAGCCTGGACACTTTGCTTCTCATTTCTTCAGGAGAGGAGGGGCTGTAAGGTTTCACACCAGCACAGATGAAGTTTCCTCTTCTCTTTTGAGAACACAAACGCAAACCCAGTGGAATGTGTTTCATTTCTGGCCCATCCTTCCGTGCTGCTTTTACAAGTCTGTTGTGTTTTGCACATAAAGTGTGAAGACCATGAGTAGTGCATGAGGCCACTGCAGAACCATATCCCACTACAGGCCCATGCGTGAGAGCAAGAGTGTCTGCTGAGCAGGAAAACACTGGGTTCCATAGGGATCTGCTGCTTGAGTAAACACTCAGGACCACAACTCCAGATCTCTCTTCTGAGCCTGATCTCACCAGCTGGAGGTTTCTAGACTCCTCAGGTCTCAGGCACCCAGAACCTGCAAGTTAATAAATGTCTAGACATTATCCCCTGAGAGAGGAGTTGAAAGCTCCCTATGATTCACCTGCAGCAAATGCCAACAAAGCACATTTGCTTGAGGTTTCTTGAAGCCACCACTGAAAGGTCAGATCCCTCAGTGAGACGAAAAGCTCTTTTCTTCCTTCTAGCTGTTCCATCAATACTTGTTTTTCCTCTCCATTTACTTTTACCTTCCCGTTCAGAAAAATGTAAACAAAGAGGGGGAAAATGCTGTTTCCCATGTCAGTGGCTAAGCATCTCCTACTGCCAGAGGCCAGGACAAAGACCCCAGCACAATTTTGGGGCAAGAGTGTAGACAAGGAGTCCCCAGTGATGACCAGGGCTGGTGCAAAGCTGGTGTGAAGTTGAGGTGCAGAGGGGACATCTGATCTTCTCCATCCAGAAGCAAGGCATGGTCCTTGTTCTTTATGTGTTCCCTTCAGCCTGGCTGGCTCCAGGATCCTTTCTGAATCTTGGGGCAGGAAGAAGAACAGATGCTGTGCACAGGGAGAAGGGAAGGTGGGAACAATGGGAAGTCTATGTGTATCTTGCCAGCTATGGTTTTATGACAGCTATTGTTTTAGGCCTCAGAGATGGGCAGCGGGTGGAGAAAAGGATCCAGTTTTACCCTTGCAATAATTTATTTAAAAATAGTGACCTCTGTTGTAGCCTCTGTCACCTCCTTGGAAGCAGCCTTTGAGGGGCTGCTTGTTAGCCCCATTGGGAGGAAAGCAAATGGGTCTCCAAGCCTTTGGACATCGCCAAGGAGGTCACTTTTCCATTTTGGATGGCTCCTTCTTCCAGCAGCCACCCAACATGGTTTGGACATGGGAAGCCAGTGCTCTTTGAGGTGGGAAAGGAGACCTCATTCTCTGATGTGGGAGCAGGAGCTTTGTGCAGACTGGAGCCCTCTCTTGCTCATCTAGTTAATGGGTCTCCACTGAGTTATTCACATAATACCATTTAAAAATAATATTCCTTAACCCACTTCTGGGCCCTTCAGTGATGATTACTCCAGCTGCAGCCCACCTCTGTTTCACTTGCCATTACCACCCCTCCCTTCTCCCCCATCTCTGTCTTGTTTCTCTCTCTTGGTTGTGGCCTTTGTCCAACAAAGCACTTAACCAGGTGTTTCACTGAACAAGTAACCTGGCCCTCTCCATGTGGTGGATCCGGAAGCCCTTTGCAGGAGGCATCTGGCCACCTTTGCCCTCTGGACACCTGGGATTTTCATGGTGTGGAGAAGCTCTTGGTCTGTGGGTAGAGGAGCTTGGAAAAGCCTTGGATGGCCCTCCTGACCTGCTGGCTGTGATCTGCAGTCCTACCATCTGCTTTTGTGTAACAAATGAAATAAATCACTAAGGATTTCCTTCCTGAGCTTGGGCAACAGGAGCAGTGCTGACCCTCAGGTTGGACTAGGCCATCCAAGCTGGTGCTGCTCAACAAGAGGAGAAAGGCTGAGCTTTTTAGATCTTTGCATGGGAGAAAGAGATGGGAGTGACGGGTGCTGTCTGGCCATGGAGGGCAGCTGGAGACCCCAGTTGAAAGAGTCCAGGCAATGATCCCAATAGCACCTTCTCCACTTTGCACCTATTACAGATGCTTTTTGTAGGTGTGTTTGTTATTTGCCATGGACCTTCTCACCCATCACCCAGTGTGCACAGTTTTTACACAACACCCAAGTCAGAAAATTGTCCAGGCCCACTGTATTAGAAGAGGTAGAACATTATTTTTGCTGACACAAGGGAGAGGAGTGTCTCCAGGTGGCTGAGTAGTCCACCAAAGAGGTAAAAATATTTCCTATGTGACCAGGACCAGATGCTCTGCCTTTCACTCCTAGAGAGAGAGAGAGACTCAAGGTTTGCTTCTTGCACTGGTACAATATCTCTGCTGCTCAGATAAGACAGTGGGGCTTACATTTTGGAACTTATATATTCAATTAATCAATGGAATATTCCATTAGTGTAATAATCACTTGGCATCGCCTGATCTATAGGTACATCTCAGCTGGGCCTTGCAAATTGATTTCTGATGAAGTTCTAATTGACTGCACAGGCAGAAGAGGACCTGTCTGAGCATGTTGAAGCAGGGCTGGTAAAGGCTCTGGCAGCACCACCTCCCCCCAAGGAAGGGGAAAGAGCAGGGGGAGGTGTGATTTATGCCCATTTATCACGACAGCCTCTATCCTATCCCGTTTTATTGGTCCCAAGTGAGGCATGAGAGCTTACAGCTTTAATGCAGAAATTTGCAGGCAGCCGGAGACCCCCGTAAGCTGCTGACAGCTGCTTGTCACTTAAGCAGTAGGTGCCAGGAGTACCCTAAATCTTGAGCCTCCTAACGCAGGATGCAGCCATGGCACGATTCCTGCAGGGACGTCTCAGGTTTCCTCTGGCACGTGTGTATTCACTGGCTGGGCTCTGCCAGCCCTCTCTGTTGAGCCATGGGGATATCTTTCTGCTGCTGTGGCTCAGAGCATAAGGGGATGGATGTGCCCGGAGGGAGGCAGTGGGTGACTCGCATGTGTCCTTTCTTGGCCATCCTGCAGCCCTGTATCCTGAATGCTGTCCTTCCTGAGTCTGGAGGTAGTCCCTGAGGGAGGGTAACACTGCAGGGACAATCTCTGTTGCAAAAGGCTTATCATGGAATGCTTTGGTTTGGAAGGGACCTTAAAATCGTGTAGTTCCAACCCCCTTGCCATGGTCAGGGACACTTTTCTCTAGATCTCCATGCCAAAGACCTCCAAAGGCTCTCACATGGCTCTGCCATAAAGACTTAGTCATACCCTGCCCATGTTGGCAACCTGGCTGTGAACTTCCCTTGCTGGGGTGGTGGTAGTAGGAGAGCTTGTGGTCATGGCAAGCCCTAGGAGAAGTGCGTGATGAGTCTGGAGGTGTAGGTACACAGACATCCCGACCTCCTGGTGGAATGGGATTGCCTGCCTGATGGCATATGTTGCACCAGGGGATGGTTTGTCAACCTGAGGCCACTCCCGGCTGCTACAGTCACACACAGATGTGCAGAGGCACATCAGGCACATGAATGACTCAGCACAAGCTGCTGTGATGGTGGGTGCTGGCACATCAAGGGCTTGGGGTGTAACACCAGCCCTTCTAACAGCTCCCCATTCCTTCTCAGACCCTCACATGGGACCTGCTGGCTGCTTCTGCACTCTCCTGAAGGAGCTGCTAAAGGGCAGATTTAGCAGCTGAGCTTCCCACCACTCTGAGCATCAGAGGTGAGAAGGGGGCACAATGCTGATCCCTGAGCTCAGGCTGACTCTGCTCCTCTCCTTCTGCCTGCATAGAGGCTGAGGTGGCTGGTTAGGGAAAAGGTGACAGGTAGTAATTTCAAGAAAACTGAAAACAACAACATCAGTGAAACCAATCAAAACGTGTGTGGCTGGCTGCTGAATTTTAAGAAAGATAGCTGTATTTTTCAAACATATAGGAGTGACTGTAACTTCTTCTCCATCCTGCCTGCATTAACTTAAGAGACAGTTGGGTGCTTAAAGGTTACTTTGCAGGCAATGACTGTTCTGTAAAGGGCTGCTCATCTCTAACAGAGATAGGTTTTCTTTTATTGAACATCAGGCAGAGTGGATGAAACCTGATAAAAAACCCCGAGTGATATTTTCCCCATCCACTTTTCCAGTGAGGATTAATAACCAGCAAAATAAAAAGGCAATTGCGTCTCTATGTGCTCTGCTTTAAGCAATGGCTTTGTGTGGCAGGGAATGCAGCTTAGGTAAATGCCCAATTAGAAAGATTTTGTAGAATGACCTTTGAATCATCATGCCTAAACCTCTCTCCCCACTATCACCATTTCCATCACCATTATTTCAAGCCTTGCCTTCTTATGGTACAATAAGGAGATTTCAGTGGTTGAAAGCCCAGGTGTGCAGTTTAGGTAACAAAATTGTCCATGGGACTGTTAGGGTTGGGTGGGCAATGGCAGCATGGCTTGGAAGGGTGGCCTTCCTCCAGACCCTGGGAGACACATGAGTTACTTTGGGCTGTGTCTCCTTCCTCTCAACAAGGAAAGGTGCTCTGTGGTTTAGGCAGCTCTGCCCAGGAGGCATTTTTTGACTGCAAAAAAATTATAATGGCATCCTCTCCTATGTGGGGAAGATGATTTTCTCTTATGCTATACTCAAGGTGATGGGCTGTGAATCAAAACCTTTCTGTGGCTGTAGTTGCTGGTTGCTTCAGAGCAGTTTTGACTGATGAGGTTTGAATGATTTTTAGTTTGTTTGGTTTTGCTATTTTTAAATGAATGTTTTTAATTAATTGGTGAGCAGAGTCAGAAATAGAGCCCATGCTGGAAATCCAGCTGAGAGGAGCAAGGCTGCACATGGGGAAGAACTCAAGGAGGTGAAACCCATGCCTTCAGTGTGGAGGGACCTTTCCAGCAGCTTCCCCACTACTGTCTCCACCTGAGATCCTCACAGGAGACCCTTTTCTCATCCAACTTGGGCACTTGACAGAGACATCCCCTCCCAGCAGCCCATGAGCATTCTCTGTGGCAGACATTAAGGGCTTACATCTTTGTGGAGGGAAATCCCTCTGGGGCTTTCCCCAGACTCCCCTCTCTTCTGCATGATTTTAAACATAGGACATTGTTTGGTGGCCATCCAGCTTGTTAATGGGCTCAGGAGACTCACATGGTATATTTTGTCTGTCCCTTCAGGGGTGTGTGTTGACTGTTGATTAGATTTATTGTCTGTACATGGAGCAGATCACACATGTGGCTTGGGCATGGCCGAGGCACAGCACACAAGAGCTGAGCATCCTCAGGTAACCCCAGCCTGCTCCTGGTTCCCACAGGGGCTGAAGGATGAGGATTCAATGAACACATAGAGAAGTCTTCTCAGACCCTCTAAGACAGGATTTGGCCATAACCATGAGCATCTGGTGCTTATATCCACTGTAGAATGAGAACACCCTGATCTCCAGAGCTGTCGGCCCTAATTTTATCAGTAACATGAAATTTAATTAAAATTTGCCTTTTTTTTTCTAGAATGCCATTTGTTTGTCCCCCTCCTTTCTCTGAAAGCTGCACGACATATGGGGCAACCACGCTGCATGTGCTGAGAAAGCTTGTCCAGTCCTCCATGTGTCACAGATTCCCACACAAGTATGGAGACTATTAGGCAGAAGTTATTAAATGTCATCATTAATACACTGGAATGTGATGGGAGGGGATTTATTTTTATGCCAGAGTCTTGCATGTATGCTTCCATCATGACAGGGGGAAAAGGGAAGGGGGAGTTGCCCACAGCTGAGCTGTGGACCAAGATGCTGGGCTGCAGATAACCATGGGGCTGTGGTTGATGTAGTGCCAGGCTGGTTGGGTGCCAGGTCTATGGGAAGTACAGGGTGAAGGCAGCTTGGCTTTTTCCCAGGCACCTGGTTGTCACAGGGTGATCTGAGAACAGAACAGCCACCAGAAAGGAAAAGGCTGGTGCTAGACTTTCCACCTTGTCCGCTGAGAAAAAGAAAGAAAGAAGGAAAGAAATAAAAGCCTTCAGAAAAAAACTCTAAACATCTGATTCAGAGAGAAAAGAGCAATGGAAACAACTGCTTTGTGTAAGCACTGTAGACAATTTAATCCTTCCCCCTGGGCAGGATTGTCCCTTGCCTGTTGTGTCACACACACGCTGCTGCCCTGACTATGTCTGGCTGAACTGCTTTCTTTTCTTGAGGACCAGAAGGGCTCTGCCCCAGCTCCTGCCCCTCACCCTGGCTCCTGCTGGGGCTTTTCCCCAGCCCTGTCTCTTTGGAATGCTCTCCTTGACAGGTTCCAACACACCTTTGGCTGTGGCTAGGGACCACATCTAAAGACAATGTTTCTCATCAGAGTGGTTTTGGTTTTCCTCCCTCTGAGGGTCCCCCAGCCATTCTAGCAGTCCCAATTTGCTCTTCCAGCCTGGTTGTATGGTATGAGCAGGGATGAACTCAGACCCTCCACCTGCGGTTGTTACTGGTATCCCTCCGCATCTGTGCAGGGCATTTCTTTCTCTCCTTCCCAGGGGAAGAGTTTCAACTTCTCAAATCAAAATACTCTTCTTCACGTTCTTCACTGTTTTGTGTGCAATGAAATAAGTTTCTCTCCTAAACAAAGGTACAGGCAGTTTATGAGCTAACTAATTAACCCATAATCAGCATTTCATTCTCCTCTAATCACAGGCTACTCACACCCTGGTTCACGGAGTGCAGCCATGCTATAGCACATGTATTTATAAAGGGGAAAAAAAGCTAGTGTGCGACATGCCACAAGCATTATTTGCAGAGATAATGTCACTTCACTCAGGCACGTGGTGTGACCTACCTGGGGTAGGGAAGAAGGGGCTCAGATGACTTCAAGGGGTGACAGTGAGCTCTGGAGCCTGTCACCTTCTGAGTACAGGTTCAATGACCCCTGGAGTCATAATGGCTGGTTGTCACTGCTGCTCAGCCGTGGTTTGGGAAGCAGCAAGGTCGGAGGGGAAACAGACCAGTAAGTCTTGTAATCTTCATCTCTGCTTTAAGCAGAACTATTCTCCAGGATGTTGTTTTTTCCTAATGTTTCCAGTTGCGTTTTCATGTCCCTCCAGCAGCAATCCTTCCATGAATCTGTCCCAGATATGCTGAAAACAAAAGATTTTGAAGAACGCATCTGTGCTTTTTAATTTATTATTTTTTTCCTCCACTATACCAGGTACTACCTTCCCCAGCACCTGCCTTTTGCCTTCCCGTCTTTGTGGGTTGATCCCTAGTTTTTCTCTTCAGCCAAGTAAAATGGATTTAGCTTTTTTAACATTTCCTTGTAAATCAGACTTCTGATATTGCTGCTGCCCTCTGAACTCTCTCCAATTCGTCACTCTATTCCTGGTACTGTGGTACACTGACCATGAAGAGACAATGTTTAAAAACATCCACAACGCGGGTGGCGATCTAATGAGACAGCCTATAAAAATATCGTTACATGGTGAGCTGAAGGCATTGTGCAGCTCTGTAATCATTTTCAAGACGGTAAAATCATTCTGCAAGGACAGCCTGTCTCCACTCTGATAAAATCAGGGCCAGAAAGGCAGCCCAGCTTGGAGAAACAAATTGCAGAGTTTTTTTTTTCTTTTTTTTTTCCTTTTTTTTTTTTTTGTAGCTCCCAAGGATTTATTTTTAAGTAAGGGAGCTGTCATGAAGTGGGACAGATGTTGAGAAGAAATGAAACCAAAGTGGTGGTGTTTTTACCAAGCAGAAAGTGGATGGTTTAATCCTCTGCTCTCCCTTTGGCTCCCTAGCTATCCCTGCAGTGCCCTGACACACTGTGTCCGAGATGTCTCCAGCCATCTCAGGCTGCCAGTGCTCTCTTTGAGCCTTTTTGGACCCCCAGTTGATGCCATCCTCTGCTCTGTCTCCCACAGCAGGTGGTCTTCATCCTTCCCATGTCTCTTGCTTTGCTGTGAAGCTGTTCTTGTGTTTCCAGTCTGCTCTCTGTCTCTGTATCTGTGAGACTTGCTGTGTGTGGAGGGAGATGAAGAAAATGAATTAGGCCAAGAAAATGCCAGAAGAACCGAGTGAGAAAATCTGTGCTAGAGGTGGGTCTATCTATGTTCATCACTGGGGCCCTTAGGTGTTAAAGGCTCCACAAAACAGCCCCCAGTATTCTCCCAACTTCCAACTCCATGAGCACCATGGGCTTTGCTTCTCCTCTGTCCCAGTATCTTCCTTCCCTTTATCATTGAGGTTTTGTAGGCCAATGAAACTCATAATGCATTTCCTGAAAAACTGCAGTCTGAGTTGAGAGGGTTTACAGAGTCTCTTGGCATTGGTGGGTTTTTTGTTGCTCTCTGTTTTTTTGTTTGCCTGGTAAGCATGTATTGCATAAGATCTCTTCATGTTCATGGGATGCTCAGAACATTGTCCTGGTTTGCCATTGTTCGGGTTAATTTATGTTGGGTTAGACCTCACCCTTTGGAAACTGTCCAGAGTCTTGGTGATGCAAATCTTCCTGATTTATATCTCCCCCACTCAGGGAAAAAATAAACCAAGAGGAATTTAAGGAGTCCCAAAGACAGGAGAATTAAGGACAATTTGCACCCATCACTTGCCCCTGGCAAGGAATTCTGAGGTGATTTGGGGTTGGTAAGCACAAACCTTTCATCTATTTGTAGAAGGAAGGAAAATTAAATCTCATTGCCTGTTTGTGAAAGGAAATTGCCCAGAATAGCTTTGACAGAATAAGCTATTCCACAATAGCTCCCCATGCGGACACTCAAGCCACTTTGTTCCAGGCTAATTAGTGTGCTTCCAAGCGAAGTAATTATTCTGGAAGGGAAATCTCTCTTCTCCCACAAAGACTGTCTACTTGGAGGTAGCTATTTGGGAATGACACAAGTAGGCTATCTGAAACCATGGCTGCTCCACTGACCAGTGTTCCCTCATTGAGACATCCTAGGCATAGAGATATCCCACCATTTATGGGTGGGAGGCTCTTGGGGGTGTTTGGAGGTGGACTGAGGAAGCAAACAGCCATGTGGATATATCTGGTTGGTCACCCAGGTGAGGTAGGACTTGGCTGGACTCCCCCAGTGGATTCTTATAGGCCTCAGAAGAGGTGGTGATTCAGAAATTACAAAAGCTTGCACCAATCCTGTTATTTCATGTCCTTTTTTTATTCCACTGTGTTATGACCATGCTATTAAATGTCTGCTCTGAGGGCTTTTCTCCTTCTCTCAGATCATCTCACTTTTTTTTTTCCCCAAAGAATTTTTTCTCACCTATTTTGCTACTGACTCACTGGAGAGCCTAGATTTAGTCTGAATGTTTCTCAGGAGACTGCCTGGTGTCTCACGTGGCTCATTCCCTGTAATTTACAGAAAAGTTCTTTTTATGAAAGATGAAGACTTGTGTGAGCTGGGAGCTTCACCCAAAGGTGTGACCATTTAGCCAGGTTCTGTACCAAAGCATTGGACTGGCTTGGAGCTCCTGGGGATGGCTCTGACCTTCTTCATGCTGCTTGCATCACGCTCAGTGGAAGCTGACTTAGTTTACACCAAGGAATCTGAGTTCAAGTCTTCCAGTAGCAACCAGTGCAAGGACCTGCACCTCTTGGAGCAAACCTGTATTTGCCTGGTTGCTCTTTGAGTTGCTTCTGGCAAAATACTGGGATGAGACTGACTATAGCAGAAATAACAGAAGAGATCCTAGGATCCATCTCCATCTAATCCAGAATCCTGGAGATGTTTTATAATCTGCTTATATTCAGGGCTTGATAGTTATGGTTCAGCCCAAAGCAACCTCAGAGCTGTAGTGTTCTCTTGAAGCTGTCGAGTCACATCTCAACCTCTTGTCTTTGCGCATTGTTTTGGAGAAGGGAAGCGAAGTTGTGCACTGTTTTTCTGGCATTTATAGTCCTTTATTCCTTATTTACTTAGTCCTAAGCATGGGGTCATCTGGTATTGGGAGGGGCAGAAAGAGGTGCTAGGAAGGTTGAATGACCCATGCTGGACCCCTTCTCCCTGGAAAAAGTTCAAAACAACTTCATAAGCATTTTAATGTCAGTCAGAGAGATTCTGTGTGGCCATAAGCCCTGGCATGGTCTATAATTACACAGGATCTGCCCACTTTGAAAAAGTGATACTTACATGGTCCACTGGGCCCTGTGTCCCTGTCAAAGTGCAGACCAGCCATTCCCTTTGGGACAGAGCACTAAATGAAAATGGATGAGAAGAACCCTTTTTTTCCATTAATGATAGTGTCTCTCTCCTTAAATTCAGACTCCATGGGGTCCCAGAGAGACTCTAGGTTCATATGTTAGGAAATAAATTGGGGGTTTGGGGATTTGAAAGCCTTTGGGGTGGACTTACAAGCCACCAAGGAGCTCAGACATGCCCAGGGGACTGCAGGTCTCAGTGGTGCTGAGTTCTATGGGTCTCCAGAGTGGAGAAAGTATTGAAAGAGAGATGGAGACACCATGGATGGACAAGTAGAATCCCCATCCCTTCAGCTGGCAGGATCATCATGCTGTAGAGAACTAGTTGTGTCCTTACTAAATCTTCTGAGTCCTCTGATCTAAACTGGCTCCTGTAGAGCATGGACCCCAGTTCTGAGGTCTCTCCCCCACCTTTGTCCCTGCCTCTCTTCAACCAAGTAAGGAAACAAAACTGGGGAAAGCATTGGAGCTTTTGTGTCTGAAAGAATTAAGAAAGGAGGCTGATAAGAATTAGGGGCTGATTCAGTTAATTAGTAGCAGAACTGGTATTTGCAACCCACAAGGCCCCATCCAGGGCCATGTCTCCATAGAGATCAGGCAGGGCATATTCCAGAACTGCAGCAAGGAAAGGGAGAGTGTCTCATGAAAAGGTAGTGCAGCTTTGCCAGGAAGTAGCAAAGGAGCCTGGGGAATATCTCCTACTCCCAGCCTAGTCCTGGCCCTGCCACACTGGCCCTGGAGAGGTAAAGGAGACAGTCTGGTATGGGAAGTGGCTGCGCTGGGGAAGCCTCAGTTTCCCTCCAGCAAGGGGCAGAGGGAATGAAATTTCTGTCAGTGAACATTAGTCTGACACCTCTTCAGTGTTGACTGTTATGTCCTTCTTCTGAGAGATTAATTACCTGAAGATAACCATACACCAGCCTGGTGCTTTCTGCAGCTACCAAACCCAGCCAAATCCCAAAGGCAGTCCCCAAAAAGGCAACATAGGGAACGGTGTGGCCGAGGCAAGGTGATGGTGACAGCTAAGGGGCAGAAATTTGGTTTGGAGGAGCTGGAGGGCTTTGCAGTTGCACTTTCTTGTAACTGCATCAGGGTTAATAAGCTCCATCTTGGGTGTCCCACCCCTTTGAAGGGCAGGGCAGGGCATCCCACAACCACCTCTGCATTTCCAGACAGAACCTTGCTGAAGCACCGGCTCCTCGGGTGCCCAGTCTAGCAATTTATCTCCCAGACATCTTCCATGACTCTGTATCTTACTTCTGAGCTGACCCCTTGCTCCAGCTAAGATTTTTCTCCTCCTGAATTATATTTCATCTGTCCAATCTGGAGAGATGAGCTGTGTGGAAATTTTGCAGATCTGTCTGATTTCTGCCACTTTATTCAAGCTTCACCCACTTCAAAGGGCACAAATGCAAATATTGACAAGTTCAATAAAAAGACCCATCTAGCAGGTAAACATCTAAACAGGCTGTCTAATGAGGGGGTTCAGGGAAGGTATTTGAAGAGTAAATCAGCCTTTTTTACTGATTTCTGCGTGCTGGCCTCTTTTCTAAACCCTAAATAATCCTCAAATATGGGCACATGGAATTGTTACCCTGCCTCAGCCCTTCCCAACAGGTGATCTCAGCCCATTTGGAATAGGTGGCTTCCTCCTTGGGGTTGAAAAGGCAAAATCCTCTGTGTTTACTGAGTTCAGAACTTTCCACGGGGCAGCAGCAAATTGGTAACATCCCAGATCACCCAGCTGCCCCATCACTTGGCTGTGCAGCCCTGCCTGCAGCCATCCCTTGCTCCCTAGTACTCAATATCTTAATTCAGCCCTTTCTGAATGACATTTGCAAAGATTTTCGCTGGTGAAGCAGGATGCTGGCCACGATCTCCACCATGATTTCAGCCTGTGGATGTGCTTCTGGATCAATCTCCAAGTTGGCACTGGTGCTGTTTGATCTGCTCATTGCAATGCAGTGGAGAGGAGTGAGTCCAGGGAATGAGCCTCCTTGGAATTAAACTGCCTCTCTAATATGATTACAAATGGCTGTTAACCCTCGTATCAACATGAAGGAATGCTGTCTAGGGGAGGTGGGAGTGAACGAGACGTGAAAGTCCCGCCTTGCTCTGCTAAATGAAAACGAGAGGTGCTAGTTAGAAGGAATAATGAGGTTTCCCTAGCTCCCTCACAGGGGGTTAGGAGAGTTATATTGTATTTGCAAAGTGCTTTGAAGTAGCGAAACATACTAGAAATGCTGCAGGTGCGAGCACCATTGCTCACAGTGCTGTTTTCACTCAGGTGAGAGAACTGCAGCTATGGGATGGCTTCCATCCAAGGATTTCAGAGTATGTCTTCTCTGTTGAGCATGTGCAAGGGGTTCAAATAGTATCATTGTGGCATTTTGGCAAAAGGAGAAACAGAGATGCAGAACACAGGGGAGCTGATGAACATCTCTCACAGAGCTAGGATTAGGAGTTAAAAGTCCTATTCCATATGCTTTTGTGACCTCCACCTAGGGGATACTTTGACTTGGAGACACTGGCGTTCAGCATGTATTGATTGACAAGGCTGCCATAGAGGAACAATGTTCTCTCTGGAAACCAAGTTCAAAACTTGGCTTTTCCAAAAACCTCCATGTGTGGGATCAGGGTAGATAAAATATTGTCTGGACCATTAGGTTTTCAGCCTGAAGGACCCAGGAGAGATCCAAGTGCTCAGCTCCAGCCGTGTGTATTTTCCCAAAGTCAAGTCAAACCTAAGCTCCTCCTTCAGCATCACCTTAAGGCTTAGGAGGAACTGAAGATATGACAGGCGATGGGGCTGTTTCACCCCAACTGTGTCCCTGGCCTGGATCAGAAGACCCTGGAGCTATAGCCTTGCTGGAACCACCGTCTCCCCTCCATGGGGCTGCTCGGGGCAAGGCGGGGTGGCTGCCTCGATGCCAAGCTGAACATGACACATCAGAACCTGATAAAAACTAATTTCCCCTCAACCTCCCCATTTTGTCTTCACAGCAGAAACGTCAGGCAGGCTGTACAGAAAAGAAGAGAGCTGTACCAGAAAAGGCTTGGCTTGGTTCCCACAGTCAGTTTGGTTCCCTCCATCAACAATCAACCAGGACAGGAGCATCTGCTTCATTTGGAAGGGCTCTTAAGCTTCATCCGTGCTCCCCAACACAGCAGCCATGAGCCATTACCCCCCAAACTGTTATCAATGTACAATGTCTTCAGCCAGAGAGTGCCTGCAAAGATGCTTCTAACCTTAATTTCTATAAAACCATGCTGCACCCTTGGCATGGTCAGGGACAGAGTGAGACACTTTCTCCTGAGCTGAAGTGGGGCTACCTGCAATGCCAAGGGGAATTTCCAAGGAAAATGAGTGGAGGGTGGGAAGGCACCTGCCCAGCATGGGCCATGGAGGGCAAGAACAGCAGAAGCACAGGATGTTCTCAGACCACTGACAGTAACAGCCTTGTCCATGCTTCTCCTTTCTTCTCTGTGACAGCTTGACAACCTAACAGAAAAAATGAAGTCAGTGAAGGGAGAAATGCTATCAGGAGCCCCGTGCTAAGAGGGCAGACAGGCCAGATTGGAGGAAAATGAGAAGCTGTCTGGACTAATGCAATCATTTATCACATAATCTTGCTCAGCAGTTGGGTGGGGAGCCTGGCAGTGCCTGGCACTCAGAGGAGGCTCTCTTGGCCCCTCGTACCCTGTTCCAGTTGGTGAGGGTTGTTTCTCCTGGATTCTCCAGGGCCCGGGGTTTCCCTTTCACCACTTTGTTGTGCTTGTGGTACTTGTGTCATTTTGCTATTGGCCTTATCCCCCACATACTTGCCTTCAGCCTAGAGTCAGACTGGGGCTTACTGTGCTTTGCTGTGGAAAGATGGCACCTTGTCAGGTCACTGTTTGTGCTGAGACATTTCATCACCAGGCCACTTTGGCTCCATACTGTGTTAGCCACTTGCCTGGAACCTGGATTTACTGCTTCCTCATCCCTGGCCATAAAATAAGGCATTGCTGAAACACCACTGCAAAAAGAGCTCAACACGAGAGCATTACCAAAAGGAAGCAGCAAGGGAATTTTCTTCCCTGCTCATGTTGCATCTTAGGTTTTGGTCCGTGTTGGGCCATATGTGATCTGCATCCCAGGGAATGGCCAGACATCAAAGGGTGACTTCTGGTGAGGATGAGCTCATTTGCTCCTGCTCAACCATTCCTGCGAGGCAGAGGGGTGGGAGCTCTGTGACTATCCAGCAGTTCTTCCCTGACCAGGGCTGTGAGAGTCTGGGTCAGGATCCCCACTGGCTTCAGCTGCTCTGGTTCTGTCAGGATCTGCTCTTCCTTTTGTTAAGTTTGCAAACTGGAAGGGGACTTACACTTCCCTCTAGACCCATGAAACCCCCATTATGCTGGCATGACACTCACCACAGTTCAGTCTAGCAAGGCAGCACCTCACACTGGAGATAGGTTATCCAAAAAGTTTACACATGGAATTTCAATACCAGACTGCAGGACCGGGGTGTCCACCGCTCCTCTGCAGCTGGTATTCATGGGCTTTGTGGTTAGCATTATCCTCTGGATCTCCAGGACAGCAGTGAAGTGCTAAACCATACAGCTCATTTATATAGCCCCATCACAGCCGAGCACTTATCTGAGTAATTACCAGAGCTGACCACAGAATGAGAAAGCCGATTTTGGCACCACTCTCAGATTTTGTTGTTTATTTCTTTTCTGAGGAAAACCAAACCTTCACACGCTGAGATGAGGGCTAGGCTGGTGTGTAGGGCATGGCTCAGGGCTGGGGAGCAGAGCCTCAAATCCTCTCTCTGCTAAAATGTTTTTCTCTCCTGGACATTCGTCATCCTATATCTCTGATGCTCCACCTGCAGACCCTCTCCCTTGTGTCCTCTCACCTTTCCTGGCTGTGGAAACCAGCTTGTTTCCCAGAATCATTTTGGCTGGGACAAAGCTTTCAGCAAAGTTGCAGCCGGGTCCAGCAGTTACTCCTCCTTCATCCGGACTCCCGGATGGGCCCCTCCATGTGTCCAGCTTCCTGTGTCCTCATCACCCCTCTTCAGAGCAGCTTTCAGGGAGCTGCTCTTCTCTGAATGAGCTCTGTATTCTCTCTTTGTACCAGCACAGCCCAAATCTATCTAGAAGAGGTGTCACAACCCTCCTGTGCCTGGTGAGATCCTCTGGAGGATGGCTGAGCCACCTCCAGTCCTTGCTCTTCCCATCCACAGAGCTGTTTGCCAACCATACAGCTCCAGACCTTCCTTTCCTCTGTTGCGGAAGGACCATCAGGAGGCAGACCAGCAATTCCAAGGGCAACACAGCCCCTCTGTGGCAGTGAACAGATCTGGGCCATGCCAATGGACCCTCCCAGAGTTTGACAGCTTTGATTGTATGCCAGTGCAGTGTTGGTTGGGGTCCAAGGAAAAGGGGGAGGTTGTGTGAACATTCATCCCAGGTTGGGGACGCACAAGGCATGTAAAAAACACCGGCTACCTCTTTTCTGGCTTAGCAATGGAGAAGCAAAATTTTTGAACCACTGCCTCCTCCAGGAATATGGAGTGTTAATTATTATTAATGACTCCTTATGACTTTTATTATTAGCAATTCTAATTAATTGGATTATTACTATTTCCTCTCTTGGAGATGATCGAGGGTGACACATAGAAGTGATGGACATTGCTTTCAATACAAAAAAGGGACAAGAGGGACTCAGGCAGTGTTATTTGGATAATATGAAGTGGCAGAGGTGGAAGGAGGTCTGGGAGACTGGTCCTAGAGGGAATAGGGATTAACAATGCCAGCGCCAAACCCTGCATGGGCTGGATGCTTCAATTCAATGTGGTTTTTTTTTCTATTTTCCAGCTGTAAAGATATAAAAGACTAAAACTAGTCCTTAGTCACAAGACTCCTAATCTCCCTATGCCTGAATCAACAGTGAATCCCTCCAGATGGGTGGGCAGGCAATTCCCTTGAGGCTAAGGCCAGGAGAAAACTGCCTGCAAATAGTCTGTACATGGCATGGGAGTGCCTTTGTCCCCAAATCTTTGTCTTGTCACACTCAGTCAGACATTCCCAATGCACCTGTGCCCAATGCACCTGTCCATCACTCTAGTTCCTCCTTACCTTGAGCTTGGGATGCGAAGGTCTTCCTTGTGGCAAGACCCATCATTAAATGTATGGCATAACACCAGTTCACCAAAAATAGCTCTGAAGAAAGAAAAAGAGAAGCACTGTGTATGCAGGCACGTGCATGCATGTGTGTGTCCACAAAGCCATTTGCTGTTTAGGTGTCAGAAATAAATTTTACCACTGGAGTCTGCAGCATCTGATTAGTGAATTATTCAGTTTGGAGATTGCCTTTGCCATGACCTCATTAGTAACCCCGAGGTGAGCAGGACGCATTAGACTAACCACCAGGCTGTCACTGAGGAGCAAAACTGGGGCATTAAAATGGATTAAAGTGCTTTACCAAGAAGTGCGGTGCAACTCATAGAAAAAGAAAAAACCACAAAAGGGAAAAGAGAGGTGGGTAGAAGGGGGAGAAAAGAAAAAGACCAATAAAATAAATAAACAAACAAACCATCCTGTTAAGCTGGCTGCCTGAGGATAAACAGGCAAGCAGGTGGAGGGGTGCAGGGGTTCCATTGTGTTGGCAAAGCTTGATCCCTCACTCTAGAGCCAGGGCAGGTCTGCGGTTGGGAAGAGGCATCTACAGGGCTTTTCACTTCTGCTTTGCCAACGGAGCCCAGCATCTGCTCAGTTAAACCAACCCTTAGGCTGCCAGCCAAATCCCCTGGCTGCCCAAATTCTCTGGCTGCCCGGGAGAGCCTCCTTTCTGACCCCTGTGGGCTGAAACCCAGCCTTGGACCTTCTCTAGTCAGGGCAGGTGATGTGGCGCTGAAAGAAGATCCTCACATGGATCTGACCTCTAAGTGTTAGTGCCCACATTTGGGTCCTCAGTTGTTCCATGCTGCTGCCTGCAGACAGGAATCTAGTGTGAATGTGCACCTGTTCCCTAAATCTGCCTCTAAGTGGGACTTAGCTGACATGGGGTGAAAGATGCTGTCCACAGTGATCATTCAAAGATGGTGGTGACCACCTTGAAGGAAGCATGACAGAGGGGCAGAAGTGAGATACTGTATTTTTAGTTTTCCTGACAAGCCTACAGAAGGGAAAGGGGGATGGATTTGTACCACGCTCTCTCAGGGTCAGCTATTCTTTCCTGGGGGGCAGGGATCAGCTGATGTGAACAGCTTTCATCTGGGGATGGGCCCGGTGACTGATGTGGTCACATTTGTTTGCTCAGCAGCAGTTGCAAATAATGGATGCTAAAAGGTTTTGTGGTTCATTGATGGCCATGTTCATAACCACACACTCTTCATCCCATTCTGGGGGAGAAATGCAGTGCTATCCATATAACTTCTCAGGTCTCCTAAGCCCTGCTTTCAACATTATGTGGCCTTGGTCCCTTGGTTGTGTGCATAAGAGACCTTGTTGGTGAGAGACGCGCCAACTTGGTGGCTGGACCCTGCGAGGAGATTGTCCAAGGGTGTCTTCCTTCATTCCATCCCTGCAGCTGCTAGTAGCTTGGCCTTGCACCCATGGAATGACCCAGACTTTTATGGGGTCTCTCTGTGGCTGTGCCTGTTGACTACACTTGCCTCTCCCACTTCTTTAGTGACAATACTGGGAGCATCTTATTGCCAACTCTCATCAGGGTGAATCTTCAAAAGGGGACTGTGTGTTTTCTCTGTGCCATCCAGTCCTCAGAGCCATGGTGACCTCCCAGGTTACTTCTCAAAACAGCCAGGTGTTTACTTTCCATCTGGCTACATCAGTTCAGCTTGGGACCGTCTGTAACTGGGGAGATTCCTATTTATACTTTCTTCAGCTGTCCCAACTCATCCACTCCAGAATACCTCTGCACCTGAGCTGATCTCTGGGCCAGTGCAGGAATGGGAGCTTGTTCTGTGTCCATTCTCCTCTCTGGGGTTTTGGACATCTGGGGCTATAAAGAGCAGGGCTCTGTTGGCTGACCCTGCCCCATTTGAATCCATCAGGCATGCCCTGGCCTCTCATGGGAGGCTGTAAGAGGAACAAGAAACCATAAGGAGGGTAGAACACAACTACCTAAGTTTTATTAGGTTTAATTGTCTCTATTTTATTATACGTGGATGCATAAAGAATGTTAATTGAATCAATTTCAAATACGCAGAGCAAACGAGCCACTCGATAGAGACAAGCTGAGAAGGGAGCAATTCAGGCTGTCAGTTCCCTGGGCCTTTCCTGAATCCTTCCTTCTCTACCCACCAGGCAAGTACGGGAAATTTGTTCATTTATTGCTGCTTAATAATATATACTCATGCACTGTGTATCCCAAGCTATTTGCATTGTCAAGTCATGTGCATTGACGCAGAAGCTTTGCTTTCCCTGGTGTTGCTGCCGGTGTCATCTTCAAGCGTTTGCCTAACGATGACTTGACGAAGCGAAGGGAAAGATGCAGCAGAATTGAAAAATGGCTGGGGGAACCCAACCAGGGCTCTGTCACCATCCCAGGAATTGCTGGACTGTGTTAATTGAGCATCTAGCAGGGATATTCAACTAGTACATCCTCTCCCTCCAATTAAAGCAGCCACATTGGCTTTGTTTTGAAGACCAGCCAAATTTCACTTCACTGATTTCCAGGGTGGTTGTCCTAGTGGCATTCTCATCTTCCATGAAAAATTGCTCTTGTTTCAACTTAGCCTTCTCTAAAAAATAATCAGCTTAAAACAGAAGAAAGTGCCTTATCAGATAAACAGGACATTCCTTGAATTTTATTTTCCCTTTTCCAGCCAGCCTACTTTGATCTGCTGTGCTGCCTCGGATACATAGAGACATGAAGGACCGTTCCCAGGATTTCCACCACTGTCTCAACAACTCACCATTGGATTTGTGTCTCTTCACATCTTCTGAACTTGGCGATCAGGCTTATAGGGTGAGTTTGAAGGACAAATCTGCTCTCTTATGTATGGATTTCTTTCTTCCATCTTGTGTTTCTTGTGGGAGCTGTTTGCAATCCACGTTTCAGTGATGAGCAGGTCATGTATCTTCACAAGGTTTTCCTGGGCCTGTCACTTGCTTAATTACTTGGAAGATCCCTTCGACCTCCCTGGTTAGGGCTGCTATTAATGAGTATTCTTTGCCCATCACAGCTCCTGGCCAAGCAGCTCAACAGGCTGCAAGATACTGCATGTCTGTTCAGGGGACACAGCTGGGAATGCCATTGGAGATATGGGAGCAGGATCTTCAGGTGAACCCTCCTTGGCACTGCCTTATCCATAAGGACCTTGTTCATCAGCACAGATGGATTATCCACTGGACTGAAGCTGGACCTTCTTCATCCACTCACTAGAGATGGGCACTTTACAAAGGACCAGTGTGAAAATCAATGCAGAACAAGAACCCAATCACACGCTTCCTACATCCCAGCCCATCAGGCATCAGTACCCTCCCTACACTGGTGTCCCCTCCAGCACCCAGCTCTGCCACCAGTCCTGGAGCATCCTCTTCTCAGCTCCCTGGCAGCCAGCAAAGGGTGGCCTCAATCCCTGCCTGTTTTGTAAAGTAAGGCTGGAGTTTTCTCTTGGCCATTTGCTAAACAGCTGGAGTGCTGCCTGTATCCAAGGAAACCTGCCTTAACCTGCTGCTTACAGGGAGGCTTCCACTAGGCAAGTTTCTCTCAGCTCCAAGTGCTCCTGGGTTAAGGTTTTGGGAGGTCTATAAGGTGAGATGCACCTGTCTCATTCTTCCCTGCCCAGTCTCTCATGCTCTTCCCACTTTGGGAATTGAGCCTGTGTAGAACAGCATGGGAAAAGCCCTGGTTTCCTCATTTTTTTGCACTTAGCTGCAGTTTCAAAAAAGCGGAGTCAGAGCCTGGGGGCTGTTTTTCTGCTTCTATTTCTTTTCCCTTTCTACTTCGTCTTCTTCTCTACTTCCAACACTTCCAGTAGGCGAAGTGCAGTGTAACCACCCACCACAGAGATGCTCTGTGCTGCATCTTTGACTGGGTCAGGTGTGAGAGCTGAGCATTACTGGGAGAGATGTGTGTGAGAACTTGGGAGGAGGTGGAAAGAATCAAAATCCAGGAACTCTGGAGAGGCTGGGAGAAACCTGTGGGCTAGGCAGTGTCTATGGCTGCTGTTGGGACTTTCCATCACTTCTCCAAAAGAATAAAGCCTGTAAGCATCAGGGACAGAAAAGAGCAGGCAACGTTCTCAAGTTTTTCTAGACTCTTTCTATTCCACTGGCCAAAGTTTACTCTCCGGATGTAGCTGTCAGCAGCTCCTTACCCTGCCAAGCCACTACTGCAGCCCTGACACTTCCCAGATGCTGTATCTCTCCAGAGTGCAGCTCTCTTCCCTGCCCTTCAGCACCTGAACCCATACCATCCATCTCATTTTATCCTATTTTATCCCATCCTGTCCCATCCCATTTCATGTAATGTTGTCAGCATTACCCACCCTGCACCCCTGCCCCCCCAACTTTGTCCCTGCTGCTCTTCTCCTCTGTCAAAGCAACATTGATCTCAGTTTTCTTTCACAAAGCTTACAGTCCAAAAAATTGCCTTTTCCTTCCCCATTTCTTCTACTTTTTGGGATTTGGTGGCAGGCAGAAAGGTTGAAGAAAACCATAGTCCTGTGGGGTGGATCAAAGCAGTTGTGAGCACTTGGGGGACTGCAAGATGGTCTGCAGGGGTGGGAAAAGGTGGGCAAGGCCTATGGAACAAGCCCAGGGAACTTTTTCTCAAGACAATTTGGGTAGAGAAGGGCTGGAGGCCATACCAGGTCTCCCCAGGCCTAGGAACTGCATGACAAGGCAAGCAAGGACAAAAGACCTTTTGTCCCCTCCCTGTCCCCATCCAGCTTGGCTCCCCCAGCCCAAACCTGCTACTGGGATCATCCCCACTGCCCTGGTGCTGGTGGGCATGGCTCTAGTGCCTTCTTTGGCTCTGGTACCATCTTTCTGTACACCAGCACATCCCGTTAGTGCATCCCTGAGCACCTTTGGGAGGATAAATGGTGGTCTGGGAGCCAGAGACTGCTTCTTTCCATCCAGCAAACCCATAATGTGTGGTACACTAATGGCTAGGCTGTGCTAAAAGCCTCTGCCTGCCTGTGCTGGAGCTGGGCCGGCACTTTCCCAGAGCTGGGTTAATGCAGCAGCAGCTACAGAAGCGCAGCCATAAGCAGGGTTAACACGCTGCTCACCCCCCCACATCCCCACGCTGCCGGGAGGTTAAACCCTTCCTTGGCCTCACAGGAGCTGGTCTTCAAGCCAAGGAGAGAGTGCCATCGTTTCCCGCTCTCAGGTTAAGCATTTCTTTGGCTTTCCCTAAGGTGGCAGTGCGAATCCCGGCACTGCAGCATCCTCCCGCTATGCACTCTTTCAGGTCTGCATCCTCCAAGGTATCCCTCTGCTTCCCAAAGCCCCCAGCACTGTGTTTCATGGCTCTGTCCCCATCTGTGTCATCCAGCAGACCAGCTGGGACCCAGGGCACCGCAACACTGGTGACACTGACCACTGTCAGTGGCAACACTGGTACACAAGCAGGCCCAAGGAGGAGGATGTGCTGGGGGGCTGGCAGTGAGGAGCAGCTTGAAGACAGAGTTGGGAGGGCTGACAAACTTTTAGGGTCTGGTCAAGAGGAGGAGACATGCTGGAGAGGTAGAGAAAGCTGAAAAAAGCTTATCTTGGTTTTCCACCAATAGAGAGAAATAAAAATGTTGCATTGTGTTGGTGTGGAGAAGCTTTAAAGTGTGATAAGAGGGTGTCAGGAAGCCTGAGAGGGATGCTTTACATGCTAGCCTAGTGTTTTCACTCCTGGTTTGTAGGATTTCTCCCCAGCATTGATTGACTGATGGCTGGCCAAGGGGTTGGTGTTCTGCAAGGGCAGGTCCTGGCGATGGCAGTGGGCTGGCTCCTAAGCCTGGGGAGCCCCACTGCCACTCTGTACCCCTGAAGCTGCTGGGATGTCCCATGGGGTCTCCTCCACCTGTAACAAAGACCCAACCTCTTAGAAGTTTCAGTGTGCAGTCCATAGAGGGGGTTGCTGACTATGTGATCTTTTGGCCTTCTAGGGCACGGTGACCAAAGCAGGTTAAAAACGATCTGGTTGGCAAAAATACCCTGTAATTTCCTCTCTCATGATCACAAAGTGCCCCCTTAGGAATGCCAGACAGCCCTAGGCAGCAGGCACAGATTTGGATTTACTTCTGTTGTTCAGACCAAACAGCTGCTAAGGGCGTCAGTTATACAGACATGATGATGTTGTCACTTTATGTATCATTTTTATTTCATTGCTCTCCAACGTTTGTAATACCCTGGAGCTCAGAAGCTTAAATAACAGCTCTCCCCATATTGATTTTATCCGTTGCCATTTGGCACTCATTCATTCCTTTCCCTTTGAGTTCCTAATAATCAGGATTTTAACTGAGCAACATCCCTCTCCCTGCTTGCACAGTGGCTGGGGCCAGCCGGAGATGGCAGAGAAAGGGATGATAGTTTACCTGGGGTCCTCCAGAGATGGGCTGATGCACATGCGATGCTGCAGCACCTCTTGGAGTCCTCCTTAGCAAAAAAATAAAATTACCACCAGACAAATGTTCTCACTCAGTTGCAGTAACTCTGAAGGAAGTTGTGTTTAGGATCAGACTGGACCTCTCTGGTGCAATTTTGAGGATGGAGTAAGGAATGATGATACAGAGGCATACATTCGATAACAAAATATGTCTTTTCTTCCCAATGAAACTGCCTGTAAAGTTACCACATAGTCTTCATGTGTTTCCCCTGCATGGAGGTGTGCTGGCAGCTCAGCCTGGGGCTCCCATGTCTGAGCTGTGGGACTTGGGCATTGTACAGTATAATCCATTGTGTTCCTGCTGCTCTGGTTGGTATATGCTGGTGCATTTCACCTGCTCTCCCCGTGGGTTGGGAGTGGTGGATCTGGGTCCAGAGCACCCAGAGCTGCCAGACCGCCAGAAAACCTGCTCCATCCTCTCCAGGAGATCTCACCCATGAAAGCCACAGAGACACTTTGTGTTGCAGCTGGGCAGAAACATAGTGCCAGCATCACCTGGGGGACCTCCAGGAGGACAGTGGAAAAGTATTGGAAGAGGAATGATCAGGGATGGGCTGCTGGGTCCAGCAAAATGATGTGGGCTTGTGTCAAGACTGGTGAGAGAAGGAGTTTCCCTCTCACTAGTGTTAATAGACAGTAGGTGGAAATATTTATTTTAACTTCATTAGATGCCCTAGCATACTACTGAGGGAGGTGAGGGAGCAAGGGAAGCCCTGTAGCTTGACAAAACAACTACTACTGAATCTGCCTGTGTCTGTCTGAACACTCAGAGAGGTCCCATTGGAATAGCCTGGTCCAGAAGCTCAGCTTATCTGTTTGGTTGTAGAAGTTCCATTTGGATAATCTGCACATGAGCAGCTGACAGAGATGGCTGATGGACCCACCTGTGTTATGGTGGGAAGCAGAGGTTTTTATCCAGGTGCTACTCATAACAGCACCAGGAAGAACCTGATGCCATTTTAGCTCTCTTTGGTCATTTTGGCTGTAGGGGCCATCTCCACATTTCAGTTGTGTGCACCGTTCTGTGTATTTGCAAAAATAAAGTGATCCTTTAATATTTAATCAGTCATTAGTCACTCTTATTTATTTTACTCAGCTAAACTGCATCACAAGTGTTTCACTGATAGTGCTTCATTGTGGAAACTCTTTGCTGGGAGTAAACTGTTCATTGTTTGAGATTTGGGACCAACTCAGCGGTGTCTGGCAAAGGTCTGTCTATCCCTCTGCAGGGCTTTCCCAGAGCCTCTGTAACTCCCCAGGAGGAGCAGGGCTGTCAGGGCTCTGGTTAGCAGTGCTGCTCCATCCACTGTCGATGCATTTGACTTGACAAACCACAGCCTTGCCTGGCAGGTGAGTGGGTGCAGAACCAGGCAAGGGGGGAATGGGCAGATGGGCTCTAGGGACCCCAGTCCTCTGAGAAAGTGGGTTGTGTTTCACATTAGCTGATGCTTCTGTGTGGTTTCCAGCACTAGCCCAAATGCAGAAGCTTGTGGCTATCCAGCTCGGATGTGCAGTAGGCATAAATCATATCAGACAGATCTTTCACTGTGAGGATAGGGAGGGCCGATTTTCAGGCTGGTGGGGTGATGAGGGAATTGCTCAGTGCTGAGAATTGCTCAGCAATGGGCTAAAAGGTGTGGACACTTACCCCTTTAAGTCAAATAAAGATTTCTCTGCACTGCGAGATCCTGAGCTTTGGCTTGTGCCCCTTGGTATTAGAGGTGTCAGAGCAGGGATGATACAGGTGCCAGTGTAGAGAAGAATATGGCACAGCTGCCCAGACATCTTCAGAGCTTGCTGGTGTCCTCCTCTGCTTTCCTACCCTTCAGTGTGTCCTGTATGAGCACGGCGACCTTGGAGCTTGAACTACTGGTGCTTGGCACCAACCAAAATGACACAAGAAATCATTTCAGTTATTTGGCATGTTGAGTTTTGGACAAATGAGTGTGAGATTGGGAAGGCAGTGACCTTTAGCAAGGGACATGGCTGGAGAAGGAGCCAGGCAGGAGTAAGGAAGCAAAACTGTTTCCTGTTCAAGGAAAAGAAAACCTCCCCACTGTTCTATGTACAGATGTCTAGACCCTTTGTTCACTTGATGGGGCAGATCTGTGGATCATTAAAAGCCACAGCTGAATGGAGCCATGATGCACAATCTTGCCTTGGTGATCCTGAGTCTCTGTGTAAGGGCTGGGGTTGAGATGAGCACTTCTTCAACGCAGACCCTAGCCTGTGGCCAGGAGCCATCCCATCAGGAGCTGGGGGAGACTGAGCATCAGGGAGGAGTAGAAGGCCTTGTGGTGGGATTTCACCCACCAGGCATGGGAAGGGGTATAGGACTGGGGTATTGACCTCTCTGCACAGCCCTTCTATGATGGTCTCTCATGGCACACCCCCATCCACAGTCATGCTCTTGCCTCTGAAAATGCCTGCAGTTCCCTTCTCCTTGGCCCTCAAGGGCTACCCCAGGTGGCTGTTTCCCACACATGTCCCTAATCCTGCAGTTTGCCTGCCTGATAAATCTCACTCTCCTCTTCCTGATTCTCCATCTTTCTCCCTAATCCACACCTCATCCTCCTGCATCCTCATTACAACTCCCCTGCTCTACCTCTTTGTTCACCCCACAAATTTGACTTGGAAGGCTAAAATAAGCTCTACCTGGAGTGTGTTCAAAGGCTAATGTACATCCTCCCTTAATTATTGATTTGTTTATTGCAGACACTTTGGCAGGACATTTGCCACAGCTCACACACCAGGCTCCTGCTCTCAGTTCCCCTTGCAGCTCATGGAGGTGGAGGGCAGTGTTAGAGGGGTCACCTGAGGACCATATGCCCCACCTTGAGGACAAGATCCTTCTATCCCCACCAACACAGCTGTGTGCTCGTCTCCCAGGTTAACCTCATTAGGCCATTAGTGGGAACAATGAAGGACTTCCCAGCAAAGCCAAAGCTAGAGGGCCTCTCCACGCCTCTTCTTTTTCTCCAGGTTAGCAGAGATCAGGGGATTTCTTTCCTACAGAAAGGCCTGCTCCTGTAAGGTGGTATCAACTCCCAGTGTGTGCCTAG
The DNA here is from genome assembly GCF_047495875.1 of Pithys albifrons albifrons. Taxonomy (NCBI): domain Eukaryota; kingdom Metazoa; phylum Chordata; class Aves; order Passeriformes; family Thamnophilidae; genus Pithys; species Pithys albifrons. The sequence continues at coordinate 14,164,672 of NC_092470.1, forward strand.
GAAGTCAGGCACAGGGGATCAAAAAACAATTATGCCATTGAGTCCTAGATGCTGTCCCCAGGAAGGGAGATATTAGATGCTGCATTAGTGGAATCGTTAACAACTTTGTAAAACCCGTGTTGAGAAACAAGTGTGGCAGTGCCCAGAGAGAAGGGCTCTGAGGCATGATCCTGCTTGCTGGGGCTCCTGCCAGCCTGTCACCCTCTGCTCCAGGAGCTCCAGCTTTCAGGTGATGCTGGAGAGGCATCAAAGTAGGAAAACAGATGGTATCAGCTGCTGAGGGGGAGAATCCTGCATTTGCTTGCTTTTCTCTGGAGAGCAGTGAGGTAGCTGGGACAGAGCACTTTGGGGTCCTATTTGCTCAGCCCAGGGCTTCTGGCTAAGCCAGGATTTGTGGGTCATGGTTCCTTTGGGTCTGACATGATCTATTCTCCTCACCTGGTGGGTTGGGAGTGGAACCAGGTGTCTTACTTGCACTCATCATGGGATGAGAAGACATTTTAAGTAATTCAGGGTTTCCTGAATCCTCTGATGGACCAGAAAACATTTCAAGCATCTTTTACTCGACTGATCCTTGGGATGAGAGAGATAGCAGAGAATTTTGAAATGATCCTCCTTTGGGGCCATAGCCATCTCCCCAGTCTGCTATAGGGACTCGTCCCCTTGACACTTGGGAAGCACACTGGGTACAAGTTATGCTGAGATGTGGTTGTGTGTCCTTTCTACATTCGAGCCCCAACATCCAGGTAAAAATTGCCTTCCCTACCCTGCTGTAGATAATAACAACTTCACCAGATTTATTTTGGAGAGTAGCATCCTACAAAAAGACTGGTAAATGATTTTATGAAGACTGGGTTATATTAGTTTCTTCCCTGTTTAACCCTTGTCTGGCACCTCTCCCCAAAGTCAAGAGTCCTCAGAAAGGAATGTCAGTGACAGATTAGGAGGCATAAACAGGCTGGGGAGACTTTTCTAAAGGAATTTAACTTCCTCACAAGGGCAGTTGGGATTTACACAGCATGTTCTCTACACATATGCAGGGAAGAGCTCAGGGCAAGGAGGAATCGATTCTCCAGTGAGGCTTGGGTAGGGGCCTGAGATGAGCTTTGTTACCTCTCTGATGAGGTGTGCATCATGGACACTTCTTTTGCAGTTTTCTCCCCCGCATCTCCGCAACAGCCTAAGATTCTGTGAACCGCACAGCAGTGAGGGAGGGATACTCCTATGGGTGCAGCTGCTTGGCCAGAGGATAGGGATACCTGGATGGAGCTTCACAATGTGAGGGACTGGGACTTGGCATGGATGTGGCTCTTTTCATCTTAAAGGCATGCTTGCAAAAAAGCTGAAGGTTTGTGTTTGGGGTTTTATTTGTTTGTTTGTTTGTGATTTTTGTTCATTTTGATTATTTTTAAAGTCTAGTGCAATTATTCTTACACCCAAAGTCCTGCAGTGTGGTTTATTTCAGGCACTCTGTAAACTCTGTGCAGTCCTACATACTCCACTTTTCCATTCAGAGACTGAATTAGGAATGTGGGATTTTTGAACGCACAGGTTTGTTTTGGGGAAAATTGTGGAGAAACATGATGCAAGCTCCCACTCCTTTGTCCTGGCAAGGATTGTGTCTTTGACTGCTTGTCCTGACCACTCACATTAGAAATTTCCTGACTTATGCCCACAAGTGAGTGGCTCTGAGCATGTAAAATGCCCCAGGAGATGTGCAGATGGCAGGACATCAGAGGAACAATGCTGGGACTGTAATTCCTGTTATCTGCCTGCAGCATGGCTATCTCCACTGCCTCATGGGACTCCTTTGCAGTTCCCTCCCCAGCTTCTCTCCAAGCAGCTGCCCTCAGGCTTTGCAGCCTGGGCCCTGTTAGAGCTTCCCCACCCAGGTGTCAGAACTGCTCCACACTCCTGCAGGTGGAGATGGAGTGGCTCTGCAGAGCATTGCTGCCAGATCAAAGGGCTGCCTTGATTCCTTGACGGCAGCTATAATCTGCTCCACATTATTCTCCTTCCTATTCCTTGGGCTTTCCAAGACCTTCATTTCAGTCTTTTTTTTTTCTTTTTTTTACCATTGCAGACATCCTTCGTGGACCATCTCTTGGACATTGCAGCCATGACCAGACCTTTTCCCTGGCTAGACACATTAATTCAGGAGCTGTGTAGGTGGGAGACTGGTCCAGGTCCCAGCAATGAATGCAAGCACAGCAATATTTGTTATCTTCATGACATGACTGTTTCTTTAGACCTCCCTTGAATATGTTTTCTCTTGAATTTTTTGTTCCTGATAATTTGAGCAAACAGCTTCCAGTTAGATACTTTTCCCTACACTTTTTCAGCCCTGTAGAGTTTATGCACAGGACATCAGCTGCAACGGCTTCATTCAGCCCTTGTCCCCCCACATACCTGCAGCATGGGTAAGTCAACACAAGGTTGGAGCCTCCTACCACAGGCTTCTCTCCAGTGAGCTCCCCCAGCTGAGACCTTTACCTTTCATTGCACAGCTGTCATTGCCCAAATATGATTGTCTCTCCCTGCCTCTGTTCCTGCTCCTCTCCTTGCAGGTTCCTGGGGCCCTGCTGACCCATGTGCAGGATGCAACCTTCCCTGCGGTGTAGGGTCTCCTCCTGCTATGCACTTGCAAACTGATACAGACATCAGATCAAAAGATGCTTCCAAGCACTTCCTAGGGTGGTGGGAACAAGGAACTCTGCTTCAGGGAGCAGCATTTTTGATGCTTGTGTTCCTGTATGGCTCAGGTGAGAGGCAAATGCCTCTTGGCTCTGCAGGGACTGATATTTTCCTCCTGTAGCCCAACTCAGTGATGGTGGATGCTGTGCCCCAAATCAGCCATGACTCTCCCCTTCCTGAAAGCTGTCAGCAGCTCCTGGGAATTTACAGTGCAGGCTGGACCCTCTCTAATGTGTAGCTCTTGGGGTCTCTCTGAAAAGGGGTGCATGAACCTGCAGCCAAATTCCCAAGGTGGAGGATGAAATCCATTTCCCTGCCTCTCCTGTCAGAGCTCACACCCCATGCTGCTGCCCGGCATTGCTGTGTGCTTCTGGAGCAGCTCTGCCCTCCTGGGGCTGGCTGCATGTCAGAGGTGCACAAAGTGGTCCTGCTGCTGGCAGATCTGCGGCTCCTGGACAAGAGGGGGGCTAGAAAAATGTCAGCTCATCATTTTCAGCAAGCAGGAGTGCTGTTCTGGTAATAGGGAGCGGGGCGGTGCATGCCTCAGTGCGAGCCTGCGGATCGATCTGGAGATCAGAGGCAGGAGCGGACGTCGGAGCTTGTGATGAGTGAGCAGATATTGGACCACAGATCTCTTTCTGGTCAAGCCCTGGGGGGCTGTGGTGTTTGCTGACCCCAGGAGGCAAACAGTAAGCTGGGGAATCGTTACTTAGGAAGAAGGGTGGCAGGGTGAAAGATTGTCCCCAAGGGACAGCCAGTTCGAGAGTGAGATGCTAAAGGCAGGGAAGAGTACAATGCCAAACCAAATGGCTGCCTTCCTGTCTCTCTGTGGCCAGGAGCTCCTCTGGCACTTCCCAGCCCCACTCCTTTGTCTGGGATGAGTGTTTTGGTAGCAATTCCTGTCCCCATGCAGAGGGCAGCTGGGGTGGAAGAGATGAGGAAGTCTCTGCAGAGGAACCGGTGTTTTGTCTTGGCCGAGGGCATCCCATAGAATTTCTGGTGGCTCTCAAAGGCCAGAGGGAACCCAGCCCCTGAACCTACATGGGGCAGAGTTCTCACAGGAATCCTTGATTTCATCCTTCATGGAGATACTTCTTGAAAGAGCAATTTGCCAGCATCCCTCACAGCAATAACAGCAAGGCCTCTGCTTGAGATACCATCTCTGTGCTCTGACAGCCCCATCACTCAAGCCCTGCTCCTGCCTCCCTCTTCCACAGCGACAGGAGTGAGGGATGGAGGCCGGGATGGTACATTCCCACCATGGGCAGCTCCCAACTACTGTCCTCTTTTGAATCGGGGTGTGCAAATGGTAGAACTGCCATCACTGGGTGAAGGCTGGCGGCCCATCTGCTATCTGTGGCAGGGACTTTGTTGTCATTGCAGTTGCTTCCCCCAGTGAACCCTCCAGTTCCCCTTGCAACCTGCACCAGTGAGGACAAACAGCCTCGCAGTTTCTTTCTTCTCCTGCCTGTCTTCCACCTGCCCTCCAGGCACTCAGCTGGATGCTCCTGCTCCTCCCATTCCCTCGCTGTGTCCAGCCATGTTTCCTCTGCAAGAGCAGCTTTATCTATAAGTTGCAGAGAAAGCCGTGGCTTGGCACAAAACCTTCTCATCAGCTGCTGAAGCGAGGCCTGCCTGGTACTAGGTGGCAGAGTGGAGTGGGCATGTTGTGCAGTCAGATAGACTCCTGTGTCCTGTATGCCCAGGACTGCTGACCCAAGACCTCCCCAACTTTCTGTGGGTTAAACCTTGTCTTTGCAAGCAGAGTGCAAAACTGGTAACTGCCTCGGATTGCAGACAATCCAAAAGCCTCTCTGACTGGATGTGCTTTGTTAGCAGTTGTACTCTGCTCCAGGCCAAGGGGTGACCCCTTGCCCTGGAGAACAGAGGGACAGGGTGCTCTTTCATGCAGCCCCTGACAAGGAGTGCCACCCTGATACTTTCGAGTGACAGTGGCTTCCCTGAGGTCCCAAAGCTTATCTTCCTGGAGAAGAGCCTTGCTATGGTGTGAGATTGCAGTTGGTCCTCAAGCTGGTTGTGTGCCTCTGGAATGTGTTCCCCCTGTTACTGGCCCTGCAGTGACATGCCAGGGTAAGCTGATGGCCTCACACTGGTTTCACATGCGACTGTGTGATTGATGTCAAGCACCATGATGAGTCTGTGACCTTGCACCAGCTCCAGCATAAAGGAAGCCCTGCTCTCATCCTAGGTACTGGTTTTGCAGGTAGTGTGACATCCCTGTCTCCTGTGCTGATGAGGGACAAGCCCATATGCTGACTGGACAACAAGGGGTGCCCAGTGTTCCCCATGGGCAGGGGCATATGAAATGCTACCCTCCAGTCTGGTCACAGTGCTGAGCCACAAGAATCTCTCTCACATGAGTGGGGAAACTGAGGCAGGGACTAGAAAATATACTGGCTGTTTTCCTCTCTGGTGCCTCCATACAGATGCCTGAGAATGGGAGCTGCTTCTCATGGGAGTGGGAACCTACCAAACCCCTGTGCTCCTTTTCCTTGCTGTGCCAGGCACTTCAGTTGACCTCTTTTGCTCCAAGTATTTCACTTAGGTAATTCAGAAGTGGATGGGGCTAAGGGAGAAACCAGACTTCTCACCCTGATATTTATTCTCTAGCTGAATGCCCCTGCTTCTCCTGGGGAGCCCTGGCAAGAGGAAGCCAGGTGAAGCTGCCTGGCAGCCCAGAAGACTCAGTGGGAGTGGGACTGATGCTCCAGAATGTGCAGCCCCTTATACATCACTGCCATTCTCAGGGCTTCTGGTGTGGCTGGACAGTGAGTGAGGACTTGCCCCAAGTATGATCCCTGCTTGTGTCCCACTGGGACAGGCTCCTAGTGTGTGTGACTGTGGCCAGCCAACTTTCCGCTCGGGGGTATGGGCGCCTGGATCCCAGTTGCAAATTCTCCCTGCAGCTGCTTTTTCCCCCCTCCCTTACCCACCCTCCCCACTTCCCCCACCCGAGTCCTGTTGCCTCTTCTGGACTAGGATAATTCGAGGTGCCTAGCAGAGCCTGGAGTTGTTGGCTCAGTTCATGCAGTCTCTCCATCCTGTGCAAAGTGCTGTGCCTGGCAGAAGTAGACCCTTGAAATATTTGGAGTCCTACATCGGTAATTCCTCTCTTCACCCATGCTCCTGCCTGCAGCACCATCCCTTTATCGCTGTGTCTCTGTGCAGAGGAGCAGAGACACAAAACTATTGGGGAGAAAAAAAAACGGCACGCAGAAAAGCACTGTGGAAAAGCAGAGCAAATTAAGCAGAGCTCTGATCTGCTTGGGTTTGTGCTTGCCAAAAATGCACCATGCATCTTAATTCGCTCTGCTGTTCAGCTCGCACTCACTGCTCTCCTGATGCCATTTCGGCGCTCTGAGCTCAGCCTTTTCAACACTTCAGTCTTCCTCTTTCAGGATTTTTTTTTGCATGTCTGATTGCAGAATCTGCTGCAGGAGGGAAGGGGAAAGCCAAGGGAGAGAAGATGGGAGCCCCGACCCTGGGTGCTGCTGCCTGCGCTTCTCGGCAGCTGGCTGGGTCCCCCCGATGCATTTTTTAGGGTGTGGGGGGTGCGTCTTTTCTAGAAAGTCGTTCCTGGGTAGTCTCCAGTTGCTTTTTCCCACCCAGCCGTGTGATCTGTCTCTCGCTAGGATCCTTTAAAAAGAAGGAAAAAAAAAGATTTAAATTGCTGTAATCCACACTGGTTTTTATACTCTTCCAGTTCAGTTTAATCTCTCTTTCCTCTCCACCCTTATGTCCGGGCTTGGGGGGGGGAGGAGAACCCACCCAACAATCCAGCAAAAGGCAGCATCGTCCTCCAAAAGAGCTTGAGAAAGCAGGAGCCGAGCCAGAGCCCCTCTGCTCTCCCCCACCACAAATTTAACCCCAGCTTCAACTTTTCTTCTGCTGCCGTGGCTGAGCTGGGCTCCAGCAGTGCTGGGGTGGGTTTTCCCCTCTCTCCCCCCTTCCTCCTACATTGATTTTAGCGGAGAGGGAGGCGGGGTGGGGAATCCTTTTTATTGCGGCGCTCGGTTCTCTTTGCAAGCCTTCCTCCTTCTCCTCCTCCTCCTCCTCTGCTTTTTGTGCCCGCCGCAGCAGGGCTGGCCAGGCCGGGGGAGGGAAGCGATGGGAAGGGGAGATTGCCCCCTCCTCTCCCCCTATCTGTTTTTTTTGCAGGTGTGTCAATTTTAATTCTGCCCAGTAGGTGGGACTTGGTGACTTTCGCACCGTTTTTGTTATTTATTTATTTCCCCGATTGCTTCTCTCCCTCCCTCCCCTCCCATCCCTCCCTCCCCAGCCTCCCGTTGCGATCCTCCGGAGCGGCTGCGGGAGCGGCGGGCGGCCGGGCCGGCATGCATCCATCCCCGCCCGCGGCCGCGGCCGCTGCCCTAGCGGGAATTACAGCCTCTCCCAGCCAGCTGCCAGCATGATTTCATCTGCTGGAGGATTTTTGCATCTGATCGCTTGAGGTTTTGTTGTTGTTGTTTTTTTTTTTCTCCCTCTGTCTTTGTTTCCTTCCCCCTTTCCCCCCCTTCCCCTCCCTCCATCCCCCCTTTCCTCCTCCTCCTCTTTTTTAGAAGCAGCAATCGGAGATGGATGTCTCTCTTTGCCCTACCAAGTGCACTTTCTGGAGGGTATTTTTGCTCTGGAGCATTTGGGGAGACTATCTGCTTTCGGTGCTGGCTTGCCCTGCTAATTGTCTTTGCAGCAAGACAGACATCAATTGCAAGAAGCCGGATGATGGGAACCTCTTCCCTCTCTTGGAAGGGCAGGATTCAGGCAGCAGCAATGGCAACACGAGCATCAATATCACGGACATCTCAAGGAACATCACTTCCATGTAAGTGGGGGCCCCCCTGGGCTCCCTCTCCCGCGGCAGGGTGCGGGCTGGGTCGCCCGTGCGGGGCTCAGGTGCCCCCAGCATCGCTGCGCTGCCTGGGCTCAGTCCGGCTCCCCGGGCAGAGGGCGCAGATCCGGCTTTTCCCTTATTCCATTGCCCCCCCAAAAACATAAAAAGCCCAGCAACAGTTTGTCCAAGGCTTAAGAGGAATAAAGTAAATGAGATCTGATTCCTTAGCAGGAGAGAGAGCAGCAGGCAAAGATGCTAAAAGCTGCTGCTTCATTTAACTCTTTGCTTCTGCAAGGGAAGGGGGGATGCCACAGCCGCACATCGCCAAATATGTGCCCAAATTGGGCAAGAAAAGCCAGTTCTGAGCGTTTTCATTCTCAAGACTTTGGATCTGGTTAGAATGTCTTTATTTTTTACATCCCCACATCAGAAAATTCTCACTTCCTTGAGTGTATGTGGGGTCTGCGGTTTCGCCTTTTTAAGGGGAGGAAAAAAATAGGACAGTGAGATGTCCCTTAAGTAGCTTATTTAACTCACATTGTTATAATTTTGCAACTTGTCGTGGCGCTGCGACAGGATTTGTGCGTTTTTCGACTCGGGGTGGTGGTAGTGGGGAGAAGCATCGGAGCAGGGAGATATTTTTAGTTGAGCACTTTGTGTTTGTTTGCATGCTTGTTTATCTGGAAAATCAACTTGAAGTTGCCTTATCCTTGTTTGGAGAGGCAGTTAGCAAAGCCCATGTTAATCTCATCAGCGTGGAGTCAAGAAAGGAATACATTTCCTTCTGAATCCATCATACTCTGTGTGTGTGAAAAAAAAAAATCCTCATGGCTTCCAATCTCTGCTCTTTATTTTCCAGTACATTTTTGGGTGAGATGAACTCTGAGCCATTTCATTATTCTAATGCTAATTGAAATGTGAGCATTTAGGGAAATGTAGCCCCCAGAGCAAGTTGCCAGTGGGAGTTGAGCAGAGAAGAGGTGGAATCCTTTATTCTGGCAGTTAAATGCAGCAAGGTTTGAAATGAGTAATGGAAGGTTATTTATTTTTTTTTCCACCTCGATGGCATGGTTGCATGGAGGGAGAGGTCTCTGGGTCTCTTCCTGAGGCTGTTTTATTTGGTCACAGTGCAATTGCAGCAGAGCCTTGGAGTAATTGCAGTGCCTCTTTCACAGCTCTGCTCATCACCTTTGCTGGGTAAAGATGATTGTAGCTGCTTTCCCCACTTGCTTACAGGTTCATGTGATGCCCAGGCAGGTTTTCAGCAGGTACCACTGACCCTGAACACCCATCCCTGCCTTTCCCTTGCCAGCAAACCTCTGCAAACCCAGCAGGAATGGGGAAAATAAGTGGGGAAAGTAATGCAATGCTCCCCTTCCAATTGCCCCATATTTATCCTGTGTAGTGGTGCTGGAGTGTTTTCTCTATGATGCTGGAGGGATGAGGGTGATGCTGGTGAAGTCGGAGAAACTCGTGTTTTTTCCCTGTGCTCGCTGTTTGTTGTGGTTTAGTTTTAACCCTTTAGGGGCTGGGGAGCAGCGGGAAAGGCTGGGAAGGGTTTGGAAGCCACCAGCGTAAGTGTGCATTGTCAGATGTACAGACACATCTGAACTGCTGTGAGAGGTAGTATTACATGAGTTCTTTGTGCTCAGAAAATGTCTTTACTGCTTTGAAATTGAAAAATGCTGATAAGCAGTCTGTAAAAAGGAGAGGGGCAAAAATAACCCTCAAATGGACAAATTCAGAACCAGATCTTGGGTATTTTTTTGGACAGAAGCTTCTCTTAAGTTGGGAAGGAGAAAAAAGAGCCAGTTTTGCTGGAATTTGTATGCATCTCTGCTCCACACTGAGCAAAGCACATTCACTCACCCCCCACATTGCTTCTGGCTCCACACCTCACTCCTCAGGCTTTGGGAGGACTGAGGCACAGGACTGGGGTGAACCCCAAAATGCTGTGGGGGGCTGAGACTGACCCTGAGTGAAAACTTTGCCCAAGGGTCTGTGTTTACTGGGAAGGCAGCAGTGGTTTGTAGGGGATGCTTATGAGAGCTGAGGGATGGTTTGTGTGGTGGGGATGCTTCCCAGCAAAGAAGTCACTGCTGAGATCCAGGGTTGAACCATATTCATGCTCTTGTCTGGGAGGCATCAGGTCCTGCAACCTTCCAGGCTGATGTCAGGCCTCTCCTTGAGAGCCCTGACATCATGGGTGCTGTATGAGGGTGCCTTGAAGCCCAGACTGGTCATCGCTGAATCACTCCCTGCATGTGAGTCTAATTCAGCTGGGCACTGAACAGTGTTTCCCCTGCTTGCCAGGCTCACTGGGGGATTGGCCTCATTAGGCAGCTTGCCTCATTTGTGGGCAGCCAGTGGGCAAAAGCACCTTCTCTCACTAGGTTGGGGGGTGAGTAGGGGAGGCTCAGCCCTGTTTTTGTGGCTGGGGGATGTGATACCCCATGGACCTTGGGAAAGGTGGTAGTTGCTGCTCCATCTTGTTGCTGGTGAAAAAGCAGATGGAGTGGGGGGTGATGAAACAGCCCTGGGACCAAGCAGAGCCTTATTCATGTCCAAAAGGCAGCTCAGCTTTGAAATCAGGGGTTGGGTGTTGCTGATGAAAGACTGCCAGTGCCCGCTTAGAGAGCTGGATAAAGAAAACAGTATGAGCCATCTTTGAGGGCTTGTCCATCTTACCCACATGAGTCAGGGCAAGACTGCTCCATACCAGTCCACCTCAACCCAGCATCAGGGGCTAAGCCATCAGGGGCTTTGGGTTATATCACTTCTTAGCAGCTGATGAGACCCCTGAGGCAAGGCTGACAGAAGAGGCACAGGAGTCACCCAGCCAGTAGTACTGCCAAGGAGGTTGGCAGGGCAGGCCAGCCCAGCCCTGTGGGTGCCCTCAATGTGGTACCTCACCACTGAGCCTCCCATTGCACCCCTCAAATGAATGGCCATTGCTTCAATTGCTGGTGGTTCTGCTTCCCAGCCATACTGCTTTTGGTAAAAGTGGAGCAGTCAGAGCTGGGTTGTTCCTGCCCTAGATGGGCTGGAGGGGATGGTGACACTCAACTTTGTGCAAATCCAGGCAGTGCCAGATTAATGGTGAAGCAGGGAAAGGGCATGTGGTTCCTGCCCTGAGATAGAGTGGGAGGCTGGGTTGGCTGATTTCCCTCTGCCCTTTCCCAGCATGCTCAAAAGCTTACTCAATTTTGGATTGCATCCTTGGAGACTCAACACTGCACACAGATCTCTGTGAGAGCTGCCAGTGGTCCTGTCTAGCTGGAAGACCAACTTGGACCTGGCTAAGATGGCTCCAGTTTGGAGCTGTGCTCTGTATTTCCCCCACCTGATTTTGGGAAAGGGCACCATGGGGCTAGGGTATGTCCATGCCATTGTTTTTCCCAGTGCAGCCGAGTGAGTGGCTTTTGCTTTGTCCCCAGCCAGGTGTGACTTATGAAAATGCTCAAGCTTCCCCCAATCCATCCTCACCCCTGTGGTGTGGGGCTCCATTCATTGAAAGACCTCCCTAGAAAAGACCAGATGTATAGGGAGAACTTTGATCCTGGGGATCCTGCAGCACAGAGCCCCTTCTACCCCCATGTACTGAGCAGCTGGGGGGTTTGTCACTCCAGGTCCCCAACCATGGCACTGTGAGGGGCTTGCTGGCTGGCACATGGGGAAACCGGGCTTGCCTGTGCCACTGCATGTCAGGATGATGGTGTGTGCCGTGTGCCAGGGGTGGGCAGGGCCAGGGAGTTACCCTTCTGGCAGCGTGGGCAGCTCCTGCATGCACCGGCACCGTGCGTGGGGAAGGACAGACGGAGGAGTTTGCCATCTGGGCCTCCCTACTTCTCAGCTGTTGCTATGGCACTGCAGAAATGCTGCTAGGCAGGCGATGGTGGCCTGTGTTTTTCACCCCTGGGCTCCCTCAAGGTAGGGAGATGTCCCCAGTACATAAAATTTTGCTCCTTACCCAGCCTCACCAAGGGAGAATGGGAATTCTTATATCAAAATAGCTTCAATAGGTGGACTTTCAGGGTGTATATCTGTGCAGTTCGTAGCTGCTTTCAACAAGGTGAAATGAATTCAGAGCAACCCAAGGGCAGGTGGCTTATTGTAGAGCACTGTGGGGTGTAGGATTTTTGGGGTCTCACAGGGCCAAGAGGAAGCATTTTGTCCCATTCTATGGACAAGAAGAGCATCCTCGCTCTCTCCTATTGAGCTGTCCCACCAGCCCACGGCAGCATCCGCTCCATGCTGTGGGCCTGGTTGGGAGTGGGAGAGCCACGTCAGAGCTGGATGCTGTGGGGGGTGAGCGGCAGCACAGCCCCCACTCACTGCGCGGGAGCTGGGAGCATGTGGAGTGGGGGAGAGCGAGGGGGTGCTCAGAGCAGCAGCACCCCTTCAGTGCTGGTGCAGGGAGAGCCAAACACCTGTTTCTGTGATGGAGGGGAGACAAAAAGGCTAGGCATCTTCCTGAAAGAGCTGGAGGGAGCAGAACTTGCTCTGATGACCTAAACAGCTGAGAAAAGGCCTCTTGTGGTGCTCAGGTTAGTGACTGCTCTGCTTCAGACAATGGGCACAAATTTTTCACCTCTCTGTGAATCTGCCATTGTGTCAGCATCCCTTGTGTATTGCTCCTCTCCAAAGCCTCCTATCTCCTGGTCCCGGAGGGTTTGGCTGCTGCAGACACCATTCAAAAGGTCTCTCATTCAGTACAGGCTGGATTTCCTGGGCTCTCATTCATGAAGAGAAGCTGTCCTGAAGAATATTAGGATGGGTGAGGTGGGTGCAGCACAAGGCTGTGAGAACAGAAGAGAGTGCAGAGATGTTTGGGACAAAGAGATGGGCTGAGATATATGGTCTTGATGCTCTAGAGGTGTCTTAAGTCAGGAGCACTGTAACCTCTGTATTCTGCCCCTTTCCCATGAGCTGGCTGTTGGCTCCTTGCCCTGTTCTTATGGTCTTTCTCTCTGCTGACCAGTCTTGCAGAGAGGCACTTTCCTGGCACAGGTGATGTCAGGTACTTCTTGAGGAAGGGGACAGTTTTGTTGGCTGCCAACACTTCTCAGACTTTTTCTGAACTAAACGTGGGCTCTGAACTCCTATGCAGACAGGAGCAACTGGTGACATAAATGGTTTCACGGTCCATGTGGCATCTCCCCAGCTCTCAAGTCCTGCAGTATTTGGGGAGATCTAAGTCAGCTCTGCTTGTTGGCTTGTCTCCTTGGAATTGGGGAGGTGAGATGGAGGTGCTTCAGGACTAGGAAAGATGTTTAGTGGGAGGAAGAAGAAGAGACTGAGCAAAGACTTTTGTGCTGCCCTCGGAGGCTTGGAGATCTGTTGCCTCTGGCTACTGGTTTTTGTAGAGCTCAGTTAGGACAAGCTCTCTGGGTCTGCTCTACCTTATGAAGGTGACACTTTCCTGTGCTTTGGCATGAGGCTGCTTGAGGTCTCCCAAAGTGTGACCACCCATGCATCCAGTAATGCTGGGCTCTTTCAGTGGAGCTCCCAAACAGTCCATGAGATGTCCCATGGGATCACCCTTGGAGAGCCCTGCAGGTAGATTGTGCTCAGTGATGCTTCTCGGTGCTACCCTGGCCCACTGTCTTGTCCTGCTCAATGGAGTGCCCCTGCTTGGTCCTGCCTATAAGTTTATGGCTGTATTTGGTACATCCCACTCAAGGAGGAACTGCAATTAAGTGGGTGGTGAACCAACCTCTAAGCCTGCCAGGCTTCCAAAAGTAAATATTAATAGTGTTTGTAACTCAGTGTGTCATTTACCAGGCCCTATGCAATAGCAGTATTTTTGTGTTTTCTGCCGTGGGATTTTAAACAGGTTGTTGAGGTGCCTCCTAAGCAGGTGTGTTTGACAGCAGTCTGTGGGCTCTGGTCTCCCCCAAATTCTCTTCTCTTCTCTCTGCACCAAGGGGCGCACAGCAAAACTGTCATCAAGGAGGTGCTCTAGGGTGAATTTCTTGCTCAGAGGCTGCAGTTTGTGCTGTGATTGGATATCACAGCACTTTGTGCCCTGCATATGGAGATGAGGACTCAGCATCCTGCTCTCCTTCCTCCATGATCCAGGCCCACGAGGGCTACGCATGCAGAACAGGACTATGGCTGCACCAGGCTGTTCCCGTTATCCCCAACAAGGAAATGCTCGGGACTGAGGTTGTTCGTGTGGGAGCGCTGGCAAACGAGCAGCCCCGTGGATGTGCCGTTGCGTCCGGCCGGCCCGGCTCAGCCCCGGCTCCCTCTGCTCGGCGCATCCTGGCTCATCCGCTCTGCTGTTCCCATCTTGAAGGTGGCTGTGCCGCTAGAGGGCAAGCGGCAGCGCCAGACAGCCCGGCTCCGGGTTGCGAAATGCGCGGGTTGCGCGGACACGGCCGGGATGGAGCCGCGCCGGAGCTGCGCGGATTGCGGGAGCGCCGCGGGCTACGAGGGCTCGAGGTCGGGTCACCGCTTGCATGCTGTCACAATGAAGAGCTTTTCCTCTGGGCGCCCATGCTGCTGGACCCCTCTTGGGCTCTCACCTGCTCCCTAATTCGGCATCCCAGTCCCTGTCAGTGTCATATGGTCCCCTGGGATCTGAATGGGTTGCTGGGTCACAGCTTTCTTTGTGCTGCTGCTGCGGGAGGATGTGGTCAGTGCATCCCCACATACCTATAGCTCTTAAACCACTGCTGCAAGTGATACAGCCCCAGTCTGTGAACTGAGGTCATTTGCAGCTTTTTGGAAGTTATTGACCCAACTAAAGCAGGTGCAGTGAGAAGGTGTTGCAGGGCAAGAGGTGCCTGGTCCATGGAGAAATCTTGGAGGCAGAGACAAGAGAGCACAGTCTGAGAGCTGTCTCTGGAGGCTTCCAGAGTAGTTGCAAAGCTTTTTACTCCTCTGATTAACCCTCTGCTGCACAGGTTGGATGAAGGTTGAAGGGCTAAAGAGGCCACATGTCCTTCCCTGAGGAAGGAAGGCTGAGAAGAGCCTGGTGTGAGATAGGGCAAGGGTGACTGGGGGTAGGAAACTGGTCTTGATGCTGTAGAATCCTCCATGAGCAGCTCCTGCGTTATCTCATCCTCCCTGGCAGCTGGGTCAAAGGTGGACTAGTTATTTCCCTGCTGGCTATTGCCAGTTGCTACCAGCATGATGGAAAGGCTGTGACACCCAGTGGTCCCACAATGTAACAGCAAATGGGTCCCCTGTGTCGTGGCAGGGGTGACATTTGAGTGAGCGTAGATGTGTGTTGGGCTGTGGGTTATGAATAGGGGTTTAGAACCATGATACTGCTCAGGGCCTGGGCTTCACTTTGGTTAAAGAACAAGAGATTAAAATCTCTGGACTTCCCTTGGAAGGCTGCACTGGAGTCAGAGCCCAGTACTCCACCAGCCTTGCTGTGCTGTGTCCTTGTGCATTGCGACCCTCCACACACCACCCCTATTCCAAATCCCATGGGACTGGGGGTTCTCTCCTGTTGCCCTCTGTATGAGACCTTGTCCCCCTGCATGCCTAGAAGAGTGGCACCAGAAAATACGTGCTGTATTTTAAGCTCATTTTCATGTGCTGTAGCAGTTGAGGAGCTGAAGGAAAAGCCAGAACCAGGTCTACAGCCAGCTTTCCTCCAGCTGTGTGCTTTGGTATAGTAGGTAATGGAGCCTGGTAGTGACCATCCCCTTCCTCTGCCTCCTCTCCAGCATGTGACATCACCCCACCTTCTCCTTCTCCCAGCTGTGGTTTGCCAAAACAGAAGGAAAGTTGCCTTTTTAATCAAAAACAAAAGTCTCAAGAGTTGGAGTAGAGAGGTCAGGAAGGGTTGCCAAGGGAGTGTGATGGTGCGACAGCACAGATGTGCAACTCAAGGTGCTTATTCTTGACTATGGTGCTTGTTACAGTGGCAACAAAGTGGTCTTGGGATCCCAGGGAATGATTCAGGGAGATGCTGAGCCCAAGTGATATTCCCCTTGCAGCCTCTTCCCTGCAGCTCTCCTACAGCTCCACGCTGGGCCCAGTTGTGCTGGGAAGGGGACAGGGCACTGGTGCCTTTGCTGGCTCCCTGCCCTGTCCCTGGGAGACTGAGAAGTGTGTCGAAGCAGATGTGAGCATGGTGAAGCCCCCATCCTCCTGCATCGTGCCAGGCTGTCCTTTAACTAGCTCTCACCAGGAGGTTTCCGCTAAGAAATGTTAATGTGGAAATGCTCAAACAGATGCTGGTAATCTGAGTGCTGCTGAGGACCATGCATGCTCAGGGTTTTGCCAGGATAAATTAGGAACATGAGAGCTCAGCTGAGCCACAGTGATGCCAGGCTCTCACTCCTGACCCTGCTGGGACATGAAGCCATGTGGGGGGGGGAGCTCGGGTGCCTGCAGCTGCTGACTTTCCTTCTGCTTCTGGAACAGCTCTGGCCTCATTCCCCATCCCATGCTCTCCATGGAAATACTGTGCAGTGACCTGGACTGGGAACAAGGAGTCCTGGCTCTCCAGCCTGTGATCCAGTTGTGCAAATACTCCCTTGGGCTGTCTGCCCTTCTGTCTGCTTCTTGCCCAGGCAGACAAGGCCAGCTTGGGCATCCCTCGTGTCCATCCCAGTACAGAGGCATTGCCTTTGGGGAACTGTGTGATTTGTGTGGCTGGAAAAATTTCTCTTGTCCCCCAAAACTCTTGCCTCCAGGGTCCAGCTGAGCATTCCTGAGTCAGTGATGTGGGTCCTGGCTTTGTCTGTCTCCTGCCTTGCCTGTGCTCTCCCAGACAAAATATGTCCCAGGAAAAGTAAGGTGAAAGCTACCAAATCACTTGGTGGGCACTGCTGAGCAGCCTGTGGAACAAGCAAAGAAGTTCAGTGCTTGGAAAAATCCAGACATAGGGTCAAGGATACTACATGTTCCCAGCTCCCCAGTCTGCCAAGAGCATGCCTTCCTCCTGGGGTATTTTCTATGCCAGTTTAGAAAAGCTGAATGTTACTGTGGACTGCTTCCTAGTTTGAGCCTCACATGGGCTCTAGACACATTTGTGCTGCCAGCCATCTCACAGGCTGGCCCAGGCTCTCCAGGGAAGAGGGCAGAACAGCAAAGAGTTTGATCAGAGTTAGAGCAGCTCCCGTGAGAAGTACTGTGCCCCTTATTTCAGGTTGAGGCAGATGCTGAAGGGTGCAAAGCCTGAGTCTGAGGACTGCATGCAGAACACCCATGTGCTACAGGGATGCTGTTTGGGCAGAGAGGGGGCCTCTATAACAGGAAATTCTGCAGGGCTGGCACACCAGGGGTTAATGGTAAGGTGCATGATACAGCTGGAGCGGATTTGGGAGAGGCAGAGCCTAATGAGCCTAAAGAGATATCAGGTGGGAGAGCTGAGCTGTGGGTGTTGGGGTTTGTGTGTGAGGGAGGCAGCAGTTGCTGTTTTTTACAAGACACTGCAGTGGTGGTTTGGAGAAGAGGAGCTGGAATGGAACAGGGGTGCTCTCAGGTAGGAAGCTTGTGTGGGTTGCCTGCTCTAGCTCTGGGTAGACAGGAGGGATGTGGGTGTTTGTAGCTGGTCGCTGGAGCAGCCCTGGCTGCCTGTTGCTGTGCCCCCACAGCATTTTTTGGGTTGATTGTCTGGCCCTTGGGACCACAGGCCCTTGGCTATAGCTGAGATGCCATTTCAAGGCCAAGAGGCTCCTCTTAATGCCTAAGTCCTGCCTGGAAATCATTCTCTCTATGCCTTGCCTTGCTTGTGCTCTCCCTCAGGACTTGATGGCTGATGTTCCTGGTGTTTCCAGCCTGAGCCATGCCTGGTGTTGCTTTAAGTTGCACATAAGCTCTCCCTTCCAGGAGGGATGGTGGTGGGATCCTCAGGTTTTGCCCTAGGCTTGTTCCCAGCCCCAGGCAGACTGCTCAGCACCCAGTGTACTGGGCTGACCTGGCCTCGAGGGAAGGATCCCTGCCTTCCAAAAGGCATGGGTAACAGATTTATTTATTCAGAGACTTAATTAACATCTTTCAATATTAAATAGTAAACAAACTGCGTCTAGAGAGATCAACATTTACAAGCAGGGATTTTTTGTTTTTTTCCCCTCTGTGGGACATGTACTTGTTTTTTAAGTATTTGGGGAGGAGCAACTGTGTGTGGGCTCTGGTTAATGGGAGAGGGCTGGACGCACAGCCCTGCTGGTGAAGGAGGGGGAGAAGGCAGGGATGAAGGGGCAGGAGGGCTGGGGAAAAATGAGCCAGAGAAGCAGGGGTGTGTGCTTTGAGCATTCATGTTGGGGAATTGCTGAGCCAAGTGCTTGATTTTCGCACTTGCCTTTGGGATATGTCATTCTGTCCAGGCAGGTGGAAGGGGACAGGCAGGAGATGGAGGTTTCTGCCTCGGCACAGCTAATTGCAATCAAAAGGTGGTGGTCCCTGCAAGGGGAGGTGGTTTGCAGCTGATCTGCATCCTATTATCTCTGCAAATGGAGGCCTGCCTGGTAGCGGATTACACTGGGGGTTATTTATTGGCAAAGCACTGTACAGTTTTAATTTTTCCTTTTTGCTTATTCAGGCTTTAGCTCCAGAGGAAAATAGCCTGGGGTGGCTTTGAAATGGATTCTCTCTGCCCCATTAACTTATTCAGTGAGTTTAATGGGCCTTTTTTTCTCTGAGCCTTGAAGCCATCATTAAAAGGCAGAGATTTATAAAAGCAAAGATACTCCTGAGCTTTAGTCAAACTTTGGGGAAGCAGGAGGGGGGAAATGGTGTTGCTTCTGTCTGTGGTTCTGTTAAAGATGTGAGTTGGGTGCTGCTATTATGTCTCTCTGGAAGTTTTACATGGATAAGAGAACCAGGTTGCTTGGGATGCTGCCCTGGGGCTGCCCAAGTGTCTCTGCTGAGGAGCTGTGGTATTGGCTGGACTGTGCTGGGACTGAGTCCCTCACCTGTAAGCAATGGGATGTCATCTTGGTTCCTACTCGTTGGGATATTGCTTAGTGTCACTTGAAACCTGTCTGTCCTGGAAAGCTGCATCTCTCCAGGTTGAGAGAAACTTATTCTCTTACTTTGTATAGTCTGCTTACAACTTTACTTTCATCTTGTTTATGCCATGCCAGGACTGGGCAGTGCTTAATGCTTTCATGGGTGTTTGTGGTCAGTGCTTGGACACGTTCCCCTCATTCCCTCCCTCTGCTAGTGGCATTGGTCCTATTGCACCCCTGTGCTGAGCAGCCCAGTGCTGCAAGAAATTGGATGTCTCCTGTAGAGATTGCACTTGTTTAGCATGTGGCCTCCTCTGTTACAAAATGGGGAGTGCCTGAAAAATGAAATCAAGATTAAATGTTTGAGTGAATTTCCTCCTTTTTTTTTTTGACTCTTCCAGGACCAAATCTCTCTCCCTTTTGTTTTGCCAGCCAGACCTGGTACCTATTTGTGGAGTAAGTGTAGGAGCATGCAAGGTATGGGTTGATGTGTCACCTCAGGGCACCCTCATGCTGGAATGGCTGAAGTTTTGGTCCCCAGGCCATGATGTGCTGCAAATCTCACTTCTGGATGGGCAGTCTTCTGCTTGTACCACTGACAGAAAGTAGTGGTAGGGCAGAGCTGGTGGCAGCAGGATGTCCTGGCTTGCTTCCAAATATTAGGTCTCCCAGGGTGGCAGAGGTTAGTGACAGTGTTCTCCAAAGGGAGGATGTCACAATGTGGTAGAGTTTCTGTGCTGGGACCACTTTTGCTATGTGTTTCTTTACTTCCTTCATGTGCACCTCTTCAGGTTGGCCCCTGGCAGTGTGAGCAGGCATGTGTCTCTGTGCCCAGCCTGGCACCTGCCAGAGCAGGGATGCTGCTAGTATGAGCCTGGGCAGGGAGGTTTGTGACAGCTGGAGACCCAAACATGCTGCCACCCATCATGTCTGCACCATGTGCTTGAGGAATGTGTGCCCCCCCAGCCTCATTACACTTCAGCAGCTGGGGGAAGGTGCATTGGGGAGAGGGAAAGGACTTGCCTGCCCAAGCCAGTGTGCTCAGGGTCGCATGAGTGGGGGTGACCTTAGTCCCTCCCTCCTGCTAGATGCCAGAAGTGGCTGGAAAATGGGACTGGAGACTGGGTGACTTGACTTGTGTCTATCTGTGATGGTGGCCCTGGGACTGACTCATCTCCCCTGCTGTGGGATGGAGGGACAGTAGACCATGACCCCTGCCTGCCTGTCACCAGCCTGGCAGCCCCATTCCAGCAGCAGTGAAGAGTCTTGGCAGTGGGAGAAATGCTGTCTCTCTGCCAGCAGATGGGTTGGATCAGACTCTGGCGGGGAGGGACCGCGGGGTTTGCCAGGAAGAAGGAAGGGCCTCCAGGTCTAGGAGATGTCTGAGGGTTTGTTGTTTGTAGCTTCCCTGGAGGTGCTGACCACCAAGCCTGACCTTGCAACATTGGATCGGGGCAGCAGTGGGACAGGGACACACTGGAATGACCCTGGGGCTGCATTGGACAAGCAGAAACCAGCTGCAGCATGCAGCCTTGCTGGGGCAGGGACAGTTCCCCATGATGGCCTGTCTGTGACCTCCAGAGCAGAGCAAAAGGGAGGCTTCTTACAGGTCCATCAGCTCCTGTATCTCTCTGCAGGTCACAGGGGTCAGGAGAAGGAGATGCTCACTTCCTAATAAAGACTCATAAAACACACTTCTCGCCTGCCCCTATAAATCCTGGCCTCTGTGCTACCTGCTGTGTAAATTGCTGCTGACCCTGTAAATCATGCTCTGCCTTCCTTGAATGCAGCCCTTATAAATCCTCTGTCCCCATTAGTTTTCCTCTGCCCACCCCTTTGCTCTGCCTGTGCTGTAAATCCTGAGCCCTGGTGGGGCTGGGGGAATGGAGGGAGGGTGCAGTGATGGGGTGATGAAGGGTAACTGTCCCAAGATGGGTTAATCCCTCCCGACAGCTCCCCCAGGACTCACTTGCCAGTAGGAGCTGGTGGAGGACATTCTGCCCGGCTGATTGTGGGGAAGGTCATCCTTGTGCTGGAAGCAGGGCTGGGCTGTCATCTTCAGCTGGGCAGCAGCCAGCTGGCTGTAAACTGGAGGGTGTTGGTATCCCAGCTGATAGAAGGGCTTCTGGAGCGGGCTGCTCCCCCAGGACATGTTTCTGAGATGTAAAAATAGCCAGAGAAAAGAGAAAATCTCCCTTTATCCCTTGAGTGCTCAGAGTCATGCCATAGCTTAGCTTCACCATGCCCCTTTGTAAGCTCTCTTCAGTGAGCATTGAAGAAACTGCAGGCAGCAGAGGTCCCTTGTATGATGGAGGACCATCACCTGGGCATCTGCTGGATACTGATGTTCTGTTGTGAAGCCATGAGTTACTGGAGTGACCATGTTGTTGCTTTTTTTTTCCCCCTTATAATGATGCTGGGGCAGCATGTAGGAGCTGAGGCAAGGGGTCTGACAGAGACTTGACCTGATGGAGGTGTAGGAAGCCAAGCATGGAGCCATTACCTCAGTGCTGTGACCTGTCTGTGAGTGGGTGTGCAAGGGGAGGTGCTGTTGTCTTCATAGGAAAGGCTTGTTCTTCATACACTGACAGTGCTGCTGCTTTACTGTGGCTCAGTGGGGTGTCCCAAGTTGTGCACACACCTGGAACCCAGGCAGGGTGTTATTTGGTGTACAAATTATTGAGTCTTTCTAAGTCTTAATGAGCAGAAACTGATGACACTCTAACACAGCTGCCTTTTTCCTCCTAATGAGCAGGAGTGAGCATTATCCTGAAATGCATGAGCAGCTCTGCCCTGCTCCCACTGAAGTCAGGGGAGCACACAGCAGTGAATGCACAGTTGGAGCCATGGTGGTCTCGCCCATGGTAGTATTTTGGGATGGTGCTGTCTGAAAAGCTGCTGCAGGCATGCAGGGTTTAGAGGGTTCTGCTTGGCTCTCTGGGGAGGAAGATGCTGCAGGAGATCTGAGTGTCTTGTGATGCAGCTTTCTGAGTGCCCTAATCCTCAAGCTGTTAGTGGGGAACTGGAGTAACAGCCTAGGTCAGAGGCGTGCAGCCTTTCCTGATCTTTCTCTGCAAGCCCCAAGCCTGGAGGTGCTCCTCAAATCTGAGTGGTTCAGCATGGACCTAACGCAGTGTGGACTGTGTGTGTCCTCTGGAAAGGCACTGACCCATGTCACTTGCAGCTTAGCTCTGCCTGACTGCCCAGAGTATGGTTGCCAGAAGACTTGCAAGAAAAACATGGTGATGGTCTGGGATGGCTGGTTCAGGCATTAATATTAACTGTTGTTGATGCTCTGCTCTGGACCTGAGCTTGACCCAGCTGGGTGTTTCCTTGAGAACTTTCTCCTGCCACAAAACATCCCTTTTTTTTAAAATTAATTTTCTTCTGTATCTTGTGTCTGAGTTGTTTGCTAACACTGGGCTTATGATACTGCTGTGGTCTGGCTTTGGGAGGAGGATGGGGAGAAGATGTGTACGGTGAGAGCATAGGGATGCTAACAGCAGTGAGAAGGCAGGGGGCAGCGGAGGAGAGCAGAGGCAGATTTTTAAAATCCGTATAAATAGCAAAAATAAATTTTCAGCAAACGCTTCCAGTCCTGCAGTATTAAGAAAGTGAAGCACTAGAGGATAAGGAAAGCATGAGCAATAACAGCAGGGATTTAGAAAGAATAAATCTTGCCAGACAAACCTGATTGCTTTTTCTTTTTGATGGAATCGCAAAATTAGTGGCTGAGCAGAATGTGGAAATCCTAATATATTTGGATTTAGCAAAGCATTTGATATAGTGTCTCGCCAAATCTTACTCTCAAAATTAGTTCAGTTTGCTTTGGATATGACGGTGCCAAATGGACTGAGAACTGGCTTAGGGCCCTAAACTAATAGTGATGGGCTGTGTTTGGGGAGAGGGGGAGCTGTGGGAGCAGAGCTATTACCCAGCTATTCTTACTGAAAAAACCCCCAACAAACAAACCAAAACAGCAGAAAACCACCAAAATAAAATTAAAAAATAACCAAAGAATGTGGTCTCAGTTCGAGGTACCTTATTATGGGAATATTGACAAACTGGAGAGAGTTCAGAAACAAAGAAAGAGAAGGGGGGAAAGGGCATCAGAAGGGTTGGATTACCCTCAGAGGGAGACTGGGTCTGAGAAAGTCCCAGAGCTGGAGGCATTTTTGAGAGGAGCAGGTGGTGGCTGGTGGGGCCAGGATGAATATTTGGGCTGCTCTCCGGATCTGGCAGTGAGCACCTTGGTGCTTTCGCCCCCGCGCAGCGGAGACTCGCTAAGCTGCCCGTTTCATAGCCCTTTCCAGATATTATCAGATAAGCGGGGGAGGTTATTCACCGTGACTGTCAGAAAGAACATCCCTGACTGGGGGAGATGGGCACGTTTCCTCAGGGAAAGTCTTGAGTCTTGAAGTGAGCATGAGATGGCCCTGGGTGATTTGGGTCAGTAGACGGGGATTTTTCCTGGATTGTGGGCCTGGATGGGAAGCCAAGAGGTGGTTGTAGCTGCCTTGAGGTGATGCCTTCTCCAATATTTATCTGGACTTCACAGGCATTTATTTATCTTCAGGGAAAAGGCTGGGGAGCTGTGGGGGTAGCTGGAGTGGAGATGTGTTCCCAAGGGAGGGTGGCCAAGTTTCTTCATATTTAAAAGCTTCTGGAAAGTTGGTGGCCACCTCGTCACCTTGCAGAGGTAGGACAGGGTAGCTTTGATGCCTCTCGCAGGATTTTATCTGAGGAGTTGCCTGTAGAAGTATGGAAAAATGAGGTCCTTCAGTAAGTTCATCTGTGAAGGTGTCTGTCCAGCATGCTGATCTCTAGGAGTCCTTCAGCACTAATTTAGATGCTGGAGGAGATGCTGAGCCTGTGGAGACTCTTGGCATAACTTCAACATTCCCAGAAGGTGACGAAATGATGTCTGTCAGTGATGGCTGTTCTGGATCAATTGGGTGCTACCAGAGCTATTGCCCCCCACTGCCAGTGGGATGACTTGGTTTAGCCAGGCTTCTCCATTTGCCTTTTAAAGCAAAACTGTGCATTTTGATACAAATGGAAAGAAACTTTCAGTATGGAAAAGGTGGCTTGCTAGAGGGGATTTTGCTTTGCGTAAGGAGTAGCTACCTTTGTGAGCCAGCATGGTGGGGCAGTATTTAGCTGGGCTGAAACAGAGTTAGGGAGACAGCCATGGAGTAGAGCTATGAAGGGCTCCTAGAAGATGGGATGGCCTTGTGCTGGTGTCCTGGTCTCCTTAGGAGAGCACAGGGTTTCTACTTCTCTTCATGGTCCTTCAAGTGATTTCCTCTTTTGCATTTCTCCCTGTCCAGGGCTGAGCCAGTGAAGGGGGTGGTGGGATGGGGATGAACCAGGCAAAGTTTGGGAGGTATTTTTAGCTGCTCTAATTGTGGCAAATAAATGCCATTCTTACTTGTTGGGATTGAGCTACAGCTAAATCACAACTAGTTCTAATGATGATAATTACCGGATTTCAATATTTATAGAAATGGGTGCTTCCTTCGTATTGGCAGATGCTGCTGTGCTCTCACCTTCACAGACCGAAACCGTGGCTCATTATTGCTGCACCTATTTATTTACTTGCACATTTTTAACCCACAGATGGCAATATAGGAGCAATCTGAAAAGATATGGGCCTGCCAGAGTTACTGTAGTCTTTGGGCAGAAGCTGTGGGACGAACAGGAGAGCATTTCCTGAGCTCCCAAGGGCTGGATTCTTGATTTTTGGGAACCCTTGAGAGATGTTCTTAGGTCTGCAAGCTTGCCTGGTTCATCCAGGGCTTAGACCTCAAAGGGTGGATGTGGCTGTGCATATTTTTGCATGTATTACTGTGTCAGATGCTGCCTCCGATCTCTGTGTGCACCAATACATGTAACGTGCTGTAACTGGGACAGAGCTTAAAGGTGAGGCAACACAAATTGCTTGAGTCCTGTGATGCTGGACTTGGAGGAGCTTGTGGAAAGGGCTTTGGGAAGTTCCTGCCTGGAGCAGCAACTTCTCAATGTCTTGGTTTATCAACATCCCTCTCCAGTCTGGTACTGTGGAAGGGTAGGCACATTTAGGAGCATATGGGTGCAGAGCTACGTGTG
Organism: Pithys albifrons albifrons; assembly: GCF_047495875.1. Taxonomy (NCBI): domain Eukaryota; kingdom Metazoa; phylum Chordata; class Aves; order Passeriformes; family Thamnophilidae; genus Pithys; species Pithys albifrons. Next base: position 14,189,245 of record NC_092470.1, read on the forward strand.
TGGGTGCCACATGTGCCCACTCTCTAAGCCTGGGATGAATGTGCAGATCCTCCTGGGCTGTATGAAACCAGTCCTGTGGGTTGATACCAGCCTGCAGATCCTCACCAATATCCAGACCTGTACACCCATTGAGTCTGAGGCTCCCTCCTTGAGCAAGGTGTAGAAAAGATTCACTTATTCAATTTGCTATCTCTCCAGTGCCACATAAGCTGTATTGATAAATTAATCTTATATTGTTGTGACTAAACAGCCCTGCAATTTTTTACACTGTGCAGTCTAATCTGTCTTGACAGCTGTATCATTAGTTTATATTTGTTGTAATCTTATTCACTGTGTTGGCAGTGGGGAGTTTTTATCTAAGGCACTGTGCTGCTATGCAGGCAAGGGGCATAGCTGGTGGCTCTCTGCTGGGCATCTCAGAGTTCTGTGGGGTGCTTTCAGGTGCAGCTGGGGTGTTCCCAGGCAGCCTCCTGGGTGCTCTCTCCAAGAGCCAGCCCCAGTAGCAGAATCTTCCTGGTAGCAACATCCTCAGGGCAGACTGTGTCTCACCAAAGCATCAGTGTTGTGGAGGTTTTGATGGAGACCTCCAAATTCAGGTAAAGACAGAGAAAATGTGGATGTTGGAGGAATTGCATCTTAAGACATGTTGAAAGTTTTGCTGTGTGATGAGAAATAAGTTTTTTCTTGGTCTGTATTTTAGTTTTCTGTAGTACAGGATGGTCCCTGTTTCATCGAGGTTGCTTCTGAGTCTTAGGACATAAAGGTACTGTGGAAACTGTCACTGAGCACTCTGTGACCCAAGCCTTTGGAGTTGTTGCATAAGGAATGGTGGTATGTGGTGGCATAGTGTCGTGAGATGGAGGTGACACTGCCACAAAGTCATGGATGGATGGCTGCTCCCCTGGCTTGAGTTTGGATTTGCTATCCCTGGTCCAAGTGCTCTCCATTGCATTTGTAGAGTCCTTTTGCTTTGCAGGTAGCTTTGCATGCAACTCCTTTCAATAACATCCCCTTCAAAACTATGGAGCAAAATGTTTTGGTGTGGTGCAATATTGCGGTCACCCTTTGTAGGGTTGAGGGAACTGCATAAATGATGGTCAGAAGAGCTCAGGCATCAGAAGGCTTACATTTAAGAGTTTATTTTTAGTAACATCTACCCTTTTTATATCCTTTTGTATTCAATGTCATGACACTATTGGTTAACCAATTCACCTAATATACACAGAAGCATCCTTTTGGTCACAAGACACCACATGCTCTACATGTAGCTCTCTGGTCCTTAAGGGTGTATTCCAAACTGCTTTCCTTCAAGGATACACACACTGTCACCCCTACAGTGCAATGAGATTTCTTCCAACAGGGAGCAAGAGACTGTGTGTTCCCTGGGCGTGGGACAGAATAGTGCTACTTTCTGCATTATCCCTTGAACTTGTTGATTTTGAATGAGAAAGAACAGTTGGTGGAGTGCAGGTTTCTATTATTTTCAGCATCTCTGACCAAATCTGGATGGCTCAGGAATAGCTCAAGCCCATCTGTCTCTCCTGAGTGCATCCTTTAGAAAAAACCATTTGGGATCTTGGCAAGATGCTCCCAAAGTAGATGTGTACCTTGCAGTCTGATGATGCACGTTGTGACTTAGACCTTTGAATAGAGTCGTGCACCTGTAAGGACTGGCAAGGTCCACCAGTGTTCTGTGCTGTGCTCAGATTCACTCTGACACAAGTAATGTGTCTCTCAGTAATGTGTCTCACAACCTCATAAGGTTGTGCTGGTGCTGCCTGTGTGCTTCTCCCATTGCAGGCAGGACCAGGAGTAGGGGGAGGGGGGGCGAGGATGTGCTGTGTGATAGCCCCAGTGACTTTGTGTAGAACTGGTGAGGGAGGATGGTAAAGCTTGGTGAGATCTGCATGGTGGCATCAGCATTGAGTGTAGGAAAATCCCTGATCCAGGAGACAAAACTTGGGAAAACATCTATAACCTGCTCATTGCCAAGCATGTAGTTATGCTGTGAAAAGCATTTCACTTGTGGTGGTCCACAATGAGTGCTGACGAGGGGCTGGAGATGTGACTGTCCACCACACAGCTTGGAAACTCGTTGCTGTGGTGCCAGGTTGCATCAGGGTTGAACTATTATTTGTCATGTGATGTTCAGTTGGGAATGGCTGGAGACAGCCCTGGTAGTGTCTGGAGTTACATCCTGCAAATCTTGGAAAGCCTCCTGCTGTCATATGTCTTGGGCTGTGGCTGGTGACAGGATGACAGAAAGTTGAATACAGCTACTCAGCATGGCCAGAGGCAGGAGGTGTCCGTGCTGTTGGCAGAGGCATCACATCCTCCCTTTCTCCCAGCTGGGTGGGGTGATGGAGATGGTGGTCCCTAGCATTTACCTGAAATCCAGGGTTGATGGCAGGAGCAGTTCATCTGCAAGCCAGGCAGTAACACCTCCCTGTGCACTGAGTGCTGCTGGCCTGCTGCCCACTCCCATGGAGAAGATGCATTTCCCACTCAAGTGGTCTCCAGTGCCTGGACACCTTGCTCCAAGCTCTAATAATAAAGGATAATCCATCGTCTGCAAAGACCTTTCCAGTGTTTTCAGCAAGAAATTGGCTCACAATGTAAAAGCTGTTCTGCAGTCTCAGCTTTTGGCTGGGAGGGAGTGACTCAGTGAGTGAAGTAGGTCCATTGGAGCACGTAGAATTGCCCAACAAGGCTGGTCTCTTTGCCACCTGGGAAAGATGCCTGCTCTGCTCTCCAGCCCTCTTGACAGCACTTGATGGTTGCTGTTTACACCCTGTTTGCTTATTAGTTTCATGTCAGAGCTGGGAGAACAAAGCAGGCAGCAGAAGCCTCCCAGAAGGGGTACATCAAGCTGGTGGCAGGGCCAGTGACAAAGCTCAGATCTGCTCCTGTGGCCATCTCCTGCTTGAGGTGAGAGTGTTGTTGGGGCAAATTGCACCTTTTTTCTGTTTGTAATACTCTCATCCCTTAGTCAGTGTGAGAATGTCTCAATTATTATTTTTACCTGTGTACCCCTGGGTGAATTACAGGTCCCTGTCCTTGACTCCATGAAGAGTCTCGCTCATCCATCAGTGCCAAGTGCTCCTTTAAGATCAGGGTATTCCCTGTGCAGCTTGGGGTAGTCTCCAGTGCTGCCAGTTTTTAAGCACTGGTGTTAACTGGGATCTATAGGGAGTTTTGGCTGGTGCTGCGATGCTCCACCCATACTGATGAGACTATTTCCATAGCAACTACAGGATTTTGAAAAGGGGAGATAGGGGAAAGATGTGAAAAGACAAAAACAGCCCAGCTGAAAACTATCATGGACAGAAGTTGGTCACTGTGGGGGAGCTTTGAGTGATCATGTATTGCCTCTCACCCAGAAGTTCCCTGGCTTGGTGTATTTGTGTGGGACTTGTGGCCAGGCAACTCTGATGCTCTTGCCACCTAAAATCCTGAAACGGGAGCTGTTGCTTGTATTATGCTACTTGGGAGGGCTGGGATGCCCTCGTGGGACAGCTGTGCCAGGGATTTGGGGCTGGGGAAGGGGCAGGAGCATGCAGGGCTGGCTGTGTATTGGCAGCATGTGTTCTCGGGGGAGCTGTGGAGGATGCAGCAGCTGCTGATGCACAGAATCATTTCCTAAGCTGGTGGTATCACTGTGCTTCTTGTCAGTGAGGTGATTTCAGTGGTGCTGGGGTCTGTGTCAACTTAGGTGGAAGTTGAGGACTTCTTACTTCTGTCCCTGCTTTCTTCTGGGGCCCAGAGCTGCAAGGAGGGAGCTGCAACTTCTGGCCTTGGAGCATCCCAGTGCTGCTTTGGCTCTGGGCTCTGCTCTGCCCTCCATCCTCTTCCTGCTTCCTTCTCCTCTGCCTTCTGTCCTCACTGAGAGACAGCAAAACAGCTGAAAAGGCTGTAAATGATGCTTTTTGGGGCAGAAAATTTTGGTAGTTTGGTGGCAGTTGCAAGCCTGGCATAGTGACACTGTCCCAGAGGCTGAATCTGAGCCTTGGCACTGCAGTAGGAGGGATCAGGAACTGGCTTGACCCAGTGATGCTGGAGATATCTGTGGGTTTATGGTGGCTTGTGTTTGTGGGCTTTGGGCAAGTCTGTGACTGCCTGGTGATCTTGAAGGTGTCTGAGGGACTGGTGGACATCCTACAAACTTGGTGCAAGGCTAGGGTTAGGGAGGCTGTAAGTGAGGTCAGTGTGGGTCATATTGGTGTGCTGATAGCAACATGTAGGTTGGTGGCACCTGGTCTGAGCCCTCCTGCTGCAAAGGAGGAAAAAGCACAAAGGCAACTCTTCTCCATCCTGTTGCAACATCCACAGTGAGAGGAGGAGCTGGGTGCAAGAGGGCTGTCCCCCACCAGCTGCTGTCCCCAGTAAGCCCCAGCCTGGCACACAGTGCGTGTTCTTGGGCCCCAGCTGCTGCAGGCTGTGACTGAGCCAGCCCACTCCCTGGAGTGTTGCCTGCAGCCAGGGGCAGACAATGTCTGTATTCTTTGTGCAGAAGGAACTTTCCTTCACTAATGATCCTCTGGGCTCACGTAGTTTGCTCCGAGAGTTGGGCTGATGCTGGGACTCTCCTGGTTCTCCAGCTGCCTAGAAGCAGACTCAAAGTTTGAGTGATTCATTGTAAAAACAACAATAACAAAAATACAACAACTACATCTCTCTGGATCATTTCTCTGATGATCTGTTTTCTGGCTTTGAAATTGCTTTATGACCCTAAAAAAACATGTGTCCTGTTAAATACATCTTCAGAGCAAGTGCTGAAAGGTCAGGTGATGTCAGGAGGTGCATCCTGACTTTCTTGTTTCTTGCCTCTCCGCATTTACTACTGAGTTGGAAGTTTGGATTCCTCAAATGCTCCTCTGAGATTTTATACCTGTCAGTGTAATGCCAGCCTCCTGGGAATCCTTCAGCAATAGAAGGCTCATTTTCAGGAGCACCAAGCTATCAGGCTCATCATGTTTATGCTCACAGCTTATATGAGAGGATGTGGCCTTGGGCTACGGAGAGGGGCACATGTGGGCTACCACAGCCTGTCTGGGACTGGATGTCATTTTGTCTCACCACTGTGGCACTAAACCTCTCTGCAAACCCCCAAGTGCCAGTGATGAACAAAATCTTCAAATGGTGCAAGGAGACCCTGCTGTAGTGCAGGATGAGGTTAAGTATTTGCCATGTGTTGGTCAAGCTACCTTAACTCATGTTGTGTCCTCCTGCATTGCTCCTGGTGTAAAATAAATCTTACTTGATTTACAGTAGTAGCTTGTTTGGATAGTGTGAGTTCAAGGGGTTTACCCCAGCTTTGGCTCTGGTGAAGCAGGTGCCTGTGGGGAGTGAAGGGCTGTGTCTTGGTCATGGAGGCTGGTTTTGGTGTGCTGAGAAGCCCTGGCTGTGAGTGGAGGAACTGGGCAAGCAGAGGCTTCTCTGTAATTCAGCTATGCCTTTATCTAGAGGAATGGCAGATCGAGCCACGAGCTAGATATGGGCCCAGGATTTGCTGTTTGCGTAGTTGGATCAGCTCAAACACAACAGCCTGGTTAGCAGCGTCTCTGGCTGTCAGAATGTCTTCTATAACGTTTTTTTCAAGGTGCTTTTTCACATTTATATGAACAAAGTAGAGCACTAGGAGAGGAGCTTTTAAAGTGTCTGTTGCCTGCTTGGTCTTTTTTCCCCTCCCTGCCTCCTCCTGCCTGTATCATGTTTATAGGCATGCTGGTTAGCTTTTCCTTTTCTGAGCCAGCTGACGTCCCACAAAATACCTGTTATCTCAGGAAGCCTAGAGCTCTGAGTCACCATGTCTTAATGAGTACCTCTCCCTGCTCCTGAGTGATGCTTCTGTTATTAAGCCTCTGCAATAAAAGCCAAGTCAGTGTGTGTGTCCCTTGTAAGTAAAGCTTGGTGGAGGGAAGGGAGGAGGTTGTTTTCATGACTTTTTCTGGGAAAAAGGTAAATGACCCCTTCTCCTGGGTGATGGTGGAGCCCCTCCATTGCTGCTGAGGAGAGTGGGCAGAGCTGGCTGTGATTTATTTGAAGTGCAGATACAAGCCTAGGGCGGGTCATGGCAGTTGGCTTAAAAATAAACTCTATGGAGAACTTGCCTTGTCCTTTGGCCTTATGGAGAGCAGCTGGAAGCTGAGCAGGCAGATCTGCCATGCTGTGGAGGTAACAGGGACCCTGGCAAGTCTCCTTGCAGGTTGGAGCTGCTCTGCCCATGGCTGCCCTGAGCACAATGGTTGGGAGCCTGGCCTATGTCCAGCCCAGCTGGGCATTGCTGTCTGCTTGTTCGAGCTTCATAACATTTGAGGAGCCAAAATGCTGAAGGATCAAAGTTCAGGCTCCTTGGGAGGCATTTGAGGGGAAAAAAAGAAAAAAGCTTCATGGAAGCAGGATCCAAGTCCAGGAAATGGTCTCTCCCCTCCCCTTTCTTGGACAGTGGCTTTTCCTCTGTTCGGGGTGTGTGGGAAACTAGAAATGGGACGATCCACACTATGGCGGCAGTGAAGAAGGTTAAAGTAGGATGGGGAACTGTGGGAGGGCACTGGATTTGACTGCTTGATAGCCATAACTGTGCAGAAACTGAGGGACCTTTCAGCACCCACCATTTGTAGCTCCAAGTTCTGGTTTCCATGCTGCTTTCAGGACCCAGGCATGGGAACAGTGGAAAGGATCTGCCCAAAAATGTGCAGCTGCATGGAAACAGAACTTGAGATGAAGCTGATGTGCATGTCAAAAGTTCTTGAATTGAGACTTGCACGGTGACTGTGGTTTTGGGAAGTGTGCTTCAGGTTTGTGTGGGTGGGTGACAGCAAGTCTGGATTAAGGACCACAGCCCCCTCCCATCATGGCACTTATGCAGCCCCACCCCTGGCTCTCATCTCTGCCCTTGCTGGTCTTCTGTTTCTGCCTCCTCATTCTCAGTGCTGTATATCACAGTAACAGCCAGTTTGTGGGAGATTTTATTTTCTCTTTGTCCTCCTTCATCCATTTTTCTGTCTTCAAGCACAGCATGAAATGCAGCATATTCATGTGACTGGCAGTGCTTCCTTTTTGATCCTAGTTGAGCTAATATGATCTATCAAAATATCACCTTGGCAATCTCCAAGGCCCTGTGCCTTTTTACAAGGGGCTCCTTTCCACCACATGCTCTTTGGCAATACTCTATACCAGGAGTTATTCCTACCAAGCTGAACTCTAGTGATGCCATACCTTAAGTACCCCTCCTTGTCTTGCCAATGTGTGTAGGCGCTGTGCTCACCAGGAGGCAAACATGGCTGCCTTTGGAGCAGAGCTTGGCAGTTTTGTCTGCATGTATTAATATATATGTACTTATATGATTTAGTTTCTGAAAAGCCCCGGACCTGTTTGGAGGTGGGGATGAGAGGGAAGAACCTGACTTCCAGTTTGAAGTTGCAGGGAGGGTTTAATAAGGCAGATTATGATTACTGAAGCAGATTTTGACCAGGATACTGCTTCCTCTATAAAATTCTGTTTGATCTTTAAAGACCACAAAATGCTGCACACTGCTGGCTCTCATTGCATATGAAATCCTATGGATAAAACATCCTTTCCTTTGGCATGGCAGGTGCTTGGAGAGCTGCCTGAAAATGGGAGCTCTTTTGCTTTACATGGGTGCAGGAGACCAAATGATGCTGGCTCACCCTGAAGTGTGTATGGTGTAATCCCAGGGGAATTTTTCCCCCTGCCCTTGGACTGCTCTCTAATTCTGCAAGCTGCATGACTGTTTTGGAGATACGATATGTGATTAGTTATGCCCAGGTTGACGTTAGCAGTCCTGAGCCAGGAGTTTCTGCTCTGTGTACCCCAGATCCCTATCTAACAGTGGGAAGAACCTAACTAGGCACAGAGGACTGGCTCTGTAGGTTCTCCTGCCAGAAACTAATGAAAGAAATGCTCTTTGGCAAATAGCATTATTTTTGCATCTGCCACCCAGAGGAAAAGGGGGGTGAGCTTTGGCTGATGCTGCAGCAAGGGAGTGAACTCTCACTTTTACTCATGCTTCACCCTAAGGTGGCTGTATTTGTGTATTCACGTCCAAGTCTGCAGAACTAAACTGCTAATCCTATCTCATGCTTTCTCACTTGGGATGATGTTTGGGATGGTGCAGGTGTTGGATGATGATAGGCAATAATTAGGAAGGAGTTAGGGAGAGAACCTTCAGTAGCCAGGAAGCACCAAGGTTGTAGGCAGGGAGCTGGGGCTCAACCAGGAGCTCAGCCTGTATGTGGAGAGGTTCAGGGGCACTGTCCTCCCAGCCCTGCTCCCTGAGATGTTGCAGCCCTTGGGAATTTCCTCCTGAAGCTTTTGCACTGTTGCTTGTCTCTGATAAGTGAGGTTTCTTCAGCACTGGGGTGATTTTGAACACTTCAGTTCTTGCTTGGGTCCCCAGGGCTGCTTCCTTCCAGAACTAAATGAGTAATAGTGATGGAATGTTAAGGTGGGTATTGGTTGTGGTGGTAGCTGCACCCACAGCACTTTGTCTCTGCCATCCCACTTTTACCTATTTCTTTTTTTCTGAAAGTGTATGACTGGGAATAACTCCTTACCCTGAAAAACTTTGGATGTAGTGTTTAATAACAAGAACATATTGCTTCTGGTGTTCTGTGGCAATCTGTCCATGGAGGGGCCAGGCAGTCTGCTATCCTCCAGTAATACTGACACATTGTCGCTGGAAGGGATGTTCTCTGCTCCCTAAGTCACCCACTGGATCTGGTGGGTATTGCAGAGGCTTGAGGACACAGAAGGAAAACTGGTGAGTGCACAAACACAGGACACAGTGCACCCTGTGCCTGAGAGGATCTTCTCTCCCTGGGGACAAAAGTAAAGGATGAGATCCTGGTCATGTTGGCACTGCTGTCTGTTTTTTAAAAGCATGTACTTTTGTCCAGCTCCTACGCATCCTTATGGGTGCCAGGTAGGATGGCTTAAGAGCAGTACCTGGAAAAACCCCCAGACATATTCAGCAGAGCTTAAAGCTTTTTCTCAGGGCATCTTCCACAGCTGGGTATCTCTATATGACAAGCTTGTTAGATAGCGCAGCTGTAGCAGCTCTTTTGCACCTGGTGGTAGCTTCTAGCCAGCCTGGGGCCTGGCAGATGCTGTGGGACTGAGTGTGGAACTCATCTGGCCTCATCCTAAAGGTATTCTGTGGGAGAGTCCTCTCTTTTGAGAGGACTTCTTGTGTCCTCTGAGTTGCTTGGGTGTAGCAGTAGAGTTTCTCCAGGAATACTGCTGAGACACCCCTGTGCAGTAGCTTGTGTGTAACTGTACAATTCCCACATCTTCCCCAGCTGGGGACTGGAAATTTTTTTGTTTGCTCAGCCTTTCTGGAAAGGTCTGATTTGGATTGCTGGGGTGGATGTGGAAGAGCCCATGGGATGGGGACTGAGTGCATCCCTGTTGCATCGTCTGCAGCACCCAAATACCCCTACGTGATCTTGGTAGGAGGAGCAGATCCACCAGCTAAGAGGGAGCTGTGTCACAGTTGTGCATTTTATGATTGTTACCTTGATGAATCACAATTACACTGTAGGGTTATGCTCATAATTGTTTCTACAAAGCTGGATTTGCTTTCTTTACCCCTCCTTTTGCACTGACCTCAAATTATCCTTAATGATGCAAAGTTATCCACTGCTGCATGAACTTTCCATGCTTTTTGGGAAGGGGAAGACCATGCTTTAAAAGGGAAAAATACTGTTTTTGTACATTTTTATTCAGCTGCTCTTGACTTTAAGATTCTGTTACCAATTCACTTATAACTTCCATATTGAGGAAATCAAGTCCTTTGTGTCTCTGCTTATTAAATGTATGTGATAAGTGCTTTATGATACTGTGAAAGATGCCTGATTCCTTTATGACTTCTCCAGCCCTGTTTGGTGTTTGAAGGATGGATAAAAAGAGCTGACAATTCCCACCATGTCTGTGCTTTGCCCTGGGATGTGGGACCTGCACCAGGGCCATAGATTTACCAGCCTTCAGGGCTTCCCATCAACATCTGCAGCACCTCTCCTTGGAGGAAGCAGATCTTACTGGTCAGGGGTTTAGAGATGTCTTCCCTCTATTCCCACTGCAATTAAATTCACATTTGAATGGTTTGGAGGTGGCGTGCCAGGAGACTTGTTTATAATGCTAAACATACCAGGTAATTGAAAGCTAAGGCTTCTGTCTGGATTGTGAGGTTTAATATGCCTGGGCGACAAATCAATTTTCCCATTGCCCTACAAGAGACAGGAGGCAAATGCTCTGCTTGCCTTCCCTATATATATATATATATATATATATATATATATATATATATATATACATAACTTTGTGTGTGTTGGGGTGCTGCCTGCTTGCTGACACACAACTTATTCACTGCCCAGCATTCAGACATGAGCAGTGGCACTTGCAAAGTATGTCAGGGATGTGTCATCTGCTTGGGCACTGATTGGAGCTGATGGCATCCTCATGAAAAGCTGCTTCCCTCCAGTATGGGACAGATACAGATTTAAGTAGCACATGTGTACATATGTGCACTGGGTGCTTATCAGGTGCCTTTTTTTAGCTGTTGTCCACAGTACTTGAAAGGCTGAGAGAGATTAGATAAATATTATCCCTGTTGTATGAGGAGGGTGAAGGAAGGCCAGACATGTTAAGTAGCCTCAAGCTAATTGCTTGGTAAATTGGCATGAGGCTGTTTGTTCACCTCTGCCTCATGCAAGTGGGATGAAATGAGCCTGGCTGTGTCTAAATCTCAGTCTCTCATGCTGCAATGGTCCTGGGCTTGGAAGCATGTGGAGCTGTGCAGGCTTGATGTGTGGTCTCAAGGTGTTACCAGCCTGTGCTGTCAGACAACACCTTGCATGATGTCTTTCTGGGAATGAATGAAACCGCTGTTCCCACAGGTTTGGTGGCTACCAGTCCTCTTCTAGCAAGTGGGACAAGATCCTGGCACTTCTGGAGACCAGGTGAAACCTAAACTCTGTGACTTGGTGATCTTAAGGTCAGCAAGATCACTGATTTCTGTCTGTGTGATGCAGGGGCAAAGACACCTGCTGCTGTGCTGGCCTCACATGGTGCCCTGGGATCTGAGTGAGACCAGTGATGATGTGATGCTTGCAAGCTGCTGAGCTGGCAAACAGGGCTTCACGCTTCACAGGTTTGCTATTAACTGGGACACAGCACGCAAGCTTGAGACTGACCATTGGTCTCACTGCAGCAGTCTACAAGGCTTTCAACAAGTTGTAAAGGCATGGCTGTGGGTACGTGCAGGCTGAGATGTGATGCTGGGTTGGCCTCCTAAGGTTAGCTTTTGTCAGGCTTACCCCTTGCCTTCCTTTAGAAAGGTAGCTGATCTTTTCAGCAAAGAGATGACTGTAATGAGAGGTTAATTTGATGCTGCATTACATCAGAAGAGGTTTGTTTTTCTGGAGAAGGCACAGAATAGCCCAGGTGTTGCAGGTGAAGTGGGGAAGGGGTGGTGGGAGATGTTAAAAGATGAGGTAGCTGCTGAGGTTCCTTGGAGGTTATGTTGGCTCATGGTTTTGTTGAGGACACTGGCACAAAAAGCAGGAGCGTGCATATGGGCTTCACTGCTGAAGCTGTGGGAACAAAAAGTAGGTTGAAGATGGTCAATGGGAAGAGCTACAGTAACAAAACCAAGAGACAGTCTGTAATGCCAAGTGGAGTGAATGTAAATGTGGGTGTAATGGGGCTTTTGCTGCCACTTAGGAAATCATGGCCATTAGAAATGACCTTGTGGATAGAAATGCTTGGTCAAATGCTTAATAATGAGGTAAAAACAAACCTCCACGCTGATGGGGCTGTGATGAAGGCCGGTGTGATCTCAGGCTAAAAGCCATGGTGTTTCCAGTGTAACTGGGGAGCTGCTCATGCTGTTATACAAGTGAGACTATAGACTGCTCTGTGTTTTTGGTCACTCTTACTCAAGGAAAAGAGACTTAAATACGCTGATGAAGAAAATAGAGTGCCATTTTCTATGTGGCATAGTGGTCCTTCTTGCATAGATGACCAAGCATGAGCATCAGTTATGCTGGGTGTGAAATCAGGAGCAAAACAACCTCCCCGCCAGGACTCTGCCTGAGCAATATATCTGCATCAGTTCTGGGTCTCGAGTTAGTATTACTTCAGGGCACTTGAGACAATTTGCCTCGCACTTCACTGGTACAGATGTGCTGCCTTAGAAGAGCTGGCATCGTGTAGCTTATAAATGATAGCTGGGTGGGACTGGCTCCTGCTTGTAAAGGAGGGAGGAAGAAGTGTTGGGAAGGAAAAAGAGCTGCTTAAGGAAAGACAGCTTTGACACAAGAGAAAATGGATGTAAAATGCTAAGGAATACATTGGGTAAGAAATGCGAAGTGCAGCATTTCAGTCTGAGTTGGGAGGGCAAACCCCTACATACTCCCAAGGTGGAATTTGATCAGTCCATAGAAGGCATGGTATAATTCATCTCTGCAGTGCAAACAAGGAGACTTGGACTATCAGGACCCTCCAAACATACAAGAAGTATGAGAAGGAAGTGAGTATTTAAACAAACACGCCCTACCCTCCATCCTCCACCCAAAAAATAAGTGAGCTACCTCATCTATGTTAGTGATGCATCTCGTATGGTTTCAATTAGAGGTTGAATATGAGTCTAGGTGGATATGCACATGGTGAGCTCTTCAGGATTTGTGAAGTACAGTATTGCTCTTGAAGCTATTGGATGTTGGAGAAGAGCAGTTTGCCTTAGTAATAACTGAGGAATGCCACAGGAATATGAATTTAGATATGTTTGCAGGGAGAAATAAACTGTAGTCCACTGACTGTAATTCATACCTCAACATCTGGTTGAGGAGACTAGGACAGGACTGGGAGCTTTCACAGCTGTATTTGGTGTGAACCTAGCTCCTGTGTTCCTGCTGAGTTAATAAACCAAGGCAGAGAAGGAGGGAAGGTCTTGGTCTTCAGCAGCATTTGAGAGGATATAAGATTTCTAGGGCAAGCAAAAGCCTGGAAGGAAAAGAGAGGGAGCTAGTTGAGATACTGAAGGACAAGAGAGGAACATGAGTTTTGGGTGGAGTTTCTGTACTTGGTTGGTTTGCTTTCCTGTGCAACCACTGCCAATTTTGCAATCACAGCTTGACTCCTTGAGCTTTCAGAATAAGATGCATTTCTGTTTTGTTTTTTAAGTGGGTTCAGGTGAACCCAGCCAATGCAAAATTACACTATTCTTTCCAAAGCAATAGGGAACCAAAGAAAATGGTTTTCCTGGTATATCTCTAAGGTGCCTGTTTAGCAAGACTGATCTGTCACTTCTAGGAGCAAGGGTGCAACTCCTGCTAAGCTGAAAAATCAGAGAAAAAAGGGGGAAAGCCATTTATGGCAATCCCTGAGAAGGGAAATGTTTGTGTAGCTCAAAGGACTCAAAGTCCCTTGGTGACCTGTGTACCTAATTGAAGATGTTATTTCCCTGCATTGCACCCTACATAAAGCAGCTTCTGAGCTGGAGGATTATCCTATATGTAAGTGTGTGTGTGTGTATGTATTTCCACTGCTGCTTCTCATAGATCACTTTGTGGGTATTATATGTCTATGTCAAATAATGTACCAAAGTGTATCTGGCTCAGGAAGCTCACAGACTTTGGGAGGCTGGAATACAGGTTGTGGAGTTGTATTTCCAGTCTAGTGTAATTCACTTTTAGGGGGGCTTGGCCATAGGGAGGCCCCCGAGAAGACCACCATAACCCAGTGCTGAGTCATCAGAAATTCATGTCTGAGCATGTTGCTGGGGACAAGCTTAGATCTTTTTCTGTCTCTTCTAGAATGCTGCCCACATGGCTTTGAGTGTCAAGTCAAAAATAACCTTGACTTTTTTTAGCAAACACAATCAATAAAACAAGAGCCAATCTGGCCGCCGCCTCCTTCCCAGCTGTGGTTGCTCCATTGCTCCTGGATTGGACTGCTCCATCCTTCCCTGAAAGTCATTGCTTGGTTGCTGTAGCTTCAGCATGCCCTGGTGATAATCCCACATCATCCCATTCCCCCTTTTTCCCACGTTCTTTCTTTCTCTTGGAGGACCTTCACTTTGCTATGTTGGAGTTGCAGATGGGAAATGTTTTCAGTCTGTGTTTGTAGCCTTGCTCAGTTCTGTAATCTTGTGGCCCAGGACCTGAACTGGCAGTCCTGCTGTGACTTGAAAGGGTTTCACTGAGCTGTTGGGTCTCCTGACTGACTCCTCCCAGTCTGTGTTTTGTTCTGTAAGTGTTCACAGGGGCCTTACATGTCGTCAGGGAATATGAAATGCCTGGAATCATGTCCTGTTTCTCATTCTGTCTGGGACACAGATGATCCAAGGTGATGAGCAGGTCATTGAGGATGAACCATGACTTTAACTGTCATGCAGCAATGGTTGGGAACTTCTGCTGCGTCCCTACACTAACCCCTGTGGGCATACAGACACTTGTGGAACATGTGAAAAGCAGAGTTGACTCTTGTGAGTGTCTGCTTTCCTTGGATCTGTATGGGGAGAGCAGAGAAATATGCTGAAATTTAGTCTAGGCTTTGTATTTTTCTTTTTTGAGCTGGAAATTATTAGGGATGTGGCTTAAATAAGCCTATGTACTTCAATTATGCTAATTCATCTATTCTTTTGCAAGCACAAGACATGGCATGTGCTGGAGGAGGAATGTGTGGCCCCTGCAACTGCTCTAGAAGTGGTCTTAAGATCCTTCTTGTGCTTACTGAGCCTCTGGACCACCATGTGACGTCTTGCAACCTTCTTGCCTAGAACCACAGAATCACAAGATAGTTCTCAGTGTTTTCTCATCACTCCAACCCTGCATCACTTGGAGATGTTTTCTCTCTCCAGGGCCAAGTCCAAAGTCAACTATTGCATCAAGGCAGCTGTGAGCTTGGGTGCATGTGTCCAGAGACTTCAAAGTTGGGCTTCTTTCACACATTGTCCAAAGGGATATGCCAGCTGTTTTTCCTCCTTTCAGTTGACTTTTTGAGCACCCCCACCTGCTTTTCAGCAAAAACCCTCTTGAAAATGTTTGTGCCTTCTGGTGGGAGAGTGTCTGAGTTTAACCTAGAGAAAGCTAGAACTGCCCAAGGACTGAACTCCTTTTACACCATGCAGCATTAACAGCCTGTTAGCAGAGGCCCATGGCTGCAGCCACGCTGCTGCCAGCATCACTCCTGTGCTGCTGACAACAAGGGACCCTGTTCACTGAGGCTGCTGATCTGTCACTTTCCCCGAGCTCTAATATTTACTGAAAATGATCCCATGGTGACAGATCTATTTCTGTTTTTGTTCTCTATAACATACCTGCCAGACTGCCCCAGGCGACTGAGGAATTTGTAATAAAGGCAATGTTTCCAAACTGAGCTTGGTGCTCTCCTGCCAGCAACACTTCTAGCCAGTGAAGACTAGGGCCCTGTTTATCCACCCCAGTTAGAGACTGGATAAATACATGACTTTTTAAATTTAGACCCTAAATTTTTGTTGAGAGGTTTTGTTTGCTTTCACTCTTTTTGTATGATCCATTTCAGCTGTGTCTTTGTTCACTGATGTGTGCAATAAGGGGCAACAACTTGGTCAAGGATGTTCAATGGCTCGGTTGCACATTCCATGCTCAAAACTGTGTGTAAAACCATGTTATTTGACTTTTCCAAAACGCTGAGAAAAGAGAACGGGGCTGGGTGGTAGGGCATGACATCCTTTGTGTGCTGTCTCCTGCATGGGCAGAGCAACCATCTGGTTGTGCCACAGCTGAGCCTTTATTTCTTCTCCGCAGACACATAGAGAACTGGAAGAACTTGCAGACACTGAATGCTGTTGACATGGAGCTGTACACAGGACTCCAGAGGCTGTGAGTATGTCCTGTGAATCAGGGAGGGGAATGGGACTGGGCAGCCCCTTCCTTCCAGCAAAGCCCACCTCAGATGCCTTCCCTCCATCTGCAGTCTCCATGCTGTCAGTTTAAGCTGCTGGATCTACTCTGTTTTGCTATGAGACTCCACAAAATGGAGATGAAGTGTTTTTTGGTCTTTGCTGGGTCTGAGGAGGAGGATTGCTAGCTCCTGACAGCTCTGTCAACACGCATCAGCCCTGACCTCTCCTCTCCCCTGCTGTTTTGGCTCTGGACTTATGTGTTGTTCTGACTCACTTCAGCCCCACAATGTGAAATTCCAGCTGTCTCCACCAATCCTTCATTGCTGGGCTGTTGATCCTCATTTAGTGCAGTTAACATCACATTGGTGCTGCACAATAAGGGAATTGCATCTCCCTGCGCAGCTCTCCAAACACAGGGAGAGGTCAACTGGGTGCATCACGGGGGGAAACTGAGGTCTATGAGGTTGAATGGACTTGCCACATGCTTGGGAAGCCAGGCCAAGCAAGGATACCATCCAATCTCTTAACTCCCCCTCCTGCATCCTCCTGGATCTGGGATCACCCTAGGTGTTGCTTATGCGAGATGCAGCTCAGGAATAATCGGAGACTAATAGTGTGTTTCACTGGGAGCTTTACATTAAGTACAGCTCCCATGTGGGCTGGAGGAGGTGTATGTGGCTGAGCACTCAGTAACCAAACTCTAGCAAGCTGTGCTTTTAATACACAGACCCATTGTAAGCAGGCTGGCTGCTATTCTTATCTCACCTAACAAAGCAACAGTGACAGCAGATATAGGTAAATCCTGGACATAGAGAGCTTTTCCAAAACAAGGTGTGATGCGGGTTCCCCTTTCTGTGTCCAAAATACTCTTCCTTATCAGAGCTGCAAGCAGAAGGGTTTTTCTCTTGGATATGAAGAGGGGAGATGACTTTGCTGAGGGTTACATTTGCTGTGACAGTGCTGTTTTTGAGGACGGAGGCAGAGAGAGGAGCAGGAGATAGCCTGTACCATCCCAGCAAGCCTTGGTGGATGTGAAAGCAGAGCCTTGCCCAACAGCTGCTCTTCACTGAGCCTGTGCTCTCACCATACCAGACAAAGCTGAAAAGTCTCTTTGCTTGTAGCTCTCAGAGACTTCCTGGGGACAGATGTGCCTCCCAGGGATGGGGTGGGGGGAATTGAGGACTCTCAGCACACATCAGGTGCTGAGCAGGGGTTTACTGCATCTGTCTGCCTTCACTCCATTGCTGCCCTTCTGCATCTCTCTGCAGGACAATCAGGAACTCAGGACTACGAAACATCCAGCCACGCGCCTTTGCCAAGAACCCTCACCTGCACTACATGTGAGTTGCCAGAGGCTCCTGTCCCCTTTTCCCTCTGCTCCCTATGGAAAGGTGATTTGCAGAGTGGATTCCCATAGTGCCTATTGGGGACAGCAAGGAGAGGGAAGTGGAATGCTGATGGGGAAAGAGAGGGAGAGGTGGGAAAGGGCAAGAGATGGAAATGCGAATGTGCAGGGAAGTGGAATGGGCTTTGATACAGGATATGGTGAGCTCCTGCTGGGCAGTTGATGATTTTGTCTTTCTAAAAACTTCCCTGGCTTTGATCGCCGCTCTAACGAGTGCTTGCGTTATTAGCAGCCTTGCAGTGGCTGGTGAACATTTCTCTTTCTGTAGAGTTTGGGGCAGCTGCCTGCCCCAGTGCACAGCCAGAGCCTGCCCCTCTCGTTAGTTTTTAACCAAAGGCTGCTTTTCCGATAAAAATCCTGGGGCGCGGAGCTGCCAGCTCTGCTCCTAATTATTAACTTCTTAAACTGGCATCTGCAGCGGGCCTGGGGTAGGGTCATTTTGTGCTGGAGAGGCTGGAGTCCTGTTGTCATGGGACATTGCACAAGTGTCCTGCTGCTGGGGCATCATTAGCCAGTGAGTACGGCGTCACGGGGAATTTCTACATCCTTGATGCCAAGGGCACTGGTTTGTTTTCTAAATGTGTATTTGCTTTTCCCAAGGTGATAAAGCAAAGCCTGAATTTCAGGCCACTGTGCAGGGTGCTCCATGGGCCTGAAATATCTTGCCCAAGTGACTGGGTCCAAAATCAAACCCTTCTGTGCTCCAGTGTAGATATAAAAGCTGAAAAGGGGTTGTTGAGTCTCTAGCCTAGGGCGTGAGCTGTTGGTCTGGATGGAGAGCGTGTGTATCCCTGCTTTTTGGAAACTAGTGCTAGTGGCTTCTTCCATTAAAAAATGCATCCATTTGAGTCTGCAGATGCGTTGGGCCATCGATACAAACTTGTTCCTGGGGCAAGGAGATAAATGCGACCTGCAGAGCAGGATAGATTTGTCTTTTGATGTCTGCTTAGAGAGGATGTGAACTGAAAAACCCCAAAAGCTTCCTTTTTGGAAAACCATTTACAGTTGCTAAGTGACAGTAAAGTACTTGCTAAATAGGAGCTCTGAAGTATGAAAGGGCATGAATAGTTGAGGGCATTGTGAATATGGACTGAGCCTTTTTGAGTTTAAAGAATTGCATATTTTTTATAATAAACCCTCTTAATGCTGACCACTGGGATTTTCCTGATTTCTGCCCTTTGTTATTTTGATTTGTAGTGGGGTTTTGTGTTTTCTATGGTTGTTTGTTCCTGGGAAGTGTTCTCTCTGAACCACTCTCAATTGATTTTGTTTTTTTGGAGGGTTGTTTGTCAATTGTGTAGTTGCTGTTTATGTATCTAGCAGATAAAATGAATAACATTTGATTTCTGATGAAATTAGTTTGGATGTCGTAGGAGTTTAAAAAGCCCCATGCACTTGCTTTGAGGCTGAATATGTCATTAATGTGTACACAGCCAATTGTTGCTGCTTTTTCTCAAAGTGTTTGTTTTTGTCTTTTGGAATTACTTTTGGGAGTGGAAAAAACCTCACATCCATCTTGTGTCAAGAGTTAAGGTTGGTATGTGGTGATGAAATATGTGTTTGTTTACTGCTTGGGCTATGTAAGATTGATCATGTTCTTAACATCTTTCTTTCCTTGCCTTTTGATGCTCGAGGCAAGTGTATTATTTGGTTAGAGTTTGCCAGCGGGTTTTGCTGCTGTTCCTGGGACTTGGCAGTGTGGATGTTTGCAAGGCAGATGCTCCCTGTGGGGGCTGCTGGGCACCCAAGGATGGAGACTTAGTTCTCACAGAGATGGTGACTCCTTCTTGCTCTCCAGAGGCTTTCAGACCACGGCACCACTGTTCCCTTGCAGACAGGCTGCTTATTCCAAGGTGGCTCCTGAGGCTTTGCATAGCCTGGCAGGTGTCTGGTGCCACCTGGAATCACCTCCTTGGCCTCAGCACTCTACCAACGCATCTTTGGCTGCTCTGCAGATGCTGCCTCCCTCAAGAGCCTGACATCTTCTGCAGCCATTGCATGTAGGAGCCAGGGATAAAAGGATTAATGGAAATGTCACTGTGCTCTAAGTTTTGGGTTGCTGTAACCAGGTACAGTAGCAGATGGGAATGAGGGATACTCTCTGAATCCCCTTGTGGAAGGGCTGCATGCAGAACTGGCAACTATGGGATGGTGTTTGAGGCATGCTGAGTGACTGCTACATGTTATCACTGCTGCTCTTTCTTCTCCTATGTCTGGATGGTTGCTGGTGGAGTTGAGTCATTAAGACGGTAAACGTGTTTAATAAATGAGAGTGGTTTCACTGCCAGTGAGGTTTGACAGAGGGATGTGGGGATCCTGAGCCAGAAGTTTGCAGGGTGTTACAAGCTGGGTCTTAGCATTTTTTTTTTCACATGAAGCTCTTGCAAAAATTCTGAGACTTCTAAAGCTGATTTTTCCCTCTGCCCTCACTTTCCATCCTGGGTTAAATCTAAACTTCCTGCTGAAATGAGTTTTTTCCCTAGTGCCTTTCATCAAGGTTTCCTCCTCTCAGATGGGCCAGATAGATCTGCCTTCTCCCAGTAACATCTATTTCTGGACCTTCCTCTGTGCACGCGCTTGTCTTCAGACCCCAGCTGTGTGCAATCACAAGCAGATCACTTATCCCAGCTCTAATTGCAGGAGCTCAGGTTTGTGAGGTTTTTGATGGAGTTTTGCTTGGGTATTTCCCCTTCCCCATCACAGAGTCATGGAGGAAAAGTGAAAAACCTATGAAGGGGAATTTTCAGCGTTCAACTGGTCAAGAGGTAAACCTCAGAATGCTCCACAGTGCGGCTGGGCAGGGTCGTGCTTGTCCTCTAAGGTTTGAAATTAGCTGTGTAAGCCCAAGGGGCTGGAGGCCATCCTAATCAATGAAGGAGCAGTGGGTGACCCAGAGGTGTGGATCTAGAAATAGCTTTGGATTTCTCTTCCATCTCCTTGAATGGATCCATGGCCTTATCTGATCCTTGGTAATGTGAAGCCTATCACTACTCTGGAGGCAATTAATCCAAAATATAACAGTGGATTTTGCAACACAGATCTATCTGTTCTGCTGGTGTTTGGGCCAAGACAGTTGAGTCCTTCCAAAGCAAGTACAGGCTGGATGCTAAATGGTCTGATGTGGGTCTGATCTAAACAGGATATCTTCTAGTGTCATTTTGTGCCATTGCTTGGGATCATCTCACTGGGAGAAGTTGCATTGGTGGGTTCCTGGTCCTATTTCTATGCATCTTTGACAGCCCTTTGACTGTTACAGGAATAGTCCTGGACAATTGCATGCACTGGATTTGAGGACCAGCAGGTCTAGGCTGTGGAAGACCGAGCCCTTTACCCAAGATTTCTGGATGTTAGTGTTAGCAGGCAATGCAGCTGAACATAGGAAATGTTCAGTATTGACAGAAAACCTCAGTCTTCAGCTTGAGGCTGTACAAGAAAACCTTAGTGTGATATGGTTCCTAAATTTGAGACATAAACCATCTGAATACATTTCTACTATGTTGCTGTATTAAGCACAGGTTATTGAGGAGAGTCTTTCATGGTTTCATTCTCTCTGTCCATTCTCCTAATGACACTGGAGGTCTTTAGCTAATTCATTTGAACTTGGTAGAGGGTTACAAGTTTTGCAGCACAACAGGAATTGGTGCACAGGGGAGGACATGACCTGTTTGCTGCTGGCCAAAGTGTGCAGCCTTCACTGGTTGTGGGACAGTAGAGCTGTGCATGTAGGAGAGTAGGCTTCCAAAGGGCTGTGGCTAGGGCTGGACAAATTGATATTTGCAGTGCCTGAGTCCCCCTTTACAGGTAAGCAGGTACTTAAGAATGTGATTTCCTCTAAATGTTTTCCTGGGCAGCTGCATACTCAACCAGCCAGTCAGGAGGCACTGCCTTGTATTTGCAGAGGGTAATTGTGCACTCCTTATTTATTGTGTAGTAAAGAAAACAAATTAAAGCTGTGTAATTACAGAAACAGGCATGCTTTTAAATAAGGCTTAAGTAGTCAGATTTCTATTTAGAAAATTAATAATTTCCAATTCTGTCTGCATTTACAGGTGCTTCTTAAACTGTCTTCTGGAGCTCTAAATTAGTTTGTGGGCCAGCCCAGACACAGCTTCTATCAAAGAGTGCCCTCTCACATTGTCTGTCAGAGTAAGGATGGGTTAA
This sequence comes from Pithys albifrons albifrons, assembly GCF_047495875.1. Classification (NCBI taxonomy): domain Eukaryota; kingdom Metazoa; phylum Chordata; class Aves; order Passeriformes; family Thamnophilidae; genus Pithys; species Pithys albifrons. The sequence goes on from NC_092470.1 coordinate 14,210,718, forward strand.
GAATCAAGCTTTTTCTTTCAGTCTTCACTGAAGAGTCTTCAAGATGGAGACCCTGGAGTGCTTTTTGCTGAGTGTAGCTGAGTATGGTGTGGTCAGATCACAAGCTCCACAGGCATTTTTATCTATATGATCACGTTGGTCTCTTTCCCTCCAAAATGTGGATTGAGGAATAACTGGAAGGTGCTGTCAGAAATGCCACAGGGACCTACTTTGTCCAGTGAAAGACTGAGATGGCTTGTTTTCACAGGCAGACATTAACTGTGATTAATCTGGAGCCTTCCAGAACCTCATCAGTTGGTTGTGTTGTTTTCTGAGTGTGAGGTTAGCTTCACAGCCCTGGATGGGTTCATGGCAGATGTGTGGTGGTCATATGAACTGGTGTTGAATGTAGCTTTTTACTTTGACATGGGAATGCCCAGAGATATGTTATGGGTTTAGGTTTTGATAAGAAAGATACTGGCTGCATCCTCTGAAAAGCGAGGGTGCTGAGGCAGTATGAAGTTGGCGAGTTGCTGTATTCAGTGCTGCTTGTAGCCCTCCAGCAACAGGCCTGTGCACCTTCAAAGGGCTGAAGACAACTCTCCTGCAATGCTAGCGAGGTTTACTTTCTTTGCTTTGTGTGCCTGGGACCTTGATTGGGACCTCACACTAAATAAAGAAGCAAAGTGTCAGAATGCTTAATTATTGCAAGTATAACACTGTTCCCTCGCAGCTGCTGCTTGAGGGTCACTTTCTCCTCATCAGTGGTTAATGATCTATCACCTTGCTCTGAAAGAGCCATTCTTAGACACAAATCCAGGTTAAGCTACCCCTCTTTCTCTTGTTCTCTTCAGTAACCAGCTCCAGGCCCTGTGCCTGACTGCAATTGTCTGCTTGATTCTGTATGTCCTATTACCCTTTCTCCTCCCTCCTGGTGGTTTCTTTCTGCTTTGTCCTTTCATCACTGCACCATTGTCACACCCATCCTGGCAGTGTCCTAACCCAAACTGTCATGTAATTGCTCCTGATTTCCCATCCATACTCTTGAGTCAATGCATCCTAACGTGTGTGTATGTGCTGGGGCTCAGTATATGACTATTTGTGAGCTCTTGGCTCACTGGGAAGGTGAAGTAAAATACATTTACCCAAACTGCTTCCTTGATAGTTTAATGTGTTTTATTTTGTATTTGCTAAATAGGAACCAAAATTCTCCATGAATGTAGGCAAAATAAGAAGTATGAGAAAGTCTTAAACAGCCTTGAAGTTCTATTAGGTGAATGTTCCTTTAGTATCTCTAATCAGGCAGGCAGCTTGGGTACCCTCTAATACCCATTTGTACTCTAATGATGTTCCTGCTCCAGCCCCTTCCAGGAGCAAACCTCTGTGCTGTGATTTAGTCAGAGAAGCATTTTCTTCCATATGTCTCTAGTTCTAAAAGATGCTGGTCATGATTATAGCAGTCACTAAAATAAACAGCTGTACCATCTCTTCTGCTTCCATAAACTTTCCTGTTCTCCCCATCTGCTTTGCCCCCTGGATGCCAGTGTAGTGCAGGTCCTTGCTGATATGCTAATTGGCAGCAGTGGTTTGGTGGCATGTTTATTCCCAGCTTATTGCCACAGGTGACTGATAAGCAGTTAACTGCAGCTATTCCTTTTGCTGCAGTGGTGGTGGTAGGTCCTGTGTTTTACCAGCCCTTGTGCACAAGGCCAAAGGAGAGACCAGTTCCCTGCAGGACTGTGACTTTCCATCAGGCTGACTTGAAATCATTTGATCTGTATTCAGAGGGCTGGGTAACTAATTTTTGGCTGCAGGCTGCTTCACTTGACTGTGGAGAAGAGGATTTGTTGTACTGTAATAGAAGAGGGAGTGGTGAGTCTGTGACTGATGTACTCTAGTGGGACCTGAGAAAGAAAGTTTCCAACTCAAACACTGCACACCTTGTGGCAAGATTTGTCCTGCTTCAGTTCCCCATCTGAAAACCTGGAATAACATTTGTTTCCTCTGCTTTTATTTGATCTATTTGAGGCATAACATCTCACACGATGTCTAATGAAACCTAGCCTTAAGTTGTGTAATGCTGTTTTAACATAAGATGACTTATAATAGCTCTATCACAAATACATTTTGCCCACTTGGATTCTTATGTAGTGCCTACAACTCTGCTACCTGGGCTCAGGATTGTACTCTGGTTTTATTTCTCCTTCCTTACTTCGCAAAGGCTGTGGGGTTTTTTCCATCCCCTCTTTAAAAAAAGATTGCAGATGATGCTGGGGAGGTGTATAGTATGTGTTTAGAAGTTGTTCCTGTATGGATGTGTGTGGTTTTCTGTGTTGGGATTTTTTTTTGTTTTGGTTTGTTTTCTGGAGGGGTTATTTGCTTGTGTTTCGGTGGTTTTTTGTTTGGTGTTTGTTTATTTTCTTTTTATTTTTTCCCCACCCCAGCAGAGAATGAGCTGATTTCTGGAAATTTGGGCATGACAAGGAGTGGATCTTGTTTCTAGGGTTCTGAGATCACTGCAGCATGGAGGTACTCCAGAAACAGCCTCTGACCATCCCTTTTGTTGCACCCCAGAGCCTGTGGCTCAGCTGGTTAGATGTGGTGCAAAGCATTTCTTACCTGCCTATGCCAGTATGAAAGGTGCTGCAGAGGGAAGAGGAACTTCCCTGTGGGGTACATGAGAACATTGAAATCTGCTGGGGGAGAGAAAGTGAACAATCATGGCAGGATGAGTGAAAGTTAAGGCTACACAAGTTCTCTCCTGGGATTTTTCTTTCCATAATACTGGTTTACTAGCAATATTATTGCAGGGCTGGCTTTCCCTTTTTGATATACTGGCAATAAGCACCAGGGCAGAAAAACAGAAACACTAAAATCATATGTTATTTGAGCAATAAGATACGACAGGGCATGAAAGATGGGACATTAATTCATGATGGTGTGTGACAAGTTAGGAATTTAAATGTCATAAGTTAGGCAGTTGTGAGTTTTATTGGAATTATAAAATTTTATTGGAATACTGGTCAAGGGGTGGAGTTCCACACCAACTTTCTCCCCATATTGTATTTTAGAAGGGATGAGCTGTGAATTACATCGAATTCAAGAGACTGTGGGGTGTTTACAGGGCTGCCAGTGAGAGCCAGGAGTGTGTCTCCTCGGGGAAGCCGTGCGAGTGATTGCAGATGAGCATGTTTCGTTCTTGCTGTCCTCCAGCATGCCTGAGGGTGGCCCTTCCCGGCACTGTTGTCCAGGGAGCTCTGCCGGTGCCCGCGGATGTCCCGCGGGATGGGGCCGCGCCCTGCGGAGCCGCATTCAGCACCACGGACAGAGCCGGCGGTCCCTCATCCTCCTTGCCTGCAGCCTGACCCCTAACCCAGCCTCCCTGCCTGCACTGAAGCCTCCTGGCTTCCCCACCTCTTGCTCAGCCCAGCCTGCAGTTTGCCTTGCCCCCTGTGGGTGCAGCCCCTGCCTCGTTCACCTTTCTCTTGAAATAAGCTCCTTCACCTTCCAACCCGAGCCAGGCTCTTGGGGCAGTGAGGGGAGCAGTGCCTCTGCACTCCTGCCTGCAGGAGTCAAGCCATGGAATGTGATCCTGGCTGTGGGTTGCCCGGTCTGGTTTCACTGCTGATGGTGCCTCTCTCTATACTTCCATCTCTCCTGCTGTGAAACCAGCCTGCTAAGGTGCCTGTTTGACATCTGCAACACCTGCAATATCCCTGGAAGTGTTGCAGGGCAGGCTGGATGGGTCTCTGAGCAACCTAGTCTAGTGGAAGGTATCCCTGCCCACGGCAGGGAGTTTGGAATTAGTTGATCTTTAAGGTCTCTTAAAACCCAAACCACTCTGTGATTCCATGAATGCTAACTTTCTGGACTGCAGTGTTTCCTGGCACTGACTTTGCTCTGCAGCTTGAATGGAGTTGTTTTGCAGCACTGCTGCCTGGTTGCTGTCTGGGGGTTTCTCATATGAGTAGTTCTCTAGGATATCTGCCATCCAACCTCGCTGCAAGTACAATCCACGGGCTTTGGCTAAATGTTTGTTGTATCCGGTTGTGCATGTTGGTAATTGTGGGTAATTTGCTGTTCAGATTAATGAAAGAATGCCTGCTGCACTCTGAAGCACTCAGTGCTTTGTGGTGATTATTCTTTTAATTTGAAAATAGTCCTCATGCTACCCAGCAAAAAGACACTTCTTTTTAAGTACATCATGTATTGAGAAGGGGCAAAAATGTAACTTCTGTGTCCAGACATTCTTGTTTGTTTTGACAGAGCTAACTGTCAAAGGCAAAATGTGTTTCTGCTTTTGGGGTGATTATAAATGTAAAGTATAGCAGGCAGGCTTTGCTGAGCTCTGGCTGTATTTAGTCACCCTGTTCCCCCAGTCAAGTGTCCCTCGAGCTGCTAGGAGGCACATTGTGCCATGGCTCAGGTGTAGCTGCAGGCAGGTCTCTGCTCAGAGTGTTACTCCTCCCTTTGTGCTCAGCTACTGCAAACAGGCTTTGGGCAGAGATGCTCCTGTGTCCATACTCAGGTGTGCTCCAGGCATCTGCTGCCTCCTTGCCCACCATGCCCACCCCACGGGCCCCTGGGGAGTAGCAGTAACCTGGCATGAGGCAGCTCCCAGTTTGATGCTGCCTGTTTCTCAGACTGAGTGTTCTTCTTGTCATTTGATGAGGCATAGCTGGAGTGTGTGAGCCTTACCTCCTGCTGTGGCCAGGAGCCTCTGCACAGCATGGGACATGGCAGCTGCCATCTCCACTGGCTGATGGCATGATCCCTTTGGTTCCTCATACATGCACCTCCCTGTGATGGCCCACTGCCCCTGTGTGCTCCTCAGCTCTGGTCCCTCATGGTCCTCAGCTGCTGCTCCCAAGCCCCTGGTACTGTGGGCACAGGTAGCTCTGTTCCCTGCTGAGGTGGAGTGAGTGCTGCAGGCTAGTGACAGGCTTCCTTTTCATTAGCTGCTGTAAACACAGGTCCCTGGCAGTAGCCTGCTTTTCTGAGCCCAGGAAGACCATTTTTCCTTTTATCTATAATTTAGTGAAGTGTCAAGCCACAGAAGTTTTAATGATAATAAGCAGCAGAGGAAATTTATTTACTTGCTGCAAAGGTGTGGTTCATTCCAATGCTGTGTCTTTCATTCCAGGTTTTTTTTGTTTGTTTGGTGGGTTTTTTTTTTGTTTTGGGGTTTGCTTTTTTTTATTTACACTTCCCTCACAAAATGTTGGCTGTTCAAGCGACCTTCCCTGAGAAGCTCACCACTGCAGTTCCTGCTTGGCCCAGTGGCTTTTCAGCCCCATTCCCACACAGGACCTTTGGGCCAAGTGAACTAGGAAAGGAAAATACAGCGAGGTGGGAGCATTCATGCGCTTGGTGAAGTGTAATGGGAGATAAGGGATTGACAAGTTTCCCGTCTTTCACTTCCTCCTGTTGCTGTGCATTGCTTACATCTGCTTCACAGACCAGCCTCTGTGATGGATTTGACTGCTGAGAAAAAGCAGGGAAGGGTTTTTTTGGGCTTACATGTAGCGTTTGCCTTCTGTCAGCCTGTGAAGCTGCCAGTGGTGACTGGAGATAAAAAGTGGATCGATGTCATATGGAAGGACCAGGGCTCCTTCCTGAGGTGCAGGGAGGCAAAGAGTGGAGCTCAGGACTGGTCAAATATGAGCAGGGGATGGGATGAGGCTGTGAGAGGGACAGAGATCAGTCTGGAGAGATAGAGCTGCAACAAAGGATTGGAGCAATGCATCTTTAGGATAGAAGAATTGACATGGAGCAGAAGGGGAATGGGGTGTAGAAGACTTGTCAGGGGAAATGAATCTTTAGAGGAGAAGGAGGGTTAACTGGGGTGGAGAAGAAACATATATGTGTATGAGATCTGCAGGGGGAATCAAGTGTAGAGGGAAAAATGGGTTTGCTAGCAAATACTTGGGAATCATGCCTCTGAATTAACCAGAACCTTCCTCTCTCCTTTCAATGTGGCTTTAAAGGCAATATTAGAATCTTCCTAATTATTTTTCTTGGACGAGTTTTGCGATCCTGATGATATTAATTATTCTTAAAGGTCAACAGCACTCACTTGAATCCCCTTCTGTTCTATCATGTAATCAGTTAATTAATTGGAAACCATTTAGCAGAGTCTGCCGAGAGCTTAGCTTGCCTTATGCCCTGTTGTTTTGCTATTGCTGGAGATACATATATATATATATATATATATATTTATACCCCTTCCTTTCTTCAGAGACTCTGTAGAGCTCTCAGTACTATCCCAGTCCATCACATCCTCTGGCACCCTTCCCTGAGTCAGGCAAATTGGGGCTCAGGCCCAGCTGTTAGTGTTCTCTTCACTAACTGCCTGCAAGAGCAGTGTTTGAGATTATTCAGGGCTCATTGATTTTTGGGTACCCAAGTAAGTGGAGATGTTTAAATTTTGGGGTTTTTTTAATACAAATTTGATGCAAGAGCCCTTTAACATGTGACAGCACAGCAGTTGCTCAGGAGAGAGAGGGAAAAGCAGACCCTCTTCCAGCACAGCTATGCTTGATATGTTGACATTGAGGCTCTTGTGCAGACCTTGCCCAGCTCTCCCAGTGTCTTCCTGGGCATTTGAAGTGAATTCCCATCTGGGGTGGTGCCTCTTTTGCACCTGTCCTTGCTGCTTCAGTGTATTCAAGGGAGAGGTGGTGGGAAGAACATGGGAGCCTAGGAGTCTGTTGTTCACAAAATCATAGCTTGATTAAGGTTGGAAAAGACCTCTAAGTACATGAAGTTCAATTGTAGCATACTCAGAGATACTCAGAAATATCCCAAGGGCATGGATCTCCTTCCCACACCATCTCCTCAAGTTGTGCCTTGCCACAGCACTGACCTCTTTTCTCTCACACAGAGCGATTTGGTTTGCTCTGGGTTCACAGGAAAAAACCAAAAAACCACAACCAACCTGTGAGCAGGACTCATTCCCCAGTCATTCTCCATTTCTAGCTCAAAAAACAATCAAATCTGAAGCAAACAGGCAGGGTAAACCCAACCCCTCACTGGAGTTGTCATCTGGCAACCCTTGTCCTCAGTCAGCACACATCTCCAGTATTATTTCCTCATGCTGAAGCAGGAGGAAAGCCCAGCATACAGTTTTATTTTGCACCTGGAATTACTGCAGTTTGGGACAGAAGAGAGAGGGTGTGGGCAGTGCAGCCCTGAGGACCTCTTTGCTCCAGGAGGTCATCCATGGGGAAGGGCTTTTACCCATTGCAGGTTGTTTTTTCTTTTCCTTGTGCAAAAGACTGTCCTGTTTTGTGGATGTTGCTGGACTTTGCCCTGCAGGGAAGCTGGCAGGCAAAGGGAAAGCAACTGCAGGGCTGACCCAGCTTTTAACCTTTCCTCAAGCCCTCTGAGAGCCCAAATGTCTTTGGAGAAGAGCAATGGAAAGTGCATACAAGGGTGAGATGAGTGCCATCCAGATCCCTGCATCTGATCTGCCTTGACGCACAGGGGACAATATTACCCATGTTTGGTGATGCCTTTCCATCTGTACCATGTGCTGAACTGAAACTGTGAGCAACAATAAACTGAGGAGTGATTTGTCTCCAAACAAAGCTTTGTGCAGCTGGGAGATGCCTCAGAAGAGATGACTTAGAGGGTGTGGAAGTGTCATGGGGTAGGAGATGGCCTTAAAATAGCCTTTAAAGTAAAGGATGGGCTGGATTGAAGAGAGCAGCAGGACATAGCTTGCTGCGTTGGCAAAGGCAGTGGGAGGAGAGGCGTGGGACAGATGTGCTGCTGGCACTGGCTGTGGGAGCCGTGTGACAGAGGCGTGGTGCCTTATGCCTTCCCACTTACTCTGCAGCTTTTGTTTTGTGATGTTATTATTTAAAGAACAATGCATGAGACCAGCCCCTTCCCTCTCTCTCAGCCCTGTTTCAGTGGCAGTTGGGAATTTACAAATCAGAGTCCTGCAACTGAGATATGCAAAGGGGTTGATGATTCCTCCTCCAGGACCAGTGGTGTATGTGTGGAGTGAAAGAATCTCTTCTTGTGTGTCACCCATGATGGTCTCTCACTCCTCTCTGATGCAGGATGCTCTGAGTTTGAGAAATTATTGCAGATTCTGACTCTAACCCTATAACAAAAATAATTTGTGGGAATAAGATGATAATGTGATGGCATGTACTGTGTGACCTGTGCCTTACAATGCACAGGATGGAACCTGTGGACAGGAGAAAGGAGTTAGTGATGCTGTCCAAACTCACAAACGAAGGTTGAACCTTCCATTTCTGTTTCTGCATGTTTGAGTTCGATTAAAGACCTGAGTGTTGCGGAGGGCATGACTTGAGGAGTAGAACTGGGCTGTAGGTAATGCCAGACAGCGGCTGAAGACCTCTGTAAACTGTCTCACTCTTCCATAGCACTAGTATATTTATCCTGGTGATGAGCCTCAACAGGGAGCAGACCTAGCAGAACTCCTGGCAACTATAAAATCCAAGGCTGACCAGCTTCACATCCTGTTCTGCTCACTCTGCTTTCTGGGTGTGAGAGGTTTGCATGTGCTTGGCATTGCCTGCTCCTTTTGCAGGCTGTCTCAAGCATGTCCTGCTGGGGCTTGGTGCTAACATAATGGAGATTTCAATTGAGTCTAATATTTGCAGAGGCTGATTTGCGGGGAGACCTGTCCTGCCATAGCTTCTGGGACTTGCTGGGGTAATTTTAGCACATTCATTAAGGGAGGACAGTGCATTTTTTCCCTTAATGAGCAAAGCTGCTTACTAAACAGGAAGGGGGAGGGGGAGTGGGAAGGCAGGAAGGGTGATGGGGAGTGTAACATTGCTTTTAGAGGTCATTTGAGTTATCTGACAGGGATAAGCAAGCCCCAGAGTAACTTTCCATCGCTTCTCTTGTTCAAATCCAAAGCTTTAGCAGTTCACTTGCTGCAGATACGAAGGCTGGATAGAGCTGCCCCTACAGCACCATGTGAGATTGCTGACATTCTCCTCTCATGTGGCCACCAGCACCCAGCTAAGATGGCTGTGAGATGAGGGGAATCACCCAGACATTAAGGCTGTCCTATGCAGTGCCATCCATCAGCATATCCAGCATTGAAGACCACAGATAAGGATGTGCATTTCTCCTCTCATTTCTGCCAGGCAGTCACTCATGCTCCCTCAGCCCCAGCTGCTCTATGCAGTTAATCCTCCCCAGTCAGAATTTTCATGCTATTAAAACATGTGAAAAACTTCTCCTATGCACAAATAAATGTGTCAGGTTGGAAAAAAGGGCAAGTGGAGGATGAAACTGCGGAGGAGGCGCAGGCATGCAGGGTCCCTCCCCAGCAGCAGTGTTTCTTCTATTGCTTGAGCTGAACTGCATAAAATAACTTACAGTTTAATTACAGAGGCTTCTGCTTGTTGGTGTCATTAATGAGGCAAATGGCTTAATTTAGCTGAATAAAAATTGCCTTAATAATGAAAATGCTTTTCGCTGCTGGATAATAGAGGGAAAAGAAAACAGACTGTCCCCTCTTCATTTAAGTCCCCTTGTTCTGGGCCACAGGGGTCCAGGCTCCTCTTTGTCCCATATCCACCCATCCCTTTTTAAACCTAGGAGTTTGTTCAGGAGGTGTACCTCCATGGCCCTATCCATCACTTGTGCTGGGACAAAATGGCAAAGGTCACCTCCCCTTCCCTGCTGGTCACCAGCAAGCGCCTGCAGGAGCTGTGGGAGAGTGTGCAGGACATGGCATGTCCCCTCCTGGAATGTAGGAGGAGGATAGAGGGAGAGAGCAAGAACTAGAATTTAGCTGTCACTCAGTGATAAGAGCCTGTGTTTGTGGTGTGTGTGTGGGGGGGTTACTGGTGAGGTTAAGGCATGATGGACCACCTGCTGCAGCAGGATTGTGGAGTGGTGTTGGGCCTGAGTCAGTGGTGGGTTGGGTGGCTGCTGCCCTGACCTGAGTGGCATCCAGCCCCCTCTCTCTACCCAAATCCCTTAAAACCTGCTCTGGAGGCAAAAAAAGGCCCTGGCAGCTATTTTCAAAGACTGTCTCTGTGGGAAAAGAGCATCTTGTGAGTGATGGAGAAAATGTCCCATGGCAAAGAAGCAGTTTGAATATGTTCCAGGAGCACTGATGGCAGGTCTGTCCTGAAAGAGACCTGTACATAGTTGAGAAATACACAGGGAAGGCATTTTGCTTCCCGCTGCCTGTGTTTCCTTGACATGTGATGTGCCATATTTTATTGCAGGTGGAGGTGATGCATAGGCTGTTATAAAGGTTGTTTGGCACAGCCTGCTGCAGGACTACTTCCACTTTCCTATAACTCTGCCAAATTTTAATTGCTCAGGCTGAATTTTCTGTGTTGGGTGTCTGTTTCTGGATGAATTCTAATTTTTATTATTATTTCTTTCTAGTTTTACAAAAGAATTTTCTCAAATGCTTGAGGAGGTGGGAGGGAGGAGGGAAAACAAGCAGCTTTTCTCAAGCTAGAAAGTACTGGTATTACTTGTGTTACAGAGCAGCTGCACCCTCCTTTTGTAGAGAGGAATAAACTCTGTCAAAGGGCATATTTTGCTTGAAAGACTTGATTTTGCTCTGGGACATTATGTCAGCAGAATGGCTTTTGATCCAGTTGGAGAAAGAAGTTTTATGAAGGATGTTTGGGAGGAGATAGTGGAGTGGAGGAGCAGCAGTTCTTGTTTTGAGACACAGGGGTTGGGCTGGGAGGATGTCAGAGTAGGGAAGATCATAGGAAATTTGGGAATGGATAAGGAATTGAGGCTGAGACGTATTTGGGAGTGGTTGGAGAGCAATGAGTATTATGATTCAGCCTGTTGGGAGGGAGGGAGAGGCAACTGGGTGAGGAAGGAGAGAGCAGGCAATGCCCAGCCATGGCATAGGAAGATGGAGACTCTTGTCACTGCAAACAACAGGAATTTGGAGGTGGCAGCAGACTTCCAGCCTTGAAAACAGTTGCCAAAAGGCAGAATGAGCAACTGGAACTGGAAGAGGACTAGTCCTGGTTGAGAGCCATGATTTTTTCCTCAATCCTTCCTGTTTATACTGTAAAGAATGCTAAGAAACTTGGTGCATACAGCTGAGGTTTGAGCACAGGGGAAACCTTGCAACCACCAAACAGAATTTACAAAGTGCTGGAGCTCAGAGCTTCACCTGTAGAGCCATAATTTAATCTCCTTGTGTGAATGTACTGTGATTATCTCTAATTACAGAATCACATGCTACCTTCCCTGGGAAACCCTCCCCATCCAGCATGCCAGATGGATCTTTCCTGGGGAGAAATCAGTGTTGTGCTGTAAGGTTTCTCCGGAGAAGCTCTATGTTTTGCATCAAAAGTTAGTAGCTGTGCCCTTTGTGGAATCCCAATCCTGACATCTCTGACCTTTGGAGTTTTTTTGACTGAAATGGTGTATTTTTAATATGTGTTTGTGTGCAGCCTCCTTCTGTTGCTTTGCTGAGATCTGTGTCTGAAGCTGAGGAAGGACCTTTCTGACATTTTGAAGTGTCCAAGGTGTCTGTTTCCAATGGCAAACATGTTCCTTCCTGTGTGTCTTCTGGCTGATCTGAAATGGAGCTGTGGGTTCATGCCCCCTGACCAGCCCTGCAGAAGTTGATGGTCAGGTCAGATTGAACATCAGCTTTGCCCTTTGAGAGCAGAGTTTCCTAACAAATCTGTGCAAGGAAAGACCCATCTCCTCTTTGCCTAATGCTTGTTGTGGGTTGTTGTCTGAGGAAGGGAGGAGGTGATAAGAGTTGGTTTCCAAGGATTGCAGGAGCTGAGAAGTGGAGCACATCTGCCTGGCAAAGCTCCTTGCATTAGTGAGGATGTATCCTTTCTCCATCTCTGTGTCCTAAATTGTAATAACACGATCATGCTATTTTTGATTCCCTTATTTGCGTGGAAAGCCTGTTGTTTTTTCTCTTCTCTTTCAGAATCCAATTTTCTCTTGACATTTCTGCCTAATGTAGCAAAACATGACCTTTGAGAAAGGACATTCCAGTGAGATTCACTCCCTCCTCTGCATTTCTGCCTTTCTCCCACATCTTGCTGTCTCTCATGCATTCCCTTTACGCTTCCTTCTTCTCCTTGGGCCGGGGGAGGGAGTTTACTGTCTCACTTTTCAGTAACAGTGAGCTGCTCCTTCCCCTCCTACTTTTCATCTGTCTTTGCAAAGTTTCCAGGTGCTCGGTGCTTTGAGGTGGATAATAGAGGGAGTCTTGTAATATTTTTATTCCTCCCTGCTTAGCTTCACATGCCATTTTTGCCACTTTTATCAGAGGTTGGAAGTGGTTTGTCTACAGCCATAGGGATGGTGGGATCTTAGTCATGTGAAATGAGGTACCTGTGGTTTGCTGTAGTTTCCACAGTGGGATAGTCTGATGTAAAGCAGAGCCAGGATTTAATGAGGCAACACTGTGCCATCATGGTATTTGGGATTATTCTTCTGCCAGGCTCATGGAGAGCCTTTGGGATGATGTTTTGCTATGTGAGCAGCTTCCCCACTCCTAATTGTGGAGTTCTGGGCTTTGTAGCATTGCTTGGTGCAGGTGGGACAGAACAGAATGGCTTTTTCTTTGCTGCAACCTGGTGTAAGGCAACAAATGAATCTGTCATCCCAAATCCTATTGCATCAGACCTGTGCTAGCAGGAGCTATTCAAAAGTTTGCTGTCTTGGTTTTAACATGTGTTTCTGCAAATCAAACAGGGACTGGCGGCTGAGTTTGGCACAGCTGTGTAGCCCACTGCCACTGCTGTGCCACCTTGTCTCATACCTCCTGTCTGGCCAGCAGAGAGCTGAATAAACCTCCAGGTGATTCCTGTCTCTGGCCCTTCCTTGCTCTTCCCAATGGGCAGGGCTGAGGCAGAAGGGTGTCTGTAGCCTTGCACTGAGCTGCTCTGTCTGGGGCTCATGGTCAGGATGGATTCAGTGAAGTATGTGAGGCAGCACCTTCTGTGTGTTCTGGAGGCCACCAAAGAGATTGAAACAGTTGTTTTTCTCCTACAGCTTGTCCCTCTGCTTGCCACATGGACTGGTCACTTAGTCAGTGGCTCTCAGGTTGGCCGTGTGTCCCTGGGAAGGCTGCCCGCTACAGAATGTGTTTTATTACCATCTTCTTATTCTGTTAGAAACCCAGGGCTTTCTTCTTTCTGCTCACTCTCCTCCAAACACGTTTCTCCTTCTTGTTTTTATTAATTCAGTTGCTTTTCACTCTTTCATCCTCACTGGCTTTCAGCTGAAGAGATGTCTACTGGGTTGCAAAGCTCCCCCAGGTTGATGAGATTTATGTTTTTGCAAGTTTGGGCAGATGGAGAGAGGGATGGGGAGCTGTTGGCTGCTGTAGCAGTGGTACCCCTGGGTGGAAGCAACACACAGCCATATCAGGACACCTGGAGCTTACAGCTACTGCAGATCATTTGATAACACCTTGGGTAATCATCATGCTGTCATTTGAACCTGGCTGTTACTATTTTTAACATGAGGTTTGTACTTGATTTCAAAACTTCAACAAGAAATTAGACTTGTTCTTTTTGCTTATGGTTGGTTGAGCTCCAGATTCATGGGCAAGAATCAGACATTGGATTTTTTTTTTCCTTGAAATTTAGCTTGATATAAATAATTTTTTCCCTAAAAAAAAAAAAGTAAAATGAGGAACTTTCATTTGGGTTTGTCTTCATTAAAATCTCTCATTATTAAATCTGAACTTGGGTCCTAAACTGCTTGACAGCATTTCTGTCAAGGAGGACAATAAGATCTGTGGAGGTGGTAGAGTCATCTGCAGGAAGAATTATTTACTGTGACTAGTTTTTTTTTCCTTGTTAATTTTCAGAGACCTCTCTGGGAATCGGCTCACCACTCTGTCATGGCAACTCTTCCAGACCCTGCGACTTTTTGAACTGTAAGTCCTACCCTGGGAGTATCTCTTGGGAGAAGAGGGGAGGCTGAGAGGAGGAATGATTTCCAAATAGAGCCATTTTGAAGCCTGTGAATAATTAGTTAAAACTCCAGCGGGCAACAGCATCCTTGGAAGGATTTCCTGGGTATGGGAGCACCAGAGCAGAACTGCTTTTCTTTTAACTTCACAGCAGCTGGCTAATTAATGTCGGGATGATGAACAAGTCATGCTTGGGGTAGTAAACAGTTGACTAACTCTGGGAGCACATTAGAAATACTTACGAGGTCAGATTTTGAGTGAATTTCTTCAAATATTTGCTCCTCATCTGTTGTGGGGTAGGACTAAGTGTTTTTCTTTAGTTGGTGGACATGCTTTATAAGATGCTCCTGCTTTTTAGGGGACTTATTCCCTTGCTCTCTAGCAACAGAGGCACCTCCCAGCTCTGATGTGGGAGATAGTGAGATAGCGTCTCTCCTGGGGCCCTGGTGGCCTTCAGCCTGCTGAATTATTGATAGAGCATTCAGCATCGTACTTGAAGAATAAGTGGACATGAAATCAATGGAGCGTTGCCCTGATGACCTGTTTTGTTGAATTTTAGAAATAGTTGTTTGGTGGGTATAAAAAATATATATATATAGGATTTGTCCTAGAGGATCCTGGGAAGCTCCATTCATCCTCACTGATGATCAATAGAGCTGTAAGCTAGAAGTGACTTATGAAAGAATAAAGACAGTCTTTCAAGTGGGAGTAAGTGTGTTATCACCAGTGTTACTGCAGTGTATTTTATTTCTGTCAAATTGTTAAATGAAAAATACTAATAGTGATATTAGAAAATAGAGAAACGCCCTTCTGATGGGGAAGTTTGGTTTTCAGAGTTAAAATGCTGAATTTGGAATTTGTCTCCTCACTGATTACAGCTCTAAATATTTTTCAAGTCTGGCTCAGATTTCCAGTTTAATAGCATGAGTCATTTGTATTCTTAGACCTTTACTTATTGTCATTGCTCTGTCTGGCAAAACTCAGATTGATGGAGAGACCCAAGAGTGGAGGAGCAAATGGGGCTGCAGTCCTGAGCTAGTGGCACTGGCAGGGCCTGGGGTAATGGTGAGCCTGCAGATTAATGGGAATACTTCCAGTGGAGCTCGTTTTTATGTGCCTTTGCTTCATTTGGTCATATTTTGTTTCTTCTGGCATGTCTGAGGTCTGCCAACACAGTCAGGCTTAAAAGACCAATACCAAGGACAAAGAGAATTGAGAAGCTGCTTTTCAGGCAGCAAAGGGTACTTTACCTGATGAAGAATACATCTGTGTTGTCCTGATATGATGATCCTGGCAGGAAGTTGGCATGCATAGGGTGGCTTTTGTTGGTGTCAGCAGAGACAGTTGGGCCAGCACTCCACCACGTGGCAAGTGAGGAGGAGCTGAATTACTTGGCTCCAGTTGGAGTTGTACTCAGAGCTGTTTTCTTGGAGATAACAAGCCCCAATTAATGAAAGAAATAATGACCATAGAACTGTGGGAGATTACATGGCTGGTTGGTAGGAAGTACTGATGCTATGGGAAAGCAACACCAATGTGGTGTGTGTTGTCCATGGTGTCTCAGGGATGTTTGGGATTGTGTGGGGCAGGAGCCTCAGCTGAACCATTTCTGCTCCAAGCTGTGTAAGGGGTCTTGGCAAATCAATCCCTGGAAGCAGTTCCAGTGAGCAATTTAGACCTACAAATGTGCCTGGCCACAGGAGCTGCTTTGCTGTTGGCTGGGCTGGAGTAAGAGCCCGGTCAAGTTTATTTTTCCTGAAGAATTACTTTGTCACTGGTGCTTCCTGACAAATGATCCTCTCTGAGCTCCTTGTCACCAAGGAGCCTCCATCCATGTAAGCACAGCTAGGACAAGACTACCAGAGCAGATGATGCTGTTCCCCAAACATGACAGGAGAGGGATATTTCTTCTGTTACCCACCGGGATGTCAGTGTTTAAGGGACAGCAGGATGTACGTGCAGTGTCCTTCCTGAGGCCATGAAACGCTCCTGCTAAACTCTGATTTGTTGGAAAGAAGGCAGCACAGAGGAGTAGCCTGAGCTCTATGGGCTTTTGAATAATTATTCACATAAAGATGTTGGGAATTAAGGTAAAGACATTTCTACATGGTGATCACAGTCCTGAATGCTTGAAGGATGGGACCTTTTGGTAGGGAAAAGCAGTTCTCCAAGATTGTGGGGAATTACTAATGGATGTGCAGAAGTGGGAAATACAGTATTTTTTTTTTTTAGAAATGCAGAGGATGGGTGAGTAAGAGACAGTTTTTTGGCACACTGAGCTCCAAAGAGGCTTCCAGAACCTGTGAAGGAGATGGAATGCATGGCCCACGTAAAGTGAGTGTGAAACACTTGTGGAAGCTAGAAAAGGAGTTGCAGACTGACATCAGCTGAGGACTTGAAGTTGAGCCAAAACTCTTTGGAAAGGGAGAAGGTGGTGAGCAGCAGAGACCAATACAGAGACAGTAAGCCTGAGGAAGGCAGGCAGAGCAGCAGTGTTTATGCAGAGCAGTGGAGAGGCCAGAAGACTCCAGGGACACATGTATGCTGGCAAGAGTCTGCTCTTCTCCAGAGAGTTGGGTCAATGTGGAGGGCTGGTGGGACTAGTGCGTATAGATCTGCAGTGTCTCACCAAGGGCACCTTAATTTGAATGTCAGTGCCCCTGTGCTACCAGGCAGTCATGGATCCAGAGGGATATTAGTCATCAAAGCTAAAACTATGACTTACAATGAGACAGCTCAGAGCAGTGGAGCATGTGGTGAGGAAACTGATGGGAGGGTTGTCTCCAGGAGAGAATTGGGAGGAGAGGAGCTACAACTGATTGTGACATGGAGATTTCTACAGAACATGAGACCTGACAAAGCCACTCACAGTGAACACTGAGAAGGAAAGAGCAGAAGACTAATGGGGAGAGCAAACAGGTGGATGGGAACTTGGTGCTTGAAACTGCTGCTTGACTACATCCAAGGCATCACAAGCTTGTGAATGTGGTATTGCTTTAAAGAATTTCTTGCTCAACATAGTTGAGATTTCCCCCTGCTGACTCAGTGAAGAAAGGATGGCAAAAATGAGGCACACTTCCAGAGAATATTATCTCTTGCTCTTTCTGGCCAGAAACAAGGCTTGGAATGGTTTCCAGTAACTCCAGTCCTAATTCCCACAGCATGGACTGACCTTGACCAGCAGGGCTCAGGCTAATGAGCACAGAACTCTCCTAAGTCTGAAGATGAGTGTGTGCAGGGAAGCATTTGACACATATAACAACTCATAAACATTGGACTTGGAGCCTTTCTTATCCAGAAGTCGCAGCTGGTTTCCTCTGTCATGTCCTTGGCTTCCTTTGTCATGTCCTCAGAGAGCTTAGGGCTGACATTTCAACAAATTCCTTCCCGGAAAGACCTATGACTCTGGATCCAATTACGTCTTTAGTTGTAGAAAACCTTGTAGTTCTGAACATCTTGCCACTCTGCCTGGCCCATCAGCATTTCTAATACCAGCATTCCCTGCCAGCTTGCCTTGCAATAGATTTCTGCAATGCTACAGGAAGCGGCTTTGTTGGGGATGGGGCACAGCAGCATCTCTATTAGTGTTATAAGTCCAACTTAACATTGTCTGTGCCTCTAGCTTAGAAACTTATTGCCCCCAACAGTTATACTAATAGAGCTGTAGCTAGACAGTGGGTACTTGCCCGCTCTCTGCATTAGTTAATCCAGCTGTCAGACACCACCCATCACTCCCTGTCTCAGTCCTTCCCTTTCTATTCCATCCCTTTCTGGCAGGTGTTCCGAAACAACAGTTCTG
The DNA here is from genome assembly GCF_047495875.1 of Pithys albifrons albifrons. NCBI lineage: Eukaryota > Metazoa > Chordata > Aves > Passeriformes > Thamnophilidae > Pithys > Pithys albifrons. Next base: position 14,228,429 of record NC_092470.1, read on the forward strand.
CTTGGAATGCCAAGAGAAGCCCTGATTCTGGGAAATAAATAGAAATGAAAACCAAAATTAGATTTTGTTCTCTCTCTCCTGAGCGTTTTTTGTTTTTCAAGCTTAGGGAAGTGGCCTCAGTCCCGAGGTAGGAAGAGTGTTTTAATTGCAAGTGTACAAAACCTTAGCAGCAGTTTAATGTGAATTGAAACAGACAGAAGAAGTGTGGCAAGGATCTCTGCTGCCCTCTGAGAGGCTTTAGCTGCAGACAGCTTTGCTTTAGCTGATGAGTGGGGAGGCATGGGACAGGGCATGTGTCTCATTTAGCTGCCTAGTCTGGAAAAAAACTGCTCTGTGTATGTGTGAAGTCCTGTCTGTTTCGGTACGTGCTAGAGTGCTGATGGCAGCCATCTCCCACACTGGTTCACACCAGTGTAGGCTGTCCGGGCAGTTTTGGAAGACAGTGGGTACCTTTCTGGAGGTAGCAAAAGTGGGCTCAGCCAGACACCTGTAGCATTGCTGTTGCTGGAGAGTTGACTTGGTGCCTTAACAGATCTAGGGTTTCAACTTTGATGGGTCATTGTCACATCAAATGACAGTTCAGGGCATGATTGTCACAATTTTTCTCTTTTCCAAACACAATATCCCTGTTTTGGTGCTCAGAGTACACCCTACTACAAGCCTCTGCTTTGCTTGGGGCTGGTGGATTTGGTCTCTTTTTGGGCTAACTCCTTGAGTCACAGAGCAGCTCTGCTTGTGCAGAGAGATATCAACTTGCTTGTGACTGTGATACTTGCTATTTCTCACGGGCATTTTCAGTTTTAAAGGAGGCTTGAAGAAGGTATGGGGTGTGTTCACTGCTCCTGAGTACCTGCAACCAAGTGATGCTTTGGCAACAGTTGCAGGCCACCTGTGAAAAATGCTCTTTGGGTTTCTTTGCCCAACCCAAGAGTAAGTTGTGCTGGACATGTCCCATGAGATGGAGCCTGCCTTAATTCTCACTGCAGTATCTGCAGTGCATGGCTATGTCTTCTGGACCAACAGTGGGTTTTGTTGCCTTGTGGTTCCCAAGGTGTTTTCCTCTTTGCGGAAGACAGAAGGTGCATTTATCTCTACAAGCAGAGGGTCATAAGTAGTGGAGGTGTGTTACAGAAATGTGGGGGGAAGAGTTCAAATGAGCCACAGCTCCTAATGATCCCTGCAAGGGATGAAGTCTGAGGAGAGAATTGGAGGTCCAGGTTTTTGGGCAAGGCGCAGGACAGCGAGAGCATGGAAATTCCTGTGCGCCTCTCTGGAGAGCCAGCTGACAGGGCAGGCAGGCACCAAGCAAGGAGGGAGGGCATCTTCCACATGTCAGGAGTGCTTTTGCAAAGCATGTTAGGGAAAATGGGTGCACACATCTGTGCCCCTTCTATCCGCGGTGCTGTGCCATCTGCCAGTGCCACTTGGTGCATCCAACCTGTGATGGGAGTTAATTTGTGCAAAAGCCCCTGTGGGGGTCTCGATTAGAGCGAGTTACATCGCTGATGTTGGGGCAGGTTGTGGGGAAGTTCTGCCCTGAAGCCCGCAGCTCCTGTATTATTCATGCCTGTTCATGAATTAGCAATGGGCTGGGAAAGCTGCTGTCTATTACTTACAGAACTGCCCTTAAGTGCTCGGACAGCAGCTCTCCTGGCAGCGTTGTTTTATGAGGATATTTGCAGCAAAGCAGAATTTCTTCCCCACTGCATCTGAGCTCCCCTGGCTCCCCACCAGGTCCCAGGGTACATCCCTGGTTACCTGATCTGCCATTAGCCAAGTCCATGGCTCTTACCCACATGCCATCCCATGTCCTGCTGGTAGCAGTGATCCTGGGAGGATTCCGAGAAGAATCCTCCCTGGGGAATAAGTCTTTTCTTAAGTAATGTGTAGTTAAGACAGTAGAATTTGTGTGTTCGAATTTGTGTGTGGCCATGTAGAAGAGGGTGTAAAGCCTTTGCAAACCACTTGCAGTACCTGTCATAGCACACATGGAAAGTCTCATCACTGAAATCCCACCAAATCACTGTGCTAATCTGCTCTCATCTGTTAACTTTAGTGCTTTGGCCTTTCAGTCTCTTGTGTGAGCCTTGTACCTATGTTGAAGAGGTTTGTGTGCTTTTGGTGGGAAAGAAATTGACTAATGACAAACCTGAGTGAAGTTCAACTCAGTGTTTTTTCTGAAAAAAAAAGGTCAGATGACATCTTGATGTATGAGAAGATGCAAAGTAGCATCGTTAGGGTTCAGTTTTAACAACCCCGGGTGCTACCACAAGATCACTTCTTCCTCCTTTTGCAACACTATATTGACAAAACAGCAGCTGCAGATGTTTGGAAGGTTGTTTCCAAATCCTGTTACTTGATGAAATTAATTTTGTAAAAGGAAGCATGAATTTTTCAGTAACATGTGGAACAGAGCACAAAAAAAGCCTTTCCCTCTATAATGGGAAGTAATGTTTGACCTTTGGAGATGACCTTCTGCTTTGGGGTGACTGAGCTCATCTTTGACTCCGCTGATCCCCACTTTCTTTGCTTTATAGTTGTGTGGGGACATACCTTGTTTCTTCAGGCTGTGTCTCCTGTTTTGCTCAAGTTATCATTGCAACCCACTTTGGTAATTCGGTCTACCCTGGCTGAGCACTGTGCTCTTCTGCCTGCTGGGACTTACCTTCTTTGCATGTCCACAGAGAGCTGTAGAGCTTTAAAAATGTAAATGAAATGGTTAATAGGTTGGAAAATCAATTATATAATAAACATTCCTGGTATATAAACTATGTGTAAGTGTGGTTTAAATGAAGTACATTAAAGGCAGTGCGTCTCTCCATTTCTCCTGGCCAGGTCAGCAGGGTCTTGGTGCAGTGCTGATTGATTTGATTAAAATGCTTGTTACTGTGCACATTAGCTCTTGTTCTGGGTCACCAGGAGCCTCTGTCTGTACAAGGAACTTGGGAGAAGAGCTGCCAGCTTCTCTGAGTGCTTATGGGAGCTGAAGGTGTGCTTTGCCCAGCAGGGTCTTGGACCACCACTGCAGTGAGATTTGAAGGTGTGAATCAATCAATATTTTAGGGCAGTGGCGATCTGCCTGCTCCTTTGCTGAGGGGTGACTCTTCTGGGCATCCAGACGACTGTGGGACTGAGCCACAGTTGAGAGGATCTTGTGGTGAAAGATATTACCTTTATCAGTGTGCTGCCCTGGGAGATATAAAGCCTTGTGTGCACAATTGAAGGAGGCTGTGAATGCATGGATGTGTAACTGTGGGAAAGACAGGAATAATAAGTACCAGAAGATCCCAGGCAAATAACACAGAGAAGATTCTGCTTTAGCTCTTACACCTGTAGGGTGGCTGACCCCTGGGAGCCTGGAGCCAGGTGATGGCTCTGCTCATCCTTCCCCATCCCAACATCCTCTCTCACCTCTTTCTGCCCACAGGAGGCTAGAAAGGAACCTTTTTAACTGCAGCTGTGACATTCGCTGGATCCAGCTCTGGCAGGAGAAGGGTGAGGCAAGCCTGCAGTACCAAGAGCTCTACTGCATGACCATGGATGCAGCCATCATCCCTTTGCAGGAGATGAACATCACCCAGTGTGGTAAGAATCCTGGGGCTGGATATGAGGGAGGCTAGAAGGGTGCCAGGAGGGATCCCTCTACTATCCATCACCTCTGGCTCAGCTATTTGCTTGGGGAACCTGGTGTAGCAGAATCCCACCATATGGTTGAGAACAAGAGGTTTGAAGCTGATTAGGGTAGTTTGTGGATTATAGAGTATTTGGGTAAATGTGAGGCTGCTATTAGTGTGTGTGTATGGAAGATATTGGGTGATATGGGACATTTTGTTCACTGTAATTCTGGTGCTTGACAAAGTGGCTGTGGCGAGTCTGTGTGATGTCTCAAAAAACGCCGTTTCATGTTGATTTTCCTCTGTCTAACAAATCCTAGAAACAGCATATTGTTAAAAGACACTGCCACTGTATCTCTTATAATTACTCTTAGGAAATACATGTCTCTATTCATTTTCTTTTGTTTTATTTTTCAATTGAAATCCTATATCTGTGAGGAAGAGCCAGGAGTGACTTTATATCTCTATTTCCTGCTGATGTTTAAAAGAGTCCAGCTGCCCCAGGAGCAACATGAGGCATGTTCATTAGTTATCCCTTTTTCCTTCACCTTGTTTGTGCATCAGCTGCCTGTTCGGTGTCAGTTTTTGCTCTGCTGTTGCAGTTACTGGAAAGCATCCCTTGCAGAGTAAGGAGAAAGAGATGTACTTTCTGCAGAGCAATTAAACTGTCTGTACGCAAGCAGCTGTCAAACTTATGGGCTGAAAAAAAGGATGAAAACCAGAGGTGTTCTTTTTTTGTTGATCATCCTCTATATCAGGAATCTGGGTGTGTTACTTGTAGCAGTAGTAGACACAGCATGCACTTTTGGATTTGCATGATTTGGGGTTTTTTTTGTTGCATTGTTGTTTAGGTTTTTTTTCAAGATCATAATGTCCCTTCAAACTCTGTAAATTGGCCAAAGTGTGCCTACATGTGGATGAACTAAAAAGATTGCAGAGTGCTGTAATTTTTGCTCCACATGGGAAGAATAAGCTGAAGGGATTAGAGGGGAAAAAAATACTTTGGGACCAGGGACATGAGAAGTGGATCCATCAGTGGTGGTATTAGATTCTAGGAGACTCTAGCCGGGTGCTGATTTGGGAAAACAAATGTGCTGGTGCACAGGGTAAGCACATCCTCTGACCATGCAATCTCCTGGAAGGGCAGGGAGCCACACTGGTCTGTTTTCCTCCAGAGAATGACAGTCTTTCTTTCAGACATTAACTCAAGGGGTGTTGTAACAACAGCACATTTGTCTCTGTCCTTTGATGCTGAGAGCTGGTGCGGCCATGCTTGATACCAGCTTAATCTTGAAGATCATCCATGTCCCTTCCATCTCCCTGTCCATTGATTCCTGCAACCTGTGCAGCTTTACCAGGTCTTTGACCACTTCCACCTTTCTTCTGGCATCCTCCCCATCAGTACAATGTTCCTCCCCTCCTCATGTTGCTCCGTGATGGAAATGAAAGGATGTGTGTCCCCATCCATGGCTTTGCATTCATGTGATGAATGCTGCTGCCCTATGATGGGATGAGACCACTGGTCTGTTCCTTTTGCCCTGCATTCCCAGTTTGCCTCTAAAAACTTCCCAGAAAACCTTGCCTCTGTAAGAGCACTATTTGCCCTTCTCGCAACCAGTGCTGTCTTGTTTCATGTTGCCAAGGATATTTGGAGGCAAGTAAGGAAGTGGTGTAAATCAGAGCCACCATAAGTCAGTGAATCCCTCTGCTACCACCAAGAAAGAGCAAGGGCATCTTTTATTATGAGAGCTGCAGTTAATATTAGGAAACATCCTTGGTCGTCTTCTCTTGATTGTTATGAATTAATGACGGACAATTTCCTCACTTGGAGTACTGGGTGTTCTGTGCCCCGTCCCTTGGGGTGAGATTGCTTTAGATCTTCTCCCAGTACACAGTTTTCTCATCCCAAGTGACTGGCCTCATGAGCAGCTTCTGTAGGAGTAGCAAGATGGGAATGGGAGTTGTGTGAAGGGAAGGGCAGCCAAAACTGGTCACTAACTTTTGAATTCAAAGATAATAGGAGTGTCTGCTTAGCTGGCACATCTCCAGTGTCTACGTTACCCCCTGTCTCCAACATCCCTCCTTCCTTCAGTAGGGCAAGGCCATCCTGTTACCTCCTGCGACTTATCCCAGGTGCTGGAGGCTGAATTGGGAAAACCTTGGTGGGATCTGGGTCCCCATGAATGTTCTGCATCTGGCTATAGTAAATACTGCACCACACCTGAGCACTTTGGTGTTTGGCTACTCTAGACCTTCCTGAGATCAGTGTGAGCCATGTGAACTTGACGGTGCGGGAAGGGGAGAACGCTGTAATCACCTGTAATGGGTCGGGATCGCCGCTGCCGGATGTCGACTGGACAGTGGCAGAACTCCACTCCATCAACACCCACCAGGTAGGGGTTGCAGGACCTCAGCACTGCCTGTGCCCAGTATAGCAAGGGTAAAGCAGCTGCCAGGGCTTCCCCAGGTCTGTGCATGCAGGGCAGAGGATCAGGTAGATGGTGGAATTGCTGTGAAAAAGATGAAATGATTATATGAAAAAAGAAAATATTTGGGCCATTCCCTTCCCTCATGAGAACCTGTGGGCTGCCAGAAGGGAGCAAAACCTTCCCTCTGTATATCTGGAAAGGGAAGAGAAGAGAGCTTTATGTTTAAGTGATCCCTAACTCCTGTCTCCTCTAATGAAACAACCTGTTTGCAGAAGTGCCTGAATTGGAAGCTAAGCACGATTTTTCTAGAGGCAAAACACATTTATCAGTGCTACAATGTTATGGCTCTCCCCTTCCCAGTAGTACCTCTTACAAGATGTGATGTGTTTAGTCAGGTCTGGAAACACCTCCCTTCACCCAGTTTCCAGTTGTTCTTGGATTTTGGAGACCTCACATCTTAGCTGGAGACTGTGATGCCCTTCTTCTGCAGATGGTAGCAGGGAGGCAAGGAGCCACCAGACACTGACTTCTGTATTTCTCTTTGGGATTTTTAGACCAACCTCAACTGGACCAATGTTCATGCCATCAATTTAACCTTGGTGAATGTCACCAGTGAGGACAACGGGTTCCTGCTTACCTGCATTGCTGAGAACGTGGTGGGGATGAGCAATGCCAGTGTGCTGCTCACTGTCTACTGTAAGTATCAGTGGAGAGACCTTGTCCATACACAGGCTGGAGGGGCTGCCTGGGAACTATTTGAGTGCATGGCCACTTGCTACCTGTGACATACTGGATTTGTGGGTGAGGATTAGGAGGAGCTGAGCACAGCACGGAGGAGGTGGATCCTCACACAGCTCTCTGCCAAGTGGCACTAATTTTGCTTTCTTGATGCTTCTATTGATCTAGAAATGAGCACCAGAGCAGGGGAAGAGCAGCAGTACCCCCGTGGTGGTGGTGGTCATCTTTCCACTTATCTCTTGTAAGATTCAGAAGAGTAAGAAAATGCCAAAGAGGGATTAAAAATCTGTTTACAAACACAGAGTTGCTTGTCCTGATACTGTGTGAGAGGTTCAGTGGCACCCCTGATAAAGACAGTGTAAATCTTGCCACTGATTTCAGGGATGCAGTGCTTCCTCCCAGCTCTGTTCCTACAAAGTTAAACTGCAAATACCATATAAACATGCACATGTCACATTTCAGCTGTTCACTTTTACCTGCAAGTAGCTCAACTTCCTTTGTGCTTTCTAATATAATATAACACAAACCTGACCTTAAGAGGAAGTTTACACAGCTTTGTGGTCTCAAGCAGCTGAGATTTACTATATTTTGCTGTGTCTGTAATATTTGCCCTTACTCTGTAGTCTGAAAATCTGTCCCCCACCCCCAACCTTGTCAGGTAGAGTGGAGACTCTTGTGTTTTCTTTCTGAGTAGTCTTGATGAACCCATGCATGCTGCGTGATGATTTACTACTTTCATCTTCCTCTCAGTAAGTGCTATTGATGGATTGAAGAAAGGAGGTGATTAAAGCTCAGCTCAGAGGTGACTGGTCAGCAGGTGGGGTTTTTTTTGCACAGTGTTTTAGCATTTTTTCCTCCATATCTTAAACAGCATCATGTCTATGCCTATTTTCACCTGTGAAATTCTCTAAACTGCTGACAGTTTGTTACCCCTGCTCTTGTTGCCTGGACCCATCACTCAGGGCTGTAGTTTCACACTGAAAAGATCTGGGTTTGAGCGTGTAGGTGGCTGCCTGTTTTGAATCCTCCTTGCCAGGAAGATGTGAACAAGCCACATGCGAATCTAGGTTTGAGAGTGAAAGAAGGGGGCTGGGACACGACTGTGCGATTCAGGGTAGATGGGTGGTAGTTGGGAGAATTTTGCTCAGCTGCAACCAGCTCTGCATCTCTTTTCTTCTACAGCATTCATTTCCTGAAAAATATACTTTTTTTTTGTTTTTTTCAAAAGATGGTTCTAAGTTGGTGTGTTGGTTTTCTTCATCGTGGATGCCCCATAGATTGTCTTTGCAGTTGGATGTTACCAGGAAAACCAGAGTTTTAAGAAAGTCTTGCATCTTAGTGTCCTTTATCATTACTCAGACTTGTTCTTCTAGTTCAGATCTTGCCAGCCTTGGGGTTTGGGACCTTACATGTGGGCGTTGTAAATGGGGTTTCAGAAGCAATAGCAGAGCAACATTTGAATTCTCGGGGTGTCTCAGGGGGAAGACACTGCATATGCAATAAATTGCAGGTGGAGTCTCTGCTTTTCTTATCCCTCTCCCACTCTACTCCCTTTAATTAAAATACCCCTGAAGGCTGCTCAGCAAGTGAGAACTCCTTTGGGATATTCAGGCAGTCAAAACCCCCAAGGACAGGCAGTCGCTGAGGGATGTTTGCTTCCACAGCTATGCAATCCAAAATTGCTTGGTGTGGCTGGAGAGATCCCATGGACATCTTGCACATGTGTAATGTAACAGTGTTTACATCGTGATGTCCTCCTTAACGTGAACAGGTGGTCTCCCTGTGATACCCTGGGAGGAGGAGAGCAGCAGGAGGTGGAGTGGGCAGCTCCAAAGTTAATTGTTCCTGCGCTGGTGAAAAGATCATACCTGCCATTAATTTGTACCCCTGTTTGCAAGACCAAGAGAGCTGGCTCTGGTTAAGGTGCTCCTTTCAGGGAGTGTGGAGTGGTTCTTGTGACAGCGCTGCTTCTTTGTAAACATCCATGGGATGAGTAGAAGGATGAAAGGATTTTGGAGGTTTTCAGTAACCTTAGTTTCCATGGTGCACAGAGACATGACGTTGGGTGGAGGTGTGCTGTGAGCCTGCCATGTTTCTCTCTGCTAGATCCCCCTCGCATCCTTACTCTGGAGGAGCCAGTGCTACACCTGGAGCACTGCATTGCATTTGCAGTGCATGGGAATCCAGCTCCCACCCTCCACTGGCTGCACAATGGCCAGGTCCTCCGGGAGACAGAGATCATCCACATGGAGTTTTACCAACAAGGAGAAGTGTCTGAGGGTTGCCTGCTCTTCAACAAACCCACTCACTACAACAATGGCAACTACACAATTGTGGCCACCAACCAGCTGGGCTCAGCCAACCAAACTATCAAAGGACACTTCCTTGAAAAGCCGTTTCCAGGTACGATATTCTGTTTATCTCATCCGAGTTTCTTGCAATCCGAAGGTCTTACTATGGCCTTACTAATAATTCTTGCATCTAAACAAGGCCTTGACAACCCAAATTGGCTTTTGTTTGAGCATCAGTTTGGAAGAGGTGACCTCTGGAAGCTGCCTCTTCTGACCAGTGTGATTTTACTACTCAAGTGTACTTTGGTGTTATATCAACTCCATAATGTTGGAAGAGACACTAACTGGTTTAGATAATTTTGTTTTGTCATATATTTTGCAGTGTATTTATATATTTATTAAAAGATGTTTAGGAATTTCAGTGGGAACAGGGTGAATCTCCTCTTGGGTGACTCAAAGAGGTTGCTCAATTTTTTTTGAGAGAAAGTATTCTGCTATGTGGTAGTTATAATCTATAGAAAGGGAAGCCCTTTGAAGTGTTGCAGCTCTTCTCTTTTTTTTTGCTTCCTTTTTTGCTTCTAGCTTGCATTTGTGAAATGATTAAAGCTGGATGCAGCAGTGTCAGGATTGTTTTCTTTCTGAATGCGATATGTGCAGTTCCAGAATGACAGGTCTACAAAAGATGCAATGGCTCAATTAGTCACTTTGCATCAGTTTGCTGGCACTTCTTAACTGATTGCTTGGAATTCCCTGTTGTACTTCCTGGTGATTCAGAGCTTAGCTGCAATAAAAAAAAAAAAAAAAAAAAAAAAAAAAGGCATCTAAGAACAAAAAGATCCAGCTCCGGGGAGTGCAGTAGAGACTTTTGTGGTACCCTGTCTGCTTTGTTTGCTCTCTGACATTGCAACACCACACTGGCTATCATGGAGTTAAGATCTGTGCTGCCTTCAGGAATGATGCCATGAGAAAGTGGCAGCTCTAAATTGGCCCCTGCAGCCCAAGAAAATCCAGCAAAATAGGGCGTTTGCTAAATATAGAAAAATACCAACGGTACTCTCATTTATTATTTATATCACACCATATATGTACACACAGTTTTCCCGCAGGTCAAATATCATAAATGCAAACCCAAATCTCTGCCTTGAAGATCTGACAATTGAACAAATGAGCTGATATGGATGGGAGTGGAAGATTTGTGTTCCGACTTCAAGGATGCTGCCCTGTTTGGATATCTGACCTATTTATGTTTCGTCCTGTCAGGGCACAAGAGCAGCTTGGTGGGTGGTAGGAGAAGCAGACAGGTTTGCAGGCTCAGCTCTGTCAGGTCACACCTTTGTGACTCAATTTCCCTATCTGTAAAATGGGAACAACTCTTAAGTAGGTGCTGGACCTCCAGGAAATGGAGACAGATATGCTGTTCTGGAGAACTGATTTTGGAAATGGATCTGGGCTGTGCTGTGGTGTAGGAAAACACATTGATGTTTGAAGACCATCTCATGTTAGAGGTTCTGGGAGAATGGAATTGTGTAAAACATACATAAAATATATCCCTTGTGAGTGCATCTTCACCCACACCTCGTGTGTGCTGTTGGTGTGGAGTGCCTACTGCCCCTGAACTATCTCTCAGCAGGAGCTGACCCATTTCTTTTATTTTTTCTGATCCAAAGTCTCAAGCCATTCCTCACCCTTGCAGCCCCTGTCAGCTCAATGCAGGTTGTAATTTACTTTCCTTGAAGCTTGTTGCTTCATCCACTACCACAGCTGACATATACACTCAATGCAGCTGATGTTTATAATTTCCCATTTGAAGGTAGATCCCTTCAGAAAATGCCACATGTTGAAGGTTCCCCAGTGTAGTTCATTCAAGCCCTTATTGCCTACAGCAATTCAAATGTGCAAGGTCTTTGCTGTCAGTACCCAGGATGAGGTTATTAGTCTTAATTAATGGAAGTGTAGTTCCTGGAAGACTTCATATCAGCATACAATAGGACCTGTGATGATGTATTTTAGAACTCTCTAGGTGAAAACCTCTGGTTGTTACCATGCCACACTGTGCATTCCAGTCTGAGAGGAGCAAGGTGGTGTTTAGAAGCTAAATGGAGGCTGGGAGATACATGCTACATGTCATATCCCCCTTCTCTCTGATGCTGTGAATCTAAAAGAAAGGGCAGTGGCTCCCAAAACAGATTTGTGTCATATCATGTAAAAATCTCATTGCATGTTGTCCTTGGTATCTCTGCCATAAGCAACCATCTCATTTAATCCACAAAGGTTAGTGTACCTGTGATAAGTGTTCAGTAATTTGGGAACTTCACACAGAACTCAAACTGGCTGAAATTTCTTAGTTATTTTGTATACTTTGAAAAATAGGGTTTACTGAAAAAATCCCCCAACAAACCCTTTTTGTGGGTTTCTGTTGAATTGGCTTAGTCTAGCAGAGAAAAATAGAGGAAAATGTAGAAGCAGCAAGAATTTTATGACTAGACTCTGTCTGCCTTAATGGGGGGAAAAAAAAGTCACCAAATAAAATACTGCCTTTTTCCCCCCCTCCTCCTCTTGCTGGAAAAAGTCAAGGAAAGTTACACTTCTGCTCAACTTGAAACAAAAATATTTTTTCAGGTTTTTTCCCCTGGTTTGGAAAGCTGTGTTTGTCTCATGGGAATTGTTCTATGCTTCCCTTCCAAACCTCACCCATGCTTCAGCATGAACGTTTCAGCATCCTTCCAGGAGCCCTCTGCCAGCAAAGCTGTGTAAACTCCAGTTAATATCAGGCTCGGTTTCTTACACGGGCAAGTGAATTGAAAGCTGATGCTGTTCTCACACTATGTAAACTGAGTGTCACCAAGGGCTTTAAACCTCATTGTCTGGGGCCTTGGCCACCTTTGGAGCTGAAGAAGCTTTACTGAATAGACTGGAGCAGTCAAGAGGCTGACAGCAGGGACTGGCATGATTGTCTTGGGAAAGAGGCAGCTCTAGGACAGCCACAGCTTCCGTATCCGTTTATATGCTAATACCTGTTAGGAAGAACTCATGAAAAGGAGGTCAGAGGAGGTATCTCCTACACCCCTGCCCCAAGCTGGGCTCTTCTCCATGGGACTTGGTCCTTGTAGGACTTTGTCCTTGGGTGAACACTGCCATGTAAGGCAAAATCTGCTTCTCTCCCTTCCACTTCCATTGTGCTCAGCTCTGTGTGTCTGCTGAATTTTGCCCAGCTGCTGAAAGCAGGGTCCTTTAACAATCATTCAGAAGAGTGGTTAGTGTGCTGCTACTTGTTCTCCACGTTGGCCTCATAGGAGTATCCCTCTGCTCCTCTTTCAGCCCAAGGTTCACCATCCTGAACTCCAGCATGTCCTGCTGGCACAGGCACTGCAATTTCCAGTTACAATTGCCCAAGAGGAAAAAATATGAAAAGCTGGTTTCCTAGGCTCTTTGAGGTGGTAGAATATGTCTGAGGTGGGTTGGGAATGGGACCCCTCTCCTTCTGCTGTGCTGCTGACTGTGTTGCTTCTCTCTTTGTCTTTTTCACAGAAAGTACAGACAACTTTGTCTCAAGTAAGTGTCTCCTTGCCTTTTGTGTACTGTGACTGGTTTGTTTCTGTGATTTACATGCTCCTGGAGGAAAAATCAGGAAGCACAAGCAGTTTGGTGGAGGTTGCACAAGGCCCTGGCTTCCTCATGAACGAGCAAGATGACTGTGGGGGGCTTTGATTAACTGAGTAATCTCTAGAGACCAAGAAATGTTAATGTCCATCTAGTGATGTCCTGAAGAAGATCTGATAAGGGGTCATTGGTTGTGGTATAGCAAAAGGGGTCTTAACTACGTGCAGGCTGGCCAATACCCAATAACATCTCTCTAGGGATGAGAAACAGGAGTCAACTTCTATACTGTTGCCATGAAGCATTCTTCCCACCTTCCCATACTCCCCCCAGAAAATCAACCCCCCCAAAAAAAACAACTCCAAAAAAGCATCCAAGTTACTTTTTTTTTTTCAATCAGGTTCTGCTGGAGTCAGTTTTATGTTTTAATTCTTCTAGCACAGTAGATATCTGAAAACTAGGACATGGCTCAAGGGTGAAGGGTACCCACCCTGAGACACAAGGCTCCCAAATATTTCTTATTTGTAAATCTGGAGTGACCTGGAGTTCTTGTCTATGGTTTTTCTACTGATGTGCACAGTGTTGATTTGTGCCTTCTGAAATAGAAAGTTGTAGCCTCTTTTAGGGGCGAACTGGATCTTGTTAAGCCAGGTACTGCCACTGGCATGTACTGGATGCCCATGGAAGCCACGTTGAATCTTCGGTCTTTGATGTTTTGGTTTCAGTTGGTGATTATGAAGTGAGTCCCACCCCACCGATCACTGTGACCCATAAACCAGAAGAGGACACTTTTGGGGTGAGTCCTGGTGTCTTCTCTGCAGAACTATTTTGCATGCATTCCTTGTAATTGATGACTCACTATTTGTACTCCTCTGCTGTTTTGAGTGTTTGCAAGGAAAATATCTTCCTTTATGACTCAAGACAGCAATCAGAAGGATTTTGTGGCTTTTGTGTCAGACAGGTAAAATACTGACATGAACCAGCTGATCCTCTTGGGTCTGCAGTGTGGAACCAGGGAACTCTTTGAAAACAAGGTATCCTGTGAAGTTGCTGCTTGCAGGGTCAGAAATTCTCTCTAAAAAAGTAGCACCCAGAGAACAAACAAACAGGCAAACGTGTGTTTCAGGCTGTTATTGATCTGTTAAGTTTAGCAGGGTGAGGGACTCAGATTTAGCTTGGTTCAATTCTGTCAGTGTCTGTTTGCCCTCTCTCCTGCTGTGCAGAGCATGCCTAAAATGAAAAAGGAAAGAAAGCCTAGGGCTTATCAAATCTCAGTCTTGTCTGTCTTCTGCAGAATGCAGGTAGAAAAAGTATGTATAAGTATTAGGGAAAAAAAAAACAAGTTACACAATTGTTCTAATTATGTGAAAGGTTTAAAATACTGAAACCCACCAGAACAAACAAAACTCAGTCCACCTTGGTTTCAGTTCTCATCCAACTGAAACGTCCTATAACTGAAGTGAAAGCTTTGAACAGTATGGCTGGAGTAATAATATGCTCTGATTATTAAATATAAAACACAGAAAACAAGCTGGGGATGAAAATATAGTGTGGTAAAATAAAAATTTAAAAATATCATAACAAATGTACTGAGAGCAAGGGAAAGGGTAGCAAAATGAAATTACTTTTTCTTGGTTAAATGATGTATTTTCTATTATAGTAGAATGTGGTTTTGTAAAAAGAAGTAAAGTCTAAATGCATCACAAGACCCAGTACAGAACAATTGGACAAATGCCAGGGGAATTGTTGTTTATATCAATGCAATAAATGTATCTCGAGCAGAGACTTGAAGGAATAAATATTCATAAATATTAAAATAAGCCTGGAATTGTAAACCCTTTAGGGCAAGGAGGTTTTCTTTCCTCTGCTTCTATGCTGCCACAGTGGAACCACAGTTCCAGTGAAGGACTTGGATGCTGTTGTAGTAACTACATTAACTAATAAAAATGACAATAAATAGGGAACCATTAGAGGCCTTTGGAAACCCAGATGTTTGGGGGAGAGGGGGGAACCAGTTCTACGTAATTTCTTCTGTTTTCTGGTTGTGGTGTGTTATTTTTCCTTGCTCTTTGTCCTGAGGGATGTTTGGATGGATACAGAATTGCTCTTTCTAAAGAATTTTCTGCTGCTCCTGTGTATTCCCAGCTGAGGCTTGAGATGTGATGCAGTGAGGGGAGAGTGCAGACATTGGAGCATAGGTCCTTCTTCCCTGCCAGAACAGCATCACTGATGGGAAGATCTCAGACCTCCAGTCCTGAAAACAGCATGTGATCCTTCCAAGCTATTCCAGAGCACACTGCTTTAAGCTTATGTTTTCCTCCACAGCTGATATCCACAGGGCTACTGCAGATGGTATGGAGCCTACAGAAAGGTTAACTGGGCAAGGAGGTGCTGTATTTCCAATCTAGACTCCTAAATTCCTTTGTCTTGACTCTAAGGCTTTTTCATTTCAGGTTTCCATAGCAGTTGGGCTGGCAGCTTTTGCTTGTGTCCTCTTGGTCGTCCTCTTTATTATGATCAACAAGTATGGCCGACGGTCGAAGTTTGGGATGAAAGGTAGGTGCAGTCACTTTCCTCTAGCAGGACGCACCTTCCAGGATTGCCCGGCTCTTATAGCACATGTGGAAAGGTGTTGTGGTTTCATTCCTACGTTGCCAGTATTGGGGCAAAGCCTCCTAAACAGAACGTATCCCTCTTCAGTTTGTTGAGAGAGTAACAGAAAAGCAGGCTGGTGGTTTTCACCAATATGAGCTTCTGTGGGCAGAATTGTGCATGTATCTTCCTTATTAGTGCATAACTCCATCTACAGATTGCTTAGAAGAGCTTTTAGCCTGCTCCCTCCAGCCATGTGTTGAGGGAGTTGTACTTAGGGCAGCATAGTCTTTTTTGTGGACTTGACAGTGCATGGCCTTCCCTTGCACTTGCTGCAGAGCTCAGGGTGTGAAGGGGGGACAGGAGGATATAAAATTGGTTTGGGTTCTGCTCTGTGCCTATCTGTGAGTGGGGACTGAGATGCTGCTGTCAGTTTGTGATGTCCATACTGGGAAGGTAGTGGTGTGGAAGGTCTCTTTCTGCTGTCTCTCTGATGAAAGGTTTCTCCTCTGCATCAGGAATAATGACTTTTAAAACTTATTCAAATCTCCTTGATAGTGACTAGAAAGTAAGAAGGTGTCTGATGTTTGCCAGGCAGGACCGGTCTCTTTGTCCTATCAACACCAGCTCTGTTATGTGACAGAGATAATGCCACAAGTAGGTGACTCTGTACCATCTGCTTTTTTGCAGCTCTGCTGGTATCTCCAGTTGGGCAATGTTGGTGGTGCCCAGTGAAGGCTGGAGGAAGAGCCTTCACATGGCAAAGTAGTTCCCAGCCTAATTGGTGGCTCATGCATATGCTGTTTGAAGCCAGGCTTTGACAAACACGAGCCTCACTCAAGGTTCCTGAGTCAAAGCCTGTTTCCTGGCCTTGCTGTGGTCTGTGCTGCAGGGCAGGTTGAAAGATTTGGGAATCTTTCATGTGCTTGCCTGGGGCTTTGTTTGCTTTATGTAGACATTTCCTGAGTGGGTCCAGATGGAATTCTGGCTGGAGTTTCTCCTATGCATCCTATGGAGATAGAAGACAGGACATTTAATTAAGTAGTGAATCCTCTACATCAGCTTAGCAATATTTAGTCCATATGTCCAAGATAAGAACCATCTGGTAAGGGTGTACTGACTAGTGGGTGGAGTAGAGGAATGGAAGACATGGTTCCTGGGATCATTTCCCAGCTCTTCTACTGACTCAGTGTCCATAGGCAATTAGCTCTCTTAACCTCTGCTCTGCTTTAATTTCCCCATCTGTAAAACTGGGATGATGTTATGTGCCTTCTGGAGGGATTTGTCAGAACACTTTGGAAGTGCTTGGGCTTTTGCCACTGATGGAGCTTAGAGATACAAATATAAAAAGGAAAAGTAACATCTGACCCTAATGGAAGAATCAAAGAGGAGTGAAGTAAGCCTGACGTGAGTAATGAGTCTTGGTGAACAGATGTGTGTATGTGTTTAGAGGTGTTTGGATAAGCATGTCAATGGATATTCTGCATTCCCAGAAACTGGGGGGTGTGAGGGGGTGTGGAGATGTGTGAGTGTCATGACAGACCCTTGTATGTACAGTTTTAGGAAGGCAAAATTGTTTAACTGGAAAAGCCTACTTTCTTCTGCATTATTTTGTGTTTCTTCCAATTCTGATATGAAACCATAACCCTGCAAAGTTTCTACAAGTTTTATTGACGTTGCTTGGAGAGATGGAGTTGACAGAAGCTAAATAAATCTTTAAAAACAGACAACTCTATAATGAGTTACAAGTGTCATAGGCACCACCACGGACACACTACCCACACTGCCCAAACTCTGCTCCTTGTTGGGGATCCTCCTGACCTGTGCACAGTCCTCCTAGCATAGGATCTAACCTGCTTTGAGCTTCCTGCTTTTCCCCAGCATCTCTTCTCCCTCCACTGTTTTCTTTAGCCCTAATGCCATTGTTAGCTGCTGTGCCACTAGGCTTTGCATCTTTAGCCTGTTTCCCTTTTTTGCATCAGGCTTGCTACCAAACTTCACCACTTTTTCATCCACGACACAAATGTAACTCTTCTACTCCTCTGCAGTGGCTGGGCTATTTGGTGGTACCCCAGCTATGGTCTGCCCTGTCAGCTGAGCTCATTTATTTCTCACCACCCCAAGAAATATCAGTCTCCTCCACACTTCCAAAAGGCAGTTTATAAGCTCTCCTTCCCTGCTCAGCAGGTCCATAGCTCCAGAGCTTAGCTCTCTCCTCAGGTTGCTTTGGAGTCTCACCTGAGCTGTTACAGATGGTTGCAATCTGGCAATGATACCTTGGAATTTGTGTTTGTCTGGTATATGCTGGATGACACTTTCCCCAGTGTTGTTTCCTCTTTTGCACCACTAACGAGCTGCTGTTCCTTTGCTTCTCCTTGATGGCTTACTATTCATGGAGTGGTGCCCTCATTCAGATCATCCAATCTGAATGGTCCTGAACTGCTTTTCCAGGGATTCACATACCCTTTCTACCTTATTCTGACACCTTGTGTGGGACAGTGCAACTAGCAACCACCTACAAACTCCTTTAGACAGCACTTTCCTCAGGGTCCCTTACCAGTCAAATTTTGGGAAGGAGGTGTCCTTCATGGCACGCAGCATGGTGGTGTGTACTAAGGAACAAAAAAATCCAGACCCTGAGTCTTTTTGGGAAAGTGCATCATTGCCTGATTCAGGAACTGTTTGACGCCAGCTGATATGTTGCCACTTGTTGAAATCCCATCTTGGCAGGCCTGCAGGGGCAGGTTTTTCCTGTTGTTTTTCTCATGGACGCAGAACATTGTGTACTTGTGTTGGACTCGTTACCCAAAGCACCTCATGAGTCTGAGCACATCTTTTTCCTTCTGCTTCTCTTGGTGTTAAGCAGATGGTTTATTTCCTAGAGAGAGGTGAACTTGGACTGGCAAGGTTGGATATCGTGTTGGGTTTGGAAGGCCCCCTGGGCCAGCCTGCTGAGCTGCCCACCAGCCTTAGAACCAGACCAATAGGCTGCCAAGTGTCCAACATTCCAGCCGCCTTCACTGAAAACAAAGTTGTTGTGTCTAGAGGCACATGTGCTGGGAGAGGACTACGAGAGGATGGTGTGTCCACATTTGTGTTCTCCTGGCTGGTAGCACACCCTTGAAGCATTGCACCAGAGACCTGTCAGAGCCCCTGCTCTGGTTATGACCCAGTTACTGATACAGCAGCAGCCAAGCGGTAGGGAAAGCCTGTGGTGCCAAGTGCACTGTTGACAGCCTGGAGCAGTGGTACTAACAAAAGCTCCTTTGAAAGGGGCTCTGACATGCTGTGCTCCTCAGCTGAGCCCATGGAGGCTGGCTCTGTGCCACTCCCCTTGCCTTCCCCTGCTGGCTTCATTGAGGGCATTCATTAACATGGAATGGCAGAGGTCAGATCCCCTTTCTGGCCGCCTGTCGACTTTGGCTCCTGTAGCTGGGAGGGAACAGTGGTGGGCTGAGGCAGCTGCGGGGGTAGCTGAGAGATCACTGGAGCTGGCACGGTGGAGGTGGCAGGGAAATGGCAAACAAAGCTCCTTTTTGTGAAAAGTGGTGTTACATGGGCAACACAGGGGTAGTGGAAGGAAAACTACTGGGAAAAGTGAATGTTAAAACTGAGACACATTGAAGTTGCAGTAATGGACTGCAACTGCTTTCTGAAGGATGATGTATCCAGAGGGCATCCTGAGGTGCTTTTTAAAGCCTTGTATTAGTGGGGGGGGGGGGGGGGGGGGGGGTGGAGAGGTGGGAAATAAGGGTATTGCCAAGGAAGAAATTGGAAGTTGAAGTCCTTTGTTTCACTCTGTGTCCCAGGAATGGTTTTTTTTCAGGTGGGATAGACCCCATGGGAGTAAGGAGCCTGATATCCTCCTCTCAGTTGCTGCTTGCTCCAACTCTGGGCTTGATGTCCCACGTTCTCTGACTGCCCACCCACGGTGAAGGGCTTTACACCTCACCTTCTGGGGTCAGACTTGTCACTGCAAGCCTTGTAAACTGTATCTTCCAATCAAAGTTTAATCCCAGTAGACGACAGGAAATGAAATTTTGTAATATAATAGAAAAGCCACATACAAGTCCTGGGACTAACAAAAATTAAATTTCATAAAAGAACAGTAATGGCACAGAAAAATTCTGGGACAAACAAAACATTTGGATGGCACAGCTATGGAGACAGTGTAAATGCTTAGGTTGACGGACTCAAATATATTCTCTTTTTACTTGTTTTCTTTTATATTTCCAAGTGCCTCAGGATAAAGAACGTGTGCTCATGAATATATGTGTGATGTATTCCTGGTGCTGCACAACTTCAATAAAACCCAAATTGAGTTAGCTGAGATATGCAGAGAAAGGTGCTAGAGAAAATCCAGAGACAAGAGCACTTGTCGTTTTGCTGAGATGAACTGTTTTCCAGGCTCTGAGATTAAAAACTACTTGCATTATCCAAAAGAGATTTTCTTCCTCAGATGGATCCAGTGCCAGCTAATGGTTCAGACTTGGTTACAGTTGGCAAAGGGCCAATGGCTTTTTTAATCTGATTTCCTAAAGCAAAAAGGTGTGTGATCATGCTGCCTCTTTGCACACGTGCAAGCATGTGTGTACAGCTTGGCCTGCCTGGATTTTCCTTTTCTGTGCTGCAGCTTTTGGATCAGCTGACCAGTTGCACCCAGAGGAGCTGGGAGAGGACTTAAAGATGCCTCTTCAGGCATCATGAAATAGATAAGCTAAATGACAACTCAGGAGATGCCCCACTGACAAAAACGCCTCAAACCTTTCTGGGCATTAAAGAATTCGTATGGAAGCTGTCTTGGACACAAAACCAAAACACACGGGATCAAGCTGTCATGGGGTCTCACTCTGGTGGGTGGTGTGCACATGCATATATATGTTTTCTTTCTAAATAGGCAGAAACAGTAAGGAAGTGGGGGAAGAAACAAATGAACAGTAAATAAATACTGCCCATGCTTCCTGTAATGTTTGAGAAATCACATTGCTATCAGTTCATTTGATATTTGCTCTAATAGCCCTGATCAAAGTGCTGGCACTGCTGATGTGCCTGTGGATGTCAGAAGTACTTGCAGAGCTGTTCCATTGTAATTTAGTGTTAGTTAAAAGGTACTTAAAGCAGTTGCCTATTTGATTATGATTGGGGGTTATTAGCATTTTTTTCCATAAACAGATGGTAACTGTCCGCTGAGTCGATTGCAGAACAATTCCAGAGATCTGCCTCAGAAGAATCAGCTCATGCAAAGATATCTCGGGTGCCTGGCCTTTTGCTTTTGTTGATTTGCTTTCTTTATTTTATTTTTATTTTATTTTATTTCCTCCTCCATCATCTCCATCATGCAATTACCACTGCAACTTTAAAGGGGAAAAAATAATGAGAACCATGGCCTGCTTTCAGATGAGGCTTAATTCTGTCCCACGTTTCCTTGGCCAAATTGGGCTATAATCACACACTGATTTTATTTCCTCCTCCACCCCCAATTATTTGTTTGTAGTTGTACAGACAAGAACAAACTCTCTGCAGCCTAGAGAGCCTGCAGAGTAAGGGTTAACTGCTCAGAAGAAATCTGTGATCTCCCTTCCTCCTAGGAGCCTGCTGTGTACCAGGAGCAGGAAGAAAGAGCAGAGTACTATTAGTCTGGCATGGCTATGGGAGAGAAGTAGCCATGGCTAACTACAGGAACTTGACCTGGAAGTAGGAACGCATTGCTATTGTATTCTTTGAGCCCAGGTGGCAATGTGCAGTGCTTAGTGGTGCTGAGGGACTGAGCCCCCTGAAACATCCAAGCAGAGTGGCTATGTGGGACTGGTGGAGTTTGGGGCTTCTCCCTTGATGGTATCCTTTTCTTTGTTTGAAAGTACCCTTGATATACTTCTAGTCCTCAATATTACTTGGGTTTATTTGCCTGGGAAGGGGATTGAAAGAGCATGTGGTTTCACTGGGGTTTCCTTCTATAAATACCTGTTTATACTCTGCTGAAGTGCAAGCTGTACAATTTCTATATTTATTTATTTAGTGCCTTCAAGGTGGTAAAGCACTGATGAATGTCACTTTCTATGACTACCTGAAAGTAGGTTGTAGACAGGTGGGGGTCAGTCCCTTCTCCCAAGTAACAAGAAACAGGACAAGAGGACATGGCCTCAAATTGCATCAAGGAAGGTTTAAATTAGATATTAGGAAAAATTTCTTTCCTGATAAAATAGTCATGCATTAGAACTGAGGCCTAAAACTAAAACTACCACACTAAGGAAGTAATGAAATTGCCATCCCTAAAAGCATTCAAAAAGCATGCAGATGCAGCACTTAAGGACATGGTTTAGGTAGAGCCAGCAGTGTTATGTTAATGGTTGGACTCAATGATCCTAGAGGTCTTTTCCAACCTTAATGATTCTATGATAAGTGCCTTGCCTTTGCCTACATCATGCAGTGTGTAACTGGTATTGTGGCAACAAGGGAAAGCTGCTGTGGAGCCCTTGCTCCTTGGCAAACCTTTGAGACCCCACTGACTGTCCCCTGAGGTGCTGTGACAAGGCTTCTGTTTCTACTCTGTGCAAAGACAGATCTGCTCTCATTCCATGAGTGAAATGCTCGCACCCCTTGTCCTTTGGTCCCAGGTGGTGTTAGTCAGGGGAAGACTTGAAAAGATGGGGTGATGCTGTTGCTTATTGCTGTCTGAAGGAGCAGAGAGCAACTCTTGGCTGGAGAGATGCATCAAATGACCCTGAAGAATTGGTTAGCAGAAGGTCAGGATTTATTTAGATCTAGAAATACAACATTTTCTCACTCCTAGAAGTATTAATAGGTCATTTATAAAGGAAATGTAAAGTGCACTGACCAGCCATTATTTATTCCAGTTGCTTTTACAAAACTCAGGTGTCTATTTTAGGCAACTACTAAAAGCAGTTAAAAAAAAAAAAGGCAGATCAGTAGTTTTCAGGTGACCCTAGAAGTTCCGAGCCTCCTTCATGCCATGTTTCTGCAGTCTTTTCTAGCCTGTGTATGACCTCCTTTCCTCACAGGTGCTCGTGTTTGCTCTGGTCCCCAGGTGGGTGCTCGACCCCAGTGCATCTCTTCCCCTGAGGGAACCCCATGAAACAGTTGCTGTTTGCCCCAGGCAGTTCAGCATTAGCAGGTGTCTCATCACTGACTTTCACAATTGGTTCCCTTGTTATGGTCTCAAAAGCTGTGTGGCTGACCCTTATCTTACCTGTGATTCTGCATCATGTGAACTCCCAGCTGAGGTGCTGGAAAGAGGTTGACATTTATTTATTTATTTATTTATTTATTTATTTAATAGGTTGTGGTTTTTTAAGCTGTCCCTACTCCAGGCACAGACTGTTGGCTTTTCCACCAGCAGAGCGTTAACAGATGGCATTGCAGGGGCTGCCTCTCCCTGCAGCACCTTGCTGGCTTCTGCCTTTTGCATACATGTTGGACACAGCCGGGAGGAGGGAGACCATGAGAATGAGCCACAGCTGCTTCCACTGGACTGCAGGGTTGGGGAGATGTCCTTCACCACTCACCATTCAGGAGCAACTGAATTCCCTCAATTCCTCATACAACTTCATGCATCCATCTTTGTCACAGCTATGGGATTGCCCAGGCTCAGCCACCTCAGCAGCCTCCCCAAAGGACCATGCAGAAGCGGCTAATCCTCATGGGGCTCCTCTCTACAGTTGTAGTGCTCTTGCCTACCCATTCCTTGCCTCTGTGGCTCCAGCCTCTGTTTGCTGCTTGTTCTCATGATGTCTGTCTGTCTTCATGTGACTTTGCTTTAGTGAAAGATGTTGGAATGACAACACAGAAGGAAAAAGCAAAGGGCTTTAATTAATATTTTAATTGTAGTTTGTACTGCAGTTATCCAATTATTCTTTGAAAAAGATTTTGCTACTGCTAATGCTGATAAATGGTCCTCTGGGAGGATGTCCCTGGCCAGCCCAGCACCTCTTCCTCCTTGTGACTGTCTGTAGAATTGCCGTTCATTTATGCGGTCTTAAATCAGGAATGCAGAGATCTGTCACTGTCCTTAAATGCTGGAACAAGAGAGCTTTGTGCTTTGTCAAGGGCCAGGTGACTGGGATGTAAATGGCAGGATTGGCAAGGGAAAGGTTTGGGAACTGTGAAGGCAAATGCTCCCTGGTTTTGAACCTGGATTGAATGTGCTTGAAGGAGTGCCTAGAAATTTGGAGACAGCAGGATGACTGCCCAAGGGAATGGATAAGGGCTGTCATCTGGGCTGTTGAAGTTTCAACTGGTGAAAGCATTGAAGAAGCAAATTGTAGAGAGCACTGGAGCATCTGATGATCTAATGGGCTTCTATTTCTTGTGGTGCAGTAAAGAGCCTGTCTGTGTCCAGGACAGTTCCAAAAATCTCCATCAGCAACACCACTATTTAGTGTCTGTTGATGGAAATGGGATGCTCAGGCATCTAATTTCAATCTACAACTGTGCTGTTACAAACCAATGAACCAGAAGATAATGCCTGTACACAAAAACAGCCAGCTAGTATTTTGTGCACAGGAGGAATAAATCACATTTGGATTCTCATATTTTGTGTCTGAGAAGCAGGATTATAATCCAGTTTCTGTTTGGGACAGTGGTCTTCATTTTGTGCCATGGCCTTGGATAATGGGCTAGAAAAAAGGGGATACTTTGTTGCCCTGAACCTGATTCAGTGGTTCAGGAAAGGGTCCTAGGAGATCTGGTTGCTTGTGCCCACATAAACTGGCTACAGGTCTCCATTTTGCCTCTGTGTATAAGACATTGTTGCTGTGATGGGAATGATGCTCAGTACACCCACAAAAACTCATCCCAGCCAAGTCATCAGCCATCAAAGTGCTCTGCTTCACACTCAGGCTGTATTGCAGGACCTCATCTCCCACTCTCAGACTTACAGAGCTCATGTTCATAGGCCTGTTCTTGTCTCATGGTTTCTTTGCTCCCTGTATCTGCTGGAACCTGGTAGCTCCAGAAAAGCTTTTCTTCATTGTTTTCCCCTTTGCCCAGCATTTGCAGGCATTACCAGCCTCTTCTGGAAGAGCTTGTTTCACATCATGACCCTTACACTGCAGTCTAGCATCCCATGCACCCTGGTGTTCTGCTGGCTGCCCTCTGATCTTGCTGAAAGAGGCATTACTTTGTGACCAGAAAGGGGTTTTCCCTATGACAAAAAGGAAAAACCCATTTTGAGTGAGGTGCCCAGAGAACCATGGTCTCTGGCCAGGTGGATTTGCCACACCTGCCTTTGATGCTGCTCAAACCAAAGCAATGCACAGCTTCAAAAACTGCAGAAGGTGAAAAATCATACAATTAAGCAAAGAAAAGGGTTATATCTGCTTCTGTTTTGGATTAAAAACTCTTTGGCTTACTTCTCATTATCTCTGAACAAGCTATAGGCAGAGCTGCTGCTGGTGAGCCTTCATCTCCACCTTTTCTCTGTCCCAGCTCATGCTTCATCCTTCCCAGCAAACTGCAAGCTCTTGACAGCCTAGCTCAGTCAAGAGTCAGACAAGAGGCTGTGAATTAGTGTGAGAGGAAAAACATTTTTTTCCTGCACCGTGGGTTTTTTTCATTGTAAGATTTGCACTGCAAGGGCTGAGATGCTGGTGCCATTGTAGCTCCAGGGGGGGCAGAGGGCCTGGCAAAGCTGCCTGTCTCTGGTGTCCTGATGGAATGCTGGCTGTCTGTGTGGGAGCCTGTGGTGCTGAGACAGCTGCTGGGATTGGGGCAGGGGAGAACTGGCCTTTTTGTTGCTGACAAGACGATTTCATCTTGATGCTCTAAAAACTCTTGTGACATCCACAATTTTCCAGATGGATAATAAAAACCTGTGAGCAGGGGCATCTCGGCGGCTCTCTAAGCGCTCGCCTGTGGAGCTGCATCCATTGGTTTCATATCTGCTGACAGGGCTTAATAATCATTACGCTAAGTAGAGCCGGCACTCATGGGGGGCAGGTAAAGGCAGTTCTGCCCTTGGGCTGAGACAAGTTTCTCACTGTGCGGCACAAAGACTGAAGCTGCAGATTCTCATCCTGATGGGCCAATTGCTGCCTCTTCTCCTCCCAGTCTGTGGAACAGTGCAGGAGCTGCTGGCCAGATCTGCTCACTGCTTGCTTAGGAGTCTTTTGGCATCTTCTCCTGGCATCCACTGATGTCCCTGGCTCCGACCTAGGGGCTATGGTGCTTCCAGTGGGCTCCTGCTTTGGGAAGAGAAAAACAGAGTTGAGTTTCCCACAATCAGCAGGCTTGTGTTCTATGCAAGAAAGCTAAGCATGGCTTTATCTGAAGTACTTATAGCAATGATGTAAAAGAAAACCATAATTTTGAGGGAGCAATGGTCTAGGATCAATACTTATTCTTTTTGATTTCCTAATCAATTTCTCTAACTGTTTTTCATTGAGGTTTTAGTTAAATTCTCATGCCCATCCCTGTGCACACACCTGTGGAATGCTGCAGCAGGCCTGAGCAGCCAGTAAGGGACCCTGGCACTGAGTGAAAGGGCAGACACCACTTCCAGTGGTGAGGTGCAAAGGTGGGAAACCGGCTGCTGAGAGCTGTCAGGAGGACAGGTGTAGGGTCCCTGCACAGCTCTGTGTTGGTCACCAAAAGTGCTCTGGGGATGGATGGGCAGGCTACAGCCACAGAACTGCCCTGTCTGTTTATTTAAGTTAATTAATTACATGCTTTTACACTTCATACCCCTGTTTGTTCATCCCTGGGTCTATTGCAGCTGGCTCTTCCTGCAGTGCTAAGCAAGGCACAGATGCAAACCCTCTTTCATCCCAATTCAGTCCTTCCAGCATCATCATTGCATTGTTTTGCTGTTGCACTTTGCCAGAGTTCCTTGGCGTGTGGGAGGGTCCTGGCCCTGTGCCCAGAAGGGTTGAGAATTACCCCAGGTTTGGTCTGCTAGTTCTGAATGGGGTCACCTCTTCCCTGAGGAGAGCATGGTCCTGCTGTCCTGCTCCCTTGCAGGCTCATGACTCATTTGCAGCCTGTGATCACCAGCAGCCCATCTGGAAGTTAACTGTTTTCCTGCCTTCTGCCTCCCAGTAAATTGGTGATTTATCACCAAAGGTTGTTTTTATTTAATATTTTTGAAGCTTAAATAATGGTTTACCTATTTCTGCCTGTGTTTGCTGCCTAAGGGCTGAATAGCTCCTGTGTGACTTTGTGCCTTTGATGCCTCTTGACCTGGGAGAAGGCAGCTGAGCTGGTGAGAAGGAACCACCTCTGCTCAGTCATTGGGACTCCATATGAGTAGTGGCTTCAGAAATTACAATGGTCCCACCTGGCCCCCTAAACAGGCACATATTGCCATGGAGACTGGCTTAAAGCCTTGCCATGGCCTTGCCAGATTGGCACTAGGAGAGAAGAGCCACATAAATCAAATTTACTGCTATTAGTATGAGTGTGCTCATAGCCAAGCCAGTCTGAATTAATTTTTCAAGAAAGTTTCTTTTCAGAGATGCTATTGAATATATTGCAGTCTTCATTGACTAATTTTGTAATTCAATCAGGGGAAAATAAGGCATTGAAGGTAGTTCAGCATGATTTGTTTTTATAGACCAACTGCTTCATCCTCTTGATTCCACTATCATTTAGGCTCTTAAATAATTTTTTTCTAAATATTTCCTTTGAATTTTTCACTATAAATTTAAAGTTAGGTTTATTGATTTCTTCTGCACACCAGTCAGGAGAGCAAATACAAGTTGTGTGCATATATTTGTGTAGAGAGGGAAGAGTCTTTACAGATTTAAAGAGCTTCTGCCTTCTTGACAAGTTTCTCAACCTGGAATTAAATTGGTGTCAGCATCTGGTAATGAGAGTTCATGCCTTTTGGGCTGCTGAGTGCTTTTGCTCTTGCTCTGGTCTTTCTCTCTATGTGTGGGACCAAGATAGGAAATATTGCTGAATTTTTCAGTAGGAAATTTCTGGCTGTTTTGATCATTCTTTAATTTTTTTTCAGGTTTTTTCTTTTTTTTTTCTTTTATGACTTTTTTATATTGAAAGAGTCTTAATTCTTCTAGCTCGTGTTTGCTCTCAATCCCCCTTGATTTAAGGAATCGTGATAGAAATTGCAATTAGATACAGCCTTTTACTTCTGGGTGTCTGCAGAAATCCCTTTTCACTCTGCTGCTTCAGGGCAACTGGATTTTAGATTTTTCTCCCTTTTTTATATTGTTATTTAGTTCTTAATAACAAAACATATTGTCTTTACTGTGTTTCTCTTCTATCTGAATTTATTATGCTGCTGGTGTATTTAGAAGTGATTTGGGCTTATTCTCTCTGTTTAAAGATTTCAAGTAATGCTTCTTGGCTGCTACTGTCTGTTAACATGATATCAGAGTTAATGGGATGTCAGCATGTGCCAAAACCCCTCATCAGCAAAGCACATGTATTCCACCCTGGCATATTAAAACTGAAGTTACAAGGGTAAATCAAGGAACCTTCCTAGCTTTTGATATGTATAGGTAAAGGCATTGATTTAAGTTCTGCTGAAGTTGCTGTGATCAGGTTGAACCAAAAACAGTCACTTCCTCTTAAGTGCATCCCAACAGAGGAGCTGAAATCTGTGTTGGGTTCAGGGATGCTTCAGCAAAGGGTATCTCACTTAGGTTTGTTCCTGCCAGAGCTTTGCCAGAATTTCAGATGGTGGTTTTGGGACCAGTCATATGGGCAGGCTTTGTGTTAATCTGCTAAAAAGGAATGAGGTTCTGCTTTTCTGCTAAAAGAGTAGAGGTGCTATTAAGTTGTTTTTACTGAATCTTTTACTAACACATGCTACTGGGCCTTTGAATGCCTGCCAGGTGCCTCTCTGTTTTAATTTAATACCTTATTTTATTTTTTGAATGAGGCAAAACCTGGCATTTATTTACTTGCTATTAGACAGTTTGCAGAAAGCTGTGTAATCTCTCTTTGCACAAGGTACATTAATTTAAATTCCTAGTTGCTGTGGTACTCTGCTTTGATACCTACCCTTGGAAACCTTCCTGGATGCAGACAGGGAGGCAACATGCTGCCTGCAACTGTGCCTTGAGGATGAATCCTGGTGTCCCAATCACTGGTAAAAATTCTGTGCACTATTCCTGGATCAGGCTTTACCTTTAGATTTTTGGTTTTACTCATATGTGGTTTTCACAGCAATCAGGCTTTTGTGCAAATTCAGCATAGCTTATAGGTCCTCTAACATCCTTTATTCTCAGCAGAGAACCTTCAGTCTTGAACTCAGCTGCTTTTCCCGGGAGCCATTTCCAACTATTTTCCTTTCAGATGTCTGTGCTAAGCTGGCATGTACATACAAAGCCTCGCATGCTGTGGGAACCTACGAGCTCTCTTCTATGGCATGAGTGTCTTCTGAAAATTTTTGGCCCTTGCACCATCACTGTCTACAGTGAATTATGACATACAGAGATGTTTGGAAGTTTGCAGTTGGGAGATGAGAAGAAATGAGAATGTGGAAGGATGAGGGAGGGATGATGCAGCAGTCCAGGCATATATTTGAGAGCCTAATGTTTCATATCACCCTTACCGAAGCAGATGGGGAAGAAGGAACTCCTCTACCTTCTACTATTGGCATTGCCAGGCAGGGATAAAGGTGGAGAGATACTTCATGAAGCTGTTAGTTGCTGGTGGTAAGTGCCTATTTATCTATGTGGAGCTGGAGAGCCCTGGCGTGGCTGGAGGAGACTTGCTGTAGGGCAGGCTCTGTAAGGATAAATAATCTTGGCTGGAATTTGCGTTAATGATTTCCCAAGTGTGCTGGCATGTCCTCATCAGTGGAGGAGGAGGGAAGGCAGCACTGCTGGCTTTTTTTGGGGTGTGAATAGGGAAGGCAGGAGGAGGCTGGAAAGAGGAGGGAGCAGCAAGCGTTTCCCATTTTGGTTAGTGGTGTGGGAGATGAAAGGTTGGTGGTTAAATTTTGATTTCTTTTATTGGTCCAGTAAGACAGTAGCTATGGGAGATACATTACCCACGGATGTGGCTCCAGTGTACATGTTGGAGTCCTTGAAACTTTCTACTCAAAGATGCTGTCTTGATAAAGACATTTGGTTGATACAGAATCCCGCAGTTTAAATTATTGAGAAGGTACATAAAACTGTCTTGATTAAGAAGGAATCAAACAAATGCAAAATACACAAACCTATACTAGTGGGGAGCAAGGGGAACCACGTGGAAGCCTGCAGTTATTAACCTCATGTCTCCATCATGCTCAAATCAGATTCAACAAAACCGAGTCAGTACTTTTCCTGAATTATTACAGGCCTGAAGATTTGAATTTAAGCTTATACATTGAGAGCCTGGAAATAGGTGTTTTAATCAAAGAGGAGCATTGCAGGCTCTGTGCTCATGGCCTGTGCTCCAGTTGTTGAGGCACAGGAGGTCAAACATGTTGTGTACCAAATAAAGCTGTCAGGTTATCAAGATGTAATTTCCTAGAAGTTGCAGGCTAAGGGAAATGTTTCTAGTAAATATTTGCTCCTAGAGCATAAGGAAACTATCAGTTCTCTTCTGTTTGAGGTTATTCATTCTTATTTCTGGGGTGTTACCACAAATGCACAGATCAGGCTTTTGCTGTGGCTGTGCCTTTCCTTCTGCTTCAAACATGGCAAATGTAGTCTGAGAGGTGGGTAGATGATGTGTGTGCACTTCTGGAGTGAGGACCCAGGGATGCACCCCTGCTCCAGCCTCTGTTAGTTCTGACAGCAGCTCTGAGCCCCACCATCTCAGTGGTACTTTTACAGGGATATGTGCTCCACTTACCAGATTTGCTGAGCTTTACTGAGAAAGCAGCTGGTAGATAATTTCATTAGTGGCCACCTGTTGAGAAGAACATGTGTGCCAGCATTTTTCTAAGCATAGGAGTTTAAAAAGTAGCAAAGGGAATTAATAGACAAATCCTACTGAAATTCCTTTAACATCCTTCGTCAATCCTGGGTTTAATGTCTAACGAGTGCTGAGGTATGTATGATGGGAGCCAGGGATGGTACTAAATAAAATGTTTCATTGGATGAACAGGGCTTTACTCACAGTAACTCAGAGTTGGTAAGTTTGCATGATCTCAGTGAGAAGACTGGGACTGACAGGGGCATAGGGGACTGAGACAGGCTCCCTGCTGTGACCAGCAGACAAATGAACCAAGGGGCTAAGTGCCATCCAGGTAGAAATGAGGCCTTTGTAGACTGTTAAAATACCAAGGCTGGATTTTCATTTATCCTCTGTCAACAGGTTTGTCTGAATAGTTCAGTTTGATGCTAGAGTAGCTTTTGCAGAGGCTTAATGAAACTAAGCACTGCAGCCTCCCTCCACTGCCATCCAGAAGGAGTAGGGGATCCTCATTAAGTGGATGAAGAAGCATTTGGAGCTGTGTCTCACCAGTGATATCAGAATGAGCTTCAGGGCCATCCATGAGACTTGATAAAAGACTGGGAGACCCAAAAATGGAACATGCTGAGAGTGAAAGCAACCTGAAATACTGTCCTGAGCACATTCTTTCAAGGGCAAGTCTGAGTGTTGACCATCTGCGTGGCCTTTGATCTGCATGGGGTTGCCACAAAGTGGCATATGTGGGTTTTGGGAGAAGTGTAAGTGTCTTTTGAGGTGCATGTTCTTGGTAGATCTCTGGTGTCTGTCAAGGAAAAGTGCTTCCCATGCTCTTTGTTAAAGATTGTTACTGTTAAACTTCTTATGGTGTCTCCTAGAATAGATGAGGTTTGAAGGAGGTTACATTACCACAGCCTTCTGCAGGCAGCAACAGGTAAAAAATGAGAGATTAGAGACATTTTCAGAAGGTTAATAGACAAAGAGCAGTGGTCTGAACTTCAGGAAGATTTGTAGATGGATTAGGAAAGTTTTGGGAGCATAGAGGAGGAAGGTGTCCAGCATAGGGATTTTTAGGGCTTGGACTGGAGAAATGGATCCAAGTTTCCAAGAAGTTTTGTGTTCTGTGACCCCAAGGGCCCAACTCTCTAAACATTCCTCTGCTGTGACGAACAAACTCCCTGGAAAAGCTGGCAAAGGACTTGTGTGGAGAGTATTGCTGGCCATGGGGCAGAGTGGGTGTGGTGGCTCTTACCTGCATTCTCCTCCATCCTCTCTCTCTTCTGAGCTTGCCTTGCTGGCTGCTTCACTCTCCTGCCATTCTTCCCCCTGGTGTTAGGCAGTTGATCCAGCTTTCAATTTCTGACTACGTCCTTCACCTGGGGAATCAGCCAACACCCTTTAGCACAAGCACAGAGCTGCATCCCTGTCATGGGAGGCTCACACAGCACGTTGTTTGCAGCTGAGCTACAGCCACTTAGATGTTTTTCTCCTGACAAGAGCAGCATGTACGGATTTTCTGCTTACCACCCTCTGTGCTCTGGTTGTTCCCTGAGCCTGAGTTAGTTACGGCAGCTTCCAGCACGTCCTGTGTCAATCATTGCACTGGAGGACACGGGTATTTCATGCAGGAAGCGCTTGCTTTTTCTTTTTTTCTTTTTTTTTTTTTTTCCTGGAGAATGAGTGAATTAAGCGTTGTGTTTACTACCACTTGAGCAAAGCAGTTCCAGGCTAGGCCAGAAGATATACGACTGGTGTTTAAAATTAAGAGAGGAAACATCAACATAGAAAGCTAGGAGAGGGGAGAGGAGTCTGAGTAATGGAATTACATTACTTCCATGCTAATATGACCTTGGAGATGGTCTACTACTCTGCAAGGATTTGGGGGAGTGATGCATTTGATAACATCATCTGAGAGGGTGTTCATTTATCTGTGCATATTTATATCCAAGCTTACATATTAGTGTGTATGCATGGTGTTTATTCTTTCAGTTTATTCTGGAATGTTTTACCTATACATCTCCAGCTCTGTGGGACCGGGGATGTGTTGCAGATGATGCTGTGGGGTCCTTCTGTGATGGGTTTAGATGCTGGGTAAGGGATTAATGCCTTCTCCTTTAAATTTCTACCTGAAAAACCAAAATAAAAAGCATTGCACCCCTAAAAGTCAGTACACTGTGGCAACCCCACCAGGGAATAGACATTCACTCCTTAGTCTGTTGGAGCCAGGAGGGCAGGGGGGTTTCAAAGGAAGAAGCTGCGGTCTGCCAGTGTGCCCTCTTTGTGCCATTATTAGTGTGGAGAGGAGCAGCATCATCTCTTTCTATCTCAGCTCTTGGGGTACCACACCAAGGCGCGTTGACTGCTGAGGTATCTGAGGCTCTGGCTCTGAATGTAGAGGTTTCTAGATCAGAACCAGCAGTCTGGATACCTGTTGGTGATTAGAGTGCTGTGGT
Organism: Pithys albifrons albifrons; assembly: GCF_047495875.1. NCBI lineage: Eukaryota > Metazoa > Chordata > Aves > Passeriformes > Thamnophilidae > Pithys > Pithys albifrons. The sequence continues at coordinate 14,260,966 of NC_092470.1, forward strand.
GCTGGGCAGGCTATAAATTATTAAAATCAATTTTCTATAATTGGCAGCCACAGCAGAAGTGAGTTATAATAAAATCAGTCCAGCTACTTGTGGATAGGCAGTGTAGGTGGTGTGAGAGAAGAGCAGGATTTTTGCTGTATAAACTTGTCTTTGGGAAGGTGCTTCTCTGGGTCAGGATAACCAGAAATGTGTTTATGTCAGGGGGAGCTCACTATTCTCTCTGGACTCTGCAGTGATTAGCTTTGCTTTAGGCAAGAGCAGAATTTTTTTGTCTTTTCACTTTATTTTTTGATGTCACTTTTCATTCTAGAGGTTGTGGCAAATAGCTTTTATGTATAAAAGGAAAAAGAGATGAGTTCATGGTTTAGACGGAGGGACAGGCTTGGGTAATGTGGGAGCTTTTTGTGTGAGGGTGGCAATTGCTCAAGGAGGGGAGGTAGCCCTTCCCAGTCTTCCTTAGAAGTAAAGTGGTGTGAAGGGATTGGGATGACAAGAATAAATGCTTTAACAGCTTAAATGGCTATTGAAGCTATTGAGTGGATATAGTTTCTGCTGAGGCTGCTCTAGATGCTTTTTGGGCCTTCTGCTGATGGAGATCATTGTTTAGCTGGTTATCCCCCACCCAGCATCCTCACTGCAGATGAGTTCTCTCCAGTTACTCCTCACCTCAACACACCACAGTCTCCTTGATTAGCTTGACTAGCAGTTTCCCACTGGTCCATCCTTGTGAAATGCAGCTTTTTGCCTTTTATTTTGACATTGTTTGGGTGCAAGAAGGTTGTGTGTTTTATATGATGTTTAATGCTGGTCTGTTGCAGTGCACATTTCTGTCTTGTCATGAATCCTTGAGCAATGGTACCACCTGCACCAGGAAGGTCACTCTGCCTGTGCTGCCCTGACATTGTAGATGAAGATTAGCCACATTAACCACAGAGATGACCCTAATTCAGTGAGATGAACCTTGGTTTCCTTATTCTCCTTGGCATGTACCTGGGCTGCTAATGCTGGGGGAAGACCCTGTGGTTTTGTGGGATAATGCAATCTACCTGAGCTGAGCTGGCTTGGGGTTTGAGAAGGTAGCAGCCCCAATAAGCCTCTGCAGAAGGGGCTTTGAAGGAGCTGTTTTGGAGCTGCTTGGATTTGAAGTGGTTGTACCTCCTGGAGGCATGTTTAGGCAGCACATACAGGCAAATCTTTGCTTGCAGTCTATAAAACAGACAATAGAAGCTGCTATCCTCATCCAGGCAATTAAAATGTCTACTCTGTGCATAAAAAAGAATCTAATAATAATAACAATGCTGAAGGTAATGAGATTTCAGATGTCTTTGCAAACTGGCCTAGGTTTTCTAAGTTCAAAGATGGGTCGTGTTGCAGCCCCTCTGAGCCGGGGAGTTTTCCTCATCCAAGTGCCTCATGCTGTGATGAAGGCTGAGCATCCCTGATCAGGCAGCCTGTGGTGGGGTATGTCTCATCCCAAGGAAAGCAGGCATTAGTCAAAATGCAGCCTGGAAGGGAAGAGAGCAAATTTGTAAAACACTCTGCCTGATGCCTTTTGGAAGGAATTCAGAGAAGAGCAACTAAAATGATTAAGGTCCTGCAGGGAATGTATTGTAAGAAAAGATTAAGAAAAAGGAAAGCTGAATATATAAAAAACAGTTAGACCAGAGTGAAGGGAAGTGATCCCCAGTGGTGCATATTTAGAAGAGTTAACAATGAAGGACTTAAAAGACTATTTAGGATGCTGGAAGGAAAACATGGGGTGTATTGAATCAAATAAACAATCAGAGACCTGTGGGTTGCGTATCTAGATTCCTTTTACAAAGGAAAGAGGCTCTTGCCTCTTTGTAGCATGGAAGAGTCTCTGAAATGGTTGCCTTAGCCCTTGGAAACTTTTGAGTTGGGCAGAGGGGGCAGAGGACAAGTGCTCACCCCATGGCCTGTGGGTGGAAATGACCTCACTGAGGTCCCTGCATGGTGGGATTGGGGTATGTAAACCTCCTGACCAAGATGGGCTTCTGCTTTCCTTTCGTGTGGCGGGGTGGCTGGGCATTCCCTTCACCCTGGACTGCCTTCTCACTTCCCCGCTGCTGTGCTGGTGTGTGAAATAGCAACCTGGAAGGTGTGATAGGGACGACTGGCTGCAGTCTCCCTGCCTTGACTGATTAATTAACTCTTCAGATTAATTTCCTTTCTGATTACTGCTTGATTAATTCCTCCTAACTCTGTGAGACCTCCTCACCACTTAATCCTCTTTATAAGCCCTCAGAGTGCAATGCTTGAAGTAAACATCAAACAATTAAAAAAAAAGAGCAAGCACTCTGAAATGCAAACACAACACCATTGCCAGCAGGACCTATTCCTGTGCCAGGACCCAGCACCCATAGCCGGCCCCATGGTACTCTGCCCCAAGGGCTCTCCACACTCCCCTCTCCTACGAGCCCCACTTTTTGGGTTGGTTCTCCCCCGTGTCTGTAGCAAATTGCACAATTTCACTTGTTGAGTCTGATAATTAGTGACAATATCTCGTTAATTTGCAAAGAGGGCAGGAGGAGGGAGCTGTTCTCAGCTGTGTTCAGCGGCAGGACAGGAGGGTTTTTTCTTGTTGCTTGTTTAAAGGGAGCATCTGAACTCATGAAGCAGCTTTTCGTGTATGCAAGAGAACAAAATACTGTGCTGGGCATCATGGCTTGTGCTGTCTCACTGCTTAGACCTGTGGTGTGGGGCAGATCTGAGAGGCTGGAAATGGCAGGAGCCACCAGCTCAGAGGAGAGGGGTGGTGGGTGAGGACACAAATTTGCAGATGGCCAGTAATGCAGGTGAAGGCAATGGAATGGTGTCAGAGGGAGAGGGGTGGTCAGGCTAAGCCTTGACTTGAGTCTGAACAAAGTCCGCATGCAGAAGGCAGCAATCCTGATTGTGCTGGGGATTTTTAATTTCATTTTAGTTTGTTTTTTTTTCCTCCCCTATTTCTGGGCATCTGTTCCAAAAGACCTTTAAATGCTTTAATAAAATAGAAATAAAAACATAACTTTATGATGAGGAAAGAAATGCAGCCCAAACAGGAATGAAAGCTTTTCACAATATTCCCTACGCTCAATAACGAAATGCTTACCCCTGGGAAATGTAACATTTAAAGAGTAACAGCACTTTCTTGGACATTGTTTTTGAGGACTGTTTTGTGGTTGGATACAAAGCTGTAATATGCACCAGCTAAGTCCTAATGAATTTGTTCTTGTGACCTCAGCTGCAATGGACACAGAAGAATATTTTGCACCCAAGAGTCGAGCTTGCTTTTTGTTTTGTAGCTGTACAGCATGTGTCATCCATAAATGTAAACTAAACTAATGAATTTGGCTGGGTTTGAACTAGCAAGTGGAAGAAAATAAGAAAGATGGTGTGTGGATAGGGGAACAGTGCACGATTTATTTCTGTGTTGACGAACAACACAAGCGTCTCTTGGAGGTTTTTGGAGCCGATGCTGTTCCCAGCCTGCAGACTTTGCTGCCTCATGCTGCCCTGTGCTCCCTGGTGTAACTCCATAGTCTTGATATTTGCATCTGTCTTTGAATCTTTTGGAACCAAATTACTCTGATGGAGGAGAGTGAGCTGTACACAGAGAATCCGCTGTTCTCATATGCACAACTTTAAGCACAGACCTCCAAGGTTATCACGGTGCAGTGCACAGACTGGGCAGGCTGTAGCCAGTAATCTTTGGCCATGAAGTCACTTGGGTCTGAGTTTGCTTTCCTTTATGTCACTGCCTCTAAAAATTATTCATCTTGGCTGTGCAAACCATGTTCTAGGTGGCATACAACAAATTACAGCTGTGCTCTGCTGCTTTGCCTTGCACAAATCTGCAACCTAGCCTGAGGTTTCCTTTGGTCCAGTGTCCCAGATCCTGAATTGGAGGAACAGTTTAGTGGTCCATTTTGGCTGTTTCTGAATTTCTGTGAGGATATTTCAGCTCTTCTTGGATGGGGTGAGGAAGGGATGGAGTCATCATTATAGCCTGCATCCTTGGGTGTTGGCAGGACCAGAGCTGGCCAAATTTCAGGCCCAGGAAGTCCAATGTTCAAGAATATGCAGATGGTGGTGAATTACAAAATCTGAATTGGGTAGCCCAAGACCCAGGTTTCAAGCTTCCCTGCTACCCATGTGTAGTGCAAGCAAAGGACATCTACAGCCCCCACAAAGCTCCCTGTTTTCTGGGTGCTGGGGGTGCAACCATGGCCTGGGCAGTAATTGTTCTTATGTCTGAGATCTGCAGAAACCTCTTTTTGGGTGTCAGCATGCAGAGTCCTGCATGTGTGATTTTGTATGTTTGTCACATTGTTAGTAGTGAAAAAAATCCCTTTATTTGCCTCTTAATATCTACTATTAAAGCTTTACTGCTGGCCAATCTCCAGTTCCTACAAAGAATGGGGGAGAGTAAATTGGAATCTTTGATATCCTTTGCTCTATTTCCTCTGTCCTTGCATCATCTTTAGGGCAATATTTCCTTGGCTACAAAAAAGTCAATATGAAAGTAAGAGGGCAGGGAAGAAAAAAAGCAGAATTTCTTTTTGTAGTGTTGAAGGAAACATGCAGACCAGCAGCAGTAACAGCCTGGCATCAAAAAATCATGCACTGTGTCTCTGGATCAGAGGCGCTAGTGGTTGCATAAGGAGGGAAGACTATTTTCTCCTCACAATCAAAGTGCCTGCTGTTTTTCAGACTTGGGAGCAGGCGATGTTTGTGGGGCAGCTGTATCGGTCCAGGTCAATATAGGATTGAGATTGTGCCTGTGGACACAGCACTGTTGAAAATGGGCAGAGCCTCTTACAAACCCATTTGGCACCTTGGGATCCCCTTGGTATCATCCTGTCAGATGGTTTGTGATGGGTCACAACCTGAGTCCCGAGCCGCTGAGCCCTTTGGAGGTGTGGCACATCCATGGTCAGAGCCTCCCAGAACAGGGCCAGTTCCCCCAGGCTGGCAGGAAAGTGGTACTCTCTCCATCTGTCATTCCTGGAGGATGACGGAGTAGCTCAGGGGTCACCTTTGGACCTTGTCCCATGGCTCATTCCACACTTGGCACACGTGTTCAGGCATTACTTCATGAGGACCCTAGCAGGGTTTCGGCCTGTATTAAACCATGGCAAGTATGAAACCTGGAAGAGGACAGACCTTCAGACATTTTTCTGGGCTTGAGGGTGTTGTCTGGATCAGAGGAAATTAGCTTCTGAAAAAGGGAAAAAGGAAAGAAAATTATATTCTTACTATATCCTGAAAATCTAGCCAGAAGCAGTCAGAGTAGGGCTTGGTGGAGCAGCGCTGGCACACTTTTTTGGTTTCCTACGCAGCTTGGAAACAGGAGCAAGAGAGAGCTGAAAGGCAGATTTGCAAGGAAGGTGCTAAGTCTGGGAGAGAGGGGAAATAACAGACCAAGAAGGATGGATGGTTTTCTAGCTCATGCAGAGGATCCAGATATGCATATAAATTATTGCTGAGGGATGTAACTGTAGTTTTCAAAGACATTGCTGCCAAAAATCAACAGAAAAGGTGCTTTGGTGCCGAAGGAAATTTCTCATTTTGTAAGGTGACCGGAGGGCGAATGCACAATCCTTTGGGTACTGCATGATATCAGAATCTCCTTCCACACCATCCCCCCTTTCTCCATCCCTTGCCCTTGGGCCACTTCACCTCTGTAAAGATGCCTTAGCACATGAAGGATGTGGAGGTATTGGATCCTAATCAAATGATTACTGCAGCTGTGAAGGAATATAATTTTCCATTCACAAACCATCACATCTTTCAGCATCTTTATTTATTTCTAAATAACATATATATATTCTTTTTCTCTGTGTGTGTGTGATCAAAAATGAAATCGCTCTGTGTAAAAGGCAAGAAGAGAAGTAAGCCAGGTTTAGACAGCGTGGAAAATGCTCTTTCTTCAGAACCAAGCCTGTGCAAAGACCCCAGATGATTTGAAATCTGGTGCTGAGATAGACACATGCATAAACATCTTCACTGCCAACCAAATAATATTCTTCTATGTCCAGAATTCAGCTACTGGACTTGTCTGTTTAGCACAGTGGGTTTCTGTGTCTAAAAGCTACAGAACAGAAGGGATGGGAAGAAGAGAATGTATTGAAAAGACCCAAATACACCAAAGCCCAACACCATTGCTACTGCAGCAGTATGGCTTGAGACACAGGTAATACCTTTGGGTATTGCACACTTAGCATCACCTCTAGCACCAGATTTGGACCAGTAGTCTGCAGTGCTCCAGGTGTCAGTGAGATACTTAAAAGGAACTCAGGAAAGGTGACAGTTTGTAGGGCTCCTTGAGTTATGACAGAGAGTAAAGCCTTTGATAGGTGCATTGCCCTCCTGTTCTTTGTCTGTTAAATCATGGCTTCCAGCCATGGCTGACTTTTACTAAGTCTGTGGCAAGAGAAACACTGGGACTGGAGAGTCTCAGTTCCCAGATATCAGCTCTTTGAGAGATGTGGGCTGGTTTGTTTTGCTCTCTCATGGCTCTGATTTGCAGGTAGTTCCTGGGTGGTTTCATCAGCTACCCTGTAAAACATTTTTGCCATAATATTGTACTAATTCCATAAATAAAGGCTAAAAGCTGCATGTATGCCCAAGGAACATCTTGTGGTGTGATTTGTAGTCTTGATTAATCAGTTAAAGCATGACATGTGCAATCTTTTAGCAGACAGTGGGGTGCTACTATCACCCAGTTTTGGGGAAAGAATCTGATTCCCCACACAGACTCAAAAAAAGAAAGTTTTCATGTGATGCTGGAGAAATTCTAGAGCAGCCAAAACTTGGCAGAACCTTTTCTTAGGAGTCCACAGATAAATATGAGCTGCACACAGTCTGTTACTCTGATTGTATTGGAAGGGCACTGTCTTGCTAATGGAAATACAGATTTCTGTGTCTTAAGGCATCAGCTAGACAAGGTTATGGTTTTGTTTGTGTGTTTTCAGAGGATGGGAGGAAGAGTCTGGAGTGGGGAGATCCTGCTAGGTGGCTCAAGAGTGCTCTGCCTACATAGAGCTGTCTCAGCAGCTTCACCATTCCCCACTTGAAATGCTAAATTATTCTGCTCCTCTCTTGTGTGATTGTTTTATGTGCTTTTCTCAGCAAAATCAATCAAAAATTGATAATTTATAAGCTCTTATTTGCATGTTTCACCCTTCAAGGGGAAAGTAGCATAAAACAGAAGGTATTGCCACAAGTAAAGAGAGTGGGAGAGATGCAGAACGGAGCACCAGCTCCCTTTTCTGTGGGGTCCGAGCATGCTCATTGCTCATGCTGGTGAGGGGGTTGGTCTCTGCTGCTGACTCCTTAAGGATCTGCCCTTGCTGCCCACTGAAGGAGTGATATAAGGAGTGTTGATATGAGGTGTGAGCTTGCCTGCAGGGAAAAACAGGGGCTCAACCTTGAGAGGTGCCAGGCATGGTCATCCCCAGCAAAGTTGTCTGAGCACAGGCAAGAGCAGAGTGTTGCCAGGTTTGTGCACTCCTGTGTTTACAGAGTGCTGTGAAAAGAGAGAGATTTGACTAGGCAGGTAGAAGGAGAAAGTTGGGTCAGCTGCCATCCCAGCTTAGACCAAAAAAGAAATACCTTGTGGCAGCATATTCCACACTTCTAAGCTTGAACCCTACCTGCTGTCACACACATCCCCACACATGCAGGAATGAGTCCTCCTGCCTGCCCACCTTCCCACAACCACTGCTGCCCTGTGGACATAAGTCCCATCTCCATCCCACCCCACCACCCCCATGTGATACTCCCTGTACTGCAGTTAGGACATGGGAGGAGGGAGCCATGTCCCCTGGGAACTGCCCTACTTTGGAAATTTTGTATGAAAAAACCAAGTGCTATTTTCTTAAAATAAAGACAAATATTATAGCCTAGTAGAAAGTAAAATAGAGTAAGACACTGCTTAGATAAATAAAAGGTTAAATACTTTGATACTGTAAATAATTATGGAGATAGATGGATGCACAACCAGTCCATAGACATGGATAATATCTGGATGCTTTTGCAGAATAGGAAATGCACACTAGTTATGTTGCCCTGGTCTTGCTCGGAACTGTCTGTCCCCTTCCCTGATGCTCCTGCCAGGCAGTCATTTGCATGGTGAGCTGCTGCTTTTTCTTGTGAAGGCTGGATTGCTAGTCTGTACTCTACAGATTTCAGAACATTACATCTTCAATTTGGAGAGCCAACTTGGAAGAAAGAGCTTAATAAAGTCAGGAAAATCCATTTATGGAAACAGCATGACTTGGACTTGCCTCCAGTTTTGCTCCTGCAGGTTCCTGATCCAGCATGATGATGGCAGAAATTGGTGTGGGTGATGCTTCAAAGCAGTTCTGTCTTCTCTTTTTCATAAGAATGACCTTTTGTCTGCCCTGGATTCCCAGTATTACCAACACTAGTCTATCGCACTTGACTCAGTCTATTGGAAGATAGGTGTCAGTAGCTGATACTGTTCAAAGTGTAGCCTGCGGTGGGTTGAGCGATTCCAACTTGTTATGGTTTAGGCAATGATATAGCTTGGCAAATGAATTCATCACATATCAGTCTCTGCTTGTGCAAGAAACTTTCCATTCTCAACCACTGATACCCGTTTTAAAGAAAAGCCAGCAAGATTTTGTTACTGTTTGACCAACCACTGGCGTCTTAGCACAGAGAGTCAAGACTTGACCATACTATTGAGGACAAACTCTACTCTCACCTTCAAAGTTCAGAGTAAAGGGTGAAAATTACTCCCAGATTCCTGCTTTCCAAGCCTTCTTCTGACAGGCAACTGGCAAAGATCTGTTGTTTCGTTGCACTATCAGAGACTGTACTGAGAGCTTTGTTAGTATAGCAGAGCCATGCACCACCCTCGTATGCCGGACATTCAGTCTGTTCCTTGCTGTGTGCCGAGGGAGGAAAGTGGTGAAGCAGCTTGCAATCTTTGTAGTCCTTGTGAAAAGTACGTTGGGGCTGGACAGCATGCATGCATCCATCCACTGGTGAAGATTCCCCTCAGCCATGGAAGAAAAGACTGAGCTCATTAATTTGGGAATTACCAGAAGATGAGTTTTCTCTACAGTGCCCTCACATGGGCACTCTCAGCAAGAGTCCTGCTGGATCCACATCTTGGTTTGTGCAGGTTCTTTGGGCATTGTCATTAGAAAATATGCTTTTGAAGAACTCGGTTTTTCCAACAAGGTCTCTTTGGGGTCTTGTGGTCCCATCTTGCCATGATTCTTCACTCATGTTCCACCCTTCAAACTCTCATTGTCCACAGCTATAGCAGAAAAGAGCAGCTCCCTGTGCTGCTGCTAATAGGGCTGCAGATTGATAGCTCCTGGTTGCCGAAACACTTGTCATGGGCTTGACAAGCTGCTCAAGGTTGCCTGATGTTGCAGGGTGGAGTGAGGGAGAGAGCCAGTGAGATCTGTGCTTGTGCTTTATGGCCCTCCTGGTGGGACTGGTAGGCAGCCTGGCATAGCAACTGCTCGGGGCATTTACTAAGAGATTTATGAATTTGTAATTTTCAGAGGCCCTGAAGCAAAAGTGTTTTTAATTAAGTTTTGATTCTCTCCCCTCTTTCCCACTCCCCTGCCTTTCCCCTCCCTATTCTTGTCCCTGCTTATGGTTTGTTTACTGAGACCCGGCAAAGCTTTTGGAGAACAGGTAGGAGTCTGTGAGTGTAGCCAGGAGGAGCAGAGGATGGCAAAATAAACAAGCAGATGGTAGATATGATAAAACAACCCCCAGCCGCTCTGCCAAGCTCAGAGAGGGCTCTGCAATGCAGTTCAAGGGTCCCACAGTAAGAGCTTCCTGCATTCCTCTGCTCCGGACATGGACTTGGCAAGGTGACCAGGAGACTGATGGCCAAGCTGTGATCCTCTGTTCTCATTTGCCAGTTGCTCAGATCCTGGCATTGTTTAGGGCTACCTGGAGAGTAAGGGTGCTGGGGAGGAGACAGCCTTATGTTGTTCTGCATTGCTCTGTTGCCTTTGACATGCATATGCAGCCATCGATCTCCAAGTGGTGGTCTTCTCCAAAGGGGAAGCATGTGAACCAAAGGAAATCAGGTAGCTCCTAGGTACTATTATTTTGGTTTATTTTGAAAGAAAGTTCTAGAAGAATAAAAGGAGAAATTGGGGTGGTCTTTGTGGTCAAGAGAGTAGGGGCAGGTCCCCCAGGAGGTGCTGTCTTGGCATTGCCTAGAACTTCCCCTTCTTTTTTTGTGATCCCTCCCCAGCCACTGACTCAGTGGCAGTGTCCTTGCCCAGCCAAGCGATGTCAGGCCTGTGAATAGATTTCTATCAACCCACTCATCCCTAAAGAGCTGTAGTTAAAAGGCTCTGGAGACATAATTGCGTCTGCATAACAGCAGCGATGATTTCCTTGAGAGGTAGGATGAAAAGTGGCTCCATTCCACTACTTCTGCAGAGACTTGATAGCTGCTTCTAGGAAGGAGCTTGGTTGTGGTCCAGGAGCCCCCTCCACTGCAGCTTTCCCTCCCTTGTGCTGCTTTCCAGCTGCATGCTTGTGCTGTCTGCACACTCAAGCCATGGTGTATAGGGGGTTACCCATTTAATGGGTGCCTCCAGACAGGTGAATTTGGGAATGGGTTTAGCAGGGTTTGCTGCAGGATGCTCTGGCAGCCTGAAGCGGACTTTGTACAAGAGGCACTTGGCCTGATGCTTGGCAAACATGTGTTGCTCCCAGCTAGAAAGCCACCAGCCTTGTGTAAGATCACAGTTATTCCCCCCCCCCCCCCACCCCCCATGCTGTGGGTGAGGATGCTGTTTATTCCACTTACTCCTTTCTGCTCCCTTGATGGTGTAGATGGAGAAGCCACTCAACCTCCATGCATCTTCAGGTCTGGCTTCCCAGTGTGGATGTGTTGTTGTGTCACTTGCCATGACCTGCAAAGCTGTCAAGCAAGGGATGTGTTTTGGGGGCATGGGGTGGGGAGCAGGGAGACAGCACTTAGTCATGGAGGTAAATGCTGAACACCCCATCTTTCTCTGCCCTCATGGCTCACAGGCTAATGTGAGGCAGCTTCCCTCCCACCTGCCTTCAGGATTTTGATGAAATAGCTCGTGAGAAGAATGTGAAATATGTGTTGGGAGACAGGGGATTTGGCTAGTGATGCCTCTTACACTTTCATGCTTTAAAAGCTGGTGACTGAGGTTGCAAGAATCAGCAGAATCAAAAAGAGACTCTGAAGATTCTTCCTTAATGCCCCTTAATATTGCCAGGCCGTTGCTTGTGCCAGTGATGCCTGTGGACAACTGTTGTTTTGCCCAATCTTTTGCATCCTCTCAAGAGTCCCTTTTAGTATGTTTTCCCCCTTCTTCATGCCTCTGTTCTGGCAAGAGGAAGATGCTTGTTTTGATTCCTCTGTCTTCAGGGCTGGCACTACGTTCAGGTGCCGCTGGTCTCACATGGCGTTTCATACGAGTTGTCCCTGTTCCCCAACCACCCACTGCAGAATGTCCATCTGGTTGACTCCCACCTTTCATTTCTTTTCTAAAGCCTCTCTGTTTCACTGTTGTCTTCCAGCCAGAAGCCAGCACCCTGATTATCTCCTAATGCAGAGGACAGAGGTGGAACTGGGATTGATTCCTCTTCAGGGAGCTGAGAGATGACATGTGCTTTGCCCCAATCCCCCCACTCCTGTTGGGCACCAGCTTCTTGCTTCTCAACCAGAAGCAGTAGATGCTGCATTTCTGCTTATTTTAATTGATTATTTAGATTTTTGATACAGAAAAACTGGTCTTGAAAAGCACTAGTGTTGGGGTGATGTGGGGGGCAAGAGGCCAAGGGTTTCTAGCTGTGTGCAGAGGGACTTGTACAGCTGGAAGGCACTGGGAGGTACAAGGCAAGTTCCTTGCAAGGTCTAAGGAACAGTCCCACCTGGGAGTGCCAGCCCAGCGATGAAATGACAGGCAATGCATTTGTGAGCACCTGTGTTGAGATGCAAGTGGTGTTCATCGCTGACCTTGGATGGGAACCACATCCATGCCTGTAGCTCACCGGTGAGGAGGGGAGTGTGCTGTGCTCTTTAGAAAGGGAAATTTCCCCAGGCCTTGGAGGAATTAATTATTTTATATGCTGGACTCTTGCCTTCTGACAGATTCATCTGAATTACAGATTAACTGTCAGTGTGGGGACAGAGGAAGCCATTTCAGTGAATAGCTCTCTAATTTATTAAAGGGGTTGTTTGTGCTGGTGGATCAGCAATGCAGCAAGTTCTCTGAGAAGGAAGAAGTTTTCTGTCCTTCTCCACATCTCCTAACCTGCTATTCCCCACTTGCTTTACCTCCTAGTTCACAGGATCCCTCTCAAAACTGATGAGGGCCCCAGCAAGGGCAGTGTAAGCCTCAAACCTACAACACTTTACAAATGAGCTTCAGCCCCCTAAAAACTCTAATTTCAAAGACTTTGTCTTGGGGCCACTTCTGTGATTTTTAAATGAAACCATCACTTTTATGACCAAAGACTACAAATTTTGAAGAAAGGCATAACAACCTGGAAAACAACAGTGTATCAATGCAACAGTAAGTATTAGTTGAGCCAAAAGGCATTGATTGCTTTTCAATCAGTTCTGCCAGGAGAATGTCAGGGGCTTCCCTTTACTCTATAACTCTGCAAAAGTTTTGTAAAAACCTGCAAAACTTCATTTCTTGTTGATTGTAGGGCTTGCAGCAAAGCTTAACACACACAACACTGTTATTGATGCGAGTATCATAGTCTGGGGAGTATCAGTGCTGCCCAAACCCCAGCTCTGCTTCCTCTCCCAACTGCTCAGCACGAAGGAAAAAAGATTTGTTTATTTGTTCATGGATATTTCTGATATGGACTTCATATTCCAGAAGAGTCTCATAATATTACAGGACCAGATTCAGGATTTAAATCATTATAAAAGTTAAATACATTTTGATTCTCTAAGCAACACACTATTTATCTTGGGATAGAGTAAATCTGAGAGACTGATATCACTGCTGGAGATCATCTCAAGGAGGGCTGTGGAGGTGAAAGAAAAAGCACATTTACTTTTTGAGAAGCAGCAGTTTTAAATTTTCGTTGCCCTCATGCATGAACAGAGACAAACTTTGACTGCAAGGATTGTTTTTTTGGTTTTGACCATGGATTTATCTTTTGGCCTGAAAGCAAACATCATCAGTCTGATTTTAGGTTTGGGTCTACAAATTCGCACCCTGAGTAAATGCAGCTCCAGGGCACATGAGGTGTCTGCTGGAAGTGAACCCATTGGCATCTGCAGCCTTGAAGGCGGCTCAGTGTTTTCATAAAAATATCATTTAAAAACACAAAGGTCAAAAGTTGACCAAAAGAGCAACAACTGAAGATTATTTTTGCTTGAAAAATTACAAGCACTGTTAATTACTGCATGAGAACCAGATGGTACTGACCAGTTTAGTTTCATGATCCAAGCAGAATCTTGAAAGAAAACCAAGAAGAAAAACACAGAGAAAAGACAAAACATGTGTTGTGCCAGGTACTTTACATTTTGAGTGCTCCTTCCATTTAAAACCTCTGAGCAATGAAGAGTAAGGCATTTCTTTTTTTTTTTTAAATCTGATTTTTTTTTTTTTAGTTTGACAGACTATAAAACCAAAATAAGGAGGCCTGAAAATTAACGTCCTGTAATGACTGCAAAATCCCTGGGTGTCTTGGGAGTCTCATAAACGGGATATTTGGAGAGGCGACGCACAGCTTCCTGGGCTTGGAGGGACTCCGGTTACCATTGGAGAAAATAAACCTCCATGTAGGGGTGGCCGGACTCTAGGGAGAAGGAGCTGGTGTCAGGCCAATGTGATGTGGCTGGAAGATAGCCTCGTCAGGCTAATTGATCTGGAGCCTTTGCCTTTCCTGCCAGGGCTGCCTGTCTCCTTACCCATAATCCCCACCACTTTGATGGGCTGTCAGGAATATGGGACTTGGCCCAGTTTTACATCTATCCAATAACATTATGAAATTGATTGTGACACTTCCATTGGCACTGATTTCAGTAAGAGATTGGAGCCAGAGGACAAGTGGTTTGCACTCATGATGGCTGAGCTTTCCAAGTAGATCAGGATGACCCAAGACTGATCTTGCAGTGGCCAAGGCATGGGAAGGGAAGTGGTGGGAGGGGGATTGAGGCAGCTGGTGGACACGGAGCTAATGAGAAACATGCCTAATGCTTGCCCTCAGTCTGTGATTGTCCTGGCTGGTGAGATGCATATTCTGCTGCCCCAGCTTGTGCTGCAGAGCTGCTGCTGGCAGGTCTTTTGCTCCATGGATAATGTTTATTAGGCAGCATTGGGCACCAGTCTCTGTAAAGGTCAGGAAAAGCCTCAGGCAGGAGGGCAGCAGTGGTCCCAGCTGTTGGCTTTCAGGCCTTCAGTAGTTCTCACTGTTTTAAGTATTTCTTGGCACAGTCACAGGCTGCTGCAGCCTCATGCTCTTGGCTCAGGTCAGTCATCCAGCACCAGGCTGGACATGCTGGTGATGGAGCTGCCAACAGGCCCCTCAACAAATATCATTGGTAGACCTTTTGTGCCAAGGGAGCTCCCCGGTGAGTGGGTCAGATAACACATCCCAAAGCTTTCACCCACTGCTGGCCACAGTGTTGAAAGTGATGTGATTGCTACAGCCTTGGTCGAGACCCCCATCCATGTGGTTTGCAGGCTGAATTGCAGAATAGTTGGAGGTGTAACTTATCCCCATCCCTGGAAGTGTTCAAGGCCAGGTTGGATAGGCCCTTAGCAACCTGGTTTAGTGGAAGGTGTCCCTACCCATGGTGGAAAGTTGGAACTCAATGAACTTTAAGATCCTTTCCAACCCAAACCATTCTGTGATTCTATGGTTAAACCACTTCTGCTTTCCTCTCCATCAGGCAGCTATTCACCCAAGGCCTGGTTTTGAGGTGGGGAAGAACATAGCTTCAGTACTGAGCTGGGTTTTGCAGAAGATGACCACTTCATGCTGCCTGCCTTGCCACACAGTCCTTTCCCTTTTCTCATGATGCATTTGCATGTTCACCCAAGCAAAGGGTTAGAGAGAGTGTTTATCAATTTGTTACAGTCTCCCTCTGTGGTGGCTGGAGGCCAGGAAAGAAGATAAAAAGCTTGGGCTAATGATAAATTGGAAATGTGGAAAGGAAATGTGTCTGCTCAGTGCTGAGCAGTCAGTCCTGCTCCAGGCTTGGGTCTTTGCATGGTGTCACTCAGACTCTGGACAGTGCTCATGAGAAGGTGAAGTGCCATCAGGGCTATGTGTGGTAAATCCAGCCGTGGGGTCCTGAGGGGGTGGGGAAAGCAAATGCTGCTGCTGCTTTTCCCATGTCCCTGTGCCAGGGGGACTGTCCCTTTCAGTGTGCTTGGCAACAGAATCTGGACATGCCTGGATGCCCATCAATGCCGAGCAAGCAGCCATCCATGGTGAAAGGGTGTGAGCAGGCGAGCATCTCCCTTTTAACAAGTCTAACACTGCCCAGGGCTCAGCACACGCATGTTAGCGCTGCTGGTACGCGACTGAGGCGCATTGCTTTAGGAGACCTCTTGGCACCTCCGTCACAGAGCAGGGGGAGAGCTGTGTTTTGGATCTGCAGATCCTCAAGCTTGTCACCAGAGGGGCTGAAAGTTAGGAAGTGACTGCAAATGCATGGCTTGAGGGGTGCAGAGGTGCTGGAGCCTCCTGTAGACAAGCTGTAGGAAGTGCGGCAGTATATAAAGTAAACAGAAGAGATTAGAAAGCTGATATGATGTTATTCCGATTGATTTTGCTGTTTTATTTATACCTGGAGGTAAAGAGCAGACATACTGGAAATCAATTGGCCCCATGCTCTTCCCCACTCTCTCTGCAGCACCGTTTCAATGAAATGCTTATATCATTTTTACGGTGTGCCTGTAAAAGGGATGAGTGAGCCAAGAGATTAATAGGTGCTGCTGAGGGCATTGCCCAGCCATTGGCTGGCTCTTGTCTTGTAAAGCCTGCACTGCTCCAGAGTTCAAGGTGCCCCTGAGGTGACAGCTTGGTGACTTTGCTTGGAAAAAAAACAAGAGGCATAATTAATCAAGAGGAAGAATGGGGAAAAAGGTGATTGGCAATAAGCAGATGATTTGGAGCAGCCAGGATGATGCTCAGCTCTGGATCTGGGAGCTGGGTGCAGTGAGATGATGGAGACCTGCGGGAAAAAAATGAGATTTTGGCTTCATATCGAGTGTATCCTGTAATGAGGGATGGAAATGATGGCCTTGTGTATTGAAGATATGGGAATGACAATCTCATTTTGATGTATCATAGTGCATCCAGTACCAAACAGACAGCCATCCTGCCCTACCAGCCCTTTCTGGACCTTGTCCTTGGGGCTGGGACAGAAGGGCTGCAATGGGGCTATGCAGGGAGGTTGGGTATGCACAGATACTGCAATCTTGCGTGCCCCTGCTCACTCCTCCTGCCTTATCCAGGTGCTTGTTTCTCTGCTTTTGCTGGCTCTGCCATGCCAAGATGCCATCACAGGAGGTTTCGCTACAAGGATGGATATTTGGTTCCCAGATGGCTCCTCCTCATATCCCACAGGAAGCATGCATGGGAAAAATTGTCTTGTTACCAGCACATGGGGGAAGCTAGGTGGGAGGGAATTGTGGAAGGTGACTGAGGTGGTCTGAATGCCAGCACTGACATTGCCAGACTAAATACTGTCTCTGTCCCTGCAGTGACCTTTGAATAGAACAGACTTTTCTTC
Source organism: Pithys albifrons albifrons (assembly GCF_047495875.1). Taxonomy (NCBI): domain Eukaryota; kingdom Metazoa; phylum Chordata; class Aves; order Passeriformes; family Thamnophilidae; genus Pithys; species Pithys albifrons. The sequence goes on from NC_092470.1 coordinate 14,277,725, forward strand.
CTCTCCTGTTGCCTGCACTATTGGCTAGTTGTGTCACCTGATCTCAGCAGTGAAAACATTTTCCTCTTGGCAAATGAACTGACTTCTCAAGATACACATGTTACTACATGGGAGAAGGCCTTGGCTTGTTGATCCCTCAGGAGTCAGCAGATCCTTGCATTGTAGGATCTAAAATCCTCTCCTGGTTACCCCGTGGCCTGTTTGCAGTCCCTTTGCTCATTCGACACTTTACGAGTTAAAGACATTTGGTAATACTGAGCTGGAAGGTTCAAGCCTAGATATAAAAATTCCTGTCTTGCCTCCCTACGGGTGCTGGCTGGCTTTGCTGTCACACATGGCTCTGTCTTGTCAGATCCTACCCTTTTTAATTATCGGATTGTATCACCGTTTTTACTGTAAGCATTTTCTGTTTCTTGTTCTGCTGGATTTATGCATTTGTGCTGTCATCTGCATTGACTTTATGTTTTATATGATTTGATCTTAATGTTTCCATTCCTCAGTGTTAGTGCTTATAGGATTGGTGTCTCAGCTCAATAAATAAGCTTGAGAGAGAGTGGGAAAGCAAAGGACACAGGAGAAGTGAGAGAGATCTGGACATTCTCTCTACCAGGTGGGATTGGAGTGATGGTCCTAACTGAAATGCCAGGGTGGTTGAAGCTTTGAAAGGGTGAAGGGAGGATGGGCAGGGCTGCTGTGGCCCCTCTGCCCCGATGCATCCCTGCATGCAGCAGAAGCTGCCTACTCCTCACTGCAAACACTTGAAAAAAAATCAGAGGGAAGAAAATGTCAATATATAAAGAGGGAAAGGGAATTTTGTAAATGGCAGTATTTTGGCTAAGTTTTTTTTTGCATCAGGAAAGAATGTGCTTGATGATTGCCTGTGTAGGGATCAATCACTGACAACAGATCTGACAGGTTTTTTATAGGGTAATGCATCTGCAACGTTTAAGAGAGTGGAAGTTGGGGAAGAGCCACGTGTCCAACCCAAGTGGTGGTGGGGGCAGAGATCCTGGGTGTGTCTCTCGCTTCCTTTTACCTCGAAATTCACAGAGATCTTCATGTTCTTGAGATTATCAGGGCCTCAAATCCATCATCTCATTGAGGAGAGAGGAAAATAGATTGCTGCTTTACTGTTTTCTCTTGTTGCTGGAGGGGCTGGAAGCCAAAGATTTGGAGTATACCCCTTTGAGAGGTCAGATTTGTGTTCTTAATATGTCTTTTTATTTATGCTGTTCCCAAGAAAAGCTGATGGAAGAGTCTGTGACCAAAGAGCTGTGGCAGAGAAGGGACTGGCACCTTTGGAGGCTCCGTAGCTGACCATAATGGGGTTTAAGCAAGGACTGTGCTGTATGGGCCAGCCTCTGCGGCAACACCCTCCAGATAGATCCCTTGGTGTGATGTGGGCATAACTTGGGGTGAATTTGAGACATGGAGACAGAATTGAGCTTTATGGATGTGGGATATGCTGCTTGGACATGGTTGAAGTGGTGGCAACAAAGCAGGCGCCAAGAGGGGGCATCTCTGAATAAAGCCCAATGTTTTGTACAAGTGCGGGTTCTGCTGTGGGTCAGAGGAAGAGATGTCCCATGTTGGACCTTCCCGTGGCTGAGATTGGTGACTCTGGGGAGGAGAAGAGGCTGCTTCCCATGGTAAGAGGGCAGGGAACCAACTAGAGCCCAAGGCAGACTGGCTCCAAACAAGGCCCTTGTAGGCACCAAGCGTTGCCTTGGCTCCCTGCCCGCATCTGCCAATAAAAATTAAGAAATTGATTTCCTTTTGTTTGCCTGAAAGGATGAGGCTCTCTTTATGAGACAGTAAATACGATCTTGCTCTGAGCATGCTGGATTTTTAATTGTATTTGTTGTGTTTCACTTATTGTTTTATGAGTTTCAGTTTCCCTCCTTCCTGGTGCAGAGATCAGACCTGGGGTGGTTTTGATTTCAGCTCCAACAAAAGGTTGGAAATTTTTAAAAGTTTATTTTAATCTTGTTTATTTTCCTGATAAGCTGAAGTTTGAGGTTATTTTTCTGTCTACATGGATGTGTGTGTGTAGCTCTGAGTTGTAAAGCTGCAGAGAGATCTGGCCTTGGAATTATCTACTTGCCAGTTGATAATATGACCCTTTGAAGAACAGCACTTAAGACTGTGATTGGGGAAGTGTGGAAGTGCCAACAGGGGTTTGGAGTCAGAAGAGGAAGGGATTTTTATACAAAATATATTGGAGCTTAATGAGGTCTGCTTTAGTGCTTGCTATACAATGTATGGTGACCCACTTTACAAGGAGAGTCTTTTTTTTTTGCTAGTTATGGGTCATATACAGCTCCTAATTAAGTAGGTTAATTATATGGCTCCTTTGTATTACAAAGGAAAATGGGGATGGCACAATTAGCTCTTGCAGGGATCATTTTTGATCAAAAAATGATGTTCTACATGAGGGCTCCCAGAGGCGTGGGTGGTGAGAGAGGATTGCCCTGCAGCCTTGAGCACTTGCCTCACTATTCTCTGCCTCAGCAAACTTGGTTTCTGTCCTGACCACGTGGCCTGAGATGTGGGTGGAGTTGTCCTTTCTGAGACCACATGGGAAGACCGTGGCCTCACCCTGGCCTAGTGCTGTGTCCACAGTGTCTCTGACACTGTCCAAACATGGTCTGCAATGCTGGACTTTCTTTGGAAGCATAGAAAGGGAAGATGCTGAGGGTTGTTTGGTGATAGGTGAAAAGTGCTTCAGCCTGTGAGTGCTCTGAGAAGAGTTGTTGCCTGTAGCTAAACTGCCCATGAAAGAAGTTTCTTTAACCTTTCCCTTCCCAGCTGGGCCATAGCTGAGCCCCCACAGCATCCCTGGGTTATCTATTCCAGATAAACCTACCAGCCATACCGCCAGGCATTAGGGAGAACATTCAAACTCTAATCTCCCTCAGTGCAATTTAAACCTATTATTTCTTGTTTTATCCCCAGTGGATGTGGAGAACAGCTATTATATTTCTCTTTGCTGCAACCTTTTACATATTTGAAGGCTGTTATCACATGTCCCTTCAGTCTTCTCCTCTCAACACAAAGCATAATTCTTTCAGTTTTTCCATAGAGGTCATGTTTTCTCCACCTTCAATCATTTTTGTTGCTTTGGAGAGGTTACTGTGATACTAAGCTGGAGTTTTTGTTGTTTCTTTAGCTGTTTGCCTTGGGACATTCATTATGTTATGGATGTGTATGAAGTGACCATTATCCTCTCTAATCTGTGGTTATTTATAAAGTGCCCTATATTCTTGAGCCTGGGTTTTATCATAAAGTGTAGCTCTTAGCCCTGATAAATAATTTACCATTATGATATGATCACACAAATAGGGATCGCTAAGCTTTTTATTATTATTATTAGCTTTATTTTTCATAAGTAACAAGTTGTCCATGTAACATTGTGAATGAACCAGGTGATTCACAGACATGGACTGAAAGCTGTATCCTATTCACAGAGCTTCCAGATAAACAAGGAGGTGAAGGTAAATACCAGGCTAAACTCCAGTTTAGCCATAGGGAACAGTGCTGAACAGAGAATGAGAGATTTTTCTGAACAGCAGAGGTTGGTGGTAATCTGTAGGAGTATTTACAGTGATGATGTTACCAGGATGGATGTAAAGTAAGAGGAGTTGGAACATTGCTGAATTGGGTGGAGTATAGCCTGACAGGGAGGCTGGGGGAGAACAGAGGGTGGACATGAGGCTGAGGATGGTGGTGTTTGAGTGAGGTGTCTTTCTTGGGAAAGAGTACTTGGCTGTAGAGAAGATGTGGGAGGGAAGGAAGAACAGTATTGCTGCTTGTGACATTTCCAAAAGTAAAATTTTTCAAGCTGCCTCGCTGTTCTTTGGATGGTATCAAATTAATTTGATCCTGATTTTCTGGTCATTGTGGTTGACTCTCCCACTGGTGTTCCAAAGAGGCAGGTTGGCAGTGGCTGTAGTGCTGGGCTGAAGCAGAGGCTGCCTGCTTCTTCACTCAGGGGTAGCCCTGGGCAGCCCTAATATCTCCCCAGCCTTTTCCCACAGGGAAAAGGAGTGATGGAATGCTCCATTACTGTTGCTGATAGTGCTTCCTTGTTAGGAAAACTGCATGGGGTTGGCGTGGAGAGCAGATCAACTCTGTCCTTGAAAACAGTGTGGATGCTGCTGGCTGACAAGACCACTGCTTGGAAGGAGGGAGAACCATGGGAGAGTCTTTCAGAGCACAGATGCAACATATTCAATACTCAGAGTGGACCTACACTTCTTAAAGTAATGACAAATAGATTCTTTTTTTAGTTATATCAATGGTATGTTTGTCCATAACACTGGCTGAGATATTCACTGAAACAGCCACTGCATCACTGTTCAGAAAAGCTCCAGAATATTTTATATAATGTTTTAAGATCACAGGATGGTACATTAGGAATTACCCTAAGCTACCCTTGACTGTTATTCTGTATTTTTGTTGTACAAAAGTGTCTTCTTTTCTACATGTCTCTGCCCATTTTCCTGTCAAATGGAAGGTAAATCTAAATCTTAAAACCTGTACTCTCCCTTTCTTTTGCTCTATTCTTTCCCCTTTAACCTTACCTGGAAAAGGCACTGGTGAAACCAGTGGTAATTCTTCCAAATAAAGCCATTCATCATCATTATACATCAGAAAACTCGACCTCTTCGCCTACTTAACAGCAAAAAATATATACTATTGCCAAGATAGATTTAAAAAGTTGAAGTATAGGTAGCTGCTTTATTCCCAGGAGTTGCTATTGGCAGTGTATACTTTTGAGTCAGAACAACAGTCACACCTCTAGAAGTGATTGGTGACTGCTTGATATTCATGATGTTTTCTAGGTGTCTCAGGCTTGTGCAGCGAGTCCAGCACTTGTCTGACTCTCAGAGTGACAACAGAGTGGCTGTGGGCTTAGAGGAAACTGGATCTCAGCAGTGACCAGCCAAAAGAGTTGGGAATGAGAGAATGAAAGTGGTAAAGAGCCATGACTGTGCTGTAGGAATTAATGTTGTCCAGATTTCTACTCCCACACACCCCTCTCCAAAAAAACCCAAAACCAGAAAAAAAATTAATAGGAGAAACTTGGAGAAGTCAGCAACTGAAAATTGTGTCTTTAATCAAATTATATCTTATGGAGGATATTGGGATGATTTGGCTGAATAACATGTTCTAGTCCACGTCAGATCAGTGCCTACTGTCATCAGAAAAAATTTGGAAAGCTGGAAATCTAATGCAGCATGTTCATTGTGTGTGTTCCTCAGGATGCTGGAGAACGGGATTTATTCTGGTTTTTTTTTTTTTTAAGACCTAGAAATAGATCTGGAGGCAGTAAATTGTTGCTGGATTATTGCAAGGGTAGATATCCTTTCTGAGCTGTGCTGTCCTTGTGATGTCAGGACTGCCACTGGCAGTTCTTGGAGTTTCTCACTTTTGCAGAAGTGGGTAGGGGTTGAAATGGTCATGAAGCACCAGTCTGGCTCTGAGGCTTTTGAAGGCTGGCAAATCTTGTACATGGATAAGCAAGAACAGCAAGGGAAAAATGCTGTCAGAGCTTTGTGAGTCCCTGAGAACCACATCCTCAGTAGGGTCTGTGTCTGCCATGTGTATGCCCCATGGTTGATTACAAAGCCTAATGCCGCAGATGTCCTCTTAGCCCCTTGTCACAAAAGTGTGATTTCTGCTCTCAGAGCAGAGGATAATGGAGATTTCCGTCACAAATAATGGTAGAATGGTTTGGGTTGGAAGGGACCTTAAGGATCAACTAGTCCAACTCCCCTGCATGGGCAGGAACACCTTCAATGAGACCAGGCTGGTGAAAGCTTTATCCAACCTGGCCGTAATTCACTAGATAGGCCTTTCACATCCCATTACCTGATGAGGTACCTTCCTTTGAAGCAACGCCTTGAATGCTTAGGAAAAGCTGTAAGCCCTCAATGCCTCTCCCACTGCTCCACTGCAAGGGAGATCTTTATGGTGTTTTCTCAAATTATTTACACCAGTTTATACCAGCTGATATTTTTATGACTTGTTTTTTGAACTGCACCTGGAAATGCAGAACTTTCCCCTTCCAATCACAGCTGGCCCAGTCAGTAATGCAGGGTATGGATGAAGGATCTAGCACACCACACAAAACCCACTCCTCCTGGTTTGCCTGCCAAGAATTAGCATCATAAAAGAGCAAAAGTCATTCAAACCAAAATTACCTGTTTGCTTTTTGTGTTTGGAAAAATACAGTGTGTGTAGTCCCAACAGATGCATCTTGTGACAAGAGCTGAGCTCTGCCTTCACATCCCAAAAGCTGGAAGTCATATGGGCCCAAGGAGTACCGTTAAGAAAGCCAGAACCTGCCAAAAGGAATTCACAGTAAAGGGAGAGAGTTTTTTACTTCGAGACTAAAACACCTGTCACAGCTGCCAGGACTCTGCTAATTACACAATAACTTTGTTATATCCCACTTGGAAGAACAAACAATACTTGAAGCTCCAAAATGAGCAGACTTTAGACTAGATTAATGCCAGCAGAATGACTGCATGGAGCCTTATCCTCCCAGCAGCTCTGGAGAGTAAAATGGCTTGAAGACTCCCCTCTTTGTTGCTAATGCTACATAATAAAGTAATTGTGCAATTAGAAGTAGATTACTGATGGGAGATGAGCATTTCCTATACAATGTTGGTACAAGTTTGGCTTCACTGAATATGTTTGAAGCCTCAGTGTAGCATCTCTGCTTCTTTTTACTTGAGCTTCTGGTGGCACCTGGTAGCATCCAGACAGGTGAAAAGCATCATCACTAATTGAGTGTGGTTTTTCTTTCCATGTGAATATACTAAGCGTGTTTCATGGAGGATTTCACTGTGATCCCTATCTTGTCCAGCACCAATGCAGCGAGAATGGCTGCAACATGTATTAGAGGGTCTAAAACTAAAATAAAACATGAGCCCAAAATTGAGGTACAGCTGTATATTGTGAAACAGGTCTTGGGTCTCAGGTATGGATATTCCTTCCTGCATCAGTTCTTTTTGCCCATGGGAACCAGCCTGCCATTGGACAAGATCAGAGCAGTATTGCTTTTGAGTGCAAGCATTGAGTGTGAGAAACCATGGCTGGGCAGGAGTCTGAAGGAGCTGGAACATGGTTACATGACACAGGCTGGAAGCCGATGTAGGTGCATTTGGGCATGCTGGTGTTTTGGGGACCTTCTCCATGGAGGTAGACAAGGACATGTAAGTGGGTGCTGGGGGAAGGCACATGGACTGTGCTGAGGGCTTATTGTTCACAGAGCAGAAACTTCAAGGACATTGCATGGAGGTCAGTGCAGAGGGACCACCTTCAGCTATCCACCAGGGTGACTCTCAGCCTGGTGGGGATTCATAACAGGTCCCATGAGCAAGCAGCAGAAGGGGAATTCGTAGATAAGACATACTTGAGATGGTGGCAGATGAATTAGAGGTGACAAGGAAGGGGCAGTCAGAGTTTGTTGCGGCTCAGCCTAAAAGTGGTGGCACTGCCTTTCCTGTATCTTGCTGGGGGCTCTCACCATCCTTGGGTGCCCGTGATCCCCAGTGGAGGCCAGCATGGCAGAGAGGTCCTGCTGTGGGAATCTGCCTCTGTGCCCTTGCTCCAATGAAAGCAATTAATGAACACTAGAGAGGCTGTGAAGGGATAGGAGCCTTCCATTGATCCTGTCTTGGGAGGTCTGAATACTTTGCCTCATTTATTTGCCTGTTTAATGGTGCTGCCATCTTTCGGGCATCAGGAGGGTAAGGAGGAGATGTTGCCATTTGTGGTGGTGGTGGTGGTGGGAGGCAGCATGAGCTGAGCAGGATCTGCTCCAGTACATTGTAGGTCACTGTCAGTATTAGCCTGACTGAAAGGCTGTCTGTGTGCCCGGGTGAAACTGGAAGAGGGGAAACAAGATGAAGAACATATTGGGCAACAGAAATGACATGAGTATGGGTTTGGGGTGAAATAACTCTTTGGGGGTGATGTTTCTCCAGTCTAAGTGTGGTCATAATTTCTGCCAAGCTTGTGATGACAGGTTATACAGGCACCACAGTGGCTGATCTCTGTTGTGACAGCCCTAGGGGAGGACTCTGTGCATGATTCACCTCTGATGTGGTGTCTCCTGTAGCTACTTAGCCCTTTAAGATGATTAGTCTGGTACCCCAAAGCCAGGAAGAAAGCTTGAGGCATCTTTCCTGACCTGTGACCTGCCTGGAGAAACTATCCCTCAAGATGTGACAAGTGCTAGGACTTATAGAATAGGCATCCTGTCCAGTGGCTGGTGGTGATCCATTGCCAACCTGAAGCAATCCATACCCACATGATCAGCAGGTCTCATTGGTCCCCTTTCCATGTTGTACCTGACATATGTGTGTGCTGTTTGCAGGTCCCGTGGCAGTGATCAGCGGAGAGGAGGATTCAGCCAGTCCTCTCCACCACATCAACCATGGCATCACGACACCTTCATCGCTGGATGCTGGCCCGGACACGGTGGTGATTGGCATGACCCGCATTCCTGTCATTGAGAACCCCCAGTACTTCCGACAAGGTCACAACTGCCACAAGCCAGACACATGTGAGTGCCTGATCTGTCTGGAGCCCCCTGCAAGGATCAAGGGATGGGTTGGGGTGATGGGGAGAAGGAGGACAAGGAGGAAGAGTTTAAGAGGATGAGGAAGAAGAAAAGGGTTTTGAGGAGAGTGGGTCTTGGTATGGTCCAGAAACCAAAGTGAATCTCAGGTCTCAGAAATCACAACATACATGTAGATGCTTCCAGAGAAGACTTTCCACTCTCACCTTCACCTCCCTTCACCCTCCCACCGCCACCCACCCGTCACCTTTCTCCCTTGCCTGAAAGTGCCATTCCAAGCCAGGCTCTTCCTCATCAGCTCCAAGCGTGAGGTCCCAGGTGTGAGCAAGGGCCACCTGAGAGCATGGGGATGGACATGACCCTTGTTTGACTGGGGAAAGGACCTGCCTCCCCTTCCTCCTCCAGTAGTTTCCCAGCCATAGGGCTGCCTCTTTGGCTCCCCAATGGGCCACGGAGAAGCTCAGGACACATAGGCATAGGTGGGACAGATGCATGGAGATACCTTTATCTCCAGGAATTTTAGGTGCTGGATGTCTTGTTTCTATGGGCTTCTGTAAAGCTTTATGCATCTTTCCTGTATAAATCTGGGGCATGAACTGGGCTCATTAGACTAGGTGGTAGTGATCAAATGGTCCTCTCCAGTTTGTGTTTCTAAATTCTGAGCATAAAAGTGCTGTGTAAAAGGATGCTTTTCTGGGAGTCCTGCACCACTTCCCACGTGAGCAGTGGGATGCAGCCCTCCCTAGCATGCAGCTCATAGGCAGTAATTGAGCTCTTTCAGGCCTCTTGCCAGCTCTGAGAAGCAAGCCGAGCGAAGCAGGAGGTTTGGGTAATGTTCCTCTCCTGCTATTGCTCATCCTTTTAGAGTGTTCCAGGTAGAACTGGAAAAATAAAAGACTTGTGTGAGAAAAAAAAAAAAGGATGAAACCCCTCAACTTGGGCTATCTCTGTGGCCCAGCCAGAAGCACAGAGTGCTGTGCTGGCCCTACCACTGTTTTTCTCTTGGCTGCTGCTAACTCATGAGTGCAAGAGACATAACTCAGCCCTTGGAAACAGGGTGAAGGCCAGTCTCCAAACCTGTAGGAACCTATTTGACCTTAAATATTGAGAAGGAGCATACTGCTCCTGGCCTCCACTCCTCCTTAAGGGGAAGGGAAGCTGCAGCTGCTCCTCCCATGGAGGTGTCTCTGGAGCAGCCCCTGCTGTGCACCCTCCTGGGTCCTGCTCGTTTGTGCCCAAGCCCTTATCACCATCCTTCACTTGCCAGAGCAATGGGATGTAAACAATGAATGTGCCTGGCTTTCCCCTTGATTTTCATTTTAATGTGCTAAATTTGGTCTGTTTGTAGAGAGGGGAGGATGAGGGCGGTGATTAGGCAGGAGCGGAGAAGCTGAATGTAGTCTGTGCTGTTAATATATATATTTTACATTTCTTATAGCACTTCATTTCAAAATAATTTACAAACTGATGGCTTGGGAGGGGGAGCACCCCCGCTTTACTTTTTTTTCCTTTCCATCCTGTGCTCTCTCAAATCTCTTTAATCTACGTGCAGACCATTGCAAGATGTGGGTGCTGTTGAGGCTGTGCCGTAGCATAGCTTAAATCTCAAATTGTTACATTTTGCTCTGAGTGTTTGCCTCGTGGGGCTTATCAGAGCTGGATGGGTTGCAGAGGAAGTTGCTCACAGCAGGATTTGGTCTCAGAGTTTCATGAGGCTGTTTGACTGGGATCTGAAGAGTTCACAGAGATACTTGGGATGGCATCTGGAGATGTGCTCCAGATTTCCAGGGATGCAAGGCAGTGAGGCTGAAACCAAACCCCGCAACAGTGGCACTCCCATTGGATGATAACAAGAGGCAAACCACAGAAGGATGTTGGCAGGCTGAAAGCCCTATTTTTTTTAGATTTCTTTATCATTCATGGGGCAAAACCCATGCCTTCAGCCCTCAGGCAGCGTTGAATTTGGTGTGTGTTTTGTGTTTTAGTCCCCAAGACTTGTCTTGGACAAAATTTCTGACTTCACTGGTGGCTTTGCTTGAGGCTGGAAAGTTTCATAATTCACCTTTTAAATTAACCATGCTTTGGGGAGCTTTTGCTGTAAGGGGTTTGTTTGATCCGATGTGCTCTACACAACTTAAACCTGAGCTGGAGAATGTTTGTTGCTCCTGGTCTCCCCGTAGCTGTCATGCTGGAGGGTTTTTCCTCTCCTCCTGTGCAGAGCTTGGACACAAACGCTTCTTCATTTGCTGTCACTTGTAGAGAGAACTCCTTGGGGCTGAGCAGTGCCTCGATACCCAGCTGAGCTCCTGCCACCCACCTCCCACAGAGCTGCTGCCCAGCTGTGAGCAAAGGTGCCCCGTGACACCCAGCATCTCTCCTTTGCACTGAGCTGTTGCTAGAGCAACATCTTCAGCAAGCATTTTCCTTCTCCATCATGATGGTTTTCTCTTTCCTTCCTCCTACAAGCATCCCTGTGCTCTTGGATGTTGTCTGGGTGGAGGACATGTCGATACCCATTGCCGCGCTGCAATGAGGAGAGCAAACTCTATATGCTTAATGCAGTATTAATAGTACATTGATGTGATATAGATTTCTGTCACCCTCTATACTAGCAAGCATCACTTATCACGCAGGGATGACGGATGTTTATTCCCAGCCACTTAGCTCTGCATAATGGAATTGCAGCTGAAATATGGAGAGCAGCTCCCTGCCTGTGGAGCTGCAGCCCTGCTTGCTCCCACTGTGCATTGCTGTCCCATGAGATCTTCTTGTTAACGTGTCCTCAAGGAGACAGAGACATGTTCTTCACTGGGAACGTGCTGTCCTCGCGTCAATGGGATGAAGGATGCAGGAGCCAGCTCTCACTTCCGACTTTCTGGGATTTTTGAAATTGTCCCTTACCCCCTTTCTACTATTGCCTGTTTTAGAGGAGCAGGTGGGACAAATGTGACTCGGAATTCTCTTTCCCTGCCTAGATGAGGGATTCTCAAAGAGACATGGAAGAAACTAGCACCACCCTGTTTTCTCAGGATGAAGCATTGAGTCTTTGAGAAGATGCTCCCCCACCTTTATGCTGTAACTCCATGGCACACTGGGCAGCACTGGGGTTTGCATCAGGTCCTTGTTTCAGTTGTCCTCAGCCCTGTCTGGAGGGTTAAGCAAAGAGTTTGGCAACGTGCACAGTCCAACCAGAAGTCAACTTCAGAAGAATAAGCTAAACCTGCCTTTTTCTCCTGATCTTTTGCACACTGAAGAGAAAGCAAGTGCATTTCTGCGTGGCAGATGTCAGCAGGAAGAGTGACAGGTTGTGATGAGTTTGCACCTCTTTATATTTGGAAATAAACAGATGAGAGGACAAGAATGGAACTTGTGGCAAGTACTGTGGTCAGAGTAAGTGATGAGGATGAGAGTGTAGGACTACATAGCATCAGCCTATGGTCAGAGATTTTAGTAGGGCAAAACATGATCGAGTCTACCCTCATTTGTGTCCAGAAGATGGCTATTAGTCCTTTTGGACAGGCTTGGCAGTAACAGCAGCTTCTTACCTTATCTCCATCTCTTGAAGTTCAAGACTTGAATTTCCAAAATTCAAGTTTTGTAACTATGAGTAGTTGGAGATTTCTGTGGTGAAATATTGGTAATGTTTCAGAAGAAACATTTTGAAAGATTGTTTTACTCTAATAATAGTAATTAAGTAATCATTAATTCTAAGAACAATGCATCAGATGCAGATTAGTTCTTGGATCTGATCTCTCGAGATTTACTCAAATGACACACCACAGTTTAGGAGTTGTTCAATTTCCTTGTATTTCTCATCTGACAAAATAGGTCTGGAGAATGACACAAATTGGCAAAAAAAGGCCAAACCTCAAAGGAGAAAGTCTCGGGGCAGATCTCCATCCATGTCTCAGTAGTGGATATTCTGTTCCCACAAGTACTGTGAAGATAGACTTTTGGGGCAAATTATTTAATTTTGGGGGAGGTTTTTGCCAGACACAATTAGAGCTGGCTGTGTTTTCCAGGACTGGCGCAGTCTGGGGACTGGGATTCATTCACCACACGGGTGGAGAAGACGTCCTTTCGTACAGTCCTAATGAGGGTTTTTTCCAACCTCGTTTATTACAGGCTGCCCTGACATAATTACATATTTGAAGTTAGTAATTACACATATTCATGCTAATTAAGTAATTAGATATAATTACACTAACTGTAAATACATGGTAATGGGCTAAAAAGAACTACTTCAGAAAAAAACAAGGCAAATCACACAATAAAAGTGCCATCAGCACTCTTTCACTCAGTACTCTGTCTTTATCTTGTATTGCAGTGCAGCTTAAAAGGAACATTGTGGTCATTTCAAAAATTATATTTCTTAAACAAATAGATTTCCTTACATCTGCTTCTAATAGGTCTTGAAAACAAAAATTAAAAAGAAATTTACCCCTACCACTGTTAATTTTTTATGTTTGCCTAGTATGTTTTGTTCTCGCTGGGCATGGGAAGATAAAAAGTAGGCAGCATTTCTATTTTTGATCAGTTCATGTTCAAATTTTTGCCAAAACAACAACATAATACTAAAGTAATAAGTGCATATAATTTTATTTGCCTAAAAAAGAAAACTGAAACAGTCGGTAGTGGAAAAGAGAAAGTTTTCCTTTTCTCCTTTTATTTTTTTTTTCTCCCAGGGATAAGAGGATTTGTCAAATATTCTTTTCATGCAGTATAAATGTGGAGCCCAGTGTGAAGTGACAGCAGCACTCTGCTGCCCCATGCCCTGCCTGGGGCCAGGCTGTGCAGATCTGAGCCCCTTCTAGAGAACTCTGCAGTTTCTCCAAACTTCTCTTTCCTCTTCTCTCCTGTAAGACGAAAGTGCCAGGCTCTTCTCCAGCAGAACCCAGTGAACATTACTCTTCTGAAGTAGGCACTTGTGGGTCAAGACTCTTCTGCACCAAAGTTTTCACTGTCTCACAGTCTTGTCCTTCTCAGCCAACCCATGTGAGATACTTTTCAGGGTTTTAACAAGGACCTGTGAGTAGCTGTATACTCATTTATGTGTGTTTTGCTACTTTGTTCTGTGTCTCCTTATTGGTCCTAACAAAGCCTGGGTTTGTGGCTTGGGTCTGTGGAAGAGCCCCGATCTCAGTGCTCAGCTGCTAATGTGATAACATTGGAGGTCTCTGCAATGACCTTCCGCAGCCAAATTTCCCTTCTTTCTGGTTTGCTATTGTGAAACATAGGAACTGCTCTGAGCTCCAAGTGTTGATGTGAACATCCTGCAAAAGATTTGTACATTGAAGAATCCCCACAGGTTCTGGCTGACTGTTTACAGGGCAGATGTTGTAGGTATCTGAAGAAATGTGTAAGCAACCAAAATTACTGCTTCTGTCTCTCACTGGAACATAACAGAACTTTCATTGTGTCTGACATCACCTTCTTGTCCCTTGTCCAGACTGCAACATCAGGCTAACAGGAGACACACCACATGGACAATGGGACTTGATCCAACCTCCTCAGCTCTCAAATGTTTTTTTTCACCTGTGGTTATTTTCTGCTCTGCGTCATTTCATCCAGCTCTGAAAAAGAAAGTGAAAGAAATATCCATATTTTACAGAAGTCCAACCTTCATTTGCAGTTGTGGAGTGCCCATCCCACCTATTGCAATCTCATGCTCACTGAGTGACACTTCAAACCTTCCTGCCATGGTGGTGCTACAGAAATGAGATTTTTTTGGGGATGTCCTGGAAAGTCTGGCAAAATCCATTGTGTATACCTTGCTCCTCAGCTGATCTGCAGATGTTGTCTGTGTGGATTAACAATGAGAAGAAAAGCAATGTGGCTCTGCCTGGCCCATGCCTGCTTTAGAAGGAGCTTCTGTAGCCAGTTGTGCAGCCCTGCTTGCTTCAGATGTGATGGTCACCCAATTTGGTTTCAACACAACCTGATCATCTTCTACTGCTGTTTGGATTTTAGATCAAATCTCCATCGCTTTATATCGTGTGTTTACTGAAGATATTTGTAACAGTATCCAGGATCAAAGGGGGCTGAACAGGCTCCAGCTCTGGCGTGGGGAAGTGACACTGGCAGCACAGCTCAATAACAATGCATAGGGCAGGGATGTTCCTGTTGATGAGGATCCACAAGGAAGAGAAACCCTTAAATCAAGCAGAACATGACTTTGGGTTGCTAATGGTGACCTGCTTGCAGAAAGGCTGCCTTAGTGATGGAAGTACTGCTGGATACAGACATCAAGGGGTTGACAGGGAAGTATTTTCTCAAACAAAACTCTGCTCACTCCTCTGCCTGAAAGCATCTCCACTGGACTGTTTAATCCTGGTGTCTGTGGGGCCAGCAAGCAGGGTTGGCTTGCCCGGGGTGATTTCAGAAAGGGAGCCCTTGATGTGTGAACTGTCAAGCACTTAATAAGCCAGATGAGAGGAGGTCCTGACCTGGTTTCCTTCTGGCTTTGGAGTGGCTCTAACACAGCAGGCTGCTCTTGCTGCCTGGCAGTCTCGTCCCTGCAGCAGCTGGGTTGGACTGAACTGCCTAAGACATGCAGCATCTCATATGTATGTTCACCTTGATATCCTGCCTTGCATCCAGCCGCCTGCTCATCTCATGGAGGGGCTCACCCACCCTCTGACTCCTCTTGCAGCATTCCCTGGCCTGCACACACACACCCCCACCTCACTGTCCCTGCGTTCGTGGGCATGTGTTCCCCATCCACTGACCTGTGCACCGTGGGATGGTCATGATATAAAACACTTGATGAGTCAGCAACTCTTCTCTCTTCACGGTGCAGTTTCCTGCACAGCGACACCCACACACCGACTCTCTCCACCTCACAACTACTGCTGCCTCTGAAGGACATGTGGATTTCTGCTGAGCACCCTCACAGCTCTGCCTTTCCTCAGCAAAACTAGGGATGCCACAGTGCTTCCAGCCAGGCAGTTCACTGCCATCATTACCCTAAGCCAGTAAAGATGGTTGCTTCTCCAGTTTGTAGTGGGTGTTCAGAGCTTGGAAACACAGGTGTGCTTTTCACCCGTGGTCTGGTGTAAGTCAAGTCTCATTGTAGCAGGGTGAGAGTGGGACAAAATGGGGATAAAATAGGTTTACATTCCTAGTGTTACTAGCTGTATGCCAGGGTGTTGGTGTCTTTCCCTATCAGTTTGCACTTGTAGTGTGCTTAAACCTGAAAGAGTTGTCCAGAGAGAGCAAGGCTCTGTTCACCAGCCAATGCTCCTCATGCCTGTGGTTTCACCTCTGCGAGATGAGGTAACTACATGCATGAGCTGAGGCTATTGCAGACTCAGACAGCCCTGGTGTCAAGGGTAATGAAGGATGTTCAAGAGTGTTCTCCGTATGGCTCGCTGATTGTGTGAATTTTGCTGTGTGTCACTGTAAAAATAGCTTGTGTGGGGGGGCAGAGTTGTGGTATTGATTTCTTTTGTCCCTCATTTAAACATTTGTCTTGCTTTTGAATTAGTTTATTGTGGCTTATAATGCTTGCCTGTTGGGAAAGTGTCTGGAGGCTGGGGTACCTCTGCATTTCTGGGACAAGGGGGATGTGTCTGTGGTACCCCTGAAGGTACCAGGAGGTCTCAGAATTTGCAAGGAATTGTATTGTGACTCTTTAGTCTAACCAGGCTGCTTTTCAGATTTAAAATCTCTCTGAAGTGTATAGAGCCTCATCGTGATCAGACAGGGGATGTCTCTCTGGTTTGAAGATTGCAGGCCCTCATTGTTTGTTCATTGTCTGGTTAAATTGTGATTCCTAATTAAAAATAGCTGCTATTGTTTAGGAGTTGGAGCAGTTTTTCATGACCACACACGCAGCCAGAACATTATTAGTTGAGCTGCCCTGTGGGACAAGAAGTACAGCCCAAAATGCAGCACAGAAGCTGTACGTCAGTAGAGACTAAAGAATTAAAACTCTGTGCTTAGTGCTGCATTTGGGCTAGAGTGCCCAAAACAGACTGTTCAGTCCTGAAACCTATGGAAAGATCCATGTAAAAAATTATTTTGTCTAAAATGTTTCTTATGTAAAAGGAGGCTTTTGTTTCCCAGCCTCATGTGCTGGCTGGTGTTGGGGAGACAGGGTGGGCAGCCAGAGATGGCTCATGCTTCCCAACAGCATGGGGGAGGTGGAGCAGAGCACGATTGCTTCATATAACAAGAACACAGAAATTGCCATCCTTGGCTGCAGAACATTTCCAGTCTGCCTCAGAATCCTTCTGGCTGTCTTGCTTTTGTTGGTGGGTGCAGACAGGAAGTGAGGTCAGTGGGATAAAGAAAGATGCTGCTGCTAATAGAAGCATCACTTCTGCTGGTGTGCTCCTGAAGCCCTGACCTGAAGCAGCTGTCTTGCACCATGGCTAAGTGTAAAGCACTGGTCTTGTTGAACAAGATGTGATTTACTGAAGTGAACTACGTGTTTGAGAACTCAGCAAACCCGTTTCCATGTGTTGCTGATGTAAGATTTGTATGTTAGTGTCTTGAGGTGAAAAGTACATTGAATTCACAGCATGTGAGGATTGCTCTCAATGCTTGGGCTTGTCTCCATTAAGGCAGAGTTTATTGCATAATCCATTTTTAGAATCCTGCACACTCATTCCTGAACACGCTGCAAGTTACCCAATGCTGAATCTTGCTTGAATCCGTGCAAGCCCTCACTCCCTGCCCCTCCCTGGATAGATCTGTTTAAGAGATGGGAACAAAGTGAGACTCAGTGAAAGCATGAAAATTTCTGTGTGTACCACATCAAGGATCAGGCTGTCCTTCCATCTGCAGCCAAGTGTGGCCAGTATGGGATGCAGTACTCAAACTGAGTGGTGATTTACAGCTTCATGTAGACTCAGCTGATGGTAGACCCAATTTCATATGCTGATGTTGCAGCAGTTCCTGAAGTTTCCTGTCACAGCTCTGGGTCTGTAAAAATGTCACACCTTTATTTCAGCCCTACTAACCTATTTTTCTTCTAAGAACTGGAGCACTGAGTCTGAAGGTTACTAAACCTATCTATTTTTACATATAAATCTCATATGTTTGATCTGTTTTAAATGTACTGGTTTACATTGTATGGACACCTGTTTTTATCTTACTGCATTTTAACAGGTTTTGTATCATCCTTCCCTATCCCACCACCATACCTCCTTTTTTCCCTTTGTGAAGTAAAAGGGATCTAATTTTTTTCCCCTTCAAACATCTTTTACATTCAGGGCAAGCAGTTTCTCTGGCTCCCACAAGTGTGACAAGAGACATGGTGGCTAAGTCTTCTAAGTATATATGGCAAATTGCAATTAGAAGAAAACACTGGAACAAAATTACTTCAGTCCTTGTCATCCTTCCTCCAGCCCTTCTCACCCCTCCACTACCCTCTTGCAGGATTAAGCCAAGCTAATCCATAGATGAGCAAGATCTTTGGGAAAGCAAAGAGGCAAAGTAAAATCAAGTGAGGAGAAATAAAAATCCTTCACACTCAACACTAATAAGGAAATTATGGGCATCCTACATTATGAATTGGATGAATTTTTAATGGTTAGAATTGCAGTTGATTTATAATGCATCTGTCCTAGACTGCAGGGCCTGTCGCCAGCTAATAAATAAATGACAGGCCCTTTGTATTAAAAGTATCAGTCATTTTACGTCTCTGCGCTGTAATTGATGAGGAGCACTGAGCAAGGGAGATGTGGCCATCAGGTGTATACCAAAGCAAAGGACCTTGTGATTCAAGTTGTACCTGAGATCTTGACATACTAGAAAGCTGCAGCCCAGTCTTCAAGTCTTCTTTCAGGTGGGCCACAGCTTCTGCTCTATCTCATTGCTCACAGTCCAGAACCAAAAAGAAATAAAGAGCTTGGCAAAGGGCTACATGATTTTGAAAGGTCATTTTAAGCCCAGTTTAGGGCCCTGTTACTATGTCATGCTCTAGAACAAGGTTAGTTACCCCTGGACAGAAGGACTAGCCCCATCTGTGGTGGTTGCCCAAAGATTGCTTCCTACACGTGGAATGAGATAGGACACTTTGTGTCTGCATTTTGTTACTCTTTGTGAAGAGTGAGGAAGATTGTACTGTCTGTTTTCTTGACAGTCCTGGCTATTGACACAGTCAGGGTGAGACAAGCTCAGTGCAGGGATCAGCCTGAATTCATACAAATCCCACCACAAATGTTCACACTGAGTCTGTGTTAAAAATAAATTCTGGGCAAATTCCAGAGATGGGGTGGGGTGGGACTGTTCTGTTCTCATGCCAGATCCCAGCAGAGCCCAAATGTCAGGGGAACCTTACTGAGAGCACAGCAGGCAGCTGAGTATTTGAGGGATGGGGTATATTTTATCCTCTTCTTAATGAGGAGAAGTAACTCAGCATATTGTATTTCCACTGTTTCCTGAGAAAAGAGGATTTTTTCCTTCCAGTCTATCAAGGGGCTGTCAAACACCTTCAGCTCCATTTTATGGATGAGGAGAGGCAGCTGGAAAGACATCAGTTTGCTCAAGGTCACACCAGGTTGGTGACAGCTAGCAGTCTGGCCCATGTTCAGCCCACTGGACCATGTTGTGTGTTTATGAGTCCCCACCTGAAGCCCTTTCACAGCCAGTCTTCTGGAGTCAGGGGTTTGGATGGACAAACATGTTCTTGGAGCTGTCAGGTATATTATGATCCCAGATAATGGCAAATCTGGGTTTTTCCTGCTCCTTTCCAGAGAGGTTAGTTCAAACTCTCCCTTTCCACCTTCATGGGACCTAAGCTACAGTCTAGTAGGTTTATGCTGTATTCTCTTTACTACTTCTGAAGAGACCTCTCCTTGCTGATCTCATTCCACCTAGGCATTGCCTCCTGGTCCGCTTCACTGGAGTTGGTTGGAACCTGAGTGCTGGGCTAAGAGGAAGAGCAGTTATTTTTTATTTTGTCTTTAGTTCCTGCCTGAAGGAATTAAGCAGGGAGGCTGGGATCTGAGCCTGGCTGCCCAAGGAAAGCACCACTCTCTAAGATGCAGGCTTTCATCTTGACCTGGAGGAAAGAAATGCATATTGCCTTATTTATTACATTTTTCCATAGCAGTGTAAATACTATATCCATGATAGATATAGATCTTATTAATAATATAGAGATTTGAGCTAAATAATTGCTGTGCTTTTTAATGCAAGGATCAGCATCAAGTAGTATTAATGATCTGTCTTGACATGGGCTCTGCAGAGGGTGATTGCAAACTCCAGTTTCATGAGAATTTGAGAAATTGGGGGAGAAATCCTAATGTTCTGTTCATCCCTTCTGTTCCCTGTGGGACACTTCAGAAAGAGTATTATGTCTGATGATTTTTCTCAGCTTTCCCTAGACCCTCTGAGGACAGGAAGGCTAAGTGAGTTTTGGGAAAACAAATCCCTTTTGTAGACAGGCTGGCCGAGGCTGGGCTGTTAGAGGAGGCAAGTTTGGGAGGAAATGTAATAGAAAGATCCTAGCAGCTCCCTGTGGTCACTAACAGTTCTCCAGATACTTCTGGAGGGGCAAAATGATTAGTTACAGTGAAATTGCTAAAGTCAGGCAGAGGTAGTGATATTTTACGTCTCTCCGATCTGAGCCTTGTCTCTTCTCTGTAGTTTTAATATGAAGCTCTCCTTTCCATTTGCTCTCTGAAAGCCTTGTGCAGCCTTGCTGCTGCATACTATTGAACAGGTGGCTACTTATTATGAGAAATTCCCTATAAAAGCCACTCTTTAATGGCTTAAAATCTTTGGGGATAAATTTAAGATATTAAGAAGTATTGAGATTTAACACATTTTTGCAGTGACATGATTTTGGGGGAAGGGATAAGGGGATAGTAATGGCAGGATGTCGTGTGGACCACTTTGTGCCTTCGTGGCAGGAAGCCCTACTGACTGGTCCCTCTTGATCCCTGCCATAGAGGTGCTGGGTGCTGGCATCACAGCTACAGAGCTCTTAGGCCTTTTCAAATTAATGGAACTATCTGAGAAGACTATGACTTCTCAATTTCTTTTTCTCCCCGCCAAACATAGCAAATCAAGCCTGAATCAGGCTGTTAACCTTTGGCATTCCTCTCTTTCCAGCCATGTTTCTCTCAAAGGTTATTTCTTTCCTTCTTGCACCATCACCCCTTTAACTGGAACAAGGGCAGGTGAGACCCATGGATTCCATAGCCCATGTTCTCACCTTGTCAGTCCAGGAGGAGCAGGTCTTGCTGACCTCTGTGGGCTGTGTGAAGCAGGGAGTGAGGGCTCAGGTGTTCCTTTGCTACAGGAATGGTAGCTCATTAACAGATAACTTTTATTGATCATCAGCTGCTTAATCAAAAACTCTATCACAGTTTGTTTCAATTGTTTTTTTCCATGTCTTCATCTCTGGAGAATCAGCTTGGCCAAAGTTAATATACTCACTGTGCAGTTGGGAAACCACTGCCACAGACTGCTATGTAAATCAAGGTTTTAGGAAGGTTTGTGTCTTCCTTCCCACATGTAGCAGGATGAATATATTGAGTGCGTATTCCTTTCCTCTTCTTGATGGAGTAAAATAGGCATTGGGGCAGTTGTGCTGAGTTGGGTTTTGACCTGCCTGGTGTGGCAGTACTGACCTCCTGGGCTATGCAGAGCCCGGGCTCCACATCTTCATCCTCACAGTCCCGGTACATTGATGAACAGCACAGCTGCTACATCTAGTGCTAATCCACCTTTCCAGAGGTGTGGTGGCCTTTATATCACCTTAAATAGCTACCAATATGTGCACCTGGACTGGTGGAGACCTCTCTCCCCTCTTGTAAAGGAATATTTGGGTTGAATCCCTCAGCAGTTAGGTAATGAGGTGAGGTCCTGTGGTTGACCAAGTGCTCGGGGTATAAGAGAGCTGGGGTGGAGGGTCATCTGTGTAGGGGTACACTGAGGAAGAGGGCATGGACATAAAATATTTGGGAGGTTTGAGCTGGGGAAGGGAGATGAGGGAAGAGCTGAGTTCCAAACCATAAAGGTAAAAGTCTGTGGAGCTGGACCATGCATTTGTTTTTGTTTTTTTTTTTTCTGATGATCTGTGTGCAGTGTATATTATATAGACAAGGAAGTAGTGACTTACAGCAGAAGTAGGACATTATGTCTCCTGTATAAACAGATTTGAGCACTCCTGAAATCAGTAGCTTGTATCTATTGCTCTTGAGCATTTTGCTGATACAGTGAGGGCCATGGCTGGAAACTCTGTGGATACTGACTTTACTCTTTTGGAAACTGAGAGCTCTGGAGAGGGGAAGTGAGGAAGCTATGCAGCAAGTGGCAAAGATATGTCCCAACTTTTGGCATGTCTTTAGTGACCAGCTCTGAAGAGTGTCAGGTCATTCTGAGTGGGGACACAGGAAGGGCTTGCAAGGGAAGCCCCAGACAAAAGTGCTGCTTGTTCCTTCCACTCCAAAATTATCTCAGTCTGGTTATGCTGAATGTCCTGATATGATAAATTTTCCTTTTGTTTTTTAATGTTTGCTGTATAAAATCATTCTCTATAACCTATTAGGCTACATATTCCATACTGGTTATGGTATTGCAATGACCTAATTTGATTGCAGAGGGTCGTGTCCTGTATAACATTACCTTGTTTTCTTAGTAGTCGATACAAACTCAATTTTGTTTTCTTTGAAAAGAAGGAAAGAGGAGGCAGGAGCCCAGCATCCACAGCCAAGCTTATACCTGCAGCTCTTACCTTGTTGCCTGTCAGGCTGTAATGGCACATGTAGTTCAGCTTGAGTGGGACCTGCAGGCTTATTTTAGTTATTTATTTATTTTCTTCATGGTACTGAAGGAGAAAAAGGATGGAAGCTACAGCAGAGAGGCACTCATTTGTAGCTGCTGGCACCTCTCATTTGCCTCAAGGAGACATTAATCAAATAGGCTGGACGCTCTCTTGGCGGAGCTTATCTCAGGAGGGGAGGGTTAGCTGTGTCTCCCTGTGGGACCTGGGTGAGTGTTCAGCTTTCTCCTTTTGTCTCCAGTTAGATGCTCAGTCCTTTGTACTGCTTTGTTTCACCTGCCTCAAAGACCCTCACCTGCCTTCAACATCTGTAATTTATGAGTAGCTTAGAGGGGAAAAGGAGGGTCTGGTCTCAATTTGTGTGGCTCATTTGCATGTGAAATAAGCATGTCACTTCAGCAGTGGTGCCAGCAGTCTCCTGGCCCTACTGGTCTCATTCAGGGCAGCTTTGACAGCTCCAAGGCTGTGGCTTCATGAGCAGTGGCAGGGCATGCTCATAAACTGGAAGTGTCACTGTGTTTTTGCAGAGCTTGTTCAGAAAATGGTGTTTTTCAGCAGCTCATAAAGGAGGTGTCAGCCCAGGGTTTGTTCTGTGGAAAAAGAACCTGGTTTTTCAAACCACTGAGTGCACGAGCTCTCAGCTCTGGCTCATAGGCCATCTCTGCTGACTGGGATTGCTGCTGGAGCAAATTATTCAGCTGATGGTTTCATTGCTATTTTCTGCATCAGTCCTGGACTTTCTGACTTTGTTCTTAGGGTATTTAGCATTCTCAGCCCTGTCTTTTCCTATGCTGTTGGACATTCCGTGGGCTTTCGATTAAAAATGGATCTGTTGTGGTGACAGTGCAGGAGACAGAGAGATGCTGGTAGGCACAATGGACCATGATTTGCAGCTGTAGCTGCACATGAGAGTTGAATGAATGAGTCAACAACTCTCCTGGTGTGTCACCAAGTAGACTCCCTTTTCTTAGGCCAAGGATCTGGTGGGAAGAGGCCAAGCAGTGGAGTGGCAGTGGTCTGTGTGGCTAGGGAAGCCTTGAGGACAGGAGGAGAGGGAAGAAACTGGACACTGGTCACTCATGTTATCCTCCTTGGCAGAACACGAGGTCTCCATGAACCAAGCACAGATTGAGCCCTGATTTGTTCTTGTTTCAAAAATATTTGATCAGAGAAATCAAATATGAAGTCTCTTTAAGAAGAGACAGGCACATGACAGCTGGCTGAGTGTTGCAATCAATGTATCTGCTGTGAAATGTTTCCTGCAGAAATATTACATCCTCTCTCATTTACTTGATGATCTTTACGGTGAATCAATCAAAAGATGCTGCACACAAATAGTTCAGACTGGGATCCTGTGGGTGTCCATTACAGAGGCATTTGCTTTATGTTAATGGACCTGTTGATTAACAAAAAAACATCGTTTTTTAACTAGAAAGCTGTTACTTGATGGCAATTGTTAGTATTGGCCTTTTCACTGTGCCACCTCCCCAGTACAGCTCTCACTCTGTGCCAATGCAGGTGACTGCTGCAAAACCCAGGTCTGCACTTCTGGCTAGAAGAGCACTCGCACCTCACTGAAAAAATTATTGAGGAGAACCTTCACCTGGAGGTTGGGAAGGGTGGAGAGAGACTCCTCTGTACTCAGTGTGTGATTTTACCACTATGTGCCTTGTTCTGTTAATTGTGTTTCTGCTCCCATCTGCCTTGTCATGTGGTGTCCTGGTGGACTCCAGCTGTCTGAGGAGGATCTTCCCCTGAAATCCCCAACAGGCCAAGGCTCAGCAGCTCCTTGAGGAGTCTGATTGGGTTTTACACTACCTGAGTACATGGGAGTTTTTATTTAGGTCTGTAAAGTCTCTAGTCTGTTGGAACAACACTGTTCATTTCCTTTCCCTACAACATGGACATTTGCCAAGTCTCCACATTTCTGGGTGAAAATTTGCCCATGCTGCAGTGTTAGTTCTTGCTTTTCTGGTGCTAACATGGCAAGAACCCCACCCAGCATTTTATGCGTTAGAAGATCAGGGTGATGCCCACTGCATAAATGATGTCCTTACCTGTGAAAGCCCCTTCAGCAAACTGAGTGGATCCAACCTAGTGATGACTGAAGCTGTGAAAACAAGGAAGCAGCATATTCAGTGCTGCCAGAGCTCTGGTGTGGCCCTGGAAACACATCCCAGGACAAATACTGTGCTGAGCTGTGTAACACAGCTCATTGCAGAGGCAATCACGCAGCAGGGCTGACTGGTCCAAAAGGACCAGGATTGTGGCTGTGGGTTGTGTTCAGTCTCATTCTGATAGTTGACAGCAGCTGTTCTGTTTTCTGGGAAGCATGCTGGGATCTTTGCTGCTCATCTGGAGGCTGTGGGAGCATTTGGTCCTCTCCCAGGCTGCTGGTGCAAAGCAGCACTGTTCAGTTTGGCAGGCCAAGCATTGCTTCCGCCCACTGCAGAGAGGACCAATCCCCCTGTGTCACTTGTTTGTCTCTGTCATTTATTGCTACAAACCAACTCACCCAGAGCTGTCCTTCCCACAGCTGGTGGGAGTCAAAGTGCCGAGGCAGTTAGTGGATTAGGGCAGCAGAGTGAAAACCATTTGGCGTTTCTATCCCGATTCTTCTGGGTGCCTTTAATTAGCATGATTGCTCAGCGCGGATTTTGCCATGTTCTTTAGCTCCCCTGGTTAGAATAATTATTCCCCCAGCTCCTTTTGTTCCAATTTCTGATCGCTTACAAAGTCTCCTGTTAAAAGCCATTAAATCTATAATGCGAGAGTAAATGTTTAGCAGCGTTCTGCTCTCAGCCCCACACGTGTCAGCTCGTGCTCTCCGGCCCCTCTCCTGCACTCCTCTGCTCCCTGCCACGTGCTCCATACTGCTGCATTGCTCTCTGCTTTCCTCTCACATGCCTCCCCACTGGCCATCCCACGTGTCCCACATGCAGCAGGTTGTATGCACACTCCCTGCTTTCTCTTGGCACTTTTGGCATCACCCAGCTTGGTTTCCTCTGTGCACAGGCTGTTTTTGACAGTGAGGTTGAATTAAGGGCTGAGAACTGTGATCTGTCACATTTAGTTGCATGTTGCAAATATGAAAGTGCCATTAGAAGTGTATGTTTTTGTGTGTTTTTGCCCCGGTGTAGGTAGATCTTGCTTTGAGGAGCAGCTTATCTATATAGGGGCGGGAGATGTCGTAGCTGTGGTGGAAGGCAGGACTTACGATGACAGATGATACAGAAGAAGAAAGACTTATTTGCCTTATTTTTTAAGTAAAGCTGTTTTCCTCTTTCTCAAGCATAAAAGTTTCTGGTGGAAGGAAAAAGGGTTTTGGATAGCCGTGTTCCCAGGAGTTTCCATGTTGCGGTGCCTCCCCACCTGGAGGCCTGTGAGCTCAGCCCCTTCACTGTCCCTCATCTCTGCTGGTATTTGATCAGCACATGCCAATGGCTCAAGTGGGGAGACACACAAAGGCTTACACAGAATGATGTGGTGTGAAATAAGATTGGGCTCAAGTGCTTTTAATGCCTTGTGCACTTAGGTGACTTGATGTGAGAGGGAGAAGGGAGAGAGAGAGACTTATTTTCAGACCCAGAATGAAACTGGGTCAGAGAAGGGTCTGTCAGACATGTAGTTTGTTAAACTTGAAGCTGACTGCTGGAGCAGGAATTCACAGCTAGACCACTTGCTGGGAAAAGCTTGTAGGAAAGAAACCCTTGTCCTTCCTCCCTAATTGACAGCAGCCACATGTTTTTGGCTTAGGTCTTCAACTGCTGCTCTGCCATGCTGTGCCAAACCTTCTCCACTCTGCAAAGCTCACCCTCTGCTGTGAGGTGGAGTGAAAGTCTCATTGCACAGCAGCAGGCCCCCATACACTGCTTGTAGGGCACCCCATTCATTTCATCCTGTGCTTTGCTGTCTGAAAGGAGATTCCCAGGTATTTTGTATATTCTCTTGTTAGAACATATCACATTTCATGTGTGTTATGTGGGAGCAAAGCCACTTCTCCTGCAGAATGAAGACCACCACAAATACCTGACATGCATTTGGGTGGCACTATCCAAATGGTCCCATAGGAGCTTCATGATCTCAGCATAAACTCATGTTTCCCTGGGAGAGCACAGCCTTCCTTGTACCCTGGGATATGTGTTTTAGTGTTTGTGAATTGTCAGAACACACCAAGACATGATCTTGAAACAAAACCTGGAGCCAGGACCTCTCCCTTTGGAAGTGTAGTGACACTCTTCTGATACATTTTGGTGCAGAAGGCAACTTATTTTGAGAACTATCTAGTGGGGCAGTTTTCAAGAGCAGAAGAGTTGTGGTGGCAGCCTTCATTTTCAAAACAATCCACAGAGTAGGAGGACTGAAGAGACAGAGATGAAGAACAATAATTCCAGACAATGCAGCATCCAAACTGCCTAAAAAGTCAACAAAACCTTGTTCCTCAAAGCTCCCTGCTGTTGTCGCTGTGTTTTAGCCCTCAGCTCTTCCTGTTCCCATTTACAGCTCCTCTGTAGTGCTCAGAGCCTCCTTGCCTGCTAAAATCTCCTGTGCTCCTCAGTTTCCATCCTCAGCTTGTAAACTCCATGAAACCATGTTTTCCCACAGGATGTTCTTCCTGACACTTCAGACTCTAGGGCTTGTACCACTCCTGGGCTTCCTGGAGGGCAGCTCTGGCCTTTCCAGATGACATAAGGTGTTGCTGGAGCAGATGGCAGAGTAAAGAGACTTGAACAAACAAAGATTTATTCTGGTACTTGATCAGTTGCTTCGCCAGCTTCCTCCCATCCTCTGAAGAGTGGGAGGGCATCACTGGCAGTGCCTGGGCAGAGAAGGTCCCAGCTGCAGACTGCAGCAGTTGTGTGCATTCCTATCTACCGTGTCTCTTGGTGTCTGCTCTCATATCCCAGCCTGCTGGCTTCCATGCACTTCTGTCCCCTTCTAGACCCCAGAGCTCCTGGAGACGGTGGGAGTCTGGGAGCTGGGGCTATTCCCTGTTGAATGTTCTCAACTGTCATTGGTTCCTTTGGAGACCTTGGAGAAAACTTGTTCCTGCTCTGTGCCACTGCTTTGTGGTCTTTATAATGTATTTAACAGCTCCTTCCTCCCCAGGGAATGAGCAAGGCGTAACAAATTAATGTTTATGAAGCACTTTTCAGCTGAAAAGAAGTTTGCAACAGAGCTGTTGCCATTCTGACTCAGGGGCTTCCTTTGCTGGTTGGCTCTTTGATGTGGCAATGTGTGGTACTGGTGGATCAGCTGAACCATAATTGGAATTAATTGCAGTTAAGGAACATGAGCCCAGCCAGACTCTTTCCCAGTGGATATTCAATTCTGGGCACATTAGTCAATGGTTTCAATAACTCCATAAAATGCTTAGGGTAACTATTGCTATCTGAAGCAGCTGGGGAAGAGGCAGTGTCAGAGGGACACGAATACCTGTCAGGCAAAGTGGAAATGAGAAGCTCTTGTAGCACTGCGCACAGTGTTTAAATTGGCAGCACTCTGAGGGCTGACTTGAAAAAAAAAATTAAAAATTGACGAAAGAATGTATTTGAAAACCAAAATGATGAAAATTATGTATTACTTGTTGGGATGGGTTCTTTCATGTCGAGTCCCTTGGGCTTTGTGTAGTGCAGAGGCAGCAAGAGTGCACAGTGGTGAGAACTGGGGACTTGTGAAGGCAAGGAGACATGTTTTTTTCCCGTGAGTGGTGAGAGGAGAAGGCTCATGGATCTGTCAGTGCAAGAACACAGAAGGACAGAGGCAGGGCAACAGCTGGATAATGCCCAGGATGTCAGCTACCACAAAAGATTGCAAACACTTTCCTGCAGCTTGTTCTCATGGCTGATCTGCAAACCCCAAGAGTTGTGCCACATGTATTTGCACAGCCATGGCTGTTGTGAGAGACAAAAGAGCCATTCTCTTTGCTCAGGGACCTTCTCTCTGACCTAGTACCACTGAAACGAGGCAGAGACTAAGCTCTGAGTGTCATGGGCAAAACTGCTGGGTGCCCAGTCCTTCCCCCTTTCCCAGTCCTCTTACAAGTAATTTCACATACTTTGGCTTCAATCTAACAAAAACAAAACTGATGAGGCCCAACTGATCTGGCTGCTTTCCATCATGCAATGGGCCTCTGAGTGGCTTTAAATAGCTGCACCTCTGTGCAGCCTGGAGAAAAGCACTGGCTGTGCCTCTGGACAAACTTTGGCTCAAATCACAGGCCATCTCAGACCTCAAAATAGTATTTTTTTCATCCTTCGTCTTATATAGATTTTTCTTTTTGCCTTCTTATTTTTCATTTTTATACCCTGTTAAGTGCTTTCCTACTTTGGGGCTTTTCCTAAGGGGTATTGCTGGGGAATCTTGGAGCTCTGCCTCCTGAGCTATCAAGCTACATCATTTACTATCTTGGAACTACTCCATTCATGAAAGAGTTCCAGAGAAAACAAACTTGTGATCCTGGCTAATATGGACATGGCCTGCATTAGTGGCGGCAACAGTAGAAATGCAATGGATACTGGAATTTCTCCGACCAAAGGTTTAATGAATCTTACAGAGTCTTCAAGAGTTCACTGCGTGGAAAGCTGTGAATGCTGCCTTTTCTCAGGGAACATTGTTTGGCTGTTGAGTGTCTGCAGAATTCTCCTACCCTTCCTCTGCTCTAGTTAAGCATTAGAGAAGTTTAAGTAGAAATGAGATCTGGATCCATTTGCTTTCACTCTTTCTCTTGCTCTCTTCCATCTCTTCCCTTTCCTGCCCTCAAAAACACGTGTGGTGGTGCAATCCACTGCTTGTGATTTTGGGTTATGGAGAACATGAAGATACCTCAAACCATAGCTAGACCTCCATCTAGCACATTCCCAAGAGGTTTCCAGTGACGTCAAGTCTCATTGATTAAAGTGGGAGACTCTTATGCCTGAGGTTACACCATGGTAACTTAAAATAAACCAAGGTGAGCTGCTGCAGAGGGGAATAAAGACTCTGTTTCCAAGAAAATGAATGATTGTAGGCATTTCTGTACCTCTTGGAGCATTTCTTTGAATCTAAAAGAGGTGTTATGTATTTGGAGGTCTGCTTGAGATCTGTATATTGGTGTGAAATCCATCTATGGACTAAATTTTGTTGCTGTTCTCCATTGTGGTCAACAGTGATGACCTTGTGTAATTTAGAGGAGATCCAGGCTTTTTGACTTCAGCTTGGACAGGTGAGGAGATGATGTGCTTATCTGCAGCTGAGGGTATCAGGGAGAACCTCCCACTGTGCTGCTGCTGAGCTTCTGTGACCTGCTTTGTTGTGGCAAGTGGGGCCTCAGGCGGGGTTGCATCTTGCCCTGCTATATCGTGGGAGGGGAAGAAAAGGAAGGTTTTGTTTCCTAGCCCTGCAGATGCATCCATCCATGACAGAAAACCTGGACCACTATGTTGCTTTCCCCTCAGAGACATATCAGTGCTGACTTTGACTAGACGGATGGCTGTTTCCTTCACTCTGTATGTGGGCCAGACTTGATGGTTTTCATGCCTTCTTTGATGCTATTCATACTTCATATCTGTGCATAGAGAAAGATAAAATGTACACTGTTGTAGTCTCCTGTTGCTTTTCCTTTATATCATAAATTCTACCATAACGCAGAAGAGAGCTCAGAGTTCTGTTGCCTAATGTGAGCTGTGTGGATAGCAGTGTTATGTTTGGCCAGCTTGTTGCCCTTAATTTGCTATTTTTATTTAACCCATTTTTGCCAGGCATTACATGGCATCCCGTTGCTTTTCTCATCTGTTCCCACAGCAATTTATATTGCTGTTTTAGAAGCAGGTTCCGTCCCTGGGTTTCAGAACTGATCTGCACCACCTCTGCTGTGGCAGATAGGGATGGTGTGAGGAGCTGTGCATCATTTTCTGCGTCAGTCCCTTGCCTCCCCATGTCACATTCCCTGCTGCTCTTCTCAGGTGATGTGGAACAGCCTCAGGTCTCCAAAGCCCTAGAAGCATGCTGTATTGAATGGTAGCAATTTTACCAGAAGGCAAACAGTGAAGGCAAGGCAAAATATATGGTTTGTCTCATTAGTCTTCCTCACTCAGGGGAGGAAACATGTTCCTGGCAGTTCACTGTCTGTAGGCTAGATTGGTATGGGCATGGGGCAGAGTGCCCAAGAGCCACTAGCCAGGGTATTGGGAAACACAAGACAGCTCTGGAGGATTAAGTGGATGGCCAGGTTTGAGGACAAAAACTGAATGCATAGTTTGGTTGCCTTCAGTTTTCTTGTCCTTTCATTGCCACATCCATCCAGCCTGCTTAGAGAAATACCCCATCTGCCCCCTCCATCTCAAGCTATTAGAGCTGCACAGCAAATCTGAGCTCATTCCTCCTTCCCTGTTCTCCAACACTCTCCATACATTTATTCCACTACCATACCATGGCTATTAGTAGAGACAGTATTATGTTTTAGTTTAAAAAGTGATCTCACTAGTAGAAGGAAAAGCACAAATTTAATCTGTCAGACCCTTCTTGGTTTTATAGGTCTTTGGACATGCTTTTGATTTGAATCTACAGGGTGGGGATTTTTACCTCCTTACTATTTTCAGGCTTGCATATTGGAGTTTCCCTCCAAATCTACCACCAATGTCAAAGATAGCATTTTCGCTCCCATTTTCCAGCTGGCACTGACAAATGTGAAACTCTACAAAAGGGACTGTTTATTTCCCCAATTCCTTCTAAGAAGTTGAACACCTAGTTCTCTCTCTCTCTTTTTTTTTCCCTTGGGAAAAACAGAAAAAAGTAAAACAAAACCATCACATTTTTAAGACAATTCTAAGCCAGTTTTTCAGAAGCTAATAGCTTTGATGGTAGATTACATTTGTCATAGCGGCATCCAAACTCTGAACCTGTTGAGATTCACCCATTTTAACCCTCAACACCTCAGTGAGCATCATCCATCTCACATTTGACAGTGAAGACATAAACGTGGCAAGAGCCTTGTTGGTTTCTGCTCCATACAAGAGAATGGGGTTAAAGGTAGCAGTACAATATAGGAGACAGCAATGAGGAAGAGAAAGAAAACCAATCAGGAGAGAAGCATGTGTTTTTTTCAGATTCTTTGGGGACTTGAATAAATCAGAAGGAGAGGATGCCAAAACAACTGATGCTGCATTGCTTTCCCAAGTCAGTGGTATATGTGTTCAGCCCCTAAGCTTCAGAATGTAGGCTGTCCTCCTGCCGTGCTCCCAATTGTCCCCCAGCAGAGGCTGCATGTCTGTTGTGGGATAACCCCTACTGCAGCCCTGTTCTGCAAAGACTCTGCTGTCACTGGAGGTCCCTGCAGCTGCAATTCACAGCATAGTGCTGATGGAAAAGAGCAAAGCCCTTGGTGTCCCCACCCTTAAGTCTTGCTGATCTTTCACATGTCCCTTTTCTGGGACTGTGTGTCCCCAGAGACATTTTAGGTCTGCTGAATGTGGTCCAACAGAAGTTAAATTGCCTTAATTTAGAAGAGCTAAGAAATACAAAGAAAATAAAACAGACAGGAGTTCTCCTTGGAGATGCTTGGTATTGTTGAGGATAGACTTTCCCAGCTGTCCTTTGGTGGCCATAAAATATATTTATATTACGAAAAACAAAACACGATAAATAGGGATGTTCAGGGATGCCGTATTTATTTGTGTCCCAGTGACTCTGATAAGAAATGAGCTTAGTTTACATATACACTTCCCAGCTTCAACACTTTAAACCATGAGAGTTGAGCTAGGCTCTTTCTCACTACTAATGATATTTCAAAGCTTGGAATTTGACTATGAATTTTGTTTATGACACATGAACCAAAGCTGATCCTGGCTTACTCTCCCATGTGGATCAGCCCTTAAGGGCCACTCAGAATAACAGATACCTTCCCCCAAATAAGTTTAAACAGTTCCAAAGCAAACAAACAGCTTTTGTCTGCATCCTCAGGTCCATCAAAGGAGGCATGTGTTTGATGAGCAGATGGAGTAGGATAGTGCAGGGAAAAAATACAAATAGATAGAAAAAATAGAAAGAAGAAATAGGAAAACAAAATCCTCTAGCTGGTGTAGATTTGGTGTGAGAAAATTTCTTAGCCTATTGGAAAGCACCTTTCCTTCTGAAATAATTCTTAATGGCATTTAAGCTGCTCTATACTGCCCTAGTGATGCAAGATTTGGGCAAACTTAGGGGATTTGTTGAGAATCCTGTGACCATATATGGAGCAGGAACATTTTCCAGACCTTAGAGTAATTATGTAGTTAAGACATCCCAGTAATTTTATTGGAAAAACCCATTGGACCCATGAGAATTTGGCATAGATGAGAGCAATCCCAAGGATCCTGCCATGGATGTCTTGGTCATGGCAACTTAGTGGATCTGTATTGGGGGTTTTGGTACTCTGGCATAGAAGCCTCTTACATCCATGCCCTTGAACTGAGCAAAAAGGAACTTCACTGCAGTCTTAACAGCTGTCTTCAGTGCCCTATGCCTATTCCTGCGATGTCTCTTTCCAGTCCAGTTAGGATGGCCTCAGTTGTAGAAACACCCTTACAAATGGGTATCTGAGAAAGTAATGTAAAAAATGGTAAGGTGACACCTGAAGACAAACACATGGGCCTCTTCTGCAAGGACTTGATGAATTTAGAACAAAAGTTAATAGAAAAGAGTGTTTGAGTCAGGAAGAAGGGAAGTGTAGGGAAAACATCAGGAACAGTGAACCAGAATGTGCCCTCCTTCCGTCAGTCCTTAAGGAGAGGGCTGAGGGACTGGGTGCCTCAGCAGATGGATTCCCTCCTGAAGCTCAAACCCAGTGCTCCACAACAGGTTTGCTCCTTCGAGTTCAGAGAATTCTTCTCCAGCAAATATTCACGTTTATTTGGCTTCAGACAATAATATTCTTCTTGTCATGCCTGGATTTCCCTCATGGATGGAGGATCCATAGCGCAGGAGGGTCTGTAGTTAATATCCAGTTATATCTATATTAGGACCATATATTAGCAGTGAGTTTCCCTGGCTAGGGCATTCCAACATTTTGAAGAGATGTTTCTCACAGTCCTTGAATATATTGTATTTGCCCAGTAAGTTTTTTGGACTGAAGGAAGGAGTTTGCCTGTGTTATATACTCCTGTTATTTTTCTTCCTCATCTGGCCAGTATTTCTGGCAAATCCTAAACCTTCAAATCACCTTTAGAGAGGTGAGGTTGTGTAAGGAGAAGATGCCTCCAGTATGCAGGGTTCAATGTAGATGGGACAGCTGGGATTGAGAGGTCTATAGGGTTACGAATGTCAGGTCTCCCCAGCCTTGCAATGGTACTCTTTGCCTTCAGGAGTGTTATACCAGATTAGATAAATCATGAGAGAAAATAGGCATAGGAAGGAATCTCCATTTTCCTCAATGTCTGCCTACGGGAAAGATGGACTAGATAGGAATTTGGACTTAGGGGGAACCTCTAGGAAAGAGTTGTTCCCAATACTCAGTCCAGATCACTTGCATGCCCTTGTCCTCAGAGCACTTGTGCCTGCACGCTCCACATGAAATGATTGCCTGTTCTTTACAGAAAAGACAGAGGGAGGTAGCCCTGCCTGGAGAAGACATTTTGGCTTTAATTTAACAGCAGCTGTTTGCTAGTTATTAATTTGGTTATTTTTTATATAATTACATGTGTGTCGATATCTCTCTCTTTTTTTCTAGTTTTACTCTTTTTTGTTTTTTCGTTTACTTTATTTTGCTTTTTTCTTTCTTCTGTTTTTTTTCCCCCTTTAGGTTTCAGAGAAATTATGTTGAATCCAATAAGCCTCCCTGGACATTCCAAACCTCTTAACCAAGGCATTTATGTTGAGGATGTCAGTGTTTATTTCAGCAAAGGACGTCATGGCTTTTAAAAACTCCTTAAAAGTCCCTGTTCTGATGTCAAGTTTATAGGCTGTGCCCTCAAAATGGTGGGAAGCAGTAAGCGTGGTCTGTATGGATTGAGGTCTCCTCCTAATAGGACTCTACAGCCCTGCCTGTACACACGTTAAAGCCAACTAAAACTGTGGTTTTCTGTCACCAGAAAACAGGGTTGTTCTTTTCCTCCAATGGTCGCTGTGTTCGTTAAATATTCCTGCAAGGCACAACAGCAGCAATGAGAGCAAATAAAGAGAATTAAAACCCAGTTGAAAGGAGTCATCCTAATAACACAGTAAATAATTGTACTTTTGCTTTAAAATAAAACACAAAACAAAAACCAACCAAGCCAACCAAACCGACATCTTTAGTCATGTCCTCCCTGCTTGGAGTTTTCCTTGTAAGCTTGTGTCTTCGCAACACCCAGTGAATGCTGCCATCACCTCTTACGTGGCACTGCCATGGGAGGTCTCCCAGAGTGAGCCAAGGCCTGGAAGAAACTAAAGCAGAATGAAGACTTTTGGTAAGAACAAAGGCAGCCCCGCTCCCAGTTCTTGCACAGAAAATAATGTTGGAAGCAATGAGGATGGAAAGAAAAAAGTATTTGACTACTCTGACAGGAAGAGAGTGTGGTTATCTTTGAAGTGCGCATATTTTAGGAGGCTTTTTTTGTTTGTCTGTCTGTCTGTGCGTGTTAGAGCAGCTTGTTGGATCTGACTATATCACTATCGTACTCTGGTCTCTCCCTGCTGCTTAAATGATGAGCTTTATCTGAGGAGCTGCCTGGACTTCCCGCATGGATGGAGAATCCATAGCGCAGGAGAGTCTGTGTTCTTGCCAGGACTAGAGCAGTAAGCAAAGTTGAAAAGCATATCAGACACACGCAGGTCCCATTTGCGGGACCTTTTCCAATCCCCTTTATCTCTCCCCTCTATTTCCACCCCACTAGAGATTGATTGTAACCCAGTCACATATACAGAACCATAAGCTCGAGGCTGGCTGACTGAAAGAGTGGAAAAAAAGTATTGTATTTCTTCTTCTCTGGCAAAAACAGGAATATCAATCCTGTTCTGGCTGATATTCGTATTCTCTCCTCCTCTCCCTTCCTACTTCTGTCTTACTTCATCCAAAGCCTCTCAGATGGGAAAGTAAACCCTTTTATCCTGTCCTCAAGAGAAGCCAGTCGCCCTTGCATCAACTTGCAGGGCTTTCCTTGGACTCTCTGGATGTCACCTGTATAGGAAATACAGATTTGCTCACATATATGAGTGATAACCGATAAGCAAAGCAGTTTTTCTCTAGAGGATAAAAAAAAAACCTTCCAAAACCTTCAGGTGTGGCCAGATCCTTTTGAGAGGAATATTGGGCCAGGAGCTTGCTCACCAGCCACTCAGCTTTGCTTGCCTTCTTGGTGGCCTGAGATGACCTTATCACATCAGGGGTGTCTCTAAATTCACCAGCCTTCATGGGTCACTGCCACTGGAAAGAGTCATGGTCCCTTTCCACCAGAACTGGGCAAAAGCCCCATAATGGGATGTTCTCCTTCATCCTGCCTTTACAGGTGACCTGTGTGAACCACCCTGGACATTGCCAGGAGGTTTTAGTATCAGCTGTCCCATAGGGATGTCCCTGGGAATATTCCATTCTCTTGCTTTTTCTCCTGGTTAATTTGCGTAAAAAGGTAAAGTGCAATAGAAGAGTACTGGAGAGATGGTGGCAGATTGCTTTAAGTTAATGGACATGCCTTAGGGGGTATCTGCGTTAGTACGAGGAGACCTGGCTCAGGTTGGATGGCTTCAGAAACCATGACCAAATCTCCCAGCAATGTTTCCTGCCCGCATCGGAGCTGGAAATGCAAGAGGTGCACTGCCAGAGAGGACCTACGGCCGTGTGTTGTTGACACCTCAATTCTGCAGATTCACAGAGTGAGGAGAAGCTTCACTGAGCGTGTGAATCACTGGGTGCTTGTCTAAACTGAATTTCCCCATCTCCTGGAAATCGCCCACCTGACCTGGGGATGTCTTGTCTGTCTGAACTGTCTCCTCTCCCTAGCACTGTTCAGGGGACTCTGCTTTCAACTGTGTGTATCAGTCGTAGAGACATATCTGTGGGCCTGGACCAGAAGCCTATGCCCGAACACCCTAGCAGAGGAAGGGTTGAATTTTGCAGCTCAGGTCCATCTCTACTTAGAAGAAATCCTCCGGACCGTACAACATAATTAAAAGCAGTTCTCCCCACTGTGATAGATGTCTCAATTTGTTTAACACCAATTAAAGTCTCTGGTTCCTCACTGCTGAAAATGAAAGCCAGTCGTGGCTGTTTGCGATTGGTGGCTTTAAGTAGCAAGTCTAAGGATGGTTTGTTTTCTTTTTTTTTTAATTTTATTTTATTTTTATTATTGTAAATCATTACCTCATTTTCTGTAAATGAAATTCCTCCATCTTTGAGCATTCTTATCTTGCCATAACTATCATCCTGTGCTAATGGGAAATGGGACGGTCCCTTTTCACAGAGACTATAGGGGTGTTCAATGTCTAGTTTCTTAATAAACACTTTATTTTCTAACGAAACAGGTGCACCAGGCCTCTTCTTTGAAGATAAAATAAATAAACATTCAGAATGACATGTCCTACAGTCTGCTTCTTCACGAGATGGTCCTTGTGTGGGGATTTTGGTTTGTTTTCTTTTTTTGGTGGGTGTGGAAGGTGGGATTTACTGTTGCGATGGGAACATTGCTCAGGTGTAGCTGTTGTTTCTGTCACTCTCCTCAGGCTCAAAGATGTTTTCTTGCCTAAGAGCTTAGCTGCTGGTGATCTCAGTTGACAACATGTTGAGTTTTGTATCTCAAAATGGTCATATTCTCAGGGACAAGCTGGTATTGCAGGGAGATTGTGTCAGGATTTGCCAAGAAAAGTTTCTACAGTTAGCAGAAAAAGTTTTATTAGAAGTCTTATCTCTCAGGGAGCTTGACAGTGAAAGATTGTTCTGGCTGCAGTGCTTTTGTTTCAGGACATGTTGTTGCTTCAGGTCTCCTTGCTTGGCTGTGCAAATTGATCACCTGTTGGGTATTGGATTGTTGTTCCCTCCTCAGGAACAATTAGCTGCCTGTTAAACTAGCAAGGATGTATTTGATGTAGAAGCAGCGGGGTACAGGCGAATGCTGCACTCAGGTTCCCCATCAGTTCATGTGTGGATGGTTGGATCCTCCAGTACAAGAAAGGAACCATTCTGCAGCATGTGGGACTTGGCATACAGATGTGTCATAGTGGTTGTGTCTTAGAATTGTTAACAGGAGGTATAATTTATGTAACTAAATGCTGCTGTGCCAGCCTGCAGGTGACTGTGGGCATGAAGCTGGGGGTGTGTTTGAGCAGATATCAGTGGATGGTGCTGGAACCCTCTTAGAAAACCTGGTGAGTTTTGATGAGCAAATTAAAAACATGTTTTCCAGCATCCTTCTGTTCCTGTAAGTTTCTGGCATGACTTTCAATCAAATGTCTCAAAAATGA
This sequence comes from Pithys albifrons albifrons, assembly GCF_047495875.1. Lineage (NCBI taxonomy): Eukaryota > Metazoa > Chordata > Aves > Passeriformes > Thamnophilidae > Pithys > Pithys albifrons. The sequence goes on from NC_092470.1 coordinate 14,315,446, forward strand.
TTCTATGAGTGAATTTCCACCTGCCATTCCCTTCTAATGACTGTGTCTCTAGAACTGGTTGGGTGCTGTGGTATGCACGATTAGCTGATGGCTGAGACCTTGAGTTTTCCAGGAATGTCTACAATTATCTGAGGCAAATGGTTGTCTCCTGACATAACCTTACACAGGGGATGAGCAGCTGAGCTGCATTTGATTTCATCCCTGTTTCCTTTTCCTTTCCGAGGTGTGGGAAACAAACATGAATGTTGAATGCTCTTCCTTTTCCTCCTTGCTACTCCAGGTTCTGTTATCAGATTTCACAGTCCAGAAACATTGCAAATAACAGTTGATCAGCCAGTTACTTGGGCTGCTGGTATGGTCAGCTTTGGTTCAGTTTGCTTTGTGTTTCAGGGCAACTGACTCCTCACATATGAATTCCCAAGATGTTTCTGATGCTGCCAGTTCCAAAGGAGCTGGCTTAACTAAGCTCACGGGCTCTAACATGCATTGCAGAGGGACTGGGCCCTTGTTTCTTCTTGTTTTTCTTCTTGGTCATCTCTGTTGCCTGAATTACCCATATGAAGGCTTTGTGGTCTTCATGACAGCAGAACCATGAGTTCATACTGCTGTCCTGTTCTCCCTCCCTATGCTGGCTTCAAATGAGTCTTGAGCTGATTTCAGAGCTTGTTACTGAAGAAGCTTGGGGTACTGGTTTGGTAGGGTGCAGGCAGTGATACCTATCAGCTCCTCCTGACAACACAACCCTGCCTTCTTGTTTCTTGTGGTGTGTGGAGCCTGTGAGTGAATAAGCAGAGAAACAAAGTTTTGATTTTCTGTATTTTGACTCTAAAAAGATTGAGTCATGTTTCTTTTAGTTCATGCTTGAAGTGACCATGATGGGCACAGTATGTTTCTAGCACTGTAGCTTTCTGCAGGATGGAATCAGCACATGACCTGGTGGGGATCTCAGGCTCGGACTTGCTGCAGGGCACTGTCTGATGTGTGTGATGCTGCAGGTCATGATTGGCGTATGTTGAGTCTCCACAGCTGTTTATTCCCATTGCACCGACTCCTGATGTTCCTTGCTGCTCTGTTGTTTATTTAGATGTGCTTTTGAGGACTCACCCCTTCTTTCCCAAGAGTTTGGAGCTTCTTTTGAAGGTGGTGGTTTTATTTATCAGCAGGTCTTCACTGTTTCCCTGTATCTGTGCCCTGCTGTCCAGGGAGGAAGAGGCAGCATTCCTGGGAGCTGTGGGCTGGAAACTGCCAGGAGACTACTTCTGCTGATTCAGCAAACTGCAGCAGTGCATCAATGCTCTGCTCTGACTTGTACCCAGAACAAGGTGCAGATCCTCGGGGTTAAGCCCTGGCATTAGCAGAGGATAAAGAGGCCTAGACACAGTAGTAAAGCTAAAACCCATGGGTTTGAAGGAGCAGCAGCAAGAGACCATACAAGAAATCAATGCTGAGTGACTTCATTTTTCTTAACATTTGGAAGCACTTCTGGTGCAGTTTGTGCAATGAGCCAGAGTCCTTATCCACCGTGTATTTACCAGTGCCTGCAGAGCCTTAGCAATCAGAAGAAAAGTTTAACAAGCTGTGTGGAAGTGCATACAGCTGTTTTGAATGAAGGAGAGTATGACAAGAGACCAGCACACACACAGCTGGTAAATGTGCTTTACCTGGTGAAGTGACAATGTATCCTTTGCTGTTGTGCTGAATTTTGCTTTTCCTGTATCTTTTGTGGTTTCTCCAATGTCATCCCCCCTACTTTCCTTATGACAGTTGGGCTCCTTGGTGGTGCCAGCATGTGTTCTAACACCACAGAGCTAGAATAAGTCCCAACCCACACTCCCACACCAGTAAATAACTGCAGGAGGGTTCCTTCACAAAGATGATAGTCTCTAGCATTTAAGCACAGTGCAAGTACAAGACAACTGTATTTGAATTTTGGTATTAATTTTGAACTTGTGAGTGTAACTGCTGACTAATCAGCAGGAATAAATTTTGGTTGTTCAATACAAACTGGAGGGATTTGTTCCAGGCACTGGTTAAATTACTTGCTCTGCTGTTAGTGAGTCATTTGTGACCTGTGTCTGATTCCTGCAGAGAAGTTGAATTTTTGTGAGGATTTACTTATGATTTCTGAATACTTGGCCTTTTTATTCTCAAAGGTTTTGCTTCAAATATTCATGCTGTGTGATGGGTGCTGGTTTTACTCTCAGGTTGGATGAATGAATGTTTTAGATAGGCAACCAGAGATGCAATATATAGAGATGCCCTTCAGTCATCTGGTTATCCTTAGTTCCATCTTGGGACTGGTACCATCCCAATGGGGTCTGTCTGCAGGCAAGAAAAATTGCTGTTGCCTGGGCCTTTGGAGTAGTTAAGAGCTTGTTTTCAGAGCATGTAGCTTTCATGGTTCCAGCCTGAATTCTGGGAGCAGCCTGTGTCTGACCTGTGTGTGGGTCTCCATCCACTGATGGTAGCACAGCCAATGCTGGAGGTCAGCCTCATTCACAATGAGTCAGGGAGAGCCAGACTGGACTTGCATTAGGCTAGGTAAACTGCCAGGATGTCTGAATAAACTGATTGTGGCCAGGTCATCATTATCTTAAGTGAGTCAGAGATGTGTCCAGGCTGTATATTAAGATAATTGTGAGAGGGAAGGATGTTTGCCATCCAGGGACAAGGCCAATGAAGTGGTGGAATATATTGCAACATTTGATAAAAGAGAGAGGAAGCTCATGATCTTGCAAGCTGATGTATCCAAGACCTGGTCTTGTGAGGATTCAGTCCCTGGTGCCAATCACAGGCATGTAAGGTGACATTATGATCATGCAGTGTGCACATGTGAGGTCTTCTTGCTAGGGTAAAGAATTGTACCTTTGCTCAGGTTTCCTCATGAAGCCTTGTGGCCTGGCAATTTTAGAGATATTCTGAATCTACAGAGCATTTTGGATTTGCTGCATCAGTGTCAGGCAATATTTGGTGATGTAGGAGCAGCTGTGCATAGTCACTTCTTTCTTGATAGTGCCTGGTCCAGTTCCCAGTAGACTTCTGAAGGTGGCTGCAGGTTTGCTTTGTGTGTCCTGAGAAACATTTGTTCATCAGTTAGTCCCAGAGGGTTTGAAAGCTTAAGAATATTTAAGCTCCAGTCACACCCTCAGTACTCCTAGAACAACTCCAGAGGTATGAGGCCCCCAAGCCACCACATCTCATGGTGCACAGATGTTGCAGGCAACTGGGAAGGGACTCGCTTAAAGACAGGTGAGTGTCATTTTTCTTCTCCCAGGGAGCTGTTGTTTGTGATGTACTGAATTCAGACCTCTAGCAGCAATTATTTTGATGGATTTGCTCTAAATGCATAAATGATAACTGACTGCATTAGACAATATCAGTGAGAAACTGTCAGTTCCTGCTCAGGAGAAAGCAGGCTCTTCTGGCTGGAAATAATGCAGATCTGGCACTGTGTGGGAGTGGAAAACCAGAAGAGCCAAGTGCCGTTGGAGACTGGGGTTAACGCCCACGATTGCTCCTGTTCGACCACCCAGGTCAGGTCTGGCGACTGGAGGATGCAGCCAAAATGCCAGCAGGTATGGCAGAACTGTGGGAGGTTTTTGGCATAACTGTTCACTTCTTTAGAAAACTTGGGAGCACAGAACTGCCAGGGTGACTGATGAGAGTGCCAGCCTCTCATTTCCATTAGTAATAAGCTAAAAAAGGTTGTAGTGTGTCTTAACCCCCCTGCCTGGGGCCAGCACCACATCCATCACAGACAGATAGCCTCTTTTGCAGTCATATGACATGCTACTCAGTCCCAACAGAAGATCTGTACAGCCACAGCTTCAGAAGAAGGTAACCAAATCCCTGACAGTGTATCTTGGATGAAAGTACCATCCTATGGCTGGACTGAGTTCAGTTTAATCCTGTTAACCTCAGTGGGGACTCCTGGGAGCTAGATACTGTTCTCTATAGGTCCTTAAGCTTCTCTGCATGGTTGTAATTCATGGAGCATCAAATGCTGTGCCAAATTTCCTTCTCTGGATTCAGTGGTGCTGGCCTGAACCTCAAAAAAGCTGAGCAGATTGATATCAATAGCAGTCTCACAAGGGAAAAAGAATATCTCTCGCCAAAAAGACAGAGTCATCCTTGGAAAATAGAAAAGACTTCTGAGCATAAAAGATACCATCAGATGTACCCAAGTAGGTAAGGACTGACAATGTACCTTCTAAGGAAGATCTCTAAGACTCCAAAGAGCAAGGAAATGTGGTGACCATGAGCTGTAGATACATCACAGACTGAAACCTGACTCTTTAATCCCAAAAGGACCACTGAAAACAAAGAACTGCACAGGAATATATTTGGATGATCCATTGAAGGAATAGTTCACCCTTTTTGGGCATGTCTATACCCTTAGTTTATAGCACTGTGAAACTCAGTTTGTCGTCTGTCTGGGCTGTAGAGAGGGTGGCATCCCAAACTTGCTGGACATAAGCCACAATGGACTTGGCTGCCAAGCCACCCCTGTGTGAGACTTCTGCATCTCTTGCCTGCCCATTTCCCTGTGGTCCCTTCTGAGTAAGAACAGATCCTTGTGGGTTGGAGCTTTCACCAGATCTTATCCAGCCACATGCTTAGGTTCCTCAACAAGAAATCAGAGAATGGCCATCTCTGCAGTTGGAAAGGAATTAACATCCTTGGAATTGCTCAAAGTGGTGTTCTTGTCTGGAGAAGTAAGTAGACCTTCACTGATCATGGTGAAGGGGTGAGTGTATGTTTGTGTTTGTATGCATAGAAGGAATCAAATACTCATAATGGAGAGGTGGTGTTAGATTTCCAATGGAAGAGACACATTCATTAAATGTGATCTGCAGCCCAAGGCAGAGAACTGGAAGTCAGGATGGTAAAGCCTTCAGGGGATTAAGCTGGGGCATGGAGGTAAGTTTTGCTGCATCTTCCAAATCTGCAGTTCTGCATAGATGACTGAAGTCCCCTATAGTGCACTGATGGATGAGAAGAACCTGGCTCTGAGCTGGTGCTGGGTGTGATTCAAGACAGCAACTCTTGAGACCCTCAGTGGCAAGCATATCCCTGTGTCATAGAAACTGAGCTGGTGTCTCCCACAGCGCTCACCTTCAAGCTCAAAACAGCTTCTGGGTTTGGAGAGAAGCAGGGAGCCACAAGGGTCCTTTCCCAAGGGACATCCAAGCCCAAGTGCAGGCATTGCACATACTGCTCCCTGCTCCCTCACAACCCCCTGAAAAAAAGACTCTTTGTTCTAGGAGATATAGATTATATATATTTTAAGGCTTCATGAATCATTCATAGCCCAAAGATGAAACTGAGCATCAGAGCTAAGAAAAGGCTGAGGCTGTGAGGCGAGGAACCTTCCATTATTTAGTGTACTAAATCTTGACCTGGTAGTACCTCCTTGAAATCTTGTCTTTGCTTTGGGAAACCCTATTTTTCTCCTAAAAATCTGAACTACTCTCCTACTTTCAGCAGATAATTGTAGTAAGAACCTAATCACCTACTTCCCTTTTTGTTTAGCTTGATGATTGACTTTCAAAGAAGTGTATGTCTTAATGAGTATGAGAGAGCCCAGCAGGGATGTTGGGAAAAGCATGGGCATGTTGGCTTGGAATGAGACTGAAAGAGTCCTAGTGATGCTATGGGATCAAGCAGGCTTGAGGAGGTAGTGCTGAGTCTGGCAAACAGTGGCAGATGGGGATAACTGAATGGTTTGGGAGGAGAGGCTGTGTATTTTCTGAGCCAGGCACTTTCAGGCTCAGTGTGGCACAAGCCAGCTGTGAATAAGGGCTCCCAGTCACTTGTGGTCACTTGGTGGTCAGCATGAAATGCGTTTGTGGGTGTCAGCCTCATTCCTGGCAACCATATGTCCACAGCTCAGAAAATGTCTATGATTTCTTGGAAGGAAGCAAATGCCAATGATTAAATCCAGAGAGTGGCTGTATGAGGCTGATTTGTGGTGTCCTGACCTCTTGGCAAAAAGAAACACTCAACACAACCTGTCTGGATAGCAGCAGAACTCATAGCCAACAAAGTGGAAAGGGAGAAAGAGGGACTAGTTGGTTGGTTGGTTGCATTTTCTTTGTGTTTTATTGTTGTTTGTTTAATTCTGTAATGTAAGGGAAGGACTGGAAGGTGAGCTTTCAGTTTATAAGATCATGGTTTTCCTTCTTATATCAGTTGTATTACAGTAAAAATTCAGGTTCTGCTTGTCCTGATTAAATATCAAAAAATTGTACCACAGCAGCAGGAAACTATCATGTTGCTTTGCCATTGTCTTTTTAATTACTCTCACCAATTCATTGGCAAGAGTAATCTTAATGCTAAAGGCTGGAGACACCTTCCTTTTCCATCACTTTACGGCCCCAGGGCTTGTAAGACACACTTTTGCCAGTAAGGTGAAATAAAGAGAACTTCATTTATTTGCTGCTCTTCATTTGTGCCAGCACAAGAGTTTATGAGGCCACAGTCTAACCTGGGTGGCTAGTACGGACCAAGAGAAAAATAATCCCACTTTCAGCCCTGATCCCTCAAAGGCTATTTTTCACCAGAATCTTTCAGGTCACTGCTTTGCCAAACAGCAGTGGCAGAACAAGGGAGGGAGTGACCAGTGGTGAGGTAGGGTGACAGGCACCCAACAGGGTCAGGTAGGTGGCCAAACCCCCAGCAGGTTTCACCATCAGACCTGGCAGCTAATAGTTTGCAGCAAGCAAACACTGACACATAAGACAGCTGCTCCAAAAACTGGGAGAGAAATGATTTGGAAACGTGCTCTTTCTAAAGCTTTTATTTTTAATAGAGAAAACCTTTCAGGCCCCTTTTTAATTCATAATAAAAAGCAGGTTGAAAAGAATGAGAGGGCAAATGAAGATAGTGAGGCTTGCTAACTTCCTTTAAAGTTGGAAGGTCACCTTTAAAAATGGATGAATGCAGCATTTGGAGGAAGCTCCAAGGCAGCAGGCCTGGGGTTCAGCACTAGAATAGGAGGCAGAACAAAGATGAAAAGAAGAATCCAGTTGGGATCTAGGAATAACTGCAGAGCTGCAAAACCCCGCAGTGGACTTGGGTGGAGGCGGTGTGTAAGGGAGCTTCTCTGTCGGCTCTCTGAAAGCTGCAGTTGTGCGTGGTGATGTGCTGGGGAAAGTTAAATTTGGAGCTGGATAGTCAGCTGGACTGTGCAGGGACACATGGACTGGTGGTGTCACTGTAGGAGTAAACTGGGATTTGGGATAAAATTACAGCATTGCCTGACCATTTGCATTCAGGGATACTGAGTAACCCTGCAGTTGTCTCACCTGTTTTGGTTGTGTTTGTGCTGAGTTTTCCCCTTTCCTGGCATTCCTTAGGGAGTGGGAAAAGCATGATCAGAGCATGAGTCCTGGTGATGACTTGCTGGACAGAAAGCTTTTGGGCTGTGTTTTGGGTACTTTCCTGGCTCTGGCTACTTTGGTCCACTTTGTAAGCTGGTGAAAATCATGGTGATGCTGCTGTGTCATGCAGAGTTATATGAATATACTCCTTTCTCTGTACTCCATCAGTATACTGGATGCTATGACACAGCCATATACTTCATGTTCCTCTGTTACCTGCTTCATAAATCAGGTAGTTCCTCCACAGAATACTCAAAAGATGAGGTGTCACAGGGAAAAAAGCCTAACATTTGAAAAGGTAGCCCACCCTGTCTTCAGTATGGTGCTTTCTCCCCAGTGCCAGCCCTTCCTGCCTTTCCTTGAAAACCCCAGACACAGTCTGGGAGCTGTCTGGTGGAAATGGGACAGCAGAGAATGAGTGGGGACTGTGACAAGAGAAACCCATGACCCTAGTGCTGGTCTCAGCTCTGCCCTGGGCAGAATTTTCCCGTGTTGTGGGAACAGTTCTTAGAATTCACCTGAACTCATTTCATATTTAAGCACTTGCCTGTCTTTCCCTCTGAGCCAAGACACAGGGGCATCAGACACATGCTATCTATTGCTTATTAAGTGGTTTAACAAGCCCAGCTAATTACAATGTACTCAAGGATTTTGTAGCTTATGAAAGCAGTGCCTGTTTGTTTATGTCAATGCTTTAATACGTTAATACACCAATTAAACCTCGGGAGGTGTGCGTGCTCACACAGCTCAACATACAGGGAAGCATGTTGATGGTTTTCATGTCAGCTGGGGCTTCTCTGGCTGTTTCAGCTCCACCTCTGAAGGGATGCTTGTGGTTTTGCACTCAACCTTGTCAGTGAAGGGACATACATTCCCTACATAAAAACATTGTTCTTCCTGCCCAGAATTATGTTGTTTTACAAGACTCAGGCAGACATGGGCACTCTGTTGATAAGGTTTCCTTCTCTCAGACAGGCCTGGGAGAATTTTCGGGTTTTTCTTTCCTTCTTGGTGCGGATGAGACAGGCAATTTGTGCATGAAAGTGCTGTCTTCTCTCCCTCAATTAGTCCCTAGGGGTCACCAATGGGAGCATGCTGTTTGTGACATATGTATGTTTTTGCAAAGGGCCTGGCACATTCATTAAGCTCCACATAACGAGTGATAATCAGTGCACAAGGCACCCAGCGTGAGCCAGTGCAGGCAGGGAGGGTCAGAGGTAAAAGCCTCCTCCAGCGTACTCGTAGCTCAAAGGAAAGAAAGCAGTAGTGGGAGGAGGAGAAGGAGAAATGACAGATTAAAGGAAATTGAGCAGCTGTAATAAATACACTTGAAATGGAAGTGATTATATTCCCTGCGGAGCTGAAGTGCTGAGGAGGGTCTGCAGAAAGGGCAGCTGCACAAAACCAGTGTCCTTTCGGCAAACAGGCTTACAGGGAATGCAAAATGAGTTGAAGGAAGCTGGTTGGGCTTTAGTACAAGTCTTTCAGATACAGTTGGGAAGGCTGCCCTAAACATTCAGTCTAGTAAAAATAAAGATAATAAAAGGCAGGATGAAGTGACTGACATACACCAGACTCACTAAGCAAGAGATTGAGACCATGATGGGGCACTGCTGAAGTACCACAGGAAAAGGAGAGGGGAGAAAGAATAATTCAGGAGAGGACAAAGGAATGGAAAGCAGCAGCAGGATGCGGCAGGGGTGTATCAGACAGCAAGGTCCCTTTGCACATAAGCATCTCTGAGACAACAAAACTGGCCTCACAACAAGGAGAGCTTTCGAGTTTTGAGGAGAACAGTGAGCTGATATAGAGGACATGGACGAAAAGGTGTTTATCTTGAGTGATATATGGAAAACTTAGACTGATGACAGAATGAAACTCAGCTTGAATTAGCAATAAGAGGAGAGAAGGATTTTTAAATATTTTTCATCTGCCAGAATTGCAACCAACTTTGTAGAGGATGAAGAGAAAGATCTCCACATAACAGTGGCCATTTGTTCAAGGGCATGAGACAAGGTGAGAATCCTCTACAGATGGATAGCACAACCCATAATGTACACCTGAGGGCATGCACACTAGTTGACAAGCTTTTCGCTGACATTTTAAATTGACTATTTAAAATGGGGCAGCTGAATGAGAGTTGAAAGGTGGTGGACATAAAAGGGAGAAGAGACAGACCAATAAGTTTAATGTTTGCTCTGGAAAATTCTTGGAAATCATCTTAAACTTTAAGGGATCTTGTGGGAGAACACCCGGAAAGCAGAGCTCTGTTAAGTTAAACTTATTTGGCTTGAAGGTGTGGGAGGTCACACTCAACTATTATCTGTTGACATTCCCTGATGACCTTACTGTCGCTATATCTAAGGAAAATTCAGTGGATAAAGTACACTGAGATGTTCTGCAAATGTTTGACAAGGACCAGCATCTGAGATTAATGACTGGAGGTGGAGGCATTAGTGTAGGATTTAAAATAAGAACCTCTGTAGAAATCTGCCCTAAGGGACAGAAAAGGGTTATTGCTGAAAGTGTTTCCAATTGGAAAGAGGTTGAAAGTGATGTGTCCTGGAGGTCACTCTTAAGCACCTTGTTTTTCATGATGTCTGCTAACAGTCTGTGAAGGCAGGAACCAAAGTCCTTCATGCTGTAACATCATGGACTGAGGGATTTTTCATCAGTGCTGACTATGGCCAAGGTACCAAACATAGCCAGTGCCTCTCCTGATTTGGGATGTGTTTGAAAGAGGGACCTCAAGAGAAGAGAAGAAAGAGGGAGAGAACACCACTTTGACCCTCCTGCAGTACTGTGAGCAGCATTGGGAATGTACCCACACCAGAAGAGGCATGGCATGGGGAAACTGCAATTTATGCCATAGAGACTCCATGCTATCCAATAAAGAAGGATGAATGAAGCAAACTGGGCAGCATAGAATTTTTTTGTTAATTTAATTCCTTCCAGAAATGAAGATGTAATTTTTAAAAGCTCAGCAATTATTTATTATTTTTTATTTTTGTCCTCTTTCTATAAAAATTCTGTTTCTAGTCTGGAGACCTTGGGTGACTTGATGGGAGCTTTGTTTGCAGGAGAATTGCAGCTGGCTGTGTAAATGCAAGAAGTCTGAGTGAAGTTTTGAACTTTGGGTGTTCATATGCACTCAGATATTGATCTGGGTAGGTTTTTCAACTACCTGCTTGAAAAATCTCTGCTCTGGGAAAAGGTTAAGAGACTTGATTTAAACTCTGATTGATAAAGAAAGGACATCAAGGTGACCTTTTTAATACAAGCTGAATTTGGGGTCACTTTACAAGCTCAGATTGCAATAAGGAAAGAGGATTTGCAGGCAGATTGATGGATTGGATTAGTGGACATTGGCCTCTGATTTTTCCATGTTACCAGCCCTGTATCTGATGCTGGGCCTCCAATTAGGGCAGTTCAGGAAAGCGATATATATATAGTCTGGTTTAAGGTATTTTCTGATGAAAGGATGCCTGTCCTAGGCTGGCGAGGAGAAACAGCTAAAGACATATTGAAGATCTTTCCACCATTATAGTCCACTCTGTGCTCTACAGGATCACCCACGTATATTCTTCTACAAATTGCTAATGCCAGATTTAGGAGGTTCTTTTTATGCCTCTGCATGCTCACCTAAGTGCAAAACAGCATTACCATTTCCCACCTTTCCCAGTAATCTTGCTGATTTTTGTCCTTTCCAGAAGCAGTATGTTCTTGCTGTAAAACTTCACAATACATATTTAAATTTAAGGCTTTAAGCTATATATGAAACATATAAAAAGTATATATATACTCTTGGCTTCGTAGCTAAAGTTCCTAGTGGGTTGCCTTCCTCATGTGCCTTGAATACCAACTTAACAATCATCCAGTCCTCACACATAGTTCGGTTAAAGCTGAACATGCACCTTTTCACCATCTGCAATTAATCATGTCTTCTGAAGCTAACAGCACTGCAGAATGTTTTCTTGAGTCTCACCAGGGCCTTTAAGAAGAATTAAATGGGTATTTTTCCCCTGGTGCAGACACTGATGTTTGGCCACAGAAGAAAACTCTAAAATTCTTTTTGCCCCCTTCTTGCATTCAGTGAAGTTCATGCTGGGTTTTTTTGTGAAAATTCACCCCAACCAGCTGGCTCACAATGGCATGAGACATTGCTGAAAGATGACAGACAAATGGACAAATACATATTGTTTAATCATCACAAATTCTCCCCATGCTGGGAGTGTCAGAGAAAATAAAACAAGATGGATTCTCACCACAACAAGGGCAGGACACAGCAGGGATAAGGTGAAGCAATGCCATCAGGGAAGGATGCATGTGATTCCTTAAACAGCACCAAACTCCCAGTGATGAGGGATTTTCAAAGCCTTATCCAAGGAGACCTTTTTCTGGTTCACCTCTTATTCTTCAAAGAGCTCTGTTACTGCCAAGGAGAGGAAGGTGGTGTTGACTGGACAATACCTCTGCTCAGCCAGCGCTTGTGAAACAAGTCAGATCCCACTATGCAGGAGCTCAGAAGTCAACACATCGATGTCACCTTGTTTCAGGGGTTCTTTTCTGTGGGATGGACCCAGGGTAGTGGTGGGCCCCTTTCTCTCATCTAGACCTGTCCTGCTGTTACCTTCTTTCTTTTTCAGCAACGAGGGGAACCTTAGAGAAAAGGTAGATTTCTCTTGGTGTGCAGAATCACAGGAGCACCAGTACAATATTCATTGCATCCTACTCGTGACTCAGACATAGGCCAAAGGAGCAAAGGATGCCCCATCAAGTACAGACCTGGAGGGTTAAATGAGGACCAGCTGCTATCCCCATCAGATTAGCTAATTCTTTGTATGATCCTCCTCCTCTTTATCCCTCTCTGCATAATTTGCTGCCTCAACAATAGCCTAAATCACCCAAACCACAGTAATTTTAGAGCCCAGCAGGTAGAGCTGTCTCACATTATTCCTCCTTCAGGGGTTTCCTTCTGCAGGAGAAGTTGGCAAGATGGAAAAAGGGATGTGCAGGCAGAACAAGTAGGGAGAAAGCTAGGGAGACTGCAGGCAGAAACAAAGATGGAGCAAGGTCCGTTTGGGGTGTTAGGAAATGTGAGTCCGAGGGAACACCTCATCAAGACATAGACACAAGCGCACCTCCTATTTCAGTCCTGTGAGACGGGGAGTTGCAGGAGGTGGGAAGGAAGGGGAGAGCTGGAAATTGGGCAAATCAGAGAGAGAGACTTTCTAGTGAAATCATAACTTGAGCCTGAGATTTGTCTTTTAACACCTCATGTTTTTATTCCATATGGCCTCACTTCTGGAATTTTCTTGTTCCATGGGTTTGGCTGCATTAGCCACTCATTTAATGATTACCAAAGGAAGTTGTTGGTGGGAAAATGACTCAGCATGGGGCAAGAAAAGACATTGTTACCCGAAGTTCACAGAAACAACAACAAAAAAACCCCCAAAACACCAACAGAAATATCAGATGATATGTTTTTTCCTAAATTGTCTTTTTCCTTTGTGATGATGGTGAGGATGGCAACAATCAGAAACTTTTCCAACCTGCCTGGAGCTCTAGCTGGAAAATGCAGAAGACAAGGCCCTGTCACCAAATTTCCTGCTTTGAGATGGTCCAGAGATTGTGTCACAATAGATTTTTCTTCAAGCCATTATGCACTTCCACATTTGGAGGGAACTGCATTTTATCTAAAAATTTTGCACGCAAATTTGGGGCCAGTTCTTACCCTCTTCAGAGTGGACTCTGCACTAGGAACCACAGTTGTAGAGCAGCATGTGAAGTACTTTCACACCATACATCTTTCTTTAATGGCACCCTTCTAATAGTCTTGTAGTTTCCAGAACATATTCAGTATATCTGGATTTTTATAACATCGAGTCATGAATCAGGACAGAGACTGAACAGCATTGAAACCGTAGTATCCAAACCATCTACATCCTCAAAACTACAACTAAATGCTTAATGCTGTGACCCGAAGCCTGTGCTGCAGTTTCTACCTGGGTGTGCAAGCAACTGTAGCTGACCATGGAAAGGGGATGACACCAGCAGGATCTGTCTGCTGAGGCCAAAAAGGGTAGTAATTGACTGTAGGATATGGGTCTGTCAGGGAAACACCCTGCTGTGGAGGTCAGTACTGGCTGGGCTGAGCTCTCCTGAGTGCTAGCAGTGGTGGTGCACAGCAGTTTTTTTCTGCCTGTCACTCCAGGGCAGGAAGGTAGTCTAATCAAGGCTGTTGTGAAGATGAGAGAGCATTTCAGTGCTGCTCCCCAATTAAGGAGTGTGAGGAAGACCTGATGCAGGGATGAAAGTTGGGAGAAAGGCTCAGGTGGCATGAGCCAGTTAAACCAACCCTGTGTGACATCCTCCTGCTGGGACGTTGTGGGGTGCCATAACCCAGAGCACAGCAAAGGCAAAGTTCAGGCTGCATTTACAGAGAGCAAACTCCTTCCTGCAAAGGACCTGGCATCTCATTTCTGACCTTGCAGCAGCTCAGCATGATTCACATGCAGGGACAGAGGGACTGCTGCCTGCACCAAACACTGGAGTCTGTTCCAGTCTCTCTAGTGGAGTTTTGACTGAGGAAATGTAATGCTCGATGCTGCCTGAAAGCAGGTGCTGCGGGGCTCCTGGCCCCAGTGGAGCAGGCAGAACCGTGGCAGTCAGCTTGCAGGCTGGGGGAACTGATAGCCAAAAGCCCCTGGGACCTCAGGCATAGAAGGTAAGCCTCTGCACTCCTGCTGGGAGACATTCTTAATGCTGTGAGGCTGCTGCTGAGACTTGGTCACTTCCAGCTTTCTTGTGATTATCCATCTCGCCAATAGGATCCTGTTAAGTGTCTGATTACTGTGTTGTTAAAGCTTTAAGCCTGAATTCTGACTATCACGTTGTCCCTCGAGGGGCAGCCAATCCTCCTCCATCCCTCCACCAGTAATCCCTCCTTTCCCTCGGAAAAATAATAAAAAATAAAGACAAGTGGTATCTTTCTGCAGCAGCACTTTCCAATCAAGTGAAAACTAGCTGGAAAATCAAATCAGCCAGTAAGTTCCTGCAAAACACAACTCTATATCTTTAAGATCTCTCCTTTTGAAGGGATGAACTGAACAGCAATAGCTGCTGATGTAAAACAAACTATTATTCCTCCTATCTCCTCTACAAGCCCCCCTCCCTGCAGATGCATGAGTCTGAGGGAGGCAGATGCTCTCTGAAGACTATTTTCCTCTGTTAAATAAATTCACTTTCAAATAATGTGTAATTAAATGTGTGGTATTGAATTAATGTTTTATTCTGAGTGCTTTGGCAGCAGGGGACCTAGGGGCCTGGCTGGAGGAAAGAAAACATGCTCACCAGAAAGACTGCCTTCTCCTCTCTCTTTCCCTTTTCCTCCTGCCCTGCCAAGAATCCCACTCCCTGGTTCCAAGAGCTGCTGGAGTGTATCAGTGAGTCGGTGAGGAAGATGTTTGTGTAAGATCCCCTTTGTGATATGTTGCCATGGGGCTCTTGGCTGTTTCACCGAGTGCAAAGACCTCTGCAGGACACTCTTGTTCCTTCTCTACATATCTCCTAATGGTCTTAGTCTCAGAAGAGCCCAGCTGTGTGTTAACCCTTGTACACAAAATGCAGAGCCTGAGTGTTCGCTTGGGATGTGAAATTGGTACTGGATGTCTAAGGAGACAGACTCCTGAATCTGGAGAGGCAGTTTATCTTTCCAGCCTAGCGTCAGCCAGAAATTATTTGAGAAGGTGCAGAAGATATTGAGAATCACTGGATGCTTTTTAAGTCTTTTTTTCTGGAATGTTAATAAGGTTTTGATCCTGTCAGCAGTGTTTTGTGTAACTGTGGGAGCCAGCTGAGGAGCTGATGCATACACATTGGCAAGCGCAGGGTGAACCTACAAAACTACCAGCTTTGTAGAGGTGACAACAGCAAGAGGGACCAGGGTAACTGTCCTAACCTGAGGGAATATTTACATATGTCTTAGGCAGAAGCAGGTTTGGCAGAGGGAGAGACTGGGTTGGGGTACAAGTGGGACCCTGCTTATAGCTGTGTACCAGCCCTCTAACCCCAACCCCAGTGGCCACAAGGAGCCTTGCAAACATTTAATTTCCTTTGGGAAGTTTTCCAGGGCTCCTTACTAAAGGACATTTTAACCATTGGCAACAGCTTAGATGAAGGGATTTGTTGTATAAAGGAGGGGTCCTGTTGATATAAGCTCTTGCTTGAGTAACTCCAGAAAGTTGCAAATCTTCAGGAAGAGGAGAGGTGGATGCTGTCTCAAAGGCAAGAGCCTGCTGCTATGCAAAACATGGATGAGCTGGAGATTTTCTTTATATTCTGCTGTTATCATCGTCAAACATTTGCTGTGGGTGATGCACACGATTCTTCCTCTTGTTTTAGCTCCTTTGCTTTGGGATCTTCCTGGAATGGCTGTTGTTTATGCAGGACTATGCAGTGTTGTGCATCCCAGTTGAGACTGTCCAGCACCCAGTAGTCATGAAGAAAATGAGACTTTGCTTTGGGTTTAAACTTTGCAGGTATGTCACCCCAGGTAATGTCACACCAGGTAATGTTACCTGCTTCCAAATGATTTTCTGTGTGATGTGGTGAGGAAGGTTCTGGACTTGCATCTGATGAGTTGTTAGTTTAAGGGGTGCTTAACCTTTCTGTCTGCTCCTTTACATACACGCACTCCCTTTCCCCTTACCTTCAGCTCTGAGAGCACTGTACATGTGGCCTGTTGTTGGTGGTTGCTGTGTGGCAGCATTTGGAGCTCGTGCTGCAGATCAGGTTATGGCAGCTTCATGAGTGCTAAGCCAGTCACTCCATGCTGCAAATGATATCCCTCTGCAGAAAGGTGGCTCTCCCTGGAATCAGGGCTGACTGGAGTTAACTGAAAGTTGAAAGGCAGCCCTTTGGGTCAGTGCTCCCTCTCCATCTGCTATTGCACCAGCAAAAGCCAGAGTAGCTCATGATGTCCTGATTGCCAGAGATGTGCTTGGAAGTGGTGGATATAAGGTATTTACAAAGCATCAGAGATCTGGCAGGCACAGATTGGTCTTCCATTTTCCTGAGGTTGATTACTCTGGCAGCTCCTGGTGTAGGCTGGCATTCTGGATAATTTTTTTAACCTAGATTGTCCAGCTAAATATGTCAAGGCCTGTTATTTTTTACTGAGGTTCATTTAGCAGCATGTAGTGCATTAGCTCTGGGTCTGCTGGGTCAGCTGGGCAATAATGTCTCCTTCCCACCTGGGATCTGCACTCATGCCTTGCACTGCTCAGAAGGAATGAAGCATATGGTAAGAAAATGAAAAGAACTGCAGAAACGTAAAAGTAGATATCTTTTAAGTTCATTATGGAGGTGTGCGATCCTTGACTGAGCCAAGGACTGTAGTTGCTCCACCAAGTTCCCAAAGATACAGATATGCTTTGCATAAGCCTCTGTGATATATGTCAGAACTGCTTGGTACTTATAATCAATGAGTCTTTTGAATCCAAGTCCTTGAAGGGTGCCTTACAGAGGAACTTGGCAATGAACCAGTGTCTGGGCACAGTGCCGAGTTGCTGAAGCGTGTACCCAGAGGTGGCTCATGTCAGAGCTGGGAGAGAAGCCACCAGAAGTGGAGGGCTACCTATTCAGAGCCCGTGCAGAGACAAGAAACTGGCTGTTCATATCTCCATTTTTTAAAATGGTGTGGGACTGATTCTCCCTTTGTTTACATGTACTTCACAGCAGTCCATGATTGAAATCAATATCCTTCATTGACTTTGATGGATTTGCACCAGGCCAGGAGGGAGACTCCAGCTCTGTGCAGCCTGCCTATGCGTTATTTTCTCTCACTATGAGACACGTCTGTGAGAGAATGACTTACCAGGCCTCCAGTGGCAAGGCTTTTTGATCTGGTCCTACCCAGTGTGCATGCTTTGCTCTGGTCAGGTACATCGGGTAACTCATCAGCATGTTTGGTTAACATCCAGACTGCGATTGACTGCCTCACATGAAAGGCACTCTGCTTTGTACTTACATGTCTTAATATCAAGATTTCCAGTGTAAATTATAAGCTTTGTTTGTTAGATTTTAATTGTCATGGCTCAGCAAAGCTATTCAGTGTTTATTCTTAAGACTTATTTCAGCAGTATCAAGAAAGAAATGAATGAATCCTATTGACTAAGTGAGAACTTTGCTACCTCTTTGTGGACAACTTATGTAGAAAGAAAAGAGGCAATTCTTTGGCATAAATTAGTTGTTATAGCAAATGACTCAGCCACTACTAAAAATGTCATTGTTGTTATCATTTATAAAGTGCTGTTGATGCAAATGAGGCTTTAAATGCTTATGAAAATCAAGGCCATATCTGCAAAGAGTGCAGGATCAGACTCAAATCAGGATACCCTAGAAACAGAACTAAAATAATTCAGTTTTAAAACAGGGCTTGAACAGAAAGAGGGGCAAAAAATGGAGAAGAAGAATGAGAGAAAAAAATATGTGAAAAAGCAGAGGGAGGGAGGAGCTGATGATGGAGAGGTGCAGGAAAGGACCTACCTTTGGAGAAAACAGGGCCATATGTGAGGGAGAAGGAAAAAACGTATAGACAATTGATATTGATCTTTTCTAGGCTAAAAGAGAAATCTTCTGATGAAAAGGGTGGCAAAAGTAAATGGAGAAATTTCTATAACTTTGTTCTGTTCCCCCAGCAAACTACATGGTGTGTGTGAATTAATAAGATCACAAAACCCACTAGAAATACAACAAAACAGACTGCTTGCTGTTCAGGAGTTTGAAAGAAGGAGATGTGAGGAATTAATTGAAATTAATTGAAATTAATTAATCTAACAATTGAAATTGACCTGGTATAAATTATCCAGCATTAGCAGTTTTGCATTTTGCTGTGATACTGGCACTGTTCATGGTTTACTCTGCTTGGAGTTTGATTTGCCCATTTACCTCCCACTGTAGTCATCTGTGTCCAAACACAATCATGTGCATCCAGGTTTCAACTGTATTATCGAACCATGGTTTTTAAGGATTCTGGTTGTGATGGGAATTTGAAATGAAGAATTTGCAATGTCACTGAACCCCTCTCTTCTTCATTTGGTGCCCGGGACTGATTTAGAAATTAGACAGTAATTGGAAAATTAGATTCATGAAAGGTACCAATGCAATGTCCCAATATCCGCTCATGTGATTGAAATCTGGTGGTTATTCAAAACAAGTTGTTTTCATTTCACCCAGTCTGTTACCAGCTCCATATGCTCTACCTGGGATTTGGAGGTTGAGTCGGGGTCTTTTTGCCTTGACCTTACCGTGAGCTAGAGACACTCTGCAATATGATGGGAGAAAAACCATTGAATGAATGATGAGTCGAAAAGTTTTTGCTTTTCCAGGCTCAATCACAAGGACCAATGCAGAAGTGACCCATCAGAACATGCTAGATTGATGTATGAGAAATGCAGAATTAACCTTGTTCCCTCTTCTCCCCCTGTATTTTATGGCTGTGCTGGGTTTGCAAATTTAGCAAAGTAGAATGTGTTTGTGGTGAGGAGAGGAACAGACATGACTAAGGCCACATTGGAGCAAGTGAGGAAGAAGTTTCTGGTTTTAGACAGCCACTTTTCTTACTAAATTCACTTGAAGCACAGATCAAGTCAGTTGTCCTGCAAAAGGTTCATTGGTGTCTAGGTAACACCTAGAGCTGCCACCCTTCTGCCTCAGCTATTCCAGAGAAAGTGAAAGATTTCTTCTTTGGAAGCTATTTGTAGAGGTGGGTGCAGTGTTCCAGACTTATTCTTGTTGATGCTCTAACTTACTCTCCTGCTGCCATCACTGAACTGAAATCACAGGCTATTTCCAACCAGCTGCAGGTCCGGTGCTTTCTGATGTGGTTAATGGGCTATTCAGAACAACAGTGAAGGCAAAAGCTTGAAACACCTTCTCCATGTGTTAAATCTTCATGGACAAGAAGGAAGGCAGAGAATCTGCCCAACTTTCCTACTGTGTCATGTAGTAAACACAAAACTAGGACTGAAAGATGTTTCATTTTGAACTGGAATTATTGCAGTGTTGTGCACTCACATTCTTCCTGCGGGTATAGCACAGCTTTGAATGAGTTCCTATCGTGCTGTCAACTCTGCCTATTTTCCTGTCAGGTCTTGCTGTGGCTCCTGCATAGGTTCTTTTGAATTGTCTTGTTGGCTTGTTTTTAAAAGTTAATGGTACAAGGGGAGAAAAAACCAAACAAGTGGTACTTAGGGGAAGGCAGTTTGCATACACCTTGTCTACAGGGCTGGCTGCAACACAGCCGAGACAGATTAGCACACCACTGCCTGCCTAAAACAAATAAACACCAGCTGTTTATCAGACAGGGCTCAGCTTTCTCCAGAAGGAGGTAAACAGATTTATGCAGATGAACCTCTGAGGTGCCCTTGCAGCAGCGCATCCTTCATGGCTACTCGGCCTTCCTTATGAGTTACAACCTGGACAGACAAGCATAGAGGTGCAGGGTTAGCACAATAACACAGCCATCTGCACTGCTCCGAGGTGGTTTGTCACTGCTTTATGGTCACAGACCATATTTAATAGTAATTTAGAATTAATCATAATGCTCATCTCACTGTGAATGGAAGATTTTGGTGTAAAATTCACCATTTTAGGCCCCTAGCATGTGAAAAAGCAATTTATTATAACTCACATTATTGCATTCGTGCCTAAAATACTGTAAAGCAAAATTTATGGTCAATTGAGGTTGAGAGAAATTGTGTCAACAAAAGTGCTTTTCTGATTCTGGATCAAGAGTGTCCAGTTTCTGTCAAACTAATTAACTTCATGACCCTTTTATTTTTATAACCACCAAAATTTATTTTAAATCCAGGAGTGCTACATGAGTTGACCACTGCAAAAAGATTGCTCCTCTTAGTTCAACTCTATCTGCTGTAATATCACTTTTAATTATTTCTATAAATTTTCCCTGAAAAGTCACCTTTTCTCAGGTGACTAACAACTTTCTGCAAAATTTGGTCTTGAACACAGATGGGATAATATTTTAATAATGTAGACATAATTATGCAGTTTGGATGCCAGCTCTCAGAGATGTCTGATCATTTATTAAGACGTTATTGGAAGGAAAAATTGGAAGCTAAATGCTTTGGGCAAAACCCTGGAGAGTACCAAAAGAGAGGTTTGCTTCAGTTCTCATGGTGTTACTCATAAGAAGTGTAAATATTCTCATATAGTATTGCTGGTTATTCTGAGACAGTTTCCTTTTTAACTTTATCTCACACTAAATGGGGCAATTGGGTTGTAATTGCTACATTTCTGAATTTTTTGAAGTGTCCTTGGGGTCATCTTAGTACAAGATCATTCCTCCACAGCTTTCTTGACTGCTGCTATTCAGGAAACCAACGATGTAAATATGTGGTTTATTAATACAGTAAATCCAAGGTACTGTAGTGATGAGTGTTATAGAAATGCTTGCCAAGTGAAAGAGGAAAAAATACTTTTTGTCTACTCTATTAAGTAAATTGGTGCCATTTGAGCTTCTCTTAGATTATGACTTTCCTCACCCAAGTGCATCACTTAACATTTCAGCACGTAATATCTCAGATTTCTCAAGGTACTCTTTTAATACTCAGCTCAACCAGGTGGAGAAGGCAAAGTCCACATGTGATTTGTTCTCCCTGGCTGTCACTGCAGGTTTAAAACCAGAATCCTTTTGGATGTATCTACTACCCTGTGCCTTAATGTTAATAATATTATTAATATTGGTAAGTAATAATTTTCAGTCTACTGAGCAATTAACAAAAAGGTCAATGGGAATTCCCTAGAGAGGCATCTTTCATTACAAGGCCCATTGCTTATACAATCTCATGGCATCCATTTTTCCAAACAAGCCAAAGGCCCAGAGATGGCAGCTCCTTAAACCTGCCTCTGAGCTCCTAATTAAAAAACTTAATTACATGAAATCCATTAGGATGCTTGTCTTCTAATCCATTGGAGTTCTGATGCATTAAGTGGTACCTGTGTTGTTGTGGGGAACATGCCCCCTTGGGTAAATACAAGTGCCTATCTGGGCATCTGGGTGGCCGAAGTTAGTGGCAGATTGTGATCTCTGTTAGTGATGTGTCCCTGCAGCCAGTCTTAAACCTGGAGCTAGTCACCTCCACCTCCTGCATCTGCAGTGACCCAAGGGAAATGCACCTGAGCTAAGAGCTGCATAACTGTCACACATGGAAGAGATGGAAAAGACTCAAAATTGGTCTGTGAGCAAACAGATTCAGGGTTATAAACACCCCATGGTAGGAGTGGAAAGAGGGCACTGTCTCAACGCGTCTGCCTGAGGAAACCCCTCATGAATCAGCTTTTGCTCACCAAGCACTGGAGAAAAGTGTAGAGCTCTCCACTGACCTGCCATGATGTTGAGTCTGAAGCTCGGGGTGGTCTTTGCTGCCATAGTTCTCAAGGGAGGCAGTAACCTACACTGAAGGACAATTTAGAGAGATGAAGTTTTGGACACTGTCCCTCCAGAAAATGTTATCGTGGCTGTGCATCTCTAGCTGCTTCCATAGGTTATTATGGGCATTAAAAACTCCTCTTTGTATTGCTGAGGAGCTGCAGGTGTGCTTTGATGTCAGAAAGGTGCTTGGAGGTTTTGCTAGCAAGTAACTATGCCCTAGTGTTGTCCCCAGAAGAGAGTATGGAGACACCCAAGTTTTCCCAGCAACTAGTGGCATTTAATCATGTTAATGAATGTCCTGTAGTCGCTTAACCTACCCTTGTAAGTGCCTGATCCTTGGGTGGATCCAGCCCTTAGGAATGACCTGTTAGCTGAGCCGACCAATTTTCATTGGCCTCTGTACCTCTGGTAAATTAATAGCTATTGCTCTTCTGCTTCTTCCTGAAACCTTGGTTACTATTCTCTGTCAGTCTTCCCCATCCTCAGTGTCAGTGGAAAGGATCATTGAAACTAATGGATTCAGTTTGTCTGTTGTTCCAGTGACTGTATCCTGGTATGACCTTCTTTCTGAGGTAACAGCCGAGTAGGAGAAGGCTGCAGGGTCAGGGTCTAGGTCCTGCTGCGGGACAGTACTCAGTGCCTCCAGCCAGCTCCTCCTCATGCCTTAAGGTGCATGGGGGTCAGTGGTCCTACTCCTCCTCTTGAGAATGGTTTGACTTGCTAAGGTTCAGCCTCAAAAACTCAGCCATGTTTGGGTTTAAACTAATCCCATTTGAAATGCAAAACTCAACAGGACCTTCTAATCTCGCCTGGCCTGGCATCGGAAATATGTGACCTTTGTTACACCTCACAGGAGATGGATTATTTCCAGGATCATTCCAAAGAGATTAGGTCTTTGCAGAAGAATTTACCCCAAAGATTCCTCTCCCTGTGGGCAAGTTTGCCACGAGCGTGTCGTGAGAGCGGGATAAACCTCAAGTACTTTCCTAGCAGATGTTTTGCATGAGGGTAGCTCCAACCCAGAGATGGCTGCATTCTGTGGGTGGGTAAAAAGATCCCTGTAGATATTTTTGCAAAGCAATTTCAGATCCCTTGCAGCTTGCAAGAAAATTGAATTATTTGTTTTCCATTCCCTGAATTAACCCTGATTCATTCTTCCCTCAACCCTCTCTCTCCCTCTTCTTCCCCTCCCTTCAACAGATGTCCAGCATATTAAGAGGAGAGACATCGTTTTGAAGAGGGAGCTGGGAGAAGGTGCCTTTGGAAAGGTGTTCTTGGCCGAGTGTTACAACCTCAGCCCCACCAATGACAAAATGCTGGTGGCAGTGAAGGTAAATCCCAAGGAGAATGGCAGAGTCAGGCAGGGGCTGGCTGGCAAAGTGAAACTGGATGAGCCTGCATGGGAAAGGGAAGCAGGGGAGGGCTGGGACCATGAGTGGAGATTTATTTGATGCTGGAGATTGTGGTAAATCCACTTAGTCACACAAAATTTCAGTGTTTCGCTTCAAGGTTGTCTGTTCTCGCCAGTGCCAATGTCTCCCTTCCTGCTGGCACGGCCAGGAGACAGACAGGGAGGAGAAGCTGATCTGGAAGCTGTAAGCTCCCATGCAGCTGCAGCATCCCGGTGTGGATCCACCTCCCTCTGTGAGGCACTGCTCCTTCTGGATTTTATCTTTTCGTGTAACATGCAGAAGCTGAAACAAAAAAAGAACTCAGCAAAAATAAGCACTTCAAAGCTAAGCACAATGAACCAATTTTCTCTGATCAATTTGCTGCAGGATGGGTGAAGCTACTCAGCTCAGCTCCACTCAGTTTCTGCTTGCCTAGCCACAGGTTGCTCCGGTTTTGGTTATTTTGAGCCAACACCAGTTCAGCTTGGCTTGTGCTCTGCTGCTTGCATCTTTGTGATAGTCCCCATGTGCACTGTGCCCATCAGTGTGGCTCTGGGCAGAGGAGACCACTCAGAGCAGAACTGTGCTCTCCTCTCAAGTATTACTGGTTGGCAGACAGACATAGTCTAATCCCTTGGATTCAACTGATGCCTCTTACCTCCTTGGAACAAGGTCTGCCTTTGAACCGATGCTCTACAGGGAGAAAGGTTCCAGCACTATCTTCAGGATGCTGGAGGCATCCAGGTACTTGAGAGCTGTTCTAATCATTGGCAGCTCAAGCCTTTTTTTTTTTTTTTTTAACTCATTTGTCCCCTTTTGCTCTAGCAGTGAAGTGCGAGATTGCACCTTTCACCTCTGAGACTGGTTAAAGCTGAGGCAGCAAAGACACCCATGTGATTAATTGCTCGATCACAGGGCTAGTACCTGCCTATCAGTGTCAGTCATCCCTTAGCGAGCCTGGCTCTCCAGTCTCTTCTGAGTTTCATTTGCATGTAGGCAGAAACAGCATCCAGACTTGTTTCTGTTAATTGCTACTGTGAGCTTACATCTCCAGAGTGCCTTTCATCCTGCAAGATCATACAGTTCCAGCTGTATGGAGCAGGGCCTTGGAATCTGGCTTCTTGCCATCTCTGGGAGTGGCAGGGAAAAAAAATCCCTCTAATTTGGGCCATATTATAAGTCTGAGGTAAAAAAAAAAAAAAAAAAAGAAAAAAAAAGAAAAGAAGAAGAGAGGAATAAAGTCTTTACATATTAAGTTGAGATTTGGCTGCATTTCCTGAACATCTCATGCTCCTGACAGAGGCTGAGAGCAGGACGCACTGTTTAAGGACAGCTGAGGCCACAGCCCAGAGCCTGCCTCTGCCCTACTCTCAGGGGCTCTCTCCCAGGGCCAAAGAAAGTGGCTATGTTACTCACTCTATTTAGATGGACTCAGATTTTCAGTAAATCTAAAGGTGGCAGCCCCACAGATAAACTGAGTTTTGATTTGATGACACAGACAAGCTTCCTGTTTATTTCAGCTTGTTTCTAAAAGCATGCTAAGAAATGCACAAAAAACTATATCCAGAGAAGAGCGTTGAGGTGACAAAGTCAAGTACTAGAAATGCTGTAGGGGCTGTATTCAGGGCATGTCCTTTGAACACACATTTTCCATTTCTCTGTGAGCTCCTCCACTGTGATGATCACTCCTGTGCTGAGAGCTCCCTAGATGTGAGTATGCCTGTTTTCACAGCTTTCCAGTGAGTTCCTGGGGTTGTATCATTCCCATTTTGCAGGGAATGAAGGGCAGATGGAGAAGCAGGAAAACTGAGCTGAAGGGATTCACTTAGGTGGAAGACAGTGTTACTGACCTCCATTTCCAGTCCCATGGACAGCAGGTACCAGACTCAGAGTGAGCCCTACTGTAGCAATAAACACACAGTGCTTGTGGAGACCTGGCCCTGATGCCACAAAAGAGGGTATTTTCCAGGTAATATTGGAACAACTGGCACTTTGTGACAACAGCTGCAACCTGCAGATGCTCATGGATTTGCCAGAAGTTATGGAGGAATCATATGATGGAGGCACAAAAAAATCCATCCTGAATCTTCCTGGGAGAGGCATTCCAGCGATTTTACTGAGACATCCCTTCTGTTCCTCTGGTCCTTATCTTCTTTCCCTTTCTATCCCTTCCAGCTCCTGTTTCCTTTATTGCTAAATGTTTGGCTGTGCAACCTTAGTAATGTGGGAGTTTATAATAACTTTTTTTGTGTGTGTGATATTTACAAACTTAGAGTCTTAACACCTTGTAGAAATGACTGTGTGTGAAGGAGAGGAAACCTAAACTCACTGCAACTTGAAATATTATGTGCGACCACAGAAAAAAGGGGGAGAAAAGAGTGATGGGAGGAGGGACTATTTTCCTGCAGAAAAATAGGGTAGCACCACCATTACGAAGATATTAAATAACTAAAAGTAATTGGGTGCCTGAGATAAGGATGGATGCTTTGCCATCTGCACTGTGTAACTAACATCCATCTAAATATCTCTAGTCAAGCTATCCCAAAGGACAAAGAATTAAAATAGATTACGCTATGTAACTACTAGTTTGGGGGCAGAGAAAGATGAGGTAGTGTCCTAAGGCTTGGGGAAAAACAGATCCTCTTAGAGCAGCAGATCTGCTCCGAGGGGAAAAGCACCTGCTCTAGAGGACTCGCTACACCCAGGAGTACCATGGATCCCTCTCCACTGAAGGGGAACTGGTGCACATCAGACTGACTCAGGATAACCAGAACAAGTTTCTTTGAGTCCTTTTCAGCTTCTGTTAGGCTGCCCAATTAAAGCCAGAATTGTTCTTAAGCAGTCCTGGCATGGGGAGAGAAACAACAAGTAAAAAACCAGTTTTGCCTCTTCATTTCCTTAAATGTTTGCAGAGACTGTGCTGATTCTCATGACCATTCCATCTTGTCAAATGTTCTGGACTTCAACTTTTTTATCAAGTTCCCTCCCTTGATACCCTGAGATGATAACAAGCAGCTTTCAAACTAACTCTCCAGTGCAACTGCACAATAATGCACAGACAAGCCAGACACCAACCCTGGGGAATCCTCCCTGATTGCTGGCTGCACCCACAGCAATATCTTCATGGCAACTCTGCAATGTTGGGCTGTTCCACACTACTTGGAGCCTGCAAGCTGCCCTGCAATGGCAAAGTGGCATGCTCAAATTGTGGGAGATGAGATATTCTCGATAAGGATACCGATTTCAGCATCAGTCTTTCAGGGGAGCTGTTATAAACAGCAGGGTATAAAAACATGATTTTAAAAATTATGAAAAAAGACTTGACAGTGTCCTTCTTCGGAGGCAGTTTGAAAAATCTACACAATAACTGCACAGCCAGGCAAATCCATCTTCTGAATAAAGACAGAGTAGTCAGCTGTTCAAAATAAAAGACAGATAGCAAGGACTGACTGGCTCAGGAATTTAATAATAATGAGATATGAACATTCACCCCTAGGTCACCAGCACTAATTCCGCCCAAGCTGGGAATAATTGGAAGCTACTACCCTCTGAGGCATGTTTGCTGCTGCCTAGGAAATGAGCTGGGGAACCCACTGGGCCAGTAACTACATGAACAAAATGCTAAGGTGGGGCCACCAGCCCTTTCAGTGCAACAGGGCCAGTGGCAGCAGTTCCACTCCCCATCCTTCCTCACTGGCTCCTCTGTGATGCTGTGACCTGTTAGTTCTGCTTTTCCTCTCACCTGAGCTCACCTTGTGTGTGTCTGTGTCCCTTATTTCAGGCACTGAAAGACCCCACATTGGCAGCTCGCAAGGATTTCCAGCGTGAGGCAGAGCTGCTCACCAACCTGCAGCACGAGCACATCGTCAAGTTCTATGGCGTGTGTGGGGATGGTGACCCACTCATCATGGTCTTTGAGTACATGAAGCATGGAGACCTGAACAAGTTCCTGAGGTATGTGTACAGGAGACCACGGGAGTTGCTATACAGCCACTTGGTGTGAGTTCTGGCTCAGTGGTGCACATTGTTACTCAGTGAGCTGACTCATGACAGATGCTTGTTCCAAGGACAGCTTGTAGGAGGTGATGGTCTTCACTATAACTGGTGGTTTTATTAGCCTTATCCCAACATTTTCTCTTAGGTAATCCTGTGAATGGTTCCTGTGAGCTCTGGAAACCAGGGTTGTTTTCTCCCACCTCTGCAAGTTTGAAGCTGCAGGAAGCATGTCTGCAATCTTTTGCCCCGTGCGAGTAGACGAACACAGCTGCCAGCAGCTCCAAATCCTGTACACCCAGCAAAGCCATGTCCTGCTGAAGCAGAAAGGCCACTTGCCATCACTCCCTCAGTCACTCAGCTCCTGCTTCAACAGCACAAGAATCAAAATATTCCTTTCATAAACTTGCTGGTGTCCTTGATCTAATTGGTATCCTGGGCATTTTACTTGTCTCTAGTTCTCATTCCTATATTCAAAAAAGACCTGAGAATAGTTGGCAGGGCCTCAGGCAGTGCCTGTGGAATCCATCACTGAATCCTGGATCCTAAGCCTCATCAGACAGAGATCCTTTAACCTGTAGCACCACACTACTCAAGAAGCCAGGCAAGGCCTGAAAAAGTGCCATAATTGCCTTCCCTCTCTCTAGAGAGACTAAATTGCTGGGGCCCCCCACTGCCCCCCATCATCATTCAACCATTTCATCAGCCTAAGGCAGATAATTTGTGTGCCCTGCATCCACCAGCAGCAAGGGGCAGGGAGCAGCTGTGGGAGGATGTTTATGGTGTTCTTCTTCCACAAAAAAGAAATTCCTCTCTGAAGCCTGATGCAGGTAGAGTGGTACTTACCTCTTGAAATAATTAGCAGTTTTATTTCTCAATATTTAGAAAATTGGACCCTTGATATTCTCCTGTTTTGACTACTAAGTGTGAATATGATTGCAGGAAGAACAAGAAACTTGTGCACTTTAGGTCTAGATTTGCGGTTGAGATACACTCAGGATTTTTCTACCATTACAGTCAGGTTTTCCCCTGAGGTTTTCACTTCTAAGGAATTACCTACACCAGAAGAGATATGAAAAAGGATCCTGGAGGTTTCTCTTTTGTCTGCTAAGTAGTGATAACCTGTCTGCAGCTCCTCTGGGGCGTTCACAGGGCAGTGGATGAGCTGGGAACATTCCTGTATTGGTTTCCCTCCTCATTTTGTCATAGTTGTGGGTATAATGAATGTGATTTTATAGTTCAGTCCCTGTCTCAGGCTCTGGATAGATCCAAGACATCCTTGACAAGGTAGGGTGAGTGAAGGCTGCTGCCACACTGAATTTACAGAGCTCCTCAGACCCACATTCAAGGGGTAGTAGCCTTAGTTACCCTGGGACCCTCTTTTGTGGTACGTGCAAGGGCTCAGCAACCTCCCAGCATTGAGCTCTGCCTACTGGCATGAAACCGTGAGTTGGGCTGAAAGGGTATTTTAGCACAGATTGGTGATGCAGTGTTAAGAATAGTTCCCTGGCCTTGTGACTGGAGGAAGGCAGTCTGAAAAAGAGCATGAGACATGGTGTTCTTGAAGTGCTTCACAAAGACTGGAAAATTGACCCGTCATTTTTCCTGGCAGAACCAGCAGCCTTATTCCCTTGGAGAAGGGAGATATTACAGCTGAGGTACAACCTCTCTCACTGCCCTAGTTGACATCCTGAACAGTATAGTCCAAAACAGGCTCTCTCACTGTCTCAGAAAGATGTGTTGTGCCCACTGCCAGTGACTCATGGAATTGCTTCACACAACAGCGTGTCCCTAAGGCTGATATCATGCTGGACCAAGGGACCCCCTCATCCCCATGTCCCAACGCTTCCTTGGGACATGTCCGAGAAACACTCATGCCTGTTGGAATTCATCTCCAGTTTCACCGGAGAGGAAAGCTCGCTGTATTATCTTTGGCCTTTATGAACGAAAAGAAAATTTCCAGATGTGTGGTCCCGGGGATTGCAGCTCCTCATCTTCCAGCTGCATTTAGCTGCCAGCTTCTCCTTCCTGTGCAGCCTTGGAGAAAGCAGTTACATGCTCCCTTCTCTGCATGCTGGTGTGTGGTAGACAGTGAAACTCCTTTGTTTTCCAAAGGAAGCTGGCTTTGGAAGCAAGAGAGCTTATACCCAGCAAACAGAAACTCAAAATACCTAAGGGTACATATGGAAAGAGAGCTGTGGGCTTCGTTTGTCAGATCAGGTGTCTGCTGGTGGGAAACTCTGGGGAACGGGGCCTGCAAGGGGTCAGAAAGGGTTGATGATGCAGAGCTACCTGGCATCCCTCAGCAAGCAGCAATTTTTATAGTGTGATGATTCACCCAGCCTGCAGCAGGAGATAGTGACTCCTAGACACTGGAGACCAGGGATGCTGGGAGTCTGTAAGAGACATTCAGATGGACTTTTCCCAGTTTAACTGCAGAAATTGGAAAAGCAGTAAAATGGAAGAGGCTCACTTTAGACTCAGTTTCCTTGAGAAAAATACAATAAATAAATTCCCCTCAGTGTTATTAGACCTTTCTGTGCTTCCCAGAGAACAGAGAGTTTTACTGGTCTGTAATATTAACTGGTGTGGCAAAGGGAAGCACTAGGATCAACACATACCTGCTGAGTTAGTGGTGGCATGTACTGGGATGGCTCTACACACCTCCCAGAGCCCCCTGGTGTAAGACCATTGCTGGTGGTACAACAACAGACCCTGCTGTCCGCATTGGGAGAGACTGCAATGGTAGCGTCCTGCCTAGTAGAAAATACCATTAGAAAAGATCTTGACATGGAGAAATACAGGCATTGATCTCCAGGGAGCACAGCACCCTTAGGGATGGTGTGCACAGGATCTGGAGTCTGCCAGGGTGTGTGGGTGGCAAGGCACACACACCTGCTGGTAAGGGCTCTGCAGTGACCACATTTCTCTCTGCTCACCAGGGTTATCCATCCCTTCCCCCCCTTTTCTTTTTTTTTTTTGCTGGTTTTCTAGCTTTTGTTTTCTGTCTAGGACAGCAGCAATTTTGAAGTAGGGATAATTGCACATTGCCATTACAGACCCTCTGCAGTCTGTAATAAGTAATTGCCATTTACTGTTAACTCAGGCTATAGGGTTTGTTAGAAAAGTTGGAAGTATCTTGTGTTTTTGTGTCAACCATTCTGGTGAAGCAGCCCCACTGCCAGACTGTCCTGGGACAGAAGAAGAAGCCAGAAGGGTGGGTTTTTTTTCCCCAAAGCCTCCATCACTCCATGATGGAAAATAACTCAGAGTTCTTTAACAGGAAATCCACCCAATTTTATGGCCACTGTAAAGCTGAATTAAACCCCTTCCCTCAAGAAAATATGGACATACTCTTCTCATATTCCCTGTAGGCTTCTTGACACAACTAAATGTCCTAATATCCTTTCTGTTATCTCATAAATGTGTTGATTCTTCCTCGTTCTGGATGATAACAATATGAGATGGAGAAAGGGAGAGAGGAAGGGAGGGAGGGACAAGTATGTACTATAGAGGACATACTGAGATGTGTCCAGTATAGTAGGTTGTCAAAAGAGCCACTGAAATAAGGTGTTGGCTGACCATTTTTTAAACACCACCTGTTCCCTTCAGACACAGACATTTCTTTGGGGGCCATTATTGTATTTGGAAAAGGTGGCAGCAATGAGATAGCAATACATCCTTCACTTCTCACCTAGGAATGTTTACCTTTGATGACAACCGGTATCAGCTGCAGCTAAATAAGGTGTCAACTGCAAGGCATGATTGGCACAAATTGTCTAGAACAGTTTTAGAAGCTACTGTTTTTCCTGCTTTGCTGTTTTTAGTTAAACTGCTCAGTCCTGGCTCAGCTTCACCTGCTGTCACCATTTGTTGTCACCACCAAGTAGTTTCCTGGGGTAAACACGTCTGTGGGCTATTTAAATAAGACATCAAACAGTCATTTCTGCATGCACTTTTCTGCACCTTCTTCAGCAGTTCTTCAAGTGTGCTGCTGCTCCCACCATACCCATGGGGCTCCAAGATGCCTCTGGCAGCTCCAGCTCTGCTACTCACACTGCTGCTCCCAGACAACTCATCCCACATTCAGCAGCATCACCCACTCATGGCTCCCAAAAACACTCCTGGCTCCTCAGCAGTTGTTTCTGCAGTTCCTCTCCTCTTCCAGCCATCCTTTCTACCAGGAGAGGACCTTCAGAGCCATGCTTCCAGTGGTAGGGGCAACAGGAGGTAGCTGAAGAGGGAGGCATTTGGAAAACTGATGCTTGAAACATAAACATCTGGATGCTCATCCCTTTGGTGCACCCTCAAGCCCAACACAGCAACTTGGGAACAGAGATAAAGATGAGAAACAGTTTGGATCTTGTGTTGCTTTGTTCAGTCCCTTGTCAAGGAGGAGGGAAAGCTCTGAATGTGCAGTTTCAATTTGCTGTCTCTCTGTGGGGTTATTGCTGATGACAGGATTAAAATACCAAGAATAATTTCAAAGAGAACAGTATGAAAGCCACAGAGGAAATGTTGTCTTGTGTCTTAGTCACAAGAAGGAAGGTCACAGCAACATTTCTTGTATTTCCCTAAGTGTGTGGGCTTTTGTTATTCTACCTTCACACTGTTTACCACAGGGTGAGCTCTACCAGGGGAAGAGATATCACAGAGGGAGCATGGCACAGAAAGGCTGGGTACACAGCAAGGAAGGGGGACAAAAAAGGGACGGGACAGGAATAAGACTGACCTAAAGTCCTGCATTTGCAATGCACTTGGCTCAGCAAAGTTTTTCCTTTGTTTTGCACAGGATGTTCTCTGCATCTGCTGACAGCCAGAACTAAACTGGCTCGTGCTGTCACAGTTCACAGTACCTGTGTTACCTTTGGGATAGCTCAGGATATAAAAGGGATTTTCCAGGGATGAAGCTGCTAGTGTTTCTCTGAAACATTTTCCTGAGGTCTCTGGCTGTATTGATGTCAATCAGGGGGTGGTTGGTTGGTGATATAAAGGAAAGAAAGGAGGCTGTTTGGGATTATTAAAGAGATGAGGTAGAAAGAATATGACAGTTGTGGAAGAAAAGTGGGTGATATGTCTACCTCTGGGAAGTTTTAAATGGTGCAAGAATTAAATGGAGCAGTAAATATCTGGAGGCTCATTAATTTGCATAGGTCTTGCCAGAGAAGAGTGTTGATACTGCATCAAGTCAGCGGTCCCACTGTTCTGGCATTCAGTCTCCATCTGTGGCCACAAGAGGTTGTTTGCAGTAGACAAAGGATGGGATAAAGATGTGTGGCCCCCATTCACCCACCAAATGTTCCCCCAACCTCCTGCTCTCTTAAACTTTTCTTTCTTCCTTTCCACTGGAGCTGTGCAGATGGTGGGGGCTAGTCCCCACTCCAGCAGAAACAGCGACCCTGTGGAATTCCCATCTTCTGGTCACTTTTGAGACCCAACTCTATGCTTTTTGCTTCTTCCTCCCTATAGGGCACATGGCCCAGATGCTATGATCCTCGTGGATGGGCAGCCTCGACAAGCCAAAGGGGAGCTAGGGCTATCCCAGATGCTCCACATCGCTAGCCAGATCGCCTCTGGAATGGTATACCTTGCCTCCCAGCACTTTGTCCATAGAGACCTGGCCACCAGGAACTGCTTGGTCGGAGCCAACCTGCTGGTGAAGATTGGAGATTTTGGGATGTCAAGAGATGTCTACAGCACTGATTACTACAGGGTAAGGCAGCTCCAGCAGCAGTCTGATGCTCAGAGCAAAAGGAGATCAGGAAACGTTACACTAAATCAGTTTTGTTGAGTGATTGGGCTCATTTGCTTGGTTATTTCCTCATTGAAATGTGTGCAGATGTTGATCAGGCATCTCTAAACAACTATCCTTACTCCTGTTCAGTCCTGGCCATGCTTGTAGCTTAGACATCCATGCAGATGCCTACACACAGACTCTCTGTGATACCCCAGCTCACAGTCACATGCTTTGGGATGGCTCTGAAGTCATCCCATACTTACTGCCTATTTTTATACGCTATTATTTGAAGACATTGATAAATTAAAGGTAATCCAAAGAGATGATAAAGACTACAGGCTGTGACCTCTGGTGTTAGATTAAAGAAACTTTATACAGGGACCTAGAGGAAAGGCAACTGAAAACCTGACTGATAAGTGCATAAAATATGGAAGAGGAAATAATAGTCAGTTTAGGTTTGACCTCAGAACACTTTTTTTTTCCAACAGGGTTATCACTTAGACAATGGAATAATTTGCTAGGGGTAGGTTGCTGAGGGCCTGTCATTAAAGAAGTTCAGAAAGCAACTAGATAAAAATGCCCAGATTTAGTGCAGAGGCTAATCCTGCACTCATTTCTGGGGACAGACTCAGTAAGCCAGGAATACCTTTCCAGCCTTTTCTTGTGTGCTTTGTGCTCGCACTGTCCCCTTGTCTTGCACACTCCCTTTGTTCCTGTCTGCACTGTCCTGCCTGCCCAGGATGGCAGCCTCCCTGGGGGGAAAGCGTGTTTCTCACCCTTCCCCAGCTACAGCAGATGTGATTTACAAAGCGTTTGAAGCACGCTGGAGCAGGCATGTGTCACTGGAGCAGGGAAGGGCTTTTCAGGCTAAGGAGCTATGGTTTCTAGCCTGATGCTTGAACTAAGATTGGTTTATTTCTGCTTACAAGGTGCATATTTGGCTATGAGAATGATTTCTATCAGCTAGCTGAGAAAGGATTGACCCGTGGTCTTGACTTGATTCAGCAAGTTTTCATTATGTGATAGACAGCTGCCAAGTGAAGTTACTGTGTTTGGGAGGAGGAAAAATGTGATCAGATTTGTGCTTAGACATATCACCTCTCCCAGGCCAGAACACTGGCTTGCCACTAAGTTTAATCACCAGTGAGAGAACCAGTCTTCACTGTGCAGCAGAAAAGCCCATGCTGAGAAAAATGGTCTCAGTGCAGTTACTGGGCAGTGATGAGAAAACAGAGAGGTACTCTGGTTCCATCACTGCTGAAGCTACAGAAAGGAGCGAGTAGGAAAGAGAAGAGCCCAGGGGAAGATGAGGAGCAGCACATGTGATTACCCATGTTCTTACCTGCCTTCTTCCCTGCAGCCCTCTTAGTCCTGCCCCAACCACAGTCAATGCCATGCTGCTGGGGACAATCCCAGCTGAGCTTATTTTCTTGCAGCACTGAGAGCTCTCTGTGCAATGGGAGGATTTGTTGCTGTTGACATGTGAAGGCTGGTGGTGGGGGGGCCAAAAAGTGAGAACTAAGAGGGTCTCCACAGCCCAGTTTGTTGTGAGATTTTCCGTCTTCTCTGTAGTGGTGTCCTGTAGACCTCATCCTGTCTGTGCAAAGTGCTTTGCTGAGAACTGCTCCATGCTATCTCATGCAGTGTCGTAAGGCTTTTTAGTAAAGTTGTCTCTGCATAGACAAATTGCAACCTATGACTAAAGTAGTAACTAGTTATCACCTATTTACCAGAAAAAGAGCTGGTCTTCAGAGCAGCACAGGCTTTTGTTCTTAATTGATTTTCCTTTCTTTGATTTCACCTATTTTCAGTACTTTTGAAATTATTATTGCTCACTAAGTTTGTTCATGGAGGCCTTTTTGCTGTTGAAGTCCAAAAAACGGTCATAGCAAAATAAGGTTCTGGTTGCCCATACTTGCACTGATGGCATGAGGGGCAGAGCATTTATGTGACTTGCCAAGCCAAAGCAGGAGTAACTGGCAGAGCTGGGAAGCCTACACAGGCCAGCAAAGAGCAGAAGTCCAGGGGCCAAGTGTCCTTCATCCCTCCTCCAGCCACAGCCCAGCCACACTCCTCCAAGCCTAAGAGCAAGAAAGCTCAAGTGGGAGAATCAAACTGCTCCTGGGTCTCACCTATGAAAGGTGAAGATGTGGCTGAAAGTTTGAAGTTTTAATGTCTTCAGTGCTGTCCCTGGTCACATCTACAACCTGCCTGCTGAAGTTCCAAAGTCTGTTTCCCAGTGTTTGTGCATGGCAGCCCTACCCTGTGCACAGCCTACAATTGCCACCAGTAGGGCCTAGAGCAAAGTTCTGCTTCAGATGATTTCTAGAAAACATTGCTTGGTGTGTCCAAGCTGCAGCCCTGGTAGAAACTGTAATTTGTCGTATTCTGGAAACACAGGGAAAGATTCCACCTCCAAGCTGACACAAAGTGACAGATCTGGAGATCTCTACAAGCAGACTTACTTCAGTCTGCCCTGTCCTTGTATTTGCTCCTGTCCAAGCCTGGATAACTTAAGTGGGATACAAGAGTGTGTTCCAGGCTGAGGACTTGTTCCTAGGCATTTTCCTTCTTTCCCATTTTTTAATCCTTTAAGACAAAGAAAGAACAGCATCTGGGTCCTTCATTTGTGGGATGCAAAAGTGCTTTAATAAAGGTGAGCTGCTTCATTTTCTATTACACATTTGGATACAGAAAACAAATATTTCTGTAACAAAAGCGGCAGAGAGGCTTGTTTCCCCTCCGCAAGGCTCCCCACGGTCTGCCTGAAGACAGATGCGTCCTTTTCCTCCTGCATCACGGAGGGATCCTGTCAGCTGTTGCCTTTAAGCCTCCTTTCAACAAGACAGGATGGAGAGAAGATGGTTGTGGAGGTGGAAGTGGTGAGGAGAGGTGGATCAGCATCTGATTAGAAAGTGGAGGAAAGTGGAGGAACTGGGGAGAAAGGGAGAAGTAGCTCAGCTTCTGTGTGAAGAGTAAAGGCGGGGATGCTGAGGAAGCATTTCTGTGCTGTGTTGTGTAATGTACTGTGCAATCTTTGGTGTGGGTCTCTGTGGGAAGGCAGGATGGAATATATCCATATTGGAGAGAAAAGATTTGGGCGGATTTCATTTTCCTTGTTGTTTTCTTTAAAAAATTGTGTGAGTAGGCGACTTTTTTTAGGTATGACTCAGGACTGTGATAGCAGGTGGTGGGATGCTGCAGGTCAGGGACATTGTACCTCAGCCAAGCTGAGTATGGCATGGAGACTTCAGCAAGTCAGGCACATGGGGCCTGGCCAGTGCAGTCTGGGAAGCTGGGGGCTGTTACGGGGGCTGAGGGGAAAGTGTCAGAGCTGGAGTCATCTTCAGGGATGAGATTAGAATTTCCAGGTGCTCTTTCAACCTGCAGACAGGGGTTTGGTTGCTTCAAGAGCCTTTCTGTGAGTCAACCCACACAAGCTCTAGTAAAATCCAGATAATTTTCTAATTGTCCCCCAAAATGCATACTTTTAACTCCAAAACAAAACCAGGTAACTGTCCAGAGAAAGGGCAGCATTTCTTCATATTTAGAAGATAACACAGTCTTAAATTGTAGTAAAGACTCCTTAAGAACTCCCAAGATAATATCCTGACATGGGTGGGACATCTGCAGTGAACATACATGTCAAATAGAGGAGGGATTTATGTAGGCATTAAACATCACTAAGTCATTCCTCTGTCCATATTTCCTCTGTTGTGCCCTTCTGGCATCCTGCCCCAAATCCTGGACTGGGTTTGAAACCTCCTGGGAATTTCGTTCATCCTTTCCCAGAGGTCTGTCCTGAGTGTTCTTATGGTCACAGTCCACCACACAGAGGACAACTGCTTGTCAAAAAAAAGATACATGCAGGATTTGCAAAGGGTTCTGAAAATGTTTTTGTATTTCTAGCAACACAGAGATAAGCATAATAACAAAAGTGCTCCCTGTTTCTGTGTCCTCACCACTCTGGAGCATTGTTTGGACTTCGGAGAAACAAGATTTTCAGGAAGAAGTAATATCTTTTAATAGAACATATGACATTGTTGGAAGAGGGAAAAGCAATGAATTTTAGATACACAAACCCTCTCTGAGTTCTTTTTTTATTATTATTATTTTCAGTTGTATTGGTTGGTTTAATATCTCTTCCTATGAACCTTGGCTCTCACACCCTTAGACCATCAGAACCAGACCAACATTTTTGCTATGATTTTGGCCTCAGGTCAGTGTTCTTTTAAAAGTCTTGAATCCCTCCTCCTATAAAGCATGAAGTTTTACTGTGTAAACATTTTCTTCTCTTTCTTTAAAATGGCCAGCAAAAACCTCATGTTCTTTATAATTTTCAGTACCCATTGTAAGGTTGCTGATGACCATCTTCCATCAAGGCCATCTCTTACTTTAGTTCTTTTCCACTGGAATTCAAGATTGCTTTCTTTCTCATGGGTACAGCCAGTTATTTTTCCAGTGAAGCTTCCATCTGTGCAATAGATCACTGAAGTTTAGCAGCTGCCTGAGTCATGCTCCTTTGGAGGCTCATCCAGCATAGATAAGACTAATAGACTAGCCTTACAGTGAAACTGGTTTGTCTGGCCTACAGTCTTCTAGATAGAGGGTTACAAAATGCTGACACCATCATTGATTGGTTCTCTGCTCCAACCATCTTTGAACTCTTTGCAGAGGTTCAGCTGTACTCTCACAACAGCATTTTTGTGCAGACTTGCCAGAGCCCCTTAGTGCCCATGTGGATCCATCAGCTGTACAACACCTACTTTCATGTCCCTAATGCTTTCTTTGTTGTTTTGCTGTCCCACTTACACAGCATGTTTACAGCATGGGAGGTGGATCCAGCAGAGGGAAACTGATGCCCAGCCCCTGTTAACACCAGCATAGAGCCCTGTGATGAGTGTGCCGGGGCTCCACCCCATCACCTATGAAGAGGAATGCCAACAGGCAGAGGGGAGGAAAACTCCCTCTGAATTTCTATCTGGAATATGGTACTGCCTCACTTTGGGAGGAAGAAAAGCTGCCACTCGCAGGTTTTGTGGCAGATTGTGTGTACGCTGGCCGTAAGCCAACTCTGGACAGAGAGTGAGCCAGGCTCCCTTCACTCAAACAGTGTCCTCAGGCTCAGATTCAGTGCTTATGGGTGGGGGAAAGCAAATTCAGTCCCTGTAATGCTGGTTGTTGTGTGGGATCTCATGTAGAAGGTACAATGTGTGTGCCATGGTCAGCTTCCAACATCAGCACCATTTCCAGCACCTCAGAGCTGTGTTGCTGTTAAGCATCTGTGCCTCCTATTTTGTTTCTTCCTACCCATTCTCTCAGGTGTAAAATGTGATGTGCTGCTCTCTCTCCATCCTTTATGCTTGGGTTTTGGGAAGGTTTTGTATCTGTAGATATATGTTCCATTAAGGAAAGCACTTAGAAATGAAAAGTGTTTTAATTTTGTCCTGTCTTAAGTGGGATTCTGGAAACATATTTTACTTTTCCATACCTACATGAGTAAGGGCAAAAAAGTCTGATAGTGATCTGGAGATGTGACCTCTATTACTGATAGAGCTATGCCAGCCAGGAAGAGCCAGAGTCTTCTCCATGCAAGATCCCATGTCTGAGGCGCAGAGGAACCAAATTGCCCCCAGTTTGCAATAGGGTTGGAAAGAGGGGAGGTGAGGGAATGACTCAGTATGGGCTAAGTGTCTTATGAGCCTGTACTGGAGTGTTCTGCATGCAAGAAAAGTCAGTGTGATATTGAACGTGCTGGTCTTTGATATCTCTGTGGTTGCTATAAAAACCTCTGCAAATTGAATCCGTGGCACTGCTCCTTATCTCTTGAAAGGAAGATGTAACAGCATCATCTTGTGTTTTAGCCAGACATTTTCCCTCAACACTTCCCCATTTCTATACTGAGGGAAAAACAAATGTTGAGTCTTTTTTTCCCTCTAGTTTGAAACATTAAGAGCCCTTCACACAAAGCAGCTGAAGTGCAGAAGAATTAATTGGGGAAATTAGGTTGTGCTGTATTCCTGGCATTTTCTCAGAAACGGTAATTGCCCTAATTCTCCACCCTGTCAAGACCTGCATCCGCACCCTGTTTTCCCCCTCCCCTCTTCCTCACTCTCTACCTGTTGTTCTCCTGCTTGAGTTGCTGTTTTCATGCTGTTGCCACTTACTTCATTCCAGTAATGAGAGGGATGTGGCAGGTGAAGAGCTCTCACAATCTGGTGACATCTTCTTTGAAGCACAGGCACAAAAGAGCAGTTTGTTTTTGGGAAATAAAAACTCCCTGCTCTGGTACTTGACCTCCATGCTCACCTCTTCTCCTGCTTGGGATATGTTGCTGCTGTCATTGCAAGTCATTTGGCTCAGAATTTTTGGTTAATATAGTCTCAATATTCACATAAACATTGACCTCCATGCTTAACCCCTTTGTGTTCTGCCCAAACCACCCAAACCCTCACACGCTTTCCAGGAGCTAATCAGACTCAGGATCTTTCAGTAAAATCTCAGCCCCATTCCCAGGCATTTGAATTGAGGCTTTTGATTTCTCCCAACCAGTGGCCTGAGACCCAGAGGGCTGGAAGCTCAAAGCCTTTCAGTTTAGCTTCCTCATGATTTTTAACATTCCTTTTGCAGAGATCATAGACATAGCCAAACAGGGAGGAATTGTTTGTTGTTCAGTATTTCCTGACCTAACACATCTGGTGATGTACATGGCACATTTGAATTCAATGAAAATGACTCTTCCAGTCCCTCCCCATGTTGAATGGACTTTGACTGCTCTTAAAAACTGTGCAGGCTGATCTCTGCTTTCCTGGGAGCTGGGAAGAGTCCTGGGAGTAATCAGTAAAATGGTGGAGCTGGGTGAGGGGTAGTGACACCATCTCCATAAGTCAGAGATTCAGTTCCATTCAGATGTTTCTCAGTGTAGTCAAGTACCCAAGCCTGTCACCTGTACTGTAAAAACTTGAGACAGCAAATTTCCTGCAGGGAGTTCAGGAGCCCTTTCCTTCAAAGAAATTCCCTTCCCATAAAACTTAACTAGGGAGGGCAGAACCCTTTTCCATTTTCAGTGTTCCCTGGGTGCAGCCAACAGAGACAGAGAAGCAAGAGAAGCTACTTGTGACCCCCATCTATCCCTGAGTAGTTTTTCCCTCCCCTGAAAGTGAGATTGTTTTTTTTTCCCCATTCTAATTTGTTTTATCCTAGTGTTGTTCCCAACACCTGCTAGAGTCTGCCTGCATGTAATGTGCTTGCTTCTTCTGGTTGTCCCCACTTGGAACCTCTCATTGGCCTGAAAGCTCTGACATACAGGGAAAAGAACACAATGCCTCATTTTGAGCCATGAGAGACTCTCATGGTGGAGATCCATCCAAAGCAAGTTCCACTGTGGTGTCACCAGAAACAAAGAAGGATTTTGTACAGGTCAGGTCAGAGAAGCTGATGGTTCCTGGGTTTTACCAAGGTGGCCTGATTTAAACTGCAGCTAGAGCTGAAGAAGGTAGAGAACTAAGCTTTGTTATTCCAACATAGGTGGACCACAAAGAGTATAGATCCTTCTGGAAATGAACTGTTGATGCTTTGGGAGGAGTGCTGCCACTTGCAATCAAGGGAGACTGGGATGTGTAAATGTAAAGTCCTCCCCTCATCTTGTCTAGGTTGTTGAAACCATTTCCTCACTTCATCCAAGCTGTCAACTGGCCTCCTTCTGCCTTCCCACCTGCAGGACCATGACCTCAGCTCCCCTTTACCATGGGTGAAACCACGAGGTCCCACATAGGTCAGGAAAGGTGGGGAACATCTCCAGAAATGTTCAGCAAAAGAAGTGGAGGCAGAGAAGATACAAACCAATTTAATGAGAGTAAGGATAAATTATGCTTTGCTTCAAGACAAACTGAAGACCTCCCCAGAAAAATTAAGGTGCAAGTATCTTCATCAACCTACTTAATTAAAATGCTTGCTTGCAAAGAAACCAGTGTTTTAGTTTTTTCATGATTCCTGCATGGTCAGAGTTTCTGTAGGCTTTCCCCTCCTGATCTCCCCCAATTTCACAGTCCTGCCTCTCTCAGCCCCAATGGGCTCCTTCTCCCCACCAGCTGGATTGCAAAAGCCTCTATTTTCAAGCAGCTGTCCTTAATATATAGGCTGTTTAGGGCTCAGCTGTCAAAGAGTGCATGTTCAATGTACAATCAAGGGGCAACGATGCACAAAATTGCACACACCTACGAAATGGGAATCTTTCCTCAGTGCATGTTGAGCTTTGAACGCTTAAGTGATTCCACCTCTCTCTTCCCCATCCAATTATGTAGGCAAAACATGATAAGATTGCTAAAGGAATTAGTGAGGGAAATCTTTATAGTCCCTAATCAATACTGCTCTTCTCAGCAGGAGGCATCTCCCCACTCTGGCCTCAACCATGTTCTCATTTGCCCTCTGAAAACACAAGTTCACCTTCTCTCTATTTTGGCTGTGGTGACCAAGAGGAACAACAGCAGTGTATCTGTTGAAAATGGTCGTAGTTTTAGAGATTCTTCCTTGTCTTAAAAAAATCCCCAAAAGCTAAAAAAATTAAAATGTAAGAGTCCTGCCAAACCCATGTTTCAGGGTTTTAAAGAGGTTTGCTGTGTAGGCCAGAGAGATCTTCCATCCCTTTCCACTCTATGACCTTACAGGAATGGTCAGCAAACTTATAAGCAAAGACACTGGATGATAATTTTTCTGAGCATCACTGAGGTAAGATGTCAGATTTTATGGGCCAGTAGACTGATCCAATATAGCAAATCCTGTGTTCCACTGTGGATTCTGAGACTAAAATATCAATTAATGTGAAGTATTAAAAAATCCAAATCCCTTTTAGTTCCCTGCAGTCATGAGTGACAAGATACAATATCTATAGCTCAAATGCTTTGCCAGCAT
Organism: Pithys albifrons albifrons; assembly: GCF_047495875.1. NCBI lineage: Eukaryota > Metazoa > Chordata > Aves > Passeriformes > Thamnophilidae > Pithys > Pithys albifrons. The sequence goes on from NC_092470.1 coordinate 14,357,314, forward strand.
CCCCTGGCAGCAAGGCAGAAACTTCACTCTTATTTTTTCAAACATATACAAAGAAAACATATGAGATCAGTGGTTTTCACAGTCAAATTCGTCTGCCTCTTCATATTTACTTAGATGGAGGAATAAATAAGGTTTTGGGTTACTCTTTGGGTTAGTTATTTCTTATTGAAATAAATGCATGGTAATAGATCTGACAGAGGAAGGTGTTTCCCTTTCAGCTCTGTGTTTGAGGCGGAATTTGCTTTGTTCTGCACTATATTATATTGATGTTTTTTTCCACTGTTGGATGACTTCATTTGCTCTGCTTCTTTCAAACCTCCATACCTCTGCCACAGCTGGCTTTGAATGCAGCTTTATGCATACATTTCTCTTTACTTTTCCCCTAACAGTAACACTGTAATGCAGAGGGAATTTAAACAACCAGCATGAAACAATTTGCTAAACCTTTCCCCCACCCATTTCCTACCTCAACTTTTTGGGAAAGGAGGTGAGTCAGTCATTCACAGGGCAATGCCCCAAGCAAGATGAGCTGCCAGCTACATTTAGCAGCTTGCTTTCCACTGGTGGTGCCCTGAAAGGTGCCCAGAGCAATGACCAGCTGGACACACCCTGAGGCCATATTTTGAGTATTCCCCAGGCAGCTCTCAGCCTGAGCTCCTTGGTAGCACAGCAAGAAGTGTACCACCAAATCACCATGCTCACCAACTGCCCTTCCATCTTGGGATTTTGTCTCCTTTTTTTTTCCAGTGGGAACTTAATCAGCTCACTAGAAAGTCAGAAGACCTTATGCCAGTCATTCACTCTTAATTTGCTCACTGAGATCCCTACCCCTTTTCCTCTCTCCCATTCTCCAAATCGTTCCTATTTTGATGCAGAGGAAAATGTAGTGCCATATTTCTGGTTCCAGCATTTTGCTTCCCTTGTCTTGTTCTAAGCTTCAGTTTTGTGAGCAACTGGCAGGTTTGTAGGTGACTGAAAGCTGTGGGTTTAGGTATTTTCTTCTCCAGTCTGTGACAGTACTGATGGGACAAAGACTTTTGAGCAAGTATAGGGTGATGTGTGAGGTGTTTCACTGGGATATTTGTCCAACAGTACCCTTAACTCTGGCTAGTCTGAGCTTGCTTGAGTAAAGGCATCAGGCCTGGGTCCTGTTCTGCTAGCAGAGGCAGATGAGTCCCTGCACTGTGCCCAGGAGGGCTGGCAGTGGGCAAGGAGCAGGATGCTTAAGTACCAGATATGAAGGAACTACTCAAGCTTCCTAAAACTTCTCTTGTCTGGAGAGGAATTTTGGGTCCTCTAGAGGATGACATTCCATGCAAACATTCTAGGTGGCTTTACAGACCAAAGATAAGTTTCAGGAGGCTGAGGCCCCCTTGAGTGTTGCCCAGCTTGCCTTCCCTCTGCACTGATGCAGGTGATCATGTGGGGTGCAAGGTGGTGGTGATTGAGGCCAGAGGGTCTCACTTGCTTTATGCCTTCACAGCAAGGGCTGCACAGTGTTGGGATGATGCAGCCAGTGAAAGACTTATGGTTCAGTTAAAGACATACCCTTTCCCTTCTTGTCCCCTCGCTTCATCCCCCCCATCCCTCCCTCCCTCTCTCACCCTACCCTTCTCTTTTGTTTGTCTCCTTCCCTTGTTTTCACCCATTCACTGTCAGGAAGGGCCGCGTCCGAAGGGCCAGTTCAGCGCAGCGTGGCAGCGACAGAGACTGGCACCGCCGGCAGCTGCAACAGTGAGTGGATCTCAAACCCTGGGGCAGCTGGAGGCGGGGGACTGGTGCTGCTTGAGCATGAAATGACACATGGGGTTGAGTGGCTTTGGGACTAGATCAGTGACTAGTGCATTTTGGCAGTGAAGGTGCTCTTATCTGTGATGGAAACTGTGCACATTTCTACTATAGTGACTCTCTGGGGCCTCTCTGTATGGTGAGATAACATGGGATGAATGCAGAAGTCTTCAGTGCAACCTTCCTCTGTGGGAGCCAGCCCTGACACCTTTTGTCTGCTAGTCTGGACACTTGCTAAGTGTCTGACTGGTTGGGTGTCTGCAGCTGCAATTGAGCGGATGTCAACCATCACTGCCCACTGCTGCTCTCAACCCTTGCCCAGAGGAGAGGCAACGAGGGATTGGTGCAAGTTTTGAAGCTCTGCCAGAGCAAAGGAGTTCGGTTTTGCCAAGGCGGTGGCTGATGGGAGTCATGTGAACTGTGGGAGCCTGCGGAGGGCTGGTATCACCTCTGTTCACCCTGCTCTCCCTCCCACAGAGCCAAGCCAGCATCCCTTGGTGCTCGTTGTGTGATGCAGCCTGTGTGTAGGATCCTCAGACTGGTGTGTCCCCAGCTGTCACAGCATCACAGAAGCCTCCTGCAGCAGCTGCAGGGCTGCTGTGGGTGAGCTGCAGGAGCCGGTGAGAGGTGCAAACACCAAGCTTGCTTGTCCCATGGGATTTTGCTGCTGGCACACAATACAGTGCTCTGTCAATCCAGAAAGTTGGGGAGCCTTTGCTTGAGTCTGTTCTGAAAGGCGAATTAGCTAATCAACCTAACCTGCAGGGCAGTTATGACTCCTTGTAAGTTAAGGCTTCCACACTTTATTTCTCAATAGCATCCCTGTGCCAGCAAGCCCAGAGAGATGGGCATAAATATTTGCAAAGTAGTCATGTCTGTGATAAATTACCAAATCTCCCTGTGGCATTGCAAGGGGAGGTATATGCTCCTGTACAGGTGACACAGGACTAGCTGTCCCACCACCCAGTGTCACAACCACTCTTGCTCCAGCAAATGTCTGCATAGTGTTAAGTAGCTGAGTGGATCTTGCAAATCCTTCCCAGGACCCGTGATGGAGCAGGACTCTGGCACTTCTTGACTGTTGCCAAAATCACACAGGAGTGTGAGTTTAGATATCGCTGATTTTGCAGGAGATATGTCAGCAGATAAGATTTGCTACTGAAAGGTGATTTTGTTACGTTTCTGCCTTTCTGAGCCAAAATTGAATTGTGGGTGTGGATGAGAATTTAATTCTAAGCACTGATGTAATTTTGTATCCTTGGCCCTGAAGGTAGTTTTTAAAAAATTATTTTCCCCTGTGCCCTGACACTATTATTTTGCCTTTGAATCATGTCCTTATGACAGAACAAATACTGGGGTTGACCTTTGCAATGTGACATAATAATATGTGACTTCTTTATAGCTCTTTTCATCCAAAATTCTGGCCACACTATGAATGTGATCTTGCTGCTGGGCTTAGCACTCACTGCTTCGAGCAATCCCTGGAGAAGGCAGAGTTGCACAACAGTGCTATATGTGGTATTACTTGCAGGATCAGGCCTTGGAGAAATGTAGCACATGTCTGTGAATAGCCATATTTTGGAGAGAGAAAGCCTTACCTTCTGTTTTATGATTTTTTTCACTCTCAGAGTACCATGCCCAGCACCAACATGACAGCCTCCTCTTTGCTACAGTGTCATGGCAGGTAATGCTGCAGATGTATTCATAGCTATTATCTACTACCCTGTTGCCTTTTTTTTTATTAATGTTTCCCAGCTTCAAAAGCATATTAATTAATCAGCTCCCTCAGCTTATCCTGCACCATTTGATCCTGCAGAAATCACAGCATTTTGTCTTATTAGCAAGTAGGAATTAAAGAATTAAAACTACTCCAGGGGAAAAAAGAACATAATCACTTTCCCTGGTCATCCCTTCTGTAACAACCTTGCAACACATCCACAGAAACTCCCAGCTCAGCCCCCATGGCTTGACAGAGGATGGGAGTCCCAGATCAGTGAATGCTTGGGCTGAAAACTACTTTGTGCTCTGCTATTCCTGTTGTGAAAGGGAGAGCCCAGTTAGGTGCATGGAGAAGAGTCAAGCAGTGAGATCCCAGCTTTGGACTGGGCTGCAGGTCCCTTCAATGCTACTGATGTCCTCTGCTGAATAGGAAATTCAATTAGTTCTCCTGTGCCTCAGTTTCCCATTCTTAAAAGATGATCTCTGCTCATCCTCACCAAGGAGATTCACATGAAAAAGAGATTACAAGGGATGCAAGTCATTATGGTGTTGAGAAACAGGTAAGTACCTTAGGGATTCATAGGGAATCTGTAAGCTGAGACATTTGTGGTACTGTTTCACAGAGTGAATTTTGGAAGTCCTTAGCCGTTGGAAAATGCAAAGAGGGAAGCAGGTAGAATCCTTGCACCCACCTCTGCTTGGTATGTTCAAGATGGGTAGAACTGGGAAAGAGAACTGCACCACTGTATTGATGGAAGTGGTTAAATCTGGGGATGGAGACCCGCTGACCATCAGCAGGTATCTACACACTTCACCACTATTTGCCATCAGTAGAGCACTGCATCTCCCCACAACCTGAAAAAATCCCTTAAAAATAAATACATTAGGAGTAAAGAGATCTGGAAGGGATTCCCTGGATCATCAAATCTAATCCCCTGTTGCATCAATCACATCAGATTTATCCTTTTCATAATCAAGCACCACTATTAAATGTGCTCCTAAGGGAAGACAGTCCCAGAATCTCATTGCTTTAAATCGTAGATGTTCCTGATTTTCAGTCTATGCTTAGTCATGGCCCAGTTGTTAAACAGCAGGTACCTGGCACAGAAGCAAGAAATTTAACACAGTTTTCTTAAAATAACCACCTAGAAATCCTATCCACAAAAAAAAATGCTGAGGTTGCAAAAGAAAATGTGCAAGGTCAGGTAATGATAATGGAGAGGCCTGAGCTCACACTTGTCTCTGCCTTGTAGTACAGATTTTACATAATCAACTGCTGTTAAGCTTGTCTGATCCAGGTGAGGTGCAAAGCAAAAGTACTCACAGAGCAAAGGAACTTCTTTGCTGTTTTTCACCATCATATTAATTGTGTAACCCTCTCTCTCTTTTTCCAGATATAACTAAAGATATGTTTATAACTAAGCTAAACATTTGATTATTTTTTCTTTTGCTGGCAGGCTTTCCATGCCATTTATTGCTTCATTGTACAAGCCATTACCTGCACAGCATTTTTGAGAAGTCACCAAGTTCATAGAGTCATAAAATAGTTTGGTTTGGAAGGGACATTAAAGACCATCTAGTCCAACTCCCCTGCCATGGGCAGTGACACCTTCCTCTAGACCAGGTTGCTCAAAGCCCCATCCAACCTGGTCTTGAATGCTTTCAAAGATGGAGTTCATTGCCCCATTTTACAGATTAGGAAAAAAATTCCAGAGCTATCAGCCATACAAACCCATGGAGCTGCAAGGATGACTTCTCCGACCAAAATGCCCCTGCTTTATCCTGCGCAGTCTGATTCACTCCAAACTATGCAATTGCTATGCAGACAGAGGAAAGTGACTGGTGCAGCAGTCTGCCCTGTGGCACACAGTGTATGTTGCATGTCATGGAAATGATGGGATGCTCTAGACCCATGACTTCTTTAGTTAGTTGATCAGAGTGCACAGTGAATGGGCAGAGGGGAGAAACTGGTGAGTGTAGTCTGAGGCACAAATTTGCAGTGTTCTCCATTAGACGCAACCCAGCCCAGTTGTGACCCAATGGCACATGGAGTCTGTGCTTAGCTTGGGCCACTGCTGCACAGCATGGCCAGAGTGACTAAGGAGAAGGCCTCATTTGCCAAAACCAGGTTTGGAACTAGGACGCTGCAATCCAATGTTTGCTTATTTAACTTGGCAAGTGTTCAAGTGAAACAGGCACAGAGGGGAGGTGTCAGAGCTGATCTCGGTACCCGTGTGTGGGATTTTGACTTTCTATTTCAGTGCTCCTGTTTAGAAAAGAAATGTATGCAAACCATCCCCCTCTTTTTTTTTTTAAACACTATTTAAATGTCATAAGAATGATACAGTGCCCACATTAATGCGCCTAACAAATTAAAATATTTTATTAGTCTATAATCTGAAAATCATTATCGTGGTTACCATAAAAAACTGAAGGTCTTCAGAGGGAATGGTGTCAGTGGGTCTAAAATGTATGCAAATGTATTCCATTTCCATAAAGGTACCAGGGGTCAAACAGGCAGCCCCCAGCCCCAGGGCAACAGGCTGTTAGTGTGGGAGGGAATGAAATGCATCTCACAGTGGGGAGAGGGAAAATGGATCTCTTGGCTGATTTGCCTGGAGTTTTGCAGGGTGAATGCCTGGGGTTGTGCCTGGCTGGTTGGGATGGTTTCAGAGGAAAGCGTTGGTGCTGTTTCCATGCATGTCCCTTGTAGTGAGAGTAAGGAAGCACTCCAGGCGGCTCATCCCAATCATGGATGAGCTCCTCGGAACCTCTGGCTCCATCCTGCTTCCACAGGCAGCACAGAGACCTGTTCCCCTCAGGCACCCACATGCCTCTGGTGCCCCCTTCTTCCTGCAGATGACTCTGGATGTGTCCCTCCAAATAATTGATTCCAAACACAGGGCAAGCAGAGACAGCTGTATCCAGCTCTAAGGAAGCGGCCCATTCCCACTGCCCCAGACACCCAGCACTCAGAGAGGCTGGATGGCAAAATAGGCCCTGCGTTATCCTGGAGACACTGGACACTCCCAGAGCAGTGGCTCCTGAGCCAGTCCCTTGCCCTGCACAGAGCCAGTAGGCTTTTGCTAGTTATTGCTCACTGCCTTGGGCAAGTGTCACATGGTTCAAAGATTAATTACCATTTAACTGGCTATATTTCCATCTCTGCGGAAGGCTGCAGTGGAAAAGACAGGAGTACTGGGATCATTTACCCTGGTATTACACAGCAGATTACCCTGTACTTACGAGGTCACCAGTTACCATGTAATTAGACCTCCAACGCAGGGAAGTCTACAGTAGGTTTCCAAACCACTCTTCTTCCCCGTGTCAGAGAAGCAGAGGGATGGCAGCAAAGTGCAGGCTAAAGCCTCATTAGGTGCATTTAAAGCTGTTAAATAGTTTAAAATTCAAGCTGGAGGAGGTGCAATGAGAGGGCAGCAAAGTCACCTGCGCCTGTCAGAGAGAGGGAGGGGAAAAAAAACAGAGCAGTTTTCTAGGAAGTGCAGGAAAGCCAAAACAGAAAAGAGAGGGCTCCCTGTGCCAAGTGGCTGAACAGCAGCAGCAGCTGCTGCTCTTGAAGTTTCAACAAAGGTAGCTTTGCAAATAGTGGAGAGGTCTACTGAGCCACAAACCCTGCTCTATGGGATGGTGTCCATGGAGCCATGAAGGATGCTGCAGAGGGGATGCCCTGTGGGTCAAGATGATGGGTGAGCAGCAGGGCACCCTCCCTATGTCTGCTGCCTCTTGCTCCAGACTGCCCTCCTCAATTTCTCAAACACACCCAAATCAGACACCTACTCACAGAGCATTTGGAAGAATGAAAAATGCCTTTGATTATCAACCACAAATTCCAGTGGCAGCTCATTGCATTTCTCGTGTGGCTAATAAAGCATCAAGCCCATTCTGATCAATGTACAGCAAGTAGCGCTGTAAAGTGAGATTGTGCCTGTCCCAGGCCACATTGCATTTTGTTTGTATAAACCATGTCCTCTTTGAACAAAGCACAGTCTCTTGTGGAGTGGCATCTCCCTAGAAAATGTGGCATTCAGTGTGCCAGGGAAAAAAATACTTTTTTCTGAAGCCCTCCATGTAAAGAACCCAAGTCAAAGAGCAAAGTGTGTGTCTTTACAGTAATCATTATTTTAAATACTCTTCTATTACACAGTCACATGTCCCTGACTTAGCCCCACAAAGAACATCCATAAGGTCAACAGCTTCTGGAGAGGTGTGGCAGAAAGAAAGACCGTGTGAAGCCATTGATTACTGAGGAAAGAAAGAGCTGTATGTAAATACTTAGTTAAAGAATTAGCAGAGCGGGGAGATGTGCTACCTGATTGCAAATATTTACAAAGTGTGCTTGAAGGTTAGAAAATGTTGAGAGAAGTATATAGAAGTTAGCACAGGGATAATGTGGAAAGGATGAGAATGGAGAAAATCAGTGTGGCAAGCAAGAAATTTCCATCATGTAGGCAAGATTTGCTTGTGATTTCCTGAGGGAGGCTATGGGTTGTTCACTGGGATATGTGGATTGGCACCCATCAATACCTTAGCAAATCCTTTAGGACCTGCTCTTACAAAGGAAAGAGGGAAGAATGAAATTTAATAGGGTTTTTTTTCAGCTCTACTCTTTGGGCTGTAAAGTGTTTTCATAGGCAGGCATGCGTGTCATTGCCGGTGCATGCTGCACACACATACCTAATGCTCCTGGACTAGAGCGGCTTATCCAGAGGCAGTGAAAGCAGCCAAGGCTTTAAGCCCCACAATTGTAGTCACATTTATCCTTGCAAGTAAATGCTCCAGCAATGACATAATTGAGGACTGTCCTGTCTGCTCAGCATATGTCTGCAGGGTCATTCATTCTATCCGACACTGCAGAACATTAGCGGTTTATAGACTCACTTTCTCCTTCCGTCCTTCCTCTTGTGGCTAACCCTAATGGAGAGCTCGTGGCTAGAGACTCCTCCAGGAAAACTTGCCCAGTTCAGAGAGCTGGCCATCTAGAAGCAGTCCTATATTAGGGAAAAACTAGTCAGATGTGTCCTACCAGCTGCTGGGTTTGTGCAATGGTCTCAATGGGGCTCACTGGGATGGAGTGTCTGGCTGCAGGAAAGGGAGCAGAAGGCAACTAGTGGTATCTTAGTGCTTGAGGGCTCTACTGGCATTTGGGAACCAGGTTCCTGTGTTTGTGGGTTTGCTTATTTATTTAGGCTCCTGGCTAAATAGAGAGGAAGAATTTTAACACAGTGGTTAAAATGCATGGGACTGCAGCAGCTCTGTCCTACTCAAGGGCATCCAGGAGACTTGATAAAGAATGGAGGAAGCTTCAATGCACAGAAAGTCTCAGCTGAAAAAATAAAGAAGAGGATGCAAAGCTTGATTCCTTCAAATTTTCAAATTCAGATGTTTTCCAGCAGAATCCTGCAGCCAAGCCCCAACTTCATCTGCACATTACCCCGTTTTTGGCTATTGGTGGTTTTAGTTCTTCATGTTCCCAGTGCTGCTGCTGCTCCCTCATGGTAGTGGTGATCAGATGGGTGCTGTCTCTGTCTTCTGTGCCTGTCCCTCTCAGGCTGATGTCACTATCTGCAGCCTCTCCTCTGCTTGTCACACCAGCTTTGGCCAGGGATGCTTGAGGCAATCATGTAAAGAACAGAACTTGTCCATGACAACTTCCCCTAGTTTAGGTCTGAGGAAGTTCAGCCGTGAGCATCATTATCTCCAACGTGTATCTGCAGTGGTTTGACTATGGTGGTAGGGGTTGTGCAGGTTGGGATTTGCCTCTGCCATGAAATGCAACTCTGCATTCAGCAGTGCCAGAGCTGGCACAGCTTTCCCACCGACTCTGATGAGTTTAATCACATCATTAGTAGGTGTGACACTGCAGTCTCTGATGATGAGCTCTTTATTTTAACAGGGCTTGCATTGTGTTTGTTTGAGGTGCCATCTGTGCCTGCACTGCCTTCATTAGGAGAGAAAGCCTATGTGTCTTCTGATGTTGATCTGTATTTCTCTGATGTTTCCCTGCTGAGAAACCACTATTCAACTAGAGGATGAGAATCCTGAAGGAAGGCACTAACACCCAAAATGCTTAAAGAGGTCAAACAGACCATTAGGAAGTGCACTGTTTGAAACAATGCTCAACTGGCCTATGTGAACCTGTCTGGAAGGACTGATCCAGCTATTTTATTCCTGAAAAATTTTCATCTTGGTAAAGCACTAAGGCCGCATCCTTTAATCCAAAGTGCTGTAAGTTTTCAGGAAAGCAAGGAACAGATTTTAATTTTTAAAATACTTTCAATTTTTGTGTCTCCATACTATGATTGCACACGGAAGTCTAGGGGTTGCTTCTTCAGGTTTTAGATACAAAAGCTATTAAAATTTGAGGGTGCAAATCTGAACATATAATATTCCCCCTTAAAAACTCCATGGTATATATTGTGTATATTAACTATATGCTATTTATCCAGCTATATGTTTCTGTAGTTGTCCCTTGATCAACAAACAGGCAGCATGGTGTACTCAGGGTGTTTCACTGCTCTTAAAAAGATTCACAAATGACAAACCAGGCAGGAGCTGCCACATCGTGGTCCAGCTACACATAGAAAGGGACTGTTGCACAGGGAGATACATACCCTGCCTTGTATTAGTTTTCTGTCTGTATGCTGCCACACCAATGCTCAGTGAATCTGACATTAACAAGAAATAGATTTCCAAACAATTTAGCCTAATGAATTTTGAATATTATTATGATTAATGCTGAGACAGTTGAACTGATTAGCCAGTATCCAGAAGTTAAGTAATGGAGCCTTATCTAAATCTTGTGTAGTCCTCAGTCAGGAATGGCTCTGCCTGCAGTCGAAGACAGGGTGTTGTTTGTTACCCAGAGGGGAATCACTGGCAGGACAGAGAGAAAGGCACAATGGAAAGGGAGATTATGAGATACCCATCTGAAAGCATTTTAGCATGGAGACATCACACATGCAAGTTATTGCTCCTATTTCCTAAACTGCATTTCTCAGGCCATTTTGAGACTTTGCTTTTCTATCATTAGGTTAAGATTTATTGGGCAAATTTTTTTCCTACTTTTGAAAGCCAGAAACTAAGTTGATTTTCATTCTCTGCGTCACCAAAAGAACAGAATCCTAATGGACACATTTCTTGCATCATGATGGTTTACTTAGCTTCTATCTGATTAGCTTTTGAGCTATTAAACACTTCTTGTAGTATTACCAGCAAAATGATAATGTAGATCAGTCATGGACAGTTTCTGTTGGCACAGGCAGTCTTTGCAAACTGCAGATCTCCTTTGAAGCTGGAACTAGCCCAGAGCTGTGTTGTCTCATGGGTTTTGCAAGTTTCTGAGCAGACCTGTCCTAAAACAGTGTGTTTTGTCTCCACCAGCCTGGTGGAGGCAAGTTGGTAAATCTGTAAGGTGCCTGACAAGCTATCTGAAGGCTGTAGTTTGAATACATTAGTGGCATTCCCAGCCTCTGCTGTTATGTGGGCAGTGATGAGAAGGAAGGCAGCCTTTGATCAGCCCTGGTGCGTGCCCATGTTGTGGCTGTGATGTAGAGGACTGCAGAGGCCACCATCTGCATGCATCCCCTGCACAGCTGCCCAGTGCCAATTGGGCAAACCCACCAGAGAATCCTTCCCCAGCACTACCACTTTTCTCCTCTGAAATCCTACTGTGGAATCTTGTCCTTTTGGGCCACGAGAAGCTTTCAGTAGGTGCCCAGGGGATCAGGAAGCTAGTCACCCTCCTTCACCTGGGAAAACTCGAGCAGCAACCTTTAGGACAAGGGCTTAGGACCTACTAGGAGCTGGTGGTGGTTTTGCTGACCTCTTTACTATGTGCTTTGCAGACTAGTGCTGCTCTGCTCCCACATGCCCCCAGGTGAATGGAGAAGCATGGATGGTGTTTCTCACAGTTTATATCCTAGTGTTGGACATCACAGCTTCTGAAGCTTTTACACAGATGAACATATGAAACTGGGTGTTCCTCTGCAGGCTGGGTGTTCCTCTGCAGCTGCTTCCGTGCAGTGGGTGTGGCTGCTTTGAGTTTTGGGAAGACAAGGGGAAGGATGAATTGTGGTAAGGTGCACATCAAACAGATTATTGACAAATATAATTTAAAATATATGTCTGATTGCTTCTCTGTTTCCATTTTTTAAACCACCTTCTGCATTACCTCTGCCATTTTTAGGCAGTAGATAATATTCCTGAGAGGATTCTTGGGCACAGGTAGCTCTTATAGCAGTGGTGATTTATCTCAGACCATTTTGAGACAGCAGAATTTACCTCTAGCTACAGCCACCCCTCCACGTCTGCCCCCTAATTTGCATAAGTAATTGGCATCTTGTTAATGGCTCATTAGGAATGCTGAAAACCGTGGGATTAAAACAGCTCAGTGGAGCAGAGATGAGAGGTAGGAGGGGGGAAAGGCCGCTGTCCCTGCTTGCAAATTACACCAGTTGATTCAACGTGATTCAGAATTACAGGTAAGAAAGTAACTAGATTGCTAAATGAGGTAAGGAAAAACAATGTCGGTGGCATGCTTTATTTTTAGAGTCATGTTTAAACACAGTATGTGCTTCTAGGGGGAACAAACAGTCGCTTGCCAAACAGCCCTACCAACAGCAGGAAGCTCTCTCCCCTTTCTCAGTTTCACATTAACCCTGCCCGGTCAGTCTTTCCTGCTCCTGAGCAAGTACGCCTGGCTCATTACATCATCTCGTGGCAGAGACATTTGATTCCTTTGCCCATTCTCTCTCTGGGCAAATCAAATCCTCTCCCCTCTGGCAGCAGGAAATCAGCATCTCCCCTTCTTTGGGCAAGCCTGGGACACCCAGCACAGCACTAGGGTAGTAGGAGATGCAGCTCCAGGTTGCTTTGTGCATTCTGTAAGTCTCCAGAATCCCTTGAAAATTATTATGAGATGTCTTCACTCACTGGCATGCAGAGAGACAGGCAGCCAGCCTTATGCTGTGGCATTGCCAGGGCCTGAACTGCAGGAGATGGTTGGTATAGCCACCAATTTTTTGAGAACTGGGACAAGAACATGGAGCATGGTGAGAACACAATCAGTCAAGTAAGCTGAAAAGTTTGATGGAAACTTTTTGTTGTTTGCTGACTGTGTTAAAGCTCACATTCAGCACTGGCTATGACAGCAGCAGCCACAAAGGCACAAGAGGTGAAGGCAAGGACAGGGATATGATGGCTTTTGAATCACTTAGTAGAGGATCAGCCTGGGACTGGTATGGCCATTATGCATGATGCCTTTCAGTCAGGAGAACACCTTGGGGAGTTTTGGAGGCCAGAGTAATTCTGGCAATGGTGCAGTCTCAGATATAGCAAGTACTATTCTTTCTGAATAAGCTGAAAAGAAATTACACATAAAGCACTTGAGATTCACATCCAGTCACAACTTTCAGTTAAATTCAACTATGCCCAGCCTAAACTACTTGGCTACTTAAGAGCCTAGAAGGGTGAAAGTTTAACCTATGAAGTGTGGGACAGCTAAGGTTCATCAAAGCTCAGCTCTGTCTGGCATGTCAGAGTTGATCCCTCTGCTTTGCAAAAGGTGCCCAGGAATCTCTCAGGACTCACTGAGGCAAAACACTGTCAACATCTGATAGGGAAACATTTCTCAGTTCAGGGAAGGCATGTCTCCTCCTGGATCCCCAGACGTGAGCATGTGCTGCCCTTTACATTGCCCCTGAGAAGCCACCTGCTTGTGCCCCAACCTGAACTGACAAACATTGACTCACAAAAGCGTGATCTACAGCAGTTTTATTTGTTGTTTATTCTTCTCTGAGAGCTCAGCTTAGCTAAACAGAGGAGCTTTTCCTGCTTCTTGCTTTCACTGCTATTTTTTTTGCCCTTGTGTCCTCTCGGGTGACCCAGCCACCTGTGGCTCTTATTCATACAAGGCTGTCCAGAAGTGCTGAATTACAGCACATCCTGCCCACAGCAGGAATCAGCATGTCCTGATCGGAACATATATCTGGCTGGTGTGGGGAGGCTCAGAGCTAAGTATCTTCCAGGGCTCGCCCAGTTCCTGGTGTTGAGGTCTAAAGGACATATGTTCTGGTGCAGCCCAGCCTGGGATGGCAGCCAGGTCTGCAATTAAAGATCCCAGGTCATCCCTACCTACAGCAGCAGAAATGGAGATGGCAATCAGAGAATGTGTGTTTTACCACTAGGCTGAGTGAATTGGGTGTTGAGTGAATTTTTTCTGAGAGGAATAGTGCCAAGGTCTCTACTACTGCTACATGTTTCTGTACAAAATCAAATGTCTCTGCTTCCTCCACATAAATGGGAATCTCAAATAATATTTCTCCATACTAAGACACCTACAGTGGTTACTGTGACCTTCCTGAGGCAGGATCAGGAGCAGAGCCTCCATGCCAGGAACAGGAAGAAAGGTATGAAATAACCTCATAACGCAAATGTCAAATGACCAAGAAAAACAAAAGCACTGACTTCTTTTTTTAATTTTATTTCAACATTGGGAAATAAATGGAACAAAAAAAGAAAAAATAAAATACAGTCTAAGAGTATGCCAGAGACCAAATCACATTCTTAGCTGAGATCAATGAAGGAACCTTCAGCTGTGGGCATGGAGTGAATGGCTCAGTAGTTTCCCTCTAAGTGCGGCTTTGGACTACGGCCCTGGTGCTAGTATGCGATCTGGGAGGGGGAAGACGTCTTCCTACCAAAAGCTGACTTTCATGTTTTAGAATCTGTATTTCCACCAGTCCTGAGTTCTCATGAGGGTTTTTCATCCCTACTCTGGTTTTGATTTCCTCTGTCTCTCTGTTAGTGACTCAAACTGTGGGTATATTCCACAGTCTTTTCTGAACACTGCTGCTCTACTACCTGCTGCTGTACTGTCAAACTCATGGGGGATAGCGTCTCATCTCTTCCCTTCTTAATCAGCTGGATGTCATTCAGAAAGCTGGGACAAGGAGAATTTTCCCCCCAGACACCAGCTTTCCTTGGTAGCTGACAAACCTCAAGCCTTATATAATACTACTTGTACATAGCACTTATATAGCTTTACATCCTCAAGTGCTGTACTAGCATTAAGTAATTATCTCTCTCCCCAATGGCCATTAATGTTGGCCTTTCATGAACCTCCCTCAGCTCCCTGAGGTTCATATCTAATACAGCAATAAGCTGCTCAGAGGGAGTGACGGACTCTCTTGCAAGTCTGTGGGCTTGGATATGTAATGAGGCTTCAGAGCAGAGGCCAGATGCCCTGGAGTATCAGAAACATGTGGCTGTAGACGAGGTCATGCACTTGGGAGCATCCATCAGAAAGGGATGGAAACAAGTAGGTGATATTGTGATCTGGAAATGGAGAGAGAAGAAGAAAACTTTGGCCACTCAGAGGATGTGCACTGATTGCTCTATTTATTGCCAGGATAGCACTGTAAACAGAAAGAGCAAAGTGGTGGGAATAACATGTCAATGCGGGCATGGGGAGTTGATACAGGGAGAGAAAGTTAGAGAGCTAAAAATGTCAAGCAAAGCTAGACAGCCATGGCAATGGGATAAAGAGGCCAGTCTGCAGGTCTATGAAGCATTAAAATAACAAGGAGAAAGGGCAAGCTTGGCAGCATCATAGGATTTAAAGAGAGGAACAGAAGAGGATTTACTTGTCTTATTTGCTTGCAAGCAAAGCCCTCTTCCAGGCTGTGGAGTGTCTCCAGGGAAGATGTTGGAATGCCACTGTTCCAGGACATTTTACCCTTAAGGACCTTTAGAAGATAAGCCTACATGATGGGCTTCCCCATCCCTGGATCGCAGAGAAATGAAGATGGTGAGGGAAGATCACATGGCTGTTTTAGAGAAATCTCAGAAGTAACATTCTCCTAGCAAACACCAGTCCTGCATGGTCACTAATTTCTGAAACCTGCCTGGCCCAGCTCTGAGCAAGCAGAGGTTTGACCAAAACAAAATTTCATCTTCTCCCTAAAGACACGATAATGATTCTTTCCAAAGCCAAGGACATGCCTTGTAAACTGGCTTTGCAAAATAAGAAAAAGAGCATCCTTTTTTGGCAGCCTGATTTAATAGCATCATTTTGTTTTTATGCTTCTGGCAATGGCTGGTCCTGTAAAACAAGTATGTAGCTATGGGCATCACGTGCAAGTCTACAGTGGCATGACACAGCTCACAGCTATTACACTTTATGCAAAGGATTTCTGTCACCTTGGACACACTCTGCTTCCTGTGGCACCAGTACTGCAATCCCTCTGTGCTCAACTCTGAATCATTTTGCTATATCAGCAAATAATGGTATGGCTGACTGCAGACCAGGAAGACTTGACTTGGCATTCACTTGCTACAAAGCTTCAGAGCAGGGCCTTTCCCTGCTTTCCTGCATCTGCTTTCTCATCTGTGAAATGGGAACTTTAATCCTAATCAGTTTGCAAGGGAAGCAGTAAAGGATAGGCAAAGGCGATTCTTGAAAACATAATAGTCAGCCTTATGTGCTAGGCTAGACATTGGAGTGGTTTTATGGTAGAGTTTAATTGATGCCTGTTCTGCTTATAGCTGGTAAGTGCAAGACTTAACATTTGCTCTCAAAAATGTGGCACCCTGTTTGAGATGCAAAGGATACCACTGCAAGAAACACCTTATGACTGAGCATATCTGGGCTGTGTGTTGGGATCCACATGTTTCTGGGTGTTACTTGTTTGGGGTTTATTTTTTTCCCCCAAATTAATTTGATTATTAATTATTATCAGACTAATTTTTAGTAAAATCTATGTCTTGACATACATGACAGAGAGTAATGCTTTGATAGTCCCTGGATTCCACTATATAAGTTAAGCCAAGGCTGTGTTGTCATGTCCTTGGGAAAACTGTTGACTGTCTATGTCACTTTATTGGCAGATCTTCACCAGGAGGTGTCTAGAACAGACCAAAGACCTCAACTTTATTTTAGCTTACTAGAACTGAGATGGGACTAGTGATTTCTCTTCACTGCTTTCAGGGCAGATTCTCAGGTGGTGTCAATCAGGCCTCCCATTTGAGCAGTACTGCTGCAATACAGTCTGTGTAAGTTGAGGATCCGTTTCATACATTGTGAACTGCTGTAAGGCCTGTTCAAAAAGGAGCTAACTGTTCTTACTACATTGTACTACCTGTAATCACAAATGCTTCTGCAATATTCAGGATATTGCAAATGTAGAGAGCTTTGCAATAAGTAATCATTTTGAGATTGCCTGAAAACTGAGGAGTTAGCACTACTTAAAGAAGAATAAAATAAGCGTTAGCACAAACCGGTTTTTGCAACAATCAAGTTTGATGTATGTCCTGCTCTGCTGATAATGTTTCCTCAGAGCCCTTCACAAGAAGGGAAAGCAACTTGTAAAAGCTGGGAATGCAGGAAAGAGCTAAAATTGCAGCCAGGCTTTCAAAGGAACAAACAAAGAAACGCATATTTCCATTTCCATTACGGCAGAACATTCTTGGGAGTTCAGAGCAGCAAGCTGAGAACATGCCAGCCCAGCCATCTCTAAACAGGAGGTGTAGAGTTGCAATGAGCTTTTTATCTTCATGCATCTACACCTAGGAAGAAAGATCTTCCTGAGACTTTTAAAACTCCTTCTTCTTTTTTGAGGAAGGGTCTGTTTCAGAGTAACAAAAAGGGCTGGTCTCCAGCTCTCTGAGTACAACATTGCAAACCTAAGCCTAAATTCTATCAAACCCCAGAGAATTCTGAACCCCTCCATGCAGAAAGCCAGCTGAACATCCTGCTACTTTCACACCCTATTCCAACACGCCTCCCTCTTGCTTCCAAGCACTGCAATGTCTCTGTACTGACTCTTCCCCATGCTAGTTCTACTTTAATCAGTCAAAGAAACCTGTGGAAAAACCCACAGCTCACAGGCGAGTTCTTGTTTGTACAAGAAATATTTTCATCTGAGCGAGCACAACAATCTCATTATTTTGAATAGCCACACATATGCTGGAATCCCAGACAGCAGATAGCTTCTCCCCTTATCCTTCATAGGACCAGACAGATTTCTGCCTGTTTGATTCAGTTATTAGCACTTGCTTTGTTGGTGTCCATAATGAGACAAGCAGTCTTCCAAGCAGTGCCACAAAAGCACTTTTCCTCATCACCACCAAAACTGTGGACACTTTAAACTCAGCTGAAATGAGTGCTGGAGACCTGCAGGCCTGCTGCTTCCAACACTGGCCGGTCGTAGCAATTAGCTGTTTCCTGACAGATGGAGCTTCTGAAGAGAAGGACAGCACAGAGAAAAACTTGTCCTGCTCAGAGACACTTGTTTAGAAATCTCTAGTGAATCTGCAGGTAGATCCGTCTACTTTAGAAACTGTTTGCATGTGTCTTGCAAGCCTCCAGTATGCTTGCTGGATTCATGTGCCCTAGAGAAGGGTTGAACCTTACCTGAGAAAGTGCCTTTCCTTGGTTTGACAATACCCCACTTTTGTACACCCATGGGCTCTTCCATTTCCAAACTCTCCAAAGGAGCTGGATTTCCCTCATCCAATAAATGCTGGGCATATCCCTGCCCATGAGAGCCTTTTCTTTACCAACAGACTGCCTTTTTGCAGTGTGGTCCTGCAGTCATTTACATATTCAAAGCACTCTTTGAAAAGGCCTGCAGCACAGTTTTATGATCACACAACCTTTCATGCAATAAGGTGATGCACAGATGTCTGTGCATGGCTTTTTGAGAACCTTTCTGAAGAGGGGCAGACCCCACTCTGTAGTTCGGGTGGGTGCCTCAGAGCACTGAGGTCCTGCAATGCTTTGCTCAACACTGTTTCTTGCTTTGTGCCCAGATTCACCAAACTGTAGGGGCTAAAGTATGTTCTTGGCATTTTGTATTTGATTTCTTTACAAGCCCATTTTGGGCAGAGAGCATGTCATTTATCTTGATACAATTCACTCCCTATCTATCGCATTAACCAGGTGGGATTGGTGGGTAAACCCATGAGTGACTGGGGAGGCAGTAGCTAGTCCAGCTTTTTGGAACAGCTCAGGTCCTGAGTTTTTCAACCTCATGTCAGGGCTGACCCCTTCTTCAGGACTCCCACCACTCAGATTTCTTTGTGCATTTGCCCACATCCAGGTTGGAGGACACACCATGCTGCCTATCCGCTGGATGCCTCCAGAGAGCATCATGTACAGGAAGTTCACAACAGAGAGTGACGTTTGGAGCTTCGGGGTAATCCTCTGGGAGATCTTCACATATGGAAAGCAGCCCTGGTTCCAGCTTTCAAACACAGAGGTACAACAGTGCTGAAAACTGTACTTGTTGCCATCTCTTCTTTCCAGGTTGTTTGCAAAGCATTTTGTACATGGATGGTCCCCTCCTTGGCACTCCCATGATGAAGCCATAGGATAAGTGTCATTATCTCATTTTAAGAGCTCAGGGGAAACTGAGGCGTGCAGGAATCAAAGGGCTCTGCAAAAACCATGTACTGCTCACCCTCAGCCTGTCCCTGCTGTGTTGCTGACATATCTCTGTCATATCTGATAAACTCTTGGGGTGCTACCAGAACTGGGGACACCCAGATTACTGCCAAGATCTAAATTACTGTCATGCCCGGAATTTCTTCAACTTTCATCTTTTGTAGCTGAGGCTCTTACTGCAGTTTGCAGTTTGTGAGAAATTGTTTTAAGCCTGTTATATTGCATGACACATTTGTGTGGGGCTTTTCATCATCAGGATATCTGTTTCATGGTTTGCCTCAGTTCACTGAGAATGGAACTTTAGGAGCTGGTTTGTCCTTGTTATTTCTTTGACTAGCAAAAGTTGCAGTCCACTAGTATAGGAATGCACTGTAAAAGCATTGAGGGAAGGCTGGCTGGGATTAGCAGGGTGTCAGCACTGAGGTTTGAGGCACATCAGCAGAAATGCATTGGAAGATTTTTGCTCAGAATAGCAGGGGGTATTATAGAAGAGAAAAAAGATGCATTGACATAGCAGTGTGTGGGAACCTTGCACATTTTTATCCTACTGAGTATCTAATGGATTTCAGAAGTTTCACCTTTTGTAATGAGAAGTGTGCATTTTCTGCTTTCTGGATACAGATCCCTTAATTAAGTGAGTTCCAGAGATGGCAAATCCAAGGTGTAGCTTTACAGCTCTAATACTTGCCCATTCGTGTGCTCAATGGGGCCTGACTGTATATCCCAAAGTAGCACACGCAAACATTTTAGAGACACAAACAATGGAATCGACAGTGACAGAAGTTATTTGTCACGCTATTTAATAAGCTGCTCTTGCATTTCCCTGTGAGGGTAAATACAAACACACACAAATGAGTACATGTAGCTCATACATTGGTGATAGGCATGCTGGAATGTGGCAGCTCCTCTATATCTGTACCTTCTGCCTCAGTTTCCTCTGCAGGGCAGTAGGACTGAGAATAACCACCCTTAATTTTGAGGGTGAAAATCTGCACAGATGCAGCTGTATTGGTGTGCTACAATTCCTGGGATAAAATCTCATTCCTCCTGTTCCTATTGCTTTATCCACTTCTTTCTGATTGCTGAGGATTCCCACCCCAAACCACAGTATCCTAGTGGGAGGGAGCCACATTAGTTCTCATCTGGCTTGTTTCTCACAATTTGTGGAGACATGGGCAGAGCCTGCATGGCTGCAGAGGACTGTCACCTCCACCAGCTCCTGGGTGGCACGGCATCAGAGCAAGTCTCTGTGGCAGCCCAGTCACAGCAGCAGAGCCCCATGGAGGGCAGATTATTGAGCCTGTGCCAAGCTCCTGACTGCCAGGACTGGACCATGAGCAAGCATGAGGCTGGCCTAGCATTGCCACTGCTGGGTGTCGGCATTAGCAAGGCTGGGATTCCCTCTCCTTCCTGTGCCATCTGCATGGCCTCATATCCCCAAAACATTTTCAACTTTGTTTTCAAGCCTGGAAGAGACCCTATCTGAGCAGAAGAATGAGGCAGGGCACCACTCAGCTAGTCCATTAACTTCTGTCTATGCCCTTCCTTTGCCAGGAGAGGAAGAGCCCACCTCAGGGCTCCTGTGTACACCCAGGATGTCCTGTCAGAAACCATAACTCACCTTCTCCCACAAGTCAGCAGCCAGCAGCTTTATGGCAATGCAGGCTTCTCTGCATGCTGTGTCTTCCTCGATGCTTGCTTTCAGCAGGTCTTAATCTCTCCCCTCTGTATTTATATGCAAACAGCAAAGAGATAAATATCCCTTGTGCTCTATGGAGGGACTATTACTATTCATAAATGATAAATTCCAAACACCTCTTGCTGGGTGGGTTCCCTCAACACACTCCTTGGGACTGGCGTTTATCTGCAGAGTGTGGCAGGTCACTTACACGCTGCAATGCTGGGACTCATCAACCCCAACCAAGGAGGCCAGATGGTAATAGCAGCTCTCTGACAAATGATCCCTTGCCTCTGCATGCATCCTGTAAACAAAAAAAGCCTACATACTTAGGGGGAGTCCTTTCCAACAGCATCCTTTTGATGAGACTTTAATGTTATCCAAGAGCTCACATTTTTCTCATCAGCAGCACTGACCTGACCAGAACCAGAGAGATAGCACTGCAAAATTTTTTCACCATCACAGATGTGATTTGACATGAAATTCCATTGTTTTAGTTACTTTTCTATGGCAAAATGAGGCAAAGCTGCCCTTGGAGAAGTATGTAGGAAAAGATGCTCTGTAAAACTGTCCTGGGCTTTGCAATGGAAATGACTCTTGGTTTTCAGACAAGAAAAGTATAATTTCAGCTGCGCAAAATATTACTTTACTTCTGGGGATTTTAAGAACCTTTTTCCTTCTTCATTTAGCAGGAAAAACTAACATCATAAATTAAAACTCCATTTCATTTTCTTGTGAACTCCTGTTTGGAGACTGCATTGACATGGGTAGATGTTAAATGGGGAAGGTTTTTTGGCTCTGAAAAACTCCAGCTGGAGGCAAGCTTTACATTGTACAGTTATCATTAACAACATGCAAACAGGTGAGCATTGAGGGTCTTGGCTTCTCAGTGCTCCCATTCTCTAAATGGTATCACATCAGCCAAGCAGTAGCTGGGGCAAGACATCCTCCAGAAACTGCCCAGCTGGTGTTCAGTGTCTATTTTCTTTCTTTCTTTTAGGTAATTGAGTGCATTACCCAAGGCCGAGTTTTGGAAAGGCCTAGAGTCTGCCCCAAGGAGGTGTATGACATCATGTTGGGCTGCTGGCAGAGAGAACCTCAGCAACGGCTCAACATCAAGGAAATCTACAAGATCCTTCATGCTCTGGGCAAGGCCACACCAATCTACCTGGACATCCTTGGCTAGCAGTGGCCACTTGTTGGAAGTCCCTGATCTTTCCTTCCATCCTTCCTTCCCTCTCCCCCTCCCAAGTCCTTTGTCCCTCAGCTCCCAAGCAAACATCTTCATATAAACTCAAGTGCCTGCTACACATACAACACTGAAAAAAAAAAAAAAAGCAAAACAAAAAGCAAAGCAACAGAAATTCCAGACAACAACAACCTGTAAGGCAGTTTGGCTTATATATATTTATAGATATCTCTCTATATATAACTTCCACACCAATACAGAAAGAAGCTGCTGTTACAGAAAACTGTAAGACTTTAAAAAAACAAACAAAAAAAGAAACAAAAATGGGACAAAAATTACTTAAAAATATATATAATTAAAAAAAAAAAGGAGGAAGAAAGGAGAAGGTTCTTGCCCCCGAGCAATGAAGCAGTGAATTGTAACCCTGCTGTGAGTATGGTTCGGGCTGCTGGGCAAGGCTCTATACTGGCTATGGCAGCAGTGCCATCCTGGGTATGAGCCCCAGGAAGAAAGTCTTGCCCTGGTTGTATGATATGCACTGAATGTGTGAAATCAGTCCTACCTTTTCGTCCTTGCCTCCCTCCCTCCTTTCCAGCCCGCAGGTGATGGGCACAAAGCCAGGGCAGAGCCTCTGGATGAACTCTCTTTTACCAACCTCTTCCCTCCCGTCCTCTCAATCCCTTCCCATCCCTCTCTGCCTTCCTGCCTTTTTCTTCCCTCCAACATTTCAGGACAATTTTTCTAATTTGCTGATTCTTAAATGTATAGACTCAAGGCTTTCAAACACACAGTCAAAGGATTGTGGCACCTACGGGTAAAACACACACTGGGAACCAGCTGCTCTCCCACAGACTGCAAGCTGGCCTGGCCCAGACCGCCCTCTGCCCCTTGCTGGCAGCTCCCCCTGCTGGGAAAGCAGCGGGACCAAAGCGGCTGCGTGTGGGAGTCGAGGGAGGGTCCTGGAGACCTGGGCCTGAATCATCCCCAATCCATTTCAGTGTGTGAGACAGGAGTGCTGTTTACCCAGGGCATCCAGTGCAGGTGGTTCCTTTGGGAGGAACAACCCCACTCTTCCCCACCCATCATGGTTGCCAGTGACTATGGGGTTGTTCTCCCTCCCTCAGCTGTCTGTACATGGGCCAAATCGGTCCCTGGTGTAAGCCTTTAGTTAGCAGGGTTGGATCCCTGCTACCCTCATGGGGAAAAGGCTACAGGGTTCAGACAGCTGGGAACATGCCTGCAACCCAGTTGGGCATCTCTATAGGGTCAGCATATCCCAGTGCTCTTCCTCATCCTCTTCCCTTCCCCGTTCCTGCCCCATGCCTCAGTCCAAACCTCAGGCACAAGCCAGCGGGGACAGGGAGGGGGACAAGGCTTGCGAGATGGCTGGGAACCTACCAGCACCTGCCTGCAGCTCCCTTGCCATTCTCCTCACGTCCCCATCCCCTGAAAGGATTGATGCATCTGCGTTTGAGCTGCTGTGAAATGCAGAGGCTGAAGAATAGCTCCACAGGCAGCCCCGGGAGGAGGGGGAAAGGAGGGGAAGGTGCCTTCAGGAGCAGACGGCTCAGCGGATGGCCACAGCGGCCAGCCTTGCATCTCAATGAGGAGAAAGGCCTGTAAGGCAGCAAGAGGGGATGGTGGGACAGCAAGGGAGAGCCAGCAGCATCCTCCCCACAGCCCATTTCCCTGGAGTGGGAAATAATCCTGACCTGGGGAAATACTGAGTCAAATGCTGAATCCTGCCTGTCCAGATGGGGCTGAGAATATAAAACCTTTCTGGGTCTTTTTATCATGTGGCGAATGAAGGATGAGGGGCAACCTCATCTTGGCAGCTGCTCTCAGGAGGCAGGGTGGCACAAGCATTGTCAAGGCAATGCTGAGAAGGCAACAACTGCTGGCACAAAAATAGCCTTCTCGGATGTGGGAGTTGCCTTGAAGGGAATGCAGATGGGGAAGAGAAGACAGAGAAGGGATCTTGCCTTGGGATCCTTCCCCACAGCCAGAGGGGAGGGGCCAGCATGCAAGGGGAGATAGGTTACTCTGCTTATGGCTTGCAATGAAAGGGAAGATTTTCCATCCTCTCCTCATCCCCCATGTTTTCTGATTATCTATACCTCTCACCCATCGCCCTGGGATGACCTGTCTTATGTTTTCAGATAGAGGCAGGGGACACTGCTACAAGGAGGATTGTGGTGGCAGTAGTGGTCAAGGATTTATTCTATGTTTGTGTAATGAGCACTGGGGTGAGAGGTGATGGGTGCCAGTAACCACATAGGAGTACGGACATAACCTTCCTCTATGTGTTAGAGAGATGTGGGCTTGAGGGACAGACCTGTGCCAATGGAGGCTGGATAGACTGCCACTGAACAGGCACCAGCTGTTCCACAGCATGGACACCAACGATCATGGACAAGGATGTGGACTGGCACTTGGAGTCCACACACAGGTACAGTGTATCATGCCACCCCTCCATAGCAGGATCTTGCTCCTTTGGGAAAGGATGTGCAGTTTTCCTCATCTACCTTCTCAGGTTGAGCTTTGAAAGTGAAAAAGATGGGTTGAAATTTTGTCTGCCCTGACGTGGCTCCCTTTGTGTGCAGACTGCTTTGGCTAAAAGAACTGGAGATCCTGCACAGAGGGGGAACAAGCAATGGCTGTTAATTGCCCAATATCTCCAAAAGAAAACCCTTTCCTGGGGCTGCCTGTCTTTTATCCCAAGTGGATTCTTGCTCTTGTGGCTCCCAGGCACTGTGTCAGATCTTGCAAGAACAAAATTTTGTACACTTGTCACACTTGCTGCCTTGCTCTCACTTCTTTTTTGGCCAATGTCACAGGCTTTTACACTATCAAATCACCTATGGACACTCTGTTCCCAGTGGATGAGTTTCCCTTGCCACCATTCTTTACAGAGGCTACATCCTCCCTTCCTACTTTCCTCTTTTCCCGCCTCCCCAGCACCACCACCTTGGCCCTTTCACCACCTCTGTGTACAGTCACAACAGCGAGGTGAGCTCAGGAGCTGACCGTGACACCAAGCCTTGGTGCTGCATGTTTAGGAATAGGTGGCCTATGGGGGAAGTTTAAGGGTCTCCAGAAGATGTGAAGTTGCCTAGGCCAAGGCCAATGGTCTGACTGCTTTAATGTCAGCTCCACCATGTGCAGTAACTGCCTTGGAAAAAGGTCCTTTTGTCAAAGTTAATTGTGAACAATTTGTCAGAAAAGCTGGATAAGCTGCAGTTCCATGGTGTGACATCTGCTCTGTTCTGGATGTTGCTGCTCTAGGCGCCTTGGCCTGTCAGTTCTGAATGGAGTTTTGTTAGGGGGAAGGAGGACATTGTTTTGTGTTAAAAGACATGATGGAAATTGCTGCACCACTTTTTGGCAAGACAGTTTTGGAGGGGAAGGGGGAAAGCAGCTTTGCTGCATTCTTGGTGAATACCCCGAGACCTCATTTCCAGAAGCACCTTTCCTGGACCAGAAGTGGAGCTGCCCATCAACATGGGTGATGCTGATCTGCCGTGTAGGAATATGGGCTCTGGAGTGGCCACACTGCTTGTGAGGGGAGGAAGAAGAGCAGACTTTGGGAGAAACTCTCACAGAATATGAGTATCTGAGTGTTTAGAGTGAAAAAGAAATGAGTTCATGCTTCTCTGTTTCTTGGAGATATACTTCCCAATGCCTTGCCTCTAGTAAGAGCATAGAGCTATTCCTGCTGCTTGGGAACATCCACAAGTCTCATCCACCTCTGGGACAAGCCAGGCCTAATTTCCAGCATGTCTAGGCAGATGTTCCCACCACCCAGCCACTTCTATTTTCAGTTTTCTCAAGGGGCTTGTGAAAGAGAATTAGAAGGAACACCAGTCTGAACACAGCTGAGAAGGGGCAATGGAATCTTTTTTGTCCCAGCTGCACCCTGCTCCCTAAAAATTAAAACTGTATGCACCAAATCAGTCACCCAAGGGTGTCATTGAAATGATGCTTTCTTGGAGGTGAAGGTGCTATTTTGGTGCCTAGTATAGATAGAAATTTTGTTACAGAGCTGCAAATTATGGGCAGTAGATGTGGCTCCAGACCCAGGGTCTCATCAGTGTCCTGTCCTGTCTTCTCCAGCTGTTATTTTTCCCTCCACCCCAGTCTGTCAGGTTGCAAGACAAAAGCTGAAATGTAGTAAAGGAGAGACATGCAATGATCTGTCAAACTGAAATTCCATCCTGTCTCCTGCAAAGCTTGCCCATCTGGTCTTTTTAAATGTCCCTCAATGCATTTATTTTGGTAGTGAAAAAGTCCAAGCTGCCTGACTTCGATCTGCAGGGTTTTGAATTGCAGAGAGGTGACTCTGGGAACTGTGCTGCTTGGAAAAATGTGAAAACTCTGGAATGCCTTTAGACAGGCTGCTTGCTTGGGAGACATCATTAGCTTTGTGCTGTTTGCTTGTCCCCAGGAGTGGGTGGAACTAGGTGAGAAAATATGTGGGGAAATAAAAGAGCCAAGGAAAAGGAAAGGCGGGTTTTAGAAGGCAAGGGAGTATCTCAGGTTGGGAAATCGAGACAGATTTGGGGAGTGTGGTGTAGAATTTTAAGTAGCACAGTGGGTACAAGCAAAACCAAATGAAAATAGCTATGTACTGGAACTCCAGGAAAAGTTAGCTGTAGCACTGGGAAAATACTGGTTTAAAAAGGAGGCAGAAACCAATAAAATCAAGGGACCACTTATGCAGGCAGAATTGTGCTTTTCTGTGTTTTGGTTTTGGTTTTTTGTTTTGTTAGTTTGGGGGTTTTTTTCCCCTATAAGAAAATGCAACTAAAAGGAGATCTGAAAAGTTATGCTTTTTCAGGGGCACAGGCAGAAATGTAATACTATATGAGCTATTTCCTTTCATGTGAAAGGCTCTTATTTCCCAGAACTCAAATGTATAGGTTTCCTTGAGTTCAGTATACAGGTTAAAAAATGCAGAGGTGGGTCCCCACTTTTTAAGAGGTTTTTTTAAATCTTTCTCATTTTCTCCCTCCCTAGGGAGTTTCTATATCCTTTCCTGATCTGGCCAGGAATCAGCTGAACCACTACACCCATGTCTCATACCCAATATTTTTTACAGCTCTAAGTGTTCTCTGGTTGTAAGTCAGTGATGATGATAAGCAAGGGGAATAAATGAGATCCTGTTTGTGATACCATGATATGGTGGCTCCTCTAATAGCTGCAAGGGTCTGGGTATCAACAGAGCTCCTTTGCTATGGGACTGACAGGCACAGGCATGCCTGGCCACAACCCAAAAAGCTTGTTCTCCATTCATATGCAGTGGCTTTCTGATGGATGGTGGGGTCATGGAGTCTTGTCATAACACTACTGTCTCTAGATGAGTACAAAAAGAGAAAAAGAAATTTTCCCTCTCATAACTGCTTTTCAGGAGTGGACAGACTTAACTCTAAGCTATCTTCTCCACTCCTCCACCAATGTGTCTGTACATCAGTACCCATTTTATGTTTAAGAAGCTGCTAAGTCCTAAAAATTCTTTCCTCTTTGCCACTCTCCTTGCAAGTAGGGATATTGAGTTTCAAGCCTGAGAAAACAGGTGTTTTCAAAACATCTGTTCTGGCTGGCAGTGTCATCAATGATACAGGCAGAGATGTCAGTCACTGCTCTGAGAGGAATGCAGGAGCATTCCATCTCTCCTGTGTCTCTTATTCCTTTCCAATACACCACTGAGCCATGAAACGGCTCCCTGAGAGAAGCGATCAGAGTCCTATTGCTTGAAACTTTGAAAAACTGAACTGAGGAAAGAGATAAAAGATCAAAGAGAAGGAAGGACAAAATATTTCAGCTTTCTTCAAGGGTTAAGTGAGCTGGTAGGTTGGTTGCAGCTCAATGGTTTCAGTTTCTCACAGACCCAATCTGACATCCCTTTTCAGACTAATGGAATGACCATTGGTTTCTCCTTCCTTTTACTAGTCCCACAATTTTAGCATCTCTCCAAGGGGAAAGGAGGCACAACAAATCTAAGCATCACTTCCTCACACTGCCAGGAGTCCTCCATAGGAACTGATCTGCTGCCCAGCACATGTGACTGATCCCACAGCTGAAAACCAGAACAGTTGTTCTGAGGGGGAGTTTAACTGCTAAACCACTGGCTGCTTAGGACAAGGTCCCAGCAGGGAAGGACTGAAATACCTCTAAAGAAAATCATAGCTATGGGAGGTCCAAATGTCTTCTTGCAAGCTTTCTCTTGCTCTCTGCTGGCTTCCAGCCTCCCAGTCTTTGCTGCTTGTTACTCAGATATCTGAGTTTCTGCATTCACTCCCTTTACAGACCACAGAGAGCTGGTGAAGCTGTTTTATTTTGATGTGGTAGGTGAGATAAGATTTCTCCCTCCATGCCCTCTTCTTTTTCTCACTGCACAGCTCCTGTCCTTGCAGTTCTCAGGACTTGACTAGTAGAGTTTTTAAATGAAGTGAAAGTCTTAATGTGAGGTGAATCCCAAGACCACAAACAGTTTGGACTTCAAACAGTGAGAAAATTGGCGCCGGATGATTCCGCACACAAAGCAGAAAACTTTCATTTCCTGCAGGCAGGATGGAATTGACTGTTATATTAAGACTTCAGAAGGAGCACTGCCCTGGAGTAATTTCACTGCTGTCAGGCAGTGTTGACATCTAGATTAACCTCTGTGCAGTGAATTTTACAGCAAAGCTCATTGTAATGCATGTGGGGTATCTCCTGTAAATCCCAGCTGAAGCCCACAGTGCCCCACCCTTCTGCACAGGAGGAAGGGTTGGGAAGCAGCTGCTATCATATTTGACCCCAGCAAAGTGTGACTCTAACCTCATCCAGGCCAGTTCTGCTGAAACTGATTTTCTACCATGCTAAAATGACAGTAGCTCCAGCCTATATGTTTTTTAATTCCCCATAGATGTTTACATCACAAGGCTAAAATTTTTGGCAGTGACAAACAGCTCCTTTGAAGTATCCACCCAGCAAAACAGTCCTAATTAAAAGGCACTAGTTAACCAGTCACAATTAGCTGCTTGCACTGATTATCTCCAAGATGTACAATCCCTACACACAATTCTCTGATCAGATGTGATCTAGGATTAAATGGCAGACAAACTCTCAGCTGATGTGAGACAGTGGTATTCAATCCTATCCACGAGCCCACAGACACACTATCAACACTGTCTACCAAACCAAAACTGAATGAATTAAAGAAGTTCATACAATTAACTCAGTGCAAGTCAGAGGACATTGCTGAAAATGTGCCATGGCTCCTAAACTGAAAGCTCCTGCTGACAAATTGGAAGCATAGGCCAGACCTCAAGTCTTTTTGTCTTTTGCTGTAAGAGTAGGTGGAGCAGTGAAATTTGCAAGCTGGGAGCACAACTTCACTTTTGTGTGAATAGAGAAAATTCTGTCTGTCATTCTTAAGATGCGTCTCTGAGATACACTTTGTTGAAAAACCACTAGCATCAAGCTAAAAAATGGAAGAGGAAGGTTAGGTGTTTCTGTCACACCTATTCACTTACTTATTTTCATACTGTCATTGCTTTGCAGTCATCTGGAGGAGGTTCTAGACAATAGACAGTCTATCACGTACTTAACAGATCAGCCACTAACCCTAAGGGCAGTATCTCAATAGGACTTCTAGAAATCTCTTTCAGAGCCCACCCATCCTCTGACCCACAGCTCTTCATAGCAGGCTTATCGTTATATGCCAAAGGCTTTGGACAGCCTGTGAAGAGAGGACATATCTGTAATTCCCCTTCATCTTCAGAAGGAGTTGCGGCCTTTCTGCAACCTGACCCAAAAGGAAGAATCCTTCAAACTAACATTTATTACCCCCAATCATAATACAGCTCAAAAGGCTACCCAAGGTTATAGAAAAGGTCAAGCTCTTGCTTTGGAGTGGAATTTGCTTTGGAAGAAATTTGATGGACCAATTTAACCACCACAGCACATCAAAACCTGGTTGCTTCATTTAAAAAGTAATCAGTATTGTATTTCACTTTAGACATCCGTGCATTAGGGTTCTGCAAATATGATTTCCTCTTTGTTTGCATTATTGATGCCATAAAATGTCAGACACATTAAAGAAAAGAAAAAAAGAGGCCAACCTTTGGGGTTTGGAATGATTCTGGCTGAATTGCAGTTGGGTTACTTTTCTTTTTATTTCCCTTGGTAGCGATGCACTGTTACTCATTCTGCTATTGCTTTACAAAGAGTTCTCTGTAAGCATATTTATTCAGACAATCATATTTCAGGAAACACATAACCTTGATATTTTTTGCTGTATGTGGCACTGTGTGTGTATGTGCATTGGGCAGAGGAAGGGAGGTGGAGCTTTTTACAAGAGCCCTCCCATGTCTGGTAGTGTCTTGGCTTTGTGTAATGCTGTGTGACTCCCTCCTACTCAGCTGGCTGGTTTGATTTAACCTCAAGAACTGACTTTTGTAATCAGGATTTCAGGTCTTCTGGTTCTGCACTGCCCAGAGTCTGTCATCTGCTTTCCCTGTTCAGCAGCCATCTGCTATCCACAGAGGTTCCTAGATGTCTATGCCACAGAAATTACACAGCACTAGAGTCTCAGGCATGTGATAGAGGAGTTTTAGCACATTCTGATCCTGAACCTACAGTGAGTTTGCTGATTTAGCTTGGTTCCCACCCAAGGTCTGACTAAGTTCCCAAGACAAATACTATTAGCTGCTCAGTGCTTTTTCTCACAGACCATTAAGAGCACAGGCCTTGGTGGCTGTATGCTCTCTGCCTCACCTCTCTGTAATGAATGAAGATTCATTTTTCCATGTTCCTGTGAACTTTTTGAAAGAATATTTTCCCTCTTAAAAGCTAAAAAATTCTCAAGTATTTTGTCTTCTTGGAAGTAGAAGTGAAAA
Organism: Pithys albifrons albifrons; assembly: GCF_047495875.1. NCBI lineage: Eukaryota > Metazoa > Chordata > Aves > Passeriformes > Thamnophilidae > Pithys > Pithys albifrons. The sequence continues at coordinate 14,388,033 of NC_092470.1, forward strand.
AATAAGGTGGAAATATCTCCCTCATGGAGGGAATTTTCATCAGTGGTAAAATTTCTTTTCAGCTTTTTGCTCCAGTGACATCAAGACTTGGGTGCAGAGGGAGAACAGTACAGTGGAGCATTCTAAGGAAGGGATTCAACTAGGACCTAGACTGCAAAGTCATCTGTTCACATAGTAGGCCCTTGTCAGCTTCATACAGAAAGAAATCCTAAGCTTTTCATGAGCAGATTCCTGCTCAAGTCTCTTCTTCCTAGCCCAGTTCTGAACAGTGACTTTCAGATGACATTTAGATCTCTATCTTCACAGATCTCTTTCAGAGCTGTTCAAACAGGCCAAAGAAGTGATGACAGGGGCTGAATGGGTGTGTAATTTGGTGTCTTTCTGTCACTTTTTTTACCAGGGACAAAGATAGTGAAAGTTAGAGAACAGAAAAACTATTTTTCATGACAGGAGAGGTTCTTTTTAAACTCTGATATTTAAGATGCCGTACAGCAGTACCTATAAATATGCCTTGAGTTGGTGATTGAGTACAAGTAGTATATTTGATTTTGGTTTTATGTCTATAATTTCTCTCACCAAGAATTCAGCTGTTACTCAGCTCTCAGCAGGTTGTTCTGATTGCTGGAGAAATGTTTGGGATTTATTCCGGCTGTGACCTGTTCAAGTCCAGCGTCATTCTTATGTAGTTAGATTGAAACAATAGAAATCAGCAAGAGACTGAATTGTTGCTCCTGTGTAACTAAACCTTCTTTTGCAAAATGAGGCTAAACCTTGAAGGTGTTGTACACCGACAACTTTGAAATCAGTAAAGGCTGTAGATACTGAGGGGCACTGAAGGTCACTGTGATGGTAGGAACAGAACGGCAGGAGAGAGAAAGGAAATGCTACGAGAAAAAAAAGCAACAAATATTACATCAGAAAAGACAGTGGTTCATTTATAAAACAAGAAATTCCACTGCTGTACCTGAGAGAAGAATGAAAGTATTCACCCTGGCAACCAAGAACACTGGCCATCAGGACAAGAGCAGCTCTGTATCCTACAAACCTCCTCTCACTTTTAATTTCCTTTTTCCCCTTCTCCTGCTAATACACAACAAATCCTGGCTCATGGCCTTGCTGAAAACTGAAATTAACAGGCAGATTTTGGAGAGAATGAGAGAGATCAGATCCTGCTGGATGATCAATGACTTTATAGCCCAGCACCTTCAGTAGGAAGTGCCTGGTGTGTCCTTTCTTTTCATTTATTTGTTTGTTTGCTTGTTTATTTATTTATTTATTTAATACATGTCCTATTTGGTGAAAGTAGTGTTCACGATGAGACTTAAACAGTTCAGTCCCCAAGAATCTTTTGGTGAGATGGAGATTTTAGCGGACAGACAGGCGTCGGGTGGCGCGTCCCTGCGGATCAGCACCGAGGACAGCGGCATCTTCCACGCTGCTCCAGACCCGGCGCTACAATGGCCGCCGGAGAAGGAACCCCCCCTTTAAAAGAAGGAACTCCGCTTTAGAAGAAGAAACTCTGCTTTTGAAGAAAGAATTCCACTTTTGAAGGAATCACACCCACTCTGGTCAGGGCACTGCTGTCTCACCCTTTGTTATTTTCTCCCATCCTTTTTTATAGTGTGAAGTCATTATCTGGTATCTTGTTTTCAAGCAATGGAGGAGGGATAGTTTAAAACAGAAAACAATCATTCCAATGCATGAGAGAGCCATTTTTCCTTCATAATTAAATTCTCTGCCCCAGTTCTTCCTGCACTGTTGTTCCACCTATGAAGGCTCCATCTCAAATTTGGACTGAGAAAGGTTCCTATCTTCTCATGCTTTGGGACAGTTGACAAATAGAGAGACACTGTACTTATAGTCCTGAGTACTTATGTTATTGGAAGCATCACGTGATTCAGCTTTGGCCATCAATTACATTTACTGTTGGTAAAGGGTAAACAGACAAATCTCTTGAAAAATTACAAGTCAGGGACATACAAATGACACTCTGGCCTCTGAAAGTTGTTTTCACATCAAGTCACAAAAAAAAGCCACATCACTGTACAGTGGAGAGTTGTCAGAATCATAGAACAGTTTGGGTTTGAAGATCACCTAGTTCTGACCTCCTGCCATGGACACATTCCATCTGACCAGGTTGCTACAACCTGGTCTTGAAGAGTCAGGCAAAAATGAAAAGCCATGCAGGGAAGAGCGGGCATCAATAGACAAGGCTCCAAATGGAGAAGCAGTCATATGTCACATAGCAAATTAGTCAGGTATTACAATACTCACTTTGCTCCACCTGAGTACTTGGGATTTCATCCCACATGTTTTCTTGGATCATATTAAGGAAGATAAATCCTCAAATTAGGGTTGAAATCTCCTGGACTTATTCATTGTGGTGAGAAGCTGCTGGGCAGGAGCATGCATGCTCATTATATCCCTGAAAAACTTAGTGTGAGAAAGAACAGCCAGAAAAGTGGGCCAGAAAGTTGGGCTATTCTCCCCACTCAACATATGCTATTTTCTAGAAGCAGTTTCCTCTGTATCCCACCTCCCACATACTCCCCAGCTGTGACTGGCAGTACGATGGGACATGTGGATGGGCACTCAGAGTGAGGACTGGGAAGTGCCTGAGACAGAAGACCTCAAAAGTTGTAAGTAACAATACTGAAAATAAGTAATTAAGGACAGACTTTTGATACTTGGGGCCACCTAGAAGTCAGAAAGGATAAGCATTCAGGGGGTGGAAAAGATGATTTAATAAGGGGCTTGGAGAAAAATGGTGCTAAGAGGAGGGAGCAAAGAAGCCTAATGGGACTCAGGAAGAGGAAGGAAATGGACAAGGACTTGATTCCCAGTGAAGGGTCAGCGATCATGGAGATAGTGAAAGTCAGATGTGATCTGTGTTGAAGCAGAGGACAGCCCTGGTTGGGGAAGAACTATGTACATGAGGAAGGAGTCACTAAACAATGAGGTGTGCTCATCTAAATGAGTCCTAAAGGTTTCTCCAAACCTTCAGCCCTGCTGGGCTTCTCCTAGGCCCTCATTCTCTACTTCAAACCCTACAAATACCATAATTTTAACCATATTCATTTTGGTCTCTGACAGTTCTGGTTACAGTACAAGCAGGGGAAATTTAGTTCCCCTAACTCCCACTGCTTTGCCTCCACAACCAGCCAATTTCTTGTGTGAAGGGAGGCTTTTTTTCCCCTTTTCTTTTTCCTCTTTTTCCCCCTGAAGTGTCCATTACATTTTCAGCTAAACTGAAAGGCAATTTTTTGCATGAGAGCTTTGCATAGATAGGCTTAAAGCAGAACAAAAATTAATAAATAACTATACTAAATTACCTCCCCATCCTCCATCTTGTTTTAATGAAGTGCTTTTTTACATAAGCTATTTCAATAGAAACAAAGTATTTTTGGGCAGGCTAACGATCAACAATATTTAGTTTTCCATGAGCTTTTCAGCTCCCTCTGACTCTTCTGGTTCAGGCAAGGAGGCAAAGTTTTTTGAGGTGAAGACTGAGGATACAAAAACTGTGCACTTACCTCTGGTAATTTCTTCAAGATGTGTGATGAAGCAGTATTGTCCACCAGTGGCTTGTATGTGTGATGGCATTAGCAAAAAATCACTCTGATTTCCTGTGCTGGCACTCCTGCCTCATGAAGAAATCTGCAATGGTAGACTTAATTTTCAGGAAACTACTCCTCCTCCCAGCTGAACTGCCCTTCAACACCTGAGGCAGACTTGGCCCCCAGAAGGTGCTGTTCCACAGCTCACTGTGGTAGGCAAGCTGGTGCTGAGAGGAGGATGGGGCTACACCTCAGAGGAAAGATATTTTGATGACATTTTTGTTGTTACTATTATTTTAAACAGCTTATTTTAATCTCAGTTAATATCATGGAAAGTCTGGATGAGCAGAAAACAAATCCTCTGGTGATGTTTGCTGAATTGATTTTTTTTTGGCAGACTTCTTTTTACATTATGCACCAATCCACGTTTTCTTAGTTTGGGGTTTCTTTTGTATCTTTTGAATCCTATTTGCCATTTTGCAACTGAATATACAGTTCTTAACCTTTTCCATCCTTCAGTCTCCTCCAAATCAAAATTCACTATTTTCCCCTGCTGGGAACAAGCCAGGTTGCCCCTTAAAGGACAACCTTGTGAGAGCAAAGAGGCCCTGATCTCCACCTGCCCACTCCACCTCCATTGGCTTCAGCTCAGAAAATAAGGAACTCTGATCTGAGTATTGACCAAGGTAGGGTCCCTGCTTCTCCCCTACCTGCCACATCATGTGCATCAAGCACGCTGCTACCCTGGAAGGGGACAACTGATACAGTGTTAGTCAGACTTGCAGGAAGATTTTTTTTTACATTAAGGATTTGCAGTGAGGTCAAGGGACCTGTTAAAGTGCTGAGGTATTTACCCTCCCAGACCCTCCCTTCTTTCCTGCCCAGCTTTGTCCCTTCCGCTCTCCCCAGCCTTGAAATGAAACAGAAAATTATTTTTTTAAAACTGTGTTGATAATTTATGTTTAGTATAAAGGATGATTTAATGGCATCACCAAAGGTCATTTTTTTCATCTCCTTGTTACTGCCCCAGCCCCAGAGGCTGCACATCCCCTTCTTCCCATCTCTCTCTGCTGCCCTCCCTTTCATTCACCTCACATGTCCCCTGCCACCACCCCACCACAGCATTCCACACACCAGACCTGCTTCAGGTTCAGTCAACGACCGTTGGAGAACAGAGATTTCAAACTGAAACCTCCACTCCAGAACACCACAAACTGGAACCATTTCCACCTTGAAAATAGTCAGTTGCTGCAAGTAACAGGCAGACTCATTTCTTGAATTAAGGTTTTTTTTAAAGCCTTTTATACCTATTTACGTGTGCGCGTGCGTGCACTGTGTGTACACAGTGGTATCTGTGTGCACAGATGCACACAAATATCTCTTTCCAGTATAAATATATTGTATGTTAGAGCTGTAAATATTCCTTGGTCATGTGTCTATGTCTTCTTCAAAGTCTCATATCCTCAGTGTTATGTTAACAACTCCATTTATTGATTGATGAAACTGTGTGTAGACCTGTACCCTCCTAACATAGTTTATGTAGCTCTCTTCTCAAATAAAGTACAAAACTACCACTAACAGGACCTCCTCTCCTTTTTACTCCATGATGAACATTCAGCCTTAATTCATGAAAGTCTGACACAAAATTTATGCAGTTGTCAGCTATCACAACAGTGCAGAAACCTCCACATGTTATTTTAGGAAATGTGTTTTGCTGGTCAAGTCAGCAAGTGTTAACAGTTGTTAGCAAAAGTAATAATCTGTAGGCAAAATATTGTCCCAACAGCAGTAAATGAGGGTCTTGATACTGATCTGATTGATTATTCCCACTTACCTCCAGGTACAGCCTACACCAACCACAGCTCACTTCATCCTGGTGGAGGCAACAGAAGTCCATCCTCCTCCTCCCCTCTATCAGTGGGTCTCTGCATCATTACATCCAGCAACCCTCCCACAGTTCAGAAATTTCCCCTTGGCTTAAAAGGATCCAGTCACTACTCTGTTATATTGTTGGGTTTTTGTTGCTTGTGTTGCTCTGCACCCTGAGCAAATCCTGGGGCTGGGTACAAGACTCAGGATTGTGGCTAAATCCACTGCTTTCCCTTAACTCCTGAGACTGGCTTCATGCTGAAATCACAGGAACCAGAGGATATTTACCATTGCAAGTTGAAAAAAACCCTCCTTTGCACAGATACACTTACTGGGTAAAACCATAAAGATGATTTGTGAAGTAACACTTAATTTACTCCAACTGACACCAGACTCCAGCTGCCAGAAATTTGACTGACAATTTCTATTTATTTATAACCTGCTATACAATATCTGCTTTAATGTTGTAAATTTTTCTGATTGGAATTTCACAGTGTCTGCCTGGATATTTATTGATCATAAAATAATATGCACAACCCGTTAAAGTCAAGGGAGGGAGAATGGATGCCAGAGAAATCACTCGACAGGATCTGGGCACCAGTGCCCAGGTAACAGAAGATGCTCAGATGCTATTTTTACAGCATTATGTATCACTGAGAGCCAGTCTTTTGAACTGCTTTTCTGCTGCTTCCCAAAAGTCTGTTCTGACATGCTTCCAAGAGCCTGGTGTTGAGTTCCTACCACCAACTCCATATGGACCCTGCAACGTGCCTCATTTACAGCTCCTCACCGTTGAGAAATCCCACCTTTACAATGAAATCTGATGTTTTCACAACTGTTCTTTAAGACAGCCCACAAGGGAAATGTTTGGCTCTTCCTGCAGCAGTAAGACCACTTCTTTTTTCAACTATTATTTTTGGCAGGCAAAGACAGAAGCATACAATTTCTGACCACAAGGGAAGAACCGTGAAACTTGGTCCCAGCTGGGAGTTCCCGTATTGCCTGGTGAACTCTCTTATTTCATTCACAGCTTCAGCCATGCAGCTTTCCAGGATCTCCAATGGATTTTGCCTCCTGAGTTTGGTCTTTTTGTTTGTTTGTTTCATTTGGATTTATTTTCCTAAGAGACACCTTTTTGTTCCTTGTGGAAGTTAGAGGTGTGTGCTTTTCTCACGTGGGTGAACACAGAATCATACTTTGGTCACAGCCAAATCCACCCTTTCTTCCAGAAGGCTACACATCCCACCACGAATCCAGCACACACCCACCCTTTCACCAGCAGCCTCCCTATCCTGTGCACATGGATGTAACCTCTACTCCAATCTACTGTTCTTCTGCCTGTTCCTGCTCTTGTTCAACAGTAGGTTGCTCTTCTCGCTGTAAATGCAGCACTGTCTGTTCAGTCCTGCTGCTTTCTGAGCTCATAAATCAGGCTTCAACTTCACCACTCATCAAACACAGCACCCTTTCCTTTCTGTACGTCAGAATAATAAACAAGTAGTGGGTGATTTGCCATGTTAGCTTTGACCAGGTACTCTTATGAACAAGGTTCCCTTTTATTATTGATTTAAGGCATTTCTGTGGCAAGGACCTTTTAAAATGAATTAAAAATATAATAAAGAAAAAAAAGTCACAGTTTGATCAACTTCCCAAGGAGTCACCTTCTTCTGCCCCTTTGCAGTATGTGCTGCAGTTTGTCTTTGCCTATCCAGGATAAGGTGATTACAGAAGCTTACAGCATCTGGTGGAGCATCTCATGGGTTTGGAATAAAACCACACCAACATAAACAGTGGCCAAGGTGGCCTATGACTGGGCTGTCAGGCTAAAGGCACATGCTCTGGACCAGACAGCATCCCTTGTGTAAAGGTGCATGATAGAAGGACTGGATCTGCTCAGGGGTCCCTATAACCTTTTCAAACTCCATATAAACCTTCACAGTTTACCCTTTAGAAAGCAGAAAAGGCAAGGAGAACCCTGCATGCCCTCTGGGTAGAGGGAAGGAGAGGTCTTTACCCCAGGTTGCAGAGAGAGCTGGACTAAAGGTTAATGGCACAATGTAATCACAAGGTAAAAGCACAGGGTGGAGCAGGGGAAATTATTTCCTGTTCAGTTGTGGCTTTTGTTATTCCCAGAGAAAAGCAGGAGGTATTCAGGAGCTTCTTATTAGCCAGCATGATTTCCATTAGGCTTTCTATTAACATTTTGTGGCCGTAATAAACACCTACATAATTGACACAAAAAGGAGCCCTCTCCAGGCTAACAGAAGTGGCCAGAACAAGCTGGGAATAGCACAGGCAGGTCGGTTCCTGCCTGGAAATTTCTGCTTGCAAGGGAATAGCTCTTTTCATCCTCATGGAACAATTCCCTTGCAAAGAGTTAAGTTTTAATGATTCTGTCCTTCTGCCTCAGTCTAGGAGGACATCTACCTCTGCTTTGCATCTGGAAAAAAGGGGTCAGAGCAGGGTATAAATTCAGGGGATATTCAGGATACCTCTATATTCCCTAGTCCTCTGCCATAGCCCCGAGGAGCCTTTTCCTGCTAAAAACTGACATGGAAAGAAATCCCTTAGGAACACATGCACGATCTCAGCTAGTAGGCAAGCTCCACAAGTTTATACAAGGTCCCCATGGAAAGAAGATGGGACCTACTATAACCTGGGCTTGTTTATAACCATGAAGTATGCCAGCATTTCAGATCCACCGAGAACTGATGAACTATGAGTGAAATAGACACAGAGGTAAAACACCACCTTCTCAATGCCTCAGTCACAGCTTTCCATGCCTCCTCCATCATGCTAAGGCCTTGAACAACATTTCTGAGTATGGTAATCGCAGGGAAGGCTCACACCTAGCTTTGGCTTCTCCCCACCAATTGCCAAAGGTGCCACTGCCAAGCCTGTGCACAGGAGATTGAGGACATGTCATTTTGACAGGACTGCCTGTCCCCCTTTCCCTCATTTCAGGCTCCTGCTGCTAAGAATATGTGTGCCCTTTATCATAGCTCTGAAATAGAGAGAGACACTTTGGAATTCAATTAGTCAAACAGTTGCCACAGCAACAAAAACATATAAACTTAAATGATTTATACTCACAGACACCACTTCAAATAGGAATAAATTTAATACAGCAGCTGGGAATGAAATGCATTGTACAATAAGAAAATTGTATTTTTTCTCTCCCTGATGATAGGCCTCAAGGTCTTAATGCAATATAGATGAAAAAAGATATTTGGGCAGAAGGAAGTGGAATATGTTGTGCTGTATGTACAATGTCTGCTTGGAGAGTACAACACATAATGAGCAGGTACATCTAATCACAGAGCTGCAAGGCTGTTTGCAGACAGCCACAGATCAAAGATTGCAGCTACCAAGTTGACTGCTTGGTTTCACTTTCTTTCTTTGGCTCTCCATCTCATGAAACCTTTCCTTTTGCCCTCCCCACCCTTGCCAGGAAAAAAACCCCAAATCTACCCTCATTCCAGCAGTTTCTCCATCCTCTACAGAGCCAGGTTCCCAACTGGTAAAGTGAATTGTGTTTTTTTCTACAAGAAAAAAAAATTGCTTTAATTCAAACATCGTTCTGGAATTTGAAGCCAAGTAAATTCCAAGAAACATGGAGGAAATTTTTTCCTCTCCAGGAACATTGCAAAAGCTTGCAAGAAAATCGAAGTGACAGTCATCTGTAGTATTTTTGCCCATGAAGGCTGAACTTGCAGTGAATGCCACACTTGCTATAGCACTCCTTTGGGTTTGAGATTCTCTAGAGAGTGGTATAGGTACATGGCATGTGAAATCAACAGAAAATAATGTATGTACAGACCTCTGGCATTAGCACAACTTTGGTGCATCCTCTGTCATTACATACAAAGATATCTTCTTCCATCCAGAAAAGGTTTCATCAATGAAAGTGATGTAGGGGCTTAGAGGAGCCTTATGGTTAGTTTCCAAAAAACAGGAATTGCCCAGAAGTTGTACAAAAACTGTCTCCCTCCTTTCTAAAGGCACAGCAGCTGGTTTAACCTAGAACTGTGGAAAGCTGTGTACTTGCAGTTCATCTGCCCCTTTGTCGAGGTGCCAAAAGCCAGCTGCCTTGGCAGTGCCTGGACCATAAACAGCCAAGGAGTTTCTAGAGTGCAAAAGAAAGTGGAGATCCAACCACTGGCTCTTCATTTCCCCTAAATGAAAGTTATCCTGTCTTCCTAGGAGGCATTCTGGAAGTGGTCATCTGCCTTCACAAAGCCTGATCAACATGTCCAACCACAACTATCAGTGGGAGCTGAGGTTGCTAACACACTTGGAGGGCTAATACAATGTTATGAGCAATTGCATGAGATCTCTCATCTGACCTGCTCAACTAGACAGTATTTATGGTGGGAAATAGAGCTTTATTTCCTGTCCAGATCATGCTCATAACACCTTCTCCTGCACTTCACAAGAACTTATACAAGACGAATCTCACATACTTTGGGGCCCTTTGTGCAAAGGCAACTTCTCTGGCTTAGTCTGTGTTTGGATTAAACATTGAAGATCTAAGTACAATAGGGAAAGGACAGAAAAGCACCTTTGAGAGAAACCCAATACTTTCATCTAAGTATAAATAAAAAAACCCCCACAGACCACAGCTCTAACAGAAGTTACCGGCCCCTCAATGTAAAAAATTACTGGGATGCATTTTTATGGATTGTTTTAGGCAGAAGGTCAAGAGTCCTGTTCATTATTAGAGCTGGCAAGTGGGGTAGAGAGTTCAGGACGCTTTGGGTGCAAATTGAGATCAACACCTGCAATTCTCTTTGGCAGTTTTGGAAAGGAAAGCATGCGGATGCGGAACAACAACTAAACAAAGCTAATAATGAAATCATATTTATGTAGGCAGGAAGGAAGCTCAATTGCCAGGAGAGTACTAAAGTCTACAAGTGTAAATACATACCAAATAAGTCAGCTTGATGAGATGCCAAGTTTGTTCAGCAGAGTATGGCACTTCACTGCTGAAGTGTTCCTGCAGGAGGGAAACCAGAAAAATGTCCAAAAGGTCAATGAGTGAAATGTGTGGCTCCACCAAGAAACCATGCAGGCAAGCTCATGTCAGCAGGATTTAGCACTGTCTTGCAAAGCGCCTGTTGGCCCTGTCACATGGAAGCACAAACATTTTATTCGCAAGCTCTGTGTGTTACTGATCAAGCCCTCAGTTCTCTCTCCACATGGCAAAGCAGAAAGCACTACAATTTATGGGTCTGATGTACTGAGTCTCCTTACTTGAAGGTTCTGGATTTCAAGCACAAACCTACAGAAAAAAATATTGACATCACGAGGGATGTGGTGGGGCAAGTGTGTGAGGATTTGTAGGACTTGTGAGGCCAATATTTGACAATGAATGATCCAAGACAATAAAGAAAATGAGTAGCTTTACAACATCTCTGAGACTCACTCAGACCAGACTATTCACATACTCTGAGACAAGAGGGGGAAAAACCCTACAAAATAAGTACAAATAGTGCAAAGTATCTCTGGAAATGTTTAGAGTCGGAATCAGAGACATCACAATATTTAGACCCTGGATGAATCTTCCACAAGGGTTGCAAAAGGCAAGATCCTAAACAGCTGAAAGATGGAGCTGAGCCAAAAGTATTTAACTTGTGGCAGCAAAAGTCTTGACTCAGCTGGGAAGTCCCCTTCATCTCCCTTTTCCTACAAAGGCAACATCTGTTCAACTCATTCCCTGCTCCATCCCACTTTGGTGCAATGGCTCAGAGAACAGTGGGCTGGCATGTCCATTCCCACTCCTTTCCTTCTGGATTAGGGGATGTAGCAGTTCAGCAACCAGCTCCCTAAGCCACAAACTACATTTATCATCATCTTTACACGCCTTTACACAGCTGGCTCTCCTGATGATAATGTGTTCTTCAGTTTTCCTTGCTGGGGTGGCTTATGTTAATACTCCATTAACATTGCTAATCAGAGACAGACTTCTGGCAGTATCTCCAGGGGATGAGCGAATGTTGTCCTATGCCTTTCAGTTTAGAAGATCAGACTTTCAGATGAAATCCATTCCCAACATCTCTGATTTCAGCAATTTAATGAAGCTGCAGCATGTGGGAGCTGTTCAATGCTGGATGCATGTGGCTCCTACTGCTCCAAAATGAGACCTTTTAAACCGCCTTTTATGCCAGTGCTCAGATATATGACATTTGTAACTTTAATTCACTTGGGAAATCAAAGACTGCTGGAAAGATGAGATGGCTTCGAATGAGAGATAAAAGGTACAGAGGTCTTGAAGGTCTAACAGTGCATGTTCCCAGTTTAGCTTACCCCATCCAGAAATCTATATTTTAGTTTGATCTATTCCTTCTCACATTTCAGGAACACTTCCAAATCCACTTTAGCTTTACTAAAGGAGTCTACTTTTATTTGGATTAGTAGAGCCATTCACCATGATATATTTAGTCTCAAGAAATTGTCTGGAAGTTCTAGTTGCATTGGTTAAAGGGAGGCAACTGCTCACTAGTACAATTTTCAAGTCACCTCAGATTTTAGATGGACTGCTATTCTCTATGGGATTCAGAGAGACTGTAAAATTAACTTTTGTTAAACAAAGCCTATGCTGTGGAAATAAATTTATTTTCAATGAAAATCTCATAAATAAGACAAAATGAAACACAACTATTGAAAGGAGATGTGATGCCTTCAGCCACAAACAACAGCTGAGCAATAGGATGATGCAGTTAAACTGGTGAAATAGTGAGACTATCAACAAATTTATGCTCTCATTTAAACAAATGTATCAATCCAGTGAAAATTAGGACAGACTTGCCCTCTGCTTTCCCCCTGCCTCTCCTCTTGTAGTCTCCCTGATAACACCTCATGACTTCTTGTCTGAAATGAAAGGCACTTCCATTGCAGGATGAGATACTTGCTGGTAATTCTCAGTGATACAGACATAAGGCAAAACAGCTCAGTTTTAACAAGCAGCTGCAGACCAGCTACATCTCACAGCAAAAGCAACACTTGCCTTTCCTCAAAAAAGCCAACTCAACTTACAGGAAAAAAGAGAAGAACTCACAAACAGACAATCTACATCAGTACCTAAATGATTAAGTGGTATATGACACACAGCTATTTGGAAAGGCTTCTCCAAAGCCCTAGAGGCCTCACCCGAAGCTATTTAGATACACAGCTCAGGCAAGCAGCAGGTGCAGGGTTTATTTCAAACACTTCAGGAGTGTGACTTCTATGCCCACTCATTTTAAAGGTCTGAATTCCAAATTCAGTTAAGAATGCACCATGTTCACTGAGGATGGGGAAAACTGTGGGCATATATACAAGGTTCATGGTGCATGGATACGACCTTCAGTCACTGGTTGGAAGTGATATCTAATGCATCAGCTCATTGCTATAATGATGTACTTTGGAGCCATTAATTAACTTGCTGCTCTCTGAGGAAATTCTCATTCCCTCCATCATTCATGTCTGCTTGGAAGAGCTGCAGGCCCACAAAAGCTGCATGTTAGAGCCTGAGATGTGTGTAGGATGTAGCTGAGCAGACTGTGGGCAGGTGCTATGAAAACTTCCTCATACAGTACTTCAGTGCAGCTCCTTCTCATTCTACAGCACCAGACTGATGCTGCCAGAGCAGCTCTGCCAGGTGTAGTTCAACTCCCTGTCCCCAAAACCACTGCTACTGGGACATTCTGAATCCCAGTTCCATGATCTTAGACTCCCCAACCACACATTCTACCTTAGTGGAAAATGCCAATTAATGGAAGATGAATAAAAATGTATTGAAAATATTTGCCTGTTTCTCCTTGGCATAAGTTTTCTTCTTTTTCCTATAGCTGTTCTCCATATTCAGTGCCAGAGTATAAATGAAGAGCTAGTTCACAGGTACTGCAACTCTTCCCTGTCTGGATGAGGGTTAATTGCCTTGAATGAGGGCTAAGACCCAAAAGCTAAAGATGATGTGTGCCTTCTATGCTGTTCTGCAATATTAACTATTCTGCAGTTCACTTCGGTTTTGTTTCAGCAGCTTCTCTCACTGAATCATCAGAGAGCAAAATTGCCTCAAAATAATAACCAGCTACATGGAGGGTTATTTTGAGATGGAAAGAGCAGAGTTTTACACTAGATTTACATAAATCTCAACTCACACATTTCAATTGCCAAGTAAAGTGTTCCTACACCTCTTTCTTCAGAGCCAGCACCTTGGGAACCCACCTTCTTTACCTGATCTTTGCTTTCTCTCTTTACAGATCAAACCCTCTCCCCTTATGTAACACAGAAATAACTTCTGAAAAGACTGTCAGCTCAAGAAGGCAATTTTTCCAGGTTAGGAACAGTAATGAATGGATTTTAGGCCAACTCAGGTCCCACACACCCCATCTAATACTGTGGGGCTGCTGTACGTTAGTACATTTGAAACCCATAACAGACTAGTCCTGTCAGAGTGTATAACATCTCTGGCTCTGACTAACATCACTGCACGCTCTGAAGCAGCTCTATCCAGTGGACAGAAAGTACATTTGTAAGACTTCCATTGCATTTGTCTCTCTCTTTCACACACACAAATGAATCTTAAAGCACAGATTAATATTTAAACAGTCAGGACTACAAATATCTTCCAACCTTTCTGGACAAGAAAGTTCTTGTATGGAAAAATAGAGTGGGGAAAATGCACTGGGGGAAAAAACCCTCTTTTCAAGTGGGAATTTACTTTTCATTTCTGCTCCCTTTGATATAACTGGGATTAACTGCATTTCATCCCCTTCTAAAGGACACATTGGGTTCCCAGCTGTTTTTCCACTATCAATCCCTAGAGAACAAAGCTTAGGAAGTTAAATGAGTTTTGGGAATCTCATCTTCACTTTTAATTAATTTGAAATGAATGCATGCTAATGACAGAACCATAGCAAGATTCCCAAAACTTTCCCCATCTGCACAAGTAATTGGTGAACACCTAGGAGCCTGGGATCTCACCAACACCTTTAACCCTTACTGCAGCTACACCTAAAACCTTGGGTTGAAAGAGGGTCTGAAGGGGTTCAGTAGTTTTCTTCTCCATACACACCATGGTACTTCCACTCCAAGAGGAGAAGTGAGGGAGCCCAGCTCCAGTCCTTCTGGCTCTCAGGGTCACTGCAAGAAAAATGACAATCAGAAATCTATCTTGTTGGATTCAGACTGTGAGGAGCAGAACTGTTGTTTCCTTGTTGAGAGCCACACTTGCAACTCTTCCTCTTTGTTTCACATGAACTATAAAAATACAAACGCACTTCAAGATCCTCATGTGGAAAAAAAATGACAGAAAGCAGACTAGTGAACTTATTTTCCTACCATTATCCTCACTCATGGGTGGCGTTACCAGTGGCATCTTAGGTTGTTTTTAAAGGCAGAGAGTGGGGTCAGGTTGAAACAATGAGTGTTAGGTTGCTCCTGGTGCTGACAAAGTGAGCTACAGCAAAAGTGAGTGTTACAAAAGGAATACTGGAAATCTGTGCGTGGAACTGAAGGCTGTTAAATCTGAGAACAGCTAACTCTGATTTTGGCAGAGAGCTTACAGTGGTTGGGGAAGCCATTCTGCAGGGACCACAGCCCCAGCTGCCAGGAGTAATAAAAGCTCAGCTCAAACCGCAACAGAGAAATGGCTGAGAGGAAGGACAATCAGGAAAGTGGACTGGATTTGCTAATCTACAAGTTTTGCTTATAGTCACTCCTGGCAAATGGAAAATAAAACAGGGAGCCAGACAGATCTGGAAATTAAGCCAAATGAAAAGAGAGTGTAATGTGAGAGGAAGGATTTGTATCCATCAATCTATGTCAAGGGTCTTCAGAAGAGACCCTAAGGACATTGTAGATGGGAAGGAATGAGTTTCAACAGAGCAGCTCCCACTATCCTAATTCACTGAGAACCATTCATCTATCACAGCTCTGGTTGGCTTCTCTTGTTCTGAGCCTACAACTTTTCAGGAATTAGGCTCAGGACATCTGTCCCAACAGTGTTTCCTTGCTTTCCTGAAGAGCTTTTGCCTCTAGTCTCCTCCTCTAGGCTCCCAGTTTGTCCATCTTCTCAGTGCAAACACAGAGCATGCCTTGCTGTCCTACAGAGGAAGGCTGCCAAAATGACAAGGTTCAGCACAGGAATGTGGGTTACAGAGATAAAAAAGACCACAGATAGGAAGAAATAAAACTAAGTCACTAAACAAGCTTAGATACCCACCTGCTCTGGACCCTGTGTCTGGTTATTCAAACCAGAAGCCACATACTTGCATATACAGACACACACAGGCTGTAACCATAAATATTTAAAAAGACCATGCCCAGAGGAGGCTTTCATTCAGTTAAGACCTGACATTAGCACCAGCCTGGCTGTGATCTGAATCTGTTTGTGCAGGTAACCATCCTGCACTGTGAGGTTAACATTAGAGTGCCTTTACAGATGGCGAAAGCAATTACCTCATTTAAATTAAACAAAGATTCCTAAAGCTGCTGCTGTGCAATGCTTTCCCCTCTGTAACTGAGCACCAGCATATTTACATGGGGGCTTTTGTGGTTGGGCGTAAGTCATTTGAAAGATATTTTTACTGCTTGCAGGAAATCTATGAAAAAGGATGAGGCAGAATGTCTCGGAATGCAAAGTACCGAGCTGGATTTTAACCACTGCACAACAGCAAATGGGTTATGCTTGGCTTTTTACTATTCAGCTGGTAGCAATAAAACAGTGCTTGGCTTACTCCTTTACAGAGCCAAGTTCTTTATCTTGAAAGAACAATAGTGAAAAAAGGCCTGTGGAGGAAGGAGGCAGCCTTCTGAAAAGCCCCCTTAAGACTGCCTCAGAGCTGAACACAGGAGGCTTAACTCCTACGCCTCCAGCCCCCACTGTGGCAGCTCAGTGCACCTGGGGTGAGAAAAGCTACAGCTCAGCCTTGTCCCTGGTGAATGAGATAAGCAGGAACACACTGCTGACAGCTACCCATCTTAAGGGACAGGGAGACAGCTTCAGCTGCTTCTCAAGGCAGTGCTCACTCATAAAATGCCGAGGAAAAGCCCATCCTCGTGGGGAGGGTTTGAAGCTTTTTCTCTACATTCTGGGAGGTCTCCACTAACTAATGCCTGCTGAAGTACCTGACTGCATCCTTGGCAGCACAGGTATCTGGAAGGATGATGTTCACCCAGAGGCTCCTAATCTTAGCATTCACTTAAGCCAGAGAAGAGACAGGCCTCAATAGCAATGAACAGAAAAGGCTTCTTAAGTAAGACTGATGGTCACAGACAGATCCTCTGGTTCTCTGCTTTGCCAGCTCCCAGATCTGTATCAGCATCACATACATTATATGGTCATATCACTTCTTGGCTAGGGACACAGTCATGGTTCAGTGTTTTAATTAGCCCACTCCAGGCTATCTTGGTCATAAAGGCTCAGGGAAAGATAAATACTATGCAGAAATCACATTAATTTATAAAATATTCAATTAAAGAAAACAAACAGCATAAACAAAGATCATCAGAGCTAGATGACAGGGTAACCATTCTGCTGGGAGGCAGCTGCCCCTGCCCTTGGGCAGACAAGTATATTGTTCCTCTTCCCTTCTTGCACCAGAAGGGGCCAGGGAGAGCAGGACCACTAGGGAGGTGAAGTTACAGAACAAGTCCTGCAGCAAGTGATGTTGACAGCTCAGTCCAGGGCCTCCTCACCCCTAAGAGATCAAAAAAATAGCTTTCATCTCATGTTGTCTTCAAAGCAAGGAGAGACATAGTCCATCCCAAGTTCTTCACTGGGCAGCAAAGTTCTGTTTCTTCAAAGCCCAGTCCCAACATTTGCAGTTCAGGTATCTGTAAGCTGCTGAAGTGTAAGCTGACTTGCAGGGGCTTCTCTTGCATTCGCACCAAACTGTGACCCTTGAACCCTGCTGAGGAAGCATTATTTTTTAATAGGATGCATGAAATGAGAGAGAGGATGGTGGGAATGAGTAGCATGCTCCGTCCTCAGGGCTGGGCACACAGCTGCAGGGGCAGCAACTACATTCAGGGCCAGATCTCATAGAGGAAATGAGGAGTAGAGAAAATCACAGCATTTAGGGATGGAAAGGTCCATTTGCTGTCTCTACTCATCCAACAGTGACAGATTGCTCCCTTGTGCTTTGTCCTGTGTGTAATGACTCAAGCAACCAGGGCTTGTACTTACTATCTCAGGGAACAACTCTACAGCTTCAGGAATCTCCATGAGAGAAAAACTTAGAGGCATAGCCTGGCTTAAATGTGGTGGAAAGTGGGTTTGAGGGTAAATATTGCCTGTAGCCAGTGCTGAATGTCTAGAGTACTTGGACCAGGTCTGTATCAGACTTCTCACCACTAATGCTCCAGCCAAATCCTTCTTGCCAGCATGCATTCCAGCTGAGAGCTCAGCATCCATTCTATGGGGACTTGCCTCTTTTCCTGCCAGAGTCCGCCTGTGTGCGCTCCAGGCAGCAACAAAGCAACAAGTGGAGAACTGCCTGTGCTGCTGGCCCTTGCCATTTCTTCTACAGTTTTTCCTAGCGTTTTTCCTGCAGGGCCATTGCTGCTTTCAGAGATGGGAAGGAAGCAGTGACCCTGCAAGTATGACAAACCACTAAACCTCTCTGGGGAACAGAGAGACAGGACTGGTCTGACCTCAGTAAGTTGCACGTTGTGTTGCTATCTGAGATTCTCATTATCTCCAATGGAAGCTGTGATTTGTTTCTCAGTTCTCATTTCCCTTTGTACACAGTTGCCTCTCCTCTTCAAGGCAGCTTTTCCTAGGAGCTCTAGCCTCAAAGGTTCCTTTTTCTTCATGTGTGAATTACAGATGTCACAAACACCTCTGACATGGTGCACGAATCCTCATTCAAATGCAGACTAGCTGAGGGGGAAAACAAGTCTTTAGATCTATAGCATCCCCTGGGGATATCAGCATGGGACACACACGCATGCCAGTGATAAGCCAAACTAGACACTGGATGTCACCAGCACTCCACTGGAAACACAGAGGAGTGAGCAGGTATCTGGCAGTAAAAACCTACACTCTTAAAGCAAGCAGCCTGATTAGCTAGAGGAAGTATTGGCTGGGCATGAATTAAAAAGGGTCATCCTACATACTCTAGGACCAGAATAAATCCAGTAGAAGAGGTCCAGGTGAGGTAGTGAAGGAAAGGATAAAAGGAAATTGCTGTCCTAGCTTGGAGGGAAAAGCAAGACCAAGGATGTTGTAGGAGATAACCAGATATAGGAGATAACAAGATAACCAACAGCCCACCCAACTTTAAAAACTGCCAAGGAAAATAAGTTGTGGAATGGAGAAAGCATCTCTTTCCTCTGCAAGTCCTACATCTAGACATGCCTTAAGGGATCCTCAGAAAGGCCCAGCAAATCAGTACAAATGATAAATACCTGGCAACATAAATGATCATCTGTAAATGCAGAATGCCTGCCAAGGCACATCAGCACCTTGAATCCATGCTCATAGAATCCTTTCACTTCCTTTCACCTCACCAAACACTCTTCTACCCCAAAAACCTATGACAGCGTAAGAGAAGAGCAACCTTGACAAGACCTCAACCTGGCTGCTGTTCAAATCCTTGCATGGGAGAAGAGAAGGAAAAGACTTTGGGCAAAATTGCACCCCTCTCTCAATCAGATCCTTCCTCTGAGAGACACAGAGGCAAAGTTCTTGAGGAGGAGAGGGGTTGTTGCATGTAGCCTGTGTATACCATGAACCCTGTGTATACCAGACCAGCTGTTCAATCTACAATAGCACATTCAAACTATGTCTGATGCTTACTGGAAGGGCCCCACCCCAAAAACACATGTTATGCAGCTGGTTTGGTTTCTTTCTGAAGAAATGACTGGGATTATAGTATGTGCAGCACCTTGAGGAAACATGATCTACACTGGGCTGCCAGATACTTGGAGCCCCTGGATAGATATGAACCATAGATCTCCTCAAAGCTCTGTTAGACTGCAGGCAGATTCCTCCCAGAGGGCTCAGTGTCCTAAAATACAGTGTCAAAACAGGGATTCACACATTTCTGTGTACATTGACATTTCCCTCTCAATGGAAGAAAACAGCACAACTGGATGGAAAGAAGCAGCTCAGACCTGCCAACAGCCAGAGTGGAGTCCCTCCTGAGTGGGTTGTGTTTTGGCAGTAAAAGGTGAGATTTTTATACACATCTCCCTTCCAGCTCTGCAGCAAGGATTTGAGTGGAGGCTATGAAACACGATGCAAAACTTGGGACAGCAGTGGCTTTATTCCAGTTTGGGAAGTGAAGGTCCCACCCCACTTTTGTTAGCATGAATAGCTCCTACCTGTCTGAATAATTACATTTCTGTGGCCAGCTGCTTTGTTTGTTTCTTGTTTTAAGCTCTCCTCTGTTTAATACTTGGATTTTGCTGGAATGCCAAGGGAGATAGGCACTTGAACCAACTGCCACCCTGCTTTCTCTCTCCATAAATGAAAGCATGGGAGTGCTTCACCGACCTTCTAAATACAGAGGCTTCAAATTAAATTATAACATTGCTGATTATCAGCAGACCAGGGATTAAACTGATTGGGGCCCTGCCAGACCAGATTTAGCTTTCATTAAGTTCTGCCCACAAATCAGACTTATCCATATCCTCGCTCTTGAAGTTATAATGTGCACAAATGCACAGAGGGAGAGCAAAAACCAAAGTACTTTACTGTTTAGAATTCTAATCCTTTCAAGGTCTGGAAATACCTGGGGTCCAGCTACCACGTCGTCTATCCACATCTGCCGTTTCAAGTAAAACCTGAAAGCAAGTCATTTACATAAGGGTTTAAGAGGGATGCAGAGAAATGACAAGAGCAGGGATGTAATCAGTAGCACAGAGAAAGTCTGAAAGGAGCTTGTTGATCCCTACGAAACAGAGCAAGAGGTTTATATAATTTTGTGTGTGTGTGTGTGTGTGTATGTGTGTGTAAATTTCCTAAACAGCTGACCTAAATGAGTTCTTACCATGATCAGATAGCCTAGGACAACAGAGTAATCCTTCTAATAGGATTACAGGCTGTGCTAAAGGAGACTTCGGGCTTCTCTGCTCTGCATTGTAATACATACACACACACTCACATAGATGGACCTGGTACCTGTAAACCTGGGGCTTTCCCCACTCATCCTCTCATTGCCCAGCCCTTCTCACCTCACTGCTTGTTTTCTCAACAATTGCTATAATGAAGTCATCCAATCTAGAACTGAGAAAGGAGGAGGGAATAAATCAAAGAGCTGAAAATCATAAAACTGGACAGATGGAAGTGTGGGGAAATTAGCATCCCAAAAGGCTAGTTGCAGTAGGATTCCAGGGGTATTGCCTGATGCCAGTCAGCCTTTCCAGTGCTCTTCAGCAAGGCAGCATAAAAATCCCTGCCATTAAGATTTTCAGGCAGCACAAAAGCTGGAAGCATAGAGCAATTCAACAGGAGGTTCTACACAGCTTTGCAACCCCCTGGTATGCTGGATCTGCCCAAACCAAACACCTTAACAGATGTAAACACAGAGTTTTGTGCAAATAAAGTAGGAAGATCTATGTAGCAGTTGTGGGTGGAAAGCTGCAGGGAAGTGTGAAGGAGTCTCTGCGCAGTGAGAACAAGAGAAGAAAGCAATGCGTACAGACACAGAGAAGGAAGTTATTTCCAAATAAAGAAGTAATTGACTGTGAGCTCCCAGAGAAGGATGTAGTCAGCAGTGTCTAGTACAGCCTTTAGTCACATGCAAAGGGATGGAGAAAGTGCCTTGCAACTTCAGACTGCCCAAATGAAACCAACGCTGGTGTGCTGATAACAGCTCTCACAAATATGTTTTTCAAATGTTGCAATGAAGTCCTTAGAGATGGTGCTGGAGAAAATTACAAAACCCACCAGAAACAGTGGGAAAATGCCTTGCTGCAAGGGACTAAGAGGAACTCAGTTTGCTTTATAAAAAAGATAGTTATGGGGGATAACAGCTTCCAGCATCAAAGATCTCAAATATTAGAGAGGTTTCAGCTCACATGTGTGAGAACCAACAGCAGCTGAAAGATAAAGGTAGATGAACCCAGCTGGGAAATCAAACATATATTTGCAATAATGAGGAACAGGAAGGAAGTACATAATCTCTCTCTCTTTCTTTTTTTTTTTTTAATGCCTTCAAATTAAAACTTGGAAGACATTTGGAATTATCCCTGGGAGGCATCCTTCAGACAAACAGATTCCTGCAATCAATGCAGGCAAAAAGAAGTAAAAGGCAGTGCCCTAAAGTACAGCCTATATGATGTGGTTGTCTCTAGGCTGTTGTCTCCCTCTATCCCACCTGTCTTTCCCAGCTGATCCACCAGTCAAAAACATCAGAACAAAACACTCTACTAAAACAAGTGTCTCCCCTTGTGTTCATGTATGGACAGACACAGGGCAGCCCAAACTCTTTGGAAGAGTCCATCCCTTTAGAACATATACAGACCTGCATCTGAGAACATGCCCCTCTACACATAGCACCTTCCATGATTATGGCTTAGAGCAGGTCTATAGGAAAGCACTAAAACAGATACTGCACTTCTTTCAGCATCAAGGACTTCACTTACCAGGATCCAAAACAAGATCTCACAGCAAGGCAAAGGCCTGGAAGATGAGAAGTTAATCCCCAAAGCATCAGGAAAGGGAAGCAGGTTTGAAAGATTTAGAAATGACTTGTTGCTTGACCTGGAAAGAAGATTCTGGAGCCCAGGGTCAGCAGCTCTCCTGTGCCTGTGATTGAGGAGGTGACATAATACAGATGACTGTGGCTGAAAATTAATTGATGTTACATCCCTTATAAATCTAGACTACCTGGCCAAAGCATAATGCCCTCACAGAATGACTGAGAACTGCTGAAATATTTATAAGAATGAGATATTACTTTGGCCTAGCTGGAACAGAGAATTAACTTCATCACTCTCTTCTCTCTACTCCCGTCTCCCAAAAATAAGAAAGCTGCTTCAAAAGAAGGATACAAAACTTTTCTGTATGCACTTTAACAAAATGTTATTTTGAAATCTGAATGAATTTCACATTTTTGGGAGTATGAAATCCCTGTGGGCTGCACAGCCTCAGAAGTATTATTTTTGAAGGGAACGACAAGATGGAGGCATAGGGCTCCTCTTCAGATGCTGCAGTAAGCCATTAAACACGCTCATGTGGTTGAGGTTTACTCTAAACACTACCACATATACAACAGTTAAAAGCTTGTTTCTGAAGATGATCCGTGCTTTGGGAAGCGGAAATGGAGCAAAGGAGATTTATCACTGCCAAGAGAAGAAAGCACTGCTGGAGCCCTGTCCTTTCCACAGCCCATCTGCTTGGTGAACCCAGGGACTAAAAGATGAAAATAGCACAGAAATCCCTGTGGGGCTCTAGGTCTTTCTTGTACAGATCTTCATGGAGATGGGAAGGGAGAGGCTAAGGGGAGCTGTAGTGATAACTAATCCAAGAAGGAGAAAATGACGAGAGAGGAAATGAGGAGACAAGAAAACAGGTGAGGTGGTGAATGAAGAAAATCCAGGTGGGAGCAGAAGCCTTCCCATGTGTACTTGATGTTGTCCAGCATCTTAACCCACATCTCCCCAAGCTGGCCCCCACTTTACTATTCCTATTTTGCACACCAGATTTGAGGCCTCCATCCATTCCTTGTGCAATCAGCCATGAATCCCCATGCTCAGCAGCACCTACTTGGTCACACGAGCCATTTTTCTCTCTATTCTCAGAACTAGGTATGAAAATGTCTGCCCATGGTATTATTTGTAAGATATTTTATGTTTACATTCATCATGAAAAAGAAGTTTGAGATGTCATTTTTCTGTTACCCTGCTCAACCCCAGCTAAGCATCATTTCCAATGAGCAGCACTTGTTGTTCAACCAAGAGCCAGGACAGACCTGTTTCTTTTCCAGTCCTAAGTCCCAGGGCCCTTCCTGGCAGGTCCCAGCAGCAGCAGCTTGATCACAGAAAGGATTATTATTAAAACATCCCTTTCTCCATTGTCTGGAGCTCTACCACAGCTCTGAGCCACACAAAAGCTGCTGGCTGTGAGAATGACAGTGCCAGGTGAAAAGCTCTCCTGCTCCACTGTCTGATGGGTCACACGTCCAGTGGGATCAGCACTTCTATAACAATGTAGAGAATT
Organism: Pithys albifrons albifrons; assembly: GCF_047495875.1. Classification (NCBI taxonomy): domain Eukaryota; kingdom Metazoa; phylum Chordata; class Aves; order Passeriformes; family Thamnophilidae; genus Pithys; species Pithys albifrons. The sequence goes on from NC_092470.1 coordinate 14,411,613, forward strand.
TTTAAAGACATTTGTTTATCATGGCCATGTGCCACCATTTGATTGCCTGAAAAGCCCAGGAGGGCACCTAAACACAATATCTCCCAGAGAGTGACAGTCAGGGCACTCGTCACTTGGAATTAAACAGACACCTTCAATACAATGAAAAAGACTACAAAAGAACATTAAAAGAGCAGTTACATCCCTCTCTTACCCTCGGTGCCTGTCTCAACTTCTCAGCCTGTCATTAGGGACTGCCATGGGGGACTGTATCACAAATGAGCAACATGGACAAACACAGCAGAGAGCAGCTCCTGCTCCCCTGTCACGCTGCTGGCAAGGAAAACCTCCACAACAACACAGGGCAGTGGGGCACAACTATTGGTACACCTGCACTGTCCAGGGACCTCCCTTTTCCACTAAACATGATGATAAAACATGGAGAAGGCAGTTTCTCAGTGCAAGAGGACAGGAATTATTGTAAGCTTGCATTAGGATTTCTTGTACAATTCTGTAAAACTGTAAACCAGTTCCTAGTTGCCTGTGCTGGGAAAGACATCATAATAGTTGCAGCTTCTATTTGTGGCTTATAGAGCTGGTCAAAATTTTTTAAGTCCATCCTGCCTCTCCAGAATGCTGTCCAGCCACTTGACTCCAACTTGTTGGCATTATTTTCAAAGAGAAACCAAAGATAGGAAAATTATTTTATACTAAGTTAGTTTACACCCTCCATCCAGACAGCTGGGATGGAGAGGCAAACCCCACAAAATTTTGAACTGTCCAAATAAAACCATATTCCTCATATGAACACTCTGGGATGGTTTAAAGCTATGAAAAATCCTTCCTGTTCAAAACCTGCAGAATGTCAAAATTCCTCACAGAGTCATTTTGACAAGCTCAGCCTATAAACCCTGTAAGGTTCGCTGCCCATTAATTTTCTCAGATGGTTCCTTTCTCTATTTAATTGTCACCAAATGCAAACATCAGTTCTCCCAGACATTCTTATGTCTTGTAATGAACAAAAAAAAATAAGGAAGTCAGAAAAATATTCTGAATACCCAAGATCTTGCAAACTAGCACTCAGTCTGCCTATAACTAGATTGTCTGAGTTCATCATCCCTCCTGACAACCTTGTACATGTAATATAATGTATTTTTACTGTTTTGTACTTCCAATTTTGCACACAATGAAACAGAGCTTATGAGGGCATCTCCCCCTTCAGCTTTTAACATCACATACATAGTCTTGTCCAACCAAAAGGGAGAGGGAGCTAATGTCCATACAGCAGAATCCCAGAGGGATCTTCACATCCAGGCTATGTGGCTAAGGAAATATCAGCAACATCCAGCAAGTCCTACCAGCTAATCTATCCCATGAGTGCTCCTGGAGCAGCCCCACTGTGTGCACAGCCCAGTTACATTACCTGGAAATATTTACGGAAAAGAACAGCACATTTTCGATGTGCCATGAGGCACAGTGAAGGTCTATGTTTTGCACTCATAAGTATTTTTAGGCAGTGTGGATGGCTGCAAGATGGACCAGAAGTGCCACATGTCTCTCCTTACCCAATGGCCCTCAGAGATCTGGCTGCCAGCATTAGACAACAGCCCAGATGAGGAAGGCACCGCACTCCTGTGAAACTACATCAATAAACTTACAGCTGAGACAAGGGAGTGTGGGGACATAAGTATATATGATTAGATTCCCATTGGTTTGAAATTTCCCTGCACAGTCTGCCTCTGGGCTGCATCTCCTGCTCAGCTGGAGCAACCAATACATACTCTGTCAGGGCTTTGATATATAAAAAAAAGGAGATGTCTGAGTCCACTCTAATCCTCTTCACATGGTCCATTTTTAACCAGGCTTTCTCAGAGAAGCCATTCCAAGGACACCTTCTCCAGCTGAACAGGGGGACTGGCATGTCTGCAATGCATCAATGACTGAAAAGAGAGAATTGTGCAGAAAAAGGCCTTTTTCTCTCTCTCATCTTCCAAACATCGAGCATGACTGACTGCTGCCACTGCAGCTTCAATTCATTTGTGCAAACACTAGACCCTGTTCTGTCAGGGGAGAACCACTGCCTGGATGCTGCAGGAACAGATGGAAATTTCACCTGGAAAAGCAGTGCATAAATAAAACTGATAAAAAGTTTTAAGACTTGTGGAACGTGCATAATGCACTTTATCAGATATATCGGCCCTCATGCTTAAACACTGCCAGTGGCTGCCAGGGAAAGAAAAATAAAAGGTCTCTTATAAAATTATTATCCTGTCACTTAAGTCAACAATAGTGATACCACGATAGAAGCCAGCAGTTATGTCACATTGTTTTATCACTATAATTATATCAAGAACACAGTAACTGTCTGTGAGAGATAAGATGATGGAAATGGCTCGGCTGAAGCTTCCTGCTCACAGTGCTGGGATTTGCAGGCTGGTTTGGGGTTTGGACATTACATTCAATTACTGTCCTTGAGTGCTGAAGAACCATGTCAGTGAAGAAATATAGCCAGAGGGCTCCCCTGACTCCTCCTGTTGCAGGTGGGATTGTAGGAGTCATCAGGGTCAGTCCTGAGGATCATAAAGGACCAGATTAATCGAAGTTGGCCTCTGGAGGATCCCTGAGCTTACAGGCTGCTCAGATTCCTAAAAATGCACAACAGGGTGACATGAACAGTTCCACAAAGTGGTGGAGGAGAGAATATAGCTATATTTGTTGAGCAGGAACTGACCTTTCCCCAAGCAGAATTGGAAAAACCATTTTGTCGGCTAAGAAATGACTTGGTATGAGAAAGGTAAGCAAGTCTGTGCAGCTTGTCGAGTTTCAGGAAAGAGCACTGAAAACCCTTTTGTTGACCCCAAAATGGCCTGCAGTCCTGGATCTCACACACATGCAAAGTGGAACCCACTAACCTCCCAAACAACTGACACTCTTGAATTGCTTTCTTCAAGTGGGTATATCCCTAATGCATCATGAGGTTGTCACTATTTCCTGCTTTTTCCATCTCACTTTCCTCTTTTCTCAGGAATATAGTGCAATAAGGTTCCTTCAGAAACCCAGAAAACTCCCTGCTCCTATATCATGCTGACAACTCATCTGTTTCTGTCCCTCTTTCCCATGGATTCTGTATTTATTGTAAATTCTTCTGAGGCACTATGGCATACAGCATGCAGTACAAAGAAGCCTGGAAAGCTGCAATTGCGACAGCTTTTAGTTGTCAGGTGAGACTATGAAAACCAATAGAAAAAATTAGTTTCAGAGAGTAAGTAGTTGCTTGGGGTTTTTTAAATAGAAAAGACAAGCCAGGTCACAGACTTTTGTAAAAAGAGAGAAGGTGCCAGACTGGCCTCAAACCTGTTTTTCTCTGCCCCACCTCCCACTTGCTCAGAAATTCATGGCATCATACATTGGACTTTTCCACACTTGGAGAAACAGGATTCAGGCTATGAGTACATGCAAAACTCTCCTTCTGCATTCACCACAAGTGTGAATTCATTTTCTTCTGCTTATAGCAGGCAAAGACCCTCACAACAGTATTGTTCCTTTCCTCCCAGTGTCAGTGCTTTTCAGGGTTGGGTGGAGGTTGCCCTACACAGTCCAATACACAGACACTGACACACTCAGCACTGACCAGGATGACACCTCAGTCACCTACAGAATGAGCGCTTTTCAGTACTTCATTAGTATTAGTGTAGGCTGGGGAGAAGTCCCAAGGGAACATCAGTACTGTGAAAGATGGATGCAGGGACCATCTTCTCCACCAGATATAACACAGAGGAAGATGGTGCTGGGGAAAACAAACCTGTTTACTACCCTTTCCACTAAAGTTTGAAATAAAATATCCTCTTGTCTGAAGTCAAGAGCAACAGTGCCCTTAGGGATGATCTGTCATGCCACAGACCTTTATCACAGTAATTACATCAGAAACAAGTTTACCATTTGAAAAAGAAGAAAGATTACAAGAAGCAATCTACCAAAACAGCAGCAGTGTCACAGCTGAGAGATATGCAGAGAAGAGAAATGCGTTACATGAGAGCAGTTGAGAATGAATTCCAGGTGGAAAGGGCTACGTGTTGGTAGATTGTGTTTAGAGCACTAGTGGGCATGTCTGCTTACAAGCATGTGATCAATGGTTCTGCAAGCACAAGATTTTTATTTGCATGTGTACGTTTGCACTTATGCAAATGGATTTTCAGAGGGCCTTCAGAAAAACACAGAATCACCTACAGGTTTTTCAAGATTCCCAGAGAAATTAGCCTAGCCAAAGTCCCAACTACACAAGCTGGAACTGTCATGCATCAAGAAAGGATTGTGCTTGCGCGTCCCTTGACATTTCACATTAACAACACAAGCATCAGTCTGAATGCTTGACCTGTCAGCAGCTCAGGGAAGGTACCGCTGTTATTTTAAAGCCTTATGGAAACATACAGTGCATTCTAAACCGGGTTCTTCTATTGAGGTTATTCCCAGTATGGGAGGACGAGGCATCAGAGAAACCACATGCTTTCCTACAAAGCAAGAGTCATGTGTCACAAACAATATTACCTTTTCTCTTTGACTCAGCCAATGTTTGATGGGGAACATCACATCACTCTTCTGAGAGAAAATAAAGGTCATTACAGCCGTTACCATTACAGTGGTAAGCTCCCAGCAGCAATATCATTTAAGGCTATTTCCTCTGTCCTGTGGGCACCCTGGTGTCTTGCTTATCACAGAAACCTCCCCATCTCATCTTGTATGACCTGCCAGGCATGTGTTGAAAGTGGCATTATGTAGGAGAGAGATTTGGAGGGAATGGCTAACAGCGAAAACATGGATCATGATGACAACAAGTAAGATGTAGAATAGTGAATGCAGAAGGAAGGAACACTCAGGGTAGCACAGCTTACTACAGGTTGCTGCAGTCACTACGACTTTGCAAAGTCAGGGTCTGCAAAACTGCTGCTCACTGCAAAGTGCCTGACCAACCCAGGTTTTTCCACACCACTATCACTAACTAAGACCTAGCTCTGGTGTACTTTAGGAGATCACCAAGCACCGTTGAGCAGGAGCAGGATGAGAGAGCATGAATCACTATTCTCAGAAGGAGCTACACATTCACAGAGGTCATGAGTTTGACAATCATTTGAAGGACATGATCTGCACTGTGCCCTCACCTTCCTGGCACAGGAAAGCACAGGATGAAGACCTAAGTGAAATAGGCTGTTGGCTTTTTTCAGACCTGGACAAAAATGTCATACAGCCTACAACAAATCACCAGCCCAGTGATAAAGATTTTCCTCTCTTCCCTATGCCAAGCCCTGATCTTATTCTCTAAACAACCCTGAACAGCGCACACACATCAGTTAGCAGATTCTAGTCACACCTGCTGACTGCCATGATCCTGGATCCTTTCCAGACCAGCTTTAGGCCACAACACAATACAGAGAAAACACCCACTGCTGAGGAAATTGTCCTATTATTGTGACAGATGGGTTCACTTATAGCCCTTCAGCCTGATACTTCCATGGTATCTCTAAATGCTGGTCAACCAAGGATTTCCAGCCCTTCTACACTCAATATCCAGGAACACTCCCTGCCATGGGATATATCCTAATCAGAGATACAAAGGATCATCCTCTCTGATCTTCAAAGCACTTTATCTCAGTGCCTAAACAGAGCTCAGGGTGTGCAGATGCAGACATTCACTTCTGTAAGCTGCATCTGGAGGAAGGCATAGAGACATGGAGTTCATGCACAAGTAGAGCCAGGACCCAGTTTGTCCACGAAAAGAGCCCAACAGTCAATTCATCCTCCTCTCACTGGGAAGTCTTTGTTTATGCTATCCCAGGTAACCCTTTAATAGTTATGAGAACGTCTTTCAAAGATGCTATAATTGGCAGTAATAACTTTTAAATGCCCAAAGAAGCTGGTAATAAAATAGGCAGATTAGGAATGGAGTCAGGATAGGTGAAGAGGAGCCAGGATAGGTGAATAGGAGCCAGGATAGAAGTTTTAGGGACTATTTGCAAAGGAGAAATACTTTGGTTTTGTTGTTGTCCAACCTCCTGTTTTAAAAATCATCAACAAAGCAGAAAAAGAGCATTTTGCCTGTATGTGTTTGCAGAGGGCAGGGGGTATAGGAATTCAGCTTTCTAGCAGGATGTCTGCATTGTTTATTTATTAAATACATGGTAGACTGAGGTAGGATTTATGATGCAAGATGTAAAGTAAGTAGAGAGTGTAAACAAACAGCTGACTTTCAAAGTCATTTAAGAAAAGTTATTCCTGATAACAATAAAGTGAAGATGAGAGACCAGTTCTCCAGCAAGCAAGTTTCAGTTATGACACCCTGCCTCTAATGGAAACCGTCTGTGGAGAGAGCGGCTCCCCAAAGAACAGGCACATGCCATATGAGGGTGAATAAGAAAGCATTTAGTAATGGAGGAACCTGACCTTTAAAGGGTCAGTTCAGGGAAGGGCTTGGAACAGGGTGGAACCTTACAAGGGATTCGGTAAAAGGAGCATTGGCAACCATTACACATCCAATGAGAGGAGATCTGAGGGGAGGGCTCAGGAACTTGGTTGTGATAGGTCAAGGGGAGGGACAAACTGGATGACTGACAAGCCAAATAACAAATGGAGAAACACCTGTAACTGACCAATAGGGGTTTAGGGATCAGGACAGAGTTTTTTTGAGATGCTGGCTTACCCAGTCACCACAAGTGCTTTTAAAGCCGTCACTGTGTTCACCCAAGCATTCAGATGGGTGAACACTAATGAAACAGGCAATCTGGAGATGCACCTTCCATGAAAATGGTTCCTGCTTCCCCAGCAACTAAGTTCCAGCAACTCCAGGACAGCAGGGTCCCTTTTCTGTCTGCATCTGGTTGTGAAGGAGAGATTAAAAGGCTATGAAGACTTTCTGGTCTTGATTGCTCAAGCATTTAGCCTCTATAGTCCACTGAGCTTGCAAAAACACTGTCACATCCCCCATAATGACATTGCCTGACCTAAAGAACACTGTCCTGACAGTCTCTGGTCAGGGCCCAGACAGGCTGACCATGTACTTCCCTAACACATCCTCCAACAAAAACAGAAGCTCTCAGTACCCAGGGCTTTCAAGCTGATACTTTCACTCAAGCTTTAATCTCCAAAATCAATTAAAAGCAAAGCAAATAAACCCAAGAGATCATCTCCCCTGTGTTTCTTTCAGCTTCACAGACAGGAGAAAAAAATTATCCTTCATAATATCATATTGAGAGCACGTACTGCAGATGGCTGTCACTCAGTCATTAAGTGCAGTTTTGCAATTCCACCTATCACTCTATGAAGCAGGATGATTTGTGCATACTCAATGCATGAGTAACATACTGAAGCATTCTGCATCCCTTATGAAAAGTTATTATAGATAAAACAGGCAGATCCACGATAAGGCTTCAAAGGGGCTAGGAGTGTATTGCCTTCAAAAACATTGCCAGTCCCTCCTGAGATAAGTCTCACTCGACCCTGACTCGCACTCAGGCTCAGCCAAGCTTGCTTTCACACTCCAGAGCTCTGCTTCTTGTTGCTGTGACTAAACACGTCATCCTGTCTGAAAAGCAAGGATGTATGAAGAGGGAAGAGGTAGAACCCAGTTCTTACGGTAAAATGCCTCTTTGGTCACAAGCTTAGCAGATTTTTGTGACCACCACATGCAAGGCACAAGCTGTCAGGCCCAGTGGGTTTTCAGCTGACACTGAGCTGAGTCATAATGGACATTTTACCTCAAGTCTTCACCTTTTGGTACTGCCAGGCATCATCTCCAGGGCAGTTTGCATGCAATGCTGCAAGATAGCAATGTTGAGTCATCACACTCATTGTATGTTACTCTGTGACCAGTTTGGTGAGATTTTTACTTGTGTGGATGCCTGTCTGATCAGTTTGTGAGTCACCATTCACTGAGAGCTGCAAGCCTTGACTACAAGGAATATCTCATCCAGAAAGATGATGCCTATTTCTTGCTACAAATGAACTGTCAACTAAGCCTCGTTGCATATTAAGGACTAGAGGAGAGAGGAGTATAACATAAAAAGTTGATAAGAAAGCTTGTATTTTGTTGGCATGTTTTATAAGAAAACATTGTTCTTCAATGTTTTAGATATCTGACAGTTTTGTGAAAGGATCCACAGTAACACAATTCCCATGCTCCTTAACACATCCATTACACATTTCTGAGCATTCCCTTCAACTAGAGCTGCAGAGACACCAGCTTGTTAATTATATTAAGATAAAGGGGAAATTTGGCAATTAAACTCCCATTTTTTGCATATGTCCCTGGTAGGCTTCTGATAATGCTGTCTGCTGCCTCAGGGCAACATTCCCCCACACAAGGTTTCCTGGAGACCCGCTGCTATGACTAAGCCTTCCATCACTGCCGTGTAATCACAAGCTCACACCAGGAGGTAAAGCTGCTCAGACTGTGGCAGCCATTGTAACTTGAACTTTTCTCACGGAGTATCTTAGGATGAGTTCTTTTAGCTGTAGAAAGCTCAGCAAAGAAGCTTTTAATGACTCTGCCAGCAGGAGCTGGTGGCATTCTTTGCCCCTTTATCTAAGGGAGGTGGATCTCAAGGACCTGTATTTGTGTGTTGGCCCTGGTGGTTACTAAGGTTTGATAACTGGAACAGGAGATGGAAAAGAGCAAAGCTAGTAATTTCAGTCAGCTCACATGCACACCAAAGCCTCCCTGAGCACACATGAACATGCAGGTAAGTGTACAGCACATGCTGATTCCAGTTCTGTCAGTCTATCCCTATCCATGTGAAGTCTGAGACCATAAAAGTGACCTGAGTACAGTATTTAAGTACTGCTGTACTGTGTTCAGCAAAGAGCAGCCAAGCACAGAGAGCAACGTGAGAGAAGAAAGAGCAAAAGACAAATATGGCCTATTTCAGTATCATGTTTCTTATACTGGTTCAACAGTTGCTGCAGCATGGAGGGTGTCATTCTGAATGTTAATAACCCTCATGAAGCAGCTGGTATGTGCCCCCAAAAAGGATGAGACATGGCAAACCCCACCCCATTTCTAGTCCCTACCACGTGCTTCCCAACAACAGAAAGTAAACCTGGAACTGAGTGACAGAGCATCAGTGAAATCTGAGCCAAAGCAATGGTTAAACCTCTCCACATCCCAGTAACACTAAAGACTTGTTGACTGTGTAATTCCACATAAGGTTTTATAGTAAAAACATCAACAGCATGGTTTGTTTCATCAGCCCGGCAAAGCAAAACGCTGTTTCTCGGTTTGTTACCTCCACCCAAGTGCCAACCTTTACCAATAGCTCAGAGACGAGTGAAATGTTCCTTTCATCATTACTGCAGAGTATTCCCCAGACAAGCACATTGTCTTACTTTGAACATTATTTAAGCATTTAGCTAGTTACATCCCTTGTTTGCTTGTGGAAGATTGACTTTTCCTCTACTTAACTGAATTAAAGGGCTTTTGCTCTTCTTCCTCTAACTTCTCACAAGCAAGCAATCTCTTTTCTGAAGAACCCATATCTTCTGTTGGTTTCACCTGAATAAATTCTGAAGTTTGTAGCTTCCATCAAATATAACCCCAGAGAAAAGTGGCAGGTTGAAGATGAAGAGAATGGAGGCAAAACATGCTTAATTAAATTAACTTAGAAATATCAAGCATCACAATCAGAAGGTGAGATTTATTCTTTTCTAAATATCAGAAGAAAGAGGATAGAAGAAGTGAAAGAAGATATAAAGGCATTTGGTACTGCACAAAGTGGCCATCAAGAGGCCCAACTAAATTTTCATTATACCTTGATAGTCACTGTAAAAGGAGACGGAATTCACCACCTCAGAATAATGAGGAAAACCACTCAATTTGAATTGTCCATAAATACCCTGTGCTTGGAGGCTTTGCACTGTTCAACATTTAAATGGCACTTTAAAAAGAAAATAAAGACATGAAGGAGAAGGGAAGATATAGCCTTAGGGAAAAGCAGGAAAACAAAGATCTTTGTATCCACTCAACTTGATGTAAGCATTTGCCCTATCAAGAGCTAATTAGCAATGAAAAAATAACTACTGGGATGCCTGTAAGCAGTGGTTTGTTACAAGTAACATTTATTACAGTGAGATTTGACTACATTAGATTTTGACAAGCATATGCCTAATATACCACGTTAGTGTTACACTGGCTGCCACTTCCAACAGGGTTCAGATCTCACTCTAACCCAGTGGCACTTGAAAGCCCCCGGTGGCGATTGGGAGTGGGTGTACAAAGCATTGTACAAATACTCCACAAGAAATAGTCCTTGTTCCATAAGCAACCACCCAAGCAGGAAAGACAGTCAAAAGCAGGAGTAAAAGTACCATGATCCCTATTTCTTGTACAAGAGGCTGAGCCACAGAGAGGTGAGTGTGAATTTAGAGCTCATGTGCTGTGTCAGTGATATAACCAACATGCCTTTCTTGTTTACCTAGACATGCTAGGAGGTCCTGATGCCTTTGTGATTCCCAGGGTTAAGTGCACAAGCTCACAGCCTTGTATTTGTTCAGGTTTAATGGCAAGCAGCAAACTCAACACCTCCACACTTCCACACATGCCACACCACCAGTGACTGTTATAAAGCTTAGAAAATGAAAACTGAAACACATCAGTGATATCAAAACTACTCCACAACCCCTTTTATTCAGAGCAGAAATGAATCCCTAAATTGATTCCAACTCTGTCCATCTTAAAATTCTCTCTTAAAGACAGCTCTTGCAGTCTGATCTGATGGGCAACAAAACTGGGCAGTTCTAGGATGTGCTGAGGGGAGATTTTCCAGCAGTGCCACCTACCAGTTACTTGCCATGGGATCACGATTCCGGTCTAAGCATTCATTACGGAGCATCACAAAGTGGAACAGACTCCATTTGCAGGAGGCTTCAGGACATTTGCTGCATTACAGGTCACACATACACAGTTCTGCATCTTGTCTATGAAGTATGATGCTTCCTGCAGATACATACCCTTGTAGAAAGCAACTTAAGGACAGCTTTGAATTTAATGCATAAGAGTGCCCTGATCAATCTGATGAAGGAAAAGCCTTTCTTTACTCATCTAAGGACACAGGGTGTTACTTGGCCCTTGTAAGATGCCTTTCTATAAATCAGGCTCTAGCTGACCTGTTATGCTGTGCAAAGATTCTTTGGCCATGACTTGAAATGGAACCAAAGTCATCACATTTAAAAAGGATGAAAATTATCTCCTCTGTATCATATTTATTCTTGATATACCTTCCCACAACCTTACATTTTATTACATTTGCACCAAGCAGTTCTCCCTCAGCATGATCCAGTACCAGTAAATGCTGGAAAAAAGTCTGAGTTACAGAATCTGTGTTAGAAAACAAACCAGTCACTGGAGTCATCTTAGCGTACGCTTCCCACTAACTCCTTCCTCTTTCATATTACACACGTAGTTCAAGGGAAAGCAAAATAGATCCCTCGAGTCTCAGAGGGATTTCATTCCCCCCAGGAAAAGAAAGGGAATTGTTGCCTATGGTTCAGCCCAGGATACATGAACCAGCCCTCCTGCTCTACCTAGCCCTTCTTCCACAGTCTTTAAACACAGCAATAGCTTCACATAACTAGGAATACCCAGGAGAGCTGATAGGTATAATAATCAGTCACCTTTCTTGCAATTACTGGAGGAGTCAGGGGCTCTTATCAAACTCAGTTCTACCTTATCACTTCTCACTGCTTCCCTCTTGCTTCTGACATCCTCTCCTGGAGGTGTTTCACTGTCAGCTACTCACAGCCAGATACTTTGCAGACCTAATAAGAGCAGACAAACAACGTCTATGTCTGACTGATTAGCTGATAATCACAGACATTGTTCTTTGCCAAGTTTTTTTGAACTGAGAAGCCCAGTTCAGCCTTCCTTTACCCCCGCAACCCACTGCCAAAGCCACAAATCACATCAATGTAGGGGACGGGTGAAAAACAAAATCTAGCTCATATTGTCTACCATCAAATGGCTGCTAAATAATGCAAAGAAATGAAAACAATTTGGTTTGGTTGATTGATGATGGGGAAATTGCTCATACCTCGAAAGTGTGGCACTTCCAATCACATCTTTGTTTCATTTGTCAGCAAAGAAATTAAGTTCCTCTCCTGGCACAGAGCCTGTGCTGTCCTGTTAACCACGGTTGGCACACTGCTCTGCTTTGCAGCAGTTTCTTGCCCCACTTTGACACCACACCTTGCCCCACCTAAGCTGCCAAATTGTGACCCTCTGGGACATGAGGTTTGGCTCCAGTTTAGCAGCCTGCAGCAGCTCAGCTCTTCCCCGAGGCACTTCTCCCAGCTGCTCACATTAACCCCAAAGAACACTCACTCTGTCTAGCACAAAGTGCAGCCTTGGAAAAATCAAGAGGACACCCAGCACCAGAGGATTTGCAGTTCCTGTCAAGAAGCTCTTCTCAAACTTGGAATTCCCTCCACCTTCATGAAATTATGTAGTTTTAAACAGATATGTGACCTCCAGATCTTGAAAGGAATATCAGTAACTACCTCACACATGCAAAAGCAGAGGGATGAAAGAGGCACATTCATGTCAATAAAGAGCAGAAAACAGTCCCACTGGCACAAAAATACTTTTCTTCCTCTCAGCTCCCAAAATCCAGCAACAAAAGGGATCTCCTAGTCCTACACTCTGCTATGACAGGCAGTAGTCCTCTATATCCTTTGAATTAATTTAGCAAACTCTATTTTAAAAACAAGCTCTGATTTTTGCCCCTAGCATTCCCATTATGAAAGGCTGTTTCAGAACATTGCTGTTCTGACAGTTTGAAACTTTCTTTCAATTTCCTGCCTAATTTATGCCAGGCCAGGTTTATACTCATGTTGTTACAGCAGTGCTGTTCTTTGGTTTAAAGAGTTCCCTTTTCTCCTGATGTTTGGTCCACAATGATATATTAACAGAGCTGTCACATAAGGCACGTTTAACCTAGTTTTACCACTGAAAGATGAAGGCTTTATCCATTTATAGATGGGTTTTTAACTCCTCAAGGAAGAGGCTGTGTTTTTATATTGTGCTTAATTATAGATGATTATAGCAGAAAGGCATTCCACCGGATCATCAGAGACAGGATCAAATATACTTAAATAACTATTTGTCTTAATAGTTGTTTGTCGAGTCCATTCCTAAAATTCACTAAGAAAGTGGATACCAGATCTTTGCTAGACAGCTTGTTTCAGTGTTTTACCTGTCTAGGGATTAGAAGGGTTTTCCTAATAAACATCTTAAATCAACTTCAGTATGAATTCAAGCACTTTTGCTTACACCAGTGACCATGAAAAACAGCTCAGTATTACCTTTATGAGGAAGACTGACTGCATCCCATTTCCATAACTTCTCTCTTAAAATAAATAAAGTAAGTGTCTTCAGTCTTTGCCCACAGCAGTTTGTCCAACCTCTTATCATTGACCTGTTTTGTTGTAGATTTTTTTTCATCCTGGACTCTCCAAATATCTTAATGGTTGTAGACGAAGTTCCACATCAGTTCTGGGCACCCACACTTGGCTGAAGCTCTGCCGGTCCTAAGGAGTTTGTAATCATTGCCTCACTGGTCTGGCAAAGAGCATTTTTTTTAATACAGTATTGGATACGATGAGGTATTTTGCAGCAGCTACAGGGTTGATTCATATTCTACTTGTGAACCAGCACAACCCAAGTCCTCTCCTGATGCCTCATTGTGTATTCCTTGTTTTGTATTTGTGCATTCTGCTTTGCCTGCCCCAGAGGAGTGCTTTGCACTTGTCTTAATTTCCTCTCTTCTGCTTTCAGGCAGGATCTCTCATTTGTAATGATTTATGTGAGGGCTGAGCCTCTCTCACAGGGTCCCATATTTACCTGGCACAATGACAGGCAGTGTTTAAGGCCTCTGGACAACAAGGCTATGACATACCTGCTGCAGGTATAATGCCCTCCAGCACAGCTCAGCCAGGATATGGATGCAATCTCAACAACTGGTTTTGTTGCTCTTTCAACTAATATTCAGCTAAAGGTCTCTTTTTTCTGACTTTTAGAGACTACTTCCCCAGAAACAGATCATGTATCTCCTCTTGAGCTATCTTCTGACTACATCATCAATGATATCTCTCTTTCAGACTTCTTCTCCCACCACCTGAACCTTCCCATCTGCCACAGGACACTGTCCCTACATTGTGGTCCTACTCTTCCTTGTCAACATCCAAAATCAGTCACAACCTTGAGGTGGGATCTCCACTTTCCCTGAAACAGCTGCATGACACTGTCCAAAGCTGTAATACATCAATACAAACTTTAACACAGGTTTCATTTAGAGACAGATTAAAGCAGGGGGCAGAAAACAAATTTACATTCTAGTGATTGTATTCCTACAGCACAAGGTCTGCTTCTTAGCAACTTTTAGTACCTTTCTGCTCCTGAATGTCCTTCTTCCCACCTCCACCAAGGTACCAGGGCACTGCAAAGCTCTCAGGAGACTCCCAGCCTTCACTGCCCTGGGCTAAGCATATTAAAGAATAGGGTCTCCAAAAAATATTTCTGTAACAGAGAGCACTCCAGGAGAAAGAGCCCCAGGGTCCAGCCAGTGCCTTTTAGCAGAAAAAGTCCTCTGCACAATTCCAGTGGCCAGGGAACAAGCAATGTAAATGCTCTCACTATCCATCCAATTTTGTTTGTTGTGACATAAATCCAGTTCTCCCCTCCCTACCACCTCCCAGCTCAATTTTGATGGGAAGGGCAGAGGCCTTTAAGGCTGGTGGATTGTGAATACCAAAACTTGTACATGCCATTTCCCTGAAGGACTTGGCACTGTCCCATCATGCTTTCACCTGAGGATTTTGAAGTACATCCCAGAACTGTTACCTCCCATGACACTGCACTGAGGTATGGGGCAATACCGCCCACGTCTGAAGTATGGAGAGGCTGCCTCAGGTTGTTCATTTTGAAGGCAATGAGACCAGCAGAAAGCTGCTGACCCACCTTACAAGGCCCTTACTCAGAACCAGAACTAGTGGGATAGCAGGTTTAGGGTAGAAACATAACACAGGTTAAGCCTTGGCTTGTCAGTGCTCTTGGGAATGCCTATGCATACTCAGGTATTGGGGGAGATTGAGGCTGGGCAATGGCATCCTTGCAACTCTTGGAGAGACCTTCACACAATGAGTACCGCAACCTTCCCTGGAGGCTGTCAACTGCCTATCAACGAAAAGACAAAACCCAAAAACCTTAGTGCAGCTTGGTGCTGGTGCTCATGTGCCTGCAATAGAGAGCAAGTAGTGTATCAGCAGGATTGCTGGGCTAAATGGAACAAAATGAAATCAGGTAGTGCTGCTGTTCCTTGTAAGAGAGTGATCCTTCAGGATTTGGCTGGAAAGCTGTTCCGAACTGCTGCCACGGACAGAATGCTGATTCCAAGCCCAACTCTCAGCTATCAATGTTTTCCAAATGGCATTTTCTTGCGCTTGCTCAAGCATGGTGCAAACCTTCCCCCTTTCCCCTGGTGCTGCTTGCTTTCGTTCTCACGTCTGCTCCCCATTCACGCTAAGGTAGGGCAGGATCTTTCCTTCTTGCCAGAGGTGTGAAGCCAATGTAAATTACTTTCCTTTTTGCATCCAGGGAAAGTCTTATTATCAACCTGTCAGAGCTAGACAGCTGCCAAGATGCTTTATAAGAAGAATTAAATCAGGCTCAAACTCAATAGATAGATTCTTGTCCCTCTTTGAGGGCCCCATGCAGGCCTCTGGTCTTTGCCAGCAGCAGCAATGCACATCAGCAGTAGGTTTTTTTCTGTCTCAGCTGAACTTTATCAGTCAAATCCAAGCATGTGGGGGAGACTGTCGTAGGATAAAACAGTCCACAAACATCAAAGAGGAGGTCATAAGAAAATTGCTTCCCAGGCTTTTAGCCAGAGACATCTTACAATGAGCTGACAGAAAAATTACTTGGTTTAATTCTTCAAATGCAGCCCCACTATTATTAGAAATTGATGGTCAGTAGGGACCAAAAGAGCCCCCAAAGCAGTGGCATGCCACAAGTCAAGACAGTACCCCCTACAGATAAAAGAAATTAAGTGGCAATTTTGCATAACAAAATAGGATTATCTGCTTACAATCCATCCAAGACAGCAACACCATCTTCCCCTCTCTGGTTTGGTAGATTCTGTCCATGGATCATGGACTGTAGTTCACAGTGGAAATTGTGGTTCTGGCATTGCTATGGCAGTGGCAAGTTAAGTTATAGCTGTTGTTCTGAGGGAGGCTTATTTGTGCAGTTGACTTCTCCAGAACTGAGTATCAACATTTTTCTTGTGTCATGAGGCTTGATGAGTTCCCAAGTCACAGTTACGAGGCTGGCATTCAAATACATGTGAAATTCAGCAACCTCAGTCTCAGGCTATGTGCGTTTCATCTTTCTCTGCAGATGTGGAAAAATATACTTAAAGCACACAAATAAAATTAATAGCACCTCATATCCCTTCTAACTTGCTCTCCTCATCCTCCAAAGTCTCTGTGGCCTGCATGCTACTATAAACTGGCTGTGTTGGAGATCTGATTTAATACTGGGACAAAGCACTTGGGTTTCTGAAACTGGAGTCCCCCAACTATTCTCTGCCCTGAAAGGTTTCACCTGCTTTGTTTTGGCTTTGACAAAATCCTCAATGAAGACATGGTAGATAATCACGGACTGTGCAAGAAGAGCTGTACTCCTCTCCCATTTGAAAGGCTGGACTGAAGTTAAGGGCTTAGAAAAGAAGAATAAAGATTAGTAGTCATGCTAATCCCTTCAAAAGAGATAGGCCCAAGGATGGCAATGTTTGTCTCAGCCATTGACCACAGACCCTGTAAGATCCCAGCACTGGACAGATGGCAGCAGTCATGTTCACAGGAGTAGAGTGCAGAATTCATATCCAGTCCTTCAATTAGCTCCTACATGACATCCTAAATAAAAGATTTCCAAATGGAATGTCTGAGTTCTTCCACAGGAGCTGAATTCAAAGGGACAGGAAATGGATGCTGAGACAGCTCTCACCAAGTATAGAAGAAAAGAAAGGAGCAGCAACTGAAATGTTTGCAGATACTCCAGGTAGGCAATATCGAGAAGGCTGGAGGGAAAAAAATAGAGTTCAGAAGGTAAAACATTACAGCTGTCTTGAAAGCAAGCTGCAGTTTTGTGCCACAGATCCCGGAAAGACCCAAAGATGTCAGTAAATCCTCCTCTTTACCCTCTTGAACACAGAAGGTTGATTCAGTGCTGAGAAGGTAGAAATCACAGGCAGGAAATGAGCATGACTTCAGAATAACTCAGCAGCTCAGACCAGGAAATTCAGTTCATGTCACCATTTCTTCTTTCTTTGCTCCTGCAATCACCCCTGGCCACCTCTGTACTTCCTCTTCCCAAGGAGAAAGAGCCTCCTCCCTCCTGAGAACATGAAAACCTTTGAGACAAGAAATGTGGAAAAAACAAAAATAATACAGACATAAAAATTTTCTTATCTAAAACCACTCAAATAGCAATTTATAGCCAACAACTTTTCTGATGGGAAAGGAAAGCTGTTATTTGAATACCCTTATGTTCCTCATTGCCTTTACAACAGCAGTGTTGGTAGCAGGTCTGTGGGGAAACATTTTGTGAAATTCAGAAGTGGTGAAGGCAGTGGAAATTAGGAGCCCTTCCTTCTGCCATTATTTCCATCCCATTCCTATAGCCTATAAAATGGGATGTGGCTATGCAGTGTCATAGCTGCATTAACTTGCTTTCCTGCAAATCACAGACATATTCCCAAGCAAACGTGCTCCTGGCCCATGCCAATGATTTGTCTCACACAGAACGGACACATTTTAAGATCCAATTAATATCACAAAGCTCTAAACAGTGTGGAGCGGACTCTCAACCTTTACTCATCAATTCCCAACTGCTCCCATGGATCTCTTCTCTTGGAGCAGCAGTTTGTTAGCTGCAGGAACCGTCTGTTGTTTTGAGCTTGAGAACTAACAAATTAGAAGAGGCTCAGCCCAGGATTTGCTATTTCCTTGCCAGAAACTCAGATTTGATGCCCAGATCAGAGTCCATGACATTCTGGGTGTTTGGATTCTAGTCTCATGTGAGTCATGACAGTACACAGCTTTTGCCAGTCAGTTCATGGCCTAGAAGTTTACAAGTTCTGCTGAGGATCAGTGGAATTTGAAATGGGATCAGGTACCTGTATGCAAACAAAACCCATTCCATATTCCTTTCTTTTGCTTTATGCATAAATAGCTACTGTTCCATAAATCCTGCTGCCAGGATGCCCTGCAGCAGTGCTCTTGGAAGAAAGCATACTCAGTTTGTCATTGAGTAGAGGCACCAAGCCACCTTGGATTCCTCTAGAGTTGCTGTTCCCTTTTAGCTGGCAGGATTAGTATTATGCATAAAGGGAACAGTTCATCTATAGCTTTTATAGGCCAAGTCTAATAGAAAGTGTTCCATTGACCATTCTAAGGAGTCTGCCACACATCAGTCTCCATCCAGGCTGGCTGAAGACTTCTCCAAAATCAGCCTACACACCTTGGCAGTACAGCCTGTCACTAATCCCTAGAAAACAACCCCCTTTGAGAGCTAAAATAGATGCTATTTTTAAAAAGAACAGATAATTAACTCCTAAATTCCTGCATATTAAAACAATTCTGTACCTTACAACTGCCCACAAATCGGCTTTTCACCTTCACTTACCTGTTTCCACACACGTCAGTTACGGCAGAGACTGGCATACTCAGTGCCTGCAAATTAAGTGAGCTGTGAACCTTCTTAAGCCACAGATGGAGAAGCATAAAGGTTGTGTGCAGAGGCTTGTGCCACCAGTTTGTTGCTCACAGATGAGCAACCCTGGCTGAAACAAAAGCATTCAGCATAACCAAGCACCAGGGAATAAATAGTTGGGTATTTCAGCACATGCAATTCATGTCTCTTTCCCTTGTTAAATCTGTCTTTTTCCAATGGTCATGGGCAGCACTGAGGTCTTCATAACAGTTTTTAACATAACAGAATTTCATGGGTTCAAACTCCAGAGAGGAAATGCAAAAATAAAATGCAAAATTGCTCTCTCATTGCAGTAAACTAGTATTGCCAGGCAATATGTTTCCTTTTTTTTTGTTTTTGGTACAGAAACCTTGTTCATTAAGTACTTCTCATACTTTTAGCAAAAGCATTCACATTTTTAGAAGTGTGGGACTAATTTTCTTCTTCTACTACTTTCAGTTTAGCTTTTCTAGTATGGAAAAGGAATAAGACAAAAAAGCAAGGATGTTTCCATTTAAATCAACGTGTTTGCCCCAGTGAGAAACCACATCAGATCAACTCACAACCAGTCTACTAAGCATCACATAGAGAACCTCTTTGTGAGAACTATCTCCATTAAAGTCATGTCAGTTTCCACTTAAATGAAAAGATACCAGTGATTTTATTAGAATTTGGGCCTAGTCTGCAACAAAAAGCACTTCCCATCCAGCTGCAGGAACACAAATCAAATCTTTGGGACTTTATCTCATTGCAGAGTATCAGTTTATGTATTATACATCTTCCCTTACCTTGTGGTGCTAAGAGCCCCACCCTACCTCAAAGATGTCAGTTAGAACAGCCTTATACTTGTCTGACATTTCTGCATTTGGCTGGAGCTCAAAGACCAGGGGAAAAAAAGGAAAAAAAAAACTGAAAGAAAAAAAAAGAAAATTTCTTTTTTGAACTTTAGCTCTGTTACAATTAAAGCCTGGGGTAAAAGCTCAGACTGATTTCATTTTATCCCAATGTCCTATTTCTTCTGTCATCTTCCCCAACCCCCCATCTTTGCATCTGTTATATAGGCATATAAAAATCAAGAATGCCTTAAATCTGAAGTCCCTCATTAAACAAGACTCAAAGTCCTTTCAGACCAAACACAGTTGTCTCTTTATTTCCAGTCATCCATGTATAGTGAAGCCTTAAGTGACTTTAATCAGCACCATGACACTACACTAAAAATTATAAATTAAAGAGTATTTTTGAACCTGGCCTGGATCGCTTATGATAAAAGAGCTAAGTTTAAAAAGGTGAAGAAACACTCAGTGCACTATGTTGCTATCAATAGACAATCCTTCTGGCTCAGCAGTCTTGGGTTTTATCACACACACACAGAGCTCACACGATAGCAATCAATTAAACATTTTTGCTAAAGCATTTAGTCAGAATGGGAACATCTGGAGTTGGGACTCAATTGTCCAGAACTAGCTGCCTGATAATTAATATTCCTTCCAATGGCTCTTCTTTCAAGGTGTCCCTCATGCTTCCAGCCATTCCCCTGTGGCTCGGATACTCCACTGAATTAGATAAGCTGGAGACTTAGGTTTCAGCATCACCTCAGGCACATCCACCAGACTATGTATGAAAAATGTCACCTCACTTCAAGAGCAACAGGAAAGAAAACACTTGAAAAATGTTCTAGGAAATATATTTCTATTGCCTCCATTGGACAAGTGCAAGGAGGATGGAATCACTACCATGAGACCTCAAGAAGATTGGCCTCCTGTTCCAATATCTGCATTTTACAATTCCAAAGGATCACATTCTTCAATGGCCTTTAGATTATGCTCTGGTGCAACTCAAGAATGCATCTTTTGACATTAGCAGTATGGCCAAAGTCTATATCTCTGTCTATCTTACATGTACAAACTCAGGCTGCTCGAGCACAAACTGACATCTAAATAATTGTTCCACACTTAGACAGCAGTTGCTGCGCCTCAATTCAGACCTAAAATCCTGTCCAATTGAATTGTAAGTATTTCACGCTCACACTGAATGCTGGGCAGCCAGGGAATTTTTCAGCTGTCTGAAAAATCTCTTGTTTCAAAGAAATTTTGCTTTTTAGTTGCAGGGAAATAAAATAACTGGACT
Source organism: Pithys albifrons albifrons (assembly GCF_047495875.1). NCBI lineage: Eukaryota > Metazoa > Chordata > Aves > Passeriformes > Thamnophilidae > Pithys > Pithys albifrons. The sequence goes on from NC_092470.1 coordinate 14,432,509, forward strand.
GGAGGGAATGCATAGACCCTATATCAAACAGGGATGTGTCCAGAAATATTGATAGATCATATGATAAGTACTGGTAACGAGCAGCTGGATATCTTTGCCTAAGAAACTTTTGGTACTTCTCAACTTTAACTGAGTTTGTCCACTATTTTCTTACCTTCATTTTGCCCCAAACCATATCCCCTTGGCAGGTCTGCCTGATGGTTTAGAGCCCAGCCCTATCTTCACAAATCTGTCTGAGGGCATCTTCTTTGATGTCTTCATTGAGCTCTGCCCTTGGGAAGGGTAAGAAAAATCAAAATATCTACACAGTCTGCAAGGCCAGCTATGTCTATTTGGTTTCAAGTGCATTTCCAATCTCTTTAAGCTTCCAGCTGGGAGAAAGGGATCTGACTCTATGCAATCTCATTCACACCTCTTCTCCTACTGCTGTGGAGGCATGATGTTGACTTCTCAGCAAACACAGCCTCATTCCTCAGGGTCTCTGCATTGCTTGCTTAGCTGAGCCCCATCAAATTACGTTCAAATCACACTAAGACAAGAAAAAAATCAGAATGTGCCCCTATCATACCTGGCTTTTATATTTATTCACTTCTAATAGAATTTATCATCCAGAGGAATTTCAGTTTTTACAGAGCTGCTTCACTTTCCCCTCTGTGATTCGGGTCAAATCCTATCACCAAGCTTTGCTATATTTGTTGCAATATTAACATTGCTGTCCCCAGGCTGGTGGGGATGTGACATGTAAACATTGCTCAGTTGTGTCCCAAATCCAAGCTAAGAACAGCAAAAGGAGTATGGAAAAGTGCTGTAATATCCTAGCCCAGCTCCAGGGAACCTGGTAGCGAAGTTGATGAAACAGAACAACTCATGCCCATACCTTGCATGGGAATGAAGGGTGGAAGGAGCCTCTGCAAGCTCCACATTTCCAGACACTGACACAGAGACTCTTCTGGATGTCCTGCTCTCTCAGTTGAGACTCATGCTGGAGCTCTCAGTTTCTGAATCAGAGCAGACATGAGCCAGAAAGAGAGGATGACAACAGAAGCACAAATGGACAGGAGAGGTAAAATCACAAGGAAATAAAGAGAAATGAGGCTTTTTATTGGGCCCATTCTGCTGATGCAAAGGTGGGAACATAACAAGGGCTGCTCTGACATGTGATTCAGGCAGACTGTATCTTAGAAATAGTTGTGTTTCTCAAAAAATAAAGCTGCTGTCCTCATTTCTCACTGACTGGAAAAATGGGCAGTGTGGAGAAGAAAGTGGACAGAAGACATCACCTACATGGGCCAAGAGGTTGGAGCTGTGAAACAAAAGCAGAAACAGTTCCAGTCACTACAGGAGACACATTTACAGGCAAGAGCACATTTTACCAAAAACTTCTACCACACTAATTGATTAAAAGCAACTACAGTTTTAAATAGCATCTTCAGCATGGAGAAGAGCCCACAAAGGATACATCAGAGAACTAGTGGAAGGAAACAGTTCTTTGCAGCAAGGACATCACCTTTAACTTTCACCTTACCTTATTCCCATCTCTTCTTCCTCCCCAGGGGCCTATTTTATAGCCCTGTGCAGGTCCTTTCAGTCACTGTCACATGAGCCACTGGTTCTTTATAGGTCTCTCTACTCCCCTGAGGTTCCTCAGTTTAGGAAGCCCTTGTGCACCGTATGACAACATTCAGCTGTGGGCCAAGCAAACACCACAGCTGCTCCCCTTGGTGACTTATGGCTAGTGTGGGTCACAATGCCTTTAAATCTCCCCTGACATTCAAACACATTTAAAGGCTTCCTGGAGTCTTTAAATGACTCAGTCAATCCACGGAGAACACACACCTTGGAGCATATGGCACATGTGCTAACACTGTAGATGCTGTCAAAAATAATGCTCCATGGTGGACACGAGCTGGACTGCAACCTTCCAATGAGGAGATCAGGGCACTGTATTTTTAATGCATAGCATAAAACCAGAGAAAGATGTAATGGGTTTCTTTTTTCAAATAAGCTTCCAACTGTGCCATCTGGAAGTCAAGGAGATGTGGAAGGACTAAAACCAAACCATTAGGTCATAAAAGCTCCAGGAGAAAGCCAGCTAGCATTGATAGCCAAGGTCTTTGTTCTCCAAGGTGCTGCTGCTCAGAGTGTCTTCCAATCTATGGGAATGCTCAGAGTTCATTCCTGCAAATTGCTACAGCTAGAGAGTTTCCTGCTCTTGGAATAGGCTGAACAAATTGCCTCTTGGTAGGGAATAACAAGTCCTGAGGGCAAACCAGTAACTGCACCTCATATCTCAGCCCCGTGAGACTGTGTTTATTTTCCATATGAGTTCTAGAGTTGAGACTCACAGGCTTCCTGCCCTCAGAACTCATACTGGAGTAGATTTGCATCTCACACGAGGGATACCCAAGCTGTAGGTTGACTTAGTAGCTAGGATTTTGTTGTGTGGTCTGTAGTGAAAAGGGACTCGTGGAAGATGCTTGGCAAAGTAAATTGTACAAACAAGACAACAGATAGTCTTCTTCCTTTCACAGTCTCTAATGAGCCCTTTGCTTCTTAACAGAACAGCAAGGGAACAGACATCCCTCCAGCATGTAACCAGCATCTCTCCAAGGACTAGGAGATGAAACCATATGCAATGAGTTACAAACATGGAGTATTTCTGAACTCATTTGTCTGATGATAGGATTCAGGCCTTATTCCAACCTGCAAATGGGATGTGCTTCACTGGTTTTAAATCACTCAGCAGGTGATAAGTGGTTAACGCCTGGAGCCCTGAGGTGCCTTCAAAACATAATTGCTTATTAAAATAAAACAATAATTAAGTGGAAGACACAGAACCTTGTGATTTCTGAAAACTGGATCATTTTTTATAATGAATCATTGAGTCTGTGAGCAGACAAGGTATAGCCATAAAACAAGGGAGAAGGGCTGAGTCAGACACCTGAGAGCACACACTGCTTTGGCAGCTGAGGAAGAGAAGTGAGAGGGCTTGAAACCAACCATGGAAAGGATGCTCCAGATGTCACCACAGCAAAGGCATAGCTGTATTTGATGAGCAGGGAGTCACATTCATGTTTATCCTGGGGGCAGACAAACTTCATGCTCAAAAGGTCCAAAATCAAGACAACAATGGCATCTTTTCAAGATTCTGGAGGAAGAGGAAGGGGTTTTCTGGGTGACAACTCCTGCCTCCATGTGACTATGGCCTTGATAATAAGCTCAGAAGGTCACAGCTTCTCAATTCCCTTCAGGCTCCAGTTAAACTGTCTCAGATACCAGCACCTGGATCATGCCCTTCTGGAATCAGTGTAAAACAAATTTCTCACCCTTCTAGCATCATCCTTCAATGATTGATCATGTCTCTGTGGGAATAAGTATGCCAGAAACTCAAATAGGGCATCCCTTACAGAGATTTTTGATACCTGAGATGCCTGAAGACTTTTTATATTCTTGTATTCCTCCTTCTTTCTTTCCTTCCAAGCACAGAGTCCAGATGTTTCCATCTCTTTCAGGTAAGATCTGACAAATGCTTCCCACCCCAAGAGCTTTGATTAGTTAGAGTAAAAACTACTACATTAACAGTTCAGTGAGTAAATACCTGATTGTTTTCGTCCTCTTCATCCCACAGTGTGAGCTGCATAGTTTTAATCATGCCTTTGGTCTTAATCATGGTTATTTCATTGCAAGCTGCAAGAACATATCATTACTTACAGTGCCATTCTAGGCTCTTACGAAGTCCTTCAGGTCAGCAGGTGATACAGGAATCATCATGTGGTACCAGCTTTCTGTGCCCCTGCTTCTCATACAGTGGTAAACTGCTGCAAGCCCTGAGCTGAGAATTAAAGAGAAAGCATCAGTGTAATTTAGTTCCTAAACCTGCAACTCTTCCAGCTTTGTGTGCTCTTTGCAGATATAATCCCATAGGACAGGAACAGGGATAGAGAAGTGAAAATGTTGCTATATAACTCTCCAAACACATGCCTTATTGTACAAGTTCACCATAGACAGTGACAGGAAGCTGGTGACACATACAGGAGGCAGTCCTATACACAAGGCAGGTTATCAGGCTCAGTTTGTCTGTAGTGTAGCAGCTTTAAAATATTTTATCTTCATCCAGCTCAGGGTATTGCATTAGAAAACTACCCAGTGATAACTGGCTCTTCATTAACAACCTCAGCAGAGGGTAAAAGTTGGCAAGGGCAATGGAGAAGTTGTCCCTGGAGTAAACTTTTTACCCTTCCCTTCCAGGCCAGGTTAAGGAGAAATCCAGACTCCACTGTCTGCCCTACAGCTGTCCCCAGAGCTCCCCATACTGGCAAGAGGTGCCAGACAATTTTGGCTTCTAAACATTTTCACATTAAAAATGACTGCCAGCACTTCAACAGAGCTCTGGCCTCAGCAAGCAGGAAGGAGGCAGCACGCAGCTAAATGCAAAGGCTATTTTTAACCCGGGCTCATTTCTTAGGGAAGAAATCACTCATAACCAGTATACATGCAGTGCATGAGTTACAAGACAGGGTTGGCTGTAAGCACTCATTAATGGAACTGCCAGCTCGCTCCCTTCTGCACTGGGAAGCAAAAGCTGTTCACTGTTTTACAAGGGATCGTGAGGAAATACTGAAGGTGTGAGACTACTTGTTACGTGGCTGCTATAGTAGGAGAGGAAGCAGAGGCTTCAAGCCATATCATAATCTTGGCATTAGCTGCCCATCTCCCATTTCATCCCTACTCATGCTCAGAGCCCATCCTTGTGGCATTTTTGAAACTCCTGCTTCTTCTCTTTCCTGCAGCACTGAGTCCTGCACCCTTCTGGGAGGTCCTCCTCTGAAACAGACACTAGTTTAGCCCAAGACAGCTCAGGTGTCTTCAGTCTTACCTCTACATGGGGTAATTACAGGTTTCCTGAACTTGGAAACTCTTTTCTTGTAGCCCTCTCACTTTCCCCAGCACTTACATCCTTTGCCATAATCAGTGGTCAAATGCTTCTGGCCGAACAAGGGCACAGATCATTTTCAACCGCAGTTCTGATAATTGGGTCTGTCAGGTAATATTTGGCTCTAAGACCTTTCTCATCCTTTTGATTTCACTTTTATAAAGTATATGCTCAAGGATTTCAACTCTGAAGGTAAAAAAGACTATTGTGATCATCCTATCTGACCTCCCACTTACCTGTGGGTCTAAAATTTCACCCAGTGGTCCTTCACTGAGCCCAGGAACTTCTAGCTGAGCTGGATTGGTGCTTTCAGAAAAGTGATCTGAACTTGATATATTGGCTTTAAGTAACAGAGAGCTTACCACATCCCTTAGGCAACTGCTCTAGGGGTTCATCATCCCATTGTTAAAAACATACACCTCATTTCCCAATTGGAAATCAATGTTAGACAAACACAGACATTGGATCTTGTTACATCCCTTTCTCCACTGGTCTAAAAAGCCTCTAACATTCAGTATTGTGTTTTTTCCCCTGAAATGTGAACAAGTTACTCCTAGAGCCTCTGTAGTTTGCCAGGTTTAGAGCAGAATGCACATAACAGATATACAGCAGCTCTAAAATACACTGGTTCATCATCAGTCTCAGCCTGAGCAGTTTGGCTTTTTGGTGTTTTTCTGCTTGGAGAGACCCACTCCCAAGCCTGTCCCTAAGATCAGGGGTCTGCTTTCATGCCCTCTCACTTCAGCCAACTCGGATTCTATGTGGCACTCACCTTATGCTAATAGCCCTTTTGATCACATTAAACATGAAGGCAAGGTTAACAAATATGCTTTTGGGTTGTATTAGCCTAAACCTCCTACTGTATTTTAGGCTCCAAAAAGCTTGCAATACCTTTATAAAAACATACAGTTTAGTTTCATTGCTTAAAATTACACTGTGAATCTCCAGGTCCCTTGGGATGGGTGCATGCACTGGGGAGAAGGGAAGAAAAGAGAAAGAGCTCAGAAGTCAGCCAAAATAGTCAGCCTCTGAGCTTAGCTCACAAAGAACTGCAAACCATGTTTTCTATCTGCTGCTCAAGGGCTTCTAGGATCCACAGACCACTTCTAAGAACTCTCAGCAGATAGTTAGGGGAAACAAAGGCAAAAATTCTTGCAAGAAAATTCATTATGCCACTCAAAAAATTTTGGGGCCCATATTGCAAGTGTAGATGAGAGCCATCGATTACAGGATATGTGTGCAACAACACTGAAGAGGAGCTTGAGCTCCTTTTCCTCCATGAAAAAGAGCATCACACCTCAGTTAAGAAAATACACCAGCTATCCCAAGAAATCAAATGGAAAATGAAATCTATCTCATCAGAATGCAGCTTTTGGTAGTTACTCACACCAGACCAACAGTCCTCGCACGTAACTTCCCCCTGAAATAACACAAAAGAGAAAGAAAACCATCACAGGCAAGAAAAAGCATTATCTAAAGGGGATCAAAGCCAGCAACACTTCTTACAGTCAAAATAAGATAGTGTTTTGGGGGGAAAATCTACCACAAAAATCCAATCCTCTCGTGACCCCAGCAACTCTGAAAGACAGATCATTGTACACAAGCCTTTTCAGTACGCAAAGAAAATTGAGCTGAGTGATGAAGTAAGGCACAGGAGCTGGGCCCCTTCACTAGTCTGCAAATCCCTGCACTCAGCTGTGTGTCCTCCCAGGCAGCTGAGGACTGTGATTAGCCCCTTCTCCCCAAATTTCTTCTATGAGCTCTTTATTTTGGTAACCAGAAACACACCATATGTTGAACTTGCTGTTCCATGGAGGGAGATTGCACAGGTGAGAGGGATTAATCAGAATATAAATAAAAAGCCTAATGTGCAGCAAAACAATAATAATAAAAATCCACCTGTATCATGAACTTTGAAAAAGTCTCCTTTCTCTCTTCAGATCCCATGGTGTATGCACACCTCCATCTTCCCCATGGCTATGCATCCCACACTGTTAGCCTGAAACATCTTTTCCTGAATAGAAATATGGGCAAGCCTTTTTTTTTGGTTTTGGTTTGTTTCTATTTTGGTTTTTTCTTGTTGTTTCTTGGTGTTTTTTTTTTTTTTTGAGATACAGTACAGAGCAATCTTCATATGAAACCATAAAACCTAACTTTTATTATCCCCCCAATCTGCTTTCCCACCAGAGAGCATATATTTGCAAAGTAGCCCTTGGAGGCAAGGGAAAAGAAGAAGAGAAAGAAAGTTGCTGTGAAGAAATCCAAAGTGATGGGAAGATCTTAGGGAAATTGTTGTAATCTATACTCAGCCCATTTAATACGGAACACTAATGCACAGCTGCTGAGAAAACTTGTCCAATATGCTTCTGCAACAGCAAAAAAGGCCTCTGAGGTCAACTTGGTGCCTCTATTATGCTACAAAGAAATTGTCTAATTGCAGAAACTTTGTAGTCTTCAGTATTAACCTCTTTCCCTCATAGCCAGCCAAGCAACACAGCTCTCTTGTTTAAAAAGCCTGGAGCAAGACGATCAAGGGAAAATGGATTAATAAATCCAACATGAAAAGTCTTTTACTGTTGATCCTAGATTTATATCAGGAATAATCTGGTTTTTCCCCTGAGCAGAGTACTAGGCCAATGACGCAAAGCAAGACTCACCTCAAGACTAACAATGTTTCCAAGTTCTGTTTTCCCATCCAATTTGTCTGTCTCTGCCACAAAATCTCTGGGTCATTGCGTAGAGGCTGAACCTGTAAGTTCCACTGGCCACTGTGCTCTCATGGGTTTAAGGTGCTCGATGCCTTGTGATTGTAGATTCAGAAGGACCTTGATCCTGCAGGTGAAACATAAGAAACTTCAAGGAGGGTCCAGGAGAGCCTTCCAGTGCTTGGGCAGAGTGCACACACTGGAGACCAGAGCTGCAATGCACCATTAATCCTTCTCTGCAAGGGACTGGACAGTGGTGCAAGCAACTCCCAGGCTGGCTGCTGATAGAAACTATGAGTAAAGACCCCAGGGTCTTTGGAGAAGCCTTAAAAGTTGCAAAGTAATTTGGAGAGATGGCTAAGGAGGCCTGTGAGCAGGAGTTTCTCCTTGTGGTTTCTAAAGCATCATCATCACAACCTGAAATGAAGAAGCTTTTGACTCAGAAGTCTAGGAGGTACCTGCAAACCTGAGTGTGTGCAAATGGGCTGATAACTGGATCCCACAGGAAAAGGCAGAGAGAGCTGTAATTTCAGTTCTTGGGTGTCTACATGAGAATTTCAGTTCTCAGGGCTTGCACCTTGCTAAGCCTGCACTTCTGAAAATTGCATCTGTAACAGGCTTCAACATTTGTTCATAACTTCCATAACCTGACTGGCACCCACCCAACACGAGAAATCCTTGCTCTCTCTTAAAATTTGGCTCAGAAAACATAAATCCCAGCTTCAGGCTAAGTGAACACTTTGTGAACCATTTGGCAAGTCTGGCCCAAATTCCAGTGTGCAGATGATATTTTTTTCTGTGGAAGAAGCTAGACAAACTCATCCACACAACCTGCAAGCTGATTCCTCATCTAGAGAGAAGATAAAGCTGAAACAGCCTCTCTGTGCCCAAAGTCATGAGAAATTTGGGATTGCTCAGGCAAATGCTGTCTCTGGGTATTGACAGTCTCTAAAAGCAATCATCGTACATGGAATGTGGAGCTTGTAATTTTACTTGTAAACACACTAAATAGATTTAATGCATCAAATAATCTTGTGCATGTCCCATACTATCATAAAACAGAAATTAATTACAGAAATTACTGAGTTTCTTAGTAACCTCCCAGAAGCCTCCATAGGAGAACAAAGTGCAGTAGGTGTTGAGACTATTAATCAGAAAAGGACAAACAATTATGTCTGAGCAGACACTAGTCTGTCCACAAAACCTTCACCAATTAAAGCAAAATGGTCATGTCAAGGATAACGAAAGGGCTCTCAAGGTGTTTGATCTTGTCTAATTAGCAATAGCTAAGAACTGGTGGGCATTTTGATTTGAACTAGTTTGGAAAACTCTGTGTTAAAAAAACCATATCAGAAATGGAATGTATTCCAAGAGATCATGCAATTGGAAGATTTAACTCTGCTAGTTTGGAACAGCCTAATGCTTGCCCAGTGGAGTTAGTTAGCAACGCATGGAACACATTCATTTGCATTAGGATAGTTATGGTATGACTCTGAAAATGAGGGGAGTTTAAATAATAAATCTGCTAAACTGTTCTTGGTGTCTGCTTGTATCCTGGTGTCATGCTTGGATTAAGGCCACCAGAACAGTTTTGACTTTTATTTTGCTGAAGCTGCTTCCTCTAAAATACCCAGTCTCTTGTCTACTTCACAGTCTCTGCTAAGCACTGTGGAGTTCTTTCTTTTTGATCTTTGCCTACTACCAGGCTGTTAACAGCAATGGATCCAAAGATTATTATTTATTTTTATTTTTATTTTTACTTTAATTGATTTGCTGTTCCATGGTCAGCTCGTGGCTTCAGAGCCTGCAATCTTCTATTGCACTCTAAGACCAGTATTAGCCCAGACTGAGACTAATTGTCTTCCAAGTTCTGAACTGATGGCAGGCAATTTGATGTGACCATAGGTGATTGTGCTACTACAAAGCTTACAGTTGCAGTTATTTTCCTAGCTACAAGGGGGTGACATTGTCACACATAGCTCAGCATTAACGTCACTTTGCCAGAAGAAGACATGTTCTCTAGCTCAATTTTCTCATGGTACTTAGAACTTGAAAGATCCAGGACAACGGATCTCTGTTTTACCAGTACTTGCAAAATTTGTCTCCTCCTTAACCATTGTGGCAATGGATTTCTTTCAAATTCCAATAACTTATGGAATAATTCAGTCTATCAGTTTTCCTTTAGAAATGCAACTGAGTCCACAAATGAAGCATGTTATGCCTGTATACTTTTCTCTTATTTCTGGGATCAGGTATCAGTTTTGTCTTGATACATATTTGGCTCCGTTGTCCACTAAAATATTAGAGAGAAAAGTGTCTTTAATTCTTCACCTCTCTGAATCAAAACATCCTCTTTTGGATGTAACAGCAAAAGCTCCAACACTGAAGCAGCCAGAAGAACAAGGATCATTTTACAGATAATGGTAGGTGAAGAAGCTGAAAACAGGATTTTGTGGAACCACTTTAGAGAGGATGTGAAATCTCCATGGGGATTTATTAAAGCCAACAATGCAGCTATTCTGTAGCTTTTTGAGGCATACAGGGGATCAGGTCTTTAGTCTCCTTCAAGCTCGTTTCCACACTTGAAATTGTACTTGTTAACAAAAAAACTGGCTGCAATTACTGTGCCAGAACAGGTTGGGCTGTGACCGTCTAGATCTCTGCACACCGAGTCCCAGGAAAACCAGATGCAAATTCAGGCTGATTAATCTTGCACATGAAAATTGGAGTTTTCTATCAAAAATTTTGATTCTTACCACCTCATCCAGTATGTCATCCAGTTTGGAATGTGAAGTGAGGGTCAAAAACCGATCATCTATGGTTGCTTTTGGTATTGATTGTATAAGCACTCTAGGTGAGTCATTATTATCTTCCTCTACTTCATTCTGGACATAAGAATATGTTACTGCTCTGTATTTCGTGGCAACTTTTAGTTATGTCTGGGGCAACTCTGTTGGAAAGCTTCTGTATCTCGCTGAATTTGATTTCTCCTGAGTACTGTCTCATACTTTCATGGACCTTTTCATTTATTCTTCTCTCTTCTCTTCTCTTTTCTCTTCTCTTCTCTTCTCTTCTCTTCTCTTCTCTTCTCTTCTCTTCTCTTCTCTTCTCTTCTCTTCTCTTCTCTTCTCTTCTCTTCTCTTCTCTTCTCTTCTCTTCTCTTCTCTTCTCTTCTCTTCTCTTCTCTTCTCTTCTCTTCTCTTCTCTTCTCTTCTCTTCTCTTCTTTCTCTTCTCTTCTCTTCTCTTCTCTTCTCTTTTCTCCCTCTCCCTCTTCTTCCTCTTCCTCCTCCTCCTCCTCCTCCAAATTCAGGCAAACAGATCCCTCCATCTCTCTTGATTCCTTGTGTTAACATTGCTTTTTTCAAACCTCTTTTATGATAGCAGTGGTCTGTCTTCATCTTCCCAGAGTAGATATGTTTATCCTATCACATACAAGTCATTATCAAATCATTACAGCACCAATTCATACTTATTGGCTTGAAACCTCCAGCCGTACCCCAGCAGCTGGCATAGGGAGTGGGACCCTGCTGAGCCCTGTGTGCAAAGGTAAGGCCACAAGCAGGACATTCTGCTCCAGATCCTGCTCAGTCACTGGCACAACTTGAAAGCGTCAAAGGTCTGATATAATTTGTGATCTTGCCTCAGTTTGCATGAGCACTCAGAGAGTTAAAGCTAGCAGTTTATTTCGGTTATATTTTTTTAGTGACTGTGTGCTTCTCAATTTCTGTGTTATTCACACCTCAACAAATCTTATTTCATTAGATTTTGGGAACTGCAATGGTAATTTTGGTGATTAACTTTAAATTGAGGATAATACACGAGCAGATATTAACATAATGTCGAAACGATTTTGTACAATTGTTACTTAACCTCGGTCAAATCATTTCCACCCCCAGCGTCCTCCCAAATGGACCTTTATTAATATGACACAGACAAACACAAGAGAACCCTGGGCTTTATGCAGGGAAATGATTAAACAAGAACACTTATCAGAAATGATTACGCAGGGTAACAAGGCAGCAGGGCAAATCTCTGAATTCTCATGGTCTTAAGGCTGCATCTGGCCTTTAGAGGAATTACATGAATGAGTTCTCAACAGGATGCTCAGGAAAGGTGTCGTAAATTGTCTTGCCTGGGTGACAACTAGCAGAAGCTCAGCAGCAAGATGTTTATCTTCTTGCATTTGTTATACATGGTTGTTTTAAAGCTGATGGATGGGTATTAATTACTGTAAAGACTGAAGATTTTAATTTCTATCTTGATGTCACAGTTAGATCTAAGAAAACCCAATTTTTAGGACTAGAGGAGAGTTCACTGTCTGTGGCCTCTTCAGTCAATGGACAGACCAGAAAAAAAAAAAGGAAAAAAGAATAAAATAAGGAAAAAATACAAGGAACAATGAGTCAGAGACATGCTGGTGTCTCACACAGCCAGGAGATATGTTTACTCCTATAAAAAGTCCCTACCTCCTCCCTGCAGGAGGCTGCTCCTATGCACTCAGTTCATCACTGCACAGGAACCACATTCCCATCCTACGCCTTAATCATCAGAGGATCCTCTTGGGCTTTCATCTCATTAACTGCCAGGGAAAAATGAAAACATTCAGCCGTGTGTCCAACTTGCATTCTCACTGGATTTCCTAGGACTTCATCTTGCAATTCCCAGAGCTTTTTTTACAATCAGTAAACCAGCTCCCACTGGCATCAAGTGGGTGGGATAATTCCCTTGTCACTGAAGCTGAGATAAAGGGGTGCTGAGTTTGTTGGAGCTGTGCTGGGAGAGTGGCTGGCCAGGTACCTACCTTGCACATGGACTTCCTTGAACAATCTTCCAACCACAGCAAAAACTGTACATTTGTGAAATTTGTGGCTTTAATCCAGCTGGGACTATTAAGAGAAAATACAGGATAAATGGAGAAAAAAAACCCCTTATTTGTCAACAGATCAGCTTTCATCCAAAGCTCAGCCACTGAGACTGGTGCTGTTGGCAGAACTTCCCTTTACCATCTAGTTGAGATGCATCCAACCAGTTTGCTGTTAACTTCTATAGCCCCATGTTCTTGGAGAGGAAATCCTTCCCAAAGCCTCTGCTTGGTGCAACACCTAGCAGTCCTTCAGGTCTGAACTGTGGAGAAGTTCCCATCAGCCTCATCAAGCTCTGAAAATGTAAGGTATATGCTCTTCTACATGTCCACCCAGTCACTCAGATTTCCGAGTCAGGAAGGAGCAGATAGTCACCTCTCAATCACTGGGCATGGATCCACATATCACCTCCTGTAACTGAACTGACTCACAAGGACCTTAATTTAAATACGCAAACTTTGAAATATTCAAGACCAGTGATTGCCTTTCACAATGTTGACTTAAATTAATTCCGACATTTATTCCAAAAGTGTAGAGGAAAGAAAAAATTAAAGGAAGAAAAGGCATATAACCTTTTTCGTTTGGTTTGTAGATAATGATTTTTAGATTTGGGTGTTTTGTTTTTGTTTTTGTTTTTTTTTTTTTTCCCCACATAATCAGTCTGAATGGAACACAATAAATCTGAGAAGGTAATAAACAGCTCATAAAAATCACTTTTCAAACTGTTGCTAAAGCAGCCTCGCAACAGTTGGTGCACTAATGGCTCACTGGAGGGATCAGAGGAAGCTTAGGTGAGCCTTGAGCTTCAGGGTAACAACAAGTACTAGCTGTTAGCACAATGCCATGGCTTTACATTGGGAAAAGTCAGTACCGGCGCATGTAGAACTCACAGGGTAACTATTAGAGTTATTTGCTCCTTTCTTTTTCTTTGATCTCTCTTTTTTTCTCTGTAATAGACTGCAGTTTGGAAGGTTTTGTCTTTTCTACATGGGGTCTGAAGTTTATTGCAAGGTCTTGCAGGGCAACGTTTTGTGACTTGCAGCAGGTAGAGGATATGTCAGAGATGTTTTGGGGAATCACCTGAATTGAACATCTGCTAGAGGGCTGGCAGTAGTGTGAGGAACAGGGTTTGATGCTCTTCTCCATTGTATTAATAGCTCTTTTTCCATTTGGAGGCCTTTTCTGTTTCAGACTGATGTGACCAATTCATATGCATTTACCACATCTGTAGATTACCCAAAACACATTTCTTAGGGGTAGAAGAAAGCATTTATCCAACCTCTCATGGCAAAAAAATGTTTAGTTGAGAAGAAACCCTTGTTAGTGACAAACCCCACTGCAATAAGAAACCCTCAAATAGAGAGATCATGCAGTAAACAAAGAATCTTGTTTTTCTGCATCTACTACCTCGAGGAAGAAGGAACAAAGCATGAGTCACCATGACATACACAAGCAAATTATGAATGATAAGCTAAAATAAAATGCTTTCAAATATAATTCCTGCTTCTGACTGAGAAGCATATTCCTTCTGGGGAGATGACACCTTCCTATTTCAGCTGGGCAGCTGTCAGCCACATGCAGAGACCTGAAGCAAGCAGCTCCCAAACTACCCTGCAGCTGCAGTGCAGGAATTTGAGCCTGATAGATGATTCCAGCCACACTGTTCCCAAGGATGAGGCACTTAAAAGTAGTGACATCAGCACTCTGCAGTCCTTCCAAGGCCAGACATCACCCATTCAGGAGAGGGACCCTTCGAGTCAGCTCTTCCTTGGAAGAAGACACACCATCTTATGAGACTGTCAAAATATTATATCTTGAGCCTGCACTGAATGGAGCCAAAAGTTCAGCATCAAATATCACTGATGATAGACTTTTTATTCTGATGGGTACTGTGGGTAGCTAATAAGAACACATGATCCAGGCTGTCAATGCAATGAAGCTCCTCCTAAGATTTTTAGTGCACTGATATTTTACAATGTGAATCGCTTCATCCTGAGAGATGTCCCAGCAATATTCCAGCAGACAGACCTAGTAGCTCTTGATAACACTTCCAAGTCTATAGCAACTCCTTCTGGATGTTACCCAGAAGAGAAAGAAGACAAAAGATAAGATGAGCTCTTTTAAGACCTATTTGCAAGCTTAAACACTTCCCTGTCATTTTGTATATCGGCATAAAAAAGTGGGAAATCTGAAATCTTTAGAGTGTATGATACCTCATCAGCCTGGACTAGGTTCCTACACCAAGGGCAAATATTTGGAGCAAACCTGGGCTAGCCCGATGTACAAACCTAAGCAGAAGCAGAACATTGGAGAGATAACATAGTGTAGGACTGGATCCACCTTGAAGTGGGAGAGGAAAGAGCATCAGCAGTTGGGTTGCCAGTGTGTAGTGCTGTTTTGCAGGTGTAGTAGGAACACTGAGAAGGTGATAAATGAGCCTTGAGGAACAACATTAAGTGACTCATGAACATCTGCAGATCTTATGACAGCACACAGGAGTCCAGGACACTTCTAAGGCTGTGAGACAGACCTCAGTGAAGACAGCTTTGCTTTGATTTTGGAGACTAACTGTTGATAACCTCCACGGGCTGGGAAGGCAATGGCTCTCAGATCTTTAAAAGGAAAGAGGAAACAGCATCACTCTCTGACTTGCCTTTTTTTGCTAATGAGCTATTAGAAATTGTGTTTGAGCCACACTCTTTGCCCTCATCATAACTGTGTTCCCATAAGCTCTGACTGTTATAATGAGGAGAAATCTGAACTGATGTATCGTTTTAATAAGATACAGTTTAGATGTAAACCAGAAAGTCTAATATCTGAAGTCAGACCTCAAAGTGCAGTAACAGAAACAGGTAAAGGATTTACCTCTACAGAGAAACCTGAGCAGGAGAGGAAACAACTGTTTTCATGTCACAGACGGAACAGATAAAGCTTGTCCCCTGCAATCGAATGTGAATTCAAGAGGTGATATCTAGAAGGTTGTAATTCAACAAGGGGAAAAAGGGAAGCTAAAAAGAGATCCAGCAGCTAATAACTTCTAAGAGTTGAATGGTGAAAGGAAATGCTCACTGTCGACAACACTAGTGAGGAATGAAACAGCCAGCAGAACATTTTTTTCTTTTGTTCTTGTCTCTTATCTTTTCATGAAAATTAAAAGGGCAGTTTTCACAGCTGGTGAAGGACTTTTTTTCCCCCCCTTCGCTCTGCCATCTGATGCTGTCTCCACTTTGAAAACAGAAAATTTATGCCTGAAGCTGAATGGGTAAAAATTGGACTCTGTTGCCTGTGGGTATTTTGCCATGAAGAACAGCAGGATCTGAAGAGAGATTTCATCCAGATCAAATCAGAGAATATTCAAAGATGTTTCCATTTTCACAGGAGACTTCCAAGCAGCAAGAGGGAGCCAGGAGCCAGGGCTCAGCTGGGTGCACCCCAGGATGCTCAAGGTAGTCTGTGCTGTGAGGGGAAGAGGATGGAGTAGAACTGAGGGGTTTTATGCCTCATTCTCTGAATTCAATGAACCAGAGTGAGAGATCTCCAGCCTGAAGCCAGAGGAGAGGATTTCTTTACCATTTAACTATGTTATGTCTTATGATGTTAAGACGCAGAGATAAAAACTGCATGAATTCCCAACTTCTCAACAAACCTCTGCCTGATGGTGCTCTGCCTGTGCACAACACTGTCCTCTCATTTTTGTTAGCATCATGTTTGTCCTAAAAAGATCAGTAGTGAAACATTCACCAAGAATTACCCTGAAATAATCCCTGTCAAGGACCAGGACAGGTTGTGGGGTTTGAGACAAGTAGAGAAAAATATTTCTTTCAGAGGCAACCTTTTAGGAATAACTTGGGCTCTTTTCTGAATGGCAATTTACATCAGACTCATGACTGCTGCTCTGAGCTGTGCATAAGCATATTCTTATGGGGAGCATTATGGCTGCCATATTCAGAAGATGTGTTGCAGTCATAAAGACTAGAGATTTTTGATATTATCTTCAATGAAATTTTAGATATTATAAATACTGATATGGCTGGCTCTGCATTACAGCACTGACAGGCTCATTCAGCTTTTGACTGTGCCTTTGCATGGTTTAGTCCCTATGTGTGTCCCTGATAAAATTTCTGTCCTGGGATGAACATGGCCTTCGAAAAATCCCATGTGTGGAGTGGTATATTCTCCAAACCCTGAAACTGCTCTCTCTCTGAGTGTACTAAACTGTGACCAGATTTCTGTAACTTCTTCTTAGGAGAGAGGAAGAGCAAACATTAAGTGCATGATGCTTTCTGCAGTACCTGGCCAGATTCAGTTCAGTCCCAGAAGCCCATTGTGATGTATTCCCCAGCCTCTGTGCCTCCTAGGACTAAGAATTGCTCTGCTGTGGCAGTGTCTCTCATTTTGCAATAGGACAGCCAATATGATGCTTTCACATGAAGAGGAGTGTGTTGTCCCTTGATACCATGTTTGGAAAATGCAGGATTACTGTATTTTATTTTCAATCATTAGATGTCAAGGATTCAACACTGAACAGCTCTAAAGGGTTTTGTTATTGCAGATGCTGTTGGTTTGAATGTGAAGCCATGCTCTGCTTCCCTACATCCCACCTGGAGTGAGTTAGAGGAAGGAGGCAAAGAGAATGCTGCTTTTTTACAGATTTTTTTCCTTATTAGCAGTCATAGAGCAGCCACTGGCAGAAAGTTGGTACATACATTGGGGATGGTGTATATAAGCCACAGAGTATGTCAACTAAGGGTGAGTGCTTGCATATATAAGTTCACAAAGTGTGGCTCAGGTGAAGGATCATCCACACGCACATGATCGAGGGATGTATCTGTGTTTGTGGGTGCCTGAAGTGCCTCTGCATTGATGTGTTCAACTTCTGCTCATGTGCAGCTATAAATCTGTGCACCCCAAAAATGAGGGGAGGAATTTTGAAGTCACTGTGGGCCTACTGCCTGTAGCAGTAGATATGTACATTCAGAGGGAATGGTGCTTCTTGAGGTCATGCTGTCTGCATATGGCTGAAGGACTGAAGTGCTGGATGGTTTGTAAAACCTCCATGTGACATAGAAGGGCTGAGGCAGGGACAGACCTAAATCCAGTTAAAGAAAGAGGTAGTACAACTTTGCAACATGAACTGTGTTGTATGACTCTGGAATACGTGACATCCACTGTCACTGGGGCTAAACTACCCTTACCCCTGTGACATTCCCTTTAGCAGAGTCCTGACTACCTTTCAGACCCACTGAGATGGTATTTGTCAGCTCTTGCAACATGGTCTAGATGTCGTCACCCATTCAGTTCTGGAGCATTTCCACTCTTGGCAAGAACCTGTTAAAAATAAAGAGGTGGCAGGGAGGGGGAATGTATCACCTAATTGTTTAGCTCCATGAATCACAGAGATGCCGGACTGTCAAAGAGTAAATCACTGAAGCTGTCTTTGATGTCTCCTTTGGTCAAGGACACACCAGACTGCTGCAATTGTTGCCTTTCCTTTAATGTGCTTTCTCTCCTTCTCTCTCTCTTAGACTTGTGCATGTGCATGCAAAGATGTTTTTCCACTGGATGTCTGCTGCTGCCATGCCTTGTATTTTGATTCCTTCAGCAATTACTAGCTAAGCAGGCCAACACTGTAGGACAGGCCTGCAGAGGAGTGATTACTAAAGAATGGGAAATGCAAAGAGGGGTATTAGAAACCTCTCAAGGGATCTCTCTTCCTCCCACCACAGTGCTGTCACTCACTCTGAAAAATACCTCCCACTGCAAATTATCTTTCTGAAAGTAATGGGGTCCTCCACTTAATCCCATCTTGTGGTATTTGGAGGAAAGGGGAGATGCAAATGGGGGTGGCTGTTGGCAGAAACACATGGTTTTTTGTATTATCTAAAAAGCTGTTAGTTGTTTCTTCCCATTTCCAGCATGGCTGGAGATGCACCAGCAGTCATGTGGTGCTGAAAGACTATAATAAAAAGCTAAGTGATGAGGCAGCTTTTGGGATGGAATTTCAGCACTCCCAACAGGAGCTGAAGCCAGAACCCACACATACAAAAAAGAGTGCTATTCAGACAAAACAGAACAAGTTAACCAAATTCCTCTGAATTTCAAGCTTGAGCTAGTTGAAAAATGTCAGAAACTGTTATAAGGCACATCTGATCTTGCTGCCAATACACACCACATCTCCTATCACGTGCCATCTTGGATGGAAGACTAGTCCCCAGGAATGAACTGCTTTTCTTGGTTTCTTGCCAATGCCACCTGTCCAGCTCTGTCTAGGTAAAGCACAGCGATAGTGAGCATTGGCTCAGACAGACACTCGGATCTGGGCCAGGCTGGGAGATGGCCTGTTAGTAGCTGTCGCTCGCTTGGCTGGGTTGGTTTGTGGTGCTGGGAGAGGGTTCAGCAGTTGAAGGTTTCTGCCAAGATTTTCTGCATGACAGCACCCTCCTTACTGCAGTCTGTGGCTGGACTGAGCTTCTTCCTGCGCTTCCCGAGACTGGGCCTGTAAAGGAAAGGAGTTCTGACATTTCCAGGCTGTTCTCCTTGGAGATCCCTACAAACACAAGCTGCTCCCTGTCCCAATGCATGCAGCCTATGTGCTAACAGCAGAGAGCTATTGGCCATACAGGCAGAGAGAGAGAGCCTCTAGTGTTGACTTTCTTCCTCAGAAGGTCTGACCCTAAAAATGCTCATGGGAGTCTAGCAGGCAAAAGATGGTGGTCCAAGAACATGCCTTGTTGTCATTCCCTCTCACTCCACCTCTCAGAAAAGCAGCTCAGGGCATGTCATCACTCAAAAGGCTTTGGACAAGCCCAAAGTGTCAAAAACAAATGAAAGAAACCACTTGAGGGTTGAAACAGCAATAAAGGTGCTAGTGAAGAAGGATGAGATAAGCAGTAATGATGGAAGGATGCTTTATGCTAACTGCACTAAAATGCATTGCTTCAAACCACTGTAACTGGCTGTTTCTGTCTTCCAGGCTGAGTTTATTGCCACAAAGCTCCTCATGTAAGAGTTTCCAAATTGTGGACAAGGTAGTCCATCAGCTGGCCCTTGGTAAAGTACTTGGGTGGAAATTTGAGTCTAAATGACATTTCTTGTCTTTGAAATAATTATTAACACTTTTTTTTCCTTCTTTTTTTCCTGAAACACTTTCCATTTGCCAACAGCTTTCTTGAACTGTAAAGACCAGGATTGGCAAAGCTTTCCAGTGTGGATTCTTGCCTGTAGTTAGCACCAGCTCATTTATCCTACTCTCCTTCCTCTCTGTCTTCAGCCTATTGCCACTGAAAAGGGATGAAAAACATGTTCCAGCCTGAAATGGCCCATGGACACGTGTTTCTGAGAGCTAGAAATACCATTCCTTAGAGGTTACACATGGAAACACTCAGTGATTTCCCTTTTCATTCCCCATCTCCATTTTGCACTCTGTCAGGTTTAAATCCACTTCATTTGTGTCATGCTCAGTCTGCATTGTTCTAAATTCCTCCTCAAAATGACACGCTTCCTATGGCAATCTTGTTACCATTATCAACCAAACATGTAATTTTCTCCTCATCTCCTCTCCCCAAAAGCATATGATCTTAGTTTATTAAATTCTGTATCTATAAAACAAGCCATAGTATGAGGCACAGTAAAAATACAGAGAAAGGTGATGAAGGATCTTGTTAACACTTCTCAGCTTACCAGATGTAAGACATTAAGACATCATTCAGAATAAACATCTTAATCCCTCTTAAAACCTTAGCTGCCAAAGCAGAGGTGACCATTGGTGACTTTTGAAGAGCATCATACTGTTGAACTAAGCAGGAATGTAACTTGCTGTGATTTCCTTGTGTATCTTCAGTGAAGATACTAATGCCTGGATTCCTCTACTGGAGAAGAGATGATTATTAGAAATGTAAAGATGATCGTTTAACATTACAGTGTATATGCATGTTCTTTCTCCTGGACTTGGGATCTTAAAGAACCTCTCAGAGGTAATCAATGGCACTTTAGTACCCTTTGAAGCTTTTATTCACAACATTTGCATGGTACTTTGTGACACATTGACTTTACTATTTTCCTCCAATTTTAAACAAAATTGCTCCAGCCCTGCATTTAAGTTGCTGTTAATGTGGTGATCTGTCAGGTTCAATCACACAGTCCATCTGGGGCTCCCTTTCTGCAGTAAAATTTTAAGTCATCATTATATTTTCCAATGCTATAGGACAGGAATGGACTAATTGCTTAACTCTGTACCTGCCATTCTGTGAACTGATACATTGTACCTTAAAAGACTGCAACAGGATTGGCATTGACTTACCAGAGAATTACAGTGCCTGAAAGAAAAATTGATGTAACACTAAAGTAAACTGGGCTCCAAGGCTCTGAATGGGCAATATTGTCTACGCTAAGTGAATGAGGTCTGGATTTTCAAATAGCTTCTTTAAAAATGCAAGAGCAATTTCTTAATTTTAAGTCTTCACATATATTTGGGGGTTGATTTGGGACCTAAAACAGATATTCTTTTTTCCCCCTCTTTTTTCTTTTTTTTTTCTTTCTTTTTTTCCCCCCTTTTTTCCCTACAGCTTTGATCTCGCACAGCCACATGAGTTCATCAGTGCAACAAACAAACTCCCTTGGTCCAGCCTGTAATATCATTCATGAGGGGGAAGAACCATCCCAAGCTTCCTGTAAGTGATATTAATACTGGAAGTACCCAGGTATAATAACGGTGAAAGTGGTGTGAAAGTCAATTTAGAACAGAAAGTTCTTTGAAGAAGAGACTGCAAATGTGGCACACAAAACAGGGAAGTTGCTTTAGCTTCCTTATGATTTTAAGCCATATTTCATTTACTCTGCTATCATTGCTATCTCAGCAGTAAGAACATTGTAAAATCTATCAGAAGGAGTTGAAAAAAAGCCTAACACCTAAAGACTCACTCTTCATAATCTCTAAACACTACAGTACCCCAAGAATTCCTACCGCTCTTTGTCCTCCACCCAAGAATCCACAACTCAGATTTTTGCCATTCATCTCATCTATCCCGCTCTGCTTGAGAACCTCTTGTTTTTTTTGTTGATTTTTCTATATGGAAAAAGTTGAAGACATTTATACCTCATGGACATAAATTGAAAAACTGCACCTTTATAAAGATATCAAAAAGTGTATTTTCTTCATCTGGCTGGGAAATGCCATGAGGCTAATTACTCATCTTATATTTGGTCAAGCTCTTTTCAGCTGCTGGTACTTTGCAGGCAGTTCTCCTTGGAGCTCAAAAGGTTGGAGTTAACCTCACTTTGAAGGAAAGCTTCCTCCCATGCACAATGCTGTTATTCACCTGCAGGGAAAGCCAGGAAGAGTTCAGAGATCAGCACCCCAAAGTCATGAATGGACCAGGCTGGACCTGGCAATGCTATTCCTTCCAACTGGAGGCACTAAAAGTTTGGCACAAGGAATGAAATATTTAACCAGACTGCCACTGTGTAAAAATGATAGTGTGCCTGAGCAGAACATCTGTCAGGGAGGTGGCAGCTGGCAGAGCCTGGCAAGGATTTTCTGGAGACAAATGGGGTATAGCTTCCTAAATTTGCTGCAATGCTAAGCTGCATGGGAGGGCTAGGGGAGCATGTGTGTTGCTCACTCAGGGGAGAGACAGAAGAACAAGTGCCCTCAGAAACCACATTTGAGAGGCAGACATCACTGCTTTAGTGTGGGAGAGGAGATACTTAGCAGCGTGGCTCCTCATGGCCCAAGCAATGGTCTCTGATTGCCTGTAGTCTCTTTCCACTGTGGTTTGTCAGCAAACCATGATCCCAGAGCTCTTTCCTTGAAGAATTTTTTTGTACTTGTAGGTGTCTAGCTCTAGGCCTTTTAAGAAGGGGACACCTGGAACAAGCTGATCATTTCACTATGGCTGCTCTCACTGCAATGGGATTGAGCAGCTCAGTACATAGACAAGAATCCAAGACCTGGCTCAGCAGAATGAAAGAGCTTTGAGTCCAAAAATCATCCTACATAGTCTGAGGAGAAATGAGTCTGATACCGTTCTCCCATTTGTACTCGTACTCTTTCAAAGAAGCTTTATTTGTCCTTTCCCAGGAGCAGACTTTGGGTGGCCCATCACTGGCTTGCACTTCAGTCACCCCAAGAATTCTCTTCTCAGAAAACTGAGCTCACAGTTGGAAGATGTGTCTGGAAGAGGGATGAGTACTGTAGGGAGGCAAACATGGAGAGGCTGAATCTAGCTTTGAAAGGGAGAAGGCTTGTGAGTGATGAGGAGGGATGTTTGGAGAGAGAGGTTCAAGGGATGAAGCAGTCTGTGGAAGTCAGCCTGGTTGCAAAAGCTCTTTATAAATACAACAGGGCTTCAGTTCACCATTCCAATACTTTGTGTCAGGGTAGCTCCTTACATGCACAGATGGGTATTCACACTCCCACTCTCTTCTTTCACCAGATCATGCAAAGGCTAAGAAAAGCAGGAATTAATTTGCCCATCATTACCACTGCCATCCTGCAGATACTTCTGCGGAGTTTTGAATGTAACAGTAGTCTGAAAGCAAATATTTCCACTTTTTGCACTAAGGTAGAAATTGCCAAAGACTGAGAGTTTTGTCCATGGTGCAGGTCACTAGAAAGGGTTAATCAGCTGAGGGTACATATTGTTTAATTCCCATAGTGTGGGAGTGAGACAATAGGAGATCAGAGTTGGACTGAACTTCTTTGCATTCTCCCCCACACTCCTTTTGGAGGGTGTTTCAGGGAGAGGCTGTGAGGAATGCACACTATCTAATCTGCATGTATAATGTAAATATGCACATTTTTATTTGCTCTCTCCATCTGCAGGGAACTTGCTGGCATTAGAACAGCCATGTGGTCTCACAGCAAAGTTTCCTTGTAAAAGGAGAGGAGAAGACCTAGCAAGGCTGCTTGCTCTCTGCCTCCTGCATCCTGTGCAAATGGGTGCACAGAGTCTGTCCTACTCACGGCTTCACATGTTTGCTCTTTGATCTCGGAACCGGGGCTGGACTGGGCTCCTTAAAGAGAGCTGGTTCCTTGACTGAGCTGGAAAATCAGTGTGAGTAAGGAAGGGAAGAAATTGCACTTGGCCAATCTTAAGCCATTATTTAAAACAATTTCTCTAGCATAGCAGAAAATGAAAAAATAATTAATATTTATGATAGGACAACTAGTCTTGATCTTTTGGAACAGACAAAATTAAACAGAGGTAAATTCAAGAATATAAAGCTTTTCAGCATGAGAAAATTGAAATATTTCCTCTGAGTTGATAAAATAAAACATCTAGGCTGTATGTTTTGCAGGTTTTTTTCCTGTTTGCATTTGAAGCAACTAGAGTAATTTTCAGATTGACTAAAACCTGATTCTGCATTTTTTGCCTAAAATAAAAAAGTAATTTTCATGAAAAGCTGTTCCCCATCTCCATTGTGGCCTTCTGAACAATGTTATTATACTGGCTGGGAAACAGCAGCAGCAGCTGGAATCCCTTGCCCTGCCATCAATAGCTTGCAGTGCTTGGAGTCCTGGCTGCCCTATAAATTGTCTGTCTCCCAACTGGCTGAAATATCTGCCTTTGCTCCATGCAACATTCTGGACTCAGGTCACCTGAATTCAGGGAGAGGTGTCACTGTACAGAAACTAATGGTGTAAAAGTATCAAAGTTTGCATAAAGTCATCAGGACATAGCAAGCACTTTCTCCTTAATATCTTTCAAGACCATAGATCTGTCTTTCCATGGAATTTTTTAAAGGCCTTACTGACTCAGAAGTGGTTTTAATCTATTTTCCTTATTGTTCCACTGCATGCATGTGTATTTGTATGAGGTATTTGTGTGCATGTGGTTGTGACAGTATAAATATTAATAGCACAAGGGTGAGAATACATGTGGCCCTCAAATGAGGTTATATAAACAGCCAGCTGCTGTGCTATTTGTAAATTTATAAAGACACATTTCCATCAAGAGTGTGAAAGTCAAATAACCGTGCAGGGAGAGAGTGCACATATGCTTCATAAACTGCACAAGAAACCTAGAGGAATTACATGGTGGTACTTAAATCCCAGTCGCACTGAGGTCAGCTGGAGCTGTGTCACTGACTTCAGTGGGATCAGGACTTGGCACAGTACACTTGCTGTGATTTCCATGGATAAAGCAGAGTGAGCTACTGGAAAAACAGAAGTCACACTCCTATCACAGTACGAAAAGTGCCAATCCCTTGTGGCTTGCTGACATCTGAGCCTGATGGGGATGATGCAGCAGCATAACACCACACAGCAGAGCCTCCACCCTTGCCTCCTGCAGACTTTCCTGTCAGTAAGAAAACAGGATGTGGATGAGGTGGTGATAAGGAGGAAAAGAGCTCTGCGTTTGCCTGCCTGCATCCCCCTGCATAGAGATGGGCACTGGTGGTGCCTCAGGCAGATCAACAAAAGAACATCACTTGTGTGTTTGAAAGGGTGGTATGTCGACAGTGTACAGGTCAGAGTGTGGACTGTCATGCAGCTTTAGCAGCTGCTTGCACTCACAGCCTCCCTAGGGAGGTTTCGTAGTCACTGTCAGACTACATTCTGGATTACAGGAGCTGATGGGGCTAAGGTTTCACCCCATAGACAATGTGGAGCATGCAAGGAGATGAGTTAGAAGCCGGAAGGTTTCAGTCACAAATAAGAATGGATTAAGAAATCTTAAAAATCCTTAATTTTCCAGGGACTCTTACATTCTGAGTTCAAATATTACCTTTTTCATACTGCAGAAGATGCTACTCAGAGCCCAGTGGCAAGTCTAGGATCACTATTTGGGCTCATAGAACTATCTTGGTCATGATAGAAGCCTTTGAATCAGGAGCATATTTCTAAAAGATTTTTCTCAGTCTGCTGCAATGGAGCAAGTCCAGCTCAGACAAAGGCCTGGACATGTGGAAATTTGTCTGAACCTTCTGCATATCGTGTATCCCCTCAGGACTCGGTATAAGTGTCCAAGGAGTAGTTCAGGAGAAACTATTCCATAACCTTCCTGAGGCAGCCTATCTCACAGGAAGGGTGTTGTGCTAAAATATGCAATTGTTTTGTTTTGTTCTGTTTTGTAGTATCTCTGATGCTTTAAGAATTGGTTCAAAATCTAGTCACACAGTCACCCAGCACTGGGAGAACATTCTTCTTGGGCATCAAAGGGAAGGATTCCTTTTTTCTAGGTCTTTATCAAATGCCTGATTGGTATAAGGTTGGGCCAGAATCCCTGGTACCCAGTGAAGAGAAACAGGCATGTCCAGATGGTAGTTTAGAACTAGAAGTGGCTCGAATCCAAGTCTAAGTCTGCCTCTGACGGGGAAAACTTATATTCTAATGTTTTAATGTTGTCCTCAGTGGAGGGCATCCATCTGAGGGAGGTGTTATGCAACAGTTTGGGTTGTAAATATGTGCTGGAGTGCACTGAACACTCTCCTCCCTCTGCAGACAAGACCTTATACTGAAATGAGAATAATTGAATTTTCGGTTCACTAGCAAGAACACTACTTTTCTGTATTGTTTTTGATTGGTTATTTCCAAGCCAAAATTAAAGAAAAAAAATGAGCATCTTGATTTGAGCAAAACATTTCTTTTTCCCTTCAAGAGAAGTAACTGCTGGATTTTGAGCACACTTTTCAAAACAAAATGTAAGGCAAATTCTAACAAAACTAAATTTACAAAGGAAAGATCAAAATATTTTCTTTGAAAATAGCATAATGAAACATTTAAGTTCAAGTAAAAAATTCAATGTCAAAATGACATTTCTATCTTCCCCCTTTAGCCCCTGAGAACAAATCAGTGAAGCCAATATAAATTTGAAAAAAGTTGCTGTTACCAAATCTGCATTGCCCACTGAAAGAAAATAATCCCAAAATGTCTTCCTCATCTAAAAATGATTCTACAAATGCAAGAGATCAGGCAGCTGTTTCTTGGACATAGTGCAGAGCTCTTTTAGCTAAAGTTTCAGCAAGCCACCTCTAGGCTTTGCAGTAATGTCTCTGTTCAGTGATCATGAATCCCTTGCAATTTGGAACATAAAAACATCCTGCTAGTGCCATCATACACAAGCAACAGTCACCTCATCCAGAAGATAGGATGAGAGCAACCTGGCCTTGATTTATCATACCTTTCTTTCAGCTATTTATGTTTGTTCCAACCAAAAAACTGGCTTTTGCTATATTTAGTTTCAGTCTGGGGAGAAGGGCTGAAGGGAGTAATACAAATTTTATGGGAATGTTTATTCCAAACATTTGTTTCTTATGTAAAATATGAGCAAAAGAAGGGAATGGGGGAAAAAGTGGTTTTCCAGAGTAGCCCAACTGTGCAAACAGATGAGCCATACAGGTTTTGCAGAGTAGGACCAAGGATGAGTTAGAAAGGCATGGCAGATGCCGATTTCCCAGTTTGCAGGGTGGAGGGAGCACTACTGGCCATCAGCCATCAGCAAGCCCTTTTCTGGATGTGTGACACACAGAGATGGATATGGATGACAAATGTCTGGAGATGGGGAAGCCAATCTCTCAGTGTCATCTAAGTCCTGCATGACCATGGACATGTCACATTGCCTTCCCTGGATAGGCATTTGACAGTACATGTAGGGAAGGAGCCGCAGCCGGATCCGCAGGTGATCAAGCAACACTGGCAGACCCGCTTCTCTCAGCTGCCTCATCTCCCTCAACGCTGTTCTTCAGACATGTACTTAGCTCAGCTGGATGGCCTGGCCTGATGCACCTGCTCCATGATTATCCAGACAGGGATTTCGAAAGCTACTTGAAATGCCCATGATTGTGCACACATTAGGTGGCAATTTGCCAGCTGGAGCTCTGTGTTGCAGTTGGCAGGACAGCAGGTGACTGGAGGAGGTGGTGGCTCACTGGGGCAGTGAGTGCACATGTACATCCTCCTCCTTTGCTTTCTCCCTGCTGTTCCCAACCTCTTCAAAGGTTGAAATTTCCCCTACTTTTCGATGCCCAAACATCTGAAAGACTTCGTGAGCCATGACCGTGAGGTCAGGGATGTAAAGAGGACCATGGTAAAGTTATTCTGGACTTAAATCACTGCACTGAATACATTGCAGTGATTTCCCCTCCCCTAAACTGTCCACAGGGAGGTGAATTTGAACATGGGGACGTCAGCCTGCTTCCATGAGCTCTGCTCAGTGATGTGAGCTGTACCCTGACCTTAGTGCCACTGGGACAAAATCTTTCTGATTTTTTCCAGGCATATTCTCTATAGAATAATCAAAGGGCCCTGGCTGCTGTCCTTCTGATGCATGTGCTTTCTCCTTTGATTTTCCTCTCCTGTCACACAGCATCCAGGCTGTATGATTGCATATTCCCCACATCCCTTCACAATGGATATAAATCCACTCAGCTGTATTTCGTTCTGGTTTCCTTCAACAAGAACTGGGCTAGAGCACAGGTGGAAGATGAAAGGAGGCATCTTGTAAAGTCAGGCATGACCCCTGGAAGCAGGAATGGTCCAGCAAGAATGAGGCTCTCTTAAGACTGTTCTTTGGGACAGACTGGTATGGGTGTGTGAGAAGGTACGGGTACAAACATTCAGCCTGATGAGGGATCAAGTGAAAGGCACCACCCTCAAGAAGGAAATATGTAGATTCTTTTGAGGAAGGAAAAGTGTTTACCCCAAAGGGCAACTTGTATTGGTGTTACAAAAAGTCACTGGTGGATAAAAAAACTGGTAACTTTTCCAAATGAACAAGAGTGAATGGGAATTCCTGTAGGAAAAATTACACAGAATAAGTGAGTTTGCTAATTGTTCTACACCACGTTATTTTGTTTGGCTCTAATTATGTCCTTCCAGCAAAATAAATTATTTCTAATCCTCTCCCTGATAAGTGAGCAATGGAGTAATTACCTGAAATATTACACTTGAGCAGGAAATCCAGCACCATTATTAAAGCTACAACAAA
This sequence comes from Pithys albifrons albifrons, assembly GCF_047495875.1. NCBI lineage: Eukaryota > Metazoa > Chordata > Aves > Passeriformes > Thamnophilidae > Pithys > Pithys albifrons. The sequence goes on from NC_092470.1 coordinate 14,460,939, forward strand.
ATACAGGGTACTGCTGACTCCCACTGTTCCCCTTCCAATATTTGTCTATTGTGTCATTCCAGATCTATGATACCTGCTATTCCCTGTTCCTTTGAAATAACAATGTCTGTCTTTATACATCACTTTTCCACCACAGATCTCAAAATACTTCACAAAGGCCAGTATCATTAATATCATTTTATGGATAAGAAATCCAGACACCAGGAGGTTAACTGCCATTGGACTATCCTACATTTACTATTCTACAACCAGATCACCCATTTACAACACAGGTCAAATTTCTCCCTTTCATTCCTGGATTGCTCTCTGTCCCCTGTTCATCCCAATAGAATCCAAAGGCTTATGCAGAGATATAAAATTATGTGGAGTTATTGACACGGTGTTCTGCTCTTTGTCTTCTTGCGGTTCCTGGAAATTCTGCTATTTTTGCCTGTTCTTGAGAAAAAGCTGAGATAATTTCTTTTTCTATGAGCACAGATTACAAAACCAGATCTGGTTCATGTATCTCCCAAACTCTATCCAGTTAAGACTGTTTGCAGGATAAAGGATCATTACAATATTCAGTATTTGGACACAGGTTTCAACTCCAGCACTGCATTTGGATTACTAGGCTGAAATGCTGGTGTATGTTCATATTGGAGTCTTCTTGGCCCATTTCTGCTCAACAATGCTTATGGCAGTGTTTAAAATTCAGAGGAAGTTTTATTTTAGACAGTAGCCTGTGCCTGAACTTTTTCACCCAGCATCACTTTTGGTGAGGAGAGAAAATGAATCTTTGCCTTTGAATGATAAACTGTTTAAAAGTGGGGCTTATAATGGCATCAGTGACAGACTTTCATTTATATCAGCCTCAGTTGGACAAGGATAGTATATATTATGGGACAGAAGAGAGTGACAAGAGAAAAGAGGAAAAGAACCAACAATATTTATATCTGAGGTGTTTCCCTAGCAAAACCAATTACTGGTTCTGTTCTTCTGAAAGGTGTGAAGATGCTTTTGACACACCTGAATTTCCATGTGGGACTTGGATAGGACACCAGAGACAGAACAGATGAAAGGACATAACTCAGTCTCAGTAGATTTGCAGATGCTTATTTGTGCCAGAACCTTCACTCTCTGAGACCTGGTTTTGTTAGTGCAATGTACACTTTGGTAGAAGCAGGGTAAACTCAAAACATTCTCATCATCAAACCATTAAAATATCTGCACAGGGGCAGGTGTCTTGGCAGGAATTTAAAAAAGACTATAAGAATAGAGTAAAAATTTATGATGTTTTCCTTACATCTTCCTGAACTCCCTGTGGTTTTATCCCTTCATTGCTCTAGTTCTTTTACACTCCTGCACAGATACTTCTGAGTGCACATCCTGACACTGTCCAGGCATTTGCATGTTGAATCTGAACAATGAGCCACAGTGTGTAGGGGCCCTGCAAACCAAGGTCAGAGCTACTTGGATCACAAATAGAGATGCCTACACAAAGGCTTTGAAGTAAATTCTTAAATAGAGAATAATTAGAGACATGGAATAAACACAAAATGGGATAAAATGTTAGATAGGTTTAACGAAGACTCAGAGAGTTCCAGACTAACTCGATATCATTCTTTGATAAGATAATTGATTTTCTAGACAAAGGAAATGCAGTAGATCTAATCTCTCTGGATTTCAGTAAAGCATTCGATACGGTGCTGCATGAGAAAGGATTAGTTTTGTTGGCAGATCTGGGGTTTAGCACAGGAACTGTAAGGCAAACAAAGAAACAGCTGAAGGGGAAAAAACAATAGGTTTGTTTAAAGGGAGAAGCATCAGGTTGAAAATAGGATAGTAATGTCAGTCCTAAAAAGGCTTCCTGGTGTCTCATCTGGCTTAAACCTTCTTGAATACTCTTTCTTATACATTCACTATATAAAACAACATATAATATTTGTACCTGTGGGTACAAACCTGTAAAACATTACAAATGGAAAGGAGTGTTGGAATAATGTAAGACAAGTTAGATGATTTTGAGAGCTGGAATAACAGAAACAGGGTGGGATCTGCTAGTAAGGACTTCTGTGCCATGTATTTAGCTAATAGTAGTAGTATTTTTTTACTATGATTTGTGGATCTGTCACTTGGCAATGACATGAGAACTAAAACATAGGTGCCGACTCACGATAGCTGAGGACCCACCAATGAGGTGTCACCATCAAAAAGTCATTGTTGGATTTCAGTACGCAGCTGTTATAGTTCTACTTGAAATACAAAATTCTGGATGCTACCACACAAGATCAATTCTCCTGATGTGCTGTCTGCTGATCAAGAAGGGTGGATTTAAAGTGGAGCAGTTGTGGAACAGGACAATGTGGCGAAGAAGATTAGAGAGTTAGTTCTACTAGAAGAATTAGGAACACCTGGCTTATGCAGCCTAAAAACTGAACAATTGTGTAGTGCTGTAAACACCAGAAAAGGCCAAAAACACTTTCACCTAAAGAAAGATACATATTGGTAAAAGATATTCATAAACACATTCAACTCAAATTTCAGAGGACAATCTCATTCCACTAGAATACTGAACATCAGTTAGGGGAAATGTATTTTTAAAACCTGCTAATTTAAAGATTGAAAGGGATTGGTTGTGACAGAGTTGTTTTGGGGGGGACTTGAACAGCACGTGCCCAAAATATTCAGTCTCCAGCACTGTTTTTTAGTCCCTTTTTAATCAGCACAGAGAAATGAAATCATAAAACAGTATGAAGGAAACAAACAGCAAGTCTCTTGGTTATATGTTTTGTCAGTCCCCTGCTGGTACCTTGGCTTAGAATTATTTGTGTTCATTCCCAGCGTCTCATATCTTACCCGTTCAAGTCAAAATCTAGCATATATTTTTGCATTGCAGTTGGGTACATTGCACTCAGACTAAAATACAATATTCACAACTCCCTAATAGCCATGAGATTCCCTTCAACACGGATTCCAGAGGAAAATCCTGTGCTCCAATGACAAGGATGTATTATTCCCCTTTTAAAATGACCTTGCCTTTCATCCGGACCTCAGTGGTCAATCTAAATTGTGTTGCTCCAATAAAATGTATTTAGCTGATGAGCTCAAAGACATTATTTTTTCTTCCCTAGGCATAGCCTGCAGCCTTAGTTTGTAGCTGGTTAGCTGGCACCGATAGAGTGATTTCTGCATTAGAAAAACAGATTGGCACAATGGGCATGAACAGTTTAGCAGGCTGGAGGCAGGGAAGCAGGAGTTTATAAGCAAATTGGTTTAAGTAGAGATTGTTTAATTTCTGAGAATGGCAGCAGGGTGCTCTGAAGTTACATGCTGCTGCAGCTGTTTAGCCATTAGCTGAAGGAAACAAGGCAAAAAATAAGGAAAGTCAAAGGAGTAATCTTTGAATAGCAATGAAACATTTCAAAACAGGACAAAAACCTTTAAAGGATATCTTTTTTTGAGTGGTAGGGGACAAGAGGTGAGATTGAAATCAGTAAGGTAATTAGAGAAGACTATATAGATTCAGAGAGTGCACCCTCTATTCTAATCCATAAAATATGATTTTAACACCTGGAATTGGGCATCCATTTGGTAGCCACGAGGATAATGCAGAGTGAGCAGTGTAAATGTGAAAATAGAGTAAACCCAAGTACAGTTAAATCAAGATGATCTGCTGTGAGGTTTTGAAGTGCAGGAGCGGGACACGGCTCACACAGTGCCCCTGCGGTCAACAACAGATCAGTACATAACAGTAATGCTGCTTTTTGGAGCAACTTCAGCCTTTCACCAGGGAAGGCATAAACTTCTCCAGTCACGGTCTAAGACTATGGAACTTAGACATAATTTAAAGATTAGCTGAGATGTTATTTCTATCAAACACCCTTTAAGCCTGGCAATTAGCAGCAAATTGGCTGTGAATAGCGTCAGAGCAACTTTCATTCTGACAGACACTTTACAGGTGAGGGACTTCCTGAATCAGGGGCGATATCCTTATATTTAGTCAACCTTTCCAGAATTTTCTCTCCTTATCTATCCATATTCTTTTTAAACCCATATAAAAATTTAGCATCCACAATGTCTTCTGGCAAAAGTGCCGAGTAATCTCCTCATATATGTTTTGAACTTGACATCGACCAAATTTATTCCATAACCCCTTTATGGAAAGAGCTAGTGCATAATTCCGTGTTCATATTTTCTACAGTGAAATGACAGCAGAAAGAAACACTCTCCTTGTGTGTCCATAAGTATCTAATTTTGACCATAACAGACTGGCTTTGAGGGCATGTCAGACAGTAGGTCACAAATATTCTGTTGCACAGCTGGAACAATGGGAAGGCAGAAATTAGGACATCTCAAAGACCCTTTATTTTCTGCCTTTTTTTTTCCTTCTCTTCCCTCCATTTTCCAGACTTATTTTGTGACTGATCTGTCTTACAATGCCAATGTAATTTGCAGGTGTTTCATGTCAGTGCTATTTCTGACCACACTGGCTGAAGCTCCCATTATATAATGGTAAAGGCACATGCATTTTTTATCACGAGGTGATAATAACAGGAGCTTAAGTTTCACTGATTTGTTGTCAATGTCATAACCTGCCTATGAATAGCATCATAACATACTCATAGAAGCATAGCTAATTGAAGTCCATTTTGGTGAAACTACAAGGGAAATTGTCCTCTTGTTTAACAGCATTAATTTACTGTGTTCCAAAGTAATGATCAATAAACAAACAAACAAAATAAGCTTTTGAGTTTTTTCAGCAGGGAAAGAATTATGACATGAAGGATAATGTCTCCCTGTTTTATGATACTTCTGGCAATAATATACTGAAATTGTTACAAAGCCATGATCATATCAGAGACATTGAGTGAAGAAACAACCACAGCAAAACTCAATTTTACGTATATTCCTTCACATGAGACACAAATCAATCCATTCTCATAAATAATATACAAAATCCCTTGGATAACTCAAAATCCAATACACTTATTAGAATGTCACTAGAGCCCTGGGAACCAAGTGCATAAAAACATAGGTGGAAAAAGTCATCCAAGGCCCATCGTTTTAAAAATTATTAGATAAAAACTAGTCATTAAAGATCCTGTCAGATTTTATTGGAGGGAAGGGATTTAGCATACTACATGGACTCCAGTCTTGTTGGTCAGATGTGTTTATTGAGAGGTTACTAAGTTTTATGCAAGGCAGATGAAACTGGATGAGGATATGGTCAAGACAGGGGATTAGACACACAATTGATGAGTCTGTTTGGGCAATGAAGACAGTAAATCTTTTGTAGTAATTTATAATATCAATTTTTACTGATTTGGATAACCTTTGTAACCTAGCATGTCATATATAAAAATGTTTTTCTAAACATAAGACCCTTCTTTTTGTCTTTCTATCTTTAAATTCTGGTGTCCCAATATGAAAATGCTATGCAACAAGTTCTAAGTGTTAAAATTACACGGTATTATACAGGACACATCTCTATGTCCACAAAACCAATAATGTGCATATTTTGCCTTCAAACACTTTCCCAGTAATCCTGAGTCCAGAGGCCTCCCAGGTTCTTTTGGTTCTCCTTCCTTTCTCACATCCCACCCCTGGTGATTCAATCCCCATTCAATCACCTTGTCCTCCAACCAAGGCTACCTCTGGAGTGAGAGTTCTGTTTTTGCTCACCCAAACCCTCACCAACATTACCTCTTCTCTTGCACAGGTAAAGGAAAGTGAAGCTGTCAGCCAGCCCCAGACTAGAAATGAGACTTTGCGCAGACAGTGAGGCTGAGAGAGGCAACAAACTGAATTGTACTCTGTGTTTTTAAATAAACTCTGGGAGAACTGCATCTTATGCTGAACATATGACTGCCATAATAGTTTGTCTCATAACAAGACTGTTAGCCAGAAGGGAAAGCAAAATTGCTGGGTTTTGAATGTGTAACTAAGCATGCCTGGACAGAAGGATGCTTTTGGTGTAATTCAAAACACTGATGTGCCTCAATGAAAGATCCCTCCAGGGCTGTGAGAATACCCCACTCGGTGCAGTTTGGGGAGCTGGAACAAACCCTGCATGTCATGTACAGAAGTTAGAGTAACGAGTGAATTACGTGAGTATTTTAGTCACAAATAAGCTTGTCTTGACAATGACAAGCCCATCAGGAGTTCTGATTCTGCCTTCTGGAGATGCTAAAGCAAATGAGAAGATTTCTGCTAAGTAGCCACCTTGGGAAGAATAACCTTATTTTTATTATTTTTAAATAGAAAGCTTTTAATACAGATTCCAGAGGACTGAGTAGAGCTAAAGCATCAGGAGCACAGAATGCTGCTTCTTTATCATAATAAAAACACTGTTATGAATGAGAGAAGGAACAAGTCATACCAGCGGAACTGGACAGCCTATCTTGGTGGTTTGCTTCTCTGCTTTGGATTAGAGTTCCTGCTATCTTCACAGTCCATTTAACCAAGTCCAAGTGCTTCCTTTCACTGCCTGCCATCCTAATCTATGTAAACCAGCTCAGTCAGGCATTTTTCATTGAATTAATACATATTAATGGGCAGTAATACAGTTGTACTATTGCATACATTTTCTTGAAGCACAATTTTCCATCTAAAGCATTTTATTCACATTGCTGCATGGTAACTGCACCCTCAATAATATCTTTAGTGATTATTCTTTACAGGAATAGCATAGCTGTGCCAAACACTATATTGTAGTGTTTTGGGTTTTTTGGTTGGTTTGTTGTGTTGTTTTTGTTTGGTTTGTTGTTTTGGTTTTGGTTTTTTATTTTATTTTTTTTAACAGAGGATGCAATTATATTTGTAGACTAATAGTATTGTTGTCCTCAACTGAAGAAAAGTTTTCTACTCAGGTATTGGGAAAAGCAGTGCATGGATAGAAATCAGGTGTTTTTCCTATAACTATGAAAAGAAATTAAGCCTAAGAATCACAGAAACATTAAAGTTGGAACTTTAAGACATCAAGTCCAACCTTTGAGCAAACACCACCATGTCAACTAAGAACCAAGAGCCATGTCCAGTTGTCTCTTGAACACTTCCAGAGTTAGTGACTCCACCACCTCCAGGGCAGTCTGTTCCAAGGCCTGGACACTCTTTCAGCGAAGAAATTTTTTCTGATGCTCAGCCTGAACTTCCCCTGGCACAGCTTAAGGCTGCATTCTCTTATCCTGTCACTGGTTGTCTAGGAGGAGAGCTCAATACCTCCCTGGCTACAATCTCCTTCCAGGTAGTTGTAGAGAGGGACAAGGTCTCCCCTGGTCCTTTTCTTCTCTGGACTAAACACTCCCAACTTACAATTCCACTCCTTATATGACTCCTCATATGACCCTCTAGACCCTTACCCAGCTCCACTGCCCTTCTCTGGACAGGCTCCAGCACCTCCATGACCTTCTAGCAGGGAAGGGCCCAAAACTGGACACCATACTCAAGGTGTCACCTCACCAGTGCCCTGTACATGGGGACAATCACTCCCCTGGTCCAGTTGGTCACAGTATTTTTGATACAAGCCAGATGCCATTGGTCTTCCTGGCCACCTGCACATGCTGCTGCCTCTTGTTCAGCTGCTGTTGACCAGCAACCTTCAGGTCCTTTTCTGCTGGGTTGCTTTCCAGCTGCTCTGCCTCAAGCCTGGAGTGTTCCATGGGGTTGTTGTGATATACGGACCTGACACTTCATCTTGTTGAATCCCCTACCATTGGCCTTGGCCCATCAATCCAGCCTGTCCAGATCTCTTTGGAGAGCCTTCCCAGCCTCCAGCAGATCAACACTCCTACTCAACTTAGCGTCATCTACAAGGATGACAGAAGAGACAGAAAACAGCAGATGAGGGTTTGGACTATGATCGACTCCATGATTTGGATGTAGAAATCATGAAGCACACAAGATGTAGTAAATATACATGAACAGGTATTATAAATTGGGCAAAAACAAAACTTAGATTAGGTAATTGGAAAGTTGTCTAATAGGTCCATAACACATTCACATAGGAGTTTACATGTACTTACAGATCTGGCAGATATCAGTGATTAAATTCAGACAGAACTGGGTATAAATGAGGGGCAGTTGCTATTAGTGGCCAAACATTGCTCATGCAATGAATGTGTAATAAGAAGATGTAGGATGATCTCCTGTTTCCTTGGATATTAATACCATGTGATGGAGATAGAAGCAGATAGAGAATGTGATAAAAGAAAATTTGGCTTCAATTAACACTCAGTGATCTTTTCTCTGGTCTCACCTTTCTCCTTGTGCCCTGTGCAATGCCCTCACTGAGTCATGGGGTACCCCTGGGAACACAAACAGACTGTCAACATGCTTCAGTCAATTTGCTGTCACAGTAGGAAAAAACAGAGATACAAGAGACCATGTGGAACAAGATTGATGGGATAATAATATGTGTCCATCTTTCTCATTGGAAAACTTCATCCTCAATTATTGTGTCAGCTGTAATTGTGTTGTCTATTGAGAAAGGCAGACAATGGTATTGTTCTAAGGAGGCAGGAGGCTCTGTCCTTTCCTATCATGATGCAATAGCTTTCTGAGGGGTGTAGAGGCATCTCTTGAAATCTTAGCCACAACTAAACTTGCAAACCATAATTAGCTGCAGCAAAATAATTAGCAACATAAACACCTTCAGGCAATAAGCAACTCCAGTTCTCCTACAGAGGCAATTTGACCTCACTTAGTGTCTATTATACATAACTTTGTAGAGTCTTATTGCTACTATAGTGCCAAGACCTGCGGGATCTGCCAAAGTTTGTTTCCGTCACTTATTGAGGAAAGAGGAGTTCTGCAGTTGCTTAGGAGATTAATTAGCTTGTCAAATAATTAAGTGGACAGTCTGTAATGGAGGCTCCCATTACATAACTGATTTATCACTTCAGAAGCTTCACAGATTTAGCTTCTTCATATGAAGACGTTCATAGCAGGAGATAAATATTAAGACAGGGCTGAGTTAAGTTCTGTGTATATGTCATTTACCAGTCCAGGATTGTTTTCTGATTTTGTTCTGGGATTTTGAGGAATGTGGTAGTGATGGAATAAATCCCACATATATTTCAGTGAAGTTTTTAGAGCTGGATGACCATTTTAATTTTGTTGGCAACAGATTAGCATTGGCTAAATGACAAGATCAGATTTCTAGAACAAACTACTGCTGCAGTAAGTGTTAAAATTGTTTGGTTATCTTCTGGTCTAATGATCAGGTCATGATTTTGGCAGATCCAATTTCAGCTACCACTGCTATATTCAGTGATGAGCTAAGTACCAAGTAAATTAACACTTTTTATGTACACTGTCTCATCTTTGTTTCCCTTGAAAGCATTTGCAGTACTTAAAAGACTTCTTTGGGATTTGTAACATTGAATCTCCAAAGTTTCACTGGTGTATTAGTTATCTGAGGTGGAAGGCAGTAAATAAAAATATCATGCAACATTTACCTTGCCACTGAACTTAGAGCTTTGTGTGAAGGTGTGACACACAGGACTCTAAAGGCCGGCCATACCGATAAGATGAGCTAATTTTCATTGATTTGCTTAGTGGAACATGTATTACTTACATGAATTTGCTGACAATTTTTTACAGCACACATTGTATCTTTGCTTGCCAAAATCTCCTCAGGAAAACAGTTGTACTGACCTGTTTAAAGAAAGCATTCACCAGTATATTATAATCCTGGGTGAAGAGAAAAATATGTCAAGAAATAAATGTGAGACTGGATTTTGAGTCTGCACATGCTCTGAGGGGACATTGGTCTCGGCCAGTTTATTCCAGCCTCTAGTTAACATGAATAATTGTTTTGTTTCAGGCTAGAAACTCTGGACTATCAATAAAACATAGTTGGTGCAGTCAGCCTCCTGTAGGGTACTTAATGATCCATAAAACTGTTTGAAGGGAAGCTGCCAACCTGCTTTTGTCCCAAAGTGTGACTTTAGTTTTGATGTATATATAGTATACACATACATATTTGCATTTTTTTGGCTGCTAAGTGAAAGCTTCAGAAAGCACAGAATTGCCTGTGCAAACTTCATTTACCTCTTTTACGGACTTGGAATTGTATATCATATTTCATGAAATAATTGCAACAGTAATTTCCAAATCACCAGTGTCCTGTGATCCTTCTCCCAGAGTGCTGGGAGACAAGGCACCATCATTGTGGAAATCATGGAAAGTTGGACAGGGATGCAGAAGAAGATTCTACCATCAGTGCCCTACAGATGTGCATGTGATTACTTAAAAGCATTGCTACCACTTTACTTGCCTGGCTGCAGTGTGTGGAAAGATGCACCTTCTCACCTCCTGGCTTGCTGAAGAAAATGTGGAAAACACAACTCTTGACTTTTTTGTGTGGCAGTAAAACTCCAGCACATGAGCAGTGACGTGTCCATGAGGAGCACAGCTAGAACCTTGCAGACAGCTGAGACCTTTCCACCTCAGATGTAGCAAATCATATGGCAAGACAAATGAACAAGAGAGCATCCACTGGCCTTGTCTTTGGCCTTGTTTTACTTGACCTTGAATGTTCTTCACTGAATGTACCAGAATAGGAGTTGACAATGCAGATTGCTACTTCCCCGTTGCTTCCACTACCACCTTTTAAGCCTAGTACGTCTTATTTGAAATTGTTTGCTGTCATAGTTAATCTCTTTAATGACTTGGAAGAACGCTTTAATTAGCCCTGATGAAGTGGCTAGAGCCCAGTGAAGCCTGGTGGCTCTTGTTCTCCTTATGTTTGTGTTTCCTGCAGTGTATTTTTGCTGGCAGAATCTTAAACTTGACTAATTACTCTTTGTGGTGACTAGACATCTTTAGCAAGTACTTCTTTCCTTTCTTACTAGTGCTTATGATTTACATTTGCATACTCCTCCCATTCAGCATGCAATTGTCAGAGAGATATCACACAGCACTTAAAGCTCAAAAAAGATGAAGACAAGATTGGAGGAGTTTGGAAATTGTGCTACACCAGCCATGATGTCCCAGTTTTTCCTGTTACTGAAGGATCTTTCCACCAGTTTTGCATCACTTGCGTCACCAAGGGCTCCTTGCATCAGATTCTTCTTCATGTCTCCTGTTCTCCCAAGGAAGATAAATCAGACCTTTCACTGCTGGATCACTGCAGGTTCAAATCAGTGATAACAACTTACTGCCCACTTGTTATTTTTCGTCACAGTGGAATAGTTCCAGTGGTGAGGAGAATATACTTTTAGGGAAGTTATCACATCATGTGAACGTAAGTGTTTGCTACCAGTAATGACAGGGCTAACTGCCCAAGAGAAAATAGTCATGGTGGGATTGAGGGAAGAGATATTCCTCTTGACATGGAGCTGTGAAAATCGCATGGTCACATGTCAATGGAAGAGCTTGTGACAGAACAGGGATCTGCTGGTCTCACCTTAGGTCTCACCCACCTACACAGAGCCCAGGGTTCAAGCTCACAACCAGTCACTTTGACATGTCATCACACTAAAATACAAACCGAAGCTTTCCAACTGTGCTGAACCATCATGGTCAGTCTGCTCAGCTTCTCTCACAGCACACAGTGGAGCACAGGCACAGCCTGGAGTATCACAGGATCAGTCCTTTTCCCTTCAGCTGCCTCTTGTTTGTTCCCTCTGCCCACGAGGAACATGCAAGCTTTTGTAACCTGTATTAGAAAGCAAAATTCCCTTTCTAACTTGTCCTTCAAGAGAAGAAGAACAAAGAAACCAAATGATCAGCATATGAATTCACTAGATATTTGTCTAAGAGAAAACAGACAATCATCTGTGAAAAAAATCATCCCATTGTTAATAGAGCCTTAAGGAATATTAGCAGACTGCTATAGCTTATGTTACTCTCTCAAAGCTCAGCTGCTTTTGCCTTTGCACATGTTCTATATTCACCCTTCTCCTTCTCTCCTTGTAGATAAAGCCATCATTCAGAGCCTCTTCATCTGCCACTCCATTTCTGTAATTTTCCCCAACTGATGTTTCAATGATACTCCTCTTTTTGCCTCAGTTTAGTCCATAGGAAATGTAGCATTAATAGACTAATATCTAATATCCAGTTCTGTATCAAGAGGATAAAAAATTATTTATTTCCATAGGACCAAAAATAACCTGAAATCATTGCAATTTAATTCCTTGCCTGCTTTACATGTACTTGGGAAAATTTGGCCCACACAAGTAGGAAGAGAATGCAAGGAACTAATTTCCATGCAGGAGTTGATTAGAATCTGTGGAGATGTTTTTGTAGGAGGAATGGGGCTTTGCTCCTATCATAGTTACTGTCTTAAAATGTATCAAGCCCATTGTAGCAATTATATTAATCACCTTGAACCTCTGGCAGGATGTCACGCATTATGAAACCATAGTCTGCTATGAAATGATTATTCAAATATTCCTCCTCTGGAGAGGACAGTACTTAGCCTTACCTGGAAGAGGTTCAGGGTAAAGCTGAGAAGCTGAGTAGTGTGTTTTCCATGAATTCTGCAGTGAAAAGACTGTATTTGAAGTTAATGCAGTTACATCTTCTGACACTGAATCAAAAATAGCTACATATGTTGATGTGACAACCTTTGAGTGCTGTGATGAATGAATATGTTTTTTTCTGCAAAGCATTCCCTGTTTTAAAGCAGCTCTGCTATTTGAAAAAGGACAATGTGCACATGACCTGAAAATATTCTGGGAAAACATTTCAGAATGATAATGCACAGCCATGAAGACATGTCTTTAAACCTCCAAACACAATAGACAAGGCAGGAAGTCTCCCAAGGAAGGGCATCTACTTCACTGATTTTTAAAGCAATGGCTCTGAAAATAGCAGATGCTTCTTGCTTACCTGCCTTCTCACCCAACACGGAACTGGCATTCACTTCTGAAATATGAGATGAGAAACAAGTGCTGCCACTTATTTATAAATACCTCCCCATTAAACACTCTGTATATTGCCTGTGGAAAACAATGTGCCCTAGGTGACTACCTCTCACAATGGTTCAGGGGCTTCACTGCAATTATTTTCAATGATAATTGTAAAGATAACTCCGTTTAAATAATCCAATGTTTTATTCAATACTTTGGTGAGTGTCAATTACTTCCAATTATAATTCAACAGCTTTCTATTTAAAACAATTATTGTCTTTTATAACCTGTTTCAAGTGAAATAAATTGTTTGTCTTTATTCCTCCTTGGCTTCTTCCATAGGTATTCATTCTAGGTCTCACTTTGGTTTTCCAGTTCCTCATTAATTTGTGTGGCCTTTCATTAAACCCTTATTTGCCCTCCCACTCTATTACACAATCAAGCCTCTGGAAAAAATCTGTCAGCACAGTCCCTGAGACAACTGCAATCAATTAAACTCATTAAAAATCAATATGATTCAATTACAAGCAACAAGATACAATCCTGGCTGGTTGAATAGGGCTGGGGAACTTGGAGCTAAGAGGAGCCCACTAGGTCAAAGATGAGTTCCATCACTAGGAAATGAGGGTGTCACCATGAGCAGTGACTTATTACAGGAATATGAGTACAAGACAAGTGAGAGGAATATTGCTACTCTTCATCTGAAAACAAGAATGTTGTGAGGTAAGACCATTCTTTGTTTCTCTGACTGTGGGGAAAATAGTACTCAAAAGGAAAGAGTTTCCCTAAGACTCACCTGCATTGTTAACTTTTATGATATTTTCTTATTTCTTTGTAAAATAAAATGTAATCATGTCCTGATAACAGGAACTGGTTATCTTAGGATTTGGAAAACAAAGTTTGATCATAAAGTTATTTCAACCTATGAAAAAGAACTCTCCTTGGATATGGGACAGGAAGAAACCCTTCATTGCAAATTGTTTTCTCCTTGTAGTTCTTTGAAGGTGAGTCCCCAGTTAAACAGGTCTACATGACTGTAAGAGTTATTGAGAGATATTGAGGAACAAAAATGTTTATTTTATGTAGACGTAGAAAAGAGCCACTTCATCCTTTAATTCACTCAATTTCTAGTTTTTTCTCGATGAAAACTCTCCACTTTTAGAACAAAATATTTTTAAAAAGTATGTCATTTTTCCCCAATAGAAAAGAAATTGCATAAAAAGCTTTTAATAAAAACCCACATTTTTAAAAATTTCTTTTCTTAGTGGGACATTGTTCATAATGAAAGCATGAGTTCTTCTGTTTGGATTTTTTGCCATAATGTTTTCATTTACATAAAATTATTTTCCCACTAAAAAGCCCCCCCAAAAACAAAAAAACCCAAACCAACAAACAAAAAATCCCCAAACTACCAAAAACAAACAAACAAAAAAACAACAACCCAAACCCCCACATTAGACTAAAAACATCTATAAAGCTTAAAAAATTCCATTCAGGATATTTCTCTGGAAATGGAAAATTAGAAGAAATCAAAATAGGTCAGGAAAATGCTTCCATTTAGCCAAAACAGTACTTTTGAATTAATTTATTCTCAATCAAAACATTTCACTCAGCTCTAATCACTGGACTGAAGTCACCCTGCAGCATTCAGAAGGAGTTGATTTAGATGTTCCCTTGGGTTCCCCTGAATCAGAAAAATAATCAGTCAATCATCTTCCTGCTCTCGCAGCTTTCTGTTGTTGAGTAATTCTCCAGATCACGCTATTCCTTTGCTGAAACTCTTTGTCTGGCTTATTTTTTTACCTAGCAACGATGACTGCAGCATCTAAGGCCCCAATCCAGCAAAGCACTTTACACATATTCTTTAGTTAACGTAGTCTCCTTGATGTTAATGAGGTATTCATGTACTTAAAGTTAAGCCCAAGCTTAAGTGATTTGTTGGACAGAGTCCTGAGCCCTCAGAAGGGGAGGTGCTGAGAGCCCTTTGGTGGAAGTATCCACAGGTTTAAAGCAGCGTGGCTTGGCAACGGTCAACAGTTGTATTGATCTGAGTAAATCAGTTTAGAAATTGATGAAGATCCATTTAAGCTTCTTCCATTCAAGGCTCCACACTAAGTCACCCTAGAGTTAATTTTATTAGATGTGCTCTCCAAACAGTTTGAGAGAGGGGCTTGCTCTGACTCACCAAGCTCAGCTTGTGAATGATTTGCTGAGCTTCCACAGGCATCTGCAATGAGGAGCTGTTTGTGCTGAAAAGTCTGAGATTTGTCCCTGGGCACCCATAAGTAACCACTTTGCTGAAGAAGAAGCCTGAACAAATAAACTCAACTTTCTGAGTTTTTATACAAATTATTTATTTATAGCCACTTTTAACATCAAAGTGATCAACATATTTTGTTCAAAGCTCCATTTCAGGTGATATAACCTGGAAATTACTGTAATGTACTCTGCTCTACTCTTATTTACATTAACCCCCAGACACATGTTTATGTGTAGCTGAAGGGCAAAGTGGGTTTTCCCACCTTCTTGCACTTTGTAATCTTATGGATCCCTTTGAAATGTATCAGACAATATCAGTCATGTTATATAAGTACAGCTGTGCAGTGCAGTGATGTACCTGTCCTTAGGCATTGTCAGAAAATCCCATGTCTTCCCTTCAGAAGAGGAAAAAAGTATGTTTTTCTTGAAAGTCACCAATCAATTGCTTCAGCGTTTTCCTGCAGACCTGACATAAAAAAACGTATTTGAAATGTCAATTCAAAATGCTTCAGAGACAAGTTTTCCTGACTGGCAAAAGGAGACCCGTTACTGACAGCACTATAGGAGAAAAGTATCTGCTGAAAAACATCAGCCAGTGCATCAGCTAATGGGAAAGGATTGTGCAATTCAGTGCAGGTCCACCCTTGGGCGAAGCGTATTACAAGCTTGGGCAATAACAGTAAGGCACATTTAAACCAGACCCAATTCTCACCTGTTGCACTGAACATCTGCTACAGCCACTCAAATTTGGGTGGGTTTTGGTACAGGTGTAATAGGTTGCGATGTGCTTTCCATTGATCCTGAAAAAAATCAACATGTGAGGGAGCTGTTCTAAGGACTGTCAGTACCACAAAGAGGCACAGACCATTTTACTGCTTACATATCAATCTTGTCTTTCTACACAAGTGATGAAATATTGATGCAATAAATCTCTAATTCATTGATTTCAGAATTAGTCTTACTATTTTATCACTGTATCTGATCAAAGCCATCCAGACACAAAGGACAGGGATAAGAAATCCATAAGTACCAGTGTGTGGGTAAAGAACAGTTATTCCAGATAACATACAAACATTAAAACAAGGACAGACTGGAGTCAATATGTCCAAACATATTTTAATTGCTTCTTAATAAGTGGATAATTTTGAGAGACTTCCAACTCAATCATCTTCTGCTTTTTTCCTATTCATTCTTTTACAAATCTTCTTTTCCTGTTCAGGACTGAGAAAAGGGGCTGGAGAAAACCAGTCCCTCTTGCTGATTCTGCCTGGGCTCAGGATGCATTGGAGTTCATTGATCAGATGGATCCCAGTGTATGACCATGCCTCTGGCTTAGACCAACAGAAGTGCTATGCTGACCCCTTCCACACTCCTGTGCCCTCCCTGCATCTCCACCCTCCTCAGAGGGGTGAGAAGGGTGCATTTCAGTACCTCCCATAATTGTTCAATCTGACCCACCTCAGAGCTCTGCCATGCAAACCCCAACATTCCCAGGGTAAATCCATGTGGCTCCATCATTGAGCCTCATCCCTTTCCTGCTTGGGTAGCCAAGATGATTTGGTCTGCTGCCTACTGGATCTGCCCACATACCAGCTATCTCTTTAACCCTGCTCAATGCCAATCAGCCCCTTCCCAAAATCTGCCTGCCAGGCCCCACTGGGAGCATCCCAATATGAAGCTGTTTATGATTTAGGTTAGCAATGTGGACAGAGAGTCAGGGTCTGTCCACCTGAGGCAGGGATGCTTCTGGGGTGAGGTGATTAAAATATTAACTGCTGGAATAGCTGTCCATCCCACACATCTCCATCAGAAGCAATTAATATGGATTATATATATTTTGCAAGAAGAATATCTTTCCTTTCAAACCTTGGAGGAACTCCAGGGAGGATTAGGTGGAAGACTGAATGAGCTAATTTGCATAAATTAGGTAAAATGTGAATAGTAATTTGCATTCAGAAAGGCTCTCTTTGACTCTTCATGATATATTGATGCCATCTGGAGACCTAGCTCTGAACTAGACATTTGTTGGAATGATTTTCCCTGAGATGTTCCCACAAACTTTGCAGGTATGTTCAGAAATATTCCCCTTTCCTCCCATGGCTTGCAGCAGGGTTAAAGACCTCTTTATATGATTGGCCTTTTTTATTCAAAAGAGGACAATTCAGATAGTTTAAGGAGAAATGGATGGTGCAATGGAAATACTCTAATTGCTGTTCTTCACCAGAGGCAAGAGCTCCCACAATGTGTTGTGTCGAATCCCCACATTAACGTGGAAGGGTAAGGAAATGGTCAGGCTGGGCTCTCATGTCATTTTTCTTTTGTCAACTTACATAATTTCTTTGGGAACCATATTTTATGAGCTTACTTTTGTTTCCCTTTAACACACAGTTTTTTCTTGCATTATACTAATTTCAACCCCGCTCCTCCCTTTATCAGACAACATGTCCCATCCCTGGAAGTGTTCAAGGCTAGGTTGGATGTGGCCCTGAGCAACCTGGTCTAATAGAAGGTGTCCCTGCCCATGGCAGGGGGCCAAAACTAAATATCTTTCAGGTTCCTTCCAACCCAAACCGTTACACAGTATATTCTATATGCACCGAACTTCTCACACTACCACAAGGAGCTCACTGCACTGTGGCCAGCTCCATTACAAGCTGGAGCCAGTAAAGTCATGGTGACTGTCCCCTGTGACTCCAGCAGAATACATTAGATCACCACCTTCTTTCTCTGATGGAGTTTAATGGATGACTCCTTTTTTACAAAGGCAGGAACTGAGTAAATTTCTCAGGCATCCACAATTCTCTACAGTTCATAAATACTCTTCAAGGCAAAGGACTTTTTGCTTCCCCTTGTAGATTCTGGTGCAGCCATCACAGAATCCCTCAACTGAGGTTGAGCAGGTGGTCTGCAGGTTCTCCTCCAAGGACTGTTGATGTTGCTGAGGCTCACAGAAAACACCTGCTGAGGCTCAGCATCACTGCTTTGTAGGGGCAAAATCATCTGGCTGGAGCTAGACCAGGCAAATGTAGCACTGTGGAGGAATGACAGTTAACAGTATAAAGACTTTACATGCCCTAAGGCTTTAGGGAAAAGAGACAAAGACTAAGGGTCAGAGAAGTTCAAGGTGCCAGAAATGAGAGGAAAACCTCTTTTGTGTCACCTTTTTAAAGTTGGTAAAGTTGGATGGTAAAGGAAGCCAGCATCAGGTTTTGAATGTTATTTATGGTATTCTTATGTAATGAGAATTGCCACAACTCCCCAAAACCAATTATTTCCACAGCTCTTCTCCAGACAAATGTGTCTGAGGTAACAGACAAACACGAACTGGGGCATGAGTCACTTGCTCATGCAGTTGCCAAGTTCACAGACTGAAGTCCGTGACGAGTCGAGTCTGTATCACTGCCTATGCTTGAGATGCTGGATTTGGAGTATCTTAGATGAACAGCCCTTGACTATAACTGCCAAAACTAGGGTTAAGGCGGTAGCATCAGACTGATTCTAAACAAACACAATTCAAATTTTCAAGGCTTGATAAGAGTTTGGTGATTATTTAAAAACTGTATAAAAATAAACTTGAATTTCCTGCAATGAAGTTCTGAGGGCTCTGGAAATCTCTCTTAGAGCTGCAGAATTAGAGGGCATTTTTTGTGACCTCAAGGCTAAGATGGTATCAAAAATATTTGAGAAGTTTCAGACTCCAAATCCCTGACTATGCTTAACTCCTTTAGGCCATTCTTTTTTTCTTTTTGACAACACCAAAACCAGCAATAACTTTTTATGCAACTTTCTATGTGTTACATAAAATTTTAATAGTAAATGCCAAGCTGACAGTTTTCAGATTAAATGTATTTTCTGTTGTGAATGTCAGTAGGTCAATACAAGCTGTTTGTGGAGGAACTCAGTTTAAATGAATTTCCCTCTTTGAAGAAACTATAATTTTTTTAAATGGCAAAAACATCCTGTTTTCTCATTTTCAACAGCTAAGTTAATTATGTTTTTACTTCAGAAAGCTCACCAGCACCTAAATGAAATGTTTTCAAACTATCTAAATGACTTGTGCATTCATCTGATCTGTACTTTTTTTATATTATTGGTTCACAATCTTTGATAAATACAGAATAGGGAAAACTATTGCAAAATCTTGCAAATTCTCACAGAGAGACAAAGCATTTCCTTTACTGATCTAATAACAAATAGCAATCATAATGAATGTCATAATTACAGTGGTTGTGAGGATAGTTATTGCCAATTTAAATCAAACTTCTCCCAGAAAACAGGAGAAGGTGGGAAGGAGTGAGGTGGGTGGATGATGGTTTAAGAGGACGGTTATTGATCGAGTTGTTCATGGTGGATTAACTCAGGAAGAGAAAGCTAGATTTATTTTAGCTTTATCTGTAAAAAAATTGAATATTTGCTTAATTTTATTGCATGTGTACAGCACAACTCAATGACTACACACAATTTAGACAAAAAGCCCATACTAAAGCTATTAAGTACTCATTATGTTAGTTTTCCTGGCTCAGAAAGAAGCCTAGATATTTCCTTGGGCTCTTCTCCAGCCTTGTCTTCTATGCTTCCATACCCCATAGGCCAATCCCTCCAAAACTAGCCTTTACTGAGCTGGGCTCAAAGCCATCTGGGCTCTGACAGGAATTTCCCTTAAATCCATGTTGAGTCCAAAGAGCATTTGGGTAGGTGGTTTGGCCAGGCAAAATGGGAGCCTCTCCTACACTCTCCCTAGACTCCAGAACAAGTTCTATGCAAGTGTTATTCAACATTTTCCATTTTTTTTGACTTTAAAACCTACTTGCTTTCCACACGTTAAGCCCTATCCAGCAAGTCTAAACCTACTGTGAAAAGCTTTACCCTTTTGCAAGATTTATAGCTGCCCACTGCAGGGCCAGTAGAAATGGCTCCCAGGCCCCCAGGCATCTTCAGGGGTTGAAAACCACTGGTTTGCACCAGAGGACTCCCAAAGTAATCCTGCAGAAGGCTGGTGCAGAATCCTGAATGTGCTGAAACTAATGGGACAAGCTCAAATCTCAGCTGGAGATAATGGGGTGGAGAATTACTCACGGCTCTGAAACTGCCCGCTTGGATACCAGTAGCAACATAGCTCTGCTTGACCTAATTTACTTTATTCTCAGGCAGATCTTACAGCTCTGGGCTGCTGCTCAGCACCAGGGAACTGCCAGAGCTTCCAGTCTAAAGGCACCCTGTGACCCAGATACCTTCTGGGCTGTAGGTGAGGAGGGAAGGGCAGGCACAGAGAGCATCGGGAATGAGCCAGGATTTGCCTTGCAGTCCTGGAGCCCTTTAGAATCACAGAATCAGTAAGGTTGAAAGGGACCTCCAAGTTCATCAAGTCCAACCATTAACACAGCACTACAGTGTTCACCACTAAACCATATCCCCCAGTGCCACAGACTCATGCCTTTTGAACACTTCCTGGAATGGTGATTCCATCATTCCCCTGGGCAGCCTGGTCTAATGCCTGATCATCCTTTCAGTGAAGGAAATTTTCTTAACATCCAGTCTAAACCTTCCCTGGTGCAGCTTGAGGCCATTTCCTCTCATCATGCCAACCGGGAGAAGAGACTAACCCCTGTCTGGCTACAACCTCTTTTCAGGTAGTTGTAGAGAATGATGAGGTTCCCACTGAGCCTTCCCTTCTCCATGCTGAACTCACCCAGCTCCCTCAGCTTCTCCTCATCAGGCTGGTGCTCTTCCTGTGCTTTTCTATGTATTTTAGCACAGGAGACTGCAGAACTCCCTGCCAAGAGAAATCATTGACTTCTTTGTCTGAGATAACACTGAAAAGTCCAAACTCTGATTAAAGTTGGTTTGTTTGCTTGCCCTCTCTGTAGTTACATATGGGTATAGGATTCACCTATATCTGCTGCACTTTTCCCCCTGGAGAAAACACTTCAGCAGTACTGAGAGGAGTCTAATCAGGTATTAAAACCAAAGTGAATTTCACTTGCTGTAGAACTGGGGTAAATTACTAGTGCAATGATAGACCCCCTCTGCTGTTTTAATCCATTTTAATCTCATTGTTGAGTTAATAAAACCTATTGGTTTACTAAATCAATGTAGGGTGTGATTCATTGTTATGCATACTGGTACACAGATGCAAACACAAACTCTCTCTGCTATAGACTGGAACATCACTGAACCAATGGCAGTTGGCTCCAGGGAAAAATTACCTCTTACTACTTGTCATAGAAAGACACTCTCTATGGTAAATTTTTGCATGTGTGGAACGGAGGTTTTATTTGACTTCACTGATGCTGAATGCACTTGAAATATTTTTACAAATGATTTAATCTACAAACAGAAATCTCCTTTTGTTTGAGTTCATATTGGATTCATTTATGACCATTAAGCAAAACAGCTAGGCCCTATAATGAAGAGGGATTAGTAGGGAAACAAATATATTTGTTAGCTTTATTCTTCCCCCTGCATCTTTTAGAACAAGCCTGTGTTTCCAGCTTGCATTCAATTTTCTTTATGGCAGGCTGCAGGAGTTGAGGCATAAATTAAGTAGATAAATTTATATAAACTCTGAATTTCTGCTGGTTTGCTGTCTCAGATCATATCATTATTGCCAACAGTCTTCATTTAGGAGGGTCAATCTATATACTCCTAGAGAAAAAGACACTTTTTATTCATCCCATTCCTCCCAATATCTCTCTGAAAACAATGAAGTTCTATGAACTTAAAAAGTATCTCTCTTATTTATAGCTTTGCAGATATCAGCTATTTGACAGAAGCTTTTTCTTCTTTAAAAACCATTTTCAGTTTTTGGTTTGTTTTTTTTTTTTTTATTTTTAATTCTCATAAAAAGACTTAAAAGGGCTTGAATCAGAATGTGCTGGTCTCGTGAGAGATGCACACCGGTTTTCCTGATCGATAAAAAGCATCAAATCTGTCATACCCCATGTAAAAAAACTGGTTAAAAAAATCTATGCTATATACAGCCACAAGTCCTTGCAAATAAGAATACATCCCAAGGTAACAAAACCAGGACTCCCAAGGACTTCATGACAGCTGTGAAGGACTCTAAGCTCTGACATACGATCAAGCGAGAGCAACTTAACAAGTTGCCAAACATCAGAAGAGCTGAGGTAGCAGTCTGGGCACACGTTCTTGGCTAGTGACAAAGATATAATAATGCAATTTAACTTTGCTGACAGTGAAACAAAGTGAAGCTACATCATATTATTTTGCATTAGCTCCAGGCAAAGAGCATATGTATGGACAGGTACCTTCGCTTTGCTGATGTGCAATAACATATTAAGCCCTTATGACCCCATGTTTTATCCAAAACCTCAGATCTCCTTGCTTCAAATATCTTAAGCTTTTCCTAAATCAACCAAAGGGGGTTCTTTAGCAAAAGTCCATCAGGGAAAGGCAGCAGCAGCACACCACCGTGTGTGCACATTAATGGAATGCAAACAGATTGCACTGAACTAAGATGAGGTCTGCAGCCGCCATTCCACCACCACAAGGAGACAACGTGCCACAGGACAAGCTCACACTTTCAAACTAAGGCCAAGTGCCTAAACATTAATCCAGACACAGGCCAATTGAAACAGGGTCCCCTTACAGAAAAGGGGACCCCTTACAGTTACATAGTATAAATGTCCAGATTTCAGCCTTCTCAGAAACATTAAAGGATTTTTACAGACCTAAATGGCCTTTGCCCTGTACTTGTTTGAGGTGTTCTTTCCAGGAAATGGCACTCCAGAGTCTTTCAAAGAACACCCAGAAAAACATAAAGAATTTAGTTTGAACCAGCAGTACTTGGTTTGGGTATGAAAAAGAAAGAGAGAGAACATGAATGCTTGAAAATGGAAAACTAGTTGTGAGTTCATTAGGGCAGTGAGAGTCTCAGCTGAGAGACTGCTGTAATTTAATGAAATGAAAGGGTCCTTAAATATAATTTATTTTTTACCCTTCTGCCACGAGCAGGGACACCTTCCACTAGACTTTGACTAGGTTGTTCCGTGTTCGTTTCTGTTGCCCTAACTTTCTCCAGAGAGCTGGATTGGATATTATAGGGTGAGTCTTCCTGTAGACAAGGCAGGATGTGTGTCTACAGTCCTGTAGGAGAAATTGTAATATACAGTGAATATACAGGGGGATTAGTGCTCACCTTAGAGGGCTAAGTCATGTCAGAAGAGAACCTGAGCATTGGTTGAATATAGGAAGTGACAAGGAAGGCTTTATTTATTGTATATACGCAAAGCCATCTGTCTCTGGAGCCACTCAGCAAAAGGGATAATGGGAGAAAATAAGTAGGTAAGGAGGACAGTGACAGAGCTCCCACTTGAAAGAAACAGAATACAGGCAACTTCCATCATCTACTTGCTGAATTGGCCCATCTTGGAGCTCTGAGTTGTTAATGATGGATTAAGTACAGCAGAACAGGGTCAGCAAATTCTTCCTGCATCATCCAGTTCAGCAACAGCTGTAGAGGGCAGTTGTGCTTCTGGGATGCAGTGCTCCTTCCTCCCAAGACACCTGTGTGATGGGGTTGGCTGGAGAGGAGGTCTTTCACAGCATCTGTTCCTCTTGCTGCCTTTTACTTTCCTTCTTGGATCATAGGTTTCAAGTCACCAGTCCACCCTGACTCTTTTACAGCAACTGACCTGACAAGAAATGCATCAGTATTAAAGCTCTTGCTACAAATCACTGTCAGACTGCAGGGATGTCTTTTCTATTACAATACTGGAGTAGGCATGTATATTCAAGGCCCACCAAAAGAATCTATTCCTCTAGTCTGTGGGGTATTTTCAATTCTTGACCCAGGGTTATATCTGTGCACAGAGACAAGAAGAGGAAAGGAGGGGCAAGCAGGAGACAGAGAGAAAACATTAGGACATTAGTACCCATGTTTAGTGGTACAGATATAAATATGGATTTATTCTGCTGAGAGAAGTGTTTGGCAGGATCTGGGGAAGTATGAAAGTGGGGGTCTGCTGAGATGCCCCTGGTTTTACACACTTATGCGAAATGATGATAAAAAGCCTACATAGGAAGCTCTGACCATTCCAGTATCTCTCTGCTATCCCAGTATTTTCCCTCTGCAAACATGCCCATGTCTGTGAACATGCCCATCTACCCTTGAGATCAGATTTATCTTAAAATGCATCCCTCAGTGACTCCTGCAGCACAGTCTCAGCTGGCAGCCATGGCTCACGTGTGTGGGTTACACTTGCTTGTTCCCAGCACAAGGCAGATCCAGCAGGGAGGAGGCACAAACTCTGTTTTGTGTCAGGGCCAGGAAAAAAATCTTCATGCATAGAGCTCGTGGGCAGCCAACTCAAATCGCTGGCACAGAACTAAACTCTGGAGTCCTCATAATACCTGGAGGATTGTTCTTAACCTACTTGCATTTTATTTTACTTGTATCTTCTTTCTGCCTCTGCCACCCGAACTGCTAAGTTACAAATCTGTCTAGTAGAAGAATCTCTGCTCCCTCAAATGGCCTCCCTGGGCTTCAGAACTCCATTAATTAGCATCTTTTAAATGGTTGGATAATATTCGTTGCTCTTTTTTGAAACCATTTCCCCAAGCCCTAATTTTAATAAAGCTGGTTCTCATGAACATTTGAATATTAAGGCCCTTGGTTACAAAAAGACGAAAGAGGCATTTCAAAAGACAGCTGGGCAATGATTACTTAAATAGCTGATATAATTTTGTGTGTCTGTGTGTGCCTGTGAATCTGCAGCACCTCTGAGATAAAACATTGTCTTAGAGGTGTTTCTGTGGCAGTGTATGTGAGTTATGACTATCTGTCACCTGGGAGGTGGCAGTGTCTGTCAGGGCAGTAACAACATCAGAGGTTCTGGGGAAACAAGGTACAGTGGAGTATACTTAAATGTGGATGATAATTTCTTTCAAAACATACCAGAAAGGGCTGAATTTGCTTTGTATAGTTGCATGCACTGTTTCAGATGTGAAAGGTGAACTGAAAGTTGCTGTATACTTAAAGATCCTAACCTGAAGAGTGTATTTTGTATTTTTTATTCTATGCATTTTTCAAACTTTATAGCTTCACCAGCTGGAGCTGATGGTGGCAAAGGCAGAAACAGTGTGACTGATTTTGTGTGAGGCACTTGTCTGATGGTGATGGTGTACTAAAATCAGGTAGGTCATTAGTCATTAAAAATCTGCAGTTCTGTGGGGTAGCACTAGCAAGAGTTTCCTTACCTTGCCAGTGAGATCCAGCTTTGCTGTGGAGGAACCAGAGGACACTGTGGGCTCCATCACCCTTTCTTTATTCCTCCTGAGGCTGACAACAGAGATGTCAGACCCATCATATTTATTGTTGCATTGATACATCTTGTCAACTCAGGACAGGGCATAGACTCTCTGATTCACATCTCATAGGCGAGTGGATCAGACAGCAATGATTTCTGTCTTTTCACAAATCTAAGGTTCAGTGATCAGTGAGGTATAAGTATTTCTTCAGATACTTCAGCTTGTCTGGGCAAGATTTACAGTGGTTTCCTTGCTGAAAGGCTTTATACACTGTCAGAACCTCTCCTGAGTCAGAGAGCTGCCTATCAATGGGCTGTTATTTGCTCAGAAAGCAGCTGTGTTTTCCCACTGGATGCAATGGCACAGCCATGATTTGTAGTCATTGTAAAATGATGATCATCCGTTATTCACAACCCACCAGAGGTGTGGTCATGGGGTTTTGCTGAGCTGTACCTACTGCCCAAGCTAATACAATACCTGAAAAGTAGATTGGAAAATTGGTTCTCCTTTTAATTCACCTCTCATGGCCTGATCTCACTGTTGTCTTTGCTGTGGCCATTGCTGACCCTGAAATATCCTGAGGAAACCTTGGGGAGCTGATCCCAGGCACTAGATGATTCACATATCAGGAATGCTTCTCACCTCTAGTGGAGCTCAGCCTCACACTGAAAACCTCTAGTGAAAGAGCTAACACAATTTTCAATAGTTTCATTCTCTATATTTGTTTCAGTGTCAGATGCAAGCAACAGTTTCAATTCTTAAGACATTTTCTTCTTAACAAAAAGGATTTTCAGGAAGCCTGAAGCACTCTCTGTGTTTTGTGCAGGAGCAATGATCTCTGTGACAATGTGTGTGCTGCACTGAGTCCTTGTCCCTTTTACCAAACCATATCCTCTATCCACTTAAACTTAAGATGTTCCTTAGCTGACCCCACTCACAGAACAGTCACAGGAGTTCAACACTGTACATTGACTTGCAGACTGAAGGCCAGCATACTGTATTTGGAGTTCAGAATGTTGAATTCAGAGGAAATGCAAAATGATAATGCAAGAGAGCCCTCAGGCTTCCATGTTAGACCTAGGGCCATGGAGATGGCTCCCCGTTCCCAAGAAATTTCCCTCTAAGCTATTGGAAATGTGCATGGGGCAGTGAATCTGCCTGCAGAGATTTGACTGCAAAATTTGGGGATTTATGTTCATGCTTAAATGGTCACAAACTCAAAATTAGTAAATAATCTTGACATTTGACTTTGCTTCCCCCTCTTTCCTTGAATAATCTCTGTGATCTGGATATTCCAAAGGATACCTCTGCAGTTCCAAAGGCTGCGTGCAAATGAAACTTGAGTGAAGCAGAGGTTAATTTAGATTTGCTGCCAATGAGCCTAAACTCAGTCCAAGGATTTGGAGCTACTAGTGAAAGGCTGAAGTGGAATGGGTAATACACAGGAGTAAACAGCTGGATAAAGGGGCCACAGCAACACTGTAGCTCTTCAGTTGCATGTGGATCATGAGCAAATGTATCTTCTGTGGCTTCTTTTTGAGAGGCAGCCCCTGATGCTGCAGCAAAGGAATCCAGCAGAGCAGCAATCATTGCACATCACTCCTAAAGCTCTCCTGCATCCACCTTACTCCAGCTGTGGGAGTCCTGCATGTGGATACTTTGGTCTCTGTTTGGAAAAAAAACAGAACATTTACCCTCTTAGAGGAGGTTGAGCTTCTCTACCCAAAGTAAGAGCAATCAGCAGCCAGGTCAAGGGGTGCAACCACAAATGCAGAGTGAGAGAGAAGACATTTTGCTGAGGTTTATGTATGGTTTTACCAGCTCCAATCATCCCACAATATACAGGACAGGTCTTTCTTCTTTCTGAATTGGATGGTCTTGTGCTTCTCTTAAATTTTGCTTGTGGTTAAAACAGGATTTTTTTTTTTAACTTGGAAGACTCTGTCATGTACATATGTTGGAATAGAAATCTGATCTTGAAAGGCAGAAAGAAAAAAAAAGAGAGAACAGGATTTATAAAGGCTCTAAGTCAAATATTTACTTTTCCTATCTTATTTCTTCGCATCTGCTTAAATAAATGCCTATAAGTGGAGAACCTTCTAGGTGAGATGGAGAAGAATACATTTTTTTTTTCAGAAAGATGTATAATAGGTGAAAGAGATTATCATTGGTTCTAACTGCAGAAAAAAACTCAGCTTTAGGCATTCTTTGCTTAGGATGAAAACAACTTTTCATGATTTCTATGTATATGAAGGAAAGTGAATCTTTTTCTCTTGTAGTAATTGCATTTCTAGTCACAATTGCCTGTTATCTTTGCATTTCCCACAGGTAGAGATATTGGTTTCCATGGAGGGTTTGCTGTAGCTGTTCATCTCTCAAAACCCTTTGTGATATTATGAAATACCAGGCTACCAAGTCATCAGTGTATTTTTTTCTAATGAACACACATGCACAGGCAGTAATTTGTTTATTCAACTCCTTGTGCAGGTTTGAAATTTACTCCAAAAGCAAGCAGTAACATACAGAGAAACCAGGTTATGGTTCAGGGGAGAATTGGAGCCCATTCACAGGGACTGCTCTGGGAGCAGGTTCAAAGGCCATTCATTCACTGACAGTCCATGACAACACCTGTGGGAATCTGTTCAACTTCCCCCATTCAAAAAATTTTAATTTGAAATTTTAATTGCTTTTTCAGGGAGCCTTTCTTGTATCATTCATGAATTCCCTTTGTCAGCATGGAAATAATTCTAATCACCTAAGTTTATTTTCCCCCTGTTTGCTATTTTTGCTGCAGTGTGATGAAACTACTTTGGTCAGCTTCCCACTTGGTAATAGGCAGATTCACTTTCTGATTTTCAGTCACGCACAACACAGCGAGAAAACAGCTCACGGGGGTGATCAAAACACCTCACTGAAACCATTTCTGCTTATTTTGTATTTTGTAATTATTCTTTTTCTCTTTTTCCTTCAGCATCATGGAAATATTTGAGTCAAAATTAGGTTGCCAACATCACTTAAAAAGAGATGAACGATTTTAAATCCCTAGTCAGTGTTAGAATCCATAGGCAGTACTAAAAGAAAAAAAGGCAAACATTTATCCTCAGAATCAGCATAATTGTCATAGTCATTCTTTGTTTTACCTAACAAGCTCTGAATTTCAGATTACTTCCTTTTTTTTTCCACTGGTGTTGATGAATATCAAGAAGTGTGAAAGCAAAGATAGGATGCCAAATCACTGAAGAAAAAAATTGTTAATTCACTTTCCTCTTCTGCTCTGGCTTCAGTCTGTTGGGAGGAGAGGACCATGAAGGTGAAAAGGGCAGGGAAACAATTTCTGAAAACCTGTGCCATGGCTACAGGAGAACAGCATGAAAACAGGTCTGAAGCTGCTTCAAGTATTGTTTTGTCCCTGTGATAACCTCACTCAAATCATCTTTCATCTCCATTTTAGAATCTGCTGTAAAAAAATGGAAGAAAATAGGCCAGTGAAGAGGGATGGGCAAGACTTTCTGTTTCACAGACCTTCCCAGAGATTTTCTGTGGGGATGACAGTGTGTGTGTGTATCTCTTAAGGTCTGAGGTGATTGACCCCAACGCCAGGCTGCGTTTCTAGGGGGTTCTGGGCTGCAGTTCCGGGCAGCGGCTCTAGTTTGCAGTTCTAGGCTGCAGTTCTAGGCTGTCTGGATCTCTTAAGGTCTGAGGTGACTGATGAATGCATCCTTAAGAACCAGAGAGCCACCTGTATAATGTGGATGCCTTGTAGCCAGTTGAATCTCTCCATGTATGTGAGGTGAACTACTGACCAATAGTGTGCTGGCATGTTATATGTAGGAGTAGATAAAAGTGAAGCTGTTACTAAAAATTAAGTCCTTTGTCTTCGGTGAACCTTCTAATCACGTTGCAGCCTGAGAGTCTCTGCCTTCTCGACTGCTGTAAAGCTGATCTACATTACCCCAAGAAAGGGTGACCCCAATAATTTTCAGGTAACAAAATGAAATGGACCCATTCTCAGGGTGAACTTGAGGCTGTTTGCTTCATGAAGACCAAGTTTGTAACACATTTTAGTTGTGCAAGGCCAGAACCACCCTTTGTCAAGCAGATCCTGACCTGGAAGCTTAAAGAAAACCAACAGTAATACAAGGCTGATGGTCCTGTCAGCAGGTGTTGTGTTCATGTGGGGCTGTGGACACTGAGCAGTTGGCGATTGGTGGTTGCTCCTATTGGGTGGAATGAGGGATGATCCTGGACTTATACATCATCTCCTCCTGCAAGGAGAAGGGAGCTGTGACATGAAAACCTCCATTGCCTCCGAACAGAGACATATCTACCTGCCATGACTTTGAATTTGATGTGTTTTCAATGCAGTTTTATGTGATGGATGGTTTGGGCCCCCTGCAGTTTACCTGCCAAAAGTTAATGTAAATGCTCCAGAAGTTTGCAGAGGAAATGAAAGCCCAGGATGTTTCTGAAGTCTGGAAGATAATTAGTGTGATTTACATCCTTGACATTACAGGAAGCTTAGCATTTCATGTGTTCCTATGAAATGTTATTGGAGAGGTGGGGGCTTGGGAAAATTATATTGGCTGAAGTGCATGGATCAGGATGCTTGTGAATAGCGTAGCTGCTAACACAGATGGAAAGCTGATAACAGACTAAGGGGGTTTCAGATCCCACTGCTGCACAAGGACATACTTTTACAGATGCTGGAATTGCTGAGCTAGCTGCTTTTCATTTGAAAACTACTGCCTTGAATGGGTAAGAAATGTCTTTGCTACACTTAGAGGTGGATTATGTGATGGGAAAAAATAGAAGGGCTACTTCATGTGCCAGCACATGAAACTCCCTCTGACTATTGCCAGAGAAGGAGAAAAGCACAGCAAAACTTCTCAAAATCTGTCTCTAATGAGGAGCAGGTATGAATTTTGCTCAAAAGCAGGTTGCAGTGCAGCGCCAGGGAAGGTGATGTGCTGTTGTGGTGGGAAAGGAGAACATAGAGTAGAGAATTGGGAACCTCTGGAATCCTGGCCTTAAGGTTTGGCCTGTTAACATGACAGACAATTCAATGCTCACTGTTCTCAGAGATCAGTCTCCCTCATCATCAGGTCTGAGACTGCACAGTATAGCTGCAGGATTGCTGTGGATCAGGAAGGTCAGAGGGGCACTGGGTACAGGGAAAATACTGCTTGGCAAATGGGAGCATCTACAGAGTGGAAAGCCTCAGTGCTGAAAGCTGTCACCACAAAAAAAAAAAAAAAAAGATGGAGCAGTGGCAGACAGGAGGGATGGACGCTGGTGTAATAGGGCTAATAGGAGATTTCCATTTTTCCAGGTTATTTAGGGAACTAGCCAGTGTAAAGGTGCCTTTAATATTTTAAAATATAATTTAACTTCACACATTTTTGCCCTGTATAACCTCCTCTTGCCTTCTCTCAAAGAGATCACTTCAGTCCACACAAGTGAGTCGCCATGGAGACTACAGCCATGTGATGGCAAGACGTGACTCCACACCACTGGAGTCTCACCACTTAATTATTTATTAATAGACTTTTACCCTCATAGCCTCAAGAGAAGCAACATCTTGTTACCAAGGCTGGGAGAGAAACAAGAAACAAAAGCACAAAGAAAGGGGAGAAAAACACAGGCAATTACAAATAACTAATTAGAAGTACTATAAACAGGTCAGGAAACATGTAATAGGAGTGGAAATTGAGCTGAAAAACCTATAGGTCAATATTGTTTAGCTTCTCTAGGTAGAGAAAAGACACTCAGTATATGGGGAGGTGAATTTTGTGGCCAGGGTCAGTTCACTGGGTGCCCAATGCAGGAATATCAGGTTCTCAACTAGAAATGAACCCTAACAGCAGGATCACATTATCCTGCCTTTAAAATCATGCCATAAAGACTTTGTTCACCCACATAAGATATAAGAACCTTGGAGACCACAGGACTCTGGGGGTTTGATGACTGGTCACAACTTCTGAATTGCAGGGAGTCTCTGGCACTTATGAAACACTTTTGAAAACCTCTCACTGCCTGAATTTTTGGTTAAAACAGACATGGCAAATAACAGGTCAATTCATAGGAATGAGTGCCAGTTTATAAAAAAGGTCAAGATGCACAGCAAGATTTCCCTGCTTTGTATTTGTTTTAATTTAACAGCTAATCCAGCCTATTATAATGGAAAATCAGTAGAGGAAAAACATTTATGATTCACCTTATTTCTGTCCCTTTACTTTTAAACCTTTATAAGAGTGATGGCATTAGTTGACCAGGTGTTACTTTTTTTCTGAAATCTTCTGCCCAATATAATTAACCCAACAACTTTCTTAGGGATTCTTGTGCCTTCTAGAGTTGGTGACTCTACACTAGGAGTAGACTGAGAACTAGTTGGAACTCTGACAGGGATTGTAAGAGGACAACTGTGTCCTCTAGATAAATATCAGACATGACAAGACAATGCAACAGGCAAGAAAAATGAAAATAATTTCATAATGTGTCTTCAAAGGGGGGTAAGAGCATAAAAATCCTTCAAGTCCAAGTACAATATAGAGCAAAACTAGAGGAAATGCATGGCACAGAGCCAAGCAAATTTAAGGAACAAATCTAGCAAACAATGAAAAGTAACAGCTCTGACCAAAATCAACCATTAAATGTTAAATGTTGCTCTTGTAACTGACAACACCAACAACTTTAAAGGGCTGTTTTACTAGCATGTGTATGTGTGTGTGGGGAATACTGAGCCTCTCACAGGGCTGTCTGTAAATTTGTATTTCTTGTGGTTTGGTTGGTTTTTTTTCAATATTTACTTGCTTTTTTTTCTTTACAAATTTGTGATAATTGAAGGTGAAATCTATAAAGTCTGACTATTTGCAGTCAAGGACGTTGGAGCATTTTGCATCTGCTCCCATCTGTGTGGGACTGAAGGACAGTAGGCATCACCTGTCTGGCCACTAAGCTATAGGTTCATCTGGAGACACCTCCTACCACACATGAATGAGGCAAAAAATATTGTGGTGAAGGCCAGAGAGGAGAGGCAGTGGAGGACCAGAAGAGTAGAGAATTTTTTGGAATTTTGAGTAGAGTTTCCATTCTTTCCTCACTCCCTTTGCTTGTAATGCACTCTCCAGAAGTGTGATATGCTGTTGGTTACATACATCGAGCCACTTTAGGTGGGATCTCAGTGTTTATTTCAAGAATTATTTAGTGTTCAGGCTTCTGGTGTTTAAGCATCCAAGAGTTTTTATTGCATTTTTCCTCACTGTTTCATCCACCTTTGAAGAAGAATAGTGTTTGGGTTTGTCTCTTCTGCACAAAGGAGCCTACAGAATTACTTCAAGAACAGAGGAAGTACTGAGGCAATTCCCAAAAACTGATGTCCTGGTCTTTGTCTGTCTAACACAAGTCAGCAGTGTCCATCAAATCCATGCTCATCCTTTCTTGCTAGTGCCCAATGACGACATTTGGCTTTTGTTCACATGAGCAAATCACAGAGCCAAAAGACTGTTTCATCTGCAGGGAACAAGGAGTCAAGCTACCCCTTTTTCTTTGCTGTTCCACTCTTCTCTCAGCCTCTTTTCTGTTTGCCAAGAACCCTAAATCCCACTCAGTGGTGCATTTGTGAGGCTTCTTCCTTACCCCTCTCCTCAGAGGTTTTTTGGAAACAAATCCTAAAAGCTCTTGTATTCTTTGACATTAGCCAGGTGATTCTTTAATCATATTTAGTACAGCAAGATTAATGTGTCATTAAAAAAATAATTGTTCTTCAGTCTGCACTTCTTTCTGAAAACGAGGCTGAACAGAATGCCAGCGCTCTGACTGGAACTTTGCTGCAAAGCCTCTGGCAACAGAAAGCTTATTATTTGCAAAAGAGGGGATCCTAATTGGAAAATATGATGAAGAGAAAATAGTGAATCCCTAGTAATCTCCTTCCAAAATGATAATGCATGTGGTATAATGAATATTAATGTGTCATATTTATGAAATGGGGACACTGGAAAGTGCAAGATAAGTTTTCCTTCTCTCTGCATTGTACTTACCAAACAACTCTCAACAGAGCCATGTTCACCCAGCAGTTGTCCTCCACAACTCCGTCTCAGACACAGCTGAACTACTGCTAACAAAAATGTACCCAAAATTTCCCTTATCTATGACCTTACAGTAGACATCGTCCCATTTTTGACATTCCCTATCCACAAGTCTCCTCCTCGTCATTACTCATTTCAATCAAACATGACACTCCTCACACATTCTTGCCCAATCATGTGAAGCCAGGAAGACCCATAAGCATAGACCAACTCTGCTGAAAACACAACGTTGTCCTAATTTCCACTATTGTTAAGCACTGGTGATCTCTGAGAAAAGATGTTTTATCTCTACTAAAATTAAATTTCAATGTCATTCAAATGGATTTTAAAGTCAGGTTTCTCAGTTCTCCTGCATTCTTGAAGACACTGTAACTACTTGTGTGAGCAAGCAGTAAGACAAAAAAATTCAAGAACTCATAATCTAACTGTGACTGTTATGATATTAAATGTTAAAGAGTACCAGAGTTTGTCCTGAAGTCCTTGGTAGAGATGCTGTTACCCAGAGATAGTTCCATATTAGCTCAATTCTTGTTTTCACCACCACAACCATAGTACATGAATTTTTCTAGGACAATTGACTCTCCCTTAAGTATAGTCATTACCTGTTCTGGCAAACTTCCTTGTAAGTCTTTAAAAATAATTCCAAGAGAGTTGAAGTTTATTGGAGAGAAATATTCTTTTATTTACATGTCCATTCCCACACTAATATCTTCCTGTTATCTGCTTCCTTTGGAATTAAGTGGTTAACATAGTTACTGTGTAGAAATGGAGATTTCCCTTGGCACTCCTTGGACGGAAGAAAGGATAATTTCAGACAGGTTCCCCTTAAGGTAATGCATCTGCCAGAGCTATCTCAATATTTCTATAGGACAAATGAGAGTGACAGCCTGGGAGAGCAGGAACGGAAAAGCCATCACGCTGATGAAAGACCTGGGTGGGACTCCAGGGATCTGCACTCAGCTCTGGCCACAAACTTAGTATGTGACCTTAAGAAAACCATTTTATTTCCCCATTCCTCAGTTTCCTGCCTGTCACGAATTTTACTTCCCCTCAAGTCCTTTTCTACCACGTTGGTGTATATTACAAGTTTTTCAGTATAATCTCCATCTCATCCTGTCATGTTATTTAGCAGAAGGGAGCACAGATCTTTGCAGAGGCCTTTAGAAACTGGAGTAGAGGTAACAATAACAGCAATGACAATGGGAAATAGCATCCTCAGGACTACAAAGATGATTCCTTGTCTTCTGATGTCAGTCCACATAATCCCCATGAAGAATCCACAGAGTGTTGCAATCATCAAGTGGTCCCACTAGGATTACAGGAATGATTCACCTACAGAACAGTTCATCAGTTAGCACTCATAAGATGATGATTTGAAGGTAAGGCTGTCATCGATCTTTACAAAGGTTGAACACGGATTGTGATAGCAAGTCATGTGCTCTGCCTTCAAACCTGGTCCCTGATACTTCTGCTAAAATAAGGTCTCAGCAATGTGCAGGTTAGAAGCTGTGGCACAGAAAAGACTGGTTTAGAATACATGCAACAGGGTGAGATACACAGGACATACAGTTCTGTAGTGACAACTGGACACATCCCATTGCAATGGCTTTGGGATATGCTTCCTTCACTCTACCTCCAGCAAATACTAGGATTTGCAGCCACATGTGGTATTTCAGAAAGCATCTAGCATTGTGAGAAATCACCTCCCCCAGGCTATCCTAAACCTTCAGCCACTGCCATTCAGAGCAATCTCTATATACAGAATAATTATTTTAATCAGGAGATGTGTTAGAAATAGGATATGTGCAGCTGTTGTGTGTTTTCCTGCACTTCCTGAAATGGTTGCCTGAAAAAGTGGGTTAAAACTGTAGGTGGAAGGGCAGTTGTCATGGAAACTGCATCACTGACAGCTTCATTTCAATCTTTTCTTCTTTCTGATAATTTTCTACCCATTTTGCCACTCTAAGTATGTACCCTTCTATCTTGTTTCTCCCTTGCCTTCATCAATCTATCTGTGACACTATGAGTCAGGAGTCAGGGTTTGGAAAGTGAACCTAATGGGATGAAATATGGGACAACAGTGGCAGAGTTGCGCTGGGAGACAGTTTTGTGGGGGTATGAGAGGAGCTGACTTCCCAAGCCAGGCAGAAGAGCTCAGGGTATGGGAGAAGGAGTG
The DNA here is from genome assembly GCF_047495875.1 of Pithys albifrons albifrons. Classification (NCBI taxonomy): domain Eukaryota; kingdom Metazoa; phylum Chordata; class Aves; order Passeriformes; family Thamnophilidae; genus Pithys; species Pithys albifrons. Next base: position 14,496,560 of record NC_092470.1, read on the forward strand.
ACTCTTAACTGGGCGAGGACTGTACCCAGTGGCAGTGGCTACAATCTTGGCTCTGCCTGCTGGGAGAGCAGTGCCCTTTGACTGCACAGGGATCACCAGAGACTCAAACATCTCTTCCAAGGCTCATGGTGCTCTGGGAGTGGGAAGAGAATGATGCCTTTATATCAGCTAGGTATTGTTTTGAAATAAGAAGGAATATGAGGGAGGTCATTTTCAGGGCTCAGCCTTGAGCACAGCAGGTGCCAGTTACCAACACTTTCTGTGAGAACTTGTTTATGATAAGGACAAACTGAGATTGTGGGCTTTGGTGTATCTCTGTGACGGTGAAATAATCCTGAATTAGGCCAGCTTGTGAGATGAAACAGTGCAATGCAAGCCAGGTCCCTGGGGCTGGAACAGGACACAAAGCACGCTTTCTGAAGCTGGAAAACAATTGGAAAGGGACATTGGAGGGACAAATTCACCCAACATGCAAGTTAAGCAGGACATGGAGGTTAGTTTGCCCTGCTTCTGGAGGAAGGTGCTAACAGTTCTCTGGCAACTGCAGGATCATGTTTTGAAATTCTGACTAGTAAAACTTTTGAATGATTCTCTGAGCCTTCCCAGGTTTACATGTACTAATCCTATTTCAGACACAAGGAGAGTTTAGTTTCCAATATTGCAAGCTGAAGTGAGAGTCTAAATCTTCACTGCTCTGTCTCCTTGTCTGGTCTGTGGAGCTGATTCATCCAGACACGCTAGGCTGTACAACATTGTGTTATCAGGTTGTCTGGTTGTTCTGGTTTTCACAGCTGACACTTCAGGGCTGTGTCACATCACAACAACAGGTAGTGGAGGTGGCTCTCCAGAATTCCTCTGCTTCATATCTGGGATGGAAACCTTGACAGACTCTGATTAAGATGAAGAAATTGGAGGCTAGGAGCAAAATCCAGCTACTTTCATAATAACTGTAATGCAATAGATCATTTCCTCACTGCTTATTTTTACAATGATCCCTAGTATTTGTGACAGTTCCACTGCTTCATTAATATCATGTATTTCTGTGTTATTTGCACAGCCTCTGACAGGTCAGCTGGCTTTTCTGGGATTATTTCAAGGAGGGTTGGAAGCCTGAAGGTTCATTCTGGGTGTGCTGAAGCACAAGATTTGTAGTAACCCTTAAGCCTCATCATTCACTGCTGAGATTTGGCTGATGAATTTGCTTGCTCAAGGGAGCAAATTCCAAATGCTACAAGATAAATCATCACATTAGCTAATTTGTTTATTTCCTTCCTTATTTCAAGAGGACTTGGTGTTGGGAGAAGTTTTATTTAGTCTAGTACTCCTGAAAATGCTCCTCCTGATAGAGATATTAAGGCTTCCTCCTTACTGGTGGACTCTGCCTTTCTTTAAAAAACAGGCTCTGGCTTTTGAAACAGAAGTCTCTAAACTCCTTGAACCTTCATTGGAAGCTCATTTTTAGTCCCACCTCTGCTCTGAACCACTTGCTCTCCTCAGAAATTCTTAGGTGTTTCCTGCTGCAGGGTGTGAATGTTTATACACTGGTGACTGTGTAGTCTCTCTGACCCTCATTACAAAGATAATCAGCTCTATAGTCCCTTTCAATGCTTTAAAATCCCTGACTTCTCAATGCTGTTTGCAAAGTTAATGCTTCTAATGTTGGTATGCTAGTGATATTGTGTTATTGGTTCAATATATTCTTTTAACCTGCAGTTTGTGCTGAGAACTTTCCTTAACCACATGGCTGATTTTTATCTCCTCTTCATCGTACAGAAATACACAGGTGATTGAAACTACCCCCAAGAAGTCTGGTGTGACATTCAAGAATATATTATGAAAAGTTACCATCAGCATTTTCCTTGCATATTACTGTTCTGTAATTAAGCAATACATATCGCTTGAAAATACTTAATAAATTTTAGCATGATTTATGGGGATCATTTGTTTAATCTTTTTGTTTAATGGCAGTAGATTTTGAGCTTTTATTACAAATTGTTTTCATTTAGAGTTTAACCATCCTCTGGCCCCTGGATAAAGCATTTATTTGATGCATGCCATTTTTTATCATTTAGGTGCTAGACCTAAAGCAAAAATAGAATAGAAAAACAGTCCCAGAGGAGAGAAGCAATTGCATGAGGCAGACAGTTGAGGAAGAGCATGGACAGAGGAGTCAGTGAAGGAGCAGACTGGGTGACTGATCCTCTGAGAAGCCAACTGGAGAAACTGTGGTCCAGAATGGAGGTGTTAACCTAATATTATAAAATCACAGCTCTTGGCATGGTTTTGCTCTTAACTACCTTTGAAGTGCAAGTTTGTTTACTTGCACTAAGGAGATCAGTGTCTGCTTTTGGTGCCTGGGACACATGGGCTCAGACCAGTCCCAGCCATGGTATCTGTGTAGGTGCAGCTGTCCTGAAATCAGGCCATCTGTAGAAGAGGACCACTAGCCTGGAGGATGAGAGCATGGCCTCAGGAGTCATTTGCACTCATGTTTAACAAGTTCAGCTGAGAGTCAAGGTTCAAGACCTCCAAATATAAACTAAAGTGGCCTTGAGAATGAATTATGTTCAATTCATCCTGAATTTCTAGTTTTGCTTTCCCCAGATACTCAGATTGCTCCAGTGAGTCCAGATGATGTTCCCGAACACCTAAAGCTTAATGAGCTTTTGTTCAGGTCATTATTTGGTTAAAAAGAACAAACAAACTAACTTTTCAGAAGGTGTCTTGCTTGTTATTAACACCATTCCACCTATTACTCTCAGTTTTGGAGAAAAACTAAAACCATGAGATCTGAGAAACCACTCAAACCACATGAAAAATGAACAATTGGGACTAACAAACCTGAAAATTATCTGTCCAAATTATTGAGTAAATATAGCACTTAAGAGTAATGAAGGTACTTATGAAGCACTGAGACTGGTTTCAGAGCTATTTCCCAACAGATAGCAGTTTAAATTTGCAGCAAATGCTAGGCCTGATTCATCACTGTGTTTTCTATCCCTGTGTGACTCCAGTGGCTGTATTACAGAGTAATGAATTGACTTTATTACTCAAGATGTGCAGTCCCTCTGCTCACACCAGCACGTCACTTCCTGTTTGGAGAGGTCTGACAGAACTAAGTTGGTTTTCACACAAAATTTAACTTTTAGTTTGTTTTCATCAGAAGCAAGAGACCATTGGTGGGACACAGGAACAAGAGCACAGCCATCACCCAGCAGCAAACAGTGTCTTCCCCTGACTTATGACCATTGCCATTGTTGTTTCCTAGCCATGCCTGTATTTTTTTCTCCCAGTCCTAGTTTTATCTGGTAAGCAGAAGCACAGCCTCAAAGTTGGGTTGGCCTTGCAGGACTGTCTCTCATTTGGGTCCTTAGAGTGCTCCCCAGAGATGTCTGCAGAAAAACACTGTCAGTTGAGGGGCTCAGACTCACAGAAGTAGCTCCAGAGCACAAGACTACCAGCATTAACTGTCTCTTTTCATACCAAATTCAGATTGTTACTGAAAACAGAAATGGATGTTTCTGTGCTGATTTAACATTAAAAACTTCAAATACAGCATCAGTTGAGATGACTGTATTCTGTGCAACCTGTTTAACTATTCTTCATGCTAAGAACAGTAGCTGATATTAACAATGATGATTTGCCTGTGTGTATGGCTGTGCCTGCAGTGGGAGGAAGGGTCAATGGCAAAGATGAACAACCCTTGCTTTTGCAGGTTCATGTATGTGAAATATTGCAGTCAACTAGATTAGAAGCAGGGGGAGGGATGTGTAAGGGAGAGCTCAGCCACAAGGAGAGTTCAACCTCCACACTGCTTTCCCTTCTCTGTATGGGGAATGGCTGGAACCCTGTTTGTCATGAATCAGAAACCTCAGAGCCAGCTACCTGCACATCACATCCAGATTCCTGTGGCTGGGATGTGGAAGGATTTATAAACATGCAGACTGGACTTTTATTTTCTGATAATCTAGTTTAGTGTGACAAATAGCCCCCTGAACAGGACACCCGCTGGCTTTCAGCATCCACGTCACTTGGACAGCCTCCAGCTTTCCAGTGCCTGAGGTGCTGGCTTCCTTCCCAGCACTTCCCTCTATCTTCAGCCCTCCAGCAAGTTTTCATCACTTCAGCCTCTTCCAAGGCAGTGACCCTGATGTACTTGTCACATGGTGTTCTCAAGATAGCCATGGCACTTAGCAATGTGCCCAAAAGCCCAGCAACAATTTAGGAAGTTAGACAGTGCTTCCCTTTCTTTGCCATTCCTCTCTTCCTTCTCCTTGCTGTTCCCTTCATCTCTCTCTGGTGCTCCATTCAAGGAGGTCTTGGAAGAGGTTGTAGATTGCTCTTCACCCACTTCTCCAGTTCTACTACCTTAGAGTGTGATAACTAGCAGCCCAGTCAGTTTCTCCAGGCATGAGTTTACCACTCTGTGAAATGGGGATGTCATTTGCTTATCCTGTTAGGTAGCTCCAGGCTCCATGTCTTTAGTTTTAAATCCTGTTTAAAAACCTGCAGAGGGGAGTTTCAATACCACTTGTACCAGATGACGGCCTTTATCCAGCATTCTCCATCACCCATCAACTGCCTCCCACCAGCCTAACCAATTCTTTTCCTGTTAATAAATTTTGAAGCAATGGAAGGGAACCATGGTCTCTTTTAAACAGAGTCATGGCAGCTCAATTCAATATAAACAATCCTGGCACCCCAAAGATTTCCAATTGATGGAATGAGCCTTTGTGTGAACATCAAATACCTCTACTGAGCCCTACGGAAGTCAAATGAGGTGGTCTGAACTAATCTTGTGATTTCAGACTTATCTTTAAAGCAGCCTCAACCCATCTCAGAGTGCAAAAACAAATTACAGCAAGGTGGAAGTTACAGGATTTATTTATTTTTTTACAAGCAGCGACAGCAGGAGGTACTGAGATGGGCAGATGGGTACCATTTACAAGGTGCAGAATTTATGATTTTGCTTGGGTATTGTGGGTGGAGCCTGGTAGGTGTGTGCACCTGCAGGGAAGGTGCTCCCCATGAATGCATATATGCCCAGGTGTCCTTCATACATACATGTATTAATAGATATGACATAGCCTCATGTGTTGCATCCAAGAGCAAATGCTGTTGTGCATCTCAAACATTTTCATATAAAACAGACATATCTAATCCCTTTCAGATTATGCCTGAAGATTCAGCTATTGCATTCTCTGAATTACTACAGTCCACTTCTTAATACAGAAATCATTAGCCTGTGGAAATGCTCTCCTTTTTACCAGCAGATGAAGCCATATGCTCATCCAGAGGCAATTACTCTTCTAATACAAGTTTTATAATAACCTTAAACAGTACAGAATAGCATTATTGCTTGCTTTAATAAATACTTCAGAGCACTTTAAGTGTATTGTAAAATGACTTCACAAAATCCTGTTTAGCTTCTTCCAGTCTGCCTGCAATGACCTCAATCCTTTGGGACACTTTTTCCCTTGAAATTTTGCAGTGACACCTAAACAGAGATGTATTGAATCACAAATGTGAGGAGTTAAGAATTCTTTTCTCTTTCTCTTCTAAATGACTTTTCATCATGTGTTGGACCCAAGTATCTATTAGGATAAAATCAATAGCAGTTCCCAGAATAAAGAGAAAATGCCCCAGACTTAATACACTTCATGCACAGCCACTGCAGCTGTATATCTAGAATGAAGCTAATAGAGTGCCTCATTCTACAGGTTACTGATATTTGAAATAAGTCCATTACTAAAATGTTTAGGAACAATGTAATTCTAAGTATTACAACTAAAGTAGGACTTCTGCTTCTTTGCCTTTATAGGTACATCAGAGCATCAATGATTTCTCTAGTCTCAGTTCTTAATATCTGAATACCTGTGAATGCTAAAATAGATATAACCAACCAATCTCCTTCTTCCTTTCTTCATTCCTGTGGGAATGCATGTGAAAAGTGTATGCTGAGTAACAAGGACAGCTAGGAACTGAAGAAATAGGTCCCTTTGCTGGGACTTCAACATTGCTTTGCCTGTTCTTGTCAGACTGGAAGCAAAGGTCAATGGTCCTCTAATATTTTCTATTTTTTTTTTGTTTTCTAGTATTTCAGGGGAATTCCATACTCCTTTGATGGTTACAAAGGAGCCAGTGAGTTGGGAAGGACCCTCTAGTTGACAAGAGCTGTTATTTAAATTAAGATTATTTACCTGAGCACCAAAAGTTCATTGAAGACCAGCTGCATGACGCCTATGACAGCGGGGTTGCATGTAAATGCAACCTTTGCCCTTTAGGACTAGCTAAGTCAGGCACATATGGATAACAGCAACTCTGTTCTCAGTCTCTCCATGAAGAATAGGGACTACTGGCTGGATATCAATCATGGAGCTCTGGAGAAAACAGTGGAAAGACATTTCTTCTCTCCCTCCCAGATCCTGTGGTGGGACCCATCCAGAACACAAAACACACCCTGTGTCCAGGAAACTGCAACCAAAAACCACCCAGAGACACATTTTGTTAGTGTGTAGATGGACAAAACAGCAACAGTATTTATAATTCAGAAACATTAAAGAAAATATAGTATTTGCTGGAAAGCACAGTGGTGCTATCCATCTGCCTTATCACTGGATTCCAATGGTTGGGTGCCCACAGACCTTTTGCATTAAATTTTACATTGATTTTTATGGCCACTTATTACATGCAATGTCTGAGCACTCCAACTGCTCTGTCTCCTCCCTGGTGTGGTATGAAATAAAGTTCATGGCAGTGGTGTAATGGATGGCTCAGACCAACTCCAAAAGTGGGGGTTTATCAGGTAATTATTTGAGGGGAGTCAGCAAATGTGCTCTTTAATGTCTACATATAAAAACCGCAATAAGTTTGGAAAGAGCCAAAACATGTCATATCATGGGTTCCCAGTGCTTATTATTTCAGTCCCATTTCTCTTTTCTCCCTTTCCCTTCCAGAGGAACATTTCTACATCCTTGCTTTGCTGGGAGGAGGCCAATTCCACCATCCCATCCCTCACAGCCCAAGGAGAAAGCGATGCACTGCTCTATCCCTTTCTGGAGTCTACACAGGTACTGAGTTGGATGCTGGAAAAGCACAATTTTTATAGCAGCTGGCAAACCCAAAGCCTGCACACCTTCCTTTTAAGCCATAATGTGACTTTCAAAATTGAAAGGGTTAAGGCTGCCTTCACAGGTGTTTGGTAAAGACAGACTAATACTGCTTTGCACTCTGGAACACTCCCTATAGGAAACCTGACAGACTTTTGAGCAGGGCCTGTTGCAATAGGAGAAGGGATAATTGTTTTACACTAAAAGAGAGTGGATTATAAGGAAGAAACTGTTTATGCTGAGGGTGGTGAAATGCTGGCACATGTTGCCCAGAGAGGTGTCAGATGCCCCATCCCTGGAAACATTTAAGGCCAGGCTGGGTGGGGTGCCCTGAACAACCTGGTCTACTTGAAGATGTCTCTGCTTCAGTAGGGGTTGTACTGGATGACCTCTAAATAGCCTTTCCAACTCAAACCATTTTTGGCCCGTGATTCTGCAAAAGGTGGTTCTCACTGCTGACCTTGAGGACAACTGCACCCTCACCAGGAAGGTTTAGCAGGTGCTGGATTTGCATAAGCTTGGACTTCATATTTCCCTATTTCAGTATTTTTTTTCATTAAAAAGACTGCACCACTAAAAAAATATGTTGAAATGTTTTCTAGGGTGCAAGTAATGAGTTAAAAATAAACGGAAAAAATTCCACCAGATTTGTACATGGCATTTGCCTCTCTGGGGTGCAACTAGATGGCGGGTGGCTCAGCCTGGAAGGGGGATCAGAATCATTAGATTGTTGCAGAGGGAATTGTGCCTTTTCTATACATCTCATTTATATCTATCTGAGAAGAGCTGGGCCCATTGTCTCAAAATTGCTTTGAGCTGGGACAGGATGAAGCAGGATGTGGATACATGAGCTATTAGAGCTATTAGTGATGGTGATGTTAGACAGTATCGCTTGTCTGTCTGCTTTACAGTTATAAATGTGTATCATTTAAAATACAATAAGGGGCCAGATGCTCAGATGGTGCCTGACATATATACACCAGGTTCTCACTGCTGCAGCTTAAGCATGTCACTGTCTTTATAGGGAAGATATATATTAGAAAAATTTGTTGCTGATTTTGAGGTCCAAGCTGTGTTCACGATATCTGGATTCACTGTCTGCTCACATCTCCATGGAAGGTGTATGCAATTGTTTATACACTGTCCTGAGATTACAAATTGGGAGTGGAAAGGAGGATCCAAAACATGAAAATAAGATAGGGTTACTAAAAATATTCCATGAATGCTTGCTTGTTGAAAGTCAGAAAGTTAAAATTACTTTGTTTTTAACATGGTAGGGACCATGTAATCCCTTCTCTGCCAGCCTGGACATCTTACTTCTGCAAACACCAGATTAAAATGAGCAAAGGAAAATGAAGAGCTCTATGAATCTCACTCCTTGGGTTCATGTCATCTATCTATCTGCATAATGCCTCTGGACCAGCTGCTGAGTATTATCTCTGGTGTCTAATCCTCTAATTTCAGAGTTCTTTTGTGAAGATTATTGCTAAAAACTTCATGTAATTAATATCAATTATTTAGATTTGCAGTTTAATCAGTGTCAGCTCAGAATGCAGCATTATTCCTGTTGCTGTTATTATTAATTGCTAGTCTCGGTCACCCAAATAGATGATAATAGATACAAATGTTGATTCACTTGACACCAGGACTATGCATGACACAAGCTGATAAAAGCCAGGAAATTCATGAGAATCACATTTTTATTCCTGTAACTCTGCCTAAATCTGTCCAGTCTGACAAATTTAGTCTCTGGGAGCCTTCAGTGTGCCTTTGTTGCCAGGTAGCTGGTGTGTTCAATTTAGTTTGCTGTTGAACCACTCTGAATAATCACACATTTAAATACTACATTTGCTCATACAAATGATGTCCCACTACTCCTCCTTCTCCAGATGATTCTCAAATCTAGATCACAACCATCATTTAATTTTGTTTTAAAGCATGGTCGGCTGTGACTGCTGGAGGTACAGTTATAGAATAACCACTATATGTCTAAGGCAGTTAAATGCCTCCCTGACATCCGATCCCGTCAGATCTCGGAAGCTAAGCAGGGTCAGCCCCGGATTAGTACTTGGATGGGAGACCTCCTGGGAAATGCCGGGTGCTGTAGGTTCTAGTCCTGAGGACTTCACTGTCACTGTCCAAGCTCGCTCGGCCGTGGCAGATGAACCTCAGGACTTAAATGGTGGGGCCAGTTCTGCGCACGCTGAGCCTCAGCTAAAATTCACTGCACAGGCTGAAAGGGCCACACCAACGTGGGGACAGCCCTTCCCAAATCTTCATTCGCGAAGCTGAGCCACACACACACACTATATGTCTATTGGTCTATATGCCACTATAGATCTATGTCTGTTACGTTAGGAAACAGAGCTACATTTTTTCCAGATCAAAAGCTATGTGGATATTACCCAGTGATCTACATGCTAAAAGAAAGATGTCCCAGAAAAAAAAGTATGTATTGCCTACCAAAGAACATGCAAGCTCATGCTGGCAGCTCAGGGAATGGAGATGACATTTCTTGACCTCAATGACAGGCTCATCTCACAGGTAAATTGTCCCATGTTCTACCAGCTTTGACCATTTGACCATACAATTCCTGGCATCAGGTGCTGCAAAACTTTACCCTAGCCAGTGTAACCACATGTTTGAGATTGGAAACCTGGAGGAGGGAAAGCCAGAAAGATGGAAGCAAGCATCTTGGATCGCACATCAGCTTGCCTTGAGTTAGCATGACTACAGCACAGGTGTGGGCAAGAGATGTGCACCTGCCACTGCTAGCAGATTCCCAAGGGTTCAGTGCTGTCTGAAACGCAGCTGGAGGTAAAATGGAAGTATTTTAGTCCTGAGGACTAGAGGACATAGAAATACATTTTAGTAAATATTGAAGCTGAAAAAGCACAAGTAGGCACTGCAATAGTATACCAAACTATTGTTTTATGACAAACTGTTCAGGTGCCTCATTTCATGCCAGACGAGTCTGCTGTTTTATTTTGGGTTGTGGTTTTTTATTTATTTATTTTTAAAGTTTTACTTTCATCCAGTAATTTACTAGTACCAGAACTGGTAGAAATTCTTAGTTTTACTAATCTTAAGAAATTCCAACAGGAACTTTATGGAAAAATTATATGTGCCATGTACTCTGCGAGAGGTACAAGAACGTAATCTGCTGGTCAGGAGAGGTAATCTGCTGGTCATGAGATCCTCCTGTATGAAAAACATAAGATCTTCTCTATATTTCACTGACCCACTTTTAGCAAAGTTACAAACAGAGAAAGAGACCATATTATGCAAGTGGAAAGTCACAGAGTTTATACTTCCAGGCTGTGTGGGTTTAATTTACAAGCACTTGATTTCACAGCCTTAACACCCTTGCAATGCAGCATTTTGCTTGTAATGCAGGACTTCATTTTTCCCTCAATGGGGCAGTATCTTAGAGTGATTTGAGGCTTAACTCCTATTCAGGTGTCCCAGAGCTGCAGTGACTGCTGACACTCAGGTGTGGAATATCAGACCTGGCCATAGGTGACTGCTCCAGGACACGGACAAGTGCATAAGGAGGAGAGGCGGGGGTCAGTGACTTACTTTTAGAAAACCTTCAGGGATGGGACAATAAAGGCTCATGACCTGCCTGCCTTTTTCTTGAGCCTGGATAAACCGGCCAATCTTCAACTTTTCGGCCCACTAAATGCATGCAGGAAAAAAGCATTTTTACTAGCAGAAGTGCGGGTAAAAAATAGAAAATCATGTCCCAAATGATAACTGTTAATAACAAACTCATCATTTTGGAGTGAGAGAATGTGTCTTCCACACTTTCTAAGAGAGCACCAGCAGAATAGGACAGAGAGAATATTATCTCTAAAAGCTATGCATCATTCTCTTAAAATGTTAATGTTCCATTTCTAGCTGAACAAATAAACCTCTACAAGTTGGATGCAACTAGCACTAATGAATCAGAGTGCAGACTGGGAAAACAAAGAACCAGACTCTAACTGCAAAAAAAAGCATCTTTCAAGAAAAAAATAATTAAGTCATTATTTAAAAATTGTTCCACTAATGTGCTGTGAACAAAGGGCTGTTAGCTTGAAAGGACCAAACAGCTTTTATTCCACAGTACTTTATTTGCTGCAGGATTATAAACAAGATCCTCAGCAAACCCTTCAAACAGGGCATGCGTTATTAAAAAAATTAGAAGCTTTTTCCCATTTACCATTTCCTTGACATGTTTTTTTTTTTTACCTCCCTAATGTATTTACAGTGAGCATGCAGTTTCCATGTGGTTTAACACCCAAATTAAAGATGGGATGGATGAAGGCGGCAGCGCTTCATGGCTTGGTTTTGTGGTTTTCATTGAGTTCCTGGTGCCACAAAACCTATTGCAAAAATCAAGATAATGCAAGATCTGATCTCATATATGCTCATGTTGAGTGCAGTGTTCAATGAAGGCTCCAGGCTACTTTCATCATCCAAGCACTCAGGTTTATTATCTGTAACACATTTCTGCCTAGAAGCAGTAACTGACATTGTGTTAGACACTAAAGAGCAACCTGGAGTTCTTGCCCTCAGGAACAGCTAAATTGGACAAAACTGGAGGGCAATAGTTAGCAGGCAGAAATTAAGTGGTTCATAAAGGGCTACAGAGCAGGCCAATGGTACAGATGTAAGCCTGAATGCATTTAATAATAGTGTCTTGGTGGCAGTACCTTCAAAGATGACTCTAGGTGTTGACATAGTATTTTTCAGGAAAAGAAGTGCCTTTGGTTTGTTTTCCCAACTGCACAGCCCCAGGAAACTTGTATGACTGCCTTTCCCATGCTGAGAGGGATCCAGAACCCTGCTCTGGACATCATTTCGAAGAACACTGCCTCCTCTGTGTTCATTCTGATGTCCCAGTGCCCTGTCTATGGGATGGCAGTGTTCAGTCCTGCCCAAGCCGCTGAGAAACCTTGAACAGTTCTAAAAGACTCTTGGGCTCTTGAAAAAGATGGCAAAAACCAGTCATAGACACTTCCTTAGGAAAGCTGATTTCTGTGTTTTGTGGGAGCTTCAGCCTGCTTTTTTTTTCCCCACTCGTGGTCTTTAGAATAGGTGAATTCAATCTCAAAATCATTGTCTTTATGGAGCTGCTGGTTTCCAGCCAGTGTTCTCCAAATCTTTCAGTTCCTACTTTTTACAAAGAAAATTCAGAAAACACTGAACGATTTCTGAAAAGGACCCCAGCATTTTGAAATGTCTCATAAAATGAAGTTTTCTTTCCCAAATTGGTTTTGCAAATTGCCTCAGTGCAACATTTTTTGATATATAATTCATATGAAAGCCAACATGATGAGGCTGAAACAAAGTGCTTCAACCTTACCCAAGCAGAATGTTAAATAAAAGTCAGATGAAATTGATACTGTCCCCTGAAACACTTAAATTTTCAGAATCAGCATTTTCTCATAGCAAGCTGTTCCATATCCCCTGCTGGCAGCAAGCTTAGAGGCATCAGCTTTTTCTGGAAAAGCTTTAAGAGCTGGGTATTATTATTGTTATTATTATCATCATCAATAAAATGCAGAGGAAATGGAGCTAGAAAACAGAGACAGGGATAGATTCTGCTACAACTTTCTATGCTCACTAAGTAATATTATTTTGAATTGACAGGGGTCCAAAGGAGAAAAGAATTCACCTCTGCAAATATCTACCCTGTTTAGCCTCTGTGTTTCAACTTGTGAGTACATCAGGTGTTGTCATCTCATTCCTCCACTCTACTGGATTAATTTGCATGCTTCCACTGCCTGGTGTGACATCCAAACTAACTCCTCAATGTTCCATTTGTGGATTTTGTCATTATTTTTTCCATTTTTATAGAATAGAACAGTAGCACTGATGTGCAGGTGAGGGAAGCCTTTGGACAGGCAAGATCTTGACAGCACTCCAATTAGCTAAGCAAGGTGGACTTGTACAGGGTGACAAGGCCACTGCTGTTTGCTGACTGCACGGATTCATTGAAATATTCAGATATCTGACAAGTCTTTAGGATGGGTGTTACCAAATACATCCATGGTCGTGTGCCGGCTTGATGAGCAATCCCATTAGGTGACTAAGCCTGCATGGCAGAGAGAAGTGGAATTGAGAGTAGGGCAGGATGGGTTGCTATCTCATGGCATAAGCTGCTCTATCAGGTATTACAAGTGGTTTTAGAGCATGGTGTAGAAAAACAAGCTTAACTCTCTGTCTCTGAGGGTTTCCATCCCATCTGAGGAGCCTGTGACTGACCACAGGACTGCTGTTGCCTTCATATACCTTTAAGTCCCCAAACCAAAACTAAAAATATATCTTCCTTTAGAAGGCATTATTGACACACGTGCCTGACACATATCTTTCCAGGCTTGGTCCTTCATGCATGAAATGTTTTGTCTTCCCCCTTAAGGACTTTACCGCCTCACTGACCTTTATATTCTTCAAAGAAGAATTTTAATCTCCCACATTGCTGCTCTGCTAAGTGGTTTCTCATTTGACTTGTGCTGCTCAATGGTCTTTTCACGTTGACAGTCTCTATTAAGTCACTGGGAGTTAGTCTGAAAGTGTTCTAAGCTGTTATTTTCAGTAATAACACTTCTATTTGTTCCCCAGGTTTGCCACACCCACAGGAGGTGGGAGGAGATGCAGAAGCACAAATTCTCCTTAAAAGAAAAAGAATTTTCTTTGGGAATAAGGTACCTGAGGGAGACCAGAAAGCATTGGTTCCAGTATGAGCCAAGCTGAGACTGGAAATCTTTAAATTAATCAATTCTCTTACTGAGGACTTTCCCAAAATGGTATTTATCACTTACAGCCTGTCAGATAGTCTGTATGAGTCTAGAGAGTGTGCCAATATATTATGGATGATGTTTTAATTGTTCATTCCTGTTAGCATTGCCTCTCTGTGTAGAGTCTGTACATAAACAGGTTGTATGGTGCTCATTCTTCAGCATTATTTTCTGTGAATTAGTCACTAGTCATATGACTTATTTTCCTTGAAAGGCGAGGGGAAAAGAAAAGAAGAAAGACCTTAAGAAAACTCTCCATGGAAGACAGAAAGCATACATTTTTCACTGCAAGGATGGGAACAGCCAGATTGTTTGTCTTGCATGAAGAAGACAAAGCCACCAGTTGATTCACCCAGCATGGGGTGAGTAAGGTTACAACTGAATGAGCAAATGGCAGAGCTGGCCCGTCAGTGCATTAAATTCCCTGGTCCCTCTACCCAAGAAATTACAATGAGCCTTTTCCCATCATTTTCTGCTGCTGCTTTATCCACACTGCCTCTTGTCTCAGCTCTGCTTTCAGGATCCTTGAAACTCAACACCAGGGACAGCCCTGATGGCATTTCCACACCCATTTTTATTTGGAAGTAAGCGTAGTGAGAGATGACATCAGGAAACCCTCTGACTATGAGACCTTTGGTGCAAATGCCTTGTGTTGCTCAAGTTCTTGTTGGTTAGAGATGACCACAAGCTGTTCATCAGTTCCACCCTGTCTTTTCCCTCTGTGCCCATAATAGAAGACTGTTTTGACATGTCTGTCCAGCTGATGAGGTATGGGGCTCCCAGTCTGGTCTTAGACACAAAAACAATGGCTAGTAATGATTACCCAGCTGCAACAGGGATGGGACGGACAATTTCCCTCACCTGAAGGCTGAGTCCTCTGCACCACTTAGTTAAAACAACAAGCACTGTTGTAAAATGGTGAGATTGTTAGTGTTGGAAGAATTACAAAAATCTAATGGCAAGCAAGCTGCTGGTGGATGATGCACTTTGACTCCTGACTGAGCAAACGTGGAAACAAAACCCTGTTGGAGCAACACAGCTCTTGTCATTTATGCAGTGAGAAATAACAGGAGGGGTTGGAAGTGTTGTCTTACAGCAATGAGCAGCTGCTGGGCAATGATCACAAAAACTGGTTGAACTCTTTCCAATACTGCTAAAAGTTATTTTTCACCAATGGTGACATATGGGAAAACCAAGCAAGGACTAGGACAAGAACCCTATTTTCAGCCCAAATGTTGCTCTTCTCATTTGACTTTCTGGAGGATGAACTTTGCTTTGTACTATCATCTTTATCGTCTAACTTCTCCAGAAGTTTACAATGGGGACCAGCTGCTGAGTGTCCGAAAGGGCCTGATTTCTGACAGTTGCTGAACCACATAAATTTCTTGGTGTACGTCCAGCTGGAGAAACTTCTGAGGCAGCAAGACACCACAAAAGAACCATGCACAGAAAATGTCTCCAAATACACCTCTCTGGGTGAGGTTAAGTTCATTATTTTCAGGGCTAGCCATAATGAAATCATATACACATATAGTCCAATAATAATATCAACCTCCTAATGACTGGGGAGAGGATAAAAAATGTTGGGTTTATCAAAAAAATGATCTCTTTTAACAACAAATTGTAACTAATTAGACTTTGAATGGGAAATCAAATGAAAGTGCATGAAGGCTCAATTTTCCATACAGCTGACGATCTGACCTTTTAAGGAGTGGGAAAGAAAATTATTTTTAATTAGCATGACTAATCATTTCCTGTCATTTTCAGATAATTGGCTTTGTTGAAAAAATGAGCTGTTTTGGGAGGAAAACTGGGGAGGGTGACAGTGGCACTTCCACTGGCATGCTTAACCTTTTATATTCTGCCTGCAAAGTGAAGTTTAAATCCTTGTTATCGTGGTGAAGAGGCTTTATATGGAAATTTGGTGCCCTCCGCCTCTTCCTTTCCATATGGCTCATAGAAATTCATGCGTAGGGAAAAATTATTTGACGCACCACTAGACTTCTTCCACTTTGAACCAGTCCTTTATTCAAAAAATGCGGAGGAGACAGTTCAGCTAATAGACTGTTTTCTGATACATCTTGAGGTCATGCACATGATCTAGGACACAAGGTCAAATCTTGGAGTCCTTAATAACTTCTGCCCAAGATAGTTGGGAATTTAGCTTGACTGAGTGTAGCCAACTTTTATTCTGACTGAACAGCAAGCCATTGAAGGTGACCAGACCAAGTGCTACAAAGACAGTTTCATTATACCTGCTTGCTGGAAATGTGGAAGTCTGTAGTAGAAATCTTAGGCCATGAGGTATGACGTCATTCTCTTTCAAGCAGCAATGAAATCCGGTGTGTTGGAGGCTTTCCTAGGCAGTCGGTGTAAGGTTTTAATGCACACTTCAAGGGACGGGCAGAGTTATTGGAGAGAGACCAAAGGAAAGCAGGAAGATCAAATGACTCTGAAACACGACTTGCAAACAAAGACTGAACAGCCTAGGATCGTTCAGTTGAGAAAAGAGAAAATGCAGTGAGGAACTTAAGTTTTGAATAACATTAAAAACACATTCAGAAAGGCCATAATCTGTTCTCCACTTTCAGTTAGTAGGGTAAGTAGAAATGGGAATAAATTGCAGGAAAGGCTCAGAAGAGATATCAGGAAAAACTTTCAAGTGATGAAGAGAGCAAAGCACCAGGAATCCAGTAGAGTCTCTGCCTCTGATAGTCTTTAAATGGGACAAACATCTGTCAGGGATGACAGGACAGTTCATCCTGCCTTGGGGCAGGGAAGAGGATATGCTGTTTTGCTTAAGTCCCTTCTAAATATGACACCCGTAATTGTATAGGTCAAAACATTCTTCTTTGATGTCAGCAGTACTGGATAAGGGACTAAAATAATGAGCAGGTTTTGAAACAGAAGTAAGACATGAGCAGATACAAAATGAACAGCAATCAACATTGGATGTAAATATAGGAACAAAAAAAGAAGCACTCTGTTTAAGCAACTGAGTCAATATGCATAGAAACTTTGCCCCAACAAGAAGCTGCTGACTGTAGCCTGGTGCCTGCTTGTGCAATGCTCTGCTGGGCCAGGATGGATAGTGGTTTCTCAGGATCTGGAGTTTGTGCATCCATAAATAGATTCCTGGTATAATTTGCTTGGTTTTATATTATTTGTTATCTTTTGGCCAGCGTGGATCATGAGATCAGGCTTGTGGCATTCACCCTGGTGTCTCTTCAAATGACAGTGATGGAGTCACTGACACAGAGAGGGAACAGCTCAGCCTGTTCTCTTTCATTCAGAAAAAAAGAACTCATTTCATGTTTTTTCCATTCAACCCCACCACCAAAAATAAAAACAGAAAAATTTGAGTTTAAACCAAATTTATATCCTATACATAGATGAAATATCTCTGACTTAATTTTTCCAAACCCTTCTTTTTTCTGTTACCTTCATTTGTAGAGCACTCCAGTTCAGGAGGATCAGGAACAAGCAGGATAAATTTCTAAACTACATAAGAAGAACAATCCCTGTCAGTTCCTCTTCTTTAACTGACATATTCCATAGCCAAGCAATCCCCTGTTTTACTGATATCGAAACCATGTAGTCATTTCTATTCATGAAGCAGATCAGAACAAGTTCCACTAATGACTAAGAGATGTATTTGGGAGTGGAGAATTCTGCAAATTAGCAATCAAACACAATAAAAAATCAAAGGTACTGCATTACAAAATACACTTTGTTCATTTATTTTAACAAGTATCACTTATTTTCAATTATTTACAGTGCTAGTTAGCGTGCTCATAAAGTACTGTGGCATATTGAGTTAAAAGTAATGGATTCTTAGTGCTGGGAAATCTCAGCAGAGCAATCCGCTATTAAACACTGGCAAAAATGGAAAGGAAATGTTACGGTGGGTTGTTTCCTGGGCTTTTTTTGCTTGTTGTGGAGGGCTTTTTGATGGGGTGAAGATAATTGGGTCTGCAGATTAAGTGAGTTAAGAATTAGTTGAGTTCTCACTGTGAAGAGTTCTGTAAATTCCCACATCACTCTTTATGTCTTCCAGCTCCTCTCTCCCTTTAACAAATCCAACATTCAGGGTCTTATCTCAGGGTGTCCTTTTCAGGCTGAATTCTCTGGCTTTCTTCAGCTGCTCATCATTTAAAGACAGTTATTTTTTTGGCATTTCATTTCCTGCTTTTTTCCTCCTCTTCTTGCATCTTTTATAGATGGTGATAAATGTGAATAACAATGTGCCCAGTGTGAAAGGCTGAGTGTAAAACCCAATTCCATTCGATTTCTCTTTTTATTCTAACTTTAAGCCTCAGATTTACCCATGTCTCACTTCACTGGACCTGTCACCTGAATTAAATAGAGACTCTTAAAACTGATTGCTGCAAGGAAATAGATCTCAGAAGCAAGAATGTAACGGCATCTTAAAGAAAATTTCCTAATAGTTGTTGAACCTCATTTAAATTTTACTTCCCACCCCTGAGATATGGAAGCAGTTCAATGCTAATCAGAAAGGGAGAAAAGTGACCTTAATTTTGGATGATCTATTTTCAAAATCCTGTTGAAGGCAGCAAAAGACTCTAATAATTTGCACATCATGTAAATGGCAGAGGAAGAGAAGGGCTGACAGACAGGGAACACTGAGACACCCTTGTCTGCTTTTACGCGTCACTGCTGACACCTGCTGCGTAGCCGCCTGGCACGGCCATCTTCCTGAAAACTGGGAAAGAGCTGGCTCCTCTGGCTTGGTAAAGGCAGTCACAGCTTTCACAGCAGGAGGGTCAGCCTGTCAAGATTGTCCGCACTGTGATGGATGAAGCAGGTTTAACAGCAAGAAAAAAAATAACTGTCTGGGTTGGGGAGGAGAGGCTTTCCCCAGTTTTAGGCTTTACTGCCTTTTTTTTTTCTTTCTGCAGTATTCAGGGCTTTTGCCTGTTTTTCAATATTTGCTAGGCGTCTTGGTAACCCGAGCTTTTCTTTTCACTATCTCAGGCTCTGAAATAGATGGCACTGAGCTGCCCTTGGACACTGGCCAAGATAGAAGGGATCAGCAGCAGGTGATGCTGTGGTCAGAGCTGATACAGATCCAGGGCAAGGTTATTTTAGAAATAAAAGTGACCAGCTCGAGCAATGGTTGTTTCTTTAGCACACCTTGCTTGCTTGTTGAGTGCGTAGGGGTTAATCTCATTGGTGGCTCCCTGCCAACATGTGGGAGTTGCTTTGGCAAAAAGTGTGGTTTTCTCTGTGCTCCCACTGTAAAATGAGGAGTTCTCACCTGCCATAAACCTTCATGCTGTAAAGAGCTGCTCTACACAAGAAAATGCCCAGCAGAGTTGTCATCATTATCTGATGTGACACAATAAGCATTTAGGAATCAGCTTATTTTTGTCATGCTGATACAGTGAGGAATCTGATGGACAATTTGCATTAACATCATAGGGCTTGGGAAGGGAAAAAATAGAAATAGAAAAGAATTTTCTCTTTAAATAGATGTTTGATAAAAGAACAGAGGCAGGTAATGGATAGCTTTGCTTTGTTAAGCAAGTGTCCATAGTATTTGCATTTTATAATTATTCCTGCAAAGGGTGATGTGAGCTGAATATCAGCTCAGCTTACCTGTGCTTCTCTTTCCTTTTCCTGTGGAGCGCCATAATGCTGACTAGCTTGAGTTCCATCATGCCAGGTTCAGCTCGATCTCTGGCAAACCAGATGCCACAACACCTTTACCCCAGTGAAGGTCTGGGGGAAAAGCACATCAGAAGTCATCCCTGGGGTCTACTGCAAAGGCAGTGTAGCTCATGCCCCTGCCCTAAACAAAACAGACCACAAGAGAAAGAACACTGCTCCTTATTAATCCCACTGT
This sequence comes from Pithys albifrons albifrons, assembly GCF_047495875.1. Taxonomy (NCBI): domain Eukaryota; kingdom Metazoa; phylum Chordata; class Aves; order Passeriformes; family Thamnophilidae; genus Pithys; species Pithys albifrons. The sequence continues at coordinate 14,516,320 of NC_092470.1, forward strand.
AATTAGAAATGTTGTGCTATTACTGTACACACAAAGATACTTGAGGGTTTTTTTGATTTCAATTACAATTATTATCTCCTCTGAGATTTTTTTTCTGCTCTTGGGAAATCTCTTTAGATGATCTGCTCTGGAACAGCACCAGACAGTGTTAAATAGTCCTGTTGTTCTTATGTGTGCACTCCTACTGGCCTTCCCCTGCCTTGTCGAGGTCCCCTCATTTTGTGCCTCTCTATGTGAGATGGTAGAAGAGTCTCTAAAGATGAGTTGCAGGTAGCAGGGTTCCAACAGGCTCTGTCAGAAACACCCTCTTGTGTGTTCAGGAACAGCACATCCTTTGTGAGAAGGACACTGCAGAACTGGGAAGTGGTTAGAACTGCTGCGTGTGTGCCAAGACCTGATACGGGCACGAGAAAGGGAGATCTGAATGAAACAGACTTGCATCATTGTTCCATTTAAGCCAGGTATTAAAAGGGTGATGCCACTGTCAAGCTATGAAGGCATCCCCTCTAGTCTCCAAGAAACCTGGAATGTCCCAGTGCAGAGCTTACTGAGAATGATGTGGGCTTGTTCTTCCACATTTAACTTACACCATCTTTTGAACTACATATGCCAAGCCTAAGTCAAGATTTTCACTTTGCAAATATCATCACTAAGAATTTTTCTCTAAAGGATGTTTGCTAGATGTGAAAATAAGATGAATACCTTTTTTCCAGGCATATCAAATTACACTCCAAATATTAGTGCGTTCATGTGGCCAGTCCTTGATGATACCACATTCAGTAGAAGTTCATGGGAGTGATAATGCAGTAGGAAGAGTGAACATGCTGCTACATTGTCATTGGTAAGAGCCTGGTGACATTGGACAGCATGAATTTTGAGTCACCAAACCGCACCTAGGGTCATAAGTGGGACTTTAGCTCTTATTTATGCATATCCTTCAGGGAGCAGTTCTTAGTATGCCGTAGTCCAGAGCAGCTGCTGCTGAGCCCTGATACCATCTAGCAGGTCTCCAGGGGCCCCAGACATGATCTGAGAGCCTTGCTGCCACTCCCAGGGGACACACGTGCACACTTAAAATTGCTTCTCCTTTGGCCTCAGCAAAGAAGCCAAGATCTGAGCTGGCCAAGAATAGAAATCATAGGTAGAGAAGAGAAAGACAAATGACTAACAGATGCTTGCCCTGCTATTCCACCTGGACTATGGCTAAAGGGTCAGTCCAGTGCAGTCTGCAAGATATATATTTTCCCTAATGCTAAAAATGCTGAATTTTCAGCGTCCCAGAGTTGGTGTCTGTTCCAGTGTGTCAAGTGTATATAACCCTACAGTTACCACAACCCTAGTTACCTCACTGTCCTCCTACTTCTGGGTATGAGCTTCCCTGTCTCCCACAACTATGTCCAGAAGCTTCTCTCCCACACAAATTTAATATTAGAAACACTTTCATTTCAAAATTCCTTTCTATTCCTTCCATCATGTGTCCTTTTCCTGGGGTGAAGCATGAACACAAAAGATGAAGATATTTCCTAACTTCAAGGCTGCCACTGCTGCCATTTCTTATGAACACTTTACAGAGCCTCCCAGATGCACATTAAGCTTGATGTGGACTCTCGAAATCCCAAGAACATTTAATAAATGGGGAATTAGTCTGATTAAGTTGTTCCAGAGATGAATTTCTTACATGATACAATCTCCAATGAGTACTGTACTTCATTTAATAAATGTATTTATTAAATACATAAAAGATTTGTAAATGGAGCTCTTGTCTTGCTGAACCTTATTAGCTTCATCCTTATTTAACATTTATTTTCTTGAGATGAGACAATATTTGTTAAATCTTGAACACGTCATTGCAAAATCCACCCATGGTTTATTCAGACTGACTCTAAATATTAAATTTCAACATTTGCTAGACCTGGCTTTTTGTTTAATCTACCAAGATCCCTAACAAGCACAAAAAAAGATTTGTTAACTCAAAAATAACTGTTATGGAGTCTCCAGTGAGTTTGTAAAAATCTACATAATATTTAATAAAACTGCCCTAAGATTTGATTAAATCTGTTTAACCTTCATTAAAACAGGAAAAGGAATTTGTTGGAGTCCTTTTGGATTCACACAAAACGTCATATCAGATGTTCCCAAAAAACCTATTAAATTGCCATGTACATTTTCCCTTTCATTTCTCATGATTGTTGATTATTAATGTATTTGCGCACAAATAACAGCTCTCTCCCCCAAGGCATTGCATCCCTCCTCTTGCTCTGCTCACTCCCCACCATCAGAATTCAGCTGGCGGGAAATTATAAGTCACTGCTGGAGCTGATCCCATTGCATGTCTGCCATGCCACCTTTGAGACTGCAGCCTGTAATTTTGCAGACCTTTGCTGGGAATGCTCAGATTGCCTTGGTCAATTTTATACATCTTCTCTAAAGAGACACATTCCAAGAAAAAGTAGTCATGCTATATCAATAGCAGAAACAATGCTTCCCCACCTCTTATTATTCCAGGCTCTTGCTAGAGTAAAACAGACAGAATAACAAACATTCTACTTAGTTCTCAACCTGCATGCAGAGCAATTTTATGTCTCTATCTAGTTCCAGGATTTCTGGGGCAGTAATCCCAAATTATGCTTGGCCCAAAACCTCTGCCAACTTGTCTTACAGATCACCCTGCATCCTAATCATAAAATTTCACTACAAAAGAGAAAATTGAAAGCAGTTATATTTTTGTGTGCTTCTGTATGCCACTCCCCCTGGCCCTTCAGAGACCAGGGATGAGAGAAACACAGCCCAGGAACCCTCCTCCAGCACATGGGCAGTATAGAAACATTGAGTGGGGAGGTAAAAGTAGTCTAATTTATTTGTTCTGTGTTTCCAGCCTTCACAATTCATGACGGTTACCTTGAAATCCCCTCTTTTCCATGACAATTAATGCAGACCCTTTTTTTAATAGGTCTGACCTTGGAGCAGGAAGCAAAAGGCAGCAGATGACATGCTAAAACTCTCAAGACTGGAGATGGAGGTTCAAAGCTGCTCAAGGCTACAGTGGAAATGAGCTCAGCCACCTGACTCCTGTCACCATTTGTCAATAGCACGAAACATCCCACTGTTTCTCTTGCTTGGCACTCTGTGCACAGAAGGAGATAGCAGGAACGCAGAGGTGGACATTGCTCCTGGGTGACCACGTGAGGACTTCTCCCCTGAAATAGCAGGTAGTGCTGCAATGCAGAGGGACGGGGCTTTTGCTGGATGCTTCAGAAATGTGGGGCAGGGATAGCCACCAAAGCTATTCCCAGCTGTTCTAGGAAAGGCACTGTCAGAGCTAATTCCAGTACGTAATGGGAGGATTCAGGTCTCCTATAAGGAGGTTCATGGCAATGTTATCAGACTGTCCCTTTATTGCTAATCAAAATCCTCTTAGAAAAACATGATGCCAGTATATTATTTATTATGAGTGCTCTGATATGACAATGAAGAAGACCAGACAGGCCAGAGATGACAGATAACTGATGGCAGTTAAAGCTGCTTCTAAAAATAAAAGAATGGATTTATTAAAGGGTTACAGAGAAAGGGTCTGCTGTCCAGCTGATCCCATGTACAGGTCCCACATATTGAACATTTCAGTTTGAGTTCAAGTAAAGTTTGTAAGTCTACAGATTTGTAGGCTTTCCTGTGGTAATTTGCTGCTAGGTTTAGGTTATTCTCCTAGTGATTCATAGTCTTGGATGTTCTAATCAATATTTATTGCATCAGATAGTGGAGCCAACATGTAAGAAATGTTGGTACAGATGATACAAGCCTTGTACATTTGGAGATTTTTAAAATGCTATTTATAGAGTGGCATAATTTGGGGGAGTTCTTGAGAAAAACAGAAAGGAGAGACACTGACAATGTAACTACAGACAGTCAGAAATGGTCAGTGATTTTCTGAGTGTCTTAAAAAATGTGACTACATATATTTTTGGAAAAAGGCTGGACATTATCAGACTGAAAATTTCTTTTCTTTCATGAGAACTGTGTCAGGAACACAGCACAGAGATATGCAATATATGAATCTACTTCTGAAAACTTAGACTTGTGAATTATTAATAAACAAATAAACAAAAGTGACACCCCCCCAAAAAAAAAAACCCAGCAACAACAAAAAAAAAAAACACACTCCAAAGAAGATCTCAGACTGACTATACACTAACCCAGTTATTTAACATATGAGCTGCTCAAGCCTGAAAAGAATTCACAATCCAGCCAGGCGTAATTCTGAACTCCCTGTTAATACATGTCTGTGTATTGAGCTTGGTGAATAGAAAATCTGGGCACACAGTTCTGAGGTCTTGTAGGAGGAAAAAACAACTCCTCATGCAGTTCTGACCAGGAGTGGATTTGAGACACAGATATTTAGGAATCCATATGTACTAACAGGCACAATTTAATTCAATTCAACAGCCTTGTAGAACTCAGAAACAAATAAACAAACCTTTCAATTCAGTAGCATTAGAATTTATCTTGAGGAAAGTCAGCTTCATAAAAATGAAGCAGAAAATCAACAGCTAAGAGGGTAAAAAACTTTTCCTGTGGCATGAAAATTATTGAAAAGATCACATTAGGTGCTCAGTAAAATTTATAGCATCAAAAATTGCAGTAGGAGTGAAAACAGGGGAAAGGGCTATGTTTGGTTCAGCTGCAGATTAAAAAAAAAAAAAGACACTTAAAGGAGAAGATATCCATTAAAGAGCAGAAACTGGGCCAAAAAGAGGAAAGCAGGAAACACCAAGTTCAATGCTGATTTGTCATATGAAAGGGCAAAAAGTGTTTTCAGAAACAACACCTGAGAAGCAATTGAAGTCACAATTCGAGCACATCAGAAAGAAGAAACTTGTCAGATATTTTATACTGGCAGTTCATGATTAGGATATAATGGGTACTCAAGAAAGAAAAGGCTGTAGTGGAAAAGCTTAATAAAGTCTTTTATCAGAGTTCACAAGGGAGAAGGTCAGTAGTTTATGAGGGATGAATCTGAAGCATTTTCTATTTGAAATGTGAATAGAACAACTTTCAGAATATTTTTTTAATAAAGTGAATGGTAACAACCCTTCCAGAGTAGATAAACATAAAATGTTGCATATGAGAAAAATCAATTATAATTATAAATACACAGAAATGGTTCCAAATTAGCTAGAGTCTCTTGGGAGTTATCTTGGAATCACATGAATTTCTCTGAAAAAGTCAGTTCAATGCTCAGCAGAGGCCAAAAGTCTAGAGTGCAAAAGAATAAAAAGCACTCCTAAAATGGCTCACATCTTGATTATTCTGGTTGGGCCATCTTGGAGAAAAATTCTTTAGAAATAGAAGGGGCACAGAGATGGCTGGAAGTACAACCAGGTGGGTAGAAAGAAGGTCCTGGGCACAGAAATCAAAAGTCCGGGGCTCATCAGTTTGGAAAATATATTATTGAATGCTGTATGTGTGGTTATATAAAATCATAAATAGCATGGAGGAAGCAACTGCAAACAATTATTCACTGTTTCTTATGAGGCAGAAATAAGAGTGCTGAATAAATGGATCAGACCATAGATTTAAGCAAACAAAAGGAAGCCCTTTTCCACACACAAAGCATAATCAAACTGTAGAGCTCATTGCCCAAAGTATAAATGGGTTCAAAAAGCAATTAGACAAACTCATGGAAGAAAAGTACATCAAGGGCTTATTAAACACAGTGAAGTGGATCCAAGCTCCAATCTGGGACTCTTTAAGCTGCAGATTACTGAAAAATGAGGAGGGATGTTGACAGGGAATTTTCTTTCTCTGTTTTTCTCTCTCTTATAGTTATTTCTAAGCACCCACTAGCCATGGACAGAGAGACTATTCTGCTCCAGCTGGATGTTTGCTCTTAGACTGGAGGGTTGCTCTTAAGGCTGTTATCTCCCCTGTTGTAGGGACTGTACAGAAATCATTTCCATTAGCTGTCAGCTTTCCTTCTCCAGGATTGCTTCCTTTCTCCCCTTTCAGGAAGGGTGGAAAACCACTTCCTCTACAGCAAACCTCCTGTACAAGCCAAGACCAAAGCACAGAAGGAGGCAGTGAAGTGTCTCCCTGGTGCTTCATTCTGTACTTGTTCAGTGCATAAACAGGAGCCACCAATGCCTTCAACATTCACATGAAGACAGATTCTGCAGGAAAATCTAAAGCTGCCCTGGGCTCAGCACATGGGTGACAGCAAGGGCATTAAGAGCAGGGTGGGTGCTGATAGAAGAGCACCAGGCTCACTATCCCTGACAATACCCCAGGGATCAAATTTTGCTGCTCAGAAAAAGGTAGTGCTCAAAGGCCTTCTTTGGTTTGTCCACTTCCAACCAATAAAGGATCCCAAATTCACTTTGCAGACCTTTACAATCAGAACTCCATGGTCCATGTGGTGAGTTCAGAGAGTGGCAAATATACAGCACTGAGGAAACCTTGAAACACCATACCACTCTTATCACAGTTAATCCTTAGAGCCACTTAATCATACAGGGCTTTCAGTTCCTGAGGTCCTTTTTAATTTAGACTGCAAGTGTGTGGTAATTAGCCTTAACCAGGTCGTTGATCTAAGGGGAATACACTCTATGAGAACCTACATCCATCTTGCATACTTGAGGGAGGGAAAGGCTGATAAGCTTGACATCTAGTCTCACAGTAGTAACAAGGCAGGTTAATGCTGACCCTCTGCTAGGGCCTTCCCACCTAGCTGGCCATGGAAATGCAAGGGCATCTCTTCCATAAGCCCAATTATTTCTTTGTATTCAGTAGTATAATTGCACTGATTTGGGTGTAGGCTTTTCACATTTACCTCCCTTAAGTACATAGATGTTCTCCATGACCTGCCATCCACTTCACAAGTATCACCAAGATTTATGGACTGTTTCAGTAGGAACTTTGCTCTCTCCTTGATTCCACTCATCCCTGGGGCAAAGCTCCAATCCCAGGTCAATAACTTGCTGCCACAGTAAGAGCTGAGGTGTCACACACTGCCCTCCAGCTTTCTGTAGGCTGCAAGGATGGAGATGTTGAGAACTCAAGATGAATAAATCCAATCTCAATGGCATTTGCCTTGCTTCAGGGAGGGAGAGATAGAGGCCCTGAACAGGCACTGTTTCACACTAACATTTTCACAGCCAATTTCTCCAAAATGTGCAATCAACTTAGCCAAAATAATTCAGCGCTTGCCATTTCATCACATGAGCCATTCCCTGTGACCCTGCCTGTTCCCAGCATTAGGCTCAAGCCCAAGGTCAAGCAGCAATCACCATTCCCTACCACACACCAAGTTTAAGGCTTGTTCAGTATTAACTCCAGAAGACTTCTCATTGGCCCTAAATTTTAAAATTTTTGCTTGGAAAGCTGTTTTCTGGCTTTTTAAGAACTTTTTTTAATTTTACTTTTGCAAAGCTGGCTCTTTAGAAAAGTCTATGTGGACTAATATCTCACTTTCCTCTTGCAGATTTTGTGGAAGACAAAGGGGAAACAGGCTGGACCTCTCCTCTACCCAGATTTCCCACATCATATTGTTGTTGCTATTGCCAGGTTGTGTTGTTTGGTTTTTTTGTTTTCTGGGTCTCCTGCCAAACATTTGTCTGCTTTGTCAGTTTTTTTTTCTTTTTCTGGGAAAAAAAAGGCCTGTTTAATTTTAGCAAATGGGTTTTTTCCACTTCAATAGCCTCAAAATTTTCCCTGGAGAGCTGTAAGCCCTTTAAATATATTTAGGTTGCCAGATTTCTTATGTTGTCTCTCCAGGAAGCCAATTTTCCTTCTAAGCTCTTGAGAAAGGACCAGTCTCATCTTTTCTTGTACTTTGAAGCTCTTGTACACCACCTTCCCTCTTTTAGTTTTTTCTTTTCTCAGTCCTCCTTACGTTTAATACTTGTCCCAGAGGTAGCATAAAGGGCAGACACCCTTCCCAGGCTTGTGTTAAGTTCCTTATCCCCTCCAGGTCTTTCATCCTGTGTCCATCAACAACTTATTCTGGTGTTTCATGACAGTCATCCCCAGGTGCATTGCGGTGCACCAGGCAGAAGGCCCTAATCAGAGCTAAACACTTCAATGACTGTGTGCACTGCTCTGATACAGTAGATCCATGGAGAATTTTCTTCTTTCCATTTTTTAAAAAAAAAATTATTTTCCCAAATCAGCTCTTTAGGAAACTCAGCACAGTTCATCACTCATTTTGCCCACACTGGGTTTTGTGAAAAACGAAGATGTTCAGAAGCTCCCTCTTTTCCTACCAAACACCACCACTGAAATGCTTGCTAGGTGTTGAAATCCTAGAATAAAAAGGGATCCTGGGATCTGGCCAACTCCTTACAAGACAAACCTCTTTTCCAGATATCTCAAATAGTTTCTGTACAACTTGAGCATGATCAGACGAAGATACAATGTCTAACAAGTCTCACTGTACAGATGGGGATGAGCTGGTTACACTACAAACAGAAAGTGGTTCCAGTGTGCACAGTGAAGGCAAGACAGCTTGTAGTGTCTGTAACTGAACCAGCAAATGAGTTGTACAATATGTGACCTCTGGGACAAACACAAGACCCTTCTTCAGATGCTGGCAGGTTTATAAACAATGCAAAAGAAAAAGAAGAAAAACCCCACAGCTGAAGTGTTCTGTGACGACCTGAGGAGAAGAAAGATTTACACTGCTGACTGAGTGGCTTCATGGTGAGAGCGGAGTGGTGTAAGTAATGGATCTTCAGACTCTGGGGAATAGGCATGGCTACTCAATAAAAAGTGCTGTTTATTTTACAATCAACTGTTCTAACACAAGAACTCACTGGTTCTCATATTCATGATCATAAATTATTTCTGGGATCAATGAGATTCCTTTTTTACTGCCCCTCTATTTAACTTACATAAAAATACACACACATTAATGGGCCTAAATAGCACCTTTCGAGCCAGGAATTAAAAACATGTTTCACACATTATTCCATAAATATGTCAAGACTGTTATTACCCTAAGACAAGCTTTCATTAAGTCACTGTCCATCTGGTGTCACTAAGGTGCAGAGGGGATTTAATAAGCCAAGACTGGATCTGGGAATGGACCACGAGTGTCCTGATTTGTGCTCTAATGAGTGTGTGTTCATCTCAGAGACACACAGGCCTGCACTGTGCCAGGAATGCTGCTTGTGTCCACCCAGCACTCTGGGAATGGGGAATTATCCCCTGGGCTGGTCAGAAAATTAAAATTCCATGTTGTGGGAAAGGACAAGATTTCTCTGGTTGCTTTCATCATGAATGAGGACAACAAGTTAAAACAATTATTCTTTTTTTCACAAACCAGCATATTTTGAAAATATTTCCTTTCAGTCTTATCAGAACACTCAACCAAGATATTGTATTTCTTGCAAATCCATTCAAATAATAATTCTAGTGCATTCATGTACAGAAAAACATGAGAGCCATTGGACTTAAAATCTCAAGCCACTGCCTGGTCAAGGTGCAGCTCTGCAGCATGACTTTGGGCTTGAATGTTAAAAAAGCAGCTTAAGAAAGAAAAGGTTCCAGATGTAATTATAGCAGGAGCCTGGCCACCAAGAAACACAGAGCAAAACACAAGTAGGATTAGCTTCCATGAAATCTAGATGATGGCTATGTAATTTATACAGGATTCTTCGGCTTGTCAGCATCGTTCTTGTTTTCTGGGCTCTGCTCTTGTTATCTCAGAGCAGGAGAAGGTTGTTATAGTTCTCCTGCCAGACCCAATAGCCTTTAGTCAGATTTAAGCGTAAGTGACTGTGGGAAATGAAGATTAACACTCTGGGCACAGGTAAGATTATCTCATAGAGGGTCATTATAGTTTCCATACCTTGAATATATATAACTATGTATACACACACTAACGTCCAGCAGATCTATAGCACAAGGTATAAATGTAAGGCCTAGGGAATACTTAATCACAAGGACTTACTGTATGGGTCTGGTGAGGCAGTGCTGTGCAAGAGGACTGGCTAGGAACCGCTAATGAAAAAGCAAGGAAGTGTATGTGGTAGACACAGCATGTGGATCTGTGGGAGTGTGCCTTTAAGTTCTCTCCAACTGAAGAACAAAAATTAATCAACCAGTAATTAAAAATTCCTCCTTTTACTTATAAAAAAGGGTCTTTCCACGAGTATTCATACTATGGGACTAAAACCCCAAATGTCCCCTTTACTGATGTATTTGCCCCCACAATGCAATTTTGGTAACCTGTTTTTTGATAGCCCAGTTCTTGACTGCTCTGTTTGGGACAGGGTTACTGTTCTCAGTTGAGGATAGCCAAAATAATCAGTTGTGTATACAAGGTATAGTGTGCATCCTGTCTTTCTTCCACTTCATCTGTCACCACAGAGCCACAAACTCCAATCACACACCATCGATTATCATTAGAGATGAACAAGAGCAAGTGTATTCAGAGGTGGAGCTTGTCATGGGACAAGTCTCATGGTCTGGCTCAGCAACAACTGTGCTCTGGTACCACAGCTTACACCCCAACATGCCTGGCCATACACCTGTCTACCTTGGAGAAACCATCCCTCCAAACAGGGCAGGACCTGCCTGAGCTGGAGGGGGAGAAGGTGAGTAAGCAGCAGGATTGCTAAGGGAATTCTCTGAAGGACTCACCATGGATTAGTGAGGCCATGAGCTCTGTGCCCTGTGCAACATCATGAGAACCTGCAAATTTGCGTTACAGAGAAGTGGCTTTCTTCTGCCCCCTAGACCCACTTCCAGCTCTGTAGTCTCTCTTCAAGCGGTTTCTTTCTCCTCACTGCACTTATTACAAAAAGTGAGAATAGCACAATTATTGCAGTGCTGCTGCAGCAATGCAAATACCTGCCAGTGATGTCAAGTGAAACATCTCTCACTTTTTCAAGGAGACTTTACATGGGCTTGTACTTTTACTTCTGAAACAGAAGTTAGGAATGACCTATTAGTTACCTGTGCAGACAAGAGTGTAATTCTCTCTTTAGGGTGTGTGCCTGTCCTTGGTTTCAGCTGGATAGTCTTTCTCCCTAGTAGCTGGTACAGTGCTGTGTTTTGTATTTAGTATGAGAACAATATTGATAGCACTGAAATTTTAGTTGTTGTGTAGTGCTTATGCTAAATCAAGAACTTTTCAGTTCCCCGTGCTCTGCTGATGAGCAGGTGTTGCTGGCTGGGGTTAAACCACAGTGTGTATTCCCTTGTGGGGAGAGATGAACTTCAACTTTTGTGTGGGACCCTTTTGTGTTGATGTCCATCATCTTGGCATGCCACTATCAACTGAGATATATTTCTGTTACAGGAGGGAGTATGATCTGAATAGGACAGGAACACAGTAATGGGAAGTAGTATTCTTCCAGAGTTACAGATAGGCAGTGAGGCAAGCAAGTAACTCACACCTCCTTAGTGAGTCTGCAATAGAAATTGGTCTTAAATCTGTGTCTCCCAGGGCCTATTGCAACACTTAAACCAAAAAATCAGCTTCTTTCCCTGTAGACCAACTTTCTTCCCTGTACAAATGTCCAACCAGTGTTCAGCTGTTCTGCTAAACAGACTGGCCAGCTCACAGGAGCAGCCTTTCTCACGAAGCTCTCAATTCTGCTCACTTGAAAATACCTTCAGCAAGTTGGAGAGTCAGGGAGGGCCCTTGAAAAAACTGGCAATTAATCCCATAGGTTTCATCCTCCACTTCACCTAAATAGTGACTTTCCACATGAGCTACACAAATCACCCACACTTCATTTAATGATGACTTTTAATAGGAGTCACACATGGAAGCAGCTCCATGCCAGTGTTTCTGAGGCTCCATCCGTAGAAACAGCTTAGTCAGACTGCTCATATCCTCTCCTTCCATGCCAAGGAGTGGATTTGCTCTCATTCTTTCTGTCCATCATTCCTGTTTCTCTGTTTTTCATATTCTCATTTCCCTTAGAAGAGAAAAGTACTGTATGGATAGGGCATGTTTTCACCTTGTGCTTGCAAGAGTCAGGGTGAGACTCTTGAGAGCCTGGTGCCTGATAGATCTGAGCTGTCTCCTGCAGTTCAAGAAAAATTAGAACAGGTTAAAATCACCCATCATCTTACTTGCTGACCATTTTTTGAAACTGGGGATATAAGTGATCTTTTGAGCAGATACAAATCCATAGAGCTGCTACTTACTCTGTCTTTCCTGTCTCTCACTTGCCAACATTGTTTTGAGGGCATACTAGACACATCTCACCTGTAAGCTTTTTTTGCTTTTGTGTGTGTGATTTTGCCAACCATAGCTTTGAGCATACTGATACAATGAAGAGGATATCTGGTGAGAAACGTTATTGATAGTGAGTGTCAGAAAGTATTGGTGAAGATCTCACTGTCTGGACATCTCTCTGAATCCTACCAGAGCAATCTGAAGTTCCAGCAGCTGTGACAATGTGCTGGAATGTTTTCAGAGACAGACTCCCTCAGGAGCTGAGTTGCATGAATAAGGAATATTTTTTGTTTGTTTGCTTGCAGTTTTGGAAGATCAGAAAAGAGATTGATTTCAGGGTAATCCAAAGTACATATTTTGAAATACATTCTCAGCAAACAAAATGTAAACTTGCAAATTGCAGTCATTCAATAGAAAGATTTTTAGTGAACTAAAAGCAAAGATTCTTTCAGCATTTGATTTTTTTTGTATATATCCCAAAATTACTGTGCCCTTTTTTCCTCTTCCAAAATGTTTACTTTTTTGAGTTTAAACTGATTGAACTGAAGTGCATTAATGAAATATCTGTATTACACTGACCAAACTGTATTTACTGCTTAAGAAACAAAGCAAAAGAAACTCTTTCATTAAGAAAGTCAACATCATCAGAAAAAAACTTCCTGATGTCATTTCACTTTTCTTGTTTTATTCAGTTTGCCATTAAAATAACTAAGGTGAAACATTAACCAAAATTATCTGCAGTTTAGTTTGGGACATAAATAGTTTCCTTGAATTCATCTTTATTTTACCTGAAATCTGCTGTCAGCTTTTACAAAACTGGAAGCATATTGCCTTCCTTATTTAACAGAACTTTAAAAGAATTTGAATTATCTTCTTAAAACAGAACAAAGCAATTAACAGGGCCACCATGTCAAAGACAAATGGTTAATTGGACATGATCACTTAAAATCTTCTAATTCTGTGTCTGGCTGTTAGATACTGGTAAATCTAATCAGGGCTGGCAATAAATAAAATGTTTGTGACATCAGTTCTGCCTGAACACTCAACATGGAAAAGGCTCATTATCATCAATATGGAGAAATTGTTAACTTAGGGGCAAAGGAGGCTTGCACAAACATCCAGAAATTCAGTTCTTTTTCAGATACTTGGCTAGTATTTTCAGCATTTTCAAATTTGCAGATCTTGGCTGAAAATCGCACGTTAACACGCTCTTTGCTAATATCAGGGCAGGATATTGACTGTAGAGGTCTAAGCAGTAAACACCATGGAAACACCTTTGCCTTGGCATTTCTGCACTCTGCATGCAGAATGGAAGTGGGAGGCACAATAACATGTATATTTTGGGTTATCCATACCCCCTCCACCCCTCTTTTTGAATCAGAAAAGGTTACTGTTTCTGAAGTTATGTAAAAGGATTGGTAGAAAAAACTCAAGGAGATTCATAGTTTATCCTTTCCCACACATATAGTCTTGGTGTGTGACTGAGGCAGACACAGCTGCAGGGTCGGCACAGGAAAAAGAAAAAGAAAAAAAATCAGTAAATGTTAAAGAAATTGAAAACAGAGCCTGAAAGACTAAAGAGCTCTCATTCTTTGTTTATTATATGCAGGTGTTTTAACGGCATCTGTAGAGTTTGTCTTGTTTTGCCACTTGATGTAGTTGAAATTGCAAATTGGGCCAAGAATACCCAATTTCTTAACACAAACACTTGACTATGCTCCCCTTTGGCTTTTGTGACCTATGAGCAAAGGAGAACTACGAGCTAAGCACCCTGCAGTGTGAAACAGATAAAACATATCTGTGTGGTAGGAGATGAGGCCCTAATGGATAACTTCAGTGGTGGTCAGGGATGGAGAGAATGATAGAACCAATTTGTCCAACTTTCAGATGTGCTGCTTCTCCCCTGGATGTAAGTCACGAGCAACTGCAGAGTTCCTGCAGCCTTCTAGCTCTGTGCTTGCCAGCACCCAGCCTTTCTGGCCATGATTGTGTCACAAGCCCCAGCCTGCTGTCCCATTTACATGTACAAGCAAAAAAATCATTGACACTGGGTGAAATACTGGCCTGAACTGAAATCAGTTGCTGAACACACCCAGTACCTAAAGGAAGAGCCCACTCAATCCTCTTGACAGTCAGCAATGCCAGGGCCAACCTGAGAATTATATTTGTTTTACTGAAAGAATATTGTAATTTACTGAAAAAGAATTAGGAGTGTGAGGTCAGAAATACTATAGCTCCTTTACAGGCTTAAGAAAAAAGACTTTCAAAAGATAAACAGAAATGCTCTATCTACTGAAATACATTTTCTTTTCTTTTTTTTTCTAGGTACCTGTTAATTAGGATAAAAGTGGGAAACATTATCTAACAAGGTTCCTGAGAGCAAGTTGGAAAAAGCCTTAATGAATTCAGCATTACAAGATGGTTCCTAAGCAACAGAACATTTCAGTTGAATATTAACCCTAGTTACAAGGAGAGAAAAAAATGGTCTCAAAAATAACCGAAAAGTCATCTAATTAAGACAATGTCTCCTCTGTGCAGAACTGCTCTTGGACATCTTAAGGTAAGCATGGTTTGAGTAATATTTCAATGAACTACTGGCTGACAGTTTCATTTCAAGACTTTGGAATTAATTTTCTGCTTTAGTATTAATTATAGTTATTACTTTTATAATAAAGCATCTTAGCAGATAAGGCAAACAGCAATACAAAGATGTAAGTCCTGTAACATTAAATTTTATGGAAATATACTCCCATGAGTGTACCATCCATGAGTATGGACTAGCCACAGTATATCTTCAGGCAGAAAAGAGACGAACATTTAAAAAAAATAGTGGTATAGGAGTTGGAGATTTTAAGAGATGAGGGGCACAGAGTATGGGCTATATATCTGTCTGGCTAGCTGTTGTGTGGTTGGATGGGTTCAAAACATTGCTCAGTACAAACAGTGGGATCACATACCTGAGAATAGGTTATCATAGATTTCAAAAAGTAAATGAGTATTGACTACTGGAAAGAAATTCCATGGAAAGAATACTACGGAAATTCACTCCTTTTCAATCATTGAATCATATTCTTACACAAAAGTCATAAGTTCATCACTCTCTTCTATGGCTAAGCAGGATTTAGTTTCTTAAAGTCATGTGACGGACACAGCTTTTCATCCTTAAAACTATAACTCTTTGAGTATGCATGAAGTTTTTGAAACTGTACAAGTAAATCAATTAATTTGTTTATGAAATAACATTAATCATAAATTCAGTCCCTTCAAAGAAGTGTAGCATCTAAGGAAATTTCTTCTTTGTCCCAAGTGATTTCAAAGGACTGCAAATACAAGCTCGTGTAAATCAAGAAATTGCAGCATGGGTTTATTTAAATAAATTACATTGATAGCTGTATTAGAGTTTGTGTAATTGTATGGAGGTTAGCAACTTTCTTCTGTTCCACAAGCAAGAGAAATCCAGTTTTGAGCGAATAGGAAAATGATGATTATTGGGACAGGGTCACTGGAGTGTTTTGGCGGCTCTGCCAAAGCACCTCAGGTAGTAAGTGCCAGCTGTTGGTGTTTGCTGGCTGGTATCCTGGGGCAGTGGCTCACAACTAGCAAAGTCTATGGACTACATGTCCCCCTAAAAAACAAACAAATCAAGCAACTCCTTACAATATGAAATATTAAAAGAGGTTTTTAGTTTCCCTAGTAAATTTGTAAACTTGCAAGACTGAAATTCATGAAGAAAATCTGCCCTTAAAATGAATTTTAAAACATACAATTTAAGGCAGATTCTGTATGACTGCTAATCTGTAGCACTATTATCTAATAACAGTCTCCTTGGGTTTTCTTACCAGTTTTGCATGACATTTCTGGTAGTTAAGGGAAAATAAAAAAAAAAAGAAATTAAAGCTGTTCTTAGACAAAAATGAAGTTAAAATAGAATTGAAATTGCAACATGTGTGTAACACACAGGTGAAACTTTTTGAAAGTGACTACAATTAGTTCCCAATCCAAAACTTGCAAAACCTAGTTCAGAATTATTCTACTGGGAATCAAAAAATCCCAAGTAATTTTACACTCAGGTAGGAAAAGAAAAGGTGATAAGTAATCTCTACTCTAACTGCAGTGCTGATACTTCAGTGAAAATGTGTGAAACATAATTGAATGAGTCTTTAAAGACCATCACTAAGAAGCTGATGATTTGGAATATCTGCAAGTGTAACCACCTTCTTATTTCATGGCCTGACAACAGCCAGGCTTTGATGGTTCAATGCTTCTTCATGGAACATCTGAGCAGTGGAGCAAAAGACTTTTGTATATGATGGTGTCAAGAACAGCTCAAAAGGGATCTGCTTTGGGCTGCTTTTCTTTTTACCTTTTTTTTTCTTGTTACCTTTTTTCCTTTTTTTTTTTTCTTTGACCCATTGAATCCACTTCCCCTCAAATGTCTTCTCTAAGTACAGTTAGATGGCAGAAAGCAGCAACTACTTTAAAATATTCTGCCTTTATTCAGTGCGAAACATTAGCAACATTGCACACAGGGCTGGAGCAGTCACTTGGATCCAACAGGCTGCACAGTCTCACTCGTATTTCCCTGACTGACATTTTCCTCCCTGTTCTGCAGAAGCAGAGATGGAGAAGGTGGCTTAGGTGAGGTAAAAGCTTCCAAAGGGCAGGGAAAGAAATCCTGTGCATGGCAGCGTGCACTGTGCAACAGGCTCTGCTTCACTAGGAACTGTTAATTGTCCTCCACATGGAATTAACTCTCCAGTCATCCCAACAACTACTGCTGAATCTAAATCTTCCCTTTAATGGGCTCTCAGAGAGCAAGCAGCATGCAACCTGAACTGTGCTCACCACTACATCAATCTCCCCCTCATCACTCTCAGTTATGCAGCAATCGAGAGGAACAAGCGTTGAGCAGAGCTGCTCACCCTGGCTGTAATTCCCAATCCAGAATTGCCCCTCTGATGCTTGGAAAGGGACTTGCCTAAAGAATGAGAGTGCTTTGGCAAGAGCATCTCTCACAGTGGAGAAAACCTAGTCGAATGGTCAAGAGAGAAGGCATTCTGGGCTGGGCATCAGAAGATAAAAACGTCTCTGGGAAAGCAACAGAGGAAGAAGAAGCACATACCAGTTTACAAGCAGAAGGCAGGAGGCCTTGATTTAAAAGGGTAATCTGATGCATTAGGGATATTCTCTGGATGTAAGTATTCAGGGATCATTTCTGTGTCTGTGTTTTCACAGTGTCCAGTACAATGAGATCCTGAAAATAAACAGCACTATAAGTTTGAGAAGGGAGCAACATAGGGAGCAACATAGGGAGCTTACTGGAAGAGCAGGGAGGTAATCTTTGTTTCCATGCACATCAGAGGATCTTGCCCTGAGAAAGGGATTTCGTTAATTATAACTGGCCAGGCATGCCAGTCATTTGATCAGGGATCTGAAGTGTGTGTACACAACTTTGAGAATCCAGTAATTGTTTATAAGAAATGAAGAGTCAAGGTGAACAGCTTTCACCATGTGCTGAAGGCTTGAATTGATTCCTTTAAAATTGCCAGCTAAATAGTCCAGCTGGCAAATATAAACTCATAAAATACTTGTGCAAACAGGAAAAAAAAATCAGTTGATAGATGATACTGTTTACATGGAATAAATTCTGCTTCTCTGCTAAGAATAAGGGTTCATAACTAAGCAACTGATTTCACAAGAGAAAGGTGGAAAGTGAGCTGTATTTCCCCCGTGACCAAATTACACAGTTTCCATTCACACATCTATGTACAAGAACAACCCTTCTACAGAGATTATTTTTTAAACAGTGTAATTAATATTTCTGTTTGCCTTTAGTATGTCCCAGAAACAAGGGAGGGGGGGGAGGGAGAAGGCAGTGTAGCAACACAGAAAATAGAAAGAAAAGCCCAGCATTTCTTTAACACTGACAACAAAAGTCACCCTTAGATGAATTAGTGATAAACTCCTGGGGATGACTTCAGCTCCATATGGTGATATTTAATATTAATCACGTAGAATCGGACAAATCAACTCCACATCCTGAGGTACCTGTGGGACTTGGTCCTGCCTGTTTAGCATTCCACTGCGACCACCTGTGAAACACTGCCATTGTCTCTCTTGATATAAATAAATAACTCCAGAATGCCAAACAGAAAGGGGTGGGGATGGGAATGATAAATCCTGAGTCAGAGGAGACTGTATGAGGAGAGTGGCAGGGCTGTGGCTGTGATTTAGCGGTGCTAATGAGCCCCAACAGAGAGAGCCTCCAACAAGCCCCTGTTAGTAGCGTATGTCCTGCCTGATGAAAACCAGGTGTCCAAGATGCTGTGAGGGTTCACAGGCTCCATGTTTCTGGCCCCCTTTTTCATTCCTGAATGATTAGTTAAAATCACCTCTTTCTTCACACTAGAGGATAACTCTAAGCCTTCAAGTCAGTGTGTGCTCAAAGATTTGGCTCACGGCAGTGTGTTCAGGCTCCAACTTTGGCATTTAGATTGATATCAATGGAGAAGACAAGGCAAGAATAAGCTTCTCTGTCCTGAACAGCTGAACACAAACCTCTACATGTGTAAAACTCACTTTCTTTGAGGAATAAGCTTCTCTGTTTGTCTTTGCTCCCTGATGCTCACACTACAACTAGTAAGCCTGGCCAAACATCCTGTCTCTTGGAGCGTAACTCATAAGCTGGAAGCATTTGACTTCGCTCAGCAGGAGTGACTGAATCATTCCTCTTTCTCTGATGGGACCACCACAACCCCTCTCCAATTAGCCTTAAACTACCAGTATACCCAGAGCTGTTTTCAGGAACAGAAGTTGTGCTTGATCTCTGCTATTTTTTTGCTTTTTTTTTTGCCATGTGGCACTGCTTCTCCTGCTCAAATGTTTTGCTCACAGGAAAATAAATTAATCCAGCCCTCTCCCAGCACCTGACCCATTCTCTTTGCATACATATGCACTGCTACTACATAGATTCTGCCACAGATTCACAAAGATACTTTATTTGGGTCCTGTTTTATTGCAAGCCCACTGACTGTGCATCCCTGAGCTGCACTGTCCAAAGCTCAATACTGTGCAGAATTGTCCTGTTGATCCCAAGGTCCAAAACTCATAGAAGAACCAAAGGTCATGCTGAGACATGCTGCCAGGGCTGCCCTTCAGAGCTTTTTTGTGGATTTTAAGAGTTAATTTTCCTGAAGTAATAGAAGCAGTGAAGAAGCAGCCACCAATGAAAATAAAGCTCTGCATGTCTGGCAGCAGGCAAATGCTGGGTCCTGACTGAGGCAAATATCCTGGGCAGTGGCTTAGGTTAAGTTCCACCTTATTACACTCACATGTGTGAATACCTCTCCACATGCACCTAGTACAGATAAATGGCTTACGTGCACTTACACAATATTTATAACCACAGTTTTTCTTCCTCTGCCCTAAGTCAACTTATTCTTTAGTTTCCTACTGCCCTGAAGTCCATCAAAGCCCGTTGCCATGGAAATGGTTGTGATGTGCTTTCACAGTGTCCTCAGCCATGAGTGTATATCAAGAGCTCTCTCTGCTGGTCTGGAATCACCATCATCCCTAATGGCTCCAGATGGTCATGTCACTGAAGTCACCAATGGTACTTGGGAACTCTCAGAGGTACAGCCTGTGTTTCTAAGCATTATCAGGGTCTGGAGTCTGGCAGAGTAGCTCCTATTTTTGAGCTATCTGGGAATACTCAGCTTACCAATAAACTGTAACGTCCAGCCTCTGTGTTCTCACAGTCTGTTTGTCATTCAGTGAAGAAAGCTTAGTGAAGTGACCAGGGGAGTGGGGGGAAGGAGAAACCTTGCCTGTGCAGGGACTGCTAGAGGAAGTGCCAAGGCAAGACTATAGGAAACTGGAGGGCTGTAAGGAATAATGTTTGAGGGGTTTCTATTTCAGCAGTGCTGTCAGCTAGGAGAATTGGCAGAGCCCTAATCTCTTGCCCAAGCTGTCCTTTTTTTAAATTTCAGCACAAGGTCCTTGTGTAGGATAGGAACACACACAAGCCCCTTTTTCACGCTTGCTGTAGCAGCCTTAGGAGGACTGACATCATGGTACAGCTTCACCTTACAGACTGTCAGCAATTCTTCCACAGGCTGAACACCCTTTGCTGCCTCCCAAATAGTCCCAGGGGCAGCAGAGCTAAGGTTCATTATTAGTGCCATTTATTATTAATATCACTTCCCTAAACTGTAGCGTTTTAGCAGGCTTGCACAGGACAGAGTTTGCCACTAGGTTCCAGAGGTTCCTACAGGCAAAAGAATTGTAGGAACAAGTTCTAAGTCTGTCTTCCACAGCCCAGAGATGCAAAGCCATTAACAGATCCAATCTGTGTACTAGCCCTCTGATTTCCCTTTCTGCTTGGGTGTCCATCCTCTGTGCACTGGGAACCCCCTGGAGAAGGTGTCTTTGCAACTGGCAGCCATGGATCACCCTGAAACAAAGCCAACTCTTCCACCTTATACCTCTCATAAAGTCAGTCTCGAGGAGTTGAGCTCTCAGAAACATCCCTTGGAAAACAGGACGATCTGACATAATTGGTGTCATTACCATATAAAAGCAAGAAAGTAAGATTTAATTAATCAGATGCTTCTCCTACCAAGCTTGTTCTCTGCTAGGCACACAGCTAAAGAGCTGAGCATGCTATTCCTCAGAAAGGGTTTGATTATTTATTCCTTACTTTCATGGCACTCACATCTTTCTCCTATAGGGGTGAAACAGCAAAGACAACCACTGAGGTGCCACTAGTTGTCTGCCTTCCACTTCTTGCAGTACAAGCTAATTGCCAGCTTTCATCAGAGCCCAGATGGATCCTTTTAAGGTACACATATAAACCACAAGATAATTTAGGAGGGAAATACAGCAATTAAATAGTGCAAGAGAAGGATAAGGGATGGAGGGTGTTGCTGGTGTTATCCTCTGAAAATCTCAGAAAGCACGAAGTTGAACAGGCGCAGATTATTCACCCTCCAATTCTTATTCACAGTTAATAATTGGCATAAATAATCAATTGGAACCATGGTGCAAATGCATACAACAGAGTGGTCTTGGTAAATGATTCTTTTCTGTGAACTTATTAGAGATAATTAAAGTCTTGCCATTGATTTTTTGGGTCATCCTGGGGAGACCAGACATGAGGTCAAGCACACAACGGATAGGTGCATTGTGAAATCCAGTCCTTCTGGGTGTCAAGAAGAAATGCCAAGCAGTTACATGGAAGTTTTAAGCACTCATCCTGAGATCTACCTATTTCATAATATTTCATTTTGATAACAGCCATCCCACTCACATCCTACATCCCAAACTAATGAGACATTTAGTCACAGAGAAGATGGCATTGTGCCAGAATCCAGTTCACAATATTTCCAGCTTGGGGGAACACAGCCAGGTTTATTTGACTGTTTTCAAGTTCCTAAAACAAAAGGTTTCAGTTGTTGAGTCGTTTTTCTTTCCCACTCAGTTTTTGGTCTCCTTCATTCAAAAACACAGATACAGGAACATTGGGAATGGATATTTGGCATCCTGGAAAGGAAAAGATGTTGCCAAGAGAAGGTTTTGAGGAAAGATTAGCCCAGATTTATCCAAGTTAGTCAAATGACTCTTAACTGTAACCTTCTGTATATTCAGTAGAAATACTTTCAATGAGCAATTTATTTTGCTTCCCTCTGGAGATGCTGATTAGTCAGGGAGTTAGTTCAGGGTAATTCAGCACCTTGTACTTCATTGAGATGCTTCCATGGATTTCCAGAGGTTGGGATGGGAGAGCTTTTGGCCATTTATTCTTATCAGTGCAATTCCTGTTCCCATGAGACAAGACAGTGAAAGAGGACAGTCCTTCCTGCCCTCTTATGTGTGTTTAGGGCTGTCAGCACCAGTTAGACACTGAACATTAAGTAAGAGGATTTTGAGATTGCACACAGAGTTGAGAAAGATGACATTCAGACTATTAAAAATCTTCAGATACTACAACTATTCTACCAAAAGTTGTGGGGCAGAAGTTGTTAGGTATGGAGTATCATAGCAAGAAGCTTCTTTGACGTATATTTTTTATGCCTGGCTTGTGTGCAGACTGTCCAAGTAAAGGCAAGGCACAGGCTAAAGGAGCAACATCAAAGCTTTAGCCAACATTAGTCTTTTCCTGTGAGATGCTGAGCACAATGTGTGAGCAGCCACATGCCCTCAAGGGCCACTGAGCCATCCAGAATCGAAAAAACACCAAGCACAAGTTTGGATTAGACCCATTTTCCCACTTTCTAATCCTGTCCACCTGGCACAGCAAAACCCTTGCTGCGTGAGCGGATGGTCCGTGCATGCGAAGCCCAGAGGCACCTGCTCTTCCTGCTGTACCTTAGCAAACCTCTGCCTGGGAACTTGGGAGAGATCCAGGTTCCTCCAGCAACAACGGACAAGATGCAGCTTCATGTAAACCTCATTTGCATTTCTACTCTAAATCTGTTTCAACTCTTCCATGCATATGTTTATCAGGGAAGAAAGGCAGACCAAGGAGGGAGGGAAGCAGCTGATTGTCTTTTCTCAAATCACTGCACTCTCATTTTAACTTCCCTTTCGTGCTGCCTTCCCTTCTCCTCCCCCCTCGCCTCCCACCTTCCACCCCCCACCTCCCGAAGTGTTTTCAAAACCTTCCTGCCACCTTCCTTCTCCCCTTCACTTGCTTCAGATCTTTATTAACACTACAAACCCATCCCTGGAAATGTTTTCCCCTTTGTAAAGATGCCAGATTTAAAACAACAACAAACAGCATGGCATCTTTTAATCCAACAGTGCTTTTACTGCTCCTTCATAAATGATTCTGGTTGAAACTCAGATCTCCTGGGTTGACCGATGGCAGAACCACATAGGAAATGAATAGACAATGAACTTGCTTAGCAAAGGCTTCCCAGTGATCAGGAGAGGATGCATTGGTTCAATGGGAGTAATTTAAGCTAAAGTGATGGTCTTTGAGCTCCATGAATTGGTAGATGTGACAGGTTTGGATGGAGATGAGGAACAGGAGTTCACTGCAGTGCTCGGTAGTGATTCTTGAGCATTTCATGCTCATAAGAACATTGCTCAAAAGTGGGCAAAAAAGGATTCTGGGAGCACCCAAAGTCTGTGAGGTGGAAAACACCTTTTTCTGGAGAGGTGCTATGAAGAAATTGAGGAGTCTTTCAATACTTCGATTCTCGTATTCTCCCAAACAAAACCTTTTGAGATTCCACTTTTGAGGCCAAAAGGTAAAAAATTAAAGACAAATTTTTCAATTCAACTCAGGTAAAATGGGTCATCTAATCTGGGAACTTGTCCCTGTGCTGCCCATTTCCTTAGTTCAGCAAACAGCGTAAAAGTGGCAGGCAGTGTCCCCACCCAGGGTGCTGCAGAGCTCCTTGTCTTTCCTCAGAGAAGGAGAAAAAGTTTGAAATTAGGGGTTTCCTTCTGGAAACTGAGTGATGACATACAGATCTCTCTGCTCAGCTTCTTCATCCACCACTGAACTGAATAACATTCCAGACCAGTCACATATGTCTGTGCAGACAGCTACAGAGATCCATGGGGAGGGCTGAGGCTTGTTCTCTGCTCTGGAGGGAGATTGGCTATTTTGCTTTGAGTGACTATGAGAAATTTTTCCCTGATGTCAGCAAAACTTTGCCATCCATTCTGATGTGCTGTGTGGTCTGTCTCATTGACTCACCCAGAAATTTTACATAACAACCACTCTACTCTTGGAAAATCCAGGACATGAGAGACATCCTGTCTCTCCTGCTGTCTTCTCTTCTGAAGATTAGCCATGGGGCTTCTTTTTAATCTCTCAGTTC
Organism: Pithys albifrons albifrons; assembly: GCF_047495875.1. NCBI lineage: Eukaryota > Metazoa > Chordata > Aves > Passeriformes > Thamnophilidae > Pithys > Pithys albifrons. The sequence continues at coordinate 14,540,335 of NC_092470.1, forward strand.
ATGTCACTGATGTGGGGCAGAGTGCAGTGGGGCAAATTCTTTGATGGCAAGTAGAGCAGCTGCTCTGCAAATATTTCTTGGACACCTACCAACTATATGGCTACCTCTGGTGGAAAGGACAGGAGTCCATGACTCAAAATGGTCACTTTTAGTCCTAAAGCTCAAACAGCTATATAGTCCCTTATTTGTCTCAGAAATAAACCTGCATCTCTCTTGGATTCTGCCACCCTCAGGGATGTTTGTGAAATGGGTCAGTGCAGTGGCACAGTGAACTCAAGCTTAAGTGAGTGGAATTCCTTCCCCACCAGCCACTTTTCACTAACTTCCTCCTACAAAGTATTTAGTTTAGAGTTAATTGAATTAGAAAAGGCCTTCAAATACTTCCACAAGGGATTGAGTACATTTTGGCCTTACAAAGCCAATCAAATCATCAGACAAGCAGAAAAAACAGTCAATGACTCACATTAATCATCCGAGAGACCCAAGAGCTAAAAAAAAAAAATGAACAGAACAGAAAGGTAGAAAAACCCCAGACTGAAACTCTTAAAAACTTGGCTCACCCCAGACAGGGAGCACTAGATGAAAAATTGACTCTGTGAATTGCATTATAGATTTTAAAGATGGGTCTGTTTCTGAGAGTCTGAGATTGAAAGTCTCATACGTGCTGATGGAGTTCACTGCAGCAGGGACCAGACCATGCTGGGGAGCTCTGGAAAGCACGTCCAACAAGCCCAGGGCTCTCCACACAGGTCAGAGGGTCTCTGCTCGTTTAAGCCCAGGGTGTTGGATTTCTGGCATAAAGTCAAGACACTTGCCCCTCGCAAGCACATGGACATCAGCACGTGGGTGGCGCCCAGATCAAAGAGGATACCTGAGACTTGTAAGAGCATTGTTGTACATCAAGGAGGTTGGTTTTTTCCCCCCAGAGGTAAAAGCAGGACTGCCTTCCTCAGCTTTCCAGTGAGATAAATTAACTGAGGAGCTTTGAGTTTTGCAGGAGGATGTCCATCCTACCTCCCAATGGAGCACATGGGGCATCCCTCACCATTTTAGGCAAGTCAGTGGGATAACTGGATGTGGTATCTGTATCACACAATTGGCAACACATGCCTCACTGCAAATTTGCTCCTGCAGTTGCCATAGTAAAGGTACACCTCGGAGTGCTGCAGGCTGCAGTCCCCTCATGTATTAAATCCCTGCAACTTCTCACCCCAGATGAGAATAAAACACCTGCCAGAACCTGTCAAGTCAAAGCCACAGCTACGAAATACAGTCACAACAGGAAAGACTGATAAAACTACTTGGTTTATTCCCCTGCCAGGAAAAGAATTTAGATCAGATTTGAGGCCAATCTTTGCATCTCTTTCTAGTTCTTATTTTTAAATGTGTCTGTTATGGAAGGCACCAGACAGAAAGCCTGTCATTCCCAGTTTTTGTATGCTTAACATTCAGATTTAGAGCTGGTAATTTTTTTTTTTGTTAAAGATCATTCATTGCCTCCCTTAAAAAGAGATCTGTATAAGACAAAAAATTAAGCATGAAAAGACTTGGTTTTGATTAATTTCTTTGTTTAAAAGATTTCAGAAGATCTTTGGCACATAAGGGGGTCCTGAGTTTTTAGTTTGCTTGGGGTATTTTGTTTTGTTGGTTTGGTTTTGGGAGGGGGTTTATACTGCTTTTCTTTAGCTTGAAAGTTACCTAGAGTAAAAAAAAATCATCTTTTTGAAAAAGAAAATATGTTTCAGACTGCTATAGGATATTCAAAGTAACTAAATAAAATATTTCATTCAGATTTTGTCTCAAAAAACATATTAAGACATGATTTTCCTCAAAAAAAAATGGGACAGAAATAATTTTGAAAGACTCGAATCAATTTGTGGGACAAAAACCTCATTTTGTAATTGTACTACAAAAGCCTTGGAAAGTAAAAGATGAAAACAGGGCCCTGTATTTCACTTCAATAGTAAGAAAAATAATAGAGACAATTACTATTTTATTTTATTTGTAGGAAATGGTTATGCTAATTTTGATGGAATAAATGGGCACGAAATATCAAAGCTAATAACATGTCCAAAGCAAGTAAAACACTAAAAATTCTCATATGAATTTCAGAGACTTTCTTTTTTTTTTCTTTTTTTTTCTTTTACAGAGTTTCCTAAGGAATGACAAGTTCTAGTGGCAAGCAATCACAATTAAAATAATTCAAATATTTTATTAAACATGCAAAAATATTATCTCAGCTACAAGTCTTTGTAGTGTAGAAAATTATGTAAACCTTTCCTTTTACAAAATCTCTTATTCCATATTTCTTTAGCAACAGCCTCAGTAGCATAGGATGACCCCTTCAGAAACTATTTTAGATATATTTAATTATAGTATTTACGGGAAAGGAAAAATAAGTTGTGAAATTTGTGTTCTTGCATTCATTTTAGAGTGCAAGTTTTTTCCTGAAAAGGAAAATAAGAATGATCATATAAGGAAACGTGATGAAAGAGAAAAGAGCAATAAAAATAGCAAATACTGAGACCTTAGGGCTAGAAAAGGGCAGGTGAATTCTTAGACACCTCAACCTCTCAGAAATGGGACCAAATCATGTCACTGTTGGATGTTTAAGACATTGTTTTCAGTTGTTGTTTCATAATGTTACCACAGATATGCCATTTTGTTAAATCTTTTTTCTTTCTCTTTTTTTTTTTTAATGCAAAGATGGTGGGTGGGAGGGGAATGCTGTGTAGGAGAAATACGATGAGTGAAAGTAAAAAGGAAAAGCTAAAAAACCCAAGCAAACAAAAAAGAACAAACCTAGCTCTCAGATTGCAGGGCTGCAGCAGTTTGGCAGAGCCAGTGGAGACACTAATATCATTTGGATCTTTCTCTAGAGCCCATTGCAGTGAATTTGTTCCTCCCAAGAAAGATGGCAAAGCACTGAGCTGTCACGGTCACCAGAAGATCCTGCATCCTCAGCACCTGCAGTGGAAAAGCCTGTTTCTCCTGTGCTCCTTTTCTCTTCAACATCATACAATGGATCCTCAAGGATGGAGATGAAAGGCAGATTAACCTCTCACCACACAAAGTTGCCCAGCAGATGAAGAAAAACTAGGAATGAAACAGATATTTCTTGCCTCACGGATGAATTCACACCACAAACTACCAATCCAGGATATCCCCATTCCCACAGCTCTGGAAAAGGCCAATGAACCAAGGCCAAAGAGCTCAGGCCTTTCTGTTACACCTTCCACTTGCTTCTCTGTCTGTTGATGAAATAATCTGATTTGACAAGTAGTAATTATGAAGATTCACTCACTATCCATATTTTCACATCACAGGCAAAGTGAGGTATTGCTGGCAAACTGTGAACTGCATGCTAAGAGCCCAGTGGTCCCATGGAAATTCCCAATCCCCAGAGTCCAATTTTAATTCTGAAATTAAAATATCTGAACTGCCATCTCCTTGGCCTTTTCAAAACCTCACCTGTCTTCCACCTTCTGTGGGAGCTCTTTTTCTTCACCAGCATTCTGCCTGACCTAACCACACACTCAGGTGTGTTTCCTTCCTTTCCATTCAACATGATAGAATTTGACTGGTGACCTTCAGCTGGATCATTCCCAGCAGAAATCACATCAGGACATTTCTGATTATTGTAACAGATATCCATGAACTGGCATTCAAGCAATACTGCTATAAGCTCAAGTTGAACTTTACTGGCACCAAACCTCAAAATTTGTGGAGAATATATGAAGTGAATGATAAGAACTTGTTAAAAAACTTGAATAAATATTCACCAGGGAAAACAAAAAGGCTGTGCTGATTTCATAGGGCTAATATTAATTTACGGATTTCTTGATTAAAATAAAAATGGAAAAATGATACCCAGCAGGTCCCTCTTCTCTTGCTAAGTTAATATCAGGGATGCCGTTACACTGAAAATGATACATTTGATGCTAAAACCTAGAAATGTATTTATTTCTTCAATTCATTCAGCCATTGAAGCTCAGAAATGTTTCACTGGGCTAGGACAGTCTTCCTGCATTAGCTAGAATGAAAGAGAAGGGTGGAAAGATCAACTCATCATTATGTGCTCTAACAACTGTTAACCGGAGTCCAGAAACCTGACATTATGAAATAAACCTGGAAGGGCAACACAGATGTAATCCAGTATTGTTACTGCCACACCACGACAGAGGAGGAGCAGAGAGTAAAAGTGAGTTGGGTAAGACAGGGCAACATATGATCTCTAATTTCACAAGAAAGAAGGGCACCACCATAAGCAAAAGACAGAGGGATGACCAAAGCACAGCCAAGCTTACTCAGTGAAATGTGTTCTTTATCATAAACTCAGTTCAGGCAAAGACAAAGACTTTGAGAAGTCTTCCTGGGCATATGGATCCTAGAAGTGACTCCTGTTACGCTCAGGGGTATCTCTCTGAGGTGTGTTTGGTCTGGCAGAGAGCATTTTGTCTCTTTCTAGTGCTTAGTAACTTTGATATTTATAGCAATTGAAGATACTCAAAGACTTGGGTCCTTCACAAAGATCTGATGTTATTTATTGCTTGTACTGCCATTTTGCCCTTGCCTTTGCTCCTTCTTGGGTGAAGCAAGTTAGTGGAGAGGAAATTAAGAAGTAGTTTCATAGAGACCTTAATATCTTCTGAAAAGGCTCATGAGGTGGAAAGGGGAATATCCAACTGCAAAACATCATACCCAAAATGTCTTCAGTCACCTGTAGGACATGCTGCCTGGTGTTCAGTTAATGGTTTCTAAAGGTCTAAAATCTCCATTGGATCCTGGATTTATCTGCCAGACTCTGCTATCCTTGGGTACCTGGAAAGCCACACCTATGTTCCGATATCTGGTTTTGTTTCAAAATGTCAGTGGCTTTCTATCAGTTATGTAAGGGGGACATTTATTTTGAAGAGGAAAATTCAATCCATGAGCCAAGAAACTTGAAGACAAAGAATCTAATGAGGCACAGCTGAAGTGTGCATGAGTTTTGCATAAGTGCCCAGCTTAGGTAGGTTATCATGAGTCAGCAAAGCCTTGGCTGTTCCATATCAAAGAATGATCCTTTCCGGGCTGCCAAAATGACACAGAGCTGATAGACAAATCCTGCTTGTTATACACCACAGCTAAGTGCTGCCCACACACTCTGCAAGTACCTAAGGGAAAAATGGGCTTCACAGCAAAGTTAGAGCACAGATCCTCTCACAGTACAAGATAGCAACCAGCATGTGCAGTTTGGAATCAGCTGCCTTTGGAGAGCTGAATGCATTTGAGAAGGCCATTGCTACCAGCTGCGCTTCTCTAGGACGAATTTACATTTAGCACACAATTAATTTCCCTTGCACAAATGAAAGGGATGTTAGATTCCTCAGGGGCAAACATCCCTGGGAGTTTGGCCACTAGGCAGAAGATGTTCCTCATCACAGATTCTGGGTCAGCTTGGGGCAGAGAGGATGTGTTTCATTTCAAATATTAACCAGGATAAGCATTTTTTGTTGGATTTCAGAAACTCCTCAGGGAGAAAGTCCTAGTTGTAGGGAATGTGCAAGCAGTGAAATTCCACCCATTCAGTACTGATTGCCTGTGTTACTGGCATTGCTGCTGTGTCTCTAAAAGCAACAAAACGTTAAGAAGTTAAAAACCATTATAAAGCTCAGTCTGTTTAGCTGGATGTATAATGCACTTGGATTTATGGTCAGGTCTGCTCTGTTCCCATTAAGCAGAACCAAATGAATGTTTGGTTTGCAGAAGAATATGACTTGGGCCATTTGTGCCAAATTGGCTGTAGGGGCAGTATTTGGGCATAAGCTCTTTGTAACCCCACAACTGCCTGAACTTCCCAGCCTGGAAAGTAGATTTGGTAGGTCAAGACAGGTAGAGTGAGACACAAAATAAATTCAACTCTGAGATGAGGAGTCTAGTACTAAATATCTAAATAACATCATAGCCCATAGTGCTATAGACATAGATTACCAAGCTGTAGAATAGCAGGGTAACTTTTAAGACAGCATTGTGAATTGCAAAATTTATAGAATCCCTACCATGACTGAGAAAAAATCATGCCCAGAGGAGAAAAAGCAATAGAAATAACACTAAAACACATCCTGCCAGTGGAGTTCCAAGGTGGGCACCTGCTCTTGGAACAGGAATTTACCTGAAGAGGGAATATGCATGTACTCCCTGATCTAAAAAGGAGTGAAGAAGCTGGACAGTATCTGAAGGGGATAGATGACACCCAAAGGGAGAAAGCTTTATAATTAAGGATAGCCTTCATAGGACAGCTCCAGTGCTATCAAAATTGTGATGGTTCAGCACCACTACAAAACAGCTGCAAGGATCTCAGAGATGTGACTGAGCAACCAGCTCCTGGCAAACAGATTACCTTTGGCCTGCCTTGTAATAGTTCTTTATTATTTTGTCCTTGTAGGAAAACAGAAGCCTGATTCAGGGGTATTGTTCAAGGCTTTCCATGGTAAGAGGCAAAAGATGGGAGTATATAGAGGAACTACTAGAATCATAGAATGCTTTGGGTTGGAAGGGACCTTAGAGATCCTCTACTTGCAACACCTCTTGCTGTGGACACCTCTTCCACTGGACTAGGTTGCTCGGAGTCCTATCCAACCTGGCCTTGAACACTTTCAGGAATGTGTGCTGCACCCTGAATGAGGATTCCCTGTAATTCCAGGGGTAAATCCATACTTCTGATATGCATGAAAGAAACATAAATAAAACACTAAGGAAACCAAAATGGGAGAGAGTCTGCCTTTTTTGAACAAGCCCTTTAAAAGACCCATGTTTTGAGTCCTCCGTGAACAAAGCCAACACAGTTGATAAAATGATGGATCAAGCCTGGCAAACACCAGAAGAACCCACACCACTGTGCTGGAAGACTTGTTCTGCCATGTCCTGGAACAGACTTCGAGCTTGTATCCAAATTTGTTCAGTTTGGCCATCTCTTTCCCCTCAAACAGAGCCAAGAAGCAGCACTGTGGAACAGTTGCAGTTCGCAAGGGGAGCTTAGAGCTAGGCAGTTGATGGAGGGAGGCAACTCACTCCACTTAATGCAGAGCTCAGAGTTGAATTCCAGCTCCAAACAGCATGTGAAATCTGCAGTTTGCTGCAAACGTTTTTTTGCTGATTGTGTCACACTCAGTTTCCTAAGGAGGAAGCAGGGGAACTCAGCCTTATTTGCATGAGTTTCACATCCCTCTCCTTGGCTGAGAACACACTGTGCTGTTCGATGGACAGCTCCTTTCTGATTCACTGCTCTAATTATGTTTTACAGCCTGAATATGGTACTTATGTCAAAGCTGATGGGTAAAATTCTACTGAGAAGCAACAACGTTTTGTAGCATTCTCCTGTTGTTCATTTCCATGACTTCCCTTCATTTTTTTCCCCTCAAGGCTCATTTTCCAGGCACTAGTCATTCTAGAGAGAGATGTTCTCACCTCCTTGATGCTTTCTTTTGACTAACAGCCATATTCTTGTTTTATTTGTTTATTTATTGTACATTTGCAGGCATATGGTGACAGAAAGAGAAAATAAGGAGAACAGGTTTATGATTTGTCTAAAGCTGCTGGTAAAGAGCTGTGGTATCTGTCTGCAGGTAGACTTCCACAGCAATAATAATCCTTTTGCACAGGAGAATAGGATCATCCAGGTTTAGAGAAAGGTATACATATTTTCAAGACTAATTTGGACCCCTGTGCTACATGAAAATGCTTATTGTATGCTATGTTATCCCCACATGCAGAGCCTGTTCTGGACTACATGTCAAGGAAGAATAGTCATCAGCCACCTTCCCCTCTCATCCCAGACAAAAGCCACCAGCAAGAGCTGGATGGGTATCTTTTGGTCCTAGACATCACCGGAGGGACTATCCTAAATTTAGGGAGTCTACTCACTCTGGTTTGGCTTGTTTACTTCTCCTGAGAGGCTCAAAGGAGGCGTCCCTTAATTTCAAGTCTGACCTAATTGCTCCTTATGCAACTGGCTCACAGCACTACATAGGTCTTTCTGAAGGAAAAGGTCTGGTGGGATTCCTCCCCATCCTATGGAAGAGAGGAAGACACTGTTTCACAGGAGACATGGTCACAGCACAGGACTGCAGAACACCAGTGCTGGTGAGCTTAGCTTCACGTCATTTTCCTTGTCTCTTATCATTTTCTTCAGTTGATGTTGGAGCTGTTCCTGGCACTCAATTGTTCCCTGGCTATTTCACGCTATAAAGTACAGCAGGACTCCACGCCACTATGTACAGCCAGACAGGTCTAGTGTTTTCTGTGCGTGTTTGGCAGGTAAAGAGAGGAGAGGGAGGGGAGAACACTCCCTGCTGCAGCAGCAGGATCACAGCTTGGCTAACAGGGGAAAAAAGCAAAAACATGATCTCTCATTTAACTGTGCTAAATGACAAATTGCTTACAGACAAAGCTGCCCACTGGGGAAAACACCACCAAAGTGATAGTTTCTCATTTCCTAGAGACTGCTGACCAAGGAAGGAAGGGGCATTTGAAATGCTGGTCAGGTGCTTGACCGCAGCTATTTTCCCCATTTTTGCAAGAACATTTGGTATAACATTATTCTTAGTCCTTAACAACATTCAAATGAAAAGAAAAAAGCTTGGGTGACTGTTTCAAAGATAATATTCTTTCATTGCTTAACTCTGTTTCAGCAGAACTTGTAATACAGATGGTTTCCTTTTCTTTTTTTCCTAAACTTAAACCTGCCAAACTTAGGGTTCAGAGATCTGCCTTTTCACACTGTACCTACTGATGGTCCAAGCACCTACACTGTACTGGAACAGTACTTTTGCATCACCCCTTTTCTGCCAAAAAACTCATTTTGGTGTTGCTAAGGAAATGCTTAATTAAAAAAGAAAAAAAAACCAACAACCAACCAAACAAAAACCCAACAAACCAAAACCACTTTTCATTCCTTTGTTATATTTGTTTGCTGTACCATACAGTGCCTATTCATAAAACATAAGCCTCATTTTCTTAGAACTGTAAAATAATTTAGGTTGAAAAGGACCTCTGTAGGTCACCTAGTATGACTGCCTGCAGAGATAACTTCAAAGCAAGATCAGGCTGCTGAAGGTCTTTTGTAGTCAAATCCTGAAAGCTCCAAGGATGCAGAGCCACACCTCTCTGGGCCCTTGTTTCTGTACTTCAAAAAACTCACAGCAATTTTTTTTCCTTATATACAACCAGAAATTCTTTTGCTGCAGTTTGTGCCCATTGGGTCTTGTCCATTGATTGTGCACCTCGGTGAAGAGTTTGGCTCTGTCTTTTCTATAATCTCTCTTTCAAAGGCCCACTCACTCATTAGTGAGTGGTCACTGTTGAGAAGACCCTCCCAGCCTCATATGTGTGGGTCTGCTTTGGTCTGCTCTGCTCTGCTCTCCCCTCCTCCTGCACCTCATCTTGTTCACATTTTCTGCCCAGCTTTTCCCTCTATCTTTGCAAGAAATGGTCCACCTCGAATATCCCAGCATGATCAGGCTAAGCAAGCCCATCACGCAGGAGATGAGAAGGAAAGATGCATGAGACAGATCTTACCAAACATCAATACAGTTTTCCAGACAAGGGAGATAGTTCCCGTGGCTCCCCCACACCCATCTGAACACTCAGTTGGGGCAGACTGGCTTCTGATTATTTCATAATGATCAAGAAATCCACACTTTCCCTATTTTACTAGCTCGGCTTTGTTCTACTTGATGTGTAAATATATTGTCTAAAACAAGACACGTAAGTCCAATAATGACTTCCAATTCAACAAGCTAACCTTTTCCTCTCCAGTGTGAAGGAACACTAGATAGAATTAACACTAATTAACATATTCTTAATGTCAGAAAAGGTTTTTGGTAAGTTTTGATTATATTTTGATGCTTCATCTTTGCATTTCAGATTCAGGATGCTTCACATTGTGTTTTTATTCTTTTCCTCTTACTCATCCTGATCAATACTTTTCTAAATTCTGACAAGAATCCTCAGGAGTATTTGCCATCTACGCAGGCCAAAATCTCTGTACTTGACAAGTCAAAAACACATTGAACTTTCTTATACAGAGTCATGTTAACAGCTTTGACTCTATTTTATAGCCAAATTGCAGATAACCTTTAAATAGTCTTATGGAGGGATTTCTACAGAGATTATCAGGACAGGTTTGTACTGAGAGATCATTTTGTTCCCTGAATAAACTGAGGTTACCAAAAGGTGACATTTCGACAATGGCAACTGTTCTTATTTCTTCAGCAATACGTTTTGATAGAGCCTGGTCTGGGTCAGAGTAATTCATTTCCCAGATAACTTGGGTAAGTTAAACCTGACTTCATGGCCAAAATCCTGGAAAGAGCTCCACAGCCTTAGTCCTACAGTGTTTCATCATATTATTGTCTTTGGATTTGCATGCAAGTGCCAACAGGAGGAGAAGAAAAATGCCAAAGGGAGCAGTCTGTTTCTCTCTCTGTCAAAAATGCTTTAAAATGGTTCACTAAAGCAGATAAATTGTTTTCTCATTATTATTCAAACCAGTAAATAATACATTTTTGAAGAACACTTTATTAATTAAAAATGTTTATGTCTTTACTAAACAGATTGCAACAACTCTTTTCAATATCAAAAATGATGTTATTTCTCTAGTGTTGTCATTTGTCTATTAAATTATCACTAAACAAATGAAAAAGATTAAATATGTACCTCTAGAGTCAAACTTAGCCTATAGAATTATGCAGGAACCAGTTCTCCATGCCTGACCTCCAGACTTTGACTTCTTGGAAGAAACAAGGCTCATATGTTACACTATTTGTACCTTTTGGCTTGAAGAAAAATACCAGCACAAGAAAAGCAAAAGTACCACAAGAATAAGGGAGGGAGATGGGCTTCTCTAGTGTGCATTCTGGGTTGCATATGTACCTGAGAAGGATCCTAGCTCACATTAAGAAGAAATGGCAAAAATAGGCTTTGAGTGCAAGAATTTACAAAACTAGTACTGATTCCACTGTTTGGACCAGGTTATATTGGAGGGATGGATAATGTAGAATCAGGACTGTGAGAACAGCTGGAAGACTAGATTGCAACCTATCCTGAAAGGGCAAGTTTTAACCCCCTGGACACAATCCTAACATTTGCTACGCCAAGCCACATGGCAGTGCTGTGACAAGATGGGGTCAGAGGATGTGTGTGGACCTGATGAAAATATGCCGCTCTGCCAGTGTCTTAAAGGTGCTGCTGAGCCCAGAATTCATTGCAAACAGTGATCCAGGAAAGTCACATGCAAAAGTGGGGGATAATTGCTGCTCCTGGAAGAAGGTGGGAGCATCTCCTAGACCATGCAGTCTCTGAGCTCCCTGGGGTCTTTGATCATAGCCATTCCTCTTCAAGAGATAGTCAGATACTTATCCTTCTCAAAGCATGGGATAGAAAATGGATTCCCTCTTCTCTCTTACTGCTGTGACATACTATGATCCTTTTTATAGGTGGGCACAAAGTAAAGCAACAGAAAGATTAAGACATGAGGTAATAAATACATTCCTAAGTACAACAAAAATGCAGTCTTAAAATTTCACAGCCTGGCCTTTTATACTGCTCTTCAAAAGGAACAGAGGAACACATCCAACATAATTTGAATTTTGGAGCTCCCACTTGACTATTCCCACTGAAGTAAGCCTGTGAGGTGAGCGGGGGAGGCAATGTCATTAAATGGGAAAAATGAATAAGGCAACATAGTTACTCTGATGTTATAGAACTTTGCTTGCTCTGCAGTGATTGCTTGAATGCTTTTTTGGTGGAAAGATTTTTTTTTAAGGCACAGATTCATTTCCAAAATGTTAACAAAGCTAAAGCCCCAGGAGCAGGCAAGAAAATTAGATATGTTCACACATTTAAAAGCATACAAAAATATTCCCTTTCTATTTTCAGGACAGAAATGCAGGGAGCTGCAGCAATCTATATCACCCTGATGAGATACCTGGTGATTTGCAGATGAGAAAGGGGACAAAGTCAGCACAAGGCACATGTGGACAACAAGTGCTTTGTTATCAATGTGATGATCATGGACTTCAGATACTTAGGAGTCAATAGAAAACCTTGCTGAACAGCAAGACCCCTGGGATGAGAAAACTACTTTTCACTCACCGTTCTTGAGTTTTGAGCCTATTCTGCACCTAGACCCCTCAGTCTGTATGAGACAGCACAAATTTACTTTAATTACAGCATGTTTTTCCAGCCTGGACCAGTCAGAAATTCCCTGTAAACGTTTGTGAATGGAAGTGGTAGAGCACGGCCACCTCCCAGCTGGAAATTAAATGGTTAAAGACTGAGATTTGAATGAGACAGTGTGTCTCGTCTGTATTCATAGAATCATAGACTTGTTAAGATTGGAAAAAACCTTTAAGGTCATCAAGTCCAACCATTAACCAGCACTGCCAAATCCACTACTAACCATTTTCCTGGACAACTCTTTCTTCTAGCTGCTTATAGCATATTTCATCTGCTTCCCTATCCTGCTTGGGTGATCCCTAAGGATATCTGCTTTTTTGGCCTTCCCCCTGATTCTTACCATAAGCACTCCATCCTATTGTCCTCATCATTAAGCTCTGGACAATCAAAACACTCCCTAATACACGGCAATACTGCTTGTCCTTCCTTGCCTATCCCTTTGGAAGAGTTTACAGCCATCCACTGCAGCACTCCAGCTCTGCCAGTCATCCCACAGTGTTTTCATCATGCCAACTGCATCATAGTTTTGCAGCTGCACAGCTGCTTCCAGCTCATCCTTTCTGTTGTGCGTGCAGTGTACATTGGTGTAGATTTTGTTTAACTGGATTATTGATCCTTCCACTGTTGTAGGGGGAGAAGCTATTCAAAACAATAATTGCCCAGACTGGTTTCCTTTACCAAAGACAAAACAGCTTTCTCAGGGATATAAAGGCAAAACTCCTGATTTGATTTCAGGGGGTGTGTTTTGAATTTTCTTAATTAGCAAGTACATTAAAAAGCTTAAAAGCAGGCAAGAGGGTCACTGGTTCCCTAAACACCTCAACTGCTGAACCTCACTGAAGAAATCCCCTCTTTTGTTCATCTCCCATTTGAAAAAGATGATTAAGTGAACTGGATTATTCTGTTAGTAAAACCAAAACAAGCTCAACTTCAGGAGGAGGAAACATGCTTCATGCACACGTTTCAGTCTTTGTTCCTGTTATTTATTCCTTTTGTCTTTCAACATCTAGCAATCAAAGGAATTAAAAGGATTAAAAAGCACGCACACAACAAGTGATGACTTAATACATCAAAGCAAGTGTGACAAGTGAAATAGGATCCAGGGAAAGAGACAGCTTCAAATTAGAGCTCCAAATTCTACATGTGAAATGGTCACAACACAATGCAACACATGGATCCCAGTAAAACACAACTGCAAATAAAAAACCAGCCTGAGATAGAAGCAGAGCAAAATGCACTTGTCAGTGTTACAGATGTAGCTGTGTACTGTGACACTTCAGATTAAAGATCACCAAAATATATCCACTTCTGCAGTTAATGCCAGCACAGGGCTATTTGCTCAGTGCTGCATTACTGAGTTTGGGCTGTGCCACTGGACACACAGGAAGGGTTAGATGCATCTGCCCACCACATCACCTCAGGTATTGTCAAACACTTGCTAAAATGAATGGCTTTTCTTAACTGCGTATCTGCTCTTTCCCACTGTGGTTAATGACAGGGACCCTAACCTACAGTTACAGAGGTGTCTCAGCTCAAGGTTCCCGGACAGATTTAGCCTAATTAAAACAACCACTGAAGTAACATTCAAAACCTACATGCAGCCTGATAAATGTCCCACACAGTTGTAAATTCAGTATTTTCTCACACTTTCAAGCAAGGTTCCTGGCTTGTCACATGCTCCAAAATTACCTACAACTACTCCCCAGCGGGTTGTAAATGAGAACAAATTAGGGGTGGGAGGCTTCTGATGACCTATTGCTGTATATGGAGGTGAGAAACAGGTTCAGGGCACTGACAATTCCACTTTCAACTGTATCATGCTCAGAGCCTGGCAAAAATTACATTTGTCATATACAACTAACAATGTAGCTGAATCAGAACAGCCATGGAGTTGCCTCCAGCACAATCAGCATGTCCCTGCAGACCAGAAATGATCACCCGTAGCTGAATATCATCACCCACCAGTGGGAAGCTGGCTGCTTCCTCCCTCCCCCCTCCCTTTGACTAAAATATTGTAATAGATTGTGCAGGTGTTCCTCAATCCTTTCATTGCTGACTCAAGTCTCTCCTCTCAGGATACACCTATACTGTACCACACTGACATGATGTTGCTGCAATTGGCACTCCGAGGGGAATGCAATTCGCCTTCCATGCAAGTAACTGAGACTTGTACTGCAGATGTACTTTTCATTTCAAATTGAAAGCCAAGTGAAAGCACACGCTGCCTCAGAGCAACATTCCTGCTCAGATGCTTGGCTAGATCAGGCCCTCAGTGTAGACAGGATCAATAAAGTTCATTGTAATGAACCACAATATAGAATTTCAGTGCCATGATTGAAGCAGCTCCTGGTCACCTGGGACACGACAGCAGCTGCTGCTGTTGCAGTTACTCAACAACACCCACATGCTGCAATATAGAGGGCAAGTCAGGGCATTTGGCCACTTACAGGGAACAGTGGATGTTCTGCCAGTACATCTAGCAACATTATTCCCCAGTGACAACCACCAATGCAGAGTGCAGTAGGGCACGATCCATACTGGCCAGGTTTGGTTGTACAGTAGATGCAGGAAGGATATGTTTTCCAGACACATAATAAATTTATGCAAAATGAATATCGCATTTGCTGCCCAGAGACACGAACACTTTGTCTTCCCTCCAACTGCTATCTTGGAAATCCAAATTGATTGGGGCAAGAAGCATCAGGGGAGGCCTCAGGATGCTCTGGATGAATGATATGCATTTCAGTCTGTCATAATGGCCAAGAGCAGACAGCCAGGTTTTCTATTAACTCCCTGTGTGATAGAGTCACATAGCCTCTTCTATTAGCAGTATTTCAAAAGGCCAAAGAAACAGCAATACTCATCCTCTTGAAGTACCACAACTTCTTCACATACTCAAACAGGTTTGCAGCTTCAAATAAGCCCTGAGCTGAAATTGGATCTTGATTACAAAGCTCTCAGAAGGTTGAAAAAAATGGAAGTTGAACAGAGGATTTAGTTGAAACTACAACTCTGGCTTTCGAAGGAGAGACAAGAAAGAGAATTCATTGCTCATTGGTGAATGGGTCAATGCAATTTGATGCCTGCAGATGAGAGCTGTCTCTGTTAGCAACGTGTATAAGTGTAGGGCTGTACATAGCTAAACAAGAAGCATTTGAAGATCTTCTCAGTAGATGTCTGCATGGAAAGTTTGGTAATTATAGGAGATGCAGTTTGGATAAGTCTGTGAAGGAAGTGATGATGAGCAGTGGGTCTTTCTCACACCTAGGTTCTTAAAAGGGACAGGTAAGTGAGGAGTATGTCTGGTGTCTTTGATGCCCAGTATGACACTGAGCAACATCCTTAGGACATCTTTTAAAAGCAGAAATCCTTTCTACAACCATCAGCAATGCAGTAGATTTTTGAAACAAATAAAACTCCTCCTTAAATGGATCAGAGATCCTATATCTGTTGGCCTTAAGAAGCCCACTTCTCCCTCACAATTGTCCCTCACACATACTTCTTTCTCAGCCCTGAAGTCTTCTCCTGCTTTTCTTTTCCATGTCAATTGTATAAGGGAATAAAAAGACCATGTTGTATCTGTGTCAGGCCTAAGTATGCACTGACCAGCAACTAGACCGAAGCAAGACAGCAGCAACCCTTGTTAATAGAAACTCATAAATCTCACTCCTTTGACCGTTCTACTCAAAGAAACATAATTTCTTCTGTCTGGAATGGCTGAAATTGGTCAGTTAATTCACAGACCATTAAAGGAAATCCAAGGAACTGAGAGACCAAAGGAGAGGGAGCACATGATTATGAATTCTTAGCTTCTTGAGAAAGCAGGCTAAAAACAGCAATAGACTCAGAAAACACCAAACTGTGAGATGCCCTGAAGAGGTTTGTCTGCAGCATCATCCACTAAAAGGTGGGTGGGAAAATCCTTCTGAAAAATTGCTCAGAAAAGAAGTTCATCAGGCAAAAGTCAGTGCTTACTATTATCTCTCTATTCCCTGGCCTCAGGAAGAACATAATTGCATTTCAGTTTAACTGTAAGGAAACGAGGGTGAGATATTCCCTGTCTTTGATCACATAAGATGTTTTACCAGGGAGAATCACTGTCTCCCCCTACAGGGTGATCCATATCCAAGGCTAATGAGCCTGCTAATGAAGATTACTACAGCTGCCAATCTTCAGCTCCAGAGAGACATCTTGCAGAGCAGAGTTCAGCTCCCAAGGGAGAAACACTGCAGGACAATGCTGGGACACCCTGGGGTAACACTGGATCTAGTCATACTGGGTAACTGAAGGAATCCTTGGCTGATAAAAATTGTATTATTTTACTGCAAAACTCTGATTTGTTTCTTCCCTCTCATTATAAGTCAAGGGAAGGAATATGTTCTTCCTTCCCCCAGGCAACACTCATTTGGATGCAAGTGGGAATTTCTTTTGGTGCTGTTCCTGGCTCTTCTCTTCGACAGACAGGAGAGTGCTTATTAGAGCAGATGCACAGAACATGGGAGATAGCCTGATTACATTCCCAGTGTTAGTCAGAGAAAATTCAAGAAAATATCTGTCCACCCTGCTGTGAAATGTTTGCCAGTCTTCCCAGTCTGTTCAAGAACAACTTAAGCTCAAACAGTGCTTTGAGTAATGTGGCAACATGTACCACTTGTATCCATTAATCCAATGAATGGCAAGCACTGCCTCTTCCACCACAAGCCCCATGAGAATCGTTTGTATGAAACTTTGTTCCTGGGAGAGATTCCCACGTCCTTCAGCAGGACAGAGAAATGTAGACCCATAGCTACAGTCTCTAACAGCAGATCAGCAAGGCAGACTCCTGTCCTTGCACTGCAGGTAACATGCTGTTCTACACCTACTGAGTGCTCAGCAAAAAGAAGTCTCCCCATTTTAGATTGAGAGGGTGACCTTGCTACATCACTCTCCTTCATGCCATTAGATCACCACACATTTAGGCAAAATCTGGACTAAAAGAAAAGCAAAAAGAGATGGCACGATGGTCAGAAGGAGCTGAAACCTCCCCTCCCGTCTATGCAGCTGGACAGACAGATTTATGACATTCTGTTCCTGCAGTGCCAGAGCAATGCAAAACTTTCTGTTGCCAGAGAAAGGAGATGGAAGAAAAAAAAAGGAGAGAGAATCTTGCAAGAGGCGTGTTGCTGTTACAGAAAAAAACAAATACCAGATCAAAAAGGTCTGCTTAAAGACAGTACATATGCCAGCTCCAGGGGATTTCAAATATTTATGGTTTGCTACATTTTTAATCTTTCCAGGGATGCTGTGCGTGGAACATGATGCAAGCATATCCCACGTCTGACATGACCGTGGCTTGTAAATCGCTGCAGCAGTGGGAAGGGGAGACTCACTCAAGGGTTCCTGAGGCTCATCTCACTGCAGGCTTGATGGAATTTTTCACTGTATCCTAGAAGCAAATTCTGAAATACCTGCTAACTCTGTGTCTGTCCCCAGCTATTTCATTCCAGGCAACGCTCACAGTACCTTCCAGAGCGCTCTCGTGATAGGCAGAAAGGCACAAAAGAGGTATGGTGCCACCACTCCAAGACATGTTATCCCACCTCTAGCACAGATGACAAAGGAGAGTCCCCATTCTACCTCGTGGCCTAAATAGATTTCTTGCCTTCCACATGATTAATAGCCTGAAACAGATTAATATTTGAGATCACACTGGGGAGTGATTTGCAAGTTACAACAGAGGTTTTGATTCTTCTGGTACAGAAGCATGGGCTGAAGTGCTTTAGCAGAAGTTTGGTGTGTTCAGAACACCTTAGGTACACACAGGACTAATGCATCTAACACAGGTGCTGGGATTCATTATTATTTCAGCTCATGTCATCTTCAATTAGAAGAGATTTCAGGTATGCTTTCTCATGTGCCTCTGCTTCTCTTCCTATAAAATAAACCTAAAACACCCAAAGCTGAGGTAATATTTCAAGGAACTCTGGCTGCAGCACACTGGCTCATGTTTGCCTCTTAACTTGGGGTGAAGCTGCATAAATTATTCAGGTTCTTTTATTTTAACTGTCAGAGAAATTTAGGCTCCTTAACCCATTTTGTCAACTATCATATGAGCCGAGGGAGTTTGGGAGACAGAAAGTACTTTCTGGAGGGTAGAAATGTCCATGTTAGCAAAGAAAACATGTGATATTCTAGGGTATAAAAATCACGTCCTGCTCAACTTTTTTTAAAAAGACATTACTTTTGCTCACTCTGAGGAGGCTGTAAAAGCCTGCCACAGCAGCACTGCTGTGGAGGTCACCATTTAAGTTGTCCATCTGTGATTACACCAGGTCCCAGGTGCTGATCAGCCACTATGACAGCCAGCTTTCCTTGAAAGCACTGGTACTATACTGCATCTTCACAGTGCTAGAATCACTCTGAGAGAGCAGCACCATCAACCATCCCCCCACCTCTGTGCCATTCTATGCATGTTGCTGGAGTTTATAAACTGTGGCTTATAGCAGGAGAGGACTACAACAAAAGACTGTCCTGTTCACTTTTTTAAGAATGGACCTTAATCATTCTGAGTGAGCTGAGTTATTCCATTGGGGACTTTGAACATCCAGTACTTTTCTCTAGGCCGCATAGAGATTGATAATTTTCCACTGCTTTTCCTTGCCTACTGTAATCTGGCAACATTAGACAGCACAAGAACAGCTCATTTGAGCAGCAGTTAAGGGATTACAACTGGACTGTATCTGACTATGCTTCCTTTCTCTGCACAATGACCAGGTCGTAATTAGGATGGGAATTATGGTGTTCAGTGATGTAGAGAGGCATTAAGCTGTTGAGCTTCTGGCGCTGTGACCAGGTATGTGCTGCCAGGTTTCAAAGTTCAGCAGCTTTTAGGACTGGCAAACCCATGGCTTCCCACTGTGGCACAGCAGAGATGATACATTGCATTTCTGCAGAGCCAGGCAGCACCAGGAGGAAATGAGGAGAGGGCACAAGAGCCATGGCATAGCCAGAGCAGCATAGCCCTGTTGCTCAGCTCCTCCACTCCTACTGAGCAAAACCCACATAACCATGTCCCTATGCAGGGAAATCCTGAGGCAAGATGCTTCACTATCAAACGTCCAGCTCTGTGGTGGTTTCACTGGAATTGAAGCACACACCCCAGTTTAGGAAGCACTATGCAAACCCAGTCACTTCCTCACCAATTTATTTGTAAAACCTCAGAACTGGTGCCTTAACACTGTTTTTCTCCCTTTTTATTTTTTAATCCACTTGACCTTTTGGAAAAGAAAATGTTATTGACTAGCTTTTGTAATGTTGACACGATTCTGAAGCATTAATTATTTATAACCATATAAAAATGATGCTAAGCACTGGGGGTTCATTTACCAAAGCTCTACTTCTATGCATGTTTTTTAAAGTGCTATTCATAGCAACATGTGTGTTGGAGAGTTCTACCACCAATTCTTCCCTTCTAGTGAGTCCTCAGTCAAGTAAAGCATTAGCCAGACTTGATCCTTCTAGCTTTTGAATTAGGAAATTGTCACCAGCAAAGGAACTCTCTTGAATGCTTATGCAATGCTGTGTAACACTTCCAACAGAATTTACAAATTTTATAATGATTTCTAACAATACAATGCAATGTGGCTGACTCACATAGATTGGATAAAAAAGCTTAGGAATTTCAATATGACAATTTGGTAAGAAATAAACAGAATCACACAGGACCCTGTAACATACTGGCCATTCAATGCCCTAAGGGAAATGTCTCCCAGTAATTTTTATAGGTATGTGTGGGCGAGTGTAGATTTCTGTGAAGATATGCATAAACAGGGAGCGAATAAAACAGAGTAAAAATATGTTTGGCCTTATGTGTCACAGAAACAGTATCCTCAAAATTTTTAATGGAATCTTCTATTGATAAGACATAGGATTTTTCTTTTTTAACTCTAAGCTGAACATGATGCAAACACATGGTACCACTTCAAATCAGAAGATTTTCTTCAGCTGTTGAAAAAAGTAACTCTGCTTTCCAATTTAAAATGATTTTAGGGAGTGTTAAAACATTTTCATTTTCAGTCTATTTTGTTTTAGCAGTAGTAAAAGGTGATACCAGAGGATAGAAAATGAGCCTTTTTCTGTTGAGGAGACTACCTTGAGATTTCAACCACAGTTTCACTACCATGAAAGACAGACCATGAAATATTATTCATCTGCTTTCCTATCTATCTACAGCAATATGGGTATCATCTGCTTCTGTGATAAAAGCCCCCTGGGAGGCTATGCCGTGCTTATCAGATGTGGCAGCAGTCGAAACAGCAGACAAGTAAGATAATAAATAATAAATGAGCCTATATATTTTGATCTGATGTAGGAAAATGTTAACTGTTAATCTGGATAATGGAGACTCCATGTCCTAAAATTCCCTACCCATGAACTTCAGGCAGTCTCTCTCTGAGAGCTTCAGCTGTGACTTTTCACTGGAATCAAGCTTCTGAAGGCATCAGCATTTCTCAAGGGCTTTCTCAGAGGAAATCACAGCCTCATACTAAATAGATTCATTTGCTTGGGGCTGATAATTAGTACTCCTCAACTGGATTTACCATCTTGGGATTTAGATCCTGTGCTTTGAGAGACACTGGGAAACACTATTGCTTCTTCCATTAGTTTTCCTCAGAACAGTACTGTCTGCAAGGGTCCTCAGTCCTTTCTGCCAGCAGAAGATTCATTCCTAGAAGTTTCTGAAGGGAAAGGGCTTGGGACCTACAGGTACGATAAAATAAACACTAGTTCAAGTCAGGCTGTGGTTGATTATATCTGACAGTTGCTCTACAGCATGATTCCTGCTGTGATTGAAGAGCTGCCAGTGAGCACAAGTCAGCACCACCTCAGACAGGTACTCCAAACAAAAACCCCAAGCAGCAGATCTGCTGGACTGGAGAGCTCTGCTGAGAAACCAAGGACTGAAAGCTAACACTGACCTTTCTCCTCCTCATCCTCTCAGGGCAAGGACCAAAGCAGCAAACCAAAAAGCAGGCTGTGTATATTTCCATGTGCTTCTCATCAGCTCAGATTTTTCCTGACATGACCCACACCTCCTTGACAGCACAGGATTAGGAATCAAGCCCCATCCCTGCACAGTGCTGAAGAAGCAATACCAGGCACAGGACCATAAAGCCAAGCATCCAATACTGGAAAATATGATTTTGTCAATTCCCTAAATGACCATGTGAATAATGTTTATGTCACATGTAGTGTTTGCCACAGGTAGCATCAAAATACAGCAGATATTTACAAGTGCCATGGGGAAATATAGTCTGATGTAATTGTTAAAGCTCTGTTCGTATTCCAGGCAGCAAACTACCATTTACAGGATGAAATTGTTTGCTGTTTAAACACTGCCAGTCAAGGACATTAATTGCTGTGGGTTAAATTAAACTAGATGGCACAGCAATAAGATTTGAAGCCTGGGAGAGGGGTGGGTAGGAAGGAGGAGGGGAGGAACAATCTCCTCTTATAAATAATGGGATCTAAAAAGGAATCTTTATAGGGGCAGATTAATCTGCAAACAGCCAAGTTCAAATCTAGTTCATGTCCTACAGGTACTCCACGGTATCCCAGGGAAGGCAAAAACACATCTCTGTCCCAAAACAAAGACTTCAAGCTTCCACTGGGGTATTTATTCTAAATATCTGATAAATCTCAAGTGCCATTTTAGGAGTTGGCTTCTCCCCAAGATGGAACATGCCACTCACTGTGACAGGGAGAGGAAATGCTCTCCTGCAGTTTTTTAAATACAGCCAGTGAAAACTGGCAGGCAAAGCAGCAAGTCCTCATGACAATCTTTTGATCAGTTCCTTGCAAATCTCTTACACAAATACAAGTGCAAAGACATACAGAGCAATATATTAATTTTGCATTGCAGGGGGAGAGGTAATTTTGGTACAAATATCTCTTGTATTCACCCTGGCTCCTTTCTCAGCTCACAGGAAGGCACATTATTTGTTCCTTTACAAATGTAAGTCCATCGTAAATAAATAAATAGCAGCTCTGGGCACTTTTTTTGGAGCTGTCCTTAAAAACACTAATCGAAATGTAATGACAAGCTGGCAGACAGTTTCACTTTCCAGAGCGTTGATAACCAGCTAAGCTTTCCAGCCACAAAATTAACATCACAGCTGCAAACAAAACCATCCTCCTGTCATTCATCCTGTCCCAAGCCTCTGCAAAAGGCAAAAAAAAATCCTCAACTCCCAAAACAAGAACTTTGCAGCATGTTTAGAAGGTTGAGAAGTTATGGCATGGTTTAGATGAAGCATGGAATGAATTTTTAGCATAAGGCCAGCAGAGAACACCTGCCATTTCTGCAGTTTCCACCAACATTGTCTAGAATTATTTTATGAGAGATTTGTCAGTAACCAGTGATGATTTGCTATAAATACCTGTATTAGGCACATCAGAGCACTGACAACTCTCCCAGGATGACGCATTTGGAACATTCCATGTGAACAGGAATTTCTTCTAGCCATGATGGAGGTGGACTGTACCCATGAGACGGACAACAATCATTGTCTTCTCAGCCTCATCAGAAGAGAGGAAACTACAATTTGTGTGCAGTAATTCTAGGAGACACAACCAGCCAGAGCAAGACTCCAAGACTCCGACACCCAGAACAATCATGGTGATCCCCTCCATTTCTGCTGCTATTGGGAAGATCAGATGGAATAGTTTAAATAAAAGCACAGGCAGAAGTTGACCCTCAGTGTCAAAACAATTTCACATAGTTCCAAGTAAATTTGTTTTAAGAAATACCTTGCGGCACCCAAAATTAATCGCAGACCTAGTCATACAAAGATCATATTAACAAACCAGGACCTGATTCCTCAGTCTGTGCAATCAGTTTTACCCTGGAGTAATTCCGTTGACTGCAGACAATCTGGCATGCACAAGTGAAGACCTGGGGCTTTAATCATTGTTTCCAAAGATGTAGTGCAGACAGCACTGATAACACCAGTAACACTTCCATCTCCCTCCCTCAGGACCACTCTAGAGCTCCCAGGTAAAAAATTGGCACTACCAGCTTTCAGGTGTCAGGAGAATTGAATAATTTTCTGACAATACTATACCTAAAGCAGTATTTAAATTGTATGTTAAATAAATGTTGTGATTATTAGAAGCAGACTTCTTGAAGTTGAACCACCAGGTAGCTGATAGCTATCCTATTACAAACTCCAGAAGCCTCAGTAGAGATGTACTTAATAGTTGTTTGGCATTAATTTGTCATGCAATAATTATCCTATTAAATCTAAATTAAACCCTCCACTCAGACACTTCATCTAAAGTGTGAACATAACAATTAAGAGAGAAGGGGAAAAAGGGGACGATTTCTGCATCATTTGCAGTGTAAGATTTTGTGCTTTTGTGACGAGCAGTAACAGCAGCAAAAAGGATTTAAGAGAAATCATTCCGAAACGGAAACACTCCTACCACAAACAAAAAACCATCTAAGTTACATATGGTGCACAGCTTAGGATAGCATCTTGTTACGCTACAAACTTCAATACATTTATTTCTTCACCATTAAGAGGTTCTGTATTTCACTTCCTTTGTAAGAAAAAAAAGGAATTAAGAAAAAATGAATAAATGTAGACAATTGACAAAGGCTTGGATTTCTCTCATCTATGTAGACAAATAACAGCTTAAAAAAAAAAAAGGGCTGAATTTCTTTTTTTGTAAGCTCCTCCTGCTATTAACAGCCAGAAATCAGGGTCTCTAGAGAGAGATTCATCCCACCCACCTCAGAGTTCAGACCTGACAGCTAAAATGAGACAAGAATGAATCCTATCCAAAAGCCAGACAGGAAGCCTGGAACAAGAAAAACTTTAACTTAGTTCTCATGTGCTAAACTGAGATTTGAGGCGCAGAGCTGTTCTTCCACATAGGATAATAGAGGTTGAAGTGCTTAAAATGTCATTAAGTAGCACTGCTGAGATGAGGACAGTCTGTGGGTATATAAGGTAGTTTTCTGGCCTTTTTCTGACCAATTTAATTTTGGGATCAAGAAGAATGGCTTTTTTAAAGCAAGACAAGATCTATTTCCACTTGCAATTGCTCATTGAATTTCCACATGAGTTGCAGAGCAGCACAGTATATGACAGTCACAGGAAGTTTTCTTCATCAATCTAAATCATTCTTTTCACATCATTTAGGTGCCTCTTTAAAAATGCAATTTCATTCAATATAAGAGCATCTTCCCTAGGTAAAAGCCCTGCTAAGTACTTTTTTGGTATGGGTTTTAGATTTTTTTTTTTGGTCATGTTTTTCTTAGGGACATCAGTTCTTTATGCCCTCTGGAACCCCAAAATACCAGTTGTTTTGTTGGTTTTAGAGTGCAGGATATCCTCCCTCCCTTGTAAGGCTGCCTGAGCTGAGTGTGTGTCTCTCTATGCCATTCTCCTAGGAGATAATTACCTCTTCACCTTTCTCTTCCTCTGCTAACACTCTCTTCTCTGCCAACTGCATTTTCCCACAGAGATAGTATTACTCATCTCTCTAACAAAACTCTGATGATTTCTCAAATTATACTTAGCTCTCCAGTCTGACACTTGTGTCTCTGTTCTCCGCTGTACCACTTTGTCTAATAAATGTCTTATCTAGATCCTTAGACTATTACAGCTACAAACAACACAGCCTTTTTCAACCAAAATGTTTTCCTCTAAATCACACAAAAATGTGACAGGAAGGTTCATTGTGGATTAAACTACTCACTGTCTCTGTTTGGCTCCCCTGAGCCGGCATCCAACCCCACAAGTCAGCTTGGGTTTAAAAGGTTGGTTTAAAAACTGCAGAAAGGAGATATCAAAGGGGGTAGGAATGCACTACAAAGAAAATATAACACACTTTGATAGCAGGAACAAGAACAGTAGCTAACCAGTTCTCTGAAAAGTTAATTTATACAATTTTAACACATTAAACTGGAAAGGAAACTTGTCTATTTGGAGATATCTGCCAATAACAGACTGAGAAAGCCAGCAAAAACAAGAACTATTCAGGTAATCATAAGCAAATATAATTCAAAACAGATTAAATCAGAGACACTGTTTATCATGAATGGCACCCACACAGGTAATATTTAGTAAAGTTCTCTTTTAAATGAATGTAGTGCTGGTGGAAGTGTGAGACGGACAACCCAGAAGGCTCATTTCAACCCACGGGGAGGGACAGCCAGGACAGAGCAGCACTCACCACTTCACTACAGCCCACAGACACCCCCACACTCACCCTGAGAATCAGCCAGTGCCTTGCAAACCATGGACAAGCTAAAAATAGGTTGTCATGCTGTCTTCTAAAATATTGTGAGAAGTGAAACTCTGCATTCTATGAAATATTCTGCCACAAGGACAGATTATTTGTGCCCAGTGTCTATCAGGAAAGGATTGTTTGTGCTCCAAAGCATCACTTCACACAGAGTTGCAAGGACTCAAGCAGCATTACCTCATTCCCATGATGAGAGGTCTTGGATGCAACATAACTATCCATAAAACATTTCCTCATATGGCCACGATAGGGAAAAGCTACATATGGTGCTGCAAAGGAGACCTCAGTTTTTTTCTCCAAGGCAATATAAAGAATGAAGTAAAAGATGGTCATAGGAGGGTTGGCAATGCAGTTCTCTGACATATCTGTTATGGATATCATTACTGTTTAAGGACTGGAGATTCATTACTGCTGCTGCCTTTATGGACCTAGTAACATTAATCCCCCTACTTGAGCAAAACCATGGGGTGTGTTGCTAATGACTTCCAGGTTGGTCTTTGGATGGTGTGAAGCCTATTTGATAATTAGTTCTCTAAATTAGCACTGTTTCCATTGTAATCACTCCCCTTCCCAAATGATTTCACATCACTGTGATTTTGTAATAATTTTTGGTTTCGTTTCCCATTATCACCACTGGAATCACATTGATAACATTTATTTAATCTTTTTCCACAGCTCTCCTGTACGTTTACTGTCACCATCTGCACACACATTGCATTGATCATATGAGGCTTTCTAACAGCATTAGTGTGTGGACTTATGACTATATTGAGTGCTTAAAGAAGCCTTTTTAAAGTTTGTTACTGGCTGACTGTGTCTCTGCTGGAGTCCTCTGGGGAGACCCAAGGAAGAACAATTGTTTTATCCTTCCTATCAACACTAGCACTGCTGCCTACCCCTGTTCTTTCACAGGGCCCAGGAGATCTTTTATAGCATCCTACATTGGCACTGCTGTGCTGTTAAACCCTCATGAATGCAACAATGAATTAATAACACCACTATATACCATAAACAACAGCTAACATAAAGGTAGCAACAAGATCTCTAGCAACACCTCCATATTCCAGTGCTCAGTCAGTGGTTAAAACAAAAGTGTCTGGTTTGCCTTGATCAGGCTGCTCAGAAAATATTTACAGGCTGATTTCCTTCCTTGTTCTTTTTTTTTTCTGGTAGGAGGCAAACTATGGCTCAAAGCCAAATCCAAAATATCCTGGGGTTTTTCACTGCCTTGTAAACAGTTAGTTATAGTCATTGATACATTGTTGGCATATAATAAACCCTTAATGTCCAGATTGCTTGTAAAAATACATATATGTTATTGGTGTAAGTACCAGTTGTGCCTGAAGGCCCTCTTTGAGATGAGTTCCCCTTAATTTTAAGATCTAGATTTGTTCACATTAAACAGACACTTGGTAACTTGAGAAAAACTTAGCAGCCTCAGTACAGAACCTAGAGAAACTCGGTGATTTGACAGAGGTCATAGCAGATAGTGTGTAGCATACACAGAAGTAAGAGAACACCTTCAATGGCAATTAAATGTTCTATTTATAATTCACTCACTGCCTGCATTGGCAAGAGATTGAAAAAAAGAATAAACTTGGAATGTAATGCTCAGCCATAGGTGGCAAAATTCTGGCTAGAAAGCCAAAGTAATAAAGCAAGAATATACTTTCTGTTCTCTATGATGGTGATATTCTCCCCTTCCAAGGTTTCACTTCCAGAAAAAAAACCCAACCAACCAACAAACCAACAACAACAAAAAAAACAACCCCAAAACAAAACAAAAAAACCCCAACCATGAGCTTCCCCTTTAAACCACAACAATGCATGTTTTTTTCCAATACGCCTGTTCCATGTACTATTGAAGCAATAGCATGGCCACCAGGGCCAAAGTTTTTGTCTTCTCCAGCTTTGAGACTGGATGATCACTTCTCCAGAGCCTGCTGTCACCAGACCCCTGCCAGCAGCAAGCAGGCCCTGGGATTCACCTCATTTCTGTCTTGGGTGATGACACAGCATGACCCAGCCCTCCTTCAGCCTGGAGTAAAACCAACAAGCAACAGCTGCTGAGCCAAGCACAACAAACCAGATATGTATGTCTAACTAAGAGGAACTTGGTCTTTAAGGGCAGGTTCTTGACCTGCTGAGCCTGCAATGGTTTGGAATTCACTGAGTCAAGTTGTTAAATGCAGACATATATGGGCAGGCACAGAGGAAGTGCCTTGGTGGACTGACCTTAGGCACTCAAACGAGCACCAAAATATTTAGAGAAACCATTAATACTGTGTTTTCTGTAAATACACATTGTATAAATGGGCAAATTGAGACCTAAGGAGCTTGTGTTCTAGAGAAGCCCTTGCAAAAGGCAATCAGGAATTTTAAATGAGAATAATATGCCCAGCGGCTTATGGATCATGCATAACGGCTTAAATCACATTAATGCGGTGTTGGTACAAACACACATCTCATTTCCACTTGGTCCGATTTAAGTACCATACAGAGCAGTCTCACATAAGGAAAACACATTCACAGACATTTTGCTCATGCCAGGAATAGAGGGGAAAGACACAGGGTAAATTACTGTAGCATGTTTGGGGTTGAAATACATTGAGATCCCAAGATTTTCAGGCTGTGTAGTAAAAAGTGTGTAGCAACAGGTAGGTAGGTAGATTACTTCCATCAGTGTTTCTGAATTTGAACCTGTATGAGGTTTTAAATATGTGAAGGCTTTTTAAAAAAAATCCTGAGGCTCTAATAAGCCTGAGAGATGCCTCCTTCCTCCAGGCACAACCACCTCCTGGGAGCGACTAGCAGAAATTCATGGGTTATCATGGTGTGGTAGGTGCTGGAAGAGAGTTGCCTTATGGAGTGCAGATTTACAGGGAGTCTAGGGATCACCAAAGAGCAATAGTTGCTACATTAACAAGCCACTCAGATCAACAGTTATCTCATGGAACATGGCTCCTCTTCAGCCAATTTAACCATGGTTCACATTCACTAGTTTCAGCAATATCTTCAAAGCTAAAACTCAGGAGATCCATGCCTCTGTCATACTGCAGCAGGTGTTGCAGGCTGTGCAAAACCTGGATTTGATATGGTGTAATCTCTACAGGAGGAGCCTGCTTCAAACCAAGACAATGTTCCCAGTATGCAACTGTCACTTTCACACTTTCTCTGCAACCTTGTTTGCTGGGCAGTGAGGGTAATAATTTAACTGCTTCTTCCCACCCCCACCTTGTGATGGGGAAGGCTCAAAGAAAAGTGTTGGCTATTATTTATTGTTTGTTTCTCTTGAACATCCCATGGAGACTTTAAGTCTATTTAGTGCAGTACTTCTGAACCGACAGCTGATAAGGTTTCCATTACTGATCTTTAATGAATGGGTATAGCTGGGGAAACAGAGGATTTACCTTCCCTTCACTCAGTGTTTGCTGTTTCCAATCACAGAGCTGTTACACTTTCCCCAGCTCCAGCTCCTCCTCTCTTTCATTTCTCCTGCAAACTGGAGGGTCAGCTCTAGGTCAGGCACAGATGGAGGCAATGCCAACATACGTGACCTTGACAACCTAAGTTTTGCAGAGGGCTTCTGGATAAATTGGACTAGAATATTTTAATTTGCCATCTCCTAAGCATATCCATCCTCACTGTGAGACACTGGCATCATGTGACTGCTTCCCCAACTTACCAGCTCCCCTCAAGGTGTACTGGCCATGCTTTCTTTTCCTACACATTTGAAGCAAAAGCCAGTAACAGGCACTGTACACCTGCAGGGAATAAATCTGTGTTCTTATTTCCAAAAATGTTTAAGCAACAAATAATTTTCTCAGCATTTTCTCTTGTAAGTACTACTAACAAAATAGCAAGCAACCTTAAACTGCTCTTCAGCCCCAAAATACCACTTTGTGGATTCAAAAGAGCAAAATTTGTCCGTCCTTCTGCATCCCTAGGAAAGTCATTGCATGTCAGCCAGTTATTCTTGACACTGGCATAGGTTAAGGAGATGGTAAATACAGCAATCCTTGACTAGCTTATTCCTATAACCACTTCCTCATTGTATTAGGTATAAAATTCAAGTAATGTATTTCTGTGAATAATCAGAGAGAAATGAGAAGCTCTGTAGATTCGGGCACAATTCTTTAGGAATAAAGGTGATAGTACATGCTCAGAAGACATTTACATGTTTCTTGTAGAAAACACATTTTTGTTAAGTTCTCTATATTACATTTTAACTGACACAACATATAGAGAAAAAATCCTTAGGAAAGTCTTCTTCTTATACTGTTTCTGCCTTGCCCAAAACTAAGCAGCAGTGTTGAAATCTTGCAAGGAAGCTCATTCCCTTGAGGTTGTTAATCAGCATTTCAGTCAAAAGTTTGGGGAAGCTTCCAAATAAGACTTCAAATTTTTATCTGAAGCAAACCAGACTGCCAAATTATATTCTGGTTTTGTAAGACAATCATTAATAACAATAGCAAAATGAGAATTGTAAAGATTATTTTTTCATGTGTTTTATTAACGTGAAGGTAGAATTATGCTGATCAGATCAGCACAGTTGCATCAGAGATAAATTTGGTCCATTATTCAATTAATCCTTCAATGCACTCCTGTGGTCAAGGTAATACATTATTATTATCTCCACTTCTGTTATTCCCATTACAGACATTAGTTCCAAGAATGTGAACCATTTATTGTCAAGGGTCCTGATCCTGTAATAGGATGTGCTGGCAGAGACCCCAGTGCTCACACCAAATTCCACTATCCTGAATGAAACTCATCATCCTTCATTAGGACAATTGTTGCAAAGTACCATTACCTCCTGTTGTGCCCACCCAGTTGAATAAGTGCTTGCACTGTTTAATTTAAGCTGGCAATAAGTAAACAAAGAACCTGTTTGCATTTACTGTAACTGGGGCATGTTTAATTGACCACCTTGCTTTTGGGAACATCCCGTTGTCCACACAAACAAAGATGAGACAAATAAGCAATTGTGAGTGTCAAAACAGAAGCGTTCTCAGTAATCCAACAGAATAATTGTACAGTCAACACACTCCACTTCCCTGCTCACCAGTCAATACACTGACTACTTTTAAGATGGTGTTAGTAACCTTTTTCCTCTTTAAATAACTGTTGAAACAGTTCTCCTCTTTGACATTTGAACCACCTGCATTTATGTTTTATTTTGCAGCAGGACTGTCCTTTTAAAGAGCTCAGAATCATGGAATGGTTTGGATTGGAAGGGACATTTAAAAGTCATCTGGTTCAACACCCCCTGCAATGGACATGGACATCCTGAACTAAATGAGGTTGCTCAGAGTCCCATCCAACCTGACCTTGAATATCCAGATTGTTCCCACTTACTGTATTTTGACTCACAGTTTGGAGTGATCTTAGCTGGACTTCTTTGGGGTGTGTTAACAAGATTCCTTTTGGATGATGCTTAACTTGAAGATATACTCCAGGAGCATTTAAATGCTTTGGTAACAAGTATTCAGTCTCAGGCCAGACTAGAGCTACCTATGGAAAACCCTTAAAAATACATACAGCATGGACACACAATCCTCAGCTACTGCTCTTTTGTTCTATGGTTCACACTATTTACTGATGCAGAACAATCCACTGCCTCAACCCCCTTGACCCTCAGCTAACTCCAGTGAAAACAACATGAGGTCAGGCTGATTGTAATGCTGTTACAGAGCTGTTAGGACAGACACCTGCCCATCATGAGCCACAGTAACATTCTAGCTTCTTCAAGATTGGTCTCCAAACTGCTATTAGGTAGCCCAGGAACCTTAGCTGCAAACACACCATTCAGTAA
The DNA here is from genome assembly GCF_047495875.1 of Pithys albifrons albifrons. Lineage (NCBI taxonomy): Eukaryota > Metazoa > Chordata > Aves > Passeriformes > Thamnophilidae > Pithys > Pithys albifrons. The sequence continues at coordinate 14,571,662 of NC_092470.1, forward strand.
GAAATAATTCTGCTTGCTAGTTAAACTGCAAAGAGCAAATAATAATAGCAAGCAATGCAGGAATGCCATATATTTTATTCATTAGCATTGCTAACACAGAAAATGTTTCTTTCCCTGTGATGAATCTTACTAATTATACTTTGAATACAGGAGAACATATTCAGAATATCGTGTCAAACATACAAGTACAAACTATATATTTAAAATAACATAGAAAATGGCCAATTTTGAAACATTTTAGAAAAGAAGGTTTTTCTATTGCTACATATTTTGAACACAGATGTTCAATACATTTTCTGAAGTCTAATGTATATCAAACATATAGGAAACCTTCCCCTCCCTTTCTATGCGCCACCTTCTTATACTAGCCAGAGTAATATTCTGAGTAAAAGACCCATGGGCAAGAGATTTGTGGAGTTACCCCTGGAGTACTTGGGCTCCAAGCTGGACAATGCTCTCTAGGCATTTGGAGACCTATCAGGTATTGCAACTGGTAGCAAATTGCATCAGATAGAGCTATAATTTCTTTTTATTACAATTCTTGCTGGAAACTGGCCCTTTTAGCAGAATGAAAAACAAAATAATGAGCCTGTCTTTTTAATCCCCGAGAGGGCCGGTTAATTTATGTTCACTCACTGTTTAGTTTTCATGGGTCCTAAAATTTGCACAGAGCCTCAGGGTCTGCTCTGTTCCATGATTAAGTGAAGCAAAAAGCCAGAAATGCTGTTCTACAGCTCCTCACTTACAATCTGCTTACAAACAGTAGATCACTCTGTGGTGTACAAGAACAAATACATTTTCCTCCTGTTGTAACTAACTCAGACAAATGTTTATTTACTCTCACAGTAACGACCATGGAGAGATCAAGCTCCGTAGTGAGCTGGTCATTCCTAGCTCTGATACTAAAGCTCTGTGTAAATGTTGAGTCACTGTCTTTATTCTTTCCATTGTGGATTCCCTTTCCCATCACACTAATGAGGACAAGGGTTTTTCACAGTGGAGTCCTCCACTGACTACTTCAAAACAAACTATTCCACTAAATTACTACACTTCATAACCTCTGGAGGAAGTGACAGTTTGATTTGGAAGGCAAATGTTCACATGCTTTATGTATTTTTCCCCTCTCTATACCTATACACACACTTGTATGTATATGTCAATACATATACTTCTAGAAGAGAGGTGAATCTAAGTTTTTACTTGAAAAATAGCTACAGTGAAGGGAAGTATGAGATATGAGCATGCACATAATCTCTTAAGTAACTTACTCCTGTTACAGTTTTCTTTGTAGATAAACAATAGAAAGGTTCATTGCCAAAATCTATTCATGACCAAAAGAGTCCTTATGTTGCTGATGTAAATAACAGGACCCCACATAGGAACACGGGAATTCCAAAATCATTTGGCAGAAGCATCAGTTCACTAATCTCTAACATGACATGAAGCCACCAGCTATAAGGCACAAATACAAAATTTCCTCTGACTACTACAGCAGTACAGCCACAGAGGAACTGCTCTCACAATGTCAGTAGTGAAAAACAAGAGAAAAAAACGCATTAAAGAGCAGCCAACAATAAGCTAAAGAAAAACTTTTTCCTTGCTCTTGTAAGAAATGATGCCAGCTGAAGTAGAGATCAAGTTTCTCATTTACACTTTCCACAGCTCTTTTTTTCCCAACAAGCTAGACAACTGAAACATGGAAGATGACATGCTTTCTTGCTGAATGTAACTGAGTGTTTCCCACAGAGGCGTGCCATGCCACCACATTAATGGATTTCCACTTCACAGTTGCTTCTGCAAATAATACCAACCTTTGCCTTTGTATATATCAGAAACCAAGCAGACAAAATAACTTCTTTACTAGAAACAAGCACTTCCATAAGCAACAAAAATATAAAAAAAAGGGAGGTTTTGGTTGAAGGAATAAAAAACCCCAAACATCTAAGTGAAAGCTGAAAATCGGTTTTCTAGAATTTAAAAACATTGGTAAGATAATGAAACATAGGATTTGTTTCAGCTTATACAAATAAGTGTTTATTTCCAGAAGACAGTAGTTGCTGGAAAACAGAAAACCTTCCACTGTAAGAGGCACATGGTTGATATCAGGCAGAGCCCTTCCCAAACAGAGATTATATGAGAAACAGACACCTCTATTTCTTCCTTAGTCATATTCAATTTCTCCAAGCTATGACTATTAAAATGAAGGCTGAGCCATCAAAGTGTCATTGAGCTGAGGAAGGAGAAGCTGAAGCTAAAGCAAACAAATTATCATCAAAACCAAGGGAATTTATTTTAAGCAGAAAATTAATATATTTCATATTAACCTTGTGCCAAAATCAGACTGCTGTAGAAGAATTTTTAATTTGGTTTATTTATCACTGAATAAAGTTCTTCAGGTTTGATCCCTCCCTTATAAAATCCTTCAGTGAAAGGACAAAGGACTAGATTATGATCTTGCTTATGGCTGTGTAAATCTCTGGTAACTTCACTGTAATCACACTGCCATGGATATTTACAGTTCATTGTAAATATTTTGAGAATTGTAGTGGGTTTAACTTTATAGAGGACAAGATACTTTAAATATAGGAAATGTAGGCTTCGTACTATCAAACACCATCTGTAGGGTTTAAATTTACCACCATGAACATCACTTCCCAGTGTAACACAAATCCAAATCATAGAATATTTTGAGTTGAAAGAGATCCACAAGGATCACCAAATTTCAAATCCTTCAGTCAAGGCTCATAAGATTCAAAGGGCATCACTTAGCCCCCATGTTTCTTCCATGAGAGTTGAAACTACTCAAGACAGATACCTCAAAGCAGCACTGAATGGTATCACATGCAAAGACTGTTGGTCAATTCTAATTAAGTCCCAGCAAGAACTGAGAGATCACTTATTTGAGACAGTATAAGGCAATATTTTTCCTGGCATTAATCCACTGAGAATCCTGTCATCCCTCGTTCTTTCATTTCCTAAACATGACATGCATATTTCAAATTTCGCATTTTTACTTGATAATTATTTAATAAGATAGGGATGGAATAAGCAAATAATTGCTTGAGAATGAACATTTAATTTCCAAGAGTGTCCTGAGAGATGTTTCACTGAGCCATAGCAACTACCTGCAAATTCAGTGTCAGATACATCTCACTAATTTAGGACTCAGGAAGACAACAGGCATTAGCACTAGGAAGATTGTAGATAGTGCTAATCAGATAATGAACATCACAGTGGTGAATCTACAGACAGAAATTACACAGCTGTTCTGCTTGTCTGAGATTTGAAATGCAAATTATTTTGTAGATCTACTCAATGAATTCCTGATTCTTTTTAAAATTTTGCCTTAATATCGTTGGGATGATTCCTCTTTTAACCTCTTGCCCTTCAACAGATGTTTGAATCTGCCTTGGTAATATGGATTTTGGCTGGTAGGAGTTGAATGCAATGTACCTTCAAGTTGCAGGGTATTTAAGGATAAAGAGCAGAGAAGTAAAGTGCAGCAGTCAATGGTGTTATGCCAGTGGTATTTGATCAGTCTTCGTTTATGAAGATATTTCTAAACAGATGGATCTGACTACATATTGATACTGTTTATACCAAGCCCTCTTGGGAGAGTCATATGCTTAAAGATAAATTCCAGGGTTAGTTAAGACAGAAGTCACAGAATGAAAAGCAAAATAATGTGCTAACATCTCTGCATTAGACCAGTCTGCTGCTTGACAATGTCAGGAAGGGCATGGAGCATAATAAAACTGCACTAATTCTGGTTTTGTGGCAAATAATACTTAAGACTCAATAACAGAAATTGTAAATGGAGTTAGTCAAGCTTTGGAATAAGGAACTGCTGTTCTACTCACTTCCACAAGTGAAGTCCTTTGATTCACTCTACACCAAAGGATGACACTGAGCATAAGACAAACCTGACTGCTGACATCCCATACTGATTTTCATATTGCTGCAGAGAAGCAAAACCAGTGACAGATCCATGCGGGCACCCCTAAAGACTGAGACTGAGCATTAAGACCTCTCCAGAAACACCGAAACAGGCTGTTCCCCTCTGTACTGAGTAGCACCATACTCTTGGTGTACTCTGTGTGAAATTATTGGTGGCATGAATCAAAGTGGCAAGACCTGCCTCTTATCTGTGCTCACTTAAATTGAGTACTTTGTATGTGTATCTCTAATGTAGTTGGGTACTATATTCAGCAACAGTGATAGAGAATCCTCAAGTACAAACATGCACCAAGTGATATTTCTGATTTAAAGGTTAACGCTGATTCAAATTGCTTTTATCCTTCCCTCCTGCTGTGAAGGAAAATGTTCTTTAGATGTAATTTTCCAGAATATTCTCTTTCAGTATCTCACTACTTTGTCCCCCGGACTTCCTCATTCTCTCCCTCCAGATTTGCAAGAACAAATTACAAACATGATTATTTGCAAACTTTAATGCCCTTGACTGTAAAATACTAATAATCTTGATCCTAAATCTTATCATTGGACATAGGGTAATTGCTGCTTGACCATTTCCTGACAGCTGTTGTCCTGACTTCCTATCAATGCTAAATCATGAGTTCTTCATCATTTTGTAATAGATTAAATTATTTCCTTTTGCTGAAAATTGTTTTGATATTTACTATACTCTGTTCATTGCCATCACTCTGAATTGTGCTGGGAAAATTTAAATGCTTTGAGAGAGATTAGATAGATGGGTACATAACTGTGAAATTTTACAGTTAATATTTGCAAAGCACCTAGAGAATTCAGAATAAAGGAGGCATAAGAAATGTAGGGATTTCTTGTTATGTTTCAATGCATGAATGCAAAAGAAGAAGAGAGGGTGTGAAGAATCAACTCAAATAGTATGGTAGGTCTCAAAAAGTCACTTGCTTTTATCCACCACTTCCCTGTTCTCTACCACCTCAATTGGCACTTGCAGAACTAGACTTCGTTTGTTTCCTCTGAGATTTTCCTTTAAAAAGGATCTGAATAGATATAGGGATTTCTATAGAGCACAGGTAATTAGTGCTGGAGGACTCTGATTATCTCTTTATACCACTCCTTACCATTTGACACAATTCCACATAATAAGCCTTCCCTTGAACAAACCTGGTCTGAGGCAGTGTCTCCTAGGAGGCTGATTCACAGTGTGAGGAGAAGAGCTTCAGCTTTCCATCATCTACAGACAGGTCCTTTTTCTTCTCTTCCCTAATAGTTATTGGAGAGCAGAAGAATGATACATGGCATTTAAAGGGAAAGTCCCTGTCCTCTGCATTTTCCTGCCAGTAAAACTGTGGGACAACCACTTATTTTTACTCTTTTGCTAATTTTCTTTCTATGCTTTCCCTATTTTAATTAAAATGAGATCAACAATCCACAAGAAAACAAGCTCAGGAAAGCCACACTGAATATACATCTGCATGATAGTTTAATAAAAATTTCAAAGTTAGGATATTGAATAAAATTAAACAATTTCCCCTAAACAGAGTGGGAATTAAAATAAAACCCAACAGCAACAACAAAACCAGGAGAGATCATGATCAGTTAATGATGAATATTGCATTGCTTTGTTGCCATATATCAGTTCATGCCCAAAGAGATAATTTGGAAGATGGGGAGAACTATTAGGGGCGTTTAGGGAAATACCAACAAAGACCAAAAAGCTAAACTATAAGAAATAATAGCAGACAACAACAAAAGACCTTGAGGAACATGAGACTAATTAGAGAAGTCGGCCATGCGTTTTGTTATCACTACATTACAATGAATGGAAATGAGGCCAGGGCTTGAACATCTCTCCTCAGGAACACCTTGGGAACAGGAGCACAGAAAATTCTGATCTGCCCTTGTATTAGTCATTTAAGCTCAAAGAACTTTAACTGATACAGAGCTGATTTTAAACAAAAAGACATAAAAATTAATAATCGCTAAAGATTAGAAGTTCAGAAGACATTAAAAGAGGGACTGAGTAAATAAAAGTTCCCACATACTTTATTTCCATAAGAGTCAATGGGGCAAACAAGCTAACAACAGAACTCATGACAGGGAGAAATAACCATTACACTTCACAGGCATTTGTTTAGAAACAATTTTCTTTTGCCAATAGCTATAAATGGTGCAAGCTTCAATACTTTTATTTGTACTTAAATGAGAGGCCACTTGTCAAATATTTGCACAGAATAAACCTCAGCTCAAAGCATTTTAGTGTATGCTTTGCTTTAAATATGGTAGTAATCTCACCTCTAGTCAGCCGAATCCTTAAAGTCATGCTGTGATGAACCACATCTGTCTCTCAAGATTCCACAATAAAAATTATTGCTTTGCATTTCAGCAGTGAACAAAGTGATTCCCATGTACAGTTTGTTTACAAAACACTTTGTCAACCAAATGGATCTTAAGTAACTCCATATTCTTATGCAGAAAAAAAAACAAACACAAAAACCACCCCACCCGCATTCTAAATGTGAATAACAGTAGACAAATACTACAAACTAAAGCCAACCTGACTGCTGATTCCTCTGGGAAAGACAAGTTTGCTTGCAACTGCATCAAAAGCAGCAGCTGGCCAGCCCAGCCTGCTACTGGGATGATGCTGCTAATAAGCAGTTTGAAGGTGCTAAAGTAGATGACATGGTGCTGTTTCAAGAATAAGGCTCCATGACAAGTATATCTGGGAAGAGGCTGGTGAAAATGCCTACTGCTTTTCTTTCTAGCCATTTTTCACAATGATTTTGCCACTCTTGCCTAAGCTTGCAACAGAGGCAATATTTTCTTTTTATTCCATTGTTTAATGCTTCTGAATGCTCTGACAACTACAAGGGTGAAAGACAACCTGCAAGTGACAGTAAAAGCCATCTCTCTCTGTTTTAATATCCAGTGTGTATATCTGTAATACACTGTTCAACATGACTCTCCAAGGCTGCTTCCATAAGAATCTGTGAAAGTTGAGTCATAGTCAAAGCAATAGCGGCTCTTGCTCTTTGCTTAAGAAGTTTGGGGCTTTTTGTTTCTATGTTTTATGATGATATAGTTCCATCAGCTGGTGGTACAGTCTGACAGGGGCTGGATGCAAAGAACGAAACACATTCTCTATCCAACCAACACTGTTTCTGTTTCACTCTTTCTTTTCCTTCCTTCTGTAGCATGACTTAAGACATCCAAACAGCCTTCATATCACAATGGAGAAACATTTCCTGCCCAGCCAGCAGAGGTAGTTTCACATTTCTATTTAAACTCAATGTTCTCAGGACAGAATCAAAACAGAAGACAGATGTTTGATAAGTATCTAGTCTGGATGGGAAGATGGTGACTTATAAGGAAGGAAAACACAATCTTTTCATTCCTCCTGGGTAAAAAACCACATAGGTTTTGCATTTTCAGTTGAAAGCTAGATTGCATCACATAAACATATGCCAAGCAGTGCAAGTTTGCAATGGCTTTTGTCCTGAGTTTGGAAGCATGTTGATACTGATACCCATCTCAGTCTAGTAAACTTGACAGAATCTCTTGGTTAGATAAACTGCTGCTCCTTTGCAGGTCACTAGATGATGATGGGGAATATTAAAAAAGCTCTTTATGCAGAGAGTGAAGCTGCAGACCTTGCTGTAGTTAATGAGTGAAGGAACACTTGTTGCTACCCATCATTCCATTCAATTCCACTCACGTCATGTAATCTCAGACAGCACAAATTGCCATCAGTGTGAGATACTAGGAATGCCTCAAACCCCACTGTGGATTCAGCACAAGAGGTGGAAACTGAACAGCATCTCTGGGGTATCCTCCTGGGGTATAGCTCTAATTAACAAGGTTCTATATAAAGAATTTGTTGAGTTGGTTATTTGAACAAAAAAGTCCATCTGGGCTCCTAGAAACAGGACCTATTTGAAATTATGTTCCTTTTTATATAGCTTGGACACAGCAGAAACTAACGTCCAGAAGGGAAAAATTTTCTTGAGATAAAAAGGAGCTGGCTGTTCTCTGCTGATCCTTTGGCACCATGCCTGACAGTACTTGAGAAGAACAAAGCTGAGAAATAGAGGTTCAGCACTGATAAGATGTACCCACTACCTCTGAAGCACTTCCACCCCAAAACCCACTAGAAAAATCACTCATAGGCAAAACTTTCAGCGTGGGAGGGACACAACGATTGGGAAGCTGAGCCAAGTCTGTCCAGAAACAAACACAGACAAAATATTAGCTGATATAATTTGTTACAGGTTTCAAGGATATGGAATACAGAAATTCAGAAGAGGAGAGGTGACAACTCTTCTGTGTCCTAGACATCCACCTATAACTTGAGCAGGAATTCCCAGAACTACCCACTCTTATCTATTCCTAGTGACTTGGAGCCAAAAAAAACCCCTCCTGTCTTCAGGAATTTTTTTTTCTTCATTTTTTTTCTCATGCCTGTTCATATTAAAGCACCACAAATAAGAATTTTTTTCAGTACTGAGAAACTGGAAAATATACCAAGAAGAGCAAGGAGAAATGAATTATGAGTGCTGGAGGGACTCACTTGCAAAGAAAGATTAGAAGAACTAAATATGTCTAGCTTGGCAGAGAGATGACTAAGCAGGAGAGGGGGAAGTGATAAATGTCTACAAATATTTGAAGGGCGTATACACTGAGGAGGCAGAGAGATTCTGCAGTGTGAGCCATACCAGGTGGTGGGATTAGGAGTAAAGAAATGAAATCAGAAAAGGATAACCAAAAAGAAAAAAAAAAAAGGAAAAAGAAAAAAAATCCTCTCACAAAGCAAAAATTCAACTGAAGGCTACATAAACCAAAGTCCTCATGAAAATGATATATATCCACATCTCCCACACTGGGGATGTGGAGATTTTCTCAGAGGTAGAAAACTCAGTATATGAGACATATGGGAGGGCTGCGGGAGTGCTTTGTTGTTTGCAGAACTAAAGGAAAGAGCTGTGCCTTGATGCTGAGAGACCAACAGGAGCCTCAGTGGACAACAGGTGTCCCACCAACACTGTCAATTAGAGAGCTTTAGCCAGGAAGTGAAGGTAGTTGTATCCAATTGAAATCACAAGAGGAAGGTTTGTTTGGAATAATTTAATGACCCTGAACTTGGTAGAGCTACAGGACTTTATAGATATAGTCCAGCCAGATGGTCCCTGGAAAGCAGAAAGCTTTGGGTCTGTTAAGCATTCAAAAGGATGATGGTGAAAAACCTGAAAGATCAAGATGGAAGACAAAAGCATCATATTCCTCCATTTTAACCAATTTAACCAGGTCAAAAGGAGACAGGACAGAATGTAGTTCATTCCCCAGCTTAGTTTCTGATGCAAAGCACACCAGTGCTTCTTTCAGCACCTCCAGCAGTCAGGAACTAAATGTAGCCAATTCCTTATTCAGGAAAACAAAAATCCCAATTGCCTTCCCCTTTCAGACATGGAGGCCCCCAGTTACCACCACAGACATCCCCCAGTACATAATTTCAAGCCCTCTCCTGCTTCACATAGGCACACCCACCTGTGAACAGGAAGAAAGACAAGGCAATCCAGAGATCACCTCTGAGGGCACATAATTGAAGGCTGTATTCTAGACCAAGCTCAGCTGGATGCCAGCCAGGACATGCAGCTCAATTGTTTTAGAGTCACAGACAAGCAGTGCCTCCTCCTGCCAATACAGGAGGGGCAGACCTCTATTTTTGTCTTCCTGGAACTGGGTCACTCATCATGCACACAGCACTTGGCTGTTTTGCCTGAGGAGGGGCCATGAGTCCCAGATAATACATTGAGTCCTTCCTTAAGAGATGTATTTCCAGTGTTAAGCCTCTCCTTTGTGCAATCTTGTGTAAACCAGGCAAAAAGAATTCCCACAAGTCTGGATACATGAAGCATGTCAAGGTCCTTCTCTTTACACTGGATTTGATTCAAAGTTTGATGTGAAGTTACAACCTCAGCTAGTGTTTTCAGTGTACTCCATGTCCCTCATAGAGGTTTGCAGTGGTAAAATCCCATGCCTGTGACAAGGAACTCTCTGTAGACAGGGTGATCCTCAACTGCTTGACAAGCAGAGCTAATTCTACTAACATGCTTTTGTAAATAGAAATAAAAAGAGAAGATATTTGGCTAAAGTGAGATTTCAAGCTGATGGTTGTATATTTCTTTAAAAACTGAAATAGACGAGCAAATGAGGCAGCCCGAGGTCACAGCAGTTGATGTGGTGGATGAGCTCAACTAGACAATAGTACTGTAAGGAAGAGACAAACTCCTCTCTGTCCCTGCAGAAAACTAACACATTGCTATGGCCAAAGCATGGCCCTTCACACTTGGAACACCAGAGATAAAAGTCTCAGTACAGGGACAACACCTGCTACAGTCAGATAAAGCACAAACAATGAGGGAGAACTTCATCTTTTACGGACAGAGGGGAAGAGGCAGAGGGGAAGTTTTTCAGGATTTCCAGTGTTGTGCTCAAACCCAAAGTCAGCCATTGTTTCCAGTAAGCCAAACCCTCCAAATAAAAGATGCTTTTAATAACATAATTCTCACCAGAAATTACATGGGCAGCCATCACAAGGTTCTCCCACCCCAACAGAGGTGGCTGTCCAGCAAATAAATTCTTATCATCCATAAGAACCAAGCTCTGGTCCTCCTTGTTTAGGATCCAACACTTGGACAGAGCAGCTGTGATGACCTTTCCACATGGAATCAGGCATGAGGCATCCCAAGGAAAATACAGGGAAAGGGGTGATAACAAGACATGCTCTTCTCTTTGCCCTTCCTAAACACATGATCCTCCTACGGACAGAAAGAACAAGAGATCTCATTGGAGCCATTATGCAGCTCCTGCTCTCCTTACACTACATGAAACATAATGACATACCTTGATCTGGGTAAGGTAGGTGCTGAGTCCACTGTAGAGGTAGGCTGGCTTGCAGCTTGGAAAGTCTTTTCATCTGGAAAAGCAGCAGCTGCCATTCAACAGAGCCACTTCTCAGGCAAAGTCCTGGGATTCATGGCAACAAAGATGCAATGGAAGAGCCAGGTTCATCTTCACAAAACAACACAGATTCCAGTGTCCCAGCATGGCTGTGGGGAGCTTAGTGCTGCTGGAGCTATTTTTATTAATAAATCAGGTGTTTAACTTTAGAATTCTGGCTAAAATCCAGCATGGAGAAACATATTTCCTTTCTCTACCCACTATTCACTCAACAGCTTCAGCCAGAGCAGTTTCCCCACAGTGCCCTGGTGCGGTCACTGCAGAGCAGGTGCAGTGTGACACCCCAGAACACACTGCACTTCAACTGCAGGTGAGAAACTGCTCATCAGTCTGCCTGACCCAAAGGCTCATGGAACCTACTGTGTAAACATAAAACACTATTATCTCCACTCTCCACATGGAATCACTCTATGGAATTTATTATTATTATTTGGAGCTCAAATTGAAACCCTCTGGCCATGTATGAACACTAAGCCTGCTTAGAGAATGCAGGAAACAGCTAAAGTGGTAAAGAGGCAAAGATTTATGACAGTCAAAAAATAAATTTTCTTTTCTAGAAACAAGCTTCACATTCCTAATCTATTTCTGCAGGTTTTGCTACTTTCCACCAAACTTCTGACAGGTCTTAAAGACTAACACCAAGCTGCAAGCTGTTACTCTAAATTCCATTTTATCATCGTTTATAGCCACCTGGCTTGATTCCCTTGGTGGTATTTTCCATTCTTTTTCATAGGCCCTAACAGTATCCATATTACCTATGCCACAGCCTTCACCTTAACCACCTTGTCCTTCCCTCCAGCATCATCACAGCTGTCTTTATCTCCTCCTGAGAGCTCCCACTCTTTCTGACTCCCATTCAAATCATCACATTAGCGAGACAGACTGGCAACAGCTTTCACCTGTTTCCTAAATAGAACTGCACTCTCACCCCATCCTTTACCTTTATGAGAACTTACTTCTCTAAGAGCTTTACAAATATATGTTTTTCTCTGATAAAATGATATTAGGTAAGGATTTAAAGGGAGATCTGAGAAAGGAGAAAAATAGCAGTGACAATGAGTCCTCCCTCCCAAATTGTCTTTCTGAAAGCTCTAAATGGCTTTGTAACAGCATGAAAGTGCTTCCTAATTACTGCCAAGCTGAGGTTCAGGAAAGCCTTAATGGTGGACAGGGGAGGAGTAAGGAATATATAAAAAACAGCAGGGAGAAAGGGTGTGGTAAAAATGTGTGTTCCCTGACACTCTTCCTGGAATGCTAAAGCTGCCCCTGTTGCAGAGTTTCAAGGGGAAATCAGGGCTTCATTTTTTATTCCTGTACTAAAAATTTCCAGATATTCCCTATGCAGGGGCAGTCTATTGGTGGATCCCCCTCATGATCTTCAGCAAAATTTTGCAGCACAAGTTTCAACCAGAACTTATCAATTTCTCACCAGTCAGACACATCTTCCTACTTTCCAGTTATTTGGCCCTTCGGATCTTCCTCATAACATAATTGGGGCTGACCCCCAGTGCCAGAACCAGACTCTTTGGGAGTGCAAGACCTGGCCAGATGCCACCAGTGCACATCCATAACCATAGCCATCTCTAGAGCCAGCAGCACTTGCTGCAGGAAGGAGTACAGCTAACACAAATATCATGCTGTGTTCCCATGGCAACCACAGTGTCACATTCATCATCATCTCATTTCTGGAAGAAAAAGATATAGGCCCAATGAAGAAAAATCCAGCAGTCCAAAAGGGCTGGGCAGATTTTTAACATCATTGCTCATACCACTCACCCCAGGGCTGCTGGAAAGTGCAGCACCCAGTTCTGTGATGGCACATGGATTTGAGCAGAGGCTGTCTGGGATTAAAATGCATCCAGTCTGATGCATACAGTTTATGTCTTGTCTGCTCTGTGTCACTTTGAAGCTAGGGACACATGACCAAATTACCACAGCTGTAGGAGTTACTAGATGTTAGCACAAGAGGTTTCAGCTCCACCTATCCTATCTCACATTTGACATGACGAGGGGATGATGATCATTACCAGTTGTCTTTGCTCATTGGCACACGATGACTTATTAAACCACAGTAATTTAATAATACGGCTGAAGTTGGAAATGCTCTGCCCAAGGCAGCAGAGACCTTTGTGTGCATCAAGTCCCCTCCTGGACTCAGTGAGCTGCCACCACCTCATTGTCAGAGATTTCTGTGCTGATATCTGTGCCCCAGAAATCAGATCCAGCTGGGATCCAGCATTCCCATTAGCCTGAATCTATATGAGCTTCTCTGCAGTGACTACATGGCAGCAATTCCTGCATTGCTGTGCAGATTTGTACATGCAAAGCTCACCTTTCAGTTCTAACACAAACTTCCTGCCAAAGCGAGTCTAGAGATACATCACTGGACAATATCAGAGCTTTCTGATGTGTTCTTGCTGGAGGCATGAGAAGATCTAAGGCTGGAGGATTCATTTCAATCACTTTAGAACCAGTTCCACCAATTAGTAGGGTTTCTCTATTTAAAAAAAAAATTAAGAGGAACTTCCAACCTGAAGAACAAACCCAAAAGACTTTAAAAATTATGCTTAGGAGATAGCATCTGGCTGCAAAAGAAAATCATCCCTATGCTTGAGAGAAAAAGGGGAAGGGAGGCAAGGAAAAAAATAACAGCATTCTACAAGGAGTGCCTGAATATGGCAGGAACAAGTTATTTGAATGCTCCTGTGTTTCTATATCCCCACGATGAAGACTAACTCCACCAAGGTGCGATGCTTAGATGATCTAGTACAAGTTAATGCAGATCAAGGGGAAGTATCCCTTGACAGACGGAGTCAGCAGATATATAAACAACTCTGAAATCCAAAATATTGGTGAGGTTGCTATTAAGTCTTAGTTTTAATCCTCAATTTTATTTTATTTGGCTTGGTTTTCCCTCCCTGAGCAGTTTTGCTGGCCCAACAGTGAAGTCTTCAAGTCAGATTTATACCTGTAAGTGGGACAAGTACTGTAGCTAAGAGATTGTTCATATCTGGAGCAACTTATTCCTTAAGACCAGACAGAAACCTCATGCAGGTAGCCTTTCATGAAGGAGATAAAGAGAAGCTACTTATAGGCATTCACATGTTCTTTTATGGGGGAAGAAACAAGGGACTAAGTATGACAAAGGTCAAGACAGATGGTTGCATGGAAGTAACAAAATTTTGGTTGCTGCATATCATCTATGAAGGACAGCCTACAGGACAGTGTTCAGTACTGTCCAGGGGCGTTGTATTTTCTCCTAGGTCTCCAGCTAGTTTGTAGCATCACCTTGCTCAGGTCACTCAGCCATTTTACACCTTTTTTTAACTTTTAGGAAGCCCTATGCAACCAAGAGATGAACATCCCAGTCATTTCCACTGCCCAGACTGCAGCTCTGAGCAGAGGAGAGACAAATAAATTTCAAAGCTTACTATTTCCTCTCTGGGGTCACCCAAGTTGGCAGTCAGCTATTGGTAATACAGGTGGAAATACCTGAGGGGGCATTAAGGTTCTGCTTGCTGTCCTGTTATTCCACTCACATGCTGGAAAACAAAACACTCCCCTGAGGGTTAGGTGATGGAAAGGAGTCCATCAGCCCATAAGGCCTGAGATCACAAATAAAATAGTTCTGGATATCCTTAATTAAACACAGCAGCATATTCATTCATGCCTTGCTCAGTGGTGTTTCTGCAAAGGGGATGAGCCATTCTGGCAAGGTAAGTGTACAATTCCCTTCTCTTCCCCAGTGGAGTGGCCAAGCTGAGTCAAAGCAGCTCATGAGAGGGATGGGCTGCCTGTTCACTTGCTCCTGTGATTGGCTGCCCATTTAGAGGCTGCCAGGCAGCTGGAGTGTGCCAGCCAGGTTTTTGCAAGCATATGAAAATTAACAAATCCCACTCTGAGCTGGAAAGGGCAGATAATTGAGAGAATTAAAATTTAAAAAAAAAAAGGAAAAAGGAGGTAAAAAAAGAGAAAGAACATGGAGATGAGCCAAGAGGAAACACTTCAAAGGCCCATATCCCACAACCCACATTAATGACAAAAGGAAGAAGATGGGACCCTTACATTTTAATCAAAGGCAATTTTTTGAAATCTATTATAACTCTGCCATGCAGGAGCAAGCCCCCTGCCCCCAGAGGTGTTGGCACAGGCTACTGGCAAGAAGAAGTGATGGTTTCCTTGAAAGCAAGAGTGAGAAGGTGCTTCAGGAGAAATTCCTCCAGGGGAGAAGCCACAGGAAACCAAAGCAATTAGAAACATGACTGAAATCTAAATCTCAGCTTCCTGTGGCCGGTCTTTATGAATACTGCATGTAGGATGTGAACTTGGAACCCAAAGTCAGCTGAACCAGCAGCAGAAGGCAATCAGAGGAATTGGGCAGCCTGGGTAGATTCAAGTGGAGCTTTCAGGATTATAGATACATAGAATAGTTCATATATATAGATACATACATGTGTGAGCAACACTAGAGAAGGTAATATGACCTCCTCAAATGCCTAAGGAAGATGCCTGTCTGTAATCTCTCCCCTCCATGCAATGAACACATCCCTGTCTCCACTGCTGAGGCAGGACCAAATGCCCACCTGCAGACAGTGGGGCAACTGGTCTTCACAAGAGACCAAACCAAAGGTTTTTTTCTGGGATACTGGTGCTGGGAACTCTGTCCCCCAGTACATCTTTGTGAGAGAAAGGGAAAAATGGAAAAAGGGAAAAGAAGTTAAGGAGTACAAAAGTGAGGAAGGGTGAGGAAGATCTTCCTTTGTGGTAAGGAAGATCAAAATAAGGCTGTCACGAGATGAAGAAACTGTCCTCAGGAAACAACAAGTAATTGTTTCCCTTTGTCTAAAAGAAGAGACAGTAAAAACAGGAAAAGGATTTACAAAGACAAACCCTCAGTTAAATAAAAAAAATAGAAAAAGAAAGGAGAATAACTTGTGAAACATTCACTTATTTACATAAAATGAAGACAAAAGATGGCGCATTTAGTTGGAATCAGAGGATGAAAATTTCCATGGGTGTTTAAGTCAGCGTCACATGCAGCCACAAGCAGCAACAGCCTGTGACTGTGTGAAATTTCCATAGCAGCATGAAAAAATTAAGGTCAGAAGCAGTCATACCTGGATTAAAAGGCTCAGCCTGCACCTAGGTAGAAAGGCAATGAGGAGATATCATGTTTGTGTAGAAGATATGTAACTTGGAGAAAAAAAATAAACAGCTCTTCCAAAAATGAGGTATATTCCTACAGGTGGTAGGATGCAGAAAACAGTTTGGAAAAGAAGAAATTCAATTTTAATACACATTAGAAACTGTTAGCTTATTTTGTTAAAAACATCCAAGACATGCCACTCAAAAAAATCTCTAGTGCTGAACAACAGGGGATATTTCACATGTGTTGACTATGTAGATTGTTTAAGAGTTTCAAAGGCATGTAGTGATTTTTGATAACACCTGCAGCGTTACTACAGTCTGAGCACTTTCCATAAACAAAACTCCTGGATTGTTGCAATTGTAGGCAGTTAGGAAAAGTCAGCTCTCTGCAAACAGCCCTTCTTGCTCTAAAATTTTAGGACTTCCTGAGAAGTTTACTACTGTCTGAAGTTAGAGTACAACGAGCACTTTATTCTCCCCAGAATTATACTGAGGGAAACAGAGCTTCTAGTTTTGAACAGAATATTCTTTTGCACCCCAAATCCCGTTTCTACTGAATTCCCTATGAAGTTTGCTATTTCTTGATCCTTATGCCAGCATTAGGCCTGATAATATGAATAGTATTCACTGTTTAGGCATATAAAGGGAGTGTTTCTGGAGTTGTTCGCTGAAGTCACCTCAAAGTTTATCAGTGTGCTAGCATATGAGCCACATGGGGTTTGTTCTGCAAGTCCAATCAAGTGTCATTTAATTTATGAACCTTCAATAATGACAAAACTTGATAATGGAATACTGTGCCTGAAAATTCTGCTTTCCAGTTTTAACAACTGCCCTCTTTTTACAAAATTGGCTTCTCTAGCATCCTCAGACTGTCAGGGCTGCACCACCACTACCCCTTGACACTTCTGACAAGTGGTAAGAAAGCTGTGTGATGCTGCAAAGGACAATAGGCTTTTTTTGGTTCCCTGTAGGTGTTTAACCAAGCAGCAGCACCTCTGAGCCATTTAAGGTTTGCTCACAGCTAGCAACACTGGGAAGAATTCAGTGACCTTCAGGATATTAATAGATCCAAAGCCCCTTTGTTCCTGGGGAGTTGGCAGGGGACACTTCACCATTTACGACCTGCCAATTACTCTCCCATCCAACAGAAAAGACTTTATTGGGCCGCCTGCAACAGTTACCAGGGCATGAGTTGTGTCACTTCTAACAGGGCCAGACAGGAACAAACATCCTGGTGTGCCTCTGTCTCACTCTCCTTTGGTCCCTCTGTGATGCTCAGCCTGTCGAGTGCTTCCCATCAGTGGCGTGGAGTTGCCAAGCAACATTTGTCATGTTCCTCCCTGGGCCTTGCTCACTGCTCTGTGGCAGCTCACGCTTTGAAGACAAGGGGTTGTTGTGAGGAGCGAAATAACTTTCCCTCTCTCCTCTATCTTGCCTCTTCCTACTTGATGAGGTGAAAAATGAATCATTCTGAATATGACAGATCAAATCCTGCATTCGGTTGCTCTGGGGTAAATCTTATCAAAAATTGTCTTTGGGGAATAAATTCACTGCCAGATGCCAAGGACCAATGCAGCATACCCAGAACACAACCCCAGAATACAGCTAATGTTTCTGCATCATGCACATAAGAAGCAGTTAGAACTGGACAAATCACAGAGAAAATTATTGGCAAATAATTTATTCAACAATAGTCACGAAGCAATTAATCTTATCCATTATTCTTAAACATGACTCAACGAATTCCTGGAAGTAACAAAGCTAAAGCCTCTAGCTCTGAGCTTCAAACCCTAAGATTTAAATTCTTATTTAATTCCACAGCTCTTTCCCTCTTGTTATTATGTTCAACAGTGTGCTGCTGCTGTTCGTGTGCCAATGATACAAGGTTAGAAGGCTTAGACAGTTCAAAATGTTCTCTCTGCATCAGTAAAGCTAAAAAATACAAAGCAGCTCTTAAAACTGAGAGCACTCAGGTCATCTGGCACAGTGGCTTCAGTGTGCACTCCCTGCTCCAGGGCTCTTGGCACCTCCCTGATGTCAAACACCTGTGAGTGTGCCTTCTCTGATCCCTGTTTCATCTGGGATGTACCCCACCACATCACCAGTATTCACTGTATTTGACTCTGGAGAAGTGGGAGACTGTCAGAGCAAAGGACGGGGTTACAGTGCTGAGTGTGGGGAGCTCTGGAGCACAGCCCTGTGCAGGTGGGGCTGAAGGTGAGGCTGGGACATGTGTTGACATAAATAGATGTGTGTGAACATGGAACTGAGCTTCAATAAAAAGGTATGGGATTATCTGAAAGAGCAAATGAATTTTCCACTGTGGCAGTCCCGTGGTGTAATGGTGAGCACTCTGGACTCTGGATCACAAGGTCGTGAGTTTGAGTCTCAGTGGAGACCATACCAGGCAGTTAAATGCCTCTCCCTGACATCAGATCCTGTCAGATCTTGGACACTCAGCAGGGTCAGCCCCGGATAGTACCCAGTGCTGTAGACAGTCCTGAGGACTTCAGTGTCGGTCTCCAAGCTCTCGCTCGGCCATGGCAGATGGACCTTAGGACTTAAACGGTGGGGCCAGTTCTGCGCATGCTGTGTCTCACCTAAAGCATCCACTGCGCAGGCTGGAAGGGCACACCCACGTGGGGAGAGCCCTTCCCAAATCTTCGTTCACAAAGTTTGGCTGTACTACATACATTTTCCACTGTATTTTCCCAGTAACTTAAGTATAATAATGCCCTGCAAGTGCAACTGTGAGATATTTTCTTGGGGTGGGCTTAAAGCTAGGAGTCCTGTCTGAGCTGGTAGTTTAACTTCCCTCAGAAGTTAATAAGACAAGGAAATAGCTCAGCAAACTATCCTTTTCACATATCTTAGGAGAAGATGTAGATCCTCTGGAAGGATCTGTTTCTTTACATTTACTTTGTACAGAATAATTTAGACAAGATCACAGAATCACAGGATGGGTAATGTTGGAAGGGACCATTGGAGGTCATCTAGTCCAACCTCTCTGCTCAAGCAGAGTCCCCAAGAATATGTCACTCAGGGTTGTGTCTAGATGGTTTTTGAATAACTCCAGGCAAGGAGACTTCAACACCTCACTGGACAAACTGTTCCATTTCTCAGCCACCCTCCCAGTAGAGAGGTTCTTCTTCACATTCAGGTAGTACTTCC
Organism: Pithys albifrons albifrons; assembly: GCF_047495875.1. Classification (NCBI taxonomy): domain Eukaryota; kingdom Metazoa; phylum Chordata; class Aves; order Passeriformes; family Thamnophilidae; genus Pithys; species Pithys albifrons. Next base: position 14,590,946 of record NC_092470.1, read on the forward strand.
TGTGGTCCAGTTTCTGCCCATTGTCCCTCATGCTCTTCCTTGGCACTTTCGGGAAGAGCATGGCTCCATTTCCTTGATATTCTCCCTTCAGATACTAAAAGACCTTGATGCCTTTTATTCATGTCCTCTCCAGATGCCTAACTTCTAGAAAGCTAAAGTTTGTGGAGATGAAACCTATCTCTCATAAGGGATTCCTCAGCTAGTGTACACTTTCCTTAGAATTATTTCATATAAACAGTATTTCTTTAATTCTTTATGAAAATGTCATTCAAGAAAGTATTGAAAACTTTCCTAAAGCAAAAGACATATGTTTCTTCTGCCTTATCCTCTAAGCCAATTAGCCAATAAAAGAAGGGAATTAGATCAGCTTGACAAATCCATGTTGATTCTCTTTTACCACCTTCTTATCCTATAGCAGCTAATGAATTTTTTGTTTCATAATTTGTTGAGGTTTCTCTGTAGTCACTCAGCTTAGCTGACTGATTTAAATTTAAATTTCCTGGCTTTTCTTTTTTTCTACACAAACAAATATCACATTTGTCTATCTCTACTCTAAAGAACCCTCTTAATATGGGAGAAGTTCTGGAAGTCCATTTCTAACTGTTCACAGACTGCTTTCTTTGGACAACCTGCAGGGGAATTCCCTCAGGTCCAAGAGTTTGAATTCACTTGTTCAATGTAAGGATTCTCAATTTACATCCCTTTGTTCTGGCCCATTTCCATCCTCTAATCAGTATGACTTCTGTTATATATATCTAGCACTGACTGTTTTGATGATAAGGGGAGTTAAAAACACTCTGCATGTGCTCTCCTGCTGTGGTACATAGGGAACAATTTCATTCCTTCTAGCATATTTATAAGATTTCTTTTTTTCTCCCTTGTGTATTTGTAGCCACCTCTAGTTCATTCTCTACCAGGACCTTTCTGATTTCATCTACACGCACTTTGGTATCATTCTGTTCTCATTCCTAACCTGCTGTGGCTTCAACTTTTAAAAAACAATTAGTTTCTCATTTCAAGGCATTAATGAGGTCCTCAAGCACTTTTAGAGCTGCCCTTTTGTTATATTCTTCTCCCTGCCTTAGGAGATCTCGTCATTGCACCTCTGCTCTAATCTCTAAGTCAGTGTTTGCTGGCCTGTATTCCTCTTTCCTTGACTCAACCTACTAATTCCCTGATGTTTCACAGCCAATTAATCCTTCTTCTGCTGTTCCTACTTTTTCTTTTCCATGTGTCTGGGAAGCTGATTAACTCATAGCTTGGTATATGTACTAAGGCTTTATATTCTTCCTGTTTAGCCCTTACACTCCTAGCCCTTGGGCAGAGACATTTCAGATGTTTACCAGATTGCTCCATTCCTCTCCCAAGTGTCTCATTTTCACCTCTATTAAATTTCCCATTTTCCCAACTCACTAACCAGCATGCTGCCTGATTCTTGGAAGGCCGCTTTGCTGTCAAAAAATCCAAAGTTGTTTTGTCGACACTGTTCACACTTTCACCTTGAAGATTTTTCTGGCCCACTCGTGCCACCTTCCACAGAGACCAAAGGAAACACAATGGTCCCTGAAAAGAGCAGTTTTTTACTTCAGTGATGGCAGATATATAATGGAAGCAGCAATTAATCCCCCCGTTTGCCTTCTCTGGGGATATCAAATTGTATTGTAAACACTGGAGATTTAAACCTCATTGTGACCCCTTTCACCAAAAATAAGTATTAATAACTCCACTTCATAGACAGGGAAACAAACACAGAAAAGCTAAATGACTTTTTATGGAAATGCTGAGGCAAAGGCAGGAGCTGCCAGAGCATGTACTGGAAACCATTCAGCAAAAGCCGTCAGTCAAGTGTTTAGGAGCAAGAGGGCAAGAAACAGGGTTGTGATTGCAATTACATCAGCTGGTGAGGAGCCAGCCCTCAGTGCCCAGAGCTCAGTTAGCCAAAGGCTACGGCAGTTTACTGGGACAGGAGTTATTGCCAGAGTATCCAATGAATGATTGTTTTTCATTGTAGATTTGTCTTCCCCTCACTGGTCCATGCATGAACTACAAGCAGCTTAATTAAAGGCTAAAAAAGCTCCTGATGGTAAAATAAATGCCCTGCCATCTTTTTGGAGATCCTACTAGAGTGATAGCAGGGCACTTGTTTCTGCATTCTCCTTTCTCTCTCACTCCCTCCTGTTCACCTCCTTCATTTCCCTCTCCTCCACATTTTAAAATTGAAATAAAAGAAGCAGAGAAAAGACAAAGGAAGTAGTCCCAAACAGCTTCATCAATAATAACATACCATGGATCTTCCAGGACCTGCCTGAGGATGTGAGTCCCTAGGGAGGAAACCTAAGGCCAGAAACGACACAGGCTTAACTGTCATGAAAAGCACTCACAAAACCCAGCGCTGAGCACACAATGCAGCGCTGAGGATACGGACTTGGCTGCCGTTTATGGAGTGGGGAATACAGTGGCAGATTTATTCTACAGTAAAGAGGGTTGTTTCTTGGTAGCACTAATACTGACACATTATCTGGGGACGGAAGAGGATGCACAAATAGGAACAATACTCCCATTTCTCCGTCTGTGTCTTCCCCCAAATGCCCCCTACTCCTATTCCCTCCCACTCTCTTCATTCCTCTCCCTGCACTGAGTCCTTTCCTTCTTCTCTGATTTATACCTTATTTCTTTAGCCTTCTTTTTCATCCTTTCCCAATGTGATTACATGTACAGGGTTTTTAGTTCTTCAAACTTTTGCATGCTTTCTCCAGCTGGAGCCTTGTATTCAGCCCTGTCTGGAAAACCATACAACAGTTTTCAAACCCAGGGTTAAATCCCACTCTCCCTAAAACAAGTGTGAAAATTTCCACACTGTAAGAACCAGGCCATGGGACATGATAGGCTGATAAAAATCTGAAAGGAGAGGCTTTTAAAATTATCCAGCACAGCTTAAGGAGAAACCATCCTAAGAAACCATCACTGCACATCATTGAAGTGGAAAGAAGCAATGGCAACTACCACTACACTCTGCAAGGAGTAATTCCAGCTCCCTTCTCATCCACTGACATCAGTACAGAGCAAACACTTGGGAAGTTTTACATCACTTTTTTATCCACTTCTTCCTCCAAAATCACACACATCTACTCTCACTACTGTACCTGCTATGAGGAATCAAAGCCTTGTTTGCACTTCACATCAGAACAGAGACTGGGAGCATAAACAACTTGGTCAAGAGCACATAAGAGATCTGAGGCAGAGCAAGAAATAAAATGTGAGTGTCCCAAACTGCTGCCAAACAGTCACTGACTCATGCTTTGCATCTCCAAGGGATGCATAAGGGGCAGTGAGTCTTGTCCAAGAACAGACAGGACAGGAGATAGCACTATCACACGCATCTCTGCTGTTTGGCAGCACGAGAGAAGCAGTGAAGGAGCGGGGCTGCTGTCCTTCCCCCTCCTTAATCTGCTTCTTGCTTGCTTCAAAAACAATCCAGTGCATGGTTGTTTATTATTATTATCACTGTTATTTTCCAGAGTGCTGTAAAACTAGGGGATAGAGCACTCTGACAGACTCATAACAAACAGCAGATAAAACTAATTAGATTGTGTTCTTCCTTCAGTTTGCTGACTTGATTATTTTTTCTTTTTATTGTTTAATTATTTATTTTTTTACCCCAGAAGTTTACACACACATGTATTTCACTAGACACTGGCAAGGCATCCTTGGGATCATCTGTGACAGGAAAGGGCTATTGTGGCCACGCAGCCCGAGAGCTGGTGAAGGGCTGAGACAGAGGGTGCAGTGTAGTGCAGGGCTCAGCACTGCATCTTCTACCCATGTCATGTAAACCACCGGCGGGAGGAAGGAGAGCACAGCTATTCACAGCCACTAAGAGAGTCAGTGAGACAAAAGGCATCAGTAAAAAAAGTTAATGTGCCTGGCAGGAGCCCAAAACTGCCGCTGCAGGGGGGCAAGGCGAGTGCCTCCAAGACACCAGCTCTTCTGGCCATTATGGAAATATTTGGCTTCAGTCTCAACCCGACAGCCTTGCTGACTCTTGAGGAACGACAAAACGGTGAGGAGCAGGGCAACGTCCCTCTCCTCCCTCCCTTTTGCTATCGGGTGTTTCCAAATTCTTTGGGATTAGCTAGCGACAGCAAGGAAAGGCACTGCCCTCACTGCTCAGCACTTAGCAGGCTGAAGTGAGGTGACGTTGCCTCAGCGCAGGGGACAACAGCTTCATTCACTGGGGGAATACCAAACTAGAATTACAAGTGTGCAAGAATAAACAAGGCTGGAGTTAATCTAAAGTTGTTTTACACTCTGTTTTATTAAAGTCAATGCACTTCCGTTCCTCCGTGCAGAGCCTAGTTCTGCTTAATTACCATGACTCAGGGAGAATTTTAATAGCGTGGAGCGCGCGGCACACATGGAGGCATTCTCCTGACCTCTAGAGGTCTGTCAAAAGAAGAGGACCGTCTGCTCCCTGTAGAAGTTCTTGGAAGAAATGAGGCAGCCCAGAAAACTGCTCCTCCTGAAGGTTTCCAGGTGCCATTCCCAAGTGGTTGGTCACCTAACCCTCCCACTGCCCTTCCTCAGCAGCAGGCTGAGCACCCTTGGGCCAGGGGGTTTGCCTGGCCACTGCCTTCTGCAACACCCTCACTACTTGGTGACAAGGTGTTTGGCACAGACATGCAATAGTGTCACAGAGCCATGTTTTGGCCATGTTTTTCATATTGCACAGCAGCATTTATGCAGGTGTGGTCAATGTGCAGGGACACTTCGCTCCCAGCTCAGCTGCTGAATTTGGATCCCAGACACTGAAAGCACCCCAAGGGCCTTTGCCATCTCTTTATCTCTGGCACAGCACCTAGCACAGTGGTACTGCTTATACACATTTGGCTCCAAACACACGTGGAAGGTACATCTCTGCTTTTATTACATCAGGGCAACTCTAGCACACTTCATTGACCACAGCAGAATTTTCCCACTGAACTGAATCTTCCCCATCTTAAAACACTCAGAAAGAAATAACAAGAAAGTTATGGCAAAATTATTGTTGTTTCATTAATAAAAATATTGAATCAAGAAGACTTTTTTTGCTTTGCAACAGCGTGTATCATTGGCAAGCCTTGGTGTGCACCTTTCACCTGCTGTTGTGGCAGAGCACTGGTACAAAATGCAGCATGGGTGTATACAGGCACATTTACAGACACATATATGTACAACAGTATTTTTTGCCCTGTGTCCTGGGGAAGTCCTGAAGACCCCACAGCATGGCCTGTATATGCTGCTGTCAGGACCTAGCACGGTGTCAGGCTTTTGTCATGACTACAAATGTTGGATTTTTAAGTTAACTAAGCACATATAATTTTTTATTAAAAGCTTTGAAGAAGCATTATACAAACTATTATAATGGGAACACTTATTTTACCTCTTTTTTATCACTTCCTGTGAGCCAACCTTTTATGAATATTCAGTAAGGTGTGCAACAAACTGCACACTAAAGCAGGCAGGACATCTGTACAGAGGCACACACATACCTAATGAATTACTCTGGGCTAAGAAGCTCAGCTCAGCTTCTAAGGACCCAAACTGCTTGTTTTTTGAACAGCATCATAGAAAGATAGAGACACAGGGAACTCATATACTAGTGAAGATTTTAAAATGTGGATATTAAAAACCCAGCAGGACAGGAAGAAGCTTTTTTTCTAAAAACCAAGTTCCTGCTCAAAAAGATCGCTAGGTAGTCTGAGGAAAGTTCAGAAACACATCAGATAAAACCTTGTTCTGCACTAAGAATTCTCTCAACAAACAGCATAGAAATGGGAAGATGACATGGTGCTTTTAATCATGCATCAATATTAATAATAATCATCACTGGTAATCACTGGAGTACTTCCAGGCTGTAATGCTACAACACACTATACATTCATCCTTCTCCTTGAGCCTTACAAAACAGTGACAGAGTTGTGAGCCTCTTGCATCATCCAATTAGTTCTATTTGGATTTCCCATTTGCAGCTGCAGAGTCTAAGACACATAAGAAGTTCAGGCAACATGAAGTGTGAGATGCAGTGATATGGCCTCATGCTTTAGCAACACTGGAGGTATGTGTGGGTTCTCAGTCTGTGCCAGTTCTCAGGATCTGGGATTCGTGTTTGAAGACAATTTTAGGAGAAATCTAATTTTTCTCCACTTGGGGATTAAAGAAACTGTTCTGACTGATGCTTGGGCTCAATTTACTCTTGGACATTGCCACCATCACTAATCTACTGGAGCATTTAGCCCAGGTTTCCAGAGGTTGCCTATGTATTGTCACTGCTGCTTTCCTTACTATGGCGCATTGGATTTCCCACGCTGTTGCTGAGATATAACCAGCTCAGAAACATGCACAGCCTGACCCAACCTTTTGAACACACTGTAAAAATTCTGACTGGACAGAAATCAGATACATACTCTACAGCTCAAGAGAAATGAATGGCACCAGAGAGCTCTGGCGAAAGGCATCAGTAACAGTCACTTCTCCAGGCAAGGCTGCCTAAGGGAGGGAAAAGAAGAATCATCTCAGGTTCCTTGGTCTCAAACTACCATTCCTTATGTCAATCTGTATGAAACCACATACTAGAGGCATCTGTGAAACTCGAGGTCATATTTAGGAATGGATGAACTCACATAGTACTGGCTGGGCTAGTGGCATCTCACTCTGCCTGGTGTACCCATAAGGAGTCATTCTCAAAAGATGTATGTACACAATTTACACAAACATACATTTTTCCATTCAGAACTGGAGCAGCACATCTGGGAAGGATGCTGAAGCTGGCAAACAGGCAAACATGAGCAGTGTCCCATTTGCTTGCTGCCCTGCAAGCCTTGTTCACACAGGACTGCTCTCAAACCCGTTGTACAGCCCAAGAGCTGTTGAACCCAGAGGAAGAGTCGTACTGTTGGGCACTGGCTGGCTGGAAATGTAGAGCCTCCTTAGAGCCCTGGAGCTGCATGTCTGTTCTGTGGTCACTCCCTCATCTTCTGTCTTGCCTTCCACCCATGAGAGGCACTCCTGGATCTCTTGGTCTAGCTCTGAGAAGTCCTCTTCGCCATCAACACTACTGTCAGTGTTATAATCGATCTCTTCCGCACAAGGAGGTTCATCATCAGACTCCAGGCTGCTGTTGCTGCACCTTCTGCAGAAAAATCACAAGAGAGACTGGACGTCACCAAAGGAGGGGGTGTTCTCAGGGGTAAGAGAGCAAGCAATAGGGAAATGTGTTTCCTGGGTGCAATCTTGGCACTAAGCAAACTCCTGTATGTCTTGGTGGATGTTTCATGATCTGTAAAACGAAGACTGATACTTACCAACCTCGCAGGAGTAAATCATTATTATTCTTATCACTTACTGCTAGTGCTTATAGAGAAACAGAGTGCTTTACATACAGACAACACCATTCTTGCCTTAAGGCACTTATAATGTTACAGAAGCTGAAATATAGCAGAGAAGAAGGTATTCACTTTCCAGAAGATTGCTGGTTTAATCATCATGCACCTCACTGTAGTTCCATATTTAGTGTAAGACCTAATTAATCCAGGTGGTTGAAGGGGTTTGGCATCTTTTCCTCCTGTTCTGTGCAAGCTCAAAGCACTGCTAACAAGAGGAAGCATGAACAAAAACCAGAGGCTCTTGGATCTTCAAGCACACAGGTTCCAAGGCAGGCAGAAGCACCAGGAGTAGTTGTATTTGGTGAAGAGTACTCAAAGGGTATGACATCATGACTTCCTGAGAACGGATCAAATTCAGATGCAAGCCTGAATGGCTGAGGAAAGACTCTAAGTGGATGTCATAGCCATATTGTCTGGCTCACAGCAAGGTAGGTTACCTCACCTTGGCCTCCTGCCATTTGCTCCCAGGAATGGCCATGGGCTTGCTTTACATGCCCACATTCAATGCACACTGTATTAGGCCAAGCTTAATGCAATATTTATGTCAGAACTGAAACCACAAGACTAGATGGCTCTGGGGGACCGAGTCCTTCTCCTACCTAGCTCCCTACATCCCATTTGGCCCTTAGCCCAGGAGGGCAACTGGGTAATTTTTTGAGACCAGAAAGAAGCCGGGGATTTCAGTGCTGCGTGGGTCAGAGTCTGGATGAATCAGGGGGACGGATAGTGTGTTTTGCACCTCCAGGCCAATGTTTTCAATCAGACTCAAAGCGGGGGAATGTACTGCTTTGGGGGATCAGGAAAGGAATAATAACATTCCACCTCTGGGCCAGAGTTTCTAATTTGTCCTGAGCTGGGAAGAATAAATGGCTTGGCAGATGGAGCATACACAGCTTTAATGTGTGGTCTGCTCATTTACATGTCAGTAACTGGAATAATCTTCCAGTTCTCAGCTGTTTCACAGCAGTTGTCAGTATCTGAGGTTTCAGAACATACCAAAGGTGTAAAGTATTGCTTTTGGATGTATTGATCCCTCCACTTTTCTGCACTCCAAAAATGTGTAAGATTTTCCTAGCTCTCAGACTCCAGATCTTAACTGTATACAGGCTACTCTGCAAGCAGAAACAAGCAGTGTCAACCCACTTCTCCTCTTGCTGATCTCTGGCTTAGTTTACTTCAAAGGCTGGGTATAAAGGATTTTCTGAAAGCTTAATAGAGCTGTACAGCTTAAAAATAAATAAAAGAATAATTATGCACTTTTGCATTTTCTGGCTGTACTTCAGTCTGCTCAGAAATCTGGGTCAGGAGAAACTCATACTGAAAATGAGGATGTGACATGAAACAAAACAAACAAACCAGGACAACTCTCCCAGCAGAAGCAGCAACAGCAGTGGTCCCAATTGAGTCTGACCAGTGGGTTTGATTTCTTCTTTTATTTTTCATCTGCAGGCATGGCATGAATTACCTTGATACTGAGTACCTATGATAATGTTCAAAGCTGACTAAACTCAGGGGAACCAGAGTTTTCATTTATAAGCTCTGCTCTTGCAACTTTGCAATCAAAAAGATCCAAAGCATACCTACTTTCAATATTGTGCTTGTACATTTTGAAGGAGCTGCTAATGCAATTGGGACAGAACATAGATGTTACCCATCTCACTGATATTTTACAGATGGAACAGTTTGCAGCCTAGGAACTGAAGGTCAACCATTTTCATTAACAGGATAACAATGAAAAAAACATCTCTAATATTATTAAATCTGGGAAGCCAAGTAACAGGATCTTCTGAATTTTTCAATAACTTAAATGATTTTAGGACTACATTTCTGAGGAAAAGGGGGAAATTACTCCTACCACAAAACCACTTTGCTATGGAAGAGATATCTGGAAGACAACAAATGACAATGAAAGATCAAAAACATACAAAACTTCCATTTCTTTACATTGAAGACTGAAAGGAGAGTCTTTAGGCAGGAAATATTTATGCATAAAGCCTTTGTAATGGACTTCAAAAGCTCTTCCTTGTTGCCTGCATACACAGTACACAAACACCAAGACCATTACAATTCAGTAGTGGGGAGACACTGCAGGGAGAGGTTCCCCACAAATGAGGATGTGCTTAGACCCTATTTAGAGGTCAGAAGAGTTCCCTCTTAATTTGTTTCGACCTTTGCTCCTTTGCTGTGACAGTGAACAAGCAAGCCAGTTAGCACTGACCATAGCCATGGTCTCTCCAGTCTGGACTGATACCCACTGAATAAGTGCCACCACCACAAGTCTCATAGTGAGCTCCCAAATAGCAAATAGATGATACCAATATCTTGCTGCAACCGCACTGATGACTTAAAAGTTGAAAGGCTCTTTATCACACTAACAAACTCTACAAACCAGTTACATCTCTGTACTAGATGGAATTTTCCATCCCAATAATTTGCTTTCTGCTGCAGGAAGATTTAAAACACGTTGCAAAGCAATACAAATAGACTAGTTCAAACCAGCAGGTTTGAAGTTCTTCTGAAAGCAGAGAGATGGCAGCACCTGGCATGTGGGGGAGCCAACCAGTTCCACTACCCATGTGCCAAAGTCATTGCATGCTGCTTCTCCACATCACAAAGACCAGCTCCTTCCAGAAAGAGTGAAAATGGTAATACATGGTAATAAACAGGAATGCCTACATCTAGACTATTGCCTTCTTTTCCAACCTAGTTTTGGGGTTTTTTTGTTTATTTGTTTTTAGTCTGATTTTTAAAAGCTGTAAAAGAATTCACTCCACCTCCATGCCTCCCTTCCCACCAAAAAAAAAAGATAAAAAAACCAACAACAAAAAAACCCCCAGGGGATATAAAACAGATTTACCAAAGAATAATGATGTTGTCTTACAGAAGGTAAACAAGGAGGAAAACCAATGATACTACATTAGAGAACTCCAAGACAAATATAGTCTATGGATACCACTGAATGTGAACACAGGACAGAAGAGAGGGGGGGATGTACAGCCAACAGTCCCCCAGCTATCACAATAAAACATTTGGTTGATCTTCAAAATTACGGCCTCATAGCCCTCATCTATTTTAGCCGATGGGAGCCACAACAGCAATTTGCAACTTCATGATGTGATAAATAGAATTTCTTTGTTTTGATTTTTAATTTGCATATTTATTCAGATATGACTTAATCTTAATTAGTTCTCCTTTTCTACATGGGTGTGTTTTTTCATTTGCTTGGTTTTGGAAAGCAAGTTTTGATGCCCTGTAAAATAATTCTGGTGTTTTTTCTGGTTAACATGAGGAGAAGAAGGGAGTCCAGTCCCCCCTTATGTGTCAGCATAACTGGAATTTTGTGGCATGACTGGAAAACACTTCTTTTAGGTGTCTATTGCAAACCGCTTATTCTGAGTCAGCCTACCTGTTAGGTCACAGCTGGACAGAAACCTTGCAAGTCAGCTGTCCTGCTGAGCTATACTTCAGAAAAGAGAGGCTGTAGCTGTGGTTGATAAACTATAGCTACATGCTGTACATGGGAATGAGTGGTGATCTCTCTTCCATACATAATTCTTCTTCTCTTGTACATATACTTCCAGGGCATGGAGAAAACTAGAGATTTCCCAAGTAATTTCTCCAGATTTTTCCATTGCATTTTGCTTGCACGGCAGGTCACTTACTCTCTGTGTATTCTGCTGGCTGGCTCAAAATAGAATATGTTTTATTTTTTTCTGCTGGAGAGAACAGGCACTGACAACTGTCCCTCTTAGGGAATCTGTGACTATTGTTCAGGATTTATGCTTGACCTTCACTTGACAGGCCTCACAGTTGCAGTGCATTAAAGAGGGAAGTGTAGCTTTTACTTTTTTTTCTCATATTGCTCCTCTCACTCTTTTGAAAATTGGTGCAGCCTGGCCAGAGCAAAACTGAAAGGGTGGGGGGAGGTGTTAAATGCTTCACACAAAAAGGAGGAAAAAGCTGAGTCTGGGGACCACTGCTGGTCATGGACATACCAATGATCCTCTCTGAAGAAAGTATCAACAAACAAGCAAACGTGTTCTCAGCTTATCTCTGTGGTGAAAAGCAACATTCAAGTAGCTGCATAATCACCTTGACTGTAACCCTACTTTCTCCTCGCCTTATAACTTCTCTTCATCATAATATGTCCTAATCATTTGGAAGCTGTTGAAATCAGGGATGCGGCTGTGTATAACAAGCCAAGCACATCTTTAATACAGTTCATAGACTAAATAAGGCAGGAAATAGCTTTACTGAAATTTTTCAAGAGCTCAGACATTTAAAACACAAAAAAGATTCATATCTAACCTAAATTGGTCTAGTTCTCAGCAATTAAGAGCATTCACCTGAAAGAGGGGTGCACCTTTTCCCTATGCAGGAACTGGAGACCCCAGAAAGTTCCCTGAACACAGTTATGACTTGTGCAGAAGGGGAATTGCTCATTCTTTTCCAAAGAAGTTTTACCTATTGCATGAACAGCTATATATGTGCTGGTAAGTAAAGTGTCCTGCATCTTTTAAAAATACGCTGCCTTCTCTGCAGTGAACTGGGATTGCCTTGCCCTTTTCTTTTTGGACATTAAAATTCCACCTACGTCACCAAACCTACAAGGGTGTGTGGTCTTTCAGTTTTGCTTTTGAGGAAACCATATGTTTTATTAAAAGCAGGAATACTGCTTCTGAAGGCTTGTGATGAATCTAAAATGAACCTTAAGCAGACACATTTCCAGTAATCCCAGAGTACAATTCTGCCTTTAATTGCTTCATAAAGTAGTATTTTAGGACACAGATGAAACAACTATGATGCTTTCAGGTAATTACACCTGTAAGAAGTACACTACAGCAACAAGATGCCAATGAAGAAGGGCTTTAGTTTGCCCTTTGTGTCTGGATTACGTTGCTACAAGGTGTGCTGAACACCTTGTAATGACTTTGTAATTTCATCTCTGCAATTCAGAAGCTTCCCAGACAGCAGCCTGGCACCCGTCCTGCCTGAGAAATGCCAGACAAGGCTCTATTTAGTCCCTGACCTCACCAAGGAAGGGGATCAGTTATGTACTGATGCAAGATGACTCCAGTTTAAAAAGCTATTACATTCACCTTCTTTGCTTCTACACAGTAAACACTAATGATATGAACTTCCCAGATTCCCATGGGATTTCCCTTCCAAAAGACTCTTTGCCAAGGGCTTCTGCATCTTACATCTCCTGAGAAATTGCATGCTAAGCCCAAGGCAATGCCAGGTGCCCTGGCTTTCAGCCCACCATGGCCCATCCTTTCACCAACAATATGAACATAATTAAACACAGCCTTGAATTCTGTTTGCTGTGGCTGAGAGATGTTTGGTCTTCTTTGGACTGTAGGTTGGGTTTTTCTTCCTTTTTTCTTCCTGCTGCAAATAGCCAAGAGAAAGGTATAATTCATTGCTAAGGCTCTAACTAATTAGTTTTTCAGGAGTTCCCAGGCTAATTGTAGGCTGCAATATTTATAATTGATTTGGCCAGATTAGAAATGGGTGTCTGGCGCACCAGTTAGATAAGTAAGGAGTAAATGGAGTTTTATTTAGAGAGAAGGGAAGACAACTTGTAAATAAAAGGAGACTATGAAGAGGAAGAAACAGTCTGACTCCTGGCCAATACTGTCCCCTAATGTTCATTCAGGCTTGCAACAATTTAGCCCTGGACAGCCGTTTACTTGCATCCAGAATAAATTGTTAGTCCTCTCAGGAATGATGGTTTCGTCTCCTTAGTGCTAGAAGGTGGCTGATGCTGCTGCAAGAGCAGGGAAGGTGTTGGGTATACACCTCTCATTACACGTGGTTTGGAAATGGAAGAGCTTTGTATGAACATGAAGAACTGCATTTAATTGAATTATACCATGTCATTGGGACAGCTTTGATCTTTCTGTGACAGATGAGTTTGTATAGAGGACAAGAAGGCTTTTTTCTCCCATCTGAAGGGTACTTGACATTACCTGACATTCCTGAATTCCCAATATCTCAGTTCAAATCCAAGCGTGTTTCTCATGCTAATGAATAAAGTTCACATGAGCTGATCTCTAGACTTGCAGGATGGAAAAGCTGTTGAGAAGCCAGGGGCTGTGGACTCACTCTTATGAATGATCATTAATTTCTTCCTAATGGAGAACCAATCTATAAATCAGTGCAGGGCAAACATTGCATCTTTAGCATTCTTGTAGCTGTAGGCTTGTAAGGATTAATAAAACCCACTGACTTGAACATATACAAGTTCAGTCATGAAATGAAGCTATGGTAATTGCTGCAGACCCTAAACACTTCCTCTCTCATCCTTCAACAATGCTTAGGTTTTGTCTCTTTCTTTCTTTAGACACATTTACATTTCAGCACAGGAAAGCACCATCCTGTGCGTACTTTAGGAAAGGTTTGTGAACTGACATATTCACTTTAGTTTGTGATGACACTCTCTTTCAGGTAGTGCAATACCTGGTTTGGACAAAACACTAAGGATCCTGTAAATCTGCTGCTTGCAAGGGTAGATATGAACAGAGCAGCTGTTCCCCATCACCACTAACAAGCTAAACCAGGGTACTGAGTAAAATTTCCACTTACTATGGGGAGAAATTGGTTATACATGAACCTAAGTGTGGGTATAAGCATGGAAAACTCTGGCTTTATTCCCCCTGACATACTATGTAACCTATTAAATTTCAGTCACACCAAACAAGTTCAGATGCTCTGCACAAGCTGGGGGAACAACTCATTCACCTAAAACTGGCATCCAGCCCCAGCTTCAGTGTTAATTCCTTGGAAATATGGGATAACCCTGTAGAAGACTTGAGACCGGACTGCTTATATCTGTACAGCACTGTATTCTTGAGATTTGGTCCAAAATCCTCGACACCAGAGCTCAAGCCCTGGGACACAAATTTTAAGCAAGTTGAAGATCTTCAAGAGAAGTGTATGTGATATACTCGTGTGATATATTCAGGCACTGCTGGGAAACTAAGCCTGGTTTAGAATGTCTTGTGAAAGCATAGGCCAAATCTTGATTTTTAGATTCATATTGCACTACAGCTTGGTGTTTACTTAAGGGAACAATATCACATAGCATCAGCTCTGGATCAGCAGGCAGGCAGCCTAACCTGTGTTTGCTGTTGAAATCAATTAGAGGTTATTTAATGAGTACCTGTGAGACACTTCATTGGTATATTTGCTACCTTTGGCTGAGTGCTGCCATTTCATGTTGAACAGAAATTTATGGCCAATGTCACTGAAGTAACCAACAGTAGATGGTTTAAAATCAGGTCCATTGTGATCCTATTATATTAATTAAAAATGAGATATAAACACAGGAAATAAAAGACAGGCAACCTAAAATGCATGGAATAATATCCATCTACCAGACAGCACTATCAGTGGATTGAATTTAGTCTAAGAATCAGAGGAAATACTTGGAAAACAGGTAACATTTTGGCTTTCTACAGCTTAAGCTTCATATGGAAATATGAGCAGTCAAGTCGCCTTGTATGGGAAAGTATTTACTGAGACTACCAGAACTCATTAGGATACTGAATGATGAAAGACTTGCTGAAAATATGATTTTGAAAGCATTTGGGAGTTTTTCTCACAATGTCTATACCTCAAGCAATTTCTTCTCAAAACGATAATCATGTTATTGATGATACTTAGCAATCCACCCAAAGTAATACAGGAAGATTATTGGAATCCCTGTAATTGCTTTTAGATACTTCCAGTGTTTGAGATAGCGGCACTGTATGGGGAAAAGAAATATGGAAAGATTTTGGCTTAGATTACTAAAAAATTGTACTCCTGAGGATAAAGAATGTAAAGGCAGGCAGGTTCTCCTGGGTTCTTATTTCCCTTGGTGCTCTTTCATATAATTCCACTGACTCTATCCAAGTTTTATAATTGGTTCTATATTATTAATTTCAAAAGTCCAAGTTTCATATATATATCTATATCTCCCTTAGTTCTCTCTGAACATCTTAAAGGATCTTGGTTTTAGAAAGCAAAATGTTTTAAGATGGCCAGGACGTGTCCAGACTGTTCTGTAATTACACATCTGTTTTATGTACAGGGTATTTTTTGGGTCAGATAATTATGTATGCAAATATTTGTTTGCACAGCAGATCACAAATATATATCTAATTACTTGACTGAACTGATAAGTGCTGTAAATGGCTAAATTCCAACCACTATAGCCCTTGGAGGAAAAAGAAACCCCTTGGTTGCTACTAGCTTTTCTTCATGAAAACCTTTATTTAGCTGATATCCACTCTCATGTTTCAGAGAATCTATGACAGACACGTATAAGTGTGTATCTCTAGCTAAATATGTAAATATGTCTAAACAAGAACATGAAGTCCATCACCATCACATATCTATCTTTCTTTAAAGGCACACAAATAACAGATACACATATACATACATATGCACTCTGGCACCCACGCACTGACATACATGCACAGTTACATGCTTTTCTCTGTATCCAGTGCACAATTTTCATTACAAGACAGAGGGATCTCTCAGGACATCTGCAGCTACCTGAGACATGATAATAGGTGATCACTGAACCTTGATGGTATTGCATTGAAGTGGAAGTAACATCAGGGAAAGAGCTGGCTGTGGCCAGAGGAAACTAGATCTTTGACTGCAGTCCTCAGGTTAGTGTTGACAAAGCAGGAGGTCACCTGAAGGGGAAATTAGACCATCTGGGTAGAAATTGAGATATATTAGGATGGTCAAGAGGCAGGCAGAAACGATTATGTGCATTATCAACTGTTTTCAGCTATTCCGAGAGTTCAAAGCAAGACTGTGTGGACAAAAATTAAGATCTTGGGTTCTCATTAAGGAAATCCAGATATATTCCTATTCCACATGAACATATCTCATTCTTGTACCTCTTGAAGTAGGGAATGACCATTTCAGAAGCCTCTGTGCGCAGATCATTTTCTTTCACAATCACTTGCTTCAAACAGGTAAACAAAAGTGTTCAGCTCTGGTAAAGAGAGTGATTCTTGTTTTGAAGCACCCAGAGAGGGGACAGGGTATGGCACCACATGGGGGTTCAACAGCTGTTTTACCACTGAATTATGCTTTTAAGGAAAGCCTTCAGGAAAATCTCAGCTTAAAAGTCACAGAAAAGAGTTTCTGAACTACACCGAAAACAGTTAAGGCCAACATGATGGCACTGAAAGCCTAAGAGGTCCTATGTTTGTTTAGTCAATATAGTTTGGAGAGACAGACAGACAGAAACAGAGACTCAGTGTGTGTACCCAGAAAAATGAAAGGCAACAAAGGCAAGGTCAGATAAATCTATTTTGCCTTTAAAGCAAATTGAAGTGGAGTTTATAGCAGAAACATCTGATGAAGTGTGATCATAAATAACCAATAATAGATCCAGCTTAAAACTTCAGCTTCTGCCCTCATCCTAAATCTCTTCTCTGACATAATGAGATTGAGATAAAACAAATCTGAACATTCATGTTCAATATATTTCAAAACATTCTGATCAATCATGTTTTTAACACCATATGGAACCAAATCCAAAACCTTGCTTAACCTCACTCATTATACAGCTGATTTGCATATGCTTTGGACTCCATTAAGGACAACAAAAAATGTCAGCTACTGCATGTAAAAGTGGCAACTCTTGCTAATTCCCTGATCTTGCCAAAGCCCTGCCAGATGTTTCATGAAGAATAGAAAATATTTCATTATGTTCTCCCTGCCTCCTAAAATTTGTCTGTCAGGAACTGCAAGGATGAACAAGAAAAACAACAGGAATGGAGAGCTGACAAAAACATGAAGCATCACCTTCATCCTATTTCAGAGCTCAAACAGGGCTTTAAAGAGATTTTTTGTGCCAGAAGGACCTTCCAGCCAGGAACATATGACTCCCAGTAAACAGAGGAAATAGGAAAAACAAGGACCATTTGCTCTGATCTAAGAAGAGAGCATTGCCTTGCAAAAAGACCATAGTAAAGGACATATAAAAGTTGCCATTGCTGTTTGTTGTGCAATATATCTCCAAATTATTTTCTGAGTTCCTGTTGTAGGTATTCAATAAGGTTTTACCTATATAAGAGGGAGATACAGTTTTCAAACGAATCCATTTGTATCTTATAGCACCTATCAGCTCCCACTGGGGAAAAAATTTTTACATTGTTGTTAACATGAGTATTTTCTGAATATTTTATAAAAATCAATGTTCAAATGCCTGCCAAAATACTTTATGTGTTTTACCTGAAAGTTTCAATTACATTTTCTTTCTTTTTCTGTATGCAAATATATGTGTATATTTATATATTCTTATATAAATTCTTAAAAGAATACTAACACACCACACAGGAGCAAGCATATTCTGAGTGAAAGCTGAAGCAACATAAACAGAAGTATTCATTTAATTAAAGTAAGACATGTATTTGGATGGATGGGGTAAATTACAGCACAGCTTGTAGAGCAGTGAAACAATCACTTTGTAGAGAACCACCCTGAGCATTTAACATCACTCTCTGATTTACAACTAAAAATGATAAAAGGTCAGTTCCAGTGTGCAGAGGAAATGACGGAAAAGATATGTCAGGTTGTACATCAAGGGAAAATTGAATTATGAGGTAAAGCATTTGGGTTTGAAACATAGAGATTCTGCACTCAGTGGGCTTGTAATCACTGTGAGGAAACTGCTTTTCTCTCTTTGCTCCAGTTCCTTGATAACATGGACACAGAAGTCCCCATCCCTCTACCTGGCTGGGTGGCAGAGCCCAGGTGTGTCAAGCCTTCCATCACCTCTGTAGTCTGAATGATGTGCAGAGCTGTTTGATTGCCTGTTCTATGTAAGTGCCTTTCTCTCCACTGAAAACAGTGAGAAAGTAGGTGCTTAATAACATCGGTGGGTTTGGTCCAAAAGTACCTCTCAGGGAACCAAGACTTCTGTGGGGAAAATAGCAAGTTTCCAGATCCATTAGAAACAGAAATCAGTTTTCATGGTACTGCCAGACAGGAATGAAGAGTTTAGCTGGAGGAATGATGAGGATGTAGGACTCCTGCTGACATCAGGAGGACGGAGAGGTGCTCAGTAATGCCAAGGATTATCTGCCAGATATTTCAGTGAGAAATGTTCTAATTCTTGCAGTACTGAAAACAACTGAACTCATAAAAGTGACGGGGAGATTATTCGGATGGGAAAGAAACCACCAAAAGCTGCCAGATTTTCTGTACCCATTTTGGCTTCTGATTTTAAACTGTCCAGCTATCTTGGCTGGCAAACCCAGCACCAGGAAAGAAAGGCTGAGGACTTGTTCATGCTGGTTCAACTGGACCTGAAAACCTCATTAGTCATGAAATCTTGTATTTCCTGGCATGTGCCTTTTTTTTAATCTTTTCCTAGCTCCTCATTTTGTCTCTGCTTCAGGAAGCTGCTTATTGCACCAAAATTAAGTGACATCTGCTCTTCTCATGGTGGATTCTGTCTTCCAAGAACTGAAACACCAGGAAAAGACCAGCTAGTGAGTTGTTCTGGCTCATGAATTGCCCCTCAAGGCATGGAAAGAGCCCACAAAAATTATATTTGCCAGTGCAAACAGCACAAATCCAAGTGCTAGAATGTACAAACACATTTCACAAAGGGGATGCCTTGGGGAAGGTTATATTCATGAACAGATACAGGGTTCTTCATTGATGTGTACTGTGACAGAATCTCTTTCCTTGTTCCTTCTTCACCAAATCATGATGGTATCATTTTCTCTATAGACTTCTGTGCTGCATCAGCTATACTTAGGTACCCTCACAATAACACGTCAAGTGCCAGTAACACACAACCCCTTTACAAAACCCCTGTAAGCTGCTGAGGGATCCAGGTTCCCATAATGATGGAGATAATAGAATGGTGGAGCAGCTGCAGCCAAGTCAGACTGCTGCTGACTTTAGCCTGAATTTGCCAAGCTTACACTGGACTTTCTCCTTTTCTGCACAGCCAACCCGCAGATAAACTGTGTCAGATTTAATGGTGCATGATACAGGCAATTCAGTATCAAGGAGGGGGGAAAAAAGCATTTCTGAGGCAAGATGGGTTATCAGCTCAGCTCAAAAAGCAACCTATCAAGAAACACTGCCAAGGCGACTTCAGAAATCTATAATTTAGGTGTTACCTTAAGCCTAAAACTTTGTTTGAAAACTTCATACTTCTTACAAGCAGACTAGCAAAGTCCAGGAGGATCAGACCAGCTATCAGTCCAGATGACAAAGTAATACACTTAGTGTATATCAAATGCTGTGCACATGAACGGTACAGGAAAGATGGCAACATTATACAGTTTTATCCTGGAAGGAATCAAAGGTGTTACTACACAGCAGTTTTCCAAGGGCTGTTACACTCCATTGCTTACCCAGCAATCAGCTCACCTTGCCAGGCTTCCCAACAATATGAATCACTTTTAAATAACAATGCATTTACTTTACATACAAGCTTTGCAGCCTGAAACTGCATACTGCATACTGCTTTCTGAAAAGGGAGGCAGCCTGATGATTTATCAGGAACAGAGGTGCTGATGGGCCTGGAGCTGTACTGGCATGTCCCAGATGAACAGCTGAACTCCTGAACAGCATCATTCACCACTAATTTTGCAGCCATTTTGGAGGCAGACAATGACACTACTGTAAATCTTGTAATTTTTAGAACAGAAAGCAAAGTTAGTGAGGGGCCAGAGCAAAAATTTTAAGAAAAGAAAGAGAAATATGGCTTGTGTCAAAACTCCGCCTAGGTGCAAGGCCTTAGATCCCTAATTCTTAATACTTGGAGTATTTCTTGTTTAGCTAATGAATAAAGATTGCTGTTCCAGGACAGGCATTTTACAGAATCATATAATGATTTGGGTTGGAAGGGATCTTAAAGATAATCTCATTCTAAGCCTCCTGTCATGGTCAGGGACACCTTCTACTAGATCAGATTGCTCAAAGCCCCATCCAACCTGTCCTTGAACGCTTCCAGGGATGGGAATAATTATTCAGTGATAACTGCAACTGCAGTGAGTGAGAACCTGTGGAACTTTTCCCATCAGCCTTACACATTTACTCCATAGATGGGCACATGGCAAGGCATGGTGTAAACTGCAAGGGTTGTGCCTGCTTGTGTAGTTCTGGGAAAGCATGAGGCTTGGGAAGTGGCAAAGCGAAGACAGAGAGGTTGTATGTGCTGTTTCTGAGCATCCCTTAGGCACATGTTTTCAGCCCTGCTCCGAGCAACAGTCTCAGGGAAAGACAGCACAGGTCCTGCCAACTGCCTTTCTCTGAGACACATATTTAGTGCAACTGTTTCCTGTGAGTTTGGGAGTAAAAAAGCTGAGAATGAAATACACTTACACAATTAGGGTTGTATTAACCTAAGCTGCTAAGAGTGAATTCAATAAGGAAAATGTACAAATTATGTGTCCAAATATCTGTGATGATGTAGGAGGCCAGCCAAACACCACAAACCAATAGCTCTACCTTCAAAGGGATGCTTCCTTCCACTTCCTCATGCTGTTCTAGACATTCCCTATGCAAGAGAGGTCCATGAGGAGACAATCAAGAAAAAAGAAAATTTCCTGAGCTGTCTAGTCCCTTGTGGCTTTCAAAGTCTATCCCCTCAGAAACTTGGCATATCCTTGTCCCACGCTACTCCCTATAGCCAGGAAATGCCTAATAATTCACTTTTTACAAAGGGTCTCCTTTGAGATGGATTAACCTAACACTTCTTAAACTCAGACCTTTCAGTTTCCTCTGTTGGAGACTTTGGATTTAGATATCTTTGCTGTAATGGAAAATATCCACTGATAACAAGCAATTATTGTTACAAGATATATCCTTAGAGATAGAAACTGGCTGCTAGGAAAGACTGAAATGAAGCGGAGAGGAGAAAACGAAAAATACTATTCGCACTTACCCTGGCAGGGTTTTAATCACCTTCCCAGCATGTCATACCCAAGAGCCCTTAGACAACCTCCTGAACAAGACTCAATTGACACCTATCATGTAAAGCACTTGATTTTCTCACAATAACATTAAGCATTATTACTGGAAATGGATGATACTGTTCAAAGCTAATTTAGAATTTAATTTGGTGTTTGAAACCACTAAATATACATATAATTGCCTCTTCCCATGAACCAATATTTGGGCCCTGAAGGCAGCATCCATAGCAAGCTAAAAGACAGTTTGTGGACTTCTTTCTGTGAGACTTTACAAGTGTGCTTAGATTAAATGATTTATAAACCATAGACATAGTATAATGCCTGTGATAGCAAGAACTGGAATCTATGACTAGGGCTGTTTTAAAGTAATAACTGTAGTGGGGAGGAAGTGATGTAGCAGAAGAACAGAGGGTTAATTTGCTTATCTTACCTTTGCTGTGGACCTGCAAGTTCAAGTAACAGAAGAAATGAACGGAGCAAACCAACTGTGGCATATGTCAGAATGGCTTTGGTGGTGCATCATAAACCTTTGGAGGGTCCAGAGCACAGGTGGACTGTGCTGGACAAGCAGCATCAACAGTGGCCTGGAGGATGCCTACCACCCCTGAGAAAGAGCTTGTCTTCTTCAAGGGCAGTGTGGTAGCACAAGCTAAGCAGAGACTGATAGCCTCAAAATGAGCATCCCTGGCACAGAGCTGAGCAACTAACAAAAGGAGAAATTCTGCCAAGGCACATTTAGAGAATTAGTTATGAAGGTGAACAAAACTGAAGTTGGTATAGAATTTCAGTGGGAATACTGAAAACCTGTCTAGACCACAGCAAGGAAATGAAGTCTCTGTAAAGCTCAGGAGAGGCCTGAGGTGAGACAGGACAGACACAGTGAGTGTGGAAAGCTGTAAAGTATAGAAGTACATTCACTTCTCAGACGACCCAAACTCCAGCAGTCCTCAGGACTGCTGACCACACAAACCACAACAGCATTTGCCTCCATGCAAAGGCTCTCAATTTGATCAGCATCTGCCAGGTGTAGGAGAAAGTCTGAGAGCCTCGGCAGGAATAGGTGTCTGAGTAGATGATAACTTGTCCAAAGCCTGTTACAGGAGAACAGGATGTTCCAAACTGCTGCCAGAACACTCAGTGACAGGACTTTGAGTGCTCACTGAGGTCAGTAAAGCAGCTGAGGACAGCTGGGGCTCCCTACAGGGGCATGTAGGGCTATAACAGCTACATGGAATACAAGATAGGAAGCTCATATCCATACTGTGGCCTAACTCCAATTCTGAAATTCAAACATTTTATTTCCCCATTTCCTTATCCAATATTGCTTCAGCACTTAATTATCTACCTGCTAGTCTGGCCTTTTCTGCCATATTGGTGCCAGGCTATCAGTGATGTGTCTAACAGGGTGAAATGAGCTTTGAACTGGGTGATAAATGGTTGTTTTTGCTGCAGCTGCGAACATCTCGTAAATGTTTAAACAGTATAATCGCACACATCTCTAGTAGCTGCTTGGTTATGTTTATTTTGGATGAGGTGCTATGAAGTTTCTTAGATGTGTGTGTCAAATATTCATAGATGGCAAGCTACTGAAATATCTTTCTGTAGTATTTATTTATAGACTATATTTATCAACGGAATCAATCTTTATGTTCTTAGCTGCAGCATTACTTGTTGCCTTACCCATTTTTTCCAGACAGTGCCTGTCTATCTAACAATATCCCTCTTCCTGCAACATCTATTCACAGAGTGTCTGAGCAAGTATCTTCCCATGTGTACTCATAGCATCCATCTCTTTAATTTGAGCTATATATCCACTCCATCTAATGCTCGTCATCTATCTGAAGCACTTGCTTTATCTCTCAACGCCATCTCTTTATCTAGTCAATGATATCTGTCTCTCCATGGTGACTCTCTATCCCTTTCTCTCAGTCATGCACAGCACCAAAGTAATTACGGTTTTTGAACTACAATCAGTCTCCTTTTTTCTTCCCCACCCCCCCCCCCCCCCAATCAGGCTCACAAATCACCGATTAATTTATTTGTTTTGATGCAAAGACTAGATATGAGAAATGAACTCTGAAAGGGTACAAGTGCCTTTGGGTCAAAGACTCTTTCCCAGGCTTATTTGCTTCCCTGCTGTGCGTGAACAGTTCACTGCTGTGTGAGCTGCTGTTATCTGAGAAACTCATCTTCAAACAAAGATGCTGCAGTGACTATTGCCTCCCTGCTCTCTTCTCTTTTCCTTTACCCACTTCTTTTTTTCTCCTCTAATATTTCCTCTTTTCCCTTCACCAGCACTTCACATCCATTACTCTTAAGTTTGTCCCTTCCCTTCTTTTGCCCACTTGGCATTCTGAGGATGACAAGTGAAAGTTCCTCCCTATTAAAAATTCACTGCCAAATAAATATTAAAGCAGGGGGAGGAAATCCATTTGGCTCTCTGTGATTTGTTGTGATTTGCAACACAAGACCCAGCACAACAGGTTAAACAGGTTTCACAGCTATTTACCCACTTCACAGGGCTATGAAGGACTCAGTGACCCTCAGCTTTTAGAGACCCCATGATGGGGAGAGAGTTCCTCGGCACCATCAGCCTGAATAAGATGGAAAAGGACACACTCTCAGAGCAGGAGAGGAAAGATGTAAAAACTGAAACCTTTCCTTGCTTTTTTTTCTTCCTACTTTTTTCTCATCCATATGAATTGTGACAAGAACAGTACAAAAGATGGTCAGGTCACCTGGAAGTGATCAGAGAGGCTGTTAAAATATTAGGAGCATCTGAAAAAGAGGAGAGGGAAAAAAAAGGAAAGAAAAAGAATGAACGAAAGAAAGCAGAGCAAACTATGACAGGAAAGGAGGGAGGGAAAAGCTTCCATGTCTCTGGTTTTCGTTCCCTGTGCAAAGACCCCAGCAGTTCATAATTCTTCTTCAGGCAGGGCCAGTATGGTTCAATGGCAGAATAAAATGTGCAGTAATTAATGAACAGCTTCACAGTTTTATGGACTGATTAACTCTTTCCCTTGTTTGGAGCTGCTGGAAAAGACTGAGACAGATGCAAAGTCCAGCAACATCAATTAACTGGTATGGGTATGGAAGGAGGAAATATTTTCACTGAATTGAGCAAACTTGCTAATAGCTTATGGACTTCACATGGGAAACAGATTTCACCTGGAGAGTAAAGAATGTCTGAAGACCTTCAGAATTGTCCAAGAACATGGACAAGAGATCCTTAAATAGAAGCTGAAATAGTTTGGCCCCAGTGGGAGGTATTTCCTGAGGCAAAAGTAGAAATTCGAATTGTCTGCCAAGGGCTGGTGCTGTGTTAGACTGGACACCACTCCTCTTCATCGAGATGCCTAGTACACCTCAGGATATGTCCTGTCTGTCTTTGTAGAGGTTTGTAAGATTTCTTTAACAAATATTTGGAATAATAGTGGTATGCAGGTGTATGTTGTGTATTTCACAGAGAGCAGAAATATTCAAATTTTTTTTTCAATTCAAGGCAGTGCACAAGCAATAGGAAGAGAGATGAAGTAGCAGACCAAAAGGAGTATTTGATCCCCTGCTCTTTTTTAGACTCTTATGGCAGCCTTACCACCACTTTGTCATGTGTTTTGGGCAAACTGCTGAGCATATTTCCGCTCCTACTACAGTCTGCAGTGTCTGTGTAGGCCACCAGCTACAACTACTAGTCCATCCTTCAGTTTCTTCATGGTGAAGGATGGGAATAACTGTACTCACAGGAGTGGTATCAGCCACATGATGACTAACACTTAGGGAGGAAGGTGAGAGGAGACAAAGCAGCCTTTAGGATGAATAACCCTGTCATTCCCCTTTCCTATATTGGTCAAGATGCTTAATAGTGTTTTAAACATGCTACACATATGAAGGAGACAAGTGCTGAGTGAGTAAAGATTCCTTGCAAAAGCAAGCCATGAACACATCAATAGGTTGGCAAGAACACATCAAGAGGTCTGATGTTAGTGCTTGTCTCCTAAGGAAGGAAGCTAGTGCCGTGCCCAGACTCATGGCAAGGAGCAGAGGAAGAAGCAGCAGTGGAAGAGGGAAAATGGAGAGTGATGAGATCAGGGGTCAGCTGTTCAAGAGAGTTTACCCAAACGTCTCTCCTCATGTTCACCTAGATCATGGAGTGAAGACGCTGTATGTACTGATTGGAACAGGATGTGGAGACACTCCAAAGGTAGATCAGAAAGAACAATCCATCTTCTCTGACTTGTCTAATTTACTCATTGTGAGCAGATGGGTTATGAGGTCTGCCATCAGTGATGAATTATATTCATGGTAAGTCATTCCCAGCTAATGAGGATCCATTATCATTAGCTACTAAGGAAGAATAACGGCTTGCCAAGACAGAGGGGGGGGGGGGTTCACAGCTTCCAGGGAGAAAATTCTGGGCTGGTAGCCACCTGGCAATTGAATTTTCAGGAAACTGAAAACTTTCCAAGATGGATACCTTCTGCTTGCTTCAAGCCTTAGTTTTTAATTTTCTTGGGAGAGTTCAGGAGAAGGAATGTAAGAGGAGGTGGAGGAAGCAAAGGAAAATAGTAGTAACCATGTCTGATAAGACCGTGATTAAATCAAGGTCTCACTCTAATTACATTACATTTAAATAAACTTTGCCTAGTAAGTAATTGTAATTAAACTGCAATTAAACATGTATTTATATCACCATTTCCTCCCCTGCACAGCTGTCTGTTTCTACCTCCTGTTGTTGCTGTCTACCTGCCAAAACTCTAAATGATCACAAGGGACTTTACATTTCCTTGGACTTCCTGAAGGAGATGTTGTGGGGGGCAAAGTCTGAGACTCTCCCCATGCTCCCTCAGCAATCAGCTAAAAGGAGCTTCTGTTTCCAAGCTGTGTTGGAAGAGGTGCAGCTGATGCTGTGATAAACTAAACCTGAGGAAAAGGTTGTGAGGGGGAGAGATAAGAAGGAAAGTGGGTGCCTATTTTCCTCTCAGAGAAACTTGAAAATAGATATATTTCCCCCTTTTTGAAATTTCTTCACATTTGGGGTAGAAATAAAGCTATCCTCCTTGCCTTCTTTAGAGCACTTTTAATATGAGTATATTTTCTAAAGCCCCAAATCTCTGTTTACTGCAGCAAGTTTGTGCATTGTTATACATGACATGGAGGAAAAGACCTCATCGAGCAGTATCTGTAAGTGAGGGTTCACAGATGGGAATGCAACTCCTGAGCTCTCTTTTCAGCTTTTTAGGATTATTCACTAATTCTGTGTCTCAGTTTCCTTGATTTGCTGCTCTGAGCTACCTATACATAAGAACTCTACTGATGGTCTTTAAAGTTTACTGCAGTTCTGAACAACTGGGTTAGGAAAGACTGTTATGGAAAAATAGGAGGTTCTAGCTATTTAAAATGAAACCTAGTTCCTGTTAGAAATCTGAAGGTGGTAAGGAAGTGAAAAGAATGCAGGGAGAAACAAAACAAATAAAGAAATAAACAGCTGAAGGGAGAGTGATAAAAATGAGGAGGTGAATGCATATCAGAGCGCGAAGAATGCCCGTGGCTAACAAAAACAAACTGCTTTCTCTGCCCTACCTCCCTCCTCACTAGAGATGATGGAAAACATCTCCATTTGTACCTCTGCTCCCACAAAGCTCTAATTAAGGGATTGGAGAAATACCACTGTCACCCTCATCTGTTTGTGTTCAGTTGCTGAAAGGACACTATGCATCTCCCTGACAGCTAGTCATTACAGCTTCGTATGAGCACCCCTCCTCCCACTAGAGTATCGAGCCCGCTGTTAAATACCTCCAATGAGATCCTCGATATGTTTCTGCTACTTGAGGGAGGTGAGCCATGAAGCCTTTATCGTGGGAAATCACTGCTGGGAGGGCAAGGGCATCTGATGGAGGAGAGACTGCATGCTAGAGGTGTCACTTTAAAAGATACATGACAAGTTGGAGAATCCACATGTTCAAATGTGGGGTATCTAGAAGTGCATATGGGCATAATGTAAATAATAATATAATAATACTACTATTAAAAGTCCTTATTAGGTCACAACGTATATAATAATCATAATTTTTAAAAAATCCTTATTATCCAAAAGTAGTTAAACAAATCTATTTAGTTAATGGTAATTTCCCCATGACTGCTGTGTTACAAGTTGTATTCACTCCCTCTCTCTCCTCCTTCAGACACTTCTGTTTTCTCTCTGAATAACTGGTCTCAGGAAGGTCCTCATGGCAGTTAATTGATGAAAAAGAACAGAACAGGTATGTTAAGCTTGATTTTCTGCTGTGACCAATAGTTAGCCTGATCTGGTGTAATCGGTCATGTCAAAGAACATAGATCCCAACTCTGTGACTCTCAATTCTTTCCAAATCTTTCTTTAAACTACAAACCTCAGTTCTGCTTCCAAAAACTGGAGACAAAAGCAATACTACTGGACTGGCATTTATCAGAGGAATGATTGAACATTACTTTCTCTGCAGACTCACTCAGAATCACTGTTTATTTATTGGTTAGTTCTGCAACATTCTTTACTCATAAATAATCTGATCTAAATGGTAACCTTTCCACTTTGTAAATCAAAGGAGAAGAAACCCCCAAGACTGTCTTTGCCCATGGTTTCTCCACATAGCTCTGTAGCTCACATCCTTTTTAATCAAGAGCCAGTGAAAAATCTGCCGCCATTTTAGGGTACGTGAACTGTTGCCCTTTCCTTTGGCAATCTGCTGCCCCCAGACACATACCATTGAGTACATGACTATTTTCAGTTTGATTCAGCTCAACTTAGAGGTGCAGTGAAAGGAGGAAAATGACTGTCACAGGTCAAAGCCCAAACCTTCCCTTCTCTTTAATGGCTCTGTGAGTGCCTCAGGCTTTTTGTTTTCACTTGCAGTGAACTCCATTCTGCCAGTAATTTTGTTCTGCTATTAGATGGAATAATGTGAACAATTATCAGCCCTATGTGCATTCTTTATCTTTTTATTTTGATATTAATACATCTGTTTGCAATCATGGATGACCTTCAACCCCCTTACAAGAGACCTGAGACAAATCTTTTAGAAATGAGGCTTAGACAACAGTCTTCTGAATACTTGGGACTCAGAGATATTCAGGGACTGCCTGGATGCAATCCTGTGCCATGTGCTCTGGGATGACCTTGCTTGAGTAGGGATGTTGGACCAGATGACTCATTGTCATCCCTTTTAACCTTACCCATTCTGTGATTCTGTGTCCAGCAGCATGGATAGAGATCAAGAAAAGACTTTCCCATTGCTTCGTGTGCTTGCCTATCACACATCCATCAGCCACCTGATCCAGGCTGTGTGCTGGAAGTACTGCACAACTGAAGACTCATTCACCTCCAGAACTGAGCATTCACAATGAATCCTGACTCTCACTTTGGCTTTGGTTGACTTATTGTAATCAAAATGAACCATGGGTACATTAAAAATACCAATGAGTCCAGCATCCATTCCCTTCTGCATTCATTTTGCACTGGAGGGGGAAGCAGAACTAACAAAAATTTTTCAGCACAGGGGCTTTTTCCTTCTCAATGGTCTAGTAGACTGGTAATTTTTACACACTAGAGCATGGCCAGTATTCCTAGTGTTAAGAATAAATTTTGTGTTGTTGACTTAG
The DNA here is from genome assembly GCF_047495875.1 of Pithys albifrons albifrons. NCBI lineage: Eukaryota > Metazoa > Chordata > Aves > Passeriformes > Thamnophilidae > Pithys > Pithys albifrons. The sequence continues at coordinate 14,619,951 of NC_092470.1, forward strand.
CCATGGAAGAAATTAGGATTTAGTTACAGCAAAACCCACTCTGAAATCCCAGAGGACAGCTGTGAGGAGGAGGGAGGAAAGCAGAAGAGAAAGCCTCAAAGGGTAGAGGCAGAAGGCTATGAGACATTATCCTTCATTCAGCATGCAGATTAGTTTGCCAAGCAGGAAGCAAATGGAGAAAAGGTGTCTGATGCATCACATGCCATCTCCGCTGTCACTCACACACTTTAATTACCCTTAAATCAAGCGCAATAACTTCCCCAGCCCTGAAATATGTGCTGTCTGTCTCCTCATACACATAATAAGGCCTACAGGGATTTCAGACTTTAGCCTTGTGCGTCTCATTGCTCTGATCCTGAGGTTTCTTTCAGCATAAAATAAACTTAAAAGCATTGAGAGGCACAACCTTATATTTACAAGCCCCTATTCTGCTTGCCAAACCTGGCTGAGCAAATGAATGCCCAAGATTGTGATTTGGATTCTCTTTCACAGAGTATATTTGTGTACTGCTGTTTCCATATGTCATTATGTTATGCTGCTTGTAACTTCACTCATACCTAGCCAAGGAAGGAGCCACAGCAGAAACCCTGCAATATTTCTAATTTACACAAGATTTCTAGGGATGGACAAAATCTTTTGGAAGGAGAAAAAACAAAATAAGCCCTAAACACCTGTGCCCTTTCTGGATTCCAATCAGAATGAGTTCCTTTTAGGACCTTAAGGAACTAAGGTCACAAAAGTTTAGCTGAACTCTCTTTTTTCCCTTATTTCTACTGCTGGTTCTTGGCCTTTCATTTGCTAATTACTGCAGGTGACATCCCAGGAGACATGTACAAAATTAAGTACTAAACTACTGTAAGAAAGAGGGGAATTAGTCTCAGGTAGTTCAGCCACTTAGAATTAGGCATCGTGTCTAAACTAAATTTTGTGGCTACCCCTCAAATCAATGGAGAGAGATAAAAGATACATTGTAACTACAGGTAAATTAAGTTAATCAGTTAATCATCTCTCAGCAATGTCTTCCTCTCTTCATGAACTATAGAAGAGGCTACGTAACCAGCTCTTTTTAGACACCCAAATTTTAAAACCAAAATGCTACATTTTGCAAAGGATAATGCTGCTGACAAAATACCTGCCAGTGAAATGTTCGAGCAGGGACAGATGACAGATATTAAACTGGTCAATGTAGAAAGAGATGAGCCTAAATTATTACAACCATATGTTCCTTCAAAGTTCAGCACCAAGGCTGTCTGAATATCCTGTGTCCTGAATTTTGGATCTGTGCCATTGAAGTAGGGCAGGTCTAGGGCATGCAAAAGATAAGCAGAAAAAAGTTGCATTGTACTTAGGTATTTGCTTGCTTTTCTTTACGAAGACAACAAATGCATCACACATGATGCCAAATAAGAGCAATGCTACCCCCAAAGAACATGCACAGGGGTGGGCTGGAATGTAAAAGCAGTAGGATAATATATTAAGTGGTAATATATTAAGGCAATACAGTGTTATCCTGAAAATCTCAGCCTGTTAGCAAGTTATGTTCTTACTAAGAAACATGATGTGTGGTTTGCTGGCTCAGTTTTGCAGGATATTTGTTGTCCCATCTGAATATAAGGAGATGATCCAGAGTCCAGGTTGAGCAGTCCTTGAGGAGGACACCTGGGAGCCACACAGTTCAAGTGGAAGGCGTGGGTGGGATTTTTGAGTTCATTTTGTGAATAAATGAAACCAGAAAGCCGCCACCTGCTTGGGATGCATTTGAAAGTATGGAGAAAGAAAAACATTGCTGGAGCTTATGATATTATAAACCCCCTATACTTTAGTGTGATTCCTGTCTTGGAGATATCCACAGGAAATACATCTACATAAGGGATCTGAGAAAGGAAAGAGCAAGGAATTAGGAAACCTTTAGTACAACCAGTAGAAATGAAAGCCCATTAGAATGGGGGGTGTAAAAATTTGTGAAAACTGTTTATTGGGGTTTTTTGGTTTTATTTCTTGGTGTTGTGTTTTGTTTGTGTTTTTGTTTGGTTGTTTGTTGGGGTTTTTTTTTTAATTTAATTAAGATTATAGCAGCCCTATGGATTTCTGGCTTTTCTCTATTGAACAAAACTCCAGTCCCTTTCCACACTAAATCTAGTTTAAAGCTCTCCTTATGTAAGTTCAGCCAGCTTGTTGACAAAGACCCTCTTTCCCCACTTGGTTATTTACTTCACTTCTGGTTACCTACTATGCACATTAAAATAAATCTTGCTGTAATGATATACAAATGGCGAGCATGACATATGACTGCTGACCCCTCAAAAGACAGCAGAAGATATTTCCATGAAGCATAGGAAGCAAATAAAAAGCTTACTTATGATGGGGAAAGATGTCTGGTGTGGCTTGCAAGAAGTGACTGAACGTACAGGCTACATTCCTCATCTGACTCTGGATCTGAAATGCTGTGGCCTAAGCATTTCACATCAGCATTGCACATTCCCATCTTGTATTTCAGATCCACTGGTACATGACTTGAGAACTTCCCTTCTCATTTGGCTTGCTTCTCAGAAATGCTGAGCACAGTACATAAAATCAGTAGAAGTAAGGAGTGCTCAGCAAATTTGAAAATAATGCCACAGGTAGGTAAGCATCTGAGGCAGGAATCAGCTGCCAAACACCAGCCCATTGTCTCCTTTGTATATTTTGTTTCTTATTTTTACATACGCACATGCTGTAAAGCCTGTTTATCTGTTCACTGTTTGCTCAATGAATTTCCAAAGCCTCCTGTGTCCCAGCTATGATTCATTTCTGAATAATTTCATGAAAGACAAATAGCGTGTTTCCAGTTCTACAAACTTGTCTGGTATTACTGGGCACTTCATCATTTGGAGGCAATTTTTTCCCACTTGACTCAATCTTCCTTTTCCCCCCATACATGTAAAACCATCGCCCCTACATTCTGCCCCCTCAGAGATTATAAATCATTTTAAGTGGAGGAAAGGTTGAGCCCCAGCTTTGTGCTTGATGCATTTTGTTTAAGTTGCTCGTGCTGTTCCAACATCTGTCATATCCTCCACAGCAGTGCAATCAAACTGTCAGGGCTGAGTGAAGTTTTGCTGATCCAATCTGCTCCTTCTGTGATTCCTGTCAAAAGCATCAGGAGGTGGCAGATACAGTTGTGTGCTCTTTAAACAACAGATCTTTATTTTTGCACATTAGAGGAACTGTTATTGTTTGTTTCTCTTAAGCTCACAAAGCATGTTCAGATGTGGCTACAATCACTAACCAGGCTGCTCTTCCCAGATTCTCCTGCACTCCTACAGCTCCCCAGGTTTACCTCCCCTCTTTCCCATGTGAGGGTAGAGTACATAATTATCTCTCAGTCTTGCTGGTCTCTATAATTCCACAACACATCCTGGAAGCACTCAGGAGGAAGGTACTTTTTGGATCCTGCATTATTATTAATGTGGTAATTAAACCAAAGGGTTGTATGGAAAAGAGAAAAGTCATATTTTAATAAGCTCCCTCCTGGATACTGCACTGTGAGTTGCCAGATAAACGTTATTCCTTGTTAACGATACCAAAAGGATCTGATACTAATTGATATTATTGATACTAATATCATTAATCACTTTGCCTAAAAGGACAGGATGTTCTTTCATCATTTAAAAACCATGTACCTTTTGATGTACCTTAATAACTAAAATAATTTGGAAAAAAAATTATTCCGTTTGGGCTCTGTTAACATGCAGCATGTATTTTTAATCAGCTTTCCAGCATGATGCACCTTTTCTCACTTCTGACTGGAGCCTTAAACTCTTGCTGTGAAATGGAAACTCACAGTTTTATCATTTAATAAAAGGAACCTGAATCTGAGGTGAATCATATGGTTCTGCCCCATTTCTGTGCTGGCCTCACAGCCTATGGCTTTCCCATCAAGGCATAAAGTCTTCTAATTACAGCAAAACAGCAATGGAAAATTAAACTTAGGATGCCACTGTGCCCTCTTCTCTAATATTATATTGGCTGGTGGCTCCTGCTGTGATGAAAAATCAGGTTCAGAAATGCTTTGATTCATTAAAGAAAAAATGTGGGTTTTTTTAAATGAAAAACCCTAAGAGAGCAGACTTCGGTTCCCTAATATATTTGCTTCTTTAAAAAACTCCATCTCCAAACCTAACTGGTATGAAAACATTTTCATCTTTCCATGATGTGACTTTATCCTCTTCCAAAGCATCCCAACCACGGACTGGATTTTTCTCCCTTGAACAAAGAAGAAATCTGAAAGCCCTGGCAGAGAAGAATCCAGTGTTGCCTATAGGCATGAGAAAGGATTTGCTCCAACTTCCAGCTTGGATACAGAACTTCAAAATGCACACACCAAGTCAACCTGTAGATTAATGGCAAATAATCTCTGTCCTTCAGTCCAGATGTGCAAGGTTCAGGGCTCTGAAAGTCCCACATGGTATGTAGCTGTCATCACTACCAGCTACTCTTTCTCTTTTAGCTTCTACAATGGCTGTTCTGTAATAGATCCTTTCCAGTTAAAGTTCACAATAGATCCCAAGAAGACAGTCTCCCAAGGAAATGCAATGAAAGGAATGGACACTAAGAGCATAGTTCCAAAAATCTGTCTTATGTTACCTAAACATACTGTAAAATAAGGAAGGTAATAGAAAAGTGAATGGCAGCACTTCTGTGAGACTGAGAGCTTAGCAGGTTGGTTCTACCTAGGAGGGCTGTTGCAGCTACTGATTACACATCTTCTCACACTGTGTTAACAACTCAGCCTGACTCCAGTTGTTGCTGAAATTTCTTTTGGATCACATCTGTGTTATATGATGGAGTCCAATTGTGAGCTTTTTGGCAGCTGTGTAGAGTACTAAGTATCCACTAATTTAACTTCCTTTCTGAGAGTATACATCTTTGTGGAATTTACTGCTCACTCGTCTGAATTCAAGTAAATAAAACAGAAAAACAAAATCAAAGGATGACATAACAAGAATTTTGGACCTCTCCTTACAAACAGGATCCATTAGACCATATGAAATGACAAAGTAATCAGGGAAGAAAAAGTTGCAGTCTCTGAGGAGTAGCCACTCTCTGAGGAAGAGAAAACCGTATTAACAGTTTTGACTAATGAATCAAGTAATTTGATGACATGATAATAACTAAGACAATCACATCCCAAACATTACCTCAAGTGAAATTTTAGCAGTACACCCATCTTGCACTTTAAAGGAAATGGGATTTGGAAAGTGAAATAGAAAACGAGAATCTTTGGCTGGCAAGGACAGGAAAATAAAAACATCCGAAAACCTTTTATTTTTTTCCATATTGGAAAAAGAGAAAATTAAATCTGAGTTGGCCAATTAGCCCCCACAATCCCCAAAGGCAAGACAAGATCTTTTTTCAGGAAAGCCTTGAGGTGAAGCCAATTCAATTAGTTTCCTCAGCAAAACTGTCAAGACCCAAAAAACTAGGTGGAATAATGAACTGATTAAAACTTGTAATTGCAATTCAATGGAGGAAACCATTAATCATGGAGATGGCAACATTTTCTCATTTCCAAACTGTGCTCCTTTGAGTTGCCAACAAAAGGGATCGTAGGAATAAAGGGCTAATATAAACTGGAAAAGCAACATCCTGGATAGAAATTTGCATAGTTCCTTGACAGACCTAAGGAAAAGAATAACCTTCTCTAGAGAATAAGAGGCTATGAAAAAAACTTATAGGCATATTTTTTTCTTATTCTTAATCCCTTAGCTCTTGGTTGTTTACACCACACATCAGAAAAGGTCACAGCCTGAGTGCCAGTGACACGCAAAGTCATTTCTTCTCCCTTTAATTTCATGTGTTTCTAATATTTTCTCCACTTACTTTTTTGTCTCACCCAGCCCTCCTCTACAAGTGCCTTGGTCTCATCTTCATTGTGGTGACAAACTGCTTGTGATGTTCCTGAAGCAGTTCACGTCTCATAGAAAGGGGAAGCCAGGTTGCCAACTGGCAGCTCCTCCAGAGATGTTCAGACACCATCACCATCCCCACCCTCTGCTGCTTTCCCAGCTGCTGCAGGTGCTGCTATGGCACACACTGTGTTGCAAAGGGAACCAGATAAACAAACCTCACTTCTATTCAAACAAAACCTGATTCTAATCAAAGGTAATATTTTTATCGAAGTTCTTGGAGGTAACTCCACAGCTCAGATAAGTCTTCATGCCATGACTTTTCATCATCAAAACCCTAACCTCACTCCTTTCTCTCTTGCTGCTCCTTCAAGATTAAGCCCCCGTGATTCAGCTCAAGAGGCCGTCAAAGTCTGTTACACCCTTTTGTCAGCCTAGGATTTACCCTTGGCTGACTCTTCTATATCCTCTCTGTAAAGAGAAGGGTTAGACTGCAGTTACCACTAAGCTACTGAAAATGTCAGCCAGGGTGGAACGAGAGCAAGCAGGATGATAAAGAGAAGTGGGTGGTGACAGAGAAGTTGAGAAAAGATCTAAAAAGCCAGTATTATACCAGGTGTGCGTGGCATGTAAAACTGACCAGGAAATGAAATGCAAAGCATGATAAGAAAGGACCTCTGCATTTTTGCCAAACTAGAATGAAAGTTAGCAGAAGGGGGGGGGGGGGGGGAGGGGAGGGGAAGTGGGATATTTTTTCATCTTGATAGTAGATTTTTCAGTGTGTAATATTTCCCAGTGGTTGAATATCATTTATCCTAAAATTCCAGTGTAGTTTACAGGTCTTGTAATTATCAACCGTACCACTAAGTGGCTCTTTTACAAACAAGGAAGGTTCAAACCAGGTGTGTGAAATTTTTCCTTCTGGGAAGAAGGAATGTAAAGAGATAGGGTGAGAGTGAGTGAAAGCTTACCTTGGCTGAGCAGATTCTTCCCCTGGAGAGCTCTGAAGAAGCAAAACTTTACGAATTGTTGCACCATTGAACCTCTGCAAAGAAGAAGCCTATTAAGTCACGAGCTCCACCCTTCAAACTGAAGTCCAATTCCCACTGAGCCATTCAGGACAGTGCTCAGTGTCTCCAGTGATGATCTTTCTGGACATCCTAACTCTGTGAGGCAGTTGTGTACTGAACAGCAAAAGAGCTCTGATAACTTTGGAAAGGGAAAGGCATAACTTCAGATCTGATGGTCTGCAAGAGCTTTCTCAAGAACTGGGTCTTTGCTTATGGGATAAAGACATAAGAAAAGTAGAAGGTGGAAGAAGAAAGAGGAAAGGAGGATTTTCACATTTTCTTTGGCTCCAGCCAAATTCACTCTCCCTTCTAAAACTCAGAAGACTGTTGTCCACTTCAGATGGGAGAGCTAGAAGGAGTGATTACAGGTAGACTTTCTGTCTCTCATGAAGTATTGCAGCCACAGAAATGTAGCTTATTACAAGCAAGCAAGATCTGAGCTGTTTGCAAACCTTAGATGCTTTTTGAACTTGTTGGAGACATACCAAGCAACTCTGCCACCTATATTATTTAAAGAGTGAATAAATACAGCCTTGAATTAAGTGATGCTATAATGGACTGGCTTGCTCACTCTGCCCTTTTTATTATTTTTTATTTATTCTGGAAACCAGCTGCAACTTCCAAATCTTGCTCTTAATATGTATAAACCATTATTAATTCATTATTGACTCATTTTACCACTAATGATCTGGGTGAAGACTTGCCTGTCAACTAATCCATGTCAAGGGAGATACAAAATAACTCAACTTGATTTAAAGCATACAGCTTCTAAACTGTGGGAGCAATGCAGGAGTTCACAAGTTTTAGAAGCTCCTGGGGCAGTTTGGAGGAATGGGTGCTTTTACCATGAAGGGAGGGGGAATGTATTCCTTTGCCATGGGAAATGAAGAGCTGCATTAGGCAATTCATACTCAGAACATGCTTCCTGGAAGACTAAATGGGAGGAAAAAAATTAAGTTCACTAATTTCCATCTGGAAATAGCCTTCCTAACATTCGACTGAGTGGAAAATTCACTGCCTTCAGGCTGCCTTGAGGTGTGATATTTTCAAGGTGTTCTCTGAATTCTTATCAACATTGTGCGGAATAACATCAACAGGATCCTCAAAGCAAACTCCCAACAGTCTCCTATCCCATGAAATTCATCTGATCTAACTTCTACAGAGAAGCCTATTTCAAGCCTTCTATTTTCTTTTGACTGTTCAAGAGTAAGTGGGAACAGGCTACCTCCTGTTCATCAAGGAGAAGAGGACGAATGCAGGCAGTACCATGGCACACTTAGATTGAAAATCCACTGTACTGTTCACTTCACAAAACTGGTCATGTAGTCAGGTTGTAAGTGGTACAAGTAAAGGGACAGGTGAGGTTGGACAGACACTGGGATAATTCTTAGATAGTTAGCGTGATTATACTGAGCAGTAAATATGAAACTACAGCACTGAGACAGATCTCTGGGCCTCACAGACCATTTGCAAACCCTGGACTATCCTCGCTTCAGGATCCTGGAAAACCAAACAACTTAAAGAAAGCCAATGCCAAGATCCATTTTTAGACTACCAAACTCTGCAGTTCCCTTCCAGGTGACCTCACCAGTCCTTCTGAAATCTCTCACATTCCTGTAGGTCCCCCAGAGATCATACTGGGATATGTTAGCACTGCTTTTCACTTCTCTTTTCAAGACCTGGGCCATGTTTATTGATTTATGCTTTGTTTCACAGCACTGCTTTTCTGCTAAAGGTGACCCCATGTCTCCCAGACTGGAGTGTTCTCTTTTGAGGTCATGCTTTAATGCCTGCCTGGCTCCTGTAAAACATCACTCTCTGAACAGCTCCTGATGGATGTTTTGGCCAAGAGTTCTGCTTATCACATGTCAAACATGATTTGAAAATGAGCATAGACTGGCTGCCCTTGATGAGGGGAAGCTGGTTTTCTGTTGAAGTTCTTTGTGTTCTAAAGGTCAACACCTCTACTTCTCCAACAGGCTTTCCTATGGTTGTAATGGCAAATCTTTTGCTACGTGTAATTAAACAAACATATTTTGAAAAAATCATGTGTTGGTAGGAAAAGGTCTACTGAATTAACATTAGGGAAATAGAACGTTTTGCCTTCACATCACAGGAAGAAATCAACTTTTGTCCACAGAACCTAACTGATTTTGCCATTTTTCAGCTCTTCAGCTGTCTACCAGCAAGAGACAGAGCTGACTGAAGCCAAGGTTTCAGAGAAAGTGTTCCTACAGACTGGCCCAGCAATTTATTCAGCTCTTTATTCAGCTGTTAATTTGAAAATGTATTAACCCTGAGAATCATGTCTCTTTATGTTTAGTATTTAAATTTGAGGTAATAACCAAAGTTTATTCATCTGGGTTCAAGATTGTCATCAGTACCATCCCGCAGATATCACACCACTATGTTACAATATATCATACATACACCCATTTCATAGGGTTAACATCCTAATTCTCATTACTGAAAAACTTCTCAAACTAACTCAAACTTTTCCTTCACTCATCCAAACCACTGCTGCGTGTAGTGAGAAAATAATTCCCTTCCCCAAATAACCTGTATGGTTTCCTAGAAGGTGTTTATAGACATTGATCATATCTCTCTTTTTACACATCTCTCATCCCTCTGTTTCTCTAATCCCTCCAGGGCATGGAATTATGTGTATTCTTTCCTAGTTTTTCATATCTCTCTGAAACTGCGGAGAACAAGAATCGTAAACTATAACTAAGCACTATAGAGGAAAGGAGAGGAGCTAGCAGTGCTAACAGTGTCCATGCTTAGGATAGTCTGAATAACAAAAGGCAGGGTATTCCACTGATACAAAACAGCACAGCCCTATAAACATGATGCAACCTGCCTTGATATATATCAGCAGAAAATCTGGTCAAAATTTCATCATACACTTTCCTAAGAATTGGGAGGAATTTATAAGAAAGACACTCTTTTTTATAAATTATGGTAGAGAAGACAGAAGAACAGGAAAATCCTATCTAGATTTCTTTTCCCCAGGGAAAAAATAATGCTTTCAAGTATAATAGAGTCAGTGTGTTTGACTCATCATTTTCATAGAGTATTATAACACTGCATAATAGGATTATGGTGTTCCTATTGAACCACGACTTCTGAAGTGGAGCCATCACACTACAATGCTGAGTCACACATGCCATCATGAGTGAGATCTATGCTGTTCTTCACCTGATGAACTGAAAGGTGCATCCATCAAAACAGTACTACTTCACAAGTTTGCTGGCAGCTCTCCATGAAAGGCCACCTCTGTATGTGGACAGACTGCTAGGGAAGGCCAGGCAGACACTTAGGTGGGATGGAGCTGGCATGGATTACCAATTCCCAATAACTGTTCAACGCAGATGAGTTTGCTTTTCTTCATAAAAGAAAATGGTAAACTTCAATCCCCTCCTATCATCAGAAATGTTTTCAGGATTTATTTCTACAGGGAGAGCTGTTTAATCTCCAAAGAAGAGAGAGTTTAATTCTTTCCTATGTTTAATAACATCCATAAACTGTCAGCATATTTTTGGGGTTTTGCATAAATCGACCAGATCCAGACTCAGTTCTGAAGGCATTTCATTCTGCCATGAAGACCACTAATGAGCTGCAGTGTCTTTGTAGTCATCTGAGAGTTTACCAGAAGTGTTTCCTGAAGACCCATGACATCTGAAGATCCAGGCATCACTTTCCCAGCATGCCTGAGAATGTCACTACATCTCCCTTTACCTTGAGAAAACACACCCATTTTTCAGCACCTCCTGAGGGCTGAAACAAAATATGAAACAGAACAATATGAAAATGAGAAAAGATAGTAATACAGATAAAATTCTGCCATTCTGTGCTGGAATAATGTGCTCAGGTTTAGTCACTAAAAAAGCCATGCAGGAAGAGACACAGCAGAGGCAGCAAAAGTAGATTGGATTATTATGCATTATTATACAGGGGGAAGAAAGTAATCCATTAGAAGGAAAATGAAAAGCTTCATGATGATGAGGGGTAAAAAATAAAAGAGGAAGACTAGACATATGAGAGAATGCTGCAGATAATGGCTAGAAGGGCAATTACTGGTTCTCTTTCTCTCCACTCTTTCCCATAACATAAGACCTGGAGGGCAATGTGCAATTAAGGGCCACCCATTGAAAACACACAAAAATGAAACACTATTTAGTGTGTAATTAACCTGTGGAACTCACTCCCACATGGCATTCTGTGGACAAAGAGCTCAGACAGAGCCCAGGAAGGATTAGATGCTACTAAGAAGTGGTAAGGTAGCATTTCCTGTTCCACCAGCTGGATAAGAATTAAATACAAAGAATATCAATCCTCCCGCTTCAGGGCCTCAGTTGTTCATTGTGATCAGCACCAGGTAAAGCTCAGCAGGATGTGAAGGATGCAGTTCTGCCAATGAAAGCTTTAGTGCACAGCCCTTTCCTGTGTGCCTCTTGTCACTTATCTCAGATGCTTATATGGCTCCTACAGTTCCAGTATGGGAGTTCATTACAATCAGTAACATATTCATCATCACAATAGCCTGAGATGGGACAGAAGAACTTTTCTGCCTATTGTACAGACTGCGAACAAAAAGGTTAGGGACATGCTGGAGGTCACACAGGAGAAGAGAGAAGAGCACTGCAGTGCTCTATCCATCCATCCTGAACACTGGACCCTACTGCATTCCAGATCAAAGATAGCTGGGAAAGGAGACGGTAGCTCTATTTCCATGTCCCTTTCAGACATAGATGTCCCAACAGTAGGCATACTAGTAATTAATTTAAATAGCATCCCTAGCATGATCAGTGCAATCATTTGCATCAGCCAAGCCATGACCACTGTTCCAGGGACCCAGCCCTAAGGTGGTACCTCCCAGCAGGTTTTTCTAACCTTGTTGATATCGAGCACTGGTTCAGTAGTTTGTCCTTTGGGCTGAATTCCAGCTGGCAGAGCTGGATGGCATAATGTCTCTTAGCCTGCAATGTTTCCCTCCTGCTGTGACTTATCTATAGGGTTTTCAGTACAGGCAGCCCACTTAGGGTCAGGCCATGCAGCTGCTGCATGTTTTATTTAGGTACGCAGTCCCAGCCAGTCCAATGCAACTACTCCCATGGGATGCACAATCTATCAATCTTTTAAAAGGACAGATGTGGAGATGAATCACATTTTTTTTACAAATGGCTGTATGTACATTCTGTCTCACTTTTTATAGTATAATTTATTTTTACTGTATTTACCTAACAGTGATTTATCAGTCAATCTCTGATGATAACTACAGCACTCCTTCAACACTCATATTTATTTTCTTTTTTCTTTCCCTTTTTAACCTTTTTTTTTTCTTGGAGCAGTTTTGCCCTGAGATGGAAATGTAAAGGTCCACCACAATCTTTACCAGAGAAAAGAGTCCTGTGTGAAGCTGTGATACAATGAATGCACAGGTCATTCTGAGAATAAAACATAAAGACACACTAACCATGAAAGTTTTATTTCCTTCACAAGTGATAAGCATGTCTGAAGGAAAGACTTTTTTTTTGCTACCTTTGGCCTGCTGTGGAACACTTGTTAAAAAATGTTCCTTGATACTAATCTCCAACTGGTGTTTCACTTATCTTGAACTCTTAAATGTCACAAGCTTTCAACTGGTGCTAAGACCTAACTTACATATCTATAAATGAAAGTGCTCTATTTTAACCAAGTCTCTTTCTTTCTTTCTTCCTTCCTTTCTTTTTTCCTTCTCTTTCTTCTGTCTTCCTTTCCTTTTTTAATTCCCTCCTTCCTTTCTTTTTTCTGCCACCACATTTCTTTTTGATTTTTTATACAAAAAAAAGGGCAAGAGGAGAAGCTATAAATAAGACTACCCTTAATCTGTCTAAGCCCCATGAAATGAACACATATTCCCTTAATTTGATGCAGCAAATTTTTTTAACGAAATGTAGCTTTTAAGAGGTTCTACTTTATCAGGGTTACAGCCAACTTTTCTGAGCTGGATGCTGGATCCTGAACATATGCCAACAGCACCCTGCAAAGGTGAGGAAGGTGCTTCTTCAGACATACAAAGACTTGTGAGGGGAAGGGAAAAGTGCCTGGTCACAAAGGTTAGGAATTTACAGATTTCATGTCACCTATTCCAACCTGCAACTCTATACTGAACTGTTACCATAAACCAAAAAGAACGTCACTTTGATTGCATGGCCATGAATATGACATAACTTCATTGCATAGTAGATTTCCATGGGGCTCCATTATAAAGTCAAGCAATGCAGCGGATTGGAACATTCTTCACATAAGGGAAGTATCAAACAATCAAGGGCCCAGCTCAGGATGCTACTGACAAAAGTCAGTAGAAAATTGCTTCATTAAAGGGATTTTGTTACAAATTAGTAGATCAAAAATCTAATAAAAGCACATTCCACAACACACATCATAGGGAGATCACAGGCAAATGCAAGTTACAGATTCCTTGATAATTGGCTCAATGGACCCAGGAGATGCACAGCTGAGTCATGCAGCTGGACAGAGGGATACAAAGATAATGATGAAATTGCCCTTTTGAGAAAGAAAGAACTCAAATTCCATGTTCAGCAAGACTGCCAGAAATTGTTGGTGCTCCACATTATTCCTTAATCTGAATCATCATTAGATTATTGACTCTGAAGTTCACACTCTGAAAAGTAATCTGGTTCTTTAATAAGGCATCGAGGCACAGCACCAGTGAACCAACATTTCATAAGAGGATAATGATATGGGTAGTTATCACCTTTCTGCTACTGTCTTATCCATTAGATCTAAACAGTGGACACACTTTCTATAGCACTGCTCATCTGAGCATATCAAAGGGCATTATAGATGTTCATTATAAGTAATTACCAGGCAGCACGTGTGAATAATTTACAGGGTGGTAGAAGTGAAATTTCTACTGCTCTCTCACTTCTTTTGTCTGCTCTGCCATTTTTACACTTATTTTTTTCTTTGTTCTCCCTGCTTTTCGCACCATCATAAATTAGGAATATCAGCAACTTGAATACCTTCCTAAATCATATCTCTAGGTGTCTATACCTCCAAATATCCAGCTCTAAATTTGAAAGCAAATCTAAAGCAGCATCCTGAGACAGAGATCCCCTCCCAGAATCAGCTATGTCAGAGAAAGGGTTTCTGCCTCCAGATGTGTTTTTTTACCTAACGTGAACTCCATCAGCATTAACTTAACTTTCTATCCAGGTAGAATATAGCAGTAAACAGTAAGGAGGTGTGAGCTACAAGGCAATAAGTGGGAGAAAATCTGACTGTCAAATACACCCCACTGATATCTTGAGAAAATCAGAAAAATTAACAGACCTGAACTCATTATATTCAGTGAGAGTCACTTCTAACATGTCTCATTAAGACAAATACAGTTTAAGTATGTCAAGTTCATTTATTGATCAACAGGGGAGAAGAAACCTTTTATTTTCAAATTTGGTGGGGTTTTCTGCTTAATTTTCTGCAGAGACTTTACACAATTCTGTTCACTCAGTATTTGCCTTCCATTTTTTTCAGTCACCTTTGGGATTCCAAGTCCCAGGGCAGTCTACATTTAACAGTGATAAGCATTTAGAACATAACTGTGAATTGTCAATAAGTGTCATTCTGAGCAGAGACTGGGATTTCAGGGGTTTGTTTCTTTCTTTTTTTACTCTTTTTTGTTTTTTTTTTTTTTCCCTACAGGATTTTGTCTTTTTCATCACAGATTTTAAAACAGAGTTGATGCTTGGGAGAGTTTAATACTTGAATAAGAAAAGAATTGTGACCACTCTCAGACACTCAGAAGGAGCAGCGATTGAAAGAAGCTGAACTAGAAAGGTGTGGCAAATGGCTAAAGGTGTGACACAAAGCCTGGCAAAGTACAAAGCTGAACACAAAGGAGGAAGGAAAAATACAACCACTGTCTACCAAGCTAATATGAAAAGGTTGAAAAGTTAAATAATCAGAAAGGAAAGAAATGTGAGAGCTTTCATGGCAGGAAAAAGAAAGAGCAAAAGAGAAAGAAGCAGCACAATGGCAACATAGCCTTATACACACAGAGGAAAAAAGATTTGTCCAATGAGCGAACATACGGACAAAGAAAAATAACCCCAAACACAGATGGATTTCCAAGGCAACACATAGAAACTAAACAAAAATTAAAGACAAGAAATTAATTTTAAAATCTCCACAAAAGAATTAAAACCATAAAACATCTTGGGGAAAAAAGCAAATAACCTTTTCCAGCGTAACAAAAATGTTCATTTTCTAAAAAGGCCATTTTCCAACACAAGTTTTCCCATTCAGCTAATGTCATCCAGCTCCAGTTATGTATTCCAGGCCTCTAGGGCAAAACATAATCTATCTGTGTTTGAAATGAGAACATGTTTGTTCAGACCTTAGGCCAACAGCAACCAAGGGATCCATCAATGCTCTGGTGAAAAGAAACAGGAAGGGAACAGTAGGGGGACATTTGAGCCTGCTTTGAACATCAGATAGTGCCCAAGCAGTGAAGGATGCATGAGCCAAATTGTCGCTTTTAATACCTAACTGATCATGGAACCCTCAAAATATTTCAGAACAACTCCTTCCATGCCAGCTGCTACAACAGCTCCTCCAATATGCAGCCCTGTAGCAACTGCAATGTGCTGTTTGTGGAGCCCTTCCACGATTTTCCAGGTTTTTAGGAAGCTGCTCTCTAGCAGACCAGTCAACTCCCTAAAGTGAGGAATTCATAAGCACTGGACAGTAAAGGTTAATTGTTTCAGGGCAGCTCATGGAAGGCTTCACCCAGATGGTACTGCCATCAATACCTCCCCGAATGCTGTAGAAATATGAGCAGAGTATACTGTACTATACACTATACCATTCTAGAGCTTTGAGACCAGCCCAAGCTCTTTTTTCTAGGTACCACAGCTGTGATTAGATGGAAGCATCACTCTGTAATCAGAGGTGCAAAACAGGCAGATCAATAGAGCTATCAGTGATTAACACTGCTGTAACTGCCTGGCACATTTTTTATTTATTGCAGCAGACAAGTCAAGATGCCTGGGGGATAACCAGCTTCTGGCATGGAGAGACCTAGGGAGAAGGGGAGAAAAGGGGTTGTTCATATTGGACACTATCCCTTTTCCCACCCTTTGTTGCTCTCACAGCCTGGAGGAATGGCAGCATGTGTACATCACATGTTGCTGCAGAAACATCTGATTCAAAGCAGAGATCAGGTGGCATAGTAGGCTAATGCATCTCTCCTTCCCCTTTGGAGGTAGAGATGGAATAAGTTTTCCCAGTCCCAGGGTATTCCCATGTGAATTTTTATGTCCTTCAGACCTGTATGTTCACTCTCTTCACCCAAAGGAGATTTCATGACCAAAAGAACTGGCAATGTCACAGGCCAGGGTTTAGTAGAAATGAGAATTGCTCAAGGGGCAGAACTGGAGAAAACAGATATAAATCAAAGACTTGGATGCATTAGCAGAGTTACATGAAAAGGCTATGATGGCAATGGCTGGAAATATCCAAACTGAGGAGAAAAAACTGCGGAGAGTTTTGTGGAAACCTATGACTTCCAGAAGTTGCCACTCAGAAAGAACCATGAGGCAGAAAATTGCTGTGGCCTCTGATCAGCATTAGTACAACTTCTATTCACCTTCACAAAAACCACAAAAAAACATCCAGTGCTTCAATAATGAAACAAACACCTTACAGCAAGGGGTTCTAGCTGTACAATCTATTCCTGTTGGTTTTGCTCCATTGGTATTAGCTATTTCCTGAGGCGTGCTTCCTTCCAGTTTTGGAATGCATTAGTATTCAGATCAGCTCTAGGCATCATTCTAAAGGAGAGAGGCAGGGTGAGTTTTTAAAAGAGCCAGATAGTAGTATTATTTTTATACAAGCAGTTACTATTCTTTCTCAGTGAAACACCACCCTGCTGGTACTGCTGATCCAAGTCAGTCCTCACCCTGAAGGGCACTTCACTTCTAGTTTGCACTTCACATATAGCTGTAAGAGCTCAACCATGAAAGGAAGCAGTAGGCACATCCTATATCCCAGCTGTAACTCCCCGCCTCTCCAGTACTTCACCCAGCTGGAGAAGTTTGGCTTCACTGTGCCCTGACTGAATTAACCGAAGTTCAGGCAAGCTCAGTACAAGCTGTCTCAGTCCTAATAATGAGGCCACAGGGAATCATTTAGGATGCTTTCATTAGTGCAAATACATAACCTTTGAGTTCTTGGAGGTAATTTCATCTCTGTTTCTATAGCTGATAGAGTCTATTGTGTACTGACTTGAGGAAATTGCAGCACGATATTTCAAGTCAGTCTCAGCTAAGCCTGGTAACTCCCCCCACCTCCGCCTTCCTTATTTATAGCCACCAACTGGCCATTGCAAGTCAATGACCATCGACAATATGACACATGGATCTACAGACCTAGCAAGTCGAATATCAGCTGAACTGACAGTGCTGGATCCTACCTATCATCAGAGGAGAGACAAATGTTCCAGCTGCCAATAGATGTGCCCTTGCATCAACCTTATGTGAAGCACCTTTAGCCTGAGGGAAAAATAGAAATCAATTAAAATTCTTTGGAGTGCCAAATTCTGCACACTTTTCAGGACCTCCTTGTCCTCCTTCCACTGCTACAGGTGGACCACTAATCAGAAACCCTTTCATACATGTTTGTAGAGCAAACAGCTAAAGCTTCAAGGAATTAACAAGATGGTAGGGTTTTTTGTTTGCTGACAGAATCAGGGATCTCACTTCCTTTTCAAAGCCCACAGGACTAAATGTGTGAAATCTTTCATTGATTCTGCTGTTTCCTTTTCCAATCTTGTTTGCAAAAAGCTCTTGAAATTTTTCCTGTACTTGAAGAGGGCATTTATAGTTGTCACTTTTGCCTACTCTCAGCATCCATCCTCCACAGGAACAGCTGCTCCCTGGAGTGAAAGAGAACATCTGATAGTTTTTCCAAGAGGCAGGTTTGCAGGAAGGATCTGCTCACAGGTAAGGAGTGGAGACTCTGTGAAAGTGTGCTGCATCTGTTCTGCTTAAATGTCCCTTCAGGGTACACTTCAGGTGACTAAGAGAGGCTCTGACCAGACCCTGGCTAACCCCAGGATCTAGTGCTACCACAGATAGATGTTAAGCATAGCTGAGAATCAAGCCTTAGGTCCCAACACAGCTCACCCCTGATACTTTTTAAATCCACATGTCCATTAGTAGTGAATGCAGACTGCTTGAAACCATCAGAAAACAAGAGGCAATCCTACAGCCCACCCAAGAGCCACAGAACAGCAACAAATCTGCATTAATGTGGTTCTGGGCTGCAGCTGAGGCAACTGTCTTGATCCCAGCTTTAGCTCCAATGCTTCAAACGATGAGACCTCCCATAATTCACTTGTAGACTCTCAAATTACTTGCTCAGCCATGGGAAAGCACTGTCTTACTCCCTTCAGCTTCCCCATGTCAGACTCAGAGTAGGAAGAAGAAGATGGGAGCACTCCAAGTGTGGACTGGGCAATGGGACGAAATGCAAAGTGAGAAGAAATCTGCTCAAAATAACAGTAATAAATCTGAAAAGCACTGATTTTCTGTCTACACAGTTGGTGGTATTGACAAACTATATCTCCTTTGCTCTTTCCAAAATTACTATCAGCCAGACTTCTAGAAGCAATAAAAACTCTTTATCTACTATCAGTACATAGTGAGATTTGAAATAACTTCCAATGACAAAATGCAGGTTTAAGTGCTTTCACTGGCACATAGTAGGTCTGAGACATTACCATCAAGAGATGCTGTGAATGTGTCATGGTCCTCCATTGCTCTCAGAACAGCAGATGATCTCTGCTGAAAGGGCATGGATTTGCTGGGCAGAACCTCAGCTTAAAAGGGACAAAGCATGGCTTCTTTCTTCATGACAAGCTCTTCACTCATCTTCACAGACAGTCCTGACTCCAACAGGCTCTCCAGAGACTCTGCAGAACTCTGTGCTTTAGCGTAAGAGCAACTGCTCATCGCTGAGTGGTGATTATCTTGTCACACCAGCATTTCCTTCTCCTAGGCACAGAATGTTAAGTTATCTGGAGAATGCCTAAAACACACATTTTTGAGAGGGAACTGTGAGGTGATGGATTATGGGAGGCTGCCAACACAGGCACCAGAGCCATTAAGACTGACTGAGGTCTGATTACAGTTTTGCATAGCGTAAGGGCACATCTGAAGAGGTGCAATTTAAAGGCTCATTGCTTGCTTCCTACCCAGTGTTGTGCAGGAAAGAAAAACTGCTGGAGTCTGGTCCATTTGAAATCACCTGTTTGTGTTCTACTATGGAATAATCTACTAAATCTCATGAAATACTAAGGAAGGAAAAGGCTTGGCTCATTCTGAATTGCTTCAAAGTGATCAGCTGGCAATTGAAAAGCAGAGCTGGAAATGCTGGAACATTCCCTGATATTTGCTTCTTGTAACTTTCCCAAAGAAGGAAGCCTGCATTTCATTACTCTCACTTTCCTGAAGGGAACAAGCTATTTTCTTTTGCATTTTCTTATGCCATTTATTTTCTGCCCTGCAAAGCTACTGCTAGTGCATGCATGTCTTGCAATCCAGGATCTCTATAAACCGAAAACTGGTTTAGGAAAATGAGTGTCACTTTCTGCCACTGAGAGATTGAGGCTGGAAAGAAGCATGTTTTATTTCCATAATGACCCTTGTTTCTGGCTCTGCTCTATTAGGAGCAAATCCATTCAGCCACAGAAGTTAGGGCTGGCAGAGCATGTTCGTTCTGCTAACTCAGATGCCAGCTCTATTCTGACCCAGATAAAGAGCTGAACAGCTGATTTAGACTTTCTCAGTTTTCACATGTATCGGCCAGCAGGCCCTTTAGTTTAGCAATATATCATGATGCAGGGAAAGATTTGGGTTTTGCCCTGAAAATGCAATTCCTCACCAGGCTGTGATGAGGGCTTGGGGTGCCTTTGAGGTGTTTGCTTTGTGTGTTTACTGGTGGAGCTCTTATTTAAGAGAGACAAGTTTTATTCTGACTGGCTTCCACATTCCAGTGCCAAACAGCACCCACTCTGACAGCACCACTTTCTTTTCTTCCTGCCAGGATCCACCTGCCAGCCTCTGTCATGTTACTGTTCATATTCTTGTCTTTCTAATCCCCGAGTCCCTTTTTTCATTCGCTGTCAGACACCTTGAGCAGAAGAAAAAGACCGCCTAAAAAGACCTCAAGCTTTAAACATATCCACAGTCAGGTCATCAGGAAAACTACTGCACCAAATGAAAGAATACTGTCTTTGGGCATGATGAACTGTACAGCCATCAATTAAAAAGGTGTTCTGATTACCCTGAGCCAGCAAACTTTACATGCAGAGACAGAGTATCATACATTTGCCAGAGAAATTCTGTGTTTGTGTGAACAAAACAGAAAAGTCCCAAACTTTGCAATCATTTGTAAATTCAGTGAGTACTTTAAATCCTCTTTGGGATGATTAGTATCCACAGGAGGTTGACAGGGCTTTTTGCATCCTGCCCTAGCTCACTTTCTCTGACTCAAAATCCAGCCCAGGAATCTCAAAGTGTTTGCTCCCTTCCTCATCAGCCCAGTACAAAGTACAGGCTCTTTTCCTTCCCACCAGAGGAAAGGCAGTTTCACAGTCAGGACAGTAATATCTTGACTGCTACACTAGAGAACATGAATTCTGCTTTGCAGCAGGAGCTGGTCCTCAGAGATGATCAGGAGGTGGCAGTAGCCTGACCCACAGCAGAGGTGCTGGCCCTACCTCTTGTGCTGCAAAGCTGGTCCTGCAGTGGCAGCCACAGGAATAAACAGTCTTCAGATTCCTTGCCTGGGGAGCACCTTTCAGCAGCAGGATATGCTACAGCAGTTACAAAAGGGGGCCAAAAGGACTATCACACTTAGAATAAGAGTTTTGGTTAAGTTTTTTTCGGGGGTTGTTTTTCGGGTAGGAGAATGGGTTGGCTTCCCAACCCCAACTTCCACCCCCCCTAAAACAGTGAATCTTTCTTTCTTTTAAAACTCTAGACTTCTTGGCTGCTGGAGGTGGCTGACAAATGTGATGAGAAAGAAGGAGTAAGAATGTATTTCAAGGGTGCTGTTAAAAAAAAAAGGCAAACCACTTTTAAAATTATACTGTGTTTGGAATCATGCAAGTCCTGCTGAGATCAAGTGGAACATGTTTCTAAAAAGACTAGATGTAGGGGAGGAAGGAATAATAAAATAAAAACAATTTTATGTAGGGTAACAACTTCCTTAAAATAAAAAAATAAAAAACAAAAGTCAAAGAAAAAGTCTTGGAGCCACAGAGGAAGTTTCACAGCAATTCTCTTGGGAGTTGGTTGCTTTCCAGAGACTCCTAATTAATTATACATGCTAGTGAAGAAATATCATGTGGCTTTGAATAAAATAAAATCCAAATTTTAAAATGAAAGAGATAGGGAGAGAGAAGACAAAATGATTTTGTTAATTCAAGTTTGAACTAATTTCACTTTAATCGGAAGCTGACACGAAAATGGTAAGCCCAGCTGCTTGTCACATTCAGTAGAGATGTCCCCACTGTCTTTAACTGATAAAACATTTCACTGCTGACCTCCAGTGGGAGCAGAACATTTCCTTTAATGCTGTTGAATGCAATTTCAACAGATCTCAATACTTATTATAATCTGCTCCATGGTCATCTCTCCATTAGCCTGAACAAATGAGATTTTTCCAAATCTAAACACCTTTTTTTTCTTTTTTTTTTCTTTTTTTTTTTAATATCTGGCTCCTATAAGCTGCAATAACTACCCTCACAAGGCAAGTCCAGGCAAATCTGGGTTAAAATAAGTCTTTTGGTTCACCAAAACAAAGATGAAAAATCTTGTCAGTTACTGCAGTATCAGATTTCAGCTTTACAAATCTCAAGTGTTCTGATCCATGGCCCTGAGTCATGTATAGAGTTCACAGAAACCATGTACATCCTCTCTATGGCCCCTTCTTTAGACCTTCTAGAATGCAGCCCACAGCTGGGGTTCATTTATTGTTTTATTTGGATTTCTCCAATAAAAAAACCACAAAGCCTGGTTGCCCTTGACTCCAGTTATCAAAACAAAAATAAAATAGCATCATATCCCAAGAGCTAAAAGGGTATAGGTCCTCCAAGCAAAACATAAGAGTTGTCATTTGAGCAATCTCCTCCTGTCCACACAAGCAGATGTGCTCTGTGCCTTGTGTTCTGACAGCAAGTCATGATCCCAGTTACTCTGGACCAAAGATGGGAATTTATTCCACTGCCATGGACCCTTTATAGAGAAGGCTTCTCACAGAAGCTCAAAGGGCTGCACTGAGCTCAGCTTGGCTAATAAAGGGTCCCTCTCTCTTTTCTTGAGCAGGACATTTTAAACAACTTAAGACTTCAAGTAAGAGTCAACCTTGCAATTAAGTCTGAACATTGAAGGCACCTGGGGTCCTGCACCACACATGATACCAGCTGCCATGGAAAGGGATACTCTCTGCACCAATGTTGGTTATACTTTTTGACCATATCTTGATGGCCCAGGGGATGCCCTGCAGCATGGTCCCACTGAAGCATAAAGCACCCCAAACAAATAACAAATCATCAGAATAGCCATCTTTAAATCAAAAAGAAATGGTATAGCACCTCACAATGTGCTGCTATAGGTTCACAGGCCAACACCAATATCCTTGTGAGACCTGAGCTATTGTGCTGTAGGCGATAAAGGTATTACCTCTTCATGTCTTGCAGTCCTTACCATTTACACCAGGGCATTCTATTGTCTGCCTTTATACTATCAGACATTTCTTAGGGGTGGTAGGTCAGTTGTTTACTCATACAACAGCAGCTCCATTGCAGGCTTGCTGGATTTTCAAGCAAATATCTCTGAGACTCATCTCAGACTCACAAGGATATTACAGACATCCTTCAAATTACCCTCTCATTTGCTATGATGCCTGTAAGAATATGGAAATGACAGGCTATAATTTATGACTACTTTGTTGATTAGCACTAGCAAATATTTTCGTCTTTCCCCTCTTTGGACCCCCACATCTGTGCTCTTACATAGTACCCAGAAGTTGTGAGCTCCTTGGGGAAGAAACAGCCCTTCTGTTCCAAGTTCACACATTGCTAACACAGCAGCGTCCCAGTTCACAGCTCTGAGATTCTGCAGATATGACTATGACCAATGACAACAACAAATACAACCCATTTTTGCTCCTGCTCACTTGCATCTGGACTGAGTATGTAGCTGACATGATTGTCCAAATCTCATTTTACAAGAATCCTAGGGGCAAGAGTCATCTCTCATCTGAGGAGACAAGATCTCTCTTCTCCCTGCCCATTTCCCCATGGCAGCAGACCACAGCTGCTCTTCACCAGTTGAAGACCAGATGTGCCCCTGGTCTGATGCCAGCTGGCAACTGTTACATCACTGTAAAATAAGGGCACAGAAAAAAGCCAGCTAAAACAACAGTGATTCTCTGGAACCAACTAGAAATAGGGCAGTTGGATATGAACAATCATGTAACGAAGGATGGAGTGAAACCACCAATTAACCCCAAGTAGGTCAAAGAGCACTGCAGGCTAACATATCCTAGTCACAGATGACAGGGACTGACTTTAAAGCAATGGCCTAAAAGAGGAAATCATTATACCACATGCCTAAACTCCTGTATCAACCTGCTTTCAGAATGAAGTGTTTTAGACTCTGTTTTTATCAAGCCATATTTTGATGTACAGCACTGTGACTCTTGCTGTGGCAGCACAGACCTGACATCAGTTAAATTTCACTTTCAAATGTATACAGAGATATGTGTTGCAGAGTAGAAACCTCACTCGTTTTCATCAATTATTAAGGGCATTGCTGTTTTAATTTTCTTCTGACTCTGCGGATAAACAGATTGTCTGGATTATTGTTGCTTAGCAAAATTCTGTAATATTTAATGTTCTGTCTTAACTAATACCTCTGAATTTGGATTCACCTCCAGTTCTTCTGAGCAGATTCAGGCTGGCAAAGTCATTTCTTCTCATAACACACAGAGGGGATTGTTCGCTGACAGTCAAAAACAACTGATTTCCCTCCAAACCAAAAACAAGAAATCAAAACACAATTTTCTCTTCCCATTTAAAACATTAACAGAAGATTGACAAATACCCTGATATTGTCCAGCCCTATGATTCCAAGAAGATTTCTTCTCCCTCGAAAGGGAGTATGTGGACAATCTCTATCATATCTCTGTGCAAACCACAAGCTAGATTTACATCCGTAGAGTGCACAGCCTCGTGTAAACTTCAAGGCTTTTTCTGCCTTTCTTTCACATTCTGGCATCTTCCTCCCAGGCTATCCCCAGCAATTCTGGATCTGTCAATAAGAGGTTTTGCTTTCCCTTGCTTGGCCCCTATCATATGGCCCTTGCACAGCTGATAAAGGCATCCTGACAGAGATGGAGAGTCTCACACAGACCGTGATGCGCAAGATCAGTGCTTTGCTTCTCACAGGTCAAGGGAGGTAAAGAAGTCAGGTAAAATATAAAGCTGGACTGTGTCTGTTGAAGAACAAAAGTACAAAGGTGATTTACAGTGATTTTTACTCCAGAATCCTACACTTCCACTTCTGGCCCAGGACCAAGATATTAACAATTAGGCAAGAGGTTCCTGAGAACAGAAGAACTTTTCTTGAAACAGCTGACTGAAGTCAGGTGCAGGCTGTCATTACCTTCTCTTGCTCGAAGAACTCTTTTCAGTTCACCAAAGCAAAGTAGCATTAGGACTAACACAGAGATGTATTTTGATCATTCTATATTTCTATCACTGTTTGACAAACGAGATGTTCCTTCAAGTGTATTCTCTACTTATCCGCCTGAGCTCTTGTTTCACACAGGGTTTTGCAGACACTATACTTAAGGAGTCAGAGTGTGATGGAGTGCCAGCTAATGGTGAATAAAACAGTTTCTGAATTCTAAAGATGAAATAGAGAAAAAGAAAAAATATGTCTTGTAGAGATATGTCAAACTTTATTCTCAAAGTGGCACACTTCCTTCTGGGAAGCAGCTAAAATCCATTTGAAAAAATCTTTAATCTGTGTTGCTCAGAAGAGGAAGGGGTTGATACTCCAGCTTTTCTATACAGGCATTAGGTCACATACAGGGAAGCAAGGGAAATTTATATCACTTGGTACTTTGAACTAACTCTCCACATATTCACACATAGCTTCCTACATTCTGTCTTCTCCATGCAGATCCCTTAAACTATCCCCTGTTGATATGTCCAGACTGGGATGGGAATGTGGCAAGGAAAATTCACAGGGATGCATAATAAAGAGCTGGACACATTCTTCTTCAGCTAACTCTATATTATTTCACAGAACTCACAGTACTTTCAACTTGATCAGTGTATAGCTCTCACATTTGCAGATACTTCTTTCCCTGGCTACAGCTTGCTGTGGCAAATCCCATGCCAGAGGCAGTCATGCTGACCACCAATTAATGTGATTAACTGTACAGGGAGTAAGTGACAGATGTTGTGTCTAAAAAGCAACAGGAGTTTGGCATGGGAACATCTCTTTCAGTCTGCAAATACACATGTGAGCAGGTCAGCTCATGTGAGTATAACAGAAACAAAAAAGTACTCCACTGAACCATAACTTGTTCTACAGTTAGCCCAGAAGCTATGGAAAAATAATAAAACCTAAAATTTATTTTAAAAATTATTACCTGTAATTCTAGGAACTGCACTGGACCTCATTTTTAAAGTTATCAATGGTGGAAATCTGTGCAGAAGCTTGGATTACAGAGAGCCCCTGTGACTGGTGGGCAAGGGACAAGTCATGTGAGAAATGCTGGGAGGTTCATCACAGGGCTCTGCAAGTTATCACATGGACAATACACATTGAGAGATGTACCTAATCTCAATGGCGGTGTATGTGAGTGTGTAGGAAACTACCATACAAATATATCAGTTAATTCAAAGGGAGGTTAAAGACAGTGGAATAGCAACCCAGAGTAGAAACCCTGGCACCATTACAGTCTCAGTCTCACTGATTCCTTAGGGTGAGGTTTTCATCTCACTCAAGGCTATGAGCTAGTTTCCTTCAGATCAAATAAAGAACTGCCTGTGGAAGATGAAGTTTTGTCCTAGCCTTTGCAAGTAAGACACACAGTTGAGTTATGGGACCCTTATGAGCCATGATATGCTGGCTGAGCAGCACTAGTTTTGCTTGACCTGAATTTTTAACAAATAAATGCGGCCCAATTTTTTTTTGCACCACTTAAGTGAAAAACTTAATCTCTGATCAGTTTTGCAGAAATTGGATCACAATGGTAGATTGTGCAAAAGGCCATGAAATCGACAAAACCATAAAGGAGAACATACAGTAAATCTAATAAAAAATGTTATTCTTGTCCATGTTACTGCAAAATCTTCAGTCTCCTTTTATTTGGTGGAGGGCATAGACAGCCTTCCAGGATAGAGGTCACTTGTCTTTTAACTTGGTACATTTCCAATTGGGAGAAAAAAAGAGAACAGACATAAAGAAAGGAAAAGAAAAAGAAAACAAACAAAAGATAGGCACATCCTTCAGCCTTTTGCTTCCATAACATCCACTGATATTTCACTAGTTTTGTGGGTTTTCACCAGCATTTAGAAAAGTCATTGAAAAATGTTAATGGTCTGGTGGCAATGCAGCCATTGGGAATGAAGAATGAGCCAGCAATGGAATGAGGGTATGCAGCTAATGATTTCCTACACGAGCTGATTAAACATTGCACTTCCATCTCTTGCCACCTAATTCCCTCCACTGCTGATTTATGGAAAAAGCCCCATCATGTATGGCTCCTGCAGTTTTATTAGCCAGTAACTATTTAGCACCACAAGAGGCTTTTCCCAGCTTCTAATTTTCTTATAATGAAGAAGGAAAGGGGATGAAAAAAACCCTATCATTGCAGTGTCTTTGCTTTAAGGGTGAGGGGAAAGGAAGCAAGAGAAGTTAGCACAAAAATCTAATAGAAGTATCAAGGAGGGCACCAGGTTCAGCACTTGGGATCATGTTTATGATAAGAGGATCATTACTTCACAGAAATCATTATCCTTTTCAAGGCACAGAAGAAGACAAGTACAAGTTCCTATAAATGGAATCTGTCTGGTACTATTTCAGTGGGTTTAAAAATAGCTCAACACCTCATTTTCCCTAATACAGCAGTGCCTGCTGCTAGGCCCTTTCCAGTAAAAGATTCACGACATTTCTTGAAAAACTAAGTGGAGAGGGTAAGGAAAATCTGCCTTATTTCTTTTTATGGTTTTTAAGTTTGTCTTTTCCAACATTAAGCCCAGTTCTAGAAAGAAAAGGCACGAAGGTGGGACACTACCTTGCTAGCTGTGTTCCCTGGAGAGGGAGAACAGACATGGGACATCCTTTACATGAGTGGCTGTGTCATTGCTAATGAGCAAAGCTGCAGTCAACAACCACTATCCTCACCCTGCAATTCCAGGCTGGGCTAAGAGATTTTTTTGCAGTGGAACTCAGTGGAAAAGGAGTCACCACAGGTTTCTGCCCTCTGGGAGGAACTAGAAGCGCGTCAGAAAGGAGTTTGCAGAGGTCCAGATGCTATTTGCTCAGCAAATCATTTGGCCTCCTAAAGCCAGATGGTTCATCTAAGCTGGTCAGTTGGGCACCCTGTATTTTAAACAGAAAGGTTGATCCCATTTCAGATTGGGTCCTCCTGCTGATCTCAGTGAATCCAGCACTCGTACACCTCAGTGCATTCAGCTGGTAGATAATGCCTCATTTTCCTTTGGTTAGGTGGGTTTTCTGGGGCCTGACAGTGGTTGTGAGACAAAATACAGAACCAGTGAAGGAGGAGAGGCAGAGATGTGCAGCCAGGAGTGGGCAGCAGTTTAGATTGGAAACCATTTAGGTAGGATTTATAATGTATCTCAGGAATGCAGAAAATGACATACTAGATCAAGCCCATACATACCCTATCTCTGACATCAATCAGACAGGCATTTTAGAGCAAAATACAAGATACTGCCTTTGCAAAAGATTATTTAATCTGTCTTGCTGATTTTTTCCCCTTTAACTCCACCACTGGTAGTCTGCTTTTCCACTTTTTAAAAAAAAAGGTATTATTTAAGCTCCTTCCTAAATCACTACACATTGCACTCAAATTATACAAGTTATATGTAAAAGCTTAGCATTCTTGTTATGCAAATCTTAATGTTGACTAGGTGAAACTTTTAAAGGTGCCACTGTAAAGTTTTTAGTGAAAAATTATTTCACCAAATTGAAAGATACATTTTGCTTAGGTCACTCTATCACTATTGCAATAGAGCAGTTTTCAATCAAGTTGGTTTGTATTCAACCTCCATATTAATATTATTGATATGATGGACTTCTGACAAGACCTGATGGAAGGTTTCTTAGCAATTAGTGTAAAATTGAACTGCAGTACCTAAGGAGGGGTCAGAGAAAGGAGGAAGAGGCAGAGCTGGTGAGAACACAGAGTGGAAAGCTAGGCTGCCTGTACTAACTGTGCCGAGACACAGGAGACAGGCTTTTGCTGGCCTCTGTGAGGGCATGGCACATCCCAAGCCCTTCCTTGGCCCAGAAAGTCCTGATTTCCTCATCTCTGTAAGGAGGACAGGTGCCAGGCCAGGTTTTCCCAGCAATCTCCTGTCTCAAGTAACTGCTGTGTTGCCTGTGCCTCATTTAAAGGGATGGATCTTTGTAGCATCTGAAACATGAGCTCATTGTAAACCAATCAATGTTGCATTCCCATATAATAAAAAATAATCAGCATTCACATACAAGCAAATCTCCAGGATCAAACTGAGTCTTTAGATTTGACTGGAAGCTCAACAGTGACCGCTGTGACAACTGAGGACTTTCCCTAATCTTCCCAGTTTTTTTGGAGAAAGGCTTTGTATCTGGATTACACCCCAGTACAATGACTTCATCTTGGCCAGTATTTTAACTGCCATGGCTATAACAATGAACCAAATCAATAGAGAGAAATCAGGGAATTCCATGGAAACCCACGAAGCTGCATCTATTTAAATGAGACAAAAGATCAATAATTTCATAAAATCAATATAGAGTTGTAACTGAAAACCAAAATTCAAGAAGAGATGTCAATTTTTTTTTCTGATTTCACTCTTGAGATCAATTGAGCATATCTATTTGAATTTTGAAAAGCAAGGGAAACAAAGTTGGCCTGGCTGTCTCCTCAATTATGGACGTCAAAGAGTAGTAATCTATACTCATACACATTTTTTAATTCTTCTACCTCTCCACACACATATTTTTTATTTCCTTGGAACAGACATTGGCAACAGAGTTCATCATTCTGCAGAAATATTTCCCAGTCTGCTTTCTCTTCCACAAATAGATATAGGGATGATGCAATTTCCCCTGCCATCGTTTTGGAATGAAAATCTTTTGATAAATCTAAGATCTCAAAGGCATTTGTCCCTCTCATTCTCCCTGACTTGTGCACTGAGAACATGCTACAGCAAAATGAAATCTGGGAGAGAAAGGAGTTTGTATGTGTGGAGGAGGGAGAATGATTTAAACAAAAGAAAGGACACAGACAAATTTCCCTAGAGATCAAAAATTCACATTGACCAAAAGGTCATCTTGGCATTGAAGGAAAGCTGGAAAGTTCTAGAAGGGAGGCAACAAAGAAAATGTTTTGCATTAGGATGCTAATTGCATTAATAATTATGCATTGAAATAAAAGGTGCCAAACTGTTCTTCAACAAAAGACTTGTGCTTCATGCAGAGTATGCACACAGCTTCAGGGAACTGGGAATTCAGAGCGACATACTTCCCTTTATATTTATGCAATGTCAAACTATGATGTCCCCAAATCTTAATCGAGGTCTGCAGGCCCTATCATCATCATCATCATCATCACAATAAAAGCAGCTATTTAAGTCACTGCAAATAACATACATTAGTGTAAGTCAATCAAAAGCCTTCTCAGCTCTATAGCACTAGGCTGTGTGTGCAAAGGTAAAATGAAGAAGCACACGATATACTTGCCTGGATCCAGTCCCACTCCCACTGAGGCCAAAGGCAGAACTCTTGTTGACTTCACTTACAGCATAATAGTGTTTATAAGAAAGAAGTATTATTTCCCTGTTGACAGTTCAGTCTTTGGGCAATGCCATAAATATAAGCTTTGTATTTTTTTCTGGGTCTTTTACCCTGTTGCCAAGAAAATGCAGTTTTTGGATTTACAGTCTGTACAAGACAGGTGAAACAGTTCTGACACAGAATGGCACAAGCCCACAATTCAGATTATTTACAAGTGATGGGACAAATAGCAGGGGAATGATGTGCACCAACAAAATTTCATTAAGAAAGTAAAGTAAGAAAGCCTTACTTTGGCATGTGTAATTATGGGAAAGTTCAAGAAAGCCAGTCAAAACTCCAAATTGATAGAATTTCACCAAATTGGAACATAAAACTACTGTGATTTTTTCCCCTTTGAAAAAGATACTTCATAACAAATGACATAGTCTGCATTATTAATATAGAAATAGTATGAAAAATTGAGAAAAATATTAAAAGTAACAGAAAATAAAATTAAGTTACCTTTTTTTTTTTCCTAAAAAGAAAGAAAGAAAGAAAAGAAGCAATTTCAAAAAGGATTTGTGTCAAGAAAATATGTTATGGGCAGATTCTTGGAAACTACTTTGCTTTCTGAAAAAGATCCATTTTACTAAAGCTGTGTTTTCTCATGGAAAATGGTTTCAATTAAGTTTTCCTGAACAGCAATATGTCACATCCCATATGCAAGCTACAGCTGAGCACCAGCAATTCCCATGTTTGCTTAGATATTTATGGCATCATTTATAGCTACTCCATTATGGTGAGAAATATTTTGACTTCATTCTTTAGACACAGCGTGATGAGACCTAGACAGCTGACAAATGACAAATGAGAGCTAGTCTGTGCTTACTCCCAGCATCTTTTTAGGATGCATTTCAATCACCTGGCTGCATTACTTCCTCTGACCTGTATGCTGCACAGGGTTGCCAGTAATCGTTAAAACCAAAAAGCTAATCTGTAAAACAGGAAATCTCTCATGACAACGATGACAAATAGCAATTGTATTTAAAAAAAAACAATGCAACAAGCTTGATGTAAATTCTAGTCTAAATTTCTAGCATGTCTTTGGAAAGAATTTTGGTCATCGTATATCCTTTGCATCATAGAAAAAGAAATATTACGCTGTTGCTTTCATAAATTGCACATGTATGTCAGCTTACAGAAGATGAAGTGTTGCCTTCCCATGTCCTCAAAGATCCTGTACCAGGTGTTCTTGCAGTCTTGGGTTATACAAAGTCTGTAAAACACCTGGATTACAGATTATTCCTTGAGTAAGATTTCCATGAAGCACTATGATAATGCTAATTACTTAGTGAGGTTTCAGAAAACACTGTGGTCAGAAGTGAGTGCTGCCCTTCCATCTGTACATGCCTTACAAGGTGTCTGTAACAGTCAGCAGGTTCCTGCTGGTCTGGTGTGAGATGCCCTGACAGCGGACTCAGGCTCTTCAGCACAAATGCTCTGTGTGGTCCATTTCTCTTACAAGCATTACCTGTAGAACAGATCTTTCTTCTCTCCCCTTTCTCCTCCTTTATCTCAGCACAGCACTCCTTAATCACTTGGCTCCTAGGAAAGTTTCAGACCTAACAGGTACAGTATGGAGCAAAGCCAGGTGGGGCTGGAGCTGTGCAGATATAAACTGTGCACTGTGCTGTTATCTCTTTGGAGGGAAGTTTTAAAAGATCTCACTGTGGAGAGCAGGATTTATTGCTCCCATTTCCACAGACAGCAAAACCAAAGCACAAAATGTAAGAGACAGTACTCTAGGCACTTTATGAAAAATGCAGGAGTTGCTGGCTCCCAGCCATCGGATGTGGGGGACAGCTCAGCCTAGAACAGCCCATTAGTTTTAAGAATGATCATTGTTGAGAGGTTTTAGCAGCATTTTCAAAATGACTAAGATTAAAAAAAAAAAGTTTCCAAAGAAGCAAGACCAGCAAAGCTCAAGTTCCTACTGATTCAGCTAAGACACTTCCTCACTCTGCAGCATCCCCAGTTCCCCAGGGTCCTCCAGGAACACCAAAGCACTGCAACAAGTCCAGATCAGTCTATAGGATGACTAGTTGGTACACTAACCAGGCAGGTTGCCAGCAGGACACTTATCAGCCAAGTTCTGCCTGCCCTCAGCAGTGGGGGGCTTTCTCTGCTTTATTATAACACCGGTTTTCAATATACTCTTATTTGCAAGACTTTTACCCCCTTTCCCACATTTGGTTACAATTGGATAATGAATGCAAATGTTATCAAGCAAGACAAACAGAACTGTGATTAAGATTTTTTAGCAAACCAAGCAATCAGCAACACTGCTGGCAGTTGCTTACTGGCTTGTAAAGAGTCAGTGTATAACAAAGGTCCAGTTGTACTCTGATTTCTGAAGCTGGTTACTAAGAATCTGATCTGAAGATAAAGAAGATGGTGCAGTCCTGATGTAACTCTCTTATGCCCCAGAAATTTAGGCTGTGGTACCTTCAGTCTCTACTTTTATTAACATTTTTTCAACAATTAACAGTAGACTCATCAACATTTCCCTTAGTTTACAGAAACATACAGAACTCCAAACCGCTGTTTCATTTATGCAGCTAGAATATGTCTGATAAAATATGGCAGGAAAAAGAGATCCTGAGAAGAACACAGCAAGAAACAAGGAATGAAGATAACAACCTGATGCTTACAGCTATCTACTTACCACCACATAGCCAGCCCAAGGGTTGGCCTTTCTGCTTTTAGATCTGGCACTTGGGTTTCTTGTCTCTACGTGGTCTGCATCTACAGGTTGAGATATTAAAGCTGAAGGAGAATGATTGATATTCGTGCATTCTACCATAATTTACTGCTTAGTTTTTCTTGAATGGTCCCCTCATTTATATGTTCTGTGGTTGTGACTGTCACCTGCTCATTAGTCAGGAAGGTCACACAGGAAAGAAATTTTTCTGCCAGCTTTCACTGTGTACCAGCTCTCAGTTCTCCTAGTGCTCAAATGGAAAGTCAGCCTAAACTTTAGTTCTTTATATCTGGTAATTACTAGGTTGAGATATGCATATATATATAATTGCATTCTTCTTAATATTATTTTGCAGTAGAGCTTAGCAGCCTGAGAAAGCAATGAAAACCACTAAGGGAGATAATGTGCAAACATACAAGAGTGACGTTCTGTAGGGAAACCCTCTTGCGTTCTGTGTACGTGCACATGATTACCAGTTGATGGTAAACACAAGATACTCTTTCCCTCTTCCACACTACAGCAGATTCACTTGTATGATCTCACCTGCCCAAACATGAATCTGTGGTCAACACAGAGCAGCAGATGTGCTGTAACCAGCTGTGCTGTGCTCATGTAAAATAATAACATTCAGTGTCTCTTCTCAAGATTCCAAAAAGATCTTCTGAGCACCATACACCTAAGTCAGTTTTGGCAAGTGTGAAAAAGGCAAAGGTAATCCAGTTTTCATTACAAGTAGTAAACTAGTACTTACAACTCCTGAACTGCATGATCTCAGGATTTCTTATTAACCAGACAAGTCTGAACCTATATGATGGAAAGGCCTCTAAGGAAAACCCAGATGTTGTAGAGATCTAGTAAATTATACAGGATGGTCCTGCTTGCTAGTCTGTATTGAACCGGTGCCTGATATGTAGCTGTCTGTTAGACAAGTTATAAAGACAAGGTCCTGAGAATCCTGTCCTTTTTTGCAAGGAAAAAACTATTAAAATCCAATATTCTGGCCAAATTCCAGTTAAGAAGATTACATTCTGTCTATATGAAATACTACCATTGTTTCTCTCTTTACCTGTTAACAAATTTGATGTAGTTCTTGATGGAGTAGAGCAGTTTCTGCGTTCCACCCCAGAAGTGTTGCATTTCAGCAGGGAGTGAGCAATCTCTTTGTATGCTGTGAGAAAAAGCCCTCCGGGATTCTTTTAAATGAAAGGAGCTAAATAAATCTCAGTTATTGCTATTATGACTTTCTCCGGCATTTATCCATGGAATAAATGGATAGGTAAGTTGATTTTCAGGCTGCTCTTCATTATTTCCTGAATAGAACTACCTGAAAGTGGTTCACTATTACTTATACAAAATTTAATTTGGTGACTAATAGACTCAGGCAACTAAAGCAGGCAGAACTCTATAACCAACACAAGGAGACATGTATTTATTAGTTAGTGACTGAGGAATCTCAGGGACACAAAGGTTCTGCGAACTTTCCAAATTGCATGCTGGGCTTTTGTAAGGTTCCCAGGACTCATTTGAATTCACAGAACTTTTCTTCTTCTGTAACTCATATTCACAGGGCTAGATCCTAGTCCCCACTTTGGCTGCTTTGAAATACAGGAAGAAATCCACTGCTGGCTTCTCTCCTACCTGGATGCCCCCTCTCACAGTCTTTCTACAAGAAAAAAAGTCTAAGATATAGCTCATGTGGCCTGGATGTCTTTATGGCCTCTGTTGCTTGGTTACTGGAAAGGTCCTACATGGCTACTGAGCTGGCACAAATATGAGCAGCTTGACACTGCTTTTCTTTGCACTGGGAGCTTGCTGGACCCGTTCTTCATCCTGCTGGTGTTTTATTTATATTTCTCTGGGCTTACTTCTCTCCCTGGCTCCATTACTCAAATGAAAGCCAGTACAAAATGAAACCACAGATAGTTCAGGTCTAGCTGCAGAAGGTTCAATCTTTGAGATGATCCAGAGGCAAATTAATACTTCAGGAGAGGATCTGAGAGCAGCACAACTCAAGAAAGAGTCATGTTCACACTATTTCTTGCACCTTGCCCCAGCAAATTCAACAACAGGAACATTCTAAATCCAGAGTAATAAGAATTTTTCTATAGCGGGATCAGGTTACTGAAGATTCAACACTGGCCTTCTGCCACACTATGGGTAGTCATCCATCCCCAACTCTTTCTTAACTCCAATATGTTCCTTGCACTTATGCAGCAGGATGCAGCTGAGTACAATAACAGGGAAATTGGACTACTTCAGTCAAGAAATCTATTCTAACACAATAGGAAAGGATGGTAACAGCAGCTACTCAGGAGAGATGCTTTCACATCAGGGTACTTACTGCAGAATCACAAGATGAACCTCTAAGGAAAATAATTTTTCTAATACCTGATGATGGCTCATTACGTACATTCCTAAACCCTGAAGGAAAATGCTTGCTGACTGATCCTGGGTCTGCAGATACTCATTCTAGCACCTTTTGATAATCCAGGAATCCTGAGAAATGCATGTTAATAATCCATGGATACCTTGGCCTTCTAAATTAGATGCTCAGATAACCTGACATGGGGATGAATCAAAATACACATGGACACCGAAAGGGTGTCTATACACCTGTGGTATTAATTCTGAATACACATCAGACTACTGAAATGCTAGAATGATTCTCAAAGTTGTGGTGGACCCTTGCACTCTAAAGGCATATACTGTCTCACATAAATCCTTGACACAGAAGCACTACACTAATATCACAGCACTTACAGAGCCTGCCTACAGCTCAGTTACTGACTCAGCTCAGGTTGGTACCTATATTGATTAAAGAGTCTGTGCAACTTCAGTAATTAATTTTCATAATTAGCAACTACTTTTTTTTAAGTTTAACTTTACAGTTATGCATCTTCCTAAACAGATAATAGGAGGTGGAAGTATCAAGCTTCTATGGAATAGGTGATCATTTAAAGCCTTATCTGGACTAACCAGGTGGAAACAGAGACTGTAATAGATATGTGTAAAACTTCCCCTTAACTGTGGTGCTAAATAATTTGCTGCTTCAAGTTCTTTTGTCATAGAGTCAACTGTAATCCTTTGTATAACTAAACTTTTGAAGGTAGTTTCCTATTTTTCCCTAGGACTGCAAAGTTAGAAGTGACCAATGTATCTTCCCTACAGGATTTGATGTCAAACTGTTCAGAAGAAATCAGGACTTTGTGCTACTAGTATTAGATAGAGATCAAAAACCAGATACAACAGTACAATGGTCTGGACCAAAAGAGAAAGAGGAGTGAGCAATTGCACAGGGATCCATGACTGTGTGGTGGTGGACAGCTGACTCCAGTTCAGTGATGAACTCAGAGAGGAGCTTCCACTGTCTGCACCAAGCCAAGCAGAAGGAAAAGGAATCACACCATATGAACTATTAATCTAGTGCTCAAATCTGAAACGGAGAAGTCTGTGCGTTTAATGACTAGACATTAGGTTCTGTCACAGCTACTAAAATGACAGCCAGTAGATGGAAGAGGTCATAGTTTAATCAATTCTCTCTCTTTTTGTTTTACATAACTGAGGGTGATAGGCAGCTAATACATTTCACAGCCATGTGATAAATTGCACTGTCACCTGCACTTTGCCTGGCACTCCTTCTTTGTCAAGGTTATTTCCACCATCCCTACTCTCACTCCAATGCAACTGCACTAAAAGTCACAAGTGTCAACTTCTTTCCTCTGACAAGTGGATTTTTTCCATCAGTCTTTCTAGTGCACAACATCTAGGATTGGATACCTGTGGGTTAAACCAGTGAGAACTTTCATTGCCCCAGTTAGAAGCTCTATGTCTCACAGCAAAAAGGAGTGTCTCAATTTTGGCCTATGACATGTTTGTTTCTTATTGCAGATGGGACAAAGAAGCAGAGTTCACAGTCATGACACTTTCAAGTAGAAATAAAAATATCTGTGTCTTTTTAGTGTTAATTTTCTCTTTCCCAAAATCTTGTCTAAGTCAGATTCTTGTTAGCCAAATCTTTTCACAGGCCACATGACAAAAGGGCTCCCTGGTACTTCAGAAGGAAGACTTCCTATATTCATTCATGTCTTTGCTATGCACGATAAAGCAGCTATCCCAAAAGCAAAACTAAAATAATTTCAATTTATCAAGATGCTCCCTTAGGTCTTCAAAGCACAAGCTGTAGGGAGCTGCATGACAGGTGTATTACCTGTAGTCCATCAGTCACTTTTTAGAGACATGGCTTCTTTCTAACCAGTACTTATGGATTTATGGAAATAAAAGGGGGTGGTAAATGCAAACACTGAACTGGTACATTGCCAAAGTCCTGAAATTTCAACACATCCATACAGAGTGAAATATAAAGAAGAGCAAATTCTAATTCCACAAAGGGCAATATTCTACTTATGTATTTGGCCAAATCATTACCTTTGACACTGAAGTAATAAATCTCAACTGCCTACACAAAATAAAGTTCCAAGGAACTGAATTGAGTTTGGTTCAAATTGTGGATGAGTAGTGCACTATTTTTCTGCTCCCTGGATTCAGCCATCCTGAGTAAATATAGCATCAGCATGATTGGAAAATTGCCCTCAAAGGTGATAAAATACAGGATTCATCAGATTTTGATATGTTCCTGAAAATGGATAGCCATCCTTTCTCACTTGACAGACTGGAAGAACCAGGGCTTGGAGACATTGCAGAAAGCATGGAAAGTTCATCATCAATATGTTCAGAGTGAGGGCAAACTGCAAACCCAGAGAAGCCCACTGTCAGCACAGGGCCACGCTGGGCAGGATGAAGACAAGCAGTTTCTATGTCTTTGCTTCTGTTTTCACAGTTTCGCTGTCTCAAGGCAGAAAATCTCTTCCCCCTTCACCTTGAGTGGAAAAGAATGGCAGTAAGAAGAAAAAAGGCTTTTTGTTGTACTTTGATTATACTTTAGTGAAATTCCATGTGGTGGAAACAAGAAAGCTCTAGGATGTCTGACACTAGGAGATGTCAAGTGCTTGTGACTTCATATTCAGAGTGGTTTTCAGAGTATCCTCAACAAATTGCTTCCCTTCACCATCTTTTCCTAGGAAAAGTACACATTCTTAATTTTTCTCAATCTAATTCTTCACTGAAATAAAAGACATTAACAACCATAATGGCACATGGATGTGGGGGACGTTACTTCCTCATTAGTCTGCTTTTCCCAATTGCACTAATCTTTCACCTGTGAAGATCAGGACAGGAATATTCCTGATCTTCATTCATCCCAACTCATCTGCATATGAGAGGATGCCCCTTCCTGGCATTCACCAGGAGAGATGTTGAGCCCAGTTATGAACATGTAACTGAATCCTTTACCTAAGAGGTGCTGAGTTATTTTAGTGCACTTACATATCAAACACTCTATTGGACTCAAAGGTGATTTAGCTAAATAGGGAAACCAATAAATTTCAGCTAATTTAACCTGCATCACTGTTATTTAAGAATCTAAATTGCACCAAAATCCCAAATGGGCTATAATCCATGTGTTTTAGGCCTTTTTTAAAACTTCTTTCCAACTTACAGCCAGGACATATAAAGCTGTAACTAAACTCTGTGACAGGTTAAGAGAAAGGAAATTATTTTAGGTTATTAAATAGCATTTTCAGAAGCTCAGGAAAGGAGGAACATCATAGTTTCATTTGTGACTCAGAAATGGGGACAATGCATTAAAATACACCACTTCTCAGGATACTGGACATAGGCTGTTATCAAGTCCCACTCACCATCACCATTCAAACCATTTCTTCTGAAACTACTCTTTCTATACCCTGAAAAATTACAATGAGTAATAGTTTATTCTGCAACCTTTGCCTCTTTTCTGTTAGTGAAAATCTGAACATAAGACTATGATTTTTCTCTAGTGTTTCGCCCTATGCACTTAAGTCATGGAGTGTGTTTCTGTTTCCTTGCTGTAAAAGCTCAACTTTCAAATCAACAACACACACCACTAAAACTCCATGTCCTTCCCATGACTGTTTTATAATCTGTTCTTTCATCCCCCTCTGTCCCAGATCATCGCTAGCCCCAGGACACTGCACTGGCAGAAAGCAGGACAGAAGGAATGCAACTATGATCAGAACAAACACAAAAATTCAAACTCATATTTTTTGGAAATGTTTAGCATTATTTAACTGTCTTTTCTCTCATGACACAAAGCCCCTGACACTGGGCAGATAAATATTAGGTATGATGACATTAACAACATCAAAGTAGTGGAGATATACTCTTTGGTTTTAGTTCTTTACATAAAAAGCTCAAAGGCATGTACTGTTTCCTTTGTGTCATGCTGTATAGAAAAAGGAAAAAGCTAATTAAAGACATTGAATTTTCTTGGAGCTGCCATGATACTCTTAGATGAGTAAAACACTTCACAAGAACAGAAAATTCTGCTTAGAGATTTTTGGTTTCCTGTTGTCTGTCAGTGTAGCAGCTGAGAAAATAGCCAGTTGGACTGAGAGATCTAAGGTAGTACTCCTGGTGTCAGAGGTGTGTGCCCTTATCTGAGGCATGGGGGGGAAGTTATCCTTTGATTAGCAAAGTTACCAAATTGGA
This sequence comes from Pithys albifrons albifrons, assembly GCF_047495875.1. Lineage (NCBI taxonomy): Eukaryota > Metazoa > Chordata > Aves > Passeriformes > Thamnophilidae > Pithys > Pithys albifrons. The sequence goes on from NC_092470.1 coordinate 14,659,351, forward strand.
CTTAGGCTTCATTGACATAGAATGAACATGACTCCACAAAAGGTAATCTTTGCTGCCACTTTTCTGAGCTATAACTGCACTTCAGTGCAGGGGTAAAAGGGAAGCAGAAGCCACTGGAATAACCAGGACTCCACAGAGTTCAGCAAAATGTTCTGGGTTTGTCTCAGGCTTATCTAAGGGAGCCAGGTACTATTTTCTGTTCTCATATTAAAATTAATCTCTTCTTTGGCAGGGGTTACAAATGCAGATTAGAAAGCTTTGGCTTCATATAATGTGGCTGGAACAGAGGGAAAAGAAAAGGCCAAAATGATAAATGAAGGGACCATTAGAAACAATAAGCTGCTGACATCAGATAAAGAAAGCAAGAGAAAACAGAAGTAAATGCTCTAGGAACTTCCAAGTCACATTCTCCAGGGTTTTAAAAAATTTTTGCTTCAGAGTTTATCTAAGTTCTCATAAAGATTGTCAAAAAAAACATGTGCTGGGCAAAGGCAAGTTCTCACCTACACAATAATTCAGTGCAGCAATCAAGCCCTTGTTTCTCAGAACTATTGGATCTATTCTTTTTTCCCTCACTGGGAACACAGCCCTAACAATAGTACAGGTTGTGGAATGAATTGGCATCCCTGTTTGTGCTTTCAGGGACAGGATGATGTCTAAACATAATCAAAACGTGCCAGCATGAACCTGGAGCACATACTGTAATTCTAGTCCAGGACTGTCAAACAACCCTGCTAATGCACTCAGTCTTCAGCTGTATTATTTCCTGTTTGTTCCAGTCTGTCCTCACTTCCCAGCTGCAATTCTCTCCTACCCCTGCACTCAGGCCAAAGCTCTAGATCTGACTTACCTAAAAGTTCAGACTTGAAATTAGCTTGGAGAATATACAGGGTAGAGTATTTCATTCATCAGTTGTGAGATGGAACAAAATCTTTTCCCCCAGTATGGACTTTGAAATTTAAGAAGTCCACTTTCAAGTATGTATTGTACTTTGTTTGAAATCTTATCCCTTAGTGAATGACCAGACCCTAGGAAATTTTTTGTGAACAGAGGAGCAGCAACAGGGGAGAGAAAATAAAAATCCATACAGAAAAAATTGTTCTTCTCTTTTTCCTTTCTCCTCTGCCTTTCTTAAGGTTACTCTTTGCTTTATAAAACTGAACTTACAAATGTGTCCAGTACTTCCCTGAAGGTCTAAAGAAAAAGATTGCAAGAAAATTATTTGTCTTTTTTCTTGTTGTCTTCTCCTCTCTCTTAACATTCAAGATAAAAAGCTACATATCAGAAATAATTATTATTCTCCAGATTGCAGACAGGACATCAGAGCACCTTTTGTTAAAAAAAAAAAAAAAAACACCAAAAAAAACCCCAAAACACAACAAACCAAACACCAAAAAAACCCTGAACAAAACAAAACAACAAAAAATCAAAACATTTTTAAAAACAAATGTGATGAAAGAAATGAAAATATTGAAATTTTCTTACTCAAGGCTGCATTTTCTCACACACTGTGCACTTGGGGTCTGATTCAAAGCTCACTGAATTCAAGAGAAAATCTATTATATGCATGGAGCTCTGAATCAGTCTCTTTCACCTCATGTCCACCTCAGTCTAAGGTTGTATTCACGGAACAGTTTTAATCTCTTTAAGTAGACAACAGCATTTAGAGATGGCAAAAGCTTCTATTTTTATTCTTTCCACAAATGCAGGTGAGGTGCAGTTCCACTGAACAAGTGTAAATATAACTGGAAAGGACTAGTCCCTGGGTCTCACCATTTCACCTGAATTATCATCACCCCATGTGGCATGAACTAAATATACGTCCTTTTATTCTGGAAGGGAAACAGCCAAAAGTTTTGGGGTACTGGTAAACATCAAGCCATTGAGTACCTTAGCTCCAAAACTTTGATGAGAATGAAGAAATTCAAAAGAAATTAATTTCTCAGGGGTCTACAAGATTAAGCTTGAGATTTGAATTAAGAGTTCTTATTAAGGAATTTGGGATCCAGTGTATAAACCTAAGCATGAAGGTTATTTAGGAAGCAGTTTGTCCTTTAGACCCTCTCATGAAAATCTCTAGTCTGGACAAAGAAAAGACTTCAGAGCAAATAGAATACAGGTATGGTCAACATATATTATCACAGGTTTTCTTTCAATTTCTGAAAAAAAGCAAAGCTTTCTGGGTTTACATTCATCAGGCATCCAGCCAGTATAATCAGATGATTTGTAGGCCAGTTCTGGGCTATTATAGAGCATCACCCAGACTAAAGGAGTAGCAATACACTGGAGTCTAACTCCAATCTACTTTAAACACCTTCAATTGATCAAAAACTCCTGACAATCCCTTCAAAGAACAAAGAGACTTTGGGGAAGAGAACTTGCAGAATGAGACAGAAAGCCAAGGTCTTTAGATAAAATGAGCAAAGGTTTTGTGTGTGGTTTTGCAACAATGAGCATGTGATGAAATCTGCAATCTATGTTGAGATACACTTTAACAGAATAATGCGGTTTTATTCATCTTGTAACTTTGTCTGACTTGTGAGTGTGATTTCCAGGGAGAGGTGACTCTGAACAGGAACACAGTTTCCTTCAGAGGCAATGAACCCTGATATTGAGCAGACTTTCTCACTTTTAAAGACCTTGTCAACCCAGCATAAGACATGAAGTTCTGTAGCATTAAAGCACAAACTCACATTTTCTTTGCAAGCAGTATCATAACAGAAAGACAACATAAATTCCAGAACTATGAAAGGTGTTTCCAGGAAAGAACTCTACCAAAACTTAGCGAAAGAGCATGAGCAAGCAGTCAAGGCTTTATGTAAATCTTCCACAGCAGAGAATTTAGTGGAGGTAGGTGGATGGGTGGGTGAGGATCCTTAGCAATTTTCTTTCTATAAGACATCTAAGAAAAACTGTACATTCCTGAGAAAAATGGCATAAACTCGAGTTATGTAATTACAAAGAAAGGTAGCCAGACCAGCTTGGTCATACCAAAAGGTCCTAACTGGCTTCAAATATGTGCTAAAAGTACAAAAGAAGATGTTAAAAAAAAAAAAAAAAAAAGAAGAATTAAAAAAGACTAGTGAATGCAAATGCACAGATGCAAATGCACAGAAAGAACAGCTAGGAATAAAACATGAAAAATGAATGCACAAAGTGGGAAGAGACTGGCAAAAATATCACACAGAGAAGGATATCTATCTTTAAGTTTATTAGTAGTTAAAACCAGCATAAATTGCTAGTCTGCTTTCCAGATAAGGAAAACTTATTGACAATAAGGCTGAGAAGAGTGATTTTTGCATCAGTTTTCATAAAAAGGTCAGCTGTGATGAATTAACATAGTTAAGAAGTAACAAAGGATTAAAGGAAGCCTAGAATACAAAAGGGATTGGTTAGTGAAACTACATAGCCCAGATTTTTCCAAATTATCTGAATCTGCTATATTCCTTCTGCAGCTCTCAGGAACAGACTCAATCAATCTCAAAGCTGTTAACAATTATTTTTTTCTGAACTTAGAAAGGACTGGTGATGAACTAGATAACTGACACAACATAGTAACTGTCTTTTGAAGACAGAAAAAGGGAGCAGACAGCAAACGATAGACCTGTCAGCTTAACTCCAGTTCCTCAGTGCAAAGAAACAATTTGGAGAAAAGAAGTGGGAATCAGTCAACACAGCTTTGTCAGGAACAAATTATGATGGCCCATTATAATTTGGCTCTGTGAAAAGGTACCAGGGGAATACCCAGTGGACAAGATGTGATATAGCAAAGTTTTTTGAAACTATTTCAAATTCTTACAGCAAATAAACAGGATGACCTAGGTGAACTACAGCAGAGAAATTATACAAGCTCTCCAGAAAATTATACTCTTAAGACCAGTTCTAAATGGTTAGATGTGTTGAATGAGTTTCTGCTGGACTTGGACATGTATTTGGTATAATTCAATATTTTCATTAAAGATTTAGATAAAATATAAAGTATGTTAATTCAATTTGCAGATGAAACCAAAGTAAGACAAAGATTGCATTAAAATTCAAAATAATTTTGGCAAACCGGAGATGTAACCTGGAAAAAAGGTTGCAATTCAATAGGGTCAAGTACAAGTTGCTTCAGTCAGACAGGAATAATCAATAGTACAAACACACAAAATGAGCATCAATAACAAGGTAGCATTTCTACTGGAAAAAAACCTGATTTGCATTATTGAAAATTATAAGCTAAATGTGAGCCACTTATTCCTTTCTATTACGAAAATGCAAATACAATACTGTGTGGGTATAAAGAATGTAAACTGGCAAGACTTATAAATTAATCTGTTCTCTCTTGATCCAGCAATATTAAGATCTCCACTAGTGATCTGTTTCTAGCTTGGGCAAAGCAATTCAAGACTTGGCTCAAAAGAAAATGGTCCACAGAACACACTGAAATAATTAGTTGTCTATGTCTAGGCTGGATAGGTAAAAAAAATGACTGTCACGGACTTCCTGTAGCAAGACAGGGCTCAAGCTAGATATCTGGAAAACATAAGGGTGGTAGGAGCTGAAATAGGTTATTTAGAGGCAGTCTGATAATTCCATCATTAAAGCTCTTTAAGAAAAGAACACTAACATACTAGGAATGATAAAGGTAAAGTTGATCCTCACCAGGGGAAATAGATGACTTATGGAGATCCCTGCCAGCCTTTAACTACTCCAATTTTATTCAGACAAATGAAGTAAAAAGTTCATCCCCCACCATGATAATATAGGAGGAATAATTTCCACACAAAAAGTCATAGCAGAGGTAAAGAAGCAGCAGGGCTGTAAGAGGTCAAGTCAGTCAGAGCACTGCAGGGTGACTCACAATTCTCCACCAACCATACCAGGAATGGTTGCATATCAGAAACTGGAGGCAGGGACAAGACTGCATATGGCACCCAAGCCAGGAAAATTAGTCTCTGCTGGACACAACAGTATTAAAAACCAATCACTATAAGGTCAAGACAGGAAGATGAGGAGGTAAAAATCTGTATGAACATGCTCTGATTGAACTGCGTGCTGGTAAAGGAAAGCTTGAATAAAACTTGATCATGTTACAGCTACACCAAGGGGAGTATCACAGGTCACTCCTTTCTTGCAAACTCACTCCTCCTCAGAAGTCTATAGAAGATCAGAAGGAAGGGAATTAGAATGAGGTTTCATTGATGAACTGTTAGGCGCAAATAGATTAGTAAAAGCTGTATACAATCCATCAGCAGTAACCAGGCTTGGCAGGGCTGTTATCGCTGGGTATTAGTTTATACCAGCAGAGATGAAGGAGAGGGGCTACTCTGGGCAGAGCTGCCAACTGAATCATAACAGGAGCAGAGGGCTTCCCTTCAGAAGGCTCAGCTAGGAACATGGCACCAGGAATTCTTTTTCTTATCAATTTCATCTAATCTCTTCTCTTTAAACCCCAGTTTAAAGTTCTAGGCTTTGTTTCTCTGGAGTCACTTGCAACATTCCTTTGTTGTGACTGAAGGAAGGAAACAAAATAAGCAGCAAAGTGTTTTGCTGTATAAAAACACAGATAAGAAATATTTTGCTCCCTGAATTCTTACCTGTCCTGTTCCAAAGCACAGGGAAGTCTTCAATTGCCTTGGGTCATGCCCACAGAACAAACTGCTATTTCATCAGTCTGGTCTGGATTATACAAGACTGAATTATCACAGTGTAAACTCTGGTTTGAATTTTGTATAATCACATCATCTATGGACCTCATACTCATTTTCCAGCCTGCATTTTAGCGAAGTCTGGTAGTGTGTGTCTTTTAATTGTGTCTAAGGAGATGCATTTCCAGCTTTCACACTCTGATATGAAAGGGTTTAAACTACAAAACAGAAAGGAGAACAGATTACAGTCCTAGACTGTCTTCTCTCTTTTTTTCCCCCTCCCTCTGGTGAGATAGCATTCCCTAGGTAGCTATCCTGCTATTAAATCAAAGTATAATCTATGAAAGATGTGTAAGACAGATGGAATGAATTACTCTCAGTGACTGTAAAGAAAGTGCTTAAAAACTGGGATGGCCAGATATGTAACTTTTAGATGGTTAGTAAAGTTATTAATCTATCTGCTTGTCCCGAAGGACTTGGATATTGGAGAGGTTTGTGTGTATGTTTCTCTCTCTGTCATCAACTACAACATTAAGTGGAATAAACTTCACCTTGACAAGCTACAGGTAGGTAAAAATAAAGCATACCTCATCTTTTCTAAAAATGAATTAGTTCTGGTGCTATAAAATCTCCATCATGTTGATTTCAAAGGCAGACTCCTCTAACACTTTATGCACGGTTGCTGCTGGGAGATTTATTCACATCACAACCAAAGTACTTCACGTGTCCAAGAAGAATAAGTCCTTTGGTTTTTTCCTCTTGTGACATTCTCAATGCATTAGTTTTCCCATCCACAAACCAGAGTATATTAGGGATTAATACGGCTCAGCAACTCAAAACACACAGATTGTCAGTGTCAGTAATCAGCCTGAAGAATTTTGAGGACAGTTGTTATTTACAGAAAGTGATAAGAGACCCAGCAGAACACTTAACTCTAAACAAGCAATGTGGAAACTTCACTACCTAGGAAGTCCTAAGTGGCAAATAGGCAGCTCAGATGTTCCCGAGTGAGGTTTGATTGCGTTCCTGCTGAGACTTAGCAAAAGCAGAAGACAGGAAAGGGTAAGTGAGAAAGCAGGGGGCCTTTCTCACATGGATTCACTCTCATTTCAACCAGTGTTTAGCTGTGGTTTGTTAATTCATTATGAAGGTGTTACAAAAACCGGGCTCAACACACTGATCACTAGCTCTGCCGCAGCAGCATGGCTTGTGTTACAGCACAGCTCAGTGACAAGGGACCTTGTGGCATCTGGCAGCTGTAGGTCCCATGACAGAGGCTATGAAGGGACCTGACAGGATTTTGCAGCACAAACTGCAAAGTGAGTTCTTTCTCTTGTTTCCTTCACCAGTATCCATAGTTGGCAACACGGACACATTATGCTTGCACAGCAAGCAGGGTCTTGCTAAAGAGCAGTGAGCAAGACCTGCAGCATAAATCTTGCTTTAACAAGAACAGGGCTGTGTGGATCCTAAATTAACCATGGGTCCGAGCTACAGCCCAGACTAAGAAAGAGTCATGTAGAGAAGAATCCTATTAGACCAGTGAAGAGATTGCAACCAAACCCCATTTACTTGGAAACATGGAGAGCTGACCCGCCATCCTGCCCTGCCACTGAGAACTGGAACACAGCATGAATTGGGGAGCCTGAGAAGTGCCACATGGAGGGTGGTGGTTTAGCACTTTACCTCATTTTAAATCTGCATGTGGTTTCTGCTCACCCTCATGATGAAAAAAATCACTCACCAACAAGCAGCTGTTATTCACCAGAGGATCTGCAATCAAGCTCTAAATATAGCAAGGTACCTCAACAGAGAGGGTTCTCATACTCCTTTTAACACCAGGAACCAGAGTGTAGTGAAGAGAGTGGGCTAATAACAGCTTCTGTCCTCGCACTTTGTGCTGAGATGATGCCAGTTGCTGAATGCCTTTCTGCAGCTTTTCTGATGTACCCTTATAACCAGGTAAATGTTGGGCTAAAATAAAACCTGACAGAGTTCAGATTTTAAGTAATGTGCACCCCAAGACCAGCTCTTGCTGATCTTTGAACTCAGTAGTTATCTTGAAGAAAACCCTCTTCTGAATTATCCCCTGAATTATCTATTCTCTTCTTTGTGCCTCTTTCATGATTAATTTATTTGCAGTGAATTTCCTTTGCTGACTGCAGAGTAGAAACAAACTTCCTGTCCTATTAATCTCCACTTTTGACCCATCATCAGAGATTAAAAAAGGACATATGCCCCCATGTCTCTATTTTCTGAATCATTACAGAGCACAGGCAAGTTCTAGAAAAGCAAAATGCAAACAAGAAGGGAAATTTTCCAGCACACTTGTGCTGCTACCATAGAGAAGATGAAGGTTAGGCTGGACACCCAGAAGGTGTAAAGGCTGTGAAGTAGTTGAAAACTGCCTGATTATATCAGCCACAGATGTCACTGAGAGGACAGTACTGCAAGACTGCAAAGTGCACAGAAGCATCACTCAGTGACAAAAAAACCCCAGCAAACCAAACAAAAAACTAAAACAAACACAAAACACCAAAACCAAAACAAAGTCCACAAAAAAACCTCACTAGAAACTACGGGGATGGGAAAGGTCACCTTCCTAGAATCACAGCCCTACTCTCACAGCTCTCAGACACCCTGCAGGGAAACACTTAAAAAGAAAAAAAAAAGTAGCAAAACTAAGCCAGTCCTCGTCTCCCAAAATTAAAACAAAATGTAATGGGGACTTTTGTGTAACATCCATGATAGAACAGTGCTGCCAGCAATTAGCATCACAAGCCTTCTTTCCAATGCCACAGTGTGTCAAGGACATCTTTAATGACAGATCAAGGGCACTGCTGTTTGTGAGGTGTTTGAGCTGTGTTAACAGCAGCCTTCTTGGCACACAAATCCAGCATCCCACAAGAGATGTAGTAAAGGCAGGAAAGCACCATAAGGCAAGAGAGATCTCTATGCAAACAGGTGCACTGCTTTCATGGCTGTTCCTGTCATGCCTGCAGGGCGTCAGTTCTGAAAGTTTCACTGAAGATCTTTCTACTACTTCTTTCCCAATAGCTGGTTGCTATTAGAGTCACTCTGAGTGGACAGAAATGCCAGAAACAAGACACGAGACAAAACATACCGAGAGGGGCAAAGACCTCAACTGAACCTTCCATTATCCCTTCTTGGGTAAATTCCAGTCCTTCTGCCAGAGTATTCCATTCCTGAGAAACTTCAGGAATGAGTAGATGTTGCATAACAGAAGAGTCTTAAGGACACCTGACACTGGCCTGGTGGGGGTAAATTCCTGATGGACCATGTCCTCCAGAGGGACCTGAGCTGGCAAAGGGCACTAAGATCAAACATTATGGAAGGACATGGGGTACACTGCTCACAACTTCACTATATCACCAGGGCCTGGGTCATGCATGACTAGATTTCCCAAACAGACTAGGATGCAGCCAGCTGCAGCAGCACTATAGGCTTAGCCTTCAGGCCTTGCTCTCCAAGGACTTTCTCTGCTTAGAGATAAGTCTTTGATCCTGAACAGTACATTTGCACAATAAGAGCTTGGATATGATTTTAAAATGTGAGAGAGAAAAGTGAACAAAAGCTGTGTTTCTGCATCTCGTGTCTCCAATCTGTTTCTCCTTGAAAGGGGCAAAGACACCTCCGAGACACTGTCAAAGTGCCTAAACCAATTTTTCAGCCTAATCCATTATTTATATTTCCACTCAACCCTATTTTTTTAATCCTGAGCTCCTGAAACTTAGGTAAGAATAAGCATTATCTTCAGGCCAGACACATTAACACTGAAATCTAAAAGTTCTCAAAAAACCCCAGGAATTTTATGGGAATGCACTCTCACATGAGAGACTCTGATGTCCTCCACCAACCTCATTTCTGGCCAGTAATCTTCCAAGACAACTGCTTAAAGGTAAAATGGTTTCTCCAATACAGTTCATCAAACCAGGTGAGAACAGAGTTGATTCATCCAGGAAACTACCATCCTTCTTGAAAATAATAAACCTCAATGACAAGGCACATGGACAGCACTGAAAATATTACAAAACTGTTACTTTAACAAATGCTATACATTCCCTAGCAAAACATTCCTGAATTCTTGTCTTCCTTTATCTTAAAAAAGTACCACATAAATAAGCAGGGTCCAAAGCAGGTGGTAAAAATATTTAGAGGCATAGGAAGACTAAAAAAAACAAGGCATCTTTCATGACTAGATGCATGAGATGGGAGGTGATAGTTGTTTATGAAAGACCTGCAATTTGGGCACTTCCAATTATTCTATGTTACAGCAGAGGATAAAGGTGCATTTGAAAAGGTGAAAGACCAGCTGATGAAAGGAAATACTTTCCCTTTCTGCACAACATGCAGCTAATCTATAAAACTCACAAGATAGCAGGGTGCAGCCAGGAGCAATGTGAGGTTCAAAAAGCATTAGACACTTATATAGAAAATGAGAGCACTGGAACATTTCATTAGACAAAATTATTCTAATTATTTGGAAAGGCTACACGTTCTCCTGTTCTCAGATATAAATAAGTCACTGTCTGAAGACAGAAAGTCATTCCTCTGGAGGTAGGGGCATTCTGTAATTGTCCACTATAGCAATTTCTTGTATCCCTCTCTGAAATCTCCAGTGCCGAGCACTGCCAGAAAGGACACTTGACTGCATTAAAGTACTACAGTGGGTCCTCTCTTATGATTCACTTATTCATAGATGAAAACACAAGTTGTGTGGTAGAACAAAAAATAACTATTAACTCTAGGAAAATCCTGACAAGATAAATCCAGGTAGGAATACTTTACCCAAATTCTTGGCTGCCCCCTACAGTTCAATGAAAGATGAGACAGAGCTTTATTATTTGAAATGGGTGTTTGCTTTCCCTTTGAATTGCACAGGACTTTTATCTTTTAATGAGATGCTGGTGTTTTTTGGAGGATGCTATAAAATGGCATCATCAGAAAAAAATCTGAAGTATAGTGTGATGTAAAAACTTGTAGGGTAGACTAGACAGAACAAATAGATTAGACAGAAATAGAGAACAGATGCTTTCTATTCTTCCTCTTATTCTTAATTTCTGATTATATTGCCCTGATAGCAGAATCTTTTTCTGGTATTCAGCTACTTCTGTTGCTTATTCTACCTTACAAGTCTAAATCCTCAAACTCATGCTGAAATAGGGATTTAAGGTAGTAAGTAACTGTTAACACTTAAAAGGAAGCCATTATAGATTAAATGGTGAATAATGTGCCACAGATAAAGCTGCTGATTATGTATTTTTAAATGGTTAGGGATTTATTTGAAAGTCTAACCATAAACCATCCTACTGCTACTCTAAAAATGAAATCTGATCTTCCAGAAATTTAGATTTTCCTCCAGTTAAACCCCAAAAGCTGTAACAGGAACAAATATAAACAGGAATGGGAGATGGAACAGGGTAGGAAATAGAGTTAATACCCCCAAACAGAGACAAAAGAAATGCTTTTTCTTTTTTCTTACACTGTTCTGTCTCCCTCCTGCTCTGACAGCAGTCCTTGCCCTGGCATGTTGACTTCCTTCAGCACTCCTGGTCCAACAACAACTCCTGAACCCTCAGCATCTTCCCAGAGACACAAGACTAGAGGAAAGAGACAATCTTTCCCGGGGAAAGGAAACTTCACAAGAAACAGGGCTTATTTCCCATTTGTTTTAGCCATTGTATACCAATCCAGTTCTTTCAGAGTCACAATTTTCCATAGCATTCTGCCAATACATCTTTGCATCCTTTCCTATTTCTTTACCACTATCCCCAGTCCCATTTGCACACTGAGTCCTTCCAGCACATCATCACAGGTCCATCTACACTGTTCCAGCCCGGAATCAGTCCCACACCTCTTATGTTGCACTGTGACAGTGATGTGGAAGTGGCAGTACCCTGTCCTGGATTTCTGGAAAAGGTCCCTTTACTGGGCTGCATTGCTAAGTGCTACAGACTAACCAAGGTCTCCATGCTGTACTTGAAAGAGGACTTTCTCCACATTCATTTGAATTGGATCTGGGGGTTTTAGCTTGAGTACATTTCTGCTCTGCAGACAAAAAAAATAAAAGGCTAAGTATTACTTTCATGTGCATCTTCCCCCTCACATCCTCCTAGTCTCAGCTCATCTAATTCCCACAAGTTCTTTTTGCCAATATCACATTTAACATACACATCCCAATAAATCCATATGGCTTCTGAGAGAACACAATGACTTATCAGAGGCTGCAGGGACCAGCTTTCACATTTGTACCTCTGTGCATAAGCACTCATCCACACTGCTACATGTGTGTGCTGTGCCCTAGAACAACAACCTGCATGTATTTATCTCACGTCTCACACAATACCTCTGCCACATCTCTCTGTACTATATCCAGTGAGGCAGCAAGAGGCAGGGTCTGTGTGTGAGTCACAGCCACAATACACTGAACAGCTGGAGCCTCTGACAGAATATACAATACAGCTGAGATGTCAGTGGAGGTGGCTTTGGAGAACTTTAAAATGCTGTTCAAGTGCCAACTTTCACCTGCAAATATGACACTTTGCTCGCCCACCCACTTTCCTTCCAGTCTATGCACTCCTTTTACTGCAACTTGACAGCTTTAATTATGAATTTCTATGCCTTCTCTATCCCTTTAACCATTTAGTCTCTCCTTTGTCTTGCTAAATTCTTTGAGATGCTTCTAGATAGCAGCCTATGCTGTCACCAGAGTACAGGAGGCCCGGGCAGACTCTCATTTGCAGGCTGGGCACCAGACCAAAAGTCCTTGCAACAGAGTATTTGCCTTGAAAGCAGAAATCCCTGCTTTTATGTTCTCTTTGCGGAGAATGTATGCAGCAGTTGGAACACAATGAAACTATGAGCATCATTACACCAAAACCATTTGGGATTTCTTAGCTTCTATTGTCTGAAAAACTTACAGAGGTGCAGACTTCTGACCTGGTGAAAAACTGGATCCCAGTGGTAGCTTTACAGGGGATTCAGCTCCTTGTAGCCCTATATTTCACCCATGACAGGAAACCTATTTTAGACTGTGGCAGTGTATGCACTACTGTATTCACCATGTTCTGTTGCGCAGGACTGTAAGGCTCTGATGCTACTGATGCGTGGGGAGACATTCTGTTCAGTACAGGGTCACAGACCACTAGCATTCATTTTGGTTTGCTTCTAAATCCTCTGATGCTTGGACATCTGAGCCATTATGTTGGATCCAAGAGGTCAGAACTATACATGGTAAATAAAGCATGTGAGACAGGTAATCCAGATCTAAGTATCTTGCTCCTATGTTCTATATCACATGATTAACTCCCCAACACATGGGCCAGCAAATCCTGCTTTAACCCTCAGCTAGTCTAAATTTCACCTACATGACCACATTCCTTAAAAGGCTCAGGTGGGAGCTGTGGACACATTAGAGTTCACCTCAAGTGACAACTGCAATAAAGAGAACAACTCATCAGAGAAAAAAATACACAACTTCCTGGAAAATGTGCTTTCTTCTAAAGGGTTGGAAGTGCATTTCATCTAACTACCATCCTACTCACTCATTCCATTGCTTCTGCTGCCTGAAAGTACTGTAACATATACTGGTATGAAAGATCTGACTGTTTTCTGGTTTTCACAAGCCTCTTGTTATTTTGGGATGCTGGTAGCACCAACTGGAAAATTTACACATGGAAATAGTAAATAATGAAGATCCTTGAAAGACCTTATTTCTTACCCATGATTCCCACCAGCCAGAAGATATGAGTACTCTCACCACAGTTATACCTTGTTCATCCACATCCTCTTAATAATACCAAATAGCTGAAAGCAAAGGACAGGGATCACCAGTAGAGAAGCGCTGACAAAGTTGTCTCCTGCCATTGTGCCAGAGCCCCAAATCTAATGCACCCAGTGTTCAGCAATTTACATATGGTTTACGTAAGGTCCTCTGAACCTGCCTCTTCAGCACTTGACGTGTGACGTGTTCAGTCTCAAATCCCACCTCTGCCTCCATTCAAAATGACCAATAGATTAAACAGACTGATCCTTCCACCATCCTTTGTATCAGCTTAGAAAAAAACAACATCTATTCTGGTAACAGCACTACCCTATTCTACATAAGGGTCACCTCACAGGGACGAGTACATCCCTCATAATGCATTCCTTTGGGAAACGCCCCATAAATGGGAATCACTTCTGAACCCCTGATAGCCCTTAAGTTTATTTTTCTATGCCAGCATGTGAAGGGCTCCAGTGGCTTTCATATTTCAAGTTAGATAGTAAGGGAAAAGGACTGCAGCACAGAAATACAGATGCTCCTAATCAATACGAAAATGTCTAATACCAGACAGCACCATAGTGATATGCCTCACAGAAAGGGCATTGCAGAGCCCATTTGTTCTGCTGGATATATACAAGTTCATTATCTGTAGTCCAGTCAGATCTGTACGAGTATGGTAATTTGAATAACCTCAGACAGATACGATAGCAAGCAGTGCTTCTGTGCATGTTTGAAGTTCTTTCTATGATCTCTTTCTCTTACATTTGCTATTTTCCTCTTCTTCTTTTCTGCATCTATTTAAATAGCTATTGTTAGCTAAAAAATGATAAATTAATTACCTCTGAAGTAAGTATGAATACTTATACCCAGCCTAGCATAGCTGGGGCTGGCATTTGATAACAGTCAACAGAAGCTGTGCAGCTCACAAGGTATTTCAGAATAATAAAAGTCAATAGAAGGAAAATAGGGACAGCTCCAAAAGTGTTAATGAAAAGTTGTTGAATTCCAGCAGCTCACCTGTGAACAGCTACATGAAAGCCTTCTGAATACCAAATATATTCATTATAGGCTGTATTGCTTGGCTGAACCTCCAAAGAATTCTCTGGGCTTGTATTCCCACAGTAGCAAGGCGAGAGGCAGGATTGCAGGATAAGAAGGATGAAGGGGTGGGTGAAAGAAGGTTCACAGGTTTTTTTTTAGAAAACAAGATTATCAAGGCACATAACAACAAAAACCCCTAACATCTGTAATAGATCCAAACTCAAAATCTGAGTATTTTTCCTCTCGATAGAAGAGGCAGCAATTCTTTAGGTCAGATTCTGATGGGGTGAGAAGGTACCACTATTTTGCAATATCAGTGTGAAAATCACTGGAGACTGTTATAAAAACAGCCAAAGTTAAGGCTTTTCCTGAACTGATCCTAAATGGTTACAGCAACCTGAGACTGCTTCGAAGCCAAAGCCCAGCTTCGGTTACTCTCACACCTGTCACAATGCATTAATGTTGGACTGTGCTCTCACAAGTGTTATACAAAATGCATTAGAAACTCCTTTTGCCCCATGTTCTGCACTACCAAAGTGACATGTAGTTTGGCTTACTTAGATAAATGCATTCCCACAGCACTTTTCACCATCCAAGTACAGAAATACCACATCCAGAGATGCTCACATAGGACTTGAGATCTTAAACTCCTTTACCAGCAATAAAATTTGTGACTAAGCAAAAAACATGGAATCAATAAACAACCTCCTCTTTTAAAAACTGCCACAAGGTATTTGATGTCTACAGATGATCAAGGTTAAAATGCACCAAATATTTACTTAAGGAAAAATGAAACTTTAGTCAAATAGAAATCTGAATGAAAATGGTCAAATAACTCCTACTGGGATTAGATTTACTAAATGATGAAAGTGCACTTTCACCTCCAGCCATATGTCAGAGGACTTCCCAGAGTCCAACTGTCCAGTCTGTGTCAAGGGACCAGATGCTGCAACCACTGGTACGCCCTTACCTGAGAGGTGATGGTGTATTTTGCAGGGTGAAGTACTGTTTTGCACTTAAACCTTTGAGCTGAAATTAGCTTCAATTTGTACAGTCTAAACAACACAACATCAGGGTATGACACACTCATTCACCTGTAAGTATAGGAAGGCCCAAACCACCAACAAGGGAACCATTTTCCATCACTGCACGCAGGTATAGCACATTTCTGCTATGCAAAGATTCACTGAAGATGCCCTAAATGAAATGAGCGTGCTTTGCTCCACCTGCACTATTCTGTGGTTTGAGCTTTCCCCTTTTTTGTTCCCTTCATGTCTGCAAAACCACCTTCATTTGATCTGAATCACCTTTTGGCCACATCTTAAAAGATGAGAGAAATTGCTTGCTCAGCCATAAACAGGGGAAGGTGCATTATAGTGAAAAGATGTGAAATCCAGCAGTTCAATACTATCCTAGATCATGATGGTGCATCAATGTGATGTAGAAGAACAGTAAGCACAGTTCCAAATGATCTGCAAAATCTTGTCAATTCTTGGATATGCTGACCAATCTAACTCTGTTCAGTGTATGGAAAATGAAAAGATTACATCTGGTCAAAGGACTAGAGCAATGATTAAGCCTTCTGATTTTGATTAATAGCAGAGCTGGACCTATCTCCACCCCATCTGCAGTACAGAGAGATTTGGCTATGCTCAAGAAAGGTAAGAAGTGATGAAGAAACATACTAGATGAATAATATCCGATTCATCAGAAAATGACTACACAAAAGACTGTCTGAACATAGAAGTTGTCTCATCAGCAAATGGCTACAAATGCTGCAGTATATGCAAAACATTTCCCAGTACAACCTGGACGACAGAAAAAAAAGAAAAAGAAGGAATGTTCCATCAATTCAAGCCATGAGGAAGAAGAAGACAATACCTATAGAGGGGGAGATTGCTCTTGCTTTCTCTCTCTCTCAAACCTGCTTTATGTGAACAGTCACTTCCTATCCTCCTTGTGGTCATGACAAATGTGAGTTACCTGGACAGCATTGACTTAAAACTTAATTACTTTTATAGCAAATGAGGCATGAAAGCTATTATCAAAAAACATGATGTCCAAAGCACAAGCTGCATTTCATTTTCCCAGAAGAGAGCTTCTGAATGCCAGAACTCATGGCAAGCTATGGGGGGATGCTGTAAACTTAAAATCAGACAGTCTTCCTAAGCATGACAGTAGTGTGTGAGGACAGGTCTGAGACAGGGCAGAACAAATTGCATTTATGAGCACCTGACACTTGGCTTTGTTTTTGAAGGTGGTTGCAAAGCCAAGAAAATTCTCCACATACTTTGACATTGGCAGCATGGTCCATGAGAGCAACCCTATTTGATGCTGGTGAAAAAAAAGCTATTTGATGCAGGAAAATCACCCAAATATCCCTTGCAAAAAGAAAAGCCACAATTCCCGGAGGAAGTCTTGTGGAACATGGGGGTGGATAGTGCCTGACTGAGCATGAGAGCAAATATGTGTCCCAGGAGCACAGGCTGTTAATTAAAAGACCAACTAATACCTAGAGCAATTTAACCCCTCTTCTTCACTGTCATACATTGTAGCTCTAATGCAGCTTATGTGTGTGCTGCATCTTGCATTTTTCTCCACTTCTTGGCATGTTCATGAAACAGCTGCCATACAGACATATCGAAAACAGGGACACAGAGCTGTTAGGCCAGCTCCATGATGTCCAAGGATTTCCTGGATTTAAGGGACTTTAGTGTCTCAATAGCTGTACAACCCCTCTGATGGAAGTTCAGCACCTCTCACATGTTTTCAGATGCAGCTACTTTTCTATTTTGCCTCTGCTGTGAACTTATCCCAAGTTACCCCACTCATACTTGTAAATGATTCCATTTGCCATTGAGGCTTTAGGGGAAAGAGAGAGTGCAGTGGGAACAGGTAGACATTCTTGCCTGTGTACCAAAATTTGTTTACTTAGGTCTGCTAAAGGCTTCTTTGACCTTTCTCTGGCTCATTGGAGGCAGTGTGCTGAACATAATGGACCTGATCTGGTGTGAGAAATCCCCCCATTCACACAGGATGCTTCCATTAGACCAGTCATTTTCCTGACAGCTATTACTTCTCTCCAATTTACTGACCACTGACTCTGAGAGAGCTATATAAAGTGCACAGCAAATAGTTTATTCCAGGGAAGCAGGCAGGGTCCACCCTGTTCCTTCATCCCTTTCACAGCAGTGGTGAAGGAATAAGGCTACACCATACCCAGAGCAGAGAGAGCCTGAAGAGGAAAATTAAAAGACATATACAGTTATGAACCTTGACAGGTGAAAATGTTTGCTGTCGGAGGGAGAGGCTGAGATGCCAAGTCAATGCCACGCACACCAGACACAAGGGCTAAGAGAGACAAATGCAGGACATGAACTGCAGAGATTTCACAATAGAAAAGACCTCTGGCTCCACAGATTTTGATCTCTGTACCTTTTCAATGACACATTTCTTCTGGGAGACAGCTTTATCCAGTGCTGGATTAACTTCTTGTTCCACAGCTTGACCTGTCACCCAAAGTACTACAGAGATGGGCACTCAGAAGCAGATATATAGGAAACACATTAGATTGAAATGGATGTATTTAACATGAGCACTGTGCAATGCCTCACACAGCTCACACCTTAATTTCATCTTGATTTCTACAAAATAACCCCCTAACTACTACATAAAGCTTATATTTTCATTGAAGCTGAACAACACTTTTACTATTCTTTTGATATTGGTGAATGTTGTTCCAGTAAAAATCACCCATATTTGTATCTTTTTCTAGATATGTTGACAGGACATTTTTTAGGACACACTTTCAGATTAGCTACAGTAAAAGCCATTGCCTTGACTTCAATATCTATAGAGCATATAATTTCCTAGGGCCAGGACAGTGCAGACTTCTGAAATAAGGATAGTCTGCAAGCTGTTTAAAGCTGTTACTGTTCACAATGAAAATAGAAGAATACAGGACTAATTTTAAATGATAAACATTTAATTCTCCTTAAACCCATAAGGGTTTGCCTAGTCTAGGAAGCAGCAGAGTATTATATACTAGCAGTAAGCTGCAAGGCTCTGGTGACCTCCTTGTCCTACCCCAAAGAGCTAGATTACACTTACTATTTGCAGGGTAAGATCAGAACAAGAGGCCCCCTCAGCTTCCTCCATAGAAATGTTTTGATAGAGAATATTTTTTTTAATTTTTCAAAATCTGTGAGTTGAGAGAGAGGTCTTGAAACAGCTGCCCTCCTGTCCATATCAGTGTGCTCACTATACTTGTCATTCTTCCATTGGTTCCAATATTCCCACTAGAACGAAATAATGCAATTCTCTTGGCTAAGCTTGCAGAAACCCAGGAGTGAAGTATTAATTTTCTGAATCAAAATCAATATATTGCATGATTATTTTCCATTAATTATTTAGTTTTTAAAAAGAATATGCTAACATTTTAGTCTCTGCATCTCCCTTCAACAAACCTTCGGTTACAAGCTCCTGCAATGTGACACATCTGGGGGGATTACAAATTTAGCTGTTTACCTTGTCTGCAAAAAATAACAAACTGCACCCAAGCTACTAAAGCTTCCAAAACCTGCAATTAGGCCCAGTGAAGTGAAAATTAACAACTAATCATCAAATTTCCTTTTAGAAATGACATTAATCTCTGGATGTCATGGAGGTACTTCTTTGAAAATATTTGTAATTAGAGAGTTTACTATTGTTTTGTTACTGATCAACTGCCACACAATGTTGGGTAAATAGAATTAATTAATATAAAACCAACTGAAAAAAAATAACAGAAGACTACAAAGATCAGAAAAAATGCTCACTGAGTTACTGTGACCAGATGGTTTTTTGTCAGCGTCTGAGGCAAGTCAGGGGTTGATGTTTTTCTTCCCACAAGTTATTTTCATGCAAAGGCCCTTCTAGCTCCAGTTCAAAAGTGAGAGTTTGATTTATATCTCAAAACCATCGGCCTAGCCAGGCTCCAGCAGCTCAAATGACATACCAATGATTTGCTGGATGGCTGTCCGCAACATGGATGGTGTTTACATCCACCTTAAATGCTTCATTTATATGTTCACATGAACAAGTGAGCGCAGCTAATGCAAAGGAACATCTCTAGATTTTATCCTTCTTTTTTCGTTGTCCCTCATAAACATTAAAAACTGTGAACAAGCTTATAAAAATGGGTTTTGGCATGAGGAACAGGTGGTGGTAATGCTGGGTAAGTGTTCCTGCAGGGGAGAGACTGGAAGTCTGCTATAAATTACAGGGGCATTTCTGCAATTGAATAACTTGATGTACACTGATGAAGTTGAGAGAGCTCTTTGATGACAAAGCCATCAGGGATCTTCAAATCATGTCACATCACTAAATTTTCTTTCTCCATTTGTTTTGGAAAAATGTTCTTGCAAGCAAATGTGAAACACATAGCACTAAAAAGTGATGGTGGCCTAGAAAGATTGTGTATTTTTGCTTCACAACAAATTCCAGCTAAATAATCTCATAGTCTGACACTTCTCCAGGTCAAATTCTCCTTGTATTTATAATGGAGCAAACTCACCTAAATACATCCCACTGAACACAGGAAGCAGGTAAATTACTTTTGCAATTTATAAAAGACAATCCTAAATAATTAGTGGGTCCATGACTTCTGCCTATGCATCAAAAAGTCATAAATCTCTGGTCTAAATGACTGCAGGACTGAATTCATCAAGGAAGAGAAAAATTTCTAGGAGCATACTTGCAGGATGAGACCTACAGTTTCTAAATTATGTTACTAAAGTCTTTTTATAATAGGCAAAAATTGTACCCTACCCTGCAGCACTTAGAGAATGCCCTCCTTATAAGAAATCCTTTCCATGAAGGACCTGTGGTGGACAGAACCCCATTTGACACACAAGTGAGCAGGAAAATGTGTCCCACTAGGCATTTTGCTGGGGCAGTATCATCCCCATCCTCCAAGAACGAATTTGGATGGGAAAAAGGAAAATCAGTGGAAAATTGAAATCAGGTACTTTTCTTCCACCTTTTTTCTTCACAAGGTGGGCTACAGGGCATGGGCCCACTGTTTTGGTAGTTTCCTTGGAAGTCAATTCCATCTTCACTTCCAATTACACTCAATACATGGCAGTTCCCAAGATGCAAATCTCAGTCATAAGAAGAGTCCATTTCTGCAGATTTAAACCCAAAACATATCCCCACAAACTTGATATCGACAGGAAAACCCCCCAGATGATACTACCACTGACCTTTGTGCCCGGTCTGTTATCTCCTCCTCCAGATCTAGCAGGAGTGCTGCCTGAGCCATCACCTCCTTGCTGCAGGGCAGGGATTTGAGGTGCAGAATCAGCAATCCAAGGCAAAATTTGCTTCCCATCTCCTCCAGCTCTTGTGTTCCCAGCTGCAGGCCCTGATGGAGAGAGGCAGAAGGTTTCAGTGCTGGGTGGCCATTTCGCAGGTATGTGGAAAGGGTCAGGCTTGTTTTGCAGCAGGACAACTCTTGGTGTTTCTCCTTCCATTCTGAACTGGAGGTTCATTCATGATTGCTACATATGGAAATTTTCCCTATGGAATAGTTTTTACATTAACTGACAGAACATGTTCTACAGAAGCTAAAATAGCCTGTGTTCTAAAAAAGGGGAATCAGAAGCAAACAGTTTAAATACCTCAACTACATTTGCAGAAGTCATTGTAAGCTCTAGACTTGGAACCCAGAGGAATCCAGCTGTAAATCCACTTTAAAAATCATTGGGACTCAATTTTTCTTTCTTTTTGTAGACATGTCATCTCCCTAAGCAGTGGGAAAAAGAAATAGATTCTACGATTGTAAACACTGGGAAGTGGCAAAGATGGAAAAGGAAACTGGGCAAGGGGAGAAAAGGGAGGAAGAGATCTTTAATAAGTTATGAATTGTTTTTTAAGAAAATCAATTGCAAAGTAATTGCAAAATAACAAACACCTCTAAGGAATTTCTCAGTCTGTTAAAAGCTGATGGCACAAACAGGGTTTGGATTATCAGCATCATCTTTCAAGAGAGGAGTCCTCCAAGCTGCGAATTCTTGTTGATTATGAATAGTCTGTGTTTGTTTTTTCACTAATTAAAAAAAGTAAAGATCTAGCAAAGATCTTTACACCAAAGGCCTGCATCAGAGTAAGTCAGTGTAATCAATGGCAGTTTCATGCATCTGCTGAGAGAAGAGCAGGAGAAAAACAAAGATCAGATATACCAAAAATAAACTGAAACTGTAAAATCCCTCATCTTTGGCATTTAGTGACCGCATCACATGTCCTCCCTAATGCTAACACATCAGGGGCTGCATCGATTGCTGCCTCTGCCAATATCAGCCCTATGTGTTTTTGCAGCATGAAACATCTCTGCAGCCAAGCTTCTGTGAGAGTTCCAGCTCCATTCCCAGGCTGTTGCCTTAGCAACTCTAGGGAGTCAACATTAAGTCCTGGCCCCAGCACTAAGCACAGTGTGAGCTCCACACCAGAACAGCCTGCACTTGACTCTACTAGATATTTGTTAGTGAACACCTTGCAGGTAATGAAACCTGTACATGTCCAGTAATCCATGACAAGTGACTGAAAAATCACATTTGGGTTTTTTTTAATATATATAAAGTTTTTGTATTTGTAAAATGCTTGGGGATCGTTGGGTCTGAGCAGATGAATAGCTGAAAGATTATTTCTTATATCAAAACCACACAAGTGGATGGAAAAAAAAGAAGAGATTTCTCACATAAACTTCCTCAGTCCTTTTGTAAAGCTGTTTTGTATGGTTTTGTTAGAGAACACAAACTACTTGGACAGCACAACCATCACTTCAGCTCTAGCAGGTCCAGCATATGCAAATATTATCTGGCATAACAAATGCTTTCTGTGATCACAAATAAATTTTCCTGTGAAAATGATACTGTAATTCAGTTTCTTGTCTGAGGCCCTGTGAGTGAAGCATGAATCCATAGTTATGATGAACATAATCCAGAGCTCAAACACATACTAAGTGGCTGGACAACTAGTTAAGTGCAGGACCGGCACAGAAGAGCACACAGACAATCTGAGAAAACATAACCTCAGTGCTAGGCAGGGTCTAGGGCCTCAGGAAAACTGAGTTTTGCTCTAAGAACACTCTCAAGTGTTTTTCTCACAGTGGGCAAATGTCTGACATAATTTCTTCTCTCCTCCTATTCACCTCCACTGCAAGCTTTGCCCAGCAAGATCTGGGTATAATGTAGCAATAATTAATAATAAGAAGAAAACAGAGGGAGAAGCTTATGGAACCGAGGGTCATTAACACAAAACAATGAGATGCTCAGCAGCTCTGCATAGATTCCTAAATGTTTTATTATTTTACTTTAAAAGAGTTAAGATATTTTAATGTGGCAGAGTTACAATCGGCAGGCAGAAGTGGTGACAATTCCCAGAAAAAATATGTCATTTCCACAGCGAGAGAGTTATTTTCTTAGGGGCAAAAATACAAAGAACATCTCGAGGCTTTCCCTGGGGTGCATCTCAGGGTCTTGCTTCCAAGATTAAGGCAACATACTAAATAGCTATCAATCCATGAGACGTGAATAGTGACTGTGCTAAAACTCAGCCTGTGGCTTTATGACTCCCTAGAGCTTTATTCAGGATATGAAGAGGCCTTAAGAAACTATGAGCAGAGAAATAATAATAATAAAACTATAATACACCTCTGAAGCCTCAGTAATTGCTCACACACTGTAGTTAGCTGCTGTACAATGGACCCATATTGCTTTGATACCAGAGAGCTAAGGAGTAACAGCTGGAAACTCAGCTAGAGGATTACCTGTTAACGTACTTTATGCACTTCAAACACAGACAGACTTTTATTTTATTTTAACTCAGATAATTCTCTCCCTCTCCTTCCTCCCTTCTCAGTTCTCAGCAGAGGACGGAGCTGGAGGTGAAGACCATAACTACCATTAAACTGAAGCTGTAGACAGAGATGACATATTGAACTATGTTATTGATGGCATCTGACAGCAATGCCAGGAGCTGGTGTAGTGGTTAATAATTGGTCCCATTTGGACTGCTGAAAGGGAAGCCAGATCTCAAGGTATTTCCCTTGTAGCCATGTAACATGGGATGTTGTAAAAAATTTGAGATTGTGCTTACAGCTCAGAGTTATGAAAACTTTTTTTAAGAAACACAAGAAAGAAGCAGTGTACTTTGGTTTGGCTAAGAAGCTGGTAGGAAGCAAACCTTCCATGGCAGCAAAGCTGTCTCAGTTTTACCTGTAGTGCCAGCACACGGTCAGTTTGTCACAGCTGTACAGAGGAAGATCCTCTGCCTGACAGCACCTCCCCTGCAGTGTCCTGCCAGCCTGGATTCTCAGTGACCCCATCGTTCTCTCTAGCATGATGCTTTACAGATCTGTCCCCTCTCTTGGTCAGGTTTATGTGAGCAGTGAAGCATGATGCAGTCTCCCATGCCAACAGAAACTAAGCAAAACCTGAAGTAGGAATCAGAATCCCTGTGCTAGAAAGCTGCAGACCAGCTTATCAGACCTAATTAGTCCAGCCTCAGAAACATGCTAACTAAGCCATCCTACTTTGATGATTAGCTCACATCTCCACACAGGTTTTGCTCTCTGTTACATCAAAGTACCAGCCTGGACCAGCATCAGCTTGATGCATCACGTTCCACTGCACAATACAAATTGGTCCCATGGGCCATGTCATGCAATAATCTTTTGCTGACATCATGTTAAGGGATAACAGGTTAATTGTTTCCTGGCTATTATAGAGAATAATGGAGCTGAATAACTTTTCTTAATCGCTTTTCACATTTTCATACTGCAACAGACAGAATGGGAGAAGGTGATGCCTAATAACAGTCCAAGTATAAGACACATTTATTTTTCATGGCAAGAAACAAATTCCAGAACACAGCCAATCAGATGAATGAATAAGACACTTGGTCTAGTTAAAAAAATTCATTTTTTGCCTTTTCTGCCAAAACAGTTGCTAAGTATAACTGCTGGGACAGTAGGATGTTCACTTGTATCTCTTAATTGACACTGTCACTTTAATACAAAATGGGGGAGCAAGAAAAAGACACTTATCATTTGGCCACAACATTGTCAGTACAATTTTTCCCAAACAAAATTGATCAAATTGTGTTGGAAAAGCAGTTTGCTCATACACAGCACTGATGCATCAAATATCCACAACTAACTGTTTCTAATATATCTCAACTTGCCCCCAAAATACTTCCCTGGCTAAATGATGATGAAATAGAAAAACTTTGTTATTCATTACTGTATTCTTTAAATACTCTGTCAGCCAAAGGCAGCAATAATTTCATAACACAGATATTGTTGAAGAAGGTGGAAAGACTCCAGGAGTTAAATTAGAGATTTATCCACAAGGGTAATGAGAGATACAGTAAAATTAGAACAGGAAGATACTAATAAATACAAGCGGAGAGAATATTTCAGTGGGATCAATTGTTTCCTAAAAGGGATTTTTGGCATTCAGTACGGCCACTTCAGCGGTTCTCCCACTTACGGTCAGTGTTCAGTCCTTGGGGCAAGATCTTTTCCCTGCAAACTCACTTCCAGTCAACACATATACATACATGGTTACGGAATATTCTCTGCATCTCAATAGCTTTACACATGCACAATGGCTATGCCCTAAGGCTGGATATAAATAAATTGACAGTCTGGTTTCTCACTAATTCCATCAGTGAGCTCTCCCTCAGAATACTAATCGAAGCCATTTGGACTCTCTGGAGGACAAACCAGAGAGATGAATGAACCATTTGGTGCCTGGTGTCTGCTGCCTTAATTTTAGCTTGAGCCAGCCCTGAAGGTTACTGTCCCTTCAACCCCTGTGAATAAAAATATGCAGACACCTGCTGGGAAACTGGCTATTTAGACAACTAGGACAGCAGGGAATAAGCCAGGTTTTCTCATGCCCCAGAGATCCCTAAACAGCAGGTATAGCATGCAAAAGAAATGAAGTGGAGGGGATCCGGATGGGAATTTGGGGCAAAACATTTCAAGAGGATTAAGTGAGCAGAAAAGGCTGAAGATGCAAGAAAAAAAATAGGCTAGTAGGAATTTCTAGAAAGAAAGATGAGAGGGACTGAAGTTAGACACAGAAGATAAAAGAACAGGAGAGATAAAAGCATGAGAAAGAAAGGAGGGTTGTTGAGGTCAATGGATGCTGATACAGAGGAAAGATAACAAGAAGAAAGCTAATGGAAACCTTGACCATCTTCACACCCTTGAAGAGGTGTGCCTTGCTCTGAATGTCTGTACTTATTACATTTGGCACTCTGGCCACATGATGAAGAAAAAAGGCCTGTCTCACTTTGAATCCCCTTACAAAAGTTTTGCTAAGCTCAGCTGGTGTTTTGGTTGAGCCAACTTCAGCAGTACAGAAGCACAGAAGTGGTTATTGTTTTAATCATTCAAATGGACTCTTTTACTGTTACAGATATGTATGTCAGAGGCAACACTGTTCAAGGAATGAAGTGAATGGGAAGATGAACTACCTGCTTCCTCCGATCTGCTGTAGAAAGTGTCCTGAACAAACGGCTTATAGGAGAAGTGAGGATTTAACAAACAAAAACTTGTTGCCAAGTTCTCCGGAAAAATATGAATTCTACATGTCTACTGTAGAGAAAGGTTTTCTCCTTCTTTCCACTGACAAGTTATTTGTCTGACATTTCCATCTTCACATCTTTCCATCACAGTATTTCCACAGCTGTTTCCCTTCTCCCTTTTCTCCCCCCTCTCTAATCCTTCCTCAAAATCCTTTCTCCCTTCCTTAATGAGCTCCCACGAATGACTCAGTACATGACAAGTTCATCACGTTTTGGAAGAACCAAATTATATTAGTCTTGCACCTGAGCTTGCTACTTTGCTTGGCCACTCTACCCTACACACTTTTACCTCGTGTTTTATGTCAAAAATTTGCAAACTACACAAAATTGCAGGGCTGGATTTGGCTTCCCACCTCCTTAAAGACTGCACACACACACAGAGGTACTAGTTGGACAGGATATACTTCCATGACCACTGGATGCTGTTAAACCTGGTCTGCATTGGTGTGTGAGACTGAAGATGGACACCAGAAAGCCCAGCTTTTTCAGACTGATTCTTGAACAGCGTTTTTTTCTTTTTTTTTTTTTTTAATGTGAGCCATAATAGTGAAGGGTGGTCATGATGGGAACAAAAAGAGAATGAGAAATGAGGGTATTTTCCCCCCACACAGACAAACCATGTAGGCAGATGCTATTTGCAGAGTTCTTGCTTTTCAATAAAATTGAACAGTACATTGGTTTTCTGTCTCATTCATTACTGTGTGACACACTAGGGATGTATTTTTAGGCCCTGGATGGACCTGGACTAGCATCAACAGCTTATCCCTCTCTTTGGAGACACTGAGCAATCTTTCACCTTATCCCACAATGTCTTTGCAAATAGAACTGAAGAGACCAACTGAATGATATGCTGGGCCAGAACTGTGCACTTTGGATGAATTTGCACTGTTTCACAGTGTCAGGAGACTCTCAAGCTCAGTCCAAGGACTGCAGACAGTTTTTGGGAGGAGAAGCCTTTCTTCATCATCTGATGAAGAATCTCTTGGAAGTGACAGTTCAGAGAGCAAGCTTTTGACAGTAGAGCTAACAAAAACCATAGGCAATACCATTGTTTTAAAAAATAACACACACACACACACAAAGAGCATGCTAATTCCTAAAGGAAAACAAATGCTGCTCCAGGACACTTAAGCCACCCACTTGGCAGACAGGAAAGAGAACTAGGGAACTGTTAAATGTAGGAATGTTCAATGTAGAACTTCTGGGGCAGCACAAGGACAGAAAGCAGTTACCTTGTTTTGCTTTGTTCAAGAAAGCCCCTTCCTTCCCCATGCTCCCAGTATTTGCAAGAGGCTAACCCCTATCACACCATCTGATGGTGTCTTTAAAATTCATCACTAGTCTATCCACTACTTTCTGTCATATATATACTTTTTCCTGGTCTCTGGACACTGTGGAACCTGAACAAGACACAGGAAGGTTTTAGCCTAAGGTATGTGGAGATTAAGTGTGAGGTGGGGCTTTAATATGTCTCAGAAGCTGTGTCAAATGAATTAGCTCTTAAAAGCAAGAAGTTGAAATTTTGCAAGTCCTCAATTGGTAGCCTAATCCCTGGATCACTTTTCTTCCCCTCTTCCACTTAAAAATTTGCTTGTATAAATAAATTTAGTGCGCAGAAAAGTAAGCAAACTCTTGGCCCACCCAAGCCTTATCTTCAGCTATGAATTCACCCAGTTTGGCCATATTTCACCATAGGTGTAAAATAATTTTATAATCCTGGCTGGTGATCATCACATACCTTGGAAAAAATGATTCATGATACTTATTCTGGCTAATGTAAATGCAGATGCTACTCATAGCATCTAACCTGCTTTAAACATTATTATGAAAGTATTTGTCTTCATAATGCCATCAAAATGAGGATCCCCAGGTTAATTATGTGTTACATAAAGAATCAATTGTTGGCATCTTAATTTCATGGAATGGGGACACATCTTTGCATTACATTACACAACACTTTGGTATTTTCCAGCATGGCTTTCAAGAGTTTATTATAACAAGTACCTGCTATTTTTCCCATCAGAGAGGGGATGAAAATATGTATTGACCAAAATGACACAGCAGAGCTGGTGTGCTTTAATTCCCCACACAAAATGAGCCCCCGGGATCATGGTACCTCTCACCTTTGCACCAACGCAGGAACTGAGGCATGGGAGTAGATCAAGTGAGAAGCCAACACAGCATTGCTCGGACATCGCCTCTGTTGCTCCAGCCCAATACCACTCTGCCCCACATTAGCTCTATATCCCTCTATTCCCACACTAGTGTATCATGGAGAATAGTAAAGCAATAAAACTGTGTCTTGGCCAGTGTTATGTAGAGGAGAACCCAATGGGATGGGTTCTGCTCTCTGCTATGCTGCCTCCAAACATCCCCAGCACTGCAAAGCCTCCCCCCAGCCCAGTGCTCAGTGTAACCACCACACACTACTGTGCTTTCTGCACTGTAGTGCTTTATTCCTTCCCTTTATAATTCAATAGCTCCAGTATCCCTAATGCTTTCCTCACACTGAAGCTGCCTTCCAGGCCACTAAGCACTTTCATCTGCTCCCTCTAGCCCCTCAGTGCTTTGTTTCTCAGAAAGAAATGACCCATAACACACACACTACTCCACAGGAGGCATTACCATTCATGTCTACAGGGATATCTTCCAAGTCTACCTTTTTCTTCACAGATACAGTCATCTTATTCACTTTTTCTTTATTGCTGGTGCTGCACATGGCACAGGCATCTTTATAAAAATATCTTTGTAATAGCTACTTATGTTTTCCTGAATGGTTAGAGCTAATTCAGAGCCCAGTCATGTGTCTGAATGCTTTAAACTATTCCTTCGAGTGTGTTGCACCCTGTCACTACTTATGTTGCATCTTCCATTCTAGTCACAATCTTTCAGCCCTCCTTCCCACTGTATAATTTGTATCAGCTGCTAGCAGCAAATCTTAATTTACTGTTCCCCTTGCCTTCTAGTCCTTAAACTTATAAATATTGACCATCAGCTTTCACAGAGTGGTAGCTGGAGTCAACTCACCAGCAATTTCTTTCCATCCAAATGTTACCTTATGTAGTCTACCCACTTCTTCCAGCCTTTTAACTAGGTTTTTACTACAGAAACAGTCCCTTTTGTTTCTCACTCCATAACTCCTAAAACTTCTTGATGCCTTTTTATGTAGAAGGCTCTCTTTCAATCAGCACTGACTCATCTGGGATGCCCACAAATACAGTTCTGCATGAAAATTAGTAGAGGTTCACCCTTGAAAGCCATGGATGAAAATTTTGTCCTCTTACTCCCATACCTCTTAACAAAAAACTAACTCTTATTATCAAGGCACTATTAATGCTCTCCATCACTGGTTTTCCTATCTCTGTGTTACCTCAGTTCCTGTAGTTCTTTTAACGGTGGTTCTCTCATGCCATGGAGAAAATTTTTAAATATCAAGAATCATAATTATAGTTATTTACCTTGTTAAACCTGTTTTAGACAGTCAATTACAGAGTCTGATGGCCATTTTTAACAATTGCTTTATAATGGTTCAAATTCTTAATTTCCTTACAACTCCTATGGAACAAAACCTGGGCTTCACCTGATTCTGTGAGTTATAACATTAGCCAAATATCAAATAACACAATAGCCAAATGCAAGCATTGTTTTTGTGTACAAGCCAGCCAGTAGTCCCACAGCATTCCACTCTGTCCTCATCCTAATTGCCTATCAGCTCTGCCAAGGTACTTGTAGCTCCAGAAGGCATCCAAATCTCAGGCTACACAAACTCTTATTATTCTAATGCTGAGGTTCCCACATTATTTTCCAGAGCCTTTTGATCATCCCTTGAAGCGTGCTTCTTTCTTCCAGGTCTCAGTCTGCTCTCCACAAAATCCCTCATATTCTTCTGCCAACAGCCTCAAAGCAGAGCTTCCACCTGGAGATGGCTTTCCTGCCCAGACCACATCACATGACACATTGACAGATTCCATGGTGGAGTAACTATGTGCACATGTTCAGAAGAGGTTGTTCTGAGGCCCTGTGTGTTGGTCTCCTTAAAAACTTGTTTTAAATAGGTCCTCACACAGACCCCCCACAGGTAAGAGGTAAGGACACAGACTAATCCACAGCTTGTACCTTCCTCTCACATTTCAGTTTTCATTACTGTAACCTTTCATGTGTTCTGTATCCATCCCTTTAGCCTGGTACAACTCAAGAGCTACCTGAGACTTTTTTCCCTAAATTATAAATGGCTCCCCTAGGCTAATTTCTTTTTTCCATATCACAAATTCTCTTTGGTCATCTTCAGCAAACACCATCAAAGCTGGCCTTCCCACCTATCCCTCCCTACAACCTCAGCATCAGTGACAGGAAGCAACTATGATTCTACAATTTATTGTATTAGCACTTCTAAAACAACAAAGGAGTCATTGATTTTCCAAGCAAAAGGCACATGGGAAAGCACAAAAATCATCTCTGCCCAGCTCAGTTCAGCTCAGAAAGAGACACTGCAGAGGAGAGGGTTTCCCCCAACCTGTGCCTGCTCCCTTTGAAGAAGGAGGATGGAAGTACAAGCAAGGAGCTCACTGGCTGTTTTATTACAGGTGTCAGCATAATCATTCTGACACAGGACCCTTCTTGCTGCTTGTCACATTTAACAGAAAAATGGACAATAACAGTGAAAATATGGCCCTTCTTTCCTCTTTTTTTCTTTTGAATACTCTATACTAGTTACCTGGAGAATGGCTGATAACACTGAGGATAATTCAGGCAAAAATACTGCAGACCTTCTTTGATGTCTGCTCTGATTTAATATAGGTTCGCAAAATGAATGTGTAATACAATACCATACAAAGTTACAGAAGACATGAGAAAGCTGTGTCAAAGAGAAATTTTACCAGACAGTTCAAGGGCAAGTCACTAATCATTTCATTCCGACTCTGGGTTAGGAAGGACATCCTGCGATGAGTCCCAGGAATGTGATCTCCACAGTCAGAAATCAAACATCAGGAAGGTCCTTTCAGGTGAAACACCATTGACTGCTAACAAGGGTTTGCAGGCCCACAGAGTCCAAAGGCTCATTTCATCACAGCCACACGTCCAGTGGTACAAAGTAAACTGACAGCCACTAAGATGACTGTTGGATATTTATACCTTATTTTTAATTGGAAAAATTATTACTAAAAGGAAAGCAAAAATGGAGATCAAAACCAAAGCTTCTACTTTATTACAGGAGATATGGGGTGCTTGGCCATGACAAACTGCAAAGGAGCATGCAGATGATTTCAGACATTTGGAAATTCTTACTTAGGAGTAATTAGACCTGGCAGTTGAACGCCGATTTTACCAACCACCTGTAGCTTTTCCCCTCCATAATCCCACCAGCAACAGGCTCAGTTTAACACCTGCACACACTATGTTTTAGAAGAGACAGAGACAAAGAAATCAGGTCATTGAAAATTCTGAGGGACTGATTGAAAAAGGGAGACAAGATTGGAGAGATAGAGCTATGGTGAGGGGGAGGCAGTTACCTCAAGAAAGTAGGATAACTGATGTGATTCACAGAAAAGCAGTTTACATTGCCACTTGCTCTGCCCTGGACATTCCCACATTGGCTTTCTCAGAGATGGAGACCAGCAGGAAGCAAAAGCATGGCAGCTGACTAATGCTTCACCTTGTAGAGATCAGGTGTGAGGCACACAACTTGTAAGATAAACTACAAGTCTGAGTCTTTTCAAATCTACTGACCATTCACAGTAAACCAGATGAACCTTTATCAGCAGAGGAGATGCTGACTCCAGATTACAGGCTTACAGGATTTCTCATCTTGTAGCTGAGAAAATTTGCATAAGAACAAGCTGCCTTTTTCTTAGGAGTCCTTTTATGATTTCTACTGAAAATGATAATCCTCTGTTTGTGACATTGCAATCATTTCTACTACAATCAAATGTTCTGTCCAAAAGGAGGATTACTGCTTCAGTTTGGAAGTATATGGACTTTCAGAGCAACAAAGGAGCAAGTTTCCAAGAAAATGACCTTGGTAATAGAGAACGGGGAAGACAAAGATATAAAACCACTACATATGATCAGACCTGCTTTTTCAAAGAGATTGCTGACACCCTTCAAGTTCATAATAACTGATGTTTCCTATAGATGTTTGTACAATGGAGATGGTAAAAGCAGAGACACATTTCCCTTTACTCTTCCACTCCAACATGAACTCAGATTTTTCCTTTGACAAGCTATCAGTGTTTTAAAACTAAACATCAGAGACACATATATAGAAAACCCACTGCAGTGTTCAGCTCCATCCTTTCAGCAGCATCCTGTGAGGAGGAGCATCACTGCACGTGGTGCTGAATGTCAAAAAACTCGCTTAAGCCTGTGCCTCTGGCAGCTGCTATGAAATACAAAGAACAAACAGTTAAAAAAGAAAAAAAAGCCTTTGTTTTTCTCTTTTTTTTTTCAAAAATATAATTTAGCACGACTTTCCACAGAACAATTTGCATGGGATTACCCACAATGCACCACATTATGGTAATACATTTCAACCTCTGATGCATATTAGATTGACAGTCTTAAGAATCTGTTAAAGGAAAAATAAATGATACAGGAAAATGATGATGTAAGACAGGACAGTAAATATTCCACACTTGTGTAATCTGCCAAAATTCGGTCTAAAATTGGCCTAAGAAAGAGAACAAGAGTATTGTGCACTCAGAACAGCTTTAGGGAATGTTCCCAACTCAAGCAGAAAACAACACCTGACTGAAACATGGATGTAATCACAAAGGAATGGAAAGTACAACAAACAAGAACTAAGAGCTGAACAAGAGACAAGGAGAGATTTTCCTCATTTCTTTGATTTCCCTCTGGGTAGCAACTTGGAGGGAATATTCCCTCCTGCTCATCCACGGATCATTTGGTTCACTGCACTTCACAACAATTCGCTCACTCTGCCTGCTGCCCCTCTCCAAGCCCTGCTGCATCTTCTCCTGTTGGTAGTGATCCCTAGTAGATCCTGGGTAGACTCTATGTCCAAAAACAGCTGTCCTGAAATACTGAGTCTCAGGGCTATATGGTCACAGAATCAAAGTACCAACAACCCTTTCCCGCCATCATGGATGGCTACTCAGCCCTTCAGCAGGTTTCAGCCAGGGAACAAAGACTTCCTAACAATTTCTAACATTGGTCTTGCATGCTCCCATAGGAAATAGCCACAGGAAAAGAGTATCAAATGTTAACTCTCCCCTTCAGTCAATTCTAAACACTGTTTTCCCAGTAATTGAAGTAATCAGCTATCACTCTTCAAGTCCCTAACTGAGGGATAAGTCTTTTTTTGTGTCCAATGAAGAGTCATTTAACTGGCCATGGAACTTCTCTGCAAAGCCCTCAGACAAACAAGGGTAAAAGATGTTAAGGAGGGAACAAGTCATAGGGCTGGTTGAGGGGAAGTAATATGGCAAGAACCAGAATTTTCCACCAAGGTTTTTTTCATTAGTTCTCTCAAAGCTGTCACAGAAAAATGAACAAAATAAGGGATGAGGTAAATTATATTTGCTGAAGAGGAGTTATAGAGATTAGTGTATTAATTAATCAAGACAGTGATGTCAGCAAGAGCCTGACCTTTATTCCTGCCCTAGTAACAGCTTTGTCCCTGGTGACTTTCAGCTTGCATGCTAAAGCCATTTAGATACATCCCTCAATTAATCTCAGGATACCCTCTGGGAGATAGGAGAGCAGCACTGCATGCTGCAAGCAGGGATGCTGAATCAGAGGAGGAGTAACCTAGTCAAAGGCACCTCATCAAGGGCATTGGCAGAGCCAGGGAGAGAGTCCACAATTCTCTTTACCTCTCACACTTCACCTATCACTGATAGGAACAAAACTTTTTGAAGCTATTAGTCTGGAATTCTGCTATAGTTTAATTTGTTAAGAAAAACAAGATGAGAGACTAACAAGAAACAAAGATTAAGATTCACAAAAACCCACACCAAAACCACAGAAGAGAGTTTGATTTAAAACGAACTTTTATCATTTTTGTAATAAAACAACAGCAATACATAAAAGGGACCAAATGACAGATAGCTGCTGAGACCAGGACAGAAAGCAGGTTCTTCAGTCACTCCCTGCTTCTCCCCTTTCTCCTAAGTCCTTCCCTCAGGCAGATTAGCTGCCCATCCCCATGCTCAGTGTAGCCTGGCTTCCTTTGTTTAGTGTCTGTCATACAGAAGGTTCACTCTCAGCTTCTTGAGCACCAGCCTGAGGACAGAGGACCAGCAAAACTCTGCGCTCCAGTCACTCTAACAAAGGATCTCCAGTCTCTACAGGTACAGCTGGATAGCAGGATGCAAAGCTAGATGGGAGCTGCTGCTGTCCCACACAGCAGGAACAGACAGGGGTGGAATCTGACCAGGGTCAGGAAGACAACATACAGTCCCAGGTTTTCAGGAGTTCAGAGAACCAAAAACCCGCGTGAGTTTGGGAGTGTTTATGCTCAAGGATGAATGCAACATTGGAAGATGTCAGCTTCTATCAAAATAGATGTTGTTACAGCAACCAAGAGCCTGGATCTGTTTTTGCCTTCCAAGCAAAAGCAACAAATATATCAGCCCATTGATCTTGCCCATAGGCTCCATCAGTCTGGACCCCCATCCACAGACTGAATTGTTGGCTTCACTTGCAACAGTGCAGAAGCTGTAGCTTGGACAGGAAAAACTGATCCCTCAACACATCTATCTGTCACTAGCTGAGCTGAACCTGCCTGTCCCTTCCATTTCAGCTCTACAGTCCTTCATATTCAGTCCTGATGTTGGAGAAAGCTCAGACAAGAAGGTGTATAATGATGATGGAGATTGGCAGAGTCTGTTTTGTTCCACACTCCTCGATTTAGAGGTTACAACATTCCAAACCACAGCTAGATTGTAACCGACTTCACTGCATTACATTACACTCACTTGTCTGGCTCCTTCTTGACCATAAGTAGCCAACACATATCACCTCTCAACCATCATATTTGAAATTGGGTGAAAAACCTTCCAGTACAAAGAATCCTTTAACTTTGGGCGCCAAATTAATTTTTGTTAAAACCAACAGGGTTACTTCATGTAATCCAGCTACAAAAATAGATTTCCTCTCCTCTTCCCTAGCTATTGTTGGCAAACATTAGTAATAGTGAGAGAAGCTATTTTGGGACTTTTATTGGCAAGTCTTATGTTCAGACACTAAAGGAAGTAATTGGCTGACAGTGGAAAAAAGTGATAGACATTGCTTTCAAGAAATACAGTTTTCTGCCAAGCTCTTTATGCACATTTCTCTGGGGAAAAAAACCCACCAAACAAAACCAACAACAAAACACCCACCAAAACACCACCAAACCCAAACCCAACAGAAAACGAAAAGGCTTTATTAACTGCTACTAATAGGGATGGACCTGTGAGAATGAGGCACATACGGAAAACTCTCTGTCTTCAGACTGACCATCACAGACACACAAGGACACATGTGTAAGACACAGGTACCATAACAAATGCAACCAATCACAACCACACAATGAAAATAATGTGTTCATCATATACAGGCATATCAGAGCACATTTGCACACTTGAAGGTTCAACATGTTTTGAACAAGTCCATTCACATACATGTAACCCATATTCAATCATAGTCTTCACCAAGACAACTCCTGGTTTGTGCTCCCAAATATTCACTGCACACAAACACCCCACCAGTACAAACACCTTGGGTGATTCAGGAAAGTACAGGCAGGAAGCTAAACCGAAGCACATAGAGATTCATATCTATTTCTCTTGTAAATTGTGCACACAGTCTTCACTCATTTACTAACTTCATGCTAATAATTTCTAGTAATTAGTGTTAAAATAGGAAAACACAGTAAGGCAGATCTTGGTCTTTTACCAAATGAAATAATTACACCCAGCAATACCTGTCACCCCCAATAGATACCAAGGGATAACACAGACTTGTTTTTCTATTTCCCAGAGGATTTATCCATCAATAAGAAAAAATTCATAAACTAAGAAACAATACAATAAAAATGACTGAATGGAAACAAAAATTAAGCCCTTTCCCATGAAGCCAAGCTGAACAGTACTATTACCCAGACTCTTTCAGACTTCTAATGAAAATTAAAAATGATTGGCATATGATTTGGGAAAAGTATACCCTGTTCTTTTACAGTTCTTTGTCTGGATATGGAAACAGGATATTTGTCAGCAAGCAACAGATTACACAGGTTATAGTCATGCATAATCATAAACTTGGGTTGTGCTGTCTGTGTCTCAGTGCCAACAACCTTGCTCTGCATCCAAAACTCAATAACGATTACATGTAATCAGTGAAGACAAAGATTTCATTCAGTCCCCACGTGCTCTTGTACCAGGTTTGCAAGAGCTGTAGGCACAGCTATTCACAGGGACAAGTCATCCCTCACAGGCAAACCATAAGGTCACAGAGGCAGGTTACATGGGTTATATGTTGAATTATTCTCTCCATGTACACTACTGCTGATGTTCCCCCCAGAAGTAAAGTAAATTCTATACAATCTCTATATTGAGACTGAGTCCTCTATATATAACCAATAATTTTGTGCTGTTGCACAAAAAAGTTCCATGGACCATTGAAGAAAAAGAGCTTAAGGCTCTATTTTTTAAATTATTTTGTCTTTTCCTTTTAAGTTCAAGCGCATATACATAAATGAGATATATTTGGGGATTATGGCAAGCCTCAGTAGTATTGACATAGAAATATTATTGGTATAACATTTCTGGTTGTCTTGGGAGCATTCTGGCTTTCTTAAGGAGAAGGCTTTCAGTTACTTACTCTGCCTTTTTGGAAATTCTTTCAGGTTTAGATTCTGGGTGAGGAGTTATGAGAGCTCACATTTAGTTCAGTTTATCATAGCTGTACACTCTCAAATGAAATCAGTGGAACTGACTGGAAAGAGAAGGATATTTAATGAAGCACCTTGGGGGTTGAAATATCTGTTATTCAATGTTCATGAAATAAGCCTCTCTTCAGAATTTTACACTCCCTTATTTCAACCAGTCAGGATCTCCAGCAAAGCCAGACTGACCTTAAAAGTCATCTGGACTGTACTTATGTATTCTGAGCAAGACTAGAAGTGCCATATACTTCTCATTCTTGCTCTGTATGAGCAGATAATAAGCAAATCTGTACCACAATAATTTGATCTCTCTTCAGGCTGTCCCTCTTTTAAGAACTTTTTCACATCAATTCATAAATCTACCTGAGCTTTTTCTTTCTCAGAGAGGGTCACAAAAGTTTATTCCAAAAAGACATGAAAAATCCTGGTAAGATTTCTGCTTTCTAGCAATGAACTCACAGAAGATTCCATTCATGTTACACCAGTCAACAACACTGCGTCGACAGTACATTCACTAAAATGTTATCTCAATACACTTATAGCAAGAGTCTGCCTTTGTAATTACTATCAAAGGCATGAACAAGTCATCAATTTACACAAATATGGGGTACTGAGTATCTCTGCATCAACAGGCTGAGGGCACTTAAATAGGATGTGACTCCACACACACGGTTGAAATAGTCTTGCTGTTCCCGTACTCCTCTACCTCAAAATCCATTCACGTCATCTTAACTACCAAAATGTTTATGCTGAGAAAGACATTTCTGAAGAACTGTAGAAGACCATTTGGAAAGGTAAGAAGAGTTAAGGATGATGTGGGGGCTTCTTTCAACCCTTTGATAAACACTGAATGAGCAGTAAAGAAAGAATACTACAACGAGTAAGTGGTTTCCCTTGTTCTTCAATGCAGCAGCCAACATCAGCTCAACGAAGCAATCCTGACAGGCACTGCCAGTGCTGGTTTGCTCTCCACCAGCTTGGCACCCCTCACATCCATGAGGTGTCACTGAACAGGACTGCACAGCATGAGGAGGCTGCCCTACTCTTCTGGTCCAATCCCAGATGGAACAAGGGATGGGACAGAACTTCAAAAGGCATTCATCTCCTCTGCTGTCCTGTGGGTTACCACAGGCAAGCAAAGATGCAGAAATGGCAGTATTGTGAGTGTGCAGCCTGTCAGCAGGCCCCACTGCAATCCTATGCACTGCACACCCCCATTCTAATTAGCTACAAATCTAAAGGAGCTGAAAGACATTTGCCCTCAGCTTTGAATTTGCTAAATCACCAAGGAAATGTGACATTTTTACTGTGAACAAAGATATCAGAAGCTAATGAAATCTGAACTCCATCATTGCTGCATGTATTTTTTTGTTTTTCACTCTTTTTTAGAAGTGAACTCCCTTTTGCCTTCACAGGCTACTAAAGACTCCCACGTGTGCAATGGCAAGAAAGATTTAGCACAAAGGCTGAGAATTATGCTCTTCTGCCTTCTCCCCACCCTGCCTGCACTAGCAACTGTGATGGTGTCACACGACAACAAAATGTCACAGAGTTCATCATAATTTTAGCTGCACCTTGCCCAGTACAGACCCCTGAGAGAGCACACATGTGCTATTACACAGACACACACAAGATATACACACATATATTTAGAATTACAGAATCATTTAGGTTGAAAACCACGGCCAAGATCATTAAGTCTAACCTTTAAGTTTTACTCAAGCAATATTGATAGCAATGACATACGTATCATGTTCTGCCTATAAGCAGTGACAGGTGCAGACTCACATACATACAGGCAACCTTGTGCACAACTTCTTCCAAGCACAATGTACAAACATCCCTACTGCACACACAACCAGCTACAGCATATACAAATCAATGTGAAAATCAATCATGTAAATCCTGTTACTCACCCATGCTAATAGGCACCTACAAACATGCATGCTCTTGTCTGCACCCAAACACACCCTCTTCCTGACCCCCACCTCTAGGAATGCAAGAGGTCTAGAAATCAATAAGCATTTACAGCCCTTCAATCCAGCACTGTCAACTTTGTTCTCCCCTGTTCCTAGTGACAGACAAGCAGACTAAAGATGTGGGACATCAGTATGCAGAGGAGGAGAGGTGGGCACCGTGTCAGCATAAGAAGCAGGCAAAGGCTGCTGAAGCCAGTAGAGGTTGTTCTTGCCTCCTGCGACCAACTGAGCAGAAGTGCCACTGTCCCAGAAACCTCCTGCTTTATTCCCAGGACATCATTTCAAGCAGACAGAACAGAACATGGAAATAAATAACCACAGGCCATTTTCCTGAAATAACATGAGTGTATATAAAAAGATTCAGAAAGAATCCCATTCTTACCTGTTCCCAAAGCCTAATTAATGACCTTGCCGACATAAAGATGTGCTACCTGATCAATATCACACCAAAATTACTTGATACGATATCCTACAGAGGAGACAGCATGAAACTAAACGCACTTCAGATCCAGCATGCTGCCTTTAGAACTGTTAGGATGCTTTGCTGACCTTTGAAAGTGAATGAGCATGCAAATGCAGTGCACCTGAGAGCAGTCAATGGATTTCAACCAACTTTGCAGCATCCATAATAACCAAAAAGCTGTCAGTATTCCCAGAGTCTGACATGAGCTCTAATCATGTACCTCTGTCACAGCCCACAGCCTCACCTGCACAACCAGCATCTGAACATCCCAGAGCTACTCATTCTCAACCCATAACTCAGCCTTGTGCTCACAAACCTGAGTTTCTCATTGTATCTATATTCAGAGATCTCACTTTTGCATTACAAACAAATCCTACTATGCCTGAGTCTCTTCTGGACAGAGACTTGAATTAATATAAATATAATTATGGTTGTTCCATAAATGTAAGATGTCTTCCAATCTATCTCATTAAATTAACCACAAGAGGCATTTTGCATTAGTCCTGACAAGGTCTGTTTTCAAAGTGACATCTAATACCAGACCCCATACTTCAGGGTACAAAAATCAAAGAATTTGGTGAGTATCTGTGAGGACTAAATGTGTAAAACCACAGAAGCAGTTTTGGTGGCTTGCTGAAGGTAGGGCAACACATTTACCTAGAGCTGATCAATCAGATCAGAAAGTCATCATTTCTGTGTATGTGTGGGATTAGCAGGGTTGTTTCGGCCCCAGAAAAAGCTTCAATGCTTTGACCCCTGGAAGCCCTTCCAATCACTAAACATACTGGCTTGATCAGAAAAGTGACCTTTCTCTCGCTCTTTCAGAGCCAGCCTGAGCTCCACTTTCAGATCCCATTTATTTCATTCTCCCTCACTGGAAGAGACAAAAGGGCTGCTCTTAAAAGGTCATTGCAAAATTGGTGTCCAGCTGCCTACTGCAAAATGCATATGGGCCATCAGACTGCAGGGAATCGAGAGCCCATCACTCAACACACTCACAGCTTTTCTCCTTGGTGGAAAGGTTCCTTCTACTAGTACAGGCTCCAATGTCGACTTCAGGTGCCAGGTCACCTAAGTGTAGGACTGCTGAAGGTTGTGAGCAGGTTACCATGTAATTCAGGTTTGTTTGTTCATGTTGTATTATAGGGTTGTCTCCCTTTTTCCCCATCATTGCCAACCAATGAGGCATGCATGCTCTGGGCCATTGTGACATGGTTATGCAGCCCTTCTTTCTAACTCGGATAACAGCCAGATCCAAGCCTATTAATTCTCAAGGCTAGAAAGAAAAATATGAGAAAGGCAGTTAAAATAGAATTGAAAGTATAAGATGATGGAAAAAGAGAGGGCTAAATACTTTCAGAAGTGTTGTTTTCCTACTCTACTGTTTTCATACTGTACCAAATAACATTCTCACTCAACTTTCAATTATCTTGAAAGATAAAATAATTTTATCAATGGCCAACTACCCCTCCAAATCATAACAACTCTCAGCCCTTCCAATCTGCTGACCAGTATCTTGTAAAGTGATGATTAAAACAAAAAAAAAATACCTATCACCAAATGCAAACTCCCCTTCTGGATCCTGTGGCAAAAGTAAATCCATATATTTGTTCTAAACTATATTTTATAAAATAAGTGATCTCCAGCAGGACTAAGCTACTGTAAACTGAACAAAATTTCTAGACTTTTTTAGCCCTGGTTGTAGATAACTATACTTCTCCCCCAAACTCATTTACGGTATCCTTATCAAACTCATTACAAATCATTTTTCTCATTGTTGTTTTGTATGAAACTCTGATTTAATTTCAGTGTGGAATTCAGTCATTATTTCCAGCAGTCCCAAAGGAAGCTTTCTGCTTTATTCATACAGCTAAGAAGAGGTAGGAAATAGGAAGAGATTTGGTGAGAAATGTTTTGAGAAAGCTGTCTTATATAAAATAAAACTTCTGTTTGAGAGTATAACTGGTTACAGGTGACCTTTCTCAGGAAGAGCTGCTCAGCCCTTGGTTGACACTTTTGATCAGAGTCCACAAGAAAGGTATCTTTGCAAGTTCAGTTTCCTTCTTGGCTATGAGGGTATAGGGACTCTTGTATTTTAGGTGAGTACCATTGTTACCAGGTTGTACAATTAAGTCTCTTTCACTCAAGGAACATCTCATTATTTATATAACACATAGCTCTTACACAAGAAGCAGGGAAAGTTCAAAAAAGAACATTGTAGTGATCTAAATCCTTGCTTTGAAGCTAGAAGACTGAAATCTGAGTTTTCTTCAGCTAAAAGAGGGTAATGACCTACTCTGAGATAAGCTGTTTTCAATTTTTACAAGTTATTTTAAAAGTCTGTTTTTTCACCCTAGTGCTGAATAGGAACATTGGCTGAAAATATCAGAAGATTTCAAAGACAGCACCTGCTTTCCACAATTATATATTGATATTTTTAGTCCTGTGGCAAAATGTGCTGAGGAAGTGTTGACTATAGTGGTGATGATGACAATAGAAAATGAGGCAAAGCATCTTCAGAGGTCTAAGCCCCAGCATCTACCTACTAAGACTTTGATCTCTTTAAGTCCCATCCCTAAAGCAAAAGTGTTGGACCAGGACTAAGTGTGCAGTCAACAAAGTAGAAGATCTACCACTTCTAGGGCAGAAGGAACAAACTGAACAGCTGTGTCTTACAGGTGCCAATCTATGTTAGATAAAAAAAGGTCCTGAAAAAGAACACGTTGTTCCCTTTACACTTAGTCCAGTGACCTAATAATTCCCAGAGGAAGAAATAATAAGGGCAAAATAAATACTGTTTAGCATCATCACTATTGAGAACATCC
This sequence comes from Pithys albifrons albifrons, assembly GCF_047495875.1. Lineage (NCBI taxonomy): Eukaryota > Metazoa > Chordata > Aves > Passeriformes > Thamnophilidae > Pithys > Pithys albifrons. The sequence continues at coordinate 14,701,594 of NC_092470.1, forward strand.
AGACAAGAATAGGCCATAATCTTCGAAAAGATAACATGATTATGAATGGAAAAAGAAATGCCTCTAACAAATTAAAGGCACTAATTTAATAAATATGTCTGGTTTACAATCTTATCAATGCAATAATTTCTGTAATATTGTTCTAGAGTTTATTTTCTGGTGATGGTTTCAAATACTTTCTTACTGTTCTGAATACTGACTGCTATGAATTTTAACTTTTTAACTTCTTACATCTATTTCCCCTGCTTCCTTTGTTCAACAACAATAAATATGTTCTTGTTCCTCAAAAGATTATTTTCATAAGCCATATTTAGGAAAATGACATCTACTGTTTATTCATTACATTCAGAAATAATAGTAAACATTTAGTGCTAACAAACAAGAAACTAAAACTTGAGTAACCAAAATCTATCTTACTATAATCAATCATGTAAATTTTTCATCAGTATCATGAGTCACTGTCCTCTACATTCTAATTACTGATTTCTCTTTGCTACTAAACCAGCATAATTTTCAACCAAATATGTCCTCCATTCTTGATTAGAGAATTGTGCCTTTTTGGATATGTAACAAAATCCTTTTTAGAAAAGGAATCAACTTTTACTCATAATACTTCTCTTCCCACCCCCCCCCCCACCCCGTGATCTGCTTTACCTCTAATATTTCTTCAGATCAGGAAAATCACTCTTATTAATGAAAAAAAACCCCAGGAAAACATGTTAATAGGAGCACTGTACTCTGTCCATATTAACTGTAATTGGGTCATGATCACTGGTGTCTAGGTAACCACAAACTCTCACAAGAAAGATTAGTTTATCCTTTCCTGTTACAATGTTGGCCAAAACATTTTGTGTTAGAACCTAGTCATCTGTCATGTTTGGCATCTTTAGCAGAATTTACTGCTGCCACATGAAGTCTCAAATATATCTCACCCAAACTGAAATCCATGGCCACATATTTATGTATGGAATACAAGGACCTCTGAGGAAGCTGATGCCATTTTCTAGTTTGATTCTGCATGCCAAGCAGGCTCATTTCCCAGACTTTGCCATTCTACCTGCAATATGTAGACCTGAATTATCAGTAAATGAAGATGTAACACACTGCCATTCCCCTCATCCCAGCCAGACATGCTTATTACCCTTTCTGTCCGTCCCAAGCAGGGAATAGACCAGTAGCTGTAGATTTTTAAATTCAAAAACTAAAATTCCAAAGTTTTCCATTCAGGTTTCAGTACAGACAGTTAACTTACACTTTATCAGCAAGATGATCTTTCAATTAGTCTTATTTATTACTCAGGTCTATGTAGACATTTGAGAAATTATTTTGTCTGCAGTTTTTCCCACACTGATTTAATTTTTTTATGACAAGGTGTTTGATTTTAAACTGTATTTGTAGAGCTTACCCCACCAGCTGCTTCCCACTTCATTAAAGATTAGTTCTTTTCCTCTGAAGGACAAGGGACCCTCATCCATGTGATCTCTATGAGCATTGGAATATGGCTCACTTCTCCAAAAATGGTCTTCTGCTTCCTATCAGTTTATGCAACCCATAGTTATCTTTCCTTCCTTGCTTTAATGCTTTTAAAAACTGATAAAAACACCAAGATTTTTGTCTCTCTTCTTCATCAAAAGCCTTGAAGGATCCTATGATATACCACTCCACATATTTCTCTGCCATCTGTTGCCAGAATGCATCATCCAAACGTGCCTTTGCATCTCCTACTTCTGGTCTAGGCAGACAATGCACTGCCACATTATGCTTGTGTTTGCTCCTCTGCCCGGTTTTCCTAAGTGAAGTTCACTTATGACAGCTACTGGGTTGCAAATATCTCAATGGTTGGTAGCTTTACTCCAAAAGATGTTGAGATACCCATCTAATTCTCTGTGTGGCAGTAGCTGTCTTAATGAGTATCTCAGAGAAGAGCATTGCACAAGATCAGCATTGAACACCTCTAAATTCTCTTTCCTCTCTTGGTTGAGTAATCAACTTTTTTTTTTTTATTTCTACAATCTTCAGCTCCCTCAGGTCTGAGCTTTCCCTGCTTATGGCAGGTATGCAAATGATTTCTGAATTGCCCCAATATGCATCTCTGCATGTTGTATGCTGTGCCAAAGTGTCTCTTCCTAGACCACGTATCTTCACTTGTAGATCTCTTACCATCTGGTATCACTCATATTTCTCAGAAAAAAAATTAGAATATAGCACATCCAAGGCAGATCACAGCAGGGTTTTTGTCACTTCATCATCCATATACAGTATGCAATACAGGGTCTTACCTAAAGATAAACCTTAAAACTTCAAATTCCATCCAAAAATCTCATGCTAGGTTTATCAACTTCTGTCTCAGAGTTCATCTGGCATAAGCATACCCTCACTTTACAAGTTTATCATATACGGAAGCACATATTTCTGCTCTGCTATTCAAAATTAGAGTGTTTGCAATTTAGTTGGGCTTAATTTACTTTAGAAATTAGTTAAGCCAAATTTAATTAAGGCTACCTTAATTCTGCTTCGGTGTGTTGACACGTAGCTTAATGTGGTTTAGCACAAGACTTTCCACTTGCACCTTGAGCTAATTCAGAGGCACTTTCCTGCATGTTCTGATATAGACAAACTATTAAAGAATTCAGCATGTTTAATTAATTATCAAAAAAGATTGAAAGGTCACTTGGTTGTATTGTGTAAGTACCTTTAAGAGAACAAACTAAGTTACTAAAGGTCTCTAAACTAGCAGAGAAAAATAATGTAAGCAGCTGTAAACATCAGGCAAGTTAATTCAAATGAGAATAATGCAATAATAATTAACAGTTACAGACACCCAGAACAAAATATCAAGGGAGCAGATAGATTTTCAATTGTGATATTCTCAAATCTGGACTGAATATTTTTCCACAAAATCTATTTGCACAAACACAGGTTAACAGGTTTCGTACAAAGTTGCCTGAGTGAAGCCCAAAGGCTTATGAAGTATAAGAGGTCAAACCAGAAGAACTATCGGTCTCATCTGAGCATCAAAACTTCATGAATTTGTTACTAAGATTGTGTTTTCAGTGCTTAATACCTTTCCCAGCAACTTGCCACCTAGATGTGGCAGAGAAGGGCAGGAGAACTGACACCCCTTTGCTCTTGTTATGACACTGGAATATTTATCAAGTCTTCAGTCCAGACTTAAGAAAGAATTACAGAAAGGCAGAGAGGCTGTGGAGCTGTGCTGCACAGAGGGACACTATTGCCATACTCCAGGAGCTGGGGTAGGAGCAGAATTTCCAGATGTGGGCTGGTGCAATACCCACCTTTTCCAGCTGAAAGACCTGACTTTACTGAAGGACAAACCAACGATATGGTGCAGTTTGGGGATAAATGTGAATTATTTAAGATGTTTAAAGTACCAGGCAAGGGTACATATTGTGATTTAAGCAAAAAGAAATGCGACTACTCTGTCAGTAAGAAAAGAATTTACTACTTTCAATGCAGAGAGAAAACAATCAATCCTGCTATATTGGGTGATTGGAAACAAATTTTGAGGTAGAAACTAAAAGAGAGAAAAGGTAACATAATTAGTACAAGAGTTCAGCACACCTTAAAAAAAGAAAAATCTGGACTGGAAACAAAACAAGGAAACCAACCAAACAAACAAGGGCTGGGCAAACCCAGGATCTATCTACAGATTTTGAGCCTGAAGAGAATGAACCAAATATCCAGTGTGATTTTAGAGACCAGATCAGGAGACCTAGAAGGAGATAACAGAGGCATGGGCGTGGCAGTGAGCATGGATAGAGAGCTGACAGACAAGCAGACTGGGAACTACTGCAGCTGTAGGGAGCACATTTTACAAGGACACAGAAACCAGTAAGAGAAAGATCAGATTTCAAAACATGGTTTAATCATGGACACCATATACATTTTACAGGCATCAACTAGCAGAATTCACTGCTGCAGGAAGCCCTGCCTGATAAAAGATTAGGAAAGAGAAGGAAAAAGAGGTATAATTATTCACAGACAATATAGATCATTATTTCAAGGTTTTGATAATGATAACCAGGGCTCCACTTGCAGTGTATGAAGTGGGGGAGAGGCAGGTCAGGCTGGTGGGATTATTTCCTTTCCATGTCTTATTAAAGCAGTTGCCTTACAGGCAGGTTTTACTTTCTTCTGAGCCGAGAGGAACCAGTGTCTGTATGAGGCAGGATACCTGATTATATGGACCAGTGATCTGATCCAGCATAGCAAATGTTAGGATCCTAAGAGGAATGAAATTAATCTTAACAGAAAATCCTGTAATCAAAGACTTTGAAATTTAGATGCTTCTAAAATCCATGCATAGTCAAAGGCAAACATGGCTCTTTCAGCCTGTGCTTTTCCACCTACCCATTCTTATTTTTCATGCCTGAGGAGTTCATGATTAGACTAGGAGCTTCATCAAAGGGCAATTTTCAGCTGCCAAATAGATTTGTACAATAAATCCACACGGGGCCAGATTAACAAGCAAGAGAGACATCAGAAATCAAAAAGCTAGCTGCTGTAATTCCTCAGAAAAGTTGAAAGGATGATGTGCAATGATATTTGGGCTTTTCAAGGGACATCATTGAAATACAGCAGTTAATTTTCATAAGGAATGTTGCTTTTCTACCCCTTATCCTTCCCAAGAGTTTTTTCTTAGCCGACTGAGATCCCATGGGCATTCAAGGTCATGCCATTCAGGATTGCTTAGTGGGGTTCAAATAAAACAGTCACATTTACTCCAGAAAACTCACAATTGTCTGATTTGTCAGTATAATATTTAAAAAAGAAAATGAAAAATAATCTTTAAACATCTAGTTAGCTTTACTCCTGTAGTTTTCTGTTTGCTCTAATAATTTGTACTGTGAATGCAGTTAAGGCTCTAACATCTAAAGTCAAACCAGGTCCTCAGCTATGCCCATAAACTGAATAAATACAATTCAGAGATTAGCCTGGTCATAAATTGCTAGGCATTTTCAGCCTTCTGGCACTACAAAAGACTGTTTGACTTCCAAGCAAAACAGCACTGATTTTAGTACTAGGAGAGTTTGTTCCTCCTTACAGCACATGGACAGACCTACCTCCTCAATCACAAGGTAACAGCATTTATTGTTTTTATGGCTCTACCAGTGCACTGGTCTTGTTCATTTTCAAATGGGGACACAATAACAGCCTCTTGTCAGCAGGGTGAAAATATGGAGGTGAGCCATTGATTCATGTCTTGTTCCCTCACAAAATGCAATCTCTTCTCCATGTAAACCAAGGTGCTATTGCAAATGGCTTTTTTGCTTCAAGTACTGAGGTTAGCCCAGATCAGTAATGTCAGAACCTGGGGATTCTTCCATCTAAATCCTATTCTCTCAGATTCTGGAAGATGGGTGTGACAGGACACTTGCACTTCTCATTGTATGTAGCCTTGTTGCTCATTCTACTAGTTTGATAGCCCCTGTCAGTACCTATCACCACCTTTCTGAAGTACAGCATTGGAATATGGAAAAACTGGCTGGCAACCAAGTATCTGGGGAAGTGCAGAAGCAGCTGAGGGAGAAAAATCCCATAAAAAACCCCAGAACCATCAGTTGTTTACAATACGTTAGGGAAAAATAGAAATTTGGAGGAATATCAGCATTCAAGACCAGGCATTATCCAGGAGAATATCTGTTTTCCACTCCTCAGCCCGAAGGAGTTTTCTATGTCCCTAGATTTAACAAAAAGCAAACTAGCAACCAGGACACACAACTAACGTTGCTAACATCACTAGCAAGTGAAAGAAATGTAGGAGAACAAGTACTCCAAGGCAGTCCCAAGCAGAAGGGGTAAACAGCAGAGATAATAAAACTGTTTCAATAATATGATGGTGGAAAATGGTGGGCCACGAAAGAGGTACATAATAGCTCTGCTTTTCTATTCAACATGCCAGCCACGTACACTGAATCTCAACAGAACTGGACACCTCCCAGCTTTGCAGAGTCAAATCTATTATCTCACCTCTATTGTAATTTTTTTATTGTACCATAATTTAAGCATAAGGCATGAGACGTATTGTCAAGGTCATAGCAGGTCAGGGATACAGCTGGCTCAACATCTCAGGAGAAATAACCAAAATAAAATATAAAAAAATAATTTAATATCCTCATCCATGATTCAACTAGCATCAGTGATCACCTTGTTCCATACATACAAAAAAAAAAAAAGAAAAGAAAAGAAAAACTGCACTATATTATTTCTTGGCTACTCACGAATAACGAGGAAGACTAAAAATATTGTTGCCCGGTGTCCCTGACAATTCTCTCATTAGTTTTAGTGCTTCCTGGGTGCTTTTGGGACAGGAAGGCTGAAGAGAGCTGTGTGCCTATTCTTGTCCAGTAAGTGTCTTTTCCTCTCTTTTCTAGTAAATATTGTGAGCTCAAACACAATGGAACATCCACCAGTCCCCCTACACTTGAATCCTTCAGCCCAGGAACAGGGAAGCAAATGACTTGAGTGACAGTTGAAACCCACTGCAGCAGGTGCTGGGGACTTTTTCCAAAATGTCTTTCAAGGCAGCATCCATGGGACACCTCAACAGATGAACTGGTGCAGGCAGCCACCACTATACTGACTTCTTGAAAGAGTTAAGGAATTATTCATGCTGGGAAAACAATTGTTTGTACAGCAGTAAACTCAGTCTATTTGATTAAGAGCCCAGAGGCATTCACAAAATACCAATATTTGGCAATCATTGAAAGAGGGGCTGAGTGTTCTCAGCAAAAGACTTCACGCAGTTACACCAGTGCCAGAAAATGTCTTTTCCTATACAGGGTTAAGAATCCCCACACCAGTTCCCCTGTCCTGTCAAAAATCCCAAACAAATAAGAAATGTCTCCTTCAGAAGTGATGATAAGAAAAATGTCCCTACTTGAATACTGATCTTTTCCAAAGCAGCAAGGCTAAACTGACTCTGGAATGGACCAGAAAATGGGAAGACAGAGCATGGAGGCGTGAATTACCTTCTTGCAAAATGTGCAGGTTTTTAATAGCACATAAATAGCCCACATGACAATATTAAGCACCTCCAAAAAATAAGCAGAAAACAATATCCATGACTTTTGAGAACAGAGATGATATTTACCATCTCATGTGGTTTCAGTCACCCTTGCCTTAGTATGACTGTCTTATTACGCACAACGTCCTACAGGCAAGATTTTCTTGAAGGTATAAGGGCCAAAGAACTTTTACAACGTTCTTCCAGTTCTGTGATTTGCTTTTCCAAGAAACTTGACAATCAAAGTCAGCACATCTTCAAATTTCTTTTGTTTAATGTGGCAGGAAGCAAACAGATCTGAGCACAGCCAAGCATGTGATTTCTTAGTTAGCATTCTGTCAAATAACTAAAACAAACAAACAAAGCAATAAAAAACACTTAATGAGGGAAAATCCTGCAGCAGTTCATGTAAGAGTCTTGTAGACATAAGAATCTACAAGGAAGACAAACACCCACCATCTCCTGATTTGTTTGCTCAGGAACCCCTTCTCTCTTCTTCCCCCACCTCCTAAATGCCATTAATCCTCACATAGCTTTATGAAGCGAAGTCCACAAACCTAAAAGGTATAATTAGAATATCTTACAAAATGAATCACCAATCAATTAGTGCAAGAGGTGGGTGGAAATAAGAGTAAGAAAAGCAAAGCAAATAGGATGCAAACCTTTCCCTCGGGTAACAACTTAAAAAAAAGAGAAAAAACAAAACGCTTAATGTGAACCTTCAGTCCTTAGATTACTATTAGATAGCTATTTTTTTCCTATACTTTTCTTGCTGTTACAGCTGCTTCCAATTTGAGCCACTTTGGACCAGAACTAGAAGCAGAACTATCAGAAAGAAAAATCATTCTTTCTTATTCTCAGAATCTGCTTTAGAATGAGATCTCCAGAGCACCAAGGGTCAGCTAAAAAAACACTCATTTTAGAGATGATTTTTTTTAAAAAGAAGCTTTTGAATGCTTTTGAGACTTACCCATACTCAGGAAAAGTGTAAGCTCTGGGGCACAAAAGAAATCAGAAATGAGAAAAAGTCTGTCAGACTCGCAAAAACGAAGTAAGTATCTTCCAGAAACTTACATCAGAAAGCAGAGCATACATATCCTATTTCCTGACTTTTTCTTTCTGCAAGTACTTAGCAAACATGCTTTATGGCAAGAATATTGTTGGAACCATTTTTGTTGGGGTGTGAATACTAGCAAGAGGCCAAATTATTTTTTGTAAGTTTGTGCACCAGACTTCCAATTACAAGAACAATATGCATCTTACTGAAAAACAGAAGCAGCTTCATGTGACCTGCAAAGTCCATCAAAACAACTCAATTTCTGATTATTGAATGTAATAAACTGCTTATGATTAAAGCATAGGTAAAAATTCCTCACAGAAATTTGGTAAGCAATCTTCAAAAGTAAGGAAGATAAAGGAAATATTTAATGGTGAACAGGTAGTATTTTAAAAATAGTGCTGTAATTCTATGGCCAAGTTATACATTTGTAACAATTTGGCTAAGTTTGGCAGAAACAGATCACACCAGAGAAGGTCACTTCTGAAGGATGAGACAAAGGGAAGGTTTTTATCTTGGCATATTGCTTTAACTCAGTCACACTTCCATGGTAAATCACCGGTTCATCACTCATTTTAAATAATTCAGCCCAGCCTGGACAGGTTCAAGGGCATGGATAATACTAGACCTTCCGAACAGACTAACTCTCACCACTTTTGTTCAGCAAAGATATTTTGAATTAATATGAAGAAAGTTTTAAGAACTACACAACCACAATGCCTGGTGCTGAGGTCTCCGATTCGTGTTTCTGCAAAGGGATAGCTTTTTCCTCTAATCAAGTCCTATGAGAAAATTTGAGGTATTCAATTCCTCTGACTTAGAAAATTAAAATGGACAGAAAAAATATCTTATTTCTCAGCTCTCTCAATAGCTTTCTTCAAAGAGGGATCCACATCACCAGAAAGATTTCCTTCACAGGGCACTGTCAAGATACCTGCCATAATTTTAAAACTCATTTGTTACTCCTTGTTGTCTATAATCCCTTTGAAGCAAGAAGCTAAAATCTATTTCCATTAGTACTCAGTCTCCTCCATCGGGCACAACATGCCAAGGAAAATGCTTTTCCAACATTGCATGTACTCGCAGAACATGAAGCCAATTTTTCAGATTTGCTTTATTACCTAGTCATATGGTTTGGAACTCAGCTGTACACCATGGCACAGAAGATATTAACTTGTAGCATGATGGATGCAGTAATGAACAGAATAGCACAGTGCAATATGCTGTAGAAGGGTCTTAATTAACAGGTGAGGTAACAAGGAATCAAGGAGAACAATGAAACAGTGTGACGTGACAGAGCAGCAGAAAGATACCCAAGTTTAACAAAGAATCACAGAAGAAACTTGGGTAAACTGTCAGCATGTGTCACTGGAGATCTGACTCTTCTAGCATTGTAACTGCACCTGTATTCAGCAGAAGTTCTTACAGTAGGCCTTGCATTCAGTCTTTTAAAAACAAAGGATGAGAAGGGGCTCAGGGCTCTACATTCCACAAAAGAGACAGCAATTAAAATCACAAGGTAAGCTGGATGAGTAAAAGCTCTGATGAGGGATCAGTGCAGGCAGCCTTAACACAAGCAAAGAAGTTATAAGAATTTTATTTTTTTATTATTATTTTCTGGTTTGACCACCGGGTTGTAAACTGGCAGAAGCAGGAGGCAGAATTCCCTCTGGAAATTGGTTGCTCTGTTTTAAGCAACTTTCAAATGGAGATGCTGCTCCTCTAACACTGATTTGGGCAACCTAGACAAAATGAAAAAGAGTTTGGATGTTTTACCCCTTTCTTTTCTTCTTCCTTAGGTTGAACAAAACCTCAGACAAGATCAATAGTTTCTTTAGTTTTATGTTTCGCTTCCTTAAGGGTAGTTGGCTTATTGCATTTCCATTGATCACACAGACAGGGAGATTTGACAGGCAAACCATGTCTTTTCTCTTTTCATTTCCACCCTCCTTTCCATTTGAAATCAAATGACTTTTAAACGAGGCCGAGGTCACTACTGTTTCTCATTTACATATCAATAGTACCAAATTCTTACCTTATCTTTCAGTCACTAAAGTATTTTAAAATTTCAATCCGAGAAGAGACACACATGCCTAGGAAAAACTCTATGAGTATCTTTTCCATCAGGAAAACTATTGCTTCTCATTTACCTCAGCTCTTACTTGACCTATGGTGAGAGGGGGTACACTTACCAGCCTTGTGCAATTAATATTTTAACCTCTTATAGCCTTCATACAGGCTTCTAGTTCTTTCTAAATCCTTTGCACAATCCCCATCTGATGCCTCTGTGCAACTCCAAGCACCGCACCTGTGCTCACAGCCAGCAAAGCAGCTACATCAATGAATTCCTTTCATCACTTATAAGCTGGAAGAAAGTTAAAGACCAGGATCCAAGTCTGCTGTGCTCTAATAGAAGTTTGAACACTGATTCCCTGAAGGATGCTGGACTTGGGAGCCTCTGCTGCATATAGTGAGATGTTTTAAATTCTAGTTGCTGTTTGAATTGTACTTCATGTATCAAAAACATATGCCATGCTTGTCTGCAGGAAATTCTGGGTGTATTCCTACAGGGAGGTCAGTCCTGTAGAATTAAAAAACTGACTCTATGATTCACAGTTAAACACAAATCTACTAAATCAAACATCAAAAAGCTCTAAACATCAGATACTGACCCCCTGCATTAATCTCCTCCATTAGCGTCAGTCTATTGTTTACACACACATCAACTGGAGGGTCCAAGAGTGAAGAACTCAGATTGAAGCCACTAAAGGAGCATGGCATCTTACACGATTAATTTCCAGTTTACATGAATAATTTTAGGGCTTCAAGATACTAATGAAGTAGTTTTGACTTTATAGAAAGAAGCTTAGTATTAAATGGTATTATGCAACAAAATCTTCAGTCTGTCAATTGCATACTGTTAATAGTCCACTAGGAACAGCAAGTAAATAAGCAAACAAGGACCAACTCTAAAGACTACTAGAAAAGGAAGAGGAAATAGCTTATTTGGAAGAGATAGTATGTATATTTATATGCAGCTCTAATACAATCAGCATCAGAAATTATATTCAATTTTGATACTAACAAGTTGGGTACTTAGTGTACCTGGAAAAAAATTAGCGGAAATACTTTAAAGCTGCCTGGATCAGAAAAACTGCAAAAAGCATTTATATTAGCCTTATGATAGAATAATGGCAAAGAAATGCTCTCTGATGGGAATGTCCATGTATCCTCCTCTTCAAGATAAATTATAGTCCTAAACAAAGGAAAAAAAAAAGGATACATGACTTCATAAACATGATCCAGTGATCCAACTGGGACTCAGCTTTCCAGGATGTTTAGACTAGAAGTTTCAGAACAGTTTTAAAGCTTACAGACTTCCTTAAAGGCTATGAGAAAAGTGGATTCTTTCACCAGTCACATATGTGAACTTGCTCTTGCCCTCAATGGCTGCCTGTGGCCTGATCAGTGATGAAAAAGAGGACAAGAAAGAATGCAGAAAATAATTTCACATATTTTTAAAAAAATCTGGAATCATCTGCCTGTTTTTTATATCTCTACTATATTTTGCAAGGCCCCTGTGGGTAGCACAATGCTTAAATGCAATGTCTGAATGTGGCATTTAATGTTCTTTTCCTACTATTTCAAGAATCTAATGGCACAAATTAAGGAAATTTGGATAAAGACCTCACAGATGCTGATGGAGAAGTCATTAGATTTGATACAATCTGATGTGTCACTGTGTTTAGATCTTACTGTGGTTATCTAAGAAATCAGTGAAATCCTCCTCTATAGAGATCACTAGGAGTTTTGTCATTGACTTCAGTCAAAGCAGATTTCCCCCACACTATCCAAAAAGATTCAAACCCGCTGTCTTGACCTGTGATGTCTATTAACAAACCATTAGCACTGCTCAGGAGTAGGGAGGGAAGCTGTAATGCCCAGGGCAATTATATTCTCTTTCTTTTAACTTACCTGTCATTTTTTTTCTACTTTTCATGTCCTGGAACTTATGTGTGTATAGTAGAGCATGGTTAAAACAGCAGCTGAGTGGTTCCTGCTACATTCTACAGAGAGGTAAAAGGATTAGTATAGAGCTTCCAAAGATAATAATTTGAATGCTTTATTAATTAATTGTTATTTGTAATAATGGCTCTTTCCTTAAGGGTCTTTCAGGATCCTTAACTGCTTATTAATGTTGTATAGATAAGGATTGCTCCCTAGTGGAAGAAATGAGGTGGAATGAGGAAGCCTTTCAATGAAAGCAATAGGTTTGGAAAAGGGACAAGCAACAGAATTCATCATTTAAATGAACGGAGAATTATGGTCACTCAAACGCAATTACCAGAGTTCATCCTGCGTGCCTGAAAAGTGCCAAGAGATCTCACAGACTGATGTCTGATGCACTCAGGACAAGTACAGCCCTTCCTACCAAGACAGGAAACTCATTTGATGTGGAATTCAGGTCTGCCTAGATCACAGTCAGAGGCATAGCTTGAACTCATTGACAGCTGTCAAAACCAGCCTTAGATTAGCTACTGCCTGTCAGGAACAAGCAACTCCAAATGCAGGATTCTCAGTGCAGGTGCTTAAATTTAGCCAGGTAAGTGCTCAGGTAGACACCCTGTACCAAAGAGATTGGTGCCACTAGTATTCCAGTCAATTACCTTAGAAATAGGCTCAGAAGTGTCCATATGACCTGCCAGCACATTTTTATAACACTGTGAATGCCCTTGTAAGGATAAGTGTCCCATATCATCCCTAAAACACTCCTTTCTTCAGCTCAATGCTTTCGGCTCCAGACTGGAAATTCCTTTTATTTCACTGCTGAATGAAACCTCAGAGAGGGATTCTACTTTTCCAGCAGGGAAAGTAAAAGAAAGAGGGCTTGTGGAAAGATTTCACTGAGAACAAACTCGAACTCAGACTCCCTGGGTCTGGAGAGAACAGACAACGCTCAGCATCAAGACAGCGGCTACATACTTCATTTTACTCTTCCAAGCTCATGAGATGTGCATTAAAAGGAGGGTGGCAGAGAGTTCCTTGAAATTTACTCACTTTGTAGAGTCCATGGCTGCAGCTGCAGTACGTGCTTTCCATGGTGTAGCTCCTCAACACACCCATTTCCTTCCATACCACCACCCGGGCGGTTGACTCCCTGGACTTCTCCACCAGGAAGCTGCAGCTGTTCATGACAAATGCAGGGGCCACTTTATCCAGGATTTTAGGAAGAGTCTACAAGAAAACAAATTGCACAGATGTGCACATGCTTATATTACACAAACACTTACAGAGAGGTCTGCATGTTTTAATGTGTCTATAATCAAATCTATCTGTGGACAATTATCAAGAGCTCCAACTGGTGCATCATGTCCATCCTATATGAAAGCTTTGGATTCTAGCATTTGGTTTAATCACAAAGACTGAAATGAAAACTTTCCAGTACACTTGGTATCCCTTATTTAAAATCAAACATTTGCACACCCAGAGTGCTGAAGTCAGAGTTTTGTTTTCAAGCTGCTTTGATGTTAACCTACATCTTCCTGCTGTGCTGCTAAGTTGCAGTCATAGTTCAGTCTCTGGTATTCCTATTCACCCCTCTACAGTTATACTCTATCTCCTTCCACCATACATCCATGGCTTGACAAAGGATTGAGCGATGGGAGGAATTTTGTCTGAACCTTGTACAGAGCAGAGAAAGGGGTTGTGTATTCTCACAGAAGGTCGCACATAATTATGTGAAAATAAAGCTGAGCATTTAACTAATTTGCATTATGAAACAAACCAAAATATTCTCATCAGAGTCCAAGTTATACATTTTACACAATTCATTTAAATCACAATAAAAAGTAATAATGAAAGACCAGTAAATATTACATCTTAGCCCTAAGTGATTTTCTATTCTCGAAATTGTATTTCCCAACAGAATCCATAAAAGCTCCTGAGGTATCAAATATTCCATCAGTGCAGAGGCAACACTTACTTAGTCAATTCTGTTACTTTTATGCTTCATAAAAACAGATACCAGCTGCATGGAGCATACTTGGTGCTGGTATATAAACTGGATTGTTAGAGACAACACACACACATACATGCATGTGGGTTATGTCTCTCTGTGTCTAAACTTCACTGCTGGGACACTAACCCACAATATATGCCAAAAGACCATTTTATCCACTCAGAAGAGAGCAAGTAAAATTAGAACATTTTTTCTTTGATAACACTTTTCTTAAACATCTGAAATTACCAGAATCTTATAGGAGTTTCCACGTTTTCCATGCTAATGGCATTTAATCTTAAATTTCATTCAGTTTGGGTGGTGAAAGCCAACCAAACTCATTTCACTTTCCAATAACCACCAGTTTCACTGACTGACTCTCAGTAATTGTAGTTCTGTTCTACTGGGCTTATACTTACTTCATAGTACTGTATGGGAATATTTGGTTTGAAAGTAAATTAATAATGTCTTTTCATAAAACACATTTGATGTGAATGATACATATTTGGCCCTAACTACTTTGCAGTATCTCCTCCAAACTGCTTAACCATACACATCTTCATAATAAACAAGTAAATTTCAATTTTCAGTATATTCTGGCTACAGCTATCAGTGGTCTCTACCAGTTGCAAAAGGTATAAAGTTTCAGATGAAAAAACTGTGATGGAGAAACGTGGAACAAAGAAGAAGATTCCACTTTAAATCTGAGACCACTTCAATCCTCACTCAAGATCTCCAGTGTGTTACTAAGAACTCGTTCACTTCATGGACACACTGAACAGAGGAACCTGGAAAACTGACTGCTGACCTTCAGCAAAGCACCCAATATTTCTGCATTGTCTTCCACCTGCTACTTGCTGCATGGGGATCATTAAATAGTACACTTTCATGCATAGCTTCCAGGTTTGCCTGGATTTTAGTTGAAAACAATGCACCAGAACCATATGACTCAAGTGTTTATAAGCCTCAGCACAACCATGAGATCCAGTTAAACTGTAAGTGAAGGTTCAGATAGTTTTCTTTCTGCTCTTATCGGAACCTACAAATAATATTTTTTTCAAAATATATACCATCAAACACAATAATGGGAACTCTAATCCAGTTTAGCTTTTTAAAGCAATTGAAGTTAGATGTGTAATCAGTCTTTTGCTTTTAATTAAATAAAAACGCTGGCAGGTAACAGTAATGTCTCTATACAGAGGACTCATTTAGGAGCATTAGCAAACCTGAATTTAATATTCTTTTCATTTTACCAGCATTCACTGAATTTCACACTAATGTTTTTTCTTCTTTACTTATTCTTCTCATTAATTATCTTTCAATAGTATATTTTGCATGACAACACATCCCTTTAAAGGATGCTTTTATGATAATGCAGTAGTGTGACTCTGTTCCGTATCCCTTGCACAGCTGGACTTGTGGTGTACGACTGCAAAGGAAGCTGCTCCCTTTACACTGGGCCCTGTCCATAAACTTCCAATATCATTAGGAAGAAATGGAATTATATTTCTTTTTTGATGTCCCTGCAAAGACCACTGTCAAAGGGGCATGGAATGTTTATCAAAAGGTTGGGATTATGATGCCAATGTTGTGCAAGTCACCCAAGGCCACCAAATATTAGAAGGCAAAGAAGACTCTGACTCTCTATATTGCCAAGGGGTACAGCTAACTCTATGACATAGGAGGCAAAGTCTGTTCCAAAAAACATAATTTTCTTGAGATATTTGGTTTCTGGTCCTAGGGAGAAAAATCAATCATGGAGGCCAGATTAATTCTCAGTTCTCCCAAGGCAGGAAAAAAACCTGTGCAAACAGTGCAAGGAAGCAGGTCTGAAGCAGGGCTGGCTATCTGCTGAAGTTTGAAGTTGCAGATGTGTTCCACTATAAATCCAGTTTCCCCAGCCAAAGTAGGAAGAGGGTGACCCATAGGTTGGAACTGCAGCAGGCATCCATCTCCTGTTTTGTGCAAAATAAAGGATTTCAACCACAAAATCTTTCCTATGCGCCACCACAGAGCATTTTTGGACAGCCTTGGAGCCATTCTTCATTGCAGATTCAAGTCAGGCTCCAGATGCTGACAGCAACATTTGAATTCTGTTTGTGTAGCAGCAAACCAACCTCAGCCTTTGCAAGCCCTCAGAATTCAAACACAGCAAAAGATGTCCTGACTCTAAGAACCCTCCCTGCTTTCCTTGGGAAACAGTGTTTGCCACAGGGAGCACCTTCTCAGTATGCTGTGTACAACCTCTATAAGATGAACATGGAAGACGCTGTGTCCTTATGAGGATAATTAGTATTTATGCTGAAGGAGCAAAAATTATACAGAGGTATAAACTGACAAAGACTGTTCAACCTCTTTCAGGTTTGAGTGAATCAAGCTACAACTATAATCAGTTAAGGCCACAATTCATGTCTTGTGAAATTAACACTTTTTAAGATAAGAATTAGATCTTCCCAGATTCTTCCCCCCCTCAAAAGAAATTTTTTATTTAATAGGAAAATATAATCTAAGCAGATAAAAAAAGAAATCAAAACTCCCCAAAATAAAGTTGGGCAGGAAAACCAAAGAGCACTTCAATGAACAAGATATTCACATGAAGTAGAAATAAAATAGAGCTTAGTATTTGTTCTTTCTAATTAAAGAAAAACCAACAAACCAAACAAAACCCTAGATATGACACCAAACACTTGCTATGGAGATAAATTCACAATGTTAGATCTGTTTGGTATCCATTGAGTTATCTGGTATTTTCAGTGGGACCGGAAGCATTTTGTGATAAAGCAATTTAATAGAGTAGAACAATGGCACACTGTCATTTTCTCAGTTACCATTACATAATTCCTATTAATCTTCTTATTATTCTGGGGTAGTGGTAACAAAAGTGTATGTGTCACTAGAAGTTATATACCACAAAAACACGTCTGTCCTATTAGCCTGTAGCCAAAGATTATAACACAACATTCTACTAAAACGAAATAAATAACAGAAATATCTTTAGTAGGTGGGTCCCTAACATCTGGTGCATGAATATATTATGCATGACTTAAAAGTCTCTGTACCATTACTCCTCTGGAGGAAGGGAAGCTTTCAATATATCTCCAAAATTTGTGGTATGATCTTATCTTAAATGTATAGGCCCAAAGAGGCTGGTAATTAAGAAAGGAACCAGTGGACCTACCCTGTAGCCAACATCTTCTGTGATAACTGCTGTGTCAACCATGCAGCCTGCTTGCCACAAGGTCTCTTTGATGCTGCAGCCATAGAGAAACACGTTCTTTTTCTGGGAGTGTCCATGGTAGTCACAGAATACCTAGGGAGAGTTAAAAATAAGGCAAAATATTGAACATCTTAAAAATTTCTTGGTTCTTCATAATAAGCACTATAAGACTGTGTTAATGTTTCTTCCTTTCAGGCCTCTTTGGAGTATCTCAGACTCTGGGCCATGCCTGTAACCTGTGTCAAACTTTGTTAGACAGTTGTATCTTGCTTTATTTATTTGATCTGACAGGATCTCAGGGATCCAGAGTCAAGACTAGTGCATTTCTGTCTGCAGCAGAAATAAACATGACGCCTGTGCAAGAATCCATGGCAACTCAGGAACCTCAGGGTTCATGGGAACTTCTGATACCACAGCAGAGTAATTTGTCAAGCTCTTTCTACTTCTAAAGTCCTAAACTCCAGCTTTATCCTTGTGAGATTTGAAATCTGTGCTTTCCTAAGCAATTAATCAACTCTTTGTCATCTTTAAATTCAAAACTCCATGCTACATAATTTTCAGGAAAATATATGTGAACAATTGTATTGTCAAATCTTTGCATCAATTCCTGGAAGTCAAGCACAGAACAAGATCCACCTTCACAGCAAATAATCTCATTCAACACTAATCTGTGTGTCTATCTAATCCATCTCTCACATCAGCTCTCATATAAGCTAGACACCAGGCATGTTCCCAGTTTTAGCAGAAGTTTTGATTGCCTTTATAGGCATATATTGACTTCTATAGAAATTAAAATCACAATTTAATGACCCAAGAGGTAAATATTGACCCAAGTCTTAAAGAAAAATCAATCTCAGTGCCCTCTGAGATATGAGATCTATATACACGTGGCTATTACATATATTTTCCATGTCTTAATCAGGAATATTCAGGAATCTGTCAATGTAAATGTAACAATTTCTAAAGAGAAGTAATTGTTTCATTTGAAACCACCATTGAGTAGAAAGGAGCTTCAAGATTTCATCAAATTGTTTTCCAGAGCTCATGTGGGAGACAAAAAAATGTGTGTAGGAAGGTAGGGAAGAATTATGAGTCAATATAAAGACAGATGGGGGAGAAACACAGGGTTTTCCCTGTATAATCATAGAACCATTTAAGTTAGAAAATACTTCTAAGATCATTGAGTCCAAGCATTAACCAGTACTGCCAAATCCACCACTACTGTCCCTACTTTTAAATATCCCCAGGGTTGGTGACTTCAGCATTGCTCTGGGCAGCCAGTTCCAATGCTTGATAACTCTTCAGAGAAGAAATCTCTGCCTCAGATCCAATCTAAACCTCCTCTGGCACACAACTTGTCAAAGGTGACAGGAGAAGAACCTGACACCCACTCATTGTCTACGCATTGATCCAGCCTGTTCAGATCCCTCTGCAGAGCCTTCTTACCCTCCAGCAGGTCAACACTCCCACCCATATATACATATTCTTACCTAAATACATACACAAGGGGGGGGGGGGGGGGGGGGAACAGATGGAGTAGATGAGCTTCTTCCACCAACTGTTGGAGCAAAGCTTACCCTAGTTTGTTTATTTACCAGCTATACAGTAACTAAGTTTAGCTGCAGCAAGTGAGGGAGTTTAATTCTATAGGAATTGATCACATGCATTCCTTTCAGCTCCTCTGACAAACAGTTAGTTGCCCTACTGGAGATGATAAGGCACACATGCATAATGAATCACCCCAATGCTCCCAGTCAGATAAACAATTATGCACATCTCACAGCTTATATACTGCTGCTTCCCCTGGTTTCTCATTTGCCAACTTTCCTTCCTAGACCACCACTCACCTCCGGTTCTCTTTGTGGGTCAGGGGATCTGCACATCCCTGTACCTGCAGCACATCCCTGTACCTGCAGCATGCACATTCCACACCTGACGCATGTGAACAGCAGCCTACCAAGCAATAACTCTGACCCTTGCAGTTATCCTGTGATATCTCCTTCCGAAGAGCGGCATTTATTAATTTTTTTTAATGACAGACACTTTTCCAGCTCGTGTTTCATCTAAGTTATCAGCAATACACACCCATAGCCTGAGTTAACCACAGGTATCACCTACAATGTATTCCTCTGAATACCAAAGAGGCTTTTATAGCTTTTGTCTTATTTCAAGGCAAAGAACCCAGCTCAATTGGGTATCAATTACCTGCCAATTCACAGAATTACCACAAAAGACAATATATTATCTGCCTAAAATATTATTTATCAGAAACCACACAGGGATGATCAGAGAGCTGGGCTTCCTGATCAGTAGCAGGTCTGTAATTCTGCACCTCAAGAAACCTGCAGACAAGTCCTTAGGGACAGGTCTAGAATAACACTTCTTTAGTGGTAAAGGACTATCAAAGACAGGTTCTGTAATATTGCATCTGGTTCAGGCCATGGGATCTTTCACTGAGTGTCACCAGCTTCCACAGTAGAAACATTAGTGCCACTGAAAACACTTTCATTCTATTTTCAAGTTGCATAGAGCTACATTTTAATTAAGTTGACTCGATACTGCAGTCAATCCCAATGTTTATACTCAATTATTCTTTATGGTGAATCCTTCTGCATGATTTTCACACCACAGGGTAGTTTGTGTCTCACCATTCAGCCCAGGCTAAGCTATATTTTGTAGTCTGAGCATCCAATACAGAATTCTTCTGGGGATATGTCTGGGCAAACACTGAGCAAACTTGGCATCTACCAGTGCTTTTCTCCAGCCTGTCCTTCCATATGTCTGGGAAACCAAGGCACACACACACCAGTCACACTCATAAGGATTGCACTCACTGGGATATGACTCAAAGACACATATTGATGATTTTTTTAATCTATTTAAAGTTTTTTTTTATTTGCCAGCTGATCATCCTAAAGGTAAGCATTGCTTTCTAACTCAAAAACAACCCTTCTCATGAGTCACAGGCACCTTTGAAAATGAAGAAAAACCAAAATATAAAATGGTAAGCAAGAAAGTCTGTTGGAAAAAAGAACATTTTGAAATTTCTTTTTTGTGTAGATTCTCTTTTTTTTTGTGCTTAATAACATTTTGACAGGACTTTGAATGTCAGTTTTGAGGTAGACGTGCTTAGAGTTTCTTCCTCTCAGTGAGTACATCTTTGCAGGTTGATGCTTGTTTCCAAGCTGATATAATGCATTTGAATGGCAGAAAAATCTGCTCATTGCCTCCTGGTCTATTGGAAATTTGTTCTTTCCCCTTCTAGGGCTCTTCACTACAGCTCAGACTTTTTCCATCCAGTCCCATGGTTATACTAGTGTTCCCACCAGACCAAGAAAAGCAAAAAACCTCCCACCACCACAATGCAAGCTCTTGCCTACACAACAATTAAAATGGCTTTCGTTTAAAGGCTGTTAACTTTAAAGTTCTTTGCTTTTTTCCTTCAAGCAGATTTTCTTTGCTTTAAAGAAACTGCCTGCACATTGCTAGGATAAATTAAACTAAATCAGTTCACAGAAATAATTTGGCTATCAGTGAGCTTGGTTCCATGGCATCTTGGAGGTTACAAAAAAAGTAAAAAAGAAATGGGGCTTGTCTTCTGAAGGAGGGAAAAGGTATTTTTGAGCAAGTATAAACTAAAATCAATGTACTCTTCAAAGGCAAGGGAAAATCAGTTTACCAAGTCTGACATACAGTATGTGAGTGAGAGAGATGGTAGGATCAATAGTCTCCCTTCACTCAACAACGATGAAAACTTGCACTGTGTTAGACTTTATGCACCTGGAAATGACAAGGAGAGTCATGTATTTAAAAAGGCAAGTCACCAAATAGCAGGGTAAAACAAGAGTGATCCTACATTGCTCTGAACCAAAGGAAAAGGTTAGTAACTCAATTTGCAACTGTGAGTTGAGTTTCCACAATATACCTCGGCCTACAGAGTTAAATTTCAGGGCTGCTGCCTTAGCCAAAAATCACATTCCCAGAAGAATTCACTTTGAGAAACAGACATTTTCACCTTGCCTGGGACTTTTCTCATCCCACTCAGAGGGAATCTGGTGCACTTGGACATTTCCTGCTCAGTTGTAGCTGTCATCAGCCAACCTGCCAGTCCATACATCCATCTCTGTTTGACAACCTTTGAACCTCCTTGAGGCTTTTCTCCTGAGGTCTCAGAACTGTATTTTCATTCTGCTGGAAAACAAGGCTGAGCAGATGTGATGGATCACAGCCCTAACCCAGCTGCAGCTTTGAGATGAGACCCATCTCCTGAATTTCTGGTAGCTCACAAAATCAGTCATTGTCTTCCTTACCAAAACATCATGAAAGTTCAGACACCTTGAGATCTTGGAGATTCTATTTTCATGATTGCATGGGCTTTAGCATAGTTTTATTTATATTAAATCTCTGTGGAATTTCTCCCATCACTGCCATGAAAATAGCAATAACCTACTCATAATATTTAGTTTAGTTGGAGTACTTTGAGGATATAAAGAGCTTTAAGGAATTCATTTTATCATTTTTATTCCAGGTGTGCAGAGATTTTGAGATGCTGGTTAGAAGGTGCAGTAAGTAATAAATACCCAAGATTTCCAAACCCATTCTGTATGATGAAAATGTAAAAGCATATGGTGCTTTCCAAATCACTCCAGCTGTACAACAAGACAGTTCACAGAACTACAGTAAGCAAACCATATCCAGAGACCCACAAAAGATTCTGGAAGAAACTCACCAGGGGAGCCCGGCCAATGCTGCGCAGGTAATAGAGAAGACCTTTGGCATGGTAAATAGTTGGATGCAGCTGGAAATCAGGCGTCAACCACTGTCTGTTCAGGTCATCCCCACTCAACGAACAACGGTGGCTGAAATCATAAAGCAACACATCACAAACTAGCAAAACGACAGCTGACTCCTAAGAGTTTCCAGTCCTTGAAAGCCCTGGCACATGGACTGGGAATGTCAATAGAACACAGATATAAAGGTTTTGAACATTGGGCTCAAATGAACCCATGGTCCATATTACATTTCAAAGGTTCTTGGAGTATTTGAATTTTTCAATTTCCTTTCCTTCCAAGGTTCACATAATTGCAGTCCTGAAAATAAATGCAGCTTTTCCTTTACCTAAGTACTCACAAATCAAGACTACTTAAAAAATGTCTACTGCAATGTTCTAAATTCTGTGCTACTTATGAAATTCAACCAGCTTACACAGAGCATGGGCTTCTCAAAACCTCCACAGTAAACAAGCACATCCAACTCCTACTCATTCTAATTGAAGACAGGCACTCAAATCTCTTCAACCAGTCTGAAGTACAAATGCACTTAAATGAGATGAGCTGGATCTCTCATTTAAGCTTCACTACTTACAAGAAATGCCACTACCTAAATCCTATCAAGAAGATCTTGATGCATGCTACATCATTATGGAGAACAATTACCTATCTTCACTGGAAAGGCTGGATAAAAAGCTAAATAAGGATCCCAGATTTGCACAGAGAAAATGTTTCCCTTAGCCTGAACATATTCTGTTACTGACTCAGTGATCATTGGAAGATTGTGCAGGATACTTGACTGTATGGAGCAGTACAATTTTGAAAAAAAAAATCAAACTAATCTCCCTTGTTAGTGAGCATGTGTAGATCAAAGCCTCCTTCCACTCTTCAAAGGATTTGCTGTAATTTGATTCATAATTTTCAAATCATGGTGTGGTGATAAAATTCAGGAATCAATCCTACAGCATATGAGATATTGTGGTAGGTCCTCATCAACTTCACACTATCCAGGTCAGTACTAGAATGCATCTGGTGGCACTGTGAACTTGGGCTGCTTCTGGTTCAAAAAATTAAAATATCCTAAGTGTTGGATGAATTTCTAGCTATGGAGTTGCATCCAGCTTCGCTGCTCCAGCTTCCTCGAACAAAAGAGCATATAAATGTCCTGGGGAAGATGGTATCTGCAGTTGTATTGGCAGAGCCTTGCACTGGGGTGTTCTGCATGTAGCACCTTGGGCATTACCAATGCCTTGCAAAGGATACTTGAAGAAAAAGGACAATAAAGCAGAAATGCTTTAAAAAATGAGGTGGCAACAATGGAGAATAGTTAAGAATATAAGACAGATAAATAATTAGAGCCACTAAGAATATTTCATACATGTTTAATGTAGAAAAACAAAGCCTCTAATGCCATCTTGGGGTTTCTGGCAAAACCACAAGATTCATTCCAAGTTCACGCTTGTTTCAGTTACCAGAATTCCCTTATTTTGTCATAATCCAGTGTTCCCATGTTACTCATTCAGCAAGTCATAAAACACTAGCTAACACTTGGAAAGTCAGCAAATGGTGCTGTGAGGCTTCTGCTGAAAATTCTACATGAAAACACAACAATTTCTGGTTTGTTTCTTAAAGGCTCTTCGGAGGAAGTTACCTTTAGGCTCACCTTTCCTCATTTTCAGAACAGCTGCTCAACTTAGATTAGCAGCTGTATTTCTGCCAGGAAACTGTGTGCTTACACAATTTCCTTTCAATACGTACAATGCCACAGTGTCAATGGGTCTCATTCAGAAACTCATCTTTCCCCAATGTGACTATAAAAAAATAAAACCCAAACACTTCCTCTACATAAGTGTGATGTCTTCCTGCATCACAGTTATACCAGGGAGCACAACTAACTGAAAATAACAACAAAATTTTCATTCTGAGGGAAAGAATGATAGCTAGACTTTTATTGTCATACTTTAATATCAAGAATTAAAACCAGGAGAGAGTCACATTATTTCACACCGACAGAAATAGTTTGTCAACATTGTCATTGTTCACAAAAAATAAACCCAAACCTACTATACCCCTTTTCCTGTGGGAACTGACATTAGTTTATGTCTAATCAAAACCATCCACACATGTCCCTCTGCTAAAATGCCTTGGTACACACTGGAAGAGTCCAACACAAAAAGACAAACGTGCAGGGAAATAGAAACATGACAGCTGGAAATTACTCCAAAAAGATGCAGTAAATGCAGAGATTAATATTAAACAAACCCAAGCTCTACTTTTATTCCTTAGACTAAACTAAAACCTTCTTAAAAAGTTCATTATTTCTTCCACACTTAAAGGAATCCCATAACCTGTCATATAGGAAAAACTCCTAATCAAGTCTTTTGACACACATGAAAGCCAACCAGACAGTGTGACAGGGCACCAGTGTGTCCTGTTGCAGAATCTACACCCACTGTGGCCCATGGACTGCAATGCTTTATTCATACACAGGCACAGCTTCCACACAGCACACCAAGATCTCTGTGGTTCACAGCACCCTCACTCTTTGGACAAGCCATAATACAATTTAGGAGTTGCGTTTCTCTGACACAAATTGTGACTTTTCTCAGAGGTGACCCTGTGACAAAACAATTCCCCTGCCTGCAGTTCACAGGTGCTGCTGATTGCTTAGTATTAGTTTTAAAAGCATAACCCAACTCTAAACTGGTAATTTGAAAGCTCTTATTGACTGCAAGGAAGGAAAGTAATATCTTTGCATGAAGGCAAGAGCTATGAGACAAAGTTCAGCTTTGTCCCTTCAACAATTAACAACTCTGCTCACTTAAACTACCATTAAATACTAGTCCTCAGCATGGCTGCATCCACAGCTCTTAAGCAGATGCAGAACTTAAAATTAATTACAAGAGGCTGATTTTTCCAACCCTGCTCTCTTCTTCCTTCATACTGCTAAAGTCTGTTTATTTTTGTACATGTCACTTCCCTGCCAGCCCTGTTCCTCCTCATCCCTTCCCTTCCTTTCTTCTCTTTCCTAACAGTGATGATAAGCAGAGATAACGGGTTTTGCCCGTTACGCTCTGCAGCCAAGGGCAAAGGTAAAATATTAAGCTGATTTCAAGTGCTGATGGCAAATAAAGGGACTGGGAAGATGAGACTGGCTTTGAATGTTTGGCAGGATTTAATGAAATTCTCTACTCAAATCAAAAGCATTTCTTACAGCACAGTTCCAAGTTATTCTATTTCCTTTAGATGCTTTACATGTCTTTCACATTTGCAGCATTGCAACACTACCTACCACCTTGGATGGGGCTAGTGGCAGCTCATAAAAACAATTGCAAGAAAGAATTCCAATAAGAAATCCTAGTTCTGTACCTCTATATAAAGTACCTGTAATTCTGCTAATTGTGATGTATTGTCAACCCAGTTGCATTCAAAATAATTTTCTCTCATTTCTTTTGTTCACAAGACTCATGCTTTTGTTACAGTCCTGCCTCCTTCCTCTTCTTTTATATAACCAGGATATTCTTTGATGTGCCTCAGCCACAGGACCAGCATTAGCAGTCTCTGGGGCAGTGCACAGC
This sequence comes from Pithys albifrons albifrons, assembly GCF_047495875.1. Taxonomy (NCBI): domain Eukaryota; kingdom Metazoa; phylum Chordata; class Aves; order Passeriformes; family Thamnophilidae; genus Pithys; species Pithys albifrons. Next base: position 14,727,240 of record NC_092470.1, read on the forward strand.
TACCAAGGGCAGCACAGCAAAAGGAGGTGACACAAACACACCTGACATTCTCCAAGAACACCTTAGTAGTATTTCTGTAGGTATCTGTAGAAGACTTGAGAAAAGCTATGGATCTGGTAGAAAAAAATCCTCTGATCCTTACTAACTAAACCTCTCTAAACGGATGTGGACATACAACACTATCACAATGATACAGTGCAAGGTGTTCAGCACTTGCTATTGCCCAAGGAAATAACAACTTGAGCAATCTGTCCTGCAGTTGTGCTCCAAAAGTGACACATAGTGAGAATAAACCCAAAGCATTGAAGCCATCCAGTCTTTGGAGAAGTAACACATATGACTGGTTCCAAAGAGAGTAAGTTGATCCTTGGGTGAATTTTCTGCCAAGTGGTAGCTTCAAACATCATCATTACATTTGCTTTGAGAGCAAAGTAATCTGAGATACTGCATGAAATTCTTCACAAACCATGTGTATGGAGAGATACTAGTTGGTCCTAACCTGGGCCTTGATAAGGTCAATGGAACTTTTTAGTTGACTGCAATAAGCCTCTGTCCCACACATGTAAAAGAGAGAGAAAGGTGGGAACACAGGAAAAACAAAACAAAAATGAACAGGGTTGCATAGTAAAGAGGTTGGGGATAAATATAAAGCACAAGATACTAGACAAGAAAGAAAGAAATAGAGAAAAAAGTCACTTTTTAAAGAAAAGATGTAGCTGTGCTTGGAAGATGAAATGTTTCCAAGTCTCCTGTCTGTTACAGATAAATGGAAAGACAGGACCTATCATACTGAATGAATGTCAGGACTGATAATAACAATACCTGGGACACAGGGAACTATATAATTGAAAGGGATGCATCACATTTGATATGGAGAGAGAAGCATCACCATTTGCTGTGCATCTTAAAATCAGACAGCACTACCAGCGTAGGATGAGAGTATCTATACAAGAGGAAGCAGGCAAAAGTAAACAACAGGACACAGTTGAGCAGCATGGGGCAGTTTCAACCAGAGACAGCATGCTGGACTTTATAAATAACTACTGCCTACAGTGGGAGCAAGAATATTTGCATGAAGGTGTTTTGGTCTTGCCATAGAGAAAAGTCAGAGCAACCTAACAAAAAACAACAACAGCGAAATCAAACCTTAACAAAACAAAAACAAACAAAAATAAAAATAAAACCCCAAAACAAAACAAACACTGAAACCGATCAACTCTGATGGAAAAAAACTTGATTTCTCTTAATTTTAAATCTTTCCAAAGAGTGAGACACTATGATGTGAGGAAGAAGCAGCAGCACCAGCAAAGCCTTCCCTCATATTTTAATGGACAGTGCACTAAAACAGGCAGTTAAACTAGATGATGAAAAACAAGGCCACAAAGTCATCTTCTCCTAAGAGATCCCCATGAAGTACCAAGCAATGGTGGTTTCTCAGCTTCACTGTGAACTCTTTCCTATTTATCAGAGGAAATTTTTTACTAGTTTCTTCTCTCTTTTTTTTTTCTTCTGTTTAATGGCACCTTACACATGCATACAATGCCAAATTCTTCTCCTGAATGACACTTGTGCTATCTGGATGTCAACCAATTTAAGGGTTCCATTGAAAAGATCTGTCTTATTTCAGACTGTGGCTGCTGTACAACTCTTCCCTCCTGGTGCTGAATAATGAATCCACGATGCACATGCTTCCTCTTGGGCAAACACTATCCTGAAGTATCACTCTGCCAGTTTTTTCTTGCCTCCCTACAGATGAGCACTGATACTAATTAGTGTAATGAGCCTTCAGCATTTCACTTGCTACATCTGACTGATTTTGTCGCAATGGACAATTCCTTACTTCCCAAGATAAATGATGCAGTCTATGTTCTTATTCCATGCATGTAACCATATCTCTATCCTTGCTCAGCTGCCTCTGACAGAAAGGTTCCTCTTCCATCTATGGACACATTTCATTAAGTTGCATTTGGTCACGAATCATTTAGAGATGCAGAACAAGATCTGCTTCACCCCAGCTAATGCTGTCAACGTCATAATCAAATAAGACAAGGACTGCACATGATCTGCTGAAAAGGTGAGTTAACAGCATCGCAGAGGTGAACTAACCCCACCCCCAGCTCCACATTAAAGAATGCCCATCACATATCTATTTCCTCTAGTTGCAACAACAGAAATCAGTAAATACCAGATAATTCATTTTACTGCACCATTTTTGCACAATAACCTGCAAGAAAAATGCAAGTAATAAGGTTTTGTACTAACTTATGAAAGAGCAAATAATGATCCAGGGAGCAAATAAAAACTGGGTTCTTGTCCATGAGATGTGGTCATCTCAAGCATCTCTTCTAAGCATTTTCAAAACTTTATATATCATCGATTTAAAAAAGCCTTAGAACAGCATTTTGAGTAACTGATTTTGGATGGAAAAGTCAATTTTCAGCTCAAGAAGTTTCATATAACAAGTACTTACTTTCTGCAGGAAATGTTGATTTTCCTCACCAATCCAACATTCTTGTCCCCTCAAAACTGACTTTTCTGTCAAAACTCCAAATTGTACCATCCAAAACATCAGAACTGTTTAAGGGAGATATTGCAGAAAACATGCATTTGCGGTGTCCTAGGCACCTGTTCCTCTCTATCAAAGCATCTCCATGACACAGAGATCTACAAATGTAACCCTGAGACTCCATGACAGCAACTCAGTAAAAAGCAGAATTATGATGCAACATGGGAGTTGTAGTTTGGTTGGGGGAGCCAGGACAAGGGCAGCCAAACAACTTCCAAATGGCACAGTGATGACACTTCCAAATGGAAATACTGTTTTTAAATGGGAAGATTTGGCTCCAGTTTTGATTACCTATTATTCAGAGAAAAGCTTAAGTTTTCCACGGGGCGGGGGGAAGCCCAACCAACCAAAATACCATTTTCCCAAAGAGCCTGAACTTACATCCTCTTACAAGCAATGTCAGCAAATCCTCATTTTGCAGGCAGGGATATTCAGAAGTGAAGCCACTCGTGCAACAAAGCAGTAAATCAGTGAAAAACTAGGAATAGAACCTGACAGCTGATGAAAGCATATCACATTAACTAAAACTTTACTTTTAAATTTATGTCCTTTAGCCTGTTTCTAATTCCTGTATTCTGACTTTCTTATTTTAAATGTAGCTTGTATCCATAGAGCTGTAGAGGATTTTTAACTGACTTAAGTTAATTGATCACATATGGGTTGCATTGAATTAACTGAGTTGATTTAAAAATCTGTTACTTAAATCAGTGCAATCTCTGCATATAAATGAGCACTAAGAATTGCAATTCGCAGATGATTGTTCTAAAATTTAAATCAAAATAAATAATGCAAAAGGGCAAAGTGTAGCTTCATAGATCAACTGATAATCACAAGCAAAGGGGTGCATACAGGTCCAAGAAAAAAAAATAAAATAAAAAAGAATATGCATCAATGTATTCAGATCTCCATTAGCTTTTCCTGGAATCTGTAGGTAGCCAAGCAGTCCAGGAGGTAGTACCCCAGTATCTGCAAAGCTTTGTATAGCAACAGGACTTGTTTCAGCAAGCTGACACCTCACAGCAAAGCAGGACAGCGACCTGCCTGCTCATAAAGAAGACAGAAAAAAGGAGAAAAGAGGAAGAGGCCAAGAAGAAAGAGACAAAGGTGAGGAAGACTGAAGTCACTCCTCGCAAGCTGAGGTGCAGGATGTCCCATTCTCCATCACCTCAGCAATCTTCTCTGATAAAAACAAACACTAAGAATAAGTCTTTGCAAGTCACACCTGCATGACAATGAGGTGGTGGTATTCCAAAATAAAATGCTTTTGAGCACATATATTTTCAACCCTGTAGGAGTCTGAAAGGTTGTTTTGCCAAATTTGTTCTGTTGACTCCTGAAGACATGTTAATAATAAACCAGAAAAAATTAAAACAGTTTTTTGGAAGGTTGGTTTTTTGGCTCTGCGGGAGTAGTTTGCTCTGCTCTGTTTATAGTTCTATCTATATAGTAGTTAAGAACAGTCATCCTTCTATATACATTTTCTTATTAAAGGGGGGTTTAAAATTTATTAAGGGGTGAGTGGTTATTGACAAGGAATCCTCTCCTCTAGTCTTGGTAAACACTTTGGTTTCTCTTAAACTGGGACAGTTTGTCACCCAGTTGCTCAGCTCAGAGTAGAAACACAAAAAGTGACTTCACTGTACAAGAGGTTGATGTGATTTATGATGGAATTGGCCACAGGCTGACATACTCAGAGACACACTATACTTCCTCCATTAGTAAATTATAGTTCAGACAAAGCAGAATCAACTGAAATATGCTGAGTTGTAGCTTGCAAAAGAACACACACTCAAGTACAAAGCTTGCCAAGTCCTTTCCTTTACAAGGCAGTTGTGGACTGGCTAAGGAAGATAACACAAGATGATATTGTAGTTGCTTATGCTAGAAGGGTTTATCTCTTTTTTCCCCCATCTCTACCCCACTTTTTCCCCCCCATTTGTTGTAAACCCAATATGATTTTGAAGACGTTACTGCTTTATCTTCAAAACCACTGGAAATTTCCACTATAGGAGGTTGTGGTATTATGGGACTTGACCTCTACTAACTTCACAGGCTACCTGTACAGCAAATATACTCTCTCTGCAATATCGTAATATTTCCTTACAGGTTACTCAGCAATGATACATATGAATCCAGGCTTGTTATATTTCTCCTTTGAGACATGGGATTTCTAACCCTGCCTGTGAATTCCACTGAGGCGTCAGGAGTTCCTATAAAACACTGTTTGCTCTCTTTGCAATAAATGTTCCCTTCTGTGTAAATAAACAATATTTATGGATCAGACCTGTTTGCAATACAGCTTCTATGTCAAAACAGCAGAGCTGGAACTAGATGGTCTTCAAGGTCCCTTTCAATCCATTCTATGATTCTATGAAAACAGGAAAAACAAACAAAAAAACCCCAACAACACACACCACATCCCCACAAAAAACTCCACCAAACAAAACAATAACAAAAATCAAACCCTCACAAAAACCCAACAAAACCACCTTCTCTTGTTTTCTTGTTATATATTCTACCTGACTCTGAAGAGATGTGGTTATTTTCTGTTTTTCCAGACATATATCCCTGAAATCTTTCTTTGCTAGCACAGTGCATCTTCCTCATTGATGTTCTACTCCTACATAATACTCGCCTCCAGTGTTGTGAGCTCTTGCATAATACTATGCATGGTTCCCTTATGTATTTCTGGAGACCATTAAGGCTTTGAAGGACTTGAGCAATGAGATACCATCACTACCAGTAACTGGAGATTACTTCTTGCAATAGCGAGAAAGTGATGCATAGTAAGTAGTTTGATAAGTCATTGCAGTTACTGAGAAAAAAAAAGTAGATCCCCAAACACCACTCACTCTTTTGTGGACCCTCCTGCTCACAAATGTGTGGATCATCTCCCTACTACACCCTTTTTGTAAGTGTCCGAGGCAAAAAGGACAAGAAAGATTGAGTTCCTCCAGTGGTCAGGTCAGAGAACTGCCAGACAAATGATGAATTTGAATTCTCCCTGTATAAAACCTGGCAACTGCTACCAAGGCCACATATCCAGCCTGTAGACAACAATGTGTTACCAACAAAGCATCCATTCACTAGGATGGGTGTGTAAAACATAATTATTAAATAATGATAATGGCGGTAAGACACAGAGAGATAACAGTTGTGCATGTGCAATTGTCCACAAAACAAATTCAGCCCTCTGGCAGCATGAATCTAATTCTTCAGTGCATCTTTAGAGATCAGGCAGCAGTCACTGCAACATTGCTAGAAGGGCATTTGTGGGACTGATCTGAAGTGAGTAGAGAAATCAGCCACAGAGAAGAAAAGCAGTTTGGGGTTATGTCTGTAGATGCTCTAAGCTCCTTTTTATTTGTTTACTTCCCCCCATGCACATGCAGTGCGAGCCTTCAAACCTCAGCTGAATCCTAATTCTGCTACTAAAAAAACTACAACAAATTGCACTTACATAACTGCTCATCCAAGCACAATGTCTCTGGGCACTTCACAACAGTAAAGTTAAACGAAGCATTCAATACACACTTATTAAAATAAAGTATCCACTAGAGAAACCTGATGGGCTTGCAGAACTGCAAAACATTCAGAAAAAAAATTAAAATATACACATTTAACAAGCAGTAAAAGATAAAATTCCCGTAAAACAAAAAAACACCACCAAAAACAAAACCACAAACCTGAACCAAATTCTCCATAAAGCTCACACACCCTAGAAAGACTTGGACAAGGTTTTAGGAGGGCTCGTTTAAGTGCTAAGTAAAGCTGGCACAGAAAATGCAGGATTCACTAAAAGATTTAAAATTCCTAAGAGGTGCTATCAGAATCTCAGGGGAGCTGAGAGACGTGCAATAGGTACTGTGCCGAACCCATTAACTGTGGAAGTCTTGCTGGAAGTTTCTGGTAAAGAAAAACTAGGCCACTAGAAAGGAACAAATGCATGAAAGTGGTTCACATACACTCGTGCGAGCAAAAAAAATCTAAGCTGCTTTTGCATAGCAATTGACAAATTTTAATTGGGGACTAGTACGATCAAAAAATTCCCTCTTGAAACAGATTTGTAAAGGGAAGTTACTTGAATACTGAAATAAATGACCTGATTTTTCAAAATATGGAGCTACTCATCATAGCCTATTGAAGTTCAATAGAGTTACAAGCACTCAGCATCTTCCAAAGTCAGGAAATTCTTAACTAGCTTCCTAAAAAAACAAACAAACAAACAAAAAAAAAAAAACAAAACAAACAAAAAAAAACAACCAAAAAAACCAGAAAAAAAATTGGATTGGGACAACTACTTATGGTCCTTAGTATTCATTTTTAGCTCCTTTCTTAATATAAATCAGGAAGCTTTAAATATCAGAAGATAGCAGTATTCCAGAATGGAGGATACAATGGTTTATCCTAACACTTTGGGCTTTTTACCCTTAGGTCTTCCCTGTGTCCCCCCACCACAGACACACACTTGTTTTATGCAACCTAACAGAAGAATCTTCTTTTAAAGGGGAACAAACTTCGAGCATTTGGGTACTGATGGATAAGCATGAACATACCCGTGAAGAAAACTCATGATCAGCATCCAATTTTTGTCGTAAAATGTTTAAAATTCTTTCAGACAAGTGGCACTTTCCTTTTTCAGTGAGGTAAGAATATCAGGTCCTGATCAAAAATTGGAATATTTCACAGGAAAGTAGATGACAAAGTACCAGGCTGACAGAGTCCCTTCTTGAGACATGGAGAAAAGGAAAAGAGAAGAAAGCTTAATACAACCTTATGATCACTTACTGTAAGACATATAGAAGGGCAATCTACAGCCATAGGTCTTCTACTTAGAAGGTCCATGGGTAAAAATTGACACGGTGCCATTATGGGCAATTTATACCTGCCTGATCTAATTCAGTACACTCAGACACTGACAAAGAATAGGACCACACTGTCTATATAGAATACAGTAGCTGAAGGCTGTAGGTTTTCTCTCTATATAGAAAACTGTTTTTAATCTCCTTGTGGGGAAAATATTTTGCATATCTATGTAAAAGAGCAGAACACATTTTAACTGTTAATACACATTTAGACTCAACAGGTGAATGGCAGCACTGATATACTGCACATACCATACAGGGCAACTCATTTGCCTCTAAGGAGAAATGGTGCTAAGATCCACCTTGGAGCCAAGAGATTTTCAAAACTCTTTTCCAAAGAAGACAGTGATATTCTGTCACTGCTAGGAAACTTCAAGATACTGAAGTTTCATCCATGCAGAAGTAACTATAGTGTCTCTCAGTAGAATAACATTTAAAAAGCAAAGGAACAAAATTCTCTACTTCAAGATTAATTTGAAAGAGAAACAAACATGGTGTTTGATTAAAATACCAACGAGAGGCAGAAGGGCTAACCAAGTCCTCAGAAAAATTCTGACTATACTCAATAGTGTTTTTCCTTTTTTTATTTCTTCAGGATTCCTTGTTCTTTGAGCTATTCTACCACTCAGACCCAGGAGAGAATAAAGACTCAGCTGCATAACATTTAGTCAATACAGATAAGCTCACAGAAATATCCCCTACAAAAATCAATGTGCAAATGCAACTAGGTCATTCTGATCAGCTAGAATAAAGGTTGTACAAGGTTGCCAATTATTTTGGCTTGTCTTATATTCGTGAAATATTTGTAAGCAAGGGAAGTCACTTGCTGCCTACAGGATAGGACCTAGTTAAAATTTTTAACACTCTTCTAGCCTTCTTGACCAGGTGCATTCCAATAACACTATGTAATTAATAATGCCATATAGTGCTGTAAGATGCTTAACAGTTGGAAGTATTTTAAGATACCACCATGTTTACAGCCACCCTCCAAAAAAGAAAAAAGGAAATAAATATAAATCTTATTCCAGGAATTCTCTTTTTTTGGCCAGTTGGCAAGTTTGATCATCCAAATTTTCAAGTGAAGCAGAAAAGTACACCAAACCAGTCATATTTGTTGCCATTTTGTATGTCCAAAATAAAGATCTGTCCCCTTTTTAAAAAAAATTAATCATCCTCATCCTCCCTCAGAGCATGGTGAATATATTTTCAGTGTGAAATCTCCATTTCAATAGGACCATCTTTTTTCAAACTAACACTAGGACATTTCAAACAATTATATAATCATTAAATTAAGCCCAAAAAGCTTCTTTAAGGTATTACTGCCATCACTGTATAGATGGATAAAGTAACTACAAAACAGTTTAATGACTTGCCTGAGATTGCACAGTAAACATTTGAGAAAAATGGAAAAATGATGATTCAAAGAGAGCAAAACATTCACAATTTTTTTTAAGCTGTTCACAGCCTGGAAAGCAATTACTTAGTGGTCCTCAAAGGATGCCGTGAAGGATGCTTATCTCCGTTCCTGAGCACTGAAAATTACCAGTGACAGACAGCAAAAAGGGATTGCAACCAGAAAAAGAATAAAAAAAATGAAGAATTAGGTCTATAGAGCTCATTTCTCTTCAGCTCACAAGGCGAATTTGTTGGCCTGAAAAGCAGTCACTGAATTGTAGCTTTGAATGTATTTCTCATGGTGTGACTCCACAGCTGCAAAATCCCATCTGCAATTAGGTAAGAGTAGGGCTGGATTTTATATCATTTCTATACATGCAGGCACTCCAGCAGTGGCTGTGGAGGCTGCAGCTGGCCTGCCATCAGCCCCCAGCTGCTGTCTAGCAGCAAGGCAGTAACTGCAATTCTGTGTAAACAGCAGTAAAACACTAATTTTGGGGGTGTTGAAATGGGTTGAAAGTTTTTAAAGTGGTTTCAGTCCAGCATTTCAGTCAGGTGAATACGGCTTGCTAGGGAGAAATTACAGAACATGGTTTTATACCACCATACAGGCAGGAGTGATTATGTGACCTTCTAAATAATAAGACTTCAAACAGCCAAAAAAATAACTGAATTTCAAAGTAAAGGCATTTTAGAGGAAATACAAAACCTTCACCCTTCTATCTGTGAGCCATTCACCAATAATTAAAGATTAGGATGGTGCCTTTTCCCCATATTTGTCTGAGAGGAGGGTTCTTGTGTCTTCTGTAGCACTGGTTGCTCCCAAAAAAAAATACTGCATCAAATGGTTCACAGATGCCAAGGATGAATTAACAGAATGTGGTTTAAATCCAAAACCACAAACTCATGCCTTCTTCGATATTCAAGTTACACCCTGAACGTTGCATTTTGGTGAACACCTTTGAGTACAACCTCTAGCTGTACAAGCACAGCTCTAATTCAGCTGGTGTAAATTCAAGATAATTCCACGGGAACACAGTGACAATCACTTACTTAGTGCTAAATATACATTCAAACCATCATCTATTTGATAATTTTGGTTGACCTGTGGCATCTAGGTATCCAATCTTTCCCTTCCTTAATCCCCCAGTAAGGACCATTTAATGTTTAGATGCTTTCATACCAGTAGAAGACCCATTCCATGAACTCTCAGTGAATTACCATTTAACCTCCAATTTCTTATCTCTCTCACTAACTCCCATCAGCTACAAATCTCTCTTGACCAAGTTCATGAGTTGTACAGAAAAGCAAACACTATTTTAAAGAGCATAGAAATAGACCACTATAGAGAAGAATAATGTATGGAGACTCAGAATGGATCTCATGGGCAACAGCACACCAACACAGCATATATATCTCCTCACTGCAGCATTTCATTTCAAGCTTTCAATGTTGCTCAGGGATTTCCCATTTCATTCTCATGTCAAGACCACCTCTCCAAGAACTAAGCAAGCCCTAGAAGAAAAAAAGTCCACCAAAAAAAACCCATAAAACAAAATCTCAAAACAAATAAATCCCACAACCCAAAATGTTGAAAGCTGTCACATCACCAGAGACTGGACAAAAATGACTAACAACCATCATCTGAAAATACACCTCCTCTCTTTCAATTTGTTTCAAGTGCAAAGCTCCCATAGAAGAATAGCAGCTCTGCTATAAGCTGTTGTCCAAGTAACTTAGAGACCTTAACTAGGGCAGGAGGTGTTTTGTAGATAAAGATGAGAGCAGGTGAGAGCATGTGAGAACCTGCCAGTTTCCTTCCTGCCTCCCAGGTCTGTTACTTTACCTGCCTATCAGCAAAGCATCAAGAAAGAGTTCCACTTGGAAAGGGGTTTACTGTTCTCACACACTGCTGGCACACACAATACACAAGATGTACTGCCTAGTGCTGCAACAGTTGGAAAAGAATGCCAAGTCTCATCATTGTGAGCAGACTGTCTATCACTGATACCAGAAAGCTCCTGGAATGGGAGGATTTGGACCCAGCAGGGCCAAAAGGGGATATTTGATCTGGTAGTGAGAAGATACTAGGATGCCACAGAGCTGTCCTAACTTACATGTCTGGCATTACCCTTTGGATACAGTTCACTATCTTGAATTGGCAGAAAGACCTTCTCTCCCCAAACAACTCTTCAATCTATTACAAAGAACAACTAATATGGACATTGAAAGGAAAAAAATAATTTTTTTTTCCCATGCTAGGGAGTTTCTCCAATAAACAGTTTACATTTTCCCTTGGGAAGAGAAACAGTACAAGCATGAATTAACCTAATTTAAAGACCTCTGCTGTTGGCCTACAAAAGGAACAGGATGATTCAGTAGTCAGAGACAGATTTGCTGTCACCATTTATTCCAGGATCCCTGTTTACTTTAATAAATCCTTATGCTCTTGCCTTACTCCAGAGGACAAATAATCACCAGGTTTTCTCATCTAACAGGGTCAGCAAGATAAATTTCCAAAGCCACTCAGCCTTGCAGACAGAGACAGCTTTGGGCTTTCATGGTATTCCTTCACAGCTACTTCTGTTCATCCTATGGGGTTCTCCAGAGATGATTTGTCATGGTCACAGAATCACAGAATATTCTGAGTTGGAAGGGACCCACAAGGATCATCGAGTCCAACTCTTAAGTCAGTGGCCCGTACAGGGGATTGAACCCATGACCTTGGCATTATTACAACCAAGCTTTAACCAACAGAGCTAATCTCAGGGTCCACAGCAAGTTGCCCAGTAGTTTTTTGCATAATTCAGTGACAGGTTACATCATTATTTCACCTGGAGTTCCTCCGGGGGTCTCCTCTTTCTTGCTCTTCTTTTTGCCAAATTCCACTCACATCTACCATATCAGCAGGGATGTTATTTGAAGCAATGACAATGCTTTAGAACAGGTTCCAAGATAAATGAGTTTTCATCCATTAGAAATTCTGCTATATACTCTATTTGCATCTCACAAAAAATCTCCAGGATGGAAAAATTTTGAAGACAGTGGACGGTCAAAGATCCCAGTGTTTATTATTGACCTAATCTCTTCTTTAAGAAGCAAAAAGAATCTTGCTGCTGCAGCAGTTTATGAGATACCACTAGAATAAAATCATAACAGGAATAAACTCAGTCAAATCCCTTTTCTTACAGATTATTAAATCCTCCTGAAGCAGAGGAATTGTCAAGAATAAAGCTTAGGACAAATAGCTGGATACATTTTTACTGCCATACATGTAAAGTAACTCAAGAGCCTTGAAGGAAAGAATCACTTCCTTGGGTACTCTGATTCAGTGAGCTAAGCTGAAGTTCATTTCAAAACATGTTTCCCATCATTACAAAGGGACATTTGAGTCAGCTATGTTCTCAAAGTATTATTTACATCCACTTCTTACGATTTCATCAAATGCAAAGTGACTACACTGATTGAATGGACACAGCTCCTTAATTGCATTCAGAGAAGAGAGCTGCTTGAATTTTATTTATTTACTTACTGATTTATTATTGTTATTTAGCTGTCTGCTTGCAACTGCAAATATGCCTTTGCTGCTCCATTAACCTGATCGCATATCTATGTTTCAAACTCAGCCTGGAATGTCCACACAGGAAATATCTCTGCAACGCTTGGGGAAGCCGTGCCTTGCATTTATGGCCAAGATCGTGGGTTACATTTTTAATGAATACCTATCCAAGTTTCCTACATAGTAAACAGATATTGTCTAAGAGATTTTATGTATATATTTATCATCAGGTCCTAGCAAGAGTTGCAATGACAAAGAAGCATCTTCCTTTCGCAATTCCCAAGGGAAACATTTCCTCACCATCACAACACTAACATACTTGCTACTTGTCACAGCAGAGATGCAAATTGCATTTCCTCTGCCAGCAGATGTTTAAGCCAGATGTTTCACTGCCAGATTCTGATTGGTTAAGGAAGTTGACAGTTTGTTCTTAAGACAGATGGATAAAAAAAGGTTACAGAAGAAATTTACACAACACAATTGGATTATGTTTCCAGTTACCAGAAGAGCAATTATGAATTTACAGTGAAGTGTAGGAAAACAAGATCCAATCATAAGCCAAGGTATGCCAACAAATGTGCTCTTCAAGCTAAAGACTGTAGAAATGCTTCACACAGAGTTACTCAGAAGACCATCTAGACACCTATTTACCTTTTCCTTAAATGGAGAAAAAAGAACATTAAGTAAATCACTGTTTTCCTATTTTGTATGACCAGCCAGCAAAATATGCATTTTCAGAATGTTCACAGGCTCAGATTCCAGTGCCAAAGATATCACCGCTAGAATTCAGGGCATTATTCTACACATTAAAATAAACTTTTTAGAACCAGGTAATAAGAATCCTTATTCCTTCTGTACCTGGGCATAGAATTACCTCAGCAAACTCAGTCTTTTCTTACTATCCAGAACCACTAGAATAGCAGAATTAGAACAGAACTCAGTACTGACAAATGGTGCCACCTATTTAATATGGTGATGACTATGAATGTCAGGCTTTGTCTTCTTGGACCAGGCTTGCCATAAGATACCTGTCAACTCTTTACTATGCTTTTATACTTTCCTTTCAACTTCTATTAAATTGTATGGTGGGAAAGAAAAGATGTTTTCAACATCTTTGTTGCATTTCAAAGTTGCAGTGGAGAAATAATTACAAGTAGTAAAAAACACCACTCCAAAAAAAAAGAAAAAGAAAAAAAACCACAAGACCTCTTCTCTTTAGTGATTTGATCCATATATATATATATATATATATATATATATGTGGTATATGACCTTTCTGTACTCAGATGCATTGCAGATATGTCACAGATCATTCCGGATAAATACAATAATCTTCCTCCCAAATGTACCACTAGCAAGTCTGTGTCAGAATATTAAAAAAACAAAATCCAGAAATTATATATGACATTCATTTCTGTTCTCTACTAGACACCTGTCTTCTTTTACCTCCAGGTAAGACAGTATATAAAAGCAACTCCCTTCACAAATCCCTACTGGAAGCTAGAGGAATATTATGTTACAATCAGCTCCCCGCAAACAAATATTTTATTCATATCACATAACTATATAAAGCATAGACCAGTTAATTTTGTCTAAATAAAAATAACAGTGTGACTCTTAAATTATTTCAAATTCTTTTCCTAATCTGATGACGTACATTTTACCTATGTGGGATGAGTGGCATCAAATGCAGATACTGAGACTGAAACCCCAGAGATGTTTACAGAAAGTCATGAAATCCTGGAGCCCTTCCATATATCCCACAGGTAAATGGATTATTACTAACATGATTTTGAAAACAAGTGATCAAAGCCAATTTCAGTTAACTTAGCCAAAAGAATTTCAAGGAGGAGAAACAGAGAAATCTGCTGCCATTTTCTAGGATGATAGCTGCTCTTCTCTTGTAATTCTTCCCCACAACCACTTGTTTTGTACATGTCTTTAATATCATAATCACTGAATTATTAGTCAGACAATTCACAAAAACTGCTGGCTATTTCTTGGAGATTAAGGGAAATTGCCATAGAAATGGAAGTTATGGTCTGGAAGATATAAACCCTGGAACATTTTTACTGGAATTTGAGTTTGTTCCAGATCTTATGAAGGTTTAAGGCAACACTAAAGATTTCTGAATGCTATTAATGAGACCATTGAACACTTTGTATTATTCGATATAATATATTTTACATTAGTAATAGGGGGAAATATTGTAATAGCACAGGCCAACAGGGAGCAAAGCTACTTAAAGAATACAATATAGCCCATTTTCTTGAATCAAAAGAGAAGAATTATTTTACAAATGCAGGAAAACTACTGGACCAGGGTTTCCTCAAATGACAGCACAGATGGATTCCACAGTGACATAACTGTGTCCACAGGCCAATACTGAGGTATACTGGCAGAGCAACACAGAGGAAGGCCAGAAAGAGAAAGAAGACATAATGGCCATAAGAATACGGTACACTGATGATAGCTGATACAAACCTCCCCCACTTTTTTAGTCAGTACTACATCTCCTAAAATACATAGTAACCTAAATAACTCCTAGGATCTTAGACACTAAATCTAGTTAATAATTAGTCTGAGAACAGCTGAAGAAAAAAAACCTTCCTATATGCTGTGTGGGAACTGACCTCTCTAAATTACAGTATTTTGTGGTCATAGAATGGTTTGGCTTGGAAGGAATCTTTAAAATTATTTAGTTCCAAACCCCCTGCCACGGGAAGGGACATCTTCCACTAGAACAAGTTGCTCAGAGCTCCATCCAACGTGGCCTAAAAAACTTCCAGGGACAGGGTGGGTCTCACCAGAGCAACGCAGAGGAGCAGAATCCCCTCCCGCACCTGCTGCCCACACTGCTTTGGATGCAGCCCAGGATACAACTGGCTTTCTGGGCTATGAGTGCACTTGGCTTGTTCAGGTTGATGTGCTTCTTTGAACCTATCTGACAAAACTTAACTGTTTTCAAACAGCCTCTCTACTACAAGGAAACAATAGCAAACATCTGTCTGAACAGGTCCCCACCAGACTCTTTGGATGCTAAACACGAACTTTAAACAACCCCAGTGGATTATCACAACAAAAATAAACAAAAATTAATAAAGGAAGAGTGGAAAACAAAAGGTAGAAGTAGAACAGCATGGGAAAAGAGACATTGACGAAGTATGAAAGGTCAAAAGTGAGAGGTAGACAGATTCTGAATGGAAAAGAAATTAGGATCCAACTCCCTGTGGGGATATAGCAAGGGAAAACAAGCAAAATATTTACATTTCTTTTCACATAACTGAAAAGGTATAAAGCATAAGAAAACAACCAGCTTGGTACTCTGGGGGTATCTCAGTATTGTTTTGTTTACACACAGAGACCCAGAACTTTGCTTAGAGCATCTTTCATTAGCTCTACTGCACAGAACTACAAATGAGGAATCAGGCCATTCACTGGAAATGATACTAATATCAGTCTCCCATGGTTAATAAGCTTCTGCATTGTGGTGGTTTTGGCTGGAAGTTCATGCTGCAAATCCAAATAACACTGGATGAACATTGGATTGGAATTCTGAAAAAAATGTCAAGTCCTTGCTTGCATCAAAAACCCCAGCAAGTTGAGAAAAACAACACTCATCATTTGACAATGTTTCTTTTTCTTCCCTGTCTCCTGCAAAGTGTCACAAACACTAAAAAGAATCTCATTTTCAGTACTCTCCTTTTTACCAAAAATTCTAACATAATTTATAGACTATAATTATAAACCAGACAGTGAAACATGAAGAAACTGAAGACAACAGCTGTTCTTCAATCCAGGGCTAACTATTCAACATTATCAGTCCCTAAAAGCAATTACAGCCTACAAGACCTTTAAGCCAGAAAAACTGAAAATCAAAGTCAAAGGCAGAGCTTCAGTATCCAGCCTGAGATGCCAGCCCATCCTTTGTGACTGTATGCTATTGACAAACTGCTCTATCAGGTTATAAGATATTAGCATCATTTATCTGTTACTGAAATGCAGTTAAAACATTCAAATATGATAAAGTGACACCTCTACATCATGTTGGAAAGTAAGCAAGCAACAGTTATGTACTGAAATTAGTGCTCCAAGGGAGGAAACAGTACAAGCATTTGACACATCATCAAGGATTACTGCCCTATTTAACAAGATTTCTCTGACAACAGTGACAGCCAGTAGTCTGGGCTATGGCTTTTGCAGACCAAAGCAGATGTCACATGGCAGCGTTGCTCGACTTCTGATCCCAGTGCACCAGGACTCGCATTTTTGAGGGTTGTCTGAGTCTAGAGAGCATTTGACACCACAGAACAGAAAGACTTAACAGGTGTCATAACTGGAGCAAGCATTAACCTTTATAATATCTCAATAGACTCTGTCTTGTCAGGGCTGCTTTGGATTTTATTTAATTGCTGTGGGAGGTTTCTTTAACCTATTTTGTGTTAAGCATACACTCTGAAAGCAGAATCCAACACTAGCATTCTACCAGCATTCAATGCAGTAAGCTGAAGGAGCATGGAGAGATACATGGAGGGTATAGGAGATGATTTTCTTCACTCTGTTGTTTCTTGTGACTTCTTATATTAAATGAAACTGGGATTTAGAATTTCTCCCTGCTTTGCTTGTTCATCTTTTCTCCCAGCTTGACTTTTCTTTTTTAGCCTTACCCTCAGGATTTCTTACCCCTGGCTCTGCCATTCCAAGCACTTCTTTTCTGTGTACTCAGCCAGGTCTCCCTCACTGTGACTTCAGCTGTAGGAGCTAGCAAAATTGGCTGCTTTGATTAGAAATGTGTGAGTGGAAGGCAGATAATAGCCTGGTTCTCTACACCTGATCTCCCAGTGAGGGGTCATTGATAGGGGTCAACAGCTGAAATAAGTGTCTCATCACATGAAGAGTTTGTGAAGGAAAATCTGTACTGTCGAATAAAGTGGAGCACAGCAGTGCTGGGAGCTGGAGGGGGCTGAGTTATCTGTATATTTAGGTTGGTTTGTGTTTAGCAAATTCTGTTCTAGGCAGGAGCTTCCAGGAACTGTGGAACATGAAGTCCTGTACTAAACTACAGAAGAGATGCACCTGTGGGATTTGCAACTTCATGCTCCCAGAAATTCATTTTTTAAGGGAAATAGAGTTGTTGCCATCCTTCTACCAAGGCTATGCTCTTGCCTCATCTCATATGCAATAAGGCTGCAGGAATAATCTGGAAACAAGGGGATTTCCATGAGCTGGTTCACTGATGGGGTCTGATTAAATTATCTCCAGACTAATCCATTTGTTGATTGACACTTGTAACATGAAGACCATCCCAAATCATTTGACACTGGCCACTGGTGAATCATCAAGTTAAAACCTTCACTTTAAATGTGACTGTTATAAATGAAATGTCAAGTAGTGACATTTGATATTCTGCACCAATTACTACTGTACATGCAAGCACATAAGCACCATTTAAGCCAAGTCAGACTCAGGCTTTTAGAAGTTCAGGGATCAAAAGAGATGGACTAGGTCTTGTCTAGGTTTATAGACTACATGGCTGTTGAGGGTCCATTAATCAAGTGGGGGGGGAAAAACAGCCATTATGGCTAACAAAAAAGGAGAGATGGACTAAAGGAGGTTGAAATGTATAAATGCCTGTGTTATGCCCCACATCCTTTGCTCTACTTGAACCACAGGTGCATGTGTCAATCTGAAATAAATTAAAAAAAATAGAGGTACTATTGAGTTAAAGGTGACACAGAAAGAAATCCAAGTTCAAAAGTCACAAACTTTCCAACAGTGGAAGGCAGAGAGCTGTGAAAACCTGCCCCACTGCTGTTTAACCTGAGTGGTGAACACAAGGAAAAAGTGTCCTACAGACAACGTTCCTGTATCAGGTGTGTAGAGAGTCAAAGCCCTGTTTCTTTCCCCAAAACTCTTTTATTACCCTTACACTTCTAACAGCACCTGTACCACCTTGCTACTGTGTTTGCCTGTGGTTCCCATGTATCATATATACAGGAAAGCACAGATCAGGACTTTCATTCCACTGCATTTCAGACAAACTACCAAACAGGAGTGAAAGAGAGGATGTCTGGGCAAGGAATGAAAGTCTGGAGATGAATCAGGAGACATAACCATGCTTTCAGTACAAAACCTGATACTAAAGAGTCTTTCTTTAGAGAAACCTTAGATGTTTAGCACTAAACCCAGTGGCTTTTTGAAACATCTTGACCAAATGATTTTTGAGACAACTTTTGAAACCAAGTTTTATTCTTGACAAAGATTTAGAACTGAGATACTTCAGAGGTTTAAATAAAAAAATTACTTTAAAATTCTGAACTCAAAACTCAGAAGTTGTTAATTCCCAGGTGAACATGCACTTTCTAGCTTTCTTATTTTCTCTTTTGAACATACCACTGACCCTATCTACAGCATCCCCCAGCTGTTTGTATAGCTGCCTCTTGTTTTAGAGAGTGTATGGAAAGGAAGCCAGCATGATGGATAACAGAAGTCCTTTGACATACTGTGTCATTTATCACATAACAGCCTCAATCCTGCTAAGAGGGCCTTCTCCATATGTCACTGTCAGCTCCTGTGCCACCTCAATGCATCAAAAAGAAAAGTTTGAATATGAAGCACTGTAATTCCTAAGTCACAGCTCATTGCAGCTTTGCAGACATGAAGAACCATTCTGTCTATCTGCCAGCTTGTTTGTTTAATTTTCTCTGTCTCACATATGTGAGAAATTAAGTCTTCAATGTAGAAGAAAACCACAAAAAAGTCAGAGGTCTAACAGAGGAAAGGAAGACAAAAATCTCTAATTCCATCAGAATGTGACATTTTCAAGTGGAAAAAGAAATGGCAGACAATGAACACTAGGTATTAGAAAATTACTACAAGTCCTATCTTCTTCCTAGTTCAGGAAAGAGGTTCTCTAATGGGCTGGTGTAAAAGTAGAAAGCCTAAAGCAATGCAGATAAGCTCCTGACCTCAGCTGCCTAATGGAGACATTTCTCATCTCTTCAGCCCCTTGAAGGGTACAAAATAGAGATAAAGCTTCTAGGAAAACTTCCTGAGATTATCCAGAAGGTCCTACTTTGGGCTGCCTAAAGTAAGCAGAATTCAGTCCCTAATGCAAGATTTCAACAACTCAGTTCCAAGATGACATCTGAGAACACAAACAAGGGGAGACTGGAGCCACTGTGTGGGCCTCAGCTCTGCTCTGTTACACAAACACAGGTCTCTGTGCTGTCTCAAGAGTGTTAGCACAGATAGCAATAGAACCATGAACTAGCCACACTATTTTGCCATTAGCCTGAAGGAATGTAGTCTGGCTGAGATTGAGTATAGTATCAGTTTTAGGCTGCTTGTAGCACTCAAAGCTCATCCTGAATTATCTTTACATCTCCAGCATGAAATAGCTAAGGCCATCACTCTGCTCCATTTCTAGTCTCCAAAACATTCCTGCAACAGGGAAAGACCCCTTTTCTCAGCTTGCTCTTACAAACTTCCCTCATCCTGACCAGTCTCTGCAGAGCACCTCCAGTACCATCTAGGCATCCAGGACTCTCCAAATGAGTCCAGAACAGGCACTTTTTAGTCCAAGTGTCTTTGAGTCAGCCATGACTGAGCACAGTTCCCACATCTAACCAGGCACATTTTTCTAACCGCCACTCTGTGTGTGTGTAGGAATCACCACTTAGAAAGGCAAAGTTACAACCTTCCTTTTCACATTCTTTTAGCTTCCCACCATCATTACAATCACAAACTTAAATGAACCATTTCATAGACACATTTCCCAGGTTAGCAAAACTTTTATATTACTTTGAATGATTCACAGACTCCCACAGTGTGAATGGTGTCAAATGCCAAGAATTAAGATACCATTTTGGATTACAATGAGGGATTTCATTGGGACACTGTTGTGCAATCTTTCTATATTTCCACTTCATAAAGATACAGTTTCCTTTCAAAACAATCACAGGCAAGTAATGCCTTGAAAATAAATAAATAAACCTTTATATGCTTACCCTTAGCAGTATTATTAATACAGAGAAACTTAAAAATTAATTTTTGACCCAGTAAATGTTTACTGATGAAAGATTTGTCCTTCTGTGGCATTCACATGGCTCCTTCCCTTTTCTGATATCTACCATTTGTTAAAGAATCATAGAAGTGATATTAAACACAATCTTCTTTACAAGGGGTATTTCTATAAGCCAAGTTGCAAGTCAGCTGACTCAAAAGTTCCTGGTTTTGGTGCAAATTTCAGTGTACTGAAGGTCTTTGAGCAGCAATTTAGTATCACCCCTAACAGCCTTTCACTCCCATGTCAGGTTGGACCTCTTTATCCTATCTCTCAGCATTTTATAGTAGGTGCTCTATATGGATATATTAAAGATGTGACAAAATAAGAGCCTGATGAGCCTCCAGGAAGCCTGTGAGCCAAGTCACTGAAAAACCTTTCCAAAGCCTTCATAGACCTATAAGCAGCTCTCTCCCTGAAGCTGCAGGATGGAGCTCTGAATCAACAATATCGCTTCTGCTTTCCTTTGTATTTCAGTTTGGCATAAAGACAGACTTGTTTATGTGTATGTAGGGAAAGTAGGAAGCATAAGAACAATAATTCAGCTGGGGGCAAGCCTTGGTCATTATTTGGGCCACTAGGCAACGGAGTTGAATTATGGCTTGCCATGACAGTACCCTAAATAACTGTTAGCTGGAAATATTAGCTTGCATTACAGAAACAATTATATGAGAGTTAGCCATTTGAAAAAGGAAAACATGCTGCTGAAGAACTGCCATTCAACCACCACAGCTCACATTCCTCAGATTAAAACAGAAATTTCAAAGGGGAAAAAAAAAGATAAATCAATCCAAGTTTATGCCCAAGTAACGCAACGTTTTCAGAATAGTACACACCAAAACATATGCATATTTGTGTTGCTGATTTGCACATACCCATTCCCGCAGGATGAACATAATAATTGGAAATGAGAGCACAAATGGCCACTTAAATGCCTAAGCCCCAGCTTGAGTAATTGTGCATGCAAACCCATATCTATTTTTCAAGCACAACTGCATTCTTTCAGTCCTGACAATCTGGATCAAAATGGCTTCTATTAACATGATTATATATGCATTTGCACACAGAATACTGTATCATTTAGACCACAGAATTTTTTGGCAAACCGCAGATCTAACTTCTTATTTAGGGTTACATGAGGTTTAGCAAGAATCAGCAAAGACAGAGCCATACATGCACCACAGTTAGTTTGTGGAGAATTAGATATATGCTCTTTAGGGACCAACCTTCCCATTTGAGACTGTACAAGTAAAATTATGGTTTCAGAGCTGCCACATGTGTTTCTCAGAGATTAATAAAATGCTCAGGGAAAAACACAGAGCAGAAGGAGTTTGATTGCACCTAAATGATTTCTTTTCTGTAGTTTGCAACATCTGCTGCAGACCTAGTTGCTACAACTTCTGGCCAATGACTTAAAACCGGAAACTTCCAACATTCAGATGCAATGGGTTCAGAGGTTATGAAAGAGCTACTTTGCATCAGACCAAAGGTCTGAAAGTAAAGCAGGTAATTTGTTATGGCACTTAGAGACTCTTTAGGACAAAACATATAACAAATAAATTGCTGTCCTCAGGCCACACCATCAGAACATACACATAAACACACACCAGTCAAAAATGAGAGAGGTATGAACAATGTCAAAGTCAGTTCATTATAAATAACAGTTCTGAGCTGGGCTTCTATTTTTATAAGAAATTGCATAATGAAAAGATACACGGAAGTATTTCTACTGTTTACAGCAAAAGAGGCTTTTTCTTAAAATTCTCCTTTTTATTTACACTCCCAATTTTATTAGCATTGGGAGCCTGAAAGCCCAAAGCCATCGATATGGATACTATTTGATTATTGAACAGACTGTGTGCTGGGTGGGATTACATCCCATTCAAAGCTGCCTAAAGAAAGACAGAAGTTGCACAGTTCAAGGGTGCCCTCACCTGCATATCAGGGAAAGAGACAGAAATTACTATGACTTAAAACACTTCTCCACTTGCTATCTAGCATGTGCACAAGACCAGATAGCATATTCTCCAAACAAAGCTATTTGAAAGAAAACTCTCTTTTGTGTACCATGCATGTTCTGAAGGGGAAAACAACTGTTCTCCAACTATCTTAGGATTTCCACATTCAACCTCTACACGGGTTTGTAACAAGACATTTGACAGGTAAATCCACAGAAGGTTTGGCTATTTCATGGAGATGGTTCAACCCACAAAACATCAGCTGCCTTTCCAGAGATCTCAGCCTAACCTCAAAGATGTCATTTTTATTATCTAAAAATATCCATGTGACACACAGTTTAATCTCCCATAGCTCCTACTTCATTTTCAGACCTTGTGCTCTGTTGTCACAAGTGTAATCCAGACCCGTTTTTCCTAACATATCCATCTAACCATAGAAGTCACTGCTACCCAAGTGAAGTACTAGAGATTTCTATTTTATAGACCAAGATCTATTAGAGACATGGATGAGAGATCACCAACTTTTTTTTCACATCACTGGAGCAAGGATTTAAAGCCATGATAGTGCTCTGTAGAAGTGACAGATTAGCGCAATAAACTACATTGCTACATAAAGCCTCTTTCCCTGGTTCTTCTCATTTCTGAACTGTATTAAAATAGTTTATGAGCGTTCAGCTGCTCTGCACTTTACATCCTCTTATGTGCCATAACTGCTAGAGGGAAGAAAGAAAAATCATCACTTTTTTAATCTTTGCCTTTTGTTTTTATGTTAATGACCTTTTGTTAGCTAACAGACAATGAATATAGGCAACATATCTCAAGAAGTAAGTTTTCATTAGTGTTATTACTATTGCTGCGATAGAAGACACCATAGACCAGAGCTAGAACTGAAAACCAAGTTTGTGCTATAGACAGTGTTCAGTAGGAGTTAGTGTCCCTAGGAGGACTGGTACTTCCCTCTCCATCAAAAGCTGAACTTATGAGTATCTTGGGAAAAAAATGGGGGATCGTGGAACAGAGCAGACTCAACTACTAGAGATGCTGTCACGGGATGTACATGAAAAGAACCCCTGCACTCACACCTTGTTATTGCCTCACAACTTAAAAAAACCCAAAAAACAAAAAAACAAGACAAAAAAAAAACACAAAAACCCCCTACCAACCAACCAACAAACCTAAACCAGCACCACGTGAAGATGCTGACCTGATTATGGATTGCTATGTGTATGTATTTAGAAATAAATCCTTTTTCCTATTTGCATTCAGTGATATCTATACAGTAGAATATAGCAACTCTTCTATATTATAATAGTGCTTAAATCTTTGCATTTGTGGCAGACAAACAAAAGCAATCAAAACAGTGAACAAGGACTTAGACTATATTGTTCACCACCACTTCTCTGTGTTCTGCTTTTCCAGATGTGGAAGACTCCAGTGGATACAATTGAACATATATATATTTTATATAAGGACACATTCACTTTTGAAATTCAGCAAGCCAGTTCTAAAAGGCCATGGAAAAGTTGCTCAGTGCTACACAACTCTGAATATAGCATAATTTCTAAAGAGTTTTACATTATAAGTAATCACAATTCCCATGCAGGAAAACACCAGCAGTTACCTCAGAGTCCCTATTAGTGTTATGGTATCATTGAGGTAGGATGTTTTCCAATCCTAACTCCAGATTTTGGCAGTAGGCATAGACCATCATAGGAGTTCTCTTCCCTGCCAATGTCTTTTTTTTTCTTTTCTTTTCTTCCTCTTCCCTTAGCTCAAAGTTGAGCTATACAACTTCAAAAGCTCTTCAGTTTTTCAAGCCCTTCAAGACTCAGAGCTGCTTTGCAGCATTAAACCTGTGCTGCACCTTTTTCCTGACTCCCAGCAGTGCTGTCAGTTAGGTTGCAGAAAAAGTTTAGATTTCTCACTTTCATTACAATATTGACTCAGTTTTCTGATTTTTATTTTCTTGATGCTCCTGTGGGACATTCAGCTGGATTTATAAATTAGAGTGGCAATTTGCTGATACCACTGGAGGAAATTTTGCCCATGTAACTACACGAATTGCAGTCACATGAACCATGTGCACAGGTAAATGATTCAATTTCAGCTGGACCTCTGTAGGTACATTTTTTTGCACAGGAATTTTAAAAACACAAGCTTTCAAATGAAGCTTATTTTTGTGGACAAGGCTCTTCATCACATTCCTACAGACACCATTTCTAAGTGCCAGTTTGTTTCCCCAACCGAAGGTCACTATATACCTCCTCTACATTCAAAGTACTTTGCCAGCTTCTAATGTTACATTTGAATAACAGATTCCAAAGAGGCGGAGGAAAAAATGAGAGAAAAACACATAAATAAAAATAAATATTAAAGAACAACTTTAGCAAAAACACAAAGCTAACCCCACGTAGAATTATTTAAAAGTAAATGCACAGAAAAGCAGCTTTACACTTGCAAAACTAAGCTCCTCATTGTTTTTGTTCATAGGCTTTCAAGAAGAATTTCTGTGCATATTTCACAAAATAATTATGTGTTTTAATACTTAAAAGGAACTATACGGCCATATAAAATGTGAAATGTCACTTGGAACTTCAGGGATGTCCAGTTTTCATGGCAAAAGAAATACTGCCCGATTTATTCACAGGGTAGTATAGGAAGGTATATTATGAGAGACAATAACCCTCATTCCCAGGCAATTTCAGCTTTCCAAGTAGTGTGGATATTGCAGTAAAGTACTGGACATTCTTCACTGTATCTATAAAGGTGAAGTTTTTACAATTTCATTTTGTGGACTTCTTTTTCTCCATCCTACGAATAACAACTCCATCACTGCATCTCTAGCTTCCAATAGGCATTAACTCAGGGAAACAGATTTGATCTTGAGTTGTGCGACCACAACAGTTCCTTTACTCAAAATATTGGCTCATCTCCAAAATATTCAGTTTTGATATCAGTATTTGATGTCTAGAACAATCAGCTATGAGGCAATACCCAAGTTCAGCAGCAATTACAAGATGTCTTGGTGTAGGTTTAATTCTCCAGCCAGCTGAGTCAGGCTTTGCAGATATCTCCTGTAAATTCTAAGAAGTTATAAAGAGACTCCTGATTTTTAAGACATTTCTCCAATTTCGGCACTGATGAAACTGAGGTATTCTTTACAAACTTTCATCAGGTGGTTGCGGAAGTCATTGCAGCAGGAATGCAATCAGGTTGTAATCCTGAAGAAGAGCTGTGACTACAAAGCTCACAGATCCATGAACTGCATCCTGTGGCCGGGGCTGAAAGATGGATCAGGCTGCATTAGAGCAACCACCCAACATCCTTTTCATTCTCACCAATCCTACTGCACAGCCTGTGCCACTAATGCACCAGTTTCTAACAAGAGACCAGCTGCTCCTTGCCTCTCTCTATACAGAGCCTAGCACGGGCACAATTGTTATGGGAATAATATACCACAAATGGGACTCAAATAAGCATAATAACAACAAAAGGGATAATGATACACAATCAAGCTAACAAGAATTATAATATAATTCAATCATCTCATTAACTTTACTAAAAGCTAGCTTTGTACACCAGTCTCCTGGCTCCTGAAAATGTCTTCAAAGGAGCACACACATCTGATTATACAAACTCCCATCATCAGTCAGGAAAACGGACATGAATGGAGAACAAAAAGATTCCTTTCTGAGCCTGTAGAACAGCCTGTTACAACTAATATTCATGCTAACTTGAAAATGCAACGTTGAAACTACCTAAAATGAAATAATTTCCAAGGCTATAACTGAAATATTTATTAGTCCAAGACAGTAACATCACTGAGGCCACACCAAGTGATTTTTTCAATAAGTTACCAGGTAGCTTTGCATCACCAGCACAAACTGGATAAGAAAGAGCAAAGGGGCAGGCATTCGATACATTGGGTACCTTTACTGTTTAAGAGCTTACAAAGACTGCATGTGCTTTTGCAATTGGCAACCGGCAGACTAACCAAACAAGGAACAATGCATTAAAACCTTTTGGGTTTTAATACGACCATTAACTAACTAGTTTTCATGACCATTTAGAACACAGACGATATTGCATTCTCCATTATATTAGAAAGAACAATATGGTACTTCCATAAGAAATCTGGAAACAGAAGAATGAGGTCCCAGAATTTAGATTTTAGCAAACTCTAGACCCTTTTCACATCAGACTTTTGAGGGCCCTGTCAAAAACTAGCAGTTGTGTTGGGCAGTTATTAGGCTGGACACTGGTACAAGCAGTTATAAGCAATAGATTGTGTTCACACTCCGGCTCAAACTCTTGGAAGCACATGGGATATGTTGAAGGTAAGAAAAATTGCAGCAAAGCACCCAAAATTTCTGTTATGCTGCTTCTGGGAAACAAAAGCACCAAGCAATAAAGCCAACCACTGAGACAAGGCTGGTGCTGAGTCCCACAGACAATGATATCACACAGGCTCCTGTTTTAGAGGCTCAGGCACACAATAAATTAGGTGAGGGTGTTAAAACAACATCTGGCTGCTAATTAGTCACAGCCCCCCTCAGCAGGGTATCAAGAAAGTGGCAGAGAACATCTCAAGTAAATTAAATTTAAAAAATCCTACTGCAATCACTCCCCCGACAGACCCTTCCTTCCTCTCCCCTCTCGGCTTTTTATTTATTGTAATTACTTTAGTAATAAGATTTGTTTCCTTGTTATTATATATATTACCATGCAGGGCAACAGCAACAACAACAACAACAAAATAATAGCTGGGAAGAGTTATGGAGCTTATTTATCTCCTTGGCTGTTATTGGGCCGTTGGGTGGAGAGAGCGATGAGGAGGTGGGGGCCCGGGAAAAGCAGTAAATAGAAAAGAAAGCATATTCCTTGGGAGCAGACACATACGGG
Organism: Pithys albifrons albifrons; assembly: GCF_047495875.1. Taxonomy (NCBI): domain Eukaryota; kingdom Metazoa; phylum Chordata; class Aves; order Passeriformes; family Thamnophilidae; genus Pithys; species Pithys albifrons. The sequence continues at coordinate 14,754,550 of NC_092470.1, forward strand.
GGCATATTTACAAAGGAGGAAACACTGACAATGAGTGAATAGAGCTAATAACTCAGGGGGCCCAGCAGCTCTGGCTGATAAAGGAAGGAATAAACAATCCTGCACTGGAAAGTGCTGTCAGAAGGGAGAGTCCTGGGGCGCAGCTGTCTGCAGAGGGATGTTTATCACAGAAGGAGAGACAAGGATGGGCTGTCACATCAGCACAGCACAAAGGGCCTTGGCTGAAACTTGGATACCTCCCACAGCATAGGGGAACTCAAACAAGTGCCTGGTGCAGGGCCAGGCCCAATTTCTGGCTCCACCAAGGAACAGTTTGAGGAGATGAGAGCTCAGAAATACTGCAGCGTATATTTTATGTCATGCTGTGCAGGCACTAGCTATATTTGCTACTCTAAGCTCCCAAATCCATCACTGTCCTCTCAGTGGAGGGCAACAGAAGAAATACCTGAGGCACCAAAGAGCTGCAAAAGCTTATGCTCCACTCGAGGAAAATTAGCCCATACTTCATATGCACCTCCCAGAGCCACAAAGTATGACAGTACAGGTATTCATATCTTTATCACCTCTGAGGTCTTAAGGAAACAACTACTGCACACAAACTTGCCACCTTACAACATGCAACTCAGAGCACAGCCAGGGTAAGTGAATTAAGGTTGAGTCTTTCATATTTTACAAAATGGCTCTCTTTTATCCAAGTAAGCCTTGACTTCCACATATGCCTACTCAACTACTTTTGGCAAGGTGGTGGCAATTTAGACAAAGAACTTACGAAAAAAACAGGGAGGACAAACTCATACAGCATCTGTCAAAGAAGAGCAGCAGGCTAGTCCTGTAGTACCACTCTCCTACAGAGAGATTGCATTAATTCAAAAACACTCCTCTCCCAACCCCCTCACATCTCTGCAGTATCCTTAGAGAAACACACACATCATAGATTAACTAGTCTGGAGAGAGCCTTTGGAGTGTGTTTGCAGAGTGCATGGCACCAATTTAGTTATGTGAGGCAAGATTGTGAGAATTAAACTTATCATTCAATCCTCTGACTACAGAGAAGCAATAAAGAGAAGGAGGGATGTTTGCAGCTGTACAGCTTTGTGTGACATCACCTCGAGATTTAGTTCTTAAAGATGCAGTTCTGGATCATAAACTGGCTCCTTAGACTAGCCATTAGCTAGTTTTTTCCCTATCCCTGATCATCTCTGCCTTTTATTGCCCAGAGAATGCAATATCTGAATTCAGGAGAGTAAGCATTAATATAGGAGGGTAAAAGGTCATATATACAAGTAGTGCATTTTGGGTATAGAAACAAAGGTGCTTCTGCTCCTCCTCTTAATATTGTCCTTCAAAACAGAAATGACCAGGTTGCAAAGATTAAGTGGGAGCACGCTCCTCTTTTCCATTGTAATTTTTGAGTGTGCAAAGGAAACCTCTTCTAGAGGGGATTGTAGTGGACATTTCTCTCTGTTTCAGTAATTGTCAAAAAATGTTTTTCTGTGATGGATTTGAGGAGATAATGAACCAAACCCCACAAGTAAACAAGGATGGAATAGACAGACTAAATAAAAGGGGAGGGAACATCAATGAAGAGACAGGAAACCCAGCACCTCACCTGCCTTACCCTGGAGCAGCAAAGCTTACACTATGTTGTGGGACAGCAAGTACAGAAGAGAACAAGGTGTTTATAAATCAGGTAAAAATAGTCTGTGGCTATAATCCAAAATGCAAATCAGGATTTCCTCTACCTAACTGCTACTGTGGTTACCCCATGGCTTTGAAGAAATCATGTGGCTTCCCATAAATTCATCTTCCTTTACCAAAAAAAGATTCACCAGATATCTCCATTCATTGGTTCAATTAATTTATAAAACTCTAAGTACTCTTTAATTAATTCTCTTTAATTCAACAGGAGGGGAGGGAAAAGTGAGACAAGGGAGGTAGATGGAAAGAAAGAGGAAACATTAAAAGGCAGTAAAGGAATAGAAGGAGTGTCGCAGCACAGAAGTGAGACAAACTCAGAGGGCTGTGATATTGGCCAGCAAAGGATTTGTCAGTGGTGAGAGAATTTATGAATACACAAAATGCATAGATGCTTCATGAGTAGTCTGCATGGGAAGTATTCTTTAACACAAAACCACTTCCCCAGGACCTTCCACTTCTGCTTGAGCAGTGATCTTGCAAGGCCAATCATTTTTAATTAAATACTTCTGGGAACTGGGGAGAAAAACACTCTGAAATAGGCACAATTGGCAAGCATCAAGTGTTAGCATTTGGCATCATTTATTGCTGCTGTTTATGGTGATATAAATTAGGTTATACTGATATAATTAATAACACTAAATTTAATGTGTAATAAATAACAATATTTATCTAGACACTGCAGGATCTAGAGAAGTCCAGCCAAAAGCACAAAATGTTGGCTACTGTGTTGAGTGAGCACATGTGTGGGAGTGCCAGGTGTGTGTGTGTGTGTAGATATCTTGCAGGTCCAACAGATGCTGGGGAACAGCTGCAGGAACAGGCTGCTGACAGGAGGATGCACAGCAGGCACACACATAAGGCAGCACATGAACACATCTCGAGCTAGCACACAACTACACAGGCATGCATGAGCACACAGCTCGATGCTCAAATGTGTGATAATGAGTTTATGTGAAACACTGTGGACAGAAAACAGTGTTCTGTTTTTTTACAAAAACCTCTTTTTGTGCTGTTATAATCTAGCTTTTTATAAATTCCCTCACTGAACCCTGCTTTCTGGATTCTGCACAATTCTAACTATAATTAATCTACTCTGGGGCACAAACAGATGAACTTTTTAAAGAAAACAAATTTTAAAAGTTTTCACCAGAGGCTATTCTGCATCATTCCTGCTAAATCTGAAGTTTTCCAAGAGCATTATTTTTCACATTCTATAAGTTAAAAACAAGCCTAATAGTTCAAACACTACTAGATCTAGATTAACATTTCAAATTGCTCTAAGGCTATGTATGTCACTCATTCTATGAAGAAGAAAACTCAGCCAAAAGGCAGAGGCAAAGAGCAAGGTCTCTTAGTCCAATGGTAGCAGAGTCAGGAACAAAATAGGTTTCTCGCTCAGCCACTGCCATTTTCTATCACATTCCTAATGAAGGTGATACTCTTCTTCATGGATTCTCTTATCATTCAGAGATATTAATTTCTTTTAAAGCTTTCCATTTTACAATGATGTCGTTTAAAACTGGGCTACAGGTATGGGTGAAGGTACTGAGCCACAAGGCCAAACAACACTTATTATTTTGGATTATCACAAAACAACCTGTGCAAAATATGGTCTGACTGTAAGGACACTAGGTAGGAAGAGTCACTTCAGATTGACTTACACTACTGGTCTTGGAGACAAACTATTTTTCATTGTAATTTTTATCAAAAGAAACTAAATTAAAACATATAAATAACTGTATCAGGTCAGATCACAAACCTGAATGAGGCAGCATCCTATCACTAGTAGTGGTCAAATGCCAATGTCTGGCAGAAAGCATAACATTAACTTTATGAAAAGCAGTATCCATTATTTAATTTAAAAAATATAACTACTATAAGATCAGCTGAATCTTATTTGACAACGCAGCACCTGAGTGCTGTTCAAGATGGAGCAAGACACTGAGCCACACACAGCAACACAATCACTTTCCAATTTCCTCTGAAGTGACCAAAGTCCAATTAGCTGTAGAATTTGGTACTGATCTATATTTTAATGTGATGACAAGCCCACTTGTACATGCACACTTGAATCACCACTGCTTTCATTTAGCACCAGTGACAAGGCTCCAAGTCTCCATCTCTGACAGACAGGGATGGATTCTCTGAGCACTGACTGAAGTGAAAGGGAGGACAGAGAGCTGTTTCCTGGCTCAGTCCCACACAGGCAGAGCATAATCTCATTACTGCAGTCCTGTCTGTGTTAGAGGAGCTTTCTCTGCATGTAACTTTCAGATCACATTAACCAAAGCAAACACCAAGGCCCTGATCATCTTGGTGCGTGAGGCTCCCAAAGTGTGATGGTGCAGTGCCCTGCTGGGATGAGCACTCATCCTCTGAGCTGTGCCTGCAGGAGGTAGCCAGATGGGGAAGAGGCACAGCTGGACTGCTGGAAAAAATCCTTTGTAACCAGGCATTGGTTACTCACACCCCAGCACACAGGGTTTGGGAACAAGGAGAGTGAGGAGATTCAAAGAACTGCCTAACAAAAAACAATCCAACTCTTTTTTAAATAAAGATACAGAAACACCACTACAAAAGCGACAGAGGCATTGACACAGGAGAAATCTTTGTTTCACAATAAGACTTAAGACCAATGATATTCCCTTTGTCCAGCACAGAGCCAAGATATTTGTTGCCTGAATAGTGGATTTGCTGCATTCAGCATGCCCAGTTCTCACAGGGGAAAAGTGTGAGGCCACAGCAACTTCTACAAAAGTAGCAGAGAGAACAACTGACACTCTAGCAGATTTTTCAGGGCTGCCTGGTGGTACTTCACAATAGGGATTGTGAATCCCAGGGCAAACAAATAATTTCATTGAATGAGCTATCTAACGGTTTCAGAGATGTAAAAAATATTTACCATGTATCTTTTTACAAGTGCTATTGTCACTGATGGACTACGGACTAGCTTCCTCAGAAAATAGTTTCCTCTTAACACCAACTTGAAAGACAACAAGGGTTATTAGAGAATTTAAACTTGGACAAACTTTTTGACTTAACACCATATTTAACTACAATTCAAGTTCATCTGCACCAGTGAAGGCAAAATACCCTCCTGTGTGACACAAGCCCAGGCAGTATACTTCATTCAGGTGTCACCTAGAGCCATGTCCTCCCTCCTGAGGGTCCCTTCTCTGCTATACTCACTCCTGACAGCTGGAGAGAAAGGTCAGATATTCCCTCCAGTTCTGCATCTGCTGGAAACTTTAGGTGTAGTGAAAGAAAAAAAAAATAAGGGGTAAAAGCCACAACCTTTTTTCTTCCTTCTTCAGTCTGGAAGGATCAAGGAAGCATTTGGTGCCAACAGAGGCTTCAAATGTCCTAGGGCACTCTTAAGCTATTCTAAACAGTCCTCCCAGACTCCTCATAGACTCAGGTCCTGGGGACCACAGCAGCTCAAAAGCTGTGACTTCACAGACTAGAGACAGTCAGAAAAGCACAGGGTACTCCCTGCTGAACCCCTTACCCCAAGCAGAAATGAATTTGTTTTAAACAAAACTCAGTGCAGTTGCTTGATCAGGATTGCTTTTCTGTTCTTGCAGCACTCCATTTGCACAACCTCAAAACAGGTGGGAGAACACAGCTCAAGAAAAGTTGTTCCTCTATGTTCTGCTGTGTTTCAGCCCACCTTTCAGCTTCAAGATTTGTCATATGTTCCACTTCAATAAGCCAGGGGACACAATTGTTGCCAAAACCTGTACCTCATAGCCAGGTTAGACACACAAGTTACCAGCCACTGGTGGGATATGATGGTGACATTCTGCCCCTGCATTGGACAGGGCCAATAGTTATTAACTTACAGCCACTCCACAAACACCCAAAATGAACAAACTCCACTGCCTAGAGAGACAATGGCTGTTGTTTTTTTCCAGCTAAGTGCAAGCCTACCTTATATTAATGCACTCTTCCTGCTTTCAAAGGGAATTCCTCTTCCACAGGTTGCACAGCAATATTTGTTTTGTGTCAACATATTAAGAGCAGAGTTGTACTTTTTCCACTCATGTACAAGAAAACAGAAGGGAAGTTAGTGTGGGTGGGCAGGGATGGTATAAGGCAAAATGAGAATGCATCCACAGCAAAGAATGAAAAAAGAAATCAGTATTTTCCAAGATCAGATTCAGTATCTCTTAGGAAATATGTGGGAGGAAGATTGAAAAGGAGGTGGGAGATGGAGGGAGTTTCACTATATGGAAACATTTCCATGAAAATGTGAAAATTTAAGAGATCCTTACTCATCTTCCCCCCTACCAGGCTATACAAAGCATTAATTATAGCCAATTCTTCCCAAGCATATCTGTCTTGAAGGTTTAATCTCCCCTGTTGCTTCAGCAGAGTGTATAGACTTCCATTTATCAAGAAACATCCTGTTTCTCCAGCACCACTAACACTCCGTCCAGGCAGCTGAGAGATCTTACAGCCACAGACAACACAGAACCACATGCACCTGACAAATGCAAGACAGCACACTGAGCCATGTCTCAGATTCACATTTTCCATATGGAATTAATAACACAACAAATAAAACGTGAAGCAAAGGGAATTCTCCTGACCCAAAAATTGAAGATGAGGTAAAAGCCTGCAGAGAAACCCAGCCAACTGCAGAACAAGTACATATCACAACTCACTTGCCATTGATGACTCCATCAGGATTAAGCATGGGCACAATCTTGAAAATGAAGCATTTCCGCAGGAGATCAGCAATGGGATCGCTGCTCACCAGGAACTCCAGGGTCCCCTTCATCACCCAACTGGCATTGCTCTCTCCGGGGTGAACACGGGCTGTTAGAAACACGTACGGACGATTGCCTGGAAAACAAAGCAAAAACACTCCAAAACTGAACAGGACTTTTCTTGGAATAATATCTTTGCAGAATATTTTGTTTCTTTGAATTGAGATATTTCAAAGTATATTTTAAGGAAAATACATCCCTAAATGGTCCAGGAATTTCCTCAAGGTCTTGCTTGTAAATTGATCACAGATTTGGTCCTCAGAACCAGCACAGTGCCAGTTTCATCTGATCCTTTAGCTTGTTTATTCTGTTATGCCTTACAGATATTTGCGTGTGCCATTAGAAAGCATTCTGTGCAGGTTACTGCCTCTCCAAATGGCACCAACATACATTCTAACAATTCTTGGAAGTTTTATCCCATCAAGCTTCATTAAGGCTTGAAAGACAGCTAGAAATTATTTAATTTTCTAAGGTCCTGCTCTACTTTCAGTATTTCACCGTTAGCAATTAAGAACTTTATAAATATCAAAGCTGATCTGCCCACCCCTAAGGATCCCAAGGACATGGAAGCTGCCTGATCTCTGGTAGTAACCCGTGTTGTAGGATCAAAATTATAATTAATCAAGCTAAACTGATATAATTAAAAAAAGTACCAATATGTTCACCAAATAAGCTCCAGAGGTTGAGTACTCAAAGCTAACCCTTATTTCAAAACCATCCAACAAAAGGTAGGAATAACAATGCACATAATTAAAAAGCAGGCTGTTGGTTTTGGTGGAAAAATGTTTTTCAGTTTTGTATAATATAGATAGACTGACAAAGCTGACTTTCAGAAGTTGCAGCTAGAAGAGTTCAGCTGTTTCTAGCAATACATTTGGCAGGAGAAACATAAGCTGTGGAAATTTGGTGTAGGGAAAGGTTTTGGGGGTTTGCTTTTTTCTAAAAAGCAAAAAATAAACAAACTTCTTACTAAAAAGTTTATTGGTAATCTTTATTGAACCCGTTTCAAAGCAGACTTACAACTTAACAGCAAAAGTTTCCTTGTTATCAGATATATTATTTGCTGTTCCTGTGAAAAAACCACTAAACACATTTGGTGTAGTTACAAGCCTCCAAAAGCTCTCAGTATACATATGCTTAGAAAAAACTAAGTTTGACAGCAGGTTCTTTGAAGATCCCATCTGTGCTGAGCGTACTCCACTGATGGGCCAAGGAAACAGGAGAAGGCAGAAGGAGACATGTGCCAGGCTCAGAAAATAAAAGGAAAGGAGAAAGCAATTATCTGTCTTAAAATGATCCTTTTGTGAGCATTCGCTATCTCAGGCTGTTGTCACAAGTCAACCAGACAGATTTACTTTAGTGCAAAGCGTTATCTGTCAGGGCATCACAGTGATGCCAGGATAGGTTTGTCCTGTTCTATCAGGCAACCTCAGAGCTCAGGCTCTGCTCGCTGCATGAACTGAAGGTCCCCAACTGACAGCCTTGGGAGAGGTAATAGGACAGAAAACAAAACTAAAGGCCTCAGCTGAGCACCCTGGTAAACAAATGTTGAATCAACAAGTTACATTCCTTTGTTCTTATGTCCCAAAGCCACCCTTCAGTTTCCAAATGCTTTACAAATCAGTAATCAATTAAAGCAAAACAGGAAGGTAAAACACCATCCCAAAAAATATAGACAGCATTAAAGAGCTGTTTAGTTATCTGTCAGACAAAGCAAAGGCTGTGTCAGAGCTGAAAATAGAGGTGAAATTTCTCATTTCACAGTCAAACAAGGAATAAACACTAATTTTTCTCCTTAACTATATTCTGCACAGTTCTGCTCAATATATACATTACAGCACAATTTAGTTACATCTTGCAGGGATATACTCAGATTTGGAAACAATCCCCCCTCAATACCTCCACACTTCCATGCCTTCCTCTTAAGCAGTTGGTGGGCACTAGAGGAGTGAACTGCACTCTCAGCTCAAAGAGCTCACACAGAGCAATCATCTTCTGGTCCCGTAAAGCAACTGGGACTCTGTTTCTCAATAGCCACTTAGTAGGCTTTTACCATTCTTACACCTCACCTTACTGGGGGGGTTAGTACTTCTGGATCCATGTGTATCCATAAACGCCTTGGGTACTCACAGATTGCAAAGGATTCCTTTAGCTCCTACAAAACTACTGGCCTTTCTTTTACCATCACTCTCCCCCCCAAAAAAAAATTAGAGTACACACTTTCTGTTCTGCTCCAGCTAATTGTATATTACCATCTACCTTAATAATGTTTTAAAATAATAACAAACAAAAAATAGCTCTCACAAAGATCTCAGCTAAATTCTGCCTTTTCCAAACATTTTCTCCCATCATCATGATTTAGTGCTGTTTTGCAGGCTCATTGCTGAGATAAACTTACAGGGCTGTGCAGTTATAGCTGGGAATGAGGCTCCTGAGGACTTCTAATGGACAACAGCTGTAAATAGTGCAGAACAAAATAAAATGTGCTCTCTTTTGCAATTGATGAATATAGCCTTAACAACTCCTACCTCTTCTGTATATTGAGAGAGCTCAGCATCTCAATTGAGAAGTTCTTTCTTCAGTCAAAATAAGATAAAAAAAAAAAACTAAGCAAGGGTTTTCTCATGTCAGAAATCCAGAATAGTTTGCCATAATTCTAATTCCAGTAACATGAGACTGGCAGAGATCTGAGTTTTACTTTTCCTCTCAAGGCTCAAAGTCAAGCTCGTCTTACTTATACTCATTGCTGGGAAAGCTTCAGGAATGTCCAGATCTTAAAAGCCAGCAAACAGGAGGGCAGGTGAAGAGACAAGAGATCACCTACACTGTTTCCCTGTGGGTGCCAATGGAGGACCCAATAGTGTGCAGGACCAGCCAAGAAAATCTCTCTTTTCTAGTTAAAGCTTCATTTAAAAGATCCCCTCCTGCCAAGCACATCCTCAGCTCTGACATCCCACCCACAAGGGAGTCATAACCAAGGTATGTACAAGCAAGGAAACCACAGAGCTTGTTAACTGCTTGTTCCTTCACAGGAGCCATCACAGCCAAATCCCACATCCAAACACTGCTCCCCCAGAGTGCTCCCAGCACGAAAACTAATGAAGCAGCAAATAGAGCAAAGAGCTGATGACATGGCCATAAAACTTGTTACCCTTCAAACACCTGGAAAACAGCAGGAGTCGCCCAAACCTATCCAGCATATCCAGATACTTGTCTGCCTTGGAATTATTATGCTAACTGCAATTAGCATTAGAGCTCATGAAAGTATTGAACAAAGCACTGGCCAGCAACACTCCACACTCAGCTGATATCGCCAGCCAAGACCTCTCCACTCAGTTCACCTGCTCCACTTCTTTCCTGACTTCCAACAACCCCACAACTGCAGTCCTGGCCAGATCACTTCAGCAAGTACTACCCAGTACAGCTTACTGGCTTATACTCGTGCCCAGTTGCCCTTCTCTCTGTGCTGTTTCAGAGCCGCTTGTACTATTTCCCTGCTAACCTACCTTCAGAACACACAGCCTTAGGTCCTCTGATTTATCTCCTTTCACGACCAAAACTGAGCTTAAGTCTTCAAAATCCTCAGGCCAACACTTACGCAGCTCCCCACCAAGTTCTCAAGCAGCTGCCAGAAGGCTCAGTTTAGCCATTTATCACTGCAAAGCCCACATGACACATAACCTTCTCTGGGAATGTAAATAATAAAAAGGGAAAATAGAGGAACCTTTTCATGCTACATAAAGCCTTATCCAACAAATCATGTCTCCTTACACTGTGTTACATTTTGACATGTCCAGAATATAACAAGGCACCAACAATACCCAAGGTGCGAGATTAAAGTACCACTGATTCCTCTTGCAAAACTTCAAGCAAAGAACCTTTGAATAATAATTTCACTAATGTATCACCTAATTCCCATCTCTCCTTCTCTTCACTCATTTTTGACTAGGGATATATGCATGAAAATAAGAACTCTGTTCTTCCAGTTCTGCTAACTTGCTGTTTAATCTCCTGCCTCTAAGGATCCTCCCCTAGTTATGATATCACCAAGGATAACTAAGAGGTGACTTTCATGCCACTAATCGTGACATCAGTTGCAGAAAGAGAAGCCTGAAATAAAGGAACAAAATTCCATTAACACAGCAGTGTCCCTCATCAAGAGGAGCACAGAAAGGAAAAGAAATGCAGTTCCAGATGCCCTGACCTGAGCTGCTGTTCTAAATTATTTCAAGCTGAGATTTGAGCCATGCCATTTGTAAAGGCACAGGGAATTGAAACAACACAGGACTATGATTTTTTAAGAGTCAAAGTATATTATGTACACAGCATGAGAAAAATTCAACCTAGATCCAGGTCTTGACTGAGTTTTTTTCTGGCTGTGCCTCTGCATACCTCTCTTCCCTTTACACAAGCTCAGGACCATTAAAACGTGGGCTTTTTTTTTCTTCTTTATACCTAAATACAGCATCACTACCATGAGTGTAATGCAAATCAAAGGATCAAGTTTACCTCAGTATATAGTAGACAGAAACTAAGAAAGCTAAACTCTTCCTGCTAACTTAATTACCTGTGGCCACTACAGGGTATTCTGCAAGTAAATGATGGGTAGGACAATCACATGGCTCCTCCATGTCACAGCTGCATCCCGTCCTGGATACATCTGATATGCCCAAGGCTACATAGTTATGCAAAGCCAGAGAGGAGACAGGATCTGGTGCGAATATATTAAAGTATGGTATGAATATATTAAAGTATGTTTGTAAAAAGCATCAAATACTCAGATCACAGAAAACATGATACTGATCTCAGGCAGAATCTGTGTCAGATACCTTTTTCCCCCTCCTAAAACTTTTCCAGTAGTTCTCAGTCTTGTAGTTGCCTTAAGACAAAATAGTTCTTTCCTCCCCATCTCTGCTCAGCCCCCGACCTATATTGGTCTCCTTGCTGACCCTGCTTTTGGCTAAATGCTCCAAAAGCAGACACATCTTAAGACAGAGGCAATATATGTACATAGTCTAGCAGGAGCAGCTGCTGTTTTCCAGAATTATCAATGAGCTAGTCCTTTCATAAATAACTCTATATTATATGTATTATTACTCTTACCTATGGCAAAGAAGTGAACATTAAAAATCATTTCAGCTACCTGCTCTCTACCTTCATAACTTGGTGGAGGAGTTTCAGCCTGCAAGTTGCTTGGCAACCTCCTTTTGTATATGTGTTTTATGAATTCATTCACCTTGAATCAAAGATGATCAGGGAGCTGAACATGGATACAGACTGCTCAGCCTGACTTCACCTTGATATCCTACTACTGCTAGGTTTTAACTCCAGGAAATTGGTAAGCAAGTTGTTAAGTTTGTTTTGGATGAGCTTCCAAAATCCCCAGCTCTAAAGGCAGAATGAACCACTGCCATTATTTTGCAGGACCATCTGTATGACTGAAAACAAAGGAAACTCACATGACCTAATTCCTGTTCCAATCAAAGTGTACCCCTTGGAGAAGATTGGGCAACAACAGAACCTGGTTTTCAGAACTTACACCTCTGGAAAACCTAGTATAACCTTTTGCAAATTATTTCAGTTTTTAACATCCCCATCACCAGCGTATGCACCTGCATTCATGTAGCTGAAATTTCCAACCACTGTATCACCCGTTGTTGGATACACCAACTCAACAATTACTAGCATATCCCATGTCATTCTGCACACCCTCTGAGCTGCTCAAATATCATCAAACCTCAAAACTGAAACCATGCAGGTACATTATTAGTCTGATAACAAGCAAGCTACCTTGCATTTACCTCCTCCCAGAGCAGTCACTAGCAGAGGAGTTCCTCTGCCTGGGTTTGTGTACCTCCCACATCTGTGCTCACTGCTGCTGTCCATCTACTCCCCTCAGGCAGACTCCAAGGGCATGAAACCAAGATGGGAGACAGCTGGTTAGGAATAAGTATTGCCAAGAAGGATCAGGGAACTATAGCAGATAAGTTAGTGATGCAAAGCAGTTGCTAAAATGGCAGCTCTCCTGGGACTTACTACCAGGCAAAGGCACAGCTAAGGCAAGGAACACTGTCACTTCATTCTGCTCAACCCAGTGAGCAAAACCAAATAGCTTCAGTGCTGTGCCTAGTCTTGCCCACTGTAGTTTTAAAATTTATTTGATAAAAACTGAAGAGGTCATTTAAAAACATAAAAGGTTCAAAAGTCTTAACTTGAGCAGAAAAATTGGAGAAAATGGGTTTTAGACACAGAAAAGAAAGATGAATAGAGAGGAAGAAGATAACCTTTAAATGACAAAAGACTGCTATAAAAAGGGACTACAATCAGTTGTCCTCACTGTCCACTGGGACTAGGTTGCATAAAAAGAAACACAAATTACTACCAGCTAAGCCAACCTGTAGTGACCTGACTGCCTTCACCTCTGTGCCAGCACATTTGCCCTGCCTCCTGCTAGGTCCTGGCTCAGGAAGTACTGAATCAAGCCACTCCACTAAACTGCCCTGAATAGCGTCAGCACAAAGCCTACAACCACATGAGTCATAATAGCTCCCCCTTTAGAAATTCAGTCCATGAGTTCTCCTACTCCTCTGGAATTAGCTCTGTGTTCTGAAAGCTGCGAGAACCAGTACTCCAGTCCACAAGGCACCTCAGCCATCTCCTGTGGTCTCTTTGATGCAAGATGTCTGCTTATTACTTAACATTATGAACTTTAAAACATGTTAACCATCAGCCACTAGTGACTAATCAGAAATATGTCATCATCCTATTGTGACATTATTTGGACTTCTTCCCATATACAGGTCAGAATTATTTATGAAAAGTTCTGTCTTGCCTGCTACATTAGTGACAGTCCTACCACTTTGCAATTGGGGTAATATAATTACTGGGTTTTCTTTTGTTAGTAATGATCTTCCAAACCCCTTCTATTATGCGTGACAGTATCAGTTCTCAGCTTCTGTGTATGTGCCCCTTGAAAAGCTGGAGAAGCAACCAGTAAGATCAGCTCCAACACATGATCTTGCTAGCTGATGTAGGGAGCTCCTGATTAGCTGTCAAAAAGCAAGCAAGGATCTATCATCCCCTACTTCTATAACACACACATTATGGCCTTAATTTGTTCTGAGGCAGCAGGCAGCTTCAGATACCCAAGTACTTTGTACTGCCATGGCCACACCACCAGTCTGTATGTTTTTCATTCAGTATGGGTAAATTGTAGACTTTCTTGCAGACATGCAAGACTTCTGAGACATGGCAAGTAGGGAGAAGTAGTATTTTCAGGTTAGGTGTATATATATAAATTTAATGTTCTGGGTTATAGGTGTAAATACGAATTTCACCTTCTGGGCTTTTTGTATGAAAATTACATTGACCTGAGAGAAGAACCAGTCCGCAGGTGCTCAGATGACTGGAAGACACTAGAACAGAGATCCATCAAAACAGACTGTGCAGTGTTCTCCTTTAGTAGAATTAGACAAGTGGCAGCATTGCCCAAAGCTGTCCCATGCCTAAAAGAAGGTGCAGGCAGGAGATAAGTGCAGCAGAGACCTGAGGGATAACTGCTGTAACAGGAAGAGTGCAGAGATCCGCAGAGCTGTAAAATCCATGGGCTGTTTTCTGAGAGAAGGATTTCATCTGAAATGAAATCAGGCAGGAGGAGCAAACTGAAAAAGCTTCCATTGTCATAAAAATATCTCCCTGGGTAATCCACAGTGATGGAAAAAGGAAACCCTGATAATTTATGTGACAGTTTAATGGGATTTTGGTGACATACGATACTTTAGAAAGAATTTGCCCAAATAGGACAGACAGGACTTTAATAAGGCTTCAGCTCCAAACCAGCAGTATTTTCACACCTTGCTTTTGCATTTCATTCTACATACCCACTACTCACTCACAGCTCATCTTTCTCATTCGCAAGGCACATTTCAACATTGAAAGAGCAACAACTGCACCTTCTGGTCAGATTCTCCACCAGAGACAGCTACAAGCATCTGATCCCTGGAGGGTTCAAGCTGCCTTTGCACCCACAGGGCAGAGCATTACTGAGCTGTGAACTCTGTAGCATGAGCTGCCCTCCAGACACATCCCCTGCTCTGTGGATGGCACTAATAGCTTCTGTGCAGAAATTAAGGGCAGCAGATGGACAGTCTGGAGCAGGAGTTACTCACAGAGGGGATGCCCCCAGAACACACTCCAGGAGGAAATAGCTTTCTCACAGTGAGTAATGCCTCAACCCATGTCTCCTCCCTACAAGAGACACAGCCTTTACCCCCCAGTGCAATACCCCAGGCCCTTCAGTACCATCGCTTCAAGAGCAGGCACAGCAGTGAGAAGAATCACTGAGAGTACTAAACTTGGGTGAATCCAGGGTTAATGGGATGAAACTCCACAAAGGAACACTTAGGCTGAATATCAGTGAGTTACACTAAAGAGTCTCCCCCGCAGAGAGGTAAAAGTTAACATTAAAACCACATTGCCCAGAGCACAAGAAGTCACTCTGCACACAACAATCTTGCAGTAGCTGGGGAGGGACAGCAATAACCCAACAGGCATTTGTTTTCTTCACTAACTTCAATGGATCTAGTTGAGAAGCCTTTATTTTGCTGGGAAATATCCTCCCTGGAATTCAGGCAGGAGAACAATGGTAAAAAGTTGTGTGAAGACCTCAGTGTTTTGTCTAGTCCTTCTGTGACTGCAGCAGGCTAAGATCAACTTAAAACTTGCACTAGGGCCTCTTAGCCCTAAAATAGGCACAGAAAATGGAGTGCCTGTCAGCATTTCTTTCACCATTGGAAATAATAGCCAAATTTAACACAAAACCAAGTTATCTATTGTATAGTACTTCATGCTGCTCTGCTCTACAAAAGACAATCTATAGTTTGTAACAAAAACTCTTTGCTATCTATACAGAATCGATTTAAAACACACCTAGTACTACCTGCAGCATTATTCTTAAATATATGTTTTGCCTTTAAAAGGCACAGATCCAACTCTGCCTCTGACTTGAGATCTTCCTCAGGGAATGACTTGAAAGAAATAAAATATATATTAAAAGGAAGTGCAATCAGAGCCTCTCATTGTCAAAAGTACAAAGTATCAATTTTTGTTAAGATAGAAAGCATCACAGATTGCCTCTGATGGGAAAAATTAAATTGTTGGTCTTCACTTGATTTGATATTCATCACTCCATTGCTCCAGAAATATCCTAGAAGGGAATGTTTCTTAAAAATATTATTCTGTATTTCTCCTGCAGTAAAAAAACCTATAGGGGTTTTAAATTGTGTGGGGTTTTACATACAAAAAACCTCAGAGAAAAAGGAAAGTAAACGGAGTCTCCAAAAACATCTTCTAACATTTCACTACATCATCAACTTCACAGTAAAGGACCTCATTTGTGGCATCACTACATTGACTTTTATATCACTGCTGTCCAAGTCTATCTTGAATCTTAGAATTACATTGCACAGACTTGATCCCAAAGGAAATTCTTGCTTTCACAAACAAGAGATAGATAAGGTAAAACTATCTCCAAAATTTGAACAGTGAATCTTTTCTTCATGGTAAGGTCTTAGAAGAATTCCCAACCATTTGAGCAAGAAAGCACAAATAAGAGGTCAACATAAAATGTCTTTCAATCAGATCATCATGAGAGGAAAACTGATGTTGGCCCAAACATCTTGCACCATGACATAAGCAGCACCATCTTTCATTTTCTAGACTACATGGCATATTATGTGACAGACCATAAGCAGAACATACATTTCCCAAGGAATAACAGAGATGAACCTTGAAGTTCATAACCAAGTTCATACCACATTCTTTTCAAGTGGTTCTACTATGGAAACACCATAAGGATGAAGAAGGAATCAGGATCATATAGCATAATCAGAATCCCAGAATACTTGACAAAATTGGGGAGAACAAAATCTGCCCCTGCATAAAATACGTAACATGCAGAAATTCCAAACAGTATGTGATAAGACACTAAGCAGTCACTGTCTCAGGTCAGTAAGTTCTTTCCTTCAGATGATAGGGAAATGATGTCTAATGGATGATGTCTTTCTACATCAATCACTACAGGGAGCAGAATGTCAAGCTAGGAAGACTAGTCTGTTTGAGGAAATAAGATGGTAGGGAGGCTAGGGAGAGGAAAATGTTGTGGGGTTTTTTATCCCCACAAGTTGCTACAAAGCACAGGAAGATACTCATGACTAACAGATTCAGGCTGCCAAACAGTCCCTGCAGTCCCAGAAGGAAAAGGGAACATGTGATGTCCTTCCTCGGCACTCCATGTATCACTGCAAAAGTACACGTTTTCACACAAGAATTTTGTTCTTCATTTCATAATTTCCTATATGCTATTTACATTATTAAAAAAAATCAGAAGGTTCTTTTAGGCAAATAATTTAACAGCATGAATCATGGCTCCTAATCAGTTTGAATTTCTAATGTGTAGTGGACAGACTAACTTCATGAAGCTGATACTGTGATATGTTTCCTCAATCCCAATGCCTTCATGAATTTTCACCCCAACACTTCCCCCATAGAACTTTAAACTTTTTCAACTGCCCCTGCCACAGACCCCTTTGGTTGAAGCTTAGCCACTCCATACAGCCTGTTCAATCCACAGCACAAGCTCCTTTCTTACTTGCCATAAGAAACACTTGTATTGAAACCATTATATTCCAGAGCATTCACTGCTGCTTCATCTCCTGCTCTGTAAACCCTGAGTGCTTTTAAAAGAATCACTTATTTATATAAAAGAAAATCCCTGTAAATCATGGTCATGACAGGCTAATGGCTAGCACTGCAAAGATGATTTATCTTCCTGCTGTATCTAACAAAGCTTCTTATGCTAATACCTTGTTTTCAAAATATGAAGAGACTTCTAACTGATGTTTTCTAACTATAAGAATATACAGCTAATGAAAAATGCCTTACATCAAAAAATAACCTTCACCTGCCATCTAACATCCACATCAACTCTCAGAATCAAAAGATCTTGCATTATTTTTTTTCTTCTGTATTATTTAGTGTGCTTCCCTCATGGAAGAAGAAACCACCTATTCAGTCTCACTGCCTGTTTATAATCCAAATTCATTCTAGAGTTTGCATGCATTAACTGCATGCTTTAATTTGGTATATTTTATTTGATTTCATTCTACTAAATCACATTTGAGGCAGGTTTTATGGCCTCATGGGGAGCCCTGCCCTTTGTGCAAACAGCAATTATTTTGTCTGGGCTGAGCCTAATTTCATGTTACATCTTGATGGGCTGACAAACAAGGTCATGGTGTCTGTGTGGCAAATGATGTCCCAACTGGTGGGAGAGACTCTTGACAAGCTGGAAGGTGGATCCTGGAAGTGTATTGATTAAAAGGGTATGATCTGGGCTACGAAATTAAGGAGCCAACCCAAAAATTATGAGCAGAAATGTTGTTTCAAGTGTATCTACAGACATTCTGCATAGCTTGCAGGGCCATCACCTAAGCCAGCACAGATACTATAAGCATCTCGCTAGATGTTTATTGCTCATTCATGGTTAGTAAGGGCTAAAACTGGGAAGAATAGGGATAGTGGGGGCACCGCAGCCTCCACAGCCTTCGGAGTCCTTCATGTCTCTCTTGCTTAGTTTTTTGCTCTCTGGCCAGAAGCACAATTCCCATGTGTCAAGCTTTGCCTCATGGTGACCCTTGAGCCTTTGTTTTTGCGCCCTTTCAAAATGCTTGACAAAACTGTCACAGAAGGAGCTTGGCATCTGGAAGCTGTGACAGACACGATATGACCTGATTCATAAAACACAGCTAAACAGCTTGGGCTGCCAGAGGCCAGGATTTACAGGACTGTGCTTAAGAATGGCCTGCTCTGCTAAGTGCACTTTCCTACTCCACAGCAATACAAATTCCCAAGCTCTGTGAGGGTGACCTGCAACACTATGAAGCAACAAAGCAGCCAAGACACTAATCCTTCTGAAGCCTCCCCTGTCCAGTGCTAGTCAGGATGGGGAAAGAAGAATCTCTGCTCTGCCTACAGGACTAGGGAGCGCTGGGGAAAAAAAAAAAAAAAAGAAAAAACCAAACCACTATCTTTTTTTTTTTCATAAAATCCCCAGCACAGCAAGCACAAAGGAAAAAAACTCAAGTCTCAATTAGATTTTGCTATGTTATCCATTACAGTCTCATTTTTACAACAAAAGTGTCTCTGCATTTCTATTTCCAGCAGGCACAACCTGACCAGCAAGGAATTTAAGGACTTCCTGCTCTCATATGCATCTACCTATTTTCTTCATCTCTACTTCAATCACTAGTTAGAGCCTTCTGTAAGGTGCTCATCAGGGGACCTAAACATCCTTTGGGAGACCTGTCAAAGCCATCCTGATGCCAGTGATAATAAATTCCAGAACACTCATCTTCTCTTGAAACACTTCATAGACTGAAGATTACATGTTTCAAGTGTGTTCCAAGTTATGAAAGCAGGGATCTACAGAAAAATCAAGTTGCCCAAGGATAAAATAAAAATCAGAGCTGGAAGCTCCACATCTGTCTCTCAAGCTCCAGGCAAAGAATTCTGTGTCATTCACCATAGAAGTAAACTTCTACATAATCCAGTATTTCAAATCACTTCCTCCTCTTTTCATCAGCCATGAAAATGAACTGCAATGGGCACTTAGACATAAACGATAGAACCTTCTCTTAATTATGTTATTTGCCCTATACCAAAATTAGCTGCCACTTTCATTCTGAACCTATCCAACCTTCCCCAAATTACCAAATATACACACGCATTTCCAGAGTGTTATGATATTCCTTTATCCACCTCTTATGTAATGTTTTCAGACTTGGATAAAAAGTAAAAGATTATATGAAAGTAGTAAGGGAAGAATGAGGAAATAGAATTGGATGTTGAAGAAGGTCTTTCTGGTTTTCTTAAAAAAAAAAACAAACAACCAACAAATAAAAATCTATAACATTTGTGAAACTCAAAAGAAAACTCCATCATGTCTTTTAATTTTTCCCCAAGTTATTCACAAGTTCTCCATTATCTGCAGGCAAAGACACATCCAACCCCATCCTGACTTCTTCATTTACTCATACTTATCACCTCTGCCTGTATCATGTTTTAATAAAAATTTCAACCTGATTTTTTTAAACCTCATTATTTCTGATGCCAAAGGGGTTTTTGTTCTGATTTTCACATTTTGTAGATTTTAGGAACACAGTAGTTGTAGATTTTTAGAGGGTTAATATTTCTAACAGTTTAAGTTTAATGCCTTTCTATCACTACCCCTGTCCCAGAACAGGGAGCTTAAATTCCTTTAGTTAATTAATCTTGTTTAGACTCCTTTCCAAGGTAGAGCTGAAGGATATCAGAAGGCCTACAGAATGAAACATAAACACAGATCAGAGTGACCCAAAAGCCAGAACTGGATGAACTCCAAGGGACCTTTGTGTGTCTGAGGAAGAGAAGTTGATGAAGACAGAGGGTCTTGACGACCCCAGACCCAATTCCAGGGGGTTGGACAGGGGTGGAACTGGGGCTGGACTGAGAAATGTGTAAAGCAATGATTGGAGGGATCTTATTATAAAAGCCATAGAAACAAGAACTGAGGCACATACATGTCATCATGTATTCCTGTGGGCTGTAGGCCCTGTGTTATTAAAGGACCTTTACTTTTTATCTTACCCTACACTAACGTGGCTCAAAGTTCTGCTTTTGGGGGGAAGGGTCATTCACGGCATCATTTCAAAGACACAGAAGTAACATCCAGACTAAGGCAGAAAAATCTTCCGAACAGTTATTTAAATAAATTCAATGAAGAAAGAAGAATAAAAGTTTATAAAAAGAATTGCAAAGTGGCAAGGAAAATTACTCTCCCCCCCAGCTAAATAGCACAACAATTGCAATGGATAGAGCAAATTAAACTCTAAATGCACTGGTGATTTATGCCATTTTCTGAGTTTTACAGTCACATAATAAATGCCATGAAATTATATAGAAGTCCAAGTTTAGCTCTCTGGGACCACTAGTGCACGTTGCAGTAGCTACCATGTCACTCGTCAACTCATTGATCTTATCAGCACATTTGCAGTCTGAGCATAGCAGCTGTCTCTGCTTGTTTTTAAGCAATTTCTATTTCTGCATTAGAAACAGGTGGGCAAGCTCAGAGAGCTAACAAGTTTTTCTTTGATGTAGAGATGGACTAATCCTCTCATTAACAGCATGGCCTTTTAAAAACCATTATGGGATATTTTTAGTCCCATTTCATTTTGGTATTTCTGTACAATTGCAGTCCATTAATTACAAATACTTGTTTCTAGAATCTGTCAGTTAGCAGCAACAAGAAGTATCAAGCCTGTGGTGTCTGCCAACTACTAGTTTCCATGTATTGCTGCACTTACTTTCCTGGTGTAAGACTGGCAATATCAGTCACACAAGGATGGATCTTGTTCTTCAATTAGAGAAATTAAATTCAGTTGAACAGGTCAGGCAGAAATCTGCATAGATCCTCCCAGTAAAAACAGCTTACAGGTGGAAATCAGAAATAACAGGTGTTCATAATTACAGATACAAAACCAGGAGAAAAACAAATGCACAGAGTGTATTGCAAATATGCCTCCTTGCTCAGTAATACTCTTGGATAGATTAATATTAGGATCAGCACATAGAAATATCATTTGATTAGGATCAGCACACAGAAATAGTGTTTGCTATATTTCACATGAGTGTAGAACCCCTCAAATGGATGAGGGCAGAGTAGCTGAACAAACTATCTGCTTGCAGCTCTGTCAAACATGCAGTAAAGCTGTTCCATACAATCCAAACAGCTCCAAGCATTTGTAATACATGGCTAGCTAGGTCAGTCTTTATCAGACAAAAGCGCATAGCTTGGAACATTAAATCCAGAAATTGGATTGTTGTTTTCCAGAAAGTTCTGAAAGCCTTGAGGTAGCAGCTGAATGACTTTTTTGTTTTGAAGTCTAATGTAGTAGACAGTCTCTCCAAACCAGTCAGACAAGATTTAAAAGCACCAAGAAACTTCCCAATTTAGAAGGATAAAGGTGAAAACAATGTGAAAGATATAATGCCACCCACACTGTTTCCCAAGTCTGTTAGTTCTGCATGTTGAGAAAGGGTTTGCCTGTGCAAACAAAAGCTGATTGTTAGACTGAAAAATTCAGGAGTCACAGGATCACAGGAAAACACCACAGGGCAGCAGAGTTCCCTGCCAGCAGAATGCACACTGGGTTCTCTCACAGCCTAGCAATTCTTTAACACCACCTGTGAAAGAATTAAACAGCCCCTAAACTGAAGTCCCAAACTAAAAGCAATGGTTTGCCAGAAGAGTGGCAGATCTCACTTTTTGTCCACTCTGCCCAATCTTCTTATTCAAAATAGTTTGTTCCCATGAGATCATCAGGCACCAGAAAGCAGTATGTATCACACTCAATCTGTATATCAGCACAGCCTTTCTGGAACAGAATGGAAAAGATATTGAACAAGAGGCAAAAACTACTCTCTCTGATAGTGAGAGTGATTGTTTGGGTCTGCCAGCAGCTGGTACACGTGCTACACTCCCTGGACTTTCCAGCTACAGATTACTCTTTCACACAGCCAATCTGTCAACTATCTTACCCCCAGCTCCCTGATCACAGCTTGACTAGTAGTTATCAGTGAGGAGGTACAACCAAACAGAAAGGAGAACAACTGGTCACTGGGACAGCCCAGGAGCTCATCCCCTCTTCTCAGAGTAATACTCCTTAATCACTTTACCAAGAGTGGAAAATTAAAAAACCAAAACCAACCGAACAAAAAAACCCCAACCCCAAACAAAAAAAAACATTCAAGCAACACCTCTATTGTTATAAAATCCAATTTCTTACCTTAAAGAAGGTTTTGACATGAGGAACTTCCTGCTGAATTTATATACCAAAGGCAAGAGTGACCCACAGACTGCCACAGCATCAGCTCTACTGACAGAAGCAACTAGTTTAACACAGGTGTCAAAGGCCAAACCCAACTAACTTGTAGTCAACCCACTTTACATATCGTCAGGTGCTCCAGACTTTATAATTTGTGAAAAACAACCACCTGTGCAGTAAAACACATGACCAATTGGGCAATATCATGACCAGCTGAAGGAATCCCTTCCTCACCTCGGTTTTTACCTCAGAGCACAAACATTGACTCTTCACCCCTTAGTAAGTACACTGCTCCTAACAATAGTCAATCTCCAGAGACAATGTGACCCTAAAATTACAGCCTCCCTCACACAGCCCATCTCCATCACATTGAGAATAGATTTAATTCAATTCAAATGCTTCTCTGGCTAATTTAAACAGTACCACAGTGACCTTTTAGTGTATGCCTCACAGGACTGTGTGTGACTGGAATTTATGGTCAGGCATGGGAAATGTGCAGCTCACTGAAATACAGGGGGGTTATTTCCATGCCATAATTTGAAGTTGATAATAGAAACCTAGTAGCAGTTCAATGCTTGTTCACCATTTGAGGGAGTAAAAGCTGCCTGGAGGCTCTGCTGGGCCTTTATTAGAAAAAATACCTTTACCAGAAAAAAATTGGCCATTCGAAGCACAGCATCTGCAGGTTTCTCATGAATTTTCACCTATGGGACAAAAGATGAATTTTTTTCCTGCCTTTCTGTTAAGGCAAGGATTTGAGCAACCTATCACTCCTTTGGAAACCTGTAGCTCCACTGCAATGAGGACAGGCATGTTCCAAGCAGCTGGCTATAAATTTCCAAAGTAATAATAATTAATACTTACAACCAAACCATTTGTATTTTCATTGATAGTTTTCAATGCATTATAGAAAAAATACAAGTAGTACCAAGCTCCTGAGAGAAGGCACTTCTGAGGCGCTTGACAAACCGATCATGAATTAAAATAATTATCACTAAGATATGCTAGTTTAGATTTTCACAATGTTTAATTCATTAGTATGTCAGAAAAGGCTCTTATGTTCTAAAAGTCTGGAGCATAGCCAGTGCTAAGCACTAGTGAGGGAATCACAGTATATCTTGAGTTGGAAGGGACCCACAAAGATCATCAGGTCCAACTCCTGATATTCTAGCCCAAGTCCATACCAAGCAAGAAGATACTGCTAATTTGTGTTTGAAAAAATGCCGCTGTTAATCAGATCATTTCTTCTCTGGAAAGGACATGCAAAGGTTTCAAGTCTCTTGGGAGACAAATAAGATTTATAATCCAAAGAAGGAAAGGCAGCAAACAAGAACTGTAAAAAGAGCAGGAAATCCTGCAGCACTATCCCCTAAGAGGGGGGCCTAGAACAAGTCTCCACATTAAAGGAAGTTTATTTCTTTTTTTAAAAATGCAGAAAATTACAGCTGAATGAAGAACACTACAAGTGATCTCACTTCTGGTGGTTCTGCCATCATGTTCCGTAAGGCAAAGAGTGGGACACTTGCTCAGTGTTTTTTGTCCATTCCTTGCTGCCTTGACTACTGGGATTCAATATATTAATATGCATTCTGCCAAGCTCACAGAAGGCTGACCACAGTGTCAAAGCTGTGCCAGCACAGTCAGTTACACCAAACCCTGGGATTCGAAGAGCATTTGATACATCATGAAAAATCCTGGCCTCAGTCTGCAGACAACCCTTTGTCTGTCTCACAAATTTAATTTTCTATTCAACCAGCTTCCACCTTTATAGCAGCAGGCTTGATACTCAAACAGGAGCATAGTTTTGCAGATATTTGTCTGCTCTTTTTGCAGTGGGCTGCCACACTGTTGTGACTCGGATGTCAAAAAGGACAAGTAGACGAGATGTTTGAAACTGAAAGACAATCTTGAAAAATGTTGAGCACACACTATCAGTGTTGCATATCTGGAAATCGTTGCTTTGGCTTCAGATGCTTTATAAACTGTCTATTCAAGTGGAAAAAAATGTATTTTCTATTCTGTAATTATTTAGCACTGTAGAACACATGACAATTTTATTCAGTCTTTCTTCAGTGGCATTAAAACAGAATCACAGTTTTCACAACAGCTGACTCTTCCTGTCACCAAAACCAAAGTGTTTGGTACAAAGCAAAAGAGGAACCAGCACCTCTGCCTGGCAGCCCTGCAAATTAGAAGCAATCTTCAAGAGAATACACAGATACAAACCTCACTACTGCAGATGCAAGGGTAAAGAAAAAAAAGTTTTTCTCCAGTGTTTTGTAATAATTTCATTGAATTTCTATACCCACTAAAATCTGTTCACTTTTAACTATAATCAGAAGAAATAGAGAAATGATGAAAAAAAAGCAGAACAAGTACTGTAAATATGTTAAGAAATGTAATGCTAATGGACTCTTTCTGTATAAGATTGCAATTTGGGCCATCTTAAGTACATAGATAGCTAGAAGAGCACTCCGTGTGAGACAACATCCTCTGCTCACACTCAGTCAAAATGCCATCTAATGGGCAGCCACCTGAGGAACAGAGGTTTTCTTCTGCTCTTTCTGTCCTGAGACTGCCATCAACAGTAGCAATGGTTCATTCTTCTTGTATGACACTTGCACTGTGGAAATACCAGTGTAAAAGCCCATCGGACCGTTCCAAAGCAACCAGCCCACATACAGACAGACAAGGGGAACTGGATTGTTCCATATTTGGCAGACAAACATGGCCTCAGGGTTCAGCAGCATTGGCTATACTGTGAACATCTGTGCTGGAGAGGGCATCTCATGCAATAACACCAGAACAAACAGATGTACTTGCTGTTGGGAATTGTTTCCAACCAGCACAGTGCTGGGTTAGCACTCCAGCTTAATCACTACAGGCAGTTCTTATGCCTGCTGGAAAGATCATTACCAATCAAAGCA
Organism: Pithys albifrons albifrons; assembly: GCF_047495875.1. Taxonomy (NCBI): domain Eukaryota; kingdom Metazoa; phylum Chordata; class Aves; order Passeriformes; family Thamnophilidae; genus Pithys; species Pithys albifrons. The sequence goes on from NC_092470.1 coordinate 14,779,867, forward strand.
GGTCATTCTACCTCCCTATTTCGACATTATTAGAGGAGAGCTTCCTTTAAAGTGTGCAGTTTCCTTTGGGGCAGACTAACTCCAATAAGGTGTTGATCTAATTTGATCCCTGTTTCACTAGGAGATATGTCATCTCTAGATTTGAAAAAGTTATTCAAGAGAAGAGAGCTTGAGCCTTTCATAATTAACATGCAACACTGGTTGCTACGCAGGGAGCAGGCACAGTTATAATAACTTGGAGTCAATAATTCATAAACTATAATGCATTATTAATCAATTATTGAGGCCTGAATTACATTTAATAAGATTAAGCTGATTGGAGCACTAAGCTGTTTGAGTCATATTGATTTAATCAATGTGCTTAATTAAACTGTGTACATTTTCCACATGATCATTATTTCCCAGTATCCTGCATAAGTGGCCCCTGCAATTCACATCCTCTGCTGTTCTTTGCTCAGGAATTGCTCTTTGCTGCTATTTATATTTAAAGGTAAAGGGTTTGTTTCTTTCTAAGAAAATATCAGAGCTGCAAAACAATCACTGAAAGAGAGTATACAAGCAAACTGAGAAATGTTGGAATTTTTCCCCAGCAGTTATGTTTTTTTGATTCCATAGGCTTAAGATGGGAGCAAGCAAAGAACTCATTAGTCTCACTTTATCCTTCATTTTAGTTCCAGTATCATCTGCAGATTCAAAGGACACAAGCATTCTGCCATATCTACCCAAAAACATTACTCTGTCCCTCTTTAGAAACATGCATAGATTCAGACAAAAAAATGTGCTTCAAGTCTCCAAAAGACTACATTTAAGATAAGCAGATGTTATGATCTTTTTTGACTGTATACATAATGGTTTCCCCAACCATGAAAAGAGGACATTTGATGACAGAAGAGCAACTCAAAGTGACAGCTATTACAGGTGCAAATCCATTTGCTAGTGTCATTTATGTTTAATTTCCCTCGTCTCTGCTGATAATTAGCTGGGATATTTTGATTTGACTTTAAACCCCACAATTCAGCTCTGTGAGGTTACACACTGCTAAAAGGACACTCATCAGGTGTGTTGACTGGGGGAATGCTCAGGCCACACTGAATAATCAGGATTATTAATGGGGATGACAACAGTACAATCAGCCATGAAGAGAGCGTTGTAATTCCTTTCTTTCTGACACTACAAACATTATCTTGTCCCACTTTGCAGTGACAGTGGTCTCAGTGGATGCAGGATTAACGCCCATGGTGATATATGATGCTCATGTTCTTCAGCTGAGAATTCAGCAATTCTGGAGGTCATGAGCTGAAGAGGAGCACTGCTGTATCAACCCTACAGCCATTGAAATCTTCATTCTTGTAAGGAATTCCTTTGGGACTGTTTCAATTATTCCTCTGTAGTAGCACTAACCAGAATGACATGTACTCTACGTCACTTCAGAGATGTCCTGCTCCTTCCCTTCTCTAACTGAAGGTGAAAGTAAATCCACCCCAACTCGGGGCACAGCCAGGAAACACCTCCTGAAAAACACTCACATGTCAATGTAGAGTGTACACTGTCCTCTCTCCAATAATTTTGCATTTTGTGGTTTTAATTCCACCACTCTGTTATCATTAGCAATATATCAGTGTCCTTTACTTTCTTAACAAGAAGACAATTTTATCGTTGCCTGTGCATCAGTGTTTAGATGTTTTACTTACACTTCTTTGTAGAGTTACTCTGTCCATTTGCTCTGTCACTAACAACAGTATCCTACGGCTTGCAGGGTCTACTCAGCTGTCTGCCAGGGAGTTTAGTAGAGTTACACACTGCACATTTGCATGCATAAATAACACTGTGAATTAAGAATTTGCAAACTATTACTCAGTATACATACATGCTGCTAAGACTGTCTTCACCGGGCTGTATGTGTGACAAATCCAAGAAAATCAGAGCTCTTCAAACTTCTACTAATTCATGGAGCACAGAGTTGGCACCAAGAAGCTTTATTGTTCTCCCTGTTTCTGCATTCATTTGATAACGCTCTTAAAGATGTTGGGAATCGCTTTCTCTTCAAAAGTACCTTTAGGGTCTCATCAGGCAGTGTCTAAGGCCAGACCTAACAGAGCCAGAAATAAAGTCTCCCACACACAGTCAGAATGGGAAACCAATGGCTTTATCTTTATTACAAGACCATAGAGGATATTTCAGTTAGAATGGGTAGCAAAGACATCCCTACTAGCTGGATGCTCAATCTACACATGACAGCAGAAAGGGCAAGTTTAAAATAAAACCACAAAAACCAATGAGATAGATATTCTCAGTTTCTATTTGTACAAGTCTATGGATCTACAAAGCCCAGCAGGGACACTGACTAGCCCCAGATTTTTGTTGAAGCCTCCAGGTACCCACAGACACAGAGCAAGTTTGAATGGAGGTTGTGTTGTTTGTAACTGAGTGGTTGCATGACTGAGAGTCAAAGCATAGGAAGCCAAAAAGTTCCCAGCTCACTTCTTTCTTTCTTCATATCAGTTTCAGAACTGAGCATTTAATAAAAATTATTCAGTGCATCACCATCACAAAAAGGGCAGATAGAAAGAGAAGATGGAGAAAGGAGCCTAAAGTGAGTATCAAAGCCTCACACAAACAAGGCATAATGAAGGGAAGCAGCAGCCCATTTTTCTTCCCTTCAGCATGCAGTGCGTGTGCAGCGCCTGTGAGTGTGCATGGCTTGTGCTTCCTATTAACAAGGTGCACATTAATAAATTTAACTCAGACAAATTTAACCATCCTAGGGCCACATTAATCAAAAGCCTGACAAGAGCAATGTGAAAGAGTTGAGCAAGGGAAATAAAGCACAGCTGACAGAGGAAGGATGCCATGCCCTTACTGCCCCTGGGCCTCTCCCACTCCATCAGCACCTCCAGTACCACAATAACTCCTTCCCACTGCACTCCTACTGGGCTGATCCCACTGCCCTCTCAGTACTCCTCACCCACCCAATGCCTCTTCATCCATGATATTTACTACTCCTTGTGGTTTTAACTAGAGAAGGATTTACAGTACTTAAGTATGATCACATGCAAGAGCTACGAAGTCCTGATGAGATTTGTGTTTTACCTGTGCCACCTGCATTACTGAAAAGAAACTCTCAAGGTACAGATTACATGTACAATGGAGAAATAAATTTGATAGGAAATCAAAATTACTATAACTTCAGGAAAAATATGAATTGGTCAGAACCAGAAAGAAAGAACAAAGTCTATCAATTTGTATTTATTACCTATGTGCCTGGTTCCCCAGTGCTGGAGCTCCATGTCACTTCTCAAGCTGAAATGCACATACATGGAGACTGCACAAAGCAGTGGGAAATCTTATGGGGAACTCTTCCATCCTTTGGTCCCTTCATATTTAGCTCTACGTTGTTGCTTTTGAGTTATGTTTTTTAACATGGAAAACATTGACAAATAGGTCCTTCCATCAGCCAAAACACTTCACAGAGAGAAGGGTATGTCATACAAGATGACATACTGCAAAGTAACTGTTAATCAAAGCTACACAAAGCAGCATCAAATTAGGTTGTGTCCCCAAAAGGCATAATAATCCAAGTTAGTTAAACAAAATAAGCGCATACGTTATTATTCAGACTTGTCTAGAGGCATCCCCACAGCATAAAACATGGTGTGATGCCTTACTGTTCTTCCACTTGATGAAAAAATAAATATTTTCATCATTTAAGAGTGTTGGAGTTTACTTTTATAGTCTTAGAAACTAGAGAGAAGCTGTGTTGCCTTGACAATGCCTTTCCCCCAAAATTTCTTTTTCAGTTAGACAACTGTGTTTTCTGCATGTTCAGTTTTGATTGAGTTCCACCTGTTCATGGATAGATCTACAAAGTCTTCAATCTTATCTATTGCAAGGCTTCAGATGAAGGGTTTAATGGCACATCATTTCAGGGCATTTCAGTGAGAACTGCAAGCTCCCACTGGCTTCACACATTATCACAAACCAGGAGATATTTATTTCTCTTGAAAACAGAGAGGACTTGAGTCACTTAATTGTGATTTGAACTCAGAGGCAGTATGTTACAAGAGTCCGAAGCATTTGGAAGTAGTAGCTGTCCAAACCATTCCTAGACACTTTATGAATCTTTCAGCAAACATGTGCTGAATAAGCAAGCCAAGCCTTGTTTTCACAGACAGGTTAATGACCTTTGAAAACCTGCCAGACTATCTTTTACACTGCAAGAAGCAGTCTAATATACCCAGAGAATACAGTGCTCCAGAAAATGGCAATGACTCCTAACATTGTCACATTTGAATCATGATACTTTCTTGAAATTGTATTTTGCTCTCCTATCACAAACACACCTTTCAGAAAGTGCTTTCAAAGCCAAAGGAGCTTAAGTTCAATGTTTAGGACATTTGCTCACCCTGTGACTGACTCATTTCAAGTCCTTGATTTGATAAATCCAAATCTTAGCTTCATCTTTGCTTTGTACCAGCAATGCAAAGGCCTTCTCACTTGGGCAGAAAAACTTGTTCACTGCATGTCTCTTCGGGATGGCTCCAATCTTCAAATAAAATATTCCAACTTTCTTTCAATTGCCCATTAAAGATCTGCCATGAGGGGCCACCAGCTAACCAGGTGATCATCTGCTGTGTGTCAAAGGCTTGTGTATACAACCAACTTCCTCCACCACTGGCTTTTTGCACTATATCATCATTATCATGGAACCAAAGTACTTAAGGGCAAGAATTATCTCTTCAGGCCAGGCACAAACATCCACTACAGCCTACCTCCCTAAGCATGTGTTGTATGTTCTACTGTAATGCAAGTGATACTGATAGCAGAAACACCAGCAATCCAGTTTCCAATTTGACACTGGCTCCAGTTTCCACAACTAAAGCTGTGTATGTGCATGCATGTTATGAATTCCCATGTAACCTGCATTTGGCTATTTTGTGCTAATATTTCAACCTAGAAAAGCATGTTCACGATCATAAATTTGCTAATTCAAGGTAAAAGCTCAAGTTGTAATAAAATTATTATAATCAAAAGGTGTGAGCTCCAGATGATTATGTTGCAATGTCAGCATAACCGCTCGAAACCTGAACCAAAAAAAATAGCAATAATTATCACCAGCTCTGATATTTGAGCTTTCTTTTAGTTTATGCATGTAGAATGGACGTTATGAAGAATCCACTCAAAAAATGACACATGCACCTCAAAGAAAAATTCTGCAATGAGAAACATGGATCATATCACAGAATCCCTTTGGAAACTTCTAGACTGGTATTCAAGTCAGCTAATTATATATATTTGCTTAATATCCAAAAAGATCTTACAACAATTTAAATATTCACATTCACGCTTCCTTAAGGTTCTCGACCCATGTTACTCATGAAGAATAGAGATTTTAAATAAGTAAATAAATAAACAAACAAATAAATAAAATTAAAATTAAATAAATCAATGTATGCCTTGTTCCCGACTTCAGAAAAAAGTTCAACTAAAATATAAGTAGTTAGTCATTTACAGTCTCAATTCAAAACTAACCCAATGTGATGCTAATCTGAATCTTCTGATCACTTGCTGCAGGGCTACAGAAACTTGCATGTCTTGATCTTGTTCATCAAGGCCACTGAAGGTCTAAATCTTTGTTTTTTCACAAGGAAAAATAACCATCTCTAGATATAAAATGGCAATTATAATATTTACCATTAGATAATACATTATCATTTACGTCTCAGACAGAATGCAAAGAGCTCTGTTGAGTCCAGATGGAGCTACTGGGCACACTAAAAGAACTGGAATTTCACCAGGACACTTCAATCACTGGTCCAGCTGGGAACAAGTTATCTTGTTTTTGGTTTTGTTTTTTTTTTCTAAGACCTCAAAATACATAAATCATTTCAATATGGAAGAGAACATTAAAAAAAAGGTCAAACTTCTTGTTGAATTTGTTACTTGAACACAGTCTTTTAGTGTAGGAGATATTTAATATTGAGCTTTTCAGATCATTAAAGTAAAATTGGAAATACAAATGGTGTCACTTCTCCTCCCTCCGCTGTGCAAACCTGTAATTTTTATAAAGCATTGTAATTGGCTATTTCCCATATTTAGTTTTCTTTATCCAAAATGAGGAAGATAAGAAAAATCAGCATATTCACAAAACAGGTTGTCATTGTCACTGCTGACATGAGCACAGCTCACCAGCATATTTTTTAATGCTTCATTTGGCTACTTACAGAATTGCTGCAGGTCGTCTCTGTTTTTAGATTCTGGCATAGCAGTGACTGTGAGCAACGGGCACGGATTTCCTCCCAGTGTCTGGCAGAGTGTCTGCTGCCTCCAGTACACCTTCTTAGGGTTCCTATTTTGTTCCAGGATATCAAGATGTGACTGAAAATAAAGCAAGGAAGCAGATTTATAATGGAGTTCTTAGTCTATAAAATCTGATCTTATTCCACTAGTTGTACATTATTAATGATACTAATTTCATCTCTTGCTATCTTCTCAGCTCCTCTCTTCTGTCAGAGAATACATCCCAGTTCATTGAAGCTGCACAGAATTGTTTATTCTTATGTCATGGTCTGGCTGAAGATGTTCCTTTTCATTGCAGAGGGGCTGGACTAGGTGATCTTTAAGGGTCTCTTCCAACCCAAACTATTGTATGATTTTACCTGAACAGTTTCAAGGTGCTTTACTTATTAGCAAAAAGAATTTTCTATGCATACATGAAACCCAAAGAGAAGCATCTACACTTTATATTTTAACAGGGGCTGTATAAAAACATGACAAAACTCATAATTTTTGAGCATTTGTAGAACTGACTGGTTAGCTGTCAAGCACATGCCAGTGAAACTCAGTGACAACTCCATATTAGAGGCAGTCAAAAAATTTACATCGAAACAACATTTTGTACAATCAGTAGTGGTAAATTTGAAGCATGTCTTTCCAAGAAGTATTTGAAAAGGAGATTTTATTTTCCCCACCCCCAAAGTTTATGACAGTTTTAAACAATTCTTAAGTCCAACAGCTCCTTGAGAAATTTGAGAAAAAGAACTGGCAGCTTAGAAGAATCTTTGGAACAAATTCTGATCGCCTCATTAGACATACAGCCACTTGTCACCCACACACCAGATGATGTGTAGTTCTCTGTTTACACTGTAATTGCAAGTGGCAAGATGAGTGTAAGTAATGTCATTGCAGGCTGTTGCTAAGTGTTGCTGTCTCTCAATTGCAGAAATAGGAATAGAGCACTGGGTGTGCTTGTCCTAACAATAACTAAAATACATCAATTCCCTGGACCACCCTTACACAGCAACATTTTGTCTTTGCAACTCACGGCTGAACTTTAACCAACTTTTACAATACAAGATATTCTTGTTCCTCAAACCTTAGAACTCACTATCTTTCAGACTGCTTTCCCAGTATCCAAATAGAGCCGTGTAAACACAGAAGTGAAATTTACAGTCTTCCATGTTATAAAACAATTAAAATACTGCTCCATAAAGTAAATTCAATTATTAAATGCATCTAGCAATTTCACATACATACAGAAAACTCAATATAATCATTTACTTATGTTCCTGGTACCCAGTGAAACTTAATTGGGTATAGTTGTCACTGAGATTTTAGCTAGATATCCAAACAATTAACACTGTGATGTAAAAATAGATAAATTACTGTTCATAAAAGAGATGTAATTACTTATGTACAAAAAGTAATGAACTGCAGAGTACATCCAGTTCAAATAGCATTCTGCAGTGTGTATTTCCTGCAAATATGCCTGTAACTATTAAATATATATGATATTTAAAAACATTTTCAAATTACTAAGTCCATATACAAGTTTATCTTCTTCCCCAAAGCACTATGTATTTAATCGAGCCCTTGGGTTCATAATAATTTTTAATTTATTATTGATATGTAAAATGAACTTACTTCACCAGTGGACAAAAGCTTTAAAATGCAATCTACTGGTGCACAAACCTGATTTAGTTTATTTACTGTGGAAATTAAAGTAAAATGGAAACATGTATATTACATCACTCAACATTTTAAACTAGCCCAAGCAAAGAAGCTATTTAGAATTATTAGAGGCAATGATTTTGCTTTGGCTAAAGACCTGGACAGGACAATCTATTAGTCTTTCCCATCTATAATTCCCATTTACCCAACTTTATGCTCTTTATTGGGTCTGAGTTAATTTAAACTTTTCCTGGGGCAAATTCCCTTTAACATCAATGAGAATTTTTTTTGAAGAGACAGTGAAATATTTAAAGACCTTGTACTGCAACTCTAAGAATAACATCTTTTTCATCTCTATTCTATTTATTCAGGAGCAGGTGAGATATTCAGGGATTCCCAGAGCACACAAACTCTTCAAGTCTCTCTTGCTTTGTGCCAGCAGAAGACAGAAATCAATAACAGTAAAATAATGATGAGGCACTGCATTTACGTGAAACAAGCATGATGGTGAATAAGTCCACCCAATTCTTCAGTATTCTACTTGTTTCCCCCCCCCACAGACTGTAGATATATGTGCCTTCTAGGCTACAGGTCAAACCCTACTACTGAAGCATACACTCTTCCCCATGGATTTTAAGGACTAAGCATGAGCCTGATAAGAAGTGAGTTGACAGACATGTTTTGGACTGTGAAGGTTTGACTGGCCTTCTCCCAGATATTGGAAGCAGTTTCTTTGAATATCTATAATGGGATGCAAAGCAGTTGACAAGAGACTTGCTTGGGTGGGAATTAATCCAATCCCAACTTTGCTGGCATGCTGAGCAGGATGGTGGCTACATGGGGGAGGACACTGTTCCTGTGAAAGCACAGTCTCTAATATCTGGCTTTGGCAAATTGATACCATTAAAAAAAATAGAATGAGCTCAAACTCCCCCAACCCACGCCAGCATTTACTGCCCCAAAGAAAATGGGCCCTTCATGGAAATTGAGGGGAGAAGGAAGGAGAACTGATCTTCTGGAACTGTGTGCTTTTGTTTTCAGTAACACCTTTCTCATCTTTAACAACAAAGCAAAATTACTCCAAGAATTAATAATTTTTCTTCTTTCATCCCACCTTCCTTTCAAATTTTGGGCTCTCCTACATCAATTGTAAAGAAAGCACATTGAGTGCCTTTTCCAGAAAATTCCCTTACCATCCACCCCTGGCTAGAAAAGGCTGTAAAAAACAAATACTTCCCCAGGAAGTAAGCTCAGTACAACTCAATAATTCAGTTTATGCTTTGGAGTTGTATTCTTCTAGTTTCTGTACTGACAGCACTGGTAAGAGTGTTACAAATCCCTACCAAACCTCCAGCTGGCACAAAGGAAAGAGTTGGTAAAGCATCAGCTGAGGTCCAGCACTGTGGTATTGCTGGTACCCTCTGTCAGAAAAAGGATCAGGCAGCACATCCAAGTCACCATTAGCTTTAGTCCCCTGCTTCCACCCCCTCAGGAGGAGGATCCTGCAGTGCTAAGCAAATGGAGACACCTTGGATTTGTGTTATGACTGGTATTAGCACTAATGGTAGTATAAGCACTGATGGTTTGTATCCCACTTCTCTTATACAGAAATTTCTTTTCTCCTACAGCATTGTAGCCTTTAGAGCTAGCAAGGGCTGCAGTTGTAAACAAGATGATGACACCATCATGATCACGGAATGGTTTTGATTGGAAAGGGTCTCAAAGATCACCCAGCTCCAACAGCACTACAAGAGCCAAGTACACCTCCCACTAGAACACGTTACTCAAAGCCCCATCCAGTCCAGCCTTGAAAACTTCCTAGGTGAAGAAGTGTGAAAACAATCCCTATTCCATCAAAATCTACACATACCCAAGCAGCTCAAACCTGTCAGGCCCATTAGCTTATCTACACGGACATGTCAATATTACCATCATCGTGGAGTAGGTATAGGGGTAATGGTAGGCCAGGTAACAGACATCATCTTTATGAGGGAACTTGATGCTGAAGGTAAGCGTGTAGTAGAACTTTCCTCTCATGCCTCCTCCTGCAGTTGCATTGCAATGGTAGTGGTTTCTGGAAGAAGAGAAACAGGAGGAAAGTAAATATTTTTCACTTCTAGATGCACCTTTGGAACAGTCACAAGAGAACTAAGCATTCAGAGAAGTGTCCACCCTGAATGAGATTTCATATCATGCTGTAGATGGGCTTCCAGCCTCAATCAGGCATTGTACAGAGTCACTCTCTAAAAGTAAAATAAAAGTACAGTAAGTCCAATCGCAATAATGAACGGGTATAAAAATATTACACACTACTAAACAATACTCAGTGACTCGGCAATGCACCTGCTGCCTGTATGAAAGAAGGAATGTTAGAGAAACCACAGCTCCACTGGACAGAAACCCAACAGGGTCACCATGATGAGTACCACGAATCAAGGCGGTACAGCAGGTTCAGGGTGTCCTGAGATTCACAACAGGACATAAAGACCAGCAGGGAGTTAAGAGGCAGAACTGCATGTGGCAGTCTAGAACACTGACAGTCACGTGCTGCTCATGGATGGGAGCACTCTCATAAGGAAATAGCACTTTGCTTCATTTTGTAAAGATGCAAATAAAGAAGTAGCCAGCTAATACTATCTCATATAGCACAATCCAGACATATTTAAACTAATGCATTCAGCTAACAGTGCTGTATTTCTTCAGATATCCAAATTATCTTGCTTAGAGATGCAGGTTCCTATTCACAGCTCTGAACAATGCTATGTGAAAATATTCAGTGAAAAGCCTGGAGATTTAGAAAATATGAATACCCTACCAAACCAATCACTGAGTTCCACCACAGGAAGAAAAGTGATATTTCAGGACTAAAATACATTGGACATATCTAAAAATATTCCAGATATCATCAAAAGCTCTTTGTTGAGTAGGAAGAGACGGAAAGCAAGTTTGGGTAGACTGGGCATGAAGGAGAAGTGAGCTCTTACAGATTTGGAGGTTGTGAGCTACCCAAAATAATCCTCGCTTTTGGATTCGTCCTCTCCTTCTCAGGGAGCAACAACAACCAGTTACTCTCTAAAGGATGAGGAGCTTAGCTTGATAGGGCAGCCAAAAGAGCAGGGACCTTACCAGGGAGGGGTCACCTCCCACAGTACCTGAGCAGGGCAGGCCTGGGGACAGCAGATGAGTTAAACTACTGGTTCAACCACACAGCCAGATCAATAGATAAGTTTGTAGTGGTGAGGCAGATCAGGATCAAGGCAGAAGGCCAGTCCAAGTGTCAGAGTCCAGATCACCAGAGTTGATAGCAAAGCTAGGACACAACAGTGACTGAGATAGAGCCTTGCTAAAACAGAGCTCTGAGGGAGGCTGGTCACCATGATCAAGGTCTAATAGGGTGTTCAGGTCCTTGACACTGCCTTCAATAAAACTACAAAATCTTATAATGAGCTTCTCAGTCTACTTTCAGGACCAGATCTTGTGCAGGAGACTTACTCTGATGAGGAGATGACTTCAGGCTGAGCAAGAAAGTTTTCTTTCAGCAAAGATGAAGAGACAACTCATTTAGTTCAGGGAGAAGACTCACAGCAAATTGCATCCATAAGTACATTTCAAACAATATTTTTCCCACATTGCACCAATTATGCTGTTGCTGAACCTTCCGATTCTGAAGGACCGTGAGGTTTCTTTGACAAATGTTATCATCAATGTTGCATTAAAATGCAAAATAGAAAAGGCAACCAAAAGATGCAATTTCAGCTCCTGAATTTCACAATACTAGTTTATTTTGCTGCTCTTCATTTTTATTCAAAGGGGTGTAGAGGAAAGATAATTATTCTTGGCAAATTCTCCAAAATAATCAGCTCTTTTTCATAACGGAGACACAATACAATACTGCTGGGTTTCACCTGAATTCAATAGTTAGGAACATGTGGGATGAGTGGTGCTGACTGGATCAACAGATAGTGCAGGAACACTGAGTTGCAGTGGCAAACTGAAAAGTCTATGATTTCATTCTCAGCTGAACTCTTCACTCCAACATTTCCTTTGCAAATAAACCACCTTAAGATTGAACAAAGAGAGTCAGAAGGGAAAAAAATGCAATGAACCCACAAATATAGAAACATCTACTTAGTCATTACATGTGTATTTTAGTGGACCAAGAGTTAGAATCTGGTCCTTTTTTTAAAAATCAGAACAATGACATTTAATATAGTTCCTGTTAATTTTGACAATGAAGGATAATTAAAAACTATTTCTTGTATAGTACAGAAGGAAAGTGCTCATTTCCATAGCCTCTATTATACTTACTGTCACTTGGAAGATTAGATAACCTTATTCATAAAAAACTGTCACAAAGTGCTGAGTTCTTGAAAGTTCCCCCCTTCCAAATTCACACTGGGAGGAAACAGGTCTTTTCTGTCAGATACTGCCTAAATATCTTATATACTCATTATTCCCACCTGTCCCTCATGCTCCAGTAAAGGCTCTTCCTTCTATATGTAAACCTGTAGCCCAAAGTGTCTCTCCTGCCTAAAAAGGCCACTTAACCCAGAGCTTTTGCAGCTCCAGACACCTCTGACCCTGATGCTGCACCAGTAGTCAATGGGCCTTACTCCTGACTGCTCAGATCATACGATCTCGAGGGTACTGATGCACAGCACTGCTTAGCAGCACATTTCATTCTTGTTCTGAGCATCTCTGCTGTTCCACCTAACTACCCACCCAGAAAAGAAATTTCCAGCTTTTGAATCACTTCTTGACACCTGCTACAGTCTGTAGCAAACTACTTGGCAGTGAGTAACAGGAAGTTTACAGGTGGCTTTGGGAGGCTTCAACATTCTTCACTCATGCATTAAAAAAGACACCCTCCCCCCCTCCGTGTGTAAGCTGCGTAAATGATCACATACTTTTATTGCATATGATCTGGTCTACTCACAATGCATTTATACCAAGCAGTAGGCCTGAATATTTTTAAAAGAAACCTAAAAAAACCACCATATTTCCACTTCTTCTCCCTCTCCTCCTACTGCTGTCAAACTAAAATGACTCTATTGCTTCCTTTTTCCTCCACCAGAATGATGTTTTTTTTGATTCCTCACCACTTTTTTATCCTATCATCCTACCATATCAGCATGGAGCCTAAAGCAAAAAGCAAGGAAAAGGGAAGGAAAAAAGACCCTGGCACCATGTGATCCCCACTACCTCATTTGTTTTCTCTTTCAAGAAGATAGTGAAAGTCTCTAGAAACTAAAATAGTGTTTATTGGAAAGGAAAAATGAAACCAAAATGTAGCTTTCTCAATGAGCATGCAAGCTGTATGTACTGTGCCTTTCAGTCACTTTGTAATAGTGAAATCACTTCACTTGCTGTTCTCCTTCAGAAAAAATGTACAGGTAGTATGTTTGCAGCACAACTGTGATGAAAAGTTGATTAATCATAATTATAATAATACTTATCATTTACTCAGCACAATAATTTTTTGAGCTTAAAGGGTCTTTGCAAACATTATCTAATTAAAATGTGTTCCCATTTATCTATTTCCATTCTTCAGGTGGCAGATAAGTGACTTTAATTTTTCACCCTTTACAGATGGGGAAACAAAGACAGATAGGTGAAGCAACTTGGACAAAGATGCAGGCAGGAAAGGAGATGGATTGTAACTGAGGAATTCAAAAGCACCAAACAATACAGGAACAGTATGTCTTGGCCATCTCTTCTTTACACTTCCAATCTGCAGCATTTAGCATGGTAAGAAGCTTTGTTAAGTGATGGAATATGGAATTTATGAACTTAGATTAAATGGACAAAGAGAGTATCAATATCCTAGGTTTCTGAGCCATTTCAAAAGAAACTGTTCTGAAAATGCTTATCACCTCTAACCTGCTGATGTATTCCCTTGGTCAAAAATACTTCCCACCTGGAGTTTGGTGTCCGTGTTTTACATGTTCTGACCATCTTACATCTCTAAATGTTGCTATTAAGTGCAATATGCTTTATAACACCCTAGGCCATACCATAAAAGCAGTATTTAACAACTCACTGGGCACAGCTGTTATTTTGGGGTCTGCTACACTGGAAAATGCACAACATAAGTTCCTTTTCAAGGACCAAATCCATGTTGAGCCATTTGTGTTGTCCAGAGTTCAGGCAGAATCCCAGTCAAATTAGGATATTCTCCCAGCCATCTTGCAGTTCAGGTGTTCAGTTGTACTGCAAAGGCCAGGTGCTCTCATAGTGAGACTGGTGTTTCAGCCCTCTCACAGATCTCATTAGAGCTGAGAGATGCCCTGCTAATATTATGATGATTATTTCATCTAATGTGATGATAAAGATGTTGAAAAGAGAAGACCTAGTTCTGGCACTATTATGATTGCTAAACAGCCAAGTTTTTAGTGGTGATGTGGGAACAAAACACTCCATGTACCTCATTACTATCAGTGAACTGACTATTGTCTGAAAAAGCTGCAAGTTAGATAATGTGCTTAGAATGAGCCATGAAACCAAAGGCACAAGCACATTGTCGCCATTGTTCCTTAAATACTTTTCCAGAAAGGCATATTATTCAGTGCATAAAAGCTGCCAAGACAGCAAGAGAATTAGGTGATCTTGTAGTAACTGCAACTGTTTATCATGGGTGTAACCTGTCATTTCACATAGAACCAATAAAATAGAGCAGAAGTGTCACTCAGTTTCTTTTTGACAAGAGCTCTGCTAATATTCTCCAGAACACAAAAACTCTTGTGACACATGTGAGAAAGATACAGGATGACACAGCTGTGCCACAACATTCATCTTTATGAGTGAACTATCCCATCTTCAGGGAAGATGAACGTCAAAGATCAGCCAACCTGCTTCACCCAGATAGCTCATCAACAAGCCTTTCCTCTCACTGTCCTTCAGCTCAGAGATTTCTCTCAATAAAAACCTGTTGCAAAAACAATTAAGGCCATCTTTTCAGAGGTGAGTCTCAACAAAAGCACTTCTGAAAAAGCTCTATATTTGTATATCACGCTTTTCCCATGTTTATGAATAACTCCTGATAAAAGTAATTAGATGAGATTCCCTTCGAAATGTAGACTCCCACCCCAGGGTACCTGTGACCAGGGTGAATGAAGTGAGCTCATTCCCCAAAACACTGTCCTATCTCCTTTTATGAACAACCCCATGCACCTTATCTTCACATTCCTTCCCCACTGCAACTTCTCATGACTGGGAATCTCTTTTATAATCATTGAAATAAAAACATCAGAGTTTCAAGAGAGATAAAAGTGAAAATATGTGTGCATATGCACATCCTCGTATATACCAAAATATCTGAAATCTTGCACCAGGCAATAAATGAGAGACAACAAAGCACAGTTATCCTAGATGATTATGTTGACATATAATTCAATGCACAGCTAGAAAACACAGAATATTCTAAATCAATAAAATTATTCTCTCATATATTCTGAACAAGAATCTAATTACAGGCTTAATTGTACAATCATGGCTTAATCTTGGAAGTCAGCTGCTGTTTAATCACTGCACAATAGCTGCCTTGTTAATGACATGGGAAGCCAATGCTATGGTATTCAGTGTGTAAAGTCTGAACAACCGGAAATCCATACTCAGAGATTACAGGCATGTGAAGGGAAGCCACTGCACCCCAGTATGTTAGTTGTTGAGCTAGAAAAGGTTAAGATTAGATAAAGGAAAGTTAGTGAAGAATACTTTAAACAAAAGAGGATAGCCACTCAAATTGCTGTAGAAAGATGGCAGGTTGAAAGAGAATCTGAGCCCACTGATGCCAAGGAACGCTTGAGTTTTGCACCAAGATAAAAGGTGACAGCCTTGAAGTCTCAGGTACCAGTGATGCAGCACCATTAACACTATAAAAGCAGCCATCCCTTTGTGTCCTGGCACCTTTTCATTAATATCGGTAATTACGGTAATGGGTAATTATGGCAAAACAGGTAATTGCGGTAATGGGGCAATTTCCCCAATTTTTCAGAGCCCCTCCCCAAAATTTGAGTACTCCTCCCCCAATTTTTGAGTGCCTCTTTCCCTATTTTTGAGTGCCCCTTTATCTTCACACAAAGACGAATTGTTCCTTGGCAACAGTGGGGACACTTGAGCTTTGCGCCAAGATAAAAGGTGGCAGCCTTGGGCTCTCAGGTGCCAATGATCCGGCTCTATTGACGCTATAAAAGGTGCAATCCCTTTCTGTCCTGGTACCTTTTCCCTGGAAGGAACCTTCCTCCGTCTTCAATTCTTGGCTGAAAAAAGGCAATTTCCCAGACCGACTGGTGCCAAGGAACGATTGAGCTTTGCACCAAGATAAGGAGGCACTGAAAAATAGGGGAAGGGGCACTCAAATTTCTGGGAGGTGTGCTCAAAAACTGGGGAAAGGGGCACTGGAAAACTGGGGGAAAGGGCCCCTGAAAAATTGGGGAAAGGGGCACTCAAATGTTAAGGGAGAGGAGCACATCAGAAATGTTCAGCTCCATCCTGAGAGCCCCACTTACCATGCCAGACAGTTATGATTATTGATTCTATTAACATCTTTCTGTTTTCTTGTATTTCCCCTCTCTGCAGTCACCAGGTAGCCCAGACCTGAGGCCTCAACTGCACAGTACTAGGGACAAGGACCAGACTTTTGATTTGTTTATACAGTGCTTAATGCACCACTTACAGCATCCTGACGCATTGCAATGATGCAAACCAGTGAATAGAACTCACGGTAGAAAAAAATTATTAGAAGAACAAAAGAAAAAAGGGAAAACGTGTCATTCAGGCATTCTCAGACACAGCTTTCCGCACAGATAAAATAATTAATTAAGGTCAATGGTTGCAGTATTTGATTACACAGTACGTGAACTTCACCCATAATGCTCTAACTGTTCAACTTCAACATATAATCTCTTTTTTCCGGTGCAAGTCTTCCTGCTTGCACCGCCCCAGGCTACATCATTCCCAGACATCCCACTCACAGGCACTCAACCAAATACATTTACTCATACCTGTAATTTTCCTACTTGTTCTATTCTGTCCTCAGCCGTCAACTCTGCACAGATTATCTAATCCAAAACATACCAATTATCCCAGTCCTGAAAACCCTTTCAATTGTTATTTTTAAAATAAATACTGTAGTGGATAACATTTTGGAAGCCTTGAGAAAATAAAACAGAGTTCATTCAACCTACTGAAACACCAAGCTCTACGCTCATATCCTTTCTCTGTAATAAGCAGAATGAGTCAGGGATCAGTTTTCTGCATGGAAATGAGAAACCTGAGTGAGAATGTCTAACATGAGTCAACCTCCAGCTCAGATACAAGTTAAAGATGAGACTGATAAAGTGTTTTGCTTCTTAGGCTCTGGCACTCTGCAAAACCAGCCTGAAACAGGGAACTTGCATAAATACCAGCACTGAGCTTGTGAGGACCCCTTTACACCACTGTTGCCTCACCCAAGTAGAAAGACAGCATTTCCCAGAGGAAAGGAAGATTGATCCCTACTGTTCCTGCTATCAGGACAGGGTCTATATGGTGCCAAGCAGCATGGTCCACAGAGCAATTTGCCTTCTAGGATGCTGGGAAGAGAAGGGAAGCTCATGAAGACAGTAAGGTATAGAAACAAATTCATAGACAAAGGTGCATTTGTATATGGGTATTTCTACACGTATATTTATCTAAGTAGATATCTATCCCCTTCTTTATCTCCCCAGCTTCTACATCTCTTCATCTGTCTGTGCAACAGAAAAACAATGCTCCCATTCAGCTCATTTCTTCATAGAAAGGGGAAAAAAACAACTTCACTACTTTAGTGGGTTAAGCTTCCTTCTGTTCCTGGCTGCATCAGCAAGGTTTGAGCACTTCCCATTCTCTTTCCTCCTGGGGAAGTGAATTCTGCACATGCCCTGTTTCTCCCCGGCATCTAATATTGAGATCTCGCTTGGAGCTGTTTTCTGAAGGTGGAAGCACCTCACACATTGAGCCAGTACCAATTTAGAGATACTTGGAACAGAGAGCATTGGTGGCGAGAGGTTCATGAAATCAGTACTGTTAGCAGAAGGGAAACAGTGGAAGAAGGAAGGCACAAATTATTCACCAAAACCACACTTACTTGTAGTAGCAGATATCATGGCCTGCTCGAATCCAGCGAGGCCTGCCCTGGAGAGCTTCCTTCACTGAGTACATGACCAACTGCATACCTGCAAAAAACAAGACAGCTTCAAGTGACATGACTTCCCTGGCTGGAAAAGACAGAAGCGTGAAGGAAAAGACTAGACAAGAAGCATCATTATTTTGCCAGTGCTTTCTCTGCAGATAGTTTAGGCAAAGTAAATACATTCCCAAAGCCCTGTGCTTTGTTCTGTTACAGCTATGTCTGTAAAAAGAGCACCCCCACAAGAAATGAGCTGAATGGAGTTTATTAAAAAATGAATTATCCTACTGGCCTTTGCAAGGGAGGACTTCAAGCCATTCTGTTTACAAACTGAGGAAAGGAAAGAAAAGGATAGGAATCAAGGCGTCAACAAGATCAGTAATTTGGTTAGGTCAATATTTTATGCTTGGCTGCGCTATTATTGAACTCTTAATCCTACCACAGATTGGAGATCAGTGGGGCTTTCAGTACCCTACCTTTAGAAAACAGCAAGCAAAACTAGAAGGTTTTTAACTTACTAATAGACCTAAATAAGCCCTATGCGTCATAAATGCTGATAACAATAGCATCCATCTTTGTACTGTATTATCCCAGAGATGACTTCTTCCTGACCTCCAAAGTATTTCTATTTTGTGCTCTGAGGTACAAGGCTTTCTCTGATCTGAGCTGTTTATACATTACTCACAGCTCCACAAAGCCAGCCCATATACAGGGAATTTTTGTATCCAATTCCTTTTGCTGTACACACCTGCCTGCTCTTTCACAAGCACAGTGAGGATGCTCCTCTCAGCAGAAAAGCTCTGCCCAGGGCGTCCCTGGTGAGGGGCTGGGGGCTGCAGGGGTGGCTGCTGCCAGCCAGCTCCAGTGGACCCAGCACAGCCACAGCTGAGCCCACCAGTGATTGCTGGCAGCACTTCTGTGAAAGTGTATTTAAGAAAGAGAAAAATGCCCTTTCAAGTATTTTTGCATGTTGATAAGTTGCCCCCTGAGCCTTCTCTTGGCTATTATTGTGCTGGAAGGAGGCGATGCTTGAAAATCATTAATACTGATGAATTATTTCCATAAACAGCTATTCACTTTCCTACTTCCTTTGGGTTTCTCTGTTAAATTCTCCAATACTTTCAGAGCCAGGAAGTGTATCAGCAGCAATGCCTTCCAGGTCTTATTTGGCTGTGCTGTGGGGTAGCACTAACCCACCTACACCCAGAAGTAACCTCTATATTGCCATTTCCTAAATCAGCACCATGAGTCATGTACAAGAAACAATTCTGTGTTTGGTTCCAGGCCACAGCAAGTTTTGGGAGTCAGGGGCCTGTCTAGATGCCAAGTTCATCAGACAAGAGATGTGGGGTGTAGGGTCTGTAGGGCTCTCAACATCCCAAATGTTATCTCCTGTCCTTCTCTCTGAGTCCAAAGAACATACACAGGAAACTGCCTCAGAGCAATGGTTGATGCTAGTCTGCCATCTCATTTTAATTAAAAAAAAAGTAAAATAAATCAGTTTCTCTATGGAAGTGTTCAGGTTTAGAAAACAAACTGAAATCAGGCTTCTGATGAAATCACAAAATTTCCCATGGTAGAGTAAGTTAGTGAAAGAGAGGGAAGGAGAGAGGTGGAGGATGCACCTGCTGACTTGTTCTGCTGCTAGCCACAACTATTTCATTAAATATTATTTTTGCTGATTTGAAAGTCACACAGTGCCATCTAACCAAGAGAAAAAGGGAAAAAACAAACCAGACAAGTAACCAGGAGCTGTAAAGAGCTGCCACCCGTGGCACTTTGGCACTACATCACAACTGGAGGCTTTTAATATTATAGTGTGGCATTAGCCCAGGAAAGTGCAGAGAAAATGTGACAAATAAACAGCATCTCTTACCAATGGTCTGTGTAAATGTTATGCATGTGCTGGAAGGGGTAGTGAACCTTGCTCAGCCAAGCCAGAAAAGCTGCAGCTTCACTGCCTGCTCAGAGCAGCAGAAATAACCCACAGAAGAATTGTTTGAGAGCCAAGCCCATGTAGAAACCATCCAAAAGTGAGCCAGGGCTTAGCCTCCCTCCTTACCAGATGGGATTTTCACATTTCTCTTCCAAATACATATTTTTCATTGCATGAATGAACCTGTGAGTCATGAACAATTTCAGGTACATAAAATGAGATTATAAATGCTGACAAACAGCCAAACTATGAGATAACAAACAACCTTCCACCAATAATAGCCTAGGTCTCTGGCTGTGAAGGTACTGGTGGCTGCATTGGGGTTGTATTGAGGTTTACAGTAGGATATCAACATACTTCATTTTTAGGCATCTACCAGACACGGCACTCTGAATTGTTTGGTAATTCACAGAAGCAGTATAAGATGACAAAAAGAAATCGTTTTCAATTGGGATCTATAGGAATATTTGAACTTCAGCCCTTAGGGTTAAAGAGCAAAGCTTTATAATTCGTCATGCCACTCATCCAATCAGTTTCACACATACAAGTGACAAGTAATTCCAGCTCCTAATATATCTGTTTTAGATACATTGATCCGGAAAGAGTTGTCCTGGTGATGCTAAAGGCTGTAGCCACAAGGGTTCAGAGGAATGTTAAGTCTGATAACATGGACTTATTAAACATTCGGAGTCAGGTCTTGAGATGATGTAAATTAACGGAGCTCCATGAAAAGAAAAAAAACCAAAAAACAAAAACCTCACACAAAACAAGACAAACAAACAAAAAAACCCCCCAACCTATGACAGACAAGAATTCAATCCACAGTCTCTATGCAGAAGAAATAACTTCTCCTCTAAAATGCATATTGAAAGCTGGGATTTGCCCTGACTATTTCTGAGCAATGCTGCCTTCCTCCTGAACCATGGACTTTGGCAGGAGCTTAAAAACAGCAAGGAACAGAATTTTTTATCATCATTAATATCAACAAAAGTTTTAGTAGGTTTGAATTCAGAGATGTCTTTCTGGATAAACCCAAAGAAACATGAATATTTGTTTGAGGATTATTGCATTTATTTAAATCTTAGAAGTACTTTCCAGCCCTATGCTGCTCACTCAGTTCCAATAGATGTCTGTTTTTGCTGCACCTCTCCCAACCCATTCTTCCTCAGTCCTGGTCTATAAACACAACAGTGACATTCCCCCCCGGCCCCACAAATTCTCTTCCAGGTCTCAATATTTGGTTTACTCTTCAGTCATCCTGAGGATAGACAAAGGTACTTTGACAAACCTAAAGTGACTTTTTCAGTGTATTTCAGGGCAGATAAGATTAAACTTACAGTCTCCCTTATAGACATGGAAAGTTTGAAACCTTTATAGCATTAAAAAGATATTCTTGTGAACAGAAGGCTAGCCCAATTCCCCACAGACTCATACCGTAATTAAACTGGCTATTGAACTTCTCACAGTTGATAACATTGAAGCGATAGGGAACTGCTAACTTCATGTCACGGACTTCAAAGTAGAACCATTGGTGATGCTGGTTGCTGTTCACATCTGCATTCATAATTAAGTCATACTCAAACCTGTTAAAAAATATAGCCATGAACACACCATTTCTGCCAATGAACATGCTGACAGCAGGTTATACAGCCAAATTCATTATCATTTTCTGATCTTCAGAGAACAGCATTAAACTCATAGTGCCCAAACACCATTAAATACTCGCTCTATATTAGTCATGTCAAAACATTTTGAGCTGTTTTCTTACTCCTGTTGCTTTCATGACATTTAGGTGTAGGAATGCATGATTAGCTCTGAGTCACATAGCCTGCTTCCTTGGCTGGCCCCTTCCAAACCCAGGAGAATGCCACCATGCCATGCTGTGGTGGCAGCAGAAAGGCAGGCTCCACGTGTACTTACTCACGCACTTGGATGGCTTTGCGAAGGTTTCCTGATTCAAACTTGGAGAAGAACTTCAAACAATCTGGAGCAGCTGGCCTCGAGCAACTGCTGTAAAGCAAAGCAAGGACACCTACAGGAGGCTGCTTCAAAGACAAGCTTTCCCCAGCACCCTTTGTATGCTATAATAGGCTTTAATTTTATTTTTTTTTAATAAGCAGGACCCTGGGTAGTAGCAAGAGGTGAGCAATTCCATAATCTTCCTATCCGACACATCTTTCCTCTTTATTCTTGCTTAGTAATTCTAAATCACATCTCTCTTTTCCACAACACTCCTTTTTGTCACAGTTCACATTTGCATTCTTTATTTCAGTTACTTTTCCACTGAACTATTGGCTATTACTTTATTAATTGCAGAAGGCAGCTTTATACAATTACTATACATTTACTCTTCTCTCATCTATATAGTTTCCTTCTCCTATAGCTTAGAAATCTTTAAGTTAATCTTAAACAACTTCACAACTTTCTTCTACCTCAAACTGTCCTTCACCTTTTTTTTCAGCCAAACAATGTTCTCCAACTCATTAATTCTTCCTCTGAATTCAATTTCTTCATCTTTGGGACCCTCTCAACAGCCCTGCACCACTTCTCAAAGACAACTATTCCTGGCCATAGCTGAGCACTTAAAGTAGTTCCCAAGGCCATATGTGCAGTTTTCAGAACACTTTTGTGAGTGTCACATTTATAACACACAGTACACCTACAGCCTATGACAATGGCCGTACAGTCAATGGGAAGTGCTGCTTCAGGGTGCAGAGAAACTACATTCACAGCTATAATTCCCAGCACCAGTCTGCACACCTCTGTTCCAAATCACCACATGCAATGCGGACATATCCAGGACAGTCCATTTTGATGCATGGATTTTCTTCCTCTGACTAAATGTTTTGAGGCTCTCCTGCTCCAGTGACTTCCATAACAAATTCTTTCCCTGGAGTCATGTACAAGGAACCTGCTCCTCCTGGATATTTTCTCCTTTGGTCCTTCACCTCCTGTGTTTTTCCTTCTTTATTTTTATCAGAACACTACACGCAAACTGAGCTCACCATCCAACCCAGCACTGACAGGACCTCTGGTTACAGCACTCCATTGGTGTTACCCACCTGGGCTCATCTAAATCATACACAGTTCTACCTATCACATCATCCGGCTGGATTAGGCGACGAACATCATCTAGGACTTTGTCCCTAGGAAAAAGAAAGCAGTAAATTGTAATGACACTGCATGATATGTCAATATTGGGGATTCTTCTAGAATATATATGAAGAGTCTTAGGAAATTGTTTTTAATGACTGGTAAGGAAGGACTTCCATATGTTAATTCCAGGTGAACTTTTTCTTTTCCCACCATGAGAATTTTTCTGCTCCATTCCCACTACAAGTTGCCTGTAGGGTTAAATTACTGATTCTGCAAAATTTTCATCCTCTATAGCATTGTGTCAAGTTTGATTTATCCCCAGTTCTTCCCAGTCAATGCCAACCTCTCAAGTGGCCAGTCGTGCCCTTTGAAGAAATATCTGCCATAATTTATAAACCTACTAGGTCTGACTCAGGGAATCTTGACTTTAAGTCAAGCTGATTTCTACTATTTAAATGGAGCTTCTTTGATCCCTGATGATGATCAAATGTGGAATACCAGATTTTCTTCCTGACCTTTGAAGCAATCATGTTATGCCCTGAAGCATGTTATGATTATTTCCATTTTAGCTGTGCAGTTACACATGTTGTTATAGCCATAAAAGTAAAGCTTTTAGAGCAACAGTGCAAGAAGATGGTAAAGTGATTTTGTTGCTAAATAAGATTTTTAGCTTTTATATTTGCTGCAAAAAGAATCATTCTCTCTAGAAATCATAACTCAGTGTTCTTCACAAAAGCCACTGGATTACTGTTTATTAACTCTAAAGTTTAGCATAGAATTCAGCCTCCTTGTTATCTGCTAACAATTCCCTATACCACTAAAAAGAAATGTAAAGTCATTGCACACAGTCACACATGGAACTAACAATACTGTACTTATAAGATCTTCCTTTTCCAGCACATCTTCAAAACACAGCTTCCCACTCATCTGAACACCTAAATAGCCTGAGAAGACAGAAAGGATTTCCCCTCAAAGAGCCACTTGGAACCCAATGTTGCAAACACTAAAGGTGGTGGCTGGGTATAGTGCAAGATTGAAGGTAAACGCATATCCTGAAAGTCTTCTTCATCTCTAAAATGGACTTGTTCTCATTTGAGTGCAATAATGTCACAGATTCACAGCATACTCTAGGTCTTGGTCTGCGTACTTTAATGAAAAGCCACTAGTAAATCTGTGTCAGAACTTTGAGCAGCTGAGTCCTGCCACAAACATCAGTATATGGATGGATCTATCAATAACTGGTTTAAACAATAACAATTTGCAATACTAGATAGGGAAGTCTTTATGGATTCACAGAAACCATAAAAATCTCTCTCCGCGGTTGCCACTACCACCTTGATCTAGGAGACAAAGAAAGCAACTAGATAGTGCACAATTCACCCACTGACACAGAGAAAGTCCATGTCAGAGATAGGAAATAGCTTTGCCTAATCCTGCTCCTAATCCAGTGACATACCAATTCCCTTTCCTCAGGGGGAAAACCTAGATAAAAATCACCCTGCTGTTTGGCCTTGAGGCAAATAACTGGGTAGGAAAAATTTTTTTCTATAACTTCCTAAGACATTCAGAGATGTTAGAGTCAGACTTACATAAACCAGTTTTGAACCTGAGAGCTCTCAGTGTGGTGATTATATGACAGCATAATCACCTTTGAACACCATGTTTGCGCTCCAATGTGGGCTTGCTGTAAGGAGGTGGCTGGTGACCCCAGAAATCAGGAAATGCCAGGTCTCTGTAGCCTGATATGGACTTAACACATTGGGCTCTGGCTGCGTAGAAGTAAGGGCTGTGGAACAGGACAACCCCTTGGTGTTTCTCCAGAAGATTTCTTGCTGTATCTGAGCTCTCCAGCCTTCCTCCAGGACAAGGACTGGTTGAGGCCTCACAGTGAGGACAAAACATTTTTTTATACCAAGCACCATCTTTTGGGAGAGGGCGCAAAGCAAACAAGAAACTTCTGGCTGGATCTTCCTCTTCACAGAAGTTTGTATCCCAGGCTGCTTCTGCAATGTCTCTCTTTTCATTACTCTGATCCCATCTGCATTCCTCCTTCTTTCTCCAGCTCTGTAGTGGGACTTTGAAATCTTGTTCCCCTGGATCTGGTCCCATCTCTGTGACACTTTGGTTTCTCCATCTGCAGTTTGGATGTTTCACAGAAGTAGCACTTGGAATGAAATGAGAGGGAGTAGAGGGAAGACTCTCAGTCCTGTCCTCCAAGCTCTTCTCTTCCTTAGACTCCAGTTCAAGCTCCTTTAAGTTTAAAAAGCAGAAGGAATTAAAAGAAACTAAAGACAGATTGTGCCTCCTTCCAGAAGAAACCTTTCAAGGAAGAAGACAGTAAGTATTTACACTTCTCCCCAGACAGTACTCAACCAATAAAACAGCTAGAGCAAAATCATTGCATGGACCACCTGCCAGCATTTCTCTATCCACAAAGCTGTTTCAACAGGAAACCAAAAAGATCCAGCTGGAGATGGCTCACCCAGAAGACACAACCTAAATCAATTGTTCTACTAAATAAGGGCAGATATTTTGCATGGCATTTTGTGGTAATTTTGGCTTTAGTTTAAGCTAGGTCTAAAATTAACAGGCTCAGAGAATCCACATAGATTAGGAGAGACAGGTATCACCTGACTTAAGTAACCAAAGAGATATTTCATACCAGAAAACGCAAACCTGAGATTTAAGAGCCGGAGTAGGAGGTGTTCCCTCAGTTTCATCATGTCTACAGTAGAGGCAGGACACGCTGCAGCTGTCCTGGGCCTTGCTGCTGCCGTCGCAGGAGGGATGGGAGGCCCAATCCCAGAACCATCTTACCACCATGTTATCTTAGGGAAGCAAAATATTTGTTCCTAGTCTTTCTCTCTGCTTGGGTTTGTCTCTGGGGAATTGAGTTCTCCAGAGTGATTTTATAGTTAGAATGGTGGGATTTGTGTTCGATGGGGAGTGGGGAGTTATTTTTTGTTGTATCTAACTTGTATAAATGTGTGTAATACTGTAGTTTTCTTTTAATTTTCTCTTTTCTGTATAAATATATGTAGTTAGTTTAAGTATAAACCTAGTTTGAGTTTCCAGAGGTTTTTTCCCTCCATTTTCTCAACAGGGGGAAGAGAAGCTGACACACTGTGTTGGGCAGTTGGCATTTTGCCAGGTCAACCCAAGACATGGGGTTTTTTAAATATAAATGTTACAACAAAATAAAGGCAGCTAATTTGTCATGAAAAACTCCACCCGTTTTCATGCAAGAGTATAATTTAATCCCATTTGACTACTTATGATGGCAATCAATTTAAGAATACTGTGTGTATATGAGATACATTAAACCAGAAGCCTTTCCTAGATTCATATTTGAATCAAGGTTTCCAGCTCTCCTAAATTCAAAGACTTGTAATGAGTGCAATAGTTCTTTCTTTTTTTTTTTTGTCCCAAACTGCACTAGGAAAATTATTTGAACTGTTCATTTCATTCAGTGGCAGTGCAATCTTCTCCTCGTCCTTCAAACCACTAGTTGACAGTATTTATTTTCCACATCTCCTTCTGATCTTGATATTGCTGTTGAAATTGCCAGCAAGGATACAAATTATCTGACAGATTTCTCATGTGGCAATTGATTCAACAGTGCTCATTTAATCTATACCCAAAAAAATGTGCATCAAACGTCATTCCCTTTGTCACTCATGATTCACACCAATAAGCTACAGCAAAAAGTCATAATCTTTGGTTTTCCAGTTCTATAAGACTTAGAGGATTCCTTATGCAATAGCCTTGTCTAGTCATCACTTGTCAATACCCCCTTTAAAATATTTCTTCAATTCTGGAATATTCATAAATAAAGGAAACTGCACTATGATCATACCTGAAAATTAAGAGAAAGTTCTGGACACATGGATTCATATTGTCCAAGCTCTTCCTCTGGTCGGTCAAGCACTGCCCTTGACTTCAATTTATTCACATCCGTCTCCAAGTCGTAATCCTCCAAAAGCAGAAAAGCACATATATTACAAATGCCCCACAAGATGATCTTGACCATCAGTGAACCAGGGATAAGAACAATATCGGAACCTTTCACAGCTGAAAGTTCCTATGCATCAATGTGCAGCTTCACCCATATCAGATAAGAGAACTAAAGCCAAACTGTGTCAAGCACTCAGTCATTAAAACAAACAGACAAACAAACAAAAAGAAAACAAAAGGAACCCAAACCAAGCAGGAAAAGACAGGGCAAGAGGATGGAGACCTGGCATGGCATTGATGGCCTGGCATTACACTATAGCATTATTCAAATAATTCAACAGGTCTATATGTCTTTAAGTAATGTCCCATCAAACATCATCAAAGAAGTGATTTGGCCCTGACAGAGAGGCTCACTTCTGAAGCTGTTATCAAAACAAAAATGTAAAACTGTCTGAATGCACAAGTGTCCATGGTATTTCAAACCCCAAGCTACACTTGTGCCACAAAGCAGGGTCTGAACTGGTATTTGGACCTGAGTAAAAGGGGCAATGAAGACCTGGAAGGAGCACGAGGTCAGGTTAAAGGGATTTCCCACTAACAGTATAATGATGTATAAGTTGCTTTGAACTTGCTGAAGATTTGGATTAAAAAGAAGAGTTGGCCGATGTGGTGATTTTGATTTTCACAGAACTATCTGAACAGTTCCTGATGGGAATGTAGAGGCAAGTTTCAGTTTGGTTGTTATTTCTAGTATGCATATGGATGTATGTCATGTAGCTGTAAAAATGTTTGTAAACCACATCAATACCAGGAAACACTGTGCAAAAGATCTCATACAAAAAAAGGCAAGCTGAAAGTTCATTATCCATTCCCTTCTTGCTTTCCCTTTAGCAAGATTTTTCAAGGAAGATATATGAACAGCACACCAAACAGTACTTAAAACTCATATTCAGAGCAAGCTCTTGGGTTTTGTTGTTTGGGGTTTTTTTTTGGTTTTTTTTTTTCCTAACTCAAAACTGCTTACATATACTTAGTAAATCCTTATGAATAATTAAACAGTTCAGAAGCATATAAGAGCTGTTTCTGAATGAATAACTAATTAAAGGAGGAGATAAATTCACTATGAACTTTATTCCTAATGAACATCTTGATGAGCTCCAATATTCAGATAAAAACAGTCAGACAGGGGCAAGTTAGGACACATAGCTAGTGTGTGTGGGATTTTTTAACTTCTTTTTCATTGGGTGACATCAGTTAAATACTTGAGGAGAAAGACAGGGCAAGTAATGAGAACACCCTTTCACAGAAGTCTCAATCATATCTAATTAGACTGTGTTTGCAACTTCATTTCTTTAATTCGCTTTCCCAAGCCACTTTATGTGGCTAAGACTTATTAGCAGCATTCAGTACTTCACATTTGCATATGAGCTTGTTTGTATTTTCACAAGAAAAAAGTTTGTACTCTCATCCTCAGCTGGTAGGGGGTTTTTTGCCAGTTTGGTCACTGCAGGGAGAATGCTAAGGGAGAACTCGGGGGATAATTCATTGTATTATTTTTCTGTGCACAGTAGCAAATAAAGAAAGAATACAGGTTCAAATACCCTGCTGTGTTTAAAGTAACTAACCTTTTCCTTAGTGTGACTGCACAGCCCAATCATGCTCTGATATGGGAAGAAAGAGAGGATTAGTCTTTCCCAGGTGATAAATCAATTTTCCCTGACTAAGTGCTCTTTTTCTGGCATACACTTAGAGGAATCAAAGATCCACCATTTATTCCTGACTGTGTATGATATTCTAATAGTCACTGGTCAGTCTCTCTGTAGGAACAAAGAAGTCACCAAACCCACACCATCCTGAGTGGCAAGCCTGGCAATGAATAAAATAAATGCAGAGGAACACTAATGAAAACAGCGCTTTCTGCTTGTCTTCTTACAAGTATTCTCCTGTTATCCATGTAGTGTGTTCATATGGGACCATTCATATCTACTTTCTCTTCTTAGATAGTCTTTCAACGTGTCTAAATGGACAATGAAATGTTTTACTTTCCAGTATGTAGATAATTATGGAAACCATGGCTCATATACCTACTTCCTCCTTACTCTGCTCATCCTCATTATCCAGGTCTTTTTCAGCCTCTTCCTCTCCATCACTTTCATGGTCACCTGCAGAAGTAGCAAAGAGATAGAGGTAAAGGTGTACAACTTAATATCCCTCTCATGCCCTCCACAGAAATACATGTAAATGCTTCTATGTGTGCCACGCCCTCTCCAACCCACCACAACACTGATTAAAGCAGATCCCTTTTGCTAATCTCATATAAATGAATTTGGCACTAAATCACCCAGTCTTTAAAGCTCTGTTCTCTTGGACTCAAGCACTGCCTTTCAAAACCATGACAAATATCCCCATGGTACGGATCCAACCCATTTTACAAAGCAATACAGAGATTTTCTGCTTGGCTGCAATGATATTACAGGATGCTCTTAATCTATATTATCTAGATTAGACTGTTTCAGTGCTATGATTGTTACAGTACTTGAGCATCTTCCACATGAAACTGAATGCAACAGAAATTGCTTGTGTGTATCATGGAGCCTGCTGTTTCTTCTTTTCTGTGGAGTAGCTATCCTGGCTGAGTAGCTATCCTGGCTGTGCTTGAGTTCTGCTTTTAAACAAGAGCTCACATCTTTTACTCATGCAGCATGACTTCTATCTGCTTTTATTTTAGAAAGTGAAAAGAATAATTCCCACAATTCTTTACTGAAAAAAGCTGCAGGGCAGCCCTGCCTCCCCCAAACAGCCATGCACAGGCGTGTCTAGCTCTCTTGCTGTGGAGCAATGGCATCTCCAGCCTCTGCTATGCCCACTCTGCTTCATTATTTTCTTGGATAATAGAAGAATTTTTCTTTTTATTTTTCCTTGCTCCTTTAATCTACTTTAGTTTATTCTCTAACCTCCCAGCTCCAAGAAGACCTGGGAGTAATTTATTCTCTATTGAGTGACACTGTAGACCATCAGATTAATTTTAACTGCAAACCCCAGAACTACAATACCAAGTCTCCATCCCTCAGATCCCACACTTAATTCTCATGTCAGGCTCCTTTCCTTCCTATTGAATTCAATCTTCATCCATTTACCTTCAGATTCCTCACATGAAGGTTCAGCCTTGGCATTTCCAGGAAGAGGGAAGGAGTAGGAACTTCTTACTGTCATCACAGGCAGATTCTCCTTGGGGTAACACTTTCTCAGAATCTGAGTTGCAGTGGCTATAACAGGATCCAGATTTTTACAAGATAAACAATCCTAAAAACAAAAGGATGACAACATTAGGAATGTTTCTCCAAGCAGTGATGGGTTAATGATTGGAAAAGAGCTTTAGGATCAAATCCAATTTAAATGATTTTATGATTCTGAAGTATTTTATTATACTCAGGAACAGGAAAATGAATATATTGGGGTTTGGTTTTTTTGGTTGTACAAGATTTCACTCTGTTTTCTCATCTATGATTGAAGGGCATTATAAGATTCAGTGGGATTAACCAGGATTCCTGTAGGGAGGCTAGGAAAAAAATCATCTAAAGCTGACATGCTTAAAAGACTCACTACAAGAATCTTAGTATGTATTTCTACATCTCTAGGTATTTGGAAAAAGGGGGAGAGAAAAGACAATTTTGAAAGCATCTCCAAGCAAAGTTATACTATGGGTAGAGCAAACACCAGGGAGAACTGTTCTCTATTTGTTTCAGTTTATTCATTCTTTCACATGGTTTCCTTTGTTAACTTGTTATTAAAGGAAAGATTAGGAAAGACTGTCTTCATGTGGGAACAGTCTAACGTTCTTGAACAGTCTTACTATAGTCTAGTTTACTAAAACTGTTTTGTTTTTACTGGAACAGTGAACACAGGACTGTTTAATTGCCTGCCTTGAGACAGTCATCTTAATTCACTGCCAAGTGAATTTAAATAGTCAAGAACAAGGCATATTCATCTAGTCAATGAATTTCCACACATGGAGTTATTCAATGATGCCATTTGAAAGTCATATTTTTCTTTGTAGCAAATTAGCTTACAAGTGCAAACAAGCCTTCAGATACCTTACAGGGAATTTGTGGGACTGTTTGGATTCATGCTCATAAAGTGCTCTCAGATTCCAAGATAACACAGTTTACAAATGACTAAAAAATATTATATCATTGTATTGAAAAAGCCCGTTTTTACTGACACTTGAGAAATAGGCAGGAGACTGCTTTCTATGTGTATAAACTATTCTATTTATTTTGTGGTGGGGTAGTGTGAATGAGGGAAGAGTGAATCCTTAGATTGGAAAACTCATGTAAAGCTACCCTGAACTCAGAAGATCTACTTCTTAGTCTCCACACTCAATCTATTTTCTACTGCATCTGGAATATTCCAGATATCACAATATGTGATACATACAAAAAAAAGGTTTCAATATGACAATAAGACAAAAGATAATGAAGCCAATGGATGGCTCCTACTGGAAAATGGAAAGTGGAACACAGGATAATTTTCTTCTAGAGTAGTATAGGTAGGCTGAAGAGAAGCCAGCCAAGCTAAGACATCAGATGGATGAATGATAAAACACCAAAATAACAGTCCAGGCAGCAGTCTATCCTAAAGCAGGTACCAACCTGTTCTCTTGTCTCAGAGTAGGCAGCTCTGTCACTGCACACAAAGCCAGCCAGTGTCAATGTGAATATAACATCTAACTGTCAAGAAAGTCTAAGTGCAGCTAGGAAAAAGCAATGAGAACAGAAAGTAGTTCCTTTCCACAAATTATTTCATTATCTAAAATTATTTTTCACTTAAGGTAAAAGTAGAACTCAAAATATCTCTCCATTCCCCTAAAATATCTCTAAACTCTCCTTAAATAAAGTAACAGTCACTTCTAATCTATGTAAGGTGACAATCTGAACTATTGCTCTTCCTGTAAAGATGTAAGCTTAAGGGTTATTAAAAGCTCAGGTATTTCATCTGTCCATCAGCCCAGACAATAGGCAGCCATGGAGGTTTCAACTGAAAACCGTCCTTATAAATGGGATTTCCACTCGAGTTTAAAACAAACCGATCTTGGCAAAACTGTTTCCATATCAACAGAATTAAAAAAAAAAAAAAGGCACGACAAGTTTCACTTTTCTAGCCAGTTTGTATGTATGGCCAAACTTCGCAAACGAAGATTTGGGAAGGGCTCTCCCCACGTGCCCTTCCAGCCTGCGCAGTGGATTTTTTAGGTGAGGCACAGCGTGCGCAGAACTGGCCCCACCGTTTAAGTCCTAAGGTCCATCTGCCATGGCTGAGCAAGCTTGGACAGTGACAGTGAAATCCTCGGGACTGTCACAGCACCCGGTACTAACCAGGGCTGACCCTGCTGAGCATCCGAGATCTGACAGGATTGGATAGCAGGGAGGCATTTAACTGCCATGGGGACAGTCCCCACTGAGACTCGAACTTGGGTCTTTAGGATTCAGAGTCCAGAGTGCTCTCCTTTACACCATGGGACTGTCCCCAGCCAGTTTATAACACCTTTAAGGTCTCATTAACTGCTCAGATTTGGGTACAAGTTGATCACCACAGCCAGCACATTCCCAAAGGCACCAAAATACTGTCTACGCACAGTCACTGCTTTCCCAGTCAGGAGTGGGAAACACTTCCAACTCTTCATGTTTTGGAGAGACACTGACAAAATCCCAAAGAAGCAGTAAGGGAATATACTGAGCTTTGAATTTATTAACCTTGGTAATTTCTTGACCAAGGTCTCCCTAACAGTGCATATTAGAATAAAGCAAACTGGAGGCCCCTGGAGCTGTCATTTCCGCTCCACTTCAACCTTTGGAAGGATTAGCATTATCAGTGCTTACTGGAGCCTTAGTATGTCATTTCCTGCTTGCTTACCCAAGGTGACCCCATGTTTGCACTTCCCATGGAGTTGCTCCCAGGCTGAGCTATCAGGAGATGTTAGCTCAGAAAGCTTCATGGGCTGCAGAGGGGGAATGAGCCGACATCTCCCCTCAAGTAGCTGTTTCCATCCACCCTACTAAAGTTTCTGCAGACCAGGGACTTCTCAGTAACACAGGCCATAGGCCTTGGAAGGTCTGCTAATTCTGGCCACCTCATCCCAACTAAAGAAATGGTCAATTCCTTGAGAGGAAAGTGAAATGAAAACATTCCTGAAGTCTCCCATATACTGTTAGTAAGAAATATCTTTCAGTCACAGTAGAATCATTCATGACAGTGATGGGAAAGTGGAAGAAGTAAACACACTAGATCATAAGGCAATGGATTTTCTAAAGGAGAGGGGTCAGGCTTTTCTTTCTTTCTGTCTGTGATGGTCCTACAATGAGAAAATGCACTGGCCAGTAAGAATGGCAATGGAAACACACTCCTGTGGAATCAGGTCTACAGCTGAAGGGTTTTCCCTAAGTCTCTTCTCCACAGCAGGCTAAGGAAGTGTGTTGCTGAGAGACTACGGAAACATTGTTCTGTACCTGTCTTTTCTATACCTTACAGGGGTCCCATCCGCAGGACTACGTCATCTTTCTTGAACCCACATGAATGTTTCACAATATTAAAATTTGGCCTTCTGAAAAACATATGATAGATGTTTCTCATTAGAAAAAGCTTGGCTAAATGAGCTGATTTTGGAATGATCCAGATACCATAAGGAAAAATCTCACAAAACACCTAAGCAATTCCTCTGTAGATATATTGCATTATTCTTCAAGAGAGGAGGTCCAAGCAGACAGCCAGATGCACGGGGAAAGAGAAAAGAAGCATTAAAAGCCTGAACTTGAACTGCCATGAGACCCAGAGGAATTAAGATTTTTTTTTAAACTCAAACATTTCAGCTTTTCTGAACTACTAACTGTATAAAAGTCAATATTTCTTATTATCAGTCTTTTCATCTATATGTCCTCTTCTGAATTTATATAAGTATGGAATTTCCTGCACTGTGAGGTAAAACCCAGCACTCTACTGCTAAATCACCTCATTTAAACACAAAAAGCACCATTTACCTGCACACTTGTGAAGAGAATCTCCATTCCCTGGGAACCAAGGAAAGTCTCCCTGCCCAGCTGGATGTTGGTGATGTACTTTAGGCAGAGCAGGAGACCCCTACGAATGTAAATGTAGTTGTTGGAGACATCATTGCGGTGCCAGTCTTGATAGAGTCTCAGCAATTCACCCAGGTAGCCCCTGTTCACTGCCCGGCGGCTGTTAGACTCTGAAAATAAAGAGAAAATGCTGAATTAAACTGTTCTGTGTTTCACAACCACATGGCTACTCTGTGCTCTAACTCAAACTTTAGGACCTGCTCATTCCCAATTAACAGTCTTGGATTAAAAAAAAAAAAACACAAAAAAACCCCAAACCAACAACAACAACAAAAAAAGCCCACCACCAAACTGAAACATTTTTACTTTGTCTTTAATTATTATTATTCAGGATGTTATTTGCTAACCATAACCTAAGTTCTTGGAATCATACATGAAAAAAAGAAGTAGTGTCTCTCCTGTCTATCTTCAAACAGCTGCTCCAGAACCCTCCAGATGAACCAACCATGAGTGGCGAACAGGCAGGGCCCATATATCCTTCCAAGCACTAGCAAAACCAAATTCCAATTGCAGCACCACAAGATTTCCTGAAACTATGGAAGTTCTTGAGTTGTGAGAAAAGCTAAAGAACAGTAATATTAGCCAACAGCAGGTCATAAAATCTTCACATGGAGCTGTACTTCACTCCTGAGAGAACACCGTGCTGAGATCAACAAATTCAGAAACCTTGTGGCTGTACAGTCCTGTCACAGCCAGAGAAATTATGTGTAACTTCTAAATGTATTCCCACACATACCTGTACAGTGAAAGCCAGGAATCAAGGGATTCTAGAAACCCACAATACTTAAAAATTAACAAAACACCAACATGAGCAATAGCAGTTGGGGCTTCTTTTCTATTGCTTTCTGGCTGTAAGATTTTAAAGGTCACATTCAGCTAATGTTTAAAGGTTTTACTTGCATAGGCAAGAAAATGTAAAAAAAATTTTAAGAAAATAAACTTTATAAAAATATGAAAGATAGTTGCAATATTCCCTTAATCATGTAGCTCCAGGATACCAGACTGAAAGGAAAGGAGTATAAAACTTCTGATAAAAAACAAATTCTGCTGAGCATTCTAAAACACATCCCTTCACCCACTGCATTCCTTGCCCTGCCCCTCAGGACAAACATGAAGCTATACTAAACTCTAGGCTCTCTCCCTTCAAACCAATCCTGCCTAAAAATATTTTCCTGACTGGTCCTGACATTCCTTGCTGTGACACACATTAGAAGCTGTCAGGAGCTCAGTAATCAACAGAGGGGCCAGGTAGCATACATGAGGCACAAGCTCAACTCCCTGAATACCAATCAGCATTTACAGCTCACAACAGATGGCTCTTCGTATGGGTTCTCCAGAGCTAGTAGGCTCCAATCCACTTCTAGTTCATTAAGCAAAGTGCCAGAGAATCCCCACACCTGGAACTTTAAAGTCATCAGTGGGGATTCACAAGACAGAGGTTAAAAGAGAGAATAGAAAGATGCTGCCTCAAGAAAATCAGTAACAAGAGAAACCACGGAAGGAGGAAGCAGCATAGGCAGCAAACCTCAATCCTAGTGAAGGAGCAGATGGAGATGTTGGAAAGGGAAAGAAGTCATCGAAAGTTGTCTCAGTCTACTCTCTGCAGGACATTAGCAAACTCTTACCTGGCAAAGCTCTTAGAGAGTTGTTCTGCTACCTGGCCTGCCAGCAGAATTTTAGGTAGAATTTTATCTACCGCTGGCATCACAGTGCTGGCAACAAACAGCACTCCCCAGACCAGTTTGCCAAATCATTTTAATCCCACTCTGCATCTTCACACTACCCTGCTGACATGCCCCCACACTGACGCGCTGGTTCCACAGCTATTCCTGTCCTACACAGCTCTGCTCAAGATCTACACTTTGGCCTGCAGTTCTCTAGCACTGTATCCCCCTCTTGTTAACCATCTCACAGTAACTCTGCCTGAACATCTTGTATTTTGAGGCTCAGTGGTTGTCAGGAGGTAGAAGGTCATCCTCCTTCTTTGACCTTCACTCTGTATTTCTGTTTTCTATCTGACTTTCTGCAAGAAAACTTTAATTGCTTGAGAATCCCTTATCAATCCTAATGATTTTATTCATGATTTCCTGTTAATCCTCAACCAGCTGTCGTGTTTACTAACCGGCAAGATGCCTAACCCCTTAAATCAGTCAATCTTCCTTGAAGAATTACTAAGGAAGCCCTGTAAAAGTCAATAAGTATATAAAACATGACAAGAAGAAGTGAGTCAGGGAATGTAAGGTAGGGACAATTTAGATCAGACTCAGAGCTTCCCTGAACTGTTCAGGGACAGATGAAATTGGACTAGATCTAGAGTTTTACAGCCTCTAGCACTCGGTGCTTGAAGTCTAAGCTTTCTATGTCAATGCCAATAGGAAGAGGAAAAAAATGGAAAGCACTGTGTGTAGAGCTTCTTGGGGAATTTATTAAAAAAAAAAAAAGAAAAAAAAAGAATTTTAATAACTTGTATTTGCAATTTTTTTCCTCACATCTTTTAAGACAGATTTCCACATTTGATTGCCAGCTCCATAGGGACCAGAACAGACAACTGTCCTATACCTCAGTTTTAATACTCGATGAAAAGTATAGAGGAAGCTGAGCAGAATAACTTTGTTGTTTCCTCTGTGGTAAGCAAGTACTTACCCCCTTTAGGATCAAAACAGTTGCTTTGAAAAGTGAAGCTGAGATAGTCTGTTCTATGAGAAAGAGATGGAGAGGCAAGACTACAGTTTCCTCAGCCCTTTGATCAAAGGCAATGAGAATTAATTGCTGAGGGGGCAAAAAGCACATTCATTTTGTTTCTCCTGTATGATTTCATTGATTTTTCTCTGCTCTCCTCTGCTGTCAGTGTTTTTCTTAATTTTTTCTTTCATTTTTTCTAGTCAATAAAGTAGTGAATAAATGAAGGAGGAAGCATGCCAAGATCTCCAGAAGGCAGAATGGAAAAAGGAGGCCTCCCCACCTGTCTATGTCTGTTGGTCTCTCCATCTAGGGATGTACCAGCATAGGTATCTATCTATATTTTGGCACAAATACAGATGGTGGAAATGAATCATACAGGTACAAGCAGCACTGCACAGATTTTTAGGCAGCAAGAACTCAGCCCTCCTGGAACGACTATGTAAGATCTGTGTGGTAAGTGGCAAAATGTACTATGCCTTACTGTTATTCTTCAATTAGTTCCATTCCTTCTCCCTGGATATGGTCAGTGTCCAGTGGAAATAGAAGTTATCCTCCCACGCATCTTTCACAAGTGCCCAGGGATGGTATTTCCTATTTTGAGTGAACAGAACTGACTTCTATTTTATGAGACCATCATTGGGAACTCAGCACCAAACCCAAAAAGTCCTGGGTTTTGGCTAAAAACTGGGCTAATAAGTGGGCAAAACTGCACATAACAGCAAAAGTCTGATTGTACATCAACCCCTTTATGCTATAAATATCTGCAGCCATCAGGGCCTTTTGAGCTCTCCCCTCCACAGCAGTCACCTTCATCATGGTGACCACTCCTTGAGTAGGGATGTCTCTCAAAGTT
The DNA here is from genome assembly GCF_047495875.1 of Pithys albifrons albifrons. Classification (NCBI taxonomy): domain Eukaryota; kingdom Metazoa; phylum Chordata; class Aves; order Passeriformes; family Thamnophilidae; genus Pithys; species Pithys albifrons. The sequence goes on from NC_092470.1 coordinate 14,817,615, forward strand.
ATCTCTCAAGGCTGAGAAATGTCTTACTTGATACTAGACCTGATGGGTTGGTAAGTGACATTTTTTGCATACGTGTGACATTTAAAATACATATAGTAAGCTTCCATGATATTATTTGTCTCCCATACTAACCTTAAGTGCAGTAGAGTACTGCCCTCCAATACATAAATATTTTATTTTGTTATTAACTATGTTACATACCCAGATTGACTCATTAAAACAAAACTAACTACTAGATCAGATCTGTCTGAGTGATCTCTGGCCCTTCTCCTGTGGTAGTCTAACTTCATAGTCTTGTTCTGGCATCTCTGACAGGGGTGGACTGTCTTCACCATCATCCCCAATCCAATCCCCACCACATTATTTTATTTGTCAGAGTTTCAGTTCTGCCTCTGAGTCTGGCCTAGGTCATAAGGGAATGCTCAATGTACTTTCCCACACCCTTCTAGAACTGCCTCTCCATTTGTGGCTTCCAAGGCAGTGCTGTTCATCAGTAAAGTTTAGGTACTGCAGCACAGAACATGTGCTCTGAATCACCTGTACAGTTAGAAATATGGAAGCCTCAAATGGCTCAAGATGCATCTAAATCAGCAAGGGGATCACACAGGACAAAAATCCCTGGCTTTGACAGAATTCTCATTTTGTGTTAGGGAACAAGGGACAAGGACAGACTTCAAAGTCACATTTTCAGTTTAGTACATTAAAGTCTCATGACCACAAGTGTTCCTGCAGACATTTCTGAAGCCCTCCTCAAAAGCCAGTCCCCTTTGAAATGTTTGCCAAGAACACAGGGACCACTGGAAAACATACAGCATATTTAATCACAAAACTGTATTACAGTCAACCTGAAATACGATGAGCAATGCACTGCTTACTAGGCAGAACAAAGAGAGGTATTTATCTTTCTGTCTATCTGCTTAAATCTCTTTGTTGATGCCACTCAGCTGATTCATTATGCCAAGAACAGACATTACTATAGTTTGGAGATAAGAATGCTCTGCTAAATTAACCCTATGGCCCCTAAAGAAGTGAAAGGAATAAGAAAATATCCAACTTTGCCACTCTCCTCTAGTGATTGCCTCTTGGAAGTAAAAGATGTAAGATATCTTCTAAAGCAAAGACAATACCACTACTTTATTCAGTCATTGAGAGGTCATTTTTGCTGGAGAAAAGCACAAGGATTCTCTATAGAAACAAAACTGTCCCCATGGAGAAACAGTCACACACAAAGTGCTGGGATGAATTCAGACCCAGTGGACTCTGCATTTCCAGCAGGAAGCTGGTATTAGCTCTGCTCCTTCTGGAATCCAGAAGACTGGGCTGTAGTTGTGCCCTATAAACTTCAGGATCTAGGCATTTTTTTAAGCTCTTAGGATAGACAAACACTGGCACAAGACTAGAGAACACAGATAGTATTTTCTAGCAACTAGAAATGCCATGTTTTGCTCCTAGAACAGGAATGAGTCATGAACAGCTTCAGTACAAGAACAGCTCCTTCTTTGTACTCCAAAATACTTGGTTTAGTCTGAGGTGTTGACCAGTTCAGTGGCAGTCACACAAACTGTAACATGATACAGAGATTATTCTCTACTTGGTTTTTGTTTCATTGTTCATATGCATAAATCACAGAAAAGGAGGCCAAACCCTCCTGAAATAACCTCAGGAGGAAACTGATTTTCAAAAATGTTCCCTTTTTCTCCTTTATGTTTCAGTTTCACAAAATCCTCAGTTTTGCAACTCACCAGAAAAAACATAAATCAAACAAAAAAAAAGAAAAAATAAAAAAGAATACAGCTGCACAACTGCACAAAATTTCCCGTGTGATTTTTTTGATTGAAGTGAATTGAAAGAGTTCAAATAAGGATGTTAGAATTTGGAAGACTTCCTCAAATTCAGGCACTGAATTTTCTGAAGCCAGATCATCACTGGAGGCACAAACACTGCCCATGCCAAGACAAAGCACTAAGCAATCACTATGAAGGATGCCATCAAAGAAAAATGCAGCTCCTTGACACATGTTTCGTTATACTCACCTTGAGGAGCAAAACAGAAGGAAGTTGTCATGCCCCAGGAGATGAAACCAACCTTTTTCTCTCAAGCAGCAAGTTACATTCAGTTTGGGATATGTACGTGAATGAAGAGTCTTGGGGGTGGGAATATAAACGACACACAAAAAATAATTTTTTTTCACACAAAGTGGCTCCACTCAAAGAGATAAACTTAAAAGTACAGAACCAAGACTATCTGCATTCTGAAATTCAGGAACAAAAATGGATACAAAGCTTGTTTTAGATTATTATGAATTAAACCATTTGCCTAATTCACCTCTGATCACAATACCCTACAAGTTGTGATCATGGATTTGGAGCCAGACTGATAGTTGAGTTTGAATCTAGAGATGGATAATAAAGTCTTAAACTGATCATGAGTGATGGGTACCTAGCACATAATCAGGAAAAATCACAGACATCATGCTGTTGGCTACAGAGACTGGGATGGTTTAACAATAGGGTATTTTGACTCAAGATCAAAGACCTGCATCACTGAATCTGTTGTAATGCATTATGAATTCAGATGTAGAGAGTAGAGGCCTTTCAGAAACCCTAATCTGTTTCTGTGCTAGAACGTTGCTTTCTGTTCCTCAGAATTACTTGCCCCTCCCTGATGCCAGCATAAAAGGGAAAGAATGACACTGATTATTTTATCCCACCAGCCACAAGACATAATCCTTATGCTTTGATAAAAAAAGGAGCCGGTGAAAGGTTAAATAAAGGTTAGTTGACAGAATATGAGGAGGAAAGTGCAGGAAATGAGAGATGAAAGGCTGGTAGGGGGAGGCAAGAGGATAAAGACACAAAAGTAGGAAGGAAGAGATATAGAAAGAGAGGGGAAAGGCCATCAGCAATAACTGCTGTTAGCACACAGAATTGTCTTGATGAAATAAGCACTATCAGGAGGTCACCACAACCTGTCTTTTTAAATTGCTCATTACACTTTTACTAGGCAAGGATTGCACTGAGAGCCCTGCCTGTTTCCCCAGCCTTTTGCCTCAATATCCGCTCAGCAAATGCCTCTGAGACCAGCCCTAGCTAATTTCCTTAAAGACATGCAAGCTGGTAATTCTGGGAAGCACAGATAGTCAGGAATAACAAATACAACCAAAATTAGATTAAAATAACCTGCTGATAAACAAATTACTCACCCAAAATACATATTGGATGAGGCACGGTGGGAGTGGGATCCCTATAATCAGATCGCCACCGTGTGGCTCCTGGTCCACCACATTCCCTCCAGCCTGCACACCCCAGGTGTGTGCTTGTCTGTGCTGAGATAGCAGGAGTCCAGTTTTATTCCATTCTCCCAAGACTGGGAATGGTTTGTCTTTTTTTCTGGGGGGCTAAGTTCACTAAAAGCAATAGACACTATGGCCAAGAGCAACTTAGAAGGCAACCTACACCTCCCACTGCTGTTCAAAAAGTCTCCAGCTGGAGTATGTCCCCTCCACACCTCAGGACTGCTTAATGATGAGCTTCCCAGGCCTTAATACAGAGCCAGATCAAGACAGGAAGATACATGTACAGTGAAGAAACAGAACAAAGCCAAAGTAGTCTGGAAAAAAGTAGTATGTGCACACTGGGACAGAAAGAAGAGACTGGGAAAGTTGAAGTGCCTCATCCCACCTCAGTCTATAGCTGTTCAGGATCTACCTCCTCATCCCACCCTGTGGTAGGCATCTAGAAACTGAAGAAGAAAGGATGGACAGGGCTGACACTAGAAAACTTAATGGTAACATCCAAGAGAAGAGTAAAAAACTCTTGGTGCTCTCATGGCACTTCAGCAGCATTATAAATATTCACCTACCAACATGGTCAGCCTGTATAATAATGCAGTTCAGTCAGAGGGAGTTAACATGGTGGACAGACAACAGATATGATAAAAAAAAGCAAGGTAATGAAGGAGGAACTTGCTATGAGTTGTTTGCTGCATGCACGTGGGCATGGCAGGTGGGGAACACCAACTGGGAAAGGAGCATGCAAGGATTGGTGAAACATTCTGGGATGCTTGAAATGAGATAGTTCAAGAGCGAGAGACTGGCTGATGGTCAGGCAAGAAATGTCTTCTCTATATCAGTAATCTGAGCTTTCACTGATAGAAAGATGCAGCACTGTCATTAGAAGAGATCTAAACTACTGCCAGTATTCACCATCCCTATGCCTATCATCATGTGACAATCACTAGACAGAGCATAACCAAGGTATCTGTCTTCTTTCACTGCATTTCCAAGCGTTTCTTTCTTGTTGTGAATAAAGCACAAGTTTATATTGTTCCATCACTTATTTCTTTGAATAATCTTATGCTTTCCCCTTTGAAACACAACAGCAACAATTTCCCAGGTACAGCTGCAGTAGTAATTTTTTCTTACACTGATGTCTTTTTTCCAGGCATATCTTGCTTCTTGCAGTTATGCACCTATTAAGTGAGCATTTAGCATCAGCTTCTGTTAGGAAAGAGAAGCCAAACTGTTTCCAGCCAGCCCCTGGCTCTGCAGGTGGACAAAGTCTCAAGTAGAGCTTATGGAAGCCTGAGGAGATGAAGATGGATATTTCTGAATCCATCAGGGAGAGACACTGCCATCTGCCTGCTCTCTTTAAAACTGCTGTGTGCTTTCCCATTGCAGCTCTGCTAAAAGAGAGAGGAACACTGACCTTCCAAGCGCAGTTCTGTGTATAACCATAATCCCCCTGATCACTTTGGGCTGAAGCACTCAAGGATAGCACAGGCCTGCAGGGGTACTCTCAAGAATGGGCATGTTCTTGCCCTGTCTGTCTTAGAGCCTTCAGCCCCAGCAAAATACAGTCTCCTTACCATTTCCCAGCAAGCAGGTTACTGCAAGACTCCAAAAAGCTCACAATAATCAGTCTACTAATTCGCTACTTTCCAGGGTTTCTGCCTCCCACTTTGTTTGTATCTCAGCTAAAACATGCTAAAGGGCTTCTGGGTGCTTTGCCGTATACAACTTTACCCCGTGTTCATCAGCTATAACAGTTACCAGATTTGAGTTTTAACTTTCCAAGAACCCCTGCACTATTCAAATGCACTAAGGTCATAGCCACAAATAAGTTAATTGTGACAAAGCAAGCTGTCCTGGTGTAATACTGAAAAAGAATTAATCATTTTTCCAAGCATGGCAAATTTATCTCAAAGAACCAGAGCTATTTCTCACATCTCCTGACCCATACCTCCCAAAAGACACAACTTGCTCATTTGTATGCAGCTACCAGAGCAGTCTACTCCAAAAGCCTGGAGCTTCTCATGTCCTGAAAAACACAGGGCAAGGAGAAAGCTAAAAGACATTCTTGGCCACTCCAGCATAAGACTGCAGCAAGCATCCAAAAACACAGATCAGGCTGACCTGTGGTCTGCGTTGTTCTATTTGGTTGCACAGTATCTCAGCACCATTTCCCAAATTCCAGTTACAGTGCTTTAAAAAAACATCAGCTGAAAATAGGTGATGTGTTATCCCAAAAACTCTTTACCATTAACAATCAAACAGCATTGCTGTTATTTGTGTTCTTTTCTCCCTTTCCATGGAAGCAGCAACAAATTGGGAAGGATGTCTCAAAATTACTTAGTTACCCGCCTTGGTCAAGATCTGCAACATTCCCAACCAGCTGGTGCAAATGTTCAACACAGCCTCTCACAGCAGGGGTGTACCCTGGCAATCACCATCTCAGCCCATGCCTGCACATTATCAGACCTGAAAAACTCAAAAGGGAGAATAAGGTCATCCGTTTTGGACAATGGAAGTTTTTCAAGCCTCTGCCCACAGCATCATTTCAATGGGGAAAGTACAGTGGTACAACAGCACCACAGGACAGAGAGATCCAGGCCCCACTCTCCTGGAATGCTGAATCAGAGCAATAAGCATTTGTCATTGGCTGGAGAAGTTCCCCAATTCTCCCGTTGTACCAAGACCCAGGACAACCACTGCTCCCTAAACACTCAAAATAAGGTCGAGCTTACCTCCCTTGCCAGCTTTCTCCCTGGCACACAGGGCACCATCGCCCACAGAGGTGTGGGAGCTCCAAGAATCATAACTACTCACACAGGAAACTGCTACACTACTGCCTCTTTTCTATGCACTGCTCTTTGGAACCAAGGGAAGAATTAGGTTCAGCAGGATCATTCTGTCTAGCAGCACAGCAAAGAAAGGAAAGCCAGAAAGAATATGAAGAAAAAAGCTTACTTGATTTCAGCAGAGCTGCCAGAGCCCCAATGGCTGCCCTGGGGAAAGAAGAGATGGAGAAATAATGTCAATTTATTTGATAATTTTTGTAACCTTCATCTTCACAGTCTTCTGGGCCAGGCTTCCCAGACGGTCTAAACCGACAGCTTATGATGGACTTTGACAGAACTGAAACAATGTTTTACACCAACAGAGGATCCACTCTGGAGCTGACTCAGTTATTTTAAAAGACTATTAGCCCTCTAGCTTTACTCTAACACTGATTTGTGGCGACCATTAAAATTTAAAGCAACACCCACATATCCAAAGTAATCTAAAAAGTCTTTAAACTGATGCGCCAGAGCTCTTTCTTTGTACCAGAGACTCAGCACTGTTGTTTGTACCAGAGACTCAGCACTGTTGTTTGTACCAGAGACTCAGCACTGTTGTTTGTACCAGAGACTCAGCACTGTTGTTTGTACCAGAGACTCAGCACTGTTGTTTGTACCAGAGACTCAGCACTGTTGTTTGTACCAGAGACTCAGCACTGTTGTTTGTACCAGAGACTCAGCACTGTTGTTTGTACCAGAGACTCAGCACTGTTGTTTGTACCAGAGACTCAGCACTGTTGTTTGTACCAGAGACTCAGCACTGTTCCACACACAAGTGCTTCTATCTACATCAGCAGATGGTAACTTCTGTATCAAGTTAGGACATCGATGTCAGTATTTCCAGCCAAATCCCACTTCTTTTTCTATTTTCCCAAAACAAGATTCACCCTGTCCTCCCTCCCAGCTTTCACTGAAAATAAAATTGAATTTCTTTTAGTTGAAACAATGTCTTGCATTGCAGAGGTATGTCAAGGGCTCCACTCAGGAGGACCTGTAAAAAAGATGCTAAAGCGCTGTGGTAAGACTGCTTGCAATGAGGAAGTAGCCACAGGGGAGAGAGAGACAAGTTTCTATTAACTTTCTGTGTCATTTCAATGCTCAGGTAAGCAAGTTAACCTGCCTGAGCCGGCACAGCAGTGGTTTGTTTGGGAGCTGGTCACTAACATTTCAGCTTGAAAAGCTGAACTGAGCTATCATTGCTCCTCAATATCTGGAAGCATGTTTCTTCCTCATGTGGAAAAATCTCCATCCCAATAGCCCCATGAAAAACTTTCTTTTCTGGTCATGTTTTGCTGGAGCAAAAAGATCCATGTTCTAACCTGGCTTACTGCTGTGAAGTTTCAAGTGCTTAGAGGTGATTAAATAAATAGAGCTACAAAAACCTCCATGCCCAAGGATTCCTTAAAATGTAATCTCTTTACAAACCAATCCCCAAATAAAATCGCATTAACTTCCATACTGAGCCAATTATCATTCTGCAGCAAATAAATAAATATTTTTTGTCATCAAGCTGCTGTTCATTTTGTGTCCTAACAGCAGCCGAGACTAAAATATTCAAGAGCTGGTTCTTGTTGATGTTGGGTCAACATCTCTATCTAAAGTCATTCTTTCATAATCAATCTGTCAGAGTTCAACAACAGCTTTACAAACTGCAAAGGAAATGCACACAAATATAGAGAGAATAGGAAATCAGTAGCTAAAAATCTCATCAGTAGAAGCACAGTCATGTTTTCATTGCTTCTTTAGCTCCACCTAAACAGCAATCATTCAGCTAGTGGGAGGAATACAGTCATCTACCAGCTATTCAGCCTATTCAAGAAAAGGATACACAGTCTTTCCCTGAGTTTAAAGTCTGGAATAAAGTAAACAACTCTAAGCAAGTTAAAATTCCACCCAGAGCATCTCCCAAAGCTCACACTCCAGTATGTGACTTGTAAAAAGAGACTGCATTACATACCTACATTTTACAGGCTTAATGTGATATCTCAATCACATGCCAGAGCAGCAGTGCAACGAAGGAAAACCAGATTATTGTGAGCTTCTGCTCTGAGCAGAAGACTTCTCAGTATTTCACACAGGCATCTGCTTTATTTTGCATGTGCTTATGAACATTGCAAAGAGTTTCAGTAGAGCTCCACCACTGCCATAAAGACACTGCCAGCAATCCTTCCATCAGCCAGTAAATAAAAGCTGGATCCTCCAATACTTTTGGAGTGGTCTGTGAACCACATTGTATACAACTTCATTCATCCTTAGAGGCCTTAGAACTCCCAGACAGTATAGTCCCCAATTCCTACTATTTTTATTTCAAATTTTCTCCAATTCCTCATCACACTTGACCCAGAAAACCTAAGTTCTCTCTGGCCATACTATAAATGATCCTTCAACAGCCTTAAGTGCTTCTGGTCACTTCTTTTCTCTGGGATTGCAAGCAGCTGATCTGCTCCAAGTCAAGGTGTAAGAGCTATTTGCAATTTTGAAGTGACCTGATAGAACAGGTTTGCAACTGCTTTGCTTGTAAACCTGAGAAACCCAAGATTATCATAAAGATGAACGTAAATCCACCCAGAGGGTGCTGCAGGATAGAAAACTGAGATATGGCTTGAAAAAAAAATTAAAAACTAAATGTGGTGTTGCCCGGTTCCCAATACCAGCTCTCACCAGAAACAAAAATTTTCATAATCACCATCTGCTTCTGAATCGACATTACAGACCTGCAGCTGCAGTTAAATGGATTGCCCACATCCCAAACTAACAGCCTACACATCCTCATCTCAGACCATGCCTGTACATAGTACTGCCATAAAATAAAACAGAACCAAACTGGGATGTTCCACGTCTTCAGGTATTGCAATCCATCACAAGGGGTTTGGCAGAGGCAAGATGCCACTTTCTGCAGGTCCTACAGCACATCCTTTACTGTAAGTCATAAGTAGGTGCAGAACCAATAGACTGACCTCAAAGATATGCATTGCTTTAGAACAGACTTTGAAAGAAAAAAATAAAAGTCATTAGGATAAACTGAAAAACAGAAAAAAACAGCTTTAAGGGATAAAACAGAGATACCAAGAGTAGATCAAGCCTGTCTAACTCTGTATCTTTCTTTGATAAGGTAATCTATTTTTTCTAGACAAGGGAGATATGGTAGATTTAATTTATCTGTACTTCAATAAGGCATTTGATATGGTGCCACACTGAAAATTACTAGGCAAGCTGGAGAACATGGGGATTAGTGTAAGAATTACACCATGGGTAAGGAACTGGTTAAAGAGGCAATGACAGGAGTTGTGCTGAAAGAGGAATTATTAGTCTAGAGGGAAGTTATGTGTGGAAGTCCTCAAGGATCTTTTGAGACTGATCTTATTTCATCTTTTCATTAATGACCTTGGCAAAAAAAGTCAGAGTATACTAACAAAATCTGCTGACCGTGTGAAGTCAGGAGCTGCTGCCAATAGCAGGGAGTTCAGAATATCTTTCAGGAGTAACAAGATGTTCTTGAGTTCTGAAGCAATAGAAATGTGATGAAATATAATAGTCAAAGTGCAAGGTTAAGCATTTAGGGTTGAATAAGAATTACTGTTATGAGCAGGGGCTCATAATTTGGAAATGAGTAGAAGGACACCCTGGATATATGAGCCCATTAAAGGCTGAGGACAAGCATGACCAGAAGGGTGACAACCATGAAAAGAACAGATCAAGTCTCAGGACAGCCACTGTGAGTGGAGAAGGGAAACTAGGAATGTTCTCATACAAGGCTTCACCTGAGCAGCTGTGTGCAGTACACAGAAGGAACCATGCAGAGGGGTGCTAAGGAAATCTTTATGGTCATGGATGCATGATCCATGGGGAGTTTTAAAGATCACAGTTTAGTCATCTCAGAAAAATGATAGTCAAGAGACAACTGGATTTTTCTTCACAAACACACTAGGTGGTAGAGAAGTAAACACTGAAGAAGACAGAACAAATTAGGGTGAAAACCAAATTTGGCACAAGGACAAATGGATATAAAATGGCATGAATAAATTCAACTGGAAATGAAAGGATGGAGTTTTAAACAGTGGAAGATGAAGGTCTGAAGCATCTTCTTGGCAGCAATGGGACAAACAACCTAACAATGCTGGAAAGGCAGCCTGAATTCCTTATAATGGAACTGCTAGGCCCAGTTGCCAATGAGGAAGTGGTCTGAAAAAAAGTGACCCAGGAATGACTATAGTCCTATATCCCTACATTTTAATCATAGATATAATGGCAGTGAAATAAGAAACAGGAATTCTAAAAGCAGAGTTAATTAACCACAGCCCAGAAAAGAGCAGCTGCAGCAGCTTAAGCTGGAAGTCTAAATAGTCCGATGTCCCGTGGCCAACAGTGACCAAGGACAGTGTACAAGACCACAGCAGAAACACAGTGCTAAAACTTGCAGAATAGATACAAACTCCAGCAGTTCACAGTCCAGAGATCCCATTAACTAGCAATGGTGCCTCTGGAATGGGTTTTAGCTGTTTTTTCTTTCAAATATTTCACTGGGAACTTTTGAATTTATGCAAACTCTTAGCATTCATAATTATCCTGGGAAATGAGTTCACACCTACGCTGCGTAGAGGGTTAACTGCCTGCATCTGTTTTCAGTCTGGACTTTCAATCAGCATTGTAATTTACACATTAAGCCAGATGTCAGCAAGTATCCCCAGAATATTACCTATCTTTGATGCTGAATGAATTCAAACATATGAAACACCGTATGAGAAACAATAAGTCATAGAAGAGGATGAAGAATAGGTGTGCACTGAAAGCAGCAGCCAGACCACTGAAGTATCAATAGGGTTAGAGCAAACCAAGCAAATGGTGCTTGTGATGATATCAACACCTCTCAGCACCATCTGGCAAACCAACAGCATCTTTTCTGGCATCAGAAGACAAAGAGATGAGTAAGCTGGGGACAGGAAGACACAGACAGGAGTTCATAAATTGTGCACAAGAGCAAGGACAGGGCAGGGTGAAGATGGGAACTGGAGAAAAAGTTTAAGAACACAAGAATGATGACTTGATGAGCCATTTGCCAGATCAGAGGACTTGATAGCATGCTGAGTGCAAATCTCTGCATTTGTCTCAAGAAGGAATGGAGGGAGGACAGGGGGGATGAGGCAGGACAGGGATTAAATCATTTCAAAACCTGCCAAATCTGTCCAGATGCCTTCCTCTGATTTTCTGTTCTCTATGGTAATAGGTTAGCAAAATCTAAGCTGTTTTGTCAAGTCCTGAGTATCTCAAAGGAGACTCACTTATATATTAAAAAAAAATATGTATCAATAAAGCTGCCCTGTCTTATAAGGCATAATAATAAATGCTGCTCCATAATCAGAAAACATTAAAAACTCCCAGTAGTAGCAGTCAAGACTGCCACTCTGAAGAATGGAAATCTTTGAAGTGTTTCCAAGTCAGCAGCTTGGATACTGGGCAAGAGTACAACTAGCAGACAGATAGAAAAATGCAACTTCCAGATCCTATGCTTAGGAACCAGAAGCAACAACAAAGTAAAACTCCGTGTCTCAAGCCAAAGCACAATTGGATTAGCTAGTAAAACCAGACTGCTAAAAAGCCTGGATAAAGGGCTCCTATGCCTAGGTCACACTTTCAGATCCAATCTGCCAGGACATTTTTTGCTGGAACTCACTGCAAACAGAGGAGCCCGAGAGCTGAAATCTGGTTTTCTTCTGCACTCCAATCTTACCTCACAGGTTGCAGAACAAGGTAGTATGACGGACAATATTGTGCCTCTGTTTCTGTCTCTTGCAGAAAAAAGAAAGACTCCTGAAAATTATAAACTCCACTACTGAAGAGTCACATGGTTGACTACATGAAAGGATTTAAAGACTCGTAGGACACATGACGCTCACCTGTTCAGGACTAGCTTGGAACTATGGACAAGGGACAGCAGGGAAGCCAAAGACATGAACAAAAAGGGCTCTGCAAATCAGCCCTCAAGTAATTTAATCATCCTTCCTTCTCCTGCAAAACTGTGCCTTCTACACATTAAAACACCCTCTTCAAATTATTAAATGAAAGCTAATGACTTGGTGCTTCATTAAGTACCTCTTCAGCCTGATGCCTGATCTAATTCTTTAAAGCACTCACACCTGGATGATAAAGATGTAAAACACTACTTTTATAGAAATTTAAGAAAAGATTCTGCCCCCTGTCTGGCAACCCACGTTGCTCAGCTTCTTTTGCTCTTCACCCTGCTATTTCACATATACTTAACTTGCTGCTATCATGTTTATTTATATCACAAGCAGCATGGGACGGGGACCCTTCAATATATATTTGAACAGCATCTAGCACAGTAGAATCCTGACTCAGGGCTCAAGGTATCACAGCTTACAGGCTTAAAGCCCCTAAGCTTCCACAGTCCCTGTCTTTGGGAGGAATTATGTGTCCTTGAATGTACACATTATCTGGCTGCATTTTGCCTCCAACCCTTGGGACATGTACATAAACACCAGAGTTTATACATTCACAGAGCCACTCACTCTAAATTTCACATTCAACAACTGAGAGACATTTAGAAATAGCATGTAGGCAGTATGGCAATAGGTGCTTTATAAATCCAAACAGAAGGTACACCTCATTCAAGGCAGATGCCTTGAATAGTCATTTCCCTCATGTCTCAGAAATACAGATCTTAAATATGCAGGCACTTGCACAGTGATTTGTTTTAAAGACTTAAAACTAGCAGCTTCACAAGTCTTGGAAACAGAGGTGGGCAGAAGCTGCTTAAGCTGCTGCCATTTTTATAACACTGCTAGTCTAGGACTTACTAGAAAACCCCCATCATCCTGTCCATTTTAATTCCAGCTCATTAGATAGGCTTTAAAACTTACACTAAAGGGAAAGCTTGCTTACAGTCTTCAATGTCCCACACACTGCCAACACGTGGAGTTTGGAAATCCAACTGTTGCACACAGATGTGCTTTCAGTGTAATGCTTAGTGAAAGAGAATAAAAATCACACACTCTTTCTACTGGATACTTCAAGTCCAGTGACCAGCATGTGCCAGCTCCCAGGTTCAGCTCAAAGCCTTCAATGTAGCATCTTCCAAACTTCACCACCTGCCCTGGAGCCCGTTAGGTGAAAATCAGAGGAAAAAGTATAGCCTTCCAGCCTCTTTCATCTCTGTCTCCCAGAAAGAAGAGTGACTCCAGGCTTATCCTCCAGGCATCCTTACAAGTATCCTACTTTCTCTAGTGTACAACAAGTACAGAAGGCGAGACAGCTGTATCCTAAAAAGTCAACCTATTCTTTACAGCTCTAAATTAAATCAGTTTCAGAGTAGTAACAAAGAAGAACAAGGTATATGAAATACACTCAAATCCTTGCCAAAAAAATGCCCGAGGATTTCTTGCAGTAGAGTACAGAGCTGGCACTGCCTCCCCAAGCAGAAGCTACACCTCAGATTATGTCAGCTCCCTCTCCAGGGTCAGATGTCACCAATATGGCTAGGGGAGGCTGTGACAGCTTGTCATTCACATCAAGATGAAGGGGCTGGAAGGATCAAAATCAGACAGAATTCTTAACAAATTCATCACCCAGGTAGTTCCAGGCTGACAGTGTGAGAATCCAGCTCTCCCACCCAGGGGAAACATGTAGGGAGACTGACAAAAGGGCTTAGTGCTATGCTTGATTGATTAAGTGGAGTGGTGAGGACACTCACTGAGGCCACATCTGCTAACAAGCACCAGCAGAGCTCTACAGATCATCTTGTACACAGTTAAAGTGTGTCAGTGAACGAGGTTAAATCCCCTCCCTTTCCTCAGGCAACTGTCTTCCACTCCCAACCCAGTTACTACTCAGTTCAGAAAGAGCCTGTTGGTCTGTTGAGGCACTCCTTAGTTGTCCTTTTTTTTTTTTTTTGGTAGCTCATCAGTTCTCCATTCCCAGCAGCTTTTGCTCTGGAGACCACAGGATTTACATGAACATTGTGCTCACTTGGGAGCACATGCTCCATGCATGGAGAAAGAAACCCAGTTCCATTTTGTTTGCTTCCAGATTGTTCAGCCTCAAACTTCTCTGAATGCTGTGTGCACCCAGAGTAAGAGCAGTGAGAGGGACACAATGCATGTATCCTGCTTAGGGCATGATGAAGTCTAATGGCACTTCTGGGTGACATACCAGGGAACCCTGGGCTCAAATCTCAGCAGGGCAACTGTGACTTCTTTCATTAAGAGCATTTGAACTGCAGGTGCTTTGCCACTGGGGAGTCTCTGATGGTGAACTATAAAGGGAAGGTAGAGCTTCAGGGCACCCAGGAGTTTATGATGCCAGAAAATAACCCTGCACACACACCACATTGCTTGCAAACCTCTGCAAGATTTTTATTTTATGGATACTATCAATTACTGGCAGCAAAATACTTAAGGGCAGCTTCTGTTACTGACAATCCAGGCAGTGAGGTATCTAACATGTCACTGCTTGTGCCCACAGCTATTTGAGAGCATAAAAGGGAGGCTAGTTTCAAAGTAATCAAGGCTAAGACCTGTAGTTCTCCTTGACTACTGGTTAGTAGAAACCACCTCTAAGGCAGCAGTAATCTCAGGGTACAACATCTTTAAAAAGCACTTTGTAAAGAAAGGTGCTCTTGAGCAATAAAGCAGTGGTGTTTGAAACAGCCACCTTTTCTACATAGAGCAGGGCTGCTGTGATGGATGGAAAAGATGAGTTTTCATTTCAGACATTCCTGCAGTTTCTTTCTTAGAATTTTGAGGTTTGCTTTGTTTGAGGTTTTTGTTTGGTTTGTCTTTCTAACCAAAGAAATAAACATCTTTCAGAGGAGATAATTTTAAAAATGTGTACAGTAGAAGGGACTTGAAAAGAACATGAAATATGAAGCTGAAGGACTGAGAAGGCACCATCTTCCTTGATCTCTCCCAAGAAAGAAGGCTGACTTGTGTGTCAACCTTTTCTTTAAGCAAAAGTCAGATGTTTCAGAATAAAAGAAGGAATTACTTATATTGAACACAAGATGAAAAACTGTGTTCATTCTTTTTAATCTAATGGTAGTGTTTCCATATTACAAGGCTCTAGAAATAGATCCATCAGTCTGTGTATATATTGCACTTCAGTTCCCCTCTGGTCCTATTCAAGTGAAGCACATCCATAAAGTCCAGCCAAAGACACTCAAAGTTTAAAATCCCTAGGGAAGATAGGGTTTTTTGAATATGCTAAAGCAAGAAGCTGTTTCAGGCAAGCATAGCTGCTGGAATCATGCTTGTGTACTACATGACAAGGTGCAACTTGTGTGGTTGTGAACTGGCAATAATATCATTAACATAACCCTATATCCCTACTCACCTCTGCTCTTGGTGAGTGTCCAGCTGCAGCCTGTGGTACCAAGACCAAGGTTTGAATGTGGGAGCAGACGCTTGCACATCAGTTATAGCTCTGACAGCACTGTTACACCCACATCTACAGCAGGCAGCAAGTGCAATAAGATATCAATGCAATTAATCTCCTTGCATGCAACACATTTGTCAATCCCCATGTGCTTCCCAAAGAGGTAACCATCATTTCCCTTGTTATGCACACAGGTCATGCAGTTTCTATATCTTACTCTTAAACCAAATCCCAAAGGATGGTGTTCAGAGTTAGAGCTACCCGAAAAGCTTATATGCAAGTAGAATTTCAACAGAAAACACAGAAGAAAATGTGCAGAATCTGTCACTAATTCTTTCTTCCTGGTTTCCACCTATTCCCACTTTTCAACATTTCTAATGATTTTGTTCCCTCAATACATACATAGCACTTAAGCACCAAATTTAGTGTGAATTTGGCACTTTACAGTTTGTTGGACATAACTGATGCTGCTTGGAGATACTGGGATATTCATTTGTATGCCATGTGTGCACACAATGCTGAGCTTAATTGGTACTATTAAATCAGTCTCAAATTGAGAACAATGGATAATCATGCTTGAGAAACACAAAGCAACATTCTCTTACAGATTCACAATAGGCATCTTGATCTGAATTTAAAAGGCATTTTTATGTCTAAACATGCAGGTAGCACTCAGCAGGATATTTCAAAGCTCCATTGTATACAAAGGTCAGAACTACCTTTTAATGGTACAAGTTAATCCATTAACCTGCTGAGAGGTTTTCTGTTATGGTTACATTCCCTTTCATCTTCACACGTCTAAATCTCTCTGCAAATCTGGACATTCTTTCAGAAAACTCAGGTCTCATCCAAGTCCCTTTAGTCAATAGCAATAGCCAGTTTTTAAGAAAATTTTCAAATCTGTCTTTTACCCACCACATGTTGTCAAAACAGAGGGCTGCAAAACACATGTAGAACGGTGTTAAAAAACCTATAATACTGACTAGTTTTGCCACAGGTAAATACAGTAGGCATGAAGTCCTCGGGAAAATAACTGTTGTAATTGCAAGGCAGGTAGAAAAGCTTAGTAATTTGCCTGGGATTTTCAATAAAAGTTTAGCAGGAAATTGCTCTTCACTTCCCTCTGCAATTCCATAGCTTCTATCTCACTGGGCAGGTGAGGAGGGAATGGGGATACTGCTGCATTGTGTAATACATATAGAGATACATCTTTGCAGGAAAAAGAGCCAAGATGTGGAAAGCAGGGAGCTTTCACACTATCCTGCAGCAGCTTTCTAGACATAAATCCTCCAGGATGCAGTAGGGAAGGCAACAGAATCATCTGAGGGTGTGTGATCAGGTTCACACTAAATGGGATAGATGCTGCAGATGAGGATGCATCTTCTGCAGGAGCTGTCCCTGCAGGCAGGCTGAACCACCACCTTCAATAGCAGCAGGGGCACCACCATCCCAACACCTGCTGTGAATATGTCCTTGTCCTGTCCTTATCTCCACACCTCAGGCAGAACTAGAACATCTTGCTGCAGGAAAGGCAACCTTCAGACTGTAGGTCAGAGATGAGGCTCTCTGTAACCACAGTACCTCAAGCTATCTAGCATTTCAAAGAACAACCTATATAAGACAGCAATAGGAATGGCATAGGGAAGGTCCTGAGAAAAAGTGAGATGCTTGTTTATCTCACTGGCATGCAGAAGAGTCAGAGAAATAGGTTTATCTGCTAGATCACCCATGTTGCCAACCACACGGCACTTTGCCCAGCTGGTGCCCGAGGTTCAACATACAAGATGCATTCAGACCTTGTGAGAGTGGGCAGGAAGACTGGATACAATGCCAGGGGCAACCAAAGCACAGCCTCAGCTTTCATCTCCATATCTACAAGCAAGAGGATTTGAGAGCAGGCAGGACACACCGGCCTCAATTGCAGAACAGGTCACAACATCACCATGGAGCATGTAAAGCTGGTTGTAAAGCAGCATCTGGCTGCTGTGGCTGATCCAGCCAGCCACAGACTTATGAATTTGTTCAGATGCAATTGTATAATTCCTTATTAAGTAATAATCTGGTCACATCTTAGTTCTGGTGCCTATTCTTCACACCATTTAGCTGGAGGATTTAAAAGGAAGCAAAAGTCAGTAAATGTCACTATGCAGCAAACACTGGGTCAAATTCTCTTGATATTTGCTGTTTGAAAGCTGCAGTGTCACACTGGCATAACTGCAGGAGCTTTTTGAAGCAGTAATTTGCAGAAGCTTAAGTAATAAAAGTTAGGGGTTTGTTTTCCTCTCTCCTTCCATTGGAAAGCTTCCATCTGATATATTCAAGCCAAATTCTGGGATCTGAAAACAGACAATATCAAAGCCAAGACTGGTAGAACTTGAGCTGTGTATACAGGAATGAAGTGATAGGGATAAATAATTAAAACACAGTAAAAATTCTGAGCATTACTGGGATGGTTCTTCCACATGACCTTGTTTTTTCTGCCCAGTAAAATCTGAAAGGTGGTGAAAGCTGGAATAACCACAAATATGTAAGCGCAATTTAAAACAACAATGAAAAATAAGGAGGAAAATTGGCATTTGAGTAGATGGTGAGAACTGTTGTGCCATTGCAATGTATGTCCTGTGGTCCACCCAGCATCCAGATGGTATCCCTTTAACACAGGAGAGGAAAGAAATACATGGAATAGATGTGCCAAAGATATGTGATGGTTCTCTGTGTTCTGCAATAATCTGGCTTTTGCTGAGCCTGACAGTAAAAGCTCTGACTCAGAGCCATGACCTTTCCAAGGTCTACACTTCAAGGGGAGTTTCCATTCCCAAACCTAGGGCTGCAGCCATACTGGGAATCGGCAGCCCTGTTCTTCCTCACCAGCCACTTCCTCAAGTTTTCAGGTTCTCTCCTTCATGTTCCAAGCCCTGTCTCCAAACACATCCCAGAGCAGCTCAACTCTGGTTTATTTACAGATTTTACTGGCGTTGCTGCCATTCCAAGAGTTGCCCTGAAGATAAAGAGATTAGAAAGAGCCCTGCCTCTGAAAGTGAGCCAGAGCCCTGTGCTGCATCTGTGGCACTGCTGTTACAAAACCTTCTCTCCCTAAAAACTCATTTCACCTGCACTTGGTAAATACTCTAGTACTTACTTTATCTCTTTTATTCTCCATAATCAGTGTTTGATAGCTACTCAAGAGAGTTCAAAAGATTGTGAAGACTTTGGAGCCCACTCTCACCCACTGGAAATGAGTCTCTTGCATTGCCTCTATATCTAAAACCAGCTACCCTGCTGCAGCTACAGCTGGTGTGGCTCCAACAGCACTATCAGGACAGGGAATCCTACTGCAGAAATGCTGTTGCTAAGGGCTTTGACACTGTGTCATTTAACTCTGCTCAGGAAAGGTCTAATCACTGCTGTGCTTTAAAACCACTGATAGTTCTAGAGACTGGCTTACACTCCACCTGCCAGCATTGCCAGCACTGGTGGAGCTGGAAAAACCCTTAGCAACTACAGGAAATTCTTAGGGCTGTTTTCCTTGTAGGGGTAGGCCTTGTGCAAATTCTTGCTGTAGAAGCTCAGCCCTGAGCCTTTCTGTCATTGTTTTTTTCCAAATTTCCCTTGTCTATCTTTGAACTGAAAGCTTTTGTGGAGACGATTTCACAGCTGCTTTCTGCCCCCTTCATAAGTGCAACAGGCTTCTGGGTGGGAGGAGAAATGACAATAAGTCAAGTGAAAGGCAAAGGAGAAAAGATTCCTGGGCTCTCACATGTGCTGACACACTAGTGAGTGCCCTCAGCTTTATCTACTCACTCTCTGGCCTATATCAGACCTTCACGTCATTACCCAACTCAGTGATTTCCGAGGGAGGATTCTTTGTCTCCTTGACATAGGAAAACAAGTGCAGGCAAACAGGCAGGTTGGGCACCTGTTCATCACCTCTACAAGCACATTCAGAGACACTTCACTAGAAATCCCTTTCCATCAGTCTTCCAGGGCTGCTAGGCTCATGCTTTCTCAAAGCCTTGGCATTTAACATCCACCTCAAATGTGTTTACAAGGTCACGTATCCATGTTGCTCAGCCCTCTTCTCACTCTGCCAGCTTCACATTCACTCCAGTCTACTTCAACTGCATCCCGCCTGAGCATAAAAGCTTTCACAAATTCACTGCTGCTTTTCTCTGCCCTTTCTTATTTCCCTTCCTGTCTATCTCTGTCCTGACTGAATGCCTCAGACATAACTGACTGTAACCTCACTACCCTTAGTAAGGTATGAAAAATGTGGGGGTTTACATATATGCTGCTTTTAGTCTTGACCTAACCTTCTATAGGGGACTATCATATTTAGCTACAAAAAATTGTTATTAACATTAACAATTCATTTAACTCTGAGAAACACTCCAAGATGCAACTGATACATGAACTCAAGTCACACCTTCCGTTTGGATGGGACTGACAGTATTTCCATGGCTATAAGGGATATACCCCTTAGAGAAGTTCTAAAAGGCAGTGAGTTTGCAATGCAGTAAGTCATCCAAATGTTAGCTTTAATCTAGAACAAAACCAACAGTGAGACAGATAGAGCAACATCAATAATACTCCCAGAATGGATAACATGTTCTAAGAAGCTTGGGTAGCCCACACTGGGGGCTCTGCTGCAAGCCTTAACAGCTGTTAGCACAATGAGGTAGATTAAACCTTGGGTGGAGAGAATCTCCCACCCAACAGACACAGAGCTGCCTGCAGTGCAGACATACTCAAAGCCGTCATGTGAGGTCAGCCATAAACTGCATCCTGCCATAGCCACTGGCTGTGAAAAGGCAAGAACCTGAGAACAGCAGAGACTTGTCTTCATACCATCTTTCCAAATATAACCCAGTAGTTCACCAAAGGGGAAGAAAGAATGGGCAGGCAAGAAAAACCTTCAGTTGAAAGCATTGTTTCTCTTGCAAACTGTGACCCGAAATAGATGTAAGACATAAGCTATACCTAAAAGAAAAAAGCAAACACCTCTTTCAAAATAATAGTCTCACTAAATGGCTCCATTTATAAACCAGTTGCTCCCCTCCCATACTGAATCCAGCAAAGGTTAGAAGTGGAGGTCTCAATATAATGCTCCATTGCCAATTTTTTGTGCCACAGAGGCATCTTTGGTAAAACTTGCCATACCAAAGGCTACCAAGAGATGGCACCAGGATTTCTGTGTGCCACATGTTTATCCAGTCGTCTGGAACAACCTTGGTAGATGGCATTCCTCTCCGCCTCATCAATTCTTCATCTATTTTCAAATTTAACCTGAAAGCATCTCTTCTTCCCCTGCCTCTACCTCTTAATTTTTCAATTTATCTCATCTACTGCTATTAACAGTACAATGCCAGTAAAGTGTGATTTTGAAATGCAACTCTATTTGTTCTGCAAAGCAGCACTGAGATACCATCAGTCTGAAATGAGATTTTGTAACTTATTATTAATATTAGAAGAGGTCATTCTTTGAGAGAAACTACACAGACCATAAAAAGAAGAGAAGGAACTGCATGAAACCGGGACACCTTTGGCTCCAAGATAATTTCTTCTATTACAATGGCTCATTGCATTAAATTTTGCACAGCAGGGTTTATTTATGTACCTTACTGATGCAGCCATCCCTGCTTCATGTTATATGAGATTTTAGTCAAGTTGAAGAGACACTTTATATAAAAAATTTTCAAGATAACCCTCTTTCTTCTTTGCTGGCATCCTCTCATTCAGAATAGTATTTACTAGTTTTATTTAGCAGGAATCCCAGGATAAACCCCATGAAGATCAAAGCCAGATGGGCAGCATGTCATTTAGTTGTGACATAACAGAAATATTTTGGCCCTTCCTGTGAATTTACTGCAGGGATCAAGTGAACCAAATCGTGTCTGCTTATTCTCAAAGCATTGATTAATTCTTACCACATTCCAATAGAATCAGGTGTTACTTTCCAATTAAATATCCAGACTACTCAATGTGATTGATGGCAAAACACAGACTAACAAGAGGAATTTAGAGTTATTTACTTTCGATCTTCTATCAGAAACCATTGCCAAATAAACAAAGGCATAGAGCTCTATATGGAGCATTCCTCAAAAAGAAATTTCCATATCAGGTTGCAGAGGAAATAATCACCATGTCCACGGAGTGAGTTTCTTTTCTTTCTCAAAATACTGTCTGGCACTGGCCAGACATGCCCCATATTCTTCTGTTCAAGCAGAGAGCAGCTGAAAGTTTAGACCAATTCAGGAGATGAAATTGTAGAAAACATACATGGTGGTCTACCAGCAAGAAGTTATCCAGGATTAAGGATGGGGAAAATCTAACTGCCTGCACCAAGGCCCAGGGCACATTTGTGGTTGGAGCTCTTCCATGTGTCTCTCCATCATTTATAACAGAAGAGATAAGTTTAGTATTCAAGTCATCTCCACTACACATCTCCTCTCTTTTTGTCTAAACCAGACATAGTCCACTGCTGTTCTGGTTTCTTCTGTCAGTTTTAAGGTCACAGGAGATCACTTGTACAAGCACTTGTTGATGTGGCACCTTAGTCATTTTTCAACACTATGGGCTCAACACTTAGATTTTATTTTACATCAGAAGCACCAGTTCCAAGATGAGAATGCAGAATCTCAGTTGTATGCAAAAAAGCTTTATATAAAAAACCAAGTAATATAGGTAAACCTATACTCAAAACCTAATTTGATGCTATATATAGCCTCTTAACTTTTATCTTCAGCATTTCCAAGGTCTTTATATTTTCCTGGGTCAATCTGACACAATATCTGATTAAATATAGCTTTTAACTTTAGCCATGCTCTCTTGATCACTTTGACATTCCTCTCTTCATTTGCATGAGCTCTGCCTTCTGTACTCTAGTAAAATTCTTTCTCTCAATTCACACCATGAGAGAAGTATGTGATAGAAGAATTACTTCATGACTACAGCAACAGTGTCATCATTAGTCTTGCATTTTTCAGAGTCTCGAGTCACTCCCTACCTCAAATCACTCCTGAGCACTTACCAGCGAAGAAAAGACACACAAGGTGTGATATTGTCATTTCTCCTGGGATCTGAGCCCTGACACCAGTTGGAGAGGACTATTTTCCAAATCTCTCTTAGCAACCATCTACCTGACCCAACCTTAAATACCCATCATGCTACTTCCAAATTGTGCACCCCAGACTCATCCTCCACTCCACAGAGAGAAATAAACATTTTTAAGACACCTCAAGTTCTAGAGGCAGACATTCGCCACAAGTGAAGAGAACTTTCTTCTTTTTTTTTCCTTTAGTATGTGAGGAATACACATATCCACTTCAGGTGGAATAGAGTTATACAGAAGGATTTCCTCTCTTTAATGAAAAGGGAGATTATCAGCAAGCCTCTGAGGAGCTGGGACTATCCAATAAGCACTAAACGTAAGAAGAATTGTGATCTAAAGTCAGAAGTAGTTAATGCTGGACATGAGCAAAGGCAGATAATTTCTGCGTATCACATTTTCTAGTGAATTAATTTGGCACCATTCCCAGACCTTTTTTATTCATTTTCCACTTTTAATTAAGTAGTCAAACTTTACTGGAACAGCCCAGTGTAGAAAGCCAAGTATCTTGAATACTCACAGAAAGAGTTTTTATTTCTGACGAATAATCACTCTTGTTGCAATCTCTCATACGAGGTTTATGCGAACACTTACCATGAGCCACTATGCTCAGTATAAAAAAATAGATGGACTCATACAGCTTTGAGAAATAAAGACATTTTAAAAGACTCTCTGAATTGCTTTAATAAAACTGCCCACCATCCTTTTAACAGTAGAAAAAGAAAACATAATGGAGGGAACAACTCAGACACTGGTTATGTCACCATTTGTCATTTTCTAAAGCACAGGTCTCCCTTATATGAAAGGAGAATAAATTCTGGTTCTTTATTTTCAGCCATTTTGATACGTTATTTTCCACTTGAAGAGTCCAAGGAGAGCCTGAACATCACGTATCCACAAACACACGGCATCCAAAGCCATTGGTGAGAGTACCTAAGGCTTGGAAACATGGAGACAGTCATACAGAAAAGATCCAGATTCTGGTTGACTAGAGAGCAAACATCTGCCACTGTCACATTCCACATCCCACAACACATCCAATTATCTCTCAGAACAAGTTGGGAAAATGAGCAACAGTGTTGAAAGGAATACTGGAAAATAGGAGAAGGGTAGAAGCTATGAAACACATGGGGAATAATTAAGATGAAAGGTGAAAAGAGCAGTGACCATTGCACTGTGTGGGGCATCAGAGATGCTACATTAGAGAAGGTGTTGATGGAGTGAAGATTTGATCATCCCACACACATTCATATCAGATATCCCAGCTGCTGACATAAACAGAGCTGAGAGAAACAGAACATCCTTTGGCTTTATTTTAAACTGCCCCTATAAAAGGTATCAGAAAGCTTTCTCTGCAGCATAGCATCATGAGAGATGGGCAAGAAAGCCTTGAGTCTCTGACTCACTTGGATTTTATGGTGGTTAACTCAAAAGATCTCCAGACCTCAGAAAGTTTTGTGTTTTTTTTCCATGTAGCTTTTACCTCAGATATGGGTAGTTCTGAAGAGATTTACAGTTGTGACACCAGCAACCTGAAGACCTCAAGTGCCTAACCTAAGTCCACAAAGTCCCTGAGTCACAGTCCCAGAGGAATCAGAGATACTTGGCATGTACCCAGAGAAGGTCAATTGGAGCATGGGGAGACAATTTCTAAATATCTCAGAGCTTTGCCACTAGGAAAAATAAATAGAACTATGTATCTTGTTTCCACATCTTAGCTGGCTAAATAAATAGCTCTCACAAGGCACTCTCCAGGGCAGATTCTTAAAGTGACCTTGGTCCTGCTGCTGCCCAGGACAGGGGAACGCGAGTGTACCCACAAGAGAAGTGGTGCATTTTCAGTGCTGCATTCCTGGCAGCTGATCAGAGAACAAGGGTAATCTCAGCTCCCACAGTTGCTGGCCGTTGCTTCTCAGCAAAAAGGCAAACCATGGTGGCACACAGTTATGATGTGGAGAGAAGGTATCAAGAGCAAATACAAAGGGAGGATCAGTGGGTTTATGGGACAACATTGGAGTTTTCCTCTGTAGGTAGGTTATAGACTAGTGTTCTCTGAAAGTTCCATACTGATAGCCAAAACAAAGCAGAAGCTTTTGTGACCAACTGATTACACCAAAATACCCTATTCCAGATTTCAGCATAGCCACAGCAACTATGGGAAGATTTGCACCAGCGTCAGATTGCCAAGAGCATACACTGAGCTAGACAAAGCACATGACCCTTTTTATCCATTCTCTTCACCTCACAAAACCCATCCATAAACTCCCTACCCTATTCACCTCACAAGTTCATATTTATAACAACTCAAAACATAAAAGGACATTTTCACATGCACCCGTCTCCATTTTCTGATGAACTGTAGAGATGCTATCCCAGGCATGTGCTAATACTGGGAAAGAAGATCTGTAACTCACCCTACAGTCTGTACTTCTGGTCTCAGGACCCAAATTCTTGTCAACAGCATCTCTTAGATCTTCTTTTCCTGGTGAGAACAGTACTCCCATATGAACTTCAAGGAAGCACAGTCTCTACTAAATAATAAGAAACTAGTGCCCTTAAGTGGGTTGCAGGTGTTTCTTAAAACAAAACAGGTTTGTATGGTTCTCTTGATGTGAAACAGACTGTCTCCACTGTGCCATTGACCTTCTCAGCTGCCCCCTGTTATGAAACAAAAGGCCTAGCTCTGAGGCATGGCCAGGTCAGCTGAGTGGTCACCAGGCTTCAGCTGATCTATGGTTCTTGCTCATTAGATCAAGTGTAGGTGGGAGCCAAATCACCTTTTCACTGTGAGCTAGATCCTGGAAAGATTTTATGCTCTGTTTGCATACTCATACAAGTATGCTTGAAAAAGAGCACAAATATTTTAGGAAATAAAAAGACAATTAGGAACCTGAACGAGCAATGAGGAAGTTCAGGCAGACAACAATGTATGAGATACCTTTTTTCAAATGGGAAGTAAATTCAATCTTTTCAATAATAAATAAAAAGGCTTATTAGCAATAAACCTGGGTTTTATTGAGGAAAATTTTGATCTTGCTTTTCTGGTGTGTTTGTGTGTCTGTGCCCCAAATAGAAAAAAGGTCCACAGAAGAGTTCAAAACAATTCTCGTACATCAGATAAAAGGAAGAAGCAGCTAAATATTGCATATTGACAATCTGGAATCATTGAAATCAAAAGCAGCACGTTTCTCTGATGGTTATTGATTTCTCTTTCTTCTTAGAAGTGAGTATCCTAGACCACTTTACAGCCTACACCACAGCAACCCTCAGCTCTCACTGCATCTCCAAAGGAATCTCAGCAAAAAGCCAGGCTAGAAATGTGTGACAGATACCAACTTTTCCACTTCTCCCAGAGGAAACAGCAAACAGAAAAAGCACTTTTGCACAAAATTAATTTTAAAAACCTTTATGCAGGGAGCCCCATTGCTTAACAGAGAACTGATGAAGGTCAAAGTCCCAGTACACATGGATCCTGACCTATGAGGCTACCACAGTAGAACTAACACTATTCTAGTCATAGCCAATACTTCCATAGGAAGGAAACCAGGGAATTGAGTGAAATTCGCTTAGTTAGGCATGGGCTTGGACTCATCAATCACTTTTGGTTGCCTCAGAAGTCAAGCCCAGCTCTGGGTCTAACTCATCACGTCATACACAAAGCAGTTCTCCAGGCTCCCTAAATCTTAAAGTTATGACATGAGAACTGAGGGGAATGGTAAAGGATGCTCAGATATAATAGGAATAATATCATAATAATAATATTCTTTGAGCTGGGTAATATCTAAACCTCTCTGTAGGAAACAATCCGATATTACACACTTTTGGACAGAGCATGTAGAGGAAGCTCAGGTACTTGGTCTAAGGGAGAACTGAAGCTGTGAAGTTCCAGGTACATAGCCCTGTACTAGAAAGCCAAAAACACAGGCAAAAAGTGAATTGTCTTCCATCAACAAGACAGCTGCAGAAAGTTGTGTGTCTTCTGGGCCCCCTCTGTATCTCATTTAGCAAAGCAAACTGTCCAAAAAACTTTATAGTCCCAGACACGTAGGCAAAGGAACTGGAGGACTGCTGCATTTAGCAAACAACAGCACCATGTGTTGACATGCAGCTTCATGACTTGTGGCTAGTGGAAATCAATTCAAATTCCTTCCCATGCAATATATTTTGTAACTGGTGATACTGGGAGATCTGGGATCATTCTTGGATAGTAACAGCAAGAGGGACATTATTTACCAGTACTCTTACCCAGAGTTACTGGCCCCCACTTCAACCATGGCTAAACAAGTAGTGGCCAAACTGTTGTGCCATGTCTGTCCATCCTTCTCACCTACACATGATGCTCATCCTGGAGCTACTTCCTCAGTGCTCACCCACCATGGACCTCATCAATGTCAGGTCCATGCAGAAGCCAAAGCTAAATGAATGTTGCCATGTTCTCGCTGAGATATGCATGAGTAACTAGAGACTGTGCTCCACAAACCATTGCACGTCTCAGCAGGAGAACTGGCAGGCTCTGTGTTGCTTGAGCAAATGGGATTATGTAGGCACAGCTCACAGCAGTAACTTCTTCCTCCCAATTTTAATGAGCAAGCTGCAAAAATGTGTCCTTCTATGGCATTTTCCACATTACAAACTTTGCCTTGAAAGGCAGCTGAGGAAGTGGTCAGAACAGGCAGCCTGGGGGACAACATTCAGCATTAAAATGGAGCCATAAAATGGACTTGCTGTCTTCAGAAAAGAACTATTTGAAACATGTAGGATGGCCTTAAAACCAGGCACAGATTAATACTAGTAAGGACTGTCATACTTCAAAAATATCACAATGACCTGGTCATGACTGTCTGCCAAAGGAGGATGAGGCAGTACTGCTACTATTCCAGTGTTCCTGCACCCAAGGCTGGTGGGGGCAGGAGGTTCTTGCTGAGGGGTAGGTGGGAGCAGTTTGGCTGCTGTTAGCACAAGCTTCTCAAAACCCAGTCGTGGTTGGGGAATAAAGGACGATACCTTGCAATCAAACTGCCATCCCTCTATAGGGTACACTACAAATAAATGGCCACCAGCATGAATCATACGATGAATCACGGCATTAACGTGTCCTTCAGGGAACTATTTCTGCCTCTTAAAAAGCCCTGCAGATTTAAAGTGAGTGGAAACTGCATACATTTCTGATTTCTATGCCTCTTCAAGTGGAACCAAAATTTTATTTCTTGCTGTCCTGGAAAGATGAGTTCCCTTGGGGCTACTGCCTACCTGACTGTCCTGACGTGTCTCTTGCTGTAGGGAGTGATGACTTTGAAAAGCAGCTCCATGGCTCCATTGATGCCCAGCATAGTTCCTGTGGTAACTAAGGCAATAAAAGAAAAAAAATCAGTCAGCTCTGAAAGCAGGTAGTCTGCAATGTGTTTTAGAGGAGATCTGGGGAAGGGAGTAGCTACCCCTGGGGCTGTGAGCTTTCTGGGCTCCCATCTGTACTCCACAGATCACCTCACAAACAAAGAAAGTGAAGCACAAAGCTGTTTGTGGACACAGACTGAGCCAAGATCAGGTTCAAAACCAGTCCTGCAGCTCTATCCCAAGTTCCCCAGAGCCCTTTTTCCTGTATATATTGTACTGTCCTGAGAACAAATTGTTATTAAATAGGGTCTTCTCCCAGAAAAGTGACAGGGCTCAAATTCATTCCACGTTTTCTACAGCAACTCCATGAGGACAATTCATTTCATAGGGGCCTGAATGGCAGAGTTTTCTTTCTGTGCTATTATTCAGCAGGATGGAAGGGGGCTTTGAGGGCAGTGGTCCTTCTGAATGCAGCTTAAATTCATCTAGGCTGATTTTCCCTTTAATCATTCACTTGTTAGCACACTAGGAACTTTTATAGATAGATTTTGCAATCCATTCCAAAAATGCCTGATGTATAAACTAGATGTTTAGCCAGACCTCCCCACTATGAGACAGGATTTGTGTGTAATGCAGGGACAAATACAGCCCTGAAATATTAAATGCAAGTGACCAAGGTGAAAGCAGCAGTAGTCAACAGCAGCTAGAAGGAGACCTGGCTGTCTGCCCACTGCTGGGTTTTGGCTGTTTTGTAGATATCTCCCAGTGGTCATCAGAGAGCTGCCAGAGGGCCCATCATCTCCTGCTGTTCTACTGTGTCCCCGCCAAGCTGTCCTGTGATGGAAAGCTTTGCAAAGTTTGCCAGCTACATTCACACTTGCTGATAATTCATTAGAGACAGGGTGGTGGACAAGGTTGTTCAAATTCATCCAGCCCTGGAGCAGGATGTGGACAGCCAGACACATCTGGTAATAGTGAAAGGAGCAACCCAGAGTGAAGAACTGGTTCATGAGATGAGGCAAGAACTCACTTTTTCTGCTTTCATACCTAAGCAGTCTCAGTATAATATGATTCTGGATTCCCTTTAGTTTGACTTCATAAATGTAGATTTTAAGGGAAACATATAATCTCCTAGTTTGGCACCACATGCATACTGACTTTCACCTAACCTCCTCTGCATCTTCCCAGCTGGGCCACAGAGTCCACAGTCAAAGTTACTCCTGGAGGGGAAGCACAAGTGGAGAGTGCTGGAGATACCTGGAGAGTAACAGTGATGCTTCAGCAAAGGTGCAGAGTTGAGGTTCTGAGGTCTGACATTAACAAAAAGGAGGCCAGGCTGCAGTGTGCATCCTTAATCCTCTGCAAAAACTACAGATGAACTGGAATGCAGGTGCACCGAGCAGGGAAGTGTGTAGATCATCATTTTGGGTGGGAGGCAGCATGGGGGGTTATTGTACAGCTGTGAAACCCAAATAAAGGCATGTTTCATCTTCTGGCCTTGGCTACATTTTCAGCCACACTCAGCCTTTTAAATACTGCTTATCATGGGTAGAGGGGTTGAGAGTTGAGGTTTGGCTGCTCGCCTGAGAAAACCCATTGCATGAAGCTAACTCCTGTACAGAGAGAAGGGACCTGCAGGGCTGGGTGCCAGAAGTGCTCAATCTCAGGATGCATATAAGCAGACTGCAGACAGGATTGCAGTCTTGACTGCAGGCCATCAAGATTATCTACTGGGTGAGGAATGTGGAGAAGGAGAGGAAACGGTTACAGTGAGGAAAGGGAAATTTGTGCTGACGAGCTCAGTGCTTTATAGCAGAGAAAACCTGTATGAATCTCCAATGATCCCAGGAGAGAATACTGGAAATCCCATTGCTTGAATCATTTAACATGAGGGCATTGCCAACAAAGAAACTCATAGAGTGCACAGCTGGGGTGACGTAGACAGAAGACTAGGATCTAATATGTACTTCCTGGGGGACCTTGAATGAGTAACTGATTTCAATCTCCCTCTGCTTCTCCACCTGTATTTTCCTTTCTCATGGAGCTGCTCTGAGGATCAATACAATCAACAATACTGAGGCATTTGGCTGTTACAGTAATGGGAACTGCATAGAGACTTAAGGTACCTAAGTCAGAGCAAAAGAATTGACTTTTTTCCAGAATAGGAGATCATTGCCATGAATATTTTTCACTACAGCACTTTTATTTCCGTAGTCCATAGATGAAATGCACTGTAAAGGCTGCAGAGGCCCCTAGAGGAGCACCTTTTTCTATGGTTGTTCAGGCTTTTGTGCAGATTCTGTATATTAATGGTGCATGCAGGCACTAACCTTATCAGGAATAATGTTTCTTTGCATTGAAATGACTGAAGAGGAATTCTGGCAGTTGTCACACAGAGGAAAAGAGGAAAGTCCTAGCACTTACCATTAGAAGCACAAACCCGCAGGACCCAGAGGCAGTGGGTGAGGGGCAGGTGGTGGCCGAGGTTTTTTCTTGTCAAGCTCAGTATTATATCAGTGGCTTCTGCCTTCTGCACTTTCAGCCCAAACTTCCTATCTGTGAAAAGCAAATAAGAAGCAAACTCTTGCAAAGGCCAGGTTTGCAGCAGTGGTCATAAACATATTTGCACCAAAACTTGTAACTCAAGATCTCATAACAAAGGCATTCATTTGTATCAATTAGTTAAATCAGCCTTAATCTCACTGAAAACAGGAAAACATGGAATTGCCTAGATCTACCATATAAGAATCAAAGAATATTTTGGGTTTAACGGGACCTTTAAAGGCTGCCTAGTCCAACCCCTCAGCAATGAGCCGGGGCATTTTGCACTAGACTAGGTTGCTCCGAGCCCTGTCCAACTTGACCTTGAATGTTTCCAGGTATGGGACATCAACCACCTCTCTGGACAATATATGCCAGTGCCACACCACCCTCATAAAACATTTCTTAGTTATATATCACCTTTCAGTTTAAAAGCTTTACTCTTTGTCCTATAGCAATGGGCCCTACTAAAATGTTCTGTTCCCATCTTTCTTCTAAGCCCCCTTTAACTACTGGAAGGCCACAATAAGGTCATCCTCAGTTGTGAGCCCTCAGCACTGAGCAGTACCTCGTTGGCCGACCCTGGCCAGCAGGCGCAGCAGGGGCAGGAGGGTGCTGTGGTCGGGGGGCTCGGTCCGGGTGGCAGCAGTGAGGAGGGCCTGCAGCAGAGCCTCACTGCCCCCTTTGCTGATCACATAGTGAATCCTCCGTCCAGTCCCTGGGGAAAAGAAACCAGACTGCTCAGAGTATCCCTTCCCTGAGCCACAGCTGTCACAAACCTCCAGCTGGCATGGAGAACACAGAGCTTCCATGGCCTTCCAATAGCATTTTAGTGCTATTAAACCCAAGGGCATTTGCAGAATTGGCCATGGATCTCAGGTGCCCCTGGCCTGGAGACATGGCTAATGACTGCATGGTGGAACTATGTGCTCTGCTGCCTGTTACTGCAACAGTCATTGTCTCTCCAAACCCACTTGATGCAGAATTTTTTTACTGTGCAATGAAATGTGGCAGAGAGGAATAAGCAGAGACACCAACAGGTTTCAAAGGAGCAGGAGTCTCAGTCATCTTTTCTTAGATACTGGAAATTAAACAAGGAAAAGACTAAAGCTGCAATGGGCTTCTGCCAAATAAAAAGGAATCCTAGGGAAGCCTTGGAGACAGCTTTCAAATAAAGCTAGGTCTCCAAAGAAACCACATTCTCTAATCCTGTGAGCCCTACTGTGTTAACAAACATTGAGCCATGGGCAACTTGGGCAGCAATTTCAGGCTCTGTGTTTGGAGGATGTTGCTTGTTCAGTTCCTGGAGGGGAGTAGTGCCTCCTATCCTCCCATTGTATGCAATCCTTCCCCTCAGCTTAGGACGAGGGCTGCAGCACTCCAAAAGAGAGGCTTGGAAGGACAGGTAATGTCTATGGTGGGACTTCAAGGAGTGAGGAACCCAGGAAGCTCCACAAGTTGCCGATGCAGCCCTCACAGCCTAGAAGCTTGGTTGGGTTGGGAGTTGTTCAGCAAATGACATTTTTGAGGTGGAGCAGGAAGGAAAAGAAACATCACCATTTCTTTATTCAGTGTTTTTCTGATTCACTTATTTTTTCATGTGGCTTGGGCACATGCAGCAACATCTCCTCCCGGCAGGCCAAAGTGTAGGTGCCCTTGGGGGAAAGGCCGACCTCTTACCATTAGAGGGTCACTGGGTTCTGGGAAGTCAGGCTCCTCTTCCTGCCTCCCAGCCTTCTCTCCAATGGCACTGGTAAACATTTCTAGTGGTTGACTGACAGGGATTATGGAATAATTTGAAACCCATGGTCACATTTTAAACTAAAAAAATTGAAACTTTTTCTGGGTCTTTTTTTCCCTTTAACTCACTCAATAAGCTGTTTTCCAAACATAGCAGTAACAACTGCTGATCTCTAGATACAAATCATATTTTGGTCACCTTGCAAGCACCTGGCCATGTTTGTGCAGGTATGAATTCCGTGACCTGCTCAAGGAGCCCCTTTCTCGGCATAGTTCACAGCCACTGTCCCAAATCTTTGCTTCCTTACCCAGAGAAAGCAAGTCAGTGAGGACGCTGAGAATGTTCAGGATGACATCCTTGTCACAGGAACTCTGAAACAAAAACACACCAAATTTAGGAATCAATTCAGAACAGTGAACTTCATGCTGCCCAGGGCTGCAGTGCATCATGCAGTGCAGAGGCACTGAAATCCTTGTTTGGATACTGAGCAATTTTTGTGCCATCTGGCCAAGGAATTTGTGGAAACATGTTGGTAAAGCCTCTGACAGATCATTCTACACAATATTTAATAAACAGTAGCATTTCTGTAGAATTTACATCTAAGTTCTAAATTAAAGCTCTCCTTTTTGGTTTGATCTGGCAACCTCAAAGTTGAGGAAATTCTGTTTCACATAGAAATATTAAATGTGAAGTGGTTTTCCATGACAGCATCTCTTATTACTGGCAGTTGATGAACAACATATTTAAATGATATTAATCTAATCAAGAAAATTCTCCTGTCTTTGCAGCTACAGCCACATGGAAGCCCTCAGTGTAGAGAAGAGAAAAATGCCCTAAAATTATTTTTAAATACGACATAATTTTAAGATCAAGTAGCCACCACATTCTATTTTAGAGTCACTTTAAATTTTGCACTAGAGGAAATAAGATATACTGTACTTGAGGAGAAGGAAACACATGATATTGACCATTCATCTGTGGGATACATTGGACCCCTTCTTTAATCCTGCTCCAAGCAGATTTCACTGCTGTGACTGAAGAATTAATCACCAATCTGCGTTGCTGTATGAGGGATTTCAGTTAAATTCTGGACACCATAATTTCTGAACATCATAATTTCTGAACAGATACAACACAATACAAATTCCCAATCTAATAGAAACCTTCCATTTGTGCAGCCTTGGTCCTAAAGAACCTCAGAATCACATAAATTATAATGGAATAACTTTATCTCCCATTAAATTATGACAATAGGATAATGTCCTACAAATATATGGCTCCTATGTTTCTGAATGTTAAACTGCTGCAGAAACTTAACCTGCTGGCATCTATTCAGATATATCGGATCATTTTACCAGCCAAATTGATTTAACCATTATCTGATGCAT
Organism: Pithys albifrons albifrons; assembly: GCF_047495875.1. Taxonomy (NCBI): domain Eukaryota; kingdom Metazoa; phylum Chordata; class Aves; order Passeriformes; family Thamnophilidae; genus Pithys; species Pithys albifrons. The sequence goes on from NC_092470.1 coordinate 14,851,228, forward strand.
TTAACATTATGCAACTGAATATGTAAGACAAGGAACTGAGAAGTAACACCTAGCAAAAAGAAACCAAGCATTGCCACCCTCACCTTAGAGGAGGAGTCCAAATTTGTGCTACTGGCTCAGGGGACCGTAGAGTAAGTCTGCAGCAGGAGCAGAGCAGTTCTCAATAATATTACTTTTAGGTAAGACATATAGTTTTATTCCTATATTAATCCTCCTAATTCATGCCTTTGTTCATTAGTCCACAGTCCTGAGCTGGCTCAAGTCTCCCAGAGCAAATAAACAGCATTCAGAGAATAAGGACTTAATAGTCAGGGGCAGGCTGTCAGGAGTGATGAGTATCCATCAAGTTTACTGACTCCAGGAAGAGTTAATGTTCTCAGCACCTTTTTTAATATCAGGATTGGCTAAATCAGACTGTCCTCTGGTTTCGTCTTGCTGCCTATCAGTATCCCTTTCCTCTGTAGGTGGATGAATTACACATTAAGGATTCAGTAATGAAGTCTTCATTGATTTATACTCCTATTACACTTGGTTGTTTATTTTAACTGATTGGATTGTGGGTTCCTAAGCCATTAACACAAATAGTGATGACATAAGATATCCTCTGACTTTCCATGAGCTTTATTCAGGGATTCAGACTAACAAAGAACTTGAAGGGACATGAAAGACCAACCTTTAAAATGTGAAAATTAAAGCTGGATTATACTGCCAAATATTTTACCTGAATATTTACTCTTGCTATTTTAGCACTAAAACTCTGGCTGTGTTAGTGCCTCATTGCTCCCCTTCCTTCAGCACACTAGTGAGGGAGTTGGATGACGTGTGTTAGCTGAAACAGCAATAAAACAGTAAAACAGTGGGTGAAACCATAGTCCCATTACAAATATTAACATATTTCCCACTAACTTTAGTGGCCCCACTGAATAACAAGAATACCTCAGAAGAATGCAGCTCCAATTTATGATAGCAAGACAACACAGGAAAAAACCCCAACTCTATAGTTGCTATTGTCTGGCTACATGGAAATTTGCCTACTGAAAAGAAGCAGCTTGGATTTTGATTGACTACCTTGAGATTTCTAAAGTCATCAAAGATATTTGGACATTGAAATCTATTAGAATCGATTGTTTAAATTAATACATTTTCCAAACTCTTTCTGGATGAATTGCCAAGAAATTCATTCATAAAAAATATTCAGTAAATCTTTTTGAACAGTAAGTACAAATGAGAAAACCACAAGTTGTGCCTGATCTAAAAAAGATGAATAGAGTAATTTCTTTAATGCAAATTTCTTACCCAGCTCCAGTAAAAATAAACACATTAGTTATTTTTATTGAAAGAGATGTTTGATGGTTTAAGAACAAACCATAACCAAAGAAAGGAGAGAAGTAAAATTCCGCTTGCTGAGTATTTTCCATTCTTCCCAGCACTTACAAATGTAACATACAGCATCTACACATACACAGACTAATGAAGATGCATTCCTTGTATATGGGTGGAATGAGAGCAGAGAAAAGTTTCCAGAGTCTGAAATCAGATTACAAAATCACTGACCTCCTGTGGGATTTTACTAAAAGGATTTAGAGACTAACTGTTACCTATTAACAAAAACCTGTAGTTGCCTTTCCTCGCTTGCAGCTGGACAAAGGCCAAAGTTGCGAAAAACATTGCTTTAAATATCAAGAATGGCTGTACTTTCTGGTCTCACTTAGTTCAGCAAAGCCTGTTGTCTTCCTCACCCAGCCAGGAGCATCACAAGGTTGAGCTCAGATGCATTTAATCAGCTCCCAGCTGATAGCTCCTTTCTGAGCTTTTTCTGGGAACTAATCCCTGAAACATTGGGGTTAGCTTGGCTGAAACTCCTCAGAGATAAACAGCAGGAGGATGGAGAAAGCCAGGAATAAAAAATACCCCAGTCATTGATACGTTACAGGCAGCAAGCAACTAGTCAGTGACATTGAGTTTGGAGGACAACAGCTCGATCCCAACATCCTTCTGACTGGCAGCTCAGGTTATTTCACTGACCCATGATTAAGCAGAGACTAGCTCCTGTCTCCTTGTCCTGCTCCTGGGATCATGCCAAGACATGCTGTTATTTACTCAAGACAAGATTAGAAAATTGCAACTAAGCCACACAAACAGGTAACCTCATTTTGTCAGAGAAGTCTCTGAGGATGTTTCCCACAAGACATGGAGATCACAGAGGTGGGTTCTTTGTGTTCCAGCTGAAGGACAGCAGGCATCAGTGCTGTTCCCCTTCTAGCACTGCCTTAAAACAAAGACTTCCCATAAACTCAGTCTTTCGGGCTTTCGTGTCATTTGCCCAAAGGCAAATATTTCTCCGACTGAGACACACAAACCACTGAGACTGTTTGTTGTGAGTCGAAAAACTAATGCTGCAAAAAAGAGGACACACAGAAAGAAATCAAACAGCATTAATTTGTGTGGTGCAAGATTTACTAATAAATATTTTATTTGGGTGAAGAAATACAAAGCAGTTATTCCAATCACAAAAATAATGAATGCAAAATGAAAGAAGTCACTCTTGCAAGACAACATATAACATGATTTCTACCAACACTCCTCTTAAATTTATTGTTGAATAGGAAAAAAAGAAAAAAAATTCCAACCAAAAAAAAGGGTCTGCTTTTAAAGAAAAGCTATTACTGCACTGAGCTAAAAAACTTCCAGACCTGTTTGTTTGGGTCTTTTTTAGTGAGAGTAAGGAATAGAATGTCCAGTTCCAGGGTTTGTTTGTTTATTTGTTTGTTTGTTTTTAAATAGCCTGTTTCTAAATAAGGAAGCAGGATTTGACATGTTCAAAATACATCCTCCTCCCTTCTCTTACCCTTAATAAATTTGCTCACACAAATAGCAGTCAGCAGCCCAACTGCCTGTGTAATGAGACTTGCATCTGCAAGTCAGATTTCTCATTCTCTGCAGTCAAAAACCTATTGAAGAGAAATTCTGGTGCAAAATAATACTAGCTAAAATCAAGAGCGGGTTAGAGGATGAGCAGCATTAGTGCTCACTCTCTCTGGAGACCTCTAGAAAATACTGCGTTGCTAATTATTGTATTAATGCTTATATCAGAGACTCCTCTGCCAGCATGGTAGAGCTGCCCTACCAGCCCCAGCTGCTGGGCACAGACACTCACCGCTGGAATTATGGATTTGCCAGCTGGATATCTTCTTCCCACAGCTGACTTTTCAGCCTTACAATAACTGTGAAGCCAAGTTTGGTGCCTTATGTTCTGTGCTTTGTCAGAGTAAATTGCTTTTTCTAATTTAAGAGGAGCTAAAAATTCGCACTTAAATAAGAGAGCAAAATACCCTGGAGAGTTTCTTGTCTGCGTGTTCTCATCCTCAGCCTCAATATTCAGCCAGCTAACCGTGATTTCTTCCTGTTGGAAAGTTATTATCTACAGTGTTTGGTACATGGAGGTTTAAAAAAAAAATCATTATTTCTGAGGGTGGAAAAAAGGGTTCAGTGACCTCTGAAATATCAGTAGGCAACTGCAGAATAAGAGAGGATTCAAATTAAAGTGAATTTTGTTATAACTGAAAAACCTTGCTAATAATACTACCATCATCCAGCTTTAGAAGGATCCGAAGAAGTTACAGTTGACCTGCCCTAGCTCCCAAAATACCCACCCAAATGTCCTCAGCATCACCACAGGTGTCACTATCCTCTGTGGTAAGCAGTAAGTGCATTTCTTTGTCCAAATCAAGATTTCCTCTTCTGAAGAGTCATATAGGCCTGAGCAAGCCAGG